>NC_046336.1:9050000-19050000 GCF_000738735.6 Corvus cornix cornix
TAGGTGACACATCTCTGAGATGCGGCCAGACGATCGAGGCAGCTAAAGCCACATCAAAGCTTGCCTTGAATTTTTTTCTTTTTTTTTTTTTCCCCCCTCTCTTTTTCTTTTTTTGGAAATCATTAAAACAATGCATTTAGATCAGCATAGATAGGACCCAATGTGAAGGTCAGGAAAGCTGCAATAACAGTCTATAATAATTAATAGAGTTGTCTAATACACAGTGGATAGGTTAAGAGTAAATTGCAAAAAGGCTTTTGCATTCATGGGGGGCAGGCCACCAAGAAAAAAAAAATCAGCACAAGCACTTAATAAAATTTAAAACCACAAGCTACAATGCTTTAATTGAAATCATGACAGCAACTAGAGTGGTGCATGTTCTTAGTACTCATGGTCAATCTAGATAATTAGTGTTAATTTTGCTTAATTATTTTTTAAAAGGCATCTTTTCATAACATCTGCTGGTTCCTCTTCACTGCCCATTAGAAGAAAAAAAAAAAATAGCGTGGTGCCTTTCTCAAAATAGTACCCCTCCAAATCATACTAAAGTAGTGTTAAATATTTTAAACTTTGTAAAAACCCTCAGAAACCTAACACTTACGTAGATGTCTCTCAAGAAAGAAAAGTAGAACGGGAAAAGGGCGGGAGGTGTGGGGCATAAAAAGAAGGAGTTTAGAGGGTAAGAATCCTAAAAGTTAGAGAGGAGATACTTAAAAAACCACCAAAGGCTGGGAGTGAGCACAAGGAGTAGAACACTCTGATCACAGAACAGATGTACAGGGCTGTATAAGGGAAATGAAAACACTATACTGCTATGTAAAGGGAGAGAGGGGGAAATAATCAGATTTCACATCACGAGGTGAAAGACCTACCCAACAGAAAGAATTAGCGTTTGACTGTATATTTTTATATACCATTTAAGCCACATTTAAATAAAATAAATTACCAGCCCAGTTCGGTCTAACTGCAAGCAATTAGAATGCTAAAGCCCTGGGAACTCGCTGCTAACATTAACTCAGAGCCATTTCTTAACTTGATTTCAGAGCATTTCCACCCAAGGCATTCTATAATGAAAACTAATTTTATTATAAAGGGTGGTGTCATTTACACTGTTTGGATTTGGAGGCATCCTGTCCTTTGGACATGAAATCAATGCCCTATAGCAGGCAGCTTTCAAAAGCTTCCACCCCTCCCCAAACTCCTTCTCCCACAGTATCCCCTGCACTCTGTGAGGGGGGTAGCGAGGTGATTCAGTCTGTCTTGCAGTTTCAGAAACAGCTTCTGTTTGGAGTTATATAAGGAAGTTTTGCGAAGTGGCACGCTATCACTAGAGATTTAGTCATTCCATGTGGGCTGGATTCAAACTGAGATCTCAGGAGCTCAAAAGACAGAGCGGCACAGCCTCCATGGAAGCCTGTGTACGGCAAGTGTGCAAGAATAGAGCCTTGTAATGAGAGAAGGCATAGGTTTTATTAACAAACAGTATGGCAAACCACAATTTCTTTTAAGATCACTTCATACCTCCTTAGGAGAACTATAATTGGGGATGCCTTGATGTTTCGCTCTGTGACGAGTTAAGAATTATGCCTGAGTCACTGTGCTAGCCTTCATTTAAACTTTAATGTGCATTTTGCATTGGGTATAAAAACACCATTGCATTTACAGCCTATCCAACACAGAGCGGGTACTTACATGCAGAGAACAGAATGCAAACAATTGGGTTTAAAATTATTTTTCTCTCTACCTGTACAATTTTGATCAAGACAAAATAATAAATCCCTCTATTTAGTTCTATTTTCTGCTGCTTTCACCATATGCAGAGAGGAAAAAGTAACTTCTGAGGCTAAGCAAGGAAAAGCAAAAAAAAAAAAAATTACCAGAAGCAATGTCAAATTTTTTTAGGTGGCTAGCACAGAGGATTTATAAAATCCAAAAGATATAACTGAGTTCAGTATAGCTCCCAAGTTGCACCCCTTTGCAATAATACCCTGAATTTTCTTACTTGCTTTCATAGCTATTTCAAAAAGAAAAGCAGATAAGTGGCAGCTTTGTTCTTTATGTATGATTAAATTTTCAGAGTGAATTTAAAAATTAGGAATCATTATAAAACTATAATCTTATGTTTGCAAACAAAAATGATCCTGCTGTACTCTTTGCAAAAGCTCAGGGGCAGACATGCAGGTGTTGTTAAAGGGATAAGAAAATGAACCTTATTCTTCTGAAAAACCTCCGAAATCAGGCTATACAAACCCTTGCAACAATACTGTCATCTGTTTAAATACTGGGACTATTGGGGAGGGGAGCTCAGCAGTGGTGGGAAGGCTTTCATGTGGTTACATGTTTATTTTATTTAAATTTTTTTTGTTAACTCTTTTACTCTGTAGCTTTTACATATTAATATCAGCTCCATGAGAAGAGGGGGAAAATAAAGCATTCGGGGAACTAGTGAAGAATCTTTGTATCACAAATACCTACCTGTTTTTAAGAATTCTCTGTAATTGTCCTTAATGTGGTTACTTTACAATTCTTTGTCATCACCATTTCTAAAACTTACAAATCCTTTCCTGCAGAGCTCAGTATATATTACTGATACATTACTGAGCACACATGTTCCACAAAGAAGATACCAGACAAATATGTGATGTTAAAATACTCGTGCTTCTAAAGATATTTATTCAAATACTTCACTGGTCCAAGCTCTCCGTATGAAACCCTTCAGAAATCTGACCTGTAAGTAAACTTGACTTTACTCAGACCTTCTTTTCAGTGGCTACTAGGAAATAATAAAAAAATAGCAGTTCAAATACCTGCTTTGCTACAACAGCAAGCAAAAGCAGAGATTAATTTCAGAAAATGTACTGAAACATTTGAGGAACTGACCATTAAAACAGGCTTCTTTCTAAATATTTATGAGTCATTTTATAACTGGAAGAAAGGTGTTCTGGAATACTGATCTCTAGTGTTACACCTACAGATCTACAGCACTCACAAATAAATAATAAATATTGATATGTGTGTAGGTCTATCTATCTGTACTGTATTTTCAGTGGGTGTACAATATCCAGTATAATACATAAGCTGTTTGAATACCTCATACCACACTCAAAACACTGTGAAATACTGTGTAATTTTTAAAATGCTTCAGCAAAGGTTTATACCAAAGCAATGCTTTGACTTTCAATACCAGTGTATAAATGTACTTTCCCTATCAAAGATTTTGTGATGCAAACATGATTATTATTGTACCTGATTTGATCATGGTATTCTTGGAGAGATCAAATAATAGAGTTTTTTTCCACCCTTCTTTTTCTAGTGCCTTTAAAAAAAATTCCATTATCAAAGAATGTTAATTTCTAAGGTTTGATCTAGAGATTCCTATGTAAGTATACAATTATTAGGGAAAAAGAGGCACAACAGTGAATATTTTAAAGCAATGTAATCAATATTTTTGCTTTGTGTAGATTTCCCTGCAACAATGAACAAAAAGATCTACTTCAGATTTAGAAACTCAGCTTTAAAGGGAAAGCTAGACAACAAAAAGCAAGAAAGTACTCACCTCTTCACGTAATTTTATCAACTGCAACATGAACGCACAAAAAAGATAAAAAGGAAAGAAATGGCAGGAAAGAAAGATCAGTTGTGTGACAGGATACAGAATTAACATTGACAATTTATCTGTTTACATGTTTAGCATTTAAAAATCACAGACAAACACATTAAAAGAACCTAAACATAGACTACATGCAGAGTTTTTTGAACGAATAAAGATCACTTTCTCACACTGTCACATTAAACAAAGAGAATAGTGTGAAATTCTCTTTTAAACCACATCTAAGACACCATCATGAAATAAAGGGGAATGACTTCATAGAAGTCTATATTATAAAGAAAAAAACAAGTTTACTATTCCTCTCTTCGAAGATTGTACAGCTGAAGTGGTTTTGTATACACAAGTTTTCAGAATGTTTTCTGTATATTTTAGTCGTGACAACTGATTTCTTATTTTACTAGAAGATCTAACTTATTAATAGATGACTGCATCTTTATAGCATGTATTTCAGCATTTCAGTTTTTATATACCTGAGTTCTACTGTAACTATATTATTTAATTTTATTATTGAACTTCATACTGAGGGGTTTTTCCAGGTAAAAAAAAAATAAAGCAGCTTAGTTAAATGGCTCAGAAGTATGATTTATTGAATAGCATATTTAAAAATAGACAAAGGAATAGGGAACAACATGAAACGTATTTCCCTCAGAAAAGACCCATTCCAGGTTCTTGATCCAGATCACTATACACTGTGTATATATATGCCCACATAGAGTGTGTGTGTATGCTTATATAGTATATAAATTTATATTTATTTATTTATGCTTGTAAATCAACACAATCTAACACTAACACTAATAATATTGCTCTGGCAGCTTTACCATAAAACTAAATAAAACCCCAGCCTGATGATCAAGCTATGTTGTAATATACACTCCCCTTAGAGAGATAGATAAATTATTTGTACTGGAACAAAATGTATAATTGCTCACAAAAAATATCTGCACAAGAGTGGCTCTTTATGAAAAATTACAGTTCTCTCACCGATTCCAATTGAATTCAAAATTACAACAGCTACATAATTATCTCAGTTTATGCTGATACTTCACCTACAGTTCCATAACACTAATTTTCAACATATGTGTAAGCTGAGAATGTTTATTACTAATAAAGTCTCACCAGCATGAAGGAAACAAAAGAACCTCCATTACTCTCTATTGTTTCATACGGCTCGTCTAAAACTGAAGGTTCGCCTCACTCCGTTACCAAAAGGGACAAGAGTCTCTAGCGAGACGTAATTAGGAGGGCTCCTACACCACCCTGACCTGAACTGGGCCAGCACTTCTGCACTGAGTCAAAGAAGTTTGGTAGAATTTGGTACAAAGAAAACTGCATTGTCGGCCAAACCAGCGCTTAAATTCAAGTGCTTGGCCTATCATAAATTTGTCTCGTTCTCCAGCTCTTCCCCCCCTTTTTTTCCCAAAAAGGCAAACATTAAGGCTTTAGAAAGAGACGATCTGGGAGTTGATCACATAGCTATCTTTTCTTTCTGAGGCCACCATTCTTCAGTTGACTATGATACTTAAAGGGCCAAAGTTTAAAACGACTCTCCCGCAATAGAGCCCGTCCGGGCATGCCACCCTGCTATAATCAATGAGAGTTTTAAAATGCTGCACATTTGTTTTTTCAATAGGTCCCAAACAAAAATGTTCTATCTTGTTTGTGCTGCATGGCTGAATTTAAGCTCTGCATAGGATTTGCAGCTAAGCTAAGTAATGGGACAGGGTTGGGGTTTTTTTAACATTGGCTGAAAGATATTCATTCAAATTAACAAAAGATGTATTTTTCCCCAATTTAACAATGCTCTTGATGAAAATGTGTTACCTTTACATTTCTATT
The DNA here is from genome assembly GCF_000738735.6 of Corvus cornix cornix. Lineage (NCBI taxonomy): Eukaryota > Metazoa > Chordata > Aves > Passeriformes > Corvidae > Corvus > Corvus cornix. Next base: position 9,055,450 of record NC_046336.1, read on the forward strand.
TTGAAACATTATTTTTATTATGCTCACTCCTGAACTGTAAACAGCATTAAGCCGTGCGCAGCCACCATTTTAGGTTATGATAATCAGCATATTTTTGAAACAAAGTTGGTTTTTTTTCTTTTTTTTTTTTTGCAATACAGAATTCGATACAAGAGGTAATCTGTTCCTTTGTAGGCTAAAAAAAAAAATCTGGTTTACGCTGGTTTGAACCAGTGGAATCTCTTGTGGCTAAGCCTTCTGCTGTGACTAAAATCAAAACTGCACCACAGAGAGCGAGGGAGCGAGATGGGATGTGTGTGTGTGTGTGTGTGTGCGAGCACGCGTGTGGCCGTGAGGCTCGTCATGTGACACAGAAAACTACCGAATTTTTTTTAAAAAGCTGATAACGCCTCCGCCGTCTCTGTCCGCATACAGATAACGAATAAATGCTGAACTCTATTAAACGCCCTTTACACATTATCGTGGGTCGAACACACAATTTTCTGAACTTATGATGACAGTCTATTTATTTTGCTATAAACCCTCGGCATGTAACGAACAGATTTGTGTCTGGTAATGATCTGCTCTGCCAGGGCTATATGAAATGATACCGACCTTCTTTAGATCTTGGCGAATTAAATTGACCAACTTCACCCCCTGGTCTGTAGCTGAAGTTTGACACACTTTATGCACAGCAAGCCCAAATCTAATATTATCACAACTTTGTAGTCAGAAATTAAGTAGACACAAAATATTTGTTCACCACGAATCACATATAGAATGTATGGGTATATGGATATGCAGTTTAACTCAATGTGAATTTATTTAAACTAACTAATGAACATAGCTGCTAAAAAGAAAGGAACACTGTTAGACCTCAAGAAAGCTGGTAATACTGAACCTCACATTATTTTGGTTGAGAGGGATTTCTGATTTAACCCAACATATACTTCCTCAAAAACATAGGAATATCTACATAAAACAGTTCTATTATTATTAAAGTGAGGCTACAACTTTAGGTAGTGTATCACTGCACTGAAAAACTCAAAACTTTCAAGGGATTTGCTAAATGTTGGTGGCCAGGATGACAAACAAGACTTGAAAGCAACAGAGCCTGTTTAAGACCACTCTTGGAAAATAAATAACAACCCAATGCACACAGTAATTTTCTGGGATTGGGTTTGTGAGGTAAGGGCTTTTTTGATGCAAAATCTCTTGATTTTCAACTTCTGAGTGCCTCATCATTCACATGATTCAAATTAAGAAGAAATTAACATATGTTAAGCAGTGACTTTACTGAACTCTAGGTGCATTAAGAGCACTGTATCACTACCTGTCTCATCAAACAAAGTTGCATTTATGTCAAAAGAAACTTTCAGTAGCAGAATTGCATAATTCTTACAACTTCTTACAGGAAATTTCTATATGCTGTATCTAGTAAAAGTAGTTAAATCTTGGCATAATCACTATAAGGGAATTGTATTCCAAGTTATTCTATAAGTGTCATCTAGACATGATGGCTGCTACTTCTGGGAGACATGTTGGGAAAATGAAGAAGACAAAAGACAAATCACCATTAGCTAATTCTTCAATCTGTTCTTTGTACTTCAATCTTTCTTCCTGAGAGAGCAACTGGAAACTCATACATATCATCCTGTTCAGTACAGCTTATAACTTGGCTGTGGTTTGCTGTAACTGTACTTTGAAACTCAACTAAAAAAAGAGAAGCTGAATGAGGAAAAGATCCAGATCATTTATTTTTCCAATACTGACCTGTTTTATTTCTAGATTTTTAATATGGTCATACTAGCCAGCAAGCATTAAGTTCCTTTTGTCTTCTCTCTCCACCAAAAACATTATGCAAATGTTTATCACAAAGACCAACAACTCATATCTCTTGTTTGCCTCTGGGTAACAACCCTGACTACCCAGATACTCAATATTTCTATTGGCAGATTTTATCAATATTTGTGGTTTGGTACAGGAGCAATTCTGAGCTGGCAACTTCTTTCAACACCTCCTCTGTCAGAAAAGGAATAGTTTCTCTCCCTTTTCCCAGTTGGTGACTGAATTGGGGAAAACAAACCAACCACTTTTCAGTTAAATTAACTTAACCTAACCCAAACTGATTGAGAAGTAAAAATCCTACAATATTAGGGTCAGGATCAGTCTGTGTACCTATATTTATTTCCATCAGACAAAACAAAAGCAAGCATTTGAAACATCTTCGAATATTTTATATGGCTTTAAGTTATACCTGAGCATTCTTTCATCATTCAGTCTAAGTTTTCTATTAATATAATAATGCATAGGAGTGAAAGTTACTGAGTTAAACATGACATTATCCCATGTATCTGGTAAGTACCCAAGCCTTACACTTGATTTTGAAAGCTGTATATTCTAATAAGCTCAATACCAGCTGAAGTTTTTGCACTAACTGCTTGCAAATAAGTACAGGTCTAAGTAAAAATATAAAATAAAAAAAAGAGAATGTGATATTTACTATTGAAACGAAACTATAAATCATGTATTTTAAAAATACTGGCATTCACATATTTAAAAGAAATTAGGTGACTCTTTTATGGTGCTATTTCATTATATTTTTTCAAGAAAGGAATGAAGAACTTTAAAGATACAGAGGTAATAATTTCAAGTTGGGTTATAGAAAAGGATTTTGATTACCCAAAAGACTACACAAGAGTCCTTCAGCAGCCAAAATTTTCTTTCATTTAAATAGTGCTCATTTGGAAGAAAAAGCCCTCAAGTTGACATATGGTTGAAGGTATCATTTAGTTCCTTGAGATGAGAACGTGTCTCTTTCACCAAGTTTGGAAAAAAAGATCACCAGTCACAAAAAGTGCACATATGAACCAGTTATTTAAACATTCTTTAAAAAGTGAAAATAAAATATTTTATCTCATCCCTACACATAAGATATTCTGTTATAAGTAAAGCTTCTTATCACAATTGCCCTTTTATGTCTGAATTCACACATTTTTTTCTTGAAATGTAGAAGTAGCACTACCTTAAGAGAAATAAAATGAGAATCTTAACACTTTCACAGGACTGCATTTACAATCATGACATGCAGACTATGAAACTCTTCTCCCTAAAATCATCTTCTCCATAAATTCATTATTTAGGTATAAGGCCCCCATCTTTATTTTACTCAAATTTTGGAATCTCCCCTTTCTATCATATATAAATATGAACATTAATGTCATTTAAGTCTTCACATAGCTATTAGAGCTGCTATACTCCAGTCTTGTGTCTTCAGATAAATCGTATCCTGTGTATAATTTCATTCATGTATGACTTAAAGTCTATTACGGAGTTTAAAATTTACAGAGCATGTTTAAAATACTGTATAAGATTAAGGGTTATGGGGTCTGTGTTTTGAAAGTCTTTGTACCAGGTAAGTTTCCAAGTCTTTATTTTTTCTGTCCTTAGTGGAGCTGAGCCTTTACTGGCATAGAAGACACAAAAAATTTCAGAACATTGTTCTGATCCATTTCCTTATTTAATATCACATTCATCAAGTAAACACTTAAACAGTTTTTACTTTCATTAGCAAAATAATTTGGATTCTATCTAGTCAGAAGAGAAAACATGACATGTAGGAAAACTTTCAGCTAATTTCTAACTCAAAACACAAGACTTTGATAACATAAATCTCAGGAAGAAAAGAAATATTCTCCTTTCAGACAGTGTCAAACAAGTTTCATCCCAAAAAGAAATATTAACAGGTGGGTCAAAGTCTCCTGAATAAAACAGTGCCTTTACAATTTTCAGTAGTCTCGCAGGATCCTCACTGTAGTATGCAGAACAACAATACGGGTACAAGATTTTAAAAAAGCCTCAGGATTACCAAGCTTTCATTCATTACAAGAGGTGGATAGCACTCTGCATCCTAGTACAACATGCATTATGAAAGCACGCTCTTATTAGAACAACTTGTGGTTTTGGTACAAGGAGAGAAAATCTGGTTAGGGAAGGAATCACACAAGGAAACTGAGTGGGATACTGCCTAATTCTGAGAGCGCACTTTCATTTGTTTTGCCTGCCAGTGTTGATTTAATTATACTGCATTATTATCAAAGCTGCATTATGTACTTTTTTATTCCTTTTACATGTGTTTGAGGTGAAGACCTTGGCTTTGTCGGCAAACAGCGTGTTTCAAGTTATTTCTTAAGTACTAAATAATAAAGAAAAGAGAAGAAAAGATTTTTTTTGAGATAGCAGACAGTGATCACAAGTTAAAGGGTTAAATGTAAGATCTCCAAGAAACATTTTGAAGTTGATTAAGACCCCAGCTTTGCATTAAACAGTATCACTTCCACATGAGTTGTTGCTAATGCTGTTAAGGAGCAGCTTGAGAAGCCCAGTGTGCCAGTGACCTCCTTCACCCTCCAGCCACCCACTAGGGCTTCTTGATTAGCATCCTACCTGGTTCTCTGAGGAATTCCCGTCATCCCCTAGGAGCTCATTCCGCACCTCATCACTGTAGGCGATTCGTGACCTTTTCTGTAAAACAAAAAGAAAAAAGGGTTAGGAAGTAACGCTCCGAAGCCATTGGTATCAAGGCTGATCATCTTGAACCTCGAGAGCCCCCTAATGGATACCTATTTGATTAAAAAAAAAATAAATCTGCAAGTAAAAGTTATTACAAAGTTCTTCAACTGCTCTATCTTAACAAATCTGCATGGCAAAACTGTAGTATTTCTAAGACAAGTCACACCCTCAACATTGCAGCAATGAAAGCAGCTTCCGTGAAGCTCAAGATACGTAACGTGAGGCAATAAACGCTACCAGCAGAAGCATTGAAGAAATGCCAGTGCAGGAACCAAATGTGTTTTTCTGAAGAACACTTGCTAGCAGGTCACAGAACTCAGCATAACACTGCAGTGATGCCACTAGACAGCAAAGGAAGACTGAGCTTTTCCCACATTAAAAAAAAAACCAAAACCAAACCTGAACAACACACATGTGACATCCGATTAAATTTAAAGATGTAGAAAATTAACAAGCGTTTTCCATGCTGCTAAGGCTACTGGGAAAGGATCAGAAATTAAAGGGCAAAAGAAAGGAGAGTAAACAACAGCACAAGGAAACATAGGTTTTCAGCAGTTCACGGAAACGCCACAAAACTGAGACAGTCATCCATGGGATCATTAGGACAGACAGGATATTAAGTAAATTCACAGCTTATGAGCACCAGATTTGCTCTTGAACTGATAATTATGTTGATTCCAAACTAGACCAAGTGCAATGTAAAGCAAAAGTGTGATGATTACTAACATAGCACAGGATTCAATGGAGCAATGGGGAAATCCATAATGAGAACACCAGCCCAGCTTTCAATTTCTCTGTTAGCCAAATAACAGGCTATTACTCAGCTAATATTCCCACTTTTACTATTAAAAGAGAGAGAGAATTTTAAACATATTTACCATTTTTTTTTTCTTTTTGAGACCGGTTATGGTAATTTTTACACTTCATCAGAGGAAGAAACCAAAGAGTAGAAAGAACTAAGGTGTAGGGTCTTCCTTTATTGATGGGGGCTTCCCCCACACCCTGCCATGGTAGTGACTACCAGTAGGAACTCAGAAAAAATGAATCCCTCCTCAAACCTTCCCTGCTTGGGCCATCAGGCCAAAACTTGTGCTTGGGACTGAGGCACAGGAAACAACCACTAGAAATTAAACTGAGCACAGGAAAATTCATCACCCTTGCAACAAAGAGGTTTGGAAGTGTGTCACCCTTTATGCAAGGGACCTAGCAGTGAAGTAAGCCTTGTATGGGTCCCCTCAGAGCAAAACATTTTAGCTCTTTATTCTGTGTAGCTCCTCTTATTACCAACATCATCGTTACAATGTTTACACATTTGTGATTCACTTGCCAGCATTCAGATATAGATTATATCCTACAGCTACAGATCTAAGTAGGAAGGACAAAGCCATGGACCATGGACCCACAGCAAGAGGTGAACTGTGCCAAATCTTTTGGAGATCTCAGCTGTCACAGTTTCATACTAACCAAGCTAAAGTAGTCTACAGCATTAAAGGAAATGAGAACCTTTAAACAGGCTGTGGTATCAGAGCTGCCTGTTTAAATTATTCATTTCATCACTATGGGGGACTAAAACACTCCACAGTATGCAAGAATATCATATGGAGATAGGTTTTGTTTTTCTCTTTTCTCACCAAAAAGCCAACAAATTGGCATAGATTGCTCAATTATATTATTTTCCGATTTTTATTTGATACACCTCAAACAAGGAAGGAAATTACAAATATATACCAATAAATATCTGATCTTCTTTTCTGATTAAGATTCAATCTTAAGACCTCATTTGAGGTCTAGTAGTTCAACTGTACGGTTTCACCCAATTTCACAAAATGACTCAGCCCCACTGATCCTGTTAGTGTTGAATGTATTTAGCATTATTAGACTGAGATGAGGAGCACAATGCTTCATGAGCTTGTTCTCCAGTGAACAAGCTGCCTAATAATATGTAGGGATTGAGATGGTCCCTGATTACACATCATTTATTTGAAAGATTTAACTGGATGATATTCGCATTCTTAAGAGCCTGCATGGGTGAAAGGAAAAAGAAGATACTTCATGGGAAAGAAATAAATTTTAATAGCAATACAATTTTTAGAGGCTCTGTATAATCCTTTAAGTCCTCACCACTGAACTTAATAAATATATTTGTATCATTGTTCTTTTATTGCAATAATCTGTCATGATCTGAAAATCAGAAATTTTATTAAAAGAAATAATGCTTTGGCTACAATTAGGTATAACTCTTTGCCATAATCAATAAATAATTTGATACTACTTTTGATCACAATTTCACTACCAAATGAATCAATAATATAAAAGGAAAGGTCTTTGAACTAAAGTGCTCATTTATTCTTTCAAGTTTTGTCCGAAGTATCAATATCTTGAAATACTATTCTTATTTTTATTAAAGTATTATTGGCTAACACTTTTAAATGTGGCTATCAAAATTAATTCAGCTTGTCTGAACTCAATAATTAAATAATTATTTTATATTTTTTATTTTTTATTTTTTAGTTCATAACCATCAGCTGTTTATAAATATATACTTTAGCCAAATGAAGAATGATAGTTTGAGCTGGAAATGTCACACACTCTGCTACAGTTTGAAGGAACCCAATTCATAATGCATTTTATAAATAGTTAATGACTTCTATACATAAGCTAACCAGGCAAATCAAGAAATTGTCAACATTTTTAGTCTTAGTTGTCAGTTACCACTGTCTACTGGTACTTTATATGTATGTTTCTAGAAAAGACAGAAGATTTACAGAGTTTGTAATCCAAGGCATTTCTGGGCAGCCCAATATAGGTTTAAGAGGTTCTGTGTGCAGTTTTTTGTCTGCAAAGGCCTGTCATATATAGAAGTTTTCCTTGTGTTTTATATTTTTGTGTATATACCTAGACAAAAAGTCTAAGCACACAAGTGGTTTTGCTCAGTGAATGTGTTTGCATTTGAGCATGTCCCCAAACAGAGAGACACAAAAGGGTTAAGCTTCTTTGTACAAGAACTTCAGCACTCGGAAAGTTTCAGGGGCTGTTTTAAACGTACTACAGTGCCCAGATCTTCTGACAAGGAAGAATTTCTGATTCCAGGCAGATCTCTCTTGGTTTATGAACAGGATTTTTGCATACTGATTGGGTGATTTCCTTAAAGCCCTGTTCAAACAGATACACTTGCTCAGTTCTGTCTGGCAATTTGGCTTTAAACAATCTGTCTACTTGACCCAAGCCTTAACATTTCCCAATAGAACTGAATGTGTTCATAGGCAAGCCCAGCTAAATTAGAATTGAAATGAATTAACTCAGCTTAAACTAATTAAGATCTGTGATCTGCAGTACCACCCCCCTGTATGATTCTACATGTGAAGCAGGGTACACGTAACCAGACTGTAAGAATTCTGCTATACCACTAATCTGAGCATACCAATGAAGTTCGTCTATTACTAAAGCATATGAGAAGTTAATTTCCATGGCCTACACATGGCAAAGCAATTGCTTAAATTGCCTCACCTGGGAATTTAATACAATGTTATCATCAGACCAGCCACACTGTAAATAGATTTATAATGCTTTCCATGTGCTAGGCTAGGTTGCATATGAATTAAGTAATGATCTGGTATTACAATACAATCAGCTAGTTCCCACACCTGGCAGACAGGATATTTTGCTAAATTACTACCTATACAGATACATCACAACATAAAAACAGAAAAGGTAATGGGAAGAGAAACAATCTACATGGCATATGACTGAATTTTACATGGTAACCAAATAAGATGTAGATAGAAAGAGGTATCCAAAATAATCTATTTCCAACATCTGCACAACAGAACACATACTTATTCATTTCTATTCAATTTTGGCTTAATTTTCCGCATTCTATACTTTAATTACCATCCACATTCTGAAATGTTCCCATTAGTGAAGGCCAGAACTAGCCAGTGCCCCCTCACTCCAACGCACTTCCAGCAATCAGCCAAATAATTGATATAAAGTATTGTACATTTTCATACATGAACTAAAGAATAGCTTTCCCCCTCCTAAATGCTAAGCAGTCTCTGAACAGATGAGCAAAACTGGGTGCATTTCAGACAAAAGAACCAGCAGATCCTTTCATCCCAACCTCTCCATTTTTCAGGCTCAATGTTTTAAGAACAGATTAAACAGATTTTTTTGGTGGAATATGCGTAAACAACAAAAAGGCTTATTTATCCACAAACATCTGTTTTCATACAAAATTTATTAGAATTTCCTAGTATAGGTAAGTGTTTTTAAAAAATGTCCAGGCATCTGTTTTAGAGTTTGGCCCTGCTCTAAATTTAAATAAATACTTGAGAGTAACATAACCAGAAATAATTTGTGGGAATAAATCAGATTTTGTGTTCTTTGAGAATAGTCACTTTTGCCATTGCTCTTGCTAAAAGGAAGGTGAAAAAAGTGACCTGATGCCCACATGGACAGCTAAATACTGCAAAACATACACTTTCCTCTCTGCCTTTTGGAATAGGTATTTAAGTATTTTTTTGCTGAACAGAAATGAAAAAGATACAGTTTAACAAATTTAGAGGAAAAGTAAGTGGTCCTACTTAACAATCGTAAAGCTTATATTGAAACAGAAACACAAGCTGACTTATTAAATAAAAGAAATTGAAATTCCTTTTCAATTTGAAAAATTGTGTTCAAACTTCAGTTTTCAAAACTTCTGTATTTCTCTGCAAAGGTGATCAAGGAACAATAGACTAGACACTTCAGACTGCAATTCCAAAAGGGTCTTCCTGTTCCTAAGTAGCTGAGTTTTTAGCAATTGGGTGCAAGAAACAGGAAAATTGCGCTAATATACAACCTGATGCAATGCTGGACTTCCAAGCATTTCCTTAAGAAAACTGAAAAACATCCCCAAACAAATGGATACATTCCTGTCCAAAAGTAACAAAAAACTATTCTACAAATCCACTGAAACTTCTGATTGAAAGGATCAATTTAACAGTATGTGTCAGCTGGCAAAAGTCAATGTCTCAGCCACCCCCAGTCTTGCCTCCCTCCCTGCACGCACAGGGAAGAGGCTGCAGGCAACTCCGAAAGGGAAACACAACTCAAACCCCGTGTTCTGCCACTCTGACAAATGTCAACAGCTTCCTGCAACAGCAGAGAGAAATCAAACTTCAAGTGCTAATGTGAAATTAATGCAGAGACACTATCAACCATCTTAAATAGATGTCACAGATCCATAAATCTTCTTTTCAATAATCCTCATCAAACACACTTTTAGTTTCATTATGGGGCGAGGGCAGGGATGAAGGCCAAGCAAACCCCCATGAAGACACAAGACTGTTATGTTGTTTGTGAAAAATGCAGCTTCTGCCCACAAAACTGCTTCCACCTCAACCTCATGGCCAGTGGAGGACCATGTATGTCACCAACAAGGCAGATGCTTAAACTGCTACATTGCACCTGCCACGGGTAGAGAAGGAAACAGGTGACCTGAGTGAGAACTGAAATTCACTGTTTCTGTGAATTTATGGAGTAACAGGGGATGATTCCTATTGTGAAAAAAACAGTTGTATTGTTGTATTTAGAAAAGGAACTTTTATTTCCCTGAACTCAGACTTTTAAACTTAACCCAGAAATGGAAAGATTTTTCAAAATTCGAAAGTTTGGACCTAACTGACCTCTGCCTCTTTCTGTTTTAAGAGAACGCACAAATATTCACTATCATCACTACAGAAATCTATGGAAACATCTAAGGAAACCTAACAAAATGCAATACAAGAATTATAAATCCAAGCATAGAAAACTTCAGGTGAGTATTGCTTGGGCTTGAATAGTACTCTCCAAACATAACAAGGAATAGCCTTAGCCTGGCATATAAATCAATTTTCGTTTTCTTTTTATTATAACCACTCATCTTTGCTTGTTTGAATTACCACATACTAATTCCAAACCTTGGTCCCTCCATATATAGTATTTTATTCTTTCATCAGAATTTAGTTTCTCCAAGGTGCCTTCAGTGCTGGGCTGTTCTGCACAGCAGCTTGCCAGCCTTTTTACTCATGTGCCATAATCTCAAAATATGCCAGGCATCAGCTGCTGCAGGAAGGAAGACTGGGTATATCTTCAAATTTAACTGTAACATCTCTGTAGGCCAACAGTGATGAGTGACCTCTGCACTGCTGACTTGCAGTTATTCCACTATCTACTGTTACCCACAGCTCACAGTCTGTTCCTGTAATGTGCTTTTCAGTACTCTAATTTCAGTATTTTGTCCAATCCCCTTCTATGGATTCCTTCAAATGACCATTATTAAACTATCATCTTTCATTACAAAGCCCATCTTTACACATCTACTTAGCTGGCTGAGTTAACCAACTTCCCTATTCAGTCAGTAGAAATTCCTTTAAATTGTGCATGAGATCACTCAAATTCATTCCTTCTCAGATCCACCTTCGTGAAAAGCCTATTGCTTCCTTGTAACCGCCCTGTGCACGTTCAAAGACCAGTCTGATAATTTAGATTGCTAAATTAAAAGCTGGTTGTTGTGCCTTTTGCCTTGATACATATAGCAAACATATATTGGCTGATTTGCTTACAAAGGTTTGGCAACTTGCAGACCCTTCTTTACCACGGCCATTTCTATCATCAGTGCTGGAATAAAAGGCAAGAACAAGGCTGGAAAGGGGGGAACACCCTCTCTTCCCAAGTCAGACAACAGCATGATAATAAAGATACCTCAGGTGAAACACCACACCTGATGCAGGTTCAAAGTAATCCACACATTGACAATTAATTTGGGTGTAGGGGGACTAAGTGGGATAAATTCTGCTGTTTAAAGCATAGGTTCACAATCGGTCTTGAAGTGAAAAGGGACACATCCAGACTTGTGGCCTCAGAAAAACCCATCTGTATGCAAAGAATAGGAACAGCCAAAATCAAGCCAGTATTCTTGACAGATAAATTGATCCTCAATTCATGTTCAGGCTAACCTGCAGAAATATATAAGAATGTGAATATGATCACTTGAAACAATTCAGTCACTATGTCAAATCCTAGAAGACTCTCACCCCTAAAACAGATTTTAAAAAGTCACATGAGGCAATGGAAGTCAGTCACTAATATCATACAGGCTGCTGTTTACAGAAGTCTCTGTGAGATCTGAATAACTTCAATTTAAAGATCAGCAGAACTAGGCTACAAAAATAAGTTTATTTTGAGAATGATTTAACTACAGCAGGTCTTTGAAATATAATATATACATGCAAGAATTACAAGTTTCTCTGCAAAACTACCTTTCAGGGAAAACTGTTAAAGATAATGGTGGAACAGAGAACTCCTACTGCCTTTTAGAAGCATACTACAAAGCTTATGTTTCTTTTATGAAATCTTTATTGGTCATCTCAACTCATCTCCTTGCTGTAATGACCTAAGTCATACAATTTAGTGGTTTCTTTTATTACTATGAGCTTGGCTTTGTGCCTTTTTTAATAAAGTCTATTATCTCACAGCTTTATTTATCCAACTAATGCTATTTAGGGGACAAGGAGCAACTACACATCAGGACCATGTACTTCAGCCTGTTTTGTGGTCCAAAGACTTTATGCTGTGTGGTAAGTGTGTAATTAACATAAATATTTTCTAAATCTTGGAGATGGAAGATAAACTCCATTGTGTTGCATCAACAGACAGATGAACTGAGAAAATAAAAATATGGAGCCATTTTCCTCCAAGGAAAGAAGTTTAATAAGAATGCCAACTTTTAAAGAGAGTGGTCCCAAAGACAGTAAAGCAGGGAGGAAAAAAATCTTAAGGAGGCTCAAGATTTTCTAACTAATTAGGTCACACTAATTAGCTCATAGTGAAGGATCATAAACCAAAATATGTTCATTAAAATATCTTTGTTTCAGCCAGTATCTCCATCTGGAGCCCAGGTTCCCATTGCTAACAGTAACAAGACACCTGCTGGTACATTCTACCAGCTCCTTCCTTTCCCAGAAAAAAAGCATCCAAGTTCTAATTCCTTCCTCTATTTGCTACTTAATTGTGGTGGCTGGTGAGCCTAGGTTACAAGGAACAAAGAGAGTCCGCTGGTGGGACAAGTCCCTGGTACCAAAAGAACCTGCTCAGGTTAGGGTGACCAGAAAAGCCTCTGCCAGAACGCTCTGTTCTGTTCATGTACCCCAGCTCCGCTTCCCCGGTTGGCTCCCTTGGCCGCTACACCCCTTGTTACCTGATACACCCTCAGAGTTTCTCGACTGGTTCCCTTACCCTGGAGCCCCCATTGCTCTGCCTGGACTTCTCTGGAACCTCGCACAAGTGCGGGTGCATTAAATCCCTCCTGCAGAAGCCCCTGCAGAGACCCTTCCTGCTCATTCACCGTCGGACTGTCTGGCCGGCTCTCCGCTGGGTGTGTGTGTGTGTGTACGTGTGTGTGTGTGTGTAGGTGTGTGTGTGTAGGTGTGTGTGTGTACGTGTGTGTGTGTGTGTATGTAGGGGGTGTGTGTGTGTGTACATGTGTGTGTGTACATGTGTGTGTGTAGGTGTGTGTGTGTGTGTGTGTGTGTATGTAGGGGGTGTGTGTGTGTGTACATGTGTGTGTGTGTGTACGTGTGTGTGTGTGTGTATGTAGGGGGTGTGTGTGTGTGTACATGTGTGTGTGTAGGTGTGTGTGTGTGTGTACGTGTGTGTGTGTGTGTGTACGTGTGTGTGTGTGTACGTGTGTGTGTGTGTGTGTGTACGTGTGTGTACATGTGTGTGTACGTGTGTGTGTGTGTGTAGGTGTGTGTGTGTGTACGTGTGTGTACGTGTGTGTGTGAACGTGTGTGTGTGTAGGGCTGTGTGTGTAGGGGGGTGTGTGTGTGTTTACATGTGTGCGTAGGTGTGTGTGTGTAGGGGTGTGTGTGTGGGGGGTGTGTGTGTGTGTGTGTGTGTGTGTGTGTAGGTGTGTGTGTGTGTACGTGTGTGTGTGTGTGTGTACGTGTGTGTGTGTGTGTACTGTGTGTGTGTGCATGTGTGTGTGTGTAGGTGTGTGTGTGTGTGTACGTGGTGTGTGTGTGTGTGTACGTGTGTGTGTGTGTGTGTGTGTAGTGTGTGTGTGTGTGTGTGTGCATGTGTGTGTGTAGGGTGTGTGTGTGTGTGTGCATGTGTGTGTGTGTGTGTGTGTGCATGTGTGTGTGTGTGTGTGTGCAGTGTGTGTGTACGTGTGTGTGTGTGTGTACATGTGGGTGTGTGTGTGTGTGTACGTGTGCGTGTGTGTGTACGTGTGTGTGTGTGTGTGTACGTGTGTGTGTGTGTGTACGTGTGTGTGTGTGTGCATGTGTGTGTGTGTAGGTGTGTGTGTGTGTGTACGTGTGTGTGTGTGTGTGTGTAGGTGTGTGTGTGTGTGTGTGTGCATGTGTGTGTGTAGGGGTGTGTGTGTGTGTGTGTGCATGTGTGTGTGTGTACGTGTGTGTGTGTGTGTGTGTGTGTGTGTGTAGGTGTGTGTGTGTAGGTGTGTGTGTGTGTGTGTGTGTGTGCATGTGTGTGTGTAGGTGTGTGTGTGTGTGTACATGTGTACGTGTGTGTAGGTGTGTGGTGTGTGTGTGTGTGTGTGCACGTGTGCGGGCTGCACCGAGAGGCTGCCTTGGAGGCGCTTTTGGGAAGGTCGCGGCATTTCACCATCCAATAGCACCGCGACACTTAATTGCCTCTATCAGTCTGTACCTACATTCTCTGGCCTCACACTACAGAGATCAGCAACTGTAAATGAAAGCCCATAATTGGGCTGAACCAGTTGCCATTTTTGAACACTACCATCATCTTTTTCAGGTCTCCCACTCCCTGGATTTCTAACAGTAGGTAAAGCCCAGGAAAGACAGTATTTTTGAGGCTTCCCATTAGAAATGTGTGATTTTGCTACAGAGCTCAGTTCTCTTAATAAATTATACATTTTGTCCACCGTGAACTCCACGTGTAAAAACCAAAATGAAGCCATAAAGACAGATCTCATTTTGGACATCCAGAATGAGGGAAGGGAGAATGAGATGTTTCTAAGGCAGCTGAATTGTCCTGCCTACATTTGTGCTACTCTGATGGGATCTATTTTAAATCAAAGAAACTTAAGCAAACCTTTCCAAAAATACTTTTTAGTCCATAAAAATCTATTTTTAGACACTGTCCTTTTTTTCACTGAGTACATACACCCTCTCTCAGCAGCATCTTCCCACTCATATATTGATACATGTTTTTTAATTTCTGAAAATAATACACAGAATAAGAAATTTTCAGTTGACCCCTAAGAATATTAATCACAATGTGAAGAACCCTATTCCATGACAGTAGCAGGGGATAATTTCTGACCTCACCATTAAATAAAAATAAAATAATGCTTGATGCAAAGAACAAATAAATAGACACAAGGTGTAATTATGGTGGTTTGCATACAAATACACCCACAAATTTCTCATTCTGTGTACTTCAGTGCAAACATTCTGAACCACAAGCACATTAGCTCAAACTATTGATTAATGAAAAGGAAAAGGAAAAATACTTTGTGTATAACATAGCCCTATCAAAACTAATTTTTGGATCTTGCTGTTCATGCTTCCTGAATTATTATTTTTGCCCTGATGTGATTTAGCTGGGATTCCTTTCCTTCCTTCTAGAACATATGTACTTGCAGACAGACACATTGCCTTGCCTGAAAAAGATAAAAATTGTCTGAGTTTAGTAATTTTAGTAGTTAAGTGGCCACAATTTGGCTTTGAAGTTTGCAGCAGATTGATGCGGGAGTAAATCTGTACTTTCACTGCTCCCCACCAGGCACTACTGGGACAGCACCAGTTGTTTCACGCTGTGTTAAATCAATAGCTAAAATGGTAAAATACTAGCCCAGTGTTCAGACATGGCATTTTCTAGTTTTATCACAAGCTGATGATGAGCAGTTCTTGCTTTACACTACCTGAGATAAAAGTCAGTAACTAATCCACTACCTCTAATTTATCAAAAATCCACTACCTTTAATTTATCAAACCAAAGCCCTCCTCCTTTTTGTACTGCCTCTCCATTTTTCAGTCTCCCCATCCAGTGAAAATACTTATTAAAATATTCATTTCTAAATGGATGAAAAAATATTATTATAATGCACATATCTATATGAAAAATAGACATACCAACCCATCCCCTACTTTGTTCATTTCTTCAGAACTTAAGTCTTAAGCCCTATAATACAGTGTAAGGGAAAGGCAGTATATTTATAGAAAATACTGATATTTACATATATTTGGTATTTAAAGTGTCTTTCTGATAGACAAGCTTCATCTGACTTGTTGTTTTTCCTGTTACCTGAAGCACAGCCAGGAATTTTGCCTCCAAGTGGACCAGAGCACCACACAAAGAATAATGAGCAACACCAATACTGGCAGTAGCTCATTTCACAATAAATACTGATGTCCAAACTCCAAAAATTCACTGAGTATTTCTGTTTTGTCCCTGTTCCTATGTTGTCACCAACAGTGCTTACACATTTCTATTGATCTTGTTTATAGCTGCCTAGGCTTTCACTGTCAAGACAATGTAGAGTGAACCTTAAGGAAAGCCTCACTTGATGTACGACTGCATAAAGACTGTTATATCAGTCACAGCTTCAATTAGTCCAGAACTTGTACTGCCTCCTATAGTGGCCATTAATGGATAATAAGGGGAAATCTTAAGAAACAGAGCAGGGATGGAATTATTCTCATTTCAGTAAATGCTGCCTGTTTCTGTTGATCAGCAGTTCAGGGAGTTTGAGGTATATCTAAGAGCTTCACACTTAATAAACCTTGGTGGTTACTGCTTACATAATACTTCTTTTATCTAAACAGCAACTGAAGAACAGGCATTAATGCACAAGAAGAAAGATGTTCAGATCTCAGTATAAGAACAAAGACTAAATTCAAAAGTTACCCCACATTTCATTTGAAAAAGCTGAAGAGAAATTCCAAACAAAGAAGCTAACAATTAAAGTATCAAAAGCAATTAATTTGTATCACAGAGTATTGCAACATCTCTTCCATGGAGCACATTTTGGCAATAAGAATTTAATCCTGAGGATCTCATCTTTACCTGGTGAAGTCCAGAGGAAGAGAAAGATTACCTAATTAATTACTTTCCAATTTTGGCTCAAACAAGTCAGTTGCTCTCCCAATCTCTTAACAAACTATGGCAAATATTCAAATTATTCATATTAGAAAAATAGAACGATACTCTACAGTCATATTATATCTCTGCTCAGCTCCTTTGAAGTGCAAGAAAGGCCCAGCACCATTTGACCAAACATCTGTCCCTCCACCCCAGCAGATGTTCCTGCATGGCACAGTGTAGAAACTTCTGGTATAACAAAGCTGTTAACATCAAATACAGATGATCTGATACAAAAGCAAAGTTTGATAGCATATGGCCAACAGAATAGTTTCAGCACCAACTCATGAACCTGACATGCAAAACCAATGAGGAAAGAATATAAGAAACTAAAGGAAAATCCCATTGTGTAGCATATATCTGGGTTTTTGATTCCCAAGCATTCAAGGACAGACTCAAATTTATACAACAATCTCAGGTTAAAATTTCAACCTAAAAATGAACTCTCACAAAGCTAGAGAGTAATAACAACCATTCCACTAAAATCTCAGATGACAGACCTGCCACTCTTTCCCCATCATTCAACAATTTTCCATCTTACACCTTTCACAGTTTGTATCTTCTTACCCCAATTACCCCAACGTGCTGGCTCCAGTGTGATTATACTTACCTTTTTCTAGTACAAAATGTGAATGATGAAACATATTTTGTTCCTTTTCCCACCACCCATTTTGCCATTTCCTACTGGTTCTCCTCTGCTCAGATATTTGGGTCCTCTCCTAAATTCCCTCTCCCAAACTCCCCACAGCATCAGACACTGCACAACAAACAGGAGTGGTCATCTGGAAGTGTCATTTGTCCATTATCATTGTCCACTGCAACTACGAGTAGCTTTACGGTGCTACAGGACAATGACAACCTTTATGACAGGATCGCAACAGGCTTCAAAGACTTCTCAAGTAGTGGCCTCACAGAAAAAGTTTAGAACCTCATTGGGTAAAAGCTTATCCATTTTTTCCTTAAAACAAGATGTATATACCTGATAATACAGGATCCTGCAGTAAAGCACAAGACTGATACTTGAGCATTAACTCCAAAATGTAACTGATTCCACAGTTAAGCAGGAAAATGGGAAGCATAGTTGCACACAGCTGACTAGAAGTATATTTTTATTTGAGGATGAAAAGCAATTAAGAGGCTATTTCAGTCATTTATTATATATCCTGAAAGAATCATTGCAGAGGATCAGTAGGAACCAGTTTGTGTTTTCCTAAACAGCATTTCCATAGATGCCCAGTAAAGCTGACACATTTATTTGTATCGCTCTGGGAAAAAGTCGAGACCTAGTGGTTGGATTTCCTCTTCCAGTGTATTATGGATCAACTTTGTCTAAACAGACAAAACCACTTAAGCACGGAAATTGCCACAAAGCCACAAACCAGATCCATGGAATAATTTATTTAACACTATCTGCTACAGGGGGGAAGCATTCTAAGACTCTCCCAATCACTCTATTTTCATGTAGGGACATCCCTGGTGTCAGTGTCCCATTTTTCTCAGGGGTTGGATAGTCCCCATTGTTATTAAGAAGAAACTACCAGTCCACTATCTCAAAGAGAAAGGTGCACATACATATTTCTCCTCTGCTGTTTGATTTACAGACCTGAGGAATATGGATTACCTCTGTTATCTGCACAAACAAGCTCTACTAGAATCTTGGCATTCAGTCAACTTCTATCCTGGGGACCCCAAATTGTACTGTTAGGCAACACAGGGCACCTATCTCCACAGAATTTTCATACAAATAGATTTTTGTCAGATGTTCAATTTGTATTGGGGAGCATGCCAGCAAAAACAAAAGTCAGCAATTTAAAACAACAAACCAGCCCCTGTGCTGACAGGAACAAATTACTATATTCCAAATGAATAAGAATTACTGTAGATCACAGATCCTCAGTATGAGCACTACACAAAGGGTGAAAAAATGCTCCTCGAATTAATTCTTTCTGGTAACTCTGTGCTCTGAAACAAAAAGAGGCCGAGTACAAATAAAATACAACATAAAATAATACAAACAAGTTTATAAAAGCACATAAAGAGGTACAATCAAAGAGGAATTAATTATTTAACAACTGGTAGTGCTAAGACAGGAGATGAGCAAAGACTCATTAGAGTTCAAAACTAAACTTTTGCAGTTGGTCAAACAGTGCAGCAGTGTGTTGTACTTCTAACAACTCCCAGATCTGCTTTCGAGGCAATGACCTTACAGAGCTGAGTGCACTGCGAGGTGATGCATGCATCTTTTGGGGCAAAGATAGAAGTAGCTGCAAAAACACAATACATTTTGTTAGCCCACCCTAGGAGCAAAACTTATTTCTGTTCTTCCACAAACCACACAGAAGGTCTAACACAATCTTTTCAAAGAAATCTTCTGATCACTCTGTAATTATTCCTTTTCGAGGTGACCCCATTCCATAACATACCATTTATGAAAAGACCTTGAAAACACTTTCCCTCTGAAACTTGGTAGTGCGCTACACAGACCTTAGCATTTGAACTAGGAATTATTTTTCTTTTATGGATTATAGCACTTAAAAAAGAAACTTTCATCTACCAGCTAATTGGAATGAAATTTGTCTAAATAATTTTTTCTGGTTTTTTTTCTGCTGTTTGCAATGTTTTTGGGGGTTCGTTTTGGTTTTTAATTCTATTGAAAAACTCAGCATGTTCACTTATATTCTATCTCCTACCCTGACAAATAAAATTATTTCCAATCTTGTCTTTGTGACTCTGTAATTTCTTACCTTAGAAATTATGATGCCAGAAAAGCAATGTGGAATAATAATGTAACATTGAGCACTGGTAGGCATAAAATTATATAAAAATCCCACCACCCTAATGAAAAAATATACCACCAATAACTACACTGAGAGAAAGAGTGTACAAAATCAAGTAACAAGTAAAGAAATGTTTATCTTCTTGAAAGTCATCTCCTGGCAAAATTTAAAAAAAAGCCTCCATAATACACTTCTAGCAAACAAGTAATACTAGAAAAGTAAAGCTGCAAGCAGAAAAATATTTAAATTTAATTTCTGTTGGACCATTCCATTATCTGTACAACGTATATAGTGATTTTGAAGCTACAGGGAAACCACCCCTTCCCATCATTTTAAGACATTCCAGAGAAACTTTACACAGAACCAGCCCAAAAAAGTGAGCAGTGGAACAATAAAGGCCTATAACCCAACCTCTACCTTAATAAATTAGTTTGCATATAATGGTATTATAAGTAAGGCATTAATCAAATAATTAATACTAACTAAAATGGCGACAGCCTAGTTTCATAGAAAATACAGAGCAGCCACTTTCTAGTTTACTTTTAAAAACATAGAGAGATGATAAACAGGTTTCATTGAACTTTGAGAAGCTACAGATACTCAGCATCTCAGCACTGGGCCTCACATCATACAATCATGATGGCTTTTGTTGAATGCTGCCATGATTAACCTGAAATCTTGATGGTTGTATTTGCTATCTTACAGGGGCAAGCATAAATGTAGGATGATCCACTCTTCCCCTTTGCTCTCTAAATGCTACACACACGTTAGTGTGATGGGCAGCACACAGAGGTGATGCCAGCCCTTGTCCCTGCTTGTATTAGAGTCAACTCTCTGTATGACCACATTAGAGAATAAGTCTAGAAAGATATATTTACAGATCAAAATGAAAGTTAACATACATAATACAGGCAATATACCTGCACAGATAAATACATGTCATTCTAGTCCTGCTTAGTAAATGGAAGATGAAAGAAAGCAAAACTAATGTAATTTTGAATGATGATTTCATTATTTCCTGTGACATTAAATAAAGCATTTGGCAGTTAAGAATTTTTTTCGCATTGTTACAAAATTGATTTAAAATTATGATGGTGATGAGGATTATTTGCTATTCAATCTATACCTGTCTGATTTGCAATCAATACGTGAACTTAAAAATACCCTAACATGTCTTTAGAGTAAAAGCTGTGTGTCGTGGAAGACTATATAAACTGTATTGATGGAAGCTATACAATGCACAGAAGCACACAGCTACCAGCTTCCTGTGGTCATTGTCTTTTTCTCATACACTGGGAAAAATACCATTCTGCCAAGATCTGAAGTTTTAATACTTTCTTTGTGGGGTTATGACTCTTTTATGTGGAATTCAGAAGCTGAAGCATAAGTACACAAGATCTACCTGCATCTTTTGACTTGAATTTTGTAAAATTGGCATGGGACGAAACCCTTTGGTGAACAAATATACGAGGGAGATGGGAAGAGATTGATCAATTGATTACTTTTTAAACAGAAAATATAAGAAAGCACCTTCCCTGGCAAGGTAGAACTTAATAATACAAACCCTTTCAATTCTCAGTGGCTGAAGTTCTTTCTAATGAGACTTGATTTGGGAAAAATATCAAACTTTTCTCACTGCACAGGGACAGCATTCCTATCATATTTTCCTATTGAATGAGCAGGAAATATATGAACACCAGCTATGTGGCTGCATCAATACACTCTTTGACACAGCAATTCATAGAGGAACGTGGCTGAAAGTCTAAAGATCAAGTACTTCAGTTTTAAAGTTTTTAAATTTAATTATTAGGAGCATAACATAGTAAAATAAAATACTGCCTTATTTTAAAAGAAGTACAACAATTGTGTTGTTGCACAAATCTGATATCATCAACGTGGGCATATCCGTCACTAGCAAAGCCAATGCAAAGGTCAGATACTGAAGTTTTTTATGCAGAGAGGACATCTTTCTGACTTTAAAGCATCTGTCACAGTATGACCACCAGGCCTGAGGGAGTTATTTGAGACCTACTGAATTACCAGTAACACAATATTATTAGACAACACTGTTTCTCATTAATAGAAGTGCTAAAGGGGAAATACTATGCTTGCTCTGCAGTTACATAGCCATATTAAAAAAATTAGCAGTCTGAGTGAACTGCATTGTCACACTCAATAGTCCACAAAATACTGCTTCACACAAAAAAACCCCTGCACTACTAACAGAGCACTTTATAAAAAATTGTATCTCAGTAAAGAACAGTAATGGTTCACAAGAACTCTTAAATTGTATGTAATATTTAATGACAAACACAAGACTTTATATAAGGCCTGAGAAGTGTGCAACTATTTCTTAAACTCAGGTTTTGTGTTCAAACTTCCACAAACTGGTTAAAAAAATTTCAACACAATCTCTTCATTTCCAGATAGTTTGCTAGGTGACGTGGTAATGGTCTGATTCCCAGCTGGATAAGTTATGTATAAACAATAACACAAAAAAGTTACAGCCAACTGTTTGCGTTATCTTTAAGGAGGCACATAAACCCAAAGAGTACAAACTTAAAAATATTTCCATTTACAGAGCTTTTCCCGAGAATGTTCCTATTAAGTGAATGAGACAGAGATGTAGAAACAGATGGAATTTGTTTCTATTCCCAAATAAATAGTTGTGGTGTTTTCCCCACTTAAGTTATACTATTTCCAGAACTAGGATCACACCAGAACAAAGGAAATCTTATTTACTTTCTGCATAGGCTGAAGCTAAATATATTTGATCTATCGCTCCAAGTAAACCAACACATGCCTGCTATGTCCCCAAACTTTTAGTTTGGAATAACAACCACTACTTATCTAAGCAAAACTCACTGTTCTGGGAGCCAGGAAGCTCAGACACACCGTTTACACCTTACCTGGGCACTATACTGTAGAAGTGACTGCATCCCCCTCTACGTCACATGTGGTCAGGAAAAAATACAATTTATAAAGCTGACTGGCCATGCTAATTCAGACCATAGGTCTATCCAGTCTAACCTGCAGTACCCATGAAATACCAATATCAGAAACCCAGAGAAGGGGTCAAAGTGCATGACCCCTGTCTGGTACACTCTCTTCCCTCACTCACCTTGTGGTAGACTACAGATCAGGCACTTCCCAACTGCGATGCCCTCTCCTCTCTTGTTTTTTTACCTCTCATTCAGTAAATTAATTTGATGCCACCCGATGCATATTATGAGCAGTGGTGAACAACTTCTTGACACTGCACCTTCTCTATATGCCACTCCATTTATATAATCATCTCTCTATATAATCATTTCCCTCTTAATCCTAGCTGAAAAAATTCTGCCCAATACCCAGTTCCTTGCACTGAGCTGCTCCAGAGCTTGCAGCAGCAGCAGCAGAACTATGTTCTGCTACTGCAGTTTTGGGGAACAGGGAATTATAATCACACAAAGAGTCATAAATGTATATAGGCAGAGAGGTGATTTGTCTCAATTGCTGCTCCTTTCCTGGTAATTCCTTCAGTGCAATTTTCTTTTCTGAACACTACTTAGTTGGGACTTTTTATTATATTTTTACCAAACAGTAACACTTGCCGACCATTAAAAATATGTTGAACAACACAAATAAGAAGTTGTGGGACACCACTGATGAGCTTCCTCCACTGTGAAAACTGACCATTTTTTCTTAGCCTTTGTTACTTTTTTTATGAAAGTGTCTTCTCTAATGTCCCACACAGTAACTTAATTTTTTTGAAAAAACCTCTGCTGAATGGAAACCTGCAAAATCTTCTCCACATATAATAAACTTGCTAATTTTGCTTAATTAAAGAGAGGTTCAAAGTTGCATACATCAAGAAAAATGCAATGTATTGAATTAATTAAATGAAGGGTATGAAGTGCAGCTGTCTCTTCTAGACACTGACTAGTATCTATTTCCCTGAATATTTCCTTATAAATTCCTTTTCAGCCTCCAAACAGATTTGAGCCACACAGCCTCAAGATCTAGTGTATGAATGCGTACAGTTTTTAATTTATTTATCTTAAAGAGAACCTTTGCTGACACCTAGCAGATAAATGATTAATTGCACTTCTTACCATCTTTGTGGAGGCCCTACCGACGATATTTTAGAGCCCAAAATGGAAAGTTTATCCAGATAGAAAAGAGATGGCACTCAGATGCATAAAACCCCCCACACTCGCAAAGTAAACAGAAGTGCCAGTTACAAGCATAATGAAGTATTTCCTAAAATTACATCTTTGGATACAGATACTCTCATTTGTATAATTTCAAACATCTGCTCAACTCTTAGTAGATAATAGCCTTAAGAATAAAAATTAAAATAAAAATCCATGCAATGCTGAAAACATTATATAACTTCAGAGCCCTGATAACTTACTAGACAGGAAACTTTGCTACTACTACTAGAGAAGGACCTCCTTCTACCCACAGAATAAAATCATCCAACTACATAGGATGAAATAAATTAAACAAAGTGAAGGAATTTTAATGTAACCAAAGTTATACAGTTTTATTTCATGCACTATCATTTTCCAGGGTCTGTGCACCCCTGCTCCGCCCACAGCTTGACAGAGAGTCTGGGAACAGGTCCAAAGCAGAGGCTGCTCGTGGCAGGACCACCCCCTTTTCCTACCTTCATACCCAGCCCTAGTATTTTTTGCGCCCACAGGTTTTCAGTTCAGTTCTTACACTTTCACACTGGAGCAATGACAAAACATTAATGAGAAAAAACACCATTTTCACATTTGCATTCTGCTTCATCATTCTCAGAGTTTAGGGCAAAACACAACTGATTCACCCTCTGCAAAAGTTCTACTCTGATTTTTTGGTTTCCCTGATCCTGAGCCACAACTTTAATAACTAATTCCTGTTCTGGTGATGTAGTTCTAGGTTGAAACACCACTTCTGACTCAGGAATCTCTCAGCCCCAGTTGAGAAAGGCTGGAAGAGTGTAACAACAGTACACATCTGCTTTACCCCTGCACTCTTCTGCAGTGATCTTTTACTCACAGAGAAATAACATGAAGCTGTTTGGGGTTTTGGGCCAACCTAATACACTCATTCTTGTGGCAGCTGGAGATATACCAATGGCAAGGGTTTGACAGAGGTTTCAAATGTGATGTACAATTCTATTGGCTTCTCTAAGCTACCCCACCTCTCTCATTTTTAGTAATACATTACTATAGGAATATTTTACAACTATTCTTTGCTAACTGAATCACCTGCAGTATAGATAATATTATTCTCAATAGTATGTTGTATAATTGTAGCTTTCCCTCAGCTATAACTTCAGTGGCACTTCAATCCTGTTACATGCCCACCCCATAACACTATTAAAGGGGGAAAATCATTCCTTTCAGTAGAGATGGAATAAGAGGTGGGGTTTTGGTGGTAATTTTTTTCATTAGGAGCAGTAAAGGACAAACATTCTCAGGGATTGCAGAGTCATCTTGCATCATGCCACAGAAAAAGATGATCACTCCTCAAAGAAAGACTTTGTCCAGGTAAAATTACAGAATTTCTTGCATTTCTTTCTTTGCAACAACCAGCACTTCAAAATCGTTGAGGTACTTCTGTCCCCTTCTTCAGTGACTTAAGGATTAGATTTGCTATGTACAAGTTTCTGATTTCATTACTTCAGCTGGAATATTCACCTACCTGAAAGGCCTCTGGATATCCTGGTTGCTTGACCATATTGGAAATTCACATAAAAGAAAACATATCAATGAAATTCTCCAAATGGCAAGTGATTCTTTC
This sequence comes from Corvus cornix cornix, assembly GCF_000738735.6. NCBI lineage: Eukaryota > Metazoa > Chordata > Aves > Passeriformes > Corvidae > Corvus > Corvus cornix. The sequence goes on from NC_046336.1 coordinate 9,080,700, forward strand.
TGAATTCACAGCTGTTCAAACGCTACCTTGCTAAGACTGAAACATGTTTCTTGTGACAAGATCATGTTGAAGGATGAAATTTCAAAAGCACTTATATAATCTGAAAAAAAAAGCCCTCCTGAACCATGAAATGAGGTGCAGGTTCCTATGTATCTTCCTTTCACAGGTTACTCATGAGAATCTGAAAATCCCACCTGAAAAGACATAGGACTAGAATTTTTAAGAGGTCTAAGCTGCTCAGCTCTGAAAGCCATTGAGGATTGAGCACTGACTCCTTCAGGGTCCTTTCTGAAAAAATCTCAACCTATATCTTTTAAGCTGCCACAGGTAAAAGCTTACAGCAGCTACAAACGATGGCTTGACAATGGGGAAAAAAAGATGATAAAGATGGCAGTGGCAGTGGTCGGAGGTAATGCTTCTGCATCTTCCTGCAGACCTAGGGAGAAAGCAGCTTTTGATGGTGGCCTCAGAAGCAGCTTAATCGTCTGCACTGGGGCATGAAGCAGCTGCAGCGTGGACTGCCATAAAGGAGGAAACAAATCAGGAGGAATAAAATGAAGGAAAACAGAAAAAGCAGGCTACCATCTAACCATGTCATTGGTAGAAGAGAAACTCAGAGTATTATCAAGATGAAAAAAGCTTTAAGTCCGCATCTTTCCCCTAAATGCAAAGAGGGGATTTGAACCCGATAAATACTACCTTACCAACCCACTGCATTTAGTTCCTTTCCCTTGGACTCTCAGCTGGTAATTATGTGAAGGGGAACCAAATTAAATGATCCAGTAATGCTTGGCTTCCTCAAGCCCCATTTCACCAGGAAACTGACACAGGAAGTAAAGTCACCAAGATACCAATTTACAGTTCTGACTGGTCCACAAAAGGTACAGAAAAACTTTTCACTTTAAATGGGTACTTCACATGAAGGTCAGTTTCAAAGAAGCAGATCTAAAGCCAGAACATTTTACAATTTCACCAAACTTTATATTTTTGAAAATGTTTTTGTCTGAAGCTTTGAAGCTTTATCCATCTTCTAGAGTTGAAGGCCTGGTGAACCATTTAATTATTTTGAGTTCACAACATAGAATCATAAACTTTGGTGCTGCCTGTAATTTTGTCCATTTCCTGCCTCTCCTCACCAGTCTCCAGAAGCAATGCAAGGACAAAATTAAATAAAACGTGTTTATCTATTAAATAGTTTAAAATTATATATAGTTTTAATTGTTCCACAGCTGCCACAAGCTAAGCTGGCACCAGTGTATTCCATATACAGCAAACATTGCACATCCATAAACACACACACAAAGAAGTATACACCTGGATCTTGCACAGACTCTGGGAAACATTAGAAAGTTTGAAAAACAGAGTAGCATTAACATAATGTGCAGTTTGGCTGAGGAACCAAAGACATGTTGAATAAAGACAGTTCAATATAATTGCAATTTATTTTGTATCATTATTACAGCTTACAGTTATAGAAATACCAGGTATGTTGATGTATCCTGAATTTTCTTCCGCAATCTTTCACATTTTGTTCCATTATTTGTAAACAAGAAATACACTTCACTCCATTTTACATCTTAATGCCTTCTGATCCTTAGTTACTGTCCCCACGTGGAACACAAGCTTAACAACAATACAAAAAGAGACAGTTGCTTGACTCTGCCTTTGTACCCAAAGAAGCTCCCTGTGGGTAGACCATGACCAGTCCAGGGAACTTACTTGTTACTGGAGTAAAACCACAAGGCTCAAATGTACCATGTCACGCATTCATAGGAGAGGGACAACATAAACTTGGGAAAGGGACTTCCTTACAGGATCAAGCAGGAAATAAAATGGGCCACAATGAAAAGCTCAGATTTAGCCACTAATACTTGAAAGACAAGCAAAAGGCCAATGATGCATTTATCTTTCTCTGGACATGTCCTTCATCCCGCAGTTGCACCCACTGTGGAAGTCTTCAAATTAAAAATATCTCCTCTAGACTTCCCACGTAAAGAAGAAGAAAACCCCATGTTCCACAGACATATCCATTATATTCAAATTTGTCTAAATATTAATGTATTTCCTCTCAAACACTCTCCTACAGATTGCCAAACCATTAGGATCTGAGAAATAAGCTCCATCACCTGTCCAGTTAAACATCCACTCAAAGGGACAACATTGCTGATAGGATCTTTCCAGTCTTTCTGCCAAGTTTGCTACCACAAAGAGTGTGTGTGTGTGTGTGTGTTGGGACCACTGTGCTCTATAATGAGGAGGGAGCAATGGTAAGAGGGACAACTGCCTCCTTTTAGCAATCTTGTTTCTAGCTGAGGAGGTGGAAGGCTGAGCAGCTTTTCTTCCACTCCCAGCCATCTGTTATAAAACCTCAGAGAGGACAGTTCTACATCAGCAATTATTATTGATAAAACAAAAGTGCTCTGACACAATCTTTAAAACAGGATACTTAATTTTCTCAGTCTAGAGAGGAACTTATTCTTTCACAGAGTTACTGACTAACAGCAGTCTGGATCACTCACCCCCCCCGCGACCCCTCTCCCGAATACGCAGCACATTCTGTGCCAACCATCTCCCCTGAGTTTAACACTGTCATCTATGGTTTTGGGGGGGAGAGGGGAAACCTGACCTCACGCAGCATTTTACTAGAAAAGCCTGGAAGTCAGAGGGCACTAGTACAAATACCACAAAAATAAAATTAAGGAAAAGAAAACAGAGAGAAAAAAAATCCACAACCAAAACCACAATAGAAACAATACTTTGTGTTCCGATTTTAAGTGCCTCTCTCAATGCTATATGCATAGCAGCTAAAGGCAAGCTGGAAACCAGCCAGGTCCTGGCTGCCAGCAAAAATTTTGTCACCTCCTTTGAACATCTGAAGTATGTTTACCCAATAGATTTCATTAAATTACACTTCCATTAGGAAGCATACAATGTTGATACTCATCTCAAAGATAAAAGGGATCGCTAAGAGGCATGTCATCCTGCTCCCCAGCTGATTGCTATTTCTGGGCCAATCAAGGAAAGGAGCCAGAACAATACTTAGTTAAAAAAATGCAGCATCTCCCCAAGGACTACACACTAAGAGACTGCAGCTCCATTATCAAAATGAGCATATCATTAATGACAATACACATAGAGTATGTTATTTTAATACAACTCATACACAACAAACAAGCTGTATTTGGGTCATTAGCTGAATTTGTAAAGCAGTATTTCCAAGGGTTAGAAACTCCTTATCGAGATATGAAGTTTATAGGTTGGGAACAGGGAGAGAACAAATATTTTATATGATCCCAAAATACAGTGACTATAATAACACTCTGCAGTTTGAAGTGCAATGTAGTAGCTAACAGAACAATAGGCTATTCAAACAGAAGTTCTCATTTTAAAGCAAAGCAGAAGTAATTTAAAACACCAGGCACTGTTTTGCTAAACATCTACGAGGGATAATGAAAGCAAAATGCCACTGATGCAGTTTATACTGTATGTATCACCTTTTAATTTATTATTACAGTACAGTTAAAAAAAAAAAAAGACTCAAAACAAATTTTACAAACATTAAAAAAAATCTATTGAAAAAACAATGCTGATTGTAAGGTAAGACACTGGGGAGGGAAAAACATAGGAGACTCAAATAATTTATCCTGTGGTAGGCTGAGCCTTTCCTAGTGGAGAGGAGGAGATATCTTTGTCTCTAAGCATTGGTGTTAGATGTATGATGTTTACTGTGTTTCCTAATCTCCAATTCACATAACAGCAATAAAGGGAAGAGGACAAAACCAAACCCATGCTAATTAAAACCTGAAGATATAGAAAGGGCTGGGAGGTGTTAGCTGTTTACAGTCAAGCTCTGCCTCATCGTCTTGCAGCAATCTGCGACTATTAATCTCTAAAAACACTCCTTGCTCAATATTCTGCAATCTAGACTTCAGCCAATCTCTTTCAACATGCAGAAAACCTTTTGGTTTAGCCATATTTGACATATCATATGAACTCCAATTATCCATCTTTTTGCAGTTAATCATCTCACAATTACATTTCCTGCACTTATAAGCATCCAGCTGGGAACTGAGTTTTAATCTAGGAAATAAAAAAAAGGATTCAGGTTTCTAACAAATTACTTCTAATTAACCAGAACCTTTTCTAGTCATTCCAACCTAAAGACGCCTACAGCAAATGAAAGAATTTATTGTTTGCATTCCTAATGATATTCTAAAATTTCATTTCAATTTCCCCAATGAGTAACTTTCAGGAAATTCACTGCACTTATATCTACCTAAACAAACATTCTGTTAAGCAGGAAATGCACAACAACACAAAACCTAGGGGAAGAAAGAGAGAGCTGGTATTACACTCAGCAGAAAAGCTGCTAAACAAAGCTAAAGAATGCTAATTAATGGCAACTTCCAGAAGTGCACTGCAGCTATGGTGCCCAGGCTCTGCCAGAGTTATTTGGAATCTCAAAACTATGTTCCCAAATAACAGTTTAGAAATGAAAGGTTTGGCTTGGTTTTTTCTCAGGGAAAAAAATGGTCAGTTCTACTGATACAAGGCAGCAATTTGTAATCTGTACAAAGGAAGTGGGTTAAATGAAGCCACCTCTCTAGAAAACTCAGGAAACTAAGTCAATGGCAGTTAAACAGCACATGAAAGAACATTGTCCCACAACTTCCAGTGATTTCCCCAGGGAAAGATTTAGAATAAAAGCCATACAAAACATGCTTACTGCACGATTGGGAACTGCTTGATACCACAGGGAGGTAACATGAGGTAAGAATCAAATGTAACAGTTTCATTTACATTAAGTCATATGAATTTTCTCCAACTATTTCAGAAATAGTAACCATCTGACAGAATATGATTGTTGCAAAGTGAATTATACCTTTCATGTTCTTTGGACAGTCAAGTACCAGAGGGTATTCTGTCAATTATATGGTATCGCAGATGTACATCCCAAATCTGTCCATCTATCTAACAAAAAGAAAACAATATACAGCTGAAAAACACTCTTCAGAGCTCTCTTTAAGTAATACCTAATATATAGGTCAGTCTAACTGCAGAAATATCCGCTCAAAAAGTTGGCATTCATTAATGCACTACAAAAGTTTCCACAATACAAAATGGGACTGCACTAATTGGCTGATTGATTCAATACCAAGTTAAAGTAGTTAATTATTCTGAAAAAGAGTTATTTTTAATGCACCTGAAGCCTTCTAAAACTATTAGATTTTATATGCCTGCACCAACCTCCCATTACTTTGACTTTCATTGACTACCTCTGTAGGCACTTAGAGAACACCAAAACTGTTGATACATTTTCGTTTTTATTTATAACAGAGGTTGAGTTGTGACTGTGGACATTCTTTAACTCATTTATAACAAGGGAAAAACAACAAAACCAGTAGCAACTTCCTTTACCATTACTAAAACGTAGCACACTGTAATTCCTGCCACAACAGCAACAGCTTTGATTCGAACACTCCAGCACTGCAAACCAATTAACACCAACCTCTCCTTCCCAAATTTCTGCACTTCTGCTTAACCTCTCTATCCAACACATGGAGTACAGCACATTCATTAAGGCATGAGGAAGGGATGAATTCTCCTTGGTGAGATTCAGATACATCCTTAGGTATTATAGAGTCAATATTCAAAGCACTCTGTTGGAGTTGTGTGAAACATCATGAGATACCTACCAACACATTTCCAGTCTTCCAGTGCACTTTCAACTGTGATAAATGAAGACCTGCATGAAGAAGCAGCAAGAACGCTATGGGAAAGTTCATCTTAGTTGTGAAATCGGTCACCAAAGACAGAATGGAATGCCTGGCTGACAGAGGACAGTGTCAAAGTTTTTCTTCTTAAAGCTCCTCACAAGTCTAAAAGGGGAAATTGGGAGACACAATTCAGACAGGCTACAGGCATCAGTAGGAACTCTGCTTGCAGCCATCAGGATGAAGATGGGTGCTCCCATTCTGAAGGCAGTGCAAAGTACTCTGGATTTCAATGCATGCTCTAGGTCAGCACTATGAAATCCCACCACAAGTCCTGCACACTGGGACACAAAAGACCCCACATTGCTCACCCAGACTCCAGATCTCAGGCAGAGGTACCCAAGCAGGGGACAGAAAAGCACCACTGGAGCTGTTCCAATCAAGTAGTTTTAAAAGTCAGAAGACCAAGGCCCATGAACTTACGTATGCCTTGGACACCTGGCAGAGCGGCACAGCTCCCAGCAAGTTCAGGCCAGAATTTTATCAGGGTGTAGCTCAGCAGGGATGACAGCTGGGCCGGGCCATGGGGAGCTGGAGAGCAGCATCCCACAGCATTCCCCAAGCAGGGAAAAACAGGCCTGATATGGAGCCCTGGGCCATGGGCGGGCTGGGGAGACTGCTCAGGGCCACTGAGGGCTGTTGGTGCCCTGAGGGCCCCGGCCACTCAGAACTGGCCGTAACTTCTGTAAGATTTTGTATTAATCACAGCTTGTGGAGAATGCAGAAAAAACATCAAGCAGAGAACACATAATGGGTTTACATCACCATGGAGAAGACAAATTTCAAATCAGAAACATCCAGCATATGAAGCAACCCTGATCCAGGTTAAGACCAAGGACATCTGTCTGTTGTTACAAGAAACTGCTCTAACATTTTAGAATAGTTTTATTGGTTAACTGCCCTTGAGTCCCACAAGCCCTGAATCACTGGCAAGTAAGGAATGAACAGATAATACTGCAGAGAGATTCACAAGGTACAAGGCAAACATGAAAAATAAAAAGAATTAAAAGAAAAAAACACCCTCTCAGCCGCAGCCATTTAAGTAGGAACACCACAGAGAAAAGCTCTTAAGTGCAAATCTTTCTTATTGCAGTGTTACTTTCAGTGGCACATGAAACAGCAACGATAACAGGCTGAAAAAAAAACTTTGAAAATAAAGTTAAAAGATACATGTAACTTAAAACTAACATCTTTTCCTACACAGAAAGGTTAAATTGTGGGGTTGACATTTGCATTTGTTACGTTGTCAATGTTTCCTGCCTATCAGCCTATGTACAAACAATATCTAAAGATGTCATCTACATATTTATACCAAAGGAGTTTATGAACAAGACCTGTCAGTATATTTTAACACCTTTCCAAAACGTCAGCTTTCATCAGGTATAAACACAACATGTTTAATTTATTAGTTTGGTTTAATATAAAAAGTTGACAATCATATGTCACCATAACTATTGATAAGGTAAATAAGGACTACAGGAAAACGTCAGAAAGTTATTAAAATATTTCTCAGCTTCCTGAATCAAATTGGATTTATTGGCTTTTCTCTGTCAATAAGTGCATCACACATTTTTCTTCATATGGCTATCTTTGAAGTGATGTGTCCCATAGCGAAGTTTGCAGACAGACTGTATGTATATCCTGGAGAATCTGAATTTCACTTTGACTTTTTGGGCCAGGGGAAAGGACTTTGTTAATATTAAAAAAATCCCCAACAAATGAACACAAACACACAGATTTAAACATATGCCAAAGATTTATTTTTCTAAAATATACTAAGCCTCATAAAAGGTAAAATATAAGGCAAAAGAAACTTTGGATACGACTCCAAAGTTGAGCAAAGCAACACATTTGTTTCCACTTTCCACAGGAAGTGCTTGATTCAATTCCCTCAAGAAGATTGCTACTACCAAAGGTCCACCTTCTTTGTTTATAATGTCAGGAGAACAACCTACTCTCACTTCTTTCTAGATACTTCCCCCAAAAATGTAACAAGAGGGCAGCACAGCTTCATTTCAAGAATTTCATCCCCCTACCACTATACAGCCAAACACCTCATCAGTGAGTCACTCTAGCCAGAATGCAGCAGCTTGCTCTATAGGGGAAAAAAGGGCCTTTATCTGAATGCAAGGATAAACTCCATTGTATAGATTAGTTCAAACACTCCTGCCCAAGCCACACTCAGGCCAAGTAACAGCCAGAGGCACAGAAGCGTTTAAAGGCAGGGTACCAGAGAATGGACAGCTCTCCTTGCTGGAAAAGGCTTTTCTTCAGCCAGTCCAACTCTATACTTTGGAATTAGATACTGTGAAGAATTTACTATTATACAACCCAGCTCATACTAAATTTGATACTGTGGACATCATGAACCATGGCATGGCCCAGCCCAGCCTCTTAACTAGTCTGTAAAATGCACCCAGCAGGGATAAGGATATTGTTTTCTTAGAACTCACCAGACATGCTAAATGTGCCTTCAAAGACCTGATCTGGACTTCCCATTGCTAATTTTTGCGGGATTTTACTAATTCATGTCACTTCTGCATCAAAATCACAAATGTAGTGAGTACAGATGGGGACCCAGGTATGGAATATCAGAAGTATCAGCCACTAATCCTTTGCTGCTATCAGATATTTAGTGCTGAAGACATTGAAAGTGGATTGGATACAATGGAAAAACAGAGGCTTTGTTTTCCTGTTCTAACGACAAGTAGGTGGAAGAACTGACACATGATCCACCACAAGTGATCTTTATATACTAAACAAACTCACTGAAAAGACAATCTCCAAAAATGAAAAGTAGTCCAGATTTACTAATAACCATATTTAGTTATTCTTATTAGCCATAGGATTATCCAGGCCCATCCCTGGGAGTTTTCAAGGCCAGAATGGATGGGCTTTGAGCCACCCAGTCTAGTGGAAGATGTCCCTGCCCATGGGAAAGGGTGTTTAAACTACGTGATCTTGAAGGTCCCTTCCAATCCAAACCATTCTGTGATTCTATGATATTTCAGGCTACAGAAATACCTGTCCTGGTTTCCTTTGTCTGATACAAGGTACAAGAAAGGGAATGGAAATTTTCACAGGGCCCAAATTTTTCACAAAGGAAGGAAGGACCTCAAAAGGAAATCTTGCTCCAAAAGAATACATTTATCTACATCAGGAGCATGTTGGAGTTCTTCCACTATTTTTTCTGTAGTGTACATGATTTCAGGTTTTATTGCAGAATAGATTTGGCCCTGTTCTTAGATCAAACATCTTCCCTTCAACATGGTTCAAAGCTGCCTGAAACACCACTATTTTGTTCAGACCTTTATGGCTGTTCAGTGCACACCCAAAACAGAGTTTCCAGTTCATTTTCCTGAAAAAGCAATTCTATTCAGGCTCACATGCAGTAAGTGAGGAAAATTGGGGGATTTTGTCCAAGCAAACACCACCACTGTACAAGACGCCCCAGATGGGAGAAAAATCCTTAGCTAAGACATTTTTTAAAACATACAAATGGCTTGGAAACTGGTCCCATATTATCAGAGAAGGGAACTCAGCAGTTCTGACCTTAGCAACAGAGTACTTTTTAGGTACAAATTAAAAGTAAAAACTTTTAACATTTGCCCCAGAAAGAGAAACAAAAAAAGGAAAAGGGAAAATGAGGAGAGAAAGGAGCAAATTTTCCTTATGCTCATTCTAAAATACATGCATTTTAAACCAAGCTCTCTACAGGGCACAAGTGCTGAGCCACCGATCTGCATTGCTGAATGCCAGACATGTAGCTCATGAATGGAAAAAAGGAACTTAATAACACGTTTGAAAGTGACTCCAAGTATGGGTCAGGAGAAAGATGCAGCCCAGGTGCCTTCAACTGAAATAAAGATCTAACAGGAGGACAACATGACAGAAGGTAAGAAAAAGACAAAAGGAGCACTAAGGGCTTAAAAAGGCTGGGAAAGCAATTCAGGTTAGCAACCCCTAACTTAATCCTGACCTTTCTGTAACTTTTTACCTTGATTTAGTTGACTGAACTAACTTTGTGGGAAGCTTACACAACTGAACCAGAGAGTCTGATTTCTCCTGAAGACTGGGCAGAAAGAAGAGGGAATCATGTGGTCACTTGGGCATATTAATGACATTGAATTATGAAACTATACAAAACAGTCATTACAAATCAAACATTCTCTTTTGATTAAAAAAATCCTAGCACTGTGGTTAAGACCCTATCTTAGCATTATTAGTTTTACTCCCAACCACGTTAATCTTAGATAAATGCTTCTACTTTTTTAAGGATGCTAGAAATTTTAACAGAAACACTTAACATGAAACCTGTAGTTTCAAAGACAGCTGCTAATGGCACAATCTATAATACTGACACTAACCTGTATTTCTTAAACAAATAAAAATAACCACAAGAAACATATTAACATAACAACTCAGTTCTTTGCATAGTTCTATTTAGTTAATACTCATTACAGTGCCAAAGAGCTGTAGTCATGGGTGAGAAATCCCTTTGTGCTAGGCACTCCACAAACAGGGATCCCTGTGACAAAACATCTGCAGTTACATGTCCCAAAATACCAATAGCATCATAATGGAAAGTAATTTTTCAGATTTTGAAATAAGAGAATTTGTTTTGATATTAATACAGTTATTCTCTCTTAAATGAAATATTAAATACCACTTTTTTTCCTGGTTGGCGACACAACCTAGCAAAAGTTACAGCTCGATTTAATAACAGCTCAAATCTTCTACTCAGGAATCAGCAAAAAGGAAGGTGTTAAATTCATAATGCAGGAGCATTTTCTAACTAAGGCCCAAGCCAAGACCCACCAGACACAATACAAGCCTTTTCTTTGACTTGCCAGAATTCACATTTGAATCTTTAATGAACAGGTACAAAGCCTGCAATTGCAATTCAGTGTTTTCCACGCCGACCAGGAGGGTAAGTTGGCAAACACTGCCCTTATTCATTCTAGTCTTAACTTCTCAGAAAATAAAAAAAACCAAACTAAGGACACATTGGAAAGTTGTGGGGGTTCCGAAAGTAAGCACAAATGCCACTCAATGGGAAACATGCAGAGCCCACACACACACACTCCCCGTTTTCTTTCTCTTTATACACCAGGCGCCAAATATTTAGTTAGCAAAACCCTTTTTTCATTACACCCATCTGAAATGGTTAAATGTTACTATAGAGGGAAAAATTATTCTGTTCTACTGCTGATCCCTGAAGCCACCTGCTATATTCCTTTTTACTATCTGTAATCTTTATATTTCTACTTTAATTTTCATTGATCACCCCTTTTAGGAGTAAAACCTCTGTAGTATTCACTAAATATTGGAAAAGGCCTATTTTCCTAGCACTGGCACCCTAAAGGCAGTTAATAAAAAGCAAATGAAAAGTAAGGGAGGTGCTGTATTTGATCCACTTATTATAAATGTATACAAGCATTAAATTGTCAAATGTACAACTTTAGATCCTCTAGCCTTTGGAGGGATTTCCTCCCTAACTGAGTAAGAACAGCAAGTTTAAATAGACTTTGTGGCCAAGAACCACTTTTTGTTGAGGTTTGTACAGCAGCTTTAAGGGAAGCTGGCTGTACTTGGGACAGACAACTAAATTGTTGCAGAGTAAAAATAAAAAGCTACCAAACAAAAGAACAGAGATATTCACACTTTTTCCATATGTTTCACATAGTAAAGAACACTACTAGGAGGAGGCAGAATCACTTTAATAGACTTCCAGCTCCATTCTTTTACTTTATATTCCTTCCTCACTAAGTCTTAAGCCAGAAACAAGATGACATCTCCACTGCTATAAAAGTCCATCTCTTTTTACCTCTGCTAGCCAGTTTTACAGAACCATAAAGTTCCTCCTGTGTTTATTACTTGTATATTAAAAAGAACCAGCCTAGAGCACAAAATGGGAAGGTTTTTTTCTGAGACAAAACAGGCTAACATTGTGTGGTTTAGTTTTTAAATACCATTTAAAAACATCTGCAGCTAGAAAATATTAAAGAAATGTAATATTTTTCAGTAAAAATTAAAGTCTACCTACAAAAGGGAACAGCACTCTATCCAACACTGAAGACATCTGCCTAAATATCTACTTTGTTCTTGGGTTAGAATTTGGGCGAGAGGTGACAACAAAAATTTACCATTTTGGTTAGTAAGAAAAATTGGTAAGAAAAAAGGTGGATTACTTGATTAAACGATTTTTCTTAAGAATCCTGGACACTTTCAAATTCATCTAAAACATTAGCTTTTCACAAAGGCTTCTTAATCAATTATAGTAGACTTCTTGGGAAAAGAGCCAGAAATGCAATTTAATTGAACTGTATTTCTATTGCACTGAATTTCAGTATTCCACTTTTGGAAACCCACGATCATAAAAACAAAACTATGCAAAACACGATGCCTGGCAACTGATTTCTTGTAAAAAAACACACACAAGTTAACATGTAACATCACTAAATCAGTGCCATAGAAAGCATCAGAGAGAAAGAGCAAATACATCCATCACTGTTTCTTCATCTCTCTTATTAAAGAATCTAGAATTTATTTGCATTTACAAGAATTTGCAAGGGGCACAGAAAAATTTGTACTATCCCAGTAACATTACCATAAATCTACAGTCTGTCTCCTGTTATTCTGTGGCAAAGGTTTTCAGCAGAAACACGGTAACTAAAATATTATTAGTACTAACAGAATATAATGAATGCTAGTATTTGTAATGTTTGACAACTCTTTGACAACCAGACATACAATGTATTCAGTTATGCAAAGAGGTTTTTTTTTTATGCTCTAATATTTGCTTATGATGCAATGAGAATTTCAACAAGCATTTAATATGTAATGACCATATAAAATTTTCCCCTTGAATTCTGATTGAGAAAATATCAAGATAAAGAACAAACCTCTTGAAGTTGGGTAGAAATAGAAGCACTGCCGTTAAAAATAACTATTTCAAGTTTCTCTTCATGGAAGCAACAAAACCAAGCTGGCAAAAAAAGCTATTAACCACTCATTTGCCAACTAATTTTTGACATGGGACACTTAATCAGTCACAAATAAAAAGTTCACCATTTACCAGATGGCAACTTCACTATAAAGGGAAGCTATTTTTGACCATGGCAATTAGTCTTCTCATGTTTCAAACACTAAATTCTATTTTCACATTAATTTTTAAATCTATGTGGCTTTAACTTAAAATAAACTGTACATCAAAAGAATGGAAAATAAACAGCCAGGAACACAATTTGACGAATTGGATTTATTTAGTTTATTTAGCTAAACAGGGTCCATTGGATCTCTTTAATAGGCTGACAGTTGCACTGGGCTGGTTAATAAAACATTCAACACAGTATCTTCAGCCAATATAGAAATGCAAATCCCACCAGAAATATTTTATTCATGAAACAGTAATTTCAGTTACTACCAAAGCAAAAAAAAAAAAAAAAAAGGAAAAAAAAAAAAAAAAGAAGAAGAAACTGGGGGGGAAAAAAGGGGAGGAGGGGGGGGCCGACACTTGCTTTGCAAACAAACAGCGCCACCCAGCGCCACTCCACGGACAACACACCGGGACATCGGGAACACGGCTGGAATTTATCCTTCCCGTGTCAAAACGAACCTTCTCTCTATTTTTTACGATTCACCAGTAGCACATGTCTCTCCCTATTCAGCACTGAAATGCAAACTAGCCTCGCTCTAGCTGGGAAAAGGAAAAGGTAAAGGTAAAGAAAAGAGAAAAGAAAAGGAAAAGAGAAGTGAAGAGAAGACGTAATTACACGTTAAGGAACTCGAGAGTGCAGTTCTAGCCTGAAAAGCAAACACGTTCAAATGGTGGGGGTTTTGCACAGTTCGCCTGATTTTTTTTTTTTTTTTGTAACCTTTTGTCTCTAACTCATGATAGAAACAAAATCGAACTTCTACTTGAATGAGTGCAGGTGAGCAATACAACAAAGTGAGTGTAAGATACACTCTGTTTTCCTCATTCATCATTGTCTCCCACATCTATGTTCAATTACGGGACCTTTATTACTGCTGCTATCAAAAGCACGAGAGTGATAGCTGCTTCTTTTTGCACAACAGGTAGGGTAGTGTCACTTGAGTAGAATAAGAAATCACTGAGGAAGTGGGAAACAATAAAGCCTTCCCCCTTGCGGGCCTCACACCCCCAAATACAGCATTCACCTTCTGTATATGAAGTCACTTCACTCACCAGCTGGTTAGAAGTAATTCTGAGTGAACATGGCTTCTTCTACTCTCTTCTAGAAAGAACAGCAAACATACTTAATTCTACTATTTTGAGAAGCAGAAGTTTTAACATAAGAACAAACTCCATGATAAACAGAGAAATTGCAGTTCTCTACCTGGGAAAGGCTGATGAGGACTGAAATCTGAACAGGTCTACAAACTATCAGGTGAGAATGCTTGTTTAATGAAAAAGGCAAAGCTGATATCATGCTGAATTTCTACTACATGTCTTAAAACACATTTTACAGAAAGATTTCATTCGGCCACAGACCACTTTTCAGCTTAATTTAGTACAGAAACATTCTGTGTGTGAAGAGAGAAAGGAAAGAGGCATGAATGCTTACAGTGCCCTGTATGAGTCATATGCCTTTCATTCACAGCCTGCAGCCACACACAAGAGTTATCAGACTCACCAAATCATTTCCTGGAAGCACCTTTATTTGTAATCAGTCAGCCAAGTCTAAGCTACACAAACGGGTTTTTCTAAAAATCATGTGCATCACCTCCACCACAACTTGTTGAAGGACCAACAAAGAGATACCACAAAATTCACCAGTCTTAGCCCCACGTGTTAACAGATGAGGCAGACACAGAATTTCCTGTGAGCATTAAGATGGAGTTGGTTGAGAGAAGAATCTAGTTAAGGAATTAGCTTTACTGACATTAAAAATTTGCTGCTTGGTTGCCCTCACCCAGCATTTTATCTCTTCACACATTGAGTTATGAGACGCATAACACACTTACTGGTCAAACACGGGATGATTCTTTGTAAGCAATACCTACAGAATTACAAAGCCCAGTTTCACTGGTCAGGCCTCTCAGGAATGCCAGCTAAGATGATCATAACCCTTTAGGTTAATCACAAATTAAGTATGTTAACTCCCATCTTTCACACTTTCCTCCACAGAAAAGCATTTCATCACTAGCTAATTCTATTATGAAGTAAATTTACTTCCATCTTCATACTTCCACACAAAACAATAAAAAGAAATTTAAGACATAAATAACTTAGGGAAAATTTTCTACTGGTGTTATAAGTTATACCACTTCCTAATATTTCACCAGTTTAGGCCTTTAATGTCACAAAAAGAAAAAAAAAAAAAAGAGAGAGAGAGCATTCTTTCCTGTATCACTTCTTCCCCACTTAAAATAGCAATATTATAAATCAAGTAATTGCAAAAGGTCAAACGCCTCCACCTTCTTCCACCACAAACCCACCAGGGTGGGGACACAAGTGAAAACAAGCTGAAGACAATGTGGAATTTGCTTCTATAGAAAAGACGTTGGCCTAATGCTCAGCCACAGACAGGCAGACAAATGTATCAGAAGTTATTACAAAGGTAACAGAGGGGGAAGAAAACAGTACCTCTGTAAGGAGCAGTTTGAGTACTATGTAGAGGAGTGATTACTTATCTCAAGAAGGTGACAGTATCTATAAAAATGGCAGTGGTGGAATTTTTGTTCACAATATGCTTTTTCAAAATTAGATTGTCAAAGTACATGGCCAGATAATTCAAATTGTTCCCTCTGAAACTAATTTCAGTCTTGTGTGCATTAAGACAAATCTTCCACAGCCCCATTCAAAAGAGCTGTACTACTCACATAGTGAAAACTAATCTGATTTCAGAAGTTTCAAATGTGTCAACAAGATCAGGTTTCCCTAAAGGCATGTGTATCTGCCCAGGCAATGTTCTTGCGCATACATGACATGTTGGCATGATGGATTCCCTGTTTTTAAGACCACTGTTGAGAAACAACAATGAAGATACACACACAGCAGTCCCACACATGGCTCATAATTTTGTAACTACAAAGCATTATTGCACTATTTGCTTTATAAATCAAAATAATCCAGCAGCAACAGTTGAGTCTCCAAAGTTTTAGTTCAAACTGGAGATCTAGGGAAGACTGGCCATAAAGATACAGCCAGCAACTTGTCATTTGACAAATGATGTTCATTATGCTTACAGCCATATGATTATTTGTCTGGGTAAGTGACTGAACCTGAAATGGGGGTAGTGGTATTTACAAAACACAGCCAGAACATAACAGACACAGCTGTGTGAGTTGTTTAGGTGAGCTTCTGGACTCAGGTGGTACTTGAGAGTCATACAAGAGAGCTAACTTTATCCAGTGAAATTCCACTGCCCATCTCCTTAAATGTTGTTAAAGCTTAACAGCAGTTGAAATTTCGACAGTGACCTTAAACAGAACCTGTAGGAGGTATAAATTGTAAATACATATCTTCACTATTAACTGAAGCTATTGTTAAATGCCAAAAATGTTTAAATGTTTACTCAAGTTTTGTACAATGTGTATATGTATCTGCAACTTCACCCACGCCCCTTATTTTTTCTTTTAAAGGTTATTCTGAAAGTCAGAATTACCAAAATCAGTAACAACTCTGAGAATTTAAAAAGAATGAGCACTGTCTCCTGAACTGATAACAAACGCTACTTGCAACATTTACCTCTGTGCTGCCGACAGAATAGGAACAGCTCCTATGTTGCCTCCTTTATTTGATGGCTATTTCTTCTTGCTCAATATGCTCATCTCACTTTCAACATTGATTGTGCAATATTCATTTTTATAACATGAGTATTATTGTATAATGTGGTCTTTACTGGATTTTTATATTTCCTCATCTATTTGAATGCCTTATACATCAGCAGTAAGCTTTTCAGGAAAATAAATGCCTGCCTCTGGTTTTTTCCATTTTACAGTGCCCTGACTTTGACCCAGTACATGGAACCCTGGGGATAGATACAAATGCTAGCAAATAACTACATACTTGCTAGCTTTGTATAGTCACATTTTCACATGGACTGGGATAGATTTAGGTCAAAGTTATGTTTATAAATCTGGAAGCCTTTTACCACTGTATATCCCCACTGTTTAAAGATAACTGGCTACTTTCAGGTAACAACATAAAATGCTTTATTTGTATGAATAAACAACACCTATAGTCCATGTACTTAAAAGACTGCTTTTTTCAGTCAGAACTTGCTTCAAGCAGGCAGGCACCATGGACAGTCTACATCTGAAATAGCCAGAAAAAAAATATTTGCAAGCTTAAACCGCATCATGGTGCATCAGTATACGGAGGAAAAAGACCTGCTGACAGGAAGACCGTTTTAAGCTTCAGGAACCCTTTCGCAGGTGGTCCCAAGACCTGGAGCAGCCCGGAAAGCAGAAGACTGTGATGTGCAACTCCACTTGGGGCCACAAGATAGAGCCACCAGCGCGTACACGGGCCCTGCAGCCGGCCGAGCTCCGCAGGTCCCACCACACCTCCCCTGACCTAACGGGGACAAAACACGCTACAGAAGTGAAGGGCCTGGAATGTGCTGTTGAAAATGAGACAATAAACGCAAGATTCACATCTGCAAGTAAAAAAGACAGCAAAAGTCCTATCAAAGAGTTTAATTCTGTTTCCATGTGTTTATCACAAGCCTGAAAGTTGGCTTTTTGAGATGTGTGCAGCTTTTCTGCAGAGAAGCATCACTTCATGCTTGCCCTGTTCTGATATTTCTCCCCAAGGAAGACTGCACAACACTGAGGTAAGCATCAGAAACCACTGCTGCCTGAAGTCGAGGGGCAATGCTCACCCTGTTCATTTTCCCCATCAGTATTCATAGTGCTATGCTTTCTGAGTAGTTTTAAAGATAAAATTGTGCTATTCTTTTTTTCATTATCACTATTCCCCTTCAAGAGACATGGTTAAGACAGGGAAAGGTGGTTTTTTCTCCTTGGATACAATTTACTGCAATTAGTGTGTTACCAAGCATGCATGTGCAATACACTGCCTGGGGTAGATGTCTTTGCCTTCACACACCCCTGGACTGTAGAGCATTGACATCTAACTGCAGGTCTCAAAATAACAAAGATTAGCAACGAGAGGAAATAAACCTCCTATTTGCAACTTGTTCCTATTTGATTACAAAGTTAGAGATGAAAAGCCATGTTTGGAGTAACTTTTCTGAGCACAGCTCAACAGAGCTTAAATCTGTATTTTTCAGAATATACTTCAACACAGTAATGTGTATGGAAAAAAAACCCCTATATATTCACAAAGATGCCACAGCACCTAATAACTAATATTACAGTGATGGCACTTTGTCACTATTACATGCACTGCTCAAGATAAAATAAACTCACCAGTTACTTGTTAAATGTCACAAATAAACTTTAATGCTGTCCATCCTGCCAGTAAAGAGTGGACAAGTGGCCAGTCCACAAACCGCCTATTTCCTTCTCCTAGCTTTAAACATGTTGCTATGCTACTGTTTTCCGTAACTATTTGGGTGAGGGCAAATTTTCAGATGCTATAAGCCATAAAAATAACCACAAGATCAAATCTTATGTTATTAATGAACATAAAAGAAAACTACTCATGCCAGTTCTGCATTCACTTTATGTTTGAAATATAGAACTTAATGAAAAAGACTGTGCACTGAGGTATGTAATTTTTGCAATTGAATTCACAGACTTAATTTCTTTGAAACGAAACAAGAACACTCAAAAGCACTTCCATTTCAGCAAATACTTCAGCTTTCTACCTTTGACAGCCCTGGAGCTTGTAGAGTCAAAATAACATTTCTTTTCCTCCTCCTCTTCCCTCTTTGAACTCACAACTGTTCTGCAGTTTCCAACAAGCTGCTATTTGACTGGATAATAATCCAAAAAGAGTCTTAAATCCTCACATACAGAGTCAGCAAAATATTAGTACTTAGAAACTGGAACTACGTAAGGCATTTAGTTGTAACACCACTATTTGCTATGTAAGTAAGATCTTTTCAAGCATAGTTGTTTTCTTCCAGTACTTTGCTCCATCCTTCACATCATTTTCTTTCCTTGATCTTCCGCTGAAGATCCTTGGGCTTGGGGCTGTTGTTTCTATCCATTATTACCATATGTTCCTTCCTCTATCTCATCTTGGTTTTGATTCTTCACTCTGAGCACCAACTTACATTCTTGTGATCATGTAACTCCCAGTGCTATGATATGTTTCCTTGCACGCATTTCTCCTCTTCCATACAGTGTCCAGTTCTGAACTCTCTCATTTTCACTTGCCTGGGAATATGGAAGTATGAATTCCACCATCTACCTACATATTGAAATAGGCCAGGAATAAATACATGCCGACAGCAAATTGTCCCACATCTGAAAAGATAAACAGCATTCGCAATTGGTCCAGAAATTGCTCTCTCTGGGAAGTCACTGTTTGGCCACACACAATTCCTACAGGGGAACAGATGAGACTGCCACAAAATTTTGATGCAAGTCTTTTTATTCTAACATTCCTCAAACTTTACAAACTGCAACCATCTTCTAATACATTTCCGTGTAACTGCTCAACTTGGCAGAAGCACAGAGGAGTGACACTCAGCTGGATTTCTTGGCTGCAGGTATAAACATTGACTCTCCTTCCCTGAAGGATTAAACTGCTGCCAGCAACCTGAGGAAATTCACAGATCTCCAGTGAATGGAAAATACTGCCACTAGTAATTTCTTTCTCCCTATCCTGGAGGAACGGAGCTGCTGCCAATTAACACAGCATTTTCCTACACTTCGCAATCCCTTTGAACTTTTTCAGGATTTTACAGGAAACAGTTTTGTCGCTATGTAAATCTATTCAGTGCAAATCCCAGTCACAAAAGAAAGGACTGATAACTGCAGCAGAAGCCCCCAGACAAGGGAAGCTTGTTAGTTTGCATCCATTACTTAAAAAAATGTAGTATTTATAACCAATTTGTACAAAAGCCAAGAAGAATCTAAGTGCAATGGAAAAGAAAACACAGTGACTAACAAATGAAGTACACATGAGATAAACTACATTCAAAAATTCCACGGATTGGAGATTATACTGCTTTTCATGTTACTGCCCACATTACTACAAGCTGTCATTCCCTGAGAAATAGGATTAAAAGCTGACTATTTTGCATACATCATGAACGCTCACAATGTTTAATGACAGAGAAACAACAGAGTTCCAGGGTAAAGAGACAGGAGGCTAACAACTGGAATGTTGGTATGGGATTGCTGCTAAAAGAAAAGGTTCTCTTCCCCAGTTTGGTTTTCATCTGTCTGCATACATAGCAAGATACATGCAGAACTCATCTCTCACACTACTCAAAAATACCCTCTCATTTGCTTGAATCATTGCATTGTTTTATTTTAAAAATTCTTAGAGATGCCTTCTTTATGTAATATGTTAAAAACTCACGAAATCAGCTTCAAGTTTTCCCATTTCTTGGGCGTAGCTTCTCATTCGACTGCTGTACATCCCTCGGCTTTGAGGTGGGATCTCTCGAACTTCAAGTTCCATCTGCTCAAGCTGACAAGAAAAAACAAGAGAAGGCATATAAATCAAAAGGTTAATTAAAGCAAGAACAAATTTACCTAAGTTCAAGAAATATTCCTTCTTTATACGGAAAAATGTTGTTTATTCTGCAATATACAAACAATTTATCAAAATTTTTGCACAGTCTTAAGTCAAGAAACAAGTGACAAAATTAGTATTATTAACGCTCGGAATGATTTGAGTCAAACATTTCTGGCTTTCAATTCCAACTGTGATGAATACATTTTATTACAAAAATATAGTAAAACTGAGGATAATTCCTGCAAATGAGCATAGTTCAAAAGAAAGCCTACCTCCTCCTAGCTGTGCAGTTTTGGAAACCCTTGGTTGAAAAAGGTATTTTACTTATTTTTATAATATATATGTGCATGTTTAAAGTTTTATTTACACCAGTCTGTATGTTCAATGAACTCATTCTTTTGTTTAATAAATTAATCCTTTTTTCTTTACACATTACTAACTCAGCAGAATTACATAGCCTGAACTGGCTGCCTAAATCTACATCCCAAATCTGTATGTAAGTATATTAAACAGCTGAATTTCAGGGTTTAATGACAATACTATTCAAGAACTTGTATACAGTCAAATGGGTTAAAACACAACAGATATATTCTACGTTTCAAAAGCTTTTTTTAAATTATTCTTGCCATGTAGAATTCTAAGGGGTCTGAAACACAATAATATGGCACAGGGATACAGCCAATCAAAAGTTATAAACAAGGGCTGCTAATTACCTACCCAGTGGGTGATGGAGCCTGCTCTATATGGTGCTGTCTGTTCAGGAATTCTGTTTTGAACAGCAGAAGAATCCCTTACCTGTCTTTTAAAATCTTTCCAACTTAGATAAGATAAAAGAATACCTCTCCTTAGTTGTTGTAGGTACCTGAAACAATATTTACTCACATCCTACTGATCTTGGTTGACCAATATGGCACAGGAACAGAAATGCTTTTCAGTTAGGATCCCAAACTACTGGTTGCAGGTCTTCACAAGGGACTGCTAGAAGTTATTCCTATGTAATCACTTGCTTACACTTTGAAATTTCATCTTCATAAGAAAAGCATCTGAATTTCATCAATGGAATTGCCAGACACTCAAAAGTCATTCTGCCTGATCCATTCTGATTATACAAAATGATATTCAATAATAAACTATAAAGCAGACTTTAATTAAATAGTCACTAATGAATTGAAACATATAAAGCAATTTCTAATTCTACCCAGTTCTTTAGCTCAGGCTTAACTTTCCAAAGGGGTATTATAAATTAAACCAATAGCTGGAATTAATAGCTTATTTCTTATCAATTTCATCTTAATATATTTGATCTCAAATGTTCTATAAACATTTCTCTCATATATATGTGTGTGCAAGGCTGGGAAGTTTTAATGAAGTCTCAATTCTTGTCTATTATATAAAACTGAAAACATCTACCAGTGAATCCAGAATTTGCACCAACAATCAGACCACGGTCCACAAAATCTAAAATGTTCATTTAAAGAGTCACTATTAAGAGTGTCAGGTCCAAGGAACAATGATGAAGCATATTTTGGCTGACCAGTATTTAATAATGTTTTTTCATCATGAGATTAAATAGGTGAATTTTGTGGCTGGGCTGAGAAATTTCCGTAAGAAGCCATGCAGAAGACAGCAGTCCAAGCAAGTATGAACCTAAATGCAACCTAATTTCATGCATCTCCACTTTCAGAACTCATATTATTTGTCATAAAATCATATTTTTCATAAACAAGCGAGAGCAGAGAAGCGCCTCGTATTTCCATTCAAAAATACAACAAAGTAAGTAGTGTGGCTGATGTTGTCCACTGCAAAGTAAGTCTCCACCTCCCACAGGAACTTCTCCATATGAATCTGCTCTGGACAGCTGCGAGCATTTTAAGAAGCTTGTAAGCTTCACTATTTTATTCTGATTCTAAAGCCCTGGAACTTAAATAGAGATGGAAACTAAAATACACAAGATAAGAATAACCCAGCATTTGCAACACAACAATTTTGTGATGCGTCCTTCATCAAACATAAAGGCAAATAACAGAGTTTTGTCTTAACAGCAGAATTTCATTCAAAAATTCACAGTTCTTCTAGCACATGCTAGATTTTATACTCAAAGAATTTCCCCAAAGTTAGCACAACAATCATATTTCTTAAAAACCTGGTAAAAATAACAACCAGATACTCCACACTGGATCTAGACTGACAAGATTTCTCTCCAGAGATTTCTTACTCCACAGCCCTGGCTTGAAAAGGCAGCCTGGGAATCTGAAGTTTTCGTGTTAGTTCTGCACTTCCATCAAACCAATTACACCAGTGATTTTATCCAAACAAAGCAGACAGTGTTTTAAAACCATCACTGCTTAGTGAATGCAAATAAATTATCTCTATAATAATATTTATAATACATAAGAGTGTTATTTCCTAGCCAAGTAGGAAATAAAACAAAATCAGCTAATCCCAGATTTGACTATGCAAGACAATGTACGAAAACTAATAGTGCAAGGAATTAGGTTTATTTTGATTTTCTACTGTAGCCTCCAGTTTAAAAGAGGATCTTCTTAATCAGTTCTGTTATTAGCAGGTTTGTTCAAATTGATTTCTAAACCCAAGCCTTGACATTAATCACAAACATGCTGGGTAATTGCTCAAAGCCAATAATTGAATATAAAGATCTAAAACAAAGTGTGAAAGAAAAGCCAGTACATTAAATGAAGATCATGATTAGGATAAAAATACAGATACAGGATTTATTTTTTAATCTTATAATAAATACAAATTTAGATGGTCTTTTTCTGACATAAGGAGAGAAGCAAGGAGTCATTAACTCAATTTGTGCTCCTTCCAATCTACTCTGAGTAGAAAACCAAATTTGAATGACCACCCATGTTGGAGCTTCTCTGTACTGCTCTGTCTTTTGCCATGTCACCTTGTAGTGAAAACGACCTGAAAAACATTCCTAGATTTCTACTTTTTTTCAGCTGTTTGAATATGAAAGTGCCCAAAAGGCCTTACTGTATCTTCAGAACATCCTCATGAGATAGGACAGTAACTTTACCATGTTTCTCACTGGGAATACCAAAGCAGAGAGGTTAGGTGCCTTGTGATCCTCAGAGGGCAAAACTGTAGGGAGTCATCCCAAGATCCAGCTTTACTGGATGCTATTCCAGTGCTCTGGTCTAATTCTATTTTTTACACTAATTCTATTTTTAAACCAAAAGCACCATGTATGCCTACAAACAGTTGAGAGACTTTTTTCTTCCTACGCTACTTCAAAAAATTAATTTTATTTCGTTAGTAAGCAAATCATTGATTTAAGTTCTTTCCATTTTACGAAATTCTAGGGTAGAAAAGCTAATTTTTTTCCCTATCCTAACATTCAGATTACATTTCTGACATTAGATAAACCAAACCCATTTGCAAGCAATAAACAAAAGTCACTTCAGGTAAGGAACTACTGGCCATGTGGGAAAAAGACAATCTCAACTGTCACCAACACCTTTGCTCAGTTACTCCACATCTACAAGACTTTACTCTTGTACTCTTCCCAGATGGAAGACATGACAGGTTGTAATGGGAACAAAACAAATAAAAGAAGAATCAAGTTGCTTAACACACGCTGCTCATCACATACTGGGTTTTTTTGTCAGTGTGAACCACAGACTAATGCTTGGTTAACACATACACTCTTCTTGGATCAGTGACCCACACTACCATGGCCCCTTTGCCCTCACCTTTATGCCTCACTTGCTAAAACGGAAAAAAAGATCTATTGCTCTACAAGACATTCTGACAGATTACGTCAAGTAGGTGCTTGGGTCTTACAAGCCAAAAACAAAGTCATGGTGTGTAATTATTTAATTCCATTCCTAAAGTATGAGACCTAACCCACAATTTAACTTTTTATTGACTTACAGCAATAGTGCAAACCTTGCATCACGTAACACAGGATGAAAAAAGGATACACTCTTCTTGTATTTCATATCCTCAAATAAGAACTATTTCAAGAATATTATTTTATTTTCTAATATATCATTGGTAAGTATTTTTAGGGCATGTTACTATCAATGATCCTATTATTTTTGCTAGGAATTTGCAGTTAAAATATGAAAAGCCAGAACATACCAGTTCCCTCGCTTCTTCGAGCTGTTTCTCAACATTTGCAACCATCTGCTTCTTCTCATCTGAAAGAGAATTGTGAAAATACCAATATAATTGTGCTCTTACCATGAAAGAAATACATAACATTTCAAAAGATTGTATGTATCAGCTAAAACAGACTTGAGATTTTTTCTGTGTGACATCCTCACACATGGTGATATGCACATCAGTAATTAAAAAAGGGAAAAAAAGACTGGCGAATCCTTGGAATCTTCTGCTCTGTTATGCAGCATTTGCAAGTTAGGAAAGCACTTACAGCTGCTGCAGCTGTAGGAGTTATGCCTCAGCAGGCACTTGCTGGTGTGTACAAACGCATGAGAAGGCACATACATACACTAAATTAAAAAAAAAATCATTTAAGAACAAAGGCTTAACTTACTCATTTGCAAAATGTGAGATGCACAAAACCAAGCATTCCAATTAAAATTAATTCAGGTTCTGAAGAAAAATGGTGTTTCTATTCCCCTATTTCTATGCTGGGTCTAGAATTCTTTTGCTTCAACAGATACAAAATGAAATGCCACAGGAACTACAAGAAAACCGTTGTCGTCTAGTAGCAGTAAAAATGGAAATCAGTAATAAATATGAAAATTTTTTAAAATTCAAGTAAGTTTTAAGCTATACATAGCAATCACCATCTGCCAGGTTCCCCAGCAAGGCTATGTCCCAGCTACAGAGACTGACTTTTGACCTTCCTCCAACCATCCATTTGCAGGCAGAGAATCCAGGATGAACTGAGAGCTCAGATTCAGTGTCACATCATCACAAACATTCCAATTGCTTCACAACTTGGTTTGTTACAGCATGAAAGGGGACTGAGAAATATTCAGACACTGGATAATAAAAAGTCCCGCATTCCTTCATTACTGTGGGTATTCAAGGGTTTCAATCCTACCATCACATCTTCCAGCCTTCAGACTCCAAATGCACTCAGTCTCAATGAAGGTAATAACAAAACTCTGAACATACAAACTGTTTGTTCGAAACCATGAGTATCATGAGACATCTGTACTGGTGGTTTGCCTGATGAAGCAGATAAAAAGTGAATGTCACAGAAGTGTCTCCAGTCACAGCTCCCCAGAGGTCACGATGGATAAGTATAGGTTGGCACAAGACTTATTCATGTATCTCTAAACTTCACAGCTTTGTTTTTAAGTTTGAATCCCCTTGTTTCTCTTCCACATGATCTCTTTGCATCCTGGAACTGACACATTAAAGACCAAAAGGGACTATCCGATGATCTCCTTTGATCTCTGCATTCCACAAGCCACTGAATTTCAAGAGGGGACCACTTTATGAAAGGAACATAATTCAGCTTTTCACAGGCTGAAATGCCTACTCATCTATCTTCTCATTCACCTAAAATACTCTACACTCTCATTTAAGGACACAGGAACATCACAGTCTGTCCTTCCTCAGTTATGTACACTGGAGCTCTGCCTGCAGAGAGGATCAGGCTCAGGACCATCTTTCCTGCAAATCTGGAATTCACACTGCCACGTCTGGTGGATTCTACTACAGCAGAAGATGCAGGAAATATTTTCTGTGTAGCACTTTTAGTTTTCCGCAAACAATGTCTTCCATTAATTCCCCACCAGGTTCTCATGATGGCACCCAGGCCAGAAAATTTAGTGATTTATCTTCCTAACAAAAGAAAAATGTAAGAAATCTGCCACTTTTCCCCCCCCCACATTTCTATTCTCCTATCCCAAAACACCTCTGTTCCTTCCTTCATTTGGAAGTTAGAAAGATGACAATGGATAAAAATAAAAACAATGGAAGGTATGAAACACGTAATACCATTTTATTGAAGCTGAAATAAAATTTTAAAATATACCAGCAGAAAATAAATGTACTGTAGCAATTGCAGCACTGCCCTGAGTTGTACTGGATCACAATTTCCATATGCATTTAGTAACCTGAAATTTAGGGATATAAAGCTGGGGGCTTGTGGAAGGTATTTCATGCTGAATAAATTCTGCTTGTACTTGTGGTTACAAGAACTACTCAGCACTCCACTGGCCAGTAAGATCTTACTGATCCACAGAGAAATTAAGCTACAGACCCTTTGTAGGGAAAACTCATTAGTACACAAGAAGGTCTGGCTAAAACTGCTCCCATAAAATTAGGAGGGAGGAGGGGTATTCAAATGATCTCCAACGGTTTAATTAAATTTTAACCCAATGTCAGATTTTACCATTGAACCAGATACATAATCACCCAGATGGTGACCAGGACAACTGCCTTTGTTTTTCCTTCAAATACAGATGTGTGAACAGGCACGAGGCAACATCCTGGCACTGCAGCTCTGGAGCAGCATCTTCACAGACTTCCAGGAGAGCAGCTGAACTTGTTGCAACTGTTGATCCTCTAGGGCACACAATACCATGCAATCATGGTTTTCAAAGCATTTCTTATCAGCTTTACTTTTACTTCAATGGTCAAGCAAAGGAAACAACTTATTTCACAGCCAGAACCCCATAAGAAGTGAGGCACAATACCCACAGGATGACTAGCTCAGGGACTGAAAGTGAGATCTGAGGGACTTCTTTTGGGTAAGAGAAGTTAGGCACTAATCAAGCAGATCAGGACAAACAAGTTACAGTCTAATTAAAGATGCTCATATAACTAACTGTATCAGTCCACTGTGACTTAGCAGTTGTCAACCTGCCTACTCAATCATTTCCTTAAATAAAGTTCCACAGGAAATGAAGAAAAAGGTGTTCTATAACATTTTGTCTTGATTGAGAATTCAAATATCCTTTAGAGAAAATAAAAAACAGTGCTCCATCAAATATATCTAAATTTAATTTTTTCCCTACATTGCTAGACAGAATGTCTCCAAAAAATATTCCAAGTAGGTTGTATAATTTAAGTGGTGAAATTGACAAACTATGGATAAAGAATGGAAACAAAAGGAGGTTTTTCCTCTGTGTAGGATTGCAAAGAAATCTGTTCTCTATTTGTACACATGGTTGTATCACTTTCTTAAAAGAAACAAGCTTTCACTATATTTTCCCCAGTTCTTTCAGCTTTGCCCTGGCATTAGACACCTTCTTTGTCTCTCAAAGTACAGCACTTACAGAAAGGTGGGAATCTGCCTACAAGGTAAGAAAGATAACATAGCACTGGTTTGATCTCACAGCCAACAAAGAGATTAAAAAAACCTGGATCAAGACTGAGTAGTCCCACTGCTTGTGGAGTTGCTTCTTTTTATTAGTACATGCTGAGGAAGAGACTGAGTAACAAAGGGCTTCAGTTCACAGACCACTTGCAGATGTTGCTGTGCTTGCTCAGGTGGTTACATGTTCACCACTGCCAGAAGTTACTGTCCAACAGCAGAGATAAATGGAACAATACATGCATTTCTCTCTTTGGGTTATAAAACTGAGTTCAAGAGGCATAACATAATGAGCCAGACCTTAAACTGAGACAGTAAACTTCAGTACAGGAGTACAACAGAAAATCAGAGGTGGGGCTTTCTTCAGCTAAACCTGTTAGCAAATGAAACACAGCGTTTTGATTGCCCAGTAGAAAACGCAGCTATCAAGTATCAGAATAATGGCAGCACTCTAGTCCAAAACCATCATAGCCCAGAGGCTACTGTGCTGGGAATAGACTAAGTATCACCATTTGTGCCGATAAAACTCTCTTTCATATCAAGCAATCAAAATTTGTATGAATTTTTGGTCAAATCACAAGACAGATGTTTCTCTGAAACACCAAGGAACATTAATAAAACACATCAGTCAATTATTTTCATTCTTCAAAGACCTGCAGCAGCATCACAGAAAATCTATTTAAAAGCCATTTCTCTATTTATAACTTTCTTTAATCCTCCAGGTGATGTCTGCCCCAACAACAGAAGACATTTCTTCCCAGGTGTTCTACTGTCCCTGCTGCTTATTGTTTCTGTAGTATCAGAGAGCCTTTGTTACATTTCTCGCTGAACTATTTATGCATTTGTGACAACAGGATTGTGTGTTGAGCCATCATCCTCCTAGAGCACAAGCCAGCATCATGTCCTGACAACACGGAACGCAGAAATGTTCCAAAACCAATAAACCAGTATTTCTCCATTACAGCGGGTCCATCTTGGGCAGCAGAGGGCAATAACCAGTCACTAGACTTCAGGAGATCTCACTTTATTATGCAGTGCAGCACAAGTCCTTACACCTTTCATCCTGCTTCTTCCAGCGTGGAGGAAGAAGGCCATCAGCAATCTCTCTCAAATCACTGCTGCTGAAAACTGTCACCTCAAGTTCCCCTCCCACCTCATTATCCTCTTTTTGAGGCTCTCCCAGACATCGCCACAAGAACTAACTGGAACTTCTGGTGATGAAGAGGCAAAGATCTTGCAAATATTCCTATTAAGAAACAAGGGAAAAATGTGTATTTAAAATATTTCTGATTGAAGTGTTCAGCATAATCAGAGATTTTTTTTTCTAGGTGGCCAAATGCCTCTGTTAGCTAAGACTACAGTTTTGTTTTGAAGACACAGAAAATGTTTTTTCTGATGAAAAACAGGACAGCCCTGGAAACAAAAGCAATACCTAAGCCATAAATGTATAGTGCAAGAAGCAGCTATAATGCAAGTCAGTCCAAACCACATATGACCAACCTGAAATACTGAAAAAAATACTGAAATACTGAATAATATGGAAAATTAAAAAAAATTAACTCTTGTCTTATCTTGACTCCGTTTAGCCCTGTACCACGTTATAGGTCATGCAGGGAACATGAATTCTGTCTTCTCTGAAAAGATGGCAAATTCTATAAAAAAAAGTAACCTTCTAATGGTCACATAAACCAGTGATGATTTCAAAGCCTGCTGCTTCTAGGCTATGTCACTGTTTAAGCCAATACTCTTTAAACGTCTTGTATTTAAGCTCCTAAGTGAATAAGGGAGACTGATTCAAAGAGAGGATTATGGAAATCCACTACTATTATGCAGAATATTCTTCCTACTATTGAACAGACTCTGATGACTTCCAAAATCTATACAATTAGGAACTCGAATCTCTAATCTTTACAATTAGGGAATTAAATCTCTCTTTTCCTATAAGTAAGTCTAGCATTATTGATTTTCAGAAGATGAGCCAGTAGTGTATTTATGATGTTTCCCTGTTCCTACCAGAAGTCCTTCAATTTATTGTTCAAAAGTGAAGAAGCCTTTGTGAGGGATTCCCTGCATCCTCTCAGTAAATTGCTCCAGTGCCCATTTACAGGTTAAATATAATTTCTGAGCAGATTAAATTACACCAGTTCTAAAATTCAATCGCAGGAACTCTGATTCTCTCTCTTCTCCGTTTTGTAAGTTTCCGATAGAAAACAGACAAATCTTTCTATCTCAGCTGCAGCTTCTGACTGAATTATCTCCCTGTGCCCTTGCTGTTAAAATCAAGAGTAAAACATCTTTGTTAAACCAAAGAAAAGACAGTTTCTTTTAACCATGGAACTGAACCTTAATTTTTCAGAAGACTTTCTAACTTGCTAAGATTAGAATTGGACATAACCTTCCAGACTCAGAAAGATTTTTATTTAAAATCCCCTGAGATGGCACATTTTAATTGACCACCTACCTCAAATCCTGTTTAGAGTCACTACTTCATCACTTCATGATGCATTTCCCACTCTAAAAGTAGGATGTTATTCTTTGGTCCTGAATGCATGATACCTTTTCCTTTAGTCATATGGAAAAGTACACCATTAGCACGTGTTTATTTCCTTCTTATACACTATCCACTCCTATGGTTAAGTACCCCAAACCTTCTGGAAATATGCATAAGAAGCAGAGGCAGAAGTATTAAATGAGCTGGAAACAGAAGAGGCATTAAGCTGAGCTACAAGAGAAACAGAGGAGAAAACCACGAATGTCAGCTTCCCTCCATCTCACACTCAGAGGCCTGTACTGGGGCACCAATTCCTATGTGCTGGAAGATTCAGATGGGCTGATTAATGAGATTATAATTTTTATCTTTCTACTCTTACAGACAATATTGACTCTACTGCAGGGATACATTATGAATTAGACCATGAACGCTGCAGGCTACTGACAAACACATTAAAGTAAATAAACACTGATTTCTTTGCATCTGCTCTTGCATGTGAGTCACCACAGTCAATTATCCAAATCAAATGTATGAACACTAGGCAGCAAAAATACTGATTCAGATTAAGTCATGCACAAAATCTGTCTGTGCCACAGGAGAAAGACTTGATTTCCATTAGTGATGCTGTGGCATGATCACAATAAAGAGGATGCAGCAGCAATGCCGGCACAGGGAACATCTCCCCCAGCTCTGCCCAGCCCTGCAGGTGCACTGGCGTAACTTCGCGTGGCCACAGTGCAGGGCAGAAGGGAAGAGCTGATCCCTACAGGTGACCAGCAAACAACTATTCTGTCAGAGTATGCCTAACACATTGCGAGAGACAACTCGCCGCTGGGACAGACCCAGGGCAGGGAGGTGATTCTGCTGCGTAAGGAGCGAGGAGACGCTGAGACCTCAGGAAAAACACGCCGGCCCCTCCCGCCGCCGCCCCGCGCGCTCATCGCTGGGAGCTGGAGCGGCTCTCACAGACGAGCCGGCCGGGCCTGCGGAGCGAGCGCCGCGGGGTCGCAGAGCAGCCGCTCACCTCCTACCAGTTTCGGCACCTTCCCGATGCGGCCCGTGATCTCTGCCGTGAGCACGGCGAAGTCCTGCTCGTAGCTCTCGAAGTCGGAGGACATCGCGGCGACGGCGCTGCCGGTGCCGGGGGCCCCGCTCCGGACGGCGGTGCTTCCGTGTTCTGCCACCCCAAAACGCGTCCCCCACCCCGCCCCCGGGCGCCTCGCCACAGGTTCCGGCGAAACTCAGGTGCTTTAACCGGCACGGCCCGGCCCCTCGTGGCCGTCCCGACAACCCCTAGGCGGTCTTGGCGCGCGGAATCGCCCTGCACCGCAGGTACCGAGGAGAGACGGCGGCGACGGGTCACTCCCGCTCCGCAGCCCCTCACGCCCCGCCTCGTAACCTACAGGGGCGGAGGAACGCGGCTGCGGCACTACCGGAGAGCCGCTGTTTCCCGGGGGGCCCATATTGCAAACGGACCGCGGGCGGGCGGTGGCAGGGCGGGCCCCGCCCCCGCCCCTCCCCTTCCCACTCCCTTCCCTCCCCTCCTCTTCCCAGTCCCTTCCCTTTTCCCTTCCCGCTCTCGCACTCGGCAGCCGGCGGGAGCCATGCACGGCGGCGGCGGGGCGGCAGCGGTCGGGCGGCGGTAGCGGCGATGGTGGGGCCGGGCGCGCTGCAGCGGGCGCGGCGCCTGTGCCACTGGGGTCCGGCGGTGGCGCTGGCCGTGGTGGCCGTGTGCTCCGCCACCGCCATGGCCGACGCCGCGCTCTGGTACTGGCCCTTGGACACGGCCGGGGGAAGCGTTAACTTCGTGATGCTGCTCAACTGGACCGTCATGATCCTCTACAACTACTTCAGCGCCATGTTTGTGGGCCCCGGGTACGTCCCGCTGGGGTGGACGCCGGTAAGCGCTGCCTTGCGACCGTCTCATGCCAGGGCCGCGCGGAGGACCGGCGGGCAGCCCTGGGGCCGGGCCGACCGCCCCCGCGGTCAGGACAGTAGAAATCGCGTGTCTTCTGGTGCCGCCGTTTGTCCTCTGTCTCCCAAAAACGCTCCACGCTCTCAGGCCATTCCTTCTTCCTTATCTTGTTCCGAAATCTTTCCTTTGCCTCTCCCCGCTTTGCTGCTGCCGCTTCCAGAGTTTCCCCAGCTTGCTCCTGATACCGAAATCGGACAGACAGAAACTTTCTAACACAGTTTTAGTATTAGAAAGCAGCACGCTGGACACTTGAAGCATCCTTCCTCTAATCGAGTGTGCCGAGCGTTGGGTAAACAGAGTTTTTATTACCCACACTGATTACACATTCATTAGCTATCCCTGCTTACTTAATGTATAACTATATGTAATGTGTATGTAATGCTTTACCTAACATAGTGACATTCCTTCTCGGAAGTCCTTATGTGGCTTTTTGGGGTTTTCTGTGGTGGTCTTCAGTGGCCAGTGTTGTAATATTTTAGGTGACAGTTCCTTGACCGCAGTTCTTGAGTGAGGACAGCACTGTTGATTTCCATGACTCCTGCTTTGTCAGCCTTGCAGCGCTGAGCTGGCATCCTGCTTGCCTAAGTTACATCCTTTTGCTGCTTCTCCAAGGCTCTGTTGATCTGTTCTGCTGCCCTTCTCCATCCCCTCCCTGTGCTGTTAGGGGTCTGGTAATGGTGCTTGGCTGGCAGCAGTTGCTGTGTTTCATACGGGCTTCTCAAAGCAAAGCAGCAGGAAACAGGCACTGTTAGCTGGGAATGAGAACCTCACGGTTACCTGCATGCTCCTGTGGACACCTGTTTTGGAGATTTTGCTGCTAGCAGTAACAATTAGAAGAAATTAATTTAGAAAATTTTGGTTTTATTTTATGCAAGCCGGAAAATTACATGGTTACCTTCTGCTTAGCACAGTACAAGATAGAAATTTGTATTTCCTGTGCTTCAGTAATCTCTTGGAAAAGTCATAGTCAAGAATGATACAGGTTCAGTATCTCAGGGCAGCTGCCCAGAGTTTGTGTTCCAGTGGCATGATACAAAGTTTAGTACTGGTCACCTTTCTAATTGTGGAATATTACTCAGGACAGAGTCTAGGCAGAAGAGGATCCTGATAATCATCTTAGTAGGACAGCTGGGTGGATACTCCACTTCCTGAGTGGAAGATGTTGGCCCCTACTTGCTGTCTACAAGTATCGCTGTCTCTCATCTTGCTGTAGTTGGTGTGTGTGTGTGTGTGTGCAAAAGAGATTTTAAGAGAGTTGAACATTAGTGTTTGCCAGTGCTGTATCTTAGCAGTGTGGTTTACAGTGTAAAATGCAGACAAAATGTGTTCAGGAATTTTTTTTTTTTTTAATTAGAAGGCCA
This sequence comes from Corvus cornix cornix, assembly GCF_000738735.6. NCBI lineage: Eukaryota > Metazoa > Chordata > Aves > Passeriformes > Corvidae > Corvus > Corvus cornix. The sequence continues at coordinate 9,114,194 of NC_046336.1, forward strand.
CATGCTTTTACTCTCAGAACTTCACTATGAAACCCTGCTTGTACAGTTCCTCTTCCTGACAGAAGAACTGTTTATTTGTTTTAGCAACCAGCACTTTCAACAGTGGGAGATGGCTGTGTTGATAGGTAAGAGATTAGCTAGGAGATTATTTAATTTTGTTTTTTCCTCTCTTTGATGCCTGCCGTTAAATAGGGTTGGGCTATGAAACACACCCTGTCAGAAGAAATCAAAGCTGCTTAGGTTAGGAAAATGCCAAGATAAACTTTGCCAGAGGAGTTATGTATACATCTAACACTCCTATTCTTCTGTTTAAAGGAAAAATCTCAGGATTGCATGTATCTCCAATACTGTAAAGTGTGTCAGTCTTACAAGGCACCTCGTTCACATCACTGTCGAAAGTGTAACAGGTACTGTTTCTCTTTACAATTGTTTAAAGTCCATATTAGAGCAGCTTCAAACCTAATGATGGGTTATTACTATAATTTGTTCTCCCAGCACTTGCATTGTGCTTTTTTAAAAAGCTTCCATAGGAACACTATAGCCCTTTCAAGTATTTCCACTTTCTAGTTGCATGATTTCTATACAGTTTTGCTGTGCTTTAGTTTAAAAAGAAATTACTATCTTTAACATTTTCTTTATAGTTTGAAATCAGTATCTCTTCAGAACTTCTTGATGGTACTAACAAAACAATGCAGGCCTGCTTCCAAGATGTGAGCCTGTGAAAATACCTAAAAATCTTCTGAAGTCTTTTTAAAATTTTTAGTCCAAACATTGACCTGCTTAGAGAGTAGAAATACCTGTTCTGTCATCTTTCCAAAGATTAAATGTTGATTTGAGTGGAAATTTTGGACTGTTTTTTCACTCTTCACCAAAGCGAGTTTTTGAGGGGAGTTGGCATGTTAAGTGAAGTAATAAGCCTTTTGGGTCAACTTAAGAAGTTTGCACCTTGTTATCTTCCAACACACTTGTTCTGATATGAAGGATACTTTCTTATAAATAGCTGTTACTGGAATTTAGTGTATCTTGAAGAAATCAAGGCACTTCAGCTGTCTGCAGTCCAGGCAGGTCGTCCTCTGAAGGACTCTTAAGAGAACATGGTGAAAGGATATTGCAACATACACATTCATTTGTTATTTCTATAAACCCAGGATGTGCAGTCAGTGTTTTTCTAGGAAACTGAAACTCCAGAGCAGTGCTGTAGTTTGGCTACATCATCCCCAGATTTAAAATTAATGACTCTTTTCCTCAAGTGACAATCTTTACTCTGAGGAGTGATCACTTAGGTGCTCTTAGATTTTTACAATGTCAAGGTAATTTGTGATGTGAACAAATCTTTAATCAGGTGGGGTTTTTTTGCATCTGTAAGCTGCACCAAAAATAATGGGCTTTATATTTATATTGAATACAAGAGTGTCTCTAGGGTGTTTACACTTGTTAAATGTATTTTGAATAAGATTTTCAGTGGTGTAAGGTCAATACATAACTATTGAGAAGGCTTTCAGAGGGTTTAGAAAGAGGCATTATCACACTTCTGTGTAACTTCAAATATTCTTTCTGCAAGTAGTTCACAAGAAATTTGAGATTTCCTTTATTTTCCTGGTATTCTTATTTTTAAAAACTGCCATTAACAGTACCGCTTAATTATTGTGATCATAGCTCTTACAAGTCCCATTCTATGGCTCTGTCTCCAGGCTCTGTTACTATGGTGTTTATTAGCAACTGGTAAGTTTGAGTAAATAGGAGGACAGATAACTAGGGAGGGTAGGACCTGGAAGCACTTTTAATTTGCTTTGTTTCATTCTACAACATGGAAATATAATTCTGAGTTGCAGCTAAAAAGAAACAACTGTGTTGAAATGTCAGAAATTGGTGGGTTCAAATGAAAGAATGGAGGCTGAGAAGTAGAAAGTCAGACATCCTTTGAGTTTTTTGGGAAACATCGTACGTGTCCTTTATATTAATCAATACTTATCATTCACAGGTGTGTCATGAAGATGGATCACCACTGTCCCTGGATCAACAACTGTTGTGGATACCAGAATCATGCATCTTTCACTCTGTTTCTCCTCTTAGCTCCACTGGGATGCATTCACGCTTCTTTCATATTTATTATGACAATGTACACTCAGCTTTACAACAGAGTAAGAAAACATAACAAAATGCTCAAAATATTATTTAAGTCATGTGCATAATCTTACCTCTGGAAGTATGAGAAAATTTAGTTTTCTGAGAAGCATGTGAAATTCCTTGTTATTCTTTCCACATGCACTCCCAGTTCTGCTCTGTACCTGTAAGAAGTATGTATGTTAACGGAGGAGGATTCAGAGAAAGTTGTTTTTATTTTCATTCTTTTTTTTCCCCTGTTGCTTCTCATAATCACAGGGAGTTTCCTAGTGCTTTACATTGAAGACAGTTTCTGAAGTAGCACTTTATGTAAAGAGAGACAGGCTGTGTTTTGGCTGGCACAGAAACCAGCTGCTATTTATTTCCAACACTCAAGTTATATCCTATTTATTTTCTTTCACTGGCCACTTTTTTAGAATTGTGTCCATTTCTTCAAGGAAAAAAAAGTACATTATTTTTGGGACTAAAATTAAATATGCTAGCTTTGGGTTTTTTTTTAAACTGGAAAGCTTTAATTGTAGCGACAATGAGCAAAGCTTGTTCTGGAATACACCCCTTATCTCAGATCCATGGTTAAGATTATAAGGTTTGATTTCAGCCTTTGTGGTTGCAATGAAGACCTTGATAACATCAGCTGAGTGGAACAGATGAAGTTGTATTTGTAGCAGCTGAGTTGTGTTTGCAGAGTGATAATGTTGAGAAGTGGTGTCTGCAAAGCTTTCAGAGAAAAGCCTGCAGCATTTCCACAGAAAATGGGGACTGTTCTATGCAAACATTGTCCATCTGACACTGATGAATGTGTTTTTATTAACATAGCTGAAGCCAGATTTTTTTGCTGATATTTGGGCCTGTGGAGCTTACAAGATGATGATTATGGTTTCACTTTCCATCTTGCGAGAAACAAACTTCTGAAGACAAAAGAGAAGTCTTTTGAATACTTTTTTTTTTTAGTTTTTCTGCTTGCATTATAAACCTGTCAGATGTTGGACACTTACCTCCAGAGACAGATTTTTTGTAGATGACTTGCTTTGTTTCAGCACTTGGAAAGTTCTAGAGCTGAATGGTATTTTTCTCTTTGCAGATATCTTTTGGGTGGAGTTCTGTGAAGATTGACATGAGTGCAGCCAAAAGAGACCCTCGTCCCATTATTCCCTTTGGACTGTCTGCATTTGCTGCATCTTTATTTGCCTTAGGACTGGCATTAGGAACAACTATTGCTGTTGGTATGCTGTTTATTATCCAGGTAAGTCTATGACTCTGTTACAAAGAAGTTAAAAACTGTAAGTTTTGCATGCTTGTGGAGCAAAAACAGAATTCAGGATTGAGATAAGAACAGTTGTTCAGAGCTTATGTTGCTGTATAACTTTTCCAGGGATTTATGTAGCTTTGTCCCAGTTTTTCTGTTACCACAGTTTAAGGTTTTTTTCATTATTTTTCATGGGAGGACTTGGATGTGAAAATCTAATAAACTTAAGAAAACATGAGATGGGTTTTATAAACTTCCTAAAAAAGGCAAGACACTTGCCCTGTCCCTGAAAAGAGGTATAAATGTGCCTGATACATTTCTTAAAACGTTGGAGATATTTGGAAGGAAACAAAAAGACACATTTTAAGCATAAAGTGCAGTGCTGGCTGATACTGTCTTAAGTATATAATTCTAGAGCGTGTATCTCTGCTGAGGGTTAGCTTCTAACATATTCAGTTTAGTTTATAGTTAAGTTTAGTTTGAGTTAAGTCTATAAAGGTTGCTTTGTTCTTTAAAACAAATTTAGTTTGTTAAATGAAGCTTTCTTTGCATAGCTGATGTATTCCTGCAGAAAATAAATCCTAATTTCACCTAACACTTTTATTTCAGATGAAAGTAATTTTGACAAATAAAACTTCAATCGAATCCTGGATTGAAGAAAAGGTAAGCTTCTATTTCAGTATTCTTGTACTGTTACAAAGTTTATTTTTTGTATTTGTAATTTTTTTGTTTCATCTATGGATTAAAACCAAAGATGTTGTTTCAGTTCACCACTGACTTAACACCTACAACAAGCTTTTCCCTTACTATATCTGAAATTCACTGAAAGAGATGAGAAATCATACAAATGCATAGATTTTTCTTTTGTTTTGGAGGATTTTGCTGAACATAGAATAATACTTGCTTTGAAGAGACTCTGCTTGTCTACTTGAAATATGTAGGTGTTTTCATCTGAAACTTGAGCTTTGTCATTATACCTGTCTGTACCTTTAATTGTTCACCTCACTGAATCATTCAAAGTGGCATCTTTTGACTCATGGTTTTTCCCATTTCTTACTTTGGATTGTAAGGGAGGTTTTTCCTTGATTTGGGAAAATATTCCTTGATTTTAAAGAAGTACTAGGAAATACTTAGTTTTCTCTCCTTTAAATTTCTCTTAGATTTCCTTATCTTTATAGGGGTTTTCACAGGATTTTTCAGGAGCAATGTAGTCAAGCAACAGTAGCTAAGTTTAGAGGAAGCAAAACTGGCTCAATATTTAGAAATTAGTTTAGTGCTGCCTGGGTTTTTTGTGTAAGTCCACAAACATTTCACTAATGTCTTGTCTTTCTTTTATTTTGTGTGCCAAAATTAGCATGAGAATTTTGACTGTGTATAAGTACTTAAAGTATTGTAATGTCAGCTCTTTGCAGAGAATATGGCTGGATCCAAGTCCTGTTAGACCTTTGAAAATTGGGATAATGGAACATAAATGAAAGAAATCCCTGTTATCACTGTGTTGTAGAATTTGGAATAATATGTTAAAACATTTACCATAAAACACAGGCTGCTAATATGTCCCTTCTGAAAGCTGAGCATGGACTGTAATACATGAACATTTAATAAAATGGCATTATTGCAACAGAGAACACTGCTCTGTGGCTGCTCCACTAGATGTCATCAGAACTGTGAGAATGTAAAGCTCATGACTATGGAATGTGGGCGATTCAGATCATGCTGTGTGTGCATTCTTAGAGGAGGAATTGGCACTAGTAATGTTGAGTCATGATTATGATCATTAATCAAAGAATTCTGAGCTGTGGAAGCTTTTGTATGTAACTGAGAAGTAGTCAGACATTAGTCCCTAAAAAAAAAAGCCATAAAATAAGATCAGAGCATGGAGTGAAAGATCAGTGTAGTCAGTGGACTCTGTTGTTAAAGAGTAAATGAGGAGTGACAGGGATGGGGACACCCAAACCAGACTTACTTCTGAATTATTGTTTTCAGTAGTTTTTAAAGCCTGGGTTGGTATAGCAGGGGTTCACTGTGCTTGCCTGAAAATATTTGCCTTTAGGTCCCATGGACCCATACAGAGCTTATGACCTGGCCTTCTTAGTATTTGCTGCTTGACTGCAGTTTGTAGGGTGTTTTTATGTACTGCATTTCTTAATTATTTTCCAGGCCAAAGACAGAATCCAGTACTACCAAACGGGTGAGACCTTTATCTTTCCCTATGATATGGGAAGTAAATGGAAGAACTTCAGGCAAGTGTTTACATGGTCTGGGATTCCTGAGGGAGATGGCCTGGACTGGCCAGTTAGAGATGGATGTCACCAATACAGTTTGACGGTAACTGGTCTTCGATGGTATCTCAAGTTGATTCTCCCCTCTATCCAATTGTCCTCTTTCCTTTGCAATAATAGGCCAGCTTTTTAAATAACTAAAATAAACTGTCTTGAAATACATGTACAGAAGTTCTGTTAAATGTTCCCCCATTTTTGATACACTAAAGTTATGCTTCAAACTGCTAATGGTATTTCCTGTGTTTGTTAAATGGTTTCAGTACCTGGCTTCATTTTGTGTTGAATGCTGCCTAAATTTCTATTTATAATCATTTATAGATAGAGCAACTGAAACAGAAAGCTGACAAGCGAGTAAGAAGTGTAAGTATTTGTGAAGTTTGGTCTGAAATTATGTTGAAATTCGAGTATAAGTAAATGTAATTAATCCACATAAACAATGTATAGCAATCTCTGCTTAATTAAACTTGGCATTTATTCTTCACATTTGCTTCTTAGTTTCCAGATGGGAAGAAACATGATAATAAAGATGACTGTGCTTCATTGTTAAGCAGTTAATTTACAATTTAGAGTCCCTTTGACAGCCGTTGTCATTATGCTCAAATCTGTGGTATGCTTGAATTGAATTTTTTGGTGTGAAACTTAGCAGCAAGGCCATAACTCCTATAAATAACAAACTGCTGTGTTCTGTTCCAATCTGTAGGTGCGGTATCGAGCCATAGAAGATTACAGTGGTGTCTGCTGCCCTGTGACTAAAGGTGTTAAAACATTCTTCACAACACCGTGCACTGAAGAACCTAGAATTGCACTGAGTAAAGGGGATCTGATTTTAGCCACCAGAGGCTTAAAGTTAGTGGCTCCACACCTTTATGTTTGGTTAAAAGAAATATTGAGATGAGTTCTGGCATCTAATTACCTGTTATGCTTCTTTCTCCAGACACTGGATGTATGGTGAGAAGATTCTCATCTCAGCTGCCGATGGTATGGAGCAGTTAATTTCACTTTTTCTGTTGAAAATTGCAAATCCATTTTATAGCTGTCTAGAAACGTGGCCAGTATTATATGTTCACTTCTCAAAATGTAGAATGGTGACCTTAGTGGCATTAGCTTCTCTCCACACTCCACAGTTTTTATTCTTTACATCTAATAGACTTCCCAGTTTTGACAAACATTAAATGACTCTGTGAGACTGACAGAACACTCATTTAGTAGTTTATTGAAAGTTGAGTGGGGAGGGGAACACTTCATATTCTAAGAAAAAGTTAGACTTTTAGACTCTAAAGAGGTTAAGTGTGATTCATTTCTTTGATGTTTAAATGGTGATCTGTCTTAAACACATCCAGGCTTCCTACCTACACACCCTATGTAAGTGTAGAGATTAATCTTTGTGTATCTTATAAAACCAGGAGACGTTATGTTTTTGGTTTGGAATAATTTCCATAGACTTTATTATGCATTTATAAAACTAACTGTGGGTGTTGAAGATGTTAAAGATTCCTGCTGATCTGCAGAGGGTCAGCATCACAGCTACCTGCATTGAAGCTTTTTCATTTTTCACTTCAGACCTCTTGCTTTGGACTGAACTAAAATTCTACCTGCCAAAGAGTGTGTTGGATTCTGTTGTTTCTTCCAAACAATTGTTAATTCATTGCATTTGCATTTCATATTTGCGCAAGTGAGGCTGCCAGCAGTCACTACACTGCAAGAGTCCATGCTTTTCATGGGAGGTCTGAAACCTTTGTGGGCTGGAAGTGCCCTGGCAGCTCACTCCAATAAACTCCTTCAGACATCAGATATAAATGAACGCGGCAGCAGTTTGTCTTGCATTGCTTATTGTGAAGATTAGCAGGACATATCTGTTCTACTGAATGTTGGGGGTTTTTTAAATCAGGTAAAATGTGGCCTGAATGGGGAACTTGGTGAACACTGAGAGACTGGATCAGACTAGACTTCAAAAATAGGATGAGTTTTGTTAGGAATGTATAGTAAAATGCTATAAATAAGCAGGAATAAAAAGTTGCACTACAGCAAGATGGCAGAATGAATGATTAAGTAGCAGTTCTTCTGTGGGAAGAAGACTCAATCATAATCTTAAGATGAGCCAACACTTTCAGAAAAGAAAAAAGCATACAGCTTCCCAGATGCGTGAAGGAAACCTTCCATCCTTCTCAGCACTGGCAGAGACTCTGCTGAAATACTCCTTACCAGTAAAAGCAGTTACTGCATCTCAAGAAAGAGGAAGATCAACTGTAAAGGGTTGAGAGGAAAACAATGAGAATAATTAGAATAATAGAAAATGTGACTTACAAGGAAAAGCCAAGAGAATTGGGATGGTTTACCTGGAGAGGAGTGGGAAATGGGAGACAGTCAGGGTATGTACAAATGGTCATCAGCTGTGTGAAAGTCAGTGGTAAACAAGTTTATCTGTTTCCTGTGTCCCTGGCATGTAGAAAAAGGAATTGTAAACCTGATTTTTAGACAGAAAGAGGTATGAGGAGGAATTTTCTCAAGGAAGGTAGAGCACTGCAAAACTTTGGAGATGTCTGAAAACATTTTAAGTAGTTGGAGAAAATCCATGCATCCCCAGGCAATGATGTTAGAAATTACTTAGATGTTCTGCCTTGTAGAAGAAAGTAACTTATGTAAATGCTTGATGTCTCTTGCAGTCCTGTGTTTTTCCTCAGTAGTGGGTCATGTTTTGTTCTAAGTTAATGCAACTTTTCATGTCTTAAGGTGGAATAAGAGAACGAGGCTGGTTCCCTAGGAAGTGTGTGGAAAAATGCCAGTATGACTCTGAAACGGATCAACCAGTGGATGGAGAAAAGAAAAGCAAATAGCCTTCTAATTTTTTAAAATATGAAATGGAATTTTTACTTCAGACCACAATCCTTTACTTGAAATTTTCTGTATATTACTTTAGACTTATGCAATGAATATGTTAGGATGAGGTTTTCTTTTCCTCACAGCTGAAAGGGTTGTATATGCCTGTGCCATGGTTTGCATACTTTTTAAACAATACATAATTGAAGAAGCCATTCAGTGGATTGCCTCCAAGATGCATCTTTTTCATCACAAGTCAGGATTGTTCTTTTCTGTTTGAATTGCATTCTGAGCATTCAGATTTTAGGTTTTTTTCCTCAGCCGCATCTGATTGTTATGCGTGCTGCTTATCTTTTGTATTTCTCTGAAGCTGCCCCTGAAAATCTTAAAATAAACACCTGATTCAAATTCCAGATAAAATTTGTTACCTGTGACTTTTAATGATGTCAATTGTCCACTTCAAATAAATGATACATTCGTATTCACTTGTGGGTTCAGTTGTTCTTAGACCTAGAAGAACTAGTTTATGTGCATGGGAGTGTGACCTGACTGGGAAGTAAAGATTTAACCTTGTAAGTTGTTTTTAAAGGTTAAAAAGATTTCAGCTGTTGCAATAGGAGTATTCTGTGCTTTTAATGGCAAAAACTACAGCTAGCACTGTCTGCTCCCTCTGAAATCTTAGTCTGTACGCAAGAGATCTTGATCCATTTTAGAGTGAAAGGAAGCAGTAGCCAAGAATGAAAATTTTTGTGAGTCTATTTGCTACTAGCTGTTAACAGCCTTTTAAAATAATTTTCATTTAGCATCTAGTATGGATTATTAGAAGGAAGACCTTAAATTGGAGTAACTTACACCAGCTCAAGTGTTTTTAAATGTCTCCAAAATGCAGCAGGTGGTTTTGTTCTCTCATGGTGTAGAGGTACATGTCAGCCAGGTTGAGAGGTTTTGAAAATTACTGTCTTAAGCAAACACCTGGTTTACCTCCACCTGCATGAGTTGTCTCAGGCAGATGAGCATTTCTTAAACAATATAAAGCGTGTACAGAAATGCCTACATACCCCAAGCCAGCATTACTCTTGTATGCTCCTACTCAGATGCTATCTCTAACAGAAATCAGGTTTTTTGTCCCCTCCAGCTGTGCATTAGTGTGGATGGTGAACCCCTACTCCTAGCCTGTTTCTGAGCTGTGGCAAGGGAGTTAGTGTTCAGTTTTAGTAGTTTGGAAGCAGGTGATTTGCCTCTTGTGAAAACAAAGTACTTACTTTCTAGAAGCAGGCTTCTTTAGAGGTATTGGAGTGTATCATACTTGTAGTTTCCTTACTTGCAAGGATGTAACTATTTTGGAATGTGAGTACAAATTAACACAAAAACCTCCGAACTACCTGGAATACTTATAGTCTCAACTGTGGTAGTTTCTGATCAGTGGCTGTAGAACCAAAGATTACAAAAAGAAGCTTCTCTTCCAGCAGAGGAAGCTGGCAGCTAAGCATCTCTCGTTCTTGAATTTGACCAAGTGACCAGGAGGGAAAAACAGAACTCCCCATGCTAGGAAGCCAGTGATACAGCTTTTACAGTTGACTTGCCTGTAGCATTAGAGAAGTATTCCAGTGTTGTCTTGAGAGCAAGGCTTGCAATAATGACCCTCATTAAAACCAAATTATGAATGAAGAGCCAGTATTTCCCTTTGAACACTTCCTGCCTGCATCAGGAAAAGAAGAGACTAGCCAGGAATTACTAAGTTGCAGGCAGAGCAGTTGTTTCATAGAGGTTGAAAGAAAAAATAAATTTGGTTTTGGAATGCAACTCTGATACGATTTCAGAGCCAAAATCAGGCAGTTGAATTCCTGATGTAGGGCATAGGAGTTGTTTCCAATTTAACTAAACAAATGTTTGTCAATGTTCATATTAAGTATCTGCCTTATGTGAATCATGTCTTAGTTATGATATCTCATTATTCAGCATATGTGCATCTCTGTACTGGAGACCAGATGAGTGCTTTTAAAAGCAACTTGGAAAGTCTGGATGTTATTTTAGCACTAAATCTTTGTATCATGGCAAAAAAAAAGTTGCAGAGAGTTGAACTTCATTGTACCTGTAGCCATCCTTACCTCAAATCTTCACCAGGTACAACAGTGCTCCAAGCCTGCTGTAGCTTTTTCTAGTGTTCAAACAATAGCCTGAAGTAATTTTTGCACCAGGTCAATGCAAACATGCCTAAAGTGCCCCTGTTTTTACTTCAGATCCATGTTGTGGAAGTAGTTCGTATGGCAGAAGTGGCACACGAGACCAGTTTAAGACCAATTTACGCTTGAATTGCTGTATGTGTTTTATTGCTCAGGCCATTCACCCTCCAAGCCCATCTGTGCAGGGAAGCATCACTGTTTATTGTATCAACAAAAGTACTTTCCAGGTACTGCAGCAGGTGGCATCATAGAATTCAGCCTCGAGTTTCTACAGATCTCAGTGGCACTGGATTTACTGTCCCCAACTGACGTGCTCATTTTTGTGTCCAAAATCAGGATACACTTCTTCTTCCCTCTGGTTCTTTTTTTTTTTCTCCCCAGTCTCACCTGGGGAAAAAAATTAGGCCACCACGTGTTTTCATGTCACATTGCTTTAAGGAAAGCCTGGGAAAGATAAGCAACATAGTTACACATGCACTTTCGGAGACTTAGAAGCCTTTACAGCCTCACATTTCTGCCAAGCACAGTAAGTGACACAATGGTTACCTGCAGATGTCAAGGTCTTTGGGCCCAGACTAGAAACAGAATTGGGTCAGTTGTTTTCACTAGTCAAAACTAAAGCTGCCTCACAGCAAGGGGTGGATCTTTTGATAAATCTTGCTTTCATTTTGGGATGGCTGACCAAGAGCATTAAAGAGGGAGAGGAACAGCCACTAGCTGAACAAGACAGGGAAGACAATTCTTGTACCCAGCAAAGAAAACTGGCCTAGGAAAGCTACAGATATGCCTTCCACATGTTGCATCCTCGCTAGCACTGCGTTGCCTTTTGAACTGCTAGAGCAGACTACTGCAGGGACAGGGACGAGCTCTTAGCAGAGACAGCAGACTGATGGAAGATGTAAGAAAATGTTTGCATCTTGCTTAAATAATTTTCTAAAGCAGCAGCTTTAGCACAAGAAAATCTCACATCTTATTTCATGTGGTAAAATCACTGTTTCAGCTCAGCCTGTGCTGAAGACAAGGAAAAGAAAGTCAAGTAGAGGAGCAGCTGGACTACAGGAGCAAATCTGGACTACACTACACTATATGGCTGGAGCTGTGGCTGACCAGTGACAGCATAGGGAACAAGTTTGTGTTCTGCAGCAGTTGAGTTCTAGCCATAAAGAGCCAGGCAGCTGACAATGTGGTTGCAGCAGAGCCACAAGTAATTCACACGGGCTTTAGCTGGATTGTGCAGTCTCAATTTATTGCATCCTATATCCCTAGGATTGACAGCTAAAGTTTCACACTTATTAGGCTCAAATTTGTAAGTGTAAAGACTTTAACACTGCCATTTCACTTGAAAATGTGCAAAAACTGATCCAGTGCGTCCTAAAGAATGAACTCTGTTTGCTATAGACAAATGTACTTTGCAAACCAGTTGTTGCCAGATTACTCATTTTCATTATAAACAACCTATACCCTGTGGTCCAGGACTAGGAACAGGAAATTCATTTTTGTGTTTGCTAAACAGACGTTAGCATGAATTCATACTGAGTTCAGTCTGATTGCAGATCAATCCACAACAAGCCACAGTGGAGTTCATAGTTCCAGCAGGAAAACAAGATTTGCTTTTGCCAGTGAGAAGTTCATACAGCTGTCTTTCAAAGGCTTGAGGCTCTTGCGTGTTTTTGCATTTCAGTCACAATCCAAGAAAGATGAAAGTTCTGGCTTTGCCTAGACAGGTGATGCTCAGTCCCACAGGATGTTAACACTGCTAATTGTCAGTTATACTATAGCTGTCTTCATCCAAAAGTCATTTTTCTCAGGTACTAGAAACAAATTAATTTAAGTTCCTGTTTCTCTCCACTCAAGCCTGTCTTCACCATAGGCCATGTAGTGTCACAGATTTAACTACTCCATGCAGTTTAAATTAAACTGGCCATTTATTCCTGAACAGATGAATAGAGGGCCTCAATCTCCTTCTGGAAGAATTTAACAAGGTCTCCTCGCTTTGCCTTCAGTGTTGGTGTCAAGAGTCCATTTTCTACAGAGAACAACTCTGTGTGGATGTACAGGTCTTTAACCTATTAAAAGAAAACAATTTAGCATATAATGCCTAATTAAAAGACAAACAACAGTTCTTCCCAGCTTCCTTGGGCTCAGTGCAAGAATTCAGTCCCAGGAGATCCAGTAACTAAACTGGTTTTTTGGCTGACACAAGAGGGTGAAACTCCAGAACAGCCCCTACAGCCTGTTGTGAACCTCCACACTATCTCTTGGCAACTGCTACTGTTGCCCTGCACAGCTACTGGTCTCTTGGTGTAGAGACAGGCAGCCAGTGTTTGACTGCTTCAGTTGTCGAGGGCAGCTGCCTCAGGGCCCCTCCTGGCACAGTCAGTAGCAGGAATTAAGACCTCCCAGCCATTGTGTTAGCAATACAAGTGCTGGTGACAAGCAGGCTTGAAAGTACTCACTTGTTCAAAGGATTTAAGGCCAGCGTCTCTTCCCAGTCTGATCAAATCGTCTAAAATAGCTTTCTTCACTGCCTAGAAGAAGCACAGCAGAAGCAGAGTGGGTAAAGCTGTCATTCTGTAATTGTAGCTCAAGACCATAACTATTTGCCCAGTCAAGGAGAACTGAGGATGGAAAGAATACATATTTAAACATTCAACATTTCTTATATTAAGGCCACTACAAAGTCATGTCTATCTTCTCATTGGAATGGAAGCAGCGATAGCCCTTGAAGCAAGAGACACCTATACTCAGTTCCAGTTTTTGCTGTAAGGCTGTTTGCATGACTCACCCAGCATTAAACCAGTTCAATTTACCAAAAAAAGGTGAATAGAGCAAAGTCAGAGCAATGTAAGATTGGACTTAGAATTAAATTCTGTCTCTAGCCCACTAAACACAAAGCCACTCACAGGGTTTTTGCAGAGCTCTTCAAAGGAGCCTTTTACTCCCAGTTTTGCTGCAAATTCTGGAAGCATCTCAGCATCAGGAACCACTATACCTATTAAGAAAGACTGAAAACAAGTGGAAGTAGTCAGGCTGAGACCAAGATAAGGCATACTAAATGTCTTTGTGAGCTTGCTTGTGGACAGTGTTTCTATGACAAGTCACATATACATCCCCATGCATTTTCAGAGTTTCAAAGGTAGCCATGAGGATTTCCAAGTCACTGAGAGTTGTGACAGCAATAATTGAAGTACTGACGCAGTTTGCCAGGTGTGCTCAATGATCCAGTAATTACTTTTGGCTAGTTTACAGATTGAAGACTGGCCTCTGCTAGCATAGGTAACACCTCCATGGCAAAGGAATGGCAAAACACTTCTGCTGTGCAGAAGGGCTGAGAGAGTTGGGGTTGTTCAGCCTGAAGAAGAGAAGGCTCCAGGAAGACCTTTTTGTGGCCATTCAAGACTTAAAGGGAGCTTGCAAGAAAGATGGGGACAATTTTTTAGTAGGGCCTGTGGAAATAAGACAAGAGGTAATGGTTTTAAACTATAAGATAGTAAATTTATATTAAATACAAGGAATTTTTTGAAAGTGTCAGGGTGGTAAAACAGTGGCAGAGGTTGCCCAGAGAGGTGGCAAATGCCCCATCCCTGGAAACATTAAAGGTCAGGCTGAATGGGGTTCTGAACAGCCTGAGCTAGTTGAAGATGTCCCTGCTCATTGCAGGGGGGACTGTTCTATGAATCCAAACTGTACAGAGCTGACCTGACATACTAATCCCACACGAGTATGTAATTAGCCTTTACCCAGCTTGCAAAAATGCCAGTTGGCACTTGGGAAGTCTGTAGGTCTGAGAACATATTCCTATAAACACAGCTCTCAGGAACATACTTTGTTCAAGGACTCTTGTACATACATACATTTGTACCCTGCTCATCCAGAACTCATTGTGGGAGGAAATCTTGCAGGATACTCAGTTCTAACATCACTTACCCTCAGACTTTCCCCATGTACAAAGACCTGGGCTACAGGAGCACTTCTGATATAGACATTCTCTATCTTCTCTGGAGCAATGTATTCTCCTTGTGCAAGTTTAAATATATTCTTTTTCCTATCAATGATCTTCAGCGTTCCATTCTAGAAGTTAAAAGTGGAGGTCATTAGTTCCAAGTCCCTGTCTTGCTTATATAAGAAAAGGTATACAGGCTTTGTATGAAAGGTACATCTGGAACTAGTCTAGAAACCACATACTGGTCTTTGCTTTCTACAGAGAGGGGTTTGTCTAATTTCTCCAGTTAGCTCAGGACATGATTAGATAGACAGCTCCTTTATTCTCCCCAGACAGAAACCAAGATACCTTGTTATGTCACTTCTACAGTGAAGAATAGTCTTAACTACAGGCCTAGCAGGTGTTATTTGGTATCTTGTAACCTAATTGGTCTTTGGAGCTTTGCCTGGAGTTACCTAGGGAATCTACTGTGTAGAGACTTTTATCCTAGAATTCCATCTTTAGAGATCACTGTGAAGTAACAGGAATTCACATGCAAGAGATGGTTTGTATTAAGCAATTACTCACTGGCAACCATTTCCCTATGTCTCCAGTGTGGAGCCAGCCATCTTTATCAATTGCTTCTGCTGTCTTCTCAGGGTCTTTCAGATAACCCTTGAACACATTTGGTCCTTTAATGCAGACCTATAGCAAGTACAGAACACTGTTAGTCACCAAGTCTTATGTTCCAGTATTTCCTGACATGCATAGGAGATAATGCCTACCTCGCCTTCGTTGTTAGAAGAGAAGTAGCTCATTTCTTCCACATCATCTAGTTTTATGATATTACAAGCCAGAGGGGCTCCAACATGGCCTAGGAGAAAAAAACAACAACAAAAAAAGACTGCAGTGATAGTATATACCTACTGGCTTTGTTCACCGCTTTAACAAGAACCACTACTGTTTAAAGGAGTCTGGCATCAAACATTCAAGCAAGTTGTTGCAATGCCATTTTCAAACAGTTAATTTGGGACAAAAAGCAGCTAAGACTCTAAGACTTAGAGCATTATTGCTGTAATCAACCACACCAAGCACAAACCACTCCTGCCTCCTTAGGAGCCCCTCTCATAGACCCTGGTATTCATTTGCATTTCATCCTCATTATGCTCTGCAGTTACTGTGTTCACAACGATGGTGACTTGAGTCTGCCTTTAGAATATCCAGTACTTATCTTATGGTAAGATAGAAGCTAAATCTTCAAGGTCCTTCAGGAAAATAATCAAGTATCATGTCTAATATTTTTGAGTATTTAGGAGTATTTTTTGAGTATTTAGCATCATTTCGGAGATCAAGCTAGTTTCTTAAGGCCATTTGGGAAGTCCCTGTCCAGTTTGCTCAGCTCTCTCTATTCCTTTCCTGTATTCTGGGGCAGAGTCTAAACTGACCTATGACACTTTACACCAGGGTTCCTCATCTGGTTGAGTCAAGAATTTTAGCATCTATTAAGCAAACAGGTGATTGTTGATACCAAGAATCAGTTTGAGTATCCATGATTTAATTTTCATTAAACTGAAAGCAGTAGAGCACCTAGTATTGAGTGCCCCTTTATGCAGACAGTTCTGGGAGGCTTTCCAAGTCTCAGCTCCCATACCTGTTGTCCAGTCTCCAGGCATTGAGAAAGTGGATCCAGCTGAGCATTCAGTCTGGCCATAAGCTTCAAAGATCTGTGCAAGAAAGGATGAGTATTCTTGAACATCAAGTCCTTGATCTGAAAGGCCTCAGTTTCAACTGTGCCCATGGTCAAGTGTTCTTCTTAGGAAGGAAGCCAGAACAACCTTTGCCTTTAAGATATCTTGATCTTATTGTGTAACCAGGTGTTAAAGTTCACCTATGCAAACTTTGCTTCGGTCACCTTGTCTTCTGTTCTCAAATGTGCTACACTGGGAGCTCATTGACTGTCAGAATAAGCCACAAAGCTCAGAGGCAGCTGCCTGACTTTGAGTGCTGTATGTTCCAATTTCTGCTGCTCTATTCCTCTTCCCAGAGCCTACAGCATAGTTTTTTGGTAGTGTAGTTTGAAGTGAGTCCTGCAGAACTTTTTTCCTGTAACAGTTAACTCAGATGAAGCAGTCTGTAAATACCCAAGACTGACAGCAGTTTCCCCAGGAACAAGCTGAGCTGGACCCCAGCTATATCATTGGTCACTCATTTATGCATAGTTAAACAGGGCTTAATTTAAAAGAAAACTCATCTTACCTGACAGCCTAATGCTGCTCTAAGAAATGTCAGGACAGAGGGAGATATAGGAGCTGCACCTGTTACCATGATACGCACTTTTCCACCCATGGTTTCCTAGAAGTGAAAAAGAAGCCATCAGATCCTCCAACAGTACATTGCTCAGCTCCCTTACACTTAGAATAACTTACCTGAACTTTTTTGAAGACTAGCTTGTCCCAAATGCTGTCATTTCGAATGATGCCCTGTTTTATTTCAGCCATCTTCATAAAAATAGCAAAGTTTAACAGGTAACGCTTCACTGGGGTGTTTGCACCACTCTGGATCTGCAAGGAAAAGTACCAGTGACTCTTGAGTTTAACTCCCATCTGTACCTCTCATTCTTGTCTTGTTAAGAGGCATCATATCTTACTTCAATGCTCTAGGGTCTGTCTTCACCACTGTGGTGTCTAGAAGGTGACCCGAAAGGCAATACTGGTTCATGTTACTGCTGAAACACTACAGCCATTGCTTTGAGGAACAGGGATCCTTTTAGCTTTGCACTTGATTCATTTGCACTCCAAAAGTTAACAAAGTTTTTGTCTCTTAACAGCAACAAACGTAGCCCAGTCATGACTGGAGACACTGTTCTTATACTCCCAGAACTCTGTCCATCTCCTCAGAAAGGATTCTAAAAAATTCTTCCTGCTAAGGGGTAATTAACTAGTGGGGATATTATGGCATATTCAATATTGCTTTGTATTTGTATGCTTGCTTGGATATATGAACATGAAGACAATTTAGCTAAAATGGCTCACGTACCTTGTCATATACTCTATTGAGCAGTCTTGGTACAACTGGAAATAGCGTTGGCTTCAAGGTTTTCATGTCATCTGTTAGCAGCTTGATATCTCCTTGGAAGAAGCCTACTTTTGCTCCACAGCTGTACACCACGGCCTAAAAATTGACCAGACTAACTTTAGTCAAGAAGAATTCCTAGCTTCACTAGCCATAATTATTAGTCTCTGAAAAGCAGCATGACTTCCAGTGTCCACTTGTAGGAAAGTTACTCTGTGAATAGGTTTTGAGGACATACAGGTTGCTAACATGTCTTTTACTATAATTTGATTTATAAAAGCTCATATATATATATATATCTGTACATACCTGTACAACTCTCTCAAACATGTGAGCCAAAGGAAGGTAGGAAATGGCAATATCAGAACTTGTACACTCAATTGTGCTCTAGAGGGAAAGGAAGTAGAAGTAGGTTAGCATTTTCTATGCCTGCTTGAGTTACTTTTAAGTAGAAAGTAAATAAAGTTTGGATCAATTTGAGTACTTTGAGATAGACACTTCCAATGACTGAAGCAACTCAGGCTCAGGCTCATCCATCACCTCTTCAAGATTTGCAGCTGTCCCTTAGCCACATTAAATCAAAATTAGTTTTATGTTTTGGCATGACATGAAACAGGTGGTTTAGTACTCCTGGTATTTAGGACTGACACATTCTAGAATAACTTTTGTGTAGAAGTTCTTATTCAAGTCAAACGAAGTTCCTTGCAGTACTATTGTCTCATTGAAAATGGGGCACTTAGGAAAGCATCAATTTCTGGGAGTGAATGGTTTACAGAAAATGCCCACATTACAGCTGACTTCATGACTTAGGGACATATCCTGGAGATCACCATTAGCAGTAGCTTACCTCTGTGCTCCTAAGGAAGGCAGCAGCATTTGAAACAACATTCTGATGTGTCAGCATGGCTCCTTTAGGGTTACCTTTGGAGAGATCAAGCAAGGTGAGCTGTGGCTCTTACTGCTTCTGCTGGCAGTTTCCCATTTCTTGTCTGGCTCAGTTTGAACTATCTCAGTACTAGGCTCAGTCACAGCAAGCATTGTCTTAAGAGATCACAAATATGCCTCATCTTGAGTGCTTTCCGCTATGGATATTACATAAAAGAGATGGCTACTGAAACAGCAGAGCACTTGGGAGTAGCATAGAAAATGCTGAAACATGATTTTTTTTTAGCTCCTGTGGATCAAAATACACAGTTGAACAACCAATCTCTTTTACATTAAGGCTGCATTTTTCATAGGGTCAGACAAAATGAATTTAGCTTTTCTTGCCCCCAGCTCTAAGAAACTTTGTCCTAGTGCACTTGACTTGTAGTGACAGTATCCCAAGTAAAATGCAACAGTGGTTTGACACTGCTCTAATTTACTTGTTTACTTCCATATTCTTAGGATTTCTTTTTTTTTTTTTTTTTTGCCAAAGGGAGGCTCTTTCAGTGGGGAAGAATCACTATGAATTCTTACCTGTGGTTCCACTTGTAAAACACACAACAGAAAGATCTTCAGGCTTAGGAGGCTAGAGAGAAAAAGCCACATAAAGTCAGTGTAAGGATTATGATGCTTATCTGCAATTATATACAATTCTTAACTGTGATGAATCAGGAATTCTGGTTCACAAAAAAAGTTCTTCCAGCCTCCTCTACTAGCAGCATAGCAAGAGGTCTTTCCAGAGACTAGTTTTACAAGTCTATAGCTGTTTCACAGAGATACTTACAACTGGTTCTCTGATGTTGTTTTTTCCCAGCTCCTGTGTTAGAGAAAAAACCACAGCTTAACAGATGTGCACAATAGGTGAATAGGTAAATGCATTTCAAATGCAACAACTGTTTTACTACTTTGCTTCTCAATACTCTGTCTCATTCAAACAGGTACGTCTTCCTGAATCCAATACCCATAACTGAAAAACTGCCTGCTGCAAGTGTGAAAAGGACACATTTGAATGTGTGGAAAGTGATCAGAACTACTTAAGGAATTTGGAAAACCTGAGTGGAGATGTTTCCTTTTATTTGACATAGGGCACATCTCTTTACATGTATACAAGCTTAAGCCTAGTATTGGGCTGTCTAAGCAGCCAGTAATTTGCACTTACTGTTCCAATTAGACTCGAGTGCCAGCTTAGAAGCCTGATAAATCCTGTTACAACAGTATCAGGAATTAAGCTAAGCGAGTCTTCGGTTTAATGCTTACTGGCTGTCCACAACACAGACACAACTTCAGTCAATGGTTTGAACTCTGCAACTCAATTTAGCTGAAGATATCAAATTTCAAAATGACTGCTCATCAAGATCTCAGGTACAGCTGCAACAGTCGAGTAATCCTTACATTAAAGTGTCATTGCTGCCACAGAAGATCAAGGTGTCCAGCTGGCAAAGTATTCCAGAAGCCTTTAGCCACCTACCTCAACCTCCTGCAGTGACAAAATTTCAATTCCCACTTTAGCTCCTCTGTCCTTGAGCTCTTTATCAAAGAGATCCATGAGAACAATAATCTTCAGACATGGGGTCTTTTTTTCCTCACAGTTCTTAAGCAAGACCTCTGCCTTAGCAGGTGTGTCACAGATCACCACACTTATGTCAGCTACAGAAAAGAAATTATCAGAAGTCTATTTAGAAGACATGAGGCCAGTGACAGCTCAGCAGCACATACTTTTAGAACATAACATTGGTTTGATGCCATTTGCATTTGTTCATACGGATTCAGTGGCTGGCTTACAGTGCTAAGACGGTTCCTCCTTCCACACACAACTGATTGGGCAAACCTGAGATTCTGGCAATATAAAGTGAGGGCAAATGCTGAGGAGATGAAGAGAAATATCTTTTCTCACAGTCAAGATGGACAGTGAAACTTTTGGTATTGCCATGATATTGTTTGGGTTTAGCCATCTTCCTTAAATCTGAAGAAATTTGGGCCCAGTTGAAAGAGGTAGCTAAAATTCTTGAGTTAATACTTCAGCTGCCCTGCAGATGCAGTTACAAAAGCGTTTTCCTTTAAGTCAGCAGAGGAACTGGATTTGCCTAGGCCTGCCAGTTCCCAGTTAAACTGGTAAATCACAGCTGTGTAATCCCAAGACAAGACCCGTTCCAAGGTTCACCGCCATAACTGTTGAAGGGATTTTGCTTGGCAAATCCTTTTTATGGGATGAATCCCAGATCACTGTAACAATAGTGGATATTTATTTCCCCCATATCTCTCCTAAGACTGGGGGAAGAAAGTCTGAAGATTTATTTAACTTCCTTGCCAGTTTATTCCATGGTGGCCTGCTAGATGTTGTCTCTACAGAACATGCAATAACCTGATAGATTAAACAGATTTAGGCATACCTTTACCCTTCCCTCCTCCAGTCTTTTCATCCTACAACTTTAAATCAGACACACACATCTAGTCTTAATTTACATGCAAGTCTGTCTGCATTGTCTGTTTGTTTGGCAGTGTGGGAGTTCAAGATTGCAAAATCTCAAGTAGCAAATAGTTGAGCACTCTGATTGCAGAATGGTCCACAGGATCTAGCAGATCCTTCAGTGGTCTTGCAATCAAGACATTAGGAGACATAGGAAGCCCACTGGATTCTTCTAGGCATTGAACCATGTGCCCTGAAAAGCAGCTTAACTAACAAATTAAGTGTCTATAAGAGCAGCAAGGTTAAAGCTACTCTGGTTTTTACAAATTCCCTTGAACTTAGCCCTCCCAAAACAAAGTTTCCTAGAAAAATCCTTACGAAAGAGTGAAAGTCAATATTTACCTTTGTTAAGAATATATACAATGGCCTCTGGTCCCAGAGTGTCATAGAGAGGAACAGCAACCATTGAGTAGGTATAGCAGGCATACTCTGAAATGATCCACTGAAAAGAGAAAACAGCATAGCTAAGGAAAACTAGGAGCTCTCAAGACAGGATTGCCTACAGACTTCATACTGCTTGACTAGCCCATGCACATGGCAGTGGGGGGCTATGTAAGGAGCACATCCATGAGAATCAGAGTTGTGAGAGATCATTTTATTACATGCTTGGAATGGTATGTGCTCAGTCAGTAAAAAGGGAATTGGGAAGGAAAAAGTTGTGATTGTTCCTCATGTGGCCTGCAACTATTTAAATACAGCCTCTCCTCTCACCCCAAGGTGTCAGAATAGTGTAGGAAAGAATACACAATTTGTTGCTTACCTCTGGTCTATTCTGAGCAAAAATGCCAATAAACTGGTTTGATGATGGTTGGCATCCTTTTTGCAGAAGCCCTGATCCCAGGTATTTAGTTCTGTCCGAAACCTGCAAGGTAGTTTTTCCCCCACATTAGTGTTACAAGGCAGTACCCCAAATTAATTCATCTGTCACTTACAATACTCACCTGTTTATATGTCAGCCACTGATAAGGTTGCTTGGGTTTCCTGTAGCCCAGACAGTCACCATTTCCTAATGAAACAGTTCAGAAAAGCAATTTCAAAATTCAGTACTGAAGTTGCATAACACTGCAATAGAAACACTTGAAGTGGGAAGTGTTTTCTGTCAGACATTCAGGTAACTGCATGGAGTGCAGGTCAGTGTCCATGGTTAAGCACTCTGCCCAAACCAAGACTGTAAGACTTACCTTTATCCTTACAAGCAATACTTCTAAGATCTGGTGATATTTTTCCATTGCACAACCCATGTGAGGTTGAAATAGCTTGCAAACCATCACATATTTCCATGCATTGGACTTGTGAAGTGACATGCACAAATTCGTATCTATTGTAAACAGGCAGTAATTTCACAGGAAAACTCTCATCATGAGACAAAGGAGAGGTTTTTCCCCACCCAGTTCCTCTGATGCTTTGCATCTGCTGACTCTTGACTGAACTCTACCATCTTCAGCTTCTGATGTTTGTTCCTGCCCAGTCTGCCAAATAAGACTAATGCTAAATTGGGACAGGGACAAATATGGTCACTTGTCTCTCCACCCTACAGAAGGCTAGAAAAGCTTTTGTTAGCCTGCACTGTTACCACAGCTAAGACCCAAGGAAAAGGATCTTGGAAAAGTTTTGTTTACTTGTGATAGACAAGTACTAACTGCCAGATGCAAAGCTTACCAGAAATATGAACTCCTCTCTGGAAAACTTCATATAGGGTTTTAGCATCTTCAAAGTAATAAGAAAGCAGGTTATTATCTGTCAAGAGTGCACTTCTTCTGGCTCCTCTCTAGGAAGAGAGATGGTTATGAAACAGTGCAGAACAGATGAAATGTCATTTGTTCCTCAGCCATTCTCTCAGCAATCCCCTTTAAAGCATTTCAATAGCATTGCATTGTTGGGGAAGTCTTTTCCCTTCCTGATTTTGATCTACTCAGTCACATGCAGAGGAATTTTCTCGATGGCCCACATTAACATTCAGTTATAGGTTATTGAGAGGCCTTGACTAAGACTGAGTTGCTAGCACTTGCCTTAATTCATATAGTCTATCACCAGTTTCAAAGGTGATGCAGTGCATTGAAAACACAGGAAAAAGTCAGTGACAGCCAAAGCTATCTGGTAAAAAGCCCACCTAATCCTAGTTGGATGGAGCTGCTGTTTCTCATCTTAGCATCTTAAGACTTCCCTTCTCCCCACCACGCTCTTGAGTTGTACACCTGGGAGAGAAGGCTGTGCACATCGGACAGGAGAGCTTCCACTGACACCCAGAGTTAGAATGGATCAGTATTCAGATTAAGCTCCAAAACAGACCATGCCCACAAGCAGAGAAAGCATTACCTCAATTCCTACTGACTGCTTGTTCAAGTCAACAGGAGGTAAAAGAGGTTTCGGCCTGCTTATCACCCACAGGAAGATGACAGCTCCAAATGCAATAAGACTGATCAATGCTGGTGTTGGGAGAGGTGAGAATAATACTTGAAGTATCCAGATCATTGTGCTGGATCAGTGGAGCCAGAGTTGAACCTGAAACAAACAGGAGGTTTAGTAGACTTGGGTTAGAAGCTTTAATTACTTATGAGCCATGGTTACTTAAGTAGCTTGTTAAACAATACTGCAAATCATTTCATCAGTTTGCCCCTGGAGCGTCCTGGTACAATAGTGAATCACACTTACGCAATGTTTTAAGCCTCTTAAGAGATCTCAAGTCACCTGTCACCATAAATCTTAATCTATGCTGCATCCAGCTCCACAAAAAGCCAAAGCCTGATGAAGTCAGACAAGGAACAGATTCTTTCCATCCTCAAGTAAAAAAAAAAAATCTGCCTGGAGAAAACCAGTATATAATTTCCCAAATATATTCCCCAAGTATAACCAAAAAATGCCTTCTTACTTCCATGATGTGAATCAAGGAAGTAAGAAAATTCCTCAATATCATAAGTGTTCAATAGGAAGTGGTTTTGCTGAAATAGTAAGGGTATTGATAAATTACATGTTTGATACACTTACACATATGTCTGCAGGATAAGCTGCTCTTACTGTTCATGCTAGACAAATATTTCAGAGTGACAGTGTGTTCAGCCAAAGAGAACAACACAAATCAAAACTGTGAAAGTTGCTTTCCACTAGGAAGTGGTAACCTGGGAGTCAGTGTGTGCAATGGAAGTCTAGCTGGGAAATACAGAAGCAATTCTGCTGCTTGCATCCCCCAGGGTATCTTCTGTGAAGGGCAGGGAGGTAGAGGCACCTCCATTCTCCATCATGAAGAGTCAGATGTACAAACTTTATTCCTTTAGCTCAGAACCCACTACTAAATCCAAGTGACAGAGCAAATCACATTTGCACCATTTGTATGTTGGAAGCTTTCTAGACTGACACATCTATTCTCACATCTTTTTAGAGGGATGCCAGAATAGTCATGTTAAAACTCCTGTCGTGGTTTGGCACTGACCCAACACCAGGCACCCACAAGAGCTGCTCATTCACCCTCCCCTGCCACAGCTGGGCAGAGGAGGGAAAAGAAAAAAAAAACAACAAATGCTTCATGACTGAGATAAGGACCAGGAGAAACATTTCAAGGGTGAACCAGGCTCAACTTAAGTTGCAAAGTGAATTTATTACTAACAGAATCAGAGGAGGATAATGGGAAGTAAAATAAGCCCTTAGAGCACCTTCCCCCCCCCCCCCCCGACTGTGCAGGGAGACAGGGCACGGGGGTTTGGTCAGTCCATCACTGAGATTTCCTTCCGCTACTCTGGGAGAGGATTCTTCCCCTGTGAGGCCGTGGGGTCCCTCCCATGGGAGACAGTTCTCCTGAACTTCCCTGGTGTGGGTCCCCTCTCAGGAGCAGCAGCCACACCGCCCCTGCTGCAGCCTGAGCCCCTCCCACAGGCACACAGCCTTCCCAAAACTGCTGTGCCGTGGCTCTCATTCCACAGGGTGCAGCCCTTCAAGGACAGGCTGCTCCCGCCTGGAAGCAGGGCCCTCTCTCTCCAGCAGGTCTCCCACTGGATCACAGGCTCCTCCAGGCATCCACCCGGTCTGGCACGGACACCTCCCCCACGGGCTGTGGGTGGATCTCTGCATCCCCCGTGGATCCCCAGGGGCTGCAGGGGAACAACTTGCTCCACCATGGGCTGCACCATGGCCTACAGAGGCATCTCGGCTCCAGCACCTGGAGCACCTCCTCCCCCTCCTTCTTCACTGACCTTGGTGTCGCCATGTTGCTTTCCATCACATGTTCTCACCTCCTCCTCTGACTAGAATCCAAAATCTTGTGACTTTGGTTTGATTTTCTTCTTAAATATGTCATCACAGAGGCATCACCAACCTCTCTCATTGGCCCAGTTCTGGCCAGCAGCATGTCCCTCTTCAGAGCCATCAGACTTTGGCTCTGCCAGACATGGTGGGAAGCTTCCAGCAGCTTCCCCACAGGAGCCATCTTTGCGGCCCCCCGCTACCTAAAACCAGGCCATGCCAAACCAATACAACTCCCCTTAATTACTGATTAGTAGCAATCAGTTTGGGAACTTTTACAGTCTTTTCCCATCCCCAGATGGCCAGAAGGAATTTTTACTCATTGCATTTTGCATGACTCTTCCCTGGGCATGAAATGTTTCAATCAGCAGTGAGAGAATAGAGCAGGTAACCAGAGAAACCACAGGCCTGTACAGCTGAACCAGTTTTTTTTACTGAAGTGTGCTCTCATCTTCTCATTTTAATAGCAATTTTAAGACAATTTCCCAGAAACCCTGAATGATAGGTTGTTTTTAGAGTATCATGCTAGAGGTAAGGTACAAAACTATCGTATCTATAGCACCAAGTTGTCTTTTATAACTTACTTCTATGGCTTAGCATTAACACAGCCTAGTCAGACAGATCAGAGCAGTGGTCACAAATAGCTACTTGTCTGTTACATGGACTTATTTGGCGGAAAACTCACTGAAGACACTTGTCTGACCTTTTTGTGATAAGGATCAGAGAACCTAGTAACCCCAAATTCTCTGTGCAGCAGTAGACAAGTTGCTGAAAATTTTTGCATTGGGGTATTTTCATGTTCTCACTGACTTGCATGCAAAGCAGTTTGTACCAAGACATCTGGGAGGTCTGAACATCAACCCCTGAAGTATATGATTTTTTTGCTTGGAGCAAAGAACTCAAAGTCCAGAGAGAATGCCTAATCAATAAATGATCATTAAATGCAGCAAAGTTTTTGCCTTCAGGTTCTGAATTGATTCCACAAGTCTCTTGCATAGAAAGAAAGAAAGATCAGTCAGTAGTCTAATCCCAGTGTAGCCCACCCAGCATCCATATAGCTAGTCAAGGATGATTTTCAGCTATATTTGAATGACTTTTTAATTTAAAGGAAGACCTGTTAACAAGTTTCTCTAAAGTCTGGGAAGTATTATATGATCATTAGCTTCTCAGGTTTGCTGCGTGTTTTTAGCAACTGTCTCCATTAGCAGCACTGAATGAGACTACATATGCAGGACTATGCATGTACATCCTTTAAAGCTAGAGAGATTAGTGTTGTATTAAAAAAGCACAGATGCACAAAAACACAGATCTAGGTAACACAAAATGCTTTTCATATCTGAAAAACTATTTTCAACTCCCTTACTTTATTAATAGAATAGTGGCACAGTTTTGCTTTTACTTTCCAACAGTGTTTCCACAAATGGGCTTTAGTCACTTCTATCAAAAGCACATAGGGTGTGTTATTCAAGCTGTGGCAAGAGATTGTCAGCAAATTTGTCTCAATTCCCAGAATTAGGACAGTTGTTTCCTATGCTTAGAGCTTCTACTGTAACTGTTTGTCAATCCAAGTAGCTGCTAATTTATCACCTCTGGTATCATCCAAATGCCACTTAATCCTGCTTCCCTCGAAGCAGAAGAGCTAGAGAGAGGAAGGAATCTGTACTTGATAGACCTTCCATCCCTGATAAGAGAACAGCTGCAGCCCAGATCTGTCCTATGCTACAACCAGAGTTTAACCCACAAATCCAAGTGCCCTGTGCATACATAGTACCTGATTTATATCAACTTAGTGGAAACTCAGTGCAGAACAAGACAAAACCAGAGCATTTCAGGCAGACACCAGCAGAGCAATTTTGAGCACCAGCTGCCTTTTTAAACATCAGAGGGGACAGAGGTGGAGCGTTTGAAACCTCTGAGTTCTGAAGGGCTCAACTCCCAGGGATACAAAATGCACAGGATGTCTCAAACCATCTGTTAAGCTTCTTGTGCAAGATGCTGGACAGTTGAAAGTGTACTTAGGTTGTCTGCCCTGATCAATGGTCAGGGATAAGATGCACTAAGCTCCAGAGTC
The DNA here is from genome assembly GCF_000738735.6 of Corvus cornix cornix. NCBI lineage: Eukaryota > Metazoa > Chordata > Aves > Passeriformes > Corvidae > Corvus > Corvus cornix. The sequence goes on from NC_046336.1 coordinate 9,141,535, forward strand.
AAAGGCTTAGTTTTTATCAGAAGAGATTACAGATATACCATTTACAACCTTGAGTTCAGGAGTACACATTCTCATTTCTACTGTACCTCCCCCTTAACAGCTATTCCTTCACTGCCTAGAAGGAATTAAAGTTATTCTCTATGCTCTCCACGTGAGGAGATTCTCTCCAGTGGAAAGTGGCTGATCTTTGTACTTTTGAGTACGCAAATATGAAGAAAAGTCCCTGTCATCCATCCCAAGAGTTCATTATGGATAACAAATCAACCTCTGATACTTGCACAATTTTGGAAGCAATAGTCATGCACTGCCTGGTCTTCTAGAGTTATATACTTTGTATGAAGTTTGCCTAAGCTTTTGATGTGATCATGCCATCTTTTTGTCTCAGCATAAGTAATGTAACACGGACTGTTTACAAGCAGGAAAAGCGGAGTACAGCCACCTACACAAATTAATTACTTAACCACCAGTAGCTCACTCTTTCCATTTGTTTATGCAGTGCAGCTCTTGCCTGGTGTCATCCTGCAGATGTGAGCCACTGTGCCAGTTCTTATGCCTTGGAAACTATATTCCATATTCCTCCTTGATGCAGCTGAAGTCTAAACCACAGGGTTTAGGAACCTCTAACTTTGATCCAGAGAGAAGCTAAAGCACAAAAGCTCAGCAGTGACTTCTGGTCAGAGCCATGCAAAAAAACAAAGCAAAATGCTCAGTAACCTGCATTAAGACCAGGATACACTTCAGTGAGGCCTTGCTTTTGGAGCACCTGTTCAGAGAGTCAGAGCCAAACAGTTCAAGCATCCTTTGATCTTAGCTGAGAAGCACTCTGCTAGAGGGTGGTAAAGCATGAGACCTCAGTAACTTACTTTCAGGAAGTAGAGTGCTGTGGTTTCTGAGCCTTGCTCATGAAACCTATTGAATTCAAGATTTCAGTATATTTAAATAGAAAGGCCATTTTTTATAAGGAATTTTACAATGTTGGATATGACACTATTTAGTACTAAAAGTTATTTTCTCAGATAAATTGAAATCCAAGCTCTCATATAGTCTTTATATCAGATTTTCTCCTTGAAATTACCTACTCAGAAATATGCTCAACTGGCCCTTCGAAGTTTTTAAGAATTTAAAATATAGTCAATGTAGCAGGTTCTGTTATTGTTTATCCTATTAGATAAAACAGGTTCACTTGCAAAACATTCATTCATCAATACTGTATTAATAGGAGGTTTTCTCTAGTGATAGGGCATGGTTGAAAGAACAAGAACTAAAGCTTGATTCCAAAATACACATAGAACTCCTAAGAAAATTAGAATATTATCACTAGGCACCTTAGCCACACAGAGAAAAGGTAGCACTAAAAGTTTCTAGATATTAATGTCCATTACTTCATACTGTCACAGCACTTCTATTATGAAGAACAAAGAACAAACACAGATCTGAACTTAACTCAGCCCAAGGTCCACATTTAACTGATAGCACACTACCAGAGATTTCCTAGGAGGCTCCTGAAAAACTCATTATCTTGAACCCTGCATCTAATCACTGCACTTGCACATTGGATTTAGCAAAGCCCGCGTGAGTAACAACAAGCAAACATGAGCAATAAAGCAAATAAAGTAGAACTTCATTACTTACACAGGAAATATAGCAGAGCACATACAGAGATGAGAGCTAGAGTAAAGGCACCTACCATTTTGAATATAGGATAGGAAGTCAACCTCTTCTCCTTAAGTAAAAGAGAGCCTTAGCAGCACAGTACAAAACCAACACCACTTAGGTAACACTCATGTTAAAAACTACAGTCAGTTTCCTGTCCCCCGTTTGAATAAATCAGCAAGCAGAAAAGCATGTTGGGAGGGGAGCTTTAAAGGGGAAGAACTTGCATGGGGAAACTGGAGTGATTAAAAAAAATAAAACAAAAACCCCCACAACCCACCCACACAAGAAGAAGTCATTGAGCTTTTTTGTTTCTTAATGAAAACAGCTTGAAGTAAATCTAAATGAAAAGTAAACCAAAGAATTTTGAAATTATATTTATAGTTTATTCTTTTTAATCTCTTTGCTATTATCTTCTCTATGTATAAAGCTGCAATAGCAATTTTCTCACTAGAGCTGCCTGTATGTTAAGGTGAGCAGAGCTTTGTAGCCTGTAATACCAACAACATGCTTTGACTACAGTATTTCTCATATAATCCTGCAATGAACTTGCTGGTGGGCTGGATTTCTGCTGCTGGTTTTGCTTTCTTTGGTTTTGCTGTTAGGTTTCTTCTTGGTGTTGTTGGGTTTTTCGTTTTTTTCTTTTTCTTCCAGAAGCTACCTAGTTCTTTCTGCTCTGTTACAGACTTACATAGGTGCAATTATTTGTACAAGGTAACAGTGAATCATGTTTGTTTCCTTCTATGGTAGGGATTTTTTCAATGATTTCACAGTTTCATTTCTTTGTTTAAAAGTTTATAGCTGTTGCAGTTTCTCTTTTCCTCTTCAATGCTTGTCTGATATAACTGGAATTTTGCAGTAGGTTTGGAGGGATGGGAAGATAGTAACTTCACCTATCTCTCTCCTTTATTGCCTTAACCTCAGATTTTAGAATTGTTTTCTCCACTTAGGAGTTTCCCCATCTGAAAGTTTTCCTATGCTGCATGATTTCAGAATAATCTGCTTAGCTAGACAAACCATAAAGCTGAGATGGACTTAACATAGCATGTACTTGCATCCAAAATGCAACCTGTACTGGACCTTGGCTTGCTGAAACACGTAGCCCCTACTAATTGCAATTGTTTTTATTGCTGCTGTAAACTTTATACTATCCAGCTAACTTACATGTAGTTGTGGAATTATTTAGCAATGTAGGTATCTTTTAGGGAAACGGGGGTTGATTCACTGATTTTCCTGTAAGCTGAAGATGAAAAAGAGTTAGCTTTCTCTTCATAAAACTCTTCTGCCTTTGGCTTTTCCTTCCCAGACCTGTTCCTGTGGAATTTAAGAGAAGCTATGAGCTTCAGCTTTAATAGTGCCTGTCAGGGTGCATTTGTGCTTAGAGAAAGGAGACAAGGTAAGGCTCCCAGCTCAGCCAGTTCCATTATCACCCGCTCTGTCTGCCTCTCTGAGCATTTTCTCCCTTCAGATATCTGGCCTCAGGGTGTTATTTTTCCAGGAGGAAGAGAAAAAGCAGTGAGTTTGCCCTGTCATTGGTATGCTGTTGGGTAGCAGTGCTGTGTATCTCAGGTGCATTGACTTTGCTGCAGGGTGGGAGAACATGCCCACAGCACTGTCCTACCCGGCCTGCCAGGAGCCCAGAATGTGGTGCAGAGCTCCACAAGCTGGTAAGGCTAAACTCTATTGCCTGGACTCAGTGGGTGTCACAGCTCCAACATAAACTGGATTAAAGGATGCACATAGGGAAGCTTCTCCTTAATGATCATTTCTGTTCAATGCTCATAAATTAGAATACAGCTGACACTCTTCCCCTGACACACATAACAAGTGACATGCGAATGTTGAGGCTTTTAGTTTTTCATAAATGATCTGAATAAACTTCAGATTTTTGAAAGGCACAGACCTTTTTTTTTGCTAGTAATTTTCTGTCAAAAAAAAGCAGAGTTGTGAATCTCAGCCTTTGCTTCTCTTTGTACGTGTATATAAAATGTACACCTGCATCCCTCATACCCATTAGCAAATTAAGATGAGCAGTAGGTAGGTTTTGTATATAGGGAGTTCAAATTGTTTCCTTTCTGTTGTCACTGTCAAAAACGTTTTGCATAGAGGTGAGCTGTTGTAACAAACCTTAAGGTCATGGCACAACATGAGCTTTTGTTACCCAAAGATGCCAAAAGAACCTTTCTACGTATAGCAAATAGCAGAGGATGTAAATAAATGAAGAGGAAGCATTGGCTCCACGTACTGTTTTCTCTGTTGTCCCTTCAAAACTTGGATTTAAATCTCGTGAGTCTGCGGGAGGTGTGAGCTCACTTGACTTGAATGATTTTTGAATTCCAGTTTGTTTTCTTAATGCTATAACAATAATAATTCATTACTGCTCTGCTCTGCTTTTCAAGGGCTGTGTCTGGCTTTATAAAGCAGGATAACTGCACTGGAACTTAAATGATCTTCTCAGAGCACAAGTGGATTCCTCAGAAAAGGAGTTACGGATAGGATGATGGGCTTAGGACTTGGAAGAGTAGCATGCTTTTTTTGCCAGTTCTCTTGCTTGCAGCTTGATTTCAGGTTAATCTTTGTCTCCACCATCCTCTCCTTTGTTACAGCTGCAGCTCTGTACACAAGCAAGAGCTTGGAGAATGCTCCATCTCTATAGCTAGAACAAGCAGTTGTACCAAGGCAATGGCAGCAGCCATTCCCTATGATCTGGGCTTTTAAACCATTACAAAAGGCATTATAGCCAGTTTCCGTGTTCTTCGTTAGGGATTAAGCTAGGTTCTGTTGTAGTAAATGTTGCCAATAAGCTTGTGCATATAAATGATCTAGCATATTGCAAGCTTTACTGCTTGTGATGCTGTGGAAACAAATATTCTTATATTTTTGGAACCTGATTTAAACATTAGTCTGAATGGCAGTCTGGCCCTGCTACTTTGTGCACTGTATCTTTAAGTAGGCATAACTAGCAAACTGATAAGAAAATGGCTTCAGCCTGGACTGTAGGGAGGTTTCCAGTTCCAGCCAGTCTACAGCAACAGAGAGTGTTCAGGTGGCTGCTCTCACTCAAGCTGTGATTTCCCTGTATGCCATCCCTGAGCCCAGACTTGCTTCTTTAATAACATGCAGCCAGTTATGCAGCTGTTGCCTTTAACAGCATGCAGGGTAATAAGAAGGGTGCATTGGATCCAGGTATTGCAGCAAATTGAGGTTATTATCCCACTTGCAGTACTTCTCTGCAGGAGCAGGAAGCCTAGTACTTGGGAAACACGGACTCTGATCAGGAGGGATTTGCTTACCTTCCTTCAGTGCTGGAGGAGGGTGGAGGGGCTGGTACAGCTTGCTTCCTTCTCTGCTTTACAACTCCCAAGAGGTGTTCTAGGGTTGGTTCTTCCCCAGCTCCAGTGGTGCTTCACCAGCTCCCGTGGCAGGACTAAGCCCCGAATCATCAGAGTGTGGCTTTAATAAACAGGTGACACTGCACCCAGGTAACCTTTGAACCTGCCTTGCAACAGGTTCAAAGGTAGAAAAAAAAATTATTCCTGATCAAATATAAAGAGCAATTTTGGCTGGTTAGAAATGTTAAACATACAAGTCTTGCACAACAGCTTTAGAAGAGAGCAGCGCATTGTGAAAACTAACCCCAGGCCTGTGAAAGCTGCAGTCTTGGGTTTTTCATGGGGCTCTCATTTACTCCAAGTGTGCACAGGGCACTGAATAAGTCTTGCTCCACTGAGAAAAGGTGCCTCTTAGATTGCACTTCAAGCAAACAAACATATTCCAATATTTTTCACCAGATGCTTTGTGTGGAGTCCTGTCCTTAACATGTCCAGCTGTTGAGGCATGGGTTTGCCTTGCAGCTCTAGTGGTCTGTGTAGTGGACACTCCTTTGGGGTCAGAGCTCTCAGAGCGTTTGGGATGTATGGGGGGCTGGTTGTCTCACCATGGTGCACCTTCCCTTTTGACTCTGTGCAGAGGTTAGTGCACTTGCTCGACTGCCAAGTAGGCCAAGCCTGTTTTATGAGAGGTTTTTTGTATTGATTTAAACAACCGTGGTTTTGGTTTGGTTTTTTTTTTTTTGCCTTCCTCTATCTCTGAAATGGGAATAAGAGAGCCTGTGCTTAATGCTGCTTGAGAAAGACAGTTTTGAGATAAGGTATGCAGGCTGGGCTGGCAGGTGGAGCTTCCCGGCTTTGCTTCCAAAGGCTGTGGATATGATCTTTGGAAGACGTTTTCTGCTCATGATGCAAGAGATAGGGCTAAATAGCAAAGTCCTTTCAGCACTCACTTATTAGAGAGCATCCAAAGGAGGGCAACAAACATGGTGAAAGGCCTTGAGGGGAAGCTGCAGGAGGAGCTGCTGAGGGTACTTGGTTTGTTCAGCCTGGAGAAGACGAGACTGAGGGGGAGAGCTCATCGCAGTTACAACTTCCTCATGAGGGGGAGAGGAGGGGCAGGCATCTCTTCTCTGTGGTGAGCAGTGACAGGACCCAAGGGAATGGCCTAAAGTTGTGTCAGGAGAGGTTTAGGTTGCCTATTAGACAGAGATTCTTCACCCAGAGGGTGGTTGGGCACTGGAACAGGCTCCTCAGTGAAGTGGTCATAGTGCCAATCCCCACAGAGTTTAAAGAGTGTTTGGACAATGATCTCAGGCACATGGTGTGACTTTTGGGAATGGTCCTGTGCAGGGTAAGGAGTTGGACTCGATGATCCTCATGGGTCCCCTCTAACTCAGCATATTCTGTGATTTTGTGACTGGTCAAGATAATAAAGCTTTTGTTCATCTAGGACTGGTTTTTCTGGTGCTGGAATTTGACTCCTGTACAATATCTGAAGAGTAAACTAACACTTTTCACTTAAGATCTTAAGTATTCTTAATTTGGATAAGGGAACCTGCCTGTATCAGTGGATATGAATAAAAGTGGAAGCACCTGTGCCAACACAGCAACCTAGACCTTCTGGTTGCAACTTTCTCATAGTTTTCAGAAAAGGTCAGTTTAAGGAGGATGAAAGAAAATGAATGGGAGAGTTTTCCAAGCTTGGTGCAAAGAGATGATACGAATGTGGAAGTCTCTTGGCTTCTGTCTGTGGTGCATCTTGCATGGGGGAAACAAAGCAGTTGATTCAATGCTGTTACAAGGTATGCAACAGATACTAATAATTAGTAGTTGGGCACGTCCCCATTCAGCCTAAGTAGATATTGCATCATCATCTCAAAAGAGCTGGAGTGACTGACACCATCTGTGGTTTTGGCTCCTAGATGTGTTTTATAAACCGATGGGAGTGGGGGAGGAAGGCGGGGAAGTGTAGCAGAGTCACTTGAGAAGGGAACAAAGCCAATTACCTGAGCTAGCTATATATGTAAAGCTGTAACTGCTTTTCCTTCTCCACCCTTTCTCTCTGGTACATAAAGTACATGACATTTTACCTCGTTTGAACAGCAAATTAATCCAAGTTGTGGTGTTTTGCCAGCTTTCACCTATATAGTTTCTTCCTGATGAATGAAAACTATTGATTAGTTCACTGTTAAAAACTGTTCTGGGAGACCTGAGCCACTTGGAGCAGTGAGTGTGTGTGTCATCCTTGAGTCTGGCAGGGGGGCTCTTGGTCAGACATCCTGCTGAACTGCTAATGGTGGGTAACCTTTTTTCTGCTTGTTTTGAAAGCAGGTGTGAGAAAACACATTCACAAGTCCTGGAAGAAAATGGGCTATATTTTGTAGTGCAGCTCTGTCTGTGTACATCGTCTGTGTTCCTCGTTGTTTCCAAATGAGTGAAGCTGTAGTTTGTGATCTCAGTGGCCAAAGCACACAACCAATGACACAAAGTAACCTAGATCGGCTGTGCAAACATCACCTGTGTCCAAGTTCTGAAAAAGAGGAGCTCAAGGCAGACCCACACACATAGGGTTTTTATAATAAGATTGGGAAAATATTGTTTCAGTTAATGAGAATGGTAATTTTTCCCCAAAGACTTAATTATGAAGAAAATTTATGACAAATGCCATGATGAATTCTCTGTAGGTTAGCAGGGGCTCCATGAATTGTATCAGGATAGTCATTGTTGAAGTCTCTGAGCAGATTATGGCTCAAAATATTTATTCAAAGTATTAATTTTTGACAGAATTGTCTGCTTGCAAGGGGTTTTCAAGATGGTGAGAATACGATTTTTCCTTTGTTAATTTTTACAGGTGACAGAAAGCTCAATAGTTTCCCTCCTATGTTTGGATCCATTATCTGTGCTGATCTACCTCCTCTGTTTGGATCCATTATCTGTGCTGACCTAAAGTATCACTATTCAGATTAACACATCTTTCAAATGTAATCAATTCACTTGATTCTTGAATGATGAAGAAAGGGATCGAAAGGGACCACAAGTGAGCAAAAGAAATTGAAGAGTGTTTCTTCCAGCCTAGTTCCAGCTCCATTACTGAATGCAGGATTTAGAGGTATATTTTAGGTACCTGCCAATGAACATACAACTGTGGGATATCCCTGAATGCTGCTTAAAAGTTATTCTTGCTGAGGTTGTGCAACCAGTCTGAGCTGTGAAAGAGTGGAGCTAAAGGTCATTACCACACAAAGCTGGAGTTTAATCACTTCCAGGTACCATATAAGAAGCCTTTTTTTTATTGGTCTTGTGAAATCTACTCAAATGCCATAGGCTGTTGAATGATGAACACGAAATAAACTCTAACCCTTCAGCCTAAATAGTTGCCCTGACATAGTAAAATTTGGTGCCAGGATATTATAAGTAATTTTTACTGTGTTAAAACATTTGTGTGAAAGGCATAGATGTGTCATTGAACTGTTTTAGCAATTAAGGAGGCTGCACATGTATTTGCAGTTGCTCTGTGGTGCCCAAGAACAGCTGCACACTACTTTTGTTGCAGGATGTGGCTGCTGCATAAAATTGGAGCATCTGAGTGAATTTGCTGCTTCCGTGTTACCATTGACAATCTTGCGTTCTTCATGCAAAGTTGAGTGGTGTGTGCCCATAAGTGTCTATGGTTTTAAAACCAGACAAAACAGAATGGTGAGATAACTGTAGGTGTTAAATACATACAAGTATGAACTGGTACTCTCTATGTTGTAGGAAAAAAAAGCATCTGATTTCTATCTTGACCTGCTGACACTAAGCATAACAACTGACAGATAATTCTACTGATTTTGACTGGAAACTTCTTAATATGTTATAGAGTGTGTTTACATTGCTCTATTTGGGATCAGGATTTGTCCTCAAAAGACTAATAATTCTGAGCTCTGACACAAAATAAATATTTGGCATTGATCACTTCTGTTCAATCTGATAAGATGCATAGATGACCCAAGAACTGAAGCTACTAATTCATTTGCTCAGTAGTTTTTGAAGTCCATCTCTCTTACTCACACATTTACTTGAACATTGTGCTGTATTTAGCCTCCCTTACTGCCAGGATAAAATGTGGGCAGCATAAGCAGACATGAAAGCTTATGAACAGAGACTTTGACTATTGACCATTCAAACTGGAAGTGAGAAGATTCAGCAAATCTTTCCTGATGACTTTAGACTTTGAATCTTCATACTAATAAAAGGAAAAAGCTGATGTTCAAAGTGAGCAGTACCTGACGTGTAATATTTAAGATGAGGAAAGTTTAAAGACCACTTGGATTGCTTCTGTTATCAGTGCTGTAATTTCATTAGGCGATTTAATTCTTATTGAAACAACTGAATTACAATTTTTGGTTTTAAAATAACAAACTTTTGATGTTGCAGTGGTAAATACAATGGTTTGCTAAGATGTCTGTTACAGTCCTTTATGTGTTGTGTCTTGGACCTCATCTGTCCACCTGTGCTTAACCCACAGGATAAGTCTTGGAGTGTTGCTCTTGTTCTGATATTCTGAGGAGATCTGAGGTCCATCTCTAAATTAGAAACTCTCTAATACAGGGACTCTTTTTTTCCTTTCAGGCTGAGACAATGCCATTGATGTTGATTACCAATAATTATAAACCAGTATAGGTTCAGCCTTTAAAATATGGCAGGTCTTCTACTTATACATCATTATAGAAACAATGCAGAGCATCTGTAATTTCTGAAATCTTTTCCCTCGATCTGTGCTTCAGCTCAAGCCTTGACTGAGTCAGCTTTGCCCCAATTAAAGACCAGGTTAAATATAAGAAGTTCAAGACTTGGCTTGTTGGGAGATGAGGTGTCCAATGCTTTTGTGATTTAATTCTATGGTTTTCATTACAAATTTAAAATTATTTAAAAGACCAATGAATTATGCTGTTTGATCAGTACTGGTATGGTCTTTAATTTCCACAGTATTATATGTATTTCTTTAGATATCTGTGTAAACAGCCCACTGGAGCTAATTTTTAGGGTTTTGAGATCACTGTCATGCAAGATCACAAAAAGAAGCATTGCTTTGAACTGAGAATTTAGATTTTAATTAAGCTTCTCTTGTTGAAGTTGCTTATGTAATGATTAAGGCACTTGTATTTTGGTGCCTAAAAATAGGTACAGAAATGCAGAGACTGTTTCAATAGCACATGTGGGTTTTCAGGGTTGTACAGATAAAGAATTTTCAAATTCAATTTTGTGCCAAGCTACTGACCTTGAAAAAGCCATATTTTGGACTAAAAATACATCACTGTATATTGCAGGTTAGGAAAATACATTGAGGAAAAAAGGTAGTGATATTCAAATTCAGGCAACCAGTACTTCCTGTAACCCCTGGGTCATGTTTAGTAAGGGTTTGGAGCAAGGTGAGTAAATGACTTTATGTACCTAGTTCAGTACAATGTGATTCAGAATCAGTGTATGATGTACGGGTGTGTAAATGCTCCAATGCCCTTCTAAGGCATTTCCTCTTCAGTCACTGCAATCAGCTTGCAAAAGGGATGGATCTGATGCTTTTTTAGTTGCGATACAGCAGATATGATTGTCAAAAGGTACATTAGCCTGTGGGAAGTCATGACAAATCACTAAACAGATTTGTCATGGTGAGCACTTAAGTACAGACAGTTGAATTTCCATTGTGTTCAGTGTGACTTCTCATGTGTTTTAAAATTAGCATGTTTCCCTGATTTAAGTTGTTTTGGACAGAAAGGATCTGCAATAAATATATAACAAGAACAGGGATTTCTCCTGGGTTAGGATGGCAGCAAAAGTGTGTGCTTTTCTGTCCAGGAAGAGAATTTCTACCTGTGCTGTATTATACAGAATGTTACTTCTGGCTTAGATAGAGAGAGATGAACAACACTACCACTGAGGCAACCTCGCACTTCACTGCTAGTGGTACTTGCCTCATCCTCAATTACTCTTATACTGTATCACATATACCCAGTTGTTTTCCTTCCAGCTGAAGTGTGATAAACAATATATGATAAGCTGTAAGATCTGACCTGCCCTGGGTTGCAATATATATTGAGTCCAAACTCAGGATGCCATTGAAACAATTAAACCAAAATGTGCTGATTAATTAAGATTATTTAATTAATATCTGGTGAGACATGAAGTTGGAGCCAGCAGAATACAAAGAGGAATAAGAGGAAAGTGTAGGGTCTGAGGTACGGGTGTGCTGCTACTTGGTGACAGCATGTCTCATTGTGTCCTTCAGTGCCACTCCTGCCTGTCAGTGCTGCAATAGCTCTTGCTCTGGTGAACCTTGCCAATGCTTTGGTTCATGTGCCAGACACTTTCAAGCTTGTTGTGGCATCTCAAGCACCTCAGAATGCTTCCTACCGACATGGCAGCCAGAAGCTGGGCTCAGCTCTTCAGATTGCTGTCAATAGCCATTTCTGACCAGTTGTCCTTAGGTAACTTTATCCCAGCTTTTGTTTATGCTGAGTGTGTTTGCCATGCCAGGGAGTCTTCTGACGCCTTCACCTGTCAGGTTCAGCAGGAGAATGTTTCATCCTTTTTGGACCAGGTTGCTTGAAGGCTGAGGTGGAGTATCTGTTTCTGGGGTTTGCTTGCTTCGCCCCTGCCAGTCCTGTGATTCTGGGGTTTTGGTATTTCAGAACAGAGCTTAGACCAGTGTCTCCCCAGCTTCAGCTGGCATGGGGGAAGGCTTTGCCTAATTTTTTACTCCGACTTGCATCTGTCTCCCTTGGTAAAACCCAGTTCAACTGCTACTTTCCCATAGATGCTGTGCTCTCTTTCCAGGCTTTTCTGGAGGAGTGCTTTGGCATAAGACTATTGCTCTGAGGAGTGAGGAGGATTTTGTCAGGGGCTCTGTGCCCTCTGGCATTGTTTCTTCTGCCTCTGAGCTCACAGGTTACTGCAGTGCATGCATCTCCCTTTCTCCCTCAGTAAAAAATTCTGAAATTCTTGTGACACCCCCATGCTCCTGCCAGTAGTTGCTAAAATGACATGAAACTTTGTGGCAACAAGCTGGGAAATTTGGCAGAGGGAGGAGATTGAAAATTGCTGCTTCTCTGTAAGTCTTTTGTGTAAGTTAACATAGTGTTAACACAGTTTTCCTGTAACTTCTCATCTGCTTGTGGTGAGAACTTCCGTTGATACAGATTGCTTTGTGCCTGTGCCAGACCTGGGAGCATATTCCTGCTGCTGTGAAGTTGGTACTTTCTGTTAGGAAATGGGAGGGAAGGAGGCTTGTTTTGTGATTATAAGAAGTGACAGAAGGGTAAGCACTTAACAGGAAACCCAGGCAAGTAGTGCTCTTCAGCTGTACTGAACTGAGTCAGCTTTTTTTTGCAGTCAGCTCTATCATTTTCTCTTATGAGTAGCTGATTTCTGTTCACACTGTTTCCCACAAAGCACTTTCTAGAAGACCTTAGTGCTATTTAGGAAGGAGTTTTATTTGGTCTCTAGCAGTTTCAGAAAGTTGAATCCTATTTCACTTTGACGATCTTTCAAACTTTAAACAGCAAGAGAAGAGTTTTAGCTGAACAGAACTGCTTTTTTTTTTTTCTGAAGTGCTGAAGCACAATGTCTTAATTTCCAGCTGGGATTGGGTGTTTTGCAATATGATTTGCTGCAGTTGATACCAGCCTTGAGAAATACTTCAACTAGTCAGAGGTAGACTGTGTTTTCAGCCTCAGTCTTGTACATCCTGGGGTGACACTTCAGGCACTGGCTCAGGCTGCCTTGAGTACCTTTTAAGCCTGAGGCAGCACTGCCAGGATTAATCTCTGTACCACGGGATGTTACTGTATTTGAGGCTGCTTGGAGCTCCTGAGTGTTGCCTCTTCTTTGGAACACAGCCTGCTCCTTTCTCAACCTTTCAAACACAACACCCACCATTGTATAGTTTGCCCCAAAACTGTGCTTTGAGCTTCTCTGGCAGTCTGCCCATAGCTTTAGATGAATTTGCTATGACTGCAGTCACAGCATTTTGACTCACTCTGTAGCAATCTAAAGAAGGTGCTTCCTGGTAGAGGTATGCAATGCAAATGCTAGAAAATATTCCTGCAATACATCTCTGTTTATAGCTGGTAACATCCAACTTCAAATCTTCCTTGAGGAAATGATGGCATTTAAGCTGGGCTCATGTCTGTAGCATGCAAGGAAATCTGTCTCTCTGTTAGCAGGAGCATGCAATAAATGCTGTAAATACTGTAAATGTCAAATCAGTGTCATCAGTCATTAATTATGTAAGATCATTAATTATATGAGCATTAGGCAGCTGATTCTGAACAGCAGAGGAACATTTGAAGAGTGTTAAACTGTTCTGTCACTTTGTAAATACTAAAAACTGCTTGAATATAGTAAGCAGTATGTGCTCCATATGCTGTGTACACACTCCACAAAAAAGACTTGTTCTGTGGTAGCACCCTTTGTTGTCCTCTCCTGGCTGCTGACATCCCAGGTTTACTCATGTTTCAGCCCGTGGTGTGGAGTGCAGATTATTGCCAGACTTCCTCTGGAGGTGCTGTGACATGCCACACTTCATTTTATACGCCCACATATTGTTGTAAAACTTTGGTGTAAGTAATATCATTAATTATTCCATATTAGAGTAATAAATCCCAAATCCATCTTGTTGACCAAATGTAAGGAAAGTATCCCATATTCCCATAGAGCAGGAACTACTACAGAAGGTGTTTGACTTCAGCTTCCCAATACAGCTGGAGGACAGCCCAAGGCTCTGGAGATCCTGACAAATGCTGGAAATGATGAGTCTTCCTTTTCTTTCTTTACTTCTATTTCATTCAAAAGTGGTGCACACTGGTAGTTTTAGGTTTTTTTAATTAAATTTTTGCAAGAAGACATATTAGGAAACACTTCTGTAACACCCAGATGGGTTTCATCTCATTTGCATTCTCATCTCCAAATTTTGCAATCTGTGTTTGTTTAAAAAGAAAAAATTAATTTAAAAGAAAAAGTAAAAAAACCCCTTGTCTGAGGAGGTGTATCCAGGCAGCAGAGTTGGTGGCTTCACTTAGCTCTGTGTAGTCACTGGTGTAGTTAATATTCTTCATTACTCATTATTTGAAAAAATAGCATCCATGCTGTTGATGGGATGCTCCTTTTTATCTTGTGGGTTGAAGTGCTATTTGCTTTCTTCCAGTCTTGCAGTAATTCTACATGCTCTTCAAACATACATACCAGTATACATTGATTCATTATCTCACAGATTTCCATGAATCAAATAGTTGTCATAGAAGTTAAGAATTTAGAATTGTTATTTCTCCCATCTCCATCCCCTTTCTTTTTCTCATCTCCACCCCAGAAGTGCAAATGCACAAAGCTAGTGATCACACAGTAGCTGTTAGTCAAGACTGGGAAATGGACCTAGATATTCTAGAGAGGATACTCCTCATACATAAAACCATAAAAATCTCCTAGCATCTTTTAATGAGCTTACTATGAAAGATCAAAACATGCATTGTGACACACAAGAGAGCAGAAGAGAACAATATAATTGAAGTCTTAGCTCTGTGGCAGCAGGGAGTTGTTAATATCAGCTAAGCACCTTTGCCCAAGAAATGGACAAAGCAAGCAACTTTTTAAAATTTTTTTTTCTTTAGGTTATTTTTGTCTTAAGTCACTCACCTCTTTCAGTAGAATATCAGTTGTTGTTTCTGTGAACTCTTTAGCACTGCTGTTAGCTTCCTGCTCTTTGCTATTTGATCTGCTTACTCAACCATCTTTTATACTGTGACAGCTACACCCTCACGTAATAATAACTTGTTTTTGTGCAGTGCATTCACCTCAGTGATTTACCCAGCCTACTCACAACCTTACAAACCTGAAAACACTGTTTTAATGGGACTCTGTCTGTCCTTTAGTTGTCTAATCTGTTAGTGGTATTTTTTCTGTGATTACAAAATCACTTCCAGTATGGCTTCAAGGATCCATAGCAAATGGTATTGATTTACTATAGATCAATATGGTAAAGAATGTTAGTCTGAAATTGGTTTTTCCCATTAAATTGAAATGACTCACAAAAGAACTTGCCCAATGAATCCACTTTGACAGTAGAGTTTCCATATGCTTGTCAGACATTGAAACTTTTCTAATGTAGGTTCAGTGCCCATAATTAACAGAGAGTTTAAAATTGAAGAAGTAAATTACTTTTTCATCCTGAGCCCTTGTGATTGTGGTTTCTAGTTATCTTAAGACAATGCATTTAAGTGACTGCCAGTTACATGGACTTTTACCAGAGTTTGAGGGAAGCCCCCCTTGGTTCTTCCCCAGTTTGCTTGGCCAGACCCTTGAGCAGTTACCTATCACTGCAGAGATTGTAATTCTTTAAAAAGGGTCTCTCAGAGAGATCTTGCTGTCGTGTTTAATAACCTTTCAATGAAGCCCAGCTAGAGATTGTCCAAGAACACTAATGCAGCTGTTCCTGCTCGTGTCTGCCTTGCTGGGCTGCTCTCAGGTGGCAGGGAGTGATTAGCAGTTCTCTGTGCTGTCACAGGCTTAGTGCAAAGAGCATGATGAGCTTCTGTGGAAGAGTGGTTAGCTTTTATCTTGCAACATTTTTGTTTGCTCAATTACTTGTTTTTACTCCTTACTGACCTTTTCCCAAGTCAAATGATTTTTTTTTTTGTTGTTGTTAATCAGAGGCTTGAGGGCAAAACTTTTAATCCCCTGGATATAAATCTTGATACAGACATACATCATAGGGAAAAAACTGATTTATTGCTGATTGCCCAAGAGTTACTTAGGTAACACATGATCCCGTTTAGTTAACTCTGTCCTCTGATTTAGATCACTGTCGTCTCTTGCATCCTCTAACTCTCCTGCAAGCTCCTCAGTTTCAGTATGGTCCCTTCCAGGGTGAATGTCAGGCCAAAAACATTGAAATTTTGTGTTTGATCTAGGTACTCCAGTACTATAAAGATCAGCCATGTGTTGATAGAGGAAGTTAGACAAATACATGTTAGTTAAAGATTTGGGAAAAACATGTAACTATAGCTTTTTCTGGAGCTTAACAGGTGAAAAATGTGTGAAAATACTTCTGAACCTATCATGGTGAGGAATGCTATATAGGGTACTGTAAAATATACAAACAACTGAAATCTGCGGGAGACCAATAATTTGGCTTTGCTTTCAAAATGGAAAAGTAGTTGTATTTATTATCTAAAGGGTAAGAAAAATTGCTGAAGGAGATGATAATATCAAAAAGACTGGATGTTTCATAGGATGTAACACTGCTTAATAGGTGAAATTGTAGAGTGCATTAAACACTGAATGTAATTTTAGATCCTTAGACTTAGCCTGTGTGAACCAGGAAGTGTCTTTAGGTCTGAGAAGCCTCCAAGCATTTTTCTTTTTATTTAATGCTCTGGAGTATATTTCCTTTTCTGTATCCTGCCCAAGGATAACAGCAGTAAACCTTAGCCCTGCCAGAGGGAATAAGGTGGTGTCAACAATTTCACTTTCCTAATGTCTGAAAACACTGGCTCCCATATTTTTGCTGGAGGCATAAGAATAGTTGATGCCAGATAGTTGAGTCACAGGGTTTAAAACCAAGATTTATTGGTTGATCTATGTATGTGGGTGACTGGCAGACTTTCAGTGGAAAGTCTATGGAACAGTTCTTTATTGACAAATATTTCTCTGGAAAAGGAGTTCTCATGGCATATTGCAGGTGGAGTTGTGGAGGGTAAGGATTCTCTTCCTAATATAAAAGATTATTAGATCTCTGTGTTTTGTTATTAAGAATTCAGACTGATACCAGTGAAATATTTTCATCCCTGAAATTATTTTCTGTCATGTGAACTGGTTACATGAGTGCTCAACTATACTGGGAAGCTGGCAATGATTTAGCACCACTGTTTGTGAGTCTAGTAACAGCTCTGATGAAAAAGCCATTCCAGCAGGCCAATAGTAATCTGCAAATTTGGAGCTGATATGTCAGAGCTTTACCTTGAAGTCTGAAGGCATCTTTGGGGCTGGGGAGGAGAGAGAAAGGGTGTCTGGCCAGCCTGTGCCAGTGGCTGGAGAAGTGATCATCACCAGTATCACATGTTTCTGAGAAAAGTGGGCTTTGAACCATGAAGTATCAGATAAAAATGGAGATAAATCAGGAAATCTTTCTTCTAATTTTATTCCTTTATGCCATAACTGAAAAATTTAAATTTGCATACTTCTAAATGACATTCATTATCTGGATATTTCCCAGTGTTCTCAGTAGGCATTACTCCGATGGTTAGCTGCAGTTATGATATTATCAATGATATAAAGCAGTTAAAAATCACCCTTACAATTTTTTCTCAAGGAAAAAGATCTGGAATTGAGGTTTTGAGGACTCTTCTGAATCAAGTAATACAGTCCATATGGAAGTCTCCTGAATTCAGGCTCTAATATTTACATTTTGGGTTAACTCTTGAAGTTCTTCCTTATTCTTGAAGAACTTAACTGAAAAGCTGGAAAAATACTTGTATAAATGGATTTACTCTGGGTATGATTTTTTCCTGTAAAACACAAAATCACAGTTGTTGGTTTATGCCAGTAATTTTGGTAATTTGGTTTGGTAATTTTTCAACTGTATGGTAACTGTATCAGAAAATAGCCTAAGATTTCTCTTGGAACTTGATTATGGCACTATGACGTATGCAAACAATTGAAATCTGTGGGGGACCAATAAATCCAAACTGACCTATGAGAAAAAAATAAGTCAGTGGGAATTGGGATTATTGAAGATCATAACACAATTCAGAGTTGCTCTACAGAATAACTTTTGCCTTTTTTTTTTCCTGGCACGAAATAAAAGGCCATCTTCTTGTGACCATCATTAGAGGACTTTTTTCTGGCCTTTCTGACTGAAATATCCCTGTCTTTTGGTACGGTCAGACAGTAAAGCTGGACAATGTCCTTCTCTAGCACTTCTGTCAAAATTGTGTCCCTTCTGCAAGGAGTAGCACAAGTACTTTATAAATATTCTCTGACAGGACCTCTGCTGCATTACCTGGTATCTCATCTGAGGTGCATATTTGGGTTTTATCAGTAAATAAATGCTGCCTAGTTAGTTATGATTAATATACAAGTGTAAAGACTTGGTCAAAGGCAGTCAGTTTTTAAGGTTATATGTGGTTCCCAAAGACTATAGTATTGCCAAATCTGTGTGGACTCTGTCCTTACTGTTAGCTGCTTAGAGGATAATTTGTATTTCTTACTAGCCCTTGCAGAAAGTCTGTGAAGCTTGACAAACAGGAAATGTCCCTGAACACTGAAAATTGCTATTGTGACTAATATGCAACCATCCTCTGTGAAATTTATTTTATGGACTTTACTGTGCTACACACTTCCATTGCATAGTGCAAGTGAGAACACTCAGCAGGGGTTACTGTGTGCCTAACACTGGCACAGAGATAAATGCATCTCCATCTAGAGTAGCCAGTATCTTCAAAACACAATTCATCCACAGAGGGGAAAACTTTGCATCTAAATGGATACCTGATCCAGTTGTTGGAATATCTCTAATCTGGATGCCTGTACTCAGGACCATTTCATAGGAATCTGCATCTGAGCAGTTTGTAGCCATCTGCTGTGTGCATCTTGCACGAGCACAATTTTTGGAAGCTGTGATCACCAAAGGTTTGCCTCTTAGGTAGTTTCCAAATTCATTGTTTTGTCATTTTAAAAATGCGTATATATTATCCTCTGTTGTGTTACCTTAGATATACAATTCTATATTGCAGCAGTAGACAGCCCAAGCACAGGCCACTGAGTCTAACTTGGGAAGTGATACACAAATAAATGATCTTTTGACAGACTTCTTGCTGGCATTGTACTTAGCCCCAGAACCATGCTGATAGCATGTGCTGCTTTCCCCTTTGCTTGGTGCATCCTCACTCTGCAGGAGGACTTTGCTCTACTTACAATAGATTCAGCATTTTTCTTTTACCTGGGAGAAGGGCACAGGTAAAGTGTGGAATATAATAAACTCTGAACTAAGTCACTCCCACACATAACATTATGACCTTTATGGGTCTCACTCAACTCGGGATATTCCATAATTCTATGTGACTGCCCATTTCAGAACTCCAGCGGGGCAGTGCAAATCAGAACAGTAACTTTCTGTTCTTCCTGAACTGCAGAAAAAAGTGACACAAGTCAGAAAATATATGTAAAAGCAAAAGATCAGACAGAAGGTAGAAAACATCTCCTCCACCTGTTTAGAGCCAAGTCAGAGTCAATCAATGGAATAGAAGAAGGCAGAGACTGCATTTTATTAATTGCCACAATGGTGGGGTTTTGTGGCTAGAAGTGTTATTGATGCCATGGTTGGTTCTGTGAACAGTGTTTGAGGTGTGCCTGCATGCCAGGCTGCTGATTTTCAGTGAAGCAGGAACAGGGTCTGCCCCAGTCCTCCTGGGCTTTTCTGGGACACTGTTCTGCTGCCAACCATGATTCACCTGTTTGTGCAGAGCTCAAACCATTCCTGCTTATCAGCCTTAGTTAATGCCCACTGTAATGAGGTGGTCCCCCCCCCTCCCCCCCAGTCACATTCTCCAGGCACTGAAGTAACAGAAATAAAGCCTTGCATGTGTGTCTTTTCTTTGGGAAGGCTCTGGAGACAGCAGTTACTCCTGCACTCTCACATGCTAGACTTTGATAAATGTTGTCACTAATTCTGGATGTGAAAAATGGGATATTTGCCCTGACCAAGGTGGTGAGGGGAAGAGCTTTGTTCTTATTACTGCTGCTTTTTTTACCTATCAGGAAAAGCTGCCAGGTTCCAAGATGTTGATCAAACTTTTGAATTTTAGCACAGCATTGCCAGAAAAAATAAAAGAAGGTGGTATTTGTTTTGGAAAGTGAGTTTTCCTCCACAAAAGGAGAGGAAAAATAAGATGAGAGGATGAATGAAGCTGTTTCTGGTTGTCTTTAGTTGTCACTGATGTTTTGTTTGCATATATTTCTGTATTGGTAGGCTGCTGTCCATCATCACTCAAGGAAATGCTTTTCATAGGGATTTTAATCACTTGATAGTTTTGGTTTGATATTCTAGAAATTCTTCTTCTGTACAGCAAAGAGAAGCCTGTAGCTGACAATCCTCTTGCATAAAAAGCAGTTTTTTCTTGTATTACCTCCAGGAACTTTATTTTGAGGACTATCAATGGATAAAATATTGGTGGCAGTTTCCAGCTGCCACAAAGTGCTTAATTTTCCATCACCACAAGATATTTAATGGATCATCAGACAACTGATATTCAACAAGCAATACATGTTTATCTGCTCAATTACAGCCCATTGGGCTGTTCAGGGACATGTCTGTGGTTAAATTCTTTACATAAGTGTTCACTATGTGGTGATAAATAATTAATGTAATATTAGTACTGATCAGTAACTCTGTTTGTTCATGACAAATTGGAAGGGAAGTGGTTGTATGCTGTATTCACTTCTCCTTCAGCCTTGCAGTCATTCAGGTGTCAGTCAATTCTGCTAGAAGTTAAACAGCTCCACTAAATGGGAAACTTGTCTTTGCTGCCTCACAGTTTAAGGTCAGCAGCAATGCAGTAAGCCTAACTTAACTTTTTTATTATGTACTTGCTGGCCAATAGGACAAAATCAACAAATATACCAATGCATACATTTCTCACATTCCAGCAGTGAGCTGACCTAATTTCTAGCCTCTTTCAGGGAATTTGCTGGATTAAATACTGGAGTTACTAATTGGATGCCAGAGAAGGGGCATAGTTTCTTGACGTCTTCCTGGAAGATGCACTGAGAACAGCAGTGTTCTCCTGGTGTACCAGCATGGGTTCCTGGTCACCCTCAGCTCTCCTGGGGAATGTACTAGGTATTTATATTTTTTGGAAGAGGGTTAGGAAAGTCTTGAAGGAACAACCCTTTCACAGCTGCTTTTCTTCAGAGAAAGAGGTTTGATATTGTGTTCCCTGCTCACAAACACTTGCCAAATATGATATTGTAATTAGGCTTCCTCCTTTTTCCAGTTTGTGATTTCCCCAAATTTTTATACTCAAATAAGTTTGTCTCCAATCAAAATGCATCTGAGGTGTCTGTGTGTGATTTTCAGTCTTCAGGGACTAAGTAATCCCAAGTTCCATATAAGAGTGATGTTCCTAGATATGTTTTTACTCCTTCTTACCTGAAGAATGATACTAGCTAGTTCTAGATATGGATTAGTAATTAATTATTGTGGACTGAAATCACAGCTGCATTTGGGACAAAGTTGGAATGTATTTATTGGAAATGAAATGTACTTTTAGCTGAAAATGATTTGTCAAATACCAAAGCCAGGCTCAAGACTGTTGCATTTTTGCTGCAGTTTGGTTTAGGTTTGTTGGTAAAGCTTTGTTGCTTAAGGTATGTTCGTATGTGGCCTATCTGCATGATGCTGTCCTGCTGTATTCCATACCCATGAAGGAAATGTTAAGCCATGGGGCTATGTCTACAAAAAAAAAATTAAGTTAAAGATGGGAAGGATGTCTGAGTGAAAAGCACTTACTCTGAATCTGAAACTGCAACAAAATCCCTTTGTACTGTAAGCATTTAATGAGGTGATTTTCATGGCTGTATACACTTGGAATTAACCAACATGATGCTTCCCATCACAGCTTGTAGCTGGAGGGGTGGTTGCAGGACTTGTGAACATATACCAGCCATAGGTATATTTTGAGGTGGTAGCTAAATGTTCTGTTCTAACTGCCACCAACAAGGCTGAGATCAATACCTCTAAATCAGATACAGTTCTGACAAAATGGCCTGGTTACCTTAAATGCTTCTCAGAATAACCTTTTGTTTTGCCTTTTAACTCCAGGACATTATGAGATTGCTGGGTTAGGGAGAGCTGCTGCTGCTTGAGGGTAGACAGGCAGCATAAGATGAGTAAAGTACAATGACTTTATAATCTGACCAGCTGTGGCAGCAGCACGGATTGCTGGCCTGGTGCCAGTCCTGTGTGGCTCAGGCAGTTCATCAGCCAATATTCAGGCTATTCCCTGCCTGGCATTCTAGGAAAAGGATTTTTGAATGCCTGTTGTCCTTTCTTCCACTAATAAGCAAAGGAAATTCAACAGGGATCTGTCTGCCCATGCTGGGACTTTTCCATTGAATTATAAACCTTGCCAGAAGATTCTCAGCAGGTCTACAGTAGCTGGTGAAGGGTGCCCTGATATAGTCCAAAGGGAGTAATAGCGAGGATATCATGCCTTATCCAAGCTCATTATCTGAGTTGCTTTGGAGAAAGAAAACACATTTAGGTAGGCTGCTGAGCAGATGGCAGAGATGTGGCACATGAACAGAACTGTACATCCTTAGACAGTCTGCTTTTGGTGCTATTAATGGGTGTGAGGACAAAACTTGTTTTCCCATCTGACAAATAAAGTTGTGAAGTGGTTGAAAAATCTCTCCTAGGTAAAAACACTGAAAAAAATTTCTGTTTAGTCTGGTGAAGGATCACTGATGCAGTAACTTCAAAATATTTGGGGTTTTTTTTCCCCTCTGCTTTTCTTTACGTATTGGAAAATAGTCACTGCAGGATTGAGGGTTCAGGTTTATTTGCATCACGCACCCCAAATCTCAGCTATGCAATAAAATAGTTGTGCTCCTTTTGTTGCTGAAGGTATAAACCACTGCTGATACTTATGGGTGCAGCCTACCCATCCCCAGTGGGATCAACTACACTGAAGAAATACCTGTTATGTCCATGAAATTCCCAAGTGCTGTGATTCCTTTAGAGATAGGCCATGGACCCAGACAGAAGCTGAAACTTCAAAGAGGTAAACAGCCCGGATCTGGCTGGCTGTGAGAGGATCCAGATACAATGGAAGGTAAGGATTGCCACCCACTGAGGCACAATGGCACACCTAGCATGTGTGTGGGGAAAAACTTGTTGATGTAAGCTTCCTCCCAGGTGATTAACCTTTGAGTTTTATTTTATGTTGACTATGGATATTTATGATTTGTTACTGTGTGTCACCAGGTACATCATAAATTGTGTATCAGAACCCTTGAATTTATTGATTTTCTGTACACAAGGATTTTCTCCTTCCAATAGAGATAAAATAAATGCAAAATTTGCAAGTTTTTTCAATTCACAACCCATTCTCAAAAGTATCAGATGGAGCTATATATTTTTTCCTTGATTACTATTCTGTTGTTCCGGTAACATTCTCCTCTACTGGAATGAGTGCCAATTTGATATGACCCCATGCCACGAGCTGCTCATGACATTCTTTATATGTCAGTTTTTCTCAGTTTGTAAAGGGAAGATTAAATCTTCCAGAGGAATCAGTTACTGTTTTTAGAGTACTTTGAAGTATTCACTATAAGGTGCTAGCACAGAAGTGTTGGGCATGTAGACAGTGAGAAGTGGTCAGAATGTTCCTATCAGCGCTTATTAATCACCATGTACATTTATAGTGCTGGGCAAACATTTCACAGTGATAAGACGTCTGTTCTAGCATCAGACCTTTGCTTTAGCATTAGGCCTCAGCTTTAGTGCTCACCAAGTTGTAGATGTGCCCCACTTCCTGTCATGCCTTACTGCATGACTTGCACTCTGCAGAATGTGCTTATGGAAAAGCGGAATGAAATTTAAACCTACAAGATCTTCTTAAAACACATTTCAGGGCCATGTTACTGACAAGTCTGTGCTACCTCTTGTGGATTGTCTTTTTAAGATAAAGTTAATATAATATACATCCTGAATGTCTCTGTCTGAGTTGTGTTGATGCGCTTGCTCCCAGAAGAAATATGCGGATGTTATTTTTCTGTAAGGAGCAGGTGAGTGCAAGCAGAAAAGCAACAGAGTGGGATCCCTTCCAGCAGATGCTTTGTGTCACGGTGTGTAAATTCTCAGGGAGAGATGGTCTGTGGGAGGAGGGTGTGATGAGACCACATGGAGAGAAAATTTAGCAGGGGCTGAAGCACAGGCTGCTCAATGCAAGAAGCAATCTGGGAAAGCTGTAGACTGCACCCCAGAGCAGCAGTTTGCATTGCAGGTGGGCTTCATATCATGGAATCTCACAGCATTTCTCTTAGGCTTTAGAACATATCCAATATAATTGTTTTTAAAGAGGTGTGTTCTAGGTTTTCCCTGTAACAACGAAGTGAAGAAAAATGTCTTGGAAAGCAGGGCTGATCTCTGCTTCCCAGTGCAACGCAGCTTCAAATAGAGCTCAGGACACTTTTCTCAGCCTCGTGTGCCTGACTGTCAGGCTGCAAGAATTACTATTTATTTCTCTGAAGCCACTGAACTTGACCTTTGCAGGGCTGCAGTGATATGCTACGTGAAGGGGCCATGGGGTCCAATCAATCACTAGCTATTTTTTC
The DNA here is from genome assembly GCF_000738735.6 of Corvus cornix cornix. Lineage (NCBI taxonomy): Eukaryota > Metazoa > Chordata > Aves > Passeriformes > Corvidae > Corvus > Corvus cornix. The sequence continues at coordinate 9,165,885 of NC_046336.1, forward strand.
CTCTGCACCTGTGAGCTGCCCTTTGGATGGGAATAAATTGAAAAGACTTGGTCTTCAGTACAGAGTGAGAGGTTCACTCCTAATACACACCATGTACATCTGTGATGTGTTTTGTATGTAGTGAGTCATGGTACTATTCTGATGTAGGGCTTTTTCTTGTTCCTGACTGGGACATTTAAAACAAATGTCATGGATTTACAGAATTAAGAGATGAAGTTGGTATTTAAATGAGGATTAAGACTGGTGTGTTTCTATACATGGCATCTGGATCTGGGACATTGCCTGTGTTTATATTGTGTAATGTATTGCCAATTCTGGCAGCACATGCAATGTTTACCTCAGTGTGCTACGGAGTTGAGATCCCCCTCCAGAAAGGCTTTCAGCCCTCATGTGCTTCACTCCTTCCAGGGCTCCCCTAGCAGGGGTTGCACAAGGTGGGCATGTCAGGTCAGACCCAGCCTGGCATCTCTGCAGCAGGATCATGTACATGTCCCCCAATAAACACCTAGTGAGGCTTTGTTCTAAAGTTTGGATTTGAAATTGTGAGATTCCAGCACAGGATATGAGGCATTAATGCTTGACCATAATTAATTCTGAATGGACAGTCTTGGAAACTGCTCCTTCTTTTTCACTATTGGACATGGGGTGGCCAAACGGGAATCTCAGTGCCAACAGCACTGCTTATTTGGGAATACTAAGGAAAGATTGTGCATAATGGAACTTAGCAGCTTGCATTGTGCCATACTCGCTCATTTTGTGTTAGATTTGGCTCATTCTTTCATTGGCAGTTTTTGTTGGACCTTCTTAATTGTTATTCACATCTGCAGTGACTGTCAAATAAAGGCCACCCAGGTTAATGGTGTTTACCATTTGCAAGTGAGAAGAAGTGAACCTATATTTAATGAACAAAATGTTGTGTAAAGTGTGTCACTGTACTGGCAATATTGTGCTGCAACCTGTGTTGTTATCATCTTGATGCCTGTGTGTGTTTATTTCTCTCCTACTTCTTGTCATGACCTCGGTGACCTTGTGCTTCAGCATTGCAGTGCCAAACTGTGGGAAGGAAAGCATGTAAAAATTCATGTCTCATTAGAGTTCATCCAAATGGAAGGAAGAATTGGGACAAAACCCAACTGGAATCTTTGTGGAGACAAATGTTGGGTTCTAAACAGATTATCTGCATCCTCTCTAACCTTCCTGTCCCTATGTTTCCATGGCCAGACTTGGGTTTGACTTTCAGATGCAGAGATCAAGGCAAGCACCTTCACGCCCTGACAGCTGGAAAAGAGCCATCATTTTAGTCTGTCTGAAGTGATGAAATCTATCAAGCTTCACTTTGTGCTAAAATCTTTAGCAATCTTTGCATTTTCTGATACTGGCAACATAAATAGTGTTTAGTAGAATAAGTAATGATAAGCCATATGAAGGTTAGGAAAAAAGAAGGTGGTTTATATACCATATTTTTTATGCCAACTATTTAGGATGGAAAACTTTTGCTTTCTTAAGGAGCAGTACTTCTGGATCTGAAACCTGTTCTTACGTTGCTGCCTTCTCTGGCAGATAGACAGGCAGATAGACACAGTCACCTCTGGCACCTGTTTTTCAGTTGTGTTTTGATTGTTTGTTTTTAGCAATAAACTATTTCTGGACTGTAGGGAGATAGTGATCCAGACCGGGAGAGGCAGGAGGGCTGCCTGAGCCCCACTCAGTGCGGGAACATGGACAGGAGATTTGGATGCCCGCAGGCTCCATCCCACGGCGGGCGGGAGGCGGCCTGGGAATGCACAGGCACACTTCACAGCTGCCAAAATCCCGCAAGGTTTGTTCCAAAGCCACACTTCTTGCATAACCAGGAAGGAATTAATCAACCTACCAAAGAAACTGGGTTCAAGGCTTTCTGCATAAAATAGCCGCAATAGGAGTGCAGTGAATGTTGTAAAAGCAAGGCGAAAGAAACACGCTTTGGTGAAGGACAAGAATTTGAAGAGGTAAAGCCACTTGGCAGGTGCTGAAACGCGGGGTGTCAATGGGAGGGGAGCAGAGGAAAGGGAGGCCGTGCAGCAAACGCGGGCGAAAGCCCTGCAGGGTGATGATGGCCCATGAGAGCATCCCGTGCAGCACACGGCGCCGCGGAGCGCGGCTCTCTCTGCTCGGAGCCCCGGAAGCGCCGGCGGGGCCCCGGCCGGGCGGCGCTGAGCGGGAGCGCCCTCTGCTGCGCGCGGCGGGGAACGGCGCCGCGGGCTGAGACTGCGCCCGGAGGAGCCCGAGGAGCCCGTGCAAATGGACTGAATGTGTTCGTTCTACCGCTGTGGTGTTCTGCATTATCTTCATTACAACGAGCTTTCGCCAAGAAAAGGGAGTTGAAAATCTTTAACAGAATTGTTCAGGAGGCTCCCTCTCTGCAAACAATAGCAAAAATTCTATAATGTGCTTATGCTTCAGTATGTGCAGACACAGGTAGACCCACCGTGTTGATTAATTGGAAGTGTAACAAGTGTAGTCATTCTTCCCTCTTTCACATTTAGGATCCTGGAAGTTTCATGGGAAAGGTCTAGGGATGTTTCTTTCAATATTGTTCTAGTAACTACTAGAAGTAAGGAACCTACTGTTAATGCTTGTTGGGGAATTGTTTCATGTCCTGATATTTCCTGATTTTTATAAATCATGGTTTCCCTTTCCAGTGATTCTTTCTTGCTGTTGTTACTCAGGTACAGACCTAACACCTGGACCCTGTTGTGTCTGCCACCGGCTATGTCTTCAAGGAAGTGTAAAGCTCATTAGCTTGTTTTCCAACCTCAGATGTGTTCAATATGTGCCCACACCATGTAGCCGTCCAGCACTGAGCCTGTCCAATCAGCAAGACATCCTACTCCTACAGTGTGCTCTGCTTAATCCAACCAATCAATACTGACAACACTGAGAATCAGGAAAGAAATATCAGGTAATTAATGCTGAGCACCTTCTAATTACTGCTACATAAAAAGCACAACATGTTAGGTTGGTTTTCGTTTTGTTCAAAGATTTCACAGAACAAACTGGGACTTTGCAAGACCAGGCCTGGAGGGGAGGTTGGTACCACACTGAGGCTGACAGGGAAGGGGGACCCTGAAGGTAAATTTGGCATTGAAAAATGCTGAGTTTGCACATCCTACATTCCTTTTAGAAACGAGTCCTATTGCCATGACAGCTTTTTAAAAGGAGGTGTCGGTAAAATACATCACCCAAGGGTTGTCACTAGTTTAAAATGCCAGTGGAGACTTGGGAGAAGCAAATCTGCTTTGGGATTTTCTAGTATTTGAGGCACAAAGCTCATGGAATGTTTTATTTATCTCGTAAAATGGTGCACAAGAATTTTTTTGTGGCTTCCCTTTTTCTCTGTAAAATAAACATCTTCAGTAAAGAAGTCCAGGTCCAAACAGGATTGGGGAAAGTTAAGAAACACAGCTGGGCTGCATGTTATAATAAAACAGCGCAAAATCCAACCACAAAGAGCAGGTGGAAGATGATATCTGCAAGAGAAGCACAGGCTATATGTGAGTACTTCCCTGTCAGCTCCCTTTCGCCTTCTCTTCCCACCCCGTTCAATAAAATTACTTGCTCTAATGTGTCTCTGTCAACATATCAAATGCTAATAAATAGACTTTGAAAGGTGTGTTTCAAACCCTTTCCAATCAGAAATGCTTTCAGACACCCCTGTTAATCCAGTAAAACATGATTGTTCCTTTTTGGGAAGAGGGTGTGACAATTAGAGAAAGTATTGGAATTTATTGCTATGATTTTATTGTCCAGTGTGAGGGATGTGCCAAAAGAAGGAAAACAAAGTATATAACACTGGGAAATAAAATCTGATCTTGAAATATTCACTCTTCCTCAAATTTACTAATATTTCAGGTTTTTTCTTTGAGCTATGGATTTTATGTTGACAAAGACACTCAAAATCCATGTCTGGGATTGATACTTTCATTGTCATACTTTGCTGTTTACCTGAGAGTGTGCAAAATCTGGATAAACCTTTGCCTGTATAAAAGAGGAGGAAAAATATTACATCAGGATGATGTTTAAAACAGGGCAAAGTGCACCAGTGGGCTTTGTAAAAGCAGAACAGAAAATATTTGCCACATTTTGAAATTCTGAATATTTCTTCCTCTTGGATTTCCTGTCTGAAGTGATAAAAGGATCCTCAGTTCTTTTACCTTTGAACATCGATGGGGGTTTACTAGTACAACATAATGGACTATATTAATTCTACTCTATGTGTATTTGTAATTTTAAATTGGCTTTCATATTGGTGTGGATGCAGCTGATAAACTAGTATAAAGGGCTCTAGTGAAAACATTATTTGTTCCAAGGACTTGTTTCAAAAGATGAACCAGCTCAGAGAGAAATCCCTATTGCCTGCAGGAGGCATCAGTTCGAGGGAACAGTTGCTCTACAGTGGGGAAGTCCGATGGCAGTGCAGTCAGTGTGTCAGGCGGGATAGGCTCGAAGCATCCCCACAGCACATGACGGTGTGTACGGACACTCAGTGTAAAGAAAAACTTTCCTGCTGCTCCCGACCTCTCTCCCACTCCCGTGCAACCTGTCAGAGCGTGTCTGAGCTGCTCTGAGGTCACAGGCAGCTGAGCAGAGCTTTCACTGCCAGCTCAGTGTGTGAGTGGTTTGGCCATTTATCATAAACACCTAAGGGGTGCCTTGACTTGGCAAATGAGGAGAGTTTCACTGAGCCAGAGCTTGGAGGGGACCAACTTCTGTTCTAGACTCCTGCTGCCCCAGGGGAAAGGGGTCTGGCAGAGGGCTTTGGCTCCCTCTGCTTGCTCCTATGCTGCCAGCTTCACTGCTTCCCGAAGGGAGAAGCACCCCACGAACCCAGTCACTTACTGCGCACAGTGATCTCCGCCACTAAAACACCTCCGGTTTGTTCCGCGCGCTGCTTGCGTTTGTCACATGTCTCAAGAGAGCAGAGAGAAAGCCATGTGTACCAAAAGATGTAAGAATTATTAAAAAAAAAAAAAAATCCAGGCCCAATTCTCATGTTTCCAACCAAGGAAATTGCTGCATATTTTCTAGGGATTTTTTTGTTTCTGCCTGTATTTCGAATTATTGGGGTTTTAGTGCAGGAGAGTTTTAAGGAGAGTCTTTATTGTCCATTTTCTGAAGATTTTGGTGGGCTGCCTTTCCCACCCTCCCTTAAACAAAACTCCTGTCAAGATGGGGGAAATTGAGCTCCATCCGTTTAACCCCTGACCTCTGTGAAGGCTTCTGTGGTTGTTTATTGCTAATGGTAATTGTTGTCCCTTGGGTAGAAACAGGAAGCACCAAATCCTTTCCATATAGACCAGCTCATGTCCAGCACTAATGATGCCTGTCACAGCTGACAAAGTCTGTATTGGAGGCAGTGCTCCGCAGATTAAAGGTCCTTGTCCATCTCCTGACCTTTGTAGATCCCCAGCTGTGGGCATTTTTATTACAAACTCAGCATGTGGTAATTACGGTTATGATTTGCTTGTAAGCACAGACCACCAGCTTGGTTCAACCTTAATTGCAGAAGACCACCAGCTGCTTTTTTGAGTCGGAAGTGGACTCAAGGGATGTCAGCCTGATCGAGCAATTATCCTGCACTGGAGGGTGAGGTGGGAATTCCACACAGTGCCTGAAAGGATGATGTAGATGTTTGACAGTACTTCCAGAAGGGCACATATGAAGTAATGGGTTTGTGTTTTCTTTTAACTCTGATCTGTGGCTGGATAAAAAGTTGAAGAAATCTTGAAAAACAGACAACAAAATCTAAGAGTTTTTTCTGGTGCCTTTGAAACTTAGAATTTCTAACAATGTGTTTTTGTCAAACATGCAAATTTTGCACAAGTCAGTTCCCCCTTCTTACCACTGAAGCTCTATAATACGAAATGCTGCCTTGGTTTGGCTCCTGGACTGAGAAAGGGGTTAGAAAGAAAAACTGGGCTCACCAGGAGTGAGGCTTTCTCTTCTCCAGCAAGAAACATTTGCTGTTGAAATGACAGCATGTTGGCCAAGGAGTATTTTGGGCTTTCATTTCAGGTTAAATAAAATTTGATTTCATTTTATAGCAATGACATGTTCATTGCATGAGAGAAAGAATAGCAAAGCTCTGATTTGGTGAAGGGTGGAGAGAGAAGTCTTTAAAGAAAGACATTTTGTGGGCACCTGCCCATATTAAATTATGTGCCTGTGTAGCACCTTCACCTCACTCCCACCTAAGAATACAGGAATTCTCTGTTCTACCTCAGTTCCTGCTCCAGAGACAATTTATGTATTTTATGCAGAATAGAATGTCTGCAGGAGCAATAACTTACTGCAGCATGGCAGGGAGGACTTTCCTTGGGAAGGGGGACTGAGAGCTTTGGGCCAGGTTCTCCCACTATCCCCAGGGTGCTCTTAGCACTGAGATACTTGGCAAAATGGAAAAAGCTCAACTTTCTCCTTTTTTCCAGGCTTGTGTTTAACTGTAGCTGTTTGTCAGACAGGACTGTAGTCTGGGATATTGACAAGAGCTGAGTTTTTCAATGGCTACCTTATTTCTCAATCCATTTAAACAAGTTTCCCAGTGTTGCCTGTGGCATGACAGGGGTCGGGGTGCACAGCTGGGCCACTCGGGTTCACACACTGCAGTGCCTCCATCTGCTGAGAGCCCTGGCACTGGCTCTACAGCTGGCATGCCCTCAGGAAGGGCTGGACATCCTCTGTCTGAGTGCAGCACTGTGTGTTCTGCAGCAGGGAGGCCTTACCACGGGGCAGGAGAACTTCTCGCTGTCGCAGACGTGCGTCTCGCAGTGCAGCCAGACCTTGGACAGCTTGGGGATGTTGCGGAAGCGGAAGGCGTTGAACTGGAACGTGGCCCGGTTTGTTTTCCCGTTCTCGTGCACAAGGATGGAGTAGTCCGTGGCACACCTGGGTTGTGTGTGGAGAAGCAGTGTCAGAGCCCCCATGGCTTCAGTGAAACGTCTCCTGAGGTGACAGTCTGATGAAAGCATTTGCCCTGCTGTGGGCCAGCTTTTCCTTTGCTCCCTTATACCCCACCACCAGCTTTCCAGTCGTCCTTGGGGCTGGGCTGAGTAGAGGTGCTCCCCTGGGTCCCACCAGCACCTACCCCTTGGTGATCAAAGGCCAGTGGATCTGGTAGAAATACTCTGAGGAGGGAGTTGCCCAGCAGTTGTTGAGAACAACTTTAAACCTGGGGAGATACAAACCCCAGATTAGCAAGGAATGTCCCAGTTGCCAGTTTATTACTCATTCCTCCTTCCCTTGCCTACCTGTCGCTTAAGCCCTTAGCTTCCACTCCAGCAAATATGTCAGAACCAATTTCTGATGTTTCAACGACAAAGGGGGCTTCCTTTATACTTGAGAACTTGGCATTCTTTGAAAGACAAAGACAAAGGCATCACACATCACTCATAACATGCAAAGCAAGGCATGATTCAACTTCAGACACCACTGGAGAGACTGACCCCAGAAATCTGGGTTCTTATAACCTGCAGCCTCCAAACTCTGCAACAGTAGTAGGACTACTGCAAACCCAAGATGATGTTTAAAAATACTTTTGTTAATATTTGGTGTATAATGATGATACGTGACAGAACTTGATGCTGTTTGGGTTGTAGTATGTATTGTATCACAGCATGGGTGGGAAGCAAGCTTGCTGCTGCTGCTTGTGGTGGTGGGGAAAGTTGGTGAGAGAGTGGAGATGACTGTATAGAATGGGAATGGAGTTGGGACATGGCCACGTGTTGGGCAAAAGGAATGAAGACAAGCAGAAATCACAAGAAAAAAGCCAGCCTGCTGAACATGGAGCACTGTGGTGCTCAGGTGAAAATTTTGGTTACAAATACACTGAAGTGCCTACCTTAAATCCAACTGCTTCCTGTTGGGTAAGATGGTAACAAAGCTAGTACCAGAATTATACAAAGAATAACACGTTTAGTCCTACCATTGTTTTATCTAGTGGTAAACACTCCTTTTACCTGGCCTGTAATTTTAACACAGTATGTTCCTAGTTGTGCTTTTTCTAGTTGTGCTAAAATAGAGAGTGTTTTGATGCTTTTGTGGAGAAAAGACTCCAAAATCTGGAGTTGGCTGCTCCAGCAGTGCAGTGGAGCAGTGGAGAGGAGAGGGATGCTTCAAAAGAACTGCCTGATATTAAGGGACAATATTTTGTTGGCAACAAAATTCCAGCATGACCTAAAGATCTGTAGAGTACATGAAATATCTGTCAGGTGAGTGGACCAGGGAGAAAACCGCAAAAGACATGCAAGGAGCTTTGCCGTATCTATAGAGGCCGTGCAAGGCCAGCACTACGTGCAGATTCATGCTGCTCTTACAGCGGGACTACAAACAAATTTTGCTTTTTCTTATAAAACCTGTCAGCAGGTTAGAAATGTACCTCCCAGCAGAAAAATCTGCCTGATTTTGAGGGATTAAAAGAACAGTTGGCATGTGTCTGCTCTGTTCACTTTAAGTACATCCCTGTTAATCAGCAGAAAGAAGAACCCCTGCCAATCCCACTGCAATTATCTGTTCCAGGCTAGTAATGTGCTCCATGACACATAAAAGTCAGGAGCAGCAGCCCTGTTTTTTTCCAGCTCTTTGGCTGAAGCCTTTGTAAGGTGAAGGTGAAAGTGTGAGTGGCAAAGAGCACTTACAGAGTAGAAGTTGAGGGACAGTTGACTTTCAAATGAGCCGGAGCTCCCATTCTTGACATGGACAGTGGCCACCCTGGGGACAGGACAAAACTCCAGATGAGTGAGGCGTGATGATAAGGACAGGGTGAGACACACTCCCAGAAGAGGACGTACCTTTGGTCAAAGGCAGCCTGGTTCACCAGGTAGTTGGCATTGTATGTGCAGGTGAATGAGTAATTCACAGGCTGGCTCTTCACAATCACTGAGGAGTCATTGGAGACGATGGAGTTATAGAAGTGATACATGGGATTCTTGAACTGTGGGTGGTGAGACAGAGAAATGTGGGCAGTACTGAGCCTTTGAGGCATCAGGAAAGTACTTTGAAACATGAAGACTCTATCTGGTGTCAAAACAGCCTCCCCAAGGAAACACAGTTTGGTAGCTCTTCATATGCTGTGCTGCCTATTCATATGCTTTATTAAATATAAGTAAATAAAGTTCTGTGTAAAAGAGGTGCAAGTGAAAAGCAAACTAGTATCACTAAGCCTGTGAGTATTTTGCCTGCAACTGCAAAGCACAGCTGTCTGAGTCCTTCATCTCCTTGATACTGCAGTTTGCCTCCTTCTTCCGTCGGTACTTAAAGCTTGCTCCAAGCTGAAGAAGACAGGACTCTCTCAAGTGAGTCCAGCCATTTCCCGAGTCAGAAATTCTGACCTTCATAGTCTTACCTCTGACTGTGTCCCACAGTATGATTTGTTTTTAGGTGACAGGTCTGGGATTGTGAATTGGTAATATCCTGAATCGTGGATCCCATTGTAGCAAATACCTCCAAGTGCCAGCTGATTAACCTCCCATCCATAAGGACACTCTGGAATTCTGGTAATGATGGTTTTAGGATAGCAGTATACCAGAATTACATCTGAAAGGAAAATGATAACCTAGAGTTATTCAGTGGTAATTTCCTTTCAAGGAGGTGGGGCTGCCCACTTACTTTCCCTTGGGCTCAACCTTCTGTGAACAAGGGTGTATACTGGAAGGTCCCCTAATGAGAGCAGCTTTTGCTACACAAAACTGACCTCTAGGTTGTTAAATTCTGTCCTCTTTGGAAGAGTTTGGCCTTTGCCTTCTAATCAATGCAGAACTTTGTGTAAATTTTTTTTCTTTCTGGAATAGCTGATTGAAAAGCAGAGACACTGCTGAGAAACCCGAAGTAAAAAAGGACTGCACTGAAATATATCTCATTAACTTATGCTGCAAAGCTGGCTTCTGTAACACCACTGACTCTGTAAAGATAATATTGGTGAGGTTGTTTGGTAGGCTTTGTAGGTCTGCACTGTATTGTACTGGTGTATAGATCTTGGCCACGAAAGATATCCTGCCCTTTCTCTTCTTGGACTGGCACTGTAATGCCAGCACAAGTTGAATTTTTCCAATTGTCAAGTCAAAAGCCAAGATCTAAAAATGAACTAAAGAACCTAGGCCTGCTAACAACAATAGGAAATGACCCAAACTCCCATCCCTGTTAATAGCAGTGCTGTGTGTTTCCAAGCATGGTGATTGCTAACACAGCCATGAATGTTGAACATCTTAACATGCAGACCAATTCCTTCATGATAGCAGAATTGGGTATTTTTCACAGGCAGAGCTAATTTGAATGTCTGACGGAAATTTACAGTTATTAACTAACCATTAGCGACCTGAAAATTGAGAGAAACTTCCAATTACGACAGTGAGGAAAAAAAGGCACCCTGCCTGGAATTATTCAATTATTCCTTTTAAAGCCCTTGCCACTCTCATTTTTAATGCTAAAAGCCTCATTTTGCAGCCTTTCCATGTCTGCTAGGGAATACTCAGGGAAAGTCAACTATAGACCTCAACAACTCACTTTTTTCTGGTTAACAAACCTTCAGCACACGCAGGCTGATTTTGCTTGTGTTAATGCTCAGATTTATAACTGGCAACTTTACAGCTATGAAAATTCCTGCAGTTCAGAGAAACTGCTTGTGCAAATAAAGGTACTGAAATAAATGGCTAGAGGGCCAAATACTTTAGATATACCATGAAATGACTGACAGTAATCTGACAGCAGTCACACACTAAAAAGCAAACACTAAATCGAGGCGTATTCCAACACATTTCTAGAGCACATTTTGTAATTCTAGTGAAATCTACATTACAGGTCTGTCTGGTACCAGATCACTTCAGTTTCTAGGCAGTAATCAGTGTGCAATTAGAGCCTTATCTTCAACGATTTTTTGTATTTTTCTTGCTTTAATGTAACAGTGGGGTTCAGGAGTTCAGCCCAGCACATTCTATCACCACCGGCCATCTGATTGTAGTCTGTGGGACTAAAGCCCAGCTTGGACAGCAAAGATCTGCTGCATCTGGCCTGTACTATTACACAAAATTTCCAATTGTTTTTGTTTTCTTTGCCATTTTATGCATTTGTGATTAACTTTCTTACACTATGGTTATTGCACAGAGTTAAGTATATGCCTAATTCTTTGTGAGGTTAGGACTTGAATGGTACATTCTTTACTGTGCTAGCTCAAAGCAGATGAATAAAAGAAATTTAAGGATTAGCTCTACAGAATCCACAGTTTAACTTTCTGAAGGAAAACCTTTTGGTTTTGAATGAGAAAAGCCTTTGGCAGCTTAATTACAAGAGAAGACCTTAGGAGACTTACTTTACCTGCTTTATTTGGGCTACAAGGCCCCGCAAGAGCTCGAGGCAAGATGACCAGCAGATAAATAGCAAGAGTCACCATTTCTTGCAATGATCTGAGGACACAGAAAATAAAAGCTGAAAATGTCTTTAAAAGTCAAAATAAAAACAATGCTTTGTCTGCAGTCCTGAACTTGTAGCTACTGTTAAAATTGTCCTTTTTGCAGAGTAAAAAAAATAACATTACTGATATTCTGTCACCCAATGTAATTGCAACTACAGGGTAAATATTTCCAAGACCATTACTATAAGTGAGTCACTACTGTGACAATTTTACTATTTTGGTTTAGTGGTGGCTTTCAATTATTCTAGTTTGATTTCTTGCAAAGAGTCTAAACCTAAAGTGTTAATATAACCAAATGAAACTGAAACAGTGGGACTTGAAAAAAAGAGGGAATAGAAATTACTAGAAGAAATATGATGCAAGAACATATATAATGTGCTTAAAATTTAGTGCTGAAACTATTCTCTGTGGTGATGGCTATTCTGACGTACATAATCTAAACTTTATGTAGCTCAGTTGTGGTAAGTTATGCATTTTCTCCTTTGCTGCTAAATGTCGAATTTTTAGGAAAACATCCATAGCAGCAATTTACAGTTACATTTCAGGCCTCAAAGCTGCAAGCTGTTTCCCACAGGGGAGAAACATGTGGGACTGGGACTGGAGTTCCCATACTTTTCCTTTGCAGACACTCGTCAGTATCAGCCCTCATACATATATCACTAAGCAGACTAAGTCAGAAGTAAGAAATACCATTTAAGTAAAGAAAAAAAATCATTCCAATTCAGTAGTTCTAACAAAACCAATCAATTTCAACATTTTCACTCAGCCTCTATTTAAAAATATATATTTATAAAAGGGTCATAAAGTACATATCAGTGACAATTTCTTCTAATTATAATCCTATGCATTCTACAAGAAATTAATGGTTATACCTACGAGACAGGAAGGAGCTAATTATTTCAGATTTTCATGCCAGTCTTATTCCAAAAGCAGCGCTGTAAGCTCTTCCCAAGATGTCCTCTTTCAAATGAACCCAGCTGGTGTTATCTTCGCTTTATATAAGCAATCTTGTAAAAGGAGCCCATCTCTGGTTAAATCTCAAGCCGCCAGTATTGTCCAGTGTGAGAGGAAAAAAAAAGAGTTATAGAAAAGCAGTTCTCTTCCCCTAGATGGGACTGTATTGCTGCTATTTGATTTTTAAACAATCTTTCCACAGTGGTTTTTTACAGATCTTGAAAACAAGTGAACAGAAACCTGCTGAAGGTACAAAATTTTTTGGTTTATGAGTTTATTAGGAAAATGTAGAATTTCTGCAGAGGTGAAGCTACAACTGCCTTCCAGGATTCAGTGAAAATGTATTTATAGGAATTAGATGTTTCTCTTAAATGGCTTATTGACAATGTCAAGCTTTTGTGCTATACAAGTGGACAAAAGTATGGCAACAGATCATATACCACCTTTGGAGTTGTTTGGTTTTTTGGTTTTTTTTTTTTTTTTTTTACTATTTTTTTCTAAAAGCTCACAGGCACGTAATCTGAGTTTAGGTAGGTTTTTCCATAAGCCTAAGCTTTATACTCCATAATTATAGTACATAATGCTACATGCATGTAAGACTGTGTAATATACATTAAATATTAAGCTATAGATTGTATAAAATTTACCATTTCACAGAAAACTGAAAGAAATTTGCTCTTTGTATGACCATCAGTCATGAAGTTGCCTATGACAGTCTTAGTCAGCTGGTAGGATTTTCTTGTGACCCATTACATCCTGTTTGTGTCAGGTTTTCATGAAAGGCCCAGAAAAAGGATCGAGTACACTACTGCTATTTTATATATCTGCATAAAAAACGTGGGTTTTAAACAGTCTTGCCTTGTAAAGTGGCCCAGTCTCAACTTTGGGCACTGTGTACCTACCCAGTTCTGTGTGCTGTTGAGCACTTATGTTCTGATACCTCTCTTGAGACACAAAACACAGAGGATGTCCCTGACCTTGCCTGTGGGACCCAGCCCTGTGGAGCTCCTCACAGATGGTTTGGTATCTTCCCTTGTGCAGAGCCTTGTTCTGCCCCATCCATGGCAGGACTTTGGTGTGAATCTGCCTTCTCTCAAGAGGTTTTTGGCATATAGGGTGGCACAGTAATAAAGCTGTACCAGTTGTCTGGAGTTTTTGAAGGAGGAGAGAGTGGAATGGAAGGGCACAGTGGCCCTGACCTTAGCCTGAAATGCTCAAGGAGTTTCTAGCTGTCCTATGGGTGAGATTTATGGGAGCACCTTGAGGACAGCATTCACTTCAAGAAATGTCTCAAGCCAGAAGACCTGAGCAAAGCTGGGCCATGAGTGCACCCTGCACTGTGAGGGCTCTGTGCAGGTGAATCTGCAATGACAGGAAGAATTAAGTAATCAGGGTGACTTCTTCTGGCAAACTGATCCAAAGCCCTAAACAAAGGTTGAAAAGCCTATACACGTCTGTGCTTAATTTCAAATATCGAGTCTGAATGTAGATTCAAGCTTTGTAAGGAGTTGCTCTCACTGTTCTTGTGAGCCAAGTCCTGCAAGCCATCACATTCTGATTTAAATGAGAGTACTTAAAGATGGACACATGGATAAAATCCTCTGGCCAGGGTTTGCTATTTTAATTGAATTAACGAATAATCCACTGAACAAGAACCAAAGCTCATAAATAATTTGGTCTCTCTAACTAGAGATTATCCTCATCAGAAATCCTAAATCAAGGAAGATTTAACTCCAGATGCCTGTTTTATAGCCTCAAGCCAAATCCTGCAGGGATTCAGGCCTAATTTTGATTTCCTAAGGCTAAGTCTGAATGTTTTTTTATCTTTCTGTGTGTGAGTGTGTATCTGTTCTGGAACCAGAAACCAGCGCTTCTGGTGAGCCATTACGATCGACCTCGTTATCAAGAATATATAGCCCAGAAACAAGAGGAGGTTTGAAGGAGGAAGCTTGTGACTTTGGGCACAAGAAAGGACTCATGGCCATATACAAGCTGATTCTTCAAGCTCAAAGGATCAGATTCAGTCCTGGAGTTGGACTTGGCCTATCAGGCCTGCCCACACAGGGCTGATTTGGAGCATAAGATATTTGGCTAACTTTGATTAGGCATAGTGTAAATGCCTTGCTAAAAATTATGTAAGTGGTCAACCTCACCATGAGATTAACAAAGCTCTTGAAACACAGATTAGCTTTTTACTGATGATTTTTAGCAAACACTGTAATTAAGTTATTATTGGTATAATGCTACAGGTTTCAGTGGAATTACTCCAAAATGGATTTAATCTCATAATTTGTAAGAGAAAATAAATCTCTCACTATCTTCTCACAGAAACCTTATCTCCATGTACATAATACTCCTTTTAGGCAAAAGGTAGAAAACAGACTGAAAACCATGAAACAAATTTGGCAGCAGTGCCAGCTGGTGTACAGTACTTGCATTTGCATAAGAAACAAGCACAAAATATACCTAAGCCAACCAGCATTTGATACCTGCACTGATCAGAGGTGAAGGCTTGGGGAAGGGTTAGGTTTCTCTCAGTAAGTGCACACACAGAAAAAGGAAAGCCATTAACTTGCAAAGCAGACCACTGAGGATTGTTGCAGCTCCCTGACTCTTTCCAAGCCCATTGAATCATCTCAGCAATCTAAGTATTTGTAAAGATTTTAACCAAGAGCAAATGAAGGCCTTATTGTGGATTTCACCTACAAGGGCAGCTTGTGTCTCCAGCCTTGTTCCTCACATTGTGATGGAAAGCTGAGTATCAACTGTCTGGCTCTTACATGAAGCAAATGAGATTCTGCTGTTTGAACTTGCAAGGGATATTGCAACATCCAATTTTCACTGGTTTTGGACAAAACAATAAACCTGAAGAGTCCCTTAGCTATGTGGAAGGACTTTATGGGACAATGAGGATCGATGGAGACAGGTAGCTGATTCCAGGGGAAGGCAGATCTGCTGACACACATCTAGAGGTTGCAATGTATAAATGATGGTGTTTCCACACACCAAAACCTGGCATACTCAGTTTTGTCTGAGATAAGGGGTGTATTTATCCCCCAGTCACAGAGACATCCATGCATTTGTACTTGGCCTGACCCGAGTGAATGGCTCCTCTTGGAAGTGCAGCACTGGGTTAGTACAATCAAATTTTCCTGAAACCTAATTGAGCTGTGCTGTGTAGACTTATTCCCTCAAGTCATAAATACCTTATGGATTTAGGATTGTATTGCCTTTTACAGTGTAAATGCCTTTCCAGTAGTTTATTACTCATGGCACGTGGTTGGTCACTCACTTCAGCACATGACTGAGTCACCATCCCTGGAGGCACGTGTAGATGTGGCCCTAAGGGACATGGTTAGCAGTGGACTTGGCAGTTAGGATAGTTGGACTTGAATATCTTAAATGTTTTTCCAACCTAAATGATTCTATGATTCCATTCTGTGAATGTTTTAGCCTTGTGAGCAGATTATAGAACAATGCATGTATGCACAGAGAACCTGGGAGCCACAGATATCCTGCACCCTATGTCCCCTGATGTTCTTCAGTAACTCCACAAGACCTATCAGAAGAAGGGGAAACCAGAGGAAGTTGTCTTTGTGGAAGAGTCACATAAAAATCAGAGATGGATGTTCGGGCCACCAGAAGAGACAGTCTTCTGCTCTTGACTTCCTCATGCATTAGCAGTCTGTCTGTGTAACTATGCAACGCTGAATCATAGATTTTCAGCAATCACCTGCAGCCACGGGCTTGGTGAGACAGTGCTGCTGTTGGTACATGCACTCCTGGGGTGTGGGTGAGGACAGTCTCTCAGGTGAAGAAGCATTCCCTTGACACTTCTGCTGTTCCAGACAGATATTTACAACAGCAAATCTTGCTGAACATGAAATTGTGGCTGACGTAAATAATCATATTTCATGTTCATTTGAATGCCTGATCCTACTGCTGTTTAGCTTTGCCAGCATATTTAATGTTCTTTGGATGCTTCTCCAGCAAAGTCCTGCCTGTTTTGCAGTTTGCTTCTGCTGGAACAGAACATCAGTTTCCAGCTGAGTTTCCATGAAGCCTTTGTGTGGGTAAGTGCTTTATTTGGTGTAATTTTTTATGGGATGTCTTGGAGCTAGCTAGTTCTGAAGGATAAGGATTTGGAGCTTGATTTAATAAAGACATGGTGCTTGATTTAATGAATACATGAGACATGTAAAACAGGTCATGCAAGACCAGAACTGATGACTTACACTGGTCATGTGACACCTCACTCATCCTTGGACTGCCTCTAGTTGGAGACGCCTAAACTTACCATGTACTTAATTAATTTGTCTAAACAAAGCATGTATTGCATTAACAGGTGCCAAGATGGTTAAGATACCTGCACAAATACCTGTAACTTTACAGATGAGTAAACTCTTTTTACTCTTAACTTTGCCCAAGATATCCTGTGACACAGGACCTCTAGGACACTCGTGCACTTTTGGAGTGGGAACTGGAAGTCAGGCAGGGTAGTCAAGGATGTCTTAAATGACACTGGGTGTCTGTGTGTGGGCATCTGAGTAGAGACCAGCCAGACACGCTGCTCTGGTTGGCTTGACATTCCTTTTTGCTTGCCTTGGGAGCACAAGCAGCCCTGCACACTCGGCAGCATACATGCCTGAGCCTGCTCCAGTCTGCACCAGCAGCCTCCAATTACTCACTGAGTGCCCAAGGACAGCTTCCAGGTAGAAGCTGGAGCACTTCTGGGGAAAGATAGCTTTGATCTCTACAAGCCGGAATTGCATCTGGGTCTCCTGGAATCCTGAGTAAAGGCTCTGACCACCAGGCCTGTCTCCTCCAGCTGTTCTTTGAAGAGGGTGTGTCTGTGGCTGCTGGGCTCCAGTGTGTCCAGAGCTGCTGTCCCTGGTATGTGCCAGAGCAAAACTGCAGGGATTTTCTGTTGAGAACACAGGGATTAAGTATTTTATAATTGGATGATATTGCTGGGGGCATTCTGTAATTGCTGGGCATTCTGTAATCACCTGAATGTGGCCTAAATGTCTTCTGAGGTGCTTAAGTGCTTTTTTGGATCTCAACCATGCCATCCTGTATAACACCTTGTAAACCTTTTAGTTCTTGTTATCTCAACAACAGGTCTTGATCTCTTGGCAGTGTGGGGTGAGGATCTCAACTCAGTGTGGGGGAGGATTTTAAGAGGAAGATGAGAAACAAGGAAGAATGGAGTCTTTGTGTCATTCATTAGTTTAATCTTCTCAGGTTGGCAGCTGGCTCTGACACAGTGACCATTGCTCCTTTTGCTGCAGTAATGCTCTCTTTTCTGGGCTTTATCCCACTGATGCTGGGAAGGTTGCTGAAATATGATGTTTCTCAGCTTGGGTGGGGTATGTGACCACAACTTTAAAAGAGTCTGCCACTGCTGTCTGATCTTCTGCCTTATTCCTGGCCATGTGTGTTGGCCATAAATAATGCTGCTCACCCAGCCTGCATGCTTTGCTACTGAAAACCTGACAAAAACAGGACTGCGGTGCAGTGAAACACAAAAAGTATACTAAAGGCAAATTTATCCTCTGGGGTCCCTCAGTGACAATTCCATTGACTGCTGAGAAACTGACCCTAAATGTATGCTGCTTATTTTAAAAATATGGTTAAGTAAGAAAAAAATAAAGCTAAGACAAATGAAGGGGCAAACCCAAACCCCAAATGAAGGGGATAAAGAAATTTCAGAAGCAGGAGGAACGCTAAATTACAGTAAAGGACTTGATTGCCACGTAGCTTGGAAGTTCCTCACATTCCCAAGGTGGGAAACCTCTCCTCAGATTTGCAATCTGTATTGCCCTGGGAGCCTGGAGTGCTCCTGCACCCTCTTTAATACCTCTTACCTTACCTGAGCCACAGAGCCCTTCTCCAGCTTCCTTTTTTCCCCATGGTCTGAGCCACCTGAATTATAAACCTGCTTTGTGGGACCCCGATAGGAATGCACACATGAAGGACTGGTAAAAATTGAGTTCTTAAAATGCTCAATAATTCCTGTCCTTTGAAGAGTTAAGATCCATTTGTTTTCCCTATGAAATAAACTTTCAGTATCTGTAGTGCTGCCATCTCAAACCAAACACAAACCTTTGCACTTCTATCAGTGGCAGCTGCTGATTAAAATCACAGTTTTGGTTTCCCAAGCTACATAATCCTGCTAGTTCATTCTTAGACCTACTTTTCTTAGCACACTGTATCCATTATACCAGTGTTGTCCTCATTTTTGAAAGTTTGTGATTTTTGGCAGTCTGATAACATCATCCTTGGAGACAGTCTCTTTTGCTGTGAAAGGGATCTGTTTGTTATAGAGAGTTATGTGGCTCTGAGAGCTACATGTATCAAACTTAGCTGCATTAATTAGCTGGTGCTGTGCTTGTAAGCTGATCATAAAAATGCTTATCACAATCTTAGTACCATTGTCTCTGTCTTGCACATAATGGAACTGAGCTACAGAAAGGCAAAGCCCAGTGTAGGGCTCTTGAGCTGCCCAGCCTGCTCTTACTTCTCCTGTGCCATTGAAAGAGTAAGCAGCTTGAAGCAGAAGGTGTCCAAGCAAACTCTGGATGGGTTTGTCTGTCACTGAGAAAAGCTTTCTGGGAAGCTGTGGGAACGATTGCCTGGAGGGCCAGGCCATCTTTTCTGGAACAGAGGACTCCCATTTATCTCAGAGGCTCTTTTGCCACCTAAAGTTGTAAACTCCCCCTGTTTGTCAGTTTACCATTCCTACTGGCCTTTATGGCTTATTGACAATGGTTTGGTGACTCACAGTCCATTACCAGGTGAGTGTCTCAGTGGATTTGCCTCTTCTGATGCCATAAACAAAGCTTTTCTTCCCACTTTGTCAAAACACATTCTTTAGCATTCAGCCTCCATAAAGGTCACTTTCTGAGACTTCCCACAGATAACAGACAAAATTTCAGATCAGTTAAATTGTATTGTTTTCTTCAAATTGCACCAACACACTATTGATGACATCCACTGGGATGGTTCTTTCCGCTCACCATGTTTCATAGCAGCAGGGAGATGTTACAGCTTCATGCAGTGGAATGGAGCAGAGCAATTGATCTAAAGGTTTCAGGCACTCAGTTGGGTATTCATAAACTTGTTGCATTATGACTCAACCAATACCAAATAAAACCCAGATCTTACTTTTTTAATTGGCTGGAGATAGTATTTCTTGGAGAATTCACTTAAACACCAAATGCAAGAGGTGGCTGTGGTACTGCCCCTGTACAGCTCTTCAGAGATTTTCATGGGCTCCCTCAGATACTCAGGTGTGAGAAAGCTGACATCTTTATGTTTTCTTCTGCTGAGCTGTAGCTGGTGTTGCATTGATCACTCAAAATCAATTCAACCATCCTGGGCAAAAGTACTATTTTCTAGCTTTTAAAATGACAGTTTATCTCTTCTGGTGTGGCAGTAATGGAATTGGAGGAAATACGCAGCCTGCAGCAAACCATCCTTTCAATCTAATCTGGCTGAACAGAGCACTGGAGTCATCTGAAAAATGTTTGCAATTATCATATACCAATGGCATTCATGCAGTATTTCCTACAAGCTATTCCAGAAAGTATGACACTGCAGTTCCCTTTTATGAAAATCCCTCGGGAGTACAACAATCTGATTACCTTCCAAGGGATTCATAGAGTTGTTCTCCTCACCCACTATATAGTCACCCACTATAGCTCCAAGTACTCAATCCTCCAGGACAGACTGTGCTCAAGACTCCAGATTGATTATGCTGTTAATAATGCAGGAAGCTCTGCTGCTGTTTGTTTATTCTGAGATTAGCTAAAATTAGAAGCTGACCGTATGTTCCTGAATTAATTTAAAGACAAAAATTCAAGTTGCTGATTCTGATGATTTCTTTTCTGGAAATATGATCTTGAAAGCTAAACATGGTCTTGAAAGCTGAAGCTCCTTGAGCAGTGAGTCATTTAAGTGATTTTGAAATGAAAGGTGTCTGGGCCAATTGATATATAGGAGCAATAAACCCTGAGCAATCTCCAAGGTAATGCCTTAACATGCTATACCGGACATCTACAGATATGTAAGGTTTTAAAAGATCAAGAAGATGTGAAATCCTTAAATGCTTGAAAACAGCTAGATAAATTCAGTAAATAGACAGACTTTGATCTGTTGACTACTTGGATATACCAAAAGCACATGAAGTTGAAGAGTTACTCTCTGCATCTCTGGATGTTCTTGATATCTTAAAAAAAAAAAGTAAAAAGAACAGGGAATACTGAATATTTTACAGCAATAGGTTGGGAAGATACATTACTGATGTTTCAGAAAGTGTGTAAGGATTAAAGTGCTGAATTTGAAACACTGGGAAAGGATCTGTTTTCACAGGCTTTTTCTTAATATAAAAGTTTTGGTTTTTCTCAGTGGGCTCCAAAACAAAATATAACCAAATCAACAGTCAGTTCTGAAAATGTAAGCTGATTTGAGAGTATTCTGATACATCTTCCTGGAAACCCTTTGGAAAAAAAAAAAGTAGCTGGAATGCCCAAACTCTACTTCTAATTCTGGGGATGGGTATGGCATTATTTTGGCATAAGTGAAATCAGTGAATATGAATGTAGAGAAGATATGACAACAATGGTTTCTATGTTTGAAATACCTTTCATTTCAGGCTCTCTGAGACCTTTATAAAGATTTTAGTCCAGACACCAACCAGCCAGGAGATGGTGTTAGTGGTGTACTATAAACAGGCACACGTGGCACAGAAAGGCAAAGTGACTTATGAAATCTGATGAAGACATCTCACCCTCCTCTGAATGGTGCCCCATCTTTTGGACCCTTCCTTGGCCTGTTCTGATTATCTGCATTACCCATAATAATTTCTTTAGCGTTGCTGTTTCAATATGGCAAGCCAGCAACGATTTGAGGACATAATTTTCTTGCATCTTTGTCAATACATTCATTAACTAATAATGTAGATAATTTATTGTCAGGTAAGTAATAATAGATCGAAGCCTATGTCACTCAGGAATAGCAGATGTGAGTGAAATAAATTCAATCATCCAGACTTTTTTAACTTCTCTTCCAAGCCTTAATCTTGTGGCTAGTAACAAGTAGTTTGCAAACATGTTACTCTCTAGGACAACAAATGCAGTATGTTCCCTTCCTTCTGTACCTCCTGTCAGGAGCCAACTCAGATGAGATCCCCAGCTGCAGGATGACCTCAAGCCTTTCAGGCAGCCTTGAAAATTCCTGTACCAGCTCATTTCTCCACTTCCTAGTCTTCATTTTCCTCATGTAGTTGCAACCCTTATGGTCTGTCCAATATGCCACTAAACCCACAATGTCTGAAGGTGTTACTACATAATGCCACCTTCTGGTATTCTCACCTTCACACCTCCTTCCACATTTCCTGTCCCACCACCCTTCTGTTCAGTCACCCCTTCCACTGAGCTCAGGAAATATTGCTGCTCCATCAGTCTCCTTCATGTCATGACTTTGCCTGTGCTACTTAAATATGCTTGTGTGTGAAATTCTGGTTGTAAATCTTTCCTTCCAACAGTCCTTGGCTTTGTGCAGGTGTCCATGGTGGTTTCCTGCTTGCTTTTTCACCTCTGCTCCTCTCACCAGCAGTATGACATCAGCCAGATAAGGCTCTGCGGGCAGAGAGACAGGAGCTGGTGTTGGGCAGACAGTGGTGGTCAGCTAACATGATTCCCTGGCATCAGGCTGTTGCTGTGATATCAGGTTATACATGCATGGTTTTACACCTTTTAAAGCTCTTTTAATCAGGACTATCCAAAGAGAAGGAAATAAAGGCTCTTGTGCTTCCTGCGTTATTGCGCAGTCAAAGCCAGCCTGGACCCTTTCGTCTCAGTCTAACCAGGCTCTCTTGAAGTGAAGTGAGGAGGCCAGGTACAGCCTGGCCCCAGGAGCTCAAAGCACAAAGGGAGAAACTGTACCCTGCTATTTCATTTCTCTGCCTTCTTCAGGGAGGTTTCTGAAGCTCAGTGTGCAAGGGGAACCTGGCCCTGCCTTCCCTGATATGTGGACTGCCCTTGCACATAGGAGGGGCAGTTCCTCTGATTCTCTTATCTCTTATTTGCCTGTCCATGCCAAAGTTGGGGGCATCCTGACTAGTGGACAATGTAGCTCAGGTGCAGGGACAAGCCCTGATATTTGTATCTAAATGCTGTATACAGCCATCTTATCTACAATGGTTATTATCTTTTAGATGCAACATACTGGACAGAGTGTCCTGCACAGCTTGGGAAAAGAGCCATTTGGATTAAAGGCCACTAAGATCAATCATGTTGATGATTTATTTAAATGGTTGACTATTGTGATGGTAATAGCTTTTTCTGCTTGGCCAGTATGCTGTAGTTTTTTTGGGTTTTGTTTTTTTGTTTTTTTTAAGTTATATGGTATTCTCTGCAAAACTTCCTGTTTATGGGCAAATATCTTAAGTCTAGGGGGCTTGGAACCTAAATACCTTTTAAAAAAAATTGATCTAAGCGATTTAGATGCCTAACTCATATTTTTAAAATAAGTTAGGTAGGAATCTACATCTAGTTATTTTCAGCATCGCAAAACTGATGGGCTTTTCCCCACTATTATCAGCACTGGAAGCTTCTTCCTCGGTATTTGCCAAATAAATCTGTTGCATTTTGAGTTTCACTCAGAAAAGCTTTTCAAAAAATAACTCAAATGTTTCACCCAGTACCTTTTCCAATGAAGCTACTTTGTCTGCAGTGACACTACGTTACAAGAAGGCTGTTGAGCCCACCATGTATCTTTCGGATTGGTCTTTTTCCTGCAAGCACAGGGAGCCTCCAGCATTGCTGAGGGCAGCTTAGAGTTATTGCCCTGAGAATATTGGCAGAGAGGGCCATTTGGAAAAGCAGTGCTCACTCTGAAGAGGATCTGTTGCCCTGAAGTTATTTAAAAATGAGAACTGGTAAGGAGATAATGCTCCATCCTGTCAGGAAAATATATCTTTAGGATAAATCCATATTTCCATAGAATTCATTATTTCAAATTTTCAACCAAATTCTACAGAGAATGAATGTGGAAATACTGCAGTGCTCTTCAGGACTGAAAGTCTGGTATTTGATCAGTTGGGCTTACAAATCTGGAAGCACTTCTTGTTTGGGAAAGTTTTCTCTGTCCCAGAATTCTCTGAAGCAGAAGTCTTTTCTCCCAAGAGTAATATAGACTGAAATTTTTACTTAGGAAAAACACACTTATTTAGTATGTTTCTTTTTAAAGATTGCTCTTCAAGAAATTGAAAATGCCTGAGTGTGTGTGTGAAACTGTGTTTGAATACAAAGGACAGTTAATACAGAATTAGAAATTTGTTTATGAGAAGGTAAAAAAGCAGGAAAATAGGCAAAGTGGTCAGGGTACACACATATATGGAATCCTAAGGAAAACAGCAGTAGAATGCAGGAAATATTTGAACAGTGGTTTGACCATACCTTTGCCTTAAGCTTGGTAAATATGTGACTACTCAAGGTAAGGATGCCAGAACAGGAACATTTTTAACAGGTCACTGACTGTTATTTTAAATGGACTCGTAGCTTCATGGCTCTCTTAGATACAATGTTAAGAAATTCCTTGTGTGGAATGACATCATGTTTTGTTGAAATATTTTATCATTTTTACCAGGATGAGAAATATTTTGATTGCAATTTAATTTAATTTAATTTAATTGCTACTAGTAGGATACCCTTCAGGATCTTACTATCCTCAGTCTTGCTGGAATTTCTGTTGCTGTAGTGATGATGTTTTCCAAACATTGTTTTGGAAAAAGAAATCCAGGGTTATCATTAATATATAATTATGATAATGAATTACAATAGCTTCAGTTTGCCTTCCTGTAACACTGTGTGCATACCTACAATAAGATAAGAGTCTTTAGGTAGCATTTACATTAATTATATTAATTACAGAGTTCTTAGGGTAGTATTACTACTTTATAGCCCTTGTACTGACTATTTTGATAGTCCATGAGCAAGGGCACTGCTTCCTCTAATTTTGGTGAATAAGGACTATCACAATTACCTGGGAAAATGATGGCTTTAGCTGGACTGTGAGTGCACCTTAGGCTGTGCAGCAGAGGATCCCATGTCCAATTATCCAAAATGACCAGTTTCAGGGCATGGCAGCCTTTATTTTCTTCTGCAGACATGATGAATGTGAAATATATTTCTGAGAAACTGGAAGAAATTCAAGAAATAAAAAATAATTTACAGATACTGGCCACAGACATTAAACTGCATAAGAGCCCAAGTAAGACTGTGCTTGTGCTTTGGAATTGTAACTTCTCTCATTTTGCTTTTTTACAGTTTATCTTTTAGTGCTCATACTTATTGAAAATGAGAGTGTTAACTGCATCCACTTAGACAGAAATTAAAGTGAGGAGTCCTCTTGTTTTTCTATTATATTGATAAGTTCTTTTCCTCACTGTGATGGAAGGTACACATCTACATGCAAAATACATTATCATTTTGGAAGATGGAATTAGTCCATTTTTTATTCACTTCCTTCTTATTGACAGTGTTAAAAAGATTGCAGGATTAGCACCAACATTACAGTTGATTGAATGGCCTTGGTGACACTTCAGTCCCAGTTAAAATAGATTTTGTTGCATGAAAGGCCAAGGAAAGGAAATTACAGAGCTTGGTTTAGTGAAGGATTTAAGAGTGATACATGTATGCTTGAAGAACTAGGGTGCCAAAGCAAGCTGGAGGATTCTGGAGTGGTCTGGTAAGCTCCAAGGCAGAACTGAATTCAACAGCTGTGTGCAGATCCTGGATAGCTCAAAAAGTACCATTTTTAAAATTGTACAAAAGAAGCGTGGTTTCCTTTAATCATTGTAGAAGGCTCTGAGGGGCAGAGGTGAAAGAGAAAGGGCCAGGCTGATCAGTCCAGGCACTAATTAGGGCCAAGGTCTCTTTTGGAAGTTAATGAGTTTCTAAATAGCTAACAAGCAGCTGATAGGGAGTGGAAGAATAGCCTCTGCATCCTGCTTTTAACTCTGCCCTAAAATGAGAGATACCTTTAGGAGATACACAGTGTTCTGTGGTCAAAAGTCTTCTATAGGAAATAGCTGCTTCTCAGGTGAAAATCTTTTTCTTACACAATGCAAGGGAAAATTTAAATATATTTTTACTCTCCTGAGATTTGGAATGATCTACATGAGTATTTCTTGAGCCTTACTGCAGTGCTCAGAATAGGACTTGAGTGATTTTAGCTGTTCTGGTCTCTCTGACCCTGCCTTTGGCTATGCTTCCGGAAGTGTCTGACATTAACTGCTCTTGTTTGCACTTCTCCCCCATCCTTGTGTGCCTGATAGCTTTTGCCATCTTCCTGACCTTGCTGGGTAAACATTGCACTAACACAGCTTTTGCATAGCATTCATTTGATTTTGAAAAACATTGAAAGGCAAAAAAAAAATGCAACCAGGTAAGTGAATGAGAAAAAAGAAGTAAGATGGGAGGCCAAGTGAGCACCAAGCAATGGGGGATCTGCTCTTAGGGCAGAGCAGGAAGGGGTGTACAGGCACTTCTTCAGTGTGTGCATGCCTGTGTGGATGCATTATCCTGAGCTGAGCCAGAGGTGCAGCCTGCTGTGTGCATGTTGAGCTGTGGGTGTGAAACACCCTTAGCTAAGCACCCACCTGCAGATACAGGAATCAGTCATGCACAGACAGTGGGGATTTACTCACTCGAGTTCTCAGCTTAGAAGGGTTCTTCCTGAACCGCTTGCATGACAGACCTGACTTCATCAATTTTTTCCCCCACAAGACTCTTTGCTACTCATGTCTTAATATGTATTTAATAACATGCATGAGTTAAGTAGAATATTCTTTTATGTGCTCTAAGATTCCCTTTTATGTTCACCACCTTACCACTTGGTGGATCTGCATCAGGAAAGACCAGTGTGTTTCTTTCCAGTTTGAAATACTTGTCATACCTGTGGTGGCTCTTTTCTGAGTCACAGCTTTTCTAATCACCATGGAAGTAACATTAATATAGCAACAAGTAATTAAAAACACCTGGAATCTATTTGGCTCACGCTACAATTGAGTATGATTCCACAGCTGTAATTAACTAGGCAGTGTTCGGAAGTGTGTTGCATCCACCCCCTGCCTCCCCTGTGCTAAATTTCTACTCCCTGTGTTGTTCTTACAAAGAATAATGAAAAGCAAGGCTCAGAAAAGACACATTTCTTGATTGAATGCCATGGAGGCCAGGAATCCTCCTGTGCTGTGCTGGAATGTCTTGTGCTGTTCTTGTCGAAACAACCCACGGTGGTAGCTTAAGTCTTATGATCTTAACACTGAGGGCATTCAGCCTTTCCAAAACAAATCTCCTGCCGCCTTCTTTTTTGAAAAAATTAATTCTCTCCCACCTGTAAAACAGGTAGCTGTTAATTCACCTAAAGGTTATAATCTGCTTTTATGTGATGACTGTTGTTTTTTCATAGATGTAATGGCCTAAAGATAGGACTTTACTTATTCCATGCTCATCCTTCTCTGGGAACTCCTTTTGGTTAAATATCTTTGGCTCAGGACTCTGGTTAGTGGACAATACACCTCACAGCCAACACCTATATAAACTGGTTGTCTGAACAGATATAGATGTCAGTATGGGCAGAATTTTATGAACTTCTATATCATTCTCTTTAAATTAGCATATGAAAGGGAATTGCCAATGAGTCGTGCTATTTGCAGATTAGTCCTATCCAGAACCTGGTGCCAAGGAAACTGATTTATTCTCTGTTATTACTTTGCTATTCATTGCATTGTGCAATACCTCAATTGCAAACATAAATACATTGTGTAGTCCATGGATAGGAATAAATCCTGTTATGTTCAAGTACGTACATGCTAGGTGCTAGCCCTGGCACAGGGAATCACGTGCATTGTGCAGTTTCTTTGGATTTTTCATATTCTGTAACTAGTCCTTTGATGCTTTTATTTTTTTAATTTGGCTGCTTCGTATTTGATCCTAACTTTGAAGAAATGACTTGAACAAAGTATTTTGGACTTTGTTCTGAAACTCATGGTTCTCACTGAGGTCTCTTGGGTATTTTTGACCTCTGGGTGTCTTTGACAGTTGCAGAAACTTTTGGGAGGACATAATTTCCGCTTGACTTTCCCACCAAGATTCTTCAGCTAAGGTATGTTTGTTTGTTTGTGTTGCTTTTTTTATTGGTTAAATTTTAGAAGACAGAAAGGCTCTGTCGTATTATGTAGAACACACTCCTGCTTTTTACATCTCCTTGTGTTCAGACTGGAAGTACTTGGGGAACTCTGGGGTAATACAAAGCCCCTTTCCAGACCTGTGTGTCCGGTTCAGTAAGGAATGCTTTGTGCCATGGTTTCTGTAAAACAACTTTCTGATCCAATTGGAGACTGCTCATAATCCACTCCCACTGCTGGTTCCATCAGTCCTCGGTTGGTGCTGGTGGGATCAGTCATTTAGCAGCAGATTCTGCCAGCTGTGCCCTTGCACTGACAGTAATCTTTGGCTTCATGTTAACTTAAGGACAGTGAAGACATCATTCCATGCAACCCTTCTTTTCCCTACAGTCTCTAGCAGCTTTTTTATTTGTACTGTCACACTCTGGGATGTATTTAAGCAGTGCTGCGGTGACAGAGAATGGGCCCTGGGCACAAGCCAGCTGTGTGATCACAGACATGGAATATCACCCTGTGCCTTTGGCTGCCCTTCAGCCTCTGCCTTATATTTTTAGCTTTCAGTCTCCTTACTGGGACAATTGTCTCTTCTTACAGTATTTGTAGCACACCGGGTGGATTAGCAGTTCTGTTCTCTCCTCCTCTGGTCTCTAGTAAAAAGCAAATATTCAAAAATTATTCCTTAATTTTGATTAACAAAGAATTGTGTTTCCTAACACTACATGACAAAGCATCCTTGTTTAAAGGAATTTGTTTGAACTGGCATCCAAGCTTGGATGTCTCTGTCACACAGCAGGTGCTTCAGATCACTAATCTCCTGCAGTCCAAGCTGGTATTTATTCCTGTCCACTGTCAGATCCTTTTGCTTGGCATAGTAGAACATACCATGCACCCCACAAATTGTGCTGGTGAGCATATTTAATTGTATATCAGCAGATTACCTATAATTAGCTCCATCACAGCAAGATCCTTGGAGATCCTTGTGGGAGGATTAGTGTCTTCTCCAAGGACAGAAGCAACCCTGCAGGGAAGATGGACCAGCAAAGTTCTGCTGGAGGAGATTTGAGCTGGTTAAAGCCTTTGATGATCAATCTGAAGTTGTCTGTATTTCAAAGTACAGGCTTTGACTTCCATGAGCTGTAGCACTGGGTAACTACAAACATCTCAGGGTTTCCTATCAGTCCTGTGCATCTAGATAAACTCTTCATTGATTTGCTTTAATACTGGACTGTCAAGGTTGTCAGCTGGGATGGGGTTTGGCATGACTAGAAGTCAATGGTTTGTCTGTATTTGGAATAGTCAACTTAAACAAATTTTATATTCAGTGCAGAGAAACTGGGTCCTTCAGAGCCTGTTATGAGCAATGCATCTGGATGCTTGAGGCATCTACTCTGGGATCAGGACTGTGCCCTAGAAATGAATGTTTCTTTCTAGTGTGAGAGACAGATATAAATATCAAGGCTTAGCTGGGTGAAGCTCACCCAGTGCGATGGTCCTTCAGTCCAGTTCATCTTTTCCTTAGCCTCTGAGTAATCTCCCAGTATTAGCAGGACTCAGCAGGACTTAGGATAATTTTTCTAGGTTGTAGGAGGCACAGACAAAGGAGATGGAAGAGCAAGGTGTGGCAAATCATTTATAGAACTTGTTCGGCCCTGTAAGTCCACCCCAGTTTTGTGCTAATAATGCTTTTAAAAAACCTCCAAATTTTTACCCCTTCTGACTGTACTAGAGCACCAGCTGTTACCTTGAAGACCTTGTAGGTCTCACAGATGCCCAGAGAGGCAGAATCACAGCTCCTCTCAGGCTAGATCTGGGGCTACAATCATGGTCACAACATAAGCCATATTGCCCCAGATGGTTAACTCCTCTAGATTAAGAACCCACAATGGTTTTCTGTGTTGCTATTTCAGACTTTCCCACTTGATTAGCATCAAGTCTGTTCTCACTCATCTGAATATCTACTAGATACATCAGCAACTGGATTTTCCTAGGCATTAGTATATAATAATCTAATTTCTTATAGTGATACATTTAAGAAGACTAAATAATGAATCTTCTGATTTGGAGTGAGCTGTGTCTATCTTTCCATCTTGTCTTTTATTGCCATTGCATCTTCAATTTTATTCTTTCCAAAATGAATATCCAGGGGTTGAACCGGAAATTTCGAAGGTGTGTTGTGAACACTTAGACATGCTGATGTGAAAATGTGAGAACTCCTCACAGCTCTCATTCTGCCCTGTTTCCTGTCCATGGAAAGTGCTGGTTCAAAGTCAGGCATAGCAGCAGCCACCAGCTCATCCCAGTTGCTGTGGAGAGGTGTCTGCTGCAGTACATTGCTGTTACACTGGTGCTGAATGGCTGTAGGCTTTGTTACTCCCATTGCTGTACAGTTAAAGTGTGTATCTGTGTGAGCCTGCCATTAGGACAACTGAAACCATACATGCATAATGAGCTGGAAGTGGATTTCCAGTCTTGCACCATGGCTCCTGTGAGTAATACATACGTCACAGGCCTCTTCAGCATCACTGAGATTCCCCTCCTGACATGGAACCGTTCAGCTCAACAAGTGTTTGAGAGTCAGGACTTTAATTTGTATCCATATTATTTATTGGTGCTTTTCTGCCTCAAACTGGCAGAAGACTGCATGTCTGAAATTATTGGAAATATTGCCGTGTATGTGTGCAATGCTGCCCATGTAAACAGAACAGAGAAAAGTTAGTCTGTGATCACAGACGTGTGCACAGATTTCAAAGAGAGAAAACTGAAAAGCTTTTCTATGCAGAAATATCACTGCAGAGGCCTGGGGAGATGCATTTAGATGCATGAACTTCTATGTCAGACAAAATCTCTCAAGATGCATTACACCAGGGCAGATGTTGTAGAACATATAACATTGACAAGGATCCTGACAGGATCCAGGAAGAGGAGAATGAAGACAGGAAGTTGCCTTTGGACTGCATCTCTCCTGAAACACAATGATATTGTTGATACTAAATTCTCACTATTAAACTGTGAACTCATCCTCTCTCTCCGTAAGTGTTGCAGTATTTCTGAGCTGACATCTTCATTTTTCAGCAAGTGATTGGGACAAAATTGCTCTTATTTTTAGATTAAATAAGAGATGATTAACAACAAAAATTCCCATAAAGAGTGACTTTATGTAATAATTCCATCCATTCTTTCATGCAAAAATATCCAACCAGCTCTAGTGCAAGATGCTATTAAAACCTGTTAAGAACATTTTAGATTTTGTTGGTTCCTACATCTGACTGCACCATATTAAGGTTAATGTATTAAATTAGTCTTAAAGCTTACATTGGTTACAGCTGAAATAGCCAAGATATTTCAGCATGAAGATATGAAAGATGAAGCCCATGGCCTTCTAAAGTCATTTGAGCGGGTGCATTGTGTGAAACGCTCTAGCAGTTGCCATCAGTTCCAGTCCAACCCCTCTGATTTTTATTAACCTTGAACTGTCACCAGTAAAAGTTAAAATGTATTAAATACATGCTAAAAACATCCTTCATGACACTGCTGCAATGGTGCTGCTGCAGAATGTGTCTTTGGCATTTGGAAGTTCATGACATTTGTCCTTGCATGCTTTTGCCTTGGTACCTTTATTGGTTGCAGGTTTTCTGTCATGAGGATTTTGTCTAGGTAGCTACAATATATCCTTTTGGCTTTAAAATCAAGAATAAAAAATAATTTGGCTTAGAAAGAAAAATTATTTTAAAAAATTATCATGAAATCTGAAGCAAATTACTGCTGCCTAAGGTTATTGAGCATGAACATGTGTTAGCATCAGTAAAATCATTGAATCGGAGAATAGTTTGGGTTGGAAGGAACCTTTAGAGGTCATCTAGTCCAGCTCCCAAAAGATGGGCAATCCATTGTGCTAGAAAGATGGTACTGGATGAAAATTGTTCAGATGAAACTGTAAAACAAGGTGTTTTAATGGAAAAGATGTAAACATACAGACATTGCTTTTCATTGACAGGTGTTGTCCAAACCCATTTTTAATTTTGGGCAATCCAGCCTTGCTTGTTTCTTGCAGTAAAGGCTGCAGAGGTGATGACATAGGTGTGTCTTAATCAAGTGTCAGTGGATCACATCTTTCTCTCTCTTGCAGGACTCAACATTCATCAGTCTAAGAACAGCTCCAAATAACAGTTAATTATCCTACCCAACATCCCATCAGGGTGGTAAGTATTCTGGCATCTTACAGATAAAGATAATTATAAAAATACTAAAAATTTCTGACTGTGAATCATAAGCAATTGCATAAAGGACATTATTCCCCCACTTGTGGTAAAGCACATGTATAGAATTTATGCACTAATGTGTTACTCAGCCCACCAGCAATGAGTGCCTCTACAGGAGAAGCTACCAGGTGGCATCCAGTCATCAAACTCAACTTACATCACTCAGAGTAGACAGTAACATGCCTGGGTCCCATGCAGAAATGTCACTGCTGGCTTCAGTAAATTAACAAGATCATCCTCATGTACTTATGTTTTGGGGATAACTTCTTCATGCTTGTAAACAGGGAAGTTTTTCTTCCAAAGCAGTTTCAGGTACAATGCTGCCCCCATGACCACATGGACAATGGGGGAAATATAGTCTTACTCAGCACTCTATGATTGAAATGATTGACTGAAATAGACATTTAGAAACCTCGTTAGGGAATATATTTACCTTGACAACCATAGCAAAAGAGCAGTTGTTGTGCACTGAAAGAAGTTGCTACAAGTCATTTCAGCCATTGGTTCATGTCCAATAAAACCTCCAAGATGGGACTTCTTGACTATTTAGCATGAATACTTGAGAAACACTTGGATGCTTTGGGAATGAGGTTAGGTGATGATTTATATGGGAATGGTCATTAAACATCTTTTACCCATCAAGAACATGTGAAGCTTGTGCAATGATCTTCTTCCAACTTCTGACCCGGGATAACCCAGGTAATCTGTCCACCCCATTTGAGTGTTGAAAGAACAGCTGTATGTCCTTATATATTCTGGCATCACAGCAATGGGAACCGTGTAAGTGCCTCAGCAAGACAGATAAAATAGCAGGGAACAGAGATCATCTCTGGCACCTCTCCTGGGTACCTCCTCTCTATGTATGAATCATTCTTTATCTGGGTAGATTCTATTTATGTCCTTTCTCATGACCACATATGTGGCAGGATTGGCAGGCCATGGAAGTACACTGGTTATTTTGCCATTGCTTTTGTATTAAAGAAAATACAATTAGAGGAGTCCATACAGTGCTCAGGATACTGGCAGGCTGAAAAATAAATGTTTCTCAGGTGTCTTAGAATGGAGCAATATGTGAAGCAGAGCAGTTTAATTCTTTCAGAATTGCTGCCTGTTTTATAATTATCTTATGTGTTCCTTTACTGCTATTTTTCAATTGAGCACGAGAAATCCCTGATTAAAAATAAGTCTGTGGAATGATGTTTGTATGTACCTGTTAGTTAAAACAATACAATTAGGATGTTGTAGACAAAAGACAGTTCTGGAATAACCAGTACAAAGAAACATTTAAAAAATTAAGATATGAAGGTCAGAAGATGATACATAAATGCTTCATCACATTTCCCAGATTTTTTCTGTACTCATAGATCCTTTAGTTTGTAAGTAGAGGTGTTAACTGAGCATACAGAGATGAAATAGCAGTTTGCCAATAGTAGGAAAGGAAAGAAGCCATCCTATATGGCAAGTGCACTGGTTTCCAAACTGTAGGTGGTAGAAACCACTTTGGAAACCCATTTAATTAAGGAAAGAACAATGTTTCTGTTCAACACAATTACAGTGTTTTCAATCATGGCTGAATTGGATGTAACTTGTAGCAATACTTGAGGAAAACACCTTGATCAAGAAAAGAATGCTTTGGTGATTAATCCCATTGACATTACTGTGGCCTAAAAGGCTCTGACAAATGTAATGTAGTTTTAATTAGGGAATTAATACAAATAGATTCTGGTAAATTGAACTGTTGGCATGCAAACAAACTGGATTTTTTTTTAACTGGGAATTTAAATGAGAGAAAAGATATGTTATCAGTATTTAAGTTATTTTCCTTTTTTTACTCCCAGAAAACAAAATTAGGCCCTAACCTGGATAAAACATGTAAAGCACGTACTTTTTAAAGCCACAATTTGACCTCATTCTCCATGAAGTCTGTTTTCTTTCTGGGGCTCCCTCTCCCCCATGTTTATACTCTCATTCAATAACAGGAAACTATGCTATTCCTCACAAGCAGTGGGATGTGACTGTCTGAGCACAGCACCACAGACACTTCTTCTACTGGCTCTGCTACTCTGCACTGCTCCTGCCCCTCCCTCAGGTATTCCTCACACTCTTCCTCTGTCTCTAAAGCTGGACCCGTGTTGATGAGGACTTCTTTTTCAGGTGGATCATTTCCTCTCTCTAGATCACTGCACACATCTCTGAGGAGGGATATATCTTGCCACTAGCATGTTTTAGCCAAAAAATCCCAAAGGAATGGAGTGTTTTCTTTCTGTTGAGAGGCGGGAAAAAAATGAAAAGGTGAACCAGGAAGGGTCAGGTCTTCAGGTGACTCTTAAACCTGGTCTTTGGGCTTTGTTGAGTAGGCTGTTCAGTGACTGAATGTATTTATTCCAGTATTTCGAAGCGATTGTGTTTGGAGAGATGGAAGACTAAAACAGGATACTCAACAGGACAAATAGACTGGTGGGTTAGAAGCAAAGTTGGATGGGTGGATTCTTATGAGGCTGTGAAAAAGGAAAACCCCAAACATCTTTCAGCATTCCTATCCCCCTTAATGCAGCCCAACTGTGCCTGCCTTAGTTATCTAGTATTACTATTTTATTGCTGTTTGAATATATTTGATTCAAAAACATCACCTCTATCCATTATGAACACATCAGTCAAGGAAGCAAGCAATGCCACAGACTGAAAAACCCCACCCATGTCTTATTTGAGGCCTGATGATGTTTTAAATACTTGAGTGTTTTCTGAAGATGTCATGTAGTTAAACTGTGATAAACTACTCATCTTTCAACTAGAATTTCTGACTACATAGTTATGTCTTGCCATCCCTGTGCATTTTGGCTGAGGAAAAAATTCTACTTTGTTATACCAGTGAAAATTTGGAGTCATCCCAATCTCTACTGATGTAAAAGGGACCAGAGTCTTTCCCATACAATACTTTGTATAGCACTTCAACTTCTGCGCTGTGAAGTACCTAAAGTGGGTTTTGGAATGCTCCTTTCATTAATAATGCAATATTTTATCAAGAAAATATTCTGAACATAGTACAAAGAAAACTGGATACCATTTCTTCAATTTAGAACAGATGTATGGATAGCCACAACTGCCTGACTTTAGGCATACCCTGCAACCTAAGTTAACCCCTGAGATAAAAGTATTTCCCGAATTAAGAGTTTCAATTAAAGGACACTAATAAACTTTGTGCACTGAAAAATGGAGTATGTTCTTCCCCTGTACTAAATTTGAGAAAGTTGCAGTGCCCTGGCATCCTGAAGACATACTCAGACATTAAACTCTAAGTGTCTGAACAGTGAGTGAAAAATGGGATGACAGGAGGAGAGAGGCCCAAGTAACCTCAGTGCACAAAAGTATCTGTTTGCTAATGACCTGTTTGTTTTAGACCAAAAGTTTATTATTGCAGTCAGTAAAGATATGAGTTGAATTGCACACACATTTTCTGGCAGCATTGGTCAAAGTTTGTATTAACAGGTTTTGAAGGATAAAAAATTGACAATGAAAATCCCCTTTGTGGCAGACTATTAAGGCTACCAGCAACAGAACTATTGAGCATCCCAGGAAATGGATTTAACACAAAAAATGTTTTCTGCAGGTAGGATTTGCTTTCTGGCACTGCTTTGATGATTACTCAAGATCCTGTCTGTGCCATGGATTTTCATCTGCCGGTGGTGTTTGCATTAAGTTGTGTAACTGCTTCTTAATGCCTGTTACGTAAGGATGCATAGATTGCAGCTCTGTGAGGTGTCCTGCACAAATCACAACTGATAGGGTAAGCGTGGTTTCAAAGGTTACTCTCGGTTGAAAAAATTTTACATTAATTAAGCCCTCCCTGCATAAATCAAGTGCTTGGTTAATACAGAAGTGTGGAGTGTACGCTCAAGTAGGGCTCGGAAGGTAGGTAGCTGTGGTTGTCCTGTAACAGAGTATTTAAGTTTTGTAATATTTTTATCATACACCACTGGGATGCAGCTTTCCTGGTCAGGGGAGAGATTTGCCATTGGCTTTTGCCATGCTATGATTTTACCCAAATGCTATGATTTTACACAAATAACATGTAGATAGAGAAGACATCAGAAGACATAGTCAATATTCAAAAGAGGGTTTTAAAATTTATTTTATACTAAGTTTACTGTTTTAGCTCTTTTTCTTGTATTTAATTTTAATTAGGCTAAGTCAAGATCTGTACTGAGGAAAAAGAGTCTAAAGACGGCTTGAATGTTGCACTAAATAGAGCATTTAGCCTGAAATGGAAGAAAGTGAAGAGAATGGAGATGAGAAAAGGAATCTCAGTTTAGCAAAAATGAAACAGTTTTTTAAGTCGAAATCAGAAGGATTATAGACACAGTTGGAATTCAAAATTTTTTAGCTATAACATTACCTCCTTTTTTCTCTACCATTAATTAAAACCTTTCTAAATGATTCATTTGAATTCCCATAGCAAACACAAGTTACATTTCAGGCACTTCTTCACTGGAGGGCTCCACCAGGATGTATTTTCTAGTGTGGTTCTCTGAAAATGCACACCTTACTTTGTACAGAGCCTCTTCAAATTCCAAATATTAACTGACCACAGGGATATCACATATATCTATGGTCAGGAAACTTCTTACATAGAGTCCTCAGAGGAATAGAAAAAGCAGAGAAGCAAAGAGAGTGATCATGCTACTGACCACAGAGTTGCAAAATTGCATACGGACTCTTTGTGCATGGTTCTGCTTCCAAACATTCTAAGTATAGACATGGATGACTTTTTCTCCATATCTGCCTTTTAATGAGATTTAACAACACCTAGATTAGAAAATAAATTATATTTCAAAATATATTTGCTCTCATTTTGAGGGCTGATCAGAAGCAGATAAGATATCTATGCCAGTCCTTGAAGTATTAGTTAAAATATAGTAACCAAGTTATTTTTAGTAACAGGTATTGCTTGGGTAAACAAGCTATGAAATTTTGCTCTATGTTTCATCATACTGGGTAGGATTACTGATGGTACCTCCTGGCCCATACATACTAATGATCTACTAGAGGAGCTGAAACTGAATGAGGAATGGCCAAAAATAATCAGATGATGCCATGATGTAGGTTGAACATGGGGCTGATATTTGCAACATAATTCTCTCGGAAGATGGTTCCAGAAATTACTTTTAAAGTGCACAGGAGCCTTCTCCAGTTTCCAATCTGGCTGCTGCTTTCCAAATATTTTTTATGCATTAACTTAATTAGCACATTCTAAGCATATGTCATGTAAGAAATACTAAACATTATCTATCCACAAATATGTGTCTGAGAAATGCCACAGGTGAAAATGCACAGAAAGTTCTTCTGTGAAAAAAGCTGGTGGGGAAACACAACTGAGCTTGATTGGGGAAGCTCAGTTTGACTCAGAGACACTGCAGTAGCTCAGGATGAGAAGATAACATTTTGCAAGGAAGAGCCAGAGGTATGCATGCCCAGTATATTCGGACCACTAAAGCAGACTTCTGAATGCAAATTCAAAGTGCACTGGTCTGCTCATTACTTTTTGTATTTCATAATATAAACATAACGTTTATCATTTATCATTTACATTATACTTATTATTATTATATACAAACTGAAAGAGGGGAAACTTTGGCTAGATATAAGAAAAAATTCTTCACTGTGAGGGTGGTGAGATACTGGAACAGGTTGCTGAGGAAGGTTGTGGATGCCCCAATCCTGGAAGTGTTCAAGGCCAGGTTGGATAAGGCCTTGAGCAATTTGGTCTACTGGGAGGTGTCCCTGCCCATGGCAGGGGGGCTTGGGACTAGATGCTCTTTAAGGTTCCTTCCTAACCCTTAAGATTCTATGAGAAAACCACACCAGTGTAGTCAATCCATAACATTAATTAAAAAGTTCAGTCACAAAATGCAGAGGTGGTTATCTGCAGTTTGCTAATGTTTTTCCTCAGAAGAAATAAAACGCTGTGGCTTCAAGAGGCTCCTCATCTTGTCTTTCAACCTGAGTTAACCCCCATTCTAGTTTACCTGAACCACTGTGATGCTTTTGGTAAATTATGCTGATAAACAGATGCTCAAATTTGCTCAATTGTTTTATGCTGGATGAAATGTTTTTTCTTTGTAACTTTGTGTCTCTGAAAGACAGGGCTTTTAAAGCCAAAATCTGATATAATCTTCTCTTGTAGCTCAAGCTAAGTTGATGATGTTCTAATCAAAGGCATCAATCACTTCTCTTCCTCAAAAGACCTGTCTCAAAACATCCCTGTCCCACAGCCTGGGGTACTTTGCTTCAGGGAATGTTTAGTCTTTTTTTGTAGGTAAAGGTAAAATAAACAAGAACCTTCCAGAAACCACTCTTGCTTTATTCAACCTATGGAAATAATGAAAGGGGAAAGTGTAGTAAGAATAAACAAGGCACGTATGACCCTTCATTATCCTAAATCTGAAAGAGCTGTGGGGTGACTTAGCCCACAAGCAGCTTTATGAATCCAGCCTGTCATGCTGGATGTAATTCTCCTGAAGCCATGGTTGGTCATGTGTGAAATACAAAGCTAGTAATATGTTCTGTTCTTTTATAAAGGGGAAAGACAGGACCTGCAAAACCATCATCTTCTAGAAAGAGATTTTACCCTTTTCAAGGCTTCTGGAATTTGAGGTGAATATCCTGGAATAATTTAAGAGGCAATTTAAGAGTTTAGGCAGTTCAAGAGTTTAGGGTATACAAATAAAAAGATTTCTGCTCTCATGAAGGTATAAGGTGCTTGGGAAAGTATTAGGTTATGCTTCAACAGTAAAAAAACCCCTATGTTAGATTTTATCATGATATGAGTTGAATATCTGTAATTTAGTAACTGAAAAAGTATGTTTTTGCTGGGCCAATTGGTACCGTTTTGGTCAAATGATCACCCACAGTTTTTGAGATCTAGCATTGCAGTACAGTGGTTGGCTGGATCTTAGGACTTAAACAAGGACATTTTTCTGCAGTTCCCAGATGCAAGAGACACATAAGTGGGAGTGGGAAAAATGC
The DNA here is from genome assembly GCF_000738735.6 of Corvus cornix cornix. Taxonomy (NCBI): domain Eukaryota; kingdom Metazoa; phylum Chordata; class Aves; order Passeriformes; family Corvidae; genus Corvus; species Corvus cornix. The sequence continues at coordinate 9,204,754 of NC_046336.1, forward strand.
CCTTGTTTGGGAAACACACTGTGGGAAAATTGCTCAACATGACTTGAGTGTCAGAATTGGAATGTAACAAGTGGTGTAGCCAGATTAGTGCAGAGAGAAGGCCAAGAGCAAAAAACTGCTTTTTGTCAGGGTTCTCAGTTAATTTTGTCATGCTGAGGCAAAATTTATAGTTTACTTTTTGTTCATTGTGTTCATAGATAAAATTTCAGTTACATAAAATTAATTATATATATCTATGGTAAACTAAAGCTGGAGACCTATTATTTAGTGACACTGACTTACAAAAAGGAAATATATCTAGACATGTATGGGGATATTTAGTTTCTTTGTGCTTTTTCCAAAACCAAAAATGAACAATTCCATTTTGTTTGCTTGGATAAACTGGGGAGCAGGGCGTGTTCACCTTTGGAGGTGTCTCTCTGTTCATTTATATAAGAGATAATCACATAAGGGATTGGAAAGTATTGAGAGTGTAAAGCCTTCATTGGAATATATGGCAGTCTGCATCAGGACCATTGCATCAGAGCAGAACAGATGCCCAGACACTTTCCTAACTCTCCCAAGGTGTTTCAAAAGATGGCTCCAAAATTCTGAGAAAATTTCCCAACCAACAGGTCTTGTGTCTTTCACATCAAAGGCATTAAGACTCTTCCAATGTCCCACCCAACACTGCCTTGATTATGGTCCCAAATTCCTGAAAATACCTGGGTCACACAGTCTGTTGCAAAGCCTCTTGAGCACTGTTGTTGAAAGAGCTGTCTGTGATCCTGACTTTCAATATCTACAGTACTTTACAAGATGTGACAAGTCCATCTAAAGCCAACAACTTCACAATAGAGCAAACCTCAGCAGTGAAAAGTGCCTCCTTTTGAGATACTGATGAAACACTTGCCTAGAACCTCATAATGACTAGGGATTTTGTTATTCTAGAACAATTTGCAGTTCTGTGACTCAAGGATGAGTCACAGCAAATTTGGTAAGATCACAATTTTGTGATTTTTCTATGAGATGCCATTTTTTCAAAATTGCCCATACTGCCCTTAGGTCTCAGATTTCTCTATTTTCTGTTATATTCCTTGGTTTCTCTTTTGGAAGGGTAGAAAGCAGTTCTGGATTTCTGAAGAGGGAACTAGATGAGAAGAAAGTCTTTGCTTTTTGCAGAGAAGTTGACAAGAAGTAGAAGTTTATTTGGCTTGACATTAAAGTTATTAGTGGCACTTGAAATACCTGCAAATGAAATGTATCCTTTTAACACCAGAGTCTCCCGCACATACCAATTTTTAATGATTTACAAATGGGTAATAACTTTGAATATCCAGCAGTATTTAGGGCCTATATGCAGTAAATTAGTTGCTTCATCTGTTGTTTTTCAGATAAAATCAGCTCTTGGATAGAGTGTCAGCTTCGCAAATACTCTCAAGAAACAAAAGTGGAGAACTGAACTAACCACCCTTACAACATGTCCCCCTTGCTCACAGCAGGCATGGGGAAGCTTGCACTGTTATGGCAGATAATTGCTCAAGGCACGAGTATGGGACAATCTTGTTCCAAATTCTGCCATGCCGTATTGCTAGATTAAAAATGCTGGCAAATTCCTTTGGATAGTTAGGATTTTCTGATTTGTGCAAAATGCATATGTGTAATTTCTTGATAGAAAAATGGTGCTAAGTTTGGAAGTGTAAAAGTTAGTTATATTAGGTTTAAACCAGTTAGTTACACTGTTTCTTTCTGTTAGAACAAAAGCCTTTTTTGTACTAATGTAACAAGTTCAAGGGAAAAGCTAGGAGCAGCTTGGGCTGAAATGCCCCTTATCTTTTCAAAATTACAGAAACATGATATGCTATATTACATAGGAGAGAGTCACTCTACTCTTAATGAATTTTGTATTTGTTCTTAAGATAAGGGGGATGAAATAGAAGAGAAAAAAATCATTTGTCTTGAAAGGAGATATAAAGTATACAAAAACCATTTTTACATACAATTTTATCAGCCCATTTCGTGGCCACTTGCCACTCTCAGATGCTCTTAATATATTGCATACCACAGGCAATAATGCTGACACTGAGTTCTGCCACTGCCAAACTGCATATTCATTATTGTTAATAGTCATGTGAGGTCAAGTTCGGTCACTGCAAACAAAGAACCTTTGTCTGGATCTTTACTCCCTCCTCAAACAGCTTTTGGTTTCCTAACTTTTGTAGTGCTCCCCAAGTTGAAAGTTTCTTTTTAAAGAGGATGCTGTGTACTCTTTTGTAAACATGTCTCCATTACTAAAAGTGACATCATGGGAATCGCTGGAAATGAGCTTGGAGAACAGACCCAGGGTACAGCCAATGTGAAAAGAAGTCCCCTTGTCCCTGCTCCCTCCTCCTCCCCACAGCATTGTCCAGCAAACAGGTACTTTGTCGAACTTCACTGGAAGCTTCATGAGGAATTTAAACATAGGAAGGACCAATCATTATTTTAGAAAAAAGAGTCCTGCCAGCTCTTTCTCTTCTGCAGGCTGCTATGCACAAATGTGGTCAGCAGCTTATTCACACAAAGCCAGGGTTCTGCTCATTGGCCATCATATGCAAATCACCTCCCTGGACTCATTGGCATGCTAAACACTTCGGTTTAAGGACTTTAAAAAGATGGACTGCAAAACTCGGGCATGCTCCCGCTCCTACTGAGATCAGTGGCAAACCTCCCATTGGCTTCAATGGAAGCAGGATAAAATCTCCCTTTTCTGGAAGTGAAACCCAGCAGTATTTGAGCTTTTTGGAGCACATGCAGCTCTGGAAGTCTGTTCCTTCGTGGCATTCCAAAATTTTTCCCATTTGCCTGATTCCATGGCAACACAACATCACCACCAAGCTTTCAATACTGAAATGCGATTTTACTACTAAGCCTGTGGATTTATACAAGTGTAAAAAGATCTTGCTAAGCTGCAATTCCCATTAGACTAATTCAGGATCCTCTTCAAATGAGTGACAAAATTATCTCTGTCTGGACTTATTTTACAGTAAGCCAAGAATTTTTTAAGGTTAGAAAAACAGGAAAGCTGCTCTACAATCATACAAGAAACATTCATTATTATACAGAATCACTGTGTTTGAGTAAAACACTGTATTTATTTACTATGCTTTTCAAAACAGTCCAAAGAATAGCCTAAGCAGTTTTCTCGTAAATGATACTAAAATCAGACTCTAGAAACTGCACAAAACTATGATAAAGCCATTGAGGCTTTTCTCCTGACTTTTGTATTAACTTATATTACAGAAATAACTCTTTTGCAACCAGAAAAAAATACACTAGTGTAAAAGTGTACAATGAAAAAACATGCTAAAATCTTCATATTAGGTTTTAAATGTACTATAGGTCATCTTTTATAGAGGGAAGCAAAGCAGACAAGCTGGCTTTATACTCTGGCTGAGAGTTTGCTCTGAGTTACATTGCAGCACAATGAAAACAAGTGCCCCCTTTGATCCCCTATTTTTATGAGTGGAAGGGGAAAAAAATCAGTGTGATTCCATACCTAGAGAAGGTGTATGTAAGCAGTATTGAGGGTCTTTTACAAAGTACCTACTAAGAAATTCCCATGTAACAATACAAATGCAGTGAAACAATTAAATTAGTAAGTAACACATTAGTAAGATTTTTAACTGCCTTATGTTTCCTGCATTTTCTTAGACTCAATATATATGTGTTCATTGCCATCTCTGTTACATTCAGTTTTCATGTAATCCAGCTCTTGAATCATCTCCTCCAATGTGATTTCTATCATGATTCAAGCTCTGATTTCTCTCACTGCACATAGACTCATGCTGGAAGCAATGATCAGGATGTGGGCTGCAGCATCATATTGGGACTTTGACTACTTCTGTGATCTGCTCCTTAGATGAAGAGAGTTACAAAAACACGATGTAACGCCGGATTTCACTTTTCTGAGTGGAGTTCAGAGCTTCCCCTTCCGATGCTTCCAACACCTCTGCGTCAAACACGCACCCCTGGGTGTGGGATGTGGCCCTGCTGCTGGTCACAGGATCAAAGACACCCATTTCCTTCTCTGGTGCCCACTAAGGCAATGAGATGCTCATTGAGCAAGCAAAGCCGAGATGAGGGTGTAGTGACAGAGGACACAGATGTGACAACAGCACTGCGACTGTCGGTGAAACACTTACGGCCTCCTGGCTCAGCTCTGATTAGTGAAGCAGCTACAAATCCTCTTAGCTGCAGAAGAGCCGGCTGAAAGCAGACTCTGCCCCCTCTTTCCCAACTGACTTTCAACAAATCACTCCAAGAAAAAGTTGACATAAATTCAAAAGCTTTATTATAAAGCTGGACAGCAAAGGGCTTGTATTTTAGAAGTGGCCAGAGATTCTGGGTATGTTCCTTTTCAAGACCAAAATTAGAAAGTGGGTGTTTGGCACTATTTCACCAACTCTCCTTCACCAGACCTGACAAAGTTGAAATTCCTGGCCCAGATTATGAGAAAACTGGATGAAAACTTTAGTATGTGAATGTGCTCTAAGAAATACAATTAGAGATCATCTTTTCTTTGTACAAAATGTTATGTTTTAGAAAACTATTTGCTATACACAAATACTGGACTGCTTATTACACAGAAATACAAACTTTATAGGAGTTGTACATTTCAGTAGCTCATATCTTATTGTATTTTTTAATTTGAAAAGGGTCTTTTTGGTGTCTTTTATTCCAATGTCCACGTTGCAACAAAATTAAGTATTTCTTCTTGCTAAAGGAGGAAATTTCAGACTCAAAATCCCTTCTGACCCACAAACTGCAGAACGCTTTTCATAAACTATCAGATCTAATACTCCACTGGTATCCCCCGGAGGCACTCAGTTGTGGGAACTAGGGCAGCTCCCCTATGCATGCAGCAGTTAGGTTTTTGTCTATCACATCTATGCATTTTCTTTTATGTGTGAAAGGCAGTTGTAATTCTTACTTTACAATTCTCATTTGTAATAATTTCAAAACAACATCTAGAAAGAAGACCTTAAGAGGAAAACTAACACCTCGTGGTACTTAAATTTGTAAGCAGAGTATTTGCATTAGTATAAATGATATCGTGTATTTCGTCAGTTTATTCCTGTATTGCACTGCTGTGATTTGGACATTCAGAGAAGAAATGTAGGCACGAGCCTTTACGCTGGGCTGTAACTCAAGCCACAGAGAAACTATCTTTAACCAGTCCAAGAATGCAAAAGCCAAAAAATACTCTCGTCCTTGTTTGGTTACATGCAGCAATCTCAATCAACATTTACTTTTGCTCTCAGTAGAAGGCAAATTGGCACTGCTGCAAGGCCGGGCAGGCAAATCGATACCTGTCCCGAAATTTCTGCAGTTGTTCTCAGCGCCAACTCTGAGTCGCTGCAGACCCATTTAAACACCATTTCACGTCGTTTTGCCAGCGTTTTCCTGTTTAGCAGCTCAGATTTGAGAGCAAAACAGCCGTGAGTCGCTGCTCTCTCTGGGCTGGGGGAGGGGGCCGGGGAAGCGGCTGTTGAACCATGCGGCGGCTGCGCCAGGGCCGGGGCGGCCGGAGCGGCTCCGGGCAGGGCTGGGCACGGGCACCGCAGCGGTGCGAGGGGTGCGCGGGCCCTGAGGGCAGCGCCGGGGCCGGGCAGGGCCGCGCTGCGGGCCGGGCGCTCAGGAAGTCGCGTCAGGCCTGGCGCCGCCGCGGGCCCGGCGGGCGGGCTGGGGCAGCAGTGGAGCCCGCGGTGAGCCGGGGCCGGGGCCGGGGCCGGCTGCAGAGCAGGCGGTGCGGACGGGGCAGGCGGCACTCAGGGGCGGTGCGGGCCGGGCCGGGCCGGGCCGGGCGGGCGGTGCTGCCCCCGGCGGCGGGGCGGGGCAGGGCAGCGGCTGCCGCGTGGCGGGAGGGGCGGTGCGGCCCCGGCAGCGCGGGGAGCACGGGGCCGCCGGCGGAGCAGCGGCAGCAGCGGTGCGGGGGGCGCGGGGCGGCCGGCGTGGGGCCGGGCGGGCGCGGGGGGCCTCGGCCGTCCTCGCGGGGCTCCGGCGGCCGGTGCCCGCCCGCGGCCGGCGGGGCGGCCCCTTTGGCAGCGGCCGTGGCCGGGGCGCTGCGCACCCGCACCGCGCTCAGCGCCGCGGTTTTATTTATAGCAGGTCTGGTAAGCGGCGCGGCTGGAGCCCGGAGCGCTGCGGAGCCCTGCTGAGGGAGCCCTGGTGATCCCGGAGCACTGCTGGAGCCCGCGGGGATGGCGGTGGCCGGCAGGTGAACAGCGCCAGCGCCGCAGCGGGGAGCGGGCGCTCGGGGGGCGGGTTGGCTCACAGGTAGGTATGCGGCGGCGGCGGCGGCTGCTGCTGACATGGGCTTTTAATTGCGTATTTTTTAAATATAGTATATACCGATGCAGCCAAGGTCACCTTGAGCAGGAGTGGGACGCATTTCGGTTCCATCATTTAGAGGTTGACAGACATTTTTTGTATTTATCGGGAGGTTTAGATAGTAGTTGTCTGAGGAGTCATTTAAATAAAAGGCAGATTGAATGTAAGAGCCAGCAAAGACAAAGGGATAACTTAGGTACTTAGGCTGTGTCAGGATATGCATGGTCTGCATGGTTATACTGGCTCAGACTCCACTTTGTAGTGGTAGCTCTCTGCGTGGAGGTGTCACGGGATGCGTTTGTAGCAGCTTGGGGAAGGCACTAAGAAAGGCAAAAACGCTGGACTAAAGTTTTAGGTCTTGCTGTTGCAGATGTTAGCTTAGCATGCAGGGTGGGAACTATCTCATTCTTGGTGGCCCACAGCCTGGCCATGATAGAAGTTTCCTTGCAGTGACAGATGGAAGAGGAGGTATTGCCTCTTTACAGTTTCTCTTGGTGAAAATGCTGGGATTCCTATTTCAGTGGCTCTCAATAACAAAGCAGTTTAACTTGTAGTCTTTTCAAAAAAGCTAAGTTGTTTTAATATGTTTGTCCTTCCTTTTTTTTTGGCCAAGGGATAATTATTTACTGTGTTCATTATATGAACTTCAAAACTTCCGTTTCAAAATAATAATGCAAGTTTAGATTTCTTTACTGCTCGTTAATCTCACAAGACTGAAATGTCACTTGTTAGCAGCGTGTTCACATTTAGGGGTGTGCTTTTGTATAGAGCACTCCTTCTTTCCGAGGAATTTGCAAACTGGTTTGACTACAGCTAGACCAGACATATAAAATATACTGTGAGATAGATTAGGTGAGAACATTAATGACAGTTTTTGTGGATCGTAGGTGTCCTTGAGAAGCAAGTTATGAAAGAGCAAGGTCACAGAGTGCAAGAGAATTGTAAACTTCTGAAAGTGTCTGACGTGTATCTTTATGGCTGCATGGTTTAAACCATGCAGTAAAGAACAGTGGAAAATTACAAAGGGACTATAGTGACCTGTTATGGGAAGAAGAGCAGGGAGAGAAAAGCATGCAGGAAGCTGACTGGTGTGCTGTGTTGATGAAAGTCAAATGTGCTGGGGTTTTTAGCATATTAAAATCATGCCAATTTCTAGCTGCAAGGAAGTGTCTTTGGAACTGAACTTTTACTGAAGGGTGAAAAAAATCCAGTTTGCTAACTTATTGCTAGATGCCCATCACTGAAATTAGGCGTGTGTTTCTGTGCATGCATATGTATATATAAAATACAAATACATGCATGATATTATTTTGCAGTTTGTGATCTTCAGTTCAACTCCTGTGTCATGGATGAAACTGCTTTGTCCCTTGGAACAATAGATGTTTCCTATTTGTCCACCTCAGCAGACTGCAGCATCAGTAGATGTAAGCATTCCAGTGAAGAATGGGTAAGTAAAAATTGTTAATGTTACTGACCTTATTTATCTTATTATTTCTTCAAGTTGGAGGTGGACTTTTTATTGTTATGAAGAATGAAGATAAGGCATTACCTCCCTCATGCATGATAGAGTTTGGTTTTAATTAACTTGAAATGTAAGGAGGAATCAACAGTTCAGTTCTGTGCCAAAGAATAATGTTGCTAGAAAAGAAAAATCCTGTCAAACCCTATTGATAGTCTTACAGTCTTCTGGTGTGATGTTGCTAATCATTTTATATAGCAGTAAATGTACAGAATCCCACTCTGGAGTAGCCAGAGTCAAACAGAAAGTCAAGTAGGAAGTTTATTGCGCTTCTGAGTGTTGTAGTTTAAAATGTGCAGGTGAAAAGGAGCTTGATGCTGAAGTTGCACATTCACATAGGCATTGAAGCTGGAGCTTTCTGTGCAGTCCAGAAGGCAGGAAAAAAGTGGTGGATATAAATAAGGAGCATATTAAAAGTCTGTGTCCTCCATTGAGTGAGTCTTGGGATTTGGAAGGGACAAAGGAGGCAGTGAGCAGAGCGGTCTGGGTGGAGCCAAAAGAGCCACATGGGGACTGGGATGGTGGCAGTTGGTTTAGCAGCATAGGTCAGGAGGAATTAGACATGGATCTGGAGAGGAGGAGTTTGAACTTGATACAGAAGAAGAATCGGAAATATGGTCAGAGTTGACGGAAAGGACAGATGTCCTGGCAGCTGGGATTTCTATCTAGCTGGATCTAAGTTACATGGAACAGCAGGCTGCAATAACCAAGAGGTCTGTGAGAAAGTGGAATAAGGGCAGGCAAGTCAGAAGAAATAAAAAGGAGGTTTTGTAAGAAAACGTTGGGGAGTTAAGTGAGGGGTTGGGGGCAAGCAGAAGGAAGATGTCATTGTTACAAAGTTGGTTTGTTTTGGAGTTACCACGAAAGAAGGTGATAGAGGAGGGATTATGGCAAGCTTAGCATCTTGATACTTGTTTATTTCATATGGAAGACTTAGCCTTGGAGTATTTGCTAGTTCATGATGCTTGCCAAATGTGGTAAATGCACGATTCAGTTTTTAAGCATCTTCAGCATGGCTTTTGAGTCTCTAGGTGTTTCTCACTGGGCTGAGTATGTGTTGATCTCTATTTGTGTGTCCAGCCTTTGTTCTACCCTGCTGCTCTTCCACTTAAAAGTTCTATTTTAAACAACATTTTGGTTTTGGTTTGGTTTGTTTCTGTAACTTCTCTTTTAATACTGAAAGTAACTTCCCTCTCAATAAAATGCGTAGTTTAAAAATGGCAACCCAGTCCTCATTCTCAGGCAAGCAATAATTCAGTAGACTTTAATGAAAGCAATCAATGTCTTTGAAAATATACTTAACTACAGTTTTTGCATTATGTCCTAACACAGTGAGTGAGTTCTGTGAATGCAGTCACTCTGGATTTTTTTGTTCTGTAATCTTCAGATAGACAGTGTAACTTTGGAGAAGGCACAGGAGTTCCTGTCACTCTGCGTGAAACTGCTGAAAGTGCCTACGGAGTCCATGGAGTTAATGTTTTGGATACATTGAGTCTTCTTGCAATTTTTCAGGGTGATGTTCAGTTGAACCTTAAAATACATTGCTCATATTACAAGCACCTTTACATTATTGACAATGTAGTGTACTGCTAATTTCTTTCACTTTCCTCAGCTGGCAGTTTCTTTGCTGTTTCTTAATTACAGTTATCATTCCTTTTAAAATTTTGCGTGTCAGCCCATGCAGCAGTGCTTAGATACGTAGAGTACAACACTGAGATTTTACTTCTGTTTTTCTAAATTGTAGAAAAACCTTGGAAAAAATTGTGCTTTACACAACCGAGGGGTAATTTTTTGTGTGCCTCCATCAACTCCTCTTCCTCAAAGTTTTCCCCTACACAGTAAAACACATATTTCTGCATATTTACACAGTGGTCTTTTGTTCTGCAGGGAGAGTGTAACTCTCGTCCCACTCTCTTCCGATCTGCCACTTTAAAATGGAAGGAGGCTCTGCTGAGCAGGAAAAGGCCGTTTGTGGGACGATGTTGCTATGTATGCACTCCCCAGAGCCGGGTAAGAAGATTATGGAATGGATTATGTCTGACAATAATGCATAGTTGCAGCATAATGAAGTTGCAGTAGTTTCCTTACTTTCAGAATTAAGGTCGTAATGTTTCTACTTTATAAAGTGCTGTAGTTTTTCACTGTTGTTTGTGGTTGCATTTAATTTGTCATGGAATTAAAGAATGGCACACATCTGTTGTGATGCTTGGTCTCCCACCTCTCAGTGCAGACTTACTCCTTGCACAAAACTCTTCAGCTCCTCAGAATGATCACTGGGACATGGGATAGCAAAATTATCTGGTCTGTTAGATTAATAATAGGAATTTGGTGCATAGGAAAGTGTGAAGGTTTGCTTTTAGGACACTTTAATTCTCTATCCACAGAAAGATACAGTTTTGAAACTGAGCAGTATGGTTCCTTTCCAACTTGCTCAGTCCTGTACTTGAAAGAAAAGTTAATTTTCTACACCTGGCTGATTCCTTGCCTCTCTGCCCAGCCTGGAAACAAGGACTGCCAGTTGTGATAGTGGGGATATTTGTCTGCTGGGAACAGTGTCAGGATGGCTCTAGAGAAGTTGTGCAAGCTGATTTAAAATATGAACTTTATTGAACTGCACTGGGCAGGCTTTCTGTAAGCTCAAGATGCAAAATGCTGATAAATGGCATAATGCAATTTGCAACCAGTTCATCTTGTAATTTGACTATGTGTACACCCTGGGCTTTGGATTGCACTCAGTTACACCTTCACTGGCTGGGCTAGAGTGAAAATTTGCTTTACTCTTTGACCAAAGAGAAGTTATTTCACTATTCCTCTGCTAGAACAGAAAATTGCTGCAATGACATACAAATGTGATATAGAAATCCAAATGTGCCGTGAAGGCTGTGTATGGTATGGGCAACAAGACAAGCAGTTAGATAAACTGAGACTACTTCAAACAGATAAGTCAAGTGTTTTGACTTACGAAAAGGTATATGTGAATCCTCAGCTTAGGGCTTCATACATTTATTAATTAGCCTGTTAGTAATTAGGCTGTTACTCTCAAACTGGGAGTTATGCTTTAAAAATAAAAATCTTGTTCTGTATTTCGTCCATTTAGTAAGAGACTAATTAACTGTCCTGAGATCCCACTTAAGAAAGGGGCACAACCTATTAAGCCCTTTATTGCCTTCTGCTATAAGGAAAAAATACCATCCTTGCATAGACAGTAACTAAGAAAATCCTCTCATTAGATTCCAATTTTTTTTTTGAGCTGCCTTTTTCATTATTTTTCTTAAGGAAAAGTAGTGAATGAGACAAATTTCCTTAAGTGTGTTGGCCAAACTAACAACTTGCCAGGGCTGAGAGTGGGAAGTCTTGCTTCTCTCTCTCGTTTTCCTTCCTGTTCTCCTGAGGGCTGATCAAGTTCACTAACCAAGCAGAAAACTACCTGCTTTATTCATTCAGTCTGTCTATCTTAGTTTCTTTGTCTTGTCTGCATGAAGGTGGGACATTAAAGGGTGTGCTAGATGTGCTGTAAGTTAAGAGGCGAAGGGTAGTGATCAGCAGGAAAGGCCAGGATGTGGTGGTGGGAACTGGGCTTCTTCTTTGTGCCAGCAGGGACATCCTGAATTGGTTCAGTTGAACTCACCACATGCTCTGCCTGATACAGGATTGGAGAAGAGTTTAAATAAGGAAAAGCTAAAGTATGGCATTACAGCTGGAGGATGAGTTTCATAGTGAGGTTTAACCTGATGCTTAGAGCACGGGTATGGACTGGTATAGACTGGCATTCAGTGATACTTAACTTTTTGTTGATTGTTTGGGAGACCAAGAACAAGTCACTTTGCTTCTCTTTGCTAGAACATGTCATCAGCTTATAAGATCCACAAAAAAATCACCAGTGTATAGTCAAAGAAATTAGCACTACCTTGAAGTTTCCTCTTAAGAGCTTAGAGCAACAATTGGTTGATTGTACAGTCCAGTTGTGCTTTAGCTGGGAGCAGGAGACTCTGTGCTCCTGCTGTAGCACATCATTTCTACCTGATTTGCAAATGACATAGCACGGTCATATATTTTAATTCTGTGGCAATGCTGCATCCTAAACAAAATACAAATGACTCTTACCTGACTCCCATAGCAGAGTTGGTGGTGAGGCTGTTATGCAGCTCTCCTATTGCTGGTGACCATCTTTCTCCTTTGCTGTCCTTTTTTTGTCTTCTTTGACATGTACAGTTACAGTAGTTTTAGCTGTAATTCACTGCTGACAAGGTACCAGTTTTATAATTATGTGTTATTTAAGTAGAAAGAAATCAGCCTCTTGGTCGAGGTGTTTACTTGAAATATGGAAGAGTAAAGTTTAGGTCTTCCTGCTAAGGAATATTTGTTGTGGAAGTGCTCCTAAACTCATCCCAGTTAATACCTTGGCTTGTGGAGTCTGTAACAAGGATCTACAAGGCTGGACTGAGTTTGTTGTTCAGGCAGAGCAGGAATGTGGAGATTTGCCACCTAACCATGGATGGATATCCTGACCCTTGGGCTACTGTTACATGATCTGCTGGCGAACTGGATGTCTCAGACTGAGCGTCAAACGCTCATGGTTACACTAATGCTCAATGTGGCTTAATAAAGTTCTGTCTCAAAGAGGAGTTCTGTATTATGACAAGTCCTGGTTTATATTACATCAGAATCTGATGAAATGTTGTGGCTTGAAGAGTGTAACCAGTACAACCACACAGTAAAGCCTAGAGAATGGTTTGAAAGTACTGGACGTGGGAACAGTGACTTGAATTTCATTTTCATTTCAGAACAGTTTGTGTACTGTATAAGCAGGTTCAGCACTAAGCAGGTTCAGCACTTCTCTGGTTTGGCTTTGCTTATAGTATAAATGAAAACCATTGCATTATCTTATATTTTATGGTGAATGTAACAGACAAAGCTATTCTTATGTAATGAAGTAGTCCATCAGTCTTCTTTTTTCTTGGTTTTACAGGATAACTTCTTCAATTCTAGTATTCCTTCTTTGGGTCTACGTAATGTCATATACATCAATGAAACACATACGAGGTAATATAGCAAGTGTTGCTTTTGCTTTTAAAATTCAGTGTGTTTTGATTTTATGACAGGGAAATCTCTATTATGGTCTGGACTGAGTTAATATATATTGGGGTCCTAAAATGCAGAAGTTTGGTGCTGACTTCAGTAGTATACTTGTTAAATCTGGCTGTGTGTATTTGTGAGCTGAGCAAAGTCCTTTGAGGTTATAGACAAGTAGTGTAGGGGTCAAACCTGTTTCACAAAAAAACAGAGCACCTTTAAATTCTTTCTCCCTTAGTGCAGATGGCAGCATCTGTAGCATAATGGTGAGGGGACTGGATTTATTCCCTTGTGCAGAATGACTTCAGCCTGCATTAATTAATTTACTAAGCAGATCTGCCTCACAATTTAGGTGTTGACTATTATCACTAATGGCAATTCAATCTAAATATGTCTTATGAGTCTGTCTCTTCTCTGCCTCAGTGGCAGAGTGCAGCTTCTGAGAAATGGGGTATAAATGAAAAAATCTAAAAAATGAAGACGTGTCTTTCCGCTATTGGAATCATATGTTGTGTTCTGGGATGAGGATATTGGAATTGCACAAAAATATTCTGTTCTTTGGAAAGTTAGTAACTCTTGCTAAGTTTTTTTTACAGTAATCATTAGCATAAGCAAGTCCTGCAGTGTTTGTTGTAGAGTCAGAGCAAACAAAGAGAGGCCAGCAGCCTGAAAGAAATGAGTCAAAGTGTCTGAGTGGAAGAAAGGCAGCATTGTGTGTGCTTGAGAGGGAGGAAGCTAATGTTAGAGGCTGTTCTTATTAAATTTGAATTAATTATGTTTTTTAGGAGTTGAGCTTCTAGTTTAGAATACAGAAATATAACAGAAATACTATATAACTTCTTAAAAATTAGTTTTAAAAGTCCAATGCTTGAATGGTTTTGAATGGTCAAAGTTACTTGAATTGGAAATATAAGGAGTAAAAAATATGGGTTACTGAATTACTCTGAAATAAACGCATTTAGCTCAGAATGTCATAGTGTGAAAATGGACAATTTTAATGAAATTCTGAGGTCCCATGGGGCTGCATAGTCACAGTTTCCTGGCCTTAGAAAGCAAGAGGTGTCCTCTTTTACTGCTAGCACGCTGTAACTGTATTGACATTATCATAGCCTTTGTCTGAGGTACAACTTCCAGTTTTAAATGTCTCGTGACTGGTCCATTCTGTGTGGGTTTTGTCTTCTCTCTTTGCTGTATGATCAGAAAACAGATTTTTCCAATTCAACTACATTGTGTCTAAGCTGTAAAATGAATGTAGAAGCTTGACAGATCCCTGCAGTAGCTGTGTGCTGTTGTGATATGTTCAGAGTTACCAAAATCGTTGTCCGAAAGAAGCATGTCCGTATCTTTGCTTTCTAAAAAAATCAATAAGTCTCTCAAACCCCAAAGAGAAGGGGAAAAAGGAAAAAGAAGCAATTAAAACAGTCACCAGTCTTCTTACAGCACAAATAGCTGGTCTGAATATTTGTGTAATCATTACGTGCTACTCTGTGCCCATGACTTGTGCATATGCACCCATCTTAATTACAGTGCACTCAAGGGCTTTGGCCTTTCACAGTGTAAAAGTTCCTTCTCATCTTTCCTCGCTGTTTTTAACACATGTATAAATTTACTGAAATGTGGTAGGGAGCTTTAACCACCAAAATCAGTAACTCGAGTGATGACAAGGGATGAGATGTTGGCGGCGCTCCAGCATGGAAACCACCATGAGCTTTGTCACCCACGGTTCAGTTTGGGACGCTCGCTGGAGCAGCAGCCAGCCATTGCACCAGCAGATCTCAGGACAGGGGTTTTACATAATACTTAGCTGCTCTGGGCTTAGGAATGGCCAGGATTTCATTTTTCATCCAGCTGTTAATTCTGCCCAGTCGCATCAGCTCTGCTGTTTGGGGGTCCCAGGAGTTTGGTTTGTGTAAGCGGTGGCATGTCCGCTCCTGACCTGGTAAATGAGGGAGGTGAGAAGAAGAATAGTAATGAATATCCACTGCTGGGGATGGGATGTAAACCGGTCTTGTGTCACATGCATTTTCTGTGATGTTTGATATTCCAAATAATATTTTCTCAGGTGATTGCTGCTTATATGATTTAGAGTAGAGGACAGAGTTAATTTAAAAAGAAGAGACTGTCTGCATAAGTTACCTTAAACACTTGAATTTATAGTGAGATTTACTGATTATTTAGTGGTTCTACTCTTGCTAAAACTTTGCTAGGAGAAGGTATGGAGAAGACACATAGGACTGGGTGTTTGAAAACACTGTAAAGGAAGAAAAGCTAACTAAAAAAGTGGATTTAGTTTTGGTGACTAATGCAAACATATTTTCAAAAGTGTTTGTGAGAGTTTACCCTGCGCTTACGTGAGCAGCTTTCCCAAGAGGACTCGGTGTTTCTTGAAGAAGTTGACAAACCTCTTTGCTGGGCATTTTCTTTCCTCGGTGGAAAGGGGCACCAAATTGGAAATCAACACTATTACTTCATTTGGCCTCGTTGAGCTGGGGAGTCAGTTCCAGTAGACAGACAAAATGTATATGCTAGTTTGGTTGCTACTTCCTTATGATTCTGTGGATGTTTTCAGACAGTATCACCCTGAATTGAAGGATGCAGACCCCAGTTGTCTCAGATGTTTTGTGCTATGTATCAGTTGTTTCATCCATAACACGAAGATACTGGCAATTTATTAGAAGATACAGAAGCCTTTAGACAGCCATTCATAAAACTCTACTTACTTTTGCTTCTTAATTGTATTTTTAGTTGTTTTTAATGCTACTTTTTTGACAGCGAAATATTTTGAGGATCACACTGAAATACCCTTCATGCTTTTGTAGGTACAGAGGGTGGCTTGCGAGACGCTTTTGTTATGTCCTTTTTGTGCAAGAGAGGGATGTTCATAAGGGTATGTTTGCCAAGAATCTGACAGAAAATGTGCTGAATAATAGCAGGTAAGATATTGCAAAATTTAATGTTTTTTACATTACCAGTACATTAAAATGTGAGTTAATTTAGAAACTGCAAGTTTTGAATATCAGACTGTTAAAATATTAGAAGATACAGTCTCTTTAGCACAGCCTTTCAGGACTGTAGCTTGCAATTTTAGCTGGAATAGTAAAAGGGGAGTTTAAGAATTACAAGTCTCTAAATGAACACTGTGTAGTGGGGGAACAGCAGACAGTACACACAAAAATAAATTGCTAAATGAGAGCTCTTCAAACTTCTATTTGTCCAATTCATGTAAATCATTACCACTGAAGTCATACGGCAGTCATCAGAAATTGTCAGTGTTCAGAAATAAGAGGAGAGCAGCATTTTGGAGTACCCTGAGTATATACCAGGAGAGTGCAGCAAAAAATGGAAAAAGGCTTTAGAATGGAGTATCCACCCTTAACTTTGTGGAGCTTGTTTTCTGTTTCATATGCCTCATTTTAAATGGCATCTTGAGCCCCTGATCAGCTGTTAAGGTATCAGTTTTCTTTGGACACAAAGAAATTCAACCACATGCTCACTCCTCGAGGCTACTTTTGTCAGAGGGCACAATCTGCCTACATTAACATTCCTAATTCTCCTGAATTTTTAATGCTTGTGTCCCATCTGAAGATGATAGTGTTGCTTTTGAAAAGTAAAACAGACTGTGTTGTGCCACAGTCATGGTATGTTAAACCACTTACTGTCTCCTGGGTGTGTTTTAAGTGGGGAAAATAGTCCTTAAAAATTTTGTTAGACTTGGTAAAACTGAGAATTCAAGGGGAACAATACTGTAGAAGTTCAAAAGAGCAACTGTGTAAATCTATCTAGTGAGGTCAATGAAATTGCTATGGCAGGCAAAAGAAAACATTAACAAAGATGAGATTGCACCTGTTCTCCCTGGATTTTTAACTTTATTAACCATTTAGGAAAATTGGCAGTCACTTAGTATTGGTACTTGTGAACTGTGTACATACTGTTTTATATGCTCACCTTTGAGCTCATTCAACCATCATCTGCCTGTTACATTAGAGCTTAGAAAACTGAATTAAATTTAATGCATTTGGAGTACACAGTTGTTCAGTGTGGATGCTCATTCCAAGCTGTTGTTGTGTGTGTCTTGGACTCTTCTGTTGTGGGACTGTCTCATAAACTTTACTTTTTAATGTTAGAGTCCAGAAGGCCATTGTAGATGAAGCCTCTGAACCAAGTACTCCAGGTAGTTTTGTTCAGACGGATCCTAAAGCTATCAACAAAGTGAAGAAAAAAGCTAGGAAAATTCTCCAGGAAATGGTAGCAAATGTGTCACCTGCTTTAATCAGGTAAGAACTATGTCTCATCAATATTGTCAGTGAGTGGAAGGATGGACAAGCTCTTTCTGTATAATACCAACAGATCTCGTAACACATTATGCAGAAATAATAATTACTCTAAAAATGCATTATTCATAAAAATCCACTTTCTAATATTAGCTAATAAAATAGTAGTTATTCTTCATTTTCAGATGCAGCAGAAGCACTCTGCCTTTCCAAGGAATAAATCTTACAAGATTAAACACAAACTTTTTCTTTTCTCAAATTAGTTTTGGTGCTAATGCTTAGACCAGTATTGGCATCATTTGTTGTTTCAGGCTCATATGGGCAAGAGCAGCTATCTGCAGCATCACAGACTGAAAGACAATTTTTCCAGTAGCCTATTCAATACTACAATTTGTAGATATGAATATCTCAGAGAGAGTCTTATTTTAGATAGCATCTTCTCCTGTGGTGTCTGCATTTACTACTAAGGATGATTTTGTCTCTGTCATGTTCCTAGTTCCCAGCCTTCACTGAGGTTGATAAAAAGATTTGTCTCATAACTGCAGGAGGCTGAAATATGGCTACTAACCATAGGGAAAACCTTGTTTGGCAATTGGATTTTACAGTAATTTTGTTTAAATATAAGTTATCAGATTAAAAGGCTTTGCCTCTAGTCTTACAGAAGCAGAAATAAATGAAGCTTTTTGAGTTGTGTTTGTTTTCCCTTAGGTTGACTGGCTGGGTGTTACTGAAGTTGTTTAACAGCTTTTTCTGGAATATCCAGATCCACAGAGGTCAAATAGAAATGGTCAAAGCAGCAACAGAGGTAAGGGAGGGTGGGAAAAAGTCCAGTAAGGTAGATTTCTGAAGTAGTTTCTAATAATGTTTGCAGCACTTCACTTTTTGTGAGAGTTTTCCTAAGTCTGTATGAAATGAGATTGTAGGTAGAACTGATGTGTATCTGTGAAATAGTGTTCTTAATTAAATATAATGCTCTGAGAGTTACATAACCTAAAATACTGTGTGAACTCTGGGTTTACCTTTGATTCAGGATCAAATTTTAACTGTCAGGCTGAATGATTATCTCAAGTAACCTGCATCCAACATAATTTCCAGTTTTTTGAGCTGAGATAGCCAGTAATAAATTAGTAGACCTAGTCAGGATTTTTCACTTTTACCTTGATTTAGAGTAAAAAACTTTAAGAAAAAACTTTTCCTATTTCTTACTAGCCATCTGTTTCCAGTTTCTCAATATTTATTGGAATTGGTCGAACAAACTCATAAATGCTACCATTTTCTTTACACTCAAATGAATTGACTCTTCTTGCAGGATTTACCTTAGAAATACTGATTAGATAAATGGAACAAATAAAAAAAGTTCCTATTATTTTCTGTTGTTTTTTGGATGCTGTGTTTGGGAAATGCACTATTCATAAATCCTTGCTAATATCTAATAGAAATACCAGTACTTTGGTGACAGTGAGGATTTCCACATCCCTTTAATTGTTTGATTGGTGTCTCAACACTGTGAGTCTGAAGAAACTGGGAGTATTAATCATTGTTAATGTAATGGATACAACTGAAAACTACAGTCCATGAAAACTAAGACTAAAGACTTGTTTTTACTTGGCTAAAGACAAGTTGCCTAAAAGGTTCTCCTTGTCCCAGCTGAAGGAAAACCAGGAGTAAACAAACTCAATTATGGTAACTGGAAAATACCATCAGTTCAGATAAGATGGTGCTAGCAATCTCAACAGTGGATTTAAGAAAAGGAGTAATATTTCATCTTTCTTACCAACTGACTTGTTTCTTTTTTCCTTCTCTCCCCACCACAGATGAATTTGCCTCTTATCTTTTTGCCGGTTCACAAGTCCCACATTGACTACCTGCTTCTTACATTCATTCTTTTCTGCCATAACATCAAAGCACCCTACATAGCTGCAGGGAACAATCTCAACATCCCCATTTTCAGGTAATAACCTCTCCTTATTTGAAAAAAGACTGAAGTGGTGGGATCTGACCCACTGCACAAAATGTCCAAGCGTAAAATTACCTGGCTGTTACTGGGCCATCATGTAGAACTTCTTCAGTTCCTGTAACATGTTCAGAGAGGGAGCATCACAACATCCTTCTGAGAAGATCTGTTATAACCTTAGTAGGGTAAGCAGAAAGGATATTCCTTTCTTGGAGTCTCAAAATGGGTAGGTGACTAAGGAAAGATGATACGGGAAAAAGAGTTGTGAATGGACAGCTCTTCATGCAGTTTAGTGAGCTGGCTAATGAGCAGCAACAGTACAGGGTGAATAATACTTTGTGAAAAGTATTCCACTTGAGTCTGTGTTTAAATTACATTTCTGGTGGTTGAAGAACATGAGGTATTTTGGGTATTATTTTGCCATTGAGACAGAATTTGGGCATATTTGATACCTAAAAAACCACACGATATTATAGGAAATTATGAGAAAAGAAGGGAAACACCTTGACTTTGAGAGTATTTTACATGAGTAAGTGCAGGTCTGTAATAATCCCAGTGAAAAAGGCATTCATACAAATTATCAATTAAAATGCTAGTTCTTAGGGCCAGCAGAATAAAGAGAGAGAGTTTAGCATAGATAATCTAACATTACTTTAGGCACTGGGAACCCTGAGTTCTGCAGCATTCAGCAGGCCCACGATCCATACACAGCACCCTGTCTGCAGAAAGAAGCACCCACGTTTGGTCTTTTGAGCCAGTAAAGGATTTTCTTGCAAGAAAATAACTTTATTCATCTTTGCTTCTGTCAAGCAGAAGGGATGTTGTCATGAGAACTTCTTGCTACACTGTGAGATAAATGCAGGACCATGCAGGTGGTGTAATTGCTGGTGCCAAGTGGGAGCTGCCTGCAGATTGCTCTGTTAAAATTAGCTGGCTGAGCTGATGCTGCAGCTGAGGGGAGTGTGCAGCACATGATGGGCATGGAGGCCATGCTGTCTGTGCACAGATTGGGGCCAGCTCAGGTTAACTCTTACATGGGTCACCAGCATCTCAGTGTGCAAGAATCTCCTGGTCAGTGGTCTGTCAAGGCAGTGAAATGGAGCAAGACAGGGTAAAGAAGCCTGTTCGTAAGTGAAACAGAGAAATACTTGTGTAGTCCCATCATGTGCAAGTAGTGTAATACAGTTTAGTCTTTAAGAATTTCAGTTATTTGAATCCTTGTTGTGTGCAAGGAATTTTTTGTGGATGTGTAGTAGTTTTCTGCAAACTGAAATCAGTGAGTATAATCCTTCTTTGGTGTGTAGCACGTTGATCCGCAAGCTGGGAGGATTTTTCATTCGACGGAAGCTGGATCAGAATCCTGATGGTCGTAAGGATTTCCTGTACAGAGCTTTGCTCTACGTGGTGTGTATTTCTTGTCTTTCTTTCTGTAGGTAGTGTTTCACTTGGGTGGCAAGTGGGAAAGTGAGCTGTATCACTCTGTATTTATTGCTTTAAATTTGTCTGAAGTTTCATGATGCAAAAAGGGGATTTGTTTTTGTATGAAGTTTTGAATTTATAGAATAAAGAAAATTGCATGCTCAGCCCCTTTGAGGATGAGCAGATTTCCACCTTGCATAATCCTTATTAAAGAATGTGGAGTTAATACTCTCTGAGTTAACTTATGCTTGTTTCTCTGATGTCTTTTGTTGTGAGGCATCTCTACCCTGATTCAGTTAACACAATGGAAGTCTCTGTTCATGATGGGTTGATGTAATCTTTTGTGCCATTCAGTGTAGTAGCTGTATTTACATCTTGGAAGATGGGGTGTTCTGGGGAACCAGAAGGAGAGATGAATGCAAATCAACTGCATCAACTGTTGTTAGAGATGCTTTTTGAACAAATGTCATCATACTGCTTGTATATTGATGCAAATTCAGTTGCAGATAGGTCTGGGTTTGTGTCAGGCATTAGTTAATTACTGGGGTTTTTTCCCACAAGTATTCATGCCAAGTCGTGATCTTCCAATGCTTTTGAAAGGAAAGGTTTCTGACAATATATTTGAAATATAATTATATGTTATTATATATATATAAATGCCAATATAATTAGACTTAATTTAAACTTTTTTTTTTTTCTTTTCCAATCCTTTTGTATTCAGCACATAGAAGAATTGTTGAGACAGCAGCAGTTTCTAGAAATATTCTTGGAAGGCACACGGTCTCGAAGTGGAAAGACATCTGGAGCTAGAGCAGGTCTTCTGTCCGTGGTGGTGGATGCTCTCTTCTCAAATGCTACTCCTGATGTCCTAATTATACCTGTGGGAATCTCCTATGATCGCATAATTGAAGGTCACTATAACAGTGAACAGCTGGTAAGAACAATCAAATGACTTGTTTTGCCTGGGGGATTTTCTGCTTATGTGCAGGAAAATGTGTTACATAGTTAAATGTTATGCTGGTCCTCTGTCCCATGGACCTGGGGTTAGTGTTGAGGCATGAATCACAAAACCTCTCTGACAAGGAGTGCTGAGGTACAGGTGACACACTTCTAAATGCAAGTTCATGACAAGTAATATGTTCAAGGGGATATGTATGGAGAAAAATAGTTCTCTAGATGTACTTGAAGTTACAAGGTGTGTCAAAAGCTTTGGCCTTGCTTTGTCTGCTGTTGCGTGCATTTTAATTTTAAACGTAACCTTTTAATTGCAAAGTGGAAAAAAAGCAAAACAACCACCTATATTTTCTAGGGCAACCCTAAGAAGAATGAAAGTCTTTGGAGTATAGCTAGAGGAGTCTTCAGAATGCTGCGGAAGAATTATGGGTGTGTCAGAGTAGATTTTGCACAACCATTTTCCTTAAAAGTAAGTTTGGTATCTTGAAGGTCTTTTTGAAAGTTTGATGTTTTTGGTGTTTCAGTAGTGGGATACATTTATTTCGATTTTCTCTCTGTGGGTTATGATCACTAGCGTTATCTGCTGCCGTCCATTCTGGTGGGACAAAAGTATCCCTGTTTTTGATGAATGTGTGAGTCTTTGGACTCAGCTGAAATAGTCTCAGAGTTGATATATTAGTTTTGAAATGGTCTGAGTATTCTTACTTGTGGAGTTCTTTGTTTAACAAGCAATCTTTAAAATGATCTTTATACCTTGTATTAATTCTTTATGTTGTAGAGACATTTGAAGGAAGCTGAATACTGTTTTCCAGTTTAAGTAATTTAATGACATACGCTATGGTTGAGGAAGGGCATTTTTCTCGCTGGGTTTTTAAAATTGCTAAGAAAATTAGTAGCTATAAAAGTGTCATGGGTAGTATATCATAAAAATCTGTATATTCTTTGAAAGTCATTCATTATTAGTTCACAGCTATTACCTACACTACTTCACCATATACTGTTCTGTAGCTTCTCAGAGAATGGGGTCATGTGGCAGTGTCTGCATTCACTTTAAATTTTCTCCGATGTCTTTGCAGAATCTGCTGGTACAGATTTCACTAATCTGTATTCTGCCACAGTATACCTTATTTTTAGTGTAACTTTAATAAGATTAAGCACTGTAACAGCAACTTATTAGAACATTATTCAAATTAATTAGGTGTTCTTCTTTCTGCCCTACTTCTCTCAGAAAAAGCAGTAGGTTAGAGAGCTTTGGAGGGTTCGGTTACCACAGCATGAAATTATTGTGACCAGCTGCACTGCATTATAATTAGTGTAGTAGGGAAAGATACTAATTCACTTCCAAAGGAGAAGGCTTGGGCTCTTCTTGGGAGTTAACAACTCTTCTTGGATCAGTGTAAGGAAAAGAAGGTTATCTGCCCTCTGAATCTAGTGAAATGCTAATCACTCTATACCTTCCCAGAGCCTCTGGCAGATCTCATTTGTACCTGTGTTCCTTATTGTGCTCTAGAATGGTGATAAATTACATAAATCATTAGAGTGTGCCTTAGTTCAGATTTGCACAAGTGTAACTTCAGTTGTGTCACTGCAGGTTTTTCTAAAGCAGATGAGCTTTGGGGGTTAATTTGTCTGCAGTTCTATGAGCACAGGCTTGGAAGCAGAAGAGTGTGTGAAAGAGGCTGTGAAAGTCTTTTAAGCAGCTTTTCTGGGAGGGAACTGTTTTCCTGACCAGCAGGTTAAGTGGCTCTTTAGTTTCCCATTCTTTACAAAAACTGAGGGAACACAGTGTCCTGAAAACAGAATAATGTAAATTTTAACCTATAAGGAGAGGAGTTTGGCTTTAGAGAAATTTGGGATTCAGGAATTCCAAGCATGCGGTACCCTGCCTGCTTCCTGGGGGCTTTAGTCTGTGTCTTGAAACTGGAGTTTTGTACACTCGTGTTTACCCCTGGAGAAGTTCTCTATCCTGGCATTTGCAAGCAGTAATTACAGTCTCCACGTTGGTTTTGAATGGGCTTTGCTCTCACTCATGTTAATGAGGAAGTTCTCATTAATTTAATCCCGGAGCAGCTCATCTCAAAGGAGTTGTTCACAGCAGGGTGCTGACAGGGGTTATGTGTTGTTTTCATTGCAAGTTTTTTCATGAAGTACAGATTCCTTGCTGTGGGAAGTCTGCTTTGTGCATAACATAAAGTCAAAAGTGAATAAGCTGTTGAAAACTTTTAATATCTCTGACCTTATTACTGCTTGTTTGGTGTGAGCTATTTTTGGTCATGGTTTCATTTTTGAGTAATTGCCTTTTTTCTGTAATAGCATTATCAATTGAATGCAAGAATAGGGTGGAAAATGTACAAAAAATAACAAGTCTTTTTTTTAACAGGAATATGTAAACAGCCAAAGCCAAAAACCTGTGCCTGCTTCTCTTTCTTTGGAACA
This sequence comes from Corvus cornix cornix, assembly GCF_000738735.6. Classification (NCBI taxonomy): domain Eukaryota; kingdom Metazoa; phylum Chordata; class Aves; order Passeriformes; family Corvidae; genus Corvus; species Corvus cornix. Next base: position 9,228,731 of record NC_046336.1, read on the forward strand.
AGCTTTGTTACCAGCTATACTTCCCTCAAGGTAGAGATTTTTTTTGGATGTTGTTGAAAGGCAGGACAGGTTGGGATTTGTTTGTTTATCTTTTTAGTGTTCTGCATTACATTCCAAGCAGAGCTTGAACTGCCCATGGATAATCTAATTGTTTATAGAAAAGTGCAAAACTTAGGCAATTACAACTATGCAATTTATTATAAGAGTTAGATTCTTCCTGATGAGCTCTGTTTAAATAAATTCAAGGAGACTTTTTAAATTTTTTTTTAAATTTTAGTGACGTCTGTTGGTTTGTTTATAAATTTTATGGAATAACTCAGGGAAAAAATTACATGCTTACTGTAAGTGAAGGATTTTTTTAAACCTTACAAACATTTCACAAGATTTTTGGAATAATTCCAAAGCAAATAGGACCTGGGAGTGAGTACTCCTTGTTTTCAAGGAGGTGACTGTCACTCAGAACTGAAAAACTGCTCAAGGGTTAGCTCTGCATTTGTTACATAGATACACATTTTAGTTGTCTTTTCAGGACTTACACAAACCTGTGTGGTCCTGGTAGAGACAAAGTCAGTCCTGTACCTTTAGAAAGTTCTAAGTCCATACAAAAGACCATTTCTACTTTGTAGAGAGACTGGGCTCTGTCTTTTAGGTAGATTTGCTTATTCTACTGTTCATATTTGTTGAAGGAAAGCGAGCAGTTGGTATTGCAGCAAAGTTGTGAGTAGCCATAGAAAATGGTTGCAATTTTTCTTATGGTAGTCTTACTATGGATTGTTTTTTAGTGCGAAGAAATAATCTGGAAAGGTCGGTAGAGCTTTTTCCTTGATAACATTTTTCTGCCCTTACCAGACTATAATGGTATTTTGTGCTGTGGTCCACTTAGTATATATAAAAAATCAATTTAGATTATTTTACATTTTGATAAAAATCTAAATGTCATCATGTCAATTTTTATTCTGTATTCAGACCCAACGATACTGTGGATGAAGGTGCAGAGGCCTCACTGCCCAACTCCAGGGATATCACCAGTGAACCCTTCAGAAGAGAGCTGATATCCAACTTGGCTGAGCACATTTTGTTCAGTAAGTGTTGAAGGGTATCACTACCACAGAATCATAGAGTGGTGTGGATAGGAAGGGGCCTTAAAGATCATCTTGTTTCAACCCCCCTGGCATGGGCAGGGACACCTTCCAGGTTGCTATCAGCTGCCTGTTTTGTTTTGCTGACTGCATGAATTGTCTGCATGGTAATGTCATACTTCCTAATTGTCTCCATTCAGGTGATCATTTAATGACTTGCATGATCTTGACAATTCTCCATCCTTTGTCTTTCTCCTTCCTCTTCAAAGTTTAATAAACTCTTTTTCTGATCAAGTAGAAGATTTTTGTTCTGTTTGTTGGACTAGTACACTAAACTTTATGTACTCTGAAGTGCTTGATTGTCATATTGATACACTCACTCATTTCTTACCTCTTCATGCAAGTAGTTATTGGAGTGTCTTAATGGCTTTATTTAAGGTCATACATGAACTCATCTAGCTGCATGGACCAGTGTTGCCAGGTTTTATAGGTTATGTGATATATGCTTCAGTCAGTAGCTCTGTAGCTTGTGGTACAAGAGATACACGGAAAGTAAGTATTTAAGCTTTATTTGGCCTTCTTACTGAATTTAATCTGATTACTTTAATATTGTTTCTTGATAGACATGATACACTGTATTTCATTTGGTGGGTTCAGTTCCGTGCCCACATCGCTATTATTATTTTTTAAATAGTGGGTGCTCTTTCATTTGTAATGCTGTTCTGAGTGTCTCAGGGCCTTAACAAGTTTATCTTGTTCACCTCTAGCTGCTAACAAGTCCTGTGCTGTGATGTCTACCCACATTGTTGCCTGTTTGTTGCTGTACAGACACAGGGAGGTAAGGCTTCTGTGCTGCTTAAATAGCCAAACATTGCTTTGGCCTTGATAACTTACTAAAAAAAAACAGTATGGATTTTACTATTGTATTATACTGATAAAAGAAGAAAGATTAAAATTTAATTTAATTTTAAATTAAAGTGGATTTGAGGTAGTCTGAGTGCTGATATTTTAGTTAGCAGTGGGTGCTTGAACACAAGCATTGATATTGATGGGATGATAATAAATGCTTATGTGGAAATAGATCTTTGTAATTCAAAATGTTATGCCTTTCTAAAAGATTACATGGGTTTCATTTATTGTGTTAGGATTGTTTTTTAGATCTCAAAACACATTCACTATTGAATACTCTAGAAACTGTTCCATTAATTTCCAAATTGATTTTGCTGTTCCTCAGTACTAAAATATTTTATCACAATGGCAGAATGATACTAATGTTTACCTGAAGTCTTGTGCATGAGACTTGGAAGAAATTTTTTTCTCCTACAAGTTTGTTTTGCATTTTTTCTAAAATTCCTTCTCCTTCTAATCTGAAGCTTTTATTGCATGTAAGTTGAGAATAAATGGAAAAATATTGGTCAGTTGTATAATCCTGCTTGTGGAGGAAGTGTCACCATTCTCTTCAGTCCAGTCTTTCCAATTTCCTAAAATAGTGGAATCAAAGAAGCATTTTACAATGTGATCTGAATCCATCTTGACAGAAAACAAGAAAAGGAGGTTCCTGAGGAAAGGCTTTTTCCTCATGTTCCACAGCAGTTGTTCAGTTCTGTTAAGTGCAATGTTCCCATCTAATTGATCATTCACTTTATAGCATAGGTAACAGAAATATGGTACCTCTGGCATGGCCTTGAGGTATTCAAGTCTCTGCAGACTGTGAAATAAACCAAGAAGCAAACAAAAATCTTGCATCCCCAAATAGTTGCATGGCTGTAAAATATAATTGCATGTAATTCAAAACATGTGGAACTGCTCATCAAAACCTCAGTGAAAATCAGTTTTTCTGCTATGACTATGGTGCTTGGGGTTGTTGATAGTTAGTGTATTGTGTTTGATATATACCTGATTATGTAGTTTACTGGTAGTCTCCTATGTAGAAAAATTGTTTAACTTTGTGATTCTGTGTTTATTCTAGGGAACTGATCTTTCCAGGCTGGTAGAAGATTTCTTCTCCATGAAGGAGGAGGTCCTAGCCCGTGACTTTGACTTGGGATTTTCAGGGAACTCGGATGATGTTGTCATGCATGCCATCCACTTGTTGGGGAACTGTGTAAATATCACAAACACGAGCAGAAACAATGAGTTCTTCGTCACTCCCAGCATCACAATACCTGCTGTCTTTGAACTCAACTTCTACAGCAATGGAATACTTCATGTATTCATTAAAGAGGCTGTTATTGGTATGTTTTGGGGTTTATCAAGGAAAGACTTTCTTGTAACCCTTGAAGTCAAAGTATCTGCACAGAAAACCTCATCAGCTTCTTGTGTTACTTACTTTAATATATTTTTTCACTTCCTGTTTCAGCCCATGTTTACCTTAACAAACAATTTTAAAGCAAACTTATATTTTGTTTGTGGAACGTTTCTATTCTTTTTTCCCCTTATCCTTTATCTTTCTTGGAAGTATTTGTGTACTGGTCACTGCCATAGGCAAAGCACTATCAGAGGTCTGTGCCAACATGGCAAAACCTGTGCTTTGATGAGCAGTATTTTAATGAGATTTTGTTTTGATCTGACATTACTGGACACAAAATAGTGGTGAATTCTGTCTGTATTCTTGAATGGCATGTGTAATATTTGACTGCTTTTAGCCCTCAGAAGTAGACAAACCAGAAGTTTGAAGTTTCCTTTGCCATAAAGCTCTTTGGAAAATTAAACTTTGCCTGTGTTTGTTCCTGCTCCAGCCTGCAGCCTTCACGCGATTCAGAGCAGGAGGTACAGAAATGGTACCAGTGCTGCTTCTCCCAGTTTGATCAGTCAAGAACACCTGGTCCGAAAAGCTGCCAGCTTGTGCTACTTGCTTTCTAATGAATTCACTGTATCTTTGGTAAGTAATTGCATTAATTGCCCAGGTTTTTTCCTGCTTGTTCCTTAAAAATTACAGGATGCTTTCTGCAAGTGTCCCAGCTCTGATCTGTTCACTGTCAGCGCAGTCTGAGGGTGGTGGGTACCAATGGGTATCACACACTGAGTGCCCCCTGCTGCTCCTGCAGCTGCTGAAGTGGGCAATGCTGGGCTGGGGCTGGAATATTTCTGCTGTGCTTTAGGCCTTTCCTGAGAAAGGCAGCATTAAGAAGCCCACCTCGAGTTGTGGGAAGCTGAGAGAACAGCTTCTCTAACGTATTTTGTGTCACTCATGTAATTGGATTATCACAGCTGTATTTGCATTCTGCCCAAACTATTTATTTTACGGGGTTTTTTAACCTAAAGAAGCAAAAGTCTTTGTGAGTACCCAGCTACTATGAGTATGCACAGATGATTGAAATTATGTTGGGAAGCAAGGCTCCATATTCTAAAGATATCCCTTATTTGCATAGGAGTGCAGTACTCATTGTGCCACACCTAGTACTTAGTTGCAATTTTAAACATGGCTTGACTTCAGTTTTTGTTGTGTTACAAAACACTGACAAGAGCTGATGTTACCTTATTTTTCAGACACTGCATACTTTCAATTTTAAGTGCTGAATGTTCTTTTCTCTTATGTGTAGAAGTTAATTAAAGTTCTAGAGATTCTTGAATCAGTTTTTAAATTTGTACTCATATTTGGCTGGTGCATTTTAACAGATGCATAAACCAAATTTAATATTTTTGTCTGGGCAGTAATGTTAGCTCATATAGTGGAGTTCTTTAGTACTATTATCCTTCTGTTTTCAGAGTTAGTAATAGATTATTATTTTTTTAACTAAGAAAATATTTCCTGGATGGTGATGAATAATGTAAAAGAGGTTGTTTTTGTTTATTCAGTTTCAAAACACATAAGAGAATTTCTTGAAAGTGTAGTTTCCTTTAAATTCCAAATAGGTCGCTGTTCCGAGTTTCAATAATTTTAATTTTATGATGATTTTATTCCAGAATTGTTAACAAACTAAAATTTGGTTAGAGGCTGTTAAAAGGGGAGAATATTTAATGTGGCTTTCTACCAGTGGTAATGCATTTCGGAAAAATCTTGGACATGTTTTAAATATCCTATTTCACTATAATTTTTTTTAATGTCTGCCAGGGTAAACACAAGAGTGGTGCATTGGGATTATGCTGATAAAAGTTTAACAACTTGCATAAAAGGAATAATACTGCTATATCTAAAAGGCTCATACTGAACAGGGAATGATGTTGCCATAATGGGTGTAATGGATGTGATTTTTTCATTGCATTCCTTTTATGTTGTGCAGCCTTGCCAGGTGATCTACCAAGTTTGCCATGAATCTGTGGAAAGGCTGATCCAGTATGGCATTCTTCTGGTGGCCGAGGTAAAATGGCAGAGATGCTGTAGGAGTTCTGTACTTTACTACGGGTAGTTCATGCTCCTTAGTTGTGAGACTTGTTCTAAATATACATTGTTACTGAAAGCTTGTAACAACGTGCCCAGGACTGAGACTGCTTCATTCTTCAATGCATAGGGTGCAGTCAGCCTGTGATGCTTCATGACTCTGTGTATAATTTCATTTTACCAATAAGGCTACTTAGGAAGACAAGTATTTTTGTATTGTCTTGAAACTTGGGATTTATTTTATTTTTGGAGCCCTTTCAAACGTAGCATAGCTACATGGATTTTTACTTTCTGCTATACAGGAGTCAGGAGTCCAGACCTTTTGTCATTCTTTAATTCCTTTGCATTGATCTCAGAATTACTGTAAAACTCCCCAAATTGCAGTTTTGGGGCTGCAGGGGAGTCACTGTGTGGTGCAGTTTGCCAGAGGTGCACAGTGCAAAGAAGACCTTAGGAGCAGAGGCAGCTGATTCAGCATATCTTTGCTTCATAAACTTCTTTTTGTGCATGCTAAACAAACCTTGGCACCCAGGAGGAAGCAAGGAAAAAAGTCTTTTTCACCAAATGTCTCTTTTCTAACCGTTTCTCACTGCTTCCTATAATTGAGTCTCACCTGCTTCCATTAAATACTGGTTAATAAATGCATTGATAAGTCAGATGAGATTATAAAATAAACCTATTGCTTGCCTGGATTTGAAGTTGTACCTATTTACCACCTTGTCTTTGAAATTTAAGCAGGATGATCAGGAGGATGTTAGCCCCAGTCTTACAGAACATCAGTGGAATAAAAAACTCCCTGAGCCGTTATCTTGGAGAAGTGACGAGGAAGATGAAGACAGTGATTTTGGAGAGGAACAGAGAGATTGCTACCTGAAGGTAGTATTTTCCTTAGGCTAATAATGTTAAACCCTCTTGTGAGAGATACAAATTGCTTTTTCAGGACAGGTACTGATATTTTTCTTTATTTGGGGTTTTTTTCTTGATTTGCAATCTTAGTTTGTAGTTTTTTTGTACAGTCCATAAAATACCTTTGTCTGCTTCCCATGAGGAAAAGAGCTGAAGAAACATCAAATAATCTTTACAGGGAAGAGCAATGGTTAGAGTCCTGAAAACTGATAAAGACTCAAGTATCTTGGTTTTATTCTTAACATGCACTCTAAAAGGGGCACATCTGACTGGTATTTATATTCAGCCTATATTCCACTTCATAGGCTGCTTATGTTGATTTTAGATACTTTACTAGTTTTCTCAGAGCTGACACAAACACTCTTTAGGATACTTGTTAACACTTGAAAACTTCTGTCCAACTCTGTGAATGTAGGGCAGCCCTTCTGTTGGCTGCGGAACAGCATGATGTCTTTAATTTTATTTTGGAAAAATAGTATAATACCATGGAGGAGGAAAAAATAGCATTGGTCTGTGAAGTTCAGTGCCTGTTTTGTCCCTCATGATAAACCTCTTTTCTTGCTACGCTCTCATATTGTGCTGTGCCACCACACTTGTTTTGGTGCAAGTTTTTGAGCTTTTGTTTTTCTTTTGGATGCTCTTTTGCCATGTTCTGCCTTGCAGGTCGTTTCTGGTTTCCACTGGTCTCTGTCACTGAACTTTTTGTTGCCTTTTCTTAGGTTAGCCAGTCTCAAGAGCACCAGCAGTACATCACTTTCCTGCAGAGGTTACTGGGACCTTTACTGGAGGCATACAGCTCTGCTGTCATCTTTGTGCACAATTTTAGTGGTCCTGTTTTAGAATCTGAATATATTCAGAAGCTACACAGGCACTTAATAAGCAGGACAGAGAGGAATGTTGCTGTGTATGGTATGTTGAACTGGTTTTGGAACTGGGTTTGATTCATTCTGTTCTTTCTACCACACGGTAGCCCCAATTGAACTGCAGTTTGTTTATCTCTGGGTTTTCTTTCTTGCAGCTGAGAGTGCTACCTACAGTCACGTGAAAAATGCGGTGAAAGTCTTCAAGGAAATTGGAGTAAGTGTTTGGTGCTCAAATCTGGTGACTGTTAAGTTTTGTTTCAATAAGGAGCACAATTTGGACATTTCAATGAATCTATTCAGTGTCAGTTTAAAATCAGTGAATGTATCTGCAGAAATGTATTGTGGGTTTGGAGCATTTTGGTTTCCTTCAGGCTGAGGGCTGTAAAAGAGAGCACAAGCTGTAGAACAGGGCACTTCTTGCCCCTGGGAAGGCCTGTCTGGATAGCTGGGTGACTAGACGTTTTTATTCACAGCAAGTGAAGTTCCTCAGTTTTACTCCATGTCTCTATTGGACAATATTGAAAGGCTGAGAGCATGTTCTGTGCTCAGTAACAGCTAAATTTAATTTTGAAGTCTACTTAAATCTTTAAAAAAGCATTAGTTACTGAATTTTGGCTTAGCAGTGACTGATGCTCCAGAAGAACCATCCTTATACACCTTCAGTGCTCACCATGAGGATGCAGGTGTTCTTAAGATAAACACTCAGTTTTGTACTTTACCACCAGTATTTTAAATCACCCATGTAGATGTTGCAAGTGAAGTGTTTTTCTTTCATCAGAATGGCATGGCTTCCTGAATGCCAGATAAGATATAGCATTATAATTTTGAAAGTTTTTGACATTTAGGCAAAATGTTGCTAGATATGGGTTTTGAAGTCTTTGCCTTTAAATTCTGATATATTTAATAATCCAAAATAGTTGGCCTAGTAAAGTTATCTTCCTGTAGACTCTTAATAGCTGTGAGGAAAGCACATTTTGAAGCCATCATTTTCCAACAGCAGCATAAACTAGCATGAAAAGTAGAACTAGATAATGTCTGCTGAGCATCTATTGTAGCATAGCATATGAGTTCTTTTTTTTAAAGTGCTTGCACTTTTGTAAGTGCCTTTGATTGCTTGTTTTATCCTTCACTGTTGAGTTTTGGCTGTTTATCACGCACTGTACTTATTTCTCAATTTCTTTTCTTCCATAACACTTGAAGGGCTTCAACACTGAGTGAATTCTAATAACACCTAAAGGCATTGCCATCTAAGCCTTCAAGAAATGAAAAGAAAAAATCTTGTAAATGAGGGAAAACTTAGTATAGACTGTAACATTTTAATCTCAGAAGAAAGGAGATTCCTGTACCATGCTGATGCTTACATGTGTTCATGTTGTGCTTTAGGTTTTCAAGCAGACTAAGCAAAGGAAAGACATCATTTTGGAACTCAGCACTACATTCCTACCTCAGCGCAATAGGCAGAAACTACTGGAATTCGTCATGAGCTTCATGGTATTATAGACCACACATTGCACCTTTGTCCAGGGACACAAGGACAGTTTTTGAGACTGTGGCAAAGCCTGGGGACATTAGCAAATCCTTCAAAGTGTAAGGTGCCACTGTCTGGGTAAGGCCTTCTCTGACTTGAACTACTGGAAGACAAGTGCCTTCTTACGTGTGCATTTATGGGTTTCTTACAGTCCCAGTCTTGTTGTAATACAGTGATACTCAGATGACACTTTGGATACAAGTAATTAAACATGTTGCAAAAAAAGATAAATTATTAGAATTAGATGTAAAAAAAGAGTGACTTTTATCAGTGTTACATTTTAAATGAACTTTTAAAGACTGTAACAGATGCACAAATACACAAATTGGTGTTCTGTAGCTAACCCTGAGATCTTGAGTTTAGTGGCAACACAGCTTATGGCTTAACCAAGTAACTTTCATTCCAATTCAGTTTTATTGTTTTAAATAAATGGTTTAAAAATTTTGCTTAGGCAGGCTATATACTTCATGGATAAAGCCATAGTTTTTCAGAAATATTAACATAAATGCCAAAATTCTAACGAAAATTACAGGTACAGACATCTGAGGATAACGATCATGTAGCAGGTGATTGTGAGAAATGTCAGCAGGCACACCTTGCACTATTAAAACTGTGTAGTGCAGTGGTAAATTGCACTAATCACTGCTGTCAGGAAGAATGTGAGAGTAGTGTTCTTGTTTTTATTATGGCATCTGTCATTCAGCCAGATGAAAGTCAGGTGACAGTTGCCTGAATGTGAATATCTTGTAAAATCTTAGATTATTATTTAATTGAAAAAAGAATACCTATTAAGTTCGGGGGGGGGAGTGTTTTCTTTTGTTTTTTTTAATTAATAGGATGCCAGATTTTTTTTAAGTGGAGTAAAGGCTTGATTTGGTGAAATAGGTTTTAATTTTGGCCCTAAAAATTTCAGCAATAACTTCGTCAGTTCAGCTTCGTAGTTCTTTGGAAACAAGTGTTCATATTGTATTCTGTTGTTGAGCAGACCTAAATTGGCATGAAGTAGTACCTCTGGAAACACAGAAATATAAACAATGTACTTTTGACTGTGATCTAACTGACGAAAAAAATTAATTCATAGGCAAAACTGAATGGCAAATAATTTCTGCCCGAGGAAACAGGACTCTGATGTTGCAATTTGATCCTTTTGCATGGAGAACTTGCACTGCAGATTTCATCTTCTCTTCATGTGAGGGCAGTTTAGATCGCAACCTGTAGTCCTGTATTTTAGTACAGCTGATTTAGCTGAAGCAATAACTTGGTGGAATGTGAAGCTGGTTTGCTTGTGAAATGTATTTTCCCTCCTTTATGCCTTCTAGATGAGGGAAATTAAGCATTTCCTTTGCTGCATTGCTTTGCTTGATTCTCACATCCTGGCCTTTTGAGCAGAAAATCTCCCAAACTTCATCATGTAATCTCTGTTGCTTAACACAAACATGGAAAAGCATACTTGAATCCCAGCACTTGCACTGTTATGCCAGCACAAAACTGATGCACACAATTAGAGTTTGTGGCCAAGGAGCTTGGATTTGTACTGCACATTTGTCAACAAAAATATTTCTGTAAATTTTTTTATTAAATGCTATTAATATTTGAAACCTGCAGTTTATAGTTTATTAGCATTCTACTGTTAGCACTGTGAGATGCATGTGTTTTGTCACTAAACCAGGTGCTCTACAACACTTAAAGAATTTCTGAACCAAAGCTACATTAATACGAATAAACACTGACCCTAGAGTCACTTGTTTGTGTTCTTGTGTCCTGCTGTCTCAGCAGGACAGTGACTACATCACACATCGTTTGTTTTGTGAAGGCTACCAGCTGTTTAGAAAACAGTTTCATCTCATACTCACTGATGTGCACTGTTTGTCCACCTGATGAATTCTCCATACAATGTTTGTTGCTGATGGCTTCCATTTAATATCAAGAAAGTCTAGGTGCTTCTGAATAACGAGCTCTCATAGTTTACTGCACTTCAGTAAATCTGAAGTGTACTAACAGCAAAGATTATACATAATTTTTTTTTTTTTAAATGAAGCAATATGAAGCAAACAAAACTTGAGTCATTTTATTAAGAATGTTTTTCCAACTGAGGCATTAGTTACCATAAAACCCAGGAGTGCTGTGGTCACTGGAGTGTTCTGGCTAGGTGTTGCAACTAAAGTCATTTATGGCTTACATTAAAAAAAAAATTAAAAATCTAAATCTGGTTAACATAAATCAATGAGTGGGTAATAATGCATGTGAATACACATTAATGAATACTTACATATGCAGGGGGAGGGGGCACCTCTAAAACTGTTTTGGTTTTGTATGAAAAAAAAACCTGCATGTGAGAGATTGGTACTATGAATCATATACCACTGGAAGCCTTTGCATTCTGCAGCAAGTGTGTATGTATATGTGTATATATGCTAGTGTGTATGTTCTGACACAAAACATCTATGCTTTCCCCTGAAATTAAAGCACAGAATGTAAAATTATCAGGCTGTAACAGTCAAAAAAAACTAAAACCAACACTTGCACTGTATTTACACCTTCAGTGTCTTCTGATTTTATTAACTTCTCATGATTCTTTTGCTGTTAGAATTCCGGGTCGAGTTGATTTCAGTAAAGTTAACCAGTAAAAGAGGAAGGACTGGCCCTGAATTACCACAACTGTATTTTAAGACTTTATCAAGACTTTCATGAGTCTTGTCATTCTTGTGAGCATAATACTCAGGTGTGCAAATCTTTCTGGGCCAGTGTCTTTCATGCTATGAGAAACTTAACCTTTCCATGCACATCCTGTAGATGTCCCGTTTTTAGGGTGATGATAAATGTAGAATTGCACTCCCCGTGCGGCCGCAGTGATCCCCGTCCTCACTGCCCGTAGTCCTGACTTTGTACTGACCCTGACAGTGTCCGGGCAAACGTGCCTGCTCTGGGCAGCACAGGGCTGCACTCACCCTCTCTGAGCAGGAACCACAGACACACACTTGCATTCAACTGCCTACCTGCCCCTCAAAGAAGTGCCCCTAGCACCACCTGGAAGAAGGTTGAGCTGGGAGGTGATGTAAAGATACTGTTGGTTTTGTGTTCCTGAGCTAATGAGCTTGGAACTGCTGACTGGAGAATGTTACTGTTTTACCTGTTATGTGTAATGCGTGTCTGTTGTAGAAGCACAGAGGTGTACTGGAGTCATTTTAATAAATTAAACCGTTTGCTAATATGACATTTAACAAGCTCTTCTAGTGTTATTTTGATTTTTGTTGTTCTGTTTTTTTAAATAACTTGCTAAGAGAATTCATTCAATAACTTCGTCCCACTGCAGGTAGTTTCTGAAATTAAAGCATTAAAATCTTCTGTTGTAGATGTATCTCTACCAGTGTATGTGCTGCAGCAGAGACACTTAAAAAGCAGGTTGAGGTGACATCCCAACTCCTGAGCCACTGTTTTGTTGCAAAGTGGAGGTGCCATTTTTCCTCTGTGTTCCCCATCCCCATGTACATGAAGTTCTTTTGCAGTTTCTCTCTCCTCATGGGTGTGTGTGTCATTCAGGAGCCTGGGATGGCTCTGATGCTGCAGACTTCCCTTCTTGTGGTGATTTCAAGCTGACCTGGAGTCCAGTAAGCACCTGTCAGCAATTGTGACAGCATCTGGCAAATGTGAATTAATTGGAATGGGGCTTTAATATAATAAAACCTGCATAGATGATCATTACCTAAATTGAGAAGGAGGGATGCTGATTCACTCTTCAGGAAAAAAAGTTATAATCAGCTGATTCTTTAAGAGGCCTCTAGCAATGTTCACATGCAAGCAAGGCTCAATTAATTGACAACTCTAGGCTGAAGCAGGAAACTTAGAATTCAATTATTGTCAATAGCTTAAATTAAACCCAATTCTTGTTGGTGATGACCTTATGTGTTATTTCTGTAAATGTCTTCCTATTTCTCAGTCTTTTGAAATCCCAAATGTCAGATAAAGCACTTATCTCTAGTTTTTGCTTAATTCAGTTTTTCTGTAATAAAAGTTTGTCAGGCTTATTTAGAAGGATCATTGCTTTGAGGTCTCTGCTTTGTTCTCTCATGGTACATCGTGTTTTCAGTAACTGTGTTTTGAAGGTAAGATCCACATTGATCTGAGTTGCTGCTTGAAACATTTTCTTTTCAGTTTTTATTTATAGATGTTCCTTGTGTTTTGCAGTGCTGGGTGAGAATTATTGTCCTTATTTATTCTCCTGTAAGTTGGCCAACCTGTTAATGTAATTATCCAAAAGGTATTATCATAGTTGAGGCTATCTTTAGAATAAGGGACTTTTCTGAAGAAACATGTAGGAAATGTTCATCACTGTGTGTTGTGCCAGAGTTCAGGCCTGAGAGACCATAAATCCCAAAAAGACTTCCAGCTTTCATCTGTCATAAAGCATACACAGTTACAGAAACATTTTTGTTAAACAAATTTAATTAATTACTGAATAACTATTAGTTATACAAATCTATGTACATGTAATTATGCAATGCAAAATTTCAGTAAAAGATACAAAGCATAATTGCTATGAATAATTTGCATGAAAAGGTTGTTCTCCAGCACAGTAATAATATTGGTTGTTAAACTGATAGTATTTGCAATGTCTGGGTCTCAAATGTTTTCCAGAGCGACAGTCCCTGAGAGGTGAGGAAATGCAGATATGGAGATCAGTTTGTGTAAATTAGGCCCAAAGATTCACTGAACCCATGCATGGCTTTAGACACGTGTCACTTCTGATGCTGTTTTCTATTTTCATTTGAGAGTAATTTGAGGAAAACTGTATGTACAGGTATAAAGTGGTTTTTCTTCCTCTCGTTGAAACACAAGCCACAGTCAGAATGAAAGAATTTTGGAGTCGAAGGATTACTATTAGAACTGGACACGATTCTGCATCTGGTTTGAATCTTGTCTGTTCAGTACCTTCATTAGTGGCCTAAAGTGGGGAACAGAAAAGAGTTTGCACTTCCATTTGTAGGTAACAAGATCTAGGAGAGCCAGGTAGTCCAGTGGGGGTCATCATGACCCCAGTGGTAATGACACATTTTTGAAAGATCTGAAAGAAGGCAAAAAGAAGAAAGCAGTTCCAACCAGGGTATTACGTCTGAGAGACCAACTGATGTACAGGCAGGAGAGGATGTACACAGGAGAGGAAATAAACCAGCTGTGTAGCAATTCTTGGGAGAAAACTCCAGTTTACTGGCAGACCACAAGCAGAATGTGACTCAGAAGGGTGCTGCTGCTGTGGAAAGGGCAGGTGTCACATAATGATACCCTTACTCCTGCACATGAATGACAAACATGGGGGAAAACTTTCCAGTCCATGAGGTCTCAGCTGGGATACCATGGCCTGTTTGAGGAGTTCTATTTGAAGGATGCTGCGGGCAAGGTGGAAGGGAAAAATAAAAGGCTTCCCCTCAGCTCCCTGTATGGAGAAGAATCTGGGTTATTCCTTGGCTATGGGAGTACCTAGATTGGATAAAAGTAGTGAATTTAGTCTTCAGTTGCAGTGGGAAAAAACCAGGGTAGATAATGTAAAATCTTTTTACTGTGGGCAAAGAGAAGTGCTGAGATAGATGGCCTGGGAGGGCTAATGCTTCCTTTTCCTGGGGAACACTGGGTTCCTGTCCCTGTTCCTGTTGGTTGGACCTTGCTGTGTGGTGGTGAGCAGAACAGACAGGTGAAGCTCTGCCTTCTGGGCATCTTTCCTGGGCAAAGTAGGAACGTGTTTGTACAGAAACAGCTTGGTCTGGCTGCTTTGGCTGGTGGTCTGGCTGATTCTTTGTGTTTGAGATCAGGAGCAGCTGTAGTATGAATTATACTTTTTGTTCCTGTAATCACTGAGGAGTAAAATATATGAAGGCTTTATTAAGGTTGTTCTGTAAAAATGTTTGCTTAGTGTCTCTTCTGGTCTAAAACCAGATGGAGTGCCAGCAGGGAGCAGGAGAGGACTGGGGAAGAAATCAGACATCGCTGTGGCTCTGCATTGTCTTACTGTGTTGTGTGAGCATTTTCATAGAGAGAGGTGTAGGAGTCTCCTACTTTTGTCAGTAGTAAAATCCCTGGTGACTGGAAAAGGGGAGAGGAATCCTGCCCCTGGCATTTTCATCTTCCAGAGTGTTCCTGGCAGATAACAATAATAAATTACAAATTAACCCTGTAATCTGTTAACAGTTTACAGTTTAACTCTGGCACTGCTCTGGAAATACTGAAAGCCAAGTGATATTTCCTGAGCTTCAGGTTTACTGCTGGCTTGACTGTTGCATTATCTCAGGAGTTCAGGTTCCAGTGATTGTATCTACCCAAAGAAAACAACATTTATAAATGGCACAGAATTGACAATGGCACTACTTTAATGCATTTTTGTTGGAAGAGTTTCCAGGATCTCCCCAAAAGTACTTAAGCAGCCTCTTTCAGAGAGCTCTGTGCTGTGTGAGGGCTGCTGTGTGATTGGTACCTGGGATGGCTTGTTATCTCCTCACTGTAGCTGTCTGTAAAACCAGTGTCACACCTTTGACTCGGTGTCCCTCTTTGGACGAGGCTGAGGAGAGGCTGAGGGATTGGTTTTGTTCCCCAGTTAAACATTTTGCATAGCTATGTAAAGTTTCAGGGGCTCACCTTATGACCATGCTAATGTATGTTTTTTTTAATTTAGCTGAAGCCTAATTTTAGCCATGGTGTTCAGCTTTTTTTAAATCAGGCTTCCTCTTGTCTCTGCAAGATGGAGAAGGCAAATTAAACTACTACCTGTTGGAAGGCAGTAAAAGCCTTTTTCTGTGTTGATATTTCCCCTTCGTTAAACTAAATTATTGTAGTTCAGCACCTTTGCCTGCAAGTTTCTTCCTTTGTCTTGCTGGCTGGCTGGCCATTTATAGCCTCCAGTTTCCTTAGTTTATCCTTGAAAAAATGTCTTTTAATCCCCCAAAAGAAATCACTGCATGTAATAAAATGAATATTCCCTTTTCTAGGAGAGGAGGAAGTTTAGACACGTTTTGTGTTTACATTTTTGTAGTAGTTAGATATGATGTGAATTACTTTTGGTGCTGGGCTTTAAAACTCCTGCATTCTTCCCTCAAAACTGCAGAATCTGTCCCTTTTACCCCAAAATGTTTCTTTTTTGTCCAGGAGCCTAGGAAAACTGGTTTAGGTATTAGGAGAATTCTATCCTAATGTAATCATTAACCCAAGTTGTAGTTTATAGAAGTCTGAAGCAAAGAAGCGTAGACGTATTAGAAGCTGGTATTTCTGGATATATTCCAGAGAGCTGGGAGAGCACACGAGGGCAGGAGGTTGTGTGTGCGTTTTTGTCTTTTAATTGGTTTATATGAAGTTATCCCTTTGTCAATGCAGAAGGCAGTAAAAATGAAAAATGTTGGAATCAGTGACACATGTAGTTAATTTTCTGAACTAAGTAACTTAAGTACAAATTGGTTATTAATAATTCAAAGCAAAATGCTAGATAAGAAATTGGAGCAGCTTGTCTATAATTTTCAACCATTAAAAGATTAGTCCGAGCACGGCAGTCCAAGGCTCCCTTATCTCTTATTAAAGCCTCACTTCTTCATTTATTAAAGAATCAGATCTAAACGATGCAGCAGGCCTGAGAGGTTGCTGCTGCAGTAGCCTGGTGTGTCCTGCCGTGCTGCAGACTCAGCAAAGCTGGAAGGTGGGTTTGTGCAGGAAATTTTGGGTATGCAGGACCTCCTGGAGATAACTGGCACAGTGAGACTCCTGCTCCAACTAGCTCAGGGTGATTTTCTTCTTCAATACAGTCTCTCACTTTCTTCAGTTCCCCCGTTCTTGCTCTCTGACTACAGCAATGTCCTCTGTGTGCCCTGGTATAGTGATTTCTTTCTCCCAACTCATTCTCACACAAGCTCTTAACCTGGAGTCTGCCTGCTCACTGCTGTGTAAACAACATAAGGGGTTCTGTTTAAATTGCCTAAGAAAACACTCTTCCCCGACCGTCTGCCTGCTTTAGCGTTCTGGCTGTACTTGTACAAATTGTATCTGAGATCTATCACAGCTACAGTAAAATTAAATAAAACCAGACTCTCCAAAGGAGATATGTAGTTGCCACTTTCATCCATGGCCAGAAGAAATTCCTGATGACTGTAAAACAGGGGACTAAGGACTTTGCTCCCAGCATTTTTTTTAAACTTTTTTCTTTAGAGAAGTGTTGTCATTTTGCTCCTAGCAAAACACAGACAAGCCCAGCTCCATCCCCAGTGTGTCCAGCAGATGGTGGTGGAGTTTCATCTACAGCTGCGATTCCCACTGAGGGACTGGGCACCACCATTCCCAAACCTCAGCCCCCGGACTGTCCCTTAGAAACAGAACATCATTTCCTGGGCAGCCAGCTGCAATATTTGCTAGACATAGGAAGCACTTCATTTGGAATTGGTTTTATATGTTGCTGTGATTGATTTTTATAGTTGCAGGAGTCAGGCAGTGTTTGACACCTGACACAACCACCACCACCTTGAAGGACCATGTGGGTTTACTCATCTTCAAGTGAAAATGTGCATCAGGAGAGAAGCTCTTCACCCATCTTCTTCCTGCGCTCTCTGGTCCAGACAGGCATTTTTAAGAAACTAAGCTATCACTCCAAGACCTGGCCAGAACATGGCTCAAGTTTGGAAGTGTCCCAGATGCAAGGCCAGAGTTCTGGGTTGAAGATCTGTATCAGACCCCCTCCCCCTGCCCCATGTAAACCAACGGGGCAGGTTTACAGCTTTGAGAGGCAGAGAACTGGATCTTCTGCATGGTAGGTGGAAAGGAGAGGGACTGGCAGGGCTGCCAGCTCAGCTTATCCCCTGTCCTGGGCTGATGTTATGAAGCCACTTTATTCCTTAACCATCCTCTCAATGCCCAAGGACGCTGTGCCTTTAGGATGGACCCAGGCCCGGAGCCACGGGACCGAGTGCGGGGCGGTTGAACGGCTCAGCCCAAGGGCTCGGGGGCTCCGGGGCTCGGCAGGGAGTGCACCGGGAGCGCTGTGCTGCTCTTTGGGTTTCTTTTGTGTTCCAGCTAGCAGGAAAAGGTTCTGTTGGTTTTTCTCTTGTTCTTTTTCCCCTTCCCTCCCCTTGCCTCACTGCCTCCCTTCCCTCCTTGCCAGTCCAGGAAGCCTGCGGGGGTGGCCCCAGCAGGCTCGCAGGGTGGCCCCAGCTGGTCTGAGCCTGTGTGTCTGTTCCCCCTTGGGAATTTGTTGTATTTGAGGGTTTTTTTTTTTTTTTCTACCCTGTTTTGTTTGGTGTTAATAAACAGTTTGTTTTTTTCCACTTTCACTTGCTGTGTCCCACTTGTCTTACTGGTGGAGGAAAAGGGGAGGCCCTTTTCCCTTTGGAGGAGACACTCACTCCAGAGCGTTTCCTCCTGAAATTTTGTCTCCAAAACCGAGACATCCCCCTTTAGATATAAATCTTCTTATGATGCTGCAGGACAACTCCAGGACTTTGTCTGAGTATGGGTACAAGGTGTTATCACAGTATCACATCATCTTCATAAATATTCTGCAAAGCATTACAAGCACTAATTCAATTTTAAAATATTCTGCAGGCTTTTCCTTGTGAAGATAACCTTTTTGACCTCAAGTATCCCAGAAAGAAGTCATTAAAACACCAGTGAGCATGCTAATTCATCAGCACACAGAAGTTTTTTACTTAAAATCCTTCTGTTGGCCCCTCTAGTGCAAAGCAGATTTGAACATGTCCTCAGTAAAAACTGAGGAGTCCACTGAGTTTAGGAAATCCTTCAGGGTAGGGGAGAGAGTGCTGTTCACTGCTGCACAGCTCGTGGGTGTGAGCTGGACAGGGAGATGACCGGGGCCCTGCTGAGCATCTTTGTCCCAGTGTCCAGGTGGCTTTGTGATCCCAGGAAAGGTCACTCATGTGCATGTCTTGACAAGAGTGTTGATCGCAACAAATCCTGCTCTTTCCCCATCCCTTTCCCTTTTCAGTTCCTCCCCAGTGCTGTGCCCCCTGTTCCAAGGCAGCTGGCTTGAGGCTTTGCTGGGAGCACAGCTGAATGAAACTCTGCATCTTCACCCCCTCCATCCCTTTTTCCTAAGGATTATTTTTCAGGTACACCAAAGTCCCAGCTCAGCTCCCTGCAAAGCACCGCTGGTCACTGTCAGCATGCTTATGGACAGAAACATGTTGGAGCTGGCACCAGGGGAGGAAAGCAAAGGCAAGATGGGCCCACATGTGCCCCACACTTCAATCAGAGTGTGCTGCCGAGGCACCGTGGTTGGGGAGCTTGGTCCAGTGATCCCTTGACTTGATACAGGACAGGGACAAGATCATTTGACTGTCTGCAGGAAGCAGCTGCAGGCATTGTATGATAAGAAATAAACCAAGCCTTTCTGTCTTGGAAGCAGCTCATGCTACCCCTTGTCTCCTCACAAGGGGTGAGAGCAGCTCTTGGATCAAACAACAGCAGGTGGCTGTGGAGACAGGCAGCCACATCCCAAGGAGCCCTGGGGAGCCCCAGGAAGCCTTTCCTGAGGGACTAGAGGCTGTCAACACAGGCTGCTGTGGGGGCAGATAGCTTCAGGTTACTTGCTGAATTATGCCATATGCCATTAAATCATCCTACATTAGACAAATCTATGGGCTTGATGGTTTCCCTTTTTCAGCACAGCTGAATGGAGATGCAAACACACAGAACACACTCTCTTTCTCTATAATTTTCCTCTGTGTGGTAGATGCGACCTGAAAAATAAACACACGTTTCCCTGTGGGCTGTGATGTTTCTCTGCCTGGTGCTTGTGTTTGCCAGCTGTAACACATCCTTTCCAGTCCGGTGCCTTTGCTGTTGTCGCTGTGATCCCCACCACATCTCTTTGGTACTGCCCTGCAGCAGGATGGGACCATTTCCACTCTGCTCCAGCCTCAGTTAAACAGTGCTTTATTTCTCTGCTGGCACCAAGAGCTGTTTGCAAGTGAGGCAGAGGTAGAAGCCTGACATCATCGAGAGGCCTCAAGAGCCTCAGTCCGGCCTGATCTGCTTGTGGCTGTGCTTTGCAATTCTAAGAAATGAGGTTCTTCAGACAGCTGGGATGTCTGTCTTCTTTTCCAGACAATTTTCAACCAACTTGCACAAGCCAGGGTGA
This sequence comes from Corvus cornix cornix, assembly GCF_000738735.6. Classification (NCBI taxonomy): domain Eukaryota; kingdom Metazoa; phylum Chordata; class Aves; order Passeriformes; family Corvidae; genus Corvus; species Corvus cornix. Next base: position 9,248,547 of record NC_046336.1, read on the forward strand.
TTGCAGATGTCCTAACAAGCTCTCCTGTCATCACGACGCAGTTCAGCTCGGTTGCCCTTTCTGGGTGCAGCAGCTGGGAGGCTGAACTGCTCATGCTGACCAGCCCTCGGTGCCCTTGGGTCAGCTTCTGCTGATCCACTGTGTGCCTGTGGCAGACGTCAAAGGGCTGTGGGAGGATGTCTGATGAGGTGGTGGTTAGAGGAAACAGGACACAGATTCACAGGAAACAACATTTCATTGGTTTTGCTTCGTGGCCTGCCATCCATTACAAGTATAGATAGATCATCCACTCCTTTTAAATTCCCTCTGTTACTGGCTTCTGGCACTGACTGTTTCCACACAACCCATAGGGGACACAATTGCTGCTAGAAAATGAGGGGGAAAAACGAGTCTTTAATTTGACCTGCAACATCAGAGAATTTGAAAAATTGTGAGTGTTTTTATAGAGCTTTTATATCATCACCCTTTTCAACTGAGCATCCTGAATGCTTTATAAATATTAATTAAGTCTCATGTGGCTCCTCTGAATTACGTAAAGACAGAATTGCCTCATCCATCAGAAGAGAGGATTCAGAAACTGCTTAACAATTTGAGACACCATTAAATGACACCAGTTCAGTAAATAAGAACATAACACCTGCTTGAAACTTTTGGGCAGGAGAAATAATGGAGTAACTGGACTATATCTTTCCACCCTTGCAAAAAAGTAATGTTGGGCCATGAAGAGCTACATGAGGACCTCTCTTCCTCCTCTTCTCTTCTTCTGTCTCTCCTCTTGCTTTCTGGGAAAACTTTGTCTCCCTGGGTAAAATTTATCTAAGATTAGGGATTCATTCAGAAAGGAATCAAGCCAAAGGGAAAATACTAATAAAATCCTCACCCTTTATCCCACTCCTAGAATATTATTGATGGCTGACACCAGGAACTGCTGGAAGAGAGGGCTGGTCCAACAGGCTGGAGATGCTGGGGTAGTGCAGGAGTTAAGGAAACTCCATGGAGCAGTGCGGAGCTGGGAGCAGGACGGTGAAGCCAGGCATGATGTGCAAACCTCCTTAGATAGCAGAACAGAGTGTTTTAAAGGGCTGTCAGTGTAGTGGTATCAGTGTGTAGGGGATTCTGCTTCTTCGGGAAGGAATTTCAAGATTATTCCCAGTCATCAGAATCACAGAGGCTTACCCAAAGAGATGAGCTGAGAGCAAACTGCAGGCCAATTACATACCATGTGTTAGATAAATCAATTACCACAGCCAGATGAAGAACTTGGGCTTGGACTCCAGGTAATTTAAAAACTTAACTCATAGTAGAGACTGGCATTTAATGAATTCAGAGAGGTATCCGATATTTACTCAAATTTCTCAAGTCCTACTGCAATTATTCTCACTTTCTCTTTCAAATGCCTGAGAAAGGTACTGGATTGTTTCCTCAGCTGGACTTCTCCAGCTGTGTCTTCTAAAGCCACTATGGATAAATGGTTTCTAAGAAGACAACAACAGACCAGGATAAAAGTAAGGTACAGAATAAGAAATTACATTGGAAAATCCAGGGATTTTTTTTTTTTAGTATACCAGATACACCAAGGCAATCTTGATATGCTTTAAAATTTCAATGACAACAGAGGCAACGGACACAAGCTGCAACAAGGGAAATTCCTATCAGGTACCAGGGAAAACATGCCCAGTGAGGGCAGTGAAATCCTGCAGCAAGGGCACAGCAAGGCTGGTGGATCTCTGCCTGTGGAGGGGTCTAACACCAGACTGGACAAGGTCTGAGCTGCCTGTCCTAAGCTGGCCCTATGTCGAGGCGGGGGAGGGGGGGAGGAGGGTGGTGTTGGACCACCAGACTTCCAGTAGTTCCTCTCAACCTACATTGTTCCATTATTTTGCTCCTGTTGGGAACTGGAACAGAACTGTGGAATCTCTATGCTTTAGATCTCCAGGACATCCTTAGACAAACTAGCAGACATGGGCAGCCTTTGAGACACTTAATTTTGTGTTGCTGTGAGAATTATGATCACTGTAAGGCCATGATTGCTCTGCTTGTTTAAAAATGTAAAAGTGAAACCAGTTTTCTTATTGTATTTCCTTTCTTCACCACGTATGAATTCAGCCCTGCTGAGTTTTAATTTACTGTGAATATTATGGCTTTGTTTCCTCCAGAACTTCTTTTGAAGAGCCCTTGTAAAGAATTGCATGGACTTTGAATGGAAATGAGAAGTAATTCAAAGCATGGATCTGTTAATCCTGAGAGCCTCAGTGCTACATCTTCATACACATTGGGAAAATATGCAAAGATTCAGCAATCAGTTACAGCATGGCTGCAATGAATCTCTTATTAGCCCATGCAAGGCACAATACATGAAGACTGATGAAGGAGGAAGGAGGTGAAAGTGAATTTTTTTTGTTTAAATGGTCCCAGTTCAATCAATTCTCTGTCTTCTTGGCACGATAACCCAATCATGATTGTCTCTGTGAAAAAAGAGGATTGACACCACTTTAATGTATTTCATTTCACAGCAGTTGTTTTCCTATACATAATATTTGTAAAGGAAAACTAACAAAACTCTAGGTAAATAAAAATTAAGTTAATTATTAAGTAGATTTCTCTGTCTTCCTCCTCTATTGGATCTGTATCCCCTTTCTGGTTTTGGCGCTTTTTTAAAATTTTTACTTTTTAAAGTAATGCTACATAACTAGCATTTAACAAACACCAATTTCTTGCCTCTCCAGTCAGGAAAAAAAGGAGTGTGTCTTTGCACAGAAACAAATAGTAACAAAAGAATGCTGGGAGCAGCTCAGTCAGGTTATAAATTTGTCTCATCCAAAGGTGTTTGTGAAGAGCACTATTAATTTCCACTGACATGAAGGAGGATTTCAGCGGTGATTTACCATTTGTCTTTGTTTCAATTAATGGTTTGGCTCCCAGGTAAAATAACAGAAAAAACAGATGTACTCAGAGTAACCCAGAAATTCTTGCATTTCTTTCCCCTCTTTGTTTTTAACATCTCGAGCTTCACGTAGAGTTAACAATGTGTCAACACTGCCATTAAAAACCTCTGGTTCTGTTTTTATATATGTGAACTGTAAAAAAAATTTGCTTCAGGCTCCAAATTTGCAGGGTCTTGCTCATGAGATCCTGTGAAACATTTTATGAATTCATAAAAATGTGGTAGACTTTGCTCCAGCTCTTGGATTCAGTCTCTTCAATCTCTACCACAAAAGTTTAATAAAGTGTTTTTAATACACTTTTATTAGTGAATTTCTTACAGAACCTATAATAAAATTGTTATCAGAGTTTCCTTATAGCTTTGTTTCTTCTTATCACAAATTAAAAAGCAAGCTTGCTGTTTCAGCTGCATTAGAAATTGATTCTTGACTCAGGTAATCACCACAGTCTTTGTTTCTCAGAAAGGTTATCACGTACTTGCACACTTGCACAACTCTCACATTTCCCTCACTTCAACCTCTCCACTCCACTTGTTTTAAATAGTTCCAGGAGGATTTTGAGTGGCATGGGCAGCCTGGCAGGGATCTTTAAACAGTGTTGCTGTACCTAAAAAATCTCCCTGGGGAGAATTTTAATTCTGCAGAGTACCTCTCCAAAGTGGTTGGGGGAATTAGGTTTCAAGAAGGGAAGAACCCAGGAGTTTCATTTGCTCAGCAGAGCTGAAATAAAGCAATTTATCTGTGATATTGTAGAGCTAATAAACACAACCCTTATCATGACTCTTTATTTTCTATGGAGTGTCAAAATGCAGGATTTGTCCTGCTGTAAGGAAACCATCTGTGTCATCCTGCCCCTGACAGCAGCTTGGGGCATGGGCTAAGACATAAGTCAAAAAACCCTCACAGTTAAATAACTCACCTTAAAAATTCATTTCCAAATCTCTACCTTCATGCCCGAGAGCACAGGCTGAAATGCAGGATAGCTTTTATTGTGTGATCTCCTGCATCCCTCAGCGGTGCAGCATCAATGAGTTTCAAAGGCTCATTAGTGTTTGCATGAATTGCTCCTGTAAACTGGCAGGCATTTCCTCTGACCACGCTGCACTGGGTTTCCAATTCACATTAACTCGATTATCTCTTTCCTTTCGTAGGGATGTGTGCAGGAGAGCTCTGCTTCGATATCCCACTTGATATTTTACAACTGTATCTCTCTCTCTTCTCTTTTAACTGCTATTCCTGCTCTGCAGATGATCATTTGGATTAGATATTGGGGTGTGCATCAGCATATGTGAAAGAGATATTTAGTATGGAATAGGTCTTTTGCTGGTCTATATAGATGTGAAATTCATTGTTTATTGTTTCTGATGCTGAATTATGTTGTAAAGTTTATTTTTTCTGATGGTCAATTCTACTCACAGGCTGCCTTTTAGTTGGGGGGCACTGGATGACACTGTTTCAGGATAAGTTTTCCCACTGCGGGATAATTTTAAGCAAATGTCAGTAATATTCCTCACTTCTACAACAGAGAAAGAAATAAGTAGTGGTAGGCAGTGAGACTCAGCCAATTGAAGAAAACATAACAGGAATCAGCTCCTGCTCCACAGTGAGATTTGGGTAGTGTGGATGTGCCCTGCATGTGGTATTTGTGTGTGTGCAGGAACAGAGTCCCTCCTAATCCCTCCTTGCCAGGGTGTACTCTGACCCCATAAATTTGGGCTATGTTACACTTTTGGTTTCGTAAAGCTGCTGCCAGATTTGGGGAAGAAATTAGGACTTGTAAAATTAGGACTTTTCCTTCAAAAATTAAAGTTAGAATTGAGAAACATGTTGTTGTTTCATCCTTTTACTTCCCTCTGTCCCATCAGGCTGCAGCAGTGCCTGTCCTCCTTCCCAAGAGCAGATTGTCAGTGTGGGTTGCAGGCTCCCATCTCTGCCTGGTGCCAGGCCACAGCACTGAGTGCATCCTTTCTGCTGATCTTCATACTGTCATAAAAGCCTAAAAGAGATTTTTCTCCCTACTCACTCAGGAATTAGGCTCTTGGGTTACTTCAAGTCTTGACCACTGAACTGATATGTTCAATGACTGTAATTGTTCACGCAGAGACCTCTGAAAACCACCCAGGACAATGAATGTGAACCCTTGAACCTTGAACCCTTTTTCCTGAAAAAGAGCTTGTGTGGCAGAAAGATGGAGTTTTCTTGTTACTCTGTTCTGTGGTAAATCCCTGTTTAGATGTTTTAAGAATGGCATTTTACATTTTTTTCTTTCAATTTTGCTCACGTATGAAACTGTCTGAAAGCAGCAAGGGAAATGAGTCTGAGAGGAAAGACATGGCAGCAGATTTCTTGTCACCTGGATAAGGATGGTGACAGGAGGAGGTTACTGCCCTTACAATACCAGTCTGCTAAGGTTAACAAATGCTTCCAACCACATCCCAAGTTTGCTCTCCTGTAGAACATTAAAAACCACCTAACTGAATCCTGTGGAACCTGTGTCCTCTAGCAAGGCTCTTGTGATTGCTGGCACCAATAAGGTGCTCTACCCCTGCAGGCAGAGTGAATATTATCCTGGAGAGGGACCACAGGGTTGGAAGGGAGGCACAGCACTGCTGAGCAGAGAATTGTACTTCAGATTATTTGTGCAGAGCTGTAGTGCAGGAGCCCTCCAGTGAGTCTCTAGTGTGCCAGACTACACAGCCATTCAGAAAGACCTACTTTATGTAGGAGTCATCTCTCTGCATCCGCAGTGGGACTGACAAAAGTATCACAGTCTGACTATATTCCTGTGAAATCTCATATGACTGGCCTGGCAAATGATGCTTACCTGGCTAATCCCCATCTTTAGAACAAGCTGAAGTAAAATCTGAGACTTGAATGTTTGTGTTCCTTGAATCATCAGGATAAACATCTGAAGGTTGTGGTAGCGCCTTGGGTCCATCAGTAATAAAATATGTGCGTGAGCTTGCGCTGTCATTTGTCTCATTTCTAGTAGCACTTTACCTGGTAGAAGCAAGCAGAGAGACAGAATGGCCAGGAGTGATAAACTGCTGTGTCAGAGAGTCAGTAAACCTTAGCCACAAAGTCCTTCTGCTTGTCATAAGCAAGTGATTTAAAACTTTCATGCTTTAGCTTCTGCCAGCGCATTTTGCACAGATCGTCTCTCTTCATCCCACCTTGCAGCTGTCACCTCCAATGGAGAGCTTTGACGTGATACAAAAATCACCTCTACAAACAGGACTAAGAAACCACAAAGAAAACTCATTTACTCATTGCTTGTGGTAATCAGAAGTTACTGATTTGTAGCTTCTCTTCAGCAAGAGCTGCAAATCAGTGCTTTCCCCATGGAATCTCTTACCAAAAGCTTTCCTTTAAAGGAAATCTTAGACATGAAAATGAGGGTAAAATGCTTGATGGTCTCTAAGGTTTTGGAGCATTCAGTTCCTTCTACAATTACTGGAATTTGGGCCTGTACATGCCTTATGTGGTTTTGAACATCATGCTTGACTAATATTGAAACTGGCAGAGCTCATTGCCAGCTCCCGGGGGTGAGCACTGGCAGGGCCTCTCGGGAGCTGAGAACTCCAGCAGCCAGCAAGAAGGAGGACGTGCTCCTTCATGAAGATATGAAATGCTTTGCTTTCATAGCTGCGAAGCCACAGCAGTTACAGATCTTCAGTGGCACCTTCAAGTCTTCAATTTCATGTCTTCATATGTTCCAGAAGTCTTCAATTAATTAACTAGGCAATTATCTTTTAATAGCTCTTTTCTGCTGCTCTGGGCTACACATGTCCCTTTGGTTGGCTGCTACGTGACTTTATCCAAGGAGTAAACATTCTATTTTTTATCTTTAGCAGTGCTTGGAGACCTCCTTCAGCACAAGACCACCTCGTCTGCACTGCTGGCAGTGTCTACACAGAGCAAAAAGTGGTGTTTGTGGTAATAACTGTGATCTGGAAGGTCTGGCTCCAGCTGGGGGAAGCAGCGGGCACCACTGCCATAACAAGCAGGGGGGCCATTATTAGGGTCACATTTCATGTAAGCTGTGCAATGAGAACTCGGATTGGGGGCATTTAGGTACCAATTGGTAACTCTCTTGTAGCTTTTGTCAAATCTACTTAAATGCCTGCAGTAATGGTTAATGTAAGTGCTCCAGCTTGTTCCATGTGAAGTGGGAATTTTGCGTGTTTGTTGTGACTCCTGCTTTGAAGATGTGACTGAACAGATTGTGTCTGGTCTGATTCCCACTGCTGGAGGCTGCTGCAATGAGAAATGTGATGCTCAGAATCACTCATTGTTGCACAATGCAAACTGCAGAATAAATCCTGGGAAAACTTGGCAAAAATCATGGACTTTCATCTCAGACCTGAAATGGGTTTGTTTCAATAGCTGTTCTGGGAGGCGCACTTTGAACTTCTTCTTAAAAAAGGCTTGTTTTAAAATTGTGAAAGATTGTGCTTCTGCAGATTTCATATTGATCTTCTGTCATTTGAGGATTTACAAATAGAATTGTTTCTTTTTTGCTAGTTTTAAAAAGTAAAGATTTTCTACTTCCAGAAAATCCAGGAGCAGAAAAATTCAACAGCCCTAGGATGGATCACACCACCAATGGCAGACTCAAAATAGGACATTTTAAAAAGTGAGTTGTTTAGATGCATGAAATTTGTATGCTCATACCTGACAGGATTCTCTTTGGTGCAGCTCTCTTTTAGGAAATCTTACAGTATTAATCCCACAGTGATAGACATGAATTTTCTCTATCCAAACACTGATGAACAATTTGAAAAAAGCAAACAGACTGTGATGAACTGTACAAAATCGACCTTGTAGCTGACAACTTTGTGTTCTGCAGAAGAATCACACAATTAGAACTGAATAATAATGTTTTCCCTTTCATTTGTATATTTCATGTTAGGTTTGAAAAATGTTCTGTGGGATTGTCATGTCCTTGCACAATGCTGCTAAATATCTTTTTCCCATGTGACGGGAAATAAATGTGAATGACAAATGGTACCCCTGTGAATGGTAAATGAAATCAGAGAATTCAGAGATGTGAGAGAGGCCGGAGAATGCCTGAAAAGTCAGAGGCAAAGAATGAAATCCAGCTTCTAACCCCTGGCTCATACAGGTCTGCCAGCTCTCAGGAAATCTTTGTAATTCTTAAAGGTTTTGGCTAAAAACCCTGATGTAGGAAAGGGAAAAAGAAAATCAGCATAGTTTGGATTGACCTTTCAGTTCTGAGAGAAAACTTTAGAGATGTCAGGGATCTAATTAACTGTATAACGGGACACAGTTACTTTGGAATATACATTTCACTCCAACTAGGAATCAGAAGTAGCCATGTAAATAGTGTAAACAGTATAAAATAGGGTAGAATAAAGCATTTCTGTGGGTCCAGTTCTCTGGTGTTTTACAATTTAAGATCAAAAAATTAATGTACCACGATTCAAACAGTTCAAAATACCCCACAAGAGATAATTAATCCAAAAGTACTTACAAGCAATAATTCAGTCAGCTGGTGAACTGAGTGCTAATGATGAGCAAGGAAGACTTCCAGCACTTGAGAACTGTTAGCTGGATCACCTAATCTGGTACTGAAGATAATTGCCTAGCAATATTTGTGAAAAAACAAACTGAAAAAAAGCTTAATCCCAGCACGTGTTCATGTAGTTGAAGGAGAGCCCAGAAAGCTGCTGAGATCATAAAATTGAAGGTTATTTTTTGTTGGCTTTTATACTGGAGTTACAATTTGCAAATGTAATCTTTCACATGCAGGGTGGGTCACACTGGCAGCCCCGGAGGGCACTAATGTCCCTTTGTGTCCCTGCCCAGCTGCTCCCACCCCTGCCCATGGTCCAGGAGACCCACAGCAGGCAGCCAGGGCTGTGATTGTGACTCTGGCTCCTGGCTGGACCTGGACCTGCCCTGTAAGGAGCCTGTCTCCTGGGTTGATCTCTTGGAAATTTCTCCTAGCTTTGTTGCCAGTTCAGTCTTTCTGAAACACCCCTTACTGTCTTATCCCAGACGTAGAAGTCATCCACTAAAGAGTTTCTCCAGTGTTTTCTGGGATGGTTGACTGTTTTTCACTTTTTGGGCTAAAATGCTGTGGAGCAGATACTCCTAAGTGCTGTGGAAGGAAAGGCAGCAGCCAACACTCAGGCCTCACTGTAGGTTTGTCATGGATCCCTTGGAACGGGAAACAGTAGTTCAGCTGAGAACCGGGATCAAGGAAAGAGATATTCTCAAGGTTTCCAAACTCTGGGGAGATAAATCAGTTGCTGAACAGTTCTTAGCCAAAGAAGCGTCCACCTGGCCACCTCCTGCACCCCACAGCAGGGAACTACCCTGACCAAGTAATTTTTGTTCTCCTGTTCTTCCTTTGAGGTGAAAGGTGAGTGCTTTGATGAAGCCACTTCTGGATGGGATTTTACCAAATGTTTGGCAGCATTTGAATTTTCAGCTGTGCTCTGGGAAGCTGATTTGGGCCAGTGGAGCATTCCTCAATTACAGTGACTGGAAGGTCAAGCATATGCTCCTTTATTGAAGATGCCTATAGTACCTGGGAAGAATAGAATGTTTCTAAAATATCTTAGGGAAAGAAAAACAAATAATCAAATAAGCATTTTACCCATGAACCAGAAGAACAGCAAGCTAATTAAAAAGTGACACTTCCTCACACACACACACAAAAAAAAATGCTGGGACAAAAAGAAATAGCTTTAATAAGACTAAGAGGAAGGGAAATGGTTTTGAGATTTTTGTTTGGGTTTTTTTTTTTGTTTGTTTTTCACACTAAAACTCAATTTAATTGCTAGTGTGGAAGGTCACGCATCAGAAATGCAGCTTTTTTGTCCATGGTATATTTAATGCCAAAACACATCTAACAATGCATCTCCTTGCCCAGTTGCTTCCATGGATTTCCTGGGAAGTTGGAGAGCTTCACTTTGGTCCAAACAGAGCTGATAGCATCTGTATTAGCAGAGTGGAGAAATAAAAGTTTGCTTGTTGTTTGCCTCCAGCTGTTGGATGCATCTCTGAGCTTCCTCTTATTTTCTAAGGGGAAAGCTACAGGTAAAGGAGATTCAGACTATGTAGCTTCGTCACCACAGGCTATTTATTATCATTGCAAAGCAAAGAAAGATACTGTTTACTTTTGATTTAATTGCAGTATATTCCCACATATGACTTAATACTTTATTGGGTGCTCACACTAAATCTCTGTAGTAATTTTCTCTGCCCCTGAGCTCATGATCTTATGAAGATTTAGGGGATTTGTTTTGAAATCCATTCTCTTGTGGGCTTCTAGGGTTTTTGTGATGTCAGTTGCTGTACAAATTCTTACTCCCCACACAATGTGCAAATTAGTTTTGAAAACAATTTCACATTTTACTGGGAAAATAAAAAGGCAATCATTTTGGTTACCATTAGAAAATAGTGTGGACAGGAATGGTGACTGAAGATTTTTCCATGACACTTAAAGCAACACGTGGGCATTTCTCTTATCAAAACAGTGCACCATGTTTTAATTCAGCAGCAGTAATAATAAAACCAAGAAAAGCCAGATTTCTTGAGCGATGCATAGTGTGTCATGACTTTCCTTACTGACGGCACTGGTGTTGGTTTTGCTGCAATGCTAACTAGTTTATATTTATTGTCAATTCTGTTTTGTGATTCTGCACATTTGCCAGATAATATCCAGAACACAAAATGCTATTTTGTAGAAAACAGCAATAAAATTACTGTATAGCTTCCTCTGTGTGCTTTAATTAATCAAACAAAAGACTCTCTGTGGAACACAGCACAACTAATTCTGGCTAAGGGACAAAGATGAAACATTTAACTACCCTATTAGACAATCTCAATGAAAAGGCACATGAAGCTGAGTGAAAGAGATAGGGGAAACTTCTCTGTAAGCACAGGGAAAACTTCAAGTGGAAATTAGATGAAAAAGAGAGTTGTGTGCGTTGAGTCTAGAAGAGAAAAGATTGGTAACTACAGTTTGGGGGTGGGGGAGGATTAGGGTTCTGTTGCTTTGGTGAGATCTTCTGTGCTTAATGATTGGAGATCAGTCCTAACCAAAAGCAAGTTTAGTCTGATATGAAAATGCTTGAGCTATTCTTTACTGTATAAATAAACTCATAAGGAAGAAAGAAAACATCTTGGTAGGCACTGAGAAAAAGACCCACTGCCACTATCCCAGGTGGAGAACCTGAGCCTTAATCTGAGATCCCACAGGCAGCAGATGGGCCATGAGTTCAGAGAGGTTTCAAGGTCCAGGAAAAACTGAATCACTTTCAAAGGGTTTCAAGGAGAGTTAAGGACAGCTCAGAAATCCTCCCGGTTTATTCAGGACTAAGGCCCAGGAAAGTCCGTGAAAATGCTTGTGTTTCGTGTAGTAGATTCAGAAGGACACCCAAAATATTTCTCCTTACAAAACCTGTTAATGGCACATAAAAAGAAAGCATGCAGGTAACTGTGAATAGCTAACTGTTGGAAGTAAACCTGGAAGATAAGGATTTACAGGGGTGAATCACAGCTTACCTACTGCTTGTCTCCTGTCTTTTGTGCATGGGCCTTAATGTCAAAAATATCATCAGACCACCTAACCTGAGCTCTGCCATCCAGCTATTTTTATTGAGCCTGTAAACTCCATCTGATCAGCCAGTTTTGTCACATTGCTCTGATTTAGCTGCTAACTCAATCAAAAGAACATCTTTCCTGCAGAGGAAAAACTTACAAAGATTTCTTGTGCCAGTTTTTGAGTGATCAGCTGCTCTGGGAACTTCTTTCCCTTTAGTACAATTCAGTTAATCCCATGCCTATTAGGAAGGGCGCATCTATACTTAACTCATGCATCTTGAGTGTTACAGATATTAACAATGGCTGACCCAGTCCTTTCCTCCTAAGGATACCTTCCAATCCATTTTGTCCTTAGTCCTGTAAAAAGACTCATGTTTTACCAATGTTATGTGATTTGTGTGATTCATTGCTCACACCTGCAATATGAGACCTTCTCCACTTGCTCCAGGTGAAGCTGAGATGCTGACTTAATTAGCCAGTTCACTGAAGAAGATAAAACCTGAAGAAAGAAGCTGCGTTGAGGGTTGTGGAGAGTGGGTGGGGTGGGGTGTTTGTTTGTTTGTTTGTTTGTTTGTTTGTTTGTTTGTTGGTTTGTTTGGGGTTTTTTTTTTGTTTGTTTGTTTTGGTTTGGTTTTTTTTTTTTTTTTTTGGGTCCCCTCCCTGTGGGTCTTTGTGGGAAGAAGGTGCTCTTTGGAAAAAGATATGGTGGAAGGTAAGTAATTTTTGGGATCCTGCTGGGGCAGGAGAAGCGAAATCCAGAAGCTGGCTGAAATGGTTATATGCCTGGAGATTAGGTATGTAAATATATTGTAGTTCTGACTACTCTTAGTATCCACTGATTTCTGGAAATGTGGAATCTGTTTGGTGTTGTTGAATGGCATATGTATAAGTACTGTGCCTTGGATAGGTGACAGTGGTGAGCTACATCCAATTCATCATTAGTCCTGAGGAAAATTAGATATTAGATCTTACTATGGGATCCCTTTAAAGGGCTTGTTTGGGAGCTCTTTATTCAGTGTCAAAACAGTAATCAGCAGAACTCTAGATGTGGGTGTAAGCTTCCTATACTGCTGAATACAGGAGATATAGTTCACTTCTTCTTTCTGTAAAACAGGGCTGCTGTGGGCCCTACTAGCTTTAGATCACATGTACTGGAGGCTAATCCTCTCTCAGGAAATGTTGATGCCTGTAATAGAGCTCTAGACTAATGTGGCAGAGATTTTGAGCATTGTATTTTGTTTGTTTCTTAATGTGGAAGAGATTCTGTAACTCAAATCTATTTGTCTCCAGGTGATCTTCATAGTCTACTTAATGTAAGCATTTTCTTGTTAGATTACTGTTTGCCTCTCTGCACAGTTCCAAAATAGTGATTAAAATTTTCGGTGACTTAAGGCTTTCCTCTGGAAAAAAATCCTAATTCCAATAAGAGTGTTAATACCAAGATTTACTGAAGGAGTGCTGAGTCTTAGCAAAGTGCAGCTGTAGAGGAGATTGTGAGCTTTACCCAAAACTATGTGGGTTGTCATCCAGGATTAGATGTTTTGAATCCTCCTCTTAGGAGGGTGAATCAGTGCTCCTGAAAGGAAATATTATCCTAAATAGGTTTTGTAATAAATAAAATTGTTTATCTGCAAAGCACGTGGCAGGAATGTCATAGGAACTTCTTGCTGTCCCACATCCTTTTACTGTCTCTGCCTGGGGCTTGTGACAGGAGCTGCAGAAGTTGCTCCATCCAGAGATGTAAGCCTTACTTTCCCTATACCTTGGTGTAACTGCTGGATTTGTACTTCAGTTTTGATTGAAACCCTTGCCTGGAAAACAAAAGGTACTGGAAGATATAGGATGAATTCTGAGCTGCAGACTAACACAGTTCCTTGTGTGATGTGCTGTCCCCTGAGCTTAGCAGGCTGAAAATTATTCTAGTTTCAGAGCAAGGGCCGTAAAACAGATTAATTTAAGCTTTATAGGACATGATGAGCCAAGAATGCATCAAACTTCTTTTTAAAAAGTGAAGGTAAAATTCATTTAATGCAGATTGCTTAATTAGCGATAGACTATCAATTTAGTGATAGACAGTTCATAGTGTAATAGAGGTACAAATTTTGAATTTTGTGCTGTTAATTGTTTTTCCTGCTTGTATGTTAAATAACACTTTGCTTTCTTGTCAATGTATTTGTGAATCAGTAATTCATAACCAACTAAACACTTTGTTTTATTGGCATGCTGGTTATGGTAATAACCAGAGGTTTTTGTTTAACTGAAATATGAGCAGCCAAGACTTGTACCCAAGTTTTAGTTTAGGGAAATGTAATAGACATCTTTCATATTGGTTCAATTTGAATTTTCAGACAATTTACAGATGAAAGGTGCTATGTTAAATAGTGGGTACAATACATGTATTTGCACTCCTCTGTAACCTTCAGAGCAGACAGTGGGGTGCTACAACACAGAGCCAAGTCCTGATGCAGGGTTCTCTGCAGGTGGTGATAAATGGAGTGTATTACTCAGTAGGGAGTGGGTCTTACTCAGAGTTGAAGGATAATGCAGTGAGAGTGGAGGGAAAGCTATTTTTTTGTGTATGCGGTAGGGCTCCTTTTAGTCTAGTACACATCAAGTGGCCTCAAAGAATAAATCAAAAATCTCAGCCTTATGCCCAATTTCAGGAAAATGCTGTGCTAGACTAAGTAGGAAAAATGAGGTGTTGGAAGGGTGAAGTTGACTGAATGGAACAGCTATGAATAATATATTGTTTTGATTTCTAACAAACACTGCTATGTGAATAATGGTCTTTCACTGGATGAAGACCTTATTCAGCAATCCCGCTTTGAAAAGTTGAGTGAACAGGTTAATGCTGAGCAATACTTGTAAACGAGTGTGCTGGTGAAGAAGTGAATGTGTGTGGGTGTGGCTGTTGGACCTGCACAGGAAGCTTGGCAGATATTTACAGGTGCTCAAGAGGGGGCTTGCAGAGCTGCTGGGGGATGTGTCCTCCCAGATCTCTGTAAAGGAGCACTCTGGTGCTCTCCCCCCTTGTGCCATGCTGTGGGTCTGTACCTGTTCTGGTTTATACACATGCCATCTATGCAGCTGCTTCCATCTGATCATCTTCATGCTCTTCCAAAAAGGGGGAGGAATATAGATTTTTTTGTATTTTTCAGTGGAATAGTTCATATTTTACTCTCCAAATGTGTAGGTAAAAGTGTTCTGCAATATTTTAATGATCCTCCTTAAAGGAGTGTAATGCTTCAGCTGGCATATAAAAAACTTACTGGTGGTGACCCACGAAGCCTGGCTGAACAGGGAGAAGACAGCATCTGCAAGAGTGTCTCCAAATGCAGTGTTGGCTCTTGGCTCAACAGTGAGTCCCTGTTCCAATGTGTTTAGTCAACCCAAGCCCCAACACAATGATGACTTACTGGTAGCCACCCTGTATGGGTTTCTTCTGACTGTTAGGATCAACTCAGTGCCCCCAAAGTGTCTGTGGAATTCTGGGCACAAATTATGCTCAGGTATGTCCAAATATTCACTGTTAAGCTCTAGTGTTTCAAAACACTCCTTAGTGCTCACAAAAAAAAAATATCTCCTTAGGGTGATGTGTATTCCTGCAGGTATTCAGGCCATTCCAAAGACAAGTGAAGCCTTGCAGCTCTGGCTGGGACAGTACAAACACCCACATGGTCTTCATTGCTTTGGTGTTAGGAAATGTCAGTTCCCTCTGTTCTTTTTGAATTCCAAGGTGCAGCACTGCTGTATAGGATTTTTTAATCTTGAACAGCCATTTTCATTGTGGGAGATGGTCCTGCCCATACTGAAAGCAAATGTAACAGTTGCCTGCAAGCTGTTGGAGCCCTTTGTAGGTGAACTATTCTGGATTTCTTTCCCCTTGTAAAAGGTGCTGTGTTAAGAATGCATCTTGTACCCTGTCATGAAGTGGCTTGTGAGAGTTCTGCTGTGACCTGCTGAGCTGATGTGAAGGCTGGAGTAAAGAAGCATGAAAAGAAGACATTGTGTTCTGTAATGTTTTTATTTTATTTTAAAATAGCCTGCCCTATTAATCTTCTTTCCCTGTTTTTTGAGTCTGCACTATTCTGTTTCTCATATGGAATTACTCTTATATAACATCAAGCCTCAGATTTATGTTTAATATTTGTGTGTCTTTGGGACCCTTAAGCTTTCTTGCAGCTGATTGTGTTTTGAGGAGATGCAAAATCTGCTTGAATACAAGTATGCTTTAGGGGGTTTGATTAGAGCTGAGGCAGCATGTGGTGCTAGCAGTGACGTTCATGATCTGCCTGCACTGATGGGGTGTTTGATAGATAATTCTGTTGTAGGTCCTCTGCTGGGGGCTCCATATTCCCTTTCTTGTTTTCATGACCTAAAAATGTTTTTGCCTTGACTTTGAGAGTGGCTTTTGCTTGTTCATTTTTTAGTCTCTTTCATCTGATTCACAAGTGATCTACTGTTACTGAGATATTCTGATGGCAGGGCCCTGGGACATGTGGTTTGTAATGCACAGCAAAACCTTATTGTGTGTTTAAGGGAGTTATGTACTTTAAAGAAACTAAAGAATTTCAGGCTAGTGTGGTGCCTCTGTGGGAAGGAATAAGATGAAGGGCCACTGAAGTACTTGTTGGAAGGTGATCAGGAATTCTCTTCTAATACTTGGCAGCACTGAGTGCATGGAGTTTTGATGTGATGGTCAGGGATGATGTTTAAAATACTTTGACTATTCCTGACAATGCAGCTCTGTGTCTAAGGAGAGATGATCACTGGAACAGTCTGGTTGTTTGTGGGTGCAGCATGGATTCCTGCCCAATTTGACTCAGTAGGATGTGCAGGCAGGGGGGACAGATCCCTTCCCAGGTACTTCCAACAGTTTTTATGTTGGCTTTCTTCAAAGCTGGAGGGATTCAGTATGGGGGATAGTCAGGGATTGTGTGGGTGTGCTCCCCACATTTAATTGACATTAAGACTCTTGGTCTGAGTGTTCAGTACAAGGTTGCAATAGGAACTTCTGAGTCTGGGCTGAGGGAGTTCTGGTGGTGTTTTCTCACAATGACTGCCTTGGTTTTGATGAAGTTGTTTGTTGGCTTTGATTGCAAGAGGATGAAATGACGTCAGCTGTACTTTGGTCCTGGTTTTATGGGTTTGTTACAGATGTACAGTGCAGTACCAGTATCTTGCTTGGAGTCTTGCTTCTGCTGTTTTTTATTTGGTCTCAACCATATTGCTAAATAGAGGGTGGTTTTTTTCCTTTTTCCTCCTGAAGTTACTGGAAACACCTGCTCAAGTCTACTTAACACTACAGGTAGAACTTGGAAAAAAACAAACCCACAGAAGAGAAAAGCCTTTTATTTTTTTTCCAGCCTTCAGTATGAGAAACTGGCCAATGGACTATGTTCTGAAAAGCATATTTGTCTTTCCTTACTTTAACCTACCTTATGGGGAATTTAGGCACTTGTCTCTTGTGAGCTAAGCAATGTGACTCAACATTAAGCAACTTAGAAAACAGTGTTTCAGCCTAGTCTGCAGTGAGTAGACAATTGATGGGGCTTCTTAATTTTTAGGAAAGTAATTGTCATGAGAGGTAGCCCTTGCTACTTGGCCAGGGGATTGATCTTTACTTGTTTTCATCAAAACACTCAGACTTTCTGAATAATGTCCTGAAGGGAAATGGTTCTTGGCAAAAGAGTTCTTAATTACATTCTATTTCAAATTTATTTTACATTCTGATCTTTATAGCAAGCAAGTGTAATGGGTTACTTCTGAGAAACTGGCATTGTGGCCTGTCCCTTGGGGACTTCTGGGGCGGCACAGAGAATTACAGCTGCTATTAAACTTCTTGCAGTAATCACAAATTGAAAACACAAGAAGCCAGGAAAAGTGTCTTGCAATTATCTTTGAGTCACAAACTTGCAGCAATGGCTAATTCACCTCTAAATCAGAAAGGAGATGTTCTAGTGCTGAGAAATGTGCCTGCATATTTTAGTGACATGATAAATTGCTTAGATGCTTTCAATCTGGTGTCATTTAGTGTTGACTTTATCTGCATACAGTATTTTAATTAGTACTAAACAATAATTAGGTGACAATGGTGAAGTCTTTAGCAAGTATGAATCAGTATCTGTTTATACACCTTACTACAGTCACGTGGGAAATAGTGTAGGGAATATTTAATAACCTCTGAAAGAGGATAAAAAAATCCTTCCGTTTGTATGCATGTACTAATAAGGCTGATGGTGATGCAAAATGTAAATAATGGCTGTAGTACCTTGTCTTGAACAACTTCTTTCTTGCTCTGCTGGTGGGAATAATTTTTTTTCTGGCAGCTGGATAATGAGCATAACTCTTGCACCTTCCCCCTTTTACTGCTGTAGCTATGCCATGGAAAACTGTTTGTACTCCAAATGCAGCCATGGTTCTGGAAACCAGCATCATTTTCCTTGTAGAAGGTCAGCAGGGGCCAGAGTGGGAACTTGAATTTCCTGGCAGGGGTCACCTGGGCTGTTCCCAGAAAAATCTTTCCTTGGTAGGGGGTGTTGCATCTCAGGCTCCTCTCTGGGAAATGCATTGTGGCAACAGTGACTTTGGTGAGGGGCAAAGCTTTGACTTTTGCTCCAGCTCTTTCTGGGTACCAACTGAGGCTGTGTCAGCAGCACAGTCCTGTTTGGTGCTGGGCTCAGCCTGGTGGTGTGGCAGCTTCAGAGCTTGAAGTGAGCTCTGCCTGTGAGCTACACGATGGTGTTGGGTGAGAAGGACAGCCCTGCTCCTGCCAAATACCCCTGAGTATAGCCTCCCTCCCAAGCTGGACATGATAACATTTAGAATAACTCCAAAAGCTGAATGCAGCAGCTCTGCTTTTGCCTAAAGTGATGTGAAGCCATTATGCCTCATGGGAGATTTTCCTGCTTGTGTTTCTCCAGAAAGACCACTTCTTGCAAGCCCTGGATTGTCACCATTGAATTTCTGCCACATCTATGGTGTTAATGGAAGCTTCCCAAACAGAAAGTGGCATCTGACATTGAAAAGCATACAACCCCCTTATTGTCACTCCATGACATGTCTGAAGCTATGCTGCAGATCCATGTGCTCTGCCCCTGCATGAAACAAAATTTTTGAGTAGCCTTCCTCCAAACTTGGTCAATCCTGTAAATTGCTGGTACCAAAAGAAAATTTCTGTAGCTTGTAATAAGTGCAATGTTTATACTTATGTGGTGGTCAGGGACACTTTAATGAAGACTTGCCTTGGAAATCACTGCTGAATTTCAAGGCAGATTTGTGCATTTGCTGACAACTGTAGTGCAGAACCATTAATGCCTTTTGTGAGTTACTTCTTAAGATGGGATTTACTCCTCAAGGAAAAAAAATCAGGAATAATAGTCATTGCCAATTCTCTGGGCAATACCCAATTTTAAACCTGAATTTCAATGTATAAAACAGTACCTGAATAGAAATAAATCTTTAGATGTGCTCTTGGAGGACTCTGCCTACTAGAGCAATTTCAAATATAAGAAATAATAATTGTTTTTATCCTTTTAGCAAAACTCTGCATGCCCATTAACTAATTACTCTCCTGCCTGCTGATATTAAACTTAATGTTGAAACGTGTTTATATCCACAGCTACCTTTTTTGTCTACAAATAACTGTAACTATACACACAGAAAGTTGTAAAGCACCTGCATTTTTCCCCACAGTACTGAGATTTAATTATTACTTGAGTACATGTAAAGAAGGAATTTGGGGTAAATAATTCTGAAAACCTTGACTAAAGTGTATAGTAGCCTTTCTAAAAAACAAATATTTTCATGCCCCCAATGTTTAAGGTCAGGCTGCAACACTTGATGCTTTTATTTACTCTTTCCAATTTGACTACTTTCCAGGCAAAATTTTAGGCTGTTTTTCTGCTAGAATTTTCCTATTGATAGAACTTAAGGCAAGCTCTGCTGATCCCAGAGCAGCCTGAGGTTCTTTTCTATGGCTCTCTGATATCTAACAAGACATGAATTTCCCTCTGGAAGCTTTTTCATAGCTCACTTGCCTGTACCATCTTTCTTCTGGATAGATTCTGGAGTCCTTCACCTGAATGCTCTATAGTTTTTTACAACTCCAAAATGCACTCTTAAGCCTCCTACCCTTCTTGAGGTAATAACCCCCTGCAGTCTGCAGGACTTTCTAGGGAGAGTTTCTTTGGCTCATCCTTGTGGGTTTCAAATGAAGACACTGGGCTGCTGATTTTCCTCTGTCTTGAGAGAAACTGTGCGCTTCTTGTTGTGCTGTGCCTCTCACTGATGATGTTACCAGGCTGTTTCTGATCCCAGTCAGTCTGTGTTCACTCTGGGCCTGTAAAAACATAGCCTGGAAGCCTTGGACCCAAATTGGGTGTCGTATGGAAGGGAGGGCAGGGCTGATGGTGTCTACATGTAAAATGCCACTCTGTGGAGATCCCTCACTTTCAGTGCTCTGAGCAGCAGGGCTGTGCAGGTGACCAGTGAAGAGGAAGGACAGTGGCTTTTTTGGCTTCACTGCTCCTTTTTTGCTTCACTTAAATCCTTCAAACATGGGGCCACTTAGTTTCTAATACAAAATGCCACGGGAAAGAAGTCTTCTTTCTGGAAGATCATCACTAGTGTTAACTGCTAAGGTGACATTTATTTTTGCCTGTGACTTTTCAGGTGGACAAGCTTAAGTGAATTTCTCTGAGCTGCATTGGATCTGTCATGCCAGGCCCTGATCAAGAATGGCAGTTTTAAGCATCCCTCCAGCACTGCATCCTGACTCTAGCAAAGGTCTAAGTGAATGCTTAGGGAGGAGGAATGAATTGCCTTGTGTGTTCCCCTGTCCTCTGTTTTTCAGCCCAGAGAATTTCCTGAGCTGGGAATGATTTCTATCTATACTAATCAAAAAAATCCTCTTGACATAATTTCTAGGGATGCTTGGTAATGTCAACATACTTTTCTCAAGAAGGAATACCTTTCACCCTAAACCTGAACATTCCTTAGCTTGTTAGATCAAATTAAATATTTTTATGAAATACAAACTTTTCTTTTTTATTGTTATGCTGTCACAACAAAAACTACAGAGTTGGAAGCTACACAGAGCATCCAAGTCCTGAGACCATTATTCCTACAAAGGTAGTAGCCTGCTGATGTGGCTACTGAGTAAAACTGTGGTAGAGGAGTATTTCTTTCCAGCATGGAACATCCTGGGTGTCTGTAGGGCAGAGGTCATAGAGGCTGAATGTCTTCCCAGGTGTTTTCCATTTTCCTGACTTAAAATTACTGTTTCATTGGAGCTGTCAGGTGCAGAAAGATAAGTAAGGTTGTGGCTAGGCCTTGGGCCAGGTTTGGGAGAGCACATCCCCATTCCCCAGCCAGGAGACATGGGGACTGATACACTTTTACACAGAAAGTACAGCGCAAAAAAAAAAAAAGATACTGATAACAAGGTGTTTTTTGATTAAGACAGGTCAGTTTTGAAGGTGTAAAAAAAAAAAGTCTGAGGAAAAATTGAGTAGGGTCTGTTGCAGCAGCATCTCTTAAAATAGTAATGAGAAGTCTATCTTGGTGTGTGAATTGACAAAAATTTCTTGTGTCAAATCAGTGCTGTGCAGTGTTATAACACTCCTGGAGACACCTGTATCTTGCTGTCTAGGGTTTGCCTGTTCCTGTGATGACTGGTACTGCTCTCTTAGCACATTGAAGGACCTGCATTTGGCTCTGCTGCTGAAGGCATCCTTGTTCCTGTGTCCTGCAGCCCAGTGATTTATACTTTGCATATTTTGTGTACTTTCCTGTTTCCAAGACCTCCATCTGCTCCCTTGTTTTGATCCTCTTGTTATCCAGGCTCCTATCTGCCTCCCCCAGGAGGCTGCTGCTGGGCTCCTGCCCAAGCCCAGAAAGAGTGAGGGAGCTGTCCTGTACCACTAAGCTGTCCCTCCATTCTTCTCCTCCTCTGTGAAAACAGCAGCACACTGCAGAAGTCTGCGAAGTGCTTTGATATCACCTCACAAGGTAAGCAAGCATACTTACTTCCTCCAGGAGGAATAAACAGAACCATGCTTGACTTAGGGCTCCAGAGCTCTGTAGGTCTGTTTTGGTCTCACTCAGCAGCGTAGATCACTGTAGGAACAGAGAGTTCTTTCCTTGAACTACTGGCTGGATTCTGAGAAAAGCTAAAAAGTTGAAGAAATTTAAAATCATGCTTTTAATAAGTTTTTTCTGTTACTTGTTTTCCTATTTAATAGGAGAAAAATATTTCTTCTGTTCTCCATCCCTAGCAAAATTGCTGTTGGGGAAGGGGATTGTGGACCAAGTCTGAATATTTGCTTTCTTCCTGAACTCTAGAGCATTTTTTGAGACTTAGAGAATGTCTGGTTGTTTTGGTGCTTTGGCTTTTCTTTTGAGTGGCAGAGACAAATTGTCATCAGAAACACTAGGTTAAGGATATGTGTCACCTGATGGAAATGATGACTAACAGGTCACTTCCAGGGGCAGCCTGATTGTCTAAGGCTTTTTAAATCAAAGTAGGGAAAATAAGTGGGGAGCTTTTTCTTTTCATCCTCTATCTTGGAGACATAAATATTCAGTTTGGGGTGGATTTTTTTTTTTTGGGGTTGGTTTTTTTTTTCTGTGAAATACTACTTGTTTCTAGGCCCAGTATAGGGCTTGAGTTTCTAATCTGATTTACTTCTGACTGTGAAGTGTGCTGATCCCAAGGAAGGCCTAGGTGATTCTTACACTTCACTTATTTTCTAGTACTGTTATAAAATGTTTTCTTCAGGGCTTTTGGACTGAGTTCCTATGGGTTTCAAATAGGAAACTTTTAGGTAAAAACAGGAGATGTGGCTGCAGGCATTATGTTTGTGACAGTGTCTTGATGTACATTTAGTGCTCTCATAATGCTAAAACAGAAACTGTGTTTAAGAAATTTGTATATATTTATAAATATTGGAGCCTATTGGATTCCATGTTGCTGTGGAATCATCCTTTAGCTGTAATTAAAAGTAACTTTGGGCTGCTTCTGTACCAGGGCAGTATTCCCTGCTGTGTTTCCTCCAGACTTGCCAAGATCCAAGCTAAAAAACTGTGTGTACATTTTGATGGAGCTTCCATGGTGAGGATTTGGAGAGGCCCTTATGTTAAGAAGAGGCACCCAGGATTTGAACCAAGCTCTTGTGATCTCTTAGGTAATGCTCTGTCATCAGGAAAATGCCCCATTTCTTAGTGACAGAATCAGTTACATTTTTCCTGTCAAATTCACTTTTTTCACTTAGCTGGCCTGCCTCTGTATTTTATGTAGTAGCTTGGTTTAGTCAGAGATGTTTTTTCTTCCACCTGGGACTGGACTAATCAGTTGTCAGCTGCTGCCATGGTTGTTTTTGCTCAACTTGAGATGAGGCAGCTGCCTCTGGAGTTGGTGGGATTTCATCTGTGTGCAAATCTGGAGCACAACATTTAAATACTGGCTGTAGGCTTTGACTGGCAAGAAATAAATTGGAAAGGGAGATTGTGGTTTCTTCTGGAGTCATGAGGATGGCCATGGGGACTGATGAACTCTGCCACCTGATACCACAGCAGAGGCTCTGCTGCAGGTGCTGCCTTATGGCTGAGCTTGTTGGTTTTGCTCATTAGTTACAGTTTAAGTGAGACACTTGGGAAAGAACACAGCGGGAATGGAGAGGAGAGGAAGCACTGCTCAAATTGATTTTAGAGATGCCTTCTGCAAGCGCCTCTTCTTCCTGTCTCCTTTCCCCCCCCCATTTCTTGCTCCCTTGAAGATAGAATTGTGTGTAGGGAGTTGTTTGAGTTTACAATGAGTGAAAAGGAAATGCCTTAGCAGGGAAACAAGGATAAATAAAGCGACTCAGTAAAAGTCGATGTTGAATCCATTTTAGGTAATACTATATCTGTTGCTGAAATAAAGGAAAAGACAGAAAAGTTAAGGAATTAGATAAACCAGCAGTGCATCAGTTTCTCTCTGAGCTGGGTGGAGAGTTGCCACCGTCTTGTGGGATAATGCACTGCCCTGTCCAAGACAGATTTGTGAGGCTCAGTAGTTGTCACTCTTTCCCAACAAACTGTGGGAAGGAAAGTTATATTATCTGCCACCCAAACCTTGGTTTGACTTTTAGTCACAGCCATGCTCACAGGGGGAAAACTCAGATTTTTTTTTTTTTTTTTTTTTTTCTTGTGCACCTCTCCTGAATTGCTATATCCATCATGAGCTGGGATAAGGCAATATTATTTTAAAAAAAAAAAAACAAAACAAAACAAACTCTATTTGGCAAGATGGGACAATTAAATTACCATATTTGAAACTCTGCTATTTCTTTGTGGGCAAATACATCATGAAGCTTGAAAATGCTTGAAGCATTTGAAAACAATTTTGTTAGTCAAACATTATCAAAACAAGGCATTTTAATGCTGCTTCATTTAAAGATATTATTTTCAAAGATTTTTCTTTCATCAAAAAACCCAAAACAGTTAATGAGGAACTGTGCTCTGCCTGTATGAAGTTTGATGGGTTAGTGAAGGAGGTAGTCAGCTCCTGGGGACTTGATTCTATACAGAAAATGGGTATCTTGTGTTCTCTGCTATTATTTATGATTTAATTAGTAGGCAGAAAAAGCTTTTTCTCCCTCCAGATCCCCTCACCCTGCCCCAGTTTTTCACTGATTATGCAAGTCAGAACCTGAGAAGTTGTCTAGGTGATATGCAGTATAATAGATTTACAAACTTATTCAGGTCCATCAATAATGACTTTTCTAAGGCCTTAGAGTTCCTCCATAATAGAGATGGAAAAAACATAACACTGTGCTCTCCCTGACTGAAGTAATAATTGTCCTGGCTGCTCTGTCTGCTAAAGTTAATTTCTTCCCTGGTGTTAGTGGCAGCAGGGAAGACAACAGGGAGAGACTGATGCCTTTACAATGTGCTTCAGGCTGGGAGTGCCAGGAGCAGTGTGGGCTCAAGGATTGGGTTTTACTGGGGAAAAATGGATCAATTCTGGTGAATTTGGTGTTTACAGAATGAACAGAGAAACGTGAGAGCATGGAGATGTTTGATCAGCATTGTCTGTTCCAAGGATGGCTTATCAAGCCCTGATTTCACCAAAAGCAATTCTAATGCTAAGGACTGATGCAGTCCATCTATTTCATTGTGCCTGGCCTTAAAATAGCAAGAATTGTGTACTTTGGTCCTGTGCTGAATGAAGGCCCAGGTAAGTGGACTGACAAATAGCTGCCCCAAATCAGACTGCTGGGCACAGGCAGGGACAAACTGCACAGTAAAACAGAGTGACTGAGGCAGCCAGAGCTGCACCACTGCTCCTCTTGCCTCACATGTACTACTGGCTTGCTGAAGGATGTAGTTCTGCCACTTAGACAGAAAACATGTATTTGCAAACTTGGCTCTGTGTGGGATGGTGTGCTCAGTTCCAGTGTGTGATTGTCCTAAATAATCTTTGTAGGGTTTTGCCATGTTGCCCCGTATTTCTGGCTTTTCTAGTCATTCTAAGGCAAAAAATGGCATTGCAGACTGGCAGATGTACCAATTCTCTCTGAACTTCTTGGCTTAGCTGGGACTGCATCTCCAGGCCTGCATGAGGATTCTTTTGCTGCCTGACTCTTTAAATAAAAGGGGAAGGGGGAAAATAATCAAGCAGTCTCTTGCTTGCAGGTAGCTATTTGAGAGGAGCTTGTAGCAGCTTCTAGCCTGCTATTTCTGCATGGATATATGTTAGCAAAAATTGTCATAGAGGATAAAAATATCTGTAGTAGAAATTAGGAAAAACTGTAAGCATAATTATCATCCTTATCCTGCAAAATCTCCTGAGCTTGTGAAATGGCCACTGAGTCAGCCAGCACAGCTCACTTCTGTCACTGTCCTAGATGTTATTGTTCTTTAAATTTCAACCAAAATGTCAGAAAATTACTTCTTCCTGTGATTTCTGGAGCTCTTGCCTCTGATCAGATGAGCAGCTTGCAGTGCTGAAGGCAAGTAATTAAGCAGCACTTCTGGATGCCTAGTGAGCACCTCATGGAATATAGCAGTGATGACAGAGCCAAAGGAAAAAAATGAAAATAATATTCTAAAATAAGTGATTGATGTTCAAGACTGCACTGAAACAATATCAGGAAGAAATGATTAAGTTATGCTGGGATAACAAAACCCACAAGTAGTGGGTGGGAGAGTAAAAAAGAGGACTGGAAGGGTACAAAAGAACAGAGAGATCTTAGTAGAATACAGTAAAGAAGATAATTGATGGTAAGATGCAAGGTGAAGGGGGAAAGGACAAGATGACTTGCAAATGGAACAAGAGCAACATTAAGAATTTGCTACTGCCTGGGAAATAAACGTCTTTTAGACATTAAGGACGCAAAAAAAGCAGAAGGAAGGAGAGTGAGAAAAGAGTGAGTTAAGTGTTAAATACTGCTCATAGTTTAATCCTTATTTGTGCATATTCAAGGATCCATGGGGTCATACAGACCAGCAAGAAGTGTTTCTCTATGAAATTTAGTTGTGCCTCACCTGACTCACTTGAGCAGGTCAAAAGCTATTCAGTTCTGCAGTCTTAATGAGTTGAACCTGGAGTTTGCTCTTCAGGTTGAAACTTGTGTGTTATAGAAGAGATGAGCAGCTGGTGCTATACAGTGGCCTGATATCCTTGGGATAAAGATATTCAGTCACATTTGACTGGAAGTTCTTGGGACCTTTTTCAAAAATGTTCTTTCTCTTAATTTTTGGGATAAAAAAGGGGAGAAATCAAACACAAAACACAGGCTGCTGATAATGCAAAGGGTGAGCTGGATCTATTTAAACATCATGGAGACTTTCTGTCCTCAAGCCACAAAATATTTGAGCAAATAAATCACTCCGTCTCAGCTCAACAAACCTGTGCTCATGTGACACTGGGGCTGACATAAAGGAGGGTTTTGTAAAGGCCATAAACATCAATCTATCTGTGTCAGCCTCTGTGAACTCTGTCTGTGCTGAGATTGCCTTTCCACCCCAAAGACTTGTGAAATGTTTAAAATCTATTGTGACTTGGAGTCACAACAGGAGAATTAGGAGTAAGCAGCCCTTCCCTTTCTTGTGAAATTCTTGCAGCCCATAACTGGATAATCCCATTTTTAGGGGAAGTGAGTTGGCATCCCCTTGTCTAAAGGGGGATGTCCTGTGTGAGCTTTCTGTTGTTTTCTGGTAATTGCCTTGAGAATGCTGCTTTAGCTGGAGCAGTTCAGCTATGTTCATACAACTCTGCTTCAAGCTTTTATCCTCTGAATGTTGCTACAATTTTTTTCCACTTTCTTGGATTTAACAAATCATCTCATTTAAGTTCTTCATTTAGGAGCTTTGTCATGTGGCAGTGACATACTTCTGTGGCTTTATAGAGGAGAAATGCAGTGGAGAAGAGAACCACAGTGTCAACAATGACACCAAATAAAACCATAATCAGTATCCCGTAATTACTGCACTCCTTCATCCAAGCAATGATTGTGTTGTATTCCAGAACTTCAGGAAATGAAGCTCTCAATAATTCATTCTAGTTTTGGGCTTCCTTTTGAGATGACAAAGCAGTTTCTAATTGCTGTGTATGTCTGTGAGATGGTTTCAGGTAGTGGGCTGCTCATCTCTAGTCAGCTGCTGTTCAGAGGGGGCATTACTGCCTGAAGGCATTAATCTGCTCCATGATCCTGTCCCAGTTTTACCTGTTCCACTTCTCATTCCATGGCTGCCATCCCCAGTGGAGAACAGGACCACCACTTCTCCCACCTTGTCTCTCAGGTGCAATCCAGCTTCCTTCCTGCAGCAGAGTGGTACTGAAAGAATTTCCAGGGACTTTCTGCAGTGTTCTTTTTGTGTTTTGAAGTGACAACCTTTCCTTCCAGTCTGATAACAAAACCTTTTTACTTTGGACCTGTGTTTCTGCTTCCCAGTGTATAATCTGATAGTTGTCCTGATTAGAAAAAGAAATGCAAACCCCACAAACAAAAGCAATGGCCAGTGCTCTCCATTTGCTGCATCTTTTGCCTGGGATGTTTTCACTCAGATGTTATCTAAAAGGAACTCTTCTTTTTTACATCATCCAAGCTGATTCAATTTCTCCTTGACTAGATCAAGTCTGATTTTTCTCTGCTGCTTCTTCTACTATCACACTTTATAGTGGGGGAAAGTGCAGGGTCCACGTAGAATTTAAAAATAAAATTTGAGAAATTGCTCTGCTTATTATCTCATCCAAATCTTTTGTTCTCTGAGTAGAAAAAGCTTTTCCCTGCCTCTTTTATGTGAATATAAGAGTATGGAAATAAGTGCAGGTACTTGATGTCAATTATAGTCATACTATTTAAATGCAAATTCTGTTTTTGTCAGGCTGATCCAATAAGATGAATAGAGAGCATTTATGTAAATATTGTAATAAGACAATGAAGTATTTGTAATTTTGGTTGTTAGTATTTTCCTTTCTCCTGGAGGATGAGTTGACTAGGTTTTTAGGAACACAGGTGAGGGATGGGAGTGGCACTTGACATTCAGTGTTTGGGATAAAATTGTATAGAGGCTGCAGACTGAAACAAACCAGGCTCATTAGAAGCCCAGCAAAAGAAATGGCTTGCAATTTCTCATTAGCAGCATGCAAATAGGAAAACTGTAGGGAAGCAATCTAATGTCAACCTTCAGAGGCATGAAACAGAGACGATTTTTAGAGTATAATAACATTTTGCTTTATTTAGAGTTGGGAGGTTTTTTCCCCTCTTTGGATTTTTATTGTTAATATGAATTAAATCACTCTTATACACATTGTGTATCCTAAGCAAAATACTTTCATACTAGAAGATAAAAGTAGTTTTAAAATAATTGCACCACTAATGAAATATCAAGAAACTTTAAATGTTGAGGTCTACTTCATTTGGATGTAGTGCTCAGGCTCCCTCTCTCTTCAATAGAGAACAAGTGACACCTCCAGAGAGACTTGGAATGGAACAAATTTCTCTCAAGGCGTGTTTTCTATTTCCATAGATTATGGAAAGAATTTGGATTAGTTACTTAGATTAGATAACTTTCAAATTAAAGTAGGAAGAGGAATTGAATCCTAAAGGGCTTTGTAGCAGTTTCTGCTGCTGTAAAACTCAGCATGCAGAGAGGTGGGTTACAAGGGCTTCCAGTGGTAGCAGTTTGGGATTCAGTTCTGTTATGGTGGAATTCTCTCTGAAATTTAGTAACTAGGGATTTGTTCAGCACAAATAAGGTAATCCTATCTTTTTATCTAAGAATAGATCAGGCAGGAGATTAATTTGCTGTTGGAACCCTGTAAAATGCTAGATTTAAACCACGCTGAAAGGAATCACTGATGTAATCTCTTACTGTTATCCCAAGGTATATCACCTAATCCAACATACATTGCTTTAAGTTTGCACCAGGCTTTTTTCAAAAATTTCTTTTTTTTTTTTTTTTTTTCCTAAGCCTTTAAAAATGTATTGTAGCACACTGGGGGGAGGGGGGGCTATAATGGCAACGGCTACTTGAACTCAGTAATGACTTTGCATTATATTTTTTGCAAATATTTCATGTCCTGAATGTTACCACCCTGCCTTGCCACACTCCTGGAAAGAGGTGACTGGCCTGAATTTTTATCCCAAAATGATTTCAGATATTGCAGGCTGGACATAGCCTATAAAATCTCAAAGTTATTTCAAACAGGACCAACATTAACAATGTGAGTGGTATAATTACAATATTGGTGTAGTGTCCCTACACGTGGTTTAGCAGTGTTGCTGGACAGTTTATGAAGCTGAGGGTACCACTGTGCTCTGGCCATTTCCAGAACACACAATGCTGCATTTGGAACAGCTGAAGCATGACTGGTAGAGATTCTGTTACTGACAGTGTGCAGTGGCTCTTAGACCACTCAAACAGCAGCGTAGGACTTGACTTTCCTATATTGACCTTCTGCATGTGCTCAGTATAAGAATGACCAAATATGACTAAATGAATGCCTTATATGACCAAATTCTTTTGATCAACCCCCATCATAGGAAGAGTTTCCTTTATATTAAGCCTATGATGCTTCAAAGGCACTGATGCCTAGTACCACTTTCTTTTTGAAGTGGGAATTTGGCTCCAGGAGTGCTGTCTGGAGGTACAAGGTACTACACTGGATTAAAAAAGTCCATTCATTTTGGGAGCTGATGAATTTGATTTAACTTTCACTGGTAGATTTGGATGGATTATGTGGCTGTTCCAGCATGTAAAACCTCTTTCCCATCTCATTTACTTAGACGGTAAAGGCTAGATTTTTTTTCAAAAAGCTGTATATAGAATGAGAACATAATGTATCTTTCTTTTTAACCTCAAAGAAAATTCTGAGGACTGAATAAGCCTTAAATTTCTGAAATGTTTTTCTGCTTTGTTCTGAAAAGATCTGTCTGATAGAATTTGCTAGAGAAGTAAAAAGTAAATTTTACCATAACTCAGTTATAGAAGCATGCTGATGGCTCAGTAGAGCTACAAAAAGGGAAGTAATTTCTTCTAAACTACGCAGAGATTTAGAATAATTGTTACACTGTCCCATTGTGTTACATTCTATCTGAATTTTCTGTGATGGTATGCTGAATAAATAACTTGCAGAAAATAATCCATCTGGCAGTTCTGGCTCTCTACATCTCTTCCTGGAACATTCTCAGCTGTGTTGTAACTTTCTCAAACTAATTACCAGGACTGTGCCATGAATGTTTATAGATAATTGAGAGTCTCTGTTATAGACACAGGGCTATTCTAGTTCTGTCATCTTGTTGATATTAGAAATGTGCCTGGCAAGTCTCAGTTGTACCAAAGAGTGTGATATAAGAACATGTTAGGAAGATGGCCATGACCCCTCTCTTGGAATCAATGGATAAAGAGAACCCAAAAGTGCTTTGAGGGAAGTTTTTTTTCCTGATGTTTGCCAGGTGACCTAGAAATGGAATCATCCTTCAGATCAATGGCAGTATTCTCGCTGAACAAAATCTCATCTGATGGTTTGAAGTTCCTGGCTTTCCAAAGGCTTATCTTTGCACAAATTGCTTCCTTGAAAGTATCATCTTGCTGTTTATGGGAAACCATGAATATAACTTATAAACTTTTAGTTTACTATTAGGGAAAGTTCTTTGACCCAAGTTAAGAAGTTTTGTTTCTTTTATGACTTCACTGTAAGGTAATTTCCTCTTACAGTCCACTTTTAAGATTTCAGTGCCTGTTTCATACTGTTTCATGTTGCCCCCTCTTCCAGGGGTGGGAGTTGTGCCTTCAGGATTTAAAATACACAATGCTGCTAACAGCTGGGCAGAGAGAAGCTGAAGAAAAGGCAAGCCTGGCTTCAAGACTCTTTAAAGAAAGATTGTTTTGTTGAGCTTTAAGGATATGCTTTACCCCAGTGTAAAGCAATAGTATTGACCAGGGGAGACAAAGTATCCTGTAAGACTTAAGGAACTGGTGGAAGGAACAAATTTGGGAACTGTGATGGAACTGCAAAGCAGGATGGTGTGCTTTAATCAATATTACTTTCTTTCCTGTCTGTGCTGAAGAGGCTCCTATGAACTTCCGCCATGTAAAAGGCAAAAGGCTTCTATGTATCAATGTATTACAGCTACCAAAAGAATACTGCCTATATTAAAAAGTTTCTGGTCTATTTGGAAGCTGCGTGAAGTCAAGGCTTAAAACAAAAGGATCTTAAAAGGTGCCCAACCTTCCCACAGGGTCTTTGAGGTGGGCATAAGTTTAAAGCACTGTGTGAGTGGAGGAACTGCAGTGCTGTCAGCCCTCCTGAAGATCACTGTGATAAAAGGGTGGAATAACCCAGCAAGGCTATTGTCCGGCAGCTGAGACCTCTCTGTCACATAGCTTCTGTATTTACTGTTGGAATTTTGTTCTAGCACAGTTTAGTTGACTGCTCATTCATTTCCTAAGAGGTTTTTATGGGTTACAAGCGTAGTTTTGGTACTTCTTTCCCTTTCTGAATCTTTTTACTATGCAGTTTTAAATCATGGGCCCCACTACTCTCATTTTATTGACAGTAGTAAGCCTAGTAGAGAGTATTTGGGGAGGAGGAATTTTTAATTTTACTTAGCCTGTAAGGTACACATGAATCATTTGAGATAGCTGGAGTTTGGTGATTAAAATCACCACCCTTTTAAAAGGTTTTGTCAGAAAAGCTCATGCCTTACCTATAAAGGTTAATTCTAATAAAGCCAGGAGATGGAATGAGGACCCTTAAGAGTGTTGTGTTTCAGTGGAGGCCAAATTAGTGTGAATATTAGAAGGGGGGATGTGAGTTGTGATATTAAAAATAAAAGAATTGATAGTTAACCACTCAAAACTCTGTAACTTCCTTGTTCTGCAGCATGTTAGGAGTATTTTACCTTAATGATTCAAACTCAACTGCTTTAAAAAAAAAGTATCCCTACCAGTGGTCTTGGAGCAACTACCATCTCCACAGCTGGTAGGAATCTCAGTGAGGGCTGAATAGAGCAAAGACAGCTAATTTAGCTCAAACCCCTGGTAGCAGCTGTATCAGTCAGGACTAGGAAAACTTTTAGTGAGCATCAGTATGTTGTAAATGGAAGGGAGGAATGACCTGCAGGTGGCAGATGATAACAAATGCACGGTAAGGGTAGCCTGCCAAATTGCTTCTCTGGCAATGGTGAGATGATGTCCATGTGTTGGTGACAGGCTGCAGAGGAAACATTAGCCTGCTGCTTCCCATTTTGAGTCCAGGTCAGCTGGAGTTACACTGATGCAGGGAACCCGAGGCTATCTTTTATTTGGAATCCTCATCTCTCTTGTGGGGCTTTCACTACTCATTTTCATGATGTTCTAATAATAATAAGCTAAGAGCTATGGCACCCTTGGGGCTTTTTTTCCCCCTCACTTTGGCCACACGTGCACACTCTGCTCTGTTCAAAGGTTCACAACTGTAGAAGACATAACTATGTGATGTGCCAGATATGGGTCACATGGATGTTATCTGGAACAGAGGCAGAGCAACCCTGAATTAGTCATTTCCTATCAGTTTTTGCAGGAAGACAATGGTAATGGATCTTTTCTATCAGTTTTACTCCCAAACTGGAAACCATTGTGAAATGTCTGTGCCATCAGAAGTGTTCTGGGGGAACATTCCTTTTAGGCATTGTGAGCTTGTAGTAGCAGAAAAAATTCAGTTTTATTGAACAAAACTAGCTAACTTGCAGAACACCAAAGGTCTCAAAACTGGCTAGAGCAGGTGGCATCAGGATCACTGAATGCACTTTCTGTGCTGGCATTGGAGCTCTGAACTGGAATGTGCTCAGGATTGGCAAAAGCATTATGAATTTTCTTCACCCTCTCTAGATCTGGAGGTTTTGTGCCTTTGACCATGAGCTCAAGTTCTTAATTATAGCAGTAGTCCCCAGAAGGCATGTGATGTGTGGGCCTTGCAGGATATTTTTTGAAGCTGGAGACTTTCAACTTACAGTCCTACCGCATGTTTTTAGGGGAGCAGATGAAGTGTTTAGTGCTTCATCTTGTTACTTGAAGCTGTCAGCCATGCTGCATTTCTTGGTCGATGTGAGATACAGTAACCACTGTACAGCAGCTTTAAGATGTTGAGCTGTTGAGACTTTATGCCCAAATGTTTGTGTCACCTCAGCTCTTTTGCTCTTCTGGACTCTAATTTGTGTCCTAAGGTAGCTGGAAAGAATAGTTGTAGTTCTCCCTGGACTGTTAAGAGATGCTTGTTCCTGGAGCCTCTTCTCTCATGTATGGCAGATTTAAAGAGAAGATGGTAAGACTGCAGTATTAGTCATGATGAGGAAAAAAAAAAACCTCAGATGTAAAGGAAAACAGAGGTATTCTTAGAAGCAAAATCTAGGGCATCTGGATTCAGTTCCTAGTCCCTGCAATTTATAATTGTGTCATCAGTTCTGTGGTTGTTTTGGCAAAATGGTGTATTTTCAGTAGCTAT
The DNA here is from genome assembly GCF_000738735.6 of Corvus cornix cornix. Taxonomy (NCBI): domain Eukaryota; kingdom Metazoa; phylum Chordata; class Aves; order Passeriformes; family Corvidae; genus Corvus; species Corvus cornix. The sequence continues at coordinate 9,282,039 of NC_046336.1, forward strand.
GGTGTGCCTTGAGACTGCAGTAAAAAGACAAGGAATAAATCTGTAGTTGGCACTGAAAGAGATGCAAGAAGTGAATAACATAAGGCCAAAACCTTTGTTCCCTTCCTTTTTGCTGCAGGGAGGAAAAGCCTGAAGTGTTAGGTCTGAAGGTAAGACTTGACTTGCAGACACACAAGGAGTTCAGTGACAAGCAACAGGATTTTGCAGAAATGAGCCTTTTACAAGTTAATCCATTTTATCAGCAGTTTGCATGCTCATAGCTTAATGCGGATTTCTCTATATCTAGTGAAAACAGCTAGGAATTACTTTAGTGCTCCTTCAGCTGAAAGCAGCAGCCACACTTGTGCTAGTCTCTATTTGAAGTGAACTCTCGTGTTAAAAAGTTCCAACCTCATAATATTTCTGCTCAGTGTTTCCTCATGGAAATGGCATCATTTAGTGTGTGAAAATGAAAAGAAGGTGAAAATTAACAGCCTTTGTTTGCCAACACTGTGTTTCTAACTTACACCTTACAGATCACTTATTTATCAGACTGAAAATAAGGTATAACTTTTTTGCAGTATGATTCAAACAAATTTCTATGAAATCTAAAAGATTTAAAAGGTGAGATTTTGTGACTATAGAGATGAAGAAGACAACTCTTCCTGTGAAAATCCCTATCAATACATACCTGTACCCTTAGAAACAACATGCTTTTGGAATTCAAGCTATGGTGACAAGGTCTTTGAGGAGAAGAGTCATTAATTCCAAAGTGGATTTTATTTTGCATCTAGCATATGGTCTAATCAGAAGGTGGGTTTCTAAATGCAGTAATTTTGGTGAGGTTCTTTATAAGCCAAAGTAAATGGAATTGAAAGAGCTGACAGTGTGAGTCAGAATGACAGACTACTGCAAGTGAATTTTTCTGAGTATTTGATCACATATTTCACTCATGGTTTATGAACATGAATCTTCCTACCTGGTGCTGTTGCCTTGTGAGATGCAAAGACAGTTCAAAACTTTATACACCTGAAAGTGCTTTCTTCTCTGGCATGTGTGCCACTAAAAGGATTTAAATGTCTTTGCACATCTGACTTGAAGATTGGGATGAAGACATTAATGGAGTGGTTGCTCCTGAGGCTTGTGCAGAGACTAGAGGTTTGGTCTGAGCATTGGAATGTTTCTTGTATTTTTTTTTTAAGAGACAGTTCTGACAGCAAACAGAGCTTGTAAAATTCACAGCAAAATACATTCTTGAAAATCATGGAATCACCTTTTTGAGGAACACACTGGTACAAAACCCCAAGGTGGATGTGCCTCACAAGAGGATATTTACTGAGGACTTGCTGTGCCTCTTGGGGCCCTGTTTTTCTTGTACTGACACTGTGGCCTTGCTGCTAAATAGAAATTGTGACCAGCAACAAGAGGTGATATGAAATTAATGGTAGTAACATTAGACATCACTTGGATGAAAGCAGCAAGTATACCAAAAATTTCTGGCAAGGGTATTTAATTTTAGTTGTACTGGTCTTGTGTGGCTGTACAAAGATTACCACTTTTCTCAGAGCTTATTCAATCTTCTGGTATGTTTAAAAGTGAGTACAGAACAAACTTATTTCTAGTAAAAACATATTGTGGCTTTAGCTGGGTACAAGAAAATTGTTTCTAATGTATTAGATGGTTAATGGGCTGTGTCAGGCTTGTGGGGAGTAATGCACAGAACCAAGTTTGTATATTAGTTGAACTTGGACTCCAATAAAGATACTCTTGAGCAGATTTCTGTGGTATGATTAAAATGTTTACAAAATTCCTTATATGCTTTTTGACGTGTTTCTACAGTTCAGAGATTTTACTTAAGTCTATTTACCAAAGCTGGTGTTTGGCTGTGTCTCAATGTTTTGTTGTTTCATTGATCTTGGGATTCTAGGTCTGTAGAGAAGTTACTGGAAGGTGTTCAGGCTGGTATTTTAAAAAAAAATCTCCTATGCTGCTAAAATTCCTCTCTTGTGGATCCTGGGGAAAATAAAGAAAAACCCCAATAAATTCCAAAGTTTTACTTTAATCCTGCAAATGACTGCTGGCTGACTGGGAAAGCTACTGGAGGTATGGAGTACCTGCCCAGTCTGTGGCTGTGCTGGCAGCTGGACCTTACTAGAAAATCACTTCTCTGGTGCCATTGGAAAAAAGGCCTTGAAGCATGAGATAGCTGGGAGCTCTGGGAGAGAATGAATTTGCCATTGTTGCCAAATGCAATTCTGAGGAAAATGAAGCAGAGAAACATGTTTGGTGAACTTCTTCCGGGAAAGATTCAGTCCCTCTTTGGTTTTTCTCCAAAGTGACCTTTGAGTTTTAAAAAAATTTAAATGGTGTTTGAACAAAACACTTTGGTCTTATAAAACGTGATGTCCTACTTAAAATTGAAATGTTTCAAGATACTTGTAAGGGCAACTAAATGGAAGTGTAGGGCTCATGCAGACAATATTCTTAGGAAAAAAGGCTTTTATTCCTATGCACTCCACATTATATAAATTAATCTTTTCTGTGCCATAACTCACGGTTGCTCTGGACTGTGTAAACTTGCTCAGGAACTGTGAAGGTTCCAGATATTTGCAGCAATGCTATTATGATAATTTTGTACATCATTATTGATTCTATTCTAAGAATGCAGGTTAGTGCCCATTCCCCACCACCATAATACCAATCACTGGCAAACAGTCTATGGGCATTAATGTAGATATGTGCTTTTCTGAGCACTTTGAGTAATCAGAGATGGAAGCTAGCATTTCACTCCTGATCTGATTCTGAATGCTCACTTTCTTTAATAAACTAAATTAGTCCCATCTAATGCTGCTCTTTTCCAAATGCATCTACTCAGAAGGAACTGGACAATCAAACATCCAAGCAGATGAATTATTGTTTTAAAGTTGGTTAATACAGAGTGTCTCCTGTATTTTCTGTCTGCTTGACACAATTACAGCCTCCACTGGAGTGAAAACCAGGTGGATGGTGGGGGGGTGGGGAGGCAGAATAAAAAGCTCTATTTGCCCTGTTTTCTCTACCCTGACAAGAACAGGAAATGACATTGTCCTGGTTTCAGCTGGGATAGAGTTAATTTCTTCTCAGATGGATTTATCACCATTATTTATTCATTTGTAAAGCATCAGAGGTGTATAAAACATTTCTCAATAGGTGGGAAAGGGCTAAGCAAACACGTTGTCACTACAGACCTTAAAATTTAGAAGTAAATTGTGTACTCACAGGACAGTGAACTTCATTAAGTTGTCTTATTGGTCTAATAATTGCTTGTCTAGTAAATGAGCTTGCTTTGTATGTTTAAGTTCTGCTCTTTGAATACTGACCTCATTCTTTTGTCTTTGACCTTTTGTCAAGTAAACCCTGCACACGACATCTTTTGTGTTCAAACAACACTGAGTGACAGCTCTCCTCTTTCTGAGCATCTGTCTCTATTGCCTCTGCCAGAGAAAAATGGTAAAGAAAATTACATTCTCCATCATAAAGGTGCATTGGCTGATTTGGAAATAATTTTGAGAAGCACCTACTTCATATTCATGGGATTAATTAACTATTATCTTCAAGTAAGTAAATGTGCCTGACTGTTACACAAGATCCACTTGCAGCTCAAGATCTGCAACCATGATTTTTTAAATCCTGCACAGTTTTACTGGAGCCTGACAGTTGTTGACTTACATTTAGTTATGTTAGTGTTGCTGCAGAAAAGCATGCTATAAACATCTCCATGGATGGCAGAACTTTATGCATTATTTCTGCAGCTCTCTAAACTGCTTCCATTGATTTTAGAATTGCCAAGAAAGGAAACATTAAAGGAAACAAAACTGCCTGACCTAGCAAACAAAGGAAAGCATCTATGACCATCTGGGTCACATTCTGCCCACATTACTGGTTTTACTGCTTGTCCAGTAAAGGTCTTACAAAGTTCTGTCATTGCTTTAAGACACAGGAAATCTGCTAAAAAGTGTGTAGCATGATGAAGACACTGCAGCATTGATGTTCATGATCCTGTGAAGTCTGGAGACCACAAGCAATGAAGCTTTGATCTGTGAGACAGAATGAAGGCATGGACAGATGAGAGACTGTCCGGATTGGTCACTCCTATGTTTAACAGGAGCACTTGTCATGAAGAAATTTGTGTGTCTTGCTGAGAAACACCAGGATGGGTGGCAACATCAGGCAGAATGGGGCAGGACTGTGGGAGACCCTGATGAGATGGCTTAAGTGTAAAACCTCTCTTCCAAGTTGGATTTATTTCAGCAGCTGGGAAGGGTAAATGGCACGACAGCTTTGGGCTGCTCATTGTGATTTCAAGTGGACAGCTTGTGTCACTTTCTTGCTGTGTCTTTTTGTTCAGATCATCTGTGTAATAGCAATCTGCCTGCTTGGATTCTCCTCTCCTCACAAGAGAAAGACCCAAAGTCACACTGTAGGAAGAAGATGGTGCATTTTTCCTCATTACTTGTCACCTGTTGCAAGCTAATATGGTGTTAGATGCCTTCAAATTTATTGTAGGGGGCTGCTCTGAGAGGATTATTGGAAGGTGTAAAACATTGATTTGGAGCTTATGAGAAAGGTGCAGTTAGGTTTTGGTGAGCTATTTGAGGCTCTTAAGCATTTGCTGTGTAATGAAACCCAAATCTTCTGAACAGTTACTCATCTAATGTTTTAATAAGGGAAAAAAAATGCTGGGCAGTATTAAGCATTTAACAAGGGAGGAGGAGCCTCAGTAGCTAGCAGAAGCCTGGTAACTTGAGCAGAGCCCTATTTACCACAGCTGCTTGAGCTGCAGACTGATGTGAGTTTAATTAGAGCTCAAGCAGAAGATCCCTGTGCTGTGAAACAAGACTGGAACATGTGGCTTCTTAATGAAGCTGTAGTATCCATCATGGACAAAGTGCTCAACAGACAGTAATTTGCTGGTTCAGGGACTCTGTAAACTGCTGCTCATCTACTACTTTCCTGCTGCCACAGCTAATTTTGCTCAGGTGTCTCAGGTTAATTTTGCATGTGTCTCAAGGCAGCAGCATTTCAGATACCTGTAGGAAGTGATCCAAATGTGTAGGGCAGCAAGGCAGGACTCACAGATATGAAGGAGATCAAATGAGAGGCTTTGGATGATCAGAAATCTGTGCTTTCTGTATCATTCTGAAAGCTGGTGAATTTGACCTACTTGAACACCCTTTGGGAAAGGAAGGCCAAAAAGGACCAGGCCAGTGTCAGCACAGCTCTGCTGCACTCTGCAGCTGGAGAAGTTTCACAAGCAAGAGCCAAACCAGGAGCACAGGAGAGCAACACCCAGCTGAAGCTTTGAGCCATGTAATACTTGCTGTATACCACAACTTTACCTGCATCTGTGGAAACTGATGCAGTGAAAGCCACCTGAAATGGTGTTGGTACATGATCTTCCTGGACTTTTCTCTCAGGTACTGCAAAAAGCTGGTTCATGGTGGGAGCTTCATGTCTTGGGATGGTCTAAGCAGATGGTGGAGCCTCAGTGACTGCTGAAGCAATAAGCTGTTGGTTCTTGAGCTACAAAGTCTTGAGATGTTATGGGGGATGTTGTACCAAATACTCGGCCATTCAGATAAAGCACTTTCTTTCAAAATTCTTGAAAAATGATAGTTTTAACTGTTATTGAGTAGTCAGCATTTGTGTTTTCTGCTGCTGCCAATGGCTGGATCAGAGACACATCACTTCAGAAGCCTAGACTCACTAGGCATATAACTTGTTCTTATGTCTACTTCACTTCACTTAAATTTTTCCAGTGAAGTGTGTGATTCTCCACATACCAGAAGTAATTCTATCACTAGAGAGTTTGACCTTTCCACTGAAAGTGAAGTACCTGAAATTAAGCTAAATAATGTCCTTAAAGGGCAGTAGATTGAGTAAAAATTGTCTAAGATTTTTTTGTTGTCTGCTCAACAGGTTGGGCAGCTGGGTATAGATTAAAATGGAAACTGGACATTAGAGATAGTGGGATTCAAATTTTGTGTCAGATGCTCCTCTTTGCTCCTCTGAAATTTGCTGACCTAAAGTCTATGGGAGTTCCTACTCCTTTAAGGGAGGCTTTCCTTGCGCTGTTCCTAGCACTGCTGCTTCCTTCCTGGTTGAAGGTTTTTTAGGTGTCACTGTATATCCAGCATAAGGTGTGAAAGATGATTTTTAAACTAAAGTGTCCTCAAACAGGGACACCTTTGAAAGAACACTGGAGAATGAGTTTCTACCTGTCTTTGGTCTTAAGTTTCTATCTTTGCAGAATTAAGGTTGGGAATTTTTTTGGGGGGGGAGAGTGACCCAAGAAGAAGATGAAAGAACATCCCCCTACTTTAGATACAACAGATGTAATTGCATCATGCATCAGTGGGAAGTGTTTCTTTAATGAAGGTAATGAAATCCCCCCTAGAGAACAGAGTGGGCATCTGCTTGACTGGGTTGGCTCAGCTTTCTGCTTCTGAGTGGCAGAACACCTCAGCAGTTGTTCCGATGTTATGGAAGAAATAATTTTGGGATTGAATGTCATTGATCTCCTCTCCAAAGCCAAACTGAAACCTTAATGTAGATTTTATAGTAGATTGAGTCAAATATTTAGACTGGGCTGTGTCAGCAAATACCTTCCCAGCTGGAAGTGCATAGCTGTGCCTGTCTGAGAAATTAAGTTTTCTCTGGGGATCCCACTGGCACTGCCCCTGCTGAAAGTTTTGACTCTTGAACCCTGTGGTGCCTCCCATGGGATCAGAGCTGGAAGCTGAGCTTTTCCTCACTGGACAGAGCAATTCAGTGGGTGAGCAGCACCTTGCATCTGTGAAGTGCTGGAGCATTTACCTTTTCAGATGAATTCTGATGGGAGTGATGTATGAGGAAAAGAACAGTACAGAATTGTATATGTCCAACATTTTATTCATTCATGATAAACATGTTTTTGGTCTCTTTAGGAAAACTGGAAAACCAGTTACTTTCAAGCTTACCTGATCTCATAGAAAAGCTCAGTAGGAGCTGGAAATATGCTAATTTATAACAAGTCTCATGCTGTCATGTAAAATTTAGCATTCTGCTGCCAGCACTGAAAATTTCTGGGATGTAATTATTCCCTCAATTCTACCTGGTAGTTTAAGGAAAAGTTAGAGAAAGAAGATTATACTATCTACAAATTCAGAAGGTGGTTATAACTGTTCCTTTAGGACCTGTTGCACTGCTGTAGTGCCTATTTCTTTTATGCTTGTTGTAATTTGGAAATATTTTCTGGGGAAAGGTGAAAATATTTGTTTAGAACCACCTCTACTTCCAGCATTTAAACTGCCTAATACTCACAGAAAAATACTTTTAAATGTCACTCAAAGCTATTACACTGTTTCTACCCATCTGTGCTGGTGAAGGCCAAGGTATCAAACAGGATAAAAAGTGGAACCTAAGCAGGCTCTTTTCTATTGTTCAAACTAAAAGAAAAAATAAGATACACAATGAAAAAAAAAAAAAGGTGCCTGCTCTTAAATACCAAGCTTGTTCTCACAGAAGGGCTTTATTTTAAACTAGTGCTGTTTCTTTGAAGCTTTGGAAGTAATGCAAGGAGTCTGAGGCTTAGGCAAGATGAAGCCCACACAAACCTGTTCAGCTGAAGTTCACAGTGTCTGAAAGCTCTATAAGAGCCAACAATTGGAAAGCAGTTTGAATCTAATGCTTGTTAAATTGAGAGTTAACTGGCATGTTTTTAAACAGAACACAGCCTATGCCGTGTTCTCTTTAAATATGTTCACTGATGAGTAACTGAACATGTGCTTGGGTGGAAATTGAATCTGTGTAGGTATCTGACTAATTGATCTGCAGATGCTAAAAGTAGTTAAGTGTTGAGGTGCAGGCAGCAGAGAGTCTACTTCTGCAGGAGGAAATGAGGTGTTTTCAGTACTGAGAAAAGTAATGCTTTTTCCAGTACTGCTTGCAATTAACTTTAATCACACCTTTGTGTTGAGTGGTAATGAGGAACATGGTCAGAAAATCTGGTTCAAAGGGGAAAGCTGCCTTTGCTCTGCACCAGTGTTACTCACTAAAACTGCACGAGTCTTTGAAGAGGCTGGATGAGGGCAGTATTTTCTTGCTGGAGAAATAGAAAAGGTGTTGAGATAAGGTGGGGTTGGATGCTTAGATGAAGCAAAGAGAAAAGTCACTCCCTACAGCTACGTTTGAAGGCAAGAGGGGGAGGCTGTGGAAAATGGCTGCAAATTGACAATAAGATCAAAACTGGCCCAGAGCTCAGGAAAGTCAATAGGAGCTTTATAGAAACTGAACAAAGTACCATGTACCTCCATCCCTTTTTTTTTTTTTTTAATGGTTGTTTAAAGTGTGACAGGGACAGTAGGGGCATACATGGAATTAAAACTCAAGGTGTAATTTTGTGTTAGACTGGTGTGGTTGAGCTATTTCTCATGTGCAGTTGTGGACGTGAACTGTGTCTGGGTGTTCATCAGACACAGAAAACAGCCACCAGCAGGGAAGCAGAGTTCATGCCCATGTGAGAAGAATAAAAAAGCTGCAGAGATTTTTGAGGTACTCTGACCCGGGGAGGCCACTCTTTCTGCACTTGGATTTGAAGAAATTTTCAGAGCATTGTCATGGTAATAAAATGTAAACAGTATGGCTCTGAAAACTCTTGCATCATAAAATGCAAAGTGCACAAATTGTCACCAATTTTACTTTTCATGTTGTTCTGACATGTTGAAAAGCTCTTCCCAAACACTTCTAAATGCTCTTCCATAAAACTGACTTTTATAATCTTGTATCTCCTGATCTTAGAACTCTTAGAAATACACAGCTTTTGCAATATCAGTCCCAATAAAAGCTATCCTGACTAAAAGGAATCCTGACTAGCACAGCTGGTGACATGAGTGTAAATTAAAAAACAGCAACAAAAACTTATCTGAAAACCCTTTCTCCTGTGTCTCAAGTCACTCCAAGAACTCAAGATGAACAGGACTGTACTGTCAGCTGCAGTTAACCTTTCTTATATGCCAAAAAGAGTTGAAATTTGCACCAAGAAACTCATGAGAAGGAAGTTTTTAAGGAAGACTTAATTCTCCATCTGTGCAGATGTAATCCCAAAGCTCCTGCCCTGAGGTGGTGATGCTGGTGGGTGGGTCAGAGGAATGCTGTGTTTGTGCCACTGAGCAAGATCTTTAAATAACTGTCTCCCCATAGGTTAGAGAAGGGCTTGGAACAGGGGAGGTGTTCACCCACCTGCTGGCCTTGTTCCCTGTGACAGCACCCTGAACCAGAAGCCCTGGAGTGAACCAAGGCAGAGCTGGTTTGGGCTGGGGCTAAGCACAGCAGCGTGCCCAAGGATGAGGCAGCAGCAGCAGTGTGTGATGGTGCACAACAAGCCAGGGTGTTCAGGCTCTACTGGCAGCAACTGGGGTGGCACCTCTTGTCTACACCATGGTCATGCTCATCTGAGGTGTGCTGGGTGCACAGATGGAAAGGGAGGCTCCCTGAACTGCTTTCCACTGACAGCAGGTTCACGAGTCTTTCTGCAGCTGAGATTATGGAAGAATTGCTTAGCTACCAATTTTAGTGGATTTTCCTCCTTAAGAAGATTATTCTGGCCCTTGGTGGTGTTTATTTCTCCTTCCATGCTTCTGAATTTAAGCAATGGAAATTACAAACAAAGTAATACTTTGTTACTTAACCACAGGGCATAATGTGCCTTACCCTGAGAGAGGAGAGCTGGCTTGCTCTTAGGGTGAGAAGAGATGCACTTTACTCGTTAGGAATATGGCTGCATAAATTGGTAAATGCACAGAATTTTGGGGTGCTGCCTGCACAGAACTGCTTTCTTTTCCCTTAAGTCACTTCTCTCAGTATGGCAGAGAAGGTGGTAATTTGAAAATTAATGTGCTTTTGACTAAACAAATCTACTATCCTTGCTCTTTTATGTTCAAATGCCTTTGTGTAGTAGTAATACATTGAAAGACCATTTCTGGCAATTACAGTTACATAGAATAAATCTGCTGAGGTTAAGGTATAAGACAATAAGAAACAATAGTGAGGATATGCACTGTTCCTGTTGCATGCCCACTGAATGGGAAACATTCCAATGAATATCCCTATTGATTCTTGGCTCCCAGCTTGGAGGAAAATTTCCTGGGATTGTGGTTTTGCAAAGTACCTGTTTGAAGAGATGGTTTCAAGATAAGAAAAATAAATTATTTTAATGAATATTTGAACAGGAGCTATTTATTACAACTGCTGTAAAAAGGAAGAAAGGAAAATGCTGAACTTTCCAGGAGAGTTGTGCAAGTCTCAGTTCTTCAGTTTATGCCTTTTGGCATCCATTATTCATGTGATGTCCTATATTCACCCTTCCTGTAAACTGCATGTACTCTTTCCTCTTCCCCTATGCTGCATTCCAATTTTGGCTTTTTTTTTTTTTTTTTTTTTTTTCTGAGGTACTGCTGTAACATATACAGAACATAAGGCTAGAAAAGCTTTAGAAATATAATTGACCTCTATGAATTATTTACAGAAAGGCCCAAAACTTACTAACTCCAAGAAAAGAGAAATGGGAAAAAATAGAGGTGTGTTGCAGAGTGATTGAGGAAAACCTGATTAGTGTTTATTAATTTATTAGAATCTGCCCTCACTGATGAGACACTGTCTGGACTGCTCAGATCTGCTCCCTCCTACATGTTCTCTGAGTTTGGGCAAATCACATCACTGTCATTCAGTGAGGAGAGGTGTCCCTCAGGGGTGTGCATTGGGACTGGGACCATTAATGCCCCTGTCAATGACGTGATGGGATTGAATGCACCTGCAGTAAATTTGGACAAGCTCCAGCAGTGGGCTCCTGGGCACCTCATGAGGTTCAACAAGGCCAAGTGCAAGGTCGTACACCTGGGTCAGGGCCATGCCTGGTTATCAACACAGGACGAACAAATGGAGAGTAGCCCTGCCCAGAAGGATTTGGGGGTGTTGGTGGAGGAGAGGCTGGACATGAGCTGGCACTGTGCACTCACAGCCCAGGAAGTTCACTGTGCCCTGCATCAAGACAGGAGCGGTCAGCAGGGTGAGGGAGGGGATTCTGCTGCTCTTCTCTGCTCTGGTGAGACCCACCCAGAGTGCTGCATCCAGCTCCCAGATCCTCTGCATAGGAAAGATATGGATCTGGACGGAGGACCATGAAAATGATCGAAGGCATGGAATGCCTCTCCTATGAAGATAAGCTGTGGGACTTGAGGCTGTTGAATCTGGAGAAGAGAAGACTCTGGGAAGAATCTTATTGCAGCCACTCAGTACCTAAATGGGCTTACAAGCAAGATGGGGACAGGTTTTTTTAGTTGGACCTGTTGCAATAAGACAAGGGGTAATGGCTTTGAAATAAAACAGAGTAGACTCAGGCTAGATACAAGGAATAATTTTTTTACAAGCAAAGTGGTGAAACAGTGGAACAGGTTGCTCAAAGAGCTGGTAGATGCCCCTGGGAACATTCAAGGTCAAGCTGGATGGGGCTTTGAGCAACCTGATCTAGTTCAAGATGTCCCTGCTTGTTGCAGGGGAGTTGGACTACGTGATCTTTAAAGGTCCCTTCCAACCTAAACTATTTAATGATTTTATTTTATTTTAAGTGACCTGAAGAAGAAGCAGCCATTGAAACTATGGGTGTATGGTCTCTCTAACATAAATGCATTTACTGGCTTCCCAGAGCATTGACAAAGGATATGCCCTATTTATTTAAGAAGTAGGTGACCGTTTCTGGAAATAGCTTTTTGGACTTGATGCTAAGAGCACAAACCCTTGGTTTATACTGCTTGACTGGCCCTGCCTCATTGCCTGGAATGCACTCTCAAATAGGAGAAGGTGCTGAGCTCAGCTGCTCTCAACTCAATGCTGTCTTCAGATGGAAGCACTGATGTGTGCATGCACATGGGCTCTGACAAAGAAAGGCAGAGATCCTTGCAAATCTGGTGGATGCTCACTGTCACTAGAACTTCTGTTGCTGCCTCTAAGACCAGAAGTAGTTTGACATAGTTATATTTTTTTTTTTATTTTAGCTTTTACCTTAAATGTGTCATGGCAGCCTGTGTCTACAGTAAATGCCTCTGTGCTACAAGTCATTTTAATGTATATCACTAATGCTTTTTGAGGTGTTTATCCTAATGCTCTGGATATTTTTTATTTTAGAGGTGCTCTCCGGAACAGTTAGCACGCTCTGATTTGATAAAATGTAATACATGTTTTCTTCTGACTGATTGCTCTTGTCACTCACTACATGTTTGCAGTTTCTTCAAAGGCACAGCTCTCTGAAATCCACCAGGCAGTGCCTAGAGCTTCTGGCTGCTGACTGCCAGCTTTCATCAGCAGTGAGTAGAGAGAAAGCTGCCCTTTCCCAAATCACTTTACTTGCACTCATGTTGCTTATATAATTTGTTTCTCTTAAATGTTCATCTTTTTCTTGGGTGATCAGAGAGCCAGAAACCTGCACTGCTCGCTTCAGTTACTGCTCTGTGAGCTATTGAGGGCTCCAGGTCTGAACACACAACAACCACCAAAGATTTCCTTTTGCTTCCTTGCCTTTCTCTTTCATGTGGCTATGCCCATAGGGTTAGAGAATCCCTTTAGTCTAAAGAGAAAGGGGGTTTAGGTATATTCTCCCTAATCTAAATACAGTGATGTTTACGGTGTCTGCCGTTCGGTGGTCTCAACAATTCTAATCCAGATTTGTGTATGCTGGAGTTAAACAGTTGTATTTTTCCCACCTAAAAACCCCATAAGCTACCCCTGCTGAACCCCCTCCTGCCACCTCCCATCCCTCCATTACTCCCAAAAAATCCCAAACACTTCTCTTTCCACCCTAGCCTTTCCCCCCCGTAGCTTAATAGCACTCTAATTATCATCCTGTGAGAGGAAGATTCCCTCCAAGCCCTCATGCTGTGTGTGCATTCAGGTTATCTGAGCATAACAGAACCAGTTCCTTTAAAGGAGTGGTGTGGAATACAGGCGAGAAGACAGCAGTGACCAGGCTCAGATCACAAGGTCAGGATTTGTCCCATTCACAGCTGTCATCCAGTTATTCACAGCTGTTATCCAGTTAATTATAAGTGAGAAATTATTTTAATTTTACCCCCATAATTCAGATCCTACAACTTCACCCTTGTTAATTTCAAGGATTTGTGTGCTTAGTTAAGAAATGTTTTTGTGTCTGGTGGGAAGCCTGTAAGAATTGTACCTAGAGACCAAATTCCTTATTTTGTGTATGGCTTTTCCTGTATGTTTTGGGAACTGTGGTGGGGTAGTTTTTGTGTTAGAGGTGTCATCTTCTCCACCTTACATACAACATCCTATTTCTCTTTGACTGGATCCCAGATCTCATCAATGGGTGAGCCTGCTTCTGGTGCCAACAGCACCTTATTGACCTTTCCACTGCTTTTCAGATAATCTCACAAGTTTAGCCAAGAACTGCGGAAAAAATAAGGCATATAAAATGAGAGAAAAAGAAACTAAATGTAATTAGTGAGAATATATTTGGACATAGATTTTTCAAAGGGATCTAAGGGTGTGGGGGTAGTTCTGTGTGACGGTAGCAGTGCACAACCTTCCTGCTTCAGCCTAGCAGCTGGGGCTGGGATGGATGGTTATCCTGTTAGGGGTTAGAGGTTGATTCTGTTCAAAACTCGTTATCTTTGTTATGAGTGCTACAAGGACACAGTGATATCTTTATCTTTCTACCAAACCTTCCTGAAACGTTGCAAATGCCTGTCTCCTTGTCAAGTATCAAAGCCAGAGTTAGTCCAAGAAAATCCATCAGAAACCCAAAGCATAGTGGATTTCTATATACAGCTTGTGAAAAGTTGCCATCAAAGTGCAAGAAGGTCATTTAAACTTATATTGCTTTTCTTTTCTATGGTATGCATACTTAGCTGCTTTTAATTTACCGTGCCCTCTTCCTTATTTTTGCTGGTTTTTTACTCCCACACAGGTTTTTATAATTTGATAAAGAACAGACTGTTCTTACTGGAAGTGGAAAAAACAGGCTTCTTTTACTGGAAAAGGGAGGTAAAAGAAGGTCTACCCCTCCCTTCCCAAAAGGGAAGCAATAAAGTTCTAAAAAGGTTGAGTAGCAAGTGCCTATATTGGGGATGCTTGACCAAGATTTCAAGAAGAAAGAAAATGCAAAATTATTGAACTACTGATTGCGGTTTTAAAACCACAAACCTGTGGAAAATAACTGCTACTTGTTATCCAAATTGTATGTCTGTTCATTTTAATGTGTACTTTTGGGGAGAAGCTGCAATTCTTCATTTTTATACAAGCAAACATACATATTTGTGAAGGGAAAGGACCTGGATACTGTGGTATAGCTAGTTGCCTAAAAACCCCTTCTGGTTCATTTTAGCCAGAGGTTTCTGTAGTAACTAAGCTGGCTCTTATCATGCAAGTGGTACATTTGGAGAGATGGTTTGAAAGAAAATCAGTTTGGGCAAGAGTCAAAACTCTATGTTCATAACAATAGGGAAAAGGGGTGAGTGGAAAGACAGAATCAAGACTTGATACAGGAGCAGGAGGCCTTTACCATCCTGAATTTCAGAACATGAAAGTGGCAAAATAATTCTATGTTAGTAAAAGCAAAGTAATGACCATGAGGAAGAATTTTCCCCTAACCGAATGTGCACAGTGATGGGCTTGGAATGATATGCTGTCATTTAGGAAAGAGATAGTGAATGATGTTTTCAGTCAGGACAAAAACTTGAAGGCCAAATGAAATAATGTAGAAGGTCTGAACAAAAATAACTTTGAAGGCAGTGTCAGCAATATAATCATGTGCTATGTAGAATGAATTTTGAAGGCCAGAAATACAGATGGTTTGAAAAGGCCATGGAAGTAAGATCCACTAAGAGGTCTTAAGGAGAGGATGGCAATGCAAACTCCTTGTGCTGGTTTTGGCTGGGGCAGGGTTTCCTTCAAAGCAGCTGGTATGGAGCTGTATTTTGGATTTGTGCTGGAAAAAAACAGCGTTGATACAAAAGATGTTTTTGTTACTGCTGAGCAGTGCTTACACAGAGTCAGGGCCTTTTCCACTCCCCACTGCACTCCACCAGTGAGCAGCCTGGGGGTGCACAAGGAGCTGGGAGGGGACAGAGCCGGGACAGCTGACCCCAAATGACCACAGGGATATTCCAGACCATATGGCACCTTGCTCATTATGTACATCTGGGAAAAAGGAATGGAGGGTTGTTGGGATTTGATGTTTGTCTTCCCAAGCAATCATTACTTGTAATGGAGCCCTAGCATCCCGAAGATGAGTGCTGATGGGAAGCAGCGAATTAATTTCATTTTTTGCTTTGCTTATGTGCACAGCTTTTGCTTTACAGGTCAAAGTGTCTTCATCTCAACCCATGAATTTTTCTACTTTTACTCTTCTGATTCTCTCCTCATCCCATTGATGGAGGACTGAGTGAGAAGCTGCGTGTACTTAGTTGCCAGCTGGGGTTAAACCAGCTGAATTCTGCTCTCAACTTTTCCCAAACAAGGTCTGATGGGAATGTAGATTGTAGACCAGTAGGTATAAAGCTACTTCTTCAAGCATGTGCTGGAGTTTAGTACTTAACAGACACTCCAGTTTGTTACAAGCGACTGCTAAAAGGTTAAGAGCCTCTTTTGTTTGCAAAAAAGATAGCAAAACTCAACTTCTTCATGCAGGGCGTATCTGGGAAACGTTAAATACTCTGTGTGCTTTTGCAAGCTGAAATGTAAAAGTTCTTTGGGAAGATCAGTGCAACAAAGGAAGGACAAATCCTCAACAAAACTGATTGACCTGGAGCTGAGCTATGACAACTATGTGTGCACCTTTTCTATGCCGTAAAACCAAGTGAGGGAGGGGCTGTTTTCCGTTTCAAATGACACAGAGTAGCAGGCTCTTACCTTATTTCTGTGCAGAGGATAATAGAATATAGAACTTTCCCTATCTGGCTAGAGCAATTTTAAATTGTTCTCATTCATCACCACTGATGATGTCAGTAGCAAGAGTGGAAACAGGCTTAGAGCCCCAGCTCTCCACCTGGGATAAGACACAATACTGGAAAAGAATGGTATTTCTGATATATGAAGGTATTATGAGGAAAGTCTTTGAGGTTTAACCCAAAAGTGAGAGGAAACTTGGACAAAGGTAACCCTTACGGAGGGTAGCAAAAGAGAGTGCAATCAAAAAAATGGTCAATAGTCTGTTAACAGAAGGGCCTGAGTAGATCTTTTGAAGGCATTCCCATAGTAGGAAGAAAATGGTTTTCTAGCTCAATACTCCTTTTCCTCGGAAGTGAACATTTTAACTAAAGTCACTGAAATCATGAAAGACATCATGGGTAAAGAGGCTCACAGTTTAAAAGGTCAGAGCTGAAGAACTGAGGAAACTCATTTCAGGAGAAATTTTCCTCAGTCTCTGACACGTTGATGCAGAAAGTTAACAGATCTTTCTGGACAAGAATTAATTACATGAAAGTTGCAAGAATCCAGAGAAAAATGGAGATTAGGAGGGAACAGTTTTAGTAAGAGATAAAGTGAAACAACTGAGGGGTTATTTATGAATGATGAATGTTCTTTTCAAGGAGTAAAAAAGATTCTACATTACTGTGGTAGCAATAATGGAAAATGGCTTGCTGAGTGACAGAGAGATATTGTCAGCAGAAGAATAGGGAAGTGATTTACTGACTTTCTTTAGTCATAAAACTTTCTCTTTTCTTCTGTCAAATGTCAGTAGAAAATATCTTTTACAGTATGGTCAGTTAAAAAATATATTGATCAACGTGATGATAAAATAGAAGGGTTTCTTCCCTGCAATTGGATTATTTCTCAAAGCTTTAACTTGCTTCAAATGCAGGATGATGTTTTATTGTCATCTGTACTTCCCCCATCTCAGGCATTGTAGCCCAGAGTTCAAGGCTGTCTGAACCTCCTGAGCAGTGTGACATAAGAGTTTTCTAAGTACAAATTCCCACTTGAATTGTAGCATCCTGTTTGATGGGCAAAATGTCCACTCTGATTCTAAATATATTCTTTGGTATAGAAATGACCACAGATGACTAATTTTGGGTGAACAGTTGCAACATCTTTTTTTTTTGGTGGAAATAAAAATGTACTTTTATTTTTAGTCTGAATACATTGTCCTGGCAGTGAAACAGCCTGAGAACATGGACTGGACATTAAGAATTCTTGCTCTTTCTGATCATGCAAGAAAGCTCCACTTTAGACTAATTCCTTCAGCTCCCTATTCCTCATTCATTCCTCTAAAGCCAGGATAATAATACCAATGCCCTTCCTGCCTGTTCCTTTCCAAAGCAACATGAAAAATATCACTCTGTGTAACCAGCTCACTGCCATCACCTACTGCTGACTGAGGATGGCTGACTCTTCCTTTTTAGTTGAAAACTGGGTGGTGAAACCTGTCCTTACCTTTCTGCCTGCACTGGGCCAAGCATATAACTGCAGTGGGGAGTCCAAGCACTGTCCAAATAACCAAAATGCAGAAATAGAGCACTTGTAGGCTGTGTCAGCATAGAGAGAACAGTGTTCTTCATAGTCTGGTCTTGGGTCTAAGCAGGTCACTGTCAAATCTTTTGCTGCCTCGCTGCTGCAAAGCACAGAAAGGACTCCTGATGGCTTTGTGCCTTCAGAGGCAAGAGAGTTATTTAATTAGCAAGACAGAGTGTAGAAAATGGAGTTAAGAATTTGTGGGTGCTGGGCATGTGGGAAATCAGGAATCCAGTCATCTTAAGAGCTACTCAGAATTTTCAAAACAACAGAATATTGTAGAGTTTAGGTAGAATTTTTTTCATGGAATAAAATTTCTTTGGAGATACCTGAAGATCAAAAAGTTTTAATAATACAAGATTTATCATAGTGCCACTGCATTATAAAAGATACTGTGCTTTTCAACATCACATTCATTCTGTGATGTGAGAAGAATAAATCTCTACTGGAAAAACATTATTGCACAACACTAATGAAATATTTCAAATAATTTTTGGAGGGATTTCAGAGCCTTCTCCTGTGCAATGGTTTTACCTGTTTGTTCTGAGAGAGAGAAAAGGAAACCTTTGCCAAAACTAAACTTTTCTAC
The DNA here is from genome assembly GCF_000738735.6 of Corvus cornix cornix. Classification (NCBI taxonomy): domain Eukaryota; kingdom Metazoa; phylum Chordata; class Aves; order Passeriformes; family Corvidae; genus Corvus; species Corvus cornix. The sequence continues at coordinate 9,300,145 of NC_046336.1, forward strand.
TGGAAAGTTTATCTCTTTATCTCCACATGTCTGACTAGGGTAGAAGTCATAATTCCCTGTCTGAATCATCTCCTTCTGGTGGACAAATTTCTAAATAATATCTTGCATTTTAATGGCTAGAAATTGCAGAGCTGTCAAATCTCTTCCTATCTAATCTTATCTGGAAATTTTTTTAGAAGCTGTTTGACCCTGCAAACCCTTCTGTTGTCTCTTATGTTTTTCCTTACTTCAGGGAGAAAGGGTTTTGAAAAGTCAATGACCCATTGTGCTAACAGGTTGCTGACTTGCATTAAAATGAGATTGAAATTTTGTCTTAACTTAAAAATCCTAAGAATCTTGCTGAGGTTTTGATTATACTGAGCAACAGCATCAACATTTGTGTAATTTGTTGAAAAGAGTAAAACCATAGAGAGAAGAGTTTGTTTTCTTAAAACAACTGCCCTGTCTTAGAAAACCACCCTGCATTCTTATACAGCCAGTAATGCTGCCAGCTAGAAACTCTAAAAGTAATTTATTCTGCTTCTCCTTGCCAAAAGAACATCCTGCAACACAGTATAAGGTTACAGCTCATCTAGCTAAACGTATACCTGGAGCACTGAGAAGTTGATGATGATCAAAATTTTGTCCTGCTCATGAAATGACTTTTCACAATTAAAATAAAGTACAGTAAAAATTTTAAAACCTATTAAACAAAGCCATGAATTAAAAAAAAAAAAACAAAAAAAACCTGGTCAGGTCTCAGATGATACTTAAGATTATATTTTATCAGACTTAAACTGGAATGTTTAATAACTATAAACTGTAGCAGTACTTTTGCTAGTAGGCAACACTCTGGTTTGGGTTTTAAATATTTTTCTTGCTACTGTTTAGGCTTTTGTCTGTAATTAGAAAAGCTTGAATCTTCGTCTGTGTTTTAGAGTTGATATATACTCTGCTCCATCAATAAATTCTACATTTGAGTAGTGTAGAATTAAATTTTCTAACTTCATATAGTTTAGGATTCTGGAGAAGCATTGGGATAAGATTTTAACAGAAAAGCCTGAACTGTGGTGACTGTGTGTCTTTTTCTAGACAGCTAATATTGCATTAAACTCTCTCAAACTTGCTTCCTTTGAATTTTTCCTCTTGTTTGAACTGAACACCCAGCATCTGCTGGGATTGCAGACCCAGGCTGAAGCCTTTTAGCTGTTTGCCATATGGCTATTATCACTAGCTATGTACAAAGAACGAGAGGGAGAGAGCTATAGGCAAGGTCTTGGTGCAACAGCTGACATTTGTCACTAAGGGATATGTGGTTGCTTTCTAGGTGAGAACTAAATGCAAATTATTACTTTATCTTTTTTTTTCTTGCATTGAAAGTGGTGCAGGGATTATGAGAGGAACAACACATGGCTGTCAGAACTATAATCACACAATCATTTGGGTAAGAAAGGACCCTAAAGATCTCCTAGTTCAAACCCCCCTGCCACAGGCAGGAGAACCTTCCACTAGTCCAGGCTGCTGAAAGCCCTGTCCAGCCTGTACTTGAACACTTCCAGGGATGGGATATCCACAGCTTCTTTGGACAACCTGTGGCAGGGTCTCAGCACCTCTTGTGCCAGCACATGGGACAGATGTTGGTGTGTGGGAACGAGAATCCCATGGTGCAGCTACCCAGCTCAGCAGTTTGAGATGTTGTTTCACAGCTGGTAGGGTGGAGTGAAGCAGGGTGGCAGTGAGGTGTGCTGGGCAGAGAGGGCTCACTGACAGCTGCAAAATCTCCTCTCCCAGCAATACTAACAGAGATAGTGACATCTCTGCTCAGTCTCCTGATTTCTGAGCATTGCCTGTTGTCCTTCCCCAGGGCTCCACAGACATCTGGTTTCCAGCAAGCTGAAAGTTTAACTGGAAATGACTTCCTATAAGTTGGTGCCAGAAAAGTCAAGAAAACACTATCATATTTGATTTCTTATTTCATAAAATTAAGTTATGTTTATAGGAACAATTTTTTTTCAATTATAAAACTGAAATGTTTTGTTCTCAACAGACACAGTTGGGTAAAAGTTGGCCTGTGCTTGATGAAAGTAAAAGCTTACAAATCAGTAGTAAATAGTCAGAAAAATGAAAACAACCTCTTATCAGGTTTTCTACTTTGCTGAACAACAAATAACCTCATAGAGTGAAGTATTATTTCCCCCCTTCTTTTCATTGTGCCATTCAACTAAAGAATGTATTTGTATTACACACCCAATTACACCACTGCTGACTTACATGGCATTTTTCTGGGTAAACAAAGCTAATGAATGCATGGTATATACTTAAAAGCTATTCTCAGTAGTGGGACATTCTCTCCTCCTCCTCCACACTCCACTGCATCAATGGGCATGGTCACACTGTGGTAATTATATTTTTTCTTACATTTATTTATAAAAAAAGAAAAAAGGCCAGCAGAGAGGCCCTCCTGCTCTGTTGCCTAGGTTATTCCATAGGCTAGCAAGCTGCCTGTGTGGTATCTGCAATTATGCAGTAAAGCCAAACCACAAGGTGAAGGATGCCACCACAGTCTCAGTTCCAGGAATGTCCCTAACCACACTGTGGGCTGAATTTTGCCCTGTACCACTGCCTAGTGCTGGGAGTGAAACAACTGCCACTTATTTCTGTAACTAAACAGCAAAAAAGAGAGTGGTAATTGCCAAGCCCAGGTGATGCTAAACAAATACATGAATGCTGCCCAAGCTGACCTGGGAACACAGAAGAGCAGTGGCCTCTTGCCCTGGCAGAGAAACTGTTTCACTGGTGTGTGATGAAGATGCATTTTTGTGTGTGTATGTGTTTTGAAACTGATTTATCATTTCCTTCTGCCCTTCTAGTAAATTACTCTGGCAGACCACAGTGCCTGCCAAACTCACCAAGAGTGGGTGTGAGGGAAACTGCTGGAGGCGGATGAGGCCATGCCTATGGGGGAAGGACTATAACAAAGGAAAACCTAGTCTGTTTGGAATCCTGCTCATGGAGCCATGGAAGTGCCCTACATCCCTGGATCTGCCCTCCAAGGGGACCTCAGCCTCTGGGCAGGGCACGCCTGCCCTGTCCCCTGCTGTGCTGAGTGGGGCTTTAGAAACGACTGTCGAGTATCTCTTCCCAGAGAGCAAGAGGGAGGAACTGCAGAGGGGGCTTTTTGTCCAGGGGGAGGAAGCCTGGGGAGGAATATCAAGTGAACATCAGTCTGTCACCACACGAGCAATTGCCTGCACCTTCCTAGCCACTGTTTTCATTATTCTTTAACGTCATCTGTGGTGGACATTTTACTTCTTCTCTACTGCTAATTTATTTCAACATTCACTCCTGCTTGTTATTAGTAGTCCTTACCACCAGCACACTTTTCCACTGCCACTGGATCTGTGCTTTCTCTGCCATGCTCCTTTAGAGGTGAGACCCAGGGATGCTGCACTTTGGCCAGGGAAAGGGCTTGTGACCTCCTGGATCGTCACACTTCTTCTGGGAGGAGTTGACTGTGTTCATCCAGCTCCCTTTTGGGTTGTGCTGTATTGCCGTGGGGAAGGGGGTGGAAATCATTAAATGTGATTAGGAATAACTTTGACTATGCTGTAGTTCTAATGTATCAAAGCCATCTTCACCACCCCAGAGGCAGATGGGAAAAGATGATCAGATGCTAACAAGCTGGTAAATCAACAAGAATAGGAGCAAATTAAGTTGTAACCATTATGCTAATTTATGCTGCAATCTAAACAGAGCTAAGAAGGTGCTTTCTATCACAGCTCAGAAAGAGTTAGAACTTGGTCCTGTTAGACTGGGTAAAAGGGCTTATATAAAAGCTTGGAGTCACGTCCTATTAGACTGGGTAATAGGGGACATGAACAAAGCTCAGACTTACCACTATTTGCCAGTTTTGGCTAAGGAACTTGCAACATGGAGATAAGATGGTAAGAAATACCAAAAGATATTCCTTACCCTTCACAACCAGGCTTGCCATCTAATCTAATTATCCAGCTATTGATGTACTAATTTATTCATCCATGGGAACAATAGTCAGTAATATAAATCTGTTTTATTGCTGTATTGCAGTAAATCCTGGAATTTCTTTGCAGAGATGTATAGAAACTATCTCCCTTTTAATAAAACCAAAATAAAAACAAAAAATCCAAATCCAAGAATAATAACAATAAAAAGCCTCCCACCAAAACAGCCCAAATATCCAGAACACCACCACAAAGCCATAAAAAACCCCCCCAAAAAAAACCCAAACACCCAAACCTGCTAGCACTATAGCTGTGAAGGTAAACTGGCTGTGGGTAACTTAGAGCTTTACCTTGCAAATACATGCAGTAAACGGATCTTTATCAATCAGAAACAATCCTTATCAAATTGACTTTCCTGAGAGCAGGTGGATTTTGGCCTGTTGCTTTCCCAGAGGAGGTGCACCCCTGAGGACATGGTACCTCTTTGGGACCACAGCTGCCAGCGCTGAGCTGCTCTGCAGGGCTTGAGGAGGAGCTGGGAGGTGCAAGCAGCAATTAAACCCACAGCTCCTGGGGTGATTAGTTTCTGTTTTCCTCCCATGGATGCAGAGTTCTGAAGAACTCTGACTCATGGTAATGTGAGGAGCTAAAAAAACAGTCTTAGCTCCTTCAGGTCATCATCTATTTGCCTTGCACAGTAATAGCAGCCTATGATGTTTTCAGACCTAAATGCGTGAATGTGGGATGTGAGTACAGCTGGACTGAAAAAAATAATGATTGTTGGATGTTCATGTTATCTTTTTCTATCCTGGAAACCATCAGTGGGAGTCTAATGACTTGTTTAGAAGATTGCAGGAGACAATTGCTAAAGCAATCAGCAAATATGATTATAACGTCTCAGTTCAGTAGACTTTCTATCTTAAGTAGATTTGGAAGTGAAACATCTCCAAAAAGCAGCAGAAGAGGAAGAGAGCATTTTTCCTAAACCAAAAATTGTCAGTTATTTCACTGTTAGTTATTTGATGTTTCACTCAAATTGTACTTTTTAACGTTGTATTTATATTTTGTTTTGCAGCTGTAGTTAAATAGGTCTTGAATGAAAGAAAAAGGGAAATGAAATGTATGTGTCTTGCTTCAAGGGAGAATTCTTGGATGTAAATAATGAATGAGAAAGGTTTCAGTAGAAAAATGAAGGGTTTTGGAGGCTTCTGAATTGGTTCCCTTTCATATTATTAATAAAAAATGAACTATTGCAACAGCCAAAGTGCTTTGTATTGTCACAGAGTAGTCCAGTAAGTGAAGTTTTACTTTAGTTAAGTGTTGGGGGTTTGGGGTTTTGTTTGGGGGTGGTTTTTTTGGTTGATTGGAATTTTTTTACTAGATCATATGCTAATTGTGTCCTGGGTTAATTTTTAAGGTGAGCCAGTGCTGCTGGACTGGTGCACGTGAACCATAGCTGTGTAAGAGTTGTGAATTGCAGCCAAGATGAGATGGAAGAAGAGTCTTGTTCCCCCCTCTTTCACCTTACACAGCCACTGGACATGGAAGGGCAAGAGGGGAGGCATGTCTGCTGACTTCTCCCAAGTCAAGAAGAGAAGGTTTAAATAGCTGCTCAGTTAAATTTGAAATGATTGCTGGACAGATGATAATTTTCCTTTGAGAAAGTGTTTTTACTTTATCTTAAAAGATCCCTAAAAGGAGCATTGCCTTTGTTGTTAGGTGGCACATTTAATTATTTTCTTGAAGCAGCAGAACTGTTGCTATCAGCTCTGCGTGGCTGAAACTTGGTTAAAAAAGGTCTTTAATAGTCAAGCCCACATCACAAAGCGATGATCAGGAGATTTTTACCTGTTCCGTGCTATCAGATCAGTGCAAAACAGGTGGAGTAATTGCCCAGCAAAGCAGATCATCATGCTTATGCTCTAGAATAGTGATTCTACAACTGAGTGCAAAAATACAGATGGTAAATTAGGTCAATTAACAGGAGCTTTGTGTATCTCTTAAACAAGAGACTTTAAAGGCAGTAACAAATTTCAGTAAACTCAATAATAGACAGAAATCTACTTATGAGCTTTTGAGCATGGTGCCTTTCCAGTAGAGTACTCAGCTTCTGTTAAAATGCAAATTTTGACTCATCACTTGGGAGAGTAGTGAACACCCGAGGAAATACTAGAGGCAACTAAATGTATCCAGTTCATTAAAATACATCATCTTCTAATAAAAAGTACCATTATCTCAGGAGGGTTGTATATTTGAGCTTACTTCTCTGTGAGGGAAGACTTACCAAGAGCTCCTAGTGATACAAAGGAAATTGGAGGAAGACTTGCAGATCTTATTCAAGCCTAGACCTTTTAGGACTTCTATAATTTTCATGTGCTATCTCACTCTTATTGCAGTAAGTATCCTAGGGGGTGATTTTTAGAAAGTTATTCTAACTGGCAAAATAAATGTGATTTCTTTCTTACTGTTTCTATCAAAAATGGACTTTGGAGACAGAAGCTCTTTCAACCTTAAAAAAGTCAAAGCTCTAATACTGAAAATTAGATCTGCAAAGAACAAGTTTTCCCCACAGAAAATGCTGATGTGCTTAGCAATACACACGTGGGCGTGCACACAAATATTTAGAGAAAATTGTACTTTTGATGAAAAGAGGCAAAATATATCTTTTGGATTTTAAGTTGTTTTGAAAACCTGAAAGTTTTAGGTTTTCAGCTGCAAATAAACTTTTTAATAGAAGCCATGCAATTTAAGAGTGTAACTTACAAGTCAGTACCTCAAATTCTCTACTAAGAACAGTGGAAAAATGTCAAGTGGTCATATCTGCTGTTGGTTACCATGAATGTATATTATGGGGCTTCCTCAATGGAGAGGTAAATGGTGTTTGGTTACTGCATCATGTTAGTGAAGTTCAATGAAATGCAACAGTATTACCCCCTCTATATAAATGCAAAGGGTCTTACAAATGTATTTCGTCTTGAAATTACTTAATTTTCACATCTTGTGCTGGTGTCTTCATAATTCCCTTTCCAGGGACTTTAGTTCATTTTGCACTGGTCAGTCTAAAGGAAAAAAAAAGCAAAGTCTCTTGAAATCTGTGTCTTTCTTGTGGAATTTGCCCCAAAAGCCTGACACTAAATGGTTTGAAAAGGCAGCCATGCACATCTTTCTGTGTATCAGTATATTGGCTTTTCTTTATATTGCAGCTGCTAGAGGACAAAATCAGTTTTTAGTGTTGATTTCTGAAACAACCAAAAGGCTACAATAAAACATAAAAGAAGAGAGATTGACGTAGCAATATCCCTTGATGTGCTTGTTCCTCATCCAATCCCTGTAAGTAATTACCTGTCTGAAGTCGTACGAGCACTTCAGTTTGGCTAGAGACAGCTATTGATTTAGAAATCAAATGTGCTTGGGCTCGGTTGAAAAAAAAAAATGCCAACAACTTTTTAAATTAATTTTTTTCTCAGCCTGCTGTGGCCATGAATAAGCATCATTCATTTTATGCAATTTCCATTTGAAACATTTTTGTACTGGGAATTTGTTTACCACTTGTGGCCTGCTAGTCTGAAAATTAGTTTTCTAACCATGCCTTCTAACCAAGCATTTGAAATGCTCCATTAAATTTTATAGAGGGTTTTTTGTATCTATTGTTTATGGGAATGTTATGTCTGCCTCTATACAGGGTAATATGATGTATTTTAAAAGATGCAAAAAACTAGACTGTCATGATCTTAGAGTGTTTATTTTGATTATTTAGTTTATTTTTTAGAAGGCTGAGCTGCTGTAAAAGTCACAAAATAAGGACTTGAAGAGTTCTGGCCATGGGAAAATTGAATCAAGAAATAAATATTCTTCCATCTTTTCTCTCCCAGGAATTACCCTTAGAACTGGTTAAGCAAAAACGAGCCTGAGAAGTTGAAAAGGTTTCCTGTAGAAAACATGTCGAGTGCAATTTTTAGATAAAAAGTCACGGGCCAAAGTAGAATGTGCCTTATAGGAGTTAGCAGGAAAGGTAAAACACTGTGAAATCAAGTAAAATCTGGAAACTAAATGTTCACATTCCAAGCTACACATGCCATTATTGAGTCCCTAGGATTTTCTTGAGAATCTCAGAGATTTAATCCTCATAGAAATAGGAAGGTCACAGCCTGAGCACAAAAGGATGGTTTAAAAAAAATGTCTGAACAGTTTAATGGCTCTTTAGTTTGAAAGTAGGAAATGTGGGATGTGTGGTGCTGATTTCTACTGTCAACTGTGGCTCATTACTGCCAGGAGCCAGGTGGTAGAGCTGGTGATGCTCATTTGAACCAATCTATATGCATTAGTCACTTCCACACTGAGTTGGTGTGTTATCCACACTCTGCCTGGATTTTCCAGAAAATGCCTTTTCTTAAGCAAGCAAGCCCTGATGGAAGCTCCTTGTGAGCAACCTTTTCTCCTGGTGCTTTCCATGCTTCTGTGCAGGAGCATGCAAAGCACTGGAGCCTGCAAGACAAACTCCTCAGTGGCTGCACAAATGAAGGCAATTTAGGGTCTGGATAAGAGATGTGTAGGAGTGGAGATGAAGTGCTTCTGCACCTCTCTGACCTAAGCACCTGTAATGGGATTTTTTTCTTCCTTCCCCAGTTATTGGTTAAGTCTCTTCAGACCTCGTGTCTTCCTCAGAAATGTGTATGAAGACTATTCTTTTCAAATATACCTCTGGAAATAAATTTTACCTTATTGTCATGGTTTAAGCCCAGCTGGAAATTAATCCAAGCAAGCAGCTGCTTGCTCAACCCCCCAGTCCACCCTTACCCCAGTGGAATGGGGAAGAGAATCAGAAGTAAAACTTGTATGTCAAGATAAGAAGAGTTTAATTGGGAAAAAAAAGTAAAATACAATAATAATGATGACAATAAAAAGGGAAAGAAAAAGCCAAAACCAAACCAAGTGGTGCACAATGCGATTGCTCACCACCTGCTGGCTGATGCTAACCCCTGATTGGCACCCCCCTTCCCCCTCCCCGTTAATGCATTCACTGGGCACAGTGTTCTGTGGTGTGAATATGTTCAGGTCCCCTGTCCCAGCTATGCTCCCTCCTATTTTTTATGTACCTCCTCTGGTTATTGGCAAAGCATGAGACACACACACACACACACACACGAAAAAGTCCTTGATTTAGGATAAACATGACTTAGCAAAGCCCAAAACATCAGTGTGTTATCAACACCATTCTAATTCTGTGTCCAAAACACAGCTACTGAGAAGAAATTAACTTTAAACCAGCTGAAACCAGGGCACCCATTCAGAATGGAAAATTTTTACTTCTGGAGAAGATTGAAAATCTGAATATTCTCTAGTAATTTGGGTTTATTGAAGCCTCTTCTAATATTAAGAGATTCATAAATGTATTGAGAGAGGTCACAGTGAATTAAAAATGATTGGACTTGTAGTTTCAAGGTTCCTGATCAAGAAAAGGTCAACTATTGACATAAGCTATTAAATGAAAAAGTGCAAATGCCTAAAAAGCTTCCAGGGGAGTGGAAGTTTGAAGGGAAATCTCATGCAGGAACCAAGGTGGGTGGAGGGGGTGGCATCCCAGACATCAACGTTGTGCTCAGGTGTCACGGGAGCACCTGACAGGGGCAGCTATTTAGGGCAGCACCCTTTAGGGCAGGGTGGGGAAAACAGTTCTTTTGTTTCCTGAGTGCAGGATACATCTGGATGAGAATCTGACACTGCTCAGAAGTTTGTGCTATTGCCATCTGGAAAGTGTGAATTAACCACAGCTCTGCCTCTCTGTCTCAACCACAGCACTCCCTTCAGCTTTCTGGGCTGTCTAGCAGGTGAAATGAGACCTTTTGGGATAGTGTTTCTGCCTCTGATGTTTCCAGCAATGGTCCCATCACCCTCTGCAGTTCGGAGATTGCTTACATTGAATGTTGAATTTCTGGGTATTCATTCCTTTAGCAATTGTGACACCTGCAATCTGAAATACTGCCACAGACGTAAAAACAGAAGAAGTAAAAATCCCAACTTCTTGAGAGGTTCCCCCATCTCCTATTTTCTCCAGAGTGAAATGAAAAGGTTGTGCTAGGCAGGTAAATGTCAACAAACGCTGGGGTTTTTTTTTAGTGAGACATCTAAATTATCTATTGCTATTATACAAAGAAAAAGTTTTCAGTGTGGGAGTATCAGGTTCATTATGTCAACCACAAAAGAGACAGGATTTATTATTTTCAATAAGCTCCAGTAAGAAGTGCAATGATCCTTAGTTTTGCAAAACTTAAAGGAGGGAAAAGGTTGCTGCTGCTGTGGGTTTTTTCTCTGATTCCACTTCTGTATTTATTTAAATCATGCTTATTACTGCTGAGAATTGAGTTGGCTGACCACATAGTCATATTTTTTATTGGTTCTGTGGCTGTTACAGAGAACCTGTGTGCTTATTGCTTGTATTCTGTATTGTATTGTGTTCTGCTGTACTTAAGAGCATAAAATGCTATTATAGGGAATCCAGTCTCAGGTCAAGTTGATAGGTACAAGGCCATCTAGCTCGATTTGCTATTTACTTATGAGAGGATCCCAACCAATGAATAAAATTCTAAGGGTTTATGGGTGAAATCCCCAAATTCAGACCTTTGAATTGTTCAGAGATCTTACTGCTCTGCCCTTTTGTGCTTCTATGAAGGTGTGTGCCACACACTGTGGTAGTTCTGCAGAGTCCCCTTTGGTACCTGCAGTCTTTTTCCTGTTGGTGGCTTAGGGATTCATGGATAACCAAGACATGGATAGTCATATTCCTAGCTAGTCTTTCAATGTTAGAAAGTCCTGGAGTACATGGTTTAGTGCAGACATTTACATACTTAAAAAAGTGTTGATGTTGTGGGTCCTTGTACATTAAATTTTATGTGAACCTTGTAAATTAGCAAGAAGGAAAGGAATTTTATATTCTGACTTCCCAGGGGGAAAAAAAAGTGTGAAAGTGCATCTTTTTCATCTACTTAAGCCAATGACCTTGAGTCCTGGGGCTCAACATAATTTCAAGAACCAAGATGTGTTGAGCATCTGAAAGCTCCCAGCTACTGCTGTAGCTGCTGTGTCAGAGCACAAGATCAGAAAACTGGTTACCATGATAATTCCAACTGTGAAAATTGTCCAGCATGGCTTCTTGTTCATATGAATTTTTGAATCTTGAACTTCTGCAAGGACCTGCTTTACCAGCTCCAATATTACTTTATCTTGACAAAACCAGTGTTCCCAGGACACTTTCTTTTCCTTTCTTGTTTGTTAAAATTTTATTCAAAAGAGAAGAGGTGAGAGGGTTGCAGGAGCTAGAAATTAGTCAAAGAAATACCTAGAAAAATTATTCTCCAGGAACAGACAAAATTTCTATGCTAAGGGAGAGAAAGAAGGAGTAATGTTTACAAACGATGTTCTAGTATGAGGCTGGAAGGAGTTGTGAGAAGGCAAGAACAAAGTTCTCCAACACTTCAGCTCCCAGCAGGTAAGAAAGAGTGAGCTGGCCTGGCAAGCAGCTATAGCTGCTGTATTTGCCATTTGTCAGACATGAAACTACTTGCAAATAATGTGATTTTAAACCAAATGGCTATGTTCTGTAGCAGCACTATGGGCTTTAATTTTTAATATTTTCCCCTGGGTTGTCTGTTATTAAAAACAACAACAACAAACAACATCTGTATATCCTTGTTCTCTTTTAAAAGACTGCTGGGATGACTTGACATCAATTTGCTGCGGTAGAAAAGTAGGAGGAGAAATGGATTACTGGTAGTAGATGACTGTCTGCCATCTGGATAGATTTTGTGGCTGATAAAATGTGTGATTTGAGCACAGATGCGTGTTTGAGCCGGTTCCAGTGCAGTGGCTTTTAGAAAAAGCTGTGAAGAGACAGCCCTTGGGTCATGGGGAGTACCAACAGCTGTGGAAGGAGGAGCAGGTCCCACTGCCTCACCTTGGCAGCAGAGGCTGTGCTTTGGAAAGGTCTTTGAAGTTATGAAACTATTTAGTCAGATCCCCAGATAGCTGGAATTATTTCCTTCTCCAGAGAACAGTGTAAATCTCTCATCCTTTCCTTGCTCCTCACTCTTCCTGGTGCTGCCCAGAGCTCAGCTCTCAGCAGGACATCGTTGTTTCCACATCTCTCCTCAGGTTCTCTCTCAGTCCTTGGCATCTGAGTTCTGTCCAGTCTTTTTGGGGAAGTCTCTTGCTTTCTTGCTTCTCACTTAGCTCATTTTTCTTACCAGGTGTCTCCTTTCTTGAGGATATTGCTGTAGGCCTTGCCAGTAACAGCAGGAATATACCTAATATGATACACTGGAATATGTTAAAGTTTGATAGGCATTTTCCACTTTCTGGCAAGCTCTCTCCTTCGAGTCCAGGGCTTTCACCATGTCAAAGGTTCCTCTTGCTCCAAGTGCATAAATCCTATCCTCTTCTAAATCATAGTTACGATCCTTTAGTTTATAGAAAGTTAGTGTTGTGTTGCATTTTCTGTATCCTGCTGTGTCTGCCTTCAGCCAGCTTGTTCCTTCCACCTGTGTCTGACAAAGCACAGCAACAACAAAAGTACCCAGAGCCCTTTTCTCTCATTTTTGTCTCTGTAAAGATTTTCCTTTAATGTTAATGTGAAGTATCGTATTTTTCTATAGAAGGGGAAGGGTTTCAGCAGTCACAGGTGAGACATGGAGCTATTCAAACTGGCTTGGTCAAGAAAGGAAGGATTTATAACACTGTCAAGAAGTGCACACACCTTTGCAAGCCCTCAACAGTCTCTATTTCAGACCAGAAAAATTCAGTGTACAAAAATAACACACTAGAGCAGGTTTGTTGACAATGCCTGCACACCAGCCTTTACTCTTCTGCACGAAGTGCATTTTGTATTCAAAATCTGGGTAGGGATATATTTTAAATCATCTATCTTAGCTCATGCACATTTTGACTCCTATGAGACTGCTTATCTGACTAGTGAGTTACTGTTGAATATTCAACACAAAGCCAGTTAATAAGTCCCACTGCTATTGTGAACCTGACAAGGAGAACAGTGTTGTGTAAATATTCTGTTGCTGAAGAAAACATTTCTACCAGATTGAATGTAGACAGATGATGTATTCCTTTCATGTAGCAATGGAAATTTGTTTTCCTTAGTCTGAGGAGAAAGAAAAAGCAGTACTAAGGAGCTAAAAGTTAGGCCCATTTCCTCTCTAGCATAGGATAACATTAGTGTTAATGTATCTTTTACATTCAGCTCCTCATGGGTTTTTGTGGTACTACATGTGTGTATGTGTGCACACACAATCCTTCAGCTTGACCTGGAGAAGCAGAAAGAGGTGTTTCTCTGCTCTGTCAGAGACAATGTTCTCTGCTCTTAATCAAGCAGGGGCTGGCTTAATCCTTCTCAGGGATGTGCAGCTTGCTTTTCTTTGGAACTTGATGCTTCTTGTTCTGAAAGGATTAAGAAAAGAAAAAATATGACATTTTGAAACCATGTGCATTCAAGCTTATGAACTCTTCCAATGGATTTTTTCAGAGAAATGGTTCACCCGAACAAGAGGTAACTGGGTGTGGTTTGGCCATAGTGATTGGGTTAAGTTTCATTTCATAGCTTTCCTGTTCTTTGTTTCTTGAGAACTGAGACAAAAGTCTCATGTTTTCTGATAGTTCTGTGTTTCTATTTTTCACTTACCCTAAAAGGAAGACATGACTACTTGTGAGGCATCCACGCTTTCCATAAAACACATTTGTTGAAGCAGAAAAGGGTTTGCTTTATGATTAACTATGTTTAGAGATTGTCTCTGCTTATTACTTTAATCAAGTCCCTGACACAGGGAACTCAACTTTTGGCTCTACACTAATGAGAGTTTCTTAAAGCTCAATGAATAGTATAGTGAATATGGTATCTCTCTCTAGATGTGGTATCCTAATAAAAAGGCCACAGAATCCTTGAGGAGTGCTAGACACCAAGGTTCATCCAGAGATATTAGTAATTGTCAATATGAAAGCTCTGCTGTACATTAAAAGAAAATAGCATTATAGAAAACAAGCAAGGTTCAGAGAAAAATTCCCTCAGCCCTCTAGACTCCTCATGTCATTACTGACTCTTGTCCTTTCTGTAATTTCTGAAATAACCTCTCTGTCAGGTTTTGTTTCAGCCTTCGTCCAGGTTTCCTGGCTGTGATATTTATTTCTGCAGGGGTAATGCTTCATCATTTCAATTTTCCGTCAGCAGAGAGCTGTGCTCCTGGATTCTGTTTCCTAAAAGCTCTGCTTATTCAGCTTTCACAGCAGGTATGTACAACTATGAGTTCCAGGACAAGACAGATTGGTTTTCAAAAATGTGCTTTTAGGGCTTAAGCAGTGAGAAATCAGAGTTGTTTGCGTTTAGTCTGTGATTCTGCTACCTAACAGTAGGCATTGCCAGATATATTTGATTTAGCTGATTGACAGAAACCCTTCACCTTCAAGAGGCTTGAGTCATCTTCTGGATCATAGAATCACAGAACCATCAAGGTTGCAAAAGACTTTTAAGATCGTCCTGTCCAACTGTGGATGTAGAATTCTTGTTTAGGAGTTCCTTCTGCAAAAACTTTACATTTATATTTCTTGATCTTTCCTGTGTCAGAAAGAGAACTAGAAGATTTTTGAAGGAGACAGGTGAAACAAGAAGTACTTTTAAAAAGTAGCAGGCAGTCTGTTTCTGGAAATCTGTTCTGTCCTCTTCCTGTCTTCTGCGAGAGAGATAAGGATCTCCAGTGTGTCTAGGGATAAAATGATCAGTGGCTAACCATGTGCCAGAAAGTATGAATCTGTGTAGGGTTAAAAATTTGTGAGGTTTTTTAGTTAATCTAGGTTTTCTACTGACATTTCTCAGCTTTTGCAATTTGAGGTAATCTCAGCATTTCCTGAGCATAGGAAGAACCAATAAGCAGTCCAGATAACAAAATTCCAGTATTTCCTGTAATTTCCAGAGGTCTCACTGTTTAAGTTCCAGCTTAGAAGATCTGAGAAGGTCCAAAATATCTTATTGCTTGTAGTCCTGGCTCTTTCCTCATCAATTACCCACCATCCTGAGTGACTGATGTTAAGAAGTGATGTAGATGAACTCAAGATTTGAGTGCTCATAAAGAAAAAGGTCCCTAATCCAGTCAGTCATGACGTAAATATTTCCCTTGGTGTCAGAAGAAAAGGCTGAGGGGTTATTCATGCCCTTGGCCACCATTTCTGACAAGGCTATGTGTAGAGTAGGTCATTTCAAAAGGTGTGCCTGGCAGGTTTTAGACTCTTGCTTGTTCTTATATTGTGGAAAGGAGCAATTATGTCAGGAAGAAAGTGGTGGAAGTGAAACAAAGCTGCTCTCTCCTGTCTCTGGCAGCTGCTGTGGGAATCCTACAGAAAGCCTATCCCTGTGTGTAGCAGAGCCATGCCTCTGGCTCCAGTGCAGAGGGAGGCTGATGGATTCAGTGCTCTTCTGAGAGAAGCAGAGGTTCTAATGATTGATAGCTGGCTGCCCCATGAACCACTTGTAGTGGCAACTTTTTCACTCCCACCCTGTTTTATCTCCTTTTTCTGGAAGGAAAACAATTGATGAGGGGTGTCAAGGTCCATCCAGAGCTCCTGTTTTCCCCAGTTGCCTTAGAATCAGAGTGGAGGGGGCAGATGAAACAGTCAGCTGTAAAAACAGGTACAGAAATTATCTTCCTTTCAGTGAACAGGTTTGCACTTTTTAACTGTGTCTTGTTAAGTTACTCCTGTTTTGTGTTTTATTTTCAATACTTGTATGATGGGTTAATCATTAATTTTCATCCAGAATAAAGCTTGCCATGCTTGTTCTCTTGCACTACCCTCTAAGATAGTTCTAAAACTATGTGTACTCCATACTCCAGGCTCAAAAACCCCCCCAAAACACAATACAAATACATAAAAGGAGAATAAGCATAAAGTGCATTTTAGCCATTTGGCATGACATTTAGACCCCAAAGCTGGTGAACAGCAGCAGGACTTGCAACCCACACAAAAAATACAGGAAAAATTGAGTTGCATTTGCAAAGAAATGTTATTATTTGGGTTGTTTTGATTTTTTTAATGGTATTTGTGGAAAAATGATTCAGCTTCTCACAGCTAGACTTGGATGACATTTGCCCAAAGAACAGTAACTTTGTCACAAAGGAAAAAAGGGAGAGGGGGACAGGGAAAACGGCATCATAAGAACTCAAAGTACTTGGGAAGCTGACTCATCTTACAAGAACTTAAGACAATGTATAAACAAATGGTGATGATTCTTTAAATATTAAAACATGTCCTCTCATATTTAAGAATTCCTTCTTTTGCTGGTGCTGATACATTTTGGTTTGTGATGTTTTGAAATTGAAAGTTTGGGGATTGGTCTCAAAATTATATTTTCTTCCTCACTCCTTTGTAACTGAACCTTCTATGAACAAAAATCTGAAATGAGCAAAATGAGCTGACATAAAATATTACTTCTAACTTTTATCTATTATGAAAAAAAACAAACAAAAACCAACAAACAAAAAGACTATTTGATTTGAACTTACATTGATAATCAGAGGAACTGAAGCTTAGGAACATTTCTTTATTTAAACTAAAAAATCTCCTCAAAGCTTGAATTCTGAGCTCTCAAATGTCAGTCAAATATTTAAACATTGGGCCATTTTTCTCTCTATTATAAACAAAATATTGGACAAATAATAAAAAACTGGTATCATTTAGAACATCACTCTGTTTTAGGGTTGTGTTTTGTATTTTAAAGGATTGCATTGGATAATCTCAGCTAAAAATTAGCTGAAGTTCTTATTTATCTGAAATCCTAGTCCCAGTGGGTAAAGGAATTAGGATTAATGAGCACACCTCCAGATACTTTTCTTGTCAAGGTCTGCAGGCTGTATATGTATTTGACATCTGAAGGTTCACACTGGCAATTGCTGGGACTTTCTAAGGCAACTGCGAGAAAATCCCATCTTTAGACCCACTAACACCCTGAAAATCTATCTGAACGTCTCCTGTTAGGTCATGCTGGAAAGTATAACTGCATGAGCACTTTTTTTAAAAATTTAATTTTATTTTCTGTGTCTGCTTATCTTACTGCAGGATTTTCTGTGCCTTTTGACTGTACAATGTATACGTTCATGAGTATTTCTCCTTCCAAAGCTCAATTTATCCAAACCATTTGACAGGACAGTCACTGGATTTGCCTCTACTTTTTTCCTTTCCTATCTTATTCCAGCCTGTGTGGATAAGGTTCCTGGTTTTTTGTTTATCTGGAATGGCGTTATTTTTCTGAGGCAGATAAGGAAAGGAAGTCAGTGAAGAAATTATTTGCAGATACACAAGACTTAAGCATTCAAAACAGCTTATCAGCCTGAGCTGTTCTCAACTATTTGGTGTCCTGCTCAACGGCTGTAAAAGGAAGAGCTGAATCCATGCAGCCTGAACAGTTCCAAGTTCTGTTTCTCACTTTGTTTACTAAACCATGGTAAGATCTGAAGGTGCCAGCAGACAGGAGAGAGCACTTCTCATCAAGTGTCTATTATTTTGTGCTCTCTGCACACCTCTCCTTAATAGATCCTCGAGAGCTCTACTGCTGTAGAATGAAAATCACATCATTATATTGCTAACAACCTTCCTTTACCTGCAACGAGCTCTTGCATCACGAACCCTCGTAATTTTTGTACTTTTCCTCTAAAGACCTTCTTATTGAATGTTGTTGGTAGCGTATAGGAGGTTCTCTTTGACCCTCATGATCTAAATGTCTGTTTATTTGCATTTGCACAACTCCCACATTAGTAAGAAGATTTCTAGGTAGGATGGTATTTCAAGTGGTGATGTGGGAGTCGATGCCTTGCAAGAAGCTAACAGAGGATGACTAATTAAAAGTTAAGGAATAATGGTGCAGAGAGGCGTCAAGAAACCAAGAGATTTGTTTTCTGCCTGAAATTAAATGCAGAGGAGAGAACAACTTGAAAAGATTTTCCTAAAACCCCAAAATCATGCTATTTTGTACAGAAATGTTTTAAGACTAAAACAAATAATTTTGCATGTGGAATGAGAAGGAAGTGGGTGTTATGCCAGACTTCAGAGTCATCGAGTGTGGCTTCCCTTTATGCCCAGGAATCTAGAGAAAATGAGAGAATCTCAGAAGGAGATACACAAAACATGGGGTTTGTTACCTACAAACTGAAAGATTTTCAATTAACCAAACAATAGTGGCTGAAACATTCCACTAAGATCTGAGACTCTGTAGACCACACAAAGACATCGGCATCCGATGCAGGGAGGCAGATTTTGTGTGTTTGCTGATCCTGAGCTAATGGGCTGGCAGAAGGACAGGTCTGTATAACAAGGATTCAGTGCCAAATGAAAACACCTATAGAGCTTCTGTATTTAAGCTGCTGAATGTGCACCATGAAAACAGACTTCAGCCATATGGATTTCCACTAAATCTCTTTTCTTCCCTGTTGTTTCCATTGGTGAAATGTCAGCTAATAAAAGAAGTCTTGTTGTTAGTTAGTAAGTGTTGTAAGAGGCTTACTCTTTCTATTTGCTTGAAGTAGTTATATCTTCTTTACTGCATAAGTCTGTTTTTATATTCCTTATAATTGATCAATCCAGAAAAAAAACCCCAACAATGAAAAGCAACTCTATCTGCTGAGGAAAAAAAATAATTAAAATACTTAAGATATCTTATAAATAATTATGTCTGGAACTGCAGGCATCGCTGTAGAAAATTTCAGTAATAATCTGTAAAACTAAGTGCATTAGTGCCTTGTGTATCAAAGCATATATTAGCACTAGGGAGCAAAAGTGAAGTAAAAAATTTGCACAGCCTGAGGCAAAATCAAATTTTTGTATCTTCTGTGTGCTCTGATCTGTTAACTTTCTTAAGCACTAAATGTCTTTCTATTGATTTCACTGCACTTTATGTCAGAGCTTGAAAGTGATTTGAGGTTTTTGAAACTACCACAAGGATTTATTTGAGATGTTAAGCAACCAAATCTATTATTCAGTTTTGACAGTCTCAGTGTCAGTGCTTCCCCCCCACCCCCAAATGCCTTCCTGTCATTTCTTTCTTTTCTATTCATTAATCTTCTGTCATTTAGTGCTTAATGTGTGTGATTGAATATACTTCCTGTTCTATATGGAGTCTCAAAGGTAAAGGCTGAATGTGTAAAAGATTGGTTTGTATTTCCCTTTTGGAACACAGCAGAGCAGTGACAAAATTCTGGGCTTGGATTTGATCAGCAAAGCAATGTTTTTGTCCTGGAGGGCTGGTCGACACCCTATGGAGTCTGGAGATATTTTCTGGTCTTTCATCTGGAATGCAATCATGAAAACAGAGGTGTCTTCAGTGTTATTCTTAAAAGCTGGATGCAAGTTCTGTTTTCTGACAGGAGTCTGAGCATTATAAACCTTGGTACCATTTTTCCATCTCTCGATGCTGGTGTTGAGTAAGTTCAGGCACAAGGCAAAGCAAGATTTAAGCCAAAATGAAGCTGTTTTGATGCTACTGTAAGTAGCTGTCGCCTGTGGTTGAGGAAGCTTTGCTCAGCAGAAAATGGGAAAAGCTGTCCTGAAAACTTGTCTGACTTTTCCCCTCTGCTATGATTCTCTAGTCATTGCCGAAAGAGTTATTCCAGTTATTTGTTTCAAAACTTAAGGTCCAGGTTTCCTCTCACTTAGAGTTTGAGTTTTGGTGGGGATGAGGCTTTTCAGGATGACAAACTGCTGATAGAGTAGTAGGTCAGGTGACAAATAGTAGGAGAAAGTGCTTGAGACGATGGGAGGTAGATTTCTTTGCATATCTCTCCTCTGTCAAAAATACAGGTGTGAACTTAGCATCCTCTAAGAGACATCACCTGAAGTCCCACATCTTGCAAAGAATAATTTGGCCTCAGGAATTCTACTTAGTACTGTAAGTTACACCCTTTTTTTTTGGATAGAGAGTTAGATGAGAGAGCTATATGGTTGTTCTGCGTTTTTCTTTTGTGCAGCATATTTGTACATGACAGGACTGTATTTCTTTCTGGACTTTTTTTCTCCAATCTTCCTGGCCAGCCTCATTGCCTCACAAATCCACCACACACCCGTCTTGGAGGGAATATGTAGGTACCTCAGTGAAGTAGGGATGTCTTTAGAGACTTGAGTTTCTTTGCCAAGCACAGGGCTTCACCCCCTCCAATTGCATTTCCTGGAACACAGTTAATTCTTGGGGACGTTCTTCAGCTGACTGTGACATTGCATAACTGGGTTTTGTTGGTTTGTTTTTTTTTTTTCATACTCCTCTATTATAGGGAATGAATAAGAGTAAATAATAAATTTAGGATAGCTTTTAAAAGGCAAATTAGAAACACATGGGTGGTCAAATAAAAGTCAATGGAGTAAAATAATGTGCTTTTCTTACTATGGCTAATATTACCATAACAGTTTTAATAACCTGAGTTCCCTCATGGCTTATAACAAGGCTGTAACACCTGTGTGTACTCTAAGGTGGCTGCCCATCAAGGAGGACTTGAGGAAATTGCTGGTGATATAAATACTACTCTGTCAGTTTGTGTTTGGATAGATCAAACAAACCACATTCAGAAGCACGAACCCGGGTGAGGTGTGGCCATAAATAAAATTATTTCTACAGTTACTGTGGTCAGAAAAGTTCTCACCTCACTGAACTGTCTCTGCTATGTTGATCCAGGAAAAAAGTCAACAGGATTTAAGTCAGGATTCTTGTGGAGGAAATCCTTAATGATCTGTTAAAGTTTGTGTCATGGAACTTTCTGAAAAATGTAAAATTTTCCCCCTTCCTTGTGAATCGCTCGTTCTTCCTTCTAACTGCTGGTGCTGAGTGCAGGATTGCTTTGCAGTCCTCAGCACAGGATGCTGGTACTATCCTACTAAATGGATGACCTTGTGTCCTTTGCTGCTCCTCAGGTGTACAACAAGTGTTTTCTAAGAGACAACCCCTGGAGTTCTTGAAATTCAGTAGTGGTATCAAATAATTAACTGAAGGTCAGAGACAGTCCCTGCTCCATCTAATTTGTAAGCAACTGTTGAGGAGAAGCTGCACGTGGTGTACATGCTAATGAAGATCTCAGTTTCAGACCATATTATAAGAGTCCTTGGGGATAATGGTGGCAGGAGTTCAGATGTTTAGGAAACTGTAAATACAGACTTCACTTCAGGAAGATCCTTCTGTCAGTGTGCTTAATGTAAAGTTTATTATCACTGAAGACATCCAGTTCTGCACTCAGATAAAAGCATGTCATGTCCCATTCAGGTTAGAAACTGCAAGTTTAAACATGTGCTTTGCTGCTCTAGGGTGTGACTGTCTGCAGAAAATCATTTTACAAACAGCAAGAAAGTACATTTCATTTCAGGAGAAATGGAAAGGTCCCTCCTTAGCTGGAAATCCTGTGCTAGACCCAAAGCAAGCCATGTTTGCAAGGACCAGTTATGCTCAGCTTCTAAATAAAATTTCTCAAGAATATGATATAAATCAATAAATTTAGATTACAGTATTGCCAAGCTGAAGAAAAAAAAAAAAAGAGGAATTTATAATTAATATAGGAATGTTAGTCTGAGATCTCTCGTAAGTTAGCATGGTTTGTTCAGATATACATTTTTGGTTTTATCTTCTTATATATACACACCCAGGTGTCTTAAAATGCCCCTTGGGAAGCAAAGTTTGAAAGCAAATATAATCAAGGACATTGTGCCCTATAATTTCAAGAAAAGTTAGACTACATGACTTTCATAAGACTCAATCTTTAGATTTATCTAGATCTATCTAGATCTATTTCTTTAGATTTTTAAAAAAATTATAAATACTTACTCATGGCATGCTAATAAAGCCTATTTGAACTGTCTGAACAGTCTGCAAGTTGTATGACAGATCACTTAATGAATTTTCTCAAGATTTTAATTAGGTAAAAAATAATTAATTGTTGAACTAGTTAATCTGACTTAGTGTTTAGCTGAAAAGTCTCTAGCAATCCAAAACAAATTTTCCATTAGCAAAATAGCATATCGTCTTTGACCAGCAGTTGGATTCTTTTGTTCACACACAGGAAGTCTTTGGTGAGGGAAAACAATTCAGCCTTACTTTCTCTTGTATTGGGTGTTATTGAATGTTTTTGATGTGTTATTTATCTCCAAAGGAATTTTGCTGGACTCATGTATCATTATATGTCTCTATATGATGGTATCTTTCTAGGTAACCAAATATTTCCTACACTTTCTTTGTATCCTAATATGTATTTAACAAAACACTGATGACAGGCTATTGGACAAATAGATTTTATATAAAATCTTTGTGATTTTCCATCCCTAATTCTCTTCATTTAAGACCACTCTGCTTCCACACAGGAACTAAATCCTATATTTTTCTGAAAAAGGTACATAGAGATTATGAAAAAGAGGTAGCTTTGATAGCAGGGATTTTAGTTTAACCTAATTTTGGACTGTTCATCTGTAAAACAAGCACAGCAGTAGACAAAGGGTTCTTCACTGTTTGTTTCAGCTTTGTGGTCCTTGCTTACCTGTGATAACCCTTCTGTTTTGCCTAGCACACAGCAACAGCAAACAGCAAAATGCATCCAGCAAGGAGCATCACCTGGAGATTTTTGCCAGGAAAGTGGCCTGTGCAGGTGCCATCCTGCTTGTGTGGGGCTGGTTTGCTCAGAGACAAAACATCAGTGAGATTGTGTTGAGATTAGAGGACACAGCACACTGCTCTGCTGTCCCCAGATGGGGCTGGTGCTCCATGATGGCACAGTGAGGTGAGACAATGTGCAATTCCTTCATATCAGTTGCTAGTGTCCATGAAAAGTGTTTTTTATAGGATAATTGATAAGATGGGGAAAAGGAGAAAGGACAGAAGCACCCTGAAGCAATAGAGGGAAAGCAAGAGATGGATCAGCTTCATATTTGACTCTTGGTGCAGTTAACATTGGAACAGCTGAAGTTTATGGGGATTATTCCAAGTCACACATAGTGTTCTACCTACCTGCAGGAATCAATGATACTGCTATTGATGATAAAAAAAAAAAAAAGGTGGAAGGTGGAAGAACATCAGTTTCTTTCATTGTTGACTGTTTGGCTTCTTTCCTTGCCCCAGATGACACGGGAAGATGAAGTGAGTAGAGATAAAAGTACAGGAGCTTCAGACTTCTCAAAGAAGAAACTGTGCTTTCTGACAACACGACAGTAAAATTATATGTGCAGTTGTTAGTACTTTTCTTTTGTCAAAACTAATTTGAAGAAAAGGCACAGGTTAGTGCTAGGCCACTGTCTTTAGAAATTTGTGCACTGTGGACAGAACAAGTTGAAGAACTGAAATATTTCCCTGTCTGAGATGAAAAAGAAGTCTTTGTAATTCCATCCAAGGGTGGTCCTTTAGAACAACTGAGAGACTTGCAGATAAATTAGGGCCATCCATGGAGAAAAGTAGGGCTGTGAATCACCACGCTCTCTTGGGAGCTCAATACCCAGCTGTTACAGCAAGATTGCATTTTAATGTTTGATATCCATTTCTGTAAACCTGTGTGACAGTGCAGATGAGCTTTGACTGAGAGCCCTGTGTCCTGACATAAATGGGCAAAGAACTAACCTCTCTGAGTCTGAACAACTGGAGATTTAAAACTGAATTCTGTTTAACTGTGTAACCTCATATCCATCCTAGGGCATGGGGAATAGTGATAAAGGTATTTTAACTTCCCCGCCTACAAGAATTTCACAAGCTGTGAGGTTTGCTCCCTAGAGTGCCAATGCTGCCACACTTTGGGAAAGTTTCTTTTGCTGATTCGTTGGGGATTTTTTGTTGATTTTTTTTTTCCTAGTACCTGTACAATATAGTTGAAGGAACAGACACTTCTTCACACTACTGGAAATGAGAGGAGTGTGAACAGATTTGTGAGTTAGAGCAGTTATCTTCCCCACTCAAGGAATTATATTTTGCCCATAAGGCTGGTGTGGTTCTGCTGTTGGCTCAATCTTGGCCAGCTGTGGTGATATCCCTTCAGCTGGCCGGCAGGTTGCTTCACCCTGACCTTATCCAGCCCAAAGGGAGGAGCTATCAGCTCTCTGATACCACCTCTAAAGCCAGTCACAGTCAGTCAAAGGATACATGGTTCTCTGTGTATATTCAGCAATATATTCACAGGATAGCTTCAATGTACCTGGGACAAAGGCATGAGGAGATACAAAGGGGACCTCGTTTGTTAAAAGATTTGGGTGTCAAGCTGAACATCCAGAAAGGAAATGAAGGTTTTGTTTCAGCTTTCTGCAAAAATTGAGTTGGTGTAACTTGTTTGTCGTGGGGTTTTCCTTGTATTATTGGTCAGGCTTGGATACTAAAAGCAGCACTATATAACCTTCATCCACAGGTACAGAAAGTCTTTAAGGAGCTGGATAAGAAGCTCAATTTCAGAGGACAGAAAATAAGGCTTACTAATGCTGAGCCCAGATTTTCAAGAGCTGGAGGGGATTTTACACTGAAATTCCTTTGAAAATCAAGTGTAATGAGCACCTATTTCTTTAATAGCTTTTGAGAATTACCCCTTAACAATTTGTGCAGCAAGATTCTTGGAAGAAGTTAGTCAGTAAAAGACTGACCAGTCTCAGGACTCCTTTTATGCAGGGTTTATAAGTATTTCACTATGTTCACAACTTTTTTCCTAACTTTTCTTATGTAGAAGTCAAGAAGCAGATGCATACATTTATTTTTCTGTCTCACCCCTTGCTCTGTGGTAAACGTCTTATCTGTCAACTGGATTTCTCTCTCTTTCCACCCTTATAGAAAGAACTGAAGGGTGTAAGGACATAATGGGAGAAAGAAATGGCATTAATACAATACTGTCAAAATACAATCATTTTAGTTCTCTAATATTCAATCATCTTAGTACTGTACTAGGGAGAATACCCCATACATGAGGCATCAAAGGGTGGATGGCTACATGGAGGGGATGCTGTCACCAGCAGCACTGGGAGAGTGTTACCTTCCAGCATTTAAATGCTCTTTAGAATCATGCTTCATTATGGCATTAAAGGAGTAATGTAGTCCTGGCTTATACTGGCAAACATCAAAAGAGCAACCCCAAATCCTGTCACAATGCAGTGAATAATCACGATGAGTTATGTGGGCTGCTGGATACGGTACCAAGACAAGCAGGAAAGCTTCAGCATCTGGCTCTGCATTACATTTACCAAAGACCTGCCTGGGTCTATCCTGCAGAACTGCCAGCTCAAACAGAGGCTTTTATGGGAGATCCACCCTTTGGAAGCCCCGTGTTGTTTTACTGCGTGCCTGCCACATCGGTGGAGGAAATAAAGCAACAGGCTGGAGGCAGAACTGCGGGGGGAGAAACAGCAGGGAGAGGTGTGTGTCTGTGAGAGGGCCAAGAAGGTGGAAAACAGAGGAGGAGGAGGCAGTGAACTTTGGTGCTTGTCTGTGCCCTGGGGAGCAGCTGACAGATGGCAAAGAGAGTGGGAGTCAGGAGAGCCTGCTTGTAGGGTTCTGCAAGTAAGAACCGGCTTGCAAGATGCCAGTCAGGACTAATGACACGTGTCAGGCAATGCTGGGGCATTTCAGGGATCCTGCTCTGAGGGTGATGCAAAGGATTTCAGGCTGGCACTGGAGCAGAGTTTCTCCATTAATAACTCAACACCTCGTGCTGCTCCCTGGGAGCAGGATGATGCAGCGAGATGGGCATGTGCTGTACTGTATTCTTGCCTCATAGCAAGGACTTTAACAGTCCTAGGGCCAGTCAAAATAACAGCTTGTCTGTTCCTAATCAGATCTAATATTTAATTTCAATTCTCTAAAACAGACATGAAAGGAATACAGAAATCGTCATTACAGTTTATACATAAAATCATACCAGCTGCCTATCTGTAGCTATGCTGGTTGTTTTCAGGTGCTGTGAGAAAGAATAAGCAGCTCTGCAGATGATGAATAGTCTAATGAAGTCAGGGAAAGCTGCATAATTAAGCAAGGCTGAGGTAAAACCACAGCTATTTTGGAAGAATTCTAACTTTAACAAGGCCAAGATTTTACCTCAGGTCTTCATGGAATAGTTTACCACCAAAGAATTTTTTTCCTTAGCCTTGAAGGATGAAGGCTTATAGCCTTAATTTTATTTATCTCTTCTTACGTAACCATGAATGCTCTCATTAGCCATATAAATGTCTAATACTCTTCAAATGCTGGTAAACCCAGCCACTCATTAGTAGCCCAAGGGCAAAATAATTATTTTCACCAGTGCTGCAGGCTGTAGATTTATAAAGTTTGAGCCTTATAACATTTTTCTCTTAGGTGGGCCAGAAATATGTGTAATTCATTTCCTTATGGTTAGAAAATGATTATTAAATAGTTTTAAAAGTTTAGCTATTGTAAAACACCTGCATTGTGTTCTCTGGAGCTTTTTCACATGAGAAATAGTTGCAAATACCCATTGAGATCAACTTACGTGGGGGTTTCTGGCACACCTTTCAAATTTCCTGCATTTTGAAGAATATCACATACATTTCTGTGGAGCTGATTTACTTCCCTTCCACACAGATCCAATCTCCCTCACTTTGATTGCTGGAAACTATTTCCACTGTGAATTTAAAAATATGGCAGCAGGATTTTCACACTAAAAGAAATAGCTTTCTGTTTCTCTATGGCTCTTATTTTTCAGTGTTTCATTTGGAGTTTTCATTGCATGTGTTTTCTCACATTTAGCCTCTGGCAGGTTGTTGCATGTGATTTATGATGTAGTCAACATGTTTTGACCACACTCCAGCTGATCAAGAAGAAGCTATTTTAAAGAGAAAAGATGTCTGCATACAGAAAAAAAAAATTCTCAAAAAAATTAAAATATATTTGATGCTAAGGGTAATAGTTCTGTTCAAACACTGCTGTGTGAGGGCTCTTGGTAAACAGCTCTGTCATCGAATGGTTGTGTGATAACAGGCAAATGACTTCCCAACAAATATTGTTTTTCCTAAGCCCTCTCATGTCTTCCTTGTCAGCACTGATCTCTTCAGAGGCAAGATGGGCTGTTTGCTGCTGTAGTGCCTGCAGTGAGGCTCGGGATGCAGACCCAGGAGGCAGCTGAGCTGGTCACAGCTCACTGAAATGAAAGCGTGAGATCCCTCTCCATCCTTCCTTGGCTCTGGCACTCATCTGTTTGCATGGGGAGCCAATTTGCCTTTCTAACCCAACTAAGGGCTTTGCTTTTTGCCAAGGTAGTTTTCTGCTCTTTTATTTAATGGAATTGATGCACCATGGGATCAGACCTGTGCCACAGCTGTCTCAAGGTAAAGCACTGGAAGTGCATGGCATGGAAATAAGGGAAAAGCAAGAGAGGGCTGGATGATGGGTTGCTGATTTTGTCTGAAAACTGCTGTAAACTGTGTAATGATGTGAGCTTTCTGCATTTCTCTACCCCAGTACAAACTTCCACTGTGAGCTTGGATGAGCAATGCCATGCTCTTCTGCCCAAGATCTGTGTTACTACAGCAGGGTGAGAACAGACAGGTTTCAAAATCAATGGTGTGGCTGCAAGCTGTTTGTTGAGAGTCAGAAGAATTCAGAGCACTGTTCGTTACTATATCAACATAACCCAACATTTTCAAAAATACTTGCTTTTAAGTAGATATCCAAGTTTCCAAGCATTCAATCATTATCTCCTCACCTCCCTATTTCTCACTAAGTTTGTTATGTTTTATCAGTGATGAATAACTCTGAATTTAGGTTGTTACCATATGTGGGTCAGATTATATAGATTTTGGAGTGTTGTATCAGGCTGGCAGGTTTGAAAAACCAGGCCACTGTTTTGACAGAAATGTCTTTTTATCTTCCTTTCTGGGCTGAAGCTCAATGTTTGTCACAGAGATGTTCCTTTAGCAGTCTCAGAAAGGAGCTGAAAGCTGTCAAATAAGAAACTACAGTGCCACGGATTTGTGCTGCTAATTTGACTGAAGAAGGGGACAGGGCATCCTGGCAGCAAGGGTTTCTGTCCCTGCTAGCATGGATGAGCTCTTGGCTGTGTACCCTCTCCTCTCTGTAATGTACAGATGGCCAGGGGTGAGATGCTGTGTCTTGGCAGATGACAGTGACATAGAGGGGTGTACAGACATGCAGTTTGTTGCTAACCAATAGACAAACTTCCTAGTTGCTGTCATCCTTTGCAGATGTCTGCCTTCTGAATTATCCTGTGAGCAGTATGAGATTTCCCTACTCCCAGTATGCAAAGCAGCAGCTCACCTGTGACCAAAATTTGTGTGGCGCTTTAGAGCAGCCAATTGCACAGAGGCTGGCTGATTAAACACACTTTTGAAAACATGCAGCTGTTGTAAAATGTGGCTGATGCAGGTTTCAGAGACATTCCATGCTGTGGGAACACATCCCTTACTGGTTTTGGCTGAAACACCATCGCCTCTGCCTTTTGCCCATGGCTGGCCCTTGCTGGCTCACCAGTCCCGCTGCGCTGCTGGTGGAGGCAGCCGGGCAGAGCCCCTGTCTCACTCCAGGAGAATCATCTGCACTAGCACAAGTGGCCTTTGGGCCTTTCAGGAAAACAACTGAGTGTGTCCAAGGTGGATTCAGGGATTCTTATGCTGCCCCACTGGCTGGCACAGCTGTGGGGATGCAGCCCCAGGCAGAAAACATTCACAGACCAAGGGAAGACCTCTCCCCAAACCCAGTGCCGTGCTCATCGAGACATGTGGCCATCATTTGCCTCAGGACTCACACTTCTGGGCAGTGTAGTCCATCCAAAACATGTTTTAAGTCCAGAACACACAGCCTGAGAGCTGGGACGTGTCTCTTTAGCCCATCCCATGGACAACCTGTCTCTTGCTTGTTAATTGAGCTGTGTCTGGTTTAGTGTTTTAAGCTTGGAGAGAAAAGGCTCATGAATTTGGACCCAAAGGTGTCAGCCCAGTGCTGACATTTCACTGCGGGTTCTCTGGCACCTATTTTTCTCTATTAAGGGCTGCTGTGCCCTAGAGACAATTTCCCTGTTACATAGAAGAGTGTTGCTATAATTTTCTCCTGCAGTATATATTCCAGTTTACAAAGACATACCACAGCTATATTGACCATTATGGGTCCTCTGAGTTTTCCTCCATTAACCACAACAAAATTTAATTAACTATTTAGGAAGTGCAACCTCTAAACATACTTCTGGTTTCACAGTTTTTTTGTTACATCCCGTAGTGAACAAGACAGAGAGAAAGAATTATTTAAAATAGCTTTGAGGTAACACATTACTGAAGTAATTTCAAACAATCTGAAGGAGTAATTTGGAATGACAGCTTTTATTACTTCCTCTGTTAGTAAATTAGGGGATAAAATGCAAGTGATTGAAATGAAGCAAGAAATATTTTTCCAGGTGTTTGCAGATGATATACTAAATAATTTAGTAGCTGGGAACAGTGTGTCATGCAGTCATTCAGCAGAAAGAAGAAAATTGAGGGTATAAAACTCCCCAGCTACTGTTCTGGTCTTACTGATGTTTACATCAGCGAAGAGATGGAATAAAAGGGATAAATCTGGCCAGTATAGTTGCTGTTTCATTACAGTATGCATTTTCTATTTGAAAATATGTAACAGAGAGGTCCCCAGGTCTCTCTCTAATATCTTCCTGTTGCTCTGATTTTTTCTTCTTTCATAATTACAAGTTCTTCCAAATTATGAGTCACATGTGCACACTGATTTTACATCCTTCCCTTCCTAGAGACCTTGTCTTTTCCTAAGTATGGGGTATATATTTTGTACTCATTAACATCTAGTTTTGTCTTTGATCTTAGTTAATATCTCTACTAGAAATTGCTTCTTGCTCCTAGACTAGGCTATATCTCTTTTAAGACATAGAACTGTGAGCATGTAAGAGGGAGGTATCAGCCAGCAGAGATCTTCATTTACATCACTTTCATCAGGAAATAACATAACAATGCCACTGCAGTTTTGGTGCAGATCCTAGTCTGGCACAGACGAAATAGCTTATGGCTGTAGAGATTGATATTAATTCAAAACAGTTTGGTTAATGAAGCTAATAAACACCATAGTTCATTTAAAGAGGAGAGAGTGGTGATGATGATACTGACTACAAGTGGGTAAATAATTTTCATAAATTTGTGCAAATTACAAAGCCACTTGTAGCTTGAATGACTATGTAGTTCATTTAATTTGATCATCTTTCTCAAAAAAATATCTACAAATGGAATAGACCCTTGTCAAACATGAATGGTTTTGACCATTGATGCTTTACACAGAACAGAAAAAAATACTGGACTAATCTAAGTTTCTCTCTATCACTGCAAATGTTGGAAATTCATGATCCACAGCTCAATAATTCAAAAGGGAGGAGTTAAGATAATGGTTTGATTTTCCTTTTCTTTTTTGCCTGTATTAATTCTGAGTTTCTGAAGCTCATTTCCTGTTCCCTCCCACTCCCCTCCCCTTCAGCTTTTCAGTGCCTTTAGAAATGTTATTCCACTACAAAAATTAGGTAGCTTTACCTTTTTTAAAAAATATTTTATTTAATTCTCTTCTTCTTCTGGTTTGGATCATTTGCTGTGAAGCAAATACTGCAGTCATAGTTTTTGGTAGTCACTCTGTATCTTATGGATTCACTTTAGTACAGGTTTACTGATTTAGATTGCATATGGATGTGTATAGAAGTATGACTGAGTGAATGGAGAAATTATACTCCATTTGTCTGGGCTGTTCCATCAATGTTTAGTGCTTTTTCTTTTTATATTAGTCCAGTGCTTGGAAGAAGCAGCAGCCCCAGTCTTCCCTCTCCCAGTACTGTAAACTGCAACAAGACCGTAAGCTGCACAAATAATTGTTTCCTGATCTCTAGAGCACTTGGCTTCTGACCTCACAATTGACAAAAATTCCTGAAGCCCTGCTGCTGCTGGGCTTCCTGGGGCTCTAAGTGCTCTCTTGGCACAGAATTTGCATTAAGTACTTTGAAGCTCTTGGAAGAAAATCTTTCCTTTTAGAAAGCACCTGAAATAAGATCAACCTTGGTGTTTGTGCCTTCGTAAGAAACATGTTGTTTTCCTTAAATGTAAGGAATTGGCCTGACATTTTCACAGGCACCACTGTGATTATGAGGCAGAAGTTTCCAAATATCAGACTTGAATTATATTCAGTTCCAAGCAGCTATTGCCTTTTCTCCTCTGAACTGTGTTTTGTTAAACACACATTCAGGTCTCAGAGCAGTTTGGAGAAAAACAGGTTCCTATTCTAGAAGTGGTGTTCTAAGAACAGAATTTAGATAACCTTCACCCAAAAGACCTTTCTAAACTAGCTGCATAAAGAAAATATGATAATGTGTGAAAAAGGAATGCTGAGGCTCATCTTGCTCTGGCTGCATGCAGATCAGTTTTGCAGCTGTCCTTGTATCTCCATGTGTATTTAAATTACTTGTCTCTTCTTTGACAAAATATGGTTGTGGATCTCACTGGAAATCTGAGGTCCTGGTTTGCTTTTCTACTTTGTTAAGTCAGAGGCTCATAATTTTAGGTAAGGATGTTGTTCTCCCCTGTTGTAGGGCAATATTTTGGACAAAAAGCACACATCCGAGTTTATTAAGGGAGCAGGAAAGCTTCTGCTTCCTTAAAAATTACACAAGTCTCTTTGCAGACAAGCTGCACCCATGTGCCTGAGTTTGCCACTTCCATTTCCTTTCATGCCTGCTGCAAGAACTTTTAAAGTCAAGTTTTGACATATATTGGTAGCAGTGGCAAATCAAAAAGCACTTGAAACACACAAGTTTCGCAGTGGTCTGAGGTCTTTGCTTTGCAGAGGAGTCAGGCTCTGAAGTAACTTCTGAGTGGTGAAAGATATCTCAGTACATGAAAACCCCGAGCTGATAAACTACCTGTGAGCTGAGGGAGTCTGCTACTGATCTATACATCAGGTTGCCCTCTTGATCTGCCCCTGCCTCTGATTCCATCTGTGTTACTTTTGATGCTTATTTTTCCTATAGATCAATAGTTTTAGAATGTGTGTGTCTGGCAGACTGCTTCAGGCAGATCCTTACTACTCCTGGATAAAAAAAAGAGAGATGACAAGCTGAAATGTGTCAGGAGATGAGGTCAGCGGTGAGAATAAGTCTGAGACAGAGTGAATGAGAAAAAGAGGGTTAACACAGACTAGATATTGCTGGTGTCTCTGTTAGAGGAGATCTGATAAGGTACTGTATTGCCCTTCCTTAATAAAGTTGTAATAAATTCCTGTCTAACAATTGATTATTTGATGCTTAATTAAAAAACTTGGAACTTGCAATTTTCTTCTTAGTTTATGCATATTAGCCTCCTCCTTCTGGGAGAGAAAATTTAAATAGAAATGTTCTTAAAGTAGATTCAAAGGGATGACAGAGGACTTTTACAACCCTTAATCGAACAGGAACAGTTTCCTGTGGAATTTTTTTTCTCAAATAAATAGATGCTGGTTTGAAAGTCCAATTTTGAAACAGTGAGATTCTTTAGAACTTCTCTGCTCATCAAAAAGCCAAACTAGCTTTGGTGAAAAACAGCTCTGTCTAGCTTCTTTCTGGGAAGAAAGGTAGTGATTGAGGAAAGAGAGGGAAAAGCATAAATCCAATATTCCTTCTGTAATTCTCTCACTTATGAACTATTAGTATTTTAAATTAGGGTGATAATTGTTGTGCCTGTATTCTCCATGGATAAAGCACAGTATAGACCTTTTCACCATCACAGAAGTATAACCGCCTCTGACGTGGGAGACTCGATCCCAGACAATGGATGAGAAAACCTGTTCCCATCCCAGGGAATGGTGGCATATCATCTTTGTAATTTCAAAAACCTCTTCTAAAAATCCCATCTCATCTTGTGCTTCCCCACAACACAGACAAAGGAAAATAGTTTTTCCTTTATGCCCTGGATAAGGGGCTATGTGTTTATTCTGTTATCAAAGGTCATGCACATAGTAACCTCTTCTCTCTCCTTGGTCTCTTGCAATGGACAGACTCAATATTTCTCTGCATAAAAAAGGCACAGCAAACATGATATTTTACATCAAAGGCATCATTGCCTGGTTCTGCATCAGAAATAACATGGTACTGCAGGAGCTCAGGTCCTTATTGATTAAAGCTCTTTCAGGACTGCAAGCAAACACTTGAAGAACATTTGTTACTTTCTATGGAACTGAAAAACGTTCCCATAAATATTTGTCCTTGGTGGTTAGAAAGAAAAATCTATATTGCCACAGGTCATATTATTCTGGGATGTATTTGCTTAGTGTTTCTAAAAGTAAAGTGTGACAAACACAGATGCTCTTGTACCCATACAAGCTGACTTTGAATTGGACTTTTTCCAAAGGTCAAAGCCTCATTGCTGACCTAAACTTGCTAACAGCTGCAGGGGTAACAGCAATTATGACTTACCTCGTGCAAGCACATGTGGTATTGACCCAAAATTTGCATATTTGGAGATCTGTTAAAAGCTTAAAAAA
The DNA here is from genome assembly GCF_000738735.6 of Corvus cornix cornix. NCBI lineage: Eukaryota > Metazoa > Chordata > Aves > Passeriformes > Corvidae > Corvus > Corvus cornix. The sequence continues at coordinate 9,333,583 of NC_046336.1, forward strand.
AGCTATTGTAATTGCTAAGAAGAAACATACTAAAATGGGAATGCTAACAAAACCTGCGAGCTACTGCAGAATAATCTAGGATATCGTACAATTATATCAGTATAAACACATGAAGTGAATGAACATGATTTAGTCCTTTCTATTTGAAATATTTTCAGTTCCTAGGAGCGAGAGAGCTGGAAATGTTGGTTACCCTAAAATCTACATTTTTTCAATATTGCTTTCTCACAACTTTTCACACACTTTCAATATTATTATGTCCCAATATTTCACAGGTGAGAAATTGTTATCTACCATGATAAATGCTGCCCTTTGAATGTCAACTCTTATATTCCTAAACTGTTACCACAAGTAACACTCAGTGCTTGTGTGAACCACTAGTGATTTTCCCAGTAGTGAGCAGTGTATTACACTGGCACTTCAAAAACTGAAGATAATGTTCCCAATTCTGGCACTGAAGTATAAGACCTTATCATTTCCTTTCCCCTGTGCCCTCTATCTGTTTAGATTTGTGAGGTTTTATACCTCAAGGATTATGGCTTATTTCATACTTCAAAACACCTATGCAATGGGCCTTGATTTCCTCCAATGACTTCAGAGGATCTCACAGTAGAAATGCATGATAATGACAATAAAAACAAGAAATGTGACACTCAACAATATCCATTTTAATGCCTTGAGCAGAACATGTTTTTTTCTGGCTTTGCTATCTGGGGCACAGCTTCATTCTTTCATTCCTGTTGTTTTGAAAGGAATATCAAAGTTGCACCTGAAATGTAAGAACAGGAGGTAAAAAAGGGTGTAAGAGAGGTGACAGAAAGGGCAAATTCATTAATGCTTTAGAAAGTACATCTGACTATCTAGGTGTCTGCATGATAAGTTTACGCCTTGTGATTTTCATACCAGTCTTTTCCTTCTCTTCAATTTACAGACTTTGATGTGCTGCTTTAGAAGGAAAAATGTGCAAATGATTTTATTATGGGATTTTTAATTTCCCTGGCAACTGTGGTCCAGTCATACTGAGAGATTCAGATGAATTGCTGCCTCTTCCCTGCACAGGATCTCTTTGAGGTTATAGCTGTAGGAATATACCTTGCACAGTAGTTGTAGCCAAAGCATTTTCCTCCTTTTCCTGCTTGTTGATGAATCCTCAGCCTCATCCAGATTATTTTTTTCCCAGACAATTTTTGCACAGATTGGTTTCCTAATCTGGTTCCTATATCTCCAGACTGAGGGGTGACCCGGGTGACAAGGGGCAATACTGCCAATGCCTTTGACCAGCAAGCCTTGCTGCCAGTGGCAATCTGACAGAAACGTCATAGGACTGCACCTCTTTCCTTCCTGCCTCATCACAAACTCTGTACGTTTTCCTTCTTTAGTATCTGCCACGTTACTGCAACTCTTACAATCATTCTTGTCATAATCAGACATACTATAAAATCATTAGATTAATTACAGTAGCCTTGCAGTAATAAGACTTGCTGTGCAATTACCACTGGAATTACATAAAACAGTTGTGTGCCAGGTTTGCCTTCTGCTTCTTGTAGAAACACTGAGTGCACTTAGGCACCCTCCCCGTCAGAGCTGGTCGTCCTCATACAAGACCAGCAATGCAGACAGATGGAGATGGCAAATTCTATCCAGGACTCAGTTCTTTTACATTTAAACTGCTAGTATCATATTGTTACTTGTTAAAATCTTTATTTCTTGTATTTAAACTGAGGCTTGTTGAAAGACTTCTGCAAAATAGCTTGAAACTGGTCTGCCTCCTGCCTTAGCTATTCTTGTGACAAGAACATTTCCTGAAATTTTTGGTGTGATCCTCTTTAAAATGCAACATTATTAATAATCTTTGGTCCTAAACTTGAACAGTGGTATAGGTGAATGAACCATTTCTACAACGAGTAATCCAGAAACATGGGATGATAAAGAATTCCCTAGTTTGCAAGCTGACCATGCAATAAATTTATCCTTCTTAGAGTCACAGTGTGTTTGCATGGCTGTGAATTACTCTTGGGAGTCAGCACTGCAATTATACAGCTGTGCTGAGTGGTAGGGAAAGTAAGGGGTAAGGGGTTTTTTCAAAGATATTATGAAACTGGAGAACAACTACTGCAAAGATATTTTGTGGAAGAATTCAGTCACAAAGTGAGGAGCTTTCTGCAATAGTTGCATGGTTCATATGGAGGAAAGATTGTTGTAATTTTGAAAATGTACGATTTTCAGCTTGTATTTTGTTAGTTAACATTGCAACACTGTGTTGGATGGATGAGATCCTGAACTAATAGCTCTTTTTCACCTCTCTTTTGCAGTGTAATTTGTATTTAGCTCTTACCCAAGATGTTAGTCTCCTGTACTTGTTTGGTATTATTAAGAAATTATTATTCTAAGCACAGAACTAACTTTTGCTGGCAGAAAGAGCATCCTCAGGGGTTGCTATAGCAAATAAACTGTTGAAATCCCCTTGGTAGCAGTGAGATGGAGCCCTGTTAACATGCACAGAGTATCCTCCTCAGTTCAGAAAATGATGCATTATTTTTCTTGATTCTATTAATGCTCAGATTACTTATTTCACCTTCATGACCTTTTTCCCTGATAAGTTGCATTATGTGTAAATCCATTGGGAAAGCAGACAGCAGCATTTCAGGCAGGTACCCTTGTATAGGCTCATAAGAAACAAGAGAAGCTCATCTGTATAGCTGTGTCCATCACAGATTCTTGCTTCCATTTCCTGAAGTGAATGGCAATACCTCACTTTTTACTGTTCTCCATCTCTGACAGTGTTGGTTATCTGGAACTTTGGGGACACTGTGGCCTGTGCCAGCTTAGACCCAGCACTGAGCTAGGTTTTGGATAGATGTATCCACATCTATCATTCTGTGGAGGCTAAAGTGTTTCTCTACTTTTCCAGTGCTGTATCCTAGCAAAAAATTCCTGAAGTAGCAACAGCAAGCCAGAGCTGATGCAGCTGTGTTTGTAAGTAAGGGATGAGCTGGTGTTCCAGCAAGGCAAGTGCATTTCCTTGTCTCTGTGTTGCATGAAGAAGTGTTGTAGGGTCTGTATTGGGATTTTTGACTTGTAAATGAGCGCATTCTGGACCTCACTGAACTGGCAAGGCACTAAATAATTAAAAGAAAAGAAATGAAAGTGCTCTCTGCCAAACAGTTGCAAAATAGGGACTTGACTGTACTACTGGAGATATGGAAATGAGTCCTTCATTCTAAAAACAAAAATAAAAAAGGGACTGTGCTTGCACAAAAATTTAACAGAACAATTTTTAGAGATTAAAAGCCAATGAGTGAAAAAAGTCTTATCAAAAATAAGTCAACCTTTTCCTCTGATAAAGTTTAGGTAGCTGAATTTTCTTAGGTCTACTTCTCTGTAATTCAGTAAAGTGTGTGAGACAGTGACACAAGGATAGTTACTAAAACTGGAAAAGAGAGAAATTCATCATGGCTGCACAAGAAATAACAATGGGTTCATCTGGAAAGGAAACTGCTGGACTGAAGGGTGATTATCATTGAATTCCTCAAGCATAGGTCTTGTTTGATTAATTAGTAAACTTGTCACAAATTACAGAAGCACTTGAAATAAATTTATCTCACAAAGCTGAAGAAGCTGTCAACACACAGAAAGATTGAAATACCCCACCAGAACAACTGGATGACAGCAATAATAAAAATTGTATGAAATTTAATGGAGCAAAGCACAGGGAAAAGCACAGAGGGACTTAAAAGCAGAACTTCTGCTGCTGGTTCAGGTGGCTCCAAGTGGAGATGACAGCTGGAGAGAAAATCTTGGTGCTTTCCTTGAGCACCATTTGATTGGGAGTCACCAATGTGTCTGAACAGATGCAAAGAGGACTGAGAGGATGAATAAGGCAAAGGGAGATTGTATTATGCTCTGACAAAATGAAGTCTGAGAAGGGATATGAGTATTCTCTGCTGGGGATAAACCCAAGGAAGTAATTTCTGCTGCCTGCTTTCTACAAGGTGCCAAAACATGGAACTGAGTTGTTCATTTTCTCTCTGTATGCCTGTCCATGGAAGAAAGGGGTTTATTACATCCAAGCTGATTCAGCACAGCTACAGCAGATTAAAGGTTATAGGGAATAACCTGTCTTCTCCTCTTGATGACTGTTGAGCAAGAACCAGACAGTATATTTGCATAAAGGGATTCCCTGGTTATTTATTAACAAAATTACCTTGTCTTTTGAATTGCCTGCTCTACCTTGGTTTTAAAGCACTGCAATCAGGACAAAAAGGCTCTAAGTACTGGCTTGTACGGATCTCAAGTGAGGGACACCTGGACAAAGAATAGGGTCTCAGTGGTGATCAAAATGAAAAGACTTCAGGAGCCAGTTATGTTGCCAAAGGGCGATTCAGAGCTTTGCTGTCCTTAAGTGCCCGGTAATGCTATTTCTTCATAAAATCCTTTCAAATATTTCACTTTAGATCATGTTTAAGGCATGCTTCAGTATTCCTTTCTACAGTAAGCACTAGATCTTTAGAAGCTTAGTGAATGTTTCACAGTTAATATGTTTTCTTGAGGGACTCTTTAATCTTCACCTGTCAAGTTTTTATGCTCTCTCCAAATGTGCCCAAGTACATCCTACAAAAAGTCCACTGACAAATGGTTGTTATGTGTCTTCATCTTCTCCTGTATTCCTTTCCAGTAAGTGCTCTGTACATCTGGTCATTAGACCTATTTACTCTTCTTGGGTTCAGGTATTTCTTGTATTTTATCCCTGTGCTCCTTTATATTTCTCTAGCTGCCAGAAGAACAATTCTTTGGGAGTGCAATCTTTTCCCTATCACCTCTCAGTTAGGGATTGGTTAATTTTTCTTTAAGGAAACAACTTTATAGGCTCAGCTTCTTTCACTTCTGCTTTTTAATTATGGGGTCTTAGATACCTGGACATAACTTTCCATCAAGGCTATGACTATTTTCTGCCCCCATACCAACATCTTCAGTTTCCTTTTCCCTATCTAAGCATTCTTTGCTGAGAGAACAACTAGTATGGGACTGCTCCACTGCTGAGCTGTCCTCTGTGCTCCTACCATGGGAACTACTTCCCACTGCCAAATTTCTAAATATACTAGCTTGCAGATGTTTTCTGACCTTCACAACAGCTTCTCTTCTATGAATAATAATCATAAATATAAAAATAAGAGTGGAACATAATTTGTGATTGTTTCTGCCATTTCTCCTTTTTTTCGCAGCCATCTTAGTAATCTTCTGGAACTCATCAGAGCATCACTGAAGGTTATTTAAGAAAAGATATTTTAATTTGGGGCAAACCGATGCTCTTTTATCTGCATACAGTGCAATAGATGCTCTTTTTCCTGTATATGGCATTTATGAGGAGTGGCATTGTGGAGGAAAGTTTAAAAAGTTCAGTGAGTTTGGACAGCTTCAGCAATAGCAGTGATTTTAGATATGGAAAAGGCACCTTATGAATGAGATACTAAAAAGCTCAATATCTTTGGGTTATTTGGAAGGAAAATAAGACATGAGTTTAACAATCTCTAAAACAACCTATATGGAGAGGAGATGTGTGATAGAAAGGGGCAAAGGGGTAATAATTTAGTGGCTGGAATTTGAAGACACACTTCATCTAGAAATAAAGTGCAAATGGTTGCTGGGACAACTTATAAGTTGGTAAGGTTTTCATCACATTAGGGCCTTAAAGAAGGACAAGAGGTCCTTTTGAAAAGTCAGATCAGTCAGAAATAATGGGCTTCCCTTGGAAACATGTTTAAGTCAATTTATGGTGGTAATCCTTTATATTACTGTTCTTCCTGCTCTGTTCCCTATGCCCTTTCCTCTGCTCTTTTTTCTTTCTTGAAAATAGGAATATTTGGCCAAGGCTTTGTACATTAGACTTAATACTGGAAAGGGATTTTTGAACTGCTGTACTCGTCTCCACGTGTAGCAAGGCAAAACCACGAAATGGCTTTGTGATGTGTCCTCATTTTTGTGCTGCCTCATAAGGAACAACTTCCCATCATGGTACAATATACAGTGATGACAGCACTATATTGTATCCTAACTACCCACTGGAGTTGTTGAACATGCTTAAGTAAGCAATTATGATCCTTAAAGCACCTGTAAGAATTGGATTTTTTTTTCTATGAACTGATGAGTCTGAATTTACTGTAATAATAAATTCTTCAATTCAGGAAATACTGTTTTCCTATTTTTCTAGAAACAATAAGCACCTCCCAATTGTCCTTCAGTTCCAATCCAACAAAATCCATTTAAGTCTTTCCATAATAAGTTTTCAAAGGCACCAGAATTCTCCCAGGATTAAAAGTCTTACATTGAAATGTATTGCATATTCAAAATACCGATAATGAACAATATTTTTCTTTTTAAATCTCTCTAAGAAACTCTGCGAGTAAGTAAGCATTAATGCCTTCCTCAAGAAGAATAAAATCTGTCACAATGTTTCCTACTTTAGGTGAGAGTGGGTCTTTTCAGTAACGATGAACTATTGTGTATCACATAATAATGGGTATTAACTGAGTGCAGCCATGTCAGAAATAGAGCCATGTCACTGAGGCAAGCCAGGAATTATAGCAAACTTTAAGAGAAGCAAGTCCAGAGAATTAGGAACATAGAGGACCTGAAAACCATTCTCAAGCTACTTGCCATTTATAATACAGTACATTTAGCACACAGAAATTTAAAGATTGTCACAATATTGTATTACGAACCTAAATAAAAAATGTTTCAGAGTAGATTTTTAAATTACTTACTAGGGTCTTCATCAGTACATCTGCAAAGATTTTTGCTTATGACTGCACTGGAAGTGATAACAATTGAAAGAACACTTAAATGATCCAGGTAACTGCGTCTTGGTTAGGTACTAGTCTTTAAAGAATACCTTTTAAAAATATAACAAATAAATAAATAGTTTTCGTGGTGCTTGGTGCCTAACCAGTGTCAAACTGCGACAGCTAGTAATCTTAATCATGTCCTGAGGTAGACTGAAATTAGTGCTGCTGTTGTCTTCAATTTCTTTTTGCTAGAAAGAGAAGAAGTCACTGTATTTTGGAAAAGTAACCATCCCTTTATTTATAAGCAGTGGACAACAGGCAGCTGGTAACTGTTAAAGCTTCTGCAGCAGCTGAACAGAGGGTTTATACATCTTTAGTATGCTTTGTTTCACATCAGGTAATAGAAACTGTAACAAGTGAAAATTTATATTAATAAATCTCAATTGAGAATTATGATCCATGATACCCTTTGACTTTTGCTCTGGCAGCTGGAGAGCGTAACATCTTCAGCTCTAAGGCTGAAGGCAGCCAGTATGGTTCCATATAGCTGTGCCATTTAAACCACTATATTCATCTGTGGCTTCATTTCAGAACAGCTCGTGAGTCACAGTCACAAGACTTGTAAGTTCATTAAGTTTGCATGGCTGTGGTAATTGCTGTCCTGTTACGCTGTTTCAAGTTTTATCTATAACATGGAAATCATAATGATTTGATCCTCTTTTTCCTTATTTTTTTTTAAAGCTTTTCCTGAGTCAAGATCTTACATTGAATTATTACAGCTGTTAATACAAAGATCTTTCCTCCTCAGCTGGGGCTAAAGCTATGCAAATTATATTATAATTGATAACCATCTTTGTCACATTTTATCATAGCTTTTTAATTATAGTTAAAAGGGAACTGATTTTGGTGAAGAAGGCAAAAATCAATAGTTTAAGAAGAAAATTCTTCACTGAGGTAAATACAGTCATTGGCTGTAGTGGATTTTGACTTTGCACATTTCATTTTTTCCACATTTTTTCTTAATCCAAATTAGCCTTCAGCATTTGAATCTCAATCATCAAATACCTCTGATTTGATTCAAATAGATTCAGATGTTCAGAGTATTTGAACAACATTGTTTTTACTTTTTTGTACTGAACTGCCAGTGGCTTGGAAGGCATTTCTCACCTTACTGTATAAATTGCTCATATAAGGCTTCCAGGGAAAGGCAAACACACGTTGGGCAGTGCTGCTTTACTGTACATGACAAAGCAATATCCTACAGAAGCAGTGTCTGGGCTTTTCCACTGCTACATGGAAGGTGTGGAAGAGCTTCAAGACACATCAGTTGTGTCAGGCATCAGCTCAAAAGGTTTTGTTCCAGTGGAATTGAGTAACTGATATTAGGAAAGGTGAAGTTGTGACATAATTTCTGTGCTCTCCTTTTCCTTCCCTCTTTAAGCAAAAAACCAGATTCTGTACTGACTCTGCAAGCTTCTTACTGTGCATTTCTCATTCCATCTGCTCTGCTGCAAGACTCCTGTAAGTAAAGAATAAGCAAACCACAAGCACTACTTGTACTCTGTACTCAACTGCAAGGGTTCCTTGTTTTTCTACAGGATCTGATGATGGCTTTATTACTTCAACAAAAAAGACCGGGACCCAGGATCCCCCCACTCAGAAAGACTTGGAATGAGAACAGATCTGAAAACCCTGAATATTTACCTGAATTTTTGCCAAATGCTGTAGTTTGGGGATCTTCAGTGAAACCAAACAAAGCTCAGTGATGCTTCTAGCAACCTGTTGGTTTCTTCCCAATCCTTTGCAGGTGAAAAGAAGGGTTTCTTATTGAGTTCCCTCCCCATTTTGCTATTTCAGTAATTATGCCGTTCCCTAGACTAGGCCACAACTTTAAGGACTTAAGAATTTTGCTAACACCTCTCAGCAATGGACCTCACCAGAAAACTCTGCTGTTACTGAAAAATCCAACTCTGTGAAGGATTATGAATGTTGTTTTTCTCCTCAGAATTAATCCTGAATTCAGCTGGATATACATAAAGTTTTGAAAGATAAATATTTCATTTTAGATGCCTTGGAACTGGATAATATGTTTTATGCTTCTTAATATATTGTTTATAAGCACAGAGAAAAGGAGAAAAAAAGAGCAACAAAGCTGTGATTAATTTGAGGCTGTTTAGATTCATTCCCTTTTCTCTCCATCTAAACAAACATTTTGGTTAAATCAGTTTTTTCTCCCAAAGTGTTGCTTTTAATTTTTGATTGAGCTGTGTTTCCCTCTAGAAAATAGTTAAAATGTTCCAAGTCAGTTCTTTGTTATTATGGTGTGAACTTTGACTTCAAATACGTAGTTTAGATCCTCACTTCTCATAACCTCAAACCTAAATCATGTCCCTGAGATGGTTAAATGCAGCCTTTTACCTGATATAAACTCTCAAGTGATGAGATCATATTTTCTTGATATATTTGTTGTTCAGAGTAACACAGAGAACACGAACATGATGTACCTTGAATTACTACCCGTGTTATAACGTGGCCATTGCTGTCATCCAGGTCCTATTTCTGTATTAAGTGGCTTCTGTTCTCAAATTCTTCATTCATCCATGTTAGAAAAAAGTCTGTGGGCAGGAAATTTAACACGATCATTCACAACAAAATGTATATTAATAGCCAGGTGTACTAGGTCAGGTTGTTAACAGTCAAATTAGGATATATCACAAATAAACATGAGGTGATTTCATCTTGTGGCTGATTAATCCCTTTTCATCAATTTAAAAAAACTGAATTTTTACAAGTTTTGCAAAACCTTTCCTTAACTCATTTTTCCTTCTCTTCTTTTTATTATGCAAACTAATTTGTTTTGGAAGATACTTTTTTCTTAGTACCCTTTTTTTTCTACATCTGAGTAAGATTACTCACTAAAACTTCAGCCTCTTGCTTTCTCCCCCATCCTCACAATACAGAGAAAATGATATCACACAATGAGTTTCTAAAGAGAACATATTCATGACACAAGCCATTAGGATGATTTCACAGGAATGAATAAGGGGAATAGATTTAAACATAACTTTGTCTGATAGTTTGGGAAGACAAAAATGCAGATATACCTGTGTCTTGGTGCAGGACTATCATCTTGAAGCATTCAGCTGAATGCTGAGTGGCAAAGGAGAACTATTTTAATGTCTGTCTGAGGCATTTGATTGGGTTGTAATTATCTACCTGCATGGTTTTCCAGGGAGGAACTGCTAGCTATAGTGGGAAATATACATATATATTTGCTTTTTGAGATGGTATCTGCTTACATTAAATTCTTTTCTCTTACTGCTGCACGCAGCAATGAGCGGGAGTGAATATTACTGACTGATTACAAGTCTAGTGATGCACTGTCCTGCTTAACCAGCAATTATTGTATTAAAATATACATCAGAACAATTCCTTTCATACTCTAATCTTTGCCCTCTTTAAGCTCAGCTGTCAATAACAGACTGCATTCTGAATTACCAAACCCAAGAATTAAGTGCTTTGTCCTTTGGAGCAGGAATATACTGTGTCTGTGACATTTGCTTCCACAGAGCTTTAGATTATCAGGAGTGGAAAGTTAAATGTGTGGGTCTGGAACTGCTGTTCATTCCCATCTCTTTGGTGCAATACAGACAGACACAGGAGAAGCAGTTTTTCTAAATCTAATGATTTCTTCTTTCATTCACCTGAAAAATAAAGCCCAAACCAATAGAAAAAGATCCTGTCTAATTCCAAACCTATCCGAATCTGATTTTTAGGGTTTTTTTGGTGAATTTGTTTTTGATAAGAAGCTAATTAATTCTTTTCCTGATCCCTGAACTTGTTGTAGGCATTGACTTGGAAGCTTGTTGGAACCCTGGGTTCTGAGAATTTCAGCCTTTCAGTGCTGACAAGCAGTGATCCTCAGAAGCACACTGTATTCGACCCGAAACCTTGGGAAAAGCTTCCTAAATTGTGTGATAACACTGAGGTTGTTGCTGTGTGAAGCTGGTTTTAATTAATGAAGAGTTAAATGCCAGCTAATCCTAGCTGTTGATGCCAGAAGTCACCCATGTCCTCCAGTTCATTAGGGGCTTTAGTTACTCATTTAATCTGGTGGCATGGGGTGACTGAAAAACCACAGGTCTGCTGATCTCTGGAGCAATCAGTGGACTATTCCTCCTGAGAGTTTAGGGGTGATGGGGGAAGAGTGAGCACAGTCCACGCCTTAGGCTGGCTAGGGTATTCTAATTCTGAGTAATTTTAATCACTGCATAAATTATGAAATAAATAATCATGGCAGCAATGTGTAAGAATATGAAGATAAGGACAGACTTAGAAGACACTATGGAGATGAATAACAGTTACCAGGATTTGTGAAAAACAAGGCATGTCAGGCCAGTCTTACTGGGGTTCTGGGCCATGTGTTTTAACAGGGAAAAGCCAGCATCCCAAAAGGGATCCAGTACATTGGGCACCAGCTCTGCTGTGAGAGGGAGTAAAATGGGGGTGAGACTTGCTGAGTGCAGACATGTCTGAGACATGGGAGGGTGGAAGGCTGATATGTGGGGATAGAAAAAAAAGGAGAAATACTATGGGGAGACCTGCAACAGGAGTGGGGAAGCTGGGAAATGGGAAGCCTGGAGTTTTACCTTCTAATGGGGATCTTCTGTGGTTGTAGAAGGAGGTTCAGAAGTGTGAGGTTCCAAAAGAATATGCTCTCCAGTCCTGTAGCAGGACTCTGGTATGGGACTGCTACTTCCTTTGCTATACTTTGTTCTGCTTTGCTGAGCCTTAGCAGGGTGACAGAGCTGTAGCCTTGGGTAAGAGAGTCTCAAGCACTCTTATTGTATAAGCTTTCGAGGGTAGCCAAGGGAGACAGTGCCCTTTTTAAACTTTTCATGATATAGCTCTTACCCATTTTAAAGATAATGAAAAATCCTTGAATTATGTTTCCCCTGGAATATGTTTTCCTCAAACAGAAGCAAATAACCATTTGTTTTTGAAATAACTTCCTACCTCATGTAATACTGTTTTTTTAATGCTAGAAGTTACAGAAAACATTAAGAAAAATTCATATGGTCTCTTGGTTAGAAATTACCACTTCACAATCAGTCCCTCAGAGCTGCTATTGAACAGATAAACCCAGAGTTGATGCCTACACAGAGATCAGCATGAAAGCACAGGACTTCACAAGGGGCTGCCCATTGCAAGAGACAAGTCACTGGAAGTGGTCGCAAATGCTGCAGCAACCAGGAGGAAGAAATTTGTCTTTGATATTTCCTTTAACAGTCTTCTAAGCCCTTTGGGAGTATTTGTCACAGCAAAGCTAAGGTCAGAGTGTTCAAAATGAGCTGAGAGAATTGCATTGGACAGGCTCTGTCTGCAGTGTCTGACACAGTTTCAAGTGCTGCAGACTTTCTGAAGAACCTTAGACAGTCAGTCCTTATTAACTGCTCCCAGCCTGGCTTTTTGTAAACATTGTGTCTGAAATACCTCCCATAAGAATATAATCTTATTTTTAATGATTCCCACGATCAGCCATTCCAAGAAGATGGGCTTTACATAAATTTCTAGTTTCCTTCTACTCCATGCCTCCACTTTCACTTGTTCTGTTCCTTTTTATCTATTAGGGAACAGCTAGAATGTAATACTGCTCCATTTCCAAAAAAAGTTGGGGTTTTTCTGTTTATAACAGAAAAGCAAACCAATAAATTCCTGCAAGAAAATTATTTCCCAAAGAATGCACAGCTAAAGCCATAAAACATAATTATACTGAAAAAAATCTGTAGTGAATTGGAGTTCTGTTGGGTTCTCAGTTTGTCTGCATGTGTTTTATTATTATGTTAGATGATATTCTGTGGGACATAAAATAAATGTCATGTTTCTTACAGGTTTATGAGACATGGCAGGAATTTCTGAAATTACAGACACATTTGGAGAAATATTCACTTTTTATCATGTTTGTGATTTTTCCTATAGTCCTATGATGGACCTACAAGTGTTCTGCCTTCCTGGAGGAACGCTGCCACATGCAGATGCTTTAGACAGTAGCTGAAAGTCTCCTTTCTGAGGACCCTCTTACAAGCCTTGAGGCAGTGAATCTGATGGGCATAATGCAAATAAGTCATCCATCTGTTGTCAAATATTAAGAGTAGTTTGCTATCCCAACAAATTGTTTTAATCTAAATAGTCCAGTTAGTCCATCTAGATTAGAACTGCAATCCATGTAATGCACAATGATTCCTCATGTCATTGTTTAAGATCTATGTCAGAAACCCCACAAAAATCCATAAATATGAAACAGAAACTTAGTGATGAAGAAGAATCCAATGAGGTAGAAAAATCTGACCTAATTTCCATATTGGGTGCTAGTGCTTCTTTACAACTGGCCAGTATGTTCCATGTGTCAGTGCAAATTTTGTAAGCTAAATACTCTTAGGACAAGAACCTACCTTCCTTTTCCCCTATCTGTATCTTGCTCTTTTTAAATGTTTTTTTAGTAAGTGTTTTCATTTCAGATACTGAGACAATGTCTTTCTTTACTTTGTCACTTTTCTGTATCAGTACAGCCTGTCCTTTAGTGATAAGGACAAAGTTCAGAATGTAAGGCACCAGGATTTAGGGTTTAGTCTTTAATAAAAGTTAAAATAAACAGCCTTTCGTTCTACTGTAAGGTACTTACTGACACAAGGAACACAGTTTCTTTGCTACAGGAACTGAGAAAATTCTATTGAGTCAGAAAAAGGGATTCTGAGCTTTTACCTTTGTTGTCTAAAATCTGGTTTCCTCTGAATTCCCCTCTTATAAAAGATTGTGGAGAAGCTGGTTACTCTGTTGATACTAAAGGGGAAGGAAGTTAAATAAAGCTCCCAAGTATTACTGTGCTCAAGTGCCCTGCAATGCACACAAACTGTTACTGTTTCTCTATGGCAATTTACCTAATCTTGGCATGGAAATGTTGTTGTCATAAAAGACCTTTCAGTCAAGACCCAGAGGGAAAGGAATCTACTCTCTCCAGAGATGGGAACTGGAGGTTTATGTGTGTTGTTTTTGAAAACAGACTTGTACACAGACTACGGCATTTTTCCTCTGCCTCATCTCCAACGTAATTCACCTTGTCAGAGGAGTCAAGAGACTTGACTGTTCTAAAAAATATCAAGGGTTAGGACATCAGGTAAATAATGAATAACAGAGAAATCTGCTTGGTTTGCTTCCACTCCTCTTTAAGATGCAATGGATCAGAAGATGAGTACCCTGTGTAATGCACAGGAATTCTCTGAGGTAGTTGTTAAATCTTAAGCCACTTATCAGACATCTTGTGTTGCTGCTGGAGAGCCTTGCTGGCCATGACTAATTTGTCCTAAGTTCCATTGAAATGTCTTGGGCTCCTTGAAAGGGCTCTGCCTAATAATGTATTACAAACACAATCCCATCTGTTTAAGCTCAGTGTATCTTTGGCCTTGTTATAGCTGTGAAATAATATGTTATTGGAGTGATACTGCACAAGCAGTTTATTTGAAGATTATGTGGGTTTGACACAGCAAATCATTATATCTTTATAATTCTAGTTATATCCTTGATGAACTGAGGAAAGTCTTAAAAAATATTATTTTGAACAGTAACAAATAAGAATTTTAATAGTCCTGTTTTAACTTTTTTTTGATTGCTGGCCTTTTACCAACAGTTTGAATTACTAAAAAAAAAATGTAATTGACAGATTAAAACACAGCTCTATATATTCATGGATAGAGAGACATCATAACTACTAGATTTTAATAATTTCGGCACCTTTTAATTGTCAACAGCTACCTGGAAATATCTTAATATATTGCAACTCCAAGTTGTTATTGTCTTGGCACAATCTTATCACAATTTTAGAAACAAAAAAAACCCCAAATGAACAAATAAATACGAAACCGTAAACCTCAAACTCTCCACACCAATGAGCTCAGCAGAAAAAAGGACACAAGAATATCCTCTTCTCCCAACCTCTTTTCCTTGTGGCGCCTCACAGATGAAGCTCAGCTGGGTCATTATGATTTTTGTACAGCATCATCAGAAATTCAAGTACACACGATCCATCCTCAGCATACTGCAGACCTGCAATAGTCATACCAGAGACTGGCTGAGCATATGGCTGTAAGCCTCACTTTCCTACCAGCAGGATGTTCCATATGTTCATCAAAATCTTGCTAACCAGATGGGGAGGGTTTCTTATCTTGTTTTCTTCAAACATTTCAGTAATGTCAGTAAGCTAAAAGTGTTCTGTACTCCCCAGGCCCTGGTACGAAGCTGCCCTTGGCTGGCCATCACCAGCCTCATCCATTTTTTTTCTGTCTTCTTGGTATGTCTTAATGCCTAACACAAAGAAATGCTATGATTTTGGTGCCAATTTACCTTAAGCAAGCTTGGACTAGGCTTTATCATTATCCCCCTTGCCTTAATAGGGAAAGAGCTTTCATGTGACTGCATATGTGCATATTCAGACCCAAATTCACGTAATTATTTATTACAAGGATTTCTAGGCCTTAAAAAGATGCAATAAAATATGTCACTGTATTTTTTTTTCTTCCTTTAGTATTCAATCACTGTAAACCAAAGCCAGGGTAGGGGAGAGGAGAACATAACTCCTTTAACTGGTATCTAGTGATGCCTGAGAGGCAAGGCTGTGACACTCACCTTTGAGTTACCTCTGTTGTAGATGTTGTGGCAAATCTTTCAGAGAGAAATTCTTTTGTGCAGATCCTGAGCAAACATTTTTACCTTTGGCCTTGTGAATTTGAAGCAAGATGAAACTAGGAAGTCCTTCAGAATGCTGTGGTACCGATAGTGTATGTTTTAAGAAGTGCATACAAAAAGGTGAAGGTTTTTAACAACTTCCTCAGTGTGGTTGTACTGAATGCTAAAACAGAAAAGAAACAGTTGAGCACAATTCACTGAAACAGAGACTCCACTTTTCCTTACTCTTTGCCTTCCACCTCAGCAGAACACTGCTGCTTACTTGGTCTGGTAACAGTCCAATAATCCCAAAGGAAGATGCTTTTATAAGATTTTAGCTGTCCAATGTGCCGTTACATCTGTGCACCGTTTGCAGTGTAGTCAATTCCCACACATTTGTACATATCCAGGAACGGTAGCTGGCTTCACACTTTAAATAGAATTAGAATAATTTGTTGATATTTCTGGACTAGTCCTTTAGCATAATAAACTTTCCTGAGCTGCACTGCTGGCATGGTTTGACCATGCTGTAATGAGAAGATGTTGATGGGAGGTTAATTTAAAAACAGCCTAAGGCAGGCTTAATTAATGTAGACTGTGACAAAGTGGAGTTCAACAAGTGAGGCCAGATTTACACCAACCCCTAAATGACAACTAAGCTGTTGCAGTAACTTAATAATTGAACACATAATCTGCTTCAAAAGTGTTCCTGGTGATAAAAGGTGCCAAGTGTGATCTTTCAATCCAAATGGGCTTGGTGAGGTCTATGCCCACTTGACCCAGGAGGGGGTTGGAGGTAGCTGGACCCTCAACACACATGGATTGCTGCTATTTAATATCTACTTTTGGAATTTCGAGGCCCACCAACCTGAATCCTTCTCTCTGAGAGTGCATGGTGAGCATGAGAGAACCACAGCTGTGCTCTCCAACTCCACACCATCATCCCTGTGTTAGGAGGCTGAGGAGGATCAGGCTGGGCTGATCTTTACCTGAGGGAAGTGTCTGACTACTCAACCAAACTGACATTGCAGCCATGTGTGCAGCTGAGTTTTTGGTCTTTGGCTGTGTTTAACTTTATTTGCACTTCCACAAAAATGAATTGCTTATAGATTAACATATATTGAAATTATTTTGACTTCAGTTTGATATATGAAAGTGTCCTGTATGTGCAATTTTAGTACTCAGAGTCTACTGTAACATTGATTAAAATTCTGTGAGCTTTTTTTGAAAAAAAAACCTCTTAGTAATAAATAATTAATTGAAGTAATAAATAAGTAATTGTAGGAATTATACATATGTGCTTCCCTTGGGTTTCTGCAGCGATATTTTAATTAAGGCTAAGGTCTCTATTTGAATAAATGAATGACAATAGGGATATTTTTTAAAAAGTCATATTGATTTCTTCAATATCAATGTTTCACAGAGAAAGTTTATTAAAAAGAATGAAGTGATTCAAATTGATTTTTGGTTCTTGGCAAATGCAATCTGTGTTCTTTCAGAAATCTAATTTTCCAGATTAGTGACTCGCAACTGATATTATAAATAAGCAAGTGCTTATTGCTTCTATAGCATAGCATGGAAAGCTATGTAAACAACATGGATATTTTTTGGGGGGTCAGTATTTCAGCAGTATTAATGCATAACATGCTGCAACTATACAATGCTTCTGAGTATTGTGCATTTCTTTAGTCACAGATCTGATTTTTTGGCAGCATAAAAGGATTTTTTTACAAGATATAGCAACATAAGCAGATAATCCTTCCAGCATTTCCACTTGTTTCTTTACAAAGTTGGTTACAAGAAGTAATAGATTGATTCATAAAAGAGGTAATTAAAATAGGAGAATTAAAACTGGAAGGAGATCTCAATTCTTCTAGACAGCCCTGGAATATTTTGCTTTTAATAAATGTATCTAGCCTCCATTTTATAGTACAAGCTGTGATTTTTCTACTTTTCTGCAAGTAGGCTCCTTGACAAAAATTCAAATATTCTGGACTGCAGCACAACTATTGACTAAGAAAACTGCATTATAAATGTTCCATCTTTATAATCGACCAAAATCCTTTATTTTAAAATTTGACATCTATCAAGGTGTCCCATTAACACAGTAATGATAAAGTTTCTTCATCAAATAAACTACACAGACAGTGGAAAGGGATTCAAATGAATTAATGTTTAGAAATGAGCAAAGAATTTAGCCCTTTTGACTCTCACAGAATGCATGCTGACCAAATCTCATTGACTCAGTAGGAAAGAGATCAGATGAAGGAAAATAGGACTGGACAGTATTTTAAGTGATCAGTTTCTCCATTCCTTTGCCCTAGATCCAGATCAGCTTTAATCAATCCTGACAAATGTCTGCCAAACCTGCTCTTAAAAACCTTCACTGCTTCACTGTTTTATATCAGATTTTCCTATTGTTTCACCTCAGTCTTTCTGGCTGCACCAAGACCCATTGCATCTTGTGAAGAGAATAGTCCTCCTCTTTATAAGTGCCTTTTATGTACCTCAGGATTTGCCATGTCCTTATTCATGCTGAGCATTGGGGAGGTATTAATCTTTTCTTCAGAGGTTGTGCTTTCTAGACCTGAAGTAATTCTGTAGTTTCCCTGGCATTTTTCTAGTCCATCTGTATCTTTAAACTGAACATCCTTCTTGGGCTGCAGCTCTTTAGTAGTAGAGTAGAATAATTATTTCACACATCCTATTTAAATGTCCTGGAATAAACTTAGAAAAAAATACTTTGCCTAAAATATCCTTTGGCTTATAGTACTAAAGCCAGTAAAGAGCATAGAGAAAAATGTCTGTGTGAATTGTGGGAGTGTTTGTGGCCCAAAATTGTTGAAATGTATTTTTCATGCAGATGCAAGAAGAATTTTTTCTGTGATTGATAGCTCAAACTACACGCCTAGCTTGAGATGACATTTGAATTTCATGGCTGGTGATGGTTTTGTGTTTTTTTTCCAAAAAGGAAAAGGGCTTATTTTTCTGTTACTGCCAGGTTCTTAAGTTAACTTTCCTCTTTTGTTGGCTGTGTTTCATAGTGAAAGAAAACATAGGAGAAAGTTTCTGTCTATTATGAGATAATCTGTAACATCTAGCTGTTTAAGAAGAAAATATGAAGCCAGGACTGTGAATTGCTCAGTAAAAAGGGTTTTTTCTGTTTCCTAAAGGATAAAATTTATTTGCCTCCTGAGTTTTTGATGCTGTGAGTACACAGGGCTGCTGGGGCCAGCAAGTGTCCCACTCAGTGGCCCTGTCCTTCTGGTGTGCTTCGTAGGGTCCAGTCCTGTGTCACACAATGGGTCAATATGAGCAGTAGTTTAAAGCTTTTCATATTCATGAGGCTTCTTAACCTTTTTGCCCTACACTATCCTACCTGCCTGCTCTGACAGCTGTTGCTGACAATGGACTGAAGTCTAATATCAACTATATCAACTTTAATATTCTCTTTTTTTTTTTTTAATGTACTAGCTTAAACACATTTTTTCCTTTATTTTCTATATTTATGTGGGGTCAGTTCTGGTCACTTAGAAATATTGACTTACTAATTGGTATTTGAATGTAATATGTGGAGATCTGTATTAATATTTAGCCCCTAACTGGAATATGTGGTTTAAAATGCTGAATGCATTACAGAGACATGTAATTTTAACCAACTTCTGTTCATTACCATCACATTAGCTTTACTGAACATGATGAAACTTTGCTTTAATCATGGACTGCATCCCAGTTTTGTAGTTTCCAGAAACTTAACATCTCTTCATTTAGTTTGAACTTTTATTGTGAATAAGATTTCTTCAAGCATTGAATACCACATATTCATAGCAAGAAAGCCCCTTTTTCTCCAGCTGTAGGTTAGATTCTGCTCTTTGCTCTTCATTTTCTTGATTGCAACATACTTAGCTTTCAGCCAAAATACTTTGTAAACATGTATCAGTCATCTAGGATTCAAACCAGTTAATCTTCTTTACTGCTGCTCTCCACTCTGTCCAATTCATCTGCCCAGTTCCTGTAAAAGACCAGGATCCAGTCTAGGAACTGAAGCTGTGTTGATTTAATAACAGCCAAAGACAGCTGACCACCTGAGGCTCAGCCCATTTCTGAACTTTATTCTTGGCTATTCTGATGCCAGGACAGACTAGTATAGTACCTGAGAAGGGTTGTGCTGAGCAGCACCAGTGGTCTATGTCACATCCAGGCTCTGAGAGGGGAGGCAGGTGGGTACCTAGGCTGGGGGAAATAGAAGACCAGCACATACAATACTTCCTCTTAACAATTTCTCCTCAGCAATTTTCACATCAGGGACTTTGGGATGATTTCTGGGAATGTAATAATCCTCAATGCATTGCTTTTGCATTAGTTAATAAAATATCTCCTTCAGCTCAGTCGAAATTTGAATACCTACAGAATCCTTTAGTAGGGATGGCCACACAGCTGCTACCCCAAAGTAGGTGCAGGGGTTGAGAAAGTGTAGAGAATATCATGGTGGCTTTCCTAATTTATGGAGTGGATTATGTCATGTTCTGTTGTGTAAACATCCCATCCACAAAACACTAGAAGGAGATTAGAAAATACGAATGAAAAGGATGCAGATCACAAACAAAGCCTTTAATTCATAAATATGTGCATATAGAGAGTGTACAACAAGGTTGTAAATGATGCATTTTTCTATTTTTTCTTATAATTCCCAAATAAGACACTTAATAAAATTACTGTGCTACTAGCCAGTGGAATTTGATGGAATTTACAATGAGGATTACAAACATATCTGGAGTTACTAAGAGATAACAACTTTGGTAGAGAATATTAGACCTTTTGATTTCAGGACATGAGCTGATCTCTTGCCCACTCTGACTCGTTCCTTCCTCTGGTGTGATGGAGATGCCGTGCCACACAGGCAGCTTCTCACAGCTCCTTCAGAAGCACCAGTTGCTCTGGTGACCACTATGAGCCAATGAGAAATTCTCTGCTCATTCTGCTACTCTTTATTTGGGCTCTAATTTTTTTCCTTAAATATAGACTCCCTCAATAATATTGCCTTTTAAAGATAATGCCAAAAGAGTTTTCAGATACGTGCATTCAAAAATTTAGCAAGTAATCCGGTGAAGTTAAAATGCCAAAACTTTCCCGTCTGTTTTGCATTTTTCAGTATTTGAACAGAGGCCACTTCTCTATTAACTCTACAGTGAGAAACAGGTTTGCTGGCTATGAAAAACCAGCGTAAAGAATCCCTTTTTTTCAGGTCATGATACCATGTACTGCTGTGTAGCAATTTGAAAAACCTATTTAAAGAGTATGGGCTTACTACTGCTATTATTACCTTCCTGCAGTTTTCAAAATTTAATTTGTGGCTCTATTACCAAAAATATTTTCCAAACAACAGTAGAGGAAAATCCTCTTAAACACTGGATCTCGGATTTACTAATTTCATTATCGCGCGACATGTTAAATGCAGAGGACAAAACACGTGGTGCCTCTCCAATGGTAACAAGTAGCATTATATGAGTTTTGTTTTATTTTAATCATAGTTGTTTGTGTGGTTTCCAGCTGAGAGGGAGAAAATACCTTCTGGAGGGCAACCTGAACACGTTCCTGGCAAAGAAGAATCTGTTTCCTCAAGATAAGATAAAGGAGAGCTAGGAACAGACAAAGAGGTGTTGGGATTTTTGAGAGAGAAACCAACATTCCCACTCAGAGAATCACTTAGGCAAATGTTTAAGATCCAAATGCATAAAACTCCTAGGCAGAATTAAGGAATGTGTCAAAGTGACTGAAAAAGTCCAGATGAGTAGTAGTCCTCTTGTAGCCACAAGGATACACGTCAAATGTGGGGGTGATGCCTTCACACTCATGCTGTCCTTCACACCTCACTGTCAGCATGTCCTGGGGGTAAAAGTTGTAACGCCAGCATAGTCCTTCTGGTTCCTGTTAAAAGACAGAAATCACATTTGTTCCTCCTTCCCAGTCCAGGCACATTCTCTGCTATCTCATAGGAGGTGCCTTCCTCAGAAACACTATTTTTTGAGCTTCCTAAAGCGTAGTCACCCTTCATAATGTCAGGTTAAAAACCAGAGTGATTTTGGTGTAAAAGCTTCTCTCAAGCCTTCCCAGCTGGACCAGCCTAAGGGATGCTGCAGCCAGCACACCAAGGTCTGAAGACGAGAGCCTGGTTTTCCAAAAAGGAGTTGTAAATGAAATTTCACTCCACTGACCTGTTTTCAGTCCTGGTCAGAGACATACAACAGGTGCAATGCTTGAGACCAAGGCTTTTATCATTCTATAACTTGAACCTGTTTTCAAGCAACTACCCACCTACCTACTGATGATAAAAAGCCAGAATACAAATAAACCTCACAATCTCCTCCTCCAAATAATAACTTTGTTGTGTCAGTGGCCAGAATAGCAACATTGCAAAGTCCATTTGCCAAGGTATTCCCTTTGTACATACAAAACTTCCCCTGCTTAATTAGCCCATGCTACATAAACCCACTGATAACCTGATTCTGCTACATGAAGAGTGGACAGAGGAAAATTACAGGCAAAATATTTTTAGCAGAAAATTAGTGTTCAGCTTCACCATGGAAATAAATAGAGGCTTGTACTGTGAAGCACAAAAGTGTTAATCTTTTTGCATTGGTGGAGCTGCATCTATTTTACATAGGTCTAAATGAACAGAGGGGTAGTGCTGGCTTCTATTGCAAGTAAGAAAAATAAAGCCATATTCTGATATGATGTAAATCAGCCTAAATATGAAGTTAGGGAAATATGCATCATCTAAAAAACAGATCTGGAGATTTTTTTTTTCATACAGTGCAAGTAAATACTTAGGCTAAAACTTGAAGACTGAAAAGGTGCATTCATCTCAGTTCTGAACTTTATCTTGTAGCTTATTCCTTTTAATGATGTTTCAGAAAGACATATGAAGTTTAACCATACCATTAATGCTAATTGGGCGTGCAATGTGTTAGTACATTAGTTAGCGTTATTGCTTTGTCTCCACTGGCAATTAATGCAAGTAATTTTGACATCTGAAAGATACTGTAATTTGAGCAATTAAAACCTTACTGCTAGTGCAATCCTGTGTTAAGTAAAGTGAAATATCATTACAAGCCTAATTTTATGCAATTTTTTCATATTTAAGAGAATTTCTCATAATTTTCACAGGAAAGGCATTTAATGAGTCCTTTACAGATACCCCAGGCAACAGATCCCACAAAACTCCTCATAACGTCAAAGCTATCATTAGACAAAAATGTCTGCATGCACAGAGCATCTGCTCTACTGACAGAAATCTGCTCATTGTCTCTCCATTTCAGAACAAGCAGGAGGGAGAATGAGATTTCCTGAATCACTGATTCAATTAAAAGCTTCAGGAGCCTTAAAAGGTGCTTTCTCCCTTCCCTGGTTCTAGCTTTTATTTCCTTTGACAGAGTGCAGGAGAGAGTTTATACCTCAACAAAACAAATAGCCTTCAATTTCAGGGGCCAGGAAACTGCCAGGTAGATCCTCAGCATTCTGTTGGTTCCATGTTTCATTCTTTAGACACACGAACATCAGCAGTAAACACAAATCTGTGCAAGTGGATTAGAAGGATGATTTCTTAGTGATGCATTTAAATTGTCAAGATAGAAGAGGAGTGCTTTTAGCTCACCTAGAAAATGGATTGGAGCTACTGACAAGGATTAGGCTAGACTTCACTATAAATTCAGCCCTCCAGCTCCTAGGGTGTTCAAAATTATCTAGTTGCAGATTAACATTGAGATAATCTGAAAAGCAATGCAGGAAAGCATTTTAGAGAGTGTATTTAAAAGCATGTTTAGCATACGAAAGCTTATTTAGAGAGTAAAGCTAAACTTTGCAAACAAAAAAAACCAAACTGAGAATTTATAACCAGTGCTTGCTTGTCTAGTGAGAAATTTCTCTGTCATTCTGTAACATTAATCCCAGAACATGAGGGTCTAGCCATTAGCCATCCATAGATTAGCAGCTGAAGAGAACTCTTGGACTTTTCAATGTGAGCTAGCAAAGCAGAAATAATAAAAAATCGAAGTGTATTGCCGCTGCCAAAATGAATCCATTATCTTGTCATGTTTCCCCTTTTGGTGGGGTGCACTAAGCAGGTCACACTGTGAGAGTAAGAAACTACATGTTGAAGAAACCAATTTATAGTCCAGTGGTTTTCATCGAACGTCTCGTGTGTGTGATAACCAGAGAACATAAGGAGAGCCATACATGAGGCAATTTTCTGTGATGTTGTGTGCTTTGAGACTACTCTGCTGCACCTCCATTATGAACAGGGTCACTGAGCCCATTAGTCTCTGGATTTCCATAGGATAGTTGTCACATTCCAGTTGTCTAAATCAGCTATTAAGCATGTTTGACTGACTGTCAGTAGCAGTGGATAACATACCTTTCCTGGTGCATGGATTTCCAGTAGCCAAACCCCCAGTCTAGGAGGAAAAGCAGACATATGGCTAAGTGCTTTGTTGGATGGGAGCCAAGAGAAAACAAAAAAATGGTGTTCTGTTTCTCCCCTTGGTGAGAATCCTACATAGCACAGGTGATGCTTTTCAACAATGAATCTCGTAGTTGATGAGAAACTGTTATCCATTTGCAAAAAAATATATATATGTTTAGACCTTTGCAAGAACAGAAGTGGAGAAAGTAATACACAATGCTAAAAAAAGAAAGCTAACAAGTCAACGAGGTGTAAAGTTGTAATTGTTTAGAAAATCAACAATTTAAACTTCACAAATTTCAAAATCACAAACACACTGTGTTTGTGTTCCATGTTACACAAAAAATTTGCTAAACTGCTTAAGTATTTGATTAGTGGGTGTGGAAAAATGTTGTGGTCTGAAGTTATTAATGTAGTAGCCTAACTTCTGATTGCACTGAAAATAGATTTGACAGTGAGGGCTGTGGAAACAAAGGAATTAATTTATATCTGGTTTCACACCCATGCAGATTAGCTGTCTCTGTTGATGTAACTTGCTTATGCTGCCATAATCAGGCTCTGAGGCTTGAAAATAAAATGAATTCATATTTCAGTAGGTAGATCCAGATGTATTTTTCAAAGACCCAAAACTGGGAGCTATTTTTCTTGGAACAGAGATGTGTTTATGCTGCAGAATGCCAAACAGCACACAGCAGTGGTTTTCAACCTGTGGGCAAAGGAATCCACACAGCACAGCTGACAAAAGCCTACTGTGAGTAAAGTAAATTTGCTCTCAGGGGGCTGGGAGTGCATCTCTGTTGGAAAATTTTAGGACTTTACAAGTCAGGAAAGACTGAAAACTGCTCGTTAGGAGTCAATCAGTTAGCTTAGAAACCAGAGGCAATCTACCTCTGCATGACTACATAGAGCTTTGTTTTGTCCCATGTCTTTCAAGAAGATAAAGAATATCTCCAGGAACTAGATTATTTGAAAATAGCCCATAAGGAGAGACAATTCCATGTAAGATACTTTAAAAAAACTGACACAGAACTAAAGGGGAATCTGTGCTTCTTAGTGTTAGAGAAATCACACCTCCAATGTGTAAAAATTGTCATGGTTTCTTTGAGTTTTTAATGAAGCAATAACTACCATGTGTGGAGAATTTTCCTTCTTTTATTTTTCAGAACAATGCTCAGATTTCCCAGGGCTCTGAAATGTCACTCTTTTCCCTCCCTAAATAATTCTGTAAAATTCTTTTGTTTGAACTGAGGATTAGTTATTTTTTATTGGATCCTTTCAGGAGCCAAGGCTGGTAGATCAAGTGCACAGCACATTTGAAAACAAGGCAGGAAAAGGAGGTTATAGAGGAATGCAGGAACTTTCCCTCAGCACCTCAAAAAAGGTTTATGTTAAAGGTGCGTTTAGCAGCAAATCCTTGTGCTCCAGGTGAGTCAGAACCTAAGAAGACATGCAAGGAACCAGGAAAGGCTGGCTTTCCTCAGACCACAAGAGTTATGCAGTACCAGATACCTGCTCTACTTTACAGGGGGACAATGGAAATTTCATCCTAAAATGAACCCCCTGAGCTGTGGCCATATGCATATCTTGGAGATATGACAGCTACCT
This sequence comes from Corvus cornix cornix, assembly GCF_000738735.6. Lineage (NCBI taxonomy): Eukaryota > Metazoa > Chordata > Aves > Passeriformes > Corvidae > Corvus > Corvus cornix. The sequence continues at coordinate 9,359,149 of NC_046336.1, forward strand.
TCTTTGTTTGGGACCTTACCTGCCTTTATCCTGGTGTTTTGGGAAAACAAGCTTTACTGTGAAGGCCAGCAAACATCCCAAACTAATTCCCTCCAAAAAGCTTGCACTTCAGGAAAAAAAAAAAAACCTGCTTGGTCTGTAGACTTTAGCAAATCTGCTGATCTTAACTACTGAAAAGCAACTCACTGATCTTTTTTCTCATATCTAACCTTCTGTTCGGTCCTCCCATACCTTCTTTTTCTGTACTTCCCCTCTGCAACTGCTACCCCACCCATACTTTGCCCCAGAAACATCTCAGAATGTGTTTGCAGTGGTCCCAACAAACAGGTGCCTGCATGGATTGTCATGGATTGCAGCGATGTATTCAGATCTCTGGCCACTTGATGGAGCTGCTATGAAGAATGTGAAAGAGCAAAACTGCAGCCAAACCAGAAGTCTGAACAAAATGCTGGGCTGAGACCACATTACACACTACTCACAAGAATTCATGCCAAGCTTTCAGGTGGTCAGGGAGTTAGGTGTGAAATAAGTGGGAGAGGAAGAAGATCTTGCTATTTTAGACAACTTGTGTTTGGGAATGTAAATGGAAAAATGTTGCTTTCATTTTGTTCAGTTTCAATAGTAGGTGATTGAAGGTAGAAGTACATAAGCTGGAGGCACTTAAATAAACACTGAAATGCTTGCAGAAGTGTGGTGAAACTGAATTTAGCTGTCCATGCCAGCAGTAATCTCCCAAAACTTCCTCGGTCTTGCCTGATTAAATTGAAATTTTAGACTGTGAGGAAGAGTAAGGAAATTTTATAATTTAGTGTCAAAAAGTTATAGAAATAGAAAAAGCCTAAATTGAAATTTTTATAAAGAATCAGAAATGTTTGTTTTCCTAACTCTAAAAGAAAGGAAGATTACATACGCATAAGCTCTATGTTCTTCCTGGGATTCTCTTTTAAAACTGCCAACGTTATATTGCTTCTGAAAGGAATTACATTTCTTAGCAAATAAAATATAGAAAAGCTGAGTCTTTTTGAACACACACTTTCTAGACCTGTCTATTTACTGTGGTACTCTGATTTTTAGAATGATCAGCTTGTGGGAAACTGTCACTGGGAAACATGGTAGGAAGTGGGGGTTTTTGCTGTTTTCTGTGATTGGAGAGGGTTTATTTTTCTTCAGACAGTTTGCCTGGATGGGTTGAATCCTCTGGCACACTCTATATTCTGCCCTCCAGGAGGGAAGAAGCATCCGAGAGACCATGAGCATGGACTGAAGTCATGCAGCAGCTGGGGTAGCTGAATTGGATTAAGATTTGTGAGGTGTTTGGTTTGTTTTTTCTGGGGGCAGCTGTGAAAAAAAGAAATAAAAATATTTCATGTGGTTAGAAAATATGGTAAAATAACAGCCACAATTCAAAAAATATGCACCAGTAGTTCTTTATTTCTGTAAATATTTCCATTGAAATATTTACCAATGTCCTCACTCACATTTAAATTCATATGAAAATTAATAGAAAATAATGCTGTGATTGGACATAATTAGGTCATCTACTGGTTACCTTCCTGGGGAAGAGGCCTGTGCTGACTTACCATCAGGACTGAGCCCACTGAGGACACAGTCGCCATGGGGAAACACGTTTCCTATTGGTGCTGTCCACATTCTGTGGATTAATGAGAGCTTTCATGCTCAGGAGTTGTCAATACATGCTTTATAGGTATGAAAGTCACTGTCTAAAACTTCTTATAGTTTTGTACTGCTTCACTGCAGGACATGCTTAATTAATACACCAGAGAATGGTTTATTCTTTGCAAAATATGAGCCCGTCAGTGTCACTGAAAGCTCTGACATTGTGGAGATGTGAGTCACATCAGTGAAAGCTGCCTGAGGCTGCATTTAACCTTGTGCGCTGAAGCTGAAAAGTAATTAATAAATACTCTCAAGTGTTATGTTTTTCCCTCCCACCAACTCAACATCTTAATTACAAGGGAATAGGTGCAGAGAAAGCTGCTCTGTTTGTAGTTGTTGTGCCCTTCTTTGCAACCTTTCTTACCAAAAAATGCTTGTAGTTTCAGACTAAAATACCTTTAGTGATATCACTAAAGCAATCTCAGATTTTATTTACATAGGAATGCTAGTCTTCTTAAAATGGAAAGCTTTGGATGGATTATTTCTAGTTCTTTTTCCAATGCCAAGAATACTGGTGCTGGGTGGAACCTTAGATACTATGGTAAGAAAGACAAAAACGGTAATAATAAAAGTAAAACTACTATCTTCACATGATCTCTATTCAGGCATCCTAAACTCTACACGTGTTTCTATGCCTATACAATGGAGACAGCCCCAAGTGCTTTCAGGGATCCAAGGGAAATTGATAACTGGGAAGCACTAGACATTAGAACAGGCATAGAATTGCAATTTCAGTAAGTCATTCCTATTGCAAGACAAATAAAAAAATATTCAAAGCTTAAATTAAATTAAATTATAATCATGGGGCAAAAAGTAGATTTTCATGTGTCATGTACTCCCCTAACTTTAGAGAAATGTTGATACTTGTAGAAATGTGGAAATTTGTGAGTAATCAAAAATTCAAGAGCAATGTTTTTTCTACTTGAAAATCACCACATTTCTGTGCTGTCTCAAGAATAAAAGTGAAAGAGGAAAGAAAGAAGTAAAACCTGCATTTAATAGCTCTAATTTTAGCACAGCTAATTGCAAACTTTCAATCATAAAGCACTGTTTTTTCATTAGGTAAAATGCTTCAAAAAAGCCTCTGTTTTTCATACTGATTGGTAGAAGTGTTCATCAAAAAGTACAGTGTCATGAATTTTTTAATTTGGAAAAATCTCTTCTGGAATTTACATAAAAAAGAAGTTATGGAAAGGCTGTATTCTACTACTGAAAGGTTGTGGGCTAGAAAGTAACTGAAATATTATTTTCTATTTCAAACTAACAATCACAGTTTCTGATGACTGAAATCTACCATCTGCATCAAGCATTTTCCATTTCATAATGCTAGAGTCAGACACTTGTTACACTCATTTTTGTTTTCTAGGTTCTCTATCTTGTATCTCCAAATATGAAATCTCACCATTTGTTTCAAAGAGCTGAGACAGGTTGTTCAATGTTGAGGTGCATGTGGCTGTGGCCACATTCAGAGCACACACGTGGCAGAACATTTGCAGGACTGGTGACTAGCCCTCCACAACACCAAGGTCTAATCCTCACCCCGTGGTTACGGCGAGTTCCCATGTTCCTAGTGGGTCCTAGTTTACATGTTTTAAATTTATTGGTTTAGGAGTTCTCCACCAAGTTTTATGTACAAGCTCATGTTTATGCATTTCCCTTAATTGCTTATGTATTAGTTCTGGAAAGTTCTCCCTTCTTTGATGCTCCATTGGTCTATTCAGGTAATTCCCTCCCTTAAGCCCTTAAGTTATTCCTATTGGTTATTCCCCTGTTATCTCCTCCTCCTCAGTCGATCCCCATTGGTTGTTTCCCTTTGTTCCACCCCCATATAAAACAGTATGCTCTCCCCTTTTTTCTGGTTTTTGTCTCTGGACCCTCCACCAGCAATAAACCAGCTGGAACCTACACAGAGAACCCCCTCTCATCCTCTGCCGATGCTTCTACACCGCCTTTGTTTGGGGCTCGCTCCTTGCAAATGAGCCAGCTCTCCCTGCAAGCTGCAGCTGACCCCAGGGACGTCTGCAGCTGGATGCTGTGCTGCCTTGGGCAGCCCCAGCAGTGTCTGTTCAAACCTTTGAGTGTGGTGCTTGTAACCCTTCACAAATTGTCTGGTGTCTTCACCCTAATTCTTTACTTAGATTGCTGAAGTGAGATGCTGTGAGTACTCCCCAGTGCTCAAATATGAAGGAGATGTTTTGACAAGCAATTTCATCACCGCAAGGAGAGACTGTCGGAAGATGTTGATATTAAATAGCAGCTCTCATTAATGGCCATAAAAATAAGGCAGCCTTTCTCAATATGTATGTGCTGTGTAATATTGGCAAGAGTGTTTGTACTGACACGGTTATTAATGTAAAAATAGGAGCAAAATAGGAACGAGAAGGCTTCGCAGCAAACCAGAGGTTGGAATGGAAGCCTGAAATTCAGAGGTGGGTGAGAACTTAGGAGAACCACAGCTGGTTTCTGAAGATTTGTGTTTTCCCACATCCTGGAATTCTCTTTCTGGAGAAATCCTACTCTAGAATTTCATTCTTATTGGGGATAATGGAATGGATCAAAGGGTTGAAACTTTCCAGGAAAATAAAAGGAAAAATTAATGTAAGTATGAGACGTTACATGGCAAATTCTGGGAAATTCCTCTGGAGGAGGAAGGCCTGGACTCAAAATTCTGGGAGTTCAGTGTGTTCAATGGAAGAAGAGTCTCATGCTTGTCCCATTTGTGTATTCTTCTACAGGCATTTGATGTTGCCTGTTGAGCTTTTGATGGGATACCCTTCCTTCTCAGACGAGGGTGAGAGAACACGGGAGGCTGCTGTTCTGCTAAGTTCTTTATTTCATAGTCTCATAGTTTTCTGAAGGCAGAGTTCAAAGGGATTACATGATAAGGCCAAGCAGCAGCAGCAGCAGGAGGCAAACAGCAAGTAGCAAACAGCTTCTTCTTCTAATTATAATTAATTTTTTTCTTATAGAAGTATGGATTATATTTTTTAATTGACCAATAAAATTAACGCATGCTTCTAGTTTTTGTTTTCTTAACCTATCCTGGTCTAATTCTAACAGTCATAAGTCTTACACAAGTGCTACATAGGTACTACACAAATTTCCATATATAGTTTCTATCAGCTCTTACTGTTTATGTGAACACGCTATCTAAAAAATGTGAACAGTATAGTTCTATCTATATTTTGTCTAAAGCAAAGAAATTCTGTGAAAAGGTAACACTGCTGCTGTAAAAACTATGTTTAAGGTCTCTGCTGCAGCTTTTCACTGTTTAAGGCACTTAGCATATATTTCTACTAAAAGTTAAAAATCTCTGTTTCACTTTGGTGTGACTTCATGTATCTCAGCTTATCCAAAGGTTTTAATTCAACCCCTATCCTTTGGCTTTCCTCTGGGCCTGAGTCCAGAGGAGCTTTCACTCCAACAGTTGCCCAGTTTTGCAGCTGAGACCATGGGGTGTTGATCTGGTTCTGTAGGGCTCTTCCTACTCTCTTAATGAGGAGAGAATTCAGCCCAATAGCTCAAGGGTTGTTATTCAATCCAGTTCATTTAGTGCTCCTCTGTTTGCACATCATGACATATTTTAGAGAGCTTCAGACAGCAGAGAAGGTCTGAGAGCATTGCAGCTGGAGAAAGATACTGCCCTGTTCGGAGAGGTCAGAGCCTGTGGTTGTAGATAAGCTCTAGGTTTGCTATCAGAGTAAGAAAAGGAATAGGAGGACAAGTCAATGAGAACACAAGTAGTTAAGGGAAAGTAAGAGAAGGGGATAGTGTACTCCTGCTAGGATTGGCTTCATGAATTAATCTATAGGTTTGATTCCATTATTAGATCACAACCTTTGAAAATACCTAATTGTGAAACAGAGCCTGTTGGAAAGGAAGGACACCTGAAACTGAGAAAGCCTGATGCAGAACTAAAACTTAACTTGCAGATACATAGTCTTCAGTCAATACCATTGAACTGGCAATGATTTTGCAAGTTATTCCAGATAAATGTGGTGGAAAACATTTGTACTGCCAGTGTGAGGGGCAGGATTCTCTTGACCAAAGAAGGAGTGGAGAGAATCAGTTGCAGCATAGGAACTTACATATTGGTGTGTAAATTTGGTCAAATAAATCCTGACCTTGATGTTTTGAAATAGCAAAGATGATGTGTGAAGTCTCCAGGTTCCTAAACTTGGACTTTTTATATGCTTGTTGTGTTTTTCATGCACTTAGGGCTGACTTTGCTAACTTTTTCTCTGCCCCAGGTTAAGCTAATGATATCATGCAAAATAAATTCAGAGTTCTTTTTGTAATCACCTGAGGGCAAGAGCTGGATAAAGTAAAAAAACACTTCACTCAGCCAAATATTGATAGGTTTTGCACTACAGCCACAGGATCTGACAGTACTGATATGTTGGCTTCACTTCAGTTCTCCTTTGCTATATCTTCATCACTTGCTTTTCTCACAAGCTTAATTCAGATGTGATCTTGGAAACAGCCACATTTTACCCTAGTGAATAAAGATGACACGCTGCCTTGTTTTTCCTCTTCCCAACTCCACCTTCCATTGATTTATTAAACCCCTGAGTTTTGATGACAAAGTATGTTTCATCATTCTTCTCTGAAGGGGCCTTTATCATAAGTAGATCATTGTTGATGTTGATTCATGCCTTCTCTGGAGAGCAGCGATTGTGGATTGTCTTATATTTATATTTCCTCTCAGGCTATTCTGAAACAGTACTAATGCCTAATCTTATTGACATGCTTTTCATGTGGTTTTGGCTTCTTGTTGTTACCCCCCTTCCTTGCTGAATTGCTTTGTAATTTTCTGGATGGGTGTTTGTTGAGGTATGAGTCACAGAAATGGAGCAGTATTAAGGTATTCTTTAGTGCTTTCAAACAGATCACACTTAATAGAACAATAATGCATTATGTTGAGTATTGTTCTATAGGCTAATTACCTAATCAGATAGTGCTGGGGAAGCAAACTTGTAGCAGACATTAATTACCGATGCATGGACTGGTAGCAGATGGCAGTATTTGCAGTGGAATATAAGTTGATGGTTCAGTGGATTAATTAAAGCTTACACAACTTCATGCCCTCCATTCAAAACACAGTGTAATAACAACTGTATGCTTTTTACATAAAAGGGAAGCAATATTTTGATGTGGTTCTTTAACCGAATAGATTTTCCTGCAAGCACAAAGAGAGAGTGAAAGGAATAGTCGGTTTCCCAAAAATGACTTTAGTGGCTTCTATTTGCCTTAGGAGTGCTCAGAATGGATTTAAAATAATGAGTAATTATTGTAGAGTATATTAACAATTGTGGAAACAGGGACTAGGTAATGTGCTTTTCTTCACAACTGTTTGTAGAATCCTATTCCATTTTTCTTTGTCTGTTGGTTAAATTAATCTACATCACTTCTCCTTTGTGTCTTCTTCCTGAACTATATGAGAACACTGGTGCATCTCCTCTGCAGATTGGACACGGTTTGAATAATCTCAGCACAAAAAAACCCCCATGAACACAACTTTTGTCTGGCCAAAGGCCAAGATTGTTCCAGCTCAGATGTGAGGGAGGAATACATGGCCAACTTCTGCCAGGAGAGCATTCTCTGCTGGGGAGACACTGACCCATTATCCTGAATAATCTTCAGTGTTTAAAGTGAAAATACTGCTCAGCAGTGTTTTGCCTGCTCTGAAAACCATAGCTCTCCCCAGGGGTGAGCTGCAATGCTTGGGAACTTTGGGAGCCTTCTAGGGAGGCCAGGCTAGAGCCCTCCCATGCCATGCTGGCAAGGGAGCACATGCACCAGTGCTGCATGGACAACTCCTAAACAAACATCTCTGCACCAGTGAGGAGGTCCAAGGGCTGTGAAGCACATCTAGACTTGTTTGGGTAGCGTGGTTCATCAGAAGCAAGCACTGAAGTGAAAAGGACTCTGACAAGAAATCCCTGATTTCTGTTTGCTGTGACAAATTGGTGAGAAGTGTGAGAGAGAGGCATGGCATCACATGATCTATTCATAAAGGAAGAAAAAGCAATAACTGTTTCGACACTAATGAGCTATAAAATATCTCACCTGACAGCCACCAACACAAACAGGCCTGGCTGGTTTTTTCTCTTGGTAATATGAGCTCAGCCTAGATTTCATTATCTCCTGCTGGCTGTAAACTTTATGGAAGAGACAAAACCAAGACACTATACTCCCTGTGCAAGTTATAAGTAAGTTTAAAGATGCAACAGTTAAGTTTATTGTCAGTTTTTGAACTTTTGACAGGGAATATCTGATTTGGTAAGCAATAAACTCACAGTACCTGGCACTTTAATGCACACATCTCAACTTTTGTTACTGTTTTTTTTGCATAGATCACATCTGGAGTCTCTTTCTGCAAGCCTCAATCCTCCTCCCACAGATACCAGGGTAAAATAACAATAACTTTACTGAGGGTTACAATACACTGCTATAAATTGCTTGAAAGGACTGGATAAATGAAAAAAAAAAAAAGTTATTTATATAATCTGTCAATTAAAACCGGTGTCTGGTCAGTAGGAAAGAAATTATCCCCCCAGAGTCCAGAAAAATCCCTCACAGGGGTAATTCCCTTCTTATTTAACCAACAAATTTCCTTCTAATTCCTTTTTTCATTTTATTTTTTTATTTGCTGTGAAATCCCTCTAGAAGTGAAGGCTGGATCTTCCTGAGTAACAGAGGGTATTTGGATTTCCTGTCTGTCTTGCCACCTCAAATGATTCCAATGTATTTGGTTTCTTTAACTAAGTAGTGGGATTTCTATTTCCAAACCACCTTCAATATAAAAAAGAAAAAGCCATCCTTTAGAGGAGGTAGTAACCAGATTTCTTCCTTTCAGTTCAGCCAGGAAGGTTGGAAGCTGTCATGTGACAAAACACATGTTTTTTAACTTAATTTAGGTATGTGAAGAGACTCCATCCTGCATCTGTAGATCTGTTTGTTTCTAACAAACATTTGAGAAGTTCAATAGTTTTTCATGACTAAGGGCCAATGGAAAGCTTAGACCTTGAAAAGGGTACTTGGAGGACTGAAGTCTTGACAGTTTCATGTCATTGGGTTGGAAAATATTCACAGTCCAAGAGAGCAGGAGCAATTATCATTGTGTTCTGACTCATTGTTGCTCCCATTTCTGGGCAAAGCTCTCCAGCTGTGAGAGCACCAGCTTGAGTAGTTGACTCTACTTTTATTTTTCCATTCTATGACACAGAGCTAGTCCAACCAAATCAATCCCATCAAGACTTGGTGGTACTTTCCTGCTGACTCCCTGGTGTTTCATGACTTCCTTGAGGTGAAGGCTTCCTGTTGTTGCTCAGTTTTAATTTTAAAATACTATTTTCAAGAACTTCATTCAATATATTTCTCATAGATTTCACCAATCATAAAACGTGTTTCCACAGTAACAAATAGAGCAATGTAATTGCCTGTGCACCCTGCCATAAATCCTTCAGGCGGTGATTTTTAAAATGTTGATAATATAGGGACTTGGACAACTTTGCTGTTTCAAAGCAAACTTGCAGATTTCAGAGTGTCAGCCAAGAGATTTCCCACTGAGTTCCACTCAGCTGGAGATGTGAATGTCTCTGAGATAACTCTGAGATAACTCACACGCCAATTTTTTTGCTGCTGTTTTGTTTATGTGTCTATCGTTCCTCTTCACTATGGTTGTACCAGTGGGACAAGTACAATCAGACACTGGGCAGGACTTGCCAAATTGCTGGCTGTTTGCTGCCATCAGCCTCAGTGAGGGCACAGCACAGGAGAGGAGCAGGTCTTTGCCAGCTGGGAAGCCAAGGTGGTGGTTATAGCTCAGGGAGGGGAGCTGCTGTCGCCTCCCTGAACTCCTCCAGGTGTAATCCCCTCCAGTGGTGTATGTTCCCATTAAAGAGCTGTGTGATGGAGCCATGTTTATTTGTAACAAGCAACCAGCAAAATGTTTATGAGTTTCCAACCAGATTTCATTAAATATTGGAAAAGAAGGCTGGACAGAGCCCTGAGAACTCCTCTGGCTTTGAGTTCATGCTGCTCAGCAGAGCTTCCTTGTGAACTCCCCTTGCCATCACTCCTGTTTCAGACAGCTCTTTCTCTGTCCTGCTGCTATGGAGCTTTAACTGTGGGAAGTCCTCAGCCTGTCCAGGTGATTGATTACAGACCTTACCCATAAGTAAAAGCAAGTTAGGGTTGTTTTTTTTCCCTGCCAACATCTAACATCAATCTTCCCTCTGCAACTGAATTAAAAACATTGGACTGACAGATTGTTGTGTGGATTTGTGTCAACGACAGTGTGTGATGCTTCCAGCAGGCTGGACAAAAATTGAGCTGTTCTGCATTGGCTTCCACAAGGCCCATCTCAACCTTTGCTGCTGAGCTCCTGTAAAAGCCCAGTTAAAACACATAGTGTTGGACAGGGAATCCATCTCTGCAGTTGTATGTTCTGGCAGCACAGAGGCACCGGGCAGTGATTTGCTCTGGTTCAACGGCAGGAGCACTGCTGGAGTGGACTTAACTGCAGGGGAACACAACAACCCAATATCCCAGTCTCTGTTATTTTTGGTGCCTATCTGTTACACCAAGCTGCTACTTAAGTCTGTTCCTCAAGCCTCCTGTCTGTATGAGTGGAGTTCAGTGTGCTGGGAAATGATGCTCCATATACGGGTTTGATATCAGTGTGATAGCATATATTGGAATAGCATTATATCTAATTTTAAGTATATTAACCTGTCTCCTGCCCTGATTACTAAATTCCTGTCTGCATCAGTAGAAGTCTTTGTATCAAACAGCAGCATGAAAAGCACAGAGAGTAACAAGAACAAGAAATATGTGCTGATAATCCATTTAAATGCAAATACCTGGCTATTTGACCTGGGATGCAAATGTTGAAATATATTCAATATTAAAGTGATAGATCACACTATCAACAGCCATAGTTTAAAAATTTGCACATATACCTCTGTGAGCAAATTATTTCAAAGTTAAATTCAATAAATTTCAGCTGCTCCAAAGAGAAAAAGGACTGTTTCTTATTAAACTACAGCACAACTCTCAAATCCATGCAAGTGTCTTCTCTGTTTGGAACCCTCAATTTTATTTTGCTTTCAAAAAATCTCAGAACAGGGCTGATTGGTTCATTTAATTGATTAGTGAAGTTTTTTAAGCAGTGTACTAAACATTACAGAGTCATCATGAGCTGAACTTGAAAATTGCAAGGTTATTTGGTTTTGTTGTTGTTCTATAAAATACATAGATATTTGGTTTCATTTATCTTTGGGGTTATATTCTGCATATATTTCATTTAAAAAAAAAATTATCCTTCAAAACCCTGGAAAGTGGAATATATTTTTCACCTGAGGGTGAAATAACTTCATGGTCAGCTGGTTGCAAGCACTCCAACTTTCAGGAAAAATAAAAGTAAAAAAAATTTAAATGTTCTGACTGATCTAAAATACAAATTCCATAAAGATATTTTCACTGGGCTTTTCAGACAGTCTCAGAATCTGTATGTTCAAGATCTCATTTCAGAGGTATTTACAACTAGTTTGTCCAATTTTGTATAACAACAATATATTTCTTCTTACGTTTTTTTTAAACTTGGCTCATAGTCTGCATCCTGGCATCATGAACAACTCTGAAATTTGAGTTAATTTCTGTATAGGGTCCCTCAGCTCTAAGGAAAAAATCTAACTTAACCTGGACACTTTGTAAATTGCTTCTAAATTTGGTATTTTTGCTCTTTTGAATTCTTGCAATGAGTTTTTGATCATTCTTCACCTCCCTTGGCTCAGTGAAGCTGGGCTTGGGAGAGGTATTGGCTACAAAACAGTTCAGCAGCAATCTCGGATGCCTCTCTGACAGAAATGTTTCTAAACTCCCTCAGGTGCTCAGTCTGTGCCTCTGCTGCCTGCCCCCTGGAAGTGATCCTCAGGCTCCGCTTCTGGTGCCCTTTTTCACTGGAATTTGGAGTCATCCTTCACCTTGGGGTGAGAGATTGCCACATTTAGGTTGTCTGTATGCTCTATTTGAGTGCAGTCTCGATGGGGTTTTTATTGTGTAGCCAAGATTAGGGGCATCCATTCTGCACCCCAGGCCCAGTTACACCCTCTCACCATCATTTTAAAGCCTGTTACTTTTGCTGCTCTCCTGCAAGATGAATTCAAATGCTGCTGAGGAGAGGATATAATGAGCCTTACTCTGGTGCTGTCCAAAATCCATTTTAATGAGTCTTCCTTTGCCATAAAGAATAAATTCGAACAAGAATTACACTTGAGTATGTGAACACACCTGGCCAAGGTAATTAGAATATAATTCTTTTTGTCTTAGCTCTGTTTGTGTGTTAGAAAGTGGGTAGTTGGATGCCAGGGAAAAGGATTCAATGTGAGTAGTTTTTATTATTGCAGATGCAACTTGTTAGCAAGAAGTGTTCCTGAGGCTCTGCTGGGTGTTTATGTACTTGTCTTTGCTTACAGTGTAGATATGCAGACACCTTCCAGTTTATTAAAAAATACAACAATAGATCATTTTTCTCACTAATATATCTTTTGTACTCCTGGGGATAACACGAATATCAATTTTTGTTTTTGTTGGCTTGTTATTTAAGGATCATCTGAAGTCTTCATGTCAGATTGTGAAATGTTTTTCCTTAAAACAGGTCTTTTTCAGAATATTTTTTATACTCATCTCTTTGCATCAGCTGAGCATCCGGGCCACAGTGATGTCTGGGGTAAAACTGGCTCTGTAAAGTTGACAGTTGTCAAACCAAAAAGCAGGAAGGACACACAGCCAAACTGGAAAACTGGACACATTTGTGACTCAGGGAAGTTCACTGAGAAAAATTCTATCTTTATGTCTAAATTTGCACTAAGGTAGGCTGGCACTTAAGCATTGTCTTTCCTTGTAGTGAAAGTGCTCTTGCAAAAGGAGAAATTGAGAAATTTGTATGACAGAAAGTTTTGCTTCTATCTAAAACTTTTCATATGATCAGCTGTCAAGCAGCAAATCACCATTCCCATCTTCTTGCCCAAACTCAGGAAAGAATCTTCTCTCCCTTTCTCCTCTAGAGAAAACATCTGATACAGCTTTCGTACCAGCTTCCTACCAAAATAACTCTGGAGTCAATTAACATCTGGAGTTTGAATGGGTACACAGGATGTTTCAGCAGCGAGTTTTTTAAGGTGAAAGAGCAGAACTGCTGTGTTGTATCTTTAGGGAAGGTACTGTTAGCTCAGTCAGTGCTGATGCCACGTTAAAATGTAACTGGATTTCTGAAAAGATTTCCTTACATCATCATGATTCAGATTGCTCTCCAAGCACACAGAAGTCGACAGGACATGAAGAGCTTTCATAACTAATGACTTAATCATTGGGTTTTGACTAGCTTTTTTCTTAATGCAGACATTATGACTCTGAGCAGATTGGTAGGTGGGCCTTTGATTTGCAAGGGTAACCCCTGTTAGCCCTGACACCTTTTGAACTTTCAATTCAAATGTTAATTGTGGGAAGGAGGGAGTTGTAAGCGAGTGGGAAGAGGGAAAAAGGAAGAGACAGGCGTTTCTGCAGGCACACAGCATTGCAGCAGGGCTCTCCCAGCCCCTCAGGCTGCCACAGAAATGCACCAGCCCCGCACTTACTATGCCACATACAGGAAAAACACTTGAGCCGCTCAGTATACCTATTGCTTGTGGCTTGCTTCATCCTTCTCTCCTTCCACTTTTCCTGTTCTCATAAGGTAAAATTGCCAAGAGAGGTAATGACCACAGACATAAAAAATGCCACTAATTTGGGACAGCCAGACTGAGAAATTTACATTGTGATTGGTCAGAGCAGCTCGGCATTACAGGACCTCTTCCTCACGCAGTGATGTGTGTCTCCCTCTTTCTGGGCTGTGCTGGTACACGTTTAAGTACTGGAGCAGGCTTTGCCAAGGCAAGGACAGGGAACACTTTAGTCTTGACTGTGTCATCCGTGCTGTCTCCCCATTCAGCAGCAGACCCAACTTTTCCCAGAAGTTCTCTTGAAACCGTCGTATCTGTTGAGTCCCTTCTTACTGCTCTGGACATCCTTTGCTAGTTTTTCCTCCACGTGGGATTTACTCTTGCCAAAGCAGTGCTTTAGTATTCATGTTGCTTATCTCTTTTTTTTCCCCACTAGTTGAGTATTCTCTCTTTGTATTTCATTTCAATTGTTAAGGATCCCCTTATTGGACAACTGGCCTTCTGAGCCTTCCCTCCAGTCTTTCCCTGGAATTAAATGGATTCTTCTTAAGCTCCTAGTAAGTTTTCTGTAGATGTCAGCCCGCAAACCTTTCACTCCCATGGCTGTTTCACAGCTGATTTCTTTCAGAAAATGAACAAAGATGTGGAAATCTTGAACACCTTTTAGGGGCTTGGGGAGGTATCTTCTCCATTGTATGCATGCACTTCATTTTGTTCCCTTCAAATTGGTCCCTGATCTCTTTTCTTCTCACCATGTCTTTGCTGTTTTCCTAAAATAATGTGTGATCACATCTGGTGAGCATGCATAGCTGTTGAAGAAATTCAATTCAATTTGATCAGGGTGATTTGTTTAAGATCTGTTTCCAAAGCAAAAGATACCACAGAGCTATTAAACCTACAAGTCTCATAGCCTGGCCTGAACACACTGATCAGATAAGCCAAGTGAACAGATGTATGCAGAAACTGCAATAATGGAATTTTGCCAGTCTCAGAGGAGAGGACAGATGAAGTTGGAATCTTTAATGTATTAGAACAGGTCTGTTAATGCTGCTGGTTCCCCTGTTTTTTGTGCTCATCTTGACATTCCCCAATAAAGGACCTTAATTTTGCTTCACAGAGGTACCAGTCCCATGACCATGGGTCACAGAACCTCTTACCATTCCTCGTGAGCTTTTCCTGCAGTGCATGTTCTTTCATTTGCTCTTGCAGTGGATTGCTTCATACTACTCTTACCCATTATTTGTCTTCACATTTTTTTTTTCTAATTTCCAAATCTGCAAAATACACAGAATCATCAGGACCTGCATTTTACAAACAACTTCCCTTACTAAATTAATTCCTGCTGATTTTTAGTTCATACAAAACCTGTGGTAGTAAAATAAATGTGCACTGTCTTTCATAACTTATTTTTTTATAGCAAACTACACAGAATTGTGAGTATGTTAGATTTCAGCATGCTCATATGTGGGCAGCAGAGCTCTGAGACTGGACCAGAGCATTATTCTCTAGATGAAATCTTTGAAGGTTAGAATAACAAAATATGAAGTTCCTAGAGGACACATGATGTGTAAATTGCATTTTTCTCATAGCTTGATCAAATTTGGACAGTTTTTTCAGATGGTAAAACACAGTGACAAGAGTTTGTTCTGTTTCCAAATGTAAAAGACCTCTACAGAGACTGAGGAGAAATCAGTGTTCAAAAAAAGGAAGAGCAGGACTCTTTGCAATCAAACCACTGTAATGTTTGTAATCCCTTCACCATGACTTCAAAAGAATCATTTTGGTTGAAATTACCCAGTCTGTCAGTTGTGGGTGGGCAGGCAAAAAGATGTAATGTATAAATTTTGTGTCCAAATGGTAGCCAAAATTCTGAGTAATTGATCATGGAGAATGGGTTACACAGCAAATTCAGTCTCAGTGCTCTCAGCTGTGCTTGTAGTAGGTGTCACTGTGTACCAAGCCATTAGAGGACAACTCCCATGTCCTCAGTCAAGATATTAATCAGGTCAGGGTAGTACACCAGTGCTAAGAGTGCCAACCTGACTAAAAGATTAAATTGTAGGCTGGATGCTGGAACAGAAAATCAGAGTTAAATTTTCATGGTAACACCTGCTGTAGTCATTTGTATTTCACTGCTGAAGGGACTGCAATAAAATTATTTTGCCGTCCCATCAGTTGATGTTTGAATTAATAAGGTCCTGTCCTCATTTAGATCCCTTTCTTGTTCTTCAGGCTCACATTCTTGTGTAATAAGAAAGATGAATCAACTGAGACTGAGTTGATGACAACAATGCCTAGCTAAAGCAAATGAATATAGCTTCAAAGGACAGTAGTACTGAAAGGTTTAAATGGGTTGAGCAGGTATTTGAGGATATTTGTCTATTGAAAAACACTGATTATATTGAAATTTAATCTACACCAGTAAAGAGCTGAGGTCAACACATGTTCCATTTAAAATTAATTTGATAAATTTTGCTATGTAACTCTGGAATTGGATCTACTAATGGATGTCACTGAGTCTTTTTCCAGCCCAGGCAAACAGTGAGTAGATGTGTGGTTAGAGATGAGAGAGCATCTCTGCACATCATTGTACTCGGGGTACTGAAGAACAGTCTGGTAGGTTTGCATCAGCTTTTCTAGCTGTGGGATCCCATCAGCACTCAAAGTCATTCTCTGACTGACCTGTCAAGATACATTCACTTCACTGCAGCTTTCAGGTGAAAAGTCCCATTTTGTGACAAAATTACAGCCATTCTTGAGGCACCTGGCCTTCAATTTCACTTACCAGCTCTTTCAATAAGCTGATGTGGAAATAATCTAAAGCCTGATTTTGACACACTAAACAACCAAAGATTTTCTTATACTCTGAAGTGCTTTTTGTTTTGCTTTGCTTTATTGTTTTAAAATTTCATGTGCAGGAGTAGCTTCATCTCTGGTGAAAGGGAAAACAAAGTATAAAATTAGGCAAAATTTGATCTAGTTTTAGGGAAATTTTCATGTCTTTTTTTTTGTGTCCTTTTATGGGAGGTAAAAATGGTTCAAAATCTGGTAACTTTTCTTTGGGTAAAGAAATGCTTTCTCACTAAGGTTTTGTTCTGGTCAAATATTGCAAAGCAACCAAAGCAAACAGAACAAATAATAAGGAAAGATGACAGTTTCCAGACTTTTTTGACATATAATATGAAAACTACATCCCTTTTCTTTTGGTTTCAGTGGGACTTGGTGACTGCATTGCAATTGTTAAAATGCACTGTAGAAATGTCAGGTTTGTCATGGATTCTAAATGTTCAGGGGCAGTACAGACTGCTGGCAATTTGCTGTGAAAACAGTTGTTTTCTTTTCTGTCTTGCTTTGCTTTCATGTGTATGGCAAGACTGTTCTTGGTCTTGATAAGAGCCATTCTCTTTTCCAGTGGTGTGAGTCACTTGGACTTTACAAGGTCAGTGTGATCTCCCAAACGTTCTTACAGTTCCATTGCAGCAATCTTGCCTGGTCAGAACACGATGCCTCCATCAGTCCAGTTTGTTGTCCTCCTCAAGGGCTGACCCTGACCCTGGGAAAAATAAAAAGAAAGGACTAAGTCCCAACTTCCCCACTGAACAAAGTAAATCTGGTTTGAAGTTTCTGATTCAGTATTTTTAGAAGAATCAGTCATTGTTTTGAATTCTGTCCAATCTTCCAGCAATTTCAAAAAGTGTCACATACATGCAGTGCAAAGCTACTGCTATGGAACTCAGTGTACAATATAACATGTCTGAGAGGAATATGGATTTGTCACAGAACACAAAAACCAGAAAAATAGAAAAACATTTTAGCATGACCTTGGCCTTCTGCACAAATAGCCTAATGTTCATATCTTGTCTTATTTTCCTCCTACTTGTCTGGAGGCCTTTGTGGAGCTTTTCTAAAGACCATAATATCATCTGCAAGATGGAAGTGATTTAGCAGTTCTCTGTAGATTTAGATTGCTATTTCATTTTTATGTAAGTTTTTTTTCCCTGTGTGAATTGAGACCCATTTTGGGGCATTGTGGGATAGTTTAGCCATCTGAAACTAACTTTAACATCACAAAATCAAATGTTTATCTCCCACTTGAGTATTGTTTGTTTTGACATCCTACTTAAGGGCTTCTGTGCAAAGGGCAGGAAGAGAGAAAAGACTAAAGAAAACAAGTCTAATGAGACTGAATGCATAGTAAAGTGCTTGAGCCATCACTAGATTCCTCAGGCTGCAGGTCTGTGATGGATTTAAGATAATCTAAGTGGGCAGCTGTAGTCCCACCCTGTTCACAGTTTTAAACCTCCTGGAAGTTGTGACAGCCAGCTCTGGGTTTGGATTGCAGGGAAGCCTTCCATACTCCTTCATAAAGCTGACGTGAGAAATAGAAAGTCTTTGGTCATTTCAGAGATCTGAAACATGATTGTAGAGAACTGGCTCCTCAATTCTAATTAAATATATATATATGTTTTTCTTGGTTAGTATGTGGAATAAGTCCATGTCATTTTCTTTATATCAAGTGTAACATCAACACTAGTAAAAAAACTTCAGTTGGATTATTTCCAAACAAGGTTTTCATAAATTAGCCTTCTAAACTCATAATTGGAAATGTAATGAAGAGACTGTTGTGCTTTTTGATACAGCAAGGCAGTCGTTAATGCCGTGAGAGCTCATGATGCTCATGAGTCCTGAGGACCATTCCAGCATTAACGAAGGTCATTTGTGTTTATGTCCCCACTGATACATCCAGTTGTTGTTAACGACAGCTGAAATGTGCATTTCTGAACTTTGTGCTGCTGTGCTCCCAGTGCATGGGATGAGATACACCAGCACCCCACATACATCCCCTCATAAGTCAGAAAGGGTGGTAGAGAATCCTGAGAACAGAACTGCTGTGGGTGCTGAGACTGTTTAATCTCTGCCTGATTCAGGTACCGTTCAACATCTGTTCTCCTCGTGCCACTGGAGACTGCAACAAAAAATACTATTGTGGCGTGTAAAGGAATTAAACCTTTTGCAAAATTGAGTAAAAAGAACTTTAGCACAAAGTTCTGGGACACTTCATTGATCTTTCAACATGGAATTAAAAGGGAATATATTTCTTCAAGTAGGCTTGTCTCTAGAGACTATGGTTGTGGAAGACTAGTTAAATTAATGCAGGACAGGATATAAATACAGTGATTAATTCTTTTTGGATGCTAAATCAATAACTATTGTTGTGCAGCTTAAATTCTTTGCATCACTTAAGGCTTTATTTTACAGCATAAAGAGAATGTAAATAAAGAAATGAAAATTAAAAAGTGAAGCTTCTTGTAAAAGTTTCAAAAGGAAATGTGTGTGTTTTCAAAGTTGTATGTGAAGTACAGACAATTTATATTGGCCAAGATAAAAAAAGAACAACTGCAAATTATTTATAAATTTAGCTTAAAGATGGAAAGATGGATATAATGAAGTTTTAAATCTGTTGATACCATTTTACCACCTGGAATAGGTTCTTATATTAAACCAGTGTCAACTCCTGAACTAGAAGAAACATCAAAAAGAAATGTGAGTAGAGTAGAGGATGCAGAAAACACCTCTTCTGAGATTTTTTAATTTAATGCTGAAACCAGCATTACAAATGGGTAGAAATAAACAGCCTTCTCTGCCCTTTCTGCCTTTCTTGCAAGCCTTTGAGACCACAGACTCCACCAAAGTAATCAGTCAGCCTTTATTTCTCCAACCTTCAGTGAAACCTTGACCAAAGAGTGCCATAAAAAAGATTAATGTTCTCCACCTGGAGGGTTGCTTATCTTCCCACTGCTTCCCACCTCTGAGCATGTGCTCTTTCTATTCTTGACTTTGTTTCCTTTCTTTCTTCTTTACTTTTTACTAAAGAAAAGAATCTACTTTGAGGAAGAGTGTCTTTGGCTGAGCTGCTCTCAGCCTGTGACCAGGAAGGCAGCTCTGTCTGAAATAACCTGCTAGTGATGTATGTTTACCCAGCTCTAGGCAGCTGATAGGGATGTTTACCGACCCTTGTTTCTCTTACAGAGACACTTCATGCCGTGGTCTGCAGAATCAGAAGCAGCACATTTGTCTTTGTTGTTCTTTCTTCCTCACTCTGAGTATTTGTCATGTTTTGTCTCCAAGCAAACATGTTCATTCTCATAAGAGAAATCAACAGAAGCAGCTTCAGTAGCTCATTTTAGGTAACAATGACTTGCAAGAGGGCAATTAATGCCACCTCCATTACCAACACAAAGATATTCAAAGAGGCAGCATCACAAAAAATTTCTCTGTACCCAAAGAGAAAGGAAAATAGAGCTGGTGTTAAAGTTAAAACTTCCCTAATTCTTTTAAATTTTAAATGTTTTAATTGTTTTTTAAATGTCTGGGGTTTTGTTAGTTTGCCAGGGATGCTTTTCCTGTTGCTTTAACAAGAAGGCTATTAAAAGAAGCATTTGCCACAAACCTAAGCTGACCAAGGTTTCATCTCAGTGTTCAACCTTGCTTAAAGGAAGAAATATTTTATTCACTCTTGATCCTCTGCATATTTTTGTTCTGTTAAAAGTAGTGCATTAATTGACTCCACTGGATTACAGTAGTAATTTAGGGGTTTAACCTTGATTAAGCTGGTTTTGTAGTTTCAGCTAGATGCCTTTGGTTTGGAACATTCCCTAACTGTAAAGCAGAATGTTATCTTCAGAAGAGTAAATCTGCTCTTGTAACTACTGGCACTATGCTAAAGTAGTACTAACATGGCACCTCAAACAGATCTAAGAAGGAAACTGGATGCCCTCAGCAGCCTGAAGGTTGTGGTTTAACCCAGCTGATAACGAAGCACCACACAGCTCTTCACTCACTTCACCTACTCTGGCCTCCGTGGGATGGGGAGGGAATCAGAAAGGTAAAAGTAAGAAAGCTCCTGGGTTGAGATAAGAACAGTTTAATAACTGAATAACAATAATAATAACAATAATTGTAATTAAGAAGAAAATAACAGGAAGAGGGTGAAATAAAACTCAAGAAAAATAAGTGATGCAAATGCAAAACAATTGCTCGTTACCAACCAGCTGATGCCCCCATCAGTTCCTGATCACCAGCCCCCAGCCAGCTTTCCTCCTGGTTTACATGCTGAGCATGGTGCCCTATGGTCTGGAATATCCCTTAGGCCAGTGGGGGTCAGTTGTCCTGTGTGTCTCCTCCCAGCTCCTTGTGCCCCCCAGCCTCCTCGCTGGCAGGGCACGAGAAGCTGACAAGTCCTGTAAGCGCTGCTCAGCAACAACTAAAACATCCCTGTCTTATCAGCATCATTCTCAAAGCCAATCCAAAACACAGCACTGGACCAGCTACCAGGAAGGAAATTAACTCCATCACGGCTGAAAGCAGGACACTGGGTAATTGCTTTTTGCCTAAAATTATCCTCAAGTCAAGAAAATTTTGAGAGCAAAGCAGTCATAGTGCAGACCTATATGGTACTATTAGCCAAAAGCCCTCTTTATCACCAGTCTGATAAAACACCAGCAGAGTCTGAAAGTTGTTTTGCACCAGGACATCATCTGGTCCCTGAATTTTGAATAAAGCATTAACAGGCCCAGAATTTTTAAATCTTCCCAATAATTCCCATGACTAAAAATCTTTTCCAGACATTGTTGCCATCCATTGGAAGTTGTCAATGAGCTTTGCCTTGAGGTTCTATAAATAAAGATCATTAACCTTTAACTAACATACAAATCACACATTTAAAATTATTATAGCTGCTGAGACTTGAAGATGAAAGACATGAAATTAAAAAGCTTTGTGCTGATTTTTTACCATTAACACTGAAGCTTTGATGTGCTCTTGACATTCCCTAAATGCTTTCCTTTCCTGTCTCTTTCCTTTGTATTTTGACTTGTTCTCTCATTAAAAATAACCACCCTGTAATGATTTCAACTCCACTTCTTCTTTCATTGAACATGTCAGGTTGTGACAGATGTGTGTGTTTCTAACCTGAGCCTTGAGGATGTGGAAATTTCATGCAAATGCCCTTAATTACATGCAGCACATTTGCATAGCAAATTCCTTGGCAAAGCAGCTCTGTCCCAGCTCATTTTTACCACACAGGCATTCAGACCAGGAGAAATCAAACCTTTTATCTGTCCCCAGCAGTGCTGCAGACACTAAATGACCACTGAATTCAGAGGTAGCTCTCTCTGTTCTGAAGAGAGTATACTATAATTCTATTCTGGCTGCATGTGTCCCCTGATTTCTGCTGTAGGAAATGCGCAGGTTTTATATATGTGTCAGCTTCACAGTAGTTCTGATGGTAATGGTGTCACTCCTTCATGTCAGCAGGCAAAAATTGGTTTTTGGTCAGGCTGTTGTTGTATGTGGAAAGGCCATCCAGCATACAGGGAGTTAGAGGTTTCCTGGCTACAGAATTCTCATGCCTGACTGTATTTTTCTTCCACTAAGCTCAGCTTTAGTGTTACCTGTCAAGTGATAACTTTTTTCTTAAAAACAGAGCCCTTTTTGCTTATTGTGACTTTTGTTCTGGGTCCTTCCCAAGATTAGGAATGAAAATGAGAAAAATATCATACGAGCTAATCCTTTTTATGGTGGCGTTGTCTGCATCTACCAGATGGATCTTGTTTTTCCAAAGCACAGAGCTAGAATCTGGGAATCTGATTGAGTGAATCAGACAAGCATGATGCGAAGAGCCAAGAAATATAGAATCAAAATATGTTTGGTTTTTTTGCATGTTTTGCTTGAAAAAAAAAGTGTTTAAATTTTCACCAATATTTTTTCATTGAAAGCTCAGAAGAATATTTTGGAATTTGGGAGATTCTAGATTTTTTTTTTTCTGGTAAAGTACCATTTTCTAATTGTCTATGATGAATATCTATAAAGTGCATTCATATTTTAATTATTCAGATATGATATGTCATTGCCAAATACCTTGAGACACATGTACATTATCACGTCTTCTTGGGTCAGAAGTGTGCTTTTGAAGCAAATTCCAGTTATCGTACTTTGGTTCATATGGCAGAGGAATTTCGGAAGATGCGAATGGTTTGGGAGCCTGTCTGACATAAATCTGACATCAAAAAATTATATACATGACATAAAAAACAAAATAAGCTCAGTGATATTTGGTCCTAAGTACCAGCCATTTTGCTTTACAGATCCATTCCCAGTGGAGTGAATATAGGCACAGACATTATTCAGACCAATTAGATTTAATAGTTTTTATCCAAATTGCACAAATAATCACCAATGTGAAGTTTTGTCCAGGCTACCCTCATCTTTCGAGCTCACCAAACCTGTCCAGCAGTTTCACAGCATGTTTTTCTCATGAGATTTCCCATATCTGGATTCCCAGACAGAAATTCCTTCAGAGTTGCAGTGCCTCATTTTTGGTTCTGATTCTGGCTGGAGCCCAGAAATACATAAGGAATAAAAAATGGGGAGGAAAGCTCCATCAGGATGAAACCATTAACGGAGGCTAAAGCCATTCATACATGGGATAGAACTGTATCTTTGCAGATTCCTTCACAGAAGGGCGGTTACTTGAAGGAGAAATAGGTATAGATTTGTGATGTGCATCTCTGGTACATTCTCTGTTATTTAGAACACCATGCTGCAGGTTGCACAGGCTCTTCTTGCTGTTAACAGGCACTACCCATCTCATCTTTAACTCTGCATCTCTGCAGTGTGCTCTATCCCCCAGCTTAGAATAAGAATGTTTCTGCTGGATTTGTTTAAGCTCTTTGTAAACGCCGAGTGGTTTTAATGAACAGAACAACACAGCGGAACCAATGCAGGATACACACATGAAGAATATCACAAAAGGACTGAGCAGTGTTTACATTTGTAGCATCTTGTTTTCTCTTGCCTTACTGTTTCTGTTTCTCCTTTCATTTGCTTGTCTTATGTTCTCATTTTGTTCAGTCCCAGAGGTAACTGCTTGCATGCCTTCATATGTTCGTTGTCTCACAGCACAGACACATGCTTCAATCCCTGATTGCACCAAGCAGATCAAGAGGTTTTACACTCAGGTCTGACATATTGAAATGCTACGGTGCAATTCCTCCGTAATGTGATGAGAAATACTCACTGCCATCTCTGCAGCACTTGCTCTGACCTGCTGCCTGGAGCAGCTCATCCTGCTATATCAACTAAATTGGGTATCGTGGGACACAAGCCACCCAGGCCCAGTGCCTAATATGTGGCTGAGTGTGTGCCTCTTTCATATCTTGTTAGTGATTCTGGGCACAGAGGAAGCATTTTCTGAAGATGTATCATTAGTTCATTGCCCATTAATGGCCTGCCTTATGTGTAAATGTCTCTGGACAGTCCCGTATGTTTAATCTGCTCCCTTTATCATTCAAAGATATTATATCTGGCCCAGGGTTCGCTTTGCTGTGGTTACACTCAAGCATAAGAGTTTTTCCCATGACCCTTGTTTTGGAATTAAGGCATTGGAAAGACCTCAGCATTTCTAAAATATTGTTACCAAATCAAGTCAGAAAAGCAACCAGAACTACAGATGGGAGGTTGCAGAATGTTAGCCAAGCAAACAGGAAACCCTGAAATACGCACAGTATTATCAAAATCCGATTAGATGTGATGACTTTTCATGTAGGGGACTCATGTTCTCTTTAGGTTAAGTAGATTTGCATAGGTGTTAAAAAAAAAATTGAACTAAAATGTTAGTGTGCTGGCAAGTATATTTAGTTTCTCAAAAGAAGAAATTCCTTGTAAAGGCATCTTTGCCTACAGAGGGCTTTAGATCTCTGCTGTAGGGAGATGCATGGAAGATATTTTGTCACAGCTACAACTCTGAGAACAAATGGTCCCTGGAACAAAATTATGGGTGCCACTCGTAATTTGATGATTATGGCTTCAACATGGATCATGGATCATCAAGGAAGCCACTGGTCTTGTTTGGCCTAAGCTACTTTCATGCTAAAAGTATTTATGCTACTTTTATGGTGATTTTATTCAAGTCCATTGATCTGTCAGTGCTGCCACAGGTCTGACTTCTTTTATGCTGCAAATACCTTAGCATGTTTTTACATTATATTTTAAAAGTCAGAATCTTTTAAAACAGAGGGAATATCAAGAAGATCACATAAATTCTGTAGTGGTAAATTGGACGCTCTCACGTTTTAAAGGAAAAAACAAAAATACAAGATTTCTCTTACTGACACCATCAGCTTTTTAAGGCTGATTCTTTCCAAATAAAGGACTTCAGCAATGGGCCAGCTATCAGTGCAAATAAATCAGGACAACCTCTCTGTTGCCAAAAAAAGTAGGTGGTTAATATGCTTCAAAAATCTCAATAAGCAAACAAGTCATATAGAAAAAAAAAATAAATAAAAGGTCACAGTCAACCAGGCATGGCAAGATTAATTCACCTTTTTATTCTGTATTAGCAGGACAGTGGAAGGAATACAGCCAGCTCTTGCCTTTCAATAATGTGTTTATAATTTCCAGATATCAGGTGCTAATTCCCTAAAATATGTCAACTTCATCACTTGAAGGTGGCTGGAATTTGCTGATCATCTTCCTCTGCAGTTCAGTACCTGGAGAATTTAGTGTCTTCTCTTTGCTTTTCTGACTCTCACCTGCTGTACCAAATAAATTATGGTATTTCATGGCAATTAGGTCTCCCACAAAACTTCCCGCTGAGCTGCAGGAAGAGCTTGCTTACATGGTTAGTTTGGTATTTCTTCCTTTATGACAGCATTTGGCAGGTTATCCAAACTGGAATTTGTCCCTGGACACTAAGAATGCCCCCTGGATGTTTGTGGAAATTTTGAAAGTGTTGTGCCTTCTTTCATGTCTCCATCTCATGATCCCTCTCTCCTGCCAGCTGGCGCCCAGGGAGTTCCACAGAGGAGCCATTCCCCTGGTGCCGTGCATCTCTAATGCTCCTTCTGGTTTTGTTTGCAAAATTTTCCAGTTTTTGCCTGTTCAAATATCAATTCAAATGTTTGTTTGCACAGATACACTGCTTACCTCATCGTTCTAAGCCTCATTCTGTCCCCTCAGGGCTGACAGTGAAGCAGCAGTGCCTGACTGTGTCAGGCCATGATAGACGTTTGCACAAGGACAGGCACACAGCTCGATGGAGTCTTGGTGCCTTTCCATTTCCCAAGGCAAGATCTAAGGCTTCTCCCAGAGCAGGGTCACATTTGTCTTCAAGGCTACTCTAATGCAAACAGGAATCTTTTGAGGAGAGAGGAAGCTGTATCCCAGAAGAGCAAAAAAACCACTTCAAAATGAAGACAAGCAACAGTCTTCCTGCAAGAACTTTTGAAAAAAATAAACATTTCTTCCTACCTGAACTCCTGATCTCAACAGAGAGCAATGCTTGAAGCATCTTTTCTTCACTGTTTAAAGGAAATAATTCAGCAGGAAAATTTTGGCAAAGTGAGACACTGTCTGAAACAGAACATTTTCAGTAGATTAGATTAATGGAAGAAATCAGAACTCCAGCATTTTCCAGAGTAAAGTTGCATTATGTTTGTCAGGAAAGCTACAGTAGTCTCTTTTTCTGTCTCACTACATTTTTTGAAGGCACATGAAAATGTCTTTCTAGATCAGATTATTTTCACTCTTTTTGTTTCTTTTCAGACAAAAAATGTTCTCTCTGATGTTTTCATGTTTCTTCAGAGAACAACACTAATTGGCTTCCATTGCAAGAAAATAACTCTCTAGAAGAAAAAAATAGTGCCTGTTGTTCCTTTACATCAATTTTATGTTTCTTAGTTGCGTCAGCACAGAGAATGACTGATTCTGTTTTTTGAGAAAGGGTATGGTTCCTGCCTAATTTTTATTTATTCATTATTACTGAAGGCAGATAAGAAATAAATAGAGGTAGTTGAAAAGACTTTAGTTGTGGACCATATTACATTTTATTTCCTTTGCTCTGAAATAAATTGGTTTTATAATCTTTTTTGTCTCCTCCAGGCTTAGTTCACTTCACTAGTCACAAGAAAAGGTTTGTGACACAAAAGGTGAACAGGAAGGAAACTGACAGGCTCCCTCATGTAGACAACACGAACATGGAAGTTCATGTGTGTACCAAGATTTTTTAATTTTTTTTTCAAACATTTGCTTTGAACACTTTGGTGCTGCTTTGCAGAGCAAATGCCACCTAAACACAGTAGTTGAGAAGGATGATAACCTACCATTTTGGCTGTGAAACCTCAAATAATTACTCTTAGAGGAGTTTGTCTTCCCATTTGTGACAGAGGTTTCATCTACCCTACAAAGTACTGTGCTGAAATGTTAATACAGACCTAAGAGAGCTCCTGAGCTGTGTCAGCTGAGCCCAGACTGCCTAGACTGAGGAGCTTTGAATAGATACCAGAGGATACAATCTTGGCATTCCCAAGAACTAGAAGCTTTCTATAACCAGGTTACTATCTGAATAATAAGATAGTCATAATTTTTCTACATACTTCTTGGTATATATTTTATATTTAAACCCCAGGTGGCCAAACAATGGTTTGTGGGCTGGATCCCCCAGGTCATTAGGATTATAGCACCCAAAAGGCAGAGGTTCCTTCAGCTACAGGCAATGCTGCCACAGTGGTGTGGAGAGAACAAGTATCACTGAGTTATCACTCAGTAACACAGTCTGAACGTTCAGATTTGCATTACTTAGGACACACTAAAGTTAATGTATTAAAAGTAAAGGTATTTCTTACCTTTTGTGGTCCCCTCTAATAATTCTCATAGCTGCTTGTTTTAGAGCCGATTCCTATTCTCAGATTTTTGATACCACTCTCCAAGAACTTTTGGAGAATATCTCTAAACCCAGGCACTCAAATAGCACTACTCATTCAGGAAAATGGCAAAAGTACTGGACCTTGGATGCTTTTCCAGATGCTATGGATGCTTTTTGTCCCTCTTGATGCATTCTGCATTAGTCAGCAGACAAATGGGACTCGAAATGCAAGCAAGTAAAGGACCTTCTTTATCCATCCATTCTGTTTAGGATCAAAACTTCAGGTGTCATAAACTGTAGTGGCTCTGACAAAGACACCCTATTTTGTCACATTAATCTTAGTGAATGTCTTTTGGTTTGCATTTAGCAAATATTTTGACCTACTTTTGTAGAACTGCCAGCTCCAGAGAAACTCAAAGATTCCTCAATTTTTTGCATTTCCAAGAGCACACATGAAAGGAGGTGAAAAAAAGAGATCAAGCTACTTCTGAAATGCCCACATATCTAAATCCCACACAAGGTGATCACTTATTTGGCTGTGTACTGATCAGTTATGAAATTTGGGTCCCGTTCTATTTAGCAAACTGATACAGAAGTGTCCTTGCAGCTGAGAATTGTCACCAGGCTTTTCTCCAGTCAGGACCAACTTGAAATCAGCTCTGTTTTCACACAGGAATTACAAGGCTATCAAAACAAGGGAATTTCTGAACCACAAGATACTACTGGTTCATTTAATGTCTGAGAATGATGAAGGCATTTTCAGCAAAGGAAGATGAAAAATTGCAGCCATGTCATCAACTATTCCAGTCAGTCACCATTTGTGCTCTAGGGTATACGTTGTTCAGAGGAAAGAGTTATTCCTGAACTAAGTGGGTGCTCACTTCATACCCTAAAGCACAAAATTAAATAACACTTTTAATTTTATCCTAGCTATTATAACTGTACCTATCCAATCCTTTTATCTCTGCTGTGACATTTTCATATCTCATTTTTCTACCAGTAACTTCAGAATAACGCAGATGATTTTCACGTTCCAGGTGTATGGCCATACAGAAGCCTTGTGACCAGCTGAGTTATTGGATAGCACACCAGAAAAAGCTTGTTCATCATCTCTCTAGAGGAAGAAATTTGCTTTATGACAAAGGTTGTTATTATTAGATTTTATCTTCAGTTCAGTAGAGTATCAGAAATACCATGAGAAGTGCATTTGTGCTTCTGCTATTCTCAACATTTTATATAGGGGGAACAAAAGGACAAAACTCCTAGCAAACCAGAATTTTGTAATTACAATACATACAAATTACCAACATCCTTGAGCATCAGAAGCATTAATGCAGTGAGAAGTTCTCAGCATAATTTCCTTTAAAAAAAGACCCCGAAACAACAAAACCTGTATTGAACCTTTGTAATTTTGGAGACAATAGTGAAAATGAAGAGAGATGTAAATCAAATAAGGATCATGTGGAACATCCTTGGGAAATCATCGTAATCACTTGGAATAAATCCTCAGGCACACACTGTGTGCTGGGTGATTAAGATAGGCAGGAACAATTACCATTGAAGAAGTGGATCAGAAAATTGTTGTTTTGCAGGTCAATCTGAAAAGACTAAAAAAATAGCTGAAAACAACCCATTACAGAACAGAAAAATAGATTCACTTGCTTTAGCACAAAGTTTTGGCAAATTCAATTCTGGTCAAATAAGCAACGTACTACATGACAGGGAATTAAATTCGAGGGAGTTAAAACAAAACCAAATAAACAAACAAAAACCCAAATAAAACACACAAGCCAAAAAACCAAGGCCAACTCTGTAAACGTTCCTGACAGTACAGCATTTAACATCAAAGTATCTTCCTCAGGCGACTGAGAATAGCAGCATCAGCTGGATATTTTATAAAGAGCCTAGAAAAAAAAGAATAATTAATAGATACTAAAAGGCTAAATGACCTGCATAACTACAAGCAAAATAACATTTTGATATTCTTTTTCTCGTCTGGTGTGACAACTTTTTTGGGGGAAAAAGATTGCTCCTGTTTGGGAAAAAAAGACTTTTTTTCTCCTGGTTTGCAGAAAGGTTTTGAACACAGAGTTATAATGTCCTTCAAAGCCCCATCAAGGCAGTGGAATATCTGGGAGGAAAGTCCATGTGATCTCCCTTGTGGTGTCCCTCATCCATCTTCCCATGTGCTTTTGTTTCTTTGGAGCTCTGCCAAAGTACACAAATTGGGTTCTTCTCGGTGTAAAGCACCGAGAGTTCCTTGGATAATTCCTCTCTGTACATATAAGGAAGGTCTAATGATTCAGGAGGCTGAGTCTCACCAGACTCCTGAAGTCCTTTGACACCTTTGCAATATGCTCTGTTTTCTGAATGTTCAGCTCCTGCCTAGAAGACTTGTTTGGTAGTCAAGCTTGCAAAGCCTAATTTCTACTTGGTCATTACTCTTTGACGGAATAGGCTGCCTTTGTGCACAGGTGTTGTCAATGAGTGGCTGACGGGCACTTGGGCTGCCTAAACTTCCCTGAGGAATCTTGTATTGCTGAGCAGACATCATACGATATGGAATATCCCTTTGGTCAGTTTGGATCAGCTGTCCTGCCTATGTCCCCTGCCATGCCCACGCCATCCTACTGGTGATGGGGGGAACCCTGGAGAGACGGTGCTGATGCCATGCCAACACTGCTCAGCAGTAGCTAAAACACTGGCATGTTACCAACACCTTTCCATCTACTGATACAAAAGCACAGCACCATGAAGGCTGCCATGGGAAAATCAGCTCATCTCAGTCAGACCCAATACCCCTGTCAATGGGGAGCTGACAGCAAACAGACAAATTAGAGGCATGGAAAAAACCTGAGTGCAGAATTGGGCCAGGATGCCAAGGAAGAAAACTGTGTTAGAAGCACTATTTGGTAGGGAGAGACTCAGCAGGAGTAAATGAGAGTAGGGATGGTATTATCAGTGAATAACAATAACTTGATATATGGCATAGAACAAACTTAGTCATAATATTCATTTTTTGAGACCATTTACATGACATTTCTACAGCTATACCTAAGCTGTTGAAAGCAGTAGAAATACGTGTTCTGTCTCACAGTGCTGCATGAGCTGGATCTGTTGAGTGAACACTGCTGTGTTTTCTAACCTTTCTGCTTCCTTTTTTACTGTTCCCTCTGTTGGCATAATTTTTTTTTCTGTATTGCAGGGACAGCAAGGTTATCAACTGATGTCACTACCCTAACATACAATGTGCTGCACAGAAGAGGAACATTGCTAGAAATCATATCCTAGCTACACAAAGGTGAACAAAAGACAAAAAGCTTGGCCCTGCTCACAGCCTGGCAAGGTGAGCACCAAAATCAAGTTCAACAAAACTCACTTACTTTTACAAAGAAACTTGGCTTAATCAAAGGTCAGCCTCTGAGATCCCAGAGGATCTCACACCCTGAGTATGCCCATGTCAGCAGGCTGTGGCTACAGCCACACAAGCTGCATGCACAAGGTTGGGATAGGGAGTATTTTAGATTCTTCATTGTCAGTGTGGCTTTCTGTCATTTGTAATGCACACTGCTAATGTAGATCTTCACTTTGTGTGTGAGTCAAGTGTTCATCCATTTTGCTATTTCACCAGGCTTCCTTAGGAGGAGGACACATTATCCTTGGAGCGAGAGAAAACATATACTGAAGTGAAAGCATGTCGAAGAAACCTGTGGGTGAAGAGGGAGTGAAGAGAGGAAAGAGATAAATTGAGCTGGACAGCAGCTGGCCTTTGGGAAGGCAGAAAGTACATAATCTCCAGTATTTTTTTCATTTGCAATGCTGAATATTCTGTTGCATTAATCAGCGGCCACTTGGGCAGCAGCAGCAGCAGCAGCAAGAAAAAAAAAAAAAAAAAAAAAAAAAAGGAATAAAAAAGAATGTCCAGACCAGTGCTGTGAGCAATTAATCCATCTTTGAAGCATAGTAATGAATTAATTTGCCACAAAAAAAAAGTGAAATAATAGAAATATTTTCCCTCCTCTCTTTACCCCAGAAGGGTTCTAATGTGAGTTCTCATTAGTATTCACTTCTGTCAAATAGAAGGGTTATGCACCTTTACTGGAAAACGTTTAAATGCGAAAAATGTTTGCATTGCTGTCTTAAATTAGTGATTCTTTTTGCAGTCATCTAACCCATTTGTATGTAATGCACAGAGGTAGTTTGAAATTGAGGCTATAACAAACTGAGAAGTTCCCAAGTGCTAGGCCAACACAGCTCTGACATGCTCTGTCCCCATGCCTTTGGATCACGCTCATTTCTCACTCAAGGAATTAGACATGGACATATGTTAATTAATATCTCTCCTCCCCATTCAAATCCTGGTATGGCAGAGGCAACAAGGAGAAAAGAGGAAGGCTGCACACAGGGCAGTATGTTTGATCATTAGCATCTGCAGATGTAGCCATATATTCCTGACTGCTGAAAAATGCAGCCTCACATAGCTTTGGGGTATTTTCTTCCCCAGAGGTAATCTTGATACTTGGCTAACTTTCTAAAGGAAATGTCCTGGTTTTCCAGCACAATGTTGAACTGAGTGTGGAGGTGATTGCATGATATTCTACAACCTGTGTTGAGAGGAGGTCAAACAAAATCAGAAATGGCCCTCTGTCCTTAAAAAACATTCCTGTCTCCCTCAGCAGTTTAATCTGTGTCTCTTGGATGTCAAGTAGTGGTTTCATTTTTATCATTTACAATGTGGTAGCACTCTAAGTTTGTAGTGGACTCAGTCAGTTTTAAACACCAGTAAGGTAGATAGCAAGGTCTCTGCTGCAGTGCTCTTCTATTCTACATCAGTTGGAGGCACAAGAGAAAGGAACATCTGCATGACAGAGAACAACAGGCAAAGGGAGGAAAGTAGGAGGAAAGTAATCAGATTGAGTCAAAAAGACTAAAGGGAGCCTTCAGGAAGGGGTTAAAATGATAGAGCTTTCCGGTAGTAGATGACAAGAAGAGTGAGATCAATCATCCACTCATAGTCTGAGTCAACTTAATGAGACTGGAGTGGAGGACTTCTGGAACATTAGTCTTGACTGATTTTTCTGAAGGAAATTCAGATGCTCTCTCTGGTGGGGGAGTGTGACAGCCATGAACCTGCTACTGTAGTTTATGACACTTGCAAAGGTATCATTATTATGGAATACCAACACACAATACAGGCAAAAGTCTATGCCAAGTGTTTTTTCCATCCTTTGTGGTGCTTGAAGTGCCAAATTATGTTCCAGCAGGTTTGCTTCAGTGTGTCTCACTCCTTTCCTTAGGAAGGACACCATGTTGTGCACTCCAGGCACAAGGAAACTGATCAAAAAGGAAATCAGATTTTATCACTAGAGATCAGCTGTAGCTCAGGTTGAGTGTGCTATTTTAAGTGGTTTGAGATTTATGGTGGTCAACAGTACAATCAGCTGTTCCTTGCTATTTCAAATGACTGCTACCAGTTTTATTGTTCCCAGGCAGGTAAGCAAAGTGCTGTGAAAAATACCAGCATTTCAAACCTGGACTGCTCAGATAATGCACATTACTGCCTCAGAGTCCCTCTTATTGTCTATCTTTGCAAACAGCTAGCAACAGCTCTTGGTAAATAATATCATCTTGGTGAGTGTGAGAGCTGAGGGACCCCAGGGGTGCAGGAGAAGGTTTGGTACCCAGCTCCATCACCGGCTCCTCCTGGCTTTGCTTTCTGCTCCAGTTCTTTCTTGGTGAAAGTAGGATAAAAATTACTTCATTCCTTAACAAGTGAAATGTGTGCTGACTGCAGCTGAAAATGACACCACTAAGGACATGCAGGGGCACTACTTCATCTACATTTCTGTTATGTTCAGTTTTAGGTTTCATCTCCTGCTGCACAGTTTTTGTGGCAGACAGCATATGGTGCTGTAGTACCTCAGAACCCACCTGCTGTACTAGCTGCCTGGCACAACCACTGCTGCTACTCCTGTCAGACATAGTATTTTTGCCCTTTATTGTTGGATTGTTTTAAAAAATCTGACAGGCTGTCACCCAACGGCTGGTCTTTTCACAGGTGCTTCCATCAAGGATTTTGTAACAAAAAACTGTTTAAAGCAACAAGATCTGAAAGGGGAGAGGCTTCAGCAGCAGGGTGAGTGTGGCCATGTACAAGGGTTCTGTGCAACCTCTGCTCCTCAGCCACCTCTGCTTTCCATCACTTCACACGTCAGTGGTGACCAATGCAAACCAAACTCATTAATCCTGCTGCTAGAAAACTAAAATCCCTGTGTTGAAATTGCATATTTACTCACATCTCAACTTGAAATAATCACAGTGCACGACAGAACTACTGTTGATTACTTTCTCTGATCACATCCTTAATTAGTGTTACGCAAATTTAGTGAGTAATGTTGAGACTCCAGGACAAGGAAGCAGCAAACAGAATGAAGCACAGGGCCAGTCTCCAAGGAGCTTTAGCTCTGTGCAGAAACTCACTGACCAAGTGCAAGTCAGCCACACTGCAGACACGTTTAAATATAATGTGGATACTTATTTACCTTATTTACAGAGCCCCAAGAAGTTAATTCCATGTTATACCCTGCTCTGATCCCTGATGAGTGAGAAATCCTAGATAGTGTTATTTCAAACTCTGATAAATATTTATCTGTCAGAAAACAAAAATGAGAGACTTGGACCTTAATCTTCTAACTCGTAAATGACTAATGAATTTGAGTGTCCGCAATTTCAAGTATCTCAGAAGATGTGATTAACAGAAAGTCCTGAGGATCTCTCTGCTGAAAAACCCAGCCTTTCCTGTAAAAGTGGAAAGTTTCTACCTTTTAACTTTCAGGTCATTTTCTTTTCATGTTTACAATAGGTTTCCAGGCAGAGGGGCTTTGCAGTTCCCTCAGCCTGTCCTGTGAATAAGGTGACCAGTCAGAGGAAGACAGTAACTCCTCCTCCTCTTTCACATGAGGGCCACCTTCAATTTTACATCCATATGGGGATATATGAATGCCTGTGCTTTGGACCAATTTTATCACTGTCACAGAAGGTGTCATCATCACCTACAGCAACGACTGCTTCCCTCAGCAGTGTGATGACAAAGTGTCTCCATGATTTCCTTCAAGAATGAAGTTTGGATTTTGAAAAGCAAAATCAATTTATGCTTTCATGCGTACTCCCAGATTATGAGAGCATTGTTATGAGATCACCCATAAAGGTTAGGAAACAGATCATTAGAGTAATTCACTCGATATGGTTATGCCAAAGTTAATTCACTTTTCAGCCATGTAATAAGATCCCACAGGGTCATTACTTCTTTGCTACATCATCAAAAATAATGAGATTCATTTTTCTCTGTTTATGTGGAAATAGACACTGCCTCTTACCATCCCCAGCTGAGTGAAATCAGAAACTGCAGCAGTTCCTTTCTTGAAGTTTTCCAAGGTGAAAAACCATTATTTAAAACAAGATTTAATGCATTGGTACCAGAGACTTGGATTGTCTCTCCCTGGCAGTTGAACCTTTTATCACCAGCAGGGTGCATAGGAAGATGAACAGCTGTGAAAATAAGATTTTTGTATGTTATTTCTGAAAAGAAAAAAAAAAGAGGTATTTGTCAGATTCATTAGTAAGAGAAAAATAGGACACAAAAAATGTGCTAAGAAAAAAACTGCCATCACATGTAGTGTAAAATATTTTTGCTTATGTACTTGACAAGCACTGTCTTAAAGCATGAAGCAAGGCACAGAGAGTGTAAGTTGCTTGAAGAGTCCATCAGTTTAGGAAGGGCACGTGCTGAACTCTTTGTAATGATGCCTGTGCAGGTAAATATTCCTTTACCCAGGGCAATGCTTACTATTTCAGCAGCCATCATATCACATAAAGGTGGCTTTTTAACTTATTAGATCCTTTCCAGTAGTATGCACTGTTCATCTCTTTGAAGATGCCTGAATTACATTAGACCAGCTACAGCCTGATGATTTTTTTTGCCAGTATTCGTCAGCTGATTCATTGGAAATGGAGGAACCAAAAAACACTGACATTTTCAGTTAACTAGAATGTCTGTTAGAATTATTTTTCTTTTATTACAGCATCTGTTTTTATACGATTTCACACTGTGCAGGACTGTGTTCAGGAGCCTACAATTCATCCCACAAGTATAGAGTCTGATACCAATGTTTACACCCCAAGCCCTGTCAGGACAAAGAGAGATGATAATAGTGTAGAAAACACAGAAAACCTTTCAGTCTACATAATCAGACATGAATGGGACAAGGGATAAAGACAACTGGAAATACACTGAAAATATGTTTTGTTCAGCAAGGTCATAGCAAGTATGGGGACAAAGTCTTGATTTCCTGTTTTTTATTTATCCTAAGTGTTGTAAGGCCTAAATATGGGGGTGCTGCTGACAGAAGGGTGTCTATTGAAGGAGAATATTACTTATAGCAATAGAGGAAATCAGAATTTCCTGAACAAAAAAGGTGGTTTCACAGCAAAGCAACTTGGGGGCCTCCTTATTTCTGTGGAGGGTACACTTTGCGAGGACTCCACACAGACCTCATTGCCTCTCTGCCCGTTCAGGAAACTCAGTTCTTGGTCTGGACAGGTGCTATGGGTCTTGCACCTACCAACCCAGGTAATGTAGTGCTGGCAGATACTCAGGAGGCTGTTAATAACGTGTCCTGCTGGCTTTTCATGGTGCTGTTGTACGACCCGTGGGGGGACCGAAAGTGCGCAGCTCCTGAGATAATTCTCTGAAAGAGTAATGGATTTATGGAGCCTCCTTCTTATCCTTCAGTTCTGAAGAGCAGGTGGTAAAAGTTGACTCACTCTGATAGTAATCTAGGAAAAGCAGCTGACAGCCAGGGCCCTTGGGAAGAACCCATCATATTTCCAAGCACTGCTTATCTCTGTGCAGTGAAGCCAGCACTTCCCGTGCTAACAATATGAATAATTTGAGCACCCAAGATTCCTGTGCTAGCAGCAGGAAAACCTTATGCAAATTCCACTCTTGTAGGCATCTTTGTGAAAGAGTCACTGTGCAGGAGATTGCAAGTCAAGAAATCTGAATTTGAATGGCAAGTGTCTCCCCTGTGGTAAATTTGCAAAGTCACACTAAAATTTAGTAAGGCTGCATCAGTTTGTGCTGATTAAGGAGCTGATTGCTTTAGTTGACTTATTATACTTCCTAAGTAAGGCAATAGCTGAACATGAAAATCACTCCTTGTATGTCAGCTTAATTAGTAGTGACTAATTTAATGAATGCAGTGTAATTAATGTTTATTATGTCATGCCAATATCTTATTTCAACGAGCCAGATAGATTTTTCTTTCTCCTGTAACTGTAGCAGCCTGATTGCATTTGACCAATGTGATAGAAGGTACAGCTGCAGACTATAGGGTTGGACTATATACTAAAGGTGTATAACTTTCAGGCCTTCACTGGGAACCTGAATTGCCTATTTACAAGTACTCAATGCATCAGGCATGGACAATCTTAACCCTAAACTAGGTTTGATTCTATTCTAATTGAAACTAGAATAAAGAAGGAGCACTTCTTTTCAAGACAAAGAAATTTCATTGACACAGAAATAGTAAAACCAGAAAGAATCAGGTCTTGCTCTCTCCCAGTATTCTATCTCAGTTCAATAGATTAAGAAGCATTTCTGGCAGGACTGAAACGAAATTAAAATAAGGTGTGGAACTCCTTATTTTCAGATGCAAAGACAAATAAATTTGGGCAACTCATACAAATCATAAACCACCTCCAAGGTCCAGAAGATTTCACAATGAAGAAATTGACTATATTAATGAATAATGTGCCTTAGCAGAGCAGAGTATAAAATGAATATGTATCAAGGTTATAAATAATAAAGTCAACACAAGTTATGTCTTTTGAACTAAGATGAAAAAGGAAATATTTAAACATGCATGCAAATATAAATAATACAGAAAAGAAGGTACCTCAAGTTGTGTGTGCTATGACAGCTCAGATTCAGATAGCCCAAATGACACTTTAATTGTATTAATTTTAAACAATATGAAGATGTCTCCCAGTATTTCAGGACAGCTACCTTACTGAACTTTGATAGCATCCTTGTAGGCATTTCCATCTCTAATACTCATATTAGATATGCTCAGTTTAGTCTCTCTTAGTATATTAGAAAGAATGTATCCTTAGTATGCATAAGAATTTTCAATTTTTTTATGGCACATAATAATAATTTCCAATTTCATCGTTTTCCCTGTAGACTAAAACAAAGACCTCAAATCTTGAGAGCTTTATCAGGGTTTTCAGTATTGTTCTCACCATTATTTGAGGTTTTTTGCTCCCTTATAATTTTCTCAGTAGAATCAGAACCAGAATGGCCTCCAAAAAACACTGCCAACAGCTGCAATTCAATCACAATCATAACCTTTGTTAAATAACCTATTTACACTTAGTTGGCAACACTAGCAAAATAGGCAGCTCTCTACAGTGCACAAAACAAAGCTGCTCCAAATCTGAGGACAAAATTTGGTGGTAAGGAAGCTTCTTATCTGCGTGAACATGACATCCATTAAATTGACTTATCAATCTCTTTTCCTCTGGAGATAACAGCAGAAGGTATACAGACTACAGCAGAATCAGGTCTGGCCTTTTGAGTGTGTAGGCTCTTGCTATTACAAATTATGCTGGCATGCTGGGGAAAGGACTGTGGATAGGGCATCATTCCACCATATGCATCAAACCTGTTAAAGGATGTTATGAACAAAACAGGAATCCACTAGAACATGTACAGTCTTGTTTTAGATAGAGCCATAACTGTTACTTGAGTTTTGATAGTCAGCTTATTTTATATCTTTATTTCTCACCTAAAAGCACATACTTAATGCTACAGCTATAGTTCACTGTGTGGCAGGAGTCCCATCAGAATCAAAATCTCAGTGCCAGTCACCTGCTTCATTTATTTCTTGCTGAGAACCTAATGAGAAAACAGCTAGAGCTACTCTGAGAGGCTGAGAGGAGAAATATCACTTTTCCGGAGGTACCAAGAAATTCAAACTGTTCTGAACATGAGAAAGAGCAGCTGAAATATCAAGAAATATCATTGTGAAAGAAATAATCATCTCATTCTCAGTGTGATGGGCTTACATTGTACATGTCAGAGCCAGAGGAAGAAAAAAAAGGGAATTGGGCAAAAACTTACCCAAAGCCTGGGGAGTTAAAGTTTGTCTAATGGCTTCAACAGAAATTCCATTGCATCAGTTTTATTCACACCTTCCCTTGTGAGCAAAATTCTCTCAGAATGCCCAGATAAAGCACACCCCCAAGGTTTTTTACTAACTCCTAAATGTGCAGCAGAATTGGTATTCCAGAGATTAAAAGTGCTATGGATGATCATTTTGGGAAGAATATGTGGTATAGAACATCATGTTTATGTAGGAAGATGGACATTAAGATAATGGCAAGCTTTCGGTGAAGCAAGAGAGTGAGGCAGCAGTTCTCATGGCTCAGTGGATGCCTATTCCCTTTTTATGGTTATTTCTTTGGTCTGCAAAGTCAGTAGAAACCATTGTGGGAAGAGCTGGTTGCAAAAGCATTTTATAATCATTAAATTAATTAATAATGAAAACAATTTGATAATGTTTACCTAAAGATTTTGTAGAGTACTTGAACTTTGGTAAAAACTTTAACCACTGTTGATTAGAACTCAGCTTCTTTTGGTGAAGCACAAAATACGACAAGATTAAAAAAGGCCTATATTCTTGTGGTAAAGCCTTTTTCCTACTGTTGCAGAAAATTGGAGATAAATTGCTGTGTGTTTGTGTCTAATTATTTTTGGTACTTCAGACACTCCAGGATTTCTGAGGGGGTTTTATTCCGAAAAAGCAATGCCACATGCCTTCTGCAAATACATCAGTAGGAGCCAACAGTTCTCCATATATGCCAAAAAGTTGGGTCATAGCAGAACTCTCTGAATATTGCCAACATTAAAAAAATGCTTTCTGATCCCAGTTTGGGGAAGTGTGGAAAAAAAAGTAAAATTAGGATATTCTGCACTTTCGACCCTGTTAAAAGTACTGAGATATCTCATCACTGAGTTGCGGGTATTCCAAATTATATTTGTTTGTTCCTTCCAACTGAAATCTATTCTGTTCCTACTGGTAGAGGTGAGTATTGCTTTAACCTGGGAGGCAGTCAGACACTGGAGAAGCTGATGGCAGCATGAGATGCCAAGACACCAATTCAGCAGAACTGATTTCAGAGATTCAGGAAGAAAGGATTTCCCATTTCCTATCAGTGCCATTTTCCCCATGTCAGCAGTACTAACCCTGAGCTTGATCAAAGGCCATCGTATTGAATGATGTGAAAACTCAAAGCAAGACTTTCAGTCCTGCAGAAGAGCATTAGCAGTAGGAGCTGTCTGACAAGACAGCATGTTGAAGTTCAGTGATGACATTATTATTTTTAATGGGCAAATAGCACAGCAAATATAAAAAGTA
This sequence comes from Corvus cornix cornix, assembly GCF_000738735.6. Taxonomy (NCBI): domain Eukaryota; kingdom Metazoa; phylum Chordata; class Aves; order Passeriformes; family Corvidae; genus Corvus; species Corvus cornix. The sequence continues at coordinate 9,398,733 of NC_046336.1, forward strand.
ATTTGACTGTATTTGCCAGAAAAGTGTCTTACAACAAAAAGAGTGAGGATGGCTGCTCAGCTGAAGAGAGACAGGAGTTTATCTGAGCATGGGAATCCTCATGAAAACAGTCATCCTGGCATTGCTCCTAGGCAGAGCAAGCTGAGTGGTAACTGATCAGGTGTCTAATATAAAAAATTATTATTCTCTGCTGTTACAAGCCTGGTGGGTGATCAAATACCTCTATTGTTCCTCCCTTACCTGCAGCTTCATCTCAGCTAATATAAAACATTGCCTTTTTCCACTTGTGCCCTGATCTTATGACTCTGTAACAGCAGGCATTGGGCGAGGTTGGTTTCTAGCAACCCCAGCTTTCAAATATTGTTTGCCTGGTTGTTTTCATGCTCAATTCCACTCACTTTACAGTGGATAAAGATGTCAGGTCATTCTGTTCTGGCTGTGTCAGTGATCACATTCTGCAAACCCTTAGGGCCCCTGCACACAACAAAGATTTCTCTTCTCTACAGGACCAGGATGCAATTAATGCATCTTTACAGACACCAGAGGCTGTGCTGTATAGGTGTGGACTTAACCACCCATGTCCAAAGGAAAATTTATATCCTTTGTCCCTGGTAGGTTTAAGAGGTAGGAAATCACACAAAGGCTGGGGAAGGAAAAACTGGCCTTAATTATTTCGAGGCCATTTATCATTTCTGCTCTGCACAGTTTTTTGTCCCACATGGGCTGCAGCTTCTAACACAGTCTAAGATGAAGAAATACTGAGTGGCATTTGATCAGGTTAAAATAACCAAACCACAGAGACAGATAAGGATTTCTAACTTTGGATCACACAGGGGAAAAGGAAACAACATTTTTATTTCACTTTGACACACTGTAGGATGTCAGGCTGTGCTTCTTTTTAGGATATTCAGTGAGAGAATTGAGTGCAGAAGTAATGATGCCTCAGTGGGAGATATGCCTCAGTGAAGGAGGAATAAAAACTGACTGCAGGCACCAAGGTGTATGTGAGAGAGAGAGCCCAAATTGTAGGTGTGGATGTGCAAAAATGAGGAAGAGAAGTTTTCTCTCTTCTCTTCATTTTGTGCAGCTTGTCCAAGGGTTCAGGCCCAGCTGTTGTCAATGAAATCCCATCTGCAGGAGAAACAAGAAAGGATGGAGTACCCAGAAGGGACACGAAGCAGTGCCTCCACCTGCATATGTGTCAAAGCCTTAAAATATTTTCTAACAATGAGCTTGCTTCCCCCTGTACCTGGGACCAGTAGAGGTACTCTTGAGTACTTTCTCCAGCTTGCTTCTTTTCAGCCACAACTTTTGGCAGTTCTGAACAGTACCATGGTGATTTGTTTCAGAAAAAAAGAGAGAAGTTGAAGAAGAAAATACATGCACCAAATATATATAAATAGATCTTTAATATATAAATAAATATATGCCAAATAAAAAAGTTTCTTCTTCTGTCACCAGAGGTGCCCAGTAGCATTGCTTGGCATCGATGCAGCTGCCAGGTGCCTGTCCCTTCACCATCTGAAAAAAAATAAAGAGATTTGTAAGAAGTCAAGCCAAAGGCATGCCTTGGATGGAAAATAAGTTTTCTTCTCCACCTTGAAAAGGGAAGAAGGCAGATAATTTCTATGTGGAGTTTGCCATGCTTTTTATTAAATAACTGCTGTCATTGGTGTATTTTCCCAATTTCCAGAATACTAAACATGAAAGAATGATCAGAAAAACACACCTGGTTACTTTCTTGCCAGGTATCTCAATGCTTTTGGGATTTTCTCCACAATCATTTTGATAGGACCCAGATTGTACAGGTATTAATGTAGTTTAGCAGGCAGGGGCATGACAGCCAGGCTTGCACAACAATATCTGCTCACAGAGTGTAGAGTCTGGATACTCCTTCCAGCACATTTCAGTTTAGCTTTGTTTTGCAGTCAATAATTCCTTGCTGTTTCTTGCCATGGTGACGTGAGAGTCACATCCCCAGAGAGATGGTTTGGAAGAATTCTTTAGAAAGAGACAGTCTCCAAGTAGTCATGATTTTTTTTTTTTTTTTTTTTTTTCCCCTGGCAGTTTACACCCAAGAATAGGAATAAATTTGTTAAGTTTTTCCTCAGGTATTACAGTGTCTAAAGCAGGAAGACCTCATGGTCCTTCCCTCCTTGGACACAGCAGTAACTGGTTTCAGCCCAGACCTAGTGCTGGCTGTTCCTGTGCACCTGCACTCCCACTCTGAGCAGGTCCCAGGAGGAGCTCACTCCTCCACTGCCCACTGAGAGCTTTGCTTCTTCAGCCACGCACTGGGAGCCCTTTCCCTGCACACTTAGCAGGGGTGAGCATAGAAAGCCAAGGTCTGGAAATTTGAGTCCAATGCCAGGTTTCCCCAAAGGCCGTCCCATCTGCCTCTTTGCAAGACCACCGCCTCACTGTGTTTCTGCTGTCCCTGATGCCTCCAGAAAACATTGTGATGAACATATACAAAAAGGATTTGTTATTTCACACCTTTAGAGTCACCACAAAGGATGTCTGGTTTTCAACCTTTCTGTCATCTTGCTGTAGTTATATTGTGAGGAAAAAGCCTTTTTTCTCTAGAGGAAGAAAGAGGAAAGAAAACACTACAACGATTAAAAAACCCCTTTCAACTCCCACCATAGAAAGTATTCATATAAAAAACCATTTTTTACAGCAAAATAGCTCATTTATCCTGCACAAGATAAAGCTATATAAAAAATAGCATTCTGCCTTTTGAGGCATCTTGTATTTTTTGACAGCCTTAGCTCACAGCCTTTGATTAGATAAAGGCCTTAATATTGCATTACAGCAGAATTACTTACATTATGGCAGCTGCTTGTTGCAATTGTGTTGACATGACTGGCTTCTTGTGTGAATGTATTCTGGTCTTTCTAATCTCTTTAGCATCAGCAGCAGGACATTTTATTTGCAATTGATTTTCAAATTTAGGAGTAATTGAAGTTTAAGTGCAGTTACCTTCTTGCAACAGGGACAGGTTGATACTGTTTAAATCCTAATTATGTACTGATTAAAAGTGATTGCATTGTCAAAGTGAGCAAGGGCTACAATTTGTTTCATTCTTAAAGGCTCAGCATAGAGAATTAATTGTATTTCCAGGAAAACAGATCAACATAAAGAGGAAGCAATTAAGAGGTCATTGTTGAATCATAAATTTCCTAGTAATTTTTGGAAGGTAGACAAGGTAGACTTAACTTTGAAAGCAGGTCTTGTTGACAACGAGGATTAGTCATTTAATGATTTTGGCATTTGATGATAGAATTTTTACCTACCATCACTCATACTACGTTTTACTAAAACAGGTAAGGCAGGATTGGGCTTATTTTCATATAATCCAGTCTTGTAGTGATCTGGTGTTTGCTTTGTTTTCAAATTTAATAATGAAATGACAGCCTGCAAATTGTTCTCATATAACAAGTAGGATAAACAAAACCAGTCACACTTTTCCTATTAGCAGGAGTCGTTCCATAAGCACCGTAAAAAAAACCAAGAAAGCACGAGGGAAACCAGAGCAGCAAAATACTCTTCTACAATAGTGACAGGGCAACAGCAAAATCTGAACACATTATTGCTGGGAGTTCTGGATCTGAGCTTTGTGACTGTTGCAGGCAATGTCTGAGACAGAACTGAATGATCCCATATTTTGGGAAGCACTTAGTCCAGACCTGTCCCTGTGTACAGTGTTGCTTTTATTATTTATTTAGACACAGGTTATGTTTGTATAGTGGGCTCTGCTGTTGCATCGAATTTCTCATTAATGGCATATCAGCATCCCCTATGAAGTATAAAGGTAGTAGATGCCAGCATCATGGTGACAATTTAAAGGTTTTTTTAACCTTGTTGTAGGGTTTTCTTTCTTCTTTCTCTATAGAAAACAGTGGATTTCTTAATTCCTACCAACATGTTACTAGCAGGAAAAATTTCAGTCATGGCCAAGAGAAATGGCAAACAGAAGTTGCACTGTTCCCTGGCTCAACTCACCACTGTTTCAGACAATGCCTCCCATCACTGCTGGTTCCCCAGGAGACAGGGAACTCCATTCCTTTTGTCAGACTTTGAGGAATCTCCCAGCATTTCACTGCCAGTGCAGAGAACAGTGCCACTGCTCTGTTAGGCTTCACTACGGTGGCAATTAGTAGTAAACCACGTCAGTATTACCCAGAACTCCAGAAAGGCACACACAGAGTTCATCCACAGGTTCCTCTTTCTGAGATATTAAGCTGTATGGGGTGGTTCCAATGTGTAGAACAAGTTGTCACTGGGAGACCACTGTGGTATGGGAACTTTGAATTCTATGATCTTCTCCATATCACTTCACCAAAGGATAGATACAGCCAGTTCCCATTTTGGTGATTACAGAAAAAGGTTCCAGTTCATGTTTGTTTTTAGCCTGGCTCCTTATGAAAGCAAGGCCCACACATTACTCTGTGTGTCACTGAATTACTTTTGAACCTTTTTAGCCTATGTGTCCCCAGTGTAGCAGAGGAGATGGGTTGCCAAAATAACTTAGTTCCCATACAATTTGCAAGTTCAGTTAAAAACAGCAACCCAAATTTCATCAGCACCATTTCTTCTGCTATAAGGAAAAAACCCAGAAAACAGCAGAGGAGAACTTTATGATTACATACGGAGAATGTAGAAAATCTGGGTTTTATTCATCCCTAACAAAGCAGACATACAGAAACTGTGTTCTTTTTATCTTAAACTTGTCAATTAATAGTGAAATCAAACATGGGGGTTCAAGTCAAAAGAAAAATTCTGGATTATGGACTACAGAAAGGCTTGACTCATTGTAATAAGTGAAAAGCAGTCATCAAAAAGTGTGTAGCTTTACTAAAAGGTTCGATTATTAGGGTGAATGCATAGCAATTCCACTGCAATGAAAAGCTGATCCAAAAAGTGAATAGTTAAATAGCATTTAACAATAGTCCTTCAAGAAGCCACTGTCATTTTGGGTGACTCTCTGGAAGTCAGTGGATTGTCTTTAGGCACATACTGGTTGTATTGAAGACAAACCATCAGTGATTCTGAATTCTGGTCATGAGTTTAGGTAGCAATTTCTGTCTCCTTAGTGACATTCTATTGTGGTTGAAGCATAAACAACTTCAATGGCTCTACTCAATACTTGCTACTGTCTGTAGTAGAATGATTTTTCCCCAAACCTTTCTTGAACCATAATGATTACCTAGGGAACTCTGAGTGCAGGCCCAGGATATTACAAAATAAAAATGATTTTGCTATAATTCCTTTTATGTGCATTAGTTTCTCAATTATATGATTTATAGAATCTTTCAGGCTCAATTGCTGCATTTGAGAAGATGCAGGAAAAGAGCAGGTCTAACACAGGGTGGCATGTAAGCCTGAATTTCTTTAGGGAATTCTGTTCCAAAGCCCAGTGAAATAAGTAGACTCTTTTTTTTGCACTGTCTTCAGTGGGATTTGTGCAGGTTCAGAGAACATTTACAGGTTGCAGAATATTGAATTAGAATCATGGAAGTGTTAATGTGTAATATATGCATAATAATAGAATGGTGGTTAGAAATCAATATTGGTATTTGTCTTATGAAAAAGTCATAGAAATATGCTACTCCTGGGATTTAATGCAGAGTTAATATAAAAAAAGCCCCAGAGCTAATGTTTTTCTGTGCTCCAAGAATTAAGAGGTTTCTAAGACTAATCAAAACCTTTCACACACTCTTTTTTTCCCATGTAAATGGATCAAAAGTCTGAAAATGTAACTGAAGTTACTATGTTTGCATGAATATTTTACAATCTATAAACAAGACCTTTACTTTGTAAGCAAATTCTGCATGGAAAAAAATCCATTTCCCATAAAGAATTCACAGGAAGAGCTGTATGTTCAAAATGTACTTTCTATTTATTTCACTCATTTGATCATCTGACCAACTTCCTTTTCAGGGAGGATAACTGAAAACATATGCTTTCTTCTTCAACATTTTCTTTAACTTCTTGAATTTCAGTAATAAGGAGATAAACTTGACTCAACCTAACCCAAGGATGGATAAAGACTTTTGAAAAAGCTGTGAAATTTTCCACAGATTCAGAGCTGACAGAATGTAACAACAGAGCTGTTTCCCACATCCCTTTCTGCATCAGCTTTTTCTCCTGACTTGTACCTAGAGTATTATGAATGCTCCAGCAAATAGGGCTAAATCTATTAAAGAGAATGATGTGAGGTCATGTCATGGTACAATATTATTTTGTGATGAAGCAGTTTCCCTTTACAGGCAGCTGTGGGCAGTGACCTGGTATCCAGCGGAGGAGACAGCCTGGCAACCTTTTGCAATCTCCCTTCTTATTCAACAACCTTTCTTTCTGTTTGGGGAATCTGTTTCCTGTTAAAATGTTTGAGTAACCAAGTATAGCCTCCTTCAATATTGCCACTCACCCACCAAATGTTTGCAGAACATTTGTGGATTTCCCAAGACATTCCTGAATTGATGGTGGTCTCCCATGATTTCCAGGAAAATGCATGCAACCGTGACAAGTCAGATACCTTGGATTTACAAGAACAGAGATCACCAGCATTTTTGAAATATGAATAGACATTGCCAAGGTGCCAGGAGAATAAAGCCAAACCAGCATTTTTTTTTTTGACGGTAGGGCAGAACACTCTACTGAGCCTGTTCAGATCTTTTTTTGTTATCTGAGTCCATATGGGATTAAATGAGAAAGACAAGGTCCTGTTCTACATTTTTAGCATTACAGAATAGTAGATCTTTTACACAGATGAATACAAAGGCTTGTCCCAGATGTTTCACTGTAAGATGTCTATCTCCTCCTGCAGATTTTTCCTATCACTGTAAAAGCTAGCTGAGCAGACTGCATTATTTTTCACTTTTAAACTGCTTAAGAATGCATCAACTGTTTTTCTTCTTTCAATTTTACCTTTCTGTTTCTTTTGATCCTAAAAAAGTTGTAACCCACTCAAAATGCTGTTTAGGAATTGTTAAATATTACAAAGAATGTTTTTCTGCTACAGGTGAATTTCTTCTCCAATCCTGCAGGTGAATTTAATCCCAAATCAAATCCCTGCTCCCTGCAACCAGCTGCACCAAATTGAACCAGTACAGAAGTCCTGTAGCAGCCTTAATTTTATTGGCGTTGAGTTATTGCATTTAGGTACTGTGATCAGTGGAGAACACTTGGAGACTAATTTCTTGTGGTGGAGTAGCCTGAGCAACAATTATCTCTGGTTCAGCAAGCAAAGGTGAGTGCTATGAAGAGGTTCTATAATGCACTATGAAATTAGTTGTTTAGTGGAAATTTTTTTCTTAAGGCTTTCAGTGGATTACTGGATGTTCTGGAAAAGGTTTAATCCTGTGTCTTTTGAATGACAATGATACCAATCTACAACCTACAGAAGCCTGTGGGCACCTCTTTGTAGGTAGAGTGTACTTTTAAGCAGGGTTGTGACTGGTTACCTGAAGTTAAAACTATGTGTTTAAAAGCTGTGCTAGATAATGAATCCTGCTTACTGCAAACAAGAGACTCAATCAGTGTCTTGGAGACAATCTTCCTTTCAGCATTTTCTAAGAAAAAGCCCCTAGATTTGGAAATCTTGCTATTCTTTAATTTTGGGATTTGTGTCCAGTTATCCATTTACATACTTACTTTCTGAAGTCAGCACAAAACCTTCCATAGCTCTTGGTTTCCATACATTCCTGACAGTTGGCATAAAGTCAGAAAAAGGGAACCATGGGACAGTGTGTTACATAGCAGACCAGAGTTTGGGAAAGGAAGCTTAGATAGCCACTTACTTGCTAAATCTAGCAGCAAATAAAATGAAGAATTCCAGTCCTGTAATCCTGTAATTAAAACTTGGCAAGCTGTTGGGAGGTTTTTATTATTATTTTCTTATCATTTTAGCAATGCAAGAAGCAGAACATCTTAATTATAAAAATGGCTTAATAAAAAAATCTCATAGGACATATTTTTAGACCAGTTTTTATTATGATATCTATTAAAAAGGTAATGCAAATATTTTGATTATATCAACCTTTAAATTAATACAGGAATAAAAACATGTAATTTTATTTCAAACCATTTATGAAGAATGGGTAAGCTTAGGAATAACAGTGGTTCTGGACCTTCTACCTCACCTTCTGACACCACTCTTTGGAATGAAACCTAGCTGAAGTAGAGGCCAAATTCCTTTTTTCCTTACATACATGTATGATAACTTCTACAGAAAAAAGTCAAAGCAGTAAGTGTATGAACTAAAATGTATTTTTCTAGACAAGATCCATTAGAGAATAAAACTGGGCTCTTTATTACTTTTTATAGTCACCTGCAAACTCAGAGACATGTAGTTTGAAAGGTTCTTTTGGCAGATACATCTGACTGTAATGAAGCATTTTGGGAACTGGAGATGGGTGAGATGGGATTTTTTAGTTTCTCAAAATAAGATAGCAGAGAGTTAGTTTGGTTTGCAGATCCCTTTGGGGAAAGATTTAGTGTTGAACAGTGCAGGCTGGGAGGGGGGGAAAGGGTTAGCAACAATGACAGTTTGGTAACAAACAAAAGGAACCCCAATAATTGTTTTCACAGAATTTTTGAAAGAGCTCGATTGTGGAGGGCTTTCTTCCCTCTGCACTGCACATTCTAAAGTAACAGTACTGCCACTGACAACTTCAGGCAAATTTACCTTATTTTTTTTTTTTAGGACACTTTATTAAAAAAAGATACATCAACATGTGAACTTACAGAACTCTGAGTGCATCCTATCCTCCATCATAAAAAGAGACAGCTCACCTGTAAAAGCGGCAGTTGCATTGTAAATTTATTCTGCTATATCCTAGAAAGGTTATTATTCAGCTTATCCAAACTGTCTTCATTCATAAATCTGCAACTTCTAATATGAAAAGTTGTAACATTGACTGTGAATTTGTGTCTATTTTGTGGGGGGGAAAAAAGTCAAATTCCTTGCTCTAGGGCTGAGTTGAGCATCAAGTGCTATTACTTGTTACTATTTGTGAAATGAGTTAACTCTGGAGATAAAAGGACAAATATCTTTCCCACCAAAACTCACTATTAAAACTAGTGCTTTTGGTGGGGAAAATGTGCAAAAGGATCAGCCATTAATTTCGCAGGAATGCCTCTGTGCTATTCTAAGTTTCCTCTCCACATGGGACATTCTGAGCTGGTTGACCTAGCTGAATCCTAAAGACCTTTCACACAACTAAAGTCACAATGGAGCCAGTCAATTGACACAAAAGGTCAAGAGATGCCATTAAAGCTGGAATTGGTTAGGAATGTCTTAGTGTTCTGGGGCTTTTGTAAGAAAATGTTTTGTGTTGGTTTTGGGTTTTTTCCCAACTTGACCTTGGATGGAGTTTCTTAGTCAAACACAAGACATCACAGAATCATAGAATGGTTTGGATTAGAAGGGACCTTAAAGATCATCTTGTTCCACCTCCTCTGCCACGTGCACGGATGCTTCCCACTAGACCAGGATGCTCAGAGCCACATCCAACCTGGCCTTGAACACTTGCAGGAATGGGGTATCCACAGCATCCCTGTGCCAGTGCCTCACCACCATCACAGTGAAAAATTTCTTCCTGATACCTAATCTAAACCTACTCTCTTTCAGTTTTAAAGCCATTGCCCCTCTTCCTATCAGTCCATGTCCTTCTAAAAAGCCCCTCTCCATCTCATGTAGCCCCTTTAGGTACTGAAAGGCCTTTAATTTCTCATCAAGCTATCTGTTCTCCAGGCAGAACAACCCAAACTCTCTTGGAAAGCCAGTAACTTCGGGCTTAGAATGTTTGCTTAAGAAAAGGAATTCTAACTCCGTGGTTCAAACCAATAATATTCAGTTATGTTTTCTACATTCATGCATAGTAAATAACATGTGCAATTTATTACCTGGAAGGATTCCAGTGTCAAAATCCCTAGCACTACATAACATTTAAAAAAAATATATCAAGTTCTGAAAGGAAATGCTGCTGGAATCAGAAAATATATCGCTTTTATAATTTTTCATTTATTATAGGAAAGATTATTATGGTTCCAGGCACCTCAGAGGCAAAATTCAGTGAGCAGAAGTTACCTGGAAGATGAGTCAGGGAGAGTACAAAGCTTGGGACCCAGTTAAGTTTAAATATTGCACTTAGAAATCAGGTTGTAACTGTTCTTCTTGCCTCTGTCTGAAGCAAAGATGGAACTAGGTAGGCACCTCCAAATGTTCATTTAAATTTCTACTAGCTTGAGATAAAAAGCAGTGCTACCTAGAAATCTCCATTTCTCTCCATTGGCTGCAGCAGCACAGAGCTTTCCACAGTGTGTCTTCTATTGTCATTAAATCTGGCTGTGGTGTTTAATTGTGTGGCCTTTACAACTCTAAGAGTTCCGAGGTGCACCAGGTTGAAACAATGTCTGTTTGCCTGGAAACAGCTGTGACCTGTACTAGAATTTATAGTAAGAAAGATTAAATCATCCAGTCAGGTTAATTCTGGACACAACTACTCACAATATTTACCCTTTACTCTTTGTCGTCATCTTATCTTTCATCTTGACCAGCTCATCTGCAAGATTTGTAGTGCAGAATGGATCTAAGGACGTGAAAAGTCCATTACCCCTCCAGTAAGTGTAGGTGGGGTTTCTTGATGCCAACAAATACTTTTCACAACTCTTCAGCAACTTTTACAGCATCTGTTTATCTGTTTTGTAGCACCCTGGTAACTTTGGAATGAACTTCTTTCCTTTGCCTTGGGGTAAATGAATTTAATCCCACTGTTTGTGTTTTTTCCACAGCAGTCACAGTAAGTCCATCCTGTCATGTGCTCAAGATCTCAGGGGATTTCATTCTACTTGAATGCTTTCCATTGAACACCAGAAAGAAGAGGGAAAACATTCCTCTTTGGTAGAGGTCTGTAGATACAGCAACAAAAATGTTTCTACTGTAGAATCTCTTGATTCAAAGTGCTGCTTTTGTGCTTGAAGCTTAGCTCTGTGCAGGATGTTCTTGTAGCAGAGTGATGGTGAGATGAGAAGAGGCAGAAGCAGAGGTTCAGGGGCAACCCTTTGAAAATCTGAAGTATGGGGTTTTCTAATAACTTTAAAGTAGCATTTACAAGCTTTAAAGTGGATAAAATTTGCATATTTGTAAACACAGCAAAATTTTTGTGGGTTTATTATTGACAATGTAATACTGGCTGCCTTTTTAAGGAGGTGACCCTAAAAGCCCTATGACCTGTCTTTCACAAGTAACCCCATCAAGTTCTCAGCCCTTATGTCTGCAGTGAAAAGCTGAAAGATGCCTCAAAGTTCAGAAAAAACATATTCTGAACTTGGCATGGTTTGAGTCAAGTGCAGTGAAGGCAAGAATGCTTGGTTTGGGCTTTCAATCAGAATAGGCAAAATAAATAGAAGTGGAATTACTGACCCACTTTTCCAGATGAGGAAAAATAAGATAAGGAAACTAAGTTACTTGCTGGAATTAGCAAGGAAATCCTGTGCCAGTGCAGGGAATAGACTCTCTCCTTGAAGTTAGGCAAGTTTTTTGACTGCAGGATTCCCTTGTTTCGCATGCCGAGAGCAGGTGTTTAGCAGAGACAGAGAGCAGAGTCATATTGGGGCTCTCAGTCACTTTTCTTGGCTCTTTAGGTGTTGACTGAAGGCTCTTTACCTGCTTTTGTAGCTCCTGTGGAAGAGCTGCATGGCTTGTGCTGGAGGGAAGAGGTGACTAGGCTCTAACTCCTGAAAAGTTTCTTTTCAATGGGAGAACTATACTGGGAGGTGCTTGGGGATATTTGAGGAATAACAGACTGTCCAAGCATTCTTCAATCAGTAAGTCTAAGAAGTAATTGAAAATTTTGGTTTCATTGGATACAGGTTTCACCTTCTGGTTATGGTTTGATTAGTAGAGCAGGACCTCTCTGCTGCTTTGTCTGCATCCCTCTCTTGCTCTACCTCCTGCCCATTTCTCTTTTAAGACATTTACCATTGTCTTACCTGCCTGGGTTTGTTTTTCTGTGCTTCTCTTTAGCACAAAGTAAATGAATCCTCATTAGAATCCTATTTTCTGTTTCTTTGTGCCCAGATTCAGACTGTCCCACAAAATATCACTTAAAGTGTTGTCTGCAAAAAACCCAACCATTTTCTTATTTATATTTTCTGTGATACACATAGAAATAATTTCTTGCTTGCTATATTCACTGGTAACTGAGTGGAAAGAACATTTAGCTAGATTTAAGATATGAGAATGTGTTGGTTACAATAAAATTGAGGAATCTTCTTTTTTTTTTCTCTCAAGTACTTTCTGATTTATTTCTTCCCACCTGCTTCCACACCGAGCAAAGGGCAAAAGTCTACAATTTGACACAAAGGAAATTTCAGTGAAACTGTTCACCTGCTCCAAGCACTTTTTTTTGTGTTATTACTTTTTAATACCCTTTACAATGCCTCCTTCTATACTTTGACATTTAGCTTTAATCTGTGTGTAGCTATAAACATCACTTCCTATGCTTGGATTGGGGTCTGCCCTAGTGCCCTTGAATGAGCTCACAGAGGTAAAGTACATCAGAGGAACATGGCAACGATGTCATATGAGAACAGATGATAAAAATCAAACACCATCACAAGTGTTTTTTTTTTTTTTTAAGATATTAAGATCTAACACAAAATCTCCTGAATATGAATCCAAGAGAGATTTAAACTAGAAAGAAATTCAATTCATACAAATATCTTTTCATTGCAATTAGACAGGGAGAGACCTACATAAATGTCAAGAGTCTGTTTGGCTTTTAATTTCCAGGGGGTTTGTGATGAACACCAGAGAATTACTTGAATTTCATTCTGATGAGCTAACTTACATCCTGATCTGTCCCAGACAAAAACTGGAAAAGTAGAACTAGAATGGATCTCGAAAGCTCAACTGTTGCAAGTCCCCTTGCTGTCAGACAGGACCAGATGTGTCTGTGCAGGAAATAGTGCTGGGGTTAAGGGACTGGGGTTTTTGAGAGGAAAAGTGTCACATTTCCATGGCCAGAAGCTGTGTTCAGGTACAGTGTCAAAGAATATTTTCCCTCAAAACATCAAGTACTTTGTCCCAAGCAATGGGATGTTTCACAGAGATGTGGCCATCATGGTGCTTTTAATACAGCCTTCAGAACAATGTCAAACACCTTGCAGTCTATCTGTGAAGACAGCAGGCAAGCCTTTTGTGCAGCTGTACTCATCTTTCTCATTATCAAAACTGCTGATGCCCAGGTGATTTTCTGGAGGGCTCCCTCCTGCAGAGACCAACTATGTACTGCCCAAGGAAAGGGAGAGAAAAGATGCAATGTCAGGCTGATAAATGTTTTTGTCATATTTAATTGGGATTATCCATTTATCCCCTTCCATTTTCCCTGCAGAGGTTAATCACTAACACACACAAAAAGGCCTAAACTGGGACCTGAGCAGGAAATGCAAAATATCTCAGAATTACAGCAGTTAATGAGCAGCCTGATTTAGCCTCTACATTCTCTCCACAGTGCTTAAAGGACTTTGCCTTAAAATTATGTTAAACAAAAGCAGCCAGAGAACATCTTATTCAACATGTATAATTAAGGCTCTGTTCAGGGTTTGTTTTGGTTTTTGTTGTTGGCTTTTTTCCTCTTCATTGCTTGGTCTTTCCAATCCATTTTTTCCTTGAAGAATATTTCCTCCAGTGTAAGGCAGCTTCTGCTGTGCCACACTGTACGTGATTAGGAAAACATTTCTTTGCCTCCAAAATGGGAAGAACTTGAAAACCTCAAACTTGAAATAGTCCTTTGATGCATTTTTATTGTATTTCCAAGCTATACAATATCCCTATTGTTTTCCCTCTTACTATTATCTAATACATCACTTGCATCCTAAGCAGAGGTTGTTTTCTTTGGTTCAGATCTCCATGATGGTGTCCAGGCCTTTAGTATTTTGTTGTTTTGGGCCTGGTTTTTATTTCTAGGACAAAAGACATAGATAACAGTATCCATTGCATGTTGGGCTATGGTAAGTTTTGGGCACCATAATATATGAAAGATATAATGCTATCAGAAAGCATCCAAAGGAGAGTTATGAAGGTGATAAAGGGGCTAGAGAAGAAACCACACAAGGAGCAGCTGAGATCACTTGGCTTCTTCAGGCTAAACTAGAGGAGACTGGGGTGAGACCTCATAGCAGCCTACATCTTCTTCATGATGGGAAATGGAGTGCCAGATAATGATCTCTGGTGACTAATGACAGGACATGAAGCTGTGTCAGGAGAGGTTTAGGTTGGATATTAGGAAAATGTTCTTCCCCCAGAGGGTGGCTGGGCACAGGAACAGGCTCCCCAGGGCAATGGTCATAGCACCAGCCTGACAGAGGTCAAGAAGCATGGACAATGCTCTCAGGCACATGGTTTGATTCTGGGAGATGGTCCTGTGCAAGACTGGGTATTGAGCTCTGTGACCCTTGTGGGTCCCTTCTGACTCGGCATATTCTGTGCTTTTATGGGTCTTTATGTGCTTTCCCCAGCTAGATCAGATTCAGACTCAATGGTCCTGCATAGTAATTTTTATTTTAAATCATATCAGAAGTAACTTTTCTTTAAGCCCAGATCACAAAATATGCTTCCCCACTAGCAACACCACACGGTTAACATATCCACTTCTCTGTATGTCCCAAAAGATTCATCTGCCTCTCAGTTAGGCTTTTATACTTAGGGTGAAACAGAATATCTTCCCTGTGTTGGAGACCTGTAATTCCTATGCCTGTGTAGATCTTCCAACCTGTGCTTGGCCCCAGTCTTTAAGCCAGCAGTGGGATGCTTCCACTGTATGTTTATGGCAGGTGTTGACATGTCTTCATATACAACTGTCTAAAGAGATATGTTTGGATACCTGTATCCATGTTTCTGTAGTGGTATGCTTTAGCTAGAATCACTGAAGTCTCTGGCTTTAAGCTTTGTTGTAGCTCAGAATCAACACATTGAAAGAGTTGTGGATTGTGGTCCAGGATCTGCAGAACCTGTAGTGAGGCTCAGTGCCTTGGTTTTTCAACCATGTTCCCTGTGCTTCTGCTTCCAGGAGACCTCATGGCATGGTGTCACTTCTACAATCTCTTCTCCAAACCTTATAGCCCTTTCTGAAATAGTTTTTCTGTGCATGATCAACCCAAACTGATAAGCATTGATGGCTTTCATCATTCACTTCATGCTGTTACACAACGTCTCCTGAGGAGATGGCATATGGAAATGTCCCTTCTCAGCACAGATGCCATCTTTCCTCAACAATTCTGTTATCCTGGCTGCTGTGGTGATTTATTGCTTATTGTTCTTGGTTCTGATGTAGGCAGATGCTGTTTGTTTATTGAAGAGTAAACAGAAATTTCATAACAAACCAGTATTTTCAAAGTAGCATGAAAGATCTATAACATTCCTGATATGCAGTAAGTTTATTACCAGTGTGCCTTCTGAGTGAAACAATTTAAAGTTTCCCTCATGGCCCACTGTTGAGCACTGGTGACCTCACAGATCTTTGTACACAGAGCTTGATCTGGACACCTGCCACGTCAGGACTGCGTTGCATTTATTCCTTCCATAATTCATTTGCTTTTATGAATGAGAGATCACTGCCTTGCTTCCAAAGGAACTGAGAGATGTACCTGGAGCTGATGCTTAATATTTTTAAGTCCTGAAGTCTTTCTATCCAACAGATAACTTTTTTTCTTTGCTGGTTCTCTTAGAACTCTCTAATAATAAAATATTGTGCTTCCTCTTTTTGGTATTAAAGAGCTTTCTTAACAGTTTCATTGTGTTATCAGCTTCATTATGTTATCAGAGAGCTTGTAGGGTATTATCTGAAATGCAAGAGTGTTCCCTGTATAATAAATCCTTTCAAAGGTCAAGATGAAGCAGATTAGCTAAATGAAGCTATTAATTATGCACAGATCAATTTTTGGTAATGCAATGTGAAGTCAAAAATACAGTGATAAAACTTTTCTGGTTTTGTTTTTTGTAGTAATTTTTTTTTTATGGGCAGGGCAGCTTCTATGACAGGTCTTTTTCAGAAAGTTTGTCATCTACTTACTTTGGGGAAAATGAAGCATAAAATCAGAGTGCTAATGAATTCAACCTCAAGAGTACAGGTGCTTTTCATTTCAAGTGGGAAACTGATATTTCCCATCTGCTCCACAGTTCAATAATGTTTCTGTATTTCAGAAGGGTTTTTAGGAGGCTTGGTGGCTGGTAGCGTGGAGTGCTCTCTAGCCTGGGCTTTCTGTGGACCTACTGGGTTTGATCTCATACATCTCATTGCTGAGCTGCAACAAATGCAGGGACTCAACCCTATGACTGACAAAGTCCCTTGGAATGCTACATCCCATCTGAGTCAAGTGCTTCAAATACCAACCTTTCGATTACATCTGTTGGTGATGACTGACCTGCCTTCAAAGTAGTAACTAAAGGAAAGTAAGTGTTTCTTCTCAGTCCTTTAGTGAGGTGCTTCCATAATGTGATGCATTTATTCCTTTTTCCTTGGGTGTGTTTGCCAGTCACTTCACATCTCAATGCACACAGTACTGGGGTTAGCTAAACAAGCAGGAATTCTGTACTGACTTGCAAAGTTGTTGATACAATACTGCTATCCAGAATTTGAGCTTTGGGATATTTACCATTTTGCTTGAAGTCATAAGTTACTTATCTCCAGGGGACAGAAAATAACATTTTCTTCTGAGTCATTACACTTAATAATTGAAGATCTACATGCTTAATAACGCTTCTTTCCCTGGAAGCAAAAGCAATTCCTGCAAGCAATATATAAGGCTAAATAGGCAATGTGTCTCATTCCACTTACTCTAATGGTTCTGACTGAATTTTCTTAGATTTTGCCATTTGTTGAGTGGATTATAAATGTGGTTAAACTGTGGAATAGAAAATGTTGAGCAAAACCAGCAAGTCAATTAAAAAAACTTAAAAATAAATAATTGTTGGGAAATGGGTTTTTTCATACAAAATCTTTTTAAAAACTTACACTACACAATTTTGAGTATCAAGCCAGAAAAAGGAGAATGCCTGTCTCAGAGTTTAGAGGTTGGTTATACTGGGGGGTGTGTTTAGTTGGCTATGTTTATTCATATGAAGAGGGAAGGAGAATATCTTTAGTTTTGAGTACAGCTCCTTATGAACCATATCAAAAGACAAAATTGTCCTATATCAGCCCATGTAAGATTAGGACCAGGTTGTTTGTTTGTTTGTTTTTGAATTTTTGGGGGTGGTTTTGGTTTTTTGGTTTTTTTTTTTTTTTTGTGATAGTTTAGGAAGCTTCCTGCAAAAGTTGCTATAAAGACAAATATTACAAGAACAGAGGAGAGCACTTTCTAGAGTATGAAGGTTCCTATCCATTTATTTTTTCAAGGCAGAGTCCTCAAGTGAAACAAACTCAAGCCAAAACCAGCGTTTAGTAAGATTTCGGTTCAAAACGCAGTTTTTAAAGCTCTAACTTCCCATTAGGCACTAATTCTAAAAGAGAAACTAATGAACTGGAGCAAGGGGGTTAGGGGAAGGACTATATAACACCCAGCACAGCTGTCAGTCCAGATATGTGTGAATGCACCTGTGTGCTATGGAAACCTTGTCCATAAAAGCAAAAACATTTTCCTTAGGAGAAAAAAAAAAAAAAAATCACAGCCACTAAAAACTATGTGGCTGCCTAGACAGAGTTCCTGACTGTATTCTTGTGTAGGAATTGTAATTAAACCTTTACAAACTTAGTTGTGTGCCTGTTGTAATAATGAGCAGAAATGTACATTTGTGAGCAAACCCTCTGCTCTTTGTGGTTTTAACTGTGCTCTGTCGGTTTTATATTTCTATCTTCATAAAAACTGTATTTTTCAGAGTCTGAATGACATCTTTTTCTCACTGAGTGATTGATTCAGACCATATTCATTCTGGTCTTGCCTTGTGCAGTGCAAATCAAGGTCTGGACAGTCTTGAACAGAACTTCAGACCTCAGAAGGGAGATGGAACGAAAGCAGGCTGCTTTTCTGGAAATGTTCCTCCTTTATCTTAACACCAAGATATGCCCAAGCACACAGCAGTGAAAAAGTGCAGTTATTCAAACTATGCCTCTCTAAACCTGGCTGGCTCACAGCCACAGGACTTGATTTTATTTTCAATGCCACTCCAAGCTGAGTAAGAAGCACCAAGATGCAGAATGGTAATGTTTAGGAGTGGATTACAAATCTTGTGCTAAACTCTATTTTGCCTTATCTGAGTGCAGTCATCAGCCATGTACCTGTACCTTCATATGGATGAGATAGAAATGGCAATGCTTCCTCTCCTCAGCCCACCCGTGAGGTTTGTTTGAGGAAATGTGTAATCCAAGCACAAGTCACTGGTCACTCACTAACCCCTCTCCACAGATTAGCTCAGGCCAGTCCTGAGTACAGGCTGGCAGAGCTGACCATGTGTGACTGGTCACACTGGGTTGTGTGGGGGCTGTCTTGGCAGCAGGTATCAGCTTGGCTCCCCCTAGTAGATAAATAAAGTGAGAGGATCTCCCAGCCCTGCATGAGCAGGCACCATTAATGAGGTCAGTGCTGCTCTGGGCACATGTTTCCTGCACAGTCTGCCAGCTCCTTCCCAAAGCAAAGGAAAATATCTCTTGGCCTAGCTGGCCTGAATCGTTCTGCTGTGCCATGAATCAGCACAGCAAAAGATCCCCTTAAGCAGAAGAAACTCTGCTCTTTAGAAGTTTTTTGGAGCCCACAGAGGGAGTGGGTGACCGTCCCTCTGCTGTATGCCTTGTTTTTCCTATGACAGGAAGATTTGACATGGGACGAAAATACAGCAACTGGACCTAGCCAGGCAGCTGATGTGACAACAATCCACCCTTGGGAAAATGGGATCCCTGGCACTGATTCCTTGCAGCTTGTCAGTATGCAAGAGCATGGGATGGAGATGAGAAAACATCATGGGAACAGAAAAAGCAGCTGAGCTTTAACTGGGAGAGAAAAATAAATCTTTTCTGAGAGGAACGAAAAAAGAAAAGGAAACCAGCCTTCAGGGTGTTTTTCTATTGATGTAACCACACACAAAAGCACTCCAAATCTGGATTTAGGGTGAAATGTCCTCTTTATTACAGACCCACCGTAAATCCCTGAGCATTTAATTCTCAGAATATCCATCTTGCTTTTGATCCATTCCTTTCTCTTCTCTGTGTCCTGCAAACAACTCTGCAACAGGCCAGCAGCTAAATACTTTCTTACATAAAGTGTGTGGGTTTGAGGCTAGCACCTATCAGGGTCAGTTGAGAAACTCCCCTCTACTTCCATCGTCATTGGATCAAATATTTGACAGACTGGCATTTAAAAAACAAAAAAGGAATTAAGAGTCTCTAAGCTAATTAGACATGCTGGCACATGTACTCTTTCTTCCATCTGCCATCCCTCAGACAGCTATGTGGCTAGGAACAATATTTCTTGACATTCTCTTGGCAGATACCATGAGGTTTCAGAAAAATTCTCTGGCCATGACTCCACTGGGCTATGAGTTTAAACCTCTTCTAATGTTGTTACATCTGACTTCCCATTAACCATTAATTAAGTTTTTCTTACCTGTGATTGGTGTTTCTTTCCAAATTCAGCAGTGGGATGATTTTCATTAGTTTGTGCATTTCAAAGTAGCTATCTGAAAAGCTGAGTCCAATGCCTGAATGAATTCCCTGGGGAGAGGGAAAAAAGTGAAGAATATGATGACAACGTAAGTCATGTAACTCTAGGAAAAGGCCTAAGCTACTTCAGATTTTTACCTTTAAATCTGCAGTCCAGTAAGAAAACACTGGACTTGTTTACTTGGTTTCAGTTTGCATGATTAGAATCACCTGTATCATAGGATAGTTCATAGTAATTGCTTGAATATTCCCATTTGGAAAATAAGAATAGCAGGGTCTGAACATGGAAATTCATTGATTTGGTCAAGGGGTTGCATTTAACACCTCTCTTATCAAGCCTTTTCTGTAAGCAAGATTTGTAACAGATGTAAATGCAGGCAACTAA
This sequence comes from Corvus cornix cornix, assembly GCF_000738735.6. NCBI lineage: Eukaryota > Metazoa > Chordata > Aves > Passeriformes > Corvidae > Corvus > Corvus cornix. The sequence continues at coordinate 9,418,782 of NC_046336.1, forward strand.
TGGAAAAACTTTAATATTACACTATCAAAACTCTTAGCAAAATCACACTGTGATCAGGTTAATTCATCAGTGCTAAAGAAACAAACTCAGACAGTAGTCTGATTAAGTGGGATTCTTACAGTGATTAAAAGCTTTTTTAATTCCTTTTTGGCTCTGATTAAAAAAAAAGCTAAGTCAAATATCTTCTTGGAAGAAATCCAACTTAAGTGCAAGATGACTCAAGGGAGGTTTCTTCTCATGGCTCTGCATGAGCCACCTGCAATTACTACAAATTATCTGACTTGTTCCAAGCTGTGCATCTTTACTGAGACACTTTGTCTGTCAAGTCTCAGTTTCCACACTGTGCTTTGTCTGAGAGTGAATGATGCTGGGCTCAAGGCTGTCTTTCTAGAAAAATCTAGAAATACATTGACCTTGATTTTTCAGTACAACTCAGGCAGCTCAGATAGTCTCTCACTGCTGGGGTTTTTTTGGTCAGTGATTAGCCAGAATGCAGTTCTATAAAATCATTTATCTTCAGGTGTGCTATTTCAGGTAATAAGAGGGCTATGGGCATCTTGAAGGAAATCTTCTTCCTAGAAAAGCAACTGCAGCCCTGCCATGGAGCGTGGTACTTAAGAAGGAGTTTCACTAGGAGTTTCATTAGGATTTTGGGCTGTTGTTTCTGTGGAGAGCTGGGATGCTAGTGGAGGTGTAAAAACCTGATGAACGAAGGCCTGGTGCTTGGGATGGGGAGGGGAGGGTCTCAGCTGTTTTTCCTGCCACAAAGAGGCCAAAAGGAGGGGATGCAGTGGGGGGGGGGAATGAGAGGTTTTATGTGAGTTTGCGAAGGGGCGTGGTGAGAGAAGAGAGGCACAGGAAGGCACCTCAAGGCATGAAAGAAGAGACACTTTGGTGCTGTGCCCTCAGGATGAGATCTTGTTCTCTCAGCATTGCTGTGTCCACCTATGTGTGACAGATGAGGGCTCTTCCAGAGGGAAAAGTCTTTAGCAGCTCAGTGGTACTGATATTTGGCAGCAGCAATGTGAGCCTGCTGTTGGAAACTCCCTCTGAGGGAGGTTGCTGATGGAGACAATATTGGCAATGGCCACTGCAACCTTCCCAGGCTTCAGGAAGTCTTCTGCTCAAGCCTTATCAGCACTAGGAGCTCAAAAGGAAAACAAAACAGAACTTTCTTTTATTCTGCTGACTTGCCCAGGTAAGGAAGCTGTCCAGGGGCTTGGCCTCTCCTGAGTATCGTTTAAACATCTTTTGCTGTCAATGGAAAGGGAGACTTTTTCATTGAGACCTTTTGATCCCTCACTATGGGGTCTGTGTCACATACACCAATTAAGAGTCCTAAATGATTGCTGCTCTCTGTGTACGTGTTGCAGATGCTGGCTGCAGATGTTGTGGAGGATCGTTTTTCAGAGAGGAGGAAAAAACAGTCCTTTTTTTGTGTGCAGGGGGCAGAATGCCTTGCAAGCAAGTAAGTGCACATGCTGGTCTAGCCCATGCTGTAAGTTTGATCCAGGCAGAGACTGAGTTTTATTTTAATGGGTTATGTTAGCTTGAAAGAATTAGTAAAAGCCAGAGGCAAACTGGCATGGTGATGACTGTAATCCCATCACCAGCTTTCCTTGGGGTGCTGCAATGCCTCTTATGATGAATGGCTTCCATAAAGTAAATTGTACCATCAGGGAAAGTTGCATGGGTCTGGCCCCACGAAAATAAGAGAGGTTGTAATGGGGTGGATCTTGGATCAAGTCTTAATCATGCACTTCTTGACACACATGCCTGCATGCAGCTTGCACCAAAGGATACAACACACTGATTTTTCTCTCTGCCTCAGCTCTGAATCTCTTTTTTTTTTTTTCTTCTTTCCTCCTTCTGCCCTGCTCTGCCCCCACCCCTCCATTTTACAAGCAGGACTTTCTAGACAGTAATGTATTTGGGCTGCTGCCTCTCAAAGAGAGGTAAACAGAAGGAAGAAATTGCCCTTAGGCCAGCTAGCAGAGCTTTTTCTCTCTAAGTCAGAAGGCTTTAGAAGACTTTTCCTACTGAGATGATAGACTTTTAAATGGAAACCAAGGGTCATTTATGGATAGACTTCTCTAGCGATTGCACAGGGAGGAGGAGCTGTCGTGTAGAGAGCCTCATTCACTTCACTGTCAGTTTATTGGCTGAATGCTCAGTGGAATGATTTCCACCCTCTCTGCATCATTCAAAAATAGAGAAATAGCAGAAAAGAAAGCAAAATTAAATGCTTCCTCTTGAGTCATGGATGGCAGCAGGGCTTAATAGATGCAGAGCCTTTTCCCTTGAAAACGATGCATTTCTTATAATCAGGGATTGAAATCTTTTGGTTTTGTTTTTACATGTTGGTAAATCAAGTTTTCTGAAATCCTGTCTCTGAATACTGAAGGAGCTGTGTAAAATTTATTTTCTGTGACTGGTAAATCACATCTTGGAGGTCAGATAATGAATCATAGCAAACTCTCTTAAGGAGAGTTTTCTGTTGCTTTGGGATTTTTGGTTTGTGTTGTTTGGTAGCTTGTTTTGGTTTTTTCACGCAGTAGAACTCAAAGGGCTTGTCGAAAATACAAAATATGTTTTCTAGTTGTAAAGTGGACAACCACAGGCAAAAATACATGGTAATAATTTGTCCAAAAGGAGTGCAATGAAGCGTGGCAAGGCATAGAAATGCAGTCCAGTGGACGGCTGACCTGACTAGCAAAAATAAATTGTATCTCTTTGTGAATAGCCACGGATATTGAAACTTTTGCCACCTTGTTTTCTTAGCTTCCAGTAAAGGCAGAGTGGCCAATGTCTGCTGCAGAAGGATAGGTTTAGACAAGTGACAAAAGAAAGCAGGGGACTGAGTAAAAGGGTGGCTTTTAAGCAGCTTTGCCTGTGGAGAATCTGTGAATGTAACTCCAGAAATTAAGCACCTGTTTATGTACCCAAATGAAATCCTTAATGTTACCATTGCAGCTTGCAGTCACTTTCTTCTATACAGAGGAAAAAATCCCCAAATTCTCTTACTCGGTTCTTCACCAGAACCACAGGTAACAGCATAAATCAAAGGTCAGAAAGAACTTGCAGAACATAGAATTTGGATGTCTGAAAAACAAGGACCATCAATTTTTCTCCTGTTTCTCTTTTATTGAGACAAAGAGATTTAATTCGGGAAAAGCTTGTCTTCTTAAAAGATATGTGGTCCTCAGAGGAGGATTTCAGAGATAAACAATCCAGGCATAGCAGGTTTTCTTTATCAGTATGTTAATCTGATTTTAAGAACATATGTTACAATTTTCATATTAAGCTTATATTTCAAATTCAGATATTTCTGATAACTCCTTGTGCATTTCAATTTCCACATTCAAAACATTATTGTTTCAGCTATTGAGCCAATGTAACTTTTCAGGTTTCATTTTTACATGTCCAAAGACACCTGAACTTCTTATGTTTGGCAGATAGACTTGCAATTATTTCCATTTAATCTCACTGCAAGAGATGTTGAGATTTTTCTCTTCCAGGTATGGTTTTACACTTGGTTACATCCTGAATAAAGAAAAAAAACCAACCCTGCCAATTTTGATGTTACTATTAACATTAAATGACTGCTAATCTTTCTGTAATCTCTGCACAAAATGATCACAGATCATGCTAAAATTTTTCTTAAAAGTTCCCCTATGACTACAGCAAAAGATTAATTTTTAATATCTACCCATCTAAGTGTATTATTTTCTTAACTTCTTTTATTGATTTTTCTTTTATTATTAACAAAAAAAAAAATCACCAAGTTTTGTCTTTGGCTTCCAGGGGATTAGGTGTTTGTTCTGTACTTCAGGAATAGAAATAACAAACAGAACAGAAAAACAAAACAAGGCAGATGTAAATGGTCCTGGCTGGAATTGTCAGGAGAACCATGTAATCTATATCTCTCTTAATCATGGTTTTATATTAATTTGAGTTCAGTGATATAAGGCTTTGCTGCATGATGGCTGTTTGGATGTTATGTTTTAAAATATGGCACTGATCTCATTCCTGTGTTTGTTATACTGTATATTGGTCTACAGCACAAATCACCCTTAATTGACACATACATTGTGAACTTAATATTTATAGGGCAATGCAGAGAGTATTGTTGGTGCTGCCTTGGCTGTATTTTTTCTATTTGAGCCCAATCTTTTTTTAAAATACTGTAAAGCTAATATCACACTTTCTCTGGAGGCCCTCTCAGATATGACCTATGAAATGAAAAATGTTTGTGCAGCCTCAAGGAGAAGTCAAAAATACTTTTAGCCAATTATGTGTTCTAAGGGGAGACTGATCAGGATGCACAAGGGTCTGGTACACTGTCCATTCAATCTGGGTTTTTTCTGAGAATTTATTAGTACTTATGCTATTTGGCAACATCTGAAACAACAGCCAAACATCAATCAGTAGAAACAACCTTGAAGGCCTGATCTACTGAAGCTGATGTATTTTGATGCTCTTGTTGTAACTGATACTAGCTTTAGATCAGACACTCAATCATTTTTCTTCATCAATCCTCTCTTTACAGGATTTTGATAGAAATTTGATAATTTTTATTGATTGCTCTTTCATGGAGGGAAATAGGAGACAGGTATGTGTGTCCTCTGTGTCCTGGGCTGAGTCTCAATCTCTATCTCTGTATGGTCAACCTGCCAAGAACTCAGACATTAGTTTTCTGGCCATTCAGCACAGCTATTCCATAGCAGTTTCTTAAATATTACCTTATTTTATCCCATTTTCTCAAGAAAGGGACTTCTCTGCGTCCTGTAGGCAATGTACTCTTACTCTGTGCTCTTCCAGCAGTCCAACAATTTTTCTTAATAGCCTTCTGAAAGTCAAATTGTTGTGAACATTTTAAAGCAATCACTAAATAGTTCCAAACATAAATCAGTGCTTTAGATAGACAAGGTTGTTATCTGTAACTTCAGCAGTCGTGTCCTAGCCCCAGTTAAACAAGAATGTAAATAACAAAAACTGTTATATGAGGAGCTATGATAGAAGTCAGGAAATGCAAGAACCAGCAATTGCTCTCAAGCCAGGCATGATTGCCTTTTAATACGTGTGTAAGTGTATATACATATATATATATATATATATCTATCTTTCTATATGTATTTGGCAAAATTCTGTATTTCACTACAGACAGAGAAGTTCTTCCTGAAAAGGCAGACCAGTTCTTGTCTGTCCCCAGCAGAAGCTGATTGTGTTGGCACACTTACAGGACCCTTGGCAAAGTGCAGAGGGCAGCTGGAGTTGAGAGCCAAGTTAGGAGTGTTTAACTCCATGAGCTCACAACTGTCAAGTGGTGATAAAAGCACTGCTTAGTGCTGAGAGTTGTGCAGCTTAGCAGGAAGCTGTGAGGTGTCAGAGTTGGGGTTGTGAGGAATGAAGGGCAATTTTTCTTAAGCTTGAAAGAGTGTTGATAAAAATGTCAGGGACAAGAAAAGTTTTCGTTTGTATGTGTGTATCTCTACCTATGTTGTTTTACTTGTGTGTGTGCCACTTCAGAGCCCAGGAGAGGTGCTGATTTGACAGCCACAGTGCCAGAACACAATGATTACCTGCTGAACATGCCCAGAGCTGGCAGGAACAGGGCAAGTTTCAATCTGCCTGGAAGGGCTATTCTGCAGCTCAGTCTCTCTGCCCAACAGGAGCCCAACTTCCACAGGCTCTTTGCTCCCTTTCAGCCACTCAACAGCTTTGCATGCAATGTGCCAAAAGCTTCTGAGAATCTGGCTACTGACTCTGGCAAACTGAAACCTGCCCATGAGATCTGTGAGTCCTGCTATTGGATGTCTAACTGACATGGACAACTTTCGTCAGTCTTGGTAGTGGTTTCACTGGCATGATCATTTGGTCACTAAAAGCAAAACTGAGAGGTGTGTTTAATGAAAGCTACAATGCAGGCAAAATAGCCTCCTGAGTGTGGTTGTGTTAAGGCAGAGATGACTGAAAACTGGATCTCAACAGCTCTTGTCACAAGAATATCAATTTCAGTTTTCTTTTCATTATCCCGTTTCAACTGCAGAGCACAAAGCTGTTGCTCTTTCATAGACAATGTGCACTGGATCAATTGTTGTAAACAATATTAATTCCAGCATATGCTTCCCCTACCCCCAAATGATTTTGAGGCTCTATTTCCATATGTTAGTAGAAAAGGACTAAGCCAGTAAAAACCAGGCACATCATGGAAAACATTTCTGGAAATTTTGCTTCTTATGTGTCAGTAATTGGTAGAATGTCCATAAAACTTGTATATAGGAGAAAGGAAGACTTTTCACAGAAGAACTATGAAGGGGGGTGAAATAAATGTGTGGTTTTCCCCTTAGTGGGTGTGAAAAGCAAAGCTTATTGCATCCATGCAGATTCATTCTCTGAAGTCAGTGGAACATTTTCTTTCATGAGATTGGTTTTGGGTTTGTTTTTTTGTTTATTTTTTTCAAACCCTAATCACAGACTGAAAACTCTACCACCTAAGAAAATACCAATAATTTTATTTAAACAACTTGAAAAATGTGGGTCTGATTCTGAAGAATGGCATATTCCCAAAGCTGCACAGAGGAGACTGTAAGAGGGCTGACGCTACACCTGAGCAATCCAACTTCCCTCAGTGCTTATGAGCATTCAACAGAAATCCCTGCTATCAGCAATATATTTGGATTTAAAAGATTAATTCTTACTTACTGGGTATTATGTTACCTTCCCAGCCTACATTAGTTATGGGACAGACAGAAGCTTGTTATCTTGATACAATCACTGCCAAGGTTGTGGCATTACAGTGAGCAGGGTATGTGAAGTATATGAAGAGGGGTTAGATTTGAGACAAATCCAGACAGATTGCAAACCAATCCATTTTGCCGAATAGGCTCTCATGAAAGTAAAAATTAAGAAGAAAATGAAACATAAGTGACTGAGCTTGTGCATTATAAATAAGTTCTTCCTTAAAAAAAAAAAAAAAAGGCAGCTAATAATATAATTACTTTTATATATAGTCCATGAAAACAAAAATTTTACAAATTATACAATTAAAATATTTGTAAAGAGAATCACAAATAACAACAAAAATAAATATTCTTAGGCTACATTCTTAGAGGGCTACATGTTTTTGAAACCCTACAATTTTGTGATGCTCTGCTGAGAGTTCCTCAGGGTGCTGGAAAGAACTGCATTGTCCTGACAGATGGCTTCTGTGGCATGGGGGATGGACCAGGAAAGTCACAGGAGAACTTGCTTTGGTACAGAAATGTGCAAAGCAAGCCTCTTGCAGAACATGGAGCTGGATTGTGCTGGCCATGTTCTGTTTAATGGAATCCTACAGTGTACTTGTGCCTGGTAATGGGTAGTCCAGAGATTTATTGGATGCCACTTTCCTATTTGGAGAGAAGTGACTTTGATTTATTATTTGACAAATCTGGCAGCTACTTGTGGATATTAATGGAGCTTTTCAGAGGTGGAGATATTTCAAAGATATTTACATTTCTCCTCTATAATTAAATGTCACTAGTTTAAGCAGGAGAAACAAATGTTATTTTTAGGGTGGCTTAGGTGACTCTTAATATCTTCCAAATGACTCATGGGAAATTACAGTGTGCTGAGGGCAAGGGAAGCCACTCACCCTGCAGTCATTCCTGCTGGTTTATCCTTACATCCATCCACATTACATTGTCTGCCCAGGCTTCTGGCACTCAGAATTAAGCACAGATTTTCCATGGGAAGGCTGTCCCAGCAGAAAGTTTGTTGTCAAGACTAACAGCACCTGCTGACCTTGCAGGAGTGCTTTGCAGGTAATTGTATTAGGATAGCCAGATATGCCGAGGAAAGGGAATTATTGTATCTTGAAGTTCCACCCAAGCTGATGGTTGCAATAACCATTCCCTCTCATGCTAAATCTTGTTGTTGTGTCTCCAGTAGTATCAGCAGTCCAAAAATAGCTCAGCTATGGCTTCCCAAGCTGTAGCTGTGCCAGCATAGCCTTTTCCCATCCATTTGCCTTTATTTCTGAGACTCAGAGCAATACAAGGAGCCCACAGGACTTTGCATGGAAACCCAGCTCCTAATTCCTCTCATTCTGGATGAAGTCTTCTCTTGAAATAAACAACAGAGGAGAGACACATCACATGTTGACATACACTGCCTACAAATTTGATTCTTGGAGTCCCTAAGGAAACATGTTCAAAAAGTCTCATGGAATTACAGCCACGATGCAAAAACTTCTGAGCAACACAATGTAGTACTTCTGAGAGTACTGGTATAGGAATGATTCAAGCCATAGTTCAGGCTGAAATTTCAGACATGAAAATAAAGCCCCATCATAGTGACAAATATTTTAGGGAGTACTTGGGCTAGGTTTTTCAGCGTTTTCATATTGCATTTGTTCAGAAAAGCCCCCAAGAAATACTTCCAGTATTACAGGAGGGGGAATATGTATTTAATATTAATTTACTCAATTGCTGTAAGAGTGCATGGATGAACAACAAGCGCTGATTTTGTTCTGAAGGAAACCAATGGACATAAATGTGTCAGCATTCTCGTGAAAGTCCATGTCTATCTACCTTGGAGACAAAAGGCACAGAGGCAGAAAAGTGTTACCTGTTGTTTAAATACTTTTTTTGCCTCTGATGGCAGCTGTGACTCCTTGTGAAGTAACACAATATTCCTTAGAAATTTCTAAGAAGTCTTGGCTTGGAGGTATCATGTTTGTGGAATTTGCAACATGTTTATGGGATTGTCCCATAAATATTGGCAGCTCAGCAGGTTCTTACAACCCTGAGAAGTCCTATTAACTTAACTGTGGTGTGAATTACTGTTGGGGTCCCTCCCCTGCCATGTAGCCCTGGGAGATGGGCCCTGGGGGGAAGACACGGGGTTTTACTGCCCCTGGTCACCTTTGTTTCCCATTTGTTGGTTTGTGTTCCCCGGGGTGGCCAAGGACCCTTGGGTCCCGTGACTGCGGAGTTCCTCGGCAGAGCCCCGGCCATGCGGCTGGAGAAATAAACATTTCTCTGAAACAGCTATCAAGAATCTGTCTGTCCATATATATTTCCTTTCCACGGGACTCCTGGTTTGGTATATGCGTGTTGCAATATCCCCACTGCAACATAATGGTGGTGAATTGTGAGTAGAACGATCCCCGATCCCTAAGCGACTGATTTGTGTGAGTAAACCCTGGAAACTTTGGATTCCTCTTCTTGGTTTTGTTTTGCTGTTCCATATCTAAACTATGGAGGAACCGTGGGAAGACTCTTGGCTCTCAGAGTCACATATGGACATTTATCTTAAACTTAAAATGATTCTTGAACAATGATTTGTAAATTTTAGCTTGATTCAAGCTCAAAAAGAATTGAAACACTTCCTGGCATGGTTGTTTAAGAACTTTTTCTATGTTTCTTGGGATTTAATTATTACCAAGGGCTTTTGGAAAAACCGTTTGGACACAGTTAATACTGGAGTCAAAATATATGCCGATGGAAGAATATTTTCGTGAATATTATTTAATTACCGAGACTGTTGAGCAATGTCAGCTGTGTCCTGGCGAAGGGAAGCCTGGCGCAGGGACCGTGCGGCCCAGGCCACGCGCACCGAGCGCTCTGCGAGCAGCAGCGAGGCGGTTCCCGTGTGCGGGCGGAACCACGCGAGCCGCAGTGTCGGTGGCGGAGCGAGGAGCGGTGGGACCTGGCGGTGCCCGCCCGGCCCCGCGTAGCGCGTGGTGGAGCGAGCGGCGGCGGGCGCGGGGCGATGGGGGCGCTCTGACAGCCCTCGGCGCTCCCTCGGTGGCGGGCGCAGCGGCTCCGGCGGCGGCGGCGGCAGCTCCTGGCGGCCGCCCCCTTCTTCCTCGGCGCGGACCATGTTCGCCAAAGGGAAGGGCTCGGCGGTGCCCTCGGACGGGCAGGCGCGGGAGAAGCTGGCGCTGTACGTCTACGAGTACCTGCTGCACGTCGGCGCCCAGAAGTCTGCGCAGACCTTCCTGTCCGAGATCCGGTGGGAGAAGAACATCACGCTAGGCGAGCCCCCCGGCTTCCTGCACTCCTGGTGGTGCGTGTTTTGGGACCTGTACTGCGCAGCTCCCGAAAAGCGAGACACTTGTGAACATTCGAGTGAAGCCAAAGCCTTTCATGACTACAGCGCAGCTGCTGCCCTGAGTCCCGTGCTTGGAAACATTCCCCCGAATGACGGGATGCCTGGGGGCCCCATCCCGCCCGGGTTCTTCCAGGGACCACCTGGGTCACAGCCCTCGCCACACGCACAGCCTCCACCCCACAATCCTAGCAGCATGATGGGACCCCACAGTCAGCCGTTCATGTTGCCGTGCTACGCCGGAGGTCCCCGGCCCCCCATCAGGATGGGCGACCAGCCCCCGGGTGCCGTTCCCGGTACACAGCCATTGCTGCCCAATTCGATGGATCCCACGTGACAGCAAGGGCACTCTAACATGGGCGGCCCCATGCAAAGGATGAACCCTCCACGAGGGATGGGCCCCATGGGTCCCGGTCCGCAGAACTACAGCAGCAGCATGAGACCTCCACCCAACTCCCTAGGTCCTGGCATGCCTGGAATTAACATGGGGCCGGGCGCTGGTAGACCGTGGCCGAAACCCAGCAGTGCTAACTCAATCCCATATTCTTCTTCATCGCCTGGTACATACGTGGGTCCACCCGGTGGTGGTGACCCTCCAGGGACACCCATCATGCCCAGCCCTGCAGATTCAACAAATTCAAGTCACAACATCTACAGAATGATTAATCCAGTACCGCCCGCAGGCAGTCGATCGAATTTCCCGATGGGCCCCGGCTCTGACGGCCCCATGGGCGGGATGGAGCCCCATCACATGAACGGATCGTTAGGGTCAGGAGACATAGATGGACTTCCAAAAAATTCTCCAAACAACATAAGTGGCATTAGCAATCCCCCGGGCACTCCAAGAGACAACGGGGAGCTGGGAGGCAACTTTCTCCATTCCTTCCAAAATGACAATTATTCCCCCAGCATGACGATGAGTGTGTGATTTCCCTCTACCTCCTCCTCTCCAGGATCAAGAGAGTCAGCTGCCATTCGGAGGATCTCAACGAATTATGCAAGAAGAAGAAGAAGAAGAAACAAAGGTGACCAGGGGCAGGGAAACCCCGTGTCTCCCCCCCAGGGCCCATCTCCCAGGGCTACATGGCAGGGGAGGGACCCCAACATCTCACCCGTTTTATTTTAATCCACCCTCCCGAGTCTTTAAATGTCCAAACAGATTCTGTGGAACATCTTAGGGCTGACAGAAGGGAGACAGAACTCTCTGAGCATGCTTTGTGGGGAAACTGAGGCAGGAGAGGGTTTAATTTCTTCCCCTCCCCCTTTTCATCCCCCCCTCGGTACCAGAGAGGAATTGTAGGGAAATGGAATTGTATAGGGAAGCCATGGGGTGAAAAATGGATTAGGAATAAACTGGGGATAGGGTAAACTTAGGAAGGGGTTCATATTGGGTATAGGGTAAAAGGGGAAAGTAGGCTGTGAGTAGGGAAACTGCTGGGATGGATATTGTTTATAATTTTGTGCATAACGGCTGCCTTTGACTGGAATACCTCCAAGCCCAGTAACATTTGCTGCTTGTAAACCCTTCTTTCCTTGCACTATATCAAATTGCACAACTTCACCATCTCCTACACTTTGCAGGTAATTTTTAGGGTTATTCCTTTTAATGGCAGTTCTATGGATGAATAGATCTTCCCCTGTACCATCTCGTGTTATAAATCCATAGTTGTTTTTTACATTGTACCATTTCACAGTTCCTGTGACTTTCGTGGCTACAACTCCTCCTATCATGTGCTTGCGTGTTCGTCGTGGCTGCTGTTCCCGCGTGGCTGCCGCCTCGCCAACTCCGACATCTCGGCTGGGCCCCCGCGTTGCAGCTGCTCCGTGCTCTCCGAGCAGTGCTGCTCCGGCGCGTGTCTGGGCTCTGCGCGGTCCCGCATTGCCATCGCTGCTGGCCCCGTGCCCTGTGAGTGGTTCCGCTCCGCAAACTCCACGCTGCTTTGAGTGCAGCCCCGTTTCGGCTCGGCGCTGCGCTGCTCGGCTTCTCGTGTCGCTGTGGAAACCGCCGCTTCTCCCTCCGCAAGGCTCTCCGAGCCGTGTGCTCAGAGCAGCCTGCCACGCCGATGCCCGGTTCCTGGCTGCTCATGGCCCACGGCACCCGCGGCGCCTGCAGCATCGCTCCCTCACTCGCGGCCGCGTGGCCGGGGACCCCGAGGCAGGGATGGCGTCCGCGATAAGGTGCGCGCTCCCGAGGGGGCCGGGCGCATCCAGCGCAGGCACCTCCACCGGCACGGCTGCAGTCATGTGCTCCTGGGATGGCGGCCGTGCAGCCTCGGCCACGGGAGAAGTAGGATCCTCTGCTTTAGGGGTAATGGGACCATACAAATGCTCCTCAAGAGCTTCCCTGATTATAAGGTATGCACGGAAAGCTTCTCTTTGATCCCATACTTTATCCCATATCTCGTCCCAGAAACACCCCTCACAAGATCCAGGAGGTTCGGTATCAAAAAGTAAGTCTCGAGAAATATAGGAGAGAACCTTTTGAAAAGCCAGATGAAAAAATATTCTAGATCTCCCGGTTCCAATACTTTCTTGTTATGTTGTTCAAGGATTCCTTTAACTTCTAGGTACATTTCTTTCTGTGGCTCAGAGAGCGCCATTTCCCACGATTCTTCCATAGTCCAGAGAGAATATTCAAACCAAGATGAGAAGAGAGAGGTCTAGAGTGGTTATTTTACTCACGAATTGTCCTCAGGGATCGGTATCTTGCCCGCACTCTCCACCAGTTTGTGGCAGTGGGGATTACTGCAACAAGTATATTTCAAACCAGGAGTCCCGTGGAAGCGAAGTATGTATGGACAGATTCGTGGTAGATGTTTCAGAGATGTTTATTTCTCCAGCCGCATGGCCGGGGCTCAGCTCAGGACTCCGCAGTCACAGGACCCGAGGGTCCTTGGCCACACAGGGAAACCCAAACCAACCAATGGGAAATGAGGCTGACCAGGGGCAGGGAAACCCCGTGTCTCCCCCCCCAGGGCCCCTCTCCCAGGGCTCCATGGCAGGGGAGGGACCCCAACAAATTACTGCCTAGAAATTATGATTGCTGAGACCTTATTATTGTTGTTATTTTTATAATTAATATAATTTCACAGAACTATGAACAATTTCTCAGCCTTGCTTATTCACTTTATGCCACTCTAGTTGTTTTCTGAAAGAAGCCTTCTATGCACAACAGAGAAATAGAGAAGAAAGGCTGATTATCTCCTATACATTTACTGACAGTATTTTACAGTAACAATCTTGAAGACATGTTTTCAGTAAAGTGATTTTTTTTTTTTTTTTTTGTTACAGAAGGGTGCAAATGCCATCCTCTCAAAGATGAGTATTAGTCTGATCCATAAATGTGATGCATGCCCAAACCACAAAGGCAGCGTGTACTCAGAAATTACCATTTTCCCACGGAGGAAATTTGTGGATGTTTCTCAAACCTGCACTTCCATCTTAGAGATAGCTTCCAGAGTATATCAAATATACAATATCAGCCTTTTTATGCCTTTTATGATTATTTCCGAGAGTAATTGGTGCTCATTAACATTAAACTTGCTATTAAAATGTACTTAGAGTGCATCATGAACTGGTAGGAGAGTTTGCTGAGTTTTTATTCTTTTATGGTTCCTACATGGCACAAAAAGACAGTGGAAGAGAAAATAATAAAAGGGTCAAGAGGCATGGGAGTTGTTTCATTTCACAGGCTTGCAGAGCATATCCAAAGAGGAGCTATTGATGGCAGCAGTACAGAACTAAAAAGAAAAAAAGGGAAAACTTTTTATGACTTCTTGCACTGTCTCAGGCAAGAAGGCATAAATCAGCAGCAAGGTCATAGCAGTAGATCACAAAACAGGTCACTCCAACACAGGCAGGATTGAATTCTGGTGTGGCCAAGGGCAGCTTTTGATACTGTTGCTTTTCCGTAGTGTGAAGTACTCAGGCCATCAGTGGCACAGATGGTAGAACACACAACCTCAGCAACCCTGTACAGCTTGAAGGTACAGATTCTCCCTTTTTCTCCTCCCCTCCTTGTTTCCTTTCCTCTGGCTGGTTTATGATCATCCACTACTGACAGGAAAATAAGAAGGAAGGCATAGGTCTGGCTGGGATTAATCTCTTCCACTTTGCTTATTTCTACTTGCTCTTTCTGCCTTACTTACCTCATGTATTTTGTTCTTTCTGTCTTTCTTTTCCTCCCTTCCTCCATTTTTTCAAATCAAAGGATAAGTGGCAACCATTGCAACTGCATTTAGCCCAGCTGGATCTAACATCCATGTAGCGTCCCACCATTTCTCAGTTGAACTTCATTTGGGTCCCCCAGTTTGCCTAGATGGGACCACCTGAGACCTAAGATATTTGAGGTCTCTTTATAGCCTCTGAACTACATAGTTTCCCAATTCTCACCAGAAAAAAATGCTACCCCCTCCTTTCCCTTATGTATGCAGTAAGTTAACATGACCTGTGTTATTCTATCTCCTTCCTAATGCAGTTTTTATGGGGTACTACCATTATTTTGCTTTCATAATGTTAATTAATGTCATGTATTTTGACAAGAGTTCTAAGTCTACTTAACCTGTCTAGCTTGTTGTGTGCAACTTATTATTGATTCAAGCCCTTTGCTAGACCTTGAGAAAATACTAAACAATTAGTGAGAGGAGTGTGACCTTTCTAAAAGCCATTTTCTTCAAAGGCCTTAAAGAGGCAAGATCTTATTTGCTCTTCTGCATTTCTCAATCTGTAGCTGCCAAGGAGGGGGAAAAAAAAAAAGTGTATTAAAAATACATATTCCCTTTTTACCACTGAAAAGAAATCGTGTTTTCATAAGGACAAGAAGAGGTAGAGCTCTGAACAGGCTAGCAGGCAACAGTCTGTGGGAGAGACATTAGGAGCACGCCACCTGTTTGCAACCATTGCTCCCCCAAACTCCTCTGGGTATGTCATGCAGAGTCATAAAGGAGAGCTGTCCTGGTTTACTGACTTCATGTTGGTCCCCCACCAGTGAGAAGCATGAAGTTCATACTGATCTCTCTAGGCTTGGTTATTATGTTTAGGACTTTGTCTGTATCTTTATCTATATCTATCACTCCATGGTGAGGTTTATTTAAATAAATTCCTCTATTTCCCTAGTGAGGGATATCTTCCTTAAGGATACTGTCTGTAAAAAAAGATAAAACACACCTACCAAATTATGTTGGCACCATCCTGAGCCCATACAAGTGTCATCCCCTGACGTGGCCATGTCTGAACTGTTTTCATACCTGTTACAAATCTCTAGATGTAGAACAGATAGAGCTTCATACCATCTTTTCATAATGTCTAGTGCTGGGAAAATGGCCTTTTGCATCTTGGTGGGCTGCGGAGAGTAGAGTGTGAGGACAAAATACACTTGATTTAAACTCTAGTGAAATCAGTTTATTTTAACTTGTTTTACTCTTCTCCAAGTCACAATAGAAATGTTCACCTAGTCAGTAAGACCCACAGGTGCCTGGAAAATAAGGAACAAGCAAATAAAAAAAATGCACAAAACCCAACAGACCAAAACTAGCTGCTCATCTGCTAGCTGGCATTCCAGATCAAACATTGGTTAATTCAGTCTCACATCTCTTCTGCCTTATGCTAGGGTACTCAGCCCAGCCTAAAACATCCTTATCATGGAGTGAAATTATGTTATTTGACTTTGCAGTGAAAGCACTTGTGCAGTCAGCCACATCTGAGAAACTGGTGAGGAAGCTGTCCCATAGTGCCTGCAAGTTCAGGACATGCTTCTTCTACCTGAGTCCCCAAGAAAGTCTGTGCCTCCATCACTGTGTTCAGAGTTCAACAATGAAGGCATGAAAAGAGTTTTAACTCCCATGTTTGACTTTGTGGTGGAGGGGTCAGGACCCTCATGCTGTAGATTGAAGTGTGAGGGGGGGTTGACAGTTTTATCTGCCTCAAGAGCAAACAAAGATTTCACACATGCTGATGTCTCAATTGAGACTGTATGTTTGGCTTGATGGCAGGGATGTGATGCAAGAGCATAGTCAACCTGAAGTACCTTAGCAGCTGGCACAGCAGTATGGAAATGGTCCCCACCCCAGGAGAGCAGAACAGAGGGAGACTGGATTATGCCAAGAGGCACTGCTTGCTGGCTGGGAAGGCACTGAGATACCAGAGAGCTGAAGGGTAAGATGAGAGAATCTGCATGAAAGAGACTACAGTCTGCGAGAAAAATGAGGCTGTTGTAATAAATGTTTATCCATGGATATCTGAGTTAACACATCATTGAACCAAATGGTAAAGTTCACTCAAGAGTTCTTGTACAGCCCTTTGCAGACACATAAAAAACATTACAACTTTTATCTTCAGCTCACACTGAGAGGCTTGTCTTCACCGTGGCTACTCTCTAGGCATTTTCTTCTTTTTAAGGAAAGAGAATAAAAAATGTAGTTTCAAAAAAGAGTTGTATCAGCACTGCCCACCATTGTATGCTCCTCACCAGCCCTGCCTTGCTTACATGTCTCAGTGGACAGCAGCAAGCAGGTTTTCCTGATAGATGAGAAATCAGGTAAATGCCTGCACTAGATGTCAGAGTACAATTCTTCATGACTGCCTAGAACTTTTAATAAAAATCTTCACATCCATCCCCAGAGATACAGAGCAATGCAATCATGAATGATTGATATTCAGCCTGCTACAATACTCTGGCTCAGTGCCTCTGCGTCCCGTTGGAGTGGATCCTACTCAGCCCGGTCAGCTACGGACGCAGTCGGCTGCGGGGGCCAGCCTCCGGACTCCAGGAGACCAGAGGTCTGGCTCGTGGGTCCTTCCACAGGACTGCCGGGATGGAGGCGAGCGGTGGAGGGAGGAGGCAGACTCAGAACTGGGTTAAATCTGGGAAGTTTATTGAGCCCCCGGAGACGAGATCCCACCTCCCAGGGATGCCCAGGTCAGAGTGACCTCAGAAGGCATCTGCGGGAGGATTTATGGGTGGGTGGTAACATGGGAGGGAACCAATCGGAGAAGGGAAGGGTGTGGTGAACAGGGTGAAAGGCGTGTCAGGGAACCAACCATGGGAGAGGAAGGGAGGGATCTTTTTCCCCTAGCCAATCACACAATGCCCCTGCCAGAACTTTCTAGAAGCCTGGGAGGGGTGCCAGCACGATTGGCAAGGGCCAGGGAGGAGACAAAGGTGGGAAATGGGGTAATTGGCAGAAAATTGGGATGATACAAACTGGGTAGATACAAAGGTACAAAACTCGAGGGGAGACCCAGACTGAACCAAAGCAAAACACACTCCCACAGCTCAGTATCAGCCTTTGAAGTAGGTTAAATAAAATAACCACATTTCAGGAGAAGTCAGGCCAGGGAATTTTTTTTGCTGGTTGTGGTGTTATCACTGGTTTTTGATAAAGCAGGTGGGGCACATGGTGAAAGCCAGTGCATACACCTGAAGCTCTATTTGTGCTTCAAATCTCAATTTGTCTTGATGATCATGGAGTGTAATAAATTAGTGCTCTTAAGAAATAGATCCATTTGATTGTAAACATATACATGCATACTTACATAACATGGCATCAACAATGCCCTGTCCACTTTCCTGTGCTGTTGGCTATGTCAAAAAGAAAAAAAAAAAGTAAAAAAGTTTGTGGTGATTGTTGAGTTGTTGTGGTAGGAGGGTTGTTTGATTATCTATTTATTTATATAAATGACCTGGTCTTTTTTGCTGAGGAAGCCAGAGGTGGTGTAAGTTACATTTACTGTGGAAGAAACTCCTCCAAGGAGGATGAAGAGAGACTGATTTATACATGGTCAAGTCCCTTGCAACCACCTTCCAATGGAAGGTAACATGAGACCCAGCTACTGGGGTTCAGAAAGATGCATCCAGGGTGAAACAGGCAAAACCAGCTGTTTCTGAAAATGGGAAAATAGAGGCTCTGTCTTGGGGATCTGTAAAAGTTTGGCTTGTTTGGTTGAGTAAATGGAGATGGGAGAGAGTTAAGTAAGTGATTGCTGCCAGTAAGTGCATTAGAGATTGAAGAGAATACCAAGGAAATGAGATAGTAAAGCTTAGAAAAACTACAATGCAAGATGAGTGAGTGGAGGGAATAAGCTATCTGTGAATGTATGTTGGAAGTTAGAAAACTGTATTCCATTGACCAAAGAAGTGCTTTTCTGGAGAAACCTTCCACCTAGGTCGAACAACTGTACTTCATTGATGAATTTTGGACTGAGGCCCTATGGAATGGTTTCTTTCTCCAGAAGGAGACTGGATTCTTAACAATTCTCGGTAGATGAAAAAAATAAAGTCACAGATTATCATCAGTCTAGATATTAAGCTCTTTTAATGAAGCAAGCATTATGCTGCAGTTGTTTCAGAATTTGTGATCTAAACCCACCACGTTTTGACCTTTGCACAAAGGCACTGTGTAAAGTGCACATAAACTTGGGTGTCGACACATCTGTTTGTTGCAGAGACACTGGCCTTGCATTAGACAAGTATGAAGGAAAGCAGTGGTATCTGCAGCTTTTTGGGTAGACTCCTAGGTGTGGTGGAAAGTTTGATTGCAGACAGTGGTGTTTTGATTTTTAGATGATGTGGTGATTTGTGAAACTGGTTGAACAATAATTTTTTTCTTCTGAGGAGTATTCTACAATCGTAGTTTCTGTGATAGTTTTGCATATTTCTTTGTCTTTTACCCTCTAACTTTTCATAAAAAACAAGAACAAATCAGTTAACATTTGAAATTAAAAAGAAAACCAAAAGAAAAAAAAAAAAGAAAAAAACCCCAAACAAACAAAAACCCCCTCAACCCACATTCCATCGAGCAGAGATTTTATGTATTTTTATGAAAATGTCTATGGTATTTAAAGTCAAGTTTCAATGAAAGGGCAGTTTCAAAGAACATTTTTTATCACTTCCAATCAAGTCATATTTGGGAGCTTGGTTGTCTGTATCCTGTAAGTTTTTATTATTTAATATATAGGGTCCAAGGGACCTCTGACCAATTCAAAACACACAGATGTTGTAACTGCTGGACTCTGCCTAGCAGGCTGCTGCAGCCTGACAGCTCAGCGAGGGTTTCCTTGGGCCATGCGATTGATCGCATCCCGGAGTCCATTTCAGACAGCCCCGAGATCTGGCTCCGGCACACAGCAGCGTTACAACACAGTGGATGGTAAAGAAGGTAGAGAAGGGTCTCTCTTGAGGGTTTGAGATGGCTTTAATCACATCTCATCCCCACGACGTTCAGAGATAGAGCGACAATGTGGTCTTGATGCGGGGTGGTTTTGTCAGGGGCCCAGGGGTGGTTCCTGGGCGGGGTTGGGGTACAGGAACAAACAGGGAGGAACTGAGGGAGGGGCCAGGGCTAGGGCAGGGAACAGGGGGAACATACAAAATTAGGGGGTTAACAGGCCACCACATGCAGATGCGCTGTGCCTGTGCTGAAAGACAGGAAAAGAAAAAGTGAATGTATAGACTACCTTCACACAAACAGCATCTGCTCTATTCGTTCATCCCTGCGCTTATAAGCTACAGCACCTGGACTTGCTTTTAAACAAAAAAACTGTGCTTATTGCTCTCCTTGAATCAGGTGATGACAAAAGCTTCCTTGCTCTCTTTTTTTCCTCACTTTTCCTGTTCGTTTTTCTTTTCCTTTTCTCCCTGCCTCTATCCAGATAATTTCTTCTTGAAGTTAACAGTCTAACACATTTCTTGCCTCAGAAGAGTCTGATGTGCCATACAATGGGTTGCCATGAGGGCACCTACTACAGGAGAGTGTATTCTGACAGCACCCTTCATTTGCAGAGTGCAAACACTGTTGGGATTGTTTGGTACAATGTTGTTTTAAGAATAGTTTAAGATTCAGGCAATAATTGGATGTGAAGCCATCCTGAATTCCCTGAATACATCAAAGGACAAGGTTCAGGGAAATCTGAGATAATACAAGGAAACAAAGATGAACAATTGGAAGGACAGGGGAATTATCTTTCCTGTTCACTGCTTTACTAAGCAAATCTTTTTAAACCTCTTTTCAATGAATGAAACTACAGGGTCACTTGATTTGTGATTATAAGGATTATTTATGAAGAGTGTTGTGGTAGATGGGTCTTTGGTGTGAATCATTGCAGTCTTTTTAGGAAAAGAAATAGGTCACAGGAAAGGACTTTGCTGAAATACTGGGGTTTTTTTCTTCTTTCCGTAGAACTAGGAAGGGTCTCAGACATAGCTGGACCTTCGTGATATTGTAGAAAATTGGAAAATATGTATCTTTCAATTGGGTGTTTAAATTAATTCCTGTCTCTGCTTAAGCCATCACTGAGAAGTCAATCGATAGCTAAAAGGCAGAAATTCTTCAGCTGATTTTCAGGAGTGAACTTTATACAATTAATCTTTTTTTTTCCTCCCTAGTTGCTCTGTGACACTGGTGCATACCTACCTACATGAAGCAAACTTTGGGTGTCTATAAAAGGAACTCTAGAAGCTTGTATCTAGGAAAAACTTAATCTAATGTACTGGGGTAACGTTTTTGGAAACAGTGTCAAATATTATGGGATATTTACTTATGGAAAGAAAGCCAGGAAAAAGGTCAAATGGTACTTTGTCAGGGCAGTCAGACTGTTCCAGAAATGGGTGAGCAAGTATCCTGTACTATAAATGCATAACTGTGCTCTTTGGAAAGGAAAAATAAAAAATCCAAGAGAGGTTATTTAATCATACCTTCCATTTTTGATAAAAGTCCTACACGGTCTGGCTCTAATGCACAAATTCTTGGGGTGATCAGGTTTTCTGTGGTGAATGTCAAGTAATAGTGTCAGGAGTAAATGAATATGAGGAAAAGCTTTTTACTAGAACAGGCTGCTCAGAGAGGCTGTGGAGTCTCCTCTGGAGATATTCAAAATCACTCCTGGATGTGATCCTGTGCAACCTGCTCTGGGTGAACCTGCTTTAGCAGTGGGGTTGGACTAGATCATCTCCAGAGGTTCAGACATTCTGTGATTCTGTAACTGAGTAAATTAGCTTTCCATTTTGCTCCCCAAATACAATAGAAGCTTGGCAAGAAACTGAAGGTCCTGTAATACATTTTTTATTCAGTTGATTTAAAGGAGTGAGAGTGATATCACATCTCTTTACAGGTGTGTTAATATGTCATTAGTTTAGTAATGGCTGTGATACTAGAACACTCCCATGTATGAAAAATAGGCAGATGTGTGTTGTAAGTAAACTACAAAGGAGCTTGAAATGTACTGATGAAGGAGTTCTAGTTCAAACAGAAATAAATTCAGCCTTTTTACACTGTCCTATATGGAAGACAAACTGGATGATCACATCATACCTGGCTTCTTAATGAAAGAATTTGCTATTTAACTCTATCTTATGTAATTATGAATATATTGAATGTTTCAAATTCATGTCAAAATTCATGTACAATAGCAAGTGTCCTGATCTATTTCTTTTCATTTTCGTTTTTCACACGATAAATCTGTGTTTGTTACAGGTAAGGTTTAAGGCAGAGGATATGCTTAAAAAGCCACAGCTTTCCTGTCAGTAGTGTGGAATTTCACCATACCTGCACAAAGAACTCTCAGCCCTGCTGCCTGTACCTAATAATCATCTTTAGGAGGTGATGTTACATTCCCATACTTATCTAGACCTCCGCATCTTTATCACTATAACTTGGATGTAGAGAAAACTAGTTGTAGAAACAGTGTTTTATGTAGGGTTTGCCAACTGTCCTTTGAGAGCTGGGGGTTTGAAGCATTGATTGGTTGTTAATCACAGCTACCAGATGTAATTTCATGGCATTGCTGATCTGGTTTCATCCTCCAGCAGAGCCTTGGTGGTGGAAGGTGGGTGCTTCCTTACCTGCTCACTGCTCTCCCACCTCCCAGCTTCCTGTCACAGTTTTCTCTCCAACTAATAGGACTTCTTACTATTCGCCACATCTAGGCAGTTTACATAACCCTAGTCTGGCTTCCTACTTTGATCTACCCCTGATGAGTGCTGATTACTTACAGAAGTGATATTGGATGTCAGCTGCTGATGGGTGAGGGGAGCTGTGAGAACCTTGCATGATTCTCATTTGGGATTATTTGCACAGTGTGCAATCTGAGATATTCAGATTCAAAGCCCAATCTTGCAGTAATTGCAACATGCAAGTAGGGTTTTTTTTCTCCCCTGATAAAGTGTATGGCAGGAACAGGAGAAAAAACAGGGGAAAGAGGGAAAAAGATACAGATTTCTCCTCACATCAAAGTGAGGATTATTTTTGAATGCTTGTGTTTAAAACATTTGTCACATTTGCTACAGTTATTTTTGAGAACCTCCCCATATTTCCAGGAGTTTTCTTGACTCAGAACAGCTGAAAAACTGTGTTGGCAGCACGTAGGTTTTGATCCACTCCTCTCACTACTGAGACTGTCCTCTCCCCAGGAAACGCTGAACAAACGTGCTCTTGCTCATGTTGAATGACTTACAAGTTGAGTAAAAGAAGGATGATGCCTTAACTCCTTTCACTTCCCTTTTATGAAATATTGGCTAAACAAATAACCAAAATTATCCATTTTTAAAATCTTTTTCTTATGAATATTCAGTGTGTGGGGTTTCAAACTGCTGACTTCCATGGAAAGGCTGAGATTGAGCAATGTGAACAGAGTTTAAGAAAATATACTGAGCTTTATTTGGTTTGTTTTCATTAACCCTTGCTGATATTTCAGCTGGTAAAAGAGAGGAAATTGAGATTCCTTTCAATGAAATGCATAGATTTGTCTTCTCCTCTATGGAGACTCTTTTGTTTGGATGTAGGAAGAAATAAGCGTAATACGAATGTTCTTTTACTTCCAAGATGAAAGCTAATAGTCTGTGCCAATGCAGCAGAGACATGTAAGGTTAACCAAATAAACCATGCCATTATCCAACAAAATATACTCTGAGTAAAACAACTGGTTTTGAAAATTTGCCAAATGTCAGCAAAACCCAGACAGGTGACTTCAAACAGTCTCATTTTAATGAGTCCAATTCAAAGAGCTCAGCCAGTTTGTGTCACGTATTTATTTCCTATCTTATGCCAGCAAATGCAGATTTCTGGGGTTTCTGATTAAAAAAGATGGTATTTATCTTATTTTTGATTTGGAGGCAATAACTACAACATTAAGAATCAAGCAATGACTTTCTAGAGGATAGGGGTAGTGAGAGGAAATGTCTCTGATTTTAGTCACTGCCTTTGTCCTCACCATAAAGCTGCTGATTCTCCCATCACAGTGCACAAGTTCTGCCAGCAAAATTGCTATCAGCAGAAGCATGTAGCTAGCAGCAGCAGCAGCAAACTTCTCACTGTTACTGAAGTCAAGTACAAAAGGAAGCTGATCACCTGTCTTTGTGTCATTTGTTCTCTCTTGCCAGTTCACTGCGTATTGACATAGTTGTAATTTGTACAAATCACGTGTGTGAGCAAAGCATCCTGCAGATCACTTTGCGGAAGTGATGAGCTACCAAAATTAAGGCAGAAGACAAATCAGGCAACAGTTCTGCCTGTGCTGGTACATCCAGCTGCTTTGGTCAAAGAAAGAGGGAGACAGAAAGAGGCAATGATCTCTCCCAGGACAAGGAGACACCTTTCTGGCCTCCATTCCTCTCCCACACCTAACCTCCACCAAAATCTTTATGGCTCCTCCCAGTTTTTCTCAAGTCTCTGAAATGCCTAGAGCTGGCTTTGAGGGCTCATTTGACAGATAATTATATAAGAACAAAGTAGACATTTATTCTTAAA
Source organism: Corvus cornix cornix (assembly GCF_000738735.6). NCBI lineage: Eukaryota > Metazoa > Chordata > Aves > Passeriformes > Corvidae > Corvus > Corvus cornix. The sequence goes on from NC_046336.1 coordinate 9,442,616, forward strand.
CTACAGTAGACTTGTAACACATCTTTGCCCTTGCCAAGTGGCTCCTCTGGGGATTAATACTACTATTGATTGCATTAAAGCAATGCATTATTCCTACTTCTTTTTAGGTAACACTTTGGAATGAATTTGATGTCTCTTTCTCACATCAGTAACAGTCATTAAATAGGACAGTGACTTTTAGTTGCTGAATATTCTGCTTTCAGCTTAGTCATATTTTCGGACATCTGCCAGCAGCATTCACAGACTTAAAGTTAAGCAGGTGCTTAAGTGCTTTTCTTGGATGAGAACCAGTGATTAGACTTTAACAGGACTGATGCATTAGGATCCAACACATTGTTGGAGAGAAAGACTTAATAGAACAATTGCTTTCTAGATAAGATGCCTTGCCATTCATAGTTACTTTTTCCTTATTTTAAATACGTGTCAAATAAGCTTTGTTAGCTCTTTGTTTTCTCTATTTCTGCCTCCTTCCCCATAGGGTAAGTGAAGAAACAAGAATTAGGGGTCAAATCTGAAGATATTAGGTCTAGTCTAAGCAACTCTGAATTTAATGGAAAATGTCTCTTGACTTAAAGGATGATTAGATTGGGCTGTATGATATAAAATTTCTGTGATGGATCTGGGTAATTTTTTTAATTTCTCTGGCTCATTTCTTTTCTTCTTTGCCTCTGTTTCATGAGTTCTTTTTACTGAGAGTTTGGATTAAAACACAGGAGACGCCATGGACTCAAATGTTTATTATTATATATATTACATATGTTTATTATTATTATTATTATTATTATATTACAGCTGCACAGAGTGTGCCTCTAAGCTAACAAGGTGAAAATGGCCCCAGAGTTCTAACTTCCAAGGTCTTTTAAAGCCCAATCTATCCAATTATGGAAAGCCAACTAATTTATTTTTACTTATAATCCAGTAACTAATTATTCATGTTCTGCACTGAGGGTTTTTTTAACCAATACCAGAACACCCAGATTTGTGAAGAAGTAGGAGGAAAGAAAAACTAACCTACACCCAAAATCCTCCATATTGTTACTATATCACATAAACCTAATTTTTCTATATCTCTGCATATTCCACACAGTGACATAATATTAATTATACAGCAACAGCCTCAGTGTTATCACACAATTTGGGAAGCCTTTCCCAAGGCCTCAGGTCAAATTCAGTGTGCTTTTGAGGATCATTGCCTGTCAACACTGAAAGACTGAAATTCTCTGAACCCAGGGTTCCAACAGTAATTAATCTACTTCCACATGAAACTCTGTTCCATTTCTTAAGCACTATTGTAAAATATTTAAAATAGTACCACTATTATATGTCTTCATTAAAATAGTTAAGAGCAACTATTATGATCACAATTCTCAAAAGAGTAAAAGATTTCCTGCCTAAAAATAAAATTTCTTATAAGACAGGCCCTGGATGCTTGCAGTTTTTACTTCCTGGCCTTCAGTCCTTAGGCACTTATTAGCTGAGATACTCTTTTTCTATGTAGTCACTTAACTCGGTGTCAGTTTTGTGTAAACAGAACATGCCTTTCATTAATCCTGCAGTAACAGCTACTGTGCTACCCAGGGTTCTTCAGCAACCCACAAACATTTGACAAAAGACTGACTATGACAATTAAAACAGCATCCTTCATTGAAAGTGAAACGGCTGCAAAAAGCTGTTTCAATGTTGTGTAGATATCAATCAAGAACAGCTGAATGTGAGCTAATAAACATGCCACTTTCTTTATGCTGCCTGCCTGGAGGAACAATAACAGCTGAGAAGGCAGCAATGGAACACCTGGAGCAGATGATTGCATGCTGCTTTCTGGTCTCTGGCTCTGCTTTTAAGCTTGATACAATAATAAGGAATAATGCAGCAAATTCACAGTCCAAGGGAAAGGAGGATTATCAGGACAGGTTATTTTCTCTTCTTCCAAATCCATCTGCTCAATCTTCATATTTTGAACTGCACTGAGACATCCCAAGAACCAGAGATGCAGCAGAAAGCTACAATCAGAACTGTGTCTTGTCTTACCCTTCCTGCCATAGAGTCATAGAATTTTTTGCGTTGGAAAAGAACTCTAAGATCAAGTCCAGCCATTAACCCAGCACTCATATGTTCACCACTAAACCTTGTCCCCAAATGTGCCACATCCACACATCTTTGGAAAACTTCCAGGGAAGGCGATTTTATTTCAATTCCACCACTTTCCTGGGCAGCCTGTTACAATGCCTTGGGAGAGACCTTGAGAGAAGGAAGAACAGTGCAAGGATGAGATACCATGGCACACCTGCAATGACTGACACAATACTGGGCCAGCACAGGGACTAGCACACAATTAGCAGAAGCTTAAGATGGAAAAGTATGAAGAAATAAGGGAGCAGGAGCCTGTTGGAGTCTGCAGGAAGGCTTGCTTCAGGGAAGTATATACTGTACTATTTCCACACAAAGGGCATAAAACCTTGATGGCTTCCCATCACTCAAGCTTTATCTCCCATTCATCTATCCAACTTTACTGACTTTACTGCACCTTTGAGTTCCACGAGTCCAGAGAGGCACACAGTTTTTTTCCAGGCTCTCTCAGTGCAGAGTCAGTTGTACCCTTCTGACTTGTTCCTAGTGAGGGGGCAGAACCCCAAATATTCCACACCCCCATCATACTCACACTTCTTACTTCTCCCCTGACTAAAAATGCCCAAGGGCTTTTCAGTTAATTAATGTGTTTACTTGCCTCCTCCCTCTAGCTTTTCTCTGATGGGCATGTGATGACATATTATTATTACAGCATGATATGCTGTGATATATAATATACACCTTGGTCTGTCAGGCCAAAGCCTGTATGACTCTAAAAACCCTGGAAGTTTTTTAAATAAGCTATTAGAATCACTATCTTCATTGCAGTTATCAATATTATAATGAGATTGTGACAAATTGATCAGCTCTCCTGTAGGTGAGGCAGTCATAGAGGAGAAAACTGGGGGGAAAAAAAGAAAAATAAAAAAGCAAGAACAACCAAAAGCAAACAAAAAACCAGATTCACCAGCCTTTCATGAGAGCAAATAGCAAGGTATTTGGCATGCTGATTGACTCTCTATCAATCTGTTTTCTGTGTGCCTTCCAAATCACTACAAATATTTGCCTCCTGCTAACAGGCAAACAGCAGGTCAATGCTGAAAAACACATTATGTTTGTTTTGAAGTCAAAATTGAATATCCTTTTTTTTTTTTTTTCTGGCTGCAAAAACTAGCAAAAGGGTTACAGAGGTCAAACAGCAATTATCACAGTACTTTTGGCAACTGAGATCGGAGGAAAGGTGTGGGGGGGAGGTAGTTGATACTGATGCAAAGCTGGGTTGGTTCTGAATGCTAACACCATAAATAAGCACACCTTGATTTTGAGGAAATTTGAGTTATGCCAGACAGGCAGTTTCTGCCTCAAGAGCAGCTCAACACAGTCTATCCAGCTATCTCATTTATAAGCTAAATGGGAAGAAGGAGCAGTGGTACAGAAAAGCACAACACTCTTGGCATAGTTTGTTGAAAAATAAAAAATGAGAAAGAGGACCTTCACCCACCTGGGGAGGAAGCTTGCCAGCCCCTCCCCTCTCTCCTTCATTCCTTGAGCATGTTAATATTTTATCACTTCACTTTTACTGAGTGACCTGGCTCATATATTTTTGACACGCTAGAAATGAAACTTTCCACAGTGCAAGGGGAACAGTTTCGGAGGCGTCTGCTAAGGCCAGGAAAGGAGCTTTAGTCTGTGATGGGGGAGGGATGATGGGGGGTGAACAAAAACAGAGTGAATAATTCATGCAGCACATTCAGATGCCATGTGGATCCTGAACTAGCCTGAACACACTATTTGCTTTGCATTCATAATGTTTCATTAGCTACTGTAGAGATGAATGAGGCAAAGTCATTAAACTTAGCGTAATGTTGTTCTAATACCATTTTTTGGTTGTATTACTGTGCAAAGACAGCGACTACAAAGGACTTTGGTTTCTTCCCTGAGAGTTTCATTTTAAAGTCACTCCAGACCTGGAGGAATAGTTACTGAGAGCAACTTCAGCCTCCCATCCCCCAGCTCATAAAATTTGATAAAAACAACTGAGATTTCAGTGCAGGTGAGTATGTGAGTCCTTGCAGAAGAGAGCTCAAGAAAAAGAAATCTTTTCAGTAAATGCTAAACAATGTTCTCTCAGTGCATGCCGCAATAGTTACATTCAGACTGAATCAAGTAAGAGAGCACAGTAGAGTACCATAACTGATGCCTAAAAAAGGACTTTTTACTGAATAGTGCAATTCAGCTTAGATCAAGCAGCCAGGACCCCATTGTGCAAGTGTAGTGAGCATAGCCATGAGGAGTTGAGCCCTCTCAGGTCCTAGTGGTTCATGCTACTCAAACTGAAAACCTGGAAGAGAGATTTTGGCTGAAAAAAATTTCAGTCGAATTTTGGATAAAAATCTCCCCCCCGTGTTGACTCACTCATCCTAGTTGAGACTACTTTTAATGGTGAACAATTTAATCTGGAGCATTTTTTGACCTTTACAAGGAATGTATTTGTAAATAACTGTGGGTTTTTAGCATTCCTGCAGAGCTTACCCCACGTCTGCTTAGCTGTTAGCAGATTGCTCAGGTTTTATATGACTGTTTTAACATTCAACTAACACAACACTCTTATCACAGGATCCCTTAGTCCCTGTTCTGTCGCACACTGTTTTGTCTTGTTTTAAAGAGATAAATCACACAGCTTTGCATGAGCTGTTCACTGGGGTGAATTAATGTTTGAGAAATCAGGTGCACTTGTTGAAGAGGTTCTCCAATTTTTGATGCTGTACAGTAAAATGGACAGGTGAGGCTTACACATTTGACAAAACACATCCAGGGCTTTTTCTGCAATGGGTTACACTTGGTATGATGATGGTTTTTACTTCCTTCCCGTTCACTGAAGTGCAGAGGAGATTAATAAGGCTCTTGCTGTCTCTGAGGCAGTGAACCTGGTAGTTTAGCTCCAGTCATCGAAAATTATAACTGCAGTCACAGAGGTTGTGAGTTCAGGCTCTGTGGATGATTCAGCCCAGAGCAAGTTGTCATATGAGCCAACCTTGTAACCTGAGTGGGTTGTAAAGTGGACTGGAAGAGGGTCTGGTTATTTACTCTGTGCACAGTATGCCATTAAATAGGAAAGTTTCCTGAAATGTCATGCCACTTCCTGTGACTATTTTAGATTAACTGTGTAAAATTCATGGCAATTGTGCTCAAAAAATACAAACATAAAAACCCATGGTTTTCAAGAAGAGAAGTAGACAATTTGTCCAGATCCATGCTCAGCTCTGCTTCAACACTAAATGGCACAGCTCAAAGGTAGACCAAGGGTTTGGAGGTCGCCGCCCTAATTCAGTTACAATTGTAAGAGAGGAATTCACTCCACTGAGCACACAAAGGGAAAACAGTTGTATAGAGAGAAGGGAAGGATGGGCAAGACACACACAAAGGAAAGGTCCTGGCTTTTATAAAATCATAGAATGGGTTGGGCTGGAAGGGACCTTAAAGATGACCTTGTTCTAATCCCCCTGCCATGGGCAGGGACACCTCCCACTAGACCAGGATGCTCAAAGCCCCATCCAACCTGGCCTTGAACACTTCCAAGTATGGGGCATTCACAACTGTTCTTTTCTGTCATATATTTCATTCCCAGAAATCTCAAAGAGGTTAATAAAGGAAGAAAATACTATTCACCACATTTTAAAAGCAGATAAACTGAAGTTATAATTTCATATGAGGAAGTACTCCTGGTTGTCAGGGACAATCCCAGGGTGGTTATATATTCAGTGTTTACATGGATGATGGAGGAAGGTATATGGCAATGGCACCACCTCGGGGACACTGGAACAGAAATCCAGGTGGCCTGTGAGTCATAACAGGGACAGAGGCATGGCTTTTGGGGAGAAAGTGTAGGCAGAAATGGGATACCAAAGTGACCAAAGCTAATTCAGACCCATATAAACTAATTTCGTTTTTTATATGAACATTTGGGTGTTTTCTCACTGAACCCTTACAGTTAATAGCATAGTTTTGTTACAAAGGCAGTCTCAAGGGTACTGCTGCCCACTGACACCACCTGCACACCAGCTTTGTGGCCACCCTACCAACATTTATATCTGCTGACAATCTGCCTCAAAAAACTGTCATTGATTCTACTCCTGAATTTCATTGCATTTATGTATACTTCAAGGAATTGCTTAGACAGGAGTGCAGTCTGTCACGTTAACTTCAGCCCCTGCCATCTCCCATCCAAAGTCAATAGCAAATTTCTATAAATTTCAAATAGAAATTAGAACTATGCTCAAGTAACAGACATCTGCTTTGGGATGGCATAAACAGTGTATTCAGCTCTGTTAGACCTGTTAGGGAAACAGAAAAACCAAACCAATACAGGAGGAGGAAGTCGTGTTGAATCTGAAGCAACTGACCTGTGTTTTCACGTGCTTGAGTGGCTCATGTGCTGAAGCAAGAGGCAGTGGAGCTGTTTTGGAAACAGTAGATTTGTTTTCCCAATTTTGCATTTGCAATCAGAAGAGGAATCTTAATGGAAACCACGTACCAGGGGTAACCATACTTTATTTACACTTGGAAATGGAAAACAGTGATGCTTGTCAAGTGCCCCTTCAAACGACCATGCCCTCCAAAATGTGGAGTTGATTTTATGTATGGTAGAATGTTCACTGGAAGGATTTATGTGGCATGTGAGAAGATAGAACAATGGGTGAATGGAAAAAATGCAAAACAAAAACAGTGTAGAAATTTTATGGGCATAGTCTGTTGCCTGCTCTTTGATATCTGGGGCTCTTTCCAGGAAGATTATTTGACAGCTTGAGCATTCTTAAATGTCTGAATTTTCATTTGCTGTTATTGTTATGAACCCTGCAGAAGGAACAACTCCATTTCATCCCAGATAGCTTGGCTGATATTGGGCTTTGTAGGTTTAAAATTTGAACAGGGATTGTGAACTCCATGGAAATTGCAGGAGGGGTCAAATATAATCATATACATTCATAGATGTATGTATGTATATGTATGTTTATACTGTTCTCAATGTTCTGTGATTCAATATTCACCTTTCTTCTGGCATATTCACTCCGTGTGGGTAAAATAAATAAAACTAGTTTCAAAATCTGGTCTCTGAAAACATCTGTGATTATCCATACAGCAACAGATCTTAAATCTCTTGACCATGGACAAACTGTTCAGCCATTCTCCTGAGAGATGTCTTCCTGCCTCACATTCCTTATTGTCCCACATCTCTTGGAAAACTCTTTCTTTCTGACTGTGTCTGGGATTGCTGTATCAGAGACTAAAAGCCATGCAATTCTCCTTTCCCTTCCCAAAACAGCAGGTTCTTCCTTAGCTCAGGTGAGCACTGTCTACATCAATGACTACAGAGAAAAGCTGTACTGGCTCTTGCTTTAAACCATAGCGATGCACTAACACTGCAGATCCAACAAAATCAGAAAATCTGAGATTGTGCTTCCCATAACTGAGCAATTCAGGGAAGTCTTTAAGTAACAGGAGAGGTTTAAGAGAAAACCCCAGTTTAGTAAGAAGATATCTCATTTGCACACAGCTTGGCTGAGATTAGAATGATTCTAATCACTAATGCTGGTACTTGACAAATTTTAGAACTTTTACTTCAGTAATCATACTTTGACATCGTGAAAGCTCTGAGAGAAGTCTTTTCCCAACAAGGTGTTTAGTAAAGCTCTCATCAGCTTCACCAAGTGAGATCATTAGTTCTGATTTCCATGATGCATCCACCTACTCCAGCCCCTCCTTTCAAGCAGTGGCCAATAGCAGATGCCTCCTGGAGAACATAAAACAAGATGACTGTATCATGATCCTTTTCCCAAAATGCTCTCATAACCTTCAGGAAATTGTGGTTGAGAGATTTCCTGTGCCAGAGGTATATTTCTGCATTTAATAGCTCTCCATGGGCTTGTCAGCATAGCCAGAGTTTACCCACTGACTCCCCAGAAGACTTAGAATATATTCTCACATGGGTATTTTGAGACATAACCACTCAGTACACTCAATTGACTGTAATAATAAGTTAGCGCCCTTCAGGGACTGTACTTTCTACTACCAACAAAACAAGAAAAGGAATCAAATATTGCCTGAATTTGATCACATCAGTCATCCATGGGTTCTCTGTGTTGTTCTCAGCAGCAGGAATGCCAATCATGTGGGTTATCTGGCTGGTTTCCCAACAGGCCTGTCCAGTTCTGCTGTGGTCTCTGTCCCTGTCAGGGCTGTGACAAATTACACTGCACAAGCACCATGGTGTTTGGCCAAGCAAGGTGTTTCTTAGATGGGGACTGTGAGACAGACACATAGTCAGACTCACCCAGAGGAAAGCAATGCAAATGTCCTGGCTTTGTCCTCTAGCCAGTGCGGGCTGGAATGAGGTGAGAGTAGCAAAGCATCATTTTGGGAAGGGGCGTTTTAATCTCTCTGAATCAGTATTTAACTAATTTAGTAACTGAGTAGGGGTGGAATTTTAAACAAATCATACATAAAGTTAGTTTTTAAAGTTGACCACAAGGTCTGAAAGAAAGTCGTATGTTCATGAGGCAACACAAAATCGGCATTAGCAAATAAGTAGTGACAATTAGGAAGTGTAGGGGGTAAGTCATGCAAAAGTGAGTTCAAGAAAAATAAGGTATTGATGATTCTCTATTGACATTTACCAGCACTTCAATTTCTCTCCAACATCTGTTTCCGAGTGAGACATCATTTCAAAGCCATTCATTCAGAGTAGATGAAATATTTAGCTATTATAGGACTTGTTTTTCTTACTCTTCAGTGATAGTTTTCATCCATTGAGATTTGCCTATCTATACTCTTTTTATTCATTAGTGAGAGGTATTTGAATTACTGCGAGGATATTCACTGAGGATTTAACAAGATAATTTATTCGTGCTATATATTGACCTGACAGTTATTCAAAGAGTCAGACAAGCTTTCTGAGGGATAAGAGAAGCAGACTTTGTCCAGTCTTTCTATGTCTGTCTTACAGCACTCCTTTTAGAAAGCTACTCATGCCACCAAAGATGCAGATCCTTAGATAACCCTGGTCTTACAGCTAAAGAGATGAAAAAGAGAAGATTCTTGAATAAAGATCAACATAGCCAGGGGGAGCCCTATAATTCACCCAGAGCAGCTTTCTTCTTCTTTGATTCCAAGTTCTGTTATTTTAGGAAGTTGGGGGTGTAAGTCTTTTTTCCTCTGGTATTTTAATATAATTCTGTGATGCTTCTTCAACAAAAGTATGCCATATGTATCTGCTAAAGAATTTTCATCCACTTAACTTCTGTAATTCACATACTTTTTCTCATATTTGAATGATATGCAATATAGAGTTGTATTCATTTTAACTTTCATAGCAGTAATGAGCATGTTCTGAATGAAAGAGGGATTGCAAGCTTTTTTAAAAAACAGATGTAGTCATATGCTTTAAGAAAAACTTGGTTTCTTTAGTCCAACTCAAAATTAGAAACAAAGAAAACAGTATATTTTATCTTCTTTTTGAGATTTTGGAGTTTCATTGAAACAGAAAATTCGGAGTGAAGCACAAAGAACAGGATGAACAGTTCAATAGCAATCTGGAATTTTAATTTTACTTGTGTCTAAACAAATATAAAACCATTTTAATTAGTTTGGATTGAAATGTGCCTCTACTAGAATAATTTTTACCTTGCAGAGAGATCTATCCATGACTCCTATCTTTGTTTAGCAAATAGATCTTCTGTTTTATGCTTGTACTTTAGACTATGCAAAAAAACTCAAGGGCTGAGGGCTAGCCATAAACCCAACCAAAATATCCAGGTCAGCAGTTTATCAGGATGGTGTTGGAACCATGGTCACAGCCTCCACTTTTTGGCTTGCAGCGTGGCAGCAGAGCTATCTGCAGCTCCGGGAGGGATTTGTGCACACAGGTGACAGCAACTGCTGCTCACTTTCTGGCTGGCATAGGAACATCAAATCCAGCTCTGCTCCTTGCAGCTACACCCAAGTACCCCCCATCTGCTCTGCTTTCTCTGCACAGCATCCCTGTCCGAGCCAGCATTTGGATCACCCTCCTCAGGGTAGCAAGTTTCAGCTCTAGAGCCTGAGAAGCCTTGAGCTGATGGTGTTGAATCCTGCTCACTGCTGGAATTGCACTGCAGATCCTGGGCATTAATTGTACTTTTGACAAACATTTAGATGCTGTTATCTATTTTCATCAGGCTACCAGATGAAATATTTTCTCTTCCATTTAGCAGCCTAAATAAGTGCACTTACCATGAATACCCACATATGCAACTACAAGTCACCTACCTGTTAATTCTTGTGAAATACACACAGCAGGAACTACACAGCTGCACACGCAGCTCCCCAGGCAAAGCTTCAAGGTCCCCATCCTGTGACACAAAGAGAGTGTCATACTCTTCCATGAGAACCCCAGCTAAGCAAATACCAGTATCTCAAGTCGAAAACACTGCAATTACCAAGCCTACACTCCTCCCAGCCAGCTGAAAAAGCTCTGTTAGAAAAATTACATCAGTCACTTCGCAGCCTAAAATTGTGAGGATCAATGTGTAATTGATCAATGTGTTCAGTAATAAACTTGTAGCATTTTTGCCAGTTGTCCTTTTCCATTCACCCTCTCCACCCCATATGTTGACTTCTGCTAACTAATCATATCAAACCAAGGTCAGACAGATTCATTTTCAAATAGCAAAGGAAAACATGAAAAAAAAATCAAAAAGGTGTTATCAAGAAATTGCTTTCTCAAAACTCCATGCTTTTTGGCCTTCAAAGAAGCTTATTTTACTTGCTGTTCTTCTGTGGCATGTGACACATTGATCTTCAAAAGATGAAAATGGGCAATAATACTTTAGAGGTTAGTCACTTTAGGGGCTTGGAGACTAATTTTCTTTTAACTGCTCAGGAAAAGCTGATCTGATCAAACAGATGAATTTTGAGAACACACAAATAAACAGAAACATTAGTAAAGGTCTCTAGTTTGCAATATGTGCGTCTACAACACAATGTGGGTAATGAATAGTGAGGACTAAAAAAATAATATTTGGCCTTTCACACAAAGATGTTTTCAGAAAGTTTATTCTGAGGTAATACAAGAAAAGTTCAGAGACTATCCAGTGTCCTTAGGATATATATCTCTAAGAAACAAAATTTGACCCATGGAAACAAGATCTGAGGCATAAAGTTGTCTCTTAGATCCTTTTCATCTGATGCTTTTTAGTCTGAGGCTTTGGTCTTCTTACCAACAAACTTTGCTTTCTGCTCATGTCTCTCTCTCCAGCAGCCAAGGGTGTTTTATAGGCTGTTACTATAAGAGGGAATCTAATTCTCCAACTTTATCTTGGCATTTGAATATGAAAAGACAACTGTTGCCAGCTTTTCCAGGTCTTATTTTGTCCCAGTAGAATGAAATTTACCCATTTGGAACTTCTCTTTAGGTTAAGTAGCTAACAATTATTTTGACATTTTAAAAAGTAGAAAAGACCTGGCTTATTAAATAATTGCAAATACTCCTGCTGACTTTAATAATCTTTGAATCAAGCTGTAATTGTGGCTAGAGATTAAAAGCCTGATCGTATCTAGTTGGAAGTAGATGAAATTTCCTGCAGTGCAGAGTGAAGATTCTTCATTTCTACATTTGAAAAGATGTTCAAACATGAACACTTCAAATAAGACATTTTTAAAAATGCAATGGATAAGGAAGAAAAATATATACTGTCAATCCACATTGCTCTGTGGAAAAGAGGTCTTGTCACACAAAACCTAATTTGTACTTTGTCAAGAATGCACAACTGGATGATAAAGGTACCTCTCAAGATGTAATATTCTTGGAATGAGGTATTGGTACAGCTGATCCTGTCTGGGGGTGTGGGAAAGAATTGACCATCCCTTTATTTCCCCCAGTTGTACTTTCTGTTAATCCATGATGTTACTCTTTAAGTGTTTGAAATCGAATTGTCTCAGTTTGATTAAACATCAGAACCTATGAAGAATACAGTGTATGGACAAAGAAGTGACTGGAAGAGCCTAAAAGAGATCTGTAAGTGGGAAATCATTAGCAGAAAGGGGTGGTTCCTTGGCAGATTTTCTGTGGGTGATTCTGCCTGGGGGTTATGCTGTTGTGTATGTTTAATCAAACAGTATCGGGGAAACAATTTTTTTTTTAAATTTTAAAAGTCTTTTTAAGGTATGGACAAAGCCTGGTGTTCTGTTAACTAAAGATAAGGGCAAGATTACAATGCACAAGGATCTAGCATCATTTGGTTATCATCTGGCCTATTCAAATCACTTCAAAACACTCTTCTACAAAATGGTATATTATGATATCATGGAAAACAGGGATCCCAAAGAAGGATGTAGGAGTCATATTCTGGAAAAAAAAGTTAGTGTAACTACTCAAGAACATGAGAAGTCCCTTTAAAAATTTTACTTTTGAACTATGTGGTTATAGCTGAAGCTGATGTAGAGAGAAGTAAAAAACCTTCACTTGAAATCCAGTTCTCATTTTCTATTATTCTTGGCTTACCTAAACAGCACAATAAGGCCAGAAAGCAGTGAATGAATCAGGACACGAAAGCTCAGTTTTTGCAGTATGGTGAGTTAAATCTTGCGATACAATTTATACAGACAGCAGATCTATGTTGTGCAAATTAAAGTTATCCTGACCTGTAGAAGATCCAGATCACATAGAAAAACACTTTACAGACATATAACCTTGAGTCTCAGAAGCAACTAGAAGGTCCTGCCTAGAGGGACCGTCTCAGAGCAGTATTTTCTGCAGTCACAATGTGGAAAACAGTGTGCAGTACAAGTCTGCTTAATCTGGAAAAGTTATCAAACCAGGGATAGTCTAGTGGTAAATAAGTAAAAATATTTGCTTAAGTGGTGGAGGTCACTAATTATCTAACTAACTTTGTAGAGCCATGGTGTCCTCTTTACCTCTTTAGGACTCCAGATCAAATTATGAGCCTGACAGTAATTTATTGGGCAATGCTGAAACCTCTGGCATGTCTCTGAGTGGGAGAGTTGGCTAGAACACCATTATGTCCATAAAAATATAGAAATCATAGAATTCTTCTAAGCACCAGTTCCCAGCATGGACTCACTCATATTTCACAGCCTGACCCATTCAAGTCAGGAGGATCAGGGCGCGGTGAGCTCGGAGCACACCATGCCACGGTGCGTGATAATGATTTCCAGTTGTCAGCTCATGAAGAATTTGATCTTCCTGTAAATTGCTGACTTACGCAAAGCACTTGGACACATGGATGCAGCTGTACACATGGATGAAAAATGTTAATTTTTTTGAGCTATCATCAAAAAAATCTCAAAATTTTGCAAAGCCAAAAAAATCCAAGTTTGGATTCAAGTGAGGGGAAAGTGAGTATCTTTTTCTCCCTCCTGTAAAAGAAAAGTAACCAAATTTAAGATAAGGAAACCAAACATCCCCCACAAAAAAAATGCTAAACTAACCTGTTTATCACTCCTGGGCTTGTTTTAAAGGAAAGGAAGTAAATAACTTTCTCATTAAATTAGAGAAACTATGAACAGAATTTTTCAACTATCAGAAGAAAATAGCAATAAAGCTAAACAATTATAAGAGTGGGGGGCTTTGTTCTCTCCATCTGTGCTTATGTATGTCTAAAGGAAGGCACACATACACAGTTTTTATACAAGCAATGTATTCATATTCAAGACAGCTCTTCCCAGGGCCTGCATGGATGTTCCTGTGAAGTTCCAGAGGCTCTAGGATGTGTTCGGGAGAAACTATTCTTCACACATAAAAATTCAGGTGCTATCACTCCTATGCTTGTGAGCAGTGCAGCCTTTTAGTAGCAATGTTAAACACAATACAGACAGGTACATTGCTTCTGCTATGAAAGAGAGCTTTATTTCATCTGGAAGCTTTTGGCTAATGGCTACACTCACTGACAATCATTCTTTCACCTTTGTGATATGTTACAGCAGGCAGAAGATAGGTAGACACCTTCAGATAGAAGGCACCTCAACCAAAGTTTGCATATATTTGGCTTCATCCAGTGGCCTTAAATATCTGTGAGGCTTTTTCATTTCAGCTGCAGATGCCATGGCAAGATAAATCCAGCTATGTTCTTTCCTTTAATGGGAATGGTATTTTACCATGCTGTGGTACCTCCTCTCATGTTGCCTCACATGTGCTGAGAAATCCAACAGATTCCACAGCAGTTTTGTAATTTGTCTCCTGAAAATGTCATCTAGAAGTTGTGGGATCAGTCGTGCTTAAAATGAAAAGCATGCTTAACAGCATGGAAGAGCTAGAAGCTAAAACTTCTTTTTTATGGCTTGACCCTAAAAAATCCTGACCTCCTGCACCTGTCCATTTTTGACTGAAAAATAAGTAGCCAGTTGTGATAAAGCCCAGAGTTCTGAAAGAACAAGTGTGTTGGCAGGAACATCTGTGGAAACTAGTTTATTTAGGAAAAGAGAAACATTTGTCAAGAGGGAATCTTAAATCTGTTGTCCTCATAATCCGGATTGTATTCAATCAAATAATTAGTAGATACATACTGTATAACTTAGGACCAGAGCAATGAATTTTCTTTCCACAATACTCTAACAGTTGTTATAAAGGGATATATTGAGTAGAAGTTATTTACATGAATAAATCTGAGAAATCAGCAAACATCTTAAGGATGTAAAAAAAAAAAAATGCGGTCATCAGTACAAATACTTTAGTCATTATTAGAGGTTATTCAGCCTCCAAAGATTAACTTGTTCTGATTGCTCTGGATGGTACAAATATTACTTCTGGCAAATTAATTTGTTTCTTAGTCTTCATTTGATAGACTCTGGTAGTGATGGAAGATACCTGAGATCTTGCAGATCTGCAGGGAGCTTTTATTGTCACAGTCACAAAATTTGATCTCCTTTGGGTAGAATTAATTCCTGAATTTAGAAACTGCACAGTGAGGGAAGGCTCAAATATAACTGGCATGTTGTGCCTATAACATGGACAGCCAGATTTGTAATTAACAGTTAATTGAAATATCCATTGAAAAATGTCCCCTGTTTTGGCTTAGCTTGAGCTTGAGGTATAACAAACAAGCTCCCTAAGTTACCATGTTTGCCACCGCTTCCCATCACTAATTCTCATATGGCTGAACAGAAGGCAGGACAATTGGCTCAACCAGTACAAAGACACAACATGCTGATTTATGCATCGAAAGTGAGGGAAAAACGCAGTTCACACACACTGTTGCAGAGCTCTTCTGGATATCAGCACTGCCATACACAGCAGCAGCCTGTGCAGGAGGAATTTTCCTCAAACCTACACTCCCTCTGGACCCCATGTATTTTAGGGCTCTGTCAAGAGAGTCTTGGTATGAACAGCTCTGATTTTTCATCCAGGTAGAGAGAGAGGGATAGATTAGCCTGGATGGGATGCTCTCACTTTTCACAAACCTGACATGTCTCCTGGTCAGAGAAGGGAGCCCTGACAAAACCTCTGAGCTCCCAAATGGGCCTGGCAGTGATTTGTGATGGATTAGGGCAAAATTGAGAATGGTCAACACTTGGTCTCCTGGGTGAGCCGCCACCTGCTTCTTCAACTAATTGTGCCTTGGCATCTGGGCTGCTCATCCTCAAGATGTTGTTGTAACTCTGAGCATTGTCCCAAGTGAAGGCCTGGGACTAAATGAACTTAGGCTACAAAATTAAAAGGTGCAGAAATAGTTCTTTGTGCCTCACAGATCTCTTGTTCCTTGTTCTTCCTTTATTCCCACTGGCTCTACCCTGTTTTGCCTTCCTGTGAAGGACAGAAAGAATTGGCAGCTTTTACCTCCAGCTCTTTTCCTCTGCATGAAAGCCATGCTGGGGCTGTCTCAAAGCCCTGACTTCATTTTGTTTCTTTTTCCAGTCTTTTCCCATATTGCCTGTAGATTCTTGCATGCACAGAGATGTGGCATCCTCTGCAAGGAGTTCTGCACCACATCATTGAATTGTTCCACACCTGCCAACTCTCCTCCAATTTTCACCTTCTCCTCCCACACCTCTTTAGTGGACCATACCCAACAAATGGCTGCTGCTTACATCTCTGTGACTGCAGCCATTGTTCAAGCTGTGCTCAGTGGTGGGGTACAGCAAAGTCTGCTTTAATTAACAAACACAAACAAGGGCTATGTTGCCGTATGAAGATGTGCAAAACCAAGTTAGACCCAAGAAAACAACCAATTTTTTTGCCAAAAACCTTATGTGAACTGCCAAGAATTGTGGAGCATTGAAACTTTACTGCCTCTCCTTCTCTGTGAGGAACATTGGCTTTGACCTGCTTTTTTCAGTATAAACATAATTCTATGTGTGTGTGATTAAAATGCACAACAAAAAGAATTGCTTCACTGCCCATTGTCCCTTGCTGGGAAAGAACAAATTGAACAATCCAATGGCATATGTTAGTCACACTGCTTCATGCACTGCTGGAATGTTTTCAGATACTCTGGTGCCTTCAATTAGGATCTCTGTAGAAACAATTTTTTTTGGACAGAACTGTGACATCTGAAATTAAGTATGAATTACATCAAGCCAAGCTAATCTGAAAGCCATTAGAATAAACATGTACCAGCCTTCCCCAGATGTATGTGTTTTGTGGAATGCTTTCATCTGGCTAAACTGCAGGTGACTGGCTAAGGTATGCTGTGATTTTTGATATCAGTGCTATTCATATTATCTGAGTGCCCATAATTTTGAAGCGGCTTTTTTAGAGATAATGCACACTCTCCTCTCATACAAATGTCCCATATAATACTCTTAAGTGGTCTTGCTGAAATTGGGCTGAGTGCTGGCAACTGACAAGATCGAATAGAAGTGTCTGAGACTGGTCAAAATCTGCAAGCAGCTTTGTGAGGGAAAAAAAATTCCAATTTCAAAGTGCTTTCCCTTTTGAAGTATTTGTACCTTGTTCACTTATAAAATTAATTTTCCATTATTATTGCATTCATGAATGCTTTACATAATGGTTAAAGGTCATTATCCAACAATGCCAATAGTATCAAATGGAGTATTTAATTAAAAAGGTTTCTTTTATTTCTTTCTTGTCAGATGTCATTTCTACATTCTGACAGAAAAAACAAACAACAACAGAAAAAAGAAAAAAATCCATCCTTTCACTTCAAAACTCTCTAGTCAGCATTATGACATCTTGAAAATCTCTCATACATTTCAGGGGAGTTAGAACCAGGACCAGCATTTTTGCAGTTGATTTCCTCAATATGCCAAACAATTGCGATCCTTTCCCAAACCAGAAGGTGGCAAGCACTCTTAAAGTATGAGCTGGATCGAAACAGGACAGGCTCCCTTCCAAGAAAACCTCAGCCACCATTGTCCTCAACTCAGCCATGGGTTTCCCAGCCAGAAATTTGTGTTTTACAGCATCCACTAAATCACAGCAGGACAGGGCTAAAAAAGAAAGAGTGGAAGAGATTCAAACATATCTTCTATTGTAATTTAGGCAGAGAACTCTGAGACTAAAGTAGAAAATAATTGCCTAGGAAAATAAAAATGACCAGAAAAAAAGAAATTTCCACCCCACAGCAGCCCTGGCAAAGTAAAGGCTCCAAAGAGGTTGGGCTGGCTGTCAAGTGTGGCCAAAGAGGAGCCAGGGAGCACCTGGACCTAAATCTGCCCCGCAGCCTGTACACAAATGTAGATTAAGCTTACAAAATACAAAATAATGCTTTGCATGGATTTTCCCAGAAAGAAACTAGCCCCAAACCTTATTTAATGATTTTCACTGTTTTTCAGCAAAAGCTTCATGCTTTTTCTGCTAATCTGTCAGTCTTAGAAAATGGAGCAATTTGTGTGTGAAAACAACAATAGTGGAAAGCTAATGTGTTCTGGGGCGCTGAGTTGGAGGCATTGGTAGGAAATTGCCTCCCCTGCATGTTCTCAGGCACTTTAGTTAAATTTCAGTTTGTAACTTAGCTGGGGGAAGAGGTCATCCAGGGCATACTAGAGAGGAATGCCTGCATGGTGAATTAATACACCTAGATAAGTCTGTTATACAAGGAAACCAATACACTCTCCATTTCAGTATTGCTTACGTCATTACTTAATTTTAGCACTTGGACTAAAGACTTCATATCAGTCGGATTATTTTCCTGACAGCCTTTTCTTTTAAAACATAATATTTAATGAATTGGCGGATAAGAAAGCTTTTAAATAAAGGACATAATTTCTGAGCTTCTATCTCAAATCCTGAAGGCCTCAAAGTACAAGGAAGCAACAAAGCCTCAAGATGCCCATGAGAGCTGACAGGAGCTGATGACTTGAAAGCAGTGAGGATACAATCCTCTCTGACATTAATCCTGAGCTAGGAGCAAGAGACAGCTCCTGATGATGTTCCTGTCTTTAATTATACATTGCCACAGCACAGGTGGCTGCAGTGGTGAGGAATTAAATCCATCCATACCCACCCTATGACAGGTACTTGGTGTAAAGGTGATCTCTGCCTCTCCCACTTCCCCATGAAACCATGAGCTAAAAAAAGGTAACAGGAGATGTCAGAGAGCAGGGAAGACAATACCTCTATCCTCCAGCAGTTCCTCTACCCTAAGCTTTCCCTTTCTCTTGACCACATTAAATAGTGGGGGGAAAGTGTTGTTTGGGCTTTTTCAAAGGTAGTACAGTAAAGATACAAAATCAATCATAGGAGATTAAATGTATTTGAGAAAGGACAGTGATTCCATATGCATTCAAGCAGTAATCAGAACCCACACAGAAACCCGTGTGGTATTTGGCATGCCTAGGGAAGGCCCATTTTGTACCTCTAACCACCAAACATGTCCAGAAACAAAAGCTGCCCCATCTCACCTGCATGTTTTACACAAAGAGCCCCACTGCAAGTGGCTGCATAGCCTTGGGCACCTTCTGCTCACAGCTCTGCCATGGAGACTGGCTTTGCCCTGGAGCAGAATAATGGCAGCGTATTTCACCCCTCATCCCCAGTTACCTTGCCCCAAGCTGCAAGCCCAGTGCCCTTTCCACTTGAGACCCAGAGCTCTGCAGAGAAAAGCCCTGTGTTTACTGAGCCACTCTGACAAGTCCATGGTCCTGCTGCTCCCTGCAAAATTCACACTGACCTACTGAACTGGTAACAAATCCACTGGCAGCAGAAGGAATGGGTTGGGAAAACATCTGAGATAATGCCAAGGCATAAAGGGCAATCACAGAGGAAAGCTGATGCACAGAGAAGTTTGAGGCAAACAGGTTTTAATTAGAGTAGCATTCAGCCCTTTGGATATTTGCTGAATACTAAGCCAGATATAACAAGGCATTTCCTTGCCAACCATCACATACATTAAAGATTGCACAGAATGAAGAAAGATCCTGAGGGAATCCTAAGCAGGAGGGACCTAAATCAGAGTTTAAAAGGTCAACTGTATCTTTTACCCTTCTTACAAGTATCCACCAGGGCAGAAGAATGTTATTGTCCAGTCACTGTAGTTTCCGCTTGCTTCTTCCAGCTCATCTTGTTATTCCATTTTTAATAGGGGTCACTGCAAAATAGCACACCTGAGTAAGTGCTGCTTTCTGAGTGGGACTAAAAGTAAGGACCAGAAAAAACAGCAAGGAGCTGTTTAAATTAGACCTGTACGTGACAGTTTATGCAAACATGAGGATGAAGCTGAAAGGTGAAATTGCAATGATTTCCTGATGGCTTTAGGGAAAGATATCCATCCTGCTCCTTTACACCTACAAAAAATGGACTAATACTTAGTGCCTGGTCCTTTTATTTTGGAAGTATTTCTTTTGTTACACAGCTCAGCACTCTGTGGGTACCAGACAAAGCAACACCTGGCCAAGCAAAGGACACTAACTTTTCCTTTGGAAGGAATGGTAAGGCAATGGCAATGCACTGGAGGACTTGTCCATGTTGTGGAGAGCTTGCTGTCTAGAAGAACAAAGCAGAACTGTACATCCAATACCAGATTTGGGTAACCTAGGCAAACCCTCTCAGATGAATAGAAATTTCACCTAAAAATGGTTTTCCTGAGCAACTGGAGGTGTTTGACTGAATGTGTCATATGGCATATTTTGGGGGTGAGGAAGAGGCAGGAAAGAACTGGCAGGGACATAATAACATCTTATGTCAACTTGCTCAAACTGGAACTTTTCTGGTTTATTTCTTTGGCATCTAAATGGCAATTTTACCCCATGAAAAATTAAGCTAGATTTTTATATTAAAATAGCTGCTAAAAAATGTGAAAACAGAGTAAATTCACCCAGATTAAAAATGCATATATGCACTTTTTAACTCCTTTGCTCCATTTCTCTAAATTCTTCCAGATCAGCACAAACAAATTCCTCCCCACGTTCTGCAGTTCATTCTTTGCAAGATCTCTACTTGTTTAGCCCAATGTTTATGCTTAAAGATATATCTGACTCTTTTTCCAACTGTTAGTATCATGTAATCTTAATACCTTCAGGCATCTTGCACCTTAGATTTTTCAAAGAATAAAGAAATATCTGTAGTTAGTTTATGATGTCAAAACCAGTCTATCTAGACCTCTCTGAAAGCTGACTATATTCTATTCTGGACTATTGTCTTCCATTGAAAACCATAAATTTTGTTTTGATATTTTCAAGTAAGAGACTGCAAAATAAAAGAAAGGGGAGAGGAGTATAAACCTTAATGTGCATAAAAATGTGGCAGGGAGTGAACACGAGGGAATTTCACACCCAGATGGCCTCTCCTCCTCTGCAGTCCAGGCTGAAACCACCCCTGTGACTTCTGTCTTTGGCAGCTGTTCAGTGGATCGCAGCTGAAGATGCTCTTGTGAACCTGCGGGAATCAAACCTGCCAAGTTTCTCGTAGCTCTGCTTGATCCAGTCTCATCTTTATTTAATGCCCTGTTTTCCCCGTCTGCAGCTTGGTGCAGCTCTCCTCTAATTGTCATTAAGATCTGCAGGCAAGAAGCATCATGTACTCAGGAGAAGAGCAAACCTCTCCAGCTCCCTGCCACCCTGGTGAGATGTGAGATTCAGGCTGGAAAGAAGTCACAAGCAGACAGTCAGAAGTGGCCTGAGATTCTGCTGAGAAGGGAAGGACTGCAGCAGAGGAGGCAGTTGCTGTTCATTTCTAGTTCTTGCCCCAAGAGAAGGCACAATTCAATCACGGCACTGAGAAGTCAATGAGAACTACTGACTTTCCAAAACCCAATGAAATCCTGAGGTACAAGACATCATCTGTCTGTCAGGGGGGTTTTCAGAACAAAGATGCCCAAAGCCATGGTCTCTCCAGACTCTGGGCCCAAGCATTCCCCTCACCAGCCCATCTCTGTTTGAAAAACTTGTGCAATCTTCCATTGTAATACCAGCTTACCACTGGAATTGGTGTTCAGGCAGTATCAATAATGCATCGAGTTCTCATTAATTTTTGGGTGAAATGTGCATGCTTCTGGCTCCACTAAGAAAACGGCTGCTTTTTCCCCATTCTATTGATGTCCCTATTTGTCACCACATTCTCAAGCATGACCCTGGAAGCTGGACTTCATTACAGAAACAATCCCCAGTCCAGGGGGAAATTAACAAAAAAAAAGGATTTATTTCCTTTTTCAACAGCAAACAAGCAAACAACAACAAAATGCATCTTGGCAACATAATTGAAACTCATCACTTTTAATGAAAGTTAAAATGATTGTATTCTAAGCAAGTTAATTACATCACTGTATTATTGTTGCCTGACAGATTAATTTCATTTGTACTCAGTAAGGAGGTAACCCACACTAGAAGACCATTGCAAAGTTTTTCATTGATTTTTAATGGGCTTTGAGTTGGGTCTTTGGCCAATTTTGCCTTTATGCCTCTATAGTGCTGAGGGATGAAACAACACAGAGGTTAGTCCAGTGCTTGGTGCATTTTTTTCAGGAGGAAAATGATTTGCAGTGGTCGGTATTAATGCTGCAAAATGAACTAATTCCTCTCCTGACAAGTCCAAAATGCAATTTTAATAGTAAGAGGTGTGATAATGACTTTCTGAAATGAGTTTTTATAGGAAAAAGTGGTTTTCCTTCTTGCTTAAAACACTATTTTAATACTCTCATTTGCAAAAAGTCATTTTTACACTAATTTTTCCACTTAAAAATCATTATAAAATTTTTGACAGAATAGTTAAGAGAAGAACCTGCACAGCTAAGTGCTCCTTTTCAATTTTAAAGTAGCATTCCCTCCACTGGTGTTACGTAAAAGTGATGATGTTACTTTCAAAAGAAAGCATTTTGTCCATCAATTTCTGACTATTTTTCAGCATTTTACCTGTTAGGGAATTGTTCTACAATTAAAAAAATTAGAAAAATTTTCACATACTCATTTTCTTTCCCCAAGGGAAAAATAAACCCCTACTTTCTACAGGAAAGGTTGGAATGGAGATCTTTTTTTCTGAAATCTTTTTTGGGAAATTTTTTCTTCTCTGCTGGGTATTAGATGCAAACTTTTTCGTCTTCTTCATAAGGTGTTGAATCAAACCTCTTCCAGTTGGATAATGTGGCCAGTGTGTTTGCTGGCTGTCATGTTTCATGGTCCACATGATGGTTGTAATCTAAGGTGTAGTCTTGAGTCAGCCAGCTCCATCTGCACCCTTCTGGAGATATTTTCAGTTCTTCAGCTGTTCAGCAAGACCTGAGAGGCTTTCAGAGTAAATCAATGGTGTTTAATCCAATGGGTTTTTACACAAGATTGGCTTTGAGTCATAGCTGAGACCTGTACAGCCAGAGAACATGGTCTATAAAAGTACGTAAAGTAGGAGTGAACTCCAGAGAGAGAATGACCCATACAGTGAGATGGGATTTGTGTGAAGAAGAGCTGCTCTTGGATGTTCAAAACAGTAAAAGTGCACTTTAATGTCCACTGTGGGCTTCTTTATTACTCAGGTATGGGAATTTTTCTGACCATCTTTCGTTTTCATGGCAAGTGTAAAAAGCAGAAAGTTTCCTGTTTGTCCTCATGTAGTTGCTGAACACGTAAAAAAGTAAAATTCTGCAGTTCCTGTAACAATGGGCAATGGCTCATAGAATTGAACCTCTGATGTAAACCCCTCCAGCCTCAAAAGCATCTGTGTGACTCTTTGAAAGTTTAGAAAAATTAATATCACATATCACACAGCTTAAATGTTTACTGACTGTAAGATACACAAGCTCAACAAGATTTAAAGTTCTCTGTACTGCTATAAAAAGTTTTGTCTTATTGTTTCTATTCTAACTTTCTATTCCACCTCTCTGTCCTGCTCTGGCAGGCCGCTCAGGGGGGCTCACTCCCTGTCCCAGAAGAGGCTGCAACTCAGTGACAGGTATTTAAGTGCAAAATACATAGCTACAAGGGATATCTTCTTACTGGAATTTCAAATCCATTCATTCCACACTTTAGCTTGATATTTTTATTTTATGCTGAAGAGAGTCAGCATTGAATCCGCTTATTGTTCCAAGGTGTTAGCTCAGAGACAGAGGAGTACCTGCGCTCTTGTGCTGGATCTGCTGGAAGAGAAGTGAATAGGTGCTTCAGGAGGGTGAGAAACTCAAAGGCAAACTAGTCTGTAAAATGACAAACAACAAAAACGCCCTGGAGATTGTAAAAGACATCTGAATCTGGTGCTGGGTGATGTGGTTTAGGGGTTACAGTGGCAGTGCTGGGTTGATGGTTGGACTTGATGATCTTAAAACATCTCTTCCAAGCTTGATGATTCTGTGATTCTATGGAGAGGTGAAATGGAGCAGTCCATTTAAAGAAATTTTGTTCAGCTTCTGATGGGGCCAGGAAAGCTCCTGCAGGGTTTGGGAGACAAGGACCTGGGAGGACCTCAACCCAAGTCCATAGCTTATGGTCTGTGGAGAATCAGGCAAGTCACCAGTGTTGACTGAGAGCAACCAAGTTGTATGTCTTGCACAAGCTGTAAGCAGGGTCCTCCCTGTGGCTAAAATCATCTTGCCCCCAATTCCCATGGGATCACAATGCTGCCCATGGTTTAGTCCCCCCCCAGCTAGGCAGCCACAGTAGCTCTGAGACAGTCAGATGGCAGAAGAGAGTCACAGTGAACTAAGCAGTAGTTCCTCTAAAATGTATTCTTATTCGTCTTGCTCATAAGACATGGCTGATTGTTCACATGGGAGCAAAGAAAATGTGTTAGTTTATAACATTTATCAGGTTTTCTGCATGTGTTTCATATTCAATATTTTTTTATGTCTGAACTCCCCCTCACCTGAGTAATTTCACAGGATTTCAGTGCTTTTATGGAGGTGTAGAGTAGTTTGACATGAAAAAGGATTATATCAGTTTGGTGCTTAGTCTGGAAATGGGATGGATGTGGGGAAGGAGGTGCTGCAGGATAGAGGTCTAGTAAATCTTCTGTGGAATATGAAAGGTTTGCCCCTAGCAAAACACTGAATACGTGGTGTTTATAGTCTTTTAACAGGAAGCTGGTTTAAAACAAAGCAAAAATATACTTCACACAATGCAGAGTTATGGATCCCCTTACTGCAGGATCAGCTTTAGTGGGTTTTAAAATTTTATGACTTCAAACAGGAGAAAAGCATAGAAGAAACATCCCTCTGAGGCCATGGTCTTTCCCTCCCACCCCACAAATATGCATTTAAAACTTCTGAAAGTTAAAAAAGTGGCCGTCCCGTAGTTGTGGAAATACACATTTGCCTTTCTATTTTACTATTCCACAAAACCAGGTTCCTGGGTGGAGGAAAGTGGCCCTTATCTTGCAGGACTTTATGTTCTATATGTATCCAGCATTAAAAGCTTGAAAATTTTAGAGAAATTTACTTCTGTAAATCAAGTTGTAAAACTAGGTTCTCAGCGAACATATGGCATTCATTATTAGTTGTGAGGTTAATTTGCCAAAAATCCAATAGCTCTGTCTCCAGTGCCAACCATTATTTTCAGATAACAAATGTGATATCAGCAATTTGATGGTATTTTAATGTGTTTTCTTTTAAGACAATGCTAAGTAGAGAATTGCTTAATGATCCAAATTGCAACAAATTTTAACTACCAGAAATGATCTCATAATGCTTCTTAATGTATTTGATGCATTATCACTTGCCAGGAACATGCCACACAGGCAGAGAAAGCAAGACACCATATTTCTTTACCCTTTCAACACAAGGCAAAAGAGAGCAGTACTTAAAAATCTATGTTTTTTCTTCCTCCTTCCAGTAACTGCTTCATTATGGGCACATGTTGCCTTTTGGTCATTGGATCTTCTTGGAAAGTCCCTTGCCCCATTATTTTAAAGTCCCCAGAAGGAAGACCAATTTGACTTTCTATACATTACAGTCCTTCCCCATCCACAGCCTTGAATCAAATGGAACTAAAGAGTTTATTCTATGGTGCAGGATGCTGAAAGAAAACAGGCAGCTGACCAAAACCCTGCCAAAAAAGCACACTGCAAAATATGAAACTGGCTGTGGTACCCTTAGTGACCTGCTGCCAAAATGGGGCATATATTTCACTTAGACACCTAGAAGTTAGGTGATTCTCTAGGCAGCTGGCTGCAGGTTGGATATCTAGCCTAGTTTTTTTTTTGACTACTTCTATCGTCCACAGAAAGAGAAACCTCTGAAAAGTCAAGAACTGTCCTCTGGAAGTTATCCCCTTTCCATTTGATTATGACATATATGACACACATGTACAGTATCTTGCCCACCATTCCAAGTTGGAGTAGATACCCAGGCTGTAGATAACCAGCAAGAAGCAAGTACCCAAAGGGAGCATTTAGAGAAAAAGCACTCTAAGGATAACCAGTGAAAAATCACTGTTTGTCTCTGACAAACACCTTCATCAGTCACCGTCACTTAACGCTTCATTGTGGTGGTGGTGGTTGACAACTATGGCAGCACAGGGCTGATCAGGAAGAGATTTCTGTCCCTAGTAAATATTAGCAGGATCTCTGCTATGCTGAGCAGCATAGGACCAGTGGCACACACACATCTCTGATTCAAAGCAGTGCAAAGTAGTGCAACACACTGATACCAGCACAACCACTGCATGCTGTATTACCTAAGGTAGTATCAGTGATGGATGAAGCAGCAATTGTTGAACTCAACAATTCCTAAGAATACTTAATCCATATGCTTATTTAAAAGGCTTAAACTCTTAAATTCAGCCTTTTACTGTGTTTAGAAAACTCTCCCTTTTTAGATTGTAAAGTCACTGCTGCAGAAACTTGATTTAACACCTGTTATCCACACCTGTTTGAATATTTAGATGCCTGATATCCAGCCCTGTGAGGTTAAGTACCCATGTGACCTGCTTCTAATAGTAATGTAATCAAATGAACTTTTTAGCCCTGTTTGTCTCAAAACTTGATAGGGTGGCCTCAGCCCAAAAGACAAATGAGCTGCTTGTTTTCAAGGCACTTTTCTTTTTGCTGCGTACGCTTGGGAAATCTTATGTCACTCAAAATTATCAATCCCTATGGACAGGCTCTCCACAGGCATTCACACTCACTGACCTTTCCCTGCACATGGGAATGATTCCAGCTATGCTTTATGAGCAGTAGCTTTTCATCCTTGATCTGAGTTGTCCAAGGGGATTTTTGCTTTCATAATCTTCCTCCTGCTCTGTGTTTTTGTTGCAGAATGGGAGGCAAGGAGGGAACAATGACTGTAGAGTAAGGAGGTGGAGATGCACCTAAACCTCTGGGAGCCATTGTACACAAGGAGAAGATACCACTCTCTATTTCAGGAAAAGATAATGAATTTCATTACATACTTCCTCCAGTAGTGTTTGCATTTTGGGGCAGATCTTTCCTTACTGTGACCCAGTACTTGACAAGTTTTAAACACAGGCAGTTGTGGTCTGAAAGGACTGGGACATGTTTGTCTCCTTTACCACTTCCCTAATGGAAAATTGTTCCCCTTTTCAGAATCAAACCCTAAGAAAGAGCCTAGGAAAATGAACCTGGGATAGAAAAATGGAGCAGCAGTCTAGAAAAATATAAAACCATTGTAAAAAGTCATTTCTAGTTGAGAAAAAGTGACTTACAAGACCAATTTGAGAATATATCTGTCATGAGCCAGATAAGATGAGCCAAGAGTTTTAAATCAGTCCATTCCTCCTTCCTTTGGCTGTTAGCAAAGGAAAAGAAACTTTGTGCACAGCAGGCAGAATGTGATGCTGAGCTGATCAAATGTGCATGCAGAGGGAACAGCAGATGACAAGGATGGGGTTGGAAGAATGTCACCAGATTGTTTGATTAGCAATGGGATGGTTCAAAAGCTCCCTGTCCTACCAGGGACTTGGCACAGGAGCTGGCACATGACTCAGTCCTCAAGTTGTTTTTCACAGCAATACTGTTTGGGAAGTGGTTCTGCTTCTCTGAAAACAGGAAGGGAATTAACAAAAACAAAAACAAGGATGAGAAGGAAAGGCTACAAGACTTTTTCTATAAGAGGTAGACTCTGGCCCTTCCTTCTTGTAATACCATACAAACTTCAGATGAAATGAGATATTTGAGATGGGATAAAAATTGGATGGTCTGAAATTAAATCTAGCAAGAGTAATATGAGGGAGCATTGATAAGTGGGTGCTTTCTTTGCCCTACAGTCAATATCCACCTTATTGCTTTTCTCCATGTGTTGGTTTAGACCAAAAAGCCCCAGAATTTAAAAAAAAAAAAAAAAAAGTGGTGTTTTTTGAGCTTTGGGTTGAGTTTTTGTTCTGTGGAAGAAGTGTTAATGTAAGCAAGAGCACTATCTTCTGATGCACCAAATTTGCATCTCTGCTCTGGTGGAGCTAGGAAAAAAAAAAGCTAATCTTAGCCATGTGTTTACAGGGGTGTGGAGAAAGTCCCCAACACCAAACCTACCTAGAGAACAAGTGAAATAATTGTCTTTAGTTACTAACAGCAGGTTTTTCGGTCTAGGGACAAAATATACACAGATTAAGAGCAGTTTTCTTAGTCATTCAAATCAGTAAATTCAGAAAGAATGGGGATTGTTGATGCTATAGCAAAGCTGTAGTCCAAATTATGTTGTCCAGGCACACAAGTAAATATTATCATTGGACTTAAGGAAGTTCAGAAAAATTAGAGGATCTATCATCACTCTGAGACTTTAAAGACAGCTTGAATTACAAAATAACCACCTAAATACCTTAGAAAAAAGATATACATTAATCTTAATTTTATATATTTAGTACAACATATAATCAGCTGACATGAATTAGGATAGCTCTGTTAAAGTCAACAGATTAGAACCAGTTTGTATCTTGTGACATCTAATCCAGGAGTGTACACGAGACAAATATAACAATCCTATAGGTATATGGAGAAATATTGTGATACAGCCAGAAGTCTATAATGGGATTTCCTACATCTGGATACTTCCTTCCAAACTCTGCATGTAACTATGATCCTGTCCGTTTTCCAGCATGGATATAGTTTTCAGATGGATATAGTATTTCTCTCTAACATGTCAGTTTTCTGACTAACCTGTCATAACAACCTATGATACCATTCTCTGACAGCTTACCACTGCTTCACATTAAATATGAGGGCTTTTCTGCAATCACAAATTGGATATTCCATAATAAGAATGTGGGGGAGGATGTGTGCAAGTATAAATATAAGTACATACGTGTGCACAGACAGGCACATACACAAATCCAGAAAGATCTGCCTATGAATAGTTAGAATTACAAATAGAAAAAAAGTAAGCCTTGCCAAGTTAGATATTTCTCTTAAGCTGAGCATCCGTTGTTTTCTAACTTTGTGGAAGACTCCTTTGTATTCTGTGACCACATAAACCTGTGCAGCACCAGTGGAGTAAAAACACATTGCTGAGAAATTAGCTCCTTGCCTCAAGAAACTTTGCACTTGTTTTATAAAGAACTGTCTCCAGTTTCAGTCACAGTTGTTAATTTACTTTGTGATTTTCAAATGACTCATTCCTTTCAGTAAAACAGGCTAAAGAACATAACATCAAATACCCAAATAGGCACAGTTTCTTGCTCCAGGTCCCTCTGGAGAGCCTGGAAATGCAAGAACTCTTCAAAATATTGTCATCTTTTCATAGAAATGAGGGATCTCTCTTCTGCACCACACATTCAGACCTGTCAAGTGATTCCTGGATTTTCCTGATGATCAAACTCATTTCTATCATATTTGCATAGTTTAAATTCACAAGACCATGACCTCAGCCTGCAGATATCTACTGACAATGATGCCCTGTTCTCAGTTTTTTCCACTTGAAACAGTTTCCATATAGTGATTTCCACCAGATTAGTGTGACTGATTCGTCAGAATGGGAAAACTCATGGGGGGAAAAAAGACAAATTAAAATCCAAAAGATAACTTTGGAAGTTAACTTTTGTTAAAAAGGAAAAGTCGCCTGCTTCTTGCAAAGCATAGCTGTTAACTCTCGTGCTCTTGGTTTTCTCAAACGGCTGACAAGAAATTCAGCATAATCTAAACTACACTCTCTGGGGTTCAGCCACCTTCTGGAGCTAAGGACAGTCCCAGTGCTGTGGTGATTTAGTCTAGTAAATGATTAATTAAACTCTCCAATATATCAGTTGGCAGCTGCACAGTCACACAACACTCTCAGCTGTGAACATAGCCAGAGCCACAGAGATTGAGCCCCCAGCCCATTCCCTGGAACATAAGAAGCACTTTTGCTGTCTCCCTGCAGTGCTCCACAGACCCACAAACTCAAATCTTGTCTTCTCCATGGTTTAAACATACCAAATGCTCCCCAGCAGCCTACAGAGAGTGCAATATCTTCATTTTGGGTGCTCATGGACATCGAAGCTACATCTTCCTCCTGCAGAAGAAACAGGCAGCACTGCCACTCTCCCTGCAAACAGCAGGGAAAATTTTAGTGACTGGGGAGAGAGGACCACACCCACATACAAAGAAAGAGCAAACACTTTACTTTTCCCCTGGCCTTATTCCTTTTCCCTTCTTACATTTCCAAATGAAAACAGTCCCTCCTGTTCTCTGTGGGGGAATCCTTCCCGACAGGCAGATTAACCCTGAATTGAAAGTGAAAGCAAACAGGTCCCTGAAAAGCTTTTCTGTACGACTGAGAATATCAGTGTCCCCTACTTTTCTCTTACTAGCTGAAGCTAATCTTGGATGTTCCAGATGCAGAAAAGTAGCTGAGAAACTAAGCTGTGTATAAAGAGGGTGTAAAATATATTTCTGACTCTTACATTTATTTAAGTTACCATCTCAAAATCTTTCCCATGTTTCTGGGCATCCTCTTCAACTCTTGTAATCTCAATGAATGCCTCTTAGGCAACATTCCCCCTGCCCTGATCCATTTCTAATAGTGATTGCACTAAAGACTTCACTGTGTTTGTGGCTGTTTCATCACCCAGCAGCCTGGAAAATGCCACTGTTCTCTAACTCTGGCCACTACTGACTAAAGTCTGCCTGAAATGAAGAAGGGGTCACTGTGAGCTGGCTGAGATCCTGCCTTTACAGGCACATCCAATACAGAAACCTCCTTTACTCTGGGACCTATAGATATCAGTGAAGAGATCTGATCTCAGGGGGTTTTAAATCACACTCTATAGTTGGGACTTCCAAAGAAGCCTGGGGGATTCAGACACAGATCTTCCATTACAGTCAGAGTGTATTACAGCAAATGGAAGATACATGTCTGAAATCTCCCAGAGTGGTTTGAAAACCAAACTACTGTGCAACATGTACAGCTTTCCCCATAAGAATAACTTCCAGCTCTTGTTTTGGTAAAAGTAATGGAATTGTGTGAAAAGATCCACACTGAGGCCTGGACCTCTCATCCTTCAGTAAAATAGGGAGAAATATGGCTGGAGTGCTTTGTTTACACTGTTAAACCCTCCCCAGTTCAAAGCCATTTAGAAGAGCAATTGGTTTGCTCTGGATCAG
Organism: Corvus cornix cornix; assembly: GCF_000738735.6. NCBI lineage: Eukaryota > Metazoa > Chordata > Aves > Passeriformes > Corvidae > Corvus > Corvus cornix. Next base: position 9,473,580 of record NC_046336.1, read on the forward strand.
CAGGACTGTCCTGACAGATGAGGCTTCAGCCCTGCACGGATAAGGTTTCCATTCCAACCACAAGTTTATGCTTGTCCCAGGCTCATTGGGTGGTTTGACTGATCCCCACGGTTATGTCCGGGGAAGGATGATGATGAGCAAGGAGCAGACATGCCCAAATGCCATTTTCTGTCATTTAAGGCTCAGCAACAAGGAGCTCTGGTTTTCTTTAAAAAGGAAATTTAAAAGACTGCTAAGACACAGGCCTTGGCAAGGACGTGATTTTGTACAGCTCAGAAAAGCTGCCTACATTTTCTGAGAGATGGTAAGAAACACCTTCCTACAGCCCACAACAACAGTGTGCTTATTAGTCAGCCAGCCTTTCCTAATTGCATTATTATCTTGTAGCAGGCTAGGACAAGGCAACATCATTAAGTGAAATTTCTGCATTTTAGCAATCCACTGCCTTCACACTTGATTTAGAAGGCAGTGGGAGAAGAGCACATTCATTTACACACTACCCATGCAGCTTAGATCACCATTCACTCACACACCACAGTCATTTCCCTTTATTTCTTGCATTTTAGGAGTTCTGAGAATAGGTGAAGTTCTGGTACAAAGCCAAAGGGTAATTGCATTTTAATTGCTATGTCATGGTGGCAGAGATGGTTCAAACCTCAGGTTGATTCCATGTTTCAAATATCGGAAAGCTGGAGACAGACAGCTCAGGGTTTCCAACTCATGGCAAGACTCAGGTTGGGCAAATGTTAAGCCGAGTCCAGGGACCTGCCCATAATTAATTTTTTTTAGTGCGTGAGAAATCAACTCAAATGGAAAACTACTGTAAAGGAAATTTTGATAAAGATGATGCCAGACTAACTTTTGCTCTGCTGAGATGTTACAAACTGTGCAAGGCAATTTCTGAAACAGACAATGAGCATTTGAAAAACAGTAGTTAATCACACTTAAGATAACAATCTCAATGAGCCAGCTGTCAGCAAAGTGATGGATTCAGCTTCCGTTCAATGTTTACCTGTAGAAAAATCTGCTGAGGACAAGTAGGATACTCACAGCTCTCTAGAGAGGATGCACTTGATAACAGAGGATTTGAATAGACAGAAGATTGATTTTCATGAAGAGTGAACTAGTCATACTTCTTTTTATTTTTATCACATAGCTGAACAGTTTAATTCATGAGGAATGTAAATAAATTCATGTAAAATGTTAAATAAACCTTTTCTTTCTTTTAATCAATTTCCTCTTCTTTCTCTTTTTAATAAATTTTGTTTGGGTTGAGTATATGTTCATAAAGGCCATTAATGCAGGAGTCACAGAGGAAACAGATACTGCAACCTTTGAACAGAAGTGCTGAAAAGGAATGCAAAGAGTTTGGAAACCAAAATTACCCCTTTTGCCTGAGGAACTTAAGGGATAAAAGTAGCTCTCATGAGATTCATGTCTCACTCCATATTTATGGCAGAGCTGGCACAGGGTAGTGCATACAACCACAATGGTATTCCCATTAAATCAATGGCAACAAAATGCTCCAGAGTGACATCTGAGCGCCCACGTGCAGCACTGTAAGGTAAAACCCAAAATGAGAGCTGCATGCTCAGTGCCTGCAGTGGCATGGAAAGGCAGAAGTGGGCCTGATTTTCTCCATCCAAAACATAAAGAAATTATTAAGATGTTTATTATTCAATATAGTGCTTATCTCCTTTGAATTGATAAAAACAGCACTCAGCTACTATACAGAGATCCATTAAAGAAAAAAGAAAACTACCCCCACATTTTTCCTCTCTTGTACCGACATCAAACTTAGGCCTTTTCCTTTCACTTACAAGACTAGAAACAGAATATTTTTGAAGCACCAAGTGAGATGCAAAATCCTACACAGCTGATTTGGGTCTGCTCAGTGCTGTCAGCTATCATCAACTGGTTTCTGTACACCCCTCCTATATTGTCCTCCTCATGCCTTCAAAGCTTGTTCAATGCCTTACAAGTGGATCATAGAATCATCAAATGGCCTGGGTTGGAAGGGACCTTAAAGATCATCTCCTTCCAACCCCTTTGCTGTGGGCAGGGACACCTTCCACTAGACCAGGTTCCTCAGAGCCCCATCCAACTCATGGATGATGACACCTCTCTCCTTCTTCCTGCCCTTAAGGTTGATTATAGCACTGCTATGCCAAATATAATCCACATTTCTTTTTCTTCTCCTCACCCAGCAGAGCAGAGACTCACAGTTGCAGAGACTCCCAGTGACAGACAGAAGAAGCCAGCCCACTCCTGTCACCAGGCCACGATGCGTCACTGCCATGCATCATCAAGTGGCAGTGTCACCCACACACATGAAATAATAATGGCCCAACAGATGTGAGAGTCATTGCATTCCTGTGTAGTGCTGTTGGAAGACAAACTAACAACACAGAGGAGCAGATTTGTAAGGAAATTGTTCTGGCAAAGTTTCTTCAGAGAACTAGATGTGGACCAAAAAGGATTGTGTGGCCTTTTTTGTTTAGTTTCATTTTGTTTGGCTTTTTAAATACTTGTTTTTCTGTTTTTAGGAATGTTTTTGACAACATCTCTGATTTGCATTTCAGCTACCATCAATAAATCTGTGCTAGGTTCATAAGTAGTTCTAATAACATCACAGATTTCTCGTTAAACTCTTCCACTTTTATGGAAGGCAGTGCATTTACCTCTTCCAGACAGTCCCTCTGCTTTGTTGTTATGATAGCTTTGTGCCATGCAACTTTCTTCAGCTAAAAGAAAAACATTCTCTTCATCTTTTTCACTCACAAGGACATGTCCACAGTCAGGAACAAGTCCATGGATGCCAAAACACAATGGACAAACCTTGCCACTAGCTGTGACTAATAATAGGAGACATTCACTGTTGGCTTAAGGCTGTGCTTTATTCAATGTTCCTTACAACACTTTAATACTGCCCTGGTAACTTCTAATTAGGAAAGTAAGCCTCATAAAAATGTTCGGTACAGCAGCCTATTCAGAGATTTTTATTTCTTAGAATACTGACATTTTGGGATGACATTTGTCTTTATAGGAGATGTTGGACATTAGAAGAGGTATTTTATTCATGAAACATGAATTTATTTAAGTTCACAGTGACACAGTGCCAATCCAGTCCATGATCAGCTCCAGAACTGTACCTTGAACCTGCTACGTGATCCCAAGAAATTCACTTACTGTCTGTGCTTCATTTTTCCCCTACAGGGAAAAAATACTCAGGGAGTAGTGTTTGCCCAAACAATTTGCTGTTTGGTCATAAGAATATGAGCATGTACTTATAAGGTATCCATGCCAATCTATATTTACATATGTTGTTATCCAAAGCTTTTGCTACTTTCCTGAGCTCTGCTCATGCTCTGCTTTGACTGACTCATGCTGCTCGCTCCCACGCCACACTTTTGTCCGTGCCTCACATCAGGACAGCACCTAAGAGTTAACATTTGACTTAGTGATGGGGTAATAAACCATGTGCTGATATCTGTATGTATGTGTATATATATACAAGTCAGGGTATGGTTCTCCTGAACCTGTTGCAGCTCTAGGCCAGACTGCTCAAAGCTGCAGTGCAAAGCAGTGGTAGACTGAAATAAAATCCCCATCACTCCTGTCTTTCAGACCACTGGTTATTCTCCTGGGCTGTGTTTTAGCCAGTTAAAATTAATTCTGCAGAACACAAACAAAATTTATTATGAGACAAGGCAAAGGAGTACAAAGATAGTCTCTCCAAGTGACAGCAGATTCCATGGACCCTCTCTATTTTGATAGTCTTTGCTGTCATAGTGACAAGAAGTTACTTGTTTGAACAAGGCTTTGGAAACACCAAAACCTTCTGTCTCCTGCATTAACGGAGACAAAATAACACTATCTCAACACTGCTCATAGTTCCTCTGGGTGAAATGAGTGTGCCAGCAGTGATTCACTCACTGTTGCTGAAAAAATCACTCACCCTGCCTGTCCCAGCAGTGCTCTAAAAAGTAACCTGCGTGTGCAATCGAAGCAAGAACACAGCTGCTGCTCCTCACCCCCATGCAACCATTACATCCCCCTGGGCTCCGTGCAATGTTCTTTCTGATGAGGTGGGGTATGTCAGCCTTTGGTTGGAGGGGAGTCTGCCTAAAACAAACCCGTACCTCAGGCTTAATAGGCAGAAGACACCCAGCCCCTTGAGTTCAGCTGATGGCACCTGTGACATCTTTGCCTGTCCTGAGAGGCAGATCCCAGAGATTGCCTTCTGTAGAATTACATGTATCCTTGTGACCATGGCAATACATGGGGGAAAAGTCATAAACAGGACTGCAGGAGCAATAAAATCAAGTTAGAGCCTTGGCAAATGGTGGGTGTTGCTATTGTGTGGTTCTGCCAAGCATCTCTAGCACCTTGATACAATCAGGAACTGTCCACTGAAGCACAGTCCTGGTGCCTCCTGAAAAACATCCTAGAAGATGCTCTAGGATATTAGCAAGCCTTTATTGCAGAAGGCTTTCAAGGTAGGTCATTGTGTATCACATAAAATAGTACCTCTAATAAACCCATGGCAACTTTAATTTTGTCTCCATCTTACAGAATAAGTACCAGCATCTATCAACACATTCGGAGGAATTTACAGGCACTCTGTGAGCTGGAAACCAGCCAGAGGGGCCATTCTGACATTGGTGATACCAGAAGGGAAATAACTCAGATGGGCCTTTCTGAGGAGAGTTTCAGTATCTATTGTGGCCTGGCTCAGATCCAGGGTGCACAGTGCTGCACCAAGGCCAACCAGCGAGGCAATTCATCCCTTTGACACTCCAGAGAGATGCGTTTGAGGGTGGAGAACTTCATTTATATTTTATAGTGAACGTGTTTCCCCTTCCCATTACTCAGCTATGCAGCAGCAAAGAGACTTTTTAAACTCTATGTTAGAGAGATTATTCTAAAGTTATGCATTGTTTTTGCTGCTAATAGCTGCCAAATTAAGTTCCTTGAGGGATGAAATCACTTTAGACATCATGTCTTCCTCCAGGTAAATTTGTTCATACAGACTTCCATGTTGCTATGACAGGACAACCACAGCATGCGGGGTACCACAGAGGTGACAGCAAGTGAATTCTGTGAAATTCAGACTGTGTTAGGGTGCAGCTGGGGAACACATTCTGTGCTGAAACTGCCATGTAGATCTCAGTCTGTAGCACGTCCCATCACAGTCATGCATGGAATCTCTGCGTAAGGCATGTCTGGTGTCACCTCCCCCACTGAGCTCTGAAGGTCAATCAAAAACACTGAAGAAATTCAGAATTAAGACTCTAGAGCATCCTCACTACATAACCTATGTGTAAGCCCCCAGAGGATGTCATCCTCAGGGAGGAAATCGCAGTCTATTGTCACCTCCAGGGAAGAGCATTAAAGAGAGAACATTGCTCACTTATCTCCACTTCTGCGGCACCAAAGGATTCATGCACCCTAAAGTTCCCTCTTTAGCTATTGGAGTTCACACATCCAGTTCTCATAAACAGTTCTCTGCAAGATCCCATCTTGCTCCATTAGCACAATGGAAGCCTATTACTGCTAAAATCTTCATTTAAGTGCCTCATTTAGAAGCTGATATTAGATGGTATGAATAGACTCCCTTATCACAGCAAGTATCAGTGTCCTTCTTCAGGTTAGTAAAAATACATCCAATAGACTAATTTTCCAGTGGAAATCTACTGTGAAATCTCCGAGTACATAAAAATTTTAATGGAAAAAAAAATTATTTCCAAGAGATAGTTTTATGAAAAGTGAAACAACTATTTATAATTTATTGAGGGCAAGAAAGGTAAATTTTAAAGCTCAGGAAGGGTCCAGACTGCTAAAAGCAAGCCTGGAGAGGAAGTTCTATGTGTTTTCTTCTCTTAGAAACATCCAGATACAAGAACTGATGTTCTTCAGGACTGGAAGGGTTCCCACTCTGTCTATCTGTACTTTGAGCCAGATGGAATGCTGAAGGCAGGGCAAAAAAAGAATAATTTTATGCAATCCTCAGCAGAAAAAGTTACTTTCAAGAGACATATATTTCTTTCACTACATATTTTCTTAACCCACAGTACACAGAAATCCTTTTTCACTTTCCACAAAATTCACCACAAGTCTTCCAGTGACCTTTGGCCCATACATTTTAGACCTCACTTCCAGCCTTAACTTTCCCCACATTGGTTTCTTGACTTCTGAAGTTTGACTGTACAAAACACGTTAAAGAATGGGAATGAAAGTCCATAAGTACCAAGAAGAAGCCTCTTCTCTAACCTGGCTCTTCTGATCCCTTTTATAGATCACACTGTTGATAAGAACAAGAGTCTCCCCTTCCTGGACAAGTACCATGATCAAAATACTTTATTTTCACAGAAAAAATGGGAGGAATGGGGAAATGCAAGGAAACTACACTTTGCTGACCTGGTATATGCTGAAGCACCTGGCAAAGAGCAGGACAGTTTTCCAAGCTCATGCCTACTGGTCCTCTTTTGGCCAGCATTGCCTTAGCAATGTCAGTTGTTACTGTAGAAATTAAAAATCTATTCCCTCTTCCAATAAACTGGTATTTCTCTGGAAAACATAGTGCTTTGGAAAACATAGAATCATGCTGCTTCTTTGCAATATTTCAGACAAGGATGGGGGTCTTTTAGGCAGTTTTGCCAAAGCATCAAAATTAAATGTGTCACTGGATATGCACACACTTAATAGTGAACATTCTGCTGTAAATATATATATAAAAAAATACACATATATGTATGTACATGCAAAAACATACAGAGAAAGATAGATAAAAAAATATGAGATTAAAACCTGCAGTTCTGTACTCTGCTCTTGTGGTTTAAGTTAAACAAATTTCATTAAATTGGTTAGACCTAAAGACAACTTTCTAAGAGAGATTTGTTTTCAATGCTAATGCAATCACTTCTTTTCCTCTAAGCAAAGTCTTCTGCAGTATTGGAAAAAAAGAAAGATGAAACCCGCAAAATCAGTCCCAGTTGCCTAATCTAACCCATAATTGCAGTGTGAAGATCCCTTTGACAGAGGAGGAAGAAGGAGAACTCCATCAAAAGGAAGGATCTATAGGAAGGAGAGTCAACCTCCACTGAGTCATTTCCAGCGGCCTCCTCTTAACAGAGGTGCTGTTTATAGATTAATGGCAAGTCCCCATCATTCAGCTGGGTGATTCCCCACTCAGGACCCTGACTGTTTTCTCAGATTGACAGTTTGGATGTGAATTAGCATTTCTTGCGCTTGGAACTTGTTTTTAAACTTCACCTATTTAAAAGATGTGATATGGAGACAGCAGAAGGTGGATTCAGGTTCTTCCTCAGCTGTTGATTTGCACTTTCTGTGACTCAGTTTATCACATTTTCTCAATGGTATTTGAGATACTCATTTCAGAATCAGAACCCACAGTTGCACGGTCCTTTTGGCTACCTCTTCACCAACAGATGGTAAAAAAAGAAACCCCCAAACCCTCAGGGAAGTCATGAATTACTTCTTGTGAGCAGTGCCATTTGGAAAATGTCACTTTAGCAGAGTATAAAGTTCTGCTCTTACATAGCTTATGCTTCTGCATGTGCTTCAGAGCCAACAGCAACATCAAATATCTAGTTCTGAAAGAGCAATTTATTTCCCTAAACATATTTTTCCATAGGTCTAGGCTTGTTATCCATTTTAGGACTGAAAAGCGATATTCAACAGAAGCAGAGTCATCCTGTCATTTTGTTATGCAAATGACAGTAATGTCTTTGTCAGTATTAAAATCTCAGCAAAAAAAAAAAGGCCACTGGTTAATGCTTAAACCACAGGAAATGATCAATTTCTTAATTACAACAGCAATGCAATTATGCACTTATCTAAGACTCTTATTACTAGATACATTCTTGTAGAGGAGACAATTGCCTGCAGGCTGAAATTCACTGCTAAACTCCAACTACATCACTTTCCATCAGATTTTCAAAAGTCTCTGATCTTCACTGAACAGACAATGCAGGGACCTCTTCTGAAAATTTTGCTACTAACAGATTTCCATCCCTAAAGAAGGAGTAGAGTGGGTTTGAGAAGAACCTTCTAATAATGTTTCCTTAAACAGCACTTGTAAACAATAATAGGAAATACACTAAGTTTGCAGCCAAAGAGCTTTAAGAGAGTGTTGAGAGATGCAGAGGGAAGACCAGGGAGGACACCTGTGAATCTTTACAGCTGATGCTGCTAAAAGAACAGCTGATTTATATAAAGGGTAAGGCAAGAGCTGTGCTAGAATGGTAGCTGGGAATACGAATGTTAAAAGAGGGTGTTGTTTTTTCTGTCTTTTTCCAGTGATGTAGCTATAGTATGAGGATAAATTTTGAGGCAAGAACTCATTTCTGAAACTATAATAGCTGTCTTCTAAAAGGTGTGTTTGTTTCTATTTTGAGCTTTTCTCTTACTTGGAGTAAGAAGCTCAAGGGCAGAAAAGGGAAAGAGGTTTCAAAAGCACAAATGATGCAACTGATGCTGTCTCAAGACTTATCACTGCAAGACCAAAGGGAATCCTAGAGACCTGGCACAGGTAATGTCTACATCTGACTCAACTGTTTTATTTTTTTTGTATTAGAAGTGAATGAATTGAGATTTTTTCTTGTGTCTAAAAGAGGTAACTGGCACTTACTTTGGTTTGACTCTTCATTAGTAACTTTGTACCATGCCTCTCTTGAACCTCCTGCTGGCCTTTGCCGAGGCAGCTCAACAGAGTTCTCAGATGCTTCTTCTGAGAGTACCCACAAACCCTGCTGGTTCCCCCAGCCCCAAATCTTGTGCTTGCAACTGTCTTTGAGGTGCTCTGCTTCCACACTGCAAAGTTCTGTGTAGATTACGTGTAGCATTATGCTTTCCCTCCTTTCACATGGAGGGTTGGCTAAAGTCCTGGATTTGGCTCTCTCAGCTTGCCTGTTAGAGGGAAGCACTGATGCTGCTTGGGCACATGTGGGTGCAGCAAGCATTGGGGTCAGGAGCTGCTTAGAGCCCTTGGAATGTTTTCTGTGTCATCTGCCATTGGACCCTCTGCAGCAGCCCCTTGGTTTCTGTGGTGCATGATGTGATCTGGGTGTGTTGCTCTGGTGGAAGACACAAGCAGGTCATAGGGCTGTTTGATGCTATTGTCACTTAAAAAAACATGGGAGCCCTCAAAAACCTTGGGAAAGTTGTGAGAACATACAGGTAGCACCCAGGTGCTAAAGGTTCCCAAATTTTACCTGTTCAGGACAGGAAAAAGGCTGTTCCAGGCCGGCCATTTTAGCCTCCAAACACAGATTTATTTACCTACAACTTAACTGTCTTCACAACCGTAGCACCATGGTGTTGATTTTATCCTGGTTTACACTGACCTTGCCTTCTGTCCAGAGCCCCAGGAATGTAGCCAAACTGCCATGCATGTCTCATGTCCATTGCATTCACCTGGAGATTTTCAAGCTGTGGTACAAGACCTCTCCATAGTCAGGTTCAGCTCTTTCTCAAACAAGTAGTTTACTCTTCTCCTGTCATTGTGTCTTCCCTTTATATATCCAATGTGTGCTACTTGTGATATATTCAGGGCATTACATGATGTTCTCTTTCATGAAAGACTGGTTTTCACCCAGAAATAGATTATTTTACTGTGAGCATGAAAGGTGACATAGCCAGCAGGACACTTATTTTTTTCTGGGGACTCATGAAACTGAGATCACTGTCCCCTGAAGACTGAAGGCGTGTTAAGCCTCCCTGTTTGATTTGCTTTGCACAGTATTTAGGAAAAAAAAGACTATATCATAATCTGTGATCACAAAATTATGTGCAAATTAGTGAAATACCCGCATATTATTCAGCGTTTTGCTGAGAAGTAAAACATCTTAAGCAAAAAATTTCTGGTTATGGAGCACAAACAGGAGTAAAGCCTGGGCTCTCTGAGGGTTTAAGTACAGTCCAATGTGTGGAATGAACTTGTCTCCAGGCTGGTGTGCAGACACAGACTATTGCAAAGAGTTCAAGAGGCATTTTGCATAAAGGGGTTGATTTATTTCTTGTAGCTTTTAGAAAACATAGTGCAAACAGGATAGTGGTTAGTCTACTTAAGTGGTTGCATATGTATAATTTAATAAGGCACACTTGACAGCAGATGTTCTGCATTCATTCTCCATGATGTCCTGAGCAATATTAACTTCAGGCTACTGAAAAATTAGCATGTTTGGACAGACTGTTTGCTACAAGATGCTCCAAATTGCATATGACTGGGATTTTTTTTTTTTTTCTTTCCCCACTGCTCACCTGTCACAATTTCTAGTAGCCTAAAAGCTAAAACTTAGAGGATGTTATCTAGATGCCACTGTTCTCACGCATTGCTAAGCTCAGCTGTAAGTCACATCTAACTCTTTGACTGGTGGCTCACTAATTCTGGGGTTTTATCTTCATCTCAGTGTGTTTTATTTCACCTGTTTCTCCAAGTTGTCTTGCATGTCGCCACAAATAAAACTAATGTTGCTAACAAGGTTACCATCCATGTTCCTCTCAATCAGGGTAGCAACCAGCCCCTCAAGAAGCCAGTCTTGAAACTTCTGCAGTTCACACCCTTCCACAACAAAGTAAATGTTTCCTTCAATTTTTTTGTCTCTTTCCTTTGTGCTTATTTCTACAAAACTTTTGTACCTGTCCTTGTCTGCTGTGCTTGGCATGGGTACTGTGTTGCCAGGTTCCCAGTGTTTGAAGATTTTTAGCTAATGGTTTTTAAGGTTGAATGCCTAAGGCTTAGTTCTTGAATTCAGCAGAGGCAAGTAAATAATTAAGTTGCCTGCGATTTTCTTGCTGTTACTCGTTGTCCTCCCTAGTGAAGGTGAGAAAATCTGATTCCTCTGAATAAACCAGACTTACCAAAGTCTTTGACTTCTTCAACATCACTTAAATCCTAAAGCAATGTGGTGCCTGGAATCGTGTTGCAGCCTTCAGCACATTCTATCCAGGGCTTCAGTAGCTATATTTGGATAGAACTTGCTTGTTAGGGTGTTTTTAAGTGATACAAAAGCACTCTCAAAATTAGCCGTAATCAGTGGGAGCTGCAGGTTATGCAGAGTATGTGGATTTTCAGTCTGCTTGAATATTTCAGAGAGGTATAGATCTCAAATCTTAGCTTCAGCCACTAAAAAATAGTCTCTGGGCATGTTAAACTACTTGCATGAATAAGGTTCTCAACTTCACAGGTCCCTTGCCCCTTTGATCTGTTGGGACACCAGGGGATAGGTATGATGTATGTGTGTGATTTACTTGCATCTGGCTTGGATGCTCATCATGAGGTGTACAGATAAACCCCTGTGAACTTGAGTAGTGCTTTTGTTCTGAGTACTGGAAAGTGAAGCAGGAAACAACATTAAATGGCTGTTCATAGGGAAAAAAAGAGGAGGTGTACATCTGGGCATAATGACATCATAAAAGAAATGCAGACAAGATGTTATCTATGAAAACAGTTTGAGCTGACAAAGCAAAGAGCCTCCAGCCAGGCTAGTGAGGAAACATCCAAGATAATAAAGTAGGAGGATTGTGAGAGTATGAACGTGCTACTGCAAGGCTGCTCACAGTGGCTAAGTGGGAACTGGCCTGGTTTTACACTCAATGAACAGAACTTCAGCTGTCTCACTGGTAAACAAAAACAGTGCAAGTGAGGTCACAGGTCACCAGAGGCTCTTCAAAACAAGTAGAACTCACCAAATCCCTCCTAAAGCCAAATGAGGAGAGGAAACTTTCACCTAAAACCACCTTCTTTGGCAACAATCCAAACTTAAGGTCATTTTATAGATATTGCTAGAGACTGACTTTTCCTCTTTCAAAGGAAAGCATGGGGGTTTTTTATTATTTATCATTTCAGTGAACACATCAGGAGGATAGCCAAGTAAAGTAAGTTCACTCTACCTCAGAGCCAGCACCTGAAGTTGGCTTCTTGTGTCCTGTATAACTCCTCCATAACTTCTGCAGTTTCCATAGCAGTTGAGGTATTGTATGTGAATGACTGTGTGATGTTGTTCCTGGACTCACAGAAACTTGGTAGCAATCACTGTGCCTCTTACCTTGACTCCTCAGTGGAGCTCTATAGAGTCACTGAAAGCTTGTGTCCAAGTGCATCTTAAATTACATGCTCCTTTTACAGATGTTCTTTGCTAGTCCCAGCCATTTCTCCCATTGCTATGTTCATAAAGCAGAGTGGTCTTTTTCCTAACTCAGACCATCTTGGCACATTTGATTTGCATTTATGACTTGCAAAAATTGTTAAACAGCTATTAATTTGCTTGCTTTCATCATCAAAAAAACCACTTTTCTCTTTTCTGTGGGTAGCAAAACCCAAGGTTGAACTCAGGTTGCCTTTATCCAGTGTTTCAGCATCCAGTACTTCATACAGCACGGCCTTTCCTGGAAGCTCCATGTGCATGAGCCATCCAGACCTGACCTTGCTCTGCCTGAGACATCTAATGAGATCACAGCTGGAGGTGATATAGCTATGAACATTGTAGTTATGGGAAAATCTGGGGAGATATTTTTAACAAATAAAAATGGAATGCTTGCAAAAGCATGACGTGAGCAATGTTTTCAGGACTTTGAGTTCCCTTCTCATGAACATGTGGAAACTCTTTAGGCGTATGGTATCAAGATCTTAGTTAATTTATCTTTCCAGACTGCTCGCTCAAAGATTTGTTCTTTCTTCTTATATGAGAAGCTAATGTTGCAGCCCAAGGTCATGGAAAGAAATAGGGAAAGAGTTTTGTGAATACACTTAATTGTTTTATTTTTAGACTTTGTTTTCTTCTTCTGTAGCCAGTGTTCAGCATAAAAGAAAGGGAAAGGTGGAACAGGAATTGTGTTGAGTAACAAGCTTTCAGGTTTTTCTCTGTAAAACATTTGAAATAATCATAAACACATGTTAATATGTGGTGATTGGTAGCAGGGAAGGAAAAGCTACGGGAGCATATCCACCTGACAAAGTGTATGTGTGTGTTCCTTTCAAAGAATGAGGGCAACCTGCAATTTCCAGTAAAGCAGGAGATTTAGATTGTGCTTCAGAAACCAGAACAAGTAAAGGGGTCAGTGGGTAAAATTAGAGTGAGACTATGAAGACAGCACATGGACCTTATTAGCATCTGCTAGGAGGAGAAGCATAAAAAAAGTGACTGCAGGTATCTCCCTGTCACAGGGGACCCATGGCCTGATGTCCCTCGCACTGCAGAAAGGAATTTAAACCAGACGGAGGTTTAGGGCTTTCCACAGCAATTAAACATTTTAATGTTTGTTAGTCAGGACAAGGTGGTACTTACAATTGGCAAAAAGCACCTGGAAAAAGCCCTCTGAGAAACCAACTTATGCTTTGAATTAAAAGTTTACAATGTGCAGACTGCCTGTAAGTGGAGTGGTGCTGAGGGGCTGTGGACTCACCCTCTCCTCAGCGTTTGGCAGAGCTGCCATGTAAGCCCGAGCCAAGTCCAGAACTGGAACATTGTACAAGACAAATTAATTCTCAAAAGAAAGGAAAGAAAACTATCCAGTTTTAGATGAAGTATTGGCTGAAGTTTCCAGAACAACTTCTCAGACTGAGAAACAACAGAAGGTAATTGAGGACACGAGAACAGGGTGAACTGGACATTGTCTTCACACACAGCTTTAGCCCTTACCATCAACTTGCAAGGGAGATCTCAGTCCTGGGTGGCGTGTTGTGCCAAGATTTTCTTTAAAGAGAATATGGTGATGAACAAAACTCTTGAGAAACAAAATTTCATTTACTACAATTTGCATATTGAAAATTATTAAAATCAAAGATCCAGAAACATGAGGTAATTATCCCACTGGCAGTCAGTGAACTTCAATACCTTCTGTACATGCCAAAAATGTCAAAACTTCTGAGATTGTTTTTCACAAAAATTTGGAGTCTAATATACTGTTGTGGGACTGTGCACACTAATATAATTTTCTTCATATGAAAAGTAGCTATTGTATTGTTATTATATTTTTCATTTTATCTACATATAACTGTGAATACTTTTCAGATAAAAAAACCATCCTTAACCTTGAGCTCAGTCACAACCAGAGACCCAAAAAGCATTGCCCTTGTTTTTTGTTATTCCTAAGAAGGAAATAAAAATCCCAGTTTTGTGTCTCAAAGAAGTACTAAAAAGTGGGGGTTCTCACGATTCTTGAAATATGTATTCTGTACCACTGAATGACACTGGTAAATTTAGTCAAAACCAGTGTAGGTCAGACAGAGGCAGTCTGTGATTCAGAAAGGCTTTAGAGTTGCTTAAAATATCCTGTTTGCCTGGTGTTCCTGGGTGAAGTTTAAATAGCCACCACAAATATCCTTTATTCAGGGGTAGATTTCTGCTTCCCTTCTTAAATAAGGTAATTAGTCTATGTGTCAGCTTTCAGTCTGCATCATATATTCATGGGAGCTGGCCCAGCATTCTTAGTAGAGCTGCAGTTAGTACATAATGCCTACAGATTAACAGAATGGATATTTAAATGTCCAGCTGCCTGACTGAAATCATTATCTCTGAAGGATCTGTGGGAAGCTCAACATCCACATTGAAATTATGAAGTTATATCTTGTAATTACCCATCATTTGTAAAGCCACCTATCTCATAGGCCCTTATTGCAAGCATGTTATCCTGTCTCAGTTTGGAGACATCTTGTTTACAGCCTGGAAAGGAGGAAGGAAATTTGTGGTTTTTAACATCTGTTGTTAGATCTTGTCTGCAACTTCATCTTTAGGTGCTCCATCGTAGAGCCTGAACTGGGAGCTGATGATGAGGAGGATTTGGGACCAACAGCCTTTCTAATGTTTATTTTAACTAACCATTGGGATAAAGCACTAGGCAGCAAGGATTTTAGCAAAACCCAGCAATATTTCATTGCAGTTCTTACTGTGCTTTACAAGTGAAATTAGAGCAGCTTTCCTCAAAAACTACAAAAATAAAACAAAACCAGATTCTGGGTTTTTAGGAAGCCTAGTCCTGCTGCTTCAGGAATCCTTTTGGTATGTGGGGAGCCAGAGTGGGAGAGAAACTGTTTTTATTTATTTGTATGAACCCAGTTACCATATGGCTCATAACATGGAAGGAGAATCTTCCTCCTCTTTTGGAAGAGTTTGTTTTTGTTTGACATGGCTCTACAGGAATGCATCTCTGGCTGCCCCAGTGCTGAGCAGATAAATCCCTTCAGCATGCAGTCACTGCCCTTGTAACTCTGCCTCTGAAGAGTGTGCTGAAACCACCTTGCCCATGCACAGCCCAGAATATTTCTAAAAATCAAGAGAAAAAGCGGATTTATCTATTGCCCACGAAGTCAATAGCATTACCAAGCTTGCTTCCTCTTTTCACATTGTTTGAGAATAATTTGTTTTAATAAATTAGGTGTTTCTTTTCTCATAAATTATGCTTTTTTGGGGGGGAAATATCCATAGACTTAAAGGTTTGCATGTGCAACTAACCCACAGCACAGCATTTGGGTTATTATTTGGGTGATAAACAGATGCTGATTACTTCAGTGACACTGGAATTAAATAGTATTCTTGCAATGGGCTGCATATTATAAAAATGGCTCTGGATCTTTTTATCTGGTGCCAAGCTTGTACTTCCAGTCCTTCCTCTTGGGTACCATGGAGACACTGCAAGAGAAAGAAATGGGAAGAGTTGGATGCTTCTGGAATTTTTATTTAGCAAAATTTTGTCAGGTTATTCTTCTCTTTGGAATATCAAATCACATGTTATCAAGTAACTTGATATTCCCTGAGGCTGCACAAGATTCATAGCATCTGGCTATTGCAGGTATATATAAAACAGTTATTTTTCTGAATGTCAGGTGGATTTTTGACTTCTACATTGAAGAGTTGGAGCACTGGTTGTTACTTTCCTGCTGAATCTCATCAGAAAACACTATTTCTGTGAGATCTCACAGCAGTTGTTATATCCCTATCTGTCACAGTCATATTTTCACAATTAGAGAGACCTTCTCAACTTTCTCTTGTAAGAATGAACTTCAGTAGTTGTGTGTGAGACTCTTGTCAGACAGACATGAAAACTAGGGGAGCTTGCTCCCAGGCTGTGATTCAAACCATCTGGGTTAGGGATTTTCAGTTTTGCCACTGATTCAAGACCTTGCCTCAGGGTAAAAATCAAAGGTTATTTTCTAGGGCTCAGTTTTATTAAGGTCCTGTCTCATGCTTAGAGAGATCTTTTGTCTTTGCTCACATTGAGTTTGAGCCTGAAAAATGGTCCCCTATGCAGGAAGGGGCTTTACTCAAGCCATAGAGATACGACAGATTTGTTTAAACAAAGAGTTGTTCCTTTGTTTGTGGTTGGGTTTGGTGGGTTTTTTTCAGCCTCGTCTGCTTCCTCAGGTGGTAGCTGGTGTCTTCCCCTCTGTCTGAACAGCAGCAAAGGTGGGGCTGTTTAGGGCTTCCAAAAACCTGTCCCACATGTTCCCACAGTTTTGCACTGCCAAGAGTCATAGCCTGACCAATGCAGGTACAGACAGGTATTTAACTCAAATGAAAATGCCAATCAACAGTGATCTGTTGGTCTCATTAGTGGCTGACACAGAGCCAAGAGCACCTCCAGACAAGCAAGAAGAAAGGAAGAGAACTTTTATCTGTGCCCTCAAATCCTGATGATTCTATGCTTGCTGTTACATTTTGTGACCCAAAGCCATCTTGGAAAGTGTTACAATAAAGGAGCTGTAACACCATAGAGTTCATATTTTTATATTACAGGACTGTGATGTGGTTCTGCCAGCAGGTCTCTTGGGAACTCTTTGGCTGCTTTCCCGATTTAGCTGTTACATGGCTGATTCATTTAAAGAGACAAGAACACCATGTCCTCAGGAGTGCCTGCTGAGACATTCCCTTGAAGACATGCCTAATGGCTTCACCAACCTGTGGGTGCATCAGATTTATTACAGAAAATGAAAAGAATAGAGAAGCAGTGGTGTTTGTTCTGCTGAGAGAACACAGAGTGCACCAGAGCTGCAGAGAAAAAGAAAATGTAAAGGATGTTTCAAGTGTTGTCAGATGTGTTTGTGGCTGAAATACGGCAAAAAAAGGTTGGGCTAGCTCAGATTGAACCAAAGGAATAATTCTAAGTAGCCAAATTTCTAAAGAATTTTTTCTTTCAAGGATCTTTGTGGGGGTTTTGTGGGGTTTTGTTTGGGCTCTTTTTCCCCATATGAAACCACCTGTGTCTGGTACAACCTCAGTTCTATGGCTGCATTAGTTATAGTCACTCCCCCTCTTTGGGCACACTGGTACATGTTATTGATCTGAAGTCTTTGAGGGAGAGTTTTTATCAGGCTTTTTCTTCTGTGGACCACTGCTCTCAAAAAGTATGTAGGAATTCAGGACCTTCAAACCCTCTGCCTGTCAGTCAAATTTTCTTTATCAGCTAAAGGGAACTGGCAACATGACTCCGTTCTGCATTTAGGGTAAACCCTGAAATAGTAACATCTGATTTATTATTTGCACAATGGTCAATCCAAACTGGGGTGATAAACATTCTTAACTACACACCTGCAAAAATCCAGGTAATGGCAGAGTTGTCATCAGGTTACATGATTGAAAGCTGTTCACTCTCTTGGGAAAGGGAAAAGATAGTTTTGTATGAACAGATTGTTACAGTCAGGCTTCACACACACAGAAAGAGATGATTACCCCACTACTGACATTTGCAATCAGCGAAAAACACTTTCTAAAAATCTGTATGATCATTTTGTTCCCTCTCAAAGATGTTGCAAAGCCATTTTGTCAGATTGTGCTCTTAAGAGAGTCCAGACAGGGCAGGACCTGGACTCTCTTCTGACCAAATGGCTACTGCTCAGCAAGATTGTCCCAGGGAGCGTCTGCACAAAGAGCTTGTCTGCTCAGTGAGGGCTTTGGTTCATACCCTCCAGCCTCTCATCTTAGAGGCAATCATAGCATAAGAGGAGCAAGCAGCTGGTTCTGCATTGTCATCCAAGCAACAAGGCTGGAAGTAGTGCTGTGCCAGTCTTGCACAAAATCCCAAAATAGAATGCTAATAAATGGAGCAGCAGACTATGGAGACAGCTAGAAAATTAGTGTGATGTGGGAAACGGTGGTTTTGGTGAGAAAAAGCATGTTATACACTTTTTCTATTTTTGTTTCTTACTCTCTGAAAACTGTAAAAGCCTCATAAAACAGAAGTATTTTCTTTTCTTGGCCCTGAGAAGATGTGTGCATAAGCAAACCAACATTGAAGTTGCCACAGTATTCCTCAGTGATGTGCTTCCCAGCTTCCTGCTCCACAGGATCTCTGAATATCTGATGTGGACCCTCATCTACTGCTCCAGAACTAGAGTTTAGGCTTATGTTGTCTTATTATGACAGTGTCCAGAGGATCCAACAGGAGACCAGGGTCACACTATCCTGAGTGCAGCATAGACTCTGGTTTCAGAGCGAAGAAATTGTTTACCAGGAGTTGCCTTCAACTGGATCCATAGGCTTAAAAACAACAGTAAACACATCTCCTGTACTTACAGAAGTACGAAAAAAGCAAGCAAAAAGTGTTTAACTATTTGTTAAATGGAGCTTGGGTAGGGAGAGACAAGTTTGTAAAGTGCTAAGTGAAACCACTTCAGTGGAGGACTTAACTGGTACAACATAAGAAGCAGTAATTGAGTCAGGACAAGGAGTCTTTCATGCAGTAATTGTTGCCAAGTTCTTTCTCACTGTAGCTTGTTTAGTGTCAAGAAGCTATTTGAAATCTACTGGCTCTCTTAGGTGTTTGTTGTCAGACATACAAAAGTGTAAACCCATTACTATTAAAGTCCTAGAAGCACTTGCACTCATCTCTTTTGCAAGGAGACATTGCAAGATGCAGTCTATTATGTTAGGAAAGCATTAAGGGGTTTTGTTTTGTCTCAGTGCCCCCATTCTATATGAAGTACTTGTAGAGTACAGAATATTTGGAACCAAAGGTGGAGAGTGTAGAACTCAGAACTGTAGAGTTAGATGTTTAGAATTATGTTTCTGAAAGGGAAAATAATTGTAAAAGTGACTCATTAATATCAAGTCTTTTTGATGACAGTTTAATGAAAATGGACATGTCTTCAATGTCACATAGAGAGGAAAGCCCTTCAGGCCGTATCTTAATGACTTTCTTAGACTGCATGTGTGTAAAACTTAACATTTCAAATAATTCTATGCCATGAACAGGATTTGCTCTGGTCTTGACAGCCTCTTAAATGCTCATGAAGTTGAGGCAAGATCTAAAAATGCTTCAGGCTTAAACAGAGCATTATCAGATGTCCTCTGCTACTTATGTGTTGTGCTACATTTGTTTCCTCTATTACATCCCAAGTTTCACATAACTTTACATTGTAATTTTTCTTATTGAGCCAAAAAAAAGAAAATTTGACGATGCCTGAACTGAGGGTCCTTTCTGCAGCTCAATGCCATTGTGCAAAGAGCTCTTCTTTTAATCCTCCCTGTTAAACAGGAGCTGACTGGAGTGAATGTAAACAATTTAAATTGAGGAAAATTTTCTTTTAATCCTCTTCCAGCTCTCAGCTTGACTGCTTAAAATGTCCTTGTGGTTCTGCTGAAAAATTCTTTATTCTGCCCTAAAGAGTTGTTTAGTCTCTAACAGACAAACGCTTTTAATAAAATAAAGACATTTAAGACAGATTGTTCTATAGCACTAAGTCATATCAGAAAATCTTAGCAATAAATGATATGTCATGTTTTTTTTCCCAGATACACAGATGTTTTTCAGGCTCTGTAATAGGAATATAAACAAAAATATTATCCCTTTACAGCTAAAGCAGTAGTCCAATTTGGGACAGGAGAAGAAATTAGTCTAGAATAAAATATCACTGCAGTCATCTGTCTTGTCAAAGAAAGCACAAACTTCTGCTTTCATGATAACAGCAGAACAATCAAAGAGGCTTTTTCCTCCAAACCAAACCCATTTTGAAGTAATGCTTGAGGTCTAAATTTTTGTCACATGGTTTTTACAAGTTAAAATACCAAAGTTTCTTCTTACTGCAACCTTAGCTGCTTTCACTTTTTTCCCAGTCCTTCTGTGTAGTTTCAGCTGCTTCTTGTGCCCATGGTTGAGCACAGCCACTCATTAACACTAGTGGAAAAGCCCTGCAGCTCACAGCTCAGCCATGGGAAAGGCTCCCTGTGTTAGCTGGAGACACCCCTGGTATTTTGGTTTTGGTATTTGGGAGCTTCCCTCGCTTTACCATCAAATTCCATGATGATGTGTTTCATTCCTGTGCCTCAAAGGAAAAAATTATATGGCTGCTCTGTCCTCTGTTTCAGAGGGGTTCTTCCATTTCTGAACATTGCCCATCCAGCAATCTATAGCCTGTGACTGGTGCTGCCAAGATGCCTCATGCTCCATCTCCTCATCTGTTAATCCACTCCGAGGATCCTCAGTTTCTTTTACTTTGCACATTTTTTTCTTTAAGAAAAAGGCTAATGTTTTTCAGGTGTATGTGCACCTTATGTCCTTTTTGATACTGAGTGTGGAACACTCTTCATTTAATGATTCATAAGCAATAATTCCAGGTAATAAACAGTGAACTAAGGTCTATACATATTCTTTCTCAACTATGAGAATGTCAGCTGTTCCTGATTTTGTCACATTCCTTGTCAGCATATTTCAATTTTACCCCCAATCTCTCAGTCCATCACAAGGAACCAGCTTCACTGTGGCAAATGGAATCTTCTTTTGACAGATGATTTCGTATGACCAATAAGTCCCATCATCCATTAACAAGATAAAAATGTCATTTTCAGAGTTATTTTGTAAAAACTGTAGGGACATGCCAACATCCATCAAATACAATTTACAAAATATTCTCCTTGCAGATTAATAAGTTGCGTCATAGCCCATCAACAGTGCTAGCTAACAAAACATCAAATAAGCATTCTGTACGATAAATAAAGCTATTTAAAAGCATCAAAAACATTGCAAAAAATAATAAACCTGGATTTCTTCTCTTGAATGTCTTGGAGAGCAAGGTCTCCTGCTGGTCCCTGAATCAGTGAATATCTAGGCTCTCCAGAGAGCCCTATACGTGAAGTTCAGCAACATCAACTTGCAAACTAGAAAGCCTTTTCACTACACTGCAACTACTAGTGCATTTTCTTTTTTTTTTTTTTAATATCAAACCTTAGATCACACTATCCAAGACTATTTTACTCTACATCTTATATTGTTATTTATGATAATTTAAACCAAATCTAAAATGGTGTCACTCTTGATTCATTTGTTTGCTATTTGGCAAAGAAATTGATGCAGCTTTTAACATTACTGGTAATATTTGTTCTGGGTTTCCAATGGGAAAGTTTTATATAATTTAGAATGAGATATTTCCTTGTAATATTGATCTGTCAAAACTATCAAAGAGCTTTCAAGTTGTAAACAGATCTGACCTAGAGCATCTGTAAAAGTCCATACATGCAACTCCAGCAGAGTCTCCTGGGAGATGGTGGTGAAATCTCTATCCTTAAAAATTTTCAGAATTCAGCATAAACAAGCCTGAACCACCTGGTCTAACTTTGAAGCTAGCTCTGCTTTGAGCAGGAGGTTGGACTAGTCATCTTCCAAGGTTTCTTCCAACCTCTATTTTTTCCTGTCATTTTATAATACCTACTCTTCTTCAGCCTCTCAGATCACTTCATGTTTGCTTCTATCCCCTTTGAACAGTGAGTGTCCTTTAGAAACCTAGATCACAACTCTTTTTCCGTACTCCTTCTATTTACCCCATATAGCTCTTTTCATTTCCTACTTTAATCAGTGTATTTCCTTCTGGTTTGCCACCTAGTTTCTTTGCAATAAGAATGGTAAAATGATTTATCTTAACTCGTTCTATTTCCCTACTGGAGTAAGTCTTTCTTTTGAAAGCGTTGTCCAGATCTGTTTTCTTCCATGTTAGCATCTGTTTCCTTAATGTCTGTTTTGTTGTGTGCTGATATTCTTCTAACTTGTTACGTTCTTCACTTTTTTCCCTACATTTTGAAGGAAATCCTGAAAGTTTTCTCCTCCAGAGAAAGTGAGTGGGAGCAGTCTGCCAGCCTCCCCTGGACTCTGGTGGAGTCAGCTACCAGCAGTCCTTTCCCTGGGAGTGTCTTCCATTGATCAGAAATCTTAAAACTTCAGAACACAAAATGCAGAACTGCATACTAATTTTCATTACTTTTCCATGCCTTCTCTAGAGTCCAGGAAAACAGCCAGGACCATCCTGTTAGGACTACATGTTTGTGATGAATCAGTATTCCTTTCTATTTGCAGGTTTTACTTCCTTTTCCACCATGAGTGTTCAATATACCCCTCTGCCTTCTATTAGTCTGCTGGCTTAGCATTATTGTTCATCTCTCATATTATTTTGTTCGGGGTATTTTTTGCTCTGGCCTTTCTGTTTCTGGATACCAGTTTCTTGTTCTTTTCTGTTGTCTCTTCTCACCAACTGAAAGTTCTGTTCACGGCAGCAGCATTTGCTTAAATGCAGAAACACTATTACCAGAAAAAGGAGGGGAAAAAAACACCAAAACCCAAGCCCACAATATTAATTATTTCTGTTTCTTTAATGAAAGCATACACAGTGGTGGTGTAGTACACCAAGTACAACACAAAACTTCAACCAGTTTGAAAGCATTGACCTGTACTCCTGACATAACTGGAGCAGAGTCTCCTAAGGGATAGCTGTTATATTGATGCTTTTACTGTCTGTACCCCACAAAACTCCGGATACTTTTGGTATTTGTAGTTTTCATGTATGCCCTGACTCCTTCCATCAGTAAATAAATTAAACTTCGCTTATGTCCTGTCAAAGCTGTGTTGCAAGAGGTGGCCACAAACTGAACCATGATTCCAGGTTTGGGGATTGTTACAATTTTGGATTAGATTTCACTTTGAAAGTTGTGTTCTAATTCTAGGGGGTTTGTTCTTTCCTAAACAATTATAGGATTTATTCTCAGCAGTGAAGCCAAAGCAATCCTTTGCCAGGAAATAGAGTTGTTTATAAGCAGTCACGCAGGACCATACAAACTAGGATGGCCACTGGAGGTAGTCTGGTATGATTTCCTGAGAAATTAGGTGGCATCACAGTTTTAATTTTGATATCATGGGAAAATTCCAGCTTGGGTGATGAGTATTGTCCATCCAACCCCATAACACAGTCAAAAGCTTGTACTCATCTTCCTCCCCAGTGCTAGTCTCACAGTATGTCCATCACCAGCTGAATAGTCTCCATCTCCCTCCTGAACCAGAGAACCCAGCTGCACTTTGATCTTCAATAAACTTACTCCAGAGTTTTCAAATACATAGCTTTAAGATAAATAGTAGCTGTAACCATACACTGTGGATATGCAGCTTTCCAGTACCTAAGGTGGCTCCAAGAGACCTGGAGAGGCATTTTTTACAAGGGCTTGTGGTGATAGGAAGAGAGGGAATACCTTTAAGCTGATAGAGGGTAAATTGAGATTAGATATTAGGAGAAAATTCTTTCCTATGAGGGTGGTGGGGCACTGGAACATATTTTCCAGAGAAGTTGTGGATGTCCCAGCCCTGGAATTGTACAAGGACAGGTTGGGTGGGGTTTTGAGCAACCTCATCTCGTGGAAGGCATCCCTGCCCCACTGAGAGGTGTTGGAACTAGATATTCTTTCATGTCCTTTCCAAACCCAGAAAGTCTAACCTTATGGGTTATTGACAGGAAATCCTCAGCAGATGCTTTTGGTGGTTATAGGCAGCCTGTTGACTTCTTGAATTCTGTAACAAAAACTCTTACAAAAACCTTCACCCTTTAGGAACGTTCTCAAAAATCTTGCCGTGTAACATGTTCATTTAAAAGACTGGGGTTTGTGTTGATAGATGTACTTGTACTGAAAGAAATTCACAGGAAATCATTAAGAGTTATATTTTGACCATACTGGAATTTCCCTCAGGAAACACTATGAAAATCCCCTGGCTGCTGCTTAGGGAAACTAGGACAAATATGAGAGAAGTGGCCAAGCTGTGGTTATCAAGCCAAATGCAAAAGCTAAATGATTGAATTGCATGGCTCTTAAACTGGATATGGGACTGTGCTGCCATAGAAATTGCTGGCTAATTTAAGTGACTGTTGTGAGGGCGAAATAAAGCAGCAGGTAGTTCTGAAGCTGACATTGCTGTGCTCCCCAGGGCCAAGCCGCCCATCCAACCTCTGCAGCCCTTGGAGCAGTGGGGCAGAGTGGGGCAGCAGTGGAGCTGCTACTCTCCAGCTCCCTGGTTCTTGGATCTGAGTGTTCATTCTTCTTGGCTCCAAGCAGTCTGCTTGCTTTTGTCTCTACGAGTAGGTTAGGGAGCCGTGTCTCCCAACACATACAGTCCAATGTATCCTGTGCTGCAACCTCTCTGAGGCATTTTTCCCTTTTCCGCGCTGTGTGTGGCACGTAGTGAATGCTGGCGTTTCAGACTAAATGAGCACTTGCAGCCCATCCATCCTCATTTAGGAGCTGACTTTTCTTGTGCAGCTCATCAGAGCAGGCTTTTAAACAAAGTTGTGTTTGAGAGAGGCTGGAAGCCCATGTGTGCCTGCCAAACACCTTCCAGCTGGCAAGAGACCTGAGCAATTCCATAGATTAAATGAGATGGGTTTAGAATATATTTCCTGCTGCTTTGTCTCTGAAAGGGGAAGTAGCTGTTCTGTTGCTCCAGTGCTGTATGCCATTTCAGGGGTGAAGGATGGCATAAATATCCAGTTGGAATTGTGTGGGGCACTGCAAACACTTTTATGTACTTGTGTAGCCATGTGCCCTCACACAGGCACCCCAGTTGCAGCGAATTAAAGCCAGATAAACAAGCTGTTTCCTAACAGTAACTTATGATCCTGGCTGATCTCTCTCAGGCTTTTTACCAACATATGCTGTCTATTTCTAAAGTCCCAAAAGTACAAGATCTATGATATCTGGGCTAATGGGCTCGTTCACATTCCTTTCCTTCTCTTAGATTCATGCCGCTCAAAGATGATGCCAAGTGCTGCTAGGCCAGGAGTTGAATTTCAAGTGGAGCCTAGAAACTTGGTGTAAATGCCTCCATCAGCACTTGCAATCTCTTTGTACATCTCAGTTTTCCATCATGCTTTCAGAAGCAGTTTAATGAAATGCAGAAGCTTTTCTTCCTGTGTTTGAAATGCTCTATATTTTGAACTGTCAAAGAATTAGAATGCTGTCCTAACTAACACCTGCAATCAGAAGCAAGAACTAGAACATTGTCAAGTTAATGACTGTGACAAGCACACCACTGGAACAGGATGATGGTGAACTTATTTGCCCTAGATTTTTATTTTCTCTTTTGCCTCAGGAAAATTACATTTCAACCAAGCAGGGAAGGCCTTCCCATGACCCAGTTTTCCTTCCACTGTCTTAGAAAACATTCCCATGTTTTGGATATATTCACAGTAATCAGAAGAAATGTACTAAGCCTCATGACCACAAATTCCTTTCTTTTATCTTCCCTTCTCTCTAAAGGTCTCAGCACTCAGAATAAAAAGTATTTAATGTTACAAACCTCAGAAAATAGCTTGTTCTGCATAAACTCTGCTTTTGGGACACTTGCAAATAAAACTGCAAGTTCCTTGAGTGTCAGGTCACCTACAGAGGCCAAATAGAGAATGATTCACCCCTTTAATTCCTTATATACAGAATATCTTTCAGAAAAGTCTTCAAACACGTTACAGGAGACCCTGGATGCTGTTCCTATGGAAAACAGGCAAGGTTATGGAAGGTTTCCTTCCAGCCTTTAAAATCTGCTTATCTGCAAGATCACTGAACACCTTTATAGATCACTGTCAGTGTCCTCTAAATGAACCTTTCTCCCATAGTTTCTGTGAATTTTCCATGTGCACTGGGCTATATGATGTAGGGTTACTAAGTAGGCTGTTTGCTTGGATAAATCAATACTTTGAGAATATCTTCCTAACTTCCATAGTGGATGGTGTTCTGGATGCTCTTTTCATCCCTTCAGCCCAGCTGCAGTCTGTATACAACATTTGGTTGGAACGCTTTTCCTTTACAGAACACAAAAAAATATCCTCCTACATAATCGTGATGGGATCCCTGCAATAATATAAGGAAGAACAATAGGCATCATTGCTGTTTTGAATTGCATGAAATCTAACCCACTCTGTTTGGAATGGTGTGAAAATATAAGTGGACTTTATTTTTTCAACAGAGCACATTGTACATGAGAGCTGCCATGAATTAGGAAAAATATGTACTTAAACTTCAATAAACATCACAAAGTTCCCACTATAGAAGTTTCCTCTTAGGAGCTGCTTTGTGATACTAGGGCATCCATTCTACCATGAAGTTCGAACCCCACGCCTGTGTGAGTCTGTCATCATTTGTGAAAGCAACTTCACTTATGAAAACTGCTGCTGCAGAAAGCCCTGAAATGCTGTTGGAAAACTCACACGCTCAGCTGCAAGCAGAGAACATTTTTTCTTCTGTTTTGTGGGAAGCCGTGCCTTACAATGGCTTTCCATACTGTCATGCAGGCAGAACCCTTTCCATCACAATCAGATGGCAATATCCTTGGAGCATTTTTTTTTCATTTGAGTGCAACCTGGGTGTTTAAGGAAGTATCAGTCATACCCTGATATACATACAGCTTGCAGAAAGAAACAACAAAGATGAGTTTATTATTTCTGTCACGGTAGGGCACCACTGTGATGCAAGCACTCTGATATTGTAGGTGCTGCACAAATACTGACAAAGCTTGAATAAAGAGGATTGTTAATGACCTATTCCAGTAGTGTGGGAGGTGCTGACCAAAACAGGGAAATGGTTAAAGGGAAGCTAAAGAAAAGCTTTAAAATTTGTGTAAGAAGTGGAATACAATCAAGACTTCATACTGATGTGGGGTGACAAGATCTCCCTGAAATCTGCTCTGCATGCTTTTATACAGGTAGACTGTATTAATGTCATAGGAATGTCTGTGGTGGGTCATATATCTACTAGGCACGTGACAGAAATACTAAGTTAAAAAATATAATTTCAGTGAAGAATGAACTTTGATAAAGTATACATTTCAGGAAATTGCTTTACTTTATAGTATTGCTTAAGCGGAAAACCACATTAAATTTATTGCATTCTGTGTGTAATGACTCATTCTCTTCTGAAAGAATGCAAGCAGACTTGTAATGCTCTCAAACATGACACTAAAAATATCCCATTGACATCCATAGTTTGTCATACTGAAGTATTTCTTGAGAGGTTTTCAAAACCAGAACTTACATATTCCAGTTCAGTTTGTCAAATAAGTAGGCTCTGACTACTTTCCAAATAGCTGCATTGAGGTCTTTAGAATTAATTCTTAAAACCTTACACGACCAAAACTCCCGCTAATTGGATTTTAATTAATTTCTGTGCAACATATTTAACCTGAGGCTTTTTCTTGTCTATAGAAAAACAACTTGGGGATGGAGCATATTAATTTAGCTGTACAGCTGTAGAAGCAAAGCATCAGTGCTTCCTGTACTGATAAATGCCTGTATTGTAGGCTTTGCACCCAAAATCTTTTTGATGTGATGATGTGCTTTTTATGTTTCTCTACCCCATTCTGGCTGCCTTTTCCCAGTAACTCTGGAATGATGAAGTTGTCTATGGGGTTTGAGGAAACACAGTTGTCTCAAAGTTACAGAATTCCTACTGGATTTGTGGAAAGAACAGAAGGTGAGAAAAGAGAGGATTCGACCACCTGCTCACCCTTTACTAAAAACTATTAAGTCTACCAAGGTGGCCATTTGGGACACAAATCAATAAAAAGCCAGACATTCCATTCTACTGCTCATGGTGTTCTTTTAAACGGTGACAGACACAGGTTTCTTAAGGTCTTGTCTCATGAAAACCTTTTCCATTCTGCTTTTTGTCAAAGAAATGTCCTGTTAATGAAAACTAAAACATTTTGCTAAAGCCTTCATGGCCCATCTCTCTAAATGTTAGATGACCCATGGCATTTTCCCTTATCCAGGTCAGTTCACTTCTCCTGAAAAAGCCCGGATAATTAAAATCTAGGTCTGTTCTGTTATATGGATTGCTTTGTGTCTGAGCTCTGGGTCCTCTTACATCTCTTCTCTGAGCTAGGATCACTGAGGGAGAAGAAGTCTAAAAGCCTGAACCTAAAAGGAATCAGATGGGCCTAGACATTTTGGGCCTAGCTTTAAGAAATAATTCTGATCTGGATGCTTGATAACAAGATATTTTGATTATGCTTCTTTAAAAGAACAACCATTAATTGGTATTTCAGAGGCTCAGAATTTTTTGTTTTACATTCCAGCATTATTTTTCCCTTTAAAATATTCACCATACTTGCTTTACAGGGGTTATGATTAACCAGATCTTTCAGGGAAGTATAAAACATTATTGTTTGATAACTGCTGGGAAAAGTCTGAATGTGTCCTTAAACCAGATCCCATTTGCACAAAAACATTAATTTTTGCTCATGGTATTTTGCAAACAGGAAGTACAGGGCCTGTTTATGGCTTTGTTGTGTATTTTGAAGTCATTATTGTTATTATAGTAGAAGCCAAAGACCTGATAAGGACCCCTTTATGCTACCATGTTTGGTCAAATGATGGTTCTATGTATACTACATGTGAATATTACAAGTTTATTTTTAGATGACGAGTGAGACCTATGTAGTTTAAAATTAGCCAGGCATAGGGACTATACTGTATTTTTAAAGGACAAAGCACAGCTGCTGCATGAGCAAACACAAACCAGAAAAACCGAATTTTATAAATATGTCATCAAGGTCATAAAAACAAATTTACTGGATGAGAAACTTTATTCTGATTTAAGTATGGGTGTCAACAAGTTCACTGCCTGCTCTGTATTCAGACTGGTACTGATAGGAAAAGAAAGGCATTTGGCAGCAATGTTAGCTGGTTGCAGTTTTTCTTGGCAGAGTGAGAGCAGGAAAGAAGGAACAAAGAAAGGCACTGTGGCAAGGACCGGTCCAGAACAGGGCCAGCCACTTGCAGGAGAGTTGTGCAGTGCTGGAAGGTCTAGCAGCTCTGACTGGTCTGGTTTTGCTTCTCTGATGAATGCACAGCTGGTAACATATCATAGAATCACAGAATCAATTAGGCTGGAAAATACCTTTAAGATAGAGTCCAACCTATGACCAAACATCAGCTAGACCATGGCACTGACTGCCACATCCAGTCTTTCCTTAAACATTTCCAAGGATGATGACTCCACTGCCTCCTTGGGCAGGCCATTCCAGCGTCTAATTATCCTTTCTGAAGAATTTCTTCCTAATGTCCAACCTAAACCTTCCTGGGCACAGCTTAAGACTGTGTCCTTTCCTCCTGTCACTGGCTGTCCAGGAGAAGAGCCTGACCCCCACCTTCTTCCAGGGAGTTGCAGAGAGCAGTAACATCACCCCTGAGCCCCGTTTTCTCCAGCTTAAACAACCCCAGCTCCCTCAGCTGCTCCTCACAGGACTTGTGCTCCAGACTCTTCACCAGCTGCTTTGCCCTGTCTGGACTTGCTCCAGCATCTTGATGTCCTTCCTAAATTGAGGGCCTCAGAATTGGACACAGGATTTGAGGTATGGCCTCACCAGGGCTGAATACAGGGGAAGAATCACTTCCTTGGTGCTGCTGTGCACTCTGGCTGATACAAGCCAGGATGCCACTGGCTTTCTTGCCCACCTGGCCACACAGTGGCTCGTGTTCAGCTGCTGCCAATCCCCAGGTCCTTTCCCACTGGGCCACTTTCCAGCCACTCTGCCTCCAGCCTGGAACACTGAAGGGGTTGTTGTGGCCAAAGGGCAGGACCTGGCTACTTGGTCTTGTTGAACCTCATGTTGTTGGTCTTGACCCATCCATCCAGTGTGTCCAGGCCCCTCTGCAGGGCCTTTCTACCCTCCAGCAGACCAGTATTCCCACCCAGCCTGTTGTCATCTGTGAATTTGCTAAAGATAGACTTAATCCTCTCACCCAAGTCATCAATAAAGATATTAAACAGGACTGGCCCCCAACACTGAGGGACACCACTAGTGACTGGTCACCAGCAGGATTCGCCATAACTCTCTGGTCCCAGCCACTCAGCCAGCTCTTAACCCAGCAAAGACTGCACCAGGCCAAGCCCTGGGCTTTTCCAGGATTATGCCATGGGAGATGGTGTCAAAGGCTTTGCTGAAGTCCAGACAGATACATCCACAACCTTCCCCTCATCCACAAGGTAGTTCACCCAGTCATTAAAGGAGATCAGGTTGGTCAAAATGAATCATACAACAGGAATCAAAATGTTGTGTTCTATGGAAAGGATTTCATTTTAGCAATTCTAGGTGTATTAAAGAAGAATCTGTTTAGAAAGCCTTCATGAAGCAGAATCTTTGTATCAAGGGTGATAATATACAGGAATGATCTACCTTCTATAATAGAAGATTCATGTTTTAGCATTTGTGAAGTAAGGTAATATACCTTGTGACCAGACAGTTTGTCACTGCCACTACATGTTTTGACTAACTAGAAGTGACTTTGATGGACGAAAGTGGCATTTCAAGAGACAAATTTTTGGACTTTTAAACTATTTGTAATTGCAATTTTATACTACTGCGATGCAAATCCTGCCAGGTCATGCTGAGTAGAGGAACATGGCACCTGAGTCACTGAGTCATGAACTAGTGAATGAGGAATTACATGAGTTTTAATTATCTCTTCTGGGCGATGGAAAGGGGGAAAAAAAAGGCTTTTTAGAGACATTCCACAAGAGGTCATCATCATTCTTGTTTTTTCTGAAATGTAAGGGTTGTGAGTAAGGGAATTTGTTTCTTGTTGGAAATGATTTCTTAAATTTCAGCCCTGAGATTAGTGAAGCTATTGGAGAGGAGAGAGGGGCACATGCAGAGGCGCACAACTGTAGAGTAATTTAATTTGGGACTTTTTAGAAGAACAAAAGAGATCTTACTGAAACGAACACATTCATCAGAAACATAGCCAAGCTGCTAAAAGGAATGAAACAGCTGATAATCTGAAAAGCAGTATAGGAAAGGAGTCAAAAGTAATAGGATGCTGAATAGATTTGAGAAGGACTGTTTTTCTGACATAAAGTTATCACTCTCAAAGGTAATTGCTGGGATACACCTACATCCAACCAAAGAAAATCTATCCCAAAGCAGACCATAAACTGCCAGAGAAATGCTGATGCTCAAAAAAAGGACATATTTTCTCAGAAGTATTGGATGATGAGGTAATTCTGTCCGCATTTTTTCTTGTATTAAAACTGTGAGTACTGTTTTTTAGGTTGTGAGGAGGAACGAGGTACTCTTTAAAAAAAATAAGTAAACCACTTTTCACTTCCAAACTGCAGATTCTCATCTAGCCCATGAAGCTGGCATTGAACAAGTGTCTTCTGACTGGTGACCACTCACAGCCAAGTTCGTTGTGCTTCTCAACTACAGAAATTATTTCTGAGATCTACAGACAGTTTTAGTGAGTGAATCTAGGCCAAACCAAATTGGAGAAAGGAAAACGCAGGCAGGCTTGAAGTCTTTGGAAATGGCTCAGACAGAGGAGAAAAGCTCATTTGTACAGCATAAGAGAGTGTGTTGCTCTTCGGGTCTAACAGGGTGGTATTTTTCATAGACTCTAATTCGTTGTGGCTATGAAAGAGTTTTCAATACTAAGTGATTCTTTTGGTGTTCCCTGATATCTTAGTGTCTTTTATCTGTTTCTTGGGAATAATATATTTTTAATAAACAGACTTTCCTAGAAGCAAGATCAGTAGTTGCACTTGTAATGCAAAGCAAATATCACTTTTAATTAAGAGCCCAATCCCTCCCCTTTATTTGACATTCCACAGTAGTTGTTACACTTGCAGTTGTCATGTTCATTACTATTCTGCAAAATGAGCACTCACAAGATAAATGAGAGTAAAATACTCATAGGGTGCATGTAATTAGCACGTGACTTACTATAAATTGTGATGATCTCCTTGATAATTAATCTGGCTTATGTTTGATGTTTGTAGGCAGTCTGGATAGAAGATATTTCGACAAGTAAGAATAAATTCCTCTGGGGCATGGGAAGACACAGTGAGAAGTGGGGAAGAAAAAAAATCTCAGGTCTAAAAGAAATACTATTTCATAGTTGCAAAATAAGGCTCTAGCTAAGGCTAGAATTTTTTCTAAGGGTTGGAATTTTTTTATCTCAGGTTTCCATGGAGAGGGACAGTAATGAGCATCTTGGCTCGTTAAGGATCCAAAAGATGTGCAAAAGAGCAGTTCTGGTGGATTGATTTGCCTTCAGAAGAAAATGGTTGCGCAGGGATAGGGTGCACTTGCTGCGAGAAGGAATGAAAGTACCAGGCAGAAGGGTTTGGGTCTTGTTTCCAAGGCCCACAGTAGGAACATGACCTAGACCCAGGTGTGTATGGATTTAGTTATGCTATAGAAAGGGATCTCAGGGAGCCAGAGCAATGGGAGGCCTGGTATCCACCTGTACACAGGCAAAAGAAAGCATTGAGAGAAAAGATCATTATTAACATATCCTCCATGCCCCTTAGCCTGGACTTTTGTGATAGCCCTGAGTTTCTCCCATGAAGAGAGAAATACTCCTTTTTTTTATTTACTTACAAATGCCTACCATCTGTCACTAGCAAACATCCAAACCTTATCCAATAGCGCAGTAAAGCTCTCAGCATCTCTGTTTTGTAATAATCATCAGTTATTCCTATTCCATTTATTATGTACAATACATTTTTAACATGTAATTTGCAGTGCAATGCTGAGACAGGAGAAGCCAGCCTACATTTTTCTTTTCCCTCAGGGGATAGAATAACATTTCTCTCTGTTATGGCTTATTTACTGTAATTGCTGTGTAAATGTGTGGCCAACAATGAAGGGCTTATCTTAGGCTCCCTTGTAGAAAAGTAGACTTCTAATGACCTATTTCTGCCCTTTTACAGTCATGGAGACAAAATGTCATCTTCTTCAGTATTTCACTGGTAAATTTGCTGTCTGTCTCAGTTTGTTACATATCAGTGTGCTGACACCACACCATAATTTCCCTTGAAGCTGCACAAAAATATGAATGCAAGAGGTTGCATGTTGTTGCACTAATGAAGCTTTTATACCTGGAAAGAGAAAAATGCTCAAATTTGATTAAAATTTTATTACCTGCCATTGCCACATCAAACTGTTAAGCACTTCAGACATATCCAGAGAACATTAATTTGCCACAGCCACACTGCTGAAAAAATGCTAATCCTTTGTCTGCACTACACGTGGTGTAAGTCAGGGTGACAGGACACCTCAAGTTACTTGAAATGTTCGCTTTACTTCCCTAGTAAAGAAGCAGGGAGGACTTTTTGGCTTGATGTCAGACTTGAGATCATGTCTCTGTATCTGACTGCTGTAAAAGTACCTGATGGAGCTGTTGGTCAGCCAATAGATGAATTCAATAAAGCATAAGTGAGCTCACCCAACAAAATATTACTCTGCCTCTTGTCAGAGTTGTTAATGTGTTTAATGTACTCATATTGGAGTGATTTCTCTTCAGTAGTGTGGGGGACAAACAACTTTTCAGGGCAGCAGAGGCTTGGCAGCAAGCACAGTCTGTAAATTATTATGCTTCAACCTGAGAGGACAATGGCTTTACACACAAAGCAGCCAAGGAGAGCCAGGAGGATGCATTTCCCTGCTCTTCCACACAATGCCTATTGATTCTCGCTTGGGAGTCATGCAGATCTCTATACTGAGTCATTGCATGACTGGAGGAAGCAGCTCAGAGATACTTGCACAAGTATCAAATAGGGACCTCATTAACAACAACCAGTGTTAAAAGGAATTCCTGAAATGAGCCATGAGACAGGCTTGGGGTTTCTTTTCCTGGGCTTGTACCATCAGACGACATTTAATGGTAGAAGTATAGATTTACTTTTTCTAAGTTTATACCAACTGTTTCACTCTCCAACGAAAAATCAGTTAGAACTGTTGGTGCTAGTGAAGATCACAGAAAGATGAGAGATAGAGTTGGCTTTTTACTAATTAGTTAACAATTCTTTTCTTTAAAAATTATTATTTATATTCCACCTTTGGCTGCAACTGGACATTTCAGTGTTTTGCCTTATTGCTTTCCTTGTCACCTTCCCCAAGCAGTAAAAAGGCGCTGACTGCATGGTTGAAAGAGAATTGCTGCTCCTTGGAACCATTTTCAATTTCAAAAATTTTAGCTAACTTTGAAAATCCAGGCTTATGGTGCAAGTTAGTAGTTCTGATGTTTGAAAAAATTCAAAGGCTTTGCAAATGCACAGAGCAACAGAAGGGCTAGGAAAAAAAATGAAGGGGGAAAAGAGCAGTAATAGAAAAATCACTGGAAAAGTAATTTATTCAATTTCCTGGTCATCTAAAATAAGTTTTTTAATATTTTGAACTAAGTAAGCACTTCTGTCCCTTCCACCCTGACCTGTTCTTTAATTTGGAGTGGAGGAAAGTGGAAAAAAACTACATGGCTGTTCCAAGGAGTCCGACTGCCCCACAGTAAGTGCCATTCCAGGTTACCAGCTCCCACAAATTGGTGCTCTTCCATTAATCTGGGTCACACCTTTTCACACCAGTGGAGCAACTGGTGCAATAATAACTTGTATTCTCTCTCCTGCTGAGTCCACTTTTGTTCCTTAAAGTTGATTATAGATTTTGGATTGAGCTCAATGTTACTTCTCAGTATTAATAACTTCCTTTGTTACAAGCTCATAATCCAGAAACAATTCCACTGCCAGCATCAAGTATTGTATTGAATTGTCCTTCTGTTCCTGTTGGGGAGAACCGATGGGGCTGTGTTCTCACACATTTCTCTTTATGGCTGTAAGGGATGTGAAATGCCAGGTTTGATAAAGAGCTTTATTGTATACTCCAAAGCAGTTCATCTTGGTAGCTGAAAATGCCAGGACACTGTATAAATCATTTTATGGTACCAGTTGCTGTATACTTCAAAGGGTACTCATGTCAAATTCTGTCTTGGCTTGTGTCTAGCACTGCAGAAAACACTTCTCCCCAGGTGATATGAGAACAGATCAGGTCAATGGCAACGCCACACATGCAGCAAAATAACATTAATTCGTTGTAGCACACACAGGACATGAGCCTGTGCAATGAGAGGTGCTGCCTCAGGGAGAGATTTGTAAGAACAGAAGGCTCGTGGTTCAGCAGTGAAAGTAGGACAGGGGAGAAAGTTTGGGTTAGGCAGCAAGTGGATGGTATTTCTCCATATGCTCCTCTCCTGCATCTGATCTGCTCTGGATGCTGGCACCCTGCACTCTGTCACAGGGGCCGTGGCCAACCCATGAGACATCCCTACGAGCTCAAGTCCTCACAACAAACTAGAAACCCTCTGCTACACACTTGCTCTATTATTGCTACCAATTATCATTACCAGTTACCATAACGTTAAGGTAATATTATATTAATGATAAGGTAACAGAATAGGGAAAATATTCTGGAAGAATCCTTCCTCTGGCATTCAACCTGCACTCATTTGCAGTTGCCTCTGCGCAAATGCTCTAAAATCTTTTGTGAGACTTATTCTCTGAATTTTGTTAAGTAAGGCAGATTCTGTCTTTAGTAAATCATCCACTTCTCAGCGGTCTTTCAGGAGAGGATTTAAATTCTGAGTCAGAAATTGAATCATAGAAAAATATTTTTCTCATTCATTGCATGTGCTCATCACATTCATCAGCTTCATATTGTCACATAAGTCATCATGTCTCATCTGTCTGTTTACTCGTTTTCACTAGGCTTACAAATATGATATTTTTAATACATAATTTCAGATGCCTACTCTCTCTGGCAAAAGTTTCTCAAATTCTCATGATTCCCAAATCATGTTTGGATATCTCAATACAGCAGGTAACTGCAAAACCAAACCACCATTATGCCCTGAGCAAAAACATTAAAATCCTTTGCATTCCCTACACTTCAATTCTTAGCATGGAAATTAGCACCAGAAAATCCCTTTTCTTTCTAGTAGCAGTGAAGCTAGTTCACTTCAAAAAAGCTCCTGTAGTATATTGTGGCCTGTCAGATTCTTTCATTACAACACTTTTCATTTATGAAAAAAAATTTGTTTCTTCACTTCAAATGGCAAAGCAGATCATGTCCAGTGGCTGTGGAAAACACTCATGATGGACTAGGACAGCGTGTGAGGACTGTGTTCTGTCTTTCAGAACAAATGTTCTCTCTTCATTCCTGTCCTGCTCCTCAGCCAGCCCATTCACCACTGCTATCAATGGCTGCTCAAGCCAGAGACTCATTTACTGTAGCAAATGAGCCAATAAATCTAACATGTCAAAATTCCAAAACCAAGCAAAAACCATGCAGCTGAATTTTCCACCAGAGTACATCTGCATAGCCAGGGTAAACCCTCTGTTCAGTTTTAATTAGGATCAACTGAGGACATGACCATCTTATTCTAGCTTGTAACACCAAATTTGTATTGTGGAATTTCCATGGATTTAATTCATGAGTGTTGATAGTTTAGAGGAGTTAGTCATAACGCATATGGAACCTCCTTATTACAGTGACATCCTCTTTTCTTCTCTCTATGACTATCAAATGGGAGCCTGCGTGTCTCCTGTTTTTTATGTACCCTGCTCTTGGAGACAAATCTAAAAATCAGTTCCAGGCCTGGGACAATCCACTGCTTCAGCCTGGACCAGATTTAAGTTAAGTGAGGGGGAGAGGAGAAAGAGGGGAGTATCTGTCTTGATAATTACCTTTCTTGCTTTGGATAAGCAGGGAACTATATACATATATATATTTTTAGATAAGGGCAGATCTAACCACCGAACACTTGGCCAATGTATTGTCCCAGTCATTTGGAAATAGTGCCAGAAGACTCTGGCTTGCCTTTCTACCTGAGGGAAGAGAAGCACAGCACCAGACATCATAGATGGACAAAGGACTCCACAGACTCTTTCTGCCTATTTATAATCAAACTCTAATTGATACAGCCAGGAGATTCTTGGACTGATAACGATAAAGATTGTAATACTTACTCAGGGCAGGGGGGAACTATTTCTTTCAAAGATTCCTCCTCTGTCTAAGGTTGCAGAATCATGATCCTGTCCTTCTTCCTATGATTCAGATACTGCAAGTTTTTTCAATCCTGAAGCTACATTGTCAGCATATCCAAATATGCTGGCAATTCATCCCCAAGACTTTGCTATAGCTGCTTCTTGCCTTCACGCCAGCTACTATATGCAATCAAGCTGCATTGAGAATGAAAGGTATTTTTAAAAATTGAAACCTAAAAATCTATTGAAAGTCTCTACTAATCTCCTCCATACTTGTGCTACAGTGCTACAGCTGTGCAATAATTTCCTGGACTCATGCTTGGGGAAGCATTTTGTGTAATAATTTCCTGGACAATGCTTGTGGAAGCATTTTGTGGCCATATTATGCAGTCCAGTAGTTACAAGTCTTGAGTTGTCATTCACTTGTAAATGATAGATCATCTCCATTTCCACAGGCCTAAGTGATTCTATTAATATCATTACACTTTGATGTTTCTGAAGTAAGGCTGCCTGTCACAGCATCTGCACATCCCAGGAGAAAAAAAAACACTGCATGCTTTTCCCCCTTTTTTCACTGATGTAATTTGTTTTAATTGGTAATTTTCTAATTCCCTGAAGGGAGAGTTGTGTAGAGGAGGAACGAGAAGATGAGAACTGTAGAAGCTCCAGCACCTCACCAGAGTCACTCCAGTCAGCATCCTGCAGAGGAGTTTGATAGCAGAAACCAAGGGAGGGAGCAGAAAGGATATCCACAGGGACACCTTTCCTCTCTTAAACTGTTTCAGCTTCAGATGGAGACTTTGAGGTGTTGTTTTGGAAGATGCATTTGTCAGGTTGTGTTTGATAGCTGTAGCTAGACTGTTCTTTCACTGAGCCTGTTCAATCCCCTTTTGAGCCAGTCTCTCCATCATGGTGGTGATGGCTTGCTTTTTCCATAAACTCTCACTCATTAGTGTTGAATTCAGCTTCTTTTTCAGACCATTTAGAAATACATTGACAAGCACAGATGCAGCACAACTCCCCTGATGGCCTCTCCATGAGCAAGCAGTCCATTTATTCCTTCATTTGGTTTCTTATCTTTTGACAGTTAATTCAAGAGAGGACATCCACATTCGTTCCCTGACAGCTTAGTTACTGTAGAAGTCCTTGGAGATGTCTCATCAAAAAGACTGTTAAGTGAACTACACTGTATTACTTGGGTCACTGTTACAGCTGTATTCATTGACTCCTCTGTGAGACTTGATTTCCCTCAGAGAAAGCTGTTTTAAAACTTTTTCATGTACCTAATTTACCCGTGTCTCTATAATTCTATTCTTTTTGTGAAACTTTGTGCAATTCCTGCTACAAACTGTGAATACCCATTTATCACATTCCTAGGACAAAAGCACAGTTCTGCATTATTTTTTTTAGTGACTTAAAAAGATTTCATTTTACTGTATCTTGGTTTTATACAAATTGTCAAAGAAAATAACAAATAGAGAAATTATAAGTTTGAAAATATTTTTAATATCAAAATATCTCATTGAATAATGGGAAAGAAGTGGCACACTTGCCACACTTGGAGAGTGGACGTACAGTAGGGTTTTGAAAATTAAGCGTATTGATATATTTTAGTATGACTAACAGTGAGAACCCCATCTCTCCAGCATTCAGTTTCATTAATATTTACTGAGGTGCAAGTCAAATAGTGATGAGAAGGGAAATAAGGAAGAGAAGGAAACATCAACTCTTTGGGCTTTTCTCCTTAAGGGCTTTACTCCTAGTGTATCTTCTGTCCCTATATAAGAAATTCCCACAGCTTTAGAGAATGGGGTGGCTACTAGAAAGAGGAGAAACATATAGGGTTGTAGAAGGTGAAACAGGATGTTGTGATGTCCTTGAAATGCCAAATATCCCAGACTTTGGAAGCTGTTCAGAAACCATCCCTAATGGGAAAGTAAACAGAAACTTGATTCCTTTTGCTTAATCCTGTACTCTGAGCAAGTGGACAAGGAGGAGTCCCAACCCTCCCAACACTGAGGCACTGCAGGGTGCTGTGTGAGAGATCCTTTCACACCACGGTGCCCAAAGTCCTGAGCCCTGCACACACTGAGGGTTTGCATGGTCACTGTTCTCTGGGCATGGTGTAGGTCTGAGGAAAATGCTTCATTTTCGTGATTTGTCTTGTAAAGTATAAATGATCAAAACAGGTTTAGGTGAGGGCAATTTGAACTTAAATATTGCTCTGCTTCAGAACTGCTTTTTTTCTTTGTTGTCCTTCTCATTCTCCTCTCTCTAACTGGTGCTATTTTTCTCTCAGCCACAGCCAGAATATCTCATTTTGACTATTCCCTGAAGAATGCAATTCTTCCTAAAATAATTCCCTAAAATGCAAACCCTGCTGTCCTGTCCCTGTTCACCTTCCAGCCTTACTGGTATTTTTTTTAATTTTTGCTCAAACCTGTAGAAATAATTGATGCTCCATCCATGTATTCCTTCAAATCAGTCTCAGTGCCCTTCAGTCTCTCCACTCATGAATGCCACAAATGGTACCTCTTCATTTACTGCCTTTTTGCTGCTTTTAACTCAAGGATTCTCTTCTTCCCTCTTACTATTGTAATTATATTTTTCTAGTCTATCAATTACACCACTTTCAATGAATTGTTTGTTTGCTATACCAACAGACACCAACTGCTTCTTCCCTCTGCCCTTTATAAAACCTATAAAAGCCACTCAGAGCAGACACACAGCAATCCCTGAAAACTCCATAAGCCATGAAGTAGGAAGCTTGGAATAGGCAATAATAGTATGAGTTTAAAAATATTCATTGAATTATTCATTATAATGATAGAGTCAGAGGGGCTGTGGGTGGCAAAAGCCAAACAGTTGAGAATAAAGACAGAGACTGATTTAACAGGGTGTGAATGAGGTAATGAATGTCAGATTTGACCTCCTTTCCCTATCAGTCAGGCTGCCAGATAACAGCTCTCTGTAATCTACCCAACTCTGGTCTGTGCTCTGTTCATTCCTGTCTCCATATTCCCTGCAGTTCATGAAGGGTGCAGACCTTGGTGATCCATGCACACAAAAGCAGGGTTGGAGCTATCTGGAAAACATTTCTTGTAGCTGGAAGCTGCAGTTTGAAAATGCTTTGTGCAAACATACATTGTTCAGGCTGCATCATGGTGGCCGAAATCCCCCTAAACTCTATTCTGTGTGCTTAATTTTTGATCAGATGAAAGTACTGTGGAGAAGGGAGAAACACAAAGACTTGCAAGAGGTTTTCATCTACGATTGTAATCCTGTGAAAGGACGTCTTCATGGAGACTGGTCCAAGAGTCATTATGTCTAATGGGCTCTGGGACAAGGCTTTCGATGTTCAGTGTGGTTACACTGGCTCCTTTTCTCAGAGTTTAAATTGTTATTGAATCACGCTGATCATCATCTAGGACTCCATTCAGTCTTGAGGGACTTGGACCTCTAGAGACCTTAAATACAGGCAGCACATCTCCCAAAAGATTGCCGCACAAAAAGAACATTCTCTTAAATCTGCAAGGACTTTTTCCTTAGAGGAAGCAACAGTGATAAAATCAATATTAATTTTGCATTGCTCAACTCCGTTCCCAAGAGAAACATCCCAGTGTATTACAGTGTGAAGTCTTTTTCTTCTATCATGTTTTAATATCTGTCAGAAAGTTGTAAAAAAACCAAAACCCTACATTTCTTTTCTAGTTAGGAAAAGAGTTAATAACTCACAGCAACTTAACAGAGACTATTCCACTTAGCTTATTAAATGAAAGAAGATGAGGCATTCTAGCCATCTTAATATTATCCTGGCTTTACTGCTCTCTAAGAGAATATACTTAAACAATTCCTAAAAATAGTGGCACAGGAACATTTCTGAACCTGCGTTTAGAAAGTTCAAATGCTTTTAATCCTGATCCCACAATAAGATGAGATCTGCCCTGCCCCTCTTCTCCCTCTGACCTCTGCAAAAAGACACTTGGCTACACGGGCCAGACAGCAGCACTGTCCTCAAGCCATTTAATGAGTGCAGAGCAGCTCTGGTTTGACAGTCTTCCCCTCCTCCTCAGCACTGCTCAATGCAGAGAAGAGCATCTGCCCTGATTCTCTCTGCTGGCCACTGACAAACACACCCTGGAGCAGTGCAGCATCTGCTCTACACTTCTTCACTGACTGTCTCACTGGGAAACAGGGCTGACTCAGCAGGAAACTTTATCATTAGGATTGTTATGGCTGGGAGTTACCAAGTCTGGCAAACCCCTAGTAAAATAATACACAAAAGAGAGGTTGTCCCTGCTGTGATGCTTCTGTATATCTGGTATTAAATGAAAATGGGTTGTTTTACCCCTTTTAGTTGAATTCTAACCTTCCACAGTAGAACTGCAAACACCAGTATTAACTATGTTCTCTTCTATAAACTAGCAACAGAACTTGAGGGATGCTGGACAGGCCAGAGATGAATAGAGAGCAGCCTGGAAGTAAAAGGGATTGTTCAAGGTGATTTTTCAAAGATCACTGGTTCCATTTCACTCCCACACCCTGCCATACCACCAGGAAGTTTCTCAAGACACTCAGGGCCAAGAAAGAGATGTCATTTTATTTAAAGAAAAAAGTATCTATAGTTCTCCTCCTGCAACATTCTCCTCAGTCTCAGGTACAGCTGCTAATAATAAACTCTGCAAAGCAAGTATCAGGGTTTGAAAGAGATGACAACAAAGGGAATGAAAGGACTGGAGCCTTTGATGGTTACTTGCTCCCCAAGTGATTTGCATTTGTTTTCAGTGTTGAGAAGAGTCAGTAAAACCCAGTAAAGTCACCAAATACATTGTAACCCGTGTGTCTAGTTTCCACAGAGAATATTAAGGTTTAGCTTTGGGGTTTTTTCAACTTCCTGGTACTAGATGTTTGCATCACTGTCTTCTCTTTTTGAGGCTGGATTTTTTTGCTTTTCTAGATGACCTTTTATTTCTAAGCAATTCCCTGAATAACAGTCATAATTATTGCAAAATCCTGGCTTCTCATTTGACAGGTAGTACAAAACAAAGCTGGACACGTGCAGGTCAGCACATTGACCAGCACACTGAACACTGTTGAAACCTTAATCTCAGCAACTCTCAAAAGCTTTAGTTAATATACAGTTGATATGTGACCCCACAGTTTTCAGACTCCGTGCAGCAAATCCACAGCCTATAGACGAGGACACACATCTGTTAAGCAAAATACAACCATGTACTTTCACACCTAAAATGTGCCTGCAAATGTCCAATTTCTTTTAAAGGGAATTTAGAAGAGATGGAAACACGTATTTTAGGATAAAAATCTAGTTTGGCTAAAAGGGAATAAAGAACAAAATTTCTCTTGGGCAAGGTAGTCTGTAATGTGTCAGCATCTTGCAGTTTTCATGGTTATGGTCCAGTTCTGGATGGTTTGGGGAGAAAGACTGATCCTGCTGCTCTGGCTGCTCTAACCTCAGGGCAGGAAGAAAGGGAAGGAATTATTAGCAGCAATGCAGGGAGAACAGAAACCCTCCAGCTCTTGCTGCTGGACACCTTGAAGAGAGCAGGATGAGAAGGATTCTTTGTCCCTTGTGTTCTCCAGGAACAGCCTCCTGACATTCTCCAGACCACTGCAGACTTTTCACATGTGAAAGTGGGGCAGCCTTTTTTACCTCCCTATCTGTCAAAGTCTGTTGTGGCAGCTGAAACAGAAAGCTTTTCCCTTTCAGCTCCATGGAGGAATCCCCAGGGAGTCTGCCACATCCTGCCTGCCTCAGCACTCAGAAGGCACTCAGAAAGGGCTTTCACAGTCCAAGGTCACTGCTATGGTGTCTCCTCCCTCACAGGTAACCAGGTTCTTACTTAAAGTGATAATATTCATGTTTCTAATCTCTGAGGCTCCTAGCATCTGGAGGAATACTCTCTGCAGGAAGGCCTCTGACTCTAGCAGGGTACAACCCTGGAGATTCCACCCCAGCTGTGCCATGGACCTCTGTGCCTGTCTGTGCTGGGTGCCAGGGAACACCACAGCAAAGAGCACCTACACATCAGAGGTGTTTGATCCAGGCAGGCAAAACACACTCAACAAGGTAGAGGGAGGGGAAACCAGGATGTAAACACTGTCATTCTGTCTCCTCTCTCTTACTCTGTTCTAGCCTGATCACCTTTCAGGATGTTGCATTATAAAAGCAAATACCTGGAAGCTCAGCATGAAACACATCTCCTTTCTGGTGTATGTGGTTGCCAGCACAGCCCCAGAACTTGCTGCTGAAATAGAAATTTTCTCTCATAGACCTCTTGGTCTGTTTTACATGCTTCTGGGTTTTTTTCCTAAAGAACCATACCCTCATGTTTTAGGTTTTAATTGCCTCCACAAGAACACCACTGTTTCCTGCTCCAAACTTGGTCTTTTTGCACTCAGGTTTTTACCTCCCTTAAATTTCAAATATGTTCCACTGAGAACTGTGAAGAGAAGCATAGTGAACTACTCTTAGGCTTCATCTAGAGATAAACAAAAAAAAAAAAAAAAAAAAAGAGGAATGCACCAAAGTGAACAACTTTGAATTGTCTGAATTCGCCACAATACCAAAAAGTCATTTTTGGGAAAGTCTGTCATTTAAGGTCCAGCTGAGTTCACACACTGCAATTCACAGAACAGTGTCATTAAGGGAAAGAATTCCTGCTTTGCTCCTGCTCTAGTGTGTGCTGGTACATTGCCATCCCCATGAGCTCCCAAGGGACACGTTGCAAGCACCCACTCTGGGTGGTTTGTTAGACTTCTGATCAGAAATAGAATATTCCAGTGATAAATAATTTATAGCTATTTGGTGCTGGATTTTTTTATCATTGGAATAATTTCTCTGCTTGTAGCTTACACAGGATGAAATGCTGTTTCCGATTCCTGTTGTAATTCTTATCAAGTGCTGACATTGAATTTGAACTTTTTAAAGAAAATAGAAACCCCATTATGTGACCCCCCAAAATACTACATTAAGATTTATCTTCTAGCTTTTATAGTTTCTGTTTGATTTAAACTTCAGGGTGTTCATTTGTAATGCATAAATCTCTCTATGGGATTAGTTTAGGTCCAACAAGAAAAATTGCAATTTAGGAGGACACAAACAAATACAGAGAGGGAATTTTAAAAATATTTTTTTCTCTTCTAAAATGTTGGGTGGTTTTGCTTTTTGTCTATTTTTTTATTATTATGTGATTGAGTCATGATTTTTTAAAACTCCAAATTCAAGAGGAAATTCAGGTTAGCTCTTCGAAAATGCGTGACAAGATTGAAAACAACTGCTCACTGAAGCTCACTTTGCTGCCAAAATGCTGTCTTATGATAAATGTATCCTCTTCTAAAACCATTAATCTGGCTTATATAAAAATACTCAGTAACACTTCTTTACAGGCTCAAAAACTAACTTCACTGGTTTTTTGCAGGGAGAGCATTAAGGAATGTATAAGGAAGCCATAAAAATAAGGCAATCAAGCCCAAATTCCTTAAAGTTAGAGAAATGACAAAATTGCTTTCAAGAGTTGAAAGCTTCTGAAGTAATGGAGGGAATGCAGCAAAAAATGCTCACAGAGTAAAAAGGCAAAGGACTAGAGAATAAAGGCTTCTTTGACAGCCCCTACTTACCTTCCCAGTCTCCTTGAGGGCTGTCACTTGTGTGGAGCCAAGAGACAGATTTGTGTCAGTTCCTGACACAGAGCTGAGCAGAGGTGTGGTG
The DNA here is from genome assembly GCF_000738735.6 of Corvus cornix cornix. Classification (NCBI taxonomy): domain Eukaryota; kingdom Metazoa; phylum Chordata; class Aves; order Passeriformes; family Corvidae; genus Corvus; species Corvus cornix. The sequence goes on from NC_046336.1 coordinate 9,518,382, forward strand.
TCCCAGAAAACCCAATTTACAATTCGTGCTGTTGCTGGGCCTGAGAGAGGTGGGATCACACCCCATAGCTGTGTCCCCACACATCCAAAAACTACCTCAGCCAAAATGGAAATGTCCTATGTGAAGAGGGCACACTGAACAGCTTGCCACCCCTTCTAACATCTCCCCGATTTTGTCAGCATGGGAATGCACGAACTCCAGCACTGCTACTTAGCTTTCCCCATCCAAGCAGAAAGACTTGCTGCAACTTCCCTCCCTCGCATTTCCCCTCTGTGTGGAGTCAGCAGCAAGTTCCTGACACACATCCCCCTTCCCCAACTAGACAACAGCTTCCCCCAGTGAAGTGAGCACGCTGCTCCCCTTTGCACTGTTACAATGCAAGATGGTCTTATTCACCCTCTGTCCTTTTCCTAAAAAATCTCTTAAAAAAATTCTTGCTAAGGTCCCATTTCTCTTCTGTATCTCCAGGAGTGGCATGTCCTTCTTTGCTCTGAGGTTATTTATGGTGAAAGCAAAGACTCCTGCTTTCCTCTGAGTTCCCCCAATAAGCTCCTTCCTGGGATCCTGAAAGATTTTGCAGCCGTCATCATTCCCTGGGGTACAGCAGGATCCTAGAAAATTCTTGCAGGTGCCTCTGTGGGATCCAACACTGAGGTTTCTCAGTTTAATAAATTAATGCTTAACACTTGAGACACAGTAACTAACCATTCTGCCTTTCCAAGGACATTACAAGGAGTAAATCGCAGTATCGAGGAAGGTGGGTTGAACTAATATATTTTACTTCATATTTGCTGTGGAAATTTCCTACCTCAAAACTGCTAAAGACAGTAACTCACTAAACCACAGGCTCAGTCATGCATTTAATTCTGAAGTGTGGTGGGATTTGATCTTCTCAGTCCAAAAAACACACACAGCACCTGGAACAGGTCCTGCACAGCATCTTGGTTCTCATGTGTGGAAGCAATCCCTCCCATCTAACACATGCTTTGAGGCACATCTGAGGTACAACTTACTGTTTCATAGAATTATTAAGGTTGGAAAAGACCTCTAAGATCATTGAGTCCAACACAGCACCACTGCATTACCATAAAACCATGTCTCGAAGGGCCATATCCCCACACTTTTTGAACAATTCCAAGGATGGTGATTCCACCACTTTGCCTGTTTCTATGTCCAGCAACTCTTTCACTGAAGAAATTTTTCTTAATATCTAATCTAAATCTCCCCTCTTGAAACTTGAGACCATTTTCTCTTGTTCTGTTCCTTGTTACCTGAAAGAAGAAGCCAACCACACTCACTCATGCTGCACCTCAAGGCACGTGACCATGAACTGCATCTGCCAGGTAAAACATTGGTGTCTGCTCTGAATCAGACACTCTCCTGTACATCAGTGCCAACAGGGGATTGTTCATTTCATCCTCTGATTTCACCATCACTGATAACAACAGATCTCAGAAAATGATGTGTGATTTAGACAGTCAGCCAGTCCTAGGAACTGTTGCTCTTCAACCATTTCAGCTACTGAGCCTTTTGGAACAGCTCAAGCTGTAATTAAGTGTACAATGCTCTTGCATTTTTTACGGAATGTTGATGCTGGTTTTTCATGTCCTCATTAATTTGCCAATGAAACATGGCATGTAGAATTCATGTGTTTTGCTAGGGACAAACTGATTAGAAGATAGTGTCAGGAAACTACAGATTAAAATGTTTCCCACTCAAAAATCCTAAGAATTTAATGTAAAGAGACTCTATAATCTGTTGTCCTCACAGGTACTGCTGATAAAACAGGTTTGATTTTATTTGTGCTGAAGCTAGTTAAAGGAGAAATGTTCAATACAGTAGAATCTCGTGATTAAGGGAAATTTGCATATTTGAAAAGGAAACTTGACTCCTCTAAGTTCAGGTTGTTGGAGTAGGCCTTCAACAACAGAATAGCAAATTGGTCATTTCTTCACATACATAACCATCTGTCAGTACAGGTAGTTTTGTAATAAAAGGTTTTTTCATTTTGGTTTTTTTTTATTTCAACCTCCATCTGCTCTTCTTTAGAATGGCACACCTTCAATCTAAGGACTTCAAGGCACTGAATGAAAGCTGCCTTATTTGCAATGTCCATGGAGGGATGTAATAAGTATGGCAATAGCAGTCAAATCCACTTAGGCCTGCCCTGCCTGGCGTTTATAGTAGCCCGTTGTTAGTCTTATCTAAAAGTTTATCTTTTCTTTTGTATCAAATTACAAAGTCTAATTCTTTCTTCAAACAATTGGCCAGTGAGAAGTTTTCTTCTTTTCCCAACACAGTGGTACTTTTGGTGAAAAAATCATACTTTGTGGTGATTTTTCCCCAACACAGTATATACAACATGACTCTGCATTCAATCAGCTGCCATTGATTCTCCTTAGATATTTCCCAGCAGTCCCATGCCAGACCCCAAAATGGCTCAGGGCTGGAGTTAATATTCTCCCACTTGTTTGACAAAGAGCAGACACAAGTCATTGAATGAATATTCCAAAACAGTTGGCCTAACTGAGGAAACAAAACAACCCATTCCTCATCCCCAGAGTCAAGTATTTTTCCCAAGAGGGTTTTAACTTTGGCTTTGAAAATATAACAAGAGATTTTTTGGTTTTAGTTTTTCCAGGACAATGATATTCACTCCAACAAAAATAGATAAGGAACTAGAATGCTGTCAACCTCGTTAAGAAATCAACAATCCCATGAAAATGTATGGCTTACTCAGCTCTTGGTTAAAGCCAAGTGGAGCTCGTGGCTCCATAATGAAGAGCTCTGGCTGAAAGCAGGAACCACCTCGTCAGGAGTGTTGTAAATGCTAGGAAAAGTGCCATTTCCCCAGAGGAGACTGCAGCACGTTTTCTGGTCATGGGAGTGCTTACAGTTCAAACGTGTCTATTTATGCTGCCCTGTGACTAATTGCATTATACACACCTTGGGGGGACCAGCCAGAAGCCCCACAGCCTGTCACCTCTCTAGTAAATCACACTAATCAAAACTGAAATGCTCTTTTCTTTCTGTTTCTTTTCTTAAATGTTCTTTTTTGAAGTAAGAACAAAATACCAAGAGAGAGAACTGAAGTAAAGAAGAAATGGTATTGAGTCACACACCCAGCCAGTTTATAGCAGCACAGGGCCACTGCACACCGAGGAGAAAAAGCCAGTTTGCACAGGCAGAAGAAGCAGGTTCTCCAAGGTCACACAACTCAGGTGACATTTCAGTACTTCCAAAAAGCTAATGGCTTTTGGATCAAAGTTCACACTCAAGGATGAGGCTTGGGACGGCCATTCAGGGACTCTCCCCATTGCAAGTGATTGACTCATTGAGGTTTTAGTCTCTCTACCTTTGCAAAATACTCCAGGTTTGGAAAAGGTTCAAAAAGATAATGAGCGAAAATGCAAAAGAGGAAAAAGGTAGCTTCTCTTTTTTTTCTCAGGCTATTATTTACTTAGCCATTTTCAGCACTGTCTCAGGGCTATGGGAACACATGGGGTTCTGTGTGTTGATGACTTCTTAGGGCTTTATCCTAGAAGCCTCTTCTGTTATGAAAACAAGCCAGTGGACCTCTTTCTGTTCAGCACTGCTTAGTAAGGATGATCCTTAATTCCAACCATCTCTTTCTGCCCCTGGTACAGTGTTCTTTCACCCTGTGGCAGGCAAAGTTTGGGCTGTCCCCCTACCAAGGTGTGATAGGAAGGCAGAGGACAAAGAGAGAAACACAAGGGCCATACAGACTCACTGTCTCCCTCAAGCAAAACTAGAGCAGGATACCTCCCAGAGCCACCAGCAACAGAAGTGTCTAATTATTTCAGCTGATTCAGAGCCTGATGCCTCTGACCCTGTCTTGCAGACAGTGTGAATGCTCCAGGTAAGACAGGAAAAATATCTGAGAGTACTGGGAGAAGCTGATGTGTTATTTCTCATAGTGAAAACTAGTAGCCAGCTCTGGTGTACAGAAAAATTAGCTACTTTCTGCTTGTGAGCTGCCTCCTAGATGTCCTCACCCTCTTTTCCATGTCCATGGTCTTTTTCTCCCATGGGTAAAAAGGACATTATTTCTTTGCACTAAAAATTAATGATTCATGTCTGTAAGGGCTGAACTGGAAAATTTCCTGGATTATACACCTGCCTCCTCTGGAAGGACTAAATGTACTAGCAGTGGGTGGACTTACTCAGGCTCCTATTAAGCAACATCTGTGGGTGGTTTTTCAGTCCAGCTGTTAACATGTGACTTATTCTGCACTTAGATCAACTATGTCAATGGAAAGAGTAGGCTTCAAGCCTGCTACCGAATGGAAGGATTATAATAATTACTGTCACTATTAAATATCTTGGAAATGCCAGTGGATAGGCTTAGAGCCCCACATGTCAGCTGAATAAATAAGAGCTTGCTACTCACAGGATGACAGGTCAAATGCTGCAAAGTGTTTTTGGGCAGTCATTCATGGACAGGAAACGCCTACTGAGATATCAGCCACAATCACAACAACCACCTCCTCATTCTTTTGTGGATTTCCACCTCTCCGAAGGAGACTGGGAGCTGCAACTTGTGCACATCACACAAGGAACTAGGAAAGTCAGGTTGTAGAGCTGGCAGGTGGACTCTCCCCCATAACAGGGTACAAAACATGTTTGCATTTTTTCATACCAATAGAATGCACAAATTAAAGAGTCCAGGGTTAATTTGTCCCTAAAAGAAACAGGCTGAGGGGCTATAAGGCAGTACTCAATGCCTTGACAAAAGATAGCAGGTTGGCAACCCAGCCCTCTTAGTTCTGAGCTGCTGGTTTCACTCTGGCTGCTGATTCAAACTCCCTGGGAGAGAAGGGACAGCCAGATGGGCATGGTAACCTCTTACACCTTTGCATTTTGGATACACAAAGTGCAGCTGACAGTGCCATCGTACCAACTCAAACAAAACACACAACTCTTCTCTAAAGGGAAATGAGAACAAACTGTGGTCAGTAACTACTTTAGGCTGAAATTCAGGAAGATTTGAAGTTATCAGGCAAAAACAAAGTCACTGACAGTAGACTCAGTACACAGATTTAAAATTTCACTGCATTTTAATGAATAGATGTTTCTTCTAATTAATCAATGAATCTAATTGTAGGGGTATAGATTATGTATGTGTTATTCATTATTAATCAGTTAATTTTCCATTAACTTGGTTTTAGTTACTTCCTCTTTAATTAATAGATTTTTACTTTGTTTGCCTATGTCAGTAATGTACTCCACAACCCAGGAGATCACTTATCTCCATCTTCCAGTCTCATTTTTCCTGCCCTGTTTTCCATAGACTTGACATTAAATTTGATTTCTTTCTCCCCTGTTCGCCAACTCCTCTTCTACTGTAGCCAGCAGCCAAGGGTTTCATACCAGAAGCAGTGGGAGAGTCCTCCTTCAACCACAGGTATGTGACAGGTGGAACAGCAGCAGGGAGAAAATGCATCAGCTCAAGCAGAAGGGTGAGGGGCTTTCCATGTTATCCAGGAGCACAGAGTGGGGACAAGGTGGCTGCCAGTGGCTGGGATTGTCTCTGGGGTTGGGATCTCGCTCCTCACCTCTCTTGCCCTCTCCCAACTACATCCTCCCATGGGAGGATGATCACCTTCCCTGCTGGAGCACCAAAAAGCTCCCTTGGGTAGGCCCAGAACAGGACCACAGACAAAGGGCTCACACCAAGTACCACCAAGCAGGAGCACTGGGGCCTTTGGGGGGTGTGATGGACAAGAAGGGGAGGGAAACAGGGAAGCAGTGCTGTAAGAATCTCATTTCCCCTGCAAGCTGGGGAGATGCTGGGCAGTGATGACACACCTGTCTGGATTAGTGTGCAGGTAGTCAGGGTCAGCTTCAGACAAGAAGCAGAAATGCTCTTTAGAAGTGTACTCAGAAATGCTAATTCTCCCTCTCAGATCTCTTGCACATGAAGCATATGAAGCCCAGCGTCAAACAACCCACAAAAAGCTCATCTTACCTCTTTGTTCTCTTTTACCTCCTCTAGTAAAGGTCCTCTGGTTCTCATGTTGCTCGGGGTTGATGCCATGCTAACTGATTTCCTTCTGCTCTGCTCACCAGCTAAAGTGCTCAGCTGCTGCTCAGGAGGCAGATTCAGATTTGGGAACGTTTCTTTGTTATGCTCACTTATTTTCTATTTTTTTCAAAACAAAGCACTCCATTTGTCCATTAAACCTTTGCTCTGACCAGATGTTTCCTTCACTGCCCAGAGCTCTGTGGGCTCACAGATTGCAACAGACACTAGAAATTTGCTAACAGGCTGCTCACAGTTTCTGCATTTCTGATGCTGTGTTAAGAGTCATCTCAGAAAACATAATGACACCAACACTGTGAACACAGAAGTGCCCTCTCAAGAGCCTTGTATTAATAATTTCTGCTGTCAGGAATACCACCTTAATCCTTTCTACCCCTACAGAGATGCCAGACTTGTAAGTCCCTTAAAAAAAGAGATAATATCACAGTTTCAACATCTTATTAAAGTTAAATGAAGGGTGATATGTATAAACAACTCATTTAGTGAAAAGACCAGCATAAAAAGTTGACAAGTTGAAAAAAGGAATTGAAAAGATTAGTTTGTCAGGATGCATGTCTGGTGATAAGTCCTTGAGATGCAGCATCTTTTATTCAGGTATGCCTCAAAAGTTGTATGGCTCTAGGAATATTAAATGTTACTCAAATTGTAAAGGAAAAACCTACACTGTTTAAATTAACCCTATAACACTCTAAGAATATCTACCTGCTGTTTCTTCTATGAATGCTCATGCTTCTGCATTCAGTTGAGGACATTGCAATGTAGGGACAGCCAAGAGAATCAATTTGAATAAATATTTTAAGTGAAGTTATTGAATTGTAATAAAATCCTGAGTGGACACCCTTGGAACCAGAATGTCTGAATTTCACTTTAGCTTATTTTTTGTAAAAAGTTGGGTTGTTTTGTGGGGGGCTTTTTGAGGTGTTGGGATATCTCATTTAGAGTTGGTCAAAAAATGTACAAAGGAAATTTTCCAGAGGAAGTCCCTATATCTCATTGCTAACTTTTTATTTTTTTAAACAAAGTTTATGATTTGGACTCAGGTTACCTGTCAGAGTTCTGGGGTTCGTTCAGAACAAGTTCACAACCAGAGTTCATTATTAGTAATACACTTTTGCGTAATTCATACATCTTTTGAAATTCACCAGTTTCCAGCTGGATGGTCAGCACCACCCTGCTCTGAACAAACTGTGCTATCCCATTGCAAGTACTCCTCAGCTGCATTGATTCTAGTTTGATTTGGATTGAGAATTTCCTGATGCAAACTAAACATGTCATAACACAGTCTTGCTATAGTCATTATTCTGATAAAAATCACTCCTTCCAGAAGCAGCAAAGAAAACTAAGTACTGCAGCAAATGAACCATGCAAAATTATTTCTCCACCACAGTGATGACAGGAAGCATTTAAAACGGTTTTAAATGGTTTATTGTGTGGGCATAATGGCACATGGGGCAATTGAGGCTGTATTATTTACTATTATTTAAAGATTTGGGGAGCATTTCTTTCCACAGTGGTTAGGTGCTTATTTGCTCATTAAAGTTAAAAAATTATGTTCACTTAGAAATAACTGCCTGCAATGCTTGCAATTATAGATGCTGTCATTTCATCAGACTGAATAGAAAAATGCATCAAGCCAATAATCAGGCAAAACCTTAAACTCAGCATCCTATCTACAGCTTGAAGTCTTGATAGACTCAGATGTCAGAGAACTTGAGAACACAGGACTGCGGTTCACTGGCTGCTGTACTCAGCATTTCGTGCTGGCTGGGATAGCAAGCTTAGAGCTGAACTAGGAGGGACAGAGTTATGTCTTAAATAACAAGTCTAGGCCCAGTCTAAGAGGCTTTTTTCTTACATTGCAGCTTGGCAGGGGCCCTCACTGGGTCTAATGTGGTTTTGCACAGGAAATCAGATGTCTTCCCATCTGAAGCTCTTTGCAGGTTACAGACTTTGCTTTACATAAATGGATCAAACCGTAGAACACCCTTACCTTCTGCTGTTTCCAACCCTAAAGGCCTTGGCAGAGTTGTTGAGGCCCTTCTGAGAATCTGAGCCAATCACCCACCAAAAATGGGGATTTAACAGATATGGGATGCCAGATCAAGCAGAAGCTCTGAGCCACTTCTGTGAGGCAGGTAAAGGGTCCTTTGAGAACATTGTAAAGAATAAGCTAAATTCAAAGTCTTCCTCCTTGGAAATCCAATTGAGCAATTCCAGAACCAAGCCAGACGGCCATGCAGCAGACAAGTGATGGATCTGGCCTCAGGCCACACAACCACTTGCATGACAGGCCATGCAGAGATGTTATCTCCTCCTCTCCTTTTGAACCAGGTCCACTGAGAATGAAAGCTCTTAAAAATTCATTAAGCTATAAAGTGAGCAGAAGAGACAGGCTAGTGACCAGGAAACACACCTGGGAGTGAAAAATCCTGGGTAGCACATTATGCTTTGAGGTGCTTGGAAGGAAAAGCGTTTAAGAGAAGCCCTTAGACAACTACATCTAAGGCTATCCAAGGTCTCCAGGTCTATGAAAGATTTAATAAAGAAAAAGCTGTCAAAACATCACGATGAAAATGAACACTAACTAAATAATTCAACACATATATTTTCCTGCTAATTAAATATTATAATCAAAAGTGGTAATGATTTTTGCAATCATGAGTTAAGTGTGTGGAAGGAAAAAGAACTCTCAAAGGGTTTTTATTAGAATCAGTTCTAGGGTGTTGAAATAAGGTTGAAAGAAACAGAACATAAACAAGTGTTAATTAATCAGGCATGCTAATAGCACAGTACCTGCATTTTCATAAAATTCCAGGCAGCTCTGTCATTCCCTGTGTGAAACCCCCTTCATACACCATGTCACCCCAGTAAATTTTGTCTCACTTTGTGAGTCTCCAAAACTGGAAAAGGATCTGATCATAAATCAAGACATTCAAAGCCAGCCATTTTTTAAAGAGCAATCCAGTTTAAAATTAAAATAAATAAAAGATTTCTTTGATTGTCTGAATGGTATCTAGATACAAAAGCAAAGAACTCCTTTTGATTTAATTAGACATACCATCACCCTACAAAATAGCCTTCTAGGAGAAGGGCAAGGTCAGAGGAAGCCTGAAAATAAAAGGTATGTCTCTCCTTATCTTTGGCAGAGTCTGTATGGGGTAATTGTGTACAGTGGCCATGAAGAAAACAATGGGGTTGTTAATAATTGCTGTGATTCAGCCTTGAATTCCTCCTAAGATGTAAGCAGGCAATAGTACAAAGAAGTATCTGTAGGTACCAGGTGTAATCCATGACGAAATCTGTGTGCTCCACAGAAGGAGGTAGAACATTCTCTCTCCTGTGGATCTATAAGTAAGGATATTGTGAAAAGCAGCAATGCAATTCACCTCACTTAAGAATGCATCAAATGGATCCTGATGCACTTTATGTGTTATGATACTTAATGATTTCAGGTTTTAAAAATGAGTGAAATGTATTTTATCTATCTATACTATATGCTTCATGCAAAGTAAAGACTTTCGTGCAGGAGCGAGAGGTAACATCAGTTCACATTTATAGAGGCAAATCAGAAGTCCCCTGAGGATCCAAACTCTTATGCCCTTGTGGTTCCTTAGTCCACCCATGTCCCCTTTTGTCCTGGGTCCTGCCTGGCAATACACACAACTCCTTGTACGTGGAGACCCTGACTCTGAAGGACAATGACAGAGCTCTCCAAAACTCTTGTACCTACAGGTGAGAGGGAATTATATGTGTCCAGAGCAGTTACCCAAGTTGTCCTTGGAAGATAAGCCCAAACAGTGGTTTCAGCCTCCTGTGCTCGCAAACATCTTCTGGCATCTCCAGACCCGAGGGCATTACTGTCTATACAGTTGTTCCAGTCCCAAACTCAGCAGCAGAGTTTCATGAGCACACCCAAATACCTCAATTAAGTTTGTCTTAGGAAACCCATCCCTGTTATCCAATTACCTTCTGAAAATCTAAATTTGTCTTCATGTCATTGATTCCATTTGCAAAACCATTTTCTAATGAATTTGAAAGTCTTACTCTGTATGAGTGTTTTGATCAGCTCTGGAGTTATGGCCCTCACTCAGACTTGGCTGGTTTATTATTTTTTTCTAAATGAAGGTCCAAGATGGCAATACCAAGACCCTGAAAACACAGAAGAGAAGTGTCACACAGAGAAAAACAAAAATTAAGCTAGATAACTTGTTTTTTGGTACTATTTTCTATACTATTTTTTCCCTACAGTTCACAAATAGAGACGTTTTGAAGAGTACTTAAGGTCAGTTTATATGTGATTAAAAGATTACAAAGAATTTGTATACAACTAGATATTTTTCTTTTCTGTCTATGTAAAATCCTGTTGACAGTAAATTCAAAAATTCATCTTGTCAGAAAGATTATGGGAAAAAAATAACAAATATCTTCTCTGGCTTTTTGGTTGGTGTTTGATTAAGAAAAGAAAAATTGTTTTACACAAAGGAAATTGTAATTTACTCTTCTCAAAATTATTTCTTTCTAAGTCATTCAAGATGAACTGCAATTGAAATGCTAAATAAAGTAGAAGAAGAAAGAATTAAAATGGGCAGAATGAAAAAAATGTTGAGCTACAGGAAGAATATTTTACTGCATGTTTTAAGCTTACTCATCGATTAGTATTTTAGAACCAGAATGTATCAAATAGGAGGTATTTCTCATTAAAAATCAACAAAGTAGCACGCATTATGTCAAAGTAAGATATTTTTCAGGTGTTTGAGTATCTCAATGTCTAAAAGTTAAATGTGGACCTGATCTGAATGCATTAGAGACTGAATTCCCTATTTCAAGAAGCTGGTGTACTTATCTCTACCCATGTGAAATGAATACAGATTACTGCTAAGAAAACAGATTTTCAAAATGCTTTAGGAGAAAAACCCATCTGGAAGGGATCTCAAGATGTCATTTGGTCATTCTTTCTACCTTAAGACAAGATCAACTCTACTTGAATTATGCCTTGCTGATGTTTATCCTACTTAAAAATGTTCTCAGTAAAGTTTCGGTAATGGAATCAGTCAACAATAATGGCAGACAGATTGGGAAAGTTTAATAATTTTCATTATGGCTTAATTGTTTTGAAACATTAATGATTTTATTGCCTATAATCTTGATGGAAAGATGCACCCAGGGAATTTCTAGAAGATATTAATTGTGTTCTCATCGCACCATTGCACCGATTTGCAGAGGTGAAACAGTCTCTGTTACAATGATGAAAACCTGATTTACTTCCTGATTAGTTCTGATTCCCCTCTGATATTAAAGGCACAGTGTGGTGGTTGGCAGGCCATTCCTTCCCAAGGCACAATCCCTCTCACATCAGCCTCGAGTCAAAGGAGCAGGAAAGGTCCCTGCTGACCCACAAAGGTCTGAGTGAGTCAAAGAACCTGCTACATGAACATCCTGCAGATGCTAAAAAAAAGAGTAATACCAATTCCTCCCTGCAAAGCCTGTGTTGTCCCTATAACCCTTGTATACACTGGCAGTCTCATTCACACTTACTGGGGTGCAGAATCAATGCCACAGCAAAAAAGCTTTTTAAGGCATTTTGTGAGCAAGGAAGCAATGCCTAACACTTCACTCATTCCATAGGATAAGGCAGCAAGTATTTTCTTTCATGTGATTCATTTGAGGTGTTCAAGGTGTGATATTTCCAGGGTCAGATTATTTTATCATAACTAAGGATTAGCATGTGCAGGTTAAAAGGGATTTACTGTCACCTAGTAAAAACAGAAGATTGAAGAAGAAAATCTTATCATGGATTGCACCGATGCAGTTGGTAGTTAGATTTGTTGACAATGGTCTAGGGTGACGCTTCTTATGAGGTTTCAGGGGTCCCTTAGGCTCTAATGTGCAAGTAACAGGAAGGCACACGGTAAGGACAGAAATAATTGGTGGAAGAACAAAACACGATGCAGCGCCAAGTCACTGTTCTAGTCAGCACATGCTCTAGGATGCTGAAACAGGAAGATGGTAGCACTGGTTTCACTGCAGTGTAAAATTAGCCAGAAGGGTCAAAACTGAACGGAGTTAGTACCATGCACCTAAACTCAGGCTATAAATGTCTTGCTCAGGGACAAGTGTTGGGTAAGAAAGGATGTGCTCAAACCCACTCCAGAGATGTAGTTACAAAATCCCATTTGATAGTCTTTAATAATACTGCAGTGGTGTGTGGGGGGAAGCACTGATGTGTGCACTGATGTTGTTCTACTGCTATTCACCTGCACATAGGTAATTTAAGGGGTTTTTTTGTATTTTTAATGATGGGGTAGGGGTTTTTTCCCTGAGAAATTGCTTTTAGGAAGTTGCAAATTACCCAGACTGAATAGTAAATGTTTTCCCACTTCAATTCAGAGAAGCAATTTTCTGCCTGCTCAGTTGCTGCCATTGGAGCATTGTCCTTGACATGGCTGGGACTGACTCTCTTCCTGACACCAGCAGCATTTTTTGCTTTCTCAAAAGGAAGGTGCTGATCAAATTCTATGGTCAAAGACTTTCCCCAGATTACCCCCTTTCACCCTCAGTGCATCCTCCCAGCATCCCACAGATTTTTAACTCGAAGGAATCCACCTCTTTCAGGGAAGGGAAGAGGGGTTCTTTTTTCCCACTCTTTTACCAGATGAAAGTTGAGGGCAGGTCTTTGAGGATGACATAAGAGGTTGGGTGAGAGAGGCTGGAAAGCCTGCAGCTCGCAAGCAGACAGTAATGTTGTTGGAGAGAAGTGAGTGAAGGAAAATCCTAACATTTCCTGGATTTTTTTACATCTTCTAATATAAGTCTCTCTCCTCCTTCTCAAGCAGAGGCAGGCTGTGGTGGGACCTTCAGAAAGAAGGTCTTATTCCCCCATCTGGAACTGGGCAACTGTAGAGATGCACAGAAAGACACAGAGCTGGCTCTCATCGCCTGGAAACAGTTTATCTGAAATGGTTTCACTCTAATGAATAATTTTTTACTTAAAGCAGTTGTCCAGTCTTTTAATTACTTCTTTCATTACTTCCTAGGGAACTAACTGCAAGCCAAATCGCATTCATTGAATTTAAATTGCTTGGATCTGAGAGGCTATTTCTTCTGGGCTTTTTGGAGGTCTGGTACTTGCTGTGGAAGTTTTCCTGTAAGAACAAATGGTGTGTGTTTCATCATTAGATGAAGGCAGCAGAATCAAATGTAGAATTCTGCTTTACACTTTTTGTGGGTAAGCAAGGTCTTCAATACTGAGCCTGACCCCATGCCTGTAAATGGACATTTGTTTTTATGAAATCTCCTATACCTCCATTCTCTCCTCAACTAGTCTCCACTGCAAACTGCTGTTGATCTCATATCTCATCCCCCTGAATGGCAAGTGGTTGAACAGTTTGAATTCAGTGACTGCAAAAAGTAGAGGGATCTCCAGTCTGAAGGCAGAAGTTTGTAGAGCACTTCAGTCTCGTGTTGTTGAAGTGATGGAACCTGGCGTGTCTAGAAACGCATCAGCCTTTCAATCGTTCTACCACTCCAGGTGCCTACATGTCCCACTTGTGTTAAACCCAACGGTGCAGGGGGACACCATTGTTGTTCTGAGCTGTTCTGAGCTTCCCTTCCCCCTCCCCAAGACAAGCCAGGACTTGACCCTGCCATGTGCTCCTGAACTCCTTTGTTCCAAGCGCGGGCAAAACCAAATGTAACTCAAACTCTTTAGCAGTGTCTGACTGGCCGGTCACCCCGGGTCCGCCCCCAGTCCGCCCCTTTCCCCTTCTCCGAGTAAAAGAAAGGACCAATGGGGGGGCCCACCCTCTTTGGCTTTGCAATCCTTCTGCGAACATCTGTGTGTTTCTCTTTCTGTTTGAAAGCTTCTAATTGCAGGAATTAGGCAAACTGAAGGCTATATTTCTCCCTCTTTGCTTCTACTGGTGGTATCAGCTTTGCAGCTGCTATTTGCCGCTTTTAGAGCTACTGAAATGCTGGATTGCCCGTGCTACCTCTCTAGGCTGCCCGAGGCTTTCTAAAGCATTGAACTACGAGATTAGCCGGTAAAAAGCTGTGAGTATTTCCACACACCATGTCTCAGGAAGGAGGAACAGCTTCTAATTTCCATCATTCTCCTTGTTTTGCACTGATTTCCTTTTTGGCTTCATGCACAGGAGCCGCAAACAGAGTTTATATTCTGATTGAAGTATGACCAGTGTCTCTTGCTTGACTAACAGCATTGTTCAGTCTGACCCCAGAGTTGAAGTCCGTTCAAACCCTACATTCAGAGCATTATTGATAGAAAAGCATGTTTCTCATGTAGGCAGCTATTACTACCCACTGCTATTACTACAGGCAATGTTTAACCCACCAAAAAATCCCAGTGAGGTGACAGTTTAGAATGGCCAGGTTCCTTTGCACAGGTATAAATCTCCAGTAATCAGTGGAGATATAAATTCATAAACATACATGTACAGACAAATAAAAAAAAAATTTAAAAAAAAGGCAAAGAGACTTCACTGTTTGCCTGCATAAATAGTGAAAAATGTGCCTGAAGGAAAGGACTTGCTCTCCTGTGGTGTGACCACAATATGGGTCAGAGGAGGCAGCGGGGGTATCAACTCCTCCTCCTCATAAAAGAAGGAAAAGCTTAAGTTCTGAGGAACAGTGAAAAGATTCTTGATGATCTTAGAGAAAAAGCGGAAGAAGAATAAATAAGTAAAAGTGCTGGTGTCTTGAAAGGGTCTCAGGCAGCAGCCCCTGCTGCTTAGCCTCATGCTATGCCATTAATATGGAAAGCTTGCAACACATCCTGTGGCACTCCACCGGCAGAAGGCAGCCTCCCAGCAGCCAGCCTCGTGCAGCCAAGGATCAGCTCTGTGATTCTGGTGAGCTGACAAACATCCCCAGCCCAGCAGGAGTCCCTTTCTGAAGGAAGGGAGAGCAGCAGGGACCCCAGACTGCAACAAGGCTGATATCAGGAAGCACATGCCATCAGCTGCCAGCATGTGATGTCTGTAAGTGGGCTGGGATACTGACAATGGGCATTTCTGTATCTCACAGCCAGCAAAATAAGTGGGTTTTGGAGAATATCTGAACCTCATTGCATGAGGCACACAGTGATTCAAGCAGTTTTATTAAATTTTTTTAGGTCTCCTGCTCACATGCAAAATTTGTGCCTTAAATCCAGTTTTTCCCTCAGCCACATGCAGTTCTTGCAGATTTCAGGCCTGCAATTCTGAGTGCTGGTGAAAATAAAACTTGGCTTACAGAACAGTAACACCACCACCATTCAGTGGTAAATCATTACAAGAGACTGACATGACCCTTCACTGGGTCATGGGTCTGAAATAAGGCATTAAACATTTCTCACTGCTCACTTGAATTAACAAAAGAAAAGGAGAATGTAGAGGCTTAAGTTAAAAATAGCTGAAATCATTCTTAGTTATATAGACCCAGATGCACAATTATTTAGGCACTTGGCTCTGATGAAATCTCTGTCATATAAGTGTGATGGAACAATCTGTAGTTATGCTATCATGTCTGACATGAATTCTTACACCTCTCCATGTGCAAACTGAAAGCCATGCTAGGGAAATAAAAAGTGCCCCTGTGGAGTATAATGATAGCAAAGAAAAGAGATTGGCCCTGAGGCACTTGCTCCTCCAAATGATTGTTCATTTGAAGTACTATATTGACAGAGTTGCCTCATTTCCCATGTAGAAACCTCAGGTCAGACCTTATTTGAGAAGGTGAATTGGAGGTTGTTTTAAAAGGTGAGCTCTGACAGGTCTTTATTTTCTGAAGCCTGAGAAAGCACAGGTTTGCAAACACTGCCATAGTGCTTTCTTAAGCAGAGACAGCTCTTTTGTTCCCCGAAAGCATGATGTGGTTGGTCTCCCTGAATGCAAGTTAAAACAGAAATCTAAACCACCTCTGAGAGAAGAAATTGCATTAGTGAAATTAGAAGTGTTCAGAGATCCTTATCTGGTTCTCTAGGTACATGAGAGGACAGAGTAGAAAAGTGAAAGCAGAAAAATTCCTGCGCGCATGATGCCACAGACAGGAGGGTGTTCAGCTTCTGGGTGATGTGCTACATTGTTCCCAAGGGTGGAAGCTGCTGTTCCTTTGCAAGGCAGCACAGGAAAGCAGTGACAATGATTTCCCTTCCCCAGATATTTAATTGCACACCAGCAAGAACCAACTCAGTTGGACAGTTCTCAAAACAGTGCAACTCCAAAGACTTATCTACAGAGGGCATCTATCTCCTTAATATCACACCCTTGGAGATGGAAATTATTTGATTCTTTTTTTCATTTGAATTCCTTTCAAGGGGACTGTTGCCAGCTCCCATAGACCTAGTGTTTAAGTTGTCATTTTTAGCCTCTCAAATGCCAGTGACAATCAAGGAAAAGGCTGGTTTGTTTACAGACATTTTTAGCATGATGGTGGAGAATAGCCAGCATAAAAAAAGTTCATCTTTCCTACCCAATTTCACATCCCGTGATGAAAATTGAAATAAAATAAATTTATCTTCAGGAAGATATGTAAGATTTTGTCAAATGAGCACAGTATCCAGGTCATTAAGATGTCCTCAGTGACTGGTGGTGACAGCAAAAATTCATGAAGAATGAATGTTCTTTGAGTATATCCAGAGAGAGATGAGTCCATCAGTTTAGTAATTGTGCTTTACAGTCTGCTGGAGCATGAACTGCCCTCTGCAGTGTCACAGTGACAAATCCACTCTGCAAAACCTCCACTGGGCTAAGGGCAGTCACACCATGGTAGCGAGGAGTTGGCATCCTTGCAGCCAAGATATCTGAACATTGGAAACTCCAGCACAGACCATCAGCTCTCATTGACTGGCGTAAGGGAAGGCCTCTCTAAGCCTCAGAGACTGGCTAAATGCAGCCCTGCAACCCAAGGAAGCACCTGCCCATCCTTTTTGCAATCTGTGTCATCTGCTTGCTGGGCTTCAGCTAGATAATTTAACAGAATGAATATTTCATCACCCATTCTTCTTAGCAGAGGGATGACCCGTCCCAGCTCCTGGGGAGGGCAGTGAAAGATGACACTAATTTAAGCAATTCTCTAGAAGTTGGGGTGGGAGAGGGAACTAGTGGATGGATTAAGAACCTCATTAAGATAGTCTTCAGATTTTTACTCCCTTTAAAAAAATACCCTTGGAAGCTGCTTTTAAAGTCACTTAAAGGAAGAAACTGTAAGAGAAAAGCAAGACTGAAACTGTCATATTATTCTGAAGGAATAGTGGTTAATTTTGGTTCATTAGTGCCTTTTATTTTGAGGGAATGCTATCTCTTTGAAAGCTGAAATACAGTCTGTGCACCAGAATCCTTTCACCTGCCAACCCCATGCAACAGTTTAACTGCATTCATCTACTACAAGTGAGACCTTAGGCGTAAAAGCAAGGAAATTTATTAGCCATGATGTAAATTCCAATCGGGAGTCCATGGACACAATCCCCTGTGTTGATGGCTCTTATAGCAATCCAAAGATACCCAGGTGTGAGACACTACTGTTCTATGTCCAGAAATTATTAAAAACTATAGGATCTACTAGAAAAAAAAGATGTTGCTTGCTGAACTGTAACAATTCAGGCTGTTTAACTTCCACCCTGAATCCTTCTTGGAAGCCTGCCAGCATCTCTTGATATCAGCTATTCAAAATGTTTGCGCAGAGGAAAAGATGCCGGAGTATGATACACATAGTCCTTGCTTACAATAAAAACAATGCCTGTTTTGTAAGCAAGGTTTCCTCATAATGACTGAATGATTAAACTAAGAGAAGAAGCAGATGCAAAGATATAAACATTATATATTTTAGAGGTTGAGATATCCTGCATTCACCCTGCCTCATGCACTGAAGTCGCTGTGATGAGATTGAAGGGTTTTCTTATGCAACATCTTGATCCAAGCAATGAGGAAGCTGAAGGCGGAAGCAGCAATTACCTTCAGGTGTAGTAGGTTTCTAGTTGCATGGCAGATTGCAGCATCCTTCCATCAAAGTGCATCCACAGGGAGAGATTTTCATCCAGTGCTTTCACATTCTACATGCACTGTCCCTGTCAGGCTTTACCAATAACTCCTGAATTAGCTATTTTAAGGAACTCAGAGCAATTCCACTTAAAACAGGACTCTGATGTTGTCCTTACTCCACCCTCCGGCTGTGCTTCCGGATTCTGGGATGATTTGCTTGTCCTGATACCAATAAACAGTTTTGAATGCAACACGCATCTCATTTTCATAAACAAGGATTTCCACAGATCTGAAAAGAGTTAGCTAATCAAAATCCTTATCAGGCATACTCGCTTGCTTGAGCTGTATCCTGGGTACTTAATTATATGCCTTGCACATAGTGATACCTTTACAGTCTTGGTCTGATGAAGGTCCTGCCAAGTTCTGCTGGTTGAGCCCATTGTGAAATAGAGAAAAAACGTGGCAGAAGGAACTCTCTCTTCTGGAGGAAGAGAACAGTACAGAAAAACAGAGAAGGTTACAGCTGCACCACTGGAACTGTCTATTAAACTTCCCAAACTTGTTCAGTATTGGCCATTTACACAGGACTGACTCCTGAGGGTTCTTGCATAGAACATGAAGCTATCTTTGCAACAGACATTTGTCATAGCATGGATATGGACAAAAACAAGCTTATCTCCTTGATCACTTGCAGAGTTTAGTTTCAGCACAAAGGCTGAATGAATGCAGATCTCTTCACTGGGAACAAAGGAATGTTTTTTGATCAGTGGATTGGTTTTCATAACAATAGTAGTTAAATTATATTATACTAAAAGCAATATATATTATTATATATAATATATTATATATGATAATATATAGAATGTATAAGTAATATTTAATAATATGTATTATTAATATATTTTACTATATATTATTATTGGTATGTTATATAATTATTATATTAATATGTTATGTTATATGCAACATTGTTGTTGTTGTTATTACTATTATTAGTGGTGGTGGTGGGTGGTTGGTTTCTTTTCTCCTTTTTAAATGAAAATGTATCAGTAAAAAGCAAAGTTATGGAAAGACACAAAATAAGGGCTTGGTGGATGTTCTGCTCTCTTCCACTCACAAAAAACAGGCAAATCTACTGGACAGGGCTCTGCTGAGTGAGAGCCAACTAAATACCTTTGGATTCTTGGGTCATGTGTGTAGTTAAGTGGTTCCTCCAGAATGTGATGATCTGTACAGGCTCATCTTGCCTTGCTGAGTTTGGGATTTGTACTTTACACCAGTGTTACACCAAGACTCATTGGCAACTCTGTCTATACAAGGAATGCAGAGCAACAGTTCCTGTCTCTGGTTCTAGATCCTCTGGGAGGACTTTGGGAACATTATTGTTGATGTCTGTGGTAGCAGGATCATGTCCCGTGACCTTACCAAGTTTCCTATGCTTCTCATTCTCCCCTCATTTAAAAGCCACTTATGAGACTTTACTCAAACTTTCCAAATAATTTCGCTTTTAAATATAACCAAGCCTGGGAAAATTTCTTCTCATAATGAGCAATTTTGGAAAGCTGTATCTCTGCAGAAAAAAACACAATAAAAGAGAGTATAATGCAAGCTGTTATAAACCTTCACCCTTGTGTTTCTGTTAGCAACTGTTATAATGACAAAAACAAAACCAAGGAACTGTTGGAAAGGGATGCTTGCAGAAATGAAGGAGGACATCACAAAGAAGTCTCTACCATTTTTTGTGGGTTGGGATTTGTGAAGCAAGAACATATATTTGTTAGACTGTGTGGGGAAGCATTTTGACTGGCTCTGATGAGATGTATGCACAGCACAGGGGTACCTAGGAACAGGAGAAACGAGTCAATGACATGAGAGGTTTTTTTCCATTGCTGTGCATCTGAATAGGCAGCTGTCAGCACCCTGGGTAACTTCTAGGGCCATTGGTTGGGCACAAGGTACAATTAAAGCCCCATGTTTGATCTCCACACGCTAAGATGTTCAGGTTCTTAGGGCACAACACTCTGACTAATATAAATATCCTTGGAAATAACAGTCAGTGTTTCACCTCCACCTGGGGAAGTTCAATAGTTATTTGAAGAGCTTTTT
This sequence comes from Corvus cornix cornix, assembly GCF_000738735.6. Lineage (NCBI taxonomy): Eukaryota > Metazoa > Chordata > Aves > Passeriformes > Corvidae > Corvus > Corvus cornix. The sequence goes on from NC_046336.1 coordinate 9,538,524, forward strand.
TCATTTTATTTTGTTCTACTTTCAGGGAGAAGGACCTAATCCTACTGTAACATTTATTTAATATAACTCTTTTAAAGTTCTTGCAGTTTTCATGTTTGCTTGAGATTTTAAAATGTTAAAGAAAACAGTGTAGAGCCTTTTATTCTCTTTGTCAGCATGAGAAAAAAAAATCATTAGATTTAGAATTCTAAATGAGAAGATATATCAAGGAGAAAACAGGACACTAGTCTAAAGAAAAAGGATGTGATGCTTACACTCTTGGAAGGACTGTGGAAAAAACTAGAAACATTTCTCATACACAAACCCTTTAAGGCATTATAAATGCATCTTTAAAAATTCATCTGAATTGAATCCAGAGTTTCAAATTCCAGCCTGAGGTGAGCTGAATTTCTTTGTTAAGTACATTTAAACAAAACTCTTTTTATGTTCTCCTCAACTAACAATAATGGGAGAAAAAAGATTAGAAATGTGAAATTGCAAATTCCTTTGACCCTGAAGGTCTTCGAATCTGTTTTTAAAGAAAATCTAGCTATTGCTCGTCTCCAAAATTGAAGATTAAGAGAATGAAAGGAGCTCCAAGAACAATGATTTTGTGTAAGTGGATGACTTTTTCATCATTACTTTTTTCTTGGTAACTTGGACTTTCTTTTCCTCCAGGACCAAATAGAGTGAAAGGAACTGAAGCTGTTACTCTGGCCCTGTGAGCTCTCTTTCCCTAGGCTCCCACAGTGCCTAGAGGGAATTTTGCACACTGGCTGCAGCCACTGCAAAGTCCTGGGACCCCCCAGGCAGTCAGGGTACCCCCTCCTGCTCCATGCAGCTGTGCTGGGATGGGGAGTGGCGTGGCAAGCACAAACTCCTGCTCTCACATTTCCAGGCTACCAATGTAGGCACTGAGTTCTGCTCCATCTGTCCCATCAAGGCTGCGAGCCTTCCCCTCTCCAAAGAACCAGCACAACGCTTCGACATGCTGCAGCAACGTGTAAAAAGCCAATCCTCCAAAGGCTGCAAAGGGCCTGTTCATCATCTCAACGTGATTGCTGCAGTCTAATCTTCAGCCTGCGTTCTTCTGTCCAGGAGGAAAGTTTTATGATGGGAATTCCTGACCAGAGATGTTTTGTTACCTAATTCTGAATGCCAAAGGTTGTTTATTGTTCCAGTCCGGTCCTGTACCTCATTGTAATGCCACAGCCAAAATCAAGAGCTCAGAGGTAATGAGAGGAGACATGGTGTCTGAAGAAGGTGATTTTTCTCAAATCTTGCTCTGCCTGCATCTCTCCATTAGCTACTGGTTCATACCCATCTGATGGACAGGCTCAAAATGGACCTGATCTGGTTCAGAATTAGAAGCCAATGGTTCAAGGGTCTCCACAAAGCACATTCCCAGAGGGAACTGGGAATCTAGCAGCAAAAACCTTCTGGTTCAAATCAAGAAGGAATGGTGACTTTGATGGTGTTACAGCTGGAATCAATTAAAATATTTTCTCTGTTATCTGAATCTGATATTTTCCCTCCCTTTGCTACATACCAAAAGGTCCACTGAATCCCACTAGCCCTGAATCCTTTCTGGACAGTTTTCTCAATTGGAGCCAAGGCCTGGCAGTAGAAATGCAAGAGAATTCCTTTAATTACCTTTTCCAGTATATTGTAACACATAAACCCAACTGACCAGAATTAAAAAAAAAAAAATCGTTGTAATTTAAAGTGGTATCTCCCAGCACTTTTCCTTTGATTTCCATGATTCTCAGTAGTTTAATTGATTGTTATCATTGTAGGACTTTGTGCTATTTGCTGAAAGGATTTGACTTGAAATCCTAGAATATTGATTAGGGGCTTTTTATCAGTCCTTTTGTATCCTAATTCTTAAAAGCTTTCAAAGAATTTTGCTTTTCAGATGACTTGAAAAAAAATTCACCTTCTCCTTCTCCTCTCCTTCTCCTACCACATGTATGAAAAAAGAGTTTATGTAATCCTTTTTCTGTGTTTAACTATATTATATTTATTATTTTCTTAAGACTAAAAGAAAGAGTGTTTTTAAAAATACATATTAATATAGGTGTCTGTAATTTCATGGAGGAAGAACCTAAAACCAAACAAGCTTTAGCAACCCAAAACTTCTTTTTCCTGCTATTTTGCATGTGACAGTTGCAAATCCTTGATGAAAGAGCATAAGAAACTAGAAATAGAGACAGTGAGAGTTTCTCTGGCATCTCATCCCCAGAGTTTGTGTTGCACCTTTCAGTGGGAATATAAACCAGAGATGCACAAATCTGTGCTTTATTCTGTCACCATCCATTGGGAAACCTCTTCATTAATTTAAGAGTCTCGAAGAGGTTCAGAAGACTGGAAGGAAATCTTTGCAGAGATTTTCTCAGATGCACAGCAAAGCTCTTTTATCATACTAAAAACTGCACCCTGCTTTATATTTGATGTCTTGAATATTAAAGATACACAAATTACAGGCAGTTTGTTCATAGTGTGACAGTGTGATCACTCACACACAGACACATTTTTCCTCCTTGAGTAGAAGACTTTTTTTTTAATTGAAGGTGTGGTTTGATTACAAGCAAAATTGACTTTCTCTTAATTGTAAAGTACAAATTGAAGCTGAAATATTTCTGATGCCATTAAGATTTTTTACCTTTTCTTTTATACCCGTTATACCTTTTTACAACTTCTGTATTCTTAGTGCTTTTTGCCTACATTCTTGGACTTGTTTGTTCAGCTAGAAGACTAAACATTTTAGAAGCTTCAGAGGTAGAGGATAGCGTGCCCCAGACCCCAAGGTCCTCTCCAGAACACATTCTGTAAACTGAGATAGAACCATCCAGGGGAAGGCTCTTTGGGGAGGGGGGCTCATTCAAGCCTCTCATTGGGGAATTTTTGATAGCTATGCTAATTAGTAAGGCCTATAATCTTATACCAGATCTTTTGGGGGTGGGCATTGCAGAGTGCATTTGGGTGCATTCGACCTGGACGTGTACACCTAAAGGTCCTTAAAATAAATACCAAGGTAAAATCCCTTTTCCCCTTCTAACTGTGTTTGACTCTTGATTTTAAGACCAGGAAAAGGCATCATTTCAAAGCTCTACAAGTTTCAAAAGTACTAATGAAGAAACAGGGCCAAAAAAATGAAAATTAGTAATTTTTAACCCATATAATACACAAAAGTTCCAAGCTAATCTTTAATAAACAAAGAACTAATTCAAAATAAAGATATGGCTGCTCTTAAGGTGAAAGTTAATATAATAAGGATTACTGTGGTATTACTTTAATATGTAGTAACCAATCCATATTTATGGATGGACTAAGACATTGAAAGAAGACATCTGATATTAAATGGAAAATAAAAAAATAGATAAAGGAAAGTGTCTGAGAAAGGATTTCTGAGTAATTGATTTGAGATTGACCCAAAATCCCTCTTATTTCGTCAGTATTGTTGTTTGGTTTTGTTGTTATTTTTATTATTTCATTTCATTTCATTTCATTTCATTTCATTTCATTTTTAGTGCTTTCCACTCAACTTGTGCTAAATCCATACATGAAGTCTTCTGAGAGAAAGTGCTGCTGGTCCATTTTAGCATGGGAGTAATAAATCCATGGAGCTGCCATTATGGGGACCCTAGAAGACTAGCATTTATTTCTCCCTAAATGCTGATGGTATTTTAGGTCTCCACTCCTTTTTGAGCCATCTCTGGAAGAATGTCATTCCAATCACATGCACAAACCCTGCACACACAGGTAACTCTGAGCAAAGCAGCATCTGCCTGCTCTGAATGGTTTGCAAGTGTGAGGATGTTATTTGTCTGGGTAAGTGCAATTGAGGGAGTGCAGGTGCACTTTGTGTTTATTTATGTTCGTGCAGTACGTTTACACGACACCAGGGACCCTGTCTCATTACAGTAGTGAAGTTATTACATTTGAGAACAGTTGTTGAACAAAGTGTGTGACCTTAGGCCAGATGTACAGAGAAATCTAAGTACCCAGGTCCTCCAAGACACCTCTGAGGTGCTGCCTTATGCAGAGATTTCTCATACCTGCTTGTTCAAAAATCTTCAGAAATGAAGCTCTGCAGCTTCTCTACATGCTGGTTCAGGACATGTGAGCTGCTGAACATATGAGTAGAACCAGCACATTCCTGCCCAACCCAGGGGACTATCTCAGAGCAGGACTCCCATTTGGGGCACCTCACCCAAGCTTTCCCATTTCTCACTGTTCTCATCAAGAGTCAGGCTCAAACCCTGGCTATACTCAGAGCAGGCTTGGTTTGTAACTCTCATTTTTCCCTAACACATTTTACAGACAATTGGGTGCTTAATTCAGGAAGCTAGAAACACAAGAATAAGGTTAAACAAATTAATTTATGGAGCCCTTCTTACAGATGATTCACTGATTCCCTAATGTTACAGAAGCCCCAGAATTGGTCTGTCTGCATTGATTTTAGGGCAGGAGCTCTGGAGTTCAACTACAAAACCTCCCTGTAATCACAGCACTTCGCTGTGCTCATCATGCACTCATTACTAGAGCCAAAAAATCTGCACTTGACAAGGTCCATCAGCTGGCCCTGTTAAGCCAAGATCCCTGCAGAAGACCTGTTCAGAGAGAGGTCAAGTAGTGGCTTCAGACAGAACCAGAATATTCTGAGTTCTTTAATTCCTGCCCCATAAAACATCATTGTACAAGAGACCTGCATGTCCAAGAGAGTTCTCAATGTTGATTTGCCTTCTGAAAAAAGGTCTTAATGAGAAAACCAAGAGTCCCTTCAGCGGAATTACATTTGAAAATGGAAGCACAGCAAGGCAATTTGCCTCAGTAACTAATTTCTGATGTCTGTAACTAGAAGCATCAATACTTTAGCAGCCACTGCTTTGGATAATTGCAAATCAGAGTGATTCTTTCACAGAAACTAGTGTAAAGGCTGACTCAGCCTGGATTTCCACACTGTGGGTTCCTTTTTAGTGTCAAACTGAAAAGACTTGTGGAAGGATTTTCTACCCATGAACCAGAGGAAATAATTCATTATTGAGTTCAACCCAGAAAAAAATCTATTGCGAAAGCAAGAAGAGGTAGGGGACTGTGTTTAATTGCAGCAAAGGTTGCTCAAAGTTTGTTTAAAAAAGAAAAGCTTACACTGTTCTGGCCCTTCCAACCATTAAAAGTTCATTAGCGTTGCCAAGGTAGCCTGAAAACTTCAGAGTGCACAGTGTCTTAATTTGGTTATGTCTGCACACTTTTGGCAAGCTATGTTATCTCTTAGCAACTTGCTCTGTTATCATTTATTACACAGAGTGGAAAACACTGCACACACTGGCAATGTGTGAAGCAGTGTGAGTCCCAGAGTGATGTTTTTCAGAGCATATATGAACTTTTCCATCAGATTTTAGTACGTGGAAGCTCAAATCCTTATGCTTCCCTAAGACTTTGATAGAGTGAGGCTGAGAAAGCTTGCAAACCACAGACTATTTCTTTCTTAAAGCATAGAGAATTCCCTTAACAGAATAAATCATTATTATTAAAATGCAGGTAATCAGCAACATAGCCACTAAGAAAACCACAATATCAGACAATACATTCAAAGTACTATAAAACTGACACACTTACTGCTCTTACAATCCAGCCTTTTTGAAGCAGCAGAGCAGAAGTGCACACCCTAGGCTAGCTAGCAGTTACTCTATTGCAGCCCTGAATACCTCTAAGAACAGAAAGTTTTTCTTCCTTGTGCAGCTTTCTTCCTGCAGTCTGTGGCTGTGACAATGCCAGCACATCTCCTGCACAGAGCTCCCTCTGGAGAAGCTGGGTCCAGAGTGTTCCCACTCACCCAAAACCAAAGCTGTGTTCTGGGTATTTCAGTGGGCACTTGGAGCAGCCTCAGCAAGGAGTCATGGGAACCATCAGAACTGTTCCTTCTGTTCTTTTCTACTACTTTATTATTCACCTCTACATTACACCATGATTTGCAGATTTGCAGCTTGGCCTGGGGGCACTCTGTCTTGCTGCCTTGCAAGTTAATGAAATTTTGCACATTGACAGTTTTCCTCTTTGGGCCGCTGAGATCTGTAATACGCAAGCGAGAATTTACCCAGAGGGAGGAGGCAGCCAGAGGTCGGTGTCCTCCACACTTGCTCTTCTTGCAGCACCATCTGCTTAAAGTCACATCACAAGGAAGGGGCTGTGCAGGTTAATAGCGGCTTTTGTCAATAATGAAGGGACCCCCACTCTAGCACAGGTGACTCCATACGTATGAGGCGCTAGAGCAAAACATACCCTTCCAACATGAATCTGCATGGCCCAGCTTAGGATCAGGGGTCTTTTCTTGTCATCCCAATAGCTCCCTGGATTTCGTCTTGCTGACACTTCACAGAAGACACCTTCATCATCGTTGACATTTCAAATGTAAAACAAATGGTGTTGCAAAAGACTCAAGAATAAATCGCTCTCCACATAAAAGTGACAAAATTAAACAAGTCACAGCTGAAGAACAATTTGCACTAAAAAGAATTCTCTGCTCTTTTTTTATCTGCATGATTGTCTGTATATACATAAAGTAAATATTATTAAATTATATATAATTTATTTATACAGCATTATCTTTTCTATCTGGAATGAAGTCACTGTGTTTTCCCTTTATAATTTCCTCTTCCTCTCATGTTCAAGAGAGATCTGAGAACATCTAAGAGAATTTGCTTAATTGTAGGTTTAACTCCAGCAATTTTTTAATCTGTCTGCCTCCATCTTAGTATTTATAAAACATTAGCCATGGTAGACTGTAGATTCAGTTCATGCATTTTTGGACCCTGCATTTTTCAAATTAAGGAATACAATAAACAAAAGTACTATTCCTTTAACATTTTCTTGTTTCTATAATCCCTATGATTTTGCTAGCTGTCACATAAGCAATACTCCCACAGAAGCTGAGGTAGTTCTCAGAAACAAGACAAGACAAAACATTTCACCAAGCCTAATGCAAGGGTAGTGGATGTTACCACCACCAAACAGAGCAGACACTCTTTGCAGAGAAATGTAACATCACAGATGGCTGCAGGTCTCTGATGTTGTGATGATGAGAGCAGACCTTCCTGTAGTAATGCTGATAAAACAGACTGAGAACATTGGGAATTTTTTTTCATACTCGTGATCTCCAGAGCATCAGTGCAGGGTTTTAAAGCTCACTGAAAAGCTTGTGAAATCAATGGCCACTGCATCAAGCTGAGGACTGGTCATTCCCAGGGCTATGCAGAGAAAGTTCAGTCCAGCCTGGCTACATGCAAGCTGTCTGCGGTGGGTCCTGGCTGCTTTTGCCAACCTGGTCTCAGGAGCAGTCCTGTCTTCATGCACTGTTGTCTGCACTGTCCTCCTGAAACCCAGCTTCCTGGACCATTTTGGCAAAGCTCCTTAGCATGTTGCTTGTTTTTCCCAAAACTAAGAAAGGAGATGAGCAAATCCTACAGGCTTTTCAGCACTAGAATTCTGTATTTTCTGGTCATTCTCCTAAACCATAAGAAAGAAGAAATTTTTTATGATGTGTTAAAACACTGGCACAGGTTTCCCAGATACATGGTAGATGCCCCATCCATGGAAACATTCCAGGTCAGGATGGACAGGGCTCTGAGCAACCTGATCTAGCTGAAGATGTTCCTGTTCACTGCAGGGGGGTTAGACTGGATGGCCTTTAAAGACCCCTTCCAACCCAAAGCGTTCTATGATTCTCTGGCATGATCCTTTGAGTGTCCCAAAGGCTACATCCTCTGGTCCAAATGAGCACACATTCCATGTGCACTGCAGCATTACATTAATCCAGCAGGGATGGAAGATGGGCCAAGTTCCATGTGGGAGTTAGAAAGTTATGCTTGACGGAGTATGGCAAGATCCAGATTTACATCAATGTACTCAGTGTTATTCAAGCTTTGCAAAAGCAGGATTTACTATTTTATTTTGTGAGGAGATGCCTAACAAAATCATGCTTTTAGCTGAAATTTTATATTGAAGCATCATTATTACATCTCTAAAGAACAGTTCTCATTAAGTGAAAGAGTGAATGGACAGATGCCCTAATAATAGCTTGATTTGAAGTGCAAAGTGGGTTGAAGTACTCAGCATGCCGTCTTCTAATCAGGAATGAAGGTTTTAATGCAAGGCTTCCTGACAATCACAATTTTTTAATGCTTACATAAATGACTCTGTAGATGTGTGTATGTTTTTTTAATTTACTGCGTGGGTAAAGGAATGCATTTCCTGGTGATGCAAAACAGGATCTGACTAAAAATGCAGCAAGGGCTCTCTGCACCTGGGAAAAAATTTAGGTGATCACATCAGAAAGCCCCCTCACTTACAGAAATATCTTGTAGTCTGGAGGACGCCAGCACTCCAACTGCCTGCACTCTGAAGTAACCTCCTTGCACCTCGAACTCTCAGGGGCAGCTCATGTAAAAGATCCCATGAGTTCAAGTTACCTTTGAGTTTGTGTCCTCAGGAGACAGTTGGAGGCACAGAAAGGACACACAGACTAGGCAGATGTTCTTCATCTCAATTACTTTTAAACACACTTTTCTCTTCCCCGTCCTTCTCAATATTGAAAGTTATCTAGAAAGTTGTTGCAAAGACCATAGCCAAAACAAGAAATGATTTATGGTTCTTCCCTCTGCCACACAGCTGCACTGTCAGGCCTCTCAAACTTCTGGAAAATTAGAAAAAAAAGAAAAAAATTGCTCTTCATTACATTGTGCCAATGGAACAACCAATAATGATGAGGAAAATAGGACAGATATTGCATCCCAAAGTATTTTCAAGCTCCATTTCTGCTAGGTTGATCCAAGACCCTTCCAGAAGTCCTGTCCATCTTAATTCACTAATATTCTAGAAGTCCTCTAAGAATGAAAGGAGCAACATGCATGCCAGATGGTCTTACTCAAAGTAACTCAAGAAAAATCTGTGACAGCTCCACAATACTTCATCCGGTTAATGATTAGTCAGGAGGAGAAATCTGGCTGCAGGGTCTTTGATCCATGAACATATTTGCAATAATTGGGGTCATGGCAATTCCTGTAGCTAATGCATTTTAAAAGGCCAAAGTCAGTAACCCCTGAGTAATTGGGGCTGTTACTGAGCAAATGACATGCTCTGGAGCAATGACATTGTATCAATTATGTGGGGTGAAAATCTAGAGGTGAATGTTTGTAGGAACAAATAAGAGTTCCAACAAAATTTGGGATAAACCATTACAAGTTTAGTCCAAAATCCCAGATCTGGTCAGTTTGTTGTTCACCAATAACTTGAGTTCAGGGAGGACCCCCTGGAGAAGTCACGTCTGAAGTCACTCCAAGCCATGAAGCAAAGCCATGTGGCAGCAGTGGCACCATTTCTGCCAACAGGAGAGGAGAATGAGACTCCTGCTAATCCAAAGCTCTCCTTGAGGGGAGAAAAGCTGGTTTTAGTGAAGTCTGGAAGGAAAAGGAAAGAAGGAAGCACCACTTTTGGTCCCAAACTAATGCACTAGTTCAGGATGTCCCCCTGGGCACAGTCTTGCACTTCAACACCTCCAAAAGAGGAATTGCAAGAGCAACCAGGACAAGGTGTACAGCACCAATGGTTTACCTTCAACTCTCTGCTGAAGGACATGCTGCATAGAAGAGCAAGGAAATAATCCAAAATAATCCTGCCAAAGAACAATTGTGTCCCCAAACACATAGTGCTACAAAGAAAATAATCATGCACTCGTTAAGAGATTTAATCAATCCAGCCCAGCAATGCACTATCAATATGAAACAGCATACATTCCCATCATTCCCATCCCCAGATCCCATTTTACTAAATATTTGCAGGGAGATGAAATGGTGCCAGAGCCACTTTCATAGATTACAAAAAAAAAAGTCACCTTTTTTCAAGGATTAATTATTAACTATAGTAATGAGAAATTGCAGCAGCCAACAATTGTCTTATTCTCCCAAGTCCTATTCATAGTAAAGATGATATTGTATGTAAATTCAGCTTGTATAATTATCACCATATGCTGTCTCAAAGGGTTCCAATGCACTTTAGAAATAGTACAATATTGGCTCAAGTATGAGCCAAACCATGCCCCTTCTGCATCTGCACAGTAATCACCACGGCTTTACCTCACTGTTCGGATACAGCGCTGGCTGGAAGTGGTCTGGAGCACTGGCAAGGAGACAGGGCTGTGTTTCCTGAAGAAGACCATTGCTCCAGGGCCCTGATGCACTTGGACCCTGCAGTACTCTCTGCTGTGCCACAGCAGGTGAGCACACACTTCAACAAGTCATTCCCATCTCACCACAGGACAACTAACTATTGCTCTGTGGGTAGCTACTCCACTAACTAGGATTTAAGGCATGTGATTTAAGCTGCTCAACATTTATTTTTTTCAGGGTCTACGGCAGAGCTCTATTTCTTCATGTCACATATTTCTCACTATACTGGAAATTTTCAGGCAGAAGGCAGATGCCTGAGGAAATATCACTGCATGATATGCAGTGGTGTGAAGATGGAATACTGTATACATAAATACTTAGAAACATAAACACATAATGTAGGAGATGTTTCATTCCTTGTGCATAGCTCATTGGCTGACAATAGGTCATTGATCTATTATACTTTGAAAGCATCTTTTTACTTACATAAATTGTCGCCTTCTGACTGCAACTGAACACAACATCCATTTTCCCCAGTGAATACAGGCTGTGGTTTAAAGCAGAGTGGATCCTCCTGGGCCCATCCCTGCCCTGGTCTTTTGCAGTGGTTGTGCTTTGCTGTGGTCTTTGCACAGAAAACTTGTGCCTAACGGCATTGTTTCAAAGCAGCTCAGACATATTCTTCTTCTTTCCCCTCCTCTTTGCTGGTAGATTGACCTGCTGACTTTCACCTGTGAAAGAGTCAGATAAAGACCCACTCAAGCTACAAATGACCCCCACAAGTTTTATTTCCATCTCCCTGGGTTTTGGCATCAGAGCTGAAAGAACAATGGTGAGATTTGACTTTACACACAGAAGGACTGACCAAAGTAAGGTCACTGTTTCCTCATTTTCCTTAATAGAACTAGTTTGAAGGTAGTAAAAAAATCCCACATCTGAATACTTAATATTCATAAGAGGTTCAGTCTTATTTCAACAACCTTGAATAAATGATAGAGAATGTGATAGCACTGTGGTCTCAGCTTATTCTAATGATCAAAGCACTTCTTCATTGGGGAATAAATGTTCTACCTAAGCAAAAAAAAAAAGTTAATCTCCAAACAAATTTATCACTTAGACGAAAAATTCACTTTAAATTGTCCCATTAACTCTGTAAAAAGAAAGTAGGTGGTTTATATCGTATCATAGATTTTTTTGAACTATCTTGCAGTATATTTAGCTGAAACAGCTTGAGTGAAAACTGGGAATAAACATTAGTTTCTGCAGTTTGAAAATCACTGTGGAATTTTCCCAGCTGTACAGTGCAGTACACAGTACACCCTGTTCGCAGTAGTTTGCAAGCTTTTTCCCTCTGAAATTACACATAAGCTGGGAAAAGAATTGACCTTCGGTTTAATTTATGACTCAGATTTATCTGTCTTCTCTATGTCAAAACCTTTGGTCTTTTGACCTACCGACCCAAACAGATGCTTTTTACATTACTCAACCCTGATTATCTGTAGCCCCCGAGTGAAGTCACTACTCCTCTACCTGAGAGCAGCATGCTTGGCAGATTTTTCACATCCTGGCAGGTCCTTTAGGCTCCATTCCCACTTTAACAAGCATTTTAAAGCTCTTTATTCCAGAGAATCCCCTGGCCAGTGAATCCCAAGTGAAGTTCAAAAAGCATGCACTGTCCTCAGTCTTCCAAGCTACATCTCCAAGTCTCATCCTAGGAGCAAGCATCTTACAGTGTTCCAGCCACAGAGCCTTGGAGACTAGATTTTCATTTCTGTTTATACAGCAGTGGCATCTCCTTTGGAAATGCCCCATTCCTCTATTTATGAATATGCCTGCAGCACCTGGCACTGGAGTGGTTTCTCCTCATATCTCACCTGGATTTCTATTTTCTATAGTGAGACAGTATGCTGGATTTTTATTTTTAATTTAATAGATCATATTTTGTGAAGGGGAAAACTTTGTTACTGGAAAAGAATGGCAGGAGAATAATGTCTGGGATGACTAGTCCAGATTCCTAATCACTTGCAAAATCAAAAAATAATGGTACAGTTCTGAATTTTAATCCCCCTTATGTATTGGAACTGAATTAATCCCATTTTTATATTAAAAAAAACCCAAACAAAAAAACACTACAGAAAAGAAATACTTATGACTATGAATATAGTTCTAGACAGGATTTTTTTTAAATAGCAAGAGGATGAATGCATGGATTTTACTTGAGATTTTTGCTGCAGGAAAGATGGATTAGAAAGCTATCATAGCAGAGAAAGAACTGCCTTTTTTGTTTATGTAGATTTTCAGAAGCCCACAGCTTTTTGCATGACGTCATCCATCCATGCATCCATCCATCCATGCATCCATTCATCCAGGACTCTTCCATTCTTGTTATGTGGAGCACATACAACATGACCATGAACTCTTCCCCCCCACAGCAACATAATATGTTAATGAAACATTGTGGAATTGAGGACAAAATGAAATTATTCATTGTTGGGATATACAGAATTTCCATAGTGCAGAAGACACAATGCATAGTTTTTTACTACTCTTTTCCTAATCTAACCAGGAAGCTGCCATGCTATTAATTTGAACTTATTGTATTTTCCAGTTGATTTTATTATGTCTGCTGTTACTGATGATGATCTAACCTCCACCATGTTTCTCTGGGATGAAAATATGGAAAGAGAGGAGTTGATACCCATGAGAACAAAGATAAATTAGTGGAAATAAATTATACGGTTTCATGTATCAAAGTTTATTGGAAATAAAAGGAAGAACATTTATCAAAAGGTCTGGAGAACATGTGATCCTTGACTGTCAGCCTGTATTCATTTACAGAAGATTTATCATTCTCAGGGGCTTAATACATTTTTACAGTCACTTGACTAGCTAGTCATTAATCATTGTACATTTTCAAGATCCTAACTAAACTACAAATTTGAAAAGTAATAATTAAAATCTTTTAAATTATATCCTTATGAGTCTTCATTCATAGGGGCACTTGGGGACATGCCATAGTTGTTGATTTAACAGGTTTGCTTATCTACCTGATTGGAGTTAATCACCTTTCTGAAAATCATCTGTACCTTTCAATTTCATTACATAAAAGCAAGCTGGATCAAAAGACTGAATGAATTCACGACTTCCTTTTCACTAATTTTAATTAGCTCTCTGGTGCTTTCAGTAAGAGCAAATAGTGTGACCACCCAGCTCACAGACTGAGCAGCAGCCCTGGAAAATTAACAGAGAAAGCGGCTGATTTCTGTACACAAAGAAGATGAACAACCCAGGGTCTTTCTAACTTAGAAAAGAAATAAGAATATACCTAGATAGCACCAGCTCTTATGGGCACTATTGTTAAAATGCTTCCCAAGCATGCTTCCCTGCCTGTGATCAGAGACAGGATACAGAGCTCTGGGGACCTCACTGACTTATTTTTGTCTGTCTGTAGCCATCATTCCTGCAGAAATCCACAGTTCTGTTTCTGCACTGACGCAGGAATTAATCAAGAAATTTTCTCCTTGACAATAAGCTTCTTGACTGATTTGTAATAGATTCTGAAGAATAATGGGAAAAGTTGCTGTGCTGATATTGTTAATTTTTTTAAAAGTATTTTCTGTGTTATTTATCTTTGCGTGTTTTCAAAGTGTGAAACCACCCTACCAACATTTGACTTCATTCAAAATTATCTTCCCTGATTCTCACTCCAAACAAACAGGAAAAACATATCAGACATTATTATAAACGTGACACAAATTATAATCATTACTGAAATTAAAAATAGAAGAAGGAAGCTGTTCTGTGCTACACATGAATAAAAGGTCATTACTATAATTAGTTTTCAGTGTAGAGAAGAAGCAAAAAATAGCAGAAAAAAAGTACAACACGGGAGCTCAGAAATTAACATGAAGACACAGCATGTAATCGTGCTTAGAGGCCAAAATCTTTGCAAAAGGGATTTTTTTTCTGGGCAGAAAGAATCGGTGCATTCCTGAATTTTGTGTTAGGATGCCAGCTAAAAGCCAATCCATCTGTTCTTTTTCACTCCTACTGGTACCTGAGGAGAACAGCATAGGCTTCATTAGACTCCTCTCTGTTGGAAGATATGATGTTGGGCACCCAAAAAACACCAAACCTGAAGCAAACTTTAGGCTTTCCAGAAGCAGTTCTTTCATGTCAAAGACAATTCTGGATGAATGAGCCTAAAGTTCTCAAATGTTCATTGGAAATTCATACCTGTGATGGTCAAGGCAAATTAGAAGCATTTCGTGCAATTTAGAAAAGCCACTTGCCAGAAAACTTCTGATTACCCTATTTACCACACCACACCTGGAAGAGAATACTCCTGAGCCAAAGGGTAATACAAAAGGAATTCCGTTCCTTTTGATAGTTTTTTCATTATCTAAGACCCATGGACAGAATTCTCTGCACCCAAGGTGTTCTGGATCCTGTAAGAAGGAACATAACAGCGCAAAATCAATGGATTTCAACTTTGAACACGTAATAGCCCTAACGATTTTCCAGTTTCATTGCTCTGCTTGATTCCAATTACAACACAAACACCATTTAGTAGCCTTGCTGGCATTAAAAAGAGCCAACTTTTCGACTGATTATTTGATTAATTACATTTGTATGCTGAAGTCTAAAGTTAGTTAAAGATTTTCAAAGGAAACATATATTTCTGTCAGAAAATGCACCAGATTAAATTTCTTTTGTGGGAACACATTGATTTCAGTAAAACCAAGTATCAAAAATGGAAACAGAGCATGGGACTTCTTGTACAATAAGAAAACAAATTATGCAAATATAAATTCAGAGATAATACTGGAAAAGCTGAGATCCAAAGTAATAGATTTTCAAAAATGCTATTCTTGATGATCAAGATAAAAAGATTAATTTTTTTTCAGATTTTCTCATGAAGTAGACATCTAGTCCCTTTCAGCTCTCTTGAATGCAAAGTTTATCAAGACTCAATGATATTAAAGTTCCTACATTCATTACCAAACTCACAATACTTGGGATTGTTTGAAAAGCAAAGCCACTGCAAATAACACACTGGTACCCTTGAGTGAGACACAAATGCACCAGACTCTGAGAAATCATTTAGCTTCAAGTCAGAAAGAAAAGGGAATAGCTCAAATACCTTAAAAGATCTCAGCAATATCTCTCTAGTTATCCCTCCTTTGGTCCATTTTGAGATGTATATCCATGTTTAATAAGTATTCAAGTACGTACTTTGCTTTATGCACAATTGTGTGCAAATCTACCCATGGACTCAAGAGTGTTACGTAAAATTATACCTTACACATGGAGAAATTTATTCTAGAAGATCTTAACAAAGACAGTGTTTAAAAATGTATTTCTAAAATATCTGGTACATCCAGATCCCCACCTCAATGGGAGGAACAAGGAGCTACAGGTGACAAATACAGTCTGCTTAAAAGATGTTGTTTTAAACCTGCAATTCTCCTTTGTGAGAATGCAGATGCATAATTTCTCTGTTTAGGGTTTGTGCTTTCCTTTTAGCTTCTGTATTTGTCACCGACCTTGGGTTCAACAAGAATCATTTCTGCCTATCCAAAATCTGTGCTGTGACAGCTTTACTGCCTAAGTTCTGTTCCTGTAGAATCTATCTATGCTAAGCTGCTGACAGATACAAGGACGGAAAAAGCTCAGATTTGCAAAAGTCAATTATTTGAAATTCTTACATTCTCTTTTGCATAACCTTATTGCACTGCTGTCAATTTCTCACCAGCCTTTACTATATTTGCCTTCCAAGCAAATGTAATTTTCAGGGGACATATCCAACTGACAAATGTAGAAAATGAAACATGCTGTCCAAAGAACAAGGTTAGCAGTGTTATAAGCTTCATATATTTTGCATCAAACAACACTGCATCGCCAGCCACCATGACCACCTGAGCTCTGAATGAACCTTAGGAGCTCTTCCATTTCTGACACATTTTTCACTTGTGTTGTGTCCTTTTGCCATCTGGGCAGAATTTTCTTCACAATTAACCAGAGCAAAAATTCCCACAAAACACTCATCAGACAGGCAGTGATGTCTGGTGGTCCAATCCTTCTAGACTGAGCTGAGAAGGATTTCTGCTGCTAAAGGCAACCTCTGGAGAGGCCACTCAGTATCTTTTACAATTCATTCATACCATTGCATGACTGCACTGGAACTGAATTCACACGATACAGCACTAGGACCACTCGAAACATTTGGCAATTCTCCCCAGCAGGATCCTTACCAACCAGGCTGCAGTGGCACTTAATCACCCTGCTGTGAATCTGGTTTGGCCACAAAGCAGCTCTGCTTCCAGCTCAGAAAGGAAATTTAAAAAGTGATTTTAAAAAAGTGTTTGCACTTAAGGAGAAACAAAACTGTAAATATGCTGCTACCTTTCCTGTTCAGTTCATAATGAGAGGTATGGAGTTTAAACAGAAGGAAATTTGGGAACTCAAATGGTTTGCCAAGATCTCTCTGCAAACACATTCTTCCTCATAGCAATGACAATGCAGCACACAAACACCTTGACGAAATGCAGGAGCATCAGCTGTCACAATATATAGAATCTCAGAATTTTTTAGGTCAGAAAACACTTTTAAGACCATTAAGTCCAATTGTTTATCCAGCACTACCAAGTCCACCACTAAGCCGTGTCCCTCAGTGCCACCTTTACACATCTTTTAGATACCTCCAGGGATGGTCACTCTACCACTTCCCTGGGCAGCCTGTTCCAGGGCTTGACAACCCTTTCAGAGATTTTTTTTTCCTAATAGCCAAACTAAATCTCCCCTGGTGCATCTTGTGGCCACTTCCTCTTATCCTACCACTTGTTATTTGGGAGAAGTGACCAACCCCACCTCACTGCAACCTCCTTTCAGGGCAGTACACAGGGCACCACATCAGGAAAACTATTCACCAAAAAAATAATTCAGGGAAAGAATATATTCCTGCCAACATAACAGAGAAGCAGTTCAGGTGCAGACAGGCTTTTCTTTGCAGATGGAGCCCTGGAAATTGAGATCCACATTAAGTCCTTTGGCCTTGCCAGTATCCTTCTTGTGTTATCAGAATCTTTGTGGATCAACCTATTCTGTGAAGCAAAATTTGGACATTACATCAAATATTCCCAGGGAAAATGTCATTCTGTGCCCTCTCTACTGAACCTGCTCAATCATTTACACACAACAGCCCTGGTTTCAAAGCAGGATCTGAGACATGGCTTAGCCACCAGAGACAGGGAGTTTTTTATTTTCAGTTTATTTTGGCCACAGTTCATGTGTGCTTTTGTGTATTGAAAGCTACAATCCTTGGCCAAGCCATTTCACCTAACATATTAAGGATCTGACCCATCCTTTGTTGAATGGTGGCAGAACTCCCACTGACACCATGAAAACAGGATTAGGCACTAATCTTTTATGCAAACCATGAATGTATTTTTTTGCAGCTCCTAACCTGCAAACACCACTGAGGTCACTGAATTTTTCATCTGTATCTTGTTTAATATTTGCCTACTGTTTGGTTTGCTATAGCTTTTATTAGGAAAGGAGACGAAAGTGCAGCATTCATGGCTTTTTTAATTACGAGAAAAATCATGAGTTCATCCTGACACTGATAGCAACTACTGCAGAAATTATGACCAAAGAGGTTGCAGACAAAACCCCATTTTTTTGCAAAGAAATTTAGAGGCCAGCAAAAGGTCTGTTATGGAAAATAAAGCAGGATAATATAGTGCTAAAGGGAAAAATGGGCTGGGTTGTACTTAAAGGGAACTAGCCCAAGTTCATTTTACTTCAATGAAGTTATTGCACTTTACCTTTGGCCCATCTACTAATTGCTCAACTTATGAGTGGCAATGAGATTTGAACATTTCATGTTTAAGTGATGTTTTTTACAAAAAAAACTCTCTGGATTTTGAAAGTCTGTAAAATTTTGAATTCATACCTAACTTATCCAGACTGCAGACAATTTAGCATAAATACTAAATTCTGCCTGGAAAAGGAAAAAAAAAGGATTAAAATATTTAAATCTCTTTAGAAAGTGTCTTGAAATTATAGATACACCTTAAAAGGAAATAGGACTTGAGGTAGGACTGTGAACTCAGCTATAAATCTGGAGTGATTTCTGTAAAATTATTATAGATTTTCAGCTTAAAGTCTTTCCCTGGACTTTTCAATACATTAAAAGCAAAGGTGAGTTTTTTGTTTTCAGCAGTTGTGAAAACTCATGAAATAGAGACTGATAGCAAATAGATGAAAGAAGCTGATTTTTAATTTTAAAAGTAGTACATTTAATTGCAGCTGATGTTCAAAGTACTCATCAAGTTGTGTTTTATTTCAGTTGCTGAAATTTATTCTGAATTTTTACTTTAACTGACTTTTCCTGGCAAAAGACAGGAACCTTCCCAGCATATAAGCAACCCGTCCCAGCTGCCTGGGAGCAATATCTGCTCTACAGCATGTGGGCACATCCTGCAGCAGCCACAGCCTTCTCACATTCATGACTGTGGAAAGAGTGAGGAACACTCAAGGAAGCAGAATTTGCCAGGTTGTGTGGGGACACCTGGAAGAGCAGAATAGTCAAAAACAGGAGAATACCTGCCAGATGGCTGTAGCTGACAGTGTCCTGAGATTGCCCTACTACAACTTACACCAGACTTCTGTATCACTGCACAGAGCAGGAGCTTGATTCCCTTTGACAGTCAGGTTATGGGGTTTTATTCCCATCCTCTGACAGATTTTCCTATCTTCATTCCACTTTGCCCCATGGCTCTGATTTTCAGCTGAGCGCCCCCAGGCACCCCAGGTACATCCATGACTCTCAGAGGAGGGATGAAAGTTCATGCATAAAGGCACTGAGTACCTCTGTGCAACTGCTCCTGGGTTCTCAAAAGTGCCAGAAATGGGACACAGGGGCAGTGCTGTGGTACTGCCATCCATCTCACCTTTCCCAGTAACCTCAGAGAAGCCATCACACCAGAATGTTTCCTTAGCATAAAGGAAAAATGAAGTCACTTGCTCGTGTCCTTTCTTTTCTCTTTCATTGTACTTTGTGGATAGGTCACAACCCTTCCGTAGCTTTTGAAAAGCCTGTTTCTGGGCCTTTAATCAAGCACCTGGGTCTTTTCAAAAGGAAAATCATAAAAACAGTCCTTGAACATCTTTTATGCCTCTTCAAACTACATCTTTATGTCTGTGAGGGCTCTTCCACAGCTTTTTGCTTCTGGACAGAAGAGAGCTTCCCTGGACAGGCTATAAATGCACAGTGAAACTCAGAGCATGTGTGTGTAAAGTCTGCTCACCAACGTTAGTACTTTGTCAACTCATTTCTGAAAAGAAATGAGAAAATACCAACCCAGTCCTAAAATTGTCAGCATTAATGTCTGATTCTGGTATGACACCAGGAAACTCCCTAAAGTCACTGTTATTCCTTTAGAACAAAATTAGCAGAGAGAGTGAAAAAGCCTGCAGTGTGATTTGAAAAAGGAAAGCACAGCTTTGTTTTTGTTTGAGCCAGTACAGTAATGAATCCCAGCTTAGAAAACACTCCACACCCTTATTTAGACAAAAACAGAGAAGATCCAACCCGTGTAGGAACTGCACCTGTTCAGCTGTGACACAGCAGACTGGGAGGCACTCGTCCACCCCAGCAAGACCAAGAACAAGTGTCCTGGCTCTCCTTCTCCACGTGTGTTCCTGAAATGTCACAGGAACATGGATCTTCCTGGTGGCCCCGGCACTTCCTCCAAGGGTGAACGCACCAGAAGCACGCGGCAAGTGACCTTGGCAGCCTTGTTTGCCTTATGCATCCTGTTTCTAAAGGCTTGGATTCAGTGCTGAGATCCAATGTCCTTAGGGTATTTTCTTACTGGAAGGGAAAGTTTATGCATATTTTAGGAAAATATGTTTTGGTTTGCTTTGCTTGCTGTCCCTCCTTCAGGGTCTATTTTTTCCAAGTGTCAGAAAAACAAGATGCTAGGTTTCAAAGGGTCCTACAGCTACAAAAAACATGATCCAGATACCAGAGAGAAGGAAACACTCAGTGTATCCTCAGCAGCCTTCCCCATACATAGCTCACTATGTCCTCTGCAGCAGGTGAAGAAAGAGCCTGTGGGAGTGATTTACTGATAAGGCAATAGCATTTCTCTTTCTTCCATACTGCGCTTGCCAACACAGGAGGACACTCTGACCACTGCACTCAGGTTGTTCCTGGCAAAACGAAACAGGAGGGAGTGGGAACCTTTAAGGAGAAAGTGGCACAGCTGAGCAGGGCGCACCCCAAGCAGCAGCAGTTGTAACCACGGAGCCAATGCCAAGGGCCATTACCCTGGGAGCTGCCTGGCACACTTCTGAGGGCCCTGCCCCAATGTTCCTCTGCACAGCCATTAAAGAGAGGCAAGTGGGAATTAATAGCTTTGACCTCCCTTAGACAAAACCACGTGCAGCACGTGACAAACAGAATGCTTGGGAAAGAGGGAGACCGAGCCACATCCATGTGCCAGGATGCTCAGCAGCTGCTTCTGTATTCTTCATCTGAAAAAGTCCCAAGGTTGTTTCACTTCATCCCAAACTCCTGAAAGCCTGGAGTGCTGATATCATGCACGCCGATCGCTTTACAGAGTTGGATGAAAAGTGAAGTTCACTGTGTACAACTTTCCCTGCCTGGCTCTGCAGCTCTCCACCTCCAGCTGCAAGCTCAGCAACACTAAGTATTCAAGCACAGCAAAGCACTTGGCTGCAGCTGTGCCCAGCAACATAGGAAAGCACTTCCACTAACTTTTCCTGTCAGTCTCAGCACTTGTGCTGCTGTTGCTCACCTCCCCAGGAGAGCAGAGCTCCCACTAAACTTACAAGAGCCACCTGCTTCCCCCTCAGCAAGCCACCCATCCTCTGTCATGCATCTTCCTTATAGACAAGGTTTGGTCCCCCAGCCCCTGCTCACCCAGGTCAGTTTGCACTGTTAGAATAACGAGCTGCATTTCGGGAGGATTGCTCCTCCAGATGGATCCAAAGCATTTCGCAAACTGTTAATTAAGCCAGCTAAAGTCAGCAGAGGAAGCTTTCCTTAGCACTGCACAACAAATCCCTTTTGGATGTTAGAAAGCAGATGTCTTACCAGCAGCCCAGCATGAGTAATGAGAGTTGTTGGTAAGGAAACTCAGCGTGGAGAGGAAATAGCTGAGTGTATCACAGGTACCCGGTCAGATAATTTATGGTTTCCTCTTAACAAGACACACCAGAAAAGGGAGGCTGGTTCTTTTCCTTCACTGCTCCCAGGGAGGGGCTGCACCAGACCCTCACTGAGCTCCTGGAGATGCATGTCCAGGTTCCTGCCTCCATGTTCTGAAGCAGAGTAGTCAATGGGGAATAAGTTTTTAAAAGTTACTTAAAGATTTTTCTTGCTTTTCAATTTTTCACGTTCCTTATGGACTGTCTTTCCCCCAGAGGTTAAAGCCTGGTTCCTAACAGCCCCTAGACTTCACAGTGGTGATGGGGGTGAAACCCCCTGAATTCTCCGTAAGATTTTTGAGACTGCAGTGCTGGAAGAAGGAAAGTATCAGCAGAAAAAAGAAATCTCTGCAGATGTAAAATCCCCTCACTCTACTGGCTTCATCACAGCATGTGAGCTATACAAGCAAAGCATGTGTCCTCAGAGTCTCTTCTGGCTCCTTCTTTGACTTTGCTGGTGGTGAATAAGGCCCTTGCTTACCTCATGTAATCACCACACAAAGCATTCAGGAAAGCCATGGAATCCACCAGGTGGGAAAAATGGACACCATGGGCCAAAATGTCCACCTACCTCTCACATGGCCATATCTCCCACTGCTCACCATGGGTCCGTCATACTGGAGATGCTGGCCAGGAAGACTGGACTGAGGTCCCTCTTAAACATCAAATGTCAGGAGGAAAGCAAGAATACTGTAAGGCAGAGCAGAGAGATTAGCTACCATTATAACCCTGGCCCAAATTGTCCCTGCCCAGAAACCCAGTGTGAAGGTAGGTGAGGATGTATGGGATGTAGCTGGCCACCAGACATGGAGACAAACAAGGATATTTTACCTGTGCCATGAAGTCAAGGACAAGTGGAGGTTGCTGCAATTTCCCTGTCAGGGAGGAGTTATAAAACTGGCAGTGCCAAACTGAGACAATATTCCTTTTACGCCAGGATGGGGCTTTACTAATCATGCTTGTATCTGATTGTGTTCCACTTCACGTTTTCTAGGCCCACTAAAAAGCTGTGACTAAACACGTAACTTCAATGTGGAAATTTCCATTTTAAACTAGCATCCTTCCAAAATAGGAAAAAAATTTAGAATATAGGCAGCTGACCAAAGGCTATCTTATTTGCATAATGAGTGCTTCCCATCAAACAGAAAAATTAAAGCCCTTTGAGTTCAGATTTAACATTAGCTGCATTCTTGAAAATTGCCCTGGGGTGCAGAAATATGCATAAGTGTTTCTACTCTGGTGCCAGAAGTGATTGTACCTTCAGGAAATGCTTTTTAAACCAGTTTCTCAGTCTCACTCAAACTACTTAAATACTTTCTTGCAGTTCACATGCTGAGTTTTGTTACAGATTCCATTATAAATGCTGAATCCCAAACACCTCTCAAACTACTCCCTTTTGAAAAGCATAGGAAGTCACATAGGGATAAGGGATGCTCGTTTCCAATAGGATTTGCCATAAACCATAGACTCCTGCCTACATGTGATGGCTTTCTGAAGTCCTCTCATTCATATAATAATGGCATTGATCTGCAGAGCTCGTTGATGCCTGGGAGGCTTGAAGAATGGTTAAAAGTCTTGTTTGGGAAGTTTTTTAAAGTTTCCCATTTTTCTACTGTTGAGGTTTGTATAAATGCAAGGTAAGAAAATTGTTCTCCATGCTTCATTATTGAGAAAGCAGCCACCACTGAGAAGACACAATGAGACTCTCTCTCTTCAGGCAACAGCCCACTAGACAAATTGAAGTCTGTTATTTCTGCAGAGTTCCCATTCAAATGGAATATTTTGAAATGGTCTCATAAGCAGCAAATTTTAGAACACGACATTACAAAATATGAGACCAAAAAAAAGTGACTCCAGTCTAATTTCCCTGCAGTATTGAATTTGGTTTTAAATAAAATGAAACTGTGAACACAGAAAAAGACATAGCTCTGTTTTGACAAGGATAAAAAAAAAAAAAACAGATAAAAACTTGTCATTTGACTTGCTGTTTACCCAGAATTTTCTAAATTCTTTGTATAAATTCAAAGCATATCAAGTATGAATAAAAATAGACAAAGCTTCCCTATTAAGCTTTTTGATGAAAAGCCCATAGTATTCTTCTTTTACATTGCACCTCTTTCTGAAATGGCACAGAGAAGTCTTAACACACAGTGATCACCTTTTGCATTGTTGGCTACAAGAAAATCTAACCAAAATGAAGACTTTGAATAGGAATAGGGGTATATTCCTCCTTTTCCTACAAAACATCTGATTATGTAGAAATCAGCAGCTTTTCCTTGGTGGAAAGGAGGGGGTTGCTTTTTACAGGCTACAAATATGGACCAAATATTGTTCTGTTTTCTTGTGGTTCTCCATTGCACACAATTATGCAACAATAAGGGTGACCTGGGATAAGGACAATCAGCAAAGGGAGATGTCAGGCTCTCTGCCTCTTGGTGTCTTCTGGTTAAGACAGGAGCATCCCTAGAAGCTCTGTTTTGATGAAGACGTGACCTGCTGGACTCCAAACAGGAGTAATCAGAAGAAATTCTGTGTTTAATGTCATAAATACCTCAAAGATCCATTTTGATCCTGAAATCTAACTTGACAGCCTGTGTGTTAGCTTGCAACTTGAACTCATGCTCAAGCCTTAGACCTTCAACTCGTGTGGTGGCTGCGATCTGAAACAGAAGCAGTGCCTCAGCCAAAGCTCACAGCAGCAGGTGAAAGGAATTGGCTTGAACTGATTTTGACCCATAACTGAGGTACATGGACAGTAAAGTAGATTTGGGTATCATGTTGAAGATCATAGCTTAAGAAACACAGCAGACAGGAAAATTTTTCCAAAACATCTCAGTGTCTGCACTTCATAATCAGCTCTACTAAATAAACAGATCAGCTCTGAATAGACTCTAGTGCTAATTGCTACACCTTATCTCCATATTAAACATTTCTTTCACTTGATTGAGGAGCAGACTTACTGTCCTGTGGACAAGCCACCAGTAACAGCCCAGGAGTAACTCCTGAGAAACGGCACCATTTAAGATCTAGCCAGTTTCTCATTTATCTCTACATTAATGTGTAATTGTGTGCAGTGGATTGACATGGAGAAACACCACAGCCTTGGCATGGAGAATTTCTGTACAGACATAGCATCTACAAAGTATATTATTACTGACACCTAATTTAGTCTGTCAGAGGGGCCCTATGAGGGACTAATTAAAGTCAAAGTAGAACAAATGCTTGTACTCAAGAAAAACACAAGGGAAAGCACAGACAGATTTTACCAATCCGCACATAGCTCGTTCCTGCCAGAGTAAAGTGTGTCTGAGGTGGTACACTTTATACATTTTGCTTCAAAGCAGAGTCTGTTCCACTAAGATAGCTCTCAATTTCAAAAGAGCAGATCACTGGCACTATTTGCCCAGACTTGCTTACTTAACCAAGCTTAAGATTTTGAATTTTGACCTCCAATCACATTTTTAAAGTTTTCTACAGCTTTTCATGGCCCCAGAAATCTATATCCCAAACATGATAAATCTGCCATGCCAAGAAGGAAAAACAAAGGCAAACAAACAAATGAAAATGACAGGCAGGATAAAGAGGAGGAGAGGGGTAAAGAGAGAACGTGGTATTTCCAGCACAACTGTTGGACCAACTCACTGTTAGTTGCTTTGTGAAGGAAGTCCCCACAACTACCAGGGTATTTTGCAGGGCAATAAATTCATTTAGTGTAGGGCTGGGGCAAAGGGAGAAATGGTGCTGAGGCTGTTATATGCCAAGCTCTGATTATTTCAGCAAATGCGGATCTTCCTTGCCAGAGGCCAGTATTTTGAAGATGCCCTGAAAAGGACTACAGGAAGCTGAAAAGGAAGCTACAGGATTTCAAGACAACTAGTTAAAGAGCCAGGTACTCCTGAATAGCTGTTTATGGTTTGCAGTACATATGCAGAGAATGATAATTTGCAATTACTCATTCTCAGCGCCTGAAATTACCTCGGTTTTGCTATCAGCATTTGGGACATGGAACCTACAAAGCGTCAAAGACCACAGGTTTCTGTTTATGCTTCTGAGATTAAGCAAGCCTGGGAGACAGCTCACAAAGCTGTGCATCCCAAAATCCACCACTCTGCCGTATCAATCAGCTGTATGACACTGTGGCTGTTCCCAGCATGGGCATTGGACACAGAGCAGTGCAACAGTGGTGATAGTTCCAGGTGAGATTAAACTCCAGCAGGAATGGTTCCATCCTTTCCTGTGGGCAGACGACATGAATGGCAAAAAATAGGCTGTGTATGGTGGCTTAGGGTAGAGGAGTGACAAAGAAGTTTCATGTTTGCACAGGAAGGCTTTCAGAACTGAGGTATGAAAGACATTTCAACACATCAGCCAAGAGCTTAAAGAAGGTCAGCCCAATGCTGGCTTTCTTAGCCTGGCTACAGAGCATTTTTCAAAGTCCAGCCCTTTCAAATTATTTCTGCAGGCCCACATGTACCCTCCATGAAGGCAAAGCTGCCCCCCCCTCCCCCCGTTGCTTCATTCACAGAGTAATTCAGAGCACTGTCATTCCCTGTACAGTCACTGGCTCCCATTCCTCCACCTTGTTCCAGGCTAGAGAGGCTCCTTGCAGCCCACACAACACATACATCCAGGCAGCAGGCTTTTGCTTTGTACAGTGCCAGCCCAGCCTGAAGGGACAGTGGCTGGGTTAAGAGCAGCTCCTGTTTTTATTCTTGAGATGGTTTCCAGAAGGACAGGAGCCGAGCTTTCCTAGAAGAACAGGCAGAGGCTGACATACAATTACACTGTATTACCTTCAGTCAGATAAATCACTTTTGGGAAAAGAGGTTCATAACAACTCCAGACATGCCTAATAGTTCCACTGTGAGTCTCTGGATAAAGCCTGGGACTGGAAACAAAATGAAATCATTACATGAAATTATTTGTACTACTGTAATGTTTGAGAGCCCCAGCTAAAATGAGACCTTACTTTAGCAGGTGCTGTGCAGAGCCAGCCAGAGGCAGTTTCTGCCTGAAGTTTTTTGCCATCTCAACACAAAGGAGGAAGTCAGGGGTGTACTTGCTCCCTCTCTTCCCACAGGTGTGAGGCCAGAGGAGGTCTGGGGCCAGCCAAAGCTGGTGAGAATGACAGAAGAGAGCAGAGGTTTTGCAACACCCACATAACCCAGGTAGCCTTATTTTTATTGTTGTCGTTATTAAATACATTATCAGAGCCTCCTCAAGCAGTGCAAACCAAGATGATTTCCTCAAGCTACGCTCCAAGAGGCATATTACACCCCCCCACCAACTTATTGAATTAAATGGAGTATGCATATTATCTTTGCTTATGGCTTTCAAGGCTCATGAATGCTACTGTAATTGTTTTCATAACACAGATCAATAAGTAGAGCCCAAATAGGCCCTGCCTGCCTCAGGGGAAAGGCATTAAGAGTAGCTGGGTAACAGCTTTTTCAAGAGATCTTTCTGCCCACCAAAGGGAACTGACTGTAAACTCTCACCTTCTCAGGAAAAGATCTTATTTGCAAGTGAGTCTATGAATTGTTTTTTAAACAGAAGATGGCAAGAGCTTTCATTTGGAATCAAGGAATCAAGCTAACTGCCTATGGTTATCTTAAAAAGTCCTAAATCTTAAAGCATTTTAAATTAATCCACATTTTAAAGTGCCTCCCTTCACCCCACATCAGTGTTGTCAGATTGCATGTGTCACTTAGATGCAGAGATCTGCTAGGTATTACAGAAAGATCACACAGGTGAAGTTTGTGTTCACTTGTGGACAACAGGAAACACAAAAAATACCAAAGGACAATAAAACAAATGAAAAAAAAATCCTCACTTCTTGCTATGTTGAAGAAATTTTTGAGTGTGTTTGTCATTTGCTCCAAAAGGAAATATGCCTTGCTATTTATGCAGCAAGTTAGCATATTTCTGAAGACATAAATAAAAATATCAAGGTGAAACACTGAGGAGTTTATTAGCTTAGTTATTAAGAGCTCTTTACACTTAACAACCTAAAGCATACACAGAGCAATTTGCAATCAGCACTTTTTAAGCTCTGAATAATCCATTCCTTAAGCAAGCTTTCCTGCTTCCTTGAAAACATCTGTCATGTCTTCAAACTTTCAAAGAGGAAAGCCAAATTCATTAAAGCAACCTCTTAGCTATGCTTTCCTCTCTCCCTGTTATTCCATCATATCTCCTGTTCTCAAGTGAGCTAATTACTTTGTAATTGGAGCTACAGAGCCTCCTGCCAGGGCAGGACTCAGCCCAGTGAGAACAACTCTCGTGGATGGGATCCAGCTGGATAACTGACAAGTCAACCCAGGGATGTGGCAACTGGCAGAGCTGTTGGCCAGGGACACTTGGTCCCCTTTCCTGGTTACACCCTCTCCTCTAATCAGAGATCTGCTCCAGATCCCCTCCTCCCACTGCCATCTCCTCTCCCATCCAGACTGCATTTCCCCACTGATCTATTCCTCCCTTATACACAAACTCCCATCTCCTCCCATCTCCTTCAGCTCTTCCAATCACTGCAGTACCTGAATACCTTCTCTCCCTTCACTCATCAGTTTTTCTTTCATCCTCCTTCTCTCTTTTCCCCTTTTCCTTATTGGTTTTCTCTCTTTTCAACACAATCTGCATTGGAAAAAATAGTTTTGCTGCTAAATAGAATTTGTGAGATGTGCTGTGCTTATTCAAGCCTTGCACTCACAACACCCAGGTTACCTTAATATATTCCCTTAATTATCTTGCTGGCTGACTGCAATACATCATCTTAAACCAAGCTAGCAGTATGCAGTGTACTTAAAGATAGCTCATAGAGTGTAAATGAACCTACCGGTTCTTGCAATGATCATGCAAGTGAGACACCTTCTGGCAAGGGTAACATGAAACCGACACAGTCTGCAAATATAAGACCCCTTTTTTTTTTTTTTAAGTAATACATGAAAACATACCCAGTACAAAGAGATGAGTGGGATCAGAGAAGCAAAATTCATGTTTCAGATATAAATCTGGAAAATGTGCCATTTTTACAGACTTTCTTAGAGCTGAGAATCACAGCACTTCAGCTTCTTTCCCTGACTGTTCAAATTATACTTCTCACTTTCTCTAGACTGAAAGGCTTTAGGAATCATCTCACAGCAGGTCCTTAAATTTTCCTCAAAATCAAAAAGTGAAGAATATAAGTTTCTGCAACACCCACCTGGTAGCTTTCAGGAGAGCTACAACACCATCTGGCACAAGATGCTCTGTGACCTCTCCTATAGGCTTTACATTCACTTGCTCTTTGTGTTGTTACCCTTAATCTGAAATAAATATTATGATACAGAGAACATACCATGAATCTAAGAACCTAATACAGGCAGCCAATTCAATCAGAGTAGACAGGAGAAGAGGTGGCTTTGTGAGAAGACAGTGAGAAAAAGAATCAGCAAACGAATGAAATAATAACTTTATCATGGGCCAGGGCAAGGATCTGTCTCCCACTAAAAAAAAACATTACTAAAGCTGTAGCAGAGAACACTCAGGGCAGCACCTCATTTGTCTTGACACAACACAACATCAATAAGTCATGCTGTAATTCTCAGATGTTTTGATTGTTTTTCAAATCTGTGTATTTCCCAATCTTTCATGAATACTTTTTTCTGAGGATGGGAAAGAAAGAGACCCAGGAGCTTTGTTCTGAAATAATGCAATATTTCCCAAATCTGCAATGAGTAAAAATATTTTCACAGATTAACTTACTTAAACTTTGAAGGGAAAATCTTGGAAAAAAAAAAAACAATCCTAATATTTTCATACGGCGATAATGCAACAGCTCAGGTGAAAATTAATGTAAACTAATCAATGTAAACTAAAGGGAGCACTAAAACAGATCCTCATTCCTACATTTCTGTTGCCAACACTGAATTCAAATAGGAACATGCTGGCAGCAATGTAAAGAAAAATAACTTGTTACCCAAAAATTAATCCTAGGCAGCCAAAATGCAGGATACATTATTGAAACATAAGCTGACACACACATAGCATCATCATTGGGATAATTTTATTTAATGTGACAACATCTTCAATTATTTGAAAAACTAATAATTTTCAGTGGATAGGAAACTCCAAAACACACATGAGCTTCCTGACCTCTACACCACCTGTTTCTAAACTCATGAACATTTTAGACATATGCAAGAAGAGTCTATTTGACTGATTGTAAATAGGAAAAGAGCAGATTCTGACACGCAGCTCTGTTTGCCATTTGTGGATATGATTGAAAACAAGACCTCCCTTGCTCTGTATTTGGCTGATTGACTCACACAGTCCTTGTTTGTATTATCAGGGGTTTGGAGACCATTGGATCTGATTGCAGGAAATCATTTTCTCTCTGTTCAGATTCATTGTAATTTAGTGCAGACAGAGGGAAGGACAACTTTTGCATTTTTCTGCAGTGTGGTAAAATGTTTTCACAATAATTTTCTACTCTTTTTTTCCTCCTACAGTAGTTTTAAAGCATTCTTAGCTTTGATGGCATCTTTTTTCCTTGCTGGTGGTGCCTGCTGGTGATTAATGTCTAGTTAATAGAATACATTACACAAAATTATCAGTGAGCAAATTAAAATGATCTCTGGCTTTATACTTTCTGAAACCATTAGAGAGGCAAGCATACCTGTGCCATTGCAAGGGAAAAGATCCTGTAATGTTTAATCTGCTTGTGATTTCTGGGAAGCTGTCCCATGATGTATGACTGCCAGGGGAAGACAGTATTGTGTTCCTGAAGACTCCAGGAGAGCAGGGCTTCCTGTACTTCATTAGCCTCCATGCACAAGGTCCTTGTGCCTGAGGTGGCTTCCCTTAAAGGCAGACAGCAGTGAAGGGAGCTGGGTCCAAAGGAAGGTTTCCTGAACTTTCAGTCTTCAGAGATTTGACAGTTGAGCCAAAGGGTGTTTTTTGGGCTTTACTTTGAAGGAAAAAAAAAAAAAACAAACTATTTTCCACATTTAAAAATAAACTTTTTTTTTTTTAAGAAAACTTTTTTTTACAGATTTCTTTTGGCTGAAACAGTAAGTTCTTGGAGTTTGGGTTTCTGCAAGAAGCCGTACTATTGTCTGAAAAATCAATCCATTAATAACAGCTACCACATGGGAACAGCTCCCGAGTAAATTCTTCCTCCTGGTGTATGGCTGTTTAGAAGTTGCACAGAATACATCTCCTTCTCCTACAGACAACGGGGACGTGGATCATTTCACTCCTCCCATTCTCGCCTTCTAAAAACGCCCACAAGCTGAAAACTCCTAAACAGGGAAAAACAAACCTTAGACACCCATTTTTTACCTTGCTTGGTCTTGTGAAAGGAACAGGCTGCTCTTCTGGCTGGTCTGCAACCCAGCAGACGACACAAGAGGGCTCTGTGGCTGCACAGAGCCGGTCCCACCACCGGGCGCTCCGCGATGGATTTCTCCTCACCTGGTCCTTCCGAGCCGGTCACCGCTGGCTGCTGGCACCCCCTTCCCACGGCCCGCGCTGAGCAGGAGCCCTCCCTTCTCCTGCCTGCAGCTGCTCCAGCTCCCGGCCAGCCTGGCTGGGGACGGGGCTGTCTCTGCACGGCGCTGGCTCGGACGGGGCCCGGCAGCGGGGCAGGGAGCAGCCCTGCCCGGGAGGTGATGGGCGCGGCTGACAGCCCCTGCTGGAAGTGCCTGCCCCCTCTCTTGAGTCTCTTTCTAGAGAAGCTCAGAGCAGGCAAAGCTCTTTCTCTTCTGCGACCATTAAAGCTTCTGCAGGCAGAGCTGGCCATGTGGATGGTGTCTGCAGTGCGTGATCAGGAACCTCTTGGGCCTGGTGCCTGTTCCCATCTCATCCCCATCTCCATCCTGGGGTTTCTCCCTGGAGCTGCAGTCACCAGTCCTGCTGCAGGAGCCACAGTCTGAGCTATGAGTTGGTTTTTCATTTTCACCATTTTGCCACCACAGCTCAGCTAGTTTTTCTCAGGAGATCTTTCTCGAAAATTTCCCTGCTTGTCTCAAAAACCTGTGAGATTTGTTACAGTAAGAAAAATATCCCCTTCTCACTGACAAGCTCTGACATTTGCTGAGGGCCCTACTCAGCACCAGGAACATCAGGTAGCTGCTGGCCCCATCACAGCTTTGGCATAGATTGGTTCCTCTCTGTTCCTGCAAAAGTGCCACAGACACCTGTGAATGCCCTCCTCAGAAAATTACCCTGGACCACAAAGCCATGGCTCTTGCCTTGCTAACTGACCTTGCTTTTTCCAGCCATCAGAAGTCATAGATGGCATTTTTTCCGAACTCTCTCCTTTACTCTTTTGAAACTGACACCAAAGAAAATCCCAACCTGCTGATGGAAAAAAAAAAAAAAACCAACTTAAACAGGTAGAATCCAAAAGTCCATGACCTCTTCAGAGTGTGGAGGGTGCTACTATGTTGTAGTCGCTTGATTTAGTTTAGCAGGCTGCAGCTTTCCTGAGAGCTCAGCAGGGATGCTTAGGGCCATTTCGAACGGCCCCGTGGTTCTTGCTCCAGCAGCTACAACCAGTGATGGCAAAGGAGGCAGAGAAGGGTCTCCCATGAGGGTTTAAGAAGACTGTTAATCACATCTTGTCCCAGTGACCCTCAGAGGCAGAGAGATCCCGTGACCCGGGCGCAGGGGGCTTTTCTCAAGGGCTCAGGGGCGGTGGCTGCGCGGGGTTGGGGTACAGAAATAGGGAGGAACCAAGGGAGTGACCAAGGCTAGGGCAGAGGAAAGCGGGAGGGGGATTTAGAATCAGAAAAACAGTGGGTAGACAGATCACCAAACTATTACAGTAACTGTCACAGTTTGTCAAACATCCCTGGGCTGCGCCATGTCAAAGACAGAGTAACCCAAGCACATGCAACACCACCTCAGTTCAGACCATGAAGGTGCTTTCATCCATGCAGGCAAGAGCAGCAGGAGCCTGCAGTGAGGAGTTTTACAGCATTAACCAGCATTTCAAAGGATAGACAGCTGTAACCACATCAGTGCAGGGCACTGACCCATACTCAGGGCTCTTCTGAGTGTGTGACTGTCAAAACTCCTTCGTATCCATCTGGTCTCACCTGCCCGACATGCCCAAAGACCTAAACACCTGTTCTGCAACAGGTTCTCTCTGCAAGTACAACAACAAAACATTTAATGAATGTCGTCCTTCTCCCCTGGACAAAGGGCAGTAGAGCCAGCATGGACATCTGCAGCTGGGTATCTGTGGCACTGAATGGCAGAGTCAAGAGAGGACAGGGAATCAGAGCTGGCCTGAGCCCTGCCTGCCCACCATCCCCTCCCACACATGCACAAGCCTTTCTCCTGGTCTGCTTCAATGAATGCACTTGAATCTCTTCACTGCAGGTTTTTCAAGAGGATCCCTGGAGCCTGCTGCACTGCTAGGAGTTGTGCATCTTCTTCCCAACCCATAACATCCACTAACAGTGTCTAGCAGGTCCCAAAGGATTGGAGAAAGTTTGCCCCTTGCCAGCAGGGTGACAGCAGGGATGGCACAGCTGGAGAAGCACAGGTCTGCCCCGCCTGCAGACACACATTCCCTGTCAGCCAGGTCTCCAAGTGGCAGATCAGAGGAGTCAGCAGCTCTGATGCAAATGAACATGTTTTCTCCCTCTCACACACAAATACAAGCCACAGATAAAAGAAGTCATGCCAGAAGCTGCTGTTTATGAGGAGCAGTTTAACACAGATGACTTAGAGAGCAAGTGGAAACTAAGGCTCAGGCTGAGATCCCAGATAAGAGAGGCGAGGGGGAGTAGGTAGTTTCTAGACATATATCTCAGTGGTCAATGGTGAGAAAAATGTTGAGGCCAGCTCAGGGGTCCCAGGAGCAGAGCAGTATTGAAGGGTCTCCCCTCACATCTTGAAAGCCTGCTGTGGAAACCAGAAGGAGAGACATGGGACTGCAATGGGACACAGGCAAGGACAAGAAGGGAGGGAGAGGGGAACCCTGTGATGAACCTGCCACCAAAAAGCCATTTTTCCTGTGCCCAAACTCCAGCCTTCCCAAGATCCTCACAAATATTTCTGGACTACAGAGATACAAATAACATCCTTAAACCAGATGGAAAGAGCCTGGGGAGGGGCAGATATCTGTTCAAAGCCAGAGAGGTAAAGTAAAGAGAGGTCATCCTCATGAAACAGGTCACTGCTCTGTGCCTCCTCTGAGCTGCTCAGTGCCCAGTCCCTGCCACCCCCAGACCCAGCAGGGCCCCTTCCAGGAGAAAGCCTGATTGAAGCCGCTGTTCCTTGAACATGTTTGGAGAAGTGCAATGAAGTTTCCTTTCCAGAGTGACAGGACATGGAACATTCTAGCTCAGAGCCCCCCACAACCTGCCCTCCAAAATGGCACAACATCTTCCTCTCCTCTCATTCATGCTGCTGTGTCTGTGACTGAGCTCTGCCTGCAAGAGACAATTCCATTTCAGTGCAACAGATTCAAACTCTAATTGAGTTTTCCCATTTAAATCCAGGCAGGAACAGCTCTGCCAGCCTGCGGTCATAAGAGCTATTTTTGAAGAGAATTTTCAAAAGAGCCAGGAAGTCAAATATAACATTTTAAAAACATTTTAAAGTGTGTGTGTGCACACGTGAGTGCGTTTCCTTCTGCAAGCAAAGGAACAATTGCTCCCTGTGCATGAGAGGAGCCAGGTTGCTTTAATTGTGTGGCTGCTGATATGACTTCTTTGTGGCAGTTGAAAACAAAAAAATCTTCAGTTTATGTGTGTATTTCTGCTTTAAGTGGCTCAATGCAATGGAAAAAACCAAAATGCTGGTTCTGTTCTTTCAGCCCTGTCTCATCCCAGACACCATCTATCTTCATGCCACTCTACGGCTACTTGCATGGTGGTGTCCCCTCCCTTATGCTCCTTAACTCAAGTGCACAGTCTGGGGATTATTTGGAATACCTTATCCCCATCACTGTATAACACAAGGAAGGACTGCTTTAAGATGAAGATACTAGATTAGGACTCACGAATGAGTGAAACCCAGATTTCACATTCAGTACTGATTCAAACTTCTCATGGAACTCAGTTTTCCATCTTCTATTATGGACAAGTGAAAAAAATCTTTGTCTTTCATCCTATTCTCTCTCAAGTCAAAGTCCAAGGCATTTTCTCTTTGGCAAGTACACTGAACACCTATTAAGCTTCCATCACTAATTACATTGTAAACCTGTATTTTCTATCACTTCCTTATATTATCTTCTAAATACTGTATGTTTTTCCTAAAGAGCTAAGTGAACTCCTTGATAGATGTTTTGATCTCTAGTTTAATAGGCCTTTACAGTTTAAATCAGTGTTAGGAATAAAAGTCAATACTTGCATACTGAGATGGTTTCAATTTCATTGATCCTTTAGTAAGGATGAGAGTGCTTTGCAGGGTTTACCATCTTACAGATAAATCGACTGGCATGTTTTGAAGGTTCAAATACTTTAACAAAGATGCTTTTCCTAGGATCAAAATGTTTGCACAAAAGCATACATTTTGCTGTAGAATAATGAACAATTAAATGCTGATGAGACCATCCTCATTTTGTGCTATAAACACAAACTCCCAGCTAGAGTAAAGCTTTGCTCTGAATTTCTCTCAAAGCAGAGCCAGTTTCACCCCATGCCATTTCCATTTATTGGTCCCCTACTTCAGCTTGTTTCTGAGGACCTAATGAAGAACAGTGTTTAAAGTCACACCCTAAAATTAAGATAACCAATATCCACCTCTCTCCTCTCATCCACTAAGCCAGTCACTTCACTGGGGAGGTTATCATCAGCCCTCTGTGCAGTGAGGAGGAAGGTTTGAAATCCAAGGTCACGGCATGGAAAAGCCAGTTTTATTTTCCCAGTGCTTGGAATTGTTTACTCCTGGGAGTCAATCCTGGCATGAAGAAGGTAGATGTGATTTCTTCATTTCTGTTTTACATTAGTAGCTCTTGTTTAACCTTGATCTCAGATATTTAAGTGCATTGCAAAATTCTGGGTTTAAAACTGTGCTGTGACCTTTAGAAAAGGATCCTGAGGCTAAAATATCAGTTCTGCCATTCTAAGGACGGCTCATTTCCCCATACAGAGCATTTTGTGTTGCTAACAAGGAGCCTGGTTTTTATGTTGTTCTTCATGAAAACAGAAGCTCAGCCTTGGCATCATCTCTCCTTGGAGTAAATGAGAAGTTAAATTGGCCCGTGTTTTATGAT
Organism: Corvus cornix cornix; assembly: GCF_000738735.6. NCBI lineage: Eukaryota > Metazoa > Chordata > Aves > Passeriformes > Corvidae > Corvus > Corvus cornix. Next base: position 9,574,119 of record NC_046336.1, read on the forward strand.
AAACGCAGTTGAAAGCTTAGTTGAAAATTGGATTTTCTTTAGAATAGAAAGCAAGGAGGACAAACGTCAATGGAAGTACTCTTTTTGGCATCCCTGTGCCTTGGAGCAGCTCTTTGAAGATGGGTTTTCCGATGAATTATGATGAACTAGGCCCAGAAATTACTTCCATAGTCTAAACTCTTAAATATTTTACCACCACATTAAAGAGAAAGACTCTCCCTGCCACCCTTAGACCTTCAAAGCCAGTTCTCTGCAGAGATGTGAAGGAGCAGACAACAGATATTACCAATGCAGATTTATTTGGAGATCGGGAAATAAAAGTATGTAGGTGTCTGGACGTGGCAAATATTGCTCAGAGCTCAGACATAGCTGGTGTGTCACTTGAGCTGCAATAAAAGTCCCCACTGGCCGCTCTGTGTGCGGCACATGCAAGAAGTGCCACGTTTGCTGACATCCTAGGAAGGGCCCAGCTGAAGGACATCAGGCTGGGGCTGGAGCACAGGCTGTGTGAGGAGAGGATGACAGCACAGAGGATGCTCAGGCTGGCAGTGAGAAGCTTCAGGAGGAACTTGTTGCTGTCTTCTACTACCTGAAAGGATTTTATAACAAAGGAGCCAGGCTCCTCTTGTAGAATCACAAGGACAGGATGAGGGACAAAGACCACAAGGACACAAAGAACTAAATCTTCTCTGTGGAAGACAATAACCACTGAAACACAGGACCAGTGAGTTTGTGGACTTTCCATGGTCAGCCCAAAGCCCTGAGCAACCTGACCTGACTTTGGAGTTGTCCTTGTTTTGGGATGGAGATTTGTCTGGACAGCCTCCAGAGGTCTGTTCCAGCCCAAACCACTCCCTGAGTCAGTGACTTACAGGAGATTTAATATAACTTAATTATCTCAGGGTAAGACAGGGTATCCAAACCCTTACTGAGATTTAGATACGCACAAGAACACACTAAGCTCAGTGAGAGTCCTGTCTACATCAGAAAAGATACTGAAAACTTTGGTTAAAAATCCTTCCAGCAGGCATTGAAGTTTCAGTAAGTCTGGGGCTGTTACTAATATATCTCAACACTGAGATTATATAAACATTTCAAACAAGCAGAAAATTTCAAAATTATATGTGTGCTCTTCACTTAGTTTCTCTGATAGCAGAACCGTTCTTCCTAAATATGCAGGAGTTCCTTCACAGAAGTGTAGTCTAGATACGCTGGTGTATTTTTCTCTTGGGAGACATTTTTTTCAGATTCATTATGGATATAATTTGAGAGGAAATGCTCATTTTTTGTCAGTAGTCTATGGTACCACATGAAGCATCAAATTCTAGGAAAGCACTCTGATAGAATATGAGAATTTTATATATGTGTGTGTGTGTGTGTGTGTATACATCTATCTAGAGATATATTAAATATGTGATATTGCAAAGATATGTGTTTTAAAAGTCTCTGTTAGATACAGGGCATTCTTCCTTTGCATCTGCTGCTGCTTTCTCAATAATTTATCTGTAATTAATTATTGTGATACTTTTTTTTTTAAATATAAGCAAAATCTTAAGAGCACAAAACACAGAATCATGAATTCAGCATGGAACTGCTCAAGCAGAGACAGAGTAGAAAGGCAAAAGAATTGTTATTGGCATACAAATAGATGAGATAATGGAAAAGGGGATATACTGCTCAGGAAGCAGTTTTACACATGTTACTTTTCAAGTGTTCTACAGGATGGAAGTCCCCATCTAATAACAGCATTTAAAAATTGTCATTAAAGCCTTAATCCTTTAATGTGCCACATGTGGGTGGCTTCTGTCCAGATGCCGAGTGAGGCTGGGGAGGAGGTGAGCTTCGTGAGAAAGGGGAGTTCTTCAGATAAGCATCACATTGTCCTGCAGGCTTACAGATCCTCCCTGCACCATCCCCCAAAGACCTCAGAGAAGATTTTCAGCAAAGTGCAAAAAGAGAAATTTAAAAAAAAAGAATGGGAAAAAAGCATCTGAAGTGCATTCCTTTCAGCAACAAACTCAGGTTTCTAAGGTTTCTCTATCACTCATTAGCAAAGGTACAGTCACAGGTCCCCAGAAATCAACAATGATTTTTAATATTAATGTACATTGATACTAATACATATTTAAAGAATTTACCTACCCTTAGCTGAACCACAGAAACTGAAAGCTACTGAGCTTCCAGCAATCTGCAATGCAATATAAAATGGATTATCTTAAACAACCATTTCTGGAAATGGTTGGCACAAAGGTATGCAGAAAATTGCATCCTCTCACCTGAGAGATGATAATTTCATTGCTTGCAACTGTCTTACCATAATTTTATTTCTTTGTGGACCTCAAAAGGAACCTTGCATTGCACTTTTATGCCAAGGCAGTGGATACAGTCTGAACAACAAAAATCCTCACTAAAATACTCTTTAAAAAATAGCTGCAAATTCCACCTAATATCCTGTTTTCTTGGCCCAGTCTAGTCAGTGTGGCCAGTATCTGAAACTCAGGAAACTGTTGAGATATCTGTGAGTGAATGTCACACTGGCAAGCACAGAGAAGAGCTAATCACTTTGCAGGATATTAGGCTATTTTTGTCTCCACATACAAGCCATTGAAGCCATGGTAATGGAGTTCTGCAATATGTGTTTCAGGCACAGAATGGTTAAATTATAGCTACTGCTCTCAACGTTAGCAAAAAAGAAATATAAAAGGATACCTCAAGGACCTAGGCTCTTTGTAACCTTTGAAGCAGCAAATCTCTGACAATACTTCATAGAGTAAGTACTGGAAGATAAACAGCTGCACCAGTACACGTTATTATCAGTTAAATTATCAGATTCCAGCTGGCACAAAAGTCAAGTCAAGCAAATAATTAAAACTTCCAAGAGGAGCTATGTGCCTATGGGGTTCATCCTGAAAGTCACTGGAGTGATTCACTCACAGAAGTCCTGATGCTTAAATATCTAAAAGAAGTTATTTGTAACTAGGATATCCATTGCTCAGATTTCGGTCAGAAGATTAAAAGAAAATTTAGACTAACAGAAAGCTCAGCAAAATAAATATCACATGTCACTGGCCTGAATATTTGCAGCTGCTCTAGATGTTTGATCTAGTGGGTAAAACATAAAATGTCTCAGGACTCCTTTATCCTACCTCTGATCTTGATATTAACATCTTTGTTACAATTACCCAGGCACTGTAACCTAGATGTGTGTACCAACAGTTGACATTATTGCTGCTATTTTATATGCCAAAGCTGCTTTCTAGCTGGTATCAAAATAAGAAATCAAACTTGTTGTAAATAGACCAAATTGCCTGAAAAGTTACAGAAAAGGCAGCTGGGAAGCTGCTGAGAATCTGAGTTTTTCTGTGTTGCAGCATTCAGAGGAATCTCTCTTTGAGATAGATCATTGCCAATCCTGTTCCAATTTTCACCTTTTGTTGAAGTATTTCTTGAGCTTGAATCCCCTCCCAAATATGGGAGGGGGGAGTAGGGAGAATCTAAAAACTGGGGATTTTAATCTTCTGTGCTCTCTCTGTTGTCACTGGATACACTTCCTTTGTACCTCTCCCCATGGTGACCTGGAGGTAAACTGGCAATACAGTACTGAAATAATCCCTTTTCCACAAATTTTCACCCCCATCAGAGGTGACAGGGACTGTGTAGTGGACAGATTTGGAGGCTGTAATAAATGAGGTCCCCAGGTGCACAACCCTGATGCCCTACAAAGCAACAATTCATAAAGATGTCCACCAAAACCATCTGAAACTTGTATTGAAAAGCATTAGATGGGAGAAAGAAAGAAGGGAAGCAGAAGAAAAAGAAAGGGGAGAAAAAGCCAAGACAAGAGGAATGGTGAAAGAGAAAAGGAGCTCAACAGAAGAACGTCTGAGTCACTCTTTTATTAAAACTTTCTGTAAAGTTCAAAAACCCTACTGCATTTTATCTGTGAGCCTGAAAAGATGAAAGGAGCAAGGAGCAGAAGGTTGTAACTTTCATGTATATACACAAATGCTTCGAAGGAACCTACCTCTGCCTTACAACCTCATTCAGTACTTGGAAGTACAAACACAAATTAAGCAAAGGCTTTGAAGTCCTCAGCTATGCAGAAGTCCCAGCAGAACAAGGCGTTCTGAGCTGAGGCAGAAAGGCTCCTGCAGTGTTGGAGGAACACAAGTGCAAAGAGGCAGAGACAGAAGATGTCTCTTTTAATCCCCTGATTTTTGCTTGTGCCAAGAGTCTCATAGAATCCATAGGGGGAATTTGCCTTGGAATGCCAGGAAAGTTCCTGGCCTGGCCTGTCAGCATTGTGTGTAGCCTCTCTGTCAGCCAGCTCTGTTGGCCTCAAGTGCCCTTGGTGAGCACACACTTGCTGTGGCTGGAAGGCTGTAAGTGAATGCAGCAAGAAGAGACATCAAACAGAAGAGGCTCTGCTCACACCCCCAGTGCTGCTGTGCACAGGAGGAAATGCTGCTGCAGTCAAAACCCCTGAACTACCAATGAAGGTGCCAGATATCTCCACATCAGCTCTTTCTGGGCAAGATTTCATCGGCTGAGAAATCCTCCACAGACACAGGGCACCACAAGTACCCCAAGAGAGTTCTCCAAGCAAGAAAGCTCAAAATACGTGGTATTCAGTGCACTCTCTACAGGCTGGACTGTTTCCATGGGCCATCTCTATCCCATCCCTGGGGCTATATTTCTCTGTCTTTGACTGGATGTCTCTACTCAGCAGAGACACTCCAGCACTGCTCTGGTCTTGCCGCAACCAGACTTTGTCCAGAAAGTTCTACTGAGCTTTCAATGACTGTCAGCACAAGTAGGGAAATAGAGAGAGGAGAAATAACCAACCTACTATCAGCAGGGATGTGCCATAAGTATCCAAGTTGGTAGAGAACACTGAAGAGAAAGTCAAATTACCATAGTGTTGCTGTGCACACAAGAACCAAAATTCTACATCCCAGATGAGAAGCTAAAGCAAAAACCTGCAGAAAGTGAGTTCTTTGGCTTGTTTTTGGAGCCTGAGGACTCCTTGTTTTGCGTACAGAAGGGGAATATTGACTTTGGCAGCACAGTGTACAACCTACAGGCCTCCAAATCTCTTAAGCCCACTGCCCCTACTCCCATAAATTCCTCTTAGGAATGAATGAACTTTGTTGTTAAAAAAAAAAAAAATCTGATTAATTATGGCCAAGATGAAAAAGCAAATGTTTAACCTCTGAACTCAGGGCTAAATTACAGAAGGGTAAGTGTTGAGGACCTGTTGCTACTATTTATTTGCTTTAGAACAGTAACAACGTCACCATTTCCAGCCAGCAGTTATCACTCTTGCTGGGTTAGCGCTGAAGGGGTTTTTTTCAGTGGAATCAAACAGTTCAGGGCTTTTCCACTCAAGTTTACAGCAGATCTCTGTAAATGTAAATCATCAAAGTCCTGATGATCATCCAGATGTCGCTGTTAAAATACATGGTCATATATACATATGAGTGTTTATGTATATACATATATATATAAATGTGCATATATAATCTATATTTATATAAGTTTTAAAAGTATATAAATATGTCTATGTGTGTTTGAATATACTCATGCAATGGAAGAAAACAGATCCTACTGTTGGAGATACTAAAAAGTCATCTGGACATCATCCTGTGCAACTGGTTCTAGGTGGACCTGCTTGAGTAGGGAGCTGGATAAGAAGACCTCAGGAGATCTCTTCCAATTTCAAACATTCTGTGATCCTGCAATTCTGTTTTTCTACCCAAAAGCAATTATTCAAGTTGGCTGTATTCTAATGGCAGCCATCTCTGGAGCATATGAACAATTTAGCAGCATGTTTATCCAGTTCCTAAGGCCCCAGAAGAAGTTTTCTTTGTTTTTGCTTTTGGGACCTGCTGTGAAAAGTTCATTGTTTTACTCTTAGCAGTTCAATAAGCTCCAGGCTGGAACACTGAGCCCAATGACAAAAGTTAAATATCCCTACATTCAACAACTTTATGGAAGATTTTAATCTCTAAAGTAAAACCTCTCTAAATGCTTTGCCCGGAAGGACAGATTCTGCAAACATAAATTTTACAAAAAAGTTTTTCTTCCACTCAGTGGTGAGCTTTTCTTCCTTACAGCTGTCCCTAGGTTAAAATTAGATGGAAGAGAAAACTTTCTAAGCTTGTCATGAGAAATGTTGTATCCCAAGTTACTGAGAAATACTAATGAGTGTACTAATGGATAGAATTAGGATCTTTAATGACTTACATTCAGCTGCCTGGAGCCTTACAATCTATGAAGGACTGAAGGAAGGCTCCCAGAGGGTCTCATGATGTGCTGATTCTCAAATCAATCCTTGGATCAGTTTCCTGGGAGTGCTCACAGACTTAGTAGTTTCAGGCACCAATTCAAGAAAATTGTCTTATTCACTATCTGCCATTGCAGATACTCCAGAGTTTTCAGCACCCAACAACTAAAACAGGGAAATCTCCTGATTTCTAACAATTTTGCAATGCTTAAACACATGCATAGGTTTTAAATCCTTGTATTAGGCCATATTCCTAACTGCTTTCCATAGTTTGACCATTTTTGGGACTGGGTTACACAGTTCTAAATCTGGTATATTATGCCACATAACCAAGTGAATTCCAGACTCTTGCTCTTCCAGATAGGAAGAGATGTTAGGTTGATTTGGGAGCTTTATTGCACAAACTCTATTTTGTGTCTGCTTGAAGATAATTTCAGTTTTAGTTGCTTTGTAGGCCTCAAATAAGATAGATACTTGTCATTATTTACTATTGACTCTTTTCTTAATTTTATTGCCCTCTGGCAGTAAATGCATTTTGCTTAACCACAACAAAGCCCCAGGGACTGTCGAAAGATCCCTGAAACCTCAAGCAAAGAATGGCCTGTCTTCTTTACATCTGGAGCAGGGTCCAGCATTACAGCGGAGAAGAAAAAAGTGACACTTTGCATTTTTAGGAGATTTTCGTGTTTCATCCTAGCCATTTGAAACCCTGTTGTTCACTGCCACAACAAAAGAACATCTTGAGTTCCTACAAAAGCGCAAGCCTGATATCACACTTGAAGGGAGAAAACCAGATAGTCTAAATTGAGTTCTTGCAGCAAGTGTCAAGAAAGAAATCACACAGCTGAGAGGAAAGCGAGGTAATCTTGATGTGGTTGAGAGGATAAGTCTGGCGCCGACTGCCAGAGAATATTACAGTCAATGGCACCACTGGCCTATGGAAATGGAGAAATGATTTTCATAATGCTGCATAATGATGAAAGACTGGCTGGATTTTCTGCTTGTGGTTTCTTATACTGAGGAACATAAGAAATGCCTTGACATTTTCAGCACTTCAGACAGAAGTCCAGGTCTTGGCAGACAACAACTGAGCTAATTATGAGAAAGGTGTAGGGTAAAAAAAAAGAAAGGCTCCTCCCAGCATGTCCCAGCTTTTCTCACTCAGGAGTTCTTGTGACGTGAAGAAGGTGGAAGCAGCAAAATTTTCTCCATCAGGTCTGGTCCCCTTGTGTCCCTTGAATAGCCCAAGCTGGCAGTCCTATTAGAGGGCGATGGTACCCCTCAACCACCCTCCACAGCTTTGCTAAAACACTTTCTGCAGCAAAATAAAGACATAATTCACTATGGGAAGCTGCCAGCATGTAGCCATTTATTGCAGGTTTGCTTTGTGATTCCTAAAGACCAGAGTTTCACGCCTCTGGGAGGGTCAGCAGAAAGCTCAGCCCTAGGATTTCCTCAGTTCCTGCTCCATATCTCCATTTATTGCAGGTTTCTTTCTGATTCCTAAAGACCACAGTTTCACGCCTCTGGGAGGGTCAGGGGAAAGCTCAGCCCCAACATTTCCTCTATTCCTGATCCATATCTATAGAGAGACCAGATGAATTCCCTGCAGCTTCACTCCATGGCTCCTCTGAAATCCACCCATGCTGGAGAAGGTGCTCTCAAAGTTAAGTTTTCAATCAGCAGTTAAAATCTCTGTATCTTTCTCCAAACCTTGAGATATCTGCTGCCATCAAAGACAGAGATACCATCAAAGAACCAACTCAACCTTGTACTGAGGTGAAAATCTCTCTGAATTATTCTCTCTCACCCAAGATGAGGCATTTAATATTTTCCTTTTCTCCCCAGAGGCAGTAAAGTTGAGGGAACACTGACATGTAAAATGAAAACAAAAATACAGTGGGATGTATTATCTCCATGAGGTGGAATCTGTGTGGTTTTTTTCAGACCTTCACAGTGCAGACTGGCGGGATCATCAACAACCACTGAGCTCCTACATGCACAGTCTATACAAATAATGGTGACTGCACAAAGGCTGGAGGTGTTCTCTGACCCACACATCTCCCTGACTGCTATTTAAGGATTGAAGATATGGTTGACCCTGTTTAGGCTGTGCTGCATTACATTTCAGTGTTGCATGGTGGGGTTTCCTTTATCTGTACTCAGTTTCTGATGTTACAGAGATGTCTCCACACTCCCTCTTCATTTCTGTGATATTTTATGAGGCAGAATGTAGGCAAGGTAGAAAAGCTGTGATTCAAATCATCTCACAAGTGGCATTGCTATGCCATTGAAGCACTCCAAAGTGACTTTGGCCCATACCAGAGAGCTAACACAGCTCTAAGCCTCCAGTATATCAGCTTAAAAGCAAGTCCTGTAGGCTCCTCATTTCTTTTGAAACCATCCTGCAAGAGATGTACAACCAAGGAATAAATACAATTTCTCGGAGTACCTAATTTTCACTTTGGCAGAATCTGTAGATGCTATGTTCCAAAAACCTCATGGGAATTGGGTTATCCCAAGTCCTACTGTTCTGTGCCCCTTCATCTAAATTAGCTGAAATTGGCTAGTATACTTAGAAGTATGAGACATAAATGCATACACACAGAGAATGAAACTGTACAAACTATACTGAGCCATGCAGCTGTTGTCATCCTGGGGTACCTTTTAGTGGCTAAGATTGTCATTTTCAAGAGTCGATCAAAACTGCTAGGGAAGTCTCTTCCATAAAATCAGCATCTCCATCTGTTCTCCCTGAGTGATGCTCAGTGCTTGCCACAAACATCACCCATCTGTGAAACGTCCTGGCACCCTGATTTATGTCAGAAATGGCTAAGTCGGTCCTTTGGATCAAGACACAATACAGAATGAATGTGCTTAATCCAGCTCTTAATGCTATCATTGTTAGAGTCTATTTGCACAAATCAACTTCATCTCTCAATCCTTGCCAAAGTGTCACCTTCCACTTCAAGTCTCCTGTATTATCCCTGTAGGAACTACCAGAAGACATAAAGGATGATATCAGGAGGATAAAAAGAACCTTCAAAAAAAAAAATCCAAACTTCTGAAAACTTCTGGAGAGGTCAGAAACTGTTTGGGGGCCGTGAATCCACATTGAAATAAACCTCTGCCAGAAACTGTCAGTTCCACCTATCCCAGGCAGACAGTCTTTTCCCATGGTTTTTCCCAGTTTTGGTAATCACCTGGATACTATAAAATATAATTACAAGTATTATAAAGACCAGCATTAGTTCAGATGACCCCTTATTCTTTTGGTTCTTTTAAGAATTGGGCAATCTAAGCTTGTTTCATGCTTATTCATTTAGCTGAATTCCACCATGGAACTGGAAAACAAATTGAGTTTAGTGTTTAATATATCTGCAGTTGCCAAAAAGAGGGCAAGACAAAGAAAAAACAATTTCATAAGGCAAACTTCCCAGCTTCCATGCCCAATAAGCATTTTTTCATAGGAGCTAATAGAAAAACTTTTGTTTGCTCTTCCATAATTGCACAGAATTGACCTAGATTACCATAAAGTCTGAACTCTAGAGGAAACTGAATTTCTGACAAGGTAATCCAGATTTTAGGCCAAATAACACATACCTGGAGGTACCCTGTGGACTCCACTGAAACACTGTTGCCAGTCTTCATGAACTGAAGAAAAAAAGGTGCTAAACTGACTTTTAACAGTACAGAAATCTCGTGGAAGTGTGGGAGTTTAAATGACAGATGCTTTTGGTTAGAAATACATAATCATCATTCATTTCATCAGCTGAAGGAAAAATGAAAAATTTCGTAGAAACCCAACAGAGATGATAGTTTAATGGTCTAGTAGGATGTGTACTACAAGACACTGAAAACACAAGGATTGTTTAAACATGCAGTGATGAATTTGGCCTTATCTTGCTCAGCAAGAGTCAGAACAGCTGGATCCTGATGCCAAATGTAAGCAAAAGCAAGGCAAGATGTGCAGTGAATAATCTGGATTTGCTTCTCTATTCAGCAGTGGAAAGTAAAGCACAGCAGAGACACCTCAGTTTCCCACCTCTCCTATATCTATACATAAATATAATAGAGCACAACCCACATTTGTTTAAACAGAGACTCAAAAATGTTTGAGCTTCAAGGAAGCTTAAGAGATGTCCTAGAGATACTCTCAGGGAAAGAAAACTTCAGAGCTCACTTATGCTAAATTGCATGAAATGCCCAGTTTTACAGCTTCATTCAAAGCTTTTTCATCCACAGGGGGGTATAACTTATGAAGAAGATCCACAAATTTCAGAAACACTGTGATTTTCAGGTGATCTCTCCATTCACATTATTCAGTATGTCCAATACTCTGGCTGAACAACAGCTTTTTTTTTGGGGGGGGGGGAAGGTCTCTAATTTTAGAAGTAGAGAAGTGACAATAGGATCTCCACTGATTAGACAGCTCTACTACAAGCAAAAAAACATATGTTGACTCTAGAAAGTTATTTATGAAAGAATGAATTGAAAAGCAGGAAGGCCAGTGAGTGCATAATAAACCTCAAAGCATTTTAAATATAACAAGGGCAACAAGAATATGAGCCTTTTTAGGAAGGAGGAAAGCAGAAGGGGATAACTTAAATGAGTGTGAACATTCAAAGAAATCCTAAGGTGGAAAAAAATAATCAGAGGTTTCATCAAGGAATATGCTCAGGTATTAAGGAACAAGTAATTTTGAGGGGGGGCCTAATGTCCGGACACCGGCTCAGCAGGGTTTTGAGAGATCTCTGAATCAGACAAGAGACATAATAATTCTCATTTGAGAGACAAATCTCTAAAGAGCCTTCAACATAAGAGATTTAGATATTGACAGGAGATGCACACAGAAATCCTGCCATCAGCAACCACTCCAAAGCAGTGATATTTCCTCATCATAATATTCAGAATAATGCCATAAGCTATGTAAGGGAACAGATTGACTGACAGCACAGAGTCAAGATTAGTGATGAGTCTCTAACCACCTAATTGCAGCTGAATATCTGAGTGCAGCAAATCACACCAAATATAGTGAATATAATCAAATGTACTTCCTGTGCAGGGAAAATATCTCTCTGGTGCTCCTGTACATGCCTGGTTCCCAGATGAATCAGTCAAATGACTGTTTCAAGCTTTCAAGACCCAGTCAGAGATGCTGTCTATATGAGGGTAGCTACTCACAGAACAGCAAAGCCCATTTACCTGGCGCTGCTGCTCTCCTGCTGCCCTGGCTGATCCTTTGTTGCAGTGTTATGCAGGATCAGAAGCCCCACTGCTGGCTTTTTCAGAGTAAGTCTTGCCTGCACTGTTTTCTCCAGCAATCTGATCACCACCATGAATCCCCCTCTCCCTCTGTGCCACCAAAACACAAGAAATAGGTGGTCCTGGAAATAACCCACAAATAACCTGGAAATAACTCTATAAATGCTGCCCCTTAATTGGGAGGAGTGAATGGCAGCACTGACATTGCTCTGGGGAGAGACAAAGCTCACACATTCTGACTGCTGATCCATACACACTGTAGCAAATTAAACTTGACATGCACTCCTGTAAATCCAGCCTGGCAGTGGAAGAGCTGGATCCAAAGCTCTTCAGCAATATATGGCTGCCTGGGGATCTGGGAGCCCACCTGAAGGAGGATGGGATGGGACAGGACCACTGCTGCCATCTTCTCCCAAAAAAAGGGAAGAGACTTTCCTATTGCACAATTCAAGGAGTATCAGAAGGGTTACAAGCAGCTTTATCTCCAGGGCAGCCCTTGGCTTTGGGAACAAAACTGCCAAGAAACCATAATTTTATTGCCACAGTTTGCAACACAGTGGTGAATGCTAAATGACACTTGTTCACATTCAGGTGCCAAGGGAGTGCTTTAGGTACACTACCTGTCTGTCCTTTTCTAGGGAGCTAAGAAAAATAGATGTGTTGGCATCTACTACTTTTTGTGCAAATAGTCTCATTTGTGTTTCCCTGACATTCAAAGCATTTTAGAGCCATGCAATGGTTAGATTTATCCTAGAGGTATTCTGTCTGCACTGGGTACACTCCTAAGGTGCTTCAACACAGTCTGTCTTGAACTCAGGTATTCAACAAGACTCTCCATACCCTGGATGATCCAGGGAATATTATATTCAGTTCATAATGCACATCTAAGGAGACTGTTGGCAACGATCTTTGCTTTGACCCATATGCAGCTCCAAAGTAGCCCTAACTATTGAAGAACTATAGCCCCTCTCTTATACAAACCAAGAAACACTGAATTCTTTTCAGTTCCTCCTTAATTTGCATTTGTCAAAGTTATAGACCACCTCCAGAAAAATTATTGCAAGACAAATATACTCAGATACAGTGATTTTATTTGCTACTGCACTATTTTATGAGTGTGTACTGCGGAGCCTAACTTCAAGGCAAGAAGATTTATGGTGTAATTACTTTAGTATATTGTTGTACAATTTGCAACTAATGGAAAAGAAATTTACTGGCTACACTTCGGCTGTCAGAAAGTCTGTCTGCAGAATAAGAGTGGAGGGAATATGTGCTTCTCCCCGTGAGTGGAAATGTTAAATGACAGGCATCACTTAACCTGATCAAACATTTTAAACTTGGTCAGCTACCTATATCACAATAGGTAAATTTTCCTGCAAAGAAAATTAATTCTTCTTCATAAGGAAAGAAGCATTTGATATCAAGAAGCAAATAAAAAACTGCCCAGCACACCCACTCCCAGGAGAGTCAAGCCCAGTCAATCAACTTTCTAGCCAAGTGTAAAAATTAAGTATTCCACATCCTTTTTTAATTGCTTTAATTGGTGGTTCCCAGTGGACTCACATGTTTCACTTGGCCTTTTTTTCCCCAAGTTGAAAAAAATGCATCTGATTAATAATCATGTAATTGGATTTCCAGTTCAATGTTTAATGTCTAACATCCAGTAATTAGGAAAACCAAAAGCAGAGACTTGTCTTCGATTCTGACATAAGATCTCTTTGATAGAGAAAAAAATCATTCATATCAAATGTTTTGCAACTTAAATTTCTCAGCAACTTTCCAAATCAGTTCAAGTGAGATGCCTGGTAGTAAACATCCCTTTCATTAGAAACACAGAAATTGGAGGCATGAAATTGAATGGAGGAGGATGGAAGAGTTCAGTTGTAGTTTTCAGTAGCCCTAACACACAACTTAATTTAGAAGGAACCCAAACTCAAGTCCCTTGGAAATCAAATCAAGGTTTCCTGTTGCAGCAGAGATTTAAAAACTGATGCAATCTGATGGGTATCTAAGCCTAAAGTGAATTTAGTCTATATCAAATCGTAGTGAATGTGAAGATTTTTGTTTGATGTTTGTATTTGGGACAGTTGCATGCTCTCTGAAGCAGAGAGGCAGCTGTGGCTCTATCTGTTCCTTTCCCCATTTTCTACCCTTTGCTGACTACATTTGGACAATTTTGATTAATAGGTTTGGACTCCTGTTATAGAGATGGCAATATAACATGTCTGCATCATAAAACTTCCTCTTACACAACACAAATTAGCTCTATTTAAAAAAAAAAACCACACATTAAAGTACAGAAATAACTTTGTTCCATGTTGAAAATGCAATGAAACCAAGGCAAACTTGGAATGACAATAAATCAGGCTTGCACCCAGGATTGTGCAGAGTTGGCAGGTCTTCATATCCTCAACTTCAGCCTTTTTCCTGGCCAATTTAATGTAATTATGAGGGTATTAAAAAATCTTGAAATAAGACAGGCTATGAAGCCCCATAACCATGTCCATGTGAGAAGGAAACTGTGCCAAAGTTTTCAGTCCCAAATACTTCAAAAAAGCCTTTCAAGTCACTTTAAATAGTCAGCTATCATCTTATCACAAGTTCAGCTAATGGGAGCTGAAAACACTGGGGCCCTGCCATATTTTGAACTGAAGTATAATGATGATGATCTGCTCTTTGATAAAGTCCTCACCCTACACACCAGTTTTCAGTCAGGACCCTTCAAAAGACACTGAAGTGTTTGCCTTGACTTCTTATTTCTTGTTCACCACTCTCCAAGTTTCTGATCTCTTCCCACATGTGGAGCATCCGTCAGCAATCCTCTGACCATGCCCTCAGCTGATGGACACACCTACACAGGAACAGAGGTAGTCCAAAAGGACTGATGGAAGAATTCAGTCAAGAGTTCATAAGTAAAATAAACTAATACCTGATAATAACCATAACAATAAAAATAATAATAGCTACAAAATGTCTTTTTCTTGTCTCTGGGCACATATTCTGTACTCCCTTAGAATATCCTGTAGGCACATTTAATTGGGATACACACAGGTGACTGTACTCCTCCAACTTCTTGCCTCCTCCCAGTGGGAATTCAATTTCAAGGCATTTTTTTAGAGCAGGATTATAACTCATACAGAAGAAATCAAGGCACTACAAATGTACCTTACCCTGCAGTATGAGATATGTGGATATTTAAGCATCTTCTGGTGTGCACAGCTCATTGCAGGCATAGGGCAACCTGTGACATGAGACAGTCCAAAGCCCAAGAGACAGCCTGTTCTCTCATGCTTGGTCCTTTTCCTCTGCTCCTGTGGGACTCCAGGGTGCCCAGAACATTGGTCTCCAAGGTCACATCTGCCAGCATACTCATCACCACTGTAACACAAACCAAAATAAGTAATTTAACCTCTCCCTTGACTGATTTTTTCCTTTGCATAAAAAAGGCGATGGTATTGATGCCTCTTCCAGAATAATGAAAAAACTTCCACTCAATTGTTTATGCGAAAAAAGGAAATATTTCTGTAGTAAAATGGAAAATATTCTGTAGAAAATGTAAGTAAAAGGCAACCAAAAATTACAGGACCCTAGTGGAAAAAGCCTGAAACAGAGAAGCCAAATAATTTCCTACCACTAAGAGTCTTAACAATGACTTAGGGAAAAGAATTTATGGACCAGTTTAAAGTCTCCATAGCTCTATAAACCTAACTGAGATGAGCATTGACTAACATATTAAATTCTTGGTAGGGACTGGATTGTTAATGTGGACACTAAGATAAGGCCACAGCGTTCAGCCCCCAGGCCTGTGAGACTATTGTGGGCTGCTTTTCCCTGAGTTAGCTTCCACCTGTGTGCTTGGTTGGGAGAGGAAATGTCTTTTTCATGCTCCACTGAACTGGAGACAAAGAAATTACAAATGAGGTTAGACCCTCCCAAAGGGTTACTTTTTTAAAAACTCCAGATTGGCAGTGAGGCAGCCTTTTATGTGTGCAGTCCTCTCTGCTTCCTATGAATTGAAATACGGCTTTTAAAAATAATGTGAGTTTGGGGGTGAGTAGATCTAATAATCTTGCCCTGATGAAATTATTTACATGACATTAGTCCGTTCCTGAGCGTTATACTAACAAGCAGTGTGCAAAAATAGGGAATAACTATGTATGACATATTGACCTGAATGCCAGATACCTGAGCTTTCTACATTAACAGGCTGATGGGTACTATTACAGTAATTATGTCAAATAAACCAAAGCTGACTTTGAAGGTCTGCCTACGAAATGAGAGCCAAGAACATAATCATTGATGAGTCCACAGCTGTGCTGAAGCTTATTCTGTATTAAACATCTCATATATTTCTGTTCTGGTATGGCTTGTAGGATATCTCCAAAAATTTCTGCTTCTCCCATGATTCAGAGCACTCTGGCTGGTAGAAATAGGAAGGCATGCAAGAGGGAAGCTCTGTCCTTGGCTGTGGTCTTCATGCTGATGCAGCTTCTGAGCCAGATCTCACGGGTACACCTTGATGACCCCATTTGTCCGCACCAATCATTTACAAGTTTCCACATCTACACATTAAAGAGGTCAACAAAACTTTTTAATATTTGCTACTTCCTGGATTAACCTGGGCTGTAAGAGTCAGAGAGGGCATTTTCTACCTCGGGAGAGGAAACAGCTGCCCTGGCTTCTTGAGTCCTTTCAGGAGCAGGCTGCCTGGGAAGCCAGCACAGCCCTCATACAAACTCCACGAGATGAAGCCTGGGGAGATGAAGAGTTAATAAATCTCCTGACCAGAGTGCCTGTATCTCTTTAATGTAGCTGTACCCACCAGATAACACTGTGCTCCAGGAGGAGCAGCTTTTTTCTGCCCCATATCTGATCCAAGCTGACTTACCAGAATTGGTCTGACTCACATGTACCAGCCTGTTCTCCTGCAGGAGCGAGGGATGAAGACAAAGCTTCCCTCAGAAGTGTGTTGGTGGGATTGGAGCAATATCAAAAAAATTGGGGTGCCAGAGACTGACCATGTACTTTATTATCCCACACGCAGTTGTGTTTTCATTTTCTGTCAGTTATTCAATCCATCAACCCCAGAGCAGCATACAGACTATCCACAAAATTCAGGTTCCCCATTAGATGACTGTAGCTTTACAAAGTTGGTCAACTAAAAATTATCACTTTAATCCCTTTTTTATTATTGTTTTCCAGATTGCAATACTGAAGGCCATGGTGTTCTGTTGTCTTTCTCTTTTACTGTCCAGAGTGAGTCTGAAGTTAGCAAATGTGATGCTCATCTATAAGAAGGGTTGCAAGGAGGATTCAGGGAACTACAGACCTGTCAGTCTGACCTCAGTCCCAGGAAAGGCTATGGAATAGAATATCTTGTCTGTTTAGACTGAATATTAAGAAAACTTCTTCACCAAAAGGGTTGTCAGGCATTAGAACAGGCTGCCCAGGGAAGTGGTGGAGTCTAAATACGTGGAGGTATTTAGGAGATGTGTAGATGTGGCACTTAAGGACATGTTTTAGTCCTTTACTTCTTCTGTAGATCAGGCTCTAGATTCCCTTTGTACTATTTTGCTGTTGTCCAAGTGACACAAAGGCTACATTGTTTTCTAGATTAGCTGTACCCAGGAGAATCTGATACACAGAAATGTAATTAAAAATCAGGCAAGAGGAATTCTTGATTGATATTCATCCCTCCTCTTTTGCATGTACATTGCTTCAATTGCAAATCTGGACACTGCCCAGTGTTACCAGGATGCCTGCCGATTTTCTTTACACACTTAATTGACAGAGACCGGGTTCCAACAGAAGAAACAGCAGTATGCCATTTGTCACTCCACGAAGGACTCTGGGAAAGCAAGAGATGTGAACTGTATTCCCCAATAATTCCGCAAGACTTCACAATCTGTAACTTCCTGCCCTGTTTCCAACTCACTCCCTCTCATAAATCTCTCAACATCCATAAAGAAGAGTTTTGTGATATTTTATATGACAGGGGATACCATACAAAGGGCTCAGTTGCATGTAGCTAGTTTATATCTCCAATTATTTTTCTTTTTTTGTTTCATTTAAACACAGGGCCTTCCCTCCCTTTTTCCCTCTGGTAAAATTGGTCAGTATAAACACCACTGATGGTCAATGAACTTAGAATGGTCTGAATTGGAAATCTCATTCACATACACGCAATAGCAAAACCACTGTCAGCAACCACCCATCTTTCCACAACATTCCCAAACCACTCAATTCCCTCAAAACCCAAAGAGAAATTACACTTCCTAAGGAGGTGAACTCTATGACTTTTTTCTGACAAGGTAAAAAATGCCCATGAGTTGCTGTCTGTTGCATGTCACTTCTCCCCACATCTCACTATACCATTCCTTTACACAGTTTGAGAAATCTGTCCAGGTCAAAAGTATCACAAAGCTGGAAGAGAAGTATTAAATTGATTTTCCATGACAGTTTAGCCAAAGGTCTGCTGTGGTATGTTTGCACAGCATTTTGTATAGTAGAGCCATGACCTATTTTAATACCAGATATATTGTGATCAAAAAGACAGGTAGCAAGACCCAAAATGTTTTGGATTCCTTAAGTTTTCCAGTCTGGTAACATACTTAACACTACAGGAAACCCCGTTTCCTTCTGTTGGTTCCGCACCTCATATCTGTAATTATGGTATCAGTAACTGACATGATACACATTCACCAGCAAACAGGAAAGAAAATTTGCCCAATGCCTCTTTGTTCCAGCCTTGTCCAGATCCTATTGCTCTCTCTGATTTCTTCATTGCCTTCATAAACTACATCCCAATTGATATTAAATTGCAGTTTCTTCAAGACAGAAAGCGAAACCTGTGGCTTTATTTCTGTGCTAGCTACTTAGTACTCCTGCTTTCCTATTCAAGACAGCTCCAAGATCCTCCTTCACATTGCCCTGCCATTAGTCCCTATCAATCAAAGCCCTGTCTGCACTGAGTGACCAGCACTGAATGTCTCAGAAAAAGTTACAAAACTTCCATAATTGTGTAATAATTCACCTTAGGGAAGTTTGTTCCTAGTGACAGGATGCTAGTGGGCAGTTTAAGCACTCATACGCAGAGCTAATGGAATTAGACGCTATCTGCAGTGTTTGGGAGGCAGCAGACAACACAGTGAAGAAGGAAACAATGAGTTGCTTGGGCTACAGACATATTTTCTTGTTTTTAAGCAGTCATTCTGTTCCTCACAATAATTCATGCCAGGGTGATCAGGGTCCTTCAGAATTTGTATAGTCAGAGATGAGGAGAGTTGTAGCATGTACAATCTGAGCAAGGACATATATTTTAGGTACTTCTGTCCCCATAAAAGGTCTTGCTTTTCCCTTCCTGAAGCTGCCATATGCTGTCATCACATGAGCTGACAACCACATTGGTTTGGAGAAATAGTCCATCTAACACAATATCCATGTCAATAGTCACCAACAGCCATGATATTTCCCCACCACACCTTCACAGCCCCTGGTAGTTTTGTCCTGAATGCATGTACACTTCCAGACCCAATGACATCTTACAGCAACCAGTCCAACAGCAAAACTCCCCTGAACTTCATCAGCTTTACTTCAGGTGATGATATGCAACTAAGCTAAGGCTTTCAAGGGAAATTTGAAAGGCTCAAATTACACACAAACTATAAAATGAGTAATATGCACTTATGCCTCTTAATGGGACTGCCAGTGGCCAATTTGTGGCACTTTAGACCCCAGGTTTCACAGGCAGTTGAATAAAAGTGCACTTCCCTGGAGCCTAATAACAGCAAAGGAGGACTGACCGGGGATGAATCCTTTTCATCTGAGTCGCTCAGTAACGTGCTACTACTCTGTACATGTAACAGTAGTTGTTGCCTCATCAGTTCCTTCCAAGCTTATCTGCTGCAGAAAAGGTTAAGCATATTGACCAGGTGTTGCCTTTTGTGATATGTTTATTTTATTAGTACGTGTCCTTGAACTAATGCTGCATTTCTTGTACATGCCAGATAAGTGACTGAAAGAGCTCAGCATTCAGGACTGAGAACCCAGGGGAGGGAGGACAGGAGGGAGATAGGTGCATTTCAGTGCATGATAAGGAGTTCCAATTTTCATGCTCATGCAAATGGCAGGGACAGAAGTGGCTCACCTTGTAGAGGACAGATGGTACACATTTTCCTCTTCAAAACTGATCTTGGAGTACCAGGCATCAGGTCCCATTTCAAAATCTCGCTATTTTTTCCCTAATAATGCTGCCATCTACTTTAGCCTGTGAGGCTGTCTCAATTAGGTGAGACATTTTGGGTCACAAAGGCATACTGAGCAATCTCCCAAAAGCTTATCCATAACCTAAGACGGACAGGTGGGTAAACTTGAGGAATTCCTGTCTGTGAACTGTCATTGCCAATACTAATCCCAGGCTGGTGGATCAGCCCTGATGGCTGAAATTGTGCCATGGTCATTTCCTAGGGTAGACTGGTTTGCTGTCTGCACACACCACCTTACATGGATTCATTGCTTCCAGAGGAGCCTTGGACTGACCTGTGCACAGGCATGTGCCTAGCCAAACTTAGAGACAGAAACTACTCTAGCACAGTGAAAGCTTAATTACATTCTCAGTTGCCAAGTTGAAGACTTAAAAAAGAGAATCAGAGACATGCACTGCTGCGAAAGGAACTCAGCATCCTCCTCCAGCTGACAAGTCTTCAGGTTCAACATGGCAGTCAAGGACCAGATGGGTACAGCCCCACACCAAGGGGCTCCCTGCAAGTCAGCTCTTCATCTTCTTGCTCAAGACAGACTGCTTCTCTTTCACTCTTGACTTCTGCACCTTTCCTCCTTCAGGAATGCAGCTTCAGCAGCCCCATACAGCAAGGATAACTGCAGGTCCTCCAGTCCTCTTTTCCCTTTGTGTGTGTGTTGGACATGGAAGCATAGCAAGGTAAACCTTCTGTGGTCCTCACAGCTGTCTCTGAACTTATGTTGCTGCTTTGTTCCAGAACTAGCAAATGCCTTTTATTTTAAGTAGCCTTTTTGTCAGATACATATTTTAGAAGCCACTACAACACCTTGCAGTTGTAAATTATTTCTTTTGCACATGCCCACAGTTAGCCACCAGAGTGATTTTCTCCTTCCTGTCCTTCTAGTTGCCCACAGCTACTGGCCTCACTCCCACTTTACTCTGAGAGCTTGGTTTCACAACTCTCCAGCAGAAACTAAAAAAAGATTGAGCAGATCAGCTGGGAATTTCACAACTTCTGGTTTTGCAGCAATTCACTTCTGTTAGAAGGTGGAGACAGAGACCACTAGCTCATCTCCTGTCACTAAATATCTCACTAGGAAAACAACATTCCCTAACAACTGCTATGGAATGTGTTCTTAGCTCATCTGAATGCAGATGCTGAAGTTTGGTGCTTATTATAAACCGAGCACAGTTAGCGCACAGCCATTAGATCTGTGATCCTGCAGCATCAATAACTCCACAGCTTCTCTCTGGTTTTCCTCTCTCTTTTTTCTTCCCCTGCCTCCACACCATTTCCTTTTCCTTACACTTCCTCAAGACTTAAAAGGCCTCCTGTTTTTAGTATTTCTGTCTACTTTGATTTTCTTTATCAGGGATTCGCCCTCCTTCTCCCAATTCTCTTGGCTACTCTCCATTTTCCTTGTGTGAACCAAGAAATGCCTGACAGCTGCACTTCCCATCTTGTGTTTTGCCATCGTCGTCGTTTTGTTTGTGTGCATGTAGAGTGCGTGAGAGGAACCCAGCCAGCCAGTGACACGGTTTGAATCCTACACTAACTGCAGGTGGAGCCAAACACTCCATCCATCCTTCGAGCAGCTGCTTCCCTGGCAGCCGCAGCTCGGTGACAAAGACCAAGCTCAGAGCTCCGTGCCTTGACACGCACATTTGCCACCAGATTTGTTGAAGCTGTACAGCTGCACTTCCCCCTGCACGGTTCTGCTGTTGCTCTGTGCTGGCTTTTTACTTTTACAGCAGGCAGCTGTGCTCCATGAAGAGACTGGGCAGGATTTAATTAATAAATGTTAGAAATCTGACCCTTTTTTCCCTTATTCACTCTCCAGACTCTCAGCACAGCTTTTCCCCCTATGAGCACTGGCTGGTTTTTCACTCTCTCTCCTGCCCTAAGACCTGCACCAGCTGGTGCTGTTGCTGTGACAGGGTCAGATGCTCCCCCACATTGACCAGAAATTAGAACTGACAGTGATCCTGGACAAGCAAGAATCATTGGTGATACAAATCAGTGATTTTGAATAAGGATAAATACTGAATCCTACAAACTCCATTACCTCTGAAACATCTCCCTCTTTATGACTCAGCACCTGGTAGTCAGCTGAATCCAAACTTCTATAGTATTGCATTAAAGCCATCTCCAGAATGATTTCTTCATGTATTTCCTAGAACTGTACAAAACCACAAGAGCAGTTGAATAAAATATGCAATAATTCATAGTTATCATAGCAACAACGGTAAAATATGTGCTTCCTGCTTATTTGTTTTGATTAAGAAAATTATTCATGTGGCATCAGATGTTTGGAAAGAAATCCATCTTGTGGTTTGTTAATCAGAACAATATACTCTAGTCTACTGAGAGAAGTAACTTTCAGGGCTGAAAGGCTCTGCCAGTTATTTCCTATAAGAAGATGATAAGACTCTACACGCATTTGTTAGCCTGAAGTTTGATGCTGCCTATCTGTTAGCATTTCCAACCAATTAACATATGGTTAATTTTAAGCATATGAGGAGTGGCAAAAAATTCAAGCTGAGCACTTATGACCTGGAACACAAACTGGATGAGCTGCTGATAACCCTCAATAAAACACAGTGGCCAATATATCTCAGAGATTTGGTTGGGAAATTTTATACAGATTATTTTTTTTCCATCCTCTAACATTACACTAATATTTTGTCTTTATCATTAGCACATGAATGTGACGTCCCCAAGCACTACGGTGTCTCTCTTGAGGAATGGCTGCATTTCAGCTGTCTCTGCAGAGCTTATCAATTTTGGTGTTACTCTGGGGCTCCCAGTAAAGCTGTTCCATAATGGTGTGACCTTGTAAATAATCCTTCATAAATTAGTCTTTGTCTGCACACAGGTAAGCAAATGTCTCACACCCTGCAGATGTTGTTAGCTGAGGTGAAAAATCACCAGCTGGCTGTTGGTTTTAGCAAAACAATCAGCACAAAGTATCAAAAGGTGGCTATGTCTCTGCCCTACCGTGTGGTGTGATCAACTTGAGGCTGATGCATTTTTTAGATATGTCCTTTGTTTAGCAAAACGAGACAGCTGAGGACAAGATGCAGTCCTAGAGGCAGGGTGAGCAGATCACATCTGTCTTGTTCAGCCATTCTTCCAGCTTCTGGGAGATCCACTGGAACACAGTATCACCAGAAAGACACGTGTTTTATAAATAAGCAGTGGCAGGCAAAAAGCAATTGAATTAGATCCCCAAAGCTTTACTAAGACAAATGATCCTTGAAAGCACAGCTAGGATATTAAACATAGTGAAAGTATAATTCTTAATTTCTAGGCATCTGTGAGAATAATTACCATTCTTTTGGGAGCATTGTAGTGACTGTAGATGGTAGATGTCTAAATGAGACAATATTTCCTTTTGATATTGCATCATTAAGATAACTGATTCCTATACCCAGACAAATGTTTCATATAACTCTTTCCTCCCTTTTCTTAATGTGTGCAATTGTGAAAGAGCAGCACTGTGGGGATTTAGTGGCTGTATCTCTTTATGAGTCTGAACTGTGACATGGAGGACTCGGTGAGTTTATTGATTTTAATTTCTTATATTTGGGATTTATCTTCTCAGCTTTTATTTAACAGCTGAGAATACTCACAGTGTTGATACAGAAGGCTGGCTACCCAAGGGCAAATTTCAGATCCTCATTTCTCCACCTGTGCACTTATTTTTCTGCTCTGGATGGATACCAGCTGCCAGGCTTTGATCCAGGCTTTGATCAAGAGTGGCTGATGGGTACACTCTGTGAGAGAGCATTCCTCTCTCTCAGCCTCCATAACCAGAGCCGAGAGTAGCAGGGGACCTTAAGTGGATTTCCGTGAGTATCAGAGGGAAAGATCAGGCATTCCCTTTGAAGATCCTTTGTTGTTGAAATCCACATTATGACCTCAGATTTGGCTTGAAAACCCTAAACTACAAGGCACGCAGTACTTCTAGGGGGTAAAAGGGTCTAAAAGGCAGGGGTTGGTACCTGTGGGTGCCAGGATATTTATGTTTCCCAGGAAGACAGCCAGAATGGTCCCAAAAGCAAAGACAGAGAAAACCTGGTGAGAAATCCCCTTTCCGGGCTGTTATGTAAGAACCACCACCCTGCTTTGCAGTAGTAAGGAAAAACTTAGGGAGTTTTTGGTTTAAACCAGACTCAGCAGTTCTCAGACCATTTCAGTATAGGAAGGAGTGTTGAGTTATGTTGATTTCCTTACTGGACCATTTAAAGACCAAGCTAATAAGGAGCTTTATGACTGAGAATCATGTGACAATATAGGAAAGGTTAAGAGATATGAAACAATAGACGGAGAGTGTCTGTCATCCTCAGAAGAGGTGTTTCCTCCTGTGGATCACTGAACTTTGGTGCCAGGAGGAGCAATATCTCTCAATGATTTGTGTTTCCCCACCTCACTTAAATGTTCTTTTCCCCATGGCACCGTTTTGTCTTCTTCAACTTCCTTGACGTCTGTGAGGAAAGTATTTGTGCCCTATCGTGTCTCTGCATTCCAGCACTCAGAGCCATAGCCTGGACGTTCCTCCAACCCTAGGTATTGCTGCCAGAGAGAATTAATGGCCACAGATTGCCAGGGGTAATGAACTCTAATGACTTTCTCACTTGAGACTGTCTTGGTTCAGTAACACAGGGATTGATGTAAGGCTTTCTTTAAAAGGTATTTTACTTACATGATTCCTCGTCTTCTTTGGTCCCTCCACCCTGTCTTCCTTTCCCTTCTCTCTTCCAGTACTGCCAAGCCTGGCAGGCCATTACTGCTTTCTCCCTCTTCTATTTTGAGATGGGATCAACACCAACCAGCCACAGGGCAGGGCTATGCCCAAAGCCTTTTCCAGTTCTCCGCCGTGCAAAGGGCCAGCATACATTCATGCCCATTATGGTGCTACAGTGGACTCCTTCATGGACTCACTCCTTCCTGCTGTGGGATTGCCTTGTTCCAGCACTGTTTTCCTTGGCGCAATGCATGACACAAGAAGGAATTTTTACGTCGACATCCCTCCGTCTCTGGGAAACATTTCCCCATGCACACATCCTAGCAAGAGATCTACTGCATCCCTAATTGCACTCAGCACTTGGAATGTAGTAATGTCTCCACATTTCATGACCAAACATAGTCTTTGCCATTGCCCAAGGGTGGAGTAGGCTCTACCAGCATTACCCTGTGGTCCTTTATCTCCTGCTTTCGTCATGCTCATTTTTATGTGTTTGGAGCAAAGTTGTGTTGTCTGCTGTTCATGATGCCCCGCTGCCTGGCAAAGGAGACTTGCTGTATTTGTGGTATTTCTGCTCTTCTCCTTTCAGCTTTTTAGGCAGCAGCAAGTCAGTCTTCTGCTTTATGGTTCTGTCCTTCCCAACCCTTCTGGTCTCATGAAAGACTCTTCTAAAATTCATGAATGCTCATTTCAAGCTGACACATAAGAGGCTCAGGGCTCCAGCTTTCCTTTTTTCCAGGGACAATTTAAGAAAGGACAAAGCCACTGTTTTATCTGATGAGAGGATAATGCACAGGGGTGCAGTTTTGCCACGCAGTACTCAAGCCTGGATGCCATATCAGCTGAGACCAGTGTCACAGTAAATCTATTGTCAGAGGTGCCAAAATGCACTCTTTGTACAGTGGCTTAAGATTAATCCTGGTATTAGTGAGTCCAGAAAACAACCACAGCAGGTTTCAATCCAACAAAGCACAAACAGTTCTCACCTAGGCTGGGAGGGGATATGATAAGGGTGATTTCATCCCTTCATATCTAATGTGGACAATGACAGATGGGCATGAAGAATACTAATAAAGTGGCATAGGAAGGAGAGCCTTCACTGCAGGGAACACCTGACTGCTGAGTTATCCTTCACCCCAGGTACCTCTTGGTTGTTTGACCAGGAGTTACTTTGCAGTCATGGGCACACACAGTTCCTCCCACAAACTGGTCAGGCACTGACTCCTGTCCAGCTCAGTGCTTCTCACACAGTGCCTTTTCTTGGGAAAAGCTACTTCAGGTGTCCCCACACTTAAAAGTGAGAATCATGTTTCCAGCATCAGACTGGACATGTTCACTGACAATGGCTCTATTACACCTCATATATAAACAGCCCCTGCAGATTAAACACAGATGCAAAGTATTCTTTTAGCACTAGAATTAGTGAAATCAGAATTAAGAAACAAGAACCTTCACATTTTTCTTTTTTTTCTACTCCGTGAATAAAATCTATGGATATAAACTACGAATAAATCTATGGGTGTTGTTTGGTAAAATATTAATAAATCTATGGAATTATGGAATTATTCATGCCAGTTTTTTTGTTTCTTCTGGAAAGTGTAGCTCAGCTTGAGTTTTGGATGAACATATTAATTGCACCTACAGGATTAAGATATGTCTCTGCTGATCTTCTAGAGGGGTAAATGAGCCCTTTAGCAGCCCCATGGCAGCCTGGCTAAACTGCTCATTGTGCTGACTAAATTAATTATGGTTAATTTGATAAATCTCCACTACACCGTGCAATATAGATATAACTCAAGACAAAGGAGCATCACTACCCTTTAATGACTCCACTTGACTCAGATTGTAGGTGAGTTCATGAGCTGCAGTCCAGGAGAACCAGTTTGCTCCAGCCATCTCTGCAGAGAGATGGAGGTTTAATATGAGAATAGAGGGAAATAATTGTGGGAGGGTTTTTAGAGGGACTTCAGACGGAAGGCAGAGAAAGGTTTGGTAGCAGAGAAGATGTACAGCTGAGGGCTGAAAAAAGAGAAAGCAGCTACTGTCAGGAACATTTTCACAGCCCAGCAGTCAGCATCAAACCCCAGTCACTTTTTCCGTGCTCTCAAGACACTCCTAAAAAAGCAGCAGGAGCTGTGCACCGACAGAGGTGTTTCCCTGCCTGGGTCCTGCTTGAGCACACCAAGGCCTGATCCCTGCACAGGGACTAAGCCCTGCAACAAGGCAGGGGCAGCCAGAGGTTGGAGTACAGGATATGTCCTACAGGGAAGGGTTTTCCCTGCATCACTAGATCAGACCAGCACTCATGCAGGAGCCATAATTAAAACACAGTGCATTGACAGATAGCTGCTTAACAAAAAAATTAATGAACCAGCTCTGGAAGATACAAATCTAAGGAAAAACAAACAACACTCTGGTGCCCAGCCTGACAGCCAGGCTATCAGATGCATAAAAAATTGATTTCATTGTTTAACCACTCTTTCGCCCTTCAGTGTGCTTTGAATTTTTTCCACTTTTCAAGCAGTTTGCACCCTTGAAGCCCAGCTCCACATGGTTCTGGGGAGAAAATGTTCAGCCCAGGCTCCACCTGCAGTGACAAAAAAAAATGTTTCCAGGCAGAGTGGGGCAAAAGGTATACATTTCACTTTTCAGGTTATTTACCCGCATCAAAAGAAAATCTAGAAGAGAATGATGTGGGAGATGAGCTAAAATTGGAGATGAGAATTAGTTCTATCTCACTGGGGGAGGAGATTTCCAGCTTGCCTATGCAAACAAAGCCAGGGGTGAGTTCAACTCATTAACTCAGCATAAACCATCTACTGCTTTTCTGCTGTACTATTTTTTCTGCGAGATTAGTGAGCTGAATCAGCACAGAGAGGGTCCTACAGGTGCCAGAGCTTTCATGGATAAATGGCAGGATCTTAAATGTTAGACTGGAGAGAAAAGAAGCTTAGTGAGGAGTAGTCAGCAAGGAGACAATCTTACCCCATCTGAGAGTACTGTGAGTCTGTAAAATTGCTGAGACAGGGATTGTACTCCAGTACTTCTGTGCACTTCTTCATCTGTGCTTGCATCTGTGAAAGACAGAATTTATAATACAACCAGAATAAAGTAAAAGCTATGATGAACACAACACCCCCTCTACATAGGAGTATAATATAATCTCTACAATATATTCGGTGGGTGGGCATGAAAAGTGGTGATCAAGGTTACAGGAACTGCTGTTCCTGCAGGACCAGTGACACTTGTGAATTGTGCATGGATTCTCCCAGAAGTCCATTTAACATCTGATGGGTTGGCTCCAGTTGAAGTACAAGCCATTGCTACTTTCTACTCCTTTGGTTACAGCCAAGTGTGCTGGACAGAGATCTCCTCCAGCCTTCTCAGAGGACACCTGGCCTCTCTGGGACCAGCTTAGCAGGACTGTGCTAATCCTGATCTCCTTCCTGCCAAGGGGAATGGCAGAGTCCCCTGCAAACACCCTCCCCCAGTTACTGTACCTATTGTGAGTGGGAGAGAGCTGCCTCGAAGGTGCACAGAGGAGAACAGGCTGGCTCTTCAACAGCACCTCGACACTCTCACACTGCCAAGCCACTCCCCAGGCAAGCTGGGGCAGGTGCCCCGGCCACACAGCCACGTGCACTGTGAAACCAAGCAGCGCGCTTGGTGCCACTCAGCCCTGGTCATTCAGGAATGAGTCACAGCCTTGGCCACGGCTTTCCCCTATTCCAGAGAGTCCCAGCACACACATTTGTTGCTTGCTGACCGTATGCTCTGAGATTTTCTCTTTTTCCTGCTCTTTTTTTTACGAGATAGTGAAGCTTGTGGTGTATCTGATTAGCTAACAGCTTCCTGGTGCCTGTGGGAATTACTGTATCCAACGCTTTTAGAGAAGGTATTTGTACCGCTTTTACCTGCCACTCTCCATACTGATCAATTGCTGCTTTCAGGAATTTATTTCTACCATATTACAAAGATCACCTTACTTTAAAGCCACTCTGTCTCCTGGATACGTGTTGGCAGGAGAAGTATGGCTTGTGTTGCATTTTCTTAGACTATTATTCCATATTAAAAGAAGATTAATTATAATGACTTCTCTTAAAATGTCATGGTGCAGGGAGAGGACTTTCAGTTCCCCTAATTTAAGGTACTTAAGGCTACTCCTCCTGTTGTGTCCTGTGTTTGTATTTTTTTTTCCTTCAGTAATTTTTCCTTCTGCTGAAGTCTGCTGGGTAACAGCCCTGGAGCCTGCAGGCTCACATCTGCAACCAGCTCTCCCTTACTTGTACTCTGAGCGTCCCCTGGGAAGGGCGACTGCCAAAGGAGCAGCCTCCAGGAGGAAAGCAAGGTGCTTTCTCCAGGTTCAGGACTGGCTCCCACCCCTGCCAGGCTTGGGCAGAGACACACAGGGAATATAACACGGGGAGAGAAATTCAAAATGAACCCTCTGCCAGGTAAAAAATTATAAAGGACAAGTAAGAAACAGCCTGCTCTCAAATAAAAGACAGTGAAGAATGCTTGTTTATAATCTCATCTGGCACAGAAATGATATAATATATAGTGTTATACTGCATGATATATGGGCTATTTCAATGGGGTTTCAGTGTCTGGAAACAAAACTTCAAAAGAAGAACTGTTTTCCAGTACTTTATGATGAGGCACATTCTTCCTTTACAAGGTCCCCACACTTAAAATCCAAAGACTGGATCAAAAAGTATGGTGACTTTAATTCAAACCTTCTGCTTCTCAGTGCATTCTCCAACTGAAATTTATAAGCTTCTGCTCACCTTTTTTTACAAAATAATAAAAATTTGAAAGTCACCTAAGCACAGGCATTATTGCTTGGCTGCTTGCCTTTTTAGACAAAAAGCTGTTCAGAAGGGAAGACTTGAGCATTGCAGTCACACTAACAGGAGATATTTGTCCATGGTGAAGACCTCCATGAAGACAAAAGCAATACATCACTGGTAAGTTTAATCTTCTATTACATCACTAGTTTGACACACCCAGCAGCCACTCACACAGGGACTCAGCATTGACCCAACTCATCTCCTGTCTATATCCAGGGTAGCATGCCAATCAAGGATGAAGTGGGAAG
Organism: Corvus cornix cornix; assembly: GCF_000738735.6. NCBI lineage: Eukaryota > Metazoa > Chordata > Aves > Passeriformes > Corvidae > Corvus > Corvus cornix. Next base: position 9,603,755 of record NC_046336.1, read on the forward strand.
GAAAGTTTTGGAAAATGCCATCAAATAAATGGAAAACAATGAAAATTCCTGGCTTGGGTTAATTGCAGAATTTGTGCAAGAATCTAGTGTCAGCAAGCCTTCAATTTGATAATGAAGTGAAAAAAAAAAAAAAGCCAAATGAAAAAAAAATATATTCCTAGCTGACAAAAAGAAAAAAAAACCCTATATACAAATTAAAATTTACAGAGATATAGTAGCTTCCAAGTCAGTTACTGCCAATAAAGTGAGTGCTGTTGACTGCAGAGTATCCAGGATATGTTATTTGTTTATATTAATGAAGAAAAAAAAAAAATAAATCCAACAAATTGGAAGCATGGTGCAGAGCGAAACTTCCTGGGTCATAAAGTCCAGACTACGAGTATCCCAGGCACCACATAATTGACTCCTTTTCATCTGAGTTATCTCTGCTCTCCTAGATTGATGTGGAAAGAATGTAAAACAGGAGATATTAGCAATCAGAAAATAAAAAATGGCTGTATCATAAAGCCACACCAGCACTGAGAGCAGCCACAGACGTAACAATGTGTAAGGCTCAGACAGGTAAAGCAAAGACTAAAGTGTGGTGAAAGGTCTGATGGGTTTTTGAAGACATGTGTTGTGGTCTCAATACACCTGTACCCCAGGAGTGGCAGAAGGGCTCCTGGGCAGGGCACTGAAGGAGGGATCATGGATGGGGGGCTGTTTGGGGCCTCACTCCCGCTGTGCTCTGGGGTTTCTTCCACTCCTGCCTGATGGTGTGTGAACACTCTCCATTCGCAGAGGTTTAGCCCATGGTGATGAAACACTTAGCTTAATATAACCAGAGGTCAACAGGGATGGGAACACAGCTGTGTCCTGCAGGGATAAACCACGGAAGATGTTCAGAGCTGCTGATTCACTGCTTTTACCAAGTGGTTTAACATTACTGTAGCAGGCATCAGCATCCATCCTCTCTTCCCTGTCCTGCAGTGTCCACTAAGCTGCAGAGTTGTGTTTCCATTCAGTCTTCTTGCCTCCATCATCTTTAATTACGCTGTGAAAACTGAGGTTTGGGAGCTCAGTTTTCCTTGGGTAGAGGTGGAAATCAAAGTCTTTATCTTTTGTCAAATTGAAGCCTCATGTCTTTTACAGGAAGGGAAGGAAAGGGGAAAACAATAGCAAACTACATGAGGCAGACGGAATTAATTGCAACGAGCCATATGTAATTTCATTGTGGAGGACATTTAATATTTCAACTTGATCTTTGCTGTATCAGGAGAGCAAAGAAAATCAACATATGAGGAAGAGAGAGGCTGCAATGTCTCTTGATTTGAATGGTAAATGCCCACAAGCAAAACCATGCAGTACTTTCAGACAATCTGTACTGCTGTTACTGAATGTATGTGACCCAGGCTGCAGGAAGAACCACAAAGCCACTGCACCTGCTTGGCAACAATAGTGGCCCTAAGCCATCATGGCAGGTCCCCAGCACAGCAGGTATTTAATCCAATTGCAGCAATGAATTTCTCTCTCCCCTTCACTCCTGAGCAGTACAAACACACTGGCAAAGGGCTCTCTGGTTAACCACTGCAGGGAGGAAAGAGCTTTGCATCCCACAGTCTCAAATGGCTCCACCCTCAAAGCCAGACCTTGTAACTCTGACTGGACCAACTTGTCTGTAGCACTTAGGCCACCTACCACAGCAGTGCAGCTCCCTGAGGTGGATCAGAGCTGGCTCAAGCCACAGTTTACATCGCAGAGGGAATAATTGCCCCAAGAGCTCCATGTGCTCATCCTTTCCAGCAGCCTAAAGCTGCCAAACACCTCTTTGTTTGCCTAGATCACTTCCACGCTCGCTCAGCCAACTGCAATCCAGCTGTACATATTAATTATTGCAAAAGAGGGGGAGATTTACTCATTGTTCCAGATGATTAATCAGCTAGTCAGGCATAACACCACCCATGCTATTGTAATTGCAGTCAAATAATAATGTTATATGTACTGCAATCATAGCCATCATCAAACACTGGAGGAGCCTGGTAATATAAGCAATGTCATCTGTTCACAGTTTCTACAACCTGAAGTTATCTAGAATCTGGAATAAATTCTTAAAGACAGCTCATGAGATCTTGGTACAGAGGAAAACTGGAAACAGACCAGTGATGGATGCTAAAACAAGAGAGGTTTTTTGGACAGCATGTGGGGACAAGGGTGCGAATCCCTTTCAGTTTTGGTTTTCCTGACCTGGTGGTACACATATGCAGAGAGGAGCTGGTCAAGAGGCCAGTACACTACAAAATGCTGTTGCAAGCGCTGCCCCACTCCCTGCTGCTGGGACACATTCCCCCAGCCCCGAGCATCCTGCTCATCCCACGGTGTGAGATGAAGGAGCATCCTGCTCATTCCCACAGCAGCTTCCGCCCCACGGTGTGAGGGTGGAAGCTGCCCCTCACCACCTAATGGAGAAGAGATGGGCAGGGCCAAGCTCACCAGCATTCCATGTATCCAAAATCTCCTCTCGAGAGCAACTGCCACAAAGATGATCTGGAGAGAGAAGAAAGATTTCTTGGCTGATTGTTAAAATAAACCACACTCTTCCTTTTGTTATCCACTCTGGTTTTAAAGCAGCCTGTGAATAGCCAAGATAGGGAATTTGTTTAACTGAATTTACCAGCTTTGCATCCTTATTTATAGTTCTTCCTGGTTAGCTGAGTGTGTACCCCAACCCTTAGGTTACCTTGTCAGTAATTGTCTATGCACAATTGGTCCTTTCATCTCACTGACCTTGTCACTGAACTTACTGCAGTGAAATGTCTCTTCTAAATTTCTCTTCATTCATTTTCTTCATTCAGATCTCAAACCACAACCATACAAATACAACTATTTAGCCCCCAATACTATTGCTCAACAGCCACAATGTACATCTTTTTCTCTGCGTTCTCCATTTCACATAGGATCAATTCCTCCTCCAAGTTTCTAAACTAGCAAACTTCTGAGAAGAGATCATGGAGAGTCTTGGATTCTGAAGCTGGGCTGCAGCAAGGAGCAGTTGTCAGTGGCTATATATTCAGATGAGTAATCAAAGCATGTATTTACTAGGGAATGCAGGTGAGGATGCCCCCAGTCCAGATCTTGAATAACACGGTGACCAACAGTGCAGTCCCCAAGGCCGTGCACACACACATGGTAGGCAAGGGCACTGTCTACCCAACTGCCTCAACCCCTCTCAGATTCCAAAGCTGCTTTAAAACATCTTGTGCTCTAACATAAATGTCTTCAACTCATCATAAGTCTGGGTCAAGCACCCGACTTTTGTCTCACAACTGAAAATAGGCCAGACAAAGAATATTTGGGTATCTGTCAGCCTTGTAGCACTACATCCTGCATCTTAGCACTGAAATGAAAGACTTGATGATGTAGCCAGAGCCTCGAAGAAAGGATATAATGAAGAAGCAGCGTGAGAACTTACAGTCATCACAGCAGGTGTAAAAAAGTGTCTTCTGTGGTGTTGCTTTTTTCCCAGTGCATATTTTGCCTGAGGCTGGTGGTATTCACTTGTTGAGCAGCTCTTTGGTGGTCTGTGCAAGCTGATCAGTCTTCTCAGTGGGGCAGTTTTAGTTTGGAAGAGATAATTTAAGACAAAGGCTATAGGCCTGTTGTCTGGCTTCCAAACAGGGGCTGAGCCTGCTCAAGGGCTGCCTTCCAGCGGAACTGACACAGGGATCTTTTCTCGGCTAAGTAATGAACTGTATTGATTTTCCTCAAAAAGAAAATTGGACTTTTAGAAACAAAGCAACAAGCTGCTTGAGTCAGGATGTTGCTGAAGTGATCTTGTGACCACCACAGGCTCTTGTGCTTATCACGAGAGAGAGAAAAAAATCCTCAGCGGGTTTTCTCTGGAAGGGCGGGTTACAGAGTCAAAAGCAAATTTCACTTTTAATACCTTGGACAGGTATCAGACTAACATGTCCAGGCAACTGACATTCACTCATTTGAAAAGCATTTGCATTAACAACTTCATGCTTGTTCTTGTGATTCAAGGCCCAAAGCCTGCATCAGGAGGCCACATCTCTCTCCAGTCTCTTCCCAGTCTCTTCCCAGTCTTACAGAAATGCACCCACTGCTGGCTGGACACTTCAGCAGCAAGGAGCACTGGGCCACTCCATTTGAGCCACCTGGTAGATCACTGCTGTTCACCTGGGCAAAATAACTCCAAGGGTTGAGCCCCTGACAACATCTGTCTGCTCTTCCCTGAGCTGTTGCGCATTTTGAACCGTCCAAGGAAGTCTCATCACATGGCGGAACCCATGGGATTGTCCTCTTTACTTACACCAGACTATTCAGGTCTAGCCAGCATAGGTTTAGTTCTTACCTCCTAAAGCTTAAAATTATTCGCTATAATCTCCATTCCAATCTCCAAACCTGCAGCATATTCCTGAAGCTCATCTGAGAGGAGAAAAACATTCAGCCAACTTCTGAACTGTCACTGGAGTACGGTTCCTACCCTGGTACCTCTCCAAAGTTTCTCATGTACACGGCACAGAGCTGCACACCTGGGACCTGGCTGTGTGCACCACCTCACTCAGGCTCACCTGGACACCTCTGTCCCCTTGCTCTGCCCCACCTGCACCCATCTCTCTTGCAGAGGGTGCCACTCTCTGTGCACCCTTCCAGCCAAGCCTGGGCACCCTGGTTTGCAAGGATGGGTCAATAGCCAAGGCAAATCTCCTTCTTCTGCTAAAAAGGGATCATTGCAGAGCATCTGAAAGAAGAAACCTAATCATGATGTGACAAGTTGGTCTAACAAGATCAGGCTGCCCCCAGGAACCAAACCCCAGCAGGCTCTGCACTGTTCCCCAGCCCCTCGGGGCTGCCACATCCTCACATCAACACCAGTGCCACCTCCAGTCCACAGCTACGTGCTTGCAGCTCCCCAAGAGGTACCACCAGCACCAAGGCAGGCAGGAAGGCAGTGAGGGTATTCCCTGGACATCCCAATCCCAAGGCTTTGCCATGCACTGCAGCCTCAGGCACCCACTGCTTCCAATGGCCCCAGAAGGAAGCAAGACACCCACACAAAGCAGGAGGCAGCTTCAGCCTTACTCTCATCTGTGATGAGGCAACACCCAAGAGCCTGACTGTTAAATGCCATGGCATCCAATTGTTCTTTGCAGTTTGACTCAGAGGTCACATGGCTCCCTAGTTCTATCTTAAATGATATGTCTTTGGACTCTGAAATTCAGCACTTATTGGCAATAATCTCTCTGAACAGGCACGGACACCTATTTAAACCTACAGACAAAAAAAAACCCTAATCAAAGTTTGCAAAATTAGAAAACTAATAGCAGTAAGCTCAGCAGGGACAAGAAGCATTAATTTTGTGTTAGTAAATGGGAATTACAAGAAAATGGAAAATATATAAAATGTAAATTCAAAGTCACAAAAAAACACAATTAAAAGAAGTAGTTGACACGCTTACCTGGGCCAGAAAGGAGTGCAATTAAAACCACAAAATAGGCTTTTCTAATATTTTCCATATCAGTCTTTTTTGTGTATTATTTAGTGCATTATAAAATCTGGGGAAATATTAAAATCTCTCCAGTAAACCAATGTCTTATTATTTTGTTTTAACACATGAGGGGAAGAAAGTTTTACAAGACCTCTGGCTAATAAAACAAGATGTTTTCCTTCCTAATGGGATAAATAGAGATCGTGGCAGTAAGCAAACTAGCTCTATCTGACCTAACTTGAAACACAAGAGCTTTGGTGATGTGTGTAAGGAAGATGAGCACCACGTTGTAGTGATGTGCTCAGGTCCCAGCTGTCTGCCTGACCCAGCTCCTGCATGGTGCATTTTCCCCAGGAACCAGGAGCAATTTGCTGTACCCAACCCCACTGGCAGCACGTTGAAAGGAGGGGTGAAAGGCTGAGGTCATCGCCAGCTCAGAGCAAGGCATAATAATCCCATTTTCCAAAGATTCCCCATTTACAATCCCTCTTCCCTTTAATACAGACTGTGTTGTTTTAATGAGGAATGTGCTTCTTTTGACCTGGTTTTGGGAAGTAACAGGAGATCTCCAAAGCTCAGGCTAGCAATGCCTTTTCCAGAAAAAAAAAAAGAAGAAGAAGAACAGTGACAAATTGTCTCCCTGCCTTAATACGTGATGCTGATGTCACCTAACCAGATTCACACAACACCTGCCCTCCTTCCTAAAAATATGTTCAAAGCAGCAAAATATCTCCTCTCCCCTTGTTATCATCCCTTCAATAATTCTGCAGAATTAGGCTGAATGCACTGATTATTTTCTTTGTGCATTAATCATGGCTAAATCATGCTAGGGAAGAAAAATGTACAGCCTGCTGTACATCTCAGCATCCTCCTCTCAGAACAGTCTTGGCCTGGAGGGCAGCCTGCCAGTGTGATTAACAGTGTGAAGGGGAGAAGGGAAAGAGATGGGAAGATCAAGGAAAAAGACCTTTCCCTAAAACTTAGACATTGCTTTTGGCTTATGAGAGCAGCAAACCCTTGAGAGCATCATGTACATGCAGCCATGAGCTTCCTCAGCCCATGAAATCCAGACATGATCGACTGCTGTCTTCTTCTGTGGTCTCATTCCAGTCCCTGTCCAGAACCCCACTCCAAGCTTACATATCCTAACATTAGACTCATGAGAAATGCCTGCCAAGCTTTTCTCTTTTTCTGCTGTGGCTGTGCTTATTAAAATATTCAGTAAAGGTTTAATAAATTATGAAGAGCTGCAAATGGTCAGCCTATTGCAGTAGAGTTGGATGGAGCCCACCAGGACAAAAGATAGAAGGAAAACACGTTATTCCCTCCTTGACCAGATTTCTCTCTCCCAGCATTGCAGCTCTATAGAGGAAGCATTTTCCTAGAGAAGGCCAGGAGGTTCCCTCCACCATGGACCAAGAGAAAGTGAGTGCTCAGCATGACTCAAGTTGCCTTAATGCAGACATTTAAAACAGGCTGAATCTATTAAGTCCTGGACTGGCTGTCACTGCACTGAGGAATTTCCTAGACTACCCTTTGGCAAGCCTTGGAAGGCTGTCACCTGCAGGGGCTGGATTCTGGAGTCAAAGTGATACTGCATATGGCTAATTAGAGCTGTGAATGTCACATTTCAGGCTCGATTTGGCCATCACTTCTCCCTGCAGAGAGGCAGCCTGTGCCACCAAGCAAGGAGAAAAGCACAAGCTCTGATCCTCAGCCTGTAAAATCCTCCAAAGAGGATCCCTGCTGCTGGCTCTCCTCCACGGCAGCTGCTGCTGTGTCAGAAGAATGGGTTCTTCCAGGAAGATTTTCCATTTTGGTATTCTTTTGCCAAAATCCTTGAGGGCGTTGTCACTTTGAACAAAAAAAATTGCATCCAAAAGAAAGCAGATCTGAAGGGGAGATGATCTGGCAGAAGGAATGGATGACAAGGCCAGGAAGCGAGCAGTTAGTGCTGGGCTCTTTCCAGAGGCACTGTGGTCATGCCACACATTAATAAGCTATGACAGGCATAAAGATGGGAAAACGTTTGCCTACAAAGCCAACTGCTTCATCCATAGATAAAGTCACTGAGAAGCTCAGGAGAAGGTTTAGTCCCTGTCTTTGCAGAACAAGGCTAGACAGTGGGGACCCAGAATAGGGGAAACCCACAGTTCAAACATAAAGCCTCCAAAGACATTACATTGATGCAGCTGGGGATGGTTTCCTGCACCATGGCAAAAGGATTCAGGTGTGTGTCAGAGCACTTAGTGCACAGTGCCTGAGTTCTTCCCAGGCCAGTGCAAAAGTCTCCCCTCCTGCTGCAGTGTCTCAGAGAGACAAAAGCAAGGCCTTGCAGAAGGGTTTTTGCTGCAGGATGTTCTTCTTCCTCTGGCCTGGGAAGCCAAATCCTCAAGCCTTTGCACATGAGATTCACATTCTGTATTACAGCTGTTTCATGCTTATATCACTGTGTTTTGGGTTGCATCCAAAATATGCTGAAAATTTTGCACTGTGAGGTGGATCAGATAGCAGAAGGCATGGAACATGACCTGAAATTTCAGATTTACAGTGGTTTTGTTCTCTGGCAAGTGAGAGACATGCAGCAATCTGCTGTGACAGCAGGTAGCTTGAGGAGTATTTACTGAAAGATGGATTTTCCTCCCCATCATGCCCAGAGCAACACAGATGGGCAAAACAAAGTGATCACAAAAACTACACACAGTGACAGAACCAAAACATGTCACAAGAAAAACACCTTCTGGTGTTGCTTTGGTTTTGAGGGGGGTATCCCAGTTGGGTACTGAAAAGCTCCCAACACTGCCATCAGTCAATCACCTTAAAACACCTCAAAGAAATATTGCAGCTTTGTCCCTGTGATAATTCAGGCACAGTTTGGGCTGAAGTAGCTCTTCTCTTTCATAGTGAGGACTTCTCTTGAAGCCATCCAGCTTGCAGGACATGTGATGTTCCAGTTTGCAGGGTCTATTTAAGTCCCATGAAGGTTAGTGTGTTTTTGGGCAAGTCATCTTGGAGGCTGCCAGGCAAGGGCAAAAAGGGTGCTCTGAACTTGCAAGGTGGAAAGCTTGCTCACTACCCTCAGCCCAAGGGACTGGTTATACCACTACCTGGCCCTCCCTGTGCCACCTGGCAGCTCTCTTGGCCTTAGGCATTGTGCCAAAGGATTTGTGTAATGGGCTAACAAAGGTGAGAGCAGCTGAGGCCACTACAAACCCCCTGGGGAAGTACAGCTGACACCTACCAACCTTTTCCATTAGATCACCTATTGCTGACTCCTGGTGTGATCTTGGCCTCTCAGCCCCATCATGACATCATCTACATTTTCATACAGACAGAGGCAGACAAATTAAATCCCATTAAGGAGATCCAAGAGAAAATTTTCCCTCCAGAGACATACTCTGATTCATACTTAGGAAAGGTCCAGTGCTACCCAATACAAATGCTCCACAGGCTGGTGGCCTCAGTGCCTTACCAGTGTATTCTTCACAGATGCTGGTCATAAAGGAAACAGGCAGGCCTTTCCCCAGCACACATTGCAAAGGTCAGGTGAAGCATTAGGCAGGGCTGGAGAATGGTACTCTCAGTAGAATGCATGTCACTCTACCCCTGCCTGAGGCAGAGTGCTCTGATCAGTACATTTCAAATGAAACATGCTCACATTCATCAGCTCCAGAGGAATAAAAACTTCTTGTAAACTTTTCACAGAAGGGCTAGAGGACAGCTGGATCATTGCTTGGAAAGGGCAAAGTTGGAGCAGAGTTTAATATTAGATTAGTGAGAAGTCTATGAAAACACTCCAAAACTGCTTGTATGCTGTCTGAGGTGGTACTGAAGGGTACCCTGAAGGTTTTCAATCATTTGCAAGGCTTTGGCACCAGCATCAATGTTTGCAACCTGAACTCACTTTGAACACAGTGTTCTCAGCTTTTGGCTGATGAAAAAAAATCTGCTTGAGAGGCTGAGGCAAAGACATGCAAAAAGAAGAAGATTCTCAGGAACAGTGCACCGGAGAGGCAAGGACAGCCAAAAAGGGCCTGAAATAGTTGAACAGAAAGACATCTCTGATATCGCCTCTCTTGCAAGGACCATTCCTTCTTCTACCCCATCCTTTGATATTGCTCCTGCTTCTGCTTAGAAAATTAAAAACACCAGAAGTTAACGACTTTTCTTATGTGAATTGCTGATGGGAAAGCATGGCCAGACGCATGCCATTCTCCTGATCCTCAGAAACTCTGACATACTCTCAGAACTCTTCCCAGAGCCATGACTGAAGATGGTTGCCAACACGGCACAGCGTGAACCTCCAATTCAGCAGCCTGTGGGCAAATGCTGCTCGCTCCCATCCACGTTTCCTTCCAAAGCTGTGCTTTGGATTCCACGTGGTCTGCTTTCTGCCATGTCTCTGAGAGCCTGCAAGCACATCCTCTGCCTCCAATGAGAGGTCTCCATCCCTCCTCCTCTGAAATGACAGGCTGCATTAGACCATTCAGAATCACATTTGGTTCTCATTTTTGAACAGACATCCAAGATAGTATTTTTAGAAGAAGCTATACTGGTATTTGCAAAAAATAGCCTTCTTTGCTTTTATCCCAAATGGGGTCTTTTCCAAGTTCCTTTTCCTACTTTAGTCATATCTCTAAAGCTGTTTGCATTAAACAATCCGATTCCAGAAGCACATTAATCAGATTCTCTTTGGGCTTCTATTGCGTGTGCCTTTCTCTGTGTCACAAGGCAAAAATACAGTCAGCTCAGCCATCACCTGATTCTCTTCCCCAGCAGAGGAAGCCCCAATCTGAGGGCCATATATGAGTGACAGCAGGTCCATTCAGCATTGGCATGGTGCCACTGACATCCATGCATCAAGAGGGCAGCTTCCCAAGACCTGTCCCCAGCCGTGGGGAGCCCTCCCTCACCAGTCCCTCACAGTTAAAAATGCACACCAAGAGCCTGGTGTGATCTACCAAAAGGAGAAGAGAGCTGCCAGCAAGGGCTGGCTTTCCCAGGTGCTGACCTGCCTGCCGGGCTGTGGTCCTGTGGGGGCCCTCAGAAATCTGCTCTGGAAATGCTTTTCTCTGCTTGGCTATGTCTACAGCTCTGAGAAAACCCAGCAGAACACGTGACAAGACATCCCTGATGGGTATGGGGGTTCTGCTGCCTGCTGGCAATGAAACTCAAGGCAATTCAGCAGCACAGAGATGAGCCATAAAAACAAAGACAGGTTTGTTTGGGGTTTCTTCAGCAGATTCCTGGAAAAAGGACCTGGACTTAATGAAGTATTGCTGCAGCATCCAGTGGCAAGGCAAGCATGGAGTTCTGGTGTCTGCAAAGGGACTGCCAGTCAGCCTGGAGCCACAGGAACAGGAGAGCAGAGTAAGGCAGGGAGTCCCATGGTCTGGCTCCCTCCCCAGGGGTCTGCAGGTGCCCCTCAGGTGATGCTGTGAGCATTGGGGATGCACATACCTCACGCAAGGACCATCCATCATCATGGGCCTCTGTGACCTTCGAATCCAGGCTCCCTTGCCCACCATCAGCAAACTGTAGAGCTGCCTTTCCTGGGCATCAAGGACAGCACAGCTTCACAAGCCCACCCAGACCAGGGATGCCCTTTCCCAGCACCAGGGCTGTGTTTTCCTGACAGGAACCAGAGGCAAGGGCAGGAAATCAAAAGGGACCCTAAAGACACCAAGGGACACAGAGAACAATTGCCACCACACCAAACACAAATCCACCATCCCCAACCAGTCTCTGAGAACCACAGTGAGATTAGCAATGGGGTGGGCAAACATGCCCACACAGCATGAGACCCCTCCCAGAGGTCCTCAACATCCCTTACCTCCTACCAAAAAAGCTGGCCAGGCACTGCTTCACACCAAGCTGAATGAGATCAGATTTCTAGTTCTGTTAAGCTTCATCAGCTGGCCCGTGCTGAATTATCTAAAACCATCTTTTATTAATCTACCACAGTTTTTTTCACTCAACCTCTAGCAAGTCACTTAACCACTCTGAATGGGTTGCACTGGCTTCATCCCCATGCAGTGCTGCTGGCAGAGGTGAGAGGGACAAGCCATGACTCTGCTACTGCTTCTGAAATATTCCAGTAGACCATAGTGGTCCAAGAGCATTGGATCTACCCTCACTCTTGATGGGAGGTCTTTATCTAAACACACAGGTCATATTGCTGGGTTATGACAATATTTTTGTTTAGAAAACTCCTGCTAGGATATTGTACACACTTCTGAAACAAGCTCAGTGTACCCAAAACCAAGCAAATTCTGGCTACAATACTGCCAGTGGCCAAACACCAGCACTAGAAATTGGGCCCTGAAGGGAATGTATCCCCAGCCCCTCCCAGTGTCCATCATCACTTGACCCCTGGATATGTGACAGGCAGGCAGGGACTGCAGCTCCAAGCCATCATGGGTTGGACCAAACCAAGGGTCATTTTTTCAGTCTCCACTCACTGGCAGGTGGATTCTGACAGCAAGACTATTTCTAGTTAAGCACCTACCACCAAGGCCAAGCAGCTGATTTCTGATTTGGTCCCACTCCAGCTCTGGTGGGGGATACACAGGAGCACCAGCCTGCACAACTGGTGAGGAATTAGCTGCCCTCCTTCAGGCAAGATGCCGTTTTTCCACATTTCCTTCTTCAGGAACGTAATTAATCTGTATGAAGCAACGCTGTTTGCTTCCCAGTTTGTGCCCACTACCCTGATAAATGAGCAGCATGGGAGAAAGCCCTTCCCCATGAGGCCTCTTTCCCCAGTGAAGATGAACGTGGCAGGAGAACAGGGTGACAGCCTGCATGGAAGTGGTACCTGAAGTCCCAGCAGGTAGTGGCTCAATAAGCCCAGAGGAAGGAAGACCCCATTCCCACATGGGCTGGCAAAGATAGGCATCCAAGAGAAATTTAATTCCTATCCACAGATGATACTCCCATGTAACTCTGATCTTTGAACACACTCTGACATTCAGAAGATGTTCTAGCTTTACTGCCCACATAAACATCCACTGGGGCTGCTGTCTGGGGGGAAGAGGGAGCTAAATATTTAATTTAAGTCTATTTCATCAAATATTTATCTATTTAATATTAATTAAATCTTGGTCTGAATAAACAACAGCTAAAAATTCACCTCTTCCTCCAAACATCTGATAACTTGAAGATGTCAGTCTATGCAATCCCAAGTGAGGTGTCAATTAATAAGAGGGGAGGGTCCTATCTTTATGTTATCAGTTGCTGGAATTGCTGTGTTGGATTTTTTGCCTCCCATAGAATTTCAGGTTGAATCTTTTTGTGGCTGGGTGTACAGTAGCATCATCTGGTTTACACCAACCATTTCCACACCCGGCTCTACTGTGTCTCATTTTCCATGGACTTTATTTGTACACCCACAAGAGTGTGCCCTCATCCCACTCCCAGTCACTGCTACATCCTCAACAGTAGGAATCCATGAAGCTAAGGTGATGAAAACAGCTGTTGGACTTAGGGCAAATAAAACCCAGGCCCCTCACAGGTGGACGTGGTCGGTATGAATCATTTCCTAGTCCCCGACCACCCTCCTGGCGTGGTTGCACATCTCACACATCACTCAGCAGCATGGCCAGGAACAGGCATTTCTGGCAACAATGAGCAACAGCTACAATAGGAGCAGATGATTTCCAATGCAAAGGTTTAAGCCAGTTAACACTGGGCTTTTAAAGGCAGTGTCCACCATTGTATCTATTGCTACAACCATCTTATTTTAGTTCAGAAAGCCCTGTTTGGACCAAATCCCATCCATACCAGTCACACCAGCCAGAACACAATCTCTAATTAGCCCCCACAGAGCCAACAGTGATGAAGGATTGCCCTGCACCCAACACTGCTTACCTTGCTCTCCTCAGTGCGTGCCCAACTCAGCAGAGCAGCATTTAGCTTTTCTTTTCCTCCCTGCTGCACTGTTTAAAAGCCATCTCACCCAGACACTGACTGGTGTTGATGAAAGCAATTATACTGCTGCTCAAAGTGTATCAGATGTATCTTCATTATCCTGAGACAGCAACGCCAAAGGCCCTAGATGGTAAATCTTTCAAAGTAAGCAAATCAGGTGATTTCATTTGAACTGGACATTTTAACTCTTGTGTTCCCACTAAATTTTGAGGCTGCTTTAAGGCCACAAGATATTTGTTTTAAAATAATTAATGCAGGATTACTTTTAACTAACATCTCTGAAGTATAAATCTTTGGGTTGTGCTTAGGTTACAGGTCAAACCCATATCCAAGAGAAACAGGGCAACTCCACTCCCTTTTCATGTTGGCCATGTGGTTGACTGGGGTCATGCCACTTCTCTGTATTTTGGGTACTCCCTGGGGAACAGAAGCACTCAGGGCTGCCTTTGGAGTCCCCTGTGGAGGTGTGCCCTGTCTGGGTAACAGTACAACAGAGATGATGAGCAGGGAGAGCTGTTTGCGCCAAGGAAAGGCTGCCTAAATTAACAGGAACCTCATTCTGGCAAACTCTGCTCTAGGAGCCATTTCAGGTCAAGTATCTGCATCAAGGAACCAAGAACAAACTCAGCCTTACACAGAAAGGATTTATCACTAGATTACCCAGGAATTGTGACTGCAGAAATAAGCTGGGAAAGGGGGGACTCCAGCAGGGTATAAATCAGCATCCCAGCAGCCAAGCTGCCAGGTCTGCCACACTCAGGGTCCAACCCTGCATGGTTTGGTCTGCAAGAGGAATAGTTTCTCCAAATTTTCCTAGTGCCAAAAGTTATCCTGGTAGCAAAAGATCAGAATTCAACCTTTCACTCTTCAAAAAAGTTCAATTCAGAAAAGAAATTTGGGTGCAGTGTCCTAAATATTTATCTACTCATTTATTTCGGTTTTTTACTCAGGGAATCTTTCAGTAACACCTTAAGGTTTCAAACTGACGATGAATACTTTGCAGCAATGCCACATGCACAGATGAAGAAAAGGTAGCCTTCAGCAGAAATTATTTTATCAGAGATGTCCAGCAGTGAGAAGCTTGTTCTTTTCTTCTTTTCTGTGGGGAGCAATTGAAAAACAAACAGGAAAAAAGGCCATAAAGTCACAGTCCAGCAAAACACAACTGTTTCAATCAGCAACAGAGCAATCTATTCCTCCATGTAGCGGCTGACTTAAAGCAAATGTTTCTCATGTCTGGGAGTGAACCCTGCAGCAGGTCACAGAGCTCTGGAGGACCTCAAGACTGCTCCTGCGAATGCAATATCCTGGGCTGTGCCCAAACCAATTTGGTCCAAAGACTGCAGGCATTGCACACAGGAAATCAAGGATGCTCAGGTGAGCTTTTCTCACCTCCTGATAAAACCCATTCAGCCCATTTCTCTCACACAGACCCAGTTGCTGGCTTTTGACTCAAACATGCTTTTGAAAGCCATCCAGACCTCCCACTGCAGAGCCTTGCTGACAGAAAACACATGTCAGTGGAATTTCTCCACTAGTGCAAAAGGCACTGCTGGCCCCAGGAAATCCCAGAGCACCTAATGACCCCCAAGCCTCCTGGGAAGGGTCCTCACTCTTCACTGTTCCCTAAATCTGCTACAGGCCACTCTCAGAGCCACAGAAGAAAAGCAGGACCTTAGATCCAAGCCAGCATGGATGCTCTCTCCGAACTTAGCCAACATGGAATTGACAATCACACTAACAGGCTCAACTAGAGCCTGCTTAAGCAGTTTTAAGCTAGTTTAAGCCAACAAGTTTATACCTTTGCTAATGACACCTGTGCTCAAGAGGAGGAGTTGTCTTCCTGCTCCCTTTTATGGTTTATCCTCCTGTCTTCTCTGTTGGATTTGGGTGCTGAGACCCATCTCACACCCCCATATTCCTGGATGTGAGATGTCGTCCTCAAACATTTGTGGTCCTCCTTGGGAAATGAGTTCTCCTAGGGGATAACTCAAATGGCCAAGAAGGTCCCCCAAGAAGGAAGAATGCTGAATGAGCAGCTCAAGCATCAGTATCTCCATTCAACACCTGTCAGCATCCCCTGCTCCACAACAGCAGGTCTTCTCTTCCTCTGCTTGCATGACACCTCCCTCCTGGGACCAGCCATGGTCTGACACAAAAAGGGCATGGGTTTTTCTCCCCTCCACAGCCCTGTTCACCACTCCTTCTGCTCAGCCTTGAGGACATTTGGGTGTGTGCTGTGGCCTTGTGCAGCATTACTGCACTGTGACCCCCAGATGGAATTTCGCCTGGACTTCCCAGGGCTCAGACTACAACCCTTTCTGTTCCCAGAGGGATTGGGATGTGGTCCTGGAGCATTTGTGAGCTGAGTGAGTACCAGTGGCTACTGCAAGTGTTGGGCTGACACTAATCCTGTTCTCTCTTCACTCCTTTTCTACAGCTTGAGATAAGGCACAGCAGTCACAGCTACTACAAACATTTCACAAGCCATGGAGATGTTCCTATGAACCAGCTGCAAAGAGCAGTTCGTACCAGAGATGGGGAGAGCTCCAAGTGGACCTGTTGGCCAGGGCACTGGCTGTAATAAAGGAGCAATCTCGACAGACTTTGAACTTTTCCAAAGAGCAGCAAAAGTTAAGAAATAAGAGAAAGAGCTTCAAGTGGTGAAAGCTGCACAGGAAGGGGGGCTGCCAGCCACCCAACGCAGGGGGGACCTTCCCCTGGGCAAGGGGATGCGGGGTGGGACTGGGGGTATTTACAGCACAGGAAGGCTGATAGACAGTGTCTGAAACCTGCTGAGGCTCCTCTAGGTCTGGGAAACTCATTTTGAGAGAGAGAGTGACTCAGGCCAAGTCCCTCCCTCACTGGAAAGAGGCTCCTCTATGTGACCAGCTCCTCGGCCTGCTGAGAACAGGGACAAAACCTCACAGAAACAAATGAGTACATCAGTAGACTGAGAGGATCAGGGACAAGCCCCAGGCAGGCAACACTGCTGCTTGTCCAGCTCCCTCCAGAAGCATTTTAGGACATTTGCTCCACCAGACCAACTCACCTGAGCCCGTCCTGCACATCCCTTGTCTGGCACATTTGTGGTCTCCTCATGGGTGCCCACACAAGGGGTGGTATGTAGGGTCACCCCACACTGGAAAGTGGTGGAGAAACATCCCCCAGGGCAAAGCGGGCAGTGGCATCTCTGCCTGCTGTTTGCCATGCCAGCCTGGATGGCTCCCACCCAGCTGGGGAGACAGGTCCCCCTCCCTCCCCTCACACCGTTAACCTTTCAGCCCCAAAATAAAAGGTTGTAAAAAACAATCAAAGTTCATTACATCCCTTAATGCGTCATTTGCAAGGGAATGACCTGGAAGCAATGATGGGGAGGGAGTCAGGAGGGGGAAGGGGAAGAGCCTCAGTCTCCCAGCCCCAAACCCACTAAAATACTCCACTGTCCACACTAGAGATTTGGCAGCAAGGACAACTGACAGCCAGAGGGGTGGAGCAAGTGCAATCAATGCCTGCTGGATCACCTCGTGTCCCAGGCACTGACCCAGAGTCTCCCACAGGATCTGCTTTGTGAAAACCTCCAAGGCCATCAGGGTCAGCCAAGACCAGAGTGGAAGCAGGACACCCTGGCCTGCAAAGGCCACCACGAGGTAAGCAAGATGTTCATCCCTGGGCCACCATCAGGTGCCCTACACCCAGCAGTGACATTGCCTTCCCACCCTGGCCCCCGCCCACCTTGCCAAGCACCTCCAACTGCACCCCCAGGGCACTGGCAGAGTGGGGCCACCGGACCAGCAGCTCCCACACGGGGCTCTGGTCATTTATTTTCTCACCAGCAGCAGTTCCACATTCAGTGGGAGAACGATCCCCCATCACCTCCTTCAGGGAGGGTCTTGGCAGCACTGGTGGAAGGGCAAGCAAGCTCTGGCTCCTGGGGGCTGGAAACAAAGCCCCACTCAGGTGGACACTCCTGCATATATCACAAAATGTTGCCTTCCAGCCTAATTGTTTCTAATCCCATCTGCAAACTAATTATTAAAATCCCTCACAATAGCTGCAGATGCCGCGCCAGGCAGGCGTCCCCAGCAGCAGTGCCAGGCTGCACTCCCAGGGTGCAAATCACACCCTCAAACCCTATGCTCTTTTCTTTAACAAACACGTGAATGCCCTTACTGTGGCACAAAGAGGTGGGGTAGAACTGCCCAAGAAATATCAAGGACTCATTTGTTATTACGCCACTGCACAATGAACAGAGCCATTGTTCCTACCTGGGCTAACAATGCCTTTCAGACAATGCAAGTGCTTTTCCCAGGGTATTCTTCAAAAAATGGCAAGACCAAAGCTAGCAGAGGATCGGTGAACAGTTCAGAAAATAAAATACAACAAAATAAAATACAACAGCTAACATTATTCAGAGGATTTTCACACTTGATCTGTAAACGCTCTTTTATTTAATAAAAATAATCATCCATTATAGCAACTTCTGCTTGTGGTTTGGTTTTGTTTTTGTTGGTTTTTTTTTTACATTAAAGCACAGTTTATTTGCTGTCCTCACCTCTTGAGGATTCAGTTCTGAAAATGCAAGTGAATGTAAACACTGCTCTCCAGGCCCCAAGATGCATCCAGGGACGCTTGGAATTAATTAGAAAGTCAAAAGAGAGAGCAAAATCAACAAAACACTCCCCAAAAGTAAAAAGGTATTTTTCAAGTCTCTTCCTGTGCACCATACAAATCCAGAGAAGGCAAATTCATCTTATACATTCAACTTATACAAACTTCGCTTTCTCCCAACCGTTTCTGTGACTTGTTAGCATCTGATAAAGCTGTTTTCCTAACATTAAAAGACTTGCAGACTCATTTATTGTGATAAATCAAAAGTTTTTCTTATAAATGTTCTCCAGAAAATTATTCATGGCATAAAGATGTTAAATTTGTTCTGTCCATTTTTGTTTTGGGGTTTTTTGCCTTTTTTTTTTTTTAGCACAAAGAGCTGAAAGCCATTTCAGGAAAGAGTGTAAAAGCAGTATTAACTCTCTCTCCTGCTCCAATCTCACAATATTTACACTTAAAAAAAAAAAAAAAAAGAAAAAGCTTAATTACACTATAAAAGAATGGAGAAACTGGCAGTTAAGTTTCCCATTTCAGAGTTTTGCCTTGTATAAGACTGAAAGAGGGATGCTTCCCTATTTCCTAGGAAAGATGAGACTGGCAGGTTAAAAACTGAACTCTTCTCTCTTAATGGAGAAAGATGAACAGCCACTGTGCAAGAACCCCCTCCTCTCTGCAGGAAATCCTGCAGGAGTTAAACCATCACAAATCAGCACAGATGAGATAACATGATATGCAGAGCCCTGCTGTTTGCTTTGAAACATTACCTATTTACAGTTGAGGTGGAGGAAGCAAGTGAGCATGGAACACATTTCAGTGCTGCAGAGTGGTATAATATCAAACGAGATTAACTCGTGGGGAGCTTGGCTGGGTCCCAAGGCTCACGATGCAAGGGAGACCATCTCCGTTGCCTGGGACATCCCTGCCTGCACAGCAAAGCCACCACTCCATCAGGGTCTGCTCTAATGAGTAACGAGACAACAGTTGCCATCTCAGCTGTATCGTGTCACTGGCAACACAGAAATTAAACAGGAATAGGTATGACATAAAAAACCCCAACAAAATTAGCCAGTCTGATGAGGTCTGTGATCCTAAGATTTACAGCCAAAATTAAAAAAAATAAAAAGACAGGAATTTGGAAATGTTGGTAATATTATCAAACTGTCAGGTAGGGGGATGGCTCTAGTTATTCAGTGGTTATGAGTGAGGGGCTTTGCAGGGGGTAGGAAAAGAAAGACTTTTAAGGTATCAAGGATAATTAAAGCATTCACAGTTTCAAAGCTGCTTGCCTTACAAAAATTAAGACATTCAAATTCAAGAATACAATACTGGGTTTTACAAGGGGGTCAAAATTAATTACTTATACAATGGGGGGGGGGGGGGGGGGAAGATACAACAAAGTAAAAAAGCCAACATCTCTGGTGTGGCATACTCCCTTTCTGTTGTTCATCTCACAGTGCTGCATGATGTTTGTCTTTAAAGAGTCAAACTGAGCAGTCATGAGAATATCCACTGAGAGATTCTGGCAAAAGAAAGAAAAAGCACAAACCCTAACAAAATAAACCAAGCAAGTCAAAGGCCATCCTCCCCTGGAAAGCCGAATGCCACGGCTCAGACCTCCACTTGCCTGGTGCTCCTCACTGCTGCTGCCCAGTGCTCCCACAGGCTCTTCTCAGGTTTTAAAGGCTTCCTGCTCTTGAGCTGAAGGAAACCATCCCATGCAAGCACAGCCCAAGAGAGACACACTTTACACTCGTACAAAGTCTTGATTAGTCCTGCCGGTAGCAAAGGGTCCTTCAAACAATCCTTTTCCTCTCTATCCTGCAGAGGATCCTTTTGAAGGCCCGTCTGAAGTCATGGTTGAAAATGGTATAGATGACGGGGTTCAAGGAGCTATTGCAGTAACCGAACCAGAAGAAGAACTTGAAGAGGGTGTCGGGCACGGAGCAGCTCTCGCAGACGGCCATCAGCGTGTAGGTGAAGAAGAAGGGGAACCAGCAGATGACAAAGACTCCAATCACCACTGCAAGCACAAAGGTGAAGCGCTTCTCCCGGTTCTGCCTGCCTCTCCACCGGGACCCTTTGGTGTTCCTCTCCTCCTCTGTCTTCCTGGGCAAACTGTCCCCAGGCTTAATTTGGCTCAGCTTAGTCTTGGTCTTTCCTCTCGATGGTCTCTCTGACTTCTTACACTGGTTGTTCTCCTGGTGCTCGGAGGAAGAGGTCTCCTCCATGTCTATGCCATTGACCTCTCCCTCCTGCCCACCACTGCCTCCTGCTGCCTTCTCCCCGTTGAGCTGTGCTGTGGCTGGCAGGTCCTCCTTGTCAGTCAAGCCATTCTGCTTCTTCTCGGGGCGCTCTGCCCGCTTGTTCGGCGGGACCCTTGTCCTCCTCTTGGCTATCTGGTAGATGCGCATGTAGACCAGGATCATGATGAGGCAGGGGGCAAAGAAGGAGCCGATGCTAGAAGAGATGATGTACCACTTCTCATCATTGATCTTGCACCCTGCCACCCCCTGGTCAGCCTGCTGCCCACTCTTCTTCTCGATGGAGATGAGTGGTGGGAAGGAGATGACAGCCGAGATGACCCAGACGATGAAGATGATGCACTTGATGCGGCGTGGGGTACGCTTGAGGTTGTACTCGATGGCTTGTGTGATGGACCAGTAGCGGTCCAGGCTGATGGCACAGAGGTGCACGATAGAGGAGGTGCAGAAGAGCACATCCAAGGCCAAGTAGATCTCACACCAGACTTTACCGAAGTACCAGTACCCCATCACCTCATTTGCCAGTGAGAAAGGGATGACCAGCGTGGCCACCAGGATGTCAGCTGAGGCTAAGGAGACCAGGAAGAGGTTCTGGGGGGCTTTGAGCGCCCGGCTGGTGAAGACAGCGATGATGACCAGGACGTTGCCAAAGACGGTGAAGAGCATGAGCAAGCCGGCCAGGCTGATGAGAGTGATGGTTGTGTGCAGAGAGTACGGCGTGCCCCAGCCCGGCCCGGCCCCGCTGTCGTTGAACGTCCCATTGGTGCCCGGAGTGGGGTAGCCCTCCTCCTCCTCCAGCTGCCGCTGGTACTCCATGGAGGAGAAGAAGTGGCCCCTCTCCGTGAACGGGCGCTCCAGGTTAAACATCAACCCCGGCTGCGCGGACACCCCCGCCCTTCGCCCCGGCTCCACCCGCGCCGCGCCCGGTTCCGCGCGCGGCTCCTCCGCGTCCTACTGTGCCGCCGGCCGGGGCGGAGCGGCGGGCCGGGGGCTGGGGGGCTGCGGGCGGGCACGGCTCATGCTGGGCGCTGCCGCCGGGACCCCCGAGCGCGGCGGGCGGGCGGAGCGCGGCCGAGGCTGGAGCTGCAGCCGGCCGCGGCTGCTCTGCTTCGCTCGCCGCCGAGCAGCTTTATAGCCCCGGATCGGGCCGGGGCTGCCGCGTCAGCCCCACGTGGGGAACTGCCCCCGGTGCGCGCACACGCACACACAGACACAGGCAGAGACACACATGGACAGACAGACACACACGGACACACACAGCCAGACTCGCACACCGCGCACCCCCGCCCCGACGCGGACACGCGCGTCCCCCGCACACGCACCTCGCTCAGCTCTCGCGCCCGCCCGCTCCGCGCACACACCGCACCCTCTCGGCACTGCCTGTATTTGCACACCCGCTCGCTCCCCGGCACCTCCGCGCACACACACGCATCCACTGTCACGCTGTTCCCATCCCACGGTCTCGCCCAGCCCGGCTCTCCGCCCCGCCCGGAGAGAGGAGCGGCCCCGCGGAGCGGGTCCCACTGTCCCCGGGGATGGGCGTGCGAGGGGCGGCTGGAGGCGACCACCGTGCGGCCGCTGCGCAGCCTCCGTGGGCCGGCCGGGAGTGCGCAAAGTCCGGCCGCGAGGGGGTGAAAGCTGCCGGCCCCGTTCCGCGTGTGCGCCGGGTCACGGACGGGCTCCGCTCCGGCTGCCGGTGTGCGGCTGTGCTTGCTGGAAGCCCCGAGGGCAGCGCTTTCCCCACGGCCTCGCGTGTCAGCCAGGGAGGGCTGAGCTGCCGGCCCCGAGGGCGGGGGACCCTGCGGACAGAGGGACCCTGCGGGAATGGAGGGACCCCGCGCACGGAGGGTCCTCGCGGAGCGGGCGCTGCCGGTGGCCCTGGGCAGCGCGGGGGGGCAGTGGCACCTGGTGGCCGCGGCGCCTCACTGCACCCGCCGGGCCGAGCAGCATCCCCCCGATGCAGCATCCCCCCCGATGCAGCATCCCCCGACGGCGGAGGGGAGGACGGGGCGGCAGAGCAGCCGGAGATGGGGCAGCCCCGAACTGCCGCGCCGACCCCAGCCCGGCTCAGCCCCGCTCCACGGGCACCCACGGCGGCCCCACGCCACAGCACAGGCTCAGCACACTCGCTCCTGGCAGCCCCCCAGGGGAAGCAGGCCTGGACAGGCAGCTGCCCCGCAGGATGCCCCACGCCTGGAAAGCCTCCCCAGGCGCTCCCCGACATCACAGGGGCTGGCATCACCCACCTCCATGGCTGCATGGGGAGCTCTGTAACAGCAAAGGAACGATAGTGACACTCCAAGTATCCCACCCAGCCCCAACGCTGCCAGCTCTCAGTACGTACAGATCATTCACCTGCAGAGCACACGGCCTCCAGCCCCCCATCCTCTCACTCGCGGCCTCTTCTCCCTCGTTTTCAGATGGTTCTAGTGATGCTCAGTTGGTGCTCCAGATTCAGGCTGCTCTCAATCGCCGTGCAGAATGCTCAGGCCAATGAACCAATTTCCTCTGCAAGAGGAAAGCCTTCAGGGAGGAAGGCCTGTCATCTTTGTCCCTATGCCACACACTGTGTTATAAGCCAGGCCCAGGAGTGGTGACGCCCAAGAGAGGGAACAGGAATGGGAGAGACGGGGTCTGGGAGCCAGAGAGCACAGTCTCTCTGACTGGCATAGGGCTGAGTGAGGGAAAATGAGGGGGAATCCCAGTACCTGAGCAAGTGAGTGCAGGGCCCACTGCACTGGTGTGTCTGGGAAAAGGGCAACATGCAGAGAGTAACTTAAAACCTGTAAATCGAACCCAAGATGACTGACATTCCCACTGAAAAGATCTCTACTTGAGAGTAAATGTGATGTACAACCACAGGCTTCACTGCAAGGATGAGAGGACTAAGTCACCTAAGTCTATGGCAAGGACAGGTGAGAGGTCAGGGATGTGGTGGACTTTGTGAACAACTCCTGCCTTCTGCTGTTTGCAGGGGACTGCTGTGCTCTGCAGGATGTGTTGCTCTGCTTGGCAGAGAGTCTTCCTCGGGTAAGGAATCTTCATCACTCTTGGCAGAAGCGTCCTTGGTCACTGCTTGGGTCGAAGGACCTAGACAGGGTCATGCAGGCCATGCCCTGCCTGCATGATCAACCCCTTCTGGGACGAGTTTGGTCTCAGTTCCAACAGTTCACCTTCGCTAAGACCACCAAGGACTAAGACGCTTTGCTCAGACCTGGGATGGTGCCTTTCTGGAAACACCCTGCCTTCCCCCCATGCTCCCTGCATTCCCCAACACAGACAGAATGCCTTTAAAGATTTAAATAACAAAGCATGACCAGCTACCTTGATTTTCTGTCTCTTTTTGTAGCTAGACACCCTCGGTCTGCCTGAAGCTAAACACAGCCAACAACATTGCTCCTGAGCCACCGCATGGCAAAAGCAGCTTTGATCAGTTCAGTTTGCTGGAACAAAGAGCTTGAGGAGAACACAAGGCCAAAGGCTTGAAGGAAAGGGTTTGTCCCAGAAACACCTCTAGAAAGAGAGTTCTCTGCAAGTGGGGAACAGCTGGGATGGCATTGTGTTCATCTGAGAGGGGGAGAACACCTGCCTCATCAAAGGCACTTTCATTGCCACCATTGTTGTGCATGTGACATCTCTGTGGTTTTATTGACACCAGAAGTACTCAGCACTGTCTGCAAAGCGACTCAGTAATGCTAAGTCTCCCCTTGATTTTCTCTGCAGGTTATCTCATGGCTCTGCCCAGTTTTGAGATGAACGCTGGTCAGAAACTGCAAGGGCTGGCAAGCACCCTGAAGATCTCACGTGACAACCCGTGGCACACCTTGTCCTACAGGACAGCTGTCTTTACAAGTCTGTACCATGCTTGATGATAATTTGTAATATTCATAAAGCCTCAACTCCCAGAGTCCTGGGATTAGGCAAGAAACTTGAATTTTTAGCCTCTGGAAGACTGTAGAGAAAAGTTTCACAGGGACAAAAAAACAGCTAGCAAAGAACACTTTTATATCAATTCCCCAGAATTTGCATCCAGACACTCAATTTTTGCATACGTGCTGCTGACAGAGTTAATATGAGTTTTAAGACTCCACAGATCAAACTCAGTTGACAAGTGCCTGACAAGACAGCCCAGAAAACAGCCTGTTCTCTGCAGCATCCCCATCAAAGACCTGCAGGAGCCTGCCCTTTCCCCAGCAAGCAGCCTGGTTTCTCAGCAGAACCCCACAAGGAATCGGGCTCACCAGACAAGGGGGGATAGCCTGGGTGCACACTAATGAGTGAGGCTGAAGGCTGTCAAGCCTCCTGTGATGGCTCCCCCTCTGCCAGCTGCCATCCCAGGAGGGCAGCAGTGCCCTTTCCGAGGCACTGCGGCCAAGTTCGCATTCAGCACGTGTGCCTCGAGCGCGGCCCCCGCAAACAAACTGACCTTTACAGCTGGTTTCAGGTCATTAATTAGGCATGCTGCTTCCATGTTTATACATCTCTTCCACTCCTCGACTCCAGCATCGCTTCCAGCATCTTCTCCACTGGAGGGAACTGGGACCATCCTCCCCTGTTCCCTCTTGGGGACAAGGAGCTGAGAAATGTTCATGCAGTCTCAGAGTTGCTCGCAGCACGAAGCAAATCACATATGGAGAGACAATCTCTGGAAAGAATCGCTATGGTAATAAGGCTGCAAAATGTGTGTTTTGAGCAAGCAGCCCCAGGAACTGTTTATTTCCAGAAGAGCAGTGAGATTCTGGCAGGGGAAAATTTAAAAAAATACTGGTGAGGGACCAAGGCTTGCTTTTTAGACAGTCTGATTCAGGCCTAAAGAAACTGGACAAACCTAAGACTATGTCAAGATATGGCAGCACAGACTCCTGGGGGGACCACATGAAAGGGACAACCACTGGAACAAGGTGCACAAATTATTGCTCAGCAGAAGCTCTCAAGAGCAACTTGACACACGCATAGAAGAGGGAAGCCTTGGAGCTGTGGTTCTGCCCACCCGGAGGTAAACAGCAGTCACAGTTTGCTTTGTGTGAGGTCTGTGATTTGCAAGGATCTCAATATTTGCATATCAATGGCAGGAAGCCCTTGTTGTAGCTGTGTATTTTGATCATGCCACTGGGTGTATCTGAATGTATCAAAGCAGGGTGTCTTTCTGGAGGATTTGCCTTACTAACTCTTCAAGTTACCCTTTGGAGCAAGGCACTGAAATCCCATGGCTTGTAATACCCTGTGGACTAATGACTGAGTAGCCCTTCACAGCAGCTTCAAGTTGGTCAGTTTTCCTGCAGGACAAGCTGGCAGAGATGCACCCAAGTCACACAAAAAAATGCTTTTCACTTTTACTGTGTTAACCCCAGGAGCAGAAACACCATAGGAGCTATCAGGGAAGAGGCACAGACAGTCTGCAGGCAAACCTGGCTTTGCTGGGTATATGATGTTGCCACTGCAAAGTAATGCAGCAAGCACACCATCCATTTCCAGGGAGATGTTTCAAATGTTGTGATTCCTATTTCCCTTCTATTCCTAAATTAAATTCAAAAACTGTCTCGTGTGGGCACTCCAGCTGCTTTGGGACCCCAGGCACTTTTTCCCCTACACACATTCAGACCCACAGCCCTTCCATTCCCCACCCCTGCTGCACGTGAGAGTTGGGGTTTGCTCTCTCCATAGATCTCACAGCAATAGCTCCTGCAGAGCCAAGCATGTTTTTCAACAGAGTTTTTCTGAACTCAGCTGCTGGATGTACTTTTCCAAGTTATTTGAATAAATCAGTAGGAAATGGATAGCTGCAGCAGTGGTCTGTGCTAGCACCTAATCCCCTTGTGAGCAGGGATGCTGCCGCGGTATCAGATGTTCAGAGGGAAGGAAAGGAGACACACTGAATATTACCTACAGTGGCAGTTCTTCACTCCCCCCATCTGCAGACAGCTGGCTCAAAACAGCACAAGATGGATGCTGTGTGACCACCTGCTCCTCAGGTGGTTTTTTTGCAAACAACTTGAAAACTCTGCTGGCCTTTCCTCTGCCTTTCGGGTTGCCTGCCCTGTTTGGCAGGATTTTTACTACCAGATTTGATTGCACAGCCCTAAACCAACAGTCAAGAGAAACATTTCCATGCTACAGATTATAGCATGGCAGAGTTGGGTGAGGCTGACATGGGGACGGTGCTCCTGCAAGCCTCCAGCTTATTTATTCAGTATTCTCCCTCTTGCTTCTACCTGGTGTCACGGTGGCCTCTGGAACATAAAAGGCTCGTTTCAGCACTGCAGGAGGAGCGATGCACAAGAAACCTCTCTGGCTGTCTGCATGTTACTGGCATTGTGCCCCTCAGGCACTTCAATGCCTATGGGAGAAGGGAGAGTGAAATGTGCATTTTCTCTCTGCAGCACCCACAGATACACACACACACGTACCTCTGTGCCAAGCACAAGGCGAGTGTGTTTTTATGCAGTATTGTTTTCTTTATTCAGTTCCCTGTCTGGGAATTCTCCCTCCTCGCTGCATCCTGCAACATGGCCAGAACTAAACACCAGGGGGCCATGCCTCAGTGCTGGGGAGCAGCTCCATTCCCCTTCCCAGGCTTCCCAGCATGCCAGCTCGCACGATAGATCCCACTAAAATTAGGCAATAACAGTGGAAACATAGTAAAAAATAAACCAAACCGTCTATGGACCATTCCTAAAATACTACAGGGACCTTCCATACCGCTCACTATCAGTTCCTCGCTCATTGCCTCTCATAAAACCCTGTACTAGACTACAGTGGGCTTTTCCATACCTATAGGACCACATAGCCAAAACACAGTGAAAACACAGCCAAATCCTTCCAGCCCTGGCCAGACCTAGGGTAGGTGATACTACCCAACCTGCGGCACCGCTCCTGCTTGGAGCCTTGCTCCTGTGGGCACTCCCTTATCTGCTCCTGTGCAAAGGCTCCCCTCAGCAGCAATGCCCAGCTAGAAATAACCAAGCCAGAAGCACTGCCACACTCCTAGAACAAGGGCAAGCAGGTCAGTATTCCAGCCAGTCACAAAGGGAATGGCTCTCTAAGCCTGCACTGCAACAGCTTGCCCCAAGAGGTGGTAGATTCCTGGTTCCTAAAAGGGTTCATGGCCAGGTTGGATGGGGCACTGAGCAGCCTGATCTAGTTGAAGATGTCCCTGCTCATTGCAGAGGAATTGGATTGGACTAGGTGACCTTTAAAAATGCCTTCCAACCCAAACCATTGTATGATTCTGTGAAAAGTAGGTCATCCTGGGCATGCAGAGTGGCACCCAGGCTAGTACTCAGCAGAAAGGTTGGGCACCTTATAACCTTCCCTAAATGAAACCAATCAAGTTTCTGCAGCTCAACAAGTTACCCTTCATAAGCAGAGTCAGCGTACTGTTTAAGACAAAATTGAGACTGTGTCCCTTTAAAGCATTTAATTTCCCAGCTGGGAGACGCTGGCATTCAGTTACTCAGCCGAGGAGTAACTCATTCCTTCAAGCTCTACTCCCCAGTGTCCAAACATGTGCACCTGCCCTTTCCCTCCCCATTCTTCACCACCTACATTGCTACCTCTGGGCCAGGGACTGCCATCAGCAGCATTCATTCAATCCCTCTTGCGAAGGCAGGAGAGCCCCAGGTGAGCTGTAATTCTCTGGTCCATCACCCATCCCCAGCAAACTCCTCTGGCACAGCCAGAGCAAAGCTTCCAGTGAAGCAAACAGCTCTGAAAAGACAGGGCACAATAGAGAACAGCCATGTAGTGATTGCAATTCCCACCTGCCAAGGTGTGGGTCTCACAGCAGGTTCAGGTCCTCATGGGAAAGGGGAAGCAGATCATACACCCTCTTCAAAAAACAGGCCAAAGCAAGCTGCTACAGCAGGAGACAGCTTTCTGTACGTCCCTGGATCACACAGGTTTGCCATCTGTGTCTAGCACAGCTTGCCATGTCTACATCAATGCAGGGTGTCAGCACTGGAGTTAAAAAGATCAAAGAGTCAGGGTGGCAGCAGCAGTTCTTGAAGGCTGAGCTGTGTAAAATGTCCAGGGAATAATTGCCTGAAATTGCTGGGTTCCCAGAAAGCAGAGCACGTCAGCGTGGTTTCACAGGGAGGGAAGGCCGCCGGGGAACACAGCGAGACTTCCTGTGTTTTCCCTTATTCCTTACTTCACCATCTAGTGGCAAAAGCAAATAACACTGAGGAGCCATCCAGGAACGGCAGCGGCTCTGGAAGGAGATCGCACTTTGCACCAGCTCCTCCTGCTTAGATCAGCTGCCTCAGCTGGGGACATAGAGGAGGACGCAGGCAGCATCCAGAGCCCTGCAAGTCCCCCAGTCCTAAATCCTGGCCCTGTATAAACACTCCTCTGCACAGGCTGACTCCCGTCCCAGAGAGATCACTCTGCCCACCCCATGCCACTGTGTCCCTGCTGTCCCCAGCCCAGCTGTAGCCCCCAGGCTCCTGTAACTTCTCCCCCAGGCAGCAGTTCCTCCTTCCCCCGCCTATCCTCAGAATGGCCCCAGGTCCCAAGGGGACAGTAAGTGGGGAAAACCCAGGTCTCCTGGCAATCAAACCCAGCACAGGCTGAGCCAAGCCCCCAGAAAGAGATGTCATGGTGAGCAGAGCCCTTCCAAGTTGAGACTTTTCCTTCCCCACCTCAGCTGAACTGTTAACCAGGGCTGCAGTGAGTAGAGGAAAAAAGGGTGTTGGAAAGGGACACATATCTCCAAGGAAAAACCTTCACTGTGGCCTCAGTCGGGTGTTACGAGTGCCTGAGGTGCTGGGGAGAGTTTGCCTTCATCAGCTTTCCAGAGCTGCTTTCTCCCTTTGCTCCCCCTTTGCCATGAGGCCATGGCAAAGGGGAGAGTTCCACTAAGGCCAGGCCTCCTTCCCACATCCCGGCCACAATCCACCCCCTTGGACATGGCAGGAATGCTTGCACACGGATCTGCTCCATGTGAGGGAAGGAGAAGGCACCTGTCTCTGCAAGGGGACTACCCAGAATGGGGAGGTCACAGTGGGTTCAGCCCCCACAGCCGAGCCAAGTGCTGCCCCATGTTTGAACTCCGGCTGGTCCATGGTCCAACACCTTCCTAGCCTGTGTGGTGATAGCCAGGCGAGCCAAAACCAGAGCAAAACTATCTTCATGTGGTGGGTGCAGGATGAAAGGTTCTTCTCTCCAGGGCCAGAGTTTCCACCTTCACAGTGGTTTGCAGATTCTGCATCCATCATCGTTACTGCGCTCATTCCCACACTGCCTACAAGACAATTATCCCTACCCAGATTGCACAGGGACATTGCAGATTGCAAGGCAGAGTCACAGGAATATTGCATAGGGATATTACAGATAGCAAGGTACAACTTGTTTTTTCCCTGAGAGGCTCAAATTAAGTTTAAACACCAGCTTTTGATGTATTTGCTTATTCAGCACTGCCAGTTGCTTTTCAGCAATACAAACTGGCTCTCTCCCCAGGAAACATTTATCCTATCTGGGAATCAAGGATGGTAATGCATAATGAGGACAAAGCACTTAGAGAAGGCAGGCTGAGTGAAGCACTATATCTCCACTTGCACTTTTTCAACTCAGATTTTCCTTTTCCCTGGAAGCATCCTAGGTACCAAGGGAAATTCCTGCCATACAAAATTCAAGAGCAAAATAATCCATGTCATTCCCTGAAGCGTAACAGAAAACCGAGCACGTCAGCAAGCATTAATCTCTGCTGCTACAAACTCTTACTTTTTTTTTCCCTGAGAAGTCATTTTCAACCCTGAGCAGAACAACAGCAGAAAATTCTTCTGCCACAACTTTGTCTTTGCACTCTGATGAAGGATACAGCAGGTCAGTGCTCCCATCAGCATAGGACACCATCCCCATTTTCACAAAGCTTGATATCTTTAACACCCTCTGCCGCTCCAAGAACAACTGATGGGAGCCATGGCTGAGGGAAGGGAAAGGAGGAATCTCTGCTATCTCATGTACATTCTGCTGTTCAGCTTGTCAGAGCCAGTGAAACGCAAGGGCAGGAGAGCGAGAGGGAAAGCAATCTCTGAGAAAACACTGGAGCTCCCCTACAAACAGGGAGCACTGAACCCATCCTGAACTCTTTCCTTCCACTTGTTGAGGCCAAGCCATTTGCTGGGCAAAGACCACAAAGTGGAAATTGCCATACAGTATCCAAGCACTTCCAGAGGTGTAGTCCCAGTGCACTCAGACACGCACAGAAAAATAGAACAACTGAAATCTCGGCACCCTTTCATTCTAGCTAGGCTATAAATATTCCCCAAATCTTCAGAAAGGCAGCTCACTGCTACTGCAACTGGCTTTAACTGACAGCACCTCAAAACAGTTTTGCTGAGAAGCCCTTCTGATCCACCAGCCACCCAGCCACCAGGCTCACGTGCTTCCTTAGGGGGGTTTCCAGTGTCCCTAAGCACTGGGACACTTTGCCAGGCCAGCAAAGTCCTCTGGAGCTGAAGTCACTGAAGATCACCATTGATTCCTCACTACAATCCAATTTCAGTTTTCCTTAAGCAGAGCAAAAGACAAGAATGGTAAAAAGCAATTGTGGCAATTTAAACAAATCTCTTTTAAAAATGTAAATTTTTAAATGTTTCTGGGGAATTACGTCTGTATGAAATGAGAATGTCATTTTCTTATTAATACTTCACTAACAATTTAACTGTGGGAGCATGTGGGTTTTCCTAAAGCAGAAGTGATGAATATTATGAAGCATTACACATATTTCAGAACTCTTTATCGGACTGTTAAGCATTTTGTGTCACTTCAAAAATTAAACCATTCATCCTTATTCCTAAATGGTTTGGAGCACAGATTGGCCACAGAATTGTCATTTAATCAAACTTCATTCCTTTCCGAGTCTTGACATGTACCCCAAGCCAAATCTTTTATCTGGCAAGTACTCAGACATCAATCCCTTTACAGGGACTCTGAGACATGATGTAAAAACCTGGCTGTGTCCAAGGAGCCAACAGAGAAGCCGTACAGCAAGGCACAGCTGTGCCATGTGCAGCTGATCCATCTTTTTTATTTTTCTCTCCCAGCCATCTGTTCCCAAATCCTGTTTTTCTCTTGGTGTTTCCATTCTGCAGTAGAACTGGAGGAAAGGGGCTCATAACCAATACAAAGCAAGTTCAGGAGACTTGGCTGCACCAACAGGTACATGGGGCAGAAGTCACCGGTCCTACACCATCTTTTTGCTCTCCCTGCCTTCCTCCACTAACTTCAGCTCAGCACAGTTTGTGAGGCACAGGGGTGAGATACCTGGCTGCTGGCAAAAGAGGGAAATCTGAATTAAGAGAGCTGACAGAAAGAGCACAAGTGGAGAGGCTGTGATCAGATGGGAGTTGAAGAGCTCACAGGGGAAAAAGAGGCAATGCTAGAAAAGCCCCCCTCTCATGGGGGATTCTGCTACTTCCAGATACGGTTCTGTTTTAAACTGACTTCAGCCCTCCCCAACTTTCAGAACACTTCTTCAGAAAAAGCAGCAGCCTGGCCTCAGGACCATCCATCTGGTGGAGCCACAGACCCAAGAATCTTGGCTGTGCTCTCCTGACTGCCAGGCTGTGCCTGGAGCTGCAGCCTGGGCTACCAACAGCATCAATCAGGAGATGCTGGCCCCAGAGTACCACCCACTCTCCACTTGGTGCAATTTGCTTTTAGGGAATTTCCTCCAGTGCCTTTCAGTCTTTCCAGGCAAACCTCTGACTCCCTGGTGCTGCTGGGACTCTCCCCTGGTCCCCCACATCAGAACCACATGGCACTGTCTGATGCGGCTTTTTGGGCAGCTGGAAATGCCTGGCAGGCCTAAAAAGAAGTGCTTGACTTAGAGATGATTAAAAAGCCTGAAATCAGAGCTGCCTTGCTGACCAGCAGCTCCATACCTAGTTGAATTTCTTGCCCACTGCTGCTCTGGCAAGGACAGATAATTCTAAGTTAGCTGTAACTTCCCCCTCAGTTAACATTACTTGGCATGGACTAAAAACGATGAGGGGCATCCAAAAACCTTGGGTCATATGGAGAGAAGAGTTTTACTGCACTGTCCTTACCACGGCTGTTTTCAAACACCATCTTAAGATTTTCAAGGAAAAAATGTATTTCCATTAAAACTGACCACATGAAGTTTGTAAATCCCTTCAGGCAGCACAGCTGTAATAATGCAGGACAGAATGCAAACCAGCTACTACTAGGTCAAGCAAAGCCAAGAACCAAACTACAGCAAATTAAGGATTCATGATGAGTCTTAACAAAGAAATACT
Source organism: Corvus cornix cornix (assembly GCF_000738735.6). Lineage (NCBI taxonomy): Eukaryota > Metazoa > Chordata > Aves > Passeriformes > Corvidae > Corvus > Corvus cornix. The sequence continues at coordinate 9,636,304 of NC_046336.1, forward strand.
TAAGTAATAGAAAGGAAAAAGAGGAAAGAGCTTTTAAAAGGAACACTTGTGCGCAATTTTGCAGATAGCATCTTACTTGGAGGCAGTGGGGTAGATTGATCTCTAAAGACTCTTAAAAGGTTTTGCAGTGGAAAAAAACAGTTGCAAGGCACACAGTCAGATCATTAACTGTGCAGCCCAGGCTGCCAGCTGCTCACTCAGAAACTCCAGATGGCTCCTCCTCTAAAACATCATCATTTGATCTTTGTAATCAAATTATCTCCCACTCTTACAATCCGAAGTGAGGCACAGAGTGAACGAAGAGATGATGTATTTTATTTGACTGAGATGGATTGCAAAAATGAAACAAATTAGCTTTCAAGGCACTGAGCCTCTTCCAGTATCAAAGCTAACCATCTCCAGCCCTTTAACACCTTTTTTTCTACCATGGCCATCACAAACAGCTCACAGCACCAGGTGTGCTCTATAGAGCTGCCCAGTGTTCAGATTTTATGCAGTATTTGTACACTAAACAATATACAGTGGGTATCTAAAATGCTCAACCAGTGGAGAGCAGGACCTGTCACTGGAGAGCAGCACTGGGACACTGGGTATCCTGAAGCACTCAGGCCGGATTAATCACACAAACATGTCATGTGTTTGTCTCGCCAGGACACGCAAGACACCATCTGCATATTTCTGAGGCCTTTTGTACAGCCTTAAGGACATGGGGTGGCAGAAACAAGACATATTCTTCACTTTTCACTCAATTAGAGCCAAATCGTGTGGTGGTTTTTGAGGCCAGGCTCATGTGGGGGATGCTCACTTCAACCATGTGAACAAAAAGTGGTCACAACCAGCAAATTCCCCCCAGTCCAGGTGGCTGCTAAGCTCTGGCTGACACCAATTGCTGGCAGGATGCTCCCAAGGTCAGGGAAGATTCCTTTTCTTCTCTCTTTTTTAACTATGGGAATTTCTTATGTAGCTTTCTACAAAGACTTCAAGCAGGAAAATAAAACCCAACCAGGGCAGTCTCTAACTTCTCTTCCAAAAAAACCAGTAATACCAGAAATTTGACAGTATTTTCAGAAAAAGTTTGGCTTAGACAGTTTAAAAAGGTCATCTGAAATATTTAAAAGTCACATCTTCCAAAACAATGAACTCTTACTATCATGAAGAGAGCATTTTAAATCCTGGCATTATTTAAATCAGCACACTATGGAAAATTTCATATTAATTCTGTTTTTTATACCTAGTTGCAAGAGATGATGGATGACAGTTACAGCTAATCAGAGGAAACAATTATTGCAGAGGGTGGCCTGTATCTGAAGTATAAATCCCGATCTGATCCTTGCCTAGTGGGATTATTCCCCACCAGACCTTAGTACTAAACTTTATCACCCACTCAACTTTAATTTTCATAACAGAACTGTACTTTTATTTCACAAAGCAGTAGTACACAAAGAACAAAAGAGGTTGCTAAAGGCCATGAACTAGGAAAAAGACTCAGAGCTGGGACTAGAAAACCACAGAGAAAGGCAGCAAGAATTATCAGAGAATGGAAGAGGTTTAGTTTGAAGAGAAGCTAAAAAACTAGAACTCCATGACTTGGAGGAAAAAATGCTGCCATTTATGAAAATAAACCCAAAACCTTCAAGAGTGGTAAAAAGCAGATGAACAGGAAAAAAACTGTTCATAAATTTCTAGTTCTACAAGAACTAGGAGTTACCAAATGAAATAAGGTGGCGTAGTTTGAAACAAACAAAAGGAAGTTCTTTTTCACCTGGCACGTAATTATATTGTAGAGTTATTAGACACAGGATGTCACAGAGGTCAGAAATACATAGAAATGTAAAATTTAAAAAAAAAAAAAAGAAAAAGGAAAAATAAAGTTTCTTCCGTGAATTCGTTTAATCTATCAAGGCTACTAAATGCAGTGATGCAGATGCTGTTTCCTTTTTGCAAGCCCTTCAAACTCTGGTTGGTGAGGTCTGGAGCAGTACTGCAGAGGAACTGCACATCCCTGTTCTGCACATCTGCCACAGCCCTGTGAGACAGGGGTGGATGGCAGGTGGTCCAACATCACAGCACGGGACAGCCACGCTTGCGAGAAGACTGGCTTGCTTTCAGAGTGCCAGATCACATATGGTTACAGGCACTGACTCAACTCAAGATGGAGATTTAGGTATTTTGATCAGGGCCTCTACTGATTTTAATCAACAGAGATCTGATGAAATGACAGAAGCACTCATTATTGCACAAGTGACTGCTGCACACTACGAGAGCCAGTTCCAGCTTTTTAAAGCAACCAGCAACGCTCCTCTTCCTCATGTCCAAATTCCTGATGTCTTTCTGTTCTGACTTCCAAGGATACTGGCTTTTTGTTTGTTAGTTTGTAGGGCATGATGTAAGCATGACTTTCTTGAAGCAGTCTGTGCAATGAGCTTCACAGAGCTGAAAGACATCAGTTTAATCAGTGCCACGGCAGCTTGGCAATACTGTCTTTTATTGAACCTGAAGATTAAATGCTGGTGTCTCCCTTTTAGGCATCACAATTCTATACCTACTTTAATTTTGTTGCTGCTGAAATGCAATTTGCACTAAAATCCAAGATTTCTTTTCCCCATCAGAGAGAAAGCTGTGGGATTTTTTTTTACTACATGCCCTACTAAACCATAACAAAATAAATATAAACGTTTTTACCAGCATTTGCTTTATAGAAGGTCTCCAGTCTACATGACTCTGAGTAAAGCAGTTACTTTCATCCAACTTTTGAAGTTTCCTGTAATTGCTCTACATAAAAATCTATATTTTGAGATCTTTCGAAGAGTGGTAAGTATATAATGAGAAAGCAGTTCTTATTAATTTGAGGTCCTGCAAAAGTAGACTTATATCCAGGTTAATGTCAGACTAGAAATACTAGAAAACTTTCAAAAGACTCAGTGGCAGCTTATTTACAAACATACTATTTATAATGAATGCATTGATACAGAATGACTCTTATAAAAAAGCAAGGCAATCTTTTATATAGACATAACAATCAACATTACAATAATTCAGATTAAAAGTACATTTTTGTAGACTGTTTACACTCTCACTTAGCTTTTAACCACAAAATTAGTGTGGTCTGATATTTTTCCACAGCAAAGGTCCTGTGCAGTCCTGGTTAAGATCTAAATCAGAATAATAATAAAAATATTTCTTTTATATTTGCTAATGTGAAAACAAAACCCATTCATAGATCCTATCACTTGTTTGCAATTGTCCTTACTGTGCCTTGAAGTTTGTGTTGCGCAAATTACTGCCAACTGCACATTTCTAACTAGAAGCTACTCTGGCATGTCTACCTGATACAACTGAGGTGTGACACTGACAGGAAAATTCTTAGTTGCATCCAGATACAAAAAGTCTCCTGATATGGATTTGTGCTGATTCAGAAGTTTAATTTATTTGGGGGTTAAAAAAAGAGAGAAAAAAATAACCTCTCAAAGTTTTCTAATAGTTAAATAAAAGATATTTCTCAAACTCTGAGGATTGAAGATGACACTTGAACTCCAGGTGACACAATGAGTTTAAGCACTAACCAGAGAGACAATCTAAGTACTAAATGAGCAATCACAACCTTCAAGAAGTCTAAACATGCACGCTCCTAGAAATACTAAATCAAAGAGAGGCACTGAAGCAAATATTCTACAATCCAAATCTCTTTCTAGAAGGGGTGCATGAAGGTCAACATTTCCATTGGCATCTGCCAAACTGAAAAGTCTCAATTATACAGCTGTGTGACCCAACTTTACAAGCAGCATTTCCACTGCATTTATAGCAGACAATTTTGGGTGACAAATACGGGACAGCAAGAGACACAGCTTTAATGGGTTTATGCTAAAGAATTTCTGCAAAGAATTATCCAACAACTTCCTATGTAGTAAATTAAAACGCAGTATGTGACCAACACAAGTCACAACAGCAACTGTTCCTTCTTTTCATTGTTCAACCAATCTCTGAACTGCTTTATACCTTACCAGACTTCCATAATACTACCTTTTCTATAGTAATTTAGCTTGTTAAATCAAGGCATGATTCAGGACAGTGTCTTTATGGGGCATGACTATGCATATACATAGGCACAGACACATGCAAAATTGATATTTTGGCTATGGACAAGCAATCAAGGTCATAATTTTGACCCAAAGTAAAGATTGTCACATTTTTCAATAATCATTCTAAATTATCTCCCTCAGTATAGCAAGGAGGCTAAGTATTTAATACAAGTATTTGGCAATCACTTATTTCTCAATCTTATTTTCAAAAATGCTGTAAATAATTAATTTCTCCACCTTGTCTATGCTTTCATACATGTATAGATACATAAATACATTTTTTGTATTTATGTATACATACAGTTGCCAAAATAAAGTTCTTTCCATTCATACTTTAACTGATTAGGGCAAATAAAATTCTTACACATGCGTAAGCCAGTATGTGTGTTCAACTGAATGTCACCAGGCAATAACACCATTCAGAAACTACACCAGTTAACAATCCAACATCCTGGGAAATGCAAAAGTCTGTTATTTCAGGAGGTAAGACTGTTCTGAATAATCAAAATGGCTGGATTTATATGATCTATGTCTAGATCTGGATATAAATCCATGTATGTACTTAGATGGATTTATATGCATGTATTCCCAATCTGTGCCAGATATTTAATACTTAAACTTTCAGACCATTTTAGAGAACTTTTCAAATTCTTCTGACTGGATTTCTCCTGTACCAAAACCTCTCTCACACTGCTCTTATTCAAATCTCCCTTGAGACACAGAAAAAATAAGCATTCACCTCAAAGTGTGTAAAATTAAACTCCTAAAACAGGGCTCAGGATTATCTGACATTGCAACAACCATACTAGTACAAAGATAGTTTGAAAAAAATATCCTGTTTTTAATATAGTAATGAATTAAAACATAGCTTTATTTATTCCTATAAGTGTACTGAAAAGAATAGCTTGTTTTTAAGTGAGTGTAACGAGCACTGTTTTGGTAGCCAACTTCTCCAATTCACAGGAATTTATGTGAGAGAGGGTCAGCTCCAATCATACAGTCATTAACCATGTACCTTAACAAGGTGAATAATCAACATATTTACAAACTAAACAAATTCAATCCCTTGATCTCTTATAAAAATGGGATTCAGGAGCAGACAGGGAATGAGACCAAGACGCTTGGAAACACAAGGGGTCGCCACTTTTGCTTTAAGGAACCATATTAATCAAACCAGTTTCCCCCCTAGTGACCTGAGGGCACAAACACGGACTCTGCAGTATATTCAGAACTTAGATTACAGTCTTGATAATAAGCATTTCAGCATCTTCATATTTTAACACCTTAGTGCTGAGAAAGATTAACTCAGGCAGAACTGTAAGGAACTAGCCTTTTATAAACTAAAGTCTAAACTGAAAAGCTACAGTAGATGTAAAAAAAAAAAGGGGGGAAGGGGAAGGAACGACAGAGAGAGTGTGTGAGAAAGAATAGAACATTACTTAGTAAAATCCAGTGACATCTACAATAGTTTTACAGCATGTTTAAGCCCTCTAAGGTTTTATATCTCCACCTGCCTTCCATTTAAAACTTACTCCTTGTTAATGAAAAGACATACAACAAAACAAAATGCAAATAGATCAAGGAAATACATCTAAATAAGCATGCCTGAAAGCCAGAAATAATATTCCCAAACTTCTGCATGTGAAACAGATTTCCCATGGCATCCACTGATTTGATTTTGTGCAAAAGGTACAGTCCTCTAAGTCACGCTACCCCAGCAGCAATTCCAATGAGTATACACTGAACAGTTTTTGGGTAACCATGGAATGTGACTGCCTCAAGTTCTTACCCTCCTGAAAAAAGACAACTGGCCCTGCAAGTGCAGCAATAGTGTAAATCTCCCTGAAGCATCTTCTGCCTTTGAAACAGCCAAGAAATTAATGATAAAACTGATGTCCACTACCTACAGTGTTTCTCTTGAGCTACCAGCATCTCTGCACAAATGAAAAAGGTGCCTCTTTTTTAATAGATCGGTTTAATACTGAAACAGATAGGATGAAGTTAAAAAAGAATAATCAAGATACTGAACTGAATATTTTGAAGCAAGTGCCCCAGCTGTGGGGGAAAAGTGCATTTAGTTCAGCAGCAAAACAGCACAGTGTGAAGATATTGTGCTTGGACACAGAAGTTCCGTAATGGAAGGAGGTACAAGGCAAGTCAAGATATAAAACCATAGTACATTGTTAACCAACCTTAAAACTTACATATATTGCAGTGTTTAAAAGTAAGACACATTCATTTATTGTACAAGGTCTATAAGGAATCCTTAAAATTGCCTGTTGTAGTTTATGACTCAACATTGTAATAAAAATGTACATATATATTATTTCCTTGTCACTTAACTGTACTGTTAGACCTCATGGACTTGTTACTTCACACAACGAAAACCGCTCTTCACTGAGGATACTCCACATTTTGACCAATCTGAAAAGGTTTACTTGTGCTAGAAAAGACCAACCGCAAAAGGCTCAGTTCAGATATGTTATGCCTGCAACTGGTAACTCAGGGAAGCAATACCTAAAGGAATTCAAGCTTCTTTTTTCTTTTCTTTTTGTTTCGACTGCATCCTTTTCACCTGCCAGTTGTTCTGATGAGTATGTTTTTAGTATACAAACCGGTTGATAAAAATTCATCAGCAGAGGCATATAAACTCTAGATATGATTGATTAAAACAGAGCAAATCAGAAAAAAACAAAATCCAGTGATTTACTCTGACTGTAAACAATATAAAAACACCATTTGCTTCAAATCTCAAAATAAGTTAAAAGAAAATCCCAACCTCAGGGCACATGACCCTTTCAGGTTTTGACACAAAAAAAAAAAAAAAAAAAAAAAAAAAAGGGAGGGGGGAGGAAAACAGAAAAGTTCATTATATAAAGGTTATACATTTCTCTTAACTGAAAGTAAATCTAAACAAAACTGGTTTTGTCCCTTAAATTTAAACTTTGAGTTCATTGGCAATTGCTTTAAATGAACTGGCATTTTCAGATTATTCAGACAACTTCCATCAAGTTCAGCAAAGAAAACTCAGACAAGCATTTTTACAGAATAAAAAAAAATCTAAATGGCTATGATTCCTCTATTAGCAGAAACACATAATGCAGTCTTAAATTTGCCTTTTTATATTATTTATATATTTATATATATATATAATATAATATAAACCACATATATTATATTATATATACATATACAGACAATTACAACATTAATGCAGTTTGTATTTTGTACAGTGTATTGGACAATTCAATGAGCATCAGACCATGGCACGATATGGTCCCTGCATTTTTAGGAACTGAATGATGAAGGAGGGTCCTCCTGCAACAATCTGAGGTGGAAGGTGGCTGAGTGGGCAGTTCTCAATACTCATTATTGACAGTTTGCTGCAAAGAGCCAGCTCAAAGGGAAGGCTGTGCAGATTGGGGTTGTCATTCAAATACAGTTCTTCCAGATTCTCCAGTGTACCTAGTAAAAATAAAATAATAAGTAGTAGTAGTATCTTTTTCATTCATGCAGTTTATAACTTTCAGACAAAGGCTCTGAGTCCACTTGAAGATTCTTTCCTATACAGAACCTTGAGTCAGTGACCAGACTCCTATTTCCAAGAACAGCCAAGTTCTGTTCACCAATACCAAAGAAAGAACGAATTTTCTTTAGTTTTAAAAACATCCATTACTACATCTCCTTTAGGTAATAAATGAACAGCAAATAAAGAGAATAAGAGAACTGAGAGGGATTTCACAGTAGCCATTCAGGGCTATGCAAGTGCAGGCAATATTGAACAGCTATCTAGTCAAAAGGACCTAGAAAATACTTATACCACACAGTATCTATTATCTCTTTAAAAATATCTATATTATACCTTTAATGTAATTAGAATCCATTCATTAAAGACCTGAAGCTGTATCTGTCATGTGCCACAGGAAAAAAGCAGAAGAGTGTGGCTTCTCTGCATAGCAATGAATTTATTAAATGGAACTAACCAGTGTGAAAATTTTTTCCTGAATTCAAATTTTACAACTTCCTCTCCTACAGATACTGCAATACAGGTTGACCAGAAGATGGAAAACAGAGTAAATCCTTCTTAAGACTTCTATTCCTCTTTTCAAAAACATGGAACTCCTCCCCAAAATATTCCCCATTTTCCAGTCTTACATACCATAAACATCTATAACCTAAGAGACTATTTAATCTTTCACAAGAGAAAGCAGTAGGCAGGACTCATGACATGGAAAACCAATCAAAAGGAGAAACTATAGAAGAAATAATGAGAAACAGTTGATACCATGATACATGAAACAGTCACACCTGACCATAATTCACTGCTCTCTCATGTGTGAAGACAACCAGCTTTAATAACCAAACTGTACTCCTACAATAGTATTTTAAATTTTAATTTTTACTGATTTTAATTCCAGAGTTTGTTTCCACAGCATCCAAACACTCTTCACTAGCTTATGAACTAAATTTAAAAACTCCAGGTTTAGATTATTTTAGGCTTTTCTCACATGGAGGCACAAGATGAGCAGCTGTAATGGCTCCTCACCAAAGATGCTGCGAGAGAGAGACCACGTCTTCCTCAACTGCACATCACTGTTTCTGACCACATTTTGCTTGGTGTAGCTTGTCCCATCATTTTTTCCTCCATAATAAGCTCAAACTATAAGATTTTAACTTAAGTGGTCAGAATCATGCTCTGGGACTAATATAATGGAGACCAATTATGAAAGAAACATTGGCTCCCAGTTCCAGATGCTCTGAAACCCACCTAGTCTGAACATCTCAGATAAAAAAAAAAAAAAAATCCTATTCCTTCCCTTCTGTAAATCTCCTCCACTTTCTTTTCTAACCTCATCAAGGTGAAAAACAATACGGGGGCCTATAAACAAAACTGTGTGCAGAAGGACTACCAGGAGAAACATTTGCTTCAGCAGCCTACACCTTACACAAGGGTTTTGTCTACACCATGGCATTAGAGTAGGATCAGTGCACTTCCTTTCCCTCTCCAAGAACAAATTTATAAAGTTGAGTCATGGATAACACAAAAATTGTGGGACAATTTGGAGGTAAGGAATGTCACCATTACAAGTTGGTGTCTGTTCAGCAGCTTTCTGCAGCAGAACTGAAAGAAGATAGTGCATCCTTTCCACTACAGTTCAGTAAGATAAAGATCGTACGCTCTAGCACTGTTCCTGTGGCACACGCTTCACATCAGGCTGTACGTATTTAGAAGTTTCAAATGAATTTTGTGGCTTTTACTGATGAGCAGAATAGATGCCTATGATATGTGCTTTGCCCAGACACACTGCATCAAACCAGACAACGGGATCTTACCAATTTCCTCAGGAAGGTGTGTGAGAAGGTTCTCTCCGAGCCCAAGGTGCGTCAGATTGGTAAGGTGACCGATTCCTCTGGGAAGGGTGGTCAGCTGATTGTTAGTCAGAACCAATTTCTAAGGGAAAAACACATTTTTACAAATTAACTTAATGATTTTTGCTTGTAATGACAGCAAGTAACAAGATATGTAGCTGACAAATGAAGGGGGTCTAATCTCCTGAATTTGAAGAAGAAAAATTTCAATGATTCAACATTTCAAACCTCTACTAAGCATCACTAAATGTGAAAGTAAAAAAGTGCATAATAAAACACATGCCTAAACAAATGAGCACGACTGAAATCATTCCTGGGGTGGTATTGCACTCATGGTACAACAGTTATTCAAACTCCAAAATTTTGTTTGTTCAGTATTGAATAATAAAGCTGGGGAACAACTAGTAGGGACTAATTATGGGTGAAGGGGCACAAGATTCTGAACTTTTGGCTCTGTGTCCACGCTCAAATAGTTTCCACTCATCCAACAAGCTGCAATTAAATCAGCATGGTGTAAATAAAGGACGTAAAGATGTTTATCTCGACCAATTATTGTTTCACCTGCAGATCCTTGAGGTAAGCTATTTCATTTGGCAAGGATTCCAGTTTGTTTTCCTCTAGATCTAACTCTCGGAGTTTCCGTAGATTTCCAATTCCATGGGGAAGTTTCTTTAGGAGATTGTTTGACAAGATAAGAACCTCAAAAAAGAAATAACAACCAAACACAGAATTTCAGTAACATAATAAGTAAATAACAGATTAAGATACAATTTTTTTATACATTTTCAAGAAATGAAGTCCAATATTAGCCTACATTTACATTAAGGAAGTAATTGGAAATTGAAAAAAAAAAACCAAGTGAGTGATTTAACATAATCTGTTTCAAGTCTTTAATGACATAAATATATACATTTAGAATATACTTCTTTCAAATATTATTATATGTAGTAATAAAGGCAAAGCAAAAACAACAGAAACCTCCTTTCTTCAAATGACCAAAGAAAAACAATTTCTTCCTGAATTTGCCTATCATTTTGTTATGCTTCCTCATAGCCATCTCATAATCATGTTTTACATTATTTGCTGTGCTTGCCAAGTTCTCCTTAAAAAGCTTAGTACTTCCTCTTCTCCCTATGTCCCTTTGGTTAAGAGCAAACAAACACACAGATGGGAGCACCTAAGCAGAACATTGGTTTTCCAAAATGGGCTGCCATCACGCACACCCATGCCTACTACAGTGCTGTCCTCTTGTTTTTCTCCTCCTTTCTGAGTTGAATTATAAATACCCCAGGTTCAAGAAGTCTATCTTTATTTGCAGGGTCAGTTAACAGAGTTACTCATTATTCCACAGGCAAGTTAACAGGGGTTACACTAATACACCATTTTTCCTCCAGAGAAGCCCTGCAGTTCTTGGAAGTAACCAAGCCTCATAACAGCATTGTGAGTAGTAAGGTAATGAATTACTGATTAAACAATGCTATTATCTAGTTATTTAAGAAGGCACATTGAAACACGAGGATGTGAAAGAGCAGCCAATGTGGACCCTCGTGCCAGCCACACACAACCAGCCAAGGCTGCAAGTGCCTGTCTTCTACCAACAATCCCAGCTCTCACTGGCTTCACGTAATGTGAGAACACCCCAGGCAGGAACAAAATAAAAATATGGTGAGAATCAAAGTGAAAATTGAAGTGACAAAAAGCCAAAGCCTGAGGATTAGCACAAGCAGCATTTCAGTGACCTTCCTTTATGCACTACGACATGCACAGAGCAGTGAGAACAGTAATGTTTTAATCGCGTATCAAGAAACAAAGGCAGGAACAGACAATATTACCTACGTGCAATGCAGCTGACTTAGCACTGCTGTGGGAACCTTCACTTTTGTGTAAACATCGCCCCAACAGCCCTTTGTATTTGATTTTTTAATTACAGAGAAACGCAGTGGTAACAGGTCTGCAGACCAAGCAGCTCTCGAGCTTCAGCAGCCGACAGACCACCAGCAAACCCAGTTGTTAGAGGTTACTAATTTCCCAATCACATCAACCACACTTAAAAGGGAACTGGGCTATTAAATAGCTATTACTCTGTCATATAATTTTTGCCCCACACTGAAGGAATAATTAAATATTCACAGAAGTCACATTAGAAATTTGCAATTTCAAATATACCCTTTGTTACACTTCTTTAACAGATTTTTCCCAGCAGCTCACAGAGCCTACAAAGTTCCCTCAACTGCCCAAACAAGTACCTCTATCTTTCTGTCCCTCCAAGGCATTAATTTGTTTCTGCTGATGGTACTCTGAGAAACAGGATGAGGGGACAGAGCAGGTTTAGTTCGTGCTTTTAACCTACAAACTCTTCCCCCTCAAAGGCTCAGAATTCGCACCTGGCTCCCTACAAGATTCACAGAGCTGCACTCAAGCCACCCCTGGCTCTAGAACGTTTCATTATGTTTTTCTCATCCCTGCTGCTTCCATGCTGGTCTCCAGGAACTGAACCGAGTTCAGCAACATTGCATTTACAACACTAATTCTCTGTTGAGAAAAATCTTCTTTCTACACCGCTACAAATATATCTGTACATAGTCGTTTGTGCACACTCATCGAGGGCCTAAAGAACAACATTCAAAAGCCGTTGACAACAACCACAAACAGATGCAACATCACATTAAACAGCAAAGATACACGTACTTATTTAGCTTTATTTGACCTGAAAGTAATATTAAACGTGAAGTAGAGAATGCCTATGTTGCAGGCATTCACGTAGCTGTTAATTTATACTCTTCTCACCTCAAGAGAAACAAGCCCAGATACATCCTCAGGGATTTTTGTTAGCTGGTTAGTCGCTAAGTTCAGTTCTACCATACTCGTCCAAGTCCCAAAGTCCAAGGGGAGAGACGTCAGCTGATTGTCCTATGATTTAACATATTGAACGTTTAGGGTCTGCCCTGGCAAGAAGTTGGCAAGGCATCTGACAGATTGAACAAACTAACAGAAAAACTTCATAATAACATAGTCGACAGTGAAATCAGGAGAATAAAATGTTGGCCAATTTTTTTCAAATTCCACCAAACATTACTGGTACCAACCTAGAGTTACAGAATTTGTTACTAATACAAACTTAAGTGGAAAAATTAGAAATACATAATTCTCAAGATCTCACACAGTGGTTAAAACACTTTTTGTCCTATTTTTGCTGAATACAGTGGATGGTGGGTTAAAAAAAAGAACAGAAAGTTCACCATAACTTACAAAGGTGCTATCAGCAAACATCGAAATCCTAAAAATATATGGAGTTAAAAAAAAAGTCCAAACAAACCAATCAGGAGAATAAACACCACCACTAAAAAAAACCCACCAGAACCCACACACCAAAACCCCTGAGGGGGAAAAAAAAAAAAAAAAACAACAAACCCACAACCAAAAAAAAAAAAAAAGAACCAAAAAACCCACATATGCTTTAATGGCTCAGAGTAAAAGCATCTGAAATTACTCTGAACATGCTACTGCTCAAAATGTTTCTAAAATATTTGATCTAGACCAGACACTTCAAAATCTTTTAAAAAATGGTCATACAAAGTTCTGGTAAACAGGCAAAGCTACAAATGGGTACGTGATAAAAACCGGACTTAATGCAAATTGAGGATTCATTTGTGTCAAACTATTCTAGAACAGTAGCTGAGCTTAGCTACTGCTCAAGCATTTCTTGAAATAGATCTATTAATAGAAAAATATCATCTCTTTTCCCTACTCCTCTTAAACCACATTAGCACACTAAAAAGTTCTTTTGCTGTGCTCTTCAACTATTGCCAAAAGTCTCCAGACTTAGGTTTTGAAAGACTATATTAAAAAAAATTATGTTACATAACTTTGTTTATAATGTAAACTGTAACAGTGTCTGAGGGAGAAATAAGCTAATCTACAGGCTTGTGTCCCATGTGAATATTCAAGAACTTTGCAAGCAGCTTTCTTGTTTTCATTGTTCAAACTCAAGCAAATGTGACAAAATCTTAACTAGTAACATCTTGATAGCACAATTTTAGACTAATACAGAATTGTTTCTATATATGACAGCAGCAGCATCCACTTCAGCGTGATAAATTCATTCCTTACATTATTAAGTCTGCCAGAATTCATGGAGCAGCAAACAGTGCTCCTCATTGATTTTACACAGTAGCATGTTTCTGTGCCTCACCTTCATGTTCAGCTTACTTAATACTTTCGCCCTAGAGAAAATTCCGAAGGGGATTTTATTGATGCGGTTGTGCTCCATATTGAGAGAGTAGATTGTGGAGAACTGGGACGGGCCACCCACAGGATAGGACTGGAAGCAGTTCCTGGCCAATGTTAAACTAGTCAGTTTGACAAGGCTGGATAAAAGACCCTGTAGAAAGAAGAAAACCACACCAGAACTTAGGACAGATTTATTTCAATGCCTCTCTTTTCCCTTATGGGTCTAATTAGAAATGTTTTTCCCCCCTCAAGTCCATCCCCTGAGGAAGTGTTGCAACACACAAACCAGTGTTATATTTGATAAAACTTCCACCAGCAACAACCTCTGCTCACAGTCATCAGCCACTACCTTATTTCCCCCTTCCTCCCTGCATGCTGACAGATAGAAAAAAGCAAACATACCACATTTAAAAGCACAGGTTTGGGAGGTTTGGTAACTCTTTTCTCCTCTGAAAGCAATTTTTCTAATGACACACTGCTCCAGGAGCACAGGGGCAGCGTGTCCATCCCCAGTAGCTGTTTTGGCTCCAGCATCTCACCCACATCCAAATGGGGCCCAAAGAAATATCAACCCCACATACTGGCTCCCAAAAGAGGCATTTGATAACTCCAGTACAAATCTTTGGTAACTTCATAAAAATCCATATTGTGATCACAACTGGTAGAAGTTTCTTGTTAGTGTCTTGTAATTATACTGTAATAGTTTCAGATAATCAGACAGAGAAAAAGAATAGGAAGGGTTTGAAAATTCCATTGTTTTTTCCTTTTTCTAAAATATTCCTAAGTTATTACTGCTCTATTTTTTTCCCCCCTTAAGAAATGAAACAAGAAGCCTGTAGTTAAACTGGATAGCAACTGCTGTCCATTGAATCCAGAGTTTCATTTTTCTTGACAATCTAATTAGATTCTGAAATCCTAGCAGCCCATATCTCAGTTTATCTGTTAGTTACGTGCCAAGCACGTTGCTGGAAGTGTGGAGATGAATAATGAGATCTAAATTACTGCTGAAGTGTCACCTTTGCTTATTACTACACCAACCTGAATCCAGCCCTATTTGCTTAAGTATTACAGAAATTGGAGATTTATGCATGGCATTACATACCATAAATAATGCAACATCTGCAATCAGGAATGAGCAATAACAACATAATGATTCCAACCATATTCCTAATGTCAGTATTTCTGGATTGCGATTTGAGCTCTATAATCACTGTAAAAGCTTTAAGAATATGGCTTTGCTGTTTCACCAGGAAAGCTTTGGCTACTTTTATAAATAGTTTATTAACATTATCGTAGATAAAACAGGATCAAACAAGGACTTATCTTCATGCCCTGGCTAAAACTTTAGACACTGGGGGCATCTCAGCAAATATCAATGAAGCGTTTTTCCCCCTACAGATAAAATAATGGACCTTCAAATCAGTATTAATCTAACCTAATAATTAATTAGTATAATCTTTGATTAGGAAATATGGCTTCTACCTATACTTTAATTAACAGATATTAGTCCTAGGGTTAGGCAATCCCTGAGCTCTAACACACTTTATTGCTTCAGATGGATCCTGGCATTTCAAAAAGCTGGTTTTGAAGTCTGCTTGTATACCAAAAAAACATCTAAAATATGTTAGGTAATTCACTCTAATAGCCTGGAGTAATTAAATGCATTTGAAGGGAAGAAAGAGAGCTTTGGCAGTACAAAGAGAACAATGCTCTTACATCTGTGAGAGCTGTGGCAGTACTGCCTTCTTCCAGCCCATCCTTTTAAGATAAAATATTTATTAGGCATTGTGTCAGCAGCTTCAGCTATGTTTTGAAATTCTGAAATTTCTTCTACAAATACAGTTCTTTGTCTTATAGCACAGCATGCTTTATTTTAAACAGATTACAGTATAAACTATACATTTCTGCAAGCTTGAGTGTTAACATATTGTTGGCAAATACACCTGAAGAAGGCAGCACAGTCA
Organism: Corvus cornix cornix; assembly: GCF_000738735.6. Classification (NCBI taxonomy): domain Eukaryota; kingdom Metazoa; phylum Chordata; class Aves; order Passeriformes; family Corvidae; genus Corvus; species Corvus cornix. The sequence goes on from NC_046336.1 coordinate 9,651,947, forward strand.
CAAAGAAGTTTGTACTATGGTGAACATCTTTTAAAGCAACTAATCACCCCTCACATTAGCTTTTTGCAATTACACCATAGTTGCTTTTGTAACACGTCTGGGTGGGGTGGGCTAGCTTAGCTCTCATCCTAAAAGCAGCCTGGTGGCTTTCACTCAGTAGCATTTTCTTAAATTATAGTCTTACCCAAACATTTATTAAATTCTCTGTTTCAGTCTATCACTGCTGAGTTCAGAAATTTATCTGAAGAAAATTAGTTACTTACTGCCCTTTGTTACTGTAAATACTTTGCTGAATTCCAAGTGCATTTTTCTCCCCTCTATTTATAGTTTGCAATATACATCTTTAGATAACCTTTTAACTCGCTTTACACTAGTAATTTAGACAACTTGGGGTCATGGGGATGACAGCTTAGGAAACCAGTTTGAGCATCCTTAAAACAGAAGAGGCTATAAAATTTATGTTGTGTCATGAAGTCTTCATCTTAAAACATTCTAAAGAAATGGAATAAATATCCAAAATAAGAAACAATCACATCAGATTTTTTTTCTGACATCTCAGCAATTATTTCCAGGCACTAATGCTTCATGAAGCAGAAACATTGAGAAACACTTATCTAGCTTTAAGGGTGGGAATCTGGACTCATTATTTAAGGTTTTCTAAAGATACAGGACAGCATATACAACCACATGTATTGCTCCCAGTTTTGAGTCAAGTTGTATGACATTTAGTCCTTCAACACTGATTAAATATGCCTAATATTTACACAATCGACATAATTCACATTACATTTAGGTTAAAATAAAGGGTATTCCTCAGAGTTAAGATGGAAGATGAAAAAATTTCCCGTGTTGCACTCCCTTTACAAAACATCGATGTCCTCCAGCAGCATTCCCTCCCCAGTCCACTCCCTCTATTCCTCACCTCTGGTAAAGTAGAAATGTTGTTGTTCTCCAAGTTCAGCTCATCAAGTTCACTGCATTTTGCTAAAGACTTGGGAATTGCTGACAGCCTATTGTACCTCAGGCCAAGACGACTTAGACTGGACAGATTTCCTACAGGCAGAAAACAGGTGTTAATATACTGTGAGAATCACACATACACACAGAACAAGGTGTGACTTCTGATTCTTCTGTTGTCTCACACTCTACACTTCAAAATTTCAAATGGTGAAATGGAGCTGTCATCCCAAAATGGGAGATACACAGATTCCAGTGCTTTCCAATGCTGAAGTCAACCATGCAGAAGTAGATTGTGCATATTAAATATTATTCTGATGTTCTGCATAATATGATAAGCAAGCAAAAGGCTCATGTCCTATTGTGAAAGTCCTTCTATCCTGATCTTTATGTCAACAAAACATACTATCATTTTCCAGAAGTCCCCAAAATGACTCTTTAAAATTACGGACAGTATCATTCAATGCCATGACTCATATTACCAGAACCTGGGCATGCATCATACAACTCACGTCCTGGCAAAACAATTTCCTCTGCAGGGAAAAAAACCCCAAAGCTTTACCATCCTCCAACAGTAAGAATGTCTTTAACAGGTGATAGGAAAAACCCAAAATTACCACATTTTCTGAGTGACACTGAAGAAAAAGTCTGGAGGAAGTCTACAAAAATCTGGAAAATAGTGCATGTAAAATTATTTCCGAATATTGCTTGCCTGATGGTCCCACCTGATATGTCTTTCTGTCAGGGAATAAAAATTTTGAGAAACTTGCAACTTGAAAATTTCCAATCTGAAGTTCCCTTTAGCTCCAACCTTTACCATCTAACAAGTACTAAAGACCAAAATCAACAGCTCAAGGATGCTGTTGAACTATAGGGTGCTGGGGCATTCAGCCTCTCCTGCAGGTACCAAGGCCTTAAACTTCACTGAAAAGTCAACTGGCAAAGAAACTTGTCTTCTGGCTCATCCCTACAGTCAGAAGAGGTGTCTGTGCAGGTGTGGACTTCGCACCAGGGGAGCTTGTGAACAGGTTCACACAATCAGTTCCTTGCAAAACATTGCTGTTTTACATTCACTTTTACAACCACCCATGGCACAACACCTTTGTTCTGCAAAGTGAAGCACCAGACAGACAAATTAGAAAAGAAACACAGGATTTAACAAACGTCAAAATGAATAACCAGCAGTAATTTTAAAAGATGAAGAGGCCTTAATATGGACAGTCTAACTGCTTATTAAGTAAAGGCTGTATTAATGCGTATGCACTCATACAAAGGTTACTGGAGCACAGCAAAGGAAGAAGTAAATGTAGAGTCTTATCTGCTAGACAGAGAAAAACTTTCAACAAAGCAAGCGGCAAAATACCTCTTTCCTGAACCTGGTCAAAATATACTGTAAAAATGCCCTATATTCCCAAACAGTTGGGAATGTAGATAATAAAAACTTGAAACTGGGAACAACAATGTTGTATGATTTGCTCTAGTTTCTAAAATGGAGAAGTCACCAGAGCAGTAAAAGTAAAATAAAACAAAACAAAAAAAGCAGAAAACAAAATACCTTAGCTCCCCCATAAAACTGCAAATGAAAAAAAAAAACCAAAACCCACAAACCCCTTAATACAGAACAAAAATTATCTACATCTTACAAGTCGAGAAAAAAAGAGGATGAGTTTTCAGTGCGTATCTGATATTTATCTAAGAAGCTTGGCAACAGATTTTACTTAGTACCATCAAGAAGTAAACAAAAGTCAAAACAGGTAGCTACACACCATTGCTTAACTAGTAGCATCACTAGTAGTATCTTCTTGGGATTTTTAGTTTGTTTTTTAAAGTGCTTAATTCTAAGCAAGTATAAAATTAATTTTTGTAGAAGCAGCAAAGAAAGTCTTCACTCAATCAGGAAAAGGCGTTTAAAATCCAGGGCTATCAATATTGCACTCCAGTGCACAAATCTTCATCTTTTCCTGTTAAATCCTGCAGTGCATTTACACACTAAAGAGAATAATTAAGATCTATTCTGATCCTAGAGTCCACTAGCATAAAGACACACATATGTATGTAATTTAGCTATTTCATGCTGTATTTGTGAGATGAGGCATTGCTGGCTGAATAAAAAACTGGCCTTGCTTCACACAAAAAACATCCTACTGCAAGGCTCCAAGATCGTTAGGATGTGCCATCCTAGGGATGAACAAAGCACATCCTGACTGTTTCTCTAAATTGTTATTTAATATTTTACTAAAGAATGAACAACAAACTTTACACAAAACAAGGCATCAGCCTACTATTCTTTTCACTACCTAAACCTTGCGCTAGATGCTGATCTGGATTTTTCAGGCGAAAAGGACGAACAGGGAAGTAGACAGCATGATGCCAACTGTTGCTTAGCAATACAACATTGCTGTGCCAGTTCCCAGATTGTGAGCACAGCCTGTATGTATATGGCTCTCTTCCTACCAGCAATGTGGCATTTCAGAAAAATGAAACAAGGCAGCCACTAGAGAGTCAAAATGTACCGTAAGTTTCCAGAAGAGAATGACACACGTTGGTTATCCGCATGACATTATCAGAAAGGAGGCATAAATAGCAGCTCCCAGTAATTTTTCCTTATCATAAGTAGCATTTCTTAATAGAACTTTATCACTGTTTCTTTACAGTTATCTTTCTCCTCCATGGAAAAGGTATGCAAAGGCATAACAGAAGACACATCCCATGTGTACCACATTCCTTATGACTGTTTTGCACACCACAGCACTAAATACAGTTATTCCTGAGGACAAAACCAGTAAGATTTCTGCTAGAGCTGCATCTGCTAGAGCACCTCTCCCATTGCTCCTGGAAGGACTGTCCTGAGCCCAGCTGATGCAGGCAACATGAGCCACCTTCTCATTTCAAGCCAGAATTTATTTACAGCCGATTTACTGCCACTCAATCTTCAGCAATCTTTTCATCCTCAGAGTTCATACTCACACCTCATTGTGAATGCATCGAAGTGTGAAACCCTTATTAGCTTTTATCTTCACATGCTGGACAAGCCAGATCTTAGTCTCACCTTCACAAAACAGGATGACCCTTGCAGCTCTTCCTCTGCTCAGTGTGTTCAAGCTGACTTTTCTTTTTAACAGGAATGCACCAGTACAATGTTAACATTTGCTTCCACGGTGCAGGGGCCAACAAGCTAATGTGAAAACCAAGTGACAAACTGTTTTACAACAGAAACTGTTACAAGTTGCTAAAGACCACACCTTGTGCACTGAACCATCAAATAATCTCGTTTACAGTTCCCTGAGCTCAGGGTAACCTAGCTGATACTCGTATTTGGAGTTGCTTTACAGTGCCTGCACTCATCTCCATCATTTCCAGCTCAGCTATTGCTTTCCAGATGGAACAGCACTAGGTATCTGCTGATGGGCTGTCAGGTTAGGTGTAAGAAATAAGGCAAGGAAGGTAACAACTGATCATGATGAGCTCAATCAGACTGTCATCAGGACCATTTGCAGATGCACTTTTGTCACTGAAGCTGTACCTCAGCAGCTCCTCTGAAACAACCCCTCGCAGGTAATGACTCAGAAAATGCTGCACTAGATGTTCACGTACGTGACAGTTTGATAACCACAAGCGAAAAGCAGATACTAGCAGGAAAAGCAACAAGTAAAACCCCTTCCAACTTGTTCTCTTCGAGAGCCAATTATGAAAACCCTTGTAAACTCAACTGCCTTATTCATTGGTACTCCTAAAAATAACATCGTAGACCAAGCCCTAGACACACACCAGGCCTAAGCAAGTAACTGAAAAATTGCTTTAGTTCAACTTTTGTCAGAAACAGTCACTCTTGGGAATCAGGTTTCACAGACACCTTATCTCAGGTCCATTTTCTCACCAGCAGAGTATGAACACCCATCAGCAGGTTCCAGCTCTCAGGGTTGAAGCAACCTAAGCACAGAATTCATAATCCCTTCACTGGAGCGACTGCATGTCTCTCTCAGGATTAGCTGCTTCATTTACACAGAAGTGAATTAAAAACACTTGGAAGCATGCAAATCCAGAAATATTAAATTAAACTGTTACTATAAAAGGGACGCGAAATAGATGGTTTAAATTAAATTCTTTATTAAAAGTACTTCAAAAATATTAATCAAAGGAAAAACAGGTGTTTGCCAATCCCAAAATAAAGAAAGGAAATAAAGCAGGAAACTACGTTAACAAAAACGTATTTTTTAGTAAGACCACCTGAAGTGGTTCAACAATACATCTCTTTTTTAAGTATTTCAAAATCAAGAGAAAAAAGAACTGGTAAGCTGAATAATATAAAGAAGTACAAATTCCCAATTCAAAATTCTACCCGTGCTTTTTAAAGGGAGTGACAAATGCTCTCTTCTTCTGAGATTTACCACACCTCTTCCTTTCCCTCCCTTAGTTAAAATAATCCTTCGAATTCCCTATCCTTAGATGAAGGGTCATTATTAATGTGAAACTTAGCTCATCGAGCTAATTTGCTATAAGGATCAGCCGTTTTCTTTTAAATAAACCAAAAGCATCAGATCAATTTAAAAATCTGTTCACTAGAGAAAACTCTTGCTGATAACATTAAAAACACAAACTGGACTTATAAAGAGCTATGCACATCAAAACCCCGTAAGACCATAATCAAAAATATACATAAACTTCAGCATACAATAAAAAATTGCAGGAACTTGCTACAAACAACATGGCACTATTAAGTATTTCAGATGGTCTAACTTGTATAAATATTCTTAGATTTTGATTTGACTCAACTTGGCACACAATGAGCAGTTACCTACTAAAGAACATGTTTTACATGGCCACATGTTACTTCATAGAGTGCCACGTGCTTAATTCACTGAGGGATCTTCTCCTAGCAAAGAAAAATTGCTGCTTTGCATACAAAAGATACCAGGTATCATTTTTTACAAATTGAAAGCAAGAGGTACAGCCAAAATTAATTTTTTTTAAATTAAACTTGATGTCACTTTAAAAAACCATACATGAATTAAATTTAATACGCTACATGATATTAATCTTGCAGTGAGAATAACAAAGATGACAATATGAAATAAATTTCAAATTGTATGGGAGATAGTAGACATGCTAGAGATGGGCAGTTGTGGATAGAGATTAAACACTGCATTCAGATATTTCAACAGTGCCTCCTGGTCTTAAAATAGCCCTGAGTCAGAAGATGCGTGTACCACACTTGGTACTTACTATATACTAGTTTTCCAGATGTCAGCCATACTCTGTGACAACTTTTTAACTGTTTAACAGATTTTTAGGTGAAAGGAGCTGTTGGCATGTTTAATCTAATCTCTTATCAGAAAGCAAACCGGTTCCCCTGATAGCTGTAGAGTAAAACGAAAGGCTTCAGATAAAGTGTTTTAACCTTCAGTTGCACTCCACAAGCAGAGAGCAACAGCACAAAGTGACTGGTCCAAAAAGACACCTCAAAAGAGGAAACTAGAACAAAATTCCAGAGTCATTATTCTTCTGGTCTGGGGACAACTCCTTCCTAAACCAAAGCCTGTAGGTTTGTATGAATTTAAACTTGTGTCACCGGTTGCCATCTGAGAGAGATCAAATCCTTTCTACAACCCCTACATCCCTAATGTATAATATGGTCTGGCTAACAGTTGATGCCTGAGAAAAATAGGGAATGGGCACAGAAAGGTGATGGGGGTGGGAGGGCAACCACTCTTAGCAGAACTGCAGAAGAGATGAGAACCCCTCCAGATTATTGCTACTAACTACCAAAGCCAAAGCATGAAATGTAATTATTCTGTTGGAAATACAAAAGTATAGTTAAACACAATACAAAGTTTGACTTAATTTTACTGGTTTAACAGTAAAGTGACTTTTAGTGTATTTTAATTTTTCTTTTCCGCCACCAAAACCTTCTGATATACCAGGCAGGCCAGTGTAGGAAGCAGAATCAAATTCACAAATTACCAAAGTCAGCAGGGTCCATCATTTTTTGCCCTGCTCAAACCAAAGTGCATTATCCTCCTCCTGCAAAGTCTAGGAATTCTCATAAAGATGTTACCTATTAGAAAACTATTTAACATGACTTTAAAATTAGTCTCTATAACCCCTAGGAGTTTAAATGCCATCTGAACAGAGCAAAGAGTTATCTCTACTTTCAGTCTAACGGTATCATCCAAAGACAGGTTCTCCCTCATTATTTCACTATTAAAAGGCTAAATTGTGACCATATCGGCAGTCAGTTATTTTCCAGCTCTGATTCCAGACTGTAACATTGCTGACTGTGTATGTGTGAAAGATGCACACAAGATACTTGCAAAACCTGAGTGACAGAAGCTCAGGTACCCATCATGTACCACACCCAACACCTGCATAAGGCTAGAGAGCACAAACTCTTAGTGACACATTTTTCTGAAACTGTCTAAGCAATGAAAATTCAACTTAAAATTCATTTAATAGGCGTTCATCAAAATGCATGTAACTCTCAGACCTGCTCGTCTCAATTCTGATGTGTTCCTTTGAATCACTCTTTGCTTGTGCCTGCTTCTCACATAAAGAAAATATTATAGCCTTTTTCTTTCTGCAGTATACTAATCATTCTGAAAATGCTGAGCTGCAGTTATAATACATCCGTACGCACTGGTCTCCGCATCTAATTACTGAGTGATGGTACATACACTCACTAAAATAACTGTCCCCACTCTAGTCTTACCAGGATGAATATCCAACCAAAATACAAAATAAAAAATATTTTCATAAATACGCTGAATCAATGAACTCAGAATTAATTAGCCACTAGAAGCTATCCTAACCTTGAATGGAAGCAGTACGTATGTATTTAACTATATTGGGTTTGCATTGGAAATGTATTAATTAAAACATAAAACCGAAATTATAATTAGCTAAAAATGATACAAAAAATACAAAAATATTTCACATTGCAACAGAGACAAACAACAGCTGGACCTTATTTTGATCTATCAATGAAAGCATTGCATTTTACTCAATTCACACTGCATACAGTAAGACAAAGCAACTGAAATTTATTTAATTTAATTTTTCATTGGTAGTCTTTTTTTCCCTTTTCAAATTACTATTTAAAGCCCTTCTGTGAAATGAAAGACTTATATAAATGTAAATCACATTGTATGAGCAGTTTATACCTCACTGGCAATGCAATAAAAACATTACCCTTTCCTAAGTGAAAGATGCATTTAATTTTTTAAGTCTGCCCTACTATACAAAGCAAACATATAAAATGTGTAACACATGAATATACCTTTATAATTTTAGCTAATTAAGAAATGTGAGAATTATTTTATGCAGACCAGTTCTGGTCTGGGTTCCACTTTGTATCTTCCCTGCAGTTAAATGATGCCCAACAGCAGATACTGGGAGAAGAACCTAAGGAAAGGGGAAAGGACACCCTGAAACTTCCTGAAGAGTGAGGGAAGATTTTAACAGTGACTTCCCAAATGTAGAAGCAACTGTTCTGTTTTCCTTCTGCGTAACTGGCATGTCACCCCATGAGCTTTTAGCATCTACATCTACCATGCAAACACTGAGACCAAAATGTCTCCTGCCCATCACATGCAGTACTGTCTGGTTTTCACTAGTGTGAGGCAACACCTCACAGCCTCATCCCTGCCCTTCCAAACTTGGAGGACAAAATGAGCAAGTCACTTCCCACTTGACACTTGCCTGTCAATTTTACTGCTTTACATTTACTAAGTCTAGAATTGAAGCCAACAAAAACCAGAAGTCTCTTTGCCTTTATGAGACCACCACGAGAACTACACAAGGCTTATAATAACACAAATTTAGAATGTAAGAGTGGGAGCCACTGCTTTCAATCAGATAAAGAAAAGGCTGAGCTTATTGCAATTGCCCAACAGTAGCAGAATCCAATTAAAGAAGTTTCATTAACAGAATAGTCCAAGGAAAAAAACCTTAGACAAAGCACCAAATGTTGACCAGATCTCCCGTAAGTGAGCCTATGCTTGATGCTACCAAGCACAGAATGCTCACTGACCAAAGCACAAGGTCATGCTTAAATGATGAGAGTATGAATATTGCTGTGAAAGCTGGAGCAGAAGCCTCTACACTTTGCTCCATCAGAAGGGTGAGTAATGAATAACATCAAACCCATCAGTCGCGTCTGAACGTTGCCCCCGATCACTAAGAGAGCTGCAGGTGCTCAGACATTTCAGAACAAGACTTCTGCTTTTGCTAAGCCAGCCAAATTTAAAATATCATTTTAAGTTAGTTTCACATTTCTTCAGAAATATCTTTATTTCTAGGCACTTAAAGCTCCCAACCACAATTTTGCATAACCTGAGCCATACCAATTCCACACGTCTGGTTCTGGTCAGCACTTCATGTTTTATCAACTGTAGGCTTTAAGAGCACAACAGTGTTCTCAGACGTACACCGGGGTAAGGTTAGAAGCCTGGTTTGGAGCACACTTTCAACCAGCAAAACCAATAAATAAATAATATTTAATTTCATGAAAGCTGTGATTTCAGCTTCTGAGCTATAGTGCCACAGCAAAGGGCAGGAGTGTAATGAAGAGCTGTAAACATGCCTCCCATTTTCCTAACCATCTCTTAGGAACAGTGCTGTATCAGACACTGGAAAGTGTGTCCACTGGAAGAATTTTTTGTGCTTTCAAAGTATAATTTTGGAACATTTACAACTGACTATTCTTTTTCTTATTAAAATTTCTGTTGCCTTAGATGTCTGTAAACATGGCACATTTGACTAAAATCAAACTGCACACCTAAGAACACAAAACTAGAAAATTACAAAGCAGATGAATCTGATTTTTTTAAAAGCTGTAACTCTGCTTCTATTTCTTTCTCAAATAAGTTTTTCTATGCTTTTACATAAGAAATTGTGAACACATTTGTACTGAATGCTAAAATTAAAAGTTCAAAGAGGGAACACTCACAATGTGGTAATTGCAGGACAAATTATCTAAAATATCTTGTAATCCTAAGAAACAATTTACTCCACCCAAAATTTGTTTTCAGTCTCAACAGTTCAATTAATAATTTTAATATAAATGTTATGGTCTTCACCTTCTTCTATATAACTTTTGGATATATTAGTGTGCCAGCTAAGTATACAGAGATAAGACACAGTGTAAATAAAAGTAGCTAAGAATTCCACCCCCCCAAAAGAAAAAAAAAACACCCCAACATGGTAGAGGGGTGCAATCTGCAATGAAAATACTAAGCAGCTACGATCCCACTATGATTTTGATTCTGGGCTTGAGACTCTTGGAATGTGCTAAGACATTCCACAAAGCTCATTCTTCTTACAGGAAGTTATCTAATATAAAAAGTACTCTATAATTTTCAATCAACAGAAATACAGATATGAATGTATTAAGCCAATATCTACAACACAAGGCATTAGGTCACTTCCTGACAACTAATATCTAAAATTGACATTTGTTACTGCACAAAAGCATGCTTATACAGCATTAGTTGAGGGAAGAACTTGGTATTTTTACAGAGTGGGTATATTGGCTCTGCTACCTCTGTAATCACCGCTGATGCATAATCCCTTCCCTGCCACTCCCCTGCATGTCACCCTCATGTCCCTTCCCCACAGCTCCACAACATTTCAGTACATGCTGTTAGTTACCAAAGAAGCTTTTTTTAAAAATTGGCAGATTTAGAAATCTTTCTTTGGTAAAACCAAAACTTGTTGAGATAGTCCAGCAGTTACTTTAAGAGGGTTTTTTTGATGGAGAGAAGGGAAGGGGTCCTTTCTGAGGGGAGGGAGAAATAGAAAAGGAAGGGGGCTGTTTGGTTTTCAAAGCAGCGTGACAAAAACATCCTTCTAAAGAAAAACCGAGGCCCACAGTGGGGGAGGAGGGGACAGACCCAGCAGTAATGGAAAGTCTGGTCCATAACAGGAGGCTCATAGGCTCACAGAACATCAAATATTTATAACGAGCAAATGTGCTTGGTCTGTTTTGTCCCTGCTCTGTAACCCACAGAGTTTGACCGAACTGAGAACCATTAACAGCACTCATACAGTGAGCGTCCTGACATCTGGAAGCGTGTAAATGTTGCAAGGAAGGCTAGTTGTGGCAAACACCAGCAGATAGCCAGGAGCAGGGAAGAGGCAGAAACTGCAGCGAGAGACAGAGAGGCCGAAGGGCCGCCCCCAGCGCGCACGCAGGCGGCCACGCGCCATTGACTTGCCGGGTTTTTCTCAGTACTCAAAGTTTCTTGCTGAACAATCCCAACCACAAAGCAAGCTGTAATCTAAAAATCATGCCACAACTTGCTTTAATATGTTCAACCAAAACTGTGATGACTAAGAAATAAAGCCAATGTTGCTGAACTGGCTACGGCTGCCTTTTCTGCAACATGCATAAATGTAGGCTGATCATTATCATTTAAGATGGAACCTAAAGTTTTTCTCTTCACTATTAAATTCTGTTTGCAAACTACACGAGGCGCAAACATGGATTGCTGATTTTAAGCTCTTATTTAAATACTTTTTTTTTTAACTTACTGTTTACAAAAGATATTTTCCAGTGGAGCAAAAACTGAACTAGAGTAAGGTTAACGACATGACAGCTCACTGCTCTCTCTTACTATTATTCAGCTGTCTTTGGTGGTTTCTTGAGCTCTAAGACATTGATATTCGGCTCAGATAACCACATAAAGAGACAGCTACCTACATTTAAGAGCGAGTAACTCCTAAACCCTATAAAGACAATGCAAGGGAAAACCAAAACAAAGTAAACAGAGAGAAATCCAGTCCAGCCAGGTATAAACCTGACTCAAAAGAAACCACCTGAGCTTACAGAAACTTTTCAGAAGAAATAGGTGAGTCCAAACTATCCTGACTGCAGAGTGAGCAATTTCCTATCTATCACATGTGACTTAACTGCCTAATAAATTTGTGCCTCTCCTACTCAAAGACCTTTCCCTGTAAGTACAGTCATGCAGCATATTACAAGTGAGATTCTTCTGGTCCTTTGAGAAGTTCAGTGACTACCAGGCACTAAGCAACTTTGTAAATCATACTACTACTCTGCACAAGAATTAACAGCATTAGTCTATAAGCCTTGAATATGGAAATCTCACACTTGCTTAGAGAATTTTTCCCATAATTAACAGTTTATCCAGAGAACTCACTCCCTAAATGTGACACATACACTACACATAAGTGTTATGTAAAACAACATTCAGTAAGATTTACAAAATAGCTACAAAAATAAAGGCTGTACTTATGAATGGTGTAAGTTAGATGCAAACTCCAGATGGAATGGGATCTCCAGAGTTTAAAAATATCATCGATCCAGGAAGGAAGTTTAGCTCCAGTGGATACATCATCAATGTAAACTCCACTCAGGTCAAACTTCCTCAACCAAAAGCCACAGTAACTCCACATTCAACAGTTTATTGCTAGAAGAAAAGCTGGAGTGTCACTAAATGGTTCCTCACGTTACAATGCATTACAGTACATTAATAAAATGGTCAACAATGAATACCATTAAACTTACAACATTCATTATTCTGAGTATGTTCTGGTGACAAACAGAGCTTAAAAACAAGATGGCCTTGTTTTCAGTCTTTTTAAATTACAGCAGCCATCTTTTTCTGCCATCTGTTTAAAACTGATTTAATGAGATAGGAAAAATTTTGTTACTTCATCCCATACGAGATTCTGAAACCAACCAGGACTGTGTTTATATTAGCCCATTATTTCCAATGTAAGTTGCAAACTCTGTATTCTATTGCATAAAAGCATGTGGACTTGGGAAATTTTTTAGATGTTGCACCAAAGAACATAACATATACATAATTAATTTAGAACATATATTACATTAGTTCCATTTTTCTTTAGTCAAAGATGTTAGTTAAAACTATCTGCCAAAGTACTACACTTCAACTACAAGTTTTTTAGCCTTTCATTTCTTTATATGGTCAGTTTCATTACAGAATGAACAAACAAACAGTACACATTTGCTTATAAACACAGAACACCTTAAGATTTAGAAGCAATGGACTTGGATTTTTTTCACTGTAACTCTCATTCTTAAATTATTTAAAGTAACATTTAAGGTAACAAGCACACCTTGCTTTTAATCTCAAGCATGAAGCTGCCTTGAGCTGAACACCAGTCATTCTACAGCCACTGACAGATACTCCTTAGATTTGTTCCACTTACTGAACATTTTGAAATAGTGATTTATTTTCTCTTCTCCAGCCTCTTAACATACCTATGGTTTCTGGCAGGTCCAGGAGCTCATTGTGCTGCAAGTCAAGGTTGGTGATCTGCGTGCAGCTTCCAATCTCTTCTGGAAGATGCTCAAGCTGATTGTGCGCTACATCCAGCGTTATGAGGTTACACAACTCACCTACAAGCACACAGGAAAACCAAACATAAAGGTCTTTAATGTACAGCTCTCGACAATGACCTCCACACAGAGATTAATAGAATCAGATGGATTTTGGGATAAGCTGAAAAAAAGCTACTGCTACCATAAAGTTATACATATAAAATAAGGTATTACAGGATCATAATTTCCTCAGTCAGATCTAAAACCTGATCAACAGTTTTGAAAAGCTCAGATAAAGCTTTAATAGATTCTCCACAGAAATGTTATTTATTGATTGATTTTCTTCTGACTGTTCAAGCTATGGAAGACCAGTACAAAACTTTTATCTTACATTTGTTTCAGGCTGACCAGAAGTTTAAAACATCACTAAGTAAATGAATTGTATTAAATTTTGAGAAATTAAGATCTGTTTCTATATCATGAATTATTTCCAGGCACAAAATCAACAGTTAAGAGACAGCGAAATTATCTGGCTGACAACCTAGATAATCCAAAGTCCTGAGTGCTATTTTTAAACTTTTTTAGTCATCACAAAAAAGACAACTTACGATAAGTAAAGTGTATGCAAGCAGACTTATAGCAATTAAAAGTTTGAAATAAAAGGCTTATCTGTTAAGCACTAAAAAAGTTTGGATTTGCTTGGAGTTTAGAGTCACTTTACATGGAACTTCTTCATTTCTGACATTTATAAACTAATTTAAAAGCACAGCTAGGCACAACTCTGTGAACAGTAGTTTCACCTATTTTTATGTCAAACACACTGTGTTCTGAGCAAAAGATTGTTGGGTTTGAGGAAAAGGAAAAACCAACTGTGTGCATGAATACAGGTGTATGTATTCACATTTCTTGTATCTGATGGGGGTGAAACTAATGCATATGATTTAACACCTTCCACTCTCTCCAGTAAAGATGAGGTCACTGCATTTGTATATTAGAGCATGACTCAGTGGGTAACAAATTTGGAAGAGTAGCAAATTCCTTTTGAGGAGCAAATATCTATTTTAAGCTTCAGCACTGTATCTTTGACACAAGGATTTTCTCACAGGCCTGCAGGATTATCTTGGGCAAGTTCTGACGTGTAGAGTGTCTACTCGTTAGGTCAGCAGATAATCACAATTGGTGATTTAATAAACCATAAAATACTATGAATTCAGACTCTGTACTGAGTTCAGACATCATGTAGCCACAATACTCACTATGTATCACAGAACAATTGTGAAAGGCCAAGAAAAAAGTCAACCTCAAAGCTTCATTATTCTGTTTTTCTTAAATTGTTCACATATAACTTGTATGTTAACATATCTTATTTCCCACACTAATTAAACCAAAAGGGGATGTTTTTCTAGAAGCTAGGCAGATGGAAATGTAAAGCTGGTGCTGAAGCAGCTACTCCACCACTGTGCGGCCCTTCTCTTACGTCGAGTGTATTCCAGACAACCAGAGGCAACATCAAATGTGCTGTATCCAGCACTGCATAAGCCACACATTTCAATGCCATTAACATGCAGCAGAAAACAAATGTAAGAAAAAACTGAGCAAGAGTTAATGGTCTGTGGCAATGGCATCTTTTTATTATTCATGGAAACAAGTGGGCAAAGTGTAGAATGCAATTGGAGGAAGAAAAGCTTGAGGAAGACTTAAACATCTCCCTTTAAACAAACAAAAAAAGAGCCTCACAAAATTTTACTAAGGTTACTCAAGAAGCCTCACACACTTCAGGGCAGTAGTTTTCACTTCATGATTGCTGTTTTCATTTGTTTTCACTTCAGACCTTAACCAATGATGTCAAATTTGAAATATGGCATAAATTCCATTTCATTGCACTGAGTTCTCATTTCCTTGACTCTTCCCACTCTACATCTGCTGAAGTAGAAGAAATACTTGGGCGTTTTGCAGCAACATGTGCTGCACTTCATTTTTGCACCTGCTGATATCTTTGACAACAGCAAGCTACATGTTTGAAACAAACATCTTACTACCTAATTCTGAGGAGGAAAAATAATGAAAAGCGATGCCTATGTCTCTCTAGAAAATTAAGGGCAACCTAACACTTTAGTTTAATTTGGATAGCCATACTTAATATTGCTATATTAAAGATGCAGGCATTATTTTAAAAAGCAACACTGGTAAGCATTTAATAAAAATATTGAATGTTAAAATAGATTGAGGACTGCCCAACAAATTTTAGACTTTAGAGCAGAAATCAAACAAAAGTTAAAGCCCTATCATGAAGCATAGTGATTTAAGGAAAAGAATTCAAGAGACATCAAAATATTCAGCTTTTAATTCACATTGCTCAGTAAGGAATCTTGTTCTTGAACGTAAGGATACTTATGGTTTGACAGTATTTCACCAAAATGGGTTTATTGCTCCCTCTAAGGTAGGAGAGGGAGACGAAATGCTGTTGGCACTGAAATTTTTTCAATACTTTAACTTGAATTGCTGAGACACAACAGAGAGCACGCAAGTCAACAAAAATCACTTAAGGTACATTTCTCCTGTTGCTGTCCATGACTTATGGCAAAAAAATCTTACACCCAGTATGCTTAACAAGGTGAAAAACATTTGGGTGATGTGACAGAGACTCAGATCACAGAAGTGAAGAGCATGAACCCAGTCTACTAACTTAAACACTTCATTTGAGATCGAAATGAAAGAAAGTCTCAGAATCATTTCATAACCCTAACAGCACATATATAAAGAGGTTAACTCAGAAACAACAGGTAATTAATCAGAGATAATCACAGAATATTCTGAGGGGGAAAGGACACACAAGGATATAGTCCAGCTCTTAAGCGAATGGCCCACAGGGTGACCGAATCCACGTCCTTGGTGTCATGAGCACCATGCTCTAATCAACTGAGCTAAATGGTTTTTTACATCTTCACATGCAAAGGCATACAGAGGACCAGCTGTGGCATGAGAACTAAAATATGGGGTGTTCAAGTATGTGTGAGACCAGACACAGTGCATAAATTGAAAGGCTCTTCAGAGCACCTCACAGACTGAAGGCTGTTACTGCATGTGGGGCTTGAACACCTACGATGAGGTAAAAGGAAGAGCAACTAGGGATGGTAAGAGTTGCTATGGAATCTTTAGGGAAGGGGAAAGAGAGGAATCAAGGTAGCTCAGAAGGACAAGTGTAGGAAAATAGAGGAATAATGAAATAAAAGGGTCCAGTCCCTTACAAACTAATGCTGGTCATGTCCTGTGGCCCACCAGCACCACCTGCCCTGTCTTTTCTTTAAGCTCTATTTTCCTGGGTAAGAAGCTCTCTGTTCTGAGGTCTGAGTACCAGCAACAGTGTAGTTAATGTGTCCAGTACTACTGAACACATCCCAGGCCGTGGGATGAGAAGGGCTCTGGACACGGCGAGCGCGGCCACCCAAGCAGCAGCCACACACCAAGGGTAGCTCCTTACCCTGCTGAGTGACTGCACTAAACTACCCATGAATGGCCACACTGTGCACAGCACTGCTCACAACAGCAGCTCTGTCAGGAGTTACACCAGCACAAACACATGGCATAAACAGTGAACACAACAAATAATGATCTGTAACTACAAAGAGGCCAAACTGGAGGCCATCTGCATAATGCTCTTCCCAGGAGCTGATGTTTCAGTGAGTGGAAGTGTCCTTCTTATTGTCTGAACAGCAGCAGTTGTACTGAGAAAATGCTTTTAAAAAAAAAAAAAAAAAAAAGAAAAGAAAAATAAGTTTCACCAAGATACAACTGAGATCTGGCATTTTTGCTTTGCCAGGGTAAGAAGGATATGTCAAAATCAAAAAGAAAGTTTTCCTAAAGGAAAGATTTGTTCAGGTACAAAAAGAAACATGTCTAATGAGTAAGGAGCTCATGATCTTATTCATAGTAACAGAATCCACATTTGCAATTTTTTGGTGTACTACATAAAATTTGCTGAAACACATTTTTATCTTGATTTAACAGAAAGAAGTCAGCTAGAAATGTGCTGCAGATCAAAAGCAACCTTAACCAGAAAGCAGTTTCCTGAAGAAAAACCCATTCCTTTTCATCATGTGGACAACTCCAACATCACTTCACTAAAATACTGTTCAAACACCCAAAATCACTACAATAAGGCAAGCACTACTTTAGGGAAATACTAAACACAGGCAAAATGAACTAACTCTTTTTGCCACAAGTAATGTCCAAATCAGACAAGTTCTAAGCTCACAGCAGTGAATAAAGGATTCTCTATGGACTACTTGCAACTGTTTTGAAGGGATAAGCACCCTCACAACAATTAAAAAGTAAACTGGTAAGGTGTTAGGGGTTTGGAGTTAGATGTTTTTGGGGGGGGAGAGGTTTTTTGCCTTTTTTTGTTTGTTTTTTACTATATTGCACTGTGATTGCAAAGGAAAAAAAGGCAATTAAAGCTCAAAGTCTGCCAAGAAAGCAGACAGGAATTGCATGTACTAGCTGGCTTGACAATAAAAGATTTTAAAGTAGGAGCAATGCCCATTTGAAAAACATAAAACAGCTTCTCTATAAATAACCTTCACAAAACAGTCAGTTACACCCTAGCGGGTAGTTTTTAAACATTTGTATTTTAAAAGGCTCTAAAAAAATCACACAATTCACATGCATTTTTCAGAGAAGTTACTTTGTGAAGACTCCAACCACCTTCCATTTAAAAAATTTTTTTAAAATACATCTAAGTATTCACCTCAACAATCCTTAAAAAAGGTGGGGTGAGGAATCACCTCACTGTTGTTCTCATACACACAAAGAATAAATGTTATAGCATGACAAAGCTAAATATACCTGCTTAAAAAAAACCCAGCACAATGAAATGACTAATATTTTCAGCATAATGAGACAGAATTATAGTCCTATTTCATGGCCAACTTTGAAAGCCTGTTATGACAGGAAGGCCAGGTAATATGCTCTGACTTACAAAACTCTGGAAGCTCTTTTTGGCCATTTTAAATGTAAAATACATCTTCATCAAAAAATACTGGAATACACACAAATTAACAGTTGGAGAGAGTATATAGGTCAATAGCAAAGAGGCTTCAGAGTCTCCAATCACTAATTCAGTCAGTGGGCACCCCTCTTGGATGGCAAACACAATTTGTAATGTAGCCTGTTTTCCACTGGATTAACAATGTGCCTGCCCATGCTTAAGCAGATTGGAAATTATGAAATCCTTCACAACATGATAAATGCTAGGCCAGATGACACAGCAAGAGGATCAAGACTCTTATTGAAAGTAGAAGGAAGAGGAGAATGCAAATATTAGTGGGACTTCAAGCTGATGTGTCAGAACATTGGTCATAAGCTAATTTGTAAGTATTAATTATCCAAAATCAGCAATGCTGGGAACAAGTTAGAAACAGCTCCCATAACTTTCGTAGTTATTCATCTTTCACTTGGTTCTCTGCTGGGAAAGGAAAAAAAAAAAAAGGAAAAAGAGTTTTAAGTCTATAAAAACTCTTTCGGACAAGTGTCCTGATTTTAGAAAAAAAAATTTTAAACAATTTTACAGTTTTGGAATCTTTTGCCTCTCTATGAGATCCGAGTACATCACTGTGACAGACAGTCTGAGCTCTTTGCGCTGCATTACCAACTGCCAAAAGAACGGGTAAGCAGTCAGAGCTACTCTGAATTATTACTGCACAACTGTAACTTACACGGAAGAGTTACTGAGGAGAAAATGCAATTTTAATATGGTAACGAGTGACTTATCTACAAAAGCTAAAATACTCATATAAGTAAGAAATAAGCACAGTAATATTATTCACAATTTGCAGAATGCACACCAGGATCTAGTTGTGGGAACCACTCAAAAGCATAGAAGTTACACTCAGCTGAAAAATAAGACCCAAAATCTGCTCTAAAACAAGCTTCAACAAGACACAACAGCAAACACTTTTTTTTTATTGCTTATAATTGAAAGCAACAAATATAAATAAAATTAAAAACATGTTCAAACAACATCTCAAATACGAGAAATGTAGAAAAAAGTCTTAGCAAGGGCTCAAGGCAAGATTTGAGGTGGACAGTAGAACCTCATTTGAGTGCCAAGACAAAGGCAAAGCCTTGCACCTAGCAGGGAATAACCCTGTAAAAAGGTACAACCTTGCACCAGGAGGTGAGAAACAGCTCTGCAGGGAAGGACCAGGGGTCCTGGTGATGCTGAACCTGGGGTAACACCTAGATCCTGTCCATTCTGAGTGTGGAACAAGCTCTCTAATAAGAAAGGCCCACCATCTCCCAGGCTACATTAGCAAGGGCAGCCTGAGGGAAGCCATTTTTTCCCTCTGTTCAGTACTTTTAAAAGTATTCAAACAGTTAAAATAATTGCAGCATTGATTAAAAAAAAAACACGGGACTTCTAACAAGCTGTCGGTATTTACTGGAATTACACTTGGGGCATCATCCTAGTAAGCTCTGCGAGTAGATGAAAAAGGCAGGACTACTTTATCATTATCCTAAAGCCAGTGGGAAGAAAATGTAATCAGGAGGAATTTGAGTAGCTGACAAGACAAAACTGCATCCCCACAACAGCTTTCACAGGAATCAGAACCCAGATACTAAAGCTGAAGCTGGTCAAAAGGAGTTCTACACTTTTCCTGCAGCTCAAGAAAACCACCAGAACTGGCTCAAATAAGCAGTTACCTCTGACTTCTAGAGAGCAACATACATGCATCAGTGCCTATACTTATTCCACTCCTGTTCAAAACTTCATGCTTTTATCACATTAAAATACAAATGTATAAAAATATTCTCAACCACTGTTTGCAGACATTACCACACCAATTAAGCCCAGAAACACAACTTTTTTTCCTTCAAATTGATGAAACAGAGGAAGGTGTTCTTAGATACAAATAATGTAAATAAATATTTCTCTGTACTGTCAGTTCTACTTAAAAAAAAAAGGGAAATGAAATTCAGAGCATCACTGAAAAGCTTTGTAACTAACAAGTCGTTTAATAAGGAGGCACCACATTCAGCACGGAGTCAGTAGACCTGAACTAACATGGCTGCACACATCTGGTCCACTGTCTATACAGCTGAAAACAAAACAGGTGCAAGTGTTATGAAAAAGAGTTTCGTAGCAGTGAAGAAACCACAAATGATCTAAATATTGGGTAGATGGGGGAAGAGAAGAACAGAAGAGAGTCTCAAAGACATTCCTGGTCTGGTGTAGGCAGATTCCCAGAATTACATTCTAAAAATATTTCCCTTGCAGAACAGCTCTGACCAGATTCTCCCCAGAAAAACAGTTGCATTCACAGACAGAAAACACAATATTTGGAGTCTCAAGAAACTTGCAGAAACTATGTAAATGTAATTTCAACCACGTTGACAGTATTATTTCTATTTGAGTTGTGTGTGCTAACACGACAAAAATATTCAAAACCAGTATAAGATGCAACCTTGTCTTTACAAAGAAAATATTATCAACTTGATTGTGCAAAACAATTCCTTCAACACAACATGGAGGAATGCAATAAAACTCCAAATACAAGAAATGCAAAAGGCTTGCTTAAGTAACAGCCTGAAAACTGAAACAGTTGCTTGGCCTCATCCCAAAACAATTCCTCTGGTTTTCATCCTTCTCATGCTGAATGCCTGACTCACCAAAGCATTCACATTCTTCCATTCTAATCTTCAACTTTTTGATCTCAGTGGAATAGACAATTTACCAGATAAGGAGATGAAGCTGGTGTCCACCTTGAGAACTTGTCCCCACAATCATCCCTCCAGACTGTCTTTTGGCAAAGTTTTCACATGGAAACCTTTTTGTTAAGTTTTTATTTCATGGATGCCACCAGAAATTGAATAGCCAGGTGAACAGGTAAGTGCTGCCTTGCACTTGGTGTGTGCATGTGTGTGTGTATATATGAGCATATACATATATATATATATATATATATATATATATATATATATATATATATTCAACATCTGCGTAACAGCGACCTTTATGGTCAGGAACAACATTCAAAGCAAACTTGTGGACCTTGCTAAAGATGAAAGGCTTTTACAGGAGTTTAAAGGAAAAAAACAGCCAAGCCTTTGGAAGAGGACTGTACTGAGAATTACTGAAGAAACAAGCTGCACCAGCCTCAGGAAATCCCTGATACGAAAATAGCTGGATGTGGGCAAGGAGTCAGGTTAAGCCTCATATATAAACTTACTCTGTTTCTATGCACATGTTTGCCTAGGGCTAGAGTCAGAACCAGGATACTGGGCAAGATGCACTCTGAAACGATTTATTACCACTGTTGGGTAGGATGCAATTTGTAAGAAAGTCTGGGCTCACAAAGAACGACACAGAGCAGCTTTGCCATCAAGAAACTTCCGTCAGTGGATTCTCACCACTATATGTAAAAACATTACAACATTACATTGTTTCAGGAAGGTGTGGCTGAGCTAGTGGACAGGACTCCAATGAGCTACACCAGGTTTTGTGGTACAAGACATGGAGGGCAGTGGGGAAACGGAGAAAAATATTCTGAAAACATAATCTGATGAATTTTCAATGGCTGTCTGCAGACAGTAATCCACCCTTCCTCACAGCACTTGCAGTGCACTTGACAGGCTTATATACAACAAGAGCAATCCCACTGAGAGGCTTCACAGTGAGCTGCAGTGAGCCCAGCAGATCCCACAACTCAGTGTGGGCCAAGCACGGTCCCGCTCTCCCTGTTCCAGTTCATGCTCTCCCACTCCTCCTCCCACACCAGTTCCAGGCTGATCTGAAACTACACTGATTTCAACCACCTAAAGTAATAGACAACAAAAGCAGCAGCTGGGAAGCTGCCAAGAGGGGAGTGGATACTGCCACTTTCAGTATCATGAAGCTGTTATACATCAGCACGTCCATTTCATGAAAACTCCCACTATTTCACCTGCAGAGCTTTTGGCTAAGCATGAAAAAAACCAAACCAAAACAAAGTATTTGAGTATTTTTATGCCTTAGTCAAACAAATATGATTATATTTGAAAATACAACAATGCATACCAAGACCTCAGCTTATTACGCAGTCAACTGAAGTAATTTCAAATTGCATTAAAAATGTAGAAGCAATATAGATGTTGTCAGGAAAGTGTTAAGAGAAGTCTGATAAATGACTAGCAGAAATTATTTAGTATGTACCTACCTACAATACAGCTTACCTATAATAAAACAACTGATGCAATGGAATGAGAGGTGCTTAATTCTGGGGGGAAAAAAAAGACCAGAAACACACATGTCTGTTTACTAACTATAGATAATAACACTTCCTCTTTCTCACTAAAATGTCTGTTTTAAATGCAAAGCAACTTTTCCTCAAGTGTAGTCACCAACTTTGTGTTATTTAACTACTAAAGACAGTTGAAAGTCCAAAACGGAACCAAACTTTAGCTTGTTTCCTAGCAGCTCAGAGCTGGCAGGTTCACCTCTTCCAGGTTTTCCTCAAGACAACAAACACCTTAAACAGGTCAGTCATTACCTTAAACAGGTGAGTCATAAGGTAGTTTCCAGGACCACCTGAGAACAAATGTAGGCAACAGAGGGAAAGTGTTGCATCTAAGACAATGGAACATTACTGGCACAAAAACCAACTACTCAAAAACATAGTGGGTGTTAGAAAAAAAGGTCTCAATTATCAGAGCACTTAAAAGTCCCTACATTCAATTTATTTCAATGAGAGTAGAAGGAAAATAAACTTTATTTTATAAGGCTGGAGACTAAAGATTCCTAGAAAAGTAATTAAATGGGATGATTGCTTACAAATCAGGTGACCCTTTATTTTAAAGCATCAAGATCCTAAAGTTGGAAAGCCGTTTATTCTTATACAAAACTGCAATTTTTTGTTTAGTAACAGTGAAAGCCATCACAAGTCTGTAGCAAAAGGGTAAGACTTTAATGCTATCCCTCCTTGAGGGAACAATAGCAACATTTTTCAAACTGAAGTCTGGATCTTTAATTTTCTTTTTGTCCAGGCCAACCTTTTGTAGCACATCTCCCTCCAAAGGACAAAGTAAAGAAAACCTCGGATTCTTTGCACAGTGCGCACCAGATCAGCAACATGAGCACATCATAGTTAACTGCTGCAAGACTCTTCCTCTCTGGACAAGTCAGCGGGTTACATAAGCTTTGAATTTTTAAAAATATGAACAAGCACACTAGCATGCCATTGTGAGCCTTAGGCCTTAGAACAATGGGGCATTTTTAAAAAGAATTTGAAATGCTCTGCATGATATTGCTTTGTAAAAAGATAATGGCTTCATTTTACTTCATGCTCTGCAGCAACAAAAATTTCTGTGTTATTTACAAGGTGATAATGTAAGTGCTTGCTAGTTTATAGTATTTAGATACTGTACTATAAAACATGAAAGGGATTAAAAGAATCGAGACTTAAAAGGGAAGGGTTTTTTTTAACATGCATGTGAAATGTAGAGAAACAGAAATTCCACTGGAAAGTCAGAAATACAGTTCCCAGTAGTTTCATTTTTCAGCTGTGTTTTCAACTCGAGTATTTCATCAAAAAAAGTAACGTGAAAGTAAGTGACTAGAAATCAGTCGCAGAAGTTAAACTATCTTATCTGGTTTTACTCTGATGAAAAACATTTTCAAATGCTTGTTCTATGTGTTTTGGCAGTTTAAATTATTTGTGTTACTTAAACACCAATTAATTTTGTTTTTCAGCCAATTCAATTTCAGGCAACCTAGTCTGAGAAATTTACTTTGAATAAAAGAGGATGCTGTTGAACATCACAATTTCCCTTTGAAATTCTTCGTAAGAGTGACAGTTGTCTTGCATTTGTGCTTCTGAAAGGCCTTCCACAAAGAAGTGCTGACCCATAACAAGGAACATGAGTATTATCACAATACAAATACAGGGAAGACTAACTGCTGGGTACAGAGGCAGAAGTAGTTAATGTTCTCAAGCTAGGGTTTGGTAGAGAACTGAGAACAGTGCCTGTACACTTATCAAGACAATAAAAAAAATAAAGAAGAAAGAAACACGTCACATGTTCATGACACAAGTACCTACTAATTTTCCCATGAAGCAGTTACACATGATCTCTTTCAAGACTACTGTGAACAAACACAGATATTACATACTTTATGTAAACCACATTCAACAAACAAAAGAAACAAAGAGGGGTCCAGCAACAGCAATGTCTGCAGTGTAAAACACACCTAGGAAAAGTTTCTAAAGCACGACTCCAAACATTAGAATGCAACACCTCACAGAAGATTTTCTTCACACACTACTAGTATTACCTTAAATTTATGCAGCACTATCCCCAGTTGAACCTCAGAAGATTGCTCCTTGCTAGATTATACCTAATAACTGAGCCACAAACAGAACCAGGTACAATACTGACAGTTATATAAGAGCTCAACCAGCTAAATTGGCCACAGTTTCTTCAATGAATGTAGAAACACGCAGTATGCTGGGTTTTCTGTAAACACCAGCCCCATGGTTTCCAGTGTGATTTGTTGATTGGTAAAAAATTCAACAAGGTTGTTGAACTTAAAACTGAAGTGTCAAAATAGGTGAAAATTGTAATTCCTTCATTCTCCCAGGGGAAATTCAAGGGATTGCTGAGATGCTCATGACAACTCAAAAACCACGTGGAACAGAAAACATCAACCATTTCATTCCTGCCTAGCAAAAGGCACTCCTGTGGCTCCAGCAGAATCCATCCCCAGCAACACCAACAGCTGGAAGCACCACTGCATTTCTTCACTCCTGTTACCCCAGACAAAGCTCTCTGTACAGGACATTGCTGGTAACTGGATTAGCAGTTTCAGGCATGTCCAGTAGTTCCTGCCATCAAGAACACATTATCTTACGTATCTTTCGTATCAACATGCAAGATAAAGAGCAAACACTGCTGGCTTGAGAAAGATCTGTCAGGTATACAAAGAGCATTTCCCAAGCTTTGCAAAATTATTGACCAGAGTGGCCACTTCAGTAGCAACACACTCACTGGCTTGGACAACAGGAGAAAGTCTCACAGCAGCTTTTGGAAACAGGGCATGGAATTATTACTCACAGTGTTACAAGGGCTTTCACAAGGTTTTTTTTCACACTTGAAGAAAGTCAAAGCAATTTCTTAATTCTGTGACGTTTATGTTCCCCCACCTCCAAAAAGGGCTAAACTATGCTTGCATTTTAAAAACTGGTGATAGAAAAGAACTACTGATGAACAGAATCTCACTTTTATGGGGCACACATTGTTCAAACATTGCTTGAGAACAGTGTTATAAAGACATTTTCCATGAAGCAGAACACATTAGGAACAACACAGAAGTTTTTGATATACAGCTAGTCCAGCACATTTTTTTTAATAAACCATTTAAATTAATAAGGCACTTTCATACTGTTTCACCATCTTTTGAACTTCTGTGGCAATGTCTGGAAAAACAAACACATTCATTACAAAGTCATAAGAATCTTCAGCCATGTATACAACATTTGGTCACTTCAGAGTCCATGTATTAATATATTCATGACTTATAAAAGGCAGAGACTTGCACAAATCATTAACCTAGATTATTAACTGTTACAGCACCCAACAGCTTGCTCATGGTAATAGCATGTAGCTACTTATTCCACCCTGTATTACTGTGGTCACACCCCTCTGTAGCATGCCCATAATGTGTTTATAACTTGGAACAGTTCATAAATGATTTATAAAAAAAAATCTTAAAATAAAAAATGTCCCTGTATCTCTTTTTTTTTTAAACCATCTGGGCTCTCAACGCACAATATGTGAAAGCACAAAGCAAAGATGAACACAAGATACATCTGATTTTAAGATGACAGATGAAGAAAAAGGGCTTTTTTTGTTTTAAAAAATACACATATATACAAGGTATTGACTGTTCTCAAGCTAACAGTGGAACAATATGATCAAGAACATAATTTTATATAGTTTTAAAGAAGTGCAGTCGCAAAAGTGACAGTTTATGTATAAATAACTGAACTGCAAAGTGAACGTAAAAACAGCATCACACTTTCAGTCAGTACAATCACTTACCAATTTCAGCAGGTAGTTGTTTGATTTTATTCTCTCGTATGCTAAGCATGGTGAGTTTTGACAAGTTTTTGATATCCTTTTCCACAGTAGTTATACGATTAAAGCGTAGGTACAGAGTGGCGAGGGAGTTTAGCCTGTACACCACCGAGGGGATTTCTCTCAGTTTGTTATGCCGCAGGTCAAGCATGCGCAGTTTCTTCAAGTTATCAAGAGAGTCAGGCAAACTGGTGAGTGAGTTCTCACTCAGAGCCAGTGTCACCAGGTTCACAAGACAGCCCACCTCTGCCGGTAGGCACTGCAGTTTGTTACTGTATAAATAAAGTTCTGTTAACTGCGTTAGCTCTTTGATAGCTGATGGAAGCAAGTGTATAGACCTCTTGGACAAGTCCAAGCGCATAGAATTCTCTTCCCGGCATTTATTTAGCTCTTTGATCACTTCAGCATTGCTGGATTTTTTGCGAGTACCTGTGGCAGGATTAGGTCTTTTTATCGTATTGTCCACTGAAAAAGCTACCCCAGGCTGCGTGCTACTGGAGTCCTTCTTTCCATCTTTGGCATCTTTCCCTTTGGTCTTAGGCTCCTTTTCTTTGCTCTCTTTCCCAAATCCTCCAGAGGCCTTGGCCTCTTTCTCCCTTTCTTTTGATGATTGGACTTTTGGATCCTTCTCTTTACAGTCCTTTTCTT
The DNA here is from genome assembly GCF_000738735.6 of Corvus cornix cornix. Taxonomy (NCBI): domain Eukaryota; kingdom Metazoa; phylum Chordata; class Aves; order Passeriformes; family Corvidae; genus Corvus; species Corvus cornix. The sequence continues at coordinate 9,678,966 of NC_046336.1, forward strand.
TTCCTAGATTACTACTCATGGTGACTCAACGTTCAGCAAGCACTGCATGAAATCTGTTTCTGAAGTCCACAAGAACAATTTAATGCTGAGGCAACAAGGATCCTTAAAACACACAAGTGTTGAACCCAGGGAGGAGCTTCAGAGGTGTGGCACCCATTTGCTACATATTGGTTCTGAAGGCACTCTTTCCTAATCCTACTATCAGGAGACTCAGCTGTAGAGATTGGGTCAAATGCTCCGTATCAGTATTTCTGGAACACAGAGAGAAGAGAAGCCAAAGTTAGTGTAAATATAAAACTTCCAGTTCAATATTGAGTGTTTCTACATCAAGCCTGTGCTCGCTAACTCAGGTTAATGATTCGTCCTTCGGTTCAAATGTCAATGAAAAACCCAAGACTAAACCAAAAATACTACACATATTGCTCACAAGACCCACTGTGGTACAAGAACTGTACTAATTAGTATAGTTAGGGAAGAAAAATTACAATTCTTAAACATAATACTGCCTTTGGTACTACATTTGAGACATCATCTTGCGTCTTACCTAGTTCTTAGCATAACCCTCTGGTCATCAAAATGAATATTCTCTCTTCTCTCAATGCCCAATCAGCCAATAAATATCTGCTATAATTTTAAGTGTCTGCCTCTTCAAACAAACCTGTACAGGCTTATTCTTTCAGCACAAAAGAATCTCAGCTCGATCTACAGTGAAATCTAATATGCTACAGTAACACAAACACTTTGCCTTGAGATCTCTCTCCTGACCAGCTCTGAACCGCAGGTCTCTGCTTTTAATGTGGAGCAGAACATTCTCACCAGCTTCACATCCTTTGAAGAACCAAGCACAAGGATTCTTAAAATAAACCTATCAAAAAGTCAGCTGAAAGCCCAGAAGAAATAATATATTATGCTTCAAGAAAAGCAAAATTACCAACAAATTTCTCTTGGGAGTAGGACACAATATATCTTTACCTTATCTTGATTTTTCCCCCTCAATGACTAAAATGCAGCCTAGTAAGTGAACAGATGTCTGAAACCTATAAAGCCCCATTTTTACAAAATCATCATGCATCATGGAAAGTAGCTTTTCTTCATGTTTCAATTCAAAACACACGACATGCTCAAGAACTTCATGACTGAATACTCTGAAGAGGTTTTTGAATGTAATTTGTGGAAGAGAAATAAACAATCAATGGCAACAATAATTTCATGTCTGCATATTAGTCCACCTTTTAGCTTTGATATGCAGCATCCATGACTAAAGAAAGGTCCTTTGTTTCACAGCCACCTTGTTTAAATACTCTTAAAACATCCACAGGAGCTGTGTCCCTGTCCTTGCATTCCAGCTTCTGCATAAGTTCATAAAGCTTGTAATCAAAATCAATTAAATAATATTTTGCATACTTAAGCCATCAGCAAGTACTATAAATACAAACATTTTTTAGCTAAGCCCAAGTAACCATTTTTAATTGTGGTCATGTTGTGTATGCTTACCTTCAAATATAAACATGGACATGGAGAACACAAAGCTGCACACTTTGCTCCATAGATATATATTCATTCATATTTTTTTTAAAAGGTAAAGAAAATCTATTTAAAGACAATCCAAAGGACAAGGCACTTTACCCCAGCTGCAAATCAAGCTGTTTAGTAACAATTTCTTTCGAGTAACAAGCTCAAAAGAGAACCTGCCTCAGGAGGTGCCTTCCAGTCCTTCACCCTGATTCATTACTGCTACAGCATCACCAAGTGTGCTACAAACACCGTAATATCAAAAAACAAAAAATGAACGCCAAACAATCAAAGAAAACCAAAGAAAAATAAAAGAAAAAAAAAACACACAAAAAAATCCCAACATTGCCTCCAGTTTCTGTGTTCTGGACAACTTTGTCGTATTGGACCATGGCTGAATGCTAGGAGCAGCAAGCAAAAACAGTTTTTAACTTGGAAATTTTCTGCACTGTTGAGTTTTCTAAAGCAGCACAAGCCAGTTCTTTACTGTATCCTTAAGATTTCCACATGGCTTTTACACCATCCATTAACTTGACCTATCCTCAAGATTACTAACCTCACTAGATTATATTTAAACCTTCTCAGCAATGTATAATCCACATGCTTGTAAACCGCCAGTAACAGGAAATGTAATGACTCCCAATGCAAAAACACAGCTGAGTAAAGGGTGGGAGCCTGAAACGCTTGACAACACATTTTCATCATGAAAAAGTAACACAAAGAATCAAGAACAAACACAGTTTCTGAATTCCGATAATACACAGAACACAGACGGGCAGCAGTGCCAGAACAGCCACTGCTCCTCATCGAGGCCCTGAAGTGTGAAATACTCAAAGGGCTGCTGCTCTCTTGAGCTTTCATTTTAATCAAATTTAGGACCCACCAAGAGATTTGTTTCATTTCTTATGCACACAGCAGCTGGAGGAGGTTTAGAAAGAGCCTCAGAAAGGAAAGACTGCTGGAGATTAGCACTGCTGAAAGCAGCTCGGCAGTGCAAGCGCTCCAAATAATCTGCACGCATTTCACTGTCTTTGTTAGCAATAACTTTAATTGTACCTAAAAAGAAGTTAAATGCTCAACTTCACGTAAGTTGCTCTACATGATCTCTATTGAAGATCATTCAAGCTGATGGAGTTACTCACATACATCAAGTCAAACATGTATGTAAACTTTTGGGCATGAGTATAATTACACATACTACAGAGGAAGCTAAATATGTTTCAAAAGGTTATTCATATTTTTCAAGCCCTTCTAGTTAAAGGACAAGAGTCACCATCAATTCTAAACTACAGGCAAACAAGCATTCATTGTATCTCAGAAGGAGAGCTTCTTTTAGAGATATTTTTAGCAAAAGGAAATTCAGTGAAATTAGCTAGTTCTGCCAACTACTTCCATTTTCCAATGCTGTTCAAACCGACTTCCTGTCAGTATTAATTGACATAAAAACATTTAACTATTATGTCCTGCAGAACTTGGAAAATTTAATAAGACTCTTGCTTGGCACAGTATGTGAGGGAAAAAAAACTTTCAGAGAAGTTCAGGAAAATAATCTCTTCCCTGTTCCGAATATTATTTTCTTTTAAGTAAAATATTTGTAAATAGCTATAAATAACCAACTTCAGAGCTTTGATTCACTCCTCCTGATGCCTGGTGAACATAACCCAGATGTATTTAGTTTTTTCTGTCAACTCTAACTGATGAAAATTCAGAAAGAGAAGCAACTTCAGCCTAAACTGTATCACCTTCCTTACTGCCTGGAAAAGAGTAACATATCGACCTGGTATATTTTAATGATTTTTTTTTTTTTAAATATGTACAAGTAATTGAAAAGAGTTCAGTTTTTCTGACAAATACAACCTAAAACATTTATGCAATAAATGCTTTATTAGAAGTGTGGTAATGTAGGAACATTCTGCAATTCTAGGAATAACTCTAAACTAATCACTGCAATTTGGCAATATAAATATACCGATGTTTCCTGGTCACTATCTAATACAGTATGAGGCTTGAAATAAAGGATTTCAGCCAACTGCTATTCAAATAAGGCTGTAAAAGCCTTAACTGTCTCCTACCCACTACAGCAAAGCAGTGGGACCCCCCAGAAAAGGCTGTTCCCTGAATTACTCCCAGCAGTCCTTCACTTCCCAGAGGATGCGTTCAAGTGTCTTGTGACTCGCAAGTATATGAAAGTTTCCTGTGAGTTCAGAGACATGGCTTGAAAAAGAAATCGTTAAACGAAATAAAAGAGTCTCCCACAGCTGAAACATTTCCCTCTCAAGTGATGAGGCTAACCAACAGTGGTCTTCTCTGCCAAAGGAAAATCATCGTGGCACGTCATCTTACAAAATGGTCACTTTACAGCTCCACCTAAACCCTCACTGGTTCCCTTTCTGTGTTTCAGTAGCCAAACCAGGCACTTCAAACCATGAACATTGCTAATATTCCAAGCATGTAATATCTAAGGCATCATTTTCACTAAAGTGTAACACATTACACTCAATGGAAACAGCAATGTAGCTGCAGACACACAGGCCGGCATTTGAAAAGAAAATTTTTTACTACATGTATAACTTTGTATCACAATAGGAATGATTTTTCTCTTTGTTCTGTGATCATAATAAACTTAACCCACACCACAGCTAGGGCTTCTCAACCTAAATAACAGCATAAGATCATTCCGAATATTAAACATGTTGAAGAAATAAAGAATCAGATCATATTTGACCCTCTGGAGTAAGCAGACAATTATTCTACTACAAAATAAAAAATAAAATATTTTGAGATTGCAGTTCTAATCTAGGTGTTTCTGATTAGTCAGCCCTAAGTGATTCTTACTGACAAGGCAGAGTTCAAATACGATCTGGTAATTGCAGCAACACCTCTTCACAAACAAATACACACTAAAAAAAAAATCCTACCCTGTTAAAAGTATTTACCTTTTAATTAGAGCAGCATGGGACAGATCAAAAACATTTCATATTCCACTACACCACAAAGATGAACACATCAATAAGCAATGGATGAAATTTAAAGCTTAGACCAAGTGGCTGCAATGAATTTCCATTCTCAATACCACATATGCAAAAAAAAATTTAAAAACCAACCCAAAAAAACCCCAACCACCATAGTCACTACTTTCATTTGGAAACCCAAATAGCTTAAGCCAACAAGTCACTTGCAAACAAAGCACATTCTCTCCTACAATTTGCTAGCTTCAAACATCTGACCTACAGAGTTTTCATCTGCATAAATGCATTTCAGCTTCTGCCACTGCAGCCACCACGGACCAGCTGGGAGCAAACTGCTGAATCAGTCACCAGCGGTTGCACAGCTCCTCTAAACACAAAACCTCATTCAGAGGTATGGAGACAGCACAGGAACAAACCAGCCATCAGTCCACCAGAGATCAAAAACCACCTCATCTATCTCAACAAAAGCCTGAAATATGCCAGCTAGACAGCTTCTCTTCTTTGGGAAGAAACCTGTTATTCCAGAGTACAGGGTTCTCAATGGCAGCAGGCACTAATACTGAAATGGTTTGTCGTGCCAGCTACCCTGGTTGGCTTCTTCAGTAGAGAAGGCTGACCATTAAATTCATCTCAGTCCTCTAAGTGGATGGCCAGCAGATGGTAGTTCACAGACTACCAATTTAGCCTCATTTCAATACCCCAGGATGTGGCACAGCTTTCACCCTAATCCCCTCTCACACTGAGGGAGCGGCTTGATCACTGCAGCCACAGCCTGAGCCTGTGGAGCTGGGTAAGGAGGAGTCCTGGGCCCTGACAGCCCAACCAAGCCCTTTAGAACATCTTCATCTGCCTCAAGACTGCAGCCAAGACCATCCCCTGACTGTTTGCTGCTTCCACGGCTGCTTAACAGCCGAGCATAAACCCGTCTCACATTCGAGCAAAACCTGGGGGTCGAGGGAATAACTGAACAAACATCAGTCCAAGGGGGCAACAACTCCATTTAGACCATCTCTAAGGGCTTCCTTACGCTTCACTTGTGGCATCTTAAATCTCCAAGCACATCTGTAACTATAGGCACCTAATTACAAACTCATGTGCAATTACACCCGGAGTTACTATAAATAAGCAAATGAGTTTCTAGAGATTTTGGAGGTTGATTGTGTGCTTGCAGAACCAGGCAGATCTCCCAGGACATCCCATCCCAGCTTCTGACACAGCCGTGCCCTTCCAGGGCAAATGGGCAGGCACATGGACATCACTGCTGGGTTTGAAGCTTTGGAATCCGTCTTTTCACCCACTGGTCACCAGCTTTGCTGTCTGTGGAAGTACTTCACTGCACTAAGTGCCAGGTCACATACCAAAGTCCAGAGCTATCAGGACAAAAAAGCTCCACACTTGCAGACAGAAAGTCACCGATGCAGACAGAAAGTCGTCTATGCCTTAAGTTCCTAGGAGGTAGAAATAATCTTTTGTGCCCTGCCTTTGAACTCACCTAGCAAGTACAAAAATACACATGCTGTGATTCATTCTGTGCACTCCAACATTACTTTTACGAAGCACTCTCTCTTCTTCTCCTTTGCAGGAACAAAAACCCACTAGTTTTTCAGCCAAGTTATAAAATACCATTATGTGTTTTTGTAGAAGCAGACTCCAAGAGCAAAGAATTCTGCTAATGCCATGCAGCAGCTTATTTTAATATGTAAAAAGGTACTTTCTGCATGTGTGGCCCCCCAGCATGTACCTTTTGAGCTGCATGTCTCCATTTCCATGGCAACTCGCTGTATCAGCAGGCTACGTAATCCTGCATAATACATGAAATTTGAAAATCCTAACTTGCTAGATGAAACAAATTTCCCAGATTTAGTGCAGTTCTAATATCTCTTAAAGGGGTCATTCTAAATGGATATATTAGCCCAGGAAAACCCAGTTCATATTTTTGTGACCATACAACTTCTGTATCTATAGTGGCATATAACCTTCTGCAAGAGCCAGTGCTCCCAACCCACCCAATACCCTCCTTTGAATAAAGATCACCCACTTGTAGCAAAAACCTAATTTCCAATATGAATTTCACTATTACCACCACACAGACACAACAATTCAGATCCCTCAACAGTTCCTACAAACACAGGAAGCAACCTGCCACACACAGTTTTGTTACAAATTTGGCAGAAAGTGGCACTGGTCCCACCAAAGGCGATGATACAAACTACAAACCAGCATCAAATATTTCTCATTCATTCATCATTTCCTCTGAGCAATAACAACAACTTATCAAAACAAAACCTACTAAAAAGGAAACAAAACATGAATGACAAGCAAGAGAGAAAGTAAACACACAAAGCAACAACAGAGGAACACATTATCTACTAATTATCTATATTATCAACAAATTTAAGTTATTTTGACCCTACAGAAATTGGGACAAAGCACACACAAAATCCCACCACAGTTAAACAAAAATTGCTCAATTACCATCTAGGGTAGCATCCCCCCTGGTCCCTAACAGCAACACAGAATTATCTACCAAAAAATCTTGTTCATTGTAGCAGTTCTCTGTTTCTTTACCTCTGAATTTGATGCAGTAAGTTTGCTCACCTTCTTCAACATGCTTTTCTGTAATAATTATGACTATTTCACAAAGTTCACTGCTGGATGATTCTCAGTCCCTCAAATTTTCTGACCATAATTAGTGACTGTAAGTCACTGGATCATTTTGCATAGGAACACTATGCTAGGAAAAAAAAACTATCTAAAAAACAACTTAAAATGTATTTTTAACACTATTCTGAACACAAAAAGAATTGATGACTATCTTCCATGTTCTAGCAGACAAAGCCACAATATCTACATTACTGCAGCTCAGCACTGAACAATATCTGGTCTCTCTTCAATTTTTTTATTTTTTAACTAAAATTATTTGCAGTTTTTGATCTTCAGCTAAGATAACAAAAGCCTGGACATATTTGTTTTATTGAACACCTAGTTTAAATATAACTAATGCATTGAAAAGGAAATATGCAGTAACATTTACTTTTCAACTAACATTGTGAGTTTGGAAGATACAGAAGTGTCTGTCAAAGTCCAAAAAAATACTTTACCCACAAGTTTCCAATTACGCATCTCCTCATCTTTAAAATCATTAACATATTTTGGATCTGACCAGTTCTTAGAAAACAACTAGCTCCTTGAATAGATCAGCATCCTTCCCAGAGAAAAGATAACAATCACAATCAGCATCAAATTTGCTCTAAGTGTACGTTTCTGCTTCATTACAACTAAATTAAATTAAATTTATTTTAAAATTGCACAATGATCAGCTAGAGTTCTTTCTTTATGATGGTATATTTTTCCACAAGTTTACATTATATATTTAAATATTACAGGAAACCAAAACAAATGTAGAATATTCTGAATGAAAGTCAAAAATATCTACACATCTCCCCCCCCCCCCCTACTGCTTAAGCAATGTTTTTTTCCAGTGAAGTTTTTTTTGTTTGGTTTTGTAATCTGACTCTCTCAGATAAATGCATCTTACCTGGTGAAAGTAAACTGATTCAGGCCAAGTTTATATATATATATATACAGAACATGAGTACAAAGAAATTGCTGTGTTTCAGTTAACTAGATAAAATACTCTCATCTCTTTTCTCCAGCAATCATTTGCCTAAACATGATGTGACCAACCACTTCTGCCATCCAAGTACTCAGATGCAAGAACTAGAAACTGTCAAAGAGAAATGGTATTTTTCCTGTATTATGTGTGCCCACGCCAGCTGGAGTCTCATTTTTAACCGCTACATTTCTGAGGTTAATTGCATTCTGCCCACTCAGTTTCAACTGGATTTTGCATTATTCCCTCCCTGTCTTCATCCTCCTGTGCTGCATTACTGCACACGGTTAAGCAGATTACCACATTCCAATGGACACCATGTTCCAGTGGATTCCATGTTCCTGGATCACTGCTTGAAATGATGCTCAACCACAGCTGCAGAAGCCAGAGTAACTTAGAAATACCTTGGGGAACTCTGCAAATTAACGGCACAATGGAAATGTAGACTCATTACAGACCCTGAGGAGGTGACGAAGAACAAAATTGCTCCCAAGCCTTTTCAAAACTTTCAACTGTTTTCCCCCATTGAGCATAACAGAATTAAACACAATGACATAAAGCAGTGAAGTATTATTGAAACAAACAGATGCATTCTATAGGTGATTCAGGTAGCCCTGTATACAGTCAGCGCTCTGTGGCAAGGGCTTCTTCAATCACATTGATCTGTATTAGACTTCACTCCTTCAAGTTGACATTTACCAGCATCTGCCTGCCAGCCCTTAGGGTTTTTTGGATTGTTTTGGGATTGGAGAGAGGGGCCTTGAGGGAACATAAGAATAGAGGGAAAAGGTAAGATAATTTACTTGGTTCAGCTGTTTGCAAGACTAACAGCTGGTAAAAGCACGTTGCTTTGTTCAAGTTGAAGGTAATCTTAACACCAATTTCGTAACTATGGCATTTTTAGTTTAGATTAGGGACTTCAAATCTATTAAAATGTCTGGTGCCACAGTGAATTTCACCATATATCCACTCCTGGCCACTCAAAATCTAATAAGAAAACTACGAGGACTTCGTGTGGTAACAAAGCTCTGAGTATTTCATACACCCTAAGCCTGCTTCACCTCCTCAACACCAACAGCTTCTGATACAAGGCATTCCCACAGAGCAAGTCAATCCCAGAGGGGCCAAAACAGGCCTTTCCTTTCAGCTGAGACACCCTCCTGCTGTCCTCCCCGCCTTCCACTGGGTCACAGCAGCCACACAGAGGAAAAAGCTCCTGCCTGGAGCACAGGCAAGCTGAGAAACAGGCAGGAGCTGGAGCACGAACAAGGATGGGAGGTGGGCAGGCACCGGTGATGGGCAAGAAGCAGCTGGTAAGAAATTCTACACAAGAGAGCATCACAGACATAAAAATACTGAGAAAATAATCAGCCAACAGGCACCACTCCTGCACCTACACAAGGCCTGAAAGAGGGGTCTTAGAGATGGCAAAAGCACGTAGTGACAGATATTAAACACACTGACAAGTATGGTCACCTAAAGCACTTGAAGCTGTCTCGTTCACACCTACCTAATTCTGATTGCTTTATATTGCAAACTTAATTTTCGTAACTTCTTAAGAGTATTTTTATTTAGCTTTTTACATGTTTTCTTCCCCATTCAACATTGAATGTATTAGCATTACGAAAAAAACCAAAAATGGCAGCATTTGAATTCATTGCAAGTTCATCCCCATTCTTACAGATTCTCAAGATGATCCCAGAGATTTCTTTTCCAGGATAGAAGATAAAAGTGAAACAAACAAGGACAAGAAAGCTCTGTTCACCTTCCTGTGAAGGAGCATGAAATGTCCAGATCTACCATGAATACTCTTCCTCCTCACCCCCACTGTCACAGTCCCTGATGCACAAAACACCAAAGCCCCAGCCTGGCACAACACTGAATACCATTCTGCTCATAACTTTGAGCCTGATTAAAACATTATTTCATATATACTAACAATTCTGGAAAACACATGATAAATTGGGTCTCTTCACAGGAACAAGATGTTTTCCTTCAAAAGGAAAAAAAAAGGAAAAAAAAAGTAAAAAGAAAACCACTATGATCCCTTCCAAGCAGATTCTTCAAAATCTGTTCAGATGAGGCATCCTTTTCTTTTCTTCCAAAAAAAACCCCAAAAGGTCTTCAATTACATTTTTCCTAGAAGCAGTGAAAAACATGATTTCTGCTTGTCAAAAATCAACTCAGTGATAGACTCTTAGCACACTTGAAAGGCTTGTGTACTGCAAAAGTAGAAAGTAGCAGCAGTGCTAACAAGAAAATTGTCATGGAAAAAATTTAGATGCAATCTGAATAAAACAATATTGTATAAATGTTGCAACAATACCTTTTACCTCACAACTTTCCAAAAAATTATATAAGGTAATGGAAATCTGAAAAAAACCTGATGAAAAAGCAGGGTAGCTTAGAGCTACACTATAGTTCATATCATTATCCTAACAAAATTAAAATCAAAATTGAACTATATGCCTATTTATAATGAGTGACATTTTTGCATCTCATTGCCCTGTGTTTTAGACAAGAAAGAGATGCCATAAATGTCTACATAATTCAGCAAGAAACTGTTTATGAGCATTTAAAATGCAACCTCTACAGCAGGTCAGGTACAACAGTGTCTCACCAGGCCTGCTGGTCTCCAGGTATTTGTCCCTTGCAGAGTCTGTTTGCATTGAACAAATGGACCAGAGGATTGCACTGAACTGTGCAAGCTGAGAACAGGGGATTCCCTGTATTGGGATTGCCCACATCTGCTCCTCTCTGACCTGCACAGAGGTGAGGATGTTCTCAGCTCCTTGCAGAGTGGCCCTGAACTCACCCAACCTCCAACAAACAGCTCAACAAAGTGATGGTGCCTCAATTTTTGCACTGATGCACAGGGCAGGAGAGGAGGATTTCAACCACCTAAGTGACATTCACATGAGTTGCACAAGCTGAACCAACTCAGATTAAAAGACAGTGAGTCCTTTTCAAACCAAGTATAATCCAAAAATTATTAGACATATGCAGAAAGAGCTCAGAAAAAATATACAGCCTCATAAATTGACTTGAAGGACTGAACAAATTTTAGTACGACAATATGCTCCAGAACAATATGTTCAAAATGAGGGTACTATATTTATATATGAACAGTATGAGGATACAAGGAAAATATCTGAGGACGTGAGAACAGAGCTCCCGAACAGAAGGAAAAAGAAGAAACTGAAACACTGTAGAGGTACCTGACACTCTAAAAACAAAACAATAAAAATTAGTTTAACAAAGAAGTTGATTAACTAATTTTTACTAATACCTGCTACCCGCTTGCACCTTTTTTACTCAACCATTCTCAAAATAGTGGGAAAGGAAGAAAAATCACAGGAATGACACTTCCAAGGAAAACATAAAGGATGAAAAAAAGAGAGCAAACACCAGTACAGGTAAAAGAGAGATGAAAACCACCAGCACATACCTGAAGTGAGACAGGAGTACTGGGTACAGGCTGCAAGGAACTCTAAGTATGACAATGGACAGGAATAACCAAAGAGCAGCAGCAGACAGACGGGCAGGACATCAGAACTGGGTAAGGAGGATGCGTGGAGCAGGACCTAAATTGCTGTGACCCCTGCAACAGGGCATGGCCAGTGGCACCCTCCCAGCAAGGCACAACATATGCCAGAGCTGTATTCCTCCACCCCATCCCAAGCCTTGCTCCATCCCTCCCTTTGCTGCAAGGCAGGAAACAGGCCAGTTACACCCAGTCTTTTATTCCCATGCTGGGGCTAAAGAATCAGCATGTGTATGAGGAAACCTCCTCTCTGCTGGCAGCCCCCAGCTCCTGTGATTCTTGGACAAAAGGCTGTGCAAACAGGGGCAGCTTCTCTCCCCCACAGTTCCTCCTTCCTCCCCTTCTTACATTCTCTGACAATAATTCTTCAAATAGGAGGTAGAGAAGAAGTTGCAATCTGAAGAGTTGAATATCACTGAGTGTACTGCACAAATTCCTACCAAACCAAAAGCTTCTGTAATTCTTAAGAGAGTAACATAACTAGTCTGACAATTGTCAGTACTGGCTTAGTATTATATTTAAATGCTATAAACATGAATTTTCAATTTTTTAAAAATGAATATACACATAAAATCACTTTATATTAGATCAGCATCCTATGGGGATCAAATTCAGACATGATGCAAAGAAGAAAATTTTAATTTTAAATGATTCTTGCTTGCTAAGGCTAAATTTGATCCGTTCTTGTGAGGACTACCAGTTGGAAACACAAGTGAGAGAAAATGAACCACAGCCTCTGTTTTTGACACACTGTGTGCTGTCCTCTAACTCCTAAATTCCTCATGTCAGATCTGTGCAGATGATACTATTTCACTGCTCACTTTTCTCACAACCAACTTTTAGCTTATTTTACAGAGTAAACAACATTATTACTAAATCCAGGCCAGATGATCCCTGCCAACACTCAGACTCATCACTGTGGGCTGCATTACAGCATGATCTTACACAGCACCATCTCGTTCCTACTTCTAGCATTTATCAATAAATTACTATTTTGATCCAGGAGCTCTTCATCTCTCTCCAGAAGAATGTGGTATCTTCAAGAGATGCTTCTACGGGTCCACTTCTTCTCATATTTATAAACACACCATAACTGTAGGAACCTGCTAGAAAATTGTCCTCCATCCTTTAGCCATGCTACCACTATGTTTAGATGGGACTACAATGTGTTATCTAAGAAAAAAATCAGTGTCAAAGTATTTACTGCCCAAATAGCCCTTCCACCTGTCCTTTAGAAAAAGGAAGCAAATCATTGCCCTGCAAGGCAGTTCTGGCGTGGACTGCTTCCAAGCCATGCTGCCCTGCATGCTCCAACATATTAGTCATGCCTGCACATACAATATATATAGAAGCTGCTAACAGAGATACAAAAGACTGAATGTTAAATAAAAAAGGGAGATAACACAGCAAATCCAATTTAGGCTGAAAAAATACCATCTGTTCCAGTTAAAATTTCTTCCTCATCTGTATTATCATCAGGAGCCCTCCGTTTGTTATTTATTATTTCTAGATAATTGTTTCTAGATATTGTTTCTAGATAATTGTTTCTAGATATTGTTTCAAGTATTAGGAGGTTTGCACAAAAGCCACATTACTTATTCAAGCACCACTAGCTATCACCAGAAGTACCAAAATAAAGTTGGAAGTGAGCCACAAGTGAGTTTGGTAAACTTCACAAAGTGTAAAGTAATTCTCCCCCCTACTTTTATATGTATGTATGTGTATATACATATATAATTATAACAACATAATTACAACTATGTCAGCATATCAGAGCACCTCATACTGAAAAGTGACCCTTAAAGGCAAATGAAAAGCTTGACCTAAAAGAACCATTTCCTTGCACTGGCTACTTACCCTGCTCTGTGATCACCTGTTGAAGCTTTCCTTTGTCACTGCTATTCAAGCTGGGATATTTTATTTACATTTGGCTGCAAGCACTAGGCAGTGGTTAGTAATACACTAATAATCAAAACCAAACAGTAGCCTTGGATGTAAAGTGCCCATGATCACATGAGGTCAGAAAAAGGACTATACAACCAGTTCCCCCCATCTGACTGATAAGAGAACTTAAGTGCTCACTAGCTGTTAATTAGGAGTTTTAGCAGCAAGGAAAATGAGAATCCAAATGAATCCTAAATGCAGGGATTCTAGAGTTATCATCTCTATAATGCATCAATAAAAATTTTATTTTGGAGTAGCTACCTGAAAAGTGGTCAAAAACTGGTGAAGAGAACACTTCCAGCATCATTAATTCTATTCTATTAATCAGGTTCTCCCCATTAATTTTTTGGTAACTGAAGAGCAGCACATTTGTAGTGGATGAATATATACAAACACCTGAAGTACTTATGGAAGATCCATCAGAGTGGAACCCCACAAAAGAAAACTTGCTAGTTAGTTCCTTATTCTTTCATTTAGTTATAAAGCAGGCTATACAACACTGAATTTACATAAAAATCATAACTAAGATATATCCAGGGCTGTTGCCCATCTCACCCTCCAGTGCTTGAGAAAGTTGCTTAAACGGGAAAGAAAACTGGCTTTAGGAAGGGATTTAAAAGAGTCTCAGCATTAATTTTACACTCTGCACCTAGACAACTTGAAATTCAGTCCATGAGCTTTTACAGCCACACACAATCCAAGCAGAACTTTTTGCTCTTCATGTGACATACAAGTCACTGCTCTATCACTGAAAAAGCGCATGAGAAAGTTCAAATCATTATTAATTTCTATTTAGAAACAGCAATTTGAAAGTAGCACTCACCTACAAACTTCCCATGCTCTCTCCCTTGACTTTTATTAGAAAGCTTTATACCTCTAGACTTCCAAACAGTGATGGAAGTATACCAGTTACTTGGAAAAAGTTCAGGCATGCACACATACCTGAATGTGTGCATTAAGATGAACGGAGGCAGGATACCTCACGTTACCTCAGGATAAGGGAATACAGACAAGCAGTAGCAATGAGTAGCTTTCATGCTCTGTATACCCTTTTGCCTTGCATTAACTTGTTTCTGTGTCACAAAATAAGACATTTACAGCCAAGATTACAAAAATTTATTCTGGACCACTTCTTTTTGTTGGAAGATATTTCAACTATTAATTATGTCATTTCAAAGACCAAGAGGGAGAAAAAAATCACGCTGTAAAGGTACAAAGAAATGAGAAAATCAGTCGAAGCAGCTCTCAAGCATACTTTTAGATTACCATGGTATACAACTGATTCGTTTATATTAAATACTTCTGAAAGAGACAGCAAGCTGGCCCAGAGAACCAACAGCGTGCAAACTGTGAAAGTCTCCCTGCTAACATAAAGCAGGTTTAAGTGGAAAAAAACAAAACAAACCAGTTTCAGTAGACACTGAAAACCACAGGACTGAAAGCTGTGACAAACACAGATTTCTCATTCCAAGACTTACATGTTGAGAATAACACAAAGATTTGCCTACAGAGACTGAGGATGTATGTCCACAGCTGATACACACCATGAGCTTTGAAGCTTAAGATGAGAGCACCTTTCTTTTAGTATTATCAATACAGAGGATCATTAAAGAAACAAGAGGTCACATAAAGACTACAACCATTTCAGCATCCTTTCATGTCACATGACTACTTGTTACCACACTGCACGTTCAAAGATGTAACACGCTACTCTCTGTGGCCAACATGCTGCTCTCTCACTGCCAACAGAGATCTCACTGCAGTCCTGGTTTTGTGCCCATTTGCCTTGCTCCACCTTGCACTTGTCTGGGAGGAGTGAGGAGTTTGGGGTTGGAATCCACCTCTGTTTCTCAACCATGGTGAGCTTGGCATCTCCAAGCCACATCCTGGGACTGGGTTTCAGGTCCCAGTGGCTCACAGGAGGGAAGGCAGAGCTATCCCACTGCCATTGCTGCTGGTGAAAATCTTCCCTGTGTGTCTTAATTTCTCTACTCTAATGCAAAAGGGATAGTGCACATCACATATAAAGGCAAGAAAGTTTATTCAAAACTATAAAAGGCTACAAGATCTTTTTGATACTGCAACAGCAAATTCAGAAATAACTATGATTTTCTCAGGGCTTCTGAAGCAGAACACTTCACCAAAGGCAAACGCACATCTTGAGATGTGAGCAGCTGCTCCAGAAGAGAAAAACTAGTTCCTTGTTCTCCTCTCTCTCTCTTTTTTATTTTTACACAACCTGATTTTGAGAAAAACATTTGGGTTTTCGTTACCACAGGAGGGCAGGAGCATGTAACGCTCCTGTCGATTTCTTCTCAGAGAGAGCAGAACAAACAGTGGGAGCTGGAATGCAGAAAGAGCCAAGTCAGAGACCCGGAGCGTGATGAAAATTCAGTCCTACCAGCGGAGTTAACTGCTTGTTAATGAAGGCGTATGCATCCCATCTGCTGACTACAGAAGAGCTGGAATGGGTTCAAAAACAGCCCAAGACAGACATACCATCAAATACACGATATGAACGTTGTGATCCACACTCAGTTTACCCTGTGGATTTTGGCAGGGCTGACTGCAGACCCAAGACACACATGGGCACTGAGGTGACAGGACATGAACCGTGTCCTTGTCACGCGTTAACTGTCACTGCCCGGTGAGAACAGGAATCCTTCCAGCAGAATTTGTTTATTCATTAATTCTGATTTCAGGAGAAAGTTCTGGCTTGCACCCAGCAGCTAATTGGTTCAATAAACAGCATCTCAGTTTAGAAGAAGAAAACATGATACTACAGTGAGAGCGTGTAACTGAAAGCTCGATATCTGGGTATGACTTAGGGCTTCTCCGAAGAGCTGCACTGCAAAGAGAGTTTTAAAAGACAAGACAGGATACAGTCTAAACGCAAGAAACAACTACCAACATTCATTTGAATACTTCTTATGGGGAAGAGAAAAGAGAAATTACTACTGTCCCTAATGATGACCCAAAACACAGAAAACAAATTTATGGATGAAGTCACGGAGAAAAAAAAAAATCCAGCTTGTTGTATTTAAATTCTGAATTACTACTCACAGGTATATTTAAACTTCTGCTCCCTCCTAGCTAGGCCTGTCACACACAATATGCTAAAAGCAAAGCTGCCAAACAATTGAGTATTCCAGAAAGCAAGTATGTAGTCCACCGTGAAAAACAAATATGATAACCTGAAGTCTCTGATCATCCACATGCTGTCAGAGAGTTCAAAAGAACTGGAGGGACTACCGAAATAACATCTGCTGCACAAAAACAAGCTCCCAGGTATCTTAATTTGTGCTATTTATTAATATGAATTTCCCTTTTCACAAAAAGGAGCAATCTAGAATTTTAAATTCAATAAAGCTTATGCAACTGCCAGTATTATAAAATTCTCTTAAGTAAGTAATATTTTTGGTTTTGTAAGTACTGAACAATAGCCATCACATTTGAAGAACTATTAGAAAAGTAATTGTCACAGATTGAACATATTCGCAAGAATATTTGAGCTGAGGCTTCATTTAACCCATACATCCCTTCAATAAGAAATTTGTGCAAATCACTCCAAATTCTGCATATTATATAGGATTTTTCTTGGCTTTAGACCCTTTGATTGTACAATCATTTCTCTACATTAGACATTTTTAAAAGTCATGTACTCTAATGTGCTACATCAGAAGCAACAGCAAAATGGGTTTTCATGCTAAGTCCTTCACATTCTGCTGTGATAAGCATTTTGCAGGACTACACAGATGGATTCTCTGTTAGCCCTTCACTTCCTTGTTTAGGAGGTCACTTTTTTTTCCATTATTTCTTTTTATATAGATCTATTTTTGACTGCAGTGGACTTTTGTTTATGTATTAAGCCACCTGATGCCTCCAGGAGACATATAGTTTGCTAGTGAAGTCATTTTCTCTCTGCTACACACAGTGACTCCGTGTAACTACACACTTCTAAACAGGAGTTGGTATTTGCAGCAATCTGCAAAAGACTCCTGGCTGGGCAGTTATCCCTTGGAATTCAAACAAAAGCACAGTTCTGCTTTTCTGAAGTAGAGGGGGAAGGGGAATATAACAGAGCACAAAACTCCAACATCACAATTTCAGAAATACATCTGTTCATCTAATGAAGAGAATAACGATCGCTCAGTTATTTCTTTGCCCTGGACAGCTGCAGGTTGATGGGGGGGTGTTGAGTTGGGAGAGAAGTACTGAGAGAGATTATAAGGTGTTTTAATTTCTTTTCTAATGAGGATGGAATGATGCTAGATTAGGTCTAACACAAACAAACAAATAAGACCGAAGCTAAAAGTCTGAACCTTTCCATGGCACAATGCACTTTACTCAGCACCTGCAGTTGCACTGTATGCAGAGCTTTAGCTAATTATCTACAGATTTACTACAACCTTCATTACTGTGCAATATAAGCTTTGTGACACACTGAATAGCTTTCTTTTGTTAAAAAAAAAAAGTACCTATGCAACAGTTAAAAGACAGTTTAAAAGAGCTTTTTTTTTTTGCTCTAAGTATTTTGACACAACATGAGTATTTCCTCCCAGGACAATTCTGAATAACCACTATTAATGCTGTGTATTACAAAACAGATCATAACTTTCAGCATAAAAAAAATTTACAACAGTCAGAAATCTTACTATATAGGGGACTGGACAGTTCACGTGCTACAATTACACAGACTACCACTACTGGCAGTCACAGGACAGAAATCCCATAACAAAGAGAAAGCAAAATCCCCTATTTGCCAAGATTTAGATAGCTGGAGCACAGGCAAGAGAAAGGAAAAGGAAAAGAGAGAAGTCTGACTCCCCACTATCATTGCAGCACCTCGGCTACAAACAAATATTGGGCCCTGGTTGTTTTGGCTGCCAGTCAAGTATTTCTTCATAAAAGTAATAAATACACTTACTTTTCTTCCCAGTCAACACAATATGCTAGACCAATGGATTGTAGCGACCATTCAAACCGTCATGAAACTCTTCAATTTCTGATTCAATACTAATTCCTATTAGGATGTAGACACTGAAAACACAGCTAAAAACAACAGTAAATCCTAAAGAGGTTTTGCCATATTTTTTGAAGTACTAACAACGTCATCTGTAATATCTAATAGGTAATTAAAATCCATATATATCTGTACATGAAATATAGATACACTACAGTTCAGTGTTCACAGGTATTGGGGTTTCAAGATTATTTTTATTCTTTTACATAACATTATTTAATCTTGCATTTTCATACCCATCACTATAAATAATTATTCTAAACTTCTAATAGACACAATTTTTTGACAGGATAAGTGTTAAAAGTACTGTATTATAGTAATATATATGTTGTTTGCAGCACTACGCAGAATACTTCATACGTAAGTGAATCATCAATCATCATACAGAAGTCTTAAGTAAATTTAGGATTCTCGCAATTCTATCACTTACTGTTTCAGAAAACAGTTTTTGTAATTTTAATTCTTACAACAAGATCATTCTGCATATCCTTAACCTGAATAACTCACACTGCTTTAATACATGCAAACAAGTGGAAGAGTGACAAGCTACTGATACCAGATATATTAAAAGAAAAAACCCCTAACATTTGATTTAAACCTCCCTTTCTTGATGCAGTTTTCATACACCAAACCACGTAAGACAGAGTGAACCCTAGGATTAAAACTGATTAGCCACAAAATATAAATAATAATTCATGTACCACCCTTCCCAAAATTTGACACATTACATTAATAACAAGTCTATAGCCACAAGAAAAGTCTCTATGCATCTATTAATCACTAGGAGTCAAGTACGTGATACTAATCACTGTTCTGTTTAACAACTCCGTAAAGCAAACTTTTGACAGATAGGTGATGGAAATCTGCCATCAATTCCCAAAAAGTGTCTGCTTTCAGTCACATCCCTGTATCGACACTTTCACTAAGTCAACAAATGTTTCAGCACCAAAACAATGGTTTCACATTCCTTATGCAGAAAATCTTCTCACAGACATCCATAGGATTTCTGGAATTAATGCAAAACGAAATCTCAAGCAAACATGTTTTGCAACCCCAAATATAGTGAGTTTAGAAATAGTTGGTGAAAAACTGCTCAAGCTTGAAATTTTTTTGCCTCCAAGTGCATGTATCAACCTGTGGGCTGAAAGGAGTGGGAGACTAGAACATGGCTAAGTTAAAATTGCACCTCATCACAAACAAGCCTCACTATTTAATAAGGATGCACTTCAGAACCCCTCTCCAAAGCAATACCAACCACGAACGAGATCTGTGCTACAGAAAGAACCTATTTTAAAGCCTAGCAGTCAAAGCAGTGAGTGAATTGAGATGTGCTGCAATATTTATGCAGCCATTATAATGCAAATGCAGAAGGTATTAGAAAGGCTATTTGCATTGGTGCACAGCCCCTTCAGTCTGCGCACAATGCCGACAGAAAGAACAATTAGGATGCATGCATAACAAAAAGACTCCGACCACAGGGTAGGCAGGTCCACTGAACCGGATACAATATCTACGGGATCAACAGGGCTCCATGGAAATACTGTCTGCTGGATCACACCATACCTCTTGTTCATACTTAGAATATGAAGCGTCCTTGGGCACAAAAGCGTATAAGGGATTAGCACAGCAAAGGTGAGAGCAAGCTACAACCCATTTAACGCGAGCACCAACCTCATGTCTCACAAGACAGCAGCTGGGCTGGAGCACAGCTCGGTCCCCAGGGCTGCTCCTCTCGGCAAAACCCCCCCACCACTATCAGCAGCAAACTTTCAACTAGGCTAAAAAATAATAAATTAAAAACGGGTACATACTTTTCTGTGGCAAAAAAAAACGTTCTCCAGCACTTGTTGTGACAGAAAGGGAGGCAGGCGTGCAAACCACAATCTAACATACATCCACTCTGAGAACAGACTATGCTTTTGCAGAGAAAGCAAAAAACAAACTAACAGACTCAAGTATTGCCTTTTTTTTTTTCAACACGTACACCTGAATGGTAAAATAATACTAAAAGAACCAAGTGTACAGGCAAATGGTTTTTTTATACAGGCAAGCCAGATTGTTTTAAAATGTTCTTTGACCGTGCACCCCAGTATTTATCCACATGAATTCACAGCCTCTTAATATATCCTCACACCAGTCAGCATGTCTACAATTATGTGATGGGCTCTGATCTCTCACGTATCTCTCTTGTAGAGCAATACAGATAAAGTACTTCTTAAACCGTGAGAATCTTAAAACAATCTAAAATCACCACGCGGCACAAACTTACTTTTTTAAAAGAAATTAGAAACTGTACATAATTTCTATACAAAAAAATACATTACCTGGAGGTTAATGATGAAAAAATTCTTAGTCATTAAAATTCCCTTTTCATCCAGAGACCCGGATATACTGAAAATGCCTTTACTGAACCGAATTTGATGTTGTAGAATTCCCAGATTTGTAATAGTACGTGATGTGTATTTCACAACAGAGTCAAGGCAAAGCAATGCAACAATAAACAAGCAAATTAAGGTCAATGGCTAATACTGCAAACATTACCTTGCTTATTATAACAACCTGTTACATTTTATCCTGGTCCATTTTGTAACACAGCAAGACCACTCTATCAAACAGACTAGACTATGTCAGCCAGTACAGTTTCCACGAAAAGGAGAGTTCTTTTTATCTGTACAATCAGTTGTAACTGGCTTTTTAATCTTCACTACTGCATCCTCCCCAGCCCTCTCACACACACACAAACCCACCAAAAAGAGAGACAGAAATATCTCCTCTGAGATGCAGTTGCATGCAGCAAAAATAAATACAAGGTACTACAACGACAGAGCGGAAAGCAAGCCTCGCTTCAATTAAAAGAGCACCACTGAAAAATAAAATCAAAAGCAATGAGCCTCGAAGCGTTCTGGGTGAGAAATGCCACTGGCCAAGCTGAACGGGAGGGTATGGCGGGCTGGACATGAGGACATGGCACCGGCTCTTCCTGGACACCTCAAACCCAGGCACTGGGGAGGGCAGGGGCAAGGTGGGCATCAGGGACAGCCATCCCGGGGGCTGTGGTGGGACACGGGAAGGGGCAACGCTGCCTTCCCCTCCTGCGCACACAAGTTTTCATCTTTCCTCAGACATGAAGGAGAACCTGCTCCTAGAGAGACACGGCTCCTTCCTAGCACCCACCCAAATTCTCCACAATGGTGTTTTGGAACCACTGAGATCTCTTATTAACTCAGTTTTATTTCCTTACTACCATACTAAACCTTCCCAAAACAGAGCTTTGTTATTTACTGGGCTTCCTCAGCCTTGCCAAGAAGGAATCACAGAATGTGATCCTTCCCATTCCGAATATGCAGAAGATGCTTTGACAGCCGTAATTCAATTACCACGCACGAGCACCATGCCCACATGCAAGCACCTGCATCCACCTATTTCACGGGTGCCGGACACAGGTCGACAGGTGCCGGCTCGTGTGGTGACAAGCGAGGACTGCCACACACACACTGTTCCAGCAGAAACATGCTTTTCTAGAAAGCCACAGCCAAGTCACAATCAATCCAAGGGTTTCCTAAAGGGCACACGCACAGCAGTTATCTTCCAAGCAATTAATCTCTGTACATAGGCTAACAGCGCAGGAAGACAGCTGGAGAAAATATTCCTCGTCTGAAGGAATCCCTTCAGTCACACGAAATTCCTGGAGGAGAATACACTCGTCAGTGAGATTTAAGTGTCAACATAACAAAGGAACGCCCCTCCCAGCACCTCCTGCCTTACAGATATGTCAGGCTGGAAAGGAAAAACTACACCGGGAACAGCAGCTATTCGCAACCAGCACTGTTCATCGACCCTCCCTTGCCATCAGCCCAAACAAAAAATGCTGGGCATTGTTTCTAGAAAGAGTAGATAGAGGGACATGGAAGAACACAGCATCCTCTTTGAGGGTTCCTCGGTATTCCTCAAAGGAAGGCTGTCGACACAAGGAGAGCCTTGTCTGGAATCATCTTTGTGTATTACAAGGTTACATATAAAATTAGTTTTGCCTAATATACATGTTTTGCCTTGCCACACGTGCAGAAATGCTGATGGCTGACAAACAACCTAAAGTTAAAGGAATACAGCTTCAAATTAGTAAAATAATCTCCCATTTTACTCGTCCACAGCAAAGAATAATTGCATAGAAAAACAAAACAGTCAAATCCAAATCATTCAAGGGGAATTAAGAGGATGAGGGTGTTACTAAAACTAAAATGTATGCACAGTAGTGTAATAACAAATTCATAAGATACTGTAAATCTTTCCTAAAACCAGACTAGGTTTATATCAAGATCACCATACAACATATGTCTGAAATATGGCTGTAAATAAGTGTGATTTAATTTGACCACCACCTACTTTAAGCCCTTGATTTTATAAATAGAAGTATATAATAATGACTAGTGATTTTAAAAAAACCAAACATACACACACAGTTTAGAGGGTAAAAAGAACAACATATGAAGTCAAACAGGCAAACAAGAAACCGTAGAAAATTAAGACCCTGAAGGTAATTACCAAAACGATCTTAATTTCTATTCTGATAGTTAAAAAAAAATCCCCACCAAGTACTGCAGCAATGACAATACACACAATTACAACTCCTCGATCATGAATATTCTGCCTCAAAAGTGTCTGCACATGTGCAGAACTCAATGCTTCCACAGTCCCATCTCAAAAACACAAAAATTACCAGTACTATTTCAGCACTTCGCAATTGTTTTCTCACACGCTGTGACTTTTTATTCCATGTCCATACCTGCTCCTAAATAGGATGGACAAGTGGAGCAGCAACACAGTTTCACCAAACTTCAGTTCTGCTGAATTTCTGTGTAGCTCACACCCAGTCGCAATTTTAGTCAACGCGGCCGTTCACCTTCCTAAGGTTACTACCGCTTTTGAAGCATTTCCTAGAGAAAGACACGAACAACTCGGTGAAGACGCCTTCTACAGCCACAAATACACGCGGGAAGCTGTCACACCGCTTTTCTCTGTCACACCTCTCTGTTTTAAATACCGGGAAAATCACCTGGCTAGACAGGAAGGCGACGACTTTTGAAACGAGATTCTGTCTCCGTGGCTCCATCAGAACTGCCACAATAAATACATCGGGCGAAACAGGAAAAGAGCCTCACGCCTATGCGAGAGGGTGGGGGACCGCACTGACACAGGCAGAGGCAGCTGTAATCATTACCCGCACGCCGGTAATCATTACCCTGAGCGCCAGTGCCACTACACACACGCCAGCTCGCTTCAATTTCGCTGTGCCAGCTCCCGGCACCGAGAGCTGGCGGGGAGGAGGAGAGGTGAGGCTGTGAAACGGAGCTTCCTCCTTTCTTTTTGTTGTTATTGTTGTTGTTGTGGCGGTCGCTGCCATCGCCCGGCGGCGCGGGGCAGTCCCTCGGCCGAGCCCCGCGGGGGCGATGACCGCCCCCGGCCCGCCCCACCTACGCCGGGCCCCGCGGAGCCGGGCGAAGCAGCCCCCACCGGGACGGACACGGGCTCCCCGCCGGCCGCCCCGCCGCCCCCACCTGCGCCCCGGCCCTCCCCGCCTTTGTGCCCGCGGCCTCCCGCCGCCCCCGGCCGCCGCCCGCTGTCAGCCGCCGCCCGGCCGAGCCCCCCGCCCCGCCCGCCCCGTACCGTGCGGCTCCGCCATCCTCCCGCGGCGCGCTCGGCTCCCGCTCCGCGCCCGGCCCTGCCCTGCCGGCCACCGTCTGTGCGCACCGAGCCGTCACGGGACCGCCCGCCCACGGACCTCCCGCGGCACTCGGGGCGGGACCGGCGAGCGCGGACACCGAGCGCTTCCAGGTTACGGCGGAAGCGCCGCGTTGCCAGTGGCGACGGCGGGAGCGGGGCCGTGCGGGGCCGTGCGGGGCCAGGCGCTCCCGGCGCCCGGGCCGGCTCCCCGCGGGGCTCGGGCGGGGCTCCCCTGCGCTGTCCCAGCGCCGATCGCGGGTCCCGTGGGTGGGTCCCGGCCCCGCACGCCCCGCTGAAAGCTGCCGTCGTGCCAGCGCTGCCGAGGTGTCCCCGGGTGAGGAGAGCAGCCCGTAGCTCCGTTGGTGACCCACTGCAACTCATTAAAGTGTTTCAACAAACAGGAAGTGTTTTCCTGCCATTCCAACCGCTGAACTGGCGAGTTGGCCCCCGGCGCAGCCAGGATCGGGAATTCTGGTGGGATGGGGGGTGCGGAGCAGCTCTCCGCAGTGCTGGACGCTCAGGGCACAGCCACCCGCTCTTGCTGCAAGGCACCTTTAGCTGCTGAGACATCGCCAAAGAGATGGACGTGGGGACCGCGACACTCCCGTGTCTCCTTTCTCGACAAAATCGGGACTATTCCCAGCTGGCAACTACTGTAACCTCAGACCAGTGTACTGATTCTTCTTTCTGTAGCAGGTATCTCAGGCTAAGCCCAACCAAGCTGCCCTTGCAAGGGATACGTGGGAGCTGCAAGAAAGGGCAGCAGCCGTTCAGAAGGTGACAACCACACCTCTGTGTGGACAAACACACTCACGTGTGACAGAGCACCTGCCATCAGTCGCCCTTTCATTTCGAATGGGCTTTAAAAGCAAGTTCTTAGACGACTTGTTAGAACACATCTTTCAGTATTTTGCTGAGAAAGGTTTAGCTTTTTTAATGCTAAGTTCTCAGGTGGTTGCAATCAGTTCCCCTTTCAAGCCTAGATGGATTCTGCACTGCAGTAGTATCTCAACTTCAGAATTTCTAAAATAAGGTTCAAATTAATAGGAGTCTACTAATTGATCTCAGTAGTTGCTGGTCTGGACTGGTCCCACGGGCTCACGTTCAGCAGCTACTTCAGCAGAATCAAAACCATGAGTAAATTCGGGAGCCATTTCCTACATCAGATAGTCAAATATGAGTATCTGCTATTTCCATCAGTTTTTTTACAACTATTGGCAATCATCTGGGCTGATTTCAGTGAAACAAGGATATTCACATTCAATTATCAAATACCAAAATTCTACCAATTGCCTTTGTGTGCATCTGTGGCAAACCAAACAGTTCAATGTGGTTATGTGGGCTTTTACTAATAAATGCTGGACAGCATTAAAAGCAGAATTGGCCTTTTGGTGTATTGGATCACAAGGCAGAAACCAGTTGGAATTTCCTAGTGACAATATTTCTTACAATGACTGGATGTTTATTTGCTGTTATTAATCAGTAAAACTTCATTGTGGACAGTGCAGGATCCTCTGTAAGACATGGAAATGCACAATTTGCCTTGAGAGCTTGGAATCTGAAATAAATGTTTCTTGTGTGACTTAATTGAACACAGTTATTTGCCTTAAAAAACTGTAACACTCTAGGGAGGATCTGAATGTTTTGTTGACCGTGTACCTTTACGTTTCTCAGGCTCTGTGTGCAAAGTGTCACTGCCCAGTTGCCTTAGCATCGAGAGACTTACAAAGGATATGTGCTACATGTACTCCGGTTCTGTTAGAGATTCTACTTCTGTTTCTACTGGCTTTGCTTTAAAATACATTATTTGAAATCTAAAGAAATGTTACTTTATACTCAAAAACCCTGATCTGTTCTGAAAAGCTGATATAAAGCAGAGCAGGACAATTGCCACAAGAGATAAATCAGCCAAGAAATTTACACTGGTAACTCCACCCTTCTGCTGCAAATCCTTAAATATGTCATATGAGATTAGACTGATACTATGGTAATACTTGTGCCAACAATCAGAACTAACAGACATTTTTGCAAAGGCAGAATTCATGCATGGAAGATTTGTTTTTAATCTGCCCAAATGGAGTAGTTAATTTTATACCCTCCTACTGGATGCTGGAAAGCTCAGCTCCAACCTACTCCCAGTCTCAACCAGCACTGTTTGTCCCCAGATCTCATTGGCACCGACCTGTCCCAGAGCAGAAGGTGAATATAAGAGTTCACAGTCCTTGCAAGTATTAGTTAGTTAAGGGTCTCTCAGGATCAGGTGACTGTGCTGACAGGCCTGTATTTTGAACCTTGTGGGTACGGTGACTGAGCACCTCTCCTTAAGATAAATCCACAGACAGCAAGTCAGAGGTTCCTCAGTCTTTGTTGCCCCAGAAAACCCACAGGACTGTACAAGGACCTTGAATTATTGCCATCCACACTGAAATGAGCAGGAGGAGAAATATAATTAAAGAGCATTTCATAACCTACATAGTTCTGAATTAAGGTTTCAGCAGCGATTTCATTTGGACATTGCCTAACTTTTAAAGGCTTGGCTTTGCAGCATTCATAATGTTCCTGTAACACCTGTAGCATTTCCTGTGCTCCTGAAAAGGACAACTGTTGGTGCAGGACCACACAGCATCACAGCACCTCCGTGGGCCATCAGCTGTGCTGGCACCTTTGTGTGTCCAGCACAGATTCCTGCCCCTTTTACTGAAAGAGAAACAGCAGCAGTGGACTGTTATCCTCCATCCAGACCAGCAGCAGAAGGGGATGAGTGTTGGAATTTGGATTATTCCGTGGATTCATAAGACCACTCCTAAGGCTATTTAGTATTTACACAGTTGTTTCAAGTATGTTTCTACAAAACAGTGTGATTTATTAGGAGCTAGCTCTTACACAATGGACTAAAATAAAGCAATTAATTAGTTAAGCTTGCTTAAGCCAACCATAAGATCAATCTAGCAACTTCAGAATCATCTTTGACCAAATTCAGATACCTCTGATATATAGTCCCACTTGCCTTCTTTTAATTTAGTTGCTGCCAGACTAATGAATTGACCCTTTCTCTCTTGGTCATGTGGCCTTTTCACTACCTCCTCCCAGCTGTAAAATTTTTGTCATCCAACTACCCAAAAACCTGCTCTCCTCCCCCAGGCAGGCAGCTGCTGCTGCCTCGGCCAAGGACACTCAGCTCCAGTCGTTTCTGTGCTGCTGCTGGGGCAGACAGCACAAGAGGCAAATTCTTTGCTGGCTGAGCCAACATGAAGACCAGCCTCAGGGAAGCTCTGTTCCACTTCCAGCTCTGCAAGTCAGGATGTCCCAGCAAGCACAGCCCGTTGTGCCCCTTCCCACCCACATACCCCTCTGCTCTGCCCTGTGTGGGGCTGCTTCCCACAGCTCTCCCTTGCTACTCTGTTCCCTCCCTGCTGCCTGTGCCTGACCTCCACTCTCAGACTTGGATCACCTGTTCCTTCCCCAGACTGTCCCTCCTTTCTCAATCTCCAACAGGACCTCCAACTTTGGTTCCCCACGCCAGGTCCTAGTCCAGTCTCTTGTCTGGTTCTTCACATCACTGCCTATCCCCCTGACTTTCCACTTTCTTCCTTCTTCTTTCCTTGTACTAAAATTCTGTTGTGTCTTCTGTCTGCCAGTTCCTTGCCAACCAGCCTCAACATAAAACTCCTCTAATTCCCAGTTGTTCTTTCTTTCTTTCTGTATCTCAGTCTCCCACTATCATGTCTCAAATCTCCAAATTCCATCCTAGGTTTTACCTTCCTCTCATCTACACCTCAGTCTATCCAGACCTCCCTGCCATATCCTATTCCTTTCCCTTGAATTGTCAGTTTACCAGATGTTTGTCTTCAGTCTCTTGGCCAAGGGTTGCAAGGGGTTTAGTTATTTTGGGGGAGAGAGGCATGTTTTGAAGGCTGATGGCACAACAAATCCCGCTTCATTTTGTGAGCACCATACCCATCATGGAAATAGTGTATGCCTTTGTCATTCTTTTCTGCCTTCCCCTCAAATGGCACCTTGGCTCCACTGCCTTTATTATGAGTAGACAAAAACTGGGAAGGCTGGGCCACTTGGCAGAAGGGGAGAGAGGAGGGCACAGAAACCAAACCTGGAGGATGCACATGGAGAGTCAGAGCCCTTGTCAATGTCTAGAAGCTGATACTCAGGACTGACACCAAGCTCTGTCCCATTGAAATCAGACTTTGATTCCCCAGAGCAAAAGCTTTTGCTTGGGGCAAGATGCCTTTGCAATACAAAGAAGGATGCAAAGAAGGAGGAACCTCAAAATGTGGTTCTCTGTTGAAGGACTACAGTACAGTAAGATGTTGCTATTTTTACTGTCTCTTCCTTTTATATATTCAGAGCCAGGTCTGCTTACTTGAGCGACAAGAAGTTATTTTTGCTTTTTTCTCCAATTGTTTTTACAAAGCAAATGTGTGATAAAAGGACAGAGTACCTGTGTTCTCAAAAACAAGCAGCACAATTTAGGATTTTAGAACTACCATGTAAAAACTAATTCTGGTCCTGCCAGCTTCTACTTTCATTAGCCACCTATCCATGTCTGTTAGCAATTTTTTAAACAGGCTTTCTAGGTCTTACAAGAGCTCTTCCAGGTGGAAAGACAGGACATATCAGCACTGAAACAGCACATCCAGAATGTCACACATGAAGTTATTTTCTTATTTACCTGTATGCACACAAACTTCTTCCAGTATGTGCTGTGTTCCAACTGCCCCAGCAGTTCTTAAGTTTGTTTAGTGCAAGGAAAAACTGCAAATCCAGCAGGCTATCAAGCAAGCTAATCTTCAGTTATACAAACGGAGAGTCAACCAGTTCAAACAATTTATCTTTCAAAGTCAACACGACAAACAACAGAAACAAGCAAGAGCTTCTTCATTCACAACAGACAATAAACTGTATTTTTTTAGTGTAGCTATTCTAGGCAGGATAGTAACAGCTGTTAGAAACTCCTGTTTTTCTCTGCAGTGAAAGACGGGGCAAATTAAAGGCTTCAGTTGCCTGTACTTTGAAAGGGGAGAAAGGCCAGAATGAAAAACTCGGTTAAACTGAAACAGATGCTGATTATTCCAGCTCCAGTCAGGACATCCCTGAAGAAACCAACCTTTCTTGATTTAATTTTCTTTTCTGGTACTTGCAAATCCATTTCTGACATCCCAGGAAAACTCAAAAGGACAAAACAGGATCCAACAGGACACTCTGTGTTCTGGTAGACAAGCTCTTAGCTTTGGTCTGCAGCACCTGAATTTCAGTAGATCGTGTGCCTACCAAGGACTAACCACATCCAGGTCTAGTATAACTCCCACAACTAAGGGGCAAGAGGGGATGAGTACTCTCAAAAGTGAGTTTAAATCTACAGAGGTTGAGCTTCCTCTGTAGTCAATAAGATAAGCCTGTGCTTAGGCACTCTGAATCATATTCTGAAGAAATCACTTTTTCCATTGACCTCATGCAGACGCTGGGGAGTTGAGCTTTCCAAGGGAAAAGCCACTTCCTCCCCAGGAAAGTGCATTCAAGTCTAAGTAGCCCTGGGTTCACCAGCTTTTCACATGCCTCACGTTGCTCTGGGACCTGGGAGCTGCTCGAGTGCTGTAGGTCTGTGCCTGCAGGTGATACAAGGCATCTCCTACCATTCTACCTGTTTCCTTTGGCTCTCATGGAAGTCTTCTAAAACTGGCTGGCACCAGTACTGTGGTATGGTGTGGCTCGGATTTCATTTACACTGCATGTTGTTTCATGCCTTCAGAGATCCGTGGAGATTAGTACCAGGCTGACTGGAATGGCACGGTGCATAGGAATGCGACTGCAGCCCAAGTTTTTGTCTGCTGAACTTCATACAAGGGCATATCCTGACTCCATTCCACATAAAAGAAGGATCAGGCTTCCACTTCCCCCTTGTCCTCTCTGATCTTCCAGTTCTCAGCAGCCACAACAGAGTGACAGTGTAGCCTCTCCTTCTGAGAGAGAGCCTGACCACAACCAGTTCTGAACCGTATCATTTCTAGCTGATAAAGGTGTGAAGCTAAAGGAAGGAGGCTCCCACAGTAGCCAAGAAAGGGGAAAGGTCTCTGGGAGTGGTGGCTCCAGCAAGGCAGAACAACTTTATTACAAGTTTTTTTGAGATTGCTGTAAACAACTCACCTGTGTCCTGAAAGTAGCTGGGAGTGGCAGCACGTCCATGCTGAGCTCTGTGAAACAGCAGCCCCTGCCCAGGCACGTATCTCTGCCAGCAGGTTAACCCAGGCCACAGGCACAAGCAGTTTTTCCTTGGGATTACAGCTTGTCACTGCTGCAAGCTCTGCTGCCTGAAATGTGGAAGGAGATGAAGATCAGCTGAATAGGAGAGTCTCCAGGAAAACAAACAAACAAACACAACCCTTGTTCGCATCCTCACAATCAGAAAGATATTCTTTAAAAGTGACCCAGGAAGAAAAAGTTGAATTTGAATAAAATATTTGCCTGTTGGTCTTAATAGCTGCAGCTCTGCTATTTTCTCTTCCTCTTCCAGAGTGCCAGCAGAGATTGAGTGCTGGAGTCAGGGATGTATTTCCTGAAGGGTGACAAATAGCAATAAAGCCTAAAGTCAATTCCACATTGAAATTCTTACATAAATTGTTCCTTCCTGAAGAAAAGAGATGGATGAAAAATATAATCAGAAAGTAATATGAAATAAGTAATCCTACAGTTCAGTTACAGGAAGTGAAAAGAACAACCCCAACAATCGGTCAGGGAGCCAGGCATTACAGGGAGTACACCTATAAAGGGAGGTTTCAGCTGAGGATTTCTAAATGAAACTCTGAAAACTAAATCATTCAGGTGCAGATAGATCTTCCAAAAGGAGATAATGAAACTCCTTCTGCCCAGAGCCATGAAAACTAGAGCAGAGTGAGTGCCAGCAACCCTAACATTTATGATTATTGTGGTATTACACAGGAGCCTTGATCTTTGGGGGGGGGGGGGGGGGGGGGGGGCAAGGGGGAGGAATTGTACAAGAAGAGTGTTCTCATTCAGAGGCTGAAAGCCAAGTGTAAGACCAGAAAAATGACACATATTTGTCACAGGCACAGGGAGCATGAGGAGAGAAAAGCAGTCAGAGTGCTGCCAAGCTTTTTTTATAGGCCATACGCACAAGGAGAGTGTTGGAGAGAGCTCAGAAAGATTATTTTTTCAACACACATTATTAAGAGCCTGGTTGCAAGGCTGGGAGGAAGCACAGAGATGTTTGAAATGGCAGCAAGTAGGCAGTGGAACTGGTCATCACAAGCTGATCTCAGAAAAAGAGCTGATATCCCAGTAATAGTCTGGAACAGATGAACAGGGATGGGCTAGGGAAAGACGGATCTTGAAGAGGAAGGAGCGACACAGAGCAAAGGGCTAAGAACAGTCCTGCATTGTGAGGACAAGGGCTTGGTTATCCAAGAGTTTTCTTTCCCTCTCTTGTTTCTCAGGGGGAGGAGTGGTGTTTCAAGGGAGAATAATACAGTCATTTGACTGTGTTGAGAGATTTATGATTTGACTTTACCATGTGTTAAAATATTGATTCTCTTTCTAACATATGCTTGAGATAGTGACAATAGCTTTTCTATATAGAAGACTGACTTCTGCAAACAAAAGGTGGGACTTCATAGTAGGATGCAGCGAGGATGGGTAAAAACAAAGCGATGTAAGTGAAGCACAAGTCTCAATTTTCTTCCACTCAATTAAATAAAGATAGCAAGAGAGACACTGAGCAGTGTGTGGCAGTGAGAAGCTGGAACAATTAAACAATAATCTGACAGACGGTGCACTTACGGGCAATTACAGCAAGCCTCTGCTGGCACTTCAGGGCACGAGGCCAAAGACTTGAGCGATTCAAACCCCACGAGCAGAGCAGTAACCTCCTAGAAATGCCAGTGTAGAGCATTTGGCTTAGGAGACCAGAATGGGACTTACATGGAGCCAGGTCTCTGCATTTACCAGGTGTTAGCAGGAAGAGTGGCCTGTCAAAAAGCTGTTTCTGTGTCCCTTGGATAATGCATTACCAGGCACGTCTCTTTGCCTTTTGCATACAGCTTGAGGATCCCACTGCATCAAACAACAAACTTAAAATAAGTATATTCAGAAAGCTCAACTAAAAGAAATCATTTGTCTGTCAACTCCCTTTCAAAATAAGGACTGGGTTACACACCAAGCTATCAAGCTTCAGGCTCTGAAGGCATTTGGGACTCCCGCAGGAGCCACACCAGGCTTTCTGTTCCCCGCCTTACCCCACCCAGTAAACCCAAACCACCTTCCTCCTGTCTCTGAAGCTGGGCTCTGTGTCCCATGGTACCTACCACTCAGCAGCTTCAGGGACAATTGCATGAAATCTGCAGGTGTGTGTCTGAAAGCACTGGGATGCATTGTTCAACAAATGCTGCCACACTGCATTTCTGATCTTGTCAGCACATAGAGAGGTGAAACAAGCTCTAGATTTTTAGAAAAAAAGAAAAGAGGGAGAGATCCAAGTGGAAAGCAAACACAGATCAGGTGCTGTTAAAAGCTTCTTAAACCGTCAACAAAATATTTACTTAAACTCAGAACAGAAAGTCACCTTCAAGATGGGTAGTTCTCATCAAAGTGGCTTTATTTTTAAACACCCCATGTCTGGAGCTACATGATTATACAGGACTCTGAACCAAATTTTTGCTTTTTAAAGTAAGGACTTGATTCCAGACTTTCTTGTCATATGGAAAACATGAACTTGAAAGGCTCAAAAAGCAGAAGGAAAATAAAAAGCATTTAAAATGTATAAAGACAAAAACCAAGCCTCATAAATAAATGGGACTGGCAACATTGCTTCACCTAAATGCTCTTTTCTTCTACTTAGCAGGAGATGTTTCTCAAGACTTGAAATAAGTGTTGTTTTGTATCTGCAGGGCTTTCAGCAAGTGGCTGCCAAATTACGAAACCCTCTGGATTCCAGCAATGCACATCTCTGCTGTCTGCTGCACTCGGAGTATCTGGGAACAGGAGGAGGAAAACAAGCTTATCATTTATAAAATTATTGCTGGTTTTGTGGTTGTGAGGCTCTCTGCAGTGCACAAGAATAACTTGTTTGTGACATCAGTAAAATAAGGATGTGCAACCTAGAGCATGTTGTCCTCTCCATGGATACCACACTTACGCTTTCTCAAATAACACTGGGTTTCATCCCAAGGTTGAGTCTCAGGACTCTGGGAAGCTTCGTGTCATGGGGACACAACTTGAGACCTGGGCACAAGGACAGCCTTGTTCTGACTTCTCCAGCCTTGTGGAGTGGCACCAAGATAATGCACTGACTCAGCACAGTCCCATTGCAAGTGCACGGTGCTTTTACCCATGGAAGGGGTTTGGCAAACAACTTCCTAGATATTCCTGGCAACTGGAAAGGCCCATGAGAGAAATGAATGGGTGCTTGAGCATATGTCGACCCCAAAGGCCAAAAAGACTAAAAAATGGAGTATAACTATGCTTTCTTTAGGAGAAGAGATTGGATTTCTCATCTGTAACTGGAAAACTCACAACTTTTCTTGTTTCTCTTCCAACTAAACAAGGGGACTTAGGTCCTCTATGAAATGCTTTTCCCTCCTCTTAACTATAGCCAACACTGTTCCAGTGAATAAATACCAGCCTTACTCAAAACTAAACCCAGTCTTGTTTTTAAGGCGCTTTGAAAAGTAGGACATTAAGCTGCGTGCCCATGCCTCCCTCCCCTCTCTCATCCAGATCTCCCAGTCATGAAGGTGGTAACTATGATTTTTTTCCCAGGAAAGGAGAAAAAGGAAGGAGGCGTCTTAAAAACAGACTTACTAGAAACTGTTGAAAACAACCTTCACAATCACGCCTGTCCCAGTGCTATCAGCTTTCTAGATAGGCTGCCAAGCTGGCATTTGAGTAGCTAAGAAAATGGATCTAGTACAGGATGCCAGACTCCTCAGTCACGAAAATGCTCAAGTAACAAACTCAGTTGACCATTGTTTCTTATCACCAAGCAAACAAACCCCGTTGGCAGGAAAACTGCTATTGGAAAATGATTCCCTGGACGACTGAGATGGACTCCAAATGCCAGTGCTCACATAATGCTGGACTCCAGGTGGCCATTGGCACTGTGAAGGACACTGGCAAAAAAACCTGGCCTGCAATTTGATTTCAACATCTTGCTTTCAGCTCATTTCTGTTGCTCTGCAGGCCATATTTGTTACCACAGGAATAACTCCTGCTTTCACAGTGCAAAAATTTCGTCATAACTGGGTATCTTTTATGTTCATTTTTAGCCAGAGCCATCTCTAAGATGCTGGATCAGTTCTTAAAAACAAACTAACAACTACCAAATTACTGATCTGCAAATTGTACTGTTTAAAATGCACTGGTTTACAACACATCCATCACAAAGCAGTGCCTCATCCTTTCACTTCCAGTCAGCACAAAATACTGATTGGCACATGGAAAAGCACATCAGACAAAGGAGCTTTTCCCACTGAAATCAGTGGGAATGCTTCTGAGCACTTCAAAGGGTAGAGAAGGATGTCCCCAGCAAGCACATCCATTTTACAGCCTCATCAACAGAAATCTTCTGACCTGAAAGTGGAATATGTGAGTAAGAACAAAAAGCACTCATTTCTGTGCTGCCCAGGACCAGCCCAGGAGTGTTATCTTTGGCCAGCGCCACAAAAGGCAGGAAAGAGGAGCCCTGCTCTCACCCTCCGTGGGTTCTGCTGGCCTCCAACCCAGCATCAGGCGAGGCTTCCAGCACAGTGGAACCGGGCTACCTGAGGGACTGTCAGCTTCCTACTCTAAGTTTCTTAGAGGAAAAAGGAAATAGTTCTGGAACAATGCAGACAGAGGCTTTAAATAACTATCAGAGGTGCCACTTACTGGAAACTAAAAGTTTTATCACTGCTCTCCCAGCAAACTTTGGATCCCACAGCTGACAGGTCCACCTGAGCTAGCAGAAGGAAGCACGCAGACAGCCACCATCAAGGCAGAATGGAAAAGAATTATCAGCAAAGATTATTTTCTCCCTCATTTTACTCATCCACGGCCAGTCCCTGTGCAAAGCGAGAAGCCAGATCTCAATCCCAGAACACGGAAAGGAGCCGTCCCCGCCTGCCCAGGCCAGGTTAGCAGGATTACCAGCCTGAACTGCCAATCCCCAGGCACACAGGGTGTGCAGGGCACACAGGCAAGCTCATCAGCAAACTCTAAAATTACAACACATCCCGGAATCGGGGCTTGCTGGGGCATCGCCAAGGCACAGGACAGGTGAATCCCTCTCCACCGATCCCGCGTCACACGCGGCTCCCCGCGGGGGTTTCCCAGGGAAGCTGCTCCCGGTGGCAAAGATCCTCCAAAAGGCGGACCCCTGTGGGGGGCGTGGGGGATCTGGGTGCACTGGCCCGTCAGGTTCGGCGACATTTAAGCTCTCAGTGTTTAAAAAGACACCGGCTTTTACTGCTGTTTACCTGTCAAACAGCAGCATGATTCACATCGTGAATCCCGAGGCGCTGCCTGGAAACGAAAACCGGGACGCGTACGCCCTGGCCACGCCCGTCTGTTGGACGGTGTCTGCTGGGGATTTTATTTACAGAAGCAGAAAAGAAACCATAAAAGCGCCCCAAAGCCTGAGTTTCCGCGGCGGGCCCCGGCAGGCGGACAGGCAGCGGCTCGCCAGGGCCAGGCAGGCCCACGCAGGTGGAACGGCTCCGCCCCAGCGCAGAGCCCGGCGCAGCCAAGGCGGGGGGCGGCACCCCGGGATCCCGGGACCGGGATAGCCCCGGGGGAGCCGCTCCCGCCCCGCCCGGGGCTGCCCAGGCGCAGCGCCACGCCAAGGACTACAGTTCCCAACGCGCATTGTGGCCGGAGCCCCGTTCGGCCTACCACTCCCAGCATGCACCGGGGACACGACAGGAGTGCGTGGGCGGGGCGACGCGCAGGGGAAGCTGGGAGCTGTAGTTGTCCCCGGGGGGGCGGTGCCCGTGCCGGAGCCGCCATGCCGGAGGGGACGGGAGCGCTCCGGGAGGTGCTGCCCAAGCAAGGTAGCGGCGGCGAGCACTGCCCGGCCCGGGCCCGGCCCGGCCCGGCGCTCGCTCACGGCCCTTTTCTCTCTTTGCAGGGCAGCTGTCGGTGGAGGACACGGCCGCCATGGTGCTGTGCAAGCCCAAGATCCTGCCCCTCAAGTCGGTGTCGCTGGAGAAGCTGGAGAAGCTGCAGCGGGCGGCGCTGGAGGCGGCCCCGCCGCCGTCCGCGGGGGCCGCACCGCCTCGGCAGTAGCGCGGGGAGGGTCGCGCCCGGCGGCACCCGCCGATCGGAGGTACCGCTGGGTAACGGGGCTGCGGGATTAAAGCGCGGCCTGAACGCAGGCGGTGCTGCCGGGCTGGGAGGGGAGGCCGCGCGTCGGGCGCTGTTGGTGTAGAAGTTGCGCTGGTTGCTGCCCAGGCGATGTTTTAAACGCGTCTAAATTTAGAGGTACCAGAGCCCCTCGGACTGCGGGAGGAGGGCGAGTTACACAACCCCACTGCTCCAAGCCGGGCTTACCAAACCCGCTCGAGCACTGAAGCGCTTGGCTCCTAAAGCACAGAGTATTCCCGGCCCTGGAACGGCTACTCCCAGCATTTCGGAACACTTGAAATCTTGACATGAAACTGAAAAACAAAGGAGAGGCTCCACCGTGTTCCTGTAAGCGAGTTCCCTTAGGTCCATCTTGTTCTTGAGCAAGGGCTTGGCAAAGCTGTGCTGCAAAGACACGTTCACAGTATCTCTGCCAGCCTAGACGCTCCTACGCAAGTCAGTTGTGTTTTCCAAAACAGATCTCGTAAATACTTATTTAACCACGAGCTTAATTACTCCGTGCTCTCCTCCTGACGGCAATACCAAAGGGCAGCGTTAGATGTACTGCTTAATTTGTTCTGCGTAAAATAAATAAAAAGGAGGCAGAAACAAGAGCTTCACAAAAAATATTTTTAATATGTTTTACCAGAACTTTTCACTTTTCCAGTTACATAGAAAAAAAAGACAAGTTTGGTACATGGGGGCTGAAACCAACCAGTGTTCTCCCCTGAAACAGATGAATTTGTCTTGTGACCCAACTGTATTTTCTTGGGCTCTTTAAAACGAACTGCTATTTTTTTTTTCCTCCCAAAGCACAGTATTTCTTCAGCAGCAATGGAAATGGGATCACAGCAGCTTAACTTGACCCTTCTATAATAAAGCTTTGTATAAACCAGTGATTTATGATGACAGCACTGTCCTGGAAATAGCGAGCGGCAGTCAAGACATCGATGCACACGTGGAATGATTAGGTCATAAACATGGCACATACAGAGATAGCTTATTTGAAGGCACCACCACAGCAGAGTGGCCAGTTGTTCTACTATATGCCCAAAGAAAGAAAACTTCTTCCTGAAATATACAAAACTATTAAAAAAAAAAAAAAGAAACAATTTGTACCCAAAACATGTGCTCTTAAAAAAATATGAACTGTGCTAAGCAACTCTTAAATCTGGCATGTCCTAGATGTGTATACATATATACATACACACACCAGAGGAGCATGCGTGTTTGTATAGATCGATAGCAAGCCATGTTCCCTTTCAACTTGTAAGGCTTCAGGAGGCAGTTCTCACATTCAGTAGCTTTCCAGCTTAAGACGACCTCCATCTCCTTCACTCACAAAGCGCTTCCTGCCCCTGTAAGAAAGTAGAAAGTATCTTTTCACCAATTCAGAGTAGCATTGCTTGTTTTTTCTCACTGAGAAGAATCTTCTCTTGGTCTTGGAAGTCAAATATAAAGTCTAAGTTCAGCAGGGTTAGCAGTGATCACAATGTCAGCTCAGCTGCTTAAAAATGCTTGTTTGGAAACCTAGGGATGGCAGGTTTCTACCTAAAACTGAAGTACACAAACCAAAACTGCCTCTCAACATAAAACTGGTAACCAAAGTATAATCAAGCTTTTAATGCAGTGATGACTCTCAGCCCTCCCACACCCCCAAACCTGCAAAACATTTGACATCAACACACACACAGAGTGTTTTAAGTGTAAAATCCACAAATGGAGGCTGTTCTTGATAAAGATGCTAACATTTCGAGATCCAAATTTACCACAAGCTGTCGAGATGGTTTAAGAACTCTTAACAAAACACCCAAAATAGAAAAGACTTGTTAAATAAATAGTATTCCCAATGCATAAAACTGAATAATAGTTCTAACATCCTATTTTAAAATTTACATGTATTCTTCAGAGGAAATTAAACTTATTAACTGTTTTGTGACCAGTTAGGAGATGACAGCATACTGACGAGCTACAGTTCAAACAGCATTATTTATGCTACAAGTAACCAAACCATAACAAACCAAAAGCACTATATGTATCACAGGACAGATAGGAGAGATGGGGTGCGTAGAGCTTATCACATGTTAGTGTTTGTTCTTTTTTATATAAACATTAGGACTGGTTGTCTCATCTTAGAACTCTAATCACATTGGTAAGTTTAAACCATTTTTGAAGGATTTTTTTCTCATTTCCCCAGTATAACTGACAGTTTTCCACTGTAACTACATGGACCATTGTGACACCTGGATCTTCCAGCTTGGTGCTGCACTGATTTCTACCAAGAAAATCAGGAAAGCAGAGGAGAGGCAGCCTTTATCCTCTGGAGAGCACTGAGGGGTCCTGCCTGGGATTCACAGGAGGCTGCCTTTCCTCCAGCCTCCACATAACAGGTTTCACATCAGTGCAGCTTCTTAATACACTTTTTACCAGTCCAACTGTTTGTCCATCCTCCAGTTTCCACTTCCAATCAGTAACACTTTGGTCCTAAGATGCTGCTTTCTGTAACCTATGATAGAAATGAAGAGCACTGCCTTTGCCTATATACAATGAAACAAGTACCTTGAAGGGCACAGGTCTCTCAGTGGTTTGGAGATGATTCCAGCCTGAAAGCATTCCTCTACAAAGCGCTCGAGCACAGAATAGGAGTGTGGCACATCCAGGTTAATGTCTGGGATTTCACAGTAAACCCGTTCATAGCCCTGCAGTGTAAGGATTCAAATAATCATCTGGTTATTCCATGATTTTATTACAATGTTTTTAAATACCCTTCTGCACTACAGAGGATTAATTTTTTTTATATGGTTTCACACATATGTGGATAGTTCCAACAAACCTAAAGCAGAGCAGCTACAAGTCAGTAGAGAAATAAGGTATATAATATCAGCCAATACCATGGCATTATACAAATACCTATCTACATAAAAACACAATCTGAACTTTTAACTTCTTTAGAAGTGAGAAATCCAGATAGTACAAAATCTCTGTGTTAGCCTGCCTGTTACTACGTGGGTAGTAATATGGGAAGAAAATTAATATGTCTTCCAGGTAAACGAACAAAATGTGGCCAAAAACATAGTTTATGCAGCAGGGAAGAAACTACCAGAGCTGACTTCATCACTTCCCACCAGCAACTCAGCTGGGCGAATTTTTATGTAAGTCTTGGTGTGGTCCCCAGTCTGCCCTGGGACAGAACTGCTGTCCTGTACTCATCCTGAGAAGTAAAGTCACAGATGATTCCAGCTGTGCAAAATACTGGTTTCTATATGGCTCTACTTGACATTTGTAATTAGCAGGCCTTTATTGTACTATTTCAGTTACAAAGAACTACCAGATAAAAACAGAAATTTAAAAAATGAAGCAATATTGCAGCATTTTAGATAATGCATTTTAACCATTTAACTGCATAAAGGCAGCTGGAAATTTTGGAAGACCTTATGCAAAGTTCTCTAAATGCCATACTTACTCTTTTCATTTGGTCCACAGTAATGACAGAAGACTTCCACAGAGTTTTCAACAAATCCAGTATCATTTTAAAGGTCTTTTCTCCAGTTGACTCCAAAACCAGTACAATGGCCTAAAACAAATCATGCAAGTGTTTTGACTAAAATGAAAACAGTGGCTCAGGTACATGGTGTGTGAACATATGAGGTACAGAAAGGAGTGAATGCATTATTAGGAATTTTCTGGGGAAAAAAGCCCATTTGATACATGCACTCACCATTTCAGTTTAATATTATTATTATTACTTGAAAAGAAGAACTGATGAGAAGTTCATTGGGTAAGATAAAAGGTATGAAAAACCAGAAAGGACTAGACAGAGCGAAAAACATTGCCTTTCTGTCGCTGGTTTCAGCACTACACAGCTGTATCCATATGGCTGCTGCAGTACAGAGGGCAATTAATTAATTTTGTGAAATCAATTTTGTATCCATGGGGTTTTAATTTTGTATCCATGGGGGTTTCTTATCTATGATTTTAGAAGGAGTCAGAAGCTTAAAATCTACAATACTCCACAACCTCCATCAAATGAAATGATTCTGCAGTTCTATTGTGAAGGAATTTTCTGTAACAAGTAAACAACAACTTTACTGAAAAGGAAATTTTGGAGATTGTGGGTGTTCAGCTTTATTGGTAAACAACCATTTTCCAATTTGGCAGATAAAACAGTACAAATGGGAACCGTCTCCCATATAGGCTGGGTCTGAAATATGTGAGCTTTTACAAATGTGCTGGGTGAAACAATCCCACCCCGAAAAAGGAAGCTCTATAACTTAACAAAACAGGTAACACCCATTAGAATACCCAGATATATGAAACTAGAAGGAAATAAACACCTAAACAAAGCATGGGAGGGCTTTTTTGCTGCTATTCCTCAGCAGAAAATAAACTGAGATCTTATTTTCTTATTTTCTTTGTAATAGTCTGAATTCAACTACTTAACGCCCAAAAATTACTTCTGGATCTTCCCAGCAGCAGCTTACTTGTTGCACAATGCACACACAAATGAGCACACAAACCATTAACTTTACATGGAACAATTTAGTTATTCAAATAACAGAACAAGCAACCTAAGCTTCAGATGCCAGTTATATTATTTGCATGCCCACATCAAAATACCAACAATTATTAAAGGGACTCTGATTTCTCCTTACTTCATATACAAGTTCATGGTGAAAATGGGGTACTTCCAGTTCCTGAAGGCAGCGTTCAGCTTCCAATACATCTCCAGAAAGCAAATACTCTTTCAGCAACATATCAATCTATTGAATTTTAAAACAAAAAACCCAACACTAATTAGATACAAAATTTAAAAGTTGTCAACTGTTTTGATAATCCCCTATCAACCCAGCAGCAAGTCAGTTCCTTGAAGTTGCTGCCAATGCTTTTATAAATGTAATTAAACTCAGGTATTAATTAAATGGAGATGTTACCAGTAACCTGAAACACAGTGTAAGCCAAATACCTATCCACAGTGCTGATACACAAGCACCAAAACCAGTGCTTTCTGAGCTGTGTATCACCCTAAAAGGTGAATATGGGTGTGATTAAGTTTATCTTCTCCCTTGAATGCCTCCTCCTATCATGTTACACTCCCAACCTAGAAATTGTAACATGACCTTTTTCCTTTAGACCTGCTGCCTTCATAGCATGGATCTCTAAATATTCTTGTTTCTTCCTCTCTCTTTTTTTCAGTTATTACTGTGCTTTTTTTATCAGCAACACCAAAAAAATAATAGTTTACCTAGTCTAGTCAGTTTCATCTCGGCTCTTTTAATTACTTCATCACTTTATACTGTGAGGTCTAAGAAAGCTAAATGCTTACAAATTTTGCTTAAAGCAAAAAAACCCCATATACTTGCAATACAGAATATGGCACTAGCATGTTCCCACCAGTGACAAATACTACAAAATTAACAAAATTATCTACATCAGTTTGTAAAAACTACTTCGTCTAACTCAATTATATAAAAAAGGAAGTCCAAACAACAAAACAAAACCAACACTCATGACATAAGACATCATTTTAGTACAGAATACATGTCACTCTTCCCTCTACCCCAAACGAGGTAAGCTTAGACCAACAGCCAACTGGAGAGAGGGGAGTTTTGTCATTACCTCTTTGACCAGATGTTTCACAGACTGCTGGCCCCCTCCTGCCCCCCACACGCTGTCGATGCGCTTTCCTCCCTTGCTCATGCTCAGCAGCACCGTGGCTCGGTCCAGCGCAGCTCTAAAGGCAAAGTCAGTGCTTAAATTGTGATTACAGAACTTTATCAAATGCATCTGCAACTTCCCCCATGGCCATTTCTCCTCAGACAGAGCTACCAGATCTTTGGGAAGAGGTCAGGGTTATCAGCTCCATGGGGACCATCTGGATCAAAAATCCAGCAAATAAGCTCCCCACATGGTCCTTCTGTCACCTTTATACTCCTGGTCATACCGTGGGTAAGGACAGGTAACAATCCTGTGGACTGAATCACCAATGCAGAACCTGAAACATCCTCACAAAAAACAGCTGAATATTTTCTTATGCAGAGATGGATTGTATCCAGGCTCCTCCGGGAATGCAGCTTGGCAGGTGGAACTCAAACAAAAAAGGCCTGAGTTGCTGCCACACTCAAGAACAGTTTTTCTACTGAAATACTATTTTCTGTTTGGGTCTAAAGAATTATGAAACCTTTAGAATTTAAGCCAAAGAAAACACTTCAGAAGGTAAATATGTAGATGGAAAAATGGTACAAGCTAGGGATGCCTGTTTATTGAAAAAATAATAAAAAGGGAAGTAAGGTGAAAAAAAAGAAGTCTCAGATACAGTATGTACCCTCCATGTAAAGGAGGAACAGTTCTCCCAGTCCTCATGCTGGGGGCAAGCCAATAACAATAACTCTATTCACCAAGATTTAATGAGCAGGAAAGACTGGCCAAGAAATAACAAAGGCAGCAAAGCATCCCAGATGTGCAGAATGCAGGCCACAATCCTTCAAATCACAGGACACATTTGTATAAGTGACAGACAATTTTCTCAATTTGAGCCCCCGAGGTAGGCAGCTAAGCACTGCTCTTCCTTCTGAAAGTGCCCAACTATAATCATTGCAAATGCAACTTCTGGAAGACACAGGAGTTCAGCACCTCCACACCAAGCCTCAAACATACACTTATGGGGGTAAGAAAAATAAAACATGACTCATTATTAAAACATCCCTCTTTGTCAGAGATTGCTCCTTCAAACTTCTCACACTGACA
This sequence comes from Corvus cornix cornix, assembly GCF_000738735.6. Classification (NCBI taxonomy): domain Eukaryota; kingdom Metazoa; phylum Chordata; class Aves; order Passeriformes; family Corvidae; genus Corvus; species Corvus cornix. The sequence continues at coordinate 9,722,381 of NC_046336.1, forward strand.
TGGAAAACAATTGTACTTCTTGACAAATAGAGCATTACAGAGAAAGTCTCAGAAATCACTGCATAAGCTTCAAATCTTTGTAAGGCAAAACAGTTAATCCCTTGTGTACTTCACAACATATTTACAGCAGCTGTCCTGATGCTATATTTACCCATTAATCACATTAAAGCTTTTTCTAAGACAAAACCTTCTATAACCACTTCTTGTTTCAGCTCATTTTTTCACCCTCGAGCATAAGCTGGACAACAAACCTGACAAACTGAACTCAAATGTATTAATACATTTTTCAGAACTCAGTATTTCTCCTCTGACTTGAGTCATTCTGGATTTTGTTGGTTTTGTTGCAGATTTTATGGGGGTTTTTTTTTCATTTTAAATTAAATTTAAAAAAAAGTTAAAGAACTGCATGATTTTTTCTGAAGCTGTAAATTCCTGATCATCATCTTTGACATTTGGAATAGAAAACTGTCTCTATACAGAAAGCAAGGAAATTACCGAGCTTGGACACAATCCACAGTGCCTTTGTAGCCATCTATGTAGGTACTGCTTAGGATCCCATCTCCAACAGCTCTAGCAATGAACTGGCCCACCAACTGCAATAAAACAGAAGCATTTTTAATGAAATGCTGAATTTCAAAGAATTTCTAAGTAGATAATTACAATGTGCTTGGTTTTCAGATTTTATTTAAATGAGCTGTTTCAAAGTGAAAACACAGCCTGGGTAATTGGGAGAGGATTACAGACAGTAAAAAAATCAATAGATATTTTTCAAAATACAGTCTATTTCAGTTTATTTGACCTATATTAGCCACAAAAAGCTTCTGACTACTGTCATAAAGATTTACAAATATACCTGCGGTGCCCTGGGAGAGTCCAACACCAATTCAGGTAGTTCTTTGAGCAGTCTATCAAAGGACTTTTCCACATCAGTTTTGCTTACTACTGTCCCACAAAGGTCGGAGATAAGCTTAGATGTCATTTCCCTGTGACTAGCCTTCCCCTCTAATGCCAAGGAAACAGCCAGCACTGGCACACTGTATTTCATTTCACCAAGGTTTAAATTCTTCAGCATCTCCTAGATAAGATTTGAAAAATGAAACAATGAGATTTCATAGTTTTTATTATTTAAATATATAAATAGACCTCAAATAAATATTTATGTGCTTATATTTATACAATTTCATATATGCTTCTGCTCATGTGCTTAATATAACTGGGTATTCTTATAGTACATTTCTTGCCAACTTCTCTATAAATTCGTTCATAGCTAGCAATTGCATTACCCTGTATGCTACAGCTTTGCCCCCTAAAACAAAGAAATAAAAAGGCACAAAACATACCGAAACTTCGTTAGTATCTCCATGTTCAAAATACTCCTGGATGATTGGTGTTAAAGTTTTTTCAAATGCTCTTTCATCAAGAGGTAAAACTACTGTTTCATAGACACAGTTCTCCTGTTTTAAAAGACAACAAAAGCGGATACCCTTACTGTCTCTTCTTGCCCCTTATGCACCACTATTAGCATTAAGACAGATTTTTTAAAATCCATAATGATTTGTTCTTGGTAGTCAATATTCTTCCAAAAAACATTAGCCTCTGTCTCTACTATTAAAGCGTAGACAATGCTGGCTAATTGTCATACTTCTTCATATTTTGAATTTACTGTTAGCTGAATTCAACTGAAAGGCTGAATTTACTGTTAAATAACGGTAAATTATTTAACACCGAACCCTGTTCCTAGGATTCAATTGATACCACAGGAGCAAAGGTCAAATGCCTCCATACTGAAGGGAGAGCAACAGAAGCTCCCGTCCCAGCCCAGTGAAGTTGGCTGTGCCACAGCACCTTCCCCTGCAAGTGGCACTCCCATCCCTGGCAGGAAACCTGCCTTGTTCCCTCTTCCTTAGTGACTGTGTGACCAGACAGGCGGTGCCATGCACAAATCACAGAAAAGGCATTTTCAGAATATTTGTGAGCAAAGACATTTCCTAAGGGAAAAAAGTCACACAGCAACTGCCTCATGCATCACCTGTCCTGCGGAGCTCCAGCAGCACCAGATCTCCCTGCTCTAATTCAGTTCCCTACTCCACACCTACAGAAACAACATTCAGAGCAATACTACAGAGCTGAACAAAGACATCTGAACAAAGAGGTTTTTCAACTAATGTTTAGTTGAAACTTTTCATGGTCAAGAAGTATAGCAGAAATAAAAAAACCTATCCTTCCATCATACCAAAGTTACACAGAATGTTCCTTCTTCAATAAGCTTTGTTCTATGCACTTGTCAGCTCCATTTTTAATGGCTATTTCAGTTAATGTAAAGTGTCAAATTTTAGGGAAAACTGATTTTCCCTGGAAGAAGACTTTGATATTCCCAGATACCATTCTTTCAGCAGCTATGGCTACAGCAAACAGCCTCTACTCAAAGGACACCACCATTGTTCTTATGTCATACAGAACGTACTTATGGTCAGTCTTGCAATTGCTAAAGTCTCTGAGATAATACAATCTGTGTTTGTAATCAGCATTTCCCTTTCAGTGATAGAGATCCCCTCTGCCCAATAAGGTTTGCTTTCTTTCCCCTTGCCCCAGTAATATGGCTGTAAGATAGAATCTTCCATAACATATTCTAAATAAACATATGCCAATAAAATACCCAGGCTATCGACTTCATGCTGGTTTGAAGTGTTTACACCAAGCAGACAAGACATTGGGTGGGCTGGGAACACAGGGAAGAGAAAAATCTATAAAGGATACTGTCCCCACTAAACTCCCAACCTGAGCAAGTCTGTGTTGCATTTTTAACACAGTGCCTGTGTGCAATATAGAGCAGCACTGCAACATCCACCTCCATGGGAATCAGCAGTGGAGAACACACCTGGGAAAGCGATGCTGCTTACTCAGGCATAGAAGGAGGGCTTGGGGGTAAGATTTGTGAGTATTCCACTGTGACTTCTATACCAGCTGACTTTTTACTAGCCAATAATCTATTCTTGAGCATAAAAATGAGCATTTTGTAGTGTAGTGTAGCCAGGCTGACATTCATATTAACTCACAAGGCCATTGAAATCGATAAAAGGAAATATAAACCAACACTGCAAAGAAACTATTTGCATACCTGGTCATCATCATAATTAGGATCCTTAATATCTACTTCTTCCACATCATACACTTGACCTGGTGTCCCCCAAACTCCTTTACCACCTGCTCCACCTGGCAAAATATGGGAGAGTAAGTAAGGACCGCCAGTTGACAAACACTTCTGAGTTCAACACAACATTCTTTAACTTAAAAGTGATCTATCACTGTTTGTGTCCATCTCCTGACTAACAATATATGCTAAAAAGGGTGTGTTTGTCTGACAAGTTCCCAGTTCCACAGCCACTTTTCATCACTTTCCAGTAAGACACTAGAAGCAGTATGGAACTTCAAAAGAATTACTGAAGTTCAGTTGAAACTGTACTTTCAAATATAACCATGATTTAAATTTGCATTAGTAACAGTCCTGTGAACTACCAACAGTTCAAATTTGTGTATTAAATCTACTAAGGAAAGGTACTTCCCTCAAAGACAGATGTTGATTGATCACAGACATATTATATTTGCTGCTACCTGCTACTGGCACCCACTAACATAAAGGGCCAAATGCCTGCACAGAGACTGTGGTTTATGAACACAGTTCCCAGCAGAAAAAAATGTACTGTGCTTTGAACAAATCTTTATCTTTCTCATTCTACTCTCTTCACTAAGCTACACAAACCTTTCTTTGGTAGACCTCTTCCCTTCCCAGACCGGGATCGCCTGTCCAGGAGTTTCCCCTTTGGGCTTGTTGGTACAACTCCAATCTTCAGTGTCTCTCCATTCTCACTAACAGAGTCTCCTCTCCCAGAATCTCTAGAAGAGTTTTTCCTCAACCGTCTCTTTGCTTTAGCATTTATTTTGGCTTCGGTAATTGAAGTTGCAGGAATCCAATTTCCATTGATTTCAGTTTTTCGTTCCTCAGACACACCATTTTCTTCATCACCGGAAAATGGAGCATCATTTAGATTCTCAAGTTCTTAAAAAGAAGACAGAAAAAAAAATCTTTTATGTCAGAATACCAAAACGCATTGCATTTAGAAAGGATTATAACATTATATAGAACTCTTGCTTCCAACAGTGTTAAGGCAACTGTTGTTTTTAAGATATGTCTACATATTGCAGTAATAAGGAGTTTCTTATTCCCCTGCACAAAATATCCACAATCTAAACAGAGCAGATGTCAAGAACTGGAAAGCAAATTAACAAAACCATACATAAATACGTAAACCACAGAAAACCCCACCCTTGTTAAACAAAAACCATCAGAACTCCTCAGTGCATTAGATCTAAGTGCCTCGTTCTCACTCCACCCACTCTTCTCTTGCTTTAGAAACAAAGAAAACTGCCAATAGAGTAAATTCTGTAGGAACTCACTGATGTTAAAAGACTCCTCACCAAAGTGAAATTAACTCCGTAAATCATCAACCAACATTCCCCTTATTCAATTCAAGGAATTTCAAACACAGCCCACTAGCAAGAAAACCAACAACTTAGCCATAGAAAAATATAAAAACATCACTACTTTTATTTGTTGTTTTTAAAGTTATGGGGGAAAAATGCTGTTCAATACAAAGCTTGGAGAGCTTGGTAATGAAGACTCATAGAATACACAGTCCTTTGAATCAGTGGGATCTCTCTTCTCTATGGATTGTCCTTCACTGTAGCTTCTGTCAAGACTTGCTAAACACAACACAAATATAATAGGTTTGTTCTGTACCCAACAAGAAACTCTCACAACTTAAGGATCTGTAAATGTCTTAGAGCACTGAGAAGTGCAGTAACTTCACTCTCTGAGGAAGCTAAAGCACATTTCATGTTTAGGTCTAAAGCCTTACAAAGTTAAGTTGTCCCCCACTTGTGCTGTGTGGTTCAGCAGGATGTCTTATTCAGAGCACTATAAACAAAAGCTTTCACAAGCTATTCTTCCCCTTCTTAACTAATCAAGTTAAAAAGAAAAGAAAAGAAAAAGCACCTGAGGACCTATTTACATTCCAGTGAGTACCCTGGGAGTCCTTGCAAACTAGAAGACATGCACAAAGCAAACAGCCTCAGCTCTCTGTTACACAGTTCTCTGTTTCTTGAGAACTGAGTAGAGTCCTAAAGACACAACCCATAGCCTGGACACTAGCAGGGCAATAGGAGGGCACTCCGAAGAAGCTGCTTTTCCAAAACTGCTTTACAGAAAAGCTCACTGCTATAAACCCAGAATATGAAGATATTTACATTTGAACTTAGCTAATATATTAATTCACCATTCTGATACTTTCTCATTAGCAACATGCATTTGGCAATACTTCTCAGAAGTATGTTTTTTTCACTTCAGAACAGGTTAATGAAAAATTGTTTTGAAAGCAAAGTGCACTAATGAAATATTGCCAATCTTCAAGCATTTACCCATATCAAAGAGAATACTACTCTACAAACGGAGAAAACTTTGATGGAACTGCCTCCTTTGTGATCAAAGAAATAACATTTCGACACTGGTGTTCACAGATGTGAATGCTACAGCTGAGCAAAAATGCAGCCATTCCAGGCTAAGCTTCATCTTTCCACTCATTACTCCCACAAAAGCATTCCTTTTACACTTGCAGCAAGCTAAAAAAGAAAAGCATGCATCACATCCAGGAAAAAATTTCTCACAAGCAGCTTTCTCAGTTTGTCTAACATTTTAATAAAACAATGAGAGATTTGCATAAATCTAACAGAGGGGGAAAAAAACGAGCAAACCCAAACAGGTTTCCTTCCTCTCATTCCCCAGGAGACCCCATCAGCAACAACCAGCTCTTCTCAGTCAAATGCACGCAAATTCTTCTTCATGCTCAGTCTCCCATGAATTTCTCCAGTTTAGACCTGAGACCTGGCTGTCCAGAAACTCTGTACTCTTTGAAGACCACTTCCTTCTTCCGCAGTTTCCAAAGAAAATGGCCAACAACTAACACAAGTCAGTCCTGACTTCAACAGCTAAGGATTAAAGGGGAGGTTACAGTCCAACCTCCTTACACAATCCTGATCTCAGGTTCAAGACTAAAGGAAATGTCCACAGGAAACATCCAACCCATAAGAATTAATATTTCTCACTGCACTACTAAACTGTTTTTCATATAACACTGTCACTTCCAGCTGTAACCTCTTTCTCCATAATATGGTAACCAACTGGCCCTCCACTATTAGTTACCTAGTTAGGCTTGAAAAAACAGGCTGAACACATACATTATTTTCCAAAAACTTATAAAATAAAATGAAATAACAAGAACCTATAAAATGGTGCAGATATTCTTTCCAGCTTCTCATTTTCACATCATATAACAGATACATATATAGGCAGTAACAGTCTTGGATCAACTTTAATACTTTGTTTACTATATATTAAGAAGTTATCCAAATTTATCTCATTACCCTGCTATTAAGCCTAGAAGGCTCACTTAAAATCTGTGCTTTTATGGTGTTACCTTCATTAAGAAAGCCTTCTACCAATTTAAACTGTCCAAACTCACTCAAACCAGCTCTCCTGCAGCTTTCCACCTATTATTCAAATATAATCCTAAAATGTGGAGAACCAAGGTATCTTCTGCATTAACCTAATTTTGCTTAAATATCAGAACATCAACATCAACTCCCTATGATTATGGAATATGTTGCCAGCTCAACTGCATTACTGCCATCTTAACATAAATACCTGTTATCCTTAAAAACATTCAAAACCTCTTTGACATGAAAGAGTCAGTGCAGACCATCATAATGTTTGGAAGATACAGAAAACAACATGAATCTGTGTTACCCTGACTAAGCATCATAAAAGAAATGTGTGATATGGACAGTCAATTTCATGGCAGTCTTTAACATGTACTTCCTAAATTTTTCCCATGCCAGCCCACTTCCAGTCAAGCTCTTCAACATTTTTCCCCCCTAATTTTAAGGTAAATAGTTGCATAAAAGCAGAGTTTGTACATCTTAAACACACCTACACATTTTACTTCTAAGATTATTCTTTTCTTCACGTCAGCACTACTTGAACTCAGATGATAACGAGGCAAGTGCAACTACTATTCAGTAACTTACAGAAATGCTAACTTTATTATTTTAACAAATTTTAAATAAATGTAATAGAGCAGGAATCTATGATATATAATTGAAATAACTATTCTGTAAGTTTTTGATGATTGTTTTTTAAGCAGTATTGTTAAAAAATTATCAGGTGATACATTTGTTCAACAGAGAACATTTCTGGTCAGCTAAGCAATTTTAAGTCAAAAAAAAAAAAAAACCAAAACAACTGAATACATTACTTACCTGGTGGGGTAATAAAAATGTGCTCCTTTTCTATTTCCATAGTTGCTTAACAGAGCTGACTGTGAAATGTAAAGTCTTAATGTTTTCCCTCCAAGGCCTAAACAGAAATAGAAAAGCTTAGAGAACAAAAAACACTAGACCAAAGTAAAATGCAAACGTTTCACTCACGAAATATAAAAACTGAGGAGGTTAAGCTATAATTAACTATTAGTAACAGCTGAAAAGTTCCTGGGAAGGTAAATGGTGTAGCAAGACAGAAGCACCACCCTCCAAAACATCTAAGTCTGGATGCCTTAGCAGTTATCAGTTCTGTTGCTTATGAAGGGGACAAAAGCCGTTACTTTAAGGCTAAAAGCCCCATGTATGCAGTTTTTTTTAGCTGATAAAAGCCACCTCTATCAATCTAGACTGTCCTGTTCTGCCAAGTGGTTATCCATACAAGCATACAATACCAATGTTACTATTGCATCCACGAGAGAAACGTTCTTCATGTGAATGATGCTGATAAAATGGTACCAATTTATCGAGTTCAGCCCAGCCCTTAGAAAAAAAGCTAATTTCTGATCCGCCCCTCAAGGACATAGTCTTTGTTTTACTGTCTGTGTACATATAGCTATCATGCTTTCACATCTGTGCTTCTGCACCCTTCAAACGCTCCTGGCAACCACCATTCAATCTGCGAGGGATAAAGTTCTCCATGTCTAAACACTTCTCTTTTTCTGTTCCTGTTTCTCCCCCTCCCTAGTAGCTGCTGTTCTCCAAACCACCCCAAGTCACCGTGAATGGGATGGCATCATCCATCTCTCCTTTATGTACACAAAAAATTAAGCAGTCCCAGAATTCCCTCACACACTTTTTCACCTGCAAGATTTTCACAAATCCCTTCATAGGCCTGGGAATATTACTGGTATTTCTGTATGTGCCATAAGAATTCAGTAGCTGTTTTTTCCCCTATCTCATCCTTTGCTGCCCTGAAAACTGTTTACTGTTGAGTGGTAAGATTGTGACAAGGAAGGACTGCATTCCCTTCCCCTTTTCTTCTCTTCCCCGGTTTTCCCCTTTCATGCCCACTTGCCTGCCACAGACCCATTAACGGCCAATGATTCATCACAGACCGTTGGCAATAAAGAAACTGGTTTGGGGCACAGCATTCAGCTGTCATGGTCTTGTATTTCCCAATGCCAACCCAAACAGTTCCCAGCCTTTTGCAATAAGAGTCCTCCCTGCCCCACACATTTTTTAAAATAAACATTTTTTGTGAGTTACCTCAAGCAATCATTCAGGAGTTCTCCAGTGTTCCCAGTCACTGCTGGTTGAGATATTTTTCCGTGTGGGTCTCAGTCTAATCTGCGCAAACTACCTTGTAAGAACAGTTTTACTCTTCCTAGTGGAATGTTCCATCAGTTGTCCACCTCTTGGTAAAAGACAAAAAAGGAAAAAAAACTGTGTTAAATAATAATCACAGCTTTCATCATTTGCAACCAAGTTCTAAATTTCAAGTGGAGAAATGCTCTTCCGGTACAGGACCCTAGTTTAAATCCTCCACCTGTGGCAACATAATAAGTAACAACCCAACTTCCATGTGGTGTCTTTCTGAGATTCAGCAGCCTACTTTGTTTATAACAAGGATGATGGAATATCCAAGCCTTACAAGTCCTGCTGTCATACTGATCAGGAGATATGAGATACACTCTCAGTTTAGCAATGCACATTCTCACTAACTCAAACCAGCAGATTGCTGGGGCTTCAGGATGCTGGTATTTATCACTGCATCCAAAACCCACCACTTTCTGATTTGCAGACTTACACCACACAGCACTACCGATCAACTAGGGAACACAATTTGCAAAACCGCCTTAAAAACATCAGAATCCGTGTTAGAGATAATACAGGAACAAAATCGACAGAAGCCACTTTAGGCAGAACACAAATGCGATGGAAATTTTTGAGATGAATCAGTGATATGAACAATACTTTTACAGTAATTCGTAAGACAAGGATATTTTTCTAAGCCACTGAAATCCACCAGTAAAACATACTCGGTGCTCTGTACCCACTACCATTTCTTGCACTTCATCTAAACGGGCATTCCACCTCAGCAGGGACATTAACCTTTAGAAGCAACACACGCTGCAGGACAAAGCTTCCAGAAGTTATCAAGACCTCCCGTGGGCGCAAAACATCCCTGAGTAACTTCCACATAGCACACACTTTTTTTCCCCTCCTCCCTAACTTTAAGCAAACACCCCCATCACCGAGGCTTTGGCGACCTGCCAACACCAGCTGCTGCTCGGCAGCCACAGATACAAAAGCCACGTTAAGACCCGGTACTCCTACCAAACCCGTGCCGCTGGCCGGGACCAACGGCGGCGCAGCGCCGGCGCTGAGGAGCGGGCGGGACTGACGGCTCAGGCCGCCGGGGGCCGGACCGCGGGCTGCAGGCCGCTGGGCGCGGGGCCGAGGGCTCAGGCCGCCGGGGCCGGGCTGGCGCACAGGCACAGGCCTAGCGCTGGCTGCCGCGGCCCGGGAGCGCCCGCAGCCCCCGGGATGCGCCCGCAGCACCGCCGCTCCCTCAGGGCCGCCGGGGCCGGGCCGAGTCCCCTCAGCCGCCGCCGCGCGCGCTCCCGCTGCCCAGCCCCGCCCCCTGCCTGCCTGTGTTTTCTGCCCCAGCGACACGGCCACCCGCGGCGCGGCCATTGGCTGGCTGCCGCCCGCCCCGCAGCCAATCGGCGGGCGGCGGTGGCGGTGGGCGGGGTCCGGCGCGCGTTCGGCTCGGAGGGAAGGGCGGGGGAGAACAGCTAGGGCGAGACCATTGCGGGTGGGTCGGTGGGGCGGAGGGGGAGCGGGAAGGAGCCATTGGTGTGGGGAGGGGAGCGGGGGCCTGAGGCGCGCCCGATAAGCGCCCGATAAGCGCCCTCCATTTCCCTGTGAGACACAGCTCGGAGCGCCTACACCGGGATAGCATCGCCTGAGCCCTTCCATGGAGGGGCTTCACAGTGGCAGCCCCCGGCTTATGAGAGAACGGCTCCTCACATCTCGCCTGGGGGTGCTGATTGTTTGCACCGGGGCAGCCGCCGAAAAGCGGCAGCTGTGCCTGGTTCCTTCTCCACGTGCTGTTCTACTTCTTCAATTAAAAGTCTTTTTTTTTTTCTTTCTGAAGCAAAACCGTCAGAAAAATAATACATTACCTGTTCTCTGCGTGTGTTTCTCTCTGCTAACAAGGGGAGTTGCGGCCTTTGGCTGCCTCCCCGCACAAGCCCTTCCCTCAGCACGGGGACAGGGTTTGGGCAGGGCGGCTCGGAAGCTCCGCTGCCGCCTCAGAGTTGGCGGCCGCGATTCCTGCTGCTCAGGCAATCCACGGGAAAGAGGTGCTGCAGCCACCTCCTCCCCTGCTGAAACCCATAATACGCTGCAGGTTTAGGATTGACAGCCAAACCGGGCATGTCCGTCCACAGCCTTCCAAAGTTTCCACCTTGTTTTAGTTCACATTTACCCTGTTTGCTCTATGTGAACTGCCTGAGGGCACACACCTAATTAGAGATGACAGTCTCCTCTCATTGTCATGTGTTCTGCCTCCATTTAGGTCTCTCTTCAAAACTCAGCTCACCCTTTGTTTTCTCTCCCTAATTTGTCACTCCAGAGAGCCCAGGCAATGAGGGAAGCAAATACAGATCCCTTCTGTTTTGGTACTTGTGCATTGCAGAATTTTCCAGCTGCCAGCAAGAGAAACATCCTCAGTTAACCAGATTATGACTTGACTTTTGTCGTATTATTACATATTTTGCCAGTATAATTCTACTCCAGATTGGTGTACTTCTGGCTGAAATAAGAGCCAAAATTCCCTTGTGTAAGAGCCTCTGATTAATTTACTGGCCTGGCTCTGCATGAATCATCCAAAACAGGTTTAAGATTTAAAACAAAATTATCTGTTAAAAGAATGTGCAGCACGATTGCCATGTTTTCATGATACTTTCCCCATCAGCCAAATGACAGAAAGAAAATCTTTCTTGCTCATGAAGACACTAAATTGCAGAGTTTTCAAGTCAGAACAGTACAACGTGCTCACACAAGACCTTTTTCACACGCGACCTAGAGGCAGCTCTAAAAGATGTTGTTTCCCCATCAATCAAAAAATAGTTCCTAGTTTGCTCTTTGCACCTCTTCTGACTCGTGCGTACCAAGCAAACCACCACAGTGTCATCACCGAGATTTGGAAAATAAATTCTAGCTATTAGTATGGATCATGGAATGCAAATTCCCCTGCAAGGGAGAGTGGGGCTTTAAAGAGATCTTTCAGTAAAGAGGAAAGAGGTGACAGAGAAACTGAAACAGTAACCAGAACCTGCACAAGAGAAGATGGCACAAAATACTGCATCATACCAATTTTACATTTTAAAACACCGTGGAAAACTGCTGGAGGATTTTCTGCTGAAGTTCAGGACTGGATCACTTCCAAGAGGCCTAAAAGCTGGATCAGTAGTCAAAACAAGATGAAAACCCCCAAACCATCCAGCACACCTCCAGACAAGAAAACTGAGGTTTTTCTTTCTTCTGCTGAATGTCTATTAGCAGCTGGGTTATCAATCACTGAAAATCTCATCTGCACATACTTTCTGATTTCTAAAGCACTGTGACCTGAAAAAGAGCTGATGTGCATGAAAGATAATTTGTATTTTTCCATAGTATCAACCAGCCTACTAAAAGACATCGCCTCTTTTTGCCTTTCTAACCCCAAAGCTGCCTGCAATAGCCAGAAGAAAGCTGATCACATGCTAACCTCTGAGCTGTAGAGACCTGCTCGCTCCCTCCTGCCCTCCCTCCCCCAGACATATTAATAGCAAACATGCCACCAAAATCCCCATAAAAACAAAACAGCAAAATTCCTTCTCCCATAGCAACAAAAAAAAAAAAAAAAAAAAAAAAAAAAAAAAAAAAAAAGGCCAAACAAACTAAAACCCAACCCAAACTCTTTGGACCGTTTCTGGTGGATTTGCAGCTCGAGGCAGCCAGCGAGGGGTGTTTCAGCTGGACCCCGCTGCCCGACACCTGCATCCCGGGTTACCTGTGCCGCGCCACAGCCGCCCGGCCCCTCCTGCGCTTCCACCCCTACAGTCGCCGATCCCCTGGAGCAAAATGCTCGCACGGAGGCGAGCAGGTCACTTTCTAGCAGCCTTCCTTCCTTAGAGCCTACTGGGTTGTTTTCAAACTCTCCCCTCCCTTTCTCACATGCTGGCCAAGCCCTCCCGTAACACCCAGGGGAGGAATCCATTGGCTGGAGTTCCCCAAAACGCGTGGAGCAGCCCTTCCCCCCGTCCGATGCCTGGTGCACAATAGACACCGCGTGTCTCCGCGCTGCCCTGGCCGGGCTGCTGCCGGCCTTTGCTTCTCACCGAGCTCTGGCTGAGCTGTCGCTGGGGTGACTCACGCAGGGCTTCCGACCTCCCGCACCAGAGACAGCAGTGAAAAGCAGAGAGAAGTTGCCTTGGGTTAGAAACATCACTGAGCGTTTCCCTTGTGCTCCCCACTGCGGATTTTTCGAAGTTTTACTTTCTGTTTTAAATATTTTCGATAGGCAGCATCTGTGCTCCTGACACCTCAGCAGTGCTGTTTGATTACAGTCTAGTCTGTTACTGTGTCACTTGGAATAAGAATTTCCACACATAATGCAGACAGCAAAAATGTATCCTATCTGTTAAATCAATCTGCTCTGTTCAGTTGCCTGTCTCTTGGCCTTCTGCTTTCTTTCCCTTCAGACCACTTTTATTTTTGCATCTTCGGCAAAGGTGCCTTCATAACATGAACTGCAAGCACAGCAAACCCATTCTTCTTCATCAGGCAGCGTCAGCTCCAGGTTGAAAGGGTACTAAAACACGCCTTCACTTTTTTTAATGCTCAGTAATGAGAGCTGCTTTTGAACATCCTCGTGCAGCTCCATCCGAGAGCTGGCTGGGAACGGGGCTGTGCTGCAGACCTGCGAGGGCAGCGCTGGTCGGGGCCGGGCGCCTTTGCAAGGTGGAGAGGGATCGCGTTGCGTTTGCCCGAGCACGGAGACTGAAGTGTCACCCACTGCCATGGCTTTGCATAAACACTTCTCCGAACCACGGCCTTCCTGTCTCTGTCGTGGCTTTCCAGGACTTGCCCCTCACATTGCACAAGAAGCCTCCCCTGTTGAGGGTTCTGAGTACACCCTCCTGGCAGCGGCAGCACCGGGTTTGCTCTGTAAAACTGTTCCAGGCATGTCTCCTCCGTGCTGCCGTTGTCATCTGTTCATTCTTGCCTTAACAAAGGGCAATCACGCATCTGAAAAGACGCTTTACTGGAAAAGGCTGAACTTGTGAAATGTTCGGAAAAATTAGAGTATTTAAGAGTTCCAGACAGTGAGTTCATTTAAAAGCTAACAACCAGAAACACAAAATGCCACCTCTACCTCAGAATAATTGCCCCTTTTTACTGGTTTACTGTGGGAGAAAATCTTAGGGAGCCATTTATTAAAACAAGGTGTGTTATTGCCTTGTAATTATTATTTGACAAGCTGAGGTCCTATGATTAATAAATCATGTGCCTGCTTTTTGTGTGTATATAATCACATGCTCTATATTTATATGGACAGAGGGTTGCAGAACATTTACCTTTGTGCTTAGGACTGGCAGGAACTTCTGTGCTATCAGGTCTCCTATCAACGGCACCATGTGATATAATCCTTATCGTGACCTTGCCAAGTTCCATCCTCAAAGCGATTCAATATTTTGCATGCACGACTGCAGTGGGGAGGCCATTCCAGAACCACACTGTCAAATGGTTGGTAACGATCTTCTAATCAAAATGTCTGATGCCTCCTTTTGATCATTTATTCTGTACCAGCACTGGCCCTTAGCACCATCAGCTCTTCTTTCGTCCCTTCCTGAGAGTATTTATGCAGAGAAAGCCTCATGCTCTGAGTATTTGCTTCGCAAAATGAAGTGAGATAGCCTCTCCTCAAGCTCACCCCAGCCTTCAGTGCAGCCTGGGCTGCACCTCTCCTGGTGCCTCCCAGGACTGCATTTCTCACTTCCTATTTCCACTACTGGCAAGTCTGTTACTTGGTGATCAAAGTGTGAGCTGCCAGGGAGCTTGCAGGAAAGGCTTTGGTCATTTATGCCTATGACCACCACTTTCTGCTATCTACCTTTCTCTGTCTAACATCTCAAGCCTCTTTTGTCCTGAGGTTGCTTCATATTTTCTGTCATCAGCAGTTTCACCAGTTCTCCGGTAACATTAGTGCCAAGCTCATTTACAAAAGCACTTTGCCAGATCTGCAGAGTGATGTTTAACACTCCCCTGGTAACTGCCCTCCAGCCTGACAGCCCCGCTGCTCTTACACCAGGTCTTTAGGGGGTTATACCTTGTGCAAAATCACCTCTCCCTTTTCTTAAGAACTTTCCACATGACCTCATATGAAATGTGCAATGTAAGTCCAGAGAGGTGAGATTCACCCCATTTCCTTCACTAGGCAAATGGCTTGCAGCTTGCCTTACCCAAGGAAGATAAATGGGTTTGATAAACCCATTTCATCTCATGCCATTTACCTTCCTCTCTTTTGCTAGCCTTTTCTTCACCATTTTTTTCTGAATCTGTCCACATACTGTTAAGCTGAAACCTTCATGCCTCTTCTTGCCCAAATCAGTTCACTTCTTCCATACAGGTTTGCTGTGCTCCTGTCCCTGACTGAGGGACCTGTTAAAGACATCGGGCCAGTTCTTCCAGAGCTCTGGCATGTGGATTAGCCCGTTCCTCTGCCTTCAGCGCAGGAAGCAGCCCTGAGATTTGCTTCTATCCGGTCCACAAACATTTCCATACCCCCATCCTATTATCCCTCACATCTGCAACCACATGATTAACATCCTCAGCAAAAGTTAAAGCAAAGTATGAGTTCAGGTTTTGCCCATGCCCGACACATATTAGCCTCTATCCCCTATAATCTGTTCTTCCTCCTGTTTTCTTCAGCCATATGCAACAAGGAAAAACATTTTCCCATTTTTTATTAATGTCCTTTAAAAGGCAAAACTCCGACTCGCTTTTGAGACATAGCTTTTATACCCAATTGGTTCTTTTGCTTTTTAGAATGATTCCTTCTGTTCATTCTAAGTATCATTTCTGAGGTATAAATTCATTCAACTGCGGCGTCTGTCTTCAAGCTTTTCCCCTTACCTGGGTTTTATCTGCAGTGAAGTTAACTAGAATTTTATCCCTTGTCCTGGAGTCTCAGTGAAATTTAGACATGTAAATCCCCAAGCTCCTAAGGAAATCTGGCTATATGGATTAGTTCCTGTTATTTATTTAAATACGCCCCTTGGAAGTCTGAAGCTGTATCAGTCACACCTGCCTTCATACAAGAGATATAATATTTTGAACAGGATACTGTTTATGCCTAAAAAACCTCAAGCATCTCAAGTCTCCAAGAAAAAATTTGACCAAAGTGGATTTTCGTGATAGTTCTAGGGTAAAAATAAGTAGCTCAGTGGTGGAGCAGAAGTAGATTAGTTGGTCTTTTTCCAATTTTTTTCTACCTTATAAATATAACTGTGCCAGTCACCTTTTGTGATAAACACTAACAAGATGTTTTACCTCATCGGGGCCAAGGGCCTCAGCCAAGGCCTTTTCCTGACCATTGAGGTCTAAATGTCTACGTGCTTCTCTTCACCCCACTTCACATCTGCTTTTTTCTCCACCTCTCCTCTCCCTCCTTCTGGCTTTCCTCCCAGAAAACAGGACACTGTCCCTAAGTCCCACCACTGGACTGAAGCCAGAGAAGTGTCAACATACAAGGATTTGACATTTTCAGCTATGTTGCTGCAAGGCACAAAGGTTTGGCCTCCCACAGCCCAGCCCGCTGAGGCAGCCAAAGAGTGTAACATCTCCTGATGTCCTGGCAGGTGTCTGAATGTGTATCCAGCCTCCTTGGCAGGCTTGGACCACCTGGTCTGGAGGGAATCAGTGCTGCTGCACCTTCACCGTAGCCAGAGCTAATAGGAGAGCAGCAGCCTGGCTGCAGTGTTGGTACAGGGAAAACCACCTCTGGTCCTCAGTAGTGTCTCCCTGGGTGCCGAGGTTGATTTGCCCCCTGTTGAGGAAGGTCCTCATGGTCTTCCCATATGCGTATGGCCAGTGGGCTGGAGGGCTCGTGCAGAAGATGGGGCTGCAGTGGCCGTGCTCAGCCCAGGGGCACCATACCTTGCCCTCCAGGCCCTCCAGGTCACAGGCTGCACTCACCCACCTCACCCCACACCATGCCAAGGCAAGCTGGACTGCAGCCTCAGGCACAAGAGATCCCACAACAGCCCCTCAGTCATGTGCACAGGGCTCCTGGGGAATGGAGCACAGCTTGGGAACAGTGGGTGCTGCTCCCAGCCAGGTGTCTCCAGGGCACTGCCCAGGCTGTGCTGACACTCCAGGTGGGCTGAGTGCTTTCCCCCATCTCTGCCCACCCCAAGGAGCTGGCCTGGCACTCTCACTGCAGGGGAAGGTGGGGTGTGTCTTCTCTCTGGGGCATGAGCCACAGAGTCAGCACTTTGGGGCTGAGTTCCCACCTCTGACGCCGACTTACTGTATGACCTAAGGCAAGTCACTTAGCTGCTTTCCTGCATTTCCTGACTCTGCTAAATGCCAGGGATAATAAGTAACTTTGTGTGAGTGCTACGAAGCTTTGAAATCTTTAGATGAAAAGGTGCTGTATAATTGCAAAGCGTTTTTAATAATGCTAATCATTCACTTCACTCTGCATTGCCTGACAGTCTCAGGCTGCAGCAGCCTCCAGCAGGCAGCCGGAGCATCAAGCTTTGCTCAAGTGCAGCGTTTTCCTGAGTTTGTTTCTGTTTTGACCTCATGCTGGTCCAAACAGGAATCTGAGCTCAGCTCAGGACCTGACAGAAAGCTGCAAACTCAGAACAGCTCCTGGGCCTTGCAGGCAGGAGCTTTCTGGAAAGCAGGGGTATTTGGGGGAAGGGATTTAAACAGCTGTGTTGACAACACAGACAATAGGGATCTGATTCAGGCTGAGGGGGGCTACGTGAAAGGCTGCACGACACTGAAATTAAAGCAACAGTCAAGAGCAATGAGAGGGAAGAAAGGAGGATTACTTGGGTTGAAATGCTCCTGGTTTGGAAGCAGCCACAGCCACGTGTCCCAGGAGATGCCTGGCTGGCACCAGCCTCCTCTGCATCCCAGAGAGCCTTTATCCTTTTAAATGCACTCTGTCAGGGATGCAGAGGCTTCTGGGGCAGAGTGCTTGAGTGTGAACATTAATCCAGAGGATTACAAAGGCAGGGCTTTTGTGAAGCACTGCAGATAGAAAAAGATGAGGTTATCTTCTTTAGTTAGGCCTGCAGAGCTCATGTTTAACCACAATATTATTTTTATTTGACTCACTAAAATGACAGTAGCTAGTGATACCTGCAGCTCATTGCAGTCCAATACCTCCTCTTCCAAACAGAGGAGACTCTGTGCACTGCTGGCAACTCCTGTGATTTTATCACAACTTAGATGCTTTGGGGATTATATCCTAAAATCCCAGCTCCTTGAAACAAGGGAATTTTAGCTTTCATTTATAAACAAAGTATGGCCCTAGCCCTCAAGGTTTTGTGGATGAAAGAATTGAAACCATGAAACTAGTGCAACCTAAAAGCTCAAAAAACCTGGGAGGTGAATAAAGAGATCCTAAAGTTTGTGGGCTAATAAAAAAAAAAAAGTCAGGAAAATAAATAGTTGGCAAACAACTTTGTCTTGGGAAATGGGGCAGGGCTTGGGCTGACTCCTGGCTTTTTGGGACTTGGGGTTGCCAATATGCCTTTGAACTCTGCAGCCATTCATAAATCAACAGCAGCCACAATGCACTGGAGCTCTGGAAGTGCTGACATGAGGAAAGTGATGGGAAAAGGTTATTTTAGACATGTATGACAACTCACCTTGAAGCATTACCTGAAGCCTCAACAACCCATATCCCCTTGGAAAAGGAGTATCTTTCTGCTCTGGGAACTCATTTTGCACTGTAGCAAACCTTTTGTAGGTAAAGAGGGATTCAAAGGTTCCACAAGATCACAGAAGGGCACTGAAAGAGGTTGAATGCATGGCTTGGTCCCTTGCATTTCAGGAAAGTGATTCTT
This sequence comes from Corvus cornix cornix, assembly GCF_000738735.6. Lineage (NCBI taxonomy): Eukaryota > Metazoa > Chordata > Aves > Passeriformes > Corvidae > Corvus > Corvus cornix. The sequence goes on from NC_046336.1 coordinate 9,740,890, forward strand.
CTTTGTTTCAGTGGGTGGTCTTTGCCGAAAGCCTCCAGGACCAAATAAGAGAAAATGAGAGCTTCAAAACCCTCATAAGCTTCACTCTGCTTTATCCTGTCTGCATCTTCAGGCTCATTCACACAATCACAAGCAATCAAGACACCACCGTGGCTCTAGTTTGGGTACCAGCTGACCCACCCCAACTCCCTGCTCACACCTCGCTGCTCCTGCTGAGCCAACATCCACTCACTGAGACCACCTGCATGGTGCTTTCAGCAAACAGAATTTGCTTCCCACATTGCCTGGCTGACAAGAAGTGATTAATGAAAGCGATCTCATGCCATTCCTCACTATGGTGTGAACATGCCCCAAGTGCAGAGAGATGGAGCAGCTCCTGGAAGGAACATACCCCAACAGTATTTCTGAGGGGTTTCTTCAGTTTTTTTTTCTCCTTTCACCAGGCTGGCAGAGCGCAGTGCTTCCTCACACTGCTTGCATCTGCTGCTGTTTCAAACAGGTTTCTAACTTACCTAAGTGCTCAAGTAGTTTTCAATTCAACCAGACTCCAACTGCTGGTTTTGAGATCAGACCCCATGGGAGGAGTTTGGGAAGAGATGTGCTGATAGCTGAACTACAGCAGCAGCTCATGAATCAGCACCTGCCTCTGCAGGAAGAGAAAAGCAGAGGAGCATGTAACTCACAGCCTGTGAACATGCAGTCACAGGGACATCAGCCTGCTGGTGGGAAATACCCATGAACACAGTCGTACCCATTTATTTCAGACGTCTTGGGTCTATTTCTTACACAGCCTGGCATCAGTCACACAAGGCACTGCCAGGTCTCTGTGCCCCTGTGGCAGCTGGGCTGCCTTCTGTGCCTGGCACGGGAGGGGAATATCCGATGGCAAATCCCTGCCCTGTCTCACTAAAATACCCCTTGTCCCCCTCCCTCAGGGGTCCCCCACCCCACCCCCAGGCTAATTTGTGAGTGAAAATGACAGAGAAGCTTTCTGGGATCATTTACAGCATCCTGGATGCCTTGCTGATATCTTGGAAGACTAATATCTAGCATATCCTGCCCGCCTGAGTTAATCTTTCCCAATTGGAATCAGGCACTGGAATTGCTCAGCTGGAGTGGTGCTGATCCCCATTAGCATCAGGACAGACCTGGGCTGCTCTTGCTGTTGGTCTCAGTGTTCTTTCTTCTCGCTCTGCTATTGAGCATACCTGTTTGAGGTCTACCTTTTTTCCAGAGACCCTGCATATGGTGGCAAGGGCATCTTGGGGAGCACCAGCACCAGTCCCTATGAATGTCTTGGAGCAGCCATGTCTCGGCAAACTCATCACCACAGCTTCCACCTACAGACAGTGTTGTGGGAAGTAACAGTGAACAGGGTAGATAAGGAGGTTAGAGACTCAACTTGGGCACACCAAAACAACTTTACTTGTGATTGTAATGGTGAAGTACGTCCGATTGCCAGCTGCTCAATGCTAAAGTCCATGCGAGGCAGCTCGAGCCTTGCTCATGCACACACACCCCCACCCTCCAATGTGCCCACGCCTTGGGAGCCAGGACCTCTTCAATGCTCTAATAGTACTGCTGTGAAACTGGTTTTTACACCTCAGCAGTGACACAAACAGGCAAAATTTTCCTAGTTCTCCACCACAGGTGTGCAAAACACAGTGTGGCTACACCCCCTGAGCTCAAGGTGAAAGTTTGCTGCCAAGAACACATTGCTATCTGCCAAAGATAAACCAGCTGCAGTGCAAAAGCAGCCCAGCCAGAGAAGAAACCCACAAACAAAACAGGCTTCCTGTGTTCTCTATAGACACCAAGACAGTGTTTAAGGAAGGTGGAACTAATATGCGTGTCCTCAAACAAGGCTCACGAACAAGGGGAGGACAGCTTTTAAACAAGAGCCTTTGTTTCTAAGGCACAGGGAAGAAATTAGGCTGAGAAAGCTGCCTCCTGACCCAGGGCTGTGCTGCTGGTACTACTGTGTTCCCTTGAGGAATAGTGTCCAAGAGTCTGCCTTGCAATTATTTAAACATTTAATAGGCTGAATTCAGCATGCCCTATGCAGCTTTCTCATTCACAAAAAGCTTTTGGAGGTGCCCACTCATTCAGATGATCCAGTTAATTAAAAATTGATGTATGCTCCTATTTCACTTTAAAGGAAGCTAGTTCAGGTAGCTGAGTGCTGCTCCTGACAGGCAGCCCTTTAACCAGAACAGGCCTGATGTGAACTGAGAGAGCTGCTGGCTTTGGGTATCTGATTAGAAATCTCACCCTGCAGAAGGCTGATGCAACTGTGTGCAGATCAGCCCTAAGAAAACCATCTTCACAGTGTGGAAGATGGATTCTGGTGGCCCCACTTCTCCCTTGCCTGATCCCATGCCCCCGTGACACCCACCAGGGCCCTACTGACCCTCATGTTGGCAGTAAAAGGGGACAGGTAGGAAAGAATAAATGGAAACTACCTCTGCTTCTTTCACTTCTGCATCTGGGAAGTCAGGTTCCCATGGTGCCATGAATATGTCAGGTTAGTACAAGCCTGTTCCATAAAGATTGGGGCCAGACTGCCAGGCTATAATGCACCATAACTCTGCTGAGGGCAATGAAAGGGGAGGTGGGACATGGTGGGAGAGCTGGGAAGGATTCCTGACCACCAGGTCAGTAAGACTGGCTCAGGCCCTGCAATGAGAATCATAGAATCACAGAGTGTTCTGAGTTGGAAGGGATCCACAAGGATCATCGAGTCCAGCTGCTGGACAACCACAAAATTCACACCATGTGCTGTCTAAATGCTTCTTGAACTCCTGGTGCTGTGACCACTTCCCTGGGAAGCCTGTTCCGGAGCCCAACCACCCTCTGGATGAAGAACCTTTTCCTAATATCCAGCCTGAACTTCCCCTGACACAAGTTCAGGGCATTGAAAGCTTTTGTGGGTATTTCTTTTGTGTTTCACTGCTACATTACCCAGTTCCACTAAGATGTTTTAGGGAGAATCCCTGTCTCTTGTTGAGTCCCTCTCTTGTCCCCAACCCGGGGAACTTTCCCTCCACAAATACATACCGCATGCTCCCATGGCCTCATGTTGCAGCATTGCATCAGGTGAGCGAAGCACATGAGGAGAGCTTGACCTATTGACACAGGTAAGTGGAGACTGGTGGAGTCGGATGTAGGAAAATAAGCCAAGGCAAACCTGTTCTCTGCGGCTGCCCTCGCTGCCACCTGCACAAACACGGCAGAGTCCCAGGGCACTGAAAAAGCAGGAGGGGGGAGGCTGCTCCACACAGTGCCTGTCAGCCCAGCTGATGTGCCAGGGCAGCATCCCCCAGCCAAGCTCCACAGCAGCCTGTCCCAAAGCAGGCAGCACCATCCCCAGCTCCCTGCACACCCCTGTCCTCCCTCCTGGTCAGCTTCCCACAGAGGGCTCCTGTTTCGGGACAGCCTTGACCTGGTTGGCTCTGTGGGGCAGAGTTTTACAGCCTGGCTGTCCAAGTGAGGTCAGTCACAGCCTTGTGTCAAAGGCCAAGCTGGTGTTTTGTTCACCTGTGAATTTTCCAGACCTGAGTTCCCTTTTCCACCAAGAATATTAAGCGTGACAAAACCTGGACTTGAAACATTGTGTTTGAACACCACAGTTTGGATTTTTTAAATTTTGTTTTGTTTTTCTGTTATGGATATATGATGTCATTTGCCTGATTTCTAGAGCGAGAGATTCATAGCTCCAATGAGATGGTATCACACGAACAAAGGTTTCAATACATCCAGGACAGAACTGAAACTATTTGTGCTTAAAATACATGACAGGTGTGCCTCACCTGCAAAACAGTTACTTAAAAGACACTGATTTAACGAGCTGCAGAATCAGAAAGCTGACTGCCAGCCTTTCTGCCCATTTTCCCAGCCATTCAGTGGGGCAGACAGGACCCATTTCCCTCCCAGAGAGGGGGGTGGGAGGTGTAGCTCATGCTTTGATAGTGCCCCATGCCCTGCCTTGCACATGGACCAGACATTGCCTTGTCTCAATTTTCCTCCCGATGTTTTCCACGGAATGAATTCATCAAATCTGGTGGTAAATTCCCCCCTCAGCTTTTGTCCTCATTGCATTCTTTAAATATTTAGTACAAGAATGTTTCTACGTCACCCTGGCCGAGGCTGAGTATTTCCTCCCAGGAGCTCCGCTTGGTGGCAGTGGTGGTGAGCCAGGGAGAAGGCCGGAGTGGGAAAGGTCCTTGTATAGCTGGGGTGGCACTGGGGAAGACACTGCTGAAAAGAAAAAAAATCAGGAAAGGCAGAGGGAGGGCACAAGGGAAACAGAGCAATTGGGCAAACTTACGGGACTTAGGTTGAGATGATGTGGAGAAAGTGCCTGGCTGGGGAAGATTTTATGTGGCGATTTCAGAAGGCTGAGAAGACAACTTAGATGGAGACAGCAAAAAGCCATTGGGATCAGACAGCTTTCCCAGTTCATTTGAAAATAAAAAGAAAACGGGAAGTGAGGACATATCTAGAGGGACAGGAGTGGGTAATAACAATTAATAATAATTACAGAGTGAACTGCTGAGATGTGCTCACTTCAGCACCAGCTGATGGCAATCACTCACAATCTGTATAGCGGGAGCTCCCTAGCAGGAACCATGAACCAAAACTTGTAGAAACTGTATTTAAAAAACAAACCTTTTGTCCCCCTGCTTCATTCTTACTCCTTAAACTATCTTTTATTCATTTTGATTTTTAATAGATCCCCTGGGAAGCTAGAAGCATGTTGTTTCTGGGACAATTGCCCACCAATGTATATGCTTTATAATTCTCTTTATTAAAATCTTTCTTCTTAAGAAACACAAATTGAAACACTTTGCAATCAGTTACACAGATCAGTTAATACTGGTGACAGTTCCTACATAATTAAACAAGTACTAACAAATTTCAACTGTTTACAAACCAAAACTTAAATTAACAAGATTATATAAGCTCAATAAATAGTACATCTGGTCCAGTTCAAGTATAATTCAACAAATCACAGCCTTAATCCTTAGAGAATAGAAAAAACCCCTGAATATAACCAGCCTAACACTAATTTAGTGTTAAAGCCAATGTGAAACTTTGTCTGATCTAATGGGGAAAATGTTTAATTCTTTCATTTTTTTCTTCAAAGAAAGTAGGTTGCAGATTGCCATTAAAGACTATTTGAGATGAATACAGATTTCACAGAGATGAAAAACATAGTCCCTATTATAAAAGTGCAATCTTTGGTTGAGATGTATTGAAATAGTTTTGATATATTAAGGAAGCTCCTTTTTAAATATCAATATTTGTTTGGCTAGACCTGAGCCTGCTTTGTGCTATATATATATATATATATATATATAAACAGCGTGGATTATAGTGATGATGAATTATGCCAACTAAAAAAAGTCAAGATTTTAAATATAATAAACCAAGAGAAACAACACATTTTTACATAAGCTGAGGAAGGTAAAGGGCTGCCTACAGCAGAATTCTTCCTCAGCAGAATAGGTAGTAAAGAGAAGTTGAGGAGTTGAGTGCCTGTCAGCATTACATAATGGCCTGTTGGAGAGGGAAAGAGATTATCTCTGAGTTCTCAAAGTGCATCGGGCTGAAAAGTGATCATGGGCATCATTAGGAGCTACTTGAGACTTGGGATTGCTTTCAAGTGTTGAGCTTTAGGGGAGAAAAGGACCTCCTCAGAAGGGGAAGTGCCCATTTTGCTGTTCCCAGGATTTTGCAGGTTGCTGTTTTGTCAGGGCAGAGCCCAAAGGGATGGGGTGTCCAAACCACCTCTACAAATGTCTGGCTCTGATCACGTCTGTGGGGTTGGGCTCTGCACCTGCATCGCTCACCTGAGTCATCTCCCTCCAGAAGAGGAAACTGCACAGGGCAGAGATGCCATCTAGAGCCTCCTTTCTCGGTGGCAAGCAAGGGCCTGTAGCTGTGACCCAAACAAGATATCTGGAGCCAGGACATTTCCTGCTGAGCCTCAGTCAAGTCTCCACCTCTGAGACTGAAACTTAAATGACTGGGGGCTGAAGGATACCAAGACCCACTGTATCAAGAGGGGATTTTGCATTCCTAATGCAACTGTCCAGGAAAAAAACCGAGGTTAAATGCAAGCTGTGAATAATGGGAGTGAACCTGGTTCAGAACCAGAGGAGGGGTAAAGTAGTTTGAATCGTCTCCCATAAATCCAAAAATAAGCCCCTGGGTAAACACTCATTTTAATTATTCTTCTGCTGCCAGTCAAAATCTCATGGTTACCTGCTGCTTTCCCTGCCTGCCTGTATCCACCTGTTGTCTGCTTTCAGAAAGTGTGATTTAAAGCTCTTTGGCCTGGGAAAGTCTTTGTTGTGGATTTGTGCCTTGCCTATAATAAAGGCAGTGGACCTGTAGCTTCTGCTGCGATACAAATAAAGAATAATAACTGTGATACTTTTCTCATTTGAGGTTACCTGGGGATAAAGTTGCTGGAGGCATATGACTTTGATATACAGTCAGCTATGTCTCACATCCAATTAAGCTTAACCACATGGTCTAACAAGCTCCCATTAGGCTGGTGAGAGACCCAGTTTGATAGCAGGGTTAGCTTCAAAGATTTGATGCTTGCATTTGTAGTGATTTCCTTCCCTTGCATTCAGTTTCTGCTGAAGGGCATGAAGGGAACTTCATATTCAGATGATACATGACCAGCTTGAGAGCTGCACTTTAGAAGACAATTGCACAATCTTTACTGCCATTTTCATCATCTTATAGCCTGCAATACAAGCTCTTGTCCTAATAGCCCTGTGCTCAAGTTTCACTGCAATGTGAAAAACAAACAGTCAAAGGAAAACCCAACCCTTGAAGGAAAAATACCTGGTTTGCAATATTGATGGTTTTTTCCTTCTCCATAGGGGAAAAAAAAACAACCCAAAAAAAAAAAAAAAAGCCACAAAACAAAACTAGCTGTTTTAATGACAGACGGACACAAGTCTTAACATACTTCAAGCCTGGACAAAGGTGGATTCAGGCTGTAATATTTTTCATTTCCCCTTGTGTTTTGGTAGGCTCTGTCTGAATCTGGGATGCAAAGAATCCCTCAACTTGCAAGAAGCAGGAATTCCAAATATGAAATCTGAACCTACCTCTGGTAAAAATGAGTGGAAAGCACAGGCCATGAAATGGAATAGGGCTTCAGGCACCTCTGAGACACTGCCTGGCTACAGGGTACTTCAGCGAATGACCACAACTGCTGGCACAAGACATTATGGAACAAATACTTTGGTGGAAGCAGTTTTGGCAATTTAGCCACTTTGCAATATTGTGCAACATCCCTGTCATTCTTAAGGATAGCTAGAACCTTCTGGGAAACTATTTCCTCTGCACAACATCTAAACAGGACATCCAGTACTAGCAATTTTTACAGAACATACTGTGATGAATATTAGAGTCAGGCAAAGAATGGAAATGCCTTCAAATCCCCATCTGCCCAGCTTGCACGGGACATTTTATAAACTCTGGGATCAATCCTGGCAATGGTTTGCCTGCATATTCACTTTAGTACACAAAGCCCTATCGAAATGAACCAGAAACTTGTACAGTGCATTTCAAAGGAACTTTGCAAAATACTAAGGAACAACTGTGCAGAAACAATAGCTCATAATAATGCCAGAGCTGCTGGTGCATCCTGTGTTCTCTGTGCAGCGCTCCATGAGCCATCAGTTGTTGTATTCACCTTAAAAAATTCAGGGAAATAAAATACAAAAACAAGATTAGAAGTCTGGCGTCATGCCATAAAAACCAGGAAAATTCAACGTTGCCAAGCTGAGGAAAAGCAAGCTTTAAAGAAAACAAAAAGACCCCAAAAGCAAGGATCTTGAATAAAATGTCTGAAAGAGACATGGTCCAAACATGTGGCACTTTAAAAAGCCTCTCATGAGAGTTTCAAGTCTGTAAGACTCAAAGTTGGCACCCTCTAGAATTATCAAAAAGAAGAGTTTCAAACCCAACGGTCCCTGGAGAACACCCTGGCCACACCATGGAAAATGCTGAAACCAGAGCAAGCTGGCTGTCAGCACATGTGTTTGAACTGCCCTTGCTGTGCTGGCTGCAGGCTGTGAGGTCCCTGGGACAGACTGTGGCTCCCTCGGAATTCGCACAACACCGGCAGTGTACAGTCAGTGCTTGACAACACAAACATTTTGTCATTTCACCAAGCTCTAAGACATGGAGGTGGGTGCTGATGGGGTTTACATTATGCCATCTGCTGACTAGTTTTAGCACAATGGTTTTAGATATCCTATGCAAATCCTACTTCTCACTGGGGCAATGAGTGAAATGGCTGAAGATATTTTAAGCAACATTAACGCCTATTTATAGTCACATCTCCTTTCCTTCCAGCGTCCACTGGATGCTGAGTGCTTCTAAGTACTCCACCTGACCTGACGTGTTACATCAGAACTAAAACTTTAAGAATCCCTGAGAATTCTGATTTAATCTAGGAAACCACTCCCAGCACGCAGAGTGTGAGAAAGAATTGCTCCACTTCTAACAGATATGCCAGCATTGCTTCACCGTGGGAAACAGTTTCAGGCATTTTGGTTTTTAATGGCACTCTGGGCATAGATGCATGGAACATGCTCTTTATTTCCCCTCCTCTGTACAGTGCAAATTGACAGTTATATCATAGAAATTAAGAAAAAAAAAAAAGTATCAGCATTCACTCATTACAGCTCTTCCAGTTCATCTACATCACAGTTTTTTCTTTGCAAAGTGAGGAACAATGCCAGTGTCATCCTGAGGCAGAGGGCTGCCTTCTTCCTTCATTTTCAGGCTTTCTTCTGCAAGCTGGGATAGATACTTCTGCAATCACATAAAAAAATAAACCAAAGCATTGTTACCAAAACTGAAAATATTCAACATGGGATTCTTTATGCCTGTTCAGTGCTCTATCTCTTCCAGCATCTCAAAAGGAAAGAAAGCACATAGAAGCCCCATTTTGGTGAAAACTCAAGCCAGAAAACATGGCTGTGTCAGGCAAACTACCTGAATACATGCAGAGCCTCAGAAGTTCAGTGGTTTACTGTTTGCCACAGGGGGAACTGGTGACAGAACCAGGAGGACTCTACTCCCCATCAGTCTGTGTAACTAGACCTCACCTTTTCTCTACTCCCCTGTGCTATCGGGCAGGAACTAACTCCACTGAGTCAACTGAATTCTGCTAGGAAAGTACTGGTGTGTTAAACATAGACATGATTTCAGAGTCATGATTTAAAGTTTATATATTACATTTTCAGCATGCTCAGTTCAGAGAGACACCTTTTGTACTAGAACATTTTGTTTTAAGGGAATAATCACTCTCAGTAATAATTAACACAATTTAGCAGTTTGGCTAGAATATTTACATTTACTGTGTTTCTCTAAGATAAAGCCTCTTGCTACTTTAGGTACTCAGTGAGATTTAAAAGAACAGACATGGTCAGTGAGGCTTTCAGTCTTTTGGCAGTGTTCTTAGCTGGCAGAGCTGCACACAAAATGGATGAATGGTGACCCACGGGTGTGGGTCTGAAAATAGTGCTCAAACTATTTATTCAAGGTCAGCAGGCATAGCAATGGATGGAAAGAAGCTTCTTCAGCAGCAGCTAGTGCTGGGAAACTTACACATAATAATGTAGAGGTATTCTTATTAATGACTTACACAGCTCACATACATCCCATTCAAAAATAACTGACCTGCACATTGTTAGTATCATAAAACTCCTTTTCTAGCTATTTGCTCATTCTGATTTATTTTGAAAAGACCCTTTCACATCACCGCAAAATTTTACCTACTTGCAGGATTTCCCCAGAATACAGTTTACTTTTTGGCATCCATGGGGAAGAGATTAAATGATAAATGGATATAAAAATACTAAGGGCTGTGTTAGAATTGCCACATTCTCTCACGTAAATACAAGTTTTGAATATAAGAGGTTCATCTGAAAGGGCCTCAGCAATGGTAATGAATGGACATACCCGTGACAAAGTGACAACTGCACCCTTGTTACTCTGAATAGAGAGATTTGGCTGTGGAAATTACACAACTCTCAGTCTTGATCTCTGGGTGCAAAATTCCATGTGGCAAAAAGCCAGAGTAAATGTTACAGTAGTATACAGAGATACAGGGTCCATAAAGGCTGGGAGACATGTTCCATACACCATGGACTGTAATAAATCACTAACATTTGTCCCTGGATCAGATAACCCAGGCTTTTGGGGCTTTTAATGAGCACCGACCAAAATAAGACTCAGTTTTATCTGCTACCTTTAGCTGATATTGTCAGCTATCATGAGTATCACAAACACCATTTTGAAGTTTGCAGATTCAGATTAATTTATAGCAAAATGGCAGTCAAGCAAAAGATGTGTGGTTTTTTAAATTTAAATACAAGTTTTGACAAATACTGCATAAAGGCAGTGGAAAACAAGATGAAATACTGCACTGAATTGCCAAGGTAGCTTTCACCAGATGAATGGTGAGAGCTTTCTGTGGTAGCGGAGAAAGGGTTGGCAAAAATAGTGGATTTTTTGGACTTGGGAATTGCAGTGGATCTATAAATACAAATATCACCTGGGAAAATAATTTGTTATGATGAAGAGAATTAAAAATTACAGAAAGTCTGCAAGGCTGACAAAGAAACAGTTGATTTTTTTATCAGTGATTGATGTTATTCAAGGGGCATCATACTTAGATGAAGTTGACTATTTTACTTCAAGACAAGGCTTTTTGAAGAAAATTGGCAAACAAATTGTTTAGCTTTGCATTCAAATCCAAACACTGAACACATGAACATCTATTTTGGATGTGGATCAAGGAGGTCACATGAGAGACAACAAGTAGCAAATCAGCTATAAAAGACTTAAAGCCATGACACAATTTGGGACACTGTTGTTGTCACTGGATGATGGCATTTGGCATTCAGGCAGAGAACAGGAACACAGCTTGCAGCAGCACTCCCGTAGCTCCACTATAGTCAGAATCCCTAGCTCCTTTATTGGTGGATACAGTCGTTAACTTGCATCATCACAGAAGACTTATATTTCTTGCAGAATGCATAAATGAGCATTATGGTGACTAAAAGTGTTCTAGCAACACAGAACAATGATTTGAAATTTGCTAAGTTTCCATTTGAGCAGGCAAAAGTTGGACGAGACATTTACTTCCTGTATTTAGTAAGATAAGAGGTATGGCTCGACAGAACAGCCTGTTTTTATTACTGCATTTGACAGATTTAATTTTAACAGCTTTTATAGTCTTTGTTCTTTTATCTTGATTCAGTGTTAGATATCTGCCGCAGTACTCATGGGAAATCTCTTAACAGAGAGAAAAAGAGATTATTTTCATACTAAGTTTTAGCTGGGCCTTTTCTCTTATGACTTTAACAAAATAACTTAGAAAATGAGATAAAAATATAACTGACTTCTTCCCATGGAACCAATTTCCAGGGGCAAGGGCAGGAGCTGCAATCTTTCTTTAATATGAGTTTCTTAGTGACAGACTTGCATGGGATACATGGCTTGCACTGAGTGGTGCCACCTCTGGTGAATCCTTCTGGATTTTTTGTATGAAGCAAAAAAAGGCATTGAAACTGGGCACTTGTTTTTCAAGCTTGCACTTGGAAGATCCATTATGAGCAAGCATTGCAGCTCTGTAGCAAACCTTCGGAAGCCAGAGGCCTTTGTATGGTTACAGCTTATGGAACTTCAGGAAAGCCAAGAAAAAAATTCTCCCAGAGAAATTATTTGACTGTGAGTGTTACTAGAAAAGTCAATGCCTGCTAGCCAGCTAAGGAAAGAGAGCTATTACTTGAACAGAAGCAGAATTACTGCATTTACTGTGGGCAGAGGGAAGGAACAGAGAAAGAAGGAGCAGCTCTGCTTTGCTCTGCCATGACTTTTGCTAAGAGTATGAGAATGCCAACACAAGTGTGTGTGCAGTGTACACACACTGCTCACGGGCAGTGACTGCAGTGGGAGCCAAGGCCAACTCCTCTGAGGAGCCCTGAGCATGGGGCAGGTAATGCTCAGGCTGTTGTGACTGATTCTATTGATGGTGCATCTGAAAAATGGCAAAGGCAGGTCTTTGATTGAACTGCAGGCACATGTGTTCTCCATGTGCTATTATCAACTGCTGATGTGTTTTTGTTATATTCTTATGGAGCAACAAGTACTGACATGCTCCTGCATATCCTCATGGAAATTACTCAGCAGGGGTGCTCTGTGTTGCGCTGCAGAGCAGCCGTTGCGCTGCTCTGCACACAGGGAGGGGATTTCAGTGGGTCACAGAAAATGCCTCTCAGAGCCCATGTGTCACAGAGAGCTGTGAGCTGAAAAATGCTGAGAAAGCTACACTAACACAGAAATGGGTCTGGCTACATTATCAGACAAGTGCCATGTTTAATGCTCCCAACATTAAGATGTACTGAAGGCTGCTGCTGGGGTTACTCCCAGTGGCAGAAACACCTGGGACCCTCTGGCACAGGGAATTAAAGATCTGAGTTGCATGCTGTGCTAGTGAGAAGGACCAAATGTAGATGAGAAGATCAAATTACCATCTGGCCTTGTTTTACCTACGATCGAGAAGTTGATTTCTAGGATCTGGGAGTGAGAAATCAGCATGCTAATGTTTGGAACTACTGGAAAGTTTGTTTATCTGAATTTCACTTCATCTGAATTCTATCCACAGAATAAAAACTAATTTTTTATTGCATCATCTACCTTACACAAAATCCACCCCATGAGCTTGTTGTTAGGTAGCTTCAGGTGTGTTTTTACCTGGAGATTTTTGTAGTGAACAGTACTCCTGCAGTGACTTGTCTTTGCTGTCTCTTCATTTGTGTAGAAGAGTCCACAGAGCTTGCAGTAAAATCCGGTTCTAGGCACCACAAATTCCACACCTGTTGAGAAATTCTGAATTACATTAAAATGTCAGTTGAAACCCTACCCCTCCTACAGTAAACTTGTTTTCAAAGAAAAAAGGTGCTATCTAGCTAAATGACAGGAATAGGAAGACTGAATCCTGGATTCACTTCTCTGATTTCCCTATTTTTGCAATATTGATCTGTACTTTAAAATCCCGTGCATTGAAAACACACATTTTCTCTTCTCTCTTAGATAGACATACTTTAAAATCTACCTTCTCATAATATTGACTGGAAACTTCACTCTGCAACCTCAAGGGCTAGAAAAGCAGTAATACTTTTTAGCAGTAAATTCATGTTTAAGTTATACAGATCGCTTTTGAGGATGTACTTCTTCCAGGTGTTTTGCTCATAATCACTATTTACACAGTAAAGCCAATACTTTTGCTTACACTTTTATGTCAAAGACTTTTAAATTACTAAGTATTTTTTCATATGTATTTCATATATAGTCCAAGGGAACTTATTTCATCTCATCAGCTGCCTTTTGTCATTCATTTGGAATGAATTAGCAATAATCTATAATCAAAAGCCTGTTTCTTTCAACAGCTACCCATCTGTCATATACCCTATTCCTTCTCGCCTCACATCTGTTCTGAAAAATAAACACAGCAAGTAGCCTTAAAGTGACATCTTGTTGTGAGCCCTGGGTATTGCAGGGAGCGGCCCAACATACCCAGGGGAATGCTGAGCTCGGTGAAGACGTCCTCTTGTTCCCAGCCTGGTGCAGAGGGCTTTTGTTTAGACTCCACCTCCGGGTATTCCAGAGATCTCATTTCCAAGTACCTAGAATTTGCTTAACAAATGAATAAATGTATTGAATGAAAACAGTTTATTAAAGAGACGTTTGTAAACTTCTTGGGACACTTTCTGGGTGGATCTATAAATGAAGTAAAATCTGGGAAAAAAATGCTTTTCCATTCCAAATCAGAGGCCTGTTTAGTAGTACAACTCTAACAGCTGTGTGTGCAGTCACTCCGATTTCTCCCAGTAGACCATTTTTCTATTTCTAATTTAATGTTATGTTTGGAGGGTCTTTTTGTATTTTAATCTCTAAATAGAGCTATAACATTACACACCTCTGGCAGAAGCACAGCCTGACTGCAGCTTTGTAACCATGTATGTTACTGCATGACCAGTGGTGCAGCTGGGCTGACACAGGGGCTGCTGAGATGGTGGGGGCAGCAGGACCTGATGAGAACAACTCCCCAAACCTGCCTTTCATAGGATGGCTGCAGCATCCTCTTCCTGGAGCTACTCTTCTCCCATCCTCACCTCTCCAAGGGACAGTTCCTGCTTTATGGCTCCCAGCCACTAAAAGATTTTGGTTTCTGAATAGTAGGGATGGGATGGTTGGTCCCTGCTGACTGACATTAATGGACACAGAAGGAGATTCAAGGTGTGGAAAACACTGGATTGATTTGCTGAGGCAGATATAGCCTCAGCAGAAGAGATGCTCTCCCTTCCTATGATTTCTATCATATGAATTACTTTTATTTAAAAATAGAGACATTTGCTATCACAGAGCTACAGAATTACAGGTAAACTGGTCTGATTCCTCTTCTTCAGTCCTTACATCAAAGAACTAGCTCACTTATCTGGACAAAATTTCTATTGCATCGCAAATTTCACCTAGATAAGAGATATACTTTCTTATAAAACAAACATATTTTGCCCAAACCAAACTCTTCCTGTCTTTCAAGTCTGTAGTTCAAAGATCTGCAGTTTCTGGCTATGAGGATGAATTTTTCTTCACTGTTTTAAATATGTCTATTGTATGATTTAAAAGAAAATAATATAAAATCCTAACTGGTCAGCTTTCTAATTAACTTTAAACCTACCCCAGGATTCCAATACCGCAGCAGAGAACCTGGAAAGCCCCCATTAAGCTGGTAAGCTTTTCTTAAGACACCCAGGGCCTTTGCAGCAACTTAAATCCCATTTAAGTTGACTTCTGTGCTTCTGAGCTGGCAGCTGCATTTGCAGAGGGCCTAGAGCCTTAGACTGCAGATCCCAGATAACAAGTCCATGTCAGAAACCTGGGAAGCATGAGAGGCCCTGGAGCTTCCAGGCTCCCTGCTGACAAGCTGGAAGTTGAGATGCTGGAAACACTAGTAAATATGCTCTTGAGACACCCAACTCTTTCATCAGCTGGCTGCCCAGGAAGCACGGGAGAGCCAACTTTGCCATGCCCAGTCCCATGACAATGTTATCTCCAAATATGCAAAGTCTGGCAAGGTGTCTTCAGGCCAAACAGGTTAATAACATGTAACAAGAGTTTCAAAGCTGTCCTGAAGGAAGAAGTTAGCTCCAAATGAGGTGCTCACATGAAATGTTTCCAGCATTGCACCCTCAAAAATCTTCCATCAGCTTCTTTTCACAACCCCTTACCTATGACATAGGCTCTGGCAGCAATTAAAAAAGAGCATTTCTGACCAACATACTCAATGTTGTTTTTCACTTCATCTCATTATGCACAGCCCATTTGCTCAAGGATCATTTGACAAGAAACTGAACAGACTTTCAGACCCTCAAGATACCTTTTTTCCTGACAGCTAAAATATTAATAGGTAGCTATGATTACATTTATTGACCTCTCACAGCACATCCTATCAGTTACATTAAAGGCAGCATGCAGTAGATAACAGGACATGATAAGGCAAGTCCTGACACAAGGCATGTATTTGCATGAACAGGGACTGAGAATTAACAATCTATGCATGATATCCATGTTACTAATGTTTCAGTACAGTGTGTAAGAATACCCACCTTGTCCAGGAGCCAGCCAGACATTACCAATACTTTTCTGCTGACCTTCAGAGACTGTCACTCATTTCATTGACAATTCAAAATAAATTTAGCAAGGCACTGAAAGACTTCAGCTAAACTCATGTGAACCTTGACATGACAATTATAGCAGCTTATGCCTTTCAGAAAGCTTGCAAGCTGCTTATCATATTTCCTTTACACTATTCATCTAAGAGGCTCTAATGGTTTAGTTTGGCCAAAGGCACTGGGGTTCTTTTACTGAGCTGCTCCAAGGACAAGCCTTGATACTATTAACAACACTTATTCTCGTTAGCAATAAATTTCAGTCTGCCCTAAGAGAAAACATGCAAGGCTCTCTGCAGGCTAAAGGGAAAAAAAAGAAGTAGTTACCCTTGGCCTCTGGACACTCTTGGCTTCCATGTCTTGTTTCTTCACTAGCGTTTTTAAGGAGCATTTCCGTTACTTCTCTGCTCTCAGCTCCTTGTGATCCCATCTGTTTGTAATCATCTATAAATGTATCAGGGAGCTGGAGAATCTCTTCTTTCAGATGAACAGAAGGTATATGGCGATCTTCAGGCTCTAAACGAGTGTCAGAGCTCTTATCAATTTTCCCTTCCTTCTGCTGGCAATCAGACTCCTTAGCAGATTGGTCTTCTTTCAATTCCTCTGGCTTGTCTTCAGGGTCCAGATTTAGGCTTGATGCTTCAGTTACAGCATCATCATTATCATCGTCCTCATCATCTTCCTGACAGCCACTAGAAGCTGCACTGCCCTTTGCTGTTTTGAAGTTTGTTTCTAAAGCTTTATGGGCAAATTTGTCTTCACTCCTGGTTAAGTGGCCGTGATCATTTTTCAGTTCTAACACAGTTGACATACAGGGACACATTTCTGAAGCAGCTTTATTTTTCTGATCAAGTGGGACTATTTCTTCAAGCTCTGTTATATCAGGCTCCATAATTAAATCATCTTCTCCCACTTCATCTACTGTCACTAATTCCTCCATGTTAGCAGGATACCAGGTCTCACCTTCTATTTCACTTCCACTCTCCCAGTCTCGGTCCTGTCACAAAGATGTAAAACATTTGAGAGATTGGTGATCATAGATCATCACTGTTAAAAAGTGGGCCTTGAAACCAGGAAGAACCTTGATATAGCCATGCCTAATTCCTCTTGCGTTTTAGCTTCAAAGAGTGATATGCCTTGGTGTTGTGATTTTAGACCTTATGCACAAGGACAAGAAATCTCTATTGAATTTTACATAAACTTCCCTTTGTGAAGATTCTGTAACTGCCTTGGGGATTACAGTGTCTCCAGTCCCCTGCTTATTGCTTTTCTGTAAGCAGTAGAGCAAGGCACAATGTGTTACACTTTGTTATGCAACGGGTGCTACTATGTGATGCCCAAGGAAATGAACGTCTCCCCTTCCTCTACCTCCATCTCAGTGCAATGAAAGTATACAGAACCCCATTCGAGCCGCTGTGGCTTTCCCTTTGCTGGACTAGGTCCTTTAAATTCATACGGTGACTGAGAAAACATGGCTTCCTTCTCCAGTCATTTCCTTCCACCAGCAAGATCCCTCTGCCAGGGACTGTGCTGGTAGCCACTGGCCTAAACCTTAGGAAAAAGCAGGTTTACAGTTGTACTCCAAGGTACATATTCTGAAATACCTCATACATGCAGTTACAGACTTATAGGACTCAGGCACTAATACTGGACTTTAGAAGTCTTAGAATTAAAAGGTGTATCTTACTTTTAAGACACACTTGAAGCTTAGATTTCAACTCCCAGACTCCTGGTGTACACATAATCTATTAATAATCTGTATTCTCCTCCTGTTTGGCCATTCCCACACTTCCCCTCCTAGAATCCTAAAACAGCATGAAAACTCTGTGAGTTGGCACTGCTCTTGCCAGGAGATCAGTTTTCTGCAGCAACAGATATCAGTATCTTCCATATCTGACCATCAACCCATGACCCTACAGATATGAAGCTGGAGGAATTCCAGGGACATTGCTCTCCCCGATTGCAACGCAGCAGTAGGGTTGCTGTAAAGGCATATTTAATTAAAACCAGAAACAATCAGGACACTACTATCTATAGTTCATAAGGCCAATGTTCTAAAAAGTATCCATCAGACTCCCCTCTTTCTCCACTAACTGACCGCATCTCCTATTTTTGGGCACAGTTTGCGAGTTACCCAGTTCACTTGGGCATACATTCCTTACAGCTGCCACTGCCAAGCGCTATGTATGTGAAGCAATGTACATGGGCAAAGAGTAACTAAAAAAAGAGTTCTGGAGGCTTCAGGAAAAGCTGTCCCTTAAAGCAGAGGTCAAAATAAGACAAGTTAATTTAGACAACCTCCTTCTCCAACCCCTTTACGTGTTTTTTCATGAGGGGTTAATATTTCATTTGGCAGAGCATGCTACCAAACCTAGGGTTTCAATCATTTTCTCAAAGGAGCCACACCAGCAATGTGTCACCAACCTTCTCTTTCCTTGTGTTTTCCAGAATCTCTCCGGATTCTTTTCCGTGCTTATTATCTGAAGGTGAGCTCTTCTCTGGAACTTGCTGCTCTTTTTCAAGCTAAAATAAATACATATACATGTATAGCAACACACAGTGGTGCTCTAGTATGTTTCTATTCTGGGTGTAGACAAGCAAAGTCACTCACAAGGTCACATTCTTTATTTCTAAAGTTTATGCAAGTCAACTAGGCTGTGGGAAAAGACCCAACAAAAATTCCATTAGCAGAGCTGCACAAATAAGAATTAAGAAAAAGAATTTTTAAAAAAATTAGCGGTGTAATTTATATCACCTAATTGGCTAAAAGACAGGTGGGGGAGAACGTCAATTCATTAAAATTTCCAGCCTCCACTCCTCTGTTCTCTACCCACATTTGTCATGTTGGCTCAGATGTGGTAAGGAGAGCAGCAGTGTTAAAACTCTGCAGAAGACCTTGAGTGTTTTGTTTATTGACATAGGATCAGTTGAAAATGGAATTGCTTGCACAGTTCATACTTTGGAAGAACAAAACCACAGTACTACCTGGTATTTAGTAGAAGAGGGACAAAGGAAAACTGAGTTTAAGACATACAAAACTACTTCTTCCTTTTAAGATAAATTATTAGCAATAGTCCCTGGAGAGGTATGTCTTTGGCAAAGCCACTGTAAAATAACTTGGAAAACATGCAGAGGAGTGTGATTTAGGATGCTGTCTGACATTTCTCTCTGACATCTCCTCCCAAGGAACCACACATCATAGTGAAATACCAGCCAAAGGAGAAAGATGATAAAAGGTGGTACAAACACACATATCTATGGCATGAGGTAGTGCTGCTGCTGGTTACAGACTAGCGAGATACAAATCTAGGAGATTCCACCAACTTGGCCCCACATGAGAAAAATGAATGCAAGGTCAACTGGAAACAACCAACAGTGGCCCTGGCAGCACAAAGGCACAAGCAAGAGATGGAGCCCTGGTCAGCCAAGCAGCTCTGCAGCCTCCCATGCCAACAGCCCCAGGGGTGGATAGAAGCAGCATATCCCTGGGGGACACCAGGGGAGGCAAGGTGGCCAAGAGCCAGTAACCAGAGCCCTGAGAGGTGGGGATATGAGTATGGGCTGTACTGGGACTGAGCAAATGAGGCATCTTGATGTGTTCCCCCTCCTACTTTTTCCCAGTGGAGAATCAAACCCACAAACATTGCCACTTTATGAATGGAAGTATCTCTCCTGAGATCCCATAATTTTATAGGTGAGCTGATTCAGTGGTTCTTGCCATGGGAAGAGATTCCTGCCAGTACACTGAAGGGAGTGGTGTGAATTATCCCTGCCACAGCTGAGGGTAGGGACACATGATTAAAGAAACAATTGCTCTGTTGAGTTATCCAGAAAGAAATGTTCCTCATTAAAAGTTCATTCCCCATTTTAATAGTATAGCAACCACTTCCCTGTATAAATACTGTGCACTTCTGTAAAGTATCACTTAATTCCCAGATAAGTCAGTCCTCCTCACTGGCAGTGGAAGGTGGTGATGGATGCAGAAAGAGCAGTTATGGGGCATTCTGCACAGAGTTAGCAAGAGTACAGTTGCTCCTTCACACACAACCTGCATGCAAATAGCAGACTGTCACCTGGTTTTGTTTTCAGCTGTCTGTCCCCACCCCTCCACTTGTTACCCAAAGGTGGTGCTAGACACAGAATTAGAATGTCCATGTACCCAACACCACAACAGTGTAATAGATCTGCATGGTCTGGGCAAAAACACAGACACGACGACTTCCCAAGACCTCTTCTATGACTACATTCCCTGATTTTATCATCTAAAAACATTTCATGTTGCCAGCATCACACCCACGACAAATGCTCTAAGATATTTCAGAAAATATATTAGTTCAGCATTTACACTTCTTACATACACTTTTATTTACCTCGTCCTCAGGAGGTTTGGTTTCCTTCACATCACTGCCTTCAGCAGTAGCATCTTCTTGGTCTTTTTCAGCTTTCTTCACTTTATTCTTATCACTTTGTTTTTGCCTGGAGCCTTCAGATACTTTGCCGTGCTTCTGTTCAGCTGCCTCCTCCCTGGCAGTGTCCTCGCTGTAAGAATGCCTGCGTTCCCTTAACTTTGCCTCTTCCTTTCTCTTAGATCTCCCAGGTAAATCCTGCAGCTGCCTCTGAAACTTGTCAGATTTTGACTTAGAGGATTTTCGGTAATAGTCATCTTCCCTGTTCTTGTAGCCAGATAAAGGGTGAAGAGACCCAGGGGAACCAGTCCTTAAGTATTTTTCTCGGTGTCCTCTGCCTCCTTCAAGCCTTTCATCCAAATCAAACTTGTCCAGTTGTCGGGAATAATGTTTCCTCTCGTGTACCCACGTGTCAGTCCTGTCCCTCTTCTCATCCCCATTCTCTCGCCATTCTCTGCTATCTCTTTCCTCTTCCCGTCGAGAATAGGGGGACTGATCCCAAGCCTCTCTCCCGTTTCCCCAGTCGGTCCTGCTGGTCCCCAGCGGGCTGTGGGGTGAACTGCCGGAAGTGAAGCTGGGCGTGTGGGATCGAGGTGACAGTGAGCGGCTTATGGGGCTGCGGGAGCGGGGCCTGTCTGTGCCATACCTGCTGCAGGGGGAAAAGGCAGCTGTAACTGGCTGACCCACTGTTGTCTACCAATTCTTGTTCACTGGAAGCTCATGGGGACTGCCCTGGGGACTGTGAACCTGAGACCCCAGGCCTTTCACAGACATGCACTGCACAGCTGCAAACAGTGAACAGGAGAAAAGGCAGTGTCATAGCCACAGAGCTTAACTAAATCCCCACAGAACTGTCAAGAATATATTCATTCATTCTTAAAAGCGTCTCATAGGGGTTTAGCATTAAAAGCTTATAATATGTTAATACCTTTACAATGACCCTAATGTATGTAGCCTTAATACTCACTCAGCTAGGGCATCTCTGACACAAAAGTGACAAAGGCCATCTGTTTAAAGGAGATGTTTTAGGACTGTGATTCTTCTCCAATTTTGCTGAAAGTTCCAGAAGTCAGACAGATCAGATATGTACCCAAATACATTTTATTCTGAACTGCCTCCTTCCCACTTGGTCTCAAAGCACCCCCAGCCCTTACGCTTTTGACTCAACAGGGAGGAGAGTGGAACAGCTTCATTTTTGTGCTCTTCACATGCCAGACATATTTTCTGAGATATAATCAGTAGGAAAGAGTTATTTTCATAACATGCACAGTTTCAATCGGATCTCATTATACAGTATATATTATAGTGTACCTACTTTTGAACTATATAAAAATATATACTATTTTATAAGTGAAATCTGAATTAGGAAAGCCAGTGAAATAAGAGAGGGAAGCATACAGATAATACTTCTTCTATCTGTAAGTTTAGAGACTTCTAATTCCAAACTATGGAGAAATTTTACCTGTCCACTTCACGCAGCAGGTCCCTCTCTCTTTGTGAGTGGATGTCCTGGATTATAGCAGCCACATTCTTACCTGGTTTCTAATAAAAACAAAGACACTGTTTTTAGCATGCTGCTCTACTCTCCAAGCTGACACAGGTGATTTGTCCTTCAAGAAACAGTATCCATGCTTCATTCAATTACACTATAACTAGAAATATTTAGTTTCAGTGTTGTGGTTACACTCTTCTCTGCAGTTGGCTTCTCAATATCATGATCGAAGCAGTAAAATGATACAAAGGAAAATTTGCTCCATTACATTGTAGCACTCTCTCATCATCCTTGGCTGCTCTAACAGGCTTTGAAAACTAGCTTGTCCTTCCTTGTTGCACAATCACTGCAGAGCATTTTCTAGGTACTGGATCTAAGAGGAAACAAACCAGAAAATTTTCTATATACAGAATTAAATATGTATAGCAGCCTATCTCTGATCCTCTAGGTATGAACTGCCTTCTCTTGATCTCAGAGTTACTCATTCTGGAGTATAGCTCTGAAGGACTATGTTTAGACAAGGAGAGGAGCTTCAGACAAGCTAAGTGCAAGATGTGTACTGGAGTGTTGATTACTCTACGTAGGTTGTACTACACAGGCTGGAGCGCTCTCAATTCCTCAAACACTTGGAGCACACAGAGATGAGCAACATAAGCATGCAGGAACTCAGCAGTTTGTAACAGTATATAGCTCATGCACATTTCCCTCTTTGTACTTTTACTTCTTTGCTTTCTTTCTTGTGCAGAACAAAATAATTCAATGACCTGAAAAACTGTCACTGGAAAAGCAGAAAAATCTTCCTGGAATCTAGGCAAACTATCACACTCTCCTGGGTAACTCCTGCCTCTCTGTCAAGATGCACAATCTCCACCACCTAACATCTGAACCCCTCACTGTGCCACATTAGGAAAGACTGCCCTGATTTATGAACCTTTGTCAACTCCTTTAAGTCTCCTTAAACTATTATACACGTACAGGAGAGAAAGAGGCTTTTTCAAAGATCAAACCAAACCATCCAAGTTCCTTTCTTTTTTTCCTCAAGGCTCATAGAAGGACCCTTAACAGTAAATTGGACCATTACAGAGTTGTTCTATAAAATAACTTTGTGCTGTGTTAGGTAATACAATATGGAGCTTTTAAGCTCTGCATTGCCAGTTCTGGTCTGAGTCACCATGAAATAAAATTACTCTCTCAGCATTACATGGCAGTATATAAGCCTCTATAAATATGGTCACAAGAGCAGTGATCTTTGGACATCACTCAAGTGTCCACAACAGAAGTGTCACACACTCTACAGAAAGTCTAAAGAATATTGCTCTGGTTTGACTCTATGTTAAAGGAAAAAAAAAAAATCTTGCTTTATAATATAGATCATTCACAAGAAATAAAAAGAAATCAGTGTGCTTTTTAGTCCTGTTACTGCTGCTTGGTGTCAAGATCGTGCTATGGCTCAAGCATGGAAGCAGTGAAAAAAGCATTGTTCTGGGCTTAATGCCTAACTAAAAGGATAGAACCATCATATTTTTACTGACATATTGTATCTTACACATGGCCGTGTTTTAGACCTTTGTTAGACCAAGCAATGTAGGGAGCCTTCTCACAAGGAAGCTCAGAAGGGATTTTTGAAATAATGGTATGAGAGGATCAGAGAAAATGGGGTCTCTTCCAAGAGTTACAATTTAGAATAAGAGCAAGCAGATGACTGTAAAAGATCGATAACATACATTCATTTATCTTTCTTAATTTCTTTTTCTATAATATTAAAGCATTAATTAGAAATGAGTAATCACCAAGAATTTTTTAAAATGTATTCTCCAGATGTGCCATGGAAACTCACATAATTTGATCAGGAATGACCATCTTACCTTCAGCTGCAATTCCTTGTATCTTTTAGACATCCTAATAAGTAACTTGTCATCATTTATCATAGCAGGTTTTTCTTTGTAGTACTGTACCATGGCTTGGGCTGCTTCACTGTAAGCCATTTCCAGAAAGGCCTAGCACAATGGAGAGAACTTTACAATCTATTACATAACTAAAAATACAAAGTGTAAGAGAGAAAAGGCAGCACAATAAATTTTCTCTGGATTCTTCTCATGCAAAATGTCTTGATACTACAAAACTGGGTAGCTTTCCAGGCCTGAGGCTGAAATGGTAACACTCAATCCATTTCTCAGTCTTTTTTAAACTGCAAATAATGATTTCAAACCAGTTATTAAAGCCAATATGTGACCTTAGAAGCTGGTTTAGTTTAAATGACTGGTATCTAATCTTTCTTGCCTGGCAGTGTTCAAGGCCAGGCTGGATGGTGCTCTGAGCAACCTGTTCTAGTGGAAGGTGTCCCTGCCCATGGCAGGGGGTTAGAACTAGATGGTCTTTAAGGTCCCTTCCAACCCAACCCATTCTATGATTCTGTGATTTTTAAACATTACAATCTCAAACATTGTCCACTGGCATGGATTCTACATCCATCCATTTTGTCTGCTGCAGGAAAGTGAGATAAGATATTCTACTCTTACCAGCTTACACCACTGGTATACTTAAGCTACTTAAGATAGACTTAAGCTAAGACTAAGAGAAGTCTGAAAGTAACAAACGGCTTAGAGAAGGCAGCCAAGTAATTCACTTAAAAAAATTAGCAAAAGTACAGTTTTACAACACTTTTTCATTGAGATTTCTGGGATTTTTAAACAAGAACTCTAAGGCAGTAGTCATGTTTATGTCCTCATCCAATCAGTGACCACCTTTTTTTTTTTTAACTTTGAGAGTGGGCTTCATATATTTAAGTTTCTATTACTAAATAAGAGGTTTTCCCCAAAGACTCTGTCTTCATGTCTATATGTCTTCATATCTTTATGTCAATAAATGTCAACACTGGTAACCCCAAATGTACAGTACCTGATTAGTAGATTTCATGAGGATATAGTTGGTGACCTTTCCAAATGGGAGGCCCAGGTTAATGACATCATTCTCTGTGCAGCTTCCCTCGGGGAGATTGCAAATATGAACAACTCGACCCAGTGTAGATTTCCTCTGGGGAAACTGGGAAAAAAAGCTCAACTCAAACCAATGCTTTTATCTTAGATATTCTATCCACTAGATAACATCTTACATTTCTGCAAAAAAATGAAATGCTCTGTGTACCTGTTATTAAAAAAAATATTCTTTAAAAACTTGCATTTTAACATCCTGGTTTAGAAGTGCAAATGGGAAGGGAAATGTTTAGCTGCAGTTCAGGTTGCAATTGAGTCTCCATCCCGGGACTTTGCAAAGTCCAGAGAGGATTTCTAGAAGGGAGACTGTCCTTCAGACAGGAGCAATGATATTCCTGCAGAAACTAACTGCTCACTGCAGTCCCTGCTGAATTTATGGATATTAGAAATCAGTTTGGGTGACTACATGGGTGTTCAGGATAGCAGGGACTGAATTTAAATCCTTCTTCATGGAACAGACTGGGCTAGGGGTAAAAGTGATCCCACTTAACTTGTGAGAGGACACACAGCTGTACCTGGGGGTAGAAAACCTGCTACTTTCCCCTCTCACTGCAACAACACACAGGAAGAGGCTTTTACCCCCCAGGGCCACAGTGAGCACTGGACATGCAAAGAGGCAGAGCTCCCGAACTAGGCTGGCACAGGCACAGAGCACTGGAGTGGTGACCGCTTCCCAAGGGTGGAAGTCTATTTTGGAGTGCTGAGGCAGTTCCAAAAGAGCCGCCCATCCCTCTGACATGGAAAGCAGGCTCTACACTCCCTGTGCAAAAGGCAGCAGGGTACAGCCAGAGAGAAAGTTAATTTACCACAGCTAATGACAAGCAAAACATCACTCACGCAGGATTAAATCTTTCCAGACTACCTCCATGTTTATGACCTCTGCATTAGGATTTTACTGAAGAAGTAACTCTACCTTCAGTTAAAATTGTGCCATTCAAGGGAAGATGGGGATCAAGTTCACCAGAGCCATCACAAATGTTTGGCTTGTCAGCAAGTTCACAAGTTAGAGAGCTAATGTTATCTTATTTACACCTCCATCCTGTTGCCTTCCCTCCAGACTTCATCACTTAACCATTTGTGTATTTTTGCTGCATTAGGACCCTGCATTACACAGTGATCTGCTACTTAGCTTGCATCTCACAGAGCCCACCCAGGTGCATAAGGTAAGTCAAGGAAGTGCAAAAGTCCAGAAGTAAGATATTTTTTTTAGCAGAAAAATGACAAAGACCTGATCCTGAAAAAAAGATGAAGCAACTCAACTCCACTTGAACAGAAAAGCTAGTGATGTCTGCATGCATCTGGCAAGGCAGCATGTAGCACAGAACAGAAGAACACAACTACAGCTAGAGGAAAAGGAAACATCAAATGCAGTCCCAGTGTAAGAACACCCCAGGTCATCAGTCACCTTCTGCTTGTTTTGTTTGATCTGTTAAATGATGGTATGTAAGAATCTATGGGACTAGAAAGGCTCAGCTCTTCCCTGCCTTGGCTCCAGAGCCCATGTTCCCACCCACAGCCCTCAGTACATTAAATCAAACAACTGTAAGACACTGCCACTTCCCCACAATTGGCAATGGCTTAAATTAAAGTGCTATGCCATAAACCTGCTACAGTTCTTGATTAAGAAGTGGTCACATACTCATGCCAGAAGTCAACAGGCTGTACCAAGCAATAATCTTGTCAGCTGATTGCAGTTAAACTGGATCCATTCATTAAATAGAGCTGTAAATCATGGCCAGAAAAGGAATATACACCTTCTGTATCTACAATCAGGAAGTTAGAGGAGCTGTTGCATGCCAGGTGTTGAATGTAATTTTCAGTAAGCCTCAAAGTTAACTTTCTTTGCAACCAATGTCTACCACGGGTTACCAAGGCAGCTGCATGGCTATTACAAAAAAACAAATTAAAAAAATATATATATGCACAGCAGCAAAATGCACCTCATATTATTTGCAATATTATTTCATCCATCCAATTTGGCGATTTTTTAATTGCAGCTTTTAAAAAAAAAAATTGTTGTTGTTGTTGTTTTTTGCTTTTCAAAGTCTCTATCCCGTTCTTGAGCATCACATGAATTTTTTCTAAAGATAGTAAGAAACTGCCAATCTCATCCCTCCAGTGCTAATGACTCTCCATGCCTGAGTGAAGACTGGTAGCACTTGCCTTTTAAAGAGGGATAGAGTTATTTGCAGATGGACAGCACAGAGCAAGCTCTTCCAGAAATCTGAACACTTTGTTTATGATTACATGGAGGGTCAAGTGTAATCTCCTACTGCTCAGTTAAATGGCAGGAGCTTAGCTGAAAGTGAATACTACCGTGCAAAGGTGTAATAAATTACAAGCCACCTGGGTTGCAGAGTGAATGACAGCTGGCAAACTCCGTCTTAACACCTCTAATATAGCTCCCTGTTCATCCAATGAGCTTCTGAAGAAAAAAGGGATTTACAGTGTCCAGGAAAATCAAAGTTATTGTTTCTTTTATGTCTCAAAATACTGCAGGTCATTCAGAAGGAGGATTTCTTCAGGCAGCTTAAATGATAAATAGTGACAGATTCTGAAGAGAAATGACACTGGTATTAGCAGTAATTTCATTTGTTGTAAAGCTGACAGACATGATGAAAAGGAACATTCCTCTGCACCCACTGCTAGTCCACCTTTGACCTTGGAGGCAGCTGTCATGAGCAGCTCTCCTCTTTGCTCGCCTGCACTCACAGTGTCTGTGACAGGCAGAAGCTGAAACCCCTTCAAATGACCTCTTGCATAGTAAAACTGCATGGTAGAAAATTGGTTGGATTAAGGAAATCTGGGTGACCTTTCTGCAAGCAGTGCCTGATGTGAACTGGAGGGACACAACTCAGCCTGGCCTTCCAGAGTGTCTGAGATCACATCAGGAGAGAGATATACACAAAAGTTAACAAGGTGAAAACTTGAACCCCTGGATTACTGCTGCTATTCCATGAATGCCCTAACATAAGTCTTTGGTGTGTCCAGCTCTAGCTGTAACTTTCTGATATGTGATCAGTTTCATTTTAACCCTAACAACTTTGTCTTTTCATTATGAGTATGATTTGCTTTTATTTTCCTTTTTTTTTCCTTTTAAAATCTTTCTGCTTTGTCAGGGTAAGAAGCCCTTTTAATGTTGGTTCTTTCTTCTGGTATTTTTTGATTATAGAGCTAGGAATTCAAGTGTGCATTAGAGCAATATAACTGGGGACCTGTGTTGAATGCAGGATGCAGGGCAGGGACTAATAAACCTAAACCATGGAAGGCTCCACATCAAAGCAAACTTGTTGAAAGACTACCAGTGACAGCAGAGGATATAAATACCACACTAAAATAAACTAAGGAAAAGTTAGTCCAGTAGAATGAACTGATCTGGGACCTCCAGGCAAATAACAGTGAAGCTGCAACCGCTATCTTTGCCACTTGGGAGAAGGACCTCAGCATGAGAGAGGCAGAGAGCAATTGCTATGAATAAATAACCAGAGAGAAAGAAGGTTGCTTGATGGGGTCAGTACTGAAGGTAACTAAAAACTAATCCAAATCTTCATTCCAAGCTGACCTTCCTGGGTCAAAAAGACTCAGGCAATGGGGGAAAAAAGTCAATGAAAAACACACACAAACCTATTTACCCACCTCCCCAAACAACCCTGACAAGCGAACAACTTTTAGGACTGAAAAAACCAAAACAAAACAAAAACTACAATTAAGTTTATATTTGGTCAAAATCAAAAGCATAAAAGAACTGCAGGGAAGTTGAAAAAACAGACTGAATGTTCAGATTATTGTCTAAACTAAAGCCTTCAGGTTTTAATTCAAGTATAAGTGGCTTCAACAAGAATCTCAATACAGACACCAATTTGCTTAGGAACTCACCCCTGATGGAAGAGAAGAAAATGTAGGACCTGGCTGGCCAAAGGATCTTGCTGGTGTAGCGATAAAAGATGTGCCAACATTTGATGGATAATCTAAATAATGGATTACACGTATTTCATTAAAATCTTGAGTCATATTAATTGCATTAATGTGCTCAGTAAGCAATGCCTCATTTATATAGTAAGTAATTTCATAGTCTCTACACCAAATTATTTGTACTATGAAAAGAAGTTACCGTTTGAAAGAAAAATAAATTCGTATTTCCAAAGGCACAGTATTGGCTTTTAGCCTTTTTGTGCACAACTTCTCAAAATTTTTCCTTGGAAACTTTTATAACATTTCATTAAAAAACCCCAGTTCTCCACAGAGACTGGTTTCCCTTCCAATTAAAAGAAGTATTTTTAACTATTGCAGATACAACCATTCACCTTCGATACTAGATGGATTGAAAACTGCTGCATTATTTGCTGATAAATGCAATGTTCCATCTGCTGAGCTTAACATACACCGGATACCAGTGCTGGAAAAGAAAGAAAAGAACTTTAGGAAGATACATAATGTGCCAAAAATATTAAAACTTAATTGTTAGGCAGAAATTCCTGGTGGAAAACCACTGAAGTAAGAGATGCTCTGTTAGCAATTCAGTTTGAAGAGTGACTCTAAAATAATACTTACTTATCTGAAAAAGCCATACATTTTTGGATGTGAAGACTTCCCTTAATGTGCTGATCCCAGTCCTATGTTGAAACAAAGAGACAATGAAAACAGGAAAAATCCTGAGAGAAATTTACAAGAGATTATTCCTCCATTCAGTTTACCTTATTCTAAAACCAATACTGAGATGCTGAAGATCAAACTGTGTGATGTTGGAGCCAAGCCACCTTCATCCAATGCATTTACTGATTCATTATTTGAACATTAAATTATCAGTTACTTTACAAAAGGAAGGCTTCTAATACAGAAGCCTTCTCTGTATTAGCTTTTAAATTCAGTATATTTCTAGTAATTAAGTTATTCCACTCTTGCTGAAGACCTCATCCTGCAAGGTGCTAAGCACTCTCAACTCCTGCAATGCCCATAAAGAAGGTGTCCAGTGTTCAGGGCAGCCAGGGCAGTGCTTATTATTTCACTAGATCAGCAACATTTGTTGAAGTACATTTAGCTATTTACATTTCTATGATCCAATTGAGCCAGTGCATCAAACACCAACTAACATATCCCCCAAAACTCATTGCAATGACATTTCCCCTGCCCTTTTAAAGTGTTTAATGAAAAAAAGAAATGTCCAGCCTGCCCTAGACAGGGGCTACTTCAGCCCAGCCCTGAAAGCTGCAGTTATCAAAGCAAAACCTTTTGCAAGCAGTTGCTAAAAGAGTAAAAGGTAAATATGAAAGCAAATATATTGAAATATCCCAAATCCCCAGGGTGTGTAGGGATCAGGTACTATTTAATTTGCTAGCCATTTTACTTCCTACATACATGCTGTTATAATTTTATTGTCAGGCCACCGTCAGGATGAGAACACATGCCTTTGTGGTTAGGTGCTGGTCCTGTGATGTGACAGAAAAGGTCATGAGGACTTGTTGAGCAGGGCTCACCAGGCAGCCAGAACAACCATGGATGGCTGTGGGGCTCAGAGGGCCACTTAAGTGGCCTCCTCCAGATCTGACCTATATAACATGACCGACAACGCACTGCCTGGGAAACTGGGAAGCTGTTTCTTGAGGGTGAGGCGGAATTTGGAGCTCCCTTGGCAGTATGAACAGAGAAGTGAGAGAGAGCACAGTCTGTACCACATGTTCTGAGCAGCTTCTTGCTTTCAGGTCAAAGTCCCTGGGGACCTTGAGCCCTAAATTTTCCTGTGAGATACCAGGAAGAAAAAATTCCTACAGAGGAATAGTTAAAATAATTTTATCAAAAGAATGTGCTGGTCCGTTTAAGCAAGCTGCTTCCATGAGGCTGTTAGGGGGAAGCTTTGGGATCAGAAAGGGAGAAGCAGATGAAACTACTACAGCCGTGGGGTTGCAACGCTGGCTTGAGTATTGGGGGATCAGCTTCAAGCTCCTCCCCACCCCGCTCTGAGCCCATGAAGTGAGCTACGACCTCGGCTCAGACCTCACGTTTCTCACATCATTGCTGTAATCTCACCATCTTCCACGGCAAGATGTGGAACAAAACCAGATCTCGAAGCCCCAGTAACTCCCATGAAACAGACGTACCATACCCTCAGCAAAAGTATGGTCCTTTGTTTCTGCTTCGCTCAGGGCACCTCTGTGGTCATGGACACTGGCGGTGAGGGGTGGCAGGAGCTGGTGGCCAGATCAGTCACCTGACAGCCTGTTCAAGGGTCTCAACCCTGCCCAGGGACGCCCTCAAACCACTCACCTTCAGATCGAAGATCTTCTTGTCGCACAGGGCGCAGACGTGGGGGAAGTGGAGAGGGGCCACGCCGCGGAGGTCGCCTAGCTGGTGCGGCAGCAGCGAGCGGGTGGGCAGATCGGGCGTGCCGCCACTGCGCTCCTCCTTCTGCCTCAGGCAAGGGCTGCCGAAGCTCTGTGCGCTGTGGTTGAGGCGGCCGAAGGCGGGGGGGGCGGCCGTGCTGAACTTTGTGTCAGGTGTCGGCTCTTCGGGGTTGTACAGCTCGTTTCTTATTTCATACTGCTGCTGACTCGCTGACGGCCACAGGCTGTCGCCGGGCATGAGGTCAGACTTGTTTTGGCTGGGGAAATTAGGGATATTTTCCCACTGGTTGCTTGTACTGCTGCCATGCAGGACAGGTCCGGGATCTCCTTTCGGATGGGAGCCTGTGTGTGGGTCGGTAGGGAAGGCCCGTGCCGCCCATGCTGTGCCGCCGCCCCGTAGGACTCCTTGGGAAATGCCGCTGCCGCCTCATGCTGCACCTGGCCGGGAGCCCCGAAGTGACTCTCGTAGCGCGGCCCTGCAGCTGAGGTGGCAGTATGGGTGCCACCAGCGAGGAAGCCGTGCTGGCTGGACTGTTCCCCCTCAGAGGCGAACGCCTGAGAGGCGGCAGTGACGGCGTTTTGCTTGTTGTACTCATAAAAGCCCCCTGCAGCAGTAGATGTGGAAGCACCTGCCTTGTTGAGACCCACCACCACGGGTTGCTGGCCGGAGGTCGGAGCCATGACATTTCCAAAGGGATTCACGACAATTGCATTGGGAGCCTGGGCTTGGACAGCTCCCAGACCTCCCCCCGGGGCGGCTAAGGCCGGGCTCTGGGCAGGAAAGGCAATGCCGCCGGAGGGGAACCTGGTGCCGGCAATGCCGGGCCCCTGGGGCGGGCCGGCGGCGTGGCCCTGCGGCGCGTTCATCACCGTGGGGTGCCTCAGCTGGTTGAAGAGCGGCTGGGACATGGCCACTTTGGAGAGCACCTGGTTGAGGACGGTGGCGGCGGCCGGGTTGTTGGTGACGGCGGTCTGAGCCAACTTCAGCCTATGGAGCGTGAGCTGCGCCTGGAGCTGCGCCAGCTGCAGGCTCGCCGGCGAGGGGAGCAGGGGGCTTGGGGCACCGACAGAGAACGGACTCTTCTCCAGGAGCTTGGCAGCACTGCAAAGGATCAGCATCTGGGTTAGCCGAATTTGCCCCACATCTACCTATGCTCACCTCCTGTTAAAGCCTGGCATGGGATACACAGCCGCTTTCAGAGATTTAGTGCATTCAAACTCAGGGAAAGCAAAGGGGTGATTGAGAATGTATTCATAGCAAGCCATCTCCCCTTCCACATCTGCTGCCGCATCTCTTTCAATCAAAAAGATAATTGGTAGACAACTATGCCAAAGACCTTGCTTTAAAACCTTCATTTCATCCCTCATCAACCCCTGGATCAGACCTTCAGCTCATTTTAAGCACCCATAGCATTTATGCTTCTAATGAAGACCAGGAATGGAGGCCACACAGGCCCTCACACATCATCCCCAAATCAACAATTTTTCCCCTTTTCTGCACTTCTTGCAACTTTCAGCCTCCCTGCTAAGACATCACTTAGAGTGACTTTGTGATATCACCATTATTCCTTTTTCCCACAAAGCAGGGGGATGTGAAGAAAAGGACATCAGATGGGATTTTAAAGCCAGCCCCATAGGTATTTCCCACCTAGCACATCTGCCTGCATAAAGCAAGATGAAATATTCCACAAGCATTTATTTTAATTGTTTACAGTTCTCACGTTATTGATCTGCACGGCAGCCTGTTCTGTAACAAAGTCTATAGTTTCCTTGTTGAGCAAATGCAAATACAGAGCAGGAAAAAAGTGAATGATCTGCCAGAAGCAACTACAAACAGACTGTCTTGAAGAGTTTTCCCTGTTCAGCTGGAATGTAAGGCAAAATTTCTGCAGTGCCAGCCAGTGAAAATCAAGGTCTTTATACATCCTAGAAATAAGAGGTACACTGAGTGTTGTCCTTCAAGTCTCATACAAGGGATGAATAAATGACTGAATTGCCTGCTTCAATTCCAGAGCTGATAAAATAGGAGACGACTTTTTCAGGCATATGGTGGTTCCTTGCTTTGGGAAACACCTTTGAGACATCTCACCGGTTCACAGCACCACCACCAAACCATCAGTCATTTTCGTGCCCCTACTGGAAAAACGTTATGCTTCCCTTCCCACCACCTCTGCTCACAGACGGCACAGCTACTCATTGCATTACAAATGGCTGTTCATTCTGACAGTAAGAGCAGAGAGCACTCACACAACAGGGATGTGGTCCAAAGCTCAATTAATTTATATTGTAAAAATGTATTGAGTTTCAATTGAGGCCTTTCAAAGTAGCAGGAACTATGCATCAACCACCATGCAACCCTCACTGTTAATAATTGGCGAATTTGCTAAACTGCATGGATGAAGCTGTAGTTAATGATAAATGTCTTGTCAGCATGCTACATTTGAAAACCACAAATTAGGAAAACATCTGCTTAAATTCAAAGTATGACTAAGAGAAAATGAATGGGTTTCATATTTAACATTTAACTTCCACTAGCAACTGCAAGGCACATCTGTCTCCCAAAACACAAAACGCCATTTGGATAAGTGCATCATTATGTAATGACACGACTCCCTGCCAGCACAGGCTGACACCAGTGCTCAGCTTCAGAGCTGAGGTGCCTTTTGTTTTCCCATGTGGTTTCCATCACTTACTCTCTGACTTTCACTTACAACCCAGTTTGCTGTAAATTTGATTATGGATGAGAGTCAGGGAGCAAGTACAGTCAAAACAACATGAAGGGCCTCACAAACCCCAGCCCGGGAGATCCTGAGGACCCATAAAAGATGCTGAGGAGCCCATTGGGTGATGAGAGAGGCTCAACAAGTACAGCATGCCACAATGGCACATGCACTGTCATTGCCACCAGGAGACATGGGCTGGCCCCCTGCCTAGGCTGTATTGTGCCACCAGCATCTGGAATGTCCTGACTCAAGGCATGTTTTCTGGCATTTACCACAGTTTTGACAACTGTTTCATTTTATAGCTAGTTATACCTTTTGTTCTTTAAGTAAGCTGCAAAACTCTTTTAAAAACTTTTACAAAGCATGCAAATAAGATCTGCCTAGTAGTCTCAAAAAAAAGCCAGCAGCATATAATGTTTTCAGCTCAGGAGCCACGGATGACTGCTGTTCCCAGCAATCTAATTCCACTCTGCTGCAAGCCTGTGCTGCAGTGTGCATATTCCGACAGCTGCAGCCACTTCCCAGATCTGGCGGCTACCTGCTGGACACAGGCACAGGCTCTCTCTCCAGAGAAACCATCTCACTTGATACTGCCACAAGCCCTGAAGCTGCCTCAGCCTCCTCATATTTTGACCAACTTTGGAGCACTGTTTCCAAGAACCCGCCCAGCACACACCCTGCCAGAACACCACCAGCTGAGCATGCCCTGGGCGCTGGCTCTCCCCAGCTCTGCGCTCTCTCTTGGGCTCTGCTGCTGGGTATGGGGAAGGCAAGGCCAGGGGTGCCCTGCACAGCTGCACTGGGAGTGCTCTGGCCACTTCAGACCAGCAGCCTTTGGACCCTGCTACAGAGCAGGGCAGCACCAGCTCCCTGCGCCTGCCAGCTTCATCCCTGGATTTCAAGCCAGCAGTCCAAACCAGGGAAAGACTGGGGCTGCAGGGAACCTTACCTGCAGAAAAATGGATTTTATATGAAGAAGCCACAGCCTCCAATCCACTTAGAAAGGGACAGAGTTAGTGGGAACAGTTGTTCCCATGCACCTATAGGTTTGGGAATGGCCAAACCTTCAAAATCCATGTCTGTTATGAATTTCCAGATTTCAGGGCGTTTTGGGTTGCAAAGTTTATCCTCCCACAGCAGAAACAGAATATTTTATCATCTAACCAAGGCAAAGAAGGAAGGGCTTGTTCATGGGTCGGTGGGAAAAGCAGATATGCAGACGGGAGGTTGGAGAAGAGCTGTACATAAAGCACCATTTAGAGAGACGCCCGGATTTGAGGATTTCTGTTCTGCTGTGAAATACATGGCACAAGAGATACACCGGGCCAGTGTGCACAGCTTTGAAAGTTTCTTTCTTTCTTTCTATTCTACCACCACAATGTCTATGTATTTGATAACATATTTTTGTAAATAATCCTGCTACAGACTTATTAACCTACTGGAAAGTGCAAACACAAGGTGACAATGGCACTCAGCTAAGGTATTTTGTGGGTGCCATTCCCCATGTGGACACACACACCTCCCACCCTCAGCTCATCCTCAGGTTACCAAAAGGCAGCCCCCCCTGCTCGTCGGGGGTCTCTGCCACAAGATGATTGAAAGCAGCTGAATGAAGCTCTCATTCTCCATCAAGTGCTGAGGGAATTGGCCTGCGTCAGACAGAGTTAGCTCTATCCCGTGCAAAACATTCCCGATTATAAGGTCAGCAATGTAAAAAGTAAACAGAAGTTGTCCTCTGCAATTATTTATTTAACACCCGCTGTACAGCTGGCCTACACCAGCACCACTAGGAACGCCAGAAATGGTCTTTCTTTGCTAAAATAATGACAGGCAGGAGTGCTGCCGCACAGTTTCGACAAAGAAATCTGTAGTCCAGACAAGTTTTCACACAGCTCTGAGAGACAGGAGTTGAAATTGATACATTGATACATGGTACATTGATATCTCAGCACTCACAATGGGATTGCAAACACTGGCAAGGTCATATCACCATAAATCAATTCAGCCCACCTGCTATCCCTGTAATCTTTATCATGCTTTTAGCATCCAGGAACAGTGTCAGAGGTAAGGTATCTAGATGGCTGGATTATTTGAGCAATCCTGTCTACAAGAGTGATGAAAAGGCTGACCACAAAACATATCTATTAGAACAGACCAACAGCCTGGAGCTTGATTTTCAACTGGAAAAACTAAGGGTTTCAAAATGCTGCCCAGCACCTTTCAAAGTTAAGAAATAAATTTTACAGTCTGGGCTAATAAATTGATTATCTGAGTTGCAACTATTTATATACTCATAAATATTTGAAATGCTGCATAGGGTGTGAATTTGAATGCTTTAAAAAAAAAAGACTCATTCATAGCAGTGCAGAATTTTTCTTACATCTTCCATGAATCTTGCATATCTTCTAAGATTTTTGATTCCCTCCCCTGAGACATTTGCCTTTACATATAATTACACCTACCTGTCAAAAGATTTGCATGAGAAAGTTTTAATAAGTTTTGTTCCAAAATGTGGAAATTTTTTCCCCAAGCTGTCTGTATTACTGTGTTAAACTTTCAAAATTAAAATGACAAGGACATTAACATACCCAAGTATCCTAAACGTATCATCACCCTGCACTAGTACAGTATTAGATTTGAGTATGTGCAGTAGCATGCTGGTTTTTCTAAAGCTGCTTCTGAATCAATTTTTCTAACAGTTAGCAAACTTTAAATTTGTAATCCAGGACTCTTGAATACATCACACAGAACCATTTCCTAATTATGCACAAAACCATTCTGTTATGCAGAAATGTGAACATCCCTTCCCTGTAATGTATTGTTTATGTGAAACATATGGGGCTGCCTTCTCTAAACTCATCCAAAACAATTGC
Source organism: Corvus cornix cornix (assembly GCF_000738735.6). Classification (NCBI taxonomy): domain Eukaryota; kingdom Metazoa; phylum Chordata; class Aves; order Passeriformes; family Corvidae; genus Corvus; species Corvus cornix. Next base: position 9,777,491 of record NC_046336.1, read on the forward strand.
TGCTGTAATAAAAAAGAAAATAAAAATGCCTTAAAAATATACAAATGAACTGTTTGATGATGAAGTTGGCAAGGTATTAGGGGTAGACCTAATTTTCAAATAAAAATGCATCATTTGACAGTACTTCATTAAAATTACATGTTTGTATGTGAGAACAGAATCCAGCCTCATGAATACAAGGAAATAATAATGTCGTATTTTGAACACTGGTAGGAGTAAAGACACAGTTCAGCAATCTCCACAACTTATATTAATTATAATAATAATTATTATAATTATATTTTATGTAATGCTGTCTATGTTCACTTTTGCTTGTTGAATAAATCCAGCATACATGCCAACAAAGACTGGAGCATTGGTTAAAAAAAGAACACAGGAATTTTTCCTATACCCGGACACTGTTTCTGGCTGATACTAAATAACTCTTTACTTTCCCTTCAGCTTCACAAGAAGTATTTTCTTTTTGTTTAAGTAAAACAAATTTCTTGGTCAGAAAAGCTTGGAAAGATTGATGAAAGGAGAAAACCCTTCACCTTTATAATTTAAGCTCTGAAATCATCTACCACCAAACTTTTTCTTTCCTGAGTTCTGGAATTACAAATGATTACAAATGATAAAAAAAGAGATCATGTTTCCTAGTAAGTTCAGCTAATGATGGGGAGCACTAAAAACCTTAAGCTACTTTAATAGATGTATAAGCTGCAAGTAAAACCCTTCTTATCCCAAATAACGATTCCTAAAGCCCTCCATTACACTACTGAGAGAGGAAAATAAAACATCAGCCAATGTATACATGTGCTTTGCCAAGTGAGTTTTGCATGTTTGGCAATGCTAAACTCTACTATCTGGACAATTATCCAACCTAACAGTTAGCTGGAAGGTGAAATGTAAATGTTATCACAGAGCTGCTAACCCCGATGTTTACAAAGCTAATGGGAGTTAAGTGCTTGCCTCCTACCGAGAGTCCTTCTGCTCTTTTGAAACTTTCAAGCCAAAATGCTCTCTTGCCAGGCAATTTTCACTGAGAAAGGAACAAGATAAAGGGGCAAAATACAGTAGCTTTGTCTTGGATAACAGTTCTTTGTTGTGATCACAGAAATAAAATTGGAAGTGATCTTAGGAGGAGGGTTAGACCAGTTCCTGAAGCGGGATCATGCTGAACTCAACCACTCGGGACATATTTGTTTAATCTGCTCTTAGGAAGCTTCTTTGGTGGATATTTCATGACCTCCAGGGATAATTAATTGCTCAAATCCCCTTAATTTTATAAAACTCCTCTAAAGCCTATGGTGGCTGTCTGCTGGCACCATAAACCCGTCTTCCAATGCACACATAGAAGGGCTTCTCTTACCTTCCCGTAGCTGCTGCTATCATGTCTTCTCTGCGATCATCCCAGATCCTTTCTTTACACATTTTCTGTGTTGCGTTTGTTTGCAATCCCAGTCGGATTGCTTTTCTTTATAAGAGCACAGCCCTGTGGTTCTCTGTTACACTCAACCCCTTTCATGAAGAGCTATTGCCCAGAGATGCAGGTTGGAAGGAATCTCTGGAGCTCAGCTAGTCTGACTTCCCACACAATAAAGACTAGCTTCTTTTGACTGTCCAGTGGATTAACTGTATTACCATTTCATTTTATCCTCCTCAATATTGCATCCAGGTTATGCCAGATCCGGTTTGTCAGGATTACTCTGAATTCCCATGCTGCCTCCAGAGAACTTGTAAATCCTCTCCTCTTGGCACCAGCTGCAAATTTAATGGATACTTTGCTCACCCAAGTTATCAATGAAAGCATCAAATACACTAAGGACTGTTCCCAATAACAGAATGGTGGTGTGCTTTTGATTTGCTCTCCAAACACCAGTAATTCAAGACATGTTATCCACCTTGAAGCTCTGCTTTGCATGCTTAGAAGACCATGTTTTTTCCTCCCCGACAGTCACTTCTGCTAAAAAAATAAAATTCTCATATTTTCACTTGCAAGAATAAAAGGGCAGATCCTCTCTGGTGAGACTGATTTCTTACTAACAACTCTTGCTCTATATTTCTGGGAGAGTTGTCTCAGACTGTTGTTTAAAATCAATTATATGTTCTGGCTTCTTTACAAAAACATTTGCTTCTATTTTGTTCTAGCTGCTTTCAGTTGCTGAATCCAGTCCTATCAAAAACAGTTGGCACTTACAACACAAGAGTAATACCAGGTATGACTGAGGTCTGCGCTGGCCATCGCACTTCCTGCGTATGTTACTCTTTTATCCTGAAAATATGCTTCTTATGTTCTATGGAACCACAGATTGCATACTGAGCTTATTTCTGCTTTCCCCCATGCAATGCATCTCTCCATAAATATTTAGTTAGGTAAAGTTCAGCTCTTTTCAAGTAACATACATAGTCTAGCAAATGTACCACCTAAACCCCAGGCTCTATGTCATTATTTCCAAAAGCTGGGAAAGTTATCATATTGTTTCATGATATTTAAATGTTGTTTGGTTTTGATAATGTGCCACAGTATGTCAAAGGTGTCTCTGAGGACTAGTGTGCACATAGGAACATTGGTCTATATTTTAAATTTCAGTAGGCAGCCATACTAATTCCTTTAGCTATACTGCAAGCATCTAGCTGCAACTGTTTCCCAAGGAAATGTAATTCTTTATTTACTGAAGTTAAAGAACTATATTTTTAAAAGTGTATTTCAAATGTATGCTAAAACCTGTCAGAAACAGCTATAGCACCAGATCAGTGCCCTCAGTAACATGTTGCAAAGTTCTAAATTAGCAGAGAAATCGTGTCACAATTTTGTGGAGATTTCAGGACATGCTGTGACAGTCTGGCAGTGCCATGCTGCCTGTGCCTGCTTCCCCGTCACCCTTCCTGTGACAGCTCTTCTCAACTAGGCTTCAAATACCCTTTACTGACCAAAGTCCTGGTTGGTTGGATGATCCCTGCAAACAGGATCCCCTGCATCCCAGCAGGGGTCCTGTAAGGAGGGGTGTTGGGGTCCCCAATAACTTGGGACCCCAACAGCCATGGGCCCTATGCAGATGGTGGTGTCGGGGTGCTGAGTGCCTGTGTCCCAAACCCCTCCTGCTCCTGCCCCAAGCTGCCAAGAGAACAGCTCTTTGCCTGGGGTCAAGGAGCACAGAAGGTCTTTTGGGGCATGAAAAGCAGGAGAAAAGGTGGTATGGACCATAATGCAAGTCCACAGGGCGAGCAAAAAGGCAGGGACAAGAATTAGCATTGGCAGAGCCAGGAAACTCTGGTGGGAATGAGGCAAATGCACCCCTGCTCTGGGAGCATGCCGCTGCTCTGTCACACGACTCGGTGCTCCCGGTGCTGCTCCCAGCCTCTCCTCAGAAAGAATACAATTCTGGGGGGAAAGGATCTGGAAAGCTGATTTTCGTGTAATGAAGAAAAGAAAATGCAAACTTTAAAAAAGAAAAAAACAAGTCAGAAACCCTTTAAAGGTTTTTACATGAGCACATAGACAAATGCCCAGCTGAAAAATAATCCTTGACATATAGTATTTACTACAAGAGATATTACAGTAATATCTCACCACACCTCCTGCTAATGTGTTCTCTGCATGGCATTGTTAACCACTATAATAATAATAAGTTTGAGTGTATCAATATCTTGCAGTGCCTGGAGGCACAGCTGTTTTCATTTGTATGTTGAAAGTAGGAGCCATGATGTGGTAGGCGGATAATTCCTCATTTGAATAAGCCACTTCTATTTCACAGTAACATAAGAAAATATAAAAACCCTTTTACCAAGGTAATATCTTCAGTTTGTAGACAGGAAAATGACATATAACTGTGGAAAGGGTAGAGTATGAAGAAGGATTTTTATTTCTAAAGTAGCTTCATTTGTGCTCCAAGAAAGGATTGCCATTTGTGGGGAAAAGAAATTAAACTCTCCTTTTATTTTTAAATATTAGTCCAAGTGATACATTTGAAAAGTTTAATGAAAAAGCATATTAGTAAACTAAGTCTCTGGGAGAACACTATTGACACAGGCTACAGAAATCACATGCAAACCTGAGCTCTTCTGTTTGTACTCTCGGTCAGCCAAAAAGTGACAGCTTGTGACTACAAGTCACCCAGGAACATCACATTCATTTCATAATTAATCTAGTATCACCATCTCTCCTAAAAGCTGTTTACATGCTATGTGCTACTAACCAACACAGCAGATGAGTGCCCGAGCAGAAATGCTGGAATAGCTCCTATCTGAAGTGGCTGAGATGATTTACTTTCTCTTTGCTGCTAATGTTGAAATGTTGGGAATTTAAAGTAATAAATTAAAAAACACAAAACAACCAAAACCCCCCAAGCTTCAGTTATTTTTCGGTCAGATTTATGATTAGAAAACCAGAACCTCTGTGGACTTCCTAGGGGGTGTGTATGTGTATATATATATATATATATATCTAAAAAATGAAGTTTATACAACATAAATGTTATAAATTCCTATTGTTTAGGTACTCACACACACTACTGGTATACATAAATTATTATACATTAACCTTGTGAAGCCCTGATCTAATTCAGCTGTTACTGAAGCATGCTGCAAAGCCTTTGCTGATTTCACTGTAGCAAGAGCAATGCTCCTGTATCCCTTTTTGGTTATATTTAATTTAAGCATAAAACATCAAAGAAGTTTGCTCTCTTTCAGTGATCTCTTTGAAATCAGCCTTTAATACTAGGCCATAATATTTATACTGTTACACAGAAGTAATACGCAGTATATTTTAGCCTGGAAGCTTTCATTATCTATTTTGCAATGAATGCTGCTCTGTTTTCTTTAATGCATTCCAATTTCTATGCTAAAGAAATTTAATGTGAATCTTAAAAGATATATAGGAGGTTTTCTTTAATTTTCTTATGTTAGAGGGCAACAGTTGTATGAATCAGACCTGAGAATGTTTCTTCTGGGAAAAAACAGCCTGTGCCAGAACTGCTGCAACTCTTTGGCTTTGAGAAGTTAATTTATTGTCTTCAATAATAAACTGCCATTCAAGCAACCTTGTGAAATAAAACATAAAACAGGATGGTGCTTAAATCTTGAACAGGAACCAAAAGAGTTTTCCATAAAGGAAACAAAATTGGGAGAAGCATTTTGTATTAAATAACGTCAATTACTTTGTTCTCTCTTTCTGTCTGCCTTCAGTATTAATTAAGAGTAACTGACAGTTAATATGCTCCAAGCTCTGCACAGTAAAATTGATTAGTATACTAAGACAGAAAATAAGAATCCGTTTTTGATGAAAAATATCAGGTTTCAGAGCACTGCATGTGGCAGCTGTGAGGAAGGAAAAAGTGTGAAGATATTAACCTATCCACAACACTGAGCTGGGCATTTGCCCAGTCCTGCTGACAGAACTGTCAATGGAGACGGCCGGCCACTACTTTTTGGTTAAGCACTGCCTTATTTCCTCTTAATTTTTGCTTGAAGGTTTGTCTATTTTTACTATAATGTACATGGTCTGCTTAGTTGTCTAAATGTCATAGAAGCTTATATGACGGAGGAAAAATAAGTTTCTATTTATCCCACTGGCCTGCATAGTAGATGTTACACCTTGTGTTATTGATGTATTTTTTAACTGCAAAACACCCAAGGACCCAGGTTCATTTTTTGTGTGAAAAGACATCTAAGAAAGTTATTATCGCTATTGCTTTTTTTAAAAAATAATAATTATTTTATTTAATATTATTGTATTTATTTACCAGGCTTTACTTCTGAAAATAAAAAACTCTCTTGAAGTATAAAGTATCAGCTATTAGAAGAACCCCAAACAATAAAATGACAAAACAAACAAAAAAAAAAAATACCCTGATTCTTCTTTTTTCTTTTTTTTATTCCAAAGAACTCTATTCATAGTCTAATGAAGGCATTTCCAAACTCAAATGTCTTTGAAATATTTTGGTATTTTGACTTCTTTCACATTTTGCAAATAATTCTTTGCCCACTGGTTGTAAACAACATTAATATAATTGTGCTTTGTGCCTATTCACACAGACTATGAGGCTTATTACAGGGTGGTTAACCGTGGCAAATCAATAGGATAAAATTGGGTGTGGAATGTCTTTTAAAATCTAAAAGCCCTTTATTACAAAAAGCTAAGCACGATAAGAAGATACTGCCCAAACCAGATTGTATCTTTAATCTGAAATCCCAGTTAGCTGTTGCCGCCAGAGCTGCACTTGCCTGTCTTTTCCCTGTGTTACAGAAAGAGCTGTACTTCAAAATTAAATTTTAAAGACTGCTAAGATACTTCACTTGGCAAATTAGTGTCCCTCCTTGCTGAGGACAGGGGACACAGGCATTTCGGCATGGCGGTGGGAGGACACGGGTGACACGACATGATCTTACCTTCTTGCAACATGAAGGGCTGCCCGGAGCAGCGAGCTGGTGCGGAGGGAGCGCGGCCAGGAGCCGATGTCAGCGTTGCGCACATGCCTCTCAGTAACATCCCACTGACATTCTACCTGCTCTCTGCACCCCGATTATTTACAAGCTTCCTTTCAGAAAGTCACAACTTCAGGAACGAAAAAAACCCACCCCAAATGGAGGACTGGAAGGCGGATCACGTGGCCACCAGGAGCCGGTCCCGTTGCATTACACGCAGCAAGTGTGGATGGCAAACAGTATCGGTTGATGTTTATGCCATATGTTCTCGATCTCTTCACGTATCAGCACCAAAATCCTGTTTCTGTACGGTGTAATGCCACAGGATCCTACTGGGAAGAGGGTCACAGTCTAATTAGGCAAACTGTGGAAAAAACACGGCTCACTAATGAAGACTGAGGGAGACTGACTTACAAAGTAAGCTCTTGCTCTGGAAGGCAACAAGCATTGCCCAGCTGAAGTTTTAACAGTTTCTTAAAACACGCACTCAAATACATCACATTTTATCCCCATAGCAATTTGTCCATGTTCGGGCTGGCTGCTTCCTAAGGACGGTGAAGGTTTTTAGGAAAGATACTGTTGGTATTTGTTAGCTCGAGCAGTATTATCGCTCAAATCATCTATCTGCCTGCTCGGAAATGTTCAGCGAAAGGAAAAGTCATCATCCAGCACTAATCCACTGCTCCAAAAGTGTACGAGCACTGACCTGTGCCACAGGTTCTGCTGGGACTCCAAAGCAAGAGCAAGAGGTAATACGGAGCCCGCACACCCGCAGCGCAGCCTTCGGCAAGTTATCTCAGCAGGCTTCTTCTTATAGCTGATCCACCTTTTCCTTGAAAACCAAAGCTTTCCAAGAACAAACTTTGCACTTTCATAAACCTAAATATATTATGCCTTACATGTGGGTGGCAAAATCAACAATCTTTCCCAGATTTCACATTATTAAAAAATTAACGTAGACACAAAACCTATTTTCCTGTCTCTGCTTCTAACACGACAGAGCATATATGTCAATTAAGAAATAAATTCTATTATTAAGAAATAAATGAGCTGTTCTCTCATATCCAAAGATCAAAATAAAGAAAATATTCCTATTTTGCCACAGAGACACGAGCCTCTTCAGCCCATCAGACGATGTTCCTTACAGCAAGAGCTTGTTAAACTTCCTTTTTCCAGCATTAGTCTGGAAACCTTTTGCAATAGCACTGGCACTCTGTATGTGACATGATCCTTCTATGGAAGATGCCATTTCCAAAATTACCTTGCACTAAGGCAAACCACAAACTAAATCAGCCTGTGAGTACACACCTCTTACCTTTAAAAATAAATCATAATCCTGCAATACTTCACACTCACCCAAAGTGGAGACTGGAGAGTTCTCCACCCATATTTTCTAATTTTTTCCTGCCTTCTTTCTTCCTTCCAGCACTGTGTCAGAGAGCTCTCTCCGCCCCACAAAGGGAGAAAACTATTGTTCAAGTTTTTGGCTTCTCTCCAAATACAAAACCCCCAATGTTTAAGAGATGGCAAAGACCGTGACTGAAAGGGGAAAGGCACCTAACAGGTGGTCCAAGGGGGTTCCTTCACACATACAACTCCCATCAGAAAACAGCGTAAAATTCAGGGGAAGGAGAAGGAATTAGTAAAAGCTACAGCTACAGCCTGTCACATCTCCCCCCGGCACAAGCACCCTCATGTTCTGCTCTGCATCTGCATTACATTAAACAGGGTGAAGAAACACAAACCAACTTTCACTCAAATCTGAACTCTCCACTTCATGTCACCCTCAGGACAATCATGTGAAGCACATATGGTGAGCTCAGCCTGGGAACCGCATGGGGACCTTTCCGGCCAGGAGCAGAGCTAATCCCCACCACTGCCCGCACATGGCTTCATGTGACTGAGTGCTGCAGGTTCTCCCTGCCCACAGCTGCCGGCCCAGGCGCGGGGCCGGCCAACTGCACCCTGTCAGCAGGCAGACTGACATTTTTTCCACCAAGTCAGAGCAGGCCAACGGTGAAGGAACACAAGGAGAGTAACACGGGCAGTCTGATTTCAGAAAACACTGCCTGCACAAAACACAGGCTGCATGGCTGCTGATGTCTCCGAAGAGGGAAAAAATTCACTCTCTCAGTTCTATGGTTTTCCCCAACTTACATTTTCATCTGTCATCAGATACTTGAGTTTCCCTTCACACCCAGGGAAAGAACGTGCCCCAAAACCACGGTGTTCCAGGCAGTCTGGCAAGTCTCATCCCTGTGGCATGTCCTCACCTCATTTATCTGCTGAGCTAGGAGAAAAGAAGAAAGAGAAAGAAACCAGCAGCTAGTCCTTTCCCTACCTGCCCAGAAGGAAAGACCTGCCATTCAGAATAAATCAGTTAACATTCACTATTATGTGTCTTCCTAGCTTTTTTTGCAACCTTAAAAGTGATCAAAAGGGATCAAAAATAAGCATTACTTTTGAAAGTGGGTGCACTTCAGAGAGAGACTGTGAAGTCCCTCAGCTGGTTCAATTTCAGCTGGGAGCATCTTCATTGTTTTCACATAGTCTCAATACCTACCTTCTTGGCACATGCAAGGTTTCCTGACTGCCTGATGCCCTCTCCTCATATTGAAGGTAATATGACGCTCTCAGGGGTTGGTGAGATGAGAAAGACTCACTGGCAGTCTTTAAATGTTAGTGAGAGTAAGGAAAGAAACCATTCAGACCACTTGGATCAAAAAATGAAAAAGCATAGATGAAGTAATGCAGCTGAGAAGAGATTTTAGCTAGCAGTTGGCACACAAGGAGAGATATCATTGAGTCAAAGGCAATAATATATTTGATGAGGAGCTGTAAGTCCTGTGATGCAGCTTTTCAGGAAATTTTGCTCTCTAACACTCTACTTTGGGATTGTTTAGGTTTGACTTTGTAATTTAGAGGTCAATCTTTTCATATAAATCACCTAAGCATAATTTCTGGGCTCTGATATCACTTCACATGTTTAAAAATCTCTTTTTATTACAGCGAGCACAAAAAAATTTAGATTCTGCCCCTATTTCCAGAGCTTCTGGATCATAGTATTACTGTGGCAAAAAACATCAGTACGTCATTTGGAAAACATCCTGAGAAGTCAGATGTATCAATGCAAGCCAAGCAGGAATGTGACGGATCAATTTGAATATTTAATCATCAGAATTAAGAAAAAGAGTTAGACCAAGATCTTCCGATTGGGAGCATCCCCACTCAGAGAAGACTACTGAGTAAAGAACACATCCTGATGTTTGGATGAAACATGAGCCTAAAAACCTCTGGGCATAAACGACCATCTACAGGGTGGGGTTTGGAAGAAGCTTATCTCCATGTTCTACAAAAATGAACTTTAGAGTCATGCTTCTATAATACCCAAGAAATGAGAGGCTAGCAGACAGAATTGTGGTTGGATCTGCTGTAAGAATTCCCATATTTCTATAACAATCAAATAAGTTTTTTTAAATGGAGTATGTCTCATCCATCTCAACCTCAACAATGTAATGCACAGTAAAACAGAGCATTATCTTCTTCACCCAAGAAAGAACTTAAAAAGCTGTCTTCACACTGCATGCAGAAAACTCACAAACCAACTTTTTTTGTATTTTTTCTGCTTTTACTCACAGCCAGTCACTCCTCCTGAGCTCTCATCCTGCTCCATATAGTAATCTTCAAACAAAAGGGAAGCTACAATTCTTTTTGTAGCCAGCATTACAGCCTGGAAACCACCTTCCTTACTGTGACTGGAATGAGATAACTTCATCTACAGCTTCTTTATGATAGACAGGAAAATTGAACATTTGTCTTGAAACTCTATATCTAAACTAATAAGTTGAAGACCAAAAACACTCCACACAACTGTGATTCCAAAATGTCTGGACACTGACTTTTTGAACAACCACCAGCAAGACCATTCAAACTTCATAAATACTTTTTAACATGACATCAAGAAACAATGACAAACCCTAATACAGTCTTCTGGGATTATAAATGCAACTACTGTTAGATACTAAAACAGGCCCATAGCAATATTTCTAAATTTTTTTTTAGATGCTCAAGTGCCTGTAGAGAGTGAGGATTCAAAGATTGGCAGCATCAAATCTAACTCCCAATATACACTACTGAAATCACAGTGTAGGGCGGCTGCCAGGGTCCAGGTCAATCCTGGTCCCTAGTATCAGGGTGGATGAGTTGTAAAACCTGGGTTTGGGATGGTAAAGGACCCGCTGGGTCACACAATATGAAATATCTGTGTTACCTGAGGTCAGACTCCACTGTTTAGTGGTCCTTTCTAACTAAGAAAACCCCTACCGAGCTGAGATTTGCTCATATGTCCAGGATTCATGCTTCTTCTACACCTGGTTCAAGTACTGTGCTAATCAAATACTCTAACACAAGTATTTTTGCTGCACAGAAAATACAATCTAGCAGAGAAAATGCTGTCCTCCTGCACTCCTGCTGACTGCTTCCATCTAAGGGCAGAACACAGTTCCTACTTGAATGATGTATTTCCTACTTTTCTGTTATCCCTACTAGGTTTTGTACTGTAGTCCACAGTGAATGCAGTGGTTCATTATCGCACAGGGAACTAATTTGGTGGATGGGACAGCAGGTGAAGATAGTGTTCAGTTCTCAGCACTGTTATAAAGAGATCCTGAGCAGTTCTCATAGGTGCATTGGTTTTCAATTACTTTATTGGATTACCTAAAATCCTCCTGCACAACAGATCAGTCTCAAAATCTCTTGTCAGATTTAGTAACAGTCAGGTGTTCTAGCTATGATCTGGCCTGTGGTCTCTGTTTTGGAAATACTTTCAGACACTTTCACTCTCTGGCTTGTCTACTGAAAGCAAAGCCTTTGTTCATCATTGGAACTTCAAAGAGAATAATACAAACAATCAGCTCTGCTGCCCACTCCAGCATTAGCATACAGATAACTTAGAGGGCTACCTAGATGTCATTGATGAAAACTCAGTAACAAATAATTTAGTTGAGTTTGTCCCATTTGGCCACATCTGGAATAGGACATGATCAGCTAGGCTTTCACCGATACAGGATGGTGTTTCCTGCAAGACATCTGGTCCTGCTCAGTTATTTTCACCTAATGCAATGCACAGATATTATAGAAATTAAAACTACTGCAGAACTGCCGTTAATTTCCAGCACAGGAAAGATTCATTAATTTTCTCCTCTAGGAGTGAGTGTGGCTCAGTACATGGGGCTACAACAGCTCAGCTCTTCAGTAGCTCTGTCAGGAGCATGCAGAGGTACGCAAAAGAGCTCTTTCCCTGCCTTATATGTCGGTCCTGAGGGGTGTGATGGAGACAGCCAGTCCCAAGTGCCATCTGCCATGCTACATGTGAGCATCACACTCTGCTGCCCCTTCACATGCCTGCCTGGATTAGCCAATGTCAACAAGATAGTTACACCCTTCCCTATATGGGCACGTGTGGGGCATCCAACTCCATGGGCACTGCGGGGGAGGGACTGCAGGGATAAGACAGACAAAACACAGGCTTGAAGCCTTAGGAAGCAATGCCAATCTACTCCTGACTCTTGAAACAGGATCAGAGACCCCGGGAACAGAGCCCTGGAGTGGAGTTGAACACACTGAACAGATTTTGTCCTGAATACAAGTCACCTGATGACAAGGCATAAGACAACCCAGAGTTTTGGTGCTGCCAACCTTCTTGGTTCCTCATCCCTCACCTTCTCCAGGTTTTGCAGAGCTGGTGTGGTGAGTACAGCGGCCCTTGAGCATCAGAAAGTGATGCTCAGGAGGAAAGTCTCAAAGATCTCACCAGTCGGGAGCATATCTAGGCATGATGCATTTATCACCAGTGCCACAAAGGCAGGAGGGAACAAACCCAGATTGTATCGGGTGCTTTCCCTGTCACATGCTGTGTTTGCTCAGAAGGTTGTTGACCCAGAGCATGAACAAGGACATGCCAATGGTCCTTTTGGCCTCCTGGTCTCCAAGGAGGGAAAGAGGACAAGCAACACTAGGTCTATAAACAGATCGTGGAAAGGATACAAGTGTTTAAAAAGCTAAACACTAAGCTAAAGGTTGGCTCAAAGCTGCCCTAAGGTGGTAAATCTGGGGGTCGAGCAGAAAAAGAAATTGTCAGCAAGGATACAAAGAGCGTGGTTGGTTAGAATGTATGTTCCTCCATCTGAGGCATATACCTTCAAGGAAAAAAAAGGTACTAAAGTATTTTCACATAAATCAGCTGAACGTAAATATGAAATATTGCATGAAAATCACAGGAATAAGCCTGAGATTTAATATCAATACTAACATATAGGATGAGCCATTTTAATAACATCTCCACTCTGCTTCTACCCGGGAAAACATGCTGATGCAGGCTGGGAAATCTGAGGAGCAGCTCATGTGATGCAGACTCCTGACATTCTCCCAGACATGACTAAGCTTAAACAAGTGGCATTATCTGGTGTATTTAAAAGCAAGATGTGAAAAACATGATCATGAAGGCTTTATTTGGTACCACTCAAAATGTTCCTGTTTGGGATCAGGATGAGATTTGTGAAGTGAAGGATATTATGAACAAGTTAAAATTTGCTTGCAGCTTTCACAGTCTCGCCAGCCTTGAACTTAGGAGAGAGTGCTGAGAGCTAACAGTATGAACATATAGAACAGTAATTCTGTGAAAATCCCTATAATGGAACTGACACCATACCCCATGGCAAAAGTAACTGCGATTCCTATTACAGAAAACACATGCTTGGCTAGAAATAAAGCCTAAAAGCAGGCACTCTTATTCAGTTTTGCAAGTTTTACATCATTACAAATACATTGATATTTAAAGTCTGCTGCCTCCAAATGTAGAATTAAATAGTAGGTCACCACAAATGTTATTTTCCAATCATGAAGCTGAACATGAAAATGAGCTTTGTATTAATCAAAAAGTGATGAAAAGGAAAATGAAACCAAATGTACGATGTGAATCCCAGATGCTGTTACCCTGATGTGTGTGCTCAGCTCAGGAACACCAAACTCAAACACACTTAAGCCCCTGTGCAGGCACACCCTAAAGGCACACATTGACCAGAACTCCTGCACTGCAGTTTCCCTTATTCTTAGCATGGGATTAATTTTATTCTGCATTCATAGGTGCTTTAAAAAAAAAAAAAATCTTGATATTACAAATGAAGACTTCTGCTTTTGAAGAAAATAGAGCAGAGATTACACTTAATTTTAAAGATTTTCAAAACATACATCGTGTGGAGTTAAACACAGCCTCTTCAAATAAAAACAAATGTGTTTTCCATCTTAAGAAACTTGTCATTTCTCATCTTTCCTACCGAAACTTTTGCATTGAGCTTAGCAACTACTGGAGGTGCTCTCTTGCTGATACTGCCACCCAATGGCTCTTTAGTCATTAACAGATTACAAAAAATAAAATCAGATGTAATGCGGAACCAGTTCTGCTTCTGCTGTGGGAACAGAAAGTGCCTGGGTAGTAGGACACTTCCACTAAAGAGGTCTTCTGAAAAATGACCATACAAAATACACGGTAAAAATACTCATTTGAGGAAGGTGGAAATGGAGCCAATTCTCAAAATTTCAGCTGAATATTCTTACTACCATCTCCAGCAATAAACATGGGTGAGTGATACAGCTGACGTGGACACCAGCTTCTGCACCCAGTCCCCAGCCAGGCGCTTCTGAAGATGTTTCCCTGCTGCAGGAGAGCAGATAAACAGCCTCTTTCTCCTTCTTCTTTCTGGCTTTCTAGCTCTGGCTACACTTTAGCCCTTCCTGACATAAAGCAAATCTTACTGGCCCTCAAGCGTTTTCAATTCAGGGCATGGAACGGGATCCAAAAAATTATCTTGTGATCTCTGAGTATGTATGTATGTATATAGAGAAAGTAAAAGGGCCTTCAAGAAGAGAAGCAAAATTAATTAAAAGATTGAGGAGAAATAGAAAACTCTGCTTCCCTTCCAGCAGTCAAGTCCATGAGAGGTTTCTTTGCCCACAGGTGGAGGAGACCTCATGGTGGAGAAAGCAATATGAAGCTTCCTGTGAGGAAGAAGATGGGGGTTTACACCTGGTCCACACCTCGACTTTGCCTTTGAATAACAGGGGGATTCCCTTCTTTCTCTGATCCCAAATGGTCCTGAAAATGCCTCCCCTTCCCAGGTTGTGAGAGCCCAACTGTGTTTGTTGGCACCATTTCCCTCACAGCCAAGGAGGGACAGACGGCTGCACTACAGCCCCAGCCTGGGCAACTCTCAGACAAAGACCAGCCTTGAACCACTCCTGACTCACAGCCACCACCAACATCCATCAGCCACCCAACAGGGAGTTATGGTGAAGCCGTCAGGGAACAGGACTCCAACAAGAAAACAAGTGATAATGTTTTTATCTGAAAGGCTACAAAGCATTACATGCAGCAGAAATATTATTCTGCATTATATCTGCTACAAGGTCCCAACAATTTTACTTTAATGCAATAATTTGATTCACAAAGCAATGTCTAGTAACTAGTTCTTTTTGTCATTTTTTTGATAAAAAACAAGACTGATCCTGCTTTATTTTCTGCACACAGTTATGATGACAAGCATCTTCATGTGTATTTGCTGTGTCATAAGCAGTAGTAAAAGAATTCCCTTCCATATATCAGCAAATTTTTTCCACATGCAAATTATAAGTAATAAAAAAAATTTTCCTTTGGGGGGAAAAAAAAAGTACTTTATTCTGGACTCACAGCAGTTTAAGACACCCATAAGGAAAGCACTGAGGTAACAGAGGGGCTACAGCTGGTCTTCCTGCTCTCTGTGTGTGTGTGTGTGCAGGGCATCCTTCTCCCCGAAGTGGTACTCAGTGAGTGAAGGTGGAATAACCACTAGATGGGGATGTCAGATTTCAGAACGTTAAAGAACCAAGAGTTAAAAACAGTATAACAAACTCTGCAATAAAGCTTTTTCAGAGTATTAAGAGAAGAGGAAAGAAAAAAAAATGGAAAAGAGGAACAGAGAACCCATGCACTTGCCTTCTCCATGTCTTTTGCTGATTGAGTGAAAGACCAGTGAACTGATTCATATTGTGCAAGGGATAAACTGTACAAGAGAAAACAGGTAGAAAACAGTATCAGATCAATGTGTGTATTTCCAAACTGATCTGAAAATAGTTTCAACAGATATCCAGGCAAGAGCAAACTGCTGGTGTATCTCCCTGACCTCCTAGCAGGTTCTCCCACTTCTGACCATCTCTCTTCTCTGGCAAAGGGATCTTTCGTAGTTCCACCTGCTCTTTGTCCTCCTCTTGTGTGCTTGTCCTTTTTTCCACCCTGCTATCCATACGGATCCTCTCCTCTTCCCTCCAGCACCTGGTGACCAAATCCTACTGCTCCTCTATCCATGTCTTTTTATCAGGTTACAGCTAGAACTTCAATATGCGTCTCCTGTCTAAATTAATGGGATCTACACCTTCATAAGATGTGTGTGGCCCTCACCCCTTCCACCATGACAGAGCTCTTCAAGTGGTTCTGTAGGTCCCAGGGCATGAAAGCTCTCTTATTATTCCTCACCCTCAAACTCTTCACAGCACTGTCAATGCTTTTTCTTTACCACTTTATCAGCTTTAGGGCCCACTTGTTCACTTGTCCCTCTTTCTCCCTGTGAGTGCAATGCCTTCTGCACTAAAACCCAAAGTTCCTTTTCCCTCCACCTTCAAATCCTCTTTTCTAGTATTACCCTCCTACCCAGCAAGTGGCTAAATAATCACAGAGCAGCAGAGCAGTGGGGGAATTACTCAGAGATACTTAAATATTTCATACATCCCTTGAAAATTCCAGTATATGTCAAGAGAAGCTTGCACTCTGAAGTCAGACTCTTTTACAGAAGACACCTGGGGAACCCTGTTAGGAATAGAGACAGATTTAGGGGTATTCCAAATAAGTTGGATCTTCTTTTTTCCACAGCTGAAAACTATTTACTCACATAAAGCCTAACTGATATTTGTTCACATTAAAAAAACACATGAAGTCTTTTAAACTTGTCACTGATTGCTTTTTCTTGTCCCAAGGTAAAAGGTTACAAACAAAACACAACTGTTTAATGCTTTGAAAGTAGCTGGGCATCTCCCTTTAAAACACCATTGTGTAAGAGTGAAAAATAGTACAAAACAAAAAAAAAGTTATTAAAAAAGTTTCCTTCAACTTAATGTGCAAAATCTTGGATTTATTTCTACAGCTGTGTTTCAGAGATGACACATATTTGGCCAGGCTTTCAAACTCTTGAGTAAACAAACAAAAGAAATAGTTAATGCCCAATATGCTTTGTCATACCTTTAAACTTACTGGAAAGTAAAGGTAAATACAAAAAGCACTGCAGGCTGTATTCCTGACTGCCATTCTTTTCAGCCAAGGATAAAATATTTATTGGTCTCAGCAGTACAGACTCAGCCTCCTCTGGGCATTTGCTGTAACATATCTGAGATCTGAGAAGATGCTGTTAATGGTCACATGGGAGCCTCGGTGCATTTACAATGCAATTCTGTCACACCACAGTGACAGACTTAAATTTTTCAATATATTTCTAAAACTTCCATACCTTTGCACTGGTAAATGTTCAGTAAGGCTCATTACAGACTTCGACACACTCTGCAGTTGACTGTAAAGGAGCATTTTGCCATTTGCAAGACAGCTTTCCCCATGCTCTGGTCCTGCTCAGTGCTCTGTGCAGCCAGTTAGGCTGTGGAATTCCCTCCCATGAGGCATGAAGAAAGTAATTCATTGCATTATGCTTGAGCATACCAGTATCTGGGTGGGCACTCCTATTTACTAAAAGAATAACTACATGTGTGCATCAGAAAAGACTTTAACTACAGCTTCATGAAAGATCCTGTGCAGAGATCTCTTGAGGAGCTGCGGACAATACTCCCAAAAGGAAACCTGATTCTATTCGCGGAATTACAACATCATCCACTACAGCAAGGAAGCATAAAACAGCTCATTAGCAGCCCTATCAAGTGACAGACCTAAAGCCAGCTCCAAAGTCATCCACACCTGTCTGCCTAGAGTGACTGCCAAAAAGCCAAATTCCTTTAGGATTAGAATCCTTGTCCCTTTTCTACATCTGGGTCTTACAATCCAAATTTGCTCCAGGAAATCACAGGTTTTAGAGCAGCAGGGTGCACAGCCAGAGTGAAAAGATAAACAGATGCTGTGATCCCTCCCCACAAATGAATGAATTCCACACTACTGTGTTTCAAATGTGAAAACCCAAAATGCCATTAAAAATACCCATCAATTTTAAGTAGCACCACCATTTGAAGTAGCACAATATTAAGTAGTTCAGCAAAAAATACACACTGGCACTTCTGGTACACCTGGTTCATTTATGGTTATAAACGACAATGCACAAGCTCTACCACAATCTTAGGACCTCGTTTATAGTAGGCGCCCTGAGGTGTTCTTTTGATGGAGTAAGAGCAAACAGTGTTAACAATATAGTAGTTACTATGTAGTTTCACACTGAACTCCAATACCACAGTGAAAAGCCTTAATTATGATAAAACTGAGCAGAACTTTTAAAAGCAATCCACAAAAATCTATTTTTCCACACCATACTTCACAACGATCTGAATACATCATCAGTCTCCCAGGATCTGTTTTCTATAAGCAGTGGGATTTTTTAACATGCTTTACGTACAGGCCTCAGGGGTGATCTATCAAGAAATTTAATAGTGAGTTCAGAGAAATTAAACTAACAACTGACATGCACATGTATCCAGCAGAGATTCAGCAACAGGACTACAAAGATCACACCCACATCATAAAACTCTCTATAGGAAGATGGGAACAGCCTCAGTTAGAAATCAGATGATTTTATCCTGGAAATCTTCCCTAATTGTAGCAAACTGCTAGAAAAATTATGATGAATAGATAACACAAAATGGTAGAAAGAGTGAGAGAAGAGAGATGTAATTTTTTTAAGACATTTTAATAAGAACTTTCAGATCTTTGTAATTACGTCTTGGAAGTGTGAAAAAGGAGTCCTCACTAATGCCAGCCCTGTTTGTTTTCCTTCGTGATACAATTAGCATTATTACTATGAGAATTTACTGCACTGTCACGGTAAAGGACATAAAACTAGATGCAATAGAGCTGTGGTAGTACACAGCTGTAATAAGACCAGCACCACTGATCCTATACAGTAGAAGAAAATTATACAGCAGCAAATTAAAACTCCTCACACTGCCAAAATGCTACAAGGTACAGCACCGAGGTACAGCACATTTGCAAGCCCATGTGTAAGAATTTTTCAGAAGAAATTACAATCTTGCAAGAAGCAAAAGGTAGAAGAAACCTTCTGAATACTTCCCAAAATTATTCCTTCCACTTCAGGAATATAAACCTAAGTGGTTTTTTCTATATATTAAACTCAGTTTTACGTTTTGATCCCAAATAACATTGAATCTAAATAGGTGAAGACATGAAAAGAAGGTCTGGGACTTTTCTGCTTGGCAGAGAAAAGGACTTAACAACAGCCTGAGTTCCTTGATCATTTCAGTACAGCTTCCCCACTGTCTAGAACTGCCTTAAATTGCAATTCTAATTGTAGACTTAATAATTCTTAAAAGAAACACATGGTTTTGATGTAAGGAAAAGATGCACTAATGCTGGAGGACCATTTAGTCTCTCTCTTAGCTTACAAAGACTTGTCTAGCAAAAGTTTGAAGCACAATAAAGATCCCAAAAGGGAAGTCTGAATGGCAGCATCCACACCCAAACACCCACTTGCTTCCCTCCACTGCCAAGCTGGTATGGATTCAGCAGTCAGCGCAGACACCTAACCAGCATCCTCCAAATTTCACAACAAGCCTGCATGAACAGAAGGCAGGGCAGAGCCTGAAGCAGGTTTAAGGAGGCAGACAGCTGGCCTGAGAGTGGCACAGGAATTCAGTAAACCAAAGGGCTGCGTTCCCAGCCCACATGAAGGGACCCACAACCCCAGATGCAGGATGCAAATGCTCAGAAGCCCGTTCAGTTATGTACTAAGTAGAGATTTACACTGGAGTAAAAAGTCACATATCATAGCAAAACGTTTGTGAGAGAAGTTCAAGGGCTCCTCATTACAGGTGGGAGGGCAGTAACTAACAAGAATCTACTTAGTAGGTTCCCCTCCCTGCCAGAGCATTGAGACAGTTCAACTATTTCTCACTCAGTGTTTTGCCTTTTACCTTAACAAAACATGCAGAAATTTTAAGGAATTTAACCACCTACCTGTGGTTTAACAAATCACTACCTCTGGTTAAGAGTCCATTTAGTATAAATGTGCTAAGAGGTACCACCTTCAGTAGGGTTTTTAGGAATAATTACCTACCTTGTGAAGATAATAAAAGTCAGATCCATTGGAAACAGCTGCAGGTTCTTCTGGCACCCGAAGGGCATCTTTAAAGAAACCTCCAGGATCTGTAGCTGTAATGCCTGGTGGGAAAGCCCAGGGTTGTGCCTGGCCACTTAGTCACACACACAGTCCGAAAGTTGATGCACTGCATTCTGCTCTGAACCATTGTCCTGCCCTTGCTCAGGCAGAACTTCAAACCCCACAGTCTGTTTGGGATAATAACTTAAATCCTAACCCATATCCCCCCTCCTAAAAATGCACACTAACCGAATTCATTACTTTTGTTTTATCTGTGAGACACAATCAGTGTTGAACTGCACAGTAGATGGCGGTAAATCTTCACTTGCCATGTTAGAAACCCTCCGGCCTTCCTTAAAAATTTAAACGATTTGTGAATACGTTTGTGACATTTTTCAACATACTGTAGAAGTAAACTCCCACTCAGCTACACGACTTCAGCTTTCTCACCAACCTTTTCCCTAGGTGTGCACACATGATTCTATTATTTCACATATGGTTCATTCTCAAGAGTTCTTTTATTTTGGAAAAGCAATGGGATGTACACGCAGTTTAGCGCTCTCAGATGAAGACTGGCTTATTTCAGTGTAAGGTAATCCAAAAACGTATAAAACGTTAAATAGAGGATTCTTAATCACAGCTGTAAATGTGTTGACACACAGAGAGTGAGGAAGGGAAGAAACATACTCAGTGTTGCTGACAATATGTCAAACAGCATTACCAGAAAGAGACAAGCTGCAGCATGTGATTTGGATGACACTTTGGGACAAAGAAATATATCTCGCTTTAAATTTTCTGCCCTAGAAAAGCATCCTCTTCCTGCCAAGCCTTTGCAAAGTTCTGAATCTCCCCTAAGTTCTCAAACGTTCATCATTTAACCTCTTCTACCAAAGATGCCATTTCAAGTTTTAAAACACTCCATGTCCCAGTTCACAAAAGATACATTTGCTAAATAATTTTACAGCTACACATATGCCCTAGTAATTTATAGGACACATAAAGCCATAAAAATTGAGCCAAGAAATGGTTTTCATGGAGGGTTTTACCCAGGGCATGAATTGGTAGAGATATTTCCAGTTCCCTGCCTTTGTTCTTGGAACATCATCAAAATGAACAAAGATTTGCTAGACAAGCATTTTGATCAAGTTCAGTCAGTTAAATGGCCATTTTTCCAGTAAAATTGTAAAATTCACACCAGTGAGGAAGGCAACCCTTTAAGTGCCTTCTCTTCCAGTGTACAAATTCAGCTCATCTCCAAAAAATATTGTTATGCCTTGCTGCGTTTCAGAGACTTTAATAAAAATCAGTGAGAAGCCATAAAACAATCTCTCTTTATAAATTAATGATGATACTAATCCAACCAGATTAATATTGTACTAAATTGTAACAGTGCACAGAAATCTGGTTTACATCACATCTTTCTGACGGACTACATTCCAAAATAATTTTGGTGCCAGCTCTCACATTCCCAAAAGTGTTTTAAAAAACCACCTTGCAACCATCTGTAGAGGTCTCTTAGCTTGCATCCAGCACTTGAATACTGACTCTCTGGGAATTCTGGGCTAGCATTCAAGATCAGTACCCTGACATCTGCACAGGGCAGTGCAGAAGTGTGAAATCTTTGGGACTCAAAACTCCACCAGAAACATCTTCTGATCACGCTTCATTTATATGAAAGTCAGTCAAACCGCTCCTGCAGTTCTGTTTCTCATGAGCAGCAGCTGAATTGCTTGCACAAAGCAATTCGCCTGCTGCACTAAAGCAATTGCCTCTGCATTGCTCCAGTGTGCTGGGGCAGCAAGGACAGAAATTTATGCCAGGACTCATAAACAATACTGCCCTTGTACCCTCTCTGTTCCAGCGTGGGACTTCCTTGCAGGGAGTGGAGAGTGCTTACCAACAATACAACTTTTCTTCAACAGAATAATGTTGCAGATTCATTTCTCTTGTAATTTTTAAGTACTCTGTACACATATTTGATCTTTTCTTTTTAAAAGACCCCATCAGGGAGGCCTAGCAGCCATTTACTGCAGAAACAGAAGGGAAAGAGAAAGCTGCCTATGAACACCAGTCATCACACAGATGAGCTGGATGCAATGCAGTATCTGCTCAAGATGAAAATGCTTGAACAGAGGAAAAAAAGTTAAGAGGAAATTATCCTTTAGATGTTCACAGCACTGTCAGAAGAAAGAGGAAGAACCTGCTTTAGCTCTACCAATTTAGTCCTTATTAAGAAGTGGGGTTTGCAAAAAATCTCAGTGTTTTCAAGCAGCCTAACAAGAACACGGAGGCTGTACCTGTGAAAGGTCTCAAAGCTCTGAATTAAAATTCACCTCTTTGGTCTATCAACAGCAAATGCTTCACCTCCCAGCCTCAGGGCAAAGCCCACTGGCTTCACACTATTTCATACCATCTACATCCTCAGTAAAAGCACAGGATCCTCTACATCACCAGAGCAATCTCAGCCCAAGATTCTCATTCAGCTCAATGTAACGTGATTTAGGTGAAGCACAGAGGAACCTTACTGATTGTAATCTGATGATCCACAGCTTATGATCATCTATCTCCCTTCTCAAATGCTGAGCTGGACAACTAATAGGGCCACGAATTTAGGATTTCCTTGTCAGATTTTTATAAAACCCCCTCACAGATAATCTAATACCTTCAAAGTGGCATTATCACCCATGACTAGAGCTGAAAACTTGCTGAAGAAAAAGCTGTAATACACTATAGTTAAAAAAAAAAAAAAATTAAATCATGTCACTCTTTTCTTGCCCACTAATTCTTCCAGGCCACTGAAGCATGTGTTTATTGTGGGTTATTGATGGGTTTAAGGCAGTGGAATAAATCAATTAACCATTTCTGTTGCTTCCAGTATAAGCAATACTGGAATTCTTTGGTCAGTTTAGGCCTCAAACACCACACATCAATGAAGCTCAGTAGTATGGAATTATATTTACACATTTACTGCAAAGAAGCATTTGCTTCACCCTCACTGTAGGATAAAGTGCTCAGAAAGAGAAAGCAAAAATCCTTGTGGTGACATGTACACACTCACTTTGGAGAAGATAATCTTTCAGTATGAACAAAATGAGCTAGATAAACATCTCTTCACACTCCAGTAAGTTATGAGCCTCCTCCACATCAAAGACAACACACAACAGCTGAGTCATATGCAGTATTTACAGGATGTCCACTTGTCCAGTAGAAATGCCCCTACAGAACCTGAATATCTTCAGCCTGAGAGAGAACTACAGACAATCCTCTGATACTGCCACAGCAAACACACAAGATCCAGACACTCACAGACTTGTGACCTTTATCACAGCCCATCACAGGCTGCTCACCAGGGTGCGGACAACCCTATTTATGGCATCATCAAACCACTGCAAGTTATCCCTTGTCTGAGTGCTTGGAGATCGGCGTACCTGAACCATCAAATATCTCAGCATTCCTCACAGGGTGCTCAGTCTGCTCTAGCAAGACAGACAAGTCAGGGTTATCCTCAACCTGCCTTGGTTTTAGTTCTGACACAGGTATGGGCAACACAAAAGGATATGATGCCATGGTATGAGGAGACAGTACTCACAGCTGACTACTGGTAATCAGGTAATTTCCATGACAAAAATAGGAACAGAAAGAGGACTTTAGTAAAAAATGTTTTCCTATGAGCCAGAAATCAAAGTGGAGGAAGAAGCAAAGCAGTTGGGAATGATGAGAGATTTTACTTTTTACCACTTCTCCCATTTTAGTCCTTTCATTGCCTCCCCTGCTGGATAAATGCAACTTGAGCTCCTGTCTCTACCTTAAAATTTCTTCAATCTTCTCCTTTTGCAAATTTTGGTTCAATCCTGACACTGCCTCGTCTGCCTTTTCCACTCCTCCTCTTATAATGCTGCATGAAATCACAGGTTTGCAAAGATCAAGCCTGGACATGCCACTGGCTCACCCCACATTACCCCTGTGTGCCACAGCCTGGAAGGCTTCACCTTGTTAACTCAGTAATATGTATTTGCGTGGAAGCAAGGCTTTCTGCAAAACATCACTTTTGATCTAATTTCCCTTACCGTTGCAATGGAATTTTATCTCAATTTAAATATCCTTTCCTGAACTTACTACTTTGGATTTGGCTTTAAAACCTGTTGTGTTTACAAGGGCCCAACTTCCTGCACAAACTGAGGTAACAATCTTATTGTTATTCAAAACTGCAGCGATTTTTATGCTTCTAGTGAACAGCATCTAGGTTTACTCCAAGCTGTTGGTGGAATTGCTGAATAAGACTCTTTCCTAGGCTCTATGAAAAGATCCCTATTTGAAGGAAATTCACTACTGCCAGTGGTTCTCAGGCATTTCTAAGTTTGGGGCTTTTAATACAGTAGGAAGTTGCTGCACAGATTCCTTCCCTAAAAATAAAAAGACTGGGAGATATGAAGCAAAATACGTGGCAAACATGAAATCTCATTATCTGTACACAAACCTTTATCAAACAAAACTGAAAAGTTTGGGGGGGGGGGGGGCAAAAAAGTCAGCTAACTCCTTTTAACAGAAGATTCACTGACTGAAATAACCACACTTCTACCCTCTTCAGTCTTTATCAATTGTATTCACCTCAAAAATTCCTGTAATATTGTCCCTTACTTGTATCAGACTAACCATGCTAGAACTACACAGACCACTCCAGTCATCATTTTTCAATGCTTATCCCTTCTTCCCCAGTTTAAATTTGTTCCCATATTCCATGATTTTTTTTATTAAATTCTCAGGGCAAAAATGTCTGGGAACTTCTGGATCCAGCTCTGCAGATTCTTTGGTGCAGGTGACCAGATGGGTTGATTTTTAATGCAATTCTACTAGGAAAAACATTACCATATTCTCACAAAATATTGACTTCAGTGTACTGTATCCTTCTGATTCAATACAACAAGGTTATCCTGCTCTTTTCCAAAGAGAAATTAAGTATTTATTGGAAAGCAAGAAAATTTATTGAACAGTTCTGCTTTTTTTTGCATCAATTCTATCTCCTTTACAGTCTTTATCTGGTCTCAGTCCTTTCTAGTGTCATTCTCCTGAAACACCTAAATTCTTCTATCAGCCATGGATTTTGTTTTTAACTTCCCAGAGAGAATGTCCCTGTTGATTTTTCAGTTACTGAGTGGAAAGAGTGCAGTAGATATTCTGCAAGGTTTCTTTACAGTTTAATTTAGTCACTTCTAATTTTTTCTTCTCAATCAAGTTTGCTCAGAAGATTTTTCCCCAGAGTGATGAAATTCAGCATTTCTGAAATGCCACATCAGCATGTTAGCCATCCAAACCAGTATATGCCTCTTCGTTGGGAAGTAGGTCAGGCTCACTGGTCCCTAGGCAACCACCAAATCTCACTCCCTTGATCAATTCATCTGCATCCCTGTTCATGACGTATGAAATGGGTTCAGCTGGTATTGTGTGCTGTGGTTTTTGCATTAAAAGATTATTATCTGTTTTTAGCAATGCTATGTGAGTTATTATTAGCTGCATCAGAACTCTGGCATATTGAATGGCCCATTTTTAAGTATTTCGTATCTGCTTTCCCTCTCCTCCCACATACAACAGACTAGTTCCCATTGGTCTCTGGTTATATTTAATGGATTCTTTTCCAGACCTTGATTATCAAATTAATCCTTATGCAGTCAAAACTCGATGGATATGAGTTACTCTTCAATTCTTTAATATCATAACATCCAGCTTCATTTCTTTTTTGGGGCTCATCCTTTCTAAGAGTCTGGCTGAGCACATAAGCAGAGAGGGAAGTCACAGAGTACACCCCCAGCAAACTGCATTGCAACTACACACATGCACTACCAGGGCATTTGAAAGTATGAGAAGTGAACAGGCACCATATAGCAAGGCAGGGACCAGAAAGCACCATGACAGAGCTCTGGCTAGGCCCATGTAAACCTCCTTCCACTGGGGCTGGTGAGCTCCCTTGCAAGAGTTGCACTGAGTGTTCAAAGCTGCCATTCAGTCACAGTAGCCTGACCTGGCACTGGTTCAGCCACTGAAGTATCCCATGAGTTTTATGACCCTCATCACACAAATAGTTCCCTGAGGGTTCAGCAATACACATTTCTTAAAATCACTGAGAATATCAGTTCCCTCCTGCTGGTCTCCCACAGCACATCAGAGCTATGTGAGCAATTTCTCTCTCACATATTGTGTATTAGGGGATCAATCTATTCACTGCAAACTGAGCTCAGTTTGTACATTTGACTTAGCAATAGCACCCAATGCAGTAAATTAAATGTTAATTCAATGCCTTTATATCTGCTTCTTGTAATGTCAGACATCCTTTGCCTTCCAGTTTGTGAGGTACAGGCTCTGCAGCTCCCTGGAACATAGCCCAGAGTTGTGCTTGGGCTCTACTATTAAGATAAATTTTATTTGTTTATAAGGAAACAGCTCATAAGGTGCTGCATACTTTTCTTCCTTTCTCCTGACAATTATCTTCTGGTTATAGCTCAGAACTAAGATGAAAACCAGGACTGTTTTTCTTAACTACATCTAAAGACATCTTGTGCAGGTAAGAGTGAAAAGCTAAGTAAGTACAAACTGCAAACCTAAAATTAAATTATGATGGAGAGACTAAAGCCAGCTACCAAAACATGGATATTATTGTGTAAAGGTAATAATTGTATCACACTCTCTCATACTTACTGTAACTACACCTGTATGATTAAAAAAAAAAGAGATGTAAATATAAAGAAACAAAACACATATTTCCTACTGACATAGGAAATACTTGGGTTTGAAACTGGTGAAAAGGAAAAAATAAAATCAAATATGTGAAACGTAAAGGAAAATGAGAACGATGTATTTTTCTAAATGCTCTTGCAGATGAGTGATGGGCATGAAACAATTCTTCTATATTTGATTGAAAAAAATGTGTCAGTTCTGGTTATCTGTCATAAAAAATACAGAGAAGTAAGGGAAAATTTCTTCATATTGATTAAAAATAGCATTTAGATCCAGTACCTCAGAAGAGACAAACATGAGACACCACCAAATCCAACCACTGACTAATCCTGACCATTGCCTGCCCTGGCCCAGCTCATGGAGGGAGAGAACAGTCATTCGACACAAGCAATGTCAAGTGACAGCAGTTTTACCTGACACATACACAGCAAATGCATCAACAACGCAAGTGAAGTAGATGTCGCCTAGATCTTCACTGGGGAAAGCATGAGAAATATATCTAGATTAACTCCTCACCTCCATGGGATTGCTGCACTAATCATGGCTTGTCTTAATATCAGCAACTTGCATTAGCTCTCCAAAGCAGCAAGCCAAGAAGATTAAAAATAAAAGGCATTTAGGGAAAGTTGTTTTCATTCCTCCATGTCCCACCAGTTCAACCCCTCCAGGTTTGGGGCCTTGGCTTCACTGTGTGACTGGTGTTCACATAGCTGCAGCCTTAAGAACTGCTGGGCATGACGGCCTGCAGACACAGCATATTTCCATCTGTCTTCATCATCAAGCTGTGGCTGTCAATCCCACCAGCTTCACGGGAAACCTTGGTGTTACCAATCAGCTTAGCCTACTGTGCACACGCCACACAGCCATAAACCATAAAATTATTGTTTTTGCAAGAGCAGCGGATTTAAAATTGCGTAATCCCTCCAACTGAAGAAATGGGAGGCTATTGCATCAACTTAAATACACATGTAAATGGATAAAACCATATGTACCTGTGTCTTCGGATGTATT
The DNA here is from genome assembly GCF_000738735.6 of Corvus cornix cornix. Lineage (NCBI taxonomy): Eukaryota > Metazoa > Chordata > Aves > Passeriformes > Corvidae > Corvus > Corvus cornix. Next base: position 9,805,042 of record NC_046336.1, read on the forward strand.
TGAACCTTGAACCTACAATATATATATATTTATGCACCAAAGAGAACAGGTATTCTGTATTTCTTATGGGCTGTCCTTGGAGCAGCAGTTCACCACATGATTTCTGAAGCCAACAACAGCAGCAGCATCTTCTATAGGTACAGAGACACGACAGGTGGGAGAAGCAGACGAGACAAGATTCCTTTTAGGTGTACAAAGTTTGTATTTCATTCATGCTATTTCTGAAATGGAATAACATCAGCAAGTAGTCATGAGGCCACAAGTTAGGAAATTACATCATGTATTTGGCAATGACTGCAGGATATAAATAAACGTGAACATCAAACCTTTCACAGAAACAGATGCAAAAAGGGATTCATTTGCCCCTGTGCAATTTGCAGTTTGTAACATTTACGTGTGCATGTGCAAATTGCTTTTTGCTTCCCAGGAGTCAAGACAGACCTGGCAGAACTGGGCTGCACATTCCCACATGAAGGGCAGTGGGTGATTGTTAACAAGACGTGGAGCATAGCATAGAACCTAACTCAGTATGCCGAAAAAGCATAAACCCAAGAATGTATGTAAGGAACCTTTTTCTCTCTCTCCATTTCCCCATTCAGAGTAGTTATAGAAAGAGAAATTACTCTGAGTGCTACAATTCAGTAGGAGTAACCCTTATAAAAAATTGTCTGTAGCCAACCATACAATAGAAACACTACCTCCCTTCTTCCCTTTGGATTACTTTAAACCCATTTGTGAGTAGTTCAACACCTACAGCCAGACCCATCAAAGATAAAAACAGGAAAAATTTTATTATCATAACCTGTCTTACAGATACTTCTCGGAGCAGAAGTGGATACATGCTTCCAGAAAAAGGCATTGTGAATCATATCTGACTTAAATTAATTCCACACAAACTTTTATTGCTTCTTCTGCTTTTATAAAATAATGACTTAGCTCCCTGGATGAAGGTAGGCATAGATTACTGACATCCACAGGATATTGGACCACACTTGTCCAAAACTACTGGCATCCTATGCCATTAATTAAAAGGGAGAGCATGGACTCACTTCTGCTGGCACTGGAATGAATACAATGTCAATTTAGCAGCTACACAGTTTTCAGAATAAGGAAACTTACCTGTCAGGCCAAACAATTTGATAAATCTTAATTCATAATAATGTAAAAAACCCCCCAAACCCCAAAACAACAACAAACCAAAACCAAGAGACCTCTTTGGAAATACTCTTGGCACTTCATGCTGATCTTTAGTGACTTTCCTTCTTCCTCCCCACTCCCACCAGCAACAGCCTCAACATATTGCTGAAGAAAGATGCAAGTGAATCCCACCCCTTCCACTAACATCCTTTCCTGCATGGGGATGGTACTTTCCAGCGACATAAAACAGATTCCAGGCAAAATACTTCATCATATCTTACTGTCTGGCAACCAGATCAAAATGTAGAGGTTTTGGTATGTACTATGCAAATGTATACAGAATTAATTCTTGCTGTTCAGCTCCCCACTACCTTGCAACACTCTAAGAGCTTGAGAAAACACCTCAATCAGGATTTACCAAATTAAAGATTTCTACTGCTGGTCTTGCCTCCCCATAATTAGCCTTTGGTATTTCAATATGCAAAGTCTTTTCTTTATGCAAGAACTCCAATGTGCTTTAGTACTTCTGCTTAATTATGTTTTGCTGTTTTGGATTGTCAACTATTGAGTGCAATGTACTTTTTACAGGTGAGGAAAGAGAGGGAAGACAGAAATTGAGCAAACCCACCTAAAGCAGGACCACAACACTGGCATTTTCTTAATTATATCAAATTAGCACACATGCTTAACTAGCAGGAGGTGTACACACAAAACTTCAGTAAGCCTTCCACAAGTTAAATCAATAGTGCTCTACAGCAGAGAGGTTCATTGCTCACTTAAGCTTAGCTACTGTTTGAAACAATGCACAGGTTAAATAACTGCAAATTCTAGAAATGTGCCAGGAAAGGAGGACTGCTTGTCTATTCTAAGATTTGTTGCATTTCTTTGTCTTGCAGCTACAATTCATAACTATATGCAGAAGTCCTAAGATTTCTAATAGTTAATTGGAATCATGATCACATAAAAATAACTAGCCTGCAGCATAAAATTAATCTAAACATGGAGAAACAATTCCAAGCAAATGGCAGTCTTGCTGATTGAGGTTTTACAGATGTTGCAGGGATATTGCTTCCTTGCTTCTAGCACTGCCATAATTTTAAGACACAAATCTAAACACATCTTTATTGTGTTGGCCATCGGCCTTCACACGTGGCTGCTGTAATCACTCCTCTCCAAAATTTTTCTTATTTTCCAAAAGGATTTTACTTATTTTGATCACAGCCTCTTACTCATTCTCTCTTGCAGTGCAGATAGTAAAACACAAATGTTATTCAATCACAGAAATCCTTAAAGTAGATTTCACTGGGGTTAGGGGCTATTTTTAGCCCAGCTAGCACAGAGATGCACAGAAGTGTTTACTAGCTTGAACATAGGTCATAAAGTCTGCATTTGTTGTTACCAAAGACCACCTGCAGTTTAGATAATTTATGATCAGTGACAACTGTGTGTTACTCTCCAACAGGCAAATACGTTTAACCCTTCTCTATCAGCCATAAAGCTCTTGAATGGACACTGCAGCAGTGACCTTTGTGGTATCCCTCAAGTGTGTCTTTCCATCTTTGTGCCTATGGAAACATACAGGGGACTTGCTGCCCTCAGACTTACAGGCTTTTCATGCTGCTCAGATCATCAAAAGTGAAGTCCCAATTGGACAAGTAGGGCCAAAATTCATCAGGAAACCTCCCAGAAACATCAGGCAAATTATCTGGAAAGCAAAATAAGCCCATCTGCAGAAGATAGTGGAAAGAACTTGAGAACTCAGACCTGCGTATGAGAACTAAGAACTGCATATGTTACTGTATATCCACCACTTCACATTTTATAAATTTCAGTATTATTTCATCTCAAATTAACCTTGCAGGTAATTATAAGTCCCTGTGAAATATTCAGATATGAAATGCAAAGCCATTTACTTCACACAGTATTGTCAGTTATCTCCTCTACTGCCTTTATTACCTATTATGTTCGTATTAGTTTCCTGTCGTCTGCCATCATCACTCTATATCCCTATGACAAATTCATGAAGAAGTTCCTGAAAGAGTCTCCTGGCCCACCTCTCCCTTGCTGATGGCTTAGGGTAGGAGGCTGAAGGAAGTTGCAAAGGGCAACAAGATTTTAATTGATCAGGTTTGGGCAAATACAAGAATTTGATCAAAGGTAGTGATTTACAGGATCGGGACTCAATTGCTCTGTGGTGGCTCTTTTCTGCTCTATTAAACAGTGACTGCAGCTCAGCCCAGAAAAGCTACTCTACAGTTCAGCCCTGTAATAATACAAAGGATGGAAGAATGAATTGCATGGTTTTTCAAATCAAGGAAGTTCTCCCTGGGAATACTGCATTATTGTATTTGCCTACTGCAATACAAATAAGATAAGCTTTGATTTGTTATCACCCCTGGTTTCCTCTACAGTCAACAGATAAACTGACAGTCAACAAATAAAGTCACGTGACGGTTATAATTTGGATTGCCTAGATTGGGAACAATGTAACATTACTCTATGACTAATTACCACACTAAACAAAACCAAGTTTGGTACTCTTTTTATAAGCCTAATGAATAGAATAGAGCTTTTGAAGTCAAAACAGATTCCCAGAAAAAACAGATTTTTTTTCCTTATTATAATCAATTAATGAAAAATAATGCATAGATCATCTTGCATCTAAACCAGGTGCACAGTGTTACCTGGAATCCATTTTCTAAGCACAGAAAACAAATACGAAATCTGACTTTCAAAACAGAATGATCATTCCATTCCCCACCAACTCCAGTTCACCATATAAATTATTCTGGATTAATTCTCATTTTTTATTTGGGTGAACACAAGTCTTCTTGCAAGTAATTTCCATGAGAACCCAAGCTTAGTCTGTATCACTTGTCATGCCTAGATGAATACTAACACTAATAATTTTACACAATGAATTATTATCTACCATGTAAATAACTACCATGATCTCCTCAATGTCATTCCTTAGTATACTCAAAGCAATTAAAAACAACTATCCTGATGTTATTCCAAACTTTGATGAAGCCAAGAGAAAGATTTATATTTATTTCCAAAAATAATAAATTCTTTTAACTATATACTCATGGTTTTTAAAATGTTGTCTCTGACTCTGAGTCCTTAATTCATTTGCAATCAAAATACTCTTTGCAAAAGTACAGGGCAAGACAACCCTGGAAGGTCTCCTGAGGTTTGCTGCCAGACAACTACAGTCTGCAAGGCTGGGCTTCTGCTTCTCCACCATCAACCACCAACCTGGCAAGCCCTGGGAGAGCTGTCTCTGGACAGGGCTTTTGGGGCTGGTCTGCTGTATCTTAGTGAGGTGCTGGGCAGTGTATGACTGGGTTTTGCATTTGTAGAGGCAGGAACTTGAAGCACTGGCTCCACTCCTGGCTCCATCCCAGGCTGGATGCCCTGGGAATTCAGGCACATGCTGCTGAAACCACCAGGAACTCCTGCTTCTCTGTAAAGAGCTGCTCCAGCTCAGCCTCCTGAGCCAAAGGGCCAAAGCAACTCAAAGATCTCAGGTGCAATGCAGCAACAGATTCAGAGCCAGTGCCTCTCTCAAGCAGGAAGCCCCTGCTTGGTTCATTTGAGAGTTAAAAAATGACCAGTCAGAAATTTAATATCTTAAATGCTTGCAAAGCAGCCCGTTAGTTAAGATCACACAATACTTGCTGTGTTTTTTCATAGAGGGACACTGCTTTAAAAAGCAAGCTGACACACTCTGCACTGGCTTTATCTTCTAAATGATTTCACATTCTGTGCCAAAGTCAGCACATTATAATAATCTTGCCCTGGAATGTAATGTGGGAGAAATTATTTATTACAAATATTCACATACACAGTACTTCTCAAAATAATCTGATGTTTGCTCATATTAGTAGCTGGAACAATAAGTAGATTAACAACTTATTATCTCTCTCTTCTGTGAAGATTATAGTTCTCTGTTCCTTGGCAAACACTTTGGATTGTGCAACAACATTACATTTCATTATGCATCACTGTCACATACTTTTGTGCTATGAAGCTCTTGTGTGAGATGTCGAATTTGTTAAAAAAATCTTTGAATTGAATTAAATTTCAGGCTGTTTCATTCAATTGCTTATTGATGTTGTTAAATGTCTTCAAAATCCATGTTCCTGACAATGCAGCTTGAACTGCAGATGACTTTGGAAAGTAACACTTGCTCATAATTCTTGAATTAGCTTACACTGCTGAACCACATGGAGCTCAAACTTGCCTGGTTGCACAAAAGATTTAGAAAGATACAGGCAATTGAAATTAAGGATGCCAGATTTACCACTGGGATATTCTACTGCATTTCCACTGATCTCCATAGCATTAGTTAATAGCAAAGGTCACTTTGCATTCCAGCACACTTGAACAACCCCCTGAAGAGCAATGTTTGGCGCTCTGGAGAGATTCTGACAACTAACAGAGCAGAGGGGAGGTGAACAAGGACAAGATGTCACTTGAGGTACGTCTTCATAAACAATCAGGGAAACTCTTTAGAAAGAGATTGAGTTCTAACAGGTTTTCAGAGATCTGATTCATCAAGGGAAAAAACAGGGTGCTTGGTGCTAATTTTATTAGAACTTACTGATTGCCACTACTATTTAATCAGCATACTTAATGTCATTCATTACGATGAATATTCACTTACTGATGAACAAACCTTCTGTCACATTTGTCAGCAATAATCAGTTCTTCAGAGGAATGCTAAAAGCCTCATAGCCCTCTGATGAACATGCTAAAATACACCAAGATAACCAACATTAGGAAACTGAAATTGGCTGTTTAAAGATTATGTTCAACAGGCTAATGTACAACATCTTCTCAGATTTTCATGATGTCTGAGAGATTAAAAGCCCTTTCGGCAGTGTGACCTGTGCATGTGTAGGGTAATCTGTATCTCCTGCACATCAGATCCCTGCATCTCTTGTCCCCCCCAAACTAATTTTCAAGCTTTCAGTTTTGCTCAGCTAAAGATAAAGGAGGTTCAGTGCTATGCAGGTAAACATGCACAGCTCTTGCTGCTTTTGGGGTAGGATCAGAAAAATAGTGCTACTCCCACATGTTCATATTAAAAAAAAGCAGTAAAACTTGAAAGAAAAACTATGGTAGAGGGATGATGTATTTTGGGAAACAAAACAGCAGATTATCCCCAGATTTAGAAGGTTTATCCCATCATGCAATGAGGCCCCAAATTTCAGGACAGCCCAAGAAGCTGCTACAAACCTGGCAGAATCAAGTTCTCCAGCTGAAGTGCAGCAGACCTAGGGCTCTGATATAATGTACAGGGATTAAGCAGTGGCCTTTCTGAAGATTAGTGTAAGATTTCTTTCTTAGATAACATAATTATGTCAAGAGTCAGTCCCATTTCTTCTAGTCATCAATACCTTTATGCACTGTCATTTATATATTTCTAATTTTCTGATTCCTAGGGAAGAGATCCCTAGGAATTAGGATTTGGTGTAATGCCTTTTTCTCACACAATCTTATTGTATAACTTGCTGGAGAATGTATCCACCAGGGAACGAAATGCAGAATTTATCTGATATTCCTATGTTACTGCCCTGGAGCGGATGCTCCAGCACAGATGATTTTCAGATTATCAAGATGGGGTAACAGGAATGTCATGGCCTCTGGTAGTCTGTGTAAGGACATTTATCAGAAAGACAGCTGGTATAAGACTGTTTTGTTCTCATCCTCTGATGCAATAAAAGGTACTTTAAAAAAGTTTTTAAATAATTGAGTAGAAGGTTGTTTCCAAAATACAACAGACTGAGGAATTTGTTCCCCCAGCTGATGAGTTTGTTTTCTTGATGCTGAAATAGACTCAATAACATGGTATAATCCTTCCTCTCAGTCTCCACATGAGCCAGTGGATATTTCCATTAGGGACACTGCTTACAAGGCCCTCAGACAAGAGGCTGGAATCACAGTTTACTGCCCCAACAAAACATTAGGCTGTTCTTGAGTCTGTTTTCTTGAGGACAAGAAAACTTCTTCCCTACTCTGGTAGGATGGAAACATCTGGGGTATCTCACTTTGACAAGTCACAGAACAACTGAACACTTAAGAAGAAAAGTAATCCGTCAGCTTGTGGAGTAGAAGAGATTCACATTCTGTATCTCAAAACGCAGTGGTGGCAGAAAGTTGTGCAAACATTAATGAAACTTCAGATTGCAATCCTGTGGTTGTGAACAAGAAATTGTACCTTTTATCTAACAACAAATAAATGCAACTCATGCAGGAAAGGAAAGAAGTCTTACGTGAGAAAACAAGCAGCAAGGGAAATTAGCCTGTAAAACTTCATTCCTAAGATACTTATGTATCTGGCATAGGTCAAGCACTAGAAAAGATGCATGAAGGAGAAAGGTTGCGATGGGCATCCGTGTCGCCACAGCTCTGGAATGCTGCAGTGTATGTTTAAAGAAAGCCTTTCTGAGAATTGCAGGATCCACATGGCATGGTGCACACATGGTGCACAGTATGGCATTAACTGAGGAGAGGACCTGAACAAGGAAAACATCTGCATCTTCTCCTTTTTACATGGCTACAATGTCTCCTTCAGAAGGGAATTAGGTGCCCCATCTGCATCAGAGCTAGCGCTGGCCAACACGCAATTTTTCTCTGGAAAGGATTTTTTTCTAAGGACAAAAACTGCTTTGAGAGTTGAACTTGAAGCTATTCTGCTCACAAAGTACTTAGGTAAATTTTTTTTTAAGTCAGCTCTGATACAGTTTTCCTGAGTTTTGGCTTGTTTTAGTAATATTTGCATTTTTTCAATGTGCTTTCAGTGTTGAAAAGTCACAAGTAGGTGAACAAAATGGATCATCTATATAAGTACCATGAGAGACCTGACAAAAATAACATTTAACCAGTGAGGAAGTGCCCACAGGACATATGCACGTGGGTTTACCCATTTCACTGTGCATGACTTGGCTGTGTAATACTTATTTTACATCAGCTTCTGTCCTGACTTTGTTCACATCAAACCCTTGTAAGAAGATTGACAAGCTCTTAGGAGGATATGAGATTACTGACACAACAGAACACACATAAGCCATGGCTTAATTCAGCAGTATCCCTAGATGGCCACCTTTTCCCAGAATATTTCCAGCTTCCACAAAAATTTCTGGAAAGCAAGAGACCAATATTTAAAAGTCAGCAACTGTTTAGCTTGAGTCTTACACAATTTACATCTATTTATCTTTTTTCCTTTCAAGGTTTCCATTTGACAGGAGAGTAATTTGCAACTGATAGCACTGAGATGCACGACTTTGCATACATTACCCACTATGGTGCAGCATAGAGATATTTCAAGATAACTTAAAATAAACTGGCTTGAGCACAAGAAATGGGTTGAGATGTAACAACACAGAGCTCTGCTCACAGCTTCATCCATCCCAACAAGGACCAAATGCAACTGGCACGGCTTGCAGATACATTAGGCTTGGATCAGTGCCCAGCTCTGCCGCTCCTACCCCGTTCTGAGCAGGCATTTTATTCAATTTTAACAGCACTTTTGTAGAGAAAGTTTAGGCTCCTGCTACCCATGTCCTCAGTGCACAGCTACTCGTCACCAGCCCTTGCAGCAACACCCACACCAACATCAAACACGCAAACTAGCTGCCACATGCCATAACGGCAGCTGTGGCATCTGCAGAGAGCAGGAGCCTAAACCCCTCCCTCAGAACCCTATGGAGACACTGGAGACCCTGCACTGGAACAACCACCGTGGTATCCTGCACTGCTGCCACACTGGGCAGGGGTCAATGTAAAAGTAAGGAATAAAGCTTTCATGCACCTCAAAAGTGATTTACAACAAGTGGAGGTGGAGAAACAGGAGAGGAAAAGATATTTTCCTCCAAATTTTTATGGCACATGAAAATCCTTCTTAGCATATCAGGTCCTTTTAGAATATAAAAATTGTAGTGACTGAAAAAATAACAAAATGGTGACATAAGAATCAAAACAAAAATTAGGTGTCTGAGACACAAAAGTATTTTCAAAACTATATTAATACTTTTGAATTAAAAAAAAAAAAGTTTTTTAAAATTTTTAATGTCCTCTCCTTTTTGGCCAAAGGAATTATATGCTAAATGTTCCTAAAACTGCAAACAGCAAAGACAGAGAATCAGATTCACTCCTTCAGTGAAATTCCTGATTATGTAGGAAGAAAGTTAAAAGAGTTAAAAGATCAAACATTTAGTATACTTTCAAATATCAAGTTTGTACTCAATTGTTCATCAAGTTTACCTCTTCCCAGATTCAGGGATGTGATCTTTTCTGGCTTTAAAGCACTTCCTAAACATCACTTTTACAACACCACCTAAACAAACAATGCACTTGTACACATAGTGCATACTTTATGATCTGCCTACACCAAGATTTCCTGAAGCATGTTCAAGAAAAAGGCCACATGGAAGAGGACTTCTTTCCACATGCACGACCTAATTAACTTTCAGTTGCTTCTGGTTTTTAAGAGGTTTTTAATGCTTCAGTTCAATTTTTATTCTACTCCCTCTTCCAATCAAGAAAGGAATCTAGAAATTTAAAGGGTAAGTCCAGGAAAAACTCACAATTTATTACAGAGGCTTATTTAAAAGCAAAAACAGCCACAGTGGATTAATGTATTTCCTTTCCCACAGCTTTTTCAGTTAAACCATAACTATGCATATTTACTGCAACTCTTCCATCTGCCAGCAGCATTGTGCTGACACATCCAGCACACAGGCTGGGGACTGATAGTGAGGAGACAGGTCCCACCACTGCTCTCAAACCTTGTGATTAATATGGCATGAAAACTGGTGAAAAGCCACACTTACAGACATTGCTGACTATCGACAGCGACCCAAATCCTTGTTATTTCAGCCCTTTATCCTAAATGTGAGTCAAATCTTTAACAACATAAAATGCTTATAAACAAACACTAAAATAGATTGTCATCAAAAGATTAAGGCCTATAATCACACTTGCTCCTTTTTCTTACAGGTCCTACATAGCCTGTGTAGAGGAAGAAGAACTGGCTAATGCGGGCATTTGGTTTTTCTTTTATGAAAAGCAGTACAACCAAAGAGGAGGTACTTACCTTTTGACAAGGTCAAATAGAGTCCACATGGCTGTCAGAGTTTATCCTTTGAACCCAATCCTTTCAGCAGGCATATATATAAACAGACACACTTGACAATAAGGGAAGTGTTACTGATAGATAAGTTATGTAAATGATACAGCATACTATAATCACCTCTAAACTTATTCTTGGAGTTCAGAGGTTTCTGGAAGAGATCAACCAGCCACAATGTCATTCCAGTGCCCCAACATGACAAACCCACTAACTGCAGCAATGCCACAGTAATTCTTCCAACAGCTTGGTGACCTCTTACCTCTCTCCAGCCTAACACTAGCCTGAAAAAACCTAGCTCCTCCCCAAACTGAAAAATGTGTATAAAAGCCTATATTTTGCTTCCACATAGTGAACTTCAAGAAAAGTGGTATTTTCTTTTCTTGTTTGTGATGGCAAGTCTGTTTCGGGGGATGGTTATTTCTGAAGTGTCATTCTTAATTACTAATAAATGAGTTGACTCCAATTCTGATACTGACTTCAGAGGTCCACTTCAGTTTCTATGGGGGTTTCACCCCTCTTTCATATTTTCTTTCTGTCCAACACTTTCCACATGAAAGTTATGGAAAACTCCCAATTGCAATTGGCCAAGATGGGCAAATCACAGCAGAATGTGGCCATTTTAGCAGCTTGAGAAGGCCACTGAAAGCCACGCATAATCCCAGTTGTCAAGAAAGTTGAAAATCAGCGGTCTTCGGACTACTGGAAAATACAGCCTTCCTGACCACCAGCATCCTACTGATGCACCAAGCAACAGCAACACAGCCAGAACCGGATAAAGTAAACCCACATATTTCCCACACAAAGGTAACATTGCCTCCTTCCAGGTTAAAGTAATGCACTCTCCCTTTGCTGAGAACAATAGGCGGGCTTGGTGATAGAGATGTTTATTCACTGGGAATACAAATCAGACATATCAGTTTGCTGTGCAGAAGTCAACAAAAACATCCAACCTCATTTACTTCCAACTGGGTTTTACACTAAAAACCATGGCATGAATACAGACAGTCTTTCCCTGCCCCATGAAGTTTCCTGGCAGGTGCTTTTTCCTTAGAGATGACTATTACCATTGATGATGCACATCAATGCTCTTCATGCTCATTTAAAAAGAAAAAGCTGCAAGCTTTCTTAACTCTCTGCTATAAAACTTAATCTTTTACATCTTAGCACAAATACTATTTCCATGTGCCACACTAGTCTCATCTGATATCAAGCTGTGAAAAAAGAATCACCTACTGATCCTGACAGGCTTAAAGGTAATAAAATGACTTTTGGTCAAGAGTGTCAGTTAATATGGCAATTTCATAAAGGAATCTTGTAAGAAATATCACGCATTGCTGTTCATAAACACAAGCCTGGTTTGGCTATATTCCATTACAAGCAAAGAAGGATAATTAAACAGTTCATGATAAGGAATGGCTAAAACATGTGCAATTTTATTTCTGTTCTCTGCACCTGTGTTTTCTATGGCTTAAATTATAATTCTGATCTTTTAAACTGCACTCAGGGAATATCCCACTTCATTCACATGGGAATGAGATGTTCTATTTTTAATTAATATGTAAATTTAAAAGTATGCAAGATATTGCAGAGCCTTACCACTAGCCAAATATATATTGGCAAATAAATTGTTTACTCTTGTCTCAAGGTAACCCAAGTACTTCCAGAAGTAGTCTGTGTGCCCAGTTTACTTGTCAGTGTTATTCCTCTCCTTTGTTCTCTCCACCGTTAATTTTGTTCTGTTTGGTGCTTCAACTCACATTATTTAATCCACGCTGTTACGGGGACCTCTTGTAGCTCATTTTTCAAACCGGACTGTAACCTCTACCCGTGTAAGCTGCAACTGCGTTTTCCAACGCTCGGAGCAACGAAACCACAGAACCCTCGCTAAAGCCCTCTAATCCTTAACAAAGTCTTTGAGGTGGAGGCACCCGCTGCTGTCAGATGTGCGCAGGGGAATGGCACAGGGAGCTCTCGGTCCCGTGGCGGTACCGAGGACGACAGCTCTGGCTCCGAGGCGGCCGTGGGACACCCGTGGGTCCCGCCGGCGGCCGCGCGACCAGGGCCACCACGGAGCTACGGGTGAGCCGTCCACACGCCTAAGGCCAGGTGGGTAACTCAGCAGGTTTACTGCAACTGCCCACTCTTGTTCTAGCATCGACAGACTGCTCCTGTCCTCAGTATCGTGGGAAACATAACATCCTCATGCTTTCACTTAGTTATTACATTTTTAATTAGTTATTGCAGTATCATGGTAGATTACTGAGCTGTCTGTAATTTCATCTGCCCTATATTCCCGTCACTGCTTTTTACAGCACTTACAGAAGTTACCAAATAATTCTCAGGTATTTTTATTTTGCATGTTCCTTAAAAGTACTTGAAACGAAAGCACTGATAATTGGTTTGGATATAAAAATTGAAAGGAATCTAATATAAACTTTATTTTTTTAAAAAATCCAGTTAATTTCAAGCCTCCTAAACTCCAACAAAAAAAAAAAAAAAAGAAAGAAGACACTGTACAATATATTTATGTGTGTCTAGACAGGGATTTCATAATATACACGACTGCTCTTTATTTCCCGTCCATTTTCAAGCATGCGGGTAACACACTACGATATTTTTTGTTCAGCAAACACTTTCCCTTAAACTAGAAGAATAAAAATGGCTCCATAAAGGAAAAGTACAGTTACGCAACTGAAAGAAAACTAAACTACTTTCAAGATATTTAAACACATGCAAAGGAAAACAAATTTATATCCTTTAAAACTTTAAAATACAATGTTAACCTGACTGTAATAGTTAAACATAGTTATTAGTTGACTTCTGTATTATTACATGGACTAGTGGTAATTAAAAATACTTACGTAATGATCTACTATAGATATCTCCCACAAAAATCTAATGCCAAACACGTCAAAGAATTTTCTGACATGAAAAGCTTATATTATTCAATCTTTGTAGTACACTGACATTTAATTACAACATCAAAATGCTTTTGCATTTATTCCCTGTATACTCTGGACAGCACAGAACTTTCTGAGCTCATTTTCTTGAGGATTTCAAGAAAATTTCTTCATTGCCAGTACTAACATGCATATATGAACTTCAGAGAAACAGAAATTATCAAACATTTTAACTACTCTCACATATTGATGAAACAACTTGTTCAAGAGATTTTTTCCCTTACCACCATTCAATGGTCTTTCATATTTGCTATACTTTTCTTATACTGTCCCTTTTAGAAATATGCAGAAATTTACTTAAAATTTACTAAAAATATGCTTAAAAATATTTGACTGAAAAAGATAACAAAACATCAAGTCAGGTATTACTATTTTTTAAAAACATGTTTCTAACATTAAAAAATTACTTTTAGAGCATTCATAAAGAATGACATGTTTTTAATAAGATTTTCCTACTTTAACAGACAACATCTAGGGTTATATTCATTGTACTTTATTCCAGCAAGCCAACAGCACAGCAGCTTCTAGCTGTAGGTGCAGCTCAAACCTCTCAGAACAGAAATACAGAAAAACAAATTTCTTAAATGTTGAATAGATTGCCAGCAGCATAGTAATGGAAAATTATTGTAAAATTTATAGCAGCTATGATACTTTCTCCCAAGTAATTAGAAAAACATCTGTTATTTACATTGAGGTTTTTGTTTGTAATTGTTACTCTTTCTTTTCTTTTTACCTCTAGGTGATATTTTATTTCACAATAAAAGGAAGTGCATAGCTGGTTTTAGATTATGAAGGATTACACGGCATTAAGACTGCCAGAAGAAAGAGCCAGCCAGAACCAGCCAGATTAACACCAATGCAGTCATCAGGATTTTCCTTCCAGCACCCAACTTTTTACATTTAAAATATTCCCTATTTTTTTAGATTTAAAACTAAGCCTTCAAATAATCTTATCATTATCTTTATTTGAACTTATGAAGTAGATATGCCCAGTGCTATAGTTTCAGTATTTTGCTATAGTTTCAGTATTCTCTGCTAAGGATGTAACAAACCCATCTGAGACATTAACTCTTTTGTAATTTGTGGGGTTTTAAAGATTTTTTTTTTTAAGATGAGAATTATACAACAGATGAAATTGAACATTCATTTTTAGTAACCAAAGCTGAATACAAATAGATTTTAATATTCTGAGCACATCACTGAGACTCATACTCAAGAAAACCAGCAGAAACTCAGCTGACTGAAATATCCATGAGCATCCTTAAATTTTGGGATTTACCATAAAAACAAAACAAGAATAAACACACTCAATTACCCTTCAATAAGTTCTGCATCACCCCCTTAATTGCAGGGGTTTTCCAATATTAAAAACATCAAACACAAGTTGATATACTTTTAAGATTATGTGCTATCATAAATGATGAGGAATGAATACAAGAAGCAGTCATTAACATACTTATTTACTAGTTTCAAAAACATATAATTACAATTATGGTTGTTAACGGTTTACTTTGAGAGCTTTCTTGCCAACTTTAAATTACCAGAAATAAAGATGACTGTAACCCCATTTTTTTATCACAACTGTTTTGTAAAATATATTACAATATGTATTCTGAAACAGATTATTTTTATATTAAGAAATTCTACACTACTTAATATGCAGGCAATTAGGCCACTGAATTAAAAAAAAAATCTTTGAAATAGAAAGTAGAGCTTTGTAAGTTTCCCAGACAAGTTTTGTAACTGCTGTTCCTTAAATCTAGCAGTCTTAGAGTCAGGGCATGGCAGCCCATTACAGTTTCCTCATTGCAAATGAAACAAACAAAATAATACATACCCAACAAATCTTTTTGACAGGATACACAAAAACCAATCCCAAATGTAATAAAAGTAAACAGCACTATTTATGTAAAATTTTGACAGAATTCTCCAACAGCATATTTAGTTGAAAACAGACTGATTAATTAATATGAGGAAGTATAGAAACACAAATTGTCTACCAAAGTATTTCTTCCTTTTATTAGCTAGCCATTTATCTTAGAAACTGTTGAAATACATTCTGCTAAAAGCTGACTGCTTGGGCCATTTCACCACACAATGATCAGAGGAAACACTTTCATGCTCTACTGAAAATGCACAGGTATTTTTTAGCACTCTTTTGAGCACAGAAGCAACTTCCTTAAACAACCTGTTTACGTGTTTAATATTCTCTGCTTCACTGAACATTCACACAAATTAAATCAACTAAAACAGAAAGCAATCAACAAAAGCAAAGGCATAAATTTGATGTGCTTGCTTACAAAAATCTGAGTGGACAATGAAATGCAGTAAAAACTACTAAAAGATTTTGCTTGTTTGTTTATTATTTTGTTTTAGAGGTTGTTTTGGGGTTTGGGGGATTTTTTAATAAAAGCTAGAAACAGAATGAACAGTCTCCCTGAAGTTATTTGTTGAAATTATTTTGCATTTTTCCAAGGGAGGGCTGGGTTCAGATTTTAGGAGTCAAGAATCTCCAGTGGAAAATCTGCCCAATCTTCCACACAACACAGAAACTTAGCCCCTAAACGGATTTAGTCTATCAGAAATCAGCTCCAGAGATAAGATTCAAATGCTGGATCCAGTAATTCCAGGTGTTCTCAAAGCCATGTTAGCGTCACAAATGGAAAGGATTTTAGCCTTCCCCACATCCTGTTTAAAAAGCAGATGTTGGGGCTCCCCAGACCCTGACAGACAACTCTTTGTTCTCAGTTGACTGGAGGGCGTCCAAGCATTCCCGCTAAAGAAAATGGGGTTTCTCTGTCCCAGTTGTGTTATGAAGGAAAGAAAATCACTAATTCCATTGGGTCTTTAGGGGGCACTTCTCGATGAGAGTTGTCAAGGTTACCAACATCCACACAGGTTTGACAGTTGGCTTATTTTAAGGTGATTTTTGTTTTGTTTTTCTCTCAAGCCCAAAAATACAAGTGAATGAATTTTCATGAATAACATCTTTAGGACTGAAAATCTATTGATGAGAATTAATTGGGCTTGGGCTTTAAATTGTCTCATGTCAGCTAGTCAGAAAGGAGAGTTGGAAATCACTAACTGAACGCAATGAGATAATTTTCCTGTGCAACAAAGCCAACATTCCCATTCTTTCTTTAGCCGTTTTATTCAGAAATACAGCATTTATTAATCCTGATGGTTCTTTAACATATCTTAATACTGGGTATTAACACCTATTTTGCTTAGATACCAGAGAGCACGCAGAGGATTCCCTGGGAGGTATCCTGAAGCAAAGATTCAGAAAAAGAACTGCTAATTCTAAAACAGAAATTTTCAAGCTCCAGAGGGACTAATGAATAACACAGAGAAAACCTCAAGCCAACTGACTTTGGAAATTTTGCATAAAATTAAAATTCTGAGAGAGCTGAACAGGAGTCTCTAAAATATTAATTTTTGGTAAAATCTCACTGAGAGATATGATGAAGATACTAAAAGGAATAAAAAATGTATTTTCATGTTCCTGAAACAGAACAGCTCATGTTGCCTCCTGCTCTTTGAGGGTAATAAGACAGGATATATTTATTGGTATAACTTATTGGATAATTTGGCAATTTATAGGAGTTCTAAACCAGCATGATTTGCTTAGTTATATGCCTATAATATAAATGCACTGAGTAAAAAGGTACACATAAAGAACGCTTCCAGAACTAATTATTTCTAAGGAATACAATTCCATTCTGATTGTATTAAGTGTACTTTAACAACGGCTTTGGAGTACTCATAAAAGATAAATAAATCTCACGTCCTGTCAATGTGGTATTTGATATATTGTGCAAATGAGTTGTTATTAATTTGCAGCTTAAACTCCTTCACAGGTTTGCTCCCAGTGCTGTACACAGCAGGTCAGTGCCAGTACTGAAAAGTTTTGCTGTAGTTTAGCAACTCTAGTTTTCAGTCACGCAATGCTGCAACAGTGACAAGGTTATGAGTTTCCTTTGCCACTCCATTTACTGGGAAACACTTTACTCAAACCATATTGAAGACCAGCAGTAAGATCTGATAAAAAAGTAACCTCTCTAGCTTTCACTCCAGCTAAAATAAAAACTCATGGGTCATTGCTTTAGAAAGCAAACTCCAGGTGAAGGACAGCAAAATACCACCGGAAGGAATCTGTTACATTCAGCATGGTTCTGACACTCTGCTGACTTGTATTACCTGTCTGATACATGAAGAGCCTGAAAGATGGGGTTTGGAAAATTTAAAAAGTCACCATGACAAATTTTAACATAGAAAACATCAATGTGTCACAGATGTTAAGCCATTTTTACTACTCAAGCAGAATATTTTTGGCTGTTTAAATCCTTGAAGATAGGTGGCTTAAAGAAATAATCCCAACTTTCCAACTGCAGAGGTGAAGAGGACCTGGCTGGGACCAAAGAAGCTCATTCTTTAGCACAGTTCATTTTTCCTGCCTTTTTTTTTTTTTTCCTTCTAAGCTTTTTTTTCCTTTTTGACGGTTTTAAAATGGGTGAATGACACTAAAAAGCATTGACGCTTCCATTCGGCAACTTCACAGATCTCTATATAGGAACCACATACAATCCACTGAAAAAGCACGCAGTACACTATTTAACAGGTAAACACTTTTGTATCTACTCATCCAGTCCTAGGAGTCACTGGGGATTAATCTACATTTACAATCCATAGGATTAGGGAGTGTTTCAGAGCAGCCTATGCTGCTAAATTTATAATTTTTTATAAGAGCATTTCACAAATCTGTGTGGTCAGAATTACAAACTCCCAGGACAACGAGTGACCACATTGTCTGATTCAGATTTTTTAGGTAATAACTAGGACTGTTTGTAGTTAATATAGGAGTATCACTTGTGGGGATGACTGCAACAGAAACCATTTATTGTAATAGTAATTAATAAGATACACCAACAAATTTCTCCTGAAGGATATGAAGATCTTTGTTGCTTCAGGAAAAACGGGCATAATTAGGCTACGATTTACTAAGTTTCAACTTAACTTCTGTTTTTCACCTGATACTGAGAAGCTATCTATAGTGATATAAGCAAGAAGTATGATATCAAGCAAATATCTATTCAGCTCCTCTAATTAGTTTTTAAACTCAATCAATACCAGCTTACAGTATTTTTTTTAATTTGGTACAAAAATACTCTGAGTCAGATTTCATAAAACTCATTCTAACAATTTTAAACCAGTTTATCCAGGTCCATCAGATTAATATTGCAGATAAACAATATTTAGACACAAAGCAGTTAACACATTGAAGATTTCAGAGAAGACCTTATACGTGAGCTACTGGACTGTGTAAACTGCCTCTATGATAACCATGTTTTCTCTGATTAAGAATTCATTTTGAAAGAATTTCAGTTTTCCGAGGTTTTCATCCGTTGCCTAATAAAATTACATAGATGTAGGTGTTAAATAGTAGTTTCTGCAAGGCTTCACTAACACAAGTTCAAATACATATTATTTGTCACCTTAATTTTCTTTTTTGGGTGTAATTTACCATTATTGCCAATTACACAACCATTTCTCATGTTGGTAGGCATGTAAACAATTGGCATAAAATAACGTCCATAAGCCCTGAAAAGAGTATTCTGTATTTACCATGAGGAAAATATTCCTGTAATGTATTTTCCATGGTATAATTAAGTTGAAGAGACAGAGGCAACTTAGTGGTTATTAATAATTACATTTTATACAGTCTGAACACACACCAAAGAACATTCCATTTTGCTGTTAACACAAGTTCATGAATTTTCACTTCCTTCTTCAAAGTTCTGCTTAAATTTTGCAAATGTGTCTTTAGATAGGAAACCATTTGCCAGTTAAATGCCTATATTGAATAAATTGTTTCTTCTCTTTGCCCCTTCCCTTGCAGTAGAGGAAGTTGCTATAGTATGTAAGAGACTGAAAACAGGAAAAACTACCACTTTACCAAAACCACCTATCTTTATCCATAGTGATAAATGCACAACCTCTTATAGGATTTTCTTCTTGTGCATTATTTATAGCTGCAGATTTCATAAATTTTCACAGCTACAGTTTATTTACATTACTGTATTCTATTTTTTAAATACAAACATAAATAAAGCCAATTAAAACATACAGTTTCTCAGTTATGTTATTCCTTATTATTAACCCACAAACAGTAGCAACTGCAGTTAAACTGCTTTGCTCTTTCAACACTGCAGGATCCAAGAATTTGGGGCAGGAGGCAGCATCAAGCCAAAACACTAAATGGTTAAACAAAACCCATCATTTAACACAATGTGAGTGAACCTGCCCACTAACACACTACAGCACAGACAAAGCAATTTTTTTGCATTCTAACAGTTTGTACAGAATTTGATGTGTTCCTTCTAAAGCTTCCTTTAATGCCTTATCTTTATAAAGGCCTATATTAAGTTTTTACTGCTTATCTAACAAAAAATCTTTTTAAACAATGCACATAAATAACTTCTCCTTAAATAAACCACTATGTAATTGCAGTGGCCCTTCTTAAAAACAGAGGAATTAATTGTTTAATTAAAAAATATCCCAAATGCACCACAAAAATACACTTTGAAAGTACACCTACTGAACAAAACCAATAAATAGATAAATATGTTTATAAAATTTTTTATACTTCCAAATTGTTTACACTTATGTAACACTAATTCATGCTTTTAATAGATCTTTGTTTAAGGAAGCGCGGTTTCCTATGGCTTCCTGGTCTCACTAGCAGTGTTCTCCCACAGCCCTGTAGCTCACTGAGCCTTGCTAGTGACTTTAGTGAGCATCCTTAAAAATAGAGAAAAGTTTGTGACTTCTCCTATCTAGGTCTTTTAAATGCCAGCATTATCAAGCAGTCCCCCAGGACCCAGGAAGGATAAGGGTATGTTGTCAACAAAGGAAAAAAGAGATAAGGCCTTCAGTGCCCACCCCCTTGACCTAACAAAAACCCAGGGCTTGATACTGGTCTCCAGGTCAAAAATAGACTGTCTGCATCTGAAAGCAGCAGAGAACATTTCCACAGTTATCTCATCTTCAGTCGTTTTGCAAATCACATTAAGCACTTCATATGTGCTGTGGAATCATTCGGTAACAACTCTGAATGATGTTTCAGAAAAAGCATGCTTTTCAAGAGCAATAGGAGCAATTAAGAAAACTAAATCCTACCATGAAGTCCCTTCTCTTGTACATTATGCTTTCAATAGATGTCTTCACAAAACCACCACCAACCTGTTCCAATAAAAATTAAAACCAAAACACACAGGCATCCCTCTGCCTTTTTTACTCAACACAGTAATATGACACATTGGAGGCACAAACACTTAACAAAAGATTGGATAGCCACACACAGCAGTGAAATACACTGTTTTCTCCTCCTTTTTATCTATCAAGGAAAAAATAACATTAACTACCAAAAGTTATTCTAAGCAATTTTAACAAACCAATATCATCAAGTCAAATGAACACACTACCTTTTCTGATTCATTATCTTTGCTTTTGCGTTTCTCCTCTTATAAAATTTTGTCTGCTTTCCTCTGATAAAAACTCAGTAATTCCCCATGTTCTTGCTGAGCGCTCATGTGAGTTCACACGATTCAACTGCTTGTGTCATCCAAGCCAGTATAGCTTAAATCCCAGTCAGCCAGGAAGCCAGGCAGATAAGCACTGGCCTATGGAAAATTTATCTTTTGAAAGGGAACAGGGTACTTGAAACAGAACTTAAGGTCAGGACAATCTGTAAGTTAATGTAAACTAGAGTTTGTAAATTAAGGTCCAAGTAAATGCGTTGAACAAGATTATCTGCCAGGTTCCACTAGGTGTTCCCAATTACAAATCAATTAATTTTCTCTATTTCGAATAGGCAGATTTTGGATCCACACTTCCTCCACTTCAGATTTTCATAATTTAATAATAAAATTAGACAAACTGGATTCTGAGATATGCAGTTTGATTAATAAAAAGGTGGTGGGATGCTTTTTAGCTGAGACATGCAGATTTCCTTGCAAACCAACAGAACAAAAACATTTCCAGTGGAAGACTCTCTTGTATAAGAAACTTTTTTCTTCCTTTTTTAAGGAAAATCTTTGCTTTTATTTTAAAATCATCTATTCTAAAATCATCTATTCTATAAACTGAGTACTGACAGGCTTTTTTCCAAGACTATAAAAGAACATAAATTTCATAATGTGTTTTAAATTCAAGATCAGAAAGCTTTAGAAAATAATTAATATTTGCCTTTCAAAATCTTCAGGTATAATGAAATTCTAAGGCATTGAATAGTTGCAGAGAGAACAAAAATTTCATTAAATCAAGGGGAGAAATCATGTGTAAATAGTAGTTGAAAGCCCAGGTATTATACAGTAGTATTTAACTAATCACATTTGACAAAGTATTAGCATATAGAACAGAACAAAACCACCTACTAAACCAGATGAAATTAACATTATTCAATCACATTTGTTCTTGAATGTGCACTTCCTCTTATTTAAATATTTGTATTCACAAATTTGAACTAAAGTAAATTAATGAGTTATTTCCAAGCCTAAGCTAAAAAAAAGTCATTTAATGTAAAAAAATATTTCAAGGTTTTTCCTGTATGTACTCCAAAAAAACAATTCAAAATACCACTACAGACATGCCTAAATAGCTTTCATTATATAAATTAAAATAAATTCTACGCTAAATACTATATATGTTTAGTTTAGAAGTGATAAAGAATTTGACTTGCTCATCTCCAATCTGAGATTCTAACGCCACAGGAATTTCTTTTGCCAGAAAAATTAACTCCTGCTTTTGGAAGAGGGTTTTTTCAGTGACATGCAATCTTCTTGATGGGATACAACTAAAAACATGTGTTCTCCTTCTGTACTACATATATACCCGAGAATGGGAAACAATTTAAAATTTACTCATAAAGTAACAGCTTCTTGAGCTAATGATTTCAACTTCTGTGCTCAACATATCTAGAGAACAAGCACAAAAATGGGACATTTCTGCAGCTGACTTGCAGGGAAGAAATACACTGATAAAGCAAGCAACAACAAGCCACAATATGAACAAACATGAGACATTTTGTTAAATCTATCTAAATAGAAAACATTTAATTACAGTAAAATTGTCTGATGCGCCATAGCATGTTATTGTTTACCAATGGATAAACTTAAGTGATTTTCCATTTTGCTTGTCCCATCCACATGGCAGCTCCACATCACTTCCCACTAACCTTCTCAAAATAGGACAAGACTTCTGGATGGTTACTAGTTTGATCTTACCTATTATCAATCGGAAAAAATAAACAATACAGTTTGATAGCCTGTTGTATGATTTCTGCAAATTTTTTTTTCGGAAAGTAGAACAAAAGACTATGTGTTTTATAAAAGCCTCCCACTTTAAAAAGGGCAAGGTTAATATACACAACCTGATGTTTAATGACTAAGGTGATTTATGCAGGAGAAATAGTTTATGGTTTGCTCTGTAGCTTTCCTATAAAATTACAGTTTGACATGGCATATTTAGATAAACACAGCTCCTAAGAAACAATGACAAAATACGGTACTGCACTACTGATTAACAAAAATTGCCTAATTGAGATTAATTAGAAATTGAGAGCTGAGGTGGGAAGAAAAATGTAGTTTAGAATGTTAAAGGAACATTTGCATCATAAAAATACCTCACTTGTATCTGAATAATTTTTTAACCTATTTGTGCTAAAATGATCCTGTACCACTGCTGCAACTAAATAGATGTGTGAATGTATTTTAACCATATTATGCCTAAAGAATTTACTTCTAGACAGACAGCTTTTACACTGACAGATAGCTTTTTTTCTTTTAAAATTAGAAGACGACGGTAAATTCACAAAAAGCAGAAGAGAAGTAAAATCTTTTAAAAACACTGTCTTTTGATCAACTGACTTTCCTACTGGTAGCACCACTTTAAACTGCAATGGGATTTAAAAAACTGTCCTGAGATAGCCAAATCAAACTCAGGGTATCTAACAAATTTCTCAAGTTTCTATGACTAATAGTGTATCACAGAGTTGATAGTTATGGGCTAAATGCAATCCTGACCTTTTGCGCTTACGGCTGCGAGCCCTGCAGTCTGTGCGCTGAGCCAACACAAAATCTATGCTTACAGCAGTGCTCTGCACGCCAAAAATCCTCCCAGACAGGATCCCCACTCAGTTTATAGCCTCTTTAAAATACAGGAAAGGGTTCCTAGAATCGCATAAGGTTCCCTACTCCTCAGGAAGGTAAAGTCTTTTACAGTTGCTCCCTCCTTCATCAAGAAAATCAAATTTTTTTTGATGAGAGACAGTGTAGTGCTAGAAAGCGGCTGCTAACAAAGCATTTTCAGGCTTTAGATAAATGTTACATTTCCAGAACATAAAGATTTTGCTTTCTATCAAGTCTGAAAATCTCTGGCCTCTCTCAGTCAAACAAATGTTGAATTTCTATTCCTACCATCTTAAACCTTAAGTCAGTGGGCTAGACTTCTGAGCAAAAACCCTTCCAGGTGTCCAGTCCGCTGTGATTCTCTATAGCATCTTACAAATGGGAAGAAGCAATGGATATTTCTACTTTGTGCTTTATACACAAGGTTCAGCTGTTGAGGAAGAAACAGCCAATTACAACACCAAAAAAAAAAAAAAAAAAAAAAATCAAAGAAGGCTTGGTAAAGGAGAAGAAACTAGGAATACAGCAGATCTGGACATAGCAGGACATCAGGAAGACTAAAAAGATTTTGTGTGGCAGAAAACCTGAAGAAAATTTGCTGAGGAGCACAGGAGGAAAGGGAGAAGGTCTGTGGGAGAAGGACAAGAAAACATTATCCTTTCAGGACATTTTCCCCTCCTCTGTCCCTTCCCTCAGCCTGGGAATCAGACTGGTGAGCCCATTCTCCACAAACTCTTTGCAAAAAGAAGAAAAGAGGTTACATGAAACTGAGCAACACAGCTCAACACAGCCTCCCTGGGCTCGGAGGAATAGTTAATGAAGAATGTAATTAGGTCTCTGCTACTCTTCAATTTCCAAAAGCCACTGTCATTAATTTTGTTTCAGAGGACAAGCCGTAGCAAACAGAATGGCAAAGCACATTAATCACCAGCAACACGGCAGTGAGCAAAGACATCTTGAGTCAATAAACAAGCCTGGTTGAGTGACTACAAACAACAAATGCTCCTTACAAACAGCCAAACTGAAGATCATCAGGAAACTGTAAAATGAGACATGTGCATCGTGCAAACCTCTCCTCTTTCCCTCCTTCCCTAAAAGGGGCTGTTTTGACACTGAACTGTGGAATTCCCCAGAGACATGATAAAGGAAAAATAAAAACAGCTACCAGTTAATCAATGCCATGCATGATAAAAACCAGATGAGGAAGTCACTGGGTAAAACAGCAACACACAACCGTTAAAAAAACAACTGTTGGAATCTGCTCTGCTTTCCAGTATGTCTCAGCTCCTGTTCCAACCCTCCTTGCCTTAAAGCCTACAGACAGGGTAGAAAGTGCTATGACAGGTCAGATCAACTAACCCAGTGATCTGAACCTGCCAATGGCAACCTATGGACAGCTGGTTCATAGACAATGAGACAACCACAAGATGCTAAACCCACCTCAGGAAATTTTCTCATTTCCAGAAGCTAGTAAAAACCATGTATTTATATCTCTTTTGCTCTTCTTCTCTCCATCCCATTTTTCTGGATTTAACCAAAGGGTAGGATAGCCTAAAGAAGTGCCTACAAAACCCACTCTATGGGATAGCTGCCAGCAGACTGAAACCTCCTACCCCAGCCCTAATCTCCCTTGAACACTTCTTGCATGTGGGTTCAAGTGAGAAACCCTACACAGCTGGATGTTAGGATACATAGGGAGTTTTCCTTCCCCATGTACTCCTCAAATCCTCCCTCTTCGCAGCAATACTGCACCTGTCCCAGCACAGTATCCCTGGCGCCTTCAATTAATGCTGAGAAAATCCTGAGTTAAGTGCCTACTTAAATTTGATGAGTTTTCCATTCAAATGATGGTCTGTCATCCTAATAAAAGCACCAGTTAGTAAACAACATTACTGCACGAACACTGGCAGAATTATGAGCAACTGCAAGCTGCAATTAATTTGACCTTAGCCACCATGCCCACACAACCAGTGATGCTAATGCTGTGATTTTATTCCAGATCAATGTAAACACCAACAAATCAACATTCCTGCCATTTCTCCAAAGAGGAATCAAAACTACCCAGTGCAGCTAGAGGAATTTGCAATTGAACAGATGTAAACTCCTTCATAGCCCTGAGGAAAAAGGAATTCATTCACCAATGTGTAGCTTGAGCTAAGCTAATCCGAGTTGCATATCCAGTTTTCGAAGAGCTCTGAGTAGCAATCAATCTTCCTGCATTCACCAAGTGATTTGTTAATCTGCAGTTTTCATAACGTAATAAAGAACATATGGATTAACCAGCTATTGTTCATAA
This sequence comes from Corvus cornix cornix, assembly GCF_000738735.6. Taxonomy (NCBI): domain Eukaryota; kingdom Metazoa; phylum Chordata; class Aves; order Passeriformes; family Corvidae; genus Corvus; species Corvus cornix. The sequence goes on from NC_046336.1 coordinate 9,830,761, forward strand.
CAGCCTGATGAGCTTCTTAGAGTTTCTTGGTTACTTACTGAGTATAACAGTATCCAGTGCAGTGAAACAAACTGGGCAGTATGGATTACATCATGTTCTACCATCTGGAAAACATTACAGCATAATCACTAATACTGTGAAGCCTCCTGAATCCGTTCTTCATTTATAACGCAACTGTTTGAGCTCCAGAAAGAGCATGTGAAGAGTGATTTGTAAAATATTACTGAAATCCTAAGTAGGATATTGTTCTTAATAAAAACCATACCTAAGTACAAACTTGATTTTCAGCTTATATCCTTAACCAATTATGTACCAATGCAAATCTCCACTGGTAGGTTTTCTTGCTAAATCCATCCTTGCAGTGGATTAGTTAGCTCAAAGAAACCACACTGGGATAGAGCTTTCCAGGACCAGCAAGGTGATTTGAACATTCCCCAGTGCCTGGTTAGCACCCTCTATTAGGTATGCAGAGACACTCAAAAGCGTGATGACATTCGACAACACAGAAAGCTGGGTCACAGCTCAGGGAGTGGGTGGCACAGGCTGGCAGTGGGCAGAGCCACCGCAGTCACAGGGGGCTATAGGTTATTCCTGGTCTACCCACTACTCCTGTGCTGACAGGGCAGAAAAAACTGCTCATGGTCAGTTGCTGAAGAGAAATGCTGCCCTAAGAATGCACCATACAGCAACTCGGCAGACGAACATTGTGTTTTGTATAGTCACCCACTTTTCCCATGAGGAATGTCCAGCATCCTAGCTTATTTCTGGCCTAGGATACACATGCTGCAGGGCTCGCTCTCACTACAAGAAAAGCCAGCCTTGCTCCTTCTAGCAAGGGTCTAGCACCGCTTCTGACAAGCGAAGCAAAGTCTACACAACACCCCCTAGATCCATTTCCATGAAACTTGTTCCACAGCTGAAAGCCAACAACAGTCAACAACGTGCAGCAGTTTAGTTTCACAGTGGATCCCCTTTACAAATAGCCCTGGGCTGATACGTCCCACCACGCTTCTTAAGATATTTTTTCCAGTAAGACAAAGCCAAGCCCTTAATAGGGCAACCTGCAGAGAGCTCAGTAAATGAAACCTCCAGACTGGCTTTCCCAGGCAGCCATTCCCATTTTACTTCCAAGGCTTCGGTATCCCTAAGGAGATATGCAACAGGATGATTATCCACAGTTCAAGAAAATGTATCTATGTATGTGTGTATATATATATAAACACAGGCTTTCCACACAAAGCCACATTGCTACAACAATCTCAACTCTTCCGTGATCTCCAGCTCTCCAAACAATCAGGTCAGGCTAACCTTGTCACAAATTTATTACAAATGTGGTAAAACCTATAGAAGGAGTAGTTTCTAGAAGTTACTGTAAAAGTTGGGTCACGTTACAGGTCATGCAATAATCTGAAATCTCAACTGAAGAAAAAAAGAAACCATTTGTTTCTAAAATTGCACCCTGAAAATATAAAGCCAGTTTCCACCATACCAATGCTTTGGCCCAGGTGGTCCCAGAAATGTGGTAAGAGACAAGACATCTTTTGGACAATGTAGTTTATCATATACATGATTATTCTAAAACTGATTTTACACAATTCCCTTGTGAAAGGAGCACAGGCCTTTTTGGATGACATGGCAGCTGTGTGGGAGACCAGAACGGAGTATTTATACACTGGGAAAGGTTAGTAATATTAATAGCTAAAATTGTGCATAGTCTCTAAAACAGGAGCTCCTTACCTAAATAAAACTGTATATAAGTGCACAAACACACACACCACAAAAGCCACACACACAAAAAATGCTGATACATTACATACATCTCTATTACTAACATTGAGATAGAAGTTTTCTATTCTGCCTGTATGATATGCTACACAAGAAAGTTATTTTGTCTCATTTCATTATCAGATCATGTGACAGGAATCTTGCCATTATTTTTATTCATTTCAGTGAAAAGTGCTTTATGACCTGGCTCTTTGGTTTTACTACCCACTTAAATAAATACACTTCATGTTCCATTTTTAGAAATAAAAAGAAGGATGCTTCAAATTCTTCAAATAAAGTCTACTATTGCAACTATTTAAAGCCCCAATATGAAGAAAATGTAAGAATTTTTATTGTCTTTTGAAAAACCACACATTTACCTCAGCTAATAAATCTGTTCATGTGAACTCGGCAGCATTCAAACAAATGGATAATGCTCAAGCTGCTAAAAAACAGATATAGTTTCTAATTCTCCAGTTATTTAACCCATCTATTGAAAAGGACGTTAGAGAATTTAAAGTGTCTGCTTTAAATTAAGATAAAGCTGGTAAGATGTTTTTAAACAGGCACTGACATTACAAAAATAGTTCTTTTTGCCACCTTGAGAAATGTACTTTTAAGATTATCTAGAAGAACAATCAGCAATTCTACTAGACTTGCATGCATGAAATTCTCCTTTCCCTTCCAGTAATCTTCAGTCAATGTTGAGGGTAACTGCTGTCCTGATTGCCAGCTCATATTGAACAGATGAGCACTAGTAAATCAAAAGCTGTCCAGATCTCCTACTGTGGATCAACATATACAAAATGGCTGCTTGCCCATGACTGGAAATCCTTCTGATAGCTTAATGTTGTCAGGTGCTTCATTTCTAGTGGCCAAAACATAATGTAACATTCCAGAGGACAAATTTTTCAGGCTTCATTTCAACCACAGAAGTATGTGAACACCATTAAAACCCAATGATTTTGCCAAGATGCTTTTGTCAAGCATGTGTTTCACAAATTAATTTACAAAATAAACATACAAAACTAATCAATTTTGAAAGCTAAACAGCAGCAGAACATGCAGACAAAGATGACAGAAGCAGAAGTTCTGCAGGTACTGTTAGTTTGGCATTTCTAACATTGGACTGCATTCTCCATTGGAGAAAAGACAATATATTAACGTAATTAAACTTATTGTTAAAAAAATTGTCCAGGTGAACATCACATCTGTATTTAAGTCTGAAAACTAAATTTTACATTTCTCAAAGAACAAGGGTCTGTACATTTCTTTACAGGATGTAATATGCTCACATAAACCTTTGTGCTGACAAATTTTCAATCTGAAGTTAAAAACGGGCAACAGTACAGGAGAGCATGAAGAGAGGGACAGCAGCCAGCCAAGGCAGAAGGATTTACAGAAGAGATGGTTTGCCAAGGGTTTTCTGGAGAGGGCAGGGAGGGGGTGGAAGCTTGGAACAAATTAATAGGCAAACTGTTCCAAGCACCAAGATTGGCATGGGAAGACGTGTCCAAAAGACTCTGACTCCAGGTTTGTGTTACTTAACATCACTGTCTAGCTATCTAACTATACTGACACTAACCACCGTGAATAGCAACATTTCTCACCAGTGATATAAATGAGCTGTCATCCAACACCCAAATCTATGAAATCTCCGGTGTTTCTGGTAAGCGGAAGATGTGTGAAAGTCCAGAAGTCAGAGCAGCAAGTAGGATTTGCCTGGGCAGATGGAACCACACTTACTGCCATCCCCAGGTACCAGCCATCCTAAAGACAATTTGCAGCAGGCCACTTACCCATTTGGCTGTCAAGGGTAGGACTGCAAATAGACTCCCATATGCATGCTGCAGGAGTATGTGGATGTTGAAGGTAACGCCTTTCAAAACTGACCACCTCACCCAGCTTCATCTACCTGACAGGACACAAAGGACCCAGCACAGTGGAGCCTGATCACTGCTTGATCAGACATGAGAAACTGCAGGGAAAACCCTTCCCAAAATCTCCAGTGTCACAGCTACTCCCCACTGACAAAAGCAAAGGAACCAGGAAAGCACTGAGAAGGAAAGGGCCTCCATTTCCATTTTGTACTGTGGTTAGGATCAAGAGCCAGTCACAACAGAGTACGCAAAGGAGCGCTGTGTTCTCTCAGGAGTGTCCTTCCCAGTGAAAGGGGTCATTTGGGAGTAAGTCGCACAGCCTGTGCTCCAAACAGCTGAAAGACAAAGAAGTCAAGGGACAAATGCCACAGGGAACAGAGACACCCTTTTCCCTTGGTACCTCTGGGTGCAGCGCTGGGTTCTGAACACCGTGTTCATGGACGGGGATTACGGGCGCGGAGCTGGGAGAGGAGGGTTTGCAGGAGGAAGCACACCCTCTGCAGGCTGAGACTACGCCACTGGAAAACAGGAGCGCTCTAGGCAAGCAAAGGCAGCTCAGTTTGAAAGGAAGATGTAGGGATTTTTTTCAAACTCACTGAAATGCAGGAAGAAGAATTCAGTATATCCAAATCAGCAGAAAAACGGTACAAATCTACAGTATATAAGCAGTTCCACTGCACCTCCTGTTCTGGGATCACATTGCCCCTTTTACACATAAAAAAGAAAAGAAACCAAAATAAAATAGGAATAACCTTGCACAAAGCAAAAGATGTGAAGGAATGAAAGAATAAAAAGACATTTGTTTTCACTTAATTTGAATACTTTTTTTAAGTGCACTTCCTCATGATATTTTCCAGAGGAACACATGAAACAGATACACAAAAACCTTATCTACTTGCTAATTTTTTAACATATCAAAATAGATTTTTAAACACTTGCCATGAGGTTTCCATCACTGTAAATAATAACAGAACTAAAAATTAAGCATAAAACTAAGTAAACAAACATCAACTAGCTAAAGTGTGTCTACAGAAAAGATTAATATAATTATAGCTCAGCAATTTGAGAAGAGAATATTTTGAATAAGTAGGTAATTAAGTTAAGAGAGGCCTAAAGAAAGATTTCACACTCACATTCATATGCTGAAGCAGTTTAAAAATAGAGAGCAAGAACTGCCTGACTTCATGTTTTAATTTTAGCTGGGTGATGAGCTGGTCCCAAAGACAGAAGGGGACAGCAGGATTTTTTCTCTGCAAAGTGCCCTTCGTATTTTTATGTGAAGGAAATGCAGTATGTTCTATTAATATCCTGTTGTGGCCCTAGATAAGCTTAGGCACCCTTTCATACAGGAAAAAGTTCTGGTTTGCTTCTTCAAATCACTTCACTTTCAAAGACATACACACAAGTTAGAGAACGTCCCAACTGCTCTGGCCACTTCACAGGTAAACAACATCCACAACGGAATAGACACTGTTTTCCCATCAGTCACCTACAACAATTACTAAAGCTGTAGTTTTCTATCATGAGGAGAGAAAAGCAAATGACAGAGTTTGCACCTTAACTTCACTTTCATTTTAATTAAGAGTTGGGAAAAAAAATGTCAACACCAACCAGAAAGGTGGGTGGGTGCAGGAGGGAAGAAATGTTGTTTGACTTAATGCTGAGATAATGCCTAGGCTCTCCCAAAGAAGCTGGGAGAAGTACATAGACTTTTCCACATAAGAAAAGATTCTTCCTCTGGGTATGCTCCCTCACACGCTTCACCTTCCTGACATATCTCTGATTAACCTAATCCAAGCAAAAGCTTCCCCACAGCAGGTCCCTGCCCATCCAACATTGTTACAGGCTGGCAAATTTTCACAGAGGGGCAGGACTGAAACTCCTCCTGTTCAATAGCATCACACTGAGAACTTTTCTGTCATTCAGGGAATGGTGGAATCGAAGGCTAACCAGCTTGTAGATTATTTTTCTGACATACCCTTCCCAAAGTGTCAGCTATGCAAGTGAAGGTCAGATTCTCCCCCAAATCCTCCAGTATCACAAAAGCACATTTTTAACTAAAACTCATTTTCTTGATAGATGACAATGGTTAAAACCTAGGCAGGAGTCCGAGTTAATCCTGCAGTGAAAACAAGCCTGCTAATGTCTCCCGTCCTCTTCCACAGTTACATTCCCTTGCTTGTATTTTAGAGCAACAATCAGCAGTAAGACTTTAGCATCATCCCCCCTCTTATGTTCAGCATTTATTTATGGATTCATCTGAGGCTCTACCTGTAAAATTCCACATGCATTAATACTGGTCATTGATTCACTCCAGCTACTTCTGTGAATAAGCATTTGCAAACTTTATTTGCCAGGGAAGTGAAATGCAAGTCAGTCGAAGTTTGCATTACTATCCTGCTGGTCCGCACTCCCTGGGTGAGGATGCCCTGCCATTATGATCTTTAGTACACTATGTTAGTAAACTCTGTGTCCAAAAGCACAGAAGAACCATGCCATCCCTTTTAGTGCCCTGCTTCCCATCCATTCAGCTCTTGAGGAAATAAAGCAGAGCACAACACTTAAGCAGGTGAGCCTAGGAAGATGTGTGGAGTTTGCTTACACCCATATAACTGATACTTTTTGTTTTTAATCTTAACACAGTTTTGCATTTTTAATTACTGGGTTTTTTCCCCACAATCCTACCTAACCCAATCCCAATTTATGTTAGAAGTTCCATACAGTTTTGAAAACTTTTTTCCATTATGCTACTCAGATGAAGGTCACTGTCTTTTCTCCCAGCAGAAGCATGCTCTGCATTTCATTTATACACATGAAATGAGCTCATTAACTCTTAACACTCCTAGCATTTCTAGTTTAAGTGTCAGATACGAAAACAGGCCCAGGTATCAAGAGCACTCTAATCCCACCATTGGAACGACAACCTCCACTCGACTTCTAGCATCAAATTAAGTTAAAGCACTTGAAACTAAAGACTGAAGAGATGACAAAGTCCTTTTGTATTACTGAAGACCCCTCTATTTTAGAGATGCCTCCTTGCAAGAGGGTTGTTGGCTGATATTTTTACTTTCTCCTGCTTAAGTTCAACACAAAGTTTGTAGGAAGAGATCATCACTCACTGCATCACTATTTATAGTTGCTTACTCTATCGTTATCCTAACAAGACCTTAATCAACAAAGATTCTGATCCTCCTAAATTAAAATTGTAACATGAAGGCATTTTTGTTTGAAGGAGTTTTTTATATAAATGAAATTTCTGCTTTTCTTGCTCTAGATAAAAAAAAAAAAAAAAAATCAAAAATTCAAAGACCAATTCTTCTTCATTTCCCTTCCTAAATCATTCATATAAAGCTTCTCTTTCACCCTCCTATGTAAACAAATCATTCATGGGTTCTAGGCATGAGAGGTTGGTTTTCTGTGGCAGAGGGCAGAGATATTCAATTTATTTTTCTATCTTCTAGAAAAGGAAGAATACCCTTTGAAAGAGTTTACCATGCCAACACACCCCTTCCTTCTACACAGCCCTCTTGTCCCTTCAGCAGGGTGATACACCAGACTCCACCAAGGGGCAAGTACATCTTTGACAAAGCAGTTCCAATTTCAGAAGGAAGCATACAAAGTATGCATTGCTTGCTCAAACAAGCAGCCAAGTCTGAGTTTGCTTCAGAGCCCACCCAGCAGGATCTAAATGCAGGGGAACGATAGGAACCTCTCCCCTGGCTTTATTAGGCTGTCTGGCAGTACTGTAAAAGAAGCATTCTCCAGGACTTATCAAAGATGCAATGCAGTCCCTGTAGCACTGGCTTTCCGGCATGTGAGGGGCATGTGTTCTCCAAGGCAGGCTTCCAGGCGGTCCAGCAAAATCCCCACCACCAAACTCTGGCACCCAAAAAGCAACGCCTGCTGCTCCCACTGCTGCCACCCATGCAGTTCTGTTCTTAGAGTAGTGCTGACTCCTAAAAGCAGGCCACTCTGCCAGCTTCGCTACAGATAAATAAGTACAATTACCTCAGGGAACTTAAATTAAGAGCTGCCTCTCTGTCTCACACAGTTATATACAATTCTGTCATGTTCAAGCTTGAAGATGCATTTTTTTCTTGCTCCCTTGATGGTTTTGTTATTTCTTAAGAACAGGGGCTGGAGGTGGAGGGCTAAAAGTTATGTACTCCAAGTCTTCTTGAATTACTAAAATATCTAGTCCCAAATCTGGGGTCCATTCATCACAAGTCACACTCTTGGTCAGTCTCTGCTTTGTCCACCAGGAGCCAACCAGCAAGCCTTCCTCCCACGCTGTGCTATTTGTGCAAACTGCTGGCTTGGAGGAAAAAAGTAGATACAGAGTTGGTTTACTTCTATTGAGGTCCTCTGGCATCCAGTTAAGAGGTGAGAAAACTAAATATAACAAACTTAAAACTACAATTATTGTAGGGGAGTTTGCCAGAGCCGCTCTGAAGCTCCTAATGGTCTGTTGGGGATTTATGGATCAGCTGTGAAAATTTACTCACAGCTAAAACTTGCCAATCAAGTCCTTGGCTTTGAACACTGCTACCAACTTCTACATAATACAGTTTGAAATTACAGAAATGTCAAAGCAAAACAGTAGATTTTAATGCTTCAGAGAAGGGCATGGAAAAAACCTATCATACTAAAAAGGTCAATAAGACATCCATGCAGAGGCTCCCTTCTGAGTGTTTGTATCTTTGTATAAAAAGTTCTTATATATTTACAGAGCAGGAGGAGATTACAAGTGCTGCCAAAATACACAGTAAGAGACAGTATGTTGTACAGAAAAGACTACAAACTGCTGTCTTGCATTTTAAGAGCAGATTCCCTCCATAAATTTTGCCAGCCATCCAGAAAATAATATTATTTGCTGATATTTTTTGTTCTTGCCATATGGATGGGGATAAAAAGGGATCATTATAAAATTTATAGAAGTGTCTCTGAAATTGTATCTGTTATTTTCATGTTATTCCATTTAAAAAGGGCAGCAAAGATAACAAACAAAAAATCCTGAGAATTTACACAGAAAGCAAAGCAAGTAGCCAGCTTAGATGATAGATATAAGACCATTATTAAACCTTATTTCCCTCAAATGCTCAGCACAAATGGGAAGACAGCAGTGATGGCCCCCTGTAAGGGCAGCGCTGTGCAGAGGAGCTGATGGGCTCTTTGTAGATGCCTCTCCACCTCCAACTCTACAAATCCCTGCAGCTGGTGAGGCTTCAACACTCCAGAGTACTGGTTTGAAAACATGTCAGACCACTAATATGCTATTAAGCGCCACAAGGGAGCGTGGATCCGTACTCCTCCCTGCACAGATCCATACTCTTTTAAAAGGGAAGTTTTAATGCTGGAACACAAGGTACCTTTCTATTGTTTACTTTGGCTTCTACTACATTAGGTCTCTTCTGTCAGCAATTACCCCAAAAAACAAGCAGTAAAGTCATGAAGCCTTGCAAATTTAGATGATAAGATCTGATCCTTTAAAGCCTTATACACATAAATAATCCTCATGTGTATGAATAAAGCTTTACAAGATCATAGCATATACCCTATATCCAAAGAGGAATTCAAGTCCTATTTACCACTGACAAGCAAACTCTTGGCCACCTAACATTATTTATGTTATGCTATAAATTATGTTATATATTTACAATAGAAGGATATGCTGCTTTACTCTGCACAGATATACTTTAACCATCTACACAAAATGACAAAGTCACTTCTAGCCCTTGCAAATTTCAATTTAACTCCTTTTTTTTATTTGGAAGGAAATTCAATCTTTTAGTACTCTGCAATGCACAAAACCTACAAAGACTCAGTTAAACAGTAATGATCCCATCTATTTTAGAAGTCTGATCTACCAAAGATACATGACACGTGATTAACTTAAATTTCATAGTAAAATTTGGAGTGTTTATTTAGCACTTTTTAATTCACCAGAAACTGGGAAAGAGAAGCTATATTCAAGTGCAGAAAATAAGAGTTGACTTGGATTCAAGCACCACAGAACTTTGATTATTTTCTTACAACACTTTACCTATGAACCTCTTTGCCCATGCTGCCCAGAGATGGTGCCTATATCACCATCCCAGTCAACCACTACTCTTCTGTAGCTCTTAAAAACGTGTTCACCTCTAGATGCAATAATGACGCTTTCCTAAGTGTCATGCATGGCAAAGTAACCTGAGGCAGACCTCTTGGTTCATCTCAGAGAGTCAACAGAAGATGCCAAAGAAAGGGTCAGCCCTGTCTGTACCATGAGAAGGTGTTGGTGCACAACAGAACAGTGACCTTGAATGAAACAGTAAAAAAAAGAGGCCAATGTTTAGTTGTGAGTTGCCAGGACGGGGGAAAACTGTAGGTGACCTTACAAGAATGTGCCATGAGAGGGACACAAATGGATGTTGCAGAGTACATGGATAGCAAGGGTGTGAATGTTAAGATGTGTTAATGGAAGACTTTGGAAGATAAGAGGAGCCTAGGGCTGAAAAAAAAAAAATCTCAGCCTAGTTCGCTAATATTTCTCTCCGTGGTTTCAGGAGATGACAGTCATCTTTTCTCCAAATGCCATCTTCAGTCTGGATTGTGCATAATCTCTGACAGAATTTTATGTGGAGCAGCAGAGGAAACCTCTGACAATCTCTGGAATAGCATCCCAACTCCAAACCACGCAAACACCCATAGCTGTGCCCAGCTCTGCAGGGACTGGAGCAACCTTCTCTGTACCAGAAGTTAATCTGCTCTCACTCTATTTCCAAGAAGATCAGAAAGAAGGGTGAGAAAGACATTATTAAAATATTATATGGCACATAGTTCTCAGTAAGTATTTTGCAATTTTATCTTACAAGTTTTAAAAAAATGAGGCAAAAAATAGAATAATAAAAGTTGGTCAGTGTAAGGAGCTGTATGTGTCGTCAACCTAATAAAATTACTTAACACATCTTCCCTTAGGGGGAAAACACATTCATCAGCAGAGACAGAAGTAAGATTTCTTCCTGCAGAAACAGACTGTATTTGTTATCTCAGTAAAGGCAACCTCAGCCATCAAGCCACTTGTTGAAGAGGTACTTAAAGTCTGTTTCTTAAGACAAATATTAAAATATAAGTAAAAATGCACTGCATCTCCTGCACATTTCCAAAGAAGTGGCCCTAACTCACAGACACCATCAACTCACATCTCTGTGCATCCAGGAAAAAAGCAAAGCCATGATACATAAAACTGTAGCTTTTGACACTACCAAATTCAAGACATTTGACATTGCTTGAATTCTAAAACTCTACATCCTACTCGAAAGAAAATCACAAGTTTCATGGCAAGCTGAGGAAAGATTAAATTAATATCTAAATTAGATTAGATCAATATCTAAATTAAAAATTAGATAACACTAGATGCTTTTGTTATCTCAAAAGCTGGTAAGTCAGAGAAGGGACCAGGTGATCAGAAATCTGTCAGGGAGTTCTCTCATAACTTACCCAAAATTCTCTGTTCATCCTGGACAGCAGAAGACATTACTCAAGGGAAAGGGAATTAAACCCTTCCTTACCTTGTCCCTTTCTTTTCTTTGGAAGAAGTAATCCAGAAGTGAAATCCCTCTCCAAGCAGTCACTGTCATTAAGATTTCACGTAACACAGGCTTTAGAGTTACAACTGAGCAGGAGATGGACTACACCTCACAACCAGCATAGCTACAGGTTCCTGTCACCCTGAGAGTCAGGCGGGGCTCACGGCATCTTTGGAGCATTCTGCAAAGGATGGTGAGATATCTGCACATCTTTAAACGGAGATGACGAAGAACGAATCTGAACTGCATCATTCATGCAACAGCCACAAAGAACAACTCCATCCTGGTCCTGCTCATTGCCTGTTCAACTCATCTTCCAACACAGACATGGAGAAAACTAACAACAAATGCATCCTCCTTGTAGTTCCTTAGATGCACAAGATAATCGTACCACAAGCTGCATATTCAATATCAGTTAAACTCCCATTTCACAAGTTTACATACGCACACCCAGAAATGCAGTTAGCCTGCTACAAAGTATCTGCTTGTGTGCTCATACCTACTGATCCTTTAAGAAAACAAGCCTTTGCCCCCTTCCTGCAACAGAATACCCAATGCTTTTATTCAGCATTTCTTCTAAATAGGCAAGAGGCATTTGTAAAACAGGCTAGGCTTGAGCTGTCAGAATAGGACAGATATTAAATGTTTCTAAGGCCCAAAGGGAGACATTTTCTGGTTTCACCCTCTGTGTCAAGTGACAGCTCCACTATGACGGGTCATTAGTGTGACAAAGAGAAAGCAGCTGGACATAGAGAGGGGCAGAGGCTAACAGAGCGATTACATCCTTAAATCAACTATAAAATGTTACAAAGGATGAAAGAGAAAGAAAAAAGGGAGGAGTATATTCCGGGGAATAAAGTCAGTTCAATAAAGTGTCTAGCTGCGAATCATATGAAGTTAATTCATTTAAATAAAAGAAAAATCAAGACAATTTCCTCTTCTGAGAAAGCAGATTCTATTTGAAGGAGTATTTTAAAGTGATTAAAATTATTATTTCATGCAAACAACCCACTTTTTCCCTCCTAAATAAATTTCTACAGTCTCTACGAAGTAAAAATGTATCTTTGAAGATCTAGTTCCTCCCATTTTGATAGCCTCCATAAAGGATCAGAACTGGTTACTGAGGTTTGTCCCATCTCCATTTTCTTTTGCTCCGAATGAGATGAGAAAGATTTTAGCACCATCACCACAGCATAGCAATAGCTCAGCAGCTTACACACAACTCTTACTGTTAGGTGCACACAGCTCTGAAAGGACAAGTGGTGAATTGAGAGGAAAACTAAAAGAACATATTTTCCAGTCTTCCCATTGATGGGAGCAGTATATTAAATTTCCAATAAAAAGCAACATCCAAGCAACTGAGTTTTACTAAAGAGGACTCCATTGCCATGTGTTGTACTCCAGAAGTCACTTACTATATTGGTCCTTATAAATTACACATTATTTAAGTTTTTGCTAAAGTTGGCATCACTGCTGTTATGTCTCTCTCCACTAAAATTTGACATTTCTGGGAAACTAAGAATTGATTCATAACTGATAAAAGTCAGATTACTTGGAAATGTTTGCATGCAACGCATTCCTTCTAAATTCTTTTGTTCTGACCCATTTCCGCTTTTGTACCTCTGTGCTCTCTCTTCAATCTTTTTATTATGCCTTTCTGCCAGTGAGCTGTTGGGTTTTAAATCAGAGATTAAAGAAAAAAAATCAACCAAACAGAACAAACTCAAGTCCCAAACTCCACACTTTCAGTAATTTTTGTTTAAAACAGAGAATATCTATATGATTAAGCCATCTTTAAGCTTTGGGTCACAGCTGGTATAAAGTAGGGGTCATTGTTTTCCATCAAAAAAAGAATATAAATTTTAAAATAAATAAACAAAAAAGAAATTTTAGTTACATAAGTTGAAGATAATTATAATCACTGATGCTACTTTTGGATAACAACTAAAAAGTGAAGCACCTTCCTTTTGTCCCTGTCCCCTCCATGCACACACATACTTGGTACTTTAAGTTCTGATTGTAATCTCAGGTGAGGTGTAAGAAGAGTCCCAATAATTACATAGCAAGAAGCCAGACAATTCCAGGAAAACTGCATTTTCCCTCACTGTGTGTTTCATAATATACAGAGACAATAAATTGGAAACACAAGGAAGAGCTTGACAATGTGGGTTTAGTTCCCACATTCCCTGGCGAGTCCCACACCATGCTGCTTTTGCAGCTACTGTCCCTTGTTTTGGTAAAGCTGCTCAGCTAAGACAACTACAGCCCTCTCTGTTTTGTTTTCATCTCCAGTCAGGGCTGTTAGAGTTGTTTCAACACAAACTCCGTGAGTTTTCAGAGCCCTATTAGGTAGAGAAGAACCTGAGATTTTGGAGATGTACTTTAAAAGGCAAATAAGTATGGAAAGCCTGTATCAGTAACATTAAGAAGAGAAACAGTAAAACCAGTGTTTCTCCTAATGTCCCCTTGTTAAGTATGAGCTTAGCCTTTGCCATATATGCCAAACTATTTGCCATGACTAATGTATATAATGGGAGTACATTTCATATTTTATCTCTCTTGAGAGACTTTGAGTTGGGGAGGGGGGAAAAAAGAAAGAAAAAGGAAAAAGAAAATCCCACACTACACAAAAAAAAACAGACAAGGAAGCAAATAAAAAAACCACACATTTAACATAATGGGTTAGAGCTTAAAAAAAGAAGATAAACTGGTGGTAATTTTTCCCAACAAGTTTTCCCCTTGCTGCTATAGGAAATAAAGCACTCAGCACCAGCCTGCTTACTCCTCTCTGTCCCCAGAACTGGCACACACTGATGACAACTTGGGCACAGATGTTGGAAATTCCATCTTCCTTCCAGGGGAGCTCAAAATCTCCAGACTACAACCCCTTAGAAAAAAAAAAATATTAACTTTGGTTTTCCCCCCATTGTTTTAAGGTGCCTTTTATTCAATTTGTAAACCAAACATATATTCCTATATCAACACAGGGAGTTAAAAACTGCTCCATTTCCACTAGACAGATATTACCCATGACAAAGCATTAGAAATGAAAGCATACAAAGAGTTGGATTTCAGTACAATGAGGTCTCCTGTAATCGCAGAGTATACTTGTGGCATGTTTTCAGCAAGAGCTCCCACAGAAAACACTCTTCATGCAACATCTCTATAACTAACCCACAGTCACCACTCAGCCCTTTCTCTCAGTTATTTCCAGCTAGTTGCTCTGTCAGACTGCAATGAGTCACACACCTGGAAATATTAATAGGAGTCTCCACTCTCTCATGCTACTTAGCCACTCCAGCCAATCTAACAGCAGGTACTAAAATTTGTCACATACTGACCTGTCATCTAAAAGTTACACTTTGCAATGCAACTGCAAATTATAAACAAAAGCTTCAAACCACAAAAATTTTCTCATAAGAGCGGACTTACCAAAAGAGGGGGAAAAAGCCCCAAGCCAACAGTTACAAGCTCACATTGGTCTTTTCAGAGATATCCAATATGTGTTTCACTTGCTGGCACTACAGACCCTACCCTGCATTTCCACTCCTTCAAGACAACTGCAGCAAAAACCAGTTATGAACACTGGCCAACACCATTACAACTGTTCTTCTTTTCAGTCTTCTGCTTTATTGCACACACAAGGGTATATTTTTCTAAGTCATCCTCTGAGGCATGTAAATTCAGGTTTCCCTTTCCCAGCAATTTCTCATTCTCAGCTCTACAGCTTGAGGGCTTTGACTGCAGTAAGGCTTTTAGTTTTCGAAAATAAGAAGTATTTTCCTATCAAACATCACAACAACCTGCATAGATAGAATGCTTTAACTGCTCTGTAAATCTTTTCATTGGACCTTTACTATCAACTCAATTGACGTTGTCATTCGGGGAAAAAGTATAACATGTAGTGAGCACATTTCAATTTATACCTTATTGTAGTTGGGGACTATCAGCAGGGAATTTCAAACTAGAGGTTTAGTAATACTTTTATATTAAAATTACATTATAAATGTTAAAACAGAGGGGAATTTAAAGAATGTAGTACCTGCTACCTGTGTTGCATGAATTCAGCCAATGTAGCTGCTACCAAAGACATCTCAGATCTCCAGTTTCACTAAATTTTAATCCTTGCTCAACGCTCACTCATAGTGAAGCTTTATCAGCTGCCCATGTGGGAAGCAATTTTTTTAAAATTACATTGCTCTTCACCTAACATCTGCAAAACTTCCTAACAAAACTACTGAGGGGGAAGAAAGAAGGAATCCAGAGAGCTTTCAAAGTTTAAATGGTATAATGAAAAATGTATATTTTATACTATATTATAATCAAAGACTTGAAACAGGGAGGTGTTTCGTTACACACTGCAGAATATTCTGATCTACTTGACTCTGGATTAGCATTCTGCAACTGCACATTTGTTTACCGCAGCTCGCAAAGCAAAAAGATGGCAATTATTTTTTAAAAAGTCAAGGAAAACAAAATGCTCAGAAAATGAGATCCAAGTTTTCTTTCTTAATAATGAAACCATAACTTCATTTTGCAGAAGAATCACTGCTTTCCTTTCCATTGTATTTTACCAGTCATAATACCTGTTCTAGCATATTAAAATAAATTTGGAAGAGCAATTTTGGATATTCCCCAACATGTCCCTTCCAATCATTCACTGAATATTCAATTTAGACTATAAAATACCAAGTTATTATCAGCAAAACAAAGTACAATTTGCCTGCATTTCTAATTCAATGCATTTATTAATCGTCAGGTAAACAGGCGCACACCAAATTACGCCACACGGTTACAAAACTGTATGATCAAGTTGCAGGACCTTAGATGGAGATGTTTGATGTTTGCCATCCTGCGTCACATTACCATGACAAAGAACAGTCAGAACACGGCATCTCTCTCAAACCTTTCCATTAAAGTTAGGGTCAAAAGGAAACTATTTCAAGATTTCCTACCTATAATTTGCTAGGAAGCATGACTAGCAAGAATGTGATGTCCTCATATGTAACACACACCACATCAGAAATACAATCATGAAGTATTTTCAACAGCTCTACCTATCTGACTTGCAATACACAGCCACATGAAGTCTTGGTAATTGTGAAAAAATAGGGTCATCTTTAGAGACTGTAGTTTAAGACTGATTTTGAGTAAGTGTAAATTACTCTGTGGTTGCACAATAATTCATATGTACCACTACAACAACCCAGTGGACTTAGGAATAGACCACTAGTGTTTCAGTTTCAGTGCAAACCTCCAAGACTGTATTTCCAATCAGAAATAAAAATGTAGGTAACAAGAACCTTGAATGTTTTCACTATTAAGTTACAGACCATGATTTAAAAGCAAACAGACTAAAAGAAAATCAAGCATCAAATTTACAGACCACAATCTGCAGAAAGTTTGGAAGTCCAATTATTTATATATTTATGAAAGCTGATGTGATTCCCAACTTATAATAACATTCATATTTTAAATTTACTGAAATGTTAAAGCATATGTAGCGCATAAGTATTTCTATACATGTGTGTATTTTGCAAATGTGAGAGAATTGAAAGCGTTTCCTCCGTTTGTTACATTGTTGGGTTTTGTTAAGAAAGTGATAATGGAGATGCCTAAGCCAGCGCCTTTGCTGAAGCGGTTGTTGCACGAAAGCAGCTCAAGCCCAGCGGCAAGGCCGTGACAGCTCCTCAGTGCTTTGTCATACTCGCGCTTTGCTTGAGGGCCGAACACTGGCTCAGTCCACTTGGCGGTCTGGGACATGATATCGAAAGCGGTTCTCAACCTTCACCACTGCGCAGCACCCAGTGTCCTGCTCGTCAACTCAAGCAGCAGATCTTAAAGCAATAGAAGGCAATTCTTCTAATAGCTCCACAGCCAGATATTTGTTAGCAGATTAAAAGCCCTTACCTCTTTTAATACGTTATGACTTGGGGAAAAATGAGATACAGTGCACACAACCACCTTGAATCAGCACAGATCATCAGCTTAGGCCTTACTCATGCTTCACCTATTAACTACAGAGCATTCGGTTTGTCTTCAAGCTTCTCATTTAGCCAGAGAAGTATCACTGGCACCACTGCATCTGTGTAGCTGAAGTGCTTTTTCCCTTCTTTCTGGGTGGAAAACGAAACAGCAAAATGCCATTCGCATCATTGCACTCATTAATAAGCCTTCCACGCCCGCACAGGTTATTTTTCCCGTGACATTTTTGTAGAGATGCGATCTCTTCTGGCACCCCGCAAGCCCCGCACTCCAGGCCTGCCGGGGGGACCGCAGCAGCGGAACCGCGGCCGGGCAGGCGGCACACACCGCCGCGGGGCAAGCGAAGGAAACTTCCCCGGCCCAGCTCCCGGGCGCGGAAGACGCGGTGCCAGGGCGAACCCTCGGGAAACCGACACGAGCAGCTTTTCGGGCAGAAAACTTCTGAGGGAAGCGAGGCTACTGCCGGTCTTTAGGGGAGTCCGTGCCCCCAACAGCGGGGACGGGCCAGCCGCCACCCGCACGGCGAAGCGAAGCTCAGCCCCGCGGGGCACCGCTCGGCCACGACCAGGGCCAGGGCCGGTGCCGGGCCGACCCTCCGCCCGCCCGGCTGTCAGTCTGGGCGCGGGGGGAGGGAAGGGGGGCACCGCCACCGGGGAGGGAGAACGACCCGCGCCTGCCCGCCCGCCCGCCCTCCCGGCGCAGCGGAACGCGGGGCGGCTCTTACTTGTGGAGGAGCTGGGGCAGGCTGGGCGGCGGCGGCGGCATCCCTCGGCTGGCGGCCCCGCTGCGGGCATCGCTCTCCGGCGGGTCAGCGCCGCGGGGAGCCGGGGCCTGGCTCATGGCAGCGGCGGGGACCATACGGGGCGGCCCCTGCGGCGGGAGGCGCGGGTGGCCGCGCAGCCTTCGACCGCGGCGGCGGGAGGGAGGGTGGCAGAGAGAAGGGAGGGTGGGGGTAGAGGACCGGCCCTGGAGACAACCTCGCTCCCCCCGCCGCCCCCCCGCCGGGCTGGCGACGGCGGGACAGGCAACCCCCTGCGGCTGAGCCCGCCCTGCGGGAGGGCTGCGGCCACCGGCGGGGGCGGCCGGCGCTGCGCGGAGCCCCAGAGACGCTGGCGGGGCCGGAGGGAGGGGCGGATGGAGCCCCCGGCCCGGCCCCACCTGGGCGCCGGGCCCGTTCCTTCCCTCCTTCGTCCGCACCTGCCCGACGGGAGGGACCCACGCCCCGCGGCAGCCCGGCGGCTCTGCCCCGTGTTCTAGCCGGGGCGGGGTGGCTCGGGCGCACCTGTTCGGGGCAGGTGACTGGGGCGCACCTGGCCCTGCCCGGGATGGTCCCGGGGGCCACGCTTGGCAAAGAATGGGCTGTACAGCAAAAAGCGAGCAGCACCGGCTCCTTCACGCTCCGGCAACAGTTTACAAGCGTCAAACGCCAAGGGCAAGGGGAAAAGCGTGTGTACTGTTCTAATCCCTCGCTGGTAGCACCTCTGAAGAAATGTTATCAGTCATGTATCAGAAATAGGCTCTGTCGGCTGATATAAAACCGGAGAGGAGAGTGTACCCCAGCCAATTAATAAACCTCCTCGAGTAATAAGTCATCTCTGTAGCAACCCCCCCGTCTGGGCCCAACCAAGATTGGCTTTTAATAAAAGATGTCGATCCTGGGCTCCCTGCTTCCGAACAGTGATCAAGACTTACTCAGGAAGGCTTTACCTGCTGGTGTAATCACTCAGGATTAAGGAGTGGAATTGCTGCCTGATGATACAATGTGACAAAAAAAGTTTTACCTGCACACGTTTTGGGAGGAAATTTCAGATGACTGATGGAGCAGAAGTTGCGCTCTTGCATTAAATAAGTAACACTGAAAATGTTTCTTCCAGGTTTTGCTTCCTCTGTAACGTGCTGTTTATTAGAGGGGGACAAGTCCGTTTCAATACTTGCTCCTGCACTACCTCTGCTTGCCACACACCCTCCCCCCCAGCACGCACGTACACACACACACACACACACGCACGCACGTTCCGAGGAAAGCAGAAACATCCTGGCTCCTTTGAAAAATTAATCCTAATTCAGGGGAAAGACGAATTTTGAAGGGGTCAGGTTCTCCTCCCCTGCACCTGACATAGTCATTTACAAGTATGTAGCCTTCTAAATGGGAACAGAATGCCACCTCCGGTGACTGGAAAATTTTGTTAGTTGCATTAATCACGTACTTTACACTTTGCAGATGGAGAGCACCAACCAGGTGCAGGGGAGTAGAGGATTGGGCTGGATTTCAGTTGCACAGTTACTTAATGGTAATGTAAAACCAAACGCATCTTCTAAAAATGAATAGCCATCAGTACTTGTTTAGACACATTGATTTACACACACTATATTCTGAGAAATACAAAAAATGGACCTTTGCATCCTTTCCCACAAGGAAAAGAATTTTGAAAATTATGTGTTTTCTGGTTCAGTGAGGGCCAAGGGGTGGTCAGCACTGTGTAGCTACAAGATATCTGATCTTCCAGCAAAGGAAAGGTAAGGTCTGGCAGACAGGTGAGGCAACTCATGGGAAAAAACGTTTAAGATGTGGAACCACCTCTGCCCAAGATTTAAAGCAAATCCCAGGTGTCCACTTATCATCCACAGAAAAGTGCCTTTGTGTGAATTTTCTGAGCAGCAGTGAAAGCCCTTGAGACTAAGCAACAGCCACTGCTCCCTGTAATTATTTGAGGAAGTGAAAGATGGTGACTCATGGCTCAGAGGGCAGCAGGAGCACAGCTATGACACCAATGCGTGGCCCTGGATTAGGAGGTGGATAGTCACAAGAACGTGTTACTTCGCACAGACATATTACATCACTTGTAATAATGGATCAAGTGTGTTTTACTAGGCACTACTGTTTCTGCACTTAGTATGTCCAGTGTACAACTTGGCATTCAGTCTCAGCATGGGGTCCTAAAACTCTGCAAATATTTTCTCCATTTATTTTAACAATCCTCATCCCTATGTCTGTTTCTTGTCAAGGTTTTTTTTCTCTTTTTCTGTCATACTCCAGTGTTTGGCTTGGCATGGTCTGGTGTGGCAGAAGCACTGACCCCTCACCGCCAGCTGGTCCCTGCCTTACCACAAAGCACTAGCACAGGCTCACTCAGATGCTGTCCCACAGGGAAATAAACGGGTGGGTGTGAGCAAGCACAGACTGACAGACATTCAGGGACTCTCTCATTCAAGAAATCAACAAAGCAGTTTTCTGGCCAAGCCTTACAGTATTTCTGGAGCACTGCCACAAGAGAGAAAGAACAGTGGCTGGTCCAAACAACACAGTTTTAGGGTCTGGGTTTGGCAGTAGAACTGAACAAGTGCTAACAGCTATACAAGTTCCTGTTCTCCTAATATGGAACATAGTTATGCACATGGAGAAATCAGAACTGTAGGGTTTTTTCCCTTGACTAGAGACATATCCTGTATTTGTGTAACTGTCAGCTAATAGAGATTTTATTAATAATATTGGCAAAGCATTGACTTTCCTGTTGCTGACTTCCTATGTATTAAATATCTATGATTTTAGATTAAAACTGTTGATTTTTTTGAAGTATCCATGCCACGGGTGTTAATGAGAGCTCATGCAAAAAACACTCCTGACTAATAATTTCAGCTGAGATTAATATGCTTACTGCATCCCGCAATACAATTAAACAATCCCCACCTCTTACAATGCCTTTTTGGGGTTTCCAGTTATAGCAGTCTGCATGCTAAAACTGAAAGCCTGATCTAACTGCTGTTCTAACTTGCATAAGGATAAATCAGAAGCAGCTCTCTGGTGTAAATGAACTCACACCCAGAATATTCCATTTTTAGGAGCAGATCAAGAAAGGCGCAGGCAGAACCCAGAAAAAAGAAAGGGATCATAAAGTAGAAAAGTGATGGAGCCAGGCACACACAGGATACTGTGTCTCCAAACAGTTCAGCATCAAATAACACAAACAGCAATGATTTCATTGCTTTAAGAGCTTATTTAACCACAGAGTCACACAGTAGAAAGGAAACATATCTAAGAATAAAAGATGTCAATCTGCCTATTAGTCGGACTAAGGCCTTTCATTGGTTCGTGCCTGAATCTGTTATTCTGTGACCTGAAATTTAATCTTTGGAGAATTAATTGCCCGAATTGCAATCTTCTGAAAATTAGTATATAATCAACTCTTCATTATCAGGGAAAAGAAGAAGTTGAAAAAAAAAGAAAGATGGAAAATCTAGATAATGTGAGTACCTCAGGGCCAGGGTTGGCCTGGCCGTATATGCTGGGCCCTGGTGTAAATGTCCTGCTCACTTAAGCTGCAGTGAGCAGTACCAGTTTAGGTACCACTGCATGTCTAACATGGTTTATTCCCAAAGTGAGTAAGGCACCCAGATATAATGGAGAATAAACTCTGGTTTTGACTGTTACTACTGTGCGCAGGTATTTTAATTCGTATTTATAAAGTGTGATCTAGATAGTGTTGTGATGGTTCTGCAGCAGCAATAGTCATTAAAATACAAACATGATTTCATATAGAATGAGATGTCATCTCTGAAATAGGACTGGAGTAACATAAGTATCCAGTTGCAGGAATAAAAGACTTCATCTAGGAGGAATGGCAACATCGTACTCCTCAACAGGCTGTGGAGAGAGGCAGGAAAGCACTCTCTTACTCGACTTCCAAAATTAATGAAGGAAAATTCAGGGGAAAAAAAATGAAATACACTTAAGTCCAGTCAGTTTATGGTTATTAATATATTAGGTTTTCCCAAGTTACACTGAACCCTGTTTCTGGAGCTTGCTGTATGTGTTTTCTTGTTCTCTCTGATAATTGTTTGGATAGAGAAGCTGAAGGCTGAAGCAGAAATATCTGGAGCCTGGCTGTGGGAAATCTGCCTTCTGGGTAAGTCTCTATTTAATTCTATCAGCTTCTCCTGAAAAATATTTCAGTCAGCACTACTTTTGACTTTTTTCTTTTCAGTGAGTTTCTTTTCTCCGGATGTGAATGGCAACAGGTGGCTACAACTGGTAGGTTCTTTTGCAGTTACACTGGCTTTGCATTTTCCTGCACCTGTGTGGGCTCTGCAGCTCATGACTGCATGTCATTAAAACATTGGTGTTCAGAAATACTCAGGGTACATTTACAAAGGACCAGGTAAAATTTAGCTCAAGCCTGCAAGTTGCTTTATAAGCAAACAAATAAATTTTCTGACATTTGAAAGCACCAGAAAGTTTTCTATCAGTTTGAGAGGAAAATACAGGGGACGTCCTAGTCCTTAAGAATTATTTGGTTATAGAGCAGATGTTTTATAGGAAAACAGAATGACCTGAAGAATTTGTCTAAACACATTAGGTTAGAGCAAAATAATCACCCCATGAACAATCAGAAAATGAAGCTTATGAATGATTCACCAAGAGATATAGTCTGGTTCCAGACCTCTGAAAGATGAGAGACAAAACTCAGGAGCTGAACTGATGGCTGCAGTGTGCAGATCATGTGCTTTCATGAGTCAAGCAGATCAAGATGCAAAAGGATAACCTTTGGAGATAAGCTATGAGACACTCAACCATGGATAGCTGAGACTTTCAAATATGCTGGGACAGCCAGCTAATGAAAGGCAAACACTGCAGAATTTTCAGCCTGATGCAGAACAGTGTGGAATAAACTAATGATGTCTTTTTGCAGGTACTGTGAGAAGCTGTGCACTCCCTCAGCACCTCAAGCCAGTGACAATATAATCCTCAATTCACATATTATAAATTTAGAAAACATTGGAATGTGCAACCGATCATAGCTAGGAGGCATACACACGATTTGATCCCAGAATACTGGCTTATGTCATTAATGGCCTGTATCATGCTTTTTTCTACCTGCAGAAATGGCAAATGTTTACCATTTTAACTATATTAGCCAACTTCTTAAAGAACAGCAGAATGTAATTAAAGAAAACAATGGGAACAGTAAAAAAAAGAATGTTAAACTACTCTGGGGAAAAAACAGAGTTTTAAAAAAATCCTTGCTGTTACTTTCAGCTTTTCAGATAACTGAAATATGCATGTTAATAACCTGACTTATCTTTCTATGCCTTCACTATTACATACTTCCATTCATATCTTGGCATAACTGGTCTGCTTCCAGTCATCCTCACTTCTGTTTCTCCCCCTTCATGGCCCCCTAAGCAGAAGAGAATTAACAATAATTACTTATTTGTTTACCCCACTCCTTCCTAATGCATGCATGGGGAATTTTTCCTCTCATCATCAAAGTGGTAGGTAATAACTACCACATCTTCACTATTAATAAGAATACCCATAATTAATATATTTAGTACAGATTTTACTTCAGTAATTTTAAATTTTAAAGATACTATATTAGAAGTAATATCCAGGCCTTAAAAAGCTTAATTTGTCAAGCCTTTAAATATTAGTTCTTTATGTGCATGCATGTTTTAAGGATATATACATAGTTGGATGCAAAGTCTAAACTTAATGGTTTCTTTACCCATGGTAAAACACTGATTTTTGCATAACTGCTGAGTACCATTTGATAGCGATAAATACTAATGACACACAAGGACAAACTGGGCATAAATTAGATTACAAAGTAAGGTCTTTTTATATTTTATATGAAGACAAGTGATTTCTGAAAGTCTGCTTAAGTAGAACAGCACCAAAGACTGCACAATTTACACCCCTATAACTGATGTCTGGTTATAGTGAGGATATGGTGATCTGATCTCTGGCAAACAGATCCGTTCCTGGGACCTCTCATTTGTGAAAGATGTTCTGCAGGACTGAATTTTTGACAGGCCACTTGTGCCAGCCCTGTGTGCTGGCATGACCTGCCGAGGTGCCCTGACTCTGGGAAGCTGCAGAGCTCAGGCAGAGCCCAGGCCAGAGCTGCACTGCCTCCTGACGGAGCGAGGCAGGGCTCCTTCCCCCTTGTCTGCTGACAAATTGCACAGCTGTGGTGTTACATGTCAGCACTTGCAGTGCAGATCTCCGGAGACAAACCAGGAATGTTCTGCATGCCAGACAGTGGCGCTGAGCCATTACATTGAGACAACCTTCTTGAGGGAACCATGGGCCCTGAGTGAACAACAGTGGGGAATCCACTGACGTTCTGACCTGCAGCCATGTAACCCAGAGGCAGTCTAGTGCTGCAAGGCCAGCTCTACAGTTGAAAGAAAAGAAGTCTTGCTAAAGTGTGCCAAATCCATGTAGCATTTGCTGCATAGACACTACAGTGATTTCAAACAACTCTCATGGCCTTTAGACAAGGTAGGTGAGACTATGTGTCCCTGAAGTCTGAGATATGCTTTCATCAACATTCATGGTCAGCCCAAAGTTATTTGATGATGTTTATCATCATCTGGAACACTTCCAGTGGAAAACATGATCTTGCTGATCTGGAATCTAACTCAGCTCCTGCAACCTATATATTCGGGGTAACAGTCAACAGAGAAACGCACACTGACATTTAATGAAGAGAAGCAAAGGACTCTGAAGTTACCTGAAATGATCTGCTCACCTGTTGAGGTCATCTTCTAAAATTAACCTTTCTGTTTAGAACCTACAGCTCTTGCTTGTTTCACTGAACTACCACAGCTGCTAACTTTTCACCTGCTCCTTCCCGTCAGAAAATCTACAAGGACTTTTAAAGTAATTTCCCTATTGAGAAGCTAAAGAATATACAGTCTATAGGATTGTAAAATAAATTTTGTAAATAATTATCATAGGGACTGAAAAATGAAACAGCAGTATTGAAAGACAATTATGGAGGGAAAAAAACCCAAAATGTTATTGTAACCATGGAGGAAAAAAATGTAACTGTTATTACTGTGATGTCAAATTAGTTTATTGAAATGTGCCACCTAGGATAGGGAAATAATAAGAATAAAAAAAATTTTGACTCGAGCTCTGGAGGGCTTCTCATTTGTTACTTCACACTTTAGTAGTGAGTTTACCTCTTTCTTTATCGGCATCTTGTGAGGAAGGGCATAGAAAACAAACAGCAAAGACAAATATTGGGGTAAAAAGAAACATGAATTAAAGAGAAATAACTCATGGTCACAGGTAAGACAGCAAAAGCTCCACCATCTCAGAAAATAATCTTAAAAGAGGACTAGTAGCATACTGTAGATGAGACTACAAGAAGATGAATGCATTGCTTCTTGGAAACCTTCACTCACAGCTGGTGTGAGCAGTCTGCTATCAAACTAGAAAGGTGTATAATTTGGAAATCTGGAAGGGTTAATTCCTTTTCCTATATTGTTATTCAGCGGTCTGGGTAACTGAACAGATCACACATCTGAAATGTGCGTGTAGGGTAAAGTGCTCTAGGCAAATTAGAGCAGAGAAAGAGTTTTCAGAATGATTTGGACAGATCAGAGAAACTGTGAAAAACACAGGATTCAGCGAGGAAGGACAGGTGTTAAGTCCTGTACTTAGGAAGGGAAAATATTGTCTGGGAAAGTACAGGACGGGGAATGACTAGACAGAAAACAGTTGCTCTGAACTTGGGGAGTATTACAGAGGATCACAGCTGAATATGAGTCAACAATATCATGCAAGGAAGGCATCCATCAACCTAAACTATATAAATAGGAGTTTTGTCTGATGTAATTCCCTTATTTTTGTTGGTGGCGATAAGGCCTCAGTAAGAACACTACATCCAGTCTAGCAGTGGTACTTTCACTAGGAAGTAGATTGAGAAATTCAGAAGAAAGGATAGGACTAACCAAAAGCCTACAAAAGAAGAGCCATAAAAAAAAGGATGATGGAAAGGGCATTGTTCCGCCTAGAAATGAGAAGAATGAAAGCAGAAAATAACTTTAAAGAGAATGGAATAAATTTGTTTTGATACCCATGGTGAAGAAGATAGAGGAAAGTAGCAAGAAAAGTTCAGATTAAACCTGCTAATAGCAAATGAGAGAATATGTCCAATTTTGAAACACCTGAGCCTAGCAGTTTTAAAAATAGATTGCACAAAACATCTGTCAGGAATGAGTTAAACATACTTCAACTTTGGGGCAAGAGGAAGGATTAGATGCTTGGAGGTGTCCCGTTATCCGTGGTTATTGGAGGAAGCAAACCCTGGAATGGCAATAAAAACTGAAAAATCCATTGGAAAGCAAGAAGTGCAAAAGCTGATATTACCTATGTAGTTTGCAGGTCCAGCAAGTTGTGGATACAAAAATGTGCTGCTAGCAAGAATTTTCTTGCTATTTTCTAAGTCCGTGAGAGACTTTTCTCTCTCACAGAAATAGTAGCTGAGTTCTATAAACAATGAAACACCTGCAACCTTGAGAAGTCTTTTTTATACTATAATAGAAAAATATATTGACAATGGATGTTTTAGGATTTTAGTCAATCACCCCAAGGGGTGGCTGATCCCTTGTCCAATTAGACTATGATGAAAAAAGTCTATAAAAGAGTTTGTAAAATAATAAAATAAATCAATCTTGCTGCACAATTCCTGCCTGCTGGATCTTCTCTCCTCCTCCCTACGGCTGCAGGACGCGGTAATATACCCTAGGGCATTTTAATAGCAAGTCTTCACAGTCCTTACAGGACTGTTCAGGTGGCTTGAAGATGGCCAACAATTTATATTAATAAAAGGCATGACCATGCATCTAAAGAGGGTCTTGAAAGTGATACAGTCAAAGTAGGGAAGAAGAAAAGGCTGTTTTCTTAGGGAGAGAGACAGAAGCAGAGATCACACAAACATTTTGAATGTTTGTTTTTGTATGTAGTGAGAAGGGAAGTCATAGTGTCTCTAAGAAATGGATCACTCTCCCAGACACAGAAGCCATTGCAAACACAAGCCCTGAACAGAAAATAAGATTTCACACGTGGAGTGTGCCTTAAATTCATCCCCATCCAGGAAACCCTGAACCAGAGCCTAAGGATATCTTAGTTTAACTGATGCTTGTTTAAATCCAAGTTATTAAATATTTTGACTGACTAATAGGCAGTTTAAGTAAGAGTCTTGAAGAAGACATGTCTCCACATACAGAATATAAAATAAATATGATCGTACCAGAATACTTTGCATTTAAAGAATCCTGTCTGAAAAGTCCAAAGCTTTAGTCCCCTCTTAAACCCAGCCCCTTTTCCCTCCACTGTTAAACAAGATGTGTGGTGAGACTGTGGCTAGCAATCCCAGGGTGAAAGAAGCGACATAAACTCCATCCAACAGTCACAGTCCACAAAGATTTTACTTGGACTGCCCTTGGCTGTGATAGCACATCATTACTAATCTTCCAAACATTACACACATACAATCTGGAATGTAAGGACTACCATGCAGTCTGCAAGCAGACCAAAGCAAAGCCTTTTGATTACTTCACACTTGGGATACAAGGAAAAACAGAAACAGGCTTCAGCCAGGAAAAGGCTAAAGCCTAAAGTCTACCTAAAATCACACATTAAATAAATTCTGATTTCTGGAAATGCTCAGTTATGAAACTGGGAAGCCTCACAGTGGTCTCCTTGAACCAAAGAACACACAATCCATTTGTGAAAGCTCCCTTAACTTTAGTAGTTCACAGAGAAATCAATTAAGTTGTAATTACAATATATAGACTATTCAATTAATTTTTTTTTCTTTAACAGGGCACCTTCAGGACAAAAAGCTATAAAAAATAAAAAGAAGCTTTTAAAATCATAACTTCCCTCTTCCTTTTTTCCCCTTTCCACTTGTTTTTTCATAGAGAACTGACATTTCACACAGTTTTTTCCAGTAAGCTGATCAATTGCCAAAAAATATGTAGCCTCAGGCAAACTTTATCAATCAACTCATGTTGAACACAGCCCAGGAGAAAGGTAATATTCCTGAAAGAATGATATCATTCATCTTGATTTTTCTCACAGGCACACTTATGTCCTTATCCTCTCAGTTTCAAGAGACACTGAAACTGTAAGCGTGGTTACAGACGTTACAAGTGAGGTCACATGTTGGAAAGAAGCAAGAAAACTTCTCAGGACCCCTGTGATAAAAAAAAAGACCAGTGGTAAGGACAGGCAGGAGGAAGGTAAGACAGAACCCAAATGGAAAGATTAAACCTGAATAGTTCCAGTTTAATAAAATTCTAGGTAATTAAAAATAAATTCTTAGTAAAGAGAAATGTTCAGGACAGTTCAAATTCCTCTGCCTTTTCAGAGGATGGATTTGAACTGCAGATTCCCATCTTTCCAAAGTTATTTTAATTTCCAGTCTTCTGAGTTTCTGGGACTGATCTCTTCCTTTTGTATTGAAGCTACTTTAGCTAATATAAATACATATAAGTCAAAGCAGCAGGAACTCAGTCCATATGCAAGTTACCTCTCCCTAAGTCTGACTCTGGTGAAGCTTTCACAAGATCAGTGATTGTTTTTCTTTCTCTTTGTTTTGGAGTGAGCATGTAAATGTAAAACAAATTCCTTCAGTGATATAAAAGTTGTGGTTTGGGTCAAGCTTGAACAAAATGGAATTTTGACAAGGACCAGAAGCAGTTCTTTGACTGAAATGTTTGCTTCCAGATGGGCTTTTTTATTATCTCCAGCTAGACTCTCTGTCCTTTCCTAGGACATGATTAGAGGACAATGTATTAAGAGTCCAGCTCTTAGGTGAATGGCCCATACAGGGATTGAATCCACAACCTTGGTGTTATTAACACCATGCTCTGACCATCTAAGCTGATCTCATTTCAGACGGCTAAGGCTCCATCCCACAAAGTGCTGCCCAGCTCCTGTGCTTGCAGACCCTTCTTGACAGCACCAAAACCACTGCTAGAGCTTATGAGGGGTTAGGGCAGCAAGAAAGACCCAGCCCAGCAGGTCTGAAGGGTGCAGCACTCACCAGGAACCTCCATCACCTCAAGGGAATGGCCCCAGCTACATAAGTTATAGACAGCTCTGCCATTGCCCAGGCAGTGCGAACAGACCCCTTTCCATCTGCATAAAGGCTGGATAACAGAATATGTAAATGACAGAATAAATTGCTTAACAGTAGTATATTGTTCCTTTGAAGTATCAGCTTCATTATTCCTGCTGGTGAGTTTATGCTCAGAAACAAGGATTGGTGGCCCATGACATTTTATCCAAACTAGTCTGACTACAGATGCTGGTTTTTTAATGATAAATGCCTAATCCTAATTTTTTTAATGTTTTTTAATTGTCTTGACAGCATCCTATGACTGTAAGCACCACAGGTTAAACAGAAATCATTAATTGTTTTACCTTAGCAGCTCGTAGCACATTTCTGAAAAGAGCCCCAGTGTGAGGCTGCACAGAGAACCTTTCACACTCTCCTCACTTGGAGCAATCCCATTACAATATCTGGCCCCCTTTCTGGATATGGCTCTGAATGACTTGCTTTAAGCCATTCAAAAAATTTGTGGTAGACCTGGGTGTTGAAAGTAGCTCTCACAAGGGCTCATCCAGAGCTTATTTAAGTCAACAGAAGTCTTCCCAATTGATTTCAATTAACTTCTGACCAGATTCTGAGTCTCAGGGCACTGCCCTTGCTGCGGCAGCATGCTTTTTATACTGCTCATTTTATACACCTATCATATTTCTTCCAACAATTCTTTCCAAATTAAATTGCCTTAGGGTGCAAGGGAACATTTCAGAGAGATGAGGGACTGTAAGCTATCCTATTCTCATTGAAATCAACATGACTTGGATACTTATCTGCAATGTGTGCCATTTAAAATTTTCCACTTAATCAAGACAGACCTTCCTGCAATGCCTTTCCCCATTTTTCTCTCTTTTCTTCTCTGTGGATACTTTTGCAGTCTTTTCTGATGTGTAATGGGAAGATGACAGATCTTAGCATAGATGGACACTAGACATCACTGAGAGACTGATGCATGAAAAATCTGTCTCAAAAAGTACAGTTCCATAGAAACAATTTATTAAAAATGGATGAAATTGGTTATTAGTTCAGTTAAGATAGGATCCTCCAGTTTTATCCTCTGATTCCAGTAGCACACCATAAAAACCTGGCCTGCTGCCATGATAAAATAGGCCTATCATTTTCCAGTGGTTTAAATACGGGTCAAAACATTTAATCAGACAATACTAATTTATTTTAGTATTCCCTGGGGAAACCCAGGGTGACCTTAACAGAGAACTCCTTCTAGCTTTTGAAACAAAGAAGAAATGGAAGGACATCCACTGTGATTTATTTTCTCTGTATGATCAGTGGAGAAATTGGATATGCATGACACATTCATTTAGTCCTCACTTCCCTTTGATGATTAGGGCTGAATTTTCATTCTGGTATATGGGGATTTGTGTGTGCCACTCCAAACAACAAGTGTCATACATCTAAGTCCAAATGTAACTTTCTAAGAGTGAAATTCAGAGACAAGAATCTGCAGCATAAGTGGCCAAAATAGAATATCACAATAGCATGCAAGCAATATTTATGCTCTAACATTGAAGCCTGAGCCTCACAGAGGCTTGACTAAATTTGTAATTAAGATCCTTTCCCTAGATTTGGTGAAAAAGCACATTGGAAATATGTGCAGGCATCAACCTAATTAAATCTATAAAAATTGATTAGCCATTTCAAAACATCTGTTACTTGGTTCTTCTCACACTATTGCAAATAACCTCAATAATGAGGTGTGACCAATTGCTTTACAGTGGGAGCATTGCAGCCTTAGGCGAGGAAGACTGAAGAGGTGTAGCTGTAGTTCAAACTGATTGCAGTGAAATGCTGGGTCTGTGTAGTTAGGTGATGGAATTTCATTTGTTATAACAATCATTTGTTTATTAATGTAACTCTTTTACAGAACATCAGAATGAGATAGAAATGTGAGCAACAGTTTTTCCAACAAAATCATTTTACCCTTTGGGATTACTTGATATTCACCAAAAGAAAGAAGTTCTATGGAACTAAGCTAATGGAATGAAGAAAAGAAAGCTGTATAATGGATTTGTAATTGCTTCTTGCAAACTCAGAGGCATTTTGAAAGGCTATTGCTGTGGCATAATATTTTCCAGTTTTCATTCAGTCCCAATGTCAAGTGATACAAGCAATAAAACTCTCCCTTACCTTCCCCTGTAAGACTATTCCATACATCACATTGTGAGCAAGTTTTATTTTTGGACTGTGATGAACACCTCACAAGATCAGGCCAGTATCAAGGCACCAAGCACGCGGTGGTGACGCATCACATCACACGGATTCAAAAACACTGCCTTCCACCACTGCAGCACTAGCTGCACTCATTGAAATGAACACATAATTAAAAATACAGCACAATTGCATTACTGTTTAAAACCTAAATATAATCCTCATTAAATAATCACACTGCACTCAGATACTAAACATCTGGTGGATCTATTTTAAGATTAGACATGTAGCACCCCTGGACAGGTCTCAGCACTAGAGAAATCAGATGCAAGTGCTCACAACCACACATCTGCATTGCGAGAATGAGAAACACTGACCTTGAATGTGCTGAGCTTTACCCAGCAAAAGAGAGGTGGCAACAGCAAGCAACTCAAACTCCACTTCGAGGATGCAGCAGCTATGGAGATGCCTCAGCTTCATTTGCAGATAACCATCCTTGACTCAGCTCAGGGGAGGGAGCTAATACACTCAGTATCTGAAACACCTCAACTCTTCTGTGTACATGTATTTTATGCATAAATCTTAAGAAGAAAAAATAAAAGCAGGATTAAAAATATAAATTTTTGGTATCCAAGGCTTATGCCTTTATGGCCATTTAAGAAAACAGCAATTTTGCTCAGGTGGAAAATGCCATGGCTCTGTTTCAGCTGGGAAACTTAAAAGAAATTCCCTGAGGGAAGTGAGAGAAGAGCAAAGGTTTTTAATAGTCCTTGTCATGCGGAAGGAGTGAAACAGAGAAAACATTCTCTTCTGTTATTCCTCCTTTCATAATTCCAGTCATTAGTGTTTGAAAACCTTGGCAGTGGAAACTCCTGTGCCAACAGGAAGCCCAGACTGCAGTACAGTGAGAAAACTTAAGTCCAATAATCTCCACACAAAATTTCCGTGCTGGGCATTTAATATTGTAATTTCCAGTACACAGATAAACCCCTGCTGGAAGGATAACAAACCCATTCCCACTGTTTCGGCTCTAATTCTACATAATAGACTGCATAATGCACTCAGGAAAGCTGTTTTTATCAGCATCTTCACCGAGTATTCCACTACAGTGGAAACTGTAGTACTAACAACAGCCTATGCTCAACAGCAAGGGATGGGCAGACCTACAAACTGATGACAAACACACTGTGCTGCTGCAAGCCTTCTCCCAGGCTCACAACACAGACTAATTTCCCAGCAACCTAAGCAGTGGGTGAGTGATCTTTTCCTCTCACCAGTCCAGCTCAAGGGCTACAGGACAGGACTTAAGCTGCTATAAATGGGACTCCTTTAATTGAGTAACAAATAACTAGTCTTAAAACTTTTTTGAATCATCCATGATAAGATTTTTCACAAGGGCGTAGTCTGTGGTGCTGTTATAAGGATATCAGTTTTGGTGGAAATGTTAAAACAAACAGAACACCCGAGTCCCAAACCCACAAAAGCCGTATCGGGAATTGCAGTTGGGATCCCACCAATGAACATGATTTATGGACCATGGATACTGTTAAAGTCTTGTTGTAGGAACTGTTGGCCCCCGTAAGTTTTATTTGGCTTTAAATGTGTTTTTTTAAGGAGCTAGGCTTTTAGGTCAGAGTAGATATGAAAATGGGGAAATAATTTTGCTTTAAACACCAGTTATTAATACACCCTACGCAGTTTTATTTTGGATTTTATTCCTTTCCCTGCAAATTCCACAATTAGATGGGTAAGATGGCACATTTTTTATGAGTTGTTATACTGATAGGGGTTGAAAGCACTTGTCCCACAGGCTTGTGTCTCATTGTACACCCAAGGCCTCTGATAATCAATCCTCCAGAGGTACACTGTGTATCAAATGTTCCTTCATTAGGACCATACTTTCTCAGTCCACTTACCAAAAATCTTTCAAGGCAGCCAATAGCTGTGTGGTAAGCCACACAAATCAGACGTGGCAAAGGACCAATAAACCACTCTTAAGTAGACTTCATTGGCAAAACTCATCCATGTTTACCTGCAGCTGATTTTTACTGCAACTACCTTCCCTCTTTGGTTCCTTCCCTAAAAACATAGGACCCAGAACAATGTGTAAGAAATTACAGAAGGGTTGAGGTCCCCAGAGAGGTATTTTTGTCATCTTATAAAAACAACCAGGAAAACCAGGTATTTTTACAAGTCTTTGTTAGGACGGGATTGTTATTTGTGTATTTCATCTGAACAGTTTTGAAGTAAAGTTATTTATTTAAATTTAAGAATTAATTTAATTCATTTTAACATTTAACTCTTTTAAAAACCCCAAAACAAACAAAACAAAACTTAACAGAACACTTAGCAGGCGCAGTACAGACAGCAGAACTACCTGACTGTGCATGCCAGAAGGTTCAACTTATGTCTCTATCACAGTTCACAGCTTCATCTTCTATATCCTTATCCAGGCATAATGCTGCTCTCTTTTGCAGTAAAATGACATGAAAACAGCTGTTAGCATTACAACCACATGTGACAATTTCCAATTAATTTCAAAATTAAATAAGCTCTTTTCCAGTAATTCTTTGATGTCATCTAATTTTCTGCCAGTTGGTAAAGTCAGAGAGACAGAAGTTGCAAAGTAATCTGAATTTTATGGTTCTGAATTTTTCTCCCTTACAAGGAACAAACCGTTTTTTGCTTTGGTCTTTGAGGGATTATTAGAATAGAGGAACTATTGTAACAACAATGAAGGGAATGTTTGATTTTCATTTCAACTCGTAAGTCCATCTCTGTTCTTGAAACTGTGATCCCTCATGCTGTGGTATACACTGAGAACTGATCAAAAGTTACCTCAAAGGCTCATTAACACTTCAACACTAAAAAAAACACCAGGAAAACACATTAAACTTTTTATTAGTCACTCCACCACCAAGCCCCCTTTTCCTCGCATCGAGGTTACATGCAGTGGATCCATTTTCTCTTCCTCCAGGTCACTCCATAACTCCCAGTAAAGTCACAGAGAGAGGCTTAAGGGGTTTTTTTTAAGCTAAATCCCAGCAGGAAAAACGGAGGCTATGTCTGTGCTGCTTCTTACAGAAGGGCCAAGGCTCCCTCATGGCAGAGCCACTAATTCTCTATAGTGTGGTCCTACAAGGGCCTGTGAATGTACATTCTGGGCCATGTGTGAGGGGGTGGCACAGCCTCCAGCTTCATGTGCCAAGGCAGGCAATTATGTGGCCTCACATACCTGTGACTGCTCTAAGACCAGCCTTTTGGTACAGCATGGGCAGGACCTCATCTCAGAGCAGCAATCTCATCTGTTAATAGACAACCACAGCTGAGTCTGGGCAGGCTCTGATCTTTAGATGAGGCTGGACTCTTCTCAAGGGGTGAAAACAGCTACTTGTATTTACAGTTATCAGCCTTCACCATCAACCTCCTCAGCTGCTTCACATCCAGACAGGACTGCTTGGACCCACAAGACAAACCTCTGAACACACCATCCAAAACAGGTGCAAAAACATAGTCAAGGTGAAAAAAAAAAAGAAAAGAGAGCTGAAAATTAACAACCCTTTGGAGTTGTTGGGTTAAATTATATTGTGCATAGAATTTGCATAGCACTACACATAATTTTTCCTTGTCTGAGGTATTTATTTATTTCCCAGGCATGCTACATCTGCTCCGTCATCTACTTTCTACATGCAGGAATTTCCTCCTCTTCCTCATTGCTGATCAACTTCATTAAATCTCATTCCACCAATCCCTCTGCTAACTCAGTATCACCTCTTCCAGAGGTGTTAATGTAAATCCATGATGCTCTATACCATCTTTTAGTCATATAACTGCATGGCAATTTCAGGTTTTGCTTAAGAGTTGTTCCTAGCCTTTCTGGGTACACACAACTGCTTTGAGATATGGTTTGCAGGCACATTTAAAGGCCAAAAGGGAAGCATCAAACAAAAAGAACCTACAGCCTTCTATTTAAAAACAAAGCCCCATCATTTCCATACACTCTCACTTTTTTTAATACTTGACTCATCATTTTGTAACAGCACTGGCAATACTGCAAAAGTCACTTCCCTGAGGAGCTGCCCAGGCACTTGTATATCCCCGTGATGGCTGCCAAAAGTAAATAAGCTTTCCAGTCTTACAGTCATGCTAAAGATCTAGCTATTTACAGTAAAGATTCCCAAAGATTCCCCAAGCGCTTGCAGACATATTCACTGTTACATAAAGTCTTTCCTATCTACACACAATCTAAAGCACAATAAACTCCATAGAAAAGTTCTCATTAATCTCAGAACTCTTTGGATCAAGTTCTAGAGTCACTAGTGCTATCCCAGTTTATAAGGGTTGACCTTCATACCTGTTTGGCTGCTGATACTTATGTCACTGTCATATATTTTTAATTTAGGCAAGGAGTACAATGGAATAAGCCAAGACAATTTTACTTGGCTTTCTATTTTTGTTTCATCAAAGCTTGCCTCTGTCTCAGTAATGTCTAAGTGCATCTGCGTTTAACATTTTCAGACCTATGTTCAGTTAATTTGGTCAAGCATCCTCTGCTGTTTTAGGTGCAAAACAGGAAGTGTCTCAGTCCTCGTGTTAACTTTGGGCTTAAAGTACTCTGCAAGTTCTGGCTATGTGCATGAAGGAAGTTCCTATTATTGCATCCTTAATGTGACTGTAAAAGGATCCCTCCTCCTTGCATGGCATCTCAGGCCAGTGGGTGCATAACATACTGGAGAATTACCCTGGGAAACTGAGGACTGAGCCCTCAAGGGCTCAGCAGCGGAGGTCACAGACCCAGCCTCCAGACCTTGACCTCGGCTGACTGTGTGACAGTGCCAACATACCAGGCAAGAGGAGAGAGGGGGAGAAGGGTCAGCAGACATCGGAGACAGATGGCCTAATTCATCATACAC
Organism: Corvus cornix cornix; assembly: GCF_000738735.6. Classification (NCBI taxonomy): domain Eukaryota; kingdom Metazoa; phylum Chordata; class Aves; order Passeriformes; family Corvidae; genus Corvus; species Corvus cornix. The sequence continues at coordinate 9,866,940 of NC_046336.1, forward strand.
CAGAAATAAATTAAAAAAAAAAAGCTGTTCCAAGCTTTACACGCACAGTGATGGTTGTAAATTCCACAACTGTGGAGACCTGCCAAGCCATTATACACATACCCATATTGCAGTCACTGGGTATAGCTCCTGAAAGGTGAATCCAGGAGAAACTACACAGCATGAAGGGTGCTGAGATCTCAGGAAATTGGTTCATAAAATGATCATCCAAGCCCTAGTGGAAAAATGGCATGCAGAAGTTAGGGACTGATGTGATATTACAGTTTATTTATAACCAATGCACTTATGCAATGCATCAGTTATCTGTGGATGTGATACTAAGTATTTTATACCTAATAAGCTTCTTTCAATAATAATCTTTTTATTTTGCTCTTAATAGTTTCCCAATTGGAGCTATTTGATAGGGTGTCCCGCTAAATAAAGTTCTCTTGTCACCAAGCAGAGTACCTCATAGGAACTGGCAAGGCTGGTGATGCTACTATGGGAGGATGGAATGCAAATCAAACAGAGCTTTCTCCAGACCATGTACTTTGGTTTCTCTGCAGAAAGAGCAATAGAGCATCCTGGATGCTGCCTTTCAATTTCTGGCATCTAGAAATCCACAGAAAAAAGGAAATAGAGTGGCATCAGTAATGGTGCTTGTTGCACAGGTTGAGTGCTCAAAGTGATTTTGTGAGCACAGCTTCCCTACAAAGACAACAGCAGCCATTGAGCTACCGAATGTCACAAAGCAAGCGCCAGAGAGCTTGACCATGGCCTTCATCCAGCCCTTTAGCTCTCTTTCTACACAGGCCAGCATCTATGCACTACACAACAGAGTTATTAATACAACCTCCACAATCAGCCAGTGTGAAAACCCACACATAGATCCTAGGGCTCCATTCAGGGGTTCCTTAGGAGCGCATGGCATGGATAACTCTGCAAATTCTTGTCACTAATCTGAAACTGCAACCCACAGAGAAGCCTTCCCTTTTGCTGCCATGTGACCTTGGAGGGATCAGACAGGAGAAGGAACTCCTCTCTGTACAAGTAGGTTCAACAAGCAAAGGCGTTTGACAATTCAAGTATCCCTATCTGACTGCCAGTCTCCAAGTTTGTGGTTCTGGGTTGGTCTCCTAGAAGGTGGTGCTGTGTCAGAGAACCAGCACAACACACCCTCCACTACCTCAGAGTCACCATGCACACCTGAACTCTTATGTAGTCAAGATAAAAACAACATTGTGAAAACCTGGCTGTCTCCTTTTATCACACCAGCTGTATATATCCATGCTTTCCCCTTGTCTCACTGCACATTCCAGAAACAAGCCCAAGCTGCATCAGAGGAATTAGACAATGAAGCACAAGTGTGCTGTGCTGAATACCACCAGCTGATCCCATTCTGACAGGAAACATTTTATTCACTGAAAAACTGCTCTCCATCCATGAAGTACCCCAGCCTCCTGAGGAAGAGGGAGGAGGACCTACAAGACAGAAAGCAGGCTAATATTCTCCAGTTTTCCCTCTTACTCTAGCTATCCACCAGATATTTCTTCATGAAAACAAAATCCTCCTCCTCCATCCAGCTTGTGGTCTCTGCTTTACACTTACAATGGATACTGATGGAGTATTTATGTGATCAACCTTGACATCTAATCTAGGAATGGTTCTCTTATGGATCAGACCCTTGATATCTTATGTAGCAGATGGAGATGTCTTCCCAGGAAACAACTCCAAAGGGGTCATTTTGGATTCAGGTACCTCACACTAATACAACCCCAGCTGGTTTATTTCCCCTCTGTCTTTTGAAGGAGCACAATTGTATGGGCTCCCTTCTCTTTTTCACCCTCAAATTTGCAAGAGACCTTTTACTAGATTTGCAAGACACCTTTCATCTAGATACACAGACCATTGTGTTCAAAAGCTTTGAGATATATTCTGAAAATACAGTTGTGAACACATCTTTTCGTGTCCCTTATTAAACAAGGGATTTGAATGTTGCCATACTTCCAAGTTGTGCATCCATCTAGCCAGGTACCCATCTGAATGAATTTATTTAGCATCAGAGCCATCTTACAAGCTTCAGCATAAATATCTTTGTGGGGTAAGAGAGGATTCATGAAGGCAATGAGACTGAGTAAGTTAGAACTTGGGCTCACAAGCACTGCCTGGTCCTCCAGAGTATTTTTCTGTTGTAAATTTGTTCTCTGAATGAAACAGAGGACAAATCCAACAATGCCCAGGATCCGGCACTAATCAAGGAAGATGAGCCTGAACCTCATCCTCAGCCTGTGTCTGGTATGGCTCACGCAAAATTACTGGGGACCAAAAATCCTGGAGCACTGACTGAAAAGTGGTCAAAGAATTGTCACACAAAAAAGAAAGAGGCTTGGCAAAAGACTGTTTGAAAGGGGCTGTAGCCGTAACACTGATGAGTTACTTGGTATCCTTTCAAGATAAATAATCAACACTGTAACTCATCAAATACCCCCAAAGCTGTTATCTAGTGGCAAATATACGTGATAGTATTGCAGGCAAGCACAACTGGGAAAGAAATGTTCAAACCCAGAACTGACACTGGCACGTCTTTTTGAGCCTTCTTAAATAGAAAGTGTTTTTTAAAGTAGGTCATAGATACCACCACTGTGCATTGCAAGAACTGTGTGTGAATGCCTCCTCTGCATTACAGTGCTTTTACCATCTAAGCAAGCAAACCCTATGCTGTTCAGTCCCAATTCAGAAAATTTTGAATATAGCTGTAAGCCAAAGTTAAGAAGACTATTTCCTTAACGCCTTTATATATTCTAGGTGTTTTTACACGTATTATATACTTATACATTTTAATATTACATACTTTATAATATATATATTCTAAAATTTAGAAATCACTCTTAGCTGTTATGGAAGCAACATAGAGTAATCCTAGCACAGCTTTTGGTATCTGTACTGTCAGACTGAAGGTAATTACAAAGCAGTGGGAATGCAATTTATTCTCAAGTAACCAGTGCTGCAAATTACAGCTGTACTTGAGAGATTCCAGCTAGCCAATATTTACAAGTGTGAATTCTAAAACTGGCCAGAAATTCATTCACAAACTGACTTCCCCCAGTTTAAGCAAGGGGTGTTTCCCTCTGCACTATGAGGGCCTGCATCCAGCTGTTTGAGTGATCTGAACACTGAAGGTCACGGATGCATTTTTATCCTTCAAAATGTAAGAAGAAAAACCTGTGAAGAAACAGGCAGATTTTCATTGTGCTCAAAGCTCCAGCAGCGTCTGCCTACAACTTTTAATGGTATCAACAGCAATTAGATGTACTTCTGACTCAAACACATGCTCTGTCTGGAATGCCTCCTATTTAAAGCCCAGTACACGCAGATGCTATATCATTGACATCCCGTAACCCAACAAACATCTAATAGATCCTCTCAGGCATAGCTGCAGAAGTGAGGTCTAAATGCTCATCCCATCCGATGTATATCTCATTTCTAGGATGGTGGGAACTGTCAGGCATCAGAACCTGAGAACATGCATGTCATTTCTCATCGTTACATTTCCCCACAGAAGAATTAAGCTATCCTAAATGCAAGCCATGACTACAGTAAGAAATTACAAGCTTTTATCTGTATTAGCAAGCAGAAGCTTGAGACACTTAATAAATAAATAAAAAATAATGCCAAGGACTAACGAACAATGATTTTGTCCATCACTGTTGCTGCATTATGCAAGAAATGTTTGGCTAAGACAAAATACATAGGCAGAAAATTAAAATCAAAAAGCTGAGGCAATCAAGGTGACCAAACCCAAGAATTGTTCTCTTGTGGCTGCAGCCAAAAGATGGGGAACTAAAGAGATGGAGAAGGAAAGAGTAAAAGTGACGCTAAAGGACAAACAAAGCAGAGTAACTAGAAATAAGGATCTCAGTCTAACTGGCTTCCCTCTACATTTCAGCTGACTGTAAGAGGGAGAAGAGAGATGCAATTGCTAGGACTGAGGTGAGAAATACCTCCAACTAAAATAATCCTCAAATACATTTACAATTGCATTAGAAGGAAGTGTTACATACTTTCTATAAAACTAAATTTCCTCTTTCATAACCCTCCTGTAAATTAAAATGCTATCACTGGTGAAGTGAACTTCAGCACACATGTGAAAAGATTTTCATTTTGTTACTGGGAATGCTTTTATTGGTTATTAGGAAGACAGTAAAAGCATCCATTGTGTCCAGTGAAGAATGAAAGCAGATGCTGGAAATAAAGATCAATGTCTGAAGACTCTCAGCTTTCAAAATCAGCAGCTATTTCCCCCCAGATGAAGAACTTTTATCCATCAGAACCTGGTGCTCCAAGCACAGAGCAGTGCTCTTGTGTGCCTATGGAAAAATACGCTCAAATAGGAGCAGCTGAGAGGATCCCAGCAGTTACTGACTTCAACAGTCAGGGTAACTCACTTCATACCTCCAATGTGAGGGAAGAACTTTAACAGGAGTAGCCAATCCCCTCTGACCGTCCCTGCCTGACACCCACAAGTTCATCTGCACAAAGAGAACAAGGACCTCATTCACTAGAAAGAATTACTAGTAATTTCTCATAGAGGAACCAGAATCATGTACCTTTGTGATATTTTTTTGCAATTTTTACTTTACTTGTACAATGTTTATGTTCACACAAACTTATTTATACATTTTTCTAGATTGGCAAAGTTCTACCCGATGAGAACATTTTAGCAAACTATTAAAATCTTAAAGGCTTTTATAATTTTTTAAGCAAAAACTGTGAATTGTTCTCATTTACTTACATTCACATCCATGTAAAACTATATATAATTAGTATTTCTCCATTTGTTCAGGATCCTCACAACAACTGTAAGAGTCTCTGGAACTCCAAAAAACCTCACAGAAAAGCTTTGATTTAACCCTCAACTTTAACAATAAAGCAAACTTTGATTTCGCATTTAGTCCAGTTTGGCTCCATCTCCTGCTCAAAGGTACAAACTACATATTGTAACATTTAGATAAGCTTAAAAGTATGAAACTCATAGGTGTTAATCTTACAAAGTACTTGAAGAATGTTTGCTAGAGATGAAAACTATCCTAAGATATTAGAAGTGATCAGTGACTCAGCTGTTAAGTTTCACATATTGATAATTAAGAACAACTGAACACCTATATTGGTGAAACCAGTGGCTCTCTGGATATCTACAATTTCTGGGATGTCCTATATTCCACAGCAAGTGTGTAGTTTCACTGACCTCTGCCTTAAAAATTTCAGGTGGAAAAAACAGGACACTGAAGAAACTCAAGGACAGAGTAACTCTCAACAAAGCTTATTTTTAAAACTCTAGAAGAATTTAAAGCACTGACAGACCAAGAAGGCAACTTGTAAATTGTAGTGTTGTATGGTGCAGATATGAACCATCACAAAGAGAACACAAGATCATCCACCTTGGAAACACTCAATCACTCCATTCTGTAGCAATCTGAAGCAAACAGCAAGGAAAACTTCTCTGCTACTCCTGACCTTTAACAGCAGGCTGGGGAAATCAACTTTCTTTAGGTTATATATACTGGTATTTTTTTCGCAACATACTTTCACCTTTGCATAAGGACTTCCCTTAAAAAAATTCAGCAACAAATGAGGTTCTACTTTTCCTACTTTCATGCAGTTCTCTCCCATACAATTCATTTTTCAATACAGTGGGCTGGTATGGATTTTGCTACATAACCTTCATCCCTGTTTGAGGCCCTCTTTAACTGTAGCTTCTAACGTAGCAACCCAAGCTCACTGCAGGGAATTCACAGCCCTGCAGAGGCTGTACTTTGACATCTTGAGGAGGTTCTGTTACTTCACCCCTTCCCATTCCAGTCCCATGTGTACCAATGTTATTGTAACACACTCAGTACACCAGATGAAGCAACTGATGGCACTATGTTTTTTCGCAATGGCTATACAACAGAGAGGCAGCACAGCATTAAGGAGCACATGGGAAGAAACATGCTCACAGAAACAAAGTGTCAACTTAGAAAGCAGCCTCTCTAAAAACACCTTTTCAAGGACAGAATAAAGTCTAGCAGCAATTTAAACAAAGAACCACCCCCCCAATTTACCTTGAAAAGGGATTCTGAAAATCTTAATGTATCTCTCAAAATTTGTGCAAGTAGTTCTAAACCTTGTTCTTTAGCAGATGAGAAACTGATAGCTAAAGCCTGTCTACTCTTCCTCTGCGCTGCTATCAACATAGCGCTCAGTTGTTTCCACCGGATTGCTGGTTACCCATTTTCCTACTGCGCTTGGTAACCCAACTTAATGCTACACTCAACCCAGAGATTTCCTGACACAGCTTGTTCCAAGTTATTCAGCTGTATTTAGGCTTCACTATGCTGAGCATTGTAAAAAAAAAAAAAAAAAAACCAACATCACCAAAAGAAAACCTGTTGCTCTAATCTACTTCCTCTTTAATGAGATTATGTGATAAAACTCATGATCAGTCTTAGATAGATTTAGTATGACACTTCTTAATAAGCACAGTAAGTAGCTTCATGGCCTGTGAACTACCTCTCTCTTCCAAAATTCAAACTAACTGTCATGCTGATACCCTAGCACTAGCAAGCCTCATCAGTTAGCTGAGAGCAGAGCCTGCTACTATCACAGTATGTTATGTATCTGGTGGTCATGGATTACAGACACGTGTCCTTACACACACTGGACCAAACAGCATGAAATCAGTAACCTGAGGTATGAACTTGTGGCTGCATTCTTTGGGTCCTTCTCTGGACTTCGAACTCACTGGCTTCACCAGTGAACCGTGAGCAATTCAGGAACACTCGGGTCTGCAGCAGCCACCCTAAATGCATATTCAGAGCTCTGTATGAAGAGGACAAATTTCAAACTCTTCAGGGTTCTCAAATATAGTCTATTCCCATGCTAAAAATTTTAGGGGCATTTGGGACACTTTGTTTCACATTTTGTACTCCGTCCTCTCTTCACTGAGAAAAGTCTTCTATGCAGCTAGTGAGTCCCTGGAACTATAGAAAGATTTATGTCACAACATCCTCCTCCTCCTGGCTTAAGACTTACTGCAGGTAGTGATTTCCCATGTCTCTCACTATCAGGGGAAGTTGCTCCGAATCAGCTTCAGTACTCTTCTCTCACCCTGCCTTGTGATGCCAGGATATGCACTCCTGAGCTCAGGAGACCAGACATCAGTGCATGCTCTCCTTTCCTGCACTTCCTGAAGTTCGCAGTGGGGAGCAAAGGCACTTGCAGATCAAAGCCTACCAGAGAGCTTTATTCTTCTGCTTTGTTAAACATGCCCTACAGAATAAATGCAATACACAAGTTCACTGTTTCTCACTGTACTAATGAAAGTCACATAAGGTATTCTTAAAAGTTATTATGTACTCATAAATGTACTATTTTAACACCAATGGATTCTCTTTTTACAACCACTTTGCTACCTAGGAAATCCATGGTTTGTGGTAAATCCTTAAGTGTTCCAGGAGAACACATCAAATTATTCAGTATCGCTTTGCCAAAACTCTAGACAGCAGGAAAAGATTTCACTTTTTGACTGCTGACTGTCACTTGGCTCGAGTCTTTCAGGCTGAAGGGATGTAATAGACGAGTTGTTACACTGGACAATGTGCAGGAAAAAGAAGGGGCTGTGATTTGTTTTGATACAGTTCTAGGGTTTTGTCAGACTTTCCAGGATTCTCTGATACTTACCCTTTTTTCAGATCAATAACCAGAACACTGTGGATTTGGACAAGCATAGATTTGGGGCAGTTTTCTTCTGGGACTGGCAATGTGCAGAAAAGGGGAAAAAGGAGTGGTTTGGGAGAATTGCTTTGTCTCATATTCTGAAATACCCCACTCTAATATGACCCAAGTGTTTACTTCATCTCAGTGGATTCCTCTTCAGAAAGACAATATAACCCAAAAACTTAATATATACAAGTTACAGCCATAAAACCAACCATTTTAATTGAAGCCATTAAAAAAAAACATGTGAGGCAATATAAATGATAAAACTATACTTAGGAAGAAATAGCTAGCACTTTCTGAAAAGCTTTAAAACAGCAACAAACACTTTACAAAAGATTTGAAGGAAGAGAATAAAATTTCCAAACTACAGGTATCGTATAAAGGTAACATTAACAATTATCTTATAAAATACAGCAACAGAGACAAAACGGATACTCAAGCTCATCTGAAACTAAGCCTTCTGGGGTCTTGGTTAAAATGTGTGTTCAAAAACTATTTTAAACAAGGACTAAATACTTCATATTTTAAATGTACAGGTCCCTGGCATAAACATAGCACTATACACATCTTCCAAATAAGCAGTAATTACAAGTTCCTTTAACCATGCGTGGTGTCATCTTCTACAAAGTCTTTGGCCATTTCTGCTGTGATCACATCAATATGACTGACCTGGTGGAACAAAGAAGCATTCAGTTATTACAGTACCTCCTACAGAATAAGACAGACATTTCCAAAGGCTCCAGGACTCAGCAACAGGTCTATGACCAATTTATAACTCCCTTTAAAGAATGAGACATGGGACATCTGCAGGTATTTAAATTCTCTTTCAAGAATGAGAGAACTTTTCATAGAAGACCACAACAGAACTAGAAATTGATGAGATGAAGTGAGTCTGATTCATTTTGAACTCTTGCTAAGTCTCAAATGCACAACTTATTTTAATTGCAGTGTTTACCGAAAAACCTATCATACTATTTACCTTGTTTCTGAATTTTACACCATAGAACTTGTCAGCTGACTCAAGCAGTTCAGGCCTAAAAGTTGTTGTAATAAACTGAGCATGTTCAGCTAATTCCATAATCATATCTAAAAAAGAAAACAAAAATTCTTTATTAATGTAATCTTCTCAATAAAGTGAGACAAACAGGAATAGAAAACTCTGCCTTATTCAAAATGAGGTTTTGGTTAATGAAGCAAAATACTCACAAATCAAGAAAGTATTTATACCAGTTTTACTTCCCAGATAATACATACAAGTATTATCATTAATTGCAGTATGGACTCTGCTAAGTCCAGCCACTCAGCAAACCTACTATGGTATTAAACTTCTACAATAAAAACAGCATAAGCATTTTTCCATTAATTTTTAATATCAAACTAGACTTCAAAACAGGACTGTTTTTCAACACACTTAAGTGCAGTAAGGAGACCCTTTAGATGCAGTAACAAAATGGAGCTTCTAGCTAAAACCAAGTTCATGAAACCTTCCCCAAACACACCCCGGGCTTCTCAAAAATGTGCTTTTATGATTAAAAGCTTTATTCTTAAGCATCAGGGATGAGAATACAAACTATTACCTTCAACTACAATGAAGACTATAAAAGGTAGACAGGTACCTGAGACAGCTTTTCTATGCTGGGCATCCAAGGCTTGGTCGATTTCATCAAACAAGTAAAACGGAGCTGGATCACATTTCTGGATGGCAAATATTAGGGCCAGGGCCACTAAAGATTTCTGTCCACCTGAAAGTTGCTGCATTTCTCTCATTTCACCCTGCTTCCCTGTAAATGATACCTAAGAAAACAATGCAACAGGAAGGTTATTCCATAACACTGAACCACAGCATCACTTGCTATTAAACAAACAGGATCAACTAACTGTTGCCTTTTAAAATATAGTTCGAAGGCAACCTAAACGAACATGCAGGGGACTGAAAACCAAGTATTTTTCTTTACCCTTATGCCAACTCCAGTGAACTGATCTACAGATGGAACACTGCTCTGAGATCCAGATCCCCTTTCGCTCTCAGTGCTGCCTTCACCTTCATCCTGGGACTGGCTGCCCTCCACATCTCCTTTCTTCATCACTAACGTGGCCTTGCCACCAGGTACTAACTTTTGGAATACTTCACTGAAATTTTTTGACACCTGAAAAAGAAACAGTCAATAAACCAACTCATTTTTAGAGTGAAATCGAATGCTGTTTTTGCATGAGCACAAGAAGTATCTGCTTCAAAGCAGAGATCCACATTCTTAAGCAGAAGAAATGTATGCTGTACAAAGCTTGACTTAAAAAAAAAGAGCCAAACCAACCATTTTTGTAGTATGAGAATTTTCAAAATTTTTTACAAGAAAATGGTACAATTAAAACATAGAACTGTAGCAAAACCAAGATTTATTAAGTAACCTTCAGTTAAGCAAAAAACCTTTAAAGAGAAGAATTCACAGACTTCGTAGTGAAGATCCTTTGTCAACATTAGAATTACTTTCACTAAATCTAAGAAGGGATTTGGTGCAGTTTTCTGCCACAGTTCCCAGAAAGGGTTGTACAGCATACATAGGAACTCACTTGACAGGAAGTATTGAAAAGGTTTAAAGAAAAGCTAGAGTTGTATTGGAGATGGGCACATATTGAAAATGGTAGCCTATTTATTTTTCAGTACTTAAAAAACCCACAAGCCTGAAGTTACATGACACTGCCTTCTCCCAGTATAGATTTATTTAGTATCTGCTTCTTCCCATATTGCTGCTACACCATGGGACAGCTTGATTGATTTCAGCACCAGTGTCTTTACAACGGTTCCCATTTTGTTACCTGTTTGAAAGTCAGCTGAATAGCCTCATATTTCCTGAGCTCAAGGACATTCATCAGCTCCATGATGGATTTGTAACCCCTGTCCAGTTCTTCTTGTCTTTTTATCAATTTTTCCTTCTGCTCTGAGAAATTCACAAACTGATCTAAAGCTTTTTTGTTAACGTGACTGTATTTCTTCAGTTCAGTATTGCACTGCTCCAGCTTGCGGAATAACTGAAAACAGAAAACATTAACACACCAAAGTGACTTGCAATTCTAGCCACATTTGACACCCAAGATGCAGGTGACACTAACATCTCAGGTTGTGAAACATGAAACCAAGGACACTACTTACCTGCTTTAAACTTAAAGTCTGATACTTTTCAAAAGCCTCCTGTGGAAGTGAACCCAACTCTCGGATTTTCTTCATGCATTCCTCTTTCTTCTTGAGAAGCATGCCTTGCCTGTTCGTCATTTTTTCAAGTTCTTTTGTATCATGGTTAATGGCATCCATATGCTCCTTTTCCATGTTCTTCCAGCGTTCCATGCTCTTCTGAAGTTCCTTAATTCCTGCTTCTGTTTTGTCAATAGAGTTATCCAGATCTGCAATAATGAGCAAGAGTACAAAACCCAAAGTTGTAACTCTTACACGCCTGCATAAGATCAGCAATGATCCAAGAAAGTATTTATGAAACAAAAAGATAAACTAAAGAAGATCTATTAAGGAACAGGTTAAATTTCAGGCAAAAGGCTGAAAATCCCTCTTTTCTTCCCCTCGAGAATATGGCTTAAAAAACCCCCAAACAAATGTACTACAGTCATATTGTTCAAGTCTTGGAAGACAAGCAAAGGAAGTTTCAAGCCATACAGATGTGATAGTCTATTTGACAGCAGCTGAGCTTTAAATGGGTTAGACAAAATTCAGAACAATTATACAAGATCTTGCTTGTAGGACAGTTGCCTCGCAAGTACTATGCCCTGAAGCCAGAAGCCCATTACCACCAACACAAGTTAATTACAATATGGTCTATTTCTCAATCAAATATGGTATGTGTGAACTTTCAAAACCCTGGAGAGTTTTCTTTCCAAAACATAATGTTACCAACCATCTGACCGTGCCAGTGTATCCTTCACTCGTTTGTTGATAGCCTCAAGTTCTGATGTTGTGGCAGTAAGAACTGTGCCACCTTCTGTTTCTCGAAGCTCATTCAGTTCCTGTGGGATAAATAAATGCCACCAAGCTTCAGCAGGAATGGGAACATAAGTATAAGCCAGACAAACAAGCCATCCTTTCATATAACTACATGTAACTATTATATACATACAACATTCAATATTTTAGTAAACTTCTAGAGAATAGTTAAGACTTTCAAACAAATCTGTCATTATGATAGTTCTACTTATACACAGGACTGTATTCACAGTAGTTTTTGTCAAAAACTTACTGTACTGAAATTCAAAGAAACACTTAACTGTTTATCCCAGTTTATACATATGGAAGCAAACCCATCACAGACAATGCAGTGCAACAAATGAATATTTATAAAATTATTTAATACGTGTTAGCCCTGGAAATAAACCAAAACCAGACTGCAAAAGTACATTTAAGAGGAAATCCTTACTTGTTCCACTTGGTCTAAGCGTTTTCTCAGATTCTCATTGAGATATGTTTCAACTCTTGTGATAATGCCTTCTAATTTAATCCTCTCATTCAAAAGCTGCCTGTTTTCCTGAAGAAAGTACAGTAGTGTATTAGTTGCCTTACCTGACTAGGACCATTTTTTCCTTGTTACAAAAAAAAAGAAACTAGTACAACCACAAAACCAAAAAAACCTACTCTTCACACAATTCTGTGTATTAAAATATCACAATTCTCTAGACTGTTACTCTAATTTTAACGTACAGAAAAAACAAATAAGGTGTCTAGTGTAAAAGTCAACTGTACAGATCAGTGAGTTTATTAATCTTTATTTCTATATGAACCCAATTCTTAAACCCAGAAATGCTTTAGAGAGTATATTTAAGAAGCAGTATTTTTCCAGCAACATGTGTGTCAACCAGAAGCTTAGTTTTGTCTCCCCTATCACGTCCTTAAAGGAATTGTTTTCCTTTCCCATACTGTGCATCCTCCCTTCAGATGATACCTATTTGTATTTATTGTTGGAAAGTCAATAGCAAGAAAATTATGATGATTCCAACACAAATAGCCTTAATTCTCACACAATCAACTGGCAAAATTCACCCAGTGTTTGAGAAAACTTGCAAATACACTTTGCAAATGAGAGAACTTCAAACACACCTACCTACTACTAATGAAGCACTACTTTAATGACACTATATTCCTAAGTGACTTTTCATACAAAAAGACAAAAACAAGTTTATTGATAAGAAAGGGACTACATTTAATGGCAAGACATTTTCTTTTCCTTACTTGCTGTAGTTGTCGGATTTCATCATTAAGAGCATCCACACGCTTCTGATCTTCAAGACTGAGCTGGGACAACAAATCTGTCCCCAATTCTGCTTTTAATGATTCTCTAGTTGACTCCATAGCATGTAAACTTGCCTCCAAGCTCTGCAAGCTACGTTGCTGTGGAACAGATATTAGACAGAATCACTCCTCAAAGCAATCCTCAGATTTATATGAATTTCACCTTTATATTAACATATTTTTGTGGAAAATCTCCAGTTCTCTCTTCATATTTTGTATTATAATATTAACCAGAAAGGAATGCAAGTTTATCAGTAACATTAATGAAACAATATAAACCCAGTAACAACTTTCAATATCCCCATACCAACCTTAGGCATAAATGTCTTTTCAGACTGCTGCCTCTTCTCCTTCAGCATTTTCATCTCTGACAAAATACTGTCTCGAGAGGCTTTGAACTTTCTCTGCTGTGTTTCAATTTGCTGCATTTGGTTCATTAGCTGATCAATCTCATTATTAATCCATACTGTGGGCTAAGGAAAATTCTGTCCTTGTTTTAAAAATCATTTTATACCTACTAGTACCTTCAATTTTTTCTGTCTGACATATTCATCTGTCATCAAAATAAGAAACAAAGCAAAACTCCACCAAACCATAATAATCAGTTGTAGAGGAAAATTCAAGGATCATCAGCAAAAGTAACTTGAGCAGCTTATCAACTTATCAAGTCACTTATCAAGAACTAAGCTAAATGAAGCTTTCCTTGCTTATTTTACATGACATTTAGAAGAACGCTTCTGCTTATTTGCTGTCCCAACAGTGTCTCTAATGCACAGATGCAGGTCAACAAGCAAAGGAGTCCAGGTTGTAGGACAGAACGACCCGGGTGATGCAGAAGAAAACGGTATAAATCTCCCTTACTCCTGAACTGTAGATACTGGATCTCAAAAGGACACTGTGCGAAGAGACTGTAAAGACCAAACTGTCAAGAAACTCAGAGCTTATTATAACACAAAGCTCTCCCATCTCCCCTGCAGAGCGTAAGTGGACTATGTAACACATCAATTCAGGACACAAGTACTAAAAATACAGCCTGAGTCAGAAGAAGCAGAGAAGATTAATACAGATAACAAGAATATCTGGTTATGGCAGTTACTACAACAGACTCTAAAAGGAATAGAAAGCCTCATTATCTAGGGTTTAACCTCATCTCTAAGTTTTAAAGATCAATATCAAATACAGTAACACAGAGAACTAGGCTGCACACAAAACAGTCAAAAGAAATGCCACAGCTAATATGTAACAAGTCTGTCTCCTGTTTTTCATCTATTACTGTAAACACAAAACAAAAGCTTTGCCACACAACCTTCCCCACTAACAACAAAAGGATATTTTCAATGTTCCTGCGTAAGTTTTCATTGAGCTTTGCTTCAAGTTCACCAAGTTCTTCTTCTGCTTTTCTAACATCTTTTTGCAATTCAAGCCGAGACTTCCTGGTATCATAATAACCTCCAGTCAAAGCACCTCGATGGCTGACTTGATCACCTAAGAGCAGAACAGAATGAGATATAAAGTGCACACTACATGCTTGCCAAAAAGTCCAGCACACTTTCTACAACGCAACTGAGCAGGTTAACTAGAACATTTCAACTAACCTACAAAAGCACTGACTGTATCAGCAATCATATGTTTACAGTAATTAGGGAAATGTTTATTTCTGTATTCATTTTAAGTGCATTCCCTCTCTCAAGATGAACAGAGACTGCTATGATCTCCTTTAAGCATGGGCTTACTTTTGTGTTTGTTTTTAATTAACTTCTGAAACCCATGCAGCTTGAAGGAAAAAAAATACTTATACTAAGGGAAAAATGCAAATGCCTAGCACTACCAGTTTGGAAAAAAAATCTCAAGTTTTCTATGAGGAAATAGAGAGATGAAGTAATTAGCAGCATCTGTGGCTTGTAGAGTACGCTGACACTGAAAAATTAATAACTTCCTCCTCAGACACCCTTAGAAATTTTTTCAGATTGACTTTAAGACACAAAAAGACAACAATAAGCCTGCAGGGAATCTGCCCTCTTAAAAACAGGCAATTAACAAGAGATATAGATTGTTTCAGAGAACATAACATGTAAACAATCTGTTGCACAGAAGAATGCACCTTGCCCTTATCAGGAATTAAGGCCATTCATTCACACCCTAAACACTGGCTTGACCTTGGGAAAACACCGTGCACACTCCAGGAAAACAAACACCTGTTAAATTGGATTAAAAAACTGGATGAATGCAAACCTAATCTCCTTTGTAATTCTCAGGATGGAGATACATAGCTACTAACATTTAGATCCGAAGAAAATTCCACAGCTTGTCGAGAAATTCTGTATTTTTAAGCATTGTACTTGACCAAATGCAACCTTGTACATACATCTCAGTCAAGTATACTATTATTTTTAATTATCTTATTTTGACAACACTGAACAGACCAAGTTTAATGAGCCCCATGTCCCCAGGATTCCTATTTTTACAATAAATAATTTATAAAATTGCAGTATTTACCTTCCAGAGTGATACAATCCATTGTGAAAGCTCTGGCCAGCTGGGTGGACACTTCCATGCTACGACAAATTAAAGTCTTCCCAAAAACATGTTTGAATGCTTTATCGAATCTTGGATTGTATCTCAGTTTGCTGATCATAGGAATAGCATCCTGAAGTGACAGAATTACAATTCAGCAATTTAAGTAATTCTTGATTATCAGGTTACAATAAAACTCTACTTATTAGTACTGCCTTTTTACTTGCAAAGTGCAGTTAATAAAGAGCAGATATCTCGTAGGAAAGTGCTTCTCTGTGACAAGAGTTTTTTTATGTTGAGAAGCATACATTAAAAGTAGTATTTAACTGCATTCACCAGAAAAGCAAGTGGTGGGCAATAAGCAATGTACACAGCTCAAAACATGAGGCTTTGTAGTTATGAAGCAAAGGTAGGTTTGAAAGGAATTCTTACTCACATTAGTCTCAGGATAAGCAGTATCTCTAACATCCAGCTTGTTCAGAGGGAGGAAAGTAACTTCTCCAGGAAGGTTCATTTTGTTAAATTCCATTAGGATTTTTGTACTGACCTCATCAGAATCCACAATGTGATAAAACAACCTATTTAACAAGCCAAACAAATAGGCTAAACTTTACTATACTAAAAGGACAAACATTTGTATACAGACAGTATTCATGCAGGTACCATTAAATAACACATCACTATAAAGCTGCATTGCATTTTCAATTCCATGCCTTAGAAAAAGCAAGAGGAGATACTCTTTTCACTTTTGCTAATATGGGATCAGCCAACACCTTTACATTCCACGATCCAGCCAAGAGTAGCTCAATACATGTACAGTGACACTGTGTACACACCTCTGTCCTGCATTTCCATACACAACGTTCAACCCTCCCTCTCTGCATGGATCTACAGAATTTGTCTCTGCTACCTCTATACACCACACAGAGAGACACAGACCACATTCACCGACCTCCCTGCACACTATGAGGATTAGCACCACAGGGACTGAAATAAGCAATTTTTTCTTTGCAAGTTGAACTACAGCTTGCTTGTTACAGCTTTTTCCAAATTATGGGGCACAACAGGATTCAGAGAGAACTGAAAAGTGCTTGGAAGAGACGCCCTTGTTCACACTGAAACAGAAGTTGCAGAAGCGCCACTGCATTCCAGTCGTGGTAGCATCAATATTTCTATATGACACTTTGCAAGATCATGTCACCTCTGTGCTCTTTCCAGCTCTTACGCCACTACCTACATTTCATTAAAGCAAGAACTTTTATGACTACTCATGAGTTGGAACAGGGACTGATCACACAAAAAGACAATTTTAATTAGATGTTGCAGCAAGTGGTGGATCACCCAACAGACACTTACTTCTTCTAGAAAACATTTTACACGGACTCATTAACACTCAACATCTTTTCAGACAGCTTTTAAACAGTAGTTTTTGACAGTTTAGAGACCATTCTCAACCATGAGATTTTCTAGTGCAAATGAAATAGTTCTTACTGTTACTGAAACATCAGCCTTGCTTACTGTAGAATTCTCCACACTAGAAGATGCTGTCCATTTTATTCAATGTAAGTCTTACCACCAATCAAGTGTCAGGAGTGTGGGTCTGGGGCCTTTTTGTTTTTTTTTTTT
Source organism: Corvus cornix cornix (assembly GCF_000738735.6). Taxonomy (NCBI): domain Eukaryota; kingdom Metazoa; phylum Chordata; class Aves; order Passeriformes; family Corvidae; genus Corvus; species Corvus cornix. The sequence continues at coordinate 9,884,101 of NC_046336.1, forward strand.
TTCTTTTTTTCTCTCTGGTTTTGTTTTAGGTTTTTTTTAGACAAAGTCAGGAGCAGCTAGGACTAATATTTAAATAGGCAGAATTCTTCTTAGTTCCTTCACAAAGGAATAGCAGTTAGATCATGCTATATAGAAGGCCCTTTGACAAAAATAGGCAAGACATGAAGTTCAAAACAATAATATTTCAGTAGCAGCTTGCAACAACAACTGAATTGTGACACTGCACTAAAGAGCACATAATTACCTGTTCCCTGCAGTGACTTCAACACAGGTGTAGAAAGCTGGTTCACATTCAAAGTTATTCATCACGATTCCATGATAGCCATTTAGAACATGCTGGTTTATGCCTTTTCGACGGAAGTGCTCCAAAACTTTGTTTATGCTGTCTATACCATTCAAAATGGCCTGTTAAAATACAACTAATTACTGTATTGCAGCTAAAACGTGTGGGCATAATATTCATTTTACCATTAAACTTTGTAACAGGTGTAACCTTCTTTTTTGCCAAATTCCTGTAAACCTACAGCACTAACAGAAGATACTGAAATAAGAATCCATCACTTCTCAGTTTTTTTTATTTGGGGTTTTTTTAAGCAAAAAGGTATCAGAAGAAATTTTAAAAACATTCCATTTCTTCCTAGTCTCCTTATATCAACTACCTTGAGCTTGCAAAACTCACTTTCAAGTAGCTCTAGAACCATAAATATTTGAAAAATTCAGCTTAAAATATAATTTGTCGAACTTAATTATGACAGAAAGACAATAATTTAAAAAATAACTTATATCTTTCAGATAAAACTGACTTGTCCTTTAAGAATGAGATTCCACAAGGGATTCTCAAGAGCAAGGTTATCTTACCTTTCCTGTTGCTGCTCTGAGAAGCTGCTGTTTCTTTTCTAGATCCTCCCTCTTTGCAGCAAGAGCTTGTTGTTCTGCATTCTCTTCTCTCCATAGATAACTACAGAACAAAACCAATAAAATTTTGTAAGTGTGAATGCAATCTGTAAGTTTTATTATTATTTTCTTAAAGACTGCTAATCTAATGGGAAGGCAAAGTGCAGAAGTTCATACATGGCCATATTTAAAAAACATACCTACATGCCATGTTAAAAACTACACAGTTGGGGTCCTTCACATTAAGTGAGATTGAGATATATTTCAATTAATTACTAACTTTCTTTCACTCTGTAGCTCATCCTTTTTATTTTTCACTTCATAGTATTTTCTGTCCAATTCTTCAACACGAGCCTTCACTTCATTAAGATCCTGGTCCAGTTTCTAACACAAAGAAAAGAACAGTATGAAACTACAGCTCTCTATATTAAAAAAAACAAACAAAACCAACCAACCCTTTATTTTATTCAATACTGAACTACTAAAAAATCAGGTAAGTCCTACAAACATTCTAACCAGTTTACAACAAACTGCAAAAGCACTAAGAAAAAAGACAGCTTTGTAAAGAAGCAGTAACAAGGTGTAGGTGCCACACAGATAGCAAGGCAGGCACTGAGTTCAGCTGTGCCTCTGGGCATTAAAGTGAAATGGATCCCTGTAAGTCACAGCAAGAACTGGAATCAAAACAGTAACTAACATACATATAACTTCTGTGTAATCATGCTCTGAAATGACATTTGTGATAAGTACAACTAATCTTGTGTACCATGTCAACCTGCTATTAGTCAAAAGTCTCAGCCTGCTCTCCAGCAGTACTAGATTTTCAAGACAGCTGCTGTCAACAGTGTGCTGTTTAAGCCAATGCACAGACATCCTCCCTTTGCTCACTTAACACCTGCCATTTTCAAAGCAGCTCAGGGCTAGCACTCAATAGTGTTTACAAATTTATATGTGTACAAGGAGAAGTAACTGTGTTCTAAAAACACAGCCAGCTCACTCCAAACTAACCTTGCAAGCTCTCAATCACATTCACCCAAGATGCCTTCTCTTTGAACAACAAAAAGCTATACAACTCTTCACCTAAGCATAAATCAACCTTCCTTGAGGAGGAAAAGGAAACCAAGACATGTTTATAGAAAGGAATCAAAATCCACAACAAATTGAACCCCTTCAATTTTATAGAATTACCACTGAGCAGTCCAGTACAATTGCAGTCAGCCAGTGGTAAAGGCTGTTTTCTTCATTCACCAACTCAGAGAATCACGACTTTGATAATGTGGGTCCCAATCAAGAAGTGTTTTAGCAGAACACCATCATCTTTGTACAACTACACTCCTCCCTGGTGTCAGACTGACCCTTAATTTCAGTAGGAATATTACACAAAGACCAAGAACACCATCAGCATTGGCACTGTATGCTCTCTCAATATAAAAGCAGTGTTTTCACAGCTGGAGCTCCTAGCAGAAATGCTATCTTTGGATTATTTTGCTGTATTTGCACTCTAAGAGCTGTTTCTGAATGGAAATTAAAATCTAAGTTATGCAGGTAATACAATAACAGATTAATCTTCTAACATGCCTAGGGATGCAACTTCTAACCAGCTGCAACCATGGTACAAGGGTGCAGTGCCTGCTGCATAGTTAAAAAGATCCTCTTGCTTGGGGAAAATGAGAGAAGTGGAAACAATCAACACAGACTTCTATAAGAACGTAACAAACTTATCTATGACGTGGCTATGTTCAATGTAGACAAGAGCAAGGCAGATAGAAGCCTCTTCCTGATAACTCAGGCCAAACATATTGGGGAAAATACCAGAAGGCAAAGCCAACATAGAGAGTGAAGTTAGTGCAATGCTAAAGGAGTTTAAAGCTTATCTGCAGATTTTCAGTAAGCATTTTTCAAAGACCACATCCAACCAGAAAGTCACATCATCCTTATAAATATGCACTGAAGTCTGACTGTCCAAGACTGAGTATTTAACCCTTCTCCCAAAAAGACTGAGAGTAAGCTGAAAACTTACACTGTACTGTTCCAAGTTTTTCTCCTTGTTTGCCTCTGTATCCTCTAAATCCTTGTGTATAGCTGCAATCTGCCGCTTCTTGTCATTGATGGCTTGATCTAAAGACTTCAGCTCTTTCTTTATCCACTTATCCCTTTCCTCTTTGGAAGTAAACTGGCTCCCTCGACCTTGTTTTGCATAAAGATCTGTTCTTTCTTGTGTAGCCTGTGCAAGTCTGTTTTGAGAATGGAAAGACATGCTGTATTATAAAGAAATCTTGAATTTATTAAAAGCAAGCATTAAGAATTACAATTAGAATTTTCAAGACGTGTCAAACCAGGCTCTAAAATTTAAGCACCAAATCAGTAACAAAAAGGATCATGTTATAAAAAATAAAATCATCCACAAGAAGTGGTTAAGCTTAGAAAATCATTTTGCCAAATACTGCTCCCATCCCAACAATAAAGCAGGCTTTTTACAGACCGTCTCCAAGTGCATGTAGCTACCCCACTGTCAAGCAACATGTACAAGCTTTTGTTAATTGCAGATGGATAGCATTGATAAAATTTGTACAGAATGCCACAGACCTAGCAATTCCCCTCTCTTCTTTTTCTTTTACGCTGTTAAATTTTGGCTCTGTTTCTGCCAGTTCTTTCTGCTTCTCCTCGATTTTCTCAAGAAGTTTTTGCCTCTCTTTTAGCAGTCTTTTCTGAAAGTCAAACAAAGCAGTATTTAAAGCTAGTATTTAAACTAATCTACCAAACCTTACAAAACAGTGACAGGCTCCAGTCTAAAACCAAAACCTCAGTGTACAAGAATACTTCCTTGTGCCAGTGACATTTTAAGACTTCACTGCTGTTACATACCCTTTGCTCACTGTTGCCAGCTAATTCATCCTGTAGATCTTTAGCCTTCAGCTCTAATTTAGTCCTCTGTTTGATCTGCTCCTGTCTTTCAGCACTAAGTTGCTCCTTCTCTTCTTTCATTGCAGAAATCTTTGTCTTCAGTTCTCGAACTTGCCGTTCTATTTCCTATGCAAATTTAAGTATGCAGTATCTTAAACACTGAAGGAATATTTCACTATTTATCAAAACTCACAAGATCATTATTCTGTAGATCACAATACAGTAGATGTGTGAAAAACCCCAAGCTTCCAAACAGGATGAACGCACGCAACAGAATTCAATATAATTTTAAGACACCACCAGCCCTCACCCTCTCCCTCTCGCCTTCCTCCAAAAAATCCCCAAAACCACAAAGCAAAACACACCTCTGGAGAGCCCTTAAAAATATTTTTACCTCCATTTTATCTCTAGCATCTTGCTGTGCATCTCTCAGCTGCCTGGATTTTTCTCCACTTGTCTCTCGTTTAGCAGAAAGCTGTATGGAAATATCACCAATAGCTTAAGTAGCCAGATTCTGTTTTAGTAGTAGTTCCAGAAAGAAATTATTTAGTGAAGAACAGTGATGTTGAGGAGTACATACAGTGCAGGTAGTTCGGTGCACAGCTGAGGACTGCTGCAGGTTGAGTTTTGGGTGGCGGAAGCCACAGGAAGAGAACTAACATCCCGTTGCACAACAAAGGGCATGGGAAGCCCCAGGCTTCTACTGTGATGGGATAAAAACTCAGTTTCCTTTGCTGGAGTCCCTCCTTGGAGGCACCAGCTTGAGCTGTTCCTTTGTTATTTAGTTACTGCATCAAGATGCAATTATTTTAAGGATCGAGACATGTGAGACTCTGCTATGGGAAATCTGATCTGACTGTGAGCGTGGTGTGCAGGGAGTCAAGCGAGGCACCTGTGCTGGGAAGGGGCTTCGGTCCTAGCTCAGGTGGTGTGGTTGTGACTGCCAGAGTGGCTCCTGAGTGGCTGGACAGGAAAGTTTCCTTAACACTGTCAGGACTCCATCAAGGAACAAAAGGGGATGGTAGCAAAAACAACCCAACAGCTCATTACATTTTGTACTAGCCAAGATACTTTACCTCATCAAGCTTAGCTCGGGTTTCATTAAGTTCCTGATTATAAATGGTGTATTCTAATGCTCTCCTCATTTTATCCCATTTCTGGTATTGTGCCAGTTCTTCTTTCTCCTCTTCTAGAGTATGCAGTCGCTCTTCAATGTATTTCAACAACTCATTGATCTTCTCTCTCTTGCCCTCTTTAGAAAGCATGACAAGATTGAAATTCAGTTAAATGCTGTAATATAATCTCTCATCTTTACAGCCACTGAATCTACTCCAGTGATTAACTATTTGTCAACATACATGAAATGTTCATACACCCCATATACAGAAGTTCTCAAAAAAACCATCCTAACAGCAGAACTGTTGATACTTGTTACGTAATGCAACACAAGCATATACTCTCTTGGCTCATACACTTAAAATATTATAGACTGTACAACATGAACTTTAGTGTTTGCACAGCAGTAGGTATCCTGATTTTTGGATCACTGCCAGCTGACATCACTCATATATTTTGAGTAGTACATTTATCTGTATTAGCTTAGCTAAAAAGTTTTATTACTAAAAGCACACAGAAGGTAGCTTACTAAACCTTTTGAGATATTGGAAATTCAAGGAGGAAATATGACAAGCTCTGCATGGTTTAACATACCATGAACAACATCTATCTAGCTTTACTGAAAAAGCCTGAAGTTTTAGAGTTGACTTACTGTGGCATAAAGCAATAATTTCTTAGAAATTTTACCTGTTTCTTTCATTAATGAAATACTCTCCTCTTTACGTTCATCGTACACTCTGGTACCAGCTACTTCTCTCAGTAATTTCAGTCTTTGAGAGTCAGGAGCTGTGGCCATCTGGTTGATCTGAAAATTCAAGATCTATGATTTCAATAACCTGCTCTGGATGTATGGCTAACCACAACAGATCAAAGATTGCACTTTTTTGCTCTGCCTGCTTGCCTGAGGTTTTGGCAGGAAGATTCAGACACACGGCACACACCACACTGCTTTCTTTTTGAGACAGTTAGTTTAGGACAGCAAGTATTCTGCTTGCAATGAAATTTATTGCTTTTCAAATGTTACCATTTGTTGCCAAAACTCAGGATACAAGTATTATGTACACTGAAGAAATCATAAACCACTCAAAATTATGTTTAGAGAAACTCAAGCTTGGGCTTTTAAGTCCTGGTACTAAATCAAAGAGTTTAAGTGCCTCCATAAAACCACACTAAAATGTAGGGATTACAAATCTTAGAATAATTCACAGCATGAAACACTCATTAATATGACATCAAATCAGTCATACAATTACACCCAACGTAAGACTCATTTCCCTTTAATAGAATTTCAGTGGCTGCATGCTTTTGTAAGAAGGTAACTGTTTCTTATTTGTCTTATATTAAATCCAGTATGTGTATTTTGGCTGTTAAATAGTGTGCACCAATCCTCACTACAAGTGACTTTCCAGCTCAAGCTGTTTCTTTCAAATACATATATTCAACTGTATAGGAAAATATGTCCTGATAAACATCTGGCAGACTGTACTATGGGTTAGCATTCCTGACATCAAGTGCTCCTCAAGTGTCCTGCATTCCTCTCTAAGTATGCCTTCCAGTAACCTTTTGGAGGTGACACTTACCAGCATCTCTTTGATCCATCCTGTGAGCCATTACAAGTAGTCTGTTCTTTGTCTGCAGATGTGGGTGTCTTTTGAAAGCTCTAGTAAGCTGCTTGGGTCTTCAAGACCAGTTAAGACAGGCCATGAGCCCTTTACCTGATGTGCACTTTTGGTACTTCTGCATTTTCCACTCATTGTCCACTGACAGTACTTTTTAACCTCTAATTCTCTACCACTACTTTGCTGCCTCGTCTGTAGGCCCAGAAATCTTTGAATTTACACTGAAATAGTCACAGGAATCAAGTCTGCTTTGTATTTAACTATATGGAAAAAAACCTCATTATAAAGATGACCATGACACAAACCCTTTACTAAATATCAACATTTACGGACATTAAGTATTTTTTTCTTAAAATCAACATAAACTACTAAAACAGTAATATCTGCCAAAGAAACAGCTACATACAAGAACTATTTCAACTACAGTAGATTTAGGTTTTGGTTTCCTTCTGAAATAATTGAACTAAGTTTGGCATGCAGGAAACATGATACCCTTGACAGTGATTCCTTCTACTTCGTGAAAAAGACTTACCTTTCCTTGTTTGACAATATAGTAGGGATTACTGCGAGAAAATCCAGCACTTTCAAGAAGATTCATGACATCATTTTTCCTGAAATGTTATTATGAAGCCATTAAAAACTTACAGTAAAAATGACAGCTGTAAAAACGCAGTAAAGTATCACAACTACACATCACATAATGTAACCACCGTGTGCAATGCATGCTCTGTTTGAAGAAGCTTCTTCATTTGAAAATGGTGATACTAAAATGAAATGAGAGAATAAAAATGGAAAATATCTAAAATACTATAGAATTGGAAAGAGATTAAGAAGTAAGGACCTTGAAGCACAGAGGAGGGAAATACAGGCAAAGATAACACAAGGAAGGATATAAAACCACCTAGAGTGTGGTAACTTTTATTTTAAAAAGCCCTGAAAGAAATACTATGCAAGCAGTTAAACACCCCATCAATGGATGGATTAAACTGCAAATTCAAAGTCTGCTGTCTATTGCACAAGGACTGACACCCAGTATTACACAACAGAAATAAATTATTTCATCCTAATGATGCAAGTGTTGGGTTTGCCTGTAGAATTTTACAGGAATACTACTATTCTCATTCAGATAAGAAAAAGAAGTACCTACGTCACCATTTTCTTGTCTAAGAAATATTGGTCCTTCTTGGCTCCAATGACTCTACGAAGTGAGACTTCCTCTTTATCAATCTTAAGAAAACAAAAGCCAGTAAATACACATACCTACTGCAAGCAGCTGTAACTAACCCAGAATGTTTATGGCACTTTTTACTAGAAATGACTCAAAAGCAATTACCATACTGAAGTCTTCCATAACACTGAGACTACTTGAGTCTGAAATTATAATCTATGTCCAAAGCAGTTCACTGAACTTACCGGTAACCTGTTGTCGGAATTGTCAAATATAATCTCCACAAATGCCGAAATAACACGAGGACCTGTACCTTCCTAAGAAAGGAGATGTTTTGGTTAGACAACTGCCACCTTATAAAAGATTTTGAACTCATTCTTCTTCTCTTTTCCCTGATGACCCCACTTCCCCCTTCCTTTCAAGGACTCGAGATGCAAAAGCATTTACATAAGATCCAGCATGCATATTTTTATTTCTGAAAATCTTGGCTACACATTCACTGGTGTGCATTATCAACATAATGTATTACTGCGCAATAAATTCCCTTTTGCCAATGGAAACAAAGAAAGATGCTTTCAAAATAATTAGCTTAAAATATCCACAGCCCAGCAATTTTAACATTTTTGTTGTACCATTCAAATGCATTAGCTTATTCTTTAGTTTTTGTTGTTATACACCTTCACTTACATGCAGCAAAGCCAGTCTCTGCTCCGGACGAAGATGACTAAACTCATCACTGAGGACAAACTGAATTGCTGTAATGAAATAGTAAAGAAACAGAAGATTTATTCTTTCCTTCAGGGAGCTATGCAGCAGTTTCATTAACTCAAAACACAGTGGTTTACTGTTGTATAATACAGTCATGCTGTTGCTAAAATCTTACAATATTTCTTCATCAAAAACCTTAATTTGCTGGATCGTTATCACTCGACCTGCTGTACAGCAGGATTTATCTGAAGTAGTTATTGTTGCCACATTTCTGGCTCACTGCATAATCATTAACAATGCTGAACAAGTAGGAATTCATGAGCTTTCCTCTACATATACGCAGCACACAGGCTAGGCTAAAAATATTGCTAAAATACTTAGCACACAGCAATTTATAAACACAACTGTCACAAAGACTACTGACACCTTTAATTAGCATCTTTGCTCTTCCATTAGTGCTCCCACCCCACACAATCCCCCTCATAACCTTACATTAAGCTGTGCTAAACTGCTATGGAGTAGAATTTAGCCACTAAGGACGTCTAAAACTACTGCAAATATCATGAACATCTTTCATGGTGGGCAACTTTTAGAATCACTTTCCTGTAAATACTTTTGCCAACTGAAAGCCTTAGAAGGACCTTAGTAAGAGAAGCTGAATTCTAGGGAAAAACCTGGACTAAGTATTAAACAAGTGCATTGAGATATGCCTTTCATCACTGTCAAGTAATTTCCAATCTGCGACTCCTTATTGAGGAGGATAATTTGTTAAACCAAATTCTAGCACAAACAAGCAAAGAAACCTGGTATCTTCAGCATCCCTTGGCTAATAAGAAATCCATGCTTACCATAAAAAAAGTTGCTTTTTCCAGATCCATTTCTTCCCACTGAAAATTAAAACACAAAGTATAGCACAGGTTATAGTTGACATAGGTTAACAGTGCAAGGTACCTTAAATACTACATAAAAATATTCAAGAGCAGAACCCAAATATAACGCAGCCAAATGAAATCTCAGGGGAATGAGGTGAACTTGGTAGGTGGATCACTTAGTCATTGAGTACAGGACAGTAGCCCTTTGTCCACTCAAACACATTACCTGGATTTACAAACTCCAATACTATTCCACAATGAGAATAATAGTTATTCCAATCGTATTTATTGCCGGGCTTTTTGCTTCTTATACTGATATTCTGATGAATAAGAACAGTAGACCTAAGCCAAATTCTCCTGGCCCCAGAACATTTATCCAGAGGAAACCATTTGCCTGTGCATTCAGGTTGGCTGTATGAACTTCACATAGCACATTAACTTCTTAATACTCCACTTGTTAATCCTGCAGTGTTTTTTTTAGAAGACTGGAATAAGTGCTACTTCTATATAGAAAAATAAAGGTGTAAGAACAGAGCACTACACCAACATAATTTCAGTGTTTATTCCAAAGTGTTTCAGCAAGGCCCAGAGTCTTCTCTTTAGCATCAGCACCTGCTGTATCTGTTTCAAACCCACTTGTCTTCCAGTAGCAATGAACACCCCAGGCTTTTCATCCCTGCCTGCCTACATGCCATCCAGATTCACCTCATCCTCAAAACTACTTGGGATTACAAGGCATTCTTTTTAAAAAAGCAAAAAACCCTAAATGAAACAGAATTTTTAGTGTATTTTAAAAACATTAATACCTGGATAAAGTTTTAGCTCCTGAGGAAATAACTTTACTTAGCAAGATATCTATTCATGTTATATGCATGTTTTTACTCCTAGTACCAGAGTTAAATCCTGGCTATTAAGATTTTATGTCCGAAACTGACTGTTTGCTGTTGGGTCAGCAGTCTCAAAAGCTGCTGCACAATCACAAAAATCAACGCAAACAAAAAGGGAGCGCCAGGCGTCCATAGGCAGAAATAGGAAGAGGTATGAGAATGGTGGACAACAATGTGCTATTAAAATACGTGTTATTTATGAAACTGCCCTTTAAAACTTACACTTTTTGACAGTTTACAGTCCAGAAATTCATTCCCTTAAAACTGGAAGAAAGAGGATCTTCTTTCTCTGCACAAGTTCATAACTGCTGGTGTGCTTATTTATAAAAATTATGACACTTGCATAGATAAAAAAAAATAAGAACCCCGTACAAATTCTCTGCTGCTCTTCCTGCAAGGAGAACCTGTAAAGGAGGTCTGGCTGATACAGAGATGTGCACCTAGGAAGGAGTTTATGAACCTCACTCTGTTTCTGAAGATTCAGCTCTTCTTCCAGCAAAACTGAATGTTAATAGTTGTTTGCTGGAAGTGGAGCAGGCCTTGTGGTACATTACAGACAACTGTACAGAAGTTTCCAAAACAGAAAATACAACCATCACATGTAAGAGACTATTAAAAACTATAAAGGAGACTAACATGAATATCACCTGAAATAAACGTGCAATTTTAACTAGTGCTAAAAGGCAAGTATCAGAACTTACCAATGACATTGTGTTTGGAGCTGAATGGGTCCACAATGGTTTGGTCCCTGTAGCTTCGAAAACCCTGAATGATTACCTGGTGAGAAGAGGAAGTTGTTTTATCAAAGTTCTCTCTGTTCTTGAACAGTTTTTGTACTGTAAGGTTTGACAAAATATTTACATCAATTCTAATTTAATTTGCCTGCCCTTCCTGCACACATTCAGCTTTTCATCTCAAGATGAGAACTTACATGAAACTTGCTCCTCACCTAAGAATCGATTTAGGGACAGATTTCTCCCCTAGCAAGAGACGCTGGTATTTGTGCAGGCCAAAGCATAGCAAGCAAGAGAGTTCCAAGAGTTTTTTTTAACAAACCACACAAAAATATGTGTTTGCCTGAAGTATCATATATAGGAAAGAAAACTCAATATAACAAGCACTTATATTTAATTTTTCTAATGCAACCTACTTACAACAAATTCTCCAAGCAGTGAAACTGCAGGTTGCAAAAACTGTACTAGACTGCCTATTTCACATGCAATAGTCTCATTTTACTGCACAATCTAGAGGGAAACATAAAAAGGCAAGGTTGTCTTGGTTCTACCAATTCACAGCCTAACAAGATAAAAATGTGCACAAATAACTTCAGGAGCTATGAAGCAAATAGTCTGGAAGCACACATCAAATTTCAACTATTTAATTTCAGCAGCATTTTGAGGTTTGCCAGGCCTAGTAATATACAACGTACAGAGTTACAATATCCTAAAATTTCAGCTCTGCATAGCAACAAAATTGATCCAACTTCCCACACCAAGCAACCTGTTTCATACATCAAAGCTGTGCTGAAAGCACGGCAGCTTTGCTCTGCTCAGTACGACACCAGAAATGCAGCAGCCACCTGAAGGTTTGACATTTGCAGATCTTCCAGCAAGAATACTTGAAACAGGACTACAGTTACCATTTAATAGTTGTGTTCTTTGCCCAGCTCTTCCCCAAGAGAAACAGGACACAGTTAAAACAGTGGCACTGTTTCACTATGACAGCTACAATACACTAAAAATCACTTGTTAAGAAGACACCAAACCATCTTGCAAGATACTCCTCAATACTATTACTGCTGAAGCTTAAGATACGAAATTATTTAGATATTTTGTTTGTAAGGTCTATGGTCCCATCACCATTTTCTCTTTCTCTGAACATGTCATTCCTTCTCTCACACCCTCAAGTATTAAAGTAGCCCATATTCCAGAAAATGAGCATAATACTTTTTATTCAAGAAGCAGATACAAAACTTCAGGAAAAAGTCCAGAAGTGGTACTGTAAACATTTAAGCAAGCCTTTCCTCACTACTACAAAAGCCTCTATTAAGTGGACACCTCAGCATCTCAAGAAATAACTACCTTCAGAACTGCATTCATATTCTGTAATATTCTGGTAGCATTACACAAACAGTTGGGAGAAAAATTCTGCCCACAAGAAGTACTGGAAAAAAAGTTCCAGTGTTTTGACTGGGACAAGAAAATGCCCCTATTTATTTATGCCAAGTTTGATCCTCAGTCTTTCTCCCATTATATGACAGCCTGCTACTAAATATTACTGTGGAAAATTCCTCTTATCACTTGTTTGTACTAATGGATTAAAACCATCTCGCTCATATTGAATGAAAATGCCATGTCAGACAGCAACTCAAACATTGGAGTTTATAAAAATCAAAATGAAATAAAACTTTAAGGTATTAATTAAGTTTTAGTCAGAATTCAACAGAGCCCTTCTCTTCCCAGGCATTATAGCTCCCCCATCAAATTCTCTTTGCAAAATTATTTCATTACTGGAATCTGAAGCTAAAGGTAGGCAGAAAATTACTAGTCCTTGACCATCAAGTATCAGATTGAAGCAGAAGCTATTTTGGAAAAGGAATAGTGTTCCAATACAGCTTCCTTCAATACTTTGCCTACCTAAACCTTTTCTGAACTGCAATTGTCTGTGCTCCCTCTCCTCAGGCCAGATAGTTTTCTCTAACCACCTGCACTGTATTCAGATCAGCTACACTGGAAGCAATCAAGGATTTCAGAATCTAATGGACCAAACTACAGAAAGCAGGTTTAAGTCAATGTATGGACTGAAGACCCAGGCACTGTGGCTGTGAATACAAACACCCAACCCTCCCTAAAAAAACCAGTCTGCCTCATCTACCAGATGGAGACTTTTGCAGCAAGCTCTGTGCCAGCAGCTTTCAAAGGAAAAGCAGGAACAGAATATCTTACTCAGGTCTTGCCACTCACCCTAGGCCACAGCAACTACGTTCATTCACTTTGATTTTACATATTAAATAAAAAATATTTTTAAAAACCCAGAAGTTTTGAAACAGTGCTGCTTCCAAACTCACTAGATTTCAAGGGGAGGGGGAGAAATTAAAAGAATGGGCGAAAAAGTTGGTCTTTACTACATTTTTCCCATAATATTTTAAGAACATCTGGATTGGAATAATTAATTTACTTGAGTCTCATAAGAACCTGAAAGTCTCTATAAAATGATAAAAACAACCAATTCTTGTTTCTTGAATACTGCTATAGAAGCATAAACTTTTACCACAAGGTACTGGGCACAACTTTCACTCAGGCACCATGGGAGTGTGATACATGCAGACTCTGAACACCACCATCTTGTCCCCAAAATTTTTCTCTAGATGGTTTATCACTTCATCCATCCTATATATTCTGAAACTTCATTACTTCTTCGTTGCCTTGTATAGACTCAGATTAAGACAAATATTTTTAATGTTCAAATTCCAGGAATAACGTCTGGAAAGCAACAAAATAAGGGATACTGATGGAATCAAATTCATTCTTATTCTTTTTATTCTCATGTTCACACATTGTTACACTCTCTTTCATAGCTCCTATAACAGTATTGGTTACTAACCACCCAATCTTCCTTCTATTTTCCTCAAAATGAAACGTTTCTCCTGTTCTGAGTTAATTTGGACTCTTACTCTATGTATCTTCACTGCTGTTTGCTTTTGGGAATTCAAATCTGGAGAACAAAAACTCTTACTCAAAGTCTTTAAAGCAATGTGCCCACCTATGATGATAAGAGTGATTTACAAAAACACGATCAAAAGGCGTTTGAAACACTGCCCAGTCAGCCAAACAGTAGATGAAAACCTGGTATCTGTGGAGAACATGCACTTTCAAAGTTAAGTAAGTATTCTTCTTACAAAAAGACACCTGCAGGGTGTCAGGAACAGGTCAATTTTGAGTCCACCAGGAAATCAGAATCCTGGTAGGCTTAGTATGAACACACATATGCAGCAGCATGAAAGCAGTAACAAAAATCTGCTGCTAAAGCGGTTGCAGGGATACTACAGAAGTAATATAATGATGACCTCAAAAACTGTTTTAAAAAGGTCCATACCAGGATCTTTTTAACTGAGCACCAGCCATAGATCCTTTGGCAAGGGTGAAGTATAACAGGTGAAATGGTTCATGCCCGGGGGCCTGAGACAGCACCCCAAAGCAAAGAAGAGACCCCACAACTTGAACAGCTGAAAGATGCCTCTGACAGCTGAGCAGAGCCCTCTGTTTGGGTACGAGCCCTCCGCAGCCGGGACACCGGGGTTGGCGTACAAAGGGGCCCCGCGAACAAGTCTCGGGTCCATGAAAGAGAACCCCCAGCGCCACTTCACACCTGCAATGAATGAAAGGGGAGCAGAGAGACAGAGAGAGCCCCACCAGCCCAGCCGGCGGAAAGACCTGAACCGTGGCCGGGCCGGGGCCACCTCCGCCAGCCTGGACCTCGATCCGCCCCCCGGGATAGAAAAGATCGAAGAAAAGGCCTCCGAGCCCGCCGCAAGCCCGCGGACCCCCTGCTGAGGGCCGGGCAGATGTGAAGGTGCAGAACCCCCAGGCCCGGGGAGGGGAGGGCTGGACCTACCGCCCCGGCCAGGCCCAGGCCGCACCGCACACTGCGGTCTGCGCAAATCCCGCCGGCTCACCTGCTTGATGTACATGTTTGCCGAGGATGGGGTAGGCCCGCCACGCTGTCGCTCAGCCCGCCCTCGCCGTCTCTTTCCGGTCCGAGCGCTCGGCTTGACCGCGGGTCTCCGCCGCCGCCTCCCACCCCCTCAGCCGCCCCCCGCTTCCCGCACAGGGCCCCGCTCACCCTCACGCAAACAAAATGGCGGCGGACCCTCCCCGTCCCGTCCTGGCACGAACCATTCAGCGCCACTTGGAGGGAGAATTGCGGAGCAGAGGACGCGCTCCTGTCCCGCCGAAGGAGGCACACTACGTGGGACTTCGGAAATGTCCTTTTTACAATCTTCTAAAGTGTCTCGGTGGTCTTTTGGAGGGCGCTGAGTGGCGGGGAAGGCGGGCCACCCTGCCTCCAGGCCGCCGGAGTCCCCCCAGGGAGTTGGGAGAAGTGGTTTCTCCCGCCGAGGGGCGGATTGGGCGCCAAAGGCAAGTTGAGGCGAGCGGGGCGAGAGGCGGCGCGCGTCCCTAGGGGGCGCTGCCGGGGGCGCCCTGAGGGGCCACTTGCGCGGGAGGTGAAATAAAGGCTCTGTCTGAAGTCCCGGCTTCTGTTCGAGGATCTAAAAAGAATTTTTTAAAATTAAAATGGTAATAAAAAATAAGCAGCAGCAGCAGCGTTAGGACCTGCGCTGGCGCGCTCCTTGCCCCAGCGCACCCGCTCCCTCAGCCATCTCCGCCCGGCTGCGTAGGGCTGGGAGCCGAGCTCCGCATCCCCAGGGAAAAAGTCTGGGCGAAGCCAAATAGGTGCCCAGGGTGAGCTGGGCAAACAGCGATGGTGTGAAACATTCTCAGGAAAACAGATTGGCTGGAGTCCTTTACCTCGCAGAGCCACTATTCAGCTCCCCAGAGAAGCTGTCAAACACAAAAATAAGCAAAATGGTGGAAGAGAAACATTAATTTTCACCTACTTTCTTCCAGTTACGGTAATTTCAGGTGTTGTGACAACAGTCGGGGCGTGACGTCTCAGAGAAAATGCAATTTTCAATTTGACAGTGCTCCTTCAAAACTGCAGCTGTAGCCAGCACTTAGAGGCATGCAATAGAATTCCTCCACTGAGCCTCTTAACACTAATAAAAAATAGATTTAAACAGAAAGGTCTGGTTTCTACCTCTCCTAGAATAATAGATGGATGAATTACTTTTCTTCCCTAATGGGAAAATCTCCCCAGTCCCAGACATTCTTAAGTGCCATGTAATTAAATGGTTTTACTAACAGCCCTTCAAGAGGCTATTGTAAGAGATTTTACCAGCACCTATAGAGAAATGGTCCATTGTTTCTTCGGAAAACACAGGGCTTAAAAAACTAAACCGTTTAATGGTTGCTCCACAAACAAATTCAAAATGAAAATTTCCTGCCTGTCTTATTTGGCTTTTAAATAACTCAGTTCAATGGGTCTGAGGGGAACAATATTTTCTCTATTTGCATTTTCAAAATCCCTTTCATCTTAGGATTTCAGGGAATTTTAAATCCTCAAATAAGTCTCACAGCATCTTTCTGGGATGAGTTTGTGAAACTAAGTTTACTCTTCTTCACTTTTTCTGGGGTGAAGTGAGTTAGAGATAACAGTAGTTCAGGTCCCAGATGCCTGGCCCATCCGAGGAGACTCCTGGTGGGGGGAGAAGAGAGTTTAAGAAAAGAAACAAAAGTCAGTTTCACCACTTTTCCTTACAACACAATTAAACAATCTTGTACCTGATTAAAAGAATAATCTACATCAATCTTTATGTTAATGTTTGCTGTGAATTAATTGTACACATTTACACAACCTTGATTACACAGATTTACACATTCTAGATAAACTTGGAATTTTCAAAACCACCTGAAACACTCAGATGGGAGAAAACAGAAATATGTTTTGCATATGCATTTGAGACTCTGTTGGTACTCCACATCGGGCAGTGCAGTCCGACCTCTGCTGAAACAAGGCAACGAGGGTTTTGTCCCAACAAACAGTGAGGATATCTCCTCCCTAACAGTCTTCTCCTGCTAAAGACACAGGTGGTCATGGATGGACCATCACTGTTTCTCAGGGCAGTAATAGGCATAGAAATGTTCTTAAATTGGCAGGTTTTAAAGTTCATTCCTCTTTGTCTTCTGCTTTTAGAGGTACAGGATGCCTTGAGTCACGTTTTAGAGATTTCCTTTGTAGTTCAGAAGCTTATTTTCACTTAATCATAGACTCCCAGAGGAAGGAATCAATCTTTGTGCCCTAAAGAAGGGGTTCAGAGAAACCAGCTGAGGAAAATTTGCCTTTTCTCTTGACTGCTATACTGACATTGTTGTGCCTGAATGCACCAAGTCCTCTTGAAAAGCCTGTCTCAAGCCAAACAATGCACATCTGGTGCTCCAGACAGTTCCCTGTTGTTGAGGTGTACCAAGAAGTGCATCACTCTGTTATGAACAGGCACAAACAAGGACCTGGGATATCTTTTATCCCCAGGTATTCATTCTCTCTTGAGGACTTTGGATATACAACTCACTCCAGCAGTTTGAAGAGGGCTCATGTGCATACAAATGTGCACAGACACACAGGTTATATTTATTCATAAGAGTAAAATCATATCCCACTGATATTCCATCATCAAGCACTCTCACCAGTGTGACGTTCTTGCAAAAATAGTAACTGTATTCATTAAGGATTAAGCGGCAAATGATTGTCTGGTTCAAAGAGTGTTTCAAATACTCAAATAAGGCCCCTGCACACAGGTTTTGTCACATAGCTTTTAGAGATTGTACTCGAGGGAGGGGAGTGGTGGGGAAGGTATTACATTTTTTGTTATTCTTTTGGATTTGTAGTACATGCTGAAAATATGCTTCCAACTCAAGTGTGATGCATGTCATTTTTATTCTGTCAAGCTGCTGTCGCTGTAGGAGTGTGCAGAAAGCTGGCAGCTCATAAAACAGCACTCAGCTTTCAGAACCTGCAAACATATAATCAGTGCTTGCTACGCGTGGAGCTCACCTTTCTTCAGTAGGTGCTGCAGAGATTTTTCCATGGATCTGCTTTATAAGCAGTGTTTTTGTATAAATATGCTAGAATTAGACATTAGCATCAGAAGGGAGGAAGTGGGAACACTGCTTTAATTCATCTAGGCTTCATCAGCATAAAAATACGTCAAGCATTTATTTCATGAAACATAATGGGAACATATAGATGGGATTTCAGTTCTGCAGAATTTTTTTTCTCTCTTCTCAAATAGTAGAATTGCTCTCAGAAAAAAAATGTTAAACCTATTGCGGGGGAGGGACAAAGCACTTTAATTGTTATTAACCTCTTCTATTACCACTTTCAGTTGTGAACTAACACGTGTATGGACTGCTTTCATTCATGAATGGCTGCAATCACGAAGGTATTTACTGCCTTTTTCAAATGACTGTAGAAATCAGTAGGTTCACTGCAACATCAATCCCTTGTGCTTTATTGCTCTAAATCATTAGGGGAGGCAGAACTTCTGGAGACAGCTCTTCTTAATGCTGGTATTGCAGCAGGATCACAGGAGCAAACCAGGGAACTTGGATTTTGGTTGACACTTCGATTACACCCTGCAGAAACCAGTGTCCAATGGCACTTTGAACTCACAGATATTCTAATGTTCTACTTCCAGGCTGGGAAACAAAGGCAGTGAGAAAGTATCTTGCCCAAGGTCAAACAGGATAACTGTTGGACAGCCAAGAATACCTCTTCTCCTAAACCATCCAAGCCTGAATCCTAAGGCATGTTGTAAATAAAGTATGTAATTCGTGCTATTATGAATAAAACTGGAATGTAATCAGACCATGTAGAGACAGAGTTTCAAAATCCCTCCACCAGCCTGGCTGAGAGAAAAATTTCACAACACTAAAAGAAGTTCTCTCACAATAAGTGAGGATTCCACCTAGGTGGGGTTAGACCTTATCACCGGGACATTTGCACCATGACGACTTGGTTACCACCTTCTGATATCTACATCTCATCTGATAAGGAATCGGACATTCCGGGAACTAAAAATAACTGTTCCAGGAACCAGAGATGGCCCATTCATCAGCAGAGATGGCCCTTCCATCAGCAGAAATGGCCCACTCATCACCCAGGATGGACAATTCATCGGACCCAGGAAAGGCTTTGTGCAGCCCAACTCCGGGACAAGAAAACTTCATGAATATGCTAAAATTACGAGAAGAATAGAATTAATTCGGACTCTGCCCAAAAACTGTATAAGAAGGGACCAGCCGAAGCAGCAGTCATGAACTTGGGAGGTCTGATGCGATAGAGGTCATGATCTATACGTGTTCGCCCAGCTCCGACCCCGGGCTCGGAGCTGCTTTTCTTGATCGTGGCTTTCTGTGTGACCGATCTTTCAGTCGCGGAATAAAATCTATTTCTTTATTAAATTTAATTTGGCTGAATTTCTTTACCTCAGGCAGCAAGGCCAAAATGCATCTTTCTCTCACCTTTAAATTAATTGGAGATTCTAGCAGGCAAAGTGAGAGAAACCAGTCCTTTATTGACAGACCCTGGCCTGTGCATCCATCTCAATGCCCTCAACCCACCAGGCTTTTGAGGGACAAGGAGCACTTATGCTGAAAAAAAATGCAAGCCAACCACACATGGGCTTCCTTTCCAACAATTTCTTTTTGTCTTGAACAAAGTTACTGAGCTCTGTTGCTCTCAAACCCTGTAGTCACCTGTGCCTTGCAATGCAGAGTCTGACCCCTCACCAGAACCTTCAGAAATGTCTGTGATTTTGACAGTGAGCAACTGCTTGCCACAAAACTTAGAAGAGGGAGCCCCAAGTCTGCAAGAGCCTTAAAAGAATCTCAGTTTGATAAAGGGTGGATGTAATTAGAGGTTCAGATGCCAGCTGCGCAGCATTAGCCAGTGTTATCTCTGTTCCATGGTGGGTACCTGTTCCCACCACCCACAGGCCCTTTTCTTGCTCTTTTTTTGTCTCCTGCTCCCTGCCTCTACCACAGTGTGTGCCAAGGGGTGCCAGGGTGGTGCTGTACAGGGGAATTGGCTGGGAGGCATCTATATGAAAAATATACATGAAAAACACCAGAGGGGTTTTTTTTGCTTTTCCTTTTCTGACGCTTTCTAGTCACTCTAAATGACTCAAGACAGTCAGTCAGTCTCTTTTTAACAATAAAAAAAAAAGTTTCTCTTGATTACTATGATCTTTTGAACATGTAAAGTTGAATAATTATTGTTGACTATTAAGTATTCATCCATAAACGCTTTAATCCAACAACATTTTAAGAAAGCTAACATGTTTGTCAAGAAGAGAGTAGTGGGGTAAAACATCACCTTAAAATGAAAAGCAGAGAAAGGTTCCTTTTTGAAAAGAGCGTGTGTTATTATGAATTAATCTGCTGCAGGTTTACTGAGGGAGACCGTTGTTGTGCTCATCGTCTTTCAGATGAGCCTCTCTGTGAATAAAATGTGGTTGTGGTTGAATGAATTTCCCTCGCTTCACCAATTTCATAAATGAAGGCATTTTGCACACATGGAGCGGGGGCCGCCCCCGCGGCCGTGCGGGGAGCGCCGCCGGCAGGTGGCGTGGGCCAGCCCGGCTCCGGCCGCGGGCGACCAGGGTCACAACCTGCCCGAGGGGGAAACCAGCGATGCTTTCCTTTGCTGCGATGCAACCAAAAGCTTCGCTGCATTTGGAAATTTTGTGAAAGAAAGCATTGCTCTCTGTTTTTTCTATTTTAAATTCCGGAGAAGGGAAGGGACATGCAGTGGGATGCTTATGGAGTCAGCTGTGTCGGAGGGCACCCATACATGCAGTAACAGACCTGTTTTGGATGAAGGAGAAGCAAATCAGGGACCCTGGATCCTACAGATCTGTTGCACCCAGTAGCTGCCCTAGCAGTGAGGGTGGTAGCCCACAGCATCTCTTGGCTTCAGTAGGGGCTTCCCTGAAGAGAGCCTGGGTTGGCACCAGCTCACGGGCATCAGGGCAAGTGGATGGCTTCTTTCAGGGGCTGTATGACATTCCTGAGGCCAGCACCTGCCCATCCACCAGCAGGGCTCAGGGACAGCCCATGGAGGACAGGATCAACTGGTTCTCATCAAAATAAATCATAAACAAAGATAGAAATCTGAAGATCTGTTAAATCCCAAGCTCCAGGTGAAAGATCGCCAGCTGAGACAGCAGTGCAAGACTAGGAAATCAGGAGGTGAATTAAAAGCAATTTTACTTCCAAAGAATCTCCTCATGTTCAAGTGAGCAGTAAATGCAATCCTGTCAGTAAGAGAGCCACAGACATAAATACATATCCCCCATGTGCAGGACTGGCTGCTTGCTCTGAAGGTGTGTCTGCAGGAAGACTGATTCTTGCTGTTACACAAGAGGGGGTGAGGGACCAAGGGGAAGCAGTGGTGACTGTCTTGGCCCTGGAGGTGTTGCTGGTTTGATGACATCATTGACTAAAGGGATATTTTGCAACCTGTTCCCAGCAGTGGCAGGACACAGACTGACTGAGGGCTGTGGAGACTCCTTGGAGAAATTGGGGGATGGATGCAGAGAAGTCTCTGAATGTCTGCACTCAGCACATGTGATGAGCCAGACTGTGGGGTAGGGGCAGAAACAGCCTGTGTAGGTCTGTGACCCAGACTGCCTCATTTTGGGGCAGCTTTTTCAGTCTTTATGGCCAGTACAAACAAATTACATTTGACAGAGGTACCAGACTGGATATCTGACTTCCACAGAGCATCCTGAAATTCTGGAAAAAACCCTTTCCCCTTGCCTCTGCTCCTCATTAGCACCCTGGCAGGAGGTGGCTGCAGTAAATTTGTAATTAGATTAGAACAAAAATAGTTATTTAGGCTGACCACATCCATTCAACTAAGTAATACATATCTAAACTGAAGAATCACATCAGAATCACTCTGCCTGGGCTTTATTCCCTCTTTAAGCCATCCATCCGCAGCTTCGAGATCCACAAACAAATGTGATTTTTTAACCAGAGCACCAAAACCAGCCTCAGGAGAAGGCAGACTCCTTTCTCCAAGGCATTTTCACACTAAGGTAGGCGAGTTGCTGACCTTATGGCATCTGACTGACTAACAAGTTGCAGCAACTTCACCTGACACCGGGTGGCCTCCCCTAAGTGTGAAATTTCCCCCTATGCTTTGAAGATCAAAGGAAAGCAAAGATAACTTCCAGTTTTGCCATGGAAAATAAAACCACTGCCCCAGGAACTATCTTGGGCCTCACTCCCCATTAGCGCTCAGCATTTCTCAGGCTCTTCCCAGCCGGAGCCCAGGGGCAGAAGGACATTCTCCTATCACACCCAAGCTGGCAGGCTTCACCCGTGCAACTTGTCATGGTTCGGTCCAGGTAACAGGCATCTTTATTATCTTTTCCAGCCCTCCAAGGAAGTGTCTTGCTGTTTATTCTACACTATCTCTCTTAGCCCTGGCCTGCTGCCTCTTCTTGTACCCTCAGCTGCCTCACAGAGGGAGGATGGAGAAGGAAATGAGAAGAGAAACCAAGACGGGAACACTGTCTGAAGCCTCTTGGCAGCCTCCCCTGCTGTCTGCAGACATTCCTTATGTGTCCCAACAACCTTTCCCCAGGATCCCACAAGCCACAGCGCTGAGTATGGCAGTAGCTGGTGATGCAGAAGTCTTCTGCTTCTCCCTTCTTCATGGCTGAAGCCTATCCCCATCAGATGTCACAGACAAGTCCAGAAAACTCTTTTCAGCCGGGTTTAGTAATCAGAAGTGCCAGGAGCCACTTTAACACTTAGTAGCGCAGGAAACAACTTACCCTCCCCTTCTCTCCACTGGTGGCCCCAATCAATTCTCTCGAGCATATCCGCCTGCGTCTGTCATGCTGACTGCCAGAAAACCAGCTGCTCTTCACAGCTGGATTCAGTAAACTGAACCATGTCAATACTTTAGCACTCAGTAGCACACAGATTTCTTGCCACCCACCCAGGGCTCCCATTGCCTGGCAGAGTGGCTGCGCTGGCTGTCTGAAAGTGCTCCACAATTGGTTTTGTTTTTAACTAAGTAATACATTATAGCCTGGGGGAAAAAAGAAAAAAAAAAGCCAACAAACCAAAACCCCACAACAAAGTCTCTCTTCTAATAAGGAACACATGGACTCACAAGCACAGTACAACAAATACATCATGCTAACAAGATTTTGTGCTTAGGATAGTCTTTGTCATGGGTCTAATGTGCATTGCAAACATATGATAAAAGCTTTATGCCTTTCTCAGAGTGAGATTGATATCATTATCCCTGATGCAAGACAGGATGCAGAGACATATAGATAAGCCTGTGAGAAACGTTTAGAGAGAAATTCAGGTTCACTCTAGCACCAAAATGCTTCTTGCGTGAGCAAAGCCACATCAGCAAAGCTCTGTTTTAACAACAGAGCGGAAATATCCTCTGGAGAAGTGAGCTGTCCTGTGGAAAACACAGTTTTGCTGCTGCAGTCCTTTTCTATATACTCAAGGGACCCATCTGGTCAGTTTGGTCAGTCCAGGTCTCGCTCACTTCCTTTATGCTTTTGACAAATGTGCCTGTGCCAGCAGGAGCAGCTGCATCACTCGCCCTGGAAATCCACAGGCAGAGCCCACAATTGATCCCAGACTGCCTGACCCCGGGGCTTTCTGTTAGCCACAGTAATTACTGGGGGCAATGTGGGCATTGCTAGGGAGACCTCAGGCTGAAAGCATATCTAGGAGATGAACACAATTTCTGCTCCATCCCTGTTAGGAATCTGCTTCACCCTGGCCAGCCGCTCAGGGCCCAGCCGGATGGAAGTTAATGGTCATGCTGGAATTCGTGTCAATTGATTTTCCAGTTAACTTGACTTAATGTGATTGGAGGCATTAGAGCAGAGAGGATATACCCGCTGTTCCAGTTGGGTCCTGTAGACTTCAAATGCCATTTCAATGCAGAAGCAAGTTTTAGTTCCAATTAGAACAAATAGCTCCTTAAAATAAAGATTTAATGGAAAGATGCATCTAGACCCTGATCTGAGTCCCATTGTGTTCGGGGCCCTTCTCCCCACCAAGGCGATAACGCCTTGGTTCAGGGCCTGGAGGCAGCTCACAATGTATGGGCAATTTAATAACGAGAGATGACTCACCCACTGTCTGCTTTACAAAGGAATCTAAGAAATGGAGTATCACAGTGACAGAAATAAACTACTATTCACACACAGACAACCCCCCACCCAAAAAAAAAAAAAAAAAAAAGCCCATCAAAACTACATTGTCATTTCACTTGGGAGACATAAACCTGGTCCAATTAACACTTACTCAAGTGAGTAACTTTACTAACATGATTAGTTCAGAAAACCAAATCTGGACAAACGGTTATGCCAAGGGGGTTTGAAGTTTGAATTGAGGCCTTTATCAGTTTGCCTTTCATTTCCAAGCCTCTGACAGTCCCAGCAGATCAGAAACCTTTACGTGGTGCCTGTTCTGAAGTCCTAGTCATGACTGCAGCGAGCATGGGCTGAGGCAGGATTTGTACTAAAGGTCTTTCCCACTTCTCATGCATGGCATGTCTTATGGGTCCCATGGATCCCATGCAAGCTTGTGTCCTAGAAATGCTTTCCAGCCATGATCTCCCCAGCACAGGTCATATTCTGGGATATGAGAACAATCCCTGACAGAAATATGGGAGTCCTCAGGCAATGCTGTCCCTGAGGCTCCTTAAGGTTCTTTCTCTCTTTTTATCTACCATGGTCACTCCTGATCTTGAGTTACTGCCTTTATGGGTTTGTTTGGTGTCCTGCTAGGATTCCCAGAAGCTACAAATAACAGCCAGTGACTTCAGTGGGGTAAGCTAGTACATGAAAGGGATATCTAGGGGCCATAAATCCTCTTCAATAGCTAGACGAGGCTGGAAGAAGCGCTGAGCATTTCAGCTGTTACTGCAGAAGCCATTTGTCTCAGTAACCTTTATATTCCCTGCAAGTGTTCATAGGCAGGACACATAGAAGTATATCACCACTGCTGATGGAAAACATGAACAGATTTGGTAAGCCTTACTTAGATGTCAGAGTACTTTGAATTTTGAAGCTGAAATAAAAAGATTGAAATGACCCCAAAGTTTCCAATGAAATGGTAAAATAAAGTAGGACTTTACAACTGAAACCCTGGTGCCAGAACTCCATTTGATTTTCTCTGATGACTCAACCTATTTCACAAGCTATTTTCATATTCCTTATTTAGCAAACTTACTCATGTCTCAGTAAAAGCCTACGATGTGATAAAGCCAAGAAACCGTAATGTGTGGTACTGGTAACACCTCCCACGTAAAAAAAAATCCTACTTCCATATTTATGTGGCTCTGCAAATTGGTTCCTGCCTTTTTCTCCCCAGAGAGTGAGCTGGCAGTGTGTCTACTCTCCAATTAATGTGAAGCTGTGAAAAGTGGAGATGGAGGGTCAAATTCACCATACCTGGGGCCTCACACTTTTTTTTTTTTTTCCATGCTGTAGGCACATTTGGACCTTTTACTTCCCTGCAAGGCAGGTGTTGTTTTTAGCATACAAATGACAATGCCTGCAGAATACCTTCTTCATTCATGCTTTGTCACCTAAAAATAGATGCTCCCACCAGAAGGCAAGAAGCTAAGAAGAGCTGCCTATCTTGTGTTGCTCAAGGGACTGGGGATGGGCACCTCAGTACCAAGTCCCCATGGAGCAGGTCAATTTACCTGGATTTTAGTGGTAAGGATGCAATTTCTACCTTTTGGAAAGCTCTTTAGGCAGGAAGCAGAAGAAGCTGGAGAAAGCCTATGCTTTGTAACCAGAATAGACTGCAAATAACACCAGCAAATGTATGGACTAAGAAGACACTTAGGGACACTTAAGGACAGCACCCACTCATGCAACTCCACCCTAGATTTCTTCATAATCTGATTTGCAATGATTTGCAATGGTGTAGAGATATGTATTTTTTGTGGCAGTGTCTTGAATGCTTGTTTCTCTTGGAGACACAAAGGAAATGCAGCATGTGTAAAGCAGAGCCAGAGGCTGAGCAACTGCACTCATGCTTGCAACATGACTGCTCCATGCAAGCCTAAAAACGAGGGACCAAAAGCTGCATGGCACAAGCCCTGTTCAGTCCCACCCCAGGATCTGAAACAGGTCCTGAGTGGCACCAAGCTGTCCAGGATGCAAGGGTGCACCATCAGGAGTGTGAATGGAGATATGTCACATCCCAGCACAGCTCTGAACTTGCAAAATCCCCTTTTCACTGACATTTCCTCTCATCTTCTTTGGTGGATCATAATGGATAAGTGCTAATCGAAGCTTTGTCTCGAAGTACACCATTCCTGCCATCTTTCCCTCATTTGCCTTTTCTGAAGTCTGAAAGCATCCTGATAACAGCCTTCCCCTTGCTGTTATAGGTACAAGGATCTCTACTTTCCATCAGAATTTTGTTTTTGATGTCCCTATTCCTCTCTGAAGCTTCGCTGGTAGATGGACACAGGCCCATCAAACCAGCTAGTTCAGCTCTCACAACTACCAGCCTCCACCCTTCAGCTTTGACATTCCCCACACACCTACCTGATCTGAACTTCCATCCTTAGCAATGAGCCACTCAAACCCAAGCCCATTTGGGCTATAAAAGCCCCCTAAATATTCCATCCTACCATATCTGGTGAATTTCCTCAATGCATAAAACACTGTTGGAACTGTTCCTTTCCCTAAGGATGGAGGCACCTATTGTGTGCTGCTGTCTGGGAGCAGAGAACCAGGGGCTCTACCCTGCACGTGTGTTCAAACACGTTGCCTTTTCCCAGGTAGGTGCCATCCCGATTTGACACACTCACCTTCATATATTAGTGCTCAGATCCTCAGCTCCTTCTTTCCCATGGGAGCAGCATGGCCAGGAAGGGAGGAGGGCACGTACTCTCAGCCCAAAGCCCTGCAGTCAGATGGCTGTGATGTCCCCTCAAAGAGGTGGGGTCTGCCAAACTGGCCAAGGGACTGAGCTGGGGACAGAGGTCTCACACTAGCACTGAAGTAGCAGAGCAGGCACCAGCATGAGAACACAACCCTTTGGGAGTCAGTATTTGCATCCCACTCTGACTTTGATTCTGGGACTCCTTCTGCTGGAAGGGGAGGTGGATTGAGACCAGACATGAAGAGGGGACCCCTGCCCTGGGCAGGAGCATAAACCTTGGTCTCCTGTGTCCAGGCATGACAACAAGTCCTCTTCAGGCTCCCCCAGGGCTGTGGCCTTCTACCCTTGCTGAATCCCAGCCCAGCATCTCCCCCTACTAGCTCCCATATCCACCAACACACCGTGCTTAAAGCCCAGGATAAGAGCTCCCTTCCAAACACAAAGCAGCTGCCTTCCCTCTCTGCTAAATACCTGGCTCCTCCACCTGACCTGTGGTCTTTTCCAGCTGCCTTGGTCAAATCTGTCAAGGTCAGCAGTCCTTCTGTTAATCCTTTCAGCCCACTTGCCTTGTGCTCTACAGGTTCCCATGTTCCATCACTGGCTCTGCAGAGGGTTTCAGTTTTCCCATCCTTAAGAAACAAAGCTGGTTGTCCACCCAGAAGGGTTTAGTGCAGTTTTAATGAGAACTGTTGGCTGCTCTGTTTCTGTCCAGGTTGTAGGTGTCAGTATTCAGGACACAGCCACTCTCACTAAGCACAGCAGCCTTTCTGCTTGGGTGCTTGTGTGGGCTGAGAGGCAGAAAGCATTTTCCACATTTTCAAGAGTTCCCCAAGGGGTCTAGTCAGGTCTTTCAGGAAATTAATTGATCTGCTCTTACTAGCTCATCTGCCTTACCTCCCTGGCTGCTGGTTCCCATGTTCAGGTTTCCCAGAACCCAGGCAGGGCTGCTGACACATCCCTCTGACACTGGGGGAGAAATCCAATGCACATCCCCAATAAGACCTTCTCATCTATCAGATTTGCTTTCCTGGGGGTAAGAAGTTACAAATGGATGCATATGTGCACACATGCTGTGTAACCCAGATATTTACCATAAATTTTTCAACTCGATAGTTTGGAATTGCATATTATAAATGTGCTGTGGTGATGAGCCAGAAAAAGCCTAGAAACTTCAAGATGAAAAGGGGAATGAAAGGCATCAGACATGCTGGTACTTCTGATTTAATTTTTTTCATTTAAAGAAGTGAAAAGATGAGTGTTACCCACATGATCTGGTTCCTGGCACCCAGAGGTGCCACATGTCACCCACAAGCGTCACTCCAAGGACCAAGGCATGTAACATCCCTTGTCATGGGTTGGAAGGAAGTGGGGGCCATGCCTAGTTCAGATTTTCATCTTCAGCAAGATGGTAAATCTTATATAAAACATGCATGAATCAAAACAGAAGTGCCTGCCTGGCTGCTGGGAAGTGACGCCACTGTGACTCATGTCATTCTGTTTTAAACAATCCTCCCCCTCACCTTCTCCCCTCTGTAGTGATACACCTTGGTGGCTTTTCAGCACAGAGCACAGTGATGCTTTCTCATCTCTTCTACCTTCTTTTTTCTCAGGTGACCTCTCCTGCCACTGAGATCTCCCAAAGTACTTTCGCGGCTCACTCCAAGTACAACAAATAGCTTTATTTTCCTGGCATTTTTTTCCTTTATTATTTTTTACACTCCATAAAAACCATTGCAAGTTTTCTTTCACGTTCACGAGATCTCCTGGAAATTATTGCCATTTCCCATACATATTACATATTTAAAAATAATAAAAAGGCCAACAGACAGAGACACTCATCCTGAACTCTCTGTGGACACAGAAGCCAATGTGAGCAAGACAGAAACCATTTTTTCTGGACAAAGGCTGACTAGAGGTGACCACACACTCTAAGCAAGTCACATAACACTGAAAAAGACCACTTGACCACACATGATACACAATGGGAACAATTGGGAAGGGATGGAGGAAAAGTTGTCTTGGAGCTGAAAGCTTGTCAGGTTTTTTTGGTGTGAAGTCCAGCAGTTACAGTGTTTTACAGCGTTATCTGATGGGAAGTGGATTCGATGAGGATTTTGGAGACATTCAAGTATTCTAGGGCTGTTCTTAAATAACAGATGGGAGGATAATAGCTCAGCAGGGTAGCTGATAGATGTTAAGTCCCTGCTTTACTTAAAAGCCCATCCAGTACAAAGGCAAATACAGAAGTACAGGAAATGCCACACCTGAATGGACCCACTGGTGGGGTTGGTATCCAGTTACACTGTGGACAATACCTGACACTTCAGAGGCTGGAGCAGGAGAGGGGATTTTCATCTGGTTGTGCAACAGTGTCCTGGGAAAGGCATTCCCTCTCCCCACTCCAGCCCTTTGCTCCCTGAAACATGACACAGGAGAGGGGAGGAGGAAAGCCAGAGAAAGATTTGAACAAATATTCACTCCCACCATCTCTGTGGTTGCAAAGGTAGTGCTTTTCGTTATGCTTTCTTCCCTGTTGTTGCTGTTTATTGCTTGAAACTTTAAATAAGGGTCTTTTCAAAAATAAGATGGGAAGGAGATGGGAACTGAGAACACACTAAATGGATTTCTCATGGTTCTCCAGGAATCTGGAAATACAGTAGTGGGTGCACGTTGTGTGGTTAAAACCCTAAAAAAGCACTTTGTATTTTTTTTAAAAAAAGGACAATAAAAGTTCAGAAAACCTGCCATGCTTAGACCACTTGCATCTTACAGTCACAGCGTATGGGAAGTATGATCCATGACAACCACTCCATCTCAGAGTAAGTGGATGAGGTTTCTCTATTGCACATTCATGAAATGTTCTTGTTGGGGATCACAGTTTGGATCAGGACCACACCAGCTCTGGGCCCCCCACGGTGTTCAGCAGGACGAAGACGCTGTCATTGGGCTGAGCTTCAGCTGGTGGACAGGAGAGTGGATGGGCACAGAACTCAACACTGAGGTAGGAAAGGCAAAGCATGAGCCCTCAAAGTTTTTGCCCAAAGTCAGTTCCTCTGCAAAGAAAGATGCAGCTTCTCTTTTGCATGAGGCAACAGGGGGGCTGGGGGTGGAAGACAAGATCTCTGACTCGTATTGTAGCAACTGGCCCATGAAACCAAAGTTTGGTGAGATCAGGCTGCGGCGCTGCTTGATGTAATCGAAGGCTTCATCCAGGCGCAGCTTCTTTGTCTTCATGAGATAGGCCATGCAGATGGTGGGGGAGCGCGAGATGCCCGCCTCACAGTGCACCAGGATCTTGCCGCCTGTTCGCCTGACGTAATCTGAGGGAAAAGCCATTACAGACATCAGTTATTTTTTGGGATGGAGAGGACACTGTGGCATACCCAGAGCTGGGGCAGGACACAGCCAGTCTACCAGGAAGGAGAGGCTTGCTCTTCTGCTGGGTGCTAAGGGTGACATGGAGATCAAAAGACAAAGAGGACAAAACCCAGCCTGTGATGGACCTGAGCTGAAGATGACACTTGGTTTCAGAATCTGTGGATCCTGATTTGGTTCTTTTTGCATTTTTTAGGAAAGTCCTTTCCTTTCTCTGTGCCTACTTCTCTTTTGGAACAACTGACCTTGCAGAACATTGTGATACAGGCAATGCTTGTGTTTGCTGTACCTACATTTCTCTACCTGTGGCTCAAAATGTTGTCTCAAGCTCAGCCTGGCCAGCCCTCCCACTACCTGGTCACTCAAAAACTGCAGGGGCTCTCATCATCTTTGCTAGAAAAAGAGGATTTTCCTTCAAAATCCTAACTCCCTGCTTGGCGAGTTGGCAGCAAGCAGCAGTACCAGGAGGTGAGCCCTTGGTGGGTACCCTTGGGTGGAGAGGCTGAGCCCAGTCTGTGGGGCCTCACCACAAAGCACACAAGCACTGGTAGGCAGTTGCTAATTACAGCCTGGTTAAAGGATGCTTGGACTTAAGTCAGGATATAAAAGGCTTATGCAAAGCACCCATTTTACACAACAGGAGCCACTGTGGTTACTCACACAACACAATGATTGTTATTAGATTAAAGAGAATGTGCTTAAAATAAGCCCTTTCCACACAAAAACGCTGTTCAAAAAATAGACCTTTCTCTGCTCTATTGCCTTGAGCAACATGTTCATGCTCCAATTTATGGATAACTGTGAGTGAAACACACAGAGCTGAGGAAGTTATCATTTGCCTGCCTTCAATTGTCTGCCAGGGGACTGGTGCCACCACGACCAGTTATATTTAGCTACTGCACAAAGTTAAGGAAGACATGGGTTTGAGTCATCCCCAGCATCTACACCACATGCCCAATTTTAAAAGAAAGTGAAAATTAAAGTCATCCTCAAAATCTGGGAAATTTCCAAGTGACTCGACATCTATCAGAAAGGGTTGAGGATAGGACAGAAATGTGCCATAAATTATTATTTCCCTGAAAGGTGTGAGATGTCCCTTACTGGGAAGGAGAAGGACTTAGAGTGCACCCTCAAGTCAGGTTTTTGTAATTCTGCCTGCACTGTTGAAGGACTCAAACTCAGCTGAGCAATGAGTCTAGTGAGTCTGTAACCTTGTTTTATTCTTTCTCTCTTGAATATTCCTGGAGAGCAACAGCACCGATTTCAACGTGATCTCCACCCAGGTGCAGGCTTCTCCACCCCACCAAACCATCTTGTGCTTCTCAGGGAGGATCCTCTCTCTTGTGCTCCCTGGCACAGCTCTTGTTCACGCACCCACTCAGCCAAATGCAGGAAGATTTGAAAGGGAATGGGACAAGTTTTCTAAAGGCCTCCTAATTTTTTTGCACTGGAGTGTTTGATATGATCAAAAGGAGGAACAGAAAGAGCTCTGAGATAAGGGGGGACAATGGATTTCTAAGACCCCGCCTTTGGGATATCTCAGCACAGTACGGCAATAAGATGACTGCTTCACCTGGTTGTTACTCAGTCTGGCATGCAGGTCCAAGGAACTGGGGTTTTTTCCTTCACAAAATTCAGTAGACTTTGAAGTGTATTTTATTTTAAAATTAATTAAATGAATTTTTAATTGATTTTACATTTTAAATTAGTTTAAAATACATGAAGATCTGAAAACTTGTTCATTTGTACCTACCAATGAAGTCTATGGCTTCCTGGAAGTGAGAGCTGATGTCTGCTGTGTGACTGTCCTCCACTGGGATCCACTTGTAACAATACTGGTCTTTGAAGGACTCTGAGCTTTTCCTGGAGACATTTAGCAGGGCTGTGATGTGTAGGTTGGCGAGAAATTCACACTTGGAAGCATGATAGGCACTACCAAGGTAGAGAAAAGGCAGGATTTCGACTGGACCACCCTGGAAGAGAAGGAGCAAAAACATGTAATTCTTTTTTCAAAAGTCCTGCAACCTAAGAGCAATCTGTGTGGGTGCCTGCTCCCTCCCTCTCTGGCTTTTTTGGACCCCAGTGCTGCTGGCCAATGAATCAGTGCCATGGCAAAGCCCACACAGGAAAAATGTTTTAATTTTCTTGTCCACATCTGCAAGGTACAAAGTCAGACCCAACCCACTCATGTGGAGGATGTTTGTGGCTTTCTTTAAAGTGCTGCTCCTTGCAGTGCACCCAAAGTGCTTTCATATGTGGTGCCCATTCCCACTGAGGCTGTACTGAAATAGGGGCAAAGCAGGGAGCCATGTCCAGCAGGGAGGAAGATGAGGACAGAGGAAGAGGCTGCTTTAGCTCAGCCAGGGCTTAGCCCCTCTGGTCACATCTCCAGAAGTGAAACAAAACAAAAAAACTGGATCTAGGCTCCCCCCCACACCTCTCTGGAGCATAGCACCTGCTGCGTCACCCACCCTGAGACGTCGTCTCAGTTCCTCCTTCCTCAGCACAAGCAAAGGCTGGATGACGAGATGGCAAAAGAAAAGCCACCATCTGATGCGGCTTTCTGAGCTGGCAGGTAACTTTCCATGATGCACAGGAGCTGCTGCCACCCCCCAGCTGCAAGAAACTACCTTTCCACTCCCCCTGAACTGCCCACATGGTGGGTTCCCATGCATCAGGGACAGCTGGCAGCCAGCCAAGGCAGTGGGAGGACACCTGGTGTGGGAGGTACTCCCAGGAGAGCAGAGGCATCACGAGGGGACTCCCCTGAGCAACAGGAAACGAACGCCCTGGCGGAAGCGTCCTGACCGCAGGGTGACATCTCGGAGCACACATAATCATCACGACTTCCCCTGTGGAAACCCCACTTCCCCTGCCCAATGGTGGCTCTTGAGCCATTGCCCCTTCTCAGAGGCACTGGCCCCCTTGCCACCCTCAAATTCCTCCTGGGATGTCAGAGGAGACATGGACAAACTGTGCTCCTTTGTCTGCTGGAAAAATTACACTCTTGGCAGCCTCTCCCCTGCCCGTTTTCAGTCTCCTGTGGAGGTTTGAGCTGCTGATGGCTCATGATGCCTGCGTGTGTGATAAGAGAGTTCATAAATACAGTTTTGGGGCTAGATATGGTGTTTTGCCTCCTTCTGTTGCCTAATTTTGAAGCCAGGCAGAGATGATGCTGACCAGCAGTACACAAGGGCAACTTATTCAGCACACAGGCTGTCAGCCTGGACTGTGACAACTTCTTGACAGCCCACGGCAGCACCAGGGCCACTGACACCCTGCCAGCCTCCAACAGAGCCTGGTGGCAGCAGGGAGAAGTCCCAAGGGGAGGGTCACCCGCCGCAGCCATGACACACACCTGGTCGTAAGCGGGTTTGTGGTTGGCACTCTGCTTCTCACAGTGGCTGGCAAGGTTTCTCTCTGACTCCGTCCTCTCTGGGGAAATGAGTTTTCCATCCACGCAGCACTCAGGATATTGGGAGTTAAAGGTTTCATATCCCCCTAGGGAAACAACAGCAAAAAGAAAGATATATTTGCCCTCCCAAGGACTGGTTTAATTCAAGTGAAGGACAAATGAAGCTTCAGCACTTGCAATGCAGTGGGATAGCAGTGCACAGCAATGAGCTCCAGGGGAGAGTTAGTGAAGGATAGTGCTCCTCTGGGAAAATGGGTTTGCTTAAAAGGCTTTGGGCACCCAAGGAAAACCTCGGATACCACTGACAATTATTAACTTGCCAAAAGCCAGTGAAACCATACTAAAGCTGTTAGTGAATGTAATTCTGTTGAGTCTAGCAACCATTAACTCCGGTGCGGCAGGGACTAAACTCCCTCCCTCTGGGTTTTATACATGAGCACTAATGCCAATGTTTGAGGAAAGATTTCTGTACTCAAAAGTCATCTTTTCTAAACCTGTCATTATATATACACTGTGAAAACACACAAAATATTTTATTTGCATTTTTAAATGGACATAAACACAAGAGCGGGATGCTTGCATCTGTCTCATTAATCACCACCATGCACGGGACAGGGAAGTAACGAAGATGGTCCCACTGAAACCAATCTATTAAATAACAGCTATAAAACTTAATGAAATCCTGTGACAGCATTTGACAACTGAATAGCCCCACATGAGCTATTCTGCACAGTTAAGTACTGCATTCGTTTCATTCAGTGCGCTGCTAATGAAAAGGAATTAATCCTTTTATTACATTGTTACTCAAAGTTTGTCGTCAGCTAAATTGTTGCCTGTTTCCAGGCTGGGAATAATTCTGCATGGAAGCACATAATCTCCAAAATGAACCTGAATCAGTCAGGTAGCAGAAGCAGCCTGAAAGCGTCAGTGGTGTGCCACATGTCTGCCACCTGTGCTTTTTCAGAGCAGAAAGGAACGGCTCATGAACAGCTACATTCAATAATCCTTCAGAGTGTGGCCCTCAAGTAAACAAGTCTTGGAAAGCAAAGCCTCCCGTTGTGATTTGTTCACCTGCAACTGTTTCACCCTGATAAGCTGTTCCGGTGTGGGTGCCCGGGTGCAAGGAAGGATTTTGAAATAAGGGAAGTACTGAAGACCAGAGCAGCTGCAGGACCCCCACCAGCCTCGCTGCCAGGGCTGCCTGGTACAGCCACCTCTGACATTTCAGCCCCTCAATGCTGGTGTCTCATCTGTTTGCAATGTTTGAGCAGATGTGTGCTCAAATTCATGACGTGCTACTGTCGCCTACTCATTCCTGCCATGAAGTCCTCATGTTGCAAGTGGCCAGCATGATCCAAAGCCCACTGAATGTGATGAAAGTCTGTTTTCCATGACAGAAGGCAGGAGAGTGACTTTACAGTCAACGGGCACTCAGCACCTGCACCTTTCCTCCTGCCCCCAGCCACATTCTGCCAGCTCATTCCAGAGCTCACAGCATGAGGCAGTGGTCAAAGCAGTCAAGTGACCATGGAGACCATGGTGGTGGTGGGAGGTGCTTGATAAAATGATATCCACAACAACTGGGTTGAAAAAATGATATCCCTAACAACTCACAGTGTGAGAAAACAACAAACACAAGAAGCTCTACAGAGTTCCCTGATCTCCAACTGCCCTTCATGGGGTGAACTTTTAAATCCTCTTGTTTTGCATAGCTGACCTTACTTTCCCTCAACACCCCAGCCATTGCCATCGCATAGGAAAAATATGTCCAGTTTATATAAACAGCCATTATCCCCATTTACACCCCCTGTTGTTGTTTTTACTCTTGAATGAACACAGAAATCTGCCTGAGACAAATCTGCGTGTGTGTTTGAACAGACACGCATGTCTCGTGTCTCCTGGGGCAGCTAACACATGCAGCTGGTGAATGGTTAATTACAAGCCTTGGGGATCAGGATATTTGCAGACCATTCTTACAGTGAGTCATCTGCTCATCCCGTCCTCCAGCAATCTCCCCTCTTCCCCCTCCCCACTCAACCTACCTTCCCTGAGGTCATTTCTGCAAATACTCGGTTGCTCATCACAGAGAGCTGAGCTGCACTTCCGTTTTAATCAATAAGTAATAGAATCGTTATCAGCACCAAGGGAGGATCTGTTATTTTATCTTTCTTTTTCCCTGAGACACAACCACTCTCACCGTGCTGGTGCTGAGCTCACCCAGAGTGAAACTGCACCTACACAGACAAAAGATGTGACCCTGCAAGCCAGAAAGCAAGGGAGGGAACAGGGCCTGGCACGCAAGACTCTGTGCCAGCTGCCGCCCCTGGGACCAGATACCCAGGATCTTGATGACCTAGTGGGGTGGGGGTAACCTCCTCATATCTTATTGCAACGAGACCCCCTTAGCACTTAAGTAGCCAACACCTCCTCCCATCTCCATGCCTAGGTAGAACAGGAATATAAGGGGAAACCTCAATGTCGTTTTTTCCTCGTGGTTTTACAGCCTAGTATTTGCAAATTTGGTAGTGGAGGCTTCCAAAGGACCCTTTCTCCTGATCAGAATCCAGTGTTCCAGGGTGATTTATATCCCCACTGTTCCAAGGATCTTCCCCCAGGCCACCATAGCTTCGTGGGGGTCCATGACCCCAGTGAATCATCAGTGCTGCCCACTGAGTCATGGGCCTGAACCTGCAGCCCGGAGCACTTCCAGCAAAGCAAAAGGAAACTGCAGCAGGAAAAGGAGGAAACTTTCTCATAAACAGAGAGGAAATGTCTTTAGCCCCAAATCGACAGGCTTTTATGATAAGACACTTCACAACTCATAAGAGGTACAAAGCAGAGCCTACACTAATCCCTCACCCCGGATAAACTACCCACAGCCACAGTCACCACTTCAAAGTGTGGGACTGGCACATGAGGAGGAATGGATGATTGTGTGGCCAAACGAGCAGTCTGAGAGTCAGCAGAGCTTAATTCAGCCCCTGGTTTGCCACAGACTTCCCACTGTGACCTGGAGATATTTCTTCGTCTCTAGTTTAGCATGGTCCCTAAGGATTTGACTGGCACAGTGCCAGCATCTCTGCCCTCCAGTAGCAGAATTTGTGCTTATAGGATGACTGTCAGACCCCAGCAAAGGCTGATAGAGCCAGGGAGGTGGCAAACAACCTGGGGAACATCCCCCTACCTCGGTACTGGGCAATACCCCGGCTGAAGATGCCTCTGCCCCAGCGGGTAGGTCATCACAGGAGGCACAAACTGGGTACATCAGGACAAAAAACTAGTGATAAAAGGCTTATTAAACGGGAATCAACCCTGGCCCAGGAGAGCACAGAGGCAGGCTTTATTCAAGAAACATCGCTTGGTTTTCCCCTCCGTTTATGGCCTCATAGTATGGCAAGGGGGGTGTTTAGAAACTCCTGCCTCGGCGTGGTGCCACTGCGGGAGCCCCGCGGCAGCCGCGTGTGCGGGGCTTCGGGCGGGAGCGGCCCCGCCCGGGCACGGCCCCGCTCCCAGAGCAGGTGGGGGCTGCGCTGAGAACACCGAGAGCAGAAGGACAAAGGCGCTGCCAGGAGAAGGGGGGGGGGACACAGGGGCAGGAGGACAGGGAAAGGGCGGGCTGCTATGCTCGCTATGCTATTTATCGTTTTATTACCCCGAGTTACACGGAACGAAAACAAAGAACCGCAATCGAAGGGCTGTAATACACGTGAGGGGAAGGAGGTATTTTTGTCCCCCGACGAACCCCGGAGTTTCGGCTCTAGGTTTCCCCTGCCAGCGTCGATGTGCCCGATGGAGAGAAACCTCTCCGCCCTCGGTGGAGGGGAGGGCATCGGTCCCAGAGTTTTGGGTGCCCAAGGCAGGCCTCCCCGTGTCACCGGGTGGAAAGCGAGTAGAAGTGGCCTCATCTCTCCTCATACCCGCGGGGCTGATTTTGTTTCCCACGCAGCGCCAATGTCTCTCCCCCTTTGATAATCTGCAACTTTTACTCTTCTTTACTGCTATTCTCTGCTTTTCCCTCAGCCTCTCAAACGCGTGGCAGGGGTGAGCGGAAAGGCATTTCGGCTCAGCCGGCAGAGTCTATCCGGGATTTATTTCCAGTAGGTGGAAAAGAAACAAAATCCCGGTGTTACCTCCCTGCCCTCCACCAATAATCAGGTTCACTGCAGGGCGAAGGAGAGGGAACGGGAGCACCTCGGGCCGCTGCCAAACAGGGGAGCTTTGAGGGTCGATCGCGCCGCTCCCCCCCAGCTCCCGTCCGTCGTGTTCCCTCGACCCTTCTCACCTTTCAGGAAGCAGACCCTGGCCCCAGCCTCCGGCAGGCTGGAGAGCAGGGCGTTGAGGACGATCTGGGCTGTGCTGTCCTTCTTCAGCTTCTGCCAGTGGCCCGTGCTCTGGTCCAGCACCACCACGGCCGCCAGGCGGGCGGCCCCCGCCGTCCCCTCGCCGCCCAGCAGCAGCCGGGCTCGGGCCGCGGCGTCGGGCACCACGAAGTGGAGCGGCACGGCCCCGCCGCGGGCCCGCCGCATCACCACCGAATTGAGGTTGACATTGAGCGAGCCGCGAAGGCAGGAAGCCGAGTAGGACAGGTAGGGCCGGCAGTCCAGCACCAGGCAGCGGGAGGGCTCCTTCCGCAGCAGCTTCCGCAGCTGGCGGCAGTCGAGGGACGTGACTTTCATGCCGGCCGAGGGTCGCGCCCCGCGGCAGCCGGGGCAGGAGCGGCGAAAGCGGCAGGAGGGTGCCCGGTGCTAGCGCGGAGCCGGCGGCGATGGGATGGGATGGGATGGGACGGGACGGGACGGAGGCACCGCGGGGCCGCACCGAGCCCGGGTAGGGAATCCCGGCCGGCGCCGCCGGGTATTTATATGAATGGAAGGCCGGGCCGTGACGACACTGCCCATATAAGGGGAGTGACGCGCCCGCCTCCCAAACATGGACATCCCCCGCCCCGCGCACCGCCCCCTGGCGGGGATCCCCTCCCTCCCTGGCGGCTGTAGGTCAGGCTCAGAGGCAGAGGAAGCTGAAAAATGCTGCAAAAATTCTCCACTCATCGGCTGAGGCTCATCCCGACATCACCCCCGCCCCCTCCTCAGACTGTCAGGAGAGTAGGGAAGCGTGCCGGGGGGGGGCAGAGGAGAAGGAGGAAAGGAAGGAAGGAAGAAAGGAACGGCAGGGTTGGGGCAGGCTTCTTGCACCAGGTTGCGAATGGAGTTTCAGTTCCCCTTATTTCCCCCCTCACTGTGTATCATCACCCCCAGCAAAGCCTGAGCCCAGGCAGGCCTGCCCGCGAGAGCTCTGCTGCTCGTAGGATGGGAGCTGTTCGCTCCTAGATCCCCTTGGAAAGAGTTGGGTCCCCTGCTCAGGCCATGGTTTGCATCAAGGCAGCTTTGGTAAGCGAGTGATCAGTTCCTGGGGAACAACCCCGAGGATCCAGTTACTTGGCCCAAGGTTTACAGCCTGGCAGCTAAGGAGCAAACAAGGAGTAACAGACTGGGACAAAGCAAGATGTGTCATTTCTGCAAAATTAATGAATGCTCTGAAGCAATGGGGACAAGGATGAGAGGGCCACCTGCAACATGAAAATTGCTGGTATGGCTTTTTGAGGGGAGAGTCTAATGTCCCTTTCCTTGTGGCTGCAAGATTGTGTCTCAAGGACTTGCAAAACTTACACCACAGACCACTGACTGTGCCTGTGTCCAGAAGTCATGACACTAAGACGCACAGGAATTAGGAAATTTGGCACTTGCCCTTTCCTTGTAGATAGTTTTGTAAAGAGACCAAAAAGAAGAGTGGAAATTCCTAGAAGAAGTTAAACAAAAGGATGAGCTTCAGCCAAGCTCATTACAGCCTGGGCAGATGACAGTGGAGCTATCTAAGAGCAGGGTGTCATTTATTCTGATGGTGCCCTGAAAGAATGCTCACCTCAACAGCAGGCAGGAAGTGCCATCCCTGCCTCAAATTGCCTGCAGCTGAAACAGAGAAGCGTGAAAGAGACTGTGCAAAGAAAATGTTCAAGCTGATTGAAAGAATGGCAACTACTGGTTTAGAAGCAACTCCTCCTCCTCTTCCTCTTTCAATCCCCCTACAGCCCTCCCATCTGGCTCCTTCTAACCTGACCCCCCCCCACTCCCCTCCTCTGAGTCAGCCAGGGTATGAGGTGGAACAAAAATAGAAGTAGCTTGTGGGTAGGGGCAGATGTTCACAGCGCATCTTAGCGTGGGTGTTGTCTTCACCTGGCCACTGCCATCACGGCAGCCTGACTCCTTCCCTTTCCCTGCATCTACCCTGGGACGCAGCTGGGCATTGTCAGAGCCTCATGGCTGGGGGAGACCCACGTGCCAGCACGGTTCCCGTCAGAACTGGGTCACCACAGCTGTGCCAAAAACCTTCACATGGACTAGATGGAAAATCTGGCATGGGCAGGGGTGGTGTGACCTAGTCCTGCTCACACAGGAAACCTCCACACCACCTGAACACAACCCGCCTTTCCTGCCTCTCAGCCCCCAGCTTCAGGAGCTGCTGCTTCCTCTCTGAGAAGCAGCCTGCTTCCCTTGGGACTCAGACCCCAGTAACAGCTCAGCTGGCAAACTAGTCCCAGTGGGGCATAGAGAGGGGAAGAGGTGCTGTGGGCAGATGCTAGCGTGCTCCTCCCTCCGGGGAGGAAGGAGGGGGCCAGCGCAGTCACAGTATCATTTCCTCTCAGGAAACCCAACTGAAACGTGGAGGGGTGAGAAAGAGAGCTTTTTTCCCCTCCACACTCCTGCTTGAAGTGATAGTTCTGAAGCCGGGGCAAAATACCCCAGCTCAGAAAACAAGTTCTCTGGAGAGTACCTGAAGTTTGGCCTGTGCTGGTGGCAGGGTTTATATCATCAGACCTGACCTGCAGCTGACCTTCCTCCTTTTACACACCTAATGCTGAGCATCCAAACAACTGCCTTTCAGTAGATTACAGCTCTGCCTTTGTTTCTTAATGGAGTGAGTCATGACCACCTTTTTATTAGGAGAAAATAACAAGGCTAACAACAGCAGTACTAATGTTTCCTCTGCTGCAGGGTGCTGGATGCAGTGTCCCTGACTTCTTTGCCCACCAGCAAAATGTCTCAGTTGTACTTGGAAACAGATGAGCAATCGGGGTTGAAGCTGTCAGGGCTGTGGGATGGACATGGATACTCTTTCCTGCTGGAGCAGCTCCTTCATTTGTCAGATGCTCCCAGTCAGAAGAGAGAAAGGGCCTCGATTCCTGTAAATGGAAGTTGTTGAGTAAATTAAACCACTCTTTTCTCTAGGTAGGAAACTCCCCTCCTCCCTGCAGCATTTTACATCATTCCCACTTAGGTTCTGCTGCATCTCTCTGCTCCTCCTCCCGCTTCCCCCTGATAATCTCCCAGGCTCTTTCAGCCTTTGTCTTGGGCTTTTATCGGGGCTTTCAGATCAGCTGGTCCTTTCCTTTTCTTCCAGGCTGTATTTCCCCTAACCTAGCTCATTCTTCCCTTCTCCCCTCCCCACCTCCTCCAGGCTCTTTGTTTCTGCCTGTTCTCAGTGCTGCAAAGGGAAACTTTCTCGCTGCAGCTGGGGAGAGGTGGCCCCAGTTCCTGGGGGGTGCGGCTGGACCTCCACCCCAGGGAACAGCATCCTGAAGGATCTGTTATATATCTGAATAAAACATCCTGATGTTTTATTCTCTCCAAACTGCCTTTTGGAGAGAATAAAACTCAAAAGAAGCTTTAAAAGGGGGCTTACATGAATAAATGAACACCATTTCTTGGGACGCAAAAGAGACAGGCTCAGCCAAGTTTCTAGGGCTTGACTTGCCTCAGCTGAGACACGGGACGGCCTGTGCTGCGTGTTACAAATGTGCTTGCAACTCCAAAGAGTTAAGACCAAACCTCAGTGAGACCAAAGGTGAGAGAAAGCCAGTGAGCTCCTGGAAAGGAGACGGAGGAGAAGGCAGACCAAGGATCATACATGAGATAGGTCAGGGAGGTGTTACAGAGAGTAAATAAGTGCCATGAAGTCCTAGTCTGGAGCTTGAGCTTCATCATATCCCTGCTGGGGCACAATCCTGAACCAAAATCCTCCTGTTGGTTGTGAA
The DNA here is from genome assembly GCF_000738735.6 of Corvus cornix cornix. Lineage (NCBI taxonomy): Eukaryota > Metazoa > Chordata > Aves > Passeriformes > Corvidae > Corvus > Corvus cornix. The sequence goes on from NC_046336.1 coordinate 9,925,722, forward strand.
ATGCAAGAAATTCCTCAGATGAACAAAGCATAGCACAAGGCAGCAGAGAAGATGGGTTGGCATTCCTTTAATGTTATTAAGTTTTCCATATCATCAGTTTCTAATTTTGGAGTGGCTGATGTCAAAACACTTACAGGACAAGCAGTGAGATAAGTTTGTACCAGTAAATGGAGAGCTGCAAGACACTTAAATTTATACCCAGGGCTAAGGTCAGCTGAGCAGTGGCAATAGGAGTTTGTCAAGCTGAGACCTCATTGGTGTCATGACTTGGGCATTCATGAGATAAAGTCTGGGATCTAAGATCAGATCATGATCATTCATCTCGTTACGAATTTCTCTCAGTTCAACAGAACACCTGTTGCCAAAAGCTGATTCTACAGGGTGAAAAGCACTGTCAGACAGAGAGGAGTTGCCTGCACTCAGCATTTCTGAAAATTGAGCTGAAAGGGAATCTCAGTCTTAGTTTGATTTTTACCTGACTCATGCCTACGTGACTGTGACTGCACTGACTGCTGTAAGCTGCTGTCAACAGCTACAGTCAGGAGTGAAAGAGGAATGAACTAAACCTCCTGCCACTTTTTAGAAGCCTCTGTTCCTTCTGTTCCACTAGCTGGTGGCTTAACCCTGCATACAGATGGAAGATAATTTTTAAAAGAGGGAATCCATCTATCTGCACAATCAAGTTTTAATTTCTCTGCTTGCCTGATATGGCCCAGAGCATCATGAGCCATATTGATGGAGCACTTGCCAGACCCAGTTATGAATGTAAAGAACCCATCTTCCCATTTTCAACCACGTACTATCCCTGGGGTAGCTGCAGTAATTGCTTACATGGGAAAATGATTTGTGTAGTTAGCTGCCTTTAATGTGAGACAAAGCCCTTTTGTTCTTTTATCAACTTGCCAGTTCTCATTTGTTCTTTTCTCTTCCTGCCACGGCTTCCCTGCATGTATTTCTTGCCTTCTCATCCTGTCTCTTCCCTTTTCCTGGATGTATTTCCCAGGAACCTGCTCCTATTCTGCATTGGCAGATCTCCCTGCACTAACACAGCCATCACCAGCCTGGCTGGGCTTTCACTCACGTCTCCCAGCTATTCCTGCCTTTCTATACCCAACTAACCTGTCATACTGCAAGTCCTTGTGTGTGGTTACTGCTTCTTTAGACTGTTGTGAGACACCAAGTAACATAAAATATTCCTACATATGGTGTTTAATTGGATATTAGGACAAGCATATCTTGAAGAAATGCTGTATAGTTCGGTCCAGATCTTTTGGAAGCAAATCTTATCATCACTGAATCTGATTCCCTCTGCCTTGGTCTTTCTGACTGACTCATTTCTTAAGCACCAGGTTGCCTAGAGGCTATAATCACATAAGTATAATCCACTGCACAGTGTGTGTTACTATGCCCACTCCACTGAGAATGAGTACAGCTCCTGGGTACAGAAATGACTTTTTAAGCCCAAAATGGAACAGCTCATGCTTTTAGCTGAGAATGTTTTGGAGCCATTTCAGTAGGCTACACAGATATAAGCAAACAAACACATTCAGTAAAACCCCCCACACCCCTGTTATCTATAGCACTGCCAGTAACAAGAAAAATTCCCACCTCACAGCCCCTGCTTGTTTTCAGGGGTCCCCAGGCATGGTGCAGTCAGGGCAGGGCAACCAGTGGGTCATGGTGCAGACTATAAACGACCTCACTTACTCCAGCACAAGCATGGCACTGCACATCCCATGCCCAAAAAGCTCTTTATCCCACCTTTGCGAACAGAAAACAAGCAGAAAGTAGATCTTGGCTTTGGTCTGCCCTCTGGATATCATCTTAGATGGTGTTTCTGGGTGTCTAGAAGGCAGCTGTGGGGAAAGGGGAAGCGGCTGGAGCCAGTGGGCTGGGGGAGGCTGCAGCCACCGGAGCTGTGGAGGGGAAGCAGATAAAGCAGAGCTCCCCTTTCCCAGCAGTAACACGGGTAATGGGCTTACAGGGAAGCCAGGACAGCTGCTGGAGTGCTGGCGCTGCGGTCGCTCCCTGTGGCTGCAGGGTGCAGTTCTCCATGGCTGAGGGCTCCAGGAACAGGCTCAACAAATCTCTGTCCACAAAAACTTACACACAATCGATCCTGCCTTGGGCTACGGGTGGGCTGGATGACCTTTCAAGGAGTCTTCCTACAAATCCTTGTTTTAGAGGATTATGTGGGTCACGTTCAGGCACACATGCCTGTGACTTGGTAACCGTCCTAAAATTAAATGGCAAAATAACCCGAATTAATAACTTGATAAATTTATTTCTTTTTACTGAGTGTCCTCTCTGCTCAAGTTGCTCTGTGGTTACTTCAAGTATTGTCTCCCTCCCTCCCTTGACACTGAATCGTCCAGAGAACAAAAAAATAAATAATTTGAATGAAATATATTTTTCCCAAAATAAACCCAGTGAAACAAACTTGTAAAAGAGAGGAAATAGTTTACATCTTTTATGTTCCTTTCTTCTAGGTTCCTACTTACTTAACCCCATTTAAACTTTGCATCAGCTTATTACATCCGGTGAAAGTACACTACAGCTTATTAAAATTTAAAGCTGTTACTCCAAGGGAAAACACTGAAAGCTCTTTTATGGATTAGCCAAGCCAGCAGGATGTGGCTTCGACTTTGTATCCTTTTGGTGGCAGAGCCCACTTGAGCATCTTTATAAAATAAACCTCCCCCATCACTTTGGGCTCATTTTAGTTTTCTTTGCACCAAAGTGTTTCGTGCAGTAGGACTACATTCCACCCCTGTATTTCACAAGCAGAGTAAGAGGGTACCATACACTAACCCCTGAAATACAGAGCTATATTTAAGGTAAGGTAAAATGGAAGTAAATACCAACAACAATGACATTCATTTAAAAATAGGAGAGTTAAAAATAATGGATGATACCTGCCATGCTTTTGCTCACCTCTGTCCTGTAGGAAGAACATGATCTGAGACCAGCAGGATATGAGTGATGATTTGTACTGGTATTATCAAACACACAGTTGTACCACTGCAGCACCTTGGTTTCTTTTAAGTCAACTTTGTATTGGAAACCCTTGCCAATACAATGCTGCTGCGTATAATATGAGCCTTCACCACAGTTTCCTACTGACAGAAAAGAGCCTGTGGGGTGACACAGCTGATTTCCTCTGCAGCTATAGCAAATAGCCTCTTGCACAAGAACTCTCGTGCCAGAAACTGCCTTGCCCATCGGTGTGCAAACTGCACCCCAGCAAGCAGGGCTGAGGTCCTTAGTCCTCTGGTCCCTCAGCTTCAAGCCCATTTAATCCCACTTGCTATTACTTCCTCCCTGAAGGCTTGGGAGTCTGGAAGAGGCCAATGTATCAAATTTAAAAGGGGGATTTCCAAGTTTATTAAGAGTCTCTTGCTTATTAAAGAGAATAAAAGTCTTCAAAGCCAAGCCCTTCCCGAGTTTCTCCTGGGAAATGACCCTTCTGACAGAGACTGCTCAGAGTGAAGGATCTCTAGGGCTACCTTATAGCCTACAGCTAGCAGAGGGTCCCATCTTACAATCCTGATAAAGAAAGTAACAGCCAGTCCTTCAGAGCATGAGAAAAATGCTCCCCCTGTAAACTGCTGCTTGCTCCATCCCTTCTGCACCCAGCAGATCCAGCTTTGCTTTCCTTTGCCAAGATATCAGCAGAAAGGTCCCAGCAGAGCCAGTAAAGGGGCTCCATGCTGGAGGGGCTGCACCATCTATCACTATCCTTTCCTCCAGCTCTGGGGTGTGGAGTGCAACCTCTGGCTGAAGATCAGCACAAAACCATCACATTTCATACCAATGCAGCTGTTTGCTGCCTGACTGTGTGCTGGGGGTCCCACAAAAACGTGGCTTTGGGGCTGCAAGCTTTGGCAGTCTTTATTATTCATGAACTGTGAGCAGGGACTTCAGTCATTCAGCATCATGCTGCTCTCTGCCCACATGCAGGAAAATCTAGAAATCCAGGGGAAGAAAATGTGCCTCAGTGCAAACTCACCATCCCATCAGAGCACAACGAAGAGGGCATTCAGGCTGCTCTGGAAGCATCTGTGTAGGCAGAAGTTGACTCACAGGGAAAAAAAGGTGGGAAGAGAATGGGGCTGAGCTGGGAAACAATTTGTCACTTGCCAGAACATTTGTCCAGCATTGCTTTCAGTGATACTGGAAGTCCAGTTTAGGAGTGGGTGGCAAAGTAAGCCTCCATGCCAGTTGCTCATCTCTCTTCCCACCAGCCTCCTCCTCCAGAAGCATGGCACAGACATGAATGTTTCCTTTCCTGCATCCCTGGGATCTCTCAGAAGCCCCTTAAGAGACAGTGCTCTGGGAAGCAGTGCTGTTATCAGGAGTGTGGCTTGAGGGGCAGTTTCCCAGTTGGGAAGGCTGGTCACTGGGACATGCCTCCACCTCAGCAGTGCTGCTTTGGGAATAGGGACATCTGTCACATCTTCCTGGCTGAACCACTGACAGTTTCAGTTGTTTACAACACATCTTTTATCTACCAGGAAGGGGAAAAATATATATTTGGACTGATTTAGAAAGATCTTGGGCACCTGAACCCAAGGAGCTTAAAGATACACAAACCCAGGTTTTCTTTTAGAAACCATTCCACCAAGGGAGGTCAGTCCTAGAGAAACTGTTCACTGTGCAGAGGTGGCGTTCCTGGCATACCACTCGAGCCTACAGACAACAGGCTGCTCAAGTTGCCACTCCTTTTTTTATCCTAACAACCCCAGGAAGTGCCTACTCGTAAGGAACAACTAAAGCTTTTCCAGGAATAAAACACATTTATGATATTGCAAGTCTGCTCCTGGGGCCATGCCTGTCACTGCATTGAGCTATGAATTTATGGTGACAGGAACTCTCTTTTCCACACCTATTCCCCATGGATCAGAGCAACACCCTCTGTACATTCTAGCTAGCCAGAAAGACCATCAGCCCACATATGTGTCCCACCAAGAAGCACACACACAGTGTGACACCTCTGAGCACAAACCTCCAGAAGCAGAGAGGGAAAGCAGAGAGAGATGTTCAAACAATGGAGCTTCTTAGGGCTTACCTCTGCCTGCTCCCTTCTGGTGGTGTGACAACAAAGGGTCCACAGAAGGGAGTAACAGGCTGAGACAGGCCTGGAGAATCTCAGCTCAGCCTGGTTTTCCCATATGGTGACTCTACTTTGTCACAAGGTTAGCGAGACAAGATGGCCTGTGCATTTTCTCCTGATGTGAGAGTTTCTCCTATTAAAGAGGGGGCAATCACCCTCACTGCAGCAGGGAGAGCACACAAGAGCTATTTGCATATTGGCAATACCCCAGTGTCATTCTTAAGGGCAGGTTTAAGTATCTGCTCCCCTCTCCCGCTGTGGGCCTGAGCCCGCTCCTCAGGCTGTCCTGGAGCAGCACAGAGCTCCTTGCAGGGGCCATGAGCAGAGGTGTGATGAGTCCTCCCTGCTGAGTGCAGACCTACTGTAGGTTTGGGACAAGACTGTGGAATTTCTCTCTGACACAGGTTATGCTGACATTTCCAGAGGCCTCAACCTGACCAGCTCACACTTTGGCCCTTCTTTGCCCTTTCCCTGCTGCAGCTTTAAGCCCAGAGAGACGAATCTGCCTGTCTGCTTCATGCTGGCCATTCACCTCAGTGTGGTGTAGGTGGCTCTATTTTAAGATAATTCCCAGGTTTAAAAAAAAAACCACACCAGGTAAGGGGTAGATGTGTCTGCTTCTGCTACTCTTGCTGTGGGGACAGAAACCTGCAAGAAGGAGATGGGGCAGATGGATACTAGGGTCAATCAGTGCCCAGAAGGAGCAGCAGGTAGGCATCCCTCCCTCCATTAACACCCACCTTGGCACCATTTAGATCAGAGGCTGGTGCTGGAAGGTGCTGCATGGCTCAGCCCCCTTCCTACAGGCTTATTCCTTAACAAGAGGGCATTGTCCCTGCTGGCAGGAGCTTGGCCTCATGATGCTGAGCAGGACAAAGGCTCAATTTACCCTGTGAAAGAGCTGGAAACCAGGAAAGGGCCAGAGGCAGCCAAAGCCCACTCTCCCCGTCTGAGACACTTTGGATTTTGGTGCAGTGGGTTGGTCAGCTGCAGGCACAAGTGATCAGGGCTTAGAGCTGCCTGCCTTCAGCAGGAAGTGCTCTGGGACAGTGTGGAAGTGGGAGGTGTTGGGGCTTTATTCAACAAGAGAAGCACTTCAGATGCTTCAGACATGAATATACTCATATTGGCATTTAAGTTAAAGTCTCCTGCGTTGCATATCCACCCTAGTGCACAAGAGAAAAAGTGGGGCCTGATATTTGGAAAAGCCACCTATGATTCCCCAGCTTTTTGCTGCTGGCAGTGCTCTGCTGGTTTCAAAGGACAATGCACAGTGTGTTGCTCTCTACAAATGGTTTCTGCCCTCCAATAATACTGAAACTCCTGCCTCCTGTAATGCACCAAGATAACCAAGACAGGAATTATGGGGAAGATTCAAACATCCCTCTGAATGCAGACCTGCAGAGAGGAGGAGGAAACCCTTGTCCAAAGCCAAACACAGGACCATCTCTTCCAGGTCAAGTCACACATGTCAGTCAGTGACAGAGAAAGACTCTTTGACTGCCTTTCTGGAGGGTGGAAAAGACCCTTTGTTTCACCATCTCTGGTTAAAAAAGACAAAAAGGGTTGAAATTAAGAAGATAAGGGAAAAATTGTGGCACTGTCTAAAGTAAGGCAAGAACACGCAACCACAGATGACTTAATTCATTGTGGAGAGGGAGGAGCTCAGGGAGCTACACAGGCATCTGATCTGGAGAGAGTCTTGACACTATTGTGAGAAATGCCTTCCTCCAGCCAGAAATGAAGCAGTTTTGTATCACACCAAATGATGGCTTGGACAGGTTGATCCAAACATTCTCCAGGGGGCTGTACCTGGACACAAGCACACAAATGTGCAAAAAAACCTTCCACAACCAAAAAGAAGAAGAAAAAAAAAAAGCCAACCCCAAAGAACTTAATTGGAGGCAGGCTTTAGGACAACTTAGCACCTATCATTTTTCTCAGCAGGCAATTTCATCCATTTGTTCAGCTTCAATTCTTTGTCTGCAAATTCAGCACTTAGGCAGAAGACATTTCTCCAGTCCAGTCACAACTGACAGGATCGTCACAATACATATTTATTCTTGTGCGTTGTAGCTGTCAGCCTAAGTTGGATCATTTTGGACACCCCAGGAGAAGGCACAGTGAAGCCTGTCACATTGGCTGCCATGCAGATGTTGTCTGGGGAGGCAGGAGGTGATGTGACAGGCTGAGCTCAGTGCAGGAGGTGGCCACACAGCCACAAATAAACCCTTTCTGGTGGTGGACACTCATTAAACACTTGGCTGAAAATGATTCCCAGTCCTCCCAGGCACCCATATCAGCTGGATATATTAGAGAAAAACCAGAGGAGTTATTGACAGGAGTTTTGACTCTGACGTTTGGGATTAGGAGACACTGTGAGAGCAGTGCTGTCAAGTATCATCCCATCAATTCTCCAGTGAGCACAGGACAGTGGGAGATGAAGCTCATCAAGAGGCAATGATTGTGGTGGTATTTCCTTGCTGTTGAATGCTAATAGCTCTGGCTTGTAGGACTGCACTGCAAGAAACGTCCAGATACAGAAAGGCTCTCTTTCAGCTCCGTTTTTCCTTCTCTTTTTAGATTAGAGTTCAAGAAAAGAAATGGAAGTAGAGATAGATTTTATATCAGATTTTGTTTACATCAGGCTCTGTCTACAAGATTAATTGCAAGGTTGTTTTAGCTGAAATGTGCATTGCAAAGGATTTATAAAAACAACTGTAATTAAACTCATATTGAAGCATATTTCTTTTTGCTCCCAAACACAAGAATTGGATTGCATCTCTACATAAAGCTGCCAGCCTGCTTATTCTGCAGAACTAAAAAAGATGCTCTTGCTGTGCATTGCTGTGGGCCTGTTTTATGAAAGGTTCCTCCTAACAATGCAGTCCCAGCTTGATTAGCCATAGAGTGCCTACTCCTGAAAAGGGATTTTTCTATTTCAGTTTCTTCTTCCAGCAGGGGATTCCCTCTTAATCAGCTGCAGTAAAAGATTGCAGAACAGATTTGGAGGCAGAGAGAGAAGAGAGTGTGGAGGTCAATTCTTTAAAGTCAGAAGGTTTATTTCTCACCAGCTGCTGCAGAATATTTTGTCCATAACTTCTCTGAAGAAAATAAATTGCAGTCCTCTAGAAAATTTTGCAGGATTACTAGAATTTGAACTTGAGTTGCTCTCAGCCATCTGGCTTATTTCCACTGCTCACGCTGGATGAGACCCGCACAAAAGGCAGCAATGGAAAGCAAAAGTCAACCAAGTTCATGTGAGAAATGAGACTCACATTTTTAGCAGCAAGAATTACTAACCACTGGAACAAACTTCCAAAGGAAGTGGAGGAGTTTCCCTGTCCCAATGTCTTCAAAGCAAAAAATGCTCTTGTCAAGTAGGAGTTACAGGGTTTGGACCAGGAATCACTGGATCAATTCGTCACACCTCAAAAACCATGAACTGCTTGTGCTGTGCAGACCCAGGGATCACATGGCTGTCCTGTGCTCAGACACACTGGTTGGAACCTATTAGCAGCTGGCTGTAGTTTAGCTACGGATGAGGTGTTGGTAACAGTTCAGCCTGGCCCCTGTACCACTGCGCAGGGAGGAGGCAGGAGAGCACATCCTGGGGTGGGTGAGCGGGTGTGCTCTCCTGGGAAAGCTGCTGGTATACAGCTATAAGTGCTTAAAAGCTGACCAGGACATCTTCCTGCCTGCTTGCAACACCAGCCCTCAACTAAATCAATATTTTTAAGGCAAACTCGCAACATGTCATCAAAGTAACTGATACTTGCAACATCAAGAGAAAAAAAAACCTATCTGGGAACACCTGGCTTTGGCACTGAATGCACCCAGAGACCAAAGCACTTACAGAAAGGAAATAGATAAGGAAAAGGACACCATCCTGTAGATACAGGAGGGATCAGAGCTGCCAAGTGTGATCATGTGTGGGGCTGGAGTCCGGGATCCCAGAGCTCCTGATGCTAGTCTTTGCACCAAGCAGAGCTCTGGGATAGTGCCACTAGCAAACTTCTAGGAAGGAGCTGACCTCCCCAGCCCTCACAGTGGGAATGGGGGTCCCTAAAGACATCACAAAGCCAGGATTCCACCTCACTATGGCCACTGTCACCTAAAAGGATGAGGCTCACATACAGCTGACAGAATATACTTGAAAAATTCTTCCAGCCTCAACACATCTGGATGACAAGGATTGGTCCTTGGCAGATTTCCACCAGCACAATTCCCCATGGCCCCTATCTGCCCCTCTGCAGCCTTGGGGCCCAAACATGAGTCGTGCAGTTCAGATCCTCAGGCAACACAGAAAAATGGGGAAAAAGTTGAATATTTATATCTGTTGTGGCTACAGCCCACTTGAGACCAACAGCCGTCAAAACAGTCTCTGAAGTACAGTTCTGCTTCCACCCAAACCGAGGACTACATTGTCCTTACAGGGAGGTCATGCTCTTAACTTCATTTCTCTTGCATCTGGTGTGAAGAGCACTCAAATGTGAGAGCACACAAGTCTCTTCCCTGTCCATGGGCAGAAAGATCACCAGTGCACACTATTAACTGAATCTATATTAATTTCCCATTTTTAAGAATTTGAGTGGGTGCAATGTAAAATCCTTCAGCAAGTTCTCCTCTATCGAGTAGGAGAAATCTCCTACTGCCATACTAGAAACAAACACAAACCCCAACTGGGTTATGTTTGCACTTCCAGCCAAGCCTTAGCCAGCAGACAGGCTAAAGGGGAACTTTGCTTTGACTACTACCCACCCAAAGGTCTGGCTGCCACATTTGTGCTCCTGCACTTGCACCAAGACATCTCTTCAGCTCAGTCCTCCTCCATGGCCAACCTCCACACAGGGGAAGAGATCCCCAAGGGGAGCAGCCTGTGGGTTCTCCAGTGCCTACAGCTGTGAGAACACATATTCCAGTTCAGGCAGGCCATGACTGATACCTCAGTTACCTTTGATTTCACTCGAGCAAATTTAGAAGGGCTTCATTGTTCATCTAGTGCTCAGTGTTACTTACAGAGCTGTGTCAGCCTCCCAGGCCTTGTCTGGGGTTTTTAGCCAATACCAACCCTTCCCACTTTAATTCAGGGTGCCTGTCAGCAGGGCTGACATGCCCACCTGGACAGGGGACAAATTTCGCTTTACCCAAGGCTTCAGCCTGCAGGAATGCTGGAGTTTGAACAGTGTATACAACTCATGCTTCCCATGGTTCTTTCAGATTCTCAAAAGACACAAATTCACTTTGCCTTCCTCACTCTGGGAAAGAGCCAGAGAAGCTCAACCTGCAGAGATCCAGGACACCATGGAAAGTCCTACTAGGTCAAGGGAGCAGAGACAGCAGCAATCATACAAACATTTGAATCCATTTATCATGCCTGATAAGATTTTTTTGGCCACGTAATCTGTCAAGAGTGAGATCTCAAAGGTGTTGATGAAGGGGGTCTGAAAACAAAGGTGATCTCCAGGACATCTTACTGCACCCCCTCCCTACATGCTGCTGCCCAGCCACCTCCTCAGCTGCTCCTCACTATAGTTCACGCAACAATTACTTGCCCAGGGCAACAGCAGCAAGACATTACACGGCTTTGTGCATCTTCTGATGCAATTTAATTGCTGGAAACAAAGCAGAAGAATGTTTTCCCTAAAAGTTCATGGAGTTTCCAGGGATCATATGCATATTGGAGCTCTCCAGTGGGCTCTCCTTACACTTTGTGAGCACAAAATGAAAACATTGCCAGTGGAAAGAGACATGGAGAGAGAGGCAGTGCCAGAGATAAAGCAATAAGAAAAGCAGGGTGTCATCCACCTGATCCTGCAATCATTATCTTGGATAGCAATTCCCACTGCTTTCATCAGGTACTCAGGCAAAAGGAGGAATTCAGGATCTGGCCCAGCATGTGTGATGATATCAGTGGCTCATTGTCACGGAGCTGGGAATTACTGCCAGCATGCTAACAGCCCCTGCCACCCACACTTTTATTCTGTAACATCACACTCTCTAGAGAGTCGCTTGCTGCTGCTGCACCCTGCTCAAAACACCATGGGCAAAAAGGTTTAGTGGAGAGTCCTCAGCCTGGGGGTTCCTCCTGCCAGTCAAACCCCTTTGAGCTCCTAGCAAACCAAGCCATAGGGCTCCTGTGTGCCAAAAGCCCACGGCAGGGCTCAGCCAGAGGCATGGGGAGGGGAGATTAGTCAGAGTCAGCAGGCAGAGTGGCTGGACTCCCCAGCCCCTTGATTTGTTTGTCTGACTGTAAATATGATGCAACCTGACAGCAGCACAAGGGTGCAGGGGTTTCATTATATACCCACACACCACCTACATTTTCTGCCCCTGACCCACTGAGGTGCAGCACACCTGCAGCACAGACAAACATCAGCAGGTTTGAGAGCATTCAGCCCACAGCTGTATCTCTGGGCACTACACAGATCGTAGTCAGACAGCCTGATTGCCTTCTTTAAAAAAAACAAAGTCTGTAAGAAAGAGGAAAGACCTTTCATCTTCTTTCACCATTCTTACCTGGGGTTTCTGTCTCTCAAGGCAGAGGACAAATGGTTCTTGCTCCTCCTTGCCTAGGGGACCACAGCTCTTGCTGGGAATCAGCCTGTGGGGTTGGGCTCTAGTTGTGGGCATATGTGGGATACACTCACACAGAGGACAAACTCGTGCATCACCAGTTTTGCTGTTGCAGATCAGGCCTAGAAGCATTCCTCATACCTATTTATTAATAGGCACTGACAACCCCTCAGCTCCCAGGACTTCAGTCCTCTTTCCAGTGAGAAGAGATGCAGTCACATCACTGGTGCAGATGCAGCATTTCCAGTGAATGCCACCAGCAGGGGAAGGAGCTGCGCACGCTGCTTCCCTCCCCACCTTTCAGCAATGCTCCCAAAGACTCTGCAGGGAGCAAAAAGCTCTCAACATGAAAGCAAAGAGGACAGGACACAGCCTGATTGAATTTGCTCGTGGTCAACAGCAATCTTTACCTCTCATTACCACTCTTTATATGTTAATCCATCCTCCATTTTCTCCCCCACTCTTCCCAGGTGGACTCCCTCCCTCGTGGGTCTTACAAGAGCCTCACTCTCATTAGGGCAATTAATTAGATGGAGAAACACACCACTGAAGAAGCCAAAATCCAAATACGCTTTATATTCTCTTTCAGTATTTCCTGTATCAGGCTTTGCTGAGATTTGTGTTTTTCTGTTGTGTGTGCAACTCTCTCCTGCCCACTGATCCTCCATGGATGTACCCAAACACAAGGGTGAGGAGTGACAGTGCTTTAGGCCAGGCTGTATGTCAGGACTTTCTGAGTGCTCTTTCAGTCAAGGCCCTGTGAAGCCCCAGATGGCGAGAGGCTGCTCCTCAGGCACTGGGGCATTGGCTGAGGCAGAGCCCTGGTGTCTGGCATGACATATCTACCATGGGACCCCACCTTCTGCTGGCCCATGACCAGACTGCCCAGAGTGTTTGAGCTCAAACAAGTGCCTTTTCCTAACTCACCAAAACGATGCTGTCACCTGACAAGCATGCAGGCACTGCACAGTTCAGAGCACATCTGATGTCTCTTTGGTACCTCAGTACCTTCCCGGATCTGTAGGATCTCTCTTTGGTCCCCCCTTCTCAGTGAAACACCATGGAGAGAGCAGAGTAACACACCATTAAAGCCATGTCCCTCCCTCCAAGGAGCTCTTCTTCACAAAACTGCCTGAACAAATTAAATGTTTTGGGCCCCTTTGCATTGCACTGACAGCTCTCCAGGGCAGCACTTGGACCAGTAAAGGCAGCATGTGTATCTCCTGGGTGGTCTAGCCTTCTGCATGCCCCAATTGTGTAAAGAATTATCACAGGCAAGAAAAGAAAATCAGGGCAGTGAAACCACAGATGAGACAACACTTACTAGGCAAAAAAGATGCAGGGGAGGTGAACTGGAGACTGGACTCTGAAAGCATATGTGACAGGGCAAGTGAGTGGCTGCAGAGAAAGGGCTACCTTGGCAGAGAGAGGAGCAGTCTGGAAGGGGACAAGTCTGTCACTTGGAGACTTGCAGATCAAGGTGAATGGAACACAGGCTCTCAGAGCTGAAAGAATGTGGTAGGTAAACAGAAGCTGGAAATGAGCACAAAGCCACAAGCTGCCTTTTAAACCTGGTATTCAAAATTAACAACACAGCAAAGTCAACAAGCTCCTGAGAGTACCTGGTTTCCAGGCAGTTGTGTCTACAAACTCATAACGCACTCAGAGGCACTGTGGGAGAGCTGAACCCAGACTGAGGTCAGTGCTGTGCAAACACTGCAGGGCTCAGGTAGTGAAAAGCTCCAGAAACCAAGCCCCACCATTTGCTTTGCACTGGAAGAATGCAAATCCACAGCTGCAGCCCTGCTCTGCCATGTGTGGGGCTTGTAGGAGCACCCCATGCTGCTCCCTCCATGCACATGTGATAGCAGAATGCCTGGACAGGGTGTGTGGGGGACAGGGAGTAGTAGTTCTCCACCAAACCCTGCCCAACACCTGAAGATAACCAGCTTTCCACAGAGCTCTGGCTCTGAGAGACATCCTGCAGTCCCTGTCCAGGTGTGCAGCAGGCAGCTATCTGGCTCCCTCCTCACCCTCAGCGGGAGCACAGCCAGCAATGTGCTGAGCAATAACCCAGAGCAGGGCTACAACCCCTTTGGAGGAGGTTTTCCCTGGAGACTCACAGCAGGCTGAATTTGTTCCAAGGCTCCTGTTCAGTGAGCCCTTGTTGCTCTTTCATGCACAGAGGTTATCCTGCCCTCTCACCACAGCACTGCCAGCAGCCCAGACAGGAGCTGGTCTCATTTAAGCCCAAACCATCTCAAGGGTCCCATCTGTTGGAGTGCTGACGGAGAGAGCACATGGGGGCAGACACCCCTAGACAGGGCACCACAGGAGGGACATAGTTTACTTCCTCCTGCTGCCGAGCTGAATTCCTGTTTCCCAGTTCAAGGTTGTTTTAATAACTCTGAGGCAAATGTCTAAAAGGTGGGATGATGTTTCAACCCTCATCCATGCATGCAAGGGAAGCCCTAATTCATGCCATTGCTCACTGATGCCTGTCCCGATCGCTCCGTGGCTGCTGGTGGGCTTTGGCAGCTTCTCCTTGTGGCAGGGCTTCCCTCCTTCCTGTGCCCCTGCATCACCCCCACACAGCCCTGAAAGTGGGCGTTGGGAGCTGAAAACACTCTCCCCAGGCCTCCACACAGCCCCATGAAATGAAACAGATGAATCCAGACTGTTTCCTGAGAGACAAGAGTTTCAACAATCCCTAAAGCCTCTTAGGCAGCAGCAATATCCTAAATGGGAGCTTTATTCTCCTACACTGCTCAACAGAGCCTGTATTCAGGCATGAAATGCCGGAACATGCACTCAGGAGCCCCCTCAGGACAGGAAACCTTCCCTGTAGGCGTGGGTGTCCTGGATCATCCCTGAGGAGCTGCAGAAAACTCCCACTGATGAGCTGTAAAGGCCAGGGGGAATAGGATGCCCCAAACCAGAGAGCTCCTTGTTGGGTTCAGAGGTCCCCCTTGAGCTCTGCACTTTCAAGCCTTGCTGATTCTCCCTGTTGATAGTGGCAAATTTTGTGTTCTGACCTGTCCCCTGCACAGGGGGCAGTGGCACATGGACATGTCCCGAGCTGGTGGTGAAACCCAAGAGTGTGACCTTTGGCGCTTTTGAGGAAGCCAGAGGCTTCTCTATACCTGCAAACAGGGAAGAGGGAGGGCAAAGCACCCCACTGTCCCCTGTCTCACACAGAGGGCTTACCGCTGATGGCGGGGCAGAAATGAATCTGGGTTCGCTGCAGCCACCTCCACCTCCTCTGAGTTCCACACACCTCACATCCCTGTTCTCAGCCTCCTCCTGGCCAGGGATGCACAGTCCCTGCTGGGAATGGTGAAGGGTGAGGGAGCCAGCAGCTGCCAAGGGTTCACGTGAGCTCACAGCATTCCTCCAGAAGCTTCTCTAATCTCCGTGACCTCAGTGGGTGGATGGCAGCCAATTGCCATCACTGCATCCTTAGCAGACCTTGGCTGCAAAGCCAAGGTAGTGTTACCACTGGGGGAGTTAAAAGGGGGGGGGGGAAGAAAAAGGAAAGAGAAGAAAAAAACAACTGGCCTGGCCGGTCTAACTGCATTTGGTTGATCTGATTTCAGGCATCTGCTAAGACACAGCAGGCCTATTTATCATAATCAGCTTAGGGCACAAGGACAGTGTTAACTAGGCTTTACTGGATTAAAACCTGCCAACTAATTCATAGCACCTACCCAAGCAGTACAAGTGGGCTGAGTCTCTGTGCTTTGTCTAAAACATTTGAACTGGGCATTAAATAAAGCACCTGCAGAAGGTGGAAGGGTACAATGGCCCTATTGATCCATCAGCATTATGAGCAAGAAAAGGGCTCGGGAAGTAAAGTCTCATGGCCCAAGTGCAGGCAGGTCAATACAGAGCAGAGCTGTAAAAGCACTGAGCACAAAGACTGTGCCTTGATATGCTCCTGCCCATTCAAACTGCTCAAGGCTCACTCTGAAATTGCCAGCAATATGCCTTAGAATCAGCTGCAGGATTCAACCTAACTGGAATTTTCAGATAAAACATGGTTAAATCAGCCTGGAAGTTCTAATGTAAATGGATATTTTGAGGGTCTTGGTATAAAGAATGCAATATATATTTGAAGTCCCAAAGAGCAAATGTTAACCGCAGCAGAGCCCCCTCAGATAATACTAGTGTGAGCAAAAAGGGAATTTCACTGTTCCTGCAAAAGAAGATGTAAAAATAGAAATAATGCTTACAAAAAACCCAAAAAAGAAATCCCCACAGTAGAGCATGGATGGAAACCCTCAGCATCCATGACAACACCCCTGAGCAAGCCCAAGTCTCCCTGCCTTCTGGGCTGTGGAGCCTTGCACATATAACCTGCCACCTAAGACTGTTTGGAGTGCCTGTAAAGCAGGAGACAATTTAAATATTTAAATATTTAAGGTGCTTCCTGTGAAGGTGATTACACTATAGAGAGTTGCTTCATATTACAGTAAACTTCTGCTGGTCATTTACAAAGGAGTCCCTGGATCAACTGAGATGAGTTTCTGACAAGAACCAGCCATTCCTAAGTGCTAGGAATCCTGGCTAAGAAAAAACCCCAACACCCCCAAATCCAGATGCCTTCCTGCCATGGGTATAATCTCATCCATCCTTCTCAGGGAAGTGGTGTCCAGACCATGAACTGGAAAGGGCTGCAGCTTTACCAGTGAGTTACTTAGCTGTGTTGGACCCTCTACCCAACCCTCTCATCACACCTCCGCTTGTACACAGTGCTTTTACTCCCAGTCTTCTTATTGCTGCAGGGTTCTGTGTATTGAACCATCCCAATGACCCACAACACATCCCAATGATCCACATGGCAGGACCTGACAAGTTTTTGACTGGCTTGTCAGATGCTCTGCAAGCCCAGCTCCTGTGGTCCTACAGGTTACCTCAAGGCAGCTGCTTTGCTTAAAGAAAAATGCAAACCATGTCCCCTGAAGGCTTCAACATAAAAAGGAAGCAAGAACCCCAGTGTACTTTCTTTGCATGGAAAACCCACACTGGGGGACAACGGGAAGTGGGTTGACTTGGGATTTTTACATGTTTGAGGTCAGCAGAGCTGGTGTTTGTGCATTGACACATTAGATAATTAAATGCAGGCAGAGTCAGGTGTTGGCTGTAAGCTTCTCCTTCCTCCATTTAAGCCTCCACCTCCTAAAACAGGAGATGACCTCTGATTTCAGCAACACCCATATCCTTATTCAAAGGTAGGAACTGCTCCTCACTGGGGTGGTCAGGGAGTTACTGCAGCTCCTACCCACATCCTGTAACACAATGACTGGTGATTTCCCTCCAGTGGGCCCTGCTCCTTGTGCTGCAGAAATCCCTGGATCCTGGAGCAGATGAGCGAATGTAGATGAACCAAAGTAAAATGGTGGGGGGAAAAAAAAAGCCCAGGAATGTATTAAGCCATTCTAAAGATCTACAGGATGACCAAAGACTTCATGTATCAACATCCCTCTTCAGCCAGCTGAATCCTTAGAGTTGTCAGTGCTGTTTGTCTTCATCCAGGTACATCCCAGCAGGAAGTGTAGGAAATGGTAAAGGGGAGGATCATAACCATGCACTAAGCCTGGTATTACTGACTCCATGAATCCAATCTGCGTGTTGCAGACTGAGTCCCTTGGCAAGAGTTGCCAGAAGCCAACTCAAGGACTGAGCCCTACCACTTGGCTCCCTTTCTTTTCAGTGGTACTCTGTCATGGCAGATAAATCCTATTTACTGCCAACTCCCTGTTTGTGCTGCTGCTTAATTTGCACATACGCAATGTACTGAGGTAAAGTGTCCAGCTGCTGCCTCTCAGCAGCAGCCAAGCAGCCTTTGCTGCAGCTGGGAGGAACTGGGGGAGAGGATGGGGCTGGGCCAGAGCAGGAGTGGATGGCACCACCCCAAATACTTTTTCCCTCCCACACACTCATGCTGCTACTGGCACATTTATTCCTGCAAGCACTGATCCTTGTGACTCAAGCAAAGCAAAGCAGACCTGGCTCCTCTGCAGCACCCACATCCAACAAGAAAGTTGGTCCCTGTGTTAGGCACCTTTCCAAGAAGCCTTCTCCCCCGTTTCTTGACTCCTCACATTCACCATTGACACCTCTGCTGCCAGTGTGGCTAGTAGGGTATCATCAGCTGGGGCAGAGCAGCTGCAGAGAGTCAGGGACGCTGACATGTCCAGGAGGACAGATCCTGCTCTCCAGCCTGCTCGCAGCAGCAGGTCAGAGCACACAGCTCAAGGCAGTTTGCTAAACCTTACCTGGGAGGCTCCCAGGACTGAGAACACCGTGATCTGAATGGAGCATAAAGGTCTGAACAGTGGATTTGTTCCCTCTCTTGATTTCTGGTTATAGTCTTCTCCCCACCCTGCATCTCAGTTTCCTCAGCTGTACTAAGGGGTCAGTGGTGCTCAGAGCACAAGCCACTCTGAGTTGGCAAAGTGCTTTTTATGGAAAGCCTGAGCGCAGCACAAGAGATATTTACTGCACCTCAAAAGCAGCACTTGATACCTGATGTTTAATATGCATGAAAAAGGTCTGGACTTTCTGAACCAGGGCACTGTGAAGTCACACCCTACCAATGGATCTCATGTATGTGCAGGTACTGCAGAGATCTGGGAAGGACTCATCACCCAGCCATGCAAGAGGCTGAGGATTGTTATGATTAATCTTTCTCTGTGATGTGGAGGTACTAAAGGACTCCAGCATTTGATCAGACTGGCAGGAAGCCAGATCCTGGATAAACACAGACCCAATAGATCATTTTTGTCTCAAGGCATTTATAACCTAAGATGCTCAACCGGAATCATATATGCAACAGTGGAGAATCCAAAGGAAAGGTGTAGTAATTACACACTGAATGTGGAAAATACTCTGGGCTACTGCAAGTCAACTTTGCATACTATGGTGAAGAATTTTGGGGTGATAAAGCTAATGGTAATTTGTAATGCCTAAGTAAAATGGATCCAAGCTCCTTCCCAGGCTCAGGCTACGGACTCCAGCATTCCCAGGGGTTCAGAATACAAAGCACTAGTTAGCCCTTCCATAAACCCTGGCTAACACCTACCTCTGGCAGAACATGCTCAGCAAGGCAATCTGCCCTCCCACCACCTCCTCCAGCCTTGAGCTGAGCACAGAGCTGTCCTTCTCACCCAAGAGGCTGCAGATGGACAACCTGGACACCTCAGGGGGACGTTTTGCAGCTGCACTGATTTAGTAGCCAGCGGCTTCCCTGCAGCCCCAGCACAGCACGAACTTGGAGCCAACCCCTGTGCAGCAGAGCAGAGTGAA
Source organism: Corvus cornix cornix (assembly GCF_000738735.6). NCBI lineage: Eukaryota > Metazoa > Chordata > Aves > Passeriformes > Corvidae > Corvus > Corvus cornix. The sequence continues at coordinate 9,944,719 of NC_046336.1, forward strand.
CAAGCTCCTCTCAGCTCACACACTGAAGCAGATGGACAAAGGTGTGCCCCACATGCCCTTGACAACTCCTGTTCACACCAGCAGCACGTGAGCCCCACTGGCAAACCAAGCAGCTACTTACCAGCAATAAATATGTACAGCAGGGAAACTGTACAGATGGAAACTTCCTGTTTTATCTGTGGCACTATCTGGGGTTGTTCCAACATTAGACAGAGATCACTTGCTGTTGGGTTCTTTTTGATGTACTCTCTTAAAAAAAAAAAAATCCCTTAATAACATCCTAAATTAGACTACAGAGAGGAAGGCTTCAAAATAGGAAAATCCACACCACTTCTGCTTCTTAGTTGCAGAGGAACTCTTGAAAAAAATTTCTTAGACTTCAAAAAAAAACCCAACGCAGAAAAGAAAGGTACTGTCCACCTTTCACACTCTGTTTGCATGGCATTTCAGGTGCTCACGTACCAATTTCCTCTCCTGAATGTGGCTTTCACAAGACTGAGTGGGCAAGCTCAAAATCCAGTCAATCACTCCATCACTGCTGTGAGCTTTCTAAAATCTCTTACAAGGCAGTGATTCATGAGAATAATTCTTTCACCTGATGAATATTTGCAGAGAAGGTAGACAGGCTGTCAGATGACCAATGCTTTCTTCCTGAATCTGTTTGTGACTTTGTACAATTTTTATCTACCTGTCAGTAACTCACTTTTTACCTCTCCATTTCTGTCACCTTTCCCTAGTTTTCCTTTTGAGATGGGTTAAATTGTCTCATGCCATCTTCTCCATAATGGGGCTGAGCTGTGGTTCCTGGAAGCTGCTGTACTGCTTTCCCTTTTCAAATGGAAGGTGGAACACAATTTAATGTCCCTCCATGTAAAATGTCTTAAAGCCTCTTAATTTTTGTCCTTTGAGAGCTGGGTGCTATTTTCATGTCATAAAGTAGGTACAGTGAGAGGATAAGTCTTTAAAAGTTGTTACTAAAATCAGAGGGATGTGGGCTTGTAATGGATCAGAAAGGCTGTACAAGATCACTTGCCTCCAGATCAAGGGTCTGAACCTCTCCTGAGTGGAGATTTTAGCAATTCTCCAAACATCCTCTGTTCAGAGGAAACCCCTTTCATCAGTACCTTATACAACACAAAAGCCTTTTGCTTTTCTTTTGGTGGTGGGCAGAACAAAAGTTATTACAGTTATATAAGCAGGATACCAAAATAACTATTTTTTTCCCATAAGGAAATATGAGAATAGGAGGCTTTTATTTTTAATAAGGAAAGAACCTCAGACTATCTAACAGAATACAGCATGAAAACAACCACCCTGAGAGAAACCAAACACCATTCTATCCCAGTATCCTATCTCCAGCAGTTGCCCATAGCAGTTGCCTAAGAGAAAAGTGTGAGGTTGAACAGGCAGCAAAACTTCCCCAGCATGCTCTCCCCTTCCATGCCCAAGGGTTTCTTGAGCCAGAGACACTGTGCTGATGTCTAACTACCTGTGAGGGACTTGTTTTGCTCTGACCTATACCCCTGCAGACCCTGGGCTGGTGAAATGTGAGATGCAAACCCTTTGTGCCAGTGCAGGAACGCTCCTCTTGTCTTTGAGATGCTGCTCATTCTCTGCTGTGATATAGGCCCTCTCATACCTGTTCCCCACCTTCTGACATGAGCCAAATCTCCATAAATCATTGGAGATTTCCTTTTCTGAGGGTCTCCCTCCTCAACCACTACCTTCAGTAGGAACAGAAACAGGTCAATACAGAGAAACTACTGAAAATTCCACCCTTCATTAACAGTTGCTTATAATACTGGCTCATCCTGAGTCATGACATAACTCTACCCAGTAACCCACATATTGTACACAGGATATGTTTGCACTGCAATCAAAGAAATAATTATTGAGATGTTTGCTACAACCAGACGTTATATAATAATTGTGGCTAGTCTTACTGGCTACATTGGTCACATAATCCAGTATTTCCATGCTGATAACATAAGAATAACAGGAAACAAACAAGCAAAACCACCACAAAAATCCAGTCAACCTCTCCAAACACATTTGTACTAATGCTGCTGTTCTGCCTCCCAACTTCCTCCTGTATATCTCACTAGAGCATCTGGAGCACTTGCTGGGACCATCTCTGACCAGATTTTGAAAACATTTAGGTGTAGAGAGCCAGAGCAGGGTATCTAGTCAGGGCTTCTAAAGCACTGGACTTTTTAAGATTAAGAGATTAATACAGTAATTTTAAGCTTGGGTTGAGTTCCCAGAGGAGCTGTGCCATTAGGGTGGCATTCCTCTTCTGCCCATGGCTGGCACTTAGGAGTTTCATCTTTCCTGGTTGCCTAAGCTCCTAAACAAAGGTATCTCCAGAGAATGACTTATTCCATTAAGATGGCAGCTAAGAGGATAATGGAACAGACTTTTTACAGGTACTTCTCTTCTTTAACTACAGGAGGATTTACACAACTAGTTTACACCTTGTGTTTGGGTGATTAACAGTAGCTAAGAAGAATTCATTACTAGGTGCCCACAGCTGTGTTTTAGATGTGACTTAAGTACTGAGGACTTCAGGTCTGCTTTTAAATAACAGGACTTTGGTTTTGAGATGTTTTTGGAAACAGTCCTCTAAATTTGTATTAACTATGACTGCAGTGAGGGATGGGATGCAGTCTTCTTGCTCCATCTTTTGCCCATCAAAGCATCCTGTGAGAACACCTACCTGCTAATTATGGGTATGCACACAGGCCCAGGGCATTTGTTTTTGCCGTGTTATTACAACGTTGTACCTGACAGGGTGAGCTGGGAGGTCAGGGCTGCAGATCAGTAAACAGGAACAAAACTGGGAAATCAGAAGACAACTATAAAGCAGAGTTTTTCCACTCAAAGTTTGATCTATTATTGTAATGAATGTTGCATCCTGCAACAGGAAGATAGAAAAATAACAGGAAGGATTCCAAGGAGAAGAGGACAAACCTACAGTCAGAGAGAGTTGGGCAAGGAAAGTCGTTGCAAGCTCATGAGCTTTGGCTGAAAAATGGCTTTCAGCTTACCATGCATAATGTGATTTGTATTCTGTCCAGAGCAATCATTAGACGAGGTAGTTATCTGGCTCTGTTATGTATTATGCTACAGGTGCAAGGTCTGGAACCCCATATAATTGCTGCATAGATCTAGATTTAGCTTATCATCATTTTTTCCGTTAGGTTTCAAAAGAACAGAAAGAGCTTTGCAGCTGCCCTGGGCTGGGCTGTGCAGCCAGAGTCACTCTCTCAGCAATCCCCCTGCAAGGATAAGGGAGCACTGTGGGCTAGCAAGTCCTGAGAAAGGGATGCCCAGCTCACACTGATGGGCAGTGCTGCACCCAGCTGCAAAGACTACAGCCAGATCCAGTATTTTGAAGAAGAAAAAACAAGAAACAGACAAGGACCACTCACTAGCTACCCCTCTGAGTATTCATGGGGCACCTTGTCCTTGGGCAACCCCAAAGCCTCCCTAGCTTCCAGACCCCCTCATAGCCAGACCCGTGTGGAGACTGATGCATGGAGAGGATATGGGGTTTGCCCAAGGTCTCACAGAAAGCAGTGGCAGGGCTGCACCTACACGACGTGAACCCTGTCCCAGACTTTAGCCACAAAAACATCACTGTTGTGTACTTAGGCTGACTTGGCAAGGGGAGATCCATTTTGTTTAAAATCTACTATGAAAGCGATGCCCTTGAGGCTTATTTTGGCAAGCACATCCCAGGGAGTTGTTTGCTGCAGCCCGTGCAAGGGGCACACGCCGTGCCCCTGGCACAGCTCACTATCCACAACCGTGCCAATCCTGCCGGATACTGCTTGGGGCAGTGTGTCACGGCGTCCTACTAACCACGGCTCACCTGCCCTGGCAGAGTGACCCACACTGCTCTAATCTGTAAATCGTTCAGCCTAACGCAATCCCCACTGGGATGGCCAGTAATTAACACCGTGCTAACCATGGGTGGAGTGCAGGGTGGAAACACTGGGCGAGCAAATAAAACCAGGACACTGAAACCAGGCTAGCACCCTTCTAGCAATGTCACCTCTGCAGCCAGCAGCCTGATTTCCCCATCAGAATCCATGGAGACTCTGAGCTTGCAGCTGTGACAGGGGTGACTCACGTGAGCTGGACATGCTGACGTGCTTGATGTACAGGAGGGCTGGCACAGTGCAATTCAAAGAGCATGTAAATCACAGAATCATAGAATGGTTTGGGTTGGAAGGGACCCTAAAGTTCATCTAGTTCCAATTCCCTATTGTCCTATACTTTACTACAGGCCCCTTGTGAAAAGTCCTTCCCCAGCCTCCTTGTAGCCCCTTTAGATCCTGGAAGGTGATAAAAGACCTCCCCTGAAGTCTTCTCTTCTTCAAGCTGAACCACTCGAGCTCTCTCAGCCTGTCTTCAGAGGAGAGGTGCTCCAGCCTTCTGAGCATTTTTATGGCCTCCTCTGGACCTGCTTTAAAACGTCCATGTCCTTATTATGTTGTGGTCTGCACCCTTGGTCAGGAGCAGCCTGGCCAGCCAAAAATGAGGAGCAGGAGAAAGGAACAGTTCATACTCAACAGAGTTTCTCTGGCTTGGCTGCTGTTCACTAGGAAATCAAGCAGACATCCACAGGCATTCAGAAACAGCTCAGGTACCCAGGAATGTTGAATGCCAATAAATTGACGCTGGTCAGCTTGATGACCAGGTGTACTGGAAAAAGAGGATCACATTTTGTCTTTTAGGTGTTTGTGCTTGTAGATGCTTTGACATTTCGAGCAGGTTTTTCCACTGGTTGACTTTATTTAGTCTTAATAAATTAAATAATAATAATAATAATAATAATAATAATAATTTTTAAAGCCCTTTTCACTTTTGAAATTACTTCAGATGCAGCTTAGCTGCCAGTTCAGGCTGTCAACAGATGTCCTGTGCAGCAGAATTTTGCCTTGGTTCATGGGGTATCATGTCACCTGTCCGACATATCCAGTGCTCTACTGACCCCACTGTGGTTTTGTGAGTGGCAGGATCTTGTGCACTTGCTGGTCCAAAAGCAGTGGTGGTTCATCCGTCCTGGCTCTTCCCCTACTGCTGCTCCTTGGGCAATACCAGAAGATTCTGTTGTCAGTGGAGCAGCTTGTTTTCTCTTCAGAAACCCATATTTTAGGAGTCCCAAAATGCAGGGAATTGGTGAGGGAGGCTGGGAGTGTCAATTCGATCTTGAGAGCCTATGAAAAACAGAGATGTCAGAGAAGTCCAGGAGAAATGATCACTTTAGAAGGGTTGTGGTACTGATGCCAAATTTATGTTTGTGTGCACCAAATTGTCCCCTCTGAATCCAAACCCGTGATGGTGTAGGAAAGTTTGGGTTTATACCATAGGGCAGAGTTTCCAAAGTGACCAGAGTTTCCAAAGTGAGTCTTTCCTGGTTGCACTTTCTTTTGTTGTAAAAGAAGAAAATCTAGCAAATCTCCAAACACTGCTCTGGAGACTCTTACACAGCCCTTGAAAAAACAGGCAGGGCCTTTCTCTTACATTGTCTGAAGACTCCAGGGCTATGTGAACATATGAAAACTGACACATTTGCAAAATATAGCTCCATTCACACATGGGAGATCAGGCTAGTTGGCTACCACCTACTCAGGACCAGGTCATGCAGAAATAGCCCACATTGTAATCCAGCAAGATTTTCCCAACCCCCAAACATCCCTCTCCAATGGCATGCAGATTTCAGTGAGGGATGAGCTTCCTTACCACCACTGAGCAAAATTCTGCACTGAAAGCTTCCCCCAAGCAGGGAACTGAGCAAATGAGCTATGGGAAGATGGTGATTTTTACAGTGGGGTGTTGTAGCCACGCCAGGGACAGGCTGCTCCTAGGGCAGCCAACCTGTCTGGTCATTGAAGGCAGGCATCCTGTCTCTGGCAGCAGCCCGTGACAGATGCCCAGGGAAGATGTAAATGACAGGAAAGCCTGTAGTGACACTTCCCCAGAAATACCAGAGACTTCCTGAACCAAAGATACTATCTCCACATTTAAAGTGGAGTTTTCATTCACCACAGTGTGCAAGACAAATTGTGTGGAAAAGCATCTATTGTTCTACAAACTGCTTCAATATTTTAATCTGATTCTCCCTCATGTAATGACTACTCCCTCATCACCACTCTTGTGCCACCCCAGATGTCACAGGGCCTGGAGACCCATCCCAGCTGTTTGGAGCTTGTCTACTTGGTGCTTTGTACAGAAGCTGCTCTGGTTCTTTGTCCTTTTGTGTCTCAAATCTGGTACCCTGTGGAAGAGATCCCCCAAGGAAGTCAAGGGAGGACCATGGCTGATAATGTCTTGGACCAGGTCACAAAGTAGGAGAGGATATGGCATAGATCAATGCTTCTCAAACCTTTTTTTGCTATGGCTGTGCACAGTAAACTCTGTGTTAGCACCTGAGAATGTTTTTCTGTGGTGACTGCAAATGAGGTCTTTGATAGTGACGCTCATGAAGGTCAGGCTCCAAAAAGACCTACCAATTTTCTACCATTATGACTGAAAGTTGGATCAAGTCACAAATTATCTGTCTGAAATGATGAAGCATCCCCCACAAGAGAAGAGCCCTGCCTGCTGTAACCACATCACTACATGATTCAGATGCAGGTAACCATCTTTAGTTTCTTCTGACTTTGCTCAGGCCTTAAAAACATTGAGTCAGCATAACCTCTCACCATTTTTTTTAAGTGCATGAAGATAGAATCTCTCAGCACCAGAACGATGACACAGAAATCTGCAGCAGAGGATCAAATGTGCAATAATAAATTGATACTGGAACCACCTCCTACAACTGATAATTGCTTAGTCATTTCTCTCTCCTCCTCCTGTGTTCAGTCCCAACACTGCTACCCCTTCCACAACTCCTGGGACATCCCTAACATGGTCTAAAAACATCTGGCTGTGCTCTCAGGAAACTGGAGAAACAGGGAAAATGTTGTCTTGCTGCTGAGCCTGCTCTATGTGTGTCATTTTTAAACCATCATGCAGAAGGATGAGGTTCCCATCAGCCAGGGCATTTCTGAGCTTCTGTGAGACAGGGCTTTACATTTTAGAAGGTAGAAAAGTGGCGTGTGCTACTGCTGTTGCTGTGGCAAAACCCATGTGCAGTGAATGCTGTAGCCTAAAGTCACATGTTAAATAAACACACAGCTCCAACACAAATTTAACTAGCCCAGAGCAGCTGTTATTTAGATTGTGGACATTTTCTTAAATTAAATGTTTTCTTTTCAATATCCCTATGAGAAGGTGGAGTATGCAAAGTCAATCTCAGCTCACCAGAGACTGATTTATCTGCTCTCTCTCCTGCTGTGCACGACTGGGGGACACGTCACCAGCTGAATCACTGAGACCCAGAGGAGCGGGGCTAGTGCTGGCACTGGCACTAGGGATCTCACTTGCTGTCCATGCTTGTACTGTTGTGGCAGCAGATAAAGTTGGGCCACACACAGGTACATGGCTGAGTTTTATGGCTGGGGACAAAAAGGATGAGAGCAGGTGCGAGGGGCACAGAAGACAGAATGCAGAGAACGATCCTGGATCCACTGCCTGTGCTGCTCTCCATTCCCAGGTAGTCCCACACTGTGAATCCCCAGCAAGTGGTGATGTCCATCTCACAGCACAGGCTCCCAGAGCAGGACACTGGTGCTTCCTCTCCCCCCTCTCTGGCAGCAGCCCATCTGTGAGCTCCCATTTAATTTCACCATGAAGCATTTGGGTTCACAGGAGATGTGAAACCCCAACATGGCCAGCCAGCTCCTGGCTTTAGGACATGTCTCACTCTTGCTTTGCATATAAAAGATGAAGCCATCTATAATTCTCCCTGCAAAGATCACTCAGTTGCACAGGCACTGTTTGAAGTCTGTGGGCTGGGTGGATAAGAGCGAAGTATTGTACCACTAAGGAAGGGAAATTCTCTTTCATAAGGAAAAAGCGTTGGGCTCAAGACCTTACACCCCTTACACTTCCTTCTCCAAGCTCACAGACAGCACTGGCTTCCTGTCACAGCATTACTTGTCTGTCACTAGCCCTGCTCTCCCTCTCCTGGCATACTCCCATGAGGCCCCTATCCAGCCATCTTATCTTGAATGGCATCCAAAAGCTCTTCCCTTCCCCTTCCCTTTCCTCTTCTCCTTCCCTTTCCTCTTTCTCTTCCCCTGTACCTTCCCTTCCCATTGGCCTGTTCATTTTCAACACTACCTACTCTCTAGCTTTGCATTTCCTCTGCTTAGCACAGGGATTTTTGAGGAGCCCACACAATACAAGACATGTCTTTGCAGTTTGTGAAATCCCAAAGGCACCCCAGGTGTCACAGCTTTGCAAGCAGGTGCCCAGAACAAGGCACTAAGAGCCAAACAAGTCAATCACCCACATGTGTATGTGTGTCTGCTGGTTTGCATCTTTACTTTGTATTTTATAGGGAAAGGCAAATAGTGCTAATAGTTCCTAAAAAGAGGCCTAAATAAAACCTCAGCTTCTCCTTTTCATGCCAGCACAGGCATTAGGTCATCACCCTGTCCTGGCAATAACTGCTGACTGCCCACGAACTCCTGCTGAAACAGGTTGGGGAACTTGAGGAGCTAAATCCTCCTTCAGGGTTTCAAAGAAGTTTCACAAGATGGTTCAAAGCCTCAGCAGCTGGAACAGTGATACATTGCCATGTGCTGCAGATGAAGTGCTAATACTTGTCCATAAAGGATTTGCCAGAATGTGTTCCACATTTCCTCCATCTGTTGCCCCTCTCTCTTGGCATCCTCCCTTCCCTGGGGTTTTGTCTTCATAACTTAAGATGCCTGTTTGTGAGGAAGTGGAGCTAGGTTGATCTTACTCTTTTTCACCTTACCTTCTTGTTTCATGGTGACACAAGAGTTCATCACTTCCCAGGAGCGGGGTGCATGGTGTGGGAGAAGGAGAGCAGGCACAGCCTTCTCTGAGGCTGTTAAGGTAACCAGCTAATTAAAAGCTTGCTGATTGCTCTCTTAAAAGAAGTACAGTTAACAGAGGACTCACAATGTATATCTTTTTTGCCATAAGAGATGCTTGTAAATGAATTTACATATTACACAAAGCGGGATTACTTGATTTGATATGTCATGTAATTGTCTGGAGCAGCTAGTGGGGAGAAATCATGACCAAAATCAAGCTCCTGCTCTGCTGCAGAAATGGGATTTCTCTCCCCAGATTCACACATTCAGTCCTGGTCCTGACATTTTTTCTATATACACAGAGTTGGTATATTAAATGAGATGTCTTTCCTGCCAAGCATATATGAACTCCAGGAAGTTTACGCTTGTGGGAAGAGAAGAATAAAGTCTGCACTGTACCTAATCAGCCATTCTTTCAAGCATATGCTCTCATATAGGCTTGGGGTGGGAAGGAAAGGTTAGATGGTTGGAGCTCAGGTCCTCTCTCCTGCTTGGGCCACAAATTCCCCTAGAAACTTTGCTTTCTGACCTCAATTTTTCCTCCCAAAACACAAAAAGGTACCTGATGCTTTGTCCAAAGTGCCCATAAACCACTCAAAACTGTCTGGGATCCTAGGTACTTAGATTAACTCGATGAGAGTCTGGTACCTTAAACCGTAGGTAGTCACTTAAAACCAGATTAAAAACCAAAGGCACACATGTGAGGTGACAAAGACTGTCCATGGCCAAGAAAGGATCTAAACCCAGGGCTCTAGTTAATCACAGAATCTTAGAATGGTTTGGATTGAAAGGGACCTTAAAGATTTGCCTGTTCCAGTCTCCTGCCATGGTCAGGGATACCTTTCACTAGACCAGGCTGCTCAAAGCCCCCCCCATCCAACCTGGCTTTAACCAGTTCCAGGGATGGTGCATGCCCAACTCACTTTGAAAGTAGCTGGTCTGTGCCTCCATTTCCCAGGCTATGGGGTGAAAGGGACTCCCCTCTCTTACAGGCACAAGGTAAAGCTGTGTTTAGATATTGCAGTGATATATAAAGGACCGTGGGCTGGGAGCAGTAACAGGAATCATCAATAAGAAATTAAAACTACTTTTAATAGTGAAATAAGCCACAGTACAAGCAGGGCCAAATTTCTTCAAAGTTCAGTTGCGTCAAAGCCTGAATTCCAATAAGGGTTGTGACAGAAACATTTTGGGGATATTTCATTATGGCAACTAGCAGAGAAATGGAAACTGAACTTGCTCCCATGTCACAGTTGAAGGCCAGTGGACTAAGTCTGACCTTCTTACTACATCAGTCACTGTTTCCTCTCAAACCTTGCAGCTTAAAACTGACTAAAGCACAGCCTCCGGAAAGTCTCAGCTTAACCGGCTGCAGGAGATGCTACCAATGGTCCCAAAGGTCAGGCCCCTTCTGTGCGAGCGAGGAGGCCTGGCTCAGGTCACCGGCAGTTGTCACTGGAGGTGGAGGAGGAGGCGACCACCCCTATTTCCAGAGGAAGTCACACGCTGGGTTTGCAGCCCGTCTCACACCCGCGCCTCCGCCGGCTCGGGCAGGGCAGAGGCAGAGGCAGAGCAGGGGCAGAGGCAGAGCAGAGGCAGGGCAGAGGCAGGGGCAGAGGCAGAGCAGAGGCAGAGGCAGAGGCAGGGCAGAGCCGGCAGCCAGGGCTGTGCAGCGGCTCCAGGGCAGCGCCCGGCGGGGCCGGAGCAGCGCGGCTCCTGCGGGAGAGGCACCGACGGGCCAGACCCTGCGGCTTCCCAGGGGAACCACGTACGGCCCCGGCTACAGCGGGGCGAGGCTGAGTGCCCGCTGCTGCGGCAGGAAAGGCGTCTGTACAGCACGGCTGAAGTCACACTGACTGAACGGGGCTGAGAAATCCCACTCCCTTTCCCTTCAGCTCAGTACCCCCCTTGCCCTCTCACTCCCTCCTCTTTGCTTCCCCCATCCCAAAATCACTTCCTCTGCTGCGACCAGTGCAAGCCACGGTGGAACCGTGCTCTGGAGCTGATCCAGGTTCGTGCGCACCGAAATCCACCCAAGCCCAAACCACAGCCTGTTTTATTTTAGCAGGGCTATTTTCAACCCCAACGGCACAGGGTGAAATGACACGTCACGGCGGAGTTGCTGCGGCCAAAAGCGGGAAATGCTCTTCCTCCTCCCATCCCTGCTTGTCCCTGTTCCTATTCTCGCTCCTGGGAGAAGTTCCCATTGCCTCCTTTGTGTTGGCTTTAGGGTACGTAAGACGTGCTTCAGCTCATTAATCCAGCAGAAAACGATCTGTTTTAGCTTGCTGGGTTATTTCTCTCACTGGGGCGCCATGTGAACCCAGGTTAAGCCACTCTTTGTAACTTGCCAAAAACCCCTCTGGTCATTTCAGCGGTTGGGGTCACAGCACAGGCTGCCCACGTCTGCCCTGCGTGGGGGGAACAGCACACAGCAGTGGGTGGGCACGGCTAGGCTAGGGATGGGGAGGGGAAACCTCTCAAACCAGCCTGAAAATCCTAATGGCTGGGAGCAGGCTTAAACAATTTGACAAGATGATCCACAGGGAGACTTGCAATGCTGTGAGAAAAGGGGACCTATATTTTTTGTGATTCCCAATGCAACAAAAAGTTTTTCGGAAAGGTCAAGGTTCATGACTGACAGTAAAATAACTGACCAGGTCCTGAAGAATGTTGAGTGCCTCTTTCTCCTTCCTAATTATACAACTCACTGATAAGATCATTAGGGGCCATTTAACTTCTGATTGTCATGTTTGTTGTTGCTGTTGCTGTAATATTTTTGCCTTTTAAAATTCCAGAACTTGGCTTTTCATGAATGACTTAGGTGTATGTGAGAGAAGTCTGCATCCTTGCCAGGGGAACAAGGATATGCTTTATATCTGGACTGCTTAAAATATCCCTGAGCATCAAGGCTCCTGTTGCACCTACTGTAATTTCTGTCTTAGTCTAGAAAGGTCACTCCAAGACAAAGTGGTACTGCTTGCTTTCTTTTCCTGCTGGATATCATTGTTTAGTAACTTTAATTCAAAGGTCTCTTCTGCACTTGAGATGGATGAAGTGGGACCAAATTTCCTACATAACTCAGAACAGACAATTTCATCAAGTGGCTAATAGCAAAAAAGAAAAGAAGATATAGGATACAAATTACTGTGGCTTTGAGGAATTCCACTTTGCTCTTTCTTCTAAACACTAGGAAACAGATTTCCAAGTGTCTGGACAGTGCAGTGGCAGCACACTCTCCTACTGAAGAGCAGTGCTGCACATGATTTGCTGGTCTGAAAGTGCTTTGATGCAAAACAAGAATATGTTGAGGAGCAACATCTCTAAGTGCCAGACATCAACAGCAAACACAACTGTCCAGGCAGGACGCTGTTTGAGTTCCTTACTGGGGTGCCCATTTGTCAGAGTGATACTTTGCTCTGTTGTCTCAGTAATGTCTTCTTCATACACCAATACCAATGGTCTTTAAGCTCTGCAATGGCCTTTGCTGACCCAACTACTGCCCAGATGTCTTGGAGACAGACTGCATCACATAAAATTCCACGAAGCCCCCTCAAAAATCTAATTTTAAATAATCTAAAAGCCTGGTACAAGCATGAAGCCTTCCCAGGAATCCCTTCAGGACAGCAATCCTCAGGAGGATGACACTAACCCACTTACTCAGCTATGCTAGACCATGGTACAGTGCTGTGCTAATCCTTACCCAGAGATAAACAACTCACGCCATGGGAATGATGTGATGCAAGTGCTCTGTCAAAATGCAGTAAAAAAATGCTGCCAACGCATTATGGAGCCCAGTTATGGATCAGTCCTACAGATGCCTCTCAGGCAGACCTGCTAACTACAGTGACTGACTTACAGTTGAACAAGCTGCAGTCAGGCACCCACAGAAGACCAGCTCAGGAGCTCTCTGATTTCTATATGTTCATGGCTAGCATTCACAGCACAAGTCTGCTGCTGCTGCCCCTTCTCAGCCTGTGACAGACTGAGAAGTCCCAGTTGTGATGTCCCAAGCAAAGCTGTCCAGGCACTGGAGCAATACAGTCTCTTCTCATCATAGCAGGAACAAGTCATTCTGCTCCTCCAGACAGACTTGAAAAATCTCACCCTCATTTTAATATTCAAAACATTTTCAGTTTTGTGGAGGAGGGTTTCCTGATATTTCAGAAATGTGAAGTGAACTGCTTCATGATCTTGTAACTAGGGAGCAGACAAGAGCTCATTAGAAAATGGGAAAGGATTGCAAGGGAGTTGCACAATTCCCACCTAACTCCTGTGGTCTTTTGCATTACAATTCAGAAGCTTAAAGGAGGCTTCTACCACAGATCTTGTGATACAAGGCGTCTTCCAGGAAACCCATCTTTTTGGGAGCTGGAGCAAGAGCTGAGACCATCAGGAGTTAATACCAAAAGTAAAAGCACAGGTTTCTACTTCACAGACTGAAAAATGTGGGCAGTAGTAAGCCTCAAGATTCAGAAACAGGCCACCTATCAAAAAAACCCACTCTGAAATCTCAGTTTTTATTGTTGGTTTTGGAGGGTGTAGCTAAGGGCTTTTTCTCGCTTAAACTTTAACCCCCAAGCACAGTGAGTACTAATCAACTTCCCTGCATGCTGCCTTGGGAAAAAAAAGAAATTATTTTCTCATCTGGGATAAATTTAGCATGTACATCTAAAGATAATGCTTCCTGGTCCATATATTGGAAGGCCCGGAACAACCATAGAATTAATGCAGCCTTTCTGGTCAAGCTGTGGTTGAGATATACAGCCTATAGCAGACCAGAAAGCCTGTCTCCTTCTTCTCATACTAACATCAGCATTTTGCCTGAGCAGGAGCAACATGGCTCTTTCTCAGGCAGTGCCATCTCCTCTGGGGAAATCCCACTCATCTGTATCCTGTTCCTTGTGGCATGTCGGGTTTTGCTTTACAGTTTCCCTATCAGATGATGGGCCAGCACTTTTGTTGGACCCAGCTGGTCTCTTTCAGGTGGGCATAAGGCAGATTAACAAATAAATAAATGTGCAGTTGATGTTTTGTGGTCAAAACATCAGGGTCTCCTTTCTTCCTTTTGTCTCAGCATTTTGTATGGGGGAAAAAAAGCTGTCAGAGATCTGGTCACTCTATTCAGCATGTACAGATCTTTTCTGTTGCAGTATTGCTACATTTCTTCTACTCAGAGGCTTTGGAAGAGCATGATGCCTAAAATAATTATAGTTGGAGCAACAGAAATAAAGTAAAACCCTCAGTTGTAGACAGTTCTTTATCAAGTTCACTATCGGTGTTGGATGTGCTTTTTCCTAGGGATTTTTTTTTTTTTTTCTTAAGGGAACTATAAGGGAAGGAGCAAAAGGCCTGTTAAATAAACCTTTTCTATCCAACTGTTAAATTGTCTGTGATTTCTCCTGGTGACAAAGCCACAGTGGGCTGGTTACAAACTCCATTATAAAGACACAATTGTAAAGAGTCACATTGGAAGTAATTAATCTTATCTAGGTCTTTAATTGTAAATTCATGAAATGATAATATGCTAAGCTTAAGGGTGTTTCATTTGCTGTTGAATACTGGTAATAGGATAGGATTTTCGACACCTTATTGATCTGTGTTTACAGAACACCACTGAGCAGACAAGCTTAAGGGAAGGACCACATTTCCTTTGATGAGGGATATGCCAACTACCTTCTGATGGCCTGACAACAGGGAGGAAGGGAAAGAGCTTGCTCCCTCTGATTCAGAGATACGGGCTGTGCACAAGTCTCCATTTCATTAAAGACAGAAGATTTGCGGTCAATATCCTCCTCTTTGATATTCTTCCTCAAGAATTTCTGGAGGGAGCAGAGCAGACTAAGGTGCCAGCCCCTCCTTAGTCCTTCCTCCAGAAGGGAAGTGGACAGGGAATTAACTACTTTTTTCCTCACAGCATTACTTCTCTCCCAGCTCAGTTTCCCGGAATGACTAATTTTCCAGCCACAACAATGCTAGTGCTGGCTCGAAGGAGGGAACGAGACCACAGCAGCTCTGGTTTACAACTGCACGAAGATGCTGTGAAGCTGCATGTGCCACTGCTGTGTCTGTGAAGGCTGTGCCTATTTCAGACGTCCCACGACAGAGGTGAGGAGCTCTTCAGGAGGAAGAGTAATTGCCTTGCACGCACGGGTGAGCCAAGCACACTGCGAGCAGCCCCAAAATACAAATCAGAAGCCATCGTTTCTCTGATTACAATGTGCAGAGAGGCTGGCAGTCATTTCCAGCTGAAGAGTGGGGGGACTTGCAGTGTAAGTCCATTCATATACACACACATTCTCTCTCTCTCTCTCCCCCTCCCTCTCCCAAGAAAGTAAATGCCACATCTTTTGTATTTCTTAAAATATCCTTGTTAACATAATGAGGCCATTGACAGTAATCTCAAGTCAGCATCCTACCATGATTCTGACAATTCAGCAGCATCCTCAGTGCTCCAAGGAATTGGAAAATACAAGCAGAGCGGAAAACACAAACATCAATGCGCAAAACAAGCACATTTGCTGTATAAGAACAGCAACAAAAAGCCTCCAGAGACTGCAGGGAAAGCACCTATTTGCTGGGGAGAGCAAACCCAGGGGACATAATGAGCTGGTGAAGCGTGGTTCAGCTTCTTGGGATTCAGAAGGTAATTAAACAAGGCAAAAGTCAGCAGAACAGCATATTACAACATGAGTTTGTTAAAGTCATCAGCACTCACCCCCACTGAGGAATCTTCTTTTTCCCTCTACCCACAATCCCAGCACATTTTATTACCAAAACCCAGGGTCACCTCACATAAATGGAGAAGTTAATCTTAAACTTGTTCAAAATGCAACTTGGAATCTTTGACTTTCTGTGCGGGAAGCATATAGAGGAAATAAAAGAAAATCAAATAAGAAGAAGGTTAGTCAGATAGCGAAACAAAATTAAACTGCAGCTGCAAAACTTCATGGATTTTTATGTGTGGGGGAACCCAAAGAACATTCTGGTCTCCTGCCAGCACAGGCAGCACAAAACCCCCCACCATATGGTTCAATCAGTACATATCTGCCTCGAGCTCTACTGAGACTGGGCCTGATACCTGTTGCCAACACAGCTCTGTCCTGAGCTCAAAACAAGTGTTTATTTTAACAACCAATAAAAAAAAAAAACCACATTTGGTTGCCATAATACACTGATTAGAATGGGATATATCTGACACTGAAGACTGTGCTGGGCTAAAGGGTAGCTTTCAAGTCCGTATGGTCATATACTTCCACATATTAAGGTCCTTGGAGAGGGAGTTTTGGTAGGAGACTTTATTCCCTCTCATTTGCTTTTTCATTTTCATTCATAGCTAAATATCATCAGTGTGATTGAAAGTGGACAAAACCCACTGTTATGAGAAGTGATGTCATGGCATTTCCAGGCAGGCAGGGTACCTGGGCGTTGCAGCAGCATGTTGCCTGTGCTGCAGGAACCAGAGTGTTTGGAGATCTTTCCAGAATGACGCAGTACAGGGAACAGCAGGCATGCCCACGCTGCTCTGCAAGGCCAGCACCACATGGCCCAATACATCATCCCAGATGAGGCCAGACCCTCTTTGCAAGCTTACATTTCCAGAAAATGGAAAAGATCAAAGCTGTGGGAGTACTTTTAAATATAGAGAGGACTACCTCACTCTGTTCTGCTGCATGAGAGAGGGACTTTGTTGGAGAATTAATTGCTTTTATATTAGAGAGTAACTTCCACTGCCTCCACCCCATTCCCAGCTATGATGACCTTCATTACACCTTGACTCCTTCAGCCCATCGGGCTATAAATTAGGAGAGACGTGTTACACCCTTTCCTTCTCCTGTTATGCACATGAACATCTCAGCAGTGCTATTGACACATAAAAGCTTTTGCCCTCTCTGTTTCCCTCCCTAGATAATGAGCCATCCATTAAGCAGGCAGATGCAGTTCTAGCTGGTGATACATTACGTAATTTTGTGGGTGAATAACAGACAGATAGAATGGAAGATGGTGGAAAAGAAAAGCCAAACAGGCAGAATTTCCAGAGCTCCAAGAGCTGTAATGTCACCAGTGCTCTTCCCTTTGGTACGTCCTCACTGCTGGAGCGTGCAAGAAAAGGTTTGCTCCCCACAACTCCCAAGCACCTGGACTGGACTGGGCTAACATTAAATAAGCCTTGAAGTCCAGTCTATCCCATCAGTGTCAAGTTCCTACATCAACCAGTCCAGTCATGGGGCTCTCCTCTGGAAGTTCACCCAGAAGAACAGGGTTTTGTCTGAGGTCTGTGTGTCTCCTCAATCCCCCGCTCTTAACTGCCAGCCAATTAATATCTTTCCACTTACTTGATTTCTTTGGTATAATGTCCACTGTGTTTTTGCATGCTGTTCCTTAGATTGTGCCTATATCCACTTACAGATACTCCCCATGCAAAACTCATGCAACTAAGGCTGAAAACAATTCTTTTTCAGGCAGTAAATATTGCAAAGGCAGTCTCCTGAACAGGAAAACAGGAATCTTGCTGTCGAACAGGGAACAAGAGTATGAAAAAAGGCAAGAAGTTAAAGCATTTTTCAGACCTCAGAAGGTATGGGTAGAACAAACATTCACAAGTTTGTGATCCCAAACATTGCCTTCCCTCAGTGCAGATCTGTGATTTGTTCTAGATGTGGGTGCAAATACCCCCTGAGTCTTCCCAGCCTTCTGATCTGAATGGCAAGTTTGGCCTTGAGATGTAAAGAAAAGGTTTTGGGTTAAGTTTTGGGCAGATTGCTCCTGATCTTCTAGTTCTGTTATTTTTACTCCAGTTACTCACCCCTCCCTACCCTAAAGCTGACTTAAGCTTGGCTCACAGACCTCTCCTCTGGGATCCACTGATAGCTGCCAGCCATGCACACACACATTAAATCTTACCTAATGAATAATTACCAGGGGACTGGGACACTTCATTCTCTTGATAACAGCACTCACCTCAGGGAATGAAATAACGTTTCGAGGCTGGACACAAATGCACGTAACACAAAGATGTCATGGTTTACCCTACGTGACAGTCATTGCAAAGCCCAGACACAACATGAGGAAACAGGTAGGAGAAAAAGTGCCCTGTGGGACTAGACTCTGCATATTAACCTGAGAATGTGCAGGAGAACTTGGTGGCAGAGATACAGACACTTTTCTCCTTTGTACCTATTTCTTCATGCTTTGACTACAACATCTTCCTTTTTACTAGTGGTGTGTGAACCAAAGCTCGTGGTGGGGAGCTCTGTTTGCACAGGCATAGCTGGAGCAGCAAAGGCCACCCAGACTTCCAAACAGAAACTGGAAATCCAGCATGGATGTCCTGTCTCCAGCCAGGGGCTACACGTCAGCCCCCAGCCCCAAGAAAATAGATGTTTTCCTAGGATACTCATTCCAGAGAGCTGTTACTCTGCTTCCTCTTCTGCAGCAAAAGTAGATATGAGCATCTGCCCATTACAAAGCCACAGACAGCTTTTACATCAAATGTGGCTGCTTCTTCCTGGTCTCGTTCTTATTTCATGCTGGTGAAAAAGCACTTGGCTGATTGCACCGGGCTCTACTTACCCACATGCCAGAGCTATGAAATCTCTCTTTGCTCCCACCCAGCCAATCAGCCAATGCATGTGCACTGGGATGTACTGGGCCCAGCGTGAGGCTGGAGGGGCAGTTTGGTTCTCATTGTTCACTCCCACATCAGCCTCTCAGACAAAAATGCAGAGAAAAGACTGCCAAGTGGAAGAGGTCAGGGAGGCAGGCGCACACTTGTCTAACCAGATTTGCAGTGACACTTCTAACCCACAGGCCAGCATGCTGCTGCTGCTGGTGCAGGGCTGGTTTCCCTCCTGCCCAACAAACCCAGATTTGCATTCAGTAACATACTGCAGTCTTTGCTTCTAATTTCTTGCGTGGCTGACTCCTTTACGCTCTGTTACAAGGGAATTTGAGTCCAAAATGTGAAAGAGCTCTCATGCAGGAGGCAGAATGATACTGGGGAAAACAAAACAGGATCCTGTAAATAAAGACTACATGAGAGGAAGCATTCAGAAAAGGTGCTAAATTAAACTTATGGACAACTTTAGATTTGGATGTAATTTAAATAGCTACATAGAATACAGAAGTGAATACATTTTCCAACCTCTAAAAGGGATAGTCTATAAATAGACTTTTAAATCTATTAAAGGATCTTTTATGACCCACTAAAACATTCAGCAAGTACATTAAATTATATTTATCCCTCAAACTCACCACCAAATGGCTACAGCCTTACCCCAATTTTTTCCCCTTTGAAAAACAATAGGAAACAAACTGGTTTATCTTACTGTACCTGCTGCAAATACCTTTATGGCAAGGTAATTGCTAAGAGCACTGTGTTGAACAATTCATTACTTTGTTACAGGAACATTTGTCATGCCCTTTGGAGATAGCAGAAGAGAATTCTCCCGTGACCTTTGAAAAATGAAATCAGTGGCATTACTCAGAAGCCAAATTCAAAGTTTAAAAACAGATTTAAGAAGGTTTCCCATGCCTCCTGAAAAAGAGACAATCTGCACTTTCACCGGAGCCGAGCTAGATTATTCCAGTCCTTTTAGACCATTAATGATTTGTGCCTAATGAGCATTTGGAGCAGTGATTCACTGATGAAAGCGCTGCAGGGCTCCCTGTCCTGTGCACAGCCCTGTTCTCGTCATCACAGCAGTACAGGACATAACACCGTGGGCTGCCTGCACTGGAGAGAAGATCATGAGCTTGATTGTGTGCTACACACAAAGGGAGAGCCATTATCAGACACTGCCTTGCCAGGCTGCATGAAAAACCGCCTCTGCAAATTGCATAATGCCCCTGGATATTCCCAGCAGTGCTATGGCAGGCCCACGGGGCTGGCGCTTGGACAGGGAGGAAGCCGGATCTCCTCCCTCCCACCTTCCCTCCCAGCATGGGAAAGCTCAGGAGAGCTGTTGTGTAGGCAAAAAACCCCCTCACTTATCTCCTGGGAAAGAGCTGTGCTGCTCTGGGGTGACGTCTAACGCACAGTGTTGTGGTCATGGATCAGAGGGAAGTCGGCATGGTGTGAGCCTTGGGAAGCACCTAGAGAGGGAAACAGGAGAGGCATCACACTTGTTCTCCTTGAGTGCATATCACATCCCTGTCCCTCATCCTGTGTTTGTCCTGCTCACTGAGACAGTGCATCCCAGTTTTGATCAGTCCCGTGCATTACAACAGGAAACTCTAAAGGACGGGAGAATGCTGTAAGCACAAAGCCTGTCTGTGCTGCAGAGCCCACCTCACACGGTGTGGAAGAGCTGCAGTTTAACAACACAGAGAGGCTGGGGTGATACCTTGTTCCTTGCTGTTCATGGGCCAGGGAGTACCTGTGCCTGCACCAAGGAGGGACATGAAGAGCAGCACAGCTGGGGCAGAGGGAAGGGGCTGCTCGATTGCCTGAGGTACTGTGAAAATGCAGCATGAGGGTGAAATCTCCAAGGAGCACAAAATTCCCACTGGAACAGCAAATGGTGATATTCCCAGCCGTTGCTGAGTGGGAAAGATTTCACCATGAGCGAATGTGACCACGATAAGCAGCATGTGTGACGTACTCAGCTTCATTTCCCTTGCCTGAGAATCCATATGCTTGGAATGCCTCCTCCTCCACCTCCTCCTCCTCTGCCTCCTCCTCCACTCTTGCTGGTGGCACCAGGGATTTACAAAGGCAGCAGGGAGCATTTCCTCATATTGGTTGGGTGTAATTTTCCAGCATGACTGTGCTATTAACTGTGGCAAGGGGAAGAGCACAAGTGAGCAGCATGGGAGAGCACTTCAAAACCTGGAGATGAATGATAAGTGATATTAAATAGCTGAATGTATACAAAATAAACCTTTGAAGCTTGCAAGGCTACTGTTATAGACATTGCTGGGTTTATTAGAAAAGGGGAAAGTTGTATAGAAAAGTGAAACATATGTAGAAAAAAATGAGACCTATGTAAGCAAGACAGGAAGGAGCTGGGACTCAGTGGAGTCAGAGTTAAAAAGGAGTTTTAAATTAAGGACAGGGTAAGGGAGAGGTGTGGAAGAATGCATAGTTTGGTGAAGCTCTCAAACCTCTCTGTTAAGAAAAGGAATAGGACAGAAGGTGATGGAGATAAGTGGAAACAGAAAAAACAGGTCTCTGTAAATGAAGCCCTAATAAGGAAAGATGCATGTGCACACACAAAGCACACAAAAATAGGAGCTAGTCCACAACCACCTTCAAAATAATTTTGGTATAAATAGCAGTGATCTGAAAATAAGGGAAGATGAACTAGAATGCCAGAATTCAAATAAGGATATTGGCAATCTACGCATCTGGGAAACTTTCGAGAAAAAACTAATTAGTAAAATACTATTATACCAGGTTTAAACAGTATAAATGTCAGAACAGTTCATGCCAGAGAGAGAAAGATAAAAGTGACTCAAGTCCTCAGAAGAAGTACACAGATTGAATAGCAAGCTAAATGTTTGGCTTTAAAAGGGAAAATCACATAGAAGTAATGAAATTCATTGAAATCAGTAGCTAAAACCAGTAAAGTGCTTTTAGATGACATCAGATTGTTTAAAGACACTATACAGCAGACTCCTCATCAAATAAAAAATATTCAAAGCGAAAAGAAAAAGTAAGCCAACATGACTAAACCATTTAACACTTCTGAGATATCAAAATAATTTCTTTAAAAGATTAAGGGAGTTAAGGAAGACGCAAAACGGCACAGTCTGACAAAGTCGATGTGAAAGAAACATAAAGTACAAGAAAATGAAAAGCAGCTTGCTAAAGGCATAAAATGGAATGATAGGACATTTTCAAGTACAGCAGAAGCAGGAGGCTGACAGAGAGTTCATGGGGTCCATGGATGAATAGGAGCACATAAGAGAGAGGACATTATAGAAAATCAAATTAAATTTGTCGTGTAGTTGCTCCCTCTGGAACTCCCGTGCTGAATTACTTTTTGAGGAGGACCAGTCTTGAAGGGCAGTTTCATGACACCTTCAGCAGGACCAGGCTGATGCCACTGTGACTTGGTCAGGATCTCTTGCCCCATTCCTTGTGTTAGTGCTGGTCCTTCCCTGATCCCATGGCTCAGGCACTGAAGGCAGATCCAAGGAAGTCACTGAGGGTAAGGGCCATACTGCACACAGCCTGGGATTCCAGAGACTCCCCACATCAGTGTTATGAACTACCAACTTTCCCAGAGAGGAGTCTGATAAGGGTCTTCCAAGATCAAGGGGTGTGGAGAGCAAAACCACCAGCTGGGATCTTAGCCCAGCACACAACATCAATGGACCTTGGACTGAGTCTCCTTGCCAGAAAATGGTCAGGCATTGGAGGCACCAGGACTGTTCCCCAGCCATAGATGGGTGCACTGCTGCACACAACAGGCAGCAGATCTCACCATGCTGAGCACAGAGCCAGCACAACCCGTCAAGTGTCCTCACCACGCTGTGTCTGGGGGGCACTCAGCAGGCAAGGAGGATGTGGATGTGACATTTCTGAGCCGTGTGGTTCAGAGACAAAGCAGATGGATCTCAGTCAGGTGATTCCTGGAGGCTACTAAGGGCTGGTATCCTTTACAGAGCTGACACAAAGTCATGTTGTGCTATCCACAGGAAAAAGAGATTTCATACTTTATCCAGACCCAAGAATATCCAGACCTCTGAAATCAATCACAGCCAGATATACAAATAGATGACTGTCACAATATCTGACATGTCAACACTAAATAAAAAATAAATTAAATTAAGGTAATGGCCTTTGATAATTGCCTCTTTTCCTGAAATTTGGTTATTTGGAATTTCCTAGCCACATGGATCTCCCAAACATAGAAGTCAAGTGGTTGATTTCTTTTCCAAGTGTCAACATGCTCTGTCTCAGGGCACTGCAGACTTTTCAGGGAGGTGTGGTTAGAAACACTGTCTCCTTTCCATCCTACCAAGCTCCTGAGCCACGCTGCTATGGAGGACAGGCAAGATCACTGTTCACATTCTTCTGAGTAAAGGTAGAAATCTTGGCAAATGCTTTGGATGCACTGGGTGCTTTATTCCTAGCATGTCTTTCTGAAACACCACATGGTCCAGTCATGCCATATGGTCTAACAAACAAGCTTAGGGTTTAGGGTGTTGTTGCCTTTTCAATCAGACCTTAGGTCACCATCCATTAAGCAAGCCTTAGGCACTTTGAAGCTCACATGTGCAATTAAATCCAGTTAAATGAAGGCTAAAATCCATCTTGTCTTTATACCATCTTGAGTGCTGACCTGAAATAAGCTAATGTTGTATTTGCATTTTTCAATGATCTCCACAGTGGAGATCAAACACATCCCATTTCTCACTCTGGGATTAATAAGTGACTCCTGGCTCATAGAACCTTTCAGCTTCCATGATGCCAATATATCCAACACTCTGATTTCCAAATATTTTAGCCACTTGAGTGGTTGCCATTACTGCAGTGTCTGATCAGTCTTGAATGTGTCTATACCCATCACATCTCTGTGATGACAGCTGCTCTTTTGCCAAGAATACAGACAGACAACTCTGGGCCAGAGAAGGGAATACATATCCTGCACTCTGGCAGACACCTTCCAACTCCCTGGAGTCCTTGGATGCTGGCACAATCACTGCACCAACTTTTTTCCCATTTCCCCTCTAGCAAAAGACATGGGCCAAATCCCACTGGCATCTATGAGCACCTTACCATAGACATCACAAACCTTCTACTGACTTCAGCAAACTTGGCTCAAACCTAATTGCTTCTGCCAGCCTTCCTGTGTTCCTGGACTTTGCAGGGTAACTGCTAAGGACAGAAATAAACCCTTTGTTTACTCTGGTAACTGGAGAGCTGCTTTAACCTCTGGCTAAAAACAGGTGCGTTTTCCTATCAGGTTCATGAGTCACTTGTCCCAGGAAAGACTGGTGAACTTGAAAAGCCCAGTGCTCATGGAACAGGAAAGGATGACTTTTTAATTGAATGGTGGCAAATCTCATAATCTGGTTTTCCTGGGTGGCTTTTTTCTTTCTAAGTCATGTTAAGTCATTGGTTTAACACAGCTCAGGCCTGTTCCTTGCAAATTCCTGGTATTTTAGCATCATATCCAGTTTGGGATGGAAAACACTACTGGTATTTGACTCCTACAGGAAACAACGGGTGTAATGTGTGACTGCATAAACAGCACAGCAATTAATACCTCCGTAATAGATTTTGTGCTTGATCCAGAGTAATCAGGTCTTTCAGCACAGGTACTTGTATTTATTCTTCTCTTCTCTTCTCTTCTCTTCTCTTCTCTTCTCTTCTCTTCTCTTCTCTTCTCTTCTCTTCTCTTCTCTCTCCCTTTTCTACTGAGCTGTTTTCACAGAAAACAGTATTGCTTCTCACATACCATCTGGTCAGGAACAGCCAAGGAATTCTTAAAAGGTGACCTTCAAGGTGACTTCTTTTTGACGAATTAAAAAAACCCAAACAAAACCAAACCTGCAATATTATTCCTCTCCAATTTTAACACCAGAAATTCAAGTCTTACCACCCTGTTTCCCACAACTGTAGACTTATGATGATATCCTGAGAAATATCAGGGGATATTTCTCCACTGCACAGTTAACTCATGTTCTGGCTCAAATTAAAATCAGTGGCTCTTGGCATACACAGAAGAGAAACTTCTGACAGGCCAGAGTGTGCTCCCAGTCCAGACCAGATCATGTAGCTGGCTGTAGGGTACAGAACCTTGAACTGGACCTTACCTGTTTTGCCCTGTGAATGCACACAGGAAAATGAAATAAATAAGATTTAAATTCTAGTGATTCTCCAATGCACCTCCTGTAGCTCCTCTGTGGCAGCCAAGTGGCTGCAAAATAATCACACAGCCTCTGAGCACCAGAGAAATCTGGCTCTGTGGCCAGACACACAGAGATCAGCACAGCATCATCAAGGTCACAGAAATATGGGCAGGTGTCTGCTTGAGATGGGGGCAGGTTAACTGTGCAGTAAAATCGAAGCTTGGTGGGGCAGCTGATTTTTGTGTTACATCTCTGAGGGTTTTGCTAAAAATGCCTCACTATGTTAAGCGTTTTTGAAATAAGAAGTCACCTGGCCCCTTCATGGCAGGGATGTTCAAAAGAGTCCCCTCTTCATGTCTGTGTCCTTTGAGGAAGTTCAGTGCATGAATGATAAAGAGAAGACTCAACATTCTTGGCACTGTAAATTAAGTGGGCAAGTATATCTTTGGTGTAATGGAGGAAAATGTACGTAAAACCCTCTCAAGAGAGATATGAAGAGGAGCATGACCAAAGCATCTCTCCCCTTACAAAAATGAAAGGCTTTCTTTGTTTGATATAGTAAGCACCAATATTTCCAGTTTCTGCCCATCCCCACCCCATTCCTCCTTCTCCCCCTGCCCTTTCCCACTTCAGGTGGCTTGAAATGACAACAGCACTACTTACAAAACCAGCAGAAAGTCAATTACTCACACATATTATTGCAGGGCTAATTTTTAACCTCTTCCAGCTGCACAGTCAGCTGGCTCGGTAAGACCTGTTCCTCCAGGCAGTTATCAACTGACAGCTTTCCATTCCTGTCATGCATGATTTGGAGGATGCTGCACCAGCAGAGTATCACACAGCTGCACAGTGTGCTCACCTCCCCATCCTGAGGCTACACTGAGACAAAAGAAAGAGGCCAGAGGACTGCAGAAGCCACATGTGCCCAGAGAGTTGCCAAAATGGACGTCAGAGGGATGTGAGATGAGTGGAACACGTGCATCTGAGAACAGTGGCATTAATTTGGTGTCATTGTGAGTCTTGGAGGTCTACAGGAAAGGTGCCAATGTCACAGCCAGTGCTTATTCATGACCATGACCAAAGGCGGTGTCAACAGGTTCTTGGAGAGCAGAGTACTGGCCAGCATGAGCTCTCCAAGGAGCAGAGCACTGGCCAATGTATGTCCATGAGCTCTCTGGGGACCACAGACCCCACACTTGGAGAAGCAGACACCAGCACACACTATGCTTACTCCTTTCTGTCAGAGAGGATCTGCAAAGCAGAACTAAGCCCTGGTGGGACACTTACGTGAGTGAGTTGTTGCTTGATTCATGCAGGGAACCACAGCCTTGCAGTAGCATCACCTGCCACCCAAGACATGGGGACAAGTGTCATGTGGGGCCCCACAGTGTGGGGTGAGCCCAAACGAAACAGATTCTGCTCCTTTCTCAGTGCCCAGCCATATGCTCTAGCTGATCCAGCTTGCTAGCCCTGTAAGCTCAGAAAAATGTGAAATAAAATAAAATTTATGAAAAGGGATGAGAAGATATTTTCTAGCATAATAATTTAACCAGCTCATTCAAAGCATTCCAGGAGCACCATTTGAGGAGCTGTTGTAAATGGTGGGAGAAGGTGGCAAAGACCAGGATTGTGGGGGGAAAAAAGATTTTCTGTCTGGTGACGGGTAGCTGCTAAAATGCCTTGCACTATGACAAGAGCCACACACCTCTAGGCTGTGTGGAGGGAACGGTCACTTGAAATTGCAGATATCTGAACAAGACAGGCAGTCCCTGCCCTCTCCCTGGCACTCTCCTTCAGCCTTCCCTGCAGTGGTACCCTGTGTCCCCACAGCCACAGGACTAATGCTGGCACAGGGGAAAACAGATTAACACTGGATCCAAGTGTCTGTGTGCCATCTGGCTATGGCAGGAGTCTAACAGCAACAAGGAAGAAAGATTTATATCTTGCTGAGAAACACTTTTTAAAGTGTGTGAAGCTTGACAAGCCTCTTTCTGGAACTACATCCTGTGGACTTTTCATTTGAAAAGAAATTTTCTCCTTTTCAGTTGAAGAAGAGGTATTACCAGAGATATGACCAGCTCTGAAAAACACCCTTAACTGAGAAAAGCCCCACGTGTAAATATTTTTCCCATAGGTGTAGTTTAGAAGAGAATAGGATTAGAAAAGCATAAGAAAAAAAAAATCAAAACAACAGGGTTGGTAATGCCTGTACAGGCAGTGAAATCTCAGCCTCCAGCCCTGCTCCCAGCAGCCAGGCTCATGCATGAGAGTAACATTTCCAGCTAGATAAGTCTGGAAGGGCACATTTTAACAATTAACCTGCCTAAACAACAGCCCCAGCACTGCTAGCCCAAACTGTGTGAAAAGTCAAGAGTAAAATTCAGAAGCAGCAATGGAACCATGGTTAGACATAAAAAGCGACCATATGTTCTACTTAAAAATAATTATTCTGATCTCAGCTGTCCTCAATACCACTAGTAAGAAAGCTGGTTACGTTATTATATGTGTCTTTTATGAGAAAAGAAATACAACTACTACTGAAAATACCTACGTCTGCAACAAAGTAATAAAGGTTTCTCAGTTCTTCTTCACATTCCTGAGCCCAGTGGGATTAGCTCACCATTAGGGCAGTTAGCATAAGAAGCTCTGCAAGAACAAACACAGTTATTTCTAGTTGTCAGCTTTGGGGCCAGTGCACTCCGTGGCCAGCTCAGCCTGATTCAAGTCCATCTACCCCAGACACCATATCCCAGGTGTGAGAACCCACTTCTGCTTCCATCACACTCCTTGTTAAGCCATCACCACCTCTCCTAATGGCAGGGAAAGGGAACTGGTCAAAAACAGGGTGAAAGATGTTTCTGCCTTGCTAACATTACAGACTGAAAGTGCCAGAGAATAGGAAGGTGATATTTTCACAGCAGAGAGGAGAAGGACGTCAATAAAACAGAAAAATGCACCCTGCAGCTCTCTTGGTACCAGTGCTATAACATGCATTTCTGGGCCAGCTAATAATAGCAGAATATTGATAAACAGAGGGCTGGGACTAGGCTGGACAGTGAGTGGGGAATGTGATGACGACAAAGGAAAAGCTGCTGTGGGAGGAGGCAGGAATTGATTAATATGAGAAAATTAGGAGCATGTAGTTAACACCACTATCATCTGTCCACTTGTAGATGAAGGCCATAAGTAGGCAGACTGGCCAAGGTGACAGCCTGGCTGCAGGAGACCTGGGCAGTTCATCACCACAGAGGTCAAGTGTCAGGTGAGAGACCACAGTTTGATGGGAGGAAATGGCTTCTGTTTCTACAGGGCTCGGTTAAACCCAAAGCAGCTTGAAACAGCACAGCCCCCACACCCATCAGTCCACTGTTGGACCAGGTGCTCTGCTGTCCAGTCCCCAAGGTGGAGAGGGAAAACAGCTTTATCACTGCCATGTACCCCCAACCCTGCATGATGCCCAGGCCAGGCTTTTACACAAGTGCTGATTTAACAGGATTCTCCACCTTTTGCAGAATCTGGGCCTTCAGAGGTTCCCCAGGGTGAGGCCATGGCAAAAAGAAGAGATAAAATCCAGCAATGGGGAATCTCACCCCCAACTAGAAGTGCCACAGTCTTTCTGCATGCCTGTTAAGTGCTCTTCCTGGGAAGTAAATTGCTAGTAAATAAATCAACACATATGTCAAGGCTTGATTTGTTTTTTTCCAATCTTTTCAAGCACTTGGTAGCTATGAAGAGGGATGGGCTGATCTAGTTCTTGTAAGGAATTAGTGAAATCTTGTAGTTCTTGTTTACATGTCAGGCTCTGAGGAGCCAGTGCTGAGCCCAGACTATGCACAGCTACCAGCGGGCTTCAAGCAGGTTGTGACAACCACTGGAGGGGAGAGAGAGTCGGAAAAAAATCCCTTGTGGATTCCCGAAATGGCCACTGGCTGATCTGATCCTGAGGTGACTAATAACGATTTGGACTTATTTGACTTTCTGTGGCTTTACTGGAAAGTTAACTCCCCTGCTGCCAGCATAAAGAGGCTCCTTCCCCTTGCTGGGTTCCAGGGAAATACAGAAGCAGCTCAAAATAACAATTTACTTCAATGCTGTAAATGTCACAGCAAGGGTCATGGGAGGGGGAAGTAGGGAATTTAATTGGATCTGTGTTGAAGTGTCCTAACTAGATTGTGTTCAGATCTGGCAGCTCAAACAGGCCCCACAATACATAGGACCAAGACCAGAGAACAAAAACACAGTGAAGTGGAGAAATTTAAGCCAGTCTCTATCAAAGCACAGTGCAAGCTGGGCCTTAGTGCACCTTGCTCTTGCTCAGCTTTGCTAATTATCCTTCCTGGGTCAGTCAGTTGTTTGCTTGGCTTTAAAATACTATTTCCCTAGTCTCTGGTTGAAACCTATTACTCTTGTTCTCCAGGCTTCATGGAAGGCATTATCAGCCTTCAAAACCTCCTGCATTCCTCCTTCATACCCCTGTTCCTGCACCACATCATCTTCCTCCAGCCCAGAGGCAGCAATTAGAGGATAATCCCAGGGCACTCATACAGTGCCATCAAGAAGCTGCCGTGTCACCTCCTCACACCACTTCCTTGGCACTCATTCCTGTGATCCCCATTTTGTTGGAAGGGAAAAGTAGGAAAACAAATGTGACCTGTGCTTCTCCAGGACCCTCTGCAGCTATGTGCAGCATCCTTCTGTCAAATCAGTAAAAGGAACTGGCAGAAGGCAGCCTGTTGTGCAAGCCACCTGATGACAGGAGCAATTGATCTCAAATGCAAATACAAATGTTACAAAATAAGCAAGAGTCAGTTGTCCTTAAAAGAAGTTTGCAACCAGAAAATTGAATTTTTTCCTGTCATAGTAACAAGTTTGAAAACGGAAATAAATTTGTCAGCTGAATCATCTGAAGGTGCTTAGTCTGCAGATTTCTCAAAACAATACTGGGATATTTTTAAAAGTTGGAGAAGAGAAATACAACCAAGCTGTCCCCTTCTACCCCCTTTCTAAGCATCCTTACTTGCATTATCAGCAGAGGTATGGAAAACATAACAGAGGAATTCAGTAAGCTCAGAAATGTTACACTTTTTCTATCAAGTTCTTAATTTCCCAACATTAATCTTTTCAACTGGGATAAAGAAAAAATTCTTTTTTTTCCCCTTAAGAAACAAATAAACAAAGAAGCCACCGACAAAGCATAACATGAGGAGTCATCCAAATCATGGTTCACAGTGAGCATTTCATGTAAACCTAGTGTCTAGTTTTGTGAAATTGCTCCTGAGAAAAGCTCTAAGCAGCTAAAAACTCAATCATAACACTTTCAGATCGGAATTTCTCAGGATTCAAACTCTTTTGGAAATTTTGCATTTTCCCCCTCCCTCATTTCCTACTTTCCTACAGCAAATATTTCAGGGAAGTGTTTAAATGTAAAAATCTGCTTTCAGAGCTGACTGTAGTTTTCAAGTACACAGCAATGTGTAGGGAGAAGAGAAGAATCTATCTTGATTTTTTGGTAGCTTTGTCCTGAATCACAGCAAGCAGATGGGTAATTTCAAGCAGAATGATTTTTATGTCTGATGGAGAAACACACAGAACAAATGAGACCAAAAGCCAAGTGTCCTGCATAGAAAGTCCCTCCTATGGGAGTCTTCAAAAGGGACCATGAAAAGCATCCCTGCCCTTGCAGACCCCTCACAGATGAGAGTCTTCAGAGCACTTCAATGACACTTCATAGATATATGCACAAAATTTATAAACCTGTTCTTTCCTTCATGGACAATCAAAGATGAACAGTGAAAGGCAAAGCTCTTTTTCACTCTGTTAATATAGATGTAGCCAATTCTTTTCTTCTCGTGCAGAGACTCTGTGTTCCTGTACTCAGTGTGCAAATAACACAGTGCAATGTTATTCTGACTTTAATGTTATTCTGCTCTTTACCTCATTCCAAGTGGCTATAATAGAGAATAAACATTTCTATGAGTACATCTTGCTGTGCTCTCCAGCATTTCCTTCAATCCCTTTGCCATGACTTACTTAAACAATTATTTCTACACTTATACAATCCTGATGCTAACTGACTCACCTGTACCAATTAAACCATTGTAAAGAGATTATCTCCTTTTAATCCTTGTTGTCCTATAGATACGAATTAGAGCAACATTTGAAATGCACACAAGGCAACTCAACCTTTGTGTTTAACTTACAGTTTTCTTGCTTGTTGTTCCATAGCCTCTCTGGCCTTAATGAATATATTCCTACTGTTTCCAATTCCAAAACTCAAACATCACATCCACACCAACAGAATTCATCTGTTCTTATCCTGTGCCTCCCCATAGTCCCTTCTGCACTTGTGTCTGCTCTTTTACCAGCTACCCAGACTGCACTACCCTTTTACTGTGCAAATACCTCCGAGCATCTCACACACAGAACCACAGGTGGGTTTGTCCCCATCCACTCAGAATAACCAGAGGCTCCATGAGCTGCTGCTCTGCTGGATACCCATTCCAACCAGGGCATGGAGAGGAAATAATTAGTCCCCAATGGCAAGGCCTCTTTTGACTTTTAATATTTCTTTTAAATTTGCATATTCTGTAGCTCTTCCTCTTTCGTGTGTTATGTATCACGCATTAGACTGCAAACTCTTTGCTCTGTGCAGTGTCTGTTCCCAGTCTGACATGGTGAACTTCCAACTTGATTTCAGCCTTAGTGACATGATAGTAAATAACCAGTAACAAATAAACCATAATAAATTTCCCTCATTTACTGAACATATCTGAAACAAGCAGGTTGCACAACAAGCACCCCTTGTGATTACGTGAAACTGGTGGATCTAATACACTCCAAGATTTCTCTAAACCTGGAAGGAAACAACCTCTCTATGTCACCACCTGTGCTCCACCCACCAACTCAACTTTCAGAAAATAATGGGCAGTGAGTGAAAATGAAAGGGTTAATTTCTCTCTGTCTCTGGCTAACCTTTCCAGGCTATTCAGTTTCCTCTCAGACTCAGCCCATCGGAGGCATGCGAGGTGAAGGACAGAATTACACACTGGGCATGTTTCCTGTACTTAGTGGGTGGATAGAGCACAACTTCCGCACTAATAATGTCAAGGTAATTAGGACATCCTGCAAAACCTGTAGGGAAGAAATAACCATTGTTTATTGTCATTTCCATTGCTGAGGTGGTGGGCTCCCCTCACAGCTCTTCTTGCCTTTTGTTTTGAGCCTGTCTCTACTTCAGCAGATACACAACTGGGCCAAATACAAGAACCCCAAAATTCACAATACAGACTTGGGCTAAAATCTGATTCCTTTTTCCAACAGCATCATTTCTCCCAGCCCTGTCTAAGGGTCTGAAGCAGTCACTGAAACTGGCACCTCTGTCCCTCCTAAAGTCTGGGCCACTGGGCTGCAGAAACACAATTCTGGCTCAGTGGTGAATTAATTTATGCAGTGTGGCCAACTCCAGCAAGATGGATCAAGAGCATGTGTTGCACACCCCCTTCTTCCACAAAGTAGGCTCTAGTCTGATGGTCAGGACAGCTCTTGGGCAGATGAGTCAGGGTTCTAGAAAGGCCTCTCTCCTCTTGAGAAGAGCCCAGTGTGCAACAGCTTGTTACTGAGGTTCTGTCTCCTGGATTCTGCTGGAAAGAAATGTTTTTTGCTTGACTCTTGAAAGAAATGGCACCAGTACTGACCTCCAAGTGTTGCAAAGTCCAGCAGCCCGGACTTGGGCCACAGGATGGGGTAAAATTTAAATTATTCTTCTCAGTTTCCTACTGACTCCCTTAAAAAACTCCTTTATTCAATGTGGGCTTTTGGTAGATGCTCTTTAGAGGAGTGGAAATCTTCCTTTGCCCTTTTGGAAAGTAGATTTTGGAGAGAAGTAACAAACTTTGCCGGAGGCCATTGAATATATTTGGGAAAAAAAGCAGGGAATTTTGGGTAACTGAAACTTTTTTAGATCTCTGTTTCACAAGAATTTTAGCATCAGACTATTGACCCTGTGGGGTTGCTATGAACTGCCTCTTCTCTCACTAAAAATACGGCAAGGACGATATGGTCGCATACTGGGAACCAGTTGGATGTACAGCCCAGACTCCTGCTTAGGGCTCCACAGTGACCAAGGGGGATGGATGGGAAATGAGAGAGCTGTGAGACAATGTACAAGCCTTTGCCTCTAAAAAAGAAGGATCCTTGGCTTGTCTTTTCTGGCTGCATTCATCACAGGCTGTGCTGCACGCAGATGCCAGCACAGCCCGTCCCATACCACAGGAAGCATCTACGTGGTCAGATGCAGACAGTCATATGGTACCTCTGCCTTGCCAGAGGGCTCGGGGCTGCTGGGCTCCTTAAGCCATTTAGATGCATTAGCAGGGACTGTCTCAGGATCACTTAAGCCTGGGCAGGGGAACGCGACTGTGCAGATGTACCCTGGCCAGGCGCTGCTGGGCACCAACTCATGCATGCTCTGCCCAGCTAAACTGACCTTCTGTCCATGCTGGAATACAGATAATGATCTGTTAAATTATTGCTCTTTCCTTCCATAAGGCTTCCTGACTGCTGGGTGCTGATGTTCATAAGCGCTTTAAGGAAAGCAGCATTGATTTTTCCTCAGGTGGAGAGTTTCAGGATTTCGCGTGTCTCGTTTGCTTCACCAAACCTATTTCCAAGAGTTGTGGTTTTGCACACATTGCAAGCACAGCCTGCATCAATATCCTGGGGGGGATTGTGATTCTAATTAATGATAGAGTCCTTTTAAAGGTGTCTCTATTAAGCTTTTACATAAAGGCACTCTGCTAGGAAATGTCCCTTCCCTCTCACATGGCATAAGCTGTTGCCATCTGCAAAATATATTGACAATAATGCTGAGCCTAAATTATTAAGTGCAGTGCTGCTGGGCTTGTGGGGACAGCTACATGTTGTATATCCTGTCTGAAGTGCCTTGTGTGTAATGAAATTCTGCACTGCTTTTCAGAACTGTCACATTTTCAGCTTGCACTTGTGATTGTCAAAAAATTCAGCCTGTAAAAGAAAGCTGTGTATTTCAGATGTGAGGGAGAGGCAAGAAAAAAGGTTCTTGGGTCCTCAAATAATTAAAGATAACTCTGGAAGAGTCTGAAAAAGTGGTACTGTGAAAATAATGATAGAATAAGTCTATACAAGATTGCTTGCAAACAGAAGATAATAGTTGTCTGTAATAATGTTTTTCACCCTGCAAAGTAACCCTGGTGTCTAAAAGCTGGTCTTCACTCAGAACTTACTAATAATTATACTGCTAAAAATACCAGTATAGCTCTGTTTGGACATGCTTATTTCAAAACAAGAAAATTCATATAGGGTGGAAATACATGTGTAACACGAAGTATAATTATTCTGGTAAAATTCCCTTCCCTCTTTAATAAAAAACCCACAACTTGTCTGGTTCATTATACCTACTGGTTTTAGAAGCAATCTCTGACCTGCAGATAAAAGAAAGAGCACATCCATCCAAAAAGGCAGGTCCCACATCCTGTGAACTTCCCTCAGATGAGAACCAAAAAACTGAGACTTACAGAAAAATACACCTTTCCACAAAAGTCTGGAAGGAGGAGTTTGGTGGCCAAAGTGACTAAGTAGCAGCAATGCCTTTGGTCTAGCTCACTGTTTCCTCTTCACTGCTACAATGTGGGAACAAAGCTGTGGGATAACTGGGGGTGGGAGAGCTGCAATGGTTGGTCTGGGCAGTGCCTTTTCCTCAGAGACTAAGAATTTCATATACACAGCAGCCTGTGCCTCTCAGCGTTCTGGAGGAGCGCAGGCCAGCAGAGGTGAACAACTGACCCTAACCCTTCTGCCTGGGAGTGGGCTGAACTGAGGCAGAGGCAGCAGAAATCCCTGCTGACGACCCCAGATGGATCACCTAGTGATAAACTTTAGCTGTACCCAAACTCTGAAGAACGTATCCCCTGCTTGCCAGTCTTGCTAGGCCACTGAAAAGTGAGGGTTTCATGCAGCTCCAGGATTTTCCATCCAGCTACTGGACCTGGGGGTCATCTGTGAGCAGTCCATGACCATTCCCTGCCTCAGCGCTTTGCTCAACTCAGCCTGTCATAATACAACTTTCATGGCTTTCAACCACTTCCTTCACAATGCTGCCTCATGGCTATCCCCACGAGGAATGCCATTTCCTTTACTAAGCTTTCATGCTATTTCTAGTCATGCCCAATTAGCTATTCTCCTGTCTGGCTTACTCAGCCTTTGAAGACACGCAGCTCCTGAGAGAGGCAGGTGCCAGTAAGCGCTCTTATGCGTCTAGCATTAAGACCCTTAATTGCTGCAGGATTTCAAATCCCAAGCAACTATTAATAGCCATGAAAGAAATGCTATCTTTTGCCCTAGAGACTCTCCACTACTTGTTTGTAGGAGAGGGCTTTTGAAACAAGACAGAGCTGTCATGGCCTGGATACAGACCAAGAGTCAGTTCTGCTCATTGATTGCCTTCAGTTCCTCCCCCAGCCAACTTTCTAACAGAGGCAGGCAAGTGCCCAAGACTCAGAGGTCTTCACATGTTGATTTAATCTGTGCTTAGAGGTGTGTCTTCCCAGAGGAACTTGGAGGTGTTGGATAGATATAAAGAAGAGCTTCTGGTGGAGGGAGTTTGGAGCAATCCTGCTATCTGCTCACAGCTGCTGGAAGAGAGCAGGACAGGATGCAGGGAGTGGAAGAAACCTACAAAATAATGCTGGTCATAGGCCTTGAACAAAATATTGTGAATTACCAGTGGAAACCCTTCAGGAGAGAAGTAAGTCATAGAGGGGAGCCTCAAAGCAGGCTACAGACATCCCTCAGCTGTCAGGGAGGAAACAAATGCCCTTCTTTGTGCAGTGCCATGAAACCAACGCATCTACATCTGGGGACAAGCATCATGTCAGGAAAGGATGTCCAGAAGGGATGACTGGTGACAAGCAATAAAACCGAGACCTTACTTAGAGGTCCCCTCCTATTTTGCATGGTTTTATAGGGCCATGAATGAATCAGGTTGCTTTACATGGTGCTGTCTGATGAAGGAGACTAGCTTGAGCACTCAGAACCTGCACAGGGCCTCACTGAGTGAGCGTAAATAACCTGGGCTGGAGCTCAAACCAGATGAATTGGGACTTTCATCAGACAATGAAAGGTCACACAAAACACGTACAATCTTCTAACACCCTCAGAACAGAGGTGAAGTGTGTTCACAGTTAATGCAGCTTTGTATAGCTTCAGTTGGCGAGAAAACCTTAAGAGTGCTCTTCTCATAAAAGCAACCACAGAAGAGATATTTCCCATTTCAGTTCTCAGTCTGCAAACAACACAGAGCTCAGAGTTTGCTTATGAGACATCCTGGATATCAGGAATGAGGTAAGTCTACTAATTCCCCTAAATCATGCGTCCTAGCTCTTCAAAGAAAACAGCAGTCTCATTAAAGACATATTGCTCACATTATCTTCCCCATGCAGAAGAGAAGCAGAGCCATTCCACACCAGGTGCCCCTCTAAGCGACATTCTGCCCAGACTTGCTGACAGACTCCCACCCCACCACCACGGACACCTTGAGTGATCCTGCACATCACAGGTGCCTTGTCCCAAAACTAAGGGCTTGGAGGATACAACAAATAGCAGAGATTGCCTTTCAGCCCCGCATGGGATACTCATGAAGTCATGTCTGCACTGAAAAACAATGTCGATTGTGGTTTTTTTTACCCTCAAACAATCCTTTGACTTCATCCTAAGCCAGCCCCATTCCTGCCAGGACACAAGTGTGTCCCAGCGCCATCTAGCCAGTGTGCCTTAGAAACACACAGCAGCACCTGGAGAGCAAACCCCAGTGCAGAAGTTATCCCTAAAAACACAAACTTCTCACCACCAAATCCAACACCCATAGCAGCCTTGCCAGCTCTGGGCCCAACCTATACCTTGGCTTGCTAAGTTTGCTAAAGGCCTCTTGAATTAAGCTGATCATAATGTTCAGCACCACTCAGAGACTGAGTTTCTATGCCTTTGCTACCAAAGGCAAAAAGATAGCAAGGGAACTATTGTGGCTTCGACTAATTTTTGTTTCAGGTTTTGTACTTCTTTTGAATGAAAAGCAAGAAGTGAAACCTTAGGCTGAGGGTTCAGTGTAAATCCCCAGACAGATCTAATCAGATGAAAACTGGAGTCTCTGTTTGGCTCCATAATGTGGCCTAACCTACATCAAAGCTGGATCTTACTGAGAGGGAAGAATTTGCAGTCAACTCCAAGCAGGAAATCCAGCTAGAACTCAAGGTAGGATGGCTGTAACATAGGTGGAAGGAGAACCAGAACTAACACAGAATAGCAGCTTTCGTTATGGATTTGTTTCCATCATCAGTTTAAGCCACTCTGAGTCTGCTTCCTCCCTGCCATGCACTGCCATCAGCTCTCTTGTGTGGGTACTGATCATCACAGGGTTAGGTGCAGTGGCAAACTGGCCTGCTGACCCAGTTGAAAAGCAAAATCCTGAAAAGGAAAAGTCTTGGGACACGCAGAAACTAATCTTTCTTCCCATCCGAAGTGCCAGCACCAAGAATGGACGTGGCAGGAAGATGTAGCCAGGTGTTCAGGGGAGGACAGGACTGCTGATTTTGGCTACAGTGCAAACCTAAAGCATAAATCCACACTCCAAGTACTCTAGAGAATCCATTTAAATGTGGAACAGCTTGCTAGAGTACATGCTCAGCATCCCCACTGAGCATGCTCACCTCCGTGCTGAACTATCATGTGAAACTGAAGATGACGTAGAGGAAACCAGAAACCAAACTGCAGTATCAACATAATAGCACCACCTGCAAGGTGACATGTCTGAATGCTGACCTTTTTTACTGAAAGTTCATTCTGCATCCGTCAGACATAATAATAAAAATAGATATTTGTTTCATCAGTTGCAAACCAACCTGCTTTGCATGTACTGAGGGTCCTTAGCACTGGTAAGAAACAAATTAAAATAAAATCCAAGGTAGAGTGGTTTATTTATATTAACTGAGCCAATAATATTTCAGTATTAATTATATATGTAATTATACATTAAAATATGAGAATCAGTACACTGCACAATTCCTTCTGGGAATTAATGTGGGTACAGGCCATTAAATTTTAGTAGAGGAAGCTCTGTGACAGCAGATTTTTCCTTTTTAGCAAACACTATGCTGGATATCCGTGCATGCAGTTCTGTAAAGATGGGCTGATGTGAAGCACTGAACAACCCAGTAACGAGTTTCTGCGATTATGGTTTGTGAACGTTTAATTTTAGAGAATGTGGGAGTGGCAGCCCTATTCCACTCAGCTGAGCAACACCAAATAATCTCATGAGTGTTCTGCACTTCTGAAAAGAGTATCAGCCTCAAGCTGGTCCACCTTGGTTCACTGGCCATGGAAGACTGTAGCCTAAATCTGCATGCTGAAAGGAGACATTCTTCCCAAATGAACACTTCCCTTCTTTAGCACGGAAAGCTGCAGGGGAAGCACAACATAAACCATAAAGAAATACTGTAAACTTCAATTTAGAGACTTGAGCCTGATGCCCTCTCCCTGTGGGGTTCCCTGTGCAGCAGCATAAGCACCAGTTGAACGTGGGATGTTCTTTTAGCAGATATCTCAGCCCCGAGGGGATGGTCTCTCCCAGCAGAGACTTAGGAGCCATTCAGACGTTTCCCCCCAGTGCCCTAACACAGATGCCAGGCAGTGCAAAGGGCACAGGCGGTTTCGGGCAGTGTGGAAACACAGCTCTCAACTGCCAAGTCATGGGAGAGTGACTTGAAATGGCCAGCTTTGCTTGTCCCTGGGGCCACAATTTCCTCACTGCAGCATGTGGACAAGACTGCTTTTCCCAAACTTCTCTCCACAGGGACAAGCTAACAGTTCAACTTTCACCCGTTGTCCAACTCACCCCATCTAGAAGATTCATTGGACTGGCAAAAAGCAAAGGCATGTTACTTACATGGGTTATAACCCATCACACATTTAAGAATTTGGCCTTTTGATTTGTAAATGTATCTTATTTTAATTTGTAAGGAGTTTAGTCCAAACTGGAATCTGTGGTTTCACAAACACTGGAGAAGCAAAAGGCTAAAATCTTCATTCCAGGCCCATCTCCAGGTCAGAATGTGGCGAAGAAACCACTGACAGGACACAGTATTTCCATATTTTTCAGATCTAAATGCTGATAACAACCTTCTGCAATGTTGCATGAACTTTGATACAACTGCTTCAGTGGGCACAAAGAAGGTGACAGTTAATTTGCGGATCTTTGTTTCACTCTTGCATCACCTGTGCCTGCAATAACCATGGCAGAGTTGGACTCTCCTGTGGATTTTCAAACAGAAAACAAAGATATATAGCTGAGGAATGTGCTTTAAAAAAAAAAAACCCAAACAAACCCACAAAAAGAAACAAACCCAGAAGTTACTGAGCTCAGCACCAGAATAAACAAGATGAACTTCTCTATAAAAACATGTTTCAAGTCTGAACAGCAGCAGTTAATTTCTGTGTTGTAAACCAGGGGAATGGGAACACAAATGGGATTGATTCTGAGAGTGATCCAAGTTCATGCCATTAGAGCAGAAGATGTGGTCTGTCCCTGATTTTGCCATGAATATTGATCTGATCTGGTCTCCAACACCATGAGAGCCTGGAAATCTCTCCTGGTCACCCATTTAATTATCAGGCTGCCCAAATCAGCACTTCAGGTAACAAAATGGCAAACGGAGTGATTTGGTGTCACACCATGAACCAGGTAGAAGTTTATATAGGAAGCACTTATTTACATGTTGGCTATGTCAAAGCAAGTCTGTCAGGGCCAGTTATTCACAAGCTACTAGGAAGATCACTGAGCTGATGCAGAGGAGGGCTGATATTTGGGTAGATTCTCTCTATTTATCAAAGAGACACACAGAAGAGCTGGCCTGGCAGCAGCCTTTTCTGTATAATAACATCACAGTGACAGGAAATGCATGCTGTTTTCCGGCATTGAATTTCTAATTCTGGCATCTTGCTTCCCTCAAACAATTTTTGTCTTGTATGTAGCTGCACTAAAGCATTATTATCTTTTGAAAGCCTGGTTTGCAGCTTTTTGTGCTATAGTCAAGCAGTTTTTTTGGCTTTGTAAAGAGGAGAATATTATTGTTTCATCAATGGGAAATATCAAGAAATTTCTTTTGAGGCAGAGAGGAGGTATGGAGGGAGAGGGAAGAAATACGTCTGTAGCTTGTTATGGGCTTGATGGACATACTCTGCTGTTCTCATCAGTAGCTGTACAGCCCTTATATAACATTTTTGGGCAATGGCTAGCTCAGCCCCACAGAACTGTTTTGATCAATGTTTTTGGAAAGCAGGAAAGGAAATGAATATATGTGATACCTGTGGGTAATGGAACAAAACCCAAAGATGATGCAGTTAAAGCTGCAGGCCACATACAGGACTTCTAAACACAATCCTTGTGTTATGGGCTTCTAAACACAATCCTTGAGAAAGGGATTTTATCAGCAACTCTTCCCTGGTTATGTGTGGCAAAAGTACAACTGAGTGCTGTGAAGACAAAGAATCCCAGAAGTACCCCAGGCACTCCTATACAGGGAGATTGTACTATGCATTAGCCAGTCCCCCAGTGCTGCTGCTGGAGTCCCATCTGTACCTAGCAGAGAGTTGCAGTTTGCAGAGCAGGAAGGGAATAAGTTGTGTTGTATAAAGAAATTCCTCTTAGAACAGCAGCACAGTCACAAGCAGCTTTTAAGATCTCCTGTGAAAAACAAAACAGAAGCAACCACACACCTGATCAGCACAGTTACACCAGTACCACGTCCCCCGACACCTACAACAGGACACCAGGCTGGGTCAGATGAGCACCTGTGATTTGGCATGCCAAATAAAGTATTTGGAAATTACTGGATAGCAGGAATCCTGAGCCAGCCACCAGGGACAAAAGTATCCCTGCATTACATAATACCTATAACATTATCATGGTGTATATATTTACCTGAGGGTAAAAGGGAATTAATTCTATTGTGAAATATTTTTCCTGCTTCAGAATTACCACTGTTCCAGTAAATGCTGAAAAGCCACTGGAGATGTCCCTGTTGATGCCCTACTCTATTAAACCTGCTCTGGTGCAGTAATTGACTGTCACTGTGATTACTGCCTTTGCTTGTCCATTCAGGCAAACTAAGCACATGGCACTGTAATTTCGGGCTTGCTGAGCAGATGACTGGTTTGAATAGCCTGAAGTCAGTCTCAGAACTACAGCATCAATATCAAATTATATTATTCCAATGATTTCAGGAGATACCTAAAGCAACCAGATGCTTTCTTGGATACTCCCCTTCAACTGCACCTTCAGCTCATTCCAGTGCACTTGCCATTATTTCACCTCCCATTCTGAAGCTGCTGTGGGACACACTTGTGCAGGGTGCAGCATCATCAGAGACTCCTGAGTCCCCAGAAGTACCAGCGGACATCAGGAAGGTGAAAGGAAGTGGTGAAGCGTCATTCCTCCTGGTGGCATTAAACCATGAGATTGCATCATGTGAACAAGAATAACCTCATAAACCCCTGTGTGCCTGCCTGGGGATTTTTGATTTCAATTTTTAATTATGAGCTGTGGCCAGATTTAGTTTCAACATATGACATTCCTTTGTCATATTTGTTCCCAGCTATATTCTTGGTTCATCCTAAATTAGCCCATGGCCCAATCTAGAGTGTAACAGTCAAGGACTCAATTACAACTTCTGTTGCAATCAGGTCTGGGAACAAATTATTTCCGTTTTGTGGTGTTGATGGGAATTGTGCCCATGAAAACTTGAACCCAGAGAAAGCCAGATGGTCACATCAACTCCTTTAATGGGGGAGAGGAGCAGTGCTGGCGGAGCTGCTTTTGCACTGTTGTGGTGGACTATTATGAGAGCATATTTCTTTCTCTGTCCTTTAACCCAATCTCACATACCCTTTTTTGGTGGGTGGCACATCTGGCTCTCAAACTTATTGTTTCTCTGACTGACAGTTGGCAGAGGTTGGTGGGTGATTTTCATGACAAAAGGGCTTTTGTTTGCCGCTCCATTCCAGCGAGTAGATGAGAAGCAAAGACACACAGCAATATTCAATGAACACAGCACAGCTTTCCAGGGATATTTTCTCTTTGAGCCTTTCCTGTAACTAAAATAGCTCCTCCACTGAAGTCTACACATTTCTGGAGAATTTTTATGTCTATCTATATATATAGATACATATACACTATTGGTGTTACTCCTCCAGAATAAACATAGATATTTTAGCCTATCTGCTGGGAAGATTTTTCAGTTTGAGCAGCCTCCCCAAGAGAATCTCAAAAATGAGCTGAACAGATTGAACTCAAGTATCAACCTCAGATTCCCCTAAGCAGTCTAAGCAAATTCAGCTCAGGACTGAATCCTGTAAATGTGAACCAACTTCCTCATACTGCTCTGAAATAGGCAATGACTGCCTGCATGATATAAAAGATTATTTCAGTCTTGCACAGAAATCTGCTTGCCGAAGGTCACTAGAATATTCTGGCAGAGGCAGG
This sequence comes from Corvus cornix cornix, assembly GCF_000738735.6. Taxonomy (NCBI): domain Eukaryota; kingdom Metazoa; phylum Chordata; class Aves; order Passeriformes; family Corvidae; genus Corvus; species Corvus cornix. The sequence continues at coordinate 9,987,049 of NC_046336.1, forward strand.
AATAAAAATCTTGATTTCTTGTCTCCAAATCTGCTCCTTAGGCAACTAAAACCAAACAAGTACCCTTGGGAAGGAAATATGCACGCACCATGCCAAACTGGGAAGAGGAGGGGAAAAGAATTTGACATTGTGACAGGACAAATACTCTCTTCCTCATGGGAACATGTATCTCTAAGGCCCCTTGCAGCAGATGCTGGAGCTCAAAGAAAAGGCTGATCTTTGTTCCTGTACCTCAGAAGCACTGGGAGTCCATAGACAAGCAGGAAAACCAGAGCATCAACTTTTCCCATCCCCTTTCTGACATGCCAGGAGAGTTCACATCCGACACCAAATACAGCACTCGCCCCAGATGGTTTTCAGATACGTATCGGTAAATATTTAAGGTGTGTTTTTCCTTTTTAGCAAATGCTTTTCTGTATAGCTTAAAGAAATGCCCACGAATGAAAGGAAAAGGGAAGAAATTAAAAGTCAGAGAAGTGTGATTTTTCTCCTGCACCTCACCTCCCAAATCACTTAAAGACTTTAACTGTGAAACCATTTTCCAGCACATTATAAGACATTAAATCAAAGCTCAGTTCCATACTTTAGATGCCCAGTGGTGCCCCTTTGGATGTCTCAGCCCACCAACCCCAGCAGCTGGCACCCATTGCCCCAGGTTCTCCCACCATCTCTGGCTGGTGGCACTGCACTGGCTCCCTGTGCCACTTTCACTGCTGTCCCCTGGCTGGTGCTAAAGAGCAGGCTGCCTTCATGAGAAAGGCCAGACAAACACAAGAGGGGCTTCTCAGCTTCCACACCCTGGAAGGCACGCTGCCCCCACAGCATACCCACCCCCGCACATCCGTCACAACCCAGGCATCCACCAGTCCATGAATCCCACTATGCAGCAGGGCCCTTGTGTGGCATCAGGATGACTCCACTGCCATGACAGGCTGCAATATATACTTTTTCTACCTCCCTCTGAGAAAACCTCCACAAAATGACCAAGTAGCACCTGGCTGCTGAGAGGAAGAGCAGGTCGTAAACCTTCATAATGCCATGCTCACTCAGAAGCACCCTTTGACAGAGAACTGATGAGCACTGGTTTTCTAAGTCTGAATTTGGAAGGGGCTAAAGGTATGCACTAGGAGGAAACAAATGTCTAAATGTGGAAAAGGCAAATGAACTGTTAGACACCGTGCTGTCAGGAAGGTAATCAGGACTGGCTCGCCTGGATTACCACTGTTGCAGCAATGCCTGGGGACTGGTCCTGGGCTGAGCCCCCCCAGGCTCCTCCACATGGTGCAAACACAGAAAAAAAGTCCACCCTTATGCAAGGAGCTTAGCACAGGATACACCAGCCCAGAGCTCCACCAAAGCCACTCATCTCCAGCCACTGTCAGTACAATGACTTGTTCACGTTAGGAAAAAAAAAGAAAAATCTGTAGAAGCCTGTTGGGATCATTGGAAAAGACCCAGAGCCTCTCCTACATGACATCTGTAAGAAAAAATAGGTTATATTGTATTGGCCTCTGAGAGCAAGTCCTCATAATAAAGCCTGGGCCTGCTTAACTTAGCAGGCATTAATACTGACAAGAGTTCAGGGTTCATCAGTCAAGCCAATTTGTTCAACATTACCCTGCTGTTGCTTATCTGGGATAATCTTTCCTGCTGGAGGAGGATAGCTGCAGGCTAATGTATTTGGTCCCCCTTTGCATGAACTAGTTTTATCTTTCAGCCAGTGTTCCTGCTCTGTTATAGCGTTTCTGCTTAAAAGTAACCACAAAGAGAGAAAAATACACATAAGTGTCCTTTTTCTTTCTATTTTGCCATGTGCCAAGTAGACAAAGAAGGATTATTCGTTATAATCTTTGCAGTTTCAGTGGCAGCACTAGAAGGCTGATAACATGAGGAGCTGAAAAGATTTAGGAACAAATCAGTTTTGAGAAGCCTCTGTGAAACTTGGTTTTGGTAACCCTGATTTTAATTTATTTTCCCAATGCACACTTGGGAGAAAAAGTTGTGTAGGAGATGTGCCTGATTCTCTCATCAGGAGCTGAGAAAACTTTTACTCATCGATTCACTTGTGAAATTCCCCAGCAGAAACAACTGCCTGAAACCTTTCAAAACCACAGAATGTGCAATACTAGAAGGAATCTGAAAATAACTCTTCTTTTCACAAAGACTTCAATGAAGGCAGAATAAATTGTGAGACCAGAGCACTTTAGCAGGGAACCATCAATGGAATGAAGCAGGGGAAGGGCTGAGAGAGCATGTGTTCACTGAAGCATATGGTTACCAATTTGCTGGACATATGCTGTATTCCCCACAGGGCACGGGAGGACTTTTGGATTAAAGGGTGTAAATCATTGGTTATCACCATAGAATTAAGTTCTATTCTAAACGTACACAGGCTAAATATATACCTTTTTCTCCCCAGAGATTTCTTTCCCTAGTCACAGCTCAAAAAAATCCACCAATCACACTGTGCAGTGCTTTTAAGAAAGAAAATGAAAATAGCAGTTCACACAGAATTTCTTCCCTTTATTATAATACTTTTGGGGGGCCAGGAGGGACAGAAAAGGGCAGGGAGAAAGTAGAAAGACAGAAAAATGTCTTGGGACATTTCATCCCATAATTTCCAGAGGAAGCCATTGATGACAGATGTGCTTTTACACCACAGCAGCACCTAATTATTTTTCAGGACTGTTGCAATACATGTTGAGGAATCTCTGAATAATAGAACCATATGGTAACATTGTCAGAAGGAGAAAATAGGAACCCAGTAGGCTGGGGGGAGGGAGAAGACATTAAAATGTGCTGGCTGTAAATAGAAAACAATTTGTCAAACAAAGAATGAGGAAAAAGCAGGCATGTGAATTGTTGAAGATAAAAATTTTCTTCACGTTCTCTGGAGAAGATTCCAAGAGCCTCGTTCTTTGTTGTTCCCAGAACATCTGTCCTGTGAGATGGGGTACAGAGCTGTAGCAAAACTTTTGGAGGAGTGAGGAGGAGCTTGGACAGTAGCTTTACACCAGGGCAGGAGACCTGGACATGACGTGTAGCTCTGGATGTGCCATCAGTTATGTGAGGACAGGTGTTCCTGTGAAAGCTTCTCCTGGTGTCCTGAAAGGTGTTGAAATAGCTACAGAAATACAAGAAGTTTTCCAATGGAACCTTTTGCTTGGGACCATCTCCAGCTTCACAACCATACAAACACAGACTCGAGGCACCACACTCTTTCCTGAAGAAGCTAAGCCAGGAACCACTAAGGGTTTGGCTTTCACAGGCATGCCAAAAGAGTTCCTTATAGGCCCAAGAATATCCAGCTTTTCACAGGGCACCTCAGAGGGAAGTCGATGTGTATGTAATGGATAACACGAGGAGGGTGTAGCCTGGTATGTCCATGATGGTGTGAACTCCATTTTACATTCACCGTAATTAGAGCTCACCCAGAGCCCAGTTCACTCCACATCTGCAGCTGGACTGTGAGATTTCTTAAAATCCCAAACCAGTATGCAAAATCCTCAAAATCCCTCTGGACAACATGCTCACTTAGAAAGAAGAGAGCTGCCTGAGGAAAACCCATGCCCAGTAACAGGTAGGAGCATGCTGGAACATTACAACAACTGAACTCTTTTCCCCTGACTTAACCTACAGCCTCCTGCAGTGTGGGCAGGTCAGAGCTCACCTTCAAAGACAGCCTGGGCTGTAATCTGCCTCACCAGATGGACAAGAACACAAAGGCCAACAGTGTGTGTGCACTGGCACAAAGACTCCTGGCCTAAGCTTTATAGCATCTGGAGTTAGGGTAAGTTTCCAGGATAACCCCACAAGGCAGCACCGAACACAGAAGGGACAAGCACACATGCAGGAGGAGGCTTTTTCCACCACACAGCTTGAGGTGGAATGACTCCACATGCTGCTCATCCACGGGGGTGTCTCGCAGGGCAGGAAACCCATCCATCTGAAATCAAGGCCTCAGAAGGTGCCTGGGGCTGTGCATGGGGGTGGAAGGAGCCTCTCCTGAACGAAAGGATGCCACTGCAGTGATCACAATGTCCCCAGCATGAGGCACGGGTAGCTGTAATTGCGCAAAGTGCTTTTTATTCATTAACCTTCACTGAAGCTGTGTTCTTGAGTGAACCTCTCATAAAAACTTCAGGGCTACTTCTTCCTTGTCCTCAGCAAGATGCAATTGCCTTTCTCCTCCTGGAGAGTACATTTAATCATCCTGCAAGGGACCAACAAGTTTAATTGGCCCAATGAGCTAATTTTAGATCTTCATTCCTGACTTCAGATTCACTTCAAATACACTTTAAGAACAAGAAATATAAATGCTAACAATTTTAGGATCACATTTTTCCAAGGGCCCCAGAAACTCTCACCGCAGCTATATTCTTTTGCATATATAAATAACCAAAGTCACAAATGATAACTGTTAATTATCTGCCTAACGTGCAGAAAGCATCAGGTAGCCAGATCTCCTGAGGCCTTTCACTGCAACTACAGCTGATTGCAGGAACAAAATTGGAAACTGCTTCCCACACAGAGGCCCATAACATCACTGAAGGATTGGAAAGAGGAAGGAAATACGAACACCTATGTTCCTCCCCTTAAAAAACCCCAAGGCTAAAGAACCTGAAGGAAAGCCAGGAGAACTAACTACCTAGCCTTTGACAAAACCAAAAATGACTACCCGTGTATTCAAAATAGTTACAGATGATATTAAGATATGTTGCCATCATCCTTGTTTAAATAAGAGTTTCAAAGAAATAAGAATAAACTCTTCATGCTTATTTATTTTATTTTTTTTTTAGCTAACTATAAAGGAGCTAGTCTGGGCACATATAATCTCCCTGCACACCAGGAAACTCTCTACAGGCTGGTTTATTCTGCTAAGCCTCAGTTTACTGCTGATAATTAAAGCTATGTAATGTTTTGTATTGACCTGTCATAAATTTTAGCCCACATAAATCCTTCTGGGCTGCCTCAGGTGCTAGCTAAGGAAGGCAGTTACCACGTGTGAGTTAGATCCAGACTCAATTGCTTCTCCTGATCAAGACCCAGACCTACTACTCTTTCAAACACTTTCCAATTTGACATTCTTTCTGCTTTTCCTTAATCTCCCTGTACCTTCTGGCTTTCTTTAGCACTTACAATTTTTTAGATTTCTCTTCTGCACAATATGAATTTTGAATTATTTTCTTCTCAGCTTTAAAAGCCTGATCAAGCCAAAACTCAATATTAATTCTGCCCACATTTTTAATCCTCTAAAATAAATCTGTACTGTATTTGTCAATGGCGGTTGTCACAAAATCTCTCATATCTTGCCATGACCAGATTTTAAGTATTTTATTAATCTTTTTTGCTCCTGGTAGAAGATGAATATTTTAAATTTCCAGCTTGGCACTAGAAGACCCCGGCACACTGCTCAGGGGCCAAGGCATTGCACAGGAAATATGTTCCCTATAGACATTCCTAGATGACAGAGTGGAAGTTGCATGTGACAGATAAAACTGTTTTCTTAGTGATTCATACAAGATTTGCATGTACAACAGACACCCAAGATAACAATAATTACATGTCTAAATCCTTAACAAACCACACTGCTGAGAAAGACTTCACAGATGCACTTATCAGAAAAAGCTTCAAGGGATGGTTTCTTCTGCTGCTGTGCTCGTATTTCTGAACAGAGACACTGCTTTCAGGCCAAGAGCAGAGTTTCAGCTCTCAAGGCTCATGTCACCACTACTTAGCACTTATTCTTTTATTTGTGAATTGTGGCAAGTGCCAACAAAGAGGGTATTTTCTGTAGATGTCCATGGGAACAAGACCCAGAGCATCCTATAAAAGAAATTAAATACATGAGAACACTCTTGGTGCTCTAGGACACAATGGGGCAAAAACCTAACAGTGTAGGCTGTAGGTGAAAACATTCCTGGGGTACTTTGTCTTATTTATGCTTGCAGACATAGCCCTGTTCTCTGAATAGCCAATACACGCAAAATTGGTTTAAATACAGACACTTTAGGTAAACTATAAGGCTTTCTGGTTGGACAGCAGTCAGTCAGGGGAAGCCTTCTTAATAGGATACATGAATTTGAAATGAATGACATGAATTTGAAAGCACATATTTATTAAAATCATGGAGGTGACAAGTGGATTCAATTAATTCATCCTGTGATCTACTATCAGCTGTCCTTGGCCTACACCAGTTATCAAAATCTTCTGGGCAAGAATAGCCTCCATGGAGCTAAGGTTGGAGGCTTGTACACACTCTCTGAGGATGCCAGTCTTGGAGTATAATCACTCCTGAGCCCACTCTTGTTCAGCTCCTTTTGTGACCCAGGAAGATAATTTGAGGCTCAGCTCTTAAAAATGGCCACATAAAGGATGGGTGTATTTTCAGGTTCTGCCATAACACAAGTGAGTAGTGGGTATGCAGCAACAGATTCACATTTCCAGCACGTCAGCATCACTGAGCATCCCTTCACAGTTTCTTTTTTGTACCCTGACAGAGACTAACATGCATGAAGCATGAAGCAAGGTAACATGACTGAAGAGCCTGAGAGATATTAAACTAAACACATTGCAATGAAATTTGCATCATTTTAACTGCTTTTCTTTCCTTTTCCTTTTCTTGGGGAGAGCACAGGTGGGGAGAAATGAGCTACTTAAAACCAGAAAGGGCCTTAAAAGCAACTCATAGGAATCCTTCAGTCCAGTAACTTGAAAGCTTGCCTTTACTTAGGAAAGTTCCCAGCAATGCCAGTAAGCAGGAAGGAGAACAGAGAGGACCTCGATGCTAACCAGGACATTCCCTATGCTGACAGTGTGGTACTGCCATGGTTCAGTGGAGAAATCCCCAGATGACTCAAGGAGACAAGCAACACTTATTAGTTACAACCTTAATTTTCTGCCCTTTATGCCAAATCTGAATCTACTCTCTATTTATATTTCTGGTTTAAGTTACTTCAGTTTTCTTACCAGACCTTTTGCTGGGAAACTCCCAGTTCCTTCAACCTTAATATCGTAATTATACAGCCTTCCTGAAAGAAAGAAACCAGTGAAAGACAGAAAGGACAGAAAGAAGAAATGGAATAAAAATAACTTGCTTAGCAGTACTGCCAAGATGTACTTCAAAACTACACAATTGTTCCTAGACCCTTGCACCAAAATCTAGCTATGATTAGCCAAAACAAAGCTCGTGTAGCATTATAAATGACAATAACAGGTAAAATTACAATCAAGTTTCCATTGATTCCACAGTACTGCAGCTCCATTAGATTGGTATCCTATTAAAGAAACCTTAGGCATCTATTTAAAATCACTTTTTCCACAGAAATACTCTTACAGGCTATTTATAAAACTATAAATAATTAACACAATGTGATATTGCTACTCTTTTGCTTTCATAGAAATGGGACCTACAATGTCTGTTGAGATACGGAAAATATCAGATTTTGCAAGAAGCAAACCTCATTTTTGTCTCTTTATGAAGGGATTTTCTAACTGAAGCTAACATCTTTCTACTTCTTACTTTTTAGTTGATTAAAATTTGTAATTCTTGACTGGACATGTCTTTTTTTAAAGTTCAATTTCAGCCTACTTTTGCACCCCTGATACTTACAACTCTTTCCATGGTGTAAAAATACTTTTTTTTTTGGTCATTCAGAGCATCTTCTGGTGTTCATATTGTTCATGCACTTCTTTCAGCATTGACTCATTCCTGTGATGTCCACTATTATCTCTCCTGTCATTTCTAATTCATGCCTTACAGTATTATGACGCATTTTCCCTTCTACGCTGATGGACAGATACGGCTCGAAAGAGAGAAGTGATAGGAAAAAAGGACTTTCCTACTGATCTCATGTCAGCTGCTTACTCCACAATGACACATTTTTCATTAGAATCCCCACCAGCACAGGAGGAAACATCTATTCCCTCAAAATAACAGCCTTTCTTCAGCTGGATGTCATTAATCACCATTTGTTAATCCACTACATTCCCCCTCAGTGCTGTTCTATGCACATTTTTTCACTTGTGTAACTAGAGGTTAAAGATGAGCCATTTCTCTGGGAAATGTCTATAAAACATAAGCTTTAAAGAGGTGCATATATGTCAGGAAGAAGTCCTACTGATGTAGGGACCTCTATTCTCATTTAACTGCTCCTGCTAGCAGACGGCTCATGACATCCCTACCTTTACAGTCACATCGGCACACACCAGGCACAAAGGTGTGACACACACCACCTCTGGCCCGGGAGCCTCCTGTGGCAGTCACCAAGAGTGGTTTAACCCCCTCAGAGCTGGAGAATTCAAGGGTAATTGACCTAATCAAAGAACACAACAAATTGCTACACTGACACGTTTAACTGAACTTACTAATGTTCGTCATTGTCCTAGGTATTTTCATGGGTTTTGGCAGAAATCACATTAATGCCCATACTTGTGTGGCATTACCTCAAGCCAGACTAACCCAATAAGCTCTGCTTTAAGGAACAGGAATGCACTAACACAGAAGGTTTCTTCACATGAGAAAGATGAGTAGATAACAGGTGGTACTTAACAGCCCAAATGAGTATCGAGGGAGTAGGATGTGATAAAAAGGCATTATTTAGGGAGACAGAAAAGAGACAAATCAAACCATTGGCAACAGCAATCTGAGGACAGATAGCCTGCCCAGGAAATAACAATAGGAAAATAACATTTTATATTATCACCTACTGTTGTCCTGCAGTCACCTTATGGCCTCATCTCACTGCCATCAGCAGTGGCCCGTGCAGCTATTAGCACTGCTCCCAGCTCAGCACTCTGCTCCCTGATTTCCCACTTCAGTGCAACAAGCACTTCATGGTCTGATCACAACTCCTGTGTTGTACCCACCAACACTTCTGATGGAGAGATCTTTCACAGTTCTCCCAGAAATCACATCTGTGAAAGATATCCTGAGTATTATACCCACAGGTGTAATATTAGAATAATTCCTAATAAAAACCAAGTGAATCATGGCGACCTACAAAGAAGGCTGGAGGCCATCACCCTCACTTCTTACTGGCCTACAACTCTGAGAAGGTAAATTATTGCACACTAACATCATATGTGGTCTTCCTGTAAACTACAGCAGCAGTAGTCTGCTATCTAGGGACAACAATGGAGAGAAAAACCAGCACCATCTAGTCCACTCTCATGTAGGCTGCAGAGCCCTGTGAGAACAGGTCTGTGATGGGGAAAGCTTCTGACCTCCATGACCTTCATACAGCTTGTGGTCAGTGAGCATCGCCCCACAGCTGCGCTCTCCTCAGCTCGAGCTGAGGTTTCAGCCACACATTTGTGTTTTGCTCCAGGACTGGGGAACTGCTTGCTGTTTTGGAAATTTGAGGACAAGGAAACCAGCAGACTCTGCAGACTGGTCAGCAGTACTGATTTATACACCTAGACAACTGGACTGATCCAAGACAGACCATGTTTGGGAAAGGGAGAGCTGCAAGGAATCAGCTTTGCTCAGCAGCAGGTGATGTAATGTCTCTGGAAAGCAAGATGGGCAGAGAGCTCCGATGCATCCTCTCTCCGTCACAAGAACTGGGGATGGAGAATATTCACACAAACGTGAGAAAAAGCAGAACAGAGGGAGGAAGGAACAAGCAGACGGGGAGGAGGAGGTGCTGAAAACCGGCAGGGGAACAGCTCTTTCTGGGAGAGAGTAGAAAGGATTTTGCACTGAGGAAAGCTGTCGCCAGTTATTTTTGTACAGATTTAAAAGTTCACCGAACCCAGCTCTGGAAGCTGCATGTTGTGTTTTTGGCTGGCAATATCAACATACCATATGGAGAAGCCTCAGTGTGAGCTTTACAATATTGTTTGGATTTGATATTAATGTCTTTTCATTACTGAACCTGCCTTGAATTGTATGTTCTTTTCTTTTGGTGTGCTATAGATGAAACAAACACATAAAACAAAGAAGGAAGAACTAAAAACAACAAAAGAAATGCATAGGGAAATCCCTGTATTTTGAATTAGACCAGAAATTCATTGACTTTAGTAGCCTGTCTTTAACAGCATCTACCAGATATGGTAGATTCTAGACAAGAGGAAGAGGCAAGAAACACTATACTACTGTAGATACCATGGATGCTGTTCCTCCATCTGTTTGTCCTGCTATATTGGACTGCTTCCCTGTTTTAGGGATTTGCTAAACTAGTGGTGTAAAGGAAGGGAACGGTCTAAAGACACTCCTTATATTTACTAGTGTAATAAGAAATGAAGGGCAAATGGGCAAATGAAGGCAAGCTCTCACCATCTATGCTCCAAGAAGATCCCTAGCAGAAAATAATCTGGAAGAAAAACTTGCAATGGATGAAAGCACAGAGGCTGAAGGGACTGTAACATATGGGTAACATGAAGGGCACTGAAGAATCAGATTCCAGAAACATGGAAGCTGCATCCTCTTCCTCGTTTCCCTCCCTGTAAAAATATTCCACTGCTGAAATTATGCTTTCTGTACTTTGAAAAATTCATGGCTTTTGCCACTCCTGACTACTGATCACAGCTACAAAAGGCAAGATGGCCAGTTTATTAAATGCCATGCAGCTGCCCTGGTCACAACACTTGGCATTGAAGCCTGGGGACCCCCTAAGGTGAGAAGAACCACCATGGTCTTTAAGGGCAGCCCAGCTAATGCCTGAATGGAACTGCTGAGAAAGAGCAGGACAGGAAAAGTCAGAGGGTGGGTGCAAGTCTCCAGCCACAAGAATCACTGTTGAGAGGGGAGGATGGCTTACTTTGCAGACCTGGTGTGCTGTAAGGATATCAATTCATTACATGGGCCATGGGCATGTGGAATAGGAGAATCACAAGAAGTATCCTCTGAGCTGCACAGAGGTGCTGCAAGAAACAAGGGTCTAAGGGAGACCATCTTCCTGAGGCCAAATCCAGCATGTGGGTGCCTGAAACCTATTTGGGGCTTTGTTTCTTTATTTGATTTTGGCTTACTGGTTTTTTGTTTTGTTTTTCACAAAGTATTAAGATTGTAAACTTTTTAGAACACAAGCACTGTTGACTACATTGCTGTTGGGCTTAACACCTTGTGTCCATGTCCTGGATAGGGTTGCTTATTCCTACTGCAATATGAAATCCAGTATCCAACAGTATCCAGCAAACACCCTGGGCTAGATTTGAACCCAAGACCTGTGCAGTGCAAGATTTTGCATTTTGCAAGTCTCTCTTCAGTGAGTCACAGGTCCTGGCTAATACTTTTTGCTACAATACACACATGTTAATAAAACTAAACCTTCCTTTGCTAATTACCAACACCACCATGAAAGGAAGCAGTAGTGAAAAGCTTTCCTACACATCTGTTCCTCCTCCTTACAGCCCATGCTGCACCAAACCATGTATTTACATTTTCAGAGACTGCTTGCCTGAAATGTAATTGAAGACATACAGATCATCTGTTTACAGTAACACATCACAGTAATTTCAGTGAGGCTTTAGTGACAATTTCACTGCTAACATGGCTATTTTTGATATGAAGTTAAAACAGAAGAAAGATGATGGTGAGATGGCCAGAAAACATGCATTGGGTAAAAAAGAAACACTGTAGTGTTCTTTGCTAGACAAAAGATACATAAATATAAGAAAAACTATACTGTAGAGAATCTCTCTCTTTTCCCTTCCTGGAGCTCCAGATGAGGCAAGTTACAGCTACATAACTGCAGCACTGTGTGATACCAGTCTGTAGCCAGTGTGGGTTGTGCTGGACAAGAACCCTGCTAGACATGATCCTGCTCCAAAACCTCCCTGAGCATCTCTCTGACAGAGACCTCTCTACTCCCTTCCCTTGGCATCTCTGTCTGAATTTTAGCTGTTTTACAGGAGTACATCCATCTTCCAGGTAGCTGCATGAGCCAGGCAACACCAGTTTAATTCGCTGCTTGATTCACTTCTTGAGAGTTTCTACTACTGGTTATGGCCTCTGGTTTGCATTTATTAAAATCTGGTGACATGGGTTCCCCACCACTCTGCTGCAGTACCAGAGACACGAGAATCTTCTTCACTGGTCTTCTGTCACTATAAGTTGCAGAAAACATTGTGTTCGAAAAGATTTAGCAAAAGCACAGATAGCAAAGGGAGTTTTTCCATTAGGGTTAGAACCAAAGGCTCCCTGCAGGAACAGTTTGCTCATTACACCAGGCACTGGCAGAGAAACTCAAGAAACCACTGGCCAGTGTAGAACCAGGTCTCTGATCTCCCTGTAAATACTCACTGGCTGAAAAAGCTCCATTGGATTAGATATTTTCCTGTACAAATGGGAAAAACAAAGGGACAAAGCATAGACTTATTTTTAATTTGCACTGAAAGGTCACAATTAAAAACTGAAACTACACCTTGGTGGGGCGAACAAGAGAAAAACCTGCCCTTGATAATATCACTGACATAATTTACCTAAATAGGTTGCTGGGACTGTTATCCCACTAGCCTGCCTACTTGCTGGTCAATTCCTGACACTCTGCTAGTGCTTTCAAGACATTTTTCCACCTCTGCTTGTGCTGAGGTGAAGTTGGAATGGTGGGAAAAGAGAAAAAACCCTGCTGCTGAAAACTCAACACTACTACTGTGCCCTCATTTCTACTTGTAAGATCATTGGTGCAACACTAACCCAGCTCTCTCCCCTCACAATCTTTACAGTATTTATTGCCACAAGCACTGCTGAGGTAGGAAGCTGTCATATCATCCCCACCACAGGGCAGACTGAACCTCCAAGGGGATCAGATAATTTTCCCAAAGATCCAACACAGCTTAGGTCTGGCAAACCAAAGCACAGAGCTATGCCACCTTTCAATTGGTTCAGCCGAACTCCGTGTTTCTCTTTTTTCCTATGCTTTCAGAGTAGTCATCAGTTAACTTCCAGTTTTAAAAGAAATTAAAAGAAACAATTATTTGAACAAAGACCAATTTTTTTCTATCAGAAATCACAGCTGAGCACATTAAAAGTAATTCTGTAACTCACTTTTTCCTTGAATTTCATGAAATGATTGGTTAAAGTTCTTAAAAATGGGCCACAGTCCAAGTCCTATTAACAGATTACTGCTGTTAGCAAAATTCTTTCATCTCCTCACATGAGGGAGATTATAAAGCACTGATGAAATGATGTAGATTAATAGGATATAGCAAGTATTACTCAACTACTCTGACCCCATTGAAGTAGCCCAGTTGTTTTTATAAAGCTCTTGCTCAAAGAAAGACAGCTGGACAACTGAGCACATGTGCATAACTGTCAATTAACTTAAGACACTAAATGCACATATAAAGCAGTATTTTTGGGAAAGGACAAACCACAAAGAGTTTCAGTCTAAAAATAACAGCAGTATGACAGGGCAGAAAAGTCTGATCCATATCAGAAAGATACAACTTCATGTATTTCCTTTTCAAGGAACAAGGGAAGATATGCACATCAAACAAATAGAAAAATTCTACCAGCAGCCTGGAGTTGTCCCATTTATAAGGCAGATGAGTATCAAGAGAGTAAAGCAGCCTTGCAAAACTGACTTCATAATTTTTTGGTTGGTGGATTTCAGCTATATTTTTGAATTCTTTTCCCCATCTCTGACCTTCTGGTGAGAAATGAAATACTGATCTTCAGGAGAAACAGCCAGGTCAACCCTCCTGCACTTTTCCAAACCCACTCAGCACATGGAAGGATGGTTCTGTGGTTAAGTCAACTCAGAGTCAGATTCTGTTCCCAGCTTTCTCTGTGATCGTGGGTGGCTAAAAGCTATAAATCATGCCTCTGATAAAAGAGACGCTGGAGAGGAATTTCATTCATCAGCGCATGCAAACATGCTGGAAATGAGAGCATTAGCATATGACAAAGTCTCCATGTGCAAACTGTCTGCATGTTTTGGAGGTGTAATTACCACTGCATTTGGGTTCAAGCCACAACATTTATACCCAAAGTCAGCCACTCCCCATACTCAGGTATGTTGTTGCAAAGGCAGTCAGTGTGTGCTGGGAAATACAACATGGATTATTTTGCCACAGTCAGTCCCAAAGTTTTTGTGTGGCACTCATACAGGATTTACTTTAAAAAAAAAAGTTACTCATGTGAGAAGAGCAGCAAATGGAGGAACCAGCCTAGCAGACAAGTCATCACGGCCTATAGCCAAAAATGTCCATTAGAAACACAGGAGGCCAGAGGCTGTGAAGCATATATTGCTTCAGCTCTATTTTTACCTGTATTGCCTACAGGCATTTCAGCTTCCCATCTCTCACCTATTTACCTATTTATATTGTGTCTACAAGAGTATTTGAGCTGGTGGCAAGGTCTGCTATCTACCAAGTTGAAGCTGAAACAAAATCAGAGATTCTCCTATAACAAATAAATTGATGTAGACAAAGACTTAAGACAAGCCAGCAGATGATAGACACAGAAAACTCCCCTTTCACTGCCTCTATTTCTGTAGCACATCTCTAAAGAGACAGCTCTGCTCCAGTCTACCACAGAGTTCATTAGGCAGACAGTGCATGATGCATCACATGTAGGTGTGTGTGGGAAGAAAAGTTCATCATTTCACAAAGCATTTTGCAAATGCTTTTCTAAGCACATGTGGTATAGTTTGCCTCAGCTGTTTAAACCTTTGCACTCAGGACTCTGCTCACCAGAATACTTCAAGCTACACAAGAAAATATTAATTAAAGCTTCATAAATATCTCTGTAAAGAAAGTTAAGTGAATTCTGTGCAAGTAAAGGAACCAAAACTGACTGACACCTCTATGAGCTCAATTCTTTGGTTTACTTACAAAGCAGTCCAAGGGCAAACACAAGGCCAATTTTACTCCTACTCAATACACGTCAACCTGAGGAACTTTCCAGGAAAGACAGGAAAGAATGCATCCATTCATTCAATTCTGTCCTAAAACTACCAGCTAATGAGATATAGCTGTGAAGGGAGAAGAAAAATAAAAACTCTATATGAGACAGCTCTCTTTGTTACTGGAGTGATAAAGGTGACTGAATTATTTTAGATAATCTTTATAAGAACCAACACAAACAAAAAAACCCCAGGAGGCATTCCAAACCAAGCTTTCTTATAGGGAAAGAATAAACCCCTACCTACCCTGCCCTTAGGTGATTCCTTCAAGAAGAGAGATGAAAACAGCACAAAGAAAACTTACAGTGGTGCTAGAACCATATGACCATTTCCATTACTAGGAGAGCTTCAACTTCCAGATACATAGAGAAGTGACATTTATAACCCTATTGAAAACAGAAATAAAGAAAAGCAATGAAGAGACCAGTTGTTTTCCCATCCTTCCTTCCTCTCTTGCCTCACCATAACTCATATACCCTCCAGGAAGAAAGATTTGACTCTTCTTTGACTTTTCAGAACAGCTGGTCTGTCACTGACAAATTAGGTACCCAGAAGAGGAAGTTTTGGAGTGATTGAGATGCTGAAGAGACACAGCTGACCTCAGGGCATCGCCTCCCTTCTACTGGAGAAACCCAACCCTTCCTAAATGCCAAAGTTGAGACATTTCCTCACAGCAATTCAGGGAAATCTCTGTTTGTGAGATGTATATTGCTAATACTTATCATTGCTCAAATCCCACTCTCTCTTTCATTTAAGGAATGCAGGGACAATCCAGCCACTGCTGTTTTGACCATTACACCATTGACAACAGCTGTGAGCCTTACCCACAGGGAGCTATGATTTTAGGTAGAAATTTTACAGTTGTTTCTAAACAAGCAGTGTCTTCTGACTTCTTTAGAAATGTGTCATTTGTTAGTGATTTAAGCAGTGCTACGTTTCCCCTAGGCAAAGAGAAGCAATAATTTCAGATCAGAAAAAGAGCTGCTGCATTTCAAACCAGATTCATTAAAAAAGCTTTCATGTCAAGTGTTGCAATGAATGGGGAGCGTCCCACCATTCTGCACAGCCAAGAAAGAGTTTCATAGTTAATAGAGAGAATAATACTGATAGCAGGCTATCTGCATCATTGTTCCACATCAGCAGTAGTGCAAGCTGAGAGCTACAGTTAGGGCAAGCCAAGGGACATTGTGTTCATTAAGGGTCACAGATGGTATTTAAAACATCAGCAAAACTCTGCAAACGTTCTTTAAGCACCTCAGTTCAAATAGTAAACAGAAAACACTACAGGAATTGCACATTCCTCACGTCATTTCCAAAGGACTGGCCTCAGCAAAGACCAGGGGACCAAAAACTGCTAATGAATGAGCAGATGGGTCTTTGAATGATGCCCTACACTCAGTGTCAAAGGTGGAGTAGGGTCCGCAGCAATACTTGTCAGAAACTTTGTCCAGCAGACTGAATGACAAAAGCGGATGTTTTAATTATTATTGACAGCAACCCATTTTTTTAAGAGTTCCTAAGTTTCTTGAAATTGTACCCAAAGGCCTATAGATTGTCCAGAGAAGCCACTCTTTGAAATGCTTCATCTGCAAACTCCCAACCATAAACCTGCCTCCACTGTCCCTGCATCCACATGGACCACTTGGACAGCATTGCATCAAGTCATTGAACTCTACATCCAGCTCCTATTAGAGATAGTTTGAAGTGGCAAATTTCTTCAAGTAGATCTTCATTCTGCTATAAACTGGCAGCAACTGAGATGCAGGATCTGAGCCCTGTCTCCTATTTCCAGCAGGTGTGCGAAAAAGCTAACTTGAGAGAGTTAGGCAGCGGCAGTCTTTAGTTCAAGCATGTATTACCATAACATACCATGAAATTTCATCTAGCAATGACTTAATCTGTGACCTGAGAAGGAACCCCCTGCCCAGGAGGGGAGAGCAACAATGTCCAATCAAAGGCTGTCACTCACAAACCAAGCGTAATTAGCCAGAGGCATGTTGCTACTGAAAATAACTGTAATGAATCCCAAGCAGAGACACCTTCCCTGGCAGGCTGCTGTTTGGGCTTGAAAAACAGTTTCAGAATAAATAAAACAAAACCAGAAGCCATCACATTAGCTACTGATTTTTCTCCTCCTACTCAAGCACTCCACAGAGATCCACTCCAGGCTCTCAAAAGCAAGCAGTTACTCTCAATCAGAGATATCTGGCATGGAGGGAGTGACTTAGTGCATTCCTAGGGGTGGGTGGGTATTTTTATACTGATTCAGATAATGGAACTGGCTTGCTGAGTGGGAGAGAACTACTCATTTCCAAGACTACCTCCCAGCCCCCCTTCCACTCCATTTCTTGATTTTTAGCATACTCCCACTGCTTTATGACTGGTGCATTACACATAACCAGCTCCTGAGGTGACTGCTCCTGGGTAATAGAATTGTTCACATTCCAGTGTTGGGAGAGCTGATTTCTTTCTTTTCTTTCCTTTTTCTTTTCTTTTCTTCTTTTCTTTCCTTTCCTTTTTCCCTCTTCTCTTCTCCTTTTGTATTGCATATAACAACTTATACAATGTTTATTACACTGCACTGCAGAAAACTCACATTTTTTCCCCCACCTGCCCTCAAAGCACATGATTTAGAAAATTGAGAATGTCAGGAACAAAGAAATCACAGGATGACATGCTGCGGAAGGATCTGGCCACAGCTTGTGCCTAGTTGGGCACAGCTGGTCTCAGAAGGTACCAGAGTGGCGAGCAGTTATCTCAGCCAAAACCAGGATGTGAAAAGAACTGATGTCTGACTCCAACCTGATACTTCTCACCTCTCTGGCCAGGGCCTTCGAGCCAATATCCTGGGCTGATGGCCAGTCTGGGCATGTACAAAATGCTCCCCATTTTGCTAAGCCAACATTTATATTTCTGGTCCCTTTCACTTGTCAGAGGATAACGTGAGTCAAGAAAAAGCCTGCACAGGCAAGCCAGGACAGTCCCAGGCACATTCCAGGCATACTGCTGTTACAGGCAGCTAATTCCAAATGACAGCCAAGACCTAGCCCCCCGCTTTCCACTTGCAGTTACCTGAAACTCATTACTCCTATCTTGAGTCCATCAACTGGGTGTAAAATGATGTTGTATCTCTACTGCCTTGCAAGAATTTGATGGTGTTTGTACACTACTCTTTAGTACTTTATAGCTTTTTACAAAGCTACTTATTTATTGATAACATTCTTTTTGTAATCTTGTCAGTACATTTCAGGAAAAGAAACACAAGGGAAATGTTAATGTCATTCCCTAATAAGGCACTCCCCTATTAAGCACAGTAGACCAATTATGCCACGTTATCAGTTATGCCATGCTATCACTGTCAGCTTCACAGCACAGAGGTGCCTTCCTAGAAGACAATTTACTAGACCTACTTTTGTTTAACCCAAAGGTTTCTCTTCCCTCCACTTTTGAGTACTTATTCTCCAGAGCAGAACTAGAGAAGTATTTACCCCAGATTGTTGAATGAGAGAATTAGTGAAATCTCTTTCTAGCTTTATCTGTGCTAGACAGCTGGCAACTCTGGTTGTCCGTGGCATCAAGGAGAGCTGTTTTCAGGGGTTGTACTGGCAGCACACTGCTGCAGGAGAGCCCACAGTGTAACAGGACTGGGGTTTTTAGCACAGAATTCCTCTCTTGCAAAAATGCACTTCCCTTGCCAGCACAATGCTGCCTGCTGTACACCAACTGCAAAAGAGCAAATAAATTAGAGTGGCACGTCCAAATCTCAGCATTCTCTACAGGGAAATCTTGTGAGCAAATTTTTCACCATGGGATACATACTGTGGTCTTCAAATACATTATCACTACTAGTAGACAGGCGGAAGTCAAACAGCAGTTATAAACCCCTTTGAGATCTGACAGTGGCACCTTACAAATGGGTATTGTTCAACACCTGTTATCATTTCTACCACTTTATTTTCTCCTCCATTATGAATCACGCTGGTTCCCCTGATATAATGCACACCCCAAGCAGGTAAGGTAGCTGGCCAAAGAAAGCAAACCTTAGCTCTGTATGATTCCACAGTGAAGGTAATTAGTCATATCCTTGCTCTTATCGTTTAAAACAATTCAGAAGAAGGGACCTACCTGCCATTGAAAGTTTATTTAGATTAAGATAGATAAGATTTAAAGACAATAGTAATCTTTGAACAATTTGGTGTTATTAACTAGAATAAAGGCAGGACTGCTGTGATATATCTTCTTCAAAGCCTTGCCTTGCAAGTAAAAGAAGTTAAACTCAAGGAGGTACCATGTCTCTAGAATAATAACTTATATGTTAAACCACTAAATTATCATGGAATATTATGCAGATAAGTCCTCAGATCTTTTGAAAAACCACAACTCTTTACTATGAAAAAAGAGTGGATCAGTTATTTCTGAGGTAGCATGTCAAAACAAATATGCAAAACCAGAAGAGGACGGAAATATAGTGGAGAAGGAAAAAAGCTTTTAAATTGGGTGATGCATAAGAAAACAAAAATTTTCACTTCTCTCAACATAACTATGCTGAGTTTTTCAGTTATATAAAATTAGGCTTCAAATCCAGAGTCAGACCTGCATCAGTATCACAACACAGTCACTCAGCTGACTGATGCAGACACACTGAGCTCTCCAATTTAAGAACTTATGCCTATGCCAATTAAAAACAGATGCAGGCTTCCTTTTTTTTTTTTTTAACATTTTGCTCTCCTTAGAAATATTGAGAGTTTTAAAATGGCTTAGTATAAGTGTTAAATTATCTTTTTGGAAAATAACCATCCTGCAACCTGAAAACAAAAGTTACTTTCTGTGACAGCCTGGTTCATTAAAAGCTTAAAACCTATTTTACCCCTTTGTGTAACTTCCCATGAGTAAAGTAGAACTGTGGTCATGGGAAAAGCCACTGCTGAAGTACTGTGATGTCTGACAACTGAACACTGGTTTTAGTGTGAAAGATTTAGAAATAATCCCCATTGTGCAAGTATTCCTGGAACTCTTGAAACCTGAAAGTTAGTTAGTTAGTTAGTTGTGAAAGGCTAATGAATATTGAATGTACTAACAAAAACGGTATTTTGTAACTCACTTCAAGAAGTTCTGACCACAGTGGTTGCTACAATGATCTCATATTATGATGCATTTAAAATGAACAGGATTTAAATGAAAATTGCAACCCAATTGTGTATCTCACCACTGATTAACCAGCACGTTGTCTCTTAAGCCACTATTAATAAGTAAAGAGTAGCTCTTTGTCATCCTAGCAGATGAGAGCACTTTCCTATTAAAGAGTCACTTGCCCATAAATCAGAGCTTATCAAAAGCAGCATTTGATGTGCGTAAGCAGAGGAGTAAGAGAGAAACTGGTGGAGTGAGCACACACAAGCGCGCTATACGTTGGACCAAATGTGTGCATCACACAGACATTCAGCACAGCTAATGACATCTTTTCTTGCCAGGCACTAAGATCCCATTAACTGGTGAATCATTCTACCATCTGCAAAAAGCAGGTCCTTCCTCCCCCATCCCCTCACTCAGGACAAGTAAAGGGGAAGCTTGAAAACAACTTTTAGCTCTCTTTATTTGTCCTTGTGAGCAGCTTCATCGTCTCCCTTGGTGATATAACAGGTGATAGCCTCACTTCTCTCTCAGTGGACTTCATTAGAGTGCAGTGTAACACGCAGAGACCAACAGGTTTCCAAGCTGCACATACAGCAGCATCCAAAATGTCAATGAAAACTGACACCTTTGATGGCAGCTGCACAGATAGATTGTGTTTACTGCCATTAAGCAAAGTAACATTCATTATTGAGCCAGGACTGAAGGAATACAAAATATTACAAGTTGGGAGACTAAAAGATAAAACTGAATCTGGCTACCTGCTAAGCCCTCAGTCATCTTGTAGTTCCCAGAGACCCCAGGAATCTCCTGGCAGGTCAGACACAAAGGCTTTACTCAGTGGTTTGGTGCTCTGATGCCATACAAAAACCCAGACAAAGAAGGAACTCACATCACCTGCCTATCTTGAGCTGCCAGTTGATAACCACATGCCAGGAACTGCTTCTCTCCCTTGTTCCAGGGAGGCCAATTAGTCACTCATCGGGATGGCCAGAGCCAGGACTGTTACAGCAGAGAGTTCCTGGTTCAAAAGTTACTGCGCATGTGGTTCCCCCAAAATTTCCTTTGTAGCAATCCAGATCCCACATAATTCCCACTAGAGCTGGCATGGCTGTTTGGACACCCACAGTGGCAACCAGACTGGATGTACTGGGTGGTTTTTGCTTCCAGATGTAAAAAAAAAAAAAAAAAAAAAAAAAAAAAAGGCATATTTGCTGTGCTAGTATCATGGGGAACCTGGCATGAAAGCTGGTCAACATGACTTCAGCAACATTGCTGTAAAAAGCAAAGCCACAGACAAATGATCTGCTGTGTCTAGGAAGTTGTTTGATTATTTTATTTTTTAAAGGTAATTTTCAAAATATTGAAAGCTGCAATTCAAACTGCATTACGCAGTATCTCCTCCCGCACAATTTTTTTTTTTTAACACTCATCTGGCTTCCAGATCTAAATAAGAGTGCCAATAATGGTCTTGAAATCAGATTAGGGAAAAAAAACCCCACAAACAAACCAATTCAGTCAGTCTAATTGATTCCACAGGCATTCAGAGAGATTCTTTCAGACTTAAAAACAACAGCCCACAACACTAAAACCTGCTCCCTCCTCACACCTGGTCAAGAACAAGGGTGGAAGGAGCTGGTCTGAACAACCTCCCACCCTAATCTGTTATTCACATTCAGGCTCCAATTTCTATCATGATAAAAATGGTATAGGGGTTGGACTAGATGACTTTGAACGGTCCCTTTCAACCTGAACTGTTCAATTCTAAGAGAAGAGCAACCCAGTGCTTAACAACCTTTTTTTCTAGCCATTTCCATGAAGTCCCATATTTAAATAAACTAGAATTGAAACAGAAGAAGGGGGAGGTTGGGGTTTTAGTTGCCCCACTTTCAAGGGCTTCATGCTGAATTGAACACAACACTCTTAAAATTTTTGTGAGCTGCCTTGTGAACCTGAAGGATCATTTCTATCTCAAGAATCACTTTTGCAGACCTTGTGGTTTTGGGACTTACTTTGTTTTTCTGTACACAGACAAAAACTAGCTTAGCAAATTGTAGATATTGTTCAGCTAATGTGCAAAACACCCATCCTTCATCATGGCATGAAGGATCTAATTTTTTCACTTTATATTGTAAAGAATGCATCCCTAGGTTTTTTGTTTTGGCTTTAAAGAGAGCATCATTAAGTGCTGTGCCAAGAAACCTGATTAATACACCATTCTAACTTATAAGTTCTTCTAAAACAAGCATTCATTTGACAGCTTTAAGTAGATGACAAATTAGCTTCTTTAAAATAACATTCTAAAATCAAAGCGGTAAACCAGTTCTATCCTGCAAGAGGAAAAAAAATTATCAATTTGTTAGACTAGTTTGACACACATTCAATCAACAAAATAGTGCAGATTGGCACAACTGTCTTAAGCGGTGATCAGGAATGAGTTATTCAGATGTACTATCCCTTCCTTGATAAGAATTATGCAAGTTATTTTACTACCACTGAGCATGATGGCACTGCACTGACAGTCTCCTGATGGCTCCCCAACATCCCCAGCAGCTGGAAGTGGCAATTTTGCACCTTCTGAAAGAAAGTTCCTGAGCATGGGCAGTAGGCTATACACAGAGAAAAATGACATACTAAAACTTTACTGAACTCTCCAGGAACCTAGGGGTTCCTGATTTTTTCTTTCCGTTTTTCTTCTTTCTGTTTCCTTATTCTAAGATTCCACAAGTAATCCATTAATAACTTAGTGGTTTAAGTTCCCTTTCTTGGTCGTGAATTCTATATTTCATGAAAAGTGCTGCCAGCAGCAGCTGCTCGGGCAGTTTAGATGATGCTGTTTGTGCTCTCCAATGGGATGAGCACCTCAGCACTGCACTTCATGGCAGTCACCACTGAGGAAGCCCCTGTGCCTCTGGTGTGCCATGGACATCACCACTTCATAGTATTTCTCTTTCCTTCCCCTGCCATGTCCTCTGTTCCCTTCATCTTGGAAGCTGGCCCTTTTAGTTTTCACACAGTCCTCACTGTGGCCCTAGTGGCAGATGGAGGAGTCTGGGGAGAGGGAACAGGTATCTCACTGTTCTCTCTGAATGTCGGTGCCTCTCTCAAATCACTATTATATTACCTGCACAGCAGCTCAGGTAATGCCTCGGTATTAGACTCACAGAATACAAGAATTACAGAGGAGGAAAAGGATATGAGTAGCAGGAGAAAGTGTTAATACGACATGTTTAAAGCAGCTCTTTCTGTCATCTTGCATCAGGCAGCTGTCAATAGCCCAACAAGACTTATAATTTAAAAAGAAAAAAAATGAAACCATGCTTTTTTGGTAAAAAAATCTGTTAGAGTCACCACACAGAGCAAACAACTTTCTGTGCAAGTGTATGTGGTGGCTCTCCCTCTGGGAAAAGTTTCATTTTTCCCTTTGCGATTTATCCACCACTCAAACCTCCACATCCACCCCAGCCTTCAGCTGCTGCCAGCTCACAAAGTGTTCTGTGACATGATTTTCACAGAGTGTTTTGTGACATGACTGACACCTATGCATCTCATGAGGCTTTAAAATGACACCTCAACTTTCCACTCTGACCAACTCTCTCCCCCGTATACTTCGTACAGGGAAAGAATTTTAAAGAAACAGTCACCTAACCTCATATTTGCAATGCGTGGCTGCAGCCCAAGCTGAATCAGAGTTGTTTGAAATTGAGTCATTTTGTCTAGTTTGCTCTAATGTGATAAGCTAGATGGGATAGAAATTCTATATATTATTACACAGAATTATTTCAAACATGGAGCTAAGATAATATCAAAGTCCAGGGAGGGCTAATCTGTGCCATCAGCCCACACTTTAATCACATGCCGATTACTTTGTTAGTCATCTTTTCATCAGTGCTCTCAACCCACTCCTGCTCCTCCTGCAGTAAACTTTAATTAACCAAAGAAACAGTGGAGTTACTCACTGAGAACACAGAAACAGAAAAATGGAGGAGCTGAATGCTGAATGCCTCTCATCACAAGTGAGAGTGAATCAGTTTGGAGGTAGTGGAAAAGTCAAGTATTTAAACCCAAGCAGCAGGAATTCCTGCCTGTAAGCAAACATTTTGAAACAATCCAACAGGAAGACTTCTGTACCATTGCACTTTCATGTTTCCTTCCCTGGCATATGTTTTGGGTTAGCAGCTGGTCTATTACAATAAATTAAACTAGGAAAAAAAGCAGACAGAACAACACATGAGTCACCTGTGTGGAGAGTCCACTAAAATCACTGCTCTTCATCTGCTGTGCATTATCCTCACTCTGATGGGACAACTGTTACCGAAAAGTCAAAAACAAGCAAGTCACACAATAGCAATATTTGTAGTTTGGGCTGAGCCATCAGTTCTTTCTAATTTTAGTGAGCTAGCACACCCTTACAGGGTAGGTAATCATGCCAATTATCACAACAGTAACAGCATCTGTCATGCCACCAGCAAGTAACATCTGAGGCATTATGGTTTTGTTGTGCTCCTAGGGATAATGATTAACCATCGATGGAAAGGAAACCACTGCAGTAAAGGATGATCCCACTGTAAAAACCAGTTGAACAAGTTGTTATGACTTGCTGAAGAGAATCCATGACAGAACTAAGGTATTCTCCTCCTGGATCACCATCCTTGCACTAGCACTGCACTTTTCCCCACCACATCAAAGCAGGCAGCATGAGATCTGGAAGGTGATTAGTTACTCACTTGGGAACATTTCCATAGAAGTTCCAGAGTGTAAAGAACCTATTACATGACCTTGGCTTTCAGGTAGCATATTGGAGAAACAAAACAGACCGCTGGATTTTCCAACATCAGCCAGTACTGTGAGTCACACAGAAGAGCCGTGCTTCGGACAAAAGCTGTCTATTAGCCTTGCATGCTCATGAGGGATTCTGAGCAGCATCCTGCACCCAGCATGCACCTGGTACATTTGCATAATGTGCAGTATTAGCGTAGAAAGAGGATTATGAAAACAATGACTGAGGCAATATTCAGCTCCAAATGGATGTGCTGCTACTACCCTACCATAGCAGGCTACTGACAGAATGAGCTTTAGATAGATTTGTCACATCTTTGGCCTTGGTGTCCCTTCATTCTTCTCTTAACCTCTCTATTACTCCTTTAACGACTCTCCCAGCTTCTCTTTCCTCCCACTTTTCACCATGATCTACTCAGCCACTGCACCATTCTCTCCCTCTCTCCCACTCATGATGATGCCTCTCTTTGTGTCTCTGCTTCAGCCACAATAAACCATGATCAACTGCACCAGGATCCTCCTTTTGACAGCAAGTACTGGCACATATCTGAAAAGACAGTAAGAATCAGCCTCTTTTTCCTGCACTTATGGAGCCATCCCACTTCTGCCCCTCACCTTGCTGTCAGTCAGCCATTGCTCTCACACCTGATCATGTGAGGATACAAAAGATCCTAATAACTAGGTTTGAGAGGAAAAGGAGCAAAGCTTTACAAGAGCTCACCATCTGGGCAGTGCTTGGTATAGAGCTGTCACTCAGTGCCAAATTCACGTGCCAAGTCAGATATATCACTACAGAGATGCCTGTGTGCATGGACCATATTCACAGCTGAAGCAGGACAAATCTCAAAGAATTAATCTCTGTTTTCACACATTTTCATCTCAGGCAATGCTGCAGAAGCAGTGTCCCTGATCTAGCATTTCAAGATGCTATTGCTGCATCCCAAACAGCAAAACAAGCACCAAGATTAACGAGGTACTGCTCCTCCCAAGCATGCTGTGAGAGGCAGAAAGAATCCTACCCCTTTACCCTTAAACAAACTCAATTTTACTGCAGCAAACTGCCATCTCCCCTAATCAAACTCCCAGAGGCGCAAGCGCACTTGGCCACCTCTGTATTTCGTAGTCTAGGAAAAGAGAATGCCTGTTGTGTTGGCACAGGAAGGAGGCACAGGCAGCCACGCACAAACTTGCTGACCTGGCACAGCACTCAGCTGTAACACACAACTGCTTTCCCTGGGAACTCATTGTTAGCGTTTAATTGCGAACAGTGTAGAAAAGGCCAAGGGATTTGGATGGAGGCTATAGGAAGCAAAGCATGATCTGGAATGCTGTTCTGCAGTCTAGAGAGAAGTTGGGTAAAGACAGCAGAGGCTGCCTGGGCAAATTGGGAAGGCTGAAAAAAGCTAGCACCATGCAACAGCCTGTCTACAAGCGCAAGTAAGACTGGATCGCCACAGAAATCAATTTTCATACCTACTCTCACAGCCACTATAAAAAGTATATAAATCACATCAGTAACAAATCATGTAAGCATTGCATGATTGGATTTAGGGGTGGAGGGAGCAAAGGGAAGATTCATTTTGCCCATCACAGTCCTCTTCCTTTCATTTCTGAGGGACCTTTTAGTATATTTTGATACCCAATTCCTACCAGGAGCTGTAACTTTCCATGTCACCGAGCTGAGACCCTGCTTAGGATATTAAAAAGCAAAAATATATGCTTCTCAACAGAACTCTCTGGATTACCTCATTGATTTTAGAAATTAACAACAATAATGCTGAAACATCCAGCAGCCTAATTATCAGCCACTTCTCATTTATATTCCCATTAAATTCACAGCTGCCTTGCAAAGAGACAGGCTGCTGTATGAAGACTGCCTTGTATGCTCTCACCCAAGCTGGTTCCATTTATTCCATTGAGAATGACAACACAAATAACTCAAATGCCTGCTTGATATTTGGCAGGTGCCATTGGTGTATGACACACTATTCAAAAGGCAAACAGCAACAATGACGTGACATTCTAAAGGAAAAAACCAGGGCATTTTATTCCTCTCATGGTAATAAAACTGTTAATTTTCAGGTATCAAATGACCTTTTCACCATTCAAAGGAATTTTACTGTGAGCTAAATCTGCCAGCTTACCTGTCCTGTAATGAACCGTAGCTGAAAAGTGGGGAGCTGTGAATACTGCAATTGCTGTTGAGGGGTGGGGGGAGAAGAACTGACAAGCAAGGTGTCTGCGTGCCTGGCACACTGCAGATAGGACCCCGAGGTGTCAAAGTGCCATCTTCCAAAACTTACCCAGCTGGGTTCCTTGGCAGGAACACCACAAAAAGAAGAACGAACCTTCAATTGCATTTTGTTGGCTTTGAAACATGCTAAATTGATTGAATACATGTCAGCTTTATGCAGTGAGATATTTCAGCATCTCTAAAACGCATTTGCAGGTATATTTCTCATTTGCAAGGACATTCTCATGCCAAGTACCATGTGAGTGCTTACATGATGACACAAATCTACAGTAAGAACAAGTCTGCATCATCTCAGGTAAGAAATGAAGTAGCTTTGCTAGACAGAACAAGGCTGATTTCAGGTAGGATGTTATAAGGAAACACAGAGAGGTCTAGTATACCTATGGATTACATAGGACCTTAGTATAACTCCATCTACCAGTGCTTTGGTCCTGGAACTATTTGTTGCTTGTAAGGTGGTCCGTCAAAACCGATGCAGTTTTTACACACAAATTCCTGCCCACTACATACATGTTGGGATTCTCCCATCTGTTTCACATTTAAAAGGTTCCCACTGTAAAATTTTACCTACTGTGTATTCCAGATGCAATAATAGAGATGATTTAAGGACAAATAGTCTAAATAACGAACAGACACCCTGAGGTGTTTTGTTTTTCGGGATCAGCTAATCACACCCTGCCCAATAGCTTGATTCAGTGCATCCAACAAAAGTGAGAAGCACAACTGAGAAGCATGACTGAGATATTTTCAAGTAATTACATTTTCACAGCAACCAATTTTATCACCATATAAAATGAAGTTGTTTCTATCCACTCACACTACCCATAACTACAAAAACAGGAAAAAATACAGAACATGTGAAATACTGTTTTTATAGCAGCTCTCAAAGGTCAAACATAAACTTTGTACTCAGCTGATGTTTGCCTATTCCTGACTTCAAACAGCAAGAAAATGGGTTATTTGGGACATACTTGATTTAAAGGCTCTCTTAAACAGACTCTTCAAAGCCAGCTACACGATAGCAAACAAAACATGTATCTAAAACATTGAAAATGCTCAATTTCTGAAGACATTGATTATATTCAAAGAAGAAAACTTTGTCATGAAAGAAGGAGTATGGAAAAATTATGCTGGACTCAAGCAGAATACAAAGTTATACAAAAAAGCTGTTTGGCAGTATCAGTTGACATGAGAGGTGACAAAACACTTCAGTGTTTTAAGAGTTGTAAGAAAGTTGTAAGAAAGTTGTAAGAAAGCATCCTTATTAAGATTAGGGCTGCTGCACTGACAGCAATACTGCCAGTACATTTATCCGGAGCAGAGGTTCCTACATTTTGTGCACAAAGATCTTGGGGCAGGTGCAGTTTATAAACACCAAAACAACCCCAAAGTACAAGATGCAGGCTTAAATAATAATTTGCAGTAAATGCCACAACCTGAGCTAAAATGAGAAAGAAAATTGGCACTTGTGATTTGAGGGGGTGACTTAGCCAAAAAGTCATCAAAACCACAATGGAATATGGGAAAGTATAATAAGCCTAACAGCTTTGCAGGAATTTGTGATAGGATCTGTGTGCCTTGGTTCCTGTTTTAGAATAAATTAGATGTCAAGTTTGGATTCAGCCCAAAATTTTGCAGGGTTTTTTATTATGGGGTAACCAAACTACAAATAATATACTTATTTGAAGTTCCGTTTCCAAGTCCATCAAAAAACCCTGTGAGTTTCACGATGCAAGGAGGGTTGTGCTGATTTCATTGGGCTAAACTGTCCTGTTTGACTCCAGACTGCTGAAATCTGCCCTAATCCTATCACTGTTCGTGTCCTTTCTGTGATTCATTCATTGTTATTTGAGGTAACTTTTACCTTTTATTTGCAAGAATCTTGTTTAAATTCTGAGAGAATTTTGACAGTTTTTTCAGCCAGATGTGCCATCTTTTTTGGAGCTGATATTATAGTTTAAATTTATACAGTACAAAATTGCCTAGAGTGTACTAATTTTTGCCTTATTTTAAAGGTATTGAGCCTTTGCTGCTCCCATTGCATTAGTGGTTTTTCATCTAAAAAATAAACAGACCACCCTGGACAACCTGATCAACTGAGGATTTGCAGCCCAGCTTTTGATGTTGGTATTCACGTATTCTTATTTATTTGAACTTTTTGTGGATATTTTTGCTAGTAATTGTATGGGAAAGTGATCTTGTAAATCAAAGGCACCATATATTTGCTACATTAAAAGTGAGATACTGCTCTGTTTGTTGCAGAGTTGTGTTTTCTCTCAAGATGGCACCACTGAATTTTCTTGGAGAAAATTCCAGTATTGGACTGTTGGGTGGAGGGTGTAGCTCAGCACATCCCGGCTCCTGCTGGCCACGGGAAGCCATGAAAAAAGGGGCTTTTCCTTCACCCTTGGTCAATTCCATCCGGGATCCAGGCTGAGGGAAAACCCGGACTGGATTTTTCTCAGAGTACGGAGTGGGGGAAAACCCGGGCTGGATTTTTCCCAGAATACGGAATTGGGAAAAAAAACCCGGACTGGATTTTTCCCGGAATACGGAATGGAGGAAAACCCGGACTGGATTTTTCCCGGAACACAGAATGGTGGAAAACCCGGACTGGATTTTTCTTGGAGTATGGAATGAGGAAAACCCAGCATGGATTTTTTACAGTCTCTTTTAATCAACCTCAGCCAAC
This sequence comes from Corvus cornix cornix, assembly GCF_000738735.6. NCBI lineage: Eukaryota > Metazoa > Chordata > Aves > Passeriformes > Corvidae > Corvus > Corvus cornix. Next base: position 10,016,756 of record NC_046336.1, read on the forward strand.
ATACACAGGTTACCGATGATATAAACTTGATGAACTACATCTGGTTTCATCACCCTGCAGCTCATAAACCACAAAGCAGACCAAAATCATGTTTTTACAAAATAATTTGGAGTCAGGTTCCAGAGCTTTAAGATTTTGAACTTGCGAATCAGGAGCCAAACACACGTGAATTTAAGGCCGTGTGTTTACTATCAATGATGTTTTCTCTCTTGCATAGCAATAAACATTTGGGTGGCTTATTTTTGAAGGGGTAAGGAACAGGCGATGAAATTAGATTAGATGATTCTGTTTGCTACGAGAAAACAAGATATTTTTATTTACAGGCTTATAGCTGAGTGCTCTGGGAGCTCTCCTGATAAATGCTTCACCAGCTGAGTCACAGTGCGCACAGGATTAGTCACGGCTGAGGAAATGTCCCAAGGTTTCATTTACAACCACAGATTTACCTGATGTATATTAATTTCTCCTGCAAGCAGCAGCTCTCTGAAGATATGTGCTTCAGAAGCTTTGGCTCCGTCATCGCCTCCACATCACCACATCCTCGAAGATGAGGGTCAGAGCGCCAACACGCACGGAGGAAGGCAATGTCTGCCGGCCGTGTAGGGAAGAGGAACAGAGGGCTCCCAGCCCGTACATCAACATATGTTCTGTGGGCCTCAGCAGAGCAGAGCATGCGTCACGCACACTTGATGCTATTCTAGGCAACAATAGGTAAACTAAATGACTTAGCTGAGTGACCCAGCACACTCCTTTCATTACATGCTCCAGCAGAGAAGCCTGAGCAACCGGCAGTACTTCTGTGTATGTGAGCTTCTACCCATGGTGTTCCCATTCTGCAGATGGGAAGCAAGGACAAGAGGTAAATAACTATGCCCAGGGTTTAATTGCAAATCCCTGGCAGAATAAAATCCCTACCAATACCTCAGGCATCCAGGTTTCAAGCCACCTCTCCAGGTAATCCCTAAAAATCCTCTGCCTGAAATATATGACCTAGCAAAGCCTGGCTCTTCCATGAGAGTTGTAAATAACTGCCTTCATTAGATTACCAAACAAATATGAGGTATCTCTGTTACCTTTCCTCACAAGCTTGAGCAGAGTCTGAACATGGGTGCGTGCACAAGTTGGCTGCATGTCCTCTGTTTGAGAGGTTCACATGAAGAAAAAAGGAAGATCAAACCTGCCCGCTTGAGCAACTGTATGAAACCAGAAACGCAGGATTCCTAAACGGCTAAAGAGTGTAACCAGCCTTTGAAACACTACGACACTTTTGTTTCTGCACCGTACATCCAGTTTTTGAATTTAGTTTTTAAATACATCCGTATGTTGAATTTAGACATGGAGAGACCTTGCACTGGTGCCCACATCCTCATGCTACCTGTGTGAACGATGCTGCTTTTCCCCAACAGGCTGTTCATATTCTACCCAAGGGATGTCTACATCTTGCTACATCTCAGAGACTTGTCCCCAGCCAAGTGAACTACTGACACACTTGAACTTTCTTCAAGTGAAAGTTTATCTTAATGAAAAAACATTGAAAAAGAGAAAACGGTAAAGCAAAAATTATTAAAACTGCACTTAAAGGCTATATCAGTACAGTAAGAGCCAGTAAATAAACTTATAATCACCGTTAAACACATTTTTACACAAAAGCAAACCACAGTGAAGCTGCTCCATGCTGGCTTACATTGTTTATAGCTTTAAAGACAAATAAAGGGGTCAATATTTCTAATGAAAATAAACAGCTCCACAAGACTGCTCTGTTTCTTTTGAGGTGAATATACATTTCATCTAGTTTAGCATGTCCATTAAGTATGTGCCAAACATTGGCTCAATTTTGCATTTCTTCCTGCAACAGAACACAAATTGTTAACTCTCACCTGTAGGTTAGAGTTTCCTTCCTTCTTTCCTTCCCTAGTTTCCTTCCTTCTATTATTCTGTATTCTCCTTCCTCTCTTCCTGTTTCTGTGCTAAGGATACTGACATCTACTTACGACAAAATTTTCCTCCTTGCTTTCAACAATTTCTCCAATAAACAAATTGTCAATTTAAAAAAAATTTCTCCAAGCAACACATTTTTGTAGAAGCTTCTTTGATCCGTAACAGAGAGCTCTTTAATACCATGTAAATGTAAATATATTGTCTGAAAGCTTGACTAGTTCCAAAAAATAAGTGAATCAATACATACCAAACACTGTACTAAAATTACTTGTATTATTAATACAACTGATGACAGGACTAGTTCACAGTGACTTAAAGTTTCAAAACCAATAACGTTTCCCTGTTCAGATCTATACAGATGCCCCAAAGAAAAGGAAGATTATTTCCCAACTGGTTTCAGTGGAAAAAAAAAAAAGGTATTAACATAGCTGATCTAATATTTCAACCTCTTTGCACCACAGTTCCTGACAAGATCTCCCTCAAGGTTAGCCTTAAAATTATATCACAGCCTAATTTTGCCTTGTTTTACATTAGTCTGAAACCATGTCTAGATTTTATTGAACTTTGATTGTGTTATTGGTTTTACATATTATCCAGATTAAACTTTTAATTTGGTTTCATGGTTTGAAAAGCATCATCCTCTGCTGGTAGGGAGTTTTTAGTGCAGCAGGAAATGAAATTAGGAGAGATCCACTGACTTAATTGAAGATGCCACTAAAAGCTTTGCCAACTGCAAATATCCTGCCCTTCTGACTTCAGCAGTGATCCTGGGAGGAGAGTGTGAAGCAAACTATGCTCCATGTAAACAGCAACTCTACTGTAGAGGAGTCTCTGACACAGAACAGACCTGCTGAGGTACTTTGCATCTAGGGGTGCATTTACTTCCTTTAGACCACTAACTTTATCAGTATAATTTCAGGATGTGCAATAATTGATATGATAATTGTGCTGTGTTATGCCTGCCAAAAGAAACACCTCTACCTTCTCCACTGCTGCAGTGTATATTCAAATCCCCAAAGTGACTAAAAAAAATGTACTATGAAAACTCATCTAGAGATATGGCAACAGTATTTCTTATGGTCACCATTCTGATTTACCAGGCAGCTACCATCCTCATTCTATTACAATAAAAGGGAGGTGGAGACCCCAAATGAATGCCCTAAATCTAGGAACACTGACACCATGAGTGTTAGTGAAGTAAGTCTGCTTGGAAATATCTCAAAAAATGAAACAGGCAGAAGAAAAAAATCCCTGTTTGAGTTTTGCACCATGTTTTCTCCCTCTATCTTAAGATACCAGTGTCATGACTCATTCTGGAGATTTGAATTGCTCCCTGGGCAACATGACCTTCTCATACCAGCTTTGTTCCTCATGCTAGCAAAAATTGGTCATCCACAAATACCGAATGAAGACACTTCCTTATTAGTCATCTCTGGATCTATAAAACTAATACCGGAAAATGGTGTTTAAACAAGCCCACTGCCACTTCAGGTATGTGGCCTTCCAACATTTCAAATCTAAATAGTTTCATCAGGTGTGGGAGGAAGGATAGAAAAGCAAAAAAAAAGTTAGATACATAAGACATCTGGCTTTAGACAAAATCTGTGGATCAGCACTCCTTGCAGCAGTTTGAAAACCTGTATTTAGGTTCTCATGTTTATACACTCGACTGGCAAATCCCTTGGCGATTTTGAAACTGATGCTTAAAAAAACCCCCAAACTTGAAAACCCACCAAGCCTTCAAACTCAGAAGGCTGAGCTCTCGGTTGCACTTTAGCTGGTTAGTTGTCCATCCTTATGTATGCTCTAAAACACTGTGACTTCTCATACTCAATTCAAAACTACAGATCCAATTCTCCTTCCGAACACAGGAAGAACAGGTGTTTGTCTACACATGGTCTTGCCTGCTACTTTCCTGGAATAGTTCAGTACCTTCCTGACTTGGCATGAAACTAAAAACTCAGAGCAAAGCACGCTGCATCTCAATAATTCATGTTACACGTTGCCTCGTTCAAAAAGTACTGCAATAGCATCAAGTCATACCCATTATAATGGTCGCTGACAAAAAAGATCACCTTGTTCCCATGAACATTGGTTGCATTTTTGTTTAAGCTCTCCCTGCTGGTAACAGTACAGGCTCAAATGCCATTGTACAGCATATTTCACTCTCTCACCAAATTATGTGAATAGGATTGACCAAGATGAGGACAAACATCCCCATAGCTGCAGGGGACCTAATGAGAATCCATCATCTATCCCCAAGTCAACAAAGTACTAAGCTAAGTGCTAAATGCTCCTGCAGATCCAAAACTTTGGAGAGACTTGAGATCTATAACCATACTGAAGAACTGAAACCTTCTCACATAGGAAGCATAGCACAAGTAATCAAAATCCTCATGGAAATCCTCATTCCAGCATATGAAACAGCACAACATATTAACTACATCTCCTTTGTAACTAAAGGGTGTAGATAGCACTGCACTTAGGCAGTGCAGAATGAAATTGCAAAAAACTTGAAAGAAAAAATTTTTAAAAAATCCAACCAAACCCCTCCCACAGATTTTTAGGCAATACACACACAATGAGTAAAAATTATCCCAGAGCCCAAACATGGTGTTGACATCTCTGTGTGAATAAGAATCCAAATCTTGTTGTATCTCTAAATTGCCCATATCTTACTATATCCTTGGCAACCTGTTTCCCATTAAGATGGATACCACAATATGTTTTTATTAAGTTTAGCATTTAAGGAAATATCAACTAGTGGCTCCACTATTTTTTCCTTTAAATGACATATAAGTAGGAACATTGATAAAAATAGTTCTAGATGCCCATCTGATATACTCTTCTTTTATTAGGAGCCTCTGCAAAGTGCCATTTGCTGGCCAAGGATATAATCTGACTTCATCTGTAGATAGCTGCAATAACATGCAAGACAATTTCTGTAAGAGACATTTAAGTTTCATTTTCAGAGGAAACATCTTTAGAAGGATTTCCAGTTTCTCTAAGTGTTGAATCAGCTGTAGGATGTAAGACAACACTCTCTGATTACCAAATATTACTTACCAGGAACAGGATGCTAAGCCACATGAAAGCAGACTCACTGCTCAAGTAGTGACTAACATGACGTGGAAGGAATGTTTAACAAGTTCGTTCATGCAACAGGATGGATGAGTGCCATCTCTCACTGCTACGGGCACACTCCAGAAATTCTCTCACTTCAGGAAAATGTGTTTGAAAGTCTGTCAGTAGAATGAAGAATGGAAAAGTTTGGAACAGCGATGCACATATTTTGCATTTTATGTAAATGGTATATGTTGTTTATATTGGTAAAGGAAACACATCGATGCATGTGAATTCTGCAGCTACTATGGCATAGTTAACCTTTTTAAAGGTTCATGTACACAATAGTTAGCAAAAATAAACTTATCATAGTTCAGAAACAAAAATGTTAACTGCTGGCAACTTCTAGGTTCACAGGATGGAAGTACAGTATGGCATGACAGTGTCAGACTACAATAGTCCTTGATACTGTTCTAATGCCAGTTAATCACAATCTGTTTCTGCATCAGAAGAACTCACTATTTGCCGTGGACTCCTTGAATTCTATTTTAGAAAGAGAATTCTTCATTTTCTCACTAGACTTCATTTGAAATTCATCAGTACTATGCGGCAGCATTTTTAAAGTATTCATTTATACAAAATAAGGTAGCCGTGTTAACCCTTGTTCTAAAGGAGTGCAAAGAAATAGAGGTGCTGAGGTCCAAAGGTGTCCATGAGACTAATTAAAATGTTGATGTTGTTAACTTCAGAAGAGGCAGAAAACAATCAAAACCCTGTTTATAAACAAGTAACACTGTTTCAAATCTCTTCCTATTTCTGCCTGCACCCCAAAACTACTCATTTGGCCTAAGTAACACTGATCAGGAGTGGTAGCTCTTCCAAGCCAAGACGCTATGAACTTTCAAAACCTAGGAATGTATGACAGTTCCTAAAAGCAATCTAGCCATGCCCCTGTGGTAACAAAGTTACCTCCAGATGAATCAGAGCTTTTGTGGTCAGTTCTCAACTACAAGTACCATGGGGCAATTAGCTCTAAGTTTACACTCTGAGCTTGTATTCCATACACAGATCTACATCACTCACAATACGTAGGTACTCCTACACAGGAGCATAAGCCCAGTTCTTTACACAGCTATACAGTCACCCGCTTGCAGGGCTCTCTTCCTCTTCTTTCAGATCACTTTCCTTTAAAATTCAGCAAACAGCAATACAGGGCCCACAAACAACTGCCTATTTTTAACTGCATATTCTGGGTTACTGTAAATTCTGTGTTCAGAACAGAGTGCTCAGACCAGGCCTGTGCAGCTCCCATGGGGGTGGACCACCAAAGACTGACTGCTGGCACTGAGCCGCAGCTGTGGGACACAGCAGAACAGCTCCCCAGCACCCAGAGGCCACACAGCTTGTGGTGGGTGGCTGCTGACCAGCTGCCACAAACCCCAGGCAGTGCATGGCACACAGCTGGCAGCAACCCTGTCCTGGGGAAAACACACACAGTCATCACTGCTGTCAGCTGCACCTCATGTCTCCCTCCCTCTCCTTTCATGTGCTCATTACAAGCTGCCCTCTCACTATGCATACAATATCCTCCTGTTTGTCTATGCTCACTATGCAGGATTTGGGACTCCTCTCCCCCACAGCAACCCCACAATCCATCACAGCAGTCTGTCTTGTTCCTTACTTCCCAGGTCCCTCCCCACACACAAACACAAAATACCCCCACGCTGTTCCCATATTAACCTCAAGTTCCTGCTTCCCAAACCTCCCACACTGCTGGCTTGCTGCTTCAGCTCCTCTCCTAATCCTCCCAGGCTCCTCTACCCACTGCAATGGCCCTTGCTCCCTACTTTCCAAACTTTCTTTATCTTCTCAGCATTCCTGCCACTCAAACACCTTCTGGACATCAGCAGTCTCAGGACCACAATTGCTGGCAGCCCGAGAAGAAGAATCAGCACCTCCAGCTGCCTTCCCCTGCAGTGCCCAGGCCTCCAGGGCTGACGCTCCCTGACACAGATGGCAGAGTGCCTCAGAGAAAGAAGTTGCACCCTGACTTGGAATATTGCTCCAACCAAAGGCTCACATGAAGCTGCAAATCCCATCTGACAGTCTGTATTGTGTAGGCCTGATCAAGACCTAGCAAACAGACCTGCTGCTTGTGCCAGTAAAGTAAATGATCGCACTGGCAGGTTGTCATTTCCCATGTAAGATGGTATTCTCACAAGCTGTCAGTTACAAGGGAATGGAAATTCAAGAGCCTCAAATCCTTCTGAAGTGGATGACATCATAAAGGATGCAAGTTTCCAGTCCATTCTTCCTAATTCTGACATTTTCTCCTTATCCCCATGCTGCCCCACCCTGGATCTTATTTTTCATGAAGTTCTGATTCACTTTTCCTCCTCAGTTTTAGTCACTGTGCCTTTTTCACCAATGGGACATAATTTCTACAGTCATTCAGAGGACAGAACATGTTTAAACTCTCAGCTTGTTTGCTTAGCACTACAATTTGCACTGATTACCTGGGCTGCACAGAGTCAAATTATCTTCAGGAATGTGTACACAATTCACCTACCTGACCTCACTTCCACACAAACTTCTGTGTAAGCAGGCATTGCAAAACCTGACAGGCCAAATTTCAGGAGAGTAGAACGGCAAAAACTGGAGACTTAAACCACACAGCACTTCCCTAAGAAATGTTGAGCCCATGCTTTAAAGCAAAGAGGCACTTGAACCTCTCAACAGTGTGTGTATTTTAATCAAGTGCCTGGGCAAGCAGCATTTCTTTCTATAACTTGATTTTATATGTGCCAGACTGCTGAACTGCTAAGTTGAACCAGACTCAAAAAGCCAGTGCAGAAAAAACCAAAGTCAGGCTGTAGAAATAAATTTTGCAGAAGCAACAACAACAAAATGCCTCATAATAGGGAATATTGCATAATTGCATCTATGGACAAAGTTGACAGTTCTGCTCATAATGACAAATGGCAAAAAAAACCCCTAAAATAAAGAAAATTTTGCTTAGAGGCACAGGACAACTAAACAAAAAACCCGTACATCTTCAGGAAAACAACCCTAATCATTTAAATACTAATAGAATATTTTCTTAATCCAAATTAATATACCAATAACTTTCAAGATTGCCATATTGCCCCACTGACAGGGCAATGCCTGCCATGCAGGCAGCCTCCCAGAAAAGCCTAAAAAGCTCCAGTGTCCCCATTCTGGCCTAGACTTGGGTTGTAGTTTCTGTCATCAGGACAGACTGGTTTGTTTGCAGAAGTCAATTTTTTGCTAGTGGCTAGGTCTCTGTGCTGAGCGCAACAATACACCCATACAAAGCTGAAAAACAAGACATTAAACCATTCGGACATAATAACATCTTCACAGCATTGGTTGCTGCTCAGCACTCCAATCTCTGATCCTTAAGTGCAGAATGTTGTGGATTTAAGTCTTGTTCACCAAAGCACACCCACGTTTCAAAAGACTGTATAATGCTAGTTACCTTCAAAAACAACTTCCTGTATATGTTCCCATTATCTAGCCATAAAAATCACGCAGCAGACTGTAAAAAAGAGGCAGAATTGTGGACTTGCAGCAGAGCGGTTTCCCGAGTTGCCAGTTAAACAGGGCTAGCGATGCAGACGTCTTGCGCAGCACCACTACCACCTCCTGGACAAACCAAGCGTGGCTGTGGGATGCACCAGCGCCTCTTCCAAGGCATGCCCAGCGATCCCGGGTACTGCAAACCTCACCTTCCCAGCCAGCTGTGCCATTCGCTGCCGCCTGCCCCGCAGCGCCAGCGTGGCCACAAAGGCTCCAGTTACACCAGCCTTCCCTCGTCCTTCTGCAAGTACAGTCAGGTGGGTCGGACGCCTTCCCACGGGGAATCACAGCTGCAAGCCCCAATGCTAATGGCAACAGAGTTTGTCTTCAGTAAAAGCCAATTAAGTCGCCTTTTCTTTCTGTTGCTAAGTTATATATATTGCTATAAGTAGCGCTAATGTGCTACTATGTACATATCTGTCCAAGCACCGAATATTTAATGAACTATAAAACATATTTTTTAAAAAGTGTAATCTGTCAGACAGCATGAAGATTTCCTCCTCACACTGTTTTTCTTCAGTATAGTATAAAAGAGCTTCTCTAGTCAAACACAGAAAAAAGGTCTCTATTTTTGGGTGAAGATAAATCCAGTTTTAAGGTTGCAATTAATAAGAATTTTCAATTTGTAGGAATTAAAGATCAGTGGTTTCAAGATCTGGCTTGTCTTCCTATATATAGCATATATAACTTATAATGTTGGTGGCTCTTTTTGGATGTCTGCAGACTGCATAAAACTCCATACTCTACTACAAACTACATATGCTACTACATAAGCACAAAACTATTTCAATATTAACTCTCACCAAACCTTTTATAGAAATAAAATGCCTCTTTATGCTTGGTCCTGCTGATGCAACCATAGAAGTGTTCTTTTTGCTGTTGCTGCCTTTGGAGATAGCTGGACAGTGGATGCCTTCTCAGTCCCTCTCTGTCACTTCAATCCTACAGATACAGCATAGATTTCTTGTCCTGAAATGTCAAGTTGAAATTGATTGTACTAATGCCCATTCTAACTGATAGGTATGCTCACAAAGTCATTAGGATTGCTCTGTATTGAAAAATGTGTATATATTTCAACAGTTGCTGATCCATCTACAAAGACTTATCAGAAACTGTTTTCTTAACTATTTCTAGTTTATTGTTGCATAATAATGAAAATACTAAAAAGATGCAATTGCTATTTTCATTGTTACGCTTGGTCTCATCAATCCTCTCTGAACAGTGTCCAGTAATTTCTGCATTTTAATTATCAAAGCATACACCAAGATACAGAAATGTGTTTCATTCCGGGTCAGGATATCCTCTGAGGATATAAACTAGGTGTCATAGAACACAGTAGATATATTTTCCTTATAATATATAAACAAATCCAATGAGCGAAGTCAGCTTCCTGTGCAGCAACATGTGCCTGTGACCATGAGGGACAGGATGTTTGCAGGAGACACTGATCCTCCTGCTAATATGAAGAAAATTTTTGGGCATCTGCTTAATTTGCCTGGCTCACAGGCTCACAGCCAAATTAATCACTGGCTTTCCACCAGAAACATATTTCTTCCTGTGACAGGCTTGAAGAAGCCACTGAGCTCTTCCCCTCAGTTTCCCCTCCTGTTGCAGGATGAATACTGAAATTTACTCTCTTCTAAATTGTTTGGTGGTAAGTTTTACATGGTTCTGATGACCATGTAAGTAGCCAGAAGGTGTTGCTGTGTTTGATACTGTCAGGAACAAAGATGTGAGTGACTGAACCCCCTAGGACAAGGCAGCCTCAGGGACCCCCGGTCCCCTACAGCAGTGTGTGGTCAGACAGGAGAAATCTGCCATCGTTCCTCTGTGAACTAAGAATCACAGAACGGTTTGGATGGGAAGGAACTTTAAAATTCATCTCATCCCAAGGCCTGCTGTGGGAAGGGCCACCTCCCACCAGAACAGCCGGCTCAGAGCCCTGTCCAGCCTGGCCTTGAGCACAGAGCCGAGCTTTGCCCCAGAGAGGTGTTGATGCCATCAGGAGCATGATGAGAGGACACAGCCTCCCCTAAACCAGGGGAGGTTTAGGTTGGACATCAGGAGGAATTTCTTCACAGAAAGGGTGATTAGACATTGGAATGGACTGCCCAGGAAAGTGGTGGAGCCACTGTCCCTGGAGGTCTTCAGGGAAAGGCTGGTCATGACACCTAGTGCCATAATTGAGTTGACATGGTGGTGTTGGCTCCGAACTTGGACTCGATGATCTCCGAGGTCTTTTCCAACCGAACTGGTTCAGTGGTGCTGCTGCCCTCAGTCCTGCCAGGGCTGGAGCCACGGGCCAGCTCTGTTCCCGTCCTGCGGAGCCGCAGCGGGGCCGCCAGCCTGATGAGGAGCTGCTGCTGCTGCTACGGCCGCCCCTGTCCCACAAAGGGCTGGCCCTGGGACCAGGGAGTCGTACATCCCCTACTCCGATCCCGATCCCGATCCCGATCCCGATCCCGACCCCGATCCCGATCCCGATCCCGGTCCCCAGCTCCGCCCCGCCCCCTTGGCCGCGGCTCCGCCCCCTGGCGGGGCTGTGGGCGGGGCTGCATTGCCACGTGACCCACGGGCCGCGTCACGCGCTCGCGGGCCGGTAGCACACGTGACCGCTCTCGCGAGCGCCGGCGCGCGCCGGCCGAGGCCCCGCCCCCGCCCCGCCCACCCCCGGCTGCGGCGGCGGAAGGAGCCGGAGCGCAGCGGCCGCGGCCTGACGGGACCCGGAGCGGAGCCCCCGGCCCGGGCACGGCCCGCACCGCCGAGGTGAGACCGCCCGATGGCCCTGTCGGCCCCGCGGGCTGAGCCCCTTCCCTCTCTGAGCGACCCTGGGCCCGGGCTGGGCCCGGCCTGGACCTGGGCCTGCCCGCCGGCGCGGGCCCTTCCAAGGCCCACGCCTTGCTCAGGCCCGTCTCTTCTCCCGCGCTGCTCCGCCCGCCCCAGCCCACGGGGAGCCCCGGGAGCGGCCGGTTCCCAGGTGCCGCAGAGGATTTTGGTGATGAGGCTCGCAGCGTGCGGGAGCTGGAGGGCACGCACCGCAGTGCGTGGGGGTTTGCTGGGGACGGGCATTCATTTTTCTTAAAGAGCCGGGAAGTTGCGAGGGTTGCTCAAGGCCCCGCTGCTCACACGCTGTAAGCTATGCGTGTACCCCGTACACAGGCACGTGTTTAAGCTTTCTGTTCTTCAGAAGTCTCTTGAGAGCAGCCGGAACTGTACAAAAATTAAATGAGCAGGTATTTATAGTCAAATTACTGAACAAATGCTCATTATTGAAACTTAATGAGCTGTGTCTCTACTATCTTAGTAACAGCTTTTTTTGTTGTCATTTCACCTCACTTGGACCACAAGGCCTGATTAAAAAGCAGCAAGGCTGTTGTTTTGATGTGGGGTTTGTATGTGTTTGTGTTCCTTGCAGATGTCAGAAGACCTTGCTAAGCAGTTGGCCAGCTACAAAGCTCAGCTCCAGCAAGTCGAGGCTGCCTTATCTGGCAATGCAGACAATGAGGATTTACTGAAACTGAAGAAGGACTTACAGGTGAGAACTTGAGGGTAGGTGAAATCTCAGGGTCTTTTACAAGTGTTTTATCTTTCTTGAATATTTGTCCTGCAATAAAAATAGACACTTGGTGGGTTGGTTACTTTCATTTCACATAGCTTGATATAGTCATGGTAGGCTTAATTTGGAAAAATCCAAAATATGGCCTATTTTTAATCTATTTTTTTGGATGAGTAAAAAAGACGTACTAATTTATACAGCAAACTCTTCTACGATAAACTTTTGCCGGAGAGGTGAAAGATATGCCAGTGCTGTCTTTACTATGTGTTGGTTTTTAGTTTTTTTCCCTGAAGCATTTCTCAAAGTCATTACTTTTTGTTGCTTTTACTAATGCTGAAGCCTGATGGTTTGGCTTAACATGATGTTCTTATTGAGTTCTCAAATAACTTGATCCAGAACCTGCTTACTCATTAAACACATTTGCAATGTTAAAAGCTTTGGAGTGTAGTTCTGTATTCCTTGTGCATCTGAGTCTTGATTATTCCTATATAAGAAAGGAAAAGAGTTGTGCTTTTCATTTCAAGAGCATAGTGTGTTCTTAACAGCTAAAACCCATTTCTGGTCCTTGGGATGCTGTTTAGTGACAGGAAGGCCACCAGCCTAATTTTAAATATATGGGTGGTCTTTTAGATTCTTGTGCATATAAAGACACATTGGCATATAGAAAAATCCCAGCAGTGCTGTTAAAATCTGTCATGAGAGTGCAAGATGCTACTTCATTTCTGTTGTGGATTGCTTCAGCCATCAGGTGTAAAAATATATAAAACTACCCAGTGCAAGGTTCAGTGACCACTGCTCTGTATGGAAATAACAGTAATAAATTGGGGCTTCAAAGCCAAAACACAAGTAGTACCTCCAAACAGTGATCTTTAGAATTCCTTTTAAACTGCAAAGGCTTTGTGCCCACAAGGCACTTTATAGATCATCTGAATGTGCTCTGTTGTACACTGTTAAAAGCATGTGTATATTTTTATATTTTTAAAATGCACAGCAAAACCCATATGGGATGATATTTCCGATACCAACACGACCTCGGCTTTGATATGCAGAGATCATTGATGTGAAAGGACAACTTGCAAACTTTTTAATAAAAGCTTTCTGCACAGAATGGGGAAGATCTTTACACTTTCGTCCCCAAAAGGTTTGCTATCCATATGTTCCACCTTGAAAATGACGTAATGTTTTGCAGACTTGATATATGCCAACTAAGCAAAGAACTGTAAGAATGGGTTCGATGCGTCAGTGTCCCAACTAAACAGCTTTTTGTCTGTTCAAAAAGATGCTTACTGTGTAATTGAAACATCTTTTTCCTGTTATAAATACTGATGCATCTTGTATGCTTAGATTATTCTTGAGTAAGAAGATTAAATATTAGAGGAAATTGTTAAAAGTACTTAGCTTTTCCCTTTTTGGTTCAGCAAAGCATTTCTAGGACAATGTCTGTGTACCCAAGAACCAAACTTACCTTTTCTATCTAGTAGGATTGATGGCAGCTGTCATCTTCTGTAATTGGAGATGAGATCTGTGGGTGTTGTGCTCTGGAGTGTAGAGCTCTTTCTGGCTTTGTAAAGACCAGTTGGTCAGGAAGAATCTTGGCAAACTCTTAAGTAGTGTTCCCTGTGGGTCACACCTCCATATCACGGGGATGTGGCACCAAGCCACGTTGTTCAACCTGTCTGGCTGTACTGAGCTGCTGTGGTAGTCCAAGTCCTGCTCAGAAATTTTCTTGGAATGATCTCTTAAAGGCTTGAGAACTGTCTCGTGGCTTGCAATAAAATTAATGTCTCCATCTTGTGAGCTGATATCCATTCCATGCTGGAATGTGGATATCAGATGAAGATTTTTACCAAAAGTTTGGTATTTTAATAGCCTGGTGTGTAAGAGGCTTTATTAAAATCAGAGAATTCTTGGTAGACTTGTCACATCAAAGTTCTACAATAAGCTATCTCTGAGTGTGACAAGAATTAGTCAACAGTTTGGTGTTACTGGTAGCTGCAATACCTGAAACACTTGTCTTCAGGAGTGGCTTGTGCCTAATGTGATGTATGTGACCTGCTGAGAGGAATACTTGTCTCAAACCATGATGCCTCTTGGATTTGCAGAATTCAGCTACTTGTATGTTGAGGAATAGTTTGGGATTTTGCACCTGGGAGGGAAAATTAGGCTAATGCTGTATTGTTCTCAAATTAGGGAACTTGATAATCAAACTCTGTTGTGCTTCAGCTGTGGTATTAAGAAAATGGTGAGCTAAATAGTAGAAGTAACTGTGTGTTCCTGTGCTCACAGTTGCTACTGATTGTGCTCACTGGAGTCCTTATTAACCAGCAGCTCCTCCAAAGCAAAGAGCAAAATTTTTATTAGCTGTTGGAAATTGAGACATTAATGTGCTGCAACAGAAACAAACTGTTAGGCCATTGATGCTAGTTGTATAGTTTATCAGATAAAAGTGCATGTAAGTTTATATTGTACTAACTTATTTGGGAAGTGCTTACAATCCTTTAGGTTCTTAAGGGATGATGAACAGCTCCTTTACTGCGTCTTCCTGAGTCTTTGTATGCCCCTAGCTGAAGTAAGATGTAAATGGGGAGGAAAGTTCAGGCTCCACTGAGGCTCAGTTGAACACAGTTTATGTGTAACCCTCCCCTGATTTAAATGTTTACTGTTTGTTAGGAGAGTGACAATGGTTCATGCTGAGGTACTCAAAGAACTGAAGAATTTTTCTTCCTTAGGGCCTGCAAAGTTTCTTTGCATTGTACCGAAAGTTTACATGGCCCTTTAGTGCTGTCTCCTTTGGCTTTTAAAACCAGTGAAAAAGAGAGGTCTTGATTGCTTAGTCTTCAATGTAATATTTACAGGAAATTGGGAGAGGCTTTCGCATGCTCCTGCCTGCAAATGAATAATGTGTAAGGGAACTGGGAAATTTTGATACTTTGTCATCTTGGATTAGCAAGGGAAGGCCTGACCTGAAATCTCAAGGTCAGGGAACTTAGAAAAAAGCACTTCTATCAAAATGACTTAAGGAACCCAGTTCTTTAGTGTGCACCTGGATGCTTTCTAAGAAAATGAGAAGGCTTCACAGCTTGGAGGGTGCTCTGCCACCCTGGCTTTGGATGCTACAGTTCAGCCAATGAGAGAAATGCTATAAAAAATAATAGACTACTTTTTGAAAGTTTGAGGAGGGCATGGGCAGCTTTACAGCAGTACAGTGAGGACCATATACAGTTTTTTCTACAATTGCAATTAATTAGTTAAATTATTAAAAAACCAAAGCAAGTGTAATTTGCACATCAGCTATGAATTTAATACAGTAACTTTAAAAAAAACCAAACCAAAACCTGTAAGCTTGGGGTAAAAATATGCTTGGTAAGAGGAATGTGAAAAATTATTCTTTGTGGGTTTTTTCTCTTTTATAGGAAGTCATAGAGTTAACCAAAGATCTCCTTTCAACACAACCTTCGGAAACTCTTGCAAGTTCTGACAGTTCTGCGTCCGCCCTGCCCAGTCACTCATGGAAGGTTGGGGACAGGTGTATGGCCATATGGAGTGAGGATGGACAGTAAGTGTAGAAAACTTCTCTAACAGTTACATGAAATAGTTCAATGGTAAGAGACTTTCATTCAGTTTGAATTGACCTAGGGTGACTAAAAGCAAAAAGAAACTAGGAAATAAATGTGGTATTAAGTATTCTTGTACTGTTTATTAAAGGTTAGTATTTTAGGTAGCAAAGAGATAGAGGGTTATTTTATAAAAATGCCCTTTTTGTCACTAACCTTATAAAAGTAATTTACTTCCGTAAGTTACCATTTGTTGATGTAATAAATGGCAAATTGAAAGAATTGGTCTGCCAGGATCTTTTGGGATGTGTAATTCATAATTTGTCATTGCATTCATGCAATGTGTCACTGATTGCTATGTAGAGAGAATTCTTGCCGTATCTCAGTTTGGGCCTCTAATTGGAAATTAATTTTAAATTTTTTACTGAAAATGCAGGGTTTGGCTATAAAATAACTAACTGTAATTTAACTATGGAATTAATCAACATTTTCGGTTTGGTCTCCTATATATTAGCCTGTGTAGTTCTGGGAACCCAAGCAGATCATTCTGACTCCATAAACTTTGAAATAAACATTCTGAAGTTATTTTTCATACTGCAAATGCGTAACTGTGGCAGCTTTAAAAAAATAACTGTTTATGCACGACCAATATCCCAGTTGTTACACGTAGAGAGAAGCTCCATTGTTCAATGAATGTGCTTCTCTTAACAATGTAGTAACCACATAAAGATTTTGGTATAGCTGTTGATATCTTAAGTAGAAAGCTAACCTAAAAATGAACAGTTCTTCTGTTTATTAATGAGTAAAATGCTTTTGTGTTAGAACTTAAAAATTGACTCTCAGTCTTAGGTCACCATTGGGTCATTCTTTTTGGTCTGATCCCTTGGTTACAGGATCAGAGCTTGGGGAAGTGTGTGCCAGAGTGTTCACTGAAGTGCATCTTACTGGACTTAATTGTTCTGCTTTTTTTAGAAAATCCTGCTTCTGTTGCAGCATTTCTTAAGTGAGCAGTGTTTTATAAAGAGCTAGCCAGACTTTTGGGTTTTCATTTGTTTTCACCTAACTCAGCTCAAGGTGTTGGCCCACTGAAAACACAGAAGAAATTAATTTAACTAATGTTAATTGGAATATTGTCTATGAAACACTTCATTTTTTCTTCTGTTTGCTCTAGATGTATCCTTTTGTCCTGAATTTAGACACAATTGTTTTAAATATTTTTGGAAATGTCACTTGTATTTTTTTCTTTTTCCCATTTTGAGGTCAGTTTGACCAAAACATTTCATACACATAAATATGAAATGGACTGATTTCTGTGAAAATTTCAAAATTGCTGTTTTAAATCAATAAGAAAACTTCTAAGTGTTGAAGAGGGAATGTTTTGAAAGCTTCAGTTTTCCTTAATTCTTCATCCTATGGAGAAAAATGGAACCAAAGCTTTGCACTTCTGAGCTGACATCTTTCTAAAACTCCTCAATGAATTCCATGAGAACTGTTCTGTGAATGCAGTATTTTCTTTTCTATCCTGTGACCTGCCAGAACTAAAACTAAATCAGGATAGCTGATTAGATTGGCCCCAGCATTAATCTTTAGTTGTGATAGCTGTGAGGGCATTGCTTGTTGAAGCTAAAGGTCAAATACAGCAGATTCCAGTCTTTGTACCTGTGTCCCTTTGACCTTAAGACAATAATCTCTTGGTTTGATTTGTGTATTGCCCCTGAAAATGAAGGCTGGTACCTGCAAATTTTTCACTTAGTGGCATTAGCTGGCTGATGTAGGTGTTGAAGGGCTGAGTATTAAAGCTTTACTCACATGCTTACAGCCATGATATCTTTACAGGTGTTACGAAGCTGAGATTGAAGAAATAGATGAGGAGAATGGAACAGCTGCGGTTACATTTGCTGGATATGGCAATGCTGAAGTCACACCTCTGTTCAACCTCAAGCCTGTGGAAGAGGGAAGGAAAGCAAAAGAGGACAGTGGCAACAAACCCATGTCCAAGTAAGTAATAGACAGAAGTCTGAATGCTGCTTTGTGGGCTGGTTTTGGGTTGGTTGTTTTTTCTTTTTTTGCCTCAGCTGTAAAAATTGGTTAATAAAATAGGTGGTTTTTTGGTTTGTTTTTGTTTTAAATTTACATTTACTTGGTATGCTGCTGTGTCTAACACAGGAAGGTATTTGTAAGGGCTGAAAACTTTTTGTTTTTACTTTAGAATAAAAAAAGATGGTATGATTTCAGAGTTTGTTACAGCCAGTGATCCCTCCTCTAAAAGGTTGTTTTGAGGGCACTGCATTGTGGCATAGATTGACTCCTTCAACTTCCTTATCTTCTCTGTAGTAATCTTTGTCCTTTTCCTTCCATCCCTGTCCAATACTTGGTACCATCAGAGTCTGCAGACTTCCAGAAAAGCTTGGGCTTTTCACTCCAATGGGCTTTTTACATTTCCAAACCCAAGATGCTTCTGAAATGTAGAAGTGCTGATAGGTCCCTTCTCACTTTCAGAAATGAACTGCACCCAGTCCCATGGGTTGCTGTGTTGGGCACAGGCTTCTCAGGTGTGCTGGTGGTTGTTGTTATGCCAAATACATAAAAAAGTAAGGTAATGCTTATTAATGGGAAAATTCGGTTTGGATTTTTTTTCCCTCCTCCTAGAAATGCGGAATATTTATAAGCTTTATTTCTGTCATTTACTTCTGGAAAACTAATGTGCATGTCTGTTTTACAGACAGGTTTTAGTTTGTTGAAGGAAAAGGCACAAACATAAAATGTGGGGTTTGTTTTTTGTTTTTCCTTTTCTCCAGAAAAGAGATGATAGCCCAGCAACGAGAGTATAAAAAGAAGAAAGCTTTGAAAAAAGCTCAGAGAATTAAAGAACTTGAACAGGAACGAGAGGACCAGAAAGTCAAGTGGCAGCAGTTTAACAACAGAGCCTATTCTAAAAACAAAAAAGGCCAGGTTTGTTTTGCTTTTGTCAGTATGTGAGCAGCAACAGGGCATAGACTTCTGTGCAGTACCTTGGGAGAAAGGAGGAGGTGATTTTTAAAGGAAAGTAACATGGGGATTTGGGTGTCTTTGGGATTCTGAAGTGTGCAGTTTTGTATTTTGTACACTTTAAATGCCTGGTTTTTAGTGGGTTGTTTGGAGGAGTGCTGCTCCAAAGAGGCTGAGCTTGCCCTTGGCTGGGAGAGCTGGGCTTGTATCAGTTGCCAGCTGGTGTTTGTTGGAGCCAAGAACCTGAGGGCCCCTCCAAACCTCCAAGCCTGGCTTCTTGCTGTGTTTATGACCCAGCAGACACAGTGCTGAGGACATGCCCTGGAACAGCAAGTGTAGGGCAAAAAAGGTAGTGAGGATATTAAGTCTTACTCCATTTCTGTCTTGGCTTGACCAAGAGCTGCCAGACATAGTGATAAAACTTCAGTCTTCCTTATGATGAGCAATTATTAGAGATCACCTTATGGGAGGTGAATTTTATTCATTATGGGCCTGACCTGAGATCCTCAGTAGCACGATCACATCCAGTACTGAGGAGGAAGTTCCCAGCCCTATTGCTTTACTCTGACAACACATCACAGCTGAGCTGGCCTTCAGACAGTATGCCTGTCTGTAGGGCAGAAGCTGAGAATGTTGAAGCACTTGAGATGGTAGATTGCTTGTTTTTTTTGTAAAATCCAGCTAGGAATTATTCAGAAACAGTGTTTCCTGTTTTATTTCCAGGTGAAGAGGAGTATTTTTGCTTCCCCTGAGAGCGTAACTGGCAAGGTTGGCGTTGGAACATGTGGAATTGCAGACAAACCTATGACACAGTATCAAGATACCTCTAAATATAATGTCAGGCATTTGATGCCTCAGTAACAGGTGAAAAAGGTGGAACTTCATCTCTGCAGGGCTTTACACTTATCTTTTTATCATTATATTTTTCTAAAAGTAAATTATTTGTTGGCACATAGTGAGTAGTCCATTTTGTCACCATCACTTTGGCTTCAGCTGATATGAGCCTTAAATCTCCAGGTATTGATTTGAACCACCCCCCCAACCATTAAACTTTTTGTGGCAGGTAAACATTCATGAAATGCTGTTGCCTGTTACTTTCAAAGCAGTATTTGTCTGCAGCTTTGAATCTTTCATTCTTACCAGTAGTGAAGGTTTGTTTTTGTTTTTCCTTTAAGAAAAATGGTGGTACAAAAATGGCACCTTAAGAGCCTCTCTGGTTTCTGTAGTCATGGTGCTGTCTGTGACACGCTCAGCATTACAGAGCTGCTGCAGCTCTGAGAGAGAGCTTCTATGTCACATGGAATTGCTAAGGAAGTTTAAATAACTCCCTTACAAATCCACTGCAGATCGATTTGTACAGCTGTAAATGCGGGCAGAACAGGGCTGATAGGATCTTTATTACTAATGATCACTTAGGTTCTAGAAACAATAAATTTGACTTAATTTCAGTCCAAATTTCTTGCGCTTGAATTTAAGCAGAGGAGATGCTGTTTCTTGTTGGTCGTTTTTCTTTGTTTGTTTGTTTTATAAATTCTCATAAAATTATAATAGGAAGTTAATGAAATGTAACCAGAAAACCATAGGACAAGGAACTGTACTTAAGAGTCCCCACCCATCCCCAGGGATCAGAGCTGGAGTGTAACTGGTTGTGCTGTGGAAAGGAGCTGTCCTCTCCTCCCTCATAGATCTTGTAGGTGTGTTGGTACAGTCACAGACCTGGAAGGCAGCAGTGACAGCCTGTGCCTGGGCCCCCATCCAGACAAGGAGAAGCACGGCACAGCAGATACAAATGCCTAAATCCCGCCTAGTTAGTTGTGAGTGAGTAAAGGTTAGTTGGGAGTTTCTGTCCTTACATAACTGACTGGCCCTAGTGTCCATTGTACCTTCAGCTGTATTACAGTGCTGCTGAGCCCCTTCAGTTTTCTTCAGGAATCCACGTGTAAAAGCTCTTGCTTTTTTGTACTCTCTCTGTGATTTGCTTTCCTTTGTTACTTGTCTCGCACTTACGGTAGTGATGCCACCTCTGAACCCGTAATGTGTTTAAAGAAGTTAATGGGTAGCCCTGTATACAATGTAGATATTATTTTTGTAAAATCTAGGGCTGAGTTAATGGACAAGAGTACATCAGCTATTTCCCCCATTAAATAAAGTGTGTGTCTTGTCCATTAACCCTGACCATTATTTCCCTGTATATTATGTTAATGTAGCTCATTTTGTAATTTGTTAACTAGATCAGGTCACGTCAGCAATTGTTGATGCACTGATTGGTGGAAATGTCCATCAGTTACCTGAGTCACAACTCAAGCTAAACTCTACAAGCGGTAGTTTAGAATCCATACATAGAAAAAGGTTCTCCCTATAATGGGAGAAGGTGATTTTTATGAATACAAAGTGTGTTAATTTCAGTTTTGTATGTTTAACTTTTATTAAATAAAGTGTTTAAAATCTGCTGGATATATTTGGTGAAGTGGAATTATTCATGGGGCAGGGGAGGATGACAGTAAATCATCAGGACAGGGGTGAGTACAGCAGAATCTGCTGGACAGAATGTAATACTCAAAAGTGGCTCTGAAGTACCACATACTCACTGCAAGATGAAGTAGGTGGTGTGTTGCTTAATTCTTCATCTTCACTGGTAGCAGGGGGGTTAAATTTTCTTTTGCATAGAAAACATCTCAAGAGTCAAATAATCTGCTTTTTAGAAAGGGACTTTGTACTGCAGCTACAGAGACACATCCCAGCAGTGACATTAAATAGGTGACAGTCATGCCACACTGACAGCTCAGTGCTGAGGAAGGTCACCTGTTGTCTTTCACAGGTGGCTGTGATACAGTGTCCCTTTCACTTGTCCAAAAGGAGCTTCTTGAAGCTAGAACTGAAACATGCTCAAGCAGGCAGAACTGGGGTTTTCAAGAAGCCTATTCTGAACTCCACCTGTTCTTTTAATAGAAAATAGTCTTTAGAAAAGAAGGCTCAATCCATACCTGCCAGGCACTACATCTGCTTACCTTTAATGTAATAAATACAATCAATAGACCATCCCAGGGCTATTTATCTGTTCACCAGTCCTGGAGAGCAAAAGAGTGAGTTGTCAGAACACAGCGAGTGCGTGAGCCTCCCCTGCAAGGGACAATCCAGCCCAAGTTGTTTTAGCCGAACCTTTCAAAAAATTTAGCATAACTTGTAGCTTTCCACTGAGTAATTTACTGTCACCTCTCTTGTTATGGGGGTTGCCTCATGAACTTTGCTGTAACTCTTCTGTCGAGCACTGCAAAGAAGTGCTGAAAATTTTGATAGGCTTTTTCCTGAAACATCTTACTTGGAATAAGTGAAACAATGAGACCACTGTGCCTGAGGTAGTCTGATCTATGAAGAGAAAACATCTTGAGAACAACTCAGATGAACAAAAAAGCCCCACCAAAACTGCTGTGCTGGCCATACAGCCATTCCTTAGAGCACATCAGGTTTTTTTATGCTCTTGCCTCACCTGCAGGATGGGGCCAGTTCATTGTAATCTGGCTTTGGTAGATGGCCTTAGTAAAGTGGCTTGAGAAATTAATGTAATAAAAATAAATCAGCAATGCTGGTAATTGCCAAAACACAGGAGTTCCTTGTATTACAAATTCTGAGTTGACCTGAAATGTGGCTGATGGTGTTTTAATTGGTTTGGGGGTTTTTACAATTTATTATCCAGATTTATTAACTGGTCTACACAGCAAGGGGTTCTGCTGTGGGAGGGTCTTGGGAAACAACCACTGTCTTGCAACAGTTATGTGAAGAGTGGGGTTACGGAAAATATTCCTGGGCCAGGCCCAAGAGAAGGATCACTGACTGGCAGCACCCCAAACAGAACCCCCCTATAATAATACTTAGTACCACAGCCACAAGACCAGTACCCACAGCCTCCCTGTTCCTGCCTCTGGCTAACAACTCGCAGGGATCAGTCCTCTGCAGGAGGAAATGAGCAGAGAAGCAGAGGCCAGTGCTGGCGTATTATTCCCAATTAAACAACCTGCCTCACAGTAAAAGGAAAACATTGTGCAGACACCACTCTCCTGTGTTCATCCTCCCAACCATCAGTCAGATCTGTTGGCACATTTCAAGAAAATGTGACAGCACATCAGTGTTTTCTAGGTATTTTGTGCAGACTGGGGAACAGAGGGGAGAAGGACACACTCCTCTCTTCCCCAAGGGTCCACAGGACAATTCAGAGATTGTATTGCTGATGCAGAGGAGTTTCAGTCACTATCAAGTCACAGAATTTCTCACTCACTGGACAATCTGTCCATGGGAGAAAGCTCCAGGAAAAAAAATAGGACTTTATTCTGCTTTTATATAGTTTTTCATTATTATCACCTCCCCAACCCCAGAACGAAGTCCTGTCTTTTACCATTCTTTTCCAGGAAGTGACCCTGATTTCTCTTTCCACTGATGCATGTTCGGTGTCAGAAAATATGCCACAAGAAAAGCTTATGATCCTGTGTGGGGAGGAAACAGAACAATTACCTCCAGTTAGTGCACCCAATGGATCTCACTTCCACTGAAGCCAAATGTTTCATCCATTCCAAAAGGGCAACACAACACACAGGGAACAGTGAGTACAAGAAAATAAAGCAGAAAAGCAGGAGGCTGGAGCTCACAGACCACAAACAGATGGTAGCAAAAAAGCAAACAAACGGACAAAAGGAAAACACAATTGCAAACCCCAGAAAATGATAAGTCTGTCTAGTTAACCCCCTTTCTATTGACCTACAGATTTCTTGAGACAGACAGATCTGAGACCACCTTTGTCACTGACACGCCACTAATGGAACGGACATTAAAATGACCTTCAAGTGACAACTCGCCACAGGATAACCGTGACAAATGCAGCCAGATAGTCATCTCCACCTTGTCTGCAGACACGAGATGACATTCCATAATACACTTGTGTCAAAAGAAGGGAAATGCTGGATGGTCTTTTTAATGGGTTTGTCTGTAGCAAAGAGACCCACCGGGGATCTAATTTACAGAGGGAGGACTTGACAGAATGAGCTTATGAGGCAGCTGCGCGTGCGTGTGCCTGTGTGCCTATTGCATGAGAAGGCTGCCTCAGGAACGTGCATCCAATTCTGCTTTTACAGGAAAAGTCACCCTATTCTTGTAAAATTACAGCAACTTCTCTAAAAATTGGTCATCTTGAACACTGCAATGCAAGAGACCAGACCAGTGAAGGGAGATGTGAGGAGGATGACAGTTGTGTGAGGTGAGAAAAAGCAGAGGCCACAAGGCAGAAATATAGTAGGGCAACACAACTTTGAAAGGCCAGAGAAATGTTTCCATCACATAAGAAACTATCAAAACTCTAGCTGAAATCTGCTAGGATCTGCTACAAAGAACCCACCAGCACCAGAGCAATCAACCCCAGGTCTCTGGAGTTATTAGAAAGGCTCTTAGTTTTGTTTTCTTCCTGGACCTCCTCCTGGCTGGACCACTGCTGCTGGCTGAGCGGTCAGGCAGGTGGCTGGGTGATGGAAGTTCATCTCCTGTGACATTTTCCCCATTTACTTGCACTTGAGATCAGGATCCCTTTGAGACCACAACACTAGAAAAGGCAGGAGATACCAAACTGTCCCAGAGCATTACAAACAAACATTTCAAACACATTTATTCCAACCATAGACATGTCACTGTTTTATACCAACTAGGAGAGCACAGCCATTCTCTATCCTTTGAACTTCAGTGTTTCTCGGCTGTGGTATTGCTTTCCCAAGTGGGCATTTAACACAAACAGGAATAACAGGAAAGAGGAGGTGCTGGGACAGCTATGGAAAAGGGCTCATAAATAAATAAATCCCACTGGTATCCAACTGCTCAGCACCAGCACTGCCAGTGGTCAACACTTCCAAAGAGAATAATAATGAATAAATAAATAAATAAGGCCTTGCTAGAGCTGAAGTTTCCTACTTTTCACCACTCTACAGACTGTTCCAAGCCTTGTATCATCCAGAGATTATATGGTCCCAAATATAAATCCAAGCAGCATTTCTTCTTTCAAAGCCCTTGGGCTCCATTTGTTAACCTAGAACCTAATTCACTGTGTGGCAGACTCCTGCTCCTGCCAGGTAACTTCCCAGAAAGAACAACAGATGGACTGAGCCATTGGATTATATGCACACAAGTGAAAACACATTTAACAACCGCAACCAGATGCAAACTTAGTAAGCAAATTAATTTTAAAAAACCCAAACTGAAGAGAAATCATTCATTACATCCAAGGAAAGATTATTTCTCTACTCAAGCATGTGTGTTGTGCCTCTCACAGGGAGTGGCCCATTTTGGAGAGTGGGGGAAAACATCAGAGTATTTAAACACAGGCAACTTATCACAGTGCAAAAGTCTATGTGAGACTTGCTCAGGATGTCACCGCAGGACCGAAGGGCACAAGAAGAACAACAGTTGGCTGAAGTGACAGGAATGACCAAGATGGAAGAACACAACTCATTTCAGATACAGAAATGTTTAATGGCGTTAAAGTGCTACTTTAATGGGGACCATATGCTAACATTTAAACACAATTCCACTGCACTGCTAAATATGGTTGTCTTTATTTTTTTACTTTATTTTACCTCTTTTTACCCAACCCTATCTAAAACAATAAAATAAAATCTAAAGGACTGAAATTAACAACCCATTCAAATCAGCAATAAGTTATGAATTTTATAAAGCATTTTTTTCCTCTTTTTTTTCTTAGTAATGAGGGGTAATTAAATTACTTAAGGATATACAAAGTTCCAAACAATGCCATAGGTGAAGACTCTATTAAGGTTTTTAGAACTTGGAAAACAAAATAATCCTGGCCATTAAAAAGACAAAAATAAAAAAGCAAAGCCCTCAAAGTGCAGGTTAGAATGCTTGTCTTGGAGAAAATTAGAAAACATTCGCTATAACAGCTCTTAACAGCACCTGCACAGATAAGATGGCAAGGCCCTTGGGAACAGGACGTGCAGTCAAAACGTTACATTAACATGAGAGACGTGCTGAGCTTAACTAGGTTAACTACTGGGCTGGAACTTCAAAAGTCAGCAAAGGGAATGATTCTAAAAAGAAAACTGAAGAAACCCCCACCAAATCTGGCCTCTTCCAGCTAGCACAGCCTTCATCCATTGTGTGCATGGCAAAAAAAGCATCTTTGCATTTCATTGGGTCAAGTGCTTCATCAAAACAGAGATCTTTTCATGGCATAAATTCATATAAAAGACATCTAAGGTTTCATATGGACAAGCTCTAAAAAGACGCAACAGACTTGGGGTGTTTTCCCTCCCAACACATTTACAAATGTTTATCAAAAAATCGCTTCAAATAAAAAGGTCATAGTGGCTCAGTATCTGGGCATGACTGTCTGGTGTGTCACCTCTCAAGTGCTGGTTTCGTTCTGCCCTCAGCTGGCCGTGTGCCTGCGAGGGGCACACATCTACCGGGGACCTGCTGGCGCTAGCACAGCCCCAGGCGTGACAGCCCACCCTGTGCTGGTAGATTACAGGTGTGTACCTCGCTTTAGCCACGCTTCAGAGGTACTCACTGTTTAAATGATGTCCAACAGAAAGCTGAGTTGAATGGTGTTCTCCCCTGAACATCTCTCTTCACTGCCCCTCTCCCTCTGGGCACAGAATGAGACCTTAATCATTATGGTCACTGTTATTCCTAGGCTACGTAAGCCTTCTTAGATTTCCTAGTACATTATGACAGCATTAGATTGTGATAAATTGTAGGATACAGTCCTTTTAGGACCACAAAAGCTCTTCAGAAGGGCCTAAATTAGGTTGTTCAACCTGAAAGCAGTGTAAGAAATTTTGACATTTCTCAGATCTCATGACAGAAAGAGAGGGATGAGTCTCTAGTATCCTCTTTCAAACAATTTCAAATAAATTCAAAACAACATGTTTCATCACTAAGGTCTAGATCCAGGTCCCACAGAAACAAACGGATTTCATTGACTTCAAAGGGACTAGTGCTTGGTCTAACTTCTTGCCAGCAGAAATTGGGATTGGTAACATGACCAAATGAACAAATATGGGTTTCTGGGGAGGCTTCCTTTTACCCAAAAAGCTTTATATACAGGTCTCTCCAGGCCTAGCTGTCAATATGTCAATTCTGAAAGAGGATACTGGCATCTAGGACCCAGTTTGATCACCCCAGTGAAATCGTTCACCCTGCACTGTTGTCTCACTTGGTTCTAGGAAGCAAATGAGAGCTTGACACTGGCGCTGGAGTAACCCTCGTCACTCCCAATACTCTGCAAGCTGCTGTGATCATCAATGTCACTGATGCTGGTTGTGCTGATATTGTCCACTTCTCCATGGGAGAACTCTGTGCTTTCAACGTCCACTTCAATCTCTTCTAGAAAGGAAAACGAGAGAAATGTACGCAGGTTAGCACCACACACCCAACTACCCCCTTCATGCCAGTGAGCTCCTGGGACTCCCCCAACACAGGAAATGAGGCAGCCATCTGGCAGGAAGACTTTCAGTGTTCCCCCTGAACGGGATGGGCTGTGGTCAGGATTTATAAAAAGAACAGATACCAGCTTGGAGTTTTTTGCAGGGATTTGGCAAAGGGGTTTGATTCCTCTACATGCCAGCCACACCATCAGCATAGGTGAGCCACCCCACACACTGCGCTTGTCCCACTACCTCTGTCTTTGGACCTCTAATACCCCAGTGTTAGAAAAAAAGAAGAAACAGATAAAATTGAGTGCAAGAAAGAAAATGGAGCATGAAGTTACCCCAATACATGCTACTTGCTTGACACTATATTGCTAAAGCCAGGACCACATATAATTACAATGCATTACCATGGGAATCTGGGTTACTCTCACACATAGTCAGTGGATTTTGGAACAGACATCTTGTTTTTAAGAAAGACTTAAAAAGCAAAGATCTAATTAACCAGGTATCTTGGTTTCCATATTGTTCAGGAATTTTCCAAAGGATTTTTGCTTTAAACTACAGACTCACACCCAAACTATGCAGCATCTTCTGGTCTGTCAGTAAATATCAAACCATCTATTGTGCCTAATGTTCTCTCCACTGCAGGGATATTTTTAAAAAGGAAGTTATCTTAATTCAGTTAGCCATTCAGATATCTCTAGCTGGTTTTGACTTAGGAGAGGAACTCTAATGGGAAGTTTGGGGGCAAAAAGGTAGGGGGAGTAGGGGGGTAGGTATGTGAAGGATCCATTCCAGTCCCATTAGTATCTTCTTACATTTTTCTTTTTGTGTTGCTAAGAGATTCAGTAGATCAAAAAGCACAATGGGTATCTCAGCTTTACCATCACTTTCAATGCCACAGAAATCAGCTCAAGTTGACAGCAACAACAATTCTTCCAGACTTAGAACTCATGCAAAATACTAAACTCTCCATATGTATGTGTGTGTATGTGCTTGTGTGCGAGGTGAATCAGCAACCTAAACATCAAAAGGCCATGAGAAGGAGAAACTGAGAGATAAGAAATGGATGAATGTCATGTTCTCACTTAAGAGTCCTGGCAACTCCATGCTGGTTCAGCAACACCCACCTCGCTCCGAGTCCGAGTGATCCGAGGAAATGGTAGATCCAATGCTGTCCATTCGTATTCGCTCTATCTCCTGAGGACCCTGTAGCTGTTCCAGTCTTCTCTTTAGGAATCTTTGTTCTCGTTCCAGGTTCTCAAGCTGGTGTTGGCTTCTCCTCTCAGCCTCTTCAAGTTTCTGACATGATCAAATATAACTCAATAATTAGTTTCATCCTTTTCTCCTTCCCTCCCACCTCCACTGCCCTCCCACCTGCTTTGCTTAGACCTTCCCAGTCCCAGAAGGATTCAAGCTGCCAGTGCCCTGAACCAAGCTGCCTTGCAGTCTCCAAGCACAATGCCATCTCCCCACATATTTCCACTTCTCAGATTCTGATAAATCATACCCATTAGTACAAAGAGTCTCTGAGGACTGAGCCTCTCCAGGGGAAACGCTGTGAATTGCAGCAGTTTGTGGGTCATTCCATCCAGGATCGGACACCTGCATTACCACCTCTGCCCACGCAGGGGCCTCAATCCCCCGAACCAAACCACTCCAGGGTTTGTTATGAGCTGCTCCAACATAAAAACGTGCCCTGGGAGTTCTGTGTTCCTTACTGCATGGTTTAGAAGGATTTCTCAGAAACAGTTTTCTATTCAATGAGTGATTTACATAACCTACTACAGATTTCTTTGATCACAGCTGGGAAATCTACCAGGGCACTGTTCTTTGTTTACTACGACAAGCACATTGCATAAGGACGAGTCATTTCAGGCTAACTCTGTCCCTTTGGCAGCACTTTTCCTCCCTCATCACCCATCTTCCCTCTCTATATCCCGATCTGCAACAAAGTATTTTGGCCTCTCCCAGATACTGAAAATGCTGCATTTTCTTTTCACTTCTCACTTCGCCAAAAGTGCAGCTAGAAGAGCTCTGGGCTACCTGGAAGGTTCACACATGGAACTCCAGCAAGCCAAACCTGTCTCACACTCTTGTGGCTTGTGCTAATGCTTCGGCAGTGGAAACTCACTAGCACACCAGAAGAAAAGCTGCATTTCCCATCAAAATGCAGTCATTCAACAATAGGTATGTTTTTCTTTAAAGAGATGCAGCTGTCAACAAACGATCACAGTAGAGAACAAAATCCTTGCTCTTCAATCATCATTTTTGTAGTTAAGGAGTGCATTATGGACTCTTCCAACAACGTGGCTTGTAGCAATGATAAATGGTTAACCAAGGGGGCAAGACTTGCTTGCTCTCTCTATTTATTTATTTATTTATTAACAGTGTCACCTTTCCTTCAACAGAGCTAGCCCTAGGCAGCAAGGATGAGCAATTGCACTGCACTTCTAAGAGCCCACGCAGAAAGCAGCAGGGAAAAGCAGCTCTTACCTTGATATGTGCTTTGGCTTTGTTAAGCAGCCCAAGCGTGGTGTGCCGGGTGCAGTCTGGTCCGAGTGGTATCAGAACTTTTAAGCGTTCTAGACACAGGCGGAGGTGAGCTCGGCTGCAAGGGGAGAACAGCAGGATCAGAGCCATACTTTCTGCAAGGGAATGTCATTTCTTTCACTACTGCCCCCCTACAAGGCAGTTTTCAGGTTTCCCTGTTTCCACGCACCACAGGATTCCCCTCAGGTACCAGTAGAGACTGCCACTAAACTATTTACACTTCAAATATCAGCTGTTCACCAATACTTGCATTATTGCTAACCTCTGACAGACACTGTTTATTTTGTTGCTGTCTGAACTGATAATCTGACTCATCTGGATGAACTTTGTGGCGGGGCAAAGGCACACAGGAAAATGGTACAAGCATCTCATGGGTTTCCACTCTCTCTGAGCTATTTGCTGCCTGTTTTGCTGAGAAGAACTTTTGTGAAAGCAGTTTTGAATTACTGCTACCCCCTGCACGCTTGTTCATTGCTGGCTCAGGGACATTTGCTATGAACTGACCTGAACACCTTCTTTTTGCGTGAAATTAAGATCATCAATGAGAAAAATGGTCAGTTCAAAACACTGTAACAATCCCTGCTGGCAATTAAAGGAGCGAGAGGGATGGTAGTTCCCAAGAACTGCACTCTTATTCCTTTCTAGGCCCAGGTCTGAAATGCTGCTAGAGGTGCAAGGTCTGTGGGAATGAGAGAACCCAAGACCTTCCCCCAGGCAGACTTCTGACCTTGGCTTACATCTACAAAGACAGGCTCCAGCACAACAGCATTGCTGGTGATATGAACCACTTTCTGCAGAATATGACAACATGTTCTGGGGTAGATGGTTTAGGCAGCAGCGGCAAAGCATATCATCCTCAGGTTGCAGAGGAAAACTGTTCCCACTGTCTCCTCCTCTGGATCATGTATGCAGAGAGGAACAGCAGATTTATGGAAAACTATCGAGTGTGGGTTGCCTTTATCACCTCCCTCTCTCTTTCCCAGACATTAATGATTTATGTCCAAAGTTGTCATCCCAATCAATAACACAATGACATCAGCTTTACCATTCACATGCAAGAAATGCCAGTGCAAAAGAGTCCTGAAAGCCTATCCCAGCCCCTGCTCATGCACAAAGAAACTGAATCTTAGCCTGATCTACCTCAATGCAGGGGAAGAAAAAAAAAAAAAAGAAAGAAAAAAAAGAGCATGGACAGTTCATTTTCATTTGTTTTTCAAATGCACTATTGCACCCAGTTTGAAAGGGGTGGGGGAGAGGAGTCTGTAATCAGGCAATTATGTCAGTGACAAGCAAGGATGATTAAGGGTGGAAGGGTCAGGGGTTTTGCTGATGAACTGTCAGCACAGGGGAGTGTTCACTGGCCGTGCTGTAGCTGTGAGCTCCTCACAGTTTCTCCCATAAATCTCTTTACGAAGGGTCCATCATTCTGTCTCAATAACAGTCACAGGGCTGCATATGACCAGCAAGGGCCTTGAAGAAAACATGTTTTCCATTAAACATGAACAAATAGAGGAGTGGGGAAAGGGAAATCATAATCCAAAAATCAAACTGAAAGAACAGTAATCACATCAATCTCATCTTTTACTTCTCAGCTTGCTCTAGGGCAAACCCCACTGTCATTAAACCCATATGGCTGACATGTGGGGATTTTTTTCTACCTGGAAGCCAATTTCCAACACAGAGCTTGGTCAGGAGTGTGTACCCACTACAGGAGTTTGCCCTGTGTTCCACAATGACCCATAGGGCAAACAATGAAAAAGTACTGCTGGTTCACACTGGCACTACAGTTCATGTCATCCCTTGGGAGACTGGACACTGACTTCTTGCACAGAAATGAAGAGGAGCAGGATCTTGTGGCCAAAGACATTCTGGGGTTTGAAACCCATTTTTGGATATGCCACAGACTTCCTGAATGGCCACACTGGCAAGTCACCGAGTCAGAGCTGTCAGAGCACAACCATCAAGCTGCAGCACAGAGCAGCACGTGTCTCCTCACAGCACAAGTACAGTCTCCAGCCACGCACTTCACCTACGGATCAGCCCAAGTTAAAAACACAGCTTGAGCAGAGCTCAGATCTGGGGGCTCCACCTAACAGCAGACTGCTGCATAGCATCTGCCATGGGCAGGTACCAAAGACCTGGAGGCAGCTCCCAGTCCACTGTGAAAACAGAATTATATGTGTAACAGGAAAAAAGTTTGGGCTATCAACATCTAACCAGTGGCAAAGGTACCACAGTCCACTCCTGAATGCAGAGAGAAATGGACAATACACCTGCAGCCTGAGCTTTGGGCTGATTCTCAGCACTGTGTTTTACCAGGAACTGGGAGGGTGTTGCATCAGGAACTGCAATTCCTGGAACCAGTGATCAGCTTCGGACAGGAGCAAGCACTGGCTGGATTGCTGAGACAGCGATTAAAAGGGTGGCACTGATCTGCCACGTCAAAAGCTGGGTTATGTGCAGACTGAACAAGATCAACCCTGTTAAGCATCTGAAAGCTACAGGCAAAGGTCCAGTCATGTAATAAATCCCTGGACACTTGAAAACCTTCCTGTTGTGCCCCTGGACCACAGTAGAGTGAAGGTTACTGCTTGTCCCAGGCTCCTGCAGACCATTCTCAGAGAAGCCACTCCTGCCTGTGGCTCTCCTGGCCACTGGCCAAAGACCGTGGCCTGCAGCGGGGGTGATGGCCTGTGCCAGCGCACCAGGCATCAGGAGGGGCCACCTGCCCTGGACACAAGTGCAGTATGAGCTGATAAGCTCACAATGGCACATAGCAGGGCTCGAGCTGCAAGCACACTGCAGAGGTAGGTTGTGTTGGCTGAGCCAAGGCAGGTTTGGAAGAGGTTTGACCAAAGCCATCACTTCGGTGCTGTCGCTGGATTTTCCCCTACTTTGCACTCCAAGCTGAGCCACACTGGGATACGAAGGAGCAACCAAGCCCGCAAACTGTCCTGGCATGTGAGCATGTTGCTTTCCTTCAGAGAGATTCAAACTGAACAACTTCCCCAGCTGTTTCCCCTCTGCAGCATTCAATACCTTCCTTACCTTTTAATTTTTAAAATCTAACTCGATCACAGTCCTTGACCTCTCTTAACTTCCAACAGCCCCAGTGGACCATGATGGGTTCTTAAACCACAGAGCACACACTGCAGGTGTGACACATTGATGGGTGTATCAGAAATAGAACTCCAGAACCCTGGGAGGAGATGGAGTCATTGCTCACAGGACTGGATGTGGCATGGAGGGCTATGGTCTAGCTGACAAAGTGGTGATCGGTCAAAGGTTGAACTCGTTGGTCTTGAAAGTCTTTTCCAACCTAAATGATTTTGTGATTCTTTGAAAAGCATCACAGAAGACTTAGCTAAAAGACCGTTTCAGAGAGAAAGCAATTTCAAAGCCATTAATCTTTCTTATCAAGTCGTGGAGCTGCCCCTGGGCAGCTGTAATTCCACAGGTCAGGCCATGACGTGAGTGTCTTTTCTCCTTGTTTACCTGGACTCTGTTGCAATGTGGCTTTGACAATGCTGCAGGCTCTTGTATTCAATGAAAATACCAGCATTGTGCAGCCTCCAGACAGAGCCAGACGGCATTCCATGTAAACCACTGGATTATGCCAATATTTGACGCATCTGCCAATATCTGGAAAAACAAGTCTAAAAGCCCATATTGTTATATAACAGAGAAACAAGGCGGGCTTGGTGCAAAGGGCTGCTGCCTCTCGCTGCCTTGATCCTGAGGAAGACAGAGGATGACAGAAGGAGAATTCCAGTTTCAGCAGAGGCCAAAGCTTTTGCATACTAGCTGCAGGAGAGATGGGAGAAGCTGGAGCCCCTCCTCCTGCCTAAGTGGGAGAAAATCAGGCTCTCACAGCAGCATCCTAAGCAGGATGCTTAGGTGTTTGATGTGCTGAAGAAGAAATCTGTGAAGGACTTGAAAGAAGGGGGCTCTCTACCTTCCCAAGGGATCAGCCTGCTCCCCTCTTCCTGCTCAGCTTGATGAGAGGGAAAACTCCTGTTTGAGATTCCCATGTTGGGGGCATCGGGATGGCCAAAAAAAGAGCGAAACACCTGAAAGGTTTCAGAAACCCAGAGCCAAACACAAGCCCTGTCCCAAAGAGCTGAGTATCACCTTTTATCTTGTTTCACCTGGCCACTCTGGCTAGGACAGAGCCCCTCTGCTGCTTCTGCTTCCTCCCCTGTGTCTCCCCTGGGGCCACGAGACTAGAAGCAGGTTCCTCTGGGATGTGGAAGGCAAGCAGGGCAAGGATGCCCTCTCTTCTCTGCCAGGAGCTGCAATGGGCCAGGAGACTGAAGCAGAAGAAGATGAAAAAGCCCAGCAGCCCCATAGCCCTGCCAGCTGATCCACAACAAGCTGTAGATGGCTGCATGTGGAGGAAGGGAGTGCAGGCCCTTGAAATGGCAGACCCACTGCTGCCCACTGCTTTCCCTTTGTGCCTGTGCAAGAGCTTCTGACTGTACTTGGATTATCTGACTGTATTTGGATTATCTACTTCTACCCCCAGCTCCCCTCCAAGGTCCTCTGTCCTGAGCCTCTATCAGAGGGGAGCCTGGCTCTTGCTCTGCGCAGCCCCCCCTTGCACTCGGCTCTGCCTGGCTGCAGAGGGCTGTAATTTCACAGCCTGCTCTCCTCTCCAGCTCCCAATGACATCACCCACTCTGATTATATAAAGCACAGGGAGGAAGCCTTTATTTATGCGTGCTTTTTGCTCATAGCTTCAGCTGTCTCAGTGTACAACACACATGCAAATCCCACTGCAGGAACTGGGCTCTCTTTTGCCTGAATCAAAACTGCACTGCAGAAAAAGGCGTGGGTACAAAAAAAAGTCCCTGTTTCCTTCCCCCACACCTCTGAGTATATTTTTGAGGAGTCTGGGTAGAAATCAACCTAGCACAACACTCTGCACCACAGCAAGCTGGGCACAAAGCCACCAGCTTCCTCCCTGCCTGGAAAGTCCCCAGAGAGATGAGGGACCTGTGCTGGCAGCTCCAAGCCTTGTCTCTGCTGGTCACAAAGTGGCTACACAGGGGCTCGAAACCTACCCACCTCCAAATGCCCGAGGGGGTCCCTGCAAAGGCAAGCCCAGGGCTGTAAGGCCACTGGCAGTTTCCCCTCCTGGGCCCTGGTGGGCTCAGCCAAGCCCCTGAGCACCCCCTGACAAGCAGGTGACCCCCACCACCTGCTCCATCCTCCTCTGGTCAATGCTGCAGAAATGGCTGCAGACACGAGCCATCCCTGAATGTTAACATTGCCAGAGAGACAGCGGCTTCTTTGCTAGAAGTGGTTTGGGATTTGTGTGGGGTTCTTGCCAACTTCCACCATGGGCAGAAGCAATGGAAACTGAGAAAAGAAACTTTCTCTGCTGAGGAGTCAGGCAAACACACGCGCACATTCAGCTCTGGAGCAGCAGGTTTACCAGACTCAGCACTATCCCCTCGTCAGACACTGCTGAGAGACTTTGCTGAATCAAGGCCTGAACATCTGCAAAACACACACATGCACAGACACACACACACACACACACACTCTCTTCCCATCTTTAAAAGATCAAGCTTCCCTCCCAGCAGGAAATGACCAACTCGCCTCCAGCGGCAGTTCAAAATGCTGAATTCTTAATTTTGTATGTTGAAAGAAGGGAGCATCTGAGGGAAGAGAAAAGCATTTCCCAGATATTTTTGTACTATGCCTCCAGGTCTATAGGGCTTGAATTCAACAGTGGATTTAAGCATGTGCTCAACATTAGGAATATGCTCAAGTTCCACTGAGGCTAAATCAGACGCTTGATCTCTGGGAGATTTAAAAAAAAATAGAACCAAAACAAAAGAAGCACCAAAAGAACCAGAAGAAGAAAAATCCTAACATGGAGAAGGACATTATCATATGTCTCCTCTTCCCTCTAAGCCTTTTCAAAGTTGAATCTAATTTAACCCTGAAATTGGAAACCACCAACTTTGTTTGGATTTCAGAGCCTAACAGATTGCCTAAAAAATTCAGGAGGGATCACTGGTTAAAGAAAGCAATTCCTGGAGAAATGCATGTGACCCCACATCAATAATTCACTGTATGAGAAAGATTTTGAGAAAAAAGTAATGAGAAACACATGCAAAAACCCCAGGGCAGGGAAAATACGGTTTCCTTCTAAAAGCAATTCACAGGTCAGAGGCTGCTTATCTCCAACAGCCATCACACGACGAGACGTTTTTTCCTTACTCTTGTCCCTGACCCCCAGCCCAGCCCTTTCTGCGAGGTATGTGCTCCCTGCTCTACTGAGCGCTTGTCTCCAGTGAGGGAAGAGGTTTTTGCAAGCACCTGTCTGCGGGCTGGAGGCGGCAGGAGCGGGCTGAGCCCCCGCTGCCTGTGCTGCAGCGCGTTATGCAACAGCCGCGAGCCCTCCGGCCACGCAGTGATGCTGCGGCGGCGCCCGGCCAGCCTGCAATAAACACACTCACACCCGCTCAGCCCGACTCCACAGGGCACCACCGACACGTGTTTCAGAAGGAAATCTGACTCACAAATACACAGCTAAAAGCTAATATTCTCCACCTGAGCTGTGGAATCACTCACAACAAGCCCCGCTTTTGGATTTTAAATCTGGTCTCTTCTCATGATTATTTTCCTGCGTTTGCTCCCAGTTGGAAGAGGAGACTTGCTCATCTGACTGTTTCCAGTCAATTTCTACCGATGGCTCCCTGGCATGTAGGAGTATTTGTATTCCAAATGCTAATAAAATGTGCCATGAAAATTAATTGAAAAAATCATTCATCTATTTAGATTTTTAAATGTAAAGAGCTACCATTTAAAATAAACAAAGAAATGAAAATTTAAGACCGGCAATAAAAAGACCTGACAACATACTATAAATAGGAATTTAAAGGAACAAAAAAGTTCTATGGGCAACATTTTCAGCCTCATCTTAACCATGTCAGGTCTGTCTGCAAAAGTTAGAGATGAACATGCACTCAACTGAATTCTCAAATCAAGGGCAAAGGAAAAACAAACCACAAATGACGAGATCTATGACCTAACAATGGTAAGAACAATAATAGAAATATTAAAAACACCCCAACCCCAAGGCAATGCAGTTTTTCAAAGTCACATAAATCAATGCACCTCTGCCTGGTGACAAGCCATGTACCAGGCAGATAAGGGGTGGCACAATGCATAAGAAAACAGCAATGTACTGATGTACTTCTCAACTGCAGTGTTTTGTCCAAAGGCCACCTCAGCGACAAAACCAAAACCAGGTACACTGGGAAAGAGAGCATCTTACCAAACAACTGAAACACTTAGGAAAAAATGGCCAGTTTTGGGGCACACAAACCCTTCTCCCCATCTGTAACAGAAGCTGCAAGCCTTAAGGTAAGCATAAAGCAAGGGTTTTACCTGAAAATGTACTGCCCACACTCTCCACTGTACACTTTGAAGAAGGCCGTCAACAAACCCTGCCCTGAGCCCTGTGTGGCCTTGCACTGCAGCGTGAGCATATGGCCAAGTGCACCTTACAGACACACAGAAATTACTTCTACTCCCAACTCTTCTAGATGGGGAGACTCATCACTGATGTCAACTTTGGAAGAGCTTCAGGTTCTTGGCAAACAGAAGCTGCAAGACCAACAAACCTTGTGCCAAGTGATGTGTTGCCACCACTGGTCCATTCCAATGTGGATCTTTCCAGCCTACTACTGCAGTCTGGAGAAAGACAGGCTCTCTCCACATCACACAGCTGTCAAAATCTCTGCGTTTCCTGGGATCCTTCTGAGTATAAAACTGAGCATTGCTGAGAGGGCTCTCCTGTTATGATTTTGAAGGCAAATTAATTACTTCAAGGTTTTCAAAAATCAAAAAGCCAAAGAGAGGGATGGAGGGAGGGAAAATCAGGCAGCCTCCAATCCTTTGGTGAAATACAGGGGATCTGGCTGAAAGATTTGGATTTCCTGCAGGACAGGTGTCTCCTGGGCTGCAGTCTGGAGTGGTAACTGACAGTTTTAGCTGTATCTGTGGCTGTATATGTGGCTGATCAGTCTGTCCACACTGTGCAGATGTTAAGTGCAAATCACACTGTTCAGTGGGTGCAGGGTGGCCTACATACG
Organism: Corvus cornix cornix; assembly: GCF_000738735.6. Taxonomy (NCBI): domain Eukaryota; kingdom Metazoa; phylum Chordata; class Aves; order Passeriformes; family Corvidae; genus Corvus; species Corvus cornix. The sequence continues at coordinate 10,054,545 of NC_046336.1, forward strand.
TTTTGAGTTACACGGACACATGAGAGAGCATCCACTTCCACGATTCAAAGTCACAGCACTGCAGACACAGCTGTGAACAGGACACTTCTGAAAACTTGGCAGTCCCACCCTCATCTTAGAGGGCACTTCAGGGAGCAGGATTGCTCTCATCTCACACTGAGTCTATCACCTTCCAGTGCACTCCGTTCTCTGACGGCACTGTTTGCTCTGCTCTGCTATCACTAGCTGCCATCCTTCAGCCTATCTAGGCTTTGTCTCTGTCCTCTTCTCTGACGGTCTCCTGGACTGGAAGCTCTTTGGAACAAGTATACAGTTGCCAAATGCATAGACATTGAAACAGGTTCCCGTGACTGCACTCAGAATTCCGAAATCAAGCAGATCCCAAATAATGATACTAAAGCAAAACTAGGATTCTGAAGCTGAAGTGATGTATCCGGAACTAATTTTATTCACAACACAACTTCTGGGCCTTTGGATCCTATTTGTTGCACATCTTGAGGTTTTCTGCTTTCAACTATATGGCTAGAAGACAGAAGCTTCATTTAAATGAATAAAAAAATTATTTAAATAAAGAGACTATCTGTAATCTCATGACTTCCAAACGTAGGCAAGACAATGTCAAAAACTTTTGAATACTGGTGCTCACAGTAATAAAAATTATGCCATTTTGGAAGGTGCCTCCTCCAGAGTGAACTCACAGTTGCTCGGTAACATGACTGCTCATCCTTTGATCTTCAAAGGCACCGATGAGACAGGGCTGCTTCAACTCAGTAGAAAAAGATCAAATGCAACAGCCTGGGCTTCACAATGAGAAGGTGACGAGAGCAGCATAGGTGGCCATCTGCCCAGCAGAGGAATGGAGTCAATCAATGCCTGGCATTTTCTCTCACTCCTTCATTTTCATACAGATCTAGCACCGACCTCAGTGCTCGTCTGCCACTTTCTCTTCCCTCCTCCCAGCTCATCTATGCCATTCCTCGCAAGCAATATTAAAAGATGTCAAATAGCAACAGATGCTTTGGAGCAGATTTCCCCCTGGACTTAAATATTGAGGATCTCCTATTAATGATCTTGGTCATTTTAATGACCAGTATTTTAATCCCTGGTGAATATAATTAACTCCATTTTACTGTAGCACAAAAGACAATGTTACCAGCTAAACCCCTTTTAGGCTGAGCTGTGCTCACAACAACATGCTAAATCCTACAGCCACCACAGGCCACAAATTCTCTGCATCACATTCTCCTTCTGACTTAAAAACACAGCCCAGGTGCTGCAGGTACAGCCACACGTACATATCTCCTGCACAAGATCATTTGCCAGCAACTTTTCAGTTGTGCTGCCAACCATGCTGGTATTGCAATTTCCTGCCCCGGCTGTAGGATACGGCTACAATCCTGCATTTGACTATCAGGGAACATGCAAAGTAAGCTGTAAACATCAACATGCAGCCTAGGCTGGTTAATTACAAAGCCCAGTCTAATAAAAACTCCATCTTTGTTAAAAGGTGGTTAAAAATAGACCTGCTCTTTAAATAGCCAGCGGTGTCCTGTGCCCTGGTTCTCACTAATACCACTGTAATTATCCTTCTAGGGATACACAGTGTGCTCACAGCCGCCAAGTCAGTGCAGCGTCCTCCTGCATGCTGCCAACACGCCTGCAAAGCAGCTGTGCCATTCATCAGAAACCTGCCTCCTTGCAGAGGAGGCACTAACCTGCTTTGCTGCGACCTACAGATTTTCAGCCTTACTGCTAGAATTAGGCCACCAGCAAAGATAGCCAAGATTTTCCAAACTCTCCAGCTATTCTTGATTATTCTGTTCAGAGGTTTCCTGGCTAAGCACCATGCCTTTGAAATGACGTTTGGGCTCCTGCAAGGCTTCTGCAGTCAGACACTGAGAAGCAGAGATGCTCTCACTCCATAATCCTTAACGGCCTCTAGAACTGCCAGGCCATGGGAAAGTTCTTCAGCTCAGTCCTACTGCCACCAGGTCCTTCCAGCCTCTCTGGAAGAAATCGAAGATGGTACACACCAGAAAACAGATGAATTAGCAAGGATCTGCAGAGACCCTTGAAGGGCCCATGCCTGCACTTGAGCCTGGCAGAACCCGAGGTAGCAGACAGCTTCCCAGCAGGCAGCTGGAGAGTAGCCAGGGACTGGTCTGCCTACAGTGGAAAAGCTACCCATGGTCCACAGGGTGTCATAACAATAAAAGTACACACAAACAGCCTCTGTTTCTTTGCAATACTACTGAAAGAGACCTTGGACTTTGGTGCCCTCCAAATACAGTCAGGTTTCAAACTTGTACTTTCATTAAGCAGCTTAAAAAAGCAAGCATTTGCTTTATAAGACAGACATCTGTACATCACTGAAAGACTAAAGGATGCTACTAACTTGTTATTTGGGAAAACATATTTCCTGTTTTTAAAATCCTGAGTGGGAAATTTGTCAATATCAAGGAGAGATACTGATCTGGTACTAAAAGTTATTTTTGTCATTAACATAATTTTTTAAATTACTCAGGTAAGTTATAGTTACTAAGAATTTTTCCATCCCATACATCTATTTTTCTGAAGCTCACCTCATGGAAGAAAATTCCTAACAAAAATATATTCTAAGAATGTGACCATTTGGCATACTTGTTTACACAAAATCTTTTATGCCAAAAGGAAAGCATGTGCTCTTCATCTAATATCTCTTCACACTGTCAGAAATATTTAAGGAGTCATCAAATATCTACTGCACCTTTCAGGTCTAGAGGGCATACATCTGGAACAAAGGAAGCAGTGCATGTAATTTCACCTTGTAAAATAATTTTAAATTTAACCTCAAACTTCCCAGGGAAAATGAATTACCAGTGAAGGTCACTCTTAGATGTATGTTCGGAAAAAAAGCACTAGGAAGAAGAACTTAAGAGATCCTAGCAGTACTTTTCCTACTGGATATGGATTTTTGCACAGAAAAACCAGCAATACTGTATTTCAAGAGGCTAGGAGTAAGCCAATATTAAGTGACAAATGGTTTTAACTCAAGTTACCTACACATATTACTCAGGAGGGGAGCCTGAACAGAGCACAGATCCCAGCACACTGACAGCAGGTCATGTGAGCCATGTCCTGATCTCACACATACAGAGGTACCAGGAAAAGAAAGTATTTTTGAAAGGAAGCACCAGAGAGTGTGAAAACACACCTTGCCTCTGTTTAGCTGGTATGATGTGCTAATACAAACTCTTTCTCAATACAGTTCTTCCAAATAGGAGCCAAGTTTATTGCCTAGAAAATTAAAACAATATAAACTTCAGGGGGGAAAAAACAACACAAACCCCCTGCCTTGCCCTTTCCCCTTTAACTTGGCACCTTCCTTATATTTTCTTTCTCTCCTGTAGGAGTGTGTGAAGGCCAAGAGATGTAAGACGGCTCAAACCTCAAACAAGGAAAAAGCATGGAGCTGGTTACTTGGAAATAATTTCCCTGAGCTGGAAGCAAGACAAAATGTATCTGTAACACATGAAAATTGCTCCATTTCTTTCAGCTCCACAACAAAACTTCTAGTGCTTTCAACAGGGCTCAAAAAATCATTATATTAAGCACAGTACACTCTACCTAGTGAGCTTTTGATCAGCTGAAGACCATTATGACCCTGAAGACCCTGTCTGGGTCTTCAATGCCACAAATGGATACAAATTTGATTCCCCCAAACCAAGAACAGCTGTAGTTGAGTAAACTAACATTTGTAGGAGGATTAGCTGCCTTACGCTTGCTGACCCTGTATTCTCCCAGTAGGAAAAGGGTTAGGACCCCACTTGGAACAAACCAGGCACAGAAAGGTTCATGGCTTGTTTTGGAGAGAAAAATAATTTAAAAAGACAAAGAAAAAGAGAGGGGAGCTGGAACACCTACTCCTCTGGTTTGGTGGAAACTGGTTTCCATTTGCTCAGCTGTCAGAGCACTATTAAGAAAATAACCACACGACCTTACAGAAATACCTGCAGCAGCACCACTTTATAATCACAGTCACACCCTCCTTCCTTGCGTTTTTGTAGTGCTTATGTCACTCTCAGGGCCTCATGAATTTAGGCAAGATTCACTACTGCTTCACCATCAGATATTTTCTATGTTGCATCCCATCCTGGGATGACTCTTTGTTGGTTTCAAAGAACACTACTGTTAAAAATCATAGCTAAAAAACAACAAAAAAGGTGATTTTCTCCAAAGACAATTCACCTCGAGAGAGTTTGTGGTGGATTTCCTCAGCATGGGAGCCAAACTGCAAACCAGAAGGACGAAGCTTTTGACTTTCCTAGTGCTGTGCTAGCCAGGAGCTGGCAGAGCTTGCAGGCACTTACAGAAAGAGCAAAGCAGTAAACTGGAGACAACATTTCCACAAGCACAAAAGGGTTATGCAGCAGGCAAGACATTTAAGTGAGAATCAGGAGACCTGTCCACAGACAGCTTGCATGACCCCAGGTAAATCCCTCGAGGAACTGAAGCACGCACCACTCATCCACAAAATGGAGCTAATCCTAATTCCTTCATGGAGTACTGCACAGCTATATCTGCTCTTGGTTTCCAGGCACTCATGTAGCTCAGCAATGACAAAGGTGTGGGAAGAGCCAGGAGATTAGGATTCTTTGGGAAGCCAATTCATCCAGCTTTCTCTGGTACTTAATAAGGCTCTGAGCACAACATGGCCACATTTCCCAAAAGGGATCAGTAACTCCTCATTGCTCTGTATATGCAGCAAAAATCTATCTGAGGTCTTCTCTTACCTCTGTCCCAAGAAATTCTCAAGACAGAATTTCAAACGGAGTTTAGTCATAATCAGGAAGACAACATGAAGGCTGTATTGTTGACACTGCAATCAAGCAGTCATAAAACTTTTTATTTCTTTAAAATCTTTAGTTTCTGATGTCCTACCGTTAATCCCATGTGGCCAAAAGATGATGGTTTAGGTCCCATAAAAAAAACATATACCACAGTAGCTCAGATATCACATGACTTAAAAAAACCAAATAAACACCTACATAAGATGCTTCTTTTTCTTTCTGTTTTTAAAATACATAGGTTACATTGGCTCATACACTGGTTCTCTGTGGGGGGGTCATGGTTTAACACAGCTTGAGTTTTAGTTAAGGAGGGCTCCACTTGACTCTGGGTGCTGGGATGCCCCGAGTATCACCAGAATTGCAGGGAAGATTACAAGAGTTGGCAAGATGAATCATATTTTTCACTTTAAATAACAGAACAATTAAAAAAAAATCTCATTTGAAATGAAAAAAAAAAAAATCCTTTAAGAACCTCATGCAATTTGCTTTCCCTGGATGGCTGAGGGAAAGCACAAGCCAGCGCTGTCTGCACAGACCTGGGAGCCCGACTGGAGAGCTTATGGGAGTCCCCTGCTGTGTACCGCATCTTTCCACTCTGACTGCTGCTGATCATTCCAGTGTGCCCAACACAGTCCAAATTCCTTCCCATTCCACTCTTTCCCCACCACATGTACTCTTCTCAGAGATCTTTCCAACACACAACTCAAAGACACTCCTGACTCCAGAGAGCCTTCACACATTTTCCTGAAGGATATGACACTGGATACAAGATTTTGCTTCTCCTCTCCTTTTGCAATCCCTTCACTGAAATGTATCCCCATATGTGCTTTTCCAGTGAACACCAAGCCTGTAAGCTGCTTTTCCAAGCCAAGAAAAGTTTAAAAGAGGTCACACCACAGAGAACAGGCTCTGCGCAGTACCTAAGAGGGTCACATTATGTAGAATACCCATGGGAGACAAAGTGTTCCCATATAGTTTCCTGCCTTTTTTGGCATAGAAGTTGCTCTTTAGGTTAGGTGAAGTGGGAAACACATGCACTGGAAAAACAAAAGATCAGTGGGTTTTTTCCCCACATTTGCCTATCTCAGCCAGAACTCCTCAGCATACTTTGAGGGTCTAACAGAGTGATTCTTGCTATGAAAGTTGACTGCTATATTCAGCATTTGGGACTCTCTCCTTCACACTCACAGAGACACTCAGCTTTGGAAGACTTTTTTTCTTCCCTAGAACAATGCTGAAATAATTTTCTTCTTAGTCAGACGTTAGACAAAACTTTATAGCAGTAACCACAGTTAATCAGGGCAATAGGCTGCACTGCTTCCCTGTGCAATCCTGCTGTCAAATGCTTTTAAGGCCATGCTAGATTGGCACCTGCCAGAAAAGCTTTTGATCGAGCTTCTCCTACCTTGGGGTGAGGGGTCCAAATGAGCACTGCAGGCCCCTCTCAGCCCCATCTCTGACAGCTTCAGAAAAATTTAGAAACCACAGAAATCCGAAGAACAGAGTTTCTTGCTCTCCTTTAGGTACAGGGCCTGAGCCAGCTGCAGGGGCAGTGTGCCAAATCTGTGGAAACCTCTCGGAGGTTTGACCTGGGTGACAGAGCAGAAGATCTGCTCCAGAGTGGCAGTTGCAGCTGGCAAAGGGCATTAATGCTATGCGTGTGGGAGCAGGCGGGCAAAGTAAAAGGGAGGATTTTGAGGCATCTGCAAGGCACTGTTTCCATTAGCAGAATGGAGACAGCTCCCTGCAGTGCACATTGGCAAGGAAAGGACAGGAGCAAAGCAAATAACAGGAGGGGTTGCAGGGAGGAGAAACCCCCCCCACCCCAAACTGCTGAAACCGGTTACACCCCAGCAAGCCTCACTGTGTGCAGTTACACAGCTGCAAACTTGGAAAAGGGCAGACAGCTCTGAGGAGCGCCAGGATCCACTCTATGAGAAACACTGGAAACAAACACAGATCAAAGGGAAACACCAAACTGTATACACAGCTGGGGCTGTCTTCCCCTGTTAAAAAGAGAAGGGCACGTAGATTTTAACTGCAAGCTCTTTGTGTGTGCTTGCACGTAACTGTGCATCTGGGCAAACACGTGTACTCGCCCCACACTTGGCCTCCTGACATTACCGGAGTGTAGCTAATGAATGGTATTTTCTGAGCTGTATGGAAGATTCCCACACAGCTGGGCAAAATCTGACTGGGCAACCCACAACTCAAGCCACCCCAGGGAACAAGGCCAAATAGGTGGACGTAAAAGACATGGGAGATACCAAGCAACCTCTGTTTTAGCCTCTGATGTCTACAATAAACCTGCTGCACCGCTCCTCCTTTTAGAATGACTCATTTGAACAATTTCACTGAGTTTCCAGAAGCAGCAGAACAATTCCCATCTAAGGGCTGGGCTTTGGCCACGTGGAATTAGAATGAATTACCCCAACTGTTCAGCAGGTTGCATCTTGAACTAGCATTGTAAAGTCTCTCCTGAGAGGAAAATGTGGAGGACACATTGTCCAGAACTTCCTGGGAGAGCCAAAGGAATCCCTCCTGTACAATCCAGCTCTGAGAGGACAGTGGAGAGGAACACACTGCAGTAGCCCATGGAAATGCTGGCAGCTTCCTGTTGTCACTTCCTGTAACACTCTTGGCTGACCAGGCTCTTCTTCAAGGCTAGTGACAGCCATAGTGGGCTCCTCAGGGCTGATCTCACCTCTGAACCTTCCTGTTCTGTTCCTTTTCTTTCCTGGGATGCTCACAGGGAGATCTACCCATACACAAATCAGCAACAAAATCAAGTCTGGCATCAACCACCTTTCCACATATCCCTCCTGATGGTTGTATGGCTTTGCTAGCCTTCACCCACGTGGAACGGTCCTTGCCCTTTTACTACAAACACACTTAATCATGAGAAGAGCAGTGTCTATCAAATGCCCTCCTTTTGTTTCTGCATTATTTGCTGTCCTGGACAGTAAGGAACCCTTGGCACTGCTCCCCAAATGACTCAGCATAACTACAGCACTGTAGAGACAACTAGAGAGGAGCAACACGTGAAGGAGCAAGTATTCATCCGAGAGTCATTAAGAGCTGTGCTTCTAAATGATTCAGATGCTTTTAGATATTCCACCCTGGCTCAGCAACCAGACAACTCAGAGACAGCAGCCTGCACTTGACTCTGTAAGCATGATTAAATTTTGTGCAGCTGTTTACTACCTACCACGATAAAAACCACACCCTCACCATACGAACTGCTATCAGCCCAGACCATGTGTGAACCCGCTGATACCATGCACGGAGTCTGCTTCTATGAAAGTAACACTGCATTTCAAACTCACATCCTGTTTCCACTGGTGGCTTCATGAATAAGCTTTTCTGTACCAATCCTCCTTCTTTCCCTCAGCCCCTCCTGTGCAGAAACCCTTGTACAGACAGTTACAAGATCACTCTGGAACTGCTACATCCCCTTTCCTGCCTCACCTTTTGTGAGCTGAACATGCTCATTTGCAAAATTTCCCATTCACAGCAATCTGTTCTTCAGCCTGAGTCTTATAAGGGACTCAACTCCCGGGAAAAAAAAAAGAAAGAGAAAAAAGCATCCATCCTTCGCAAAAGCTTTTCATTTTTCCTTAAATAAGTCATGTTTCTCTATGAATGTACTCTCAAAGGTAAATAATTAACAGGCAAGAGGGACAAAATCTTATTACACAGCTAATGGGAAGTGATGCTCAGGCAGCAATGTACCCATAAAGTGTAGCTTCAAAAGACAGCCCCTAGGCTTTCTTAGCGGAACATGGGGCTGAAAACCTGACTCATGCAAGGATTCCTCTGCATTCCTCCAGACTCAGACAAATCCAAAACCTTTACATGAGATTCAGCCTGCCTCTAACAGACTCAAGTCTCTTTCACCTCTGAAAAACAGGATACTCCAATTTTGCACAGGTACTGTAAGGAACAACCACAAAGAGCACTAGGCAGACATGATCTGTGTTTCCACACAAACTTAAACTCCTGAGGACAGAAGGAAAGCTGGTAGATTACACCATCTACTGCTATGTTCTGCCATGGTCCTGACTTAGCCCTGTCCATGTTATCCACTGGTTTCATGTGAAGAGAATTCCTGGCCCTTGGTTGCACATTGCCTATTTAATTGTTTTATGGTTTTCTCATGCACTGTTTGGGAGGAAACCTGTGAGGTCTGTTTGCCCACAGCTATGCAAACTACTCAAGGTGACCAGCATCATTCGCAGCCAGGTAAGAACCACAGCAATTGCAAGATGAAGCCCTTCTCTCCTTTCCCAGACAAGGTTGTGAACACCTGTCACACACTTGCATTTACCATCACAGCACCCAAAACTAGGAGTTAGACCATACTCCCATAGCAGCAGATGTGCCTCCACTTCGTGTCCCTTTTCTCTTTTCTGATGGGAGAAGGTGTCATGCAGCACCTCCTGGCCCTAGCCAACACTGAGGGGACAGAAGGACACTGAGAGGGACACAAGGACTGAGCATGAAGTTTTGAAGGAAGGTGGGATAGGGGAAATTTGTGTGAAGGAGAGAAAAGGCAAGCAACTGACTGGAGATGTGGATCAACAAAGCAAAGGACTAGGTCGATACAAACTTCTCCCTGCTCCTCTTCTTCATCCAGGCGCCGGATCTGTGCATGTTTCTGCCTCTGATCCGGCTGAGGTCACACCAGGAGGCACCTGGGGGCATCTCACTCTTCCCATCCTCCCTTGGAATATAAGGTTAGAGGTTCTCAAAGCTGTGATACTTTGGTAAAAATGGGCCACATACAGAAAAGAGAATGAGAGGTTCTTTCCTTCATTTCCTATCCTGCTTCCTGTGGTTATTACAAGTCTGCACGGGCTAGATTGCTACGTGTACGAGATGTAGATCAACACATACAACTCCAACTTCTGCCCCAAGAGTACAAGGTCCTGAAATTTGCCGCTAACAGGTGATCTTTCTCAAAATTATATTCCTATTACCTCATCTTCCCCACAGCAAAAATTCCCAACTGGCTTTTAGCTAGCAATGCTTTTAGGCCCACGAGCAATGTTAGTCACTTGAGCAAGAAAAGTTGTTGCATCAGGATTTCTGGCTCTCAGCACCTCAAAGAGCACCCTGGAAAAAAAAACCAAACCAACAAAACAGACCTGCAAAGTCTCCAGAGATCCATTTAGGAGAGAGATGGTAAGTACAGAGCCATGACATGACTGAAAATGGAGCCAGGAATGCTGAATGCCTGACTTCCTACCTGGGGCCAGAGGTCCAAGCTCACTGATTAAAGAAGGCATTTGCCCAGTCTTTGTAATTTTTTGAGGACAGCCATAAATATACAGAACTGGAGAGGGTTCAGCCTGAAAGAAAATTGTGGCAATGCACCCAAGTAGAAATCAGAGGATGCAAGTTTGGGAAGAGTTTCAGGAACCACAGCTGGCAATGATGCACTCCCAATCAGACTGGTGACCTCTGATTTGGTGCAGAGACCTGACTGCAGAGAATGTTTCTCTCGAAGATGGGAGTTTCCTCACAAGTCTCCCTTCTGGGAGGCAGGACGATGAAAGGATTCTCAGCATCAGACCATTATGACAAGGCCAAGCAGATTGTGCTGACAGTTCTTTCTACACCATGGGAGAAAAACACATCAGAAAGCGCCCCTAAACATGTCGTAGTTGAGAAGGGCTCTGTGATAAATATCTGTTTCTGAAAAATGGCTTATAACAGTGATTTTATTGTGCGACATTTTTGAAACAAAACCATTTTTCTTTGCGACAGTTTATCCAAAATAGTAGTATTGTTCTTTTTCCTCTTCCTTCTTCAACAGCTATTGGATTCCTAAGGGAGATGCAGAGATCTGGGAGCAGAAAGGAAGAGAGGAATGCATACATTCTTCACTGCATTGCTTTGAATAAAAAAATAAATCATATTGAAACTAGAAATTCCTATATGAGCAGTACTAAAGGACTTGCAATAAAATGTGGATCATTTTGTTTCCTTCAAATCTTGGCATGGAGACTAACTGTCCCTTTGCAGCAGCTGTACTCAAGAGTTCAGAATGTTCAGCAGCCCAGCCAATGTGAAACAAAGCCTTTGCAGACTTTCAGTTGTAAGTGAATCAAAACACTGCTTCTGCCCAAGGAGGCACTTTGCATGAGCAAGTGTGGTGGTCGGCCAGAGACCTGCCCCAGCGTTACACCAGTGACTGGTGAGTTCTCAGAGCAATGCAAAGAAATAGCAAAAGGCAAACTGACACTAAATAACACCAGCTGAGCCTGAATGTATCCAGAAAGAAAAGCTCTCTGACAGCCTGACTCCAAAAAGCACCAGCTTCACCCTCTTCAGGTTAAGCAAAAACATGAACAGCACTGTAATAAGTTATCCAGATCTCCTAAAACAGAGGAACATGCTGCAGCTCTGTTGAAAATTGTTAGTCCCAGCTGAAAACGGGAAAATTTTAGCTGAAAGCTGAAATCTGTCATCCAAACAACAGGGCTGAAGACAGCTAACTACCTCCAGCTCTTGTTCCACACTGGCCTTGGAGACAGGAGGGTTTAGCTACAGTTCCCACAAGGAGCAAGCTGGATCAGTGCATGCTCTGACCTTTGGATGTGTCAAAGAAAGATGCATGCTCAGCTGTGCTGGACACGGTTTGACTGCTGCAGAGAACATCACAGGTTCCAAGTTTTATTAATGAGGAAAACAATATGTACTGTGAACGTTTGCTACATGAAGTTAGCATGAAAACAAAGCCCACTCCACAGAACAAATGAAATTTACTGCATCAGTTTCTTGTTCCAACTCTCCTGATAAATAGCACTGAACTCAACAGCACATTGATTAGTTGGTTCAAGACAAACACTGATCAGATTGCCTTGGCAAGTATATATAGCACTACAAAAGCACAATCATCCTTGTCTATTCAAAGTAGCAAGGATTCACTACACTTTCATTTCCCTTCCCTCTATCTTTCCCAGCCTAGACAGCTTGTCTGCACTGTTTAAAAGCCCTACATTAAATGCTTTTCCTAAGACACACTCAAAGCCCTTGTTCTAAAGAAACAGAACCAAACAGGGCAAATGCTGCAGAGCCTCAGAAGGCCCCCATGTTTCAGTGCAAGCTGACCCAGGTCATGGGTCTCTCCTTGACATTCAGTAGGGTTTTTCCTTTATCTTATGCACTACCTCAGATACGCAACCAAACACAACAGTCAGCTCTGGGTGAGAAACCGCCTTGGAGAGCCACTCTGCAACAAATAGTCTCTCACGTCAAAGAAAGAATGGGTGAGGAACCACTGAAGATGGGGGATTCTGGTAAGAGTCAGGCTAAAAACCATAGTACTCGATCCTTGCTGTGTGCTTGTCTTCTTTGCTTCTGATCTTCTCAAAAGATATCAGAGAGAAAGGATGTTACATCACCTCACTCTGTGCTTTTACATGAAACAAACTTTTAGCAACTTGGTTTAGAATTTTAAATGATGTACTTTTGCAGAGCCACAAATTCTGCAATATCTTCAGAGATCCTGAGGTCTCCTTCCGTTCCTGGATCTATCTTTTGTTTGAACTGAATTATTGTTACCGTAAGAAAAATACGCCCTAATAACTCATTCTTTACCCAATTACTCAGCTTTGTTTTCCTTCCTTCTGCTGTATTGCAAAGCAATTATCATCAAAACCTAATAGAACAATGTATGATATACAAAAAAATGCTGGTGGTGTTTTCGGCTTTTATTTTTTACATCTTCAATAGCACTACAAAACTCTTTCTTCTTCTGTCAGAAGACATACGTTTTCTGACAGACACCACCACTGTGTTGGTCTACCAGAACTGCCACTTCACAGAGCAGCAGAAAGCCACCTCAGAGCTGTGTGTCTTCCCTTAATACCACACTGACCACATCCTCCCAACACTGGCATGTGCCTAAAATGTTCACAGACAACAGCTAGCACCACTATGTGTATAACACACAACATTTAACTTCAGCCTGAATTTCATTTGTTATCCTTTTCGAGAAAATATTACACTTGCAAAGTTCATCTTTCAGTCACACACTTTATCTTGGTTTTTTTTCAGAAAATGATCAAGTGTTGCTTACACATCAGGCTTTTTGGTAGGCGTGTTAAAGGACTAAAGAGTATCATTTTAGTTACGTATTGCAGCTGATGAGAAGAATGCTGGTTTCTTGTTTAAATACAAGCTATGACTCATCCTGAGGAGAGATAAACTGAAACACATACCCATTAAATAAAAAACACAAACAATTTTTCAGTGTGAGCATTAATGACAGATAATAACTATAAATTAACTTTAATCTTTTATAACAAACAAAGTCCCTTATATAAATTTCACTGCAATATTTTCAAATAAAAAAAACCAAATCAAAGCCAAAAGAGGAGTCATTTAAATATTACAGCTAATGTTTGGTACCAAATCAAACGGATCCTCAGCAGAACCAGTGGAGTGTTCTGGAGTGAAATATTTTCAAGCAGTAGAACTTAAAACATTGCTTTAATATTTTAAAATACATTTTTAGTTATTTTTTTACATTAAAGGGGTACACATTAAAACATCATCAGCTCTGCAATATGGAGTCAAAGTTAAATCACATATTCAAAAAAAAGAGCATTTTGTTTTACTAATATTCTCTTGCTACTGCTTGAAAGAAAGTCTGTGTAATTGTTGAATCGGTTAAACCAAAATTTAACTGAACATGAAGACTGCTGTTCACAGACAAGAAGGGAAAAAACCAGAGTTAGAGACCTAATAGTGGACAATTTTGAAAATTATAGTGTGTGTCAATAATGGAGATAACAGTGAGATTCAGAAGGAATAATCTCAAATAATAGGGAAAATGAGCACCTGTCAGCCACAAAGCCATTAGTATCAGGGCTTTTATATTTGTAACAGTTAAGTCTGGAGATACTGACAAACTTAACAACACAGCAAATTAAACATGGTGCTGGGGAACATAGGAAGCAATCCCCCTCACTCAGAAAACACACTGTGGAGTTTGAAAATAAATGCTTCCAATATGAAACTCGCTGCCCAAATCATTGGTAATGAACACTGCAAACACAGCAAAGATACCACAGTATCTAGCTGGGTTTGCAGATGTGGTTAGCTGCGGATCAAGCCATGGCATCTGCATCAAGGGACAGACAATCCCAAACCAGGAACATCAGACTTCTGACCAAAGTTCCCAGATACAGGAGTTTGCCTGTACAGAGCACCCAATGTGATCAAACGTGTGCCCTTCCCAGCAGGATGAAAACCAAAGGCTTGTAAAACCATGCCTGAGACAGACCTGGAATACAGTGCTCTGGAATGGGAAGCCCTGAAGGAAAGACCTTGCTGACAAGGCTGATGGTTAGGAATCTTCAGCCTGGAGCAGGTGGGGACTAAGGAGAATAACTGAGACCGAAGGAGAGGGAGATATTACACCAACTGAGAATGGAAAGACAAATTCTGCAGCAGTCAAACACCTTGCCAACATTCAGGAAAAGGTGACATAAGGGAAGCTCAGGTAATAACACTCTTCTCATGAGTAACACTTCTTGACATGCTAGTCAATAGTCAATCCTTATGGTACTCCCACCTCAGATAATACTACTGTCCTCAGTTAAAGACAGGGAATCAAGGCAGAAACTTCCTCAACTCACACAGACAGCTGGTACCCAGTACATCCCAACCCCATCAGTCCATACGAGTCCTTAGCTGGACAGTAAGTATGTAACACTGGCTGCTAAGATCTCACCCACGTGGAGTTTGAAGTTTTGCTGCCTGCCCTCACGCTAGAAGAAGATGATCACATATCCATGAAAACCTGGCCAATGTGATAGGACCAGGCTGGTACAGGGAAAGATGGAGACAGCTCTGCTCTAAAGCTGTACTGAGTGCCAGCAGCATTTGCAGTAACAATTAGATATGCAAATACTCACATTGAAGATTAGTGACGGTTTACTGTTGTCATGGAGAAAAAAGCACCTTCAGTTCTGGGTCAGACCCAAGGACTGCATTTTCCTTCCCTCACTAGTAAATAGAACTGGAGAGAGCACTGGAAAACCCAGGAGCCAACACTCCTCAACACAGTTCAACCTGGGACCAGAGAGGCTAAAGCTCAGGGAGCACTATAACCCAAATAAAAAACCCTCCCTGCATCAACTCAGAGAAACAAGACCATGGTAACTCTGTATATACTCAAAAGTACCAGGAGGTAGAAGCATAGGCTGGAAGAAAACACCCACACCATGCAAAGGCCAAGCTGCTTCCCAGCACTGCCAGAGGGAGGCATATGTGGGGGAAACTGAGAGCAACACAATTCATGAGGTACTCAGCTCCAACTCCCTTGAAGCTGCATGGAAAGATCTTGTCTGAAAGAAAATACAAACTTGGCTCAAAGCCTCTGTGTGACTTTGGCCATCCTCAGAGTCCTCCCATCCCTTGTTAAATGACGGGCTGCTAAGAGAGAAGAGGAGGCAATCAGCCTATTTAGACTCAGCTTTCCTTCCCACCCTGGGGGTTTCTTCATAAGAGCAGCTGGCCAGAGCACTGCCTTTGTTAGAGCAGCCACAAAAACCACACCCACCCTCGGTCCCCCTAAAATCCCACAGAAGAGCCAAGATAAGTTTATAATGGAAACCCTGACACAACCTTAACTGTAGCATCCTGAATGGAAGGCGATAATCTGATCTGTGTGTGAACTAGCTCCCCTTGTCTCAATGGTATTTATCTTACTTTAACTCCTGTTACAAAAGGGTTGAGTCATATAGTAGAGCCAGCCAAGTAACAAAACTGCAGGGCTTGCTAAAACGTCAGGTTCAAGGATAAACAGGCGCAATCCTAGAACAGGTTACAAGAGTCTCCACAGGAGCACTGGTGGCCAGATCTCGGAGCCTCTGGACAATGGTATTTTCTTCTGTGCTACAGAGATTATTACAGCCCAGAGCAGGGGTGGGGGATCATGGTTACACATAGTACCCAGTGCCCAAGAAACCTGATCCCGTAGCAACCTCATGTATGGAAAGTGCCCCAATCAGATTTCACTGTGTCAGGAGAAGAACAGTATTTACTCTGCATACAAATTAGTCACAAAACTGGGTCACTTCTTGCCTTTTCAGAGAGAGAGAAAAAAAAACCAACCAAAAACAAAGCTTCTTTTTCAGATCGTTTTGTGTCTTCCCCCCAACTTTTAAAACTACGTGATGCAGTGTGGTCACTCACAGCTGTCTAAGCTGATCAAACAGCACCTGCATGGGTAAGGGCAAAGCACATTACACTCACCAGGCTTGCATTTCTTAGAATTCAGCTCATTAGCTACTTACCGGTTTTTTTCTAGTTCGTTGTGCGTAGACCTGGAAGATAAAAAAAAATTTGGATTAGCCACCTTTGACCTCTGAGCACCGAAGTTCAACTGCTGCAAGCTGTACGCATCCTCAGTGGCACATCACAGTGGAAAGCCAACCAACTACATACATTAAAATCTATAACCTCATCCTCCTTGCTGACAAGAAGTTCCCTCCCTCCAGTGCAAAAGCTGGTACCCTTACTGCTAAAGAAAATATTCCCTAGAGACTTAAATGCACACAAAATCCCAAAGAGAGGTGATGATTAGAACAGGGGACCAGAGTCTGTCACTTCCAGATTCCTTCTGGCTCTGCCACCAACTCAGTACAGGACTGAAGTTATGTTTCTTTGTGCTTTAGTTTCTTCATTCACCCTGTAAAAATACTGGTATCATCTGCTAACACAGGAGCTTGTGGAGCATTAGTTTGTGCACATCAAATACATGGGAACCTTCCTGCAGAACTGGCTCTGTAGGGACAGCCCCAGGAGCCCTTCAGCCATCACATGCCAGACTCAGCCAACTTAGCAGAAGCAGACATGGCCAGCATTTGGGCACAAAATGGGATAGCCAGTACTGCCATGTTTGCAAACATCAGTGGGGATAGCACATTTAGGAAATCTGGAAACCCCTTGGGGATGGGAACAGCACCGCCACAACACCAGCATGCAGTGAAGTGACCCACAAAGTGGCACTGTGACACTCAACAAAGGAGGGGGCTTTGTCTTTATACCTGCCTGCCATGCCAAGCACACTGCCAGCATTCCTTAATTTAGAGCTTTGCAGCTTGAAAATGAAACCAACTAGAAACAAAAGGGAAACAGGCAAGTTCATTCTCCTTGCCTCTGTGATGACAGAATGAGTGGCAAAAAAAAGTTTAAATCCATTCAGGATTTCTAATCTAACCCAGGTAAGGTTGTTGAGGATTATTTAAAAGGATAGCCATTTCTCCAACATTTCTCTTTAACAGAAGGTCACCTTAAAATAAGAGTAAAAAGAACGCAAGAGCTTAATAAAAAGGATCTATTTTCTCTAATTTGGCATCACATTTCTTCCGGAGCTCTGAGAAGATTATCCTCTATCCCCCATCTGGAGAATCCCACAGAGAATTCTACAATTAGGGAACTGAATGGAGGATGTGCTCCAAGGGAAACCCTGTCATAATTAAATGCTTCTCCAAAAAAAGGAAGGAGGAGTGCCTAACAGGTGTTAGAACCTCATTGAAAATGACGAATAAACCGTGGATGTCTGCAAAAAAACCAAGGTAAATGAGTCTTAGCTGATCGTGGCTGAGAGCAGAGGAAAAACAAAAGTTACCATATACCTGTGCAAGCCACCCTGCTCAGCAGGACATGGGATACCCTAAAGGCAAGGCACACTATAGTCAAACTCTTCATGCTGAGGAAACTCCCAAATTCCCTCCCAAAAGTAGTGGATGTCTTCATTCTGGTTCCCAGGAATCAGAAACGTGAACATAATATTTAGTCCAGAAAACCTCCCAAATCAAACCCACATGCCCTCAGAGTCTAAACCAGCAAAATCCATTTGTCCAGGCAACTTGGATCCAAATTAACCCATCAAGACTGAGCTGAGGCCCTTTAAAACCACCACCTGTATGTAGTTTGAAATATGCTTATTGTTCTTATTTACTGTATGTTCCTGCAGGAGACTGTGCACTCTTCTTGGCTATGACATTAGCAGTTAGAAGGCCAAAGATATGCAATGGCTTGAATTCCTGTATTTTATCTAGCCAATTACCAAGGCCAGCACTGAAAGAAGAAAGTTTGGCCCACTGCTGTGAACAAAATTAAAACAGCAGGTTCTCCTTACTCCTCTCACACAGGAGACTCTTTATTACCTATCTGCCTTCTGATGAACAAGACAACTGAGAGAGGTCACAGGCTTTTCACCAAGTCAGGAAATATATGCTGTGGCTTTTAACCACATCTGTGGCAAAGAAAAAAAGCAACCCCCCAACACCTTCCCACTGAAGCTGAATGCAAATGAAAGAATTTCAGCAGCATTGAATGAATCCTACAGGAAGGCTTCTTCTCTTACCTGTCTATGTTTTGCTTAGCCTCACTGGGGACCATGTGGAAAAGTTTTAATTTTTTATTTCACCTGAATTTAGGAAAAAAGTCCATCACCACTCCCCACTATCACCATTCACTAACTCATATTTTCTGTGACAGTTTCCTTTTGCTTGGACAACACATAAAGGGAAAAAACCCTCTCTCTTCTGTTCATAATTCAATTCATTTTCTATAGCTCCTAATCCAAAGATTAGTTCCTACCCCTCATTTTTGGGCTGCACATGTTACTAAGACTTATTTCGAGTTAAACAAGGACAATGCTGTCAGTGAAGTGGAAAAAAGTGGAGGAACCTCTACTGATATGATTCAGAAAAAGAAGTCTTTTAAATAGGTACAAAACCAAATGTAACTGGATCACTTCAGCTGAGCTGCTCTTATCATCAACTGAGAACTCAGAGACTATCAGCAGACTGAAATCAAGGCCTCATCCTTGTGCACCATCACCAGCTTTTTGATGGGTACAGGATGAACACCACAGCTGTAAACTATTGCCAAAACTCAGGGAACACTCTGGGTTTACAACAGCAAGTAACCAGTGTGCTCAGTGAGATGCTGCTGTGCTGCTGCAGACTGTCAGCCACAGCCTGTGTCACCCAGTGAAACAAGGACACTGCTGTCAAGCATGGACCACAAACCAGGGGAATTCTCATCCCTGCTGTAAGATGGACAAGGCAAGCAGAACCTGCAAAGCTGAAACCAGAGCCAGGCAGGTATGGACATGTTCAGAGGGGAAAACAAAAGCCCAAGCACATGCACTGGCACTGCTCAAAACATCAGCTGCAATTTAAAAGTAGCTCAAGCACAAATTGTCTGCAGGGTCCTCATTTAAAAGTCAGGTTTCTATAGCAGTCAGTTCTTTAACAATCAGTTTAAAACACCCAAACTGATAACTACTCCTAAAAACTGAAAAAATGTTATTAATGAGGAGGATCCTGCTCACTACATTTTGAAAACAGTTTGGAAAAAGATCAAGAATGAGTTTTAGAAGCTTAACATAAAGGAGCCAAGCAAACAACAAAAATAGCAGAGCAGTCCCTGTCAAGATTTTAAGCAACGAAAAGTTGGAAGAGGACAAACATAAGTTTAACCCAATTTACCTCAGATACCTGAAACTGCATACAAAATAGGAAGAAAGAGGGAAGCAGCAATTTTCAGTCATTCTAATTTAAGGCCAGATGCAACAACTTTTTGTGCCAGTTACAGTGATTCTGCCTGCAACCTTGCTATCCAACACAGTAACAAGGTGTTGCTGAAACATTAAACTATGCTGAAGTCCTCCAGCAAAAGAGTATCTGCAAGTAATTTGCCATTTTACCCCATTTTCCTTATTTAAATAAAATCTCTCCTACCATGGCAGAGGCAGCCAAATTTCACCCAAGCACAGGTAAGGCACCACAACTAACTTCATCAGAGAGGAACAAGCTCTAAACAGCACTGAACTCATTTGTCATTGGGGTTTTTACTGTAATTAAAATCACAAAGCTGCCACATAACATTAAACACAGCTGACCTTTCTGGTTATACACATTTATTATTGATAAATGGGCCAATACATGCACTTGCAGAATATCTGCATTTTGGTTTGGGTTCTCAGTGAGGTAACTATTTTCTATTGGGAGAAACACAGCAGTCGAGAGCCCTTGTTCTATGCAATACACAGATGGCACTTAGACCCAAGGATCCTGTCACCTCTCTTTGATCACCTTCCTGCCTGTATTTGGCATCAGCTCCTGGCTCCAGAGGAGTCCAGGACTCCAAGAGCTCCATCTCTACCACAACAGATATACTATTGTCTCAGGAGGTGCTGCTGGCCGTAAGTAAGGGGCCTTTTCCAGTATGTCCTTAATGCCTACACAGACCCAGTGCTTCTCCAAATTCACTCACCCCACTCAGCTTTATCAAGAGTTTAATATGGAAATAAATATCCCACCATCTTGTGAAAATTAGGGTACAGTTACCTGAATCATATTTAGCAAAACAAGAACATCCAGCTGCAGACCAGGTCAACTGCTTTCTGTATTACTCCAGTCAGGTTCAGCTACTTCTCCTGCTTATGCACCTTCACACCACATAAGCACAGGAGCTCACTCTTCTTCATTTTATAGACTCTTCCTACATTCTGAATCTGCTGACACCCATTCACTGGGCCACTAAATTCCCCTTCTTCCGTTCCCCAAGCCAAGAACAACCAACCCTTCTGAAACCTGTGAACTACATTACTGCTCTCTTTTATGCACGCTCTTCCTCAAAAATGACAAAACAAAATCATGGAAAAGAAGGGTGATCAACAGCTTTTTTAGCTTTTAAATCCATCTGTGTCCACAAAACAGAACCTACTGGCTGAAGAACGTTCAGCCCCAGTGTTTTGCCAGGGTTTCAAGTGGATCAAGTAGCTTATGAAGCCAATGCAGAAGCCAGCCTGGGAAGCCCACAAAGAACCTTCACCAGTAGCAGCATGTGAGGCTTCCAGCCCAATGGCAAGACAAATGATGGCTGCACAAGAGTTAACTCTTCCTGCCCAGATAGAGCTGCTCAAGGGCTGTTTTTAAGGGAGATGTGAGCCCACTTTACCCCTAAAAGGGCCAGGAGTCTGGCCCTCAGAGAGCTGCAGCGGAGCCTTGGGAACATAGCAACTTATGGTACTCAACACTGCCATGAGCTCCTACAGTGAGGAGGAGCAGGATGCAGCTGAACAGAAGATGGCACAGCCGGAGCAGGAGTCCTTCTGCTGCCATCCTTATGCCCTTTCCAAGTAGCAGCCTCAAGTCTAACAAGAGCATCACCTCAGTCTTGCATATCAGCAAATCTAACAAAACATTTCCTTCCAAGAAATGCCAGAGAAAAAAATTTTCTTAAGCCATTACTACCTCATGATCCCCTACACTGTCTGGCCTTGAGGTCCAGAGCAAATTCTTCTCCACAAGGAGCTGAGGTGAGGGGACAGAACAGACTGTTTCACCTTCTCACTGACGTCAATGGAGATGCACCAGATTAACCTGGCCCCAAACTCTGGCTAGTTTTTCTGTCACTCTTAGATGGACACGGTATCAGATTCCTCCTAAGGCTCTGATCAAAGCTGTTTTCCCAGGATCAAGCCAGTCTCTTTCCAAAGTTCACATTCTCCGTCTCCAACAGAGAAGGGAACGCAGCCGTACTAGCATCTGCTCATGTTTGTTCATCTTTGGAAAAGGAGAAATGGCCCCACAGTCTGTTTTCAGCTCAAAGAGCGGAAGAGAGCTCTTCCACGTGGTTCACAACTGTAGAAAGTCACCTACATCTGGGTTTCTACACAGTATTGTGAAAGTCTCCTGCAAGACTCAGTCAAAACAACTTTTAAAAGTGTATTGCATACTTCAAGAAGTAAATATATTTAAAGTCACCTAAAGTATTTACACAGCCCTTCTCAATTTGGTACCTGCTCCCCATAATCATTATTTCTGTTTGCAACATTTCAAAATTAACTCTTCCGTAATACTTTTTATGCAGGAGGACAACACCAATACACAGATTATAAATAATTTCCCCATGGTCACACAAGAAACCTGTGGCAGAGAGCAGGGTATTCAATTTGGGTTCCCTGAACCCCAGGATAAGGTAGCTGTTCTCAGGCATCCCAGAGAGCTAACAAGAACACACATGCCATCTGATTCTTGGGTCAAATACCGCTAAAATATCATGTAATTATTGTGAAGTGTAAGTGGAAAAGTGAGAAAAAAGCCCACAACCAGCAAAAACCCAAACCTAAACCGGCCTTGATGTTTTGCCCACTGTCTGCCAAGTGGGCTAACCCAACTCTGAAACACCACTGCACAAAGTGCCAGAGAATAATCGAAAATGGGTGCCAAAAACAAAGCAATATTAATTTACTGATAAAACTCAAACAACAGAAGTATCATACATAACCCTCAGCTGGGGAAGCAACACTGTTCTGTTGGTGCATGTTCTGCTTTTTCAGCACACGGGAGAAAAGAGTAGCAAGACAGCTCCTCCTTGCTGAGCACCATGAGTTTATCCCAGCTCCAGAGCTGAGCTCACCCAAACTAGACTAACATCCTAATAAGCAGCACAAGGTGGCACTCTGCAGGGAAAGGTTTTCCAAGCCTGGCGAAATAACAGCAGGAATGTTGTTTGCATTCAGTGCTGCAGTCTAGGGCCAGCAAGGAAGTCCCCAGCTGGCCTCCCCCCCCCACTGTGCAGGCTGGGAGCAAGTGTGCTGGCGTGGGCTCTCTCCTGCACCACCTGAGACCCTCCATGCTCGTCCCAGCCGCAAGTGCTAGGGGAAAACTGTCCTCATGCAGGGCCCTGCCTGGCCAAGAGGAACTCGGTTTGCTGAACAAGCAGCTATTCAATATTTTGTTTTCTCCTCATTGTTCAATGCATGGCCTCAAGCCAAGCCCTGCTCTGAATACAGAACTGGTGCTTTCCTT
This sequence comes from Corvus cornix cornix, assembly GCF_000738735.6. Lineage (NCBI taxonomy): Eukaryota > Metazoa > Chordata > Aves > Passeriformes > Corvidae > Corvus > Corvus cornix. The sequence continues at coordinate 10,077,226 of NC_046336.1, forward strand.
ACAGGCTTTTCGACAGGCTCACCGAGAGCAGTGGCTGGGCAGTTCACAAGCACATTTATTGTCAAACATCCTCACTTTCCAAACTGGAAGCTAAGAAACAGAGAAATCAGAATTGCATCTTCATGTCCCTCTGAACAGCTCTGTGAAGACCCCCAAGGACCTGGTTTTCTGGGCCACTTTACATGTTCTAAGCACAAATCCTGCTGGTGCCCCCTGTGGCTGTGCACCACCAGCATTTCCGCAGCCCAGATACCAGGGTCTTATCTGGGAAAAAATCAGTGTGAGGAATAGACAGTTTGGGGTCTCCCATAACCAGCTGGCCTGAAAGGGACTTGCTGGCTGGACAGTGGGCAGCTGACAGCAGCCAAGAGTGAAGCAAGTTCTCCAATGTGGTATTCATTGCTCCATTTGTCTGCCTTCTAACTTCTGCCACAAGTGAGCTAAAGTCCTACAGAAACCACTTCCTTCTCTTCACAGCACACAGCTAATCACGTCAAAAAGGGCTGGTACACACAGATCAGAGACAAAAGCTGATGTATACTCACTTGGTGAAGTACCTTAGCCATTTCAGTAGAGAAACCCTAGTCCCTCTCCCTTGGACATACAGCAGACGATATCTTCTGTAACAATTTAGGACTTGGACAATTCAGGTAGATTCTCACATGTCAGGAAAAAGTGTATTTTTTGCCTTCACCAAGGCAAGATTCCTGTCTGTGATCCATGATGCAAGGGAGTTTGAACTTCTTGTAAACAGATTCCTGCCTTTTTTTTAAATACAATGACAATACCATGTATTTCATGATCTGGTGAAGAAAAATGTCACCATGGCACCTCCAAGCTCTCCCATGAACAAGGAAGAGCATGACAAAGAATGAGGACAGAAGAATATGAACACTTCTCTATGTGGTCCCTGTCCTTCTGACTTCCAGCAGGATATGACTCTCACTACATGGTCAGGCACTTGGCCCCTTCCAAGGCCACTTCAGAACCAGTATCCCAGTTGCTGGTACCTGCACTGCAGTGGTTCACAGGAAAAGAATAAAGACACAGGAGGCAATTTTCAAATCTACCTAGAAAACTTGGGATCTTAAGTTTCATCTTTTTTCAAGCAGTTACAAGCTCCAAAACATCTATACTGCTTCCAGAAAACAGGATTAGAAAAGTGTGTGCATTACCCCAACGTACAGATGGTGGGAACCATATAATGTGCAGATGGTAGGACCCATGTAGGCCATCTGACGTGCCCAGATCGTGCAGCCTTTCAGCAGCAGACTCAGGAAATGATCCAAGGGCCCAGCATGCCAGCCCCTTGCCCTATACCGTGCTTCTTCCCACACATAACATTACCCTTTTGAGGAAGATGGTCATTTCCAGAAATAGCCTAGGCAGTGTCCTCTGCAGTGCAGCAGTCTGGGGAACATGTACTTCTCTGCAAACACTCATCTTCTGCCCTCAAGAAACTGCCTTCAGATGCACCAGGGAAAATGAGGCTTTTTGAGTAAACACCACCTGACTGAACTGCACTTTGTTTGAAAAGAAACTGATGGCATTTGTATGGCTGGGGGCCAGGCCAGACTTCCTTCACTTCTATTTAGACTTGTTAGTTATCTCTCATGTTACAACTACACTGCTGCAATACTGTGCCTGGAGATGAAGGCAGAGGGAAACATACTTGAAAACAGGAAAATACATTTATGTTATTGTTAGCTACACATTGTACTAGGGAAACTGAGGCATAAAGACTCCACAGGCTGTAAGAAAATCAGGAAGAGAACCCAGATGTCCTTATGTCTGAGATTGTATTCTGTCAACAGGGACACACTCATCCAGCATTTGGGAGACACACGGAAAAGAAAGGCTGAGAAAAATGAAGAGCTTCAATTTCTTCTGTTCTTACAGTTCTGGCTCACAAGCAGCAACAACTAACATGAAGGCTGCAAGGTGGCTACCTCCCACAGCTCCCAGATGGCCAGGCTGCTTGTTCATGACCTGCTGCACTTTGTAGCCTCACTGTTAAAAGGCAAACTAGAACCAGTGCCATGTTACCTTACCATGCCTGTACACTGCTTTAGTGGTGCCCAGGCACCTGGGCAATGACCACTGGAGCAGCAGTACCAACAGCAACCCCGATGTTATCTGTCCTTTCCCACCACTTCTCCCTTCTTGACAATGTAACAGATGGTAGGAGATAAATGAGAAGCTTTCAGAAAATAATCGACTATTTTATGGAGAGGAACTTTAATCAAAACTGAGGCAAAAGAATTGCTCTCAGTCCGCATGGCTGCTTGTCACAGAGCAAGCAGCAAAACATAAACAAGTAATTAAGATAATGTTGGAAATCATCTAAGGCTACTTCAAACTGGATTCATAAAGCAACAGAACTGAAGTGAAATCACTTTCATATCAGAGAATGAAAGGACTGAAAGTACAGTAGGGAACACAGAAAAGAGAGATGGGAGTATATCCAGCAAGATGGAAAAAGCAGGCCTGTTCTCTCTGAGCTGATCAACAAGGCAGTGTCTCATAGAGAAGAGATCCAGGCAAAGGCCAGCCAAGTGCACAGCCCCAGAGACCCACAACCTCTGATCAAGAGAGCCCAAAATAAGTCAACAAAAATAAATCCTATCTTTGTTGGTTCAAAGAAGGTAAGGAGTAAGAGCCAACACTCTCAGGAGGAGAACAAATAGCAGCCAGTCTTTGAATTTGGGCAGAAGTTTGTCAGGAGGGATCAGGAGATGATGAACAGCAGGAACTCCAACAAGCAAGACAATTAACTCAGCAGCAGGACATTGACCAGTCTGTTTGGGTCAGAAATAGAAATGGCTTTGAAAGCTCAATCAGGAGCAAGAAAGGAAAAAGTCAGTCTTACCTACAAACAGGGGAGCAGATGGAAACAACATTACAGGTGACAACCAATTCACTGCCGAGCACAGCACCAGGTCAGGTTAAACAAAAGCATGAAGGATAAATCTCTGCATGTGTTGTGGATGAAGCATTACACAGAGAAGATATAAAAAGGGTACAAATGTGCTGAGATGGGAAAAAATCTAAAAAAACCAAAACAACTGACAAAGAAGGAATACGACTTAAACCAGAGAATTGCCTGTACACTGAATACAATGGGAAGAGAAAACAAGAGAATTGCAGGAACAGTTGACCAGGTATGGCACAAAAATCCTTTCCACCATCCCAGGACACCAAATTTGTCTAAGGGCTGGGTCTAACAAGCTTCACATTTCAAAAGACGTTGAGAACATAAGAACCAAAATCCGAAGTCTCCTGTTCTCACAGCAGCCCTGTGATCAGTGATGCAAATCAGCCCACGGCAGCTGCAGCACAGCTCTAACTGGGCAGTGCTGCAACACCAACAGCATGAGCCCTCACTAGCTCCCACTGCTACAAAACAGCACACTCCTGTAGAGGATTCTCCCAAATCTGGGAGGACAAAGGGTTCATGAGCCTTCAGCCACAGATAGTGACACTTCACAGCAGACAGATGCTGCAGCAGAGAATTACAGCTCAGTTGCAGATAACATCAACAACTGGGCCTACTTCTGGTTTACACAAAGGCCTCTTTGCACAACTTTGATAGTTTAAACAGAACACAAATTACATTTTACAACTACTGAAGGTATAAAGTATAAATTGAGCCCAGAATTGTGGGTTTCTGCATAGACTCCCTGCTGCCCCGATATCCCTATGCATGGCTGTATTGCTAATACACAAAGGAAAACAGGAACTGCAGCTCGGCAGGATCTTCTCCCTTGGAGGGTTATAAAATAAACAGGGTGATAAAGAGGAACACAGTGGGTTCCCCCATGGAAATTGCTACATCAGCTCTTGCACATTTGGAGGCCTCATTCCTCACCAGGGAGTGGGTTTTATGCTTCTTGTGCCATTTGCTGGGTTCACCCCACTTTCTGTGTTTTCCCTGGCAACCTGCCAGTTGTACTGCAAAGCCAAGCACCACTGAAAAGACACTGTATACAAAACCTCACCTACATGGGGTACTTTTTTATTTTCCAAATTGTGGCAGGATCTCACACAATGTAATGCTGGCAGGTTCAGAAACTCCAGCATCACTAGGAGTTGCTTATCTACACTTGCAGATTGCACTGGGGCAAGTTACATCAAAAAGGGCAGAGGGGATGTGCTGAGGCTGAACAGAGTTATGTGAGAACAGTCCTGCCTGCCAGCCTGCTCTGAGCACCTGTATGCCAGTACAAACCTAAAAAGACAGTAGCATTTGAACATGGGGTAATTCTCCTCTTGTGCATGGACCAGCAATCCAGTTTCCCAGCACAACACTTATATTGTCATTATGCTTTCTCAAAAAGAAGTCATGCACATACCTTATTATACTCAATACTGCTGGCCAGTCTCCCTCAACATCTCTAAGAGAAAAGCAATCCTTAATAGCTCAGCCTCCCTTTCTTGAAAAATTAACCAGCATATTCAGGTATACCCTCTACTAGGAGGCAAGATCCTGCCTCCAAGTACTTCTAGACAAAGTTTCAACAGCAAGATGAAGATTCCAGATACTAATCACACTGTTTGTACATTATCAAAATGAAGCATAATTCAAAACATGGCACAGCAGATCTTGCACATTCTCTGTTTTACACGTGTGGATTTGTACTCTATGAAGCAAAGCCAGGTCCTGAGCCATGAATAGAGCTTCCTGGCACTACAAGGCTTGAGGCAGAACGCAGCCTCTATCCCCCCCCATATTACACAAGGGCCAGATTCTAACCCACCTACACACAGCAAGTCAAAACCCAACTCCCACTAGCTGTGGAGTGAGGTGTGATCCAGTGCAAGAGGATTAAAAAAACCACAACCAAAAAACTCACAAGCAAATACACAAAGTATCATCCAGAAACAAGTAACAACTGATAGAGCCTAGGAAGCAGGAAAGCTGTAGACAGAAAGTCTCAGAGACCAGTCCTCTGGGACATGAAGTCAGGGATAGGGGCCTTGTGCAGAAAAGTAGATCAACATGGGCTGACACAACGATTTGCTCTTTCAGGAATTCCTTACACAAGACAGGCAAACCACCCAGACACCTGCACACCCTCTCCCCCAATAAAATCATAATTACAGCACTGTCCTAACTCCAGAGACTACAGGAAGGACTGAAAATTGCCAGGTACTCAGTCAGCAGCACGATGTGGGGGGGTGGAGGGAGGAAACCTCCTTTGACAAAAAGACATAATATATTAAAACTGTGCAGTGTTCACCAACCCCCCTACTCCCTCCCTGCACAGCGAGGTACAGCTGTGGTAAATCAGCTTTCTTGTGCACCAGACACCCAAGGCTGACTTGCAGCTACACTTGGCAGCCACATCCTTTCAGCTTCTGCACCCATGTTTATGAACCTGTGCCACATGAAGCCATCACCTAAGGCACATGAGGTACCTAATGCACATCTATGCACCCACCCCTCAGTCCTCACTCTAGGACACTGTGAGCAAATCAAGCTTAAAGCCAAAAATACCTGAGGGTTTCAGCAGTACAGTCCCCATACCTTACCCTCAAAAGAGAGTTTCAAAGGATATGTGAATGAAGGCCTACAGAGAAAACTCAGCACAAAACCAAGGGATGGGATTTAGAAGCATGGAAAAAAAGTTTAATGTGGGTAGAGGGAGAGTGCAATGACAGAGAAAATGAGGAGCTGCACCAGTACAAGAGCCAGAAGATCAAAGAAACCCAGACACTCAGATTTCCAAGGTAACATGTCCAAAATGCCTTACCATACTTGTAAGAGCTGCTGACTCCAAGCTCTGCAAGCAACCTGCTACCAGACTGTAGGTGTCTGAAAGGCCCTTGGGAAGCAGCCTCAGACACAAGGGAGGATAATGGCAAGAGAGGAAAATGAAAGGAAAAAGAAACTGGACAGAGATCAAACCCTCCCCCATGGAACTGAGCAATAGATTCTTTGAGAGCTCTTAACAACATGGGCCTCCTGGGAGAGCTGAGGGCTCCCAGTGCTGCTGGGAGGATGCTTGGTATTTCCCCAGGATTAGACAAAAAAACAACAGGCTTTCTACATGCCTGAGAGCCTAAATAAAAACAAAACACAAATGACAATCTAATACTGCAACATAATTTCAGATTTCATTATAAATCTTAACTTCATTAAATTGACAGTATTATTGGGGGAAAAAATCATTTAGCAACCCTACTGTTTATTTTATTTCCTGCTGACACAATGGTTTAAATTGATTAAAAAGTTTTCTCAATTATTTTCCAAAATGTATAAATACCAAACCAGGCTAATCCTAACTAACTATAATGAACCTTTCAAATAATTGGGTCTATTAGAATTGCACATGTAGGGTCCATGCAGCAGTTTCCAGTGACATTGGAGTGCAAGTCAATGCACCCACAGAACTGTACTCCCAGCACAGACTACTTCACTTCTCTAGCAAGTTTTTAAAACTCAGGTTCTTCCCCAGAAACATCTTGAGAAGAAAGTAACATTAATTAAGTGATACTACATGCTGTAACAAACCTCTATTCATTTTTCATCCCATTCCAAAAACCGAAAGATATTTTTGTCAAGTGCAAATTTATGGAGGTAATATTCAATTCAAATGTAATACATGTTGGCTAACTGATTTGCTTGGATTTTTGCTTTTATCTATGTGATAAGTAGGATTTGTTAAAAAAAAGTTTCCCTTGTCTATTATAAACACCACGTCTCAATGACTGTGATTCTCCACTTATTTTCTGTGGGTAATTTTCCATACCAAAATATCCACGACTAAAGCAAAACTGTATTTTTAAGCATATTCATATTTTAACTCAAAGCCACTAGGTCTTTCAAACATCTACACAAAACACTGCACGTTCATGTAGATAATGATTGCAGAGGGAAGCCCTCTGCAGCAATCTCCATGCTGTTGGTTGCACAACAGAAACAAGCAAAGGAAAAGAGAACCTGAGCCACAACACCCTTCTTTAAAATTGCATCATATGAATTAGAAGTCATGAAGCAATGTTTTCCCTCTTATCTGTACATCCCTGTTTGGGGTAGAAAAGAATTATTTTGCTGGGACTGTGAGACCACCATAGTTCTGTAAGAATAAGATTTGCTTCACCACTGCTATCCAGAGCTGGGCTGTCTGTTCCTCAGAACTTTCTGGGTGTTTGTGCAATGACAGCACAGAGCCTGTTGGGAGGAAATAGCTGTCATGTCTGGGCTGCAAATGCTGAAGGGAAATACTTGGATTTAAACTATGAATCAAATAAGCAACTAGGCTTCGTAAATACCCTGCACCACAAAATCATGGATGATTTGGTTCAATAAAGACCATCAACAGTGTACACGTCATTTTGAAAAGTGTATAAATAAAGAAAAAAAAAAAAGAAAACATCGGCACTTTGCCAAGGTTGCTTGAGAGACATTTTTACAGGAGGCTGTTAAATTACAAGATCTGCATGAGATCTAAATGCATAATTTCTCTACACTAATTAAACATTTTGAAACAAAAGCAATCTAAAAAAATCTCCTGTCCACACATGAAATGTAGGTTTTGTTCCTCATCAAGGGCTTGGTATTTAATTCAAAGTCCATTCCAACTCCACCAGACAGAACTTACTAAATTGCCCCTTTGATTTTAACAGGAAGAGATGATACAGAGCCTTCCTTAAACAAGGCTGATGCTATACTCAGCATCACACAAAAGACACTGCAGTGAATTTGGAGGCACCCTAAACTTCACAGTTGTCACTTCCCAGCACTTCAGCCATCTGGAAGGCCTGCCATCTCCTACAGCAAGTGCAAGCTGCTACGACTTGTGCTAAAAGAAACTTCCATTTCAAACTGTGCATGTAAGGTCTGAGCTCCCCAAAAGACCCACTCTGGTCTCTGACTGAAGCAGACCTCACCCTGGTCACTCCCCGAGGCTGAAACAACCACAGGAGGCAACACTCTGGGTAACAACGTTCTCACTCTAAAGATTCAATTTGGCCTCAGTATTCCTTGTATAAAGAAGATTTTAAGTAAGACTAGAAAGTACCTTTCTGCTTCTCTGTCGCCTTTCCCCCCACATGAACATATTCAGCCTGTCAAGCTCAAGGGCCCAGCGGGCTGGTGTCAGCACAGAGCTGCCTCGGGAGAGCTGTGCCTGGGGCTCTGTGCTGGCAGGGCCTGCTGAGCACCCTGGCCCCAGGGACAGGGAGTGCTCTGCATCCCTCTCCAGCCTACAGGCTGCTGGATTCAGTGCTAAGGAGTTCCTGAGGGGGATGTGCTTCCAGCCCTCTTCTGGAGAAGGGCAGGTTGCCATGACAAAGGCCTTTGAGACAAAGAGGTGTGGGATGGAAAAATAGTATGTGGGAAACCTAGAGGGAAAAATACCGACCTCAATTCAGCATTTGCCATCCTTTTCCAACACAAAGTCACGGGACTGGGGCTTTGGTTCATGACAAACAGTAAAGAGCTACAAGTGCCCTCAAATTAGGAGAGGCTGGATGAAGCAGGGAAGTAAATACAAACATTCAGCATACAAAGAGGTCAAGATATGCTGATCCTGATGAAGAAAACTTCCCCACAGCAAGGTGTCCTAACATTGCTTCAAACAACCTTTATTATGAAATGCTGCTGAAGCAGAACCACTGCAAGCAAAGGCACCTTTCCCTTAGGCCCTTACAGGTCCTTCCCAATGGCCTTAAGAAAGCCTTAATCACCTGAGCCACCTGCCACCATTTTATGGATTGCACAGGCCTTGCTGCAGTAAAAGCAAGCTTGCAAATGCCTTTTCAAAGGCATACTTTATGTTTCTAAAGTTTCGCTATCCCAGAAGGTCTCAACAAGGTCTGAACAAATCTACAGAAGGTAGCAAACAAAAATAAAAAGAACAGGAATGAGAGGGAAGAGGCAGATGCAACCACAGCACCAGGTGATAGGCTTAATCCTGTTGTCTCTTGGATTTAAGAAACCAAGAAACATGGCATTGTATAATAAGAAAAGTGTCAAAACCGTGGAGTTCTACAAATTACCAAGCTATCAAAAGCTGGGAAATCCCACTGCCCTGAAAGGCAGACTGAAAGACAGCTTCATTTTCCTGAACTGAATTTTTAACATGTTGTCCATTACAGTCAGTCATCTCCCTCTCTCCCATTTGTTGTAGGGGATCCATTTCAAAACATTTCCTTGCTTCGAATCATGCCTGTCATTGCAATCCCAAAGCACCCTGGCTGCACATGCACTATCCCTTAAAAGCAGTGATTTCTGGGTTGGAAAGACATCAGCTGTATATAATGGGAATAGCTATTGCCTACCTCTTCCCTAAACCTTATGAACAGATCTCCCTATTCCCCTTCCCTCTGCAGCATCTGAGCCTTGGCATGATGTCAGCTGGCAGTGCCACTTCAGATTCAGGTCCCCTGTGTCCCCTCTGCTTCCAGTGCTGTGGATCCAGAATGGATGCTGCACTTGTGTGCCCCAGCTCTGAATCCCTCTAGCTGTTGAGACTCTTCCCATTCTCCCCAGAGAGCAAATTTCTTTCCACTGTCTCCAGCTTTCTTCTGCAGCTTCACCTCCCCTCCTGCCCCCATGCTGTCCTGCCCACATCGTACCTGGTGGCAATACTGGCAATGCTGCCACTGCCGCTGTATTTCCGTGCCCGGCTCAGCCTCCGTGAGGGCTTTGGGTCTTGCAGTCCAGGACTTGGAACTGAGGGGAAGGTCGAGGCATAGCCATGTTCGCACTCTGCAAGAGAATCAACAGGCAAGGCATGAAAAACAAACAAACAACAACAACAACAACAAAAAATACACAAAAAAGAAGGAGGAAAAAAGAAAAAGAAAGAAGGAAAAAAAAAAAGGAGGAAGTCAGCAGACGGGCCTCACCCATCGGCCTAGCTGGGGAGGCCCTTAAACACAACAGTTCAGGGAAATGACTGAGGATGTATTCACAAGGAAGTGGACTGGGAGTTGGAGAAAGGGGAGGAAGGTAAGTATAAAGTCTCTGCCAACCCTGGAGGAAGGACACTACCACTCAAACACTGAAAATATCAAAATAAACCATGACAGTCCAGAGAGTGCCTCATCTCTCTTCTCCTGCCCAACCTATCTGAACCAGGCAAACCAGACGTATTTCACTGTGCCACTGATGTCTCTGCTGAGCCAGAGTCACCCACCACCACCCCTCCTGCCCAGTGGAAAACTTTCACACCACCCCCCCCTTTTCCTCCCAGAAACCACATCCACGCCAATCTCCCCCACTCTGCAAAAACCTTCCAGCTCACCCACCACCTCCAGGAGGACTCATCAGCCCTATCTTTCATCCAACCCCCCTCGCTGTTGGGGATTTATCACCATCCCGCCAGCCAACACTCGCTCTGATCCCTTCTCCGGCGTCACTCTCTCCCCTCGGCGGGGATCTGACCCCAGCCCCGCTGCCCTCACGGAGGGCACCCATCCTCCCCCCATTACCTCTCTCCCTTCGCTCCAGATACTCGGCCGCCTCCAGCAGCCGCTGGATGTTGATCATCTGGACCTGCTCCATGGCCGGGGGGCTCCGCAGCCCCGGGCCGCCCTCCGCCCCCACGCTCCCGGCTTCCCCGCTGGAGACGGGGGCGGCTGCGGTGGGGAGGCGCCGGGGATCGCCGTCTCTGCCCAGTGTCCGGGCCTCGTCACACCGTCCCGGGGGGCGGCTCTCCTGGGAGGGCGAGGGGCGGCAAGCGCTATTTCTGTCCCAGCCCCGTCCCCACCGCCCGGCCGAGCGCTGCCCCCCGCGGCCAGCCCGGATTCACCCCCGCGCCGGGCCCTGCCAGGATCCCAGCCCCGGCCCCCTCGGCCCGGCAGCCCCGCGGCGGGACCGGCCCCTCCGGCCGCCGCCCCGCCCGCCGCCTCGCAGCACTTTGTTTACCTCTGCCCGGCGCTCACGGGCGGGCGGAGCGGAGCGGGGCGGGCTGGGAAATGCAGTTCCCGGGAGCACCGAGGCACCGCCAGAGCGCGTCGGGGGCAGCGACACACGGCACGACCCCCCCGGGGCAATGGGAGGGTGTCCCCACGCCTGAGGTGATGGCTCCGTGCCCACCCAGACCCCGAGGCGGCGGTGGTCAGGTCACAGAATCACAGAGTGGGTCAGGTTGGGAGGGACCACAGTGGGTCAACCTCCATGCTCAAGCAGGGTCACTCCAGAGCACAGTGTACAGGATTGCATCCAGATGGCTCTGGAATATCTCCAGTGAGGGAGACTCCACAGCCTCTCTGGGCAATCTGTGCCAGTGCTCAGTTACTTGCACAGTAAAGTTCTTCCTCATATTCAGGCGGAACTTCTGTGTATCAGTTTCTGCCCATTGCCACTTGTCCCACTGCTGGGCACCACCGAGCAGAGCCTGGTCCAACCTCTGACACCTCCCTTCAAACAGACAGACATTGATAAGATCCCCTCTCAGTCGTCTCTTCTTGAGGCTGAACAGGCCCAGCTCTCTCAGCCTTTCCTCGTAAGAGAGATGCTCCAGTCCCCTAATCAATTCTGTAGCCCTCCACTGCACCTGCTCTAGGAGCTCCACGTCTCTCTTGGACTGAGGAACCCAGAACTGAACACAGCACTCCAGGTGATGGCTCTGTGCCCACCCACACGGAACTGACAGGGCTGTGGCAAGGATAAAGCAGAGAGGCTACAAAAGATAAAGCCACAGTCACAGTGTGGAAACCTTCCACATCTCACCTGTGGAGATGTAACTAAAAACAAGGTGCCAGGAAGTCCCACCTGGAGTGACTGATACATTGTTTTTCATGGGAGGCTGAGGAGCAAGACCTATTTTTCAATGTGCATAGAGGTTTTAAGAGCATAGACAAGAGATACCATAGACAGCAAACTCACTGTACTTGAAGCAGCACATCAACAAAGAACAACAGTGAACAACTCAGCATTTTAGCAAATGCTGTCACACACCTTTCAGTATGATCACTCTTTTCAGAATTTTAATGATGTATTTACTTCCTGATTTTCATGCAGATACAAACCCTTGGATCACTTCTATGACCCTGAATTTTACCAACTTCAACATTAGCTGGAATGGAGGTTAAAAACCTGGTAACATACTATTGTATGATACCAGTCTCTAAAATATTTGACTTACTCAAAAAGGACACACTCAGAGAACATTCAAGATCAGAATCAGAACACCCATAGTAAAAATCTGAATCTCAAACTGATTCTGACTAAGAAACCCTCCAAAGACTGTTTTGTAGTTCTAACTGGGATTATTTTCTGAACCTTTAGGCCATGACTTGTTACATTTGCAAGCATTCCTCCATCACAATGGGAGATGGAGAAGTACCTTGAAAAAAAAAACCCAGAAAAGATTCTCAATTAATGGCTTACGTCTGGTAGCAAGGGCTTTAGGTAGAGCACAAAGTATCAGGAGACTCATGATAGAGTTGCAAGAGCTGGCAGCACTCAACTCGAGAAGGCAAGAAAAAAGTGGATTCAGGGTAGCTAACTTTTCTCTACACAGTTTGCTGATTCACCATTTCTGAGGTTTCCTCAGAAAACTGCAGGCTTGCAGCTGATGGAGGTAAAAATAATACCACTATTCAGTTCTTACACAGACCTTTTCATCTCCGAATCTCTAGGGGTTGATTTGTTTTGTTTCTCTTAAGGTAGGATAACTGAAAAATAAAGGAAGCTGGGACACCTCCAGGGACATTCCTCCCTCATTCTGGGAAAGCCAGTCCCAGCCCTTGCTCAGACAGGACAGTCTCCACTCATACCCCTACACCCAGCCAGACCACAGCATGTGTAAAGACTGGCTTTTGTCTGGAGGAGAACTCAGGGAACGAAGTATTCTCTCTCCCCACCTCATGTTTCTACACTGGAAACTGCCCATAGAGGAGATTGTTAAAAGCACATGGAAAATTCCAAATTTGAGCAGTCTCAAGGGCTACTCATCAGATCTTGGATTAGGGAAAAGGATACAGGTGCACAGACCTCTCTACAAGAGTGAGGTTAATGCAAGAGCGTTTCTGGGCTCCAACTGTGCTTCCTTTAACCACTTCCAAAACCAGGGAGCCACTTGCTTCTCAGGATGAGCAATACTAAACATTAAAAAACCCAAACCCCACAACTCCAGCCTCCCAAACTCATGATGAAGCCCCAAAATCACTGCAAAACAGGCCCTCGTGAGCATCCACTACCACTAGCTTTTCTGATGGCACACTGGGAGACATGTGGTGCCACTCTAGGGATTAAATAGGGAAAGCCATGGCTGGAAAATGAAGGGGTAGGTTAGGAGCATATCAGAGTGTCAGCCTTATGAAGGTAAAGTTCAAGATACAAAACAAGGGAGTATGAAAGAGGGGAACCCTGATACACATGGTGAATTAAATCAGGCCTGGAACGAAGTAACAGCAGGATCAGTTCTGTGTGAAATGATGTAGGATAAGCTCTTGCATTTACACTTCAGCTCAGCTTCCAAGTCTTTGTTTCTGAAGTAAACAATGTACAATTGGAAAAAAAAAATCTGTGTGAAACAAAGACAAATTTGGGAATAAACTGTGGGACATTTGCCTGAAAAAGGAGCCCTAGAGAAGAGGCAAGTAAACCATGGAGCCACAGCAGATCTGTAAAATCTTTCAGTTGCCATCCCAAGTGCTCATGTGGGCAGGTCAGCCTGCAAAATGCCAGAGTGTGAGAGAAACGAAAGTGGGTGCAAAGTGAATAGCATGAAGAGGCCCGATGCCATTCAGCTGCTGACCAAAAATCCCCCAAAGTCAGATTTTAAATGTGGTTGAGCAATCCACAGGCAACACTAGGGAGGGGCTAAGGGAAGAGTATTTTAGGGGGGAATGAGATCATTTAATTTAGTGGCTCCGAATGATCTGTAAGTACAGTTTTCTGATTATAAGTGCCTGCTGCTTGGCATCCCTTCTGGCAGCTGTGATTCACTTTCATTGTGTGTTCTGCTGCTTCGCCCTTTAGAAAGGGGCTTTTTACATTTTATTAAATGGCACTTCGGCAATCCTCCATTTTCAGCCTTAATAATGGATTTGTTAATCTCCCTGATAGCCTTTCCCTCCTCCTTAGCAATAATTTAAATATCCAAGAAAAAATCTGCAGTGCAGAAATCAATTAATATTTACATCTGAAATGCTGCTGTACTATTTTCATCAAGTACAACAGATGTGATCTGTTTTTTATCAACATCACCATCACTTGCATTAAACTAGCAACTTCCATCAGGGAAATTTTCTAAGAGCTTTCCAGAAAGCAATGTTTAAGCTTCTCAAATCCGAAATGACTTTAGCTATTTTCTTTCTACTCTGCAGAAAGGGAAACTGAGGTGTAAGCAGCATAATTGTTCACATGAAGACACACCCTAAGTCAGAGGTGGAACAGGAACTTCTCACAAATCAAGATGCCCAGCCCTCTGCTTTGAACACAAAGCTTAGAAATAACACAATGCTTTGCAACGTGGATGTTATTTTCAATAAGGGCAATCCCTTTGGCTAAGCTGTCTTGTTTTTCATTCTGTACTTGGCTTTTGCTAAAATCCTCCTATCCCCGAAAATGTGCATTTTCTGGTAGAAACATCAAGATGGCAACAGTCATCAGTGCTTCCTTTGCCCACCTTCACACAAACCCTCCAAACTCTTAATATGGTTTTCAAATCCTTGACATCTAATTCATCTGCAATCAAAGCATGGACAGAGATCCCCAGCAAGAACCATTTTCTGGCACTCTCAGAACAGTGCAAAGATTCACAAAGATCCCCAAATTTCTGGGAACATCAGATCCATACCAGTCCTGTTTCTCTAGTGAGGGGAACAACATCTGAACAACCTATCAGCACACACTGTGACAACCAGGTCTCTTGTTGTCATGACTGTAACAGCTCAGTATTGCAGGACTTGCAGCAGCAGAATGGAGAACAACCCAAGTCCCACCTACTCAACTCCCTTCCAAGGCTTGCAACACCTTCACTAAGGCACCTACAAGAGCCTGTAGGACACAGCCTCATTTCTCATCCGGGAGCCTCACTCTGTCGCAAGGCATCAGATAATCCCTTTCAGCACTCCCACTGGTATCTGGAACCCATCCACCACTGAGGACAGATGTTTCTCAGAACCAAACCCCTGGGATATCCAAGAGTTTGAACAGGAATGAAGTGCACACTGATTCAAAGACCAAGTTCCGCCAAACAGTAAGGTAAAAACCACAGATCTACTGGCTCTTTGGGCTACTTGTTCCTTCTCCCCAGGAGATGAGCTCTGTTTTCAGACCTGTGCTGTGCCCCAATTTATACTGAGTCAGCATCTTATTCTGTGACTTTGATTATGTCACTTAACTGATCCAGCCGCAAAATTAAGAGGAATTCCCGTAAGAAAAAAATATACAGAGTCCTTCAGCTAAATAACAAGAAGGTAGGGTTCTTCAGCCAGCAGCAGAAGGTGCTTCTCTGCCGGCTCTCAGGATGCTCTGCTGACAAGGGATGTGATCAGTTCTCAGCGGTGCTTCTGGCACAGTTCCATGGTTTTACCTCTGCCCTATCATTTCTTCTGTTGTGGCTTCCTTCTGAATTCTATGCTGAGGTCCAAACAGCATGAGTCAAAATACCCCAACCTGGAAGTGGCTAACACATGAATCACTGTGGCCAGGTCATGAACCAGGAGGAATGAAAGGGGTTTACTGCGAGCTGGATGAAAAATATATGAATAACGAGGTCCCACACTGCTCTATATATCATATCACCATAAGATCCAAGACCATCTACACTGACCTTGAGCCACGTGTTCCGCTCTCATTGATTCAATGGGAGCTCTGCACACAGACCAAAGGCAGTCTCAACTTCTTTTGCGCTCTGCTAATTACAGGGCTCTGGTATTTCTTGGTTTGTCAAAAAAAGACCCTAAACAGCACATAAACAATGGAAGGAGCCACATGATGAAGATACTGTTAACTCATCCCCAAGGCTCAGTTGTCCTCTGCCTCAGAGAGAATTATTCAGGAGCAAAGGACAAATCTAAGATCACACATTTGTTACTCCTGGTCAGAAGATCAATAAACACAGCCAGGACTTGAAGAAGATCTAGCTGTCTCCTGTGAGGGACCAAAGTCCACTGTCCCATGCATACACACCTCTATTAGACTTGTGAACTTGCCCCCCCTGTTACAGCAACTTGACTGCCTTCATGCTTTTGGAAAAGGATATGGCAACACAGGTCTGTATGTGTAGTGAGATCAGAATGTATTACACACCATGTCTATTACAGGTAAGTTATCATATCAGAAGGATTCATCACATGTTTGTGCAACTCCTACTGACAAAAACATGAGTCCACACACACAAAGGGGATGCCTGACACATACTAAACCTCAGCTGAGTTTACTCCAGGTCTCTTTAAAAAACATCTTCCAAATTACAGCATTTCTGCTGCTACAGATTTTCAGCCATGCTTATTCATGAAGTGGCACTTGCACAGGTTACAAATACACCAACAGAGCTGTCCTCAGCACAACTTTCATTTCTGAAAACAGCCACTGTAACTTTTTTCATGTGATGTTTCTATTCCTTGGCTACCAAGCTTAAATTTCTAGAAACAGGTCATTTGGAAACCTGTACATGTCAGTTAGCAAGGTGTGTTGGGATTGGGTTTTGTGGTCTCACCATGAAAACTGCAGCAAGAAGGCAGGCAGCACTGTTATTCACTCCCAGAGGCTCAACTGGAAAAATAATTCCGATATATTTCAGTAGCTAAAATACTCCAGCTTACCCAAGGAGTCTGATAACAGGACTCTAACCTTCCCTGTCACCACAGTGTAACACAGGTAATTTTTATTCTAATACTTCAAAAGGTAAATGAATACTATAAGGGTGGTGCTGAGAGGCCACTCCTGAACACTGTCCCCTTGCCATAGCCCTGACAGTACGTCTTACCCTGCTCCATGGCTCTCTGCCCTGTGGTTCTGTTTCCACACCACCCAGCCATCCCATGGCCCCTCTGCTATTAGTCATGACCACAAAGATAGGATGTGGGACCTACAAATGTAAATCATAATCATCTCCATATTTCTCCCTGAGCTTCAGGCAGGTAGGAAACTCCTGCCTTATCTGAAAGTCCTGCCCTCAACATGGAAGGCTCCACTGTCTGCCTTGCACCACTGACCTGCAAACAAGGGTAGGTGTGTTTTGGAGGCTGAAAACATCCTTGTAGTTGCTCCTCTACCACCAGAAGGTGTGACACACATCTGGGATATCCAAGCACTTGAATCCACAAGAGAAGAGGTTGTGTCCACCTCTCAGGGGGCCCCCTCTACCAAACAGCATCTGCTCCTGCTGAAGACAGTGTTTTGAGAATGTGAATAACCTAGCACAACCACCAAAGGCGTGGAAGAATGAATGAGGACACCGAGTGTGGTTTATCAGAAACTGTAAAACTACGAGGAAAACGCCCTGAGCTCTCAGAGCCTTAACAGCCCTTCCTTAAATTCCTTCCTTTGGCTACCAAAGCCCTTGAGCTTCCACACACTGTGATGCTGCTCCCAACCAGCATCCTGGTGCTTTACCCAGCTCTGTCCCCGTCACTCATCCTGGCCAGGAGGAGACAAACATCCATCTGTCACCTCTGTTTTTTTAAGACTGTTTCCTTGGGGCAGGGCACTGTCACTCCCCTGTGTGTACAGCACCTGGCACAACAGGGCTGTGACTCAGCCACCTTCCTGATGGGAGTAACACCAAAATAGCTCATTACAGCCCTGCGTAACACGGTGGTCAAATGACCCGGGCATCCTGCAGGAAGCAGGCAAGCACCAAGTCTGACTGCAACCGAGGCTGGCAGTCTCCATCACCAAACTTTTTTTGAGCTCGCTGCCCCTGTTATTGCTAATTGTGAGGTCAGAGACTGTAATGAGGAATGACCAGCCATTAGCAATGTCTCTGCCAGGCTGCCAGCACTGGGTGCACTGAGGAATCACCCCTGCTCTGGCAGAGGAAAGGGCACAGCATTCTCTTGGTGCAATAACTTGAGCTCCGCATGCAAATCCCTTCCCAGAAAGGAGATGTATATACATTAGGATACAACCCTCCCGCTTCTGCAGCTGTTCCTTAGTTTAGATAGGGCCAGTAATGCTCAGAGATTGTTTTCCAATCCCAGCAGCATTTTTCTTTGTTTGGGAGCAACACGTAAAATCTGCCTGGTTTATGACGGTCACGTTCTGAACAGCACGTTCACTAGCTGAACCTTTGGTTAAATGGGACTTCTCACCCTAAAATGTCCTGATTGCAAATTAAAATATTGAAAGGTTTTGCAGAATTGCCTAATAAAAGTGATGATTTTCAGCATTATGACCTTAACAATTATTAGTGAAAGCTTCAGTGAAAACAAGTGCTCAGGAATGGAATTGTTTAGATGCAAACACCTCTTTTAAAAACCTAGCAATAAAAAATCCTTTATCCTGCTGTCCTACTCATTTTCCAGCTCCAAACAAGGAACCATATAAAATGATGCATTCTTAAATGGAGCATATAAAAGATCAGATACTATCCATCTCAATGGCAAGGAGAATTCTATCTCACCCCCTAACCTCGAAAAAAAGCCATGATTTTAACAGTTCCCCTTCACAACAAGAGGGCTCATTGAGAAAAAACAAACCCAAAACAGCGGTCTCACACTCGATTTCCAAACCAGGGCTGCTGCTGTTTTCACATGCAAACAAATTCTTGCTGGTGTCTCCTGTCATTTTCCTGCTCGCAGCTGCTGCTCGCGGTGCAGCTCAGCTCCTCAGATGCTCGGCTTTGCAGATTCATTACGAAATAACAATTAGCACATGAGAAAAAAATCCCAGCCCCCAATATTAAGTCAACTTTCAAAAACAGAAAAGCAGCCTGGATTTGTTCTGGGCGAGCAAAGAACAAGGGCTTTTGGCTGCAGCTTTAGCGGCAGAGCAGGTTCTCCGCAGTGGGATCCCTTTCCCTGGAAGCCTGCGTGCACGCAGCTTTTCCCGCAGAACAAGGGCACTCTATATCGTCATCTGCACGGGACCTATAGCTGCCATAGGGGATGAACGGCGAGGAGAGGGTGATGGTGCGGTGGAGACGCGTGGTGAGGGACTCGCTGATCCCTTTGTAAAGTTAAACGGAAAAGAAAACGCAGCACATGTTCCGCGAATGAAAAAGGGGGGCCGGGGGGAAACCCCAAACATAAAGCCGAAGAGGGCAGAGAAAAAACAAAAAAGAGTAAAAAACTGAATTTAATAAAAAAAAGTAGAAAAATTTTAAAAATCTAAATAAAGACTACAACAAAGAATAACAGAGAAACCCGAGGAAAACAAGGGCAAAGCGCCGGTGGCGGAGCGGAGCTCCCGGAGGGGTTTTCCTGCGACACCCCCGGGCTCGCAGGACCCCGGGGTCGCCGGGCCGAGCCCCCTCGGGCCGAGCCCCCCCCGGCCGAGCCCCTCCGGCCCCGCGCCCCCCCGGCCCGCTCGGCAACGCGTGACGTCACACGGGAGACCCCGGCGCCGCGCATTGGCGGAGCGGCCCGCGAGGCCCCGCCCCCGGGAGGCGGCGGCCAATGAGCGCGGCGCGCTGGCTCCATGTGCGAACCATGTGTCCGCCCGCGGGGGCGGGGCGCGCCGGGCGCAGCGCCGCGGGAGTGCGCTCCGCCACTGCGCGGGGTCCGCAGCCGCGCTCCGCCGCGGGCCACGACCGCCCCTTTGTTCCCAAAGCGCTTCTTCCCCGCGGTGCTGCCGTCCCTCGCGGCCCGCCTGCCCGCTCGGGAGATCGCTCCCCAGGGAAAAGCCGCGGGCTACGCGCACCCTCCGCGCCCGCGGAGCAGGAGGTTAGCGGCGCGGCTGGCCACCGCCCCGCACCGGACGCTCGCCCTGCCCTGTACTGCTCTGCCCTGCCCTCTCCTCCCCGCCGGCTACCTGGCGAGCGCTACCACTTGCCTACGTGACTCTGCCCATGCCCCGGCGGGGGGAGCGGGGACGTGTCATCGCCTCCTCCCCCGCCGCTCCGGCTCCGCCACCGGCTCTGGCTCCGCGCGGGGCCCGCCGCCCCCCCAGCCCCTCTCAGTGCCCCTCCGAGGCCGCTCTCCCCGAGAACCGGAGATGCGCCCCCTCTCCCCGCGCTGTCCCGCTCCACTCTCCATCCCAAACTTTCCCCCCGGGCCAGGTCTCCCCAGTGGCGGAGGGGGTCGCACGCACGCCTCTGCCGCGGGGGGTGCAGGCCGGCCCCGGCGCCCTTTGTCACTGCGTCGCCGGCCCCTGCAGCCAGCCGAAAGTTTGGGGTTTTTTTCTTAGCCCCCCTGACCGCCCCGCGGTCACGCACACGCGCGGCCGCGGCCGCCAGCCCACTCTTACTTTTATTCTCCTTCTCGATCCGCTCCAGGTAGCTGGCGGCCTCCAGCAGCACCTGCACGTTGTAGAGGAAGGTGTCCATGCCCGCCGCGGGGCTCGTATTGCAGATGTCCCCGAGGGGGCACCGGGCCCCGCCGGCCGCCCCTGCGCTCCGCGGCTCGCTCCGCGGCTCCCTCCGCGGCCGGCCGCGCTTCCCCATGCCCTGCCGCCTTCCCGTGCGGCGCTGCGTCCGTCCGTCCGTCCGTCCGTCCGTCTGCCGGCGAGCCCGGCGGCCGCCGCGGTCCCAGCGCTGCCGCCGCCTGCCCCGCCGCTGTGTCGCCCCACGGGCCGCCGCCGTCCCGCCCCCCCCGCGCCCCGGCGGGGCGGCCCGGCCCGGCCGCGCCTGCGGAGTGCGAGCGCCGGCGGCTGCGCGGCGCCCGGCGCGGGGGGGGGGCGGCCGGCGGGGCAGGGCCGGGCTTGTCCCGGGGCGGGAGGGACCGGCGGGTCGCCGCTCGGCAGCCGCGGGATGTGTTACAGCTCCGCAGCGGGGAACGACCCCTTGGAAAGGGGCGCCGGCGGCGGTGGCACCGCGCCCCCGAGGATGGTGGCACTGGCGGTGCCCGTGTAGCGGTGGGGGCCCGGCTGCACCCGCCCCCAGGTCATAGAGGCACAGCCAGGCCTGCCCTGCCCCTTGTCACCCCGTGTCACCTGCCGCCACTGCCCGCGTGTCTGTCCCTGATCAGGGACCCAGCGTGACAGACGGGCTGGGGAGCCCATCCTGCGCCCAGCCCTGGGGGCGATGGGGCCAGCACTGCAGGCACAGCCCCGAACTCCAAAGGGGCCCCTCGGCACGAAGCGCCAGCAGTTTAATGTCAAATTACTCGTCTTCTATCAAGCAGTGCCTCCCCAGGAAGCTCTCTGTGGGTTTAGACTCTAAAAGCAATTAGTAATTCTTTTTTACCAAAGTAAATCGAAGGCGGAGAGCCGGCAAGGGATACACGAGCCTCCCTCACCCCCTCCATGTCCCTCCCTGCAGACCTGGGGTCGGGACCAGGCACACTCGAGCTTGTTTTCCCCTTGTTTTGCAGTCAGGGAGGTGAGAAAGAGCAGCTGCGCCCGGAGGAGAGAGCCAAGGACCTGACCCAGACTGAGGAGAAGGGCAACGATTTGCACTGCCAGGAGTCGTTTGCAATCTCGAGTCCATGAATTTCGAGGGGGTAGGAGGAGTGGACTTCACTAGCACCAGGCTGGTAGCAAGTGACCTCCAACACGCTCCTGGCTCCCCTTCCATCCGTGACAGCAACACCTGAAACACGCTGCTACGTTTGCAGCACAAAACCCCGCTCCTGCCCGGCCGGTCGGGTTGGTCGGGTTCCATTGAGGAGCCCTGTGGGAGCGGCTGGGGAGAAGCATCGCCCCAGAGATGTGCTGGGGCGTGGGGACCTGCTCACACCTGGCTGCCGTGGGGCTCCGTGGGTCTCGCCGGGCTCACCGGCCTCCCAGGGACCGGAACTGGCTGGAGAGGAGACGAGAGAGGTCGTGGTGGCGTTTAGAAGTGATGTATTAGTAAGTGTTAATTGGTACCTGGATCCCGCAGCATCACGTGGACCTGAATCATCCGAGAAGGGATGGTGCCCCAGACTGCAGCGCATGCAATGAAATCCCTGCGGCTCCCAATTGCTGGGGGCCAGCAGGCTATTTTTGGGAAGCATGGCTGCAGGATTTCATCGGTCACATGCCCTTACCGCGGCACATGGCGGGGATGGGCCAGCTCTCCGTGCAATGCGGCTCAACACAGCCTCTCCCGTGGCCATATGGCACCTCCTCCGTGCCGGCAGCACCACATGGCTGCTGCCACATCAACAATGCCACGACTTGTCCCATCACTGCGTTTGGCAGCCCAGAACGGGCTGATGTAGGGGGGAGGGCACGAAGCATCATCTAGATTTAGTTGTGGCCTGAAGAGTGGAGAAGAAGGCAGAGCCTGGTGTGCTGGGAGCAGAGCAGGACAGAATGCTAGGCCCGGGTGTGCTCAGCACCCGCAGGTGACTAGCCATCCCTAAAAGCAGGATTTCAGCTGGAAAAGCAAGGGCTGACCAGAGCAGGGGTGGGGGTGGGGGTGGGAGCCAGGCTGAGCCATAGGGTACATCCAGGCAAGTGAAGGACTCAAAATGCACTTGGCTTTTATTAACTCCATTGACTAGCTGAGATAAGACACGACTCCTGCTTTACAAGCATGCATGGGCGAACACTCCCATTAAAACATCAGTCAGAATGTCTCTGGCTTTCTAATTGTGCAGGGGCTGAGCTGGGGATGTGACTGCTCTAATCAGCCCCAGTTGCAGCCACTGGAGACCTGGGCACAAGCAGCTGTCCAGCTTGGCTGGACACTGAGGGCACCTCTCTGCTGGTTCACCATCGGGCAGAAGGCTTTCCATGACCTCACCTTGAAGTACAAGAGGTCATTACTGAAAGCACACCAAAGGCAGCAGAGGCAGCCAGCACCAGATTACTTAACAATCAGATGATTTTAAAATCTCAGCCCCTCTCCCAGAAGATGAGGATGTGTATGGCCATCCAGAGTCCATACTGTAGATCTTGTGCCTAATGGCAGCATCCTCTGTTACCTACTGCATTTCTTGGTCCTCCTTGTGCACCTGCACAACACTTCTCTAGGGATTTTTGCAATGCTTTGTATGAATTGGTGCTGATTCAGCCATCAGTAGCAGGTACTGCTTTTCCCAGTGTGATATCCCAGGTTTGAAG
This sequence comes from Corvus cornix cornix, assembly GCF_000738735.6. NCBI lineage: Eukaryota > Metazoa > Chordata > Aves > Passeriformes > Corvidae > Corvus > Corvus cornix. Next base: position 10,100,285 of record NC_046336.1, read on the forward strand.
CCACAATAATCATAATTTTGATTCCTTTCCCTTCTAGCTTAGTTCCAGGATAATTTCTCTTTAAAGGCACTTCCACAGAGAAAAGTATTCCCAAGGCAATGGTCCAAGGGCAGGCATTTCAAGGGAACTGGCTCAAGAGGAATGGAGGCTTTAGGGCTTGTGGGCTGTGGGGTACAATAAAGAAGGGTGGGCAGTGGAAAGCACACAGAATCAGAGGCAACACAGAAGGAGTGATAAGGGAAGAAGTTTTGCAGTGTTGCCAGCTCTGCACATCCAGCAGCCATGGTCCAGCACCCTCATCCACTGCAGCCTTCTAAATACAGCCAGTTAAGGGCATACTCTCTTCATTTCTTTTCTCTTGTACTTTGTTCAACCTTTGAGCTCATCCTGAAGTCTCACTGTCGATTTTTTCTCTGCAAGGCAGTGGGGTAGCTGCTTCTCCAACAAAAGTGGAAGACCTGAGTGCAGCTCTATGGGCCCATGGAAATGGGAGATGGGGTGAGATGGGGTGAGCACTGGCTCAGCCCCACCGCCCACACTGTCAGCACGGCCCCAGCTTCCAGGCACGTGGCCAAAGCAGTACTCACCACGTGGGAGATCCCTGGACCTTTTATCAGCAGCCTGTGGCTGCAGGCTGCCCTCAGTACAGCGTGGCACAGCAAGGATGGCATGGCCCAGGGGTGCAGAGGTTGGGTGCCCACACTGATGTTGATAAATCCACATCATCATTTGGGGATTGGGCTAGATAAGAGGTAAGGTTGCTGGAGTGCTTTATTTTGCAGTGCTGCGTAACACAGCAAGGTGTGAGTTTAGGTGCAAAGCTGCCAGGTGAGGTGCCATGAGAAAACCCTGGGGTAGAGAGTGAGCATCCCTTCCCCTCTGCCATGGGAATCATCTCGTGTGTGTGCGTGGCGCCCATGTTGGGCTGAAGAGAGGAAAACAGAGCTACTGCTCTGAGCACACATGGTAAGTCCTCTTTGGTGGGTGTATTCTGACCTTGTTCTGGTGGTATCACACACAGCAGCTGTTTCCCCACATCGCAGGTGTTATCCATTCAGTTTGTTCCAGTGGCAGCACCAGTGTAAATCATCCCCTGGACAGACCTGGCAGGGTTCAGAGAGGGTTTTAAAGGGTGGGGGCCAGCACAACCCTAGGTTTCGGTCTGCAAAGGCTCCTGGAAGCACCTGCTCTCTCTCCTTTCAGGCTAATCCCAGTGTAATCCTTTTATAAAATTTCACCTGCCTTAAAAGTCTGCTGCAGCCCATTTGGAAGGACTAACTGATTTTCCAAGTGATAGTTGTGCTGCCTGTCTGCCAAGGGCATGTATTTCTCGCTGCACAAGAGTGATATACAGATATTGAAAAATTGTTTGGAGGCTATCACATATCTGTTTTGCTTTTCTTTTTTTAATGGACACAGTTGTTGTGGTGGTGATGGGCTAGAGCTGGTCTGGTGCAGCTGTACCCTGGAGGGGAAGCAGATCTCTGATGGAACCTGGGTAACTCCCAAAATCTTGATTTTTCCGTTGGACCCAGGAAGTTTTTAGTGTTACTGGCATTATTCCTTGTAGTCAGCCAAGTGCCCCAGCCCAATGGCGAGCGCAGGTATTGCCCCTCTCCTCGCCCAGGCATGATTTAATTGGGGTGCAGAAATCAGCCTGCACAGAGAGATACACAGAGGTCAGTGAAATCTCGTATTTCTTCTTTCACTAGTCAATAATTAATACATGTAGCTCTCCCTGGAGCACTGGCTCCAGGCTGTCCTGCCAGGCCCCGGCTGCCACCTGCTATTGCTGCCTGTTGTCACTTGTCCCAAGGCATGACATGGGACTGTGATTTACAGCAGGGCCACACATCCTTCTGTGGGGCTGGTAGATGTTTGCAGCCAAGGGCTCAGTCTCCTTAGGGATGCTGTCAGGGCCTGGCTCTCACTTGGCCAGACCTGGAGTGGGGGGCTGCATCCAGCCCTCTTATGAAGCCATCATTACAATGGCCTTTCACTTCTCCAACTGCTCCCTTAATTAAACAAGAGATCAGGATAACTTAGAGGTGCCCCAGGAGAAAGGCCCTTGTCAGGGTTTCAAGTGCCTGCTCCAGCAGTTCTCATGCATAAGGTGGGTCCTCAGGCCCTTGAGTAATCCTGATCCTTTTCTGGGGCTCAGGAAGCTCCATGGTTTTGCTGGGTGTCTCTGGCTGCCCACGCTGCTGCATTGCCTCTGTGATCTGTCCTTGATGCTCTCTTTTGGTGTGTGCTAGAAATAACTAAGCTACAAATAGTGGCGATGGTCCCTCTCGCCTGCTCCTGCCTTGCCCAGCCATACTGCTTATCTCAGATCCATTTATGATGCTGTTATTTACAGTTTCATCCTGCGAGTACCTCTAAAGCTTCTACTTAATTTCCTCTGAAATCCCTCCTTACAAGCTACCTGTGTGGTGCTCCCTGATCTCCTGATCTCAGCATTCATCAGGCAAACCTGAGCTATGAGCTCTGCTTTTACAATAAGCTTTTTTTTACTTCCAGCCTCCTAATTGCCCTCCCCACTCTCCATCTTTGTAATAGTAGGTTTTCTGTCTCAGAGGCTGGGAGCTGGCAGGAGCTCTTCTCAGCTCCTACTAGTTCTCTGCTGTTCACGTGGCCTTTCACAGTATTTGCCACACAGTTCTGATATAAAAATAATAAAGAATTTTTCTTGCCCACCCTTAAGGGAAAGCACACATATGGTCTGAAATTGCCTTGTGCCAGCAGATAAAAGGCACATCTCATGGTGGGTGGATTAAATGCTGAATATTCCTGGTGGGTCTGGGTGGCTCTGTAAGGAGTGGATGAGATCTGCCAAGGCAGGTGGGAGGATGGATGTGGCAAAAGGTCCAAGAGTGTCTCCCCTGGTGAGAAGAGCCAAGTGGAGGATCTAGTTCTCCGTCTGTTCAACAGAAAATTTTATACCACTCCTAGGAATACACCAATTAATCCTTGAGTCTGGGCTGGGCTGGCAGACCAAGAGAAGGTCATTTGACATTGCTCCAGGCAGGAGGATCTTGTAATAGTCTCAGTGTGCAATTTTGCATGCTTTGGCTTTGGGTTTTTATGTTAAACTCAGTAATGTGGCATCCAACACAGCGACATCCAGCACATTTCTGGGATTTGTGCTTTCTGGGCTGGGGCTGAGGAGCCATTAGGACAAGCCCAGCAGGATGCACTGTGGGAAGAGCAGAGAAGGAGGATCCCACACCTCCCAATGGACAGTAGTTTAAACCTCTTCTCACTTTTGAATGCCTTGTGTCCCTCCACTCAGCTGGCCTTTTAATTGATGTCATAGCACAAAACCTCCCAGTCCCCCTGTGTTTTGATGCATTAGCTCAGGATGGCCTTCCTCAGGTGGTGGCAGCTATAAAACCAGGCATCTCTGGGGCTGTGCACAAATTGTACCTGCTCAGGTGCCTCATTTTTCCCTTTCATGCCCTCAGGCCTTGTGTCTTGGCAAAGTGGCTGCAGAAGATAAAGCCTAGAGGAAAAGAAAGGCAGCAGCTTTATGAGGAGAAGTGTCCTGGGAGGTTTCCAGACACTCCCCCCCCCAGGATGGAGCATGCACAAATGATACCCAGGGTTTTGGAGGGGCAGGGGCTCAGTTTTGCCCTCCCCAGACTGTCCCTTCAGCAATATCTTATTTCTGCTTTGCCAAAGCTTTCTCTACTTGGATTTATTGGACAGTTTCTACAGAGAGGAGATCCTCAAATTTGCACAGTAAAATTAGTTTCCTTGGATTTCATGGCTAACTTGGGCTTGCAGTAGCTGGGGCTGGCGTTAAGGTGGGGAAATCCATCAGGGCACAGCTGACATTTGACTCCAGCAATGGCAGCAAATAAATAATAGCGAAAAATTACATTCTTCTTTTCAAAGGAAGGGAAAAATGCTGGATATTCCAAATAAAAGACTTAATATAAAATAAAGGTTTCATTTTAAAAATCTGTTAAATTTTAGAAAAAATATTGTGGACTAAAGAGGTCATGCTCAGACCTGGAGTTACTGCTCACCTGCAGGCAGAAGAAGGGGTCAGTGCCCAGGGAAAGACTGCAGGAACCTGCAGGGCAAAGGCTACTGGGGCTGGTTTGGAGGCTGGGGGAAACAAGGATGCTGCTCTTGGCCCTCATGCCACACCACAGCGGGCAGGGGAAAGCAGCCCCTGGCTGTGGTGCCACAATGATTGACATGAGCTGGGCAAGGGAGCGTATAGCCTGGAGAGGACAGTGCTTCCCAGGAGGAGCTCTGCTTTGGGAGGAACCTTGGGAGCATCCAGTGGCACCAGCCAGCAGCTCTGCTGGTTCAGTGTGGGAGTGATGCATCGAGAGACAACTTGTGAGTCTTGTAATTGCTGTTGCCTAATGATTTCCTTAATTTCTTACAAGCATCTCCCTCCAATACAGCTCACTGTGCCTCTGCAGGCCACTGGCAGGCAGGTTTTGACCCTGAAGCTGATGCAGGAGGGTTTCCTGGTGCATCCCAAGAAAAGAAGAAGCACAGCAGTGTTTGGATACAGTTTTGCTCATTTTTACTTGCTTGACATCCTAATACTCAAATAGAAATAGACCAGCCCTGCTGCTACTCCAAGCACCTGCTGCCATAAGGGGAGGGCGAAACCAGAGGGGATCGGCTGGGTCATTTAGTCCAACTATTCTCAGCAGCCACGTCATATAATCCCCTTCACAAATTTCCCAGTCTCTGGGCAGCCCCCACCAGTTAATACCCATTTGTTCATGTGCCAACAATATCTGCGGTTTAAAAGCTATTTTCTCTCCCCAGTATTTCCCTACAGCTTCATCTTCCTCTGCCCCCTCTCATTGTAACTAAGGAGAAGGATTGTGCATCCTTCCAGGCTGATCCTGCTTGGCATCCTCTGTCTTCACCCTGGTTGGTCATTGCACCAGCACCAGGGGCAAGTCTTGGCATCCCAGCCCCTGGTTTGCTGCCCACAGCAATCCCACATGGATGGCTTCCAGTGGGCTGGGATCCCTGCACCTTATGTCAATCAGGTCACAGCAAAACCCCACTGCTGCTGGTCCTGACTCTTCTTTTGTGCAGGTCCTGGCTCTGCTGAGTGGGGGTGACCTCCCCAGCCCTTCTGCTCCCCTTGGCCAGTGTGTTACTCACTTTGCAGTTCATTTACTAATCCTCACCTGCTCTGGTTCCACTGATGACGACTCTCACAGTGCTGTCAGATACCTGTCTCAAAGAAGAGATTTGATCTGTTGCACTGCCTGGCCTAGAAACATCTCTGGCTGTAAAGAGAATAATCAGTGTGACCCGTCCATTGCACTTTTAACCCTGTGCCCTTCCTCTTCAGGCCTGTGACTGTTGTTTCCTCCAGGGCCTAGATTCTGTAGGATCCCCCAAAGAGTAAACAGCTTGCAGAATAAAACCACATAAAATGCCCCAAACCAATTTGCAGGGCAGGACAGAGTGACTGTGGGTTCCTGATAGGGCCAGCCTGGCAGAACACCCTTGGTTAAATCAGCAGCTGATTGTGGGCAATGGCTTTGGCAGGAACACGATTGTTCCATGTTACTGATGTGCTGCCCTGCCATGGGTATTCCCCTTCCTGGGAACCCCCTGGGCACCCATTGTTCAGGGCTCACAAAACCCTCTCAAACCTGGGACTGCTGGCTCTCAGAAAGCTGGTGACAGGGAGCAGCACAAATTATCTGCTCTACACTTCAGATGGTTGAATTTGGTGGCAGATGATCCACAGAGCCACCTTAAATCCTTGGCTCTGACAAGACTCCAATGATGATTTCCTCATCGCCTGCTCCAGGTGCCAGAGCACTTCACCATGAACATCACTTCAGGGGTTCTTAAAAGATGCTGTTTGCAAAGGTAGCCCTCTAAATCTACCCAAAAATTCTCTCAGCGCTTGCAGGAAGTTGATTCCAGAGATCCTGGTTCAAATCTACCCCTGTTTATTTGTGTAACACTGAGAAAACACTCCAGGCCACAGCAAAATGGCTCCATCCCTTAGAGTGCTCACAGCATCTGGGGAGAAAAAATGATTCATTAGGGTGCCCAGGATTAGCAACAGGATTCGTGGTCTACAAAACACTTGGGGTGATTCAGTGTTGGAGGCTGACGGATGAAGATGTGAATGTGCTGTTGATCATGGCAGGTGAAACAGGATGGGGACAGCAAATCTCACCTGGGGACAGCACAGGGAACTGCTGGTGGGGTGGCAGTGACACAAGGTCAGTGTCAGGAGCTTGGGCACAAGGACACTGAAGAAGATGCCATAGAAAAACCGGGTTGATTTGATGGGAAACTGAGCTGGAGCACTAAATCCTAGAGGGATGTACAGGATGTGCCTGCAAGAACAACCCACAGGGCGGCAACAGCTGGAAAGCAGCTGGAGAAAAGCTCTGCAGGGCAAAAGCAAAGTCCTGTGACCTCTGGTGACCCGAGCCAGCACCACACAGGATGGGCACTGCCAGCCACTTGGGCTGAAGTCAAACCAGTGCAAACTCACTGGATCCAGGCATAATCCCTGCCTGCTTCTTGCCAATCCCTGCCCGCTTCCTGCCAATCCCTGCCCCACGCAGGTTTCACCCAGCCGGGCAGCCAGACACGGCAGAGGGTAGAGCAAAGACATAAACAAAAAGGTTCATGTTTTCCACCCGTCTCTCCCAGCTGCCATGCAGATTGCAGCTGTTTCTCCCCAGTCACGCTGGCCGCAATACTCGTTGGGTTGGTATTTAATTGCCTCTCCCTAACGACGCATGAGGCAGGGTGTAATTTGCTGGCGCTGGTCAAACAATACAGATAAACCCGGTTTGCGCACAAAGGCAGCGGAGCGGGGAAACTCCGCCGTCTGATTCTGCTCCCCTTTGGAGCTGGTGGCTCCAGACATGGGCGGGATAGGGAGAGACAGACGTCTCGGCCTTCGGGAGGAGGAAGGGAAATGTCAAACAACTGGAGACACCCGCTTGCACTGCAGCAAGCTGGGGTGAAACCGTGAGTACCCACAACGTCACCAGGGTTGGGCTGCCACGTGCCAGCACAGGGGCTGCCCACGTGTTGTTACAGCTCAGCACATCCCTTTTCCTGGCTTTTCTTTTCTTCTTCCTGAATTTCTTCTTCAGGCATCAAGATATTTTAAGATTTCTCTCTCTCCTATTTTTTAACCTTAGTAGCGTGAGCACATATAGCAGAGATAGCAACTTCGCTCCTGCTCGGGAATGACCCAGCTGGATATCAAAAACCGAACAGGTTTTTTAACTTAGGAGGCAGAAGGGTTGTCATAACACCTATGCTAGCCCTCAGAGTTTCTCAGGAGATTGGTTTCAGCAGAAGTAATCAAAAAAAGGAACAAAAAAGGGAAAGCTTCATTCATACCCACATCTCACTCTGCATCCCTGCCCTCCCCAGCTCTCCTTGTACCCCAGGTCAGTGGACAGATTTCACCCAGATGTTATGAATATTAGAAGGAGTTAAAAATTAGCCTGCCCTTGCAATGCAAGTGCTGAAAAAGCAAAACACGCCCTTCCTTGTGCTGGCCCAGGGCACAGACCTGCGTTTATGACCACGTCTAATACAGCCATGTATTACATGAGCAATTCCCAATATTGCTACAGAGAGAAGGGCAGTTACATATATCATGGGTGAGTTTTAGTCTTCCTTAAATATTTACCCAAAATATGCTGTTCATCAGAATTGCTGTTAAAGAGCTGCAAATCGCCAGCAAGAAGTGAGCTTTAAAATGCTTAGAAATTAAGTGTCACCATTAAAATTAATTGGGGAATCACCTTGTTTTGAACACCCCAGTATTTTTAGGACAGTGGAGGTGTGATCCTGTCTGGGCAGCAGTGAATCCTGTGGATCACCCACTTCATGCTTGGATTTGCAGGAGCCTGAGCTTGCTCTGCCTCACCCTGTAGAGGGAAGAATTGTTTGGGACAACACCAGGCTCCCACATCCCATCCCCGGACTTCTCAGCATCCCATTGCTAACATTCTGCAGATGCAATAAAACCAGCTGCTTCGTCACCAAGTTGCACATTAACACCCACACCTACAAAATGGGGTGATTTACGGGAAACTGTCAGATAACCCCGTCCCTGCGCTCGGCATCCTGGCACCTGGCACCTGACGTGCGCCCAGGCACAGGCACCGCCACCGGCGCCTGCTCAGACACGGCCCGGAGGAAGCAAACCAACAACAAAAAAAGGAGCTGTTTGTTTGACGGCCTCTGGAATAGGAGGAAATCAAGGGTGCGTCAAAATGGAAAAGCACAAAGACAGCAGGGAAATGGGGTTTATTTATAAACTTTGAGAGGATGGCTGTGAACAATAGGGTGGGTGGCTTTTATCCCACCCAGAGAGGGAAGAGGAGTCCAGGTCTGTCAGCCCCTGGCACAGTAGCATGGGCTGGCTGGAGAGTCCTGGCCAAGTGCTCAGCCCAGGGGGTCAGGGGGTCTCCAGAATGTGGCTCCACTGCCTGTGCAGAGCTGTATCCTTGGCAGGAGGGCATGAGATGTTTCCTGGCTTCCTCCAAAGCTCCACCATACCAGTCTCTATGCTGGCAATGGCAGAGGGCTGCACAGCACCCACAGTACATGTTTCTCCCTGGCGTGTTCGGGAGCATCCATCAGTGGGCAGGTTTGGGGGCAGGTCCTGTTCCTGTGCAGCAGTGGCCCTGAGCATGTTTTGGAGCAGGTGATGCAACAGCAAACCTCGCCTGCTCATCGGCTGCCCGGGAGCTGCTGGTAACTCACTGCACATCCTCACTTCTAGTGACTTCTGTCTTGTTTGCAGGGACAGTGCAGGTGAGCCATGGCCGGTGGCAAGCTGTACCTTGGTGTTGCTTCCCAAGTGTTGGGCTGAAGGCAGGAATGGGCAGAGGTGTGGCAGTGCTGTTGGAGCAGCTCCTGTTCACTATGCTCCCAGCCCAGGGGCCCTTCACCTCTCTGCCTAGGTGATGTTTTAAACAAGCTCCTTTTCTCCTTTGCCATGTTAAATGCACTGACAGCTGCAGATGGATGGAGTGGCACATAGCATTAATGAGACTGGTAAGGTAACTCACAGAGACAGCAAGCAGACACTGCACCAACAGGGGAGTAATGGGAGGAAGGGAGCCATCAGTAACTTGACATTATCCCTGTTGCCCCAAGTGCAGCACTGGCCATCACTACCTGGCTCTCCAACAGCCACTGGCTGGCAGGGGGGAGCATCCTTCCTGCCACTGGAGCTGGAGCATGGAAATAGCCATCCCAGCCCCTGGCCACAGCATTTTGGTTAACACAGGAGCTAAGAGGTGCTGTCATTCCTTTAGGATTGGAGGAATCATGTTGTCTAAATCCTAAAATCAATTAGTAACTGCATCTATCAAATTAGAGGCAGCTGCCAAAAATGGTACTTGCACACGTGCACTTGTGTTGCTCAAAGAGCCTGTCTGCTTTGTGCATCAAAAGCTATTTAATCCATATGCTGGGCACAGGCTGACGCTGGGGAATGCTTCCTGCATGCCAGACCTTTTCTTCTTATGGGAATATGCCCCTTTTAGTCTGAATTTTCCAAATAGTAAGACACTTGTGGGCTACGGAGACTTAGGCATTAGGGCAGGCAGAGCTGCCTTTGTGGTTCATCTGGCAGGGAAAAAGCTTGTTGCTGACCCAGGGACTTGAAGAATTTGTCCTTTTAGAGCCTGCCTAAAACCAGGTTGGTTCTGGCTTCTTCTGCCTGCTTGTGCCCCAGACCAGCTCAGGAAGAAGGGCGGTGTGCCCAGCACTGCTCCTACGGCAGCTTAACTTTGGCTTTGGAGTCCATAACAGCCAAGAAGTGACAGTGATGGGAGCTGGGCACAGCAGCTGCTGCTCTGACCCTTCTCCAGCCATCCCGCTGCAGCTGGGGGTGTCCAGGGCTGCACCACACATGCTGGAGGGTCAGCATGGACGGTGCCCAGGTGGGAATTGCAGAGTGGACGAGTCTCTGTCACCCTTGACAGCTCTATTGCAGATCTCAGACTTCTGTACAAAGTTATTTATTTATGGTAAGAACCACTTTTTCTCTCTCAAAAACTGCCAAAGCTGGGATTATCCCACAGGGGTAATTTGCAGCTTTGCCTTCAAGCCCCTATTTGGGCACAGAGATCTCTCAGTGAGGAGCATCAGTTCCCCACCCAGCCAAGTAGGAGAAGTGCTTGGAGCTGCCTCTCAGAGAATCTCCTCATTTCATTAGGAACAAATCAAAGCACTAAAGATGCTCAAGATCACAATTTCATGTTAAAACACCAGTGCATTTCGTGACCTTGCTGCTGCAAAGAGCCACTGAATGCACTGACCCATGGAGATGACACTGTGTGAGCCCGTGCCTGCCATGGGCTCGGCGCCCTTGGCGCTGCACGGGGATCCTGCATTGCTTTTGTGCCCTCTGTGGGATGTCCAGGGCTCTGGAGAGGCAGGTACTGTGTCGTGTGTGGAGCAGAAGGCACTTGTACAGATGCTGAGGGAGCCCGGCACTGTGTTCCCACTCACCACTTTGGTTTTCTCATCATACTGATTTCTCAAAGCAAACATGCTTTTTCCAAGTGTCCAGTAAATCAGTGGTATTGACAGCCTTGGTAAGATCTAAATGAGAGCAGGACTAGGCAGGGGCAGCAGCCCTCCTCTGCTTTAGGGGCAGCACTGGGTGTGCATTGGGAGCAAAGGCTGAATCCTGATCTTACAGGTTGATGAAATGCACGTGGTTTCACAAAACCCACCTGAAAAGGCATTGGCAGCACACAATGAGTCTCAGTGAGCTGTGCCATGCTAAAGTGGGGTTCAGGGAGGCTGGAGGTGCTGTTGGGAAGCCCCCAGGGGAGCCTTTGACCAGCTCACATGAATCCTCCACAGGCTGAAAATAACCTCTCAGATGAGATTATTTTCACAGAGGGAGAGGTTTCTCCAGCCAAACTGCTCCCTGTGCAGCATCGTCACCATGTTCACAGCAGCACTCATGAGGTTTAAACTGGAGGAAGAGACTGAAAGCAAAAGCAACGTGTACTTTGCTTTCGAACTTAAAATGTCCGGTGTAAGAAAACCATCAGAGTTCTTGAACAGCGTGAGTTGGAAGGGACCCATGAGGATCTTCCAGCCCAACTCCCTTGCCACCCCTCATTTGCACAAAGCTCATTTTCAATGAAGGGACAGGACACTGTCATTTCTTGAGATATCCATAAGAGGCCCAGTAGCCCCAGTGAGCAGCTGGTACCCCAGACATCCTGGTGCTGGCAGGAGGGAATGGGTAACACTGACACAGCGCCTTCACCCTCACCCCGAGAGGGCATTTGGGGCATCTCTAGAACCATAAAGCAACTGGAAAGGTAGAAATCAAGCCAAGTGGAGTAAGACAGCCCAAAACATCTGGTTATAAGAAAACTACTCCAATACCAAATATTCTCCCATTAGATAGACAGTGGCAGAGAAAATTCTGCCCAATGCACCTCTTCCAGGTCATTTGTGAAGTTGGCCCCATTAAATAAATCCAGGAAGAACCAGCTGCTCCAGCTGAAGGTGAATGATCACATGTAGGTGACATTCCAGCCAGGAGATCAGGACTTGAATGGATGTGGTTACTTATTAGTCGTAAACACTGTTGAATAAATCTAAATAAATTCTCATTATTTATACAGCATATTCCTAAGGTTGGTTGGATGTTGCCAACTTGAAAATAAAACTGAAGTCAAGCAGGGTAAACATTTTAATGCCTCTGTAGATATAATTAGCATGTGTAATATGTATATACAAATATACATAATATATGTAATTATAGGTATTGGTGTTTGAGAGAGCTGTCTAGCCAGATGGAAAGAGTAAGTATTGAAAACACTGTGCCTCTGCCTGCTAGAAAGGGGAGGATGCTTATACTCACTGGAATAAGAAATTGGTAGTTCCTGTTTGGGGAAGGGAGTTATTGTCCCACATTCCCCTTCTGCCGAGTGGATTTAATAGCCAACTTCTGTCTTGTCCGTCCATCTAAAGAAGGATTGGGGCTGAAAGTGTCCAGCATCCAAGAGCAAAGCACTGTGTATAAACTGCAGCTGCTGCAGTGTGTTCAGAGATTTCTGTAGGTCCTTTTTGGCACCCAGCAAAGGTACAACTCAGGAGATGAGGTGGCTTTGGTCCTCTGGAGCACCTCTGAGGCCCCAGCTCAGCAGCTGCCTGGGTACACATCAGCCAAGTGCCAGCTTGTGAGACATGCCAAGGCAGGTCCCCACACTGCCATTAACACTCAGAGACCTCCAACATGGCATGTTTATTAAGGGTCAGTTAGTTGTTCTCAACACCCTGGACACAGAAAATCAGCCACCTGCAGCAACCTTTCTTTTTCCATCCCCATGGGGGCATGGAGGAGAGGGAAAGGCCTGGGCTGATAGGATGTTCACTGAGAAACTCAGTCCCTGCAAGGTCTTCAAGCACAGCTGGTCAAAATGCTGAAGTTGGGGGCTGCTTTTTTCCCTGCAGTTCAGGGATTATTTGGCTCTCACTGCATCAAGCCAAGGGCTACACAACTTGCTCTTCTGCAGCTCTCCCTGCCATGGCAAAGTGCTCAGCCCTTTGAGAAAAGCCAGGCCATTAAGTTAAGCACCTCACTTTAGTCGATGTTTGAACTTTCTGTACCTTTGGGAGGAGAGGGATGAGTGCCATGCCTGAGAGGTCAGAGAGCAGCCAGCAGCTGACATGCCAAAGGTCAAATCCAGCACCAGCTGGTAATGTCAGCCACGGCTGGGAGTGGCCAGGACCATGCCCAGGACCACATCACCAACAGAATTTCAGCTGTTCCTTACAGAGTTCAACTACTCATCATCCTGATAACCCAGGGCACAAGTTTTGTTTTTACAAATAACATTTGCAAATTGAAAATTTGCAAAAGCTCCAGCAGTATCCAGAGACATGCAGTTGTGTTGAGCTACTGCTGCAATTGTGAAAGGAAATGCATCTGGAATTCATCACATGGAAGCAGGTGAGGCAGAAAGGTGCAGGATGATCCTTTGGCACCAGTGGTCTTCCACTGGGGCCTCCTGTGACTTCTGCCCCACCATCCAGAAACACTGAGAAGTCTCTGGCCTGTGGGTAAGGTTGACAGAGGGAAAATATTGAACATACGGATATTATTTTGCTCAGTGGAGTGAGTTAAAAAGTGCAAAAAAACTTCAACATTTTTAGCTTGTTGCAAAAGGATGGAGGAGAGAGGAGGAGCCCTGCCTCCCTGACAAAGCCTGCTCCATTGCTGGATTTTGAAATGAATCAATATAAAAAATGAGTCCGGCAGCCAGATGTCTGCTTTCATCTCTCTGCACTGGAACTGGAATAAAGCCCACAAAATCTACACCAAAAATACCTTCTTTGAAAGCGCTTGGTTAGCGGCTTTGCGACTGCGGGGAACAAAGGCAGCAAACGCGAGGGTCTGATGCCACCTAAAGGCCGCTTGAATTTTCACCTCCCAGAGGCTCTGTTAGACTTTGGGACTTTCAGCCACAATTTCAGAGCGTGAACTCCTGTTCGCCCTCCAGTTCTCATCGTCAGGCTTTGTTTTGTTTGCTTTTAAGTTGATCAAACTTGACTGAAGCTGTCCATGCTGTGTGCTGCAGTGAAAACCGTTTGTGTGTGTTTGCCTGTACTGCTGGCACATGTAAAAAGTACAGCTATTGTACCCCAACACTTCCAAAGGACAAGGCTGTACAAAAATACAAGTTTTCTCATATTGTATTCTCTCAGAAACCTAAATTACTGCTGGCTTTGAAACTGAGATTAGAAACTGTGGCAAAGGGCTGAGCAATCTTTGTAGTGAGGATGGGCCTTCTACTATTCCCCTAAGAGTCTGTGCAAGTTTGGCGAAGCTGCAAGTCAGTGACAGAGCAGTTCCTGCAGGCTGGGGCACAGCCAACACGCCAGAAGTGCCCATCACCACTGAATGCCTTCCCGGTGCTCCCAGCGCTCTGCTCGCGCCACGGGAGCCGTGCCCACAGCAACGCCCACGGCCGGCTGGCCACGCTCCAGCTGCCCACACACACATGGCCAGGCAGCTGCTAATCAGTGCCTTTCAGAGCCCTGCACCTCTTTTAACCCCCTGGGTCTTTGAAAGAACAAACACCAACCCACGCAGCGACCCCATGGGCGAGGGGATGTGCTTCCCTGCCAGTCTGCAGAAAGGAAGAGAGAGAACATTGGTGCCCGTGTCAGAAGTTTCCATCAAACCCATGTGCACAGCGTGGGACACTGTGGCTCTTTCTCACTGTCCTCAACCACTTTGCAGAACATCCTGTTTGAGAAGTTTCCATGGGCTGAAATAGTGAAAACTCAACAGTTTTGCAAACTGGGTACCTACAGAATAGAAAATCCTCAACTAGTTGCACCAGAGAGAACAACAATTTATGCCACATGCTCAACAGTGTGCTGTGGACTCAACTGGCAAGGCAGGAAAATACTAGTCAAAATGGCATTACAGCCCTAACCATGACATTTTTCTGTCTCCTTGTGGCATCTAAAGCCTGATACACCTCATTTTGCAAATTCTGCTAGGTCTGGTTTGCTATGTAACACTCATCTCCAGAACAGCTGGAAATCTGTAAAAGACTACAGCAGGTGATCACCTGGGTGTACAGCTTTACAAATCCTTTTCCTTTTTAATGTTCTTGGGTGGTAGCTTGCATGCAATTCCTCACAGCAAACACTGCTTCTCTGTATTGCTCTCTCTTGGGTTAAGCAGCCTAATGACAATAATTATTTCTTATCATGTTAATGATCCATTTTGAAGCTCATCTTTCCAAGGGCTCCTACTTCCCAAAACTAAAGTTTTAATGTTTATTACGCCTGTTAGAAACATCTACTTTATTTCCATGCTTTGGTTTGCAGAATCTCAGATCCTTTGAGTAACACTGTGAAAGAGTAAGATTTAAGTGAAAATGAAAGGTCTGATGTGGTTTGTAGACTCTTGGGAATAAAGAGAGCTTAAAGACAAAAATTATCTATGCCCTTGGCCTTACAGTGGATGCTCCTCCGTGTTGATACAGTGTCTACTTTCACATTAGTGCAGCACGAAGCAGACTGTAGATGCTTCTGGAGACAAATGATAGTCAGAAAATTACTAAAATCTTGGTCAAGATTTATTTAAAATGCTAAACCAAAATTATCCTTCCACATGGGAACCAAGTTCATCAAACTGTCACCAGACTCAGAGAGCCGAATTTTGACTTTCTTGTAAACAGAAACGAAAGGCTGATTTGTGGTAGGACAAGGAAAATAAACATTCCTGCAGTCCTCAAAGACATTTCACAGAGTTGATACAGCTACAAAAACAAAACACTGCAACTTCTGCAGCCTCAGAGGCTCCGACATATACCATATGTTGGCAGGGCATGACAAAGATGTCTTCAAATAACTTTGCATTAAGCTTTCCCTATAGGAAATCCTTTGTGCTATTAATAATAATTTTAAAAAAAATGTAATTTCTGCGAGCTATTTCCTTGCTCTGTACTTACTCAGCCCTAAAACCACCCCAGTCCCTCGTGCTGTCACCCATGATCCCATGGTGCTGCAGAGCAGGAGGCAGCCCACGATGGGGAAGCCCAGACCCACCTGGGCTCAGAACAACCGCCTGGCAGTGCCCTGCCTTTTTCCACAGGCATGTCCACTTTCCTTTCCAGCATCTGTGACAGAGACAAAAGCTGTTCAACAGCAAGATCAGGTTATTTTCTTGCTGAGCTCTCAGGATAAGCACAAGCAAGAAGCTCTCTCCAGAATAAATTCTTGAGAAGCAACGTGCATAATCAAACCATCTTCTCTACAAGCGAGAGATGTAAGTGTATAAACAAAAGGCTGCTATATGAAATCCATCTATTTAAAATACTGTTTATTTGTGATTTAACATTAATTAGCATTACATCTATGAGCAATTTCAGATAACATTTATATATTTTCCACAGGACACAAGAGTTGGCTGGCTCATTCTTTATGCCAAAGCAAGTAAATAGAGGCATTAGCAAAAGGTGCAAATAGTTCACGGTTGCATTTTAAAAAATATTTATGCACATTGCATTCATTTAGATATATTTTTAAAAAAGTTATGAAAAGCGTAGTTCACAGGTTACTGTTTCTACATATGTTGTAATACAACACAAATAATGTAGAACATAAAAAACAAAGTAAGCAACTGAAAGTTTCCACTATGATTAAAAACACTGATTCCAGTATTTAGTGACAGCTAGAAAATTGTTTCCAGGATCCATTCCAACATTGCATTATCACACTTACACGGTCAAAGCTAACCAGCCCCCGAACATGCTATAATCAACATTTTTGCATGCCAAACCACTCTCCAGCCATATTTAACAATTATATATTGTATAATATTTCAACCGGTAATTTGGGAATCACATGGATCTTAAAGATGTACTTCCTATTGCGATGACTGATTTACAGACATTTGACACAGCGAAGAAACCCCTATGTTAATTTTTATGTTTAGTTTGTATTTACAATACAGTAAAAGTACTAAAATGACAATACAAGTAAAAATGAGTAAGTGGCAGTACCACCCTTACCCATGGCACTAGGCTCTGATTTGCTCTGGGTTCATCCAAAGGACAACACGGATTCACGAGACTCTTTTACAATATGAATGAAACTCAAGAAAAAACCCAAAGTGTTGCACTCTGCATGAATCCATACAAATTATTTAAAACATCTAATATGGAAATGTCACTCTGCTGATTTAATAAAAATATCCCGCAATCCATATCATATATTTAAAAAAAATAATCACCGAACTTTTACTTTCTTTGTCTCCTCCTATTTCCCTACTATTTCACTTTCCCTTTTAACATTTTTGTTTCCTTCATTTGGTTATGTTAAGAGATTATTTTTCTTCATTCATTAGCAATACCATGAGAGATAAAAAGAACAACCCACAAGTAATTTTTAAACATGAATCCAGTTCAATTTTATATGCTTTTATCCTTTGATTTTGAAGTCCCTGGATTCCTGAATTATATTTAAGTATACTCTAAACCAAGCATTCTTAAATACACTCTAACTATGAAATGCTTGGTTCACATGCTTATAATACCTTTATACTGAATGGTATACAAACATTTGAACATATAAAATCTTCTTTTTGTTTTGCCAGTTAAACTAAATTATCAATGTTAAGTGTATAAAATCCCCCTTCTTGAAAAATAAGGGTTTCCCCCGCCCCAACTGATAGAATAAAAAAGAAGTCTTCAAAAATTATATTTCACTAAAATGAAATATTTGGCAAAAAAGTTATTGAATAATGGAATTCTTTAGACATTTTGTATAATTCCAAATAAACTTTCTCTTACACAGTTTTTCCCCTAGTATTATGTGCCAGTGTATAATATTTCTATATGAGCTAATCTTAAAAAAGATGTAAAGGTGTGCTGTTAATATGTACCCACTCAAACAGGGGTACAGAAACATAAAATATATGGTCAAAAACCACAATACAAAAATGTATGATCTGGTTTCCAAATGAGACAGCAGTTTTAAAAAGTCATATGATCACTCAACAGTAACTTTAATAAAGACTTTAACTGCACTGAAAATTTTAAGGTCTGCAAAATACTCCAAGCAGAACTTGCTGCTGCATACTGTGATGGTATTTGACCTTGCTATGATGGTAATTGAGCACCTGCCAGTGTAGTTCTACATGAAACTAATCAATGTTTCCAACCCTCATAGCAATTTTGGACACAGCTAAGTGAGAGATGAATTAATTTGCAATTAACATGAAAGGTTTTTTTTTTTGTCTCTTTGTTTGGTTTCATTAAAGCAAAACCTCTTCCAGTTTCTACTTGTTTAGGTTAAAAGTCCAGTTACTGCACACCCCTAACACTACGCTGTTAATGGTGAACTTAAACGTTTAAAATGTGCAATGTCTCCTCACAACAGAACTGCACTTACGCTTCCACCTTCTCCTTCTTTTTACTCTTTTTCAGGAAGGATGGGGTGCGGAATTTCTTCTTCTTCTTCGAAGGGGATTTGGAAGGTGACCCTTCAGGGGACAGGGCCTCTTCTATCTTTTCAGAGCCTTTAATGGTAATCTCTACGCTCTCCACAGTACTCATGGTTAACTGACTGACCCTCTTGGTGAGATCTTCTTCCACGTCGTGGGCATCTTCCTTCCCGTTCACCACCACAACTGGCATCTCCACAGATATGAGGTTGGCATTCTGGGTGTAGAAATCCTCATGATTTTCTGAAAGAGCAAATGATTTTGCAATTATTTATGTAGACTCTCATGCAAAAAAACCCAGTATTGAGACAAAGCCTGCGAGTCTGGACTGTGATCCAAAGAATGAAACCCGAAGTGCTTAGATGTGTTTTTTTCCCCTTTATCCACACTCTTAGTTGCTGTAAGCAGACAACACAGTGAAAATGTCATTAAAGGAAAATGAGATAAAAATCTAACTTTATCTCTGCCAAGTGCATGCACAGCTCAAGCTGTATAGAGTATGTACAAATACAGTCTACACAGCACACATAGTCTCAAGCACAGTCAGAATTACACTTTACTGCAAGAGACTGATTTACAAAAACACAGCCATTCCATACAGAAGGCATTGGAGAACCTGCCTTTTAAAATGCCTACTTAGACTTCTGGAGAAGTCTTAAGCAAAAAAACTAATCTTAACATTTTCAGTAAAATAGAAGTATAATATCTATTTGCTCCACCTGGTTAATATCTAGGTTTCAGCATGCCCTTAGTTGTTTTCTGGTTGTGAGAATTAGGTATTAGAAAAAAATTGGGAAATATTGTTTTCTGGACAGAGCACCACCCAAACTTTGAAGAAGAGGGCTCCTTTTGACTCAGGTGACTTCATGCAAGTGTAAAAGTGCAGCAGAAGAGTGGAGAACCTGGGTTATTGGAGCCCTTGGCATTGTACAGAAATTGCATGGAATACCTTCTAATCTTTCTGGGACATTTTGCGGGGATTGAGTTTGTGACTGAATTTGTGATACAGATGAACCGTCATCTGAGAATAACTCCTGTTCAGCATCTGCAGGACAAGATGTGAGTTAGTAGCCAAGCAAAAGTGAAAATCAAGCAAGAGTGTCAGTGCTGGTGCTACAAGATTTACAGCTCTGCTACAGCTTCGTGTTGCTCATGCTCACAACAGCACAAAGTTACAATACACCGTTGAAACTCTAAAGAATTAGGGCATTACTTGTTTTATCTGCTAAAAATCAGTATATATTAGTTCTTTATCAGAAAGCATTAACAAAGGTGGCAAGGCTGCATTCCAGGTAGCATGCCCCATGGTTTTATCTAGCCCTAAGTCACAGTCTGCCGGTACAATAAGCTATTACACTATGTCCTGAGTGTGACATATGGCAAAGTTGTTCTATTACACAGTATTAGTGAAGAACAATTCACAGTAAGTGCTACTGTTAAAAATTAAAATCAACCCTGAATTAGCAATTCTCTATGGAATAGTAGTATTGGAAGAAGATGTGAAAAGTGAAAGTAGATGAGACTTGCACACTGGGAGAACAGAAGTAAAATTAAAGAAGCCAGGGCCAAACATCTCAGTAAACTTTCGCTTGGTTGGGCACAGACTTGAGCAACTTGATCTAACTTTAGCATCATCTCTGAGGAGGAGTTGGATTAAGATGACCTTCATGGACTCTCCCACCTTCAGTTATTCTATATTCTGACACAAAAATTCATCATGCTAACTTGTGTTTTTGTCAACCCCACTTCTGTGCAAACCTTTCATTGCTTTAATGTCAGCACTAAGTAAAGTAAAAGAACAAACCACATGTAACAAAAGAATTCTACCACCTCAAGGAATGATTTGTTCTAAACTAGCTGCCAACAGTATACTCTAATAATTAACATGCACACAACTTTTACAGTAGATATTTTCAAGCTTATTATTAAAATGTAAACCCCAACAATTCAATCCACACCGCTGACCTTCCAACCCCTGCTGCTTGCGCTCAATGGTTTTCTTGTACTCCTCCAGTTCCTTTTCGGTGAGGTGGCTGAATGGGTTGGGTGGTGCCGGTGGCGCGTGCTCGTCATCAAACTGCATTGGCTGGGAAAGGGAAAGCCACAGAATTTAACAGTTACAGAATAAGAAGCAACAACCAAAACGTGCAGGGCTAATGTATCTTCTTTTTTTTAGCCAAAGTTTGTTGACAAAGTTTTGGCAGGGAATACAGAATTAAAACATCGATGTACTAACTGTTGGATAGCTGGAAACTCCTAGACGTATAGAACTCCAATTCCAATTCATCAAAATTTCTTGGATAACCTTATTAGGGATACCTATACTGTTTGGAAGTATATTCTATTCAAGAAAAGGTTAATATGGGCAGGTAAGAAACTGGTAACCCTCTCTCCCAATAAGAAGCCTGTTTCTAATGAAAGCTGTCTTCTACATGGTCACATCCCACCTTTTAAACTCAGCTATTTCTGGGACTCCATTGTTACCTTAAGCATCACTTCCACAGGCTAATGAAGGCTATTTTTGGCCCATGCATTCTAAAGTTCTTCCTCTCTCACTTAAATGATCTTACACAAGGATCCTACTTCATTAATATTAATAGCAGCAGACTTAACATGCATATCTCAATTTGAAACTAACATTTTAAACCTTTAAGATGAAACATGAATAAGATGTATCAGAGCTCTAAAACTGGCATTAAAATAATCAGTTCTAACAAGACACTTAGAATGAAAATGGGCCAAGCTGACATTTGAAAAACAGGCAGCCAAATAACCTGAACAGCTGTAAATTAGTTAATTATGTTGTACTCACTGAACTCGGCTTTTTATCCACAACAATCCCTGCGAGCAGCTGAGACTGAGGTCCTGCTGTCTTTAGGTCATATCGGTTTTGCTCCCTTATCTATAGAGAGAAAATAAACCAGGTTAGAAAGAGATATTTCTCTTTAGTAAATCCTATGCCCATCAGCTTTGCAAAGCCACTAACACAGGCGGCAGTGAGTGGCTGGAGGATCAAGCTGTATGCTGCTGCACCTAAAAATTAGGAACTCTTCTTCCACCTCAAAATACACAGCATATGTTGTTTATCTCTTTCAGTACTCCCAAATGTTCACCCTAGTCCCAATTCCTGCACTTCATGTAAGCCAACATTTAGAAATAAGCTCCCAGGAATAGTCCCTGAACCTGTCCTCTCCACCTCACACATCAGCTATTGGAGAAAACTCTGTGATCACAAAGGTTGGTGAAGTTTTTCCTTCTGTGAATAGTTTATTTTTTCCTTAAACTAACAGCCCTAGCTTCTAATTGTCAATGCTTATGAGACTGACAGATCAGATATAAATATAAATATCAATACAGATCATATAAAAAAAATCCTACAGCAGAAACTTAGGAATAAACTCTCTATGAGCAAGTGACATGCATGAATTTAAAAATCATTGCCTGGGACATGTATTATTAATCTCTAGATGATTAGAGGGTGCCTTTCCAGTTCTGAGGAAGGGAGTTACTCCTTCTAACTCCACTTCAGTCCCCAAGGACACTGATATAGTGCTTTCCAAGAAAGAAAAAAAAAATACGCAATCAAATGAAAAAATTCCTGAATATCTGTTAATATAGTTATGCTGAGGGCGGAATATTTGGTCAGTCTGATAATCAGTGTCTTTCATGCTGGAAGGGAAAAGCAGAAAGATATTTCTGTTTACAGAGAGGTCCAACAATAATCTCTCATTTTCTTTTTTTTACTGCCATTAGAAATTCCAGCTTAACAAGCACTAGGCAAATTAAAACAGAACAGAGCAAGATTAGAGTCTGAGATTGAATCATGCTGCAGATGACGCACAGCAATTCGGTTCATGTTGACACCTAACTACCTACTAAATAAAATGCTAAATAACAGGGACTACCATTTCCAATCTATTATTTTCAGAGTTAATACTCATCCTTCATCAGACTATTGCACTCAAAGTTTAAATATATAAATACTGCATACATATCTACAGACTTTATGTATATCACACATTTAAATACATGTTTTTGATGCCAGAAATCACATATAGCGTAAGAACCTTCTTAATGAAATCAAAACGTTTGAAAATGTTATTTTACTGCTCTGCTGAATCATTACTTGAACACATATTTTTATTTGGCAATGTTAGAATTTTCAGTTTATTACACTTCTTTTACCTTATTTCTCTTTTCCAACACTTCACTTGGGTTTGTGTTTAGGGGAACAAATTGGTTTGGATCTTCAATTTTGATTGGCGTCCCTCCACTAGTCTTGGAGGAGTCATCAGCTTTCATCCACTTAAAGGGGGGGGAAGACATTAAAAAACCCAGCATTATTGGAAATGAACAATTCTCTGTGGTGTCTTACTGTTAAAGAAGAGGTATCAAGAAAGGACTTTCTGACTTTATTCTCAATTCCACATGACATCTAAAAAATAATCCCAACCCCTTACATGTTTGTGTGTTTTCCCAAGAGGATTTAAGTTGCCTTGAACAAGATTACTTTTTGTAAACGTTAACATACATTCCTGAAAAATGCAGTGTTAGCTGTGTGCTAATGATGCTGTATTTAGAAAAGATCACACTTTCGAGTAACTGGCACGTAGATCCAGAGCCCTTGTTCATGCAATCGACTTCCACCTCTGCTGACCACACATTGACTAGATTTTTCCCTTCTCAAGCAGGGTTCTGAGGGTGTTTTTCCAAAACTCAAGTTTAGAAACCTGCCAGCCTGCCAGCAGGAGGAGCTGATGCTTTTACAGCTGTACTGTGTGACTGGGAGTAGCTGAAGAGCAATAACACGCTCTTGTAGTCCCACGAGGGCCACCTCTCTGCAGGCTGGAAACTAAGTGTAAGCATCCTGCTGAGCTGCAGGAGGGGGAAAATCTTTATCATCATTAAAAGCCTGTAGCATGAACAGACCTTTCGAAAGCTGTTTTCAGTAAGCTCACAAATAGAAAAGGGGCAGCTAGAGATGAATTAGAGCTCGTGTCTCCCTCATGTAAAAAAAGAACAACCCACGGGTGACTTAAAACCTTACTATATTTGGTGGATAACTAATAGCACAAGAAGATCTGGTAGAAAAACCGTTTTCAACTTCAGGAATAAGAAGAGATGGTTAGAACTGCAAAATCATGGTTAAATTTTATCATAAACTGTTACTCTTGCAGTCAACCCCTCTCTCCCCAAACAAAGGAGACCCTCAGTACCAATGTCATTAAATCCCCGAAAAGCCTGTTTTAATTAGCTTAATAAATTTATTTGCTAATCCTGTTTAAGAGTTCCTCATATAAACTGTGCATAACTTACTTTCAAGTAGGGCAAAATCTAAGTGACTGCCCAACGTATCAACCTACCGTGATCTTAGTCCTGGGACTTGCTTCCCCATTCCAGGACTCCTCAGGCACATTAACTTTCAAGTATGTGTTTGGAGAGTTCAGCCATCTTGTCTTCTCTCTCTGTTGCCTCTGTGCAAGGAATTTCAGGGGGGAAAGTGGGACTGTATCATCTTCAAAGGAAAAGGCAGTCACAGTGGCTGGGATCTCGACGTCACTCTTATGTCTAGGTTTTTCTCTGACTAATGGTTGCCTATAGGCATAGCCAGTTCTGTATCCCTGTGGAGGAGGAAAATAAGAAAAGAATGTTTAAACATATAAAATAAAACTTTTTACTATTAAACTACTATACATTTGTAAGATGGTGGGACAAAATTGAAGCTCAAAGCATGATAAATTCTTACTAAAACAGAATATTGCTGTCAGAAACAGTATGACAAATTAAACTTCACATAATGAAGAGATTTTCTACCTCTTACATTTACTCTGTCTTCATTTTAGAACTCACAGAGAAACCAGAAAAAACTGTTTGCTTTGACAGAAGTTACTCCTACACTCAAAAGTTTACAGGAATATATGGATACCACCATCAACATGCTCTCACCAGGTTGTCCAGCATCCTCATGAGAGCTTCAAATTCTTGCTCCCCAACTTTCCATTTTTGTTGTGAAGCCATATTAACTCCACCTCCTCCCATTGCTGCCACGGCGTGGGTGGAAGGCTTGAACTTCTGCAGATCCAGTAGTAGGAGATTGTCTATCCCACCTGCTCCAGCTAGTGCATGAACCTGCAGACATCATGGAGGATATTTGATTTGTGAAAAGGCTTTTGTATTCTCTGCTTTTCTGAATTTGCAGCAGAAGCTTGCTTAAATACATGCTGCAGTTATTTCTCAGGCTAGTTTTCTACTGTCCAAAAAATGTATTAAAATACACAGCAAGTGACTGTTACAGAAAGCATTATACCATCTACTAATAACTGCACTTTAAAAGGAGTAGATTCAAACACTTGATTTCAGAGTACCTTAAAAAAACCTTTCTGCATCACAAGATTAAAAATTTTTCATTTTTCTAGCTGTTTCAAAATGAAATAGTGACTGAACTCAAAATAAATGGCAGGGAAGGGCAAGGAAGGAAAGGAGTGGGAGCCTGCCATTTGCACATCCAAATGCCTCTTTGGGAGGACAGGATCACTGGGGAACAAGCACAAAGTGACAAAGTTTCTGGAGATGGGCTTAAAAGTTATGAAAGGTGAGAACACTTTCAGTGGTCTCTTTTCACAGGCTATAGGTAACATCTGGATACCTAACTAGGTAGCTAAAGTTAGACAAAATGGAAACAACTGAATTAGTGATTCAAGTTATTTTTAAATGTGCTACCCTCTACCATTGCTCTAAAGACCTCCTTTTAATTTGGTTTCACAAATCTGTGATCACAGAGAGACGCTTCTTTTCTTGTCACAACATTCAGCTTCAATAAAGGAGCTGGCTCTCAAGAGATCTTAAATCACACTTCCCCATGCAGTGAGTACCAGCAAATGTATCATCTGACAGATTCCCTGCATGAGGCTCACTCTGCACAGCATGGAACAAAACCTTCTGTACCCTTCAGAGCATAACACCACGGAGACTGTGTCAGAGTTCCTAGAATGAGTATTTGTGCCATTCCTTCACTGATTCCCTGATTATTCCAGTCTTTCTGACTTTGTCCTGGTAAACAGGATTACTAGATTCCACAACCCCAAAATTGTGTAATGTTAGAGATCTTCCCATCTGGGATGTAATCTGTAACTCTGCAGCACAAGTGTTTGAAATTAAACAGATAAATTCTCTCTCACCTGAGTTTCACAGGCCAGTTGCACATTGAAAATATAGTGGAATGCTTCTTCCAGTGTCTCTCCTAGTGCTACCACACCATGGTTTCTCAAGACTAATACCTAGTAAATGAAGACACTAATGTTAAATGGTAGAAACTGGAGCAGGGCATGAAAATTGTTTATGAAGAGCACGAATGAGGCTGAATACCTTGCAACTGGGTCCAAGAACTTTTTGAAGCTGAATTCTCTCTTCCTGTTCATCAAGAGATCCCTGGTAGTCGTAATAAGCAACATCTCCCAGAATCAGAGCCTCTTGTGATATGGGAAGGATGCCACACTTCATAGAAGAAACCTGTTTCATGAAAATGAAATGCTGATAACTAGGAAATTTGAAACTCTTAAAACTCACATCCCAACCACCCAAGCCTTAGCAGGGTGCACTTTTTATCTTTGCTGGAAGAGAGGCAAACTCTGTAATGAAAGCTTAGAAACAATCTCCCCCATACCAGTCTAATTTGCAATAGGGTGACAGAGGTGCTGCTACTCAACCTAGGGACAGATTAACTAGAGCAAAAGACAATTTTTTCCAACTAAGTTAATTTTTGCGGATTTTATCCATGTTTAATTCTCATCTTACTTAATGGTTTGTTCTTCTTTCCCACACTTATGACTTCAAAAAGCTAGTAAAAAAGAAATTAATCATTCCTTTTTATTTTGTCTGTAGGCAAGGAATGCATATGTGTATATGCATTTCTAGATAAAATAATAAGAATTTAGTTATTTCAAACCAATTCTTTCAGGCCGCCTTACATTTACTATACAGACCATTTAAAGTTTATGTTAACTGTAACATTTAAATAGTGAGGTAAATTCAAACTAAGTGTAACTACTAATTAAACCACTTAAAAATGGAGCTGCATAATGCAATTGATGATGATTTATACAGCACATTATATTATCTAGGATGCTATAAATGAAGCCTCTGTAAACTATTTGCTTTACAACCACCTCAACCTGAGTATAACAATCTCTGAGCATCAGTTTATTCTGGTCCCATTCCACTGCGGTGGCTCAGCCCTCTCTCTTTCTTTTTGATAACCTCACACTTTTATTTACCAGTGCAGAGTCTACGTTAAAACAAAAATGAAACTGCTGTGAGCAGAAATATGCCCTATGTTCATAAGGTAAAGCTGTTTTCTTTCAGTCAGTGCCAGAAGGAAGACTTACAGCAGCTGTGGCAGGGGTGTGTATGTGTATGACACATCTGACATCGGGGCGCGTGGAGTAGATGGCCACGTGTGGACTGAAGCCTACACTGTCAATACTGAGAGCTGTGCTTCCCTGGTCCACTACATCTCCTAGGATGTTCACTTTAACCTGAAAAAGGCAAAGAAACACATGATATTCAAAAGTTTTGAGACAACTTCGGTTATCTAGAAAATACCCTTCCTTTCTTATTTAGCACCAAATTTCCCCACACATATTGAGGGCTCAGAGCATGAAAAAAAGTAGGAGAGCAGCCATGAATCTGTGTGTCAATAAACCACCCTGCTGTACAAGCCCTTGACAGCTGTTGGAAGTTCAGCCATGGAAGAAGTAAGAATAAGACTCTGATACAACATATATTCTGCTTCAGTCTAGCTGACCTTTCCCTGTTTCTGACTTTTAAAAACGCATTTCATTAACATTTCCTACATTTTTAATAAAAAGATAATTCAGAAATTTCCAGTAAGAGCATTCAATGCACAAGGAATTTTCAGATTCGCGAGAACATTAAAATAGTAATTTCTGGATCAACAACAAACTACAGCAGGGTCATATCTCATTTTGGTTTTGTGTTTGCTATGTAAAACTATCAATCTCATTTTGGTACCCCTTTCACCTCGAGGCAGTTTCTTTACAGATATGCACTGACATGAAGAGCATATGGCAGGTTCTGCACCAAAAGATGTGTGATTTAGCACATTTACCTAAGTGATTTACCACTGCCTAAATACCAGCTTGTTACTTCACCCAGCTCATTTGTTGGGCCTGAGGAGGATTATTCGACTTTATCTCCTCACTTTTAAAGGTAAGAGCTGATTCTGATAACACTACTCCTACAGAGTAATTTCACATGTATTACCACACTGCCAGGTTATAAAAGGCTGCTGCTACACTGAGGCTACTGATGAGCTTCATCAGACAGGAAAACAAAACTTTGCTGCTCCACACTGAAGCTGAGGACAAAGAAACAGAAAGTAATGCTAAACCCAGGAAGAAACACTGACAACAAAGGGTGCTATTATCTGAGCAGTTAATCAGCTTTTCATCTGGTGGGTAAATATTAAAAAAACTCAAACAACAGCATAATTATAGACGTCCATTTTAGCAGCCACAAAAGTATTTTAGAAAACAGGTTGAGTCTTGGTGGTTACTACAGCAGGTGAATCACGTACCAAATTAGAAGCTGAAGCTTCAGAAAAGGACAGCCCTCTTGGAATGATTAGAATGTGGTCATGTTCTTTGCTTACTCTTACCTGCAAAGGAGACAGGAAATGGATTACTGATCTAATTTACATTATTCAGGAGGAAAAATAATTTGAATGAATGGGTGAAATTCTAAATATATTTTTTTTTTTGTCTAAAATACTTACTGTGATATAGGCATTTGGCAAATGTGCCCACCCAAACAAGTCAGCCAACCTATATAAACTGGCTAACTTGCAACGAGTAAGTTTTTCTCCCTTAACAAACGAGGAGGTATCTACCCCAGGTAGATCATTGATGGGTGTAATCATTCCATGGCCTGAAAAACAGACAAAAATAGACAATAGACAGTTGGACAATTAAATATATTTCCAGCTATGCCATGATGTTCCAGGTGGAGTGTACTTAAATTGTTAGCAAAGCAGTACCAGCATTTATTAAACTGGATAAAGTATTTCCCTGAACTTTCTCCTGAATCAATATCCTGTATAGAACTGGAACTGTGCTTTAAGACATTTGTCATTAATGAAGTGTTTTTACTTGTCACTTTGAGGTTTTTTTCTTGCAGGATAAGACATTCCTTGTGGACTTCTGACACCAGCAAAACTAACTTGAAGAGACATCTCAGTCTCAGAACTTCAATTCAGTCCTAATGAAGAAATTAGGATTAGTGCAAGAGTTCTCAAACCCTTAGACAGAAGGAATCCCCTCTTAACAGAGAAATCACAAAGATCAATTTCTGTCTTTGACTTGTGACTACACAAACATACCCTTGTCCCCTTCATGAATGCATGATAGCCTTTTGACAGCTCACAACCTTTGTTTAGAGGGAAAGTTAAGACCAAAACAGGTAAAAGCAATTTTGGTTTTCAACAATAGGAGTGTGCAGTTTGAGATCAGTGCCCTGTCTCTGGCAAAAGCAGCAGAGACAACAGCAGGATGCAGTCTCAGTGACCAACCAGAGACATGAACACGGGGTTATTTGGGCTCTCTGTTCTCTTCCACTCGTTTTGTTAAATAAACCCTGAAGTACCATTTTGGGACCAAATCTCCAAAGATGATGAATGCTGACAGCTGCCACTGTACTTCAGGCTTGTAAGCTCCCATATAATGTCCACCCACAGAACTTAAATTGACTTGAACATCTCAGTGCTTCATGACTTGGAAAGAAGAACTTGGGTGTTAACTGCGAGATCCCGGAGACATCTTTACAAGTAGAGTGCAGACTAGAAGCTGTTCTTAAATGTGGGAGCTGTTTATCTGATGATTCAGTTTGCCAGGGTATTCTCCCCAGCTCAGGGTACTTTTTTTTTTTTTTTTAGTAACAATTTATATGCAAGAGTAGAAAAATAAAGAAACTAAATGGTAATGTATTTCACATCTCCGTTTATATTCATGTTAAACTCCTAATAGTAACAGGGCACAACATTTTGTTCCCTATGTCAGTTAAACTTCTATTAACAAATTATAGAATAACTGAGTTTGAGGATTCCAACCATTTTGGATATTATACAAATCAAAGAATTTGAGAGAAAGAAGCCTAAAAAGGCAAGTTAAGGCTACCATCTGCACTACTTCACAGCTGAAGCAAGCTCTGACAGAATTTTTATTCAAGGAAAGAGGAGATCCCAGCATGGCTAAGCCCTGGTAACAATTAAAAAAAAGAAGAAAAAAAGAGCAGTTAAATGTATAGTTCACTTACTGAGTGAAGATGTGGAAAAACCTGTAAAAGTGCTCGCTGTGATGTATTCAGCAATCTGCTGTAATGCAAGCAGTCCAGTAGGGTTATTGCCCTTCTTCATCTGTTCTTGAATAAGGCATTCCAGATCTTCTCTAAAAGCCTGTAGAAACATTTGAGAATCATCAAGGAAACCTGGCCTTGATAATCTTATTTCTATTATAGGTGGGGCTGGCAGTTTTGCCTCTTATTAACGTTACATTACATTGTTTTTAGCTGTTTCAACTTTGCCAGACTTCATCATCCAGCCTAAACTTTGTACACTAGATATTGGCAATTTGGGGGGCAGAAAGCAGGAGTTTGGTCACAGAGGATTTACTATTTCCCAGTACATTCCAAGATAAAATGTATTTTTTTTTAAATGATAAAACCCATTTTTATCAATAATTGAAGTGTTGTCCGTATTTTGGAAGAGGTACTTGAAATTCAATCAGGATGTGTTGCTTTCTGTGCTGGATATTTTTTTTACAATATAATCCCTCTGAAAACCCATTTGAACTTTATCAAGTTACAAACAACTGGAAAACTGGAGCTCATCCATGCTCAAGTAATATCCCAGACATGCAAAAAGTAGAAGGAATGCTATCTCCTCTCTATTTCTTTCCTTACCCAGAGGGAAAAAACCCTTCCTTCTTTTTCTGAATAAAGTGACTACAAGCCCAAGAGATAAACCCTTGCAGAATATATCACAAAAAAGTTTTCATAGTATCAAATTTCATACACTATGGACTGTGGACAAAGCCTGTTCCTTTGAGATGATAAACAGATTATTCCCTATCTACAACAAACCCCTGTCCTAGAATCACTGCAGTCCTGACATTTCTAGACAAAGTAAATTCTGTTCCTTCAAATTTCCATTATAGGTTACATTTTCTACCCCTCTCATTTCTTCTTGGTGGCATCTTGCAGCTTTTCCCAAAACTAGCAGTACCCAAAGCTGCACACAACACAAGCTGAGGTGGATTGTGAACACTCCTCCTGGTTCATTCCAAAAAGACATTTGGTGTCTTTACCACACAGCTGGCTCCTAACAGAAGTCCAGACTATTCCCTGTAAGTAATCGCTCCTTTCAGTCTGCCTTCCTTAGCAGAGCACTTGCTCTCAATTAAAGAAAGAAAACAGTTCTGTATGACAAATGTAATTTCTTCACTGAATTTTAATTCAGTCCTTCAAAACACCCACTCTACTGGGCAAAATCCACCAATCTCTTGAGTCTGTTCACCAACAAGTTTTGATTAGTAAGACAGACTGCTAGTGACCACCCTCCCCCCTGCCAAAACATCCTCAAGACTCTACTTGGTACAGCCTCCTCAGCTGGACAGTTGAGCCTCCATAACTACTAATTACCAACTTTTCAGATATCTGTGCTCTCCTTAGAATAATTTTTTCAGGATCATGTCTGTACCTAAGACTTGCCAGATTTCCATAAGTAAAGCCTCTAAAAATTCCCACTGACTGACTCTGCATGGATCTGTTGCACAGATCTCTTAGTTTAGACCAGAATATTCACATGGCATCCCCCAAACAGCTGAACAACTTCTCACCAGCCTGAAGATGCACAGGCAAAGTCAGATTTTTCTCTTTAGTGGCTGCTGTTTGTAAGGTCTACGCAGCAGGAGAAAGGAGCAGATGAGGAAAAGGAAAGGAAAAACATGGAATCAAGTGAGGAAAGGAACCTAACTGGGAGAAAAGAAGTGGAGGACAAGGAGAAATGGCCATAAACTGAAATACCTGAAGCTCCACCTCAACATGAGGAAGAACTTTAGATCAAGGGTAGCAGAGCACTGGAACAGGCTGCCCAGTTATCTGTATTATATTAAATTATTCCTCCTTCAATTCAACAAGGACTATAAAAAAGATCTGCAAAAACATTAACATTAAACTCTTATTAGTCATATTCAGACTTCTGGCATTTTTTTTTTAACCTGTACAAGTAATGTTACTTCCATAGCAGATAAAAAGGTGATATAATATATTTTGGGAAATTTTTGACAGAAAGATTTTTTAGTTTATTGCCTACTGTATTTTTAATTCTTCTGCTTTTTGGTCATGTTATTTTCATTCTTCTGAGCTTAGTTTTGCACCTTGATGCTAACAGTAGTATGTTACACATTTGCTGAGACTGCTACAAATGAGGATTTAGTGTTGTATCAACAATTTTGTTAAACCAAACAAGCAGATTCCCTTAAAAATAGTTTTAGAAATAAGAGAAGATAGGTAAGAGCCAGTAAAGTGGCAAATGTGGAGGTTTGGGATGAACTGTAAAGCAGGTGAGAATATAGATGAAGTGCATAAAATCAAGTATGCAATTTATCCACATGCCAGAGTATAATGATGTTTTTTAGCAGCCTTCAGCCTGTCTCACGGATATCTGTGAATATTTCAATACATTTCATTCACTGCTACACACCTTTAAAACTTGGAACTGTATATCCTTAGATAAACATCCCACATGTGTTAATACAACCTTCTTCCATTTCTGGTAATCCCAGTGGGCTCCTATGAAGGGCACCACCTTCTTGTGGTCAACAATTTACCTTTAATAAGAGCCATTAAATGAATGATATTTATTGGATATTTATTTCACTGTGCAAGACTG
The DNA here is from genome assembly GCF_000738735.6 of Corvus cornix cornix. Classification (NCBI taxonomy): domain Eukaryota; kingdom Metazoa; phylum Chordata; class Aves; order Passeriformes; family Corvidae; genus Corvus; species Corvus cornix. The sequence continues at coordinate 10,132,240 of NC_046336.1, forward strand.
ATTTCTGTAAAACCACTGCCTTGCAGGGCTCTGATTCTGGGGTCTGACCCATTCAGCAGGAGGAGCCTGCATCTGAAAACCTGAATAGAGCCTGGAGGCCAAGTGGTTTGGTTTTGCTTTGATTTGTGAGTTTGTAATAAGCTTATATATGTGTGGCATTACACTGCCCACAAGTGATCAAGCAAGTCATACAAGCATGTCACACTGGAGAGAGATGTTTTCAAAGAGATCACAAGTGTGCTGCTCTGGCACAAAGCAGGTATTTTTCAAGTGGAAAGGTCACTGGTAATTTCAGATGTAGTATTTGACAAGAAAATGCTGACAAAGGAAAAACTCTACCATCAGATGAATGAAAAATCATGTTATTCAGCTGTATGCTCAGCATTGCTCAATCAAGGGAAAGTTTCAGCCCTGGGATTTAGCAGGCTCCTTGGGTACATGTGCATTGTTTTGTTTGTTTGAAACCACTCCGACTTTAGACATGAGATACTAAGAGCAGTGACTTCTTACACTGGGGTGGGTACAAGTCCCAAAGTGAGCAGCACAGCACTTCATGGCTGCCCATGATCCTGCCAACACAGCTGGACTCAGACACCTGCCGTGCCTGCACACAGCCAAGATGTAGCCTGGATAACGCATCCCTCCACAGCTGGGACTCATTTCCTGTTTGCACAAGCATCCTTCTGCCTTCAGGGACCTCACCTGCCCAGCCAAGCACCTGTATCCCCCCTTGTTTGTGCTGGAACAGCACTTCAAGCATCAGACTGACAGTTTGCATAGGAAACATTCCATGGTATGAACACTGGGCCCATGACAGCTACTGGAAAGGAGGTACAGTAACATTTCAGACAAGATGCACAACTGGGAGGATGCTGAGCAGGGCTTTTATTCACCTGGCAGCAGCAGACAGCTATGTGAGTAGCCTGACTTTGGCAGAATGCAGGCTGCAGCTCTGCTTCCACCTCACCCACCTTCTGAGTGCCACTCCACCACCTTGCTCTGAGACATAAATTTCCCCACAACTCACCAGTAAAAATGAACAGGGCAGCTCAGCCTGTTCCTAAAACTGTTTCCAGAACACCACTCTTCCCAAAACTGTAGTCAGCTTTTTAGCAGCCTTACATGGTACTGCACAGCCTGCAGAACAGACACAGCTTTTCTTGATGGACTCTTTAGTAGAATGATTAGGTCAAGGTCTTTCTAATATCATAAAATTACTTCTCCAGAACTATTTGCAATCATCTTCCAAATACACATCATAGACTTAGTTTAGATGGAAAAATCTTTCAACTTAGACCAGCAACAGTTCTCTGAAACTCAAGAGTAAAGTTAACAAGCTCAGTTCTGACTCATTTACTTCCATTTTCTTTCAGAAGTACAATCTGAGTTGACAGGGTAAATTTGGGCTTTTAAGAATCAAAGCAACATTTCCATGTACCAGTTGACAACTAGTACTTTTCAGTCAACGTATACAGGAAGAACTAGAATAATCAACTTGCTAGAATAACCTATGGTACATGGATACACACATATATAGTGCAGAACAATGATGTTGCTAAAAAGCTTGGTATTAATTGCTTCATCTTGGTAGGCAGCTCTCTGAGGATGTTAAGAAGTACACAGGCTTATAAGTACACAGTATTTTGACTATCTGTGCTGTTTCTTATTTGTTGACCACTGATTTCTACATGTATCCAACTCAAAAGAAGTAGAAATAAAATCATAAGCAAATAAGTATGCAAGTCATCTACAAATACTCCACATCATTGCAAACCTTTAAGAGGAGAAAGCATGTGCTCATTAAAAGCACATTAGGACTAATTACAGTAATGACCAAACAGTTTCATGTCATTCTACAGGAAAGTAGCTAAAAAAGATATGTGAGGCCCCTACCTTTCATAGCAGCACTGCTGTTAGATTAAAAGCTGTTGAATAATACAAGAAACCCATTCACCCATTTTCACTTTTGCCCATTTTGATCAGTTTCTAATATCTTAAATCCATTTTAGAAAAGGGTATAACTCAACTTATCTAAACGTGCCCACACAGAGTCTCTAAGTCAAATCTCCACCACTGAAGGAAAGTTTCAAAACTTAACTGGTATTTTGTCCTCGAGAGCGAAGAGATGTTAATTTTGATTCCTGTGCTGTAAACACAGCTGCCCGTGAGAGGAAGACCTTCACCGAAACAGCCGACACAGCTCCTAACAGGCTCTTTCAAGACTGGAGTTCAGATACAAACAACGGGTGGCCCTAAGTGGAAAAGGGTGGAGCTGGCCACAAAAAAACCGCCAGTGAGTGAAGGCTGGCGGGGAGAAGATAAGAGTCACAAAAAGTGTTTGTCAATGCTGTGAAAGAGAACAAGGGGGAGGGGGCTTCATGTTAAGACAAAAAGAAATAGGCTCAGTAAGAAGTATGGGGAATTAGCCAAAGTTATAATGACCTCCTCTCTTGCACTGAAGGTGAGGGTAGCTGGGCTGGATTTAGTGACTCAGCTGACAGCAAGGCGGTCCCCACACACAGCTCAGCCTGTGCCAGTTTTTCCGGCTCCTCTAACCTGGTGCACACTGGCTTTCCCCTCTGAGCTGCAGCAGTGTTTACTCCTGTGATAAGCAGCCTAGAGGTACCTTATGATTACAGCCAAACCTGAAGCACTGAACTCCTTTGCCAAGTCCATCTCCAGCACACCCAGCTCCCAGAGCCCCCAGCGCCAACCACTCACACAACTGCTGCTCTGCATGGGGGTCTGGGTCCCTCCCTCGTGTTCTCTCGTGGAGTAAAGCCATACTATACATCTGGCTAAATGGAATGTAAATGAAATTTAATGAATGTAAATGGAATGTACAATGAAATGTAAAATGCTAGAAGAAATCAAATTTCAGCTCATCAGGGGTCTCACACATTTCTGAGCATAATTAACTGGGTTTTTCAGTAAGTGCAGGACTTGGAAGGGTGGGAGCACACATGGTGGCGATGCACTAGGAGGGATGGCAGAGCTCTTGCAGAGTGTTCTGGATGCACATGCTCCTAGCAGCCAAGGAGGAAAGTCACCAGTTATGGCTTTCCAAGGTTTTCCAGGTTCAACATGTATCTGTTGGCATTTATATCTAATGAAAAAAACACCACAGTTCAAACTAAGTGGAAAGGAGCAGTATGGAAATAGAGGGGATTGAGAGGTAACCTATTTTTAAGGTAAGAAAGCAGGGAAATGTGACGTACACTTGAGGTGCAGGACATTGGTATGAATTTACAGTGCACCATGGCAGCTATAGAAATGATAACTAGGGATTGGGATTTCTTGGGTCCTCACAGAGGTCTAGTGGATGGCCTTGATTTGAGACATTACCCTGAACACCAATTCCCTCTCACTTAAAACATTGTCACAGTACAGAGGGGATCTTTAAGGGACATTTTGGAGTGTGTCTTCAATGATGTGTCAAGTTGAGCTCTTGCCTCTGGGTGAACAAAATGCTGCACAGGTTGTATGATGAAAGCATGCAATTAAATAAGCTCTTGCAGAGAGAGGAGAGTCATGACTTCCCAGCAGGATGTCGGGAAGATGTCACAGAAGACAAAAGCCAGAGCAGGGAGCTGCAAGGCGAGAGGACTGCCCAGTGAGGAGGTCCTCAGGTGAAATAAAAGGTTGTGAGTCCTTTGTGGCCAAGAGGTGAGGCTCCTGAAGGATGTGAAAGGCTTTTGAACTTCTGAGAAAAGAGCAGTAAAAGCCAAAACATATGAGGAACTGAAAGGACTTTGATACTTTTAAGAAAATAAACTCCCCAAAAAGGGAGTGGTATTGCAAAAATACTGGATGCTCACTCGATACAAAATACAGTAAGCTAAACAACTGCAAAAGCTACGGAAAAAATAAATTACATCATCCTTCATCTCTGTCCTGATGGTTTGAAAATAACATAGCCAGAAAAAAAACCTCAAGTGTAGGTGGGATTGCTTGTTTTTGAGGAGAAAAATCTGCCTGCATGCTGCATACTAAGGCAGACCCCTGAATAGAAGAGTTGCTAAGCTGTATAGTTATCTCCCCACTTTTTTTGGGCAAGACCAGCTAGTGTGGGAGGCAGGGGGGTGTGTGCATATACAAGGCAGGAAGGGAGGCACAGTAGAGAAGTACATTTTTAACCTCAGCATAACCCCCCAAAATTTTGCAATCTGTATAGCTTGACCGGAACCTTCCTGCAATGGCAGTGTCAAGCCAGAATGGCCCTGAACAACCTGAAGAGTCGTGATGGGTTGGTAGACACTCTCTGGATCCAGCATGAAATTGAAATAAAGCCTGATGGGATCCTGCCAACACAGAGCTCAACTTAAGAAAAAAATAAACAAGCTCCAAATAGCTGTGTTTTATACGTAAAAATAGCAAACACATATCCAATGGGTCTCAAGAAGCCACACAAAACTTCACTGTTAAATTAAAAACATATATTAGACATTTAAATTCCAATAACCAGGCATTTTTATGTTTACATGAAACAGCTGTTCCACTCATTGCTTCAGACACAACTTCTTACATCAGTAAAAAGAATGAAGTATATCTTATATAAAAGCATATTTTTGTATAAGAATGCATCCTCTTCAATTTCCACCCTCACCTGTAGCTTTCCTTCCAATACACCAATATAAAGGTATGTAAGGTACTCCTCAGTGCAATCTAAGCCCTGATCCTAATTTCCTGTTAGGTTACACACACTGTCCCGTTAGCTGAAGCCTGTAGTTAGCTTTTCTGCTGGGTGGATAATTGCTTCACATGGTCTCTCTGCACTGGAAGCAGTGTGGCATTGCTGCCTGCCTGCAGAAACATCCAACACCTTCCCTGCTTCACAGTGGCTGTGGGGATTTTCTTCCAATCTATATATTCATTCAGCTCCGCAGTGCTGAACTGGCTGTTCAGTTTTCACAAACACCATAACTGCACAACCACTGCCCTTTTTTTTAAAAAGAGTGTTTTAAGAGTTTCTGGTTGCTACGGTGATGGCATCAGAGAAATGCTGGAAGGAATAAAGGCCATAACTAAAATAAGGGATTTGATGGTACAGCAAATATATTTTTGCTCTGTGAAAGACATAGTTACTCTGTGTAACAAGCAACATATGACTGTTTAGCATACAGGCAAAACTGTTTTTAATTGCAGACTTAAGTTGGAAAATATAAAAAACCCCAAAACAACCAACATATCTTTTCAGATTTTGGATATATTATAGTAATGCCCTAGGTTTTAACTTTTATATTTTTCAAATCCTGTGCTGCTTAGTGTGTAACTCTGAAGTTTCTTGAAGCCTGTTAATTTCTGCTCTCTCGTGCCAGGTAGACATAACAAAGCCTCTCTGGGCCTGCTCTTCAAGGACAACCAGATCATCCTAGGCCCAAAAAGAATAAACCAAAAGCCTCTGAGAGGGGGGCAAGCTGAGGGGAAATTACATCATTAAATGGAAGCATTAACTGGAGAATTAACCCTGATATGCAAATGAACCAAACCTATAAAAGTGTGAAGAACTCGTGACTTGTTGTCCATCTTAGGTCCAGTTTGAGAATAGCCTCTGGCTCTGGGTGTACCTTTGAAGGCCTTTCAAATAAATACTGACCTTACTCCCTTACTCCTGTCTAGATTCTGTTTTAGGTGGCCTCTCAAGGCATCAATAGTGCAAGTATCTTGGACCTAATAAGCAATAAAATTAGTCCACTGCATAAATATAGTACCTTTCCTTTAAAAATAACAACTTGCTACCTGAATCCTCTGAAACTGAAGTCATTACAAAAATAACCCTAAATGGCTTTATGCTAAAGATTGGCCAGCAGTACTTCTGGATGCTATCAGGCTGCTCAGGCCCAGCTGATCTTAATTTCTTTCCACCTTTCTAACATACACAGAACAGCAAATGTGTTCAGTTTATCAGATTCTCCAGGCTATCAGATGCTCAGGAGCTACATGCATATTAGGCAAACACATCTGAGAACTCAACTGATAATGTCAGGACATTCTCCATGGGCAATGGTCAGAGAACAACTCTGATTTGTTTAAGGTTTATTATGAACAGACTCGAAGACATTAGCAAACATGGAAATAGCTTTTCAGTAGCTTTTAAATTATTTAATTTAGGAAAGGGAAATTGCACATCAGAGAGGAGTAGTCAGATTGCACACTAGTATGGGCACCAAACAGCACATCAGAGAGATGCAGCAGCTTGATGTCTGAAGATGTGTGGTCAGACCTGTAGCCCTTACAGGCCTAACAGCCCTTACTGAATAAAATATACTGTGGTTCCTGAAATATATTCTCTAATTTATTTTCTTGCTGAAGGATTTAGATTTTCCTACTTGAAAGAAAGAAAGAAAAAAGCTCATTAATAAAGCCAGATTAAATTAGTACCTAAGCTTCCTACTATGTGACACTGATTAACCCTTTAATTTTGGACCTTTGCTCACAGAAAGCGCATGTTCAAAGCTCACCTCAACTCCATACATGTTTGTGTACTTTTAAGACAGTTACTATCCTTGCTAGATACACTTAATATTTCCTAATACTTGCCAGAAGAGGAGTCAATGACTATTTCTTTGATCTGAATGCATTTATCAAGGCTTGGTGAAGATATGCATTTCTATATCTAAGACTCGGCAAAGATTTACAAGCAAAGCAAGCTCTTCCTTAAACTGTGTCTCATAACTTCTCTTCCTCTTCTTGTAAACACCTTCAAACTATATTCTCTCTGTCAAGTGGAATAGTCCAGAAAAGCAACTAAGTTCTATAAAAATGTCTAACACAATGTAATTCTGCAGCTAGAGAACAAAAACACTATGGACAACACTCATCAATTCAACCTGTGTTACACAGACTGGCAACAGGAACAATACTTTCTGTCCATTTTGTGATGAATTTTAAATTCAGGAGAACAAGGTAAATGTTTTCAGTCCCAGGAACTGGCACACAGCAACTGGAGCCTGGAAAAAATGCCGCACCTTTCACCCCCAAATTAATTACGAAATTCTCTTGGTGGACATTTGGAGACAGATACTGTATAAAAATATTTTCATTTCCTCATGTGAGAAATCACAGCAGAGTTCCTCTAAATTTTCTGTATCAGGAAAAGAGAGGATAAAAGGCGATACTTGAGGGGAAATGGGAGCTCAGACAACTCCTCTTCGTGCCTGATCACACACTCAGCTCCCATGTTCCCATTTCTCTGTAAGCCAAGCAGGCAGCAGGCCCCTGGCTTATTTGGACAACTGTTCCCTTACACAACAAAACCTTGCAACTTATTGGCAGCTCTGAACAGTCACTTTCCAAAAAGTGCTGGCTCAGCTTCTCTTGCAGCAGCCCAGCAGCTCTCTGTCCTGCAATCTTCTGTTAAAACAGCAACCTAAACTCAGGGGTTTATACCCTTCTTCATGCCCCTTCCTAAAATCTGCATCCTTACACTGCATCTAGTAATAAAAACAACACAGAGGCTGCAGCAAAAGGACATTAATTACATCTGGCAGACTCGGCAAAAGGTGCCCCAAAATGTTAATGAAATAGTTGTGCTCATCAGATTCAATACTGTCATCAAAAGGACCAAAAAAACGATCCCCATAAACAAACCCAAATGATCTCTCCCACTTATTTTTATCTGTTAGGCTGAAGATTCAGTCTTTGCTTTGAGTCCTGGCTGCTCATAATGCGAGTATTTGAACAGGAATGAGTAGACTCTGATCACATTTTACAGCTGAGTATTTAACATAAAATTATAATGATTAAAATATTATGCAGTACCTCCTTATTTTCTTTATAAAAGAGCCTGGCTGCAAACCCAAGCTTGCACAAATTGACTTGAAAAATAATAAATTCCTTAGTCAACAGGTTCACATTATACTCAAAGCAACACACAGATCCAAGAGACACTCCACGACAACACTTTAGCAAACAATCCTGTTATTCATGGATGACTATAATAGGGTGATTACTAACAGCTGTTTGCAATCTCATTACATATGGAAAAGCTTCAAAAAAAATTACAGAAGCACCCCAATTTACAGAGGAACTGAAGACAGAAGGATCTGTAAAGCTGCTTAGCCCCTTCCCAGTCCCATTATCCTCAATACTCACATTACACCCGGATACCCCCAAAGATCACCCCACAGGCCTTACTCATTCCCTACGGCTTCAAAATACTAAAGGCAACAGTATTACTTTCCAATGTATTCATCAGGTTAAACTCAAAGAATACAAGTATTAAAATATAAATTAAAATTACTATGAGCGTGGTTCAATAGATTTAATAGTTTTATATGTAGTCTACACAAGTACTCAACTTACACAACCAGTAGATGAGCGCTAATATGGCCAAGTAGGGGTACAATCACCCTCAAGGACATAAAAAGAACATAGTCTAGCTTTTAAACAAACTTAACCCAATTATAAATGTTAATTAAAGCATTCCTGATGCAAATGATAGGTTAATATTCAAACCCAGAAAGCAGAACACCACGTAATGCCCTAATTTGTTCCCATTTGACCGGTGACTCCTTCACTCTCTTCCCTGCCCCTAAGTTTTAATTAGGAACCCTGCAGCCAGCCACATTTTTCTGTAATACTGCAATGAACCATAAGAATATAAAAGTATCAGGACAAAAAACAACACAATAAAGGCTGCTTGTCCACTATGCCAACAAAATGCCAGATAATCTGTTCAGTGACTTTTCTTAAAAGATGGTCCAGAGATATTCTACCTAGCTGTGACACAGATTTCTTTTTTTATAACACCCTTTCCTTTTTACTCCCCATTAATGGCACTCACAGGGCTCTGCAGTATCTGGGTGACCCTCTTCCTCTGCTCCATCATATTGAAGTCCTGTCTCAGGTCAGGGGACATGTTTCTCTCCCGGAGATACTCTGGGTCATTCTCATTGATGCGATCAAAGTACCGCTCTTTGTGAGGCATCGTGGCCGGGGGAGGAGTAGTGATCACCACCTGGCTAGCATCAGCACTCATGCTTCAACACTGTGGATGGAAGGCTTCCCCTGAAACAAACAGAAAACAGGGAACAATGTTAATTCAAAGAGGGCAGTGCATACAACTTCCAAGTCTGGACACAACTAAATGTCCCTCCTCATCTCTGCAGATCATCTAAAATGAAAGGAGAACCAGTGAATAACTACCACAATTAGAAAATTTAGGAAAAATTCTAGAAAATTGTTTAAAAACCATTAGTAAGTTCTTTGATAGTGCACAACCATCTCTATTCAAGGTAAAATAAAACCCCAACAGCATACAATTAAGAATAACATTTGAAATTACCATTGTGCATTTTATGACAAACTTTCCTGTATCATTTTAAACTGCCCTTATCACCTCCTGAGGTTTTTACACAGCTCTCCTTCCTGAGCTGTTCAAGCAAACACCCAGAAGACAAGGCCTGCTTAATATCTGCTCAGAGCTCATCTCCCAACTTGAATGAAGAAATTCCTCAATTACAGCATTTTCAAAGCATCTCATAACCCCAGCTTAAATAAAAGGCTTCAGGACATTCAAAGACCACCAGGGAATTTCCACAGGGCTCCAGCTGGTGCCTGCTCTTTCATGAGACACTTAAGAGATGTTGAGGGAACTGCAGAGAAGGTTGCATGTTGGGTTACATGGCATTGAAGCCACATCCACAGCAAACAGCTGAGCTTTAGCTTTTCTCCTTTTGTGTGCAGTTGTATGCAAAGATTCTCACTGAAGCTCATTACGTTAAAAAAAAAAAAAAAAACCAATCAAAAATACTTTCATGTATTCACCGTAAAAATCTCATTAAAAAACCTGATAAGCATTGTGTAAACACAAACAGAACTGGATCAAAAAGAAGCAGACATCTGAATTTTCATACAAAGAATCAGGCTCAAAAGCACACTCAGGAACAGCATTCCTCAAAAGCTACTGAAGAGGGACACTTTCTCAGATTTAAGGAACAAAGAGAAACAGGATTTGAAGGATGAGATAGTGTATAATGAAAATACGTTTTAACATGCAAATATCTACAGTCAATAATATCTTTAATATAAAAATATTTGCATGCAAAAATATTTGGTATGTAAATTCACATGTTCAGAGGAAAAAACCTCAAGTCAAGCAGCGTTCAACAGCATGTTTTGACATTCTGGTATCAGTGGATCAAAGTGTCCTTGCTCTGTGGCACAGTTCACCCATCCCTCGTTTGTGTCACTGCTATTTACCATTAGGGGTATTTTGTGAACAGTGAGCCAACGTGGAGCATCTGAACTGCTTCCACTATAATCTCATGTATTTCCCACGGGAAACACTGGGCAGCCCTGTTAAAACCAGCTTCAGCACAACCCAAGCCCTCCTTCTGCCAGCAGCAAGTCCTTTCAGTCCTTGTGCTGCACCCTCTGCTGTGCAGACACGCCACGACCCAGGCTGGCAGGAGGATGCAAATTGGTTTTCAGCCAGTTTCCCACACTGATTCCCAAACGGCTTTGCTGACACCTGCAAGGGAGAGCACAAGGATGAAATCCTGGGGCACTGCAGTCCTGTGACCAAGTATGAAACTCCAGATAGACGCCACCTACAGAGCTGGGAAAGCATTACCAGGTAGGAGCCAAGAAAACCATGTCTACGCCTTTCTTGTATACTACAAATCATGATAAAATTTGGGATTGAGAGGAAATAAAACAGTTACTACAGGTTTAATTGGTTTTGTTCTTTCTGCCATTTTTTTTTTCCAGAGAGAGAGAAAGAAAACATCATCTGGGATGCAACATCATCCAGCTGCACACACAGAGCTCCCAGGAGGTACGAGGTACCCGGCATGCTGGATGAACCTACCATGTTCTGCGATGCATAATTCACATCCTGGAGACAAGCTCCATGAACTCTCATGGCTTCATTCCAGAGGCTGTGGTAACATATTGGTGAGTTTTGCATTTGCTGCTTGGGTGCAGTAGTTCATTCAGCATTTGCTGACTGACTGCTGGGAAGCCTGGTATGTGTGATCAGTTTGGGGATGCTGGGGAGAAAACAAGGACCTTGCTTCAAGGAAGTGAGAGTTTGGGAAAAATCTGATGGAAGTATAAAAGGAGCTTAAGTTTTTCTAAATAATTAACTCTTGGGATGGTGTCTGGGGATCTGACCACTGCTCAGCTTAGAAAAAATACGCTTATAAATGCAACCATGTCTTATGTCTCCCCTCCTCTGCCCTGTGTGTACTTTCCCTTTCGTACTTTCTCTTTCTCCCCCGCCGAAAATCGTGAGGTTTAAGAAGAAAAAGATAAAAAGCATCAGGAGAAAACATAAGACCATGAGATCACTGGCTAAATGCCACATGGTATGAAGAGCTTGAGACCAGATCTGTCAGCCTCCACTGTTCTCCATCTGTGTTGGGGTAAGAACCTCCATCTGAGCCAGAACAGACACCTTTTCAGTGTCAGAACAAACGCTTCCCAGCACCTGCAGGTAACTGAAAGCAGTCTAGAAATGTAGATAGCAAGAACCTTGCTTGAACTGGTGACCAGCTGTAACTCCTGCCCTTTCCCTCCTTCCCAGGAGTTGTCTTATCTGACCATTTTTTCCCCTAAAATGCTCCTGAATCCTTTTAACCCCAAGCAGGAGACTTGCTCAGCTGCTGATCGACTCAGTTGACTGGATCAACTACACGCATGTCTGAACTTCAAAACACATTTATTGTTATTATTATAGGTTTATAGGACATAATTAGTTCAAGTCCATTACTTTACAATTCATTCTTACAGCGACAGAAAAGCCCATTCATCTGTAAAAATGGCACAAATGTGACTGGCAATACCCAAAATCCAGAAAAGAGATTTTTCTAATTGCCTTGGACTTTACTTTTTTCCTCTTTCCTTTCAGCCCGGTTTGTTACCTCTAGCCATTAAAATTACAACATTGAAGTCCTTGTAGTACAAAAGCCCTCCATTACTGAACATAATATGGGAGTTGGGTCCAGTTGTTCTTATTAGATCTGGTTCAATGCCTGCCCTGTTGAGCCCAGGCTGACTCTCATATAACCCCTACTGTTTCCTGGAATATTTTCAAACAAATCAACCATTCTTTTATTATTTATTTGCATCTTCTACAGACTTTTTTTAATTTTTTTTTTTTTTTTTAAGAAAGGGGATATTTGTTTAAAATGCTGTCAGCTTTTGGGAACTAAAAAATAAGTATCTTCTTCTCAGCATAGAACCAGCAATAACACAAAAATATTTACAGAAAACCAGACCTCAACATCTATGAATTGTGACAGAGGATCCTCTCCCCCACCTTTTCTTTTTTTGTGTGTGTGTGTGCTACTTGTGCCTAGAGAAGAAACCAACTTTGCTGCAAGGCTACTTTTGGCTTCCACCCCCTCCAATGATGTTTATGAATTAAAGAAAGTGAGGTACCACCTTCCTGTACAGTACTAATTAGCATTTCTTACACATGCTCCAGAGTGGTTACAGAGACTGAGGCACAGGTAGAATTGAGAGACCCTATAACAACAAGACACTATATCTTGACTGGTCAGAAAGGACAAACATACACAGAGAAGTCAAACATAAGCAGATCTGATTCTATCTTGGTGAGAGCCATCACTCTTGCTCCACTCAGACACACATTCTAGCCCACATTTTGGCCTAACATGCAGATGCTGACACGCTAAAGAGAGATTCAAAGCATAGAGAAGAGCAGTTTTCCCATAGATGGTTCAACTGCTCCAATGTGGGGCCAATACAAGAAGAGAAAGTCAGAATGGATACATTTTTGTTACACGGAATCCTCACCTCCCCTAAAAATACTTTTAAGGACCTGGGAAACAAAAAGGCTTTACGAGCTCTTGCTACAACGTAACTTGTTAATTTAACACCACTTCCCCCTCCTAGTTCTGCCCTCCCGGTTCATGCTGAACTGAATTCTGATACAAAAGAAAACAGGTCGTGCCCTCCCATGCTTTGATGCCTTATATAGCTCATGGGCTTGGCTTCCATATCCTGTTCTGTATTTCATACCCGTAACTGGGCTACAGAGAGAAAGTAGAACATACCCCTCTGTCAGGAAGCTGTGTATCTCTCTACTTAGGAGTAAGTTTTATTTAACTAAAGCTTTAATTTATTCCAGGAACTTGGGACTGTTGATTTTAGGTTGCAACATTACATCCTGAACATCCCCATCTGACACTTTGTAAAGTCTAAGTAACCTGCTGTGCTGCTTTTGTTGCAATAACTATTTTCAATGTCAAATGACAAAACCAGCTCAAAATAATAATGAGGTCAGAGAAACAAGAAGTACTAAAGTAAAACAAAAGTGCAAGAGTCCAAATGTGAGAAAAATTTATATTGAGAAAGAGCCCCCCAGAAAGCACTGACTTGATATATTTATATCTTTCATAATGTACTGAATGTATATAAAAATAAATACCACCAGACAGAGTAACAGAAAAGGGACCAAATTATTAGATCACCTAGCAACAGAACATTAACCTACCTTTTACGCTGATCTTTTCTGGCTGGTTTCAGACATCTCCATTTTCTCTATGCAGTGCAATCCATCTTACTGAGAGTTCCCAGCACTGCAAACCAGCAGTGTGTGCACAGCATCATTAACTGGTGCGACTGATTTGGGGTCTGAGCACTCGAGCTGGACTGCGCCGCATCTGAGCGGTTCCTTTCTCAGGAGCACGTTGAGCTGTTCTGCTCCTGCAATTTCTCGCCTGCTTGTTTTTAAGGAACAGTCTGCTCTTTCTCTCCCCCACCCCCCTCCAATATCTTGTCTGCCAGGAGACTTGTTGGAAGCAAACTGGGCGTCTCTTGATCTCAGTTCCAGCCTCCCTATGAAACAGGTTCCAGTCTGAATCAAAGACTTGGCTTTAGCAAACACTGTCAGCTACGTACGTCAGCTGGCAGCAACACACACACTTCAGGAATATGGGAGAATGCTTGAGAGGGATGGGGAAATAGGTAGGAGAATACAGACTGAGAAGAGGGTCACCAACGCTATTTTCTGGACTAGAAAGTCAATTGTTCATCCTCCCTCCCATACATTTTAGTGATGACATAGAAATGAATAATTGCAACTCCTCTAAGGCAAAAAAAAATTGGATAAGCACCTCAAAATTAAACTCATTCTGAAATTCACCTGATGAGGACATCAAATACCATAAATATCTGAGTTGACAAATTTTCTTTTCCTTTTAAAATGTTACAATGGATTTGGGATTTTCTTACTTTACACATTGTTCAGGTGAGTAAGATGTGTGTTCAGACATTAGCATTTTCTAAACTCATTTTGTGGAGGTGAAAATACTTAGGTAGGATTTGTTCAACATTTTATAAACTCATTTTACTAATACACAGTAATTCTATACACCAACACTTAAGCCAAACGACACCCTTAAACTGACACAAATTAATTTGCATTTAAAAATTAAAGTAGTCATACCTCCCCCTAACCTGCCCAGCCATTCAAACTCTCTCCCTTTAACACATGTTCAGATTCATACCAGCAAATGCTTGTAAGGGTTTCTTAAGGTTTTTTTGTTTTTTTTTTTTTTTTAATGGATTAATTTTCAACTGTATCAGTTCCCCTGCCAGTTAACTGCATATCTACATGAATGCTTGTTCTGAAATAAAGATAAGGATGATACAGGAGTGTCTAATACCATTTCTTGCAGTAGCAATGCAGCCATAAACAATTTGTCATACTACAGCCCGAACTGTTTACTAATCAAATAGTCTAATCCAGCACTGCATATTTAAGTCCCTCTGCTTTTAAACACAGCAAGCTAATAAAATTATCATCTCTTTCAGACACCACATTAAAGAGACTATATGGCAACAAGACACATTTTTTCCTAAGAAATAAGCACTAGAGTACATTTGAACCTTGTTTCTGTATTGCTGTGTTAAATCTAAAGCATTATTTTTTCCCAATTATATGGTGCAATGTTGAAGTCAACACAAATAGTCAAGTTGTGCAACTCACACTTTATTCAGTGTAAACTGGAACTGAGCCAGACACACTTATTGTCAAGAAGTGAGAACTAAGTGGGTTGCTGACAAGCACACAGAATATGAGAATTTGAGGCCTGTAGCTTTACCTTCAACTGCAGGGGTGATGTTTTTTCTCTGTTAAGGAAGGCTTCTTGTAATGCACTCTGCCTGTAGCAGGTGCAGTCTGCACCTCCACATTTGCAGGCTGGCCTGCCAACATTTTTTAGCACAAGCAGTGGGGAAAAAACTTCTGGAGCTTAGAATGCTGGTTTGATGCATCCAATATGCTCTACCACATGGCCATAAATGCTATTTGCATGTGTTGAGTCTCATAAACGAACTTGCATGCTTAACCCTGTAGACCCAAACTACTTTAATCATTCACATTTTGCTATTCCTTCAATGTTGCGTGAGTTTTTCACGGAGAAAAAAGGGAGGGAACCCTTGATAAGCAAGTTATCCAGTCACCCTTTTCTGAGAGTCGGTATGATAAAAGACAAAACTGGTCTGAAAAGCACAACCCTGAGAGTTCAGATCTAGGCTCCACCCTGCCCACTACGGAACCTCTTGTGCCAAGGAAAGGCAGTACATAACTGGGCTGTTGCCATCACTGCATTGTGAGACACCTGAGCAGTCAGCAGTGTACAGGTTTCCTCATTTCACTCCATAAAATGTTCTCTTGTTTTCACAAAAATTGTTAAGATTGCGCAGACAATACGAACATTTTGAGAATACAATGTTCTGTACACAAATCATACAAGTCAGAATAAACTCAGTCACACAAGCAAACTGATTACAGATAAGTAGCAGAGGAGTAATCCAGAGCTTATTGGTGAAACAATTCACGCAAGTGACAATAAAAAGCACTTCTTTTTTATTTTTAAAGACTTGCCTTTGCTTATCTACATAATCATTTGTGCTTAAGTTACCTAAAAATATTTCACGAGTCAGTAGACAACAGAGAGCTAAATTAAAAGATTACATTCTGGTACCACTTATCCGCATTAAGCTGTGAAAGTAGGCACACACATAACCCACACACATCGACAATGGCTGAACAATGTCCCTGTGTCATTTGAAAAACATGAAACCCGGGTTCTTCCACAGTATAAACTAAGAAGTTCTCTGTAAAAAAACTTAACTGGAAAAGCTGATTGCAGCCACAGCCTTCCATATTTTGCAACACTCTCCCTCTCTTGTAAAGTCTCCAGCTTCCTCTGGTGACTTTTTTCTCGGGCTGTCCCTGACCTGCACAGATGCAGAGGAAAATAATTCCACTTTATATGCAGATCTACATAAGGTTATGGAGCAGAAGAAACAAGTCTGTCATGTAAAAATTTTTTTTAAAATCCATTGATTCACATCAACCTGGATAGAGCCATTTGGAGTAACAAGGACTACTCCCAGCAGCCTGGAAGAGCCCTGCTGGGTCACTGGTACGACGTGTGACATTGGAGAGCAGGACACCTCTTATTGATCCTGGGGCACACGAAAAGCCTTTGTGATTTATGGCAGTTTCATTACCCTGAGAAATGCCATGGCCAAAGCAGCTGCCTCCTGGGTTTTGCTGGCGGGTCAGAGGCTGTGACGGTGGGCAATCCAGATGATCGACACAAGGCAACTGCTGGATTTTACAAATATTTACATGAACGATCGATCTTGTGTATGGCAGCACGCAGCCAAACCTTTTTATAGCCCAAATCCCCTGGAGCTCCTCTCTCTTCACATCAAATCCTGACAGCTCTGTGTAGACACCATTTAAGACCACCACCATGCACTTGACCATACAGAATTGCAGCTCAACGCCCTCCATAACTCACAAGTGAGAGCTGGGAAACCTGGCCAACAGCTAATCTCAGTAGGACATTTGTAACTGGAAACTTGAGGAAAAGATGAAATTGTGCCAGGTCTTCGATCATACAGTCTTCAGGACAAATCATATCTTCATTAATATTATGCACCACACCCTGAACAAGTCTCCCCAGTTCATCTTGGGATCTCTGAATCACTCTGCCATAAATTTTATATGAAGAGCAATAACATAAGTCACATTAATACACCAATATCAGCTTGACTATGTCAAAATAAATTGGCTAGCCTCACAAAAAAGGAATTTTAACATTTTACTGACTTATACATCATTTTCACATTTAACAGAAAACAAGAGCATTTCAAAAAAGCTAATTTATGATAGGTATAGTTAAAAACTCAAAATATTTTAAATAAAACAGCACAACAACATATATTGATTTTGCATAAGAGGAGGCTTAGTTGGAATGTTATGGCTCTATTAGGGTTTTTAACTATCATTTACAAATAGTAATTTTAGGGATTGATGGAAGTGCGAGACAAATAATGCCAGCCAAGCCTAGGCCTGATTGTGCAGCAATCACATTGCCACTGATTGGCCATGAGCAAGGAAAAAAACCTTAGGTGTTGTGAGAAAAGAGCTATCCCCTTATTCTAGCAAATGCTTAAAAAAGGCAAGCTCAAACTGAGGTGTAGAGGGAAGGCTCTGTTAGTAGGACTAAATCAGCCATGAGATGGCATAAGGGACAAAAAACTGTAAATAACTATTCACAGATTATACTGAGAGTGTCTTTTCTCACCCCATTCAAGACTCGAAGACTTTCTTTTTTCTCCATTACCAAAATTAGTTTTGCCTTAGCATAAGGAACAATTTTTTCCCTTCCTTGGTGCATTTACAAATAAATGTTTGTGACTGTCAAAACATAACATGAGAAAAGTTAGCAAACATGCAGAATTTGATGGAGGTTATAGTTGCATCCCTAATACTTACAAAATCATCATCTTTAGAGGACTTAAGTTAAACATACCTTATGCTACAATTTTTCATGTTTTCCTGGCTGCCTCGAGGCAATCCTGCCCCTCCCAGTGCACGTGCTTCAGTCCCCCACCTCTGAAAATGCCATTCCCTACTTGTGCTAAGCACACCTCTCCATGAAGCTTGAGTCTGCAGTGGTTACACAAAGGCATCTGGGTTAAAAATAATCTGGGGGTGGAGAGCAGGGGAAAGTGTGGAGCAGAGCAGGGCCACAAGGGCCTGGCTGCCCTACTCAAGAGTTCAAAAGGCAACTACTTTATTAGCTGCGTTCACAGCATGTTGCTTTAATTATCCTTCCCAGGGAAATCCCTAGGATTTACAGTGGTGAGAAACACTTTTTCTGTATGTAGTCACATGGTTAATATTGTCTTCAGCTTGCTTGAAAATAATTAACCCCCTCCCCCCAATAAACTACCCAACTAGCAAATGCAAAAAAGTTTCATTTGCATTTAAAGTTTAAGCTATATAAATATGTACATCAATCTCAATTGACTTGGCCTGAATTTGACCTCCTTCTTGTCTCTGCCACCTTTTACTCATGGTATGAGAAAAGCAAATTGAATTTAGAGAGCCAAGGGTCTTCCACACCTTCAGGAATGGAAACTATTCCACTGAATTTCAAGCAAGCCTAACTGATGGCTGAGGCACTTTGGACTTAACCACAGCACTGAACAGAGAAGCAGATGTGCTCAGAGAAGCAGCCAGCACATCCCTGAACAAGTGCTGAAGATTTACTAACAAAAGCTTTGGTAAGACACACAGTGAGGAGTAGGGTGAGTCAGCATCAAGCCCAGTAGTAAGAGCAGTATTTTTAAAGTCAAAAGCAGAATATATAAATATTTCATAATTAGGTTACTATTATTTTCCAGGGCAAGCAAGCAATTATCTACTGTTATCCTGTAATTCTCCTCCTCCATCGTTACTTGTAAGCTCTGGAAACTTGGATAAAATAAAAGACACTCCACAACAAACTACTCTGATATTACAGAGCATGGATGCACCCTGGCATGCTACACAAAATCATGGGGACTTGCACACATCTCTGATTGTTCCTAGAATGGAAAACCAGCTGACATCGGACACTTGTCCTAGAGAGTTAAACCATCCTCTCTTTTGATCTCAGTTGCATGAAGCATGAATATTTCATATCTAAAGAGGAGATGGTCCAACATACTGGGAACAGAACTTCCCAGCAGCCAAAGTGGTACAAGCAATCATCCACCCCAGACTGCTTCAGAAGACACTTACTTTATACTACAGCATTGTCATGCAAGGGAAGAAGAGCTTCCTGGTTTCTCCTCTAACCAGGGACTTGAATGAACTGCAGCACCAGTAACTCAGAATTACAGTTGCAGAGACTCTCAGTTATAATTTTGAAGGCATGTGCAGCCTTTGATCAGTCACATGCAACACTAAAGACTCTCCCTCAAATCCTTCCTCAAACAATTCTTTCAATTTTGACTTCTACTGGCTTTTTTTGTTTGTAATTTCAAGAACATTCTGAAGCCAACAAATATATTAGATGGATCTGTCTCCTAGATAAAACTAAATACATAAGAATTGTTTTATTTTAATTTCCAAAGCTCATTTGTAAACCTGGCCTGAAAATGCTACTTGCTTGTTTGCAATTAAACCCATGTATGTTTATATTGAGTGGAAGTATCTGACATGTTACCCATGGGCTGAAGTTCAGAGCCTGAGATGTAGAGGCAAATTCTTCTCTCAACCATAACATTAAGAATTAAAAGGAACAAATTTAAAAATCAATTAGCAATTTTTAGAAAAATGACATTGTGTTCTGAGTTTTGGCGATGCTTTTTTTTTGAATATTTGAATAACTCATGGAACTCATCCTAGGGAAACAGCATTCCAGCTTATACCATAAGAAAATTACCGATGATACAGAAAAATGTCTGAGGATATAGAGCTTACATCTGCTTGATAAATAAAGTAATGTATTTTCTAGGTCTTTCAGGTTTTTTTTTCACTTTTGTGTTGGGTGCTTTGTGGGGTTTTTATAAACATCTGTAAAGACCTAACACTGTTCGAAGACTTACAGATCTCCGTATAAGTGGAAGAACATGCTAAAAAAATACCACAGAACTTGATTAATAAAGTGCTGAATAATAGGTGATTAGATGCTTGCCAAGGGCTCCTTCATGACAGCTCTCACAGACATGCTGGAATGCTGTGGAGGACGACACTGACCCAGTGCAGCCAGAGCTCTGCCTTAACCACAGTGGGGATGAGGAGGAACCACATCATTCTTTGGAACTCATTTCTTAATCCAAAGAGGAAAAAAGGAATCTGCAGGATTAATCTGGTCTCAGGAGTCTGGAAGAGTAGGAGTAGGTGCTCCTTTTAGAGTTGGCAAGTATTTAGATTTTTTTTTCCTTGTAAGATGTGTTGCTCCAACTTGCTAATTTATTGCATTATTTTGGGCAGGGAGATAGCTGGATTTCTATTTTTATCTTAAAATTGAGTGATGCTTCCAGTGTGCATTGAAACAAGCATGTAAGATGCCATTTGTGGGTTGCTGTGGGTTTATAATTTTGTTCTTTTTAATTCCCTGGCAAATTGCTATGGAATTTTGATTTCGGCCTGCCTCACCAGTACATGTTCTCTCTCTGTGATAAATTATCAAAACTAATCAAAGTTTGTACTGCAAAGCAGTCAGTATGATGCAATGAAAGCATGCAAAGTTTTGTGCTACATGAACAGACTTTTTCTTGAGACTTCTGGCTTCAAACTCAGAAAACTGGAATTCATAATGAGAAATGCTCCTACCTGGCAGACAACCCCCGTCCCTCAGAGAGTGCAATTATACAGTTATGCTGGATGAAACTTGAAGAAAGGTTTTCATTACATCTATCCTGTGTTCATTTTCATGTCATATTCAACGTGTTGTTTGTAACTGTGTGATATTGGACTGGAAGACCAGTGGTTTCTAGAAGACTAAAATGGACAGTTTAGTTTTTTGAAGTTATTTTTAACCATCACATTCACGAGGCACTGGATGTGAAGCATCTGATGTGATACATCTGATATATAAATAGCAAAACACGAGAAATAAGTAAACAAACAAATTCATCCCTTCCTGGCCGCTCCTGGCATGGTGCATGCCTGGCTGTCCAAAAGTAAATCAGCAGCCATCCTGAGCTAAGAGCACATTCCACCTTTTCATTCTCTGTTAGAAACTATCACCCTCAACAGTAAGCTCTCCAAGTTGGCTGTTT
The DNA here is from genome assembly GCF_000738735.6 of Corvus cornix cornix. Lineage (NCBI taxonomy): Eukaryota > Metazoa > Chordata > Aves > Passeriformes > Corvidae > Corvus > Corvus cornix. The sequence goes on from NC_046336.1 coordinate 10,153,291, forward strand.
TATCCTTGTATCCACAAAAAGTAATTACTAAGCGCTGCCTTGTGTAATTGTGACGGCACTTTCACAAGCTCAGAAACACAATGCCTTGAGGTTACTTGTCTATTAAAGATGGTAATATTTTATACACCTAGAAGGTTTTTGCCCTTTTTGTAGCAAAGTATGTTTTAGTCTTGAAAACTGAAGAGTTTGTCTCTTGATTCTGCAAACTTGTGATGGAGTTCCATTAATTATCTACACTTGGACATTTTTTTAGTCAGTACCCTATAATGAGATGGACTGAACAACTTGTACTTCAAGTACTGAGGTTGCTGTTTAAGTACTGAGGATGCTGCTCAGCATCAAAATTCTACATCTTTAACCAGATCTCAACTCCTGTAAAGCGTAAGCAAATTATGTTTTTACTTTTGTACCAAGTTTGGCTTAAAGTAACCAATAGGTTCAAAAGTTAAGTGGCAGGAATGAATACATGCACAGCGTGATCAGGTAACATCTCATCTTCATAGAGCAGCAGGTGAACAAGCAGTACCTGGACCTCTCTCTGACCTGCATCATGAGCCCAGACACAGGTTCAGTCATTTAAAATAACCTCCCATAATAATTAAGCTGAGCCTGTGAACAAGCATAATTTTGCAAACATGGACAACCAAAACGGACTTGGATAATCCTATAGAAGAGCCAAAAATTTTCTTTCATCTTAATAAGTGGCTTTTGTGGCCATGGTGGGAGTACTTCCTGAAACATGAACAAAGCAATAGGTATGTCTGGAAATTCAAATTAGTATGGTAAGTTTAAAAACGCATGAACCCTCAAAGCATACTAAAGACTAGCCAGTGTTAAAACTGCTATCTATAAATAGCATAAGTTCATAGTTCTGAAAGGAGACCAGCATTGAAAATTCCCCAAGTGCTGGTGAGCAATGACCCAAGTCAGTTCTACCTGAGCAATGAAAGCACTCAAAAAAAAAAAAGAGAAATGTACTAGTAGGAGCAGAATAGGTTGAATTCTCTTTTTTTGTGCCTTCTTCTTCCATTTCCAATTGCATCATTATCACTAACAGAAAGATAAATCAATTCAAATAATGAAACTCAAGTGATCCTATGTAAAAAAAATAAAAATGAGTACCACATTTTCATTGCTATTCTTACTTCTCATCTGACCTCCTCAGTACAGCCATGAAAAAAACAAGGGGGAAAAAAAGGAGGAAAAACAGAAGACCAAACCAAAAATCTGAACAAATTGCTGCATAGGCTGAGAGTATCAGTTAAGAAATATAGCTGCTCTGAAACATTTAAAGAGAATACAAAAGGGCCTCTACAATAGTATAACCTTTGCCTCTGTCTGCCAGCATCACAGTTTACATGGTTTCCATGGCAACCCTCTGCAAACATATGAATGTGCTTGTTGCGTTAGATGTCGAACAGAAAATCCTTTGTGGCAACTCTGGAGGGCCATGGCCAGTGCCAACCTCCCAGCAGAATAATGCCCTTCACTATGCCTTGCCCAGCAGGCTCATGACACACTCGCTCACATGGCACAGCTGCTGCCCTCGCTTGTTTTTCCCCAACTGATTAAAAAAAAAAAAAAAAAAAGAAAAAAGAAATATGTGCACATCATAACTATTAAATATTTCCTCCTTCATGGAGAGCCTGTTTTGCTTCCATCAAAGTGACAGCAAAGTCTTTGGTTCTGGACACTCAGGTGCAATGCAGGAACTGCTCAGTGAGGACTGACTGGGAGGCTTCCAGCAGGCTTCTACTCAGGGCATTGGGAATACATTTGCATATTGAGTAGATAACTACCCAGGAAGGGGATGCCACAATTCTTCATTATTACATGCTTTGAGAAAACACACATTAAAACATACACATAAAATCTCAACATGAAATAGATACACCAGTGCAGAAGATAAAGCTCGTTTCATCACCTTGTTATTCTTCATCATGGAAAGACAACTGACCTACAAATAACTCACTGGATGGGCTCCTCCTCCAGCCCTGGAGGCAGGAAAATTCTACCCAAGACAGTCTCAAGTGTTATCAGGAAGGCTGGTTTCTTTTTTTTTGTTTTTAGGGGTATGTGTGCAAGTGAAAGCTGAGGAACTAAAAAACTGGTTTCTGCTTTACAAAAGATGAGTATTGCTACTGGCAAACATCTGAATGTTGTGTTCCTTCTGGATTTTCTCAAAATTCATGTCCACTCTGCAGCTCTACATATTTTACCAGCACTGAAATTTGAGCGCTTATACTTACAGTGCACCTTTAAGACCAGCAACACACATAGATGGAACATACCTTGCTGGTAGATTAAAACATTGCCCTACATCCTTATTCCTCTGGAAAAACAAATTCTTAGTACAGAAAGTTAGACATGAGAAAAAGGTTCTTCCCCTAGAGGGTGGTTGGGCACTGGAACGGGCTCCCCAGGGCACTGATCACAGCACCAAGTCTGACAGAGGTCAAGAAGTGCTTGGACAATGCTCTCAGGCATGTGGTGTGATTCTGGGGGATGTTTCTTTACAGGGCTAAGAGCTGGACTTGGTTTTTGTGGGTCCCTTCCAACTCAGTTTATTCTGTGATTCTGGGACTGTAATTTCTGAGATGTCAATGGGATAATCTACCTAACTGCTTACAGATGTGCACAGCCTCAGGGAGGACGAGCCTCAGGGAGGACGACACCTCCAAACGCTACATTTAAGATCACAACGTTCAGACCTTGCACGGGACATGAAAGCCTGTCTGTGCCATTCCATGAAAAACTGGGGAGGCCAGCACCTTTCTGCTTGTGACCGGACACTTCACCTGCCATTCAGCCATTGCCAGCCACTCTTACTGTCACAGCGACAAAAATCAGCAAGGTAACAGTTTTGTCTTAAAAGCTGAAGAATGAAGGAAAACAGATTTTGTACTAGAAAGAAAAAGCGAACTGAACACTTTTAACTCTGCCAGCTCTCTGTTTCTGTGTTTACTTCTTCCCCTTTCCCAGAGACAGCTCTGAGGGGAAGCCCTCCCTGCTCCCTCCATGGCCACCCTCGCCTCACACCCACCACCAGCCCAGGCCCCCACGCACCAGCTGCCAAATTAACTCTGAGGGCCGCCAATCTCTCCTTTTAGCCTCGCCTGCACAACACAGTAACGCAGGGGTCACTCAAAGCCTGCCTTGTTCCAATGCTCTAATAACCCATTGTTCCCCTGCGGTTGCCTCGGCTAGATAAAACGAAAGGCCGCGTTTTCCGAGGGTAAGCGAATTCCCACCGCCGGCCAAGGGCTCGGCCTCACGTCGGGGCCAGCCCATCCTGCGGCTTGGCGGGGAGATGGTGGGTTTGTTTTTGTTAGTGGGGGCTTGCAGGAACATCTGCTCAGTGAAGGGATGGTGTGGGTCTCACTGCCATCTTCCCCGCAGGGCTGTGCAAAGCCGTGTTTGCTCCCTCCACACATGGCGGTCCCTGTAAAGATACCGCATTGACAGTCCCACGGCTAAAACCTGCTGGATGTTTATAACCTGCTCCCTGCCTGAAGCTGCAGAAGGATTGAAAATCTGATGGTTGCTCTGTAAGTTTCCCAGGAGAGGGGAACATAGCACGGGCTCAGGGCAGAGAGCCCCGACAGCAGGGCTGAAGCACCCCCAGTACCACATCCACCAGACTCCAGGTAATAATGTGTAAGTACTGGGATGGGAGAAAGGACACAACAGGCAGAAATTAATCCAACAATACAGGAAATTGTAAGATTGAAAAGTCACTTGTTTTATATTTTCACCACATCCTCTCGTCCAATAATGAAGTTCACTGAACATCATTAACATTCCGCTAATGAGACATCCAACTGCCCAGAACAGAAATAACGAACGTGAGCTCTGTTTCCACCAAATCTACCAGAAAGATTTTTAAGGGTCTGCTTTCCCACTGACATGAACACATGACTCCCATTAGCCTTAATAAAGGCAGAGTGCATTCAGAGGGAGAGAAATTTCCCAAGGTTGCATAACTGAACTGCAGCATGCTCAAGACACAGTATAGACTGCTTAGAGAAGCTTGAAGTCCCAAAACTACAGGGACAGGCCAAATTCTCCCATTACTTTCCCATTAACTTTTGTCGTAGTTCAAACTTCCCTGCTTTAGGCCAGTGAGAGTACTCAAAGCTTTTTTTATGATAGAAAAATGAAAAAGTAAATTTTTTTATGGAAAAGCAAATCAGACAGTGGGATGTTTAGACTCTATTTTTAGGCTGAAAAAAATATAACTTCAGATATGCACTTTCTTTATCTTAATGCATTGTCCCTACATACTATTCTTGACTCCATGATGTATAAATTCTTACTTTTGTAACAATGCAAATTTGTTGACAGGATGACAGGTTAAAGTTTATCTTTCAGGCTGCTTCCCTTGCCCCAGTCACAAAAATCTAGTTATGTCAATTTATGTCCCTTTCAGTGCTCAGTGAGGCGAGGAAATGGACTGGAGTGCCAGAATGTGGAAACAATGCAAAAAAAACTAATGCCAGAACTCAGTATCTGCCTCCTAGGCTAAGCTCTGCATGCCCTCACAAAGCTTTGGGATTAATACTGCATGTCTCAAAACTGTGTTTAAGAAAAACCTTCGTTCCAGATGTTGAAAGCATGATTAATCTACTGGAAGTTAGAAGCTTTTTTTTCATCTCTTCTCCCCGGTTTATGTATTTTAAAATACTTGGGTACTTTTTTTTTTGGATACTAGGAAATTGAATTTAACAGACAATTTAAAACTAGCTGGTCATGCCTTTATCGTAAGAATCTCTCTGATGTAATTGAAGAAATTTGATGCAGTTGCAGTATATATTAATGAAGGCTGCCTCATGCACTCGGCTATAGCTTTAAATGAGAACAGACTTCTCTATTATCTATCACACTGCAATGACTAATATGGGAGAGTTTCTAGTCTACTACTACTCACACACTATAAAAACCCATTAGCACACATACTCACAGAGGCTGAACTACTTTGATACAGTAAAGGGAGCTGAGGAACTACAGCGCAACAATTGCCGCGACTGTGAGACCAGCAACGAACTGTTTTAGAGCCATGTGCTAAAACACATCAAGACTACCTACCTATAAAAAAACCCAAAACCAACAAGTAAAACAACAACCCAAAACCAAACTCAACCACAAACCAAAACATTCAATTTATTTTATTTCACAGACTTAAAATTAAAACCTCAAAGGTACAGGGAACCATGGTACAGCAGAATCAGCCCTGTGCCCCATGTGGCTGTGTTCACTTTAGCTGCCAACATATACTCAAAACTCTGAGCCCAGTCCTACTGAGTCTGGCATTCTCCTTGGCTTAAGCAGAAGCAAAATCAGATCTCATTTCCTAAAAAAGAAAAAAAAAAAATCCTAAACCAACAAACCCCCAATCCATCCCATAATATGCAGAATGGCCAATGCTAACAGACTCATTTATGGATACGTCAATACTAACTATAGTGGGAAACTCCATTCAAGCACAGAAACTGTAACTCACCAGTCATGTCACAACACCGAAGATAAAAATCATGCAGGTCTCAAATAGAAGACACTCAAATTACAAGACAACTTTCTGCAGCATCCATCCCCAACCATTCTATCAAACACACAACTGCAACAGCACAAAGCATCTTTATGAAAGGAATAAAAGGCTCTTTAAATGCTCCTTTTATTTTTTATTGAATGAACCCACTCTTACACAAAGTTCACTCAACGATGTCTCGAGCTTTAGTACTGCCAAATCCTGTATTTCATTAGTCAACTATGGCTTGTCAGTCACATACAGAACAATCTAAAGTATTTATTAACTGCATACAATTTCCTCATGTAGCAGGTCAGGTGGTTGTTGAAGACACTGAACTTATTACTATATTGATAAATGTAGCTGTCAGGAAGACAAGAATATTTTCACTGTTACACCACAACTGACCAAACACTTCCCTGCTCCGAGTCACTGGCAAAACCCAAAGGGAGTTAAAAACGAAAGCCACAGACTCCTCCCAGCCACAGTGTTAGTTGCAGCATTTTCTGTAGTTGACTCTTCTCACAGAATCAGTAATCTTTACTAACAGTGTTCCTCCCTCCAAGGAAGCTCACTGCACCACACCTCCCAATTGTTTTAGAAGTACATATATACAAAGACCACAGTTAAAAAAGATATCATCAGACATGGCAAGTCCAGAGAAATCTTGTCCTAAATATTTTTCAAGCTTATTCATAAGAAAAGGGTGGAGAAAGAAACCACAGCTAAAAGATTCACAAACATGAACTCATTTACAGGTTTGCAAAGCAAATCATGCCACCAACCTGTCATGTAACCCACAGGAAAACACAGTGCAGACTCTCTGGATCAAGATACTCACTGCTGGATGAAATTAAATTGCCCAGCTACTATATGAGCTCCTTAAAACTGGTTGGGTTTTTTGCTACTCCTAATCTCTCAGTCAGACAGGCACTAGATTAAAGTGAAGGCAGAGCAGAGAACAACCAGTTTCTAAACTTTAACAACTTCTTACACTCCAGGGCAATTAAGAACTCTGTTCTCATACACTGTATTGCCTTGAAAGGATCACCTGTTGGTTACTGGTCATAAAAACAACTGCAGCTCTATAATTCCTCAAATATTTACTAACAAGATACACCAGAGTGCAAACCCCAAAACTCTATTCCTGATACTCAGACCTTTCTGTTCAAACACAAATTGACAAAAAGACCTTTTGGCAAAACCACTCCAGAATGCTTTTACACTTTGGTTTTGAAGTACAGATCTGCCTTTTTTTCCCTCCCTGTAACACCACCCACTGTTCCAAACAAATAAGTAATCCAGTGTTGCACAGGAATTTTAATTGTTTCCATAACTTCTGCTACCTGCCAAAAAAGTACTTAGTATGACAGATATGGAAAAGGGTGTCTATGATACATGTACATTTATAATAAGATATGAAAATATATATGCATATGTATAGCATACAACTTATGTAATAATTAACTTTTGTTCAGCTATAAAAACTAGAAGCCTTTTAAAAGAGCCAACCTTCATTCTATGAAGTAACAGCCATGATTTGAGTTACTGACTCTCTGGCTCAGATTCACAATCAAATTACTACAGCTGAACTTCCTGCATACCACGTGAGCCAGACTTGGGCTGGTGTCCCCTTGCGTGCTGTTAGCTATGACAGACAAGGTCGCAGTGGAAATCCCTTGCATGGAAGGCTGAAAAACTAGGATGTAAGGATGCACTCCTTTGTATCTGCTGCAAGGACAATCTCTGCAGCAGCCTCTGCAAGAGTTTGGCCGATGTGGGTGCTGAGACTGAAAGTTTGTCTCCTTTCAAGAGTTGTGCAATATTTATTTATTTATTTATTAAGATCTTGGTTTGTCAATCCTTCCTCACTCTGCACAGTATTTACCACAAATAATGGCCTTGGTTTCAGAGGGACCTCTGAAATACACATCTTGTGGCACAAGGAGTTGCACAACCCAAGCTGGTGGGACATTTTCAGCATATTTGTACAACTTCATTTATTTAGTTATTAAGACCAGGTCTTAAAACAACAAAATCTTTTTTGAGCATTTGTTTAAACAATCCATTCTAGGTACGAGACTATTTATAAATATACGATATGCAAATACTGTGTGCTAGTAAAATACCTAGGAGAGTTGTAATTATTTTGGCAAAAGAGCTTAGAGATCTTCCCCTGAGTAAACTGCATGGCAGCATAAGCCTACTAGTAGGGGAGATATAACAATTCCATAAAACAAAAGCTCATTTAAAACAGTTTAAAAAACAAAGGGGGAAATATCTGTTGCACTTGCATACTGGAAGCTCACAAAATATTATCTTCAACAATAGGTATCATACATTTTTGCACTGATTTAACAACTAAGCCCAGCATGCTGCAGCTTCTGACACCATTAGGGCTTAGAATCTACTTTCGACAGCATTTTTTGATTTGTGATGGGTGGTTTGTTTTTGGATTGTTATGGGCTGGGTGAAGCCTCGAGGCAGACATGCAGTCCTGTTGATAACATATGTGTTTTCCAACCCCGTGATAAATTTCCCGTAACTGCTGGCCTGGAACATGACTTTCAGCAACTTGACTGTTTCACATTTGGCTAAAGCAGCATCAGTCCATTTTGTATAATAGCTCCAAGACTATACATGGAAGACAACCATTTTCCTAACATATTGCTTTCAGTGCTCAACTTCAGACTCCGATTTTCAGAAAACAATGATTATGGCTTCCAGAAATCCAAATCTCTTCAAACAGCCTTTTTTCCCAAGCTGGAAAACCAAAGTCAGAAATTACTTTTGGAAGATGCACCTGGAATTTAAATATCAACGTCAACAGTGCTGGTCGTTACAGCTTAGGAGAGGTTTTATTTTGTACGCAAATCCTAATCTACACATACATTTCAGTACTCCTACATTACTCCCACTGAGGTCTGAGCTGTTTTCAAAGCCTTAAAACCTTGCCTTTCACAGCTGCAAAGGAAATGACAAGAGAAGAAAAACACAGCCAGTGCATATCAGCAATTAATTCCATCCACAACTGCCCAGCTGTTTGCGCATGGAGGAACTGGCCTGTTTCCCCTCCGAGCTTTGGCCACTGAAAGCTGATATGGCACTTTTGGAGATGTGGGCTGCTGGTAACGCGTCAGGAATGCGCGCGAGATCACTCGGAGCTGAAGGAGAAGAAATGAAATCCAGACTGGAGTGCTGAGTATCTGTGTTACGAGGATAAAGTTATCTGGGGGAGAGGGCGGTCGAGGGGGGAAGCGGAGCCGCCAGCAAAGCCAAGCTCAGCATGCAGGACACAACCATCACTGGCAGAGACAAGGTGGGATGACCTCAGAAACCTGCACGTCTACATCAGCTCTGCCAAGGTGCTTTTACGTTGGCTGATGTCAGATTTGGGATTTGGGGGAACTTTACAAAAGCTGTCACTTTCACTTGGGATCGCACTTTCCCAGCAAAGTTGTTATAGAGACTCAGCTCCATCTGTTTGAGAGTAAGACTTATTAGTAAGAAATTACTACTTATTGGTAAGTAATCTCACCAATGCTTGCAGCCTTGAAGCTCCAGAACTTAAGGCAGAATTCAGTCCTTTAGAGTCTTTCCTATGAATGAAATTCCCTTATGTCATCGTTGGGATTTCAGGAAAGGCCTTGAGTATATAAAAGGGGGATGCTATTGATACCATCAACAAACCTCACCCTGCTGACCCCTGGAAATTTCATCCCACTCGAAGTCACCAGTTTACATGAGAAACTCATTTTTTCCTCTAATATATTTTAAAAACAAAAACAACATGTATTTTTTTTCCTCCCTCAATTCAAGCCAGTCCCCATTTAAAAATTCCAAATTGATTCCTTCTTGCTGGGTAAAGCCATACACAGCAAAACACTTCTAATATATATTACTGGCATTTTTTTCTTCAGCTCCAATACCACCAGTAAAAAAGAGCTCCTTTGATCTTTAGTAGCAGCAGGTCACCTTTTCACTGGCTGAAGCACTCAATCATCTGCACAGGTATTCAAAAGAATGACACCAATAGGGAAGTATTTTCACTTGACCATTTTCAAGACCAGTACCTATGGTAAGAAGTAACTATCACAGGGTTATTCCCTTTATAAGAAATCAATGAAGTACCAGCTTGTGCATGTTGCTGAATAAACTGAGTCTGCTAAAACTACAGGCTTGTGCCCCAATGTGTGGAAAGAAAAACATTCTGCAGAAATAAGACTGTAATATCATGTCCATACAGTAATAAAAAAAATGGGAGAAAAATACCCGTCTAGCAAACAAGATTGATGAAATATTTAAACATTACCTTTTTAAAAAAGGATCTCTAAAGTTTAGAGCAATGCTTCTGAAAGATTGGTATAATCTCCAAAACCATTATACAAACATGCAGGGTTATCATTTGGAAAATACAAAAGCAGAGGATCTTCAGTAATTTCAGCTTCCCAAGGAAAGTAAATCCAAATCCTATGTTTGACTGGAAGATAGGAATTTGTACAAATGGCTTAAAATACCATCTCTTTTTTCTCTCTTGGAACCAATGACTCAATAAAGGGTAAACAGAGGCAGCACATTTTTACATCAGAAGTGTAGCACAATTTAGACTGCAAGTAATCTCACTATATTGCTGCATGAACAGTTCCACTGCTACTGGAAAGCAAGAGCAGCACTCATCATTCTTCCCACAATTTTTTTTTAAGCTACTCAACATTGGGCAAATCCACTCGGGGATGATTTCCTACATTGCTTATTGTCTGCCACAGCAAAACCTGTCTTTCCCACATATTAGAAACATGCACAGAAAGTTTCTAGAGGTGATCAGTCAGTCACATCACACTCAGCAATGCCAAGGCCTCCAAAGTATGTAGGCCACCTTTCCAAGACCATTAGTTCTTTTCACATGAAGTGCTGCAATGCAAATAATTATATTTCTTAATATCCTACTTATCCTCAATACTGGACTATACAAGACAAAGGTATTCTTAAACAGCAGAACCTGGAGAAGTCTTTAATCTAAAAATCCCAGAAGGATAAAAGGCTTTTTTAGACCTACCTCAAAACAGAAGATATTTCAGTAAAGTAGGGAATGGTGATAAGAGCTGTAGATGCCTTAAAAAAATTACATAGCTTAAAAATTACTTTCCCCCCAGCCATACTTAACTAGAATGGGTGTTAGTTATAGATTTCAAATTTGTTTCTCAGGCTCAGTTTTCAACAATATTTTGATAGAAGGCTGTGAAAATACTGATAGATGTTAAAAGCGATAACAGTAAGTTTCACTGTATCAGTAGAACTCAGCTGAGCACTACAAATAGAAATCATTCAAGTGAATCTTGCAAGTGCACATATGCCAACTGGCTAACTAAACACAGCTCTTCACTGACTAGTCTCTTCTCTGTTTGCTACATCTTCTCCAGAGCAAAATTCTCTCTTGTGCAGCAAACCTATCCAAGATCTAAGTATTGCTTAAAAGCATGAAAGATCTATCCCAGAAATAAACCACAATTCTTCTGCTCTTAAGGATTTACCATTTTAATTTAGACATGATGCTTCAAGCTGGAAATAAATTTTAGTCACTAAGGCTAAAATTCAGATGCAGAGAGGGTTCCAAGCCCACATAGCACTTATGTCCCAAACCAGACTTACAGATGAGTAATAGTGAGGTTTAGTGGTGCACACCTCTCAGATTTGATACACAGCAAAAAATTTCACACTAAAAGAATGCAGAAAGGGCTTAGAAAGTCCCTAATTTTCACATCCAGCTGTAACACAAGCAAATTGTTTTACTCATGCTGAAAATGAACACATATCACATTTTCTGGAATAATTACTGAAATAGGGAAGTTCTTTGATTGTGCCTAGAAATGCTTACATCACAGAATGGTTAAAGATAAATAGCACCATCTGAACTTGCAAGAGAAGTTCACAATTCACGGTTAAATAATTTGTGAGTCACTTGGGATGACTTAAGTTTTTCTCCGAGATGTGTATCGGGAACAAAGTTGCTCAATGTCTAAAAGTCCCCAGTTTGAAAGAAAAAATTCTTAAGTCCTAAAGCAACAGTTTTCATTTATCATCTATATTATGTACGAAGTACTGAAACTTAACATCTTCGTGTTCAACATTTGTGTTTGTGAAACCATTAAGTCGTAGAGTGCGATTCTTTTTGCCTAACTTTAGATAATTACATAGCATTTGAAATCGCTGTCTAATTAAGCTCTCTCTGGCAAGAAGTGAGTAATTATCTAGACTTCATTGGCTGCACCATAGACTTACACTGGTTCCAACAGAGGCATGCAATCCAAAAGCAGGCATTGATATTGCAGAAATCTTGAGTTATGCAAGGCACGTGCTGCTTTAAAACACTGACAAGCTACAGGCAAGACAGCGTGAACATATTAGAAGAGATCACTTAACTATTTTGTCAGCCCAGGGGGAAAAAAAAAAAAAATCTAAGTGGTAGATTTAAAAACAAGAGCCTATTCATTAAAATCTTGCAATTCACATGCACAACAGGTAGTACACTTTTCTACGCATCTCACAACTAGAGGTCTTTTTTATGTTGCCTAAGTCAACAACACATATTACTGACTAATTCTCAGCAGTGAGATATAACACAGTATAAAACAAGAACCTTGCAGTGCCAAGCACATCCCAAGACCCAGCAACCGTGTGAGTGTAGACTAAAATATGCTGTGAGAAACTGTCACCAGGCACAAACAAGGTTTCAGAATACCAAGTGCAAGAGCTGCCAACATAACAATCATTAAGTAAAAATATATGACCAATTCCTTAAAAAATATACAGAAATAAAATCTCAACTGGTAGGGAGCAGAGCAGGAGGAAAAGTGAAGGAAGGAGGAATGGAAGAAAGGTAGCAGACATTTTATTGCGTTCGCAATCAAAACACAAATTTACTTCGTTACAAAAATGTTCATCCACGTGGACTACTATAAAGCAAACAAGTTTAATAGGAAATAGTGTTTAACAAGTTCCATAAATGATTTTTAAAGTAATGACAATGTTTTCTCTCCCATTCTCAGTAAGTGCTTGAAGCTAACGTGCATCTCAAAGACTGTCTTCTGTATTTTATTGTTGCTGTCAAGAAAGAAAACTGAGCCAAAAAGCTAGCAAATGTGTTGCACGACTCACACCTCTGGACATCAACGTGGTACTACAGTCTCTACATCTCAATGTTAGCATGACGTAAATAAACAAAGCACTCCATTATACTAGAAATCCTTTAATGGCTCATGCTGAAAGTGGAGTAAAAGCAGCAACAAACCCCTCGCACCCACCAGCCCACTACAAGCACCTTGCTGTATTCATGGCAATGAAGAGTTTATTGCAGTGAAATGTATTGAATGTACTGCACCAAAATGTATTTTGTAAAAGCTGCTTTAAGCTCCCCTCCTTATATGACAGTTAGATGAGCCAGGGTTGAATCAGCATGATTCATGACAAGCACACAACACTAAGTTATGGTGAAGAGGAAAGTATTTTTGAATACTTTTCTAAATCATACAAGCTTATCAGTACCCACCTACAAATATACACTTTCTTCCATATGACACAACATGTGCAAACCAGCAACAGTGCAAGCTTCATGTTTTATGTTTGAAAGAGAGTAACACAAATTTATCTACAGTGTATATCCCAAAGCTTAAAGGACAGATTTGGTCAGAGAAAATATTTCCATGGAAGTAACCTGACCTTTCTGGTAACCTTTGCTCATTTTGTAATTCTTTGGTACAAAACTGGTACACAGCTGACAGATGCTGGAGAGGGCCTTTCAGCTGGTCTAGTAAATCTGTTTCACTTTAAAGCTATTTCACCATCATTAAGTACCTTAAAGAGACTGTAGCCATGAAAAAGCTTGAAGCCACTTTCAGTCCAAACAACATTTTTTTCCTAAAGCCTAGTATTTGATGCCAAGATGACACTTTACCTTATTTATTGTGTATCTTCTTACCAAGAATCGTGTGCTATCAGCAATGTAAAAAAGAGTCACAAACATTCAGTCTGACGTGTGCCAATCACATATGAAGACAGGAGAAAATTCAGACTTGGCAGATTTCATAGGAGTCTCCTTACTGACCATGCCACACTTATCACAAACTAAGCTTCACCTACACCTTGTGGTCAGAAATTGACCAAAATTAAACAAACATCCACATCTAAATTTATGTACATCAGCAGTCACAGTTTTTTACTACATACATATAATTTAGTGTTCTCGAGGCAATACAGTTAGTTTCAGTCCACTATTCCCTATAATCCAGTTATTTGTTGACATCCATCTAATTTATCACAAAGTTACTATTGTGGTATAGTGTTCTGTTTCTGCCTTTTTAAAAAGTTTTTCAAAAAGTTATATGATTACAGAGCAAATGACTGGGGTTTTTCTTGCATTTGACACCAACAGCAAGTTCAACTCTGCAAGCTGAAGAGGAGGAAAAAGAGACCTAAATAACTACATGTCCCACCCTAAGGTTAAAGGCCATCTATCTGAAATGCACATGTGCACTTTCCTCAAATCCTGAGATAAATTTCTGCCCACGTATTTGCCCACGCGTTTACCAATTTTGTGGTCTTTGTTCCTAATGAAATATATCAACTTGCCTGTACAGACCTGCAGGTCTGTGGTACCCTGACTATTCCTGGAATGCTTTTAATATATTGAGATTGTGTTTGCCTATCTTCCTGCCTCTGATCTTGCAGCCATTTTAAGTAACAGATCACAGTTGCCAGATCAATGTTGTCACTGGTGGTTACCATAAGCTCTCCTGGACAAATGGTATCTACTCCTGGCAATTTGCTATTTTTGTTTTCTATGTTCTAAAAATCTTTTTTACCAACATTCCAATTTAAGACCAATTCTCAAAATATGACCTACAAAGTGAAGTTCTGCCCTAAAATCTCTCAGCAAAGTCAACTTGGATAAAAATCATTTAACTTTTATTCTGTGCCTTATCTTCACCATGTATTTCTCCTATACTTCAGTCATCTATCAGCTCTCCAGTCTGTCTGGCAGGATGTTCATTCCTGATGTACTTGAAATGATTCAATTTAAATGATTTATTGTCGGCTCTGATATCTTTAGCAAATTGTTTCTCAGAATATCTTTTGGCCAGACTTATTATACTTTAAAATTTAATTTGTGAGAGTTTTTTTTTTCCTTTCTATTTTCTTCACCAAAAACTTCAACTTTTGAAAGATGATTCTGCGTTGCTAAGAGATTCTGAAACCCGGCTATAAACCCCTCCTTGCCTCTTAAAAATAAAAAGCAGCAACAACAAAAAGTTTGAAGTCTTTGGTAGATGGGTATATATTTTATCCAACTTCTAATTAATTCTTTAAAAAGCTACTTTACTACCTGCAGGCTTTAACTTCCTTATAACAAGCATTCTCATTTTTATGACTAGCAAAGGCAGAAGGCTGGCAGGGAAACAGCAGCACTTAGTTCCCCAGCCATTTAAGAAAACACTGTTAGGAGTTTGGTTTTAAAAGAAACTACAGGATTGTTCTGCCTTCTTTGCAATTGCTCTGAACTTGTTTCATACAGACACATAACTGGGAGCCAGGTAAGAACAGCTTTGATATGCCAGACGCAAACATACTGAAAGCAACACTGATGCTTTCTGGAGTCACTGCCTTCAACAAGCTTGGGACTTGTACCAACAGGCTTTGGAAGCACCAAAATTGCCTCCTTCCATACCTTCATGGTAGCAGGTTGCTGCTCCAAACATCAAGGTGATACGGTCAATGTAGTAGAACCACTACTGGGATTCACGCGTGTTACAATGTTTCAAAATTTTTTAAGGAACACAAAAGACTGCAAATAGAATGCAGATGGGTTTGTTCTGTTGTTGTTTAATTGTAATATTTGAGGGATTGACTGCTTTAGCTTATTAGAAGAATTAACTCAATCTAAAGTAACAGCCTATGTCAAGTATAACTGGTCCATTTCCACCAAGAATAAACACATTTGATTCAGCAATGCACTCACTGATTTGTGTACCTGCACTACTGTTAATCCAAAAAACGTGATTAAATAAATTGAATTTAAAATTAAGAGAATTATAGGTTACTCTGGTTACTGGTATAGATAAGCTTCAAACCAAACTACTTGACATGAAATCCTCCATATCTCTACATTAAGGTGTAGACACAGCAATAGCAGCAACTGTCAACCACTGGAAAACTGTTTCTGAATGCAGAGCATAAAGAAATCAGACTTTCATGCTTTGTTAGTGAACAAATTCCCCTTCAACCAAGACTCTCCTCAGCCTAAGATGACACAATACAAATCACAGTTCCTAGCACTCCATGCTGCTAACCAGCAGAGACTTGAGCGTTGGCAAGTCTTAGCAGCAAAAGCTCTGCAGGAGGAGCAGAATTAAAGGAGCATCAGCTGCAAAGAACTCGACTGAGTTTGTTTTAACCTGACACACAGTGAAGCCAAATCTGAAGCTTACTTCCACATTTAACAGACTCTTCTATGAAGAGTCACTGGTCACTAGCAGACAGAGAAAATCTTCATGTTACTACAACTGAGCTGTTAAGAATTTACACAAATCCAGCTTCAGCAGAGAGGAAACAAAAAAACTGACTATAAATATCAACATTTGCTAGGGACGTTGTAATTTCTGAATACAGTTCAATAAGTGAAAGGGGGGGGAAAAATCACAAACCCACTGACTGTTGCTAAAGTTAAATTGGTATTGAGTGGGAGAGTTTCAAGGTTTATAACTACTTTAGAAAAAAAGAAAAATCCAATTTTAAAACACATATTCCTCATTCACTCTGCTCATTGATGAAAAAAGCCAAACCAGATAAAATCCAACAATCTCTACAGTAAAGACACAATATACATCTAGCCACATTTGGGTTTTTTATGCTTTACAAAGATTCAGCAATTTTAAGTCATCAGGACAGACTTATTCGTAAGCCAAGGAGCAATTAAAAAAAATTAAGTACAATGTGGTAGATGTAGAGAGACACATTTAAAGCCATTTCATTAATGGCTATAATACTACTAAAGTAGAATGAGTTTACCTTTTGGAAAAAAGATTTAATTTTAAGGTAGATTTGTTCTCTTGCAGTTATAAGCCTGATCATCTAAAATATCAGTCTGCAATTCTGAAGAGCATTTCCAGCTTTAATTCCAGCATCACACAGAAAGAGCTGAAAATTTGATCGCCATGTCACAAGCAACTGAAGAATTCCATCAGCTCCTCTTTGCAGAGCTGTTCTTCATTAATTTATAATTAACAGGATGCGATAAAACAATCTGTACTACTAACTTTTAACAGCCTTCTTGTGTCAACTGAAAAAGGACAGGTTTTTGCGTGGTGAATGCCAGAGCTCCAGTGCTTTTCCCCATGCTTGGCAACACACACTCCCTACAATTCCTTCTGGAGGTGCCCACCAAGCTCCTCTGCTCCCTGCTGCAATCGGAGACTTCACATGAATGCTGTCCTCTTCCTCCTCCTGCCTCCCATGAAACTCTTTATCACATGGACTGAGGAATTTGACAGGGAATGAGATACAGAAACTTATCAGCTGCCAGAAAACTGTTTCTATGAAAAGGACCTTGAAAAAGGAAAGGGGAAAATGGCAAAGAGCAATCCAACACTCTAACACATTCCAGGCACTTGTGGGGAAAAAAAAAGCAAAGGACAAAAGGAAAAAAAAAAAACCCAACCCAGCAGCACCAACAATTCAGTATTTTAACATAACTAAAATAAAGCCTTCTAAAGCTATACTGTCTTGGAAAGCCTGAATGTCTTTTTCCTAAATCCACAGCAGAAGTAACAGCTACAGAAATTCTGTGTGAACGCAGGGATTAGCAGCGTGCCCGAGGAAGAGGGATCCTCGCTTCAAGCACCCTACTCGTGTTTTAAAAGGTTGCAGGAATTTGGATAAGCCTTCCTTACTGCTATGGATCATCGAAGTAGAAGCAATTCTCGAAGTATCCTAAGGTGATGTTTTCCTGTTTCATTTGTTAAACTTCCTCATCCTCAACTTCTAAGCTACTCCAGCTTTCCATCACAGTGAGAGAAGCAGTACAAGTGCTCAAATTTAGTCTGTTTATGCCAGAGAAACTTTAGGTTTGGCTCTTTTGAAACAAGACAATTATCACTTGGTGTCGAGTTTACAGAGAACCAGGTTCTTATTTGTAACAACAATCTATGCTGAAAATTATTATGTTTTTAAAATAATTATTAAAAACACAACCAACAGCCCAACAGCTCTTTCACATATGTACTAAAAGCAACAGGAGCTACACACAAAGCAAGTGTTTTTTCAGGAGAAAGGCAACAACTTTGTCCTGTTGAACAGGACCTCCTTTTATCTTTTTTTTTTTTTTTTAATTCTCTTAGATTACTTTAACTTGCACAACATATATCCTACATTTTATTTCATTTGTTTATGAGTATCTGGGCAGAGCTCCAGTGTTTTGATGACCTGGTCACAGTGAACAGCTCAGTTCAGCATGAGCACAATCCCAAGCAGGGAAAGCTGGAGAAGTGGAGGAGATACAACACCATTGTCACGTCCATACAGGACAAGGTTGAGACAGCCAAGTAAACAGGAACTGAGTTCCAGAGAGTTTCTTCACCTCAACAGGAAAGAAAAAGTCCAACAAATGTGGGACTTTAAATGCAAATCGTAAATTAATGTGGTTACCTTTCAATCTGAACAAGAAAAACACAGAGTGCAGATACAGCAGGAACAAATATTACTGTCTGCATCTATAAATATTTAGTGAGATTAAATCAAAGACTCAGGCTTCTATGCATTGAAACTTCTCATGCTAGGAATAAAAAAAGCTTTAAATTGATTCACTAGAGAACGAGGCATCAGATTATATAATTGTATGAAATGTGCATGAGCCCAAATCCGTGTTTAAATTTGTCTTTGTTATCAGACTGCAAGACAACTTCTTTTTACGAATATTTACTGGAAACAGACATTTAAGGCAGAAATACCCTTCTATCACAGACTTGATTTCATCATTCATGCAGACAGGATTATCTACAGTCACTGATATTTGAAAAGCCACATCTGGGTGACTTAAAACAGCACCAATTAAAAAACTGACCAAAATCAAGAAGTTCACTCTGACAATGGGGCTCAGAGGGGACAATAAGTTCACATCTAGCCAGATGACCCCAGGCTTCTAGGATGATTAAATATGGTTCAATCAGGGCTGGTAGCTGACAGAAGATGGAGAACAATTTTTCCATGTTTGCATGAAATACTGTACATCCAGGAGCAAACATTTATTAAACACTTTCCCTTGCTTGAACCCAGGAAGCATCATGCCTAAAGGGATTTTGTGCCAATGTTCATCCCAGTTCCTCCTTGATGGACTGGAAGGGGTGAGGGTTGTTTGGAGAACGGAGAGGGAGTGTTGAAAGATGCACTGGGCAGGGTGGGAGGAAAGTACTCAAGAGCATGCTTAAAATAGTGCCACAAACACCTAGCCTCTCTCAAGGATTAGAAAGCCCAGGGGCTCAAAACCACCAACACTACAGCAGCCTAGTTAGGAACGTGACCTTCAGCAGAGCTGCTGCAGCCATCCTGGAAAACAGGGTGTGTGCAGGTGGCGGGAATGGGACACTACAGGCTGACACTTCCAGTAGGGCACAGACTAAAGTTTTAGTCAACTACACTGGTAACATGCAAAAATACTTTGGCAACTGTCCTGCTCTGCCCTACTTTGACCTCTTCCTCAGTACTATGTGTTAGGGGATTTTAAAAGCCTAAATGAGTAATGCTACCTGTGGCTTAGAAATGTGCTTCATATCAGAGAGAGGCATTAAAAAAAATCAACTTTACAAACTTGCTGAATCTTAGAGTTGTGAGATGTTTTCAGAAAACAGCCCCAACAAGTCCTTTGAATGTTTTAATAGTTCAAGATCTGAGACCTCCTCACACATTCCTGAAGGGAGTGCAGCTTTCCCATCAGCTAAGAGACAACACTGAATTTTATTTGACCAGGTTAAACGGTTATGGGTAATACAGCCACGCTATCTGTATTTCAGGGATGGCTTGGGGTTTTGTGATTATTTTTAAAAGAAAAATCAATTCAGGTGATAGATTGAAAAACAGATTTAGGTTAGTCTTGCATCTTACTGTATTTTTGTATAATTTACTTTTAGATTGCTCCTTAGACAGAGCAGGAAATAAAAAGGCCATTGTTATACCATGTTCTCCATCATTATAATGAGATGCATTAGACTGGAGTTACTGAATAAGCTCAAAACTCCCCAGGTTACATTCTTCTTCATCTTCAGCCTGGCCTTTCAAGTGAGCTTAACTCTTATTAAAAGGACCAGGGCTGTCCTCAGGCATACCCTGTCTTTAAAGATGATGCCCCAACCACATTTTGTGGAAAAGACCTCTCAGTCTGAACCTTTGCCAAACTGCGTAGCAGGTTTAAACAATTATGCAAGACAGTAGATTTTGATTCCAGGCTCCTCTTACTCAGTCTCAAGTTCTAAAAATAATATTTTTCTTTCTGCTACGGCACTTCCAAACAGTGATATCCAAAGGCATTAAAGAAAAAAAGAAAGTTATAACTCAAAGAGCGTGACACAGATTATGAATAAAGAAACCCTTCCCATATGGAAAAGTTTTAAAAATTTGACATTTCTTTTCAATATGTGTTAATCAGAAAGACAGTAGTGAATTCTCACTGCTTCAGACAGAAAAGAATCAAACCTCTTGGGGCACATTACACAAAAGAGCAATTGCAAAGAAGGGAGAACAATCCTGTAGTTTCTTTTAAAACCAAACTCCTAACTGTTTTCTTAAATGGCTGGGAAAGTCAGCAGTTTGGAGTCAGCCACATGTTACTTATCAATGCTTCAAATGCAGGGTGAGTAAGAAAGGCCATGCCTGGTTCCTTTTGCAATTGGGAAAAATCTCTTTTGAAGTCTTTCTGAGAGACTGACGGGGGAGAAAGTGTCAGGGAAAGGATTTGACAGGTTCTGCACAGTGAGGGGCAAAAAAACGTCAGGAGCAAAATCTCTTGTCTAAAATGAGCAAAGAGATTGAAACCTCTCCTTCAGCACTGGAGACGCCAGATAAAATGTCTGAGAGTCCCTTGTATCTTTTTTCCAGCCACACATTAATTCCTTTTTATGCTTTTTGCCAGCTTCTCATCTTACCAGGAGCCTACAGGAGAAGCCAGTCCAGCACTGCAGGGAATGCAGCCACACTGGGGCTCCACGTCTAGCAGTCTCCCAAGACCCCAGGAAAAGATCTTGTATTTTCAATACCCCAAGCATCACAGAAAACCTCAATTTAAATGTGGAAGCAATGATCTGAATGATCTTAAAGCAAAGTGAAAGGACCAAAAAATGACCCGGTTTCTTGAAATGGAAGGCATTATAGATGAACACACCAGCGACAACAATGTTGGGTTTGCTCTTGGACAGGATTTCTCTCCTGTATTTTCAATTCTGTCCAAATAACAGACATGAGTAGTTTTGTATCACCTGCAATGTAAGCATAACTACCCACCAGCAGGTCAAGAACTGAACACATTTTATTTTTACCAGGACTGTAAGTTGCTCTTTCTTTTAAATTCTCACACTCTTCAAAAAAAAAGAGAACACCCATTATTTTTTCCCTCAATCACAAAGGCAAATGCTTGACGTCTCTAAAAGCTATTAATAGTAGAAATTTGAGAAATTAATTCCATATAGATTGTACTCTCACCTGTAGCAAACTGCTTTTGCATGTGTGGCACAAGTAACCTAAACAGCTATGAACAATGCAAACTCAGCATCAACTGGACAGAAAGTGCCAGAGCTCACTATATCATTACTCACAAGTAACAAGTTGATGCACTCTTGGTGGAAGAAGGCAGCTCAGCACCTCTTCATTTGAAGTGCACAGAATTATAAAATCAGCTTTTATTAGTAAAAGCCATTGTCCTTCCGTTTTGATGAAGTGATAATATTTTGACTCCTTCCCTGCTTCGGCCTCATAGTGTTCCATTTGCAAGGTATGCATAGCATTTCACAGGCAGTAGTTCACAGCAAAGAAAGGAGAAAAACTTTCTCCAGCTAAGAAAAATCCCCCAAAAGAGCCCTATCCAAATACTAGGATAATTTTAATATAGTCTTTTTAGTTACATAACAGACATGAAAACGCAAGTTATAACACTGTCTTATTTTAATAAAGACCTGGCAAGCTACAGAAAAGAGTGATAGACAAAAAATACTTCAGAGAAGAGATTAGGCACTCAATCCCTAAAAGACTCCACTGTAAGAATGTTTGCTGCCTATTATTATAAAAATAAAGACCACAACATGATATATGTTATCTATACCACAGATACACTTGTAGGACATTAACAGAATGTCTGAAAAATGTATAAAAGAATCCCCAATTCCAACTTGTAAAATACAGACTGCTGCTCAGGTTCTGCCATCTTCATACCACTCCTTTTGCATCTTTGGGAACTGTAGACAGAGCAGTTAACTGCTGTTAGCAAAGTCAGCTGCCTGCTGTGAAGAATGTCAAAGCTGCAAGCACCACATTCACTCCTCTTTGATGATATTTATCATCAGCTGGTGCCTGTACCCCACTGTACAAAGAGGGAATTATCCACCTCACTGGGGCTGTAACTTGCAGGACACCTCACTATGCTTATGTCTGTGCAGTTCTATAAAATATTTAGAGCAAATATTATGCAGCTTTGTTCAGACTCTTGCACACACACCAAAGCTGAGGTCCAACTTCATCCCACAAAGTACTCTGCACAACATTAATAAGATTATTGTGATGGGTATTTTGTCTGTGGTTTTTAACAAACCCACTTTAAAAGTGGCCGTTTACTGATTCAGTTCCCTCTTCCCCCTTCATATCATTACACTAGAACACCACAGCAAGAACCCAGCAAGAACCCAGCAAGAATTCAGGCAGTAAAATGTTTTAGGTACCTTGAGTTTTTCCACAGCTCTCCTTCTCTCTAGTAATATAGCTGACCTGTAAAACAGAAAAAAAGACATGACTGACTTCAGGTAGGTTTCTCAACATTACTGGAATATACTATACACTTAAAGCATCAACTCATTTAGCTTCTTGAACTCTTTTTCAGAATTTTTCATTGAATTACATTTTATTTCATTATCATAGAAAGCATTTTTCATATACAAAAATCTCAAAAGAAAGTCTCATCTAAGAGTGCCTAGTTGTGAATCTCAACATTGACCAGGTTACAAAACAGAAAATCCTGACTACCTGCTACATTTTTAAAGTAGAGCATAACAGCCACAATCCACGATTCCACTTCTAGCCCTGAGGAAGCCGAACTCCAGAGCAGCCACTGAGCTGCAGAGCCAGGACAGGAACACAACACCTCCCTTCGAAAACTGACAGCTGCTGGTGCTCAAAGCTCGTACAGAAACAACCGCCCTGCTCTGACCCTTTCCCACCACGGAGCAGTAATGGGCTTTCCTCTTGCATTCATCTTCTAGCATGAAAGTAAACTGAGTAAATAAAATAGCAACTGTTTACTTCTGTCATCTTTTGTCTTCACAAGCTTTGAGCACAAGTTATCTTCAGTCAAACCTGGCAAATTATTTCCATCACCTTCCTTTTTACCTCAGCTCCTCCACCAAGAAAAACCAGTTATTTCCTGGGGGACAGGGGCCAGACTCCTTCATTTCATACATATGTACAAAACATACGCTACATTTTCTTTTTTAAGATCTATACATTGCAAATTAGACATTTTATGCATTGTGAAAACACTGAGCTCAGCCTACCATCAGGCAAGGCTGGTACTTCTCACCAACTTGTTAATCCATTTTAATTCATCAGGTGGTAACAGACTCTTTCAACCATTCTCAGCTTTTCCTTTTTACTCTTTCATGACTTCACTGTAGTATCCCCAAGCATTATCGCTTAGGTCTTCTCAGCATATCACACTACAAATACTTCACCAGTTTCAACTTCAGAAGGCTGGTTATCCCATTTCCCATCATCACTAAAAGCTGGATTATTCAACGTGCTCTATGAATTTCAGGAGTAAAGAACTGACTTCCAAGAAAAACAGTGTGCACAAAAATAATGCAAGTAGGATTACACAAAATTACTGGAAGACACCATCATCACCAGGTACTATGGAGTAAAAAACAAACTTCTAAGAGAAGTAAAAATAAGATGTTATTGCATCTTGTTATTGCTCAAATTGTCTATTTTCCCCGAATTATTTACTTATATAAAGTCAATTCCTTGCTCAGCAACTTTGCTTTTAGGAATGAACAATGTACTTATACAGAGTATTACAGGTGTAATACAGTTAAACAGCCACAAGACTACTTCATCTGCTTTTAGACCTGACAGGAATACAGATTTAGGGGAGATTTAGGGGACAGAATTCTCTCCCTAGGTGGTCTACATGGGGTTTGGGCATATTTGCTCATTTTGCTGTTCTGCCAACTGCTCCCTGGCAGAGCATCCAAAGCGATGGCAGTGACTGGGGAAAGAGGAAGAAATGCATTGGCATTAAAATGCCATGCCAGAGCAGGAGTACGCCACAGCATCAGGAATTTAAACACTCTAACGTGACTGTTTATTCTTGGCATGAGTACAGTTTATTTTTCATCTACTTCACACTGTTAGAGATAAGGGAAAGTTATTTTTACGCAAGCTTCTGATATGTTATTTTAAGCATAGCCGTCACAGGCAAGAAGAGACTCTCTTCCAGGCTAGCAGCTACTGTTTCCAGAGGGCATTGGTAGACTACTCTCAGACATGAAAATTTAATAGTCTCTCCAATTTTCTAGCTTCAGGTCTAATAGCACTGGTTTGCAGAACACAGAGGTGCCCATATCTGATGGTGTTTGATACCACTTCAGCCTCCCTGGAGCTGCACAGCACTGCTACCTCCCAGGAGGGCCAGTGTAGCCACAGGACAGCAATGGGCACCTTGCTCAGCTGTGTCCCCATCTCTGGGCACTGCAGAGGCTGGAGATCCTACAGCTCTCAGTAGAAGGAGGCAGTCTGGGAGAAAGCCAGAAACTGTGACACTCCAGACATCATATGCTTTTGAGCAAATTTTTTTCCTGTTCTTTGTCACAAGTTCTTTGTTACAATCCCTTTCTTCTTCACATCCCTTCTCCATATTACCACTCAACGCACTTCCACAAGCTCTTCATCCCTCCCCAATTCAAAATTTTCAGTATTAAAACAACAATAAAAAAGACTTGACCATTATGAAACTACTCTGCCATGTAGTGCCATGACTTAATTCCCTCTGCTTAATCCACCAGGGTCTTTCATTCCATTCTACCCACCCCTGGAGTATGAGCAAGAAACTTTGACACAGGCACTAGTCAGGAAATGTCTTCACTGCACTTCGCATTGTTTAGGCCACATTCTCAGGTCTTGTTCATCAGTTAAATGCCTCTATGCCCAAAATAAAATTATACAATCAGTAATAAAGGATGCAGATCATATCAAGAATGGGAAAAAGAAAATCTGAAAAGGAGTAAGAGTCACACATCAAAAAACAAACTGAGAGTCAGCTCTCAGATCAGGGAAAATAACAACCGTATACATTCTTGGATTAATAAATTAGAAAGAGAGATGGATTTTAACTCAAGAGATGACAGCAGTAAGACAGATATTGAACAGCTTCGAAAAAATTTGCAAATACATCTGAATAACTGTGTATGTCAGAAATCAGACATACTACACAAATCCTAACAAGATATTGAAAATGTAAGTACAAATTAAATGCTAAATGAGGGCTTCAGCCTATAGGACAAAAGAATTTGTGTGCCAGAAATACCATTTATCTTCTTGAGAATTGAAGTGCAAAAGCCACTTGGTTACTTGAGAGCTACCTCTCCCTCTCTTAGAGAAGTAACATTTTAGAGCTGCATCCAGAAACCATGAGTAATCCAATTATGGATAGTCCAGGAACTGATGGGATATCCCAAAGAAAGATGCCCTGGAATGAGTTTATAATCTTCCTCAGCTACTCATAATGGCTGATCAGTGTGCATTAGGAAAATACACTTCTGGTTTGAATCCAAACCTTGAGTACAAAAGCAAAGCTCTAGTAAATATTTAAGAGAATTTTGAGTTCCAAACTGAAGAGCTGGCAACTAAGTTCTTTTTTTTTTTAACAAACAAAACCATCAAAAGATTGTGCAACTCTAAGAGCCCTTAAGGAAACAATTGGGAATTTTTCATAACATGGTATTTCCTTATACTGCTTACCACAGGAATGCAAACAGTTCCACCAAACAGATTTCTTCATTGGAAACAACTGACAATCTAACCATGTTTCCATCTTTTCCATTCTCAGCACTCAGCATACAAAATAGATGATATAATAGAATACAGAACTGTCATACCAGGGCCACAAGACATCTTTCCTATAAATCAGCACCTGAGAAACTTAACAAAAACATAATTTCCTAGGGGTTAGAGAGAGAACTTCTGTCTAATTATTTAGCATCTTCGACTAAACAAAACTACGATTTTCTACTTATTTGTTGAATTTCCCCTAAATACTGTTAGCATCCACGTTAACCAGAAACAGACCCCTATCCCCAACCATAACTCAGTGTATCAGTAACAAGACTCACTCCCACAGCATTCCCTGCAAGTAAGGCAGGTGAGGCTAGCGAGGCACAAAAACATGGGCTGGCACCCAACTGAGTGAGTGAAAGGAAAAGCAACGCTACTCTTTGTACCTTACAAAATATCCCGTGTAGATCTAATGGATAGATTTCCTCACCACCTTCTCCATTTAGATTATTTGAGCATTGCCAACTGACACCATTAACCCCTCCAAAGGAAGCTGGAAATGTTCGTGTATCTGTACAGCAATGGCACTCAGAACTCACAGTCTACCAGACCCTACACGAGGAGACCAAGTATCAGAGACACCTCAAGGGAAAGGCAAGACAGGACTTAAAAAGGGACTTAATTTTCCTGACAGATAATTAAGAAGTCACTATCATGGAGAAAGTAATTTACACTCTGTGCTGAACTTCATGCTGTGAAGAGAGAAATAGAGGATAAATCAACATAAGCAACTGTAAAAACAGAGTATTGTCAGAATACAGGAAGGCACCAGGAATGGTAAAAGGTGCTACATCAGCACCCTGACCAATATCTGTCATTGCAAATTTGCAACTCAATTAAGGCAAGATTTTAATCAGAGCTACAACTGCACTTAATTCTCTCCATTCTAGCTGAAGGAAAGCAAGAGGAATAAGCCATAAAAGCAGAACAAAACTGGAATGTGCTACAAAGAGACCAAATCATTTTCAAAAGGAAAAACCAAAACAAACAAAGCCAATGAAAGACAAAGCTTTACTGAGTTAGTTTGCCAAACAAGTCAAGAATTTTGGATGGTGGAAAAGACAGACAAATGTCTTAACTTCAGATAGAGACATAAAAAGACTTTGCTTCTGTGGAAGTGCTTACAATCCATGGCACAGAGATCACTACTCTTGTAGTCAAGGAAACCACTCTTACAAGATTTCAAATTTTGGAATTCCCCATTCAAGAGGGAACATGGAAAAATCCTCCATGCTCTTCTAAAAGGAGAATGGAACATGGCTCCAGTGTCCCATATGTGGACAAACAGGGCCACAAGGCTTTGACAACAAACTGGTTCCAACGACTCCGCAGAGGAAGAGGTCACCATCATAAATGGAATGTCTACACTGTACTTTAGTCTTTGCGATCAGTGATAAAATAGCCACTACATCCCATAATATTTTCACAAACAAAACCAGTTACCAGGAGTTACTAAACCAGAAGCTAAAATTTTCAAGCTAGGCTTTATTTAAATTACTGCATCTCTCGATCTTTTCTTTCAAAGAGATGCCCACTGAACTCTCAAAAGCTGACCTTTCATCACGGCACACTGTTGGTCTTGGAGAATTTGACTTTTCTGAAGTTGCAAACACATGAAACCTCCCCTCCTTTTCAGATGATTCTGAAGCTCTAAACACAAACTATACAAAGAAACAGCTTGGTTTAATTATAATAGTAGAGCAAAACTTATTTTTCCAGTTATTATCTTAACTAGATACAAAAACCCCACTTCAGCTGATACGCCCAAGTGTGCTGAGATTTAGAACACTACTCAAAAACTATCTTTTATTTTTACTGCTGTCAACATCCTAAGAAAAAAATATGCACCAAAACCTTTTCAATTTAATCTCCCTGGTGATGCCAGAGAAGTATCCAAACTCTGCAGACTGTAAAGCAAGGCAGTAGTTAAGCACACCACGATTACCATAATTAGAACATAGTAACACCAAGTGATGCAAGAAATTATTTGCTGGTTTTCATTAAAATGCTTGGTTCACTTTTAATTTTTCCTACAGTCACTGCACCAAGATGCATGTTCAGAATGGTAAGAAACTGTCGGGCAAAATGTATGTAACATTCATACTCAAGTTGAATTAGCACCACAATCAGTAAAAGCTTTGGTGCTGGTAAGGAAGCAGAGACTGATTTCAGAAAAATATTACAAATCAAAGCTATTGAAGAGTAACTGAAAAACTTTAATTACAACTTCTGGCTGAAATAAATACATAGGAAAATGAAGGTACTAATTCACACTCACCTTATGGGTTATCGTTTATAATAATACTGGCTATCTCATTTTAGCTTTGTCACCTGATAAACCCCCCCTAACAAAGGCCCAATGCTCAGCAATTCAGTGTTGTAAAGAATAGAGTTGCTGTCTGGTATCTATCTTAATGACTGTTTCTCAGCAAGAATAAAATTAGTTTCAGGTGGGGTATTTTACAAACTTCATTATTAAATTTTCACATAAATACAGTCTAAGCAATGGGAAATGGCACTGTCAGAAATCATCTGAATGGCCTTATCTGACTGCTTTTTGCAACAGACCTTCTAACTGGCCTCAGGGAAATGGTTTCTGCATTATGTACTTCTGCTCCCCTTGCTTCCTTCAAATGAGGTGAGGTCCCTACTGAGACTGGTGTGAGAAGGTGTGTGTTAATATACTGCATCTCTTTCAGTAACAGGTACCTCAAACCAGGGCTAACTGCAGCTTCAAAAAGCCTGTCAAGAGGAGGCAGACAGTGCTCCTTTAGCCTTCATGACAAAAAATGAAAAAAGCATATGCTAAAGCTACACCAAATCTGTTTAAGCAAAATAATTTTCAAGCTATGTCCAAGGTTTGGGCAATTGTGAAGAAAAAGACACCTAGCATTTTTCACTTGCTATTTAATGCCCCTGAACCTTTTCCCCCCGTTTTGTATTTTTTTGGTCTCACTTCACATATATTGTTGTATTGAGGCTTCTCAGATTTTAAATCTCTCCTGAAAGAAAAAATATCTTACATTCCTTTTTAAAAAGAAAATGAAATGTGAAGGCCTGGCATGACTCCTTTCTCACCTTTGGTTAACACAGGTTTCCTGCTTTCTTCTTGTCCCTGAGACAACAAAATCTCTCATTTTCTACCAATCTTT
This sequence comes from Corvus cornix cornix, assembly GCF_000738735.6. NCBI lineage: Eukaryota > Metazoa > Chordata > Aves > Passeriformes > Corvidae > Corvus > Corvus cornix. Next base: position 10,182,319 of record NC_046336.1, read on the forward strand.
CAGTGTTAACTTCAACCTATTAGCTTTTACTGCAGTCTCATTACTGTCCTCTCACCTCACCTACTAATGTATCATGGTCATTTTCAAAGATGCTCTCGGTTTCTCCCCAGAAACCATCCACTCCAATCACTCCTACCTTGGAGTTTGCAGGATCCCACTCCTAGCAATACATACTCCTTCCAAAAATCCACGACTACTAATGGTTATAAGAAATCCTACCCTCCACCCATTGCAAGTCCCTCCCCTTCCATGCTGCTTCTGCATTCTGTTTCCAGCACCACCAGCCCACCCTTCCTCTTCCACTGCCATGTGAACTCCTGGCATGAGAACTGCCCAGACACATTGTATTGGCCAACCAACTCAAATGCACAATTGGAAGCAACTTCTTGGTGCTGTACACAGACCATCCACCTCCAATTCTGCCCGTAAGACCCAACACAGCATCAAAGCTTCAAGAAAGGAATGGGCACTTCAGAGAGGAAGACTTTTGCTCCCTTGGTCTCCATCTCCCACACAAGGAAAAAAGAACAACTTCCCAACTCACTCAGGTATGTGCATTTGAGACTCCATTCTCATCAGATTAACATGTAAAACATACACTTAAACATTCACTGTTATAATACTGGTATAACAGTAGGAGTCTGCCTAAGGATACAAAGCAAGGCAAGATTCATAGGGACTCCTGCCATACACTTTTTCCTATAAAGTAAAAGTGAGACCTAGCGCATTCTCAAACTATGTTTAATTTCTCAGCTTTTTTTTTTTTTTTTTTTTGCAAGCTGCCTTTGTCACTTCAGCCCTAAAAAGTGTCCATTCAGGATGTTTTTATTAAGAAGTGATTTTTGCTAAATTGATGCTTCAACCACCCGAGATTCGCCACTGATTCCTTTCTAATCTCACCTTTTCCTGTAATGCTACCTTGGTTTTATTTGCAAGCCATCAAATCCACAGTACCTCTTCACTGCACTCACACACAGCTTTGTCTTTCAGCTCTTTGAAGTGTTACTCTCATTCTAGTGCAGCAACATTACATCTGAGCACTTGCAGCAAGGTTACTGGCACTCTGCAGCTCTTTCTGAGATCGTCAAAACTTGCCTCATACTGTGCCTGCAAACAGGAAGAGAATAGTGGAAATAAAAGTGAAGACCTGCAGCTGAAGTTTGAAGCGGCTGGAGAGGATTTTCCCCATGCTCCCAATGGTGATTAGTGGGGCAATTAGCCCAGTTGCATCAAGACAGGACAAAACCACCCACGAGGAATCTTTGCCTGACAACAGATGATCAGAAGATGTTTCGCAACATAAACGTCAAATGTATATTATTTTTTTCCAGCATTAACTTATGGATAGAGCCATAGCTGCATTCATGACACCAAACTATTGCTGCAAAGCCAATAATGTTCAGCGTACATAGGGATCTTGAAATACTTTTCTTCATCTCCAAAATACCCTTATTTATTAGAACAAGCTGTATTTGGAAGTTGAGATTATTATTTGTTTACAAACTGACCAACTCCACTGGTGAAAGAAAAATACATTTTCATTGGCATTTGTCCTACTTTATTATGACATTACAAACAGAAGCATTGCCTCTTTATATTCTTTTATTTAATCATGCTCATGAAATGGTCAATCCGGCCCCCAAACCTGACAAAGAATAGAAGCCAACTATGCTTTTTTTAAAAAAAACCCTCTGTATCTCACTTGTTCACTTTTGACTTCTGCAAAGCTTAATTCAGCCAACCTCCACCCTAACCCCTGGGAGCATCTTGTACTTTCCAGCCATCTGGACTGTATTTACATTACTAGGAAGAAAGTCAAACTTGCTCATGAACAAAGAAAATCTCCTTGCTATCTTTCTGTCTTGTCTCCATAGTTATTTTCTAAGTTCTTATTTTTTCCAAAAAACTGCTGTTCTCGCTGGGGACCTCACTCAATCGCCCTCATGAGCTCTACTGATGTCATACAACTTCTTCGCTTATCATTTCCTAGTGCTGCCCTTAAAAAAAAAATTAAAAAATAGAAATTACTATTTTTCCCCTCAGTTTTCACCCTCTCTTCACAAAAGCCCTTATGAACAGCATGAAAGTTCATGTATGATGGATTAGAAGTACCAAACCAGTACCGAATCAGTACCAAAGTGTTTTTAGACAGTAAAAGTGACAGATTTGCAAATAAAATGAAGTATTGCCAAACTAAGATCAGAGACAAATTTTAAAAGGAACACAGACAAACATTTACTTTTGAACTTGTATCCATTTTAATGGTAACCCTCCCCCAGGCAGCAACTGCTCCATCTTGGCTCCTCCAGAACAGAGGAGCATGCAACATGTTTTAATTGCATTTTCATCAAAATATCTGTGCTGCAACCCCTCTCCCAACACTGCTGATCCAATGTGCTGAGGAAACTTGAAGAAAAAGCACAAGCTGCAGAAGACAAGAAACTACCTCAAACTGGTTTTACTTTCAACCACATGTCCTTAAGCCCCACCTACTTTTTATTTTATCTGAGCTGCAGTATATGTGTGCCTTTTAGTATTTTATAACCCTATTTTCAGGGCACACTATCTCTTTCAATCAAAGGTAATCAACTATAGCTTATCATTAAAAGCTATTCTGCAGATTTACTCTGCTCCACTTGACATGCACCAGAAATCTGCATCAAGTTTAAATGAAAGCCAGATTGGTGCCTTCGTTACAGAGAAAATTAATGAAAGCAATGAGCAATGCTTGACATTCAGCTAACTTTAACTAGGAATTGAAGAGCCTCAATGCTTTGCAATGCTTGACCCAAACATCTAAGTTAAAATATTAATTCAGTTTAATGAGCTAATTTAATACCTGTATAAGGGGAAAATGCCTATTTTGAATATTTCTATTTAATTTTTATTTTTTTTATAGTAGAACTACAGTGTAACAAATTAGAAAACACTTACTAGGAAGAAAAATACCTTTCTAGAGGGGTGTTTGCTTAAAGAGAACTACCTACGGTTGTTTATTTTCAAGCTGAGCTTCTGAATTTAATTCAACAAAGTGACCCTTCAGAGGCATAATGACTTTTAATGATCATGTTAAGTATCTTCTTGTCTCTTCAGCAGCTCTTCTGGAATACCAAGGAGTAAAAGTTCAATTACAGATGTATGGGAGGCTGCATACCACAACCACAATAAATTTATTAGAGGAGGAAGTACACAGCAGAGAGGTAACAATGAATTAAAAATGTAATGAATATGCCCACATGAAAAAATAACTACTGAAATAACTCACCCAAACACTACCACATTCTGCTTGCTTTCTTTTACAGTTGCCAGTTTCTAGAATGATTCAACATTGTCCCTTCCCAGTTTTTTCCTCCTCATCTCCAAAATTCACGAAAGACCAGCAGTACGAATAAACATGGTTTGTCATTAAAAGCAGTTAAGTGTTGTGAAGATGCAACATATCTCTGCTTTAGGGAAGCACAGCCAAATTACTTATCAGAAACAAAACCCCAGGATATCTGTTATCAATTGAGCAATACCTCCACTAAAAAGGACTTCCCCCCTCCATGTGATTTCACACTGTTCAAATTTTCCCCAAAATTTGCAGTATTTTTTCTTTTTGAAGTAAAGACATGGAAAATAAACAATAAGGCAATCTTGAACTTCCTCTTCTTGAGACGCAAGCTGAACGTCTCATGCAAGCTACTAAAAATAAGTTTTACTTCCAGCAGTGACAACTCCTCACAGCTTAATCAAAGGAATAGCAATCAAAGCCTAATGGGCCCTGCTCTCTAGAGCATCCAAGTTGAAAAATTATCAGTAGGAGAATATTCGCTGCAAAGAAGAGAAGAATCTGCAAAGAAGTGAGGACTAATATATTTGCACTTAGTCTGCCTCAGTTTGATTTTACATGTTTCTAACAGAGAGAACAAGAAGTGACTTGATGCTCAGTCTGCAGCTATGGTATGAAATTAGTTTCTAAGGAAACAGGGCAGAATCCAAGGGACAAAATTTCTGCGTTTGTGCTGCTTCTGTAGCAAACACAGCATCAGCTGCAGAAGGCACATGAAGCAAAATTCCTCCAAACCGATTAAGGGATTGGATCTTAAGCGTCCTGAACCAGCAATTTAACTGGCAGCCTGACCGGTGAGGCACATGCATCTGTTTGAGCAGGGGCAGCACAGAGGTGTAAGCAGGATGCTCACCAGCTCACAGCCACTGCCAGCCTACTCCTCTCAACCGCAGTGCAGGAAGGGACACTAAAAATAATACAGCTGGCACCTAATATAGTCTGCTCCTTCGTGCGTGCAGAGGCTCTGCTATGACTTTAGAAAATCTGACTGCCCACATCTCGTGGTTCCTCTTTCAGAAGGAAAACAAATCTTTAACTAGTGAAGCAGAAAACTTTTCTGTCCAAGAACTCAAAGTGGGTCAGGTAAAAGGTGCTGATTTTCAAGAGAGGTTTCCACACCATGAATGCTAGGCAGGTTTCCTTGCAGCGATGAGCACTGGACTTTGGAGAGCATCCCTCCAAGCCCGATGGCATGGGGCTGTTCTGGATGCTCTCCCCAGCTGGTGCTGCACCCTACATGCAGGGATTGCACTCAGGATGCAGACAGGCCCAAAGAGCAGCTACACCAGGGAACTCCAGATGATGAGATCCTCCAGGCCAAAATAATCAGAATTCTTTGGAGAATTTAAAACTTCAGAGGTACATGGTGCACTTCCTAAACTTTGAAATGAAACATTCCTCCTATCGACCAGCCACATAACCCACTGCTTAGCAACAGAGGTTGCACACGTGTACCTGTCTGCAAGAGGGAAAATTATTCTTGTTATCCATCATTCTCACAACACAGCAACACAATTTCTGTTTGAGTATACACAGGGTTTGTTGTTTGTTTTTTAAATTATCTTAAATTCACATTTCAATATAAATACAGGTCTCCTCTACAGTAAATGAAAACTAAATTGTGAATTGAAAATAAAACGTTTCTAAAGCAGTTTCAATACAGGTGTTTGAGTGAGGCTAATTTCAAGTTGAGAGGGAACTCTCCTTGAGTTGCTGTGTTAGTTTGGGCAGTGACAACTTCCTTTCAAACAAAAACATCAACACACCTCAAAACCTCAGTGTTAAGAGTCTGCTTCTGAAACTGTTTGCATGAAGGCCAGCAGGCCAGAGGTGACAGCCCAGCCCTGAAATCCCAATTATGTTACCAGAGGCTGCGGTATTATTTCCACTGTGTTATTCCACTGCAGAACGCACATCAATACCCATCTCTATCTATAAATCAATGGAACTATTTTAGGCACAAAAGCTTCAAAATAAATCCTTCTGACCAACCTCTCAAATTAATTATGCAAATGCTGTATCAAAGTGCACAGATCATTTTTACTTCAAATTTTTAAAATCCTGCACAGATACACTGAAAGGAAAAGAAAGGAAATGCCTAATTATACACATTGAATACTCCAGATAATGGCCTGTCATATGCATCACTCTGAATGCAAATCAGAACAAAGGTTTTAGCTGTAAACACAACATGGAAACATCAAATAACTTTGATCTCTTCTTAGGCAAGAACACACTTCTTTAAGATTACCTTCTGTATTCAATGGGATTTATATGTATATATAATATATTAAATGTATATAAAATGTCTATAAAGTGAGGCTGTAGTCAAAAGCTCCTGTGCTGAGGAGCACTTACCAGCTAAAGAGAGAGGAAGAAAGGCATACCCAGAGCAAGCAAGTAACCTCCTAATGCCTGCTGTGGAAATGAGCCCCGGCATGCACTCCAGGCATGTTTAGGAGGTAGAATTTTCTTCATTTCAGCCTACTTCTTCCTAACACAGCAAGCAAACCATGCAGAAATCAAGTGACCTACCAAAGGAAGGGCTAAAACTGAACAGATGAGAATGCCGAGGTTAGACATGCCAGGGAGGCAGTGGAAACGACTGCTGTTGCCTTTGCCTGGTACTAAAAAATTCCTCGTACCACTGCCCGTGCTATTAAGGCAAATTTCAGCAAGTGTAAAACCTTATTTCACGACAATGTTATTAAGGGGAGATTAGGCCTTTAATGAGGCAGTTCCACAACTTAAGAAATTGAGGCCGGAAATCAAAAATAAAGAATTTCAGTGGCAACTATGGCTAACAGTGGCTGAGAGGTATAAGTGCAACAAGGAAGTCTATCTGCTGTATGGTGCAGCAGTCTTCACTTCCCACCCAGGCTTTGCTTTCTAACACCTTTTGCCACTTACAGATAAAACACAAGATACTAATTTCATGTTGAGGTTGTATTAGTTTTAAGGTATGAAGAAAATCTATGAAAGTAATAATACAGGAAAATAAATGCACAACTTTTTAAAGTCACCTCTAAGTAGCCACATTTCTAACAAGATCCTCCACTTAGGCTAAAGGCATTTATTGCATGCACTCTGATCCCTTCAACAAAAATTACTTAAGGGAAGGGAAGGGAAGGGAAGGGAAGGGAAGGGAAGGGAAGGGAAGGGAAGGGAAGGGAAGGGAAGGGAAGGGAAGGGAAGGGAACATGTGCTGATCAAACATTAAATGGTGATGCAAGACTGCATGAGATACATGTTGAAGGCCAGCAGAACTAATCCACATCCAGGTCTAAAACAAAACAATACTACAGAAGTGTAAGGTTTCCTGAGCATATGCACATCAGCCAATTTACACAAGCCCTTACCTATCTCTGCAACTCACTTTTATCCACTGCTGAAGCTGCTAAACTCAAGAAACAAAACAGCCACTTTCATGTGCTACTTCTACAAGGCGGTCACATTGAGAACTTGTACATCAAATCCAGTTAGGAAAGAGAACAAAACTAAGACAAACATCTTCAACTTGAATCATTAAAACAGTCAACAAATTCAAGTCTGATCTTGAGGTTTTACCTAAGCTTTTCTTTTTACTCTCTGATAGTAATATCTTCCTATCCAGACCAGGTTTCAAAATGTAAACAGGGACTTGTTACCTACTTAAACAAAAATCCTATCCAGTGTAACATTTATTAAGACACTACTTAAAACACTGTCCATATTGTCCCCTCTCTGTCTTCCTGGACATCAACTCATTCCTCATTTACTGTTCCATTCATCAAAGTCTTGTTACTTTCTGTTGGCAAAATGCAGAAGTTTATGTGTTTGTAGGAAAACAACCATAACCACTTGACAAATACCTTAGGAACTGCATGTTGCAAGTATCAAAACATCTCATGAGCTTTCTCCTATAGGCTTACTAGCAAAGGGCAGTCATGCACACAAGCTTCCTGTTTTAATATTCTTCCTCCTCCTTCTTTAAGCAAGATTATTCTCATCCTTAGAAACAGGAAGTCATTAAGTTAAAAATGTTTATACTAAATGAAAACACACATATTGCCATGACTTCTACTCAGTGACTATTGGGTGGTCTCAATCTGAATCAACTTTCTGACCAGCAAGTGCTTCCTTTGGAGAAATTATCAAAGCACAGCTTTGGAGACCAAGGATTGGAAAGGTATAAACTATCAGCGACTATAATTACAGTTAAGGATTTAAAGTTGTTTTTTAGAAGACTTTAATAATTATACTCCAACAAAACTCCCAAACATCTGTTTTCAGTAAGTATTTAAATAAGTGTTTTTCCCAAACTATATCAGAAATTGGCTAGTGCTGTGTGTTTCTTGGGATGAGGTCAGCAACGTGCGTTAGTGCAGAGCCTTTGCTGCAGTAATTACCGTGTTTATTTGTGACAGAGTGTGGTTGAAGGGGGAAACCCACAGCCCACTGGCATGCTCCACTGTAACCTTCAGATCCCCATCTGCAACTGCCTGTGATCAGTGTCTCCAACATGCCAGCATCTGGTCACACTCTTCTTATTCATAAACTCCTCATGTTTGCCCTTGAATTTGACAAACATTAAAAAAAAAAAAAACAAAAACCCACCTTCATTTTAATACTGTGATAATAGTACATTGATGGGTAGCCCACAAAGACTTCCCATGCACAGAACATCTGACTACAATTCTCCCCACACAAAGAAAAATCTGTCACTTGTGATTTGAGATTATTGCCAAACTTACTACGGGGTTTTCTTTTTACGGATATAAATTACATCTCAGGAAAAATCAAATTTCAGTCCATCAGCACACATCTTCAATTGCTTTTTCAACACCACCTGTCCTTATTACAGGAAAATGTACTTCCTCCCAACCTCAATATTTTAATTATTAAATAATTGGAAGAAATGAAGAATGCTTCTCAGAAGGGAGCTGCACAGCAGTTCCTCAGTGATCATGAGCACTTTCGGGAAACTTGAATGCTCTTCCAGCACGCCTACTTGCTTCCTGTGAACAACCAGTGTGCAGAATTATTTGGAGAGGTCTTCCAAAGTGCTGAGAACATGATTTCTGTGCATTTTGATGCTCTTATGAATCACCAAGAACGGAATATGAAGCCAAGAAACAGTAAAACATGCACATGCACTTACAATAAATAAGAGCTGCTAAGACTAATAATACCAAAATATGTCCTGAAAATAGCAGGAAAAGGCCAACAGGAAGTGACACATTATGCCACTTCCACCTGAGACTCTTTACTTTTGTTTGGACCCACAGATCAATGTGAATGTCAGGAATTAATAAAGCTAAGCAGCAGAGATCAGCTCTCCAGAGACCAGCCACATCTGCTCAGCAATGCCAAGCTGCCAGCTGGATAAAGTCCCAAAAGCCTTTAAAGGGTCATCATGCACAGCAAAAGCTTGTACTTGAGTAAAAACCTTTTAGCTTAGCAACTAAAAAGGTAATAGATACTCTGTTAATTACATTAAGTAATTAAGTCATGTTTAGCTCTGTTAATTAGGGTGCCTAATTTTAAAAGGTCTAATAGCCACAGTATTTAAATTTCTGGTTTGTTTGGGTTGTGCAAGAAAAATCTATTCTAAACCACTGTCATTTTTTTTGGCTGACTCAAAGAAAGAAGTTATGCTGTTAACAGGAAAGTTAATCAGTTGCAATGCAGTGTCAAATAAATTATTACTTGTTGACTACTGCATATTCTAAGCAACTTTAGTGTATGAATAATTGGTTAAAAAATCCAAAATGAAAGACACTCGGCATCTCAGTCGAGATCATTAACCACACAAGGATACTTTATCTGGGTACAAATTGTCAAAATGCTCTTTCCTTGTGCACATTTGATAGGAGCTTGTTCATGGAAGAAATAAACCCTGCAGCACATGACACTTGCCTCCCTCCCCAGTATGCTCCTCACTAACACACAAGGTCTGGCACGGTAGAAAAGCTCCCATCAAGCTTTTGATACATGAAGCTGTTTCTGAAATAACTGCTGGCCTACATGGAAATTGCTCCTTTCAAATATCTCTAATTCAGGAGTACAGTACCATACATGATCAGTTAAACACAGCTTCATCTACAGCTTTTCCTACAGCTGCAGGTGGCTCAACTTCCATGTGACAAAGACACGGCTGACACCCTTCAATACCTTGGCAGGCATGTGCTGAGATCTCTTATTTGGACTACAACAGCTGAAACCCCACTGCATAGCTCCCCCTGCTCCCAGGGCATCACAACCCAACACTCTTTTTAATACAGGATATCACACCTCTGATGTTTGCAAGCTATTTCCAGTTCGTATCTTTTGGCTTGTTCCCAAGTGGAACCCAACAGGTGAGTCCAGGCTGGACCACTACAAGCCCCACAGACAGCTTGTTTTGTTAGCAAAGAAGCCACTTTTAAGAGCACAGTTAAGATCAAGCTGCTGAAATTAGTCTGAACAATTCATGTTCAGCCACAGCAACTGCAGGGAAGTCTATTTCAATAAAAGCAAACCACTGCTCTCAAATTTTACTCCTAGCAGAGACCAGTACCAGGGGTTTACTACCAGTCCTAAAAGGCCTTGTGCCTGTGAAGGTTTGTCACTGCATAGTATTGTTCTTTCTGACCCCATGCAATGCATCAGGAGCACTTCCAGCATTGCCGTGCCACTACAGGGTGTGGGACACTCCCCATGAAGGCACCTGGAATTATTAGCCCCTATTCAATTAGCAAATTCAGCTACTAATTTTATATGACTTTAAGCAGGATTTATAAACCACACAACACAGAGCCCCAGACCAGCCATCTGGAAATGCAGATGTCATCTGCTCACCTTGGTAATCTGCTGCAAGGTTTCTCAGATGAAGATGTATTTCATCTCGTGGTGCTATATAAATAAACAAAGTATTATAAACAACCATTTTATCTGACTGGGGTTATGTCATATGGTTTGCTTTCTCTATGAAAGAAAACACGTACATAAAGTGCAACCAGATGTTGTTGGCAGAGAATCCATTTAATATGGACTCATTTCTACAAACAGGATTACAGATGTGGCCTACATCCTGAACCCAGTGTTTAAGGAAAAATTCTCTCTATGTGAATTTCACCCATTTTCTATGTTTTCTCTAAGTCTCCTAACTCACAACAAAAAAAATGTTTCCTATAACTGAAAAAGTTGCATGCCCTCCCCTTTCACAAATACATCACAAAAATAATTCAAGCCCACCCTTATCAAAAAAAAGCTGAGCATGCTACTGAGGAAACCCTGCTTCGTAGCAGCTCACTGCTACACCAGCTGTGAGAAGGCAACGATGCAGGTTACAACTAAGTCTAGACTGAGCTTCTTTGCTACAAGCAACACTTAGCTAGGACTACACCTGACTTGTAATTTGATTTTTCAAAGTACAAAAATAGTTACTACAACTCTGCTTGCAGAACTGTGGAAACTTTAGACACTCTAAGCAATTATTTGTAGTGTTTTAAGTAAAAAAAATTAGAAGTCAACTGAAACATACCAAAGTTTTTGATGAATAATATCATCCTTGAAATCTCTTACAAACTCAGAGAGCTGTCAGTAAGGCAATTAAAATATAAAGATTTAATTGGTGTACTATAGGATTGCTCAGGATATAAAAGGTTGTTTAATTCTGATAAAACCCTGAGCAACCAACAAAAAGAATAGAAACAACAGATACATTTTAAATTCAAAATCAGTAAAGTCTGAATAAGAACTCCATTCTTTCATGCTTGTTGATTTATAAAATCGTATCTAGATCCTCAAGAAAATTAGAATAAAGCTCAAACTCTTTTCAAAACAGGAAACAGTACAGAAAGACTGACTGCATAATTCCACATCTGAACCCAAGAGATTTTCACCATATTTGACATCCAAGTATTGAACTAAGAACAGTCCTCTTAACAAACACACTCCTGAACTAGATCAGACAAGTTCATATTCGTATGAATTGAGAATCCAATGCATAAGAAAAATTGTCTCTCTATATAATCCTTACTATCACTCCACATTCATGATCACATAAAGTTAAACTAGTAAACCCCCCAAATGTTCAACGGTCACTGAGACTATTGGCCTAGCAATGTATTCATTGAAGGAATGAAAATACTTGAAAAGCTAGGTTAGTTAACTACCAGTGACATCACTGAGAAGCAACGGTTGAAAAGGAAACAACCCCTTTCCCCAAATTATGTTTTGATTAGACCTTTAAAAAATAAAACTAAATAACTCTTTCAGAGGACACTGCCACTTAGGAGCATCTACATTTATTGGTAAAGCTCAGATACTTGATTAATCTAGATTATCTTTTCCAAGCAAGGTATTAAAAAGGTCATATGAAAGGATGAAAAAGTCAAAAAATAAAAATCAAAACAGGGAAAAGTCCTACTTTGACCTAAGAAATTCTGAGTCAGATAACATGAATGGAGCTGCAATTTTATAATCCTCTCATGACCAGCCAATTTCTAATCAACAGGTACATAGCTACTTGCTTCTGGAGGCAGGAAGATGGGACAACTGGAATTTTACACAACTATTTAAAATGTCCCAAGTGACCTTTAACAAGAGCTCTAAACATCTGTTTTGAGAATCATTTTCAACAGGATTAAATATATATGCATGGTTGTATAAACACTGTCTTTAGTGAGGGAATCAGATTGATTTAAAGTGCGGTTAAACCTAACGGCTTGTTCAGAGAGGAAGCTCTGGCGAGGATGGATAAACAAGCACTCCGAGCCCAGAGGTGAGCAAAGCACTTGTTTCTGCTCCACAAGGAAGAGGTTCTTTCAGTGAGAGAGGCTGCTGAAGTGTCCAAACTCTGAAGTTCAGCTGTGCTCTCACCCAAGTGTTTCCAGCTACTTTGGTTTGTGGGTGTGATGCAGGTGAGTGGCTCTGCCCACGTGCAGTCTATCTACAGGGTATCTAAAAATTACTTCCAAACTTCAGCTGCTACAGCCTCTCTTAAAAAGAGAGCCCTGATGTGTAGGTGCACTTACCTACTATTTATAACAGAAGCCTTGCTAGCAAAGCATTTTCTTTAATCATAAAAGAAACCCCAATTTGAGAAACCTACCTATGAATGAGCGTAGGAGAAACAAATGAGGATGTGTGTGTTTGTTTATTTTCTTCAGAGGAAAGACAAATAAATGGAATTGCTTGAGAACCCAAAACCTTACAGGTGGTTTCTGGGCACATTAATAAATCAATGGCAAAACTTCATCCATTTACTAGTTGCCAGCTATTTCACATGAAGGGTTTAACTGTTGCCAAGATGGGTGAACATGAGCAGCTGTCACATCAGTATGGGATAAAGTATCTTAAAACGAGAAAAATAACATACTGCAGCATTTACACAGCTTGTGTTAAAAAGTTTGAAAAAAACCCCTCACAGCCCAAGTCTTCTCAGAGATTAAGCCAAAATGCAGACAGAATATTTAAATATAACAGCAATCTGAATAATGAGCTGAGAATTAACAGAGTTGTTATCTGAGTGTTATCTGCACAGAGCTGAGAGGACCAACAGATCCAGGTCCCTCGTACCAAGATTCTGTATTCAGGCACAACAACCTAAGTGTGCTATTCACTGCTCTGCTGGGGCACCTTAATTAGCCAGCCAAGCCCGACTTGAGTTTGCCTTGTTTTAAGGCTTCCGGCATCCTTAGAGAGTTCTCCAAAAAGCAATTCAAAGCAGGAATGTGATTAAGGGGAAAGCCTCAGCTGGCCACAAATAGTGCTGTGAATACCTCCTGCCTTTCTGCTCTGTTAAGGGCTGAGCCAAAGAAAGAGCTGTGGCTCAAGAGAAAGTCTCAGTAGCTGTGGGTCCAAGTCCAGTGCAAACTCCTGCCCATAAGATGCTACAGGGAAATCACTGTATCTCACAACTAGGACAGTTCTACTTTCTGCTTTTATAACCACCACCCCTCAATGCTGATCTATCAAATACATCAAAGAGAGCACTCTAATTAGAAAGCTGCACAATTGCACACTTTTGGTCATTTGTGCTAATTCAGTTTACCACAAAGAACAAACAACTGTAAGATCAGATCCTCTTACAGTAAATACTGTCACTCAGACCTCTCAGGAAACTTAATTTCACACAACTGCAATGTAAATAAATAATTTGAAGATATCAGCTGCAAGCTTTTATGTTTTCACATCAAGTTACACAACCTTGCAACCCTCAAAATCCACAGGCTCCTGAAGTTGAGTAGGATTTTTTACAAAGCATCCATACGCATGTCGTCTCTGGTCAGAAGTGGACATTGCAATAAATTTCTGGACAGAAAAATCCTACTTTTACAAATCCTTCAATAACTTAGGCACTTCAGGGCAAATTTTTTTCTTTCTTATGTAATGCCCATCGCTGGAATCCAGAGAAATATTTCCAAAATTTTATCCTTGGGGCAATATGGAGTTTTACTCCTTCTGTCAGCTTGCTTACTTTCTTCCATCAAGCAGAATCCTCCTGTACCACATAGGGCATAAAAAGACTAAAAACTCTGTGTCCAATAAATTTGACCATAATGCACAGGGCTGATGCATTGCAAGTGCTAATCTCCAATCACATACAGCTTTTTGCTCCAAAAGGAATCCAGTTTCCATCTTCCAAAGTGCTACATGATAGGCCACTGTAAGGGCTTTCATTTTTACCAGAATGCCTTCTAAGCCACTAAAGGTAGAAAAGACGCAGAAACAGAAGTTATGCCATTGAACCTTAGTAAGAGAAAGAGCATTAGGAAAGCTTCTAGATTGCTATGAATAAAGAATTGGATAAGGTATATTGAAAAGCACATGCAGAAAGAGATGGGAAGAGGAAAGAGTTTTGTGTGCTGGGTATGATTCAATCATTGCACCCAATTTCACCAATGCGCAAAGACACTGAAGTTATTGAGAATAAGAGTGGGAAAAATATCCCAAACCATTCCAAAATAATTAAAAGGACATTTAAACAACAGCTACAGTTTTGACTTTAGTTTTACTATAGCATCTATTACTTTATAAATGTCAAAACTAATACTATGTTTTTTCTTCCTCCTCTCTCCTTGAGAAGTATCTGCAGAAAACTGCAGTAGTGCACACTCTCTACCCTGAAAGACCAGTGTTCTGGCATAGCAGAAGCAGTGAGAAACAGATTCAACATCATTCCCCTTCTGGCAGTGCTCAACATGAGAAAGAGAGAAAGCTACCGGCATACTCTGCGTTCTTGATTCACACTGTATTTCTGGCTGAGAGGCACAGTCATTTATTTACAGAATCTCACAGCAAATTTGCTTGCATCCTGAAGTGCATTCTGATTATTTTATCCCTATTTCAGCACCTTACAGTTAATAACATTTTATAACTGTAGTAAAACACAAAATATACCAGTAACAGCTAAGAGAATTGCAGCAAGTGAGAAGCAACAGAAATGAAGGTCAGGTACTCACTCTGCCAGGAAACAGCTCAATGCTTGGAATCAGTGTTTCAGAAACTCCAGGCACAGCCAGGCCTGTTACACTGGCTTTAGTGATAGTCCTTTCATGAATCTGGATGTCTCCTGTCGGATTTACTGCTCTAATGGCATTTGAATCAAGGCAACTTCCTGAGTAAGCCAGAATCCAAAATAAACGCATGAAGATAGGATATAGTGATTAAAAGTATTGCCCAAATCATCTGCTATTGGTCTCTCAGTTCCTTCAGGCACTCAAAGTGCCTCAGTTTTAAACTCTGCTTAATGTAAAATGAATGAATGCCAATAAAAAAGTTTGATGGAAAATCCAACATCAGCCAAATCTGGCATTGTTTGTTTCAGTTATATAGGATCATCATGTCCAGTCCTTGGATCCTCTTTATTATACCCTCATTTCCCCTGACTGAAGAAACCTCTGTAACAGAAAACCCTCAGGAGCCGTAATTTAACAAAGACAGCATCCAAACTTGATACAATGACGGTATGAATGAAGCCAGTAATCTGGGTATGGTTAGAGTTGGGGAAAAAAAAAAAATTTCCAAAGGACAAAATGAAAAACTACATTTGATAATAAATCTTCTTTTTATGAGTAGGCTTAATATTTTCCTCTTGGTACAAGAATGTAATACTGTCTTCCTTGCCAAGAAACAAAAAAAGGACAGAAGACCCACACATGAGAAGAACTGTAAAAAACAGAATAAACATCAGATACACAAAGTATTTTCAAAAAGTTGCATCTTTCTTCTGTATACTGTCGATACCTCATTAACCAGACTTTTTAAGAATATCAATGCTTTAAATGAGTCTTCAGAAAGGCAGCAGAAGTCAGAGGCATCAGGGCTGGGGTAAGATGAGACGATTGCACAGGAATTACTAGAAAGCCCCTTCACACATTTTACTGCTACAAGAAAGCAACAGGCTACATGTGTGCAAGCATGGCAGTCACACACAGATCTCGGGCTGAAAGAAACCACACCACTTTTTCCCACAATCATCAAACAGCTGAGAATCCAAAACTAACTGAGCTCAAATGAGAGTGGTGTTTGCACCCAAACCCAGGCACCACTGTTTTGACAATGTGAACAAGAGCAAAAGTGCTGCTGCTCCTGTTTGTGCATTTAAAGGGTGCCCACTGCAACAAGCTCTCGCTGAAGCCATCTGGCTACTCACTTTTAAAATTCAGGGGTTCTGGTTTGGTTTATCTAACACTGAAATGCTACCAACAGAAACCAAGTTCACACTGGGGCAATACTGCAACTGGCAAAGTAATTTTCAGAAGCCCTTTCTGTTGAAGTCAGCATCAGGTCATCCAATATGCTGACACAGCCAGAGCTGTTATTTTTAAACACAGCCATAGTCTATTTAACTAAAGCATCTTTACTCTGACTGAGCCAGTGTTACTTTGATAAGACTCCTTAAGTCTCTATACTGAAGCCTGCATATCATATGAAACAGAAAATGCAAACTCTTGAAGACAATCCTTCACTGCAGCTAGGAGAAGAGAAAAAAAGGACAACAGAGGTGCAGGAAAAAGCGGGGAGGACCTGGCACTGAAGACAATAAAGTGCTATCTGCAGGACAGCTATTCACACTGTGAGCTTGTATCACTCACCACCTGCACAGAGATGCACTGGAACAATTTCAGTCAACTCCAACAGCAAACAGCTTTCTGCTGTTAGAAACTCAGCATTACACTTCTAAAACAATTCTTCTGCCAAGTTTGTTTCTAGCAACACTAGGTTTTCTTACACATCGTTTAACTGATGCGAACCTGGATGGAAGAAGAAGAGAGGCAATGCCATTGTCAAAGGCACCTAAGAGACTGCAAGTTAGAATTACACATTTTGGGCAACTCACTGAGATATGCTAAGCAACTTATTTGCATGCATTTTCTTCAATGCAATTCTGAATCTTTGATATATAAAGTTGTCTTGTAAACATATGCATAAGTTCATTACTAGAACCAAGAGCAGGCCCACCCTTCCCTCTCACCAAAGAAAGAATTTTTTCTTTATTTATAGACACTGTGGCCCACCTGATGTAATAAAGTTCTCCTGTGTCAGTATTTAGGCTCCATTTCTTACACATAATTTATGAAATAAAGAAAAAGTAAGAGCAGCAATGGTATACACTGCTCAGCAGCAAAATCCTTTGAATTTTACAATAGAAAATTTAGCTGTGCATCTTGTGCTATGCATGGATACTGCAGACTGTGGAGGCAAGGGAAGGCTGCTGGGGAAAGCAACCCCACATACCCAAGATCAGCACACCACACAGGATATTGTCACCCATTGGGAGCCACACAGAGCTGGGATATAGGAGCCACTCAGCCTAGCACGGTGAGATTATTTTAATTAAAGTATTTTTGAAATCTATGTAGGTTTTCCAAAACATTGCATTTATCCCAGAATCTCCCTTTAAACATGACTGCTGCCCCTCAGATTTTGAGAGCACTGGGAGGGTAAATGGGAACATCTCAATCTGGGGGGTGCTACATTGTATTTTAAAGCCTAGAGAAATGGTTTGTTCATTCTTACTCTCCTACCAATCAGTCCTCTTGCAGAAGACTCAGCTTACCAACACCTTCCATGTCCAGTTTTCACTCCCTCCCAGTACTGCAGCAGTGCCCGGCTGCAGAGCCAGCACCACCCAAGGATTAAGGGGCAGGAGTTTACCCGGAGCCCAGTACTGACACTGCCCCATCTCCTTATTCCCCCCTTTTCTGTTTTTCTCACCACTGCCTTCAACACCTCCTACACACCCTAGTGCTCACCCAACCCTCTCTTGAGTTAATTCAACCTATTAAAGAGAGTTCATGCAGTCAAGGGGGAGAGAGGAGCTTTTCTGCCGCAATTCACAGTGAATTGCACAAGTTCAGCCATCAGCAGGGTTTACACAAGAGACAAGGAGGCAGGACCATAGCACCAGGAGGGAAGAGCAGGATATCCCCTTTGGCTTGGTTGTAATGTACAACCCGAATATTTCAATCGGATGGAAATCAGTCCTAGAGAAGAGTCACTGTATTAAAGAGGTGATTATATTTATTGGAACAGTGACATGCAGACTTCTTATTGGACAGGGCTCTTGAATAGGATTACAGGGCTTTAATTTGGTTCTTTAAATTGGTTTTGGAGAGAGAGAGAGAGAGAGAGGAACACAAGGAAAAGTATAGAGAGAGGGTGGAATAAGCTTGGAGGGAGTACACTACATTATGTCATGTCAACCATAATAGCTTCCCCAGAACAAATATATGCTAGTGCACATTCTCCAAGTTAACTAATAAACAGAAAAGCCATAAAAAAGATAATTACTTACACTCTGCATTTGCACACTGCAACCAGTAATTTTGTAGCTTTAATTCCATCTTTCAACTATCACTTATACTGGCAAGGAACAGTGGCAGCAGTGCACACCACAATAGGAGTAAACAAATGACCTTTATCTAACTTTATTAAAGTAATAAAGAACAGACTTTTTTTTTTTTTTTTTTTTTTACTTACTTCAAAGAGGGTTTTATAGCTAGCTACCAGCAGGGTGTGGACTGAAGCTAAAAACTTTGAAATGGGTCCCTGTGAAATGTGAAACCAAAATACAGCAGAGGTCACCTCTCTGTGAAGAGCCGCCTTGTCTGTATGTATACTATAAGCAAAGCTCTGTTAGCTCAGCCTCAGTAATAATGTAATTCAACTTAGCCCCTGGGAATAGCAACAACATCAGGTTTCTACTACAAAGATAAATTTACTGCACACAATACCTGTTACTATATATTTGAAGCATGTTTGATAGTAGCCAGACACTAGTGGTACATGGTATACCTCAAGCTATTTTTTCTTGTTAAAGGCTAACCCAGGCTATAAATACATTTTTATTCTTACTCTCACCATTAGCCAATTCTTTTTAGTCAACATTGCATGTACATTAGTTCTATGCAATATATTAGCCAATATTAATAGGAAAGGAAGCGATACATCTGGGTTCGGGTTTTTAAATTTTTTTTATATTTTTCCCCTAAAGGGGAGAATTTCAGCCCTTTTCAATAATGAATCTAATAATTTTTCCAGGGGGGAGGCAGAATCTCCTAAGACAAGTATTGGGACAATAAGACTACTGTACTTTGGTCTGTCTCATGGGTTCCTGTGAAACAGTTCACAGACCCAAACTTGGCAACAAGTGCCATATAGCACTGGAGGTTCTTGGAAAGAGTTGCCCATACACACATTGCTCTACTGATATGTATGGGCTAGGCTGTCTATTCTTCCAGCTCTAGGAAAAGACAAGACAGACAAAGATGCTGGCATTGGAACCACTGGACGAGCCTGGGCTCCTGGTGGCCCTGCCTGCGGAGCAGAACGCTCCTACCCCTGTCTCCATTCAAAGCTCTCCCTCCCTTTCACTCCGAGGGCTGTTCCACATGTTTGCCAAATCTCTCCCCAGATGGAGATCTCCACATCTAAGCACAGATTTCCCAAAGCACTGGACTGAAATGTTGATCACCCTTGCTGGACAACACCTCTCTGGTACAGAAGAAATCCCACCACACTTAAAGTCTCCATCAACCACTTTGGGTCCATTGTTGGAGAGACAGTGCCTTGATTAAGGTAATTGGAGACTTTCAGACTTAAGATACTTCGAAGGACACAGGATCCCACTACGCAATACATTAAGTGCCACTTAATTTGATTAGAAGCACTGACATGCAATAAAACACTCATGTTAGGAATGGCAAGAAAAAAGAACACTGTCTCCTGACCAGACAGCAAAAACTTCCATTTTGAATGGTGTGGTGCCTGAGAAGAACTAAGCAGCCTTTGAAATCCAGCCCTTAACCAGGAGCTGTCTTAGGACATGTTAAAACGAGGGGCACTGCTCTTTCAAAACATCTAAGTTTAAGCAAACACACACAAAGAGCATAATGTATATGCAACAACCTTTTAAAGAGGAAGCAGTATTTCAGTTTTTCCCCAAGTTGTTGGCTCACAGGAAAACATCTAATGTAAAAAGGGAACCTACCCAATCTGCCCCTCTGCCACCTAAGGGCAAATTATCCAGGCACCTATTAAAAAAACCTCCTGATGCTTTACAGCTTAAATGTCTTATACAGTTAAACTGAGTTGTCTTGAGTTCACATGCTTTATGTTATTTGATATGTTTTAACTAGGAAGATACCTGGATTCATTTCAAGATTTTTTTTTTTTGAACTAACCTGTTTTTGAGCACAGACTCTCTCATGCTAGCACTACACAGATGTATTCAATCTCTCTGCATGCTGCAAAAGTATTTAAACAAAGTTTGAAACAGAGTAAAAAAAGGAGTGGGGGATCCTGACTGCCAGACCACTTGGTTTGGTTTCCACTTTTGTATTGGGTTTATTTATTTATTTTGAAACACCATAAATTTCAATGTATTTGCAAGCTCTTCTGCATTTTTGTTTTCTGCTCCACACCAGACCCATGATTTTGATCAGGTTGATAAGGAACAAAACACACACCTAAAGAGGCCTTTGCTGGTTACAGACACACTTGGCTTTACAAAACATTGTACCAGCCATTACTAAAACATGCATCAAAAGTCCTTTTTTGTCTTCTT
Organism: Corvus cornix cornix; assembly: GCF_000738735.6. Lineage (NCBI taxonomy): Eukaryota > Metazoa > Chordata > Aves > Passeriformes > Corvidae > Corvus > Corvus cornix. The sequence continues at coordinate 10,202,688 of NC_046336.1, forward strand.
CAAATGCCCAGGATGAAATCTTTGCAGTAACAATATTTATAAAAATTTGACTGAGAGATCTACTTTGGACAGTTTGTCTTTGAAGATGGAGTTTTTTGTTCCAAATCATGCACACACAGAGGTATCTGCGAATCTCTCCAACTGTGTCACTCCAGTCCTTAAGCCATTTAACACATAACATGCACGTGTCCTTTGAATGCCAAGTCAGCTACGTGTCAAAGACAAATAGCTTGGCATAGCCAACCCATTCCAGTCAGCACATCAGTAAGAAATCTCATCTGTATTCAGTATTATGCCCATCAATGGGAATGGGGAAAAAAAAATAAAAAGGAAAAAAATTAACACATACCCACAAATTCTTTTACAACCTCAGTAACTTTAGGAATAAGAAAATTACACAGACTTTGGCCTGAAAATACAGTTTGCCCTAAGGGGGAACGGCTTCTATTTAGTAAGTGAATTAAAGACCATGAACAGCTTTGCTTTCTGCCCTGATGGCTGGGTCCAAAAACATTTGAGTTACCAAAAGAGCTTTGCCTTTGCCTATATTTTTAGACATATTTAGGCATTTAAAGCCAGCTGCAACTGAAAGCCAGAAACTGTCCCGATTAACTGTGAACACTATGAAGACAATTATCCCTTAACCAGGTATTTAGTGCAAAGCTTCACCTGCAATCAAGATCTGAAACAGGATGATGGGCTTGTTGTGGGCACTATCACAATTTAAACATGATAACAGAAATATCTATTGAACTAGATATGCATTTATTATTGCAGTAATGCTCTATCAGGAGGGCTAATGTTGCATAGGCTGATGTAGCATAGGAATGCCAGGTATTATTTTTATACACAAGTTCTTACACCCTAAATCTCAGCACTTTTACAGAAATTGTGGTAAATACAGCTGAAAACAATCATATAAGAACACTTGATCTGACCCTCCACAGGGTACATCTCCAAATGCAGTTTGTATGTTCCAAGAACAAAATTTTAGGTTAGGTTTTGGTGGTTTAGGATACACAGCAAATGTGGTATGTTGCCTGGGGTGTAGCAATAATTTAAATAATATTGAAATGCAACTTGCTTAAATTGTATTTTACTCCTGTTTTAGCATTGACCAGGAGCCTGGAGAAATTGTTATACAATTCATTAACACTCCTAAAAATGGTTGTGTATCTGAGTCAGGAAAACACCAAGGTACTTGCGAGGTCAATACCTTCAAGTCATTGTATTCAATTCTAGACAGAGCTGGATGCACTGCCTAGTATTGTCCACTGTTTCCGTCCCAAAATCCCATTTTCAATTTCACCTAATTTTTCATACACTAGGCTCTAGCCTCTGCTAAGTGTCTGCTAGATCTGAAGCATCTGAGCCAAAACACTTCTCTCTTTCTGACATCAGGGCTCCTAAGTGTACTTTCCAATGCTGTAATTTAATTTTTAAATTGAGGATATTTTCTTTGGAAAGCACTACCCAGCTTTCAAATACTTGACTTTGTGGCCTTAGTGATGCTCTTTATAAATAGAGAGGTTTTTTGTATATACATCCATAAAGACTAAAACGTCACATGGGTTGTTAAGGAAATACTGGGATACTGGATTATATGAAATGACTTACATTAATACCAGCAATCTCTCTGAACCCAGCCAATTTATAATTTACATTGCTCTAGAAACTATTTATTTGAATCACGCAGACAACTTCAGTACCAAACTGCTCCCACAGCATTCTGCCAAGACTTCTAGAGCTGTCAAAAAAAAAAAAAAAAAAAAAAAAAAAAGAAAAAGAAGCCAGTCTACATTTGTAGGGGGGGATATAACATGTATTTCAAATTATGTTTTTCCTTCCTTGTTTTGACTGCATTGAACAGTTAAGCAAGCTTTACCCATCAAGTAAGCTTTCCTATTTTGCACTCTATTTACCATCAGAAGGACACGTACAGGTTGGGTGGTAAGCACCCTCCTTCCAGGACTGACATTTACTGTGCATTTACAAACAGAATATGCAGGTCCACCTGGCCTTTAAACCATGTTGTTTTTAGTATATGAGCAATGGATGATATGCAGAGTGACACTTGTTTTCTACAAGAAAAAAAAAGTCAAACAAAATAAAAACAATGAAACCCCCATATAACACTTATAAATATGCATTATTTAAAGAAAAAGCTTGAGATCAGTTATTACAGGTAGAGATGAAGACAACAAGCAGAGATTTTCAAAGCAATTCAGTGAATCCTCTTAGTGTGGCCAGCACAGCACAGTTCAGCTCTCGGCTGAAGCGCTGCCAGTAACGCCAGGTACTCGTTCAGAGCACCGCAGCAACAACGGGAACAGCAGCAAACTACTGTCAACTCTGTGCTATGCAGGACTGCCACGTACTTCAGCTGGAGAAGTACCTTCAGGAGATTCCAACTGCACAAGGGAAAAGGGATTTACCAGCTGTTAGCTCCTGTGGGTCAAGAAAACACAACGTGAAATGCTACAAAGCAAGCCCGAGCTCCCACAACAGCCTGTGATTTAGGGATCTTCACCTCAGCCTGCTGACTCACATGAAAACTGCCTCCTGCTTTGATGTCACTTGGATTTTAACACGTTAGACAATACAATTCAAGAAAAGAGTTTCTTCCTAGCAAAGACCACAACAGTTTAAGAGATGAGAACAATGAATGAGGCTATTAGAATATTTCCCTAATTAGCACTTTGGAACACCTGATTGCATCCTTGTCAAGCAGAATTGACATTACTACCATAAGACACAAACTGTGTTTAAGATGCTCCCAAGTCCTAAATAAATAGATACCTACATTACATTCACCAGACTGTAAAGATCCAGAAGGGAATAAAACACTGGGAGCTGCCACCCTCCCACTGAGGTCTGATGCTCTCAAGCCTTCTTCCACTATCCAACTTTCCAAAGAATCTGTAGAAAATAACAACTTTTTAGTAGACAACATTTTCCAATTTAGTCTATAGTTTTGAACTGCCATCCCTCTGCCACCAGCCTAGATTAAGAGCATGCCATAACTGAACATACTTTCTTATCTAACCAATTAATTAAAATTTGTTTCTCTTAACTAATAAACTGGATCACAAATTAGCTGCAAAAAAGCCATGTACTTGCTAGGATATCTTTAAATGAAATTCCTCAAAACCCCATTTGTGATGATGTACAATGACACATGTTATCTTGAATACAGAAAAGAAACAAAAGTGTTTTCCCCCATGTCAAGTGATTCAGAGTTAGTATAGAAGCAGAGTAGACTCTGTGGGCAAACAGAGCTAATATTAACACACAATGAGTAAGTTACTGCTTGTTCCCTAAGGGTCAAGTAGCTTTTATTCATCTTCATCTGCCAAAAAACACTACACAAAAGACAACTACCCACCAAGAATCCTACCAGAAGCCACACCACCATCTACCACCACCTCTCATATGGCAACAGGCATTTCAAAACATAGCTTGAAGAAAAGCCTGTGATGTAATGGGAATAATATAGATTGCATTCTTCTAAGTCAATACCAAAACAATGACCGACTCAGTTTTTGAAACAGCAGCACTATGAAAATGCAAAATTGATTTACAAGGGAAATAACAGCCAGAGGTTACTATGGCTGCTAAAGTTACAGGACATTTTTTAAAGAATTCATATCCAGTTTTAAAAAAGCTAGCAAAGGCAATTTAATGCACCATCTCAAAGTGAAACAAGTTATTCTCCTAAATTACATTTGTTTTTTTAAAGCATTATCTTTCCAGCACCAACCAAAGCACAGCAAGGACAGCGCTGCACTTTTAACTGGCAACAATTTTAACAAGGGAAAAACTAGCGGCCTTTTGCCTTCTTTCAGTTCAGTTCTTGATCCATAAAACATTCCCCTTACAAAAGGAAACAAACTAATGCTGGCCTTTCTTAAAAGTTTTCACTTCTCATCTCTTACATGTTAATTTCTCACGATTTTCACAGCAAGTAAGAGCCTTATGCCAGGTCATTTGGCCTGTAACAAGTGGAGCTGAACAAAAGCAGGCGTGCAATGTCACCTCTAACATCACATGCAACAGGGACTGTTCCAGCACAGTTACACTGAGCCCAGCTCGGTTCAGCCAGCCCTGTCCAACAGCTCATTTCATAACCAGCAAAGGGTCGACACAAGGGCTGCAGTGCACCTTGCTGGCCGAGGCAGTGGAACTGCCCCATTCCCCCAAATCGCTCCAGTCCAACCACCCTACCAGCAATGCAAAGCCTGGGGCATGAGAGGCTTCACCTGGACCTCCTCTTTGGGTTACATGATCGTGGTGTACATGACAGCCTGAAAGCACCACCCTAAAACCACCTTTCCCTTAAATGATGTCAGCTGCCTCAATCCTCAGGCAAGAGTCAAGGATAATGACTGATTTAACCAAGAGACCATTAAATCCCCAGATATCCTAAAGCATAGCAGCACTCCATCTATTGGTCAGGAATTAAGGATGTGCTTAATCATCATCATCACCGTGCACTAACCTCTATCATTAAACACTCAGCCCCTAAGCAGCCCACCCCTTCCTGCCTGAGACTTCACATTCTTCCAGCAAAAATTAAACTCAAGTAATAATATCTTCTGGAAAACAATGCGAGTAACACTAGAAGCGTTAACACGACAACATCTAAAGTTAAAACTGGTATACTCTATTAGTCACACAATTATCATTTTGTTTCATTGAGAAATACATGCACTTCTTACTCAAAGCAGCATTGAGGAGCTTGTCTGATAACAGCCAAAGAGCTCATGCCGTTCCCTGGGTTGACACTTTCTTTCCCTGCAAGTACTGGATGCCACCAAGGAGGTTTGTACAATTTGTTCACACAAAATTTCCAGCCAGCAAGGCCACTTAAGTGACCGGGTAGGCAGTCCTGAGAACTCCCTGGTCCAAGGCAAACCCTGGCAGGGAGGCAAAAGGGAGTCTTTCACAGCAGAACTGCTGCCAGAGCAGACACGTGCAGAACCTGCCCCATCTTGCACTGCTCCCCCCAAAAGCCACCACCATCCCTTCCTAGCAGATCACACACAGCCATACATCTGCCACACCTGTGCTTTACTCCAGTCATCAGCAACTGGACCAGAAGGTAAGTGAGACAGCCTGAAGCTGCCCCAGGCACACCAAAACTCTTTGAAAGGCTGAGGTTACATTTGTCAGCTTCATTCCTCTGGTACCAAAGCTCATTTAAGCAGAAACTTCTCCCACACAATTCAGCAATTCCATACATTCATGCTTTTATAACCCTTGGCCATTTGTTTTTTGCCCAGATATTCACTGCCATTGATTCTATCTATTTGTATTTTTAAACTTAACTCCTCCACATAGTGGCACCATGTAGATGAGACACAAACCTACACATTTTTCCTCCACTTCATATCACATCCCTCCAGACACGAGTCCAGGACATGTGAATGAAAACCAGCAGATTCAGGCTCAACCTGCCTGTAACATAATGATGTTGAGAAGACAGAGGCAACCCACCTCCACAACCGGGTTGTTGCTTTTGAGGCATGCTCTACCCTCCTTATAGAGCCAGTCCAAAGCTTCCCTGACAAAATCACATCACTCAGCCATGCAGACCCTGCCTGCCCTGAAGTCTGCAGCGAACACTGACTGATAACTCCGCTCAGAATTCCTAAATAAGCTTTTTAATGCGAGATGAAAACTGACCAACACCGAGGAACAAACTCCCAAAAGGCCCCTCGTAAATCCTCATTCCTGGAGCCTAAAGTTCAAGGCAGCACTCTTGAATTTCCTCCTCGCTAAGACAAGCACAGAATGGAGATAATTCCAGACTGCGAACAGAGCAGGGGGCTGTGTGGCCACGGCGAGCCCGCAGCAGCTGGGCTGATGCTGGTCACGCCGGTGGGTCCGCGCTGCCGTGACCAGAATGCCTGAGCCCGCACCGGGAAGCGCATTCCCGGGCTCTCCGCACCGCGATTCACGGCGAAGGTGGAGCTGCGCTCGACTACGAAACCCCCAAATAACGTAAATTTTAAGAAGTTTTCCGAGACGCATAAGGAGTCCGGAACCTTGCGGTGGAGCAAGAACAGACCGTAGTTACAACAATTACTCCCAAGGTTTTATTTGATTAGCGGAGTTTCGGAGCGGAGGCGCATTATTTAAAGCCCCGTCCTCCTCAGCCCAGCGCCGAGGCAGAACGACAGCACTGCAGCATCTCCCCCGGCGGAGAGCTGGCGTAGACCCGCGGGCAAGTTCCCCCGTGGCCCCGCGGCGGCCGCGGTCCCCCCGCACCGCCCCATCCCGCCGCCGGCCGCGGCCCCGCTCTCCCCCCGCAGCCCCGGGGCGGCCGCGGCAACGCGGGGGAGCGCTCGGGGCCTCCGGCCGCCGCCGCCCCCCCTTCTCGACCGCGGCTCCGGGGCGGCCACGGCCCCGCGTTCGGCGGGAAGGGAGAGCCCCCGCTCCCTCGGCGTCCCCCTCGCGGTGCCCGCAGCCCGGGCAGCGTTACCTCAGCGGGCCCGCGCCTTTGTGCTGCAGTCCATCCCCGCGCCCGGCGGCGGGAGCGCCAGCACCACCGCGGGAGCGGGCGGGGAAAGGGGCGGCGCACTATGTGGCAGGAAGGGACACCTGGGCTCCTCCTCCCGCGCCGCCCGCCCGAAAGGATCACTATCTGGCAGCGCCAGGGGGCTCGCCCGCCGCCCTTCCCCAGCCGCCCCTCCCCAGCCGCCCCTCGGCCAAGTTGGAATTACGGCCGCCTTCCCTCGCCCTTCCGCGGCTTCCAACTTGGCCGAGGGGCGGCGGCACCGCCAGTGTCCTCCGCCCCGGTTGCCCTCCATTGTTGTCCCCCGCCCCACGCCCCACGCCTCGGCTGTACCTGCAGTGCGGGGCTGGAGCATCGATCCCCGAGGGGCCATGGCGCTGGAGAGGGACTCCTCGATGGCCAGCGCACAGCTGAGGCGGCGGGGGGATACAGGGAGCTGTATGCGGGGAAAACGAATAAAGAACCCACGCCCCCCAAACAAACAACAACAACAAAACCCTGGGCTGGAAGTGAATTTTTGAGAAATTTAAGCAGTGGTTGGGGCTGAAAGGCGGTAGACGGCTTCTCCGGATGGCTCGTGCTGCTCAGGAGAAAGCTCTTTTGCCGAGAGCAGCCCTGGCTATAAAAAGCTGCACAAAATGCTAAAGTCGTCTTGGCAAACACTGTCCTTTCTTTCTCTCCTTTTTTTTTCCCTCCCTGTTTTTTGTTTTCTTGGCTTTCTGTAGTTGTTCCGCTTTGCTGCTGAAATCATCCCTGTCTTGGTTCCCCACCCAAAGTTACTTGGTTTGTCAGTTTCAGAGCTGGTTTGGTTACATCTGAGCGGCTCTCACCAGACGTTTGAAGTCACAGAAGCACTGGGTGATAGTTCTCCTTTTTGTGGAAAAACCCCCTCTGTATTTTAATTCTATTTTAATTATATTTTTAATTATTTCTAAGACGCAGAAGTCCTCAAGTCCAACAAGTCCTCATGATCTAGGCTAGGAGTGAATTACAAGCAGGATCAAGTAGAAACTTCTTAAAATATGTTTGAAAGGCTTAGAAAGTCCCTTTGAAATCAGCACTGCTGCTTACAGGTGCTTACACACATTAGCTAACTCCGTGTAGGTTCAGGGACAAAACCTTTTAATTCTGGGTACTGCTTGCTTTTAAAGAGCCCCTCGAGGACTGTGGGCAGGGGGAAAGCAGCAGGGCTGGAGCAAGGGTAGGATGAAACACTGCGTGCCAGGACCCCTTTCTGATGGAGCCACCAGAGAGGCGCCAGCCCGGCTGGCTGCTGCCACCACATCAGTGTAGGAGCTACAAGTCCATCACAGAAAGGTGAACAAGGGCTCTTGGGAGCTGGAGAGGTCCTTGGAGAAAAAAGTGCCTGAGGCACCAAACTGGCCAGCCACGGCATATTTGATTTGAATAGGGAGAGGATGCAGAACATGCTTTAACTTTGCAAATGTATACACAGCACTGAGATGGCTCTACCAGACCAGACCAGCGCCATGGGAACCTGCAGGTAATGGCCACTAATAAGGGGATGAGGTGGTACAGCATCTGTTATTTAACATAGGACTTTTAACTATCTGGTGGTTGTTGGAAATTAAACTTACCCTGGGCACAGCAAGAATATGTAACTACATGTGGAGTGTGCTATGAAGGTTGAAGCAATTGGCTTTCTCCAATTTGCATATTTATTCAGTTTAACACTCATGCAATTAGTAGGGCTGTTCCATCCATGTTCATCCCCTCTTTTTTATTTCCTTTTGGAAAAAAATGGCAGCTGTATCATGTTTTAATAAACTTTGAACCGGAAAAGACCAAGAAATCTCAAACTAGGTGTGGTTTTGAAAGTCAGGGTGATACTGGAATGAGGTTGGTGGATTGGGACTTGCCTTGAACTCTGAGCTCTGGCCCAGACAACTGCTTAGCTAGAGAGGGTGCTGGCACATGAGTGATTGAATAGGAACTGGCCACACACAGATTTCAGCTGGAAACCAGAAGAGAGTTGTTAACCATTAGAGCAATCAAATACTGCCTTTTCCAAGGAGGGTATTTGGAACGGAAAAATTTCACTGCTTTTTAGTTGTAGTTTATTAAAGTCATTATACAATGCATTGTCTGCAGCAGCAGGGGACAGACTTGATGTCTCAGGAGGTTGATTTGAGTGCTAAGGTGCTGTGTGACATTGATCACACACCCTTATATTTGAATTTCAGAGGCAACAGTTGCTTATCCCAGCAGATGCTTTTCCTGTTTATTGTAGGGTGAGTTTTCTTCTCCTGGGCATGTAGATGAGTTTTAGTTTAGGCTTGAAAGGATTATGAAGCTGACAAGTACTCATGATTCAGGCTATAAATGGGTTACAAGCAGGATCAAGAAGAAACTTTCCTGCATGGAAGGGACTTCTCCCATTAGTTCTGGAGCTTTTGTTCCCTCCTTCGAAACAACTGCCAGGTGCTCCTGGAGAGTCAGTGGCCTGGGCCAGTTCTAGTTAGGCAGATCGCTGTGCTGCAGCTCCTGCAGGTGATGCAGCAAATGGAGACCTCTGCTTGTGCTTCCTGTGGGCTCCTGTGGTGCCTGGGGGCTGCTGTGCAGACATCCTTTTGTGGAGTGGGACAGGTAACACCTAGAGCAGGGAGGAGAGATGATAGGCAGGACTGTTCTTTTGGGGTTGGACTGTAGCTTAGCATTAAGAACCCCCACTTAACAAGTGAAACCAAACCCATAGTAAGCTGCAACAACAGTTTTTGGAGAGTGGGTCCTCAGACATACACCCGGCTTTGTTACTCTCTCGGGACCTCACAGTGTTTCTCTCTGTCTGCCATGTCAAGGAAACCCTCTGTGTGTACATTTCTGGCTAAATACATGGGAAAAAAATACACACAAGAGGTAAAGTGTTTCCTTTTCAGGGACCCAATGTGGCAGAAATTCTTTGCCACTTTACATGGTACTGCAGCCTTTTCACCCTCGATAGAAGCCACGTGTCTAATCAGTGGACCTAGTTGAGCTGCTCATTAGAAACTTGGCCAAACCACAAACATTTGTTTCCTTGCTTTATGCCAAACTCAGAGAAAGGAGGAGGGAGTGGCATGGAGCTCATGTTAATGAGTTCTTCATTCCCCACAGAGAGATAATCGGAACACTGCTCAGAGATTCATCAAGTTTTTTTTATTAGCACTTTAATGACCTACATGTTTGGGGTTTTTTTGAGAAGTCACTTCAGCTAAGAGCTAGATAATTCTTCATTCAGCTGTGGTTCAGGAAGCAGCTCAGGGGACACACATGCCAAATTACTTTAGCTCTAGTTAAAAAAAATATACGTACCACAAGGTTTCCTGGGTGCCTCCCTTTTCAATCAAGGGCATTATGTCCTCAATCTGTCTCTTCTGGGTCACATGGGGGGGGGGGGGGTTGGTTTCTTTTGTAATCTTTGCAGCTTCGTGAGCTGTACAGCAAAATGCCAAACGCTGGTGGTGCTGCATGTTCCCCACAGACAAAGGACTGTAACAACTCCCTGACCCTGGTCACTCTGGGAGGCAGGCTCCCTTGGGAGTGATTAAAGGCATTTCCGGGGACCAGCGCAGGTCCCACACAACTCATCAGCTTCAGCGGGTGCATGAGGAGGGAAGTTGCTAAATGCTCAGAGCTGGAAGCTCTTCCATGTTGCTGCAGGGTGAACCTCTAACCAAGGGATTCTCCAGTGCCTGCTGAGGAGTCCCTGGCCCTGCACATGTGGTGGGAACTCACTGCAACCATCTACACATTACAGCTAAGGTCAATGGCAATGAAAAACTTTCACAGCCTTGGCAGAGGCTGCTCAGAAATTATCCAAAGTTTGGTATTTGCAGCTTTCCTCATGTAAGGAACTGCTTATGGTGGCAGTCGATAATGGCAGCTGCTCAGGAGTCCCTTTGGTTTGAAAGTGAAGAGCTGCTGGCTTTTTGCTGTCACTCAGGAGGGCCATTGGATGGAAAATGCTGTAAAATCTCTTCCCATGCCTCCCCCGCTCCCCAGTGGCCAGATTTCCTTCTGGTCTTCTGGAGAGAGCTGTGAGAATATATACATTAAAGACAGTCAAATACTGCAGGATAACCGGGGTTATGAGAGTATTATAACGGGATACGATTTACTTTTTCCTGAATCAAACCCCAAGTGTTTCCTGTCAGACCTCAGTACAATGGGATACAAATGTACAGTCCATTACGTTCACATTTCCTCCAAACTGCTGTCTCTTTCCTTGAACACAGAGTACAGGAAAGTATGCTTTCTGCCCCCACTCATGTCTCTCAACTGACTTTATCTCATTTGAAAAGGGAGTTGAGACATTTAACATGCACTGTCTTCAGTAGGTTGCCTCCCTTCTAATGCCTATTGCCTTAGGATGAGAGAGGTTATAAACATGGAGGAATTCCTTTGATATCAAAGAGAGCTTCACTGGAGTAACATCAGCATGAATGAATGCAAAATGAGGTCCATGGGGAATAAAATGCTAAGCCTGGGGAAAAAAATCAAGATTCACAGCACTAGTCCAGAAGAATAGTAGCTCATACCATATAAGAACCCCATAGTTCTCATTTCCTCCTTATCCCTTCAGGACAGGAAAGAACATCCTGCTCTTCTAATATGAACAAAATAAAAGTTATTTTTGGAAGGAAAAGCTCATGTTCAGCGCACATTTTTAAAAAGAATCACTAAGCTGTGATTCTGATGATGCATTTGGAGCACAGCACGTCCTTTTGCATCAAGAAACCCACGTTTATTGGCTCAGCACCATCTACACTCAGGCAAAAGGTTTATGTTGGTTGAACAACAAGGTAGGGATTCTTTGTCAGCACATTAACGGTGACTTGAACCTAAAGTGCCATCTCTGACATGGGTGTGCTGTCACCAGACACACACCAGCTGGGAAGCCCTGTGCAGCTGCCTTGGGGAGAGGAGCGTGGAAGTATGGGAGTCTAAGGTCATGGGCTGGTGGATGTGAATGTTGATTCAGTAAGTCTGAAAAAGGATTTCTGTAACTATCCTGGAGTTCCACTTTCTTCTCCATTACCCCAAGATGAATTTAACATAGGACGAAGCTAGAGCCACCCCCTGTCCTCAGTGGTGGAGTATCTTTGCATGCTGTGCTTGCTGTTCTATCTCACAGCCCACAGAGGAGCATGTGAAGTAATTTCCTAGACAAATGCTTTGGAATTCAGAGCATCAAATCAAATTCAGAGCCGTTTGGGTCAACTGTTGCTTTTCACATTTTATGGATCGTTTGAAAGGACAGCACAACCATGAAATCAACCTCAGATTTGTTAATATGCATAAAAAATATTAATTCATGAATAATGTCTTCTTTTGGATTTTGGTAAGTAACTGTCACTCCCAAAGCTTCTTAGGAGGCAAGTAAAATAGAAGAATGTGTATTAATGCAGTACCTAACAATAAGGATAAACAAATTGTAGAGGAGTTAATAATTTACCAATTTGAGATTAGCAAACAGCTAATGTACTATAAAAAGAGTTCCACTTTCCCTTTAAAAACCATTCATAGAGTATAAGATTTTAGCTCCTCTCAGTGTCAAGGGCCCCAAATACCTAAGCAGACTCTTGGGAATGACCTCATCTATAGTTTCTGAGTGTATTCCCAGGGATGCGTAATGCTAGGAACGGCTGGATTGAAAGCCGGGGCAGGAGCTCGCTGCCCCAGCACAGCAGGGCCCCCCAAATTGCAGCACGGGCCAGCAGTGCCTACAGAGAGCTCCTGGCACCCGCCTGCAGCATGCAAGAGTGTGCTCAGGACAGCATCCTTCTGTCACTGCAGCCATCGAGAACAGGCTGAAAAAACCATCCAGAGATACTCCTATGAAGTCAGTGGATTACTCACATACTTAAAGCACTGATCTCCCTGGCGGGACAAATTGTGTTCCGTGGTTTTCATACGAAAGGATGTGAGATTGCTGCTGCTGACTGTCTCCATTTGTTCTCAGACAGGAAGTGGAGAAGGGCAGTGGGACCCATGATCAGGTCTGTGCAAACAGACACTGGAAACTCAAAACAAATCAGTCACAGAGGTATGTGGACAGAGACAAGAGAAGAGGAAAACCTTTGCTTCTCTTTGCCCAGCAAATCCTGGTAATTCTTCAGAATGTGTACTAACCAGCTCCAAGTCTGTCTCTTACCCTGTCATGACTTACCCAAATTGCAAAGTCTGTGGTTTTAACTGGGATATCTGAACTCTCTGGGACTCCACAGGGGAAAGATAAATGAATCTACACAGCCGACTTCAGTGTCACAGCCATTTTGCTGAGGGAGATAAGGAAATTGTGGAGGAGTAAAAGCACAAATTCCCTTTAAGAAGAATAATGTGTAATTCTACGTACCATCACTTACATACCAGAAAATAATACACAGATCCACTATCTAAGTAGAGTTCCAAATGCGTGTGTTATACAGCAGAAGAAGCAGCTCAAACTACTGTGAAGAAAACAGACCTTGGATTATGTAAAGATAGATGGTGAAAAGGTATCAAACATCCAGACTTTCCTAGACTTCACCAGAGTGAGAGACACATCAGTACAAATTGAGCCTCTGGCCTCCTGGAGCTCTGCAAATCATCAAAAAGGACATTAATGTCATTAGCAAAACCAACAAACGTGCCTATACTTATTACTTGTTTGTAATAAGATTTGGCTAGTGTATAATTAGCAGGCTGCAGAAGTCTTTTACGACCTCTGAGAACAATCTCTGCCATGCTGAGGCTCACCAGAAAATTCCCATTCTTTCCATGTAGTTACAACTTCCCCATCGGTTTCTACCCCATCAGATGGACTGACATAAGCATATACAACATGTCATATGAATCCATGTGAACTATATATATATATTTATATACACATACACATGCATTAGTTTGGTTTGATTATTTATTCTACAAGGATAATCTTTGACCAGGAATGCTTGTTTCCCAAGAGGCAATAACACTCTTCTGCCAAGCAGGACAGTGAGTTATCTTGTGTATTTGTGGTACATAGACAGAGGATTACCCATTAGTTGGCTTGAACACATCTCATTGTGAGTGGTTGATCGAGCTGGTTCTCTGCCCTTCTGCTGCTTTTTTCTCAGGGCCTAAGCATGGCTGTAGTGAGTTATTTAAACATGTGTCTAACTAGGGACATGCACAAGCCAAGGGAGGCTGGAATGGGACAAGTCATTGAGTAGCTGCTGAACTGGGGCCCTGATTTGGATCCCAGTGTCAGTTGGGTGATGGCAAATGGCACTGAATAAGGCTGCAATTCATGGCACCACTCTATAGAAAGCTAGGGGAACTTTAGTCTTAGGTTTAGGCTTGTATGATGCTGGATGGGAAAATGGCACACAAATGTTCAGCTGACACTAAAGCAGATGAGAACAGCGGTGTTGGAGTTGGCCCTCTGTCAAGCCAAACTGCAGCTACAGATCCAGCATCCTGCCTGGCTTTCAGATAGGAAACCAGCTCCAGACCTCGCAGCTCTGCTGCGTTTTTCTACAACTGGGGGCTTCAAAGCTGTTGAACGTATACACGAGAACTGGCTGTTTCACTTCCTTTTCCAACACCAGAGGTGTAAAGAGGCCAGCACGCAGCCAAGAAATGGGGCCGTGAGTCAGCTGGGATTTTCTGAGCATCTGACTGATAGATACCCTTGCTTGGATCGAGCACTCCAGCTGCTGGGGCTGGCTGCTGCTGCTAGGGGCCAGCTCTCAGGTTCCTTTAGTGTTCTCTGTGCTGTGCTCTGAAGCTCAGCTCAATGATACAAATGCTTTGGGAAGCTGGTGTGGAGGGACCTGTTTTGTGATACACCTTCTGTCCCTTGCACCAGTGTTGTTCCCCCCGCACTTTGGGAAAACTGCTCTTGGTTTGCAAAAATGTGTAACTCAGATGTTGCTTCTCTGCCTTGCAAGCGGGGGCTTGGGACAGCAATGTGCTGGGACTGGGGGAGTGGTTCCTCCCCATCTCATGGATGAACAATACAGTCCCTTCACTTGTGATATTGTTATCAATGATTCAAAATGAGATAACAAAAATTCTTTCCATGCTGTGTAACGAGCTTCCTAGCAGAGAGATCCAGCTGCAGATAAGATACTCACGCTCTGATGCTTTCAAGGATTATCAGTGTAATGTTGGATGCTAATGGAAAGATAGCACTGAGTGTTAAAAAAAACCCAAAACAACTGCTGTAATAAAATAAGACTGTAATTCTGTTGCTGCTACAAACTTGGTGTACAAACATGGGCAGATCTTCAGGAGAAAACATCAAATTTGCATGCCCATGTATGACAGTCCAAGTTTTCCAATGTCCTCATGGATGGTCTTTCCAATCCCATTGCAGCAGGTATGGCCATAATTCATAACTTTTCTTCTGCCTGGGTATTCATTTTCCCAACCCTTCACTAAAGTGTCCTGAGCCACTGATTTCTCTAACTGGATCCAATGCTGTGCTTCTGTTTCAAAGCCTGCTAGCAGACACAGGCAGGGAACGCCAGCTAGCTTGACTTACAGAGTCCCTCTGCTTTCTGGGGAACTTTCATTTCTCTCAAACTGGTGGTTCAAGACTAATGAACTGCTGTGAATACTCTGCTTTATCAGAGGAAATAGTTGGAGGCTGAAGTCTTGGTCCCTAACAAGTCTTTGCGAAGATATTAACATGTCTTGCCAAGACCTAGTAATTCCCTCGCAGCCAATGCAACATTCCTCAGAGGCCATAAGGCAAGACTCGAAAGGGGGATCATGTGGCTGGGTCCCAGCTGAATTAGCTACTCCAGAGAAACACCCTGAGCATGTGACTTCTTTGCAGACACAGATCTAAAGTAACAAACCCACCTGATTTTGGTGAATCCCTTCAAGACATCTATTCTCAAGATGTCTTATGTAAGAAAAATAAATTTTCAAAAAGGAAATTAAGAGCAGTCCATACAATGCTATAGCCATAAGAAAACAAGTAGACTTGATAATTGGGGTTAAAAAAAAGGAATTGGGGAAGAGGACATTTCACAGCTCTGCCTACATTTTATTTGCTTGCTCTCCTGTGAGGAAAGTGTCACAAGAAGAAAAACAGAAAAATGCTACACATATCCCCTGTAACTGATTATGAAAAATACTGTCCTTCTGGGAGCTGCTTACAAGAAGTCAAACCTGACTTTCAGAAGATGAACAGCAGGTTTTCAATTATGGCATTTGAGACCTCTGGAGCAGGGATTATGAGAAGATAGCATAAGTCAGATGGCCCTTTTGAGACGTGCTTTTTATTCAGCGACAGACAAGCCTTCACACTGGTACTCTTGCAAGCACTCAAGGTATGTACAGTAAAGGGCAGCACAAAGATCTTCAAACACGCTCCAGGAGCAGTGGAGCGTGGTTTGGGCTGGGGGAGGATCGGTGCCTTGGATCTCAGGGTGTTACCATTGCAGTGCCTCTGCTCAAATGCCATGCAGCTAATTAGTTGTGGGAGCAGCCTTGGTGCCTGCTGGTTGGGTTACCTCTGTGCCACATGCTATTGCAGGGCTATTTCTCCAGCCTGAAGGGCAGTGGGAATTTTACCAGCAGCTTCAATGAAAACAGGCCAGCAGGCAGTGCTTTGCATCGGCTATGCTAAGAATCTTTACTTGGTTCGCCACTCATTGTTCTGTCAGTTGTCTCATTTATTCACTTTTTACATCAAAATCCATTCGTCTAAAGCTTATGTTTAGCCTTAAGCTTTAGCATGTGCTAATAGTATTAATCATTCTGGAAATAGCTCTGTCTGCTCTGCTATCAGTAGCTATCTTGTTGACACACTGTCCCAGCTCCACATTGCTTCCCTGCTCTCTGGGGGTGGCTCTCGAGCAAGTCCACAGCAGGGAAGAGGGGTAGGAGGCAGAAGGAAGCAGAGGGGGATGCCCTTGGGCTGTGCATCCATATTTTACAGGCTGTGCCAAGGTGCATTTAGCTGCAGTGCTTTTCAGCCGTGGTGCTTTCTGGGGGGTCTGAGCTTCCCCTGTGCATCCCATCTGTCCTGGAGGAAGCATCACACAACAGGTTCGGGGTGGGAAACATGGTCTAGATACCTTCCAAGAAGGCTCCTACTGTCCACAGGCATTAGGGGCAGATGGACTTGCAGATAGGAGAGCCAGGTCTTGGAAGTGCTCTGGTGTCCTGCAGTTCAACTAATTGTTGATGTTGCTGTGTGACCTGCCCATATGGTTTTGCCTTTTTACTAGCCTGACTTCTGTGTATGCATCCCTTCAGAAAAAGGAATGATATTCTGGAGGGTTTCAAAACCTGGGTATATTAAGAAATAACACCACATGTGGAATCACCAGCAGAGAAATTAAGACTAAAAACACTTTATTTTTGCTTTCTTATTAAAAAAAATGCTAATGCCCAGATTTCAGATTCTCATGGTTTTTATCTAATGGACAGTCTCCAAATAAAAACATCCTCTGGGGCAATGCCATGTTCCCTTCACAATTGCCTGAACCAGTTTTTCCCTCCTTTCTGATTGTATAATATCTCACAGCTAGCTATGGCAGTTGTGGAAAAATGCCAGTAACAGTAGTAAGGGTGCAAGTAACACATTGCTAACTTTTTTGCATATAATTTAGCTGCTGAAAACCAAATGATGGCTACAAGCATATGACCAGTCACCTGCCTGCTTCCTGGCCCACAGCTTAAGAATGTTAAAATAGTACAAAAATATTTCACAGTTAATTAAAAATCTGACTTCTATGAAGGTCAATAGAGATGGCTCTGCCAAGGAATGCACACAAAAAAAAATTCCAGCACAATTGGCAAATCACTTCCCATGTCTTAGTTTCCCATTTTTAAATAATAAAAAGTACTTGCAGACCTGACTTTTCCATGATCCACAGCAGGTGCCAGAAGAACAAATTCCCACATAGGGCATTTGGTCAGGTAAAGTACTACTGTACTGCAAGTTGCACATGATGGAATAGTCATTGAACAGGAAAACATGAGGTCACTTTTAGCTATTGATAATTCATGGAAATGTAAAATACATGGGACATAAGTGGGAGTGGATCAGAATAGTGCTATGGTAATTTTCCAAGAAATGTTATGCTTTTATTCACAAATCAATGACAAGTCAACAAGTTCATCTGAGATCATTGTGTGTCTGAGGTACTTCTGCAGTACTTTAATTTTAGAACCCTGGTATCCCATAGCAATGTCAAAATATTGTATTTGTAGTTGAAATTAAAGTAATTACTTGAGTTCTTCAGCATTGATCATTTATTTTGACTCTGTGGTCCTTGGGGCAATATTCTTCCTCCAATTCAGAGTATACTGTCAGCATTAACAGTGAATCATAGACAGGAGAGAATAATCAGCTTGCAGCTTCATCTCTTTTCCAGCTAACCTTTTGCCATGAAGCAGTTTAAAAAGGGTGGAAATGAAATTGAAAGTTGACTGAGCTATTTCATGGTTTTTATTACAGCAGCAACAATACCCATGCCACTAAACAAATTTACTGAGAAAATGATTTTTGCTGTCAACACTATGGGGAAAAAGCCAAACTTCCCATTTAAATTACAGCAGTACTGCCTAAGCCAAACAAATTTAAAAAGTGAGGATTTTGTGATTTTTTTTTTACTCCCTCCAAAAATGTGGCGCATTTCTTGCATCACAAGCTGAGACATCCTATTCAGCCACATTGCTTTTTAATCTAACACTTTCCTTTACCTGTTGCTTGACATTAACCCATTGCTCCTCCTCTGGATCCTCTCCTCCATATCTGTGCTCCCCTTTCCCTTCTGCTGCTATGCTCTTTAAGTTAATATCACTTTTAAAAGTTCCCTTTTAATCAGCCCAGGCCTGCTGGCACGAGCTGGCAGCAGTATTCATTTCTCTAGGCTCTTGCCTTGTGTTGCATTGCCTTGGCAACAAGATTTAGCAGCAAGGCAACAGCCTTGAACTTGTCAGAGTCTGTTGCAACGCGCCGAGCATGTATTACTCTCCAGCACCTCAGGTTGCTATAACAACTACTAACAATAAAACTCATCTCCTGGCTTTTAAATACAGGAACTTCTACAGTCTGTTTCCTGGCAGGACTGCAGCAATATTATGTGATTCCTGGCTGTGCTTGTTTTGTCTTCTCCTTCCTTTTTGCACATGATAGCAGCCTCCAGGAGTGAGGTGCTGAGGCATGGGAAGGAGCTCGGGATGGGCAGCATAGCCCGCGTTGGTGAGCATGGGCACTGCCAGTGCTGAGAGTGGGGCTGGGAGAACAAAATGCCAAGTGATCCCAGGGACAGTGCAGGGCACAGAGCCCCAGCAGCAAACACCACATGCTCCAGACTGGTGATGCTCAGAACCTGCCTGCACCAGGCCTTTGGCTGAGGCATTTTGGTTTTTTCTCCTATTCCAGCAAAATATACCTTGTGTGAATGGTAATGGCATCCTGGGGAGGAGACTGCAGCCACTAGAGAGGCACTTTTGGTCTCTATCAGCACACAGCGTTTTCTCCCATCCTTGCAAATGCTCAGCTGGCAGTGCTGATGAGACTAAAGGAGCAGTCTAGTGTGGAGAGATGGGCAAGGGACCAATTACTGTCATAGGATCATATAATATCTCAATCTGGAATGGACCCATGAGGATCATTGTGTCCAACTCCCTGCTCCTCACAGTACTACCTACAAATAAACCATATGACTGAGAGCATCCTCTAGATGCTCCTTGAACTCTGGCAGAGTTGGTGCAATGACCACTTCCCCAGGGAGTCTGTTCCAGAGATCAACACCCTCTCAACAAAGAACCTTTTCCGAATGTCCAGTCTGAACTTCCTCTGAAAATTGAAAGTTGACTGAGCTATTTCAGTTATATTTCATATAACTTCCATATTCTCCTGTCCTATTGCTGGTCACCAGAGAGAGATCAGCACCTGCCCATCTCCAGCCTGCTGTGAAGAAGATGTAGCCTGCAATGAGGGCACACCTCAGTCTCCTCCAAGCTGAACAAACCAAGTTATCTCAGCTGCTCCTCTCAGTCTTGCCCTCGAGGCCTTTCACCATCTTAGTTGAACTCCTCTGGACACACTCTAATAGTTTGATGTCCTTTGTATATTGAGGAGCCCAAAACGACACACAGCACCCTGCAGCAGTGCAGAGCAGA
This sequence comes from Corvus cornix cornix, assembly GCF_000738735.6. Lineage (NCBI taxonomy): Eukaryota > Metazoa > Chordata > Aves > Passeriformes > Corvidae > Corvus > Corvus cornix. Next base: position 10,222,321 of record NC_046336.1, read on the forward strand.
GTGGGACAGTCCCCTCCTTTGACAAGCTGGTGATGCTGTGCCTGAAGCATCTCAGGACATGGTTGGCCCTTTTGGCTGCCAGGCACTGTTGACTCGTTTAATTTGCCATCGACCCTAACCCACAGATCTCCTCCTGTGGAGCTTCTCCCCAGCCTCCCCTTCCCAAGCATGTACATATAACCAGGTCTGCTCAATCCCAGGTAGAGATGTTTGTACTCAGGTACATGTGCTCTGCTTAGCACGGGTTGTCATGACACAAATGTTACAAATTAAGTCTGAATCACTGGTGCTAAGTATTTAAAAAACCTTTTAGCAGAGACAAGACTTTTAGTGCCAGAGGAGCCCTTTATGAGGAACATTTTCAGTCAATTAAAATGCAGGGTGAGGATGCAAATTGAGCCAGTGCAGAATCAGGAACCATGGAAATTTCTCAGCAGTTCACCCGGTGCCCTGTCACACCTCCTTCCTGTGGCTTCATTCATGAGGACAGAGCAAAGCACTCATCCTTTTCCTGTATGTCACATCCATGAGGATCTCGTGCAGACTCAACATCATTCTCACTTTTCCATAACATGGGTCATGTTTCTTCAAAGGGACAGAATTCATAACCCGTGACGTGAACAGTGGGAAGACTTGTATAAGAATAAGCCAGGATACAACTCATTTCAAGCGTGGTGAGGGATGCAAACAGGAACAGAAAAGAAGCAGCAGATCTTTTCTCCTTTATGAGTGAAGCTCAGATTCTGCAGCCAGGAAGCACTGCCTGTGATGCTGCGATTGGTGGGATGTGGGAGGAGGCAGAACTCTGTCTGAGCAAAGGTCTGCTTGTTTAAACAGATTTTATAATGTAAAAATGGCGCTTTTCATTTTCTGCAGTTGCTGCTAGCTGAAGGACAGTGGTTGCAGGTGACAGGAGCTGCTGGAGGTCTGGTCACACTGCTTTCCACTGCCTTCCTGTGGGGCCAAAGGCTGAGATCCCTCAGGGTCCCCAAGCAGAGAGCATGGCCTGGACCCACAGATCTTTCAGAAATGACCCCAAGCAGGACCCATGTGGGTAATGCTGATGATAAAAGAATCAGTGCAGGGAACTCAAGTTGCAGGCAAGGAGCATCCCTGGATATGCATGATCTTTCTACAGAGATGCTTTTCATTACTTCATTTGCTTTCTCGGGCTCCTGCTTTCTCCTGTACAGAGTTTTGAGTAAACATTCCCTGTAATGAGTTGCTAAGAGTCAAGCAGCCAGCCTGACAGAGACGGCCCAGCCCCCAAACTTCTCTGGAGCTCCTCATATTTCATGTTTCATTTGGGGGAAAAAAAAAATTCAGCCCAGGTTTTCTCACTCCTAATCTAGAGTTTTGGTTTAAAAGACAAAAACAACTAATCAACTATAATGAGCCTTTATTTTAAGGAAAACAGCTCATTTGAAAAGCCCAGGACTCAGTTCTGCAGTTAGACCTCAGGACAGCAGTGTCTAAAGGCCTGAAATGTCATAGATGGGGTCTCAGATGGTCCCAAATGTCTCACAGATATTGGCTGTGGATCACTGTCCCTTGGACATGGCAGTTAAGGAATGTGGCCAGACATCAAAGCAGCCAAACCTCAGAGTTTGGTGTAATGGGCAGGGCATGTGCCAGTGCCCAGGTTTGTGCCCAGGCGCTGATCACAGCCTGGGAATGCCTCATGGCAACAGCAGGTTTGTTCCCATAAGGCCAGGTACAGGACCTGGGCTACATTTTTAAGGTTTAAAGTTTCTACACTGAACACATGTCAAATGTTTAATCCCAACTTTTCTCTGCTTTGTATGGTTGTCTGAGACAGACAGTAACCCAATACTTTGTGTCTGGACTCCTGCACTCACTGGAATAAACATCTGTTTCTTGTACTGTGATTCATTTAATATATTATACAGCTTGGGACACCAAATTATTTCAACACATTCAGGCTCAAGGGATTTCTCAGCAGGTGAGTGGGCCTCGCTCACAAAGACAGTGACTTCGGCTGGGAGCTGGGGCTTGTAAAATGTGGCCTCTTTATATATTTGTATGAATAAATGTCTATTACCCTGCAAATGTTAATTAGAAACAAAATCCGCTGACGATCCCAGATGCTGAACTGGGGTTAACATTGGGAGAAGTGCCACTATCCCAAGCCATGGCAGGAACTCACAGGAGGGCTCTCACTTGCCTCCCAAGCAGACAGGACCTAGCAGACACCTGGCTCCATTAGTTTTATTGCCGGAGCGGATAAGGAAACCTTGTGCAATAAAATATTTCCCAGGTGTCAGGCTGAAACACAGGCAGGTCATTGCACCCTGTTAATGTTTGTGCTAGCGAAGACTTTGAGGAAGAATGGCATCACAGGAACTGGATAAAGTCTCTGTTGTGCAATAAGCATGATTTTAAAATTTAAATATGGAATATATCCATAAATATATGCAATCCATCAGGATATACTTCCTTAGAAGAATGGAGTTTTATGCAGGCTGAACAAATGATCTCCTAAAAGCCCTCAGCACCAGTGCTGCACCAGTGACCACTGTGGCCTCTTTTGCATACATTAGATCTACCTTTTCCCATCTCTCTTCCTGCTAGAATGGACAAGGGAAAACTAAGGAGTCCTGGAAACAGCCACAAGGCTCAAATCTGGGCCATTTGCAAAGAGGCGAGTGCAGGTGAGGGGGGATGTGTGTGCACTGCTTGATGTTGAAATGGAGCCAGGCAAAGAATGCAGCAAACATTTCGTTTTCGTCCGTGTTGTTAAAGGTTTACAAGCAAAGTCCTAACATCTGGTATTTAACTTAAAAGAGCAGACGTGGAATTACTCAGATATCTACCTGGCCTACTGCTGCCTCCCTTTCCTTTCCAAATGCAGCTGCTGGGAACCACCCAACCATGATCAACTTCCAGTGCTGGCCAGATAAATTGTCCTCCCAAAAAAAACGAAGATAAGATCTCTAGATAGGCTTGTTTCTTCTCTCCCTGGTATCTTTTCCCCCAAACACAACATTTGTTGTTGCAGTTTCTAGTTTCACTGTTTCCAAACATACAAAATTTATTTTAAACACGATCCAAGAGGAGTCATGCCACATGTTTGAAACCTTCATTTAACTCAGAGCTGAGAGCTGAAAATATAAACAGTTTTTTGCTGTTCTCAGGCCCTTCCTTGTCTTGGCACATTACAGTGCTGCTGTTATATAGTACCAAAACGCCGGCATTAATTGTTGTTAGGTAATTTTCTAGGGTGGAAATAGGAAAAAAACTGGACTTACAACACTTGCCGTCCCCTACATGGACACAGGTGTGCCCCTGGGCAGGGAGGATGTGACCCTGCCCAGCCAGCACAGAGATGTGAGCATGGCCAAACTCACTGAGGGCTTTTCTGAGTAAAACAATTCTCACGTGACAGTTTGCAGGACAGCCCCTGGAAACACAAACTCAAGAGGGTTTGTCCAGGCAATCGCAGCGCTCCCACACGGATGGGAGGGACTGTTCAGTCATGTGTCCAACCTTGTAAAAATGTGTTTTGGACCCGTGTTGGCAGGGAGGAAGTGACCCCACACTTCACCTCCAACCTCCTGTGTGTCTCCTGCTGTGTTTCACCGCTTGGAAACAGTGCTGAGACTGTGGCACTGTGGGGCCATGGCAATGGAAGAGCTCAGTGGTGCTGGTGGCACCGGCCTCTGTGTTGAGGACGTGGGGCTGAGGGCACCCTCTCAGCTGTCCGGTGGCCAGGAGATGTCCCAAGCCACCGGCAGACACCACTGGCATCCCCTGTCCTTAGTGAGAGCTGTGTAGATGCTCAGCCCCCTGCTACAAATCCCCAGTTTCTATTGCTCTCTGCCACAACGATCTGCATTACTTTGAGAGGAAAAAAAAAAAGTTTTGGGCATAGACTGGTTGCTGGGTTGCCTTCTGACACCACAGTCTCACCAAGGTGCCAAACAGCATCTGCCATGAAAAGCCTGTGGGACGCTCGAGGTGGGCAGGGGTCGTTTTTGGAGATTAGATTGCAAAGCAGGAACCTAAATTTCACAGGTGCCCAAAAGAAGAAGGTGCAGGAAATGAAAGTTACAAGCACAATAAAGGTATAATGGGTATAGGAGGGTTGATAAGATAAAGCAAGTTCTTTTAGGGCTTATTTCCTGGCCTTAATCACTTGATACAGATCAAAATTACAACAGTAAATGGCTCTGTCATTTGGTGAGGTTGGTCTCTGGGAATTTTGGTTGCTACTCTTCAGGTCTTTCTCCTTCACCCCTCTCTTTAGTTATGTGATGCAAAAGTGGCATTATAAGGACATAAAATATAGTCCAATTAGGACAATTTAATCCAAAGCAAAGTAGATTGAAGTGCTTCCATGAAAGATCTTTGCATCAGAATTTTCACCTTTTTATTTGAGGTCAAACAACCACTTAGAAAGGACAGTTTCATCTCTTTAAACATTTCAGAACATATATCATAGACAGCTCTTCCTGATAAATTAATTATTAAAGATTTTACATTATCTACATTGGCAAGTTTATTAGGACCACTTCAAAGCTTCTCAGAGACTCAAAATGCCCAGGAAACAAGCATCAAACATTTTGGATTGACCAGAAAGCTCACTTTGCTTTCTCTTATTTAACCTACAAGCCATATATTATTCAATGAAATAAATAGTGCTGCCTCCTCTGCTCATCCAAGCAAAGCCTTTAGCAGCAATCCACTGGCTCATTCAGCCTGGGAATGCACCAGCCATGGGCCATGTCTCAGCACCAGCCCCCCATGCAATCCAGACCTCCTCAGGGCTCATCCATGGGCTTAACACTGTTCCTGCTGGCTCAGGTGGTACTGGGATGCTTGCAGTGTTTAGACCCAGGTCCCTGCAGACAGACAGGACAGCAGTTCACCTGGCACAGTCACACCTCCACCTGTGACGTGGCTGTTTACTGCAGAGGACTTGTCACCAGCACAGGCAGGAGATGTCTGCAAAATGCTTTGTGGTCTGAAAATATCTTTTCTTACAAGATCATTACTCTTCTGGAATGAGGTTCTTATGCAGAATACCCATCAGTTTGCCATTATTAATTCTACCAGGAAGGAAAGCAAATTAGCCTAAATTTTAGTGCTCAATGAGTCAGAACCAGTTAGAAGTCACCTCTGGGTACAGAAACCTTAACAATATGGCTCTGCAATACCAGGCACTCAGTAACAACATAGAAACTCTTCCAGACATCAATATTTTCCCTTCTGTTTTCTGCTTCCTTTATCACATTTTTAGGAGATGGGAATGCAGACTTTTTTTACATTTATTAAATAAAGAAGTTGATGATGAAGACAGAATGGGGGCACATTTTGGCCACCCAACAATGCAGTAAGGTGTTTTTGAGTGGTGGCTTAATTCATTTTAAATTACATAAAGACATCAATATCACATTGATAGTCTGTCCACAGTGATGCTTGTTATTTCTGCCCTGAGCTGGGTCCAAAGTAGAGAAAGTTAATCAAATTCAATCCTCCTGGTTTGTTCTCCTCTCATTCTGGGGTTGTAGGATAGCTCAAGGAGGGAGGACAGACCTGCTTTCACACTGTAGTTGTTTTCCTTGGACTGGCTGTGGACAGACAGAATGGCATCTCTAGACCTGGAAGAATTAGGGCAAGTTCTATGAAAATGCTGAGCTTTCCCCTGCTCTGTCCTCCCCCTGGTACACTGGGATCTACCAGCAGCTTGATTATTTCATGCTGTGCATGCTCCCCAAGTCACACTCCCACATAGGAGAAGTATTTTCTTTCCTCCCTGTATTTGACTGCTCCCACAGTCCATCAGCTAGCCCAAAGTGATATAATAATGATTTGCTGGCAAAAAATAATCAAACAAAAAATTTCACTGGCACAGGCTGATTACCTTTTGTTTAGCCACTATCCTAAATTCAAACAAACTGAAATTACTGCAGAACAGGGGAGGAAAAGGCGTCCCCACTTGGAGAGCTGGAAAGGCACATGACAAACATTTGAAATGTTTCAGACTGATCCTTCCCCCTTCCCTGGGCTGGTGCACAGCTCCAGCAGGTGCAGCTTTCCACAACCCTCCATTAAGAGCCACAGCCAAATTCAAAATCTAACCCCAAATTATTATTATTACTATTATTATTGTGAGTCAGAGGAGGCTGAAAGGACCATTTCACAATCCTGATTGGATTCAGCTGCAGTTCACCATTGGCAAATGATCTCCATGATCATCCTGCCAATGTTGCGGTGCTTTTAAAATGTCCTGACACGTGCTTTAGTGTGAGCATCACTGGATTCTGGCTGGTTTCCAAGAAATGAATCTTCTCAGCAAATATTCTGCAGGGTGAGCATAATGTGGTCTGTAACACAAATGCAAAACACGGCTGTAGTTTACCCTGAGGGGGACACTGATGTGTGATGATCTAAACAGGCCTTTAAGGCCCAGACTGTCCGGATTGTAGGAGTCCCTTGTGAGCAAGGCTGGAAAATAAAGTGAGAATAATCTGGAAACAGCAACTAGCTTCACCCAAGGAGGTTAATGAGGAAAGAAATTTTCCTGTTATAACAGTCCTGGTCACCAGACTCTCCCTCCCCTCTCGCCTGTCCCTCCTCAGGGACAGTCTGCAATCGCAGCCCCATCCAATGACCCTTCCCAATGCTGGGATGCTGGTTGCAGGACAGACCTTTTATTCTCTTCTGTCGGATTACAAGTTTTGGTGTGTTATACCCTAGATTGTATTCCAGAGATCTGCAATGTGGAGAACTCCACAGTTGCTCGCCAGGACTGACTGCAGGGGAGCTGGAATTGCTGAGCCCAGAGAATGGTCCGAGACAAAAAGCAGCCAGACGCTTTCCAGATGTGCACAGCAAAAGGTCACAGGGCAGGTTGCAATGAGGGAAATCTGCTTGGATATCAGAAAGAAACCTTTTTTGCTCCAAGGTGGTCAGCAGTAGCACCAGCTGCTCAGGATGGCTGTACTTCTCCTTTCTTGGAGATACTCAAAACCCAGCAGGACAGTCCCTACACAACATGCTCTAGCTTTGAAGCTGGCCTTGCTTTTAGCAGAGGGTTGGACTGGAGACCTCCAAAAACTCACTGCTGCAAGCAAACCTCTCTTGCTTGGACAGTTACAAAGCAGAAATTTTTCTTTTTTTTTGTAGCGTTTCTTGGTGGTGATCTTCTCATGGTCTGCATTTCTGTAACAGCCTCCTGTTTCTGGCAATAGGGTTTGCTTATGGCCCACTTGTAAAAAACTGCTGGGGCATAGCAGGGTGGTGGAAGGTATTTTCATTACGGAGCATGCATGGCAAATGACCGCATTTTCACAGAATCATAGGATAGTTTGGGTTGGAAAGGCCCTTAAAGATCATCTAGTGTCAACCATGCGCACTGGACCAGGCTGCTCAAAGTCCCATCCAGCCTGGCCTCGATTATTTCCCGGGTTGGGGCACGCTCAACTTCTCTGGGCAACCTGTTTCAGTGCCTCACCACCCGCACAGCACTGAATTTCTCCCCAATACCCAACTTCAGCCTGTCCCCCAGCGGGGTGCTGGGGAAGCAGCTGCGAGCCCCCAGCCCCTCCGGCCCTGCCCCGGCTCCTTCTCCGCCGGCTCCCAGGCACCGCGGCCGAGGAGAGCGGGGCGCGCAGGGCGCGGAGCCGGGCACGCTCGCTGAGAGGCCTCAATGGCTTCTCCACGCTGGATTTTTGAAGTTCAAGAGCGAAGCGGATCGCGGAAGCGAGCGCAGACCGAGGTGTGGGACAGGCGCTCCGCTCCGGTCCCTCCCCGCCGGCGCCACACCGCCTTCTCCTCATCCGCGACACGGAGCCCCGCGCCCAGCCCGGACACCGCCGGCGGGGACAGCGCCGGACGCCGGGCGGGAGGCGGAGCGGTGCCCGCAGGGCTCAGCCGGTGCGGTGCCGGCGCGCGGCACCGATCCGCTCCCGGCCCCGCCCGCGCGCCCCGTGACGTCAGCCGTGACGCCGGGGGGCGGTGCTGGCGGCCCGCGTGGGCGCTGACGCGGCGGCGGCGGGCGGGCCGGCGGCAGGTGAGGCGCGGCGAGCGGGGCAGCCCCGGGTGGGTGTCCCGAGCTCATGGCTGAGAGCGGATCCTGTGCCCGGGGCTCGGCCGAGGAGTCTCGGCCCGGCCCGGCCTGGGCTCGGCTTTCCCCTTCCGGCCGGTCCCCGACGGGTCTGCAGGCCCAGCCTGGGCACCCAGGCCCTGCAGGGGATCCAGCACTGACAGCCGGGCCCAGCCGGGGTGGCCAGGCCCAGGAGGCTCCGTCGGTCCTGTGGAGGGCTGGGGGAGGTTTTTGGCCCAGGTGGGCAGGAGCATCTCACTTACGAGGAGATACGGTGAGAGCTGGGCCTGTTCAGTCTGGAGAAGACTGAGAGGGGATCTCATCAATGCATATAAGTATTTTAAAGGCGGGTGCAAGAGGATGGTACCAGGCCCTTTTTGGTGGTGCTCAGTGACAGGACGAGGAACAATGGTCATAAACTAAAACACAAGAAGTTCCACCTCGACGTGAGGAAGAACTTCTTTACGTTGAGGGTAGCAGAGTGCTGAACAGGCTGCCCAGGGATGCCTCGGTGTCTCCTTCCCTGGAGATATTCAAAACCCACCTGGATGTGTTCCTGTGTCACCTGCTCCAGGTGACCCTGCTTTGGCAGGGGGTTGGACTGGACCAGAGGTCCTTTCCAACCCTAACAATTCTGCCATTCTGTTTGGTGAATTTGGGGTGCTGCAGATAATGTGGAGAGGGGACAAGCAATGGGTCTTGTGCCTTAATGTGTGGTTGCTTGGTCAGTGAGTGCTTGGGCTGCCCTGTGTGCAGCCAGTCCAGGCCAGAGAGGTCTGGCTTTGAGGTGGTGCTGCTGGCTCCTGACTATGCAAGCTACTGTGCTTATTTTGAGCAAGAGTATTCATTAAAGAGAAAGCAGAGAGGAAATTATCACAAGGATGAGCATATCTGAAGAAAGCATGACATAAACACTCAGGGTGGTCTGATACAGCAGCCAAAGGCACACTCAGCTGTAGCCAGACCTCCTGGCCTTGCCTCCCTTCCCCACTGTGGCACTGACACATACCCTGATACAGTGGGCCTGGTGGCCCTGGCCGTCGCTGGCGCCTGTGCTGCAGCAGCCCATCACTATGTGTGCGTGTGGGAGGCAGGAGGACGTGTCTGGTTCCTCTGGCAGCATTTTCGTGGTTGCTCTTTGTCCCATGTGTCTGATGGAGATGCTGTCCAGGCAGGATCTGGTCTGGGCTCTTGGAGAACTGCCTCCTGCAGTCTGAGTGAGGTGTAGATAATATATGTCTAGACAGTGACAGATTTTGGGATCCAGCTCTGACTCTCGTCATGCTACAGTGATACTTTGCATGTTACTCCTGCTCTGCCTTAATTTCCCCATCTGTGAAATGAGTGGCCTCTGACAGAATGACTGAGAAAACAAATTGGCATAAACCAGCACACACTTGCAAGATTTAATCATAAATCTTGACCAGCAAATGCCTGGCCCTTGACGTTCCCTGTTCCCTCATGGTTCACCCTCCATGGGTCTCTAATCTTACCACCAAGAATGCAGTGTTAATGCATTTTCATCTTATTGCTGGGGGATGAGAATGTTTTATGGGAGGGCAAAGTTTGTTGGCCACTTCAGTTTTGCCCTTTGCTTTCTCAGGCACAGTGGAGCTTATGAAGGCCGAGCAAAGAGCTGGATGGTATTTTGTGTGAGCAGAGACAAGTGGCATCCAGACGTGGGGAACTGCAGACAGGTAACAAGGGAGCATGATACCTTTGAAAAAGATAGGGCAGGAAATGGGACTGGTTCTTGTAGTGCTACAGCCACTGCCTTAATTTCAGCTGTGTTTGGTTTTAATCACTGGACTGATTAAATAGTGATAGAAATAATGACAGATAAACTGTTTTAACTTTGTAGAGGCTTGTAATTAAGATTTATAGGGGTGACCAGAGTAAATGACTACCAAATATCTCTGAGAAAACAGCTTCTATTTCTCTGGAAACTGAAGACAATTTTTATTGTAAAACTCGTGGAGGATATTTTGAAAGCCATTTCTTATAATGTGGGGGTTATCCAAAATAGAAGCCCTTAATATGGGTGTTGTTGCTAATCTACCTTAGTTGTGTTTTTAATATTGCAAGCAAATCTTTCAACAGTGAGAGTACTTCTTAATTTTTTTTTTTTTTTGTCCTTGAGAGAATCTCCTCTTGCTAAGAAAACCATGGCTTGTCAGCAAGGAGCTTTATTAAAAGGCAAAGCCTTGTCATGCCTTGCCTATTTATATGAGACTTTTAGACTCCTGGAGACAAAGCACAGGCCAAGAAAGGAAACTGTGTCCTTATGAGTTTGTAGAAAGAGATTCTTTTCTGCTGGCTAGTCACTATGTCGTTGCTCTCTCTCTTTTGTGTTTCACTCTATCTGAACATAAATCAGCAGCAATGTTATAGAGTGTTACAGCAGCTCTCTGTGGAGGACAAACAGAAACAATCACAGTATTATAAAGCTCAGGGTAGCCTGCAAACACTGTATAAAACAATGAAATTTGTCCTGGAAATAAGTCTGAGGTGTAATCCCCAGCAAAGGGACAAGTTACCAATTTGAGGATATAGTGTATGGTGCCTTTTGAGCTTGATTTGTTTATTGTGGTCTGGGTTTTAAAAGACAGTGTACCTGTGGGCAGAGTCAATCTCACACAAGTCTGGTGTGCTTTAAACTTCCTATGATGAGACATGTGAATGATGGTCTTGGGTTTTTTACACCTGAATGCATCAGATCTTGGTTCAGTTCCTGACTTGGTCACAGTACTGCTGCGTGACCTTGGTCAAATCATATCTTGTGAAATGGAGGCAGCTTTTCTGCCTTCCTGTTTAGATGGCAAACATCACAGGGCAGGGACTGTGCCTTATTGTCTTTTGCCATAAGACCGTAATGTCATGTGGGACTCCTGGTAGCTACTGAGGTGTAAATAGAATAAGTGCCTGGATAAGCAAAAAATGTTTGAGACTTGCATGCTGTTTGCTTCTCCCATCTATGACCTGTTTGTAGACATGGCTGTGAAATGAGCTGTGAAATTAACTGGTCAGAATGAAATACTTCATAGCATGGCCTTCAAGCAGCACATCACCTACCCACCTTGCCCTGGAAAGTGACAGGATTAAAGTTATAAGAGTTCTTAAAACTGTGAAAGGAGTGGGGAGAAAACCGGGAAGGGGATTATCCCACATTGGGTACCCTTTGGAGATGGGAGTGAAGAAGAAGATGGACAACTTCTGAAAAGGTTCAGGCTTCTTGATTTTCATAGTTATTCTTGCCAGGCATCCTCTGCAGCCAGCACGTGCCTCCCACTGCAGCTGTCTCTTGTGCCAGCACAGAAGCAGGGCCTGGTGCATCGCTGTGCCGGGTGCTCACAGCGGGCGCTGGCTGGTGAGGGTTTTGGGGGAGCACATTGAGAGGCTGGTGTTCACATTGCAGAAACACAGCCAGGGAGGTTGACTCGCCTGTGCCCTTGTTTTGCCCTCTGATCTGCTGTGTGCTATCCAGGCGGTGCCCCAACCCTGCTTGACACCAGCTGAGATCTGCAGAGCATTTGCCAAAGGTCTTTAGAAAACATTCCCAAAGCATCCTCAGTTGTCCTCTGGCAGTCACTTGTGAGAGCTCAATGGGCTGTTCCTCCTGTTACAGTTGTGTTCTTCCTAGGTGAACTAGCATGCAGCCCTGAGGTAAATGTGGCCAGTGAATGCATCCCTCTGAATGTCCTTGGGAGCAGATTTCTTTTGTCTGAGTTCATTCAGTCACCAGGTCACCATGAAACTCTCGGCTACAGTAAAACTTCTAAAAATTGCATTTATAATTGGTCCATTTCTGAGTTCCTGACGTGCATGTCTTCCTCTCCCAGCAGCCTGTGCTCCTGTGGTGTATAAGCCACACCATCTGTGGCCCTAGAGAGAAAAGACTGAAAGTTTCTCTCAGTGCACTTCACAGGTGGGGCTGGTTCTGATGTGTGGGTACTTGGGACCATTCATATCCCATTCCAAGACCTCTCCTGGCTGTCATAGGGTATGCCTGAGGTGCTTTGGTTCCTGCTGCTGTCCACATGCAAAAAGGGGTTGACCAGTATGTTAAGCTTTCATGTATCACTACAGGGCATGCCATCCATCATCGGGTGGGAAAAATCCTTTCCAGGACAGGCCAGCTTTGATTCTCTGGCCTTAACCTGATTTCTTTTTCTCAAGGAATATGAATGAAGGGACAAGATAGGTCTGACAGGGATGATGTTGGCACAGTTGTCCAAGGGGAGTTTCCAGTGGGGATAGCCTCCTCCAGCCTGTGCATGTGAGTGACCTGGGATGGCTAGAGAAACACTGAAGTTTCATGCTTTGTTTTAGTTGCAGGTAGGAAGATGAGTCCAAAAATTACAACAGAGCTGCTGAAGCAACTGCGGCAGGTGATGAAGAATCCCAAGTATGTCCAGGAGCCTGTCCAAGCCTACATAGTGCCCTCTGGAGATGCCCACCAGGTATGGATGGATGCATTATGGGAATGGTCACACTTTCCTTCCCTGCAAAAAATAAAAGCCAGGTGTAACTAAAATCATCCTTTGTTCACTCGCTTTAATGGTGCTAGCATAAAATTCTGGGTAACCTGAGAAATATCAGATTGGAAAGCATTTCTGGGGTCTGTTCGGGAGACTGAGGTTTTTATCTTCTTGTAACAAATCAAAGTGCATGTTCCACCAACTGCTTTTCATCAGATTGTGTTCAGGGAGCTTACACTGCAGAAAAGGGATCTTGCCAGGGCACTTGCTGTGCCCATGCTGGCTATTGGGAAGATGGGGTTTACTCGAGGTGGAACAGGCCTTATCTGGGCTTGACTTTCCCCAGTAGCACCTCCTGATCAATACATACTCTCAAGCAAGGTAGCAAAGGTTTAGTTGCAGAGCTTTCTCTTTGCTTCATTCATTTCTTGGTGGAATTTGTTGCCTTATGCTAGACCCTTTCAGATCCCACAAGGAGGAGTCTTTGGAGGGGCAGGGAAGGAACAGGCCACAGTGACACTTCCCTTTCCATGCTGCTCTGCATCATGTTCTATGCACCAAAGACAGGAGGGAAGTCTGGCCCCAGGGTGGTAACCCATGACAGTAATTGTGCTGCTTCCACTGTTAGAATTTTGTAGTCCGTGACATAAATTTTAAATTGCTCAACTGCCTTTTACCTCCCCTGCTTGCTCATGTGCATGTTTCACTCTTCTATTCACTCTGTTAGGAGACCCAAGAACTGCTGAGGGTTTTTCCTTCCTCAGCCATTTTCAGGAAACAAAAGACCTGAAGCTTTACTGGCTCACACCCAAAGCTCCCTTTTACCCCAGGGTGCACAAGAGCAAAATGCAACTGAATCAGAACCTTTGCCCTTGACTTGGCACTGGGGTGAGCCAGGTCCGGACTTGCCTGTGCCCTGGGACCATATGTGCAGCATCGTGTTTCCTCATAGGGAGGTCCAAACTTGGGCAGGTAGGGGGAAGGCGTTTTCTGCAGCTGCTATTGTCTGCTGCATTCCTGCCTCAAGCTGCCTCTGTCCGTATATAACTCTGGTTTCATTTCACTAGACATTAAATGCTGTCATGTGAGTTGAAGAATGTGACCCTCAGGACTTCTGAGTTTTTCTGTTGCTTTCTTTTCCTTGACAGAGTGCAGTTAAGCAGAGAACCCCATGTTGCTATTTCCTGCCAGGCGAGTTGGTCAGGTTTCTCTGCAGAGGGAATCTATCTGAATGGAAACGATTACTAAAAACTGCCGATTCTGGTGCCTCCTGAATAGCTGGTGCAGGATTTTTTTCTGTGAGGGCTGGGAATTGAGGCAGTTTCTGCCAATGACAGAAACCTGTTGATCCCAGAACAGCCTTACTGATTCCAGGTAAATTGTGATGACCTGTGATTTGAAAACTTCTCCATGGTCCACGCAAGGGTTTGTTTCCTGTGTGCAAACAAGAACTTTACAGCCCTGCAGTCAGATTTTGCTCTTAGGCAGCTCCCTCCATGACTCAGAATAATTATAGCCAAGCGTTTGGTGGCCTAAGCCATTTCTTCCCCACAGCCCAAACAAGCTATGTATTGCTGTCCTTGCTTCTCTCGGCTATTCCTGAGGCTGTCCTGGCATCCACATCACAGAACTTGTCAACAAATAGGGCTTTCCATCCTGTGGTGTTGCCACAGGGTTTAGATTGGGGGAAGCTTTATTCGTTTCTGGGTTGCAAAGGAACCCCTGGATTGGACTGATGCTGATATATCCTGATGCTGCAACTTGCTGACTAATTTCTCTTTGTAACATTGGGAATGTTGACGAGCTGTGATTTCTGTGATGCTTTTAATATTGGTTTTCCTGCAATTTCCTAGATTATCATACTGCCAGGAGTCTTGCTACCAGTTGTATCCTTTGCTTTCCATGTTTAGTTGTATAAGAAACTGAAAGACTTGCAGAGCTTCTCAAACACAGCTGGCTCTGACTCAGGCTTAACCAAGGCTGCCTTGGATTTGTGGCTCTTGCACTCAGCCTTGGATGTTGGCTGGCTGCTTTAATCTTTGAAATTTTTGATGCTGGTGATAAGAAGTCAGAGAAACAGACTCTTTCCTTGGGGACATGCGTGGTCCAGAGGCTGATGAGAAAGGAGGACAGTCCCAGCCAAAAGTGGAATGAAGCCCAAAGAGTCTCACTTCTTTTCATGCATGCTGGGTGTCTACAGGTGCCCAAGGATCATGAAGGGATGAAAAGCCATGTTTTTGGGAATGAGGCACCTAAGCCCTTTGTGGTTTGGTTAAAAATGTCTGTCAGAGGGATGCTGCAGTGGTAAAAAGCAGGATCCATTTTTATGTTGAGTCAGTGTGTGTTTACATTGAATCTGGAGTTTGTCCATATGGGACTATTCAGAGATTGGAAGAGCTGCTTCTTAATGGGAGTGAATGATGTTTGGATTAGAGCTTGGGTTTGGAGCCAGGCACAGCTTAACTGTGGCTGGCTTCACCCTCCAGGCCTTTGAGGCCTCCAGACTCAAAACAAATTTGGTCAGGTTTGGCTGGTTTGCCACATGAAGAAAGCACCTGTCCAGCTTAGGGCCCCGTGTTTGGCTTGGCAGAGGTGCTGTCTTCTGCTCAGGGCTGGCTTCTCTAACACACACTTGTGCTGAGCTGAGGAATCAGCCGAATTATAAAGCAAGAGATGGTTTGTGCACAGGTTGCTCTGACCTGTTCCAGATCTTACCAATGCAGTTAGGTTTCTGGCAGTGAATACCTCCCTCTCTCCAGGTACACAGCAATGTTTGTTCTTTAATGACACCAGTGTTGTGCCTCTAAGGGTAGCCAGATGCAGTTTGCATTGCTGATCTTGGTTGACATTAGGCTAGAATGAGCTTCAACATGTTTACAGCACAACCATGCAGGCTCTGGGGATAAGCAGCACTGATTTTTTGGGGGTTCTTCCTGGCTTAGCTGAGGGGTTTTTGTGATGTAGCCCCCAGTTTTGTCTGTGTGACTGACAGGTGTGGTGAAAGGACTGAGGAAGGCCAGGTTGAAGGCCGTCAGAGCTGCAAGACAAGCCCCGGGGAAATACCTTGTTCTCACTGTGCTGTGGTCTGTGCTTTGTGTGGCATACACAGGTGTTCCCCATGTAATTTTAGCTTGTGCAAAACATGGGGTCATCTTTGCACAGTGGGGGTTCCTGCATGGAATAGAACAGGTGCGTGTGCAAGAATTCAGACTGACAGATGAATGAACTGTCTTTCCCTCCAGATCCCTGATACTCCCTTTTAAAGCCCTTCTGCCTCATTGTAAGCTCTTAAAACACTCCCTGGATTTGTCTGTGAATGGGACAGCATGAGGTATGTCCATGCAGTCAAGGTCTTTGCTAATTTGGGTCAGCTTTTACCAGATCTAAAACTGATACACTTCTTTTCCTTTTGTATTTTTTAAAAATTGTTTTCATCCATTTCACTCTTCTGTGGTATTAACCCATGCTATGAATGTGAGGTTGCTTGTCTGCACAAGGAAACTAGTCTGTAGTCTCTGCTATGTTGGTCAAGAGAAATGGAAAAGAAATCGCTGGTCTGGTCTGAGATGCACTTAAATGATGTGATCCATGATGGGAAATTTCCAGTATCTCCTTCAGGCACTGGACCCTGGGAGATGGTGTCCCACCTTCAAGCTGGGAAGTGTAGGGATGGGGAGTCATAGCAGTCTAGGAAATGTTGGAATGAGGAATCCTCAGGTCCAGCATCGCTCTTGCCTTTGTGTTCTCTCCTGCTGCTCTGAGACAGGCAGTGGGTGATGCCTTAACAGGACTCCTAGAAACAGAGACTAGACAGGAGTAAGGGAATAAAAGTAGGTATTTATTTGAAAGGCCTTCAAAGGTACACCCTGGGGAGCCTGAAGCTATTCTCAAAATGGGCCCCAAGATGGGCAACAGGTCACGAGTTCTTCACCCTTTTATAGGTTTGGTTCATTTGCATATCAGGGTTAATTCTCCAGTTAGAGCTTCAGTTTTCCCCTCAGCTTACCCCCGCTTTAGAGGCTCTTTGGTTTATACTTTTGGCCTAGGAAGGTCTTGGTGTCCTTGGAAAGCAGATCCAGAGAGGCTTTGTTATGTCTACGTAGCATGAGAGAGTAGAAATTAACAGGCTACAAGAAACTTTCAGGGTTACACACTAAGCATTGTAGAATTTGAAAAATATAAAAGTTAAAACCTAAGGCATCATGGGGAAACAGATGCTTGATTCTGTTCCCTCAACAACTTTGTCCTCTGTCTGCTGATGCCTTTGTCATTATTGGTGACAATGTGCTGTGTGGGGCTGAGGGATCCACTCCATCAGCTAGAGCTGTGCTGAGGGCAGTCCTCCCTTCCCAAGGTGGGTATCCCAGCCTCCCTCGTCCCTACAGCTGCTGAGCGTGTCACAGCCCTGTGGGGCTGGACAAGAAAAGGCACAGGAAACTAACTGGGTCATAGAGGAGGGCACGCATGGTCTCCATATCCCCCTCCTTTCTGCCAGCTTTCACTAGTGTTTGGATAAAATAGAGGATTTCTTTGGACCGTATACCAGAAATCTTCCTTGGCAACTGGGAGCAAAACCCACTCAACGAGATCCTCTTTTGGGCTGTGAGATTTACTGTCCCAAGGTTCAGCTTCAAAATGTTAGTGGGGGATGGTTGGTTGGCTTCTCCCAGGAAGGAAGAGACATGGCTGTTGCAGAAGGGATTTGATCATGGCGTGATTTGGAGCAGAAATAAAGGGTTGGTCCCAGGTGCTGTAATTTGTGCTGCTCACTCCCTCACTCCTGTGCTTTGAACCCTCTGTCTTCTTTAGACCAGTGAAGAGTAACAGATTTGAAAGGAGTATTTTTTTAACAATCAGGTGATTCTATCACAGTAGAGACTAAAACCACCTGAGAATCGGGCTGTGATTTCTTAGCTCAGTTCCCAAGATGCTTCTTTTGCCCCAGCACAGCTGGGTGCAGAGACACTTTATGGGCAGAGAAACAGACTTGTTTTTCAGACCATTTGTAAGGTACAAATCCAGGGGTTTTGCAGCTCACACATCAGTGCTGTCAGCCTGGATTAAGCTGATTTGCTGATTTGCACTAGTTCATTAACAGGCCTACTCAGCAGTTCTGACCTACAAACTTGCGAGAATGGAATCCCATAAAAAAGGCATGTGGGCCATGTGAAGGTACAGTTGTTCTTTTAGTTTTGGCAGTTCCTGTTAATATCAGGTGTCTGTGCATTCTCAGGCTCTTCTACAACATTCTGAAAAGATGTGTCCAGAAGCACAGGTTTGGGATGAAGATGGACTAATAGCCTTTGATTCCCTCTCATCCATCAAACCATGGTCTGGTGGTTTTGGCTGTAGTCGATTTTGAGTAGGCAAGGAAGAAGTGAGAGGATCAGTATCTATTTATGAGAGGTCCCAAGGGTTAAATTTTTTACAGTCTTACCACCTTGATGATTTTCTTTCAATGTCACAATTGCAGAAAAAAAAGTCTTAAAGGAATTCTTATAAATGCCAGTGAGGGGACTTCACTGGAGATAGTGAATTTTACAGATTTTAGGTGCTGATTACTCTGGTCTCCGAGATCGGGGGGTGCTTCTGGTTTCCCTTCCCTTCACATTGCAGACCTGATTTATTTGTTGCCCAAAGGGGAGGCTGAGTGTGAAATAAACGTCTGCAAACCCTGAAGCACTTCAGTGTTTACAGATATTTGTGGGAGAAAAGTGCTGCAGCTTAAAAAAACCCCACCAGTTGAACATAAATACAGTATAATCACAGTGGAGTAGAGCCCAGGAATTTTTAACTCATTTTGTTCTCTCTGTGGTGTCCTTTAGGAGAAAAAGCTTATCAAAGTATTTGTCATCAGCTGATTGTTTTTTTCTCCTGCTGCTATAAATAATTGCTGCCTCTTTTGTTTTCTAGAGCGAGTACATTGCACCCTGTGATTGCAGAAGGGCATTCATCTCTGGATTTGATGGCTCTGCAGGTACCTTTCCAGAACTTGGGTTCTTGCATAATTCTCCTCTAAAGAAACAGTTCCATTCATGGCATAGAGGCAGGATGGAAAAGAAAATCTATCCAGCTTGTTTGGACTGTTTTATTCCCATTTCAGCATCTGCAGAATTGTGTCTTGGCTACCCGCTGGAATTATGTAATATCAGCAGAATAACAAGTTTTCAGAAAATGTTCAACCCCTAAATGAACCTCTCGTAAAGTAAAATCCTGTTAACTCTTTAATGTGGTGCTTGTAACCTGTGGTCATTTCTTTTGATGTGCAGCCAGTATGAACAGATTTTTACGGTGCCCGTTCGGGCTGGGTGAGTAGTGGATGGACTTTAGCTGGCCTTTCTGTTTAAACAGAGCCAGGGCCAGAAACTCTGCATTTGGAAAATGCACTGTGGAAAAGTTTGCTTATCTTGCCGAGACAGGATGTTTTCTTGGCTGTAGGATGGGTCTGTGTTTCAAGAGACCTAGTTTTTACCCTAGCTGTACCCTAAGCTGTGCAAATTACTCTGCTCTGTGGTTGTTGGAAAGTCACTTTAGTCTACTGAAGTTTTTTTCCCCTCTAATTGCATATCAGTTTAATAAATACTGGTACCTCTGTTTGGAGGGTCTATTCATCAGTTCCTATGAGCTCTGGGACCTCATTTGGAAGGTGATAAATCCAGGGCTGTGGGCTGCTGTTAATGGCTCACATGAATCCTGTACTAATTTTGCCCTTTCTGTGTGACTTCTTCATAACCTTCCTCTCTAATTTGTGCCTTTGTTATGTACTTGGAAGGTCTGTTCCCAGCCTAATGCTCAGCAAATCAGTGAGGTTTCACACAGGGACTCACCTTGTGTTTCTTGCTTCATCTTTTCAGGCTGAAGCAACTTAAAATGGGGTTGGTGTTGGGAGAATTTGGTAGAAGACAATGAGTTAATAATTGGAAACTCTGCTCTGCTAATCTGGGCATCAGTTTTTGGTGACAGAGAGTATGGTCAAGATGCAGTCTCCAAAGACTTGGATTCACTTTCAGTTTGTACCATGGTTTGTTCTGTTTTATATTGTCAAGGGCAAGGCAGCTTGAGTGCCTTGCTGGGGTGTCACTGCTCCTCAGCTGTCTGCTTGCATCCCTCCATCTGGAGTCAGTGGAATGGGACAGACAATGAAACCAGCAGAAGTTTGTAGTCATGTTTCCTGTTCAGCCATCTCTGCTGGAGCTGTAACATTTGGGAAAGGGGTGCAGCTGACAGCTGGGAGTGACACCCATGTCTGCAGGCTGGTATCAGCTGATTCTTGTGGGTGGCCAGAGCCCAGGCTTCCTCCCAAAAAGAGTTTGGGATGGAGTTCAGGGATGTACAGTATGTGTCTTACTGTGACAAGAGCCAAGTGGAGACCACAGTCTCTGTTACAGTATGTTTGGAAAGCCCCATTTACCCAGTTCCACTGTCTGGCTGAGATTTGCTTAAGTTGAGTTCATCTGAGGCAGTTCATTAAGGTGCATCTGTGTGCATACTGTCTCCAACAGGATTTAGAAGGTCACAGTGCAGGGGCAACAGTGAATGTCTCCACTGAAACAGGAATAGCTTTTGAACAGTGATCAGAGGTGCCTTTTAGGGAATTGGGGTGAATTTCAAACACTGTCCCTGCTGTCTGTGTCTCTGCATGGTGGCAGCCCAGCCTGAATCACCCCTCCTTTCTGCCTCCCTGCCTAGGTACCGCCATAGTCACTGAGCAGCACGCAGCCATGTGGACTGATGGACGCTACTTCCTGCAAGCTGCACATCAAATGGATAACAACTGGACACTCATGAAAATGGGTATGCAGGAGCCTGGGATACTTCTCAGTCCCTTTGCACATGTACAGCTTCAGCCCTAGGGATATATCCCATCATGCAGGGACTTAGGGACATCTTGGATACACTGCTTCTGCTTTAGTGTCCTGTGAAGACTCTTGTCTGTGGGTCTAAACATTCATTAGTAGATATATCTGATGCATTAGCTTGGACGTTTTGTATAGTGTTGGAATGTTTCAATGTGACTACTTATTTGAACTTTTTCTTTTAAATCCTTGAAGGTCTGAAAGATACACCAACTCAGGAGGATTGGCTAGTGAGTGTCCTCCCAGAAGGCTCGAAGGTGGGAGTGGACCCTTTCATTATTCCAGCGGGTTGGTTTTACTCTATGTTTTTAACTCTGGGTTGGGCAACTAGATTTTGCTTCCTTGCTTCTCTGGCTGAGCTGTTGTGTGGTGACGTGCAGCTAACCATGTTTCAGATGTAGTGGTGGTTATACTGTTACGCAAAACAGGTTAGATTTTGGTTTAGCTATGTATCACAAGAGTTCCACAGCAGTACATTGACTCCAAAACACAAGGGATGAAACTTGCTTTCTAGGCTTGCAGTGACTTTACCTGAAAAGCAGAATCCTGATCACCAATTTTTGTCTGTGCTTTGGCTTGTCACGGGCACTTCAGTACAAAGGTGCTGAATGCCTTGGCCAGCATGTGAGCAAGAACACCCAGGCAAAATTCATGCTGCTACTCCTGCTTGGTGGTCTTAGGATCTCTGCAGCGTTCCCTATAGGAAGCACAGGGAGAGGTATCATTTATATCATAGTATCCATCTATTCATGCTTCAAATCATGAGGCCCAGTGCAAAGGTCACTGGAGGCTAGGGGAGATATTTGTTTGTTCAGATGGACTAAGAGCCTGTCTCATGGCTGTGTGGAAGCAACTCTCATCTTGTCTAGCTTCGATCTAGCATGGTTCTGCACTGGGGGAGAGGACACCCTTAGGGCAGCTTCTGCCATGGCTTCTTCCAGAGACTTCTGTCTCCCAGCTGGAGCAGTTCTTCTTCAGCTCAAGGATGAGGCTACAGGACTGTGAAGTTCTGTACCTGCCGCTGGCTGTTGTGGCGTGTTTGTGGAACTGTAACTGCAGTAAAAGCAAAGTAATTTTGCTTTCTTTTTTGAGGGAATGGGAATAAAGCGGGGCTGGAAGGAAAGGAGAAGACTCTGATTCTTGAGTTTGACCTCTGTGAACATATGTTGTTGAACATATGTGTGTTCCTTAAAGCCACCACTCCTGACTTTCTTCCCTTTGGCAGACCAGTGGAAGAGAATGTCCAAAGTCTTGAGAAGTGCTGGCCACGACCTTGTGCCTGTCAAAGAAAACCTGATTGATACAATCTGGACAGATTGTCCTCAACGCCCCTGCAAGCCTCTCATCACGCTTGACCTGAGTTACACAGGTGAGAGGCTTAACTCCCAACAGACATGGGTTGTTCCTATTGCCCTATCCCCTTTTGCTTTTCTCTTACAAAGGAGAGAGAAAAACAGTACTGCAGCACAATGTGGTCTCTGTGAATAGGTCAAGAAGGTGATCAAACCTTAGCTAATGAGCCCTCTATCCTCAAAACTTCAAATAACTATTTGCTAGAAGTTAGGTAACTTCAAAACAAATCCATGGGCATCTAGAGGGCAGCTCCTTTGAGATAGTTCATATCAGTTACTAGAAAGGAGTGAGGAGCACAAGCACAGTATGTTGGTCTGTATTTACTTCATTATCCCCTGCAAAGTTAGGCACTGTAGCTTTTCCTGTTGTATTTTGCAGGGGTCAGCTGGAGAGACAAAATTGTAGCCCTCCGTTCAAAAATGGCTGAGAGGAAAGTCATGTGGTTTGTGGTAACGGCCTTGGATGAAGTAGCATGTAAGTCTTTGCATCTCCTTTCTCAGTTCTTTCTACAAAATAAATGTTCTTCCTGCCTTGGAAAGGAAGAACCATGCCAGGGTGAGAGGCACTTATGACAGCATGTTCGTTAGACATCAGTTAACTTCTTATCAAGTACAGTGGTGGTAACAGGTCACAAACAGCAAGCCTGTATTTCTGCACTGTGCCTCATTACACCAGTGCAGCTCCTGAGTATATTTTTGGCCCAGGAAATGTAGCAAACCACCACCTTTGTAAAACAGCCCAGGCAAAGGGAGAGGAAGGTCATGTATAAAGCCTGAGGCAGCGTGATGGAAAAAAAAAGACCTGTGAGATATTCTGGCTGTAAAATATCCCGATGCTGCCTCACCCATTGGAAAGATGGAGACTGTTTTCTGCTGTGCAGTCTGGGCTATAAACAAAGCAGTGCAACATGTGGCTTTGTATACATAAGGCAAGGGTGGGGTTCACCGCATTCACAGTAATCTTCCTAATTGTCACAACTTCTTAAGTCAGTCTCTACCTCTCCTGTGTTCAGCCAATGCTTTGGTTAAAACAAGTATGTCAGGGCTCAACTTGTTTTTCCAGATCATTTCAACCCAGGGTCTCACTAGAGTCCCCTCTGTGTTTGGGGCCCCAGGATGGCTGGGTCTCCACATGCTGGCTCCCAGCCCAGTGTGTAGGAAAGGAGAATGGCCAGAAACAGCAGTGGTTTCCCCAGCACTGCTGTTCCTAGTACTGTGTGTCCTTTTTGCAGAAATCACCGGTGCATGGACTGCTGTAGGGGGAGTGTAACACTGGCAGGGTGTGAGTGCTGCTCATGCCTGTGCCCCATGTCTGATCTGGAAAGGTAGAAATGGAGGTGGTGTTTTCCTCACTCCAGCACTGCCAGCACAATGTCCCTGGCACTGGCTGAAGCCAGCTCGATGAGGTCTGTGGGCTCTCCTGGATCTGGGACACTGAGCAAAGAGCTTGTTTTGTGAAAGAAGTACTTCTGAGAGTGGTGAATATGACTCCTCCCTGGGGAGGCCTGCATGAGCAGAGATTGTATGTCTCACGTTTTCAGGAGCATCTCCAATTAAATTAATGATAAATTGGTGCCCTGAGGTGGTTTCAGATTAAATGTCTCCAGCAAAGTGAAGCCTGGTTATGAATCAAGAGTGTTAAGATGAACCAGAGAAGGTCATGAGACAAGCTGATTTTCGAGTGCCTGGTTGATTTCTTATCCTAAAGGGGGAAGGGGAGAAGTTGTGTTTTAATTTTATCTAATTCAATTCACTGTAATAAACTCCAGACAAGTTCCTGGGGACAGAAAAAGAGCCACAAAGGAGATTGTTGCCTTCTTACTGCATTGGGAATTGACTGAGCGAGGAAGTTTGTACCCATGCAGTAAAAAGTTCTTTGTGGCTCTTTCCTGCATTCAAGTGACCTACTCATTCCCTGGGGAGAATTAAGCTCTATTTTTACTTTCATGGCAGAATTTGCAGTTCGATGAATACAGTGCTGGGTTGTAATTTAGGACATGTTGGTTCTTTTCCCAGCTGTCCTGCTGGCTGGCCTTATTGGCTTGAGTAACTCATTTCAGCTAATTGGATACCCTGGAGTTTTTATTTGACCCTAAAATCAGAATTTTAGAGGTGCTGAACATCTACTTCCCCTCTTGACTTTGTCTGGAGTTGTGTTGGATAAAATCTTTGTGAAAAATAGCTGTACAGTCTGAATCTGAGATATTGGAGGTGCCCAAATGAGAGGCCTTTTTGGGGTATTTTAGTCTCGCCTATTGTGTCTTCCTCTTACCTCAAATGTCAAAAGGATTGGAATGAAATGATAGTTTGTAACCTTGAAGGTTTCTGGCTGTTAAGGAGTGAGCTTTTATTGCGTTGCACAGACCAGAAAGGGCAGACACTACTTTTTGTACACGTGTCCTTGTCTTTCCTTGCCTGTACCTGCTTTTTTCCAAGCCAGCCCTCCTTTAGAAGTTAAACACCAGGGAGTGTTCATACTGTGGTTGTGGTGCCATCTCCTGGCAAAAATTTAGGATTGCCGGGAATGCAGCAGGCTGTGGGACAGCTGGGTGGGAGCTGGACCCACGGCCTGCACCCGTGACATCTCATTGCTTGCCTGTGTTTTTGTGAGATTATTTTTGGCTTTCTCTAATGTTGCAGAAGATGAACCAGGACTGTGATTCTTGGTGTTCTTATTTTCCAGGGCTTTTCAACCTTCGAGGCTCTGATGTTGAGTACAATCCAGTGTTTTTCGCATACGCTGTCATAGGAATGAACACAATCAGGTGCTTGTATTCCCTTCTTCTGTTCCCCAAGACACATTTTTCTGGGGGAGAGCTGTTCTAGCAAAGTATTTGTCTTTTCAAAATGCCTACACTTGGGTACTTCAGTGTCCTTTCTGAGCCCTTTTGTCTTCAACATTAGTTGCTCTCCTTCCCTGATCAGAGCTCTGCTGCAGTCCTCAGCATCTTGGCTGACTTGCTGGGTGACCCTGGGCATTATGGCTGAGCCCTCTGTCTGTCACCCTGAGGTAATGTGTAGGGCCTGTGGAGCTCTGGGTGAAATGTGGGTAAGAGCTGAGCCTGGCCTGGACATTACAAACTTTAGGCAAAAGTCTAATTGCTGAGTCACTTCAAAACTGCAGGACTGTGCAGGAAAGTTTCAGGGCTGGCTTATGACAGAAGGCTTCTTTCCTGCCCCATATATTGAGCCTCAGCAAGCACAGTTCTTTTAGATGCATCTGTAAGCTGCTGCCTAGATCCATCTAAGGTAAATCCTGGCTGGGTGAGTGAGTACAGGTTGTGTGTGAGGGTTGAGCTGAACTTTTCAACTCAGTGAAAGTGAGAGCAATGTGATACTTAGAACTACAGTAGCTTTTCTGTTTTCAGATGTTGCCCTTAAAAATTAAGAGTGTGGCTGTTGTTTTCCTCTGTTACTTTCCTGTTTCAAGCACAGTGATGGGATGTAGCCATTTTGCATGTGTCATACAAATAGAAATGCTGTCAGCTCTTTCCTCTTACTGGGGTAGCACATCTTAATTTCATTTAAGCCGTGTGCAAGCCAGTGGTTAAAATGACATAGGACAAAGTAGAGTGTATAATTCACGATTTCCTTTCTCCCTGAAATGTTGCCAGAATGTTTTTTCCTTCCCTCCTTTGCTCCAGCCAGTTTCAGATGTGGTCTCACCTATTTGTTCTCTCCAATTTTTTCTCAGGCTCTTCATTGATGGTGACCGGATGATGGACCCACCTGTGAGGGAGCACTTACAGCTTGACTCCACCCTGGAGCCTGAGTTCAAAATCCAGGTGATGCCCTACGGATCTATCCTGTCGGAGCTGCAGGCTGTTGGTGCAGGCCTCTCACCCAAGGAGAAAGTGTGGCTCAGTGACAAAGCCAGCTATGCTCTGACTGAGGCCATTCCCAAGGTCAGTGGCCCTAGCAAGGGAAAATACTTTTCTCTGCTTGTCATGGTTAGGAAGGGTGTTAATGAGGGCAGCTGGCCTCAGTTTCCCCTCTGCACAGCCCAATGCAGGCTGGAGCTTGTGCAGAAGGGATCCAGCCATGCTGAGGTATTGAGGGGTTGTTAATCCTGGGGTTGCTCCTGCTGGAGCTGCCCTTCCAACTCGCTAAGCCGATTTATCCAAAGAATTGTCAGCTTAAGATAAAACAAGTACAGTGAGAAGAGGGGAGGGAAGAGGCAGCAGGGTGAACTCAGGTCATTCTGCCCACGGGTGGAGCATTAGCTTCATGTGGACAAGCAGCAAGAACTGGAAACTTGCAGAAATTGAAGCAGGAAAGTTGAGCAGGACTTCTGGGAGGGTACATTTGGCTTGATCTGAGTGTCCGAAGGTGGTTGCCCTTACTTAGTTCAGTGACTTGAGGATATCAGGCAATATGTGATGTCTTTTGCTGAAGGCTGGAGGGACAAGATGACAGAGTTTTTGTAGCAGGGAACCTTGTGAGGACGCAGATAAGGTGCAGGCACTGGTTGTCCATGCACTAAGTACATCTGCCGAGGGACAGTTGTAGCATCAGAATAATTTGTGTACACCCATACTCGCTATATCTTGCTACCCTTTTGAACTTGGCTGAATAGGACTCCCCCTGTCCACCTAATATTCTAATAGCCATGAAAGAAGATACTTGGGGAAGGACACAGCAGCTTTGGACAAATAAGCTGGTTTCCATACATCTTGGGTACATCTCTTGTTTGCTAGAGCTCACATTCTCTGGAATACCATCCAGTTACAGTGATGTCTAGTAACTAACAGATACTGTGAGTAAATATACAGTTTTTTTGTCCCTGTCCAGGGTTAAATCTTCAGACACCATCAATCCATTTCTAGGCCTAATACAGAATACTGACAGCATAGTGGCTGTGAAGCATTCAGGATGAATTGTTGCTCTTTTGACTTCAGAGTAGGGAGTCCCTTGCTGTAGTCGTAATCAATGGTTTATCCCCAGTTTGGTTAAGTTGCTGTAGTTGATTTATGTAGAGTATCCATATGGAGAAGTACAGAAGGTGTGACCTAGATAAAGGAATAAAATGAGTTAGAGTGACATTATTTACCCTGCAAGCACTGGAAGTTTTGGCTGATATTGAGTCACTGCAGTGCTGCATGCCCTCTGTATGCAATGGGGAGAGTCCCTGTTTTGAGGAGCTCTGTGCAATAGAAAGCAGGCAAGGAAGACTGAAATGTCTTGATTAAAAGCCATTTAGTGAGTCACTGAAAGAGCCAGTTTTCCTAGTTCCTCCCTGGCTCTCCACCACTTCAAAGCACTCCAGGCCAGTTGCTCAGCTGGTGTGAAGAACACCAGTGCTGGAAGTCCATCTAGTGTCTGTCTCCATCAGAGCCAAATATTGACACTGGCAAAAATCCATTCCATTATTAAACACAGATCTGCAAACGCTTTATAGATTTGTTTACAGCTGCATGTAAATATACTTTTCACAGAAGATTAATAGTACTTACCAGTATCTATGAAAGGCAAGCCAACCTAAGAATCTGACTATTTATCCTGACTGATAAAAGGACTTTTCTGACTTTCTTGTGGCTTTTTCTGTAATTTAGTTTCTGCGTTATGTGGTGTCATTGTTTTGCTGTTTTTAAGAATTTGGAAATTGTAAGCCTGTAGGATTTATGTGAAATTAGTCTTTGCAGAGTGTCTACGGGGCCTTTCCTTGAATTTGAGTGATTCTTTGTATGCTGATACATTTGAAGTAGGAAACAACATGTTGCTTGGGCTGTGCTTCTGTAGGTGCTCATCCCATCTCCTGATCTATAATGGGTAGAGCAAAGAACTGTGGGGCAAAGGACTTAGTTCTTCTTCCTTCTTCTGATGCCAAGTGTGACAAGATTTGAGCAAGTCACCTCAGCTGGTGAATTTCTGAAGATGTGCTGAAACCAGCCAAGCATTCCTGCTAATCTAAGGGCAGGTGGTGTTTGAGGAAGTATGCAGTGGTAAGGGATCAGTTACTAGTTCTTAATGCAGGGTCACCCCATCCAAGCACAGGAAAGCTTTGTCTCAAACCACTGATGTAAGCTCCTTTCAGAACTGGCAGCATGTAAAGCTGAGCTCTGCAAAGGCCTTTCACGTTTTTTGGGGCCTCAATGTGTTTGTCAGAGCTGCTGATCATTAACAGTGGTGACGCTCAGTACTTGGTACCTGGGCTGGGTACCCTTTGCTCCTTGCTACTTGAGGGTGACTGTCAGGTAACAAGTCAAGGTGGCTTTTAGGTCTGTTTCCACAGCCTAAGTTCCACCATAGCATCTGGAAGTAGTGCTTCTCGTTGGCCTCTGGGCCTTCAGTGTCCATCAACAACAGGAAACCTATGGCTCAGACACTGATATAGATCTCTGGTATTTGGGAGATCCAGGTCTTCACCCTGCTTCATGACAAGCTGTTATTTAGTTCTTTGGATTTCCCTATGGCTGTTCTTCCTTCAGTCAGGGACTGTTTTTCCTCTCTATTCCCCAGTGCACTTAGCTGACTATTGGCAACCAGCATCTCACAGTGCTGAAGGTTGAGAGGGGCTGCCAAAGTACAAATTGTGGCCAGGCTGAGTTATTAAATCTGTAGGATTATGTAGTCTGACTAATCCACAAGTAATCCCTGTCCTTCTGCTGCAGGCTTACAGATACCTCACCCCATATACCCCCATCTGCATTGCAAAAGCTGTGAAGAACGCAGCGGAAACGGAAGGCATGAGGAGAGCACACGTAAGTGAAGCCTTGAGTGTCTCCTTGCACATGGCAACAGGTTTGCTTTACCTTTAGGGAAAGAAATAATGTTTTCCTTTCAGTTTTTAATGCTTTGGATAAAAAGCAAATAAGAATTTGGATGGCAGGATAAAAAAGGCTTTTTTTTCAGACATCTGCTGTTGAAGCAGATTTTTTGCTTGTTTTGCATTCCCTTGAAGAACAACATTTGCAATAGTGTGAGGAAACAGCCTTGCTCTGTGGGAAGACTGTGCAGACTTGAGAAGTGTTTTTTGGAGTGTGGGCCCTTAAAGGGATGTTCTTTCCCTTTTGCTAGTTCTGTTGTCTTTGTCAGTGGAGTCTTCAAATTGTTATCACTTGAATAAACACAGCCTAAAGAACACAGAAATTCTTCGACACATGGTGCAAAACACAGGCCAAGATGTTCAGAAGCAGCCAGTGTCCTCAAAGCACTCTTTTAGTCTTGTCATCATGACACTGGAAATGAGGCTTCCATGAAATGATTTCCCAGGAAGCTTCATAGTTTCAAGCAAAGAAGCTGTCTGTGAAACAGGTTCGTGGTGGGGCTGAACTTGTCTCTTGTTTATTTCCAGTTAGTTTTCAAGCAGCAGTTTTCACAATAAGAGAAAAGTGCCAGTTGAAGCAGGGCTTGTCCCATATTTTCTGCAGCTTCCTGGGAACCAGTACTTTCTATTTCAGTGCTTTTCTCTCCCTGTTAGTTAAGGGGAAGTAAAAATAGTTGTACTGAGGCACTTTGTCACCTGCCACCTGAGGACAAAATTGTGCCTTGCTCTTGTACACATCTCCTGCTTCTTGCCCCTGCATGCTGCAAACATGTAGAAAAAAAATGAAAATAAATGAAAAAAAATAAGGCAAGAGAGCCAGAAGCTGTGTGACAGAGGCTGTGTGGTGGCCGTGTGCCCAAAGGACATGTTCCCCTGTTACATCAGCAGATGTGTCCTGTGGTTGCCTTCTGTGATCTGAGATCCAAGATCTTGGCTGTTAAAGCAAAATTGTCTTGAAAGTCATGTGTGGGGTAAAGCCAGTACTTCAGACAGTAAGATATGTCCCAGCAGTAATTATTAACATTCATTTAACTCTCCAGATACTTTTTCAGTGTTTATATAAATTACAGGGTGCAAAACCTGAAAATACCTCTTGGATCATCTCTTTGTTTGCGTTTCTGAAACTTACAGGTTGAATTCTTTTGCATCAAAACCTGTTTATACTGAGGCTTGATAAACCTTTCTTCTTCTCAATTCCCTTTTCTTGTGCCTATTTTAACGTAGATTAAAGATGCTGTTGCCCTGTGTGAGCTCTTTAACTGGCTGGAAAAGGAGGTATTGTATAATTTTTTTTTTAATTTGGAGGCTCTATTGCTGTGTAAAATTCTTCATTGGCATAAGCATTTTGCAAGTCTTTATAGTGCCTTTGCTGAAAGTGGGGAAACAATTGGGGGTTTATCTGGTGGTTTGTGGTTTTTTGGAAGGATTTCAATCATGCTTTCATCCAAGGCTGAATTAATTTTTTTGAAAACATATTCCCATTTATTTTACACAGACCAAAGCTCAAACAAGTGAGAAATGACCTGAGCAGGCTTAGTGTAGTGTTAATGCTGTCTTGTGCTGGTTTGCTAGTGTAAATAATAAAATAACATTCAGTTTCATACAATACTTTGGAATTATTCTCATGATAATCAGCATTGTCTGCCATTATGAACAAATTTGGTACTTATGAATGGGAGGTGCAGTGAAAATGGGATAAAAACGAATTACTTGTGTATTCACTGGGTTAGAGTACACAGTGGATGTGCAGAGTGCCAAGTGTTACACAGCACCTTACTGAGCTATGCTACTGCATGTCTGAGTCTATTGACTTTATTTTTGGAGAGGGCTTGATGACTTCCAGAAGGTGCCTTTTTACATGTCTGAGTATCTCAAGAAGTCAACCTCAGGGATTATGAAACCTTGCTCTTGCCCTGCTTCGCCTGTTTTCCAGTCCAGGGGAAGTTGTGTCACAGGTTTGAATTTATCAAATGCCTAAAGTAAAGTTTAACACACTTTGTTTTTTCTGCAACTGCTTCCATTCCCATTTAAAAGCATAAAATTTCTAATAGCATGGGCTGTTGAAGAGAGCTATTTAAGCTTAGTGTAACCTGACTGTGAAGAGAATTGCCTTGTGAGATGTTACCTCTGCACATCCCAGTGAAGTTAGTATTGCACTAACTGCTCCCTAGTCAGGGTTCAGCAACCCTTCTGTGACAGTCTCCACTTCCTTCTCAAGTGCCCTCCACAGTATTGCTGGGTTTGTTTGTCATTACTGAGGAATGAGGACAGAAAACCTGGAAAGAAGCCACTTCCAGACTGGGTTTCATACTGCCCAGACAAGGCCCAGTGCTTAAGCATATAGCATTTTCTTTGCTTGTCGCTGCACTAATCCAGCCCACGTCTTTGTCCACCAGGTTCCAAAGGGAACAGTGACAGAAATAATTGCTGCAGACAAAGCAGAGGAGTTCCGCAGGTAAAAAAATGAATCTACTCTGGGGAAGTTTTCTGGGTGGCATTTTTTATCCGTTGCTTTTATTTTATTCTTTAAAAATGCATCTCACTTGCAGATATATTTTACCTGAGGACAAACCTATACTAATGGATTTCCTTGAAAACTTGAAAGAGTTGGGAAGAATTGGGTCTCTTGGGAAATACAAGTCCCAGCCCACTGGATCCTATCCACTTTCCTTTTGAGATAGCAATGACGAGTGCTGCAAGTTAGGACACTTTAATACAAGACAGTTGCTTCCTTTCCACAGAGAAATTTATGTAAAAAATCTCTTCTGATAGAGAAGGAACACCATTTGTTTTGAGAGTTACTCCCATGTGTGCATCAGCAGGACCTCTAAAATGCCTTTGAGTAAATAAGTAACAACGCAGAAATTGTTCATCACATCTCTTCCTGGGTGGTTTGGGTGGTGAATTTTCTGCTTATAAGGAAGAGTAGCTCTGGAAAACAGGTCTTCACATGGCTGGGAGAAGAGGGCTTCAAATTGTACATTTCTTCTACCCTAATTTGCTTGCCCAGGTGCTTTCAAGACCAAGGGGAAGGCTAAGGTGATGTGAAATTGAGGATGGGGCACTCCAGGTGCCCTAGGTGCCTGTTGTGCTCCTCTCACTTGTGCTGTAGTGATCACAATCTTTTCTTTCAGTCAGCAGAAAGACTTTGTTGAATTGAGTTTTGCTACCATATCAAGCACAGGTCCAAATGGAGCCATCATTCACTACAAGTAAGAGAAACACAGCTTCTCCTTGCATCCCTCAGCAAACATAGTTGGAATGAGCTGTCTCTCTTCTTCATGGAGTCACAACAAAGTACTCCAGGGAGATGTTGCTTGCTATCTTTCTTTACTCCACACTTACTAAATAAAGATCTTTCCCTGCTGGCAGCATGCATGTATTATGATGCTGATCTGCTCAGGGCCATAGAAAAGGGCTTTTTTGGGGCTAGAAGTCTGGGAAGGACGAGTATGAAGTGCCACAACTGTTCTGAAATACATCCAGAAACAGATGTTGAGGGTTTTGCTGGAAGCAGCAAAGGTCTGTACTGTAGTGCTATTTGCTGTATGCAAATCCTCTCCTCAGTATGATCCCTGGCTCAGCATGTGTGGGATTTCCATCACTGCCACAAGAAATCAGAGCCAACACATCCAAACTTGCACTTAATATGGTTTCTGGACTGCAGATGTGGGCTGGAGACTTAAAAACTGTGGGACAAAAACCTTTGTGTTTAACTGAACAGGCCAGTTCCTGAGACCAACAGAACGCTGTCTGTGAACGAGATCTACCTCCTGGACTCAGGAGCACAGTACAAGTGAGTGGATGAACAGTGCTGGGCTGCCATGTTTTCTTTTCCCCATGACCCCTGCAGGGTCAGCTCACAGTTGCCTTGGCAAGCGAGGCAATGTGGTTTTGAGCAGACAGCAGATCAGGGCTGCTGACAGGCCTTGTTGGGGTCGGGGACAAGATGTCAAAGTACATTTCCCATCTGAGTCCCATCCATCCCTCAGTGTGATGGGAGCTGTGCTTTAGCTGATGGTTTTGGTATAAAGTTGCAGGAACAGGGAGCAGGCCTGACTGCCCTGGCTTAGCCTTGGGCTGCCTACTCAGCAGCCTGCACAGCTGGGTGAGGCACCTACCCTGCCAGGATCTGCCCTGTGGGCAGATTTGACTGATATTGAGGTCAGAACAAGGTGGGGTGAAGAAGCAGGACAGCACTGCCCTGTGGTGCTCTCTTCCTTTTCAGTGAGACTCAGAGTCAGGGTTCCTCATCCCAGTGGCCACTTGGGTCTTGGATATGTTTTTTGGAAGGCATTATATCTGAAAGCTCACTCAATGCTGTTTTGACAGTGCCATTCAGTGGCCTCAGTTCCTTTATTGTGGAACTCTTGACTCCCTGGAAAATGAAAGAAGTGATGTTTTTAACCAGTGTAAATAGATGAGAAGTGGCTTGTTCAGGAAGACGCAGGACAAGCCTGGCTGCTCCTTTGAGATGAGCTTTGTCTTTAGAGCTATGCCTTTTTGTTATGTCAGTCAGGAAGAGCTTTGAAAAAGAGCCATACAGACATCCTTTGATAAGATTTTTACAAGGAGATCTTTTTTCCTCCCCCCGATGGCCTAATTAACGATTTCCTTAGTGCCACTATGAAAAGCAGCCCTTTGGATACAATGTAAGCTGGACATCAATGGCACTTACCAGAGCATTGTGACAGGGATGCTTTGCTTGTCCCTGCTGAGAAGTTAAACCGTGAGTTCTTTGTGACCATGGCCTGTGTGTGCTGGGGAAGAGCACAGGGACAGGAGTGAGCGTTTCAAAGGGAACTCGTTATTTCAAGAGCCATTGTGGTTTTGACAGCAGGCTCAAAATGCTATTTGCAGAAGGAACTTAGAGCCAGTTTTGATCTATTGGATTAACCCCTATCCAAATGCAGGATGATTTCTAGAAATCTTAGCAGAAAACATCCTGAGGATGAAAGGGATACTATCTCCCCTTACACTTCCCTTTCCTGAGCTGGTAGCTGTCATTTGTGCATAAGTATATGTTTAAAAGCTGTTAATGAATCACCTTCCATACAAATAGCCTAAATTTGGCCTGTTCTCAATGGACAGGTACCAGTTGCTAAACCTCAAATTAGCATCGTTTTTATGAGAAGTTTAGATTCCAATTTGTGAAGAGCTTTGGGATGCTTATGTTTGAAAGATAACAGTTAGAATTGTAAATCATTATTGCTAC
This sequence comes from Corvus cornix cornix, assembly GCF_000738735.6. Taxonomy (NCBI): domain Eukaryota; kingdom Metazoa; phylum Chordata; class Aves; order Passeriformes; family Corvidae; genus Corvus; species Corvus cornix. The sequence goes on from NC_046336.1 coordinate 10,256,056, forward strand.
ATCTAGGGCACTGTGTTCAGGAATTTTTGAGATTAGGAGCAGTTACATCATCAGTCTTGTGTAGCACAGAGCAGATGACTTTATCCATTTATGAGCTTGGTTGGTTTGTTGCAGTGTGACTGGGTTTTCTGTGCATTCTCACTTTGATCTTTATTTTTCTCCCATCCCTTTGGTTCCTGCATCTTTGTTTGCCTCTGAAGAGATGGTACAACAGATGTGACCAGGACAATGCATTTTGGCACACCATCAGCCTATGAAAAGGTAAGCTGGCATCACACTGTGGTTTGTGATCTGACCCTTATTATTAGAGATACTTAAATTAGTAATATGCCCTATTGCTATGTAGTCAAAGTTCTCTATCGAGTTACCATTTATTTACCAGTATGTGGCAGCATTTGGATAAAGACTGCAAAGGAGACTGTCATACTTCAGACTTCCAAAATATAAACTGTTATAGAGAATTGACACCTTCCTATCTTAAAATGCACAGTTCTCATCTGCAAAGTGACATGTTTCTTCTAAGAAATAAGAAAATCAGCAAACTGAGGATAAACATTACTGGTTTGTCCAATACAGGAGCCAGGAGGGTGTAATTTAGTGCAAGGCTCAGTGTTTGATGCAAGGCTCCAGTCAGATTGTGCCTAGTGTACCATATGAAAAATCAGTCTCAGACTTACCTGAAAAGGTCTTTGTTGAAAATTCACCAATGTAATTTTGTTTATTTTAAATTGCTTCTTTAACTTTTTATTAGTCTTAACTAAAACTAATTTCATTATTATAGTTCACTTAGCCCAGGAAGTAAAAGTACAGCCACAAAGGACATCAATCATGTAGATCAGGTGAATGCTGCTGCTAAACCTGCAGTCTGAGTTTGTGATGCTCTCTCTGTAGTTACTGGAGAGGGATCTTCAGAGTGATTTAAATGTATTTTACTCATGGTTTGCTTTGGCATTTCCAGCCACAGGAGACCACAAGCAAGTTTTTCCATATCTTTCACAATTTGCTACAAGATGCAGCCTTTCTTTCTCTTCTTGGGAAATACAAAGCTTTTTCTTTCCCTCTTTACTTATGGCACACATTTCTTTGACAGGAATGCTTCACATATGTCCTGAAGGGACATATAGCTGTGAGTGCAGCCATCTTCCCAAATGGAACCAAAGGTAGGTTGGTGAGTTGGAGTGTTTTGACCTCTGAAGAGCCATTAAGTGGTCTGAGAACAATGTTATGATTGACAGGTCTAGGCAGATTAGGCAGATGTTGATGTAACTGTCTGTTTCTGTCACAGCAGTTTGGATTCTGGATTGCTGATGCCTTTTCTCTCAGCATCAACCAGTGCTGAAAATTCTGAGGGGGGAGTCCAAAGGATATTGGAAGTGCTCTGGCTCTAGGGTGATAGTGACTTTCATCACTCAGTGGCACTCTTAACGCATCTGTGACCTTTCTGTGCTTGGAGGTTGTCTTTATTCTTTACTAATGGCCCTATCAAAGTGAGAGGTCCCTTTCCAGCTTCATAAGGACTGGCTAATTCTCTTCCAGTTACTGTGGAATCTCTTATATCAGTGGGAAAATACTTGGGGAAAATGACACACAAAGGAGCTGTTTTGATTTTGTGCAGGAGAAGCTGTGACATACATCCACCTCTGGTGAATTTGTTACAGTTATTTTCTCCCTGATCATACCTTATACAAAATCACCTCTTTTTAGAGATTTCTTTAGTTTGCATTCTTGGGTAGGCAAGTTAAAAGCAGCTGCATGGTGCTATGAGAAACCCAAACTGAAACTGAAAGGTGTCTGAACTTGGATACATGGGTGTTCACATGCAGGCAACAGAAATTCTGTGCCCTCTGATTGAAACAATGTGAAATGGGTGGTCATCCAGGCAAGAAGCCTGGCTGATTAGTCCACCAAATACAATTGTCAGCTCTCCTATTTTCAGTTCAGTTAGTGCAGCTCCTTTTACGAAAGGTACTGAATTCTCTGTGGGACCTTTAACCATTAGATTATTTTCTGAAAATGCCAGTGGAACAAGCAGCAGTGCAATGTTTGTTACAGACCGTCTTCTCAAGACCTATGTAATGGAAGAGAGAGGGGCTCTTTAGCTGACAAAGAGCCTGAATGTCACAATTGTCAAATCTGCCCCATAACTTCTAACCATCCAATGATGTGCTTTCTTTGGTTGGTGGTGGTGGAAACTTTTGATGGGGGTGCTGGTAGGTTTTTTTTGTTTGGTTTTTTTTTTGCATGTTTTTCAGGTTTGAACCTTCAGTGTGATTATCAGTGTCTCTGAGGGACCCTGACTTGATTGAATTCTCTCCTTGTCTGTCTACAGGTCACCTTCTAGACTCCTTTGCCCGCTCTGCCCTGTGGGACTGTGGCTTGGACTACCTGCATGGGACAGGACATGGAGTTGGCTCTTTCCTAAATGTACATGAGGGTCCTTGTGGCATTAGCTACAAAACCTTTGCAGACGAGCCCTTGGAGGCTGGAATGATTGTCTCTGATGGTATTTAGCACTGGTGATTCTCTCTGGTCACTGGGGAGGGACCAAGCTCTTAAGGGACCTGCAGATGACAGGAAGGGTTGGGTCAAAAGCTCTGGGCCTGCTTCCTCAGCTTGTTGTTTTAGTTGTCATTTAAGCTGTCTAGGTAAAGACCCTCACTTTAGCTTTTCACCTTCCATGAAGCACCTTTGCAGTGGGGTGCTGCAGGACTGCTTCCTGCTCTCTACAGCACAGGCCGCAGAAGAGCTGTGCTGACCAGCTGGCCCTGGCATACTGTGGAAGAACTGGCTGCAGTACAAGGTGGACACCAAGCTTTCAGGAGCTGATCCTGTCTTTGCTATGGGCTATTTGAGGCAGCTGTTAAATCTTTGCATGCCTCATTCTTCCAGTAGTAAATTAACAGCCTGCTGGGGTTTGCTGAGAGACTTACATTCCTTCAGGGCTGCAAAGTCCTCTCAGGAAGTCAGGGGAACAGTCTCTAAAAGAGTGTTTTGAGGAAGGGGTTACCCACCTGCCTTTCATGAAGACATTAATATTTTCAGAGTTTCTGGTATTTGTATATAACACAAGAATTCTGTGCTCTCTCTTGAATTCCAAGGAGCTTCTGAAGCTTGAGGGCTGTCTGTCTTGTTTCTGCTCTCTTTGAGAACTTCTGCTGTCACCTTGCTCGGGGCTTCTGTGCGGGTTTATTTAGTAGCATCAGAAATTTGTTTGCCTCTGTGGTTGCCTGATGTCAAGATTGCTTAGTGACTTCAGTGGACTAAAGACATAGAGGGGAAGTTTGGCCATAGGGAATAAGAACTTGCAGAGTGCAGCAATGTGGCTTATTTAATTACTGTCTGTTTCTGCAGAGCCTGGCTATTACGAAGATGGGTCCTTTGGGATCCGAATAGAAAATGTTGTCCTCGTGATCCCTGCCGAAACCAAGGTGAATAACCTGTTCAGGATGCACCTTTCTCCATGACTTGCTGGTTATAAAACTTAAAGTACTGGAACTTGAGGTGGGACCATGCTGCAGACAGTTAAAGCCTACTCAAGATTTCTGGTCTCCAAACCCCCACACTGGTGAACAGTGGTTCTAAGTTGCCCTTGTTAATGGGGGCACAGGAAACAGCTGCAGAGTTTCCATGGGTTGAAATGTGTGTGTGAGAGTTGTTTTAAATTGTTTTCTATCTGTGTATTGAAGCATCTTTTCAGCCCCTTGGAGTCATTGCTGTAGAACTGGTTGACCTCAAATTGTGATTTTTCTTTCTGGTAGAGAGTCCTCAGCAGCAGTAGAAACGAAACTACAGATCTTGACACTACAGTTGCCAGTCTGGCTGGTTATGCTTTTAGAAGTGCCAGACTGAAAATGATCATATAGTCATCAAGCTGAAGTCCTGTATGATTTTTGACCTTTAGAAAGGGACCACTGAAAGAAGTAACTAAGGTTTATATTGAGATTCTTTGCTTGAGCTGTAAGAAAAATGTTACTGTAAGTTGCTACCCTCTCATTTGAATGTTACCTGGGTTGTTCTGTAGTGATGACATAACCAAGGAGTAAGTATGATCCAGGTGGAGCTGTTTCTAAAACCATACAATCCGTTTGTCTTTCTGCTGCAGTACAATTTCAAAAACAGAGGGAGCCTGACTTTTGAACCCTTGACCCTGGTTCCAATCCAGATGAAAATGATTGATGTTAATTTGCTGACAGAAAAGGAGGTAAGTAAAACAGGTTTGCATCGCCTTCTTTACACTAGAACCAGCTTGTTCTGTTCTGTTTGCAAGAACCACTGGCCTTTGTTCCATTTCATAGATCCAGAGAGCAATCCTGAGCACTCTGACTTATTTTTAAGCTTGATCTACTTTGAAGTGAGGGGGTGAACTAAACGAGCCTTTCAGAGGTTCTTCCTATCTAAGTTATATGATGAGGGCAGCGAGGGTCCCACCAATTACGTTGTTTTGGTAGTTCCCTTAATATGATACGTGCTGCTATCATCTCTTTTCCTACTCCTGCCTTAATTTGCTTCTGGCAAGTGTCTGTCTTATGATGCTGTTTCCCCAAGGACTATTGTGATGACTGTTCCATCTTGTCTCTATCTGCTTGTGACCAGTCCCATTCAGGCACACCCCATTGTTCAGTACATAGCAACTCTGAGCAGACTTCTCTGACACCTGCTCAGCAGCATTTATTTCCTGAACAGCTTCATACTCTAAGCTTTCTTTTTAAGTCTCCCACTACCTTCTCCATGGCATATTTCATCCTGTTTTTCTACCATACTCCTTATTTTACCTCAGCACATCCTCCTCTTTGGAATGATAACCCTGTTTTGCATTTCTGTTTGCTGAGGAGGGTTGTGGAGGGTACCAGGATCTGCCCTAGGGTTGGTTACCTGTTCAGATCAATAGGGCAGCTTCTGCCTCAGGAGTGCATTGTCCAGTTACAATTTTGCAAAGCTGTTCATTAAACTGTGCCAAGGCAGCTCTTCAGACTTGCTGGAGGCAGTGATTTGCAGAGACTTTACTTGTCAGCTGAATTGACTCTTGTCTCCTCTGAAAACCCAGGACAAATTGCTTCAGTTCCTACCCTTATCAAATTTACAAGTCACATCCATATAATGGAGATCTGAATCCTCTTCAGGACAGGATTCCAGCGCAGCCTAGCAGCTCAGACCCAAAGAGCACAAGGGCCTACCAATGTTTTTGGCTGTACGTAACTTGTAAGGTCACGAACTCTCTTCTGTGTGTGTGCTGACTGTCCTACCCCTCCCTTTCTCCAGTGTAACTGGGTGAACGAGTACCATCAGAAGTGCAGGGAAGTAGTTGGAGCAGAGCTGGAGAGGCAAGGCCGGCACGAAGCTCTTCAGTGGCTGCTCCGGGAGACGGAGCCTCTGGGCAGAGTTCAGTAGCACCACCATTGTCTGCGGTGTGTGGAACATCAGCGCGGCTCCGTGTTCCCATCACCTGCGTCTTCTGGACCTTGGCACTACGGGGAGGACATTCTTCAATAAGCATTTGGAAATCAAGAAGGGATTTCATGTAGTGTTTCTTGCCCCACAACACGTGTGGGTAAGGTGGGGCTGAGGAGGGTTACTGTCTGAACAAGTGTTTTGGGGGAGGGATTGAGCATAGAAAACAAACAAAATAAATCAGCACGTTGCCTTTGAAACAGGGGTCTTATTTCAATAATGATTTTAAGAGGCAATACTGGAATATTTTATACTGTCTGGTTTTTCACTGTGAAAACTCAGTATTTTTGCATACTTGGGTTCCAGTTGCTAAGATGTTACCCACACAGCAGGACTGATTACTGAATAAAAGATTCCAATCTGCTGTTTGCTCCATCTGTCTTCTCTTGCAGTCAGTGATGTGTTGGGTTTGGCAGCTTGAAGAAGGACAGGAACCTCATCTTTCCACCTTTACGTGTGCATGCAGCTCAGACAGGGAAGAAATATGTATAGGACTGCCTGGTGCCAGGCACTGGGCAGAGGTTATGGAGAGAGCTGGCAGGAGCAGTCGGTTCTGCGTTGTGACAGGTCCTGGAAGGATATGGAGGCACTCGGCCGAGGTTTGTGTGTGCAGAGCGCCCGGGCCAGTACTTCTGTCTATTGTTATGTCTTACTGCGTGCTTGTTCAGCCCATGGCAGTGCAGGATGCGTGGGCAGTATCACGGAATTGCAGCTCTTCCTGGACACAAAGCAATTAGTAAGTTAAAATAAATAAATATGCCCACAATGGACAAAGGCCGAACTCTGCAGTGGGGTCAGTCGGCGCGGCCGGGCCGGGCAGGGCGCAGGGACACCCGGTGGCCGAGCCACGTACTGCGGGCTGAGCGCTTTCCTCGGGCATTGAAGCTTTCACTGCAAGTGTTTGATCGAAACTCAGCTTCAATATCGGATATTAAGAGAACAATCGGGTAACAGCAACTTAAATTCCTGATACTTCAAAGAAATTTTCAGAGCAAGTGGAAATGTTTGTTTATGTAGTTTTCTTTCCCTCTCCTCACAAGAATTTCTGAGGGAAAAACGAACCTCTGTTAAATGGCATGAAATTAGTATTTCTCTTAAGTCCTGGAACTCAGAAGCAGTATCATGCAGTCAAATGAAAAAGGGCTGGGAAGAGGAACAAAGTTCCTCCTAGCTGTTTTTTCCAAGGAGGTGATAAAACAGAAGTGCAGTAAGTGCTTTAAAAGGTCATTTTCACCCCTCAGCCTCTGTAGACAAGTACATGTATTTAAGTATCCAAGTGCTTTCCCACCACCTGCTGGAAGCATCAACTTTCAGCTCAGCTGTGATTGTGGAAACCCAGCTCACACCGTAACCATGCCTAAGTGTCTCATGAGTCTGTGCTGTCCCTTAAAACAGGTCAGGCAAAAGCTTTCTGCTGAAGGAGCCTGTTGCTTCTGTGGGTACAGGATGGAAGGACAATCGATCACAGCTGTGCTGTGTCAAGGCAGGCCTTTCCCAGGAAAATCCGTGTGTGTTCAGTAAGGCTGAGCTCAGGAGCTGGCAGCCCAGCCTCCCCCGGCCCTGTGGAGCTGAAGGAAGGCAGCTGCTCTGCAGGGCAGTGCTGGCAGCTCCAGCAGACCCTGCTGCTTGCTGCAGGCCGGTGGGGGCAGGGCACTGCTCACCCAGGTGTTCCCAAGAATGGCATCCCGGATCTCCTGGCAAAGACTGAGCCTGGATAGGTCTCTTCAAACGTAAGGAGGTGCATCCCACAGGAAGGCAGAAGAGGAGGATTTCTACCAAACGGAGGAACACAGAAGCCAGGGATGCTTTTGTCCCTGTAGCCTAAAGACAGTGTGGCTGGCTTGGACACTTTAGTGTGAAGGGGGAGCACAACACCAAAAGCAATTTTTCAGGTTTGAATAGTCTTATTAGACTTTTTCCCCACCTCAGTTCCCTCTTTACAGCCAGATGCCACCTTGGGACCAGTCCCACACCAGTCACAGAAATTCATGGCTGATTCTCATCCCAAAGTCTCCTCCAATGCACAGGACCACAAGTGGGGCAATCCATACTTGTATTTTCCTCTAGGCCCTGGGAGTCTCAGCAGATCCCTCCCAGCATTCACTCCCCAGCTCATCCTTCCATGCCACACAACCCTGTGGGCTTTTGTTGCAGGGAATCTGACACCAGCTCTTGGTCACATCTGGAGATCTTTACCCCTTTCTCAGATTTGGCACCTCAGCAGAGGGCCACGGTGTTTGCAGGGCAGGGCTGCTGACACATTCCTAACTAAGGCGTTTGTCTCTCTCCCTATTCACTCCTTGAAAACTCAGCTACGTTTTGTATCCTGTCCTGTCTGAGCTTTAAGTTTCCAATGGAAATTAAACTTAGATTTTTTTTTTTTTCCTTTTTTCAGGCTTTGATTTATTCCATAAGTGCCTGCTTTCTCTGAGTGGTCTCTCCCTTCCCCTCTCCTGGTGGAAGGAAAAATTTAAGAAAGAATGGAGCAAGGAAAAAATTGAATGGAAACCAAATTCCTGCTAGGTTTAGATTTTATTTTTGTATGAACCATGCACAGAAATAGCCACAAAATTATACTCTTCAAGTGAAAAATGTAATTTTATTTGATTTTGAAAAAAAACAAATTCCATAGAGGCTTTTATTGCAGTTGTGGGGGGGCAGGAAGGAAGGAAGGAAGGGGCATTTTCAATAACAATGTACTTAATGATCTATTTTCAAAACATTTTGTTTTGCAGCACTTTTAACCTAGTGGGCACCTTGGAGCTTTAGATCATGCTGCAAAGCACATTTCTGTGCTGTGAGACAACATCTCTTACAGGAATGCTTGTGGGTTAAGCCCATCCAGTCCCGTCCCTGCACCACCCCAGGAGCTTGGTGGCTGCATCTCACCACCATGTGATCCTGTTTCTACCCATGGGACACAACTTCAGCAAATGTGAACCATACTCAAGGCCCATGTGGCCACCCTGCTTTATGTCACCAGAACACTTCCCTGTCTGTCCCCTTCCCAGCTGTTAAAGTTTGTGCTAGAAATCTCCAACTGCACTATTGCTGCGTTTTGGGGCTCTGGAATTCTTTGTTGCCTTGGACTAAAAATGTTCCAGCAGGAGACAGACCTTATTTGCCAGTGAAGGAAAAGCCGTATCAGCTTCACGGTTCCATCATGAATCATGATGCACACATTGGCAATGTGCCTGTTGGTGTACAAGGCTTTTGAGGCAAATAAACCATTTCTCCTTGAGCAGAAGGATTCATACTCATTCATCACCAGCAACATGTGCTCCTTCCCTCCATAAGCCAGGTGACTGCTTGGCTTCTCCAATCACCCCTCCTTCCTCAGTCTGTGTGTATTACCTTAAGTGTGCCTGGTAGCAGTAAAGTTCAGTTGTTTTTTAACTTAAATGGCTCATAACTCATCTATAATGGAAACCCCACTATTGTTTGCATGACTATTAAACTGGTTGCTTCCCATAAGAGCTGTTGGAACAAGTTTTGATTTCCAGCATTAGAAAGAAGAAAATTTCTGAGACTATGGTCGCTGAGGGCCTCCTCAGAAAACCCATCAAACCAGCCTGACATGCAGGCTGCACACAGGGGAAATAGTTGCCCAGAAACACTGAAGGGCTGGGGTGTGTTGTGGGGCGTTGGTGCTTGTTCCTGTGTTTCCTTCAGCAGAAGGTGAGAGCCAGGTGGTGGGAGCAGCCAAATATCAAAGCTCTCCTGGGGAGCCGGAGATGCCATCTTTTTTCCTTTGCCACTTCTCTTCCTCAGGGGTCTCCTTGGGGTGGGGTGAGGCAGAGGACAGCGTGGAGCATTTTGGAAGATCCTTGTGGTATGCTGAATAAGGCTCCTTGGTCATTCAGGCAATGGATAAAACCCCCACCTGCTTGTTGTCTGTCACCTGATGCCTGCAGGGGACCTGTCTTTGCTCAACCCCATCTCCTTTTGGCACTCAGCGGGGTGAGTTGGCTGCTGCTGCTAAGGATTGTTGACATTTATTTTTGTTGACTTGTAGCAATTCACACCTTGTTCCTGGAGTCCTCTGGCTTGTTTTTGGAGAAGAAACTGCAGGCCTGGACATCTGGCAATGGTGTCTGAAGATCAGGAGTTAAATAACTTGCATGGTGTCAGTGCCCTCAGCTTGTTTTACATGATTAGGACAAAACTCCCCATGGCTTTGGATGTAATAAGAAAAAAAAATTAAACAAGAGCCTCTGGAGGGTAGAAATATGAACTGTGTTAGTGCTTAATTAAGTTGCCTATTAACAGTTGTGTAGTGGCCTGGAAGAATTTTAATGTACCAATTAAAGCAAGGAGCTATCTCCTCAGCTTTCTACCACCTCTGGGGACACTGTCAAGAGCGGGGAGCTTGCAGATCAAGTGTTGTTTATTTTGTTGCTTCCAGCTTGTTAAAAATCGTTCTAAATTTGGGAAGTGGTGGATGCCCATGGATGTGTTTGCTTCCACAAGGCAGTGGAGTGATGTCTGTCTGATGGGGATTCACAGGGTAAGGAAGCAGGGCTGTAATGCTGTCTGACCCCATAAACCCCCTCCTGTTTCTTGGGGTTCCTCTGTGTTGCTGCAGGAGGAGGAAGGGGCTGGTGGCCTCAGGGCAGCTCCATGCTGACAGTGGAGTGTGCTGGTTTGGCACATCCAACCTGGACATCTGGGTGTGCCAAGTTACCCTGCTTATTCCCTGGCTGTCCCATCACCCTGTCACACTGCCTTTCAGGAGTTTCCCCCTGATTTAAGCCACAGGGATGGGAGCTCCCCCTCCAGATGTGCCTTGTGTGAGGTGGTCAGAGAGTGTGGCTGCTCTGATGTCTAAGATCCCTCTGATTTACAGCCAGAAGGTATTTAAGGTTATTTTAGTCCCAGCAGACATCAGCCTAAGACATATCAACAGACAGTGAGAAATACCTTTTTTAAAAATTTAATTTAAATTGCTTCTATTTTACTGGCCTGAGGACTTGTGAAGGTTGCGAGGGAATTGGTTCATCAAGGCTGCCCACTGCCACCGGCTGTCGGAGAGCAGTGTTGCCCTGCCCCCATGAGACACCAAGTGCACAGCAACCTCCATGCTCAGATGGCATTTGAATTAAAAAAAATCCATTTCCATCCATTTTTCATGTCCCTGCCGATGGATGGCTCGCTCTGGTGCCTGCTGGCAGGGCGGGGTTTGCCCACAGAGCCTGAAGGTGGGTGGCCTCCCGTGTGCGTGCTTGGCTGTGAGCCCTTTCTTGCAGCACTCAGAGCCTGTGACTGCCATGCACAAAGCTGCATTGGGCTGATCCTGTTTAGAAACCAGGCTGGGGCCAGCATGTTGTAAACATCTCCCACAGCATAGCATTACCCATCTGAAGGGTGTCTACTGTGTGCCTTTGGTATCCCCCTGTCACCCAGCGTCGTGTCAGGCTCCTCTGGCTGGGCATCTCTGGAGCTGGAGGAAGCCCCCACTCGCTGCAGCCTGTCCCTCTGTGCATCCTCTCTCCTGCACACATGCTGCTCTCTCCTCTGTGGGAACAGACAGTGTCCTTTGCTTCCATCTGCTTTTGGAACACATCTTCCAAATAAACACTACCACATTCCTCTTGAGGTCTGAATACAAAATGAGCTGGGGAATTTCAGACAAAGGTAGCATTAGTTTGGAGCACCATGGTCTTCCAGGAGGGGATTTAAGGAGCTTAGAGTGGTTGTGAGAATATCTCTGCTTCAAATCCAAACAGGCAGCTCTGTAAGTGCAAAGTTGAGGAATGTGTCCTGTTCTCCTTGTGTTCTATTAATATTTAGGGCTGGGCTTCAATTATTCATTCCTTCAGGGTGTGCTTTTATCATCTCAGTGCTACAGAATTAGCTTGTGCACTGTCTCTGGGCACTCAGAAAAGACCTCTTCATAATATTTGTGAAATTTCGTATGTGAGAGGCCTTTTGCAAGCAAAATGTATGCCATGCCGTTAGTCAGAAAAAGCAAATCTTCTCCATCCTCACTCAGGGCTTCTTTAAGCCCACACAGAGCTCAGCTTCAGTAGATACACAGGAGCTGGCCTTGGCTGGGGATGGGCTAATCCAGCACTTCTTGGTTAGAGATTATTTCTTTTTTTTACACCAGAACAAGGATATATGTAATGATATTAGATACACTGGAGCAGTTCCATACACACACATGACCCTTGGCACAGGCAGCTCGTTTGTCTGAGCTGAGGACAAATTGAAGTGTGCTGTAATTAAATACTCCAAATTGTTGACATCTGTGCTGTAAATACCTGACTTGTTAACAGCCCATCTTCCTGCTGGGGCACAAAGACCTGACAGTCAGTTTGCTCAAGTGAGGATGCTCAGATCATATGTTTCTGAGTGCAGCTTGATCATGGAAGTGTCTGGGAAGAATTCTGCCTTATTTGCACAGTATTTGGGCAAGAATAGTTTTACTTCATTAAGTAAAGCCAACCATGAAATTAGCATTCCCTTTCTCCCTTCAGGAGGCTGAGTGCCTATGGGAATTAAACACTGCAGCAATTTCAGAGTTGGTCAAAACAAGGGACAAACAGAAAATCTTTCTTTTTCTCTGCCTTTTGAAAACATTTTTTAGGGTTATTCTGTTCTGGGATGAGATGATAAGACCATGAAAAATTTTGCTTACAAAAAACCATGGAAAAATTATTGAGCTGAAAGAGTCACATCCATTAAACATTTTAATTTTTATTATTATAAAGAAGTTTTATAAATATTGGCTGTTCTAACTAAACTGAAAAGACTGGATTAGTTTTTAAAGCAAAAGAAAAAACATTAGCTAGAGATTTTCCATTTAGAACTTGTTGGAACAAGGTACTCTGACATTTTTTAAAACAGTGTTAAAATATTTTTTGACATAAACCTGATGAAACCTGGCCCTGAACTCCTGTGCAGGCTGAATTTTGAAGAACTTGAACTTTTCAGGTAAGAAACACAAAAGCATTAAAAAAAGCCCCTGACGTAAAACATTCTGCTGAAAAACTGCTGCTGTGATTGCACTGCTGCTGAGAAAGAGGAGTAGGAGCTGAGAGACATCCAAATGTGGTTTCATGTTGATGCCATGAAGATTTTTTGCCTTTTCTTTTATACCCCTGTTATACTTTTTTACAGCTTCTGCATTTTTAGTGCTTTTTGCCTACATTCTTGAACTTGTTTGTTCAGCTAGGAGACTAAACATTTTAGAAGCTTCAGAGGTAGAGGATAGCGTGCCCCAGACCCCAAGGTCCTCTCCAGAACACATTCTGTAAACTGAGATAGAACCATCCAGGGGAAGGCTCTTTGGGGAGGGGGGCTCATTCAAGCCTCTCATTGGGGAATTTTTGATAGCTATGCTAATTAGTAAGGCCTATAATGTTATACCAGACCTTTTGGGGGTGGGCATTGCAGAGTGCATTTTGGTGCATTCAACCTGGACGTAGTGCACCTAAGGGTCCTTAAAATAAATACCAAGGTAAAATCCCTTTTTCCCTTCTAACCATGTTTGATTCTTGATTTTAAGATCAGGAAAAGGCATCAATGTGGGAAACACAAAAAGGTGGAAAAGCTCTTAGGTGTGAGAAAAAAAGCAGGACCATCTCTGTCTCAACTTGGTATGTGAGACTGATATAAAAGAATAAGAGAGAGTAAAATAATAAAAAAAAGAGAATAAAATAATAAAAAGGCTCCTGGAACGCCTGTCTGGGCTCCCCGTCCCGAAAACGCCGACAGTTTCATCCTATCAAACGGGGCTCAGCCCTTGTGTTTGCATGAGGTACAGCTTACCAGGTGAGCAGCTGGCTGCATCATGCTTGTGGCCAGCAGCTGTTTGGGCATCCCTGCTGATGCTGAGACCTGCTGTGGAGTCTGTGGGCAGCCAGCACAGACCCGTGAGCAAACTGCATCCCACCTGCACTGCCCACAGCTGAGCTATGGCAGCACACACTTTGTCTAACCTCTTGCCCAGATTATGGCAAGTCAGTTTAAAAGGGCTCCCCACCTGGGCCAGAGGCAGCAGGTGCTGTTATTGTCTCTGGGTTTCTCACATGGGAATAAGGCCAAATGTTTCTGCTTGGCAATGCAAATAACGCTGGGCATTGATGCTTCTGCATTTCCCTTGCTGAAGGCCATGGGTCCCTGCACAGCTCGTGGTGCAGGGGATGGGATGGAGATGTCTCATGCAGTTTGCCTTTCTTCTGCTGCAGAGTGGAGGTGACAGGAAGCAGGTGTCTGGACCATTGCTTACAAGATAGCCCCTCTTCACAAGTGCACAGTTTAAAGAAAAGTGCACTGGTTTTATTGTTACCACAGGAGCAAAGTTGAGTGTTTCCATAACACCATGAGGGGTGAACTTGTTTTTGTCCCACAATAAGCAGCAAGTCAGGAATGCAAGCCTCTTCCTGGGCAGGAACCAACAGGTAAGACTGTGGCTATTTTGGGGCAACCAGCCCCTTATGTAGCTGGACTGAGATATAACATCTCCTGCATAAAGCTCCTCTGAAAGCATTGTGATAATGTGAGCAGCCTGATGGAGAGATACCCAGCTTCCTTGCCTTTCCTCACAGGGTCTTTCCACCAAAAGCTTTCAAACCCATTTTATATTAAAGGTTCTGCATAGCTACAAGGAGGCTCAGTGGGACTCAATTTTCCTTTGTGAAATATCAGTAGAGACAGGTTTTTTTGCATGCTCTCTCTTGCTCCTGCAGCAGTGGCTATAATTTCTTATCAGCTCTGGATTCTGCAAGCAGCCCCAGCTGAGCACCAGGGAGGTGCCAGCATTAAAGAGGGGACAGTGTGGGCCCTGACAACGGGATGGAGAGCAGGAATAACTGGGAGTAAAAGCTGACAACGATAAATTAATGTTGCTGTTAAGTATCAGCTCTCAGTAAAAATAAACATTGAATCCTACCAGGCATAGCTGTAAAATTGCATGGATCTTGCTTTAATCACCAGCTGAGCACCCTGTGCTCTCTGCTGCTGTCTTGGGGAGGATGGCACAGTGCCTGTCTGTCTTATTTAACAAAAAGTGGAGATAATGTGAATTCAACACTCTAGGAAGGGGTGTTGGCACTGTCCAATTGTGGGCTGTCCCCAGGGAACAGCCTTGTTCTGAGCATTCCCAGTTGTATCAACGTGGCCTGCTATGTCCTGCCACTCCTATTCCGGGATGGAAGACAAGCTCCAGGGCAGGGCTCACCCATCCTCCCCTGCCTGAGTTCTTCCTCCTGAGCTGTGCAAGCCATCTTAAGAACAGCTGGGACACCCATCTTTTCCTTGAGCCTGAAAATGTGAAATTTATCTTGCAACATGTGCAAGATCTAGATAAATGGGAAAGCTCCTGAAAAAGTAGGAGGCTTTTCTGCAAGAGAAAAGCACAAATACTAGGACAGAGGAGGCTGTCTAGAAGGTGTTCCAGATCCTTTTATCCAGTTCTCTGTGTGCAGAGGGACATCACTCAATCACAGCTCAGATAGTCCTTGTAGGGTGAAATATCAGGGACACAATTAGACTTGCAGCAGGAGAAAAGAGTTCCCAATGTGGGGTGGAAAAACTGTAAAAATTCAGAAAAGTTCCAGCTGCTGAATCAAGAGGAGACAAGACCAGATAAGCAGCACAGCCACAACCTACCTGGTAATGACCCTGAGTAGAGCAGGTTCCCATTACCTTTACAAAACAAAGCAAGGGAATGTTCTCCTGCTACAGCCAAGCACTTAAAAGTGCATTTCATAAACATAGAATTTTTAATACAAGCCATCCCACCATTAATAACAATCTGCCAGCATTACAAATTGCATGGCATATACATGGTTTTGCCAGTTTTGAAACATCAGCTAATTTAGTTTTAATCTACTGTAGAGCTAGGAATAGTCCCTGTAAGGATGACACTGTTTTGCATTCAGTGTGTTTATTGAGATGAGAAAACCAACAAGCATTAATTTAAAGTGATTAATTCAGTAACATGCAAATGTGAAGGCTGTGTGGAAGCAACAAATCATGTGCTGCAGAACCAGAGTTCGGTTCCTTGGTTCCTCTGGGTTCACCACCCCAGGGCAAACCTCCTGCACACAGGGAGAGAGAACAAAGTCCGAAGGAAAAGTGCTGATACCAAGGGGGGGATCCAGGATGGGGTTTGGGTTGGCACTCAGCTACCTGGGTGGCAGAAACCCATCAAGGAGGGTGCTGGGCAGCGAGCTGGACATAAGCCTGGCCACTGTGGTCCAGAGACTTCGTGCACAAGAGGCCTGAAACAAATCCTACCCAAAGAGAGCGTGAGGGGTCTCCTTGTAGGAGGAAAGCAGTGTGACCCTGCTGTGTATATCACATATTGAACATGGCTCTCAGCTACCTGTGACATTTTCACAGGACTTGACAGTACCAAAGTGCTCTTAAAAGACAGGAAACAGCCCAGGGAGAGGAGCCCTCATAATTTGCTGGAGAATGATCCAGGGACCTATGTGAGCTCTGCCCTGGTGAATGGGGCAGCAGCAGATTCAAGCCCAGCACAAATTGTTCTCAGTTACCTCTTGTTCCTCAGGCTCAGGATGACTTTTGGGAAGATGACAGCCATAAGTCTCCTCCATCCTACTGGGGAGCCCCCCCACCCTGGCTGCAATAAAGAAACCACTGTAGTGATTCACCCTCCACTTCTGAGGACCAAGCCTTGGCTTGGTCTGTAACACACATGTTCCAGCTGGCAAAGACAAACCAGATCATTAGGAAAATAAAAACAGCAAATGTATAGACAAACATGAAAAAATGACCCTGGGATGCATTCACATTTTATGCATTTGCTGGGATAATACCTTGAGTCTATAATATTAAATCAGAATGTCAAAGAGATAGCTCATGCTAATTTAATTAAAGGCAGCATCCTGGCACACATGGGTAAGGAGCTGAATTAATATTGTGCACCACCCACTAATTTTGCCTGGCACGGCTGTGCTTAGTCTGGGTTGTCCTGATGTGCTCTTGGCTTTGTTTTTTCAGGACAGGATGAGTATATCCCTGCACATACAGAATCTACCAAAATCAGGCAGGGTCAAATTTAACACTTTTAAGTCCCGAAGCTCACAAAATCTGTGTTAATTGCACCTCTAGGCACCTGAGCACTACTTTATCCACCTGTGCAAGAGAAGCTGGGGTGCTTGCCTGCCTTCACTTCCTTTTGGGGGAAAAAGAGAGAGGTTTCTCAATGAAGCCTGAAGTAAAGTGCTGTGAACTGCCACCCCCTGTCCCTTTCCCTAAATATGAAACAGGATTGAACTCTTCTGGAAAACAAATCAACATGTTAATAGAGTTTGAGACATCATAAAGGTACCATAAACCTTCAGCTTCACATTTCACATGTCTATATCCTAATTTACTTTGAGCATATTTTCTTCCTTCATGTGTGTGGGAAAATCATCCTTCAAGAGCCACAGTAGGGCATGATTTTGGAAAGTTTGACCTTTACTTAGGTGCTAAAATGGGGCTTCATTAGCTGGCTGGCAGGGCCAGGGGGAGGTGATGTCTGCCATTTGGGTGGAGAGACACATCCAGCCACTGCTCTCCTCCCTTTCAGCCCTGTCCTCCCACTCCTGGCAGTTAAAAATTACAGGCGTGGATGTCCCTGTTATTTATACAGCAGACACATCTTAAATCCTCATGTCCTTATATGCTGGATCTTGGCAAAAGCTAGATGACTCTTTAGGAAATTGTCTCTGGGCGCAACTCAAACCTCAGCCAAGCTAATGGGAAAGTTTTGGTGGATCTCAAAGAGATATGGATCAAATGGATTCTTGTCCCAGGGTTGGATCCAGAAAAGAGCTTATGGCTTCTTTATGCAATACTCTGCAATGTGCTGAACTTGCAGAATGTGTTGAAGTCCCTCAAAGTTTCTTGGTAGCACCAAAGCTGCCAGAGAGCTTCAGAAATGCCAGGTCCTCACTGCTTCTTTGGAGGGGTACTGCTTGTGAAACAAACCTGTTTTTCTTTCCCAGCCTGGGTTGTGAAAAGAGACAACAGGCAATTAAAACATTGTTGGGTAAAAACTGGTGTCAATCCATAACACTGATTTCACGTTTAGATCTTCAAATCTTGCAAGGAGCTTGTTGAATGCTTTTGCCATCTGCAAATCAGGCAAAGAGCTTGAGTCCATTGTGGATGGAGCTACTTGGGGCTGAACCTGTGGCCTAATTTGAGCCCATCAGAATCAGTGGCAGTGTGTTTGTCAGTTCCCTTTAGGCCCAGGCACTCCTCCAAAGTGCTTGGTGGTTAAGGATGCCAGGAAAGTGGAGTTTCATTAGTACCTTAAAGAAGTGAGGGCTTTGGTGGATCGATGTTTGTCCCTGCTGGGTCCCTCATGGACACACTTAGGCGGCTCTCTGCCAGCACCCACGCGTGCACACAACCTCACCTTCACAGGTGGTCACAAACAGCTGCTCACACACACAGAGTCTGTGCATGAACCAGAGAGGAGAGAGGGGTTCTCTGCATGCAATTCCGAGGCGTTTAACGGCAACACACCCAAAGGGAACAGAGGCAAGAAAGAACAACTCGAAAGCTCGCACCCCTTTTATCCCAAAAACTCACAAAGGCAGGCAGAGCATCCAAAACCAATAGTCTGAGGGCTAGGGGGCAGAGGCAAGGTTGAATGGCATAACAGGGGCCAATGGGAAAAGGGATGGGAGGGGGAGAGGGCCCGTGACCAGCAGAATCTAGACAAAGGGAGAACTTTCTAGCACAGTGTTGTAAGGAGAGACCACTTTTAAGGCAACTTGAGGGGTGTAAAGTGGACTCAGCCACCACAACATCACCTGTGAGAATTGTGGAGGGAAGCGCATCTCTGAGGGTGTGAGGCTTGCCTGGCTGGGGAATAAGATTGTCATTATAAGATGGACTGGGAGCAGTTTCGATGGGAAGAAAGTAAAATAGGAATGAATTGCAGTATAAAGTTTCCTCTTAGTGCTCTTTTTCCAGGTAGAGGAAGCACTAAGCATGAGTGCACTGCTAGACTGCAGTAATACCTTCTGCTGATAAGTGATAGGAAGAGCAAAGCATTCTCAGGATGGCACCTGTAACTCCTCAGTGTTAGGCTAAAAATGGCTTAGGGATGTGTAAGTGCCTTTGCAAAGAGAACTGCTTGTGTGCACAGATGTCTGCGTTCTGCAGCAGACTTGGTCACGAGGCCGGTTCTGCCCATTAGCTGTGAACATGCTGAAAAGAGTTATCATGGTGCAAAGTATCCGGTCCCACATGAGGGGCTAAGACCGAGCTCTTAGGCAGCCCAGGTGCCAGCGAGAATGGGGAGTCATTGCCACCATCAGGGGTATTAAGATGGGACCTTTCTGGAGCGTGTCACTGCTGGAACACAGCAGCTCTGCTTGTGTGGTCTGTAGAGGAGATGCTTCAGAGTTTTCTGAGCTGCCATCCTCCCTGGTTTGTAGAACACCTTGCTGCTGCCTTATAGCACTGGCAGAAAGCTGACACACTGCCCCTAGAAAAGGTGCAGCTGCAAACATCTGTATTCAGCAACCACGGGGACTTTTATCCTTCCATTCGTTAAAGCTGATCTCCTCAGATGATGAACACCTTCTTACAAGAGTTGGAAAAAGATAATATGCCAAACCAGGAATGAAATCTGAAATACTTGGGACTTGGATTTGCACTTAGTTCTGCTTCCCACTAAAGGGTGTGAATGAAGCAACTTAATAACTTACTTGTCTGAGGAGTATGTAATGTCAGACCCCCAGAGGAGTTGGAAGGACTCCTCTCACCCCTCGAAATTTCCTGCTGGCTACCAGGTATTCTTTTATCATCACACTTTAAAGTGAAAACACTCTACATTATTCTCTATGAACTGAATTGCAGTACACGACTTGGGAATGACCTGAATAGGAAGGTCTGACAGATGGCTTTTTCTAAAGTCTCTTCAGGGAAAAAAAGCAGACATGACCCTCTGCTAAATTATACCTGTGTTAAAGTAGTGCATTGCCACTGCTGTTGACAGCTTTGCAGCTGGCTAAATGAGTGTGAAAGAAGGATTGGGACCAGCATCAAATTATTTTCCACTTAGCAGAATTGCTGTGGTCTCTGCTAAGCCCAGAGAAGTTTAGAAAAACCTCTTTGGTTCTGACCTCCTTTCCCCAGGTTTGACAGGTCATTAGAGATGGTGAATCATCCATATCTTCAATACAGTGATTTGGGGCACTTTGAATGTAAATAGTGTTCTAAATAAGATTTCATTATTTTGGTCTACATTAGTGGGAATGTGCTGTAGATGATTTGTGAAAAAATTATTTGAAGACAATTTGTTGGGTACGAGCTGCAGAACTCATGAAAATCGCTGTTCGTCCATTCTCTGCCCACTGCACTAAGATAATCCATCCCTTCCCTGTTCTGCCTTTTCTTCCTGTGTGGGAATTTGGGATTTGTGTCTGTGTCCCTGTTGAGGTGAGGACTTACAGATTCATTTCCTTAAGGCTGGGGAGGAATAGTATTTCCCATTCATTAAAGTTCAGATTATTTGTCAGCCTGAAAACCTGAGTGCAGGCAGTGCCTTGTTTTGTGTTTGGGTTGTGACCTGCTGGTCTCCTCCCTCCTCTGAGGTGGAGGACAGGATGCTGTGGGGCCACCCTGTCACCTGCACTACTGTAGGAGCAAGCAATCCTATGGCCCTGGACAGGGGGGTTTATCAGCACTGTCCTGGCGCTTTGCTGCCTGCCCCCATGGGCTGTGCACCACCATGGGATCAGATCCCATGCAGCCACAGAGAAAAACCCCATCCTAAACTCATAGAATCATCAAATTGTCTAGGTTGGAGAAGACCTCCAAGATTGTTGAGTCCAACCATTAACCCATCACTGCCAAGACCACCGCTAAACCATGTCCCTAATCACCACATCTACACTTCTTTCAAACACCTCCAGGGATGGTGACTGCACCACTTCCCTGGGCTCCTCTTCCAATGCCTGACCACCTTTTCAGTGGAGAAATTTTTCCTAATATCGAATCTAAAACTTGCCTGGTGCAACCTGAAGCTGTTTCCTCTCATTCTGTCACCTGTTACTTGGGAGAAGAGGCTGATCCTCACCTCTGGCTACACCCTCCTTTCAGGGAGTTGTAGAGACCAACAAGCTCTCCCCTGAGCCTCCTTTTCTCCAGGCTAAGCACCCCCATCTCCCTCAGCTGCTCCTTATGATGTGTTTTCTAGACCCCTCACCAGCTTCACTGTCCTCTGGACACACTCCAGCGCCTCAGTGTTCTCCTAGCACTGAAAACAAGCACAGACCCGAAGGTACAACACTGAATCCAGTGTCGCTGCGCGGGGCCGGCGGTGCAAGGGCAGCCCGGGCAGGGTGCGGGGTACCCAGGGCTGTCGGGAGCCAGCGCATCCCGGGCTGGCGGGGCAGCTCTCGGCTGGGAAAGAGCAGGGGCATCCCCAGCTCCGCTCCTCTCCGCTCCGGCCGCCGCCGCTTGCCATCGGCAGAGGGACCCCTCGGACCGGCCATGAGCCCGCAGCGCGGCTCGCCGGGAGCCGCCGGCCTGGCACGCATCACCCGCGCCCGGCAGCACCGAGCCACCGCGGGAAAGACCTGCGGGCCAGCGAAAAACGGGTGAGGGGGAACGGAAACAGCGAATAACCAAGTTTTCCCAGTCACCTGCTGTTTGTTCAGCAGTTTTTGTTGACAAAGTATTTGAAATTATGAAGGTAGAAGTGTCTTGGTAAAACTAAGGCCTGTTTCTGCCAAACTTGTTCTGTAATAGTCTTATTCATGATTTTGTGGGCTCTAAGACAAAAATAGGAAGAGATTATGGGTTTAGGTGGATGCAAGGTGCAGGTCTCTTTGCTTGGAGAACATTTGCCTCTGCTATGCTGGTGCCTCAGCGAGTGTCATCCCTGTCTCCATTCTCTCCCTCCAAAAAAAAAAAGGAAGAAATGTCCCATCGATGTCCTGGGAGTAATAGTAATAATAGAGTCATAGAATCATTAAGGCTGGAAAAGCTTTCTAAGATCATCAAGTCCAACCATTATCCTAAATTAGCAATAGGAAAAAAAGCAGAGCAATCAAAGGGCATCTGCTGCGTCCTAAGAAACTGCTGGGCTTCACTATGCTAAAAGCTGCAATTATTAATGTAACAGATAATGGGGTTGATTTGAAACCCTTAGTGAAGTCAGCCGTAGCATTTCTTTTCACCCCATCAAGACTAAAGTATGAGTTATGGACTTGCAGAGAACAGTTTTCCTTAGAGGGAGTGCAGCTCCTGGTTTTGAAGGAGAGCACAAACTCCCCAGCTCCAGCTCGCTCTGAGAATGGCCCTTTGGAGAGGAGTTTGCAGTGCAGCCTAGGGCCACGTGCTCAGGCTTCTCCAAGAGCTCCCTGGGTACCCCTATGAATTCTGCATCTGAAAATGCCTCAGAAAGTTTTTGCCTTTCCACTGTCCTTCAGAAACTGGCAATTGGAGGGGGAAGAATTTTAAGTGCATTGATCAAGATGCAAACACTTTTTTCAGTTTGTCATTCTTTCTTTTTGTGAAGGATTTCCTTTCTTTCATAATTACAGGCTGCAGTGTTGTAGGTGTGACTCAGAAATGCTGAATACAGGTAGACAGACCTGAAGCCTGAAGCTTTACACCCAGCTGAAGTAGAAGGACAGGTCCCTGCCCTGGCTGCTTGAGTCATCTGTATTCATCTGTGCTACAATAATCCTTCCTGCAAAGCCAGCCATGTGCCTTCGGTACAGCTGCGTGACTAATCCTTAAGTAATCGTTTATTTGGGGAATGTCACCTCTGGGTGTACAATTTATTGGTCCATAACAGTACATTTTGAAGGGAGCAGGTTGAAATAATCTAATTAGCATTTCCTGAAGGGGGATAAGACCCCTTCCCCTTTTCTCCTTGTCCCCAGTAGAGTACAAGGAGTACATGGCGTGCGTGTGAAGAGATGGGAATCTGAGTTTCAAGGAGATGAGGGGTGTCTGAAGGCTGATTGCAGTGTGAAGGACAGACTTGGGAGGAAACACAGGGAAACACAATGTGGGAAAGGCTGCTTTGCCTGGCTGCTGGAGCTGTCAGCTGCACAGCAGTGGAGTCCCAGAGAGCTTTTTGAATATGTGATGGGAGCCATAACACTGTGCCTTGCTGTAGGATGCTCTGTGGCTCGAGAACAACTGGGCTTCTGTGTCTGAGACCACATCACGGCCATGCTGCGCTGCATGAGTTGTACGCAGCACAAACGTTTCTAGTACTGCTAGAATGTCAGGGTTATGACACTGCAGATGGAGAATTCTCTAGTGCTGGTCCGTCAAGAACTTTGGAGGAGTGTAGGTGGGTCTGGATGTGTCTCTCCTGTTACAAGCTGATATGTTGGGAAGGTCACAGTGCAGCCAGCTAGTCTTTAAGGGCGCTAGGAAGACTGGCAGCTAGGAAGGATGTTGTACCTGGAGCCAAATCCCATCGCATCAACCACCATGGAGTGGAGAATTTGCCTTCTCAAAGGCTGGATCCTGAACATAATGCTTCAGATTTCATGTACTGCTTAACACCAGAGGAAAGAACATTTTCAGTCTGAATTCCTCTTGTTTTTTCACTTCATGTCTTTTTTCTCCTCTTACAAGACAACTCAGGAACTCATCAGCTTGAAGAGCACGGTGCCGGCAGTCCCTGGAGCTTGTTCCTTGCTCTGACCTGCATCCCAAGACGTGATTTGAGTTGCTGATAGAACTCAGGGAAAATCCAGCCCAGTGCAGGACTGGTTGCTATGATATTTTGTAGATCACCATATCAGCAGCTCTTGGTGCTAGAGTAACCTACATTCTGCTTTGTGTCTGATTAAAGCCTTTTTGACAGGAACTCTATGTGTTTGACATGAATATGGATGACTTGGGCTTCACAAACCAGACAAATCTCTATTTACCCAGTGGTGGTAAAGTATAACTCCTGTGGGACAGCTTTGGGATCCTTATGCCTTTTAAGGGATGAGTTAAAAATAAAGCTATTATTTATTCATCTGTTGCTTCCTTTGGCAATAAAATTCATCACTTATATTTTGGCATAGTGGGGAAGAATTTCTAGGTGAGGATTTGATTTGAGGAAAGGCTTCTAAAAAACCTGATTCCCACAAAACAAGGAGTGGGCTGTTTTTCCCCCTCTCGTGTAAGATAAGGAGATTAAAACTAGGCATTTCCAGACAAGGCTAAAAGTATGTTCCTGTCCTGCTCACTAAAATTTGGAGATGGTTAATGGGTCATTGGTCAGTTGTCCCAGGGGCATTATATGTAAGACAACTTTGCTGACTTTCAATCAACCTCCTTAACACTGCCGCAGTGAAGGAAAAAATAGCTGGTTCAAATGAGGACCAAAATCTGGATGCCTGGCTCCAAGAGGACTTTTAAGGCAATGCAAATGTTTCTTAAGGCTATTTTTTTGCATTCTAGTTCAAACTGCTGTCTAATCCTGTCTAGCATCTGGTGCTTCAGAGAAAGGAAGGGAAGAATGAAATGAAACCTCCCTGTAGACTCAGAGCATTCAACTAAACTGCAGTTTTTCTTGTCTTAAAACAAGATTAGCAATCATTTAAAGGGCAATTGATAGAAGAAGAGTGCGGGTCTGTGGTCATTTCCATGAAATTATCAATATGTCCCTAGGCATGAAATCTTAATTTTCAGCGCCTGCCATTAAAAAACAGCTCAGTGGGGTCACCACGAGGTCACTGACATTACGTGCACTGGTTACTATTCCCAGCTGATGCTATTACCTATTTTGACTTTGCCCTTTGGCTTGCCTTTGGCACTTGAACTGTACTAACCACTGGCGATATGAATCAGTGCGCAGGACTGACAGTCACAGCCACTCGGGCAAGCTGGAGATGTGCCGAATAATTAATCAGAGCTACTAATGAGGCTGCATAATGCTAGGGGCTTGAAGGAACTTTCTTGCAATGTGGTTGTGTCACAGTTACTCGAGAAGAAGAGGAGAAACATGATGGTTGTTACAGCAGAGAGAAAATCCAACTAGAATATTTTAAGTCAAGTGATGAGCTGCTATGGTGTTGTTTAGATTTTCTTGCCACATGGCTTATGATGTTCATTATTTATGATAGTACTGTGGGAGCTGCAGTGGTATGAAGAGAAGAGCAGAATGATTTTTAGAAGAAGTAAAAGGTTTTAGTTGTAACAGAAGCCATTGCCTCTATATAAACCCACTTTTTTTTCATTGTTTTCACATAGGTGTCCACATCTGCAGAGTGATAGTGGAAAATTGCAAGCAGATCATCTGCTTTTTTTGGCTAGAAGAATTCCTCACTATAGCATTTGAAAGCTATAGGTTTATCTCCTCCATGAATTTCTATGTATTAAAACATCAATTATCAGCTGGAACTTGTGGCAGCCTATTGACTACCAGGTCCACTAGGGAAAATGCTGCTTCTGCACTTCAGATTTACCAGGAGAGTGGAAAGAAAGGACATGCAGGGCTCACATGCAGCACTGGGAACAAATTGTCACAGTCCTCACTAACCTTTGCCACTGGAATCTGCTGTCCATTTTGTGGAGGGCAAACATGGTCAGGTCTTGCTATGGCAAACTAACCCTGAGCACATCTTTCCTCATCAGGCCAGCCAGCTAATCCCTGCCTGTCCTTAGTTTTGTGCAATCTTGCTGTAGGTCATGGCCAGGGAAGGAGGAGAGCGCAGGAAGCTTGTCCTTTTCTGCCCTGTGCTGTAACAAGTATTTTCAGCCTCTTGGTCTCTCTCCCCACGCAGAAATAAAGGGGAGGGGGAAAATCTGATTTGATAGAGGTTACTTGAAGAGTTTGCCAGGTAGAAGCCTGTGGGACAGAAGGCACACTTCACCAGTTCTCTGCAGGAACTTCTCATCACATTTTGAGTATTTCTGGGAACCTTTTCCTCTTTCCCCATTTTTCTAAATGCTGAAGTTGGAATTTCTCAGTCCCCCTTTAAAAAAATTTGAACAATCATGTGTGCTATATGGTCTCTTCTCTCAGCCTCTCTAATTTTGCAAAATTTTGCTTCAGTCGCAAGGATCATTGCCCCTCCTCACCCACCCTGCTGGGAGTCTGCAGTGATGTGACTGCTAAGTCCACCCTGGTGCCTCCATGTGTTGGGAGGGATGGAAGACATAGCACATGGGACTCCCTTTGTCCCTCCCAACCTTGATCTCAAAGGACCTGGATACCATTTTGCCTGGTTGATCCACGGCATGTTGCCTTTGGGAGCAGCTTTCACAGCCCAGACAAGTGAGGCAGAGCTACCAATCACTTTAAAATCCTCAGGCACCTTATCCAGAAGTCAATTCATTATGCCCGAGCCTCAAAATCATTAGTCAGCGGTGGCCATTTTTTTTCAATTATGGGGTTTAAGGGATTACTGCGAGTCATTACCCTGAGGTATTAATAGCAGCATTGCTTCTGAAACGACTCAGGTAAGGAGGTGGTGCATCAGCTGCACCCAGGGCAGCAGGGAGCTGGGAGCACAACCCTTTCTTTTAGTCTCTAGAGCAGGACTGAAAGGAAAACATGCCCTTGTGTTAAAAATTCAACTCATTCCACAGGCTTTTCACTTTGTCTCTCGAGGGGTCAATTAAAGCTTCACGGTCTTTCCTGCCACACTGGCAAAAAAAGATCTTCATCTCCCCTTCCTTTGATTAACTATGTTGTTATAAACAGAAGATGCAGCACAAGCAAAGGAAACTAATATGCCTTCCCCCCAGACAAGGTCCTTGTAAATGAATCCATTAATTTGAACCAGGGCACCCCTGCGCTTGAAAAGGTGCAAAGCTGGCACACAGCTTAAATCCTGCTGAATCTAGGTGTTGTGGGGGCAAGTGGCCTCAGATCTGGGAAGCTGCCCCTGCGCACACAGACTTCACACATGCACCTGGGCATGGGCCTGCTGAAGTGGTTTGCTGCAGATCCTTCCCCCAGTTTGGCCTCTTAGTTCCACAAAAAAAAGATGCTCAGAGCAGGCATTTAAATTTTTATGAAGTGCTTGCTTTATTATCTTAATAAATCCTTGTTTGGTTTGCAGAATGCATCCCCATTGAAGTTAAGAGTTTATATGAAAATTAAAACAGCACTATATCTTCTTAATTAGACAAATGTATAGATAAAAAGAAACAAATGTCAGCTGGCAGCGGAATTTAGCTTTGCTGGGAGGGCTATTTTATATTTCTCTCTCAAGATGCTTGCAGAGGTTAATGCTTGTGCTGCAGGCATTCAAAGGGACAGCAAAATTGTCCCATATCAGTAGGCAAAACACAGGCACAGTCCATTCTTCTGTGTTGAGCATCTCATCTGTGCTGAATTATTTACTTACAAAAATAAGTTACATAATTGTTACCACATAAAAATTAAGCATATTTAATTTTTCACAGGTGAAGAGCCAAGGCTGAGCGCATGAAGCCTTTGCTCTGGCACATTATTTAAGGTACACTAACTTACAGGCTTAATTGGCGAAAAATTGTGGGAGAATATTGATCAATTAATTTTTTATTCAGATTGTTTTTGGCTTTCAGAAGCAAGATATTTAAGAAGGAGGTCATAATTACTTCTTACATCTCCTAAAGTCTCCAGCTGTAAATCAAGGGGAGTCATCAGATGTTCTCTACAAGAGAGCTTTTTTTTTGAGTGAGACAGGAAGCAAAATTAAGCTGAATTGTGGGAATAGTTTTCTTCTAGCTCAGAGCTGGCTGCAGGGTGGATCTCAGGCTGCATTTGCTCTCTTAGCTACACATGTCAGAAGAATATCTAGTTCTCAGAATGAAATATAGTGGGAGAAGCTACTGGGTTATACCATAAATTCTTGCAGTTACTGGCTCTGATGTCTAGGGTTTTAGTAATGGGTTTTGTTCCATGTAATAGGTTGGGATAAGTGCTGTTTTGCAGTAGGTCTGCTGAAGCAGACATGGGCCTGGCTACAGGGCTCCTCATCTTCCTTGGGATGAAGTGGATGGAGACTCGGCAGGAGGCATCAATCTGGAGATCTCCTACCAAATGGTTCCAAGACATTTGGTTTTAAAGGAGAGCAGTGGCTTCATAACCCTGCCCTGGAGCATGAAGAGACATGGCAAAACTGTCACTGCAGTGGCTGAAATAAGGGTAGAAACCAGAGAACAAAAATGTAACACAGAGTTTAAAGATATCTTCCTAAAGCAGATCAGATACTTTCTGTTTACTGTACAGTTTAAAACACTATTGTCAATGAACTCTGCTTAAAAGGTTTCTCATCTTGACTTCTCATCCTTCTTTTAAAACTTTATAAATTAGGGAATCGGTCCTGCTTCCAAAGGGAACATAACACACTTGGAGAGACTTCCTCAATTATAGAATGAAACCAAGACCATCAAAACAAAATCCTTGTTTGGGGCAGTCTGTTTAGCAGAAGTCGCAGGCAGGAAGTTTAATGCAGTCCTGGTATTGTCAGGGTGAGAGGAGACCTGCAAATATCACTGTGCCATGGGGTGCATTGGTAAATAATCAGAGAACAGCCTTTTGGGGGAGATCTCCTCTCCTAGGCACACAGCCGCAGCCATCATTAGTTTTGTTGCAAGTGTATCTTCCAAATGGGGAGATCAATTCTGAATATTTTATGGCTTTAATTACACCACCCTGCATGTGATGCAGAGAATGGGTTATTAGGCTGCTGGATGCTAATTTCCTTCTAGGATGAGGGTGTTTTTTCCTCCTGCTTTTCCTGCTTTAGATAGCAAAATATTGTATGCAAGGAGGCAAAAATTCATGGCTGTATTGAACTAGCAGTTAGACTTAAAACAAGAGCTGGCAGAGCAAAAGGTCTCCACTCTTTTCCAATATGACTCAATAGCTGAGTTATCAGCAGCATTAGGATTTCAAAGGGCAGCGGAGGAGTTATTTATCACGAAGTCATTCATATCTGCTGCTAGAGAGATTCTTCTGCAGTTAATCAAAAAGTCCCTGGGTTTTGATCTAACACCTAGGACACAAAGATGGTGCTCAAGTGGGGATAATACAGGCCAGGGGTGTTGCCTGGCCCTTCCATGTCTAGTTCAAAGAAGGAGACCAAACTTGCTGCTGCAAGGTGCCACCAGACTCACTTCAAGGAAGCACAATCAAAGCCTGGGTGTTGAAGCTATGTGTATGAATTTCTACGAGGGAAACAACAGCAGTGATGTAGCAGCTTTATCAGACAGGCTCTGGACTCTCTCTTCATGCTATCGCAGCTCACCCACAGGCAGGTCAGTCTGTCTATGCAGGCAGCTCTGCAAGCCCTTGAAAAGTCAGGTCTAAGGAAACAACCAAGACACTGTGAGCTCAAATCAGAGCTCTGATGAAGAGTTTGTCTTTTCCCATCTGAGCCATCTGTCTGCCTCTCCCCTGGTATCTTTTACCAGATCTTTCAAAGCCATTTATTTTGACAGTCTGCATGATGACACGATATAGCAGAGGCTGTCTGCTCCAGTAAGTAATGACTTCATATATTTTTCTTTGCATCCGGGTGCAAAAGGCCATTGCCCTCAGGTTGGATAAGTTGGCCTATCATCACATCGAATCTCATAAATGAAACAGGATTGAATAATAGAATCAGCAATTGTTTAGATTGGAGAAGACCTCTAAGAGCATCATGTCCAACCATTAACCCAGTACTGTCAGGTCCACGACTAACTAGTCACTAAGTGCCACATCTACATGTCTTGGAAATACCTCCAGGGGTGCTGACTCCACCACTTCCCTTGGCAGCCTGTTCCAGTGCCTTACAACCCTTTTAGTGAAGAAGTTTTTCCTAATATCCAATCTAAACCTACCTTGATAATCCTAAGACCTTGTCCTATTGCTTGTTAGGTGGCAGGGGACACTGACCTAGACCTCACTACACCCTTCTTTCAGGAAGTTTCTGGGAGTTATAAGGTCTCCTCTGAGTCTTCTTTTCTCCAGGCTAAACAATCCCGGCTCCCTCAGCTGCTCCTCACGGGACTTGTACTCCAGACCCTTCCCCAGCTCTGTTGCCCTTCTCAGGACACGCTCCAGCACCTCAAAGTCTTTCTTGTCATGAGGGGCCCAAAACTGAACCCAGTATTCAAGGTGAGGCCTCACCAGTGCTGAGCACAGGAGGCCAATCGCCACCCTGCTCCTGCTGGACACACCATCTCTGAGACACAGCAGGTGCCCTTGGTCTTCTTGGCCACCTGGGCACACACTGGCTCATGTTCAGCTGCTGCTGACCAGCCCTCCAGGTCCTTTTCCCCTGGGCAGATTTCCAGCCACTCTGCCCCTAGCCTGTAGTGCTGTGTGGGGTTGTGTGACCCAGGGGCAGGACCCTTCACCTCCCTTTGTTGAACCTCATACAGTTGGCCTCGTCTCATCAATCCAGCCTGGTTAGATCCCTCTAGGCTGACTTCATCTCAGCATCTTCCAAGAGAATGGATCTGGTGATTGAAGGAACCCTATAATCTCTCCTGAGACTGAATTCCTGGTCCTGAACAGCCTGAGAGGGGCTACACAAGAACATTACTTCTGAAATTTCCAGCTGTTAAAACAGACACATAGACCTTTGGGTAACCATGGGCTAGCTAGGGGATCCACCAGGGCTCCCAGAGCCTCGTGCCTACTCTAGGCCCACCTGTGTGTGTTTGAGCTGCTTTCCTCTCCACAGCAGGTTATGCTACAGTCCTGCTCTGTTTAAAAGGCCCATGTGCTGCCCTGGCAGACGCTGTGCTTCAGAGGATGATGTTTTCAGCCATGAGTTGCACTTGGCTGAGTTCAAAAGAACTGGTTATGGCTAGAAAATAGCTCTCCTCAGTTCCATTATTTATCAATGACACACATTGCACTCATCTTCTTTGGGACTGGATTTATAGTCTGATAAAGTAAATGGCAGTCTCTTTGTTGACTTAAGAGGATTTTTGGGTTCACAGTTACGACTTGGTACAGTAAAAGCACACTGCCTTTACAAGTCAAGGAAAAATAACCCGTATTAGACTAAATTTTACTTTCCTAAATAGTCTGCATTCTGGTTTTTTTTTTTGTCACTATTTCACATAACTGCTATCTTGGGATGTCTACTTTGTAATTGTGCACAACAGATAGTTCTTTTATTCTCCAAATAACTTTCAAATACATCTTTCAGTTGCATTTTTTGCTCATCCAGTTCAGCTGAAGGCTTAATGCATATCGACCTTCAGTAGATCTGCCTTTTTAAGACCTGCTTGGATTTCTTTGTGGCTATTCTTTGTGGGGCAAGGAAATGACACTTTTCTTTTATCACCTTCCATAGCAGGAATTTCTGTAATGGATGGGGTTTCCTTCCCTTCCCATTAAACCTGTGTGTCCTCACAGACCCCTGTGAACACTGAGGGGTCTGTGTGTAAATCAGGTGTTTCCTTTTCACATCTTTAAAATCCTCAGCCTTTTCCTTTTTCCAGATGGCATGTTTTTCAGGAGTCCTGTACGATCTTGTGTGAATTAGCTGTGCATTTGGAAGCTGAGTTAAAAAGCTTTTGGAGAGTAAATCTCTAACAATTCCCAGTCTGAGGTTCTAATCTTGGTTACAGTGTTGAGGGAGGGGGGATTCTAAAGTGTGTTAGCAGAAACCTGGGAAGTTTCCTGAGAAGCAACCTGGACCAATCTCTTCCTCCCATCCTTCATCTTACCTCCATAGGGCTTGCTACTTTGGTGCCCATGAGAAAGCCATGATTATTATTATTTCTTACAAACAGGGAATCAAGAAAACAGGGTGGTTTGGCAGGGTTCCTCATTCCCAGAATCATGTAGTTTCTTTTGTGTGTCAAAAAGAAGATTGTCTCTCCCTGTAACTCCTCCTCTCTCTTCATCGATCTCCTGTTGTGGGGCAGCCAGGGGAGAGGAACAGATGCATTTGCATTACTACAGATCATCTTCTCATATCTTGAAGATTTTATCTTCCCAGCAGATGATCTCCATCTATGCTTATCTTTAATCTCATTTCATTGCCTATGATCCCTTTTGTGATTTCATTAAGTGTTCCTTATGCTTATCTTGGAGAAATTTAGAAGAGCACAGAAAGATCCATGTGATGAGGAGGTGATGAGAAAGTGTGCTGTCAGAGGTACATATCAGGTAGGGAAGAAATAATGATTGCAAGATATGTGAATACTATTGCTGTGGGGGTCAGAGTTAAGGTTAATTAAATGTCTTCATTGTGCATTGTCTTCCCCTTAAGGTGTTTGAGAGCCTTCTAAGAGAACCATTAACTCTGGGCAGCCGAGGTTTTTAATGAGTATTTTTATTGATTTTGCATGCAACAGGTTTGCTCTTAACTTACCTCTATGTATTCCTCATTTTTTTTGCCTTGAAACTATATTTAAATTTTCCCAATTCAATATTACTAACTGGTACATTTTAAATCAGATATGCTATGTAAATATTCTTACTTTTTTAAGAGAAAGCCATCAAAGTGCACATAGCCCTTTTTTTTTAGTCTTTCTACAAACATGATATGAATAAAATATTCTGGAAATTACATGCAGATAACTAATGTGGCTCCCAATGAACTAGGCAATTAAACCATCTCCATATGAATTGCTTGGTGATATGCAAAAGTATATGTTTTAGCATTTCCTGCATTATACAGGATTTAAAATTAAAAAGAACATTGCATCTAGATAAAGATCTGAAAATTGTTGGGTCTCTTGTTTATAACCTCCATGTTGCTGTGACAGATTTAAGCAGATATTAAGTATGAGCATTTGTGATTCATTCCTTCTGTATGTATGAGCATTTCCTTTCAAAATGCCTGCTTCTCATTTTGCATGAAAACTACTGTTTCACTGCCATGGAAATGAGAAACTGTGAGAATTAATGGAATGATGAATCTCCATTGCTTGAAGACTTTCAATCAAGGCTGGCTGTCTTGAAGAGTTATTGTTCTCATTGTAAGATGAACTAGAGGAGGTAGTGACCTATGTCTTTCTTTAAGGCCCTTTTCTGGCCCTGATACGACGTTTCTGATGCAAATTTCTTTTTTTATACTCAGTCTAGCCAGATCCCCTGGAGGTCTCAGCTCCTGCTGGCAGTGCCGTATGTGTCTTTAGGAATACTCTTGACCTGACACTGGTTTGGTTAGAGCTCACTTAGGACAATGCTATGGGTCTACTCCGTGATATTTTGGTTTCTCCCTTTCTGCAAATCTTCAAGTAACTGCATTCTGTGTTTAGACTGTGGGGCACATGACCTACACAGATGTGTCCAGAGTCCTCATCACTGATTCTCCAGCCTGGGGATCCAGCTGGAGCATCCATGCTGCTCTGCGTGCCTGTTCAAAAGACAAGTGGGCTGGGGACAGGGAGAGGGAAGTGCAATTTTAGACTAGAGGTCTTGTGTGCCTTACCACTGTTTGTTACTCATCTAAAAAAACTCTCAGGTCTCTTCTGTATTTACAAAAGGAAATGTTCAGTTCTGCTGCTGTTCAAACAATCTATCAGCTCCGTGTTATAAAATACAACAGTACAGATCTGAGACCATTAGTTAAAGACATAAAGAATCACACCCAAAGCTGTAAACATAAATTTTTGTGAATTATTTTTTTATTGAAGTGTGTTCAAGAAATTTGCATATAGATTAAACCCTAAATATACCAAATGTCCGTCTGTTTACATCCTGATGCCTTCATGTTGCTGCTGTGAATGGATTGCATTCGGAGCTGGAGCATTCTCCTCATTGCCTCTCTAACTAAAATACTGCAGCAGTGGGAGTTATAAGGGATCCTTACAGGTTGCAGACATGCTTGGGAGATCTTTGACTTGTTGGGACTTTGGTATGAACCGGTCATAATTTTAATGTATGTTGCCTGAAAAGCTAATGAGGCTCCATCTGGAGAGTTATAACTGATTACAAGCTCAATTATTTCTCCTACCTGAACAGCTCAGACGTTTGTTCATACTCCCATAAAAAACAACAGCAGCAGCAACTCAGCAGCTTCTCCTCATCAGAAGGAGATACTCTTTGCTGAAAGCTGTTATTCCATGGACTTGTACCCCATGCAGGCAAGTGTCCTTTTTTTTCTTTTCTTTGTCTTTTTCCCCTCTAAATTTCATTTCTTGGGCATTTTAAATGCCTCCTCCCTCAAGGTGATCTTGTAGTGGTTAGTGGTTCATCAGGATGGATGTACAGTTGATATCGATATCCTTGCCTTCACGGATGGGGCAGTCTAATCTAATAGCTGAAGCACCTGAGGGGTCAAACAGTGGGATAATGTAGAGTGATCACTTCTAACTAAAATGTGATAGCACTGAAGGAGAAAATAAAACCCTATGGGGCAAAAGAAGGTAAAAAGTGCATTTAAGTTTTTTGTACGATGATATAACAGCAGGAATATGTCCACAAAACCTTGGTGATAGAGCCTGGCTGTCAAGGCAAAGGATTTGAAATCTGCCTTGTACACTCACTATTTCCTGCTACAATCCCATTATTTCATCTTTCTGTCTTCATCTGGAAAGGAAGAAATGATGTTATAATCTGACAAACAGAGGTTGTGCACAGCACCTGGTCTGTGTGACATCAGTGCTGTTTGGATCCCTGGGCCACAGGAGTGAGGTTGAGCAGAGGTGATCATGGCACCCTGACTATCTGGAGCAGTTCACTGCAGGATTTGTAAAGCAGAAGCAACAGAAGAAGTTCCTAAAAAAATCTAATAACTCATTTGTGAATTTCAGTTGATGTGTTTAGCTCTCCATCAGTTTGAGGGCTTGTTTCTTACAAGCACTTTTATTTTGCAGAGTACCAACTGTAACATTTTTCTTCCTGTCCTTGTTGCCTTATTCCTGTGAGCAGTAGCCAGCCTGTTCTGGTGACCAGGGTCCTCTCCAGTTCAATAGGGGTAGAATATCATCACTTCTGTAGTGAATTGGGCTAGGTCTGTGTCAGGCATTCTGCTGGATGATACCAAGATCACTGAACCATGGCAAGCTGATAGGGAGATAGGCTGCAGTTAGCAGAGTCAGCCATGCAGAAAAAACTAGAAGATCTGTGTCGGTGAGGGAGCAGGATCTACACCATGATGAGACAACAGATACAATCAGATGATGGTGATGATGAGGGTATTAGCATCTGTGTCCTCCTTCACAGGAATGTAAAAGTGGTTTTTGACTTGCTGGGAACTAGAGGAAACTGTTCTGTCCCAACAGTAAGTACTTTGAAAGAGATGAAAAAAAAATTTCCTTGCTTGGCTAAAAAATCCATCTGAGATGGTAACTACCTATGCCTGGCTCTTGCAGACAGCCAGAGAAATGTCCCCAGGTCTTCAAGGCAGCCGTGAAATGAAAACTTTCTCCTAACAGATGATACATTCCCCTTATTAGTTACAGCCTGGTGGCCACTGTCAAACACATATTAATTATTTCTCTATTTTTTTTCCTTTTTAGCACTGCAAGAAGCTTTTCCCTTCCATAAGCAGCTCTTTATTGACCAGCAGTTTGTTATTGATTTCTATATTCAATAAAACCCGTGGTAAATGGGGACATTAAATCTCACTTTTAAAAATGCAAGAGAAAATAGGACACCATGATGTGTTATGTTAACAAATGAAAGATAGAAGGAGAAACTTTGTTGGGGTGGATTGCCTGAAATTTTTCTGGTTTGGTTGCAAATAGACAAAATTTTTTTGTTGAATGTGCGAGTACATGTGAATACATGTGCATAGATGCATATGTGAAGATTTTCCTCTTGAGAGAGCTGGAAGTTGTCTCTCATTTGAAGCCCAAGTCCATTCATTCTCATTTGGATGAAAAATAATTTGTGAGGCCATATTATGACATTCGTTAGGCAGAACTTTGAGAACAGCTGTCAGAGCAGTGATGAAGTGTGATGTGGGCAGGACTGGGGAGTAAATCTAGTTTAGGTTATGACACTGGTCCCTTTTGTTCCCTGGGTAAAATGAGGTCTCTCTATTCCTCAAGTTTCCTTTCTATGTGATACACAGTTCAAAGCCCCTCTTAAGTGCATCTCGACTGTGCTTGATTTTCTGTATGATTTTTTTTTTTCTTCAAACAGGGAGATGAAAAGTGGGTCAGGTAGTGTAAATGCAACTAAGCAATCTGCTCAATGGGCAAAGTCAACTGCAGGACAGGGGTGTCTCTGGGGGCCTCCCTGAATGCATGCCCCTTACTTCCACTAAGTTTAGGACTGGAAAAAGGAAAAAAAAAAAAAACCTGCTATTGCTTTACCCTCTGCTTGATTTTTTCCCCTTTCCGCACTCTAACAAAAAATATGTGACTCCTGATTCTCCTTCCATGCTTGTGGCAGTCAGGACAAAATGATTTTGAGCTCTGTGGAATTACATGGGAATGGGGGTAGGGAAACAAGATATTTCTTTTCTTCCTGCTCTGGTCTTCTGTAATTCTTCCCAGTCCCTGAATTCTTGGATATGAGTTAAGGAATCAGCTGTAGTGACCTGTCTTTGCTGCTACTGCTTTCTTGTCTGGACAGAGAGCCAGCGTGGCTGTTCTGCGAGTACAGTATGAGCTTCATACAGCAACTGACTTATCCTATTGTAGGTACACGTATTTCTAAACAGAACTAAATGGTGGCCACGATCATTTATCCCAGAGGGTCTGAAAAGCACCAAGCACAGTGACATAGGAGAAATGACAGCAGTAAGAAACTGTCCAGTCCAATGCCTCTGAGTGGTGACAGTGATGAGCCTGTGGATGTACGAGGACTTCTCTCACAGTTCTTCATTAACTGGGTACCCCCACCCAGTGCTTCATGGGCATCTTTTGTCTCTAGGCAGCTGCAGTTCCACAAATCCCAGAGGTTTCTCGATGAGAGGGCTGTGGAGCAGTTCCTGGTGCTGAGTGAGAAGCAGGAGGACCATGTTTGCAGACATCTGCTCATGTTACCAGTCTCCAGTGGTGCACTCTGCTCTGGCATGGCTCTGCCCTGGAACAGCCTCTGCTGTTTGGGATGGATTTGATGCCATATGAGAAGGGTAGAGCAGAGCTGAGCAGGAAGAAGATTTCCTTTCCAGGTAATTTCTCTTTCCTCAGCAACACTTTCTGCAGTTTTGGAGGTCCTCAGCTCAAGGCTTTTGAATGACTCTGTTTGCACTGTCACGTGAAGTTGGGATTTGAGCATGTTGAGACTCTGACTTCCTGTTATCCACTCCGCTTGCTGCTGGCTTTGGTTTTGCACCAATTCCTCAAAGGAGAAGAAGTAGGGAAGGGCTGGGCCAGACTGGGCTGCAGCTGGACCCTCTCTCTGTGGGCACAGGGATGCAGCCAGCTGAACTCCTGCCTTCCCTGGGCACAGAAAATGGAGGCACAAGAAAAAAACCAAAAGCCCATTTGAAGCTCTAAAAAACTGAACTGGGCAGACCCGAAAGGGAGTAAAAACAGGACAGAACCCTGCTCCCTTATTCCTGAAGTACATGATGCTGGATGTTGTGGTGGGGTACTGAGGGACTGCTAGGACCAAACTGTCTCAGCAACCATTGAAACCCATGTTTCCAGCATTTGTCTTCACAGTATTTGGGGCCTGGAGAAGAAATGGGGGCAGAAAACTACAACCCAGCTACTCCTTCCATCACCAGAAGGGGCCCCAAACAGCCATGGCATTACTGCTGCTGTGGTGTTAGCACTGCTGACCTGAGGGAAATGTCCAGGTCCCACTGATGCATCTTCTTCCCCTGGAGGCAGATGTGACAGGATAAAAACAGGCCACAGCACCTGGTCTCAGGAAATACCCATGATTAGCCCAGCCTGCACAGAAGTGGGGAGGAGGAGTGGGGTTTGTGCCCTGGTAACTCCACAAGATCTGCAGCCCCAGCACAATTTAGACCCCCTCCTGGAGCTAGCACTGCTCCCCTGTCTTTCCTTGAACAGGAACCTTGAGCCTTTTGGGCCATTTGTCACTTTTTATGAACACACCAATTCACTTGAAATTCTCCCACACTCTCTTGCTCCCGGCTCTCGCTCGGTCCATTTGGTTGATTGCCGCACGCTCCCGTTAGTGCTGTGTTGGGCTGCTGATGTATGTTTAGTAACTCTCTTTAGTAGACTTGTTCTAAAAAAAAAATACAGTGTTAAGAATTTCTGACACAGTGAGCTGAAGATATGTATTTCAGGGTGAAGCCCTGCTCTTGGCCTCCCACCCTCTCTTTGACACTGCACGATGGATTGACAATAGAAATTTTTGTTCCATGTCCCTGCATTAAGGTGACTTAAACAGGGTGGGGTGTTTGGCAGTTAATTATAGTTTAGCAATCGTGCTTTGTGATGATTGGAGCAGCTCTGCATATAATAGATGTACTCAGGTAATTACCTCGTCTGTTTAAAAAGGCCTCATGGACAAATAAATTTCCCTTTCTCGTTTTTTCCCCCCTTTCTGAGAGGAGGGGAGGAGTGGAATGCTGAACAAACAGTGGGTGTATTCTGACAGAGCCCTGACCTACATCACACACAGCCTGACACACAGGCACACAGAGGAGCAGGTCTGGCTCTCTCCTGAGCTGTGGTGGTGTGGTCAGACCCAGGATTCCCACCCTGCGGTATCTTCACGCTACAACTGCACTAAGTAATAGCAAAATCTTTTAATGGGCTACGCTCGGTGCTTTCATGATATGAACCCGTCAGGCTCCATTTCCTTCCCGCACATATCGTGCTGTTTTACAGCTTTTTCATGCCTTGGGTGAGAATAAGCTTCCTCTTGCTCTTAGCTTCAGCAGAACTATTTTATCTCTCGCTCGCAGCTCTCCTGGGCAGAGAGGCTTGGCCGGCAGCTCCCTGCTGGCACTGGGGCAGCCCCACAGCATGGGGGCATGAGAATGGCAGCAGCAAGAAGTGCTCTGGGCTGCTGACCCGGTGTGGGCAGGGACAAAATCACACAGGTCTGGGTCTGCAGACACTAAATGGGGTCAAACTGTCCACTGCTCCTGCTGAAATGATTGCTCCGCTGGTGGGGCAGGGAAATTACTGCAGATTGGGTTTAAAAGGGAATGAGCTCCTTACTGCTGTGGGAAGGAGCGAGTGCCTTGCTGTCCGAGGTTACCTTTGAAAGGGCCGACCTCTGCTGGCAGGGGCTCGGATCCAGGCACATTCCCGTCGTGTGGGTAAATGGCACTGCTGAGGAGCAGCAGTAGTTACTCACAGAGTAAGCTTTGACACACACCTCGTGTCTTACGCCTGTGGCACCATCCATGTCATGGATTGCCAAGAGAGTGAATCGGCCAAAAAAGCTTCCACTAATTAATGCAATAAGTCATTTTCTACATTCAGTATAACCACAGATACAAAATTTTACGTCTGGGACTAGAAGGAATCATTTGCTGGAATTTCTCTCCTTATGATTAAATTTCTACTCTTGAAGTCTCCTTAGGAAAAGTAGTAATTATGAGAGGTCATTTGTCAAAAAGGGTTCATGCATGTGATTCATTTACTGCACTTCAGCAATTTACCATGTATCAGCTGGAAGATGGAGACTATTTGTGTGTGCCTCGCCCTAAGCAATACACGGGGCTAGGCTAACGTGAATTTACATAATAATAAATTTCTACAGGATGAATTTTCAAAACTGTAATGAAAGGCTACAGATTTTTCTGGGATCACTTTTATTTTTCATCAATTACTGTGCTATTACTGTACTGTTACTCTATTACAGAACTCAAACTGTGACCTGGCAGTATTTCCTAAAGGTGGTAGTGCTGTTGTTTAAGTCAACCTCCCCTGTAACATGCTTTTCAAGCCGTATCTTATTAACAGATGAGGTTTTGCCCCCAGCTGTCAAACATTTTGTCCTTGGTTTCGTGAAGTCTCTCTGCCCAGAGAAATTCTCAGTCATATATAGAGTAAAATTTCACTCCAATTAATTTAGGTCCCCCACTTGTAATGAATAGCACTCTTGTCAATGTTTAATATTGAAGATTTTTTTCTCATTTCACTAACTTTATTTTGATGATTCTTACGTAATATATGTAATGAAATGCATTGTGCAGGGTCATTCAGGGAGAGTTCTGCAGTAAATGAGTGAAGGCATCATCAGTACAGTTCTGCTGAGTTCACAGAGCTTTTGGATCTGTTCCTAACTTTGTGTCCAACTCAACTGACTTCAAGAAATTCCTGTTGTTCCTTGATCTTAAGACTTCATACAGTTTTTTACAAGACTTTCCTATATGTGTAGTTTATTTGCAGAAGGAGGAATACTGGTGTGTACAAACACACAAACACACGTGTGTATGCACACACACACACACACACACACACATGAGTTTTCTACACAAGCAGTGTTTCAAACAGACTGGAGAAAAAACAAGGTTAAGGTGGAAATACCAATTCCTCACATATCTGGCACTGGTATCTGATTGAGACACAGTCTTATTCCTTATGTCCTTTTAAAAGTTATGTTTTTTATAGACATAACAAATACTGCATTTAGCTCCATGTGTGCAAACACTTCACCAGACCTGTCTTGCAACCTGTGAGAGCTTTGCTGGAGCCTGATAAACCAGCAGTGTTGTCCTCTCATTGCAGGTGGCCCACTTGAATCCTCAGGTCAGAGCAGCCCTTCGAGATGCCAGGAAAGCCAGGAGCCACCATCAAATGGTTCATTCTCAGTGGACTTAGAGACATACTGATAATGGGAGACATTATGCATTTCTAGCACTTTTTTTTTTTTGTATTTCACAGTGTTGTTTTATTGCTCTTATGTATTTTTATTGCAGCAATGACTA
This sequence comes from Corvus cornix cornix, assembly GCF_000738735.6. Classification (NCBI taxonomy): domain Eukaryota; kingdom Metazoa; phylum Chordata; class Aves; order Passeriformes; family Corvidae; genus Corvus; species Corvus cornix. The sequence continues at coordinate 10,296,159 of NC_046336.1, forward strand.
AATACCCTTTAGTACTGGGAGATGACCCGAACAATGTACATTCTAATAAGTAAAACAGAGGAAAAGGAAATATGGTTATGCATATTTTAAGATGGTGAACTTGTTCATAGCAAGTTTAAGTGGCCTTTTCAGTATCAGGTAAAAAGTGAATAATGAGCAAGGAGTAAACTGAGATATCCAGAGTATCAGGCTGGAATTTTAATCACAAGATCATCTTTCCTGGTCTAGTTGCTCCCCAGAAGTATGAAAATTTGCCAGTACATTTAGAGAACTCAAGGCAATTTTGTCCTTGTCACTCCATAAAGGGAAATACTTGCACTCAAGGGCTTCTCTTGTGTAGGGAGGAGGTGGCTTGGATGTGAACAGGAATCTCAACCTAGGATTTTTTGTATCCTTCTCCCTGAATTTTCCATACAGGAATTTGAAAGATCTCCCAACCCTGTGGGGCTTGCCTCTCCTTTATAAGGATTAAAAAGACAGCAGTGCTGAATCCTTATAAATTGATGAGGCTTCACCTGCTGGAACTGCATCTTCCCTGTGCAAAAGTACCTGTACTTCCCGGTAAAAAAAGACTCTACCCCTGCTTTAGACCAAGGTATTGTGCTCATACTGAAATGTCATCAATGAAACCTGGGCCAGAAGAGATCTCTTAGATAGGTTATCCTGTAATTGCCCACTTCCCCTTGAGAAATGACCATTACTGGATATAGTAAAAGGCTCCTCTGTCACCTTTGTTCCTTTTGCCATGTCCCCATCAGCAACCACAGGAGATAAGCAAGAGGATGGGAAAGCCTCAGGCAGAACATTTTTGAGACTCAGAGCAGCTGTAGCTTTTCAAGCAGGGTTGGGAGATGTGGTAAATCTTCTTTTGAGCTTCTCCAAGCTCAACTCAAGTGGGAATTAATTGAAAGTGTTGATGATATAAGGTCTATTTTACTCATCACTTAACAGTGATGATACCAGTTTTTATGATGAAATAATTTTGTACCACTTCCTAGTTGATTGGCATTAGGCCAGGACACCTGGTGGGAAGGCCTTAGGATTTGATTTCTCTTGGTGAAATAAACTTCCACATCCTACAGTGTCAGAAATCACATGCATAAAAACTGCTGCCTAGGGCTTTCAGCTCCTCTCTTTGAGCTGGAAGGCCAAGAAAAAACACACACAGGTGTGTGGGAGGCTGAGAGGATTTAGCAGAGACAGGTTTGAGCTCTCTAAAGGTGAGGACTCCCAGGGAGTTTCTTGCTAAGGGAGTTACCAGCTCCTGCTCAGTCAAGTCAGAAAGGATTGCTAGATGACAGTGGCCTTTTCTGCTGCAGGAAAAGAATGTTTCCCTGTTTATTGCTCCTCCTTTTTCATGAAGCAGAAGCCAGGTCAATTAGTTGGAGGAGGCTGGCAGCCCGCTGGGAAATCTGCAAAGCTAAAACCAGTGTTAAGAGAGTACTTGGATAAATTGCTGAATCTGCGCTCATTAACATGTAACAAAAATGCTTAAGCATGAGTTTAGGCATGATAAGCTTAAGGGACTTGTTCAATTACATAAACTCTAGGGCTGCACAAGTACTCTATCTCTCCCTGGAACAAAGATGACTGTGAAGATAACAAGTAGACAATGTTATTAAAGTTCATTTGTTGCTTGCTTAGTTGTATCAATCATACTATTTCTTGACACGAAAAAGAGCAAGAAATTTCAGGACCTTTTGGTTTACACACACCTCAGAGGCTCAACATGGAAGTAAAACTTTGCCTTTTGAAGCAAAGAATGTAAACAAAAAGAGACAAAAATCCAGAGTCAGGATTTTCAAAAAGTCTTTTGAGGACATCATAGAGCTAATGACAGGCTCAAAGGTTTTCAATTTCCACTATAATTTTGCAGATGGAGGAGATATGATTAGTTCAGAGATGACTGAAGTCCCAACATAATTGCATTATTATTTCACCTAATACAAATCTGGGATCCCTGTAATCCTCTTCTATCCCTTTCCTCAACAAACAGGAAAAGCAGACAGGGGTGGTTGAGATCTGCAGTTATGAGCAGACACAGGGCAGCAGGGTTGGAAACTCGGTGTCTCTGCCAGCTGTTAGCATAAGGTTGCATGCAGTGCAATAATCCCATCCTTTTTCCCTTTTTCCTGGGACAGTATATCCTCATCTGACTGTGAGTGAGTGGATCAGTGTGTTGTTGTCCAGGATATTTTACAGGTGAATTGTTCTACCTGCACCTGTGGTTCTGAGGGATGGGTCAAACACTACAGCATTGTCTGGGTGGACCAGTCCCAGGAGGGGCTGTAAAAAAGCAACTTGTTTTCAGGCCAGCAGATGCAGCAAATGAAGCATTCTCTGGATGGTGATAAAGCTGGAAAGGACAGACTATAGACAGACGATTGGGAAAGCTGACAGGGTCAGCTGGACCCTTAACATGAGAATCCTGACAACATTGGATTGCACCTAGCTCCTGGGACTATCAAAACCAAACCAACACAACCAAACAAACAGAAAGTATGCAAAAGAAGTGTTACTAAAGTAAGAAAAAGAGACAACAGAAGTTGTTTTCCAAACAGAGTGAAACAGACTCAAAACAAAATGAAACAGCAAATATGTTTGTGCATATATTCCAGGGTGTTCCCTTGTGTGCTCATTTCTCTTGTAGTCTCACCTCTGCTACTTAGATGATGACACATGATCTTATCAGGAAAGAGGATCACACAGCTGTTGGAAGTCACCATCAAAATATCTTCACTGTGATATATTACTGTTCTGAAGGCAAAGATATACTGTAACAGCTGTGTGTCTTCATTTTTATCTGAAAAATAAATAAAACATGTATGGAGTAATATTTATAGGCTTGCAATTTTATCTTATTTCAGTTACCTGCAGTACAGAAGAACCCTGTGCCCTCCATGTTATGCTCAAGTAGTGATGATGTACCTGCTCACAGTCAGAAGAGACATCTTTTTTATTTCCCAATAAGCCCATAAAATTGCAAATATTTTGGTCTGCCTGCTAAGTCTCTATGTAAAGACGTGTGTGCATATTTGTTTTTAGAGTTGACTGAGTAATTGGAAACAAATCATTTATTTAACATGTTTTCCTTCAGCTGAATCTACAAAGAAATGCAGCATAATTGGGAAAGCAGCTTTGTGCCTCCCAATGCAGAGAACCTTTGAGTAGGATTGATGGAAAAGTTGTCAGAAAGTCATTTCTGAAGAAAATGTCCTTATCAAAAATCAGAAAAATGAAACATGTTTTCTGTTTTTCTTTAATTCCAGCAAAAGACTTCAATGAATTAATATTTTATTTATTTATTGACAAAAGCATCAGGGACAGAGGAGTGGGAAGCAAAACCAAACAATTCATTTTCAAAGGCTGGGGCAAGGAGCTGTTGCACCAAGGAAGAAGGGACCCAACTATGTAGTGAAATTCCAGACAACCTGTGATGCCCTGGGGTTTGGGGACAGGATTTGGATCCCTGCTGTACAGTTAGCAACCTGCCAGCCACACATAAGAGATCCTCACACATCTAAGATGGGGCTGTGACACTTGGCTTGGAATACTGCTTCTTTTGGGTAAAACACAACCCTGAGAAACACCTCCCACAACACTGGATTAATTATAGAATTGAGGAAGAATATATTTGAGAAGTCACCTTACATCATTGGTGTCTAACGACAGAAAAAACAGCTATTGGTTTAAAGCACTTCTCAGCTCAGTGGATCATTTTTTACTGGAAATTAAAACTCTCCATCTCACACCAACAAATATCTGCTGTTCTTCGATAACAGGGTCACTCTTCTGTTTCACTGCAAAATCTGCTGCTGAAACCATTGACTGTGTGGTCTTACCAAGTTGCTAAATGTGGAGCTCCACAGTGAGTACGCAGGATAAATGTGATTGCAAATTCAGTACCTCTTCTGGTTTTGAGCTCCTTCATGTTGCCTTTACCTGGTCATGGTCCTTCTCATCTAAACAATATCAGTTCATTACAGCAGGAAAAAATTACATATTCATATGTTTAGGAAAGAGCTTAACATGGAGTGTGTTTTATGCATCTCTCTGAAAGTTATCTGCCATGCACTCCATTGTCTGAAAAATTTATTTGGAATGATGATTATGATAATATCTCTTGGGGTGCATTTATCATTCATACTTCTGAAGTGAGTCCTGTGGAAAACAAAAGTTGACATATCTGTTTCCCTGTTCAATTAGCAACATTAGATGCTCTTAAAATATTAATCTTACAAGCTAAATTGCAAAAGAATTTGTGGAAAGAAGACTGTCCAGATTTACAGGGACGCAGGAACGCAAAACCTCTTTGCAATGGTGCTATAATTCAGAGTGAAAATATTTGTAACAATAACCATGCTGCAGTTATTTGATACCTTTTGTTTTGGGATTACAGAGCATTTCACAAGCCTCAAACCAGTGCTCATTTTAATGTTACAAGGCCACATAGAGACAAATGATTGATTCCAGATGGTTGGGAGGATCAGAGGAGTTGGAGAAAGTCAAGTCTGCTCTCCTTTTCCACCAAACTCACTTTTCTTGCACTCCCTGCTCTATTTATGACTTGAAAATATGCCTGCTCCCTCATTTCACCCCAACCTGTTCTTCACCCCTTGCACTTGTGGGACTTTCTGGACAACTATTCAGCTAACTTCCCAGAGAGTATTCAGGGACATGGCTCCCTGCGTGGGACACAACTGGGACGCGTTGCCCAAAGCTGGGACATCAAATATAAAGTTTGCTACTCAGGATGTGGGCATTTCAGGATGTGGCACTTTTAAAACCAGATTGCTTATTTATAAGACCAAAAGTAGAAACATGTTGCTTATACTGACACTGCTGTAAATTAGTTTCATTGTCTTAGGCATGGCTTGAATGTATCCTGTGAGTGCCAGATATGCAGGAGCTACTTTACTTGGACACACACATCCAATTAGTGGTTGGCAGCAGTGCTACATGATTCATGTCTTCTGAATTCCCATGCCTGTGTCTACTAGAAAGGAGTCACCAGCAGTGGCACCCTTAGCATTTGAAGACACAGACAATGCCAAAATTGAGATGGAATTACTGAACTTTGGGTACCATTCTCGGTTGCATTTGGTGGAAACATGGCAACACTCAGGATCCAGATGTGCTGAAAGCAATGTCTCAGTGCTGACCCAGATGGTCACTTTGTCTCTTTATATTCCTTCTTCTTTTATCTGTTGTCTTACCAAGGAAAGTGCTGAGGGCAAGGAACATATTTTTAATCTGCATTTGCAAATGATCCAATAAGGGCATGGCTTATGAATGAGCTCTCGAGGCACTGCTGCAGTAACATAAGTGGTAAATAACAATAATTATGATAATAACAGAGATTGCATCTATTAGCAGAGACACTAATAGAGTTCTAATAAGAATCACAACTGGATGATGCTTTTTAATCAGAATTAATGACGTGTGTTGAAATATGTTGTAGCAGGATGCCATTGATTCAGCAGCTGTGTATCTAAGAGAACCTCAGATTTTTCTCTAAGTACATTCAGGCCAAAGGTAATTAGTTAGAATATAGGTAAAGAAATTATTAAAAGTTACATATTCCTTTGAGAGAAAAATCTATCTATCTATCTATCTGTCTATCTTTCTGTTATCAATTTCTTAGTATTAGAATGGAGATGTGAATGCATTATTTGCCACTAGAACCATCAGAAAATGCTAATATATGTGTCAATTTTCCAGGTGTGTGCATATGTATCAAGCACAAAATGTTTAGGTACTTTACCAAAATGTCGTCATCCTCCTAAAACACTGAAACACAGGTTACCTTGAAAGTGCTGCTAACAGAAGCCATGCATTAAGCAGATAACTGTCAAGATCTTGTATGTCAAAGTAATCTCCTCTGATCAGTAAAAAGTAGTTGTAATAAATACAAACCCCCATTTTACCACAAGCTGACCTACAGCTCATCACTTAGGACACAGCTAAAGAGAGGAGTGTACCTCACAGCAGTGTGGGAGTCAAGATTTCATGTGTTTTCTGCTGAATGTCACTGCTCACTCACTCAGTAGCCTGTCAGCACCTCACGGCACTGCTGGGCAATTGAACAGCAGCAGCAGCAGCAGCAGCAGTGGAAGGTGGTAGACAAGTGACTGTCCAGGACACATTCACCCTTCCTTCCTCAGGGGTCTGTCTCCTGGGCTTGAATGAAGAACACAAGGACAAAGCAATGACTGGTCCTCTTCTCCACTGGCAACTGGGCTGCCCATGGGTGAGCCCCTGGTCTCTGGGAGGATTTCCCTCTCTGTACGCACACCCTGTCAGCGATGGATCACAGTGCTGCTCTGCTGTGTCTCTGCTAACGAGCAATCATGAGTTTCTTGATGTAAATCTCCTTGCATCCCTCCTTAATGACACTGAATTTGTTATGATCATTGTTCTTTTGACATCCCATCTATTATGGCACCATTTATTTAGCGAGGGCTTTTTTTTAAAAAAAAAAAGAAAAAAAAAGGAAAAGAAAATGATTATTCCACTCTGTTCTCGTTCCAGATGGCTTCTATAATTAGTTTAATACTTTTGCAGATGTTGTATGAAAACTTCAGGATGTGAGCCAACAATGGGGAGATGAAGCTAATGAAAGTGAGTTTTCAGCTGATTATTCACAATGTAGAAATAAATATATTCTGTGTGTCAACTAAGTGCAATGCAGAATGCAAAGCATGTATCTGTAGCATTTCATTGCACCAAATGGTGTGTGTTGTGTCAATGTCTCTGGCTTCAGGTCATGTTTGTGTCCCATGTTTCAATGGGCAGGAGGCAGGGAAAGGCCATCATCTTTTCTGCTCAAAATACCAGGGCGCCATGACCAAGAACAAGAGTGAGAGTCTCATTTCCAGTCTTTAACTGCTAACCATTTTTCAGCCTTACCTGGATCATTTCTCTCCCTGCTACAGTCCCCAGAAGGGAGGATGTCCCTGCTTGGTTTTCATGTCTGCTTTCTTATACTTCACTGCTTTTACAACAGCTGCACCACACAAACAGACATCCTGGCCTTCGTTCATATGGTAATGAGATGACCACATAGTTGCTAGTTTTTTGGGATGGCAGTTATTTCATTAAGGGCAATTATTCATTCCCCTTTGGAATTTAGATTACAATAAAAAAAAAAAAAGAAAAAGAAAAAAAAGAGACTTGAGAGAACCTCTCTTGCATTGGAAAACAGTACTTCCCTCTGAAGAATGCCAGTACCCATTTATAAGTTCTTCTGGATAGGTTTCAATGTTAATATCCTTGGCTGAAAATGCTTAGTGATTAATAGCATTGACTGGCTAGTTAAATACATGATCAACCTGGGAGCAGTCATGCTTCTCAAGTAACAACAGTAATTGACAGAATGTTCAGCAAATAAAACTAGTTTAATGCTGTACTAATATATAATTAAAATACCTGTAACTCTTTCGCCCAGTGAGGATACAGTGCTGCCACAGAAATGCCAAGCATTTCAGCTTAAAAAAAGGTACCAGGTTTAAAAAGCCCGATTTTTCTTTTTGAAGCCTCCCTCCCCCTCCACCCCATAAATAGCCAGGGTGGTAATTTTGTATTCAGAGGTGCCAGCAAACACAAGACCATTTCAGTTTACAGTTGCTCCCACACATAGTGCCTGCAAACAGGAGGCGATGTATATTTAAAGAGCTGCTTATTGGCGTCCTCCCCTTCTGCCTGAAACGTATCCCACCTACAGCTCGGGAACATGAATTATTTACTGCCGAATAAAAAGTGGGGGCGTTTAGCCACGACACCCTGATGGCGTGAGTAAGAGAACTCAGCCTCTCCTGTGCATCTCCTGCCCCTCCCGCTGGGCTCGCCCGTGCTGGGCTGAGCACTGTGGAGGGTTCTGTGCAGCCTGTCTGCGCCCCGCAGTGCAGGGATCCTCCTGCTCGTATGGGAGACATCAGCTTAATATGCTTCAAACTTACTGTCCTACCTTTAATCCCCCCCCACCCCTCTCCAGGCACATCCCACATTACTGGCAATGCACGTTCAAATGGAGCGCACGTCTTGAGCTTCCAGAGCTCTGCAGTGTTGTGGTCCAGATCTTTCACCGTCCCTGAAAGCAGGAGCAGAGAGGAGACATTAACCCCGTGTCTGTGCATTACACTGAGCTGCCAGGCACAGCAGTGTGATAATCTCCTTTCTCCTTCCTTTGGCAACACATCTCCAGTTACAGCAGAATTACGACGTGTAGCTCCCCCAGCATTGCTGGCACTGCAGCAGATATTAATCAATGCGTGCTATCCATGGAACTATTTGTTTTTCCCAGATATGTTATTAACCTTCTTTCCATCAATCCAGTGAGGGCCAGAACTGTTTGGAAGTATGTGTGTGTTCATTGCTTTCACAAAGGGTATAGTAAAAAAATTAAAACTCTATAAAACATCAGGTCAGACTCACACCAGTATAATTCTTCTGCAGCTTGTGAAAAGACCAAAGGAGAGCTGGAGTCCAGCCCATCCTAGAGAAAAGCAACAAATATGTGCTGAATTTTGGATCTCTGTTAGAACAAGAGAAAAAAGAAGAAATTAAAATAATTACCTTTATTAATTAAATTAGCTCATAGAACAAAACCATAACCAGAAATAAAAAAAATGGTAGGACGATTAAAAGCAATATTTACTAGTATGGAAGTAGAGGAATCAGGAGCAAGAAATTGAAGTATCTGAAATCTAAATGCTGTGCAAAAATAGAATGAAGCATGAATCCTGTCCTAAAGACCTTATAGTCTTTGAACAGAAAAAGAGGGATCTTTCTCATATGTTTTCGAATTAGGAAACATGATTAGGATGAAGTGTCACATTAAAAGCTAGACAGAGAGTCTGTAGGATGCCCATGAATTATCTCCAAGAGTTGGGAATTGTCTTCTTTTTAAAAAGATTTAGCCCCTCTTTTTCTGGAGAGAAAACAGACTTCAACAGAAATAGCTATCAGATCCTTAACTGAAGAATAGTGAGAGGACATGGAGAGATGCAATGTGGATAAATTGTTGGAATAATGGAAAGTGAGAAATTTGATTGATTTTATACAGTGATCATCTCACTAAGGCTTAGGGTTGCTGTTAAATCTTTGTATTGAACAAAAAGAGAAAAATATTAATGTATATATGTTCACAAATACATGAAAATAAATCAAAATTGCAAAATATTCTCCATTTTATAGCAATTTCTATCTCAAAAGAGCTCCTTTACTCTCTTTTTATTATCATCATTCCCTGGCTGCTGCTTGCGTGCTTTGTGCAGCACCATTACAGAGCTGACACCTGTTGTGATGCATCTACTCTTATAAGCAGGCCTATCTTTAGTACCAGGCTGTGCCTTTTTTTCTCATGTGATTGTTCATGTTGTTGTTTTCCACTGGTTTTTCTTTTTAAGTTAGAAAAAGGAGAAAAAAAAGAGTAATCAAGGAATTTGCAGTCATTTTGCAGAGAGTTACTTGATTATGAGTGTGCTGGATCTGGTGGTGAGAGGGGCAAAGCTGTAGACCCAGGTGTGAGAGAGATGTTGAAACACTTTTCTTAGAAAATTTTTCTTGATGATTCAAATCAAAATCATGAGGATAGAAAAGCTTTAGGGGAACATCATACCAAGACACTGTTGCAGCAATGCCCTTCATGAGTTCAGAGTGTGGTTTAAGCAAACTGTTTAGTCTTTCGGCTGTAGACCTTCCGAGTTCCCCAGTACAGATTCATTGCTTTTAAACAGTCCTCTGGAGTTGTTTTACTGACCGTCTTCCTAGGCTGACCAATTCTTTGTGCGCTTCAACATGCTGATCTGCTCATTTGCATCTACCTTCATAGAACCTCGGAATGGTTTTGGTTGGAAAGCACCTTAAAAAACATCTTTTTCCCACTCCCAGCTGCCATAGGCAGGGACACCTTCTACTAGCCCAGGTTGCCGTAGTTAAGATCTCAGTGAAAATTGATTATTTATCATTTTCATGGGCTGGCAGCAGGGACCTTTCACTTGCCACCATCATCAAGATGAGGAGTCATCCAAGAGCGATTTGCTGCAGGTATTTGTGGAATGGTTGCAAGCTTGAGAACAAAATAAAAACATGATGGCAGGTGAAAATAGCAGGGCTGATCACTGTCCCTCACCTTCAAGTCTGACTAGCTGTGGAAGTTTTGTCTGAAAATCCTCCTATTGGCTCAGTATCACCTTCCTGATGAAATCTGATGTATGATACCAAAGTGTTGGTGACAAGTGATCCTCTTCAATGCAATTTTAGGCTCAGTGTACAGCCTTGCAACACCTCTGATTTCCTAGCACTAACTGCACAGTACACTACCTCTTTAGACAGACATTTTGGGCACTAAAATGCTTAATGCTCCTTACCTGCATGGAGGGTCCTTCAAGCACCAGGTAAGAATTGATTATAAGGCAGATCCACAGCATGCCCTTAATGATCTCAGTCTTGAATTATCTGAATGGTTGAATCACTTTTAATGGTGGAAGGGGACTTGGCTGACAGGTTAGGTCAAGGCTGATCCTAAACCTTGAGGTAAGCAGCACTCACGTCTGAATTTCACGGCTTCAATATTGACTTTATGGGCCATGTGATGGCTCCTATGATGCATTATTCTCTCTTTCACGTTGGACTTGTTCTACAGTTAATGGCTTAACGCCTTTGAGTCGGCACTTTTAGCAGAGGTGACTGCATTTCCTTTCACATGGCTCATGAACAGATAATCAGGGCACTGAACAATACAGCTCATCTCCTATAGGCATTACCTTTCTAAGGGAAAAAGGCTGTGGCATGTTAAACAGCTCTTAGGGATAGTTTCTTTTAATGTGATACAAAGTCTTTCTAAGAGTGATCTACATGACCACAGGACTGTTTTTTTGGTTGTATAGTTCACCTGAATAAAAAGCCTTTAAAATTGAGGAGCAAGTGTATATGGATCTACACATGGCAAATGGCCTCTAGAATCAAACTAAAATCTAAGGTTCAGTACATTCAGATCAAAAATGAATGTCCTGCTATTGCCTTGGCTCAAGCTACATCAATTCCCTGTCTCATCTGTGATAAAAATATCAGAATTAGGACATGATTTAACATCTGTAACTACGATAAAATTGTGCATTGTGGTGCTTTTAATGTCATGAGCATGAGATCTCCATAAGATCTTCTGCTCAGACAGCAGACAGAGTTAAACTTTTCTACCAGGAGAAAATCAGCAGACCAAAATGATACAACCCTAAAGAGAAACTAAGGATTAGAAAACCAACATGGTTTTCTAATCATCTGAATTCAGCACAGGAGATGAATGAACAAATAGAGGACCTTAAAAAAATGAGCATGGTTCTGGTATGTGGGAATTTTACATTCTGGGAAGGTTGTTTCAGAACCTAGGAAAGAGATTTGGTCATGGACCAATCGAAGGCTGAAGCTTGAAAACTGTTTAGTGTTATGTATAATTACTTTTCCCACTATATCAGGAAATTATTTAAATGCAAATTAAACTATGCTGCCAGAAGGTAGATGTATAGCCCTGAATAGAGCTGTTTTAGAAAACAATGTAATTTTAGGAAAATTACCTCCCTTGTCCTGAAGAAAAAGCAACTGCTGTGGAATTAGTGGTACAAATAATGTATTGGTAAGATCAGTTAAACATTGTTATTCTCCAGGTCTTGAGCTACTATAAAACTCCAAAAATGAGTAACAGAGGTTACCTAAGTAAGTCTGAAAGGAGACTTCTGAAGTGAAACAATTTTGCTGGATTTTTTGTAAAACAAGGCATATACCGCTTAACTCCAGCTGATTGGGAGGGTGGGTGGAAACCTGGGAAGGTTTTAAAGCTTAAAATTCTCTTTTTTTGATTCCCCAAACTGGAGGCTTTGTACCTGCCATCCAGATTGGTCTAATTTTGCAACAATCCTCTGAAGCTGCTAGCCATTTTAATTGGGGGATTCCTAGAAACCACCGAGGCCTCACAGTGCGCCTCTCTGAGCCACGTCATGAAAGCCACAGGAGGTCCTTCTAGAACCTTCAAAGGGAGGAAAAGGAAAAAAATATAAAACCACCTGAAAATAATAAATTAGCTCAGATTGATGTAGAGAGAATACCACAGCATACTGGAAGTAGGGAAGTAATTTGTTTGGCTTTCATGAGAGGACTGAACTCTATTGACATTCCCTTTCCATCCATCAAGGTTTACTGCAGGACCATTGCAGGCCATACCACTGGCCAGCAAGAGTCAGGCTTGTGTGAGGAGTCCAGTTCTTGTGGCACATTCAGACCTTCCTTTGCTTTCCCTGGGGATATTAAAAAAAAAAAAAAAAAAAAAAAAGAATGTTTTATTGTAAATTGACACATTTAGGGGATCAAGAGAAAGCAATTCTGGTTGGTTTGCTCAGCCTGACTTTGTACCATCTTACAGAGTGCATGATCAGGTAACTCCCAGCATTACGAAGTGGGGTTTACTCCTTCAAACAGGCTTGTGAAAGAGAAAGCCAAACAAGTAAGCAGAAATAGTGCCAGCATGTGTGGAGTGGGGATGGTGTTAGCTCCTGTCCTGTTGGTCTTTCTGTCAGCCCTGCTGGGACAGGCTTGGTAACAGGTCAGAAACAGTTTTTGTGTGTCCAGAATCTATCACCAAGGGCAAAATCTGAAAAAGATTTTGAATCCTTGGTGGATACAGGTCCTCCTCAAATTAAAAATACAAACACAAAAAACCCAGCTCAAACCAAACCTACAAACACTTTTCCCAAGGAATACTGGAAGCTGCTATCCCCAAGGCCTTTCCAATGATGCTCAGAAAAGGGGGACACAGAGACAAAACAAATGAAATCTTCCCTGTGGACTGTCCCACAGACTCCAGAGCAGAGTGAGTTTCCAGGACTGCATCCGACACACTTGCCCTTAATGTTTAGGTGTCAGTCACAGGTACAGGATGTGGGCAGGGACCCCAGTTCCCATCTGCTCAGAAATTCTGAGAAGAGTTGAGATACAGCCCCTAGTAAAGCGGGATTCATCTGGCTGTAGGAATAACACAAGGCAGGAAACAGCAAGGGAAAAATCAGATGGAAATCTTGCTGAGGATTGGCATTTCCACTAGTGTAAGGGAGCCATCAGATACACCAATGACAGGCAAAAGGGAGAGCAATTTTTTTATGTTGATAGCACCCAGCATGGACTCTCTTGGGCAGGGAATATGTGCACCCTTGTGAAAATACATATGGCCAAATATTTCTCTGGGGTCCGTCATAAAGCACATAATTGCAAGGCATTTCCCACACCTCCCAAGGAGCCGACTGTGACAGCTGCTGAAGGACAAATGCCAGCAGCAATCAGCATCTGGCTAGCAATGTTTCAAGTAATTGTTTGCCCAAGGAAAAGTTCCCCTGTTGCCTGTGGTGTCAAAAGCAAGAGAGTGTCTGGGATGAGATCTGCACCCTGAAACCTGAGGTGTCACTGTGCCTTGCACAATGTAGGGAATTGGGGACCAATCTGCCATCTATTCCCTTCTTATTTCCCCATTTCCAGCAGCCTGCACCTCTGTCTGCCTGGCATGGGAGTGTTAAGAGGGTGTTGAGCTTTGTGTGTACTTGGAAAACTTCTTGTCCCTTATTCCCATGGCTTTTGAAGGCCTCTTGCAGGCTCATTGCATTAAGAATGTCTTTCCTGAGGGCACTCAAACCCATCGTAAAGACACAAACCCATAAATGTTGATCAGGTTACAGTGGCCAGGTGTGCACCACATGCAAAGAGCCCTACTCGAGATAAAAGTTTAAATTACTATGTTGCAGATACAGCAGTCTTGTGGCACGCTGAGGCCTCTTTATGTCACCCTGGCAGCAGAAAGACGTTTCAAACCATTATTTTGCCTAAAGAGCCTCCTCAAATAGGCCACAAGTATGTGAATGCTTACTCATAGTTGAAATTAAACTGCCTAACAGTAAGGATTTTGCTTTCCAGAGCCTGTGGGAGGTAGACGGTGAGACAGCTTCTCCACAGGAATGTGAATGTACTGCTGGGGGGCAGGGGAGGCTCCTGCTGCACAGTGGGGCAGACTGTTTCCATATAAGTGTTGCTCTTCCCTCTTTCTCCCAGAAGATTGTTCTAAAAATGAGACCTTCATATCCTCTGAGAACAGTTATGTGGGGAAAAAAAGGTAATGTGAAGGCAGGGGACCATTCAGCAAAAGTCTGTCAGCAATTTGGTCAGGGAAACACTGAAGCAGGAATCAAGTTCCCTGTGAGATGATGACTTCTGTTGACAAATCAGCTCCTTGTTGAAGGTTTTTGACAGTTTGGCCCTGGATGACTGTTCTCACAAGATTTTTGTTGTTCTGGCATCTCTCTCTGGCCTGAAAGAATTGCCAGAGGAAGGTCATGTTTACCTAGCTATATATAATTTATATAAATTGAATTTGAGGGGGACGCTTTTGATATGAAATATGGATTGTACTGCAAAGTCTGACAAGCTGTCATGCTGGAGGTAGGGACCCTGTCTTTTGTTTAGCTCTGTGAAAAATACAGCAGGATGGTGATAAACACAAGATGTGTGCTGCCTTGGGAAGAGGCTAGACAGAGCATTTCAAAGGTGTGCCCAAGGCTGTTACAGATGAGCTGAAATCTTTCTGCCTACACAACTAGGACACCTTGGTACCTCCAAGGTCCTCTTCAACGCCCCCCTGTTAAGTTCCTGGCTTTGTTTTTACACTGCTCCGGTATCTGGTTTTAGGCTGCTCATTTAGGAGAGAGTAGAAAAGCTGCCAGAGCATCCTCACCATGCAGGAATATGTATCTAGGGAGAAGCTACAATTCATCTTTCTTGGCATCTTCTTTCTTTGCAAGTAACAAGAAATAGAGGACTTGGAAGTTCAGGCAGCCCTTTGCACTTAGACATAGTAAACGAGTGGTGTTCATTTACTGATCACTGATGGTGTGTGAAGTTCAGGTCTGAGGTAGTATCCACACTGTACACACTACTTTGGTGAAATTACTGCTACTATTGCTTAATCAGGAAAGATATTCTTTAATGACCTTCACATCTGAGAGGAAAAAAAGTTAAAAAAAAATCAAAGCAATGAAATGTTCTCTTAAAAACTTAATTAAAATATGAAACCTTTGATTTCAGGCAATTAAATGAGACATTTTGTGCCTTTAAATGAAATGTTCCAGTGCTCTCTCTAAGCAGAATATGCTTATGGCTGGAATGGTCTTCAAGATTATAATGGTCTGGATTAGCAGTGTTTCAGATGTGCATCTCAAAGCAAAAACAGATTTTGCTTCCGAAGGCTAATGCGAGCTGAAGATTCTCTGCTGCTGGCTGTCAGCATTGGCAGCTGCCTATGAAGCTGAAGGACATAGGTGAAAAAGCTATGGAAAATTTGGAGAAAAAAATGTAAATTATGGTGATTCTCTGGAGTTAGATGGCCAAGTAGAGGTGCCCATAAACATCCAACTGAATGCTCAGGCACAACCTGAGATAGTCACTGTCCATTGGGAGCAATCCCACAAAGATACCTTTATTTCCAGCTGAGCCATTCATCTGTTCAGCCTAAGGCATCCCTCAACATTTGGGTGAGGGCAAATGAAGAAGATGAGCTTGGTTTTCAGCCAAATCTCAGCTTTGGAAAGTAGCTCTTACCTGCCTGAATTTAATCTAATTGCACACGGTTGTAGCTTTTGCTTTTACACCCTGCCCTAAAATATTGAATAGCAGCATGCTAGGTAATTAAATATCTGTCATGCCTTCTCCCAGATCTAACAACACTTTGGGGATATATATGATGCATGATTTGTACAACCAGTTAGTAAAAACTTTGTAAAGCACTTTGGGATTCATCTGAATGAAAGGTACAACCATAAATGTAAGATCATTCTCATTATCATTAATATTCTTTTATGAGGGACCTTATCAAAAGCATTTTGAAAAGCCAAGTAAATTATACCTACCAGGTCACCTTTATGTACTATTTTATTAACTTTTCAGGTGAGTAATTGCTTTGAAGGAACAATATTTCCTTACGGTGACTAAAGTGGGTTTTCTCCCTATTGTCATTTATTTGCCTTCATTACGGTGACATTATGGGGTAGAGCTGAGGTCAAGGGCCTGTTGTGCTTAAGGCTGCACAAACACGAAAAGAAAGAATGGTGACATTTTAGGAAACTTGAAAAAAAAATTAATAAAAACTGTAATTAAACTTTCTGGTTTTGTCCATGCTGAGATCCCTGTACTTGGGTCCTGTGTGGCACCAACTGGATGGTGGCTGCAAGGGGTGGGGGATCATCTCCCAGCCAGGGTGTCTCTACCGCTCTTGGGGTGTGAGCCAGCCCAGGAACCGTGAGCTGCTCCCCACAGTGCTGGTGCTGGCTGCGCTGGGACCACTGCCTGGATGGCAGCATTTCCACGGGCATTGCAGGGTTCTGCTCCTGCAGTAGCTCCCAGGGAGTTTTCCCTTGTTGTTGATGCACAATAGGAGCCAGCACTGAATCCTTCCGTTTGTTTTCAAGGGGGATTTCAGCCTGTAAGGCGAGTGGGGCACCTTATTTGACAGGTTCACTATTGTGTGGTTTGTTTTCTCTACAGCCTGGGCAGGGAACCAGCTACGCCAGGTGATTTACTGCCCCAATGAGCTCCCGGCCACATAACTCCTTCCTCAGGTCCTGTTCACCTTCCACAGTGTTAAAGTAAATCACTGCTGAAGTCACTCTCTAATTTCCCACAGAAAGTGGCAGAGACAAGGAATCTCTTTAGTTACATCCGTATGAGTAACTCAGGCCAAGGTTTATTTCTGCTTCAGCATCCTCTCATTTTCAGCCTCTCCCTCTCCCCACAAAGAGGGCTGTGCAGAAGAAATGCCTGCTTTAGCACATCTGACAGCAAGTAACCATGGAGAGTGGTGTCTTCCAGCAGATACATATATTTGAGTTAATTAGGTACAATAAAGCTGTCACATAACAACAGCACTTTCTAAGTTTCACTCATTATATGCCTGGTTGGGGGTTTAATTTTTTTTTCTCTGCTGCATCAGAAATACCTTGATTTTTTTTTCTTTTATAGACCTATATCCCTTTCCTTTGTAGCTTGTCTGCATTTACTCTACCTGTCTTCTCCTCTTTAGTCAGATCTCTTTTTAATTTTTAAAAGAATGTTTATTTTCAATAAACCCTGCTCAGCCATGCAAATTTCATTCTTCCTGTTCTTATTTTCAGATCAAAGGTCCAACCACCATCTGCCTCTCTAGCACAGATTCTTAAATAGCCTCCAGACTGATTACATTAGCCAAACTCACCCTTGGTACAACTCCTGGGGCTACTAGAGGAGTTACACTAGGAACAAATTTGCTCTAAGTTGTTAAAGAGTTTCACTATGCCCTTGAGCCTTCTGTTAATAATTTTTTCATAGTTTTAAAATCTGGCCTTTTAAAGTTCACCCTCACTGCATTACCCCTAGGAGAGTAACCTTCTATTATGATATCAAATCTAATTGCACAGTGATTATGATTACCCAGTGGATTTCTTACTCTCACCTCCCTTAACTCCTGTGCATAATTTAGCACAGAGTTGAGATTCAGTCCCTCCAACAAAGGACTCCTCTGAAAAGCAGTCTTTAAATAATATCAATTAATTGGCTTTTTATACCATGGGCTTTTCAACTGATAGGCAGCAGAGGCATGGAAGTCAGAGCTTTTCCACTACTGACTCAGTGCCCTCCAGAGGGTCAAGCTGCATTGTCCCAATGGTGGTCCTCAGAGCCACAGAATCATGGAATAGCCTGGCCTTGTGCTGTCCCCAGGGGTCTCTGCAGCTCATCCAGCTGGCCTTGGCATTGGCTGAATGGTGACAGGGAGACAGAGGAACTCCTCTAAAAGCCAGAAAAGTGAAAAGGCATAAGGTTTGGAAGTTAAAAACTCTCTACGTGAAAATGGGCAGAGGATAAGGGAAAGAAGGGAGGTTGTGGGGTTCAGTGCACTTTTGGGACAGGTGTTTGGTGACTGCAGTTCTTGCAGCACATGGGCAATATGTGTTAATACAGCTGCACACCCCACTGAAGCCACTTGGACCTTGTCCTCAATCTCCTTTTCATCCCACAACTCTGTATAACGAGCTTGATTGCAGACCAGATCAGTCTGGTGATTTCCAGGAACTGAGACCAAATAACAACCTGTGGGGAGCTTGCTGCTAATTTCAGAATGTAATAGCTCCTGGCGACTGCACTGGTCATTACAAAAATGTTTCCCCTTCAAGGACTCTTGGCAATTCAGTGGAAATATTTAGGGCTGAAGACAGAAGTAAATATTCTGGTCTTCTTAGGTTTCTGAGTGGTAGTACTTTAGCTGAGTTTCAGTCACCCCTTTTATGAATAGTGGTTAGCAGAAAATGCAATTCACGAAACAAAAAAATTAACATTCATTTTCTTTTTTTAAAAAGCTGTGGTCACTGCAAAGAAATGAAGGAAATAAGAACTAGCTCATAAAGATTAATTCATCATGGGAGAAATTCCCTCTATGAGAGGTAATGTGTAGTAGGGTTCTAACTGCTTGTGATAAACGCAAATGAATATTTTCTGTTTGCCCTAGCGACTGCTAATATACATATTTATCTTAATGCATTTGGAAAAAAAAATTTAACTAAAATAAAATAAAGCTCAATGGCTTGTTCTAAATGGATTCCCAACGCTGGCAGAAAAAGATGTACAAGGCACTTTGCTAAACGCTGTTTGAGTGTAGAGCAGCGCTGCTGAAAACACCATAATGGGCTATTGCCTTTCAGCTTTGCAATTGTGACTGCACGGTGCTGTTGGGCAATCTCCTGCTTTATGTATGGGACGTGCTGAGCAGAGGCTGGTGCTGATACTGGGCCAAGCAGTAGCTGTGCTTGGATTGATACCAGTCCTGTTGTTTCCTGCTTTTCACCTGTCACTGATGCAAAGTCCTCCCTGCTGATGGTTCATGATTTCCTTAGAGATGGGAGGTGGCATGACAAGCTAAAGCACTCACAGAAACATTTGGAAGCTGCAGGATTTATTTTTACATGGATCTGACATACCACTTGAGTGTCCTCTCTGTTGTCTCTGGCTGACAGTTCAGTATCACCCTGGTCATTTTCTGTGGTTGTTGTTTGCAGCACTCTGCTTTCAGGAGGTGGTCATGCAAGCATTGGGATTTGTTCAGACAATCACATCAGCCTCTCAGTGGTCGCTCAAGCTTTCTCTGTGCTCCTTTTCCTTTTGAATCACTTGTTCGCCAGGATGCATCCTGCACATTTACACAAGGACCTTAGGCACAAATCAGCTGGGATTTCATCTCTGATATATCAAGAAAACACATCCTCGTCTTTAAGGACATGTGTTGTAGAATGCTATGCAATAAACATAGGAATAAAAATCACAGAGTCATTTAAGTCCAGAGTTAAAAAAAAAATCCCACTGATTTACTGTGCCTAAAGGCTTCCTCTCCCTGCAGTGGATGTTTTTATTAATACTGGATGCATAGAGAAATTGAAAAGAGAAATCCAGCCTGGCACCATCAGAGTAAGTCTTCGTCTCCCCATGCTTGAAGAAGTCTTACCACCAGCATCTACAAGTGCAGGATGATATGAAAAGAAATAAATAGTAGACAGGCATCCACAATAAGCCACATCCCACCCTGCCCATCCTGCCAGGCTGCTCCAGGCTCTGCAGGAGATGGGTGCCAGTCCAGGGTAGGGGATTACATGGGTCTGTGGCCCGATGGTACTAAGGGGCGAGCTATGTTCCCAATAGGTAGCTAATGCATTCCTTGAAAATCTTCCTCTCCTGAAGTAAGTCTCGCTAAACGAAATCAACTGAAGAGCTTTCAAGGACTTAAGAGTGTACCCAGTCTATGCAGTGGGGGATAATTTGTACAATCAGTGGAACAGAGGGCAGAACTGTGTCTGAACCAGGAAGCCAAAGGCAATAATAACTAACGTGCATCCATAAAAAATTCATGGGAAATTTCGTCTTGGGTAAAAGAGAATGAATAACTATGTTGATTAAGTATTAAAAGTTCGTTTTATTTTTAGAAGTACTCAGAAAATTGAAAACATCTGGGAACATTATGCAATTCTTTTTACGTAATATCTTCCATTTACATTTCATCAGTGCCATCAGTTTAACCCTGACCTGTATGGAGGCAATCCACAAGATCCAGGCCTCTTTCTTGCTGGGCTGCAAGAGGTGGCTGAGTCAGGTCCTTCTCCCTCTGTGGAAAAAGCCCCATGAGTATAAATGATGGTCTATGTCAGAGCGTAATGCCCAAACCTTCCTACACATCTGACATTCACCATCCACTAACACCAAGTTTGAGATGGGAATGGCAAGAAAATGTCTTAATCTGTTCAATCTGTTAAAATGTGGAATCCCTGTGAATTTGCCCTGGGACATCCCACAGGATTAGATGTGTCCCCTGTTATATCACAAGCAAGAAGCTTCTAGAGAGAGCTTAGATCTCCAAAGATGGTTTGATATGTCATGACTGAGGTTGGCATCTTGAGGGTAGAAACTGAAGTGCCTTTAAGGGTCTGCTGTCACTTCTGCAGTGACAAGCCCGGGTCTGTTGATACTTAACGGCAAGATATTTTACTCAGAAGTGCTGTGATATTATTCTTTTAATTTTTCTTTAAGGAGGTGAAACACAGAGCCATCAGGAGTATTAAAAGTGTCAGGCTGGGCATGTGGGGTTGTGTTTTCCCTGGGAGAAAACACCAGAGAGCAGATGAGAGCAGGCAGATGGGGTAACGTGGAGCTCCAACCCCTCCAAAGGTCTCTGGCAGAGGGTGGAGCAAAAGGACAGCAACTTTTTGGATCACCTTCCACCTCCAGCAAGCATCCTCACTTTGGCCCAGATTTCTGCAATTTTCATCAGGTACAAATACACCAGAGCGGATTTATTTTGTCCATCATTAAAAGGCTCATTCACAGTCATCGAATCAGCTCTCAACATGGGGGCGAGACCCTGTCCTACAGGGAGCTCTATTCTATACCCCGTGGAGCAATCACCTTTCAAGGACAAGGCTCGTCATTCCCTCCCATGCAGAGAAGCTGCCAGCAGGAGGAACCTGGTTTCATTTGTATGCATTTTCGAGACTGTGGCAGGAGATTAACTCATGTAGGATTTACCAGATGTCTCTCTGTGGAGTGGGCTGCTTTGAAGAGCAAAAGAGTTCTTCAGTCTATGCCTAACCAAAGGAATGAATCATACACCTGCGCACTCGCCTTTCTATCAAGGACACGGTGCCCTGTGGAGGTGGGGGGTTCTGTTCTTGCCTGGAGAATTTCACATCATCACAGGAAGAATATTAGAGGAATGGGGACGAGACAATGCATTGACTTTGCTTTATAGCCTGCCTCCTTCTTAGTCTCTCTGGCAGGTCAGATAAGCCCTGTCTAATCTTGCAATAAAAAGTTTTACCAGTGTCTCTTTCCTTTCTTTTTTTTTTTTTTTTTTTTTTCCCTATTTTAATGTCCCTTAACACTTGCTCAGCTAACATAAGGTCTTTCACCCTTTAAGTGCTTGCAGAAATATGCTTCTCTGGCTAATTTCCAGTGAAAGGAAAGTAGATGGCACACACTGAGAGCTATCTGAATCTAGGTAGAGGCTTCCTAGGAAGTCTAATTGCAGTGGGGGCAATTCAGCTGGTCACACTCATATGGCTGGCTGGGATGTTCCCAGTGAGCTGTGCAAGGTATCTGGTGCAGGAAATCATGCGGGGACAGTGGCATTTGCAGGGTGACTCAGGAGCTGAGGGCAGCAGTGAGGTGTGGAGTCCACCCTCAGCCAGTGCTGAGCAGTGTCTGGAGCTCATAGTGACAGATGAGTTGGATGGGTAATGGGGTCTGGTCTTTCTCACTGCCTTCAAGGACTCTGATTGATTTGTCCAGCTTGCCATGATGTAGTCATTAATCTTGATGACACTTGCTGCAGCTCAGCCTCTGGCATGCCAGAGTAATTCTTTTTGTACCTGCCAACAGTCAGGTCAGATAGCAGCATATGCACTCTCTGGAAGTTGTGGACCTGATTTCTAAGAAAGGTGTGATAGGAAGCCACTAAAGTGAACAGGTCAGGAGATGATCTGCTTTTGGCACAGACTGGAGACAATCAGCTTGTTTCCTGTAGTGAAAGAAAGGAGAGCATGGACCATGTTTTCAAGAGTTCATAACATTCCTGTGACAAATCCAAGACAAATACCACCAATATTAACCCTGTGAGTAGCAGTTAAATGTTTAAATTTCTGTCCACTGAAAATCTACCTTTTATTTTTAATCATGGCTATAACTCTGGAGGAATGAAAGTTCAAATGATTGACCATGAATCATAGTAAAGTCCTCTGCTAGCAAGGTTAGAGTTAGTAGATTATTGACCAGTGTAATGTTAAGTGATAAATTAGTTTTTCCCCATCAGCTCTCTTAATGGGTAGTTGCTCTTTAAGATGTAGCAGGGCTTTGCATTGAATTAGCTGGGAGAGTTAAATAGTATGAACAGCTGGTGGATTCAGCCCAGCACAATACCAGAGCCCTCTGGATGCTGTTGTTCAGACACGTTTCAGAGCTATGTTTTCCTTTACCACTGAGACTGGTAAATCCTTTGTTGAGAGCCGGGACAGGTTTGCAAACACCGAGATAAGAAGACTGTATCTCCCTGTACCATCGCTCACTGACACCTGTTTGCGCTTGACTAATTTTCCAATTATACAGAATCTTTTCAGTGCTGTGATGGGGCGTCCCTGGAAGAGAGGTTGCCAGTAGTCTTGCTGCACCTGAGAAGCTATCTGAATACGTGATGGCAAGCAGCTTCTGAGGCACAGACTTAGGGAAATTTTGTGCCTATAAAGGGGATAATGCTGGAAAATGTATTTGTTCCATGCACTTCTCGGAACTGAGTGACTGAAGAGGTCTCTATCATTACAAGCACCCCTTGGACACTAAAAACATCCTTGACTTACTCTGCTCTGTTTGTATGGCACAATATAATCTACAGCTTCCAGTTTTTTGGATGAGACCCCTTAAGTTCTTAAAGACTCCCAGGCTCAGATGGGGGGAGTGAGGGTGACCTGGTTCCACGCAGTGTCGTTGTCTTGTGATGAAACATCTGCCTCTTCTTCGGGGCCTCAGTGCTACGGTCCCGTGCTGGCTAGCACGATGTCCCAGGCACCGAGCCATCTTCTGCCTGCCCCGAGCGAGGACGGACGGAGACTGAAAGCGGCGCGGGAGGGCAGGCGAAGCACCTGCCTGGGTTCACCCTGCCTCCCGCTGTCGAGGGAGGATAAAGCAGAGGGACTCCTTTATGGGGAAAAAGGTTCATTCCCGAGAGAAACCCACAGAGAAGCCAAAGCCCCGCGGCTTGCGGGGGCCTTTCGTACTCCTGCCAAAGGGAGGAGAAAATGCACAGTAACCAATGATACATCAACCAGGGGGTGCTACAGAGGTGGGGAGAAGGGATTACAGCAAATGGGGGTAGGGGTAGGCAGGGAGGATTAACAAGGACCAATTAGCTGCTGAAGAACCTAGATCTCTAGAAAAGCGGCCAGATATGAGAAATATAGGGAAGGGAGAACTGTGGCTAAAGGTAAGGTACGGATCACAGCCTCTGGGGTGCTCCCTCTAATTTCAGGGGTTTTGGGCTGGGGCAGCATCAAGCCAGTGGACCTTTGGGTCCACCTGATCTGGCTGACCCTGGCTTTGGGCATGGTTCACCACAACACCTCAGGACTTTGGTGGACACTTGACAACACTCTGTTCCTGTTACATAGATTTGGCCTGGCTACCAGAGGTGGAGTTGGTGTCCGCCACTGAAAGTGAGATCAAAGCTTGTAAGTCTGGTCTAGAATAAAATAGTTTATTCCTTATATCTTATATCTTATCTCTTATCTCGATTTGCGAGGCCTTACTCTGTGCTGACTGATGCATTATCACTGTGCAGGCCCAGAGATCACCAAGGCACCCTGTACTTTCAGGAGCTTGCTATGCTTTCCATAGCAGTGGATGGATGTGAGATATATTAACGGGAAGAATCCATGGAAACTAACATGGGAAATCAGCAATGACCCTTGCTCAGCCAAACCTCAGGAAAAAATGGTTTTTCACCCTTGGAGAATTTCTGAGATGAGAATTTTTTCCCTCTTCTAAGACGGAATGAAAAAAATCAAACTCTTGATGTGTTTTTTTTTTCCATTGAACCAATAAGCTGTAAATAACTACATAAAAAGATACTTTCAAACACTTCACTTTGAGCTCTTGACATTTTCCAGTGTTTAATTCCTCTAAAGTACAATTTTCAAAGCAATAAAACTGCATCCCTTCTCCCTTTACCTCAAGTCTTCAAATTACGTTTTCCTGGGACCTCTTGCCTGGCTCTGTTAATGGGGAGATTAATTAGCAACCTTAGACTTAACCATCAGTCAGAGAGCAGCACCGGTGGTTTGCATGGGGTGGGTTTAGTTTCTTTCTCCTGTCTGTGGGTGCCAGGATGTGGGTGCCAAGCCATGCTGGCACAACAATGTGAGATGCTGATCCAAACACTTTTCCGATTGCCCTGGCTGGGACACGGGCATGAAAAGCCACTCTGGCTGTGACTGCTGGTTTGTCACCACAGTTCTCCCTCCAGAGAGATTTTCCTGGGAGGTGGTAGCAACCCCTGGCTTATGTCCCTTTGTCACACAGGGCCTGGGGTGACCCCTCTCCTGACCATCTGTCTGGAGAACACAGTAATCTGTGAGGTGCACCAGCAAAGCAGATTGCGAAATTCATCCCCTCATGAGGCTCCTGCTTCTGCCTCTGGCTCAGGGTACCACCACAGTTTGTACCTCAGATAAAAGTGGTGCCATTCAAGAGATACTCAATTCTGTGATTTCTCAAAGGATCAGACACCTTCTTTTGGTGACATGAAGTTTTACTAATGCAAACATTACACACACTCATACATAGACATAACATGACAATATAGGTATATGTACTTAAAATTGATGTTTATGCTTATATCTGTGCTCGTACACACACAGAAGAGAAAGGTTAATGTATGTTTTGCAAAGACAGAGGACACTTGTTTGTTCACCAGGAAAGAAGAAGGAATCAATATGTTTGGGTAGGGGAAATGGATTATCCTTAAACATCCTGCACAAGACAAAAAAGTTTCTATTTGATGTTGATGCTGATGTGAGTCTGCTCTAAAGGTCAGTCCAATCACACTGTTTTGGCTGTAGCCAGCACAATGAAACACTGCATTCAATCTTTCATTCAATCTTTCAGAAATTTGCATGTATTTTTCTGCATGTTACCATGTTACTGCCTTAAAAGCAAGTTTACTGTGTGGAAGTGGGCAGGTGGATGTGGTGTTTCTGAATAAAGATGAATACTTTTTGTTTCAGCCTCCACTTATATCTTTCCTTTAAAGAGATTTTTTTTTTTTCTTTTCCCCCCATGGTTATTCCATTTGCAATATTGCAAGTTCCCAGACAATAAAAATCCACTCAACCCTAATGCAGGAATAATATAAGAATTTTGGATCTGATATTTTTCATTTTTTTTAAACCCCACTGTATACATTAGGATGTTGAAAAATTTAGGGTGTGTGCCCAGGTGTGTTCTGTTGGTCCGAATTTAAACCCCATCTTCTGGAGATCCAGATGTCTATGCAAATAAACAGTGTTTGCATGGAGTAACTCCACTAGCAGACAGCAAGTGTTGGCTCAGATCTTGCTTCAAATAACAGTGAAGGGGAGCACAAGATGTGCTTGAGATTGCAGACAACCTGGCTTTCCCATCCCAGGCTAATTTTGGAAACGATTTCCCAGAGTAATTTCAGATAAAGAGGCAAAGCCTTAAGCATTTTAGTGAAGTGAAAAAATCAATGATTGCTGAAGGGAATAGGAAAATTTTATTTTTCAAGTTTTTTTTTTTAGATTTCTGACCTCCACACGCAATAAAATTTATAAAGAAACAGTTGTTTAACACCTGCCAAGTGGAAATAAAACAAAAAAAACAACACCTCACAGCAAAATTGTGGCTGTGAAACTACCACAAATATCACTGAAACAGAGATGGGCTGCAAATGGCCTTTTCCTGGCATCTTTCGCAATTTTGACAAATTCACCAGGTGTACCGAGCTGCAAGTGCATGGTGAGCATACATTTAGAAGTGACAGTGTTATACATAAAATCAGCACCGTGTAAAAATCCTTCTGTTCCTTATTTGTACTTTTGAAATGCATGTAAAGGTGCTGCACTCTTATAAGGCCCTATGCTGTGCAGCACCATGATGTGGCCACAGGAGCCTAAGCATTTGTTTCCATAAAATATATCCAGATGTTTGCCTTTTGGCAAGGAGTGGAGCAAGCTGAAACAGCAGTGAAATAAATTTGGTAAGTAATAAAAAGCCTAATACCTTGTTCCTGTCTTCAGTCCTGATTGTTTCATCATTTGCTTTACTTGATTTGAGGCTGCAAGAAGGAAACACAAAAGGAAATTTTTTCGATGAAGCGTCCAAAATTAATACCACTGCCCTGACACAGCAGCAGCAGTGACATAAAAAACAAGTAATGCTTAGCTACAGAGTTTTGTTTTCAGACAGATAATCAAAAGGGAACTTGGAGAAATAATCAATTGCAAAGAGACCTGGTGGTTTGAACAGCGTCCCAGTACAGCGTGCCTCTACTGCGGTTGAAGGCACACGAGATTGGAAAGTGCTGGTGTGGGGGAGGGAAAGTTCTTGGGGGTGCTGGTTGTGGTGGCATCTGTCAGCATCTCTGCTCCCAGCCAGCCACAGGCCACAGCATCTGATGGCAGAGCTTAGTGGAGTGAGGGGGAGAGGAGGGGATGTGCAGGGGATCCACCAGCGCTAGGCACTTGTCTTTCTCCACATTCATCTACTCGTGCTGTGGGACCCTGGTCCTGCTGCAGCACTTTCTGAGTGTGTCACAGAAACTCTTAAAGCTGAGTGAAGTGACAGATGTCTCCAGCTGCACCGCACATGGGTATCAGATGAAAGTGCCCAGGTGTATAATTAGATGCCAGCAGTGGCAGGCTGCTGCAGAGCAGCTGATGTAGACATCTCACCAGGAAATCTATTACTGCTGAGGCTCAGCATGTTACCACATCTTTACAGAGAGGTGGTATTTAGTTGAAGGAAATGAAGAAAATAGCAGGAATCTTAGGATTTCTCACCTGCTGATGTTCATGCACCTGAAGTAAGGAGGCTGTGGCAACTGCAACCTGATTTCCCTCCTGGTTTGGAAAGAGTAGTTGGGGTGATAACCAAAGAAATGGTTCTCCTCAAATGTCTTATGGACTCCTGTGTACTTCCTGCAAACAGTAGGGAATCAGTGTTTCCCAGGACAAACTCAGGGAGAAACTCACTCTTGGGGAAGACCTCACTACTGGTTTCAGCTGCCTGACAGGAGTAGGGAAGTGAGAGAGGAGACTGTGAATACAAGTTGCAGAAAGAGAGATACTCAGATTTTTCCCCCAGTGATAGTGGTCAAACATGGTGACAAGGGTCCAAGGAAGCTGTGAATTCTCCATGCTCAGAGGTATTCAAACCTTGACCAGACACAGCCCCGAGCAACCCGTGCTGAGCTGGCCCCGTCCTCTGCAGTTGTTTGGGCTGGAGAACCCACAGATTTAATGCCATAGTGGAGAACAATATTAGGCTCCTAAATGTCTCAATTCAGGTGAAGTTTTGCAGCAAACAAGAATGACAACAAGATAGTTTTCCCTCCTCCAAACTACCTTTATAAAGAAATGCCATACACTTTGTCTGGAAAAGCCAGGCTCCACATGTAGCCTTTTGCTTTTCATTCTGCAGAAGTCATAATCCTCCTTCATTGCCTGTAAGCCATTGGTTTAATCTGTAGCTCCTTGGTGACCCTAATCCAGGTATCACCAGCTCAATCCTTGCTAAATTAACCAAAACAGATTCCATCACTCAAGTCTCCCTTCTCCAGGAGTTTTTCTGGTTGTTAGCAGAGGGCTGATGTTCACCCATAGTCTGCAGAATCACCATGTTACTTAGTTACATTAGAGTAATCTTCTTAGAAAGGACTTACTGATGACTTATATTCAAATGTGCAAATAATATGCTTGTAGAACATTAAAATGGCTCTAATAGTGTGGTAATAAATTTCTTTTTTCAATATAGATGATTAGAAATTTCAGTAGTTAGAAGCTATTAATGTACTCACCATAAAGCATGAAAGTCCGTCCTCATGAAACCCTAAATGACGGTACTGCCTATAAATTTTACTGGAGGTGGAAAGAGCAGTAATTATATGGTTGGCATTAGATGTAGCTCTTTCTGCGGAGTGGCAGATCTTTTCCTCCTGTTGTTAAGCACTATTTTTGGCCATATCCAGCAGCCAGGGTATACTGTAAATAATATTCTTTTTTGTGATGGATTTCTGCACAAACAGAAAGAAAGAGATTTTTTATTAAAAGAAAAATTGGCAAACAGTCAAGCGTAGATGGCTTTGAGAGTGGCAATGAAATAAAGAGCAGTGAGCATCTGGTTCAATGTTGTTTGACTGACCTATGTGGATGGTGATTGAAAAACCCATCAGCTGCTGACAGAGAAATGTGTCTGATATTAGCATCCAGGCACTAACATGGATGTGTTGCAAAATCACCAACTCCACTGGCATTCTCACTGGCAGGAGCAGTGGAACTACCAGGAAAGGCATAGTCTTTTATGGAGACTTTGCCCAGATAATTGAAACTCCAGATAAATAGAAAAATATTTACGATTTTTTCCCCTGCTTCTCCAGCTTGGGCAGTGAAATGAGATGTAGGTACAGTCAGGTTGCTTCCTGCCTCCCATGCAACAGTTATTCTGAGGTACCAATGGCACATGCCTTCCTCCTCTATAGCCCACGTTTGAGCGTCTCATCCAAACCAAGCCAACCTTGTATTCAGTAAAACACTTCACAGAAGTATTTGTGTCCTTCTCCAGTTTTATGACTGCAGTGTACTTCTTTGACAAAACACCTATTTTTACATTCAGTTCTTGAAAGAAGTTCATTGTGGCAGGACAAATTATTGTACTTCTTAGTAGGATTCTTCAACTAGCAGGATCTAATTCTCAGGCTGGCAAACTCAAGTGTTTGCAACAGAGATCATAATGGAAAGCATCTGGCTGGCGATGCCTTCTGATTTCTCATTAAATAAATGAAAAATGTTCAACACAATGTCATATATTTCTGCTGGAGCTAAAAATACTTAAGAAGAAATGCCTCTTCTACCCCCCAAGCTATCTCTCTGATAGCCTTTGATCATGTACGTGGAGAAAAACAAACAGGAAACAATCATTATCAGAAATACAAATAGTTTACCAATATGATATAGGAAATAATTTGGTTTTGCTTATTGATATTATAAACTGCTAAAGTACAAATCAGTCAGTTGGGAAATAGGTTTTAGGATAAATTTAACATGTGAAGATCATGACAGGTTGGATAGAACTGTCTCTGCGTATAATATTGCTTAGTCTATATATTTTTTTTCTTTAAATGTTGAGTTCTAATTCAGCACAAAAGTTAGAAGAGCTATTCTTGGGCATAGAAATTTTGGAGGGAAAATGGAACATCATCTTCTAATGTTCAGGACCTCTTGAAGTCTTGCACTCCAAAACTTTCCCTGTGACATCATTATACCATCAAACCCCAGTGGTGAAACATTCGGAAGGACTAAGGTCTTCTGGCAAATAGAATGACACAAAGGAAGCCTCAATAATTTCCACTTGAAAGGTTTTTTTCAGAAAGCATAGATGTGGGCATGGTTCATTAACCCAGTATATCTTTTCCTCTGTCTTCTGCATCACTACTTCTGTGGTCAAGTTATATGGCGCAGACCTCAGCAATAAATGTTTTGCCCAGAATTACTCAAGCATATAACACAGGGAACGTGCAAAAAGTCAGCTCAGAGAAATTTGATTTAAGGTCTTGATTTCCTGACTCTAGAAGAAAACTCCCTAGTGAGTGGTAAGAACTGGCAGATTTAGATGACAAATGAGTAGACAGAGGTTTGGGGGATCAAACCCAAAGACTTTTCAAAGAGATTCCTCATGGACATCCCTTTCTGTATCTACTATGCAGGGTGATGGAGTACATCCTTTGGATGGGTGGAAATGCTTGAGATGAATCTCATTGTTATGCGCTATTCCTTGGTCAGAATTTAGAAACGTGAGAACCTGCGAAGTGTAAAGGAAAGGATACTGATGCCTAAGGAACCACAGGCTCTTAGACACCTATTTGTGATTTATGATTTATATCTCCCTGGAAACGTGGCTTGTGTGTTGCCCTACTCCTCACCAGCAAAAATGCTCCCTGTGAGGCTCCACGCTTCTGTAAGCTGGGGTGATGTATGGTGGCACTACATAACCCTTTTCTTCTGATAACCACTTTCCCCTTATGATGAAAGGCCCTTCTCATGGGCTGCTTCTGATGTGAAAAATACCACTCACATCGATTTCCAAGCTGAAAGTATCTTTTCTCTTCTTCTGGGCCACTTTGTCCCTGCATGTCAGACGCAGCCAAGACCAGATGCCTTTAAGAACATCATAGAATGTTTGGTGGATAAATGAGTATCTGGTGCCAGTGACATGAAGCTACACAATCTCTGTGAACTCAGAGCCCTTTTCTCACCATATGTCACAGAGTGCAACATTATTAAAAACACGACACATTAGGCAACACGCAGTGGTGTTAACTAAGGTAAAAAGAAAGCACCCACCCTTTTCAGAAAATTGATGCCTCTGAATATGCTGCTTAGGGTCATGTTCAAAAGATCTGGTGCTTCATCAGCCTTTGCAAGTACATTGATTTCATCCTGGCCAGAATTTAATAACATGGAAAGTGTCCTCTTACCAATGCACTGGGGATATCACAAGCTGTAATTAGTTAATGATCCTCATATTTCAAGTCTCTTTGGATGAATAATTTCCTTGTTGAAAACTGAAACTTCATGCAAACCAAATTATTCCTATTTAGTTGAGGATTGTTTTGGGGAAAAAAGGAACAAAAATGTTTGTTTTGTTATGCACAGAAGGCATCAAATTTTCAATTTGATGGAAACAACCCTGGCTGTGTTTAACTTAAAAACAAATAAAAGTAAAGCAAATAACATGAAACAAATTATTCATTATCTTGGTAAACAAAATATTGTACTTCACCAGACAGCTTGTGAAGAAAAACAATGTCTGGGATCAACCAAAGGAATATTCTGATTTTATTTTTCATTTCTAATGAAAAAAGTTGCTCACAAAGCTGTGGGTGCTGGGTCTTCAGAGAATGTTTCTGACAGAGAAGAGAAGAACAGAGGGCTCTTCCCTGTCTCCTTTCCTGGAGTGTTGTGCAGGCTCCCTGACTGAGCTCACTGTGAATGTTGAATGGCTGGAGCACTATCTCATAATGGAGCTGAACATTTGCAGCCTTGCAGGTCTTTAACAAATGCAGGGACCAGTGATGGGATTGATGTCCATTTAGTCTTCTATCCTCAGCTACTAATAAAGATTTCCTTTATGGTCAATGGAGCCTGGGAGAAAAATTTCCAGTGAAGATTTATCTCATCCCAGGACAGATACCTAAACGGGATTGGATTATTCATGGACATCCCTTTCTGTATTTACTGTGCAGGGTGATGGAGTACATCCTTTGGATGGGTCGAAATGCTTGAGATGAATCTCATTGTTATGCACTATTCCTTATGCTAGGGAAATTCAGGTATTTCTCCTCATTATTTCTGAGTAAAAATGAACACCATTAGCAAACTGACATTTTCACTGAGAGGATCTGCTTCTCTTTTTACTTACACAGATATTAAAAAAGGTGCATCTTCATTAAAGCCAACAGACTTTATCTAGTGTAAAGGTGGTAGAAGATAGCGAAGGTCTTTTATGTTCACTGTACATACAGTATGAAGAGTGTCTCAGCACAGGCCTGGAAGGTGTTAAACATAAAAAGCAGTTCATCCAGATACCTTTGCAGGCTACAGCAAATAATAGTTTCCAGTCAATGCTTGAATTAATTTTTTATATAGAAAGATTTAGTTAGTTGTGAGTTTGTTCTCATCTCTTACCATACACTGCATGGTATATGCAGGGCAACTACATCATTTTCTGACACCATAAGAATTAGAACTTTTTTCCCAAGAAACTAAGGTTTTTGCTTTAAGACATGTTTGAGAAGAAAACAAGATGACACTGCACACTCCCTAAACTTTTGAACACGTTAACATTAGCTGGAGAAAAATTTCAAGATGTCTCCTACAGCACCTTGCCCTTAGCTAGTGATGATGGTGAAAATGCAGCCACAAATCCATGGCATTTCAAGCACTCTGTTCCCTAACCATGAAGATCACAGAGCAAGGAATGAGTGATTCAGCTCCAACTTTGTGAGGGAATAGTCTGTCTGCAGAGCCAAGGAAACAACAGTGTCAAGGTGAAGGGATCCAACAAGTCAGGCCAGCAAGTCAGGATGGGTAAGACACATCTTCTCTCTTTGCTTTTCTCTCCCCCCTTATCCTTTTACTTTGTTTGCTCCTGCTCTTTGTGAACAGGGGATGTTCCTGGCTGTGTGTCTGCATGTGGCAGTTACAGGCTCATCTCTGATGGATTTTTTGTTACAACAAACAAACCTCAATGAACAATAATAATAATAATGCAGGGCAGAAATGGAAAATGAAAACAATTGAGGACTGCATCAGGGAAGGTTCATTTCTTGAGGACCAGCCTTGCAGTCCTGTCCCTCAGATGGTTGGTCTCACCTGTGTGTCACAGGGTCTTTGTGCAGTGAAAAAGAGCTGAGGTACACACCGAGCTAATTATCCTGTTGGTTGTGGTCCAGTGATGGCTTAAATTTGCAACTTATTAGAGAGTTTATTGGATTGCCAACCCAAGCATTTCTTAGAATAAACAGTTTTCCCTGAATTTTGCTGAAACTTCACATGCTTATAATATGATGGTTAAAGGCAATAAAATTTCAGCATGTTAAATATCATAAATTTTGGATGTTCAGTAAAGCAGAACTAATCTAGTTTCAAAGTAGAAGGCTTTCCTCTAACACGTGGAGTTTGCTGAGGAAGCCAGCCCCTAGTCCAGCTGGAGGCAGAAAGAGCAGGATGGATTTGGTTGTAGCGCAATACCCAGATTGTGCTGGCGACCTTGGCACCTGGGCCATGCCTGCAGACAACTCCTCTCCCTGCAGCAGCTCCTCCGCAAAGACATTGGGGTTTGCAAGAGGAAAAAAGCCAAGAAATATGGAAACTTCTGCTCCTCCTGCATCTGAGACCCAGTTTTAACCTGAACTGTGTTCAAGCTTTCAAATCTGGAAATTGCTTGGAAATCTGTGAAATCTTCTGGGTATGTAATCAGATTTCTATCTGAGCAACAGGAAGTGAATTCTGACCCTGTCTACGTATCTACAGCTTTCTGTGGATCAGGAAGAAAAGTTTGGTCTTATTGTTGAAGAAGATTGAAAAATGGAGTTTCCCTCGAGGAATTATGATATTTAGACACTTTTTTTAGTCACAAATTGGAATGAAAAATTAAAAGATCAAAACTTTTGGAAAACAAACATCTATTGATCTATAAATGTCAAGTTGCATTGTTTCAACACATTTTATTCTAAGACGTTTTGACTGTCTCCGACCGACAGAATTTGAGTGCACTGGCATTTTGGGGCTTGGTTATTAGTAGTCTGTGTGCCTGTGCTGGCACCATAATATTTTGTGCTGTAAGTCCATGCTCTAGTTATGCAAAGCTGCATCTCAGTGCCTCATGGGGTTTATAGTCCAACGAGGGCAAGTAACCTGTAATGAATGATGGAAAAGTGATGGGGCTCACTCTGATCACTCAGATGCAGCATTTTAGGGTGACTTGGTCCAACCAAACATTTTACTTTTCTTTAAATACAATTATTTCAAAATTATATTTCTACCAAAAATTTAGATTAAGATAGGACTGAGTTTTCTGTGGGAAAAAGTTCAACAGGCTTTGTGTATAATGTCGAAGATTCTTATAGCTTTGCTCTGAAGTTGTTCAGTTTTCAATACAGCTTCACCTATTTATTTATTTTTTATCTATTTTTTGTTTGTAGAAGTGAAATAATTTAGTCACTGTGCTGCCAAGATTTTTTTCCTAGCTGGGATGCAGTAATCTCATCTTTCACATTTTGTAACAGTTGTGGGTATGGTTTTTGCTTTAAGCCCACCTCAGTCTTGCGACTTCCCTCTCTTTTAATCTCTCTGTCAGGTTTACAGGGTATATGACAAGGATTGCAAGGGCAGGCCTTAACTTTTGGTAACCTAGCTGATATGACTGGAGGACCAGAGAAGGTTTTGACCTTCTCCCCCACAAGGCACATTAGGTGTTTTTCAGCTCAATCAGTGGGTCTAATTAAAAGATAATTTCTCTCCCTGTTCTCCTTATACAAGGAACATGTATAAGGAAAGCAAGGCTTGTTTGTAGCCCATTCAGTGTAATGGCAGATGCCATCCTGACTTGTTGCAGGCTGTATAGCAAACATCATTATGGAAGTGTGAGATTTAGGCTATCCCCTTCTGTTGTCCCAGATTAAAAATGTCATCGAGAAAATAAAATCCTTCCCTAAACGAAACTGTGTTCTCATTTAGTTCTTACACTTTTGTCTTATTTCCAAAAGCAGGTCTGTCCTGATTGCCTAAGTTTGTCTCAGCCAGATTTCAGAGGGGATGAGGATATCAAGCTTTCACATTTCCAGGGAGGCAGGTAGCTGAGCAGAGGGCCTGCAGAGCTCACCATGTAAATGATGAAAGATCTATGCAGGAGAAAGGTAACTCAAGTGCTGTGAGGTCCCTGTTCCCCAGCAGGCATCTCGGGTGCTCCCTGGGGCTGGCTGGAAGCAGGGGGCTCTCACCCCTGGGGACGATCACCTTTGGCCGCTCTGCAGCTCGCACGAATTGGCCTCTGGAGCTTGCAGCGCCTCTGGGATCAGCTGGGCTGAGATATGTAAATATTAGACAGATAACATGCAGAGAGAGGAATCCTGCCCTTGTCAACAAAACTCAAGTCATGCCTGAGCTTTCTCTCTGAAGAAGGAAACATTGCTCCCTTGTGTCTTTCACAGAACAGGGGATTTGCCCTGACCCTGGTGGTACTCGTGACCCCTCTTCAGGCCATCAGAATTTGGGCACCATGCTGTGGCCAAGGCTGAATCATCACTCCTGGCTCTGCTCCTGCATCTTGATGCTCTGCACTTACTGTCACATTCTAGGGTACATTTCTCATTCAGAGTTAAAACTCTTGAGTATAAGTGAACAGTTCTTATTGATTTGAAAAGGCTGAACTTTAAATAGCTGTTGTTTAACGTCCTGGAACATTAATATTAGATTAGAAAGATGTCCCTGACTCGATGCCCTGAACACTAGAAAATATATGCATCAAACAGTTCTGCTCTTCCAGGACTATTTGTGACAATATTGTCCTGTAACAATGAGTTAACACTTGGGTTCGGGTTCCTTTTGCTGGGCTAGACAGAGCTGGGGAGAACAATGTGATCATTCATCCCAGTTCCTCAGTCTCAGAAAACTGTAGAAAAACTGAGGTCAGAAGCACCCACAGAGAACAAACACCCTGAGTCTGCAGCCTAACTTACTCAGAAGACATTTGTCAGCATCCCATGACAAGCTTGATACCTTTCAGAAATATTAGACCAAAACCCTCAAAAACTCCTTTGCATCACAGAGGAGAGTAACAAACATCATAAAGTGTTGGTAAAGTTTGTTATTTTCCTTCTCTTAGCAGTTTTCTTAAATAAACCTGAACTACATGTTTATTATTACCACCTTTTTTCTGGTCCGGAAAGTGCATATGCATATGCAATATATCTATAATCCATGCATGCACACTACCTCTGAGTGGGTCTGTATATGTGATTTATGTGGATGCATACTCCTATATCTTTTTGCTGCTCTCACTTTTCCGTTAAGACATGTAATTTTTTTGTCAGTGAACTTCCAGATAGTAGGAGTGTGGCTTTCAGGTTTTATTGTGAAATGTCTTTATATGGTTCCAAATCTCCCTATCCCACAGCCCCCCTCCCCATTCAGATACTCTCTTCTGGCTTGTTTGGCACATTACCATTTCCAGAGCAATTTATTATACTACCATTTAAAGCAGCAGGTAGTTGTAATCCTGGTTTGGGTTGGTGTTGTCTTTGCATATGGCAAATGTGATTAAATTAGAGTTACTGCATTGTGTCAGTAGTTAACTTTCAGGTGCTTGAGGGCTTTAACTGTTGCAAATAAAGGTTATATTCATGTGTCATAGATGCAACCCCTTTTGAATTTTTCTTTTTCCATGGCATATTATTCCACTCACTAGATAGCAACTCTTCCTTTAGTCACCATATCTTACACAAATTATTTCTTTCTAAATGTCATAGGTGGCTGTAATGATCAAGTGAAAGAAAACTGTGCTACAGAAGGACTCAGTAATTAAAAAAGCATGACAACAAACACCTTCCAGCCAGGCAGAACAGCAAACAACTCATTATAATTATTCCAGCCTGTTTGAACCTGCCTTCTGCTCATGCACTCAGGCAGAGCTGTAAGGCACTTCTTCTCCATCAGGTCTGAATCAGTCTTTTGCTCACTTCTTATAATACTGGGTAGATAAGAGCTCTTCAGTGGTAATTTGCTTGAGTTCTTAATAAGGAGAGATTTTAGAAAGCAGAGACTAGCGCAGGCAATAAGCTAAGTGTATCCATATCTGTAAGCAAGCAGATCAGAGTGCTGCTTCTCTATCCCCTTTCCTTCCTTGTGCTTTAGAAACTGAAGCAATTAAAGGGCTCGGGTGTGTTTTGTTTTCCTCTTGGCTATTTAAGCTATGTGTTCCTACAGTTTGCAAGATGCTGTTTTCACAGCTGTTCTCCTGGATTCATGGCTGTGAACCAGGTGGTACTGCAGGAGCCCGAGGCTGCATGGTGTGTGACACTGTGAGCTGTGCTGCTCCAAGGGACCACAGGGGCTGACTGAGGTCAGGGCTTGGGCACTGCCCAGAGAGAGCCCCTCAAGAGCTGCGTAGTTATCACAGGCTGTTTGGCATGCCATCTATGCTTGGAGGGTTCAGATAGATTGTTTCAGTGTACTAGAGCGTTAGTCTCAACCTGAACATGAGCTTTCCAGGGTGACCCACAGGAGCTTTTCCGGTGGGGAGATCTGGGATGAGCTTAAGGCTGGTTTAGAGAAAGAGATACTTTGAGGTCAAAGATGATGACTAAAGTGATACCATGGTCAGCACCACCTCTCCTGGGTTAAGGAGTTTAGGTATCAAGCAGCTCACAAACAAATGAAAGGGGCAGTTTGAGGACATCTTGGCTCCATGGTTATATTCACAAACTATCAGAAATCTGTGGTGTTATGTCATGATGGAAAAATGGGAAGGTGAACCTGGTGTAGCTGAGGTATGATAGGGCCGCGTCTGCAGGATGATTTGTGAAAAGCACAAGAGGCAGTGTGACACTGACCTTTAGGACAAGTCATAGCCAGGAATGAAAATATTTGGGGCAGACCTTCTTAAATGGAGGTTACCAGGTTGTGGCAGTTAGGACATACTGAGCAGCAGCTCGGTGGTTCTTGAGGTGGTGCCCAATTTAACTGGAAAGAACTGTTTGGGTTGTGCACTTTCATGGCTGGGCTGAGACGAGCCAAGGAGGGAGATGGGTTGTTTTGCAATGAACTGTGCAGTGGCTAATGTGCACCCATTTATTTGGAGACTGCGGGTGAAATTAATCAAAAGGCCAGATAGGATCTATGCTCCAACTGCATTCCACTCAAACCTTCGTGCACAGGAATGAATTTCACCTTGTCTGACCCACGAAGATGTATGAATACTTATCCTCTTTTCTTTAAGCATTTATTTTTATAGTTTCAATTAGCTAGATTTTTCTTTCTCAATAGTAACTTTCCTTGATGTACATCTGTCTCCAGTTTAATACTTCCCAGTAACTTGACATGAATGGCAGAGATGTCTTTTGTTTGCAGTTTAATACGGAATCAACTGAAACATTTTCATTTATAAAGTGAAATCCATTTCTTCTCAAGTCCTCTGCAACAGAGGTAATGTTTGCAAAATGCTTTGAAGATGAAAAGCACTACAGTATATAAATATTAGGTATTATTTTTATATCTTCATCATCTCTGCTTTGAAAATTAATACAAAAAAATCCTATTAATACCCAAATGCCCAGTAAAGTGCATATCCTTCTTCTAATCTTAATGCTTCATTTTCATCTATGAATCCTCCTAATCTTTGGAATTAATTACCATGATTAAAAATGGGAGATGTGTTTTCCCAGAACAATCAAATTGTTCTGTAGCAAATTTTCATATTAGTTTTGCATCATTATTTTAATTTCTTTTGATATTAAAACCCTGACACACACACTCACATTCCTGGATATAGGATCTACTCTCTCTTTAGAGTAAGAGGAAGTCTTATTTTGCTTGTTGCTGACTACAGCCAGAAGTGACCCTGTGCAGACCCAAGAAGGAGAAGGGGCACTGCCTTGCCTGCCTCGGGGTCTCCTGTATGGGCAAAGGCCAGGGCTTTTGGCTTGTCAGCCAGAGCTCAGGAGAGCACATTCATCCACCAACCAGGAGAATCGATTTATAAAAATGAGACCTTCAACAGTCAGGGCATATTCACCCTGCTGATGAGAACGTTCCAC
The DNA here is from genome assembly GCF_000738735.6 of Corvus cornix cornix. NCBI lineage: Eukaryota > Metazoa > Chordata > Aves > Passeriformes > Corvidae > Corvus > Corvus cornix. Next base: position 10,334,854 of record NC_046336.1, read on the forward strand.
TGCCAGTACAGTTACAGTTACCTATAAAAACTGCAATTTGAGTTTAGCCTGAAGCCGTGTTTCTTTTGGTCCTCATGAGCCATCTGATTTCTACACCAGTAACAGAGAACCAAGTGTGAGAGTAATTTTATTGTGTTGGAGAAGCAAAATGGAACAAAGATGGATACTTCAGTGCCCAGCTGGTGAACAGGGCCAACACATGTGTTTCCTGGCAATCAAAGCAAGAGAAAAATCTCATTGAAGTTGGGTTTTGTTCCAGTCCTCTCCAGATATTGTGACATTTGAATTCAGGCTTGTGTCTTGTTTTTGTTCAATGCTTACTGCAGGTTTGCACACCTGAGCCCTGTTCCCTATTAACTGTTTACAAAGAGAAGAGGGAAAATATCAAAGACCTTACACTGTCCAGATTCCCTGATCAGAACCAGTGGGAGAGAAGGGGAGAGGAAACTCATTTAAAATATTAGTGTCAGTACATTTCGAAGGGCCTCTACATGTAGCACTCACAACCTGAGCCTTTAAGTAAGTCAATTGAATGGATCCCTAGGAAGATCTTTCTTTGATACATCACTGAGAATTCCTTTTGTTGCAAAAATGGCAAAAAGAAAGGGGACAAAATGTGTGAGCTGAAAAGGAAGAGGAACTGAAATAGAGTCACATCACAAGTGCTGAAAATGGATTTTTTTTTGGTAGATCACAACAATACAGAATTTCTAATGCAGAAAGCATTTGAGAATAGAAAAGAAGGCATCCAGTGTGCAAGAAAGGCACAAGAAGATATGTCTTTTATTGCCTTTTTTTTTTCCTGCCCCTCTCATCAGAACAATGAGAAGGGTCAGGCATGAGCTGTGGAGATTATTTTGGCAATACAGACACTGTTGTAGTGATATGTGACCGACAAAGCAGGGAGATCATCCACATGGAGACCTCACTGGACTGCTTGTTGGTCCAGAAAATGGCCAGTTGGCTGTGAAAGAGGTGAGTGTGTGGGGGGGAGAGAAAGTGAGACGGAGTAATCTGATATTTCCACATTTTCCAAAGCAGGAAGTTCCAGGTTATCACTCATATTGAAATGACAGAGCAAGTGACTACAAAACTGCATCTTGACCTCCTTCTTCCCCTCCTCTTGGTGCAGAGAGAGGATTTAGCTGTAAGCTCCATTCCATGGTCAGTGCCTGGGCTCACTGTATTGCTTCCTCTCTTTCTGTCTGTGATTGTGGAAAGTACAGAAAAGCTTTTATGTAATGAAAGCTAGACCAGGAAAAGGATCTGCTCTGATGAGATTCCCCAGAAGACAATACTGGCTCTAATTCCTCCAGTTTAACTTTCTACTTCCGGAGGATTTGCCAAGGAAGGAATTTAATTTTTTCCCTAGACAAATGTATTAATTTTTAATAAAAAGCAAAGCCAGATGACACTCCTAGAGAAATAACGAATTTACATAAATCTTTTGCTGTATTTGAACAGAACAAGATAAATTGAGGGGGCTTAACTCAGATATTTTTTTTCTTTTCTAAAAAATAATAACTGTAAAATACCCAAAAGGCTTCAGCTTCAGAAAATGGGTTTTTGTGTTACTCCATATCAAGACATACAGGGTCTTAAAGAATGTATTACATCCTCTTTCCCGCTGATTTGTCTCCTGATTCTGACTTGCCTTCCTAGCCTGTTGTTGCCCCCAGTACCAGGCACTGGCAGATGGCTTACCAAGAAGAAAACACTGAGCCAAAGAAGGTTTTCCACCTCAGGCTGTCTCCTTATACTCTGCCTAAGTTACTTAGCCATTTCTCAGCATTTTCAGCCATGAATATTTATTGTTCACCCCCTTTTACAAGAGGCTCCATACAACCTGTGTTACTTTTTGAGGTTGTCTGGAGTCTAAAAGTTTAGATGGACTATTTTAAATAAAACCAAGAGTTCACCCTAAGGGAAGCAAAAATGAACTCTAACACTTTCTGTTGGTGGGTAGTTCTGCCTGATACCGAGTTCATTACCCTGGTCCTTTAATTTTCCTTCAACAGCCTGTCAAATATGAACTCCCTCTGGATGCTGGGGAGACACAGATTTCACCTCAACAATTGACAGGGATCAAAAAAGAGAAGGATGCCACAATGCAGCACCTCCAGCTTGGCACACCGAAGAAAGGTTTGACTTGACAGTGCCCTCATCCCAACCTGTTTCACTGGTTTTCTCTTCCCTGTGCTTGTTTGTACCCCACAGCAGTGAAAGCACCAGTAAAAGACTGTTCAGCTAAAGAACATTTCCCTCCTTGCTCTCCATTTTGCTTGAAAGACTGCACAGGGACATTTACTAACTCTGTTTTAGAAGGATATGTCAAGTCTCCTAACAGGACCCTGCACAGACTTTTTCAGTATCAATTTACTCTCCATTGCCAAGCTTTTAAGCAAAAATAAACCAAGATAATGTCAATAAATCATCTTCCCTCCTTTCCAGCACAGCACCAATGGAAGACTGTGGTAAGTTATCATGTTTTTAACTATGAACTTGTCTGGCTCTTTCTCATTTATCTTGTGTCTCCCACTCTGGTCTGGCTCAAGGCTGAACATTAGCAAATGATGAATGCAGGGCTGTCTCTCCTGGTTTGTACTGGCATTATTAACCCATATTCTCCTGAATATTTCATACCACATACATTAATCATGAGTTGTTGGAGTCATGGCAATTGACTCTCAGGTTAGTTGCTCTGTGTGTGAGGGCAGGACAGAAACGTTTGCTATTGGGTAATCCCTGTTCTGCATTCTCAAGGATTTTCTTTATCCCTATGATGCTGATCATTGTAAAGCAAATTGACTGGTGTAAATTTGCCATTCCACATGTATTTACATCAGTATCTGTCCTAATGATGTTTTTCAGGTGGCTATAGTATCATATTTTGAGTTATTGTGATTCTAAGAATGCCAAGAATCAATTGTATAATGTAACAACTCTGTAGCTGTAACATATAGTCATCTTTCTGCTGATTCAATAATGACCCATCAACTATTGTCCTCTTTTTCCTTTCTTCCTTATATATCTATTATTTTCTCTCTTTTTTTTTTTAGTTTGTGTTCTTTTTTTCACTCTGATTCATTGCCTCAGAAAACAGTTGCTACACAAAGACAGCAGGAATAGAATAAGACAGATCTTGTATTCCCCTCTGGACATGGCTAAGCTTGTATGAGACAAACCTCTGGAGACCAAGGGTTCAGTAATTTGGTGGGGAGAATTGGACTGGAAAGGTGAAATTGTTTCTTGTTGTGCATACAGGAGGCAAGGTCTTCAAATTCAATCTGGAAGTGAGTAAAGAACCATCTTTGTGTCGTCCTCTGTTTTACTGTCTGTTTAGGTGCACATGTCACAGACCAACAGCTTTATGCCTGATTTTTCTCCAGGGAACCCCTCACTGAAAACAATTCATAGTGAGTGTCAACACTCCATATATACAGGCCTGGGTTTTCCTGGGAAACTGACACATTCCTGCTGATCTCCTGACCATGAAGCAGTCTTTGTTTCCAGATTGCCCTACACGTGTGGTGGTAAATGAACAGATCCCCAAGCAAATAGCTGGCACAGATTTCAGGGTGTTTGGTTTGAGAACTACAACCTGCATTTTGTATTTTTAAAAAAATAAAATGGTGAACACTTTTGACCCACTTTAGCCAAAGAAATTCTCCACAACTTGTCCTATTTCCTCCTCAGGCTCCTGTTCCAATGGTCCATGTTGCCACTGTGTTCAACCAGCAGAACTGCTCAATTCTGTGCTCCTGAAAGACAGTATTTAGATGCTCTGGTAGTAACTGAGGGAAGGACCATGAACCTATGTCTATAATACCAATATAAGTAGATGAGGCAAAATTGGGAAACATGACTTCCGAGAAATGAAAAGATGCTCCAGCAGCCCCCATCACAGACTGCTTTCTCCTGCAGCACAGGTGGCTGCACTTCTGTCGTCAAGGAAATACAACCAAAAATGGATTATGTTACCTGTGGCTATTTGCATACTTACAAAATTATAACAAAGAGATAATCTCCAGGAGAGCTCAGGGTCATGGCTGGAGGAGCTGAGTTTTTCAGCAGAACATCTGCAGATCCCCCTGCAGTGATGATTACCAAGCGGTGTGTCATGTAATGAGGGGCTAAATATGGCTGAGACTACAGGCACTGTGGGGAGATGGTTAATGAGGTGCTAATTGGGTAAGAAAAAAACAGAAAGAGGAAATGAGTAGGGAGGCTAGTGCATCTGATACGGAAGAGCTCTGGAATGGAGAGTTATACAAGATATTTTTGGCTCCAGCTTGTATTCCTTTACTCTCACCTGTGTAGGAGATGGATCTTTCCCCTGACTCAGCTGCAGCCCTCATTGTTCAGCATGACCACTCTGCTGGTGCCCAGACATGGAGCTCATGTACCATTTCATCTTGTGGCAGCTCGGCTCTGCCAGCCCTGCCTACACGGAGCGGGGAGCAGGTGCTGGGGTGAAGGTCTGGCAGGAGCTCCTGAGAGCTCCTCACTGATCCTGTGCTTGAAGTTAACTGCTGTTAACTGGTACACTTAGAGATCTCCAGAGGTCTTATTGTCCTCCTGACTTTGGGCTTCAGGGCAGTCTGACATGGAGTGAGGGTAGGGCAGGAGCGATGCAGGGGCCAAGGCTGTCAGAGCAGAAGCACTTGCAGCCACAATCTTGTGCATAAATGGCTTCAGAGATGAGCTGAAATACTTTATTCCTTCTTCCCTGTTATCCAGCAGCCAAATGAGCATTGATTCTTGTTAATCACAGTTTTGGGGACTACTGGAGACGAGTCATGGGGCTCCCAGGGGGAGGCATTGTTTGAGTCTACATGCTGCTCTGTCCACTGCCACTTTTTCTCTGCTGTCCAAGGCTTGTGCTGGTGGCTGTTGCCTGAGGTAATCCCATTATTACCTATGCCCACTGCAGGAAAGGCCACAGACACTGTTTTTTTCTTCTGACCAAACAGATGGTCTTGCAGGCTCTAAATTGCCCAGTGACTCAGTTGTTGTGGGTTCCCCTGACCATCCCATTGTTTTGTGACAAGCATCTTCTCTCTTCCAGTTCTTGATGTGAAACATTCGTCTTGCTTCTCTGTCTTCAGTACACTAGGGAGTTGCATACATTTGGAAAAACCCACTCATTTCCTCCCTTCTTCTCTGCCATGTTGTCATTTGATAATGATCTTTATGAAAACATTTCACTTGAACATCATAAATTTTTGTATTAAGACTGTAGAAACTGTATACTGGCAGCCTCAGTTTTTCAATATAGTTTAATTTTCTTTGAAAAGTTTAATTTCTAATTATATAACTATGGACAACCCCTTAAAAATTTATATTTCATTCACAGCACTGATTTAGACTTTTCATGTGCCATAAAACAGTTCCTGTGGTTTAGCTCTTTGAAAGAGTGTTATACCCCCGGTTGTTGCAGGGTAGGCAGTAAGATTATGGTAATTAGTGATCATTCTTTGATTGAAGGAGCATGCCCATACACATGCAAAATGCTAGTGTTCCATATATTCCTGGTGCCTATAATTTTTACCTGCCTTTCAGGCTGAATTGCACTGCATTGCTCAAAACACATTTAGATCCTCCGGGTACGGCAGGATTTTCAAGGTCTACAACCATGTGCAGTGAAAGATGTGATAAATGCTGAAGTGGTTTCCTAAGTGAAATGAAGAAAACGAAAATGATACCAGTGCTGATGAAGGTGAGCAGCAAGCCTGAGACTTAAAGAGGGAAAATGACAGTGTTATCAGTCAGGTATCATGGCAACCAAGGAGCCTAGAATTTGGTGTCAACTTTCCATTCATATTGTCTCTTTACTTGGCACAAGGTACATTTTCCTTCAGAAAATTTAATCACATCCACTGGAGGTCATTCAAATGTTTAAGCACCTGGCCTTGCTCAGGAACTTGAGGGATTCAAAGAGCTCATGGATACCTGCATCCATGTACTTGTAGAGGAGAAAAAAAAATCAAACAAGCCCCCCCACAAAACAACCCACCAGACAAATCTGTGAAATCCAGGCAGAAAAATCACAGTTGTATAAGACATCCTGTTTATTATTGAACCTCTTGGTTTATAGGAATTTTATGCTCAGTGTTATTTAGTGGCTGGAATTAAAATACTGTAAATCCATGCCTTCTCTAGAGACAGCACAGGCCACTTTTTGCACAGTGAGCTAAACCAAGGATGAGAGCAAGGCCAGAGGTCCACCATGAAAACTCATCTTTGAGTGACACGCTTGTCTTTTTGTAGACTCACACACATATATATATGTATGCGCTCATGTCTACATTGCAGTCTGGGATAGGGGAATTGCAAAAGGCTTTAGAAGGATGGATTTAGTCAGGAAAAACTTTTCTTTGAGGCACAGAAATGAGATTGTGATGTAAAATAAATCAGTGGCAGAATTAGAATGCGGAAAGTCTGAGATCTGGAATGTTTAATCCTTGACCCGTCGCTCAAATGATGCCAAGAGCAATCAGGTTACACAGGAATCCTCTTACTGAGGGTAATGTATTACTAAGTTATGAACACATAATGTATTCCTAAGTTATGAACTGCAGGGGATTTATTCAGACCTGATTTTCTTTGCTGTCTGAGGTAGGGCCTGAGAACAACACCTCCAAGATATAAATGTAAGGAAATGGTTGCTGCAGGTGAGGGTATGGCATCTTCCTAGCACTGTTTCCTTCAAATTGTGAAGGCATGCAGGTTTTTTTATCAAATAAGTATCAGTAACCTTATGACAAAAAATGTTCTTCAGCAATCTAGTGCCATATAAAACAAGGATGTGATACTGTGCTCCTGCTTTTATGCAAAGCTTTTAAGCTTAATTGTATGGCCTGTATACAGCCTTCACACTTTCATTTCTGTATTGAATTTAAATCTGATTGGAAAGCCTCAGCATTTTATTCAGTTTCTTGCTTGCTTTTAAAACCAAATAGAGGGTGGATAAAACACTATTTAAAAACAAAGCCAGAAAAACCCCAAACAAAACCAAGCATATTTGATGCATTGTTGTTCAGAGAGCCACATTAGGGTTTAAAACCATGTTGATACATTACTAGTCCAGTGGAAATCAACAAAATTTCTCACCCTGACACTAAAATTCAATGAATACAAGAGTCACCAAATTCAACCTGTACCATGCTGGGCTCTTTGTTTTTTCAGCAAGGTAGAGAATGGGGACAGGACTTTAGAGCTAATTGCATGTCACTATGAGTGGTGTGTTAAGAAGCTCTCCAAAAGCCAAACTCTGATGAGCAAATTTATAGGACACTTGGAGCAGTGGCTCTGTTAAGATTATTGCAGTGTGGTTATCTGTGCCTGGGACTTGGAAATGCTCATCAAAGCATCATCTTCTCTTTCCAAAGCCCCTCAGAATTATAGCTGGTGCAAAGGATTCAAACTCCTGTTCAAGCAGAGTGGTTTTGCTGCTGTTGAATTTCGGTGTTGGGGACCTGTGTGCAACCTGTGCTCAGCTGATCCTTGGTTTGGAAGTCACCCAACATCCCTCTATCTCTCCAGCACAGTGCTTCAGGTGCCTCTGAGTCTGGTTCTAGGTATGCCTAGACTCAGTTGTGGAAAACTATGTTTTGTATTTAATCCTCCTAAACATGTATCTGCACGGCATGATCTGAGACTTTAAAGATGGTTTGTTGTCCAGGACAGGAAGGCAAAAGCTGGAGGAGCTTGTTTATGCTGGGTATGTGACAGAAAGGGTTGTGCTGGGGATGATGCTGTTTGGGAAGGAGAGAGGCATTAATGACATGAGTGGTGGCAGACAGAATAGTCCCTCAGGGCTATTTTAATTAGTGCACAGCATCTCAGAACCTTGCATCTGTTGAAGTGCCACTTCTTCCTGCACAGCTGCACTTTGGAGAGGGGTGTGTTTAGGGAAGAGGAATTGGGAGCTTTGATGGTTGTCTTCCACATGAGGGAAATACAAACCTACTATTCATCAGCATTTAGCAGTCCCCTTAGGGCTGCTACAGTGACACAAAAAGGATTTATGGGGATGAGCAGACTTTGGCCCTTTTGGTCCCACAGAGATTGTGTGAATCTGGCCCCTGGGTGTTATATCCTTCCAGAAAGAAGTTGTCCCTTAGTCTGCATTTGACTTTTTGTACTCATCTTTATTCCAGGTTCTTTTGTTATAAAATAAGTTTATTGCTAGCAGTTATATGAAGGTCGGTAAACACCTTTACACATTAAACATAATTACTTCAAAGCCAAAAGCAAGAAAAAACATGCTGCCTCCTATAAATGTGTTGTAAATTGTGTTAAAAGTTGGAAATAAATAGCACAACAAAGTGCTGTGTAAATTTGCTGCTTCACCTGTACATTTTCTCTCCAAAACCTGAAGGCAAGGTACCTCTTCTCCCTGCCATCTCCTCTCTTCAAAACCCTTCCCAGACTGCAGTCTATTCAATGCCACAATGCCTGCTAGAGAGGTCAGTCAGGTCCATGCCACAGTGAAACAAATTAAGAGCAGAGGAGATTTCTTGCAGGTATGAGAAATGCTGGGCTGAAATAATGTAACAACAGACATTATGAAAGTAATTCTGCATCTCCCATCTTTTGGCTGGTAGAAAGCTGGCAGCTGCCAGACATGGAAAATGATTTTCTAATGTGATTGCTCTGAAACATCCTGCAGTTAAGAGGGCTTCCTTATTTTATTATTTTTTTCCCAAACAGAGGCACTTTGCTACACTGTAAGATAAGAAGTATAGGAAAGTCTTTGCCCTGAGTTTGTCTGGAGTGGTTGCTTTCTCTTGAGACTGATACTAACTGCATTAGTGAGGGATCATGTTTATGCAGTTCAGGAAATCAGGCTGAATCTGTTGGTGAGGGAGATAGGGGATGGACACTCCTTAGCTAGATCCTTACTGTGCTATAGCCTTCACAGGTTTGTAAACAGGGAATGAAGGAGTGTGTCAGAAGGCCTCTGCATTTCTTGCAGGGAGGTTAGCAGAAGGTATTTTAGTAGAAATTTGTGCCATCAACTGCATTTTTCCTTTGAGGTCTTAAGAATCTCCTACCAGAATTATTATACTGTACTGTTACTGCTGCTGCTGGGACATGGTAATTTCTAGGATATCTACTCACGGATGACAACCTTAACATGCCAGGTGCTGTACAAACACCAGCCTTCAGTAGACAGGGTTATAATTAAGTATATTCCCACAGATCAGAAAATATAACCTGAAGGGTTTTAAACCAGGCCCTTCCGCCCTGAAATACGAGTCTGACTCAGCACAAGAACTAACTGGTCGAAAAGGAGCTGGAAGCAGGTAGTGCAGCTGAAGGAATGGCTGCTAAGCTGCAGGTGCATCCATCCCCCACAGAGATGTGTGAAACTTTACCACACTGGTGGAAATCGAATCATGGCGGCTCAAAGATAAGGAGGTTGGTGTGCCTATTGCTGTCTCTATCCAGTGTCATTTTCCATTTTGACTTCAGTCTTACTGCCTGCATTAAGTAGAAGGCTGTAATTTATCTCCCCTCTGACTAGAAATTCACCTGCAGAGTGTTCTCACACTTGTTCTCCATCTTCTTTTTATTTTCCTTCTATTACTGCAGTCCTCCTTCCTCCATCCCACCCTGAAGCATCCCATGATTGCTGTTGAAGGAAGACAAATTGATATCACATTGCATAGATGGGCTCTGAGAACTACTGCCAACACTTGCCTCAGTGTGCATTTCCCCTGCTTGGGACACTCCTCTCCCTTCCTACTCCTGCACTGGGGAGAGGCCAGGGAGGCTGCAGCGAACAGAAGGGTGTTGTTTTGAACTGTAGTGGTTTTAAAACACTTGGCATGTCCAGCCAGCAGTGACTGCAGGTCTGTGATACAGTGTGCCATGTGAAAGCCAGTGAAATCCTGCTGAAATCCTGGAGGTTTCTGTCCTAGAGATCACCTCAAGTAGGCATATCCCAGCTCCTGGGGCTGGGTAGTCCTGGAGCCTCTGCCCTCCTCTAACAGCTTGTTTGCTGTGCTGGAATCCCTGTAGGAAAGGTGTGGGGATTTTGCTGCTGTCATTATAATCAGGGCTTGATGGGCACTGACTGTCACTAATGCTAATGCTACAAAGGCTGGTGTTTTAGCTCTGGGTCTATCTATAATCAGGTTGGAGGTAGTTTCTGCTGCCTCTGCAGTCTGACATCCTCTTTCAGATGGGATGAGGATGAGTCAGCCTCTTTCTCCACCGAATTTCTAAGAAGTCTGTAAACTAGCTTGGAAAGGGTTCCCAAATTCAGAGTTCATATTAGCTGAGCAGCATCCCCCTTTGGGAAGAATGTCGCTAAAGTGTGGGCTGCTAATTTCCGTGGAAGTATCTGTGAACCATATCTCCCCCAAGGTGCCTGCTTCTTTGTCAGCAAGCATCAGAAGCTTTTAGTGAAGCCTTGTATTACTAAGATTTCATTACTTATACTAAATACACTCCAGAGCATTTATTAATGTACTGTAAAGCAAAAGGAAAAATTAAAAAGAAACTATACTTGTCAAAGAAATAAAGTGCCTCTTACACTGGATGTTCCTAACTTTTTTTCTTGATAATTGCCAGCGTTCGTTTGCCATTAATTCAGGGCATGAAAGAATTGCAGTAAGGTCTGCAAGGTGTTATAACAGTTTAATGATGCTGTTCTTTAAAGAACAAAGAACAGCACCTTCATTTACTGTAAAGGGAGAGCCAATGACAGAAGCCCTCAAGCCTTTTACATCAGGATTTCAATGGCATAAGTGATTTCAAGAAAAGATTGTAAAGTGTCCACTGCACACCAGTCCACCTATTTGAATTAGAAGCTGTCCTCAAAAAAGTTTAGTTATGTCTCTCAGTCCAACAGATATTTTCACTTATTGGTTAACCTGTTTTTGCTTCTGAAATGGAAGCTTCCAAAATTGTAACTTGTAGCTCAATTTTCAGGTTTCTTCTTGGTAAAACATCTCTTCTCTCATTCTGTCAAGAAAGAAAGCAGAAGAAAATAAGGACAAGTTCAAACCTAACAGCTGGAGACCATATTCAGAGATGGCTGTCTGCTTCCCTAACATAACATCTTTAGATTTGAGCCTGTACAGAAACAAGAAATGCATTTTAAATTTAATCAGGCTATTATTGTCTCAAACTGTGGAACAGAACTGCTCTTGCTTATCTTTCCCTCAGTATCTCTATCTGATAGGAATGTAGGAAGAATTGCCTCCAATCTCATTAATGCACTCAGGCCCATTCAGTTGTATTGTTTTCCCAATGGAAAATTAGGGAAATTAAAAAAAAAAAAAAGTTATTATGGGAATGCTGCCAATACATGCAGATAGAATTAAAAAAAAACCCCATCATTCATACATAGTAGCTGTTGGGGTTTTTTTTTTGCTTTTGTTCAAAGCAGACTTGCTTCTCATTTCTGTACTCCAGGGAAAGAGGCATTTGCAACTAACAATATTTGCAAGTAGAAGAATAATTAGGAAGAACAACAGCATATATCGCAGAACTAGTACTAGATTTTGAGCTTGTTCTCTGTGATTTTGGGTTTTTTGTCCTGACCTAATGGGATGTGTTTCTCAGATGTAAATGATATGAAACAGGGGTTGTTTATGGAGCAGTTGCTTTCCAGAAGATGTTTGCATGCTAAAATGCTGCTCCACTGGTTGAGTTTAAACCATTAAGGAAGAGAATCACTTATCCTATTCATAAAGATAGGTCTGAATGAAAATCTGTGATTCAAATATATTGTCAACTCTATTTTTTTTTTTCTGCCTTTACCAGCTGAACTTGTGTTGAACTGAAAATGGTGTTTTATCCTAATTTTACCAGGATATCACTGGATGAACATGGGGAAACCCTCATCCCTAATTTCTCCACCTGCACAAGATCATCTTCACTTTTTGAACCCTTTTGAGTCCCTTAAAAACATATTTTCAAGAACAATGTTACCTGTATATCTTACAGTACAATTTTCATCAGTAGTCATGTTACTTAAGTAACAGTGGAAAAATTATGTGGGAAAACTGATGTGAAGAAGGCATCCCCAGGAGATGCCAAGGCCAGAGACAGAAAATGAGAACATCTCCACTTGCTGGGAACAGCCTTGATCTGGTAAACTGCCCTGTTGAGGTACAGGTTGACATCTTTCTGATCAGGAAACAGTTACCTCCATGCAGGCCCCTTCAGCCGCCCCACAAGGAGTAGGACTGCTATTCCCAGTGGTCTGATCTCCCTGAATTGACAGACAAAACAATGGCCAAACAGATCTTGTGGCCATGGGAAATCTGGCACAGGGCTTCTCACCCTTGCCTTGTCTGACTGACAGAGAGGAAGAATGCTCTCATGTTTTGGTCCTCAGGGGTCTTGGAGTCAAGGCTGAAGATTCCTGTTTGGACATCTAACCACCCTTCCCATGCCTCAGTTTCCCTCTTATTTTTCTCCTTTGACACTTTGCCTTTTGGAGTCTGCTTAAACATAATTTATTCTAGCAGAAACCTGCTCCATGTTTTTTGCACAGTACCTCATATGGTGAGAACCCGAGGCAACTGCAGCTGATAAAAATAATAAAAGCCTTTGAGAAAGGGTAGCAAATTTGTTTCCATGCTACCAAGATGCTTCTTGTTAAACCCTGAAATCTTTTTACCTATGGGTGTGAATGAGGTTTGGGATTTTTAGTCACAGTTCTCTTGGGAGGAATATGGGCAATAGTTATTGTAAAATACTGATACCTCAACAACAGAGTGGGCTCAGTCCCTTTCCAGCCTTCTGTATTTTAAAGAAATTAGAGTTCTGAGAGGTTAAGAGAGGCTTTTATTTTCCTTCATAGAATTCCTTATGCAGTCATTCTATGATCTGACACTCCAGATGGGAACAGAGAGAATAGAAGTTTGGACAATCATGCTTGTATATTTAAGACAAAGTAATAGAATTTTAAAATGTTTTCTCTTCTGGCAAATAAAATACATTAATTTTATTTTATTTTTCTAATTATGTCTGCTAGTTCAGCTGGAGAAAGAGGTCTTCACTGGGTTACAATAAAGACAAAATAAACCGTTTTCCTACAGTGTGTAACCAAATATGATACTCTGGCTCCAAAGAGGGAAAGGACTCTAAACCAAGGGAGGAAACCTGAACAATTAGACCTGATTAAGAAGAAACAGAATTTCCCTTGCCTTGATTTGAATCTGGGATCCAATTAAAACCACATTAATTTTGGGAAGAGTTAAAAAGTCCCCACTGCCATGTAGCCAGGTGCCACTGGAATGAGGTAATTTGGTTTTCCAGGGAATTGGTCTCTTTTTTCTGCATTATGTATACAAAACTGACCCCAGTCCACACAGTGGGTATTGGGAAGGAAAAAAGCATTCACACACTGTGGTTCATCTATTCACCTCAAGTGACTGATAGCCCCAGCTTGCTCACCTGTCTCCAGAAAGGAAAGGTTCTTTTTTTGCCCTATTTACAAAATTTTTCCCTCTTGTTTTTTGTTCAGGAAACATAATCCTAAATTCACCCCTCAGTTGCTGGGGTAGGTGCGAGACAGGACACAGCAAGAAAGGAGCAGTGTGGTCTCTAGGTTGCTGCTGGTGGTTTGTGTCCCACTTGGGAAGTAAATGGCTACTGGTACAGGTTTCATACAGCTGTGCTGCACAGTTTTTCTACCTAATTTAGCATGGATGTGAACTCATAGATGAAAACACCTGAAGAGCTGCCTCTCCCATTCCCAGACCACCTTGTGTGAGACATCTGAAGAGGCAGAGTATTTCCAGTCCGTTAGATTGCATGACAGGGAGTTGGGTTGCCATAGCCAGGGAGCTGGCTTTCCACAAGACCACTGCCTCTTTCTTACTGGGAAGAGTGTCTGAGTATGATGGTTTTATCTGTGGGTGGTGGTGGTGCTGGGGAAGCTGTGAAGGACAGGAAGGAAGCTCTGGCACTTGTCGCACATGGAACACTGCGTGCCCTGGCTTTGGTCCAAGCTTTGTAAGGAGGACACAGAGACTATTTTCTACCCAAGGCTTGGATCAGAACAGCTCTGTAGCTGGTGGGCTGATGTCCCACAGCCCTCCTGCAGCAGTGAAAGCTGTGTCCTATGGGGACTGGGGTGATAGCATTGCAAAACCCAGGAACATGAGTGGGAAGGATGGATTCTCACTGTGGGAAGTAACTTCCTAAAGTGGGACTGCCATTTGCACTAGACAAGGAAAGACTTTGCTTGTCAAATTTACCCTAATCTTATGTTACCACAGCCTGTGTAAAATCTCGCTTCACATGAGTCTTTGTGGAAGAGCTTTATGATTTGCAAAGTTAATTTGTGGTTGGCAATTTAATAGTCTCACATAATTGCAAGCATATTCTTGATTTTCCTGCCTTAGAGTCAGCTTACGACTTTCACCACCTAAAGCAGAGCCAAAATTGTGTGTGTTATGCTTTTTTGGTGTTGGATACTGTCAAGACACATATTTCCAAACTGATCTAGATTACATTTTTGCTTTTCAGACCAAACAATTTCTCCCTATGTCCTTGCAAACAGCCAGGAATATAAAACCCTACACAAAAAAAAAAGTCTGAAACCAACGCCACCCGTTTGCCGATAAATCAGGCAGGCTGAAGCCATTTGTCAAAAAGATATTTGCTTGAATCAAATTCACTTTGTGTGCAGGGGATGGTTGGGAGTTTAGTACTTGCTAAATGATTAATCAGCCCATGATTTTTTCAAAGTACAATGCAAAAACAACAAGCATAAAATGAGGCTTTCAGCTATTGTGGCTTGAGCATTTGAAGAACATTTAATTATGTCATCCTTTGATCAACACATGGAGCCTTTAAATATAGACAGAGAGAAAGAGTTTCAGTGGGGTGGTTAATAACCTTCTCATCTGCTGATGAACATTATTAACACATTATTAAAAGAGGAAAAACCGTACAATTTTCTGGATTATTCTCCTCAGAATGGAAAGCACTGTCATTTCTTTGTCTCTCAAATCCCTTGATGGTTCCAAGTAATTCTTGTGGGCTTGGAAAGCTGTGAGAAAATCAAAAGTGTAGTTTTGGTCACTGACAGAGCCACTAACACCCACCATCCTGCTGAGTGGCAGAAGCAGCCTCTGGGAGACCTGGTAGAGAGCATTTGGCATAACCATATCTTCTTTCTGGGAAGCTTAGGGTGTTTCAGGGCCCCCTGGGTTATCTAGTTTGTCTAAAGGTACACAGAGCAAACTGGATTACTGAGAAGCTCAATGTTACTTCCAATTTCAAAGTAGTGCTCTCAAGACAGACCCTCCTCTCAAAACAACAGTTACTATTTAAGGAAAGGTCAGGGAATCCATCTTTATAGCATCCATGGAGAACCCATCTGGCCCTATCTTTCTGGGTAAACAGGAACACCTCCTGGTGCAGGCTAATACCAATTTCAGACACAACTATGAGTAAGGTGATATTTGTATTTATCCTTTTTATCAGATTTGAAGTAGATCTGTACATTCTCCCAGGCTTATGGAGCTAGGGGATGAGTCCCTGCAGGGGTGCTATTTGTTACCCCCACAAATGACTCAGTAGGTGAGGTGCTTATTAAGCATATGGGCCTGGTCAGCATCCCAATAATTCTGCTTCCCATTAGTCTTGCTTCTTACAGGATCTCTTCGCTTACCCTATGTGTCACATTCAGTACTCTGACAGAATTGACAATGAGAAGATTGCAACACTTTAAATTCAGTCCATAAGTATTTGGAGACTGCAGGCTGACAATGTTACAGGTGAGATTCATGGTTTTCTAGAAAGTGCTCACCTGAGAAATGAAAATGGTTGTATCTCACCTTGTCATCAGCTGGAACAGAATGCCTCTTGCTGTTATGCTAAAGATGTCATGTCTAAGACTTACAGCGTGTGGTCTGATTGTATTTTCAGCCTTTTTTTTTTTTTTTTTTAAGAGACTTTTCAATCTGAACCTACTTTGTAGGATTACAGGCAAAATTTAGATTATTTCTCTTTACGGACAGTTCACAGGTGGTGTCGAATACGGCACAAGATCATTCCCTATTTAACAACACAGAACAAGAAGGTTCCCATGTGAACCTGGGTGGCATCTGAAACAGCCTCATATTTCAATATTTGCCATTTTTATGGTACTAAGTTCACAGAGAACATTATAAACATTTGCTATAGCCAGGGCTGATCCAGAACTTGGATGAAAAAATTCCTGTGTCCACTTTATAGGAAGACAAAGTGAGTTTGAAAGAGGTTAAATAATCTGCCCAGAGCTTGAGTGTAAATCAAGGGTAGAACCTGAGAGAAGGCCCTGGGGTGCTGACACCTATTCTCAAAAGACAAACACGCATTAAAAATAAGGAGCAGTAAATCAGGCAGTGTTTCCTAGTTCTCTTGATTAAGGAAACGATTTGTACAAGCCATTTGCTAGGAATTTATGGCTGATTCCTGCTTCCCCTAATGTGTGTGGAAAAGCGACTTCCACTCTTAGTAGCAATTAAATGGCATGAAACATCAAAGAGTAAAAAGTCAGAGAGAATGCTTGATTTGATAAAACCCCCATGACTTCTTGGTATAATTAAGAATGTCATGAGGAGTATTCACTTGTGTATTGATTTTATTTTTTTAATTTTCAGAAGTATATTTTCATAAGCCCTTTGAGCTGCTCAGCATGCTGCGATTTTTGTTAATTTCCTCTTTACCAGGTTTATCAACCTTAATTATAGCTGAAAGCGATCTTTGTCTCAAGAAGATGAAAACCTTTTGTAAAGATGCACTGATGCAGTTTGTTTCCAAACCCAGATATATTTCCTAATTAGTTCCTTGTTGTAATAGGTTTCATAATTAATGAAAATACAGGGAAATATTCAAAGTAATAATTTTCTTTGAAAAAATGTATATAAAAAGGAGAAAATTAAACGACTACTTTAATTAACCTGCTTTGAAAGGCACTGTCAATATCAAGCTGGGTGTTCGTCCTTTTGGGCTGTGTGGTATTTTATATCTTACCTGGCTGTTAATCTGTTTAGCCTAAAGACCTGACACCTCCCTCTTATTTCACAAAGCTAAGCAGGGTCAGGCTTAATTAATAATGTACTTGGGTGAGAAATCTTCGTGGGAAATCCCACATTTCTGTTTGTTCTGATACTTCTGTGATGCCTGTTTCATGACATGTGCCCCTGCCAGCAGTGATCCACAGGCTCCAGTGACACCTTTCTACTCTTCCCTTGCAGCTGTCCTGGGTGCCACCAGCTCAGTAATCTGGCAGGAAACTGGCAGTGGAGAAACTAAGGAATAAATACATCACCTGGGTGTGTCTGTGTCCTCATGGAGGTGACTTTGCAGTGATGGGGCTGGTCTCTTGCCCTGTCACCCGTGGGACCAACTCTGCTGATCCTGGGCCACCCTCCAGGTGGGAGACGGCATCCACTGTTTGTTCCCTGAGATTGATGTTCTGTAGCACTGTGGGACAGAACAGGGATGTGTGCTGATGTGCTGGTGGGATGACTGATCTTGGTCAAACCAGTTCCAAGGTCTCCCCTTGTTTGGAGAGTCTTTCCCGGATGACATTGTTCCATTTATCTCAGTTTTTTTCAGATCTGCTGAGGCAATATTCCTGTACTTCAAGATTTGCTGCTGTCCATGGAACACATGTTGTTTCAGGAGACAGACTGAGACCGTGGTTAAAGCAAACTTGGAGCTTTCAACCCTTTTTTTTGCCAGGGATCTGCTTGAACTGAAGGCCCCTCACCCTGTTTCTGTTAGTCCCTTTTCCTGCATGTGCTCTAAAACCATCAGCCTGCTTCTCAGGGTTCCTTCAAGGCACTGCTGTTTCTTATTGCAAAATGTCACAAGACTGATAAAACACTGTCCAGCAAAAGCAGCTGAGTGACTTCAAGAGCTAAAACACAGCAGCTGGAGACTCCTTCTCTCTTTTGCAGCAAGGACAAACTTCTCACTACTCAAGGGGCCAGCCAGGTGGGGTCCTTGGGAGAGGGGTGCTGTTACCCCAGGTTGAGGGGGATCCTGAAGCTTCCTCTAGATCCAGCAAGGTTAAGCCCTTTGCAACTCAGGGTGTGCAAACATACTGGGAGTATCATGAGCTTTCCTTGGATGTGGTATAGGGAATCTCCAGGGAGCTTCGAAAAGAACTTCTGCGACTCCCTGCTCTTGATTCTTTGACCTCCAAAGGTTGGAGTTGACATTTGATTTAATGCCATGCCTTTGTACTGCCTCTATTGCATTTATATCACTGCGGCACATTTGTGGGACAACTGCTTCACACATTAGCCAGGGTCTGCGAGTGACAGATAAGTCTGTTCTGCTTTCAGATAATGTAGCACCTCCTTGGTTTTGCGCAAATGAGAAAAGGGAAAGGAATATCCCTGCATATTTTGTTCTGGCCTGTTGTATAAAGCAGGCCTGCTTTCTGTTACACATAAAGGACATTTAAAACAAAAGAGGAGGGAAAGTCTAGCCAGCAGCCTCCTTCCTTCTTCCACTACAAAAGACTTTTCCCTTCCCCAAAAACCAGGACACAATTCTTGACTGATGACTAAATAAAGGAAGACTTGATAGGAGGTGACTTAAAGGTAGTCAACTTAGTTGGAAGCTTTTGTATTGTAAGAATTTATGAACAGTGGAAGTGAAATGAATGCATGGTTGCATTTAGATTCTGAATTCCCCATTGCTATGCTGACATTAAATTTTCAGGATGTTTTTGCGTGTATAAAACACAACAGCTGTCCTATGGGAGGTATAATTACAATTAAAAAAAAGGGAAGAAAATAAGCTGTGAGCATACAATCAACCCTTGAGGAAGGGAGCCAATATCTCAGGGAAATTACAGAATCAAAGCTGCCTGAAATCTTTCAAGGCACAGCTTAGCAAGCAGTTAGGGAGGAAAGGCCAGAGCAGAAGTTTCCAAAACTAAAATGCTAGGAAGAGAAAGTAGTGGGTATAAATATCCAGAAAGGGCAGAGAGGGATCTAGTAGAGTTCACCCCCTACTTTTAAAGGGGCTGAAGACTGGAAGCCCAAGTGCCCCACAGCAGGTGAAGCCAGATTTAAAATGAGCAGGAGGAGATGAGTCTTCACAGAATTTGTGGTTGACCTGTATAATTCATTTCCTGGGGATAGTCTGGATGCAGACATACACAGGTTCAAAGGAAGACTAGAGAAATACTTGGGAAAGGGAAATCTTTGGACTTATTACACAGACTGGCCACAGGAGGTTTAAGGAAAACATCATATATAATTGTGCAGTTTTACTTTTCCCTAAGGACTTGTGTGTTCAATAGTGTCAGACAGTGTGGCCGTTCCTGTAGTTTTTTGCTAAAGTTGATTGACCTTTAGCAGGATAAGAATCTGGAATTTGTGTTCATTGCCATTGTAGAGAAAAGAGCAAAAACCTGTTCAAATATCAGCCCTTCCCATCTTCCCAAGTGTTAATAACATGGCACACACTATCTCCATTTGTGAAAATTTTAAAATTGATAGAATCAGATAAAAAACATTTTTCCCTTCCTTTTTTTTTTCCTCTTTCAGTAAAATTTTTAACTCCTCTGAAAGGTCACCACTTAGATGTGACTAGCACAGCACACAACAGATAATGTGCTTTTCCTAGGTGGTAGGACTGAAACAAAGGAGGAGAAGGGCTCAGGCAAGGCTGCAAGACAAGAGACAGGTATAATGGCTCTCAGTTCTCCATTCCCACATGGGATGAGGGACATACACCTTGAATGAGCATCTGAAATCCCCAAAGTAGGAGTCTGGCAATGTTTGGATCTCATTTTTATGTCCTTCACAATCCTAAACAGACTTACGCACAGACAGAAAAAACCAACTTGACCCATTTGGCAGCATTCCAAATTCATCAGAAAGAACTGGACAGCGCACATTAAAGCCCCAGTAAAGGATACTCTGCTGTCTGAGCAGCATTCAGTCACTTCTTTGAGATTGTCCTATTTATGTCTTTGTTCCTGACCAGGGATCATCCCCTCTGTACTATAGTCCCTGGTTTCTAACCAGCCCTACAGAGGCAGGACAAGACAGCAGGATGGCTGCATCCTGACCCTGGAAATCCAAAGGAAAGGAGGGGTGGGCTTTGGCCAGTAGATCCCTGAGCAGCAGAGACTCCTGGGTGGCTCTGCAGAGACCAACTTCTGTCCATCCAGCTTTGTTATTGTTTTGGGTCTCTTCCTCCCAGAGTCCATGTGTAGCCCTTGGGGCACTGGAGAGCAATCCTGGGTCTATTGAAAAGTGAAATGTCTGGTGAATAGCTACATCTTCCGGGAAAGGACTTTTATGAAGCCAGGATCCAGGCATATCGCGCTGACTGGCACCAGAGAGAATATCCACCGGACCTGTCCCTCCCCTCTGGCCTGTTTCTCTCACCTTAAATTGCAAACACTTCTCAGCAGAGACCATGGCTTGACCGTATGATTGTCTGACTCAACAGGGCGCTCCTCTTGAGGCATACTTGCAAAGCAAGAAACAATAATGGTGGCTTTGTTCTGGTACTTAATAAGATGGTGTCTTCCAATCCCTACTGTCACGTCCAGCTGCGTAGATTGTAGGGCCAGGAGAGATGATTAGATTATCTGGCTTAACCACCCATAAAACACAGGATGCAGAATTTCATTCTCCATCACAGCACAAATAATAAATAGAATAGTCCAAGGCAAATTCTAATATCCAATTTTTAATATCAACTACAATATGCATGTAGAGGGAGACATTAAACAAACCCCTGTGTCTACCAATCTACAACCCCCCTGGCAGTACTTACATATTTCTTATTGCTCACTAGCTTATTTACTGCGAAGGAACAAAGTTAATTCTGAGCTCTGGAGCATTTCTAATGTGAACCAATTTTGCCCTGCGGTTTCATAATGAGCTCCACCCTTCATCCACCTCTGCTCCCCTTCTTTCTACTTTCCCTTATTTAATTTAAAAATAAAGTGAAAATATGCCCTTTCTAGGAGGCAAAATTCAGATTAATTTCCTTTAAGTGCTGTTTCATGCCCAGGGCAGTAGCTTGAAGCCAGCCCTGTGAATCACAGGTTTGATTACTCTGATAGGGCAGGAAAGTGTCTTTCTTAAAAGATAGGATTGAAAAAATATGTTAGCAGGATTGGGTTATTATTTTTTTCAGGAGGAAAGAGTAAGACAGAGCTTTTTGGGGAAACTCTATTAAAGTCATCAACTTTCTTTTGCTTAAGGTCAAAAATTGTACAGCACCACTGGAATAATATAATTTTAGAAAATTTCTTTGCAGCCTTCTTTTTAATTTTTTTTCCTTCTCTTTTTTCTCTTGTCATGTTTATGCCTGGGGGCTTTTTATTTGATCACTGTTCTGTTAATGCCTTGAATCAATGAATGAGCAACTACCTTCAAAGTAAAACAACAAGTAAAAAGGTGGGGAGCAGGAGAAAATAGATGATGTAGACTAACCACATGCCATGGGGAACCACACTGCCTTACCTGCGAGTCCTGGAGACAGCTTGGCAAAGGACATGTGGTGAAATTACTGGGAACAGAGTAAGGCACAAGGGGAGATGGCATGTGGAGTTGTGTAGAAAAATCAAATCTGTCCTTCCTTTCTCCCAGCATATTTTATAGCTCCAAGGCGTCATTTGCTGCCTGCAGATAATGTATGCAAAGTGCTTTACCCTAAGGTTGGGATTTGATGCCAAGTGTTACATTTTGCCAATCAGGACTGAAGAAATCTGGGTGTGATCAGGACCTGAAAGCATCCCACCATGGGCAATGTCAAGTATCTGAGCTCGTTAGCTGTAGGACTAATGAGCCAGAGAGAATAAATTCATATGCAAAAGAATTAAGTTAGTCATTACACTTAATACAGAGAGTTTAAAAATTTGTCCCTGGTCTGTCATTCACAGCAGCTCCCTAATTCTTGCACTCGTATTGCTTTTCAGCAATGTCTCCTTCTGTAGCTCAGGGAAACTCATTTCACATCCATTTCTCGGCTTTTCAATCCCCAAAATGGGAGGATGTGCTTATCTTGTTGCAGCTAAAATTTCTAATTAGCACCTTAAAAGCCCTATGGAGGGTCTTTGTATGATTTATTTTCAATAAATAGTAATGCGAAATGAATTAGGGCTTGGTTTGAAATAGTCTTTTCATTTTAAGCAATTGCATATGGCATTGTAGCATTCCACACCAGTAGAACTGGACACTTCATATTCTACATGGGTGGATTTGTATTTGCTTAAAAATGAAGTTTTTAAAAAAATGATAAATTGTAGGGGATTAAGCAGGATTAGGCTTCCGTCTTCCTAGGTGTTACACAAGCATATGACAATGACCTCCTTTTGCTGGAGTTTACAGTTTTGAACTTTGATCCCAGCAGTTTCAGAAGTGCAGAGATAAGCATTAGTTTAAGTACTTTCAATGCCATCATATTCAGGGAAACAACCATGGACTTAACTTCCCAGTAATTATATAATCACAGGCTAATTTTTGCAGCTACAAAAAACAGTTTCAGAGTCTCCTTCGGGGGATGAGGGTAGAAAGACTTCAAAACCTTGCCCATAATTTGAAATTTGGAGAGAAAAACAAACTTCCAGCTGACCTGTGCTGATGGAGCTGATGAGTGGTAACCTTTTGACTCATGCTTCTGTGTTTGGATGGTCAAGTCCCTGCTTTCATGACCTTGGGGCCAGTTTGCACATACAAAGTCCCTCAATCTGTTTCAGGATACTTCACCTCTTGCTTAATTACAGAGACTTCGTAAAAGTCATAGAAAAATGCTGTTCTTGCTGTGAGGGGGAACAGGAGGAGAAGAATTTCCCCAAACTGAGTGCTGGATTTGCTGCAAGTAAATTTAGTGCTTTGAGTAACTCAGTGGTAGGTGGCAAGGAAGGGAGAAAAAGAAAGGGAAGAAAATTGGTTCACATATTTTTTAAGCTCTTTGGCGGTAAAACAAACACTTGCAGAGCCTGAATGAGGAAAAAACCCCACATGACCTGTTAATACAGAAGAAAGCCCCATTTCTTTCAAATCATGTGCATACAATGTAGTATTTTCCACTACAGCTTTAGGATTAGCATCAATTATGATGTGACCAAGGCAGGACAACTGAGTCATTTAGGACTGTATTCTCAAGGTACTCAGACCTGTGTGATTCAACTTCTGATCTTTGCCTTTCCCCTCAGTATTCTCTTTCTTTTAAAGGGTTTTTTTTTTTTGAGATTGAATTCAACAACACAAAATTGTATCACAGAGGAACCTCTAGCTCTGCACCCTTGGACCAGTGGATGTTGTGGGCTGCCTCCACAGCTGCTGAGAATTAATGCCTGGCACCTGGGATCCTGGATGCTGACACCAGCTTGCTTAATTGAAAAGAGGAACTTGTCTAGGCTGAGCCCTGCTCTTCCATGTAGATAGATTATCCACTTGTTCTGGGCATAAAATAAATGCAAGACTCTACTTTTATGAGTGCAGTACTCTCATTTTTCATGGGGAAAAAAGGACAAAAGTGATTAAAAAAAGGACAAAAATGATGAAAGTTTAATTTGGGGTAGAAAAGAGAAAGAATCCCTTTTAGCTATAGGAGGTTACATTGGAGTGGGTTGGACACTGCCTCCATCAACTGTCAGGAAGCGTTTCTGGGTTTGGATATTAGTGGAAAGGGAAGGTTATCTGTGGAACACTAGGTCTTAAATTTCTGACACGCTCCCTTGCTTTTCTCCTATGCTCTTTCCCCAACAGCACACTGCAAGATGCTCTTCTCCCACCTCTATCTTGCAGTGCTAATCCCTGCCTGCCTTCAACACCCTTAACTTAATGCAATCTCAACCTTTGGAAACTGCATTCTTAGAAAGAACAGACAGGAAGCTCGGGACAGTCTTCCAGAGTCCCCTGTCAAGGTCTGTGCAAAGTCCTTGTAGCTCCTTCTTTAAATAGATGCTGGCAAATGACAGCAGTGTCATTTGGTCTTCTGCTTAACAAGCTGCGTTTGCCATTTCTTACCGTCAGCTCTATTTTCCCAGGGTTTGTCAGTTGTCAGATATCTGCCAAAAGGACCAGATGAAATCTCAGCCCTCAGGGGAGACGTTGCTCCCTCACTTCCCTTTAAAGCCTTTCTCCCACTCAATTCTCTTTTTGGCCACTCTTTATTTATAAATCAAATTCAGCTGAAATTGGGTTTGAGGAATTGGCCTTTTTCTCTGCGCTGGTTATGAATAAAGCATGGCGCGGGCCTTTAGGTTTTAGATGCCCCTCATTTTTTTTCTATCATGTAAAAAATGACTCCAAACTGGATTTAAAAGAAAAGGATCACTGATAATTCAGTGCTGGATAAGCTTCAGTAGTTATGGCTCTCTTGATAAATGGAAATACACTAGTGGGTTGGCAAACACATGGTTAAAACACATCAGCTTTCTTGAGCATCATTATTATTTCATAAGATGCTCTGGTTATTGAGACTGAGGTAATTAATAGGCCAAGCAGAGCCTGTAGAGTCAAGCCTGATGGATGGAACATGCAGGATACATCTGAAAGCTTCTTCAGCCCCTAAATCCCTCTCAGGATTAGGGCAGTTCCAAGCAGTAATTTTCTGATCTACATTTTCTATAAATACTGGTTAATAAGATCTTCTGTCCCCCTGGAGGAGAGATTTCTTATCTTTAAGTAAATTAAAAGAAGGATATTTAATATCTCAAATATTCTTAAGCATCAAAATTTGTGTCAGAAAAGTAAGTATTATTAATTTAGATGAGTTTGGACTGGTTTAGATCATATTCACAGTTTGTTTAAAAACTGTAGAATCCACATTATTTTCTTTGGAATGAGATAATCTGTTTTCTGAGATTAGAGCAAAATGTATCCTTGTAAATAAAGAGTTAGCAAGGATTGCGGACATAGGTTATAACACAATGGTGAGAGAGTTAGAGTTAACTGGGATATGGCCTGAAGTATAGTCACTATTTTGACATAATTCTTTGCAAGATGGAAAATACTGAGGCAAGGTTAGCATTCCTGTCAAGAACGAGCATATAGGAAATGGAAATCATTACATCTGACGTGGTAGCAAGAATTCGGAACTCAATATGACTGAGCTTTGGGACATCTGGCACTCTGTCTCTTGGAGAAAAGAGGTTTTGGCACAGGAAATGCACTCATGGACTTGTAAAGGAAGAGAGGGTTCCGGTGCCAAGCAGGCAGCTACTGACACATATGGTGCCCAAAAGACGGTGGGCAGGAAGAGAGGAAGAGGAAGGAAGAGGCAGCAGGGAGTTATTCCGACCTTGAAGATAAGGAAAGTATTAGGGCAAATCTGAAGGACAGAATAATTAAAGGATGTGGAGATAAATGGGAAAATATTGCAAAAAGGTAGCAGTGTTTACTGGAGGTGAATGTTGCAGAGTAGTGGGATCTATCTGTCCAGCCTGATTTGGTTCTAAACCGGAGGAATTTAGTGGAACTAATCTACCTGAATTGCAACAAAATGCTGGGTTTGAGGCTGTGTGGGACATGAGAAGGCAAGCCAGAGAGGATGAATAGGTGAATTACAGGTGGATAAAGTAACTGATGAGACAAATTGTGCTGGAAGAGGAGCTAATTGAGTTGGAGTTTTTTAAAGGATCATCCTGGGGACTGATCACATTTGGTATTTTCCATAATGACCTTGGCATGAAGAGTGGGCCTTTGCTGGTGAAACACAGATGAAAAGCTTTGCCAGTGTGAAGGAAGCCTGAATTGGTACTTTGGAACAATCAGACTACAATAATATAATGGGATGAAATGTAATTGCCCAAATTGCCAGGTCATGTGTGCAGGGACTAATGAATTGTATTTCTTCTTTGGATGGACCCATTGGGGAGGACACCAGCTGGAAATGAGAGGCAAAGAGAAAGGCCTGGCTGTCTTAATTGCAGGATCTCTATAAGCCAGCAATGAGATGTGCCTATAAAAATGCAAATACAATCCTATCAGGCAAGACTTTCCCAAAACGTTTTCCAAATTTTTTTTTGAGACAATTAGCAGAGAACTCAATGAGGTCCCTTATCTAGAGCATACCAGGTGCTAAGGAGGAGAGAACTCAAACAGATGAGGTCTGCACAGGTGACCACAGGGACACTATTTTAAAAGTTCACTTTTAAAAACATCTCTTTTAAAAGAGGAGAAAGAAGATTCTGGTGGTCTTAGCCTCAGAAAGATGTAAGATGTGACTCACTGCAGTTGTGATTTAAAAATATCCCACTCACATGAGCACTCCAAGTAATTTCCTACAAAATAAAATCACTGCAGTGAAAAGAATTGTCATGTAACAGACACTGTTGTCCAAATCAAGTGAACGATGAGGTCTGTGTGTGTTAGACTAACACATAGCCAGTGCCCAGAACTGAGCTGTGAGTAAAGTGCTAATGAACGTGGGAGGTTCCTGGTGTCTTTCCTTCAGGTAACTCAATGACGGTGACAAGAATAACCCCTTAGTTTTTTCTGTTAAAAATGCAGCAGAATAAAGTAGATGTGTATATGGTTTGAGATCTGCAGGGGAGACGCTTGCTGGGATTCTGGATCTATCTCTTCTCCGAGGAGTCTGACTCTTGGAAAAATTTCAAAACAAGACAGTAAAAAGCTTACCAGAATCAATATGTTCTTGGCCTCAGTGGACTGTGTTCAATCTCTGGTTAAATATTATAAAGTATGTCTGCTCCTTTTTTAATGCACAAAGCACAGCCTAACCACGATTCTGGAACTGCAGCTGATGACACCACTTATCGGGGAAACCACGTAAAATTTTCAAGTCAGATCTAGCAAATCATAACTCCAAACCAGGTCTAATTCCTTGCTTGTTCCTGGGCTTGTTTGTGAGGCAACCAGGTGTCCAGGTTCTCTTTGGCCACTGCCAATGTGCCAGCAAACTCTGTCTCCTGGGAAGGTGAATTGGAGCTGGAGACAGATTTAATCTTCTCAAGGACACCTCCACTGGTATTTTGTGGGCCTCCCACAATTTCGTCCCACAGTAATTTTCAAACCAGTACAAAGCAAAAAGAAAATTAAGTTCTCCAAACCAAAATGGATCACTTGGGCTCAAAGAGTACCGTGAGCAGTACCTTCCTGTACATATGCATATGAAAAAAGAGATTATGACTGCAGTGTTATTAATATGAATTATTTGATAGAGGTAGGAAGAGCTAATTGAAATGAACATTCTGTTTAAACCAGAGGAAACTTCTTGCTGCTGTCTGGTTTCACATTTAAAAATGTATTTTCTTTTGAATGTGCAAACCAAGTGGATTTTTAGGGTGTTCAGAACCTTTTTAAATGAAAAGAAATGCCCAATCCTGTACTCAAACCTTGCCAACACTGTAGAAATACTAATGTGTCTTTGTGTATCCCTAGGGACAAATCCTTCTCCAGTTGCCCCAAGGACACTCAGCTATGGACTATCAAAAGTGTTTTTGTTAACCTTTCAAAGTGTATGAGAGAAAATTAATGAAAGAAACATCTGAAGTTGTTTCCACTCGAAGAACATCTTCCATCTCCACCCAGTTCTTACTCACAGGACTTTACGCCTCCTGCAGAAATTGGTTTCAGGTCTATCTTGTACCTTGTATCTCATGCTGGGGTCCTGGTAAAGAGCAAAATATTGGAACCCAAGATTGCCTTTCAAGTCATTTAATAACTCCAAACCATGTGTGGGAGCAAGGACCCAAAGAAGGATCCATCGAACCCTTAGAGTCAGCCTCCACTATTATAAATCTGTCCTCTTATTTTGCTTTCCCATCATTCTTGTGGATGAGTACACCAGAGTGCAAGGATTTTTTTTTCCCCTAATAACACATTTATTACTTTAAGTTAATTCACATTATCCTCCTCATGACTTTCCTGTTTGGCATTACTTTTTAAACTAAGCACCTACCTTACTCATTGTAGATCTATTTACAGTAGCAGAGACACAGCCAGCATGACTTTAGGTGCAATATTTTCAGTGCATCCCAGTGCAAGGATGTTTATGAAGTCTCCATTTAATACTTCAGCTCTCTTACTGTCCTTCCTAATCACATCATTTCCATTTTTTTTCCACACAATCTTTCTCCTTGAAACAATTCTAGGTTTTACAATGCTGGATGTATGTACACGTACATACATATATATACATATAAACTCAAAGCAGTTACAGAATTGAAATAGAGCATTTAATTTCTTTCTTTATATTATTTCACATCTTCTTTTACAGCTGCCTGAGAACTAGCGCTGAAGATACATTCTTGGCATTTCTGGGTCTTGGCGTGGGGGATTTCCCTGAAGAATCTTGGGCAGGTAGACATAAAGGATATGGTGGAAATCAAAGAAGCACAATCCACAGGCATGGTTGCTTCCACCAGCTGCAGTGATGGAGGTTGCCCCCCAGTTCAACCAGTATATCCCCACAATAGACATTTGCTGTGATTTCCTCCAGTATCACTCTAAAAAGTCCCAAGCAGTGTGTCTGCCTCTAATTGAAATTCTACACTAATTTCCTTTGCAAGGTTGATGGACAGGGTGAAAAACGGATCAGTCCTCTTTTTAAATCCCTGAACTAAAGAATAATGGTTCATTTGATTAAATTAATGACTTGCAGGTTTCAAAGAATTAAAAAGTACTCAAGCTGTGAAATTCACTTCCCTAAGAGAGTCACTGAGTTAAATGTTGTTAGTAGGTTTTAGAAGGGATAGGGATAGTGTTACTGTCACTAGAAACACACAGGTAAGGTTTACTTGGAGACAATGATCAAATCCATTTTTTTTCTCATGGAGAAATGCTGAGAGCCTGGAACGGTTATTTCCCCTCCCGCTTCCCACCTTCTATGCCATTTACTGTGGGATTTGCTGGTCTAAATCTTACACTTTTCACAAAGTGGACTTTACACACTTCTCACTAACGTGACCCTCACTTGTGCCCTGACCCAGCCACCTCAAGTAGAGCAGACATGTGGCCATGATACCATGGCAGCAGTCCCTGCATTTTTTAAACATCTGGTAAGGGCTGGGCTACTCTCCTAGATAACTCCAGCAGCAAATACATCAGTGTCCTGGTAGCACAGGCAATAATGGCAGCTCTTGTTACCTTGTTTTGTGTTCACCCTCCAGATACTGAACACTGTCCTGGTGAGACAAGGTGGACACCCTACGTGTTTTTCTGTCCCAAATGCTCTCTATGGTTATTCTATTTTCTTCTTCCCATGACTACTTAGGGACATTATGACTGTTCTCCCTTATTTCAGCATCAGCTCTCCTCCTGAGAAGCAGGGCAAGAGCCAATCCTAGTCAGGAAGCTGTTCAGGTTTGCACATTATTACCTTGCACATTATTACCTTTGTGCCAGCTCTCAACCCCAATGGACATTTTGTGTGGACTCAGTCCCACTGCAGAGGGCATCTTGTTGGCAGGGTCTCCCCATCCCCTTGGGACCATTGTTGCACAGGTGGAAAAGCAACCACAACCCATGGAGCTACGGCCACGTTTTGTCCTGACTGTAGTCCAGGGAGCAAATAACCTCACGTCCCATAGAAATGTCTTGCAGCTTGGATGAAAAGCTGTGAAATGATGTCACCTTAAACAATTTCAATACTAAATCTGTGTCATTCTCCTCTGTTTATCCTTTGAGGTTTGACTTTTTCTTATATAACAGATAGGGTTTTTTGATATATGGCCTTCAGATTAACTCAAAGGCAAAATAAATAATCTTTAGGCCAGAGAGAAAATAAGCATCTGCTTCATTGCAGCAAATGCATTCAGCAAGCTCAATAGAAATATCCCATGGAGATGTTTGAAATGACAGGGAAATCAGCTCTGCGAATCAATATGTTTTGTGAAAAAAAAAGGCTCAGTCACATCTTGTTGGGCATAATGGAAATTGATTGTCAGTTATCTATTAGTGATAATTTCTGTTTTATGACTTGCCATATGTTATCAAGCTCGAAATCAGAAGGGAGCAGATTAAATGAATAGATTTTGTCACGAAAAAGCACAAGGCATCGGCAGCATAGCAGAGGATGAGCATGCACAGCATCTTTCTAAGAGAAATGAATTCTTTAATCTACCCCAATTTTAAATATGCAGGGTCTGTGTAGACTGTCAGATTTACAGATTTGGGACTCGAAGGGACCCTTTCACTCAAATCTTTTACTTGCTGGCTTTCAGTGACAGGCAATAAGTGAAACGTCTATAGACCTTTCAAATGATCTTTCCTTTAAGATTCAATAGGACTTTACATCTACTGAGGCAAACCTATTAAAGGAGACTTTGTGATACAGTCCAGAGCTCTGCCTAAGTGCTGCAAGCTACACTGAGCTAAGTTCTATTTGTGGGAATGTCACTTGGGGAGGAGGGTCATCTGTAAAGCAGTTCCCCCTGCCAATTATAATTACAGTGAGTTGAAGAACAGACCCTGAAACTCAGTGTAAGATGTTATGAACCTCCAGTCAAGTAAAATACTGACATTCTGTTGAAGCCCCATTAATCCAATGTACCAATCTGGGCATGGAGCGTGAATTCGGTAGTGTGAAAGCTGCCTTGTTTCATCTTCAGGAACTACCTCTGATAGTGTTAAAATTTTGCTTCATTCTTCAGAGAAAAATACTGTCATGATTACACAAAAGATGCTGTGCAATGCTTATGAGCAAACACATCTTAAGGGAGCTCATTTCAGTGAGTGCTGACAGAAGTTTTAATGCTATTTGGGAAAATCCAAGTACCTGAATTATCCAGCTACCTGAATTACTCAGCCACCTGATGCCTTCTTATGGCAGGAAAAACAGGAGATTGAAGAGTCTGAGAGAGATATATCTCTTAACTGAGTGTCCCCCCGCTGATCATCCTAACTGTGGCTTTACAGCAATGCTGTGTATGACACCAGAGCTTTGTCATGTAGACGACCTTGTGAACACAAAGAATAAAACACAAATTCCCTGCCATGTAGGCTTATGCGGAGGTCTCTTCATTTATGACACAGTGCCTCACCTTTTCAGACTTAAATTTTCCTCTTGGTTTTCTGTGAATTGTTCTTGTAGAATCACTAATTTCCTGAAAATTATTGAAATTTAGCCCTGAATGATTTCAGATTCAAATTGAAATCCCAGAGCCGTAGGGTTTTGGAGGAAGCTCTCCCTGCCCCCGGAGTCTCCAGTCCCTCTCTGGTATGTCTGGGAGGACTCTCTTCACCACTTCTCTGCTGACTCACCCAGCTTGACAGAAGCAGAAGCTCTAATGTGAAGGCTTGTATTTTACCTCTGAGAGAAAAAAAATAAAAGTACTTTCCATTTTAATTTGAAAACACAAGCCAAAAAGAAAATGCTTCCATAATTTATTAAAAAAAAAAAAAAAAACCAAACAAACCACGAGTCTAATGCTGTATTCCCAAATTGAATAAAAGGGGCTGCTAACCAAAACTACAATGTCCAGAATGACTGTTGATTTGCAAACTATTTGTCCCTGGTGGGAGGAGGAGAGAAAGAGCTTGACAGTTCCCACTGAACAGGGAGATATGTACGAAAAGTTAAGATGAGCATGTGGGTGCTTTTCCTTCTTGCATTATTTGGGGCCTGATGCTCAGTACAGCTTAGATATCCAAGGTGGTTCTGCCTGTCTGTGGCTGAAAGGCAGTGATTAGCACAGCGTAGAAGAAAAATAGCCTCACTTGATCAGCATTACACCTTTTTGGAGATAACAATTTGCTAATTTTTTCAAAAGAGTTGAATTATATCCTGGCAAGGGTAGAGGAGTTTTTTAATCACTTAACACCAAATAGCTAATGACTAATAAATTGATGCCTAATGCTGCCTTCTGCCTTGCAGAATCTCTGCAAAACTTCTGCTTATTCACTGCCGAACAAAAGGTGTTATTTCAGCTCAAGGAAAATGTCACATTTTCAGTATAAAGGGGTGTGAATAAATGTGGGGCCAGAATCAGAGCCAAGCCAGTATCCAGCAGAGCAAATTGTTTCTGGAAAAGCTTTCTGAGCGACACAAAGCATCCTTCCCAGTACCCTGTTCCAAGAAACCCGTTATGCACCAGTAGGAATGCAGACACACCTGTGCGGAGGTGGGCAACAAACCAGCTGTAATTGTGTTTGTGAAACAGTCATCTCTGTGCATGAAGTGCTTTGTGGTTCCAGCAGGAGTTCTCAGAGATAGCCATGCTGGTAGAGACTGAAGCTTTCAGTATTTAAATAGTTTTGGGTGAACTGCTTCCCACTCCTATTCATTTGCAGGCTGGAGTTGCCAACAGAAGGATTAGAAAATCCTATATGAGATTACTCTCCTGAGACTGGCAATCCAATTTTGCATACTATAGAAACCCAGATAAGACTCCAAGCTTCTGGATGCTTTTTGCTGCATAAACCCTTTGACATTTATCAGGCTTGCACCTTTGCAAGGTACTAAACACACAAGAGAAAGCCGATAAAATAAATCTTTGTGGTGTTTGATGCTCTTCTGATCTATTCCCAGTTGTTTAAAGACTTAGAAACTGAGGAAAAAGAAAATATGGCAGTGAAATAAAGAGAGAAAAGCTTGTTTAAGGCTAGTTACTGGGCAATTCAGGCTAAACACATCAGTTGACCTGCAGAACCAAAGAACTGTAATATCTTCACTGTGGGTTTTAAGGACTGCGCCTCATTGCTGTTACTGATGAGTCTGCTGTCAGCTCATCTTTCCTGAAGGTAGGTGCAAAGGATGTAAACTCAGGATGGGAGTGAGCTCAGCACACTGCACCACTGTGGGAGGTGAGGGGGCTGCCACCAAGAGAACTGCAGTCCTGAAAGTAACTCAGATCTCAAAAAACCCTGGAACAACTGACTTATTGCCCTAGATTCTGAAGGGGCTTTAGGAAAAAATAATGAAGTTTGCACTTTAGGGCATCTCTGCTAATTGGAAGAAAAATATTTTGATGGCAGTCTTTTTGTGCAACTGGATTAATTGCTCCTCTGGGCTCACATCTGCACATGCAAACTATCACCAATCCCCCATCTTTTGCTTTGCCTCTCTGCATGTCCCCAGATGAAGCCATGATCCCATCTAGGCCCCTTGAGAGTGAAGGATACCCTCCTCCTGAACTCTTCCCTTTGTACAGGATGCTGGCTCAGAAAGCTAAGTGCTTCTTTTACCTCCTAATGCTGTATTTAGGAGAAAAAGATTTTTAATTACTCTGCTGCTTTCTCTGGGCTTTTTGTGTTATGTTTGCCTTTACAAAACAGAGGGGACTGTCTATGGAGCACGCTGCTGTGTGCACAGCTTCAGCAGAGGCTCTGGCACTAAAAAGGCAACTCTGTGGAAAAACCCTTGGAACACAAGGGCTGTCAGGCCTGCCCTGGTGAGAGCAGCAGTCCTCTGTGCCCCTGCTGGGGGTATTTGGGGATAATCCAGGTGTTACACATAGTAAGATTTTGTTGTGCCTCAAGTGTTGCTAATGCTTCCTTTAATAAAACCCGAATCCTTTCCTATTGATTAAACAGTAAATTCTGTATTGACAGAAAGCAACAGGCCACAGGCTGAGCCGTATGTCTTGCTTTGCATAGAGGCCCTGTTTATGTGGCCTCTAAAGAATAAAACAGCAAGCAGATCTCACCTCAGTAACAAAACTGTCTGAATCTGCAATAATAGACACTAAACTGGACCTCACAGTCACTCCTGTGCAAAACACCATTGTTGGATGTGAGCTCTCCTGAATTCTGTGAGAAAATGGAGCCAGCCAGGACCTACGGGTGTGAAGGAAGAGTGGAGCAGGGCATCAGACCCCCAGCACGCTGCACTGCACCTGCCACAGCATCCCTGGCTCTCCCACTCCATCAGCAGTTCTGTGCTAGTGCTACACAAGAAATAGGACCAAATTTCGTGTTTTAAATACCACACAGGATAAATGTTTGACAGAAGGATGTCATAATAGAAATATTAACATTGCATTAAAAGCAGGGTAATTCATCTCCCTGTGAAGACTTAAAGGGCTAACATTCAATCTCTTCCTTTAACCCTCTAGATATTTTCAATGTAAGGTAATGGATTTGGAGGGAATTTGTTTTGGGGATCAAAACAGTTAAGCAGAAATTATATCAGTAATGTTTTGTCAGTACCATAAATAGAGAAAATATTTTTCCACAGCATAAAAGATCTCAGTACTGTGCCACTAGGAAGTTTAATTACTAGATGACTTTAAAACATGGTAATTTAGTCCCAATTAGTGTTATAATAATTTATTTATAAAATTCCAGTATGAGTAGTTAGGTTCCACAATCCATTTATTCTTGTACAATGTGTGCCCCATTAGACAGTGAAGTAGAAGGTCATTAACCTGCATTTCTAGTTTGGATTATGTTATTAGATTGAATTTAGTTTCTTCACTGGTGAGTGTTGACATTTTAGAGTGCTTTCAGAATAATTTATCTATTGTCATTCTGTTCTTTTCAGCCATTCAGAAACATTGTGGATCTAAAATAATGCAGGCCTGATGAAGACAGATTTCTTGGTTAAATTTCAGCTGTGGCTTGTTTTGTGCTTCTGATATTTTTCATGTTTGTTCTATGAAAGTGAGTTTATGGCACCACTGATGCAAAATATTAAAAAAATTATGAGTCATGTCGCATCAAAGTCAGCAGCTATAACTTAAATAGATCAATTTTAAATATAATCAATTCTGGCTCTTTTGTTCTGATATTTTCTGTATTTAGAGATTTAAGGATTACCTTCAAGGTAACTGTTTCTCCAGCTTTTTATTTTGTGGGTTTCTTCTCTCCACATCCACCTCTTCTCCACCCTTTGAATAAGCAGATGGAGAGGGCTGTCCCAACAATGAAGTGCGACCCAAGAACAAGCTTTGGCAAGTGAGACCTGGGAAGGGAAAACCCCCAGATTTACAAGTGCAACTACAAACAAACAATCAATTACACCAACTGAGGCTGTGCCTCTCTTGGTGCTGGCAAACCCGTGGACCTCGCACAGGGCAGGAGCTGCCTGAGAGTCTCACAACTGTGAGAGGCACTACAAGGGACAGGATGGTCCAAAATGGTGGCCCCCTCTGTCCCCTTCACTGTTTGGTTTGCTACATTGTGAACTCAGAAGAGAATGCAGCATTCCCCGTCTCCTCTGGGGTCCACAGTCCCTCAGGGCCCTCCGTACTCTTTGCTTCAAAGAGAAGGTCATGTGAAAATGGGAAGTCCACTTTGGTTAAAAAAAAGAAGGGGGCAGTGGAGGGGAAGGTTTTAAACATGCGGTGCTCCATCTGGGCTTGTTGAGTAAATGTGCCTTATTCAATTCCTGAAAAAACACAGGAAAAGCATCCAGATAAGGGAGAAGACCCTGCTGTTGAGAGTTTGAAAAATCTCATTTCTTCCCATTGCTTTGCTCTGGCAGAACTTGCAGAGGCCTGTCTGCTCACAGTGAGGATTTTTTCCTCAGCTACAAATCCTACCTAAGCTTTCAAAGCTCTTCCTTTCTCAAGAAAACCTTTTGGTCAGCCATTTCAATTTATTTTTAATAAATGGTCTTCCCTCAAATTGTCTCTGCTACAAGAGCAATTCTGGGAAAACAGATGACTCTGCACACTCTTAAAAATCCCAGCCTCTCAAATGGCTTGTGCAGATACCATACAATGATGCTAAAAGGGGTTTTGCAAATTGTTGAAAGGCAGAACCAACAGCCACCTGGTTTGCAAGGAAAGCCTTGTCTCTGAGAAGGTTAAAAAGAAGATATTCCTGTATTGGTCAGGATTTTTTTGGTAGTTGTTTTTGGTTTGTGTTTGTTTGTTTTGTTTTTTGTATGTTTTGAGGGGGTAGGTTTTTTTTGTTTGCATGTTTTGGTTTTTCATTTGTTTGTTTGTTTGGGTTTGGTTTTTTCTTTTTTGGTTTCTGTCTTTTTTTTCCAACAGCTTTCAGTCTTATGTACCCTACCCCCCAAAAAAAGTCATAATATGGTTGTGGGTAAAAAAAATAGTCTCACCACCCACACCTGCTTTTAATGATCCTCATGCCTTTTACTGAAAAGACAACACCATTTCTTGTTTTATTTCTACTGCAGCTCACAGATTTCCGTCCAGTATCCTGAGCACCAGGAAAGCAGTAGAGACCAAACTGAGGAATTTTTTAAGGGTGTAAGGGCTCCTCCCTTGCTCGGAGAAGTGCAGTGTGAGTGCCAGTGTTCATGGGGATTGTGTGGTGTGGTGTGGTACAGTATTCCCCATCCCACCGCACTCTCCTGTTTGGCTTGGGCCAAATCTCTTTCAGACTTAAAGCTCTCTGAAACAGTGTTCTCCTGCCTGACTGATGTTGATTACTTCAAAATACCTTGTATCAGGAGCTCAGGCTAGGAAAATTGTGTTCATCTCAGGAGAGAAATCTTTCAATCCCTAAAGCTGATTTTAGGAAAGATGCTGGGAAACCTGTTTCTCATTTTCCTTGCTTTTGCTACCTGCCCAAAGGCTGAGAGAGGGTGAAAGTGTCTCTGAGCCCCAGACACCCATTTGATTATTTCTGCACTTAAATTTGGAGGTCAATTCAGTATTTCAGGACTTGGAAAAGTAGCTTTTCACTCAGTTTTGTCAGAAGATCTGCTGGCAGGGCTATTGTGGTGACTTGACCACTAGATCTGATGTCAGGAATATTGAGGAGATTTGACCCTGCTGGATGAATTTCAGCACTCCTTTGGTATAATTAACAATTCCAGCTTTGATTTTGAACTAAAAGTAATTATAAAACACATGGGTGAAGTGAATAAATCTCAGCTAATCAACTGGACAGCACTCCATACAGAGGAGGGAAAGAGGATTTCTAAACAGTCTTACAGTTTCTATATAACAAAAGCATAAATGAACAATGAAATTTTATACTCGTGCATTCATGTCCATTAAACATACAGGAAATAATGCAATTTTCACTGTTAACTACAGCTTTCCTGTCTGTTTGGGACAGTATAAATTATTTTTTAACTGTTGGCAGCAGAAGTACTACCTAACTTGTCAAAATCTTGCTCTGTGTTTCCTGCCATGTGTTTGATCAATAACTAGTCTGATGGAAGGGCATTACACAGGCCCAGCCACACTGTAGGTGTTACAGCCATCGCTTTGTTCCACTGCTTTGCTGTTTGGATGCATTTATGGGCTCAACAGGCTGGCTGTGGATCATTTTTTCTCTTGATCTCTTCCCACATTACAAACAGCTTCTTCTCTGTGTTAGTGTAATAAGAAAGAATAACTGCTCAGGGGATTTGCAAAGGAATCCATGCACCAGCTGGCTTATAGGGACTGTAGATGCTCATTAGCACTGCCCAGTGTGGCCTGTGCACTCAGACATGTGGAATCAAGCTGCCTTTTCTTCATGACATAGCATGGCTAGATCCAGCCTCAAACTGTACTCCTAAAATTCATGCGGTGATCCAAACGCCACTAAATACCTCTGCAGGATTCCAATAGCCTGTCATTTTTTACAGACACATCAATCTGATAGTGAATGAATAATGTGGGTTATCATTGAATGGAAAAGAGTGGGACAGTGTTATCCAATCAGTTTAAGCCATGGGGGTAACTCCTCTGGGAGAAGTCTGTGATATTGGTCTGTGGTGAATTCTAGGTGAAGGCGGTGCTGAAATGATGGTGGAAAATGTGCTAAAGGTGGAGCAAAGTGTGAGGTTTGTTTTAGCAGTGGGAAAGTCCACGGAAGGAATATTTCCAGAGTGTGATAAATACTCCTGGAGTTCAGTTCATCATTAATTCATCATAGTCTTGAGGCAAATTCCTGCTCAGAAAATCTTGAAACTGAGGATTACCAGGAACTGAAAAAGGTTGTCAGGAAATGAAGCCTTTTAACTTGCTTGATGCACCAGTTCCCTAAATGTCTGCTACTGCCAATGTTCAAGGCAGGTTACGGGGCTGGGATACAACCCTTGTGTATCTGTTAGGGGCCAGTGACCCCCAATAAGCCCCAGTGCCCACTGGACACACACTCTGCAAATGAAGCAGGGAATATAAGGTTACTGGGTTCCCTGGATCCTGACACTGCAATTAGCACTTCTGGCTCACTGAAGCTGGTGAAGAGGAGATTCACATAGTCACCCACAGCTTCCCTGACAAAAATCAGGCCAGCAGCTCCAGGCTCTGGGGAGTGTTCTGTTGGTGCATAGATGCCTTCGCAGCAGGTGAAGCTCTCTGGCTGGCAGCACTCTGCAAGAGACATGCAGAGCTTCAATGTGTCCAGGTGTAAGTATAGAAATAAAATGATTCAATTCCTCTTCTTCCCTTTACACATTTCTGTTTCAACTCGGCATTGTCTCTGCTCAATAGCAAGACAGCGTTTTTGCAGATTTTAAAACACTAATCATAGACAATTATTTCTAAAAAGATTTGCTTGCAGCAGGCAGACTTTTCTCTTAACTTGAAAGCCTTGCTTTTCTATTCTTCCTGCTGTTAAAAATTATAATAATTTTCTGCCTTGTGTTCTCTACCAGCTGAAATACCTCATCTTCTGACATAGTTTGAATCTAACTAATCTTCAGTTGGAAGGGTCTTTTTTTAGAAAAAGAATCTGTAGCGGTAAAAGCCTTGCCAGCAAACACAGAAAAACAACCAGCTGAAGCTGTTTATGTGTAAATCTTTAAATATAATTTTGGCCTTTAGAAGTCAGCAGTCTTTATTTTCTAAGGTGGTCTTATAAAACGAAATTAATTTTCCACTCTTAGAATTTCAAAACAATCCAGAGAATGCAGATTTCATGGCACAGACACAAAGAACAAATTTACTTTGCTTTCCCACAGTTGTTTATGATTAGATAAAACCCCCAAGAATCCTGAAATTCATATAAATCAGTAGTTTCTTTCCAACACTTCTACATGAAATATTTAAAAATTTTGGTACAGGACTTACTTATTTTCCTATTTTCCTTTAAATTATCAACACTGAAATTCAATATTTATTGGATCAGGATGAGTGGTTTAATTATTTCTTAAATAAAATGATTCTACAATCATCATTGATTTAAAATTCAATTCTTGGTCGATTTCTAAACAGAATGTCAAAGTCCATTTCCCACTGTACCATTGTTTTTAGATGAGCCCTGGCACACCAGTTTCTCTGTGTTTCATCTACTGTCTGTTCATCACTCTCCTAGAGTTGTTATCTGCTTTTCTTTCTAGACCATGGGTATTTTTCATAAGATATCATGATTTTTTAGATCAGAATATTTTGGAGGCTGGCACTGATTCTTGCCATGAGCATGGATAACATCTCTTTTTTAGAGGATCACAGCATCCAGCCATGACATATCCTATGGCGTGCATGAAGTGATAGGATCAGGATGCATTCTTTTCTGCAGCTTGGTGACCAGGGATGCATTCGGTGTTATGGTGATTAAGGCAGGCATTACCTGGTTGCAAACCAGGGTCTAAACATACATTTTTGGATCCAGACTTAGAAATCTTATCAAGCCCTCAGAACTCGCCTGCTTCTTAGCTGATAGGTAATAAACCTAACAATTATTTTAGAAATGTGTGAATATCTTACTATACCATCTTTGTTGTGCAAGTGTATTGATCGTTGCAATTTAAAGTGTTGATTGTTACGATTTATTTAATTTGTACCATTTCCCATCAGATAGGCATATTTCAGGCGTGCAATGCCATTTGAGATGCCCTTGGGTATTTTGCCTAACCCCTAGGAGGTCTGGGTATCCTGTAGGCACGTGTAACTTCCCAGCCTTTCCACATATGTTGGATATCCTGGGAAGAGGATATCAGAGTATTTGGGAGGGCAGTTCTGGAGCATCAGGGCATGTTTGCAGGTTTATGGCAAAGAAGCCAATACTGCATCTTTCTTTCCTTCTTCTGTGCTGAAGCTACAGGACTGATGGACTCTGTGCCATGGCCCCTGTTGTTGGCTCTGAAGTGCTCCAGATTCCACCAGGGAAAGGCAAGCCTGGTGGTCCACACTCCAGGATCACACCCCACAGACTAAATGACCCCATTAGTAATGCATCAGTTTTCCTTAGATGTTCCAGATCTAAACAGAGGATTGGGTTTAGATTGAAATAGTTGCCAGGTATCCTCCACACCTTGTTTCTTTGGCATCCCCTGACAAGCAGCTTTGCCAAAAAAGGGGAAATTGCTGCCTTCAACCAGGCTGGCTCCTCACTGTCCACTTTGTCATTGAAGTGCCAAGAGAACGCACCGCTCTGAAGCACTCACAGGCTAGAATGAAGGAGAGTGCTGTGGCTTCTCTTTACAGAGAAGTTCAAAAGAGATGAGGTACATATGTAAAAAGGGTCCCTTTGTACCCCTTTTTAGCTCTTTTTATGTTCTTTTAGTAGCAGCACATTCCTTTTTCTGAGTGTGGAATGAAGTCCCATCTTCTGCATATATTAAAATGCAGCTTCTACTTTTAACATGGTTGCTCTCAATGCAGACCAGATTCATAATGAGGCCTGTGTTTTTTTTCTTTTCTTTTTTTTTTTTCCAATAAACTTCCAGTAAAACAATTACTGCTGTCATGCACTGAAAATTCATCTGTAGAGTCTGCTCCTAGGGATGCTTTTGGGGGAACTCTTTCCCTCAATGTTCTCAACTTTCCAAAGAAGATAAATAACCACATCTTGCAGCTACAGTTTTTGACTGAGTGACAGGTTAAAAGAAGTTCCCTGTCAGCATTCATAACAGAAGAAGAAACTGTTCCAACAATTCTTAGCAAAACGAACAAGCCCTTTTTCTACAAAACGATTTTTCTGTCCTGCTGCTAAATTGCAGCTCACACTGAGGCCCTGCAGGTTGGTTTCTTACCACAAAAGAAAAAGAGTGACCTTAAGTCAGGGCTTCACACATGAAGTGTGAGCTTCCCTTGTTTTATCTGGATTAAAGTCACAAATGCAAATTGAATGCAAAAAGCTGGAAGGCGTAATCTCTCTTTTAGGGATCTCTGTTCCTCAGTTTCTGTATCTGAGGAACCACCTTTGTACCATGTACAAAATTGTACCTAGAGAAAGGAAGTTAAAGAGCAAATGTTTGCCGATCTCAACAGCCACCATCCAAAATCTGTGTACCAAAGAAAGCACTGACACTGCAAGCTCTTCTTTGGAGACTGCTGAGATGAAAAGCAAAGGTAACCTGCTGAGTATTCACCTGTTTCTGGGGTGAGCTGTGTCTCAGCTGCTCCCTGAGACAGACTCAAAATGCTTCAGCATCAGGTGAGAAGCTCTGCCACCAGTTCACAGCCATGCAGGCACGATGGAAATGGAGAGCTTCTCATCCTCTTTCAGCAGGTTTGTTACGGCTGGATCCTTCTGAAGGTAGCTATGACACAACATTCAGAGGGCAGCACAGGCACAATGGTGAGAACTGACCCTAGAGAACACAGAGGTTTTGAGAGGGAGGCGTTGACCCAAAGCAATCTCACTTTACCTCAGCCTTTCCCACGTTTCTCTGGCGGTGAATTGTACCCCCCAACTGCCCTGAATTGCCCACAAATGCCCTCAGGTGACACTCCTGTGTTACTGAGCACTGCAGGAAACAGAAGAGCATAGCATGTTGTTGTGGGACTGGTTACAGAGAATGGTGAAGTTCTGCATAAATAAGGTCAAGCAGAACTTGGGCTGGAATGAGGGTTTTGAGGTTTTTTTCTCTAAACAATTCTGATTAATGTTGCTTCTGTAAGTATCAGCTGCTTACATCAAAAGGGAACTGCTCAACAAAATGTTTGTCCTGGAACTTTCACTGTTCAGGCTTGATTTTCTTCCTTGAATACATGAGATTGCAAGGGGAGAAAAATGACAACAGAAAGTGTGCTTTGTGTGTGATACAAGCAAGATCAAGAACAAAACATGCTGAGACACTTCTGGTTTTGGTGGTCCTAATAACACTGATAAAATTTCTGCTGGTGGCTGTTCATGCTCAAGAAAACCCAGGATGTGGCTGGAATAAAAGATGACATTGTGATTGCAGGAAAAGAGACTTTACACTTTTTCTTTCTGTAGGAACTCAAATCTGATTTAGCTACAAAACGTTTTTTTAAGTGTTGTCTGCTCCTTCAAGAGTGATGGGGATCAAATACTCTGCTCTGCTAGCGCTGCCCTGCTTTACAAGGGAAGTTCAACACCTGAGAGGAAGGCAGCTTGGAAATATGGTGGTAGCTAGAAAGGAGGTCATAGAGATCCTTTCTTTGGGGATCCAGAAAACCTTTAGACGCAGAACTGCCTCTGGACTATCACCTGTAAGAGACTTGGGAGGAAAACTAAACTGGTGAGCAGTTGTGTAGATCAGAGGGCAGGATGGAGTGGTGGGAGAGGCAGTGGCTGCTACAGTCCAGTCACAGAGATAAGGGAAACTGGGTTCCAGGTCCTTCTGAAGGTGGTCAGAAAGTGGAGATGGAACAAACCTAGGTCTGAATGCTTCCAGGGATCCAAGTTTCTTAACTTCCCTGCTTTACTCCCAGGCAGAAGCGTAACTGAAAACCAAAGAAATACCAGAGAAGCCAGTTACAGAGCTAGGCTTGACCACCAGCCTACCAGAGAGGGGTCAGCAAGAGGGAGCGCAGGTAGAGGGAACCAAGGCAAGTTCACAGAGGCAGATTGGCACTACTCCCTTTCTTCAGAGCTTTGAGGATCTCCCAGACTAATTATTTGCCTACTGTGGTAATGTCCCATGGGTGTTCTCAGTTCTGGGAGGAGTGATGCTATCCTTCAGAGTGAAGATGCCAGTCAATGCTGAGCAATGTTAATTATAGTTATGATTAGCTTTGAATTTCTCATTGAATGCTTGGAGATATATATTTAATGAAAAGCTGAAGCAGTGCTATTCCCCTCTAAGCTAGTAGATCTTTTTCTTCCTGAAATTTGTAGGTATTTAAGTGCATGGGGTCTACTGCTTAAAAATGAATCACTCACACCCTTTTTACCTCCATAGATCCAGGCATGTCCATCCTTGCATGCATTCATAGTCTCCAAGAAGTACTTAGAAGTGTATCCAATGAAAGAATAGAGTTTAAAAAAAGAGACAGAAAGAAAAGAGAGAAATGGAGACACTAAACACTGCTACTCTTGCAGAGTGATAGAATGATTGCATGGTGAATTTTCCAAATGAATTACCTACCCTCTCTCCTGCTGAGCACCAGCCATGGTG
This sequence comes from Corvus cornix cornix, assembly GCF_000738735.6. NCBI lineage: Eukaryota > Metazoa > Chordata > Aves > Passeriformes > Corvidae > Corvus > Corvus cornix. The sequence goes on from NC_046336.1 coordinate 10,377,934, forward strand.
CTACGAAAAGGCTGTATTCATCCCAGCAGGCATGAAGATAACAGGTTAGAATTAGCAATGAAGCTTATTTTGGCAGTACTCTGAGTTCTGTTGTCCATCTGAAAATGAGGCTGCTCAGATTTTACCAGACAAAAAGAAAGTGAAAACAAGAGCCAAAATCTGAAGTGGCATGGATCCAGACTGAAGTCCTGTTCCCTATTTCTTGCTTCTGCTCACAATCCTTTTTCTGCGCATATAGTCAGGGTAGAGAGGGCAATGTTCAGCCAGTTTCCTGCTGCTTCAGGAACATCTTTATGCTGAGAAGACATGTAGGGGGCTAAACTAGAGAAGATTTTGTTTGGCAGTGATAATAGGCCCAAGACACCTGTTTCTCGAAGAAGGTGAGTCACCAGGTTTTAGAAATCACCCACTCCAGATCTGTATTACTTGCAGCAATAAGTACTAAAAGTATTATGATTTACTTGAGCTGAGACACAAGACCTCATGAAACTAAACAGGAGGAAATAGGATGGGAGAGTTTTCTACTTAAGGGTTTGTCATAGGTTAGCAAGCATAGTCCCGGAAGGGACGTCCTTGCTAAGGGGTGCTTACAGTTTCCTCTGGGAACTGATAGAACCTATCAGCTGGCCAGTTTGAATATGGACAATTCTCTAAGCCACTTAAAGTTGTGATCACCTCTGTGATCCACATTTAAGAATAGGCAAACTCCCCCCCAAGCTCTCTCTTGTTTCCGGCGCTGGGACAGGTGGCTGCAGGGCCCGAGTGGGGGCCAGCGGGCCCGGCCAGGCCCTGCTTGGGCCAGGCCGGGCCGGGCCACGGCCGTCCTGGGTCGATGGACCTGTTCCAGCCATGGAACCCCCCCCACTGCCTTGCCGTGGGCAGCCGGAGCGGCTCGGCTCTCCCCCCTCTCCACTGCGATAAGAAAAATTCAACATTCCAGCTGCAAAGCTGCAAGGCCGAGGTGAGAGTAACCCTTTTATTGCTGTGAAGAGCTGAAAACCTGAGGGAAGAGAGAGAGGAGATGCTTAAAGCTGAAATTCTGTTGTGAAGCTATGATATATCAGAGTATCCTGTTGTAATTTCATGAAGATATGGGGGGTGGAGTGTTCAACTCGTAAGCAAAAGCACCTGCGCTGAGATAGGCAGATGCTGATGCAGCTGTAATTTCATGAGAAGTTTGGACAGGGAGAGATGGACCAGATGAGGACTTTTGCTCCAAATGGGAAAGGAGAAAACCTCAGTCCCTAGAGATGCTCCCAGAGATAGTCCTAAAGATGAAGATGATGAAGACCCTTTGCTCCCAGGGAAGGAGAAGGGCCTCTGTTTTTGTTTCTGAACGGCTCAACCTTAAAATTGTACCCCAAAAAACTTCAAGAGTGGACCCTCGAAAGCAGTTGTGGGAAAAGCTGCAAGTCGGGGGAAAGGACTCACACGCAGGCAGAGAGACTCCTCTTCCTAAATGGACTGAACGATATTTGGAAGTGGGCGGCTGTCTCGTTGTGATAATGTTTTCATAGCATGAGCAAGAAGAGACTTCTCTTTCTAAATGGACTGAACAAGGTTATTATGGAAGTGGTAAACAGACTGAACATCTTAAGGGTTGTCTTTTCACATTGTCAGTGGGAGAAGGGAGGAAGGTGGGGGGAGGAGGAGAGTTCTGAAGGTGGTATAATTTTTTTTCCTTCTTCTTTTAGGTCTGTTAATAAACTTCTTTAATATTCTTTCAAGTTTGGTGCCTGTTTTGCATTTCTCCTAATTCTTATCTCACAGCAGATAAACAGTAATGAGTATTTTGGACCAAACCACTACACTATATTGGTGTTTCCGCCCGGTTACAAACCGAACCCGCGACAGGGTTGTATCACTATTTGAAGATGTTACCCAAGCTGGATATCCAAGACACCCTCTTTGAAGAACAAAAGGTCTGCTTTATTTTTACCAGACATGGAAACTTCCAGAAGTCAATGCTTATCCATGCAACTAAAGAGAACAACCAATCCATCACAATGGGATTCAAGAAAGCACACAATCCCTGTTTCATCTGAGGCTGCAACTGTTCCTGACATCTTAGAAACAAAACTTAGACATAATATAAAAGGCAAAAAGTCACAGACTGATTTTCAAGCTTCTCCAGCATTTCCTTTGTGATGCCAGTGTTAAGTTTCTTTCATGCATATTTGTCTCCGATCTGAGGAAGTTTTGTCAAAGTCTGTAAAGGTGGATGTTATCCAAACTTTGTGCTGGTAGCTGGATGTTTCTTTTTGTCTGTTAGCAAGAGGAGTTGTAGAAAAGTTATTTGCAATGCAGAAAATGAGGGAACTTACTGACTGAAATAGACTGAAACATCCCTAAATCCACTTTGTATAAAGGGTATTTTTGATTTTGAGATCCATAACTGAAGAATAGTTGCTGTTATAAATGTTCTAGTGACAATGTCTCAAAACACAACAACCAACCAACCAAATTCCAAATTCCAAATTTCCCAAGCCCTTGGATGTTCATTCAATTGCTTAAGTTATCTATAAAAATTAAAATAATATGGAATATATCTTTATTCTTCAGGTAGTTCTTGGGGCAGTTCTAGGGTGGAGCAAACTGATGTTATGCATAATGTTCACTTTTTCTGAAAGGTTATATAAACAGATTTTTTTTTAAATCACCAAAGTCACCTGGAAATATTTAGGCTTCAGGCTTCTTTCTGAACACAACTTTATTGGTTTTTGCTGTAGTGTAAAACAGTAGAGCAAAATTCTCATGTTATCTGTCTCCAACAGATTTACAATATTGCAAGATTAATTATAATAGTTGCATTTCACGACTCAGTGCATTCGTATTACCATTTCAAAAGCACAATCATTTATCAACAGCAAACTTCGGGGCATTTACTTTCCATGCCCTGGCATTGCAAACTTCAAAGTATGTGATCTTACCTGTGAGCTGCACGTGAGTGAGTGCTCCCTTTCCCAAAGCAGCTTCGATGGTTTCAACCTCCTTCATGGATTGGACACTATTTTCCTAATTTGGGTATGATTGGCTGGGTCAGATTCTAGTGCCCCTTTTCCACTCAGCTTTTGATACTGTAAATTTTAAGTAATTATAATAAATAAATATAAAATGAAAAATAAATAATGACTGGCTAGATGTGATCTCCAGCTTCTTGTGGAGGTTGTCCTGAGTCACTTCATCTACCTCTCTCTCATTACAAGATTGCTTTCTGTGCTCTGTTCTCTACATCTTAGCTCTAATCAGTTCCTAAATAACCCCTTCTGGAATGAGCATCACCTCAACCTCATCCTGTTTGAAATATATTACCTGCTCTTCAACATGTTCTGTACTCCTCTTTCTAATTCAGACATTTTCTTCTTTCAGACTTGATCTCTTTCTGCACTCTGGATATAGCAGCATTAGTTTTCAAGGTGCCAGAAGCATCTACACAGATACTGCTCTGATTTTGCAGTAAGCTGCTGCTGAGCTCTGGACTGTTGCTATTACAGATGGCTGGTAATTTAAAGCTACCTCAGGTATGTCCATATTACAAGGATTCTCACCGTGGCTGCACCTAATCATGCCCTGAATTTTATCCAGTTTTCTCCCTAGCTGCTCCCACTTAAAATCCTTTAACATTTCCAGTCCTTTCTTCAGGGCATGGGGATGAGGGTGCTGTGTGTGCAGTGCTACAGTGCTGGCTGACCGCTGGGAACGCGAGCTGGTAGGAAGCTGACAGATCGCACGTTGTGTTTCTGTGTGACTGGGTCTGGCAGGGTTTGTTATGTCAATGGCAGTGCTGTGTAAATAGCAACCTGGCTTTTGATCACCTGTGTGGGAATAACAAACCTTAAAACAGAGATCTGCTGTGGGAAGTGCCAGAAACCCCATTTCACTTCCCCCGTTCCTCTGATCTCTTTGGGTCCTGTGGGAATTGAAGTTGCCCAGTGGCTCTTTTTAGAAAGTTATGATTTCCTTTAAATTGTCACCTCCTTTTCTGGAGAAGGAATTATTCAAAGAGCAGACAGACATACACTGCCTACCTTCAGATACAAACATGGATTGCCCATCTGCCCACCAAGCAGACACATGCTTGGCATTTTAAATAAAAAACACCTGGTACTGGATAAAGTGACAATCCTGTTCAGTTGATGGTGGGCATAAAAATACTGCCTTCCCTTCTATTTTCTACTATATTATGGTTTTCAAATTCCCATAATTCTGAACAATTCAACAACAACAAAAAGAAAGATCTGAAGCTGAAGTGGGCTGAATGCTTCAAAAAACACATAAATTAGTTCATGTTCATTTTGACAAAGAAGGTGGTTTGGGACCACAGCAACTCATTTCTGTTGATGAAATTGGCTCACAAGAACCTCAGGTGTGTCATTTTACCTTGTAGAGCATCAGATTTCAATGTAAATAATCACAATTTCACAGCACTTAACTCCTCAGAATAATGATACTAATTCAATGTTAAATCATTTTGAAACCCTGGGGAGGGACATGTACTCTATAAATGCATTCTGAAGGAAGAAGAAAGCTCAGGCCTGATCTCTTTTAATAGGTCTGACACTGCAACTTCAATTTCACGTCAATTTACATAGATATTGTCTATGTTTTGAATACAGTTGTCCATATGTAATTTTTCCACACAAAGATTAAGAGACATGTATTTTGCCCATGAATGTTGTCTTGGTGTACGTAGGATGAAATACATAACAGCTTCACAGCTGTGAGTGGTGCTACATCGCTCAAGACCAGACTCACCTCAGAACACAAATGTTTACCTGTAACAGTTCACTAGGTTGTGGTGGTGAAGAAAGATCCTGACGTGCCCATTGGTGCACTCTGTTTCTTATATAGAAATTCAGTTCAGATTCTGGGAAAAGCAGCAAAATGCTGGTAAATGTTATCATCATGCAGGGTCCAAGGAGTTAGAGATATGAGATTCCAGCTGTTTACCACCCTTGTTATTATTGCAGGAAAAGCAGCTTGGATGACATGCTCAAAGAGTACAGAATCCAAAAAAAAAGGTATATCAGGTTAACAACTTTTTCTGTTCAGTAAGTCACTCCTTGGATAGTGCAACTTCATATAAAGGAGGCATTTGAAAGTCCACTGAAATATTTTCTTAGTCTTCTCTTGTTATTAATCTATCTTTTTTTTTTTTGCCTATGATGTGTGAGTGCCAACATAAGGGAGCACTATAAATCACAGTAAGAAATAAATAGTCTCATTTAATCTTGCAGGGGGATATTAAACTTTCACGACCCCTAACTTCCTATTATTCCTTCACAGACCCATTGAATACTTCAGTAGCTTAATGCTGTGCAGGACTAAAACTGGGACTTAACTCACAGTAGATGAGGCTTAGAAAAGCAGACCTGGATGTCTATTTTCTATGTGCTTGTCTTCAGTCGCTCTCCCATCTGACTTTTACCAGGTCTTTCTAACACTAAAGAAAAAATTGTATGACAGTTCAAGTGTGATGTGTTTCACTTCTGGGATAATCTGATAAAAGAATATATTGTGCCATTGTAATTAAAAAGACGTTTGTGCCTGTCAGTTGAGTTTGGAGGCAGCACACAGGAGCCTGTGCCATATGCTGGGCAAGAGAAATCATGGGAGCCTTCAGATGTACCTGCCACTCTACTCTCTTACAGACCCTTCCAACTCTCGTTTTCATACTACATTTCCTTTTGGGCAGAGGTTAAAACCAAAGTCTGTATCTGTGCTTTCAAAAAGCTCAAAATGTGAATTTTTTTGGACAGTGTAAAAGCAGGAGACAGCACCCAAGGCTTCCTGTACTCTCCAAGGCCAGCTGGAAGAGCATTCTACCTCCTTCAGGCTTCCTTCTAAGGAGTCAGGCTGGGGATATGGGCAAAACAGTGGAATGAAACTAGTTTTACCTTCCTTTTCTCCTTTTCTTCCCTCCCCAAAATAGTGATCAGCTCAACACCGAAAGTACAAGGGTTGTCACTGCTCCATTTTGCAAAAGCAGAACACCTTCTTAAGGTGTACCTGAATTTGGACACATGACCATACCTTGCACCCATGAAGCTGTGTTGAATCAAGCCAACTTTTAGGAAAAACCAGATTATTTTCCACTGTCTTAAATCTCTTGCACGACTCATTACTGTGAGTGATTAATAAACTGTTGTTATTAACAACAGTTAATAAAGGGGTTCTCTGGTGTCCTTGCTGTTCTCTTTAGATAACATCTAGGAGAACGAATCAAGCAATTAGCCGGTTAATGTGCTGTGTGTCAGTACTTCAGATGGATGGTTGATTGTGCTCTTCCTTGCCCTGAATCACACTGGAGCCATTTCACTTATCAAGGGAACAGAATTGCTCCCAGGAACAGCATCCTCATTCATTATTTGTATACAGAGCATGCTCTTATATTACAGCAGGGTCTGTCTAGATCCACTGTGTGTTGTGGTACCATCTCCTTGCTGGGAGGACATAACAGTTTGATAAACAGGGCAGTGGTTCTGGCAGCCCCAGGAGCAGTGAGAATGTCAAACACTATGAAGAGAGAGGCTTTTGTCCCCTCAACAATGCAGAAGCTCCCACTGAGTGGGAAAAACCTATTTAGCAGGCTACCCAGTTTGCATAGAAAACATAGTTTGTCTGTAGTTTGGACATGCAAAGTTCACATACTTGGAAGCTCAGAGGCATGCAGGAGGTGCATTAGGTACAGGGTTAAAACTCTATTGTAACTGGAGGTTGTAAGAAGACAGTAAGGCTTTGGAGGGGAAGGGAGATGAGAGGAGGTAACCAGTGAAGCTCTGAAATGACTGCCACCTTCTTGGAGCCTCTAGCTTTCTCCAGAATGCCTGGCAATTCAGCTTACACAATCCCTTCATTTCATGCTCTGGGCCTGTCCCCATTAGAGAATTCCCAAGTGGTGCTGGAGACAGCCACAAAGGGCAGCATTATGTCTGGGAAGTAACTGGTGTTTAGCTGGGTCCAGCTGAAAGAGAAAGACAAGCGAAAGCACTTCCCAGGGACAATGAGAGGCCTTGTGTCTCAGGCAGCTTCCCAGTCCATTAGCATCCATGGAGAACAATGGCCTTGTGTGGTGGAGAGGAGGAGAACATGGCCTTGCTGGTGGCCCTGCCCATCAGTGGCTGAGGGCCCTGCTCCAGCAGGACGGAGCCTGAATGGGCTGATTCATGGACAAGCAGCCCCAGCGTCCTGCTGGCAAGGAATGACCGTGGCAGGGGGTTGGCACCGCTGGGCTGATCTGGGATATCGAGTACCTTTCTGACCTCTGGCTGTGCAGCAGCCCAGCCTAAAATCTGTCCTTTCTGCTGGCAGGCAAATGAAGAAAGGCTTGTCCAAGGGAAGCACAGTTGGGAACGGTGGGGGTCCCCTCTGCAGGCTCAATCCTGGATGCTCTCATCCTCAGTCAGGAGAGGCACAGCTGAGGTGTCATCTTCATGGGCAGCTCCTGGGGAGGGTGAACAGTTAACTTTCTCCTGCACAACTTTATACACAGCCTCCAACAGACCTGAGTGAAAATAATTTTTCTTGGAAAAAAAAGTGCCAGCATTTGCCGAACAGGAGTGGCATGCTCTTTGAAAGCATTGATATTTTTCCTCCATTTGTGACAGTTTCAGCTAATTTTCTCATTCTGAAAGGCACTGAAAAGCTTGGTTATGCTTTTAACAAAATAGGTGTTTGGTCCATTTTAGGACACGAGAGTTTTCCTTTTTGAAGCAACTTTAATGTACTTTAAAATCGTTTATAGATTCCTCAAAATTCCACATTAAAATACTATGTAAAGTTTGTTTTTTCATCCATGAACCAGTTCCTCTGATCCAAAAATTTGTTTCCCTTTTTCAAATGGCCAATTTATTTTGTGAAACCATCACCACCACTGCACAGGACCAAAAGCTTTCAGCCTCTCTCAGGAGAGAGCTTTCTTTTGTGGAGCTCATGTTCTGTGGCCTTTTCTAAGCAGAACCCATGAAATGTGTTTTGATGTTGAAGAGGTTTTGTGAAGAAATACAAACTCCTTGTCAGAAATATGGAGCAGATATACCCAGGACCTGAAACAGTAAGTTTGTCTTTAGTTCTCCTCTGCAAGCACTTGAAAATGGGATAGACTTTAGTTTTATCAGGAAAACTTCCTTTTGAGAGAGAAATGGATTTGTGAACCCAAATGGCCTTTACCATTTACAGGAGGGGGGAAAAAAGTGTACTTTGTTAAGGAAGCATGAAGTCATGTTTAGATTGCATCAGTAGGGGATGCACTGAGTCTTTGACACTAAGGAGTTGAAAATACACACTAGCCCTGCCTCAGGTCCTGTGCAGGGAGAGCCCATTTGGGATTGGGGTACAGTAGGTACATCTTCCAGTTTTGCTTTCCATGGAAGAAGTCCAGAGAAGCACAACAAATAATAAGATCAGTTTGCTTTCATAAATCAGTTCTGATCTGACCAAATGCACAAATGCATCAGCTGTGCCTGATGATAAAACATATCCATGCCCATATGCACACTGTCTTGGATTCTAAGGTGTTTTGTGGGGAAATAGAAATATTTTAATCTTGGAGCCAGAGGGAGCAAAACGATCTAGTCTCACCATCAACATGTTTCTTAATTTTAAATAAGGTTAAGAAAGGCAGTAATTCAACCGTGGCAACTCTAATTGGCTACCAGTATAATCCAATAACCTAATTTCACCCATATTGTTAGTTGAGTTAATTGGACCTGCACAGCCACCAGCTAAATATATTGGTGTATGCAAATGGTGAAACTAATTTCCTTCATAAACCTTTCTTCTGCCAAAGTAAGAATTAGGTAGAAGGGGTGTGGGGGGAAGAAGGCTGTGCTGATGTTGTTACTTCAAAAGATCAATTCTCTTCCAATTATTTGCTCTCTTTAGATAGGCAGGACAGAAAACATCATTAATTCCTTTAAATAGAGAGGGGGAAGGGAAGTAATTTCATTTCCACTTGAAGAGACTGCAGAGCAGAAGTGATTGAACCTTTAGCTTCTCAAATCCAGATGGAGCTTCACAGCCCCTGGTTCAGGCAGCCCTGTTTTCTTTGCAATATTTGGAATGAGGGAACCTACACCAAAACAAGTTCCTAGGTATTGCAAGGACTTGCATTTCCTGGAGGGAAAGGGGCAAGCTGATCTTCACTCTAACACTGATTTCAGCAGGGTCTTTTGCAGCAGGGGCTTTGTAATTTTTTACCATGCTGTGTATCAGCCAAACCCATTTCCACTGTTAGCTTAAGAACCTTCCAAGAACATCGCCTGGAGTCTGATGAGGAGGACTGGCAGTCAGGCTGTGTCCCCAAGTGTCCACACCTAGAGTAATGAGTAACCTGATCTGGTTGAAGATGTCCCTGCTCATTGCCCAGGGTTGGACTAATAATGACCTTTAAAGGTCCCTTCCAACACGAACCATTTTAGGATTCTATAAAAATTTCTGTTTTGCCAACAAAATAGGGGACAGAGTTAGAAAGTGAAGGACTGATGTGAAGCCTGATTACTCCAGTGAGCAAGGATGGCAGCAAGGTTCAGCAACTCCAGTGCAAGGCTGACACTGTGGAAGTGAGGACCAGCATCCACATCCATAAATTTTGGTTTAAAGACGTTGGTTTAAATCTCCAGGATTCCCTGTTATTATTCAGCTGATGCTTTGCATTTTCCTTCTGTTGTTTTTAAGGATTCATGACTGTGTCTTTACATCACACCAGCTCCATGCACTCTCTCCATTACACGTGGTTATTAGATTTTTTCTCTTGCAGATTGGAAGCATTGCGGGTGGATCACCTCTGATGCTCTGAACTTGCCTCATGCTTCCCCCCCCCCCCAAAGTTGGCTGCAGCCATGAGCGTGATAGCAGCAGCAGCATGTACTCATCTCAGCTTCCATCTCTCATAGGCAGTCCCAAATGAGAGGATGTGCACATCCTTGGGTGTCTTTCAGCTGACTTTGGAGCAGGCCTGCTGTGAATTGGGACTTGCAGTGTGTGGGAGAAGGAAGAGATGCTGCTTATGATTACTATTTTAACTTGATAAAGGGATGAGGAGGAAAAGGAAAAAGGAGTTTTGAGGCAGTCAATGCTTTCCACAGTTACACTTGAATTTCAGCCCCTGCTAATATTCCCAGGGAAATCACAACTCACACGCACACACACACAGAGAGGTTTAATTTCAGCAGTAAATGAAGTCATAATGCAAACAGAAAGCTAACAGCAGGGAAGGCTATGCTTGGCCAGGTCTGCTCATACTACAAGTAATACATATGCACCAGTGCAAAAAACTGGCCCCAGAGAGCAGTTAAGGCTTCCTAGCAGAAACACACACTGAGAAGGCAACCGTAACTTTTAACTACAGCTTCCTACAGTAGAAAGTGCTGTGGTCCTCTTTAGTATTGGAAAAGGAAGGGGTGAGGGAAGGCAAAGCCCTACAGAAACCAGGTTGCAAACCTGCCTGCTTTTAGTGAACAGAGGCAAGAAGAGGTTTACAATGAAAATGTTAGATTTACCTGTCTGAATTTTGCACATGTTCATACCTGAATGTTGGAAATGGGGAAATTACTGCAGAGTGTTCAGCAGAGGGCTGGGTGCAGAAAGTTACAGCTGAAGAGGTCATGGCATCACCTCTGCCTCTGAAAGCTGATGTTGAGCTGACTTTTTTGCTTTTTGTATTGCCATGCAACTTCTTTAAAAATAAGACTAAATTATGAAAATAGATATGAAGTCAGGGTGTATGAAAAATTCTAAATTTTATGAAAGAGTTTACTTTTTTCCCCACAAGAACCTTACACTTGAAATACATCATACCAGGAGGGGAAACACTCAAAAAATTTTCCTGTGACAAATCATTATCCATTAACAACAATTAAAAATCAGGACAGCTTTAAAATTTTCTTTTTCTTTCTTTCAACTTTTCTTACTCTGGTAGGAGAGCAAGCTTCCTTGTTAAGTAAACACTGTAAATATTTGGAGACTCAAATGACTAGATTAGCAGTGATGCCATCATTAAGAGCAGCGACAAGAAAGTGTCAGGGTTGCAATTTTTAATGTTTTTTAATTGGCCCTGCATTTGTATTGTCAAAACATTTACCCAAGGGTGTGATTAATAATAATAGATGACAGCTCCAATTATCCTCAAACATATTAGAAAATATCAGCACTCAGATATAATCTTTAAAAGCACAGCTTAAGCTGCTTTTACAAGTTTACTGTGACAAAAATAAATACAGAGATAAAAATTTGAATTAAAACTCCTGCTTATTTTAATCAGGGTTTGTTTGTTTTTTCTTTAAGCATCATGGAACCGAAATGTTTATGTATACATCAATACTTATCTGAAGATCACCAAACATTTTGCCTGCAGTTTTACTGAGTTCTTTAAATCAGTCCCTGACACGGCCATGACATTGAGAAGCAAAGTCATCTGATGCTGTGTTAGTCATATGCAGCCCATCAGATTTTTTGAAGAATAAAAATAAAACTGCACAACCCCTAAATAAAATTGAATGAAAACATGAGCTATCTTACACATCTGAGTCAGAGGTTTTCCTTTGCAACCAAATAAAAAGCAAGCTTTGTGTCTCCATACCTTTAATTTCCTTCCATCTTTTTTCATGTGGTGCATGGTGGTGCATTTATCTTTTTCCCTTTTGTTGTTTGCAATCAGTTCATGGACTCCTCTTCTAAAAAGGAAAAGCAGTAGTTCATGGCCCCAGGAAGAGATGAGTTTAGTGGCTGTGGGATTAGTTTAGGAGAGGTTTTCGGAGATTTTTTGTCTCACCTTTGACAAACCTTGTAGCACTATGCAGTGTAGGACATGTATCAGCTCTAGTGAACAACCAACAATTCCTGATCTTTATCCAGGAATTTTCCTAGTTCTTTACAGACGAAGAATCCATATCTCCACATGTCTTCCCTTGAAAAATGTTAAAGACTTTAGTGACATTATGAAAACAACTTTAGTATTGTTCAACTTTTTAAACTTTTTTAGAATCTTGGTCTCAATCCTATCATTTAAACCAAGGAGCAGCATACATTTTGAAGTGACAATAACTAAATTGGAGAAAAAAAACCTCCATAGTTTTTGGGCCCCAGAAAGTTAAAAAAATCAGTTCTCAGACAGCTAGAGTATTGCTGTGACAGGTGTGCTGTTGGCAAGAAGAACAAGGGCTTTGTTTGATCCGTAAATTATTGAAAGGATCCCAGATCCAAGTGCTCCATCTGTGTTATTTTTAATTGGGATGTCTCACAGGAATAGTGACCATGCAAAAGTCATGAGCTTCCTTGAAAAAAGGCAGCTGAAATATCCTTACTTTAAGGGCCCTTGGGCAGCTTTTTGCTTAAACATGTATTTATCATTCACTGAGTGATGAGTCGTGCTGACATACAGGAGATTCCCAAGATACTGAGGGTTGGCCAAGTGTGCAAGTACTTTTGTCAGTTTAAGAGATGGATCATTAGAAACATTTCATCAATGACTTGTGATTTGAATTGATTTTATTGGGGGTTTATTTTGTGTGTGTGTTGGATATTTTGTGTGTGTGTGTGTGTGTTTTTATCTTCTTCTTTTTTTTTTAAATAATTAAGAACCAGGCAGAGTTTCTCTAGAGGAAGGAAGGAAGGAAGGAAGGAAGGAAGGAAGGAAGGAAGGATGGAAGGAAGGAAGGGAGGGAGGGAGGAAGGGAGGGAGGAAGGAAGGAAGGGAGGAAGGAAGGAAGGAAGGAAGAAAGGAGTGGGAGATGTGTACGGTGGTGAGGGGTCTGAAAGGACTCTGAGCCCTAAAGTACTGCATCTGACATCCTTCTGCTGCTTATTCTGCACTTTGATTATGTGAACATCCTGTTCCCCTTTCTAATCCCACTAAACTGTATGTCTCATTGATTTCCCATGCAGTAAAGTCAACACATGCTGCTTAAAGACTTACTCCCTTTTATATATTGTTTTAATTTTGCTGCCAGTCATTTTCATTGACCATTGTTTTTGGATCATGAGGCTGAAAGAGGCAAAGCATACAGTCTTCTGGGCTGTAAATCACGTATATATTTACTAATCCCTCTTTTCTGTTGGTTCTTCATTTTCTTTGGATTTTTTTTCCTTGTGCTCACAGGTGAAAGCTACTGGGACTTTGAGTACATGAATGCCATCCCCCTCTGTTGGGACAACACAGCTGACATACTGCAGTGGCACTGCATCTCACAGAGCTCCTCAGAGTAAAATCCTCCACTTGCTCCACTAACTTCCCTGTGGGAGGGAAGCAGTGCCCTGGCTGCAGCAGTATAGGCAGCATATCACATCCCAGTCATATAAATCCATTGGGTAAATGTTGTTACCTTGAAGACATTGTGTCAGAAGATGAATATGTGAAAGATGAAAAACAGCATCAAGATGCAAAAGGTGAAAATGAACTTTTGGATATTACAGAAATTAGGAAGAAAGAATAAGAATCTCACTTGCTGAGAAGCCTGGATGAGAATCTATCAGGCAGCTGCATTATCAATCTTATTATATTAAGCATAAGTGTAAACACTGAAAAATTCATGAAGCAGAATGAAACAGTAAAGCCTAGTTAAAACCCAGAGCTCCAGTTTGATATATGTGGTGCTGACAGGATAAAGTGAAAGGAAAGAAGGAGAAAGAGCAAGGGCAGTTTTACATGCTCTTTCCTTCACGGATTTAGGATGATTTGCATTCATGGAGTTCAAGTGCTGTAAAGTCAATCTGTGCATACTGCATAGGGCACATCTCACCGATTCACCCTGGAAGTTCCTCTCCCTCCCCTGTTGGCCCCAGGGAGCATTTGCTTTGGTCAGACTGTTCAAAAGTACAGCCCTGATCAGTATAGAAGAGGGCTAGATTTACCAAAAGCGAAGAGTATGAGGAGAGAATTTAGACATTGGATGAGGGAGTCAAACTTGGCTGGGAACTCTCGGGAATGGGGCCATGAAAGTGCTGGTGTGGTCACTGCTAGGAATTGAACTCCTCTGTTGCAATGGGCTCTACTGGACATGTGAAGGCATTTCAGACTCAGTTTAGCCCTGTATCTGCAGAAATTCCATGCTTTGTATCTTAGTGAATATATTGTAGCTACCTGTGATGAGCATCATATGGATATTGCACCTTGAGGGGTATTCCAGGCGACAGGATCTTGGATGTACTCCCCATGGGCTGTGGAGAATGACACCTCTGTGGGTCTAGGGCTCTGTGTGTGTGTGGGCACATCTGTGTGCAAGAAGATTCATCTCCGTCTTCACTCAGAGCAATTGCTACTGGAATTCAATAACAAAGGCTGATGAAAACTTCCCCCTCTCTGTGGCTGTGCAGAAAATACCAATAATGAGGAGAGGGATCTGAGCTTTGACTCCATATGCACAAAGAAAGCATAGAGCCTTTTCATACTGAGGCTTTAAAGAAAGACCCTGCATACAAAAAGGAGGGGAAAGTAAAAAGAGAGAACCGGCAAAAGAGATTGTGTGGAATAAGACAACACACTGACAAAAATTTATGGAAAACCCAGTGAATAAGCCACTTGGATATTATATATGCAGGGAAAGAGGACAAATGAAAGTTATATTAGAAGTTATTGGTGCCAAAGAAGATCTGAGTGTTTTGCTTATGGAGACACAAAAGGAATAACTACTTGTAGTACAGGGGCAATTTCCTTGAGTTTGGGATGTTCAAAAAAACAGATATTTTCTTTTTTGTGTCTTATTTTCCTTCATGTAATTTGGGCTGTTCTTTGCTATTGCCCTTGAGGCCCTAATGGACACAGCACAGCAATCAGTTCCCTTTACTTTAGGCGGAGAGAAGGAAACCCCTGGAAGACTTTTCCCTGCCCTCTACTCCTACCCCATCAGACAGGGATCAACCTAGGCTGCATGAATATGGGCAAAGAGATGTCCTCATGCCAGGGCTTTCTTTAGGCCCCTAAAAGTTGGAATGAAGAGATTTGGGGAAATGTAGTCCTCAGGAATCTGCTGAGGCATTGCACTCTCATTGTCCAAATCCTCCATAAGTACATAATACTGGGAGCAATCTTCCTCCTGAAGCACTGTGATGTTTGCTTCCTTCATTCCCCACAAGGCACTGAGATCCCAACTGTTCTAGCCAAAATGAACCTTCTGTACTCAAATCAATATCCCCTCTTTCTCCTTAACTGCAGAACTAGGAGATGAGGTACAGAACATAGCCCTGCATGCAGGGAAACATAACAAGATTTTTTGCCTGGAGACAAAGAATATTCTTTTCTTTCTTCCCAGTAAAGATGCAGTGCAAGGGTTTGGAGTCTGTATTTATGTTATTTAGTGGTGTGGGTGTTGACATGGGATTTGTGGCATTTGGTTTCTAATTGCTGGGTCAGAAGGTCTGTGTGAGACACTGAGGCCTGAAAAATCATCTTTCTCATCTAGCCTAAACCAAAAATTTTGGATTGCAAAGTGGAGGACAGTCAGGCAGTGAGTCAATCAATCAATCAATCAATTAATCTCAAAGCTCCTGTTGGGTAAGGATGTTTCTTTTGATATACACAGAACTAAAACAAACCCACAGGCAACCACATATCAAGGCTCAAAAACAAAGTGAAAGCCCAGCAAAAGTTCTAAAAACTAAGCAAAGAACCAAACCAGTAGCTACCTTCTGATGACAGCAATGTCATTTTAATGGGTAGGTACATGCAGTAAACATAGACATTCATGGACACAGACACACAGCCAAACACAGTTTGTTTGAATAAACTGATTTATTCCCCTTAACCGCTTGTCTCGAAGACAATGTTAACAGCTAGCAAAAGCTGACTAAGTCCCTGGCAGATACCCCTTAGTTTAAGACTGATATTGATGCATTTTGATAATTTGTCTTTATAAGTGGCATGATACAGGAATGGAACAATTTAGAGGGTTCATCTGTTTTCCACCAGGTGGACTTTTGCTGCATGGCTAAACCCTAAATTCATCTACATGGTGGGCAGTAGCTATAACCTGTAGAGATTAAATAAGCAGGAGTTAATCTTCATTACCTGAACTTAATCTGGAATAAAAAGTCAGTAATACTGGTACCATTTTGTTATAAACAAGAGGACTTCCACTGTACATGGAGCTCAGCTTAGAGGTCTATACTAGCTCTGAAAATACTGTGCCTATTTTTCATGTAAAACGAGATCTATTTACATGCTATGACATCTATATTTGCAACTCATCAAGAAATCCACTGATTTCAAGGCTGCAAGTGTGAAATAATTCTCCTTAGCACAGCTGACACTGGTAGACCTTTATCAGCTTTCATTTGGCTGAGAGATAATGCCATTTTATAGGGTTAAAAACCTAATTTGATCCCTTTTGAACTTCTTACAAGCAGTAGGACCTTCTTTGATGAAATTTTTTAGTTATCACATTGACTACATGATGTACATACAGCCTCCAGTGACATTGTAGGCAGGAGCATTTCTGTTTTTCTCGGACTTTTCTCTGTCCTTTGTCTAGAATTTCACACCTCATGTCAATTGTTCGGGTTGTTCAAAGGGACAGCCACTGACTTTATATCAAGTCATTTTGATAGCTTCACCATGGGAGCTTTCATCTTTACTCACATTCTTTAAAAATAACTTATTGTGGAGGAAGCCTCATGCTGAGAAAATTGTGCTATTTAATGCTGAATAATTGCCACACCATTTTCTGTCCACATTTTTACACACTGACCTAGTCCTTCTGCACACACATGCACTCATAGATAAGCACATTTACTCAGTATTTTCAGACATCTGAACAAATAAATCAGAGACAACTTTTCAGGCTCCTTGATATTCATGAGAGGCGAAGAGGAATGAATCAAGACTCTGATCTGAGCTCCATCCAGATACGCGACGCATCCCGGACCTGCTTCAAGGAACAAGAATATATGCCAATGAACTATGCTCTTTATGACAGACATTCAGAATTCTTTTACGGTCTTCAAATGAGATTTAGAAAGCGGAGAACCCATAATTTTAGTTATCTCCAGGTTTTTTTTCATTTAATAGTCCTCTGGAATGCTTTCATTTTTGCTAGCATGAATAATTTTTAACTAACCTTTCCCTAAGAAATTGCCTTACAGTTCCAAAATCCTTGAGAAGATGTGTGTTCTGGAAATACTGCCATGCTGTCTCCAGGCTCAGGGGTTTTGCAGTATGCACAGCAATATGCGGGGTAATTGATATTTTTCCCAAGTGACGTGATGAGTCACTGCTCTCTCAGGGATTTCTGCATCCAGGCTTGGCACAGCAAGCAACTTAAATTGAAGTTACCAACAAGAAAACATGCTGCAGAATTTTGTTGTGTCCCTTACTTCTATGAAATCTTGGGAAAAAAAACCCAAACATTTTATTTGCCATCTTGTGAGTTATTAAACATTTAACAGTTGCAAACTCTCCTTCTCCCAAAAATAGATGTAAAAGGTGACCGATATATTATAAAGTGTTGGGATAAGAAGTTTTGATGCCATCACAAACAGTAACAAAACAAATCCTTCAGTCCTGCCAAATTCCAAGTCATAGCATCAGTTCTGGTTTTACTCAGGCTAGTTCACCAATTATGGGGAGATAATGTGAAAGAAATTACATCGCTACTGGCCCTGGTTTTCCATTAGTCTGAAAATTGCAAACATTCTGATTTAGTAGCAGTTTATATTCACTTTGTAGGGGTGTAACATTGCAGTCTCACTAGCTGGAAGGGAGATTAATTCATACCAGCCAAGAATCTGGCCCTTAATGTACTTAGATGTACTTTTGGTAATGAGGAAATTGATTCTGATAATAGCAGAATCAACCCAAATAGCATAGGAAGCTCTTAAGGCCAAGACCTTAGTAAGATTCAGAAAGAAAGATTGGACATTTACGTGGATAACAAGTTTATATGGAGTCAGTGTGTCTGTTAACCTCCACCATCCCAAACCGACCTTTCTGTAGATTTTTGAGAGCTTCTTCCAACTCTGATTTCCATTAAAAGTAGCTCCTGGTGTGAGATATTAAGGAATATGATTTGGGTCCCTTATAATTTGAGCGCCATTCCAAGTGGATAAAGTGTGCTTTGGTGTCTTTGAACATGACAAAGTCACCAAGCACAGCCCATGTTTTAGACACCACCGGCTCAGGTGCCCTCTGTGCCCTAGGCCTCTCTCAGTTTGGGTTAAGTACATTTTTCCCACTGGATTTGACAGATGTTTTTCACTCTGGCTATGACTTTTTTCCAAGGGGTTGCTGTTTCAAGAAGAGCTCAGTACTTTACTCAGTGCTGGGAGACAGTACTTTCCTGGAGACACTCTACCTGCTATAGGATTGGGTTCAAAGTCACTCGGGTGTGACTGCACTGAGTTAAAGCTCCATCAGAGAAAGCCAGAAAAAGGCAATTCTTGCATGTAGTATGAAGACAGTACAAAAATATGGTGCAGTAGAGGTTAACACACACACTCTGTGAGGTCCCCATGGAATCTGATTTTATGCTGGGCTATGTTCCAGTCTGTTACTACCTTCTTGTTTTAGCAGGCATAAATTCCTTGTAAAGTCATTTTCATTTTTGCATCTGACAAGTTACTCTTGTATATCTGCTATTTTTCTCTGTTTCCATCCATATTTTTCTTACAACGATGCCTATCCTTTTATGCCCAACATGATCATGCTGACAACTGCCAGTGCTTAAGCTGAGACAGAAATTACGATTGAACACAGCAATCCACCCTTCTGTTTGAACCACGATCTGGGAGTACGAGATTGCAGCAGGACCTTAATTTCCCTTGTTAGAGCTGTAGCATTTGGGGCTGATGAAGTTCGCAGTAAACCCGTCATAAACGAACCTTACCCAATATATTATCTATCAAGGCAACATAATGAACATCTGGTGGGGATTGTGATCTGTATGCAGTGAGGCAGCAACTATTACATTGCTGAGCTGATGTGCATGGATATTCACTGTGCTCAGTGAGAGCAGCCACGAGAAAGCAGAATCAGGCTTTCGCTGAGCTTTTCCTCACACTCACCAAGGACAGAGACCCAGGCTGCCTGTGGGCCCAAAGGGCTGTGCAGAGTGCACTGAGAAATCAATACTTCAGCCTGCCAAGCTGCCAAGCAGCTGTAAACCCTTTGCTGAATCTCTTGGAAAATAAGGGTCTATGATGAAGTAAGGTCACAAACAGGATTCAACTTTACACTGTGTCATGACAACTGATGCCAGCTGACTAGAGAAAAGATGTTTCCTTCTGACTCCAAAACATGTAGCACAATTGGCAGGTGAGCTTGGATTCAGACGTGTAGTGTTTTGCCACCCACTGCTACACTGACCATGACAGAGGATCTGCAGGGTGCATAAGGCCTTCAGTGGGAGATGCGCAGCTGCTCTGGCTCCCTGAAGGCTTGAAAACACATGGATAATTTATGAACAACTTAAGAATGTGAAAATGTCTGCACTGGCTGAATGCAGAGCAGGTGCTTTCGGAGTAAAATGTGGCAAGAAAAGTGAAATCTTTGCGTGAGAGGTTGGTCACTGTCACCTCTTTCTGAAGGATCTTCAAGAAAGGAGCAGAGTGAACGTCTTTCAAAGCAGACACGTGCGATAATTAATCTCTTTCTTAAGTGACTGAAGGAACGGAAAGCAATCAGTGATCAGCAGCCCATAGCAGCAGTCTGTACAGACTAAGGCACTGAAAGGAAATGCTTCCTGCTACAATGAATAAGGAATACAGACAGTGCAGCTACTCTGAATTCAAACAGACAACCAGACCCAGTCTTACAAACTCTGTGTGTGGGTTGTGTGTTTGTCTGTCTTTGCATCATGTTGATGCCATGCTTCCAATTCATGATAGCAATGACCCAGACCCCAACATTACCCAGACACCGTGTAATACAAGCAATGTTGTATTATGGATAGACAAGGTCTCTTGGCTTTTTATTTCCTTGGCTGTAAAGCATCTGAATAGCAGCATGAGCAACTTGGCCAAAATGCTCTCAGGAAAGAAAAAGTTCATGCACTTGATGAACAAGTTCATGAGGTATCAATCCCTCTGTCCCCTTGCCAGGGATCATGTTTCTCTTTAGTATTCAGTCTAATCTTACACAAATTCCTGCATTTCCTTTCCAAGACACATCCACATACCTTCCTGTCAAAGATCAGACCTGTGGAGCTTTAAAACCTGGATTTTAAGAACTTTGTTTTCTTGAACTGAATAGGTTTAGGGATTTTCATAAGAACTGGAGAACTGAAACTGCCTCTGTAATGGAGATCACGGAGTCCAAAGACCTGTCAGTACCAGACCTGGAAATATGATCTGTTCTTGATTAACAGCAGGGTGGAGGGAGTTAATTTCCAGGTTTCCTCCTTTGTAATGCATCTTACTCATGTCATTTTAGGGTGTGCAGCACATTGCCAAATATATGGGTTTCAAAAGGAAGGAGTCTGAGGTTTTCTTTAATTTGCTAAATTCTGTCTACTCCTAACTAATAGAAAACAAATATGTGATGGGATTTATACAGTTCCTGATTTGCAGACAAAGCAGGATACAGGCGGGATGAAAATGAGCTGCAGGGAATTGTGAATTCCTCAGGGAAGATACCTGGAGAAGGTTTTATCTTGAGGTTGAGGCAGGTTGCCAGAAAGAGACCTTTTCCCCAAAGGCACGAAAGAGTTTCCCTCTTACCCCAGGGCTTGGGGTTAGCTTCTAGGCCAGAAACCATTCACTGGGTTAAGGAAGGCTGACAGTGCTTGTTGGACCATTTCACAAACCCTCAGGAAATGAGACCATTACCATCAGTGCCACCCATAGGCAACACTGCTCAAATGACCTTTCCCACACACAGTTTTCCCTGCTGAAAGGCCACTTCCCAGCAATTGCTGAATCATCAGCTCCAGTTTACTAGAAAAGCTGTTTGCTTAGCAGAAAGGACCCCGTGGCAATTTAAGTTCATGTCCTGAAAGGAGTTTTTATTCCCCCTTGTTCCTCAGTTTTTTAAATAGACAGTGTTATGTCTCACATTTAAATTCTGGTAAACTGAGAGGTGGAATGGGTTTAAGTGTGGGTTTATGCACAAATCTGGATGAGGCAGAACAACCCTCTCCATTATGCCAAGCATATGTGTGACCAAACTCTATCTCATCCAAAGACCTTTCCCAGATGTGGGAAATTCCAGAGGCTGACCCACAACAGCCCTTCACAACACAGATTTCTCCCCAAACCATGCCCCCATTCAATGCATGGGTACATAAATGCACATCCTATTCTGAGTGCAGCCTCTATTTCCTTATGACACAAAGGAATTTATCCTCTTTATACTCAGGCAAATAAAGGGGAGAATAAAACTTAATTGTTCCAGAGTGAATATCTGCCTCTGGTATTCAGTTGCAAGATCAGGGATAATATAATTAATGCAGGTAATGGATGGATATGGAAAACAGATGGCTCTACAGACTCATTGTGTTGATGGTCACTAACCAGTATTGTAGATTATTTGTCTCCAAAGTGTCTCTCTCTCAATGAATGACTCACTGAGGACCACTCTTCACTACAAAGGCAGGTTAGTATATTTACAGTGGCAAAGTTCTGGTAGTGGAGATAGAACTTGTGCAGCCAAAATAATTCTTTTCCTGGTAGTAAAACCACTTCCCTAACTGACATAAGATCTACTGACAAAAGGGCTCTTTTTTTTATAATGAGTTGCATCTGCCCAGGGAGTTCTGACATTCAGACTGTACAAAGTTGAATCATCCTGTTTTGACTATGAATGACTGGGGCATCTCTCAATGTCAGTGCAGGGGAATCCCAGTGGTACTTGTTATGCAGGAAATTTCAACTGTGAAGTTAAAGTGTCATTTTAAAAGTCTCCTTTATCTGAGTGGAAATGTAATGATTCCCTCTTTCATGATTTTCTCTTCCCCCTAAGGTGTGTTTAGGGACCAGTGTGAAATGAGTTTCATTATCTCAGCCCTTTGCTCCTTTTTGTCTGAACCAGTCCTCCACTACACTGGTGGCAGTGTCCGTTGGCCCACAGCTGACATCACCTGCTGATTGCCTCTGGTCTACTCTGTGCTGCCTGTGCAAGTTTCCTCATGAGTGTAAAAATGAAATTCTGCTCCTGAATTTGAGGGAATTAGGGAACAATATGGTTTGGGGGATCCCACTGATATGGTTAACTATTTCCATTGAGATGCTTGATTCCATTTTCACAGAATCATAGAAGATTCTGAGAATTCAGGTCTCAGAATTTTTCTGGCCATACAGAAGTTTGAAAAAATTCTCCCTAATTTATGTCTCCTTCTATGAATCCTGCCAGTGTAGAGTTCCCAGGTGAATGGTGTCAGAATGGTTGAAGTAGACCCACTTCTAGGTCCTAAACAGAGCTCATGACTTGAGTTAAACTTGAACCAAACCTCACTCTAGTTGCCAAGTTCTAAGAAGGGCATGATCTTTTGGCTGGTGAGACAGAAGGTGGCCAGCTGGGATACTTCTGTCATTGACTAAAGATGTGGCTGCTTCTTAATCACTGTGGAAGAACAAAAGCCATGCAAACTTGGCTCTGAGGCAGCCACAGAGACAGCACTTACTGACCTGGCTGGACTGCCAAGATGCTAGAGAGGCTGGGAAAAGATCCAAACTCTGCTGAGCCAAAGCCCAAAACATGCTCCTTTCCACCAGTCTTAACACTTGTAAATATCACAACAGCTGCTGGGTGAGGCACCTAGTGCAGAAAACAAGTTAATTTTATGTAACCAATGAAGAGGTGTTACTGGCAAAGCTGGTCCTTCATGTTTTATAATACTCACACCATAGTTAATTTGGGATATTATTTCTGTATTAAAACCTTTCTTAGTATTGTAGCTGTGTTACACCAGCACTGTGCCTTCTGCAGGTGCAGCATAAGGACTCCAGGATATTTATACCTGCAGTACTTCGAGGCAGTGGAGTATATTAAATTCCAACTCAGTGGAGATTTATTGTGTTCGAATGAACATTGCCTACAGTACAATAACTCAGAGAGATATGAGGAAACATGCTACTGGTACAAGAATTTGCATTTCATAGTTTAGGATTGTAACCAATATAGAAGGTGGTGTAATCCAGAGGCTTAGCTGTGGGACCCTGCTGAAGGTCATTTTTGCCTGGATTGTGGAATAACAGATCCAAGCTGGTGATGTCTGACTCAAAAGAAATGCAAATGGTTCAACTGTTTTCACAGCAAATATTTGCTAGAATACAAAACCTGAAACTTTGTCTTGTTCATGCTTATTTTTGTTTGCTTTCTAGTAAATGACTGTGAGATGAGAACATGTATTAAATTAATGAATTTTAAACAGACACCAAATAATACATGTCCCTTAACACCTTACTATAAAATACAAGGAACTGAAGCCTAGGAAGGATATTTGTAGACCTAGAGAATAGTGACAAATCCATGCAATTTGTCGCAAAGCATACAAAGCAAGTCTCTGCGTGTCAAACGAGGCAGCCTATTGAGATTAAGAAAGCAAAGTAAATATTTCCTCCTCTTCAGTCAAAGGTTGCATAAAGACACTCTCCCTCTTTGTGTTAAGACATTATTCTCTTCTTGAGTCTTTATAGTAAAACACAAAGTAAGGAAAGATAGGCCTCTGAGAGCCAAGAAAGTCCACGACTTCTAGATAAAGATTGAGTTTTCTATTTCTATTGAGAAACAAGAGTCACCCACCATTTCTGCGCCTTGGTCATCTCTGTCTGGATCCCTAACATCAGGCAAAAATTGTCCTTCATTTTTCTTGTGCTAATGTCAGTGGAGAAGGTCCCATGGACTTGAATCAGGATTTGGGCTTTTGCAAATGATTTATTTATAGGTTTAGAAGGGACTATGCTGCATTCTAACTATTTAGACTTGTTTGTATTTATATATATTTGTTATATGGGAAGGTCTTGTTCAGAGCAGGTCATTGGAAGTGGCAGGTGCTCATTTCACTGCAAGCCCCTCTGTGACTCTGACCCATACAAAAACACTAAGCAGAAAGCACCAGTTTATTGGGAAAACCTCATCCCCCACCTCCTCACCAGCCTCTGCTGCTAAGATGAGTAAAATAAAGAGTAGCAGACTTTGAGTAAGATTGAAAAAGAGGAAAAAATACTCTCCCAGCAGGCAAAATACTGATGACATTCTTAATAATAATGAAACATTAGACCACAGTAGGGCAAAACTGAAATTCATTTTGCATGTCAAAGAATTGGTTGTATTTAATTTGTTTGGGATATTTTACTAGGCTTCTATTTCTTACAGAATAAGTTCAAGGTTATGAAGTTGTGCTAAGACTAAATGCTCATAAGACTTTGAGACAAAAGAGAATAAAGCAGTGGAAGGTCTTCCAATTCAGTTTTGATGGATGAAGTCTTTTGCAAAAAATCCTTCTTCCTTCTCAGTTTTGCTTTGAATTCATATTTCAGAAACTAAGAATGGGCAGTATGAAAAACGATACTGTGACACCTATATTTTCTTTTAGAGAGTCCTCATTCACCTTTATTCCAAACTTGTTGAATTTGGCTAAATGGTTCCCAAATGCTCTGGCAGGACTTAAATGTCTGCATTCTTGAGCTGAATTTGACTTTGCTTCTTGCTTAGTTATTATCCTGTAAGATTTATACCACCTGATTTTGGTCAAATCTGTAAAAGAGCAGCTTCATTTGGACTCCTGATATGAAAAATCAGTAATGGGGGAACTTCAAAAGCTTCTGAAAGGCCATGATAAGCCTCTGAATTATAGGAGGTTTCTTAAGGAATTTCATGTGCGTTCTCATGATGTGTCCATGGTTTGGAAGGACAGGAATGAATGAATCCTGGGAAAAGGGGCACAGAGCAGTCTCCAGGCATGGCACTCTCTTTTCCAGATGTTTGATGGGCCTTGAGCTATCTCTCAGCTTCATGGCAGTGAGGACGTGGGGCGGCTGGGGGGAACCCCCATGGGTGCGTGCAAGAAGTGTCCCAGTTTTGCCGCTCTGTATCTCCTGGATCTGCAGTTTCTCCACTAGATGTCTGTGTGTCCTCTCCAGAGCCTACAGCTGCAGCTCAGAAAGTCTTGCCAGCAACCCTTTCCCCTCAGTTTTGAAGGAAAACAAGTTCAACAACACTGCTCCCTTTTTTGGTGCAATTCCAGACAGATATTCGAGAGGGGTGTGGTTAAAATCAGCTCCCCACTTTCCAGAATTTCAAAGAAAAGAAAGAAAAGATATTCCCCCCCACCCCAAACCTTTAGGATGACTGACTGACAATTGCCTTAGCTTTTGCTCAGAAAAAGCCCAAAACCAAATAATTCCAATTTTCCAAATTGTTAAGAGAATGTTTCATGATGGGAACTTTCAAACTAAATGGTTTATATGACCCACTATTACTCCATCCCCATTGTCTTATGTTTGTGGAATTTAAAAATAAAACAAAACAATCAACCTCCTGCTCTTCTGAAGATACACAAGCACCAAAGTAAACAAGAACCAAAATCAAAACAGTTTGTGAGGAAACAGCCATGTTGAAATGCATGTGTTTCCCCTCACGTGAGATTCACAGGACTATCTGCCAGCAAATACAGCCTTGGCTGGGGAAGACAGGATGGTGTGGCGTGGAGGTTGCCATGAGGATATTTTGCTTCTCTTTACCTGTTGCCCATTGCCCCATGGAAAACCAGAGGTTAATCACAGCTCATACAAGTGGGATCATCCTCAGGCTGCCCCAGAGTTGTGTGGCTGGGCCTGTACAGCACCTCACAGACTAAAGAAATTCAAACAACAAGTTTAGACTATTTTAGTGGTTTTTTAACTCATGCTTAGTCAGTGTGCATTCAGCAGAAATTTATGAAGTTTTTGTTTTCAAACGAGATAGGAGTGCAACATTACACTGGTATAACTCCAGGAACATTAGTCAAGGAACAAATTCATCTTCTTTTTGTATTTCTAATCTAGAAAGAAAATGAATGCAGGTATATTTGATGATTTGTAAACCTCTGTCTTTTCATTTAAATTGCATTCACACAACAGATACTGAAATGTTTGTTGGTGTTTTTTTTAATTTAAAAGCCTTACTGCTTTGTGGTGATTTTTTAAAAAGCAGAAATACCCAATTTCATGAAAACTGTAAGTGTGAAAAAGCAATGAACTGCAAAGTGCAATAAATCATTCTCCAAAGAAGTTCACCTACCTCAATTTTGCTCTCATGCTGGCTGCAATGCTGAGTATAACTACTGAGGAACAAAGTTACTTCATAGGTTCTTTTATTAACCAGAACAGAATATGACCCACTAGCTAAACAGAAAAATATTGACATTTCTTTTATGATCCAAGAGAAATAATTTGAAAAATATAGTATATGACAGAGGTAATTTTTATACAAAGGTCAGAAATGCAGTTAATGAAATTCTCAGCCACTAAAACTTCTGAAGTAATATAACTATAATATTGTCTTTTTGAAAATAGAAACTGTGGTTAAAAAGAAAGTATTTTGGAAAATTAGTTCTCAAAGTGTGAGGGATGGTGGAAGAGATTTCCTGGTTTTACCAAAGAGCTGAGTGATTAATGAAAAAAAACCTAATCCCTTGTTAATCAGCGTGAGAACTAAAAAAGGACTGGCCAGATTAACTCACAACTCATTTTAAGTGTTGAAAATCTGTAGAGATGCTAGTCTGAGAGTGGGTATTTAGAGGAGAGAATTAATCTCTGCTCAAATCAATGAAAGTTTTGTCTTATCAAAGGCAGGAAGGATGTTTTAATGTTAAGTGAGTAAAGAAGACACACACCCCCTACAAGCTCCAGAGGCAGAAAATAACTACCAAGTGGTTTTGAATAATGAATACATTCAAGAAACTAATGATCCTTAATGGAACTAAGATTTCAACCATGGCATTCATGGGCATATTGGTGACATTGATATGTGGAGATCAATCAATGTTATTTAAATGTATTAGCCACTGTGTTCGTTGCATCTTTTCTTTTAGGAAAGATGTTAAAAAAACAATGATTGAGGATTTTAGTAAAAGACAAAAAAACCAAAAAACCAAAAAAACCAAACAAATCCAAAAGCTTGTGTAATTCTCACTTAAGCAATTTGATTTTATTGGAATTTGATCAAAGTCCATCAAAATTAAACTGGTCAAAGAAAATTGATTAAATTAAGAAAACTGAGTAGATAATAAGGTGCAGCTTAGTTTTAAGTTGTCTATTAGAAATGGCACTGAAAGATTAATACCAAACAGTGCTGTATGTCACTAAGCAGAGTAGAATCAGCATGCATCTTCTGATGTTCACACATTATTTTTTTGACACCTAGTTTTCTTTACTGAATCTTTAGTAATCATCTCTTGCTACAAGCTGAAGACACAAACACTGCCCAGATGCTTTCTGCCCCCATATCCAAAATCTGATATGAGGAGACCACAGGTTAGTCCTGTGTAAGTAAAATCCATGGGATCCACTCAGCAGACAGACACAATTCTGTGTTTGGGTGGAGAGAAACACTGTGGCTTCACCTGGGAGATGCACAGGGCAGCCCTCACACCATGCCAGGACATCATTTGACAAAAGAGTCAGAACCATTTTCTAATATCAGAACTGTTGCAAGGAACCAACTTATTTTATTCTGGGTTTAACAGCAGTTGATGGAGGTGACTTTTTGGACTGAAAGCTGGTGGTTGGTCAGAGAGCAGAACTCTTGTCCCCTTACACCCACAGGAGCAAACAGAAGGCAGAAACAATAACAACACTTGCAAAGAGACACACAGCTACTCAGTGCTGCAAAGAAAGCCCAGCTTCACCAGGTGAAAGGAAAATCATTAGCTGAACCACTTGAAGAGGAAGGAATAGAAAGAAGAATGAGAAGGAAAATTGAGAGCTTTTTTAATTTTAGGAACCGACAAATCAGGAAAAACAATGACTTTGGCTAAAACCTCATTCTACTTTAATGTGCAAGGGAGGTAGTTAATTTTTTTTTCCCAAGCAATTTATAGTTAACATTGAAAAAGAGAAACAGATGGCAATCAATAACCCTGGGAAATTGTGATGTGCAAAAAAAAAAGTAACAGGAGGCTACAAATATTAGAGAAAAATCCATGTTTATAAGTCATACAGAATTCTTCCATGTCAGTTTTATTAGGTATGAAAATCCCTGCAAAAGATACTATTCTTGTTGGTAGAGAGAGATAATAAAATGTTTTTTGGTGCAGAGAAAGCCAAATTTTTTCAAAGACAACTTTTGTCCAGTAGCTGAAAATACAGGTGATGAGCTTATCACACAAAGATGAAGAATTTTCCAATCCATGAATAAAATGAGGATGTTAGGCAATTTCTTTTAGAGAATATTTTCTGTCTGATAATAGAATCTAGGAGTTTTTTAAAAAAAGAAAGAATATTATAACAGAGGAGCATCTGTCTACCTGATCTTAGTGTGTAATTAACTTTAGCTGGCTGGGGAAACTGCAGAAGGGAAAGACAGTGCTAATGTTGGACTGATATTAAAAACAAAACAAAACAACCCAAATATGATGAGCTGGTAGTTGAAATGAAATAGCAGCTAAAGTTACTGTTCTGCTTAGCTAACCCCATATAGCTCACAGGTACACTGGTGGAAGGGCTATACTACATGTTCAGGCAATAAATACTGAAAAGACAGGAATATAATTGCCCACAATTATAGTAGAATTTTGCTAAATTTTAGGGAGTTCACGATAGAATGATAAGAAATCATTTTGAAGTGAAAGACTGAAAGACTCAGGGAATAAAATCTAGCATTCTCTTTTTAATTAGCATAAACAGAAGTACTTGCAAGAGGATGAGTAGTCTGATAACAAAGATGACCCTTCATCACCTCAGACAAAGGTTAAGAAACAACCAGCATTGGAAAGTTTGAAGAAAAATTTAGAGAATGCAAAGCATATTTTATTTAGACAGGAATATTAATGGTTTCAAACACTGAAAGTTATGATGGGTGGATCAGCAGCCCTATTTGGAAATGTGCAGTGAATTGTTTTATAAAAAAACAGCAGAAAAGTTTGTGTGCTGCCTGAATTTGGGCAGGATGGATACAAGCTGCAGCTGATTAAAAGCTGTACCTGCTCATTCCCTGGATTTGTGAGTAGGTGGAAATTTGTTTGTTCTTTTCATAAACTGCATTCACATAGAGAAAAAAATAGGAGATATTAAGAAAATCTTTTGCCTGGAGGAGAGATGCACCACAAGAAGCAAAGGCTGAAGTTGAATTAAGACTCAAAAGAGGCTTTTCAGAATACATGGTAATAGTGATTAACTACTGGAACAAAGTACAAGGAAAGGGATAGAGACAAAGTCTCTTCAGATTTTACAGCAAAGTCTGAAAGCTTTTATAGCAGACAAGCTTTAATCTGAGACAAAGAATTCTTTAGTTAAATACAAGTTATTGGACTCAGGACTGGATAATTGGGTGGCCTGAGATATTTCAATAAGAAAACAGAGATCTCTTTTGATCTTAGTCTTGTGAATCTGTGAGTTGGATTCTATGTGATTCCTGTTGCAGAGTTTCACCAATTCACTGCTATACTGAGACCAGTAAGATGTTTGATTTCAAATTAATTTTCAGTCAAGAGCTGGTTTTATTTAGAAAAACTTCACAAAATACAAACTAGTTAGGAACTTGTTTTTTCTAGACTTTATCATCTTACAGTAAACTTTGTGTCATGAATCCTTGTTATACTGTCCTCTGGCAGGTAAAAAATGTCTTTATTATCCAGAAATACTCCTTGTGCTTTTCTGGAAGTATTTTGTCACTTTTACGCTTCCCTTTTTCACAATTTGGTGATATTAATGGACATTCAAGTTACAAAACAGAACTTCTCAATAGGAGCAGGCATTTTGTCAGAGTATAGGTAACAAAAATAATTTCAGGGGATGCAGACTGGGATTGAAGACAAGATGAAGGATGTAGGTTTCTTCCTGTATTGAAAGCTTTCCATCATGGGAAAGTTTCCTATTGTTTAGCAAAAAAAGAAAGATGATGATTTTGAAATGTGTTAATTCCATCCCCACTGAGGGATGCAGCAGGGCTCCCATGTAAATGAAAGGAGCGGTGCTGGAGCAGGACACAGCACAGCTTTGTATTCCAAACGAAAATACTATCCTCCATTTTCCACTTGCTTGGTGTCCTGTGTTCTCATTTACAGCAGTGCAGAGTGCAGTGTAGGTACAGAACAACATTAGGTCAGATTTTTCCACTCTTTTATATCAGCTGTAGCATCTGGCAACCTATTTATATTAGCTTTACATAGCACAGATGAGTGTATTTACGCAATAGGAACTGCAGAGGTGCTCCCACTAAGCTTTTATTTCTTCCAAAAAAACCTTAGAATTCTTCTTAATATTATCCAGGTATGCTGAACTACCCCCTTAATATGTTTTGCTGTAGAAAATATGCAATGCAGTGATTTCTATTATCTGTTGATGTAAAAGTGATTGACTTTACATCTTACACTCAGTACTGTGAATATTCAGGTAGAGCTCATCTTCATCTGTTGTGACTTCACATCACCTCTACTGACTTTAGTGGATCCAGAAGCATCATGATCTAGTCCTCTTCTTGGAATTTTTATGGCCTGAGATATTTGGTATATTTACAGTTGTAACACTTCTAATATTCTGGATATTTAGTATATATTTAAAAGATAATGAGGCAAAACAATTGTGCAGTGTGCTATCATGAAGTACCTCCCTCACTCTCATAGCCCACCCATCAGCTTGCTATAAGCTTGATCAGTTCCTTAAGAATGATGAATAGTGTTAAAATTTGCCATATTCCTTCCTGCCAGATGCTCTAAAATCCTGTTAAAAGTCTATAAAACAAGTAAAATAAGTTCAGTTACGCTCTGCACTTTTTGAGCACTGCTGCTAGCACAAAAATTGATTGATTGTGCTTTGTGCTGGTCTAAATCTAGCCTGTTCACCTGCAAAACACTGCTCTCTTGTACTTTTTCTGTTATCCTCAGCAACATTCACACAAAAAGCAGGGAATGCTTTTCCTGGTACAGGGATTCCTCTGTAAGTCTGGTACTTTCTTGCCTCTTTTCTCCTCTGTGTGCTAATCCCATTAAAAGCTTCCCTCCTTGCCTTAGCGGCATGTCCCCCAGCTGCCAACCAGTGTCCTGCTGCTCCTCTGCCGCTTTCCTGCACAAAGCTGGAACTTGCCACATCCCTCTTGGCACAGGGATGTGCATGTAGAGAGACAGGGGTTTGATGGCTCCCTCGGAATTTACCAGGAACCCTCACTGGCTGCATCAAGTGCTCAAGGCAGTGATGTCAGGAAATGCAAGGGAAAAGAGAAGGTACAGCCTAATTTTGGGAAATCAAAGTTTTTCTGTGGTGGTTGGTAGAAAAATGAAGCAGCTCTGATAATTTTTTTTTGGCAGGAAGGAATGTAAAGAATTTGTCTCAGCTATAATTACTACAAGAAGTTAGGCTTGTAAGCGTGTTGAAAATACTGAGGAAAAATGATTTTCAGGAAACATGTAATACAGAATCATTAAACCCAAAAGTGGTTTGGGCTAATGTGAAGGTAATAGGAAACCAAAGGTGAATCCTGCTGCAGATATGTAGACATTATGGAGAAAACATTTTTGCATCACTGCTGAAAGAAAGAAATGAGAAAACCGAGGTGAAGGACAAGAGTCTAACTTCTGGTGAATGAGAGGAATGGAAACTGGTGGATAAGGAAAGAAGGAATCCAGTAGTCTAATAATGGGCAATTGAACAAAGTAAAGAGAGATGAGAGGATTGAATTAGAGTAAGAAATGTAAGGCAGTAGAAGAACACAAAAATAAATTTAAATTAGTCTGTAAGAGAGCTGGTGGGGTTGTTCAAATTTAAGATGTTTATAGCGACAAAGTACGGGCAAACAGCTGAGTCTCAGTAAGCAAAGCTGCAGGTTTGATGACAGAAATATTATTCTGAAGGGCTTGTGGGGCCTGAGCAGTTCTGGGGAAGCAGAGGAGAGAAGTGTACCAGGTGCAGGAGACTAAACTTTAAAATTTAAGAGGTAATAAACAGCCTTTGGAAAAGAGGAAGGGTGATAGAGATTAAAAAGAGCCACAGAGCTTCTGCAAGCAGACTGTGAGCATATGGTGAAGGCATAAACAAGGTACTGAGCAAGATTAACCAACGGGAGCAAGTATTGCTTCCAACAGACACGTCACGTTCCTTGGAGTAGAAAACCCTGGAGATGTTTTGCGTGTCTGGGAAAACGTCTTGCATGTGCCTGGCTGTACAAACAGTCATTCAGCAAAATCAGAGAATACTTTGGCTTAGAAGGGACCTTTAAAGGCCATCTAGTCCAACCCCCTTGCAATTAGCAGGGCTGTCTTCAACTACATCAGGTTGCTCAGAGCCCTGTCTAACCTGATCTTGAATGTTTCCTGGTGCTTTCCCAGAGAAGTGTTCCCAGTGCAGGGTGGAGGGCAGTTTTGCACTGTCCTGCTCTCTGCTGGCCTGTGTACTGCAGCATGCAGCTCCAAAGCAGCTGCTGGTGGATGGTTTGGTGTCTTCACCTCAGTTACCACAGCCAAACCCATTTCTCTTGGCATTCCTGCTCCTGCAGGCTGCTGGTTATAGTTGGGCTTTTTCACAGCCTAATCCCAAGAGGTCAGAAAGGTGATGGTGGTGGCTGTGGGATGAGAGCCTTTGCTGAAGAGCTAATGACTCCAGGACAGAAGAACACCTACTGTGGAAGAGGTGACTGGTTTGTGGACGAGATTGAGGGCTGGCCTCAGGCAGAGAGCTGGCATAGGTTCTCTTAAAGGCTGTGAACTTGCAAACAAGTGAAAGGCAGTGGCCAACAATGAAAATGCCAGACAGACATTGTGACAACAATCACAGACACTCCCAGACCTCACAAAATGCCTGTGCACACCTGTAACAGTGCCAGGGTCGCCCCCACTATCAAATGGTCGCTGGAGAGTTACTCTTTCCAGCAAGGGAGTGTTAAACATGGCTTCATTTCCCTTCTCTAGCCTGGGTGAGGCTGAAGGTGAAATGCTTCCCAAGGGGGTCAGCAGCTTTCTGAAGACAGGAAGTAAAATGCTGCAACTTCAGCACAGATTCTAATAAACAATGGAAGGCCATTATATCAGTTTGGATGGTATGGGAACCTTACTGGCTGCTTGAATATATTCAGTTATCAGTTAGAAAAGTAAAATTTGAACAGCAGAATTCAGTCAAACTTCCCTTTTTCCTCATCTGTGTCTGTCACTTGCACAAAAATGCAAAACCCACAAGACTGAAAATTATTTTGGCTGTAAAATATGTTTATATTTCTGTACTCCCATTAGTTTTCCAAAGAATTAAAAAATTTTCAAGTTACATGCAGCAGTCACTAGGGACATTTTCAAGCTGTTAGTTAAGCAGAGGCTTGAGTTCTGTCAAGAGAAATCTATACTTTAAGCCTCTGGCATAATTTCTGCTCCAAATGAGAAATGCCCTTGAAGACCAAGGTCAAAAGCACTTCTGCTTGTACCTGATCTCACTCCTCCAGTGGTTTTGTCCTACTGAGAAGTGGTGGATGAGAGAAGCCATGTGAGTTCTTCAGTGCTCCCACATCTTTCACAGTGTCACCCCCAAGGTACCCTCTTGGTGAGTGGTGCCTCTGGAGGCTTTGACAGGTGGTTGTTTCCAGTAGTCCCAGGTCACTCTGCTAAGAAAAGTTTTATGTGATAGCCATGTCCCAGTGAGACTCAGTTATTTTTCAGCTAAGCAGTCCTTTCGTCAGGAAGTTTCTGTCTGCATCTGAAGTTGAGCTTAACATGTATTTTATAAAGAAATTATAACAAGCATAATGATTATGGAAAGATAATAATAAATACATAATTATAGTATATGATATATGCTATAGAGCTATAATTAAAAATTACAATAATAAATAGTGGTAGCATTCCCTGTTCCCCCTCAAACACTCCATTCACCACAGAGCTGCACTCTGATCCCAAAAAATAGAGCTAGCTCTTCATCTCTCAACAATGGATACTTGCTGACAGGTAAAAGAGGATTTTGGTTTTATCTAGATAGTGTGAAGTGTACAGCACAGAAAAGGAATCAGAGATTGATATCTGTACAAAGACATTCTAAAAGGAAGAAAAGCAGGGCAATTATCCAGGATAAATATGTCACACATCCATGCCAAAGAAGAGGGATGTAAGCACATCATAAAAGATCCATCTAATCAAAACTTCAAACTCTCAGTTCTGGTGCAAAAATTACCTTGAATAAGAGTCAAATGGATAAAGGAGAGGATCACTGGTGCTTGTGATGAGAGACTGCTGTTGCAGAAAGCCTCCAATGAGATCAAAATGACATTATGATTTGTGATCTCTTTCTAATGGCATTCTCAGTAAATTTTAACTAAATACAGGAAAACAAACGCTTCCATCTGTCCCAGGCCATGAATATGTCCCTATGGCTGTGAAGATGGCAGAATTATTTTCAGTGCAACTTTTCTGGGGCATGGTTTGGGCAGTTTCTTTACATACTTTTGTGGTTAAGGAGTTCTAAACAGGGAAAGATTGCTTTGCTTTTCTCAGGGACTTGGATATGGAGTTAATGCCTAATCACACTCAGCAATTTGATACTCCTCAGTAATCAGTCTCCTGCTAATTGATGAAGACCTAATCCATCAGTCATTTTAAATCACTTTACATTCACATTAAAAGATAAAATTAAAAAAAAATTAAAATAGTTTTCACCTAATAAAAGACATTTCTAAGTGCCACGAGAGGTTATCTATCAAATAAAACACTACACAATTATCACATTATCACTTCTATATATTTTTTTTTTCAGTATGTAGACAACAATAAATTCTGGGCATGTTCTTATCTTATATGTCTATTTTTTTCTAAGCCTGGATGATCAGACAGACCATGATGTAAAGTTGGAGGTTGGATCTGAAACCTTTGGAGGAATGTTAGAACTGATATTCTGCTTCCAGCCTTAGCATCCTCAAAGATTCAGCAGATGGTATGAAACTAGGGTTTGTATCTGCATCTTTCAGGAGTCTGTCCCAGTTCTGGCCTCTCTATGCTGTGAGCATCTTTAAAAGATACATCAAACAGCACAACATAAGTTCAAAGAACTTTGCTTGTAACCGCAATGAATCTGAAATGTACTGATGAAAGATTTATTAATGTCGTGCAAGGTAGAGTGTCCTGTTAGCGGAGACCTTTTGAATTGCTGAGTGAACAGGTCATCAAAGAGGAATCAGCACAGTAATTGGAACAGCATTCTTGAACCTAATTGCAGCAGAGGTTAAGTCAGCATCTGAGTAGAGTGTTGGATAATGACAAGGACACAAATAAAACAGTAGTAATCGAGGCCACACCCCCTTTCTGCTGTTGTGGGGAATTGGGATGTGTAGCTAAGATGATGTTGGTACCTCCCTGGAATTTTCAGCTACACAGCAGACTCCAGCCAAGATGTGCAGACAAAACAGTTTTCCCTGGGGAGAGACAGACCTCATAGTGTGTGCTTGTGGAGGTGCTGGGACAGAAACAGTGAAAATTATGAGTCAGAAAATGTATTGGGATACTTTTCTAGTGTGCAGAAACACACAGATGAACCTCGAGAGTTTTGTAAGCCTTGATCATGCCTTAATCCCTTCTGACATTAGAAGATATTTGGAGGTTAAGAGGGTGGGCATACTCACTAAAAATAATGAAAGCCACATACAGAACAGTCCATTGCTTCTGGGGCCCTCGGAAATATTATCCTGGGCTTTTGATCCACCACTACAGAATTTCTGCAGCCTCAACCATTCAAAGGTGATTTTAGCATCGCTATAGTACACAGACATTATTTCATTTAGCAGTCTGAAATTAATTTCTGCTCTTATGTCTAGGTCTGAAATGCAAGTTAATGGTATTGACTAGCATTCAGCAGGGTAAATACTTTGAAGTGTCTAAAAATACTTTCTTCTGGCTAAAAGTGTTCTGACCTTGCACCTCAGGTTTTGAAGCCTTTCTTTTAGGGCCTTTGAAAGATGTAATTTAGTTCAAGACATTTTGTTTAGAGTGGCTAACTCATGTACTGTAAGTGTACCATCTTTCCCAGGCATCGTTTGTTGTCTGCCTTTTATCCCATAGGCATGAGTCATGTCCATGGCCCAGCATCTGACCCTTGTCTGCCTGATACTGCCTCCACTCTGATTCATTGTTACATTTTCAAGAACATATCTTCTCACTGTCTCCCAAGTTCTCACTTTCTCCTGAGTTCTTCTGGGTTTCTCCTCCCATTTTGGAGGATCATTGTGGTTGCCCACGGGGCTTATCGAGGAGCTGGTGGCAAAGTCATTTTGTTGGACTTCAAATTTTTTCTCCAGTCTCGTCTGTCCCAATGGCCGAAACACTTAATATTAGGCCACTGATGGATTGATTTTACCATCTTTGGAGCTGACCTTGCTCGTGTTTTCTTTGTCTTTACTACACCCAACTCTGACAGGCCAATATTGAGACACTTCTGCCTGCTAGCATTAGTCACTGAAAATGCTTCATTGATTTGTACAGCACGGCTTCTTGGTTCTGAATGTAAGCTTCAACTGATAAAGGCTCTGGAAGTAGAGTGCTATTAGGCTATAAATGAAAGCTCATCACATGCTGACATTCATCCTTCTCTGTAAGTCAGATTGGCATGGTAACACAGCAGGTGTTCTCCTTTTGGATTCAAAGAAATCTAAAAAAACACAAAAGTAAAAATTAAAAACTCATGTATAAGAAATTAACAACAACAACAAAAAAGAAACAGCAGTCAGGCATGAATTTTTAAGAGCACTGTTTGGCTAACCCCAGCTTTAAAAAAAATCAACAGTTATTGTTTTTACATGATAGAAAAATTCTCTGTGATGAATATTTACCAAAGGAAGTTGCAGACAGTTGCTATCCAAAGTCTCCCACCCTGTTGCTCAAATAAATTCTATTCAGGGTAAAAGAAATACACAAATAATAGATATTTTCTTACACTAGCCAGGAATAAGTAAATTCATCCTTCCTCCCTGATGGCATGGAGACTTGAATGGCTCAAAGATCCTCTATCCAGACACTATGGCTAGAGATGGTGCCCCTGAGCTTGTATCACCCTTACTCCAGAAAGACTTTTATAGGTATTATATCTATAACGATTGTTGCAAACAAAGCTCCTGGTATAAAGAATTTTCAAGCTCCTTGTTCAATTCCTGTTTAACACCTTGTCCTTGCACCTGGTACCTCGTAGCTTGTCCAGCTCATCATGCAGACACTTGCATATATAGGTGTGCCAGTGCATGGATAAAACAAGGACGGGATGGGATGGCTGGAGAGTGGCTGTGCAGAAACAGGTAACATGATGGGGTGTGAGTGCACCTCTACCTGTTGACTCCAAGGGGGGAGAATGGACCTAACAGCCATGTCCATCCTGTGGAAAACACTAATTAGTTTCAGCACTGCTATCTATGAACTTGGCTTACTGCTCAGACTGCCCCCATATGGGATATTGCAACTACCAACAGATCTCTCTAATCCATGTGACTTTAGATACAGCCACAGCTGCTGTAAATCCCACACAATGCAGGGGCTGCTTTGTTCTCCTTTTCACTTAATTAGCATAAGCCATTTTATTTGTCTGCTGCAACATGGCTGAATCTTGGTTGCTGAGCTTCTCTGGCATGGCTGCATTACTTGCTTCTTGAGGAAGGTTTTCCAAGAGCCCTAGGAATTCTGACTTAACAGAATTAGTTAAACATTTATCTATCCATTTGATGACATCTTTTTTCATCAATAACAGTGATATATTTAGAAAATCCTGCATTTCACAATCTCTAAACAAAATCATATACTATTGAAACCAAAAGGAAGTTGGTGGAAAAAAAAATCTGGACTGTGATGACTGATACAATAGACAGTGAGACTGTTTAGAGAATCTGAACTGTGCTCATAACACAACAGAACAAAAAATGTTCTTAAAATATAAAGATTCCATTCAATACAAAAAGAAAAACTCTAGTAAATCATCAGTGGTGGTTTTGTTTAATATGTAAATTCTACATCTGGAAGAAAAGAATCCTGTTCATTTTTACCATTGAAGAAATATCCTCACTCCTTGTAGCCCATGACATTTCTTCCTCTTTTTTGTCCTTTTGGGTGTGTGTGAAAGATTTGTTGATAGCAATTTAACTATGGAGAGAAGTCATTTCACACTTTTCATGAGGATGCTCTCCTGATGGTCTCCTGCACACTTTTCTCCAGACTCTCTTCGTTGTGAAGCTGTGTGAGATCAGCCACAAACAGTGCTGGCGACTGGGAGAACATTTAGCCCATTCTGCCACACCTCATGGAGCAGGGCTGCACTAGTAGAACAGACTTTTCCCAGTGGCACTCGAATGCCATCCAAAATGTGGTGATTTATACAGCTGTTGAAACTCCTCATGTCTCAGTCAATGTCTCAGAGTGAGAATACATCATTCAGACATGCATGAAATATTAAGTCCTGAATTCTTGCAGACCTTAAAAGACTTCAAAATACCTACACACAGAAGTTAATGGTGTAGATTAAGCTTTGCTCTATGAGAAGGATTCGGAATATGATGGTGTGGGTGTTTTCTCAGATTCTTCCTTCACAGCTAAATATATACTACAAAATTCTTCTTCCTGTCCTAAAATGTTACTGCATCTGCTCAGAACAATTAAAACAGCCATTATGTCCCTGCCTTAGGTATAGATGCATTTCATGAGTGGGTGGATAATGCTGCATATGGCCATTATCTTATAGTTTTTTTGATAACAAGGTTGATCGGCATTGATTATACAGGTGGCAACATGGATATTTATTATGCTGCAGGAGTGTTGGGGAAAAACCCAAGTCCAGTGTTACTTTAAGTGAGAAGCAAGGAGGTGATGGATGCCTCAGCTTCACCAGAACTGGAGTAAATCATGGTGACAATGTTTCAAAGACGTCAAAAGCAAAACTATTGGTCAGCATCCCAGTTTCATTCCTAACCTATGTGAAAAGGAGTAAAACCAACCCAAATTACAATCTTTATTGACACTATGGAAAGATATTGCTGAGGAATAAAACCAGCTGGAGACCATGACAACCAAGATACATCTGCAGCTGAATCCAGGTATTGAAGGATGAGAAAAATCTTCCCAGGGGTAGTGTTAGCTAATTACAGGTAGGTACTGTCAGATTGTTCCAGAGAACTGTGTTAAGCTTGAAGAGCTTTTCTTAAGCAAGACACCTTGACTTGAGAAAGATTAACTTACTGGTCTAACACAGTTAATGGACTGATTGCACCAAGTTGTCCTTTATAAAGGCAGTTTTCACCTTACAGCAGGCTGGAAAACAGTCTTGAATGGCCCCAGTTGGTAAAAAACAAGTAAAGTGCAGGGAGGAGATGCTTTTTCTTTCTCTAACCTGTGACATGTTTTGTCTTGCTGGGATCTGATGTGCTATTAATAAAAGGTGCTTTTCTGTGCTAGTTTCTAGCTGAGAAATCGTCCAAGAAAAACAGCTAGAAAAAATATCTACAAATGAAGGATCCATCAGATTCCCTCCTGGGACAATTCTGTAGCTGTCTGTGCAATTACACCAGAGGTGAATTTGTTTAGGGGAGTCTTGCAACTTGCTAACCCCAAAGTAAAACACTCCAAGAATTATGGGCTCTTACTGCAGCTGGTGAAATGATGGATGCAGAACAGAAACTGAGATACTCCCTCATTATTTTTGATAAAAATGTCACACCAAGTTGCTACCAGAACCCATATTCCTTTTTCTTTT
Source organism: Corvus cornix cornix (assembly GCF_000738735.6). Taxonomy (NCBI): domain Eukaryota; kingdom Metazoa; phylum Chordata; class Aves; order Passeriformes; family Corvidae; genus Corvus; species Corvus cornix. The sequence goes on from NC_046336.1 coordinate 10,417,681, forward strand.
TCAGAAAATAGTATAATGTCTATTATTCAGATTTCCTGTCTCATCCTGAGTGCTGTTTTGTTATTGAGCCCTTTGGAATAATAATAGGAAATGGACTAAAATGGAAAATAGAGAAAGTGAAATCCCATAATAGCAATAACTAGCAATAACCTCTATAACCAGCCACCACAGGCACTGAAACCTTTTTAATTTCTAACTAGAAAAAATAGCTTTGCCCTTGTGAATCAATGAAATTGTGCCCTTGTGAAGCATATGCAGGGTGCCTGCAGTAGGGTACTTCATGTACTCTGGGAGAGAAGGATGAGAGGAGAATGAAAATTGAAAGTAGATGGAAAATCTGTTGACTGGTTTTGAAATATAGCTGCCTGACCATCTTCTTTTATTTAGGCAAAACAGCTTGTAAGCAGAATTCCCATCACTGAGGTGTTATTGTTGCCAGCTAAAGCGCTGCTCACTGCAGATGCATCTTCTATGTGTTGCACTTCAAACCCTTTCAGTGAAGGCTGAGCATTCTGCTGTCTTCTTTGAGAGATTTTCTGAAAGATTTTCTGCCAAAAAAAGCATCCAAATAGCCCACCAAGGAGAAAAGCCCCAACCTCAAAATACTCCATGCATTTAGCTACTTAACTTTCAGCTGTATAGAAGGATATGGTCCATCAGAAGGCACAAAGATGTTATAGAAAACAGGGGAACACATTTTAAAAACTCTATTGAACGCAACAGGCAACATTAATTTTTTGCCTGTAGAAGGTGTGAGCTTAAGGTATTTGGAAGTTGAAGGAAAAAATGTGAATGGTTCTAAAAAGGCTCATTTATGTTAGTGGCAATTTTAACTGGATATCCTTACTAACTGTGGACAATTTTAAACCCTTAGCTTTAGAGCTAATCTTGAGAGAGGTAGAGTTGACCATATGCCAAATAAATTATGCAAAATTTCATTGTCTAAAAAATGGCGGGTGTAAATTTTACCTGCAAATATATTCATGTATTAATTCCTTTAATTATGTGGTTTAAATGATCTCTACATTATTATATTGTACTATTATGCTCACAGTAAATATTTATATAATTTGGATGTTTTCAATAATGGCAGGAGGGCTAAAGTATTAATGAAGTTTTCAATGTCGTTAGGTTGAAATACTTTAAAAAAATCTGGATTGAGAAGAAAGTTTGGACCCAATTCTGTGTCCAGACATCCTAGGATATAGTTTATGGTTAAGCTAGTGGAAAAAAACACTGTCCTCTTAAATATTCTTTGCTATTTAGTCTTTTGTAATCAACAGCTGCTTCAGAAACATTTAAGGTTGGATTTTCTAAAACACAGAATCCCAAAGTTTCAAGACTTTTTAATCTTCTGCACCAGATATGACTTTTTTACACTTAGGTCAAAAATAGAAAGGAATTTCCAACACAGCTTTCTTACATCATTGCACCTCTTTTTCTTAGTCAGCTCCTAAACTAATATTGCAGTAATTCCAGATTTAATGTACAGTCTGAAGAATGAAGAGACTTGATGGCAATTACTTAACTTGCCACTGATCAATTAAGGTTCCCCAAAGCAATGGCACTGTTCCCTGATGAGTCTAACATTGGGCAAGGACATGAGAGAAATTCAAGTTCTCTTTGCATCCAAGTCTGGATCGTGCTATGTGTCAGTTTCTGTCTCCTATCTTGTTTATACAAGTGCCAGTATTTCCCTCAATAAATGTATACACATACGAGAAAAGAAATATTTCTCTGCTTCTATAAGGTCTGTTACCCCAAACAATTCACCTTTGTTGGAATCTTCAGCTGATACTATTCCAATTTTAGGACAGTGTCAGAGTTCTGTATTCTGGAGCTGCTGCTCTTGGAAAGGAGATGAAGCCTTCTTTCCCAGCTTAATGGATTGAACTGTCTCTCAACCTTTTATATGATGCATCATTGCTAGCACTGTCTCCAAGACACTAATAAAGAGAAGACTCAATAGTATTGGCATGATAAAGTGAAAACTATTAATAAAGAAAAGCAAGTCCATCACACTCATTAAATTTAAGTGTAAGGGAAAGAGTATAGTGCATGTGTGTGTGATGTGGCTGGGGAATTATATTACAAGGCCAATCAATTTTCTTGCAGAGTTTTTGTTGTTGCTGTTGTTAGTGAGTAATTAATATAAATAATGCTGACTGTATTTAAATATTGAGGATACTAGGGGAAAAAGTGTAGAAGGTGGCAAGCAGATGGATCATTTAATTTATTCCCCAATTACAGCTGACATGTTGGGTATAGAAATCTGTGAGTCATCTATTATTTTTTATGGTCCATTTTACAGCTGTGTTTATTGTCATAATAAATAAATACATTATCTCATTAGACTGGTATTGTAAAAATCTTGCAGTATAACAAATATTTTCCTCTTTCAGCACTTCCCCCCTGTATCATGGTCTTATAGTCAAAGAGGAAGGATGTATTTATACCTTATTAAGAACAAGGTAGATCTCACACAGATTGTAAAAGTACAGAGACATCCTGTGAAAACAACTCTCTCAAGTCAAGGTAAATAAATCTGATTCTTTTTAGTGGAGGTAATGGGGAGAGTCCTGCTGTATCTTTTCCTTGGCTGACAGAGCAGAAAACACAGCACTCACCCTCGCTCTCCAGGCAGTAAATATACATTGCAGATAAATGTCAGATTGGCAATAAAGTTCATTGTATTTAAGTTTCAGACTATCCCATAAAATGGCAATTTGATGAGGAAAACCAACTGAGTCTTACGGTATTTAAAATTCAGAAGCTGCCTTTCTGAGCCTGGCAATGGGAACTTGTGCCATTTAGTTGGATCCAGTGGAGGGTGGGCACAGCCCCTGTGTGGGGCAGGTCTTTGGGGGGTCATACAGAGGGGAGCTGCTCTCTTGTTCCTCTCTCCATCAGAGACCTGGGAATTTGGTAATTGCTTTGGGGGAGGGGAGGGCAGTGGAAGAAAATTGTTGCTGTCACTATGCCCCAGTCTACCTATAGAAACACAAGTCTGACTCCCCAGAGCTCCCCAGGCCGAGTGACATGTGCCTGCCTCAATGCAAACCATCCCCAAATCTGCCATCCTGTGGCAGAAGAAATTGTTGGTTGTTCAGCACTTCTGTTTTCAGGGGCCAGGATTCAGTTTTGTGCATCCTGCTGAGAGGAGCTGCACAGATCAGGATTCAGAGTGACCTGGGGCTCACATGTGTCTTCTCCCTGTGCAGGACAGGAATCACAGCATCCAAGTTGGAAAATATCAGTGCAGCTGGCAGAGCTCAAGCAAGCTGCTGCTGTTGCTGTGTGGCTGTCCTCTCACACTTTTAACTGCAGACAAGTTGTACCCAGGCAGACTGGCATCTTCTACAGCTGAGTTCCTCAATGTTTAGCCAGGGAGGTGGCACAGGGAACATGATGGCTGCTGCCCAGAACCCAGAATCAATAGTTCTAAGGCAGATGCCAACTGTCCTCGATCCAGTGCAACAGATCTTGAAGCTTTATTAACTATTTCACAGACTTCAAGCTCTGAAAATGAGTAAACACATTAGCTTGAGCAATATTGGCATCTCAAATGGGCTGGTCTTACTTTCTCTGTGGAGCAAGATTACATTTACTGGTGGTAAAAATGATCCAACCACATAATTTCTCACTGTTTATGCCAATGTACTTGTCACTGTGCATTATCTACTGCCTTCCTTGGAACAACTGGCAAAAAATTGTCATTCCTAACTTTCAGCTTTAAAAGAGGTTGACTAGGTCCCTGCTCTTCCCTCCAGAATAAAGCATGCAGATATCCAGTCAATTGTTATTTTCATTCCTTTGAGCCAGGTTAGGAAGTGTCTCTCTTAAGTAATTCATGCTCCTTCTTTGGTAAAAGCATAGCTGCACCAAATGCTCTATGCAGCAAATTTGAAAGAGTGGGGATCTTTTCTTCTGCACGAGAAGCAGTTGTTCCAGAACACAAAGTTTTTGTTTTACAAGCTCATGAAAGTTCAGTGTTACAAGTTTTAAAAGCAACTGTGCTCACTGGTTACACAGCAGAGCAGATAAGGCTGAGCTCTACCTCTTGTGACCGTGGTGAAAATCCAGCCTTCAATTGAACAATTTTATGTGGGTGACCGAATCAAAAGCTGTATTATCAGCTGATATCCTGGGAATGTTCATCTGAGGACAGCAGTTTAGTCATCTGAAGAAAATCAATGAGATCACTGTTCTCCAAAAGCTGTGTTTGCTTAACTGAGGACTGAGGGAAGATGGCTTTGAGCAGTCCTGACAGGAACCACAGGAGAAATCACCTACCCAAGGCCACCAAAGAAGAAGAGCTCTGGGTCTGAGACCCACATCAGTGCTCCTGCTCTGCTGAGCCAGGATACCAGTCTCCAAGGATAATGAAAAACCGTCAGACAGTAAGAGAGATTTGTCAGCTGCTGTATTTCAGCCTGGAAACAAGCAGCTTCCCCCTCATCACTTCTCCCATTCCCTACAGACACAACTCTTCATGATGAAGCTGATACATGTGCTATTTATGTTTTCACATTCCATTTAAAGAGACAACAAGAGCTTGAACTTTGGATAAGAGGTCACCAGTATGGGAGAAAAAAAAGGAAAAAAAAGGAAAAAAAAGGTTCAGAAAGGCTGTTGTAAGCAGCATCAGTCCTGGTTGCATAGCACACTCATCAGCTTAATTCCCTGAAGTGTCACAAGAACAGAGCTTTTCCAGCAAGCAGAAGAACAGCATGTACAAGCAATTTCACATTATGTTCCTTCCTGATGGCTCCACAATCTCAGCCTCTTAGGTCTGCTGCTGATACACATCGAGCTTCTCATCTGATGTATTACGTCTAGCACTGAACTCCTGTCCAAAGGAGATTTCTTGTGGAAGAAGGACTATATCTTTAGGAGCTAAAAAGGAGGGTTATAATTTTAAAAATACTTTCTAGACTTTCGTCAGTAGAATATTGGGGTAGAGAACACAGGACAAATTTTCAGCCCCTGATCTTTGACATGAACATGTTTGTAATGCGTATACAACCTCATCGGTAGAGGTGAGACCCTTCTCTAAAGATGGGTAGGAAGACTGTTTCTTCATCAAAAATATGTTCTGCTGGTTATATTCACACCATGCTATTCAAAGGAAGGCTGCAGGTATGCTGAATTATACCCACCTAGTGTGATCTGGGTAAAGAAAACCGACCTGTGGCTCACAAGGTAAATCAAATCCAGACTTCTGTTAGTGTAGGAGCAAATATCTCAGCTTTACTATGCTCCCTACAGTCTGCTGAAGGGCTATTACCCATTCAGTTATCTATGGCTTCCTCCTGCTTGGTCGTATTGCTACTCACAGCTTAATAATTCTCCACACAGCCACTGGCCCTTAGTTGTTTCCAGCTATGATAAGACTACAGATTTAGCAATGCTTTTTTCCCTATTTACATGTAAGGTATGGATGAGGACTTGGTGTCTCAATCAATACCTCTATCTACAGCTGCTTCCACAGTCTTTTAAAGAACTGCCAGCTCAGGACAATGCTGATGTCTCCAGTGATGCACAAACAGGGAGACCTGTAAACAGAGAGCTGCTGCACTTGTGCAGGTGCTTCTCTGCTCTGCAGCAAGAACCTGGAGTAAACAGCCTTGCTTTAAGTAGACACTAGCACAGTAAGACAACTCTTTAGCCTGCGCAGGAATTTTTGAGGAAGCAGGAACGTGCACCCAGGCACCTCACTGTTGTTCGTGCTGTGCTGAGCATCAGCATGCCTGGACCAACATGCTGCATTCTACCCAAAAAGGCCAGCAACATCTGCTTTTGTTGTAAACAGTGTTCAATTCTGTGGGTCAGAGCAGCAAAATAAAATCTGCTTTCCCTGTGCAGTCATATGTTTTCAACAAGCTTTGGAGAAGTATGAATGTGATATACTTAGTGAGATGTAGAGTTTTACTGTGGAATTAGGTATTGCTCATTATTCTGTCTTCCTTGTGGAAGCATTTGGCCTTTCTACTTAAATATAGTGCTTTATTAAATGAACTAACATATTTTTGGATATGGAAAAAAATGTGAAATGTTATCATACTATTAACGAGAATTCAAGAGGCTGTTCTAACAGAGACTCCTTTACATTTGTTCAGGTCCTCATTGGGTCTGCTCAGGCCCCAGGAGAAAGCTTGCAAGCAAGAAGGATCTGAGTTCTCAGGACTGGAACAAACCTTTGGTTTATTATTTGTGGCAATTCATTCCCACAACTCCATTTTGTTTGGGGAGGGCAGGTGGCTGGACCCTGTTTTGTCTCAAAATGCTGGGGAGTTGGGTAAGAACTAAGTTTGCATTTCATCATGGTTCCTGCAGCAAAACCACATGGATAAAAAAGAAAAAAAACACATTCAGTCCCTGCCTTACTCATCTTTCCCCTGAGATGGATTAGATTCAGAAGTCCAGCTTTTCTAGTGCTTCACATTCATTTAAAATGAGAAGACCTCTGTCCCTTCCATCCTGGGAGCTGCCACTTGGTGTTTCATGTCTGGTACCTACCTTTACACAGGGCATCTCTGCATTCAGCCAAATTGTTCTCCTACTCCTCTTCCAGAATCCAGAGGCAAAGGCCACGTGGAGCAGGGGGTGCTGATCTCTGTTACTGGTGTCAGGAGGGAGCAAATCTGTTCTGCTCAGCCATGTTGTGCAATGTTTTGTTGTCAAGCTCAAACCCCATGAACCTTTCTGGGATTAAAATTGATGAGATTCTCTGCTGCCACCAGGCTCTTCAGAATACATGATTTTCCTGAACTGCAGTCACTCAGAGTGGGAATTGCAGTCAGAAGGTCAGAAAGCTGTTAAGAAAAGAAAGTCTACATTGCTGCTTTCTATTATTTGAGGTATAGAACTGATCCTAAACAGTTTTAGGTTTGATGAAGACTTCCTGTACCCCAGCAGCAATACAGACCATAGAATTAATCCAAAAGAATTTTCTTACTGATATGTAAGAGAAGAAAAGACCCTTCCAGTGATTTTTGACCGGTTTTTTTTATTGTAGTGAACTATACATTTAAGATGCTTACGTTAAGAGCCAGTGTGTGATATTATTCACAGGCTTAAACTGCACTGTTCTGATTAGTCAAGATAGAAACACAGGATGCAACTCTCAAGTCTCAATGACTTGTCTGATTAATTTCCCCTACTGGTGTCAATATATCAGCTGCACTATCTCTCTGAGAAGTATTTGCATCACAAAGGAATTATTTTATCTCAGCCTGTAAAATTTCAAGTGTTGGTGGCTCACAGACACTTCCTGTCCAAGTTGTTGTCCTGGACTAAAACTTCATGGAGGAATGAGCTCTTGTTTCATCATATCACTGTTATCTGCATTAGTACTTTGATTTTCTTTTCTTTTGGTTTATGCAGTCTAGATTTGTTTCAAACCTGTGGTGAATATGATACTGATCTTTATCCTGCTGAGTTTACATCCAAGAAAAGAAGGGATTTCCCCTGATATAATTTAGGAAGGGAAGGGAAACCAGGAAACTCTTGCCTGAAGAGCCATCTTAACTGCTGCTTGTGATGAGATTCTGCTTGTTTCCAAAAAAGGTCTGAACACCCAACCATGAGGCAACAGAGAAATATGCAGAAAAATCAACAACATACAAGAACTTCAACCAGTGAATTTATGAACAACTGTTGTTCTTCACCTGGAAGCCCCAAACACTCAAATCTTTCCTTGTTTTTGCTACATACAATATGTATATTTTATCCTTTTGTGATCTGAGGCCTCAGGGGTATTTTGTACAAGTGATTTTTGCTGTAAGTGAAGGAATTGGTGTTTCTGTTTGGTTTTCTCTGTTCCCCATGTGCTGAGATAGGGAGAGAATCAAGGGAAAGACATGGAGAGGAGATGCTCAGATATTGACAGCCTTGGGCAAAGTGTGAGAAAGAAAAGGAGAAGCAGCTCAGACGGGAAGGAAATTTAGAGTTGAAAAACAGGTGGGGAAAAGGAAAAAGACAGTCTGATCCGTATTATCTGAGTGAGTGTTCCTCTCTCCTTTCTATACATTTTCAAAACCGAGAAAATTGGAGCATTTTTTCAGTCTGAAGTCAGTCTGGTGGCCCTCCCTTTGGTGCTTTCAATCTCATTTCTTCCTAGATGTGAGGTTACCCAAAGCAGACTGTGGATTTCCAAAAAGGAATTTTCAACATTTTTTCTCTTCATGCATAAAAGATCCATTGCATATTTAATTTCCACTGAAATAAGGGTCACATGGGCAAGAGCTCATATAATGCCTTGCTTCCCCTTCTCCTAATTTATTTCAGAGAGCCAGATACAGCTGCATTCTTTCATCTCACCCTCTTTCTGGCCTCCAGGCCTATCGAGGCAGCAACTGTTCTCCTTGTCAGCACTCACCAGACCCTCACTCTAGGCAAATTTTGTAAATGTTTTGCCAATACAACTGCACTAATTTTATATGCTTCACAGCCCATTTGCAAGTAATTTAACCACATACCTATTTTTTCTAACCAGGGATTATCATGTTCTCTCCTTGGTTAAATGATGCCCAGAACTTGCTGCCATTTTGATGTATATTTGTTTCTACTAGTTTGTAATTTCTGAGAAATATTTGTTTCTACTAGTTAGTAACTTCTGCCTTTCTGTGAGCAAGTCTTTCATTTAAGAGCATCAGCAGAGGGAGACAGAATATGAAAGAGAAAACATTTTTCCCATAACATGGGGCAGCAAGCTCTTTGGAAAGAGTGAGATATCATTCTCTATTCAGCCACTGAATAGGTTGTGCTGAGCTGCCCAAGTGTCAGCTGAGCTGAGGATGAGCACTAACAGACTAATTTCACACAGGTAGAGCATGAAAATAACCATTACACAATAGCCAGCTCAATAGGAACTGATGACCAGGGTCCCTGAGGAGAATTTCTTTGGGCAGAGGAACTTTAGCCATGGTGGAGAGAGGGTTTGTCTGAGCTTTGCCACCACTGCAGAAATGTTCCTACTTCTGATTCCAATTTCTCAACCATCTCTGCTCTAAATAAACACTATCACTTTTAGTGTTCTAATACAAGTCACACTAAACAGAAGTACCCTTTGGTTCATTGTTATGAGTGTTTTATAAATGTTACAATGTTGTATTTATTCATTATTGTGGGGTAAAATGTCAGCATTTTCCACCAGTATTCAGTCTTTCACTCTGATAACAGCACAACATTTATTGCCTCCCCCCTCCCCATATAAAACACAAAACCTGCCATTTTTTATTGTTCGCAGGAGAAAACACAGGGGAAGGGCAGTGTTTGTGGAGCTGTTTTGTTTTGCTTTTTTTACTGCTAAATAGCTTTCTGTTCGTACAAGTCCATTTTCTGTGTGTTAACAGAGAGGGTTTTCTTTCTCTGATATCTAAATACCACATAACTCGGCACTTGAAGATCAGCATTGCATAGCCCTCATTGTCAAAAAAGTAATTAAAATGAGAGGTGCAGTACAATGGTCATGGGGACATCAGGGCATAACTACCCAGCATTGCAGCAAGCATTCTGATTAACTTCAGACATTTGGTCCAATTTAATACTTACATACCGCAAGCTACTGAGATTCCAGTGAAATTTTTGATACATGTTTTCTTCTCTTCAGCTTTAAAGCCTGTAGTGAGAAGCTGCTTTGTATCATTTGCATTTTCATCTAGACTGGAAGAATGCCTGTTGGATAGCATAGAAACTGCAGTGATTAAAAAGACCCAGCAACTGAACCAAAATCTAAGCTCTGACAGGCACAAGTCTCCCTTCAAAGACTGCCAGCAACCCAGAACTAAAGTATTGTCTGAATAACTTGTGCTCAGAGCGTTTGAGAACCTAATCTCAGCATACATTTTGTGGAAAGAACCAAGCACTAAAGAAAGAAAAAGGCTTCCATATTTGAACCTCACACAAATAAAGCAACAGAGGGAGTTTCTGTAAGTAAAATTTTCATTGTGAAATCACAGGAATTTCTCACAGTCTAGACAGCCCCTAACAGAAATACCCTGAGCTTCCCACCCAGACTTTCTGGGTGCTCTAAAATGTGCCTTCATGCTTAGCTCAACCTACCCAAGAAAATAAGCTGATTCCACTTTTCTCCTATTTATAGGCTTTCTGGCCATACTAACACCCTTCACTGTGTAATGTATTTCTTTTCCTCCTCTGGCTACTGTAGCAAAAAGGATAGCTGCTTTGTATTGTGAGCCTGGTAACAATGTTCTTACTACACTGTCGCAGGCAAAGTACCTCAGACACAGTATGTATGACTTGGGGTAGCTTTCTGTATTTGTGTTGTTATTGCTATTCCCCAGATTTTGGCACAGAAAGCTCGGACAAGTTACTAAAAGAGCTCCTTAGTGGCTGTTTCTGCACAAGGATCTCACTGCAGAATTGGAAGTAAGTGGTGCGGCTGGGGTTGTGTAAGGAGACAGGGCAGTGTTGGGAGGGGATGCCTGGGCGTTGGTCATACCTGACCGCTGTGAGAAGAGAGTCTGAAAATACCTTATATGTGAGTATGGGGGTAGGAACATGAACTTAGAGTGGACTTAATCATCTGATCATGTGACACTCCTTCACAGGCAAAGCAAACCTCATCCTTCTGCTGGGGAAAATTATTCAGTGTCTTGGCAACTCCTTGCTCTCACTGGTCTCATTTTTGCTGTGGTGCCTGCTCAGCAGCCACCTTTGCTAGGCTAATAGCAGCAGGGGCCCGTGACACACATGATTAGAAGGAGCATTTTGGTGCGTGCAGCTCTGCCAGCCGCTGCCTCAGCCTGAGCTCGAAGCCTTGCATGCCAAGCTGGGGCTGCTGCTAACTGAATATGTAAAAGTTTAGCTGCAAGCCACTGTAAGGTTTATAATTGCTTATTGCATTAAGTCAGATGCTACCACGGAGCATGCTGTGTATTACTTTGATTTTATTAAAATAGAAAAGATGAAATGACAAATTAAAGAAAAATGAAGGGGATTATCATGACTCCAGGTTAAACATAAACAGCAGGATTCAGAGAGCTCCTGGAGAACAGAGCTCCTCTTTCAATAAAATCTCTCCATTTATAAAACATTTAAAAAGAAAAGGGGGAAATATCTATATGCCATATCAGGGAAATTGCCTTTAAATGGTATGTTTCTCAAGAGTTTCTAGGAGGCATTTTTAGCTCCCCAAGAAACAGAGCCATTATTTTCATGCTAATGGTAACTGAAATAAAAATCGATGGAGGGAAAATGTAAAATTTGGCTCTGCCATACAATCTGGGTTAGATTGGAATATGTATCTACTCTTTATTGGAAGTTTTCTACTGGCTAGTGGCAACTCTTTAAAGGAAATATTTGTTTTACTTTGTTACTTGATGATAATTATTGTCAAGTGCAGGAGTACTGTGAAAGGTGAAAGATTTGGTTTATTTCATTTTCCTTCTTTGATTTTTGTTGCTTTATTTTCTCTCTAGGAATCTAAATAATGACAATAAACACAGGAAAAAACCCTCAGGTAACACAAATGAAATGTAGGAGATGTGTTTTTATAAATGAGAGTGCAAATGTCACACTGGTAAAACTAGAAAGAGATGTGTGAGTCCTTAGCTCCCCTGAGCTGGAGGGGAAGGCTCAGGGGATTTGAATTCTGAGTACCGCCCAAAAAAAGAGCTACAATGGAAACCTTGGTTTTCCTTAAGAACAAAAAGCAAACCCTCACACCCACTAAAACACTTCTCAAAACCTGGTTAGAAGGCCTTAACTTTGACCCCTATTTTTGTTTTAATGCTCTTAGGAAAAGAATAAATCAAATGTGTTTCAATTCAAAATCTCTGACAGGGCCATGGCAGGGTACAATCTGCAAGCAAATGTCAGGTGAAATTGTTTGGTGGGAGCCAGAACCACCCTCTGCAGCACCAGAATGAGGGAGAAAAAAAATGGAGAGAAAGGGAATAAAATTATTCCCAAAGGTGCTCAACAATCTGGGGACATGCTCAATGTTTAAATTTGTTCCCACTGAAGCACTTTCACCAAAGGCAGCCAGACTAGAAGGCTGATGTGATCTTCTTCCCTGTTATAATAATGCCATGATGCATGCAAGTTCATTTGTGGTCTGACTCCACATCTAAGATGTTTTATCACAGGAATGCCCCATTTTTTCTTTTTTTTTTGGTGTAAAGGAAGATCACAGTGCTCACTGGGCTGGGTTTTGCAGTCTGTTCCAATAACTCGTGTGTTCTCCGTGGTGTACCAGCTCTGGCTGTGGGTTAATAGACAGCTGCCTTCTGCAGCAGACTGCAGCAAATGAGCCAGCCTCATATGCTGGAAAAGAGTATAAAATAAGAGCATTGGTCACATGTGTTTGTGCTTGAGGGGAAAAAATAGTGCAGTTTTTTTGGTCCTATGCTCAAAACCTCTGGGAGCTTGGCCACGAGTGTCCTTGGAAGAATGTGGTGTTGGTAGACTGAGGCACATGGGTGAGGGCTGAATTCACTGATGTTTTTAACCACTACATTGCCCAAAACTTCACTTTGGTATCTTTCACTATAAGTTAATGAAGCATTTCTATGAGTTCTCTAAGATTTGTCATAGGATCATTGCCAGGAGTGACTACAGCTGCAAATTTAATAGTCTGCTCCTGTATCCTAATGCAAATGCTGAAAGCCTGTGGAGCAGGTGAGCTCATCATTTATCTGCAGAAAAGTTCACTTGCAGTCAGTGTGCTTATAAATCTTCACCTCCTGAGCAGCTTTACAAGTGTTTCTGAAATATTCAAAACATTTTTTATCCAGTACACTTTTCTGCTGTGTTATTTAGATACTAGATTCACACCAGTGGACCTGTCTCAGGTGACTATTTGTGTTTTGCTTTCTATGCCTGGTATAAAACATTCACGGAGTTCATTAGAAGAAAATGCTAGATCATTTTCTTAAGAAGGATATTCCAGGGTCTGGTAATAATTTCTCTGGATATGATCTGAATATCTGGAATATGGGATTTGCTTGGATAGGTAAACAGCATTTTGAACACTTCTCTGAACTATTTGAATTTTTAAGGCTCATCTCTTAACTGGAATAAAGATCTTAAAAGCTTGCTTAAAATATCAGACCAGCCACTGGATTTGAGAAACATAGGAGCACCCAACAGCATCACAAAGGAATATCACCCATTCCTAGCGAGCAGCTTGGCTCTCTCCTCCCTATTTCTGTCACAAAAGCTCTAAATAACAGTGTTTGTCCAAAAATGAATGAAAAATATGCAGAGAAAGAAAGGGTCTTTTCTGAAGCATGCTGTAACTAGGAAGGACACTTATGCAAGTCTTTGGAGAGGAAGGGGTTATGTTGAATAACTCAGAGTCAACAGCTCTGTTGCTCCTTTCGCAGCTCCCACACCTAGCTCTGCAAATGTAAATTCTTTGTGTCCGTCGTCAGCAGCTTTTGTTTGAACCCAGATGAAATATTGTAAAGTTTTCAAAACAAGTTTGGTATTTTATCTTGATAAAAGACATTCTCCCATCCTCACAAGTTCAGAAATAACCTCCCTTTTCCTGCTCAAAGCCATATGCTGCTGACAGCCATACCTGATTATGTGATTCGCTTTCTAGAGCCTCTTCTTTTTTGGAAATAAAAAGAAATTTCCTTGACTGAAGTAAAAAATAGGTTATTTCCCCCATTAACAAAGAGAATACTTTGTCTATAAAACCAAAATAAACAGAAACCGATGTCAGAGCTACACTCAGCACGCATTTCTACTCTTGACACTCTTAAGATGGCTTTGCATTGAATTCTGAAGTTGACAATAGAATAATTTCAACATTTGTAATTTTTTCCAGTGCTTTTCAATGTGTTAGCAGTAATACTTCCTAGACTGTACTTCCTGGGAGTAATGATTCCTTATAAATGAGCTCATTGCAGTATCTGTCCTGTCCTTTTAGCAAAGAGAAGATAAAATCCTGATGTCTGGATATGAATCAAAGCCCTTATGTAGATAGTGTTGGCTGCATATACATTTATGGAGAGGTTTACTTCCCCATTGTCTTTCAATCGCCTGAAGATGTGCATGCTTGTTCAGAACAGCAGTAAATCTCTTCTGTCCTTTCTCTCTATTTCCCTACACTTCTGGGGACTTAAAAAACCCTAAACAATGGAGAAGTCTTTAGCCAGTATTTCTGAATTGGGTGGAATCAGAAACTATCTGCAGTTGCTGCAGTAAAACCTGGACTCCTTCATTTTCCAGACCACCAGAACTTTGCCATATCAGATTTCCAGATTAATTGTTGTTACATTACAGCCAAACAAATGAGAAGAGTCCACTTAGTAGGGCAGCCAGAGAGCTGAAGGTGTGGCTCCTTTCTGCACTGAAGGGAAGCAGATTTTTTTTTTTTTTTTTTTTTTTTGGTGAGATGGAAGCATTCCTCCAAGTGTTGTTTTTTTTTTTTTTTACCTGATGGGAAATGTAATTTGCCTTTATTATATTGTATTTGAAAAGAAGCAGTTTGTCTTACTAATCCAAAATATTTTGACTGCCTCAGAATTAAATGCTTCAATAGCATTTTGATTTTTTGTTTTCACCAAAAGCTTCAACAAAATGAACTTGTTCCTGACAGCCCCTCCTGCTGAGTAGGCATTCTGTCCAGGGAAACTCTTCTGTCATGGTGATTCTGCTCAGCATTAAATTTCAGGTCAGATGTCTTCCTGCTTGCTCCTAAAACAACTATACTAAGTCCAGGTCAAAGACTTCTTCCTTTTGATGCTTAAAATGCCTTTGGATACAGGATGACTCTTGACCTGCAGCTCCAGGGTGGGAGGAAGAAATGAAAATGAAAGAATAAGAAATTATTTTGTCAATACTTCATCTGGAATTTTGGACTATGAGTAGTCTCACTGGAAAATCAGTGACCTGTGGGTCAATATCCGTGATTTTGGAGGTGCTCCCACCAAATCATCAGCTGCCTTGACTGCAATGTCTTAATTGTTGTGAGTATATCCCTTTCCTCTAATGCTTTTTGCCCATGGTTATAACACACTCTTGTTATGTGCCAGAGAGATAATGATGTGTCTTCAGATAAATACAGTACTGGCTGTAATTTTGCTAGAACAGTTTAAACCAGTTCTACCTTCTCCCTGTAAATGTTTCTGAGCTAGTCTTAAATTACCATATCTTAGGGATAGTATTCAAATGATGGCTATTTAAATGAAAAGTATTTTTCTATCATATAAATACGCTCCAGACAGTGCTGTGTTCAGTGGAGCAGCAATAAACTCAGGAATAAAGCCTGGAAACCAAAATAATAGAGAAACTGAAATTGAAAATGTGAAAATCCATGCAAGTTTAAATTTAGGAAGATCACCAGTAAGTGAAAGATCTCATCTTAGTTTTGCAGTCAGCCATGAGTGAAGCAAGAAAATATGGTGAACATCAAAAAAATTTTAAAAATTCTCAAACCAAACAAAATCCCAACTTTCTCCCCCTGCTCAGTTTCACATTGGGTGCTATCACAGGTAAAGAAAAATTCCCATTCTCTACATCAATAACATTTTTTCCACCTTGTCAAGATGCTTTTAATGTAAAAGGAGAAAAATCTTTAACATTCTCTAAAAAAACCCAAACAAACAAAAAAACCACTGCAAAATGTATAGAAATTGCTCATGATGTCTTGTTCATTTTGAATTAAGTCCATAAATGAATAAAACAGAAGTGAATTTGCTCAAGAATATCCATTACTGTCTATTTTGTTGAGATGATTTATGCCAGTAGTATGATGCTTTTCCTTCTTTAGGTCCTTCCAGAATATGTTTTACAAAACTGTTGCATAAAAGATCTACTTTCTGTTTTGAGTGAGAAATAATTCCATTGTGAAAAGAGGAGGGGAAAAGTTTCTAAACCTCTCCAGGTGGAAAATAATTCTAAATTTAACTTTACTAGTCACAGTGGTTTTATTAATACAGATAAAATAAAATAAAAAGTGAGGGAGAGAAGGACAGAGAGAGAGAGAAAAGAAATTCAAAAATCAATCCTATTTCTGTGAAGACTACTTGGTGACTTGCATAAAACAAAATTAATCTTGTTTGGAAACAACAGGAAGTACATAATAGAAAATAAGGGTAAGATTGATCCTGAAGTTATCTTTGTTGCCAAGCTGCTTATACACAAAGGAGGGGAAAAATATTCAGCTCATCTCTGATGAATTATTAATCTTTCCTTTTTTTTTTTTTTTTACAATATTGTTAATGTTTGTGGCAAAAGAAAAAGATCAAAGCAAGTGTATATTCAGCAGCACAGGCTTGGTACAAAAATCTTCTACCACTGGAATAAACATGATTTTTTTTCCTATTAGTAGTATATAATAGTATTCTATTCCATATGTTGTAAAAAGTTAGATTTGTTCCGTATTTCCAGCCGAAGATTTCTGCACAAAATGTGCCAAAATATATCCTTAGCACAATCAAAAAACCATCAGTTTGTTTTCAAGCTGATTGGAAAGGAGCTGGGGTTTAGCTCTGTATAATCAAGAGGAATTACAGCCTGCAACACAAAAATAATGGTTCTGGCACCAAGTGAGGATACAACTCTAGTCAGACGTGCAGCCTGCAGATCCCCTGTGTCCCTCAAAAGAGCAGCTACATAATTATTCACTTCAATGCAAGCACTAAGAGTATTTTTCATGTTTGATGCAACTGAATCCTGTGTCAGCTGCAAGGCCCAGTTTCCTACTTGGCATGGGGAGTTGTTCCATTAAGTTGTTTTGCTCCCCAGGAGCTTTGTTGACAGCTACTCCTCTTCTCCTGTACTGACTCTGATGAAGAGTTAATCTTTCTCTTTCTCTCCTGTTCAATATTTTCCCTGCCTGATGGACAGATTGGCTCTCGAGGTTTGTAATGAACAGTGGCACCCTTCAGCTGGAGGTGACTGGTATTGAGCCTGCCTTGGGCTGGGAATAACTTGAGAGACTCCACGCAGTCTTTACCCTCTGATAGCTCCTGGGTGATGTCTCAGGTATGACTCCTATTCTTAATCACCACATCTTGAAACCTGACCTTACAACAGCTGATGGTAATCTCTATAGATATGCTCAGCCAGAGGCTGGGAATTGGACGTGGAGACTGAATTACCCTTTGCCTCTGGAGGAGGTGACTCCAAAGCCTGCACAACTGCAGTGACAGGTGGAGTGCAATGGTGGAACTTTGCAGCCTGCCCTATCTTTGCCTGGTGTACTGGGAGCAGCTACGGTCAGTGTGGTGTGTTCAGCCATTTCATCAGAATAAACTGCAAAGAAATATTACCTTTTTTTTCCTTGCAGTTTACTTCATTCAGAAAGTGCAGTTATTCACTGCTTTTGGCTGGGGTAAATTCAATTTTCTCTACAGTAGCTTGCATGGTGCAATGTTTTGGACTGTGACCTAAAGAGTGTTGATAACAAAGGGATGTTTTCTTTATTGCTGAGCAGGGCTTGCATGAGCATCCCAGCCTTTTCTGCTTCTCACATCCCCACCAGCGAGGAGGCTGCGGGTGCACAAGTAGCTGGGAGGAGACAGCTGGGACATCTGACCTCCAAGTCACTAAAGGGATGTCCCACACCATGTGACATCATGCTCAGTATATAAAGAAGTGGGAAAAAGACAAAGGTGGGCAGAAGTTTGTCTTCCCAAGTAACCATGATGTGCCATGGAGCCCTGCTGTCCTGGGGTGGCCTGCTGGTGGGAAAACTTTGCTTTGCTTTGCCTATTCAACCATCTTTATCTCAACCTATGAGTTTTCTCACTTTTGTGCTTCAGATTCTCTCCCTGATCCATTGTGGTGATGTTGTATTTAACAGGCTTGGTGGATTGCCTTTGAAATATCATGTACCAGAAATGACACAGAGGCAAATAGACTCATAAGGTATGAACCGTAGTAGGTCATCTATGCCTCTCCAGGTTTTTTTGGAATGCAAGAATAGAGGAAACCTGGATAATTTCAGAAAGGCAATAAGTGGAATTCACAGAAAAGAGCCTATTAATACAGACCATGAGAATCTCAGATACCCCTCTTCCAAACTGTTGTACACAATCTTTGTGCCTTTGGAACCAATTCTGGCTCAAGGAGAAATCAGTCTTTCAGATGTACATGACTTTTGAGTGTTCTTTAGTTTAACTGTCATAAAGAGACTGTGTAGCTCTTTGAAATGATGTTAGAAATCATTTTGCCTAAGTGACAATGACATCACTTTCTGTCTCTTTTATCTTGCAGTTCTCTGAAAGGTCACAGTGTAATTTATGAAAATCATGATTTTGTCCTTTTCCTGATTGATTTTTCTACTGTTGATTCTTTTCTGTATTGAATTATGCCACTTTTATCTTTTGATTAATTTTCCTCCTTTTCACACCAAGTCTATTGTGGGGATTTAATTACAGCAGACTTGTAATTGCTGATTTGTTTTTAACTGGAAGTGTGTAATTGCTATATTATCAAGTAATTCAGTCACACTATGTAAAACTCAACATATCAGATGCTAATCTGGCTTTATTGGAGATACCATTTTCCTTGTTTTGAAAGGATTATTCCCCCCTCTACCGCTTGCATGGTTTCCTTCTAATTCTTTCTTGATACAAGGTGTTGTTTTATCTGTTTCTTTCTTTCTTTAGACTCAGATGGTATAAGGCTCCTTCTCTTTCCATGACCAGACCATTTGGGAATTTTCTTTCTGCTTTTCCATCGTTTGCAGCAAATGAAGTTGAGTTCTTGACCACCAGATTGTACTGGTATTGATTGTACTGATATATATTGTTAACAATTCAGAAGATGCCGAAAATTCTTCAAGGTCTTCACTAAGATTTCCAAAAAAGCAGAAAGGATTGTTCAGCTTATTTTATTATAAAAATTAAAGAACCTTAAAATCAATGCCGCATGTTTAACTTCTTAAAATCAGTTTCTTTTTATGCAGTTTTTCTAGTTTATTGTGTGAAAACCTTGTCCTTACAACCACCAGATACTTTAAAGTCTTCAGGAGTGTTTTTCAGCTTTCCTATGATGCTCTCTCCTTCCAGTCTTCCACAAAGTCTACCACTCCTATTAACACTACTCAGTATTTCCTGTGCCTCTGGACAGACCATAAATAGAACTGTGGCTAATCCCCAGTCCAAAATTACATATTTTGTGCAGTCTTTTGGCAGTTTCAATATGGATTGTACACCCCTGTCATTTAAGAGAAGATACATTGGAGCAGAAGTGATGCATGAGCAAAAGCTACTTAAAAGGACAGCACAGAAGCAAATGCCATGTGGTGAGGTTATGGTTCAATGAAAAACCCTTTTAAATCAATCTCTCCTCTTTTGCCAATTTCTAATCTGAACACTACTGCTGGATTGCAACTTTATCATGTTAAAAGGACATACCTTGATGCTATAAACTATGTCTAAATATACATTAAGTAGTTACACGTTTCCAAGTGCTCGAGCCAAATGAGAGTTATTATAGATTCTGTTTCCCATTCTAAATAGATTTGAACCTTCATTAGTTTCAAATGTAAGATTGGGGTAAAACCTATCACAATTACTAAGTGAAAAGCAGTTGTCAAGCCTTGGTCTTGTGCAGAGATGGACATAGCTGGCAGAGCCAAGGGAGGGGAATGTGGGAATAAAGGGAGTGTGGGTGAGCCTGGTAAATGGCCCTGCTGTGGCTGCTGGAAGGAACAGATGTGGGGAGTGCTCTGTGCTGCCTCAGTGCTGGCAGGGTGAACCCTCACAGCTTGAGGCAATAAACCAAATGGTGGGTGACACAGGGAAGTAGGTGAGGCACTGAGAGTGATGAGAGTTGGATGCAGGTGCCTGCTGAGCCTCAGCCCTTCCTCCTTGACAAATCGTTTACTCTCTGTGGGTGTGATTCATCTCATCCAACTTTAGTGATCAAAAGTAACTGCTGAGCTACCCATGGATTTTCTGTTATGCATCGACTGAAGGGAAATGTGTACCAAAAGAGGACAAAGGCAGGTAGGAGAAAGTTGTTCTGTCAGGTTAAACTGCTGGAGAGAGAAGCAATAGCTGAAAACCAAAGATCTCTGGCACCAGTGGGGGTGCTTTTCATTTATTTTCATAGATTTTCTGGGCTAAGACTGAAGGTCCCTTTCTTAGGCTTGGGAAATAGGTATTTACCCATGGGGCAAATCTGTCCAGGCAGTTCTTTCTTTTAGTCACCTAAAATAGATTCTTAAGGACCATTCCTGGAATGGCTTTTCTATCCTCTCCATTGCCTTGGAGGCTCAAAGAGAAGAACTCTACCTGCAGGTTTCTGTTTCTCAGGAAGAGACTGCTGCGGCAGTCAGCAAAGAATTTTCCCAGAATTTTTCCTTTTGGGGAATGAGTCTGCCCAGCCTAGCAGGAGAGATTGGGTGAACCACTGCTCCAGAACATGTTAGATGTGGGTCAAGCCAGACCTGAGAACTGGCCTGAAGCATCTCTCTGGACAAAGAGGTCCCTGGCTCGGTGACAGGTAGGGAAGAAAGCTGCCAAGTTCAGCCACGCTTTGGAGTGTGATAATTAGTGCTGTGATGCATCTGTCAAATCCTATAGAAACCAATATTGACATCAAAAATTAATTACACATGAAATTTAGTGGACAGGTATTGTTTTGGGGTACTGAAATACCCCAGATATATGTGTGTTCATATATGCCTCTGTGGGTATTTTATATATTTATTTATAGACACACATCTGGAAAGTGACCTTTTACTCATGTAGTTTTGGTCCTGAGAATAAGGAGAAATTTTCCGAATCAGAGTATGAATTGCTAAGCCTTTTTTCCTAAATAATTTGTTGTATTTTGAAAGGTGTGTGAAACATTCTGCTCAAAGTCTAATTTTATGGGAAAAACCCCACCCAACTGCTGTATTTGTCAAGGCTGAAAAATTGCTCGTAAACCTTTTATCCAGGAGGCGATCTGCATGTTGGGGGAAGTGTGGAAGCAGTAAGAGAGAGAAAAATAAAACAGATGGAATTGCAATCTGAAGAGAAATGTTTTGACAAAGACTTTTGAAAGGTTTTACCTTCACTTCAGTGCAGGATTATAAAAGCTCTTAAATATAACAAAAAAAAAGAAAACAACTTTAAAATGGAGTAGTTATCCTGCAAGGATTATAAAGACTTTTGGTGGACTTTCAGGTAAAACATTTTATTTCCAAATGCTCTGATAATCTTACCTGCCAGCTAGCAGTTCATGTTGATGGCAGATTAAGTTTGTATGACACAAGATAGTTCTGGAAGAGATGCATCAAGTGGAAAGATCATTGCCATGTTCAGCAATGGTGTAGAAGCAGTTTGAGTTTAGCATGATTACTCTGGTCTCAGTATTGGTCCTCACTTTCACAGCTACCTCAGGTTTCAGTTCACTCAATAGTGCTTTGAGATCCTGACACACCTTCAAACCTGAAACAAGCACATTACAAATTGCTCTGTGGTTTGTGGGTGAGTTTTTTTGGTTTTGTTTTCATTTTTGTTTTGTTTGTGAACCAATATAAATCAGAGTATGTGGAGCACTGCAGTACCAGGAGGTCCTGTTGTTCTGAATTCATGAGAACTCAAGGAGGTTGCCCCACATTGAGGGGTCTGAGGGTTAAAGGCCCATTAGTGATTAGCAGGGCCATGGGGAGTGGGGCCAGTGGAGGTGGCGGTGGGACATATGAGAGACTTGGGACAGGACTGGGAGTGAACCATTTGAAAACCATTTGAAAAGCAAACAATATGCAAGTGCTAAACTGGCAACTTGCCTCACAGAACTGATGTGGCCTGATCATTCTCATCCCTGCAGCGTTTCAGCAAAAGCTAAATTGGAAAAATTTACCTCCCGTGTTTATGACTTTCACCAAGGTTTCCTAAATATTAGTGTGGGAGGTAGAAAAGCTAATTTTTCCCCAACATTTTGTAATGATAGTTATTCCCTCCAGTAGTTCTAAGGAAAGAAACAATTTATCATCTCTGTGCTCTTCTCCAAATTATCATACCAGGGATGAGTATTAAAAAACCACCTCTCTTATTCATGAAAAACAAATAAGACATTTTCTAGTTCAATATTAAAAAAAGAAAAAAAAAAGTGTTGTAGTGAACTGAAATAACAAATGAGAAATTTATCTGAAGGGGAAGAATGTTTGGCAAAAATATTGTGTTTATGACCTGCGCGGGTGGATTTGTCTTACTAATAATGTGGCTGACATACTGAGTAGACCTTTTGGAAAAGGAATAATATTGGTTGCCACTGACAAATGGTTTGAACTTACTTGGAAGAGAAATGGAGAAGCATTCCAACTGCACATTGAAAATATGTGGTCCCGTTCTACGTTTGTTTGCAATTCCATCGAAACTCTGCAAGTGAGGCAGAATGGAGCTGGTTCTCCACTTGTCTGGAGATCCTCTCTCACATCAGATACTCACAAACTAATATCATGGAGGACCCAAACTAGTGAACTAAATGTGACACGTAAAAGGGCCAAGAGGCTGGACCCCTTCACAGGGTTCTTTGGGATGGTTGGTGGTTCCAAAGGATGCTTGTTCTTGAGCATAAATGACTCATGAGCATTTATCACAGGTTCTATGTAGCCCCAGTTAGACTCTGGTTCAGTTTTGGACTTCTTCTCGATGTTTTTGGGAACAAGCTGCTGTCTCTGCATCTTAATTCTTTGGAGATGGTGGCAGAAGAGCAGGGCGGATGGGATGACCATACCCACCTAAACTGCTAAATGAATTTAAATAGAATTTATTTTACCTTGTGAAACGGAGAATTTGTTGTACTTAGAAGGGTAATAGGTGCCACATTGCCCAAGCCAGAGCACCTCTGTGGAGAAATGTGCAGCCCTTGGGAACTTTCAGGCTAAGTAGGACAGTCAGATCTTGGGCACCTAAGTTCAGAGAAGTGGTCCAGAAAGCCTGGTCTCCCAATTCAGTGTGTGTGTGATGTTATGGCTTTGTCAGAGGCCTTGTATGGGTTTGTCAGAGGCCTTAAGGGGAATAGCCTTGCCCCTCATCCCCTTTTCTCATCACCTTTTTCTCATTCCCACTGAGACCCAGCCAAAACACAATACATCCCGTCTGCAGGTGAAGAATGCAGTGAGCTGCCTGTGCCACTTCCCCCACACTCATATGCTGAAATTAATAGTATTGACTCTGTTATACCTCATTTTAGGAAAAACATCTCATAATTATGGGCCTAATTTCAACTTGATACCAATCACAAAAAGGGCAGCCAAGGTCAGGTCTTAATTTAGGCCAAGACTTCTGGATATTCATCTGCAATGTGTGGCAAAAGAAAGTGTGACTGTTCCGAGGCAGAGGCTGATGTGTGGAATAAGATCTGCTGTTGGGGAGAGGGCCATTCCCTGCAGGTTTTGTGCTCTCTTTTGTCCTGTGTGTCAACAGGTACGCACAAGTCCAACTCTGAGTTTCACCTTTACACTTTTCATGGGAGCTGTGCCCTTCTCATGGCAGCTACAGCTCACCCATAGGGTGGTAAATTGAATTTTCATATGTTTTTGAGAAGTGTTGATCCAGCTCTTGGGTGCATTAAGAGAGCTGGCCAAAAATCCTATTGACATTACTGGGGATGCTTGATAACTTGTGCTGTGGTAAGTGCTTAAGCCCTGATGCTCTATAGATCTAGGCTTAAACTGATACCATCGTGAGACATTAATAACAAGGTTCTGTCTATTAAATCATTGATCAGCTCTTGGGCTGTCAAAGCCCACAATATGGGAAAATTGCTGTCTGACAAATGAAAAAAGGTAGAGAAAGTAGAAGCTGAGCAACTCAACGTCTCTTGAAATCATCAGATTTATGGCTCGGTAGATACCTGGTAAAGATATGTTGTTTTGTTTTTTTTTTTTAAGGACAAGAAAGGGCTTTGACAAAAATCTGTCTTTTAGGTGGATTTTCATGAAATGACTGGATGGAAAATAAAACCCTCATCCTAATAAAAGGAAGTGTTAGTTGGCAACATGATTATTTTCTATACCACTGATTACAGCTGGGACTGAATAGCTTGAAGCCCCCACCAACAGTCTTTTCAAGGCAGCTCTGTCTTGATTGTTTGTCCTCAGCCACCCCTCAGTTCTGTCGATGAGTTTTGGAAATGATTTGTCACGTTTTGCTTGTGATGACACAGCATCTAGAGCCAAGGATGTAGGTGTGGGTAAGAGGGTGCCTGGTTCCTGTGGCTAACAAGCCCACTGCTACTCTAACCTGCATCTGATGTGGCTTCCATCAAAGGTGGCAAGGCAATGCTTCCTTGCCAGCAGGTCAGCAGTCCTGATAGCTATCAAAGGCCAGCAACCTGTCTATTAAAGACAGAGCAGGGATGGCTTCTGTTCTGTCTGCCTTTAAATCATTACCTTCACAACTAGCCTGGATTGTGGAGATACTGGCCTTAAGTTTAACTTCAGAATCAGCAAAAAACAGCCCTTTTCTGTTTGCTGGGAGGCACAATGAGTGATTGGAATATGTATAAAAATCACTTGCGGCTTTATGATGTGTGGATTAATGAAAGTATTAAACCATTCTAAATGATAGATAAGGAAATTATTTCCACTGTAGCTTGAAAGAAATAAAACTGCTCTGTCTAAAATTTAGGAGGTTTAAAACTTTGCAAGCTCATCTAAAGTACATGGGCAACAAAGAGGGGCAAGATTACAACCATCTACGGATCGCCCTAAAGTTTTAACATTCATCATTTTTCTGCTTCATTACTGTTAGTGTTTCCCATAAGCTTTGAGAGACAAGCTAATTCTTCCAGAAAAGAAGAGTAAATACAGGTCAGGCTAATATGCTTTTATGGGCAGTGCTGGGATTTTCCCATTTTATTGCCATTTTGCACTATTAATTTTATATCATTGACATTGTTGTCTTCATTTCTCATGTCTCACAGCCTTGAAAAGGATTTACTGTGCTGAGAAATTCAAGCGTGAACTGAAATGGGATGGAATTCAAATGTGGTTCAGTTGGACAGTACAAGTTCTATGATGTCACTATTTCTGGCTTTATAAAGGAGCAGAGCGTATCTTTTGGTGTTTTCATGTGCAGCTGTGATTGCATTTGATTGTGGCTTGTGTGTGCATGTGTTTGCATCAGAATACATGCAGCCAGGTGTGTACCTGCAGATGGGTGTGAGGTCTCTTGTGCAGTTGTCTGTATTCACAGGCAAATGTTGTCTTGTGAATGTATGATTCTGACTGTTTCTGTATGCTGGTACCGGTGTTTCCATGGAGGTATGTTTTTATGTATTTTGACATAGAGATGTGTGGTTTCAAAAGAGGGAATGATGCTTTGTGCAGAGTGCCTGCAGAACTATTCATGCACGCCCTGCGTGTAAAGGGTTTGCTTGAGCATGGTAATTGCCAATAGAAATTCACACAATATTGAGTAGAAACAGATCATTAATCATTTGATTCAATCTTGGAGAACACCTGGAAAATGAAAGACATGGGTCTGCTTATTGGTGCCTGGAGTTTTTCTTGTGGTCTTGAAAATAAGTCATAAATAGGTAATAGGCTGTCCTTAACCTGATGTGCTGGATAATGAATGCTAGAATGTGCTCATTTATGACGTTTATGTAGAAAAATAGAGAGCAGCTGGTTTAAAAAGAGGCTGTCAGGTCACATATGAGGGGAGAAGTCATAGCTTCAGTGAACAAGTAGAAAAATAGGACTGCAGGGCAAGGGAAGAGGAGCAAGAAGTCAAGGTTCTTTGAGTGAAAGTCAAGAATAGCTACCTTTGGTTTCCCAAGAAACTGTTTGTTCCCTCCTCAGCTACTTCCCGCCTTTCACAAAACCCTTGTGTAGTTTTCTGATGCTCTAATGAATCACTCTGTCTATCCTTTTCAAGAACTAGAAGCCTCTTGACCTCTTAAATCCAAACTCAGAATTATAACTTTCTACTCTTCAAAGTACTAGTTAAGTAAAGCTGAAGAGTCATCTTCTGGACTCTGCAACCTCCTCGTATTGCCTGCTCTTGTGAATTTCTGTAATGCAAGACACGACCAAAATCAAAGCAGAAAAAAATAACTTTAGCTTTCAATTCCCATGCCCTTCAGAACACACACCACAGAATTCCACTCAGCAAACCCGCAGTCATGCCAGCATAATTGGCAATTATGAGTGGAACCGCACTGGTATCTTTAATACAACTAGAGTGACAAAAGGATTTCAAGCTGTGGCAAATCGTAGAATGGCCTGGGTTGGAAGGGACCTTACAGATCTTGTTCCAAACCCCCTGCCATGGGCAGGGACACCTTCCACGAGACCAGACTTCTCAGAGCTCTATTCAACCTATTGGACATTTCCACAGATCATCTGGGCAGCCTGGTCTAGTGTCTCATCACCCCCACAGTAAAGAATTTCTCCCTAATATCCAGTCTAAACATACTCTCAGCTTAAAGTCATCCCCCTGTGTCCTCTCCCTACATGCCCTTGCAAAAGTCTCTCTCCAGCCTTGCTGTAGGCCCACTTTAGGTACTGGAAGGTGCTGTAACATCATCCCAAAGCCTTCTCTTCTCCAGGCTGAACAACCCCACCTCTCTGCCATATCTCTGGGTATCATGGATAGAGAAGATCATTCTTAAAAAAAAAAAAAGACAAATTAGACCTTTATAAACTGTGATCAAGAAGAAAACTCTCCATCTCAGTCTTCTCCTTGCTGTAATGTAAGGATTTACTATTGTTACAATGGTAGAATTTCACTACCTAGCAGCAGCATGACCAGGTCTTGACATTCAGGTGCATCAGAATTACATCAGCTATTTTTAAATTAATACACTCAAATTAGATGATTTTTGGCTGATTAATAATATTTAATTTCTAAGCAATAGTTCAGTTACCTTAACAGAATTTAATGTTTCTTGTTCTTTGCTGCATCTCTCTTAACCCTACATAGCACTGGATGAAACCATGAGAATATTACATTATATTGATGTCTGAAGAATTCTACAGTTATCACAATAGTAGTGTCCAAAATCCTGACATGCATGCTCCCTTGCCCCTCATTAACAATAACTTTCCAGCTGATCTGACCTCTCCGTATGCTGGGTCCTGTCCTTCACCTTCTGCTTCTCATTGTGGAGACTTCAGTTGATTTCCGTTTTAATTAATTTTATCTAATGCTTTTCAGAGTCTTATCAGTAATTAATTAATAGGGGTGCTCTGCTCAGCTTGTCTATCACAAGACAAGCAGATTCTTAGTCTGGCCCGGCTCACCCAGTTACATCAGCCTTCATTATTTTAGTGATCAGAAATTTCTTGAAGAAAACACATAGAGTTCATTAAGCAGACTGTAGCATCCAGTCTGCAGTGCCTGTTGAATGCCAGGGAAATAACTGAAGGTGGTGTTGTCTTGATTAAATGATTATACATGAGATACTACTTGAATGTTCTAAAAAAATATTTATTTTCCTTTTTATACTTTAGATTCTCAAATTAAAGATGGCTCTATCCTTGAAATCTGGTATGTTTGAAACTTTTCACAGGCAAGCTGGTATTAATTCAGAGGATCCACTACTTATAAAAGACATGAACTGAAGTGGGAAATGAGCGTGGTGTGAATTTCTGCAGGGTAGTCTGTGTGGGTCATGGTGTCTCTGAGAGGGGCACAGCAGTGAGACAACAGCAAAGCAGAGGTAGAAGCAACAACTGTCATACTAAACTGTGCAGAGAAGAAGAACTGCAGAATCTGCAGTTGCTCTTGGGTTAAGAGAAAATACCTGCACAAACCTCCCGCAAGAAAGGAAGTATCAGTGAGTTTATGGTGCCTGCTGCAAAAGATCTGAATGCAAAACACTTTCTGTTCCATGCCAAATTCAAAGTCAAGCAAAGTTTTTGTTTTTGTTTTGGGTTTTTTTTTGTTTTGTTTTTATTTTGGTTAAAACAAAATTCAATGCATGTGGTAAAATGGTTAATATAAATGTCACTTATAACCAAAAAAAAACCAGTTCTAACAGAACTGAAATACTCCAGCTATCTGTTCAGCTTTTAGAAATAAAATGAAAGGATATTTTAAAAAATGTCACTCTGAAAAAGTGGTGTCTGAAAAAATCAAACCACAAAAAATACCATTCAGAGCAATTCAGCAGGTAGTTACAGTGTTAACAAGATCATCACACGCTTGCAATATGGTTTAGTTTTATCAAACCTGACACTGTGACCAAAAATAGTTTGTGTGATAATAACTTTTCATCTCCACGTTTCAGCAAAGAAAATATTTTAGAAACATAAGTTCAGTTGGCTTTGAGGCAGGAGACATCCTGTTGTCCTTCACCTCAACTTAATTTGCAACACTAGGAGAGCTGCAGCCACGGACATCAAGTAAATGCTTTTACTATCACGTTGGACTCATGTGGGCAGAAGTTTCCTGCTCCCATCACATCAGAGAGTGGTAGGGAATTTTTTAAGTGCTACAACAATCCCTGGTCTCTGTACTTAATGCAGAAAGCAATTTTATGTCCCTTTATATGATATCACGTGCTCAGAATCAGCCCAACCTAGCTGTATTTTATGGAGATGCTCTTTCCTGCACATTGGTCAGTAATTTTTTCTCCTTGGCTTGTCATTTCTGACTGGTCATCTGTTATGGGTCTTGAGTAAAATTTCTCCTCTGCTTGGAACAGGGGGTGAGGTATATATCTGCAATCTGGCTGGAAAACGATGTAGTGTGAAAATGAACCTATTATATGGGGTATGCTGAGCCCAGACTAAAGTTATTTATGAGGCTATGCTAGGTTCTTCCAAGTGCATTTTTTCTTTGACAGGGATGTTTATACTTTCTCAGCTGAGGGTCACACTGGCAGTTTTCCAGGCATCTTTGGGTTACATGGGTTATTGAGAAATAAGACTTGAAAGCAGCCAGCTTGTTTACTGAGCCTGTGAGGTGCCCCACAGGCAATGTCAGTTTTTGGTCTGTTTAGAAGTCCAGGGGAGGGCATACAAGAACATCTAGGTCATACAAACGACACTTAGAGTGCCTCAATGGGCCTGATTTTAAAAATAAATATCTTCAATGGATTTTTGGATACCAGTGGCTTACCATGGAGATCAAGGATAACTAGAAAGAAGCTAATGGTTTGTGTCTTAAGTTAACCGTGCTCCAAAACCCCAGGAGGGGTGCTTGCTAAGACTACAAGACAGCCCTGAGACTTGTAGTTTGGATCAGGATTAACCTCTTAAAAACACCAGATCAGATCTCTTCAATCAAGCCTCTAACCTTATTATCCTCTATAATGTGGTTCTGCTGTCTGCTCCTCACATTCTTTCTCCTCCATTGTTCATTCTGTAACAGAGCTCACATTTGACAAAGGGAAAGAACCCATTTGGGATTCACTGGTCACTGCCGCAGATCAATGGCGTTTACCGAGGGAGATGTCAAGTGGTGTCACAGAGGTGGAAGAAGTGATTCTTAATTCATTGAGGTTAACTTGTGAAATTAGCCTAATTTGCAATTTATGGCCCTTGACCATCATGTATTGGCCTGTGTAAAAAAATTCCTGCTGCCAGCATGATAATTATAACTCTTCAATAATGTAAAAAGATTTTTTTTTCTCCTTCTTCCAGCATGCTAGTACACTGCTTTCTTCCCATGCCAAGTGAAATTTAACCCTTTTTGGAGCATTCTTTATTAGCCTGGCTTTCCTCAAATCTCCAAGGATGTTAGCTCAGGTTTAATATTGTCGTACTAGGATTTGATCTTACATGCTTAGGATAGACACTTTTGCAGCTCTGTACCACAGACACAGCTTAACAGCAAGCTTAGACAGTTTCTGTGCAGCTAAAATGAAAATAGGAGAAGTGCAGGTGTTGGCACGGGCTGTTGTTATGAGTGGGGGATTTAATTTCCAAACTAGATCCTTTGACACTTTGACAGGTCACTTAGTCACAGATGCAGATGAATGTAATTACACCCAGGAAGTGATTGCCGAAGTTCTTTTATTGATATGCATGCAGGAGTGCCATTAAGATGGGTTCCTTTTTTCTTTTCCCTTGAAAAAATATTCTCTTAGGGATTTATATGCCTTGAGTCAACTTGTCAACCATTATAACAGGAATGCCATGGAATAACTAATGTGGAGGAGGTTTAGTTGAATGCAGGGAGAGGTGGAGAATATTTTTGCTTATGAGAATAAGTCAGAAAATGTTTCCTCTCTCTCTCCTTCATTCATATCTGGAATGTCACCTACAGAGTGGAGGTCACAAGTGCTGTCCCATTGCTACAAGCAGGAGGCCAAGGTCAGCTGAGGTGCTGATGGGATCTAGCAGTAAATGTGTGACAGTTCTTATCCACAGCTCCTCCTACACTAGACTCAGAGGCAGTGTGACTCAGTACAGGCACAGCTAGAGATCTGTGTGTGACTAAGTATAGCAGCTCATCCCTTTGGCTCTGGGGGACTTTGTTGTAGTATTGTGCCAAAATAATTAAGGGTCACACAAGCCTTACTGGAATAGGGCATCGCTGCCTGTTTTATAAGCATCACTGAATGTGTAGGAAGAAGAATGTATTAGAAACCTGTAGGTCCAGAATGGGTGGGTGGCAGCTCAGAGAAGGCATCAGGAGGCTGGGAAAAGTACAGCTGAAATGGCAGACAGTAAGTTGGGCCTGTGGGAAACACATTGGTGTGAAAATGGGTTGCTACTGCATTGCTTGTTGGTGTCCCACAGTTGAATTCAGCCTTTCTTCATTAACCCTAAAGGAGGTTCAGTGGAACAGCACCATCTGCCTATTCCTTATCCTTCAAAATCACTGCTGAGCTTAAAACACATGGTACTATGAAGGAAGCAAATTCAAATAGTGCAGTTTGTTTATGGATGTCTGTAATTGAATTCAGCATTACCAAAGATAATACACCAGAGTAAATGGCCCATCAGCCAAGGGCAAAGGAATAAAAATCATTTTAATCCAAACTGAAGTAGCCTTCCATATCTTCATTGGCTGATATGAAGATGGCTGGTGCATCTGCAATGCTAAAAGGTGTCAATAATATCTGGTTTTTTATCAGTGGGAAATGAATTCACATAATTTGGTCTTGAGTCTTATAATGAGGTGATACCCGGTAAAAATAATAAATAAAAATTCCCTTGTTCTAAGTCAGGGGTCTGGTAGAGTCCTGTAAGAACAAATCAAGCAGGGTGCTTGGTAGCTCTCATTAATGGAGTTAACCACTTCTTACTAAATCAGAAATTCAATTGGGCTTTTCCAGCAGTTGAGGTTGTTCTGCGCTTCTCTGCTTGTAATTGCTTTTATAAAGAAGAATCAGCATATTGAAATGTGTTCAAGCCCACTTGTCAGCCTGTGAAGCAAAATGAAAAGGCAATAAATCCTGATAGAAACTCTGACTTGATGCTCAGCCCTGAACTCTTTAATGCTGCTGAGAAGATTGATTGGTGTGGCAGGACTTGGTGCTCACTCTGCAGTGTGAGCACTGCAGGGTGACCCAGCTACACTCAACCAACCCAAGCTCCACTCTGAGACGTGACATGGTCAGATACTCTCAGCTGTGACCAAGTCTAATTTTTTGCAGATTTAGAATTAAAAAACAACAAAACCCCCAACAAAACCCCAACAAATAAAAATAAATTAAAATATTTTTTATGATGATGAAACCATGATTAGTAGTAGCTCACAGAGGATGCTGACAACAAAAGAGAAGCTTGGTTGCCTGGTCTGAGGGAAGATGTAGAAGCTAAAAGTGTAGTTTTTTATAATTATTTTGGAGTTTTTTCCTAAACCTCTCTGCACTGAAGCTAAAAGTAACTTTCCCTGCTCCCTGTGCTTGAAGGGTGTCCACTGGCACCCTTTTCCTCACCTCAGTAGCTTCAATTCAGTTTCCATTACCCTCTGGCTCCATTCTTTTTCCTTCTGGAAACCAGGACCTAGAAGGAAGGCAGTCACATGCATCCTTCATCCCAAAGCTGAGTCCAAGTAAAGAAGATGACAGAGGAAAATTTGGGGTAAGCCAAGGCCATGCTATGAAATATGTTGGCCTCTGGCAGTGCTGTCAATGCATTGGGACTGGAAAACACAAATATAACATCTCAGGTGAATGGCACCACTTTTTCATGTGCCTCCCCTTTGTGTTTACAGATTATGTGCTTGGTCTATAGAAATTACAAGCTTTGTGGAGATTTTCATATGAATATTCATGGATGAACACAAAGGTTCTGTACAGGCCTTGCCTGACATATGATGTTATTTGAAATGAGATACAGCAAAATTATTAATAGAAATGAAAGTATGTCAAAGACTGTTGTGATTCATAATAATGGTTATGATTAATAGTAAAAGTGATAGCAATATCAATGACAGTAGTAGTGGAAAAAGATGAAGAATAAAGAGAAACCTCTCCCAGGATTCAAGTCCTCTCTGCTGAAATGCATAAATAATAGGAAGAGTCGCACTGACTGAGACCAGTGACTGCTTAGACCTTTATGCTGCTTTTGGCAGTAGTTACTAGCATATATTTCTCCACATATATGTATAAGAGGAACTTAAGAGCATAAAAGTTATGCTGTGCTTTTCTTGTAGATGTTCCCAGACCCAGTGGCTCGTGGTTCGGGAATTTTCAGAGATAGAGATGGTATCTTTGTTTAATAATTCTTTAAAGATTTTTTTTTTCCCCTCCAAATGTGACACAGTGTAACATTTTGGCGTGATCCATAGCCTGCAGAAAGGAGTTCCAAAGTTTAACTCAGAGTTATGTGATGAAGTTCTGGCTGCTCTGAACTCATTGCCTGGAAATTTCATGATAGCCTTTAATTCTTTCATTAGGAGAAGTAGAAATTAACCATTCCTTATTTTGCTCTCTGGGTTTTTTGAAAGAATTTCCTTCACTTTGGCAATTCTAGAGCATCCATTTTTGAGCACTAACTGATGTTGACAAGTAGTCACCTGGGGGAATTATGTTTAGAATAATATATATTTGCCATATCAACCAAGTAAGGCTCCTTCCTTCAAATGTTCCGTCTCAGAATCAGTGAATTATAACTAGGTCATGGTAACAAAAGTAAAAATAAATAAATAGATAAATAAATCAATAGCAATAAATCCTCCTACACCATCACCCTCCCCTCCTGTGCAGCACATCTAATTTTCCACAGCTGCTATTATCTTCTGCTCTCTGAAATGAAATTGATGTATTCCCCTGTAATTTTGTACATTTGTAGCTCTGGGTATTTTTGTCTATTAGGTTATTGGTGACTCAATAAAATAATATTGGTGACTTAGTAATAATTTATTTAATAAATAAATATTGATGACTTAATAATAATTGGTAAA
This sequence comes from Corvus cornix cornix, assembly GCF_000738735.6. Lineage (NCBI taxonomy): Eukaryota > Metazoa > Chordata > Aves > Passeriformes > Corvidae > Corvus > Corvus cornix. The sequence goes on from NC_046336.1 coordinate 10,450,917, forward strand.
AATAAAAAAGAAAAAAAGAAGTGCTTTTAAGAGTAGCTTCTACTAAAGAATAAGGCCATTAAGAAAATTAGCACCGCAGTCCTGGTGTTGTATAAGGTACTGGTCATTCCCTTTTGGAAAGGATATGGATGACTTAAGAGGGGATTCAGAAAAGGCTGGGTCAAATATCAAGCACAGGAAAAGATTCCTCCATGAAGAACCATGAGAATAATGTGTTAGCTTAGAAAAAAGTTGAGTAAAAGCAGCCAAGATAAAAGATCAAATACTAAAACATTATGTTGGGTTGACCCTGGCAGGACAGCAGATGCCCACCAAAACTGCTCTATGACTGCCCTCCTCAGCTGGATGGGGAACAGAAAACATAGCGAAAGGCTCATGGGCTGGGACAAAGATGGGGAGGGATCAGCCACCTGTGACTGTCATAGGCAAAACAGAGTCAATTCTTGGCTGTAACATGGGAGACATAGAATAGGAGATCTGACCTGACCATCCAATCTACCATTTCAGGCTTGTTTCTATTGCAATGCTTTGGTTTCCAGTACAACAAAGCTCTCAAATATCTTTGATAATGAGCCTGTGAGAAGTCTATGCAAATGAATAAAATATTAAAGGATTAGCTTCATTTTTAGTGTATCTAAATCTAGTCCACTTCAGAATTGAAAAATTTGTATTAAGCAAGCACTGATACAGGTCTCCAACTTTAAGTACATGTTTATAATCCACTGAAGTGGATTGAGATCAATAGGTTTGAGGAATGTGCTTAAAATGAAGAGTATACTTGAGAGCTTGTAGAGTCAAGGCCCCAGTAAAGAGCTCATCAAAGGTTTTCCTAGATGCAAAGTTGCCTGATATAAATTTGAAAGTGGTTTGGAATTGATTGGATTAAACTCGTCTGAAAGTTTGGTGAATGCATTTGAGAAAAGGGAAGGTGTGAAGGTTGAGAGTCAAATATTATTAAAGCTAGTCAGTTAAAGGCACTGCCACTCTCCCATATCCCTTTGCCCCTATCCTGAAGATCACTGCCCCCAGAACAGTAGAGCAAACATCTAAGTCCCTGCCCTTCCACTGCTGTTTTCTATAGGGTCTCAAATGAAAATATCTAATAGTGATTTTATTCTAAAATTCAAAATTAGGAACAGAAGCAATACAGATATGTCAATGTTCCCTTTTGTTGTTCCTGAATTCTTCTTCTTGGAAGACCAAATTCCTTTTGGTCTTCCATTAGGCCAGTAAACTCTGGCAATGAGACAGGCAAACAGCCAGGGAGTCAGAGAGCCTTCATCTGCTTCCACTGTTTGTACCAGTGCATGTTTGTGTGTGTTCAGGATGCTAAATGGAAATTCATCACTCAGTCTTGAATGTCTTCATGCACAAGTTTTAAGGAAGGCTTGTGTCAATTTAACAGGATTAGAAGTCTGCAATGACCCAAACCTCCCAAACTTTCACCTGCAAGGCTGTTCTGTGGATGGGAAGTCACTACTTTAATATTCTTTATTGAATGAATGTTTGTTAGTCAAACTGCAAAAATTGTGTGTATGCTCACAGCTCATGGCAGTCACGGTATAAACCGTGTTAAATTCACAGTTCATTGGAGAGCCAAGTCTTTGAAGCACACACCCAGAGTTTAATAAAAAACTCATAAAGCCTTTAACTCCCTGCCTTGCCTGCACACAGAGTATAAGCATACTTCATTATAGCTCTGAATAGGCACCACACATCCAACATGTAAGACATGGTGGATGTCAAAAGAGACCTCAGAAATTAGGATATGGTTCTACAAATGCACACCTGGGATATTTGTGACTTCAGGGGCTTTCTATTATTTTTCACGTGTTAGTATCTATCATTTACTGAATGTCAGTCCTTATTCCCATTCTCATGCATTTTCTTCTCCTTTTGATACTTTTTTGTAAATGAAAATACATCCTCAGAAATCTCTCGGTATTCGTTTTCCCACCTGTAGCTCCTGGCAACACAGTCTAGTTCAAATTGAGTTACTTTTATTAAGCCTTAAATTCTGGGGGAAAATAAGAACTTTTTCTTCACATTATTACCAGTATGAGATCCTCATATGTTTGAGTTTAATCCATTTCCCAGGAAACTATTACACAGATGGTCATTAGTTCATACAAGGAGGCAGCAAACCATGTGAACGAGCCTTTGGATTCAGGCATTATTATTACCAGAGTAGCTTAGTATAAGGCCAAACCCTTTGAGAAATTGCTCATTGCTATGGCTAGCATTCAAGCCAAGTCTAATTTAGGATTTTCACAAAATCTAGAATAAACTGGATTGCTGGAAATGTTATTTCTGTTGAAGCTTATATATGTATGTGTTTTTGGTTTTATATGTATATAGTGTTGTAAAAGACAATTGGACTTAGTCTGATCTGAGTATATTTCAGTAATTTTCTAATTGTTTTTTATGTCTCTGCTATTTTCCGTAGGTTTTGAAGTAGGTGGGTTTTATTGCTCCTAAAATATATGCATGCTATAAAGTGCAAGCAATAAGAGATAAATATGTGGTATGTAGACTCTAGGAGGAAAGACCAGACACAAGTAATAGACTCCCAGTTAATCATAAGAAAACTGCCCTTTAAGAAGGGGGATTATTTTATTTTTAGTTTTGGCTCTGCCCACTTCTGATCCAGGATTTGAGCACAAGTTTCACTACCGGATTTTAAATCTCTCTGGATCTTGTGCGTTGCTCTTTAGTCCAGTAGTGACAGCTTCACAGCTCTGCAGTCTCATTTCTCTAAAAAAAATTCCTCTAGCAAGATCTCCCTAAAGTCCTAAAGAACAACAGCACTGCTCTTACCTTACACCAGCATCTGGCAGTCAAAGATTCTTATTTGTCATGATTTAGTTTATTGCCTCTATAGAGAAATGCAGCCACACTGCCTGACCAAGCCATTGAGATTCAGAGTGGAAAGAAGACCATCAAACTTTGTCGAAAGAGAAGCCAGAAAAAAGCAATGGTGCTGGAAACTAACTTCATTCACTCTAAGTGTGTTCTGGTAATGGACTTTGACAAAGTCAGCTGGGTCCTGGTGAGTGAGTGGAAATCACCTCAGTGCACATGCTCCAGCTCAGGCCTCTAAGAAAAGGTGCAGAGGTGAAGGGCTGCTCCTGGGCCTTGGGCCAGACTCACTGTGTAAGGCAGAAAGTGGGAAGAAAAGTGTGACTCCAGTGCAGATACATTTCTGCTCCCTTTTTCACTCTCCAGCTTGAGTTAGCAAGGGAATAAAATAAGCCACACTAATAGCACTCTGCAGAGAGCAATGGGGTTTTCTGCTCTGCTGTCTGCTTAAAATTCTCTGTGTCACTGACAAACTCGAGATGCCCTGCTGTGTACCTTTGCTTTCACTGAGTTGTGATGTGAAGTAATGGGGAAAATGCACAACTGCAAACACTCTTGGGCTCTCTAGTGGTTGAGGAACCATACTAGAAACTGTTGAGGTCTCCAAAAATCATGCTTGCACACTGTCTGAGGAGAGACCAGCCACCAGACTGCACAAATCTATCTCTGCTTAACAGACCTCAGCTTGTGCACTGCCCATTGCAAGACCACTGGAGGGAAGCTGTGACCAGAGGAAGTTGGCTGACACGTTCCCAGCAAGCCAGAAGTGGACCTTCTGTATATGCTGTGATATCAAAGCCGTTTCAGGAGTTTACAGATATGATCTCTCTTCCAAGAGATTCAGAAATGCATGAGGCTATTTATAAAACAAGAATCCATTAAAAGAGATTAATCACAAAGACCTCAATTCTTGCTCTGGAAAGCTCTGATCCACAGATTTCTGGATCTGGAAGGCCATTTCTTGGGGATATAAATTCTGTTTGCCTTCTCATTTAAGTGTCTGCTCTGAGCTGGAACTGGGCACAGAACACCAAACTAAAAAGTCTTTTGTTTGATCCATCATGATTTTCTTAAAAACTAACACTGAATAAAAGCAGGAGGGCTGGCTCCTGGTGATCCACAGCTAGAATTGAGCAAATACTGAGCAGCCCCAGGTGAGGGCAAGTGTCAGTATGGATTAAATGTCCTACAGCTAAGGAATAAGATGGAAGGTTTGTGTTTCTCGTGCAAACTAAGGACAACCTGTGTCCTAAACTCCTCTTTGGGTCTGCTGTGACATTTTGGCTCTGTGTTATTTTGTGAGTCATGGTTCTGAAAGGTGATGGGCTGCAGGGATTGAGCAGGAAGGGAAGAAGTTGAATCTTTACCTTTTCAGTGATGATCAAATCAATAGTTATTTCTGTGCCTGAAATCACAATTGTCTCATTAAAATCTGAGTTATAGCTTGCGTGTTCTGCTTCTTCTGTTCCTTCACTGGTTTTAAGGTGATGTTCCCAAACTGTGTGAAGTAGGTTACTCCTATTGTCCAGGCAACATATGCAATTTTTCCCCCCCATTTTCCCCTTGCAATGTCCCCTTAAACACCTAAGGATTTATATCTGTTAAAAATCCATATTTGCCAAGAAATGAGAGAGTACTAACATTTAGAAAAGTGGGAGGATGAATCTTCACTGGAGATACAAAGTCAATAAAGAGACTTGCAGTGACCTGAACATAGGTCAAGTTGACCTATGTGAGAATAGAGACAAGAATGTGAGGAAAATAAGTTGGAGGAAAAGGTAGAAATAAAAATATAAGCTGCAACCATTAGTTGTGGTTCTGTCAGTTCCTAAAGTTCCTGGGCAATACTTTGCCTTTCTTTGTCTCCTGAGCCAGGATGTGAAAGCACAAGAGAGAATGAGCCTGTGCACTTGTCTTGCAGCAAACAGAATAGGTCTGTTTTCCTGAACAGGGAAAATGAGTTGTGAATCAGGAAAATGCACTTCACTGGGACATGAGCTAGAGCATGTCTGGGGGTAGAAGAAAGATCTCATGAGCCTGGGGCTCTGTGCAGTTGCTGACCATTATGATGCCGTTTCTCTCTCTGACTGTAACACTTTGGGTGGAGACCCTGATCCACCATTTTATATCATTACGGAGGCTCTGCATACAGATTGGTGAGGTAAGAGGCAGGGTTATAAAATAATCCAACTATTTATGTCCTTCATTACCCATCAGCCTTTGTAACTCCTGGCTTTATGTATTCCAGTTCTTATTGGGGACCATAAAAGAGAATTTGGATGAACTGCAAAGTGGATGCAAGAATATTATACTTCCTTAATTTTTACATTCTTCATGTCCAAGATGTCAAAGGGCGGTGGAAGGAATTTCTTGCCATGTGGCTTGGGGATACTCATGGGGATTTTTCTTGCTCTGCAGGGAGATGGCAAGGGATCTACAGTTAGGGATACGTAGGAATGTCATACTCAATTAATTTTGTGAAATTACACTCCAAGGTTGTGTTTAGAAAATGAATTAATATTGGTGAAAAGCACTGATATCCTTGCATAAAGGGCAACAGAGAAGAACACATTGTTATTATTAAACTGTTGTAGAAATCCTCTCTTTTGCTTTGACTGAATTATTGCAGTGGGTTTCCTTGGTGATGTGACATAGAATTTACTGGAGTGTTTGTATTGTATAATTGAAAATGACACTACCTTTATTAAACCGTCTGTGGGACCCTCAACACTTTTCTGTGCTGCAAACCAGCTTTGCCAGTGATTTTTATCAAGGGTCTTGAGCAAGTAAAGTGGAGGCTGGTCAGACAACCACAACAGAACACCTAAATTAAGAGAAGGCCGAGGCAAAAAACACATGCTTTATTTGAGGCAATAATAATAGTAGACGGATAATGAATGAGGTGGAAGTCTCAATTAATCACTTATTAAATTGTTTCTCATTGATAAGAAAGAGAAGAGTGCAACTGTTTGTGGTCTTGTCCTTTTCTCCCTCAAACGAAGGACATTATATTCAGGATGTAGAGACATCTTCCTGAGTTACTGGTTTGGAGCCAGGTTTGTTGGCACTACCAACACTGGCTGTTCATTTATCTGAGTAAAATGAGTTAATGGTTCTAGTACAGTTTTTCTTAGATAGATGTCTGCATAGCAAATTTCATTTCAATCAACCCTAATTGCTGCTTCTAGCAGCAGCCTCCCAAGAGAGTCTTTAGGGAGTGAGCAGGCTGTGGAGGTTAGATTTGGTTGGATCACACACCTAGGGATCAGTAACAGGGCTTGCCTTTGAAAAGCTTGCAGTCTGGCATTAAGCATGACTACTGGAGACTAACACTGTGGTTTGAATTTTCCTCATGCCTGAGGTATTAGTGTGCTCAGAATAAAGGTGTCCAGCTTGTGAAGTGCTAGTGCAAACCATTAAGCTATCTTTTCAGCAGTGCTCTCTGTTCCTGTGCAGCAGGGTGGCAATGTGCCTCACAGCTGAACTCCATCCTGCAGCAACACTGATTTTATCACCCAGGGTGTAGTAGGACCCTTCCATTTGAAGTGACTGCAATGCAGCAGTTTTGCTCTTTGGTAGTGGGGCTTGCTGGCGTTGCACCAGTGGTACCCTGTGGGGTTTGTCAAAGGACTGAAAGCTTAAATGTGTTCTCCAAGTATGCACTGATCTCAAAAAGAAATTACATCTTCATCATCTTCATAAGAATATAATCAATCTCTTGTCAAATTAAATTGAGTAAATTTTCTCCTCTTAAATGATTTGATTTTTGTAATGACTGCTTAGTCCTACCAATATTGGTGTAAAGGCAACATAGATACACTTTGATTGAATGTGGATCTTCTCCTGAATACGCCAACTTGATTATGTAGCTCAGTGAATACTAACTAGGAAGCTCTGGTTTCCTTGAATCAAAATGGTTGCTTCATTGCCACATCATTAAAAAGAAATCCAGGAGCCTGATTAATAGCTGGGCTCCAGGCTTCTCTCACAAAGACAAGAGAAACTGCAGAGAAATCAACAGGAACATTAAATATTGATAACTGTGTGGCTCTGATGATTTATAGCTTCTCATTTTGGGATGGGATGGAATAATAGATAATGAAAAGAAAGAAAAATTATTGTACAGTATAAATATATATTTAATTAAAGAAATTTAAATTATTTCCCCATACGAATCAGTAGATTCTGTTGTTATCAATCAGACAGTATCTGATCTTGGATATTGAAAGTCTTAAGTGTTTGATTAAACAAGAAGAAAATTTGTTCTGGATGTTCTTTCTGGGAGGCCTTAAAATGTGGCAGTTTTTTATTTTATATTTCTCCATAAACTTCCTTTTGGCACCCTGAAAATTAACAGCTTACTAGAATGCTTAACTTCACAGGTACAGAGCTGGCCAGGCGTAGCAATTCATTGAACCCCACACCTATAAACCCAACTGCATCTATTTGTCAGTCTGTCTGCCATGGGTGAGTCCTCTCCCTTTGATCCTCAGTTTGTGAAGTTACTGAGGTGTCAGATTCAGACTGGCACGATCCATATCAGTACAGATAAGGGAAGAGTGTGAGCCAAAACATGATATTTTGATAGTGATTTGTTTATTATTTGCATCTTCCCAGCCTCTCAGGGAATGCAAGCCTTGGAGAATGGAAAGAGGAGCAGCTGGATGAATTGAGGTCAAGGGAGAAACCAAGACACATTAGATCAAGTTCTACAAATCTTTTGTCATTGGAATCTGATGTGTCTGCAAAATTAGGCCCCTTATTGGTTTGTGGCTCAATCCAAGGCATTAAATTATCTGTATCTCTGGAGGAGTCAGAATGGGACAAATCTGAATGAAATTTCTCACCACTGGGCCTATTCCCTTTGTGTCATCCAACAGACAGAAATAATGTGAAAGGACAAAAGGAAAAGCAACTGAATAATAAAATAACTGTGTGTGTGGTTTTTCCTGTTAAACTCTTGCCTTGGATTATTTGGATTTTTACCCTGCAATGAGTGCTGGGGAATATTACAAATACCAAGAACTGCAACAACCCCTGTGTATCTACTCCATCTAATTGCAAGCCATGTACAGTTTGAGAGTGGAGCTATAGCTGCTAATCCCTTCTGACTTCCAGATGAATTGAAATGTTCGGTTGATACATAACAGGTCACAGGTTCATCTCATTCACAGGGAAAAGTGAGTGCTTTCTGCAAACAAACCATGAGCTGCACAGTTGAGCCAGGCCAGATTTGTTATTCCTTTTCTTCCAGGTCATTGAGTTGTGGTGAATTGTTTCAGAGCCCAGCGGACTCCATCCAAAGCCTGCCTCTAGTTTCTGAGGTCCAGGATCATTATGGACATTATGCATGGTTGCACCCAGGTGGCAGCTAAACATCTTCTAGGAACTGGATGAAAAAGAGGCCAAGACTCATTGAAAACCTTTTGGTTTAATTTGGGTTAGCCCTCAGTGTTAATTATGTTTTCAGGTCAGGCTCTGTCTCCTGTTAGCTCATGAAATTGGCTTTGTGACACCAATGTTGCAGGAGACATTACATCAGTTCAATGTGGCTGGATTGTATTGACTTGCTCTTTCACATCTGTGTACTTGTGCATAATCCTGGGGTGTCCATTAAAGTTTTCCTTCCTCCTGGAGATGGCTCCAAAGCAATTCACCACGTTCTATCACTTACCATCTATGGATGTGCACAGTCTGCTTACCATTACTGGGAACGGATGATTTCATATCCAAGCGTACAGTGCATTTAAATTGTGAACATGTCTAAGAAGCTCTATTCCTTTTTGATGCCTTATGCCCACAGGAAAGAATGAAAGGAAACATATGTGCATTTTTGAGAAGGAGCAAAAAAAAGGATTGCTCTCAGGAGACTTTCTCCTCAGATGCTGCGATGAGTAATGCTCCTGTCAATTATTGGGTTTTTCAGAAACAAGCTAAAAAAAAATGCCTAATTTTAGCTTCATTTGCTTTCTTGGATTGATGTCATTCCTACTCCTGTGAAAATAGGTATTCCCTGTGGAAATGAACAGCTCTCAGCTGGACGAGAAATCAATGCCAATCAAGATCACAGAAATGATTAAGGACTTCCTATCCTGTGCCTTCACTTGAGATTTTATTAAGAATTGTGGAGAGACATATTCAAGCGGTTGTGAAGTTTCCCCTGCAATATTAGCTTTGGAACATTTAGTATAAGTCACAAAGTGCTAAAATAATTAATTTTCTTCCTTTTAGCTATGGTTTCTTAGCATAGTACTAGGGACTATAATGACTTGATGGATTGATATCCATGATTACACACTTGTTCTTGGGAAAGGTGGAGTGTACCATGCTTGTCGAGTGTTTGTTCCTTTTTAAATTTGTGTTAATTATTTGATAGTCTTATGACTCTTTTTTTAGTAAAATCCCTCTCACAGGATGAGAAGTCAGTGTGAGATGTAAAAAACTGACAACAATGCAGATTTATGTCTGTAATTTAAACAAACAAAAATATATGTCTCTAAAGCATGTTCGTTAGCTAGGATCCTTTTCTGCCCCATGAAAATCACATGCCTGTTCAATCCACCTATTTAATGTACCAGTTTTAGAAGGAAATTTTGATGCTAGGATGAGATGTTGGATGCATAATTTTTATATGGTTTTATAGAGCTTCAGTGATGTGTGAATCCTACCTTTGGTGTGTTTAAGAAACCCATATCTCTTCTCTAGAGAGCTGCAATGGCTAAAAGTTAGCTACCCTGCTTCGGAGAACTTTTTGTCTTTTTGTCCTGAATTCCACTGCTCAGCCTGATACTGCTGGGTGGACTTTGCAGTGATTTACCACCGAAGCAACTGCATTATAATTGTGGAGCAACTAGTTTAGGACTGGTATTTAACAGGCAGGGGGTCACAGGACAAAGTGGTATTCCATGTAACTGCATGGAATGCTATGAATCTGCAGAAATTCATGCATGGGTATTTGCTTCTTTATTTGGTTTTAAATTGCTTCACTCTGTTTTAGTGAAAAGGCTCTGCCCTTGCTGGTGTACCTGGGCACAGCACAATGTCTTTCTTTTGGAGCAGGTGAAGCTGTAAAAGTTACAACAGACAGCTAATTTCCTTTCAGAGTTGATGGGGCTTACGCCCTTAAATCACCATGGACTTAAAGCAGATTCTCTTCTGTTGGTTAGAAGCTCCAGAGTCAAACACAAACATTGCGTTAAAGGTGCTTCCTGTTTGTAGCAGCTGAAAAGTGTCTTGTGGGCAGATGTTATATGAATAACTCAAAAAAAAAACCAAAAAAGGGGAAAAATAAGAAATTCTTCAGAGAAGTACTCTAGGACTTTTACCAACATGTCTTTACATCTCTGTCTTCTGAACCCTTGATAAAACTCAGCCACAGTGCAAACAGAATAATGCTGATGAGATTTAAGAAAAAAAAGAAACTGAAAGAAATATTTGTTACCTAGAGGGAAGGTTAGAGAAAATGGAAAATAGGAAAGAAAAAAACAACCAACCAACTCACTAAGCTAATTTCACCCTCTCATGTGTTTGGTATTCACATTATCCAGTGCAATCTGGTATGCAGACTAAGGACATAATTCTACGTTGTAAACTTATTTAAAATGAGTGAGACTGCCAGCTTACATTCCTCTAACAAAATTTTATATGCTTAATTTTATGGGTTGATCCCATGCACTTTTTGGATTTCTTAGTCAAGGTATTCTTCTGATTGTAAAAGGAGGAAAAGAAACCTAAGTGTCAAGGTTTTCAGCTGAACCCTTCTTGCCGTGTGTCCCCTGCGCTTTCACTCTCCCTTCCCAAAATTTCCAAAGTCTGTTTTCTTTCTGCTAATGCAGAGGGGAATGGCTGGCCAAGAAATGGGAGAGCTGAGGCATGTATCTTCCTGTGTAGGCAAAAAGATTTTTGTGAGCATAGAAAAGTTGTTTCAACAAGTTAAATGTTGAGGTGAATAAAACTGAGAAGGTGGTTTCAGCCTGTATTGCAGATCTCTGTGTCTGAGAACAGCCACCAGTTCTGCACTTATTGCAGAATCCCCCAAGAGAGCCCTGCATTGTCAAAGAGAATAAATTGCTTCCTCACTTGTAGAAATGGTCCCTGTAGTTCAGCATTAAGAAGTGAATGGGGAGGCATCACAGGAGAGATTTTGCTGCCTCTGTCTATAATAAGGTTAAAAGGTAACCTCATCACATTCTTTAACTATCTCCATTGGGGATATCTAGTATAAAGTGCAGGGATGGAAAAATGCTCATTAATTTTAGACAAAGTCATAACAAGAAACAGTAGCTGGAAATTGAAACTACATGAATTAAAAATGAAAATAAGATTTAAAAAAAAAATTCTGAGTCATTTATTTTCTTAACAACAGAGATAATTAACAACATTGGCTGACTGCTCAGAGGAAGAGGAAGGTTTTCCATTGCTTGCAGTGTTTAAATTGAAATGAGATTTCTTTCTAAGAGGGGGATTTTTAACCACTCCAGAAGTTATTGAACTGAGTAGAGGAATTCCTAGGTGAAGTGTTGTCATTAATAGTATCAAGACTTTGAGGCTGCAGGATCACCACTGGCCTTTTGGCTCTCAGACTTTCCTTGAATTGTTCTCTCCCTGTAAATCCACTATTTCAATGGCTTTTCCCCTTCTCCACAGGCTCCCATCTCCGGCCTCAGTGCAATGAAAATCTAAATTATCTCCTTCCACACTAATCAGCTATCTTTACTCCACAGTATCTGCCGGTAGAGGTTCTGCCCTGCTGCAGATGGTGAGTAGAGCATGGAGCTTTCTAGGGCAGGCAAAAGGAGATGAGATAAAACAAGGGATCTATTTAGCATCCATATCAGGAATAAACACTCATTTTCGTAATGAATTTGCCTGTGTTTGTCATCACTGCAGCCTTTCATTAGGAGGATGACAGTTGAGATTCCTGCATCTGCCATTTCCATGGTACCCCCTGAAGTAGGTTGCTCAAGGAAAGATCTCTTACTTTAATCACTGCTGTGAAGGATTGGGTTGTGGGTGGGACTGGGGCTGTTTATGGTGACACAAGGAAGGGGAGAGAATTAAAAGCGAGCTTTCTGTGCTAATGCTTGTCAGCTTAGCACTAATATATGTGTTCCTGAACTCTTCTTGACTCACTTCTATATTGACTTTTTTTGTATATGTGGTACTTCGTGACAAGGGAATATCACCCACCCTTCCTGCTGAAATATGGCTGCCTGTGTGGTGAGCGTGACTGATGTTTAGCACTAACCAGACTACATGACATTCCAGAAACAGAGGAAGGGAAAAATAATAGATTCACCTGAACTAGAGGGGAAACTAAGGAAATAAAATCATTCCTACACCATTTAGGGGCCCATCTAAACTGCATATCAATGTGGTTCCCTCATGTGGCCCAGTGTGTTCTATACCTATCTAGCTTGAGGAGGTAGCAATCTAGCCTTTTTAGCCACACACTTCAAGATTTTGATATTCTCAATTTAGAAGGAAGAATTCCTTCAGAAAGGTGATGGGAGATCTCACCAGGCTAGGCTGTATTGACAACCAGCTTGCCTGCCAGTGCTGTCCCTTGGTAGCTGCTGGGAGACTGTAAGTAATCAATGTGAAGGAACACAGAAGTGCAGTTGTTTTCTGTTTTCAGCAGGAGATTTGTCTGATGGGTGTTGCATCTTCTGCTTTGTAGCACAAGGTGTTAAGAGTTGAAAAAAGTGATGGTTAACTGTAGATAGAAGTTTCTAGCAGGGGCTTGCACACAGTGTGGCTTGACTCAAGATGAAGGAGCACTAAGGCTCTGCTTTGTACACTTCAATTTTTCCTGCCTTTGCAGGCATAGGTACCAGGGGAGGTCTCACATACATATGAGTTAGAGAAATCATTATCTGTTTATCTCGCTTTCCTTTCAGAGCGGTACAATGAAACCAGCAGAACTCTCCTCCCTCCTCCTCCTCCTCTCTTCCTACCAGATAAACCTTCTTTTAGAAAAATTAGAATGCGTTGTGGATAAAGGAAGGTGACCCTAGGTCTTGGATCTGTTTCCTTCATTAGCAGTGAATCAGCATGTAGTGATTGTTGCTTCTAGTGTCAATGCTGGAACATTTAACCAGTCAGAAGAATTTACAGATGCCAGAATAGAAAGCCAGTGATGCATATAATATATCCATGGAATCACAAATAGCTGAGACAAGGACTGGTTATTGCTTAGTTCAATATTGTTGTTTAATAGCAACTCTAAATACACTCTGCTGGGTTAAATATTGTACTATTAACTCTGGAGATAATGATCTTCCTAGACTGAATGAGAGACAATCATATTATTATGTGATACATTTCTTTGAGCTCCCCAAATGTGAGCGGGGTAATTGAGGGGACTGGCAATTCTGTAAGCCATTCTGAGGGTCAGACTCTCTCATTGTACCTCCCCGCCCCTTCCTAGAGAGGGCAGAAGAACTTACTCTGTGAATCCAAAAGCATTGGGTGAACATGCTTTTCACATTTTGTAAAGCACCCATCAACCCATTGTCTCAGCCAGTAGGTATTATCAATCTCTAATTGTAAGATATCCATTCCACAGTAGTAGCCTCAAAGGTAACAACTCATCCAGGTCTTTCCCTCATCCTTTCGTATAAGTAACTGAGGGAAAAAACGAGTTGTCTTCATGTTGATCTTTTTCTCTCTTGCCTGTCTGAGCTAGAAGAAAAATGAAAAAGGACCCAGCAAAGAAAGGAACCCTGTTTCTGAAAGAACAGTAATGTCCCTGGAAAATATCCCACCCTTAAACCCAGCTGAATAGTTCAATGAGAGCATAGATCACATAGACAGTTGGAGTGGAAGTTTTTATGATATTTTAAGAATACATTTTTAGCTGGCCAAACAAAAGCGGGATCTGGAGGCTGAAAGAAATGCCTGCAGTTTACCTTAGCTTGCAGTAGCCTATTCCCTTTACTTACATTGTGCTTGTGATATCAGTGTCCCTCCTTTTCTATTTCTCATGTTATCAGCTACTGTTTTGTTCAGTGCTGTATTTAAATGTTTCTTTTAAAGGATTCAAAGTTATTGAGGAGAGGAAACAACATGTTTATATACATAAATATATACATCTATACACGTGCATGTGTGTATGTATATACACATATGAAGTTCTCAGTATCAAACCCAAATTTTAGGTAGACTTTTCTGTTCACTTCTGAGATTTAACACTTTACTCTCATCACTCTTTTACTTTAAATTCAATACCTTTAGAGAGCAGCCTGGTATTGTCTAAATTCACAAAAGCTACCAAAGGCTGGCATCAGCAATCAGGAGATACTTGCACATCAGTTCTATTACCTCTCTTCAAATGACCATTTTAATTTGCATGACAGACACTTAAGCTGTGGAGAAACTCCACACAGACATATTACAAGAGCATTGTGCTGCTAAGTTATGTGAGCATTTTACAACATTCTGTTTTAAACCCCAGAGCTTTGTGAATCTCTCCACATCAAAATTAAATGTAATTTACTTTAGCTGTTTGGTGCTTTCCTGGGTAAAAATGGTAAATCAGGAACTATCCAGCAAGGACTATAAACAGTTGTTTAAGGCTTAATTTATACTAATCTATCTGCAGAATGACCTCTGCGAGTCTTGCTTTTTGGGGGTATTCAGCACCTGCACTTATTCTCAGGTTTGGTGTCTTTTCTCCCTTTGAAGGTCATCTTCGAGGCAGGTTATCTTTTTAGGCCTCTTCCTTTGTGGAGATGAGGCTTTATTTTTATTGCTTTTAAAAACAGGTTATATGCCTCTGATTTGCTTGCTGGTATCTTTTTAATTTCATCATGGGACTCTCACCACTGGATGCACTGTGATTTTGAGCCATAATTTTATTTTCTAGGTAAAATGAAGGACAAATATGAAACATTTTCTACTTGAAGTGCTAGGATACTTTCTATTCACAAGCCTGTTGCTACCAGTGAAACTACTTGAAAAGTAATTTCTGCTAAGCTCTATTGGACATATGCAGATATAGCTGTTTGGTATGGAAATCTTCACATGATCATAAGCCATGGAATAATTAATGATACAATAGCAGAGACACATTGAAAGTATAGGCTTGTCGTATCTGAATGAGAAGAGATTCGCTGTCCAAAATAAGTTGCTTCTTTGTTACCTTTGCAATGACTTGTGCATTTTTATTGAGCTCCCAGTGTTCCTGTAATATAATTTTTCCATATTGTGGTTTTTTGATTTGTCCTGATTCCCAGATTGAAAAATATCCATTGCTTTGGGATTTTGGTTTATTCTGTTGAATAAATATTCAATTGAATATAAATATGATTTTTTTCTACGGAAACCCTAAGGTAGAATAATAAAACATATAATAACAGAAATAAAGCATGGAAAAAAATCTACACTAGTTTTTGATTACAGTATTTTTGAGGAAAAAATGAAACTAGTCAGATCATTGGAGATTATATTAATTTGCACTAATTCAAGACTTAGTTATCTTTGTGTCTTCTTTGTTTTGATTTTTTTTTTCATTAGCAAATCTATCCTATTCCCTCAAAAGTAGAAAGAGACCAAAATTCCAAATGGCACTGTATTCCATTGCAGAAACCAGGGAGATATACTCCACACCACTTCAACGCTCAAAAAAAAACCCAACCCAACCAAACCCACCTTAGTCCTTATTGAATAACTATAATGTAGTGTAATATACAAGATCATAACATGAAGAGGCATCAACCATCCTCGTAACAGATAAAATAGAAATTATGGGAAGTTACTGAAATTGCTGTAGAATAGATATTCCTTTTTATGAATGGCATAGCCATTGACACTGAAAGAAATGTCCACCTACCTGAACTGATCCCAGCTGTGTATAGAGGCTTAGAATGTATTTGGAAGAAAAAAACAAACAAATAAAGGCCTGGATTTAAATAGCAATCAGGACACCACACAACCTAGATTTGCTAAAATTTGGTTCATACTAAGCAAATGTAAATTTTTTTAAAATATAAACATCCCTCTGTACAAACAAAAAGCAGATCTAATTTTTCTTCTTCATTAAAGCATTGTGTGTAGGATTACATGAAGACTTGTGTGTTAAAATGAAGATAGTGTTGAAAAATGAAAGAACTGGATAATAGAGAATATCAAATGGAGAAGGTTTGGACTTGAAGTAGGCTCCTAGCCAAGTTACCTAATGACTGGTTTTAGGCTCAGTTTTGCGTAATATTTACATTAGGGACTTTGGTGCTGTAGGAATTTGCTGATGGTGCAAAATTTGGAGACAGCAGTACAGAGAATCATTGGGATACTGTTCAAATGTGACCTTCAGGGAGGTAATAGAAATGGAGTGAAATTCAAAATAACAAAGGGCAAGTTTTTTACGCTGTGGGACTAATCATAAGATTTTTCTCATTTATGTGGGAACTCTGCAGAGATGGCAGAGGAGGAAAAGCAAATGGGTTAGTTGAGGATAGGATGAATGTGAGCCCTCACCTTGCAGAATTTCAGGCAACACAAATAGGATCGTTCAGCCTATCAAGGTAAGAAATTTCCAATGGAGATAGAAAAAGATGAATTCCATGGCAGAAGGCAGTGACATAAAGCAAACCACTGCAGACTACAAAGTGATGGTGAGATGTTACTTGGTTTCACCATTCTGAGACGTGGTGGTTCCTTGAGGAGAAAGCGCAGGGGCTTAAACATCTGCAGGTAAGGTCTACCAGGAGGGTAATAAAGGGCAAACTGACAGAGATTGGTTTGGCAGCCACAGTGGAGACTGAGGAAGGAGGTCAGGGAAACTCATTCATGCAGAGAATTTCAGTATTCAGACCAATTTTCAAAATGGAAGACATGACCAATAAAATAATGAGACTGATGTATCTACTGAAAACGATACATGACCCTAGGAAACTGGAATGATTTTACTGCTTTCAAATGCAACAGGATTCACAAAGCCTGGCAGGGAGTCTGATCATGAAGGATTTTTTTTTTCTTCTCTTGAAATCTGTGTGTGTCCTTTCTTGTTGCAGTGCTAGGTTTGGTTTAGCAAGCTGCAACCTTCCTGGAGAGCAGAGCGGGGCTGCTTAGGGCAGGGCGGCCGTTCCGCCCTCCCATAGGCCTTTTGGACAGCCTTGAGCTCCTGCTCCAGTCAGCTGGGCCCCACAACATTGTGACAGTAAAGGAGGTGAGAAGGGTTTCTCCATCGGGAAACTTTATTGTTACATGTTGGTCCTCTGGTTCCCAGAGGCAGAGTGCCCGACAGAGACCGCGTGGTCAGGGAGCAGGGGGGTTTTCTCAGGGGCCCAGGGGTGGTCCACGGGCAGAGCTGGGGTACAGGAACCAGTAGGGAGAACCCGAGGGGGTGGCCAGGGCTAGGGGCAGGGGAAGTGGGGGCCCACGTGGGGGCAGACCTTTAATAGGAAAAGCAGTGGGGAAAATACAGCACCACACTTTCTGTTGTTCATTAGGGAGGCCTCTTGGTGGTCTAATGCTTGAAACAAATACGCAGACAGAGCTCAAGTGTAAAAATCTATTTCCAAAGTTGGGGAGTACGTCATTGACTATCATGCACTGTGTGATAGCTAAATTAGGATGAAATGCAGCTGAAAATATTTCAGGAAGGATAATTCTCTGATGAAATGAACGGAAGTTCCCACCTTAGGTAACTCTCTAATAACTTGGTCTTTCAGAGAACAGTAAATCCTTGGCAAAAGTCAAGGAAATGAAAACGCTGTGCACAAGCAGTGTATGCCTTAGTAGTTCACTGAATCAAGTCTTAAAGCTACTACAAAAGACTCCATAACTTAAAGAAAATGCCATTGATATGATTCCTTGCTTTATTCTTGGAAGGCTTGTCTTCCATAGAAATCTGTTACAATTTCATCACGTCTAACTCCATAGGGACTAAGACATAAACAAAGCATTTTTCTTACACCAGGTGAAATTCCTTTTTAGCTTGGGAAGGACAAGTTAACAGGTATGACAACTAACTGTGGACAAGGAAATTCTGATGATGGCATCTTCCTTATTGCAGAGCTTTTTTCTAATGGGCCTAGAAGATTTCTCATGATTGAGACAGATGACTAACTCCCACAGACTGCTTCCAACACACCCATCTGTTTTTCTGGGTGAAGGTGCAAAGGATTTTTTTTTCTTCCTGTTGTCTTCTGCTGTATGGATTTATGTTTGATATCTACAGTGTTTAATTGACTTGGGAAATTTGTACTGTAACTCAAATCATGTCCCAACTTATAAATAGGTAGCATTGCTCTGGCAGAGCCAGATACACAGTGCATGCTCCTCTATGTCATGCAGCACTCTGTGGCACACAGAGCCAGAGGGTTTGACCACCTACAGATTAGGTTTTCTTCCATTTTTTTCTGCAAGGTATGAGGGGAAAGTGCTTGCCAGTGCTTGCACAAATGTTCAGAGATGGTTGATATCAGCATGTCAGGACACGTGGAGCAGGGCAGGAGGGCAATGGCAGTGCTTTGTGGAATGAGTCCTAAACAAAACAACCGGATGTCCAGACCAGCTGGCAAGTGCTGACAAATCCTGAAGGCGACCTAATAATTTTGGTTCAGGAAGGGGGCTGGTGAATGATGGATTTGGAACTGGACCTTCCCTTTGTTCCCAATTCATCTTCCACTGAAGCTAAAGAATGAGAATGAGCAACAAGGTAAAAGCTTCCTGCAGCTGTCTGGGGATTGTGTCACCAAGTCAGAGGGAAGTAATTTAACTTTTCCCTCTCATAAGGCCAGTGTATACTGGCAAAAATTTATTGTTTCTTCATTACTAAGGATTTACTAGATGCTTCACTGTTCTTGGGGGGAAAGGCAATATTTCTTGCTTCCTAAATATGACCTTTTATTTCTGGGTATCTTTTAGCCATCTATATTTTGCTTGAATAAGATAAATGTGTGGGCCATTACAGGACAAAGTCCCAGTGGATGATTAAAAAGGATTGTCCTGCATGGTGAGGAATACTTAGCTGTGTTATTATCTAAATCTTCATATAGAATACTTTCACAGAGCTGTGATACAGCACCACATGGCTATAGAACGTCACCAAATTGAACTAGGGGGAGGGATGGGTAGAAATCAATGAATTTTAGGAAAAAATATACCAGATCCTTAATGATATAATTAGTGATGCTTGCTTAGAGATAATGACGCTAATATCCACAGAAGTTCTAGCCACAGCTACTGCGTTCAGGGAGCCAGGGCTGTGAGAACACAGACCCTGGGATAAAATGGAGCATGTACCAAGACCAGCTTGTTTGCAAGTGATGTGAGCACTTCTTGTTTTGCAAAAGGGAAAATCTGCTCTAGATTTGCTCTAATTAGTCCCCTGTCTCTATGGTTGCAACTGAATGATGTGGGGCTTTTTGTGCTGTAAATCTCTTTTTAGTCTGTAAAACGTCTGTCATTTATTTTCAGAGCAGCTGTGTTTTTCTGATAGCTAGAGACACATCTGTTCCAGTTACTGTATCAGACACATTGCTGATGGCTTTCCCACCACCTCACTGTGCTCTGCTATCACCTCCTTTCCTTGTGAGAGGAAGCAGGAGGGAAGGCACCTTTGATCTTTGGAACCTATTAAGGTTAAGGATGCTACATACATGGTGCCTATCTGAATTAGGTGAAAACACAAACCACCCTTTTATGAGACACTTTGAAATAATAGCTCTATTCCCTGCAAACAAACAGGCTCCCTATATCATTCAAAGCAGCAGGCTAGGAAAAAAATTCCAAATGAAACTTATGCAAAGTGAACAAGTTACTTATTGGAAAATTGCACTCAGAGTACCTGCTAGTGGTACTCTGGTACTCTCCAGATTGGAAGGATGTGTTACACTGGGTGCACAGGGAGCTGCCTTAGGACTGGTAGTGCTCATTACTTTATTAGTAATTTATTAATAAATTAAAATCAATCGTTATTTTATTAGTATCTCTGTGATGTGGGCAGAATAGCTTACTTATTAGAAACACAGAAAGTCTGCAGATGCCACAGACACTGAGAAGAATTCAAAATGAACTTCATGAATCAGAGGAACTGTGTGCAAGAAAAAAAGCCTGTGATTCAGCAAGAGCAAATTCAGCAAGAGCATGACATAGGAGTTGAGGAGTACAGTCCATGGTGTTACCAAACAGCAGAAAGGAATAATAAACTAGTTAAGAAACTCCAGAGAGCTTTTACCTAAATGCAGAAAAACTGTTATGCATTTAAAAACCCTCAGCTCCAATACTTCCTCTGCTTGTAGCCTTCACATGTTGAAGAATATTAGGTCTTAAGGGTGACCAAAGAAGTGATCCCAGCATCTAAAGAGAGACCGACATATGAATTATGGAAACTTCACTGGAGTTTGTAAAGACAGGGTTAGATGTAAATCCAGTAATTTTCCAATACAATCAAGGAATAGACCAACTGCTACCTCAGAGTTATGTCCAGTCCCAATGCTTCTAAGTCAATGATTTCCTAATTTTGTTTCTTTTGTAAGCTGAATTCCCACCACCCTAAGTGCAAATCAGGATAAAATTTTGCATCTGAATTTGGAGTAATACTGTGACTTCCCATAAATGAATATTAACAAACAACCCTGAAAGATACTTTGTTCCAAAAACTGGAGGCAACCTACACAGTATTTTAGGAAGTATCTGTAGAATTGATAGAATTACACAGGATGAGAGTGCCTGATATCCAAACTTCAGAAATTAAAAAGTTAAAGCCAAACCACATGCAATTTGCACAATGATATTTGTAGCCCAATAATACCAAAAAATGAAGAAAAGTCATGTCACTAAAGCACAAAGTACTGTACAAAGTTTTGAGTGAAACCTCTTAGTTATAGGACAGGGGAAGTCCAGAGTGAAGGAGGATGAACATGATCCTTAGACCAGCAAGCTCAGCAGTGCTGGATGTTGGTAGGTGGGCTGTCCTTCTGCTTTCCTTGCTGGAGCATCCTTTTAGATGTTGTATTTAGAGCAACATCTGCAGGTGAAGCTGCTGTGGCACTGACCATCAGTCACACTCCAAAGCTGCTGCAAGTGTTCAGTACAGTCTCAGCTTCCGGGCCTTCCTAACATCTTACTGTGCTCTTGGAGAAAGATGATAGGAGAAATTAATTTCCAGCCTATTGCTTGAACATCTATATTTTATTAAAAACCATTTTTTTTTTTTCTGTCTGCAGCTGCTCTGCCTGTCTCTACCTATGGAACCCTGTTATGGTTGTGATGCTGAGGGAATTTTGTGCCAGTCATCCCAGGAATCGCTTCACTCCTCTCATTACCAACACAGCAGCATCTATTTTTCAGACATGAAGGCAAAAGAGAAATGTACTCCTCTACTTAGGTATCCTACAGCACCAAGATCAATTATACAAAATCCATGCTCTTGGGCTTTAAATACTGTAGATAGTGGGGATTTTGGAAATTAGATTGAAGTAGTTAAGTGTTGCAAATTTCCCCTCTTGAGCAGCTGTGGCTTGATACGGCTGCTTAAAGGATTCTTTGGCAAATGGATTGCATCTCCTAGTGGGATTTGTGCTGTGAATAAATAAATTTCTATAATCAACTACTGATACCTCTGCAGTCTTCATAGCCTTCCTTTCAACTGAATAGACACATGTATAAAAAATTTTGTTCATTTAAAATCAAGTAAGGCATCGAACCTGAATCAAAACTCCATATCTAGCAAAAAAAAAATCATATGGTTTTTACTTTGCTTTGTAAATTCATGAATTTTTTTAGAGCCTTGGCCTATTTAATGCTAGCTAGATGTCAATCGAATGCAGAGCTTGCTTGACAGTGGGATGCTCTGGAAGTAAGAGGTAGAATCTTGGAACATCTTGCATTTAAAGAGTGATATGCCCTCAGCTTTCCAAAGTTGTCTAATTTTCTTTTAAAGTGGTTCTGTCACAAACTCAACAGCTCTCTTGTTTCAAACAGAAGCAGAATTAGGGAATGCTAGTTGGGAGAAAAAGGAGCCTGAGGAAGGGAAGAAACTCCCCAGGCTAGACAGTGAGAGATCTTTAGTCATTATATTTATGTTTAAGTTGATAGTTGAGCTTCCAGAATACTGATAGTTTGGCTGCAGTTTTTGGCAGGTCTTGAAGGGTTGTTTTTGGTTTTGTTTTGTTTCTTTTTGTGTGGGTGTGTGTGTTTTACTTTCTCTGACCTTTGGAAGCCCTTGACACTTTATATGCACCCAAACAAAATGGAGCTAAAAATCTGATCACTTATTTGGTCCTGAAATGGAAAGAAAACTCTCCTGAAAATACTATTTTCATAGTAGCAGCTGGTATCAGGCACAGGGCCGGGGAACCTCTGCAGTTACAATTTTGAGTCTTAATAGCTTCTGACATAAATAGGGCTGGCTGTGAGAAATACTTCCATGGTGTGTATGTTGAACACTGTTGGTGATGCACAGCATTGTGACTGCACTACTGTTTTTCCTTAAATAACTTCCTCACTTCTCTTTGAGTCTCATTGTAGTGATGCCAGTGCTTCTGTCAACTTGGGGAGCTGAGTGCCAGGCAGTGTGAGATTATCTGTGAGCTCATTAGTGCTAGCTCCTGGAGCATCTTGTTCTTCATCTGCCAGCTGTTGTAGCATCTGATCTATTTTCTTGACATAGCTGGTCTAAATAAATAAATAAATACCTCACCCCTGGCAAATACATGTTCACACTTGGTATCTTACCACTTCCCACAGAAACTTTTGTTCTTTGATTGCTGGTTTTCTTCTTCTCCATCCTCTTCCCAGTCCCTCCAAGTATTAACTTAACCTAGAAATGGAGCTTTCTAGAAATATTTTCCCAGGTGTGTCTCCACCTTGGAGAAGTGAATGGTATGATCTTCCCCTTTCAGAAAACTAAGCATCAGTTTTCAGTTGCGCCACTGTGCTATGGTGGTGCTGAAACGCCCAAGCTTGAAAGAAAATAAAGTAAGGGACACACATGGGTCTGCCAGCTCAGAGCCCAAGAACAAGGCTAAAATTCAGTCCTAGTTCTAACAAATAGACTGTTGCCATTTCTGATGGAAAAGAAAGGGTTTTAATTTTGTTGGAAAGCCATGTAATGGTGCAAAGAATAGAACTAAATTCTCCAATGTCTTCTCTCCAGTGACTCTGAATTAGTAGAGTAGCTTCGTCTTGCTCTTTCCTCTGTTTTGGTAGCGAGGACCTCATTCTAAGTCCCTCCGTGTAATCACAATACTTCTGTTTCCCCAAATGATCTCTTACATTAGCAGAAGATAACTACTCCATTTTCATTAACTCACTTAATACTGTACTTGATTAACCACGAAGGGCCTGGAGCTTACACACCCATAAATGTATATATAATCAGTCTGAGAAATCAGATCTTCACACATTTTCTACTTGTTTGACTTTCATTGACTAGGGCTGAGGCATTTTAAAAGGCAGGGAATTGTCACTTGTCACTACTCTGTCACAGTAATTTGGAAGCCAGGCAGCAGAACTCAGGATTCCAATTGTGGTGATATGAAAGCTCTGTTACCAATTCCCAAGGTAAAATTTCAGTGGGGAAATGGTAGGACAAGAGCCTCCTCTGCACAGGGGTTGCAGCTAAGACAGAAGAGTTTGAGCAAGCAAAGGAATATCTCAGTTCACTGTCTGAATCCACTGACAAGGGGAGTTACTGCCTTCCTTTTGCCTCCCTTCTGTTAATACAACTCCTTAATATCTCTTCTCTATGACTTTCCACAGTAAAACTCAAAGCTTCTTCCTGCCTTTATTATAGTCCTTGCTTACATCTTCCTATGGTTGTCATCTTTAATGGATCCAGCTCTCATGATATGATCACAAGCCTGTACAATTCGGAGTGTGTCTTAAATCCTCAGCTGGAGTCTGAGATTGTGGAATCAATTTAAATTGTATAAAATGAGAGTTTCTAGCCCTGCTCACAGTTTGGAGCTCGTGCAAAGTGTGCTGAGAAAAGACCACATTGCTTTCCAGAGCTCCAACAACCTGGGAATGACCGGTTTCCTTTGAGAGATGGGAATAAGGTAGCTCGGCAAAGACAAGTTCAAAAGTAGATGTCTGTTTTCAAAAGATAAACCAAGGGGTCTGATTCCTATGGAGTGTGATGGAAGCTTCCTCTGACCTGCATCTGCTTAGGCAAATCTCCCATCAAGTCCCCAAAGCAGAAGAATGGTGCTCCCTAATTAAGTAGCAGTGATCTGAAAGGCGAGTTTCAAACACCCGAGACAACCTGGGACCTGTTGTATGCCCTGATGAGTCAGCAGCCCACCTTTCCTTTGCATAACAAGAGGGTTTGGGGTGTCTGTCCAGCTAATGCTCTATGCAGAGGAACCCCTAAATTCCAATTTGCAAGCAAGGTGTGATTGACTTGAGTCTGTGTTGGCACACCCAGCTGGCACATCTGTTTTAATCCAGCTGCTGGTGCCAAAAGGTGTTGAAAGAAGCCTTGAGACTCAGAAGGTCAGTGATGGAGGAAGAGCAGCAGGTGCCAGGAAAAATTAAAAAAAATAAAAATTAAACTCAATTTTCTCCAGGTATCTTCCCCTATTTACAGCCTCAGGAATTGTTCCCATGTGCAGGTAATGTTTTTTAACAGTATGGATTTGATCAGCATGTTAGCTCTTGAAAGATTGTTATTAGGGTTGGCTTTCCCATCCCAATGAACCTGTAATTTCACAAATAAAACTTATTTCAGCTTCATCTTAGGGAAAAAGAGAGAAAGAAAAAGCTGGAAGACAGCAAGGGAGTAATTTCTATCAAACAAAGGTTTTGGGCCAAATTCTTAGCTACTGAAGAACAGAGAAGCAGCCAAGGATTAGCACAATTCCTAGCTGTTTCTGTGTCTTTTTCCTCCACTGAGGCAGCAGGTGCTATGATTTATTCTAACTGTAGACAATGTCTCCAAAGTGGTGTTCAAGTGTTGGTCAGGAGTCCTTGAATTTGTCAGTAGAGATGATTCTTCATCCTTGGCTCCTTTTGAGTGATTTAGCTATTTCTTCAGATAGCAAATTCAACTTCACTGTATATAATGAAGCATGTATTAATGTAAAGCTCTGTCTAGATGGTCATGAGGTGGAAAAAATTAATGTCTAGCAAATGAATTCCCCCCAGCTTCATCTAACTGGAAGGGGGATCTGCTCAAACAGGCCTTGGAGTGAAAGATTTTCCCTTTCTTTTGTTCTTTTAGCATATCTACTCCCCATGACAATGCTATCAGAGGATCAACAGCATATAGCTGCCACAGACACAGGAGGAGCATCTCTGATGCTGTCTTGTCTGTACAAGCCAAGGTGGAATAAAATAGTGGGGACACTCTCTGTATTGATACCTTTGCTCTTTACACCTCTTTTCACAGTAGTTTTTGATGAAATTAACTTCACACCCTTTGGTAGAAGGATTAGCTAATGCATCGTTTGGGGATGTTTTCTTTCCTTCCCTCCCCTTTACTGCCTCTGTGGTCTTATATACATTTTACACTCCATTCCTTGGTTATAATTTGAGCCTGTGTGCTGCTGTGACACTTCCCAGATGACTAAAGCTCATTAGAGTTGTATTATATGATTATAATCACCTTAACTGGATAAGAAGGATCTCAATATATCAATATATGTAATATATATCCTGGCCTGTTCCTTTGATATCTCTCTCAGCCTGATGGGCATATCCTGACCCTCTGAGACAAATTCTTCTGAATCCCACTAAGTTTGTTGAGAACAAGGTATTTCCATAGAAAGGTGTAAAACTGGGACCAGAAGAGGCTTTTGGGTCACTCAGTGCACTCCCCGGAGATCACAAGCAGGCATATTGTTTAAATTCTTTCATAAACTTCTCAACATTTTTCATCTTGAAAGTAGCTTGGCCTTTCTGGGAAACCCAAAAGAGATTTGAAAGGGCAAAATACGTCCAGAGCATTCAATGATAGTGGCTGCACAGCTTTAGAATAGGAAGCTACATTCTATATGATATTTGGCTTTGCTCTTGCCTTGAATGAATCTGTAAACCTTGTAATAGGAAATTATAAAATAAGGACTTTAAGGGGGAAATCCCAAGCTTTTCAAAACCTTTGTATCACTTCTCTCTTCTCCCACTTAATAGGGCTTTTTCCCAATGAATGCTATCTTTTGATCTCCATGAAAGGACCTCCAAAATATGACTTCTTTCTCCTTTCCATTCCCCACAAAGTTAAAATTTTATTTGTCAAAGAACAACAATGAGTCCCAGAAAAAAAGAAAAAAAAAAAGTCAGGGCTAAAATACTCTCTGGAACATGAAGTAGAAACTGAGTTTTTACTTGGAGCAAGTTTTTGGGTTGAGTAATAAAGTGGAACATGGATATGTTAATGAAACAACAAGTCAAATGGTATTTAGTATTATTGCCATCACCAATTCTTATAATGAGCAGGATGATTGTTATTTACAGGAAATTCAGCAAAAAAAGCCCTGAAATTATTCCTAATGTGCATTTTTAAAAACATCAGCAGATTCTTGTCTGGCCATTAGTTGAATGCAGTACCATGACATGCAATCTACTTCTTTGTGATGTTTTATTTTTCTTTTTGAGCTGTTCCATCATATCTGAATATATACACTGATTTCTGATTTCTTGCTGCTCCATCTTTTAGTATATTTTTGCTTGAAGGAAAGAGAGTGGGCCATTTTTACAAACTGCAGTTCTGCTTTTAAATATCTTGGAAGCCTGTTTTTTACTTATGATGGTGGGATGGATGGGGCAGCTGTATGTGATATAGGAGTTAAAGTCATCACTTAACCATCAGCATCCACCTCCCAGGCACTCAGTCTAGCCACAGTTTTGTATGCACACAAATTTGTGCTGAAGTCAGGCATGAACATTAAGAGAGCTCCCTCAGCTTGTTCTGTGAATGTGAGAGGTTGAGGTGGGTTAAAGGGATGCTTTTAGCTATTCCCTCTGCACTCTATGCCTACAGGAAGCAGCATATGGAAGATGTCTGCTGCGTCAGTGTTCAGCTGTTAGTGCAGTTATGAATTGTAGGTAACTTTTGCCTTTTTAGTTCACCAGATGACTATAGGGCCTAATTCTTTAATTTTTATAAGGAATCAAATCCCAGTAGTCTTAAAGATGGGATGACAGGAAAGAAAGGGGCTCAGTCCTTTCACTCACTGCCATTCAATTTTGAGAGAGTAGTCAGAGAAAATTCAGTTCTGGCTTACCTGAGGGGGGCCCTTGCAGTCTGCATGAAAATTTCCTGCTTTGCTCAAAAATGATCCTAAGGAAATGTTAGAATAGTAAAAAAAAAATGCAGGTATTTATCAGAATAATTAGTTACATTCTGGTCACATCCGCTCCCTTGGCAGACCTCATGAGATACCCTCTAGCTGGGAAACTTTGCAATTCAGATCTCCCTTTGACAATGTGTAGCTGTAGCAGTGAGCAATCTAACTCTGAAGAAGTTGAGGCTATTAAAGACACTACTGTGATTGAAAATATTTACAAGCATGCTTTTGATATGGTTGTTCACAACACAAGGGGTTATAAATACATCTCTCTCTCTTCCCTCTGTCCTCTTCTACCCACCAGCTGGGGTCTGCTACCAAGTTTCAGGCAGCATAGTCCCATACGTATATTTTAGACTTTCTTTCTTTGGGAAAGGGAGTTCCCATTTTTTGTTGTTATTATTCTTAATTTTTTTTCCAAGTGGAAAGACAACAAGCACTGCAACCTCTTCTGATAATAAGATCTCGGGAGCCAGTCCATCTGTTTCTGTTAATATGCTACCCAAAAAATGGTCAGTTTTAACAACACTAACCACCAGCAAGGTCCAGAAATCCTTTTCAGTAATTACATACTTTTGGTCTTTAGAAAACACATTTGGTAGCCTGCTGACCCTAGAGAAATACCATTTTATAGAGGGAATCTTTACTAGCAGTAATTGGCCAGCTGGAAATTTCCCTTGGGCAAGTTTAAAACACATCTTCTTTATCTACAATGGAAAAGAAGTTTATCCTATTATCCTCCCAGACATAAAGATGTACTTTAGCCTCACAGATAACTTTAAAAACATTCCCATTATAGAGAGCTCTGCTTATGGATGGGAGGGCTCAATATGTTTAATAATTATCACACAGAGTGCATTTGCAGAAAAATGGGAATTTTGTGGCTTGGCAGTTCATGTATTTCTCAGCCATATCTGCCATTTGCTGTCACATCTCTAGACTCTTTGCAGCATTTTAGTAAATAATTAAAATACCAGGTCTGACCCTCCACTCCATTACAGCCTTTATAGCAGTGGAACTTCTTTGAGCATCTCACTTATGGATATTATCTGTTGCCTCCTGGAGGAGGGGGTAAAGCACAGAAAGGCCCTGACTGGCAAATCAAACATTGCTAAAGAAAGTTTCAGATGGGAATAATAATACTGAAGAGAAATACAGGGAAGAGGAAGAAAAAAAGAATTTCCTCATCAGCTACAAGTCACCTCAAGGATAAATGATAATACCAGAAGAGAAACCAAGTTACTTTAATTTCAACATGAGGTTTTAATGAAAAGTGTGTTTTTTCCCCTGGTATTGTCACAATTAGTTTCTAGGGGGATAATTGGAATCAAACATGATTGATTTTAGGTAGGAAAGCAAGCAGCAGGGACAGATGAACTTCTGAGCCACAAAGCTCTTTTTTTTTCCTATTGTCATCAAGAATAGTAATTAAAAGGAGGCATACCTCACCCTCCTTCAAGATATGATATTTCAGCAGAAGTGTCCCTAAAATTAATGTTGTACAAGTTTTCTACCAAGTCTCAGCATGTCTTTAACTTTTGATGTCTCCCTTGTGCTGGCAACCAAATGCACATTCCATCCATTAACAGTAAGACCACTGATAAGAAAGACTGTCCACTGTCTGTGGCTGATGGGCGTAGGGAAGCCTGCTAGGACAGGGAGCACTCCTGCTGACCTGCTGTTCCACTCATGGTGCTCACCCAAATGCAGGTTTGGGGTCTGCCCTATGCAGGGGTGGGATGGAGAGGCAGGTTTGACGTGGAGGACCTGCCCCATATGATTTTCTCACGTTGCCTGGCAGATGTAACAAAATGTTTTAGTCACACCACCATTGACCCTTTAAACACCCGTGGAATGAAGGCTGCTCTGGCACTATCTCAAGAAGGAGTTTTCATCAGCCAGCATCATTCCGGCATTTTCACCCAGACTACACCCAAACCAAACCTAACCCATTTTAGCTGATGTGTGTTTAGAGCTGTTCTCTAGACAGCTGGAGGAAGGGTGGATCTGTAGAGTGAAATGTTGCTGAAAAGGTATGTAGAACTTGCAGGTATTTCAGGGAGTTTTACTTTGGACCAGTTTAATGGTGTCCCATAAGCTGAAAGCCTATTAGTAGCTGGAGTGGCTTGGTTCCATGCTAAAGGAGTTGAATACACATGCTCCAAGGCAATGTTGTGATGAAAATTAAAGCTCTGGAAGTGGGGCTGATCAAGCAATTAACTCTGTTTTAACAAGATGTTTTACTGCAGATGCAGTCTTAGATACTGCCTTCTAGCAACAGACTTATGATGGGGACACTTAGCCTTCTCTTATATTTTACTCTCTTAAAATGTTCTCCATTGAAAATTTTGACCTTCCAGTTACACAGAGCTTGGCAATAAAGGGTGTCCTATCATGCACCCATGATGATCTTGCATTTGCCACATAGAAGGAAAAAATCCCCCACCATTTATTGTTATTAACAGCAACTGTTGACAGTGCAATGGGAATTGCTATGTGAATTACTATGAAAGAAGGCATATCCATTATTGTAATTGTTTAGAAAACTGTAACTTTTGTTAAGTAATTATTGAGGCAAGTTTGGAGAACATTTATTGCTATTTTTCTTCTAAATAAGTGTAACTTCAAGATCCAAGGGACCAACGCCCTATTATTAACTTCCAGAAACATAAATTGTTTTGTCAAGTTATTAGTGGAACTGACAATTTGACAGGTTTTTGTAAACGCTGACATGACATGTACATACTTAAGTGGTTTTACTCTGCAGGAAGTAGATTAATTCAGACTCCTTATTGCCCAACAAACTGTCATCTTAGGGAGATGGTTTATTAAATTTACCTGAACATGAAATGAAAATATGAGTAATGTCTTCCTATTTGATATGTATAATTTGTGATAGTAGTGAGAGGTGTGTATTTTGAACATTACCTACAATGAGAATTTGGTTGCAATTAAGTTAAATAGAGGATGAGGAAGCAGTGGATATGGAAGGCATTTCATGACTAGTTAGCTCTTGTAGTCTCAGAAATGGTAAATAATCTGGGAGGATCTGAGAGTTCTCTGGCTATTTAGGGAAGATAAGGGAGAGATTGTTCTTTGAGGGCAATTTCTGAAGACATTGACTTTCTGCCATTTCTTCAGTGAAGTCTCTTCACATTTACAGTACTGACTTATGCTTTTATTGTCCTAAACGTCTACTAGAAGAAAATTTTGATTGGAGCCTACCAGATCCTTCTAATTTCATGGAGATTTTAACAATACTAGCCTGATGATGTCCAGAAGCAAGGCCAAAGATAGGGTAGTAAAATTCAGCTCTGCTGAACTAAAACTGATGATGCAGGTTCATCTCAAAATGAATCCTTCTACCAGTACTTAAACACATATCCCTTTCATTTCCTTGATGGCTCAGAAGAGATTGCAAGTGACTCAGTTGTGTGGAAGACATTTACAAAGTAAAATCTTCTGGACAAATCTTAAAGGAAAAGGATTTAAATTTTGATGTAAAGGACAGAAATGAATGAATTAATGATTTGGAAAGCTTCTTAAAATAGTCAATGCAAAAACCTTCCTGTAATGTAATGTTCTGACTGAAAATTAACATGCAGAAATCCAAGACAATTTAAAATTATAGTTCCCATAGATACTGTAACTCATCTAGGAATCCAGTCAGGCAGTCCTTGATAAAAGTGCATCTGTCTGTGTCTAATTTGGAGTTTTGGAGATGGACATGTTAACTCCTTAGTGGGATAAAGGCAGATAAAAACTTGGGACTTTAGTTGTCCTCATACTCCTTCAATAAGCATGACAGTGACTCAGCTAAATTTTACTGTAAAGATTAAATTCTGTCATCAGCTGGACACATTATTGCAGGAGGAAAAGGCTTCTCTCTTCAAATGAAGGAATCAAATTGTCCGCAGGGGGTTTGTGGGGGAACAGAGACAGAAAAACACAGAGATGCCTTGGGGACTTTCATGCTGCAAGTGGTTCCAAACTGTGAAGGTATTTTTCTTGTCTGTCTTCTGCAAACCACAAACATCCTTTCTCTTGGGCAAGGTGATAACATGAGAATGAATAAACACCAGTTAACATTTCCCTGCCTGTGATCAGAGAGAGCCATCACTCAAAACCTAACTAACTGCAGCAGTAACAGAAAAAAAATAAAATTAACTGTTAGATGTGTGTTTTAAGCAAAAGCATCTTCTGAGCCTTTGGAGACAAAATAAATCATAGTATCCTGATGATAGTCTCTGAAATTTGGTGGTCTAGATAGTACAGAGAAAATGGAATCTTCTATATTTGACAGCATAATTATTATTCTCTGTCAGATTTATACAGCTCTTTCATAAGGAGCACTTAATACTTCATACGGATATTACTTTTCCCATCAAATATCACTTTAGAAAAAGTTAATAATTTAGGAACTTTTATATTAAAAAATGGCTAATTCAACAGATGCATATGATATCATCATCAGACATTGCATGAAGCCACTAAAACTTTTCCCTTTTGCCTTGAAGCAAATCTGGTGTTTATGTTAGACTCTCCCAAGCTTAAGGCTCCTGAATTTTGGGAGTTTTTTAAAGCTTTCATACAGAGGATAGATAGCTGCTCCCTTCAATGTCATTTTGTCCCAAGATTCATGGACAGATTACTCTCTTTATGCTTTGCCCTGATATATCTTTGCCCTCATTAGAAAAATCCCCAACTATTCTTCTTTTTAAGCCTTGATTTTCAGGTTTATCCAAACTTCATTTGCACAAAAAATCTCCTGTGATATGTATCATACTATCAATATTCCTTGGAGAAGTAATAAAGCAAACCTCTAATATAGTACTTAAAACCTTGAAAGCAGTGTTGGCTCCACTGTGAACATGACAAAGTTTTTAAACTACTTCAAACAGTGAGTATTTTCCTGTTTTGGAAGCAACATATAACTCAGGATATATAGCATAAAATAGAAGATTTGTGGGAGGGGGAAAAAATTAAAATCAATTAAGGTATAATTAATTCAATTTTTTTTATTTATAAATGCATGCTGAATAGAAGCCTGGATGGGACTCCATCCTTAGAGGCAAACATAAATTAAGATGCATTTGTTTTTACTCAGCATACAGGCACACATGTACTTACTCAACATTTATATAGATGTAACATGTATGTACATGAGCTTCTTCTCTCCTAATTTACCAGTCACCCTGAAGAAAACAAAGTGCTGTGAAGCCCTGTTGTTGGTGGAACCAGATTTGGAAGGAATAAATATCCAATGAGTAGTGTTTTAGGACATCACTTAGGCTCAAAACTCACTCCGTGAAGTCAGACAGAAATCTGGATAAGATTGAATAAATAGAAGATTGTTTCTGAAGTGCCTTCCATGGGAGCTTAAATATTTCATCCTTGACATTGCAAATGTTCTTGCTCCATCAGGGACATCATTGCCAAGTATCCTCATTGATTCTCAAGGAAAAGAGTTGTAACACCACTTCATGTTTCACTAATCTATGGAAAAGTACAGCCCATTAAGTGGAATTAAGGGATGCATGTCTCATCTTCCCATAGCAGCTCCTGAGACACCCATCAGTCTGTGCCTTCTGCTCTGCACAGGCCATGATAGATGAATGCAATACAGAAGCTGTGCTCTTGCCCAGCTCATGCTGGATGCCACCAAGAGCTAAATGGACACATTTGAACAGTCTGGGGGGAGGGTTGTTGTTAATTGTTGCTGCTTTTCAAAACTTAAGTTGCTTTGTATGACAGGAGAAGGCAAAGTAAATCACACATCACACAAAAGGTGGGTAGGTAAAGCAGTGGGAAGTAGGAGGTTTTGGTAGACAAGACTTCCTTCAAGGGGCATTTGAAACGTTTCTCTCCATTTACCAGGCTGGGAACTCAGGCACTTACTTTCACCAGTATTACCTCTCTCAGTACTTAAATTATGAATGACTTGAATTTTGCTGTGCTTTTTTAGGATCTATGAGTTGTATCAATAATGGAGTACAATACCTGAAATTTGTAGGGTTATGAATCATCTCTCTGGAGATAGCTCACTTGATTTGATTCAGAACTAAGGAATAACTTAAAATAAGGATCTTAACTGCCTGTGATAAGTGAAGTGACTTTCCCACTTGTGTCCTGTTTGCTGTTAGGCCACGAACCATCTTGGAAATATGAATTAGGATAGATATTGACAGGCAAGCACATATTCTTTGGAAAATCTAATTCCAGGTAAAGGGAAGCTCCAGGAAAGTGGCATGTTGTCAGCTCATGGGGGCAGTATTTGGAATAACTGTGTGCACACTTACTGGCCTTTGGACTGCACTAACCTCCCATCCCAGCCCACAGTCACCACTGCTGATCAATGCCCTTCCAGCCACATGCTGGGTCTTTCAGCATATTACACTGAATTTCTCATTGCATTGTTTCACTCCAATCAGAAAAATGACAG
This sequence comes from Corvus cornix cornix, assembly GCF_000738735.6. Taxonomy (NCBI): domain Eukaryota; kingdom Metazoa; phylum Chordata; class Aves; order Passeriformes; family Corvidae; genus Corvus; species Corvus cornix. The sequence continues at coordinate 10,484,454 of NC_046336.1, forward strand.
TAGTTGTGTACAATCAGAAGCAACTGGGCAAACATGACCTGCAACTCCCTAGAGAAAATTGCTTGCTTGAGCTGCAGTTGAGGGAGATGACACTGACCTTGTTCTGTGTCTCTTTAAAGATGTGGAGTCATCAGATCTATAGGTTTGCTTCAGATACCAGCAGCAAAAAAAAGAGACATTCTTCCAGAGCTATGAAACACATATACTAAGAGACTAAGCAGCATATCAAGCCTTGAAATATGTGGTCTAGTGAGTTTCTTAAGGATATTTGGCCAGCACAGAAAACATTCAGTCATTCTAATCTTCAAGGATTGAGGAAAATGAATGTCAACATGTGGAGGAAAACTGCAGGGTGAATTCAACCCATCCTTCTACCTTGTGCCTTGGCTGGACAGAGAACTGCAATTAAGAAGAGTCAGAGAGGCAACTGCTGACTCCAATAAGGGACCTTTGCCACTGAATCCAAGCCTGGGATACATCTTTGCTAGGTGGTGTTTTGCTTCACCAGATCAAGGGTTAAATCCAAATGACTGATAATGAAAATGTTTCTATAAATACACAGTGGTTATTGCTATGCTGACAACTTTTTTAATATCCTCCTATGATTAATTGACATGCTTATCTAACACTTGCTATATTCTCATCTAAACATTTCATTCCTTCACTTTATGTCTGTTCCTTGATCCTGTGATGCACCAGTGAGACAAAGATTAAGAAAATTCTGTTATTCTGGAAATCAGAAGTTTTCCCCTCATTTTCCCCTCTCTACCAAACCACAGACACATAAAGGTTCTGAATGTGGATAAGGAGGACTGGAAACCTTCGTGTGTTACTCCATGGTTGAAGAGTCTGTGTATCTACATTCTGTATGGAAAAAAAGCATATGTTGTGTCAAAAAAAGAGAGCTCTTTGAGAGCATGGCTGAATCATCAGAGAGTTTCAGTAAGGGAACACCAGTTTCCAAAGCCAGCAGTACCACGTGTGTCACAGAGACAATGCATTGCTGGACTGCTCTGTTGTCCACCCTGACTGCTGGGATTGCACTTTCCAGGAGGAAGGAAGGACAAAAGAAGTAACAGACAACAGTACAAATGGAAGATTTCTATCACAGCATTGGCATTTTTGTAAATGAAGTGTATAGTGTATCTTTTTGCTATCAAGAGAGCAACTTTTTATTGGATGGCAAAGCATATGCTTCACTAAAATTCAGCTACACCAGTTCAAATGAAAAAGAAATATTTATAACTTCTAGGAGAGGACGAATAAGTGAGCTTTTGAACTATTATAGTAGAATATTTTTTCTTCATCTTGATTGGTATAACATTTCTAATTTATGCTTCAACATTTTTATATTTTCATATTTTTATTATGATTTTCTATATTAGGAGTATATGAGGGGACTCACAAGAGTTTGGCTGTGTTTGAACAGGATTCATACTAATACAGAAGGAGAGCTGTTTTTGGTTTTTTGTTTGTCTGCTTCTAGCATCTGAACATGCAAAATACACTGTTGTATTTCAATACATCGCAGTGTTATCTTGATGTAAGACAGACTGTGATTGTGTTGACCTGCTTATACATTGCCTTTAAGCAAGGGAGCAAACTCAGTGTGGTTACAGTTTTGTCAGGAAAAACAATCATAGTTACATTCAGACTAATAACACAAAGTTACAGGCAAGTTCTTTTCTGCTGTGTATTGGATCTGTATCCGAAAGCTTTCACTGTTTTTTGAATGTGGAGTAGCATGTTGCACAGATACTTTCAACTAAATACAAGAATAAGTTAGTTTTCCCTTGAGACAGGGTTCTGATTCCTGCCATGGGATTGTTTGTTAAGGCTTCTGTAGCACTGTCCACTGAGTCGGATTGTGCATTTAAAGATTGTTTCCTTCAGGCTAAAGCAAATGTTTTAACAAGCGATGCCAGACCGATGGTGCAGTCTGAGCAGGAACTGGTTTTCCCACAGTTGCAAGTTACCAATTTGCTGCATCTGTGGATGTGAGCAGAGATGCAGTAACACCCCCAAGGATGCTCTCAGCACAGCCCCACTCAGCGAGTCATTTGAAGTTCAGTTACAGCAGACCTGTTTCCTCTCATAACCAGGGTGAGCCAGAATTCAGCATCCCAATTACTGGGTGCCAGTGGGAGGTGAGAATTCAAAGTGCAATAGGTTGGCTTGGAAAAGCGTGAATAGGTTCTGTGGCTCCTTAAATCAGCTCACTGAGAGCTGATGCCATGGTGTAAAGGAAAGCAATGTCAGTCTGATACTGGCCTAACCTACTTCTGGTTGGAGAACCAGGGGGTGCTATGAAAACATCAAGCAAATAACGTGCATTAGCTATTGATTTCCTCTTTTTGATTTTCACTTTTCTTTCTCCCCTCTGTTCAATAGCTTCGTTGACTCTGCTTGGGGACAGTATGACTTCATGGAGGAAGGGAACATGCCAAAAAAGAAGAAAACGTGAAGTGCTGTTGAGATCAGCGCAGAACTCCCTGGGGTTTTATTAAATAAGTAAATTACTTGAATGTCAGCAGCTAAAAGATAAATTCTCAATTCAGAGATGATGAAAAAAAAAAAAGAAAAAAACAAACGAAAACCCCTCCTCACACAGGAATGAATAATTGAAATTTTGCAACAGGCATATGAAAAACTGAATTCTAGATTAACTCCAATGGCTGCAGTTTGGAAAGCAGCTTAATATAGATAACAGCAGCATAAGAAGATGCAGCAGTATGAAGGAAAAAAAACAGGTACATTTCAGAAGAAAGAACGTTGAAAGCTGCATACTGAAAAGGGACGGGACTTGGGAGTTTAACTGAAGGGAAAAAGTAAAGTAAAAAATAAAAAGACACCCTGTATTCAGGTGCATTTCAGAATGCCATAAGTATTCTAAGCAATCTTGTAAGAAAAATGTTGTATAAATCAAAGAAGGTAGTGTTATTGCTAGAAGGCTTGGGGAACGAGGGCCTTGCTCACAGCAGTGTTCAGGTTTGAGGAATAAAATTGAGAAAACATGTAATCACTGTTGAAGGGAAAGCAGTGCTGAGCAATCACAGATTAGTCCTGATTTCCAAGATTCAACTACACTAAAAAGAGTAAGAAAAGTCAGACTTATTTCTCCCTGATAAAGATAAGAGCTCCGTGGGGACCTACACGTTTCTGATAGAATCACCAAAGAAGCCTGAGAAAATGTGATCCAATTATATTATTTAAATAACCAGCAAGTGGGAATGTTTGGCTGAGTGTGTGTCAAAAGGGAATTTCAAGTGAAAGCCTTGGATTTCAGAATTAAATTGGCAAAATCTGAATATTACTTTTTTGATGGGGAGGGTCAGAGAGAGAAAGAGACCTATGGAGCTCAAGAGTAAGAATGAACAAGTCTTTCTCAACCTAAAAAAATTGTCCTTATTGGCCTTAAAATTAAGACAACAGTGACCAGATGGAGACTCACTGGAAGCAAAAGCTGAGTGTGGTCCCTTGCACCTCTCCATTCACACCTTACTTTGCAATGTTTTTTCTTGGTGTGTCCAAATTCACCATCTACCTAAATGCTTCCTTAAAATCACAGTGTGCTTTATGGTGGAAACTTAGAGAAATCAGTGTTTCACTTTGCACCTAATTTCAAACTGTGCGCAAAAAACCATCATTGCTCTCTTTTGTTCTTCCCTTTTGTTTTCCCCCTTTTGTGTGTGTGTGTGTGTGTGTGAACAACTGTAGCTTGGTACAGGTGCAGAGGCAATAGAGGATGGAAATGTAATCTGGAGGAAGCTGTGAGGGCATGAAGGGCCTGGTGAGAAGTGACTGGTATCATCTGTTGTTGTTATTCCAAGCAGCCATATCATAAGTGACATGTGTTTCTTTTGAAAAAGTTTCTCCTATCCCATCTGTTGTCCATATGGGTGAAAAACATGTTTTTCAGCATGCCCACACCTACTCACTGGCCAACAATCTGTCCTGGCCTAAACATGGCTGCTGACTGTGCCATAGCAAATTGGTCTTCTTAGAAACAACCAAAGGAATCTCTGCCTCTGATATGGGCTCTAGGAAAAATTTGAGAAAAACGAACATATGCAGCAATCTATTTTGAGCCAGTGGGATTCTTTAGCTTGCCTTGCTGCTCTTTCAGGGGATAGAGAGAGAAATTGTGCTGGATTTTCAGCCAACTGGATCAATTGAGATAGTTTTTTGAAAAAGGGCCTGTGCAGAGACTTGGTATAAGCTAGACTGGCCCCATCCCAGATTAGAAGAAACCAAAAATGGGTGATATCTTAAAGTCTATCTGAGATTTTACACTGGACCGATATACATTGGTTTGGTGAACTGGAAAGGCTGCTTTTAGGTGGGAATTTGCCTTGAATTTTTATGCCTCTGATATGCACTGGAGAACAGTGCTGGTGTCCCCAGAGTGGTATTCTTCTTGGTGGAGCCACAGTTGAAGCCCACACTTGAGCACTATCACAAGTCCCCACATTCCCAATGGACCCATGCCCTCCATCAGGTAGTTCTCTCCATATGCATACGGTACATTTGGGAAAAGCAGCTGACAAGGAACTTCACTGCAATAAGCACAATGCAGAATTGTATGTATGTATGTTCTGTATGTTCCAGAATTGTAATGGCTTTCGTCAAATTAAACTCTCCTCCATCCTTCTTTCTATTTCAGCGGGACGTAGCATTCCTGCTGAAACCAGGGCTTTCTGGAGGGAGGTGCAGCCATTCACGTGGCACAGAGAAAACCACAAAAATCCCTAATTGTGTGCCTAGTGAACAAATCTGAAGACCTGATCCAAACAGTATTAATATACTGGGCAAAAGCATTTTAAAACTCCTTACTGACTTGGTTGTGCTTTTCCTCTTGAGGTTTGGACCTTGACTTAATTTAGCAGTGATGCTTTTCTCCTAAGTATCAAATAGTGCTTTTCACAGTTGATATTCTTTGTGTGTTCCTTTCAGTCTGGAGAAAGTATATTCCCATTTACAGGGTAAAAGTTTGAGTTCTTCTAATCCTCTTGTAATTGTCATTTGTGGATGTAATGTTTTTAGATAAGTTGATCTTACAGTATGAAAATGTCATTGTGGTTTTCAGAAACATTACAATTTTCAGTTTGCAACTCAGTAAATCACTTCAGTCTTTATATTCTGCAAGTCACCAGGCAAGTGATCTCTAATGTCTTATGCATTCAAAACCAAAAAGAACTGAGAACAGCGTCAAAAATCTACAATTTGATCAGGTTTGGAACGTGAACAACACAGCTTAAATATGAGGCTTGGGGCCCAGCAAACCTTGACTGTAGTGCTGTGACCTTGTTTCAAAAGCTGTAGAAATCAGGAAAGACTGGCACAATGAAAATCAGTTAACAAGGAAGAAGCTTCTTCAGCTGATAACCAATTTGAGAGTCTGAATCTACTAATTCTCTTCCAGGCTATCTTCAGTGGTTTCATGCTGTATTTCAGAGTGTGGTTTCTTGCTGCATCCATCAGGTGTGCTCCTGGTTTTTTTTCAGGAGAAAGAAAAGTAAAATATCAGTCAGACTTTGCAGGATGCTCCTTATGCTATGGAGTTGTACATCTCCATAGGCAAGCTTTGGAAGTCCCTGGATAGTAAGTAGTCTGAATCACTCATTATTCTCTTAATCATAGATGCAAACTGCAGGTGCCTGAATTCAGCAAAAGATGCACTTGCGTATGCTCTAAATACAACTCTAAGTGGCTATAAAATGTCAGTATTCCCTATCAAGGAAGTATGGAATAATATATGGAATGGAATAACACTTTGGTGATTCTACTTATTTCTGGACTTCAGAAGATAATTTTTTTTCAGGGTTACATGAAAATTAGTGTGTGGTTAGGAATATATTATTGTTGTTGGAAGCAATAATTGCTGTTGGAAGCAAATTATCTCGCCAAGCCTGCATGCATGAAGTGGTTTTCCTCTCTGTTCTAAAGTGTGCAGAAGTCTGTTTTGCCAGAACAAAGGGAATGCTGCTTCTCTCCATTATTTCAAATAAATCCAGAGTCCCTGTTTGCTACCAGTCATACTACAGATGTGTCAAGATTCAGTTATTAAAATAATTAGAAATGCCTCTGCCCAAATTAAGGTGCAAATGAGACCACGTGCCAAAGTTACTAGTATGGATTTTATATAATAGTAAATATGAGAGAGAGAGAGAGAGAAAGAAATAGAAAAAGAGGTGAGTGGAGAGAAAGATAGTGACAGAGACAGATTAAGTAGAAAATATCACCACTCCGTGGATCCCCATGGTCTCCCATTGATCCTCTCCATCAGGTCTTGGTGGTGAGGCTCCCTCAAAAACACAGAGTTAGGTGGATTAATATATGTTTGGGCCAGGTGGGAACACTCAGGTACCTCCCCTGAAGGGGGATAAGTTTAACACAGTCTCTCACAACAGATGCTGGATCTGTTGCATCCCTTTGCATCACGAGCAGACCTCTGCTTCAAGGCCTCAGCAATGAGTCTGGGGAGCGCTTTGGGGGTCTTTGATGGATTAGGGCACCTCCTCAGCTGCCCCTTGTGTGAATGTCCCATGGATGTGGCCTTCCTGGGGTGGGGGGTTTTACAGCTGAGCCAGAGGCTACCCACACAACCAAACCTCTCCTCCTCCATTCTTGGTTGGGTGTGGGGAGGAAGTCTGTGCAAACCTGGCCTCAGCAGAAAAGCCTTTGGGCTGTGGCCTCCCCCAGCCCAAACCCAGCCAGGGTTGATTTTCAGGACAGATGCTGGGTTTGGCTTTCATGTGGATGCATTCTTCTCCCTCAGCCTTGTTTGCTTTTCTTAGACCCGAGGTGACTGAATAATAGTGTTACCTTATCAAGTTCCCTTAGGCGGCTGAATTCACAGTCCAAGGTTCCACTCTGGATATTCAGGGTAGGGTGGGCTTTGGTGTCACAGCTTCTTTATACAGTATTGTCATAATGGGTAAAAGTTTAAGCCATGAACCATAACATTGACAAGAGGTAGGATAATGTTTTGGATGTGCCTGACTCTTCCTTTTAGACAGCAAGAGAACTTGAAAATCCCAGCTATCTAAGGTGGGTGAAAGAGGAGTGTTATCAGGTAGCAGAGCAAACCTTCATAATACTCCCCTGCTAATGACTTTTAGGAACTGTATCTTGGGAGTGTTGTCATGGCCTTTTGTTATCTCCCCATAGAAGAGCAAATAAATTGCCCTTAAATATCAGTTTAGAAGAAAGCCAGAGAAGGGGTAAAATGGGCAACACCACATGCTGGTGTTCCTTCTTGATCTGTACTTTCATATTGGAAATCACCAGGATGCTTTTTCTAAGAGAAAAGCTATCAGTGTCAGAGTCCTAATGACAGAGAGGTCATAGCAAAATCTGGAATACAGATTTTGGTTTTGAAAAGAGATGAAACCAAAGGAAGGTTTGAAACAGATGAAACCTGTCAGGAAACACAGGAGCTATTGCCAACAGTCTCTTTCCTTTTTCTTTAGCCCCTCTGGTTACCCTGCAGACTGGTGCACTCTTCACAACAAGGGAAACATTTTTCTAGGTTGTTAACTAACATTATGAACATATTTCCTTCTGGCGGAATGTGAGATTTTATTGCTGTTACTCCCTGATGCACAAACAAGACTGTGAAGGAAAAAAAAATCCCATCATAATAAAACAGGTTTATTAAACTGGGGCTATTTGCTTACAGACTGATGCTGAAATTAGAAAAGGCCCCATTTCCTCAGATAACCGGGTTCTGAGATATGCCTTTTATTAAAAAAACCTACACAGTCCCCTCTTGCAGTGGAGTAAGTGAAAAATAAAAAGAAACAAACAAAAAACCAACCCAAAAACCCCCAAGAAAACAAAGAAACTATTCAACGTGAAAGTAACCATGCCTTGCACACTAGCTGATCATACTGAGAGAAGGACTTTCACGGTTGAAGAATCATTAATTAATGATCATCTTTGATTACCTGCTCTTGGTGTTTCTTTGCAGTCCTGTTTCCTCAGGTGCTCTAATGTGGTTGAGATGTTCTGTGTGGTCATACTGAGATATATCCATTTAGCAAATAGGTAGTCCTCAGCTAAGAAAGTATTAAAAGTCTACAAGTTCTGTTGAAACACCTGAGAACAGGAGTTTTGGTGTTGTTACCCCCTGCCAGTAACAGCTGTTAAATAATAGGGAGACTACTAAATACTGTGAGACCTCCTCTGTACTCCCCATAGTCCTGTCACTTCTGCATGATCCTCAGCAGACACATCTGGATTTATAAAGGTTTTGCAAATCGCTTTTCTTACTTTATTCTGCTCTTAACTTACTTCATGCTTTTTTTGTTTTTTCCTCTGGTGATTACTTACCAAATTAGGTATTTGTTTTGATTTTGAAGGTTTTTGGACAATGAAAGCTTGGTCCTTGTGTTGTGGGTGCTTCCCAGTGGCAGAGATGCCCTATGGACGTGTTTGGAGAAAGATTTGGGATATATGAATCCCGTTTCATTCTTTATAACTGAACAATGTGGCATTTAGAATGGGCTGCACAGGTGATGGCTGATGTGGCCTGGGTCCAAAGGAAGTTTGTGTCTGTCTTATCCCTTTCTGCCCCTAAAAGTTCATCAAACCTGGAGGCAACTGTTGTAATACAGTTTGGAGGCTTTTCAAATCTCGACCCAAACCACCTAATGGAAACATGGGCTACTCTATGCTTGTGTCTTCCCAAAATCCAGATGATTTCTGCTTGGGTTGCATGTGATTAACTATTACGGTTATTTCTTAAGTGAATTGCAGGGCCCTCAGTATTGCAGGGCCCTAAAGGATGGCAAAGGTGTCACCCAGGGGTGTTAAAGTGCCATCTGTAGAGTGAGAGCTGAGGCTCAAAGCTGTCGTCCTGTTTGGGGAATTTCAGGGACATAGTACCTTGGTTTAGGAGGTGATAAAGACCACAGAATTTGGAAAGGTTTGTGGTGCCGGTTAGTAATGAGAATCAGCCTGTATTTCTCCTGAATGTGAAGAACACCCTCTATAGTGCACTATATTGCCATTTCAGAGAGGCAGAAATTTAGCCTGTAGTTTCCCTTTGCCCTCCTGTTCCTCAAGAGCTGTATCCTCATCCCCCAATCTTAGCTACATTTCATTTCCCCAGTTAGCTAAATGCTTTGGGAAACATATGTCTGAGTCAATGAAGGTTAACAGGATCAGATCCTCTGCGGGTGTCAAGCAGCATTGCCCCATCATCATTGAAGAAATGACACCAATTTAGGTTTATTCTATTGCATTTCTCCTGAGGACTAGTATTGGCAATGGCTTTGTGCTCATTAAAGGTGTCTTCCTGACTCTGCTTTTCTCTGCTCCTGTGGAAATACATCAGTTTAAAAGTTCAGTCCCTGTAAAATAGAATGGCAGCTGTTCTGTGAATGGAAAATTATCTGGTTTGTTACAGGAATGCATATGTAAATCACTGTTGGGAAACACTATGTTAAAACTTATTGTTACCAAATCCTCCACATTCTGAATGGGAAACTTTGTTAACTGAGGAACTATTTTTCCTTGGCATTTTGTAAGAGGGTCCTAAAGACGTCAAAAGGAGGGAAGTGGGTGTGATGAATTTTATAACCATGAGTCATTTTATCTCTGGGACAATTTTTGATAGGCATGGATGGTTCTTTTCCATTCCAGGAGGAATTCAGATTTCATCTGACTCGTTTTACCAGCGGCCAGGACAGACAGTTCCTTGCTTGGAGATCTCAGGCTCTGGGTCCCTGTGGTGGGAGGTGATGGCAGTCAGTGTGGTACAGACTGAATGTGGGAGGTGAGAGCTCAGCAAAGAAAAATGAAGGAAGAGCCAGACTGGTTTGCTGCTGTCATCTCACTCTGAGTAGCCAAGTGGCCTTGGCTTGGCTCAGCTAATACAGGAGCATATATTTTCTCTTAAAGCCTCTTAGAAAGAATCCCCCACTGTCCTAAATGGCTCAGTGTTCTCCAGGGCATGAGCCACTCAGGAAGCGGTATCCTCTCCTAGGTGTCACCTGGAGATCACATAATATTAATCTATGTTGGTGCCATGGGGAAAAATAAGTTTCTCCTCAGGGCTCTGTTAAAATTCAAGAATCTTTGATTTAAGAGAAGTTAGTGGGATAACCACCTGTTCAGCCAATGCTGCTCCGTGATCAAAGTAGAATTTAAATAGCAGTTTGGTGTGGCAAAACTAGGCCAAGACCAATGTATGGCATATATTAAACTCTGAGCAGAAATCACATTTGCTTTTCCTGGCCTTATCTTTGCACTTCTGACCACACTTTTTCCAGAGCTGGAAAAAAATGGTGTCTGACCAGAAGATGAGAGCTCTCTTTAGCAGTCAATCTGAATTGTGCTGAGTGCCCTGCAGTGCTCTTGCACATATGTATCATCTCTGTGACTCCCTTATGCATAACGGGAAAACTCTGGGGTTTAAATTAGGTGAACTATTTTTTCTTTGCCATTTTAAATGTTTGATGGCATAGTGTTGCTTATTATATTTGTATCATTTGCATTGTTGGGTTTCTGTGGCATTCAGATATGTCTTTTAGTTTTCTAGGTTAATTTTTGTTCTGTGTTTTTCTCATGTGACTTCATCTCTCTGCCTGTTATGATATTTCAATTATTCACAATCACTGCTATAACATATCTAATCGACTTGGGTTCTTTTGACATTGTTTGTGCTATATATGCCTAAGTCTTTCAGATGCTAATGTGGAACAAGATCTGACATCACAGACTTTTCAGAGTCACAGAGCCTTCCTTGTTCCCATGATCTATTCTAAAGTCAGACAATTTTAGAAAATTATCTTTCACCTATTTTCACACTTAGTCACTGTGAGCTCATAAAATCTATTCTGGCTCACTTTCAGATTAAAAGCTAAACACAATCATGAACCTAGGTGAAATCTCTTACTTGCCTTAAAGTAAAACTACGACAAACTTTGTCTTACTTTTAAGATGGGAACTGTCTTGTAGTGCTCTTGACAGGCATACCCTTTCCAACTGAGAAAACAGACAGCAAGATTCTTCATATATTCATGTGCTTCCCAATTCTAGTAGCACTTATCAGAAAGCAGTACACAGAAACCAGAAACAGGTGATGACAGCAAAAAAATCTCCCTGCTGACTTAAGTACCTCCCCACCATCTGGAAAGGCACAGCAATAGCATGTCAATGTTGAGTATGTGTTTATGTGTGTTGTGTCACAGACACAGACATCAGGTCTCTTCCAGGTGGAGATTCTCTGCAGAAGTTCCCTAAATTTGAAGGAATTGTGCTCAGGTAAAAAAGGTCTGAGTGAGCACAGGACTGATGTAGGAATGTGACAGCTCCCAGGATGTGTACTACCAGTCTAACCCCAGCACTGCTCCACTCACCTGGATGGCCCTTTTTAACGTCACTGACTGACTCCTGTTCATTCACATAGTAGACAGCACCCGTTTTATTTATTTCTCTTCACTTACATATTGTTGTACATTTTAGAAATAACAGAGTGACTGGGTGAATGCACCTGGGGGAAGGAAATGTTGCCCCATCTTCAGGAGCAGTTGAAAGGTGGTCACAAACCTCACGACTGGGTAGGAAGAAGAGACCCCCCTCAAACATCTGCAGAGCCAGGAGCATTGTTCAGCAGTGGGGACAACTGGGCATGGCCACCCAGACAGAAGGAGAAATGGCCCAGGAAACAGGCAGGACTTCTATGAATTTACTGTGCCCCAGAGGGCCACTGACAGCAGCCAAGCTGACAACAGGCTTTACCTCTGTCCTCCAGCATCTGAAATGCTCTAGGCTGTAAAACTTTCTAATGCTCCTTTCTCATCAAGTCACTTTAAGTTGCCCCTTCTTTACAAAATTATTTTATCTAGTAAAACCTGGCTTTTTGGTTTAAAAGCATTTAGGGAAACTTGTGAAGAGAACAATGAGGCTGATGGACAGGATGTTCTGTGGCTCTGCTTGATACTGAGGGGGATTTGAGTAAGGGCAGTGAACAGGAAGGAGAGCTAAACATTTCACTGAGGGCTGCAGCTCTGCGTGGGCAAACCACGGGATGCTGCTGCAGTCATGCGGAATCACAGGAGGTATTCAGAAACTTTCTCACATGGATGACTCCTGGCTGCTTTTCTTAAAGTGTGAATCATAAAGTCCTTCTTGAAATAGGTACCAGTCATCATAAACATTGTCAAGAGAGTGCAGGGAAATATTGAGATCACTAGAAAGAGGAAAAACTTGTCTGTGTAAATCACGTGCAGTCCCGCCTGTTCTCAGATCCAGGTGATTTTTATGCAGTTGGAGATAGGGGAAGTGGGGGGAGAGAGCACTAAGAAGATTTTGGCATGGATTTCGATCATCTGTCTCTAGTTTCCAGCAGTGTGTTGTCACGGATAACACTTTATAACACCTTCTATAAGATGACACAAGGGCAGGTCTCCTTTCCTCCCTCTCTTCCCTTAAATTTCAGCAACAGTTGCTGTACTTAAATCCTGCTCCCATTTTTGTAACAGTGAAACATTCTACCTCCTTCTGGCTAATTGGTGCTCCAGCAGCAGGAGATCGTGTGCCAAGGCAGCAGAATTCCCTGCCTGTTCAGCATCTGCAGGCTGCTCACACATGTAATGTCAATATGAAGTTTAAACATTGTAAAGTCTAGATAGTAATTGGGCGAAATACACACAGGGATATCAAAGCTTGTATAGTTTCATGGTTTCAGTAAAAGTTGTCATCCTCTTAGAAACAATCATAAGATTATATTAAAATAAAAGATTATATATTAAAATTTCATAATTGTTTTTTGTTGGTACATTTCTGAGACAAACACAATGTTCTCTGAGAGGCTGCTTTCCAAATGAAGTGTCCCATATTCCCACTTTAACAAATACATATATGTATCCAAACTGTCCAGAAACTTTCTCTGTTTTAGTATAAGTTCAAGATTCATTTTTTGTCATCTTTTCTGGGTAACGTGCTCTCAGGATCCTCCAGATACTGAGGAGTAAATAGGCAGGCCACCATGGCAGACAAGCCATGTCCCTCCATTCTTCAGGAAACTGCTTCTTGCTGAGCACCCAGATTGGTTCTTTGAATCCCTGAATTCCCTGATTTCTCATGGGTCTGTCTCAAATCATAGTTCACCTCTGATCTGAAACCCCTTAGCTACATCCCCAGTGCACTGAAATCCATCAGGAACATCCTCCGATCCCCTGTCACCTTTTATCCTGTTAGTGGGGAGGGAGCCATGACAGGGGACAAAGTGAATTCGAAAGCTGTGCTTGTGGGAATAGTTTATAGACAAGAAGATGGATGTCATCTAATCAACCCACAGTAAGTTCCCGCCCGCTTCATGCTGTGTTGTTCTTTTGCTGTCCTCTCTCGTTCATTCCCGTTACCACCCAGGGCATCCCTTTCCTCTTCTGCACTCCTGGCTCCTGAAAACCCAATCTGCATTTAGTAAATAAGGGACTAAATGAGTTCCCATCCACCTGACTGACACTTGGGGTTAGAAATGAGAAAGCCTCTGTTGTTGATGCAGAGCCCAATTTAAAGCAATATCACCTGTCAGTTTGATAAAAAGCATGGAGAAAATATCCCGTCTCAGCCAAGGGGGGAAAAAGTGTCATCTAAAATAAATTCGAGCCTTAGGAAAAAAAATATACACAAACAAATGGCTGGGGATTGTTTTTATGGTTCTATTTGCTGGGGCGAGTCATCAAAACATAAATTACTGCTTATTTGTGACAAACAGAATGGGCAGGAATGAAGGTTGCAGGACAGCAAAGATACAAACTTGCTTGTGGAGCTTTTTTTCCAAATCCATTGAAATGTGCTGTGTGAAAAGTCTGTTTGTGGAACTTTGGGCTTGGCTTTCTTGGCCCTCTGATCTTTATTTCTGTCAAAAAATACATCAGTGTATCTGCCTTTTGCCTTTGTCCTCCTGAGCTTTTGCTCACATTTCAGCTTATAGAAATGCAAACAGTGTCCTGCTTATTTGTTTTTTAAACAAGTGTCTTACTTAATGCTTTGTGTCTTTGTTGCACTGCATGTCAGAGCTGCTTTACAGAGAAGGGATGTGACTCTGGAGCTGGTGCTGTTGGCTTATGAACACTTTCCACCTCCAGCTGCAGACTATGACACAAAAGGCTTTACTGCTTCAAGACAGTCCACTACCTCATTTGAAATGGATCCAGTCACCACCATGCAGCAGTGATTGCTACCCTATACTTAAGGTTTGGAGAGTTTTCCACCCAGATAAAATGCAGCAGTTTCCCTGGGCAGCAAAGCTGCAAGAAACTTGTCTGTGGATGGCAGAATGGGGGTAAATGCTGGTGAAGGTGATGTTGTGTAGCAGAACACCCATCACAGAGGTGAATCCCCTGGTCTGGGCCCAGCTGATCTGTCCATTTAGCCAGAGTAATTAGCCAAGGGAAAAGAAGCACAAAACCCACAGAAAGTTTCTGGGAGTTGACAGATCCATCAGTGTTTAGTCAGTTCTCCACTACTTGACTTGGCCAGACTGTTGCAGTGGAAGACAAAATATTGATGAGATATATAAACAAGTATGTGGTCTGCAATACATGAAATCATCATCCAGGGAGCTGTCATCTCCCTTGAGCTGGCCAGTAAGGAGGGGACAAATCTGCTGAAGACCTAAGAAACTGATGCAGGAGAACACTGTAAAGACATCTGTGAGATGCTAGGCAACATATCATGCAGCAGTAAAGCCCATATTAAGCTCAATAACACCTGTGAAGACAGTCTGAAAGCCATGCAGCTCATGGGAATAACTCATATCAGGGGTTGACAGGTGTGGGGAGGAATGTGTGGAACCTGTGAATCAAAGGGAGGTGTTGAATATAATCATGGCTCTCTCACCCTCAGGGTTTAAATTTTGCTCCAAAGCCAGTTTGAATCTGATTTCAGAGGAAGGCTTTTACTCACTCTGTAATGCATTGCAATATCCAGCAGGTAGAACTCATTGAGGAAAATTGCTTCCCACAATGATATATAGGATCATTCAGTCACATCTCTGTGCTATTTAGGGGAAATTATCCATGGGATTGTGTCATTAGTTTAAAAGCTGCCTTGATTGTTTTTCTGTCAGGATAATTTTAAACTACACAAGAGTATTAGTTGGAAAAACATACTTAAAAAGGAGTCTAACTCCTTCCATACGGCTCAAATCTGGTTTTAAGGTAATATTTTCCTCCTCATTTCTAATAACTCTATTGAGGAGTGAAGAGTCTGAGTTGGCCAGTGACTTTCTGAATACAGCTACCCTCTGCTAATCAGGTGCTCAGCTTTCATGGGCTTATACTTCATCCACTGGCCTTGTCTGCCCTTGCTACATCAAAAGGAACACAGCTTTGAAAATTTCCAACCACAGTTCTAACTAACGGCAAAATCCATGAAATAACAAAGTGCTGGCAAAGGAGAGACCCTGTTCACATTAATCAGTAATGTGAGCTGCTTCCACGGGAATTTGTTTAATCTGAAGTCTCTAGAGAGAGTCAGAAAGGAAATTTAGAATAAACGATGGAACTCTTCAAAACCAGAGATACTTAACTACAAATAGAATTGTTGGAGCATTGATGACCTGAGAGTTGGTGGAAATCAGCTTCCTCTTAGCAAAAAGTTCTGTACGTCAAAGAGAAAAACTGAATTGATAATAATGGTAAATAGCAATGTAAGCTAAAGACTGAAAGGAAGACAGTGAAGGCAGATATGAAGGCATGAAGGGAATTCCCAGGTGACCTTTGGCAAGTCACTTTAGCTTCTAGCAATAAAAGGAGGTATCACAGCCATGATGCTCAAATGGGTGTAGAGGAAAAATGGCTTCAAGGGTCTGAGTACTCTGAGAGTACTCAGCTTGAAGGGAAAAATGAGCTTGAAGGGTCTGAGTACTCTGAGAGTGAGTGCTTTCTGCTGCACCTCAGAATGCTCAGAATGTAGCCTCTGCCTCTAGCTCAAGCCTGTTTACTGATCTTTTCATAAATGGCTTCTCCCTTGAAATTTGGATGCATGTTAAGATAACACAGCCAAGCATTCTGCCCTGGGATGGGTGACCTGGACTGGCAGCTGCTGTAAGAGCCAGCAGGCTGGGATGACAAAATCTGCATGCTTTGCTAGTCACAGTGATCTGGAGGCACATGGCAGGACCAGCAGCCTTAGCAATACAAAAATGCCTTGTACTAAGGGCTGTAAGGGCAGATACTGAAGAGGGATACCTCTATTTAATCCATAACAAAACAGGATTGGACTTTTCTTGTGATAGACCAGCTGCACTTGTTTGCTCTTTTATGAGCAATGGTTCTTGACAAGCCTGCATGTCTCCTGATAAATAGAAATAATTCAAACACTTCTAGTCCCAAAATTGCTTTTTTTGGTTAAATTGTAAATTAGTTTTTTCTGTCTGAATCCATAAGAACTATCCAAGGTGGGGTGATGCATGTTTGGTTAGCAAAAAGACGTAGCTAGAGACATCATAGCCCACTTGTATCACAAAGAAAGAAACAGAGCATTTGAAGTTGTCCTTGGGCTCACTTGCTTTCCACCAGAGTGAAAATGTGACACTATCATGCACTACTGGCTTCTTGAATTAAGACCGGGATAGAACAGGAGCACCAATGTATGGAGTTTGAAACATACACTAAGAGCAAGGAACTCTGATGGGAGGAGCATTTTCTTGTGCCTTTTAAATTTTTCAGCAAAAGATACTCAGTAATTTGTAGAAATGCTCCTTCTTTCTGCCCTCTGATGTTATCCCTCAGTATTCAGGAGGATCAAAAAGGCATTGTTATTACAGGAAAAGTCTCTCTGAAATGGATGTCATAAATCAGAGAAATATCCAATGACAAAACATTTAAAAACATTAAATTTATATGACCCAAAGGACTCATTTATAGAACTGTACACAGAGTCAAATTTTCAGAGCCAACTCCAAGGTGTGCCTCAAACCACTGTAAGGTGCCAAACAAATATTTGGATGTAAACAGTACCGAAAATAGTTGGAGTCTGACCAGGGACTGTGGAATCCATTTCATTAAAGGGCTTCTCCAAACCTTTGGATTTGTTTGGATTTGGGTTAAATACGATCTTTGCAATGTAAGATGTTCTGTGATTAGAAGGAATGGGATGTAAATGCTGTCTATTCACAGTTTGAACTTTATGCAGCTGGAAAGTAAGGCTATCCATGATTTTGTCTTCCTTAGACTTTTATCTCTTCTGTTGCCAGTTACTACTACAGTAACCTTAGAAGGGACTCAGTTGCCTAAACAAGGGTAGTGTGTCCTTTGAGATGTCCTAGGAAATCCTCTATCCACAAGAACACATCTAACAGGTGAGAAACTCATACCTGGCAACCCTGTTCATGCTCAACTCACCACCAGTTGTGCAACTGACTTATCCCCTATCTATGTACTGTTGGAATTAAATCCTGTTCCCCCACGTTCTAAACCTACAGATCCTAACAAAAGCATGAATCCCTGTCCCCACAGCTGGTGGTGGCAGTCAGTAAATAGCAAGCTCTTACAAGGCAAGAAGTTCTGCCCAAGGACAGAGATATTACAAATACTAAATTTGAATGTCCCCTAAATAGAAGCTCTGAGTAAAACACCAAAAAATGTCAAGACATACCCAGTTCTGTGTAAACTGGATGTTGCCAATTATGTCAGAGTTCAGTTCAGCTCATCCAGGCTTTCTGGCAGACATGGGAAATTTCAACAGAATAGGAAAGCCTACAGAGTAAGCATCAGAGCATAAAGCATATTTTAGTGGGGTGGCCTTCTAAAAGAAATAGATGAACTTTATGCCTACATAAGGGAAAAGAGAAAAGTCTGGAACAACAAAATCTCATCACTCTGATCGGAAATCATGCCTTATATTCCTGGGTTTTATTGTAATCCTGGCAAATCAATCCTAGCTGTTTGTGTATTGTGCTCCATCCTGGTCACTGTTACTGTAAAAAATTTCAATAGCAAATATCTATAGAAAGAACTGTCCATGAAATAGCCATTTTTCAAGTTTCTTATTGGGAGAGACTTTGGGAAAGGCTGACTTTAATGAATATACTGTCTGTGAGCTCATTGAAAAATAGGTATTGGGACCCTGAATAGTATATATTTTATGCACTACTTATAGCTATCCACTGTAGATTTTACCTCAAAATCTAAACCCCACAATATGTTATTTCTGTGTTAAACTAAAAAAGCTCTATTTCTGTCTAAGCACCACTAAGCAGTGAATTGCCTAGTGATCTTGAATATAAGGACATTTGGCATCTGGTTTTGATGGAAAACAAACCCCATCATCTGTCCATGGTTTGTAATTATCCCTTTTCAGTGATTTTCCTGACTGCGTGACTGAAAAATTATCCACCTGCAGCTCGAAAAGACAAGCTCCATTTCATCCTCCAGAGGTAAAATGCTCCACACGAGATCAGGACTGCACCTCAGGCAGGGTACCTCTGCATTAGCAAAAGGTGTGTGTTTTACACATCTGCCTACTTTGCTGTATCTCAAAAGGCACCAATGTAAACTGTAATTACACGTATTCAGAGAGAAACAATATCCAGCATGAGCATGTTTATGAGAAAAGAAGACTCTCTGATTCAGAATTCAATGTAATATGAACCTGACCAATTGAAATCCACGTGTTCCTAACGATCATGCATTCCCACTTTGTGAAATCAGCATAGGAATCTTTCATTCTTATTGTAATTCTAATTGGGCTTTTGTAAATAATTAAAGAATTCATTCGATGCTTTTTAAGTGACACTTGCTCAGTGATCAGCCACGGGGGCTGCTTGGAATGAGAGGACAGCTGCTAAAAAATGGTGTAGCTCACATGGATGGCATTACCATAGGAAAAGCACCTCTGAGAAGAACTTGGCAGAGTGCAGGTGACTTATCTGTTTGGAAGATGCAAGATGTATAGCAGCTGACTTGGCGGGACCCGAGGAAAAATGTGATAAGTGAACACCAAATACCCAGAGATGCTACAAGTGCTGAGTGATAGCAACATTTCAGCATAATCCTTCTCGGGAATGGTGTCATATCCTCTGATATATACTGAGCTGGTGTCTGGCTTTGCTCTATACCACAGAAAATATGCAGACAATACAAGAAAATATTGGTGTGTGTGCATGTGTGTGTGAGACAGAGAGAGAGGGGGAATACAAACCAGTGACCTTTAATGGATGGAGTCAGAAGCAATCAGCTTCACATCATAAGATCAACTGAATGTCAGAAGCTTTTTAGAGTGGCAACACTGTTGGATATTCCCATTTAGCTCAAATTTTTGAGCTTCATAAGTAGGATGATTCCAGCATCACACCAATATCTCTTCAAAGTTCCTGTGAAACAATGGGAAAGTTCCTAGACAATGGTGTCTTTGTACCAGGATGTCTGCATCTGGTAAATTTACAAATATCAACATCATTTTAACAAAATGTAGATAGATTACTTTTTTTTTTCTTTGAGGGGTGGGGGAATATCACCACGATTCAAAGATCTCCCCCTCCCATCTTGAGGGAACAAGTTGTCTATGTGTCCCACTTACTTAACCTGTACTACAGCTAGTTTAGAGCAAATGTAAGGCATTTCACTTTTCTTGTACACAATAGAAGTCTGTAAAACATATGGAAATGTCTCATTTCAGTTTCTTCTTCTCCTAGGATCTAATGCTCCTGTGTTTCCAATGCTTCCAAGATATTTGCTCCACAATTCATTTGCTTTTAAAGTCTCAGTTTGTTTTTGTTAGTTTCATTGGGATTTTTTCCCCATAGAAGTTGTTGAGTAAACTATTTGAAATTCTGGAGTAGGCAATACCAAAGCAGAACAAAATGGTATCATCAGCTCTTCTCGCTCCATGTTTTACAGGACTAAATATGCTTTTCTACCCCTTTCTCATCAAAATCATCTTCAATTCTGGAAAAACTGCTGCTGTGGGACCAACCAGGTACTGCTGAAGTATTTTTCTAATGGAAAAGTTTTCTGTGAGGAAATGGGGACCTGACTAAGCTGCTATATTTCACAGACAAGTCTTGATTACATGGGACTTTTCTGTGCTTCATTTCTGAGAGGCTCAGGAGCAGTGCTTTAGCTTCACAATATAATAATGTGCAATTCAGTTAGCTCAGTCTAATCCAACCCATTGCAAATACTTTTACAAAGGCATTTTGGCATTATCAAGAAGTTTGAAACTTGGTTTCTGGAAAACCTCAAAGCTTCAACCTTTTAGTCAACTCAGTTTGAAATTCTGAGTTTTAGTCAGTTGTAACATGGGTGGATGAATAGTATGCTGAAGTTAAGTGAAATTCTGGTGCCTTCTGAGCTTATTTAAAATCTGTTGGTTAGTAATCCAACACTGAATTTTAGAATCATAGAAATTGCCACTTAGATTGAAGGGAGCTGTGGTCAGATCCCTTCAGGTTTATGAGGCAAGTTTAAAAATTCAGAAAGAAAAGAATAAAAACCCATGATTGAGCTACGATGCACCACAGGCCAGACAGACATCTCCTATTGTGGTTGTCAATTTCTTAGGTAATTTGCAGTTGGAGGAACCTGGGAGCCGTATCAATGTCTGATAAATACTTAAGGAATCCCAGCAGCACTCTAAACTCTCTTGCTACTCTCTTGCATTTGCCTCAATTGCTGCTAACTATTGCTAGCAATTGTTCCATGGAGGGAAGAGGAATCAGTGCAAAAAGAGGTCAGAGAGCTGAGAACAGAGCTAATGGGCAAACAAGCTTCCTCTGTTGTATGTGATGGTGGTGTGATCCTGTGCACTAGCTAATTCTTGGCTGGATTTTTGGTAGAGCTGCAGTTTCTGTGTGCTGGTTTTGGTGATGCTATTGAAACTGGAGGTCAGATTCAGAAAGAAAAAAAAAGGGCTTTTCCCTGTGTTAGTGTCTGCTCAGTGAGTATCTTCTGGGGGACATAAACCCCTAGATGTCTGGAAAGTTTTTTCTCCTTGTTTGAGCTGCAGATTCGACAGATAAAGACATTCTGTGAGTTTTCCAGGAGCACGGTCCTGAGCTTCCAATGTACCTTGTTTTTCTGTATGTTTGGACACAAGGATGGTCTTGATTTCAATTACTTCTATCCAAGCTGGGGTGTGCCCTGAACATGTATTGTCTCTCCAGACATCCTTGTGCATGACATGCCAGTTTCCATGGGAAGGAAGCTGACACATGGGGATTAGAAAGGGGCCAGAATTGTCTTCCATCAGCTCCCCACCCTGGAGTATCAGGGGGCTACACTCCCAGTTTGTGCCCAAGTTTACTTTTTATTTAGACACAGCAAGCATTTCTCAAAATTAATCCTTGGAAGTTTTTGTCATAAACCTGTTTTTTATAATTCTTCCATTAATTTTAGACAGAATCCAGTCATGATCACATGCGCCAGTTTAATAATGCAATGGCTACATCTAAAATCTACAAAGACCTCACCCTTCAAGTCTAAATCTTCTATAAAGACATCAAAGTTGAGCACTATTTACATTATACAACTTGCTCTTTCTCCACATTAGAGCTGGACTACTCCCTCTAGAAATGTGCTAAATGCTCTATGCAATACAAAGCAGCTTCTGGCCAGAACATGTTCCTTTTTAACACTCCGGTCATAAAGTGCCTATCAAAAGGACATTAAAGCCAAAGAAAATCTGTCCAAAGCACTGGATAAGGCCTACGCTGGAGAATATGCTATATAAGCATGCTCATAAATCATTAAAATTAAGATTGGATCTATCATTAATAAGTAAAGTTCAAGGACAGCCTTTATCTTGTTAAATTATCCAAATTTTGCTGTCTATTAGCATACCATTTAGAATGTAAGAATGGCTGTAGGGTTTTTTTCACCCTTCTTCGTAATGACACATTATGCAGAATAAAAAGCCTTAGCAACTGTTCTAAGATGCCATAATAATGCTGGAATTATTCTTTGGGGGAGGTTGTTGTATTAAGCAGCAAGTAATTAATGGTAAATTGCACTGGAAATTCTTGGAAAAAAGACAAATTACATACGCTTTTGTACTCATACCCTGCAAGTCCCATGTAATTAACAATATTAGGATAAATACGAGAAGAATTATTAATGATGAGATTAACTTCACATCATAGTGCAAACAGATGTATTTCATCTATGTATGTGGTAGGAATTGAGATTTAGTTGTAATTACTAAAAGTATCTGACATTATTTCTTCATGGAAATTCACCACAGAGCTATCGATTATTATTCAGCCCCTGGCATTTGTACTGTGACTTCTGTCCCCACAGATCAGCCTTGCTGAGTGGATTGAGGGGTATTTTGTTGGCGCTGCAACTGCTAGAGAATATGAAACACTCACTCTAGATGATGGGGGTCAGACCCTCAGTAAGCACCAAGCTGCAGTGACCAAGCAATATATCATAAATTACTGTCAGAGAAGGGGGCTGACCCAGTTAGCACTCTATTCATTTCAGGTTCATGAGTTAACTCACCATTAAAAAACAAGAACAAGCAGGGAATTGCCAGAAATGAAAAGGCAGCACATAACAACAGAAGGCAACTATTTCAGCCAGGAAGTAAAGGTTGGTGTGCCCAGACAAAATTTCGAAGGCAAGAGGTGTAATCAGCAGAACAATTTCCCCATTTGAATTAGTCATCAGTAGTGGCAGTACTTGTTCTCTGCATTCGGGATCTTTTAGACATAGGAGGAAATCTACAGACTATTTTTGGATTCAGAAAAAACGTTTTCAATTTCTTGCTTTATTTCAGTGTCTTTGTGCCTCAGTTTTCCCACTTATACCAATTAATACCTTGAAATGGGTTCTCAGGCATTTCGAAGTATGTGGACAGTATGGACTAAGTGAGGGCAGATGGGTTCTCATGAGAGACAAACATCATTTTATTCTTGTTTCCAGACAGAATCTGCTAATATCACCCGAAGGGCTATTGCCTTGAGGGGAGGTCACGCTTCTCAGACCACTTAGACCGTTTCTTCTATGACTTCCCCAACCACTGATTTTCCTGCCTCCCTAAGAAGCTTCTTGAATTCTGTTTAATTCTGGGATCTGACCAGCTATTACAGTAGACTTTGCCTGTGTCCACCTTGATACAGGCCCTTCACATATTGGCTTTGAATTTGGAGATGAACAGAATATCACTTTGGTGCCAACTGTGAGCATTTTGCTTGATAAAACCACAGTCAGGAAGAAAGAGAGTTGTGTTTACATGAGCACAAAGGCGTAGGGACAACTTATAAACCCCGCCTCATTCAACCTCCCTGACACAGAAGAGTAATCACCAGAGCTTGGAGGTTAATTAATCAAGGCTCTCAGAAATGCAGGTCCTAATGGGCTTCAGGTGCCTTTCACCTTTCTCATAGGTCCTGGTTTGAATCCACCTCAAACTGGCAGGGATGGAGGGAAGCGAGTGACTTCTGCCTGCTTTGTTCAGCAGTGGCAAGAACTGGTGACCTGAGCTGAGCCTCTGCTTCCATAGGCACCTAGAGGTTTACTATCAGAGCAGTAGTCAGCCATCCCAGTGGCAGGCTTAGGCTGAGTGGGTGTGGGGACACAGATACGGGATGGAATCCCGTCAGGTCGTGCTGCCCCATGCTCAGCTGGACACTGCAGTGTCCCAATGTGCTCGGTACCTGCTCTCATCCTCGCATGTTCCCTTTCTGAGGGAAAGGTGAATTAAGGATATCATTTTCCCTGTCAATCAAGTAGAGTAGTGGCTCTCGTGAGAACCCACTCAAAGTCATTCAGTTTTTTGCTAGCCGTAGGAATAATAGAAAACTGTCCTACTCTTGAATAATATTTCCCTTTAATTTTTATGGTTTTTTAAATATAAAGACACTTCTGTGACTTTTTCAAGGTAAAATAATTATCTCCTGAAGGTAGAGGTGCCAGATTGTGTGTCTCTCCACAGACTTTTAAAGCTTTGCTATGGGGTCTGTATTTTCTGATGTATCTGTGCAGTGTCTGACACAAAAGGATTCTGCTTTTGGTTAGGGTCTGCAAATTGGTCCTTGAAGGGAACATGAGGGTACTGTATCATTATTAATACAATTTTATGTATTTTCATATGAGTGCACTGCAGTTCTGACAAACTACATCCCTTTACTAGGATTTGAAAAATCTTTATGCAACCTGAGCCAAGGCAGACACAGAGGTAGTGGACTATTAGAAGAAGCAGTGAAGACCATGGGAGACAAGAGGAAGCAAAATTATTAGAAAAGAGAGGACCTTTGGGATACATTTTCTGTTGCTCTTCTCTTACAGTACTGAATTAAGTTGTTTAAACCTGTAACTTGAAGGTTATGGTGAGAAAAGCATGCTTCCTGAGATTGTTTAATGCACTTTTTAACTTGTTTAATGTGGTAACAAGATGATTTCTCAGCTGTCTCTGGTGGTTACTTCTCACATTTCTTTGCTGCCAAGATGGTGCTTAATTTTTTGTTTAACTGTGGGATTTCCATAGGTATTTTCAGTCTCTAATGTGCCTGACAACACAAAAATGAAATTACTTCGGAACCTACACATAAATAATCCACCTTTGCATTTTTTGAGGAACACAAAAGGTTTCCACTTAAAAGCCCTCAGGAAATGAAACATTACTCATGTATGACCTCCACACTATGCTGAACTCTTGACTATGCACATCCCTCAAGTCTGGCTTGATGTCCTCAGCGGTAATAATGACTGAGAAGACACCAAGACTAATGATTTTTTACTGGGTCCACAAAAGTGCTGCTTTAGCAACTGTAACTTCTGCTTTAAAAGAGGATGTCATCAATGCAAAGGGTAGCTCTATATTTTTCTGTGACTACAGCAGAACCATTACTGTCCAGAAAAATGACAGGGGAATGGATTTACTGTTTTAAGGGCTCCTCAATCAGTCACTGGATTCAGTGCAGAAGTGTTTGCCTAATTTACTGAGGAAGCAATCAGTCACCAGAAAATACATCCCATCCATTAAAGTAAGTCTTTGGGCCTCTGCCCAGTTCAACCAACTGACCTGAAAGGTCTCTGTGAGGGTAACCCAGACTGATAGTCCCTGACATTTGGTGGGGTTTCTTTTGGTTAGTGGCTTCAGAAGAAGCATGGAAATGATAGCATGGGGAAGACACAAGTCTTGAGAGACATCTGAGAGATGCACAGAGAAAGGGTTCTGATCATTATGTCTGCTGTGGAGAGGATGAGGACTTGTGGGCTTACATTGCTGAGGCAGAGAGATTCAGGTTAGGCTTTAGAAAAGAAATGTCTAACAGGAAGGATCAGTACAGGTTTTAAAGGCACTATCTAAGCCTACTAATTATAGTTCAGTCAGTCAGTTTTCAGACCAGGCAGGATGTGGTATTCCTCTAGGCCATTTGGGTAGCTTGAGGTGCATATCACTATGCCAAGCTTTTCATGCACCTTGAAAGAAACATCCAGGGAGCAGGAGGATGTTGAGGTTTAGAAAGATGGAGTCTCATAATCAGCTCATACTGGAGCCATCCCAGCCTTTGTGGCTTCAGGCCACTTGCCCAGCTGGGGGAATGAAAGGGAAGGCAGCCCATAGGACCCCATGCCCCTGGTCTCTACCAGGTGTCACCCTTCACTGTAGTGAACTCACATCCTGTGATCCCTGCAGGACTTGTTACTGATGTTTGTCTAAGTGCCACAACCATTTTGTAGATCCCTCTCCTGGGTGTCAGCATTTCTCCATCCTTCATTTGCTATTAGGTGTCAGTTCCAGGAACCAGAAATGGTTTGTATCATTTCCAATCTTTTCTGGAGGCCAGGATTTGGCTATAGGTACTAGACGGTGAATTTAATCACAGAAAATGAGGAAAGTTCGTGCACACTGACCTGACCCTCCTCTGTTATTCTTGCCCAGCAATACCTCAGACCATCATAGAAATGCTCTCCTTGCCCATGGCTTGAGGGGAATAAACCCAACAGCTCTTAGCAGTGACTGATGCAAAGCACTGGCCACCAATCCCACAGAATCCTCAAGAATAAATATATTTTACTGCAAACTGATGTGCTCTAGAGTGATCATTTTGTAGGTGACTGCTGTGCTTAGGAGAGCCATTTACTTCTCCTTCAAAAAAGGGCTAACTGCAGCAGAATAAATAATATTTTAAATAGCCTTATAAGCTATAGTAACAGTCTAATGAAAACAATTTCCAAGGTTGAACACTACTGTTTCATATGTGCCTTTTTGATTGAATGTCCTGAATTTGTACTCAACGGACAATAGTAAAAGAGGAAAAAATGGAGTAATAGATATTCGATATTGCAAACTTAACATATTTCACTTCACTGATTTCGTTCTTTTTCTAAACAGTCATCTCTAAGATATTGTTATGACTAGCATCAACTTTCATTAAAAAGAAAAGTTGGTTTGGCCCCTCATAGTCACATGAAAAAGTGAACATGTGAGCTGTGAGCAAAAAGCTACAAGCTACATTCTTTTTTAACGAGCCAAAACAAAACAAAAAATACCAATACTTAAAAAACCCCTGAAATGCCAAAGTGCAAAACACATTTTCCTTTAACTTTTCTCCCTTTAAACTCATGTCATGATTTTGAGACACATGAGTCTTGGTAACTGAAATCATTAGATTAAAAATACCATGTATGTCAGCAGGCAAAGAGATATCACTTCTAACAGGCAGGTCCGTTCTGCAGCGGTGTTGTCGTACTATTGATTTCTTTTGAAGTCTGCATCTTTACTATTGACTTTCCCAACAGTGGAGATATTTCCTGTATTTTTTTGTATCAGTCCTGCTGGGATCTGGAGCTGAAGCATAAGTCCTTGCCCTTTTTATTTGTATTTCAAGTGGTCTATAGCACCCATATAGCTGATCAAAAGATTCCTGTAAAAATGGAAGAGAAAGGTCATTTTTAACTAAATCCTCAGTTTTCAGTTAAATACTACATTCATGTGAGAAAATGTGTCTGTTGAGAAAATAAAATCTTTTTTATTTTTCAAAACATTTAAAGCTCAAAATCTTACACAGTTAAAGCAGGAAACTTTTGCCCTGAACCTCCAGCTTTTTTCTTCTGGGGTACATTTCCACCACTTACTGGATCTCCAGAAATTGTTTCTACTCTCATAAGCCCCAAATCTATAATTTCTTTTTCCCAGAAGCATGGAGGTGCATCCTATAGAATGCATTATTCTCAAGATGCTTCATTTACAAGGTATTTGAGGCATTTCAGCTACAGGTCCCATGAGGTGCAGTGAAAGAGCTCAATATCCTCCCCAGTACTCTCTGTCATGGTTCCACTGTGTACACTAATCTTTCCAAGTAGGTGACTTCAGTCCTGGGATTTTTTTTCTCATTCTATTGATCTGAAAAAGTTATTTTTTAAGCTCCTTGACATATTGTAAACCTTATCTACTCATTCAGGCTTTTGCTGGAGGCCAGGAGTAGGAGAAGGTTGAATTTGATTTTTCAGGTGTGAGGGAATTCATTCGAGCTGGTTCTTAGTCAATATTGTGTCTTTTTAATTGATGCTTTATCAGTCTTGTACATGCATCCAGAAGGAATCTGCACTGGGTCATTTTTTTATGGTGTGAAAAATAAATAAATTACATAGTGTCCCTTCATCCTATTCACATCTTTCACCTGTGGAGTCTTATGGAAAAAATGGTGTGGATTCTTCTGGGGTCACTAATTGTCCCAGAGGTCTGGTGGAGATCCCAGAAGAGAGTTCACCTTGTTAGCAACATCAGGTGTTAGTCTGCCCCAGGGCACATACACTTTGTATAGAGATCTTCTTACAGTATTTGACATTTTCTGGTGCCATCTCTGAATGGCAGAAGCAGAACTATGAAGGAGAATCCAAGAACATTTTTCCTGGAAATGGAAAGATGTCATTTCACAGCTTCTCATGATGGACACTATGGGACTTCTTTAGAGAAACTTGTTGCTTTCCTTTAAAAAAAAAACAACAGCAGAAGAGAGGATAAAGTTGGTTAAAGAGCACGTGTTTTGCTGTATTTGAAATTTCTTTTCCATGGTAGCAGTAGTGCTACAAAGCTATAGGTTTGTGATAGCCAGATAGTTTAATTAGCAGAACTTTATTATGATCTGAATCTAGCCATCATAATAGAGACAGGGCTCCATAAAAATGGTTTAAAATCTAACCAACTTCCTGATAGAAGCAAGTATCTGTCAGACACAGCCTCCATCCTCCATTCAGTTCATCTCATGCATGTAGCTGTTAAGATACCTCTCAAAGATTTTAAGGCCAAAAGACCATTACAATCAATGATTTATTGTGTCAGTAAGTCTGTATTTTAGTAAGCTCACCACATCCTTTCAGAAACATTTTAGATAATTGCTCCTTATTATGGGTTATTTTTGCTATTACTGAACCATTTATAATGTGGGGGTGAGTAGGAACTTAGGAACCTTTTTCTTGAAAGCTTTTCTTAAGGTATTCACAGTGTGTGCATACAAAGTCATTTGGTAAAGGATCAGTTTAAGCTGATGTTAAACTCCAGGACTCTTTTTAACTAGCTGGCTGAGAAACAAGTTTTACATGAATTTTGCAGGTGTCTGGGGTTTTTATTTCTGCTGAATATTTTCTCCATTTTCAACTTTTTTTGTTTTATTTACCAAAACATATTGGTCTAGACAAATCTTAGATTGGGTATGGAAGACTCTGGCTGAATTTCCAGAGAGCTGATTGGTGTGAAGATGATGTTGTTTGAATAAGCACTATATGCAAAATAAAATTTCAGTAGTAATTTTTCTTTTGTGATTCCAGTTCATATGACCAGCACAGCTTCATATTGTACACATTGTGAATATTTCTGAGAATTTTTACAAAAATACCCTTCATTTGAATGTATCCAGGGCTCATCATTTTTTGATCTATTTCTCATTTTCCTCTAACTTGTTTCTGCCTTCTTATTTTACTCACCAAGTTCTGTGCTTTCTCTCCCATATTGATAAAGGCTCTTTATGAATTTCTATTTCTTTTACATTCCTTCCTTTCTCCCTGAGTTCCTTTTTTCCTCTTTAGTTCGTTGATTACTGCTGGGGGCTAAGGTTATAATTTAGTCAGCCTTTTCTGCTCTGCTGCATAAAAAAATGCTCTCTTTTCCTGGACAGTAAACAATCCTTGAGCATGCCTGCCTGCCTGTCTTTTACCTTACTATTTTTTAAAATTATTTTTATTCTGGAGTCTTGTTCTGCTGCTGCAGTGTCCTCTCGTCATTCAGGGGAAGTGCCTTCCTTCCTCTGACCTCCCTGCCTTCCCTGCTTCATGCCTTATACTCATGGGCTGCGTGTGACACAATAGAGTGGAATGTCTATTGTTAGAGATTGTAAAGAGATGATCAACCCCAGGGCCATCTCTTCAACAGCTAGACAGACAGGGATACCTTCTCCTCTCTCCCTGTGCCTCCAGCTATAATTTGAAAGTCTGAATTCTCATTTAAAAACTCAAGCCCTTGCAGAAGGACAGCTGCAGTAAAGCAGATGGTGATTTGTTTCAGTGAAATGTGAATGAGAGCCAGCAAACAACACAGGAGAAGGAATGAGCAGTGAAGGACCATCTGAGCAGGGGCCTGGGCCACCTGAAACAGCTTTGCAGTTACAGGTTGATTGAGCAGGTCACCTACGTTAATGAACAATTTTATGGTGAATCACAACTCAGTAAGTTTGTTTCCAGGATGGCCATTAAAGAGGCCTTTATAAAAACTTTTGCAACTAAGGGTAACAGATCAGTGATCAAATCCTGACATAGATGGCTTGTTGATGCTCAGCAACTCATTTAAAATCTTTAGAACCTGAATTCTGTAAAGTGGCAATGGCAATAGCCTTTTAGCTGACCTTGCCCATTTAATATTATGAAGTTTTAGGAGCTGTCTGACTGAAGAGCACTTAGAGAGACACTAGACCTCGTGATGCAGAACCACACAAAAACTTGAATCTAGTGACTCTCTAGGTTTGCGACTT
Organism: Corvus cornix cornix; assembly: GCF_000738735.6. Classification (NCBI taxonomy): domain Eukaryota; kingdom Metazoa; phylum Chordata; class Aves; order Passeriformes; family Corvidae; genus Corvus; species Corvus cornix. Next base: position 10,514,386 of record NC_046336.1, read on the forward strand.
CATAGTGTGATGTATCAAAACCTCTAGTTCTACACTAGAGATCTTTGAACTCTGTAGTTTTGCCGGAACTCAGATTAGGATTTTAGTCTTGCAATTGAGACTCATCTGAAGTCCTCATGGCACAATTAACTTCACTGATATACACAAGAAAACGCTGTGGAACAAATACTTTAGAGCAAATGTGAAAAATTATTCCAGGATATGAAAACCATCAAGCAATTTTGTACAATTACAATTCAAAGACACACCTTCTATCCCTGTTTTTTATAGAAAATAATTATCCATATGTGCCTCTATACCTCTGCTCCTAAGTGTTTCTCTTTAGGAGAAACACTGCTACTACATTAATAGAAGGACCTTGGCCTGGAAGAAATAAGGCAACCAAAATGGAAATCATTGCACATCACAGAGAGCACATTAAGATTCAGCATCTCAGAAGTTACACAATTTGCTGAAAGAGCAGATATGAGCTAGGAGGGGTCAGTGTTTCCCTCTTACAAACAAGCTGGGGGGTCTCAGGAGCACTTTTAATATCAAGAGACTCATGTTTGCAAAACGGTGCCTGGCACTAGATGGCTGGCTGGTTGCCACAACTGTAAGAGCAAACTCCAAAAGTGTGAAGCACAAATACAGGCATAGCCTAGGGAAACAGATTGACTTGAACAATGTAGACAGTCTGGTCCTCTCTCTCATTTTACTTTATCTGACCTAATTACAGCTGCATTTCATTCAATGAAGTGCAGCAGAAGTGCAAAGGTTTTTTTTCAACCAACCTTACAGCAAAAAATCTGTATCTTCTCCAGGTGCAGGGAATAAAAAACATTGTATAATTCCCAGTTTTTAGTGAGAGTAAGTACTACCTCTAGCCATCACTCCTCATTCTTCATGCAGCTAAAAAGGTATCAATTCATTGTAGTCATCCCAGCCTTATTAGAACATCAGCCTGACTCCTTTTCTACTGATATTTAGAAAAAACAATCTTTTTCCTGCAAATCTCTAGGACAGAATTCTAGTACTTCCTAACTAATCTTCAAGCCTTTGTATGAGGAAATCTGAACTCATACAGAAATACATTCTCTTTCACACATTTCACACATTTCACACACTGACAATGTGTACGAGATTTATTCTGGTATTACCTGTTCTTATAATACTGACTTCAGTGTCTAGCTTTTGCTACTGAGTATTGTGCTTCTAGCTCTTGAGGCTGTTTGATTTCTTTTCCATCTGGATAAGATGGTGCCATCACAGATTTGTGCGCACACATTTCTGTTTGCGTGCGTGTCAATAACTTTTTCTCTTAAATGAGGTATAGTAGTGAAGAAAGAATATACTATATTAAGATTATGCCCTCCTTTTGGATACACACTTTGTCACAGCCCCACACGTGTCCACTCTCCTATTGCTAATGTGTGTAAGAAGAAAGAGTTTGTACCATTCACTGTTATTTGTCTTTAGAAAAATCTCAGATCCTCAAATACAAAAAAAGATCTCAGGTGGAAAAGCGTAGAGATCAAAGTTTTTCTTTTGAGATGATAATAAAAGCAGAAGGGACTGGAACAATGTACCAGTTACTATTTCTTATTTCTTTCTATCTCATTTTATTTGCGAGATTAATTCAAAACTGAATAGTTGACGGATAAGTTAACATGGGAAGAAATGGATTTTAAAATGGATTAAATACCAATTTGAAGTTAACAACCTAAGAATAGGCCAAATCCACAGAGAATACTGAAACAAACATCAAAAGACACATTTCAGGGCAGATAGTGATAGGAATTAAAAAGGAAATTTGCTATTGATTCTGGGCTGCCTTTTGTGGCAGTCCCATTATTGCTCAAGTCCAAGCGGCTTCAAATTTTCCTCACACTGCTTTCCTTGTGTGTTGTTGTATCTTCACGGTCCCATTACTTCTCCTGCTTACCTTTTTTTAAAAAAGATGTTGCTGTTTTCCAGTGGGTAGACTTGAGTGGAATATATCTACGAACCCTTCAGAGATGTTCTAATCATCCTAAACAGCAAGTTTACCTGCAAAAAATATGAACCCAAGTCAATAGCTTTTAGGAATTTTTCCTAGACGACATAGGAAAGACTTCTACTTGATTGAGTATGGAAACCATGAGTGAGGTGTACGTGATCTTGTCTTCAATGCAAACAGAATAAATTCAAAATAATTTATATTTATACCCCATGCTTTAAAAAGGTCAGATTCTCAGAGACAGAAGCAATTATGAGCTAAATTTTCAAGGATAAAACATTATAAATGGGAAAATGTAAAAAATAATTGGGACTTGTTTACGAACCTTTCATTAAATTCCAAAATGTCACAACCATATACTTTGAGGAAAACATGACACTGCTTAAAAAACCACCCAACTGTACTCAGAATGAAAAAGAAAGTAGCCAAATTTCAATTTATATATATAAAAATGTATATACAAGTTAAACGGAAACAAAGAGACACGTAGAAATTTGTAGTCAGCAGATGCAATTTTTTTTTGTTTTGTTTAACTATGTCAAAACCATGAGAAACACAATAACGTATTTAAATTGCTGGAAATTCTCAAAATTACTGGAATAAATTTTTCTCCATATTACTAAAGCAAAGTTTTCTGTCCCAGATTTCGAAGTCAATGAATGTTAACATCAGGTGTGTGCTGGTTTTGGTCAGGGCTGAATTAATTTTCCTCACAATGGCTGGTATGGGGCTGTGTTTTGGCTGGGGTTAAACCATGACAGATGATGATCAGGATGAAGAAATCATTGCAACTACAATCTGGGATAGTGTCAAAGAGAACCTTTAAAATCAGCAGATACAGAGAGCTTACAGCTAAGAGAAAGAAAAGTAGTGATCAACGACAATCAATATTGATTGATTCTAGGGAGGCAGAGAATATCCCAGAGAACTTGAATAAAATCACAACAGTACCAATACTTTAAAAAAGACAACAGGCTGATTTAGGTAATTACAAGCTTTTCAGCCCACCATCAGTTCCTGGCAAAGTAATGGCATGTCTGACATATAACTATAGTAATAAGAGTTAATGGGGGGGGGAATAACAAATGCCAATCAACACATTTTTATGAAACGGGTATTGTTTAACTGAATTTATACCATTATTCAAAGTGAAGTTTTGTGTCTGTTTTATCAGTGTAATATTGTTGATATAACAGACTTTCAGACATTTGGAATGATATTCCCATGGTGTATTTGTAAGATACAGTGATATAAAATCATTGGGGCACACTTTGAATGCATTGAGACCTTGTTAAACAATGGTTCTCAAAATCTAATTACAAAAAGAGAATTTTTTTCAAATGTCTGTGTTTCCTACAAGAATCTGCTCAGAAAAACACTATTCAACAAATATATCCACAACTTGGAAATAAAAACCAGAATGTAATTATGGATTAAGTCTATAAATAACATGAGCTTGGAGGAGCATGGAAGGGAACAGATTGCTGAGTGATCTGGCTGTTTGAAGATATCAAGCTAATAACATGTGTTTCAGCTGAGCCAAATCGAAGTTTATATGTCTGAAAAATAAAAATACAGGTTATGCACATAGCATGGATGACTTCTGAAGGCAGAGGCAGAAAAGAAGTCATGGGGGCCATAGTCTTCATGCTTACTGAGCATGGTTCAAAAAGCTAGTGTAAACTTTGAGCATTTAAATGTGAGAGAACTCAGCAGGGGTAGTGAGGTTAAATTAACTCTGCATTTGGCACTGGTGAGATTGCTGCTAGAATACTACTTGGTTCTGGTGTCTACACTTCAGATGGATATTGATGAATTGGAGGGGATTCAGAGAAGAACCACATGAATGCTTATGGGCTTGGGAAACGTGCCTTGTTGTGAAATACTCAACCAACTCTATTTAGTTATCAAAGAAGGCTTAGAGAATGACCTGATTGCAGTCTAAATATATCCATAGAGGGAAGGGAAAGGGCAGAAGGAATACATTTGATAAGGCTCCGCAGTGTAACAAACTAAGGTGAAACAATGACTTGTAGTTCAAACAAAATAAATTCCAACTAAAAATGAAGTGTGAATTTGAATAGTGAGCAAACTAACCTCTGGAACAACTTGTTAAAGGCTGCAATAGATTCCCATCATTGGAAGTTTTAAATTCAACATTGGATTTATCTCTCCTAAAAAGACAAAAAAAAAAAAGACAAGAAAAAACCATTATGGTTCTTGGATATGGAATCAAAATGAGTAGTGTGAAGACCTCTGCCTTGTGTTAGACATGTCATGCTAGACAATCACTGGGGTCCTTTCTGCCCTTAAAAAAATCCATGAATCTTTTTCTGCACACTGACTTCAGGGGATGAAACTGAGCCAAGAGAAATAGAGCCAGAATATAAAGTAAAACCCTCGAGCAGTGACTCCATTTATTTCTGGAATGACCTCCCAAGATGAGAACAGGGGAGGCCTTACTAGCTTATTTAAAAGACAGGCGGTAAATATAGAGGTAGAAATACCTCAACACTGAGAGGGCAACCAGAAAAAAAAATCTCAGACACCTTTTCTTATCCTGTTTTTTCATACTGAGCATTTAACTGAGCCACAGCTGGAAATGAAACAACACATCTTCAGAATCTGGTTTATTCCCCAAAGCTGTCAGTCCAAGATGTTTGCTTGCTAGGAAAAAGTTCATCCACCTTGCCAGTGGTGACCACTGTTCCCATCACTACTTTGTAGATTACATTGAGAACTGACAGGTGGAGTGGGCCAAATACCTCCCCAGCAGAAACATGGAAGAGATATGAGGGCACTGAGAGTGTTTCTCTGCCCTTTGTTGACTGCAGGTTTGTTTGAAACCCTCCCCTCTTATTATCCTCCCAGTAATTATTCATCTCCCACCCTGTCCCAATCTGTTTCTTTTAGCACCCTTTTTCCATGAGCTGCATCTCTTGCTTTTTGAGGGCAGTCTGTCTTTTAGTGGGACATGAAAGCAATGTATCAGAAGTCAAGGTTTATCCTTAATGAACATGTCTGGCATGCACTGCTGTCAGTTTACATCTCAGTAGGTAAACATGGAGGAAGACAAGCTATTTCAGTTAAAAGTAAATATTCCCACAAAAAGAAATGGATATAAAATTTTCTACAGCCAGCTTTATGCAGCGTTCTAGGAAAAAGGCTAAATAGCTTAGAGATGGATTCTGATACTGTTACTGTGATTACCTGCAGCATCAAAGAACTGATGTGGCTGAGGTTCTTTCAGGTTGTGTGCTTCTGTGAGACAGACTTCCATTTCTAACTTTACATTACGTATTCCTCTACTTTGGGAGGTCTCTGGTGGCTGTGTAGTTCTTATGCAGTATAAATCCATATGCCTAATGCAGTCTGTCGTATTTAGAAACTCACTGCTCTTGTATTCATGACATGCAAGCATCTGTCACTCAAACCTGCTCATAAATCTAAATTCACTAATAGGACTTCTACATGTCCCTATTTATCAAGGAGTAGAGTCATGACCCTGGACATAAATGGCAGCAATGATGTAGTTGCAGCTTATAAAGTAGTAAAAATTCTGTTGCACCAGAAAGCTGAAATTCCGAATTAATAAAAACTCCCCAAACCCTGCACATTAGCAGTAATTTTCAGTGAGAGGAAAATTAATTTTAAAAGAAAATAAAAAAAAAAAAGAAGAAGCAAATATACCTCCTTTTCCATACCCAGTTTATGATCACAAATCCTGAAAACATGTTCAGTTGTTATGATTCCCATGATATAAATTGCCAGACCTTTCAGTTTCTGTCTGCTTGTTTTTCTCTTGGAGGAGAAAGAAAAAAAAGAACAAAATTATGTAGTAGACTAAAATGTTATTTTTCTCTGGAAAAAAAGAAAGTAAAAAATAGTGTTATAATCCATATTAATGCTGTGACAGTTGTCTGAATTTTAGGGATTCTGAGTGTTGGTGGCTCCCTCCAAAAGCAAAGGGACACTGGTTAGCAAGGACTTGGGATTTTACCTGGGACAGAGATTTCCTACATGAATGTTATTAAGGAAGTGCTGAGCAATATTCACAGATACTGGTATCCTTTAACCCTGTTTTCTTGAGCTTGATGAGCTCTGCTGGATTGTGCTCCTGGCAAAGTTACAGTGGTTTTAGTTGTGCAGCTAACTGACTGAGGCTACAGCATTAACTAGCTGCTGATGAGGTTTAATTGCAAGTGCAGAGTTTGCTGCATTAACATCATTTTCTGAGCATAAGCCGAGTACTTGCCACAGCTGACTGCATCGTGGGCTAATGCCAGCTCTTCTTCTATCCCAAGCTAAAATAACATGAAACTGCAAGAAAACCTTTCTTATCTTTGAGTGTATGAATGATTTTTTTCTCCTTTTTAGAGCAAGACATTTCAGTGTGGCAGTTTGGTAGGTCACCTTGTTCAGGAGAACCCAGCATTAGGAGTGGATTTGACTCCAGCTGAGAATCGGTGTAACTCAATACCCATCAGACACTGGTGACACGTAGGTGTGGTCTTGAATATTTTCTCATCCCCTTTCTGGAGAAAAGTGAGGATTTAGATATCGACAAGACTGTAACCATCAGCTTAGGTGCACAGCTGGTATCAGGGTCCCTGTCCAGGAGTTCTGTTCTGTGGGCATGGCCTGGTTTTGCTCCATGGTAACTCAGGAGCTTTTTCCCATGCACTTAAAATGTATGTGGTTTACATCATCTTGCCGAGGGTTGAAGCTCCTCAGGGAGCAGGGTGTTGCAATATGAACTGCAGAAATGCCAAAATATTGTAAAAGTCTGAGCTTTAGCCAATTACTTTTCAAGGACAGGGTATTCTTGACTCAATCCCAGTGTCTCTGCAGCAAGCACATCTCTGACTCATCAAAATCTTACCAAAGCCAAATTGATTTATTTTTTCTTGCTTTTTTTCCTTTCACTTTGGCCAGCAAAGTCAACAGCACAACCAGGATTTCCCCTCGCAGCAGGCATCTTATGAAGACTCTGTGGCAGCACTATTGTTTGGAAGGGGACTTTCCTCTAAGGTGGATTTCTCCAAATGCCAGGGAGCAGCTTTGCAGAGCTTCCCCAGGGCACCAGGACAGTTAGAGCAGAGCCAGGAAGGTTTCCCTTTACACATGCACCTCAGGTCTCTTGTTGCTAAATGTTTTGTGTAATGCACAGTCCTCCTGACTCTTGCCCCTTGTGTCCTGGCACCTCTGGTGATGTTTTGGATGTAGATCTAATGTAGCCCTCTCAGCCTTAATCCTCGTGTTTTCTGGAGTGATACAGTGAAAAGCTGACAGCTGCTGGTAAGCTGTACTGTATTTTAACACCCTTCTTGACTGCAAAGGAAGGAAATTAAGAAGTTTGGTGCATCAGAGTTCCCCAAAGCTGTGTACCCTTCTCTTGGTCCCTTTTTTCACAGGATATCCCACCAGTTTCCTCAGAAATAGAGAGCCATCCCTGAAGATAAGTGGTACTAGCAAAAAGTATAGAAAACTGTGTCTTTTTGATATTAAACTTGACTTTTTGGAAGTCACTCTATAGTTCAGACTGAACCTTGAGCATGCTTAGAGCAGGATCCTACCACAAAGGTTAGAAGCAGAGCTGGAGCATAAAGCTTGTACACAAGAAATGTGTCCCAGAATGAGCTCAGTTCCAAGGATGCAAGACACTCTCAAAGCCTGCATTACATTTTGGTTCATATTTAAAATACCCCAAAATGTTAGTTTACAAAATATTTTCCTTTACACTTAGACTTTATGCACCATAAATAGTAAAAAGACTGATTAATCTTTTACAATTCTATTTTTAGCTCAGGAAACCTTATGCTTCTATTTTCCTGATTATGCCAGCGCTGATCACAAATCTGCTTCATTATATGCTTAAAATGATACTGTGCTCCAGTTTCTGGACAAGAAGAAAATGCTAACAACTTTAATGCCTCAAAGAGTAAAACACGGGAAGGATCATGGAGGCAAAGATGGGAAAATAAGGACAAGGATAGGAAGAGTATAAAATAAAACATTTTTCTGGTAGTCCTAAAGAGCAGGTCCTTCCAAACAAGAGGTAAAGCATTGGCAGAACTTGTTCTCCCTTTTTCCATCTATTTCCCAGACAGTGGATTGATAGAGATTTGCATTCTCCAGATGCAAATCTGAAGTCATGTACTAGTGTACACTCAGACAAAAATCACTTTAAAAGAAAATAATAATCTTATTTGCTGGATAATTAACAGTGAGCAGTCTCATTCTGTGCTTTATATTTTAATTTAAATCCTTTATCTCATAGAAATATGGACAGAAAATATATTTCCATTATACAGCTATGCATGTCTTATATTAGGTGGATATGTTTTAATAGAGGTTTCAGTTATCCATTTATTGATCTTAATGTATTTTTAATATGCAGGCACTGGTCTCTGCTAACTGAGCTATATCTGCTTCTCCCTAGTCGAGTTCCACAAATTAAAAATAATTCTTTCTGTCTTTCAATAAATAGTATATGGCGGGCTTCTGTCTTGTGGGCAATATGTGCTGTGAGCTGCCTTTCAATTTATGAGATTAATCTGTGCTCACAAAAGGAGATCTGAATGTGAGCAGCAAAAGTTGGCTATAGACTGCAGGAGAGACAAGATCAGAGAGATATATTGACCTAGGATTTTTTTCTTTCACACACTATTTGAGCCCTTCTTTTGGCAGAAAGCAGTCCAAAGTGGAAAACCATCTGTTTAAATAACTGTTTAAATAAGTGTTGTTCCTCACTTCTACCCCAAAAAAGAGATTTCCCAGAAATTTTTTAAAAAGAACAAACTAAAAAATATTTAATTCAGCTTTGAGAATCGGGGCTGGACCACCTTTCTTGTGACCTCTACAGGAGGTCACAGCTCTCTATAAGATCTTTAAGTGTCCATCTGAAGATGGTCACTTGGGAATTGTGACATCCTATGTTTGGCCTATTGTGAATAAGATAAGACTTTTCGGTGTTTGCAAGTACACGTACTTAGTTTAGACAGATGAATGTGGGAGGATTTGTTTTCATCCATTCCAGCTGTGTTTTCTCCAGCCACAGGGCTCACTGGTTCCTGATTACAAGTGTTTTGTATCCCAGTACTTCCACAGGGATGACTTCTGTACCAAAATACACCTCCCATGAAGCACTGCATGCTACAAGCATTTCTAGTTCCTTGCTTGATTCAAAAGTTGACTGAATTTCTAGCCATTTGATTCAAAATCAGTGAGGAACTTTCTCTTAGCCTTTTGATGTGGGTGAAAGGCGATAAGTACTACATTCTGAATTATTTTTCAATGCAGATGGTTTGGTCATTTGAGCACTGGGATAACTGTGAACCTTTATCCTGTGATGATCTGGCTTACTCCAGCAGTTACCTTAGCACTTTGTGTCTCGCTCTTTGTTGGTTAAAGGGAACAATCATTCCTATTCTCTAGAAAGGGCTATGGATTGATTGTGGTTATTTCCTATGCTAGGGTTCTCAAAGGAAACATCCCTTGTCCTGGTGAAAATGGGATCTGATTGTGTTGAAATATCTTTGAATAGATAACTTTTATAGTAGGGGTAAGGACATACTGCCAAGAGTCCCAACATGGGACATTAGCAATGAAAACAAAAATGTTATGGGATTTGATGTGCAAAGGCAAAACACAATAAGAAAACCACCCACTAAAGGTATTAACTTACTCACACATGAGGCAGGAACCCAAGGAAAAGTAAAAGTAGAGAAAAGTGAAAGAAGATGGCTGTGGGTCTTCCAACTTGGCAGAGAGTGAGCAACGAGTGGAACCAAGGAATAAATGGAACTTGTAGGTGCATATGACAAACTCAACATCAGAAAAAATATTGGATATGTTAGAAGTGCTGAGCACGAAGCTGGAGGGTGATAAAACCTGACCCTGAGATTAGCTCAGCTGGTTAAAGCATGGTGCTAATAACACCGGTGCTGTGGGTTCACTCCCTGGATGGGCCATTTACTTAAGAATTGGACTCAATGACTCTTGGGGCTCTCTTCCAACTCAGAATATTCTGTGACTCTCTGAAAAGACATGAAAAGTCCTCTGAATGGCACAGCAACCAACTTAGTAGTAAATGAGACATATTTTCTAGCGTAGTGAATTTGATTAGGTAGATGAAGATACTGTCTCTTGTTATTACTTTTTGACCCCTTCTCTTCATTTTTCAGAATAATGTGGGGAAAAAACTTGGGAAGAAAAAAGCTTTTGTCATAGAGAAAAGAATGTCCCTCGTGCAACATCTTTTACCTGCTCAGCTGTAGCCTGGAGGTTATGTCAAGTATTTTTGGTCTCTAGTCATGCATCTTTAAACAGGTGATTCATCAGGGGAGCAGGGTGGCTGTACACCCTGTCTCAATCCAGTGGAGAGCCACCATGCCCCTGGCAACTCTGAGTCCATCATTAGGGGTAGCTGCATCTCCAGAGGGGCTCCAGGGAAGTAAGAGACATCTTACGCTTGCAACCCAGAGAAGAACTTTCTCACTCCCACCAGCTCAGTTCTGTTAAGCTGATAAATCTGTCATCTATCCTAGCAGGAATATGCTGCAACCAGCTTTCTCTCCTAGGCCTGTCCTGGTTTGCATCAGTTGCAGTTGTATGCTGAGTATTATTATAGGGCAGGGTTTATTCTTCGCCATGCTGAGGCAGCTCACAGAGCATGTTGCCCACAAGACAGAAGGCCACCATCTACTCTTTATTGTAAGGAGAGTATTTTATCATATATTACAGAGCATTGACATGCCTTGCCACCTCAGTGCAAGACTGGGTCATTAGGGTGCTAATATTCTCATTCATACTTGCATGAAGCTGGGGATACATTTCTCCTCACAGAAATATGCCAGCGGGGTGTAAAAAGGGTAGTTTTCCTACACAATATAAAAATGATCTTTCATTGTTCCGTGAACTTGGGGTTTTCCACGCAGAATGCATGAGTATGTTCCTGAAAATTGAAAAAAACCCACAAGCTCTCATTTCATGCTAGGCAGAATTAAGAGCCTGTGCCCTTTGTACAATTAGTTGACCCATGCATGAAAGACAAAAGGTGGGAGCACCAGTACATGCATCTATAAAAAAGACTGTTTTATTAGTGAACTTTCATAGGAGTGGTCATAAAGATGCTTAAAGAGCAGAAACAGAATGTTGCACTTGGTAATACACTAAATGAAAAACTGAGAAACATGAAATCCATTCCCAGCTTTTTCAATTTGTGTGTCTTTGGCAAATTTGCTTCCTTTTTTTTAACCCATGTCCTTCTGCCTCAGCAAGTTCCTTTGTAATCTCCAGGTTCACTAAACACATGACAAAAAATATGCAATTCCATGGATGAACTCTACATTATGCTATGCTATATGTAAAAATACAATTGAAAGGATAATTGAGCCTTTGTGTTAATCCGCTTGTAAGAAAAACCTGTAATCTGCCAGAACAGAAAGTATAGGCTATTAACTTGTTTCTACACCAGTCTTTTGACAGCAGGCCATGAGGCATTAATAAATAGATATATTTCCCATGGGTTTGTGATTCATTTTTCCAAACTTACTTAAAAAAAATGTATCTGCATGAGCAGAGGTGAAAGTTTGAAAATGATAAAACTTTCAGATCTATAAAAATGACATACTTATAATTGTATATTTCTAGGGCACTTCTCCTTTATTATGTAGGTATTATAAAGATGACATGACATAATGTCTGTATATGGTGGGGGAAGCATTTGTGTATGTGTCTGTGTGAGGGTGGTGCCATTAGCTCTCCAGCAATTAGGAAGAGAAGGGGCCCCTAAGATTGTGGCAGTGATTCACACAGAGAAGCAAAATGAGGAAAATTTAGCATTTTTTTCATTTTTAATAAGCTCTTCAGGGGTAAAAGAAATAAATACAAGTTTATTGTATTTATACTTCCGCAAAGTTGTGACTTGCTTTGAATTTTGACAATACTAGTAATGGCATTCTCTGTATTTTGACTATCAGTCATTCACTGTGAGTTCATCTTAGCATTATTTCCACTTCTGCCAGCACCTCCTTACCACTGGGAGAGTTCTGAAACCAAACTGCTACTGCTAGCACTTTTTCCAGAAGACCAGACTCTTTCCCTTGAATAGGAAATCAGTGTCTGTATATTCCTTTCCAAGACAAATGTATGTCACACTGCAACCTAAGAAAGAAATCCATCAGATTCTTACTTAAATCCACATCTTTGCATCTAACGATGTTTGGGAGAATGTCACCTTGCTAGATTTGGTGCTGTGTTGACTTTTTCCTTTCTGTTGGGAATGGGCTGCATTCTAATTTAGCAATCTCTATAATTTCCTAAGCTGTCTTCTCAAATGGTCTCTTTTAAATGCTACAATCAATGTGAACCTCCTATTTTCAATAAAGGGTGTTCTGTACTCAGGTGTGCCGACTAGAATGGATGAGAAGGAAATCAAAAAGCAGTGAAAAAACTGCAAACAAATACACAAAGCAAAAAGCAAAGGCAAAGCCCATATCATTATACAGCTACAGTAATCCATGGCATGTGTGGTCTCTTCTAATTACTAACTGATAAGCTTGTTTATGGATGGACTGAAGACAGCAATTGCTTGCTGTCAATGCCTTAGCAATTGTAAAACTAATTATACCCCGCCTTAAATGCAAATAATTAACAACAAGTGTCTTTTCAGACTTTTATTCCTCTGTTTATCATTTTGGAAATGCTTTATCTGGGCATGGGCACATCTGAGCAGGAAAAACAGGCAATAATGACAGAAATCACAGATGTTCCAAACAGTCTGCACCAGTGGAATTTCTCTCCAGAAGTCTGCAGAGGTTTTGTCCCTATTTTTTACAGCATCTGTTACAACAGTTGGATTAATGATGCCTATTTACAGCCATAATGCCCATTGTAACATCTCTGAAAGTATTATGCTCCTGGAACAGGATTCAGTTCCATATTAAGACACATTCAGTGTTCACTGGGTGCCTCTGCAGTCAGGGAGATGTGGTCACAGCAGGGAGTGGAGCCAAGAGAGATGTTCAGTTGACTGCAAACAGGGAGCTGAGCACCCTTCCATGCTCACAGGAATTCACAGCTGCATATTCAGAGGGCAGGGGGTGGTTGCAGATGAGCCGTTTGCCATAATGGGCAAAGTCCTCCAGTGATCTTAGCATTGTTTGAGCCACTAACCTCAGTCACTCACAGTACCAAATTCCAGCTCTGGTCTGGAGCTAACATCTCATCTAGGGTTTTACCATCCTGGCCTTTGTGATGGTCCTTGGCTCAAAACACTTGAAATAGTCATCATCTAAATATGTACACTGTAGGTATATAGACAGCCTCCTAAAGTGGCTATCCTCTGCTCCCTCTGGAGTCCATGGACACAAGGGGTACTTTGAGAACATGTTTTATACATCCTATGGTGAAGGAATATTTTAAAAATAAATAAATCATAATCTGTAAGTGCCCACTTCTCTCTAGGGTTTGTAAACAGAGTCAGTTTGAAACCCAAGATGATTTTCATTGCACCAGCTTAATGAAGCATTCATAACTGCACCCAGAGTCTAGGCTACCATTAAATCAGAGTTGCTCCTCTAAGTGCAGTCAGCCATGTATGATCCATCAATTCATCCACAAATTAAGAGAGGTATCCACTCAGGATGCAACAAATAACTTCCCAAATTCCAGGGGTGATACTGAGTATGTTTCATTGGTAACAAAAAGAGGAGAAGGTTTCTCACATTGTACAAATTGTGCTGAGTCTTATGAATTTTGTTACACAACATCTTCTTGAGCAATTAATTTAGTCTCATGTAATAGGAAGCCTTAATGCTCTGAAGCAGGTGTTAGGGGCCTAAAATACTCTGTACTATGGAGAGCTGAAGGCTGCCTCTCCAGTCTCCATCCTTAATTGACAAATTGCAAAGGCTTAGAGAATGAACCCCATAACTTGAATAAGACACTTATATTCAACTTATATTCAGTATGATGAAAATGTTCAGGTCCCTGTCTATCCAGTAAAATACATATATGTTTTCTTTCTTTTTGCTTTGATTTTTGCTTTGGGGTTTTCTGGGTTTTTTTTGTTTGTTTGTTTTTGTTTTGTTTTTTTTTTTTTTTGTGGGTTTTCCTTGTTTGCTTTTATTGTGGGGGTTTTGTTGTGAGTTTGTTTGGTTTTTGGAGCAGTTTTGGATTTTTCAGATCAAATACTCTTTGGAATCAGAAGCTTCAGGAAGGCATCAAATTGAAAAACACCAGTTCTTTAACCTTCCACTCAAGACACCTAAATTGCAAGAGATTTCCTTGCATTACATTTTCCTGTTGAGGAACAAACAAACAAACATTTGTGGAAGCATTTTTTGTGCTTCATCAGGCTGAGCACTGTTAGACAATTATGTTTGCATTTCAAGGAGTAATGCATGCCTGAGTGGGTTCATTACAAGCAATTCATACGGGAGCAGAGGGAGGATTTTTTAAAGAGGGGGCGCTGTCTGTGCTGCTTCTGAAGAAAAAGGGAAGGGTTAGATGAGAAGGTACTGCTGGATCTTTCCTGTAGCTTTTAGATTGCTTGGAGGATATTCCAGTTTGTTGAGAGGCAGCCCACACCTGACTGGGATCACCAAACACAGAATCCTGCAGTGAGAAACTGCATAGCATTCCTCTGGAGCGTCTCCAAGGTGCTTGCACTTGCAGGAACTCTTGGAGAATCCTCTGAAGTCAGAGTTTCCAAAGTAGTGGTCTGTTCCCACACTGCTTTTGTCTACTGGAAACAAACAAGCCCAGGTGTATGGCCAGAGAGCAGCAGGAATAATACCATCTACCAGGACCTCTGGGAAGGGAGCAAGAGCAGCTTGGAAAGCTGTTCAAACAGGACACGGGGGACAGAGACAGCACATTGAAAATCACTGGGAGTTTTGGGAGGAAAATGGAAAAATAACCATTTTTTTAAATCCAGAGCTGACTACTTGCCCCATGAAAAGATCTGATGCTTTCAGATGACATCCTCATCTCCTAAAAACATGTTCCTATTGGTGATATGTGCTTGGACAATTTGCTCCAAAAAGCAGGAAGTATCATGTGCAGTAGCAAATTGCAATCATGATCCTTGTGAATTAACAGTGACTCAGAATGCATGAGGTGGCCCTCAGTGATAGGTACCAATTCCATCCAGTCCTGGAGACAGTGTTGTGTCATTCTTTTCTTGCGCTGCTAATTTAGATTAATGATTTTTGTTGTTGGTTGTCAGCTTTCACTGATTGAAAGTAAAGTTACATTTCGTTTCCTCTCTTTCATTATGACACTTGATGAGGAAAAATACAAATGAATTCACATTTAATTGGAGCATAGAAATATTTTTTTCCTCTGGTTTCAAGAACAAGCACAAAGAGCAGTGTAAAAGCAATGTCTAGATTGGTGATTGCCTTAGTGTAAATTCTCTAAATGTTTGTTCTTTCTGTCTGTGGTGAGTAGTAGAGACAGAAGTTGTTTTTCATTGCCAGTTTATCACTTTCTGGGTTTTTGTAAATATCTGTGGAATATATCTGTCACATTCCTGCAAACAGATTTTTTTCACTACTTTAGTTCTCTCTCTGGATTAATTTACCTCTTCTGTATAATCTTAATCTCACTCTCTCTGACCTCCCCACAGAGAAGGGAAGGAAGCCTGACAAAGAGGGCAGGTGTTAGAAGTCAGTGTATGTTCAAATTTAATTGGATACACAGAAAAATGCCAGTCCTAGAAGCTGATCAATCAATCAGTGCTAGCAAATACCCTCACAGACTTTTACAAAAGATGAAAAATGGAGAGAACAGAAATGTCCTTACTGGGCTTTTTCTGAGCAGGGAAATGGTTTCATTCTTCTCTCCTGCATCTCAGAATGCAGGGGAATTTTGGCCAATGTTGCAATGCTGAAGGACACCAGTGTTGTGACTTTGAGCCAGTCAGTCACAGGCTCCTGGATGTTACAGGGAGCTGAGTTCAGTGGAAAAGCCATTTAAACTGCTTGAAGTAGTGAAGGAGCTTCAAACTCTGAAACCACCATCCATAGCATTGGCTGTAGGTAAAGCAGAATAAATTAATTGAAGTGTATGTTCTGCAGAGAGAGTGGAGAAGATATTTCAGGTCTGCAGGCTGTAGGGCTTGAGAAAACAGGAAGGCTAAGAAGAGGACTAACAAGGGGATAGTAAGAAGAAATTTGCATGGTGGAATAAAAACCATGAAGTGACAGACTTCCTGATTTCTGGCAGTGATTTTTGACCAAGGACACTACTTATTTTGGTTTATTGCTGTGCTGCTCAGGAAAAACAGAGCCTGGGTATGTGGTTTTTAAAAATAGAAGAGTATACACTGATGAGATTACCAGACTCATATCACTGGTGATTTTATTTTTGTCACAGTGTAAATGAACCTTCAGGATGGACACTAGATAATGGATCACAGTCTAAAACACAAGGAAGATAGATCTTCTAAGTTAAGCAGATTCTTTCAAAATAAAGCTATTTATTCAATATATCAAATGCTTTCAAAAGGAGCCCGTTCCCTGATCTTGCACTACTTAAGGCCAGGTTTTATATCTCTGCTGAACTAACCTAAGCAATCCTAAATCACATTTTTAAAAGTCTTTTTTGTTTAAAGACAAAGTATATTGTATCTATCTCATTTTCAAAAAAACCTCTGGACATTGTGTCCAACAACAGTGCCTGACCAGATTTGGAGACACTGCTAATCACTGCCTACAATACACTCCTTCAGAGCCCTCAAGATAGTAGCCACTACACCTGCCTGAAACGCTAGGTGACCAGACTCTCATTTCAGAGTAACCTACTTTCTGTTAAGTCTTTACACTTGTTACATTTTTCCCTGAAATAAATTCGGTGCTGGTAAACATCGCCGTAAGAGACAAAATGACAAAATGCAGATGTCTTGTTGTGCCTCAGCGCATGAGAGGTTCTGCTGTGCAGTGATTGTACAAACAGTTGTAAGGGCAGGCTTAAAGGTTGTTGGGTGTGGAAGCAAGAAGTGAAGTGATGAGCCTGTGAGTGCTGTCTGATAGGGCAGGAAACAGGATATGTCATGATGTGGGATGTACTCCATTCTCTCCCAGGGTCTGAAGAGGTAAGTGTGATTTCAGAGTTAAAATGTCTTCTTTCCTTGCTCTAAAAGTGCAGAAAAATCTATGACAGCCCTTAAAGGAAAAGCAACATATTTGTATCTACTTCAACTGATGGATGAGGAGTGTGGAGGACAGAGAGGGATATGTCCAGGAGGAGTTAAAAGTCCCAACTACTTTCTCCACTGCATTTTAAAAATGTCTTTAGAAGAAAGTTTCTTAGTTGCTCTGGGATGTTTTTCTCTGCAATCAGGTCATTTTTGTCCCTGGTCAAAGAGTTTTGTTGTTACTGGAATGTAAGCCATCAGACCTGTCTGGTCTCTTTTTCTCCATAAAAAGTGAGCCTGTGGTTTTCAAAGTGCAAACCATCAGCCTTAAATCAGTACTTTGCTAAAAGGCCACTGGCAAGAGCATTCTGGGAAGTTTAGGGGTGAAAATGGCAGTTACCTGTAAAGTTATTTTGTGAATTCAAGTTGATATAAGGCAAATAATTCAGGAAAGGATTAGGCACTTACATGCATATGAGTAACATCAGCAGTTGCACTGGGAAAGAGAAAATTTACAGCGGTTATCAATCCTTATGCTTCAGAGCATGGGACCATTTCTGGGAAGAAATATTTTTCTGCCTATACAGCCTTTAATCCTCAGAGGCCTCGATGTTTGACACTAGCCTTTAAAGCATCTCTGAGTGACTTGGAATGAGAGGCACAACAAAACTCAGGGCAAGGTGTACAAGTTTCTTTAGGAGGTTAGAAAGGCAGAAGGGCTGGCAAATCCCATGGATCTCCACTAGTCCTGAAGCAGGGGCTTAACAATTCAGATGTTTTTCTAGGAAGCTCTGAAATGTGAATTTGTGTTTCCAACTGGAGGGCAATAATTCTTTAAGTGTGTTGAGGGTCAGTGACAGGTTTCCCTCAGAGTTAAATACAGGAGACCTTTCCACATCCCACCTTTGGCCTGGTGAGCATTTTACTGAGTCACCCTAAATCATAAAGCGTTGGGAGGGAAGACATCCCTTGATCCCACAGTACACACTGCCACCTGAGTTATGAGTTCCACATCCAGATGTGGAGAGCTCATGCTGTCCTCCCTTTCCTCTTCAAATTTACAATCCCTGGAGACACAAAGAGTCACTTACAGTTTGCACATCTGCGCTGTTAAATTGGTACAGCAATATTTATGGAATAACCAAGAGAAGTAAGTTTGTACTGTAATGACACTCTAAATAGTTCATTTTCTGTTGCCTTTCTCAGAAGGCAGAGAAGAGAGATTTATCATGAGTGTAACTCTGCCAAACTATGTAGAGCTGCACGGGGATGGGGGGGCGGGGATTGTCCCTTGTGACGTTGTCTTAGCTGAGGGGAGAAGGTCTTATCTTAAATTGCTTAAAAAGTACTTGTTCCCCAGCCCGGATGATAAAATGGAGCTTAAGGCTCTGGATGTCCTCCAGGGTTTCCAGGAGGAGCACTTCATTGCCAAAAATACAACACGACCTCATGCTTGCCAGCCCTCATTTGCCTTGATGTCTCGAATGCAATATCCCAGATTTCATCAGGAGATACCGATCCGATATAGGGAGGCAGTGAAGCCAAGGGAATTATTTTGAATTCAAACCCTCTTAAGCACAGCATAGTGTCATGGTGAAACCACCAGCTGAAATGAAGACTGACAGTTTAATTTCTTGAAGTACTGGAAAAGAAAAGACATCTGCCATGATGGCTACTGGCTTCCACAAGCTGATGGTAATAGACTGTGAGGTCCTTTACAGCTGAAGAAATTAATCCTTTTTTTCCCCTAATATACCTGTCATTTTCTATAGGAGTAAGTATGTTTCTTTAGAATCTACAGTATGGCTATTTTGTTTCCCTATCCCTTCTCTCTCTGCCCATAACCTCTGCTCTGCATGGATTTTACAAATTTACCAGTGCAGACTACCTTGTGATGAGGCAGAGGTGAGTTTGGCCAACAACAACAAAAAAGATTTGACAAGATTTGCTCAAAAATGTGTTTTGTTTTCTCTTAAATAATCATGTGTTAGTTGAAAATGGACAGGAGACTTCTAAATACAAAAATATTACTACTACTACTAATAATAATATAAGTAAAACCCAATCAGTCATGATGGGTGTACAATCCACATGGCACAGCATTTAGTAAATGGCTGTCTTCTTCTTTGACTCAATGAAAACTTCCAGTATCTTGAATCTATGACAGAAAATTACTTTAAAGGAAAAAAAAAAAAGATGAAATTTGGTATCAGGAAAATTAACTGTGAATTTCACAAGCAGCAGGGCCAGAGCAGTCAGGTTTTGTGTACACTTGTAGCTGTTTGGGAACAGCAGCAGCTCCCTTTACTCACCTTTGTCCTCTGTGTGCCTGTGGCTTCCCTGGGTCCCTGCCCATGCTGGCTTGCCACCTCTCCTTCCCAGACAGAGTCTGCAGCAGCTGAGGTCTCCCTGCTCCTGGCTGGATGGATCCAGTCCTTCACAGCTCACTCCTTTCTCCTGGCAGTTCAGTGATACTTGCAAGACGTCACTATTCCTGGGACTTATCTCCCTTTCAAATGTGTTTGAAATTGGCAAGTGTGTTCAAAAGTAATTAAGGGAGGAATGACAGACAGTTTGACAAAGTATCCTATTTCCTTAGGAAATCAGGCTAAATAAAGGTGATTGTCATGTAAAAATCATAACTTTTCCCCAAACAAAAACTTCTTTTGTTCCCTTGGGCATCAAAGATTAGCAAAACTTGGAGGAATTTTAAACTCCAATTTAAACTTCAGAGCTTGCACTAGCAGTTTACTATTGAATTGTCAATTATCTTGGTCTTTTTAATTAACTCTGCTTTTAGGCTCTGTTACAATATTTATTTGTTCTGTTTTTAAGGCAAAAAAATGGAACATCAGACATAATGGGAATAAAACTGGCTTTCCATGGAGGGAAAAAACCCATAAACATAATTTCATCCAACATTCTAAGCTATCTTTTTAAGGATTTCCATTAGTGTGGTCTAGCAAATGATGAGAAAGTGGTTGTTTGTAAAATATGCTTTAGGCTTGTTCTTTCCTGATCAATGCTTTATTTGTAGGCTTTTCTACCACTCCCATTTATATGGTGTTTTTACTCTGGCTTGGAGAACTGAAGGTGCTGTGAGGCAGCCCATGGTGTGTGTTTGTGTAATTCCTCAGGCAGATGTAACATCCAAAAATAAAGTCACAACTGACCTCAAACAAAGAAAAGAAGAAAAGACTTTGCTGCCTGAAGTTGTGACCACAGGACAGAAGACCTCAGCATCACAGTACATAAAATGTAACAAACATTGATGAATCCTCACTCTCCCTGTCCAAGTAAATGCAGGAGTTGGAGGCTGCAAATTGGTCATGAAGATCAATTGAGAGCAAGAAAGATGGGATAAAGGAGCTCTCTCCTTTGGCTTGAGCCCCAGTTTTTGGGATCATCTTTCCAGCAGCACTTTTGTAACTCAGTGTGAGTTGGCTCTTGATTTCCATGCTGGGAATTGGCTGGAGAGCTACATGTCTACAGGCTGAGTTGAGAGGCAGAGCAGCTGTATATTGGGGCTATAACCTTTCGTGTTCTTTATGGGTTGAGAGATGAGAATTTTCATGTAGGCTGTTTACTGCAGAATGCTTAAGCAGAGGCAGAGTGAGACCAGTACTGCCTGGAATTTGCACAGATAAAATTGGACTTTATGTTGGAACGTATGTGCCTAAGATTTTCTTCCCCCACACCAAAACAGTCAAAGGTTTGCCTGCAGCACTGGAGAAACGAGATCTCTCTCAGGAATTTCTCATGATCTTTCTGACACACTAAGATGAAATTTCCCCAAAACTAGTGCTGATATGAGATCTTTTCAGAATCAGAGCCAACAAAACCAAACAAATTTTTTTTCTGTTATTTGGTGTGGCAAAGGACCTTTGAGATATTTTATTTAACAATTCAGTGAAAGTGGATGCCCAAGGTTTATTTATTTTTCTCTCTCCCTGTATGAGTTTCAAAACTTTTGACCACTTCTTCATTTTAGGACTGTTTTTTGAATATTGTTCTTTTTAAGGTTCCTAGGGATGAAAAAATAGCAAACAATAACAGCTTGAACTATTTTAATAATGCTACATAGATATTTTTGTAGCTCTTTAATAGATTTTTTTTTTTAATTAGACTGTGTCTTCAAACAAGATCCCAAATTACAGTTTTAATCTTTACCAAGAGACAATTTCCTCTCCTTGCACTGTGTCTTTCTGTGTTGGTGTCTTTCTGTTACCAGCAATAAAGAAATAAATAGCAGCAACCTGATTTTTTATTATGTTGCAGTGGTTCACTGAAATCAGAACAACCTAGAATCATGAAGGTAACTGAGTTAATCAATGGACATTTGCAGAGGGCAGTCAGGTTCCAGCATTTTCTTCTTTGTTTCTTTCCTTCCGTATGGAAATTTACCTATAATCAAGCTGACTCCAATATAGTTTCGTAGGGAAACAGGTAAGTCAAACCCACGTCTGCAGGATTTTTGATAGAAAATATGATGTGCCTGCTGGGACTCCTGTTACAAAGAAGGAGGAAGGAGAAACTCTTATCTTTCTCTTTCATAATGAATCCTTATTATCCTTATAAGCAGAATTGAATTCAAGATCTTCAGCTACAGAATTAGAGGAATAATTATTTAAGTGCAAACAACTGTACATTCACACATATGTCTTATATCGACTAATGTTTGGGAAGGTGAAATGCCATATATTCAAAAATACCCATTTTCACAGCTCCTGAGTGCTGTTATCAGAAAAAAAGAGGGATAACATTGAAAAATCAGAGAACCAGGGGAGCCAATAACATATACTTTATATATCAACATGCACAGTGTGTGTGCCTTCTTCCATCTATACATATATATGTGTGGGGTTTATATGTGTATATATCCATACATATATAAGCACACACAATGCCCAGCAAAGTAGTGTAGATGTTCTGCTACGGAAATGTAGGATGCTGGGTGTGATTTATAACTTCAGATGAACCAAAAGGACTCTCCTGTTCATTTTGACTCATATGTCTGTATAAAGGGGCTCCTACTGGATTGCATCAAAGTGTGCGTCCTTATGAGCTGGTGAAAAATTGTGACCTCTGTGGAAATGCCAACAGCACATACGTGATGTACAGCACTGGAGATAAAATCAGGGCAGAGAGGACCTTAAAAAGCCAGGGTGGAATAGGCTGAGGAAGAGGAAACAATACATTTCAGAGCTGATATATTTTTGAAAGGTGAAACAGGGAGAGAGGATGGGGTCACCAAAGTGAATCATGAAAGGATCTTCATGACTGTGCTTTTCATTGCATCCATGGATGCTTCTTCAGTTTATATCTGAAATCTTCACCCACTCTGAACTGAGTGGTAAAACAAAGCTAATTGCTCAAGCCTCCTTGTAGAACAGTAAAAAGGCTGAGAGTGTTTCTGTCCTCAGGAAGTAAAAGTGAAGAGTAGAAATGTCTCAAAGTAAGAATTGCTTGCAGTCAGTACAGTTTGATGTTGAGCTGCAATAATTGCAAAAGCTTTCAAGGGAACAGCTGGGCATTAAGTATTTGTCTGTGCCGCTTTCACAGGCTCTTTTGACCATTTTTGGAGCTAAATGCCTACATATTGGGTTCAAGTGCTTTGGTAGCCATTTGGGACTGGATCCAGCCACCCTGTTTCAGGGTCACCAAACTCATATTTTAGATAGAAAGAACATCTATTACAGTGATCTTTAACATTTTCCTTGAGAAAACTATTTTCTTGTCCATACTCAGAACTGCTAAACTTCCAAGTCTCCACATGTTCTTCCCATCGAGCTGGGAGCAATATGTGATTGCTGCAGCTGTTTCTGGCCACTGTCAATGAACCAAAGACCAAGCAAACTTCATCTTCCTTACAGTTGCTTTTACTGTCTCCATTTTCATATAAATAACAGTGATGGAAGAGACTGCAGTGGCAGGAGAAGGATGGTTTTGAGAAGCAGTTGGCTAAGGGTTTAAATATTTGCCTGCTCCATGTCCCAGGATACGATCTATACACTTTCTCCCTGTTCTTACTCAGATTTGCAACGTTCTTGTAGCAGGTGAAGTGCTGCTCTGTGGGCTGCCAGTCCCTGAAATGGCTAAATCAAAGTGCTCTGGTGCACTGAATTCTGGCATTATTATTCAGTAAATTGTGTCTCTTCCCCTCATCTGCTCCCTCTTGATACTTCTTATTATTTACCAGCCATTGCCTCTGACTCCAGACAAATGCAGCCCCGATATCCAAGCAGAGAAAAGCACACTGAGGGACAGAGGTGACTCCTGAGGCATCCCTCACCCAGCACGTCTCCAGACACATTAACAATGCTGCATCCAGAGCTGTTTATCAAGTGCCACAAGCAGCTCCTCAAGTGCTGTTGGATGTACTTCCGTTAGACTGTAAAGTAGAGAAAGAGCCAAATCCCAGCAGCTGTAGGAGGTGGGCTGGGAGAGCAAAGGCAGCACAGGCTAGAGATTAAATCCAGTAGCTATATACCAAGGCAAAATCCCCTTAGCTTTCTAGTGAATAATCCTCTGGTCTGCAATATTAATTCACCAGTTTGGGGATATTTCTCCAGCCAACAAGGTTCATTCAATCTACTTAAGTGTTTCTCTAGAGCTTGGATCTGATTTGGGGTCGGGGCATTGCTAGCTTCCTATAACAAATCCATGGTATTTATAGAATTATTTCATTTCAACTGGGTCAACCTGTGCTATGCCCTAAGAGGTCCTCTTACCTGAGCAGAAAAAAGACTTCATTCTGTAATATTTTTCAGAAAGGAAGGACCTACTCTGAACCTAAAGGGTGGTCAGGCAGTCTGGGCTGTTTCACTCCATAAATACTCAATACTCAATTTCTTTTGATGGTTAACTCAGCTCTGCAAAGTCTTCTCGCTCTGCAACCCAAAGGATGATTAGCTTAAGAGCTGTGGCCGTATTACCCTTTCAGAGGTAACAATCCTTGTAAAAGCTTTTCAATCATGCTCCAAAGTCCTCTAGGACAGGTAATATGTGTTTATTAAACACTTTTCTGAGAATTACTCGATTTTCACACGTTTGTGACTAAGAACACACTTTGATGAGCCTGATATTGAAATTACTGGGGAAAGGCCTGTACTCAGTGACTATATTCAGTGATTATCTGACAACACAGCTCTTTGAGAGCTATTAATCCTCTGTCAATTTCTTTGACATTGCAACCTGCTGGTTGCTTTCCCTTTTTGCCTTGTGAGTCATCACACATCTAGCTGAGGTGGACACTTTTGGAAAACATTTTCCCCAGACAGGAAAAAAAAACCTAAAAAGGAAGGAGGGGAGAAGAATAGAGACAAAACTAGACAAATATATTACCTGAACTCAGGATTTCAAAATCATCTCCATACCTTCCATCTTGGGATGCTGAGCACCAAGTGGACATCTATTGGGATATCCCTGTGAAGGGCTGTGGGTTAAATGTCTATGGTCTGTTCCAGAGCTCAGAGAAAAGCCTGTGCAGAAACTCCCACTGACTTTGCTAAGCTAAGAGTCATGCCTCTGCTGGGATAGCTGTATTACAGCAATTTGCCTGCTGGCACTTGGGGTATGTGGAGACAGGACAATTTGGCCAATTTTAAAAATAAAAAGCCTGTTTGTTGTTTTGCAATTGCTTCTGGCAAACATGGGCTAGTTGATGGGATTAGTGGGATGGTTTTGGCAAGGTAGCTTGTTTCTTCAGGTTCTCCCACCCCTCATCTGTCCATTTTAGCAAGTTTTGCTAAATTGGCAGCATCTAAAAAATAATTAAAAATGGGGGGAAATCAAGTATTTAGAGTTAGTGAAGCAGAAAGCTGAAATGCAATGGCTTTTACTCTTTTGTCAAATTTAGTATCTACTATCAAGAGTAAAAACTGCAAAAAATGACTGCAACAAAAAAGGGAAGAAAAATAAATAGAAAAGTCTTCCAACCTGCAAAACCAAAGGTTAAAATGTAACTTGGGAATAGAAAACCAGGCCATTGAAAGAGAAATTATTTGAAAAAACTTTGCTAAGGCACTGATTCGGAAAGATACAGGGATATGGGAGATGCTGCTTTTAGGCATACGGGCAATTTCCTGGTGAGAGAGTGTCTCCAGGTGCTGTAAGGCTGAGTGGTCTATTACCTCCCTTTGCCTCTCCAGTGTCTCCTGGAATAAAAGCAGGGAGGTTTTGCTCAAAAGCCTCATGCTGCTTAACTGGTGTACAACCCTAAAAGGAATTGCTGTGCCAGAGTCCTTGAGCTTTGTGAGGTCTGCAGCCCACCCTCCCCTCATGTGGCTGCAGCAGGCTGTGTTTGACACAGCTACTGCTCTGGAGCGGTAAGATCTGATGGAATGGGTGCTGAAGTAAGTGATGGATCCCAAATCAAGTCCTATAGTCAAAGCCTCTCATGCACAGTGAGAGTATAACCCTGATCCAAATGTGGCTTTGGGTCCATATTCAGAAGAGCCAACTTGCAGATGAATAGGTGAGGGAGATAGTTCAGCCTGATGGTGCAGGTTCACAGGGGGTACTTGGGTGCCACCAGCTTGGGCATCAGTGTAAAACTCCAGCCTGACTTCACTGCCTCATGTCTTGTTCCATCCCGATACCTGGCGTATATTCAATTTCTTTACAATAATAGACAGTTTCTTCATCTGCTGCCCTTTCAGTGTGTGACGGCTATAAACCACTGGTTACAAAGCCTGAACGTTTCAGAATCTACTGACATTTAAGGAAAAAGATTACCAAGCCCTTGAAAGGAACACACCACTGAAATACACAAAGAAGCAAGTGCAACTTCCTTGCTTTTAAAGCGATAAAGAAATTAATGGCACACCAGGTTCCAAAATCCCACTGCTGTTTGGAGATAGTGCCTTTTCCCCTTTTTTTTTTTTTTTAAATTCTTTTCTCCCTCTACAATGTATAAAGGTAGCTGCAGTTAAAGGAAAGGCAAGGTGCAGAAAAGATATTGCTTCCCCTGAGTTTTATGAAGCTGATATCAATCTTTTTTTTTCATAAACTTCAGGCCTGTTATTACCCTAAAAGCGTGTTCCACAGCATTTAATGTGACACTGATGAGAATACAAATAAGGAGAGGTGAGGGAGATGGAGGACAGAGAGAGAAGAATCAAGTGATGTTAAATGCAAGGACCTGAACAGCACTTCCATACCCGTTGCCATTGAGGAGAGTTTAAAGGGGCCAGGAAATTGTAGAGCATCTGAATTGTGTTTGGGGGCAGTAAATCAATTTGAGCTTCAACAATGAGGTAAGAAATATCATCTGAGGAAGGTGAGAAAAGAAATTTAGGTTATGGAGGCATGAAGGCTTGCGTGTGAGTTAATGAGGTATGCTTTAGCTAAGTGTTGTGTACAAAGACAGGGTGTAAATGTCCTTGAAATTGGGATGATTTGGAGTGAAAAACAAATGCTCTGGGTTTTCTAAACTTTCACCTGGAAGTGCATGAAATGCTGATTAGCTTTATTTTATATTTAGCCAGTGCTTGACTAGATTCTAGTAGATGTGGATAACTTTCTGTAGAGAAATGTTCTTGCTCCTGAGTAGTGAGAGAAGGTTGGACCACTCGTTCTGTCCCTTATCTGACACATGATTAGTCAGAAACTGGCATGTCCAAGAGAAAGCAAAAGAGGTAATTCTTCATACAGGGTGCAGCTGTGAAATTCCTTGGTTCAGGATGTTGGGGATATGGAGAGTTTGCTGATTCAAGTAGAGGCTGGACAAACTCATGAAGGGAAATCTACTAAGAGTTACTGCACATACATGAATCATGTTTGGTTTGGGCAGTCCTTGAGCTGCAAAGTGCTGGGGATTGGAGAGTGTGCTGAAGAAGAGTTATTGCATGACTGTCCAAGGCTTATCTTCCCTCCTTGGCATCTGCAGTGCCACAGGGTAACTAACAAGGTGAGCATTCATCCAGCTCATGAAGTCACTCCTTTCCCCAGGCTACATGCTCAAACTTAACTGCTGCGAGGAAGTTTACAGGACAGTAGAGAACAGAAGAAAGTAACAAATACAATCTCTGAAATGAACCTAGAGGAGAAGCGGTGGAGTGTGAGCTGGACATGAACTTGAATGCAGTCAGAGCAATGACAACCTTCTGTTCATCGCTTTTCTCCAGTGTGATGTTCTATCAGCTCTTGAGACAGCAGTTGAGGAATCCAAGAAGTCAGATAACAGAGTTTTTTGAGTCTATTGTTAGGACTATTGTTTTGAGTCCTATGTTAGGACTTTCAACATTGCTGTGAACAGGATGTAGCTGAAATGGTGATAAATTACCTGATACTGTCATAGGAAGCAACACTGCAGGCGTTTTCTTGACAGCTTTTTCACACTCTCTAAATTGTCCATAAATATATTAATATTTTGAACAACTTCGACCATATGTGATATATATTGTCAGTTCATAATTTCAGGTGCTCTGTGCCTAATTTGCATACAGGAGCAAATGAGGGAAATTTATCTCATTTTCAGGTTATTATTCCAATTGAGGATTCAGAGCGTGCACATGAAGATTGTATGCAATTTTCCACAGGCCTGAAACTTTTCCTATAACTCAATATGCATTTTGATAAGCAAAAAAACCATTTTAACATCTCAATGTTTGTCAGAACCACTACAACACTGTTAAGAAATAGTAAAATAGTGAGACAGATTGCAGCAGTCAGAGTATCTGTGTTTTGAGTTTTGATGAGATGTAAAATCGGTTTAAGTTATTTCAGATTTCTGCAGAAGAAGTCTGCCTTGAAATGTCATTATTTCATGAGAGTTTTCAATGGCTCTTCAAGTGCCACAAAGTACTCTCATGTCAATGTTAGCAACCCTAACCTATGCAGCTGTTCCTACATAAGAAATTTACTTTGCAAAAATAATTCATAGCTGAGGACTAAAACAGTCCTTCAGGGTTCATAGAAAGAGAAGTTTCAGGAGAGTGCAAATCTGCAAAGCAACACCTTTCTCAGGTGTTTTACTGTCTAAATGCTCAGTGGAGGAAGAGGGGATATCTGTCGATGTGTTTTGAAAGCAACCAACATTAACAATGTAATCTGTAGGCTTAATCCTGCAATTTTTTGGTGTCAAGTTTTGTTACAGCCATGTAATTTACACTGATTTAGTCTTGGATGGCTTTCAACTCCTCTGTGTACAGGCTAAATGCTCTTAACACTTGGATAACTTGGACTGTGACTTTTTATAGGAAGGGACTGTGGTCTTTGTTCAATGTTCTGTTTGGGGCTCCTTAAGGATTTCAAGAAGCACAATAATGAATTAGAAAAAATGGTACTTCACAATGTTCAGGCACACTGTTTTATGGGGACCTATTCTTGAGAAGTGGAATAGTAGGTGCCAAAGTTCTACGTGGGTTCCTTACAGGCGTGTGATTATTTGTGGCTTTGGTATATCACACACAGAAGAAAAATCTTCCTGTGTATCTTTGCACCCATATTTAATCCTGTTCTTATAGTGTCAGGCTTATGACAGCAAAAACCATCAATTCCTGAATAAAAATAACTAGCCCAACACCATCAAATTATTCCCCCAAACACCTCAGGTTTTTTATTTTTTTCCTCCAGAAAAAGCATTCCAACAATGGAAAACCACCAAAGAATTCATTCTTTTTTCTTCTTCAAAGTCAGGAAGAAACCATCCTGAAATCCTCTACAAAAGCATGGCTTTTGTCCATTTCAAGCAAGGCAGGAAGTGTCCTGGCTCTATAAAGAAAAGCTCTAATGCTGGTGTCACCAGGTCACAGCCTGCCTTTCTATAATGGTCCCATGGGACCTTTGTGCCATAAACCCCCCCCCCCATCTTGGTCACAGGTCTTTATTCCCAGGCTGCTTGTGAGTATTTTCAGTACTTTATGAACAGAGGAAGTCTGTGCTCCGTTTCTCTCTCCTGTTGTGGATGATGTTTCCTGTTTGCTTCACCTGGTCTTTGTCCCCTTGTGTAACACAAGCAGCAGACCTGTTTTCCTTTAGAGGTGATGACGAACTGCAAGTAGGACAGGGAGAAACAGACCAGGTCATGATGTGATTACACCTGCACTCGTAAGAACAGGGGTTGATTATGCCTTCAAAGCTAATAAAACCCCCTACTTACCTGTGGGATGATTCTGCTGGCATCCAACAGGTGGAACAGCAATTTTCACCCAATTGAAATTTCATGTTTAAAAAACATTCTCCAGGAAACAGAAAGCTTATTTTATTTTATTTTATTTTACTTTATTTTATTTTATTTCTTAAAACTAGATTCTGCTGAACAATAAGAGACCTATCTAATAGCAATACATTTTTAAAGTAATGAAATATTTACAGCTGGAGTCTTCAACAGAGGAACAGTAGAGTGTGTTTATTTTGCAGCTCAGTAAATTATATATATACCAAGAATCAAATGGATGCTTTTGGTTGATCATGCTAATCCAAACAAGCTTTCTTTATGGTTTTTAATCTGGAGAATTTGTTTTCCATTCCCATGCAAATAATTATCAAAGCATCTATTAAACAGTATAAATAAATCTAGGCCCTAAAATTTGTTTCCAGACTCTAAGTACACAGTATGGCTGCAGGGCATATCATTCCTTAGCAAAAGCTGGTGGTTTTGTCGCTCTCCCTGGGCCCTTCCTGGACCCTTAAAGGAAGACTTCAGTGATAGCTAAATAAACACTTGCTAAATAAGAACATATATATTGAAATTTATGCAAAACTGTTCAGAAATATCTGGCAACATTTCCGTCTCAGTATAGCAGTAATGGGTGCTTGTAGTTTTTCCAAATGCTTTGCCAAGTCTAAGATCTACAAAAGCTGAATTCTATTTCAGCACTTGAGTCCACAACTTGTATACCAGGTAAAGTTCCAATATGGACTTTCTACAGCCAGATTCCCTTGAGCATTTGGAAGAAAAGGGAGAAATTACATGGAAATACAACATATGCTGTTGGCCAGACAGCCTCTGCTGTTGCTTAAACTCAGTAGAATTCACCCCTGCACAAGTTAATAATTTGAAAAGGGCAACATGCAAGAGAGCAAAATAAAAATTCAGAAAGCATAGAAAACTTGAAAACTCAGATAGGACCTCAGAAACCTGTTTAAAAAATAAGGATCTCAGTTTATGAGAATGTATGTTGACCTGTGTGTGCACATGCTTACTCAGAAAGTGGTAATTTCCCTACTTCCAATCTGCTTCCCTGTTATCAGTGCTTGCTGCTTTGGGTGCATACCATGAGCTGCAGCATCCAGTGCTTGGTCTCACTGGAGGGCCAGTGGTGTGGCCCTGAGCTGCCTGTTGGGTTTGTGGTGGAGGCTGCTCCTGGTCACAGCATTCAGCTGAACTCAGTGGCCGCAAATAGGGACCTGAAGGAGCTGGATGTGATGATATCATTTTTACTCATTGTTTACCACTGAATCTGGTGAGCCTTGAGTATGCTAAGCCGTAAGAAGGAAGAGCCATGGACACTATACCAGACACAATAAAAAAGAGCAGTGGAAATAAAAGGGCGACTCAGCCAAAATCAGACTAGAGCTCATCACCAGTCCCACCAGAAACCCTGACCTGATCTGAATTTTATAGAGAAATATCCTTATAATGAATACTGCATTTGGAAGGCTTGTCTTACACTTTTCTCCAGTACTGGAGCAGGGGCAGCCTTTATTAGATGAACATGCCTTCCGCTTCAGCGTGGACAGTTGGATTCCATAGCCATAGTTATTCCATAGCCCCACCCCTGGAGCCCACAACAAGGTAATCCCCATTAGCCAAAGAAATGGCCTAAATTGTTATTAGGGTCTTTCTTTTTTAAGAAGCTAAATGAGAAAAATATCACTAGAAAAAGTGCAGAGAGCAAAAAGCTTGGAATTGCTTAGCTGGTTCTTTCCAGCTGGATTGTTCTCTAATGCTAAACGTTAATTGGAAAATAACAGCATTCCTGCCTGCTTTTAGAAAATCAATATGCGTTTTTTTTGTCCCCCTCCCCCTATTCAGGTTAATTCATTACCAGGATATTTTTAGATTACTGAATAAATAAAAAACAGTGCTTTTCCAGTCAAAAGCTAATAACCATAACCAGCCAGAAAGATCTCCCGAGTGCAGTCCTCTCCCTGCCTTCAGTGTTGCTCACTGATGTCCATGCCAATCACCTGCCCCAAACCACTTGTCAGCCCTTCCACAAAGCTGGATATGCATCCTGTGCTCCTTTGAACTGGCACAAGCTGGAGGATCAATGGCTCTGTTTGGCAGGGGCTGAGCTGCTGGACATCTTGTAGCAGCAACAGCTTGTCAGGGTTGGCTCAGTGCAGGGATGTTAATGCCAGTCACCATTCCCTGTGAACCAAGGGAAAGAGCAAGGCACAAGAAGAGAGGGCAGAACTGGAAATGCAAAGAGGCAACATCATATTTCACAGAGGATGCCTCACAACATAAATAAACAATAATTCTAGCAACGTTGTTTTGCATTTTTTTTAATACATAGTCCTGCTCAAATCCCCCTGGATCTAATTAAAACTTTGTTGGCCACCCACCAATCAAGATAATTATGTTGTCTGGCAAAAACAACAACAACAAAGATGAAATAAGATTGTTCAGAATGATGCACCTGCATGGCAAAACAAAACAAAACAAAACAAAACAAACTGTCCAGGCCCCATGCCTTGTTTATTTTACCTTTTGGAAAGTGAAAAAACAACCAAACTATAAAAGACGTAGAGTTTGCACCTCAAAGAGTCAACAGATGCTGAAAACACCAAAATGCCCAGTGTGTCAGTGAGTATTTGAAATCATGATAAGGAAATCTTGCAGAAGACAGAGGCACCATAATAAATATTAAAATGAGCTGACTACTGGGAGAGCCTGAGTCAGAAAAGAAGTTTTTACTGCAGTTAAAGGGCAGACACTCAAGACATGTTATTTAGGGCAGTCACCACTAATAAACCAGGATTTGCTGAAGTTCCTCCCAAGCAAGATCTGAGATCCTGAATTTATTCCTTGTTCTCTCAAATTCCCTGGATGCTGCTGCCCTGACAGCTGGCTTATTCCATGACAGCAAACATATTTAACTTATGCTGCAAATGAACTTGATCCAAATTCCATTGAAATCAAGGAAGAGACTCCCACTGATTGCAATCAGGCATAAATGAACCAAAATGCACACGGAGACACGGTCAGACTGGAAAACTGAAGCCATTTTAAAACAGAATATCAAGGAGTCTTGATAAAAACGTTAAAAACTACTCTGGATTGAATGAATACAAAAGAGAAGCACATTTAATATCTTTTGAACAAACATTGTTTCAAACAGAGGAGAAAATCAGAGTGATTCAGACTTGGACTAATATATGCATTAGGAGGGTTGAAAACACTGGCAAGCACGGTTTTGGCATAAGAAAAGCACAAACCCTGAATTACTATTAATTGCATGAAAATACATGCAAATGGAGTTTTCCCCCTAAGCTTTCTTGATGTGAGAATAGATATTAAGCATACAGAGCCATCCAAGCAACAATACTCACAAAAATAAATGTAATCTCAGGAAATGCTTGCAATGAAATCAGCAGAAGCATTGCTTATGAGTTCCTTCCATTACTTGGGCTATTTATTGACCTTTGTGTGTGGATACATGTATTAAACTGACAGAGTTATTGTTTTTTCATCACCCTTATTTAATAAATCTCATTCTTCTAGACGAAAGGGTTTTTTACTGATGATGAGGGGATTTCTTTCTCTTTTTTTGTTCTTTTTAAGGCATCGATCAAAACCTGACATAATTTTTAAATTTTTTGAAATTATTTTATAGAGTACTTTTATAAATAATATCAAGTTTAACCCTAAAATTACATTATCAGTGTCCTGTTTACCAGAAGCAAGTGTTTGTATATGAGCTTTAATTCTTCAGGTGCTACACCCACAGATGTCCCAGATAAATTGTTAAGAGCTGTGGACAAGAAAAAAATCTAGCACCAAACTAGAAATTATTTTTATATTGCAAGGTGTTCTGGAAAACATCTCAATTAATTTAAATCATATGAATAATTGATTTTTAATTCCATGCCAAATGGAGTTAAAAAAAGGAACCAAAAAGATTCAGAAATCTAATATTAATTTCAAGGTGATTTTAACAGATTGTCCAGATAGAGAAATATTTTTTGTTTCCCTTTTATGTATCTACAGATGAACCTATTTGTTTTAAATATACATATTTTAAAAAACCTTTATGGCTGGCAAAAATAGATCCAGAGTTATTTTTAAAGAAAAAAAAAAAGAGCGAAAAAAGAAGGAGAAACCCTTCTTTCTGAAATGCTCAAATGGAATATTTTAATTTTACTGCTTTGGCTTTGTTTTTTGTGTTAGAATACTTCAGACTAGATTTAAAGCAAATAGGACCTTTGTCTTCATACTATTCTCCACAGTTGACTAGTTTGTTTTTTTCTTTTTTTTTTTTTAAAGAAAGCAAAGAAAACAAAGGAAGAATGTTTATAATCTTATATAAACCCCTGACATCAGGAGCCTAACACTCACTACATGATTCACGATGAAAAGATTGACAACAAAGAAATACGGATTTCCTTTGCATTTTCCCCTGATTTTCCACTAGCCATTCCAAATCCTTCCTTCTGGAAGATTGGAGTTTCTCACCAAAGGTGGGACTGACAAGCTGTCTCTCAGGACTGTTTCCTCTTCCCTCCTTAGAGGCTGTATCTCTCCCTGTCCCACCGAGCTACAGAATCATAACTGGATGCCACAGATCTGAGAAGCTGCTGAAGGAGCTGCCAGGCTGGAGGGAGAAAAGCTGAGAGGGAGCCTCCCTCTCTTCATCTGCCTTGGATTCTGGCCAGACAGATGCTATGAAAACATTAACTTTCCAAACAGCTGCCCCAGTAGGGGAGGTGTCTCTGACTTTGCACTGCGCTGCTCAGATGTGGATGTCCGCACTGCTTATCATCTAGCACCAAAATTCATGTGAGCATCCTCTGCCTTGCTTAAGGCAGAAATGGCTGAATTAATGAAAGCAGTTTTAATGATCACCAGCTTCTTCCCTCCTGATTGTCTACCATGGGAGTGTGCGTATGGAAAGCTCTGCTGGTTGACCTGTGAGTGATGTAACTGTCTCCAGAAAAGGATTTCTGACCATGACTTAAGAAACAATGCATCAGTGAAGCAGGACAGAGTTGCCTCACAGAAGTTTTCTCCTGGTCATTTTTTCAGTTCTGAAATAAAATACTGTCAATGAGCAAGCTCACATCTTCCATCAGCCTCAAGGGTTCTCATTTTTTTCATATATTTTTTACTTTTCTTGCAGTAAAAAGGTAGTTTAAAGTAAAAAGGTTTCTTTCTTCCATTGGAAATTTTATCTTTAGTTGTACCTGGAACTTCTACTTCATCAACACTTCTGGCTAAGAGAAATCAAGCAAGGTGCACAAGCAAGAAAACACCATCTGTAACAATGACAAACTGTAAACAGCATTCACAGGCCATTAAGTTTGTAATCTTTTTCTCTTCATCATTATTCTCTTACCTCCATTAAATTCTTCCACAACCAAGTCCAGAAGCCAAAGGTGATGGCAGTAGAGTGATAGACAAGAATTTTTATTGTCCTGTCAATGCAGATAAACCCAGAGCTGAGAGAATGTCAGGAGAACTTCCCCAGTGATGACTAAAGTTCAGTATCCTCTGAAAAAGGAAGAAAATACAAATTATTTTTATGCCTTTTAGGCTTTTAAGATTTATGTTACTGAAGTATCCTGACTCTGTGGAAGATTAGTCAGGCTCTGACTGATATTTATTGTTCACAGGAAACTATTATCTGCACTTGATCAGTCTGCTTCAAATTGCAGATTTGCAAGGTTGCAAGACAATCAGAGGCATTCAGCAGCCATGATTCTCTTGAGGAACTGGAAAGGCCTAGAAGATGATGGAATGAAAATGACTCAGTGGACGCAGATAAGCAACTTGCAAAGGATTGTGAATAGCTGCAAAGACTCTCTCTTGGTCATGAAAAAGAAAAGTTTACAGTTTGCATCTCCACACAACAAAAAGAAAAGAACTTGCTGAAAGTCAGATACAGGACAGATACATGCCCACAGGAACAAGAGAGGGTCAGGTAATGGCCAGTTTTTCTAGTATAGCCAAATTTAGGATGTTATGGCACAGCTGTTGTGTGCCAATGGGTGCCACCACTGGTAGTAGCATTACATTAGATATAGAACTCCAAAGGCAGAGGAATATGCATTTTGCCTTATTTGCAAAGAGAAATTTTGCACCCCAGTGCAAACTCCAGATGTTTTCTAGTCAGTTGATTCTCAATTGCTGAGAGTTGCAATCCAACCAACTTCCAATTGCTCTGACCTGCCCATAAGTCCTCAGTTTACCATGAGACTGCTGTTGGAGCTGGTGTTAAAATAGTCAGCTGTTTAGTAGCAGAAGACCATTAGGTTGGTCAAGCACGACTTGCCAAAGCCATTCTCATTTTTCCTGGTTGCATTCTTGCCTTTCATGTGGTTGGAAGTGTTCATAGCATACATTTTAATTATTGATGGCAAAAACCTTCTGGGTATTATGTGGTTGCTTTAAAACAGTCAGGATAAAATGTGACAATTGCTGGGTCATCCCTGTGGTTATCATTCATATTGGCAGTGGTGAATGAGTTGACTAAAAGATACACCTCAGGCTTCCTCCTTTCACCAGTGTTTACTAGTTTCCAAGTTGTTATAATACAGCTCATGCTAGCTGTGAGCTCCAGCTCAGTTTTCTCCTGAGCTGCAAGCTCAGAGCACCAGCTGAGTATATGCAGTCCTGATATAAGTGCAGTTCTTGCAATTCTACTTTACACTCAACCAACTATAAAACCCACCAGAATCTAAGACCAGCTTTTCAGGGCAGCTTTCCAGGTTTCTTAGGCTGCAAAAGCTGATCAAGAGAGAATGTCAGCTGGGAATTTCAAGCAGCAGATTTTCTCAACCACTGTCTTCTGTGGCCTGTGGGTTTTTTCGCTCCTAAATCCCATGGTAATCCCTGACAGGGGAGCAACACTCAGGAGCACAGGGTGGCAACGGATTGCTGTGTCCAGATCACAAGGGGAGAGAATCACTGGAACAGTGACATTCAAGGCAGGCACAGAGGAGCAGTTGTCACTAGAGAAGAAACAGGATTCAATCCCAGGATTGTGGCAAAGAGTGCTGGATTCAACACCAGCATGGATATG
The DNA here is from genome assembly GCF_000738735.6 of Corvus cornix cornix. Taxonomy (NCBI): domain Eukaryota; kingdom Metazoa; phylum Chordata; class Aves; order Passeriformes; family Corvidae; genus Corvus; species Corvus cornix. The sequence continues at coordinate 10,550,702 of NC_046336.1, forward strand.
GTAGTTGTGCTGCCATGTGAGTATTGCTTCAGCACCTGACTGGGAGTACAAGCTTATTTGGAGGGGGTATCATGCTCCCATCCTCCCATGGTAAATCCACCCTTGGTTTATTGCCTGGGCACAGCTGGCCCAAGAAATACCTGCAGCTGTAAGAGCAGGAAGGAGGTCTGAACCCAGAGAGTAAAATGCAGAGCCTGTACCATGAGTGTGGGCGTTGCTGTCCCATTTGTGGTTGGTTGGATGGTGTGAAAACACTCTGGATCCAGAAATGGAAGTGAAACAGAGGAATTACATGAGAGAATTTCCAGAGCAGAAAATCCAGACAAGTCCTATTGTCCCCAGAGAGAGCTGCTGGCTAATAAGCATGACTAGATATTTCAGTATAAACAGGATTTGAGGAAAACTGCAACCAGGTATTGGTGCTGAGCACCTTCCTGTACTTGGAGGCAGTCACATCGACTGAATCTGCTCACCACCCAGCCTCCTTGCCAGATAAATGAATGTATGAACTCCCCATCTGAGGCTTTAGCAAAACAAAATGGCTCTCTAAGCTAGAAAGTGTCAAAGTCTTGCACTTTTCTTGAGATTACTTTAAACCTCAGTCTTTGCAACAGGCTGCAGCAAGAGGGAGTACAAGAACAAAAAGCCCTCGCTGTTAATATTTATGGCAACTAAAGCAAAATCGCAACACATTTGCAGATGAATAGGAGTCCCTGTTAAAAGCTGCAGCAGCCTAATTTTAGGATAGCACTGGTTTGGGGTTTGATTGTGTGGAATAACAAAGGAGAGATTTCATATTAATTAATTTAGAGGAATTATTAGTGTCAAAAATAAATAGTTCAATCACCTTTCCAAAAATAATCTGAGGAAGGGAAATGAAATTTAGTGGAAAGAAGACAGAGATTTTCTTTCAGATCCAGATTTTTTTCAAGTATTTTGGTCTTTTTGTGTCAAATGCATTGCCCCAATAAAAGTTATAGGATTTATTTCTAATAATACCTATGTAACAATTATCTAAATGTTGCTACAAAATAAACCATAAGGCTCAATAATTTTCATTTGTTCAGTGAAATAAGAAGCACTTGGAAATAGTTGATTTGATATATATAATTAGTCCCCATTTTATTTAAAGAATGAAGCATCCAGACCCTATTTAGAAAAAAAAAAACCTTTTTGTGATATTTACAGCTGAAAGTAATTTTTTTTCCCTAATGGAAACTGCAACAAGACCTGTTGTAGCCTGATATGTTGTTTGTTTGTTTTTGTTTTTTTTTAACAGAGATTCCGTTTGGGGGAATTATGTGTAATGTCAAACTACAGTATTCATCCCTCACCATGGCTTGATAGGAATCAATGGAGCAGTGTTCTTCTTGGTCTCCCTTCATTACACAGTCTTCTCTGAGAAAACTGATGATTTAAAATGAGTGCAGATTCACAAAATCCTGATTATACAAATATTTACTAGGGAAAGATTATACTCCTTTGTCTAAAAGACATTCAGATTCACAAAAGGCCAGGCTATATTATGCCCCTGCCTTATACTAAAAACTCAGCTGGTTAAGCCTACCCAATTCTGTTTCCTTCTCTGTATCCTCTTTCATTCCCATTTCTCCCTTCCTACTCCAGCACAGTAAAGGCAGTGCTGGCATAGTCCCTGAGGTGCTTCCATCACGCAGGGTACATCATCTAGCATGTTTCAGAAGACAGGAATATTGTGGAGCCAGGAAGTCTCTCACGACCACATTTTTCACAAGTAGTCTCTGACTGCAAGTGTGAAACACTCCAGGTGAAAGGATTCCTGCAGATGGCAGATTACTGCAATCCCTGTCATAAGGATTTATGTCCTTGACCAAGCCCATATTTCCACCTGTCTCAGAACCTGCCCAGTCCTGAGTGAAGTTTTGTGCACTCATCCACGTTTCATGCTGTTCCTGCTTCTCTTCTCAAGGCTATATAAATCCTGAGGAAGATGCTTGCTCCACTGCAACAGATACCTAGCACTGGTATCTACTCCCTTCACTAGATTCCTGCTTGTTCTTCCTGAACCCAGAAGCAAGAACCTCCCACAACACTCTTGTGTATGTGCAGATGTCTGCCTTTGAGGTAGTTCCTCCTGGTGAAGAGGAAAACCCCTGCCAAAGGGTGAAGAGGTCAGCTAAAACCTGCCATTTTCATTTACTCTCATGGTATCATGTTTTATACTGCCCGTGATTGCCTCCTGTTCCATGGCTCCCACGGCTTGCTCACATCCCCTTTCCCCAGGCAATATTGGCTATGTGAAACACAAGAACAGTCTCCTGACCAGGCAGTGTAGCAGCTGTCACGGAAAACACCTTCTCACCAGATGCTGGAGCTGGACATGCAGTATTGAAATGTCAGATCAGGTGGTGTCTCAGGTCAGGATACCACGAGTGCAGCCTTTCCTTTCTCATGGGCACAGCCATGGAGTTCAGTCACATCGCACCAGCTTCTTTTTGGCTGAGTATACGAGCTCGGTCCCTGCTCCCAAAAGAGAAAGCTATCCCTTACATCAAAGGACAGGGGATTATTCTTTTGTGCCAAAGACTCCGGTTTCTTATCTCTGACGGCTCAATCATCACATCAGCTGTGGCAAAAAGATGGCTGGCAGCAAGATTAGATTACAGCGATTTAAAATGTCTCTCTCAGATAAGCGCAGACCAGGAGTATTCAAAAGTACACATAATCAGATTGTAAACTTGACTATCACAGCACGCCTCAGACACCAAGAGTATAAATACAGATTAGACAAATTTTGGGAAGACAGGTCCATTAAAAGTGCTATTGCATTATTACTTATTAAAAGTAAGGGATCAGGTGCAGTTTCTGCTGTTGTTGGAATCTCCTAAAGTGATAATTCTGGATAATAGGGCTCAGGGGAAGGCTTATACTGTATGTCTCTGTCCTGTATCCACCCACAACAGGGAAATGTGCCTGTGGTCTTCAGGTTGGATCCAGAATTCTCGCTCCATGACTGACTCTTGTGTGCATTTGCTGAAGAGTTCTGCAGGTGTAGTGTACTCACAGTGTATAAGGTGTGCTCCACTAGGCACATCAGTATCACTCACTGGCCACTCATCACAATTCAGAGATAATCATCTGCCTAAATGAGACATCGAGATTGTCTCTCTCATTTGCCTTAGCCACTCATTGGCATGCAAATCTCTCTTACAATCCCAAGAGAAATTTCCTCTGACCTCTTTCTAATTTCCTTCTTGCAAGTTCTTTTTCTGTCTCACCTCATCTCTTTGAATTTCATTCCTTTAGATTAAAGCCTCCTTAAGAGACTTGTGCTGGGAAGGTGACACTTTTTAGTTGATCCTCTGGGGATTAGATCCACCTGGTCAATCTGTTGTATAGAAGACAAAGGATTGGACTGATAATAAGGTAGCTCCACTTCCAATCCTTACTACTTTGCTGATCATACTGTGACTCAGTTTCCTCCATTTATACAACAGAAGTGGCCTTTGTGAGGAGCTTTGGGCTCGGTAAAGGAAAGGAGTTAAGTGCGTGTATTAATTATTGTTATTACCCGACAGGCTGTAACTAATAGTAATCATTTAGCTGGGAGATGTGGAAACAGGTATGCAGTTAATTGGTAGATTTAGCTGAGGTCAGGTGGTTACATTGCAGACAATCCATCATTGCTGTAAGCAGCATGAAGTTATGCCCAGCCTGAATTACTGTGAGTCTCCCTTCACCTCTGGTCTTGTGCTAATATCCCAAGACGTGTCACCAGTGAGCATTTGAGTGAAATCTCTAGAAGAATGTGAAACAAATCTGTAAATCGTTTTCTGAAATGCCCTGCCAAAAAAAAAAAAAAAAAAAATCAATAAGGTCTTCCGTGTCAGGAAGGAAATGTTAAAAAATATTAATTAAAAAATAAACTCTCCCGTAAATCAAATGGGAATGAGTGAGAACAGGCAGACGGGGATGGAATAAAATTCCAGTGGAAGAGCTTTTAATTCCCTCCAGTTTCAACGCCTGTGGGCATTTGCAAGTGCCTGTCAAAGCTCAGGGCCCTGTCCTGCTGTGTAGGCAGTCACCAACAGTGCTGTCTTGTAGTCAGGGAGCAGCAGCTCCCGTGCCCAGCAGACACCAGCCTCTGCAGGCAGCGTTTGGTGATCTCCTCCGGCCACCACTATTACTGCTCCCCGGGGAGGACATATACTGAGAGAGAAGCACAGCTCCTGGGGGAGAAATCGCTGGTCCTAAAAGCGTGAGAGACAGCTAGAGCAACAGGGGCTTTTTTCTGCTGATGAACCACTGGAGGGGAATCTCCCTCTCCACCAAGCGCTGTCATGTCATTTCCAAAAGCTTGTCCCTGTCTCCATCAGCATTTATGTGGGTACATCTCTGCCGTGTATGAGTGATTTATTTAAGCATCGGCAGCTACTGTAAGAGGCAGTACAGTGAAGCACAAGCGGAGGAGGGAACAGAGGGGCAGAAATGCGACTTTTCCCTGTGAAAGCAATCACAGGTGCCTATTCTGAGCAACTCCAGTGCACTTACATCAGTCACAGGAGGAGGGAAAAAGAATGGGTCATTTCAGAGCCTCCTCAGATATTTAGGGCCACTCAATTAATCGAATTAAAACATTTCCTCTGGGAAGACTATACACACATGCATGTAGTGTTCCTTCACTCTGCACATCTGCTTCCAGTCCATGTGTTTCAGTATGCTGCGGAGCAGGCTTTAGGTGTTTGAACTGATGGGAGGCACAGGGGAGGAAGGGATCGGATGATACGAGTTTAAAAGTTGGGATAAGTCCGTGTTTGGAGTGTGTGTGAGAGAGGGGGAGTGAGTAACCAGCCACTCACGACACAGGCACGGGGCGTCCTGGCGGGGCGGCTGCGGGAGGAGTGTGATGCAGAAGCGGCGAAGTGAGAGGGAGCAGAGAGAGAGCGAGCGGGAGAGGAGCGAGCTGAGACTTCCACAGAGGCAGCCGCGAGAAATCACCAGCCAGGATTTGCTCCTCTCTCTCTCCCTCTCTCTCTGATTTCAAATCAGCTCCTCCCCCGTGTGGTTGTGGCTTTGCCTTCCATCACAAGCCTGATCAGCAACACCAGTCTTGGGAAAAAAGAAAAAAAAAGAAAGAAAAAAAAGGGGGGGGGGGATGAGAAAAGAGAAAAAAGGAAAAAGTGCAAAAGAAGAAAAAGGAAACAAGAGGGGGGGAAAAGAGAGGGGAAGAAAGTAATCTCCTCTACCCCTCGGCTGCATCCAGCACAGAAGAGTCCGAAACTTTACGTGGAGTTCTCGCCGTGTTTACCCCGCGGCGCCTGAATCGGCAGCGCCCGGCTCCCTCGCTCCTGCGCTCTCCTACTTGCTCTTTCTCCCTCGCACTCATCAGCAGTCGGCAGCGATGGAAAAAGTTGCTGGCTGGTACCCAGCCTGGCACGTTGCTCTCCTGTACTGGACATGGCTTTTCCTCTTCACTTATGGCTTTACCGGTGCAGAAATAACTTGCAGATCCTGCCGTTCCCAGGTGCAGCCGCAGCAGCAGCCGCAGCAGGGATTACTGATGCACTTGAGGACCGACAGAGGAGAAGAGGAGCAAAGGAGGTTCCTCGGGGAGAAGGGAGGTGAGAGAGGGCAAGAAGCCGGGACGGAGGATGCCGGGTTGCAAGCGACCGTCGCCCCTGCTCCCGCGGAGACGAAATTCAGCGGCTGGGAGACACGGCGAGTGACGAGGGAGCCAGAGAAAGTGGCCGGGGAGCGCCGTCCCCGAGCGGCAGCGGCGGCTCGGGCCGAGGACCGACCCCTCCAGGGCCCCCCGCCGGCGGGCGGCCGGCCGGGCTCGGTGCAGCGGCGCTGGGGCCGCAGCCCACGGGGCTCCGCGGGGCCGGGGCCGGGGCCGGGCGGCGCCGCTGGGCGGGAGCCGGGGGACGGCGGCGCCGCCCGCTTCGGGCTGGAAGAGCTGCGGCTGGCCAGCACCACCTTCGCCCTGGCCGGAGACTCGGCGCACAACCAGGCCATGGTGCACTGGTCCGGCCACAACAGCAGCGTGAGTACCGCGGGCGGGGGCGGCTGCTCCGTGCGCTCCTTATTTCCCCCCTCCCTCCCCTTTTTTTTTTTTTTTTTTTTTTTTTTTTTTTTTTTTCCCCTCGTGTGTGTGTAATAGGGGATGGGGGGTGTTGGGTATTTCTTCGTCGCAGGGGATTTTGCGCCTCCGGGCGCCGGGGATTGGCTTCGCTTAGCAGTGTGCAGTGGGGCAGAAGGGCTTCAAAAGGGCCATTCTTCTGGAGCAGAAAAACTTTCCGCTACCCGCCCGCCCGCTGAGCACATCCCCCTCCGGCCCCCTTGTCCCTCGCCCCGGAGCAGAGAAGGATCCAGCGCTGCTACTGCCCGCGGCGCGACGGGGAGGGTCATTTTAGGGGATCCGCCTTCGCATCCAGCCATCTCCCCGGGATAAGCCTCACGGGGAGCCCGGGAGGCTCAGCTGTAAGGATGCCCAGGGAAAGCCCCTCTGCTCCTGCTTCTTCTTCTGTCAGCTGTGGGGGCCCATATCAGCCCAAGGGCTCATCCCCGGGCCCTGCTGATGTGGGAGATGCTTGGAGGGCTTCAGGACTTTGCCTCCAAGGTGTCTCTGTGTAGGGAATAAAGCTGCTTTTTGCCTCTTGTCACCAAGGTGTTAAACAGGACAGTTCTTCTTTTGTCCTCATAACCTGTACGTATCTCAGGAACAGCATCAGAACAATTCCGACTTGAGCCAAGCAGAACAAAACTGGCCAGAGGAGTAGGCAGCTGGTTTCCAGGCTGGAACCACAGTCATGACATCAAAGTTACCAGGTTAACTTGGGCACTGTATCCTTCCAGCCTCTGCTGCAGCACTACCTGGAGCTGAGGGCCAAGGCCCAGGGAAGGCAAGGTAAATTGCTTGGACTGCTTTCTGCCTGCCCTTAACTCTGCTTGTGGACCAGCAGAAGTAGAGGGATCTGTCTGTCCGAATTCTCCAACTTTGCCTCTTAGAGCGACCAAGCAGAATGCTAATGAGAGAGAGAAAGGGATGCCACCACTACATGACTGTCGCCCATACAACTTCCCAGGAGAAACGGGGTCTGAGGTGCTCCTCTAAGGTGTCTGCAGCTGTAATGCCAGAAGGTTTCTGGCTGCTTGGCAGAAATCTTTGGCTTCCCTTTCAGCTTTAGTACTAGGAGACTGATAACATTTTGAAATGATAGTCTAGTCATTATGAATTCCTTTTGGTACAGATTGTACTGAGCTACTCAATTTAGAATTGCAGCGGATGTCATAAGGACCTCACCGTGGGGTTCAGCCCTAGTTAATTGGGACATGGTTTGATGGTCTCATCGGGAAGTTTTTAATCAATTAATTGACAGGGGAATAGTTGTCATTTCTATTTTGAAGCACTTTCCCCTTTCTTCACAACTCAGCTAGACTATTCTTAAATAGTTGTGTGAACAGAAGCTGCCTTGTAGGAACTCAGGTCTGTTCATACAAATTGAATTGAGGCTGACTCTGGTTTCAAGTGACCCATTTGCTAAGAAAAAAGATTCTGATATAAAAAGTCACCCAGCAGGCAGCAGTTTCTCTGGTCTATCAGTGCAATTATGTTTCACCTGTATGTTTTTCAAGACACATCTATTGTTATATGTGTGTTTAGGTACACGTATATTTGTGTCTGTGTTTCTGCCCACTGTGGTAGTGTGGGTTGCTGTTGTCAGGGGCTGATTTACTTTCTGAGTGTGTTAGTGTACAAATGTTTTCAGGGAGCTGTGGGGAAATGTTTTGTGACTGTCCTTCCCTGACAGCTGCAGGTTGCATTGTGTACAGGGATATTTTATGCTCCCCCCTTCACTGCGGGGGCTCTTGCAGTGCTGTTCTGTTTCATGCTGTGCTTGCAGCTCCCTCACAACACTCACTGAAGCTGGGCCCCAGCAGGACCTGGATGCACAACAGGCTTGTTCAGGCTCAGCTGAAGCAATGGTGTGTGTTCAGGAGGAAGCCCAAAGTGGCACCGACCCATTGTCTCTGTGTGGAGGTTTTGGGTACCCATCTGTGATAGAGTTGGGAGTGGGATGGGCTTGGGGTGAAATGTTTCCTTTAGGGTACAGCATACGTAGTTCTGCCTGCATAGGGGTCGCAGAGGATCCCATGGTGCTGCTTGTGGGGATGCTGTGTAACCCCAGTGCCCTGTCTGCACTCCACCAGCAGCAGCTGCCGGCTTCCTGCTGGTTTCCATGCTGTGGCAAGGGGCTGCAACATACCTCTGCTCCTTTTCATTCTTATGTGCTCTCTCAGTGCTGCTGTCAAACAACTTTTGCCTTTTGCCCAGGCAGAGGGGCAGTGTGAAGAGGATCACAGTTTGCAGTATCTGTGTGAGTACAGGAAAAATCAAAAATAAAGCTCAAAATATTTGAAATCCTGTTAGGTGAAAAAACTGGAAAATTAAAGCATTGTCACCACCAAGTTTTTCTGTTGCAGTGTACCTTATCCTGTCAGCATCATTGTGGTTCTTTGTATCCTTGTTCTGTTAGTGGTGTGGATATAATTGCAATGCTGCTGGTGGAGGAGAAGGAAGTCCTGCAAGGACTCCTGGTTCTCTATGGGATTGTTCTGGGTGTTTGCAGCTTCTCTCAGGCTTGGCTGTGATTTCATACAAAGTGTGTGCACCACTGAAGTGATGGCATTCTTCTCTGAGGAACCTGCTGTATGCTTGGCCACAGGAGTTATAAGAATAATAAATAATAGTCCAAGTTGTCCAGGTATAACTCCATCAACATAAATTGTTTTAGATCAGCGCTTGTTTTGGTGCATCAGTTATTTTAGGTACTCCCTGGACAGCTTTCTCTCCAAATCCACATTCATACACACTTGGAGCATGCTCTGCTCATCTGTAGGGACACAGTTCAGATATTCACTAATCCCTCCTGTGTACCTTGTTTCACTGATGGAATCAGCAGGAGAGAGAGGGAGCATAGGTGGAGAGAGCCTGGCTTGTCAAGTGACTGATGAGGATGAAATCAGGAGTGTATCCAGTGTTATATTTAAATACAGGTGGGCCTCAGGCTATCCCCGACTCCAGTGGAGGTGAGTGAGGCCACACAAAACTGTCCTGCATCTCCACGATCCTGAGCTCTTTCAGTCTGCAAGACAGAGAAGAGTGGCTGCTGCAAAAGTGAGTGCTGGAAAGGGTCACTGGTTGCACTGAGTGCCAGACTTTCTGGGAATGATCCAAGAAGGTGTTAACTGGCCCAAGCCAGCACCCAGCCTGGAATCATTTTAACAATATAACAAGCCTAGACTATTGAGTCTGTAAATGAGTCCTGGTAGTAGTGACCTGCATTGGTACATCCTGAGCATCTTTCCACTGGCCCCCATAAAACTGGAGTGGAAATTCAAATGAGCTAATATCTTTCTCAAATCTCTGTTACAAGATAAACAAGTGTGATCTCCTGCCTTTTTGCACCACTGAGAAGTGTCATCATTGGTGTGGAAGTTGGCAGGTTTCCTAGCTCATGGAGATATCAAACGTGTTGCTGATGTGGTGTGTCCTGACATTGCAGATTTGGAGTCCCCATAGCAGCCTTAATGCCGTGCTGTAGACTAGGGAAAAACAGCTAGCAGAGATTTATGTGTGGAACTAAAAGAGAGACTTGGTTTTAATGGAGAGAAGCAAGTCTCTAGGTGATGTCCATTATGAGCTTTTGGGATACAGATGCTTTTCAGAGCTTACAAAAAATGAAGACTGCTTCTGTCCTAAGCTGGTATGGAGTGAGATCAGTGTCTTACTTGTTCATTTGAAAATATTCTGGAGAAAGAGAGACAAAATTGGAGGAGGTTGAAAGGTAAGGGAGTTTGAGTGAGTGTCTTGATGCTACAGCTGGTGCTATAATGTGGGGCTGTGAGGGAAAGCAACGTGGGTTTCAACTCATTTATTATAATGGCAGTTTACTGTTGCCTTGCACTGGACAAAGTGCTCTCCTGGGCTGGATGTTGGTGTAGATCTCAAAGTGTGTGGCACTGAATTTGAGCATGTACCTGGCAGTATACCTGGGGATTGGCTTTTACGTGAGCATGATACCTTTAAACAGCTGGTTCAAGCTTCTGTGATTTACATGGCTGGAAAGACAAAGCTGAGCTTCTCACAGGTCCTCCACAGCAGCAGATCGTCAGCAGACTGATGGAGATACAGAGGTGGAGCTGGGAGTAGATGCAAAACAGCCATGGCCAGACAGGTTTTATATTCCATCCACAGCAGAAGATCGATACAGCTGAAGGGTCCAGTGCAGGATGAAGCCTGCAAGGTCATCATTGCTCCTGTCAGGTGATTACACTGGACAGCAGGGGAAGAGGTAGGTCTCTTATGGGAGAGCTTTTAGGCAAGATGAGACTCTGCATTAGGTATCACTTGCAAGATGTTACTTAATGTTATTGACAGGACAAACTGGGCACAGGTAAGGCAGAATAATGATGCACCTCTATATTTCCACTGTATTTCCTCCTGGACAAAATAATTGTGAATGAACTGTTGTTGGATTTTCAGCTGAGGTGTTCAGACCTACTTTATAAATGAGGAACTTCTAGAATGGCACATAGTACTGCATCCTACAGCCATGAGCTGATCAAACTACAAACATGTACGAACAGCTGGGTGTCTATCAACCCTTTCACCCTTCTATTGCCTTCTTCCTTTTTGGGTAGCTGTTCCAAGCCTTTTTCTCCTGACTGTTGGAAGCTTCTCTCTGATTTCTGTTCTAATGTTGCCATTGGGCAATTTAGATTAATTTTTTTTCATTTTTGTTTTTCATTTAATTGAAGTTATTTTCCCTCCCTGGCACTTACATCCCTTGGAAGTATTTTACAGGCAGTAAGCTATTCCATTTCAGCCTCTGGTTTGCTAAATCAAGCAAGCACTGTTCTTTCTGTATCTACTTGTATGACAGGTTGTGGAAAGTGAACTGGGAATTTCTAGGAGTCAGGTTCCCAAGAACTTGAATTTGAATCTGATTTTTGCTTTTGATGAATGGAGATGATAACAAATATATTCTTTTTTACAAGTGAGGCAGTAAAGGCACGGCAAGAGTACTTTAAATTGCCAGTGTTCTTCGGTTCAATCCAGAAGGGTGGACCATAATCAAAATGTTTTTTTCCACATCTCACTTGGAGACTTTGCCCAAATGCCATGTTCATGCAAGAGGATATAGTGTATAGCCTCTGTCTCTCCCTTGCTGGCAGAGCTGTGGCTCCAAGGAAGAACTATCAGGGATGAATGAAGAATGTGCCAACATCATCCCATGAGTGACCAGCATTACGTTGTGTGATGCTGCGATAGCCCATCACTCCCTTCCTCCCATGGCAGTTGAATCATTACAAAGGAAGAATTTTAGGGTAATGAATATGGATGTGGAGCCCAGAGCCAGATGCTCAGTGAGACCCACAGTGAGGAATGACCTCAGTGTCAGTTTCTTCATATTGAGGTTGATTCCTAGAGTGCTGAAAACAGCTCCCAAAAAAGATTCATGCAAGGAGGATGCTGGCATTAATACAATTCAGTGAGATGGAGTCTGTGTTATGTACACATTACAAGAATATATAATAGTATTAAGAGTAGAATGCACCGGATGCTGAGACTGTTTCAGGCTAATCTCTTGCTAGAGCTATGGAGAATATATTTTGGAAGGGCTGAATAAAAAGTGAGGAAACAAAATTGGGAATTTAAACCGGAAGAAAAAAATAAAATTAAATTAAAATATTGCTAAAAGTCCCCTGTTTCAAACTTTTGTCTTCTTGATTATATTTACTCTTACTGGATCATAAAATACTTCACATCCATTCTAAATATGAAACCTCCTCCTCTAAATTTCCTGTAACTGATTAGGACTTTATTCCTTTAACCAGAGGTCTTGAGGGTTTTTTGGTATTTATTTTCTTGTGCATGTGTTTGATTTTTCAAAAAAAATGAGTCAACAGCCATAGTATTTCTTTCTCCTGTGTTGCAGTCCATCTCTAGATATATTTCTTGACAGGATAAAACATAGGCTTTTCATATACAGAATATGAAATAGGATACGTGGGAAATTGTTAATAAGAAGAGCCGTGCTCTGAGAGAAAGCAGTAAGTGAAAGAGAATCTGTGAGGACTAGAAGAAAGGCTTGTCATTGTGTGATTCTGGTCTCTGTGAAAGAGTTTGGGAGACGGTGAGGAGCTTCTGCCACTGACAGGTGGGATATGCAAATCCCATCACAAGGGGAGATTAAGGAGAATAATGGAAGAGCTCTGACAGTTGCAACTGGCATTCATGCAATATCAAGAGGCTATAAACTGTGTAAAGCAATCGGGTTATAGCTTTCAATCTTCTTAATACAGTACTTTATAATAGAAAATGGGTTTCTCCCTTTCCTCGTGGCTTCAAATAAGACGTGTGTATTTCCCTAACCTGGTGATCATGGTGAAGCCAGTCCAGAGGGGGAAGCAAGGAGATCAGAAGTCCTTAATTCATTCTGGGGGGGATTAGAGACCACTCTGACCCATTCAGTTGTGACGCAGCTTTACGTATGAAGGGCTGCAAGGTCAGCATAGGCCTTGGACAATCTCACATCCTCTGCACCTTTCATATTATATCAGAGTGAAAACAACCCTCATATTGTGCAGAGCTTCAGCAAGGCGAGTGAAACTGCCCCATTAAAGACCTCTTTCTCTGGAAAATGCTACTGTGGCTTGGCCAGAGCATTTCGTAGGTTCACATTGATTTTCGTTTGATTCCAAGGCTCCTGAGAAATAGCTCTAAACAAGCCCAAATCTTGAAAGGTTAAATGTAACATTTTTTTGTTTTGAATCAAGGCAGCATTTTTGGAGCCGATTTCCAATTCTTATGTTCTTTATTTAAGAATGATCCAGTGATACACAACCTTGATTGAGTGTCCTGGACAGAGGCATCTAGTGATACCTGAGATGGTATTACGTCTGGCTGCTGCTTCACAAGGTAAGGGCATCCTGTGGGAACTGTGTCCTACCTGATGCTCAGGTCTGGGAATTGCAGAGCACCTCAAACTATATTTATCTATATTTAGGTAACTGCTATTACCATAAAATCTGTGTGTACTGGATCCTGTTCATCAGATGCAAAGCTGCATTCAGGTTTACATTTCCAAGGAGGAGAAAAAATTAAGACTGACACAAGGTGCTTTTTTTTTTCCCTCAATTATTTTTTTATACCTGGCCAGCAAACCAAAAAATCAATGACTCCCACAGCTCTAATTGACATTTCTATGTTAAATGAAAACGGACCTTGATTCCAATTCAAGTGGCAGCACTGGGTGATAAAGTAATTATTTTGGAATTTCAAATGCATATAAAAGTTGATGCATAAAATGATTTTTGTGCCACTTGGATTTTTTTTGGCTGTGTCTTAAATCAAACAACAGTTAACGTAAGAGCCCTTAATCCCTAATTCTCAGTGCTGGTAACACAATAACACTTTTACTTGGTACTGTACTTTCTCTCCTTGGGGAACATAAAAGAAAAGTACTTTCAGAAGGAACAGGATATTTTAGGATATGTCCTAAAATGTAATTCCTTCCTTTTAGAGGGTCTCTAAGAACTTAATTTAACCTCCCATCGTGTCCCTCAATAGGGGAGTGCTGTTCTCTTGTGACTGCACATTGGTTGTTGAAGCTGCCTCTGGACTCCCCTGTGCTGCCATGCCAGGGATGTGCTCAGGGCAGCTGTGCTGAGGTGCCCCTGACGTGGGACGAGAGGGGAGCAGGAGGGTGAGGAAGCAGGTGGAGATTTAGGTGGTGTGGGGGAAGAAGGATGGAAGTTGCACCTCTTTCAGCAGATGTGGGGGCATGTCAGTGCCAAGCATCCCCAACAGGAGCAGCCCATGCTGGGACAGGGCCTCCAGTGCGCTCTCCCCGGGCCGTGTTTGGGGCAGAACTGCCGCTGCAGGGGCAGGAGGGTCAAGGGAGTCACGGACCTTGTGGTTTCTCTCTTCCTGTTGGGAAAACTCAGACAAAACCCCTTCATCTCATCTGGGCTTTTTGGGTGGAAACTGTTTACCTACAAATGGGAAGCTCTCGATCACTTACACCACCAGGTCCCAACCCAGTGTCAGTGTTCACATCCTAATTCTATGAGGTTTGAGATCACCTTTGCCAATGATCATGTAAGGACAGCAGTGCCATGAGCTCTTGCAGATAATTTTGATTCACATCTTCAGGAGAAAGTGAAAAGCTCCTTAGAAAATCTCAGGCTATTTAGGTAACCCAACAGAGATATCCTGTGTCTTTTCTCAAACGTTTCTCTTTTCCCCCCATTCTCACCTCCCCCACTAAATTTAGGGTGGAGAAAATAATTCAAGGGAAATATTTTATATAACAGATGTAGGCATGTTTTTATCTCCATAAATTGTCCTTGCTCAGTGTGGGATTTTCTCAGGTGCACTTTTTTATGGGGGGTGAAGTAATCATAAAATTCCTGTTTCAGAAGCAGTGGGAAATTCCTCACTAATGTGGAAATGGATGCCTTTTAATCATTTGGACTTTGCCTGGAAAATTTTTCTTTTAACTGCAAAGTATAATTTCAGTAGATGAAAGAGGTCATATGCTCCCTTTCTGTGTGTGTCACTGGGTCAGTTTAAATCTTTAGAAATGGCTTAATGTGCCCTGACTTGCCCAAAAATGGTGCCAGTGCCTTTCACTGAATATTCTCTGAAAACGAACGTAGGAGAAGTGAATTCCACTGAATCTTCAAATGAATATTTGAGGACCTTATTAAGAATGAACTTATAGGTAAGTGTAAATATATTTTTCTGGTGGAAAAATAATACTTACGCTGAAAATCAAGCTCTGTATGCCAAAGAACATGATACGGAAAATTAGTTTGCTTTCTGTTGCTTTCAGTTCAGTTTTCCAAGAAAAAAATACATTGCTGTAGATGAAAGATAAAATCTTTAAATTAATCATTATTGGAATCACAATCAAATTTTGGAAATGGCTATTTGCAAATAAAAGTGAGATTTCACTTTGATTGAAACTTTATAATAGATTTTTTTAATAGGACAGGTTAAACAGCTTAGTAAGAGACACACCACCAAAACAGGAGCTGCAGTAAACTTAATTTGAAAATGCACAGGTCCATGGTGAAATGCCACCATGTTAGAGAAGTTTAGGGAATGATTATTCCCTGAGATGTTACTCTGGCTGAGGACTGAACCATGGGGAGGGACTGCACTACACCTTCTCCACTTCATTTGTGTTCATGTTTCCACACACCCCTCAATATATTAAGAGTGACAGAACCTGGGCTAGAGATGAGAAGAATATAGATCTGGCCTACATAGATCTGGACTTAGCCTGGATCCAGTGACCTTGTGTCACTACATATGAGCTGATGAAGTTTAGTAGTAAATATTTAGGCTATTGTAGCTGAAGGATGCTTTGATGTAGATCTGTGTGTTTGTTTCAATAAAATGACTGTTTAATTGTGTATCCTGGAAAACAAAAAGATGAAACAAAAATAAATGAAAATATTCTCCACCTCATCTTTTGGACGAAAAGCTTCCAGTTTGGTGTTGCCTTCCATTTTATTTTCAGCTTTTGTAAGATGATGCCTGATCTTTCTTTTTTCTCCAGAAACTTTTCATCCGCTCCAAAAAAACTAATTTTAAAGTTGTTAAAGGAGTAAATGTGGTTGATTCCAGCTGTCTGATACCTCAGGCTGTGCCTGTGGCTGTGGCCAGGGCAGGATAGCAGGGCCCTGCCATCCCACCTGTGATGGAGGGAGTTGGACCAAGGACACGAAAGAAAACCCAGCTCTGCACTCCTGTGCCAGCGGCCAGGCTCCTGGCATATTTTTCCCTCCAACTGGGTTCAGCAATCACTGAAATCCCTGTTACTTTCATGATGCTGCAGGCTGGGATCCCATCAGAGAGACTCAGCAGCTCCCATACCTCCCTCTCCCATGGGAACGTGAGTTCTTCCTCCTTGCAAATGTGTGCTGCATCCTCCTCCTCCTCCTCATCAGCCACCCACAGCCCTGTCTGTTGATGCTGTTGCCTGGCGACCACCCTGTGATGGACAGCTTGGAGGGAAGTGATGATTAAACAACCTGAACTGGCTTCTGAAAGCAGCGACCGTCATTGTAATGTGACAGGCAGTGACAGCTCAGACAGCAACACGTTCTGAGTGTGATTCCTGAAAAAAAAAGGATAAACAGTAAACACATGAGGAAAGAGCTGCACACACCTGTGTGTAGGTGTGTGAGTGCTGATGCTTTCTCTTGATGCAGAAGGGCTGGGGAAGGCAAGTGTTTCTGTATTAATGAAGGGTGAACATGATCCTAGTAACTCTCATGACAAACAGGTCAGCCCACGAGCCAGGGCAGCCTGCACTGATGCTCTGATGAGCTCCTGTGGCAGCCCAGGGCAGCAATTAAACGGGATCCTGCAGGTGCTGGCAGCAGGGGGCTGCACAGCCAGCAGGAATAACACTCTACCCCAGAGGGGAATGCCTGGAGGCTTCAGCATGAAGGTGGTGGTCCTGCTATGTCCACCTGCCATATCCCTTCCTGCCTGCCAGCTGGACAAGACCAATACAGGCACAAGGATGCAGGCTGTCACTACAGTGTCAAAGTTTGTTTATACATGAGGTGTAGATACACACAATATCCAGTGGAGCAGTTAACACCCATACTGATGGTTTGTCTGATCGGCGCATGGATTCAGAGAGAGAAAATGAATGCTTCTGGTGCTTCCCACTTGCTTCTCAATCTCTCCTTTTAGTTTTATCCCGAGCAGAGTTGCTTTGTGCTGCTGTCCTGTCCTGTTTGGGTGCTGGTCCCTTCCAGCCCTCATTGAGAAACAGCTCTGTCTTGGCAGTTTTATTACACCTGTGTTTTCACCACAGCAAACAGTGGAGGTGAAATACTGCTTCAGTGCAAGTGAACATCATGTTTCTCTTAAAGCAGAGTTAACCAAAGAGATTCTGATGTTTCCTAGAACTGCTAAGGTGATGTTAAGTGTAACAAGTATTTCCAGGAAATGTTTGTGCTCTGTGCTTTGATGGCTGTGCTTTTTAAATTGCTGTCAGTGTCTGTCCTGGGTACAGCAGCACCAAGTTTCCTCAGTGCTGTTCAAGTTCTTAAGGCAGGCTTATCAGTGGGGCATCTGAGGGATGATTTTAAAGTGAAATAAGAAAACAAACCCCAAACTACTTTCCAAAGGTCCTTCCAAAAAGAGTTAAGAGATCACCAGTGTTCCTGTCAGACTGGAAGAGAAATGCACACACAAAGAGAAGAAAATTTCATTGCCTGCCTTGCTCTATCCTTCCCATATCTCCTATCTCCATTGCATCTGGCACCATCTCAGGATGAAGTAGTTGAGGAGAAATGTGGAGTCTGTGCCTTTTCCACTCACATAAATCAGTATTCATCTAAGCCAAGAACTGCTTTGAGGAAAGCAGAAGAAGAATCCATCTCTATTCCTTTCTGACACTGAGGTATTGAAAGGCCAGGCAGAAAGAGTAATTTCTGAGAAAGCTTGTATTTGGCAAGGTGAATTTTGGTGTGAAACAAACCTTTATGAGCAAGCAGGGGAAAGAAATACTTTGAGAAATTTTATGAGGAGCAGAGAATATTGTACAAAAGAATCAGCATCTCATTATAAAATGTTACTCAGGAAACCTGTACTTAATCCTTTATATAGAGATCATTTTGTTTAAATAAGGACATATGTGGAGATTGTTGCTGGAGAGGGTTCAGAGAAAAGATGTCTGTAATTTTGGGCTTCTGCTTAAGTATTGGCATTGTGTGGTTGATGTCTGAACTGGGATGACACAAGACAAATTAAATTTTAACTCATTAGTAAATTTTCCTCCTAACAAGCTACTCAGATGATCCAGAAATACATTATGCAGTAGCAGCTGCTAGGAGATGAAAATATTTCATTGTAGCAATACATGGTATAATGAAGGATGGGGAATGAATGCAGTAGTGCAATAAGGACAGAAGAAGATAGATGACACATAGTTTTAAATATTCACCCTCTGTGTTGAGTTTACACAGGACAGATGACGTCAGTAAATTGAAAACACCACTGAGACACATAAGTCATTAAATACTAATATTAGAGCCACTTGGGGAAAGAAAGTTGTCAGGGAGAAGAAAGTTGTCAGAAGAATTTTCTGTTAGAAAATACAGTTTAGTCAAAACCAGAAAATTTCTTGGAGGTATGTCATTTTCAGTGACATTTTCTATACTAAAATATCAACCAAAATTGTCTGCATTCTGATAGTGTCAAAAGCTGTAGTGAGAAAGCCTTGCCAATTGACTTGCTCTGGCTCCAAGATAATGACAACATGGTGGACACATCTGCTATACCAAATCTGTAAGAATAAGTGTAGAAGTTCCTTGTTCCTCTGTCCTCTTTGACCCCCACTTCAAGGGTAATGGGCCCTGTGTATTCTTGGGCCCTGTGTATTCAAAGCCATATATTTCTGTCCTGGAGAGACTTGGTTTCCATCTGTCTCCTCTCTGCTGAGTCTCCTCAGTTGCATGGAGGGCATCACCAAAGGATTTTTGCTGAAGTTCTTCGGGCACTGAAGGTGCTGCAGGGAGGCAAGTCAGAGGATAGTCTGAAAGGCTCCAATGTTTTCCTTTCTGAAGCACTTAGGGGGATTTTACCACTGATAATCATTGAAGTGTCTAGAACCACATCTCTGTATATGTTTGAGATTAATGTTTAATGTTCTGACATTATGGAAAGGAAATGCTTTGGTGTTACTGACTACCAGAGGAAAAATATTGACTGATACTCATGGGAAATTAATGATCTTGCCTTTCCCTCTTGGGACTGAAACCAAGCATTAGCCTGTCTGAATTCCTCAGAAGTGCTGGCTTCTGACACATTCAGGTGGAGAATGTAGCTTGGAAGGTAGTTTTAAAATTAATCTAGGCAATATTTTGCCATAAGACGATCTTCACTGGCTGCTATAAACTTATGGTGAAGGGAACTTGAATATCAAATACTGCTTTTTGTTCCTGAAACAGTCTTAGCTTTCACTGAGGATAGCTCTGTGCAAAATCAGATGTGTGGCAGCGTCACCATTTGTTAACTAGACAGAAACTCAAGGGAAGAACGAATTGCAAGAGAAACATTTTTGAAAGCCCAAATCACTGTTTTTCACCATTCTGACCCCTTCCCCTGCTGAGCAGATTGACAGCCAAGATCCCAAGGTATGCAATTTCCACTCAAACTGGAGCCTCCTGAAGGTGTTAATCGCTGACAAAGTTTTAGTGTGGAACAAGGAGATGTCTCCTCCCTGTTAATTGCAAATCCTGTACGATGTTTCTTTTTAAAGCACTGACATGCTTTAAAGACAAACATTTGATTGCTGGTTTGAAGAGCTGACTGTCTCAGCCATGATCTGGGAGGCAGTTAGATGCAGCTGCCTCAGTGCAGAAAGCGTTCCAAGGAATGCTCTGGAGTGCTTCGTGTAGGACTCAGAGAGCTTGATTGCAGTGGCCTCACCCAGGGAGAAGATAGCGTGGATATTTGCTGCTGCTTAAATGTGTGAACAGGCAGTAAGAAGCAGCAGAAACATGGGGTTTACAAATCCATTGATTATGCAATCACCCCATCCAGCCTAGTAAAGTTTTTTGTGATTTAGATAATTAACTTTTGAAAGGGGAAAAAAAAAAGATAAAGAAGATACAGATGGGCACAAACACACAGGAGATGAGCATTGATTTTAGGGGGTGGGGAGAAGCTGTAGGAGGCAATCTGAAGGAAGGTGAGGGAAACTCTCAGGGTGTAAATAGGCCCTTGAAAGGGACCCATGTGGCTGCAGTTCCCTGCCTTCTGAGGTGGAAGGAGTAAGTGATTAACGACCCGGAAGAGATATGAGGGGTAAGTGTAGAAAGTTAAGGCTCTTTTGTAGAAGTCTGTGAAACTGTAAGTAGTCTGTTGAAGAGCTTTTTCTAGCAGAGAAGCTGAGCCATGGTTGTTGGTAAGCTTTGAGGAAAGCTGAGGTTGAGTGGTCTCAACTGAAGGAAAACCCACCTTTGAAATGTTTTCTACCAGTGAAGAACCAATCCTGGGGGAGAAATATGTTCTAACCAGGTAGGAAGCCTTTCTGTTGTTGGGCAATGTGAAGTGGAGAATGAGAGAAGGCTTAGCAAAACTGGGGGAGGACAAGGCTGGCAAATTGTGTGCTGAGATGTTGCCTGGAAGATACAGGGAATGGGGCAGCAAATGGAAGTTGCTGATGGAGCAGAATAATGTGATGGTGTTAGAAAGCTAAGTTTGTGGAACATGGCCTAGAGAAGTGGAAGAGCAGGCAGGGGAAAATTAGAGAGAAGGCAAGGGTTGTGGATTGGGGTAATACAATCAGAGTAATAGGTTTTAATAGTGGTTTTAGCTGCAGAACAGGCTAAAAAGAGACTCTAGAGGGAAAAGAACATTTCACTATTTTAGATGCAGATAGCTGGATTGGTTTCATGCAAAGGGAAAAGCATGAGTTTTTTGGGAAGGAATGTGTTTTTTTCTCTTGGGGACTTTGGACTTAAGTGATGTAGCACTGGCTGGTAACAAAAGACACAGGAAGAGGATAAGAGCCAGGGTAAAAGTAAAGAAGTCTGATTATGTCTTGGTAAAACAGCTTGGAGGATGTGATAAGGAAACACACTGTCAGATACTAACATTGTTAGCCAAAATTTCATACTCAGTGAGCAGAGATGTTGCTGGAGGGTGAGGCGTAGATGAAATAATTCATCTTTGGTTTTCCATGCTGTGACTTTCCTTGCATGCACTGTGCTATTTGTTCTCAGCATCTCTGAATGAGAGTCACCTTTCTTAGCCACCACCTGTGGAGGTTTGACATGAACCAGCCAGTAAGTTGTGTCTGATGCATCTGGTTTAATTGTATTTCAGTGCTTAGAGTCAGAGCTGTAATAGGTGGACAAGGCCCTCTTCAGGGATGTGGGCAATTACACAAATTGGTGTGGAGACATCTGGCCAGAAGAGATGTATTTTGTTTACCTTCTTGAATTTGGCAGGGAATGGCCTTGCTACTTGTCGAGGTACAAGCTCTTACAGCGGGAAAAAGGCTGTCTGGGCTCAGAAAGAAGTGAAATACTTGGGGACAACCAAATTCTGTAGCTGCAGCTTTTGTTTTCGGAAGGATGATGTAACCAAAAGCCTTTAGGCCCTCCTGTATCTTCGTGATAAAAGTTAATATGGATAAGGGATCATGCTGTGCTCAGTGGGGAAATCCAGTGGTGCATTTTTGCCTTTTGAGTGTGGAGACTTAGAAAGAGCTCTCCTGTGGCTGACAATGCAATTACAGCAGAATGTTTCCAGCCTGGCTTGCATTTGAGACTCAGAGGTGAAGTGGGCTGTCAGTGTTGAGCTAAGGAGGAGCAATGTCATACATACTCTTGGCTTGCGGGAGGTTACCTCAAGTGCTTGTGTTTACGGTACCTTAGCTTATGCATTTAAAGTGTATTTTCTACTTAAGGATGAGGAGCCCTCATGTGGACAGTTACCACGGATGGGCTAATGTTTGCTGCCTCTTTAAATTGTGCTAGTGTGAGATGCTTCACTTGACATCCTCAGATTTTTTCCAGCTGAAGCTTTTGCATGTCTGCCTGCAGAAGTTTGCACTATGGCATTGCTTCTTTGTTGGGTTTTCTTTCTTTTTTAAGCTGGTGTTGGCAGCTGGTGGCAAAGGGATGATTTTAAATGGGTTGATGTGTTATAAAAGGCATAAAGAGGCAGCTTCTAGCATCTCATATCCTGCAGTTATCACCTCAAGGGGGCTGGCAATCTCTGGGATGACCAAGAATTACAACAGCACTTAGCAGCGGCTGACTCGGCTTCTTTCGAAGGTGATTTCTCCCATGCCAATTGATTTTTTTTTTTTTTTTAATGTTCCTTCCCCTCCTTTCCCCCATTCATTCCAACTTCTTTAACTTGTGAAAGTGAAACACAGCTTGGCTTACTTCTTGTGAAGATCTGCCAACACCCACATTAACCCACAAGTACCTTCTTTCTAGCCAGTATTTTGGCAGGAGACCTTCTGTCTTCATAGTGCATAGTTCCTTCTGGAGAATAGAACTTGCGCTACCGTTAATAGTTCTACTTAGAAGATTTTTCATATATGTGCCTTCAGGTCAAAAGGGTTTTTGAGTTTTCTGCTTGATTTGTCGTGAGATGTGAAAAGAAATCTGCACTTAGATCCGCCACTCTTTTTGGCAATTTCACTGAGGATGTGTTTGACTCGCTCTGGTTATAATCTAGCCCCTGGGGTGTGTGTGAGTGAGGATGGCCACTTGTGTTGGTGAATGACAGGGGAGAGACCCCCAGCTGCCCCTTTCCCACCTGTTGCACCAGCACGGCTCCTGTTGGTGCCACAGGACAAATGATATCCCCACCCTATGTGTAAGAAAATGCCAGACAGTGCCAGGTGAATGTGGTGTAGTTGTCCCTCTATCAAGGTTAAGGCATAGCAGTTGCATGGGATGGTATCTTGAGCTGCATTTCCACTGAGATGCCAGGCTCTGCTTGTGATTCTCCTTGGGTTAGGCACTGTCTTGTTTGAGATGGGGCTTGGAACTTGTCCTGCCTTTTAATCCACTTCAGCATCCCCCTAACTTTCTAAATAAATTGGAAGTGTTCACTTTGGAAGAGAAAAACAATATTTTAAGGTATGTGGGAGAAGTGCTTATTCTCAGCTCAGCCTTATCAGAAACAGAATGTTCCAGCATTCCCATCCATTATGTAAAGGGGAAACATGAGGGGAACAATGTAGAGATCTTGACAGGAATTTTCCAGTTGATGGTATCCACTGCCCCCCAACAGCGTGTCCCCTGGTGCGTGCTTGGGCAGAACATGGGTCTGTCCACATAGCCACAGCTACTTGCAGCCTGCTTTTGACACCACTCCTGTTCCCTCACACAGAAGGTAAATTGTAGCCAGGATGAAATATTTTTTCTAATTATAAAACATTAAATGATCTTCATCTACCTTCTCCCCAATGAACAATGCAATTGAATTATCATTAGAGCTTGTACAGAACCTTTGATAACAATGGAGCCATTTGTGTTAAATTCAGGGTTAGTTTTCTTATTCCATGAAGTCCCATCATTGTGTTGATTGTACTTTGAAGTCGTAGCAGGCTTCCCTCTCCTGCTATTCACCTAATTTATTTCAGCCCCAACACACAACTCCTAAATTCTTGTTAAATTTGTTTCTGAACAAAAAGACTAAAACCAGAGTGTCTTAAATGAAAGACATGAGGCAGTTATGGTTCCATTCATTTCCTCATATCTATTTGCTGTATCTAGAGAGCTATTATGTGTGCACTACTGGGAAATAATAATACTGATAAAAAATAATAATTCTCCCAGGATTTGCTGTCAATAGAAACAATCTACAGAGAACTCAGACCTACAGAGAGAGTGATTAAAGTTTAGCAGCAGAACTGAAAAATACTTTCTGAATGCAAAAAGGACCTAAAGAAGACAGACGGGAACTAGAGGGATCTGCTTGGTCTCTGAAGCCAATGCGAGTTAGAACGCTGCTCTAAAGGGGTGGGAACTTATGTGGGAACTCTGCCTCCTCATGGCTCTCCTGTCTTTCTCCTCTTTCCCCAGGAAACCTTCTCTGGCTTGGGGGGCATGCAACAGTTGAAATTTTTTCTCTGCCTTAAGCAGGGCTGGAGCAGGAATTCAAGAGCTTGGAGAGAAGTTTGGGTGAACTCAGTGTGTGTGAAAGGATTTATAAAGCTGCTTGCCTGTGACTCTGGGGACTGTGTGTGGATGATACTGAGTGTACAGTAGGATGTTACTACTGCCTTTATTCTTCCCAGATATCACAGATTTGATTGGCTTCTGAGAACTGGCGTTCCCCAAAGAAAAAGTTAAAAGTCTTCTAGGAACCCAATTTGAGTCAGATCAGGGTCAGCAATGTACTTGGCTTTGTAGGAGTTGTGCTTGTCTGGGTGAAGTGGTTGGTCTTACTCTTGGAGAAAATTTTTTTCAACCTAGATGAGTGAAAACGTACAGAATCCCGGTTTCACTGAAGAAGCCTGGTTATTTAAATCCTTCTGCCTCTGTTAGTCTTCTCTCAGAGTGCAAAAGAGCTGGTAAGGTGGGATTAGTTTCCTTTTTCTGATAAAAGCACATTAATTTTAACACTGGCTAAAATTGCACCCATTTTCTCTTGGTAAATGAACCATAAGACACACTGTCAGAAGTGAGCCTTCCATAATGACTGTGGTTAATATTTCAGAGCTTAAACTCAAGCATGAGAGAATCGGCAATATATGCTGTACATTAGCTTGATTTTTATTCATTTGCAGCTCAAGAGTATTCTCTTCCTCCATGCTAATTTCAGAGTTCTGGAGAGCAAGAGATTTGCCTCTGATTTTGTACTCAGGTATATATGGTATTTTTTGGGGAAAGCTGTCTTGTAGGCAGAAGCGAAGCAGGATAGTTCATGTGGTTCTAAGCTGGGGCTCAGGATATCTCAGTTACCTGCTCTCTTGTAGAGTTCCTACACTTATCAGAAAATCCCTGTGCCTCGTGGTGATTCAGTCTCTTGAGTCGTAGAGTGAATATGAAAATGCTTTCCTTGCTTCTCGTGGAATCCATCAGTTCTTGGGTTCTGCAGAGGTTGTGGTGCACTAAAATACCCTGTTAATAAGATCCAAAGTTAGATGGGGAAGATCTCCTAGGGCTCACAAGTTGAGCTGTGCAAACACAGATTCCTGTGTTATGAGGAGTACTACATGTACCAAGGCACATACCCTGTCTGGGTCTGTGGTCTTCCTTTTTTTCCCCTCACTATATTTGTGCTCAGCACATTCATGTGTGCCAGTGAAGATCTGTCTGTGAATCTCAAGACTGTTCTTTCCTGAAGTGCCAGGCAAAGGGTGACTTCTGTCTCGTCTGTTGCTCCCTTGCTGTCTGTTTTCTGCGAAGAGGCTCTTTGGCCAGATCGCTCGGGTGCTGTCCGTGAGTGCTGCTTCATCTGCAGAGAACGTGCTTGGCTGAATGCAGTTTCCATTTGCTGTGTGTTCCACAGGGGTGTCTGCCTGATTCCTGCTCTCACTTCCTGGAAGAAAACATTAAATTTCAGACCATGGCATCTCTGCTGTTAAAACCACATCCGTGTCCGACTGCCTGAGTTTCCCATTACTTTCTAGTCCTAATGCATAAACCAGTGCAGCCAAGTAAACTGTACAGTACTTAAAAATTACCTGACCCTGTCTTTCATTCTTATCATCTGCTTCAGCACTGCTTGGGAACTGGAACATCTGAGTAGCCCTTTTGGCTTACAAAGCCATAAGTGAGAAAATACAGCAGGAATATGAAAGTTTGAGGACAGGCACTTGGGAATGTAAATTGAGACAAATTGTGCAGAGGTTGTACGATAATGCTCTGAGCCTTGGACAAATGCAACAGCTCTGGTGTGCTAAAAACAAAAATAAGATGATTGTAAACAGCCAAGGTGATAGTTTTCCTAAGAGCTCTTGAAACAACTGAAATTGGTAACATTGCAATTATTCTCAATAACGTAATTTTATTCTACTTGAACATTCTGTTGTCTTGCTTTTTTTTGTGCCCATTAGGGAAGTGAATTTCTTTCTTAATTACCTAGTTCTCAAGCCCTGATGTAGATTTCTAACACTTTGAGGCATATTTAAGCAGATCTTTGTTTATGCATTTGGGGGAAAAACAAACAGGGAAGTTTGGAAAATGTTTTTAACGTCAACAGTCCTTTGTGAAAACATGCTGTTGATTGATAACCATAATGCTAAGCAACTGTTGTTTCTATAGCTTCGGTGTTGCATTCATTCCAGAGGAGTGACAGAAGATGGAAGCTGTTATTGCCATTGTTTTGCCTTGATAAGCCAGTTCACTTTTCCTCAAAAGCCTTTACCAGTTTCACACTTTTCATCCTTACTCACATGAGGGAAGAGGGTGCTGCAAAGACTCAGGAAAGGTTTCAGGAACTTAACACTTACAGGAAAGAGATTAGAAAACACCAGTAACACTGCTGGGGTGAGCCAGAATTCTCATTTCACATCTTTATTATGGAAGCCCCTTGGGGTCCTCCTGGGACTCTGTGCATTGCTTTCTCTGCCCCATTTCACAGCTCTCACTGCAGCATTGCCACAGAAGCAAATCACCTTTATTTATGAATATCTGAGAGAGAAATTATTAGCACCATCTATTGGAGAAATAGAGATACTGGTTTCTTCACAGGTCTGAATATGCAAAATCTCTTCCCTTTTTGATTTCCAGCTATAGTTTGCAGTGAGAATGTGTTTAGACAACCTGCTTGTCTTTTAACTTATAGCAGCCTGGAGTCTGTGCTTGGGAGATTGTGCCTTGTTTCAAAATGTACCTGAAAGAAATGCAGTGAACCATTTAAAAGAGGGCAAGCAGACAAAGATTCAAATGTCATAATGGTACCTTGGCTATGGCAGGTTCTGTCACATCAATAGGACAAGGGCAATAGCTGAGAAACAATTTGCAGCTGAGGAGATAGGCATGTCTAGTGCCTTGAGTCAATCTGGGCTAGTGTGTCTGAGAAATTTGGATGACGAATGGGATATTTGACCTTCTTGATCTTTGTAGGACAAGGAAAACTCTATCTCTTGAAGAAAAAGCAGAGGAAATACTGTTATTAGCTGAAGACTGACTTCAAGGCACATCTCCAGGTTGGAGAGTATTCCCGATCTGGGGTAGTTTCAGGACAAGCATGGTTTGGTCACTGTGACTCCTGACCAGAGCAGTGGCCTCTGTCACATGTTTCAGGTCATTTGCACATGTAGAGCCTAGCCAGCTCCTAACTCTCACTTATTCTGTTGCATTATGGGCCTCTCCCTGTTTCTCTAGTGCTCTTGCCCATTGAAATTTTGCGCTGTTCCTGTAGCTTTGGTCTTCCCTGGGCTCTTCTTCAGTAACAGCTGATGTCTTGATGGGAGCACCATGATGGCAGTCCAAGGCTCAAATCCCACTACATAAAAGGAATGACGCTTCAAGAAGAGAGCAGGTAATGGTCTCTTAAGTCAGAAAGGTCTGATATGTGCTGCTGTGGGAAATATGTAGCCCTGCACTGATAGAACAAGAGCTGGCATACTGCTGGTTCTAAATTGTTTGCCCTACCATATTTTTTGGAGAGTACTTAAAGTCTTTCTGATGCGTGTGTTGAAAAATGTTCCCTTAATAGTCAGTATAATTATATTAAGATCTTGTTTATCCATTTGCTGTTTTGCCAGCACAGTCTTTTAATTTTCACTCTGTGGTATTTGCACAGTAGAAACAAAAGTCCTATTGTTTTGTAGCCTCTGTTTTGCTTGGTAAACAAGCAAAGGTCTTTTATGTCATGGTCACATGATTGCAGCTAATCAAATTAATGTTTTTAAGAAGCTATGGTCTAACAGGTAACTCAGTAAAAGCTTAGCTTTCAAAGAATTGGACAATTATTATTTCTGACTCTGGATGGCTGTTGGAGAGACCTCAGTACTTTCTATCAAAAATTCCTATTTCACTAGCTTGCTCTATCAGTGAGAGCTCCTAAGATAGCTAAATTTCAGATAATTAAGACCCTGAAATTCAATTACTTAGCTAGATGAATGCCATTCTGAGACTATGGGACGATTAAATACAAGAGATGGGTGAAGAGAGCTGTGAAAGGGTTGTTACGACCTCGGGAGGTGGTGTAAGCTGGGCAGTTTCAGCTTTGAGCCCATGGGCTACACGGAATTGCAGTGCTCCTGAAATGCATACTGCAGAATTGCTTATGCAGTGACGACCTCCGGAGCTCCTTCACTCCAGTTTTAAGTGATCTAGTGACAGGTTTCCCTGTGTGCTTCCCTTGAGAGTTGTGTGCTTGGTCTAATTGATTGACCCATTAGCAAAGCAAATTTCTCTTGCTATTCAGCCAGAATTTTCCTTCTGCTTAATTTCAGCCCATCACTCCTAGTTATGCCCCTGCAAAGCCTGCCAGAACTGCCTTTGCCACACTATAGCTTTATTGATCCTGGCTCTGTATAAGTAATTCTTTACTGGCTGAACTTATTATTGGCAGTACCAGGGCAGTGATGGCACTAGTGAGAGCCTATTTCTTGATCCGTGAGGCTGGAAGACAGGAATGCAGAGAAGGAGTTTGGTGGTGTTCACTGAACTTTCTGAATGGCAGCATGGAGTGGTGAAAAGCATTTTCTGAGTTTTCCCCAAGTCTTCAAATATTTGAGTTTGCACAGCTGTGTGTGTGTGTGATATGTATGGATATCCAGGCCACTGGATGTCAGAGCAGGAGTCCTGAAATCAGAAGTTAACTCATAAGCATTTGGCATCTGGGAGATTTTTCAAGGGTAGTTTTTGGATTCCTGTCAAGCAGTGTGTGAATGTGTGCAGTGGGGATGGGAGATGGATAATGTCTAGGGAAGTTCTTCCTTGCAAGTGTTTGGCTGAAATCTGTTGTGTGATAGGCATCATGAGAGCTGACTCCCAAACTTCATATCCTATGATCCTTCCATTTCAATGTCTATTCTAGGTTATATACTCCAGAAGCACTGACCATGCTAAAATACCTGTGAATTGAGGGGGATAATCACCCCATGACTTGCTCACACCCTGTTGAGAACTACCTGGATCTCTGTCTCACAATGGGCTTTGTGCTGCTGAGTTTATTCTGTCTCTGGGGTGTTCCTCATCTGAGTGGCCAAGCAGGAAAAAGATCAGTGATTCTCCTTGATTCTCAAATTTCCATGCCCTTACCCCTTCTGTGCCTCAGTTTACTCCCAGATGCAACCAGATCTCTTTCCCAGGGGTACTGGAGTGGAAAGGGGGAGAATGGTGTTTCTTTTGTTGTGATTTAGTTTGAAGACCATTTTCAGGACATTTTGGGCAGCCTGCTCATGCTGTCGTGGAAACTGCTGGTATGTGCCTCTCTGAGCTTACAGATCAACAGAAGAGTTAGAGGGGCCCTATTAATAAGAATTTTAAAGCTTCTGATGAAATTGTGTCCCATATAGGGGAAAGTAGAGAGGCATGTGTGGGGTACCAGACAGTGGGAAATAACACTCTGTGGATAAAACAGTTTATGCTCAACTGTACTGGTACTGCTCCCATTGAGTTTGTTAAAACACAAGCACAAAATTGTAGTTATCAAGCCTTAGGCACTACACAGCATTTACAAGCTGAGGTATATCAACTCCGTGTTTTAGGATACTAGGCCCCAATCAATGCAAGAAGAGCTAAGCACAGAAAATTGCTGCAACCTGCTGCTGAGATGCCAGCGGACACTGAGCCTCCCACGTCCTGTTGTGTGTTCCTGGAGGCTGGTTCTGCAAGTGGTTAATAAATGGGAGCTGTGCACCTTTCCACTGTGCCTGCAGAAGCAACACCAAGCCAATTATTTGCCCATCAGAGCTGGGTTACGGTGTCCCTCCTCCCATCTTCTCTATCCATTCTTTTGTTTTTGTATTGTTTTGCTGAGAGTGTAAAGGCAAAGATGATTAATTGCCTTGCTGACCCGATTCTGTCACTACATGGGACCTGCTTATATCAAAATGCTCCAGCCCAAATGACTAGAGTATGTCAGAGTTAGGTGATTAAAGAATTATAAAATACTTTCTGAACATTCTATTCTCAACTCATTGTGACTTTGGACAGAAGCCCAGACAACTGGGGGAGAGAGAAGGGTGAAAAATAAATAATTAAAAAAAATAATATAAAAATAATAAATTCAGTGAGAGGGACTTCTGCAATATTTTGCTCTCATTTTATTGGGAAGAGAAGATTGATAACAAACATTAGTGAGGCAAAATTACAGTGATTTGTATAGATTCCCAGGTGAACAAGTTTAACATTAATAAAATATTATAGCCTTCTCTATCACAGAACTATTGTATTGATCATAAAATGAAAGGGCTTTATATATATAGGCAGGGGAGTGTGTGTGCTCTTATGGCATGGATGGAGGCATCTCATTTTCCACTAATAGATGAAAATCTGTGTTGGGCTGGAATAGTGAAGTGTTTAACTCTGCTAATGCTGTGGATGATTACTGCTCTGGGAGAGGATGCACCTGGCAAACTCTTACTTCAGATGCCAAAGCAAACCCAGTGGATCTTGCTGAAGTGCCCCCTAAGCCACCAGTGCCTTAAACCCAGCTCAGGTGCCCTGTTAGTTTCTGTTGAGGTTGGCAGCAAGCTGAGCACCCCGTGGCTCTTGTAGGTGTGAGTGTGGCACAGCACATCAGGGTTGACAGTTTAAGTGCTTTCTCCCTGCTGCTCCAGAGTTTGTGGCAGGAGCTGAGCAAAACTGAAAGACATCTAAATAGAAAGAAACACTTCAGGATAAGAATTTTTTATGTCGTGTTTTTGAG
Source organism: Corvus cornix cornix (assembly GCF_000738735.6). NCBI lineage: Eukaryota > Metazoa > Chordata > Aves > Passeriformes > Corvidae > Corvus > Corvus cornix. The sequence goes on from NC_046336.1 coordinate 10,581,084, forward strand.
ATAAGTGGTTTTGGAGTTTCTGTATTGGCTGGTTTTATTTTATTACAGACTATGCTGAGGGATAGGCTGGGTAACACTGCCTTTTGCAGCCTTCTCACCAACAGTCACTGGTTTCTGCTGTGGTGGAGGAAGAAGATGATGTTCCCTCCCAGTCCTGGGGCATTTTTCTGGTCATTACTCTAGCTTACAGCAAATACCTGCTGGTTTAGTGGCTCTAAAATGGTAAGAAAAGGAGAGGTGAATTTCACCATGATGCAACACCACCGCCTGCTCTTCTGAGGCACCTCTGACTGGGGCCAAATTGCCAGTCAGGTGAAGTGAATTGACTTCCCTGCTTAGCCCTCTTGTGTGCTCCTTAAATATACTAAGTTGAGGAGATTAGCTTACTACCAAAGCAAAAGAGGAGATGAATTTGTGGTGATACTACTTATACAATAAATTGCTATTTGCTTCATGTTTCATTTTCCTCTGTGATAAACTAATATGGCATACTACTCATCTGCTTTCCTTTAAACCACGCAGAACTGGTGGATCGTAGTTTTAATTATTTCTATGGATTTAAAGAAGATGGAATTATTTTTTTCTTCAATATAAAATATTTCTAATGCTAATACTCTTTGGGAGTGAAGATAACATCTACTTCAAAAACATTTGTTTTGACAGCATTGTATGTTTTAGCCAAATTAAATGAAGGAAATAGTGTTTAACTGTTTTTTTTCATTTCACATGACTTGAACTCCTGGTTCCAATCAAAAACCAGCATCCTCTTAACCCTGTCATTCTTTCTTAATTTTGGTCCCTACCTTTTTCTAGTTTTTCTACTGTAAATATTTAAGAGATAGGAAATGCAAAAGTAGTCATCCCTATTCCATTTTCTTCTGCTCTCCCCCTGTACCTTAAATGCTGTTTTGAAATGAAATGTAAAGAAACATTCTTTTTGCAAACGAGGTCAAAGCAAAACTCTGTCTAGAAATCAAATCAAAATTCAATCCAGAAATTTCACTGAACATTTTCAGAGAGAATTATTTTTCTCTGATGTGTTTTCTTGCAAAAGAAAGCCATAGGTTTTCTGACCAACTCTTATTCCTAATAACAAAGCAGTTATCAGAAAGATAACCTGTCTCTTAAACTAGACTTTACAGCTCACTGTGTTCTCTTAGGCTTTGAATTCACTTTAATGCATGGCTGTCTTTTGTCATGTAACAAAGAAAGTCAACTGAGAAAGGACATTGAAGGATTATGTGTATGTGTACACTTGCAGCCTTTCCTAAGCATGAGCTGTGGGTTGCAGTGTTTGCAGAGTGGAAAGGGATGTTCTGTCCTGCCCATGCCCAGGGTCAGACAGGGTCTAAGAAACTATTGAAAAGAACCTCAGTAGGAGGGGAAAATCTACATGAGCATTCAGATTGGAAACAACAGCTCTGATTACACCCTTCAGGTTTCTTACCTACCAGGTAATTTCTATTCTAGCAGATAAAATGATTGTGTATTTTAGATGCCTGTATGCTGGGGGCTGATCCATCTTGAATGGAAACCATGAATGGAATTGGGGCACCTGGATGGGTTCCTAGTTTGCTGACCCCAACGGGCAGCTTTTATCAAATTGCTCCACTGGGGCCTATTTGCAGTGCCAGTTCTTTGAGGCAGTAGCTTTCCATGGGACAAGTAGGTTTCTGTCAGTCTGTGAGTCAGTGGTCTGCATGCCCTGCTGATCAGTAGGTAAAAATGCAGAGCATGTAATACTGTGATTGGCTGAATCTTTTCCTTCCTCCCAAGGAAGGCATGACAGCTTCATGTAGCTTTAATCTGGTGTACCAGTCTCCAGGAACCAGAAGCTGGGTACCACTGCTTTAGATGCTGCTGTTAGACATCTGTCACCCCCAATTTTAAGAGCACTATCCATGTACTTTCTTTAAGAAGAAGAGGGGCTGTGGTGGGAGATAAGCTCTGTAAAGTCTTTATCTTACCCAGGAAGTAAAGATGAGTGTTTCTGCATAGCCTCTCTTGTTATTCAGGCAGTTTTAGAAAGCTGTGCTAAAAGGGAAGCAATGGGTTGTCACTTCTAAACTGCTGGTGCTGTAAAGACAAGGAAGGAAGGGAATGGCAGATGTTTATCTCCATGTTTATACCAAGTTTTAGTGCATCAATCACTCAGCGCAATCAAGACTTGTGGAGGAGAGATAATAAGATTTATTGGTGGCTGTTGGGATAACCCACATAGTGCATAAATATGTTAGTAAAACTCCAGGGAGTCTTGGTCTATCAAAATGAAATAGGCAGGAAGGAGAATGGGCCTCCCAGCTATGGAGCAGCTGAGCCCTTGGTGGGAGGTCAGTTCTTCACAGTCAACATAAATTGCACAAAACTCCTGATGGCTTTTTGTGTTGTGTGTTTTTTGCTTTGGTTTGTTTTGTTTTTTTTTTTCCCCCCCAACATTCAGTGAAGAACTGAGAAATAGAAATCAGGAAAGCAGACACTGACTGTGGAGGAGGAGTAAGAGGCAAGGAATAAGATGCCGTTTTCTATCCTCCACTATTAAAGTCATCAGTGTGACCGTGATGGTTGCACTTGCCACAGGCTGCTTGGTTGTGACACGGAAAAGACTCAGATGAAGAATTGTGTTGACTTATGAGCAGTTAAGTTACAAGGAAAAAATGTGACTTTGATTATTTATTACTCTCGAATGATCATTAGAAGCAGGTGATTCAGAGCATCTTGGGTAAGGAACAGCTGGGTTTTCCCTTCTTTATTCCAAAGAAAGAGGCATCTTGTCTCCAAGTTAATTTTGTTTCCTTTGCACTGCTTGGCCCCTTCTGACGATGTTGGTTACCTTTTGATATGAAACACAAGCTGTGATCATGAGGTATCTGTGTACTTCCTTGTATACAGGTATTGATGGTCCAGATGATCAATTCTACTTCAAAGTTACTTGCTATTTTTGGCTGACATACTTGAGTTTTTCATTTTGTATGATTCAGAGCTGACTGATAAACACCTATATAATGACAAAATTGGTCTGCAACCAAGCCCAGTTATTTCACAATATTCAGCACTCTGGGATTTAGGAAAAAACAAATACCAAAGCATCTGTGGACCAGGTGGAACAAAGACAAGGCAGGGACTGGTCCTTGTTACAAGCAGGTACAGGTGTGGGCTTCAATGCTGCAGGCTTATTCCTGCCCTCTAGTACACACATGGCACATGCCATAGTACCAGCTACACTGAAATGGGCAAAAGCCGTAAATGGAGTAGCTTCCTCTCCTGCTGTGTGGATACGAATGCATGCCTGCCACCTCTTCAGGCAAATAAAACTGGGTCCCAGAAATCCATGAGTTAAGCCATCAGTCTGCATGTACAGTCCAAGAGAAAGCCCTGAGGTTTTCTACCTGTGCTCACACATTTGAGGACAACCTGAATGGGAGAGAGCTCAGGGCATCTCCATTCTAATCTCCTACTGAAAGCAGGGACAGTTTGAGGTCCAGCCAGGTGCATAAGAGCTATTCAGGGTTGGATCTTGAGAACTTCCTCAGATGAAGGCTGTGTGACTTCACTAGGCAGCCTGTCCCACTGCCTGACTTTCTCACAGGGGAGATGTTTCTCCCTTGTGTCCAGGCTGAACTGCTTGTGTTTCAACTTGCACCTGTTCTCTCATTCTCCCACCATTCCCCACTGTGACAAGCCTGCCTCTTCTTGATGGGCTCCCTGTTGGCACCTCTGGAGCCCTCAAAGCCATCCTCCTCTCAGGGCTGAGCAGAGCTCACTCCTGTTGGCTTTCTGCAGAGGTGTTCCCCACTGTGCAGATAGCTCTGTCCTGAGCAAGCTCCACTTTATTCAAAGTGGAATATTCAAATATTCACTTTATTCCACTTTATTCTCTGCACTGGGGGTGCAAAAAACTGTAGACGGTGTCTAACAAATGCTGAGGAGAGGGAATAAGCACTTCCCTTGATCACTGTTTGGGCTCATGTTCCTGCTCCCTGCAAGACTGCCAGCTACCTTTGTTACCAGGGTGCAAGGCTGGCTTGTGCTCTGCTCGCTGCCTGCCAGGACCCCTGCACCTCCCCAGAGAGCTGTTCCCCAGCCAGGCAGACCCCTGCCCCTCTAGAGAATTTTGGCTCTTGTTACAAGAAGCAGAACATAAATAGAGAATAGTTCCTGCACTCGCCTGTGTTACACGTGTCGGAAGATGAGGTTGCCTTCAGGCATCCTGATGATTATTTTCTCTGAGCACTTAGCAACTTGCCATTGTTTGAAGTATGAGCATGGTTTAATAAAAACCAAAAAAACACCCCTTAAAACATTTTACTCAGGGCTGTTATGCTCAGAGTAAGTTCCATTCTATGGAGTTTTCTATTTACCCCTCTCCTCCCCTTGAACAGGATGCCTTTTAGAACATGTTTGATAATCCAGGAGATGTCTCAGAGTTCTAAACAGCAGCTGCACAATGTGGTTGTGTGTTTCCTTCAGCATAATAAGAAATTCTCCTTTGCATCCACCAGTTACTGACATTGCTTGGAAGTGACACAGTGTGTGCTTCCTTCCTTTTATCAGTTAGAATTTTAGAGTCTGAGGAGTTACAAAACAAGCTTCCCCTTAACTTCTGAATAACTGAGCTAGATGAGGATTAGCTGCAGAGAATTCAGCACTCCTTAAGTTTAATTGAACTGGTGTATCAGACTGAACAAATTTCACTTCAGTAATGTTTAAGATTCACGGGTGTGTTAACTAGTGCTTATCCAACTGGGGGTTTATTACTTTGTAATTAAATGTTATGAATTATTTAATTAAAATAAATAACTATACAAAGATGAGAATGGGCTTAATGTATTTTGGCTTTTTTTTAAATGCTGGCACACTGCAGTTGCCCTGCTACAGCATTAGTAATGGGCTTTTCCCATCAGAAGAGCCCTGCAAACTGTCACAGGAGCAGATAATGAAGCTGATGTGCTTTGTCTTTGGGTGAGTGGACATGTCTCTAGCTCCAGATCTGTGTGCAGGCTGGGAGCCCAGCAGCTAATTTCTCTGGGGGGGGGCTGTGGAGTCTGTTATGGCCTCACAGAGCACAAATATGTAAATAGCTCAACGAGAGGCTGTTCTCTGCTTTTTTTTTTTCCTGCTTTCACTTTGCCTGGTCCAACTGTAGAGGACTCTATTTTCAGTGACAAATTTATGTGGCCTAATAGAATCAAAATGTATTTCTCCACTTATGTTTCTTGTTCTGTTTAATCTTTATAATTTGTCATACTCATATATTTACTCCATACACATGGACTCTTTCTTTTCTTCGATTTAATCCCTTTGCTATTTGTATCCCATGCTGTTTTATTTGCTAAAATCATTATTTAGCCCTAATGATGTTACCAGCTGTACTGTTTAATGAATGATAGATTTCATAGCAGGAGTGTGTCATTCTATGATTCTGATTCCTCATGGGAACTGAAATTATTCCATGCAAGCCATTTCTGATGCCTTTCTTCTTTTAGTTACTCATGGTCCAGCTTTCCAGCTGCTGGAAGAAGCTGATTGTGATGAACATTTAACATCTTTTATAGTAATGGGAGATGTAAAGTAAGGAATGTGAGGATCTGTTTTATTTTGTCATGCTCTTATATTTTAATTTTTGGTTTCAGAGGGGCTATCTACCTGCCTCTAGCCAGCTGGGAAGCAGTGCTCTGACTTTGGGTAAGTCTCAGCTTTGAGTTCTTTGGACCTCAAGAAAAATCAAAAGGTTAAAAGCTGGGAAAATACCCAACCCCCAGTCTGGCAGTAAATAGACCTGATACGATGGAATTACTTAAAACAAAAATAAAATCTTAATTATCATGGACAGCTGATGGAAAGATGGACAAGCTTCTATTACCATTATCCTTGACATCTACAGGAGGAACTCCATCTGCTCTGAGTTTTGGGACTGCATCCAAGGCACAGTGAGCTAGGAACACTGGCCCCGGAGGATGGTTTGTGTCCAGGATGGTTGAAGCCCCCCTGCAAGGCACCAGCTTCACAGTTGGAGGTGGGAGCTGCTTGTTGCCCAATGTTTACAAGTGCTCTTGCACCCAGCTATAAGGCCTCTCCTGGACATGGCTGTGGTTCTTCATGCAGAGTCAGAGCAGAGGTACAGCTGAGCAACTCTACTGGGAGGCATGGCAGTCTTTAGATTGGGCTAAACGGGAAGAGGTTCAGAAGTCAGGACTTGCCAGTTCATCGCAGTGCTCTGGCCTCCTGTGCAGATGGGGCTATCTGGGTCTTGTCTTGTGGGACTGCTGTAAAGACCTGCAAATGTGAATCAAGTTGAGTGCCTTTATCAGTTAGAGAAAAAGACCAGAAAGGCAGGACTCGTGGGTTCCTGTGTGGTCAGGGGTAACTCAATTAACTGCTCCGTGCTTCAGTGCAAGCCATCGGTAACATAAGCATCATGATACTTGCCTGCCACTGAGGGCCATTTACTTAATTAAATTGCTGAGATCTTCAAATAAGAGATACTTTAAATAAGTAGTTCTGTGTGGGGTGGAAGTAATGGAGCTTGGTCTCCAATGGCTTTGTCTTGTGGTTCATTGCCAGCTCTGATTGAAACTTTCCCCTGGGCTAAGACTTCATGAGGTTGGTTGTTTTTTTTTTTCTAATTCTCTCTCCAGGCTTCCCAGGTGTTCAATACGAGGTAATCTTGGCCTTTCCCTGTAGAGCAGGCATTCCCAGGGGATGTTTCTTGGATGTCTCTTTTCTGCCCAGCTGCCTGGCTTGTTCAGAGATTTTTCTGTGGTACTGCAGATGTAAACCTTGGCCCAAGTCAGCCAGGAGTTCCAGGCAGTGCAGCAGGAGGGGAGACCTGCAGACACAGCCACCTGCAGCACACAGGACAGCTTGCAAAAGCCTGGCTTGCTTAAAAGTCGTGTGGAAACTGGAGCATACAGTGCAAACCTTTTGCTTAGAAATGATGGAGGAACTGAAAGAGGCAGTGGGGTTTGAGTGCTTCACGTGGTCACTGTGAGAATGAGGAGTTGTGGCCAAGGCTCCTAAGTCACTTGGACACTTTGCTTATCTGCTTCAGTCTGATGCTGTCCGAAGGATGTCTGCATCCCTTTCTTCTTTTTAATTGTTTCTTTTGCATCTGGACACATTCCTGTAAGGAAAGTGTAGTTTATGGATTTTCCTCAGTGCTTAAAGCGAAGGAGAGCCTGTCAAAACCAGCTAGGTGATACCAAATCTCCTGTATTGATAGCTCTGAGGCAGCTCTCCTTGCTGTAATTCATTCCTGCTGACAGGCTGTCCAGTTGGGAAGAGTTTTTTAGGTTTTTTCAGCTGTTCCAGTTTTTGTGCACCCTGCCTTCTGTGGCTCCCACAAACAGACCAGAGATAATGCAGGTACCCCTTGGCACCCCACTTTAAATTAGACTGGTGAATACATTGTGAGTCTGGGAAGCAGATGGAGAATTACTCACTACAAAGAAGAGAGGGGGTTGCTTTGGGGGTTCAGGGAATGGGGAACACAGCTGGTGACCTCGGTTAGAATGTGAATGGGTGCGAATATATGCATTACTACACCTGCACCCCCTAGGCAGTACTGCTGTGGTTAGACTGATCAAGTCAGCTCAGGAGTTGACACTTTCTCCCTGTTACTCTGGGTGAAGTACAGGGAGAAACGCTCTCCTCTGAGCTACCTTTCTGTTTCCTTGGGTGCTGCTCAGCTGAGGTTGGGAATAAACTGGCTGTAGGGTGTAAATGCAGAGAAACATCACTCACAGAGAAACACATCCTCCATGGTGGAGGAATCCGTGGGTGCAGGAATTGCATTGCAGATGAAGTCAGGCGTTTGGGCCTGCAGCTGCAGAGAAAATGAGCAGTGAATAGCAGTTAATTGAAAGCTAAAGTAGCTGTTTACTGGCAGTATAGTCTTGCCTTTTCTCCTTTGTTTAATTTGTGTGAGATCGCTCAAAATCAGCATCTTTGACCCAACATGTTTCCAATATTTATTTGTTTTCCTGTTTCCAGCTGAATTTATATGGCAAGCTTTTTATCCTTTCTTCTTCTTTTTTTCTTTACTTTTTTTTTTGAAGCCAGCATGTTGTATTGTTGATCCTCACTGTTAAACTGCTGCTGTGCATCAGTTGACAAACTGATTCTCTCACTGAGCCAGTTAAATTCTGCTGATCTTCACTCAACAAGTAATTGGAACTTTGGAGAATAGGGATGCAAGAAGGACTGCTTGGATAAAGAAGGGTTTATGGGTCTGGGCAAAAGGAGTTTTAAAATTCTTTTGGGATACGTAGAGTAAACGTTGAGTCAGGAAAAGAGGTAAATATTTGTGGGATCCCATTGATTGAATGAGGCTGTTTAAGTCTGGCTTAAATTCTTCTCAGGGCTGAGGGATTCATTTCTTGAAAGAATAATGTGGTTAATAATAATGCTCCTACTGGGTGAGTTGCTGACGGGTAGCTTGTACCTGCTCAGCTTTTTCCTGTTTAAGTACACTGTCTTATGAATATGTAGTGTCAATACTTTAATTTATGAAATCACATTGGTCAAAAGTGTAGAACAGGAGAGCATTTTACTGAGAAGATGAAGTTTTCTCATGTGGGAGATTATAGAAAATAGCAAAATAACACTTCAGTATTCTGATGTTATAGCTGCTCATGGTCTCTGACTCTGAGAGCTCCCTATAAGCTAATGTAGAATGTGGTTACTGATCACAATCCCTGGCAACTGGTTTGTTTGTGGATACAGTATTGACAATATTCTAAACAAAGCAAATACAGGAACTGTCTGGGATTAGTTGTCATTAGAGCTGGCTGGCATTGCTTTCATTAATATTAAAATAATTAAGAGTACGTGAAAAGGTTTGGTTTTTTGTTTGTTTCCAAAGGGTTTAAAAAACGTGGGGAGAACTGAAAAGAAGTACAGCTTTCTTGCTGCTTACATAGATGCTTCATGCCCCATCCCCAGTCTGTTTACAGATAGAGATATGAGGCTGGCAAGAGCTTTCCAACCCAGTTGCCAGAAATGGAGGCAGTCAGGGCTGTCTCCACAGAGATCCACGAGTACACTTAAAAGTAAAGGAGGTTGTATAGCTGAGAAGGAGAAATTGGGGCACTCTACTTCCATCAGTCTTCTTAGGTGTCACTTGTCAGATTCAGTAGGCAGGTATTGGTTTGATTTTTTTTTTTCCCCCTCCTCTCTCCAGTGGTACAAAATCCCTTTTAGATGCAGAAGGGAGAGAAGAAAGAGGATCTCAAAATAATCTATAGAAAATTCATTCTAAGAGTCTTTCTACCTGCAAATGATTCTGACACAAAATTCCCAGTTAATAATTTTCTTCAAATATTTGAAGAGCAGTCAATCACAAAAAGTATCTTATGAAAGGATTTTGCTTTGTTATATTTAATGAAGCTGAAAGTACACTGCTTAATATCTGGGTACTGTGCTAATGAGCACTTAGAAATGCCAGAAGCACAGCACAGACAGGCATTGGTACTTACACTGAAGAAGTAGCCAGGATTTAATACCAGGGCCCAGTGTGGGAGGTGCTGGACAAGGGATTATACATGGAAGGTACACCTGGTTGCAAGTAAAGCCGTGAAGGATGGGAAGTGAACTGGGAGCTAATGTGGGCAGGATGATCAAGATGTGCTGGGAACGTGGCCCTGGCTGGTGAGCCTCAGGAATCCTGAGTGACGTAGGGTAAAATCCCAAGGTAAACGGAGAGGTGAGGCAGTGTTAAAACGCTCACAAAATCAGTGGAAACCTGACAGCAAACCAAGACAGAGATGGGCTATTTAGAGTAGTTCTAAAAGTGGATCCAGGGATGTTTATGGCAGCAATTTCATTGCTTGGAAACACTGGTTTTTAATACATAAGCTTTGTGTAATATATGCAGTTACATCTCCAGGGAATTAAAGCAGCAAGAATTATTTGAGTTGTCTGCATATATTTGTACTGCTGCTCAGAAGCTGAATCTCCTTTTGTTTGTGTTGTTTTCATTAGTTTCCTAGATTGAAGCTACACATGAAAAACGTTTCAAACCATTTAAGGGGCAGGATTTTATTTGGTAGGAGTATTTTGCAACTGATTATTAAATCCCTTTGCAGTGTTAGAACTGAGCCTCCCCTTGGCTCTGCAGGCTGAGCAGCTGGATTGGAGAGTGCCAGATTGCCCATCAGTGTGCCCATCAGATGTTCACCCATAAAGATGGTCCCTGCAAGGAGGGCAGAAGGAAAAGCAGTTTAAGCAAGCATTGTGTTGGACTATCAGGGCAGGAGCCAGAGATGTCACACTGTGGAGAGCTCTGCTGGGAGGTGGCTGTGAGAAACATCACTGAGTAGGCAACCCTGCATCATCTGTGCCTCTCTCTGGGTAGCCATGCAAGGTTAATACAACTGCTGACCATCCCTAGCTTAAAGAACTAGGATTTGGGGGTTTGGTTTAAAAATCTGCCCATATCATTTTCAGTTCCAGTTCTTCCAAATCAAAACCTTGCTTGCTCAAACTAAACCTTCAAATGGTACATTCTAAGCTGCTACAAATTCCCCCTCTATTGATGGGGATCTGGCTCAGCTCTGGCGGGTTTGGCCTTAGTTTTGGATTCTGTTCACACACGTGCAGCATTAACAGCTTGAATCAATGGAGTAGCTGGGAGCAAAGGTTACCATTTCAGCTGCCTTGCAAGTCCCATATCCAAAGCATGTAATGTGGTGTTACAGCAGCTTTTGTGCATGGTTGGTTTTTTCACCTGGAAAGTGCAGCCTACTTCACAAAATGTTACCAACAAAACAGCTGCTTAGAAAATTGGCCTGTAAGTACCACTTACTGAATGTGACAAGGGACATGTGGGTCCTCGCTGCAATAGCTGCACTTCTGTCAAAAATGGAACCTAGGTGGCTGCAGGGGAGCTGCTGCAGTCCTTTAAGAGGAAGCCATGGCTGTGTTCCCACTGTACAGACAATTCCTGCTCTATTGACAATTTCCAGAGATTTGAGGCCTGGCTGTGCCTTGCCATGGGTTTTTGGGTTGTACATATCACCACTCCTGCCCACAAAGAACCACCCCAATAAAGTTTGGAGCTGAAGGGATGTGTGGCCCAGCTGTGTGCAGGAGATGAAGGGGTTACCAAGGGGACACATCCAGGGGGGGCATTCAGCAGAGGGAAGAGGATGTTTGGGCAGAGGTCTGGAAGAATGAGGAAAGTGGATGAAACCTCAAAGAAAATGAGGGATCCAAACCATGAAATTTCCATGGATTAATAAAAGATAGTTTGTGCTATACTTCAAGGGTTGGCTTTGAACTCCTTGGGGGAGCCAGAGTAGACAACTGGAACAATTCCTTTAGGTGATGAAAATCCACAGACCAGGCAATGTGTCCCAGAGGGGTTATATCCAGCTGAGATCAAGAAAAGTAGTGCAGTGTGGGATGAGTGATAACACCCAGCTTCCCAGCAGAGTTGGGAACAGTCCCTTCCTCTCTGGCTCTCTCGTTCTGCACACAGTCCAGACAGTTGTGTGCATTCACCACTGCAGCACTGAATGCTCTTCCTGAACTTTGGCAAAACAAAGCTAAAAAAAAAAAAAAAAGGCTATTTTGCCATTTAAAAAGAAAATAACATTTATGCTTCTGAGTGTCTTCACACATTTATTCTTCAAAGATACAAGCGGCCTGTCTCCTTGAAAACAGAATGACCCTTGGAAACATTTCTTCTTTTTTAAAGGCAAACCAAATAGCAGTGCAAGACAAGTCCAGGAGCAGTTCACAGTAAGAAAAGGCAGCTCAGCGTGAGGTGCTGAATAACGCTAAAACTGCAAATAAGTGAGCTGACAACAGTAAACCCAGAGAATGCATCACATGTTGGACTCTCATACTGGAGAAGGGCTGATTATGTGTGGAAATGTGCAAGAAAGATATTTGTGCCTATTTCAGGAGTGCTGCTCAGGTCTGCTCAATACTGGAACTGTAGGGAACTAAGTACAGTGATGGAGGGACCCTGAATGGATGTTTGACAAAGCCATTTATAACTATGTTTTGTTCCTCTAGTATGTGTGAAAAGCGCTAACTTTACAAAGAAAAATGTAGTGCTTAATAAAAAAAAAAACAAAAAACAAAAAACAAAGGAGAGGGAAAGCCCCAAAACATAACTATGGATAAATGCCCTCAACATTCAAATTGTTGTTAAAAATTTTTCAATTTAAAAGACCACCAAAAATATCTTGTGATACTTGTTCTTGTGCCTTAATGTCCTTTTTTTCTGCCATCCCCCCACCTTGGATGGGCTTGTGAGCTAGACTGTGTCCATGCTGAATTGTACATAATTTTCCCTCCTTCTGTCCACCACTGTTACATGGAACTCACCTCACTGTGGCACTTGGCTACTCCACCTTGTGGAGAGACCAGCATTTTTAAAGTCAGTTATTTCTTTTGCCACAATACTTACATCATGTGTTACCAGCAGTTGTTTTTCCACAAGGTATCTGAAGTCGGACTGAGGAACAAACACCCTTTGAAATCCAGTACTCACTGAAGAACACGAACTTTACTGTTGATGCTGATGGCAAGATGGTTTTTCCTCTTGCTAGTCTGAAAATATGGCACAAGAAGAGATCATTGCTTTCTCAAAGAGCCTGATACAAGGCTCACAGACATTGCTGGAACAATTCTTGTTTCCTGATGAGCTGTAGATCGGGCCTTCATTAGTTTAAGAGCGTGAATGAAACATTGCTGAGCCTGCATCTCCATTGAAACTCTGTTTTGAAATACAATAGAAAGTTCCTCAACTTCTATTTGTTAAAAAGATGGACCCAACCCAGGCAACTTCCTGAAATTTATCATTGGCATTACGTGCTAAGTTCTTGGTGGAAGGTCTAAATTACCTTTGGTTACAGTAAAGATTTTTTTCAGTTTAATTAATATAAATGGAAATTCTTTCTTTTATAATTATTCTTGGGGAAAATTATTTTAGAGTAGATACATTTAATAAAAAATGTTTCTAAGGAATTCAGTCTTGGCAGAGACAGGAGTGATGGGAGAAAAGTGGGACAAAAAGTAATTTTATCACTTGATAATAAATTTTGTCTAGTTTTTAAACTTAAGCTTACTTTGTTAGCTGCTGCTAAACTCAGTGTTGCTGAATGAAATATTCAGACAAAGGTCTTGGGTTTTGAGGAGCTTTGTAAGTTCTGGTACACAACTTTCTAGTTGAGACCTTAATATCACTGTGCAGTTAGGTGCTGAAGTAAAAGTTAACATTGTAAAAGAAGTTTTGTGCTAAAATCAGTGGTAATTGGAAATTCTTCTTTAACTTAGCTCCTGTATGTTGACATTTCATTGGCACTGCATTTGCTGCAGTGTTGATATTTGCTGACTTGTCCACAGCTATGAGAAAGGCAAGGTGAGATCAAATCTAGAAGAGTTTGTTTCCTTGCATTGTGCTGGCATCTTGCTCTTTTGTGGGCTAAAAAAGTTTTATTGATCTTCAGGTTCTGTACTAGACCAAGCTGTATATTTAAGCTGCTTTCTTCCTCTGCTGTGTGTCTGGTTTTGAGTTTCATGCTCTGCAGGTGATGCTGGCTGAAATTGTATTTCTACAATATGGAAACCTGTCAAGCGTAACTATTAGGTTACATACCCAGCAATGGCTCTGCAGTGCAAGAGGGCTGATTTTTTTGGTGTAGAAATAGTTCATTTAGTATTTAATACCAGTCTGTATTTAACTGTGGCATGTAAGGTTTGGCTAGCTGCAGGTTGGACGTGGAGCCTGTTCCCGACCCTGTGCCGGCAGATGTGTGAGATCCTCCATCTGGAGCTGCACATCTTCCTACGCTGAGAATAACTGGGGTCTGAGAGCTCGGTCTGCATAATGAGTGTTAGAAAACTAGAATGTTCTCAAATTCCATCTTGAGTAACAAGTAGCATCTTCTGTGGAAAATGAACAGTGATATCTGCGCTCCAAATGACCCAAGACTTCTTGGAGACTGTATCCACACAGATCTTCACTGAACTGCTGACAGAGTCCTTGGTGACCGTTACCACTGACTCCGTTAACCCTGAGTTTTTACATGCTCTTTTTTCCCACCTTGTTCCTGAATTTAAAGGGTCGGGAAGGCTTCTTTCTTAAAATCTGCAGGTACAATTTCCCTCATGCAGATAGTATTTTTCTGTGCAGCAGTTTGATCTGGAAGCCGATGATAATGTTTTCATACTTGAACAAAGAGCTCATGAGCACTTAAAAGCCAGTGCAGTCAGCAGACCTATTCTTGCCACATCTCTCTTGACAGGTGAGATGTACTTCCTTTTGGACCAACTGTTTCAAAGGCTTCTATTCATGTGGTGGATAGCTGAGGAAAATCAGCTGCTTAAAAGACAGAGTTTGACTTCCCTCTTTGATCAGGAAGAGAAAGAGCCATTCAATCACCATCTTATCTAGATCTTAGGAGATCTTCCTGTATGTCAGTCCAACTTAAATCACCCACTTACGTGCAGAGCTAGAGGAGAGGGGTCATCGAAGATCTACCACTTTACTGAGGATTTCTGTTCTGACTCTCATTATTGAGGTTGACAGCAGTCCAGAAGCAGGCTATACATCTTCAGGCTAAGGATGGTACTTTTCCATCATCTTGTAATACTGCAACATAAAGGTAAATATTAAGATATTTAAAGCAGCCCTGGTACTTGTTATGACTAAGCAGTTCAGATAATTTTTTAAAAGCAAATCTATGCTTGAGCTGACCTCTGATAGATTTGCTTGATATTGAATAAAAAAAAATTCTCTCAGCTGGTAAACTACAGCTAGTCCTGAACCTTGCCACAAGTGTCAAAGACTTAGAAGTCACAAACTTGCAATGATAACCCTGCTGATTATGCTCTTAGTACTTCATAATTGGTATCTGAAGCATGTAAATGTATACTTGTAAAAATGAACTTACCAATGACATTTTCTGTCTAAATATTTTTTTTATTTAAATAAAGCCAGCAGTTGCTGCCTGAAATAAAAATACTGTATCTGCTAATTAGGACTTACATGGTAAATTAAAACTGGCATTGGGTAAAAAACACCATCCTGGACTGGTAAATATTTCAAATTAAGGTTCTTTTATTTCTAAATAGAGTAATAAGAAGACATCTGTTCTAGACTAGCGTAGTGTTGAATCAGTGATACAAATAAAATATTTCGTTATGCTGAGTTATAATGACATCCATGGGGAGTTTCTTGCTTTTAGTTATATCGATTTATAGGCAGAATTATAATGAAATATGACGTGTAGAGGAGACTGTGGAGTTGTGCTTCTGTAGCCAAGGCTTGGGAGACGTACCACAGGACACACCTGTCCAGTCAAAAGAACTTGGGCTGATTATTTTGTATAAATCACATGGGAACAATTTTCAGGTGAAGGACACATGGCTACTTGGTGAATGCACTGCAGACTGTCTGAAAAACTAGTCAGCTGAAATTGTGGGTGGAGGTCACCTTGGGGAAGGCACAGGGCAAGTGTTTTGCCTGGAAATACTTGATGTGCCAGCTGAGTGCTCTTATCTCCAGCATTGCTCCTTCTCCTGAGCTCCAAAGCAGAGAGGAAAGTACCACAGAAGAGCTTTCAGTAGTGGCAGGGGAACTGTTTTAAGCAAAGCAGTATCTTCTTCCCTGCATGTCAACCTCAATTCACTTTGAGTACTTTGAAGAACAAATTAAATTCCCCATTGCTAAATTCTCCTTCTGTAGTAAGGGTCAGGAAGAGTTTGGGGACTTTCTATGTTTGTGTTCATTGCTACAATGTGTTCTGTGCAAATCTGGCTGTGGGAGGTAAGGAAAAAGTGAGTAAGGTGGTAATGTGCATGTGAATCGAGGCCATCAATGTCGCTTGTACTGTCAGAGCCGAAGGTTCAGTGAAAAACCCATCATAACCTTCGTGCTGTTTCAACTCAGAGCATTTTCTGAACCTTCAGATTTTCACTGGTATGTGGAAGACTACTTCCTTTTCCCTACTCCTAGGAAAACATAGTTATGGCAAAACTAGACACCTTTACATTATGCTCACAAATATGTGTCTCTTCACATGAGTATTGAAAACTGATAGTTTTCCATGCTCTTCTTGGACCAGGAATAGCACTACACGTCCACCTGTATTGACCTTGGAGTAATTGCTTTTGTTAAGAAATTCTCTTGAATGTGCAAAAAGGTCTTGGAAAAGGGAGCATTCTTTTGAGAAATTGTAGCTGTTCTCTTTCAAGGTATCATCCAAATGGCAAAGTTGATGCTTGTAATTCCTACTGAAAATTTCCTTTTCTCTTAAGTTGTTAATGGGATTTTTTTTCATATGTTTTTAACAGACCTCTCTAAAGCCTCTACTGGTTTAACCACTGCTCCAAAGCCTTGTTTGCTGGGGTGGCAGTAAGCTGAGAGGCCAATAGGAAACCACCTGGATTGTGTGAGAGGCATTTCATGGCATACTCTGTTGGAGATGAGGAGGAAATATATCTGCAATATGCTTCATATTTTCATTGATTAGTTTTGTTGGTCTCAGAGGCAAGTAGGAACAGAAAAGAATTGCTGTATATTAAAATGCCTGTAGCAGTATTGCACTTTTTGTCAGTACTGAGGCACAGCTTTTGTTTTGTAGCCTGGATTAGAGTGTCTCTTTTGCAAAATGCATTGTGCCAACAAAATATTTACAGCCAGAGGAATGCTAGGGGAGAATGCTTAAAGTTTAAAAATTTTTAGCTATAATTTAATTTTTTAAAATCAAAGACTGGAAGCAGAGAAGGAAATATCTTGAAGCCATGTGACTTGGAGGAAGTAAGACCACCTGCCCTATGCAAGCCTAGCTCTTTTCAGGACTTGATAAGGTGGGTATCACTGAAGACTTACGAATCCTAAATCTATGACTCTTGAACTGTGCAAACGTGGCTCCTATGATACTGAAGAGCTTAGGTGACCACTCTAGCACCTGGTTTTGTTTGTTTGTTTGTCTGTGGGGTTTTTGTTGTTGTTGTTTTTTGTTTTTAATTAAAAGGGTTAAATAAGTTCTGCTCATCTCAAATGAGGCAATGCTGCTAATGACAGTTCAGATGATGTTCTCTTCTTGGTATATATGGTCTGAATTCATACCAGATAGCAGTAGTATCTTTTTGGTCACATGAAGATAGACCGTAGAGCTCTTGAGATTCCAAGGGTTTGACCAGAAGAGTTGAAGGGGGAAGGGATAAATTGTCTGACATACAAAGAATTGAATCAAAGTTCTTTATAATCAGAATTTACAGCCTGAAAGATACATAGGTTTTCATAAAAATATTAGATTCAATGTATTTGTTATCAGAGGCAAGCTACAATATATCACTCTTTTTGTGAGATCCTGTTAGCCTGATCTCAGTGTATCTATGTTTTCTTTCCAATCATCTTTGTCTCTTCCTGGTTTTTTTCTCAACTGACAGTTCTGTCCACCAATTCGGTAATTACTGTCTATCATTTTAAGTGATGTACTAAGGGCCAATATTTAAGGTCAGGGCCATGAGCATCTGACTTCCCCTGAGAGTAGAACTGGTTGAGTAGGAAGAATATTGATTCAGTGAATAGATCAACCGAAAAGAAGGAAATTTTTCACGTGCTTTTGACCTAACAGCATTCACCCTTCTCTACTTGAGGAAAAGTTAATGAAGGGGTAAATCAAATATTGTATGAATCATGCATCAAAATACAAAATGAGAAACACTGAAAAAAAGCAGCCCAGAGGCTTGCTGCTGATAGCTGGGAATGTGTAATAGGCAGGGTTTGGAACAGAGTTCTGAATTTCTAGGTTTATAGAAAATGCAGAAATGGGTGAATTTGACCCCTAAATGAGGCTGGAAACTTATTCACCTCTGTGGCTACTTCAGTGGATTTGCATCTTAAATAGGAGCATAGAAATGACAGCAGAAGTCACTGTTTTACCTAAAAATGTATGAGGTAAGTCACAGAAAGGGAGAATCTGTAACTTACTGTTCCCTCAAATGATCTTTTAATTCAGGAGAAGATTGTCCTAGTTCAACTCCAGTTATTTCTTGCTTTTCCCCATATGTGTAACCATGAGCAATTACACTTTTTATTTTTGGGTAATAGCATAAATTACAGAGCATTACAAACTTCCTAAGCTACTCAGCGAACAGTGCAGATGACAAAAAAGCAACCACCCTGTTCCCTAAAACACAAACCCAAGATAACTCCATCATGGCTTGTATTACTGGCATTAAAAGAAGGTTCTGAGTTCAGGTGCCCATCTCCCATTTGGTGGAAATAATAGTTTGGAATCTGTGGTGTTTGATAATCTGAAACCCTTGAATTGTATTTTGTTTCTCTAGTCTGAATAAATGATGTGGAAATATCAAAGAAGCTTTTTGTATAATGAACAGTAATAGGGAGAGAAGCAAAATAGTGATCCAAAAAGACCTTTAGATGTCTTGGCTTTAACTTTCTTGGCAAATCTTAGTTACAAATAACAGAAACAGCCTGCCCTGCAGAAGGAGAAAAGTGCCATGCAAGAAATTTCCTAATCTTCTGGGTTATCCACTCTGATACTTTTATCCTTGAACATGAATAATTTATGCTCAGGAAGTTGGTTTCTCTGTGACAGACAAGCATTTGTTGAGAAATCTCAGTGTTGGTCTTTCAGAGCTATCCGTGTGCTTCCTGTTGCCCTTTGAGAGAAGGCAAAGATGGAAAACGGAGAAAAACTCAGGCTTTTTTTGTAAGGGAGTCTAACAGAAGTGCTCCTACCTTTGATTTTATTTTATTTTAAACTCTGTTTGGAAGCTCATGAAATGCTGTGGAATAGCAGAACATTATTGGTTTCCACGATTAACCATTGCAAGACTGGTGAACAAAAAAGCGTTATCCTGGAAGGGTTAGAAATGAACACTGGTCTTGTTAATTACATAAGCTGAGTGTTTTTATAATTTTCAGTTTTATCTCTTAGCACCTCTTTATCTTTGTTGTCTGTTGTCTGTTTCTTACATTCACAGAACACCAACTTTTTAATGAGCTCATGTGGAGCAGACGGAGGGGCCCAAGGCCAAATCTTAGCCTTCAGCTTGGTTGGAAACGGGAATAATTAAATGCTGAAAGGGTGAAGCAGTCAGGTGCACTGAAAATAAGGGCAAAAGGCTAATGAACACAAGTGAGGCTAGTTTTTGACAAACCTCCCCAGAAGCTTCTGACAGTCAAAGCCACTTTCCAATGTGGCAAGGCCTGGCTGCGCTTTTACCCACCACAAACTGAGGGGAATGCTCAAAAAAATCTTCAGTGAGGCTACATCCAATTTTCTTTGTCAGCTCAGGTTGGATGGTGAATGGAGAGAAAGGGACTCTTAAAGACAGTGTATAAAATGCTGGTTTTCTGCCTCATGAAGGCAGAAGTGTTAGTGAGTTTTGTAGTTTTTTTTCACTCATGATCCTGGAGGATGTGAGTGACACATAATATTTTAACAGTGAATGGCTTCTTTTATATGGTCAGACAGTACAGGAAACCATGATTAGGGTGGAGTTTTCAGTAGCTGTGTGTAGGGGAAAACAGAAGTAGGCTGTGACAAAAGAAATGTTGGAGATAACATTTCCCAAATGACACCAGAGTTGGGGTCCTAGTCAGTAAATAGCTCAAGGGCAGGGCTGCCATTCAGAGGGACCTAAGCAGTTCTGGGCCTGGGGTGAAATAAACCCCAGGGAACAGCCTGAGTGGGGAGCAGGTCTGCAGAGGGAGTGCCTTGGTGGGCTGCAGGTAAACCAAGCCAAGTGCATGGCAGTGAGGATGGCTCACAGTATCCTGGGCTGTATTAACAGGAGCAGATCCAGGGAACTGGGTACCCTCCTCTATTCAGCAATCAGATACTGAAGTCAGATGGGCTTCTTGGAAGGAAGGGCCCAGCGGAAGAGCTCACAAGTGATACACTTTTAAACACTCAGCCTTGATCTGCATGAAGAACTATCTTGAAGTACTTTGGTAGTGGAAATGGAGATGAAGAATAGGTGCAAGATTGGATGCAGCTGGCAAAGGACACCCTGGATCCTCAGAATGAAGGATAATCTGGTGGCTGGGATGTGAGCCATCAAGGGGAAGAGGAGCTGTAATAGAAGGGATCAGGCACTTGAATTAAGAGAATCAATCAGTGGCCTGGCAGCGTGACTGTACAGCTGTGACCCTGGCATCTGGATTTGCAGAGATGGAACCCTGCAGTGTCCATATTGGAGACAGTCACATGGGTTTGTGTTCAAAGCAGGAGCTCCAACAAAAATCTGAATTCAAGTGCAAAGTCATTCCTCACTGATTGATGTGTGCACAGGGAGTCAAGGGTGCACTAGAGCAAAGCTACCCCCTTGCTGTCTGTTCTGGCAGTTTTAGGACCACATTGGCCAATGGAGCAAGCCTGAGGACACCATCAGGCTGGGGATATATCTGACAGCTCCAGACCTGTCACGTGTCCCCACTCCTTGGTGATGAGCAGTGACACAGCCATGGTTTTGCCTGTGGACATTAGATTTGTGACCTTTCAACCTTCCTTTGCCTGCCCTTAGATGAAAGACAGGAGATGATTCTTGTTCTAAAATTAAATAGCTTTGTTCCGTTGCCAGTGAAGAAAAAACCACGAGTTAATTGTTTTCATTTCCCTTAAAGGATGCCAAACACGGACTGAAATTTCTTAGGGAATCTGTAGCATTGCCACTCTGTCTTCTTGTTACTCTGACCATCTTCATCACCACATTTGATGTGCAAATGTGGAAAGCAAGGCTTGGGTTTGTAATGACTATTTGCTGACTCTTTTTAACTGCTCTGCTCTCTTGGAAAGGGGGAAGCATGTTGGTGAGGTTTTTTTCTGTCCTTCCTGAACTGCGCACAAAGTGGAGTCAGACAGATACCTCCTGGTCATACACCTCACAGAGATGCTAGAACAAATGTAAAAAGAGCTGGACATACTGGCTAGGGGAAAGAAAATCAGCTCAAGCTGCTTCTTGGGACTGTTCTTATTAGTCTGAGGGCTGTCTGGACTCTGATGCTAATGGTGGACAATGTTTTGGGCAGCAGAGAGGATGCTTGGAAGAAAGGACACAATCATACACATACTTGATGGATCTTGTATCTCTAGGGGAGTTAAGGGAGATGTTTAAGGGAGATGCTCGACTTCGGAAAAACTGAAACAGTTTAACCTAGCTGGATTAAGACGTTAGTGTTCACAACCAACCAAAGGACCAGTCTTGCTGGCACTTGCCAACCAGTCATTCCTGATTCAGTGCCATGAAAAAGATCAGGTTATAGGGAAACCTATAGGTTAGCTTTTGTCATAACTAGTATTAAGTAAAATTAACCTCCTTTGATCAAAAGAAAGATGATGTAACAACCCATTTTGCATCATCATACACCCATTAACAACCCATTTTGCATCACCCATGTCAGCGTAAGTGTTAAAAATTAAACTAGCCAAAGCCCTAATGGCTTAGGTCTTAAAAAAATTAACCTGCAACAACAGAGAGAAAATGGAGAAGGAGTAGCAATAAGCATGGAAATTAAATTTTTGAGGAGGATTTAGCAATTTGCCAGCATCAATGTGTTACAGGCAGGACTCTGGCAGAAGCACGGCTGTCCAGCTCTCAAGGTCTGCCTACTGCTGCACGAGGCAGAGGTGCCTGGAGGTAGTGTGCCTTTTGTAGCAAGGTACTCAAATTACACTAATTTTTCCTGTTTCTTGAAAGGGCTAATTAGCTCAAGAGTAGTCATGCAGAAGGGCTGCCCAGCTTCTAGGGGCCTCCTCAGTCACCTTGGTTTCACCTGAGGCCATTTGGACATACAGGCTGATTCAGGCACAGTCAGTTCAGATACTTGTGTATCACTGTACTTTGCCCTTAGCAATTGTCACCTTTCAGAAAAAGAACAAACAATGAGTAATTTGCTTCACTTTTTTACAGACTGATTTTACTGGCTGTTGTTCTAAAGGACCTAAGCAGAGTGATCTCTTTAAATTCAGGATGGACAGCTGCATCTGCCAGTTACTTCTCACCTAGAAAAAGCATCCAGGAAGCAGTTGCCTTTGCTCATATTGCATATTTTTGAGTGTTTATTTTATATTTTTTTGGTGGTTATGTCCTGGTTCTGCATACAGGTGTATGTTTTCTTGGGAAAAGCAAAAACCATATTGCCCATTTAGGTAGTTAAATTAGAAAGTTTAACAATATGGCTGAGGCAGCACTGCTGTGGTGGTCTGTTCCTCATGGCTAACTCTTCCTTGAGTCTACTGCCCTTGCTGTGTTCATCATTACCATGTCATGATACTGCAGTTTGATAATGCATGTGATTGTGAAAGTGGAAAGGTGCAACCTTGAGAAGGATGCAGTAGGTAAGGGAAAGAAATATGGAGTTGAGGGGACAATAAAGAATTGTAAGTAAATATGAATCTTCAAAATGATAAATTTTCTATCCTCAGATTTTGCATGTACTTGAACCAGATGTTTAGACTTTTATTTTTTTTTTCTAACTTAAGGGCTTCAGGTAGTGATTCTCAAGATAAATAACACTGGTTGGAGCCAAATTAGTGGTCTTTCAGCTCTAGGACTGATGAGTAGTATACAGTTATTTCATTCCCTATTTTTGTTACATTATTTTTAATCCCTTAAAACCTTACCTTGTGTTTTAAATGACAGGGAAAAAAAATCAGTTATTTGGGCTGATGTTTTCCTGTAGCTTCTGATTTGGAGTATTAGCCAGAGGCGAAAATGTTATGTTGTGCAAAACATTAAAAGAAAAAATTGAAGAACCTATTTCTTATGTATAGTTGAATTAAGACAAATACAAATATTTTCATGAATGGAAACAGCGAAGAGCTCAATCCTTTGAAAAAGATATGCTAATTTAAAACTTAAATTTCTGATCTTATAAAATGTGGAATTCTAGAAAAGTAGAGCTGGAAGATATCATGAGAGCTCACATAGCTCATTTCTGCCCTGTGGCAAGAGCAACTCAGCCTGAAAGTAGTTTGGACAGAAGTGTATCCAGCCTATTCTTCAGAATGTCTGGGATACTGAGAATAGAAGCTCCACAGAAAATTTGAGTAACCTGTTCTCATACGTCATTGCTATTGCTGTAAGGAAATTTTCTCTTAATACCCAGTTTGCATTTTCTTTGTAGGTATTGCAGGTTTTGATTCCTCTCCTGCCCATGACAAGCCTGGAAAGAAATTTGTTCCCTTTTTGAAAAAGCCCTGCTCAAACCTATCCTAGATGGGATTAGGATAACGTATTAGGATGGTTTTAAGCATTTGAAACAATTTTAAATTCCTTTTTTTTTTGTAATTTTTTTTTGAGGGCTGAATTATCAGCTTTAAAAAGATGCAGTGTGGGAAAGGAAACACCAAGAATTGAGCAGGATTATGTAGCTCAACAAAGCCAAAAGCAGAGAAGAACCTTCTTAACTCCAGAGCGGATTCCTGGTTTGTTACATGGTCTGTCTTCCTTACCTAAAAAGTACTGAGATACACACAAGGGACACTTGTCATTTAAAGCAGTTTATTTTAGGGACAATTTATTGCTCAGTTTTGAATCCAGCTGCTCATGGTTCCATCCAAGCCGGTTTCCATGATACTGGATCAAGCATTCTTTGCTGCAGTGTCTCTGGTAGACAGGATATGGAAAGGGGCACATGGTTTATATATGGTGAAGAGAAGCACTGAAAAGGGATTCTGCTAAACCCCTAAAAGCTGTCTCTGAAATTCCATCTTTTTTTACTGCATAATTAAGCACTACTGCTGACACATCCTCCCTTATGATTCCCTTTAAGTTGGAGCATCTGGCCGGGTGTTGCACAAGAGCCCAGTTTTCTTCTCCCTATACAACGGAGTTTTGATTAATTAATCATTCCTTCTGTTTGAATAATACATTAAAGATGCACTTGAATGTTCTAGGGAAAAAGTAAAATAAAAAACCATACAAAGGGAAATACTGCTCTGGCATGTGAAATGACATGCTCTCTCCAAATGGCAGGACTGTTCTAAATGTGTTACTGGTCAGTCTGTATTTCTTTTTCTGCTTGTTTATTTTCATGTCCATTTGACTTGGTGATAGTCACTTGCTTCAGCAGGTTTTTAAGTCACAAAAATGTTGAATTTTAACATGATATGAAAGAATGATACAGTTATGATGAATATGCTTTTTGAGTCAGTGTTTTGCTATATTAAAAGAAAGTAATTATGAAGCTTTCATATTGTTGGCTGCTGTCCATTTTTATTTGTGACTTCACAATAGCATCTTCGTGCTAATATGACCACAACAAGTTGAGTAGCTGTACTCCTAAAAATTTTGCTATGGTTTCAAAAGAGCAGGGTTTGTGTTTGAACCTGCCACTTCACAGGAGCTACGGCTGCTCCTGGGTTTGTGTAAGGACCTTACTTCTACCCTGTGCATGTCCTCCACAGTCGGGAAGCAGTGAGACAAGATTCTGAAAGCACAGAGCAAAACTGCACCCAAAGGCCAGGCATTCCTGGTGCAGTGCTTTTCCCCTAGTATCTAGCTATTGTCAGGAGCTCCAAAGGAGGACATCAGCCAACAGTTGCTCTCCTCCTGCATGCAGTTTTTAATGTTGTGAATGCTCATTTCTTGAAAACCTGGATGTCAGCTCTTGGGCTGAGATTTTTTTGAAAATACTGAGGGTTGCACTAAGCTTGCCTTAATGTAATTCGATCTTTTTGGAGTTGCTCAGTGTTTCCTGTGGAAAGGCAGAGAAGCAGCAGCACGTTGATGTTGGATCAGGCATGTTCAGTGTGTCTGGTAAATACAACTTTCTGCAATTCTGTTCTATTGACACTTCTTAAAGAGGTCTTGGTAGCACTGACAGAAGAGATAACACAGTGCTGTGTGCTGAGAGCGAGTGCCTGGGTAATTCTTACTACTGAAGAGCTGGGGTGTTAGAGGAGCTCACTGATAAACTCCTGACTATGCAAAGCTAAGGCAGCTTCTGTCCCCGGCCTTGAGAGACAAAGTGCTCCCTTCTCCCTAAAGGAAGGGCCATGGGGAATTAAGATTTGATGGAAAATTAATGCCACTGTTTCTGTGTCTGTCAAGTGGTGACAGCAGTAAGGTACAGGATGCACCTGCAGGCTCATTTTGGGTCAGCCTTCCTAGGTGACTGAGAAGGAGAGCTTTCCAGTCTTTGTATAGACCCACTCCTGCTGTCACATGTGACACTTGGCCAAAAGCCCCTACTCTGAAAACAAAGCGAAGCCCAAATGACTGCTGAGAGCTCACTAGATGGGGTGGGGGCACTGCTGGCTTTTACCCACGGAGGCTCTTGTAAGAGTTTTCCTCCCCCTCTGCCCCCTTTAATCCATTTTCAAGCCTAGCAATGCCTCACATTTACCCAGCAGGCCCACCTGAAAAGGTCAGTTCTATTTTTTTGACCTTTTTCAGCTCAGTAAACATTGGCAGCTGGAAGTCCTTGCTGTAGACATGTCAGTTGCAATGAAATGGTGTTGCAGGTAATGACATGCATACAGAGTATCTCTGACCTCTGATGTTGTTTGCCCATCAACACAGAAGTCTTCCCAAAATTTTAGTCCCTGTGGCACCATTTGCTCTCAAGGAACTTGTGGATCGGTTTTCTTTCCCTTTTCCCTTGGCGTTGTTTGGGTGCTCCCCTTATTTTGAATAGCGATATTAAATATTAACAATCTTAAATTTGTAGATGTGCTGGTTATCACTAATGTGTGGTCATGGGTTTTATATCCCTTAGGTGTTAGTACCAGTTTGTTTGGATAGGAGGAAAATTTTTTGCTGACAGTTTCTTTCCTGAATTTTTCTCTGATCTGAGAAATCATGTCTAAGACCTGTATGAACTGGTGTTTTGGTGAGGATGAAGGGAAAGGAGAACAACAACCTTACCCACTGAATCTTGGATTGCAACCCTGTATCCAACATCCACCAGAACCAACTACTGAAATTAATGCCCTTGCTGTGGAAGTAAAGGGGCAGTTTGAGCACCATCAGTAGAGCTTCGTCCCATTTTGGTTTAAGAAGTTATGCTCTAGCACCTCTAGTCCAGATCTGGACCTTAAACTATGTGTCTCTCCAATGCCAACCTTAATACATGGCCAGGTATTACCATCAGTCTCGGCTGCAAATCCTGTAGAGTCTCATCAGCCAGAACACTCATGGGAAGTGATGAAAAGCAAGTTGTCATGTCGTGTTCAAATTGTGCATGCTTCTAGGTGGAACGATAGCTACGCAATTCCCGTTAGACAAGCAATGTTGTTCTACACATCCTGTGCAAAGCTGAACCTCATTTACTGACACTGTTGGGGCTGCCTGAGGCAGCACAGTGTCCAGCTGCAGACGTTCTTGGCTTCTGCTACTGCAGGCAGGGGTCAGCTGCAGCCTGCAGGGAAAGCTGTCAGCTGCAGCTTGCAGGAAGAGCTGGCTCATTTGGGAGAGTGAGCCCCAAACAAAGGTGGTGCAGAAGCGTCGGCAGAGGCAAAGGATGAGAGAGGGGGTCTCTGTGTAGGTTCCAACTGCTTTATCGCTGGTGGAGGGTCCAGGGATAAAGAGCAGGAAAAAGGGGAGAGCACGCTGTTTTATATGGGGGTGAAACAAAGGGAAACAACCAATGGGGATCGACTGGGGAGGAGGAGATAACAGGGGAATAACCAATAGGGATAACTTAGGGGAGGGAATTACATGAATAGACCAATGGGGTGTCAAAGAAGGGAGAACTTTCCAGAACTAATACATAAGCAACTAGGGGAAATGCATAAACATGAACTTATACATAAAACTGGGTGGAGAACTCCTAAACCAATAAACTTCAAACATGTAAACTAGGACCCACTAGGAACATGAGAACTCGCCGTAACATGGGTGAGAATCAGATCTCTGTGTTTTGAGGGCCTGTCCACCAGTCCTCTGAATGCTCTGCTGCTGTGAGCACTGCCACATGCACTGCAACTATTTACTGCCTTTGATTTCTGATGAACATGAATATCTTGACTGACTGAATTATATCCAGCATTCTATCTGCAGGGTGTTTTTCATCTTCCAGAATATAGTAAAGAATTTGTTTTGATACATTTTGATAAAAGTTTGACAAGTTGTATAGCTATATTAGTACCACTCAAAAACTGGGACTGTGTTTGGGTGAAAGTTTCTGCTCTGTGTCAAATTAATGATCTGTTACAAAACTTTCAAAAAGCACATAGCCGTAAAAGTAATTTCTTGGTAACGATAGGAACACCACTGGGTACTCTATAAGTCCTTTAGTCCCTTGTTAATACCTCATTTTGATTGTTGCATTTTTAATACTTGGATTAAGACAGTGACATGTTTCTGATCATTTCTGTTGAATGCATGAACATCTGGTTTTTGTTGTGTTTTAGTGTTGTTTGCTGTTGGCTAGGGATGAAAGGAGAGATCAGATGGTTTGAAGTTGATTTTTTTGTTGTTTTTCAAAGTTGCCTTTGTTCATAAGCAGCAATCCAGGAGCTGAGCAGCAATTCTAATTGTGACTGACAAGCAGTGATGGGAAGGAGGAAAATGGGAGTGATGATATATTGGCTGTGCTAGCTCAGCAGAGAGAGAAAAAAAATCTTACAATTGCTCCTTAAAATTGTCCATGCTTTACCTAAAGGAGAGATGAGGTTGCAAAAAGAAGATACTTTATTATGCATTGAGCAGTCTTGAGTATGCCATGTACAGATTCAAAACCTGCTGCTTGCCCAGAAACTGAAAAGTGTTTGGCTCCTGCAGCCTGGTGACCTGAGAATGAGGGCATGGGCTCTCTGACCTGTGCCAGCTTAAAGGGGTTAAAAGTGAGCCCACTGTGCCCGTGGATTATTGGAACCTGAAAAGAAGCCAACACCCCATTAACAGGTCACAGTTTGTAGGTTTACCCCCTTGTCCCTCCCCTCTGTTTTGAATATTTTGGGATTTCATATAGTAACTGGATGGCTATTACCTTGTGCCATTAAACAATAATGTCAAGCAAAGGATGTTCCACCCTGTGTATTTAATGATATATAACAGGATTGTAGGAATATTGTTTCATGCAGTGTGCTGCATGCAGCTGGCTAAGGATTTCTTTAAATAGTTCCCACATCTCTCATGTTTGTTGGAAGGACTGTGCTGTCAGCTCTGGAGAATGGAGAGATTAGTCTCTGCTACACTTGCTCTGGACAAATATCTTCTTAAATTAAAACACCTCTTCTGTGTTTAAAGTTAGGCAAGAACAAACTGCTCTACTGTAAAAGCTAGTGCCTGAGCTCCTGCTAGGAGATGATGCAACTTGCAAAGGATGAGCCAGAAAATGTCTTAAATGTTTTTTTAAAGACTTTTCCCTCCAGGAGTGCCTCTATGTTGTCCAGAGTAAGTGTCAATATGACCAGGTTAAATTCCTGAAGTTTTGCTTAATTCCCAAGAGGTGAAGCCTACCCTTAGTGAATAACAACCTTCCTGAACATAAAATAATTCCAATTAAAAATGAGACTGAAGGAGGGGAGATGTAAGCATGCCATGTCCCTGAGTCTTGAAGCTGGGGTTTGGTGCCAGAGTCCTGTATGGTGCAGTGTGGTGTTTGCCCACTCAAGTGCCACTCACTCCTGCTGTCCAATAAAAATCACATTGGTCTCAGGGTTGGTTTTTTTCCTTCTTACACTTGGGGAGATTCTGACTTAACATTGAATAATGTGTGTTTGCTTCAGCTTACTTAGGAAATTCTTAGCACTAAGAGGATATTCAGTCTAGTGTTGACAAAACCCCTCTTTCCACTCTGCATGTGGCATTGCACCATCTCCTGCTGAAATGACACCACGTAATACTGCTGCTAAAAGAGACACGAGTACACCGTGTTCCCAATACAGCAAGCAGAGAACCTGGGGGAAGAACAGGATAAACATGCTGGTGGTGTTACACAGGGATGATTTTTGTCTGCTTAGGCCCTGTTGAAACAAAGGGAAGTATTTGCAGAGGCAAATAGCAATTATCTTTGTGGGAATATGGCCAGGACATCAGGATTAACATTAATGAAAAAATGCAGTAGGATGGATCTTTAATGATTCTTGGGATTAGGGCATTGACTTGGCTTTACATCTGATCTGAAAAGTAACAATTCCTGAAGCAGAACGCAAGATGGCTTGGTTCTGTATTGGATGAAAAAATGCTGCCCTGTTAGTTTGTAAATAAAAAATTCTGCTGGCTCTCCTTCCACTGCAGAATACTTGAAGGAAACACCAAGTGAAGTACTGCCATACCTTTTTTGACATGTTCCATCCAGGCTGGAGCTGGACATACGTGGTGCCTTTGCTCTGTCTTGCTCCTGCAGTTGCACGGTGTTCTTATAGACATGTTTCTAAATATCACATCGTTTCTGAAGCTGGTCACACTTGGCCTTGCAGGTGTGCCCTGTGGCTGTAGTGATGACTTTCCTGTTGTTGTAAAACCAAATTTGCTCCTTCCATCCATGGGTTAGAGATGTACCAGTTACATTACACCGGAGTATACTGGAATCATGCTATTCCAAGTTTGCAGCCCTCTCTGGGGAAAACCAAACTTGCTGAGCAGCTTGTTTTCACACAGGGAGGTTCCCATGTAATATCCTTAAGGTAATGTTTAGAAGAGCCTCAACATCTCTTAAGTATTGGGCTGCAAAACCTCATCTATTGAAAGCTTCCTTAGACTTGATCAATTCATTTGTAACCACTCTAAGCATGAATATAAATGTTGCTCACCTGATTAGCCTGTTTTATAGCACTTCAAAAGCCTTGATAAAACTGGTCAATGCAATAAATACCTAATGAGTGCTGAGCCTCCTTCTTTGCAAATAAATAAAGCATAGCACAAACTCTAGGTAATGCTTTCAATCAATCAGCATAAATCCTTCTTTGGCTGCAAAGATGAAGCCTGAGATAATAAAATGTAGTTGCTTTGGATGTGCTACATTGATTATATTATTTTTTTCTCCGTCACAGTAATAAGGACAAACACAAGTCACTTTTCCACTTTAAATGTAGTTTTCTGGTAGTTTCACATCCTCTTCTAGTCTGTAGTACTTGCAGCATGGCTATTTTAATATTAATGTGGCCTGCTGCTACTGAGTTTACTGGTTTATGTTGCTTTTACAAGGTACAGTCAGTGGTGGATAGGTTGAGACTCCAAAATGGAAACCTTTTCTTTTCGGGTGATCCTGTTGCCATTCCTTAACTCTCATGCCCCCACAGCCACTCACATGAAGATCTTGTTGGTACTAGCAGGTTTATTTTTGGAATGTGTATTTAGAGCCATGATATAACAAAGTGTCAAGACAGCAGAGGATGCTGTCTTGATAACTGCTGTAGGAAAATACTTGAGAGAATGCTGAAGCTCATAATGAAGAGGACACCTTAATGTTCATCATCCCTCTGATCTGTTCTTATTATGGCTAAGAAAGACCAACATGGTGCAGGTACTCTAGAAGCAATAAAGGGTTCTCAGTGTGGTTCATGACGGCTGATGGTCCGTGCTGCCTTTGGGTCCTTGTATTGACCTTTCCTGGCCACTACACTGTGCATTGACACATTTTGTTCTTTCTTGGCTTAGGGATGATTTATTGAAATCCTGTGTGTGTTACAATTAAACCACAGAGAAGTGGCTGTGACCATTCCTGCTGGGGGGTCTGAAAGATCTGCTGAATTGATCTAGGGCTCTAACAGTGAGAATAAAAGTATTTGTTTATAAGCACAATGATTTATATCCCGCACTTGATTTGATTCTGTTTCTCTAAACTCTTATTTTAGTAGCACTGTAACACACTGGCTTGGTCCAGCTGTAACAACAGCAAAACTGGGGAAGATTTTAGACAAATCTCTCTCAGGTTAGAGTGCAGCCTCAGCCTGTTCTCCTGCAGCCACCTGTACACCCAGAGTGGCACAAGCAGCAGTAAAAACACTCTGCACTCCTACTGAATGTGATTGAATCAGATCTTTGTGAAAGCAAGGAAGTCATCCCCTGTATTTTTTTGATGCCTAATAATGACTGTGAACTACTTGTTTTTCATAAACACAGAGTTTGGCTCTTTTCTCTCTTCTTCAGATCTTACTGAAAATTCACTTTCAACGTCCTTTTTCCTTGGCTAGGTTTAGCATAAATTAGCAATTTTTTTCCTCCTTTTTCAGGTGTAGGAGCCTCTTAAAGATATCAGGTATTGTCTCGAGTTTTACTCAGCATCATAATATATGGATATGAATGTCAAATTCTTCAAATCTTAGAACCTATGTGTAATTTCAGTAGTAAAATTGTGAGGGTTTTTATGACAGCTTTCAGGTGATTCCATGACTAATCCAACCTTCTGCAGTATAACTAATTAAAAAAATGAAGCAGCAGACTTCCAAGCTGGAAGAAAGTATTCATATTTTCTTGGCTTTTTCTACCAAGAATGGTTTTTATCTGGCAACTCCCATGGTTTCTCAAGTTAATTAAGGCTTCAGCAAATTGTTATAAATCTTTCCACAGTAGCAAAACAAAAAAGTTTTATCTTTAAAACTAAAAAAAAAATTATTGCTGGAATGCTGGCAGGGAAGCGAATTGTTTCAGATGGGCAAATTAGTTTTTTTCCATGAACATTCTGCCTCAGTAAAATATGTGAAAAAACACAGGAGGAATGTCAATGGGGTTTGCATTGATTTGACAAGTTATTTTTCACACACAAGTATGGATTTATATAAATGGTTTTGCATGCATGTACACGTGTGCACAAGTGTCTAGAAAAGTTAGTAATTTTGCAGGTCAAGAGTCAAGCATATCTATCTCTAAGAAAATGATCAGTGCATAGGTTGGCTTGGGTTACTCATTGCACTGAAACTACTAGGAGGAAAATGTCCTTTTATTTTTTAAAAATTTTGTTTGTTTGTTTGTGTGTGTTCTTTGCCCTTTTCCTGGGAAACCATCCTGGTTAATAGCCTGCCTTTAGGTTGGATGCAACCTAAGTGCAGAAATGTTCTTTGGCTAACAGAGAATGTAAAGGGAAAACCAAAACCCTGTCACATCGGTTGTAATCTAATGCTGAAGTTGATTCTATTTACAGTGCAACAGCTGCTCTCTCTTCTGGCAGAAGCTGTACCTTTAGGCAACCTTTCCTGTAACTGGGACAATCTGCTTGTCTGGGTGCAAAGACTGGCACTATTTGTCCTGACTGTTTCTGATGCTATCCTTAACAGGGTTTGAAATTACCATCCCAGTCCTTAAGACAGCAGTAGAGACAGAAATCCTATCTTTTAAAGAATTTATTTTTATTAATTGATGTCTTTTTGTTTAGTTTTGTCCTGAAACATGTGGTTTATCTGAATCCTCTGGCATGTGTGCCGAGACGTTCAAAGATATTTATTTCTAGTAAGCAAGCAGGTCACCAGAAGATGTTGTAGTCAGCCCTCGCCAGCTGACACCCAGCAGCCCAGCATGGGCAACTCTCCTGACAGCAACAAAGCAGGGTTGCTCCTATAGTAGTTAGGAAGTAAAATGTGAGTAAACACATGGGGATAATTTGCATCGCAGGTTTGAAGAATTGAACATCTTGGGGGCAGAATAAGTAAGGAAAAAGCCAACCTAATGAAACCCTTCCTGATGGTGACCCACAGACAGTCTCCTGCCTGACAGTAGGCTGAGGGTGCCTGCACTGTGACACCTACTGAAAGGGTTAATGAACTGTAGGATTTCTTGCTGGAGGATGAGTTGATAACTTAAGGACTTGCATACCTGTGATGTCCACACTAATATATCGGGTTTGAGCTGCCATTCCAGTTTTCTATGCTGTCCTTGCAAAAGGCTGTCATACAGATGCTTAGGAGGGAGCATAATGTTTTATGACTACAACACCTGCAGTCCTCTCATGGAAGGAGTTCCCAGGAGATCCTAATCATACAAAGCTAATATTGCTTAGCTACTGATAATATCATGCTGCCAAGCTGAGTTACATGGATTGCTGTGGCAAGTGCCTGGCTGATTAATTTAATTTAATGCAAATAGAAATGGTGTCAAGGATGTATTATGTAAACAAGAGATGTCTTTACACATGAAGGCATTAGTGGTGGACTGATGAGCTGAGATGGCTTGACCACCACATCCCTCGGTCACATCTGACAGAATTGCTGAGGTAAGGAAATGGAAAGTAGTGATAAAAGAGTATGATGTGAGGTTCCTGAGGCTGATAGAAAAAAACTTGGTGGCAGAGTCAACACTGCAGGCTCTGCCTTCTTGTAGTGATTCTGGAGAGCACTGTGGGCAGCTTTTATTCCACCCAGCCCTATAAAAGAAAATTTAGTGCCCCCTACTTTGACCCATGAGGGCGTTGAGACTGGCTGAAGGGAAGCACCACTGTGAAGGGAGCAGGGTGGGAAGCATGGTATGCAACTAGGTGATCATTAAGGTCCCTTCCCACCAAAACCATTCTATGTGTTTATGGGAGTTAATTCTTCTACTGAATTAACCCATCAGCAAACTTATTTCCCTTAAGCCCAGGGTACAGAGAGAAACAATTAGCTTCAGGCTTATCTTGCTGATAAAATCAGCTAACAAAGTGCTTCTGCTGTAGCAAGGAAGTTGGGCTTATTTATGAGGTACCCTGCCCCTCCCTCCCCCCAGAAAAGAAAAAAAGTCCAAATATATATGTAAATTAGGTGAATCTCTTCAGCTCCTGTCAAGTTGCCAGTTCAAACCTACTTACTGCGGGCAGGTCTCTCTTTATCATCAGAACCTGGTTGCTCTCTTTGGACCCAGTCCACAAACTCTGCTTTTTGCCTTTCAGGCTATACATTCACAGTTAATCACCTTACAGCCAATAAATGACTCCAAGTTGCAGTAGGTCATTAGATTTTTTTTTTTTTAAGTAGGTCATTACTCTTTTTTTCTTTCTCCAGAGCATTTTGAGGGAGAAACTCTGATGTGAATATTCATGAGAATACTAAAAGTAGGCAAGTGAGGAGATGGACGTGTTATTTATGTTTGAGGAAGAAATTGTAGCCTTGCTTTCATCATATTGACTTCTGGTAATTTGCATACTGGACTGAAAGAATTTAATTATGTGGATTATACAAAGAAAAGGATGGCTTGTTGGCTGGAGTTATGAGCGCTCTGTTCTGTGCCATACACCTTGTTTGACCTGGGCAAATCATTCTCCTTTAGTTTTTCCACTTGTGCTAAATGGGGATAGTAATTACCCACTTCACTGAGGAGGGCATGTGGCTGAAATTAATTAATGTTTATAATGTACTTGGTTTTCCTGATGAGGTTTGTAGCTGTGTTGCTGCATACAGTCATTTCTGGGTTTTGGCTTGTGTGTGTGCATGTGGTGTGCAAAGGTTGGCTCCAGCAGAAGGGATAGTAAAATATAGTCTTAAGAGTAAAATTTCTTGGCACTTATGTAAATGCAATTAATTAATTGCTAAGGATTTTAAAGCATGAATGCAGCTGGTACTGGCTTTGCTACTGAAATGTAACTGCTCTGTGGAAAGCAAGAAGATAAATAACATGGCAGAAAGCTTATAGTGTTTTTTAATGGGAGCTGTAAAAATACTGGACTTCAAGGATAGCCCTTGGAGAAAAGAATTCTTTAGGACACTGAACATAGTTTGCCTGAAATCTTGTGGATTTGTGAAAAATCCAATCACCGTAACTTCTGGGAAGAAACCCAAATCTTGACTGAGCCTCAAATGCTTGTTTTACAGTACAGTAGTAAGTGGAAGAT
Source organism: Corvus cornix cornix (assembly GCF_000738735.6). NCBI lineage: Eukaryota > Metazoa > Chordata > Aves > Passeriformes > Corvidae > Corvus > Corvus cornix. Next base: position 10,615,762 of record NC_046336.1, read on the forward strand.
CTAATAAATCACATCAATAGATAGAGAACAAATACTTAACACATATGTAATGGCCAGAGGACTTTTTTTTGATGGATTTCTGTATGATCTGTAATCTCTACCAGACTAGTTTCTATCAATTACATAAATCCAGCAGTACCCAATAAAATCTCCAGCCTTCTGAACGTTTGCTAGAAAGCAAATTTATGCAGATCTCAAGTGAGAGATCTTGGTGAAGAACATATTGCAGTGAATGAGCTGCTCCACAATGTTAGCAACAATTCTCGGTGTGTGTGGCCCACTGACAGCCAACCTGCAGATGCAGCTGGGCATTGAAACCAGCAATACTGAGATTTAGCAGCAGGTCAGGTTAAGCAGAGGCTTAATGCAAGGGAAATTGACCTTGGAATTACTAATATTTTTATGCAGTTTTTTGGATTGGGATGATATCAAGGAGATGTTCATTGTAAAGGATGTGCTTAAGTGCTTTGCTGAATCCAGGCCATAATGACCAAGATCTTCACCTTTCTTTGATATGATGGGTAGCATCTAATGGGTGAATCATTCCTCTGCTTGAAACACAGCTTTTGAGCCAGCCTTAACTGTAACACAGATTTTCAGATGGGTACTCCAGCCCTTTCCAAAGTCCCTCTGATGCTGTCAGTGACTCCTCAGTACTTCATCGCCCCCAGGAGGGCTCCGGAGAACTCTTGTTTGGTCATCCTGGAGTGGGTTTTTATTTTGTAGTAACTTCTCCCTAAATTTTAACTCTGATTAGCAGTCTGCCTGCATTTTAATAAATGATCTAAAAGAGCTCCTTTCCATCTTCCCCCAGCACTTAATTACGATGTGTAAATATGCACACAGCCCCATTACTGATGTTAATCCCAATGCTGATAAATCTGAATAGGAGCGAGTGGAAATGAATTGGAATAGGGATAAGCACAGGTCTTTCATTAGCCCAACTAAAAGTAATCACAGATCTCTTGCTGGTAATATACATCTTCCAGATTGAGTACTAATTACTTCCGGCAGTGCTGTGCTGTATCTCAGTGATAGCTTTATTGTAATCCTGCAGTGATCTAATGCTTTCACATACCAGTTACTGCTTTTCCCCTCTTTCTCTCCTTGATAAATTGACCTTACAGTTTTTGAACATCCAAACTACACCTTGTAGGGTCAAGGCTGAGGAAATCTGACAAGCTTTTTTATTTGTGTTTTGCGGGGAGGGTTTGATTTGTCTCTTTTTTTTTTTCCTTTCAAAGTTTTCCTCTAGTGTTTGCCATAAAGTAAAGTTGTACAGAATTCAGGGAAATAAACTTGTGCATTACATGTGCCCAGGGTAATGTTTTATGCAGCATCCAGTGTGGTTGCAAATGTGTCACTGATAGATAAATCAACTGCTTATTTCTGCTCGAGCAACCTGAAGTGCTTCCACATACGTATTGTGTTATCCATATATTATGGGCACTCTTTCCAAACTGTGGTACCTAAAACTAAGCTGTTAAGTCCACAGTTAGGGTCAGACTCTCATCCTCTTGAGTTATTTTTTAGGGATACTAAATTCCATAAATAAAATTATACCATAAATAAAAGTTATATACCTCTAATTAGTATAAAAAATTTCTCCTTGAAATGATTGAGAGATTTGCTGGGACATGGCTTATGGGAACATACAGAAGTTGTCTGGGTTTTTTGGTGCATTGGGGTTTTTTTGTTTGGTTGGGTTTTTTTTTGTGTGTGTGTGTGTGTGTGTTTTGTTTTGTTTTTATGTGTGTTTGGTTTTGTTTGTTGTTGTCTGTTTTTTTCAAATCAGTGGGAGCTCTACCTAGAGGTGCAGCTGCATGGATAACTGATGTTTTTGTTTAGTCATTTTAAAGGCAAACAGCAGGGAGAAGAGCTTTGTATGGGTTGACTGAAAAAAGACCATGAGGGACATTAAAAGTCTGCAATCTCCTTCCCTCAAAATGCTTGCTATCCAGTTAAATTCTTTTGTTTGAATTGGACCACCAGACTCAGCATGAAGTATTCATTATCAACATGTTAATTAACAAAACTAAAAGAGCTTTCAAGCCAAAGAAGTAACTTTTATTGCAAAACCCCATTCAATTTATGCCATTTACATGGAATCCCTCCTGTATTTTTGGTACTTTATTGAATCCAAGAAGAGCAAAGAGTTCAACTGACAATGGAGAAATTACGTAACTTCGTGTCACTCCATGTTTGGTCAAAAAACACTGTTGATGACAAATTTACCAGTTTGTACTGATCCAGCTCAGAGTTCTTTAAAGTACATCTCTCTAGTTTAGAAATGCTAGAGGTGACCAGGTGAGCAAATGCGGCTGTGTGATGCTCTCATCCTGGTGCTGTGTTGTGGTTGTCCTATCCCCTCACCTCCAGCTGCTCACCTTCACACCACACCAGTTTCTGACTCAGAGTAAGGAGATATTTTGGACTTGGAGAATCTGGATGGTCCTTGTGGCTTGAGCAGATTGTATGGTGTGATGTGCCAAATCCAGTCAGCTCAGTTTTGCCGCTTTCCTTCTGGGGAATACTTGAGATCATGTCACTTATCCCTCTCAAGATGTTAGTTCCCACCTCTGCTGCTGCTGTGCTGTTACTGAGAAACACTGTCATTTAGAGGAACATATTTTTGCCTGCAGACTCAAGTCCTTCCTGTGAGTTTGTGTGAATGCTTTCTCTAAGTACTTGTGTGTGTGCAGATGAAGAGGGTTGCCAGAACAGGAGGCTGAAGAATATGTGCTGAGACATTGTGTGTGAAAAATCTCCCAGAGATTGACAAGGTCTGGAGATAAGTGGCCTATCCATACTTACATCTTAATAAAAGGCATTGAAATAAATGCTGATTGTGATTTGATGCTGCAGATTGATGCTGTATTTGGAGAAAAACAATTTTATTTATACACCAATTCATTAGTTTGTAACCAATTTTTTAAAAATGTTTGTGACCTGTTTTGCTTTTCTTCCTGGGTGTTGTCTCACGTGCTTGTTTTAGGCTCCTACTGTTTTATAGACCTGCCTTCCTTTTCTGGTTGCAACAAAAAGTCTTTCTTGGGGTTTCCTGGAAGTCCAGCAGGGCTTGGTTGTATGACTGCTCATTCAGCACAGCATCACACTGAGACTTGGCTGCTTGCTTTAAAAAAAATAGTGCCAGATTTTTTATTCTTGCTCCAAATAAACAACTTGAAGGAATTTGTGTTTAGTTTGTAAACAGTTTGTTTCAATTACAGTCTATAACATCATTTACAAAACATGCACACTGGAATGGAATTTGCCAAATTATTAAAGACATCAGTCTTATTCTGTGATAAACATGATCCTGTAAGTATCAAGAACTGAAAAGAAAAATAATAAAAGATGATTTGTGTTTTAAGTAATACCAAAAATTTTGCCCACATGGTTGGGTTCTGTAGAGTGGTTGCAAAGACTCAGTCCAGAGGAATTATTTCTGAAATTGTATGAGATTTTAAACCAGCTTATTCACACAGCACTGTATTAAAACTTCTGGAAATTGTCTATTTGGATTCTTACGCAAAACTTCTGGACTTTTTGGATAAAGCACTTGCAAACTGTTGCTTCTCTTCTGGCAAGGGCAGCAATAATAACATCAGTAGGGATGGTGTGAGGTTGCAAAGAAACAGATGCGCAGAAAATAAAAGCCTGGTTACTAAGAGACACCTGTTCAACAGAGCTGTGTAATTACAGAAATGTTTCTGGTGTGAGACCTGTGAATGATTTGTCTGTGATGCAGTGAGGGTTGGAACATCTGGTCTGAGATTTGCAGTTCACAGTGAAGCTTCTGAGCTCCTTGTTATGGGCACATCAGTGACTCAGGGCAGTTAGATAATGTGCTACCTTGCACTGTGGGGTCTAAAATAAAACCAGGAGCAGATGGCAGAGGCATGTCTGTCTTGCAAGCACTGGGCTGGCTAGTCAGCTCTGTGATATCCCCTCCTGCATTTTTTCATGGCAGACAGCACCCCAAACCAGCACCCCAAACCAGCACTGCTTCCACACACCTTTTACATGAAATAGCTAAAGGTTATAGGAGACTTCCTGCTGCTCAGTGGGTGTAAAACCGCAGCTCAGGAAGCAGAGCCCAAGGTAAGCGCTGCTGAAGTGCTACAGACATGTCTGTCTGTCTTCAAGGCTGTGAAGTACAAGGCCTCTTCTGAGAGCCATAGGCTTGTTTTTTAACCACTGCTGCATTTCAAAGTAAGGATTCAGCAGAATCTCCCCCATGAGACTTGTAATGCTTTGCGGGCTAATGGAAATAATTAATCTTATCCAACTTAATGTGCAAATGATGAGGCTCAGGTAATGACAACATCCTATTTAGAGAGGATGATAGAAACTGGGGATTTGAAATGCAAGCTTATGGTGCTAGCAGTTGATTTTGTATTGCTGATTTTTATTCCATTGCTTAGATTTTTAGACTGTAAGGCTGCCTAAATTTGGCATTCTTGTGTTACTCTAATGACAAATGATGCCTCAGGTCTGAAGATAACTTGCTTCCTACTGCATTCAGCTGCAGTCTCAAAACTTGCTTTTGGAAAAAGAGGGGCTCTGGCACTGCTGTATAGATTCCGAGGTGATTTCAGTCTAAAGCAGGGAGAAAAATTACTTTTGATATCTGATTTTAGGGCTGTGATAAGTCTTGTGTCCACTTTACAAGCCAAGAGCTAATAAATGTCAGTGTTCTAGCCAGTGAAAATATCATGGCATGAAACACAAAGAAACAGTCCACAAATACAGTTTAATTTTCTGTTTGATGTTGCTGCCCCGTTTTCCTGGAACACCAGCACTTGGAAGCTCTTCATCTTGCCTTATCTTTTGCACGATGCTTGAAGAGTTCAAAGTCACCTAGGAGATGTGATATGCTGAGTTCTTAGTAACTTTATAATTTCACATGGGCATCTCCATCCTTTTGTTTACAGGTACCTAAACTATATTCCTTCAAAAAAGGGAGAGAGGAAATACTGCTTGGCTAGATTTTTTTTTTCTTTTCAAAACAGATTTCTGGGACCTCATTCCTTCATTCCCTGAGAAAGACAGAGAACAGCTCCCAATAGAAGGTGACTCATAAGTATAAATGACAAGCTTGCAGAGGCTAGGTTTGGACAGAAAAAAAAATTACATAATCGTATAGTCAGAATGAAAGGTGAACCTATTTTTTTCATGTAGCTTCCTTTATTTCTTTAGCGCCCTGCATAAAATGAGATGATTTGTTCTCTAAGTGGAAAGCAAAGGAGAATAGTGTCATTTCTGATGTAACGCTTTAGCGAGAGGTGGAAAACCTCAGGTCTCCAGTCACGAATGTTTTTAGTTGCCTAATTCAGTAGTGAGAGTGAGGGACTGAAATCCTGCCAAGGGACTGATCTGTGTTGCTGTGGTGGCTGGAATAACTACCACCACCTTGGAACAGATGACTGTTTGAAACGCTAAGAATTAGACAGCTCACAGTAGAACTGATTGTGAACCCCTTGCTGCAGGGGATTTTGCTGTGTGTTTTCATGTTTTGTTTGCGGTTTTATCTGGAGGCGGAGGAGGGAAGGATGTAATAGTTCTAAAGAAGATGGATAAGTGGAGAAAACAGCTGTTTGGAGATTTTTTAAAAAAATCTGTTGAATAATTCAATTTGATTTTCTTTGGGAATAGTGAATGAGACCGTGCCTTTTTAATGTAAAAATAGACAAGTTCACTTGAGATTGAACAGTGCACTTGAAGATTAGATTGCTTATTTCTATTCTAGCTAAATCACCAGCATTTAAAAGCAATTTAAGAACCTGAAGTCATAATAGTCTATTTACATAAGAAGAAGAAAAATAAAAAAAAAGAAATTAAATATGACATTTTGTTTAGTAAGTAGAAAGTATTTTATTTAATTGCAGAGCAGTTGCCCTCAATCTAGAGACTGCTGATAGTGTACTCACATAACTGAGGCTGTAAGTCTGTGCTAAAAGTCTTGCATATGTAGATATGTTATATACTGTCCTGGTAAGGTACTCTCTATACACATTTGGCTGTGTTGAGATGACAGGGATTTTCACTGCTGTGCTGGAAGCAGCCTTGCTGTCCCTTGACCAAGTTTGACCACCACAATCAATGTACATGTTCAGAGCTTCCTTGGGGACCTCCGTCCATGCAGGGTCACATCCCAGGTTAGTATAGGCAGGGAAGCAGAAAGATAAACATACCTGACACCCTGAATTACATCTTAAGGTAAATGGAGAAAGATAACGTGGGTTTTTTTGCTACTATTTTTTTCCATCAAAGTTCAGAAGATATAACACTTGATTTTTGAAAGCTTTACTCCTGTCTGTTGTATGCATTTGGTGGTACATTTTTTTTTACTCCATTACTCCTATTCTGTCTTCTTTTCTACCAGGTAAGACAGGAAAGAGTTTTAGAATTACAAAGCATAGCGAATAGCATTTTTCTGTTTCCATTAAATGGTGAGACTCGTTTGATACCAAATACAGATTTTTGTTTCGTACCATCTTGACCTTCCCACCCACGTCTTCCAAAAAAAAAAAAAAACCCAAAACCCAAACAGTCTTTACTGTGAATTATTGGTTGTACATTGTGGAAGGAGGGACTGTATTAGACAGCTTTTCTACTTTTCTAGAATTGAAGCAGTAATTTGCTCCTATACTAATGCAAACTGCTTGTCACCATAATGCTACATCCCCTTCATCCCCTTGCTATATATACTCTGCTTTTTTTTCCCCAAAGTACTTAAAGGCAGAAAGCAGAACTTTGTTCCTCAGGAAGTGAAAAACAAGAGAGTGAATTTTTTATTCAGCAAAACAGAAGTGTCTCTATGAAATGAATGTACATCTCTAGAAAAAAACATTGTCTACTACTCTTCCTACTTACCAGTGTCTTAGTATCGGCCACTAAAAGCTTTAGGGTCAATTAAAAAAAAAAACCAGTAATAACTGGAAATGCAGATTACTGCATAAACAATGTGCTCGTGCAGTTCTGTGTCTAACTTGTGCAGGGAATTAGTGTAATTGCCAGTGCAAGCTGGGTAATTGGGTGTGGAAATGATGACCATGATTTCTGCATCCGCACAAGCTGCAGTTGTGCTTTATTTACCTAGTGGCCTTTTCCCAATTAGCTCATCCTTTGGTGCAGATGAACTTGGTGGGACGGATCACTCTTCCCCGTGGCAGCATGCAGTTTCAGAATTCTAAGGATAGTGAGCACGGTGGGTCTGGAAAAGAAAACTGAGTATGAAGTATCAGAGAAGTTTTGTCCTAAACAGTCAGTGCTGTTTGACCAGGAACTGCTCTATTCTCTGTTGCATTTTTGCACACATCCTCACAATTGAGAGAAAGGTATTTTTTTGAGTAACCCCAGCTTGTGTGACTTCTTGCTTGTGAATGATGTTGGAATTTAAATCACAGAATCGCAGAATATGCTGAGTTGGAAGGGACCCACAAGGACCATGGAGTCCAACTCCTGGCCCTGCACAGGACCATCCCCAAGAGTCACACCCTGTGCCTGGGAGCATTGTCCAAACACTTCTTGAGCTCTGCCCTGGGGAGTTCCAGTGCCCAAACATCCTCTGGATGAAAAACCTTTGCGGGGTTGTATTTCCCACTGATTCACTTATTAAATGCCTTTCACATTGTTCCCCACCCACTTTTCCCCTGCCCCTAGCCCTGACCACTCCCTCGGACTCTCCCTATTGGTTCCTGTACCCCAACCCTGCCCAGGTACCGCCCCATAGGCCCTGAGAAAACCCCCGTGCACCCGAACCACCAGGTCTCTCTGCTTCTGGGGATTGCTGGGACAAGATGTAAGATTAAAGATCCTCTTAAACCCTCATGGGTGACCGTTCTCTGCCTCCTTTGCCATCACTGGTTGTAGCTGCCGGAGCAAGAACCACGGGGCCGTCCGAAATGGACTGCGGGAGGGCGACCATGGTCACACTGCCCTAAGCATCCCCGCTGAGCTCTCAGGAAAGCTGCAGCCTGCTAAACTAAACCTAGCATTACAACAAACCTTTTCCTAAAGTCCAACCGAAACCTTCCCTGACACAACTTCAGGCCATTCCCTCGGGTCCTGTCACTGCTCACCACAGAGCAGTGATCAGTGCCTGCTCCTCCTCTTCCCCTCACAAGGAAGTTGTAACTGCAATGAGGTCTCGCCTCAGTCTTCTCCAGGCTGAACAGACCAAATCACCTCAGCTGCTGCTCACACGGCTTCCCCTCAGGGCCCTTCACCATCTTTGTTGCCCGCCTTTGGACACTCAAATGTTTCCCATTGAACAAACCTGAAGACAAATGTGGTGCAGCTCTTGCCTGGCAGTTCTCAGTGGAACTGATCCTCTGGGGAGCACAGCATTGGTTTGGATGGGCTCTGGGGGAGATTACTGAGGGGTTTCTGGGTGCAGCTCTACGGATTAACTTGAGGCAACCTAAAATAAAATTCAGCATCAGGCTTCTGCTCATGCCATTCTGTGTTTCAGTGCTGCTGCATCCAGCTGGGCTGAGCTGTGCTTTGTGCAGCTGATAGCAAGGATTGTATTCACTTTGTTCCTTTCTCTCTGCCAGGCGCAGAGTTTCTTGTCACTGTACTGGTTTGACATGAGCAGTCGCTTTGCTTTCTGCATACAGAGGGAGGAAGGAATAGGAAAAGCTGGGAGGTAACAACAAAAAACTCTTTAGCTCTGTCTCTGACTCCAGGTTGTCTGCCTTTTCCTAGCAAGATTGGTAGTGGTGAACCAGAATTACTGCCTCTTCATCTGCTTCTTTTCCAGCAAAATGTTCTGGTTCATTTTGTGCTGGTATTTGCAGCACCTTTTCAAATTTAACATGGAGATAACACTAAATAACATATTTTCTCTATGTAGGAAATTAAAGCCAGAGGACCCGGGTTCTTTCTTTGGGAAACAATGTGACATTTTTATTTTTCAGCTTGGTTTTGCTTTAATCAGCTTCTAAAATTCTTAAAATTCTTTTTCCTATTGAAGAAGAAACTGGCTTAAAAAGGATAAGACAGTTTTTATGGAAAGATTTTACTGGTTTAATGACATGTCAGTGAGTTTCAATTGAGTAGTCTTTAATCTTTAGATGCATTTGTACAGTGATAAACCCTTTTAAAGTGATAGGAAGCTCATTACGGAGAACTGAATTTTGGTTTTGGTTGTCATAACTAGATCTGTAGAGCGGATACCTTTTCACACTGGTTGTAACTTACCCCATTAAAAAGAGAAGCCACTGTCTGGTAATGCTGTGTCTTGGTATTATATCTTCACAGTTGAGGAAAAATCATAATGACAACTTACAAGTTCATGAGACTTTTTCCAGATGAATGGTGTATATGCTTTGTTTTTTAGGGATAGTTTCTGAATTTTTAACAAAAATGGGAAAGCAAGTTTTTTTTTATTTCATAAAATTGCACATAAGCCCCTCTTGTAACATCAGCTACATCTTTAGTACAGCAGATACTGCAAGGCCAGTGATAAAATTGAGGGAGTGTTTTTGCAGTGAAGGGTAACATGCAGTGTTGCTTACCCAGACACCCGCCACTCTCAGTTATGTGGTTTTTTGTGAGCATGGCGCAAATAGCATCAGTGTTGTCCTTTTCAAATTAGGAAGTGGCTTTCATTAGTTTCTTGACAGATAAAGCTCAGTGCTAACAGAATTTCTTTTCTTCAGTTTGGGGGGTAGCCTTCAAATGTATGCATGAAACTGTCTCTGCAGTAGAAAAAGAGTAAGGGAAAGCCCTTGGAGAGCTGAGCTTCCTGCAGCTTATAAACCTATTTTTCAGGGCTCCTGAGCTTAGAGCAAATGAGGGCAACAGTTGCAGCCCTTGCCTACTTCATTTTTTGTTTGGGTTTTCCCAGCTGTGTTTGTTTCCTAGTGAGGCAAATCTTTCATTGAAGGAAGTTGGAGGCAATAATTCCTCATGTTCTGTTGCTTTCCACTGGCTGAAGATCTGTTCCTCGGAGTGCACTATTCCCATTGGAAGAATTCCTGGGAATGTTTTGTCTTCCCTAAATGGTATCTGCAACTGATTGAAATTATTGGTGCTCCACTGGAAGTACATCAAGTGATACCAGGTTATTTCTTCCCTCTTCAGTCTTTTTGGGGAATATGAACTGCTGGTGGTGCTTATGGTACAACACTGAGCTGTTTGATTAATGGCAAGCCAAGCGTAAAGGCTAATAATCTACTTTCCTTACTGATATAAATGGAACAAACAGCTGAGGATAAAGGTGGTAGGTGAAATTATGAGAATATTTTTCTTACATAAGGCCTATTTATTCAGTTGCTTGTGTGGCTTTAAGGCAGAAATACAGAAATATCACTCTCCTTGAGGACAGGTGTTGAGCAAGCAGATGAGATGGTGGGGAAAAAGTGGTATGTGCTCCCCTGCAGGCACATGTGTTAAATGTAAAGCGTAAGTCAAAGGGAATGGTATGTAAAGCTTCATTTCATACCTGTCTTGATAAATGGCTGACTAAGTGTAAGACAAATTTAGACGGGTCAGTGAACTGGTGACAGGGCTGAAAGTTTCCTTTAGAAATTATTTAAGGGGGAGTCTCAGTTATAACAAATGAATCCATGCTCTTTCTCTAGTGTGTTTTGGGTGTAATGGCATGCAGATGAGAGAGGTATGGAAGCAATGTCCAGCTTTGGGGCAAAATTCAGGTCTCTAAACCCCTTCTTAGTCTAGGGCAAGGGCAGATTGATTTGCTGTTGGTGAGTGAAAAGATCAGTGGACTAAAATTTGGGAATGCAATGCTGAAAAAGCAGAAATGTCTAAGTAGGAGAGATGCCTATTTTGCTGCAGGTTTGCACTCGGAAATGAAGGGGTTTTTTTTGTAGGAAGGGAGTACCTGAGAGTACAAAAATTATTTTCAAACCGTTGAGTGCTTCTGAAATTAAATCTCTAAGCCAATGCTCTCTAGTGCTCCCAGATTATCTGTGACTTGCCAGAGCTTCAAGTATTTGAATCCCTTGTTAGACTTCTGGGGATGACTCTCGCCCATAGAGTTTGGAAATCAGTACTTCTGTATCTGTAGGGTGTTATTTGTGTAATGTTAACAAGCTGTGGAAGAATACCCAGAAATCCTGAAACCACAAGTTTTCAGTCTAAAAGGTTTTTATTAGAGTTTGAATTTCTGAGAAGAACTCAAAATACATTTCCTCCAGCTTTCACTGTTGCATTTGATACAGTTGATGAAAGAATACATTTCCCTGCAGTGTATTGAGAAGAATTGGCCATTTTTCTGTGCTACACACTTCAGGAAGGGTGGTTAGTTTTGCTGGCAAGCAGTAATATAAATTTTTCTCAAGTTATAGGAATTTTGAAAATGACAGTTAATACATTGTTTTTCATTTTTAACAAGCTCAATAAGGGATATATGGCAAAACCATCAGGGAGATTGGGATGTGTGGGTTAGTTCTGGGGTTAAGATGACACCCAATAAAGAAATCCTTCTTGCTCCCATGTGTCTGTATGCTTTTGTTTAATGTAAGAGAGTTTTGGGGTTTTTTTAAGTATCAAAAGTACTCTCACTAGAGGGAATGATCAAACCAGTGCTGTTTTCTTATAATGTTTGAAGTCTGAAGGACATCTGTTTCCACAGGATGATTTTAATCATCACTGTTGGACCTGGATGACAGCACTGGTCAGATGTTACAAAAAATGGTCAGTGGTTTGGGTGTTGCAGTTCTGGTAATGGGCTTCTACTCAGTAGCCTTTTGTCTTTTGTTTTTTGCCCTATGCTGAGAGAGGAAGTCAGGAACTGACTTGGCTTCTCTAATCCCAAAACACCACATGAAAATGCTGAACTGAGGTAGTTTATATATAGAAAAATATCTCCTCTTATATCTCACTTGACAGTGAATTAGGAGGAGAAGGAGCAAAAATGAAGTTCACCAGTCACTTGGGACATGCCTTTCCTATGTGTTCTGCCAAAGCCTTGAGGATATAGGCAGAAGGCAGCTTAGGTTTTTTGTCCTTCAGATAATAGGAACTCAGTCACACATCTTAGTGGGTTAATAAGATTTTTGTGCATTGGTTTATAATATGCTTGGACTTTCCCCTCCTTTTGAGGTAGCTTCTTGATAAAATATGTGCCAGGGGAAAGAGGAGATGTGAAGTCCAAGTTACTGTCCTGCCCTCTAACTTTAAGAGATGAACCCTTTGCAGCCAGCAGACATGTGTCTTTCTTTTTATTTTATAAGTAGGAGACAGTGAACATACTTAAAACTCTAGCAAAGGAAATATAAGACTCAAGTTTTAAGGGGAAGGAAAGGTGTAGAGAGCAATAAAGGACTTTCTAAAGAATAAAAACCTTGATTTTTAAAAATTTTTTTAAGCTTGAGGGAACTGTCATTTTGGCCACTGTGCTGCTAAAAGTATTGTCTTACATATGTTAGTTATAAATAGTATGGCTGATTACAAGATGGAATAATTCACTTCTGTTGGACATACTTTGACATAATAGCCACAATTTCAGTTTTTCTGTGAGAATGTGAACATGCAGCTTGAAGCTTTGTGTGATCTCCTTCCTGAGGAAGTTTCCATCAGTGCTGCAGGTCAGTAGATGTTCTCAGTTTCCCAAAGGTTGTTTTGCCGAAAGAAATTTCATGGGGATCCCAGGTGGGAATGCAGCAACAGATGGGTGCAGCTTTCTAAGGTGCAAACCCCTTACACTGTCATTACATTGGTGCTTGTGCTTGTTCCTAGTCCTGCCCTGCCTTGCTGCCAGAGTTGATGACACCCATGGGAGCTGTTTTGTCTTTAGCTGGTGGCTGTAAATTGGATGGGGGTAGTGTGTCTGGTTGGTTTGTTTTTATCCCCCAAAAGAACTGGGGGAAGGATCTTAGTTTGTATATATCTTAATTTAACAAGTTGTTTTGACTAAATCCTCTTCTCTTTGCTAAAATGCAACAGTTTTCATTCTGACAGCATCAACCTGTTTTATAGAATATAGAGTCCCAGTGAGAATAGACCTTTAACAGCAATTTATATCCCAAGTCTGAAATGTGCACTTTATGTCTGTTATGATCCCTGGGTGCCTGTTATGGGATTACTCTCATCTTACCATCCCAAGTTTCTTTCCATAAACAAATGAAACCTTTGAGTCTGAGGTTCAAGGAATATGCCCTGATGAAGCATGGTTTAACAGCTCCTTGGGGAGAAAGAGATAAGGTGGGAAAGGGAAGAATTGATGATCTATTAACTGTTTAAATTTCCCACCCTGAATTATTGACAACATGTGACATTACAGCTTTACAAATTACTGTCTATAAACAGCTTGGAAAATACGACCTTTCCATTACAACTGGTCTCAGGATGCCTTCCAGTATGAATACAGAGCTGCTGATGGCATATTTTGTTGCAGCTGGAGTGGGTGGAAGAATGCAGGGAACTGTGGAACTTCTCTTGTCTAATCAGGCATATATAATAATTTGTCAAATGGCAAAATGTACTCAGTGATGATTGAAATATCTCTGTTTGAGACTGGGCTCACTCCTCTGGAGTTTTGGAGTGATCCAATTTTCAGTAATAAAGACATCTAATTAGTTAAGGTTAGTTGTCCTTACCTTCTGCCCTGTCTCTTTCTAGAGCAAGGAGACACTAGAAAGCCATGTGTTACTCTAATTCCTCCTATTTCCTGGCCTGTGGAGACCAGTGAGTTCAAGCTGAATGGATGGTTTGTCTTATTTGTTCATGGCATACCAAGTGCACTAAATTCTTGCTTTGTGTTTTTGTTCATGTGATTAACACACAAAGTAAGTATTGTGCTGAATTTGGCCCTGAGATATCTGCTGATTTGGGAGAAGCTGAGAACACAAGGGCTTGATTTTTCATCCTCTCTTCTTATCACTATTGAGGGGTAACAAGTCACTAAGTTAGTGTTGGCATCCAGAGAGCTCATAAGGCACTTTCTGAATCTTAGGCCTGAGCCAAATTAATTTCTAATTTAAGTCCATTAACAGGAGGTTGCCATGAGATGAGACCTACCAAGTTTGTCAATGGTGATGCATTTTATTATCATTTGTAAGTGTAAGATGCATAGGGAATGGTAGAGAGTGTTTTTGGATGAACAGGTGTTTGGAAGAATAAATGTCCCCAACACAGTGCGGCAAAAGACTGTGCAGAATAAAAATCACCTTTACACCAGACTTGTTTGTTTTCTCAGTTTCTGAAAAACATACCTTGTGTATTTTAATGTAGTGTTGTTCATCACTCACTGAAGATTAGTCAGAGAAATCTATGTTATGGGTGGATGCAAAATCCAGTAGGATTACAGGAAGGGGAATAGAAAGCTTTGGCTCATGTCCTTTTAGAGCTAGGCAGGGGGGAAGCTGTGACTTAACATCAGAGCAGGTCAGGACCTTATGAAGCCACCTCTTACCCTGTTAGAGGACAGGAAGAATGATTTCAAGCATGAAGACCAAGGGGTTCATCAGAGTAAGTATTCCCACCCTACCTCCTGTAACAAACTCTCCTGAGCTTTCTATGCTTGATGTTTGTAATAAAACCAACTTACATCACAGAGCTCTTGTAAGGAGTGATCAATTAATGTTTTCCGGACACTTTTGCGACCTAAAGACAAAAGGCACCTTACGGTCTTAAGTTTCACTACCTCTGCTGCCCCAGGATGAAAGTTTTACCTTAAAGATCCAATTTCTCCCCTGGAGTGGGAGAAAGGTAGTCTATTATTCAAGGGTATCATCCTTATCTCTGTTGTAGTTGCCTTGTGGCCATGCAACATCACTCAATAATACTGTCAGGTATTATCTTTTGCTTGTGCCAGAGTGCTAAACAGTGATTTATTGCTTCAATACACAACACTTTCATGAAAGTGATTTGTTGAAACAATAGTAAAGTGCTAAATAAATTGTTCATTGCATGCTAATTTTTCACTGTTATATTCTGTACTGAGCTCCAGAATAAACAATCTGGATGTTGCATAAATCCCAGGTTTTTGATTGTGTATATTCCCCACCCCCAGTCTTTCCCCCGGGACAGGGTTCTTTTCCCAAGGATAAGTATCTTCAGCCTTTCTCACCTTGGTTGCTTTTTGGGCTATTTTTCCTCTTCATGCTTTCTTCAGAGTTGGGTAAATATGTTCAAGTAGAGGCTTGGATTACTGGTTTGGGGAAAAACTCTGTGTGTTTGGAATTCATGGGTATTTCCAAATCCTTTAGGAACTTCTAGGTCTTAACCAGAAAGGCACCACCATAAATACAACTTACAAAGTAGGATCCTAGTGGCTGACTGGCATATTTTCATAAAGTCTTTTCTTGCATATTCTCTGTTTTTCTGAATGTTGTGTGCTGCTGTGTTTTAGCTGCCACTGGCTATGCTGCAGTCCTAGTTTGCAGATGTGATCAGATGTCTGAGAAACTCCTCAGAAGCAAGTTTTTACTTGTAGATCTGCTGGCTTTCCAAACTTCCTTCAGAAGCGGTTTCTCAGCACTTGAAATCTTTGTCCTTTGGCAAAGCCTGGAGCCTCTGGAATGTTTCTGAGTGTTTCAATAGTAAGCCAGGAGCAGGCCAGGCACAGTACAGCAAACTGCTTTTCTCCACTTGACCCTTCCACCCTTTCTGGGTGTCCACTCCAAATCACTGGCAGTGACTGCATGTTTAAGCACAAGCTGCTGATTGGCAGTGAATATAATGGGGCATAAGAGAAGAATTTTCTTTCCAAGTAGTTTAGGGCTTTACCCTCCTCTGGTCTTAATTCTGAAATAATCCCCTAAAGGCCTGTGTGGGTATTCAGTGACATGAATAAACAGAACACTACATTTCCCTTCTGAAACATGCACAGGGCTCTCATGCTAATGGCTTTTAAGCGTCAATGCAATTATAGTGTGTAATCGATTCTCTCTGTACCAGCTTTTGTCTTCTGAAATGAAACCATGTCTCTTTCATAATTATTTGCCTTTGTATTAAAACATTTCAAGTTGACAGGATGTCTATTCCATTGTTTTTGTCCTCCTTCCCATCTTTCCGCCTAATTCTGCCACTGGAAGAAATTTGGTTATTACATTTGCTTAGAAACCCAAGTATCTCTTGTTTTGGGTTTTTTTTCCTACAATAATTTACTCCCTAGATTGTCCTTTTGCTTCTTTTAATTTATTGGGTTTGTGTTTGGTTTTTTGGTTTAGTTAATCATGTTTGGAGCTGCCCAGGAATATTTCCATGAAGCAGATTCTTATTGAATGAAAGGGGAATTTGTGAAAGGGGATTTCAGTGTGGAAAAAAAGGACTCAGAGCAGGGAATTAATTCCACTTTTTAAGTTAATCAGCATGTCAGTGGCCAAGGTGTTTTTCTGGAATGTGATAGGCCTAAGTTTAGGTCCTTTTCAAAGCCAGGAGAAGCAGTAACTCAGTGTCCTGACCTTTGGGCTTTAGCTATTACAGTTTCCTTCTCTCTGCTTTGGTGGTGGCAGTATTTTAAATTCTTTTCAGACTGTAACGAATTTCTGTTTCATCCTGATGACAGGCATGAAGACTGGGACCATCTTTAAAAGGTTTGAGGGAGAAGGATGCCATATTTTACCTCTCTTTATAGTAATTTTTGTTGCTGACTATTCTAAAAGTTGTCACCATGCCAGGGACCCCTGTAAGCTGGGTATAATAGAAACTGCCATGCATCTTGCTCTGCTGATTGAATTATACAAGATTAAGAAAGGAGGTACTGGTATCTGTGTTTGGCAAACACTGAATTTCTGGCCTACAGGTGGTTTTTATAGATGTCAAAATAGGAATAACTATAAACAAATTTATATAAGTTCATGAGTCCTAAAGCTACCTATGATAGCTATAAGAGCAAAAGAATTGGCCATATTCGCTCTTAAGTGGCTAAAATTGTATACCTGGGAAAACTTGCACAAACATTGCTACATATAGTGTTATTTAACTGACCTCAATGCACATTTTTTTCCCTGAACTTCTGTCTCCCCTTGAGCTTATAGTAAATTTTCAGTATCCACAAAATGCAGTGGGAATGACCTTCCCTACTCATATATACATAATATTTTTAAACTCCCAGTTTTGCTTGGTCCTGTATGCTGGAAACTAGTGAATAATAAATTCAGTACACTCATGACTTTACAGATGTCTTTCATATCTCCTTTGTCTCTTTCTTGGATTGATAGTTGGAGTAATTTCTCACTAAAAAAAAGGCCATTCCACATATTTGATCATCCTTGATAGCTCTCTCTGATCCTTTATTATTAGGCACAATAATCGCAATAGTTTTTGAATTAGGAAGAGTGTAATCTTCTGATTCTGGAAGTTATTGAGGGGAAGAGCCACCCTCTACATGGACAACTTTTAATGCATTCTCTCTAAACTTCTGTCGCTTGTGCCACAGGTGGGATGGGGGACAATATCAGGCCTTTTTTTCTGTTCATTGGTAGATGCAGAAAAATGAAGGAATTTTACTTTATGGGTTCTTTGTAACAGAGACAGAAATGGAGAGTTGGTAGTTTAGCTGTGTAACCATGTGGTTGTCCTCCTCTATCATTGCACCCCTGTTGATCTGCAGTCCATGTGGAAAGCAAATCACAAAAGTCTTCATGACTCTATAGTTCTTGCTACTAGAGTACTTGATAGAGTCCCTGATACTGCTGGCTGGCACAAAGTTGCTAAAAATAATAGGAAGAATAAGATTTGTGTAAGTAATTTGCCCCAAATAATGAGTTCTCTCAAATTTGGTGTTTTGTTTTTTTTTTTATTCATGAGCAGCCTGTAAAATTCTCAGTCGTGAATTATTCAGGCTTATTTGTGAATTTATTTGAAAACATTTCCTCATGTAGTTGTCTCACCAAACAGTTCATTGAGAATATTTCTGTGTTCTGGTTGTGTTCCCCCTTATTTACAGTCCCAGGGTTCTGGGTGATATTGGGAAAGCAGAGATTAAGAAGGGAACAGATAGCTGCCCAATTATTTCCAGTTTTTGAATGTGCACACTCTCAAGCACAGCATCCTTAGAATGATGGTTTATTGATGCATAATGCATAGAAAAGCTTCAAGTCCTTTAGTTTCCTGCTCAATTTTAGCAGACCAGCAAGCTTGTGAAAACTTAATTTAGTGCTTCTTTGTTATTGACTTACGTTCCTGTTAAGTAGGCGATGGAAAGGATCTCTAGAGTTTAATAAGGGATTCATGGATCACTGCACATTGAGGTGTACTTAAACTGTCTTGATTGTGCCTGGATATGTGTTTCTCTCTTCCCAATTAGATGGCAGCGTGACTGTTTCTTCAGGAGAGTCTTGCAAATGTATTTACTCCATTAAATATAGCTACCATTTTTTACATAGCTGTATGTAAAATATTGCAATACTTTATTAACAAATGAGTTATGTTGCAGACTGCCTGTCTCTATGGGAGGCAGTGCCTATGACTAAACCTTTTCAGCTGGTAACAGCAGAGCAGCAAAACTGCACGTGCGCTGAGTCCCAGAAGTGTTGCATGCTCCTTGCATGAGTGGAAAGCACCACAGGAGAGGGAAGACTGTTGCAACTGTTCTTTCCTGAAGCTGTGGCACATCCTGAAGATCAGCTTGTAGTGCAGAGTGTGGAGCTGGCATGTGACTGAAAGTGGATGCTTTCTGCTATGTTACTAGTTCTAATACAGACCTAAAGGTGGAGTTACGAAGACTCCGGTCAGTTCTCTTATGCTGGAAATTAATATGCTCCCAAGGCATAGAAGATAGAAGCTTGAGATGTTAAAATCCATGGTTCTGGATAAGGAGTCAGGACAAAATAGCATCCTGAAGGTTTTCTTTGGGTTGCGAGGGTGGCAGGGTGCAGGGGAACCTTCCTTTTATTTTCTCCTGGGGTTTCAGTGGTCCAAAGGAGATGTCTGATCACCACGTCTGCAGTCCTCACAAGAAGCTGATTCAGAAAGCTGCTGTAAGTGGCTAGAAATCAAGTACTAGAAATACTTTATCAAAAATACCACTTCCAAATGATTCCAACAAAATGTTGATGAGCAGGCTGTGCTCAACTCATGCTGAGAGCTGATGGTGTGCAAGTCGGGAAAGTAGACTAATAAGTACATGGTTTTAGTGCTGTGGATTATCCCAGGACAGCTTCAGCCTTGACTGAAATGCATGCAAAACTACATGTAAAGCATCAAAGTCTGAAAACATTAAAGTAGAAGTTCTGGTTTTGCCTTCAAAAGGAAAGCCTACTGTGATTTGAAATCAGCATTTGAATCCTGTAGGATTCAAGGCCCCCATGTAGGGGCCATCTTTCTGGCACAGGGTTAGGTCAGTCTAGAGGTAACGTTGTAAAATTCAGGGCCCAAGAAGCTACAGTGAACACCTTTAGAAATTTGATGGTGATGTTCTGTTTGAAGAAAATATTATCACTACAAAGCCATGAAAGTGTTTGTTATGAATTTAGACCCTGTTGTGCTGTGTAAGGTGGGAAGTACTTGCTGAGAGGGCCTGGGGGTAGTGATGGGAATACCTCTGATAAAATTTATTGAAGAGCTGTGTTGGTGTAAATGAACTTGAGTTGGATTATCACAGACCAGGTTGTATAGTGGGTCTTTAATAATGGTGATCAAACCTTGAACACAGTGATGGTTGTAGTCCATGTCCTTGTTCAGCTGGGCTTGAATGAGTATGGACATCTTTTGACATGGTACTCATGTAGCATTCCCAGGAGTAATTTTGCCATGGTCAGTGAGTATTGGGGAGTGTTACAGCTGCCTGCCCCAGTGTGCTGAGAGTTCCTCAGTGCTGGATTCTGTGTAGCTGTGGCTGATTTGCTTTGAGGACACACATCATGACCCCAGATGAGTTACATGGGCACAGAGTGCAGCCTGTCACTTCCTTCCCAGTGTGTTATGAACCTGATCAGTAGCAGTGTGCAGACTTTCACCACCTTCCTGGCCAGTTAGTTCAGCACTGTTTGATGAGAGAAATAGTTTTTGCCAGGGGAGAAAAGTCAGTTTAAATGTAACCATTTAATTACATTTGGAACTTGCACTGCAGTAAAGGACAAACTCTGGCTGATATCCTGAGGGAGCCTTGCTAGAAGTATTTACAGAGTAGCTGAAAACAGGGTCAAGACAAAGATCTCAGCCAGGTGTAAACCTGGGTCAGAAGTTCATGGAAGGATATGATGAGACAGAGTGAATCAGTTGGTCATAAGCCAAGGTAGGTCTGGGAAAAATTTAACCCTGTTTGCCCTAGAATTTCTCCTGTGATAGCAAAGATCCTCTTAGGGACTAACCTGGCAAGTTCACAGGGAAGTCTCTTCTTCCCAGACACTGATTTATGTTTTGGAACCTGTAGATGGTCCTTCACATCCCAAGTCTTGAAAAGCAGTACAGGTTAGGAGTGATTAACAAAGTATGTTTTCTTTGAAAATGCTCTTGTGGTTTGAAGAAAGACATGATGGTGTCCAAGGTGCAAATGCCTGCTCCTTCCTAGAATAGCCACTGGGGACTGATTTTCTTTGGGAAATGATGGGCCAGGTTTAAGTACCTCTTTTGTCAGTCTGTCTTCCCAGGTGTCTGTTTCTTGCACTTTGTATGAGTAACTAAAACCATTTTTCGTGCTCTATCTCCTGGTAGGTGCACTCACTGGGGATGTGGTAAACACAAGATCAAATATCTTCTGCTCTGAGCTGTCAGTGCAGAAGTGATAAACTTTTGTCTCTCCTCTTTCCCACCTGCTATGGCAGAATAATCCACTTCAAGTGCTGATCCTAATGAATAACAGACTTTCTGAAACCTTGTATTTCTATGCAAGAGGAAGGGTTATCTGTATTCACAGCAGAGCTGGAATAAGACTGGATTTTTAGCTCCTTTTCATTCTATTTCTAGTTTGCTTGGTTTTTTGCTTCTTGCTCTTGTTAGCTTGCATTGATTGGTAAGTGGTAAAAAAGGGAGAAAAACACACAGTCCCAGAAAGCAAAAACAAGGCAAGAAATGAAGAAAAGGCAAGAGACTATTTTCATTTCATTACTGTGCTTCTTCACAGCCCCTATTCTGACATTTAGAACAACATAATATGCATGTCTCTGTTCATTAGGTTCCTCAGTACTACACAGTGACAGCCACAGAGGGTGGGGGAAAAAAAGACAAAGAAACAATCTTAAACATGAACTAACCTTTGCAGGCTAAATAACAAAGAAATGAGAACAGCAAAGGAGAAAAATGATTTCTGAAAAAGTAAATATATAAAAAATCATGGCCTTGAATAGGTTACTCAAGTATCATTACAATGGGGAAAAAAGAAGAGTGACTTCTAGGGCAGAAATAACTAATTTTCTGCCCAATGATTCATTTCTTTTGTACATATATGCTTGAGCAGATTTATTACTGGTATTTGAACCATAGTAAATGACACAAGGAGGCTGCTGAAACCATGGATAATCTTAAAGACATTTGGCAGCTGATACAGATTCTCAAAAATTAAAAAGCTTCTGACAGAAAAGCTCTCACGTTTTTGTAGTAGGGTATCTGCACCAAGTAGAGATACCTAAGCTCTTGGTCCAGAAGCTGGTGCGTGTGTATGCCACAGCGTGGTGTCAAATACAGATATTATCTTGGGAATGGTAAATGCTAAGATTTTATCCTAAATTTACTAAAATGTCAGGATATAACAATATTGCTTAGGGTTCTTGATGTAGCTAGTCAGTAACTGACATGCATGTTTGGACGGGTCCAGGGATGCCTCTGCAGGAGGGTTGTTAGAGCTCTGTCAAAGAATTGTGATGGAATGCAGCTGGCTTTCTTCCCCCATCAGTTCCAAGAGAACTACAGAACTTTAAGATTGTGTGTATTTTACTGAAATTTCTCAAGGAAGAAAAAAGAACAAAAGAGACATTTCAGCCCTCTTGAGGGGAAATATTTTGATTTCTCCTATTGGCACTTTTAATTTTTTTTTTTTTTCATTTCATATTCTTTTTGGGATGTCAATTACAATTTTTCTTCCCTCAAATGATGAGATTAAAATTCTCAATGGAGTTTTCTTTCATGGCTGTTTTAAGATTTGTAAATTTTCCTCAACTGGAAAAAAGTAAAAATCTGAGTATTTTATGAAAAATAATTCTCTGTCTAATTAGCACCAGTAATTGCACACTCATGATGATCTCAGTATTCCATAAAATTAGCCTGGTTCTAATTCTTGGATTTTACAGTTTCTTGATTCTTGTATGATCTTCCCCAAGAGTACATCAGCCAGTAGCAAAGAACAGGGAGAAAATCACATTGCTTTTCCTGTTTATTCTTCCCAGTTTCTATGCCTGCTCTCTTCAGGTCTGCTTCTAAGATGACCAGATGTCAAAATATTAATTGGGGGAAACATTCATTAGTCATTTAAATCTCTGGTAGCTCTGGCAAGCAGAGCAGGAGAGGGACAAGAGGAGAAAAGAGGACTTGGAAAGAGATATAAGGAGCTGTGCAGCTGCTTTGCAGGTCCCAGGGAGGCTCAAAGCTGAGGGTGTGTGCAACTCCTACATGATGTCCCCAAACAGGCTGGCACTGAACATCGTGGAGCTCACTGCCACCTTTCAGGGGGTTGTTATTCACAAAGGCTTTATGTGCACACCCCCTCCTCTTCCTTCATCTTCCCCTCTTGATTTTTATGTACTTGCTAAGTAGGGGATTTGCAGACGTGTTCAGAGGGTGCTGTGAGGGGTGGCAGTGACACAGCTCTGTATCTGGAGCAGACAGCTGCCCTGCTGTCATTGATAAGCATTCCTGGGAGGGTGGAGTTTGAAATTTAGGACTTAAAAAGCCCTGATTCACGCAAGCCTTGGCATAGAACCTGTGTCCACGCCGGCTCTGGCTTCTGCCTCGCCTGGGCCTTCCCATCTTGGCTGACTCTTCAAAGAGGGACCTGCCAGGAGAGAGGGAAGCTCCTCCCTGCCAGCACTGGGGTTTTGGAGAGCAGAGGGGATGTCCGTGTCAGGACGCCCTGGGGAGCAGAGGGGGATTGTGGCTGTTGTGTGAGTTTCCCCATGAGCTGCATGTGAGTTGTGCTCGTGCAGATACGAAATGCTCTGGGCAGCCCTTCTCCATGCTAGGAGTGATTTGGGATTTGTGCTGTAGAAAGAGATGTCTTCTCAGAGGTGTGTTCTCTGCCCCCTATGCCTTCCTCTCTTGCAGTAACTGTGCTCCCTTAGCTCCCACATCAGCTCTTTCTGCTGTCTCACATGCTGAGCGTATTGGAAGGAGACAATTCCCATTATGGCTGTTTCAGAGCTATTGGTGTGTAAGAGGTAGATGGGCTGTTGGCTTTGGAAAAGGCAGTGGTGAGGTCTGCTCCTCCCCATGTGGCAATTCCTGTGCCAGCTGGCACTGGGCTGATGGGCACCGAAATTCCTACAGTCCTTTGCTGCTCTGCCAAACTGGTTGAAGTTGGCAATTTTATCCAGGGACCAGGGGATTGTGTGTCTGTGAGCCTCATTTCTTAGGAACCCAGGCTGAAAATAGTAAGAGGTATATAGATCAGAGGTTTTGTCAGATGAGAGTTGGGTCTCTAATTTACTGCGGTTTTAATGGGATAGGGAGGAGGATAAGATATACAGTCACCTGGAGGGAGACGCACAAAATAAATTAGTAGCAATAGTAATGGTCTGGTAGTTTGTCCCAAATGTAAATCTTGTTAAAGAAGCCCATCATCTTTAAAGTCAGAAATTATTTTTTGAAGACACTAACAAAAGAGCGGGCTGAAATCTTTTGCTGGAAATTCTTTTCGCTAAAATTGCTTTCCTCCCCCGGTAAGATAATTTTATTCTGGAAGTGCCTGTTTTGGCAGGAGGGAAAAGCTGTTTATCAAAAGAGCTAATAAAAGTCATAAACTTGGAAACACTTCCATTCTGTCTGAACCTAAAACTTTTCACTGGACTTATAGAAACACTGGTTGTTACAGATATTTGGAGGTCCACAGTTCAACCTCTTACTCAAGGCAGTGTTATCACCAGCTGTAGATCAGGTCAGCCATGACTTTGTCTAGCCAGGTGTTAAGAAACTCCAAGCATGGAGGCTTTACAGATGTTCTGGGTAGTCTGTCCCAGTGTTGAACTATTATCCTTATTGAGTGTTTTCCTGATATCCAGGCTGGGTCTCCCAAGCCAAAATTGGTGATCATTTGCTTGTGTCAAATCATCTGCTGCACCCAGAAAGTGTTTGACTGGAGACAGGCCAGTGGGTTATCTGTGCACCACAGCTGTGAAAAGGATCAGCAGTTTCTGTGTCTGTGAAACAGAGCAGGAAATAATCACTATTTCTACTGCATACGAGATCTTGTCTTCTATCCTGAAGCTTTGTCTAGGTCTGAACTCATTCCCACTGCACTCTGCCTCTTTGGGTTAAGGGAGGAACCTGCTGGTGATATCCTGCAGAGGAACTGAACAAAAAAAGGTCCAATTGGCTCAACATGTATCTCTGCAAATTCTTTCCATGTCAGTTTAGGCAAATGCTTTTAACTATTCATTCAATTATGTTAAGCACCCATTAAAGGAATCCTAAGCCCTCCCCGGGGTCATTTCAGTTCTGTGAAATTGTAATTGTTTGAGACTAACCATGATTTCTTCTTTTGCCTTTAGGTGATTCTAATTCTGACAAAGCTGTATGACTACAACCTGGGAAGCATCACAGAGAGCTCTCTTTGGAGGTATGGAGATAAATTGAGTTAATAATTACCACCTTACTTAAATAGGAAAAGCCTGATACAATTCTTTTATTGAAATTAATTGGATTTCTTTAAATGTGCTGAAAGGTTTCTAGCTAAACCCTCTCTCACTCCTTTTCTTTCATACTCAAGGACAAAAAGGCTGAAGTCTGATTGTCTTGTTTCAGCTAGATAAGGTACATCATGGTTATGCTGTCTTTTGATTTCCCCTTTCCCATCTTACTCATATTGAAATCAACCAATTGGTTTACTTTTGGGAGAACTGAGCAGCCTAAAGTCCTTGTTTATAATGAAGGATCTCATGGCTTGTCTGCCCGAATGATCCTTAAGAAAAGCCAGTGCTTCTGAGCCTGGGGGAAATACCTATGAGTGAGTATTCAACGTCTGTTGATTAGAACTGATGGGATTAGTACTAGATAATTGATTTCCACTTGTGTCAACTTGACTGCTGGACCAATTTATAGGGAATGTTTTGATACTTTCATGATTTCAAAGCATATCATGTACCATGTGAACCAAAGGAAAGAGCTGGGCCGTGAACAATTTCTTAAGGCAGTTATTTGGATTCAATGGGAGCAGATGGTGTCTATTTTTATTTCTCTGAAAAATTAATCTAAGAGGTGTTTCCTCTTTCATATGTCCCTGGTACTACTTTCATGAGCTGAAAGGGAGGTTTTCTCATGGTTTCATCTGTGAAACTTTGGTGGGAAGTTTAGGAGTTTTGTATGCAGGTCACTGATGAAGGTGGATAGGCTACTGGCAGGATAGAAGAAAAGTTTGGGTATTTGAAACTAAAACTTCTTGTTAGAACGAACTTGTAATAAACTTGTGTAGGAAAGGGGTTTTCTTTTCTAAGGGGGAATTTGGGGTCAGAAGTAGAACAAATAAGCTTTTTGCTCAGGAGCTGAGCAGGTTTTAATAGAATGACAGAGGAGGGACTTGATATGAAGGATATTCTGAACTCGGGCTATTGCTTCACCCCCTGGCCTGAAAAAATAAACCCAAAAATAAACAGACTAAAACTTAAAGAAACACAGTACTTCTAAGATTTATTCTGAGCAGTAACAGGAATACTCAAAAGTATTAGTATTTTGTGGGGTTGAATAAATGGTTTTTCATCCTTCTATGGGAAGTTAATCAATCTTTTCTTTCATACACCTTGCTGCCATGACTTTCTGTTCCTTTGTGTTTACTATGGTGTGTGCACACATAAAGGGTCTTTCAGGACTGTGGCTTTGGCAGTGTTTTTCTAAAGGGAGTTTGTGCTAGATTTGTTTAATTTCTCAATGGTTTTAAAAAAGAATATTCATAAATATGAAAAATATCTCCATTTTCTCTGAGTACCCTAAGTCATTCCACCCTGGGAAATACTCAGCTCTCTTTTGTCAGTCATTGCAGAAGATGTAGCATTTCAGCATGCAAAGACACCTCCTTCCCCATTGCTGACAGTGCTGAAGATCTGCTTATGTGATGCAGGATTGTGTTGAGATACTATTTTCTGACTGAAACTAGGGCAGCCACATCAGAGTGGAAAGCACACTTCCTGATGAGATGTATGAATGCGGCACAAAACTGTGCTGATGACCTTACGCTCTTTTCTGTTTCTGCTTTCTGTGGAGCATTCCACAATGGCATAAAATTTGCCCTGATTAAAAAAGGAAGGGACTGCGTGGATGCCACTGGAGAATGTAACAAATAGCTGGGACCTCATCAGTGTAGCAGTCCTAGAGTGAGTGCAGGGCACTTTTCCTGACCTCAGGCAGTCCTAATGTCAGAATGTGATTAACGTCATAAGAATAGCATGATTGTTTCCTCTAGTTTGGAATTCTGTTACCAAAAACAGTCTGAGAAAAAGTAAAAATCTGAGTATTTTATGAAAAACAATTCTCTGTCTAATTAGCACCAGTAATTGCAAACTCCTGATGATGTCAGTATTCCATAAAATTAGCCTGGTTCTAATTCTTGGATTTTACAGTTTCTTGATTCTTGTATGATCTTCCCCAAGAGTACATCAGCCAGTAGCAAAGAACAGGGAGAAAATCACACTGCTTTTCCTGTTTATTCTTCCCAGTTTCTATGCCTGCTCTCTTCAGGTCTGCTTCTAAAACGACCAGATGTCAAAATATTAATTGGGGGAAACATTCATTAGTCATTTAAATCTCTGGTAGCTCTGGCAAGCAGAGCAGGAGAGGGACAAGAGGAGAAAAGAGGACTTGGAAAGAGATATAAGGAGCTGTGCAGCTGCTTTGCAGGTCCCAGGGAGGCTCAAAGCTGAGGGTGTGTGCAACTCCCGCATGATGTCCCCAAACAGGCTGGCACCAAGACCATATGAAAATGATTATCATATCTGACACTTCCTTCTAGTATTATACTAGCATTCATTCGTAAGCTTTAAGTTATCCTCAACGTTCAGTGTAAGGTCTATGAGAAGCTGAATAATTTTCTTTCTGTTTTAGTATATACCAGAGGATTAATATTCCATGAGCTGACCTTCTCAATATCTTTCGGAGTGTGTTAAAATTTTTAGTACCTGTGACATTTCAGAACAAGGAATTCCATAAATTATTTGAGGAACCCCTTGTCTTACTTTGAACCCTCAGCTTCACTTGGCACGTGTCACTTTTCAGGACTTGATTGCATTTGCATGGCCAACCATTCAGAACCGTTGGGCAAGTGCTCTGAATGGGGCAATGCTGGAAAACCAGAAGTAACCCACTTGTCTTTCCAGTGCTCCATTATTTGTGATTGGCTCTTCAGTGCTCAATGGCTGCTCTGGAAGCTGCCAGTGCACTTCTTTGTATTTCTTTCTATCCTGTGACCTTAAACAAGCCCTTGATGGTTACATTGTGCTCTGTCCTGCATCTGGCTCTGCTGTTAGATCCCCCCTCAACACGCAGGCATGCTGTCAGGTCACTGGTAATTACGCCTACGAGGATCCTGGGACAGCTTCTCTGTTCTTAATGCGATGGAAAGAGATGGTGAGGTGGGCATATCTTATTATTCTATATACCTGGAAGAGTTATTAGCTGTTGCTCCTCCTGGCTGCTTTAGTGACATGTTAATTTAAATCTCCCTGCTTGTTTGAAAAGGATAGGAAAAAAACAGGTTCGAGAGAAGGGGTGAAACATACCTTGCAATTTATTTCGTGCCTCTGGGTTTCATTCTGGGGAATGGAAGAAAACATCATCTTATGTCTGGTTTGCTTTCTGATATCAGGAGTTCTGTTTCTGAAGGATAGAGGAGAAAGGTAGTTCTGCAGGTACCCACAACTGAAGAGGAATCTGTCTTGAATGCATAGCAAAGAAATACCACTCTTGCCTCCTGTGCCGAGTGTGCTCTCAAAAGGTTGATGAGGGGCTGTAGAAACATGTCACTGGCACAAGTCATTTATGTAATAGTTGGTTATAAGCACATCTGTCATTCCAAAGTGTACTTGGGTGTAAGCAGTCTTACTGATAGGACTGTAACCACCTATAACCCAACTGTGCCACTGCCTACAGGATATGAATCTGTCCTCTTTATAAACACATTACTTCCTGCTAGGATTACATTTCTTTGTTATTTTTCAGCCAGTTTAACTACAGCTGGCTGCAACACTAACAGATGGAGATCATCCTTCTAAAACTACTGATGAATTAAAAGACCACTGGTGACAGACATGAGGGGGTGAAATACAGTTAGAGGAAAGAGACAGGGAGAATCTATCTAGATTGTTTAGGCTCTGTGTGCACTGAGCTTTGTATGGCAGGTGAACTGCTGCTTCTGTACATGGTAAATGAAATTTTGCATCAGGCTGGGCCTGAATTTAATTATGCTGTTATCCTCTCAGCAGGTTTTCCCGCAGTTTTAGTTGAGAACTTTTTATTTAATTTTTGTTATTCTTTTTATAGAAGAGAAAGAAAATGGAGGAGGAAAGATTATCTGTCACTGAGCAATTAACTGAGTGTATTGGATTTATTTCTCTTCCTCTCGTACATATCTCTCAGATCAAAAAGAGGATTAATCTGTGAGAGTTTGGAGATGTTTTTTACCACTGGAGTAAGATAAGCTTACATTTCAAATAAATAAAAATGTCAGAATAGTGCACATGGTATCCATGAGCTGTAGACAGCTGTGGGAGGACTAATCTTTTCCTATTTGTGTAAATATGATGCTTTGGAAAGATGTGCATAAGCGACACTTTCCCTCAGGACCTTGAGAGGCTGTCAAACCATGAGTGCTGCCATTCACCTCTTTGCCTTCTTACACCTCTGTATTTGGTCAGAAATGAGTAATTTCCTGGAACTTTGTATAAAAATAACAGTAATTAAACTTTCCTTTCCAGCCAGAAATTAGGAAGATGTAGAGTTTGCTTCGTGTGAGAGTGTTTTAAATCATAATCTTTTGTTGTGCTACTTCTGGAAGTTATTGATGGTAATCTTGACACTCCAACATTTTGCCTGAACTCCGAGCTCCCCAGTTCAGGAGTAATTATTACTTCCAACCTGCCCTTCGCTGCTTCTGGTTTCTGCTTTACGGAAGCTTCTGCACATATGCCATAAAGAAATCTCAAGGACACTGAAAAATACTTACGTTTCATGTAGATGTAGATTTAATTTTCCATATGTAAAGCGGGGGTTGTTTATAGTTGCTGGGTTTTTTTTTCATTCTTGGAAAGCTTAAAATTGATCTGTTTCTACCTCTGTTTCTAGCTTTTCATGGCCATTTTGTTTAACCTTGAACTGCTGTTTTTAACCCCTCCATCAATTTAGTTATCCATTTCTTTCACCACCACCACTGCACATCATCCTGCAGCTCTGTCCTTTCAAGAAGGGAATTTGGGTTGTAATCCAGAGGAGAGTCAGAGTTGACCCCAGCCCTGTGGCTATAAATACTAAAGGTGTTTTGAAGCCTCCCATGTTGATATTTCTGCATGCAGTTTCCTGGCTCCTTGCCCTCTCTGCAGATCAGAACTGTAGCCACCCAGAACTGTCGATGTGTTTGTGGAGATTTTCTTCTCTGGACAAGAGAGTTTTTGCAACAGGACACTTGAATATTTGTCCACATTTGCTTACTTCTTTTAAGGGGAATTTCTAGGTTATATCAGTGTAGTGGTTTGGTCCAAAATACTCACTACTGCTTGCTAACCTATGACATTCTGTTATTGTGTTCATCATTCTCCTGGACCTTTTATGCAGGTTCTTTACTTCTGTTTTGCAGATTGACTGTTTTCAATTCACATTTATCTTCTACCTGCTGAGCCACACTAATAAGGTCATAGTGTGTGGCTTAGTGACAGTGTGCTCTGCAACAGCAGGTTAGGGTCTTTCAGGTGAAGTAGGTAGGAGAAGCAAATCCATATGAGAGGAACTGAAAAAGTGAGGGGAAGGAAAGTCTCATTAAGCACATTTTAGCCAGCAGTTCTGTGGGAAAAAGGAACTTGAAAAGGACTATTTGAAAGGCTTTTATCTATAAATACAGTGTTCCAGTTGCTCAGTGTAAGTAACTTTTCTTAAATGAATATCAGAGCTTGATAAATGCTGCTACATTATCTCCTATGGGCCTTTAGTGAAATTGTAACAATGACATTTCCTTGTGTCTTTTGGTTTAATCCTTTTTTTATTTTCTCTCCTGAAAACCTAGAAACGTCTGGCTGGTCTGTGTAGAGATGCTGGAGGGTGTCTGGGGGAGCGAAGAATGGGTTTGCACACTCAGCTGTTCCTGTAGGAAGCAGTATCTTTATATGGTTTGATCACAGTGGGAGATCTGCCTGCACTGCAAGTGGGTTTAGAACATGGATTTTTATGCCCTGTGTGTGGAGCTCAGTGCAGCCTTTTTCTTGTGGGGGGGCACTCTGTTCAGCCATCAGGACCCCTAGGGACCTAACAGTTTCTATAGCTATCAATTTTTGTACCTGAGAGGGCTCATTTTACCCTGGTGACTTACAGTAATAAAAACTTCTAGCACAGTCAACTCTTCTACTTGGTTGCCAAAGTTTCCTTGGATGTTCTTCCTGTTATCAAAACCAGCTCAAAGAAAGATGAAGGGTGGGAAGGGTGAACTGCCAACCAATCAAACAAAAAGTGCACCCAACCCCCCCCCCCCCCCCCCCGCAAATGACCTACCTAGGTAACAACCCACAGCAGATGCTTAGTTTAGCAGGAAACTTAAATTTTATTGAATTTTACCAGTTTTACATTCCCTAAAGAAAAAGGGCTAGTAAAACCTTTGCATTTTGTGGCATATCATGTATGTTTGTCTAATCAATCTCATGTAAGTTCTCCCTTGACTTAGCTTGAAGAGTCAGAGTCATACCCTGATATTATCAGTTGAGGATTTAGTGATATGCTTCTCACTCCCTGCTCTGTGAGGATAAAATATTCAGTGCTAATGATGATGTAAATTTATTAAGCCTATTAAAAATGTGTTCTCTGATGCAGCCAGTCATGAAATGTAGGAGTGTTATCAAGTAAATCAGAAAGAATCCAAATCCATTTTCTGCATGAAAGAAACATGTAAATCAAGATAATGAATATTAATGCTGACATAAATTAACAGTATACTGTAAGTAACAAATGCACCATGTTCATGCCACTTTATAGGCATACAGTGTTTAAATGTACTTTGTCATTCTTACCCTGAAAATTAGATGATGAACTTCAATATCTGTTTCCTAGGCTGCACTTGTTTGCTCAAATGATGTTGGTAAAACAGAACTGTCTCTGGTTCTGGTCCACGGGGTTCATCCGTCTGCTGTGGCTGTATAATAACTGCAGACAGGCTAGGCTGGAGCTGATGACTAGGGAGAAAGACAAACCACACAGTACTTACCAGTTCATAAGCAGAAAGCAGAACACCCTTTGTGTTCTGATATTTCCCTTCCTTTCATACCTATGCAGTCCTTTTGCAGAGCTGGGTAAAATTGTACTCATCTCTTCAGAGGGATATGTCCACTACTAATCCCCAAAAGGAAAAAAGTGTATTTGGGGCTTAGCTTGGGTTAACAGAGAGCTGGTTCAGTTGAATGCATTATACTAGCTTGAGAGCTGAACTCTGAGGTTTTCAGATCCAGATCCCAAATATTTTTGCATCTGCACTTCAGGAACTATCCAGGGAAACAGTCAAAGTTTATTGTTACTGCAGAAAGGGCCAGGCATATGTCATTAGGTCTTTCTTGGAGGACTTAGTGAAGCACCTGGAAAAGATGTGCTGTAAAAATGCATATTTAAATATGTATCAATGGTATGTTTGTTGTGCAGCATAAACTGACTACCATTTACACTGAAACATAAGGGCTTGCTTGGAATTGTCTTTTTTTTTTCTTCTGATTTCTCTAACCTACCAAATAATAATTTGGCAAAATGGAAAAGAACAAATAAAGCTCACAATTAATCAACTTGTGTCTTCAATAATGATAGCAAAGCTGGCTTTTGAGTGTGATGCTGCCAGTGGCTCCCATGCCTGTGGAGGGGTGTGTGTGTATGTAAGTAGGACATCAAGGCATGAGCTGTTCAGTAGGAAGGAACAGAGTCCTTTAGGAAGGCTGAAGCTATTGGGTGAGACTCCAGATCTGCGTGTGGACAGAACTGTTAGTGAGTATTGTGCAGGTCACTGGCCCAGCTAGGGCAAGGAAGGGTCATTTTGCCCTTGTCATTAGGCTGTACCATTGAGGGCCTCTGTGTACTCAGACTGTGGAAGTTTGTCCTTGTATGACAGGGACAACCCAAGGGAGACTCGATTCCTGGTGAGCAAGGAATTAATTTGCAGCTCAAGTTTCCCTTACATAGGAGGAGGCATGGGGGAATCCAGGAACTTTTCACTCCTGGCTGGCAGCTTCCTGCTACTATTACTCCAAGTCATTTCACTGGCGAGATGCATTAAGTGGCAGAGGAAGATACGTCCTCTTGATTATGAACATCGCTTGTAATGTGCTCTAAACTGATACTGTGCTTTGCCAGTGAGAGGTAAAAAGCCCTCCTTTCACCCATTATTTCCCCCATCCTCCAAATGAGTTTCTTCTACTAGAGAATTGTATGAATTTTCCCAGCATGCATTTTAGTGTGTGCTATGTAGTTGGGTGTGAAGATAAAATCTCTTTCCAATGATCTTGCAATCTACACAGATGGGAGTATCTATGAGAGATGCTGAGTTGAAAAGGAATAGAAATTCAGAAACACCACATGTATTGTGCATTAAATGACTTCATGAGGAGATAGAGACTGATATCTGATCTTTCTCCAAGGCAAATTTCCTGCAGAAAGTGTGTTGTTCGTTCTACTAATGTACTTTTACTGCTGTATTTTATGGCTAGGTACATATCTGTGTAGGTGTTCTTGCTAATTTTCTTCTGGTTTTCCTTCAAGCCTGAGCTGCTGGAGTTGGGTGGTTGCTCTCAATCTCAGCTTTTCTGTGGTAGGAGAAAGCCCCACTTCCTGGTTTTCCCATAGTGAAGGGAGAATTGAATAACTTCAATAGCTGTACAGATGGGAAAGCCCAAACATAGATTCTTCACACCTGGTTCCTGAGAGCTTTTTTCTTAATTGCTTGAAGTATCTCAGCTGAGAAGACAAATCAGGATAGGATGGAACTGGAATAAAAATGTGGTGGGTTCCTCCATGAATTGAGCACGTAGGTACCTCTTTGTCATACCAAAGGCTCAGATCACAGCTCAGGTCAGGCCAAGCAGAACCTTGTGACTGGCTTTCCTGAAAACCAGCTGAATGTTGGCCATTGGTTTATATGATTACACTATCCAGCACTAAAAAAAACAAACAGACCTTCTGTTCTGTTACTGAACTTCTGTTAGTATTTACTTTTGATGAAAGCGGAGGATTTTTTCTCTTTCACAGTTGTAATGCTACAAAGATGCTCTCTCTTCAGTTGGCAGAACAGGAACAAAGGAGACACCCCCTCAGAGTTAACTGAGTGCTAAGTATTTCCCATATATTAGGGAGAAACAAAGCTAGGTGGAAAGGACACAGACAGAAGAGATGGCAGGTTCCTTGTCGCTTATTAATAGCTGCCAGTCTTCCCCAGCAGGCCCTGACTGCCTGTCTTGAGCTGCTGAGAGATTTTTGTTAAGCTGTAGGCTTTACAGTCTTCACAGCATTCAGCTGCCAGTCTGATGGGCTCTGTAACCTCTGGGGAAAAAGGGATGCAGTCAAAATCAGGCCAGCATTGTCTTTTTGTATTTGAATAGAAAATCTTTTTCAAATAACCTGAAAGGGAAATAGGAGGCCAGAACAACTGTCTGTTTAATTACCCTTCTGTAATACAGCAAGATAAAAGGAATTTTTAGGCAGCTCTAAGCTCCCATTGTGTTTTATCAACAAGTCACTGTTTTCTTACTGATAGTTCAAGTGTTTACATTGTCAGCTCCAAAAGATCAATCGAGGAGGCAGAAAACCACGCATTTTTGGTCTCCTTTATTTCTCCACTGGTTAGAGCTGTGGAACGAGACCGACAGCTCTGAGTCCTGGCCTTCCTACATCCAGCTTTACGCAAGCTTCTTCACCACTGCATGTGTGGGTAATGGGGTTATGTTACCTGCCCATGTACAGTACACGAGCTGAGAGTTTTAGATTAAACTGGATAATAAAATCCCGTCTTGGAAGAGTGAGAGTGGAGACACAGCTGCATAAGCCTACAGTCTCTATCCATGGGTGAAGTCTAACAGAGATTTGAACTCTGCTTTACCAAGCCAGATGTCTGATATATTCTCTTCCAATACCTAACAGAAGCGTTAGAAACCCTTGTATGCCTTTGCAGGCAGGGTGGATTGACATCTTTGGGCCAATATGCAATGTTGTTAGTTTGGATTTTGCCTGAACAGAGGCTAATCCTTGCAAAAGGGTAAGAAATCAGAACCAAACCCGTCCTTTTAAACTCTTTCCAAGGAAGGGAAATCACCACAGAAGATGTTTTATGACCACAGACTGTGTGGCATTGCTGGGAAAAGCACTAGAGGTAGCAGCAACATGAAATTTTTATTTTCTTTATGAAGAGATGGAACAAGCTTTTTTTCCTAATTGTAACTTTTCAGCTCCTCTGTTCTTGTGTTTTCTGTGAGGTGAGTGAGGCAGAACTAGAGCCTTTCTTTTCCTCCTTACTCCACGATAGGACTGCCTAAGTGAAAGTAACACCATTCTGTGGAGTAGGTAAGAATGTGAAGTTATTGCACAGTTCTTCCTCAAAATGAGTTTTTCTTGCTAGTGTTTTCAAGAGGGAGACTCTTTTTTTCCTAGCCTGCCTCCAGCAGTGCCCAATAAATGACAGCTATTACCAGTGTTAAACTTTCAGTAAGAAACCTACTACCTCTTGGATAACTTTTCTTTCTTGCTCTTCTGCAGGAATCAGCTTATGCCCCAAAACATGAGTTTTGATGGCTTGCCATATGACATTATTATCTAGTTAAAAATGTAAGTTATCTCAATTATAGACTATTGGCCCTTTCCACTGAGCGCATCTGTGGCTTGCAGGGACTCTGACCTCCTTTGGCTGTGAGCAGTGTGCACTGACTACAGGCATTGTGGAAATATAATTTCTCTTCACTTCCCTGCCAATGCTCGAGTGACGATGTGCTCTCTTGTTATGAGGCAGCATAAAATTTAGAGGCTAGTCACGGTGAAGGTAGTAAGAAAGAAACTCAAAGACCTCAGTAAATTTTCCTTCTAAGTGCTCCCTTTTCAAAGGTAAATGGTCTTATTCTTTGTAATCTCTCCCTGTATGTTAACAGCTTTCACAATGCTAACTCTTTTGTAAGAAAAGCACATTACAATCCCAGTCGACTTTATCTCTGGTAAAGGAGCCAAAGAAGGAAGAAGGCAATATGCTTTTTTTTATTTTTTCTTTACAGTCCACCAGCTACTCAGCACACATGTATTGTAAATTCAAGATGTGGATGTTGCTCAAAGAAGCAACTGTGATATCACTAGTGTTTTAATAGCCTATGATTTATTTCCTTAAGTGCTTTATTAAGATGATGCACAACAGCATTTGGAAGCGAAATGCTGCCTTAGGAGAGACTTGGAGGAGTTGTTTTCAATCTCCTGGCTTTTCTTCCTCGACACAATAATTTGTTTGATTGAAGCAAAAGGGCCCTGGATTCAGAACAGGGATTCTACTTCTTATTTAGTGTTTCTTTGTGCGTTAATCAGCCCAGTTTGTGATCTGAGTGAGCAGGAGTATGAATGAACTTACTGTGATATGAGAGAGCTGCATGATTCAGAGAACAGGATACTGGTTGGGGTTTGGAGATTTGCGTCCTGTCGCTGTATGGGTTTGTGGCTGTTGGATAGTGAAATATTTGGTTAGGCATAATCAAGAATCAGCAAGTTCATGAGAACCGAAATTGATGTGCAAGGAAATCTCTCCTGGCAAGATATGTCTAATGACATTCAGGAAGGTTAGCTGTAGGTGCAGTGATATAGGCCCTCTTTGCCATTAGTCTGGTAATAAATCTGATATAATTTCCAAGTTTTGAGACAGGCGGGGTAGTGAATCAAAATGAGACCGGAGGTAGTCACAGTGGGCAAATGGATGGCTTAGTAAGCTGAGCTCACTTGAAAAAATGTATTGTAGCTCAACAAAGAATAACTTCAGGGACAAGGGCTGAAGGTTGAACTTACAGGACCATGTAATATCTACTTACTGCATGGAGAAAGACTGGCCAGTGTGTAGGAGCTAGAAAAGGCAAAAAACTGGACTTCATGTCCCACAGTGAAAAGACCGAAATGCATTGATCTGATCAATGACCATGTAAGGTAAGGAGCCAGGAGTTGAATTTTTGAAGAAATTAGAACTTTGAAATGTTTAAGATACTGACTTGGCATGTAAAGATTTTTAAGACAGCATTCAAATTTCAATAAAACTCTTCCCAAGATGGGATTTCTGGGCAGAAGTTAGAGACTAACTGAAATGTTGATTTCAATTAAAAAATAGACGTAAAATTAAACAGATCAGAAACCTCCTCCTAAGGTCATGGATATAGCAAATGCATAAAATTGCAACTGAACCAAGTTTGGTGTCTGTATTAGAATAGTGACTTGGGAGATATAAAAAAGGGAAGAAGATATGAATGGTGGAATAAGGTGGCCAAATGATTACTCAGGACAGGTAAAGGATGACAAACACCGATGAGAGATGGGGGAGGAAATCTGATTTTTGGAGCAAAGAAGATTAGACATGGTTAAGGTGAGAAGGGTTGTGTGGGGAGTCAGCCCTTCTGCTTGTAGAAGCTGGAGTAAATTAACTGACCTGAGTCAAACAGCACCACTTCCCACAAGCTCCAGAAATTACTGCTGGCCAGTGATGTAAAAGCAGCATCCCCCTTCTTGTTAGGCTTTTCTCCTTACTACTGATATTATTTGGATGGCTACTATTACCACTTAGCTTTTTAGCACCATTAAAGTACAAAATAAACAGAAAAGGTGGGTCAAAAATACAGTTAGTGCAGCTGTAAAGTCTATTCAATCTATGTCCTATTAGAAAATAATGGTAGGTATTGTAATAAGTATAAATTCATTCTTCACGCCCTCTATTAATGTAATTATAGAAGCACTGGGCTTGGCAGTTGGCTTATGCTACATTCAGTTGCTATTTTTTGTTTCAGAAGAAACATGCTGAGTCAATTGGTTTAGGAAGAAGATGTAATAAAGTTCTCAGAGTAAACAGGGCATGTTAATTTGCAGAATTTCTGTTGAAATTGCATGAAAAGAACATGTATAGAGATATAATAGCCTCATTTATATTTGTGGATTATCTTTGATGCACAGTAACTCCTGAAATGCTGATCAGTGCTCTACAAAAAAGGGGGAAAAAAAGTGGTTTTCAGTTTGGTATTGAAGAAAATGAAAGATCTAGAGTTATTACGCAGAGGACCTGCATGTTGCAATTTACCCGCAAACCAAATCCATAATCCAAGCGTGTCTCATTTAACTGAGGGAATGTGTGAGGCTATTTACTCCTGTTATAATAACTAGCACTCTAGCCTTTTTTATTTTAAGTAATTCCATCAAGTCAGTAGGAGTTGATCACTGAACAAGGAAGATCCATTGCAGTTGTACTGAGGGCTGTTTTGGATTGAACCAAAGATCCATTTGATCCAGTGAACCTGCAGCATGCAAAGATGACAAGGGTATAGCAACAAGGCCAGGCCATGTGTGTTACTGTTTTGATGTGGCCTTTCAGCTAATACTGACTTCTGGCTCCGCAACTTCTTAAAACAGCAGAAGTGTTTAGTGGAGGTATTTATTAGCCCTTGGTGGGTGTATTTGTGCGGTTTACTTTTTGTTCTCAGAATGTATCCATCATTTGAACCAATAAAATCTTTTAGGATTTAGGAGGATGGACAGCTGAAAAGCACCAGGTGGTTGTTGGCCTCTGTCAGCTGCAGAGAGCTGAATTAGTGCTTGAGAAGGAAGAGGTTTTTCTGTGCCTTTAGCCATCCAGTTTCTTTTTCCTACACTTCTTTATATTTTTGAAATCTTACTGTGTGATGAAGGAAAACTCACACAGCTCTTTTTTATCTTCTAAATGAACTGGCCACTCAGTATGTTGGAGAGTGAAAGTGAAAAAGCAGTAAATGACATAAAATTTCACTTGTGTGCAGCCTTCAGGGCAAGGAGCTTCATATGGCAGCTGGAGAACAGAGTGTTCTTGAGTTCTATTGATTGCTCTTTAAGCATTGCCTTATCCTTTCAATGAATAGAGAAAGTAAAAAGGGAAACTTTGGAAAGCTCCATTCAGTAGTTAAGAAAAATTCTGGCTCTTCAGTAAACTCGTGCTGTTGTACTTTTGTATCGCACTGCTTACCAGAGAATGGAAGTATGGAAGAATAAAGTAGTGATGGTTTTGGATGATCTTCACCTCTGTATTGTTTGCAGGCTGACCAGATTGTTTTTACCACCTCAGAAATATTTCTCTCTTCAGAGAAGTGGCAACAACCTTGACTCTTAAGACCCAGTTGCTTGGGACATGATGAAAAACATCAGTTACTCCTATTTAATTTGTGGGCCTAAGCCTACAATGGGGGCATTATTGGCTTTGTATTTGAATTTTCTGAAAGAATTTGGTGGATTCTCTGCCTTCTTCTGGTTGAACGTGATGTAGAGAATTGAATCTACCTGCTCCTTCCCTGTATGACAGATCTGACTTCCTGTGAGAAAAAGCCTCTCCAAAAGAACATGTAGAAATGTTGGTCAGAAAGGAAAAAGCAGAGGAGATTAAAATTCTAGTAAGCTGTGTCTTCTGTGTTCTGAGAAAGAAATCTCAAAGGCAGCGTTAGCTTCTGTAAGGTCTGGAAGTTCACCATCTGATAGGATGAGTCAGCCTCTACTGGCTGCAAAATTGCTTTTCACTGCTGGAAAGTCGGGGAAAAGGGGAATCATGCAGTTATTGCCAGCATTGTTCTCAGTGGCTGCAGGTAATGCCTTGCATGGGATTGTACCAACACTCACCCTGTCTGTCTGTCCTCATGCAGAAATTCCCCCTCTCCCTTAAAGATTGAGCACTGACACTTGTGTTAGTAACTTTAGGGCTCTGTTTTTGGTGGTGGGCTTTTTTCTTAATTTGGAAAACACAAAGAGGCCATAGCTTGGTCTGGCACATTGGGAAAGTACACAAGTTGCATGGTCTAAATCTGGTTGCATAATTCCATTCATTCTGGCACCTGATTTTCTCACAGGAGCTGTTGTCTTCCAGCTGCACCTAATGAGCTCAAATTCATCCAGGAAGGGGTAGAGGATGCTAAGTGAATCAGCAACATCTCAGATGCCTTAATTTACATGTGTATTTGGCCTACACTTGACAGTGATCACGTACATGCTTTAATATCCCACTGGGCATTGTCATCCTGTCCTCCCACATAGGTTTGTCCCTTCCTTTCCTTTCTAAAATGTTGCTTCTCTGGACTCCCTGCTTCTGACATTTTCTTTGTTAGTGTCAAGAAGCTTTAAGTCTTGCTCTGAAAGCTAAGTAACATATTTATATTTTCTTCTGGAACATCACATGGCCGTCTGGAACTTTCCTGTTGTCAAAAACATTTGTCTTCTCACTAACCCTCTAGCAGGCTTTTATGTAATTATATAGGATAATTACACAGAGTCTCCTGTAAACTGTCATTAAGTCTGTGGAAAGGCTTGTGCAGATTTCAGTAAGCTTTGGGTCAGGCTCATTACCTATCCAAAAAGACAGAATTTTTGTTGTCTGATTTGTTTTGTCTTTTCTCTACCATCCGTAGGAACGCAAAGTTCTTTTGAGTATTTTTCAGTATTTGTAAAATGGCTCCTTTCTGTTTGTTTGGGCACCAACCAGTAATGTACCACATTCTTTGCACTGTGACTGTTCCAGCTGAGTATCCTGTGATTTGGCTGGATACAGCACACAGGTGAGCCCGCTGCAGCAGGGAAGGAAGTGTTGCTGGCACATCAGGCAGTGATTCTCAGGTTGCTGCCCTAATTCTTGGAGGAATTTACACCTTCTGGTGTTGGCATCTTATTCCTAGGAGAGATTTGCAGTGTGTGAATAGGTGCTAAAGTTAATAAAGAGATTAGTGAACTTAGAGGGCTCTATGAAGAATCAAACTCAGCTGCCTCAACAGTACAAATAGGGTTGTCATCCACGGAATTGGAGATAAGGCAGAGGTAAATTTTAAATAAGAATTTGTCTGAGAATCAGATAGGTGGGGGTAGATAGGTTTGATCAGTGGCCAGCTAAGGCTGTTTTGTTATGTGTTACTGGGGTCACCATGCCCTTTCTGGGAGACAAAACAGGAAGAAAGCATGTCAGGCATGCCACGGTAGCTGTTAGACTTCTCTGACTGAGCTTAGTTCCTGTTTCTCTGCAGCAGGGTGCCACAGCCTCTCCTGCTCTGTGGTTCTGTGGAGGGGGTGCAGGTGGCTGCCCTGGTTTTAGGCACCAGCTGTGCACAGTGTGTGGCTGTACAGCTGTGGCAGAGACCTGCGGCAGACAAATCTCATCTGCTCAGATCATGAGCTGTCAGTAGTCCTGACAGAAGGCCCAAGCTTGCTGCTCCTGATTTACAGAGCTCACAGGACAGTCTGTTCAAAACCTCAGCTATATATGAAATACCACTCTGTAATGTCTAAATGCCAAAGGAAAAAAAAAAAGGGGGATAAACTGCCAAGAGGCCTGGATTCTTTGAAGGGACATGGCTGGCAGCATAACTCGTCTACTGACAGAGTCCTGAAAAGATGAGGTAGTTGCACTCAAGGAGCTGAACTTAGCAGCCTCTAAATTGGACAGGACTTGTCAGCACTACCAGCTGAGTTAATGCCCAGTGGTACAGTAAGGAAGATTCACTGTTAGTGTTGCCTTTCTGTCAGAGTCATAGAGTAGACAAGTAATAATATCTTCATTCAGTATAAAAAGACTGTTCCATTAATTGAAATAATAGACTAGGACTGGGTTTGTCTGGAGGTAAAGAACAGAGATCTAGACCCAGTCCCCAGGCAGGGGTAGATGTGATTTACTTACTGTTTGTGTTCCAGTGCTGTCATTTGCTGCACTCTAGGCTGACTTGCTGGGATTAATTTATGACGCTTTCTTACAAGTGCTTCCTCTAAAGTAGACTACTGCTCCATTGCCCACCAGCGCTGCAGATCAGATGATCTATCAATTCCACAAGAACCACTTCTGGTGTGTTTTGCCTGTCTTCACTCCTGATTTTCTAAAGCAAACTTTACTTTTAGCTGCTGCTTCATCTCCTGCATCTTTTTTGCTCTGTCAGCCAAAAACTTCTATTCCAGCAGGTCCCAAAGGTGTGCTTTCTTAATTCCCTGGTAAATTTTGAAATTATTCCCCAGCTGGTACCAATCACTGGGATGAATGTAGGTGTGCTGATTAGCTGCTGTGACAACTCTGTCTAATTAGCTGAGCTGGTTTCTCCCTCTCTGAGTACCCAAAGGAGATGCTTGGTTCAAGGTTTTATTAAGGTGAGCTAGGAGTTAATCATTATGCACAAGTCCAGGGCTTGAAGACTGATCAGCCTCTGATCTAGCTCAACAGTCTTAATGGAGGCATAGAGACCTCATGTTTCAGGAGTGACAGTACAATCACTAGAGTTGTGTGCTTGTCCCTCTCTGTTTCCCTGTAGAATAAGATTCCTTTACCTGCTCACCTTTACACAGCCCTTAGAAGATACATTTGAGCTCAACGAGTTCGTGCTGAGACAAAAAAAATTGACAACAGGCGTTTTACCTTGGCTGTCCATTTTTTTCTTTGATAGTTGAGCAACATCATATTTGGAAATGGTGGCTTCAGTTAAATATTTCCTTCCTTGGGAATAGAAACTAAGTAAAGAACTGGGACCTAATCCATAGAAATTTCCCAAGGAACTGTAAATGTCTGGAATGTGAAAGTGGGACTACAAGATTAGCCTTATTTCCACTTCCTGGCCAATAAGAACTCCCAGCATTGGTGGTTACATCTGTTCTGCAGAATTTGGTTTTGTTCCTGAGTCTGGACCTAAATACAGTTGGTGTTCTTCCATGCTTTTCAACAGGGCTGAAGAAATTTGGTAACATATGCTCTTTTCTTTTGGTGTCTGTACACCACTGGGATGAAAAATGTATCTGGCAAATGCAAAGGTAAAAGAGTTCAGGACAATTTCCTTTTTTTGGTAGCAAGGGGTTCAGTGTCTGGTGTTGCCACAAGGAATTTTAGGATGTGCAGTTTCTCCCCCACCCTCAGGTTCCCTCTCCTACTGTCCTGCATCAGTGACCAAGCCATTGAGCCAGTCTTGGAACACTAGTACCATCTTTTCTGGTTACCCGTTTACAGTGTTCGGGATTGTTTGTCTCACTTGGATGCCTGACTGATGGATTTTCTGGATGGTTTGAACTAATTTGGATTGTAACACATTTTTTCTGCAGACACAATTGCTTCTTCACCCGCAGGTTAAAGCCCTTCCTCTGCCTGATTCTGTCAATGTCCCTTAATGGTCCTTAAGGGCCATTTAAGAGGTAGCTTTTCCTGAGCCATGTTTTCTTGTTTCCTCCATTCTCTTCAGGAGCAGCTTCTCTCATCTATCTCATCTTTTACACCATTTTGAAATGTCCTTTATAAAAACTTTTAACAGCTCAGAAATCCAATAAAACATGTAGTTTTTTAACTGTTAATAACTTCAGGATTTTTCCCATTAAGTTTTAACATGAAGTAAGATAATAAATAAAATCAAAGTGGTTTTATTTCATTCTTTCCAACAGTTCTGATCTACTCTTATAAATAAAACATTCTCACAAAAAGACACTTACTTTAATATATTCTCACACTGCCACCCAGGCTGAGTTCCTTGACTCTCAGCAGCCTCACACAGTGTTGATAACTTCATGGGACCACTGCTGTGCTGTGTGTGGATGAGTCAGCTTTCCATTTTCAAAGCAGCTTTACTTTTTTCTTGCAAACACACATTTCTCATAAAAAAACTCTGTCTTACTTTCTGAGGTTTGTCATGGTCCTCCCTCAGAGCCATGGTTGTCTCCATTGCTATGAGAATACCTGTCATGTTCAACCACTGTTCACAATCACCTGGCCTAATGGTTCTAGGTGCAAGGGCTTTCCTTGCAGAACCTCCTCTCTGCAAGTTTTGTTTGCTAATTGTAATGAACTTAAAAGAGCTAATCCAGTCTTAGCTGTACCCTATACCTGATTTTTCTTGCTGATAGTTGAGATTATACAGGCTATTCCTTTTTCTTCCCTCTTTTGAACCAGTAAATTTTGCTAAAATGGAAGTGTGCAGAATTTCATTTTTATTTTAATGAACTGCTGCTGGGAGAGTCCTTCCCTTTTTGAACTCAATCACTTTGTCAGCTTGATTAGTCAAATTGCTGGTGAATCTATTACTCTTCTCCATAATCATGAGTGTGGTTGCATTATTAAACATCTTTCTCTGTCCTACACACAAGCAGAGTTCAAAGGGGTGAAGGAGAGCACCAACCCACAACAATTAGTAGCACAGTGGCTGAGAGAGCTCCCCTCAGATGGATGATGCTCCTAAATTGAAGTTTTGTATCATTTGAGAGTGACTGCATCGCAGTGTTTGCCTTGCTGTAAAGGAGGATTTGCTTGAAACTAATTTCACTGTGCTGGTGATTGCTGCAGTAGCAGCCCCAGCTGTTGTTTTAATGCTTAGACAGCTAGGGATGCATCAGTACTTGAGCTGACTGTCCTCTCTTTCCTACAAAGCCTGGACGTTTCACATCTCAGATATAAAAAAATCTGCTCCTTCTGGTTTTTTCCAAGGAAATTCCATTCCGGAGCTTTTCTGAAAAGTTTTGCTTTGGCAGGTTGGCATTTTCTAAAGTGAAAACGTATCTGAAGCATTTCCAAGTGACCCTGCAGATGCCTGAATTAAATTTCAGTTTTATCCCTGAACTTTCAAACACTGTGTTTGTGTGTACATGACTTTGTTTTTTTACTGTGGTTTTTTTTTTTCTTTTTGTTGTTTGC
This sequence comes from Corvus cornix cornix, assembly GCF_000738735.6. NCBI lineage: Eukaryota > Metazoa > Chordata > Aves > Passeriformes > Corvidae > Corvus > Corvus cornix. The sequence continues at coordinate 10,659,854 of NC_046336.1, forward strand.
TTTGTTTTTCCCCCCCAGCCACTCTTTCTAGGCAGAAGCACAAACCTGTGAACTAATGAAGATTGTTCAGGCAGTGTGACAGCACAAATGTCAAAAATACTCTTTGAGGCTTCTCCAGGACTCCTGGAGAACTTGGGAGTTGTCAGGGGAAAGTTACACCATTATGAACTTACTTAGCTGTCTGGACAAACTTACTTGGCTGCCTAGACAAACAGAGTTTCTGTTTTATGAGGATTTTTGCATTTTTGAAACTAGTAAAACATGATAGTAAAAAGGACTGTGAAACCTGTCACTAAATGGATGATGTCATTCAGGCAGCTACTAGGAAGGCTGGACAGGTCCCTGGAAGATGTGTTGATTCTATTCAGAAACTGTCACTTGATGGAGAGCATCCTTAGGGAAAAATTATTTTCAAGGAAAAAGATCTACTAGGACACATTACACTCTTGCATGGGGGGCACAGCAACAGGAGGTTACAGGCTCTGCTTTACTGTTAACAGTGAAAGGCTCATCTGCAACATGGAGGTACCACAAGATCTGATGTCACTGTGTTCTCCAGAGGTTCTGGTTCAAGGATTCAAGTGCAACAAGCACAGGCTTATTTCTTGTGTTTTATTTGTGGTGATGCCAGCTGTCACCAGCTGCAGGGTGCATGGAATTGGGCTACTGCTGAGAGTGCCACTGAGACAGCATTACAGGTATTGCCTCTCTGCTTATTGTGCTGCTCTCCTGGAAAGCCCAACTGCCTCTGCCAGGCGCAGGAGCAATATGAAATCCTTGTGGGATGCACACACAATAACCCCTCTCTCTCACAGAAAGCTGTTCCCACTGCATTCCTGTTGCTGCAGCAACTAGAAGTAAGAAGTCTGACTTGTCAGGGGCTTGCCCAATCTCCCCCAGCTCTGCCTTCCCTGCTTTCTGTGGGTTGGTCTGGCCCCAGATCTTGAACAGTGAGGCAGGAATATTTCAGTTTTGCCCACGTGTCTGAGCAGTCCTTGGGCTGGCTGTGTGGGGAGGCATCAGTGAACCTTTTCTCTTGGGTGCCTGACACTTTTCTCTTCTGATTGACATGCCTCTCTTGAAGCCAGCTTAGAAAGTGTTTGCACTTGAAGCAAGTGGAGCAAATTCTAATTTGTCTGGAATGGGCCCTCCTGTTAAATGTTAAACTGACCTTTTCAAGAGAAATTTACTTGATAGTTCTAAGTGAAGCCCTGCTTTAAGCTAAACTTGTCACTACAACATGATTAAAATCACTTAAATGTACATCAGTTGCACATATTATTAATGGAAATTGAAATCAGCCTAAATGGTAACCATAAATTTTAAAACAGGGGGAAGAGGATGGAGACAGAAAAACTCATACATGATGTGAAGGTTAAGGTGCCCTATTCACCCAAAAATTAGATGCGTTGAACAGGGAACTTTATTCTGAAGCAGTGAAAAATCATCAACTACCTTTTTTTGGTGTATTTCCAGTCCTCCAATTCTCTCCTATTGCAAAGGGAAATTCAGTGCATTTTTGGCAGGAATTTGACCTGTGAAGACGTAGAAGGATCGGTCACAGTTGTCTGGTCTTATTTCACCTGCTACAGGACGTTTAAGCAATAAATGAGTGGATTTCTGGCAGCGTGATAGGTGGTGAAGGGGTGTGTGTGTGTGCAGATAGTGCTGAAAGGGGGATTTGGGGGCATACCTGTGATCCATTAATGTCTGCTCCCCACTTGAACTGCACATTTAAAATCTTGCACCTGTTCTTGACTCCTTGCCTTCCCCACCACCCAGAGTCACAGCTGCAGTGTTTGGCTACCGTAGCAACTGTTACTTAAAGTGTCTGTTCTAATTGGGCACTAATAAATCAAAACTGAATTGAAGACCTTCCACTTACAGTCATTTATCAGTGACTTTCTATCACACAGCAGGATAGGACTTGGCAAGCATCTCCCAGAGAAATGTCCAGGGACTTATGAAGGTCCTTTCTGAGGGTATCATCTTCATGTAGCTGTGTGACCTTTGTCACTCCAAGTGCAAATCGAACCTTTTGTAATTAATAACGCTTTTTCTACCAGCCTTGGCTTTCACACAGGTGAAATTAACATGGCTTTTTCCAGCTGTTTTGGGACATTGGGGGCTTATATGGCTTTAGTGGTCAAGTGTGAAATTTGGTTGGCAAAGCTGAAACTTTTTGAGCATGTTAGAAGACACACCTTTATTAAGGGCGTTGGTGGTGGCTGAGGATGACAGGTCTGTTACAAGAAGGTGGAAAGAATTTTCAGGTACTTGGCTGAGTTCCTGTTAGTAGCATTATTTTAATGACTAGATTGTATAATTAATGTCTTTATACACCCACATCTTTGGAAAGACCTTCCTTATCATTTTAATTCCAAATAAATTAAGAACAGTTGGCTTGTGGGGAAAGTAAGTCTTCTGGTCAATATTTTTTTTAAGAGACTTTAATGTAGGTTGTGAGTAGTGGACTAATATAGCCCATCAGTAAGGGTTTTAGTGTCAGGGACTCTTCTGAACATGTTTCAATATGCAGTCCTTATTTTCTTACAAACAGAAAATGTAATTAAAACAAGATGCTGCAATGCAGGGCAAAATAGTAACCTGATCTTGTACAAAATGTTTCTTATATGGAATTTACAGCCAAGCTTTAGCTTACTTTTATCTTTTAACTTACTTTTATCTTTTACCACTAACATAAAAGCAAATCCCATTTTATCTGTAGCTGTTGCTGACTTAAAGATGACTTTCAAAATCAAAGAACCCGAAGAGCTGAGCTCATTTCTAGACTGTCAGTCTGCAATTCCTCTATGCACAAATGCCAGTGTATCAGTTTGCTAATAGACTGTTTGAACAGCTCACCTTGACCACAGCTTGCTCTGTTCTTAACACACAGCACATGCTCCTGACCATTTTTTCCCGCAGAGTGATTGGGAGCATGCATTCTCCGCAGGCCTGGAAAACAGCATTAATCTTCTGCTGTGTACTTTCATTTCATTTCCTGTAAAAATCCATCTTCTGCTACTGGAGTTGACCTAAGGTTAGATGTCACAGGAACAAATTACTGTCACTTGCTCAATACCCCAAGAGTAGCTATAAATAGCAAGCTTTATAACCCCACCGATCCTTGAGATACATAGTGATAAATATGCTTCCACCAACCAAGAGATAAAAAATAAAGCTGCGTGGCTCTGGGTGGTGTTTATTATTTGAAGCTGACACAACTGGTAGAGATGCATCACTCAAATTGCTTTAAAAAGAAAAAAAAGTAACACTCATTGTATTTGTCTGCTTTAAAGCATTAATTAGTGATTCTTGGGTAGAGTAGTCCAGTAGCACAGCTTTTAGATCCAGCAACAACAAATTTCTTCTTAGGTACTGTGGTGTGGTAAGAGTGAAGCTAGCAGCTCATTGTGCTCACTGCTTGGACTCAGAGAATGAATTGAAAACCATTCCAGTGGAACAATTTTCTTCTGGGAAATGCAGCATTATTCAGATAAATCTTCTGCAATATTTTAAAAATGAAATCTTGACAGAAAATGTAGGAATAACCTGAAACTGAAAGTGTGTTTCATTTTGATTTTTCTCCTTGTTCCATTGGAGATTTTTTTCCTGTAGGGTGACAGCCAGACTGTGTTATAAAATATTCAGTTGAATGGATAATGGTAACACTGGTACAAGTGAAATGAAACACTCCGAATTACTATTTTTTAAATTTAATCTCTTTCCCTCCTGTATTCTTACTCCATCCAGACTTTGGGAATAATGATATTTTAAAGCAAGGCAAAAAAAAAAAAATTAGCATTGCCTAAGGGATGAGAATTGCATCTTCCAACTAACTTTAATAGGAATTAATGCATGAAGCACATTTTTAGCTGGTTTTAAAATGCTACTGGTCCTTAGGAGTTACTCCATTATAACAACTAAGGGGCTTGGACATTGATTTTGACAATAATGTCTTGGGCTGTCTGGATCTTTTAAGCTTTCTAGCTGTTGATTTGCACTGGCAGGATAGAATGAAGATTGCGTATTGTGTTGCAAATGCTTGGATGGTGCTAGCCAGAAAATCCTTTCTCTGGCTTTTAGTACATACCCTGCAGAAGACCTGCAGTGCATTTATGGCTCAGTAAAACTGCTCCTTACTCTTAATTGGAGGTGGGCTAAAGCAGCTTTTTGGGTGTATAATGTGGCTGTGGATGCTCAGGCAGCTCTGCTGAACAAGTATCAAACTTTCTAACTGAGCTCAGCCTGCTGTGAGGGTTTTTCTAGCCAAGCTGCAGTGACCTCAGTGTTATGATGGGGTGGGAAGTGTAGGACATGTATGGTTGTCTCATCTCCCTGATTAATGGAAAAGCTTCCTGTTGCTCTGCCCTCAAGCTACAAAATCCATTAACAACCCCTTGGGGTGCCTGAAATTTATTCTGGCCATTACCATCAATTAGAAAGTTAATAGCGTGATGATTGCTGGGCTCCAGTCCCAGCTATTTGAGTGATTTACACCAGACTGGGGTGAAAATGGGAAGAATCAACACTCAAGGAACCACTTTATGAGCAAGAATTTGGCATTAAGGGTGTGCTGATGTCAGTATGCCCCTGTAAACATATGGCAAGAAGAATCATTAGTCATCCTCAATCCTAATTTAGAAGGCAGCTTTCGATTTAAACGTATGGAAGAACGACTTTAATATCCGTCACAGCTAAGCTGAGGTTTGTTTTGTTGATGACCATACGCCAGGCTGAGTCTGTGGGAATGGCTGCATTCTGAGTTGCAGTGTTGCAGGGTGTTCACCACCATGATGAAGGAAGGGCAGAAATTTGCATTCTATCCTGTTTATTTGTTTTGACAAACAAGTCAGGTGGACAGGGAGATCTTCCAGACTGGTGCTCTTCCACTTATATTCCACTGATCCCCCAAAATTCCCCTAAGGTAGCAAGGAAAAAGCCTGTTGTCAGTAAACTTTCATTCCTTTCTTTGGGGTCTTTAACTCAAAATAATGTTGTGAAGGCAAATGGAAAAGTATTGAAAACCAGTACTATGGGCTTAGGGACAGAGAAAGTGCTTGGATCATACATACCATCAGATGAACAAGCATCAATAACCTGTCATCTTTTGGTATGTATTTGGTATCATATTTTTGTTGGTGTATATTAATTAGCCACCCAAAAAATGTGGAGTTACTGGTCCTTCCCACATGCATCTGGATGTTGTGGCACGAAATGACTCACAGAAAGAGCAGGAGAGACGGCACTAATGTTTCAGCCAGAGCACCACTTGAACCAGCCTCTTGAGCCTTTCACTGAGAGGGTCAAGTGGAGGTCTTGCTTTGATGGCTATTCCTTTGTTTCTCACTGCTGGCTTTCACCCAGCACTGGATTAGAATAGCTGAAGGGGTTGTGATTGCCAGCCTCCCTGTGCTGCTCTTGACTTAGGCTGCTTTAGTCAGTGAGGGACTGGAGATGAGTCTTTGAGGCCTCAGGGAGATGAGGAGCTGAAAGGGAGATTTGATGGGGAAAGTTCTGGAGTCACCCACTCTGCTGCTCTGAGGAGAGGGAAGCAATGGAGAGGGAAGACCCAGTTCCTTCCCCTTATCAGTGGCAAACACCAGCCTTGCTGGGAGTCTGGCAACCAGGCAAAATAGGTGGAAAGTCCACAGTTATTCTTCAGAAATCCTCTGCCCTTGACATTCTATACCCTTTCCCAGAGCTAATCCTGCAAGTGGTCATTTAGCACAGCAGAGAGGGGTTCCAGAATGTAGGTGACGCCCCAAAACAGGGTTGCCCATAGGAAACAGTGGATTTACAGTCTACTCCTGCAAAACAGTGCCTTGGAAATACTTCTAGAACAGAGTCCAGTCACATCTCAGTGCATTATTTTTCACACAAAAGCTCGGTAATTGTACACTTGAAATAAAAATCTTCATGTCTTGCATTCTGACAGCAAAGATCCTTCTGACTTCCTGGAAGCAGTTGCTTCCAAGCAAGGGCAAATTGATCATTGAAGCTGTCCAGTTTCATGTTTATGATGGTGCATCTCCATAGTAAATAGTTTGGATTTACATAAGAGTGTGATCAGGATCTGATCTCTGATCAGCTAGCAGAGGAGTGGGGAATCTGAATATGGATTTTATCAACTGCCAGAATCTTCTGTTCTTAGCCTGCTGACATGAGAACATTGCACTGTACAGTTAAAGGATGTTTATCCATCAAACAAGATAGGACAGGCATCTAAAATTAGAAAAGCAATAAAAGGAGGAGGGGAAAAGTGCATCATTCCCATCTAATCCAAATTTGATCTTTTTTCAGGCTAAAATACTTGATTTTGCTCTTTTCTTTGGGTATCCAACCTTTATGCAGCAATGTCTCTGAAGCCTGAAGATAAAAAGCCCTTCTCCACAATACAGCAGAATGTTACTTCTGCTAAAAAAGGCAGTGACATCAGAAACTGATATTTCAAAAATCTTTTGATGACATCTTACAAGCACAGAATGTCTCTAAATTTTTTCACATGAAAGTTTGTTCTGAGTTATTGTTCCAAGGCTAGTTTGGTAAGATAGGAGGGTTTGAAATACATGTCACCCAGAGCTAAAACAGATACATCTCTATTGGTGTTTCAGCTTTACCTCATCATATTTTTGATTCTGTACTACTGATTATCTGTACCCCTTTGGTCAGTTTGGGACAACTGTCCTGGCTATGCTTCCTCCCAGCTTTTTGTGCTCTTCCTCACTGACACTAAACAATCCTTGACTTAGGGTAAGTTACCAAAACGTTTGTGCGTTATCAACATTATTCTCATACTGAATCCAACACAGAACACTGTACCAGCTGCTAAGGAGAAATGACCTCTATTCCAGCCAAAACCAGGATAATGGTTCTCATTCATGTGCTACCCTGATTATTACAGGAACTCTTCTTTCCCTGTCCTTGCATTTGACAGTCATGTGTCTTGCTGCTGTCTAGTGCTGTGCATTATGGTGGATTTGCTCTTCTGTCTTGTCCAGCTGGAAACTCTTGCACTTTCATCATAATTGACCATTTCCTTCACCTTTCATCTGACAAAGATGAGAGTAAGAAATAACCTCACCCTGACTGCACGATTTCCTTTCATCCCATACAACCTGTCTTGTCTCCCATTGGAATATTCCCACTGCCATCATCCCATGACTTCTGAAGCAATTGACCAAATTCTTATTACCTTGGCAGAGGAACAGGTGTTCTCTGCTTCCATAGGTTGGTAACCTGAGTTACTAACTCTCCACTGAAACAGCATGGAAGGCAATAGGCAAATTGATTTTTCTTCAACCATTATTTGAAGGAGAAACAAGCATCTGTGTCACCTACAGATTATGTCTCATGGCCCTCTCACTCCCCTATTTTCTTTCTTTCTAAATTGGGTAATATTTTGAAAAAATATCCAACACAATATGTAGACTGGGGATTGGATGATAAAATATGAGCTGCTTTTCCTGCTTGTCACATCTTTAAATTATTTATAGCAATAATCAGCTGAACTATATTAAGCCAAAAATTACAAGAAATTTCAGTGTGTAGGTTTCTATTCATTTAGATTACTCCAAATAAAAGTTGATTGAAAATGAAAAGAAGAAAATTGAATTACTTTAACTGATTATGCAGAAAAATGTCAATTTAATAGTTTCTTATTGTTTCTTTGTAATTTTTTTTACTCCCTTTCCAAGTCTTTTTGGTGGCTTTTGCAGGTGGGAAACTTCATTTTGTGATGAGAAAATTCTTCCCATGAGAGGAAAAAATACACATTTCATTAAACTCATAGAAATTTATGACTTAATTTCTAGTAAAATCTACAGTCACAACTCAGACTGGAAGCAAAATATTTTCAAAATGAAGGTTTTAATCTGTTTTAAAATGCCTATTTAAAGTGTTTTTAATTTTGTATTTCATCATTTTGCCATTGATAGCAAGACTTTTTCCAATCCTTATTTGGACACACAAAACCCCAGAAAATTACAAGTGTCAGGATGGAGTGGGAAGATGGTGGAGCCTGAGGGGACTTGAATTTGGCTCTGTCACAGACTTCCTTCAAATGCAGGATTAATTATCTTGTCTTTCCCTCTGTTTCCCCACCTAGAGAGTGGGAACAGTCCTATTTGCCAGCCCGCTGAGGGCCTCATGAGAAAAAAGTAGTAAGAAATGTGTTCACTTAGGCCATGAGACATGTGGGTCCCTTGAGTTTTGAAATATCTTATTTTTCTTTACTCTGGAAATGTCTATAAATTTAATTTCAACTTCCTGGATAAATTTGAAGTGTTTTAGTGTTGTGACATGCGCAGTGCTGTTACAGATTTTTAAAGAAATGCTGACCAGCTGTTTGGCTTGTCCCTGCTGTCAGACCACTGCCCTCTTGAACCAAACTCTTCCGATACTCTTATGAAACCCTTTTCTACATGGAAATTCTGTCCAAGGACACAGAACTTCCTGTGTTTACATCTTGCAATTGCTCTTCCAGGTGGGATTGTAAAACTCCATTCAAAATGTGTCAGTCTCCATAAGCTAAGCAAACAGATCCCATTAGAAATGTGAAAAGCCTTGGGGAATTATTTATACAATGAATTAAAAAGACAGACAGTGGTGAGAAGTGTCCTGGTGAAGCAAAGTAATTTGCAAAGCAAGAGTAACTTTCTGTGAAAATAAAGAATGAATTAAAAAAAAAAAAGTTTCACCCTAAGAAACTGAGATGAGGCATTAGTACTTTCTGGAAAAAGTACCAGGGTCACACATGAAGGAGTTAAATCAAAAGAGGCATTAGACCAGAAGTGATATCTATCAGTGCCTTGTGAAAAGCTAACAGGAGGAACATGTGAACATAAATGGCTAGCTGTTGAAGAAGACTTTGACATTACTAGCTTTTGTGAAACATGGTGGTATGACAAAAATCAATGGGAAACTTTACTACCTGGCTATGAAACCAAAGTAAAGCGTTTCAATTTAAGGGATGAAGGAATAGCACCTCAACCTCAAAGTCTCCCCAGAAAAAAAGAGTGCAAGAGTCAACAACTGTACAGCAAAGTTTACAAACAGGCTTAAAACATGGCAAACAGGATTACAAATTTGCTCCAGAATTACCAGCTCCAGTATTTTTCACATTCAGACATGAAAGATCATTTTTAATGTCTTTATTCCTTATTCAAAAACTTCTTTGTTTGAAAGCCTTTTGTAAGTGCAGCTTGTGGCTCTGCAGTTCTGCCTTCTGTGATCTGAAAGGCTTCTTTCCAAAAATCTGTTCTTGTAGAGATTAATATGATAGCAACTGGCAAATCTTGTGCTCACCTGACCATTCCCTTTGGAGGCAAACCAGGTGGCAAACTCAGTTATGTGTGAGGTTGGAACACAAGATCTAATAGTCATTGCTTAACTTAAAAATGCCTGGCTTGTGCCAGGGATAAATTCATGTGCAGAGGGAGAAAAAGGGCAGAGCCCATCTCTTCACACAGCTCCTGGTCAGACAGGCTGCCCTGCTCTGCTGCTCACTGATCACATCACAGCTGCTTCTGGTCCTGCCTCCCAGGGCCAGCTGCCACTTGGACCACAGTTAGAGCAGCAAATTCAACTGTGGAGGAAAGAGGGGAATAAGGACATGAAACACAGTGTTCTCATGGTGGATTTGGGGGAAGCAGTCAAGTTAATGTGTGAAAACCAGGCGTGACTGGTGGGAGAAGAAAAAAAAGCAAATGGTGCCAATTACAGTGATTGCTTCTTAATGATGTGTGTTATAACAAGTAACCTAATCTGTTAACATGGGAAGAAAGCTGTACTGTAATAAGCAGGAGACATGAGACAGCTTAAAGTCTGCAAGTAATGTTTTTCTTTTTTTCTCATGGAGTGTTCCAGAAAGATCTTGATGCAAAAAAAAAAAAAACCCCTCTTGACCAAATGATCAACTGTTCGATTCTTCAGGTCTTCATCATCTTACGTAAAATAACTACAGTCAGCCTTAAGTTTATAACAAAGGAGAAAACTAGGGGATGTATTTAATCTCTATATTCAAACTGACAGTACTCTGAATGTCAGGCTCTGCTTCTTGAGAAAGAAGAAAATTTCCATAGGGTTCATGTTGCTGGTTGATTCAGAATGCCTATTATAATTGTGAAATATTGGTAGGAATGGATTGAGATATATTCATGACAGTAGGTGGACTAATGGAATTCAGGGACTTTATTTAAAATGTGCAGGAGTTTATTATAATACTGTAATAGAAATGTCATTTACCCTGACGGGAGGAGAGGGAAAAACCCTGTCAATGAATAATAATGAAGTTGTTTAAATGTCAGCTTTCTTGCAAATAGTTTGCAAAATAGAAATCATGCCACATGTTTCTAGTTTTGTTTTAATTTATTACTGGGAAAATCAGAGCTTCAATCCCATAATTTTGGTACTTTTTTATACTGTGAAATGAGCTAGTGATCATGAAAATGTTTATCTTCTTGCATTGTCTTCCACTTCACTGAAAACATAGGGAGTTGGATTTTAAACAGCTACTGGTAAAATTTGGGATTTAATGATAGCAATTGCAACTAATATGGTGGGACAAATGTGAAGTTCAGAACTGAGTCTAAATATTTTATTTTCTGAATATTGTTCTTCTTCTATCATTTGCATTTCAGTGACTTCCACAATGTAAGACTCACATCCCCCTTCTCCCCCCGAACAGTTTGAGAAACCATTGCAACACGCATCTACACAAGACACAATAAAATAGGGCTTCCTGTTCACTCATTTACATGTAGTTATTTCATTAGCTGTAGCTATTTAGAAAGCAGAGTTTAATTTTTGTGTTTTAAGCTTGACATGTCCTGGGTGTAGTCCTTTCTGATGATTTATCTGGGCATTTTCTTGCTCCTGTCATGGATGGACTAAAATTGATTTCTCTCTGCAGAACTTCAGAGGAGCAGCCTTCCACACAAAATGTGGAGAGGTTGGTTGCTACATATCCTTTGCCCTTCAGATAACTGGGGTTGAAGTTGGTGATCCTACTCTGTCATTAGTGCCTACACCATGCTGAGGTGCATCTGTCTTTTGCAGCACTTCCAGGTTAGGCTGGCTTCCTGGGCCATGCAATGGCTGATGCGTTTTCATGCGTTAGGAGTCTCATGCTGCTTTATAACACCCATTTAATAGGACAAACAAATAGCTCGTTATGTAGGCTACTAATCAGTGCTGGCTTGTATACATATATGTATGTAATAGCAATAAGATGAATGCGGGTTGGTGATACCCCTGGTTAGATCCCAGCAGAGACTTCCCATGGATGCAGTGTTTCCTTTGATCTAATTCTTTTTTTCCACTGCTCTGCAAATGTATATATTACCATTTCTTTGTGTTAAAACAGTTATGGATGCCTATCTGCTGTTGTATATATAATGTTTGCCTCCCCATTAAAATTAAGGGTATTTGTAAAGTGGTACAAAAGTAAAAATTGGTAACTGGGAAGGTAGAAGGACTGGCTATTGTCAGTTTAGAACACGAAAATGAGAGTAAGATCTAATAGTAGCTCCTTCGATTGCTTGCGAATTTGTTCATCTGAAAAAAAGTATTTTTCTAAGCCTTTAAATCTTTCAGTTTCTTTTATAGATGTTGACAGAAGCACAGGCTTCCATCTGTATAGAGTGTTACCTGTAAATAAAGCTATGAATGCAAAACAATTGCCTAGAGATTTGAAGTAAGAAGTGGCTGGCAATTCTGAGATTACCATTTGCAATAGGATGTTGACATAAGTTTGCCTGTGTTGTGGCAGGGGTATTGGCTGCCTTTCTTGAACAATTTCAAAGCAAGCTTTATGTCTCAGATTTTCTTTGCTCCTATCCACTTTAGAAAGATCCCATTTTGAATTCACTGTCACTGGTGTATGAGAAAAAGCAGCATTATTTTGTTAATATATTTTTCCTAACTCAGCAGGTCAGATTTACTCCTTACAATCTTTGTATGTCTTTGTCAGCTCAAACTTCACAAAGGGTAGGTTTTGGGGTTTAGGCAGAGAGCAGCAGAAATACTCACTTTTGAGAAGACTGGGTGGTGAGGTGGGGCAAGTTAGCGAAGTGGAGCTGCAGTCCTTGGCCAGGCTGTGTTCAGCATCTTGCTGTGGATCCCCTTACCTGGATGCTGGAGCATCTCTGAAATATTTGGTAACAGAAACAACCATAACAGTATCCTACTCCTCAGTCCACTGAGGAAATAGATCAGTTAGTTTCTATGTGCTCCTGAGAGAGATGACCTTATAAAGGCAAAGCTCAGTCAGCAGATGATGTTAATGTTCTAAACACCAAAGGTCATACATGCACATGGGAGGGCATGGGTTTATTGGAGGAAAGGAGAAGTCTATGGATATTAAACCATAGGGCAATTGTTATATGAGCAGGCAGATACATGCAAAGGCTTCTATAAAGTTTCTAAATAGAAAGACTCAACTTTAATGCAGATTCACGTTTTAGTGCAATTCATCTTTCATGGATAAAACCCTAGGCTGCTGTTTTCTTGTTTTGTTCATGTACTGACTGCAAAATCTGAAATCCCAGAATCTGAAATATGAATGTAGGTATGGTACTTGATTCAGAAATGTACCACACTCCATACGCCACCAAAAAGAAAAAGAGTAAGCATTAAAGGTCTTAAATGCCTTTGTGAATTTAGCCACTGTTGGAGCCCTGATAGGAGAGAACCTGCAAAAATTGGGTGCCAAGATTTTACTTTAGAATGTCTGGTTTTGGAGGGCACAGCAAAAGGGAAAATTCACGTTACTGCTTGCAAGTGAAGTTCTGTATGGGCCCATTTGTACATGTTACAGGTGAGATACAGGAATATGTTATGCTTTTGAATGTCTGTTACCCAGATACATGTCCCTTTCTGCAATTTATGGGCACCAACTGTACTGGTTTGGGCTGATTATCTAAATCCCTGGGATACTGGGACAGAATTCAGGCAAGTATGAGCTGCATAATGAACAAAACCTCTGCTGATGCTTGATCCTGCTTCTGGTCCCATGTGAAGTGTAGCTCCTACAGGAACACTGGACAGTCTCATTTGTTCACTTATTTTGTTCTTCCCCAAGACACGTAGTCAGTGTTTTTATGGGCAACACTCATTTCAGAAATGCTTCATTTTCTCTACTGGACAGTGGCTTTTAAAGCAAGAATAAAATGCATGTGTCCATCCTCTCTGCTAGTCAGTGTCAGAGAAGGTACTTTGGAATACACTGAGTAAGCCATCTTAACAAAACTAAGCTTGGAGTGTATGATGAACTGATAACCTTAGTCTCTTGCTGTCTGCTGTTTGGCATCTCTGACAATCATTATCATCTTCTATATGCAGAATGTATTTCCTATTGTACATATTTAAGATGCTTTGGGAAGATGCTGGTTTAATTTTTCCTAATCTAATTTAAATGCAAATTATCAACACTCACATGATGCTGTGTGTATATAATTAAGTATCATTATATACTACATGAATCATTGAAAAAGCTCTAGAGAGCCATTCCGCTATTTAAAGCATGACTTACATTGAAAAGCTGCCAAGTGACTTGTGGTTTTGTGATTAAGTGTTTGTACTTATAAGAATCTCTCTTGAATTGTAGGTCCACAGATTATGGGACAACATATGAGAAACTGAATGATAAAGTTGGTCTGAAGACTATTTTGAGCTACTTGTATGTTTGCCCAACAAACAAACGTAAGGTAGGTGATGATGTGGTTAGCTCCTTTTGGCTTTATGATGCTATTTCTGTCCTGGAGATCTCTTCCAATTTTTTCAATGTCTGTTACTATTTAAATGGCAGGAATTTCTCTGTCACTCTTGCCTTGAAAAAATGCGTGGCTTTAGTACCACCTATACGTGTTACCAGTAATACTTGAGGGAAAGATGGCCATTAAATGGATTGGTGTCACATGTACCGTGCATGTAATTGTTTGCTCACCTTCTGGATGGTGTTGATTTTGTTGTCTGAAAGGGAGAGAGACTCGTTAAAATGGCAGAAATGCATCTACAGTGACCAGATTGTATATAACATTATCTGTCTTTTAAGTGCTCCCAATAGTGAACTGAACAGGATTTGACAAATTCCTGCAGAGAAAATGCCTTAGAACCTCAGAAGGTTTTAATCATTCAGACACCCTACTGACTAACAATTTCCTATGAATTTATAATGCTGACATACTCATGAAAGGAATCTGGATGCCTTTTTTGAGACACATTTTTGACAAAATTTTTCGTTTTCTACTCCTTGGTTTTCAGTCCTTGTGCATAGTTCGAGTCACTACAGGCAAAACTGAATTGCATTGGCAGAAAGTGTTAGTAAAGAGTCACCTCTAAAGGAGGCTGGGTGTATTTGGCCAGCTGAGGTCACTACAATGCTGTTCTCACTATACTGAAACAATTAAGTGTTCTTTAAGACGGACTGTGAAAGGAAGAGGGAGCTGTCCTAACCAGGGAGGACAATGCTTGGCAGTTTAAATTGCAATTAAATGGCCCCAAATTAGTGGAGGGATGTCATCTCATTGCAGCTGACCCTTAGGACGATATGAAGCTCTTCCCTAGGAGCTAAAGAATGAAATTAGCAGATCACTTAAATGTCCTTCAGCATGCTTGTTAAGCCAAGTGAAGTGCAGGCTGGTGCTGAACAGCCTTTATCACCTCTGGCTGCATCCTGCACCCTCTCACTCTCTGCCTTTCTCTGCCACCCTTGTTTGTATAGCCATCTGATGAGCTGGATCCAGGACCAACCTGCCTGAAGACTAATCCCTTTCCAGCTCAAAAACTAAGTAGATGAAAGTAAAATAGCTTTTAGGCAGAAGTGTGGAACCATCTTTTCTGGCAGAAGTCTGGTGTAAAGTTGGCCTACAATCAATACGGGACAGTGCCAGAGGAAAGCTGCAACACCTGCGATGAGAGGACCTATGTCATGGTCTAAGATTGAATTTTTCAAAGTTTATTTCAGCAGGAGCAGAGTTAAGCTTGCAGGGAGAACTTTTGGAGGCCCTGCTCATGCTGTTTCTATAGAGTATCAGGCCATTCCATCAATGAACATTTAATTTTAGACACCCATATAGTTCCCCAAGGCTAAGAGGGCACAGGGAAGAAAGTGTAGAGCTACCTTATGTTTCCACACTAAGAGTACTTCTACAGTGAAAGCAAAAATACTAAAAGTCAAGGTCTTTATTATGCTTGTTGGGGAATGAAAAGGAAGGAAACATATTTATAAATTTTGCCACCAAGGAAAAATCTATGGATCCTGGGACCTGATCCCCTCTCCTCCCCTGAAATTCTGATAACACTTTCAGAAATTCTGGTCATTTTGAAAGTTGTATCATGTTTCACTAATCTGGGCTGGGTGGATGGCTGCAGAAGTACTTTTAAAAGGTGCAACTCAACTACTCTAAACTCCATGAATTTTATAAAACTCGTATTCTTCATGTGAAGGGTTTATACACTGCTGCAGTTAGTGCTGGACAAATGCTAACAGTGTATTTTCCCTAAATATTAGCTATATGTGGTGATTTCTCTGACTGCACCCGTAGCCTTCGATGTCCTTTGTTCCACAAGGCCTGCCTTAGCAGAGAGAAAAGGCTTCTTCAGTAGTGGAAAAGAAATGGTGCATTTTTCATCTTGAAGTTACTGGATGAGAGACCTTGCTACAGCAGTGATCCATAAGGGGGGTCAGCATGTACTTAACTTACTGAAGTTGCCTTGTTTTGGGAAAAAAAAATTATTTTAGCACATATTTAACTTTCAGGAGTAGTTCCATTGAAACAGAAGGTAAATTTTGAACTTAGCTGACTCAGGACTGATTGCTTGTCATGAAAAAAGCAAGTGTACCATTTATGGAAGTCTTGTCTTTTCTTTGCAAAGCAGAGCAGTTAGAACAGTGAATGGTAGAATGCATGTTATTGGATTTATTAAAATAATTGATAGCTTTGTTCATGAATTTCTGATTATTTTCACATTCTGGAAAAGAACAAACAGCATGTGTTGAATAAATTGTTTGTTGTAATTTATTTGCTCTTCTCTATCTAGAAAAAAAATGGGTCTATAAATACCCAGTATTTGCAGAGCTTCCCACAGCCCATGAATGCCAATTTATTTCTAAAAGCTTTTGACTTCCAATTCTTGTCTCTTTATTGAACAAAATTAAATCCTTTAACCAGACATTGCAGGCAATGTCATATTGCAAAAGGGTGCTTGGAAACAAAAAATTAGAACAAAGTCAACCATAATTTACAATTTAAACTGACAACCTATTGCTGTTGCTTGGCGTTTTTCTGAATTACAATATTTACTGAAGGAAATGACAGAAAGTGGTTACTAACATAGTAATGTGTAAGTCTTGGCAAAGAGAAGTGGAAACATTTTTTAGAATTCTTTTCCTTTTACTGAATTACTGTGCTACCTGGTCGTATGACTGATGACACAGATCAGGGGTAAAAAGTGTACCACATGGATCTTGCCAAAGACACAGAGCCTGTTTGAGTATTTGTCAACAAGTCTCCGGAAGAGGTATGTGCAATGTGCAATAAATCCCTAGGCTTAGGTATGTCAACATTGGTTTATTTGTTAAGTTCATAGAGCCTTTTGCAATGAGAAAAAAAAAAAATTTGAATGCTTCTACATGAAGAAATACTGTTTCAGAATAATGCTGATGAGTTACAAACTAAACTAAAATAGAAATCCAAGTTGATACCTTGAAATTACATTTTCACAGAAGTGTGTCATTCATTTTCCTAGAAACTCACATGCACTGAGGTTTACAGTGTTTCTCTATAAAAGCCTTTCAGATAGGTTATTTTTACTCATTGCATGGAAAATAATAGGCATACACACATAAAAAGTGAAAGGATCATGGTGGGGACTCTAGAATTTGTTTAAGTGGAGGTTTTCTTTGACTCAGAAAGTGCTGCTGGCTAATTTAAATGCTGTATCCTTGTAGGAAGCACACTGTGTTCTCTGCAAAGAGTGGGTTTGTGCAGCCCATTCGTTCTTTGTACTTTCGAGCCCCTTGTATCTGTATATCTTCGGTTAATTAATAAATGCTGGGTGATAGTATCTACCAGTGACTTTTATGCTTTTAATGGGACTAGTGCATCAGATATTTCCTGTGGGTTTGAATTTTTGTGGTAGTGTTTGTTTGTTTGTTTTGTTTGTTTAATTTTTTCTCTCCCTTTCCGCAGGCCCGCCTTGATTTTTTTCACTTTATTCCTCCAACTGTTCAGATTTTAATTGCTGTGTGGAGCAGTGTTGCCTTCTTTTTTTCCCTCTCTTTAAAGATGAATGGATTACAGATGCCTTCCTCTTCCTTGATATTCACTGCTTGTGTTTATCACCTTTACAGTGTGTTAAGCATTGTCCTGTTGAGTGTGTAGCACCAAGATAGCAGATACTTGTTGTAAATATAATTGTGTGGGTTTCAATGCTGGCTAGATCCCCAACTACTTCAAATTTATTTCTATTAATGAGTTTTAAATGAAAGGAAATTAAAGGAATGGCAGCCTAGCCTTCTGTTCTTTCTAGCATTGGCTGGTGGTACTGCACAGAATAGTTGGCAAAAGTTTCTGTTAGTCAAGACAGTAGAAAATTTACCCTTATTAGCTGAAATGGGAATGATTGATTGCTACTTTCTATCCTGTGGTATTGGGTGAGTTTATTTGCTTTAGGGAAGTTCTGTTTCTGAAATGCAAACTGCCCCCTTGGATAAAGGGTAAGACCTAGAGCTGTGTGCTTTACACTTGCCTTTGTACCCACTCTTCTGAGATTTGGGGAAAATGTCCATAGAGGTGAACAGTTTCACCTGGCATTGCTGTTTCTCAAGAGTCTGTTTACCCTCAGTTGCTAAAATCAGATTGGAAACACTTCCAAATATCCTCTCTCTGACCTGCCTCACCATGGAAGCTTTCAGAACTCTGATGTGATGGCAGCTCTGGACTTTTTCAGTCAAGGCAAAACAGTTATTTCCAGCAGTGTCCTCCTTGTAGCCTCTGTAAATCGTAGTGTGAAGGCTGTCAGTTTATATTGGAGAGGTTGGTGCTCAGCAGAGCTCTGAGCACACCTCACCGCAGACTGAGTCGGTCCCGTGGTGGTCAGGGGATGGCATCCTTAGCAAATTAGGCACACTGGGAAACCAGCCTCTGTCAGTCATGCCAATAGCACATTGTGTGATTGCAGTCCCCTCTTGCTGAGATAAAATCAATTATTTTCTTGCTCTCCTCTTTTCATTTGGAAGGAAAGGTCCTTGTTAGCTGCAGGCTGTGAGTGCAGCCTTCAAAGAGGCAGTCATAAGAGACCAAAAAGGCATATGTGAATGGTTGGAATTGTTTGGGGTTTTGTGGTTGGTGTTTTTTCGGGGTTGGGTTTTTTTGTTTGTTTGTTTTTCTTTGTTTTGGTTTTTTTTTAATGTTGTAGTGGACAGGAGATTTCAAGGAGATGTTTACTGAGAATGTTTTCGTACCTTTTTAAAGGGAGGAACCCCCTTGTACTGCAGTGTTTTGGAAAGATCAAAACATGAATTTGGTCAAATGAAAACTGCTGTTTGATGAAACACTATATAGCATAGAATGGTACATGAAATGTCTCTTATGCTATGACAAGTAGTGATTCCTCATAGCCTCATAATTTGCTTCAGAGAGAGTGTTTTGGAGGGAGGGAGTCGAGGGACTGTGGTGTGGGATTTATCTCCTGTTTTCGCTTACCTGATAGGCAGTTTGGGTTAGATAGTGCCTTTAATCCAGTGCTCTTCCAGTGGGAGAACATAGGGATTCTTCTTCACTTGTATTGTTTTTCTAAATACGGTGGCCTAAATCTGTTTCATTCAGCAGTTTGAGCTAAAGATTCCACCTCACCAGAAAAGGGTTGAAATCCTGAACCTACGAGAGAATGATCTTGGACTGCAGGGGTGGTTCAATGGATAACACTGTACACATGCAAACAGTTCACTACCCACAGGAAAAGGGACGTCTCACACTGAGAATTAAGAAGTCTTTAATTTTCTGCAGTTCAGCAGTAATGATGGATTAAGTCGCCTGCTTTACAAGCCTCTGGTGGTGGTAACTGGGAAATCTGATAATCTTGGGATGTCCTTGGGTTAATGCAATTACAGTTTTCACTTTTGCTTGTAATACCTTTAGATTCAAGAGTAATTCTAGCTGTGAGCCAGATGAACAAGTATAGACTTGATTTCCATTTCAGAAGACTGTCTTTTCTGCCTTCCATGAAAACAAGGATAATTTTTTACTAGTTTAGAAAGGTGGATTGTCCCTCACATCTGTTGGATATGATCTGGCAGTTAAGTGGTTTCTCTAAGTCAATAAAGATGTGTCAAGTGGAGTGACTGTAGAGCTGGTGCTGTCTTTAAGACCGAGTTCATGGGGAAACCAATAATTAATGATCATTTAATACATGGTAACAAATTGAAGGCAGATCCTCATCTTTCAAAGTGAATATTTTTACTTTTGAAATGTCTGGCAGCATTTGCTACCACACTTTCTGATTCCTGGCTGCAGTACATGACAGCTCTCACAATAGCCATTACACACAAAGCCCTTGCCATTACTCTACATCCATATCTCTTCTTGGATATGAAGTGAAATCAAAGCCCATTTATTCCACTTCTGCTCTTGTAAGCCTATCAAAAATAGTGGCAGTTTTGACATTTCCTCACTCAAAGTAGCTCTACAGTCTGCCTTTGTATCTCACAGAAGTCTCCAAGGGCACACTGGGTGTTGAAACTAATGATAGGGAGGTATAAGCCATGGAATTCAACTTTAGAGTTTCAAAAGTGTTCTTTCCATTCTGAGTCTGTTCCCTGTTTTCTACAAACTGGATAATTAAAATTTATGCAACATAATCTCTTGTTGAATGTCCTTCAATTTTTTTATCCCTTTTTAATTCCTCCCTGATTCACCAAATACCCTGGAACAGATGATATCCCTTTTGGCAAGGAAGGATATATGCCAGCAGCTTAGAGAGCACGGGAGCAGTATGTTGTTAGTTGCAGACCACATACAGGCAGCTGGGATTGATGGTAGTGCAAGAACAGACCTGTCTTATTTTCAAACTTGTAGTTCCATCCATTTCCATAAGTAAGACGGGCTGTTTAAACCAGGAAGAAAGCCAGTTGCCGTAATATTGATATTTTTTTCCTATGAAAAACTGGTGCCAAGTGGTTGAAAATCAGTTTGTTCAGTGTCCCATAAAGTTGGGTTAAAAATATGTACAGCAGGGTTGTTTTCAGTTACCTTCTGGATTTTGAGGTATTAAAGATACATATTTGCCAGCAGATTGCAACTGCTCACTCCTTCTGCAGCCTAGATACGTTGTTATGAACAAATGAATGATGAAATGACAGGATACTCAAGGGTTTTGCCTTCTGTCTAGCTGCACTTGGAGTACAGGGAGAAGAAAGTGGAGAAAATTAAGAAGAAAAATGTTCTTGATTATTAAACTTCTGATTGATAAGTGCTAGTAAATGCAGAGAGAGGGGAGTGATGGCGAAGATTAATGGATGTAATTAGAAAGCCATCTACTGCTAAGAAAATGTGGAATTTTACTTGTATGCAAATAGCATGAGAATTAGAGACCAACAAGTGATGCCTCATATATCAAATTGAGAATAAGAGGTCCTTGAGGAAGCAGCCAATCTTCATGGAGAAAATGGGAATAATTAAGTGTCTGGTATGAAAAAGACACTGCAAAACCCATAAGTGAGCTTTTCCTTTTAGTGCTATTAAGTGAAAGGCTTAGGTTTCTTGTTGTGGGGACAGAGAGAGATTTTCCAGAGCCAGAATAATAATAATATGTCTAATAATTAAAAAAAAAAAAAAAAAAAAAAAGTCAAAACAAAACAAAAAAAACCAAAACAAACCAAACAAAAAAAACCCCCAAAAACCAAAAAAAACCAACCTCCCCCAGAAAAAAACAAACAAAAAACCCCCCCCAACAACAAAAAACCAACTAGAATTTAACAGAAAACAGAGAATTCAAGGGTCAAAACTTACTGAAAATAAGGCACTGTAATCCCTACATTTTCTATTGTGTCTTTTGATTCCCATCTCTCCACCTCTTTCTCAATAGTAGTCAAAAAAGGAATTAAAACATTTAGGAAGGGCCTATAACTTGGGGAGCAAGGAAAATACAATGCTTGCCACAGCTTTGAGAGTAATGGCATAGGGAGGCTGTGGATGGAAACACAGAATTCATTCTCTTTCTGTTTACCACGACGTGGCTTTCAGATGGGCATGGGTCTCCCACAAATTTGCACAAACTCCGTTTTTCTGTGGAGGAATCTCTTCTACCACGTTTAGAAGTACTGGATTGTGGTCAGTGTTTCTGTAAAGGTAAATGCTTTAGGCATACGTGAGAACAAAGGAGAGAAAGCTGTTGAGGAAGCAGAGCAGTGATAATGGCAATCGCTGGAGGCAGTGCTGAGGGTGGTGTTGAGAGTGACATTCACCAAGTAGACCAAAATGTGTTCATAAAGAACTATCAGAGGAGTTCTTGCTGTGTGTTCTGATTCTGTGGATTAAGCCCTAGACCACTGTTTCCTGAGCATTTTTCCATGGACAGGGGAGTGAAATCAGACCATGGTGAATATGCAGGGCGCACTTGCACCTTCACAGTGTTTTTGTGCACGTTTGCTAAGAAGAACATGTGAGGATTTGAGGGAAGTACTTGGTAGTAAATTTTGAGTGTGGCCAACTGTCACCATAAATCTGTGAGCAACACTTTTGTTGCTTTTTCTTAAACTGGCAGTGCAGCTAAAAAGCTGGTGAAATATTTTCAAAAAATAGTGTTTTACAGAAATATTTAAATTAGCACCGTATTTGACAAGCAAAAACCAAATTTGCAGTTTTCTGTTGCATACAGAATATTATGAATAATGGATTTTGTTATTTAGAGAAAGAAAAAAAATCATTGTTTGAAAGTACTTATTCCTAGTCAAAACATTATTTTTTTCTGCTGAGGTCATGTAAGAATTTTCTGTCTTGAAGAGATTGATGTTAGAATAACAATGTTTTGGGTGCAAAAAGCTAAAGCCATTTTGTTTTGAAATGTTTCCTTTTAAAATTCTCTAGAGATTTACCAAGATAAATTCTACTGAAAACAGTGGAACATAATAATGGTACTTAAATTACATTTTTAATCACTTTGCTGATTCTGTTGTTAAAAGTCTGCTCTGAACAGCTTCAATGCAGTAAAACACTGAATTCTCCACTGCACATAATATTTAGGTCTCTGTTTACCTCTGTGTAAACATAAAATCTCTTCAGCCTCCAGTCCCATGTACCTAATTCCTTCATTAGAGGTAATAAGGAGAATTAGAAGGGAACTGTGATCTGGTCCTTGCGTTACAAATCCTCTCTGTGCAGGCATTTCTCAGGGTTTTGTCTCTTTTGTGGAGTGATGAGATGCATATGTGTTTGTATCAATATCGTTTTCCACACAGACCAAAGATAGACAGAAAGCCGTGGAATATGTTCTCCATGCAACTGCACAGTTACCAACAGAACCTCAATTTGTGATGCCTAATCTTAATGCAGGATTAGAAGATCTATCTTCATCAGATATGGTTAAAAGAAAATCTCCTTCCCTTGGCTTAGGGCTCCTTTGCACAGCACATTGCACAGAGTTTGAATATTATTTTTCTGTGCTGTTTTTTTTTTTCTGACAGAATATGTTTTAGAGGATTTAGCCTTGTGTATTTGCTGTGATTGCTGGGCTCTCTTTCTGATTCCTCATAGGTTCAGCAATTTCAGTGAACTCTACTCTTGAGCATTTTGTGTGCTCTGGATGTAGCTTTCTGGTGAAGACAATCCATTAGAAGTAATTCCTTAATAATAAGCATGGCAATGGGCTTACAGCTGTTCCTGGACATTATTCAGCCCTGAGAACATAAAATCGTATTATTGTGACTCACCCTTCTGCGTCAAGACCAAGATTCTTCTGTCCTATTTATAAGTCAAGAATTTATGGGAAGAGATTTTTTTTTTCTCCGTGTTTGAACAGCATCTGTTCTTTGGGTTCTGGTGCACAACTTGTTTTCCATTTATAATTACTGCTGATGGTAAATAATCAATGTAATAGCATAGCCTATCTGAATGACAGCAGTTTGTGCTTAGTTTTAGGCAGTTAAGGGAGAAATACAAACACATCCATATGCCCTCCCTAGTGTCATGTTACTCAGCTCCCAGAAAGTAAAGAACAATTGCAGATGAACCAAAGTAGTATCAACTGGGGAAGAAAGTGCGAGTTTCCCTTCTACTCTGTGCCTTTGCTCATTTATGGATTTTTTTTAATAGGTAGTTCAGGAGAAATATTTTCAGTCCTAGTTTATGAATGAGATCAAATGTATGTTTTGCTAAGGTCAAAAAATAATCAGCTGCAGACAGAAGCTGAACACAGGATTTTCATTGAAATCCTATCCATAAAATCATCTTTTCTCCTAATTCTGGAATATGATTCTGGAAGATGACAATCTTCCAGTCTTCCAGATCTCCTTTTGTACCGTTTCTTTCTGAGATGGAATTGCAAACTGCAATCCACCCATGCAAGTTTGTGCCCTTCATTTGTATTGCTTAGAGATATAAACAAACCTTCTCACAAAAAAAGAAAAAAAAGGTGCAGAAAGGAAAGCATCAATCATTTGAACCTGTTTGGGACAGCAGCAGTAGGTTATCATGGAGTGATAGAGGAAGCTTAATTCAGTCATTCAGTGATTCAGTGTAGAAGTGGGCAAATCATTGCTGCTCCAGACCCCTGTGTGCCTAATACCAGTGGCATGGCCATATTCCTTTTTAAACTTAAATACATTTCTCTAACAAAAATATGTCTGACACTTCAAACCTTGGAGCTGAGAGCTGTCTCCCAAGTCACGTTCCTTGTTAAGGTGTGTCACTGTTCTCTTTCTGTACTACCCCTACCAGCAAAACTTTTACACCTGCTCCAGGATACCAAACCTTTCCTGTTGCTACTGTTTCAAGCCTGTGCTGCCATTTGCAAGCTCCCACAGGAGCGTTCAGTCAATTACCACCAAAGGCTCCCATTGTTCCAAAGAGACTGACCTCCCCCCTTCAGGCACCAATTAAAATCTATTACTCTTTTCCCATCATATTTGCTGTAGTTGGAGCTCTGGCTCCTTGCCTGGTAGAACTTGTTGGGTTTTCCTCTCCTTTTCATTATTACTGAAACTTTTCTAAAGATGACAGGAGTGAAAATTCCAAACCACATATGTATGTACCTTGGGGACAACAATAACATTTTAATGAGATTTTTAATTTAATCTCTCTTCCACTTGTCATCATGGATATAAGAAAAATCCAAGTAAAAGAATCGACATGTTTCACATGATGACACGGCTTACTTCCTTCCTCTTTTTGTTTTCTTCCTTCAGCTAATGTGCCCCAATTATTCTACAGAAAAGGTTTTCCAGCAGCTGTAGGACAAACGTGCTGTGAGCCTTACTAGTAATAATACTGTGCTCTGAAAGTTGAGGGGAGCAAAAGCTGTGTACCTGACAGCTCTCTTGAGTCTCAGGGCCTGTCCTTTCTTGTATGACAGTACACTGGATAGGTGTACCTTTCTTCCTACAGTATGACTGCAGCTCACATCTGTAAATAAACAGTAAAATAATATTGATAAAAGCATTTTTCTCTCCTGCTGGTTGATAATAATCAAGCAGTGTATCATAACTGGCTATCAGTAAGTGCTGTGCTTGTCACAGCAGAGACCCACAAGCTCAGACTCAAGACAAGTAAAAAAAATTGTATGTATTATTCTTAAGATGTGTCAGCCTGCCTGTTTACTTGACCATATAATTAGGATCATGCCATTAGCTGTTCAGATTGAGGCTGTGGATACAGATGCAGTAAAAGCAAAAAAAAACCCCAAACCCACTGCAAAGGACTAGCAGAGTTGTGGGTAAAAAAATGTTTAAGGCTAGGTCCTTTTTGGAACTGTTCCAAATTCCAACATCTACCCATTGCTCAGTCTGCTTCTGTGATGTTAGAACCACTAGAATCATGCTACATACAGCTGCTCTTACGTAAGTGTGACTGCCACCTCAGTGTCTTTCAAGACTGAATCTAAGCCTGCCCTAAAGGTGAGATTTGCAAACATGCCAAGTCCGTGCTAAAAGGAAACTCAGGGAGAAAAAACCCCACACTTCTCTGGGCCTTGGGATTCCCTTGCTTTTGGTGAGGATATTGTGAGATGGAAGTATGTGATTGATACTCACCAAATGGTTGATGTGGATCAGAAAAGTCAGCCATGAAATGGCTCTTTGAGGGTGTTGCTGGTGTTTGCAACCAGGCAGGATCTGCAGGCAGTCTGAGTTTAGCTGGTTCTTCCACCATTTGGACAACAGATGCAACATAACCAGTTTGTGTGTTCAGCAGTGTAGCCTGGTGGAGCTAAGTCAGGAGGAATTGAGGTTTAGATTCTTTCTTCATCTAGGTCCCTGAAGGCATTGTAAATACAGCCAAATCTGTAGATAGTTTTATTTTGCTAGGGCTCCTCCTTGACAAAATCACCCGTGGGTTGATGAGGAGGATCCCAGTGTGAATAAAGCTGAGCCTTGGAGTCTGTCTCTATTGTAGCTGACGCCTACAAGTGATAGGCTGGCACAGCCTGAGGTATCCTTCAGCTAATTCAGTTTCCACCAAAAGGGGCACAGACTTCTATAGAGGTTACCACAGCCTGTCAGGAGCTTGGAGTGCTTTCCTTGTGTGACTGCAACCTGTGTCACTGCATCTCCACAGATGTCAGAAGTCAAATTAACTGATTTATTCTCATATCTGTAGGAGTCTTACTTCTGCAAAGTGGAGAAGAGAGTTTAACAAATGTAAAAACTTTTAATAAACTATAACTTTTTATTTCCTTACCTGATTCCTCATTTGGCACATAACTTTGAAAAAGCTGCACTGAAGCTTTGCACTGGGAAGTGGTAGCTCCTGAGTTCTGCAAAACAGAAATGTATTTCACTGGGAAAATCTCACTGAGTTTTTTTGGGGTGAGGTGCTGTGTAAGTGCAAACCGTTTTTATTAACAGTCAATTCATGTGCATAATAAAAAAGTATGTTCCCACTATAAAGAAGGTTAATATTGTTCAATATATCTACATTACAGCCACACTAAAGCTATGTGTGTATGTTGTGTTTGGAATTATATGAATAGGTGCTACATTATACTATACACACTTGTATATTATTGCTATGTGAGAGATATATGGTCTCTACCACTCGAGATGGAAAATACATGTCTTTCAGTAAAAAGATACCTCCTAGGCTTGCTGCACCAATATTTAATGAAACTGTGAATAAGTGAAGCAGATTCATCAAAAGAAAACAACATTATTTTTGCTGGGGAGGGGTAGAGTTTAAAAATAAAAATCAAAACCCTCTCTCTCTCTCTCTCAAAGTTTGCCTGCTTTCAAAATCCACACAGTGGAAAGGCTGTTCTCTCCTTAAAATGCAAAACCTCAGAAAAAATAAATGCCTCATCCTTCTGAAAAATCCATTCCTAAATGTCATAAAATATTACTTGGTAATCTGTCAAATCATTCACACTGAAGGCTGCTGTGGTCCAGCTCGAGTTTAATCTAAAGTGAAATTAGTCCACGTGTTTCTTCCTTCTGGGTCAGACGTTCATCCCAGGTGGGTTCTTTCCTGGGGTTCTCCAGGGATGGGGTGTCTGTGGCCACAGGCAGTGTTAATGGTGATGGGTGTGTGATGGAAGGAGTGATTTTCACAGAGGGTCAGGCAGGTACCCAGCTCTCAGCAAGTACCTTCAGTGAATATTCTTTAAATGGAAGTCTCCTTCTTAATGTGTTTCAATCCAGAAAAAATATTCCACCTCACTTATTTGTGGAGAGCAGGAAATGTAAGTTTTTCCCCTCTTGGAGTATGTGGAAGGGTCCTGCAAACAAACACACACAAATACAACGACACCTGGTAGCCTGTCTCAGCTGGCATAACCTAACATTTCTAAGAAGCAGTGAAATAAACAAACAAACAAAAAAATCTCCATTTCCTTTCTGTATTGTACCTGAAATATATCTTTTTCTGGGTCAGAATGTATTTGGCCCTCTCTAACAGCATGTGGTGAAACTGCAAAAGTATTTGTGTGGAAAGGAAGAAGGAAATCATCTCTTTCTGAAGCTGCAGGGGAAATTTAGGCAGAGAGAATGTAATTAGCCAACCTAAAAAATGCCTGAGAGAACAGAAATTGCCAGCATTGTTCCTGCACATAGTTTTGAGAACTTTATTAAATGCAAGTGATCAGCACAGTAGTTTTAAGTATAGTCTGGAGGCCTGCAGTAAAAAACCACAACAAGCAGACCCAATAACTACAGCAAAATTAGAGGTACTTTTTTCAAGAGGATACTTAACTTACTTATGTTAATATTTGTCATAAATATGTAATCCACAGCAAGGATATTTGGAAAGGGTAAGTATATTTTATGGGCATTTAAAGGGAAATTTGCTTACACTTCAGTGTTCAGATAGTAAAACCATTTATTGACTCTTAAAAGCTACATTTAGACAGGACTTTGCATATGTGAGAGGAACTTCTTTCATGTGGCCACCAGTGTTCTAGATTCAAGAACATGAAGGAAAGGGAGGCTTCATCTCTGCTACCCCACCACCCTGAGGTGACCTTGGTTCTTGCAGTGTTGAGAATAGGCCCATTTAAAACTTGTTTGTTACATGTCTCTTAAATGTGTTCTCTGTCATGTACTAAAATAAATTAAAATAGCTACAATAAATGATAGTAAAGAAAAGCAGAAATGACTAAGAAGCCCAAAAGTTTTCCATGCAATAAAATCTGGTTATTAGGCTGTAGCCTTGTTACGCTGAGTAATAATCAGAATAATTAAAATGTTTTGCTCTGATTTTAATTGTGATTATAACTGGAGTAATTTGAAAAATAAATGTTTGATTATAATGTTAAACAAGATCTTTTTACCCTTCTTAAATTGCAATTACTAACATAGTACATTATTGCAGTCTTTGGTGAAAATAAGAACAAGGTCCATTATAAATTAAAAATATGGATGTACAGAGAAGACTACTAAGTGAATTAGAAGGAAAACTTGGGAAAAAAGAATCCAAGCCTGTCTTGGGAATGGTTTACAAGCTTTTAAATGCAAATTTATCAAAGCCTTTTGTAAGTCGTGGGTCTGATTTTTAATCGGTATTCCACTGTTTGAAAATCAGCCACACAGGCTCTCACTTGGTTAACATTCATTTTACTATTCTCAGATCTTGATCCAGAATCCACTGAAGTTAATAAAAAGACTAATTTTGAATGCAAAATTAAATTATTCTTAGCATGTCAGAAGAGCTTGCTCTTGCAGTCTCCAATCATTGCAGCACAGAAAACCAGAGTAAAGTATTTGGCAAGAAAGTACAAGTTTCTTTCTGAGCCCGTGGATGAGCCTGGGTTCACGGGCAACATCCTTCATGGACTTCAGACCTTCTAATGTGTCATTTCAGTAGGTGTCAGAACCTGTAAACCTTTGAGGTGTTACAGAGGTTACCCTGATAAATATAATTTTTTGTGTTTCATACATGTTTGTACTCAAGCCCCATATATAAGCCTACATATTTAACATTTATTGGTTTCATATGCTACTTAGATGTCACTATGGTTTCCCTATATACACTACTGGTCTACGAACTACTGTATTAAAGAAAAAGAAATGAAATATATACATGACTTGCAACAATGGTAACATGAGTTTTTTAGTGTCAATAATTCACCCAGTGCATTCTAGAAATTTAAGTGAAGTGTGACACTGAGGAATACACACACATGTGTAATCATACATACTACAGATAGAGATGGACCAAAGCAGGAAGAAAGGTGGATCCTGATGATCAACTATCCCACCCCCTGGAGCGTGCATCCCACAGACATTACACTGTAGAGGACAGGGAAGCTCTGAGATGGTTTTTCAGTTGTGAGTTTGGTGATGGCTCCCAGTCATTGCAAGATAGAGCTAACAGTCTCTGTAACGGCACAGATACATTTTTAGAGAAGTCTCTTTCTTGCTTGTTTCCTCCTACTCAGGGTTTAGACTGCCCACTGGACCATGAAGCAGTGTAACATCATTTTTGGCTGCATGCAATAGGATTTCTTGCAGTTGAATTGCTTGTCACAGTTGGGTATCACTGGTCTGCTGGGTGATATTCTAACCTGCAGATGAAGGGATCCAGCTGTATGATCCTACTTGATACTGTTTTACTTTATCATTGACTTCATCTGGGTTTTTTCTGAGGTCCCTGATGTCAGGACCTGTGAAGGTTTATACTTTTCTAGCTTCCCTGGCTTCTCAAGAGTTAAACAGGAGATGGGTTCCTTCTCACCTTTGCAAACTGAGCCAAAGTCTGCTGGCCTAAATTTCTGACAGGTGGGGAGACACAGATGGTGGATGTTCTGATGGTCTCCTCATTTCTTATCCCTCGTCAGGGTTTGGGAACTGTAACTTTTCTCATCAGAGCTGGGTAGCTATTAGCTACCCACTACAGCTACAGCAGTTACTCAGGTACTGCTGCAATGAATAGATTTATTTATAGATACAGCTGTATTCTTTACTATTAATTTAGTAGTGGTTTGCCTGAACTCACCCACACTTAGGTATGCACTGGATCCTGCTCCCTTCTAGCTTCCCCTTCATTGCTGTGGAGTGAAACACATCCCTGATGTTCTGAACCAGCAAAACTCAGTGTCTGCCTTGCTCGCTTCCAAATAACTCACTGCATGAGCCTGTCTGTGGGGACATTGAGTCCTTTTCTGTGAATCAGGATTTATTTGCTTTTGAAATGTTAATGCTAGAGATGAGGAGGAGGAGATGTCTTTCTGAGCTGCCTGATAGATGTTAGTTGCTATTTTAGTGTGTTGCTGTGGATTAAGAGGACTACTGAAGGGCAGCGTGGCAACTCCTCTTTGATCCAGATGACTGGCTCTGTAGGTGGTGGTCATTAGAAAGGAGAAAAAGCTCCATCCATCCTATGGCTCCAGCTGTAGGGAGCCATAAAGCTGGTTTATATCAGGCCAGGTTTTCTATTCAGGCTGTGTCCAAGCCTGGCGAATTCTTTTGGCATTCCTGTTTCTAACATGCTGCCTTTCCTTGCTGACTACAGGGCTAATGCTCCTGTTTTAGGCCTTGAGCATCTCATGTCTCAGTCAATGCAATGCCCTGTCCCCCACAAATGTGGCCATCTCTGATTCACAGAGAATGCAGCTGCAGAAATTAGACACCTCAATTTCTGCTGCAGCCACAGGACACATCTCTTTGCACTGCTCCCCAGCTTTTCACACTAGAAGTAGAGCTGCAGGTCTTTGCTTTCCAGACTTTGCTATCTTTGCCATCTTTGCCATACCTTGCTTATTAGGAGGTCAGCTGCTGCCTCCCATTAACCTGTGGCTCTAGTCCCCACTTCTGCTTGCAGCCTTTTCAATTAAGTGCCTTTATATGGTTTCTCAGTGTGCCCATCATGCTTGGGAGGAGATGCTTTCTAAGGAACATCCACTGCCCTATGCCAATAGTTAAAAAAACTAAGGGGTTTTCTTTTTCTCTCTCTGTCTCTGTCTCTCTCTCTCTCTCTCATTTATGACAGAAAACCCCTGGTCATAGTTGGGTTTCAGCTTACTTTTGGCTGCCTTTAGTTTATACCTTTGCAGGTCCTGTTCTTTGTAGTTCTCTGCAGCAAAACCCACTGCTTTGTTGATATCTGCATGTTAATTGGAGCAACAGACTCCTGGACTATGATTGGACTGTTGTGATGTTGAGTTAACACAAGTGATAATTAATAAAGTAGTTCGAAAGAGGTGTGCAAAATAATGAACCAGAGAGGGAGC
Organism: Corvus cornix cornix; assembly: GCF_000738735.6. NCBI lineage: Eukaryota > Metazoa > Chordata > Aves > Passeriformes > Corvidae > Corvus > Corvus cornix. Next base: position 10,690,730 of record NC_046336.1, read on the forward strand.
AGGCAGTCACCTGCCTGCTGGAATAGCAAGGAGAGAAAAAATAAAAGAGGTGGAATCAGAGGATAAAAGAAAAAGGATGGAGTCAAGGTGGGGGAGGAATTGAGAGGATTAGGAAGAGGGACTTTACAGAATCATAGGTAGGGGGTTCTTGCAAATCAAGTTGATTATTTTGTTTGCTTGATGGGTGCACAATGCATTAAAACATTTGCATAACATTCCCAGGCCCTCTAGCTTAAACTTACAGTTCTGAACCATCCTTTGTTTGAGGGGGATTAAATTCTGTGAAGAATTCAGGGCCAGGTCTACAAGGAGGGTTAGTACCAATTCTTTTCTTCTTTTTACTGTGCTGGGAGATGCACACCTATTAGGAAATATTTAATATTTAAATATTTAGCCTTCTGTATAGTTAGGACTTTGTTCTTTTTAAAATTTTATTTATGGAAAGTTGATATTTCATTTTTCTGAAATAAGAGATGGAGGAAACATAACTTAGGGTCAAAAATTTTGTTTGATTTCCTCTTTCATGTCAGTTCGTTGATATTCAAACATTTTATAATTAATTTTTATTGCCAAAATTTGCAAAACAAAGCAATGTTTTGTGACACATTTTTAAGCATTTCATTTTGAAGTAGATAAAACATTTAGGCTTTCCTCATGTTTTTTTCCCTTTTTTTTCCCCCCCTGAAGATGTTTCAGATTAAACTGGTATTTCTGAGATTTCAAAGATATGTGACTTCACAGTGGTTCTCCTGAAACGTCTGGTTTTTGAAACATAAAAAATATCTGCAACAAAAATATGTATTTCTGCTTGTTAGAAACCAGAACTGTTTATCAACCAGCATAGTTATGAAATATGGGCTTTTCCTTGGTTGTTCTGAAAAAGCTGTGTCCTGCATGTAGCTTTTTAAGAATCTGTCTTAAAAACTGTTTTCACTTCACCTGTTTTCTCCTTGTTTTTCATTTAGATACGTGGCATTATCCCTGCTTTGTGATCAATTTTTACAGTAAGGGAAATAGGAAATTTACTAAATAACTAGTGAGTCAGGAGGCCAGTCTGAATAAAATCTCTCTTATCACCGTAGTATTTAATATTTTTTGTTTTGTTTTGTTTTCCAGCTGTTCTTCATGTCCTTGCTTGTATACCTGTTTTTATCTGTAGGAACACTCAGGGCCCTGCTCTAAATGAAGGCCCGTATCTGGTTCATCGTGTCAAGCGACGCAGGATTTTCCTTGTCTCAGGAGCTTTGTGCACTCTCAGTTTCTCATCTCTTCTGTATCCATATTGGCTTCATCCACATCCAGCTGTTCTTTGCGGGAAAAGATAAGAAAAGCAAACACAAACAAAACTTGCAATTCCCTCAAATGTTCTTAAAAGGAACTCCAGGGAAAACCCTATGAAACATTATCTCCTAAGCCAAAGCAGCTCTAAATTCTGTCCAAGAGCTGATTATTGCTGGGTTTTTCAAATCCTGTCTGTGTAATCCTTTCTCTACTCCAGATTCTCTGCTAATCCTGCACCTGCTCTTCCTAATTCGAGCCTATTTAGGGATATAGGCAATATATTCTGCTTGCTGGTTCATTAATATGTCTGGGCATGGGCTTCCGAACCTGTACAGGGTGTGTAGGATTTCTCTGAGGATACAGATGAAATCTGCTGAAGTTGTATTGGAGGAAAAACAAAATCAACTTCTAAAATGCAGTTTCATCATTCAAAGATCTGTGTAATGCTGGTCTTGCTCATTTTTAGGCAGTGTTGGAGGAATTTGTCAGAGGAATTTTATTTAATGTCTTTGAATATTACTTATAACTATTAACTGTTTCTTCAGTAGCTGAGTCCTCAGGGGAGTGGCTTGATGCTGCAAATAATGCCTGCTTTTGGAGGTTTTTTTAAATTAACACTGAAAATCATGTATTTTTCCCCTTTAAAAAAAATGAAAAAAAGAAAGAAGAAGAATTGCACATACCCTGAAGCCATTTATACTGATTGGAAATTTACTCAGGGCCTATCAAGTAAGACCATCTTATGTATTAAAATGTTGACCAGTTTGTTAAACAAACCTTTCCTTCTTAAAATGCTGTGTATGCACACAAGTATTTGTGTGTGTATTTGCACACACGTGTTCTTCTAAGTATGGGAATATCTACTATGTGAAATAGGTTAAAATTATTTTAACATTTTGTTGTTCTATTAGCTCTTCTGGTTTTTATGGAACAGGATTAATTGGACATGAGGTCAGTGTGGCTTCCTCCCAGCAATGTTTTCAGTTAGCAAAACTCGTAAAATATATTCTAGAAAGAGAAGTGGGGGGCCAGACCATCAGCTATGTGACTTGTAGTACATGGTCACAGATACTATGAAATAACTTCCACAATGCCTGTAGCCTGTGCCTCTCCCTTACCTGCTGCCCTTAAACTTCTTTACTCTGATTTTATCTTTGAATGACAGTATAGAATTGTAGTCTCAGGCACGCAGTTAAATAAAGAGTTTACCAGGCTGATAGGTGTTATTAGATTGATTAGCATCAATGTCCATATATGTGCTCTTTGCTTGGCAATGCAAAATGGGAGAACTAAGCTTAGGCCAAAATAGATAAATGGTTAATCTAAGTCTAATATATTGGGGATAAAAGTATGTTCACAGAAAGGGAAATGCCTCAGGTAATACACATTAAGTTGTTAAACTGAGATGAATTGAGATTTACTTCTGACTTTTCCTAGTGTAACCAACTCAAAACTGGGTGATGATTCTTAAAAAAACCATGAAAATGTGACTAGGTTTTGTGAAGTATTGATTTTTAGTGTAACTAGTTATCCTTGAGAATGGACCACTAAAATGAGGTAGAGTATAAAATTTTCCCATTTCAGGGTAGCAGAATTTTAGGATCTCATATCTCGTGATTTGTAGGGGATGGGGTGGAAACTGAAGCTGGATGAGAAATAGCAAGCAAGAGGTCTGAATATAATATTAAGGGTATGGAACAGAATATCTGACAGTTTCTCACTTCTGCAATCTTGACTCTTATGTAACATCTTTGGTCTCTTTGTTGTCATCTCTTATTGTAGAAATTATTTAAGATCTCTGGAACAAGTACCTCCCATTTTATTTGTAACTACAGTGCCTCTGAGGCTGTATAAATACTGCTCTGATTGGTAGGTAGAGAATTCCATGCTTTCAAAGATATAAAATGTACTTGTAGGCTGGATGCCCTTTGAGGTATCAAGTCCCATATCTGCCACCAACCCTTTGATCAGCTCTTCTTTTTTTGGCACTGTTCAGGAGCTTAATTTCTGGGGCTTTCTGAAGACTCTCATCTTTGGTATAAAGAGTAAGAGGTAGAGTGGAAAGGGAAAAAGGTTAGATTGTAAAGCCTGTAATTGTGATCTGCAGAAGAGCTAATTCTTCTGAGTCTGAAAGAGAATTTGGGGAGATTAAGCAGTATTGACTCAACCTGGCATGACGATTTGCTTCCACATAAAACCTTATTCTGATACAAATCAAGCCAGCCATTAACCTTTCAAATAAGGTATGAAAAGTCTTACAAAGAGTGTTCACCTTGCCTTTTTTAGGCCTATTATTAAGATTGCAAAGGCATGAAGTATCATTCTTGACTTGTTCTTGTCATCAAGACCATGGACTTGTCAGGAGAAGAGTCCAGCAATCAAACAAAAGGTTCCACTGCAACAGTCTGTGTCAGGATTAAGTCCCCTCTGTACCCCTTAACACCCTGATCAGTAATTGTTTCCCAGTTGATTTAGGGCTGTGTGCCCCTGCAATGGTAGGTCACTAAGCCAGTTGGCAGATTGAGTTGAATGAGTGCCAATGACAACACAAGAAGAAGGACAAGAAAATCTGCAGGTAAAAGTGAAGGAGACAGGAGGATCTCGACACCCATGACCTGTGATCCTAATACCTGCTGTGGCACTAGATTTTCTGAAGCAGTATCTTAAAAAACCTGTTTCTCTCTGCTGGCCTAGAGGGTTCAGAGCTGTGTATATGACATGTCTGATGTGAAGCAATGTAACTACTCTTCTCTCCATCATCTCCCATCTGAGAAACAGGTGATGAAGACATAATATACTCAGAATTCAAGGTTCTTCATTCTTCCATACCTGTTTTGTCTTGTTAGTTGATGTCAATGTTGTGAGGGGGCTTGGGAGGAGGTATGTCAGTATGGACAGGATACACTGAGCTGTAGTCTCCTTAATTAGCCTTCTGCCAACTCCATGAAAGGCCCTGGAGAGAAGAACATGTCTAGTGACGACGTTCACAGCATCCAGTGCATTTTTTCAGTACCTCTTAGAAAATTCACAACTAAATGTAGAAACTGGCACCATTCTCATGCTTGGATTTTAATCTGGCTCTTCTCAAAATATAGAAGTTTATACCATGCTTCTCAGAGTACAAGAAGGTTGTTTGCAGAATATAAGAAGGTTGAAATCAGTGAGTTTTCTGGAGTTCTGCCATTTTACTCACTATCTAAATTGTTCCAGTGACTTTATTATGCAGGAGAACATGGACAAGGCAGATCTGAGTATAATAAAAGGGGGAAAGCTGTGCCAAATCAGCACCTGAATCAATGAATTTAGTCATCTGACATCTGTTTCGCTTGTCAGGTAAAAAAATTATGCGATTAGCTCAGACACATGCCTACAAAAAAACTGCAAATGTTTCAGTAGGCTTGCAAAGCTGGAAAGCTATAAGCTTTGCATGTTTCTGTGCAAGTACTTTGGAACTAGGGGGGAATCCACATGCTCCCATGCTGAAGAAACATTTATAACTTAAATATTTGTTTGAGAGAGAGTATGTAATCAGGTAGCAAACTTCCTAGAGAGCTGGTTAGCACACAAGTTGGGCTTTCTTTATAAAGGTTTTTAAAATTCATTTTAATAGGTGAGAAAAGCTGGCTGACAATTCAGAACTGAATGGTGATATAAAAACTCTCTCATTCATGGCCCATGGGAATGTGCACATTCACTGGAGCTTAAATCTCTGGTGAATTTTCTGCTATAGCTATATAGCAGCCTAATATTCCTGTCAGAACAGATTTGCAAATGACCCATAAACCAAAGAAGAAACTAAAGCTGAAAGGAGGCTCTGGGCAATATAATTTTCTTTACTGACTTTTTGTCTCAGTCCGAGTCATTGATAAAGGTTTCTGGATGCAACTTCTGTTCAAGGTTAATAAAGAAGACAGGATATGTGGAGGAGAAAGTGTTGGCTTATTAAGAAAAGCAGTTAATTGTTATCTCATAGTGATGAGATTTCATTGGTTTCCATGACATTTGGTCTAGGCTGTGGAGGGAATCTCACTAAAGAAGGGGGATGTCCAGTGTACCAAGAATAGGACATACTGTGTGTTACATGCTGGCTATGCAAAGTAAGCCAGCCAGCTCTAGAGGGACAAATTTCATTATTCATAAAAATTTACATGCATTGGTCAGTGGTCTTAGAAAGCTTTAAATCATAGAATCATCTATGTTGGAAAAGACCTTTAAGGTCATTGAATTCAACTGTTGACCTAGTCCGAGTTAATAGAAACCTTGTCCCTAAGGGCCACATCTGTGTCTTTTAGATATCTCCAGGGGTGGTGGTTCAGCCACATCCCACAGCCTCCTGTTCCAATGCTTGACAACCCTGCTGGTGATGAAATTTTTCTGAATATTAGTCCTAGCTCCTGGGGAGGTGGGGCAGGCACAGAGGAGATGCATGTGCTGTGCAGAGCAGGAACTTGTCCCATGTGTCCCTATCCCTTAACTGTGTCTCCCTGCCCTCCCTTCAGGTTCCCCCAGTTTGGGAAACCTCCCTGTGCTCGACTGTGCCAGCACTGGAGCTGCTCACTTCAGTTTCCAGGGGTTACACTGGCTAAAAACTACATACATGGCTGAAATTCAGTCTGTCTGCATCTATACTTCAGGCACTCGAACAGAGGCGAGGGAATACCCATTTACTGTTTTGTGTTCTGTGAATTAATAAAAAACTTCAGGCTTCCAGCAGCTTGAATCCTCAGGAGAGACCTCTCTTGACTCCAGGGAGCTTTCGAACACACATCAGAGAAGGTGCAGCGTTGTTTGGCAGTTTTTCATAAAGCAGTTCAGAAAGGCTTTGTGCAAGTCAGTTTAGAGAGCTATTTCTCAGTGACACTGTATGAAAAGTTGCAGTAAACATCCCTCTTATTCAGGAACTTTGGAAGTTAACAAAAAGACAAAAAATATACAAAATATATTAAATATTTTGTATAAACATAGCAATGGAGCTGGTGACCTGAGGGAGCCCTTCCACCTCCAGCTTCCAGTAATGTAATCTCTGCCTCAGATATTTTCTCAGACTGAGTCATTCAGCTGGATGGATTTTAACCTTATTTCTAAAAGGAGAGAATCGCTGTATTCAAAGCTATTCAGAGACTGGGACTGGAATGTCACAAAGTTCATGTTTGACAACAACAGTTCCCTTTGTTGACAGTGTGTCTATAGCCTGATTGTCTCCCAGAGAAGACACTTGGCCTAGAAACATGTGATAGGAAGAAGGAAAGTCTTCTGTTAGAGATACAGCACTTGAGCATTTGAGCCTTGGCACAGGCTTCCTTATTTCTTTTAATGAATTTGCTGTTTAATTGCTTTGTGCCTTATCTTTCTGTGATTAAAAGTGAAGGTGAGAATATTTGCTGTACTTATGATATTCAAAGGATAACTCAATGAATACATGTGAGGTAATCAAATTTTCTGAGGATCATTTGCCCCACAGAAATCAATGTTAGATAAATGTAATTATCATTATGAGATTGATGTAAATTTGATGCCAATTATTTCTAAAGTAAAAAATCCCTAAAATTCACAAATCATTTATAGAAATGTTAATCATTTCTCTGACTTTGAATGTTAACAATTGAGTACATCATTATCCATTAGAATTTGGGAAAATGAGGAAAAAGACATCTCTGACATTTTTTTGATGGAACAGGTACAATAGAATAATATAATGAGAACTTATTAAGGAAATACTTTCCAAATAATTTTTTTCAATAAAAAGTCCTAGCAAAGTCTGCTATTTGTCATGTTCCTAGCTCTAATTCAGTTAATTCTGTTTCATATAGTGACAGTTCAGCTGATGAGAATGGCAAATACCTTGAGAGACTCAAGAAAATTAAGTAATTATGTGAAAAAGAATGTCTTCACCACATTCAATAATTACTAGAAAATCACACCACTTGTAATCCTGAGCACCACTTGATGACCCACTATAGTCAGGAAGAACACTTTTTAGTTTATTGATGTTGACAATATCAGTTTATCCTCTCTTCCTTTTCTGGGATGTTCAGCGTACGCTACTGGCTCCTCAAGGATTTTATTCCCCTAGAGCATAATGTGGCCTCAAGAGGTTTCTCCTGCTGGTACACTGAGGGAAGCAGAAAATTCAGCGTGAACTCTCTCTCTGTGTGCTTTGGTCTTACTTACAGCCAAAGTATTGTTTTAGCAGGGTTGGTGCATCATCTAGAGAAGGATACATTTTTGTTCTAAATGCTCGATTTATCTGTAATGACTGGAATTAATAACATATTTATGAGCAGAGGCTGCGGCTAAAATTGGTTGCCAAGACCACTAACACTCTTGATTTTTTTACCTCTGTGTTTTTTTCTGCCTGCCAGTCCTTGATTGTTTTCTGCGTCTGGTTATGTCTCCATAACAAATGACTGTCAAGCACCTTGGGCTGTCGATTTCTAGCATGTTAACTACTGCCTAGTTACTGTCCACATGCTCACTCCAACAGTGTGATAAATTTGATGGTGCTCAAGCCTTAGTGAGAGTGAGGAGAAATATGTACACATGGGCACCTAATGTACAATAAATAAGACAGTTATACTGTCTGTGGGAATTGACTTATATAGCCATAGTTTTTACTTTTCTAGCTTTCTTATTACATACAATTTTTTTCATTCACCCACACATGTGCAGTGAAATTAAACTGGTGTCTTTCATTGGCTGGATCCCTATGTTTTGGGGTTATTAATACTTGCAGTGCACAAACAAAATATAATCGACTCTTTTATGACTCCAGCTGATGACGACAGCAAATGATCCAGAATAGTAGGGACTTCACAGTGTTGTTTGGCTTCACCTCTGTTCTCTCTGTTTTTCATACCAGTCATATTTGTTGTGAAAGGTTTTTCACTGCATTCACATGTAATGCTGGTACATTTGTCTTAACTGAGAATGTTCTGAAATTTCACTTCAAAATGCAGTCCTGCTCTCTAGCTTCTGACTTAGGTAAACCCTTTCTGTAGTAAAGTTGTTAGAATGTATTTCCTGAGCTTTCCACTTTTTCCCATGGCTGTGTGATTTCTCTGCAATGTGTCTAGAGCGTGTTCTTTCAATCACTAGCTTACCACACCTTGTTTTCTTTATGTGTGAAATGTGCTGCCACCTGAAATTATGTGTTGGGGACACTTTTTAAACTTATGCACAAAAGAGCTTAGACAAATCAGTTGCACTGTATTATGCAGTTTTCCCCTATGGCAGTGGGGATAATTTTCCCAGGGGCCAAAATGGTCTATTAATTGGTTTTTACTTGTGAGGTGAACGTGGCCAGAGATAAAGCTTAAACCGCAGATGTAGGAATATTGCTGGGACCATCCAATCAAACAGCCTCGTCTGTATCACTGAGCAACAGACAGACCTGGACATTAACACCTGTCTGTATCTGGAGTGCACCCTCCAGGAAGTTGTATGAGAAAATGCTGGTAATAGATGATCCTGTTTGATGCTGCCTAAATGGTAAAAAATGGTAAAAAAATGGTAGCCTTTCTCTCACCTTGCATCCACTAGGCATTACAGAAAAACCAAACCAGTAGTAGGTAACTCAGGAGTTCTACAGCATAGTACCTATAAGCACCTAAGCATTGTGACCCTTGAAGTCTTGAATGAGGGGTTGGACAATGCAGAATTAACTGGAGAAATACTTATTGAATGTTAAGCAGCAGGTGGAATAGCAAGAAACAGGCAGCACTGGAATTTGCAATGACTGAAGATATAATCATTCCTAACTTATTTTCCTTTTTAAAGCAGCCCCATTACAGTCAGAATTGCATCATTAGAAATACTATTGATCAAGTTCTCATTAGCAGTCATTGGCACTCAACAGCCATTGTTGCATCAGTGCTGCTGAAGCTGATACTGATCACTGGCTTCTGATAAAGAAAGTACAACACTGTCTTTGAAGCCAACTAGTTGATTGAGTTAAATTGCTTCTGTAGTCTCCATAATTAGGAGTGAGTTATCAAACAGTTTAACATCCCACTCTGTGAAGCCATTAAAGCATTACAGGCTTAGTCCAAGTTTCCTTTGTCATCTCATGAGTAATAGCACTGCTTGAAGTCGTTAGTGCCTCAACCTCTCAAACATTAATTGAAGTTTGGTGAGCAGACACCCAAATACCTGACATGAAGAATGACACAGAAGGACAATTCATGCTCTCACAGAACTTTGCTAAGGGAAGAAGCAGATCTTTGACTCCATGGGATCAAGTCACTAAAAATACCATAAATTCTATAGTCTTAAAACTGTTGCTAAGTATGACTCCTCTTTTTCTTCACTAGAGGATTGCTTCTGTACAGTTTTGGCAATTAGTGTAATAATAAGTAGGATTCTGATTTGGCAAGATCAGCTACACAGCTAGAAAGGTCACTCTAAAGTACCCACTATCTTTCATTCCTTTAAAAAAAAACCCCTAAAATTAGAGTAGGTTTTAATGCTCATCCTTGTATGCTCCATTTTAAGCAGAAAGATAAATTGTCTTACAGTAATAGTCATACAAAAATCCAGCATGCTTTGCCCTGGTTTGGTTTTAATAACTAAAATGTCTATTGTGCAAGAAAGCCTTCTTGCAAGTTCCACCACTGTGTGACTGCTAAAAGCTTTAGTCACCTTATCAAAGAGCCAAGGAGGGTTATGGATTGAACTTTCCATCAGCATGTCACAGGTGACATTCAGTCTTAAAGAAGGCTCTATTTGGAGATGATAACATGAAAACATAAAACTTGCTGTAGTATTTCTGTAAAACCAGTGTTCTTGAAAAAAGTGGATTTCTTTTCATTGGTGGAACTATGCACTGGGTGATGAAGACAGAAAGGTATAGCCTCAGTTGGTTCGACCTTTAATAATGCCATTAACTTCTAATCATGCTCTGTTAACTTCAGTAGGCTTTTGCACCGAGGTTTTGTTTTAAAAATTGGTTTTCTCTCTGTATTGAACTAATTGATCCTGCCTGCTGTGCTGATATATGAAGACAAACCAAGAATGCTGATCCTTTGCTTTAGGCATTGTAAATGTAGATGATATCATGAGCTGAAGGTGGAGTAGTAACAAAATCTCAGCAGATTGATGTATCATACTCTTTTTGCCACCCTTATTTTAAAATTTGGGGGAAATGACTGATTTTAGAAGGAAAATTGCATGGAAAGAAAGGGAAAAATGAGAGGTCAAGGAGAAGAAACATTGGCAACTCTGAAATGGAGTAGTAATAGGATAAGAGCACTTTACTTTCTAGATTGCCATCCGCCTTGGATGTCGTATGGTATGTGCAAAGAGGGAAATGAGGCATGGGACATCATTTCTTCATGAATATTTTAGCCCTCATGCTCTTGCAACATCTCGGTGTGACCCAGAACAGCTTCCATGTCCCCATGTTTGAGTAGGCTCAGGAGGTCACCTCTGTCAAAAACATCTGTACTGAGTCTCTGGCAGCTGAACAACGCTGCCCTTGCTTAGTGTGAGCTCAATGCTTGCATTAAACTTGCTTTGATATCAGGGATGGTCTGTGACACTTTGGTTCCATTTGAGAGCCTGAATCGTGGTAACCAGAGAATGATAATAGAATTGCAAAATTTAGCAGAGTAGCTACCTCAGAACATCTATGAAAGACTGTGTCACATGGTGACTCTACATCAACTGTAATCAATTGTTACACCAAAACTGATAAAGAAAAACAGTGTTTTATTCTATTGCATGACTGCACTGAATTCCCTTAACAAAAACCAATACAGAAAGTAAAGAGAATTATTTATTGTTGGAGGTGGAATTCTTTTCAGGCACGTTCAGTATGGATAATTTGAGTTCATCAACTGCAACAACAAAAATGAAAAGCCAAGCTAACAATTTGCAAGCAGATGCTAATTCCCAATTGTTCATGCAACATGGAACATAATTTGAAGTGATTATGAAATTAATGCATTAATACAAAAAATGCTTTGGAGAGAAGCAAATCAGATAAATGTGCATAAAAAGAATTAGCTGTAGACATAATTAGTGAAGCCGTGCTTTATTCACAGTCAGAGGGAAAAATTAAAACTAAACTAAGTAGAAATTTTAGAGAACATTTGAGAATTACCATGTACATTTGAGAATTACCATGTAAGAAGCCAAAATGAAATAAAGCCTGGAGCTTCAGGAGAGCTAACACATAGACACGTGCTTTGGAATTAAAAGGTACAAAAAGTGTCATGTCATTTATTTGGGAAAGGCGCAGTTACTTGCATGAGTAAGGAAGAATTTCCAGCTGTATGAGCACATATTCTAGTTGAAGATGACTCAAAGCCTGGAAGCAGGTAGATGGTAGAACAGAACTGTGTGCCATGAATCTGAAGAGACTTTATACTGTACAGTGAGAAGTGAAAAATCGACAGACCAGATCAGAAGATTCTGTGCTGTGTTTGCTGCTTTCTCCTCTAATTCCATGACCCATTACAGGGCAGGAAAATCAACCTGATTCATACCTGCAAGAAAGAGACTTCGTTCATGTTCAGTTCTAGTCCCTGTACTAGGTTTTTTTCCCATCTTCATGCCTAAAAATCAAGAAGTAGCAGAACCAGGTATACCAAGACAAAGTTGATATTGATCCAGCAAAATGTTACCATCATCTGTTGTGTAGATGTGTGGTGATAGGTAATTACTTGAAAGCAATTCCATTTAAATCTAGTAAGAAAATACCACTAAGAACCGTTAGATTTTGTAGCCATCTCCCAAGAGAAAAGAACTGTAACTCAGTGCAGAAATTGTGGTGCTAACTCTGATGATTATGTCAGGAGTCTTATAATATGTACCTTTTCTAAAGCTGTCAGGTGGTAGAATCAATTTTAAATTGGAAAGAATTTAAATCTTTGTTAAAATAAAGCTTCTAGACTTCAGAGTTCCATAGAAAAGCTTTTAAGAAGTAAACAGTAACTAAATTACCTGCTTTCCTCACCCTAAAACCAGCAAAAAGGTAAAAAAAAAATCCTAAATGAAATTACATTTTTATGAACGACTCTTTGAAACCAGATCCTTATTTTTGAGGTAGTTAAGTTTTAATATACTAAGTCTTTATAAAACATGTGAGCAAAGTAAATGGAAAAATATTCTTCTACTATGTGAAAAATAACCTTTATTATTGCAGACAATTTAGTAAACTTACTGCTCTTATTTTTGCTGTGTATAAGTTTTCATTTTCTTTCACATAGATTCTATACAATTTCAGGAAAAAAAGAAAAGTCTGAAATGTGAATTACTCTTTTTCCAAAACATTGATAATTATCCTGAAAAACTGTACTTTTACTTTTCCTCCAATTTCTACCAGCCAGAACATATATTTTGAGTAGCAAGTGAATACTCCAATATTTGTCTTGTTGCACTTTCAGTTAAAATTCTCACTTTCAGAACACAAAAGCAGCAGATTCTAAAGGATCTGATATTTGCCTCAGACAGGTATAGTGCCACCAGCTGCAATGAAGTCAGTCCCAGTAATTTGGCAAGTAAAGGGAAAACAGATGAAGGAAAATTAGCAGTTTCTTACTAACCCTACCTGGTTTAAGGAGCTTTTATTCAAAGTTATTGCTGGGTTCCAGGGGTTCATGAGGACTCTTCTTGCTGGAAGCACCAGTCCCCGCCTGAGAACTGATGGACTGGTTTAAGTGCTCTGGATAAAACCAGCCATGTTCATTGAACAGTTTCAGCTGGTGAATTTTAGGTGAAATGAGATGAGATCGTTTGTATGAAATGAAGGGACAACAGCATTTTGCAGAGAGATGGAGGTGAGCAGGTATGGATATTAATGTCCTGGAGACCAGCAGGTCACCTCTGCCCAGTGTGAGGTGATTTCGTTTGTGATGTTCCCTCCCCTTTGTTTCTTCACTTGGGGTGTGCTAGAAAACATAGGCAAGAGTAAGAACCCCAAAATGTTAAATAGCACAGCGGCACACAGGTGCCAGGGCTGGCCACAGGCAAGTGACATGGCTTGAAACAGTTGGCTGTGAAACCGGGTATTCAGTGAATTGACCATCTGCCCAGGCTTGGCATAACTGTCAGACAGAATCATAGAGTGGTTTGGGTTGGAAGGGAGCTTGAAGATCATCTCATTCCAATTCTCCTGCCATGACCAGGACACCTTCCACTGGACCAGGTAGCTCAGCACCCATCCAACGTGGACTGGAGCCCTGCCAGGGCTCATCATGTGAACCGTGCATTTATCACTAACTCACCCTTCAGGGAAAATTTGCTCCCTTGGTGACCCTCTTTTCCCTATCTTTTTTGGAGCTCTGCTTGGGTTACCACACTTTTAGGCCAAAAGTTTCCTCTTGTTTTCATTAGGATTAACAACCCTTAGGGCCCAGTGTTTGGGGCTGGGAAATGCTATTGTTTGTAATACGCTTACAGTGCAAGTGGCTTCTTTCTTTTTGTGCCATTGATTGATTAGTGGAGTTTGTCCAAGTAATTTTCCCTCTTGATATGTGCGCTTTACTTCTCTAGCACAAAGTTGGTGTGAAGATTAACTAATTAATCTCATGAGATTCTTTAGTGAAAGGAATGCCTTACTGAGCAACAGAACAAAGTAGGGGCAATATGTATGAACGCAGCTCCTTCCAGATGTCTACAAAGCTGAGGATCTTTTTCTCCCCAAAGCAAGTAAGACTGAAGAATGTCTCAGCTTAATTTTTTTTTTCTCTGTTCAGTACAATGCAGAACATCTGTTGCAAAAGAATGGATAATTAATAATTGAAACTAGATTGCACTGTCCAAAATAAAGTGCCTATAGTACTTGTAGATTTCCTGAGTGTTTTGCCTTTGTTTCTTTATTTCTTCTCAAAGTATAATAATCTGTCATTGTTATGAATTAGATTTCATTTCAGAATGGAAGTTTCTACTGTGTTTTACTTAAGTTTTGAGTAATATATTTTCAAGCTGGTTATGATGATAAAGCTTTTTATGTCAAATGTAAAGGAAGAGAGCAGTGTGTAGTAATAATGAAACAGGAAAAAGAAATTTTCATTTCATGTCAGGTTACTAAATTAGACCCATTCTGTGGAATGAAGAGATAAAAATCTAGAATTTGATTTGAGTGAGATTTGAAAAACCAAGAAGCTTAATCTTTTCATGTTCCTTCCCCCAGAACTGATTGCTCCAGAGCTCATGTTTATGCCTGTGATTAGGAGCTGAGCCTGACGAGTTCTATTTTCAGCACTGCTACGGGATCCCAGCGGGTGAAACTAACCTTGGTGCTTTGGGCTCATACAGCACTTCCAACTTCCAAAGCTCTTGCTAAGTTGAGATAGACTTTTAAGATAAAAGGAATGTAAAATTTGTGGTTTTGTTTATTCTAGAACTGACATAACCCCAGGTATTTAAAATTAACACTGAATGAAAACTAAACAATATCAGATTGGATAGGCCCCAAGAGTTTGTGGAATCTCCATCCTTGAAGATATTTAAATATTGACAGGAAAAGGTCCTGAGAACCTATCTGTACCTTTGAAGCTGCCTCAGTGTGAAGGAGTTTGAAATAAATGATCTCTAGATGTCTTTACATATCTAAATTAAATAATTTAAATTTTAAATCACTGTATAGTTCTAGGTAAGGCAAAAGTAACTCAGAAACATCCTGCAGTAATCTATTAAGTTAAATTAATGAAAGGCTGTCTTTATTGTCTTTAGCATTAAATTTCTATTTTTTGGTAAGGATGACGCAAATAAGAGCTTGTTTCCTTTTTTACAGTCCTCATTAAAATACTAGGTGCATTAAGTCAGGTAAGGACAAAATGTAGAATCTTTATTTTCATTTAATTCTGGTGTAATGGAAATGGAAGCTGGACTTAAAAACCCTAAGGTTTAAAAAGTGGCACAAATCTTCAGTGACTCCTTTCTCCCCTATCCCATCTCTTTTCATCCTTTGATTAATTATTACCTCAAAGCAAAAGTATATAATTTGATAGTTCACCCTGACTGCTGGGATTGAAGCTTACTGTTGAGAGGGTGAAGGTCGATGTTTCTCTCTGGCACAACCCAGCCCACAAGCAGTGACTCAGCAGCTCACAAAAACCCTGAAGATGCCGCAACTTCTTCAGCTTTAATGGAAAAAAAAAAAAAAATAGCTGAATCTATTCGGGTCTTGTCCAAGGTGAGCGCTTTTGCAAACGGGGCTTGTGCCAGCGCTCAGCTACAAAAAGAAAAGGCTGTAGGTAGGAACCTGTCTCCTGGATGGATGTCCCGACGCTGAGTAACGAGAAGAGCTTGTGGGGGTGCACTGCCCTCTCTTGGATTTTGGTAGGAACAGGAACAGTCCCATCCCAGTTGGTGCTTTCAGAGGTTTGCTGCAGTGACGCTCAGAGTAAGGGAGGGGTTGTTTTTGTATGCTGTTGTCTCTTAGGAAAAATCTCCCTGCACCTCTGGACTTTCTGTATACCCCATTCATATCAAGTAGGATTGACAGAGAGAACAACTGAATCACACCTGCTCAGGTGTCTCAGCCTCATGTTTGCTTTACTTGAGTCTTTATTGCACTGACCCAACCCTATACCTGCGACTTTGGTGATATATAGTACACACCACCACATAAAATATTTGTAAGTTGTTGTTCATACATACCCTCACTCTTTCTATCTAGTAAAACAACCACAGATGATTCCTACAGATAAAAAATAGAACTTTCATTGGCTGCTTTATACTGCGGTCACTTTTGGCCTGTTATGAACATCTTGAATAATACAGAACAGGTAAATTGATTTCTTTTTCCATACACCAGCCAGCTTTTTTATGTCAAATGACATTCATCAAGATGCCAAATGCAACTCTCAACAATTATTTTATTAGGAATACTGTGCAATCCCAGCTTTCAAAAATATTGGCAGATGGTAATTTTTCTCTTAAAAGATAGATAGTCCTTTGCCATCTAGTATTCTGGTGACAAGAGATTGTCTTATCACTCAATGAGTACTAAATCTTTCATGGGTGCAAACAAGATGAACTCACTGTCTGAACCTTTTGCCATGTCATTTCTCTTACATTTAAACAGCCAAGATTTGAAGAAGATGATCATATCCCTCCAGTTATGGATGGACCTCCTGGGGGTTCTTGCCCAGATAGTGATGATAGTTTCCACTGTCTGGATCTGGATTCAGTCTGAATCTGAATTACACTGTCTAGTCATCATGAGTATGATTTTTTTGACAGTGACTTGAAGTATGTTACCCTCCATATCAGCAAAGTGCAAGCTGATTTAGTGAGTTTGAATTATGTGTCTTCGTATGAATAAGAACTTCTTTCTTCTTAAGTCACTGAGTAATAGTTGCAAAATAACTTGTTCACAGACCTTTTCCTTGTATTAAAGAGGTCATTTCTACTTACCTCTGAGACCATTCCAAACCAGGTCATCATTCAAAGGCAATATTCTTCTTTTTTTCTTCAGTGTTAAAAGTGTAATTCTGTCACCGAAGTCTTTTCTTTCCTTACAAAATTGCTGCACTTTCTGAGTTAACATGAACTTCTGGCAATGAAATACTCCACAATGCCTCAGTTGAATTATTGGTGTATTATTTCAGTGGTGTCTTAACGAAATTGCTCAGCAACTAAGCTTGTCTTTTAGTTGGCATTAGAGACAGCTTCAAAACTGTCAGTTTTAGCTCATTTCATGTTTTCTTTTAGGTGCTCATACTGTTAACCAATTTATTTGAAGCAGAAACTTGGGCCAAATTTTATTGACATTACTCATGTGCACAGTTCTGCAGCAGCTGATGTTAGCCATGAGGAAAGATCGTTAAAACTTCATGAAGGTGTCAGTCTCCTCTTTCCCTATTAATATCCAACTAAATGCTTGTGTTATTGCTTTTGTAATTTTGTCTCCCATTTGTTTGCTCTTGCAAACATGTACTGCTTCCAGCAACTCAGTCCTGTAAAAGGAATGTCTAATTTGCTTTACAGTAGTATTGCGTTTATTTCAGAATTTCATGACCAAAGCAGTTCCTTTCTTTGCATTGTTTCACTTTATCTTCTTCTAGGCTTCTTCTAAACTTAAGCAATGAACGAGTTCAGTTAATGAAAACCAGAGCATGTTTCTTTGAAATGCGTGCGTGAAGTGCTGAATCTGGAGGATCAGATTCTGTCTTTACTCACACTCACACACAGTTACACAAACTCTCACTCTCACACACTCTCACACTCACTTGTAAAAGGCAATCCAAATTCAGAAGTGATATGTAAAGTGGCAGAAATGACATTTCATTATGTTGGAACTGCACAGCACTGATCCTCTTGCAGTCAGTCACCATGTAAAAAAAACAAACCCCACAACCCGCTAAAATTATGCAACTGACATGCAGAGAAGCTGGAAAAAAACGCAGCTCTTTAGCGAATTTAAGTAGGGAATGCCCTACTTTTGTTAGGAGTAGGACATTTCTGGTTTCTGTTGCTGATTTCCTCTTTTGCTGTGTGTTGTGAGAAATATTACTTGTCCTGTGTGGATGACCAGGGGTGGGTCTATGCATGAAGCATGTGATGGTATGGATAGTGAAGATTCTTTCAGTGGATTTGACCTGATTTGCATTTTATCCCTATTTCTGGTCAGATGATATCTGTTGATATAGAAGGGAATGAAAAAACATGTAACTGTATGAAATATATTTGTATTTTTTTTCATACTGTTCTATTTTACTTACACTATGCTCTTTTCTACACAGTGTTACCAAAAAGCTAGTCCAAGTAGAGATATGAGTGGCCAAAATAAAAGATTGAGAGCAATTCTGGACTTTTTTTTACTAAGCCACTAAATCTAGCATTCATGGCAGATGTATAAGGATCACAATTCCATCTCTAAAAACAAAATCAGAGTCCTCTTGCTAAGAATTCCTGGGATTCTTTGTGACGACAGCAAAAATCTATGTAATTGTTAATGGCAATGTCATCAGCAGAGTTAGCACTGAAGAAGGGGTGAAAAAAGTGTGGACTGTTTTAAGGTCTGTAAATTATGTTTGGTTTTCATTTGTCATTTCTGTGAAAAGCAAATCACGTTTCTCCCTTGTTAGAGGGGAGATGATAAATGGATGTCTTGCGTTTGGTTGCAAAAGCCTGTGTCAACTGTATTGGCTTTTTATTACAGAGATAAAAACCCATCCATTTGGAGCATCAGGAAGTGCAGTGTGTTCTTGCTCTGCCTGGTGTGAATAAGGAGATTCTGATCATTGCTGAACACTGATCTGAACAGAGAGTAATTACTCTTGCTGGGAAGAAGTAGAGTCTTTGCTCATACACACTCTTCACTTTTGTTTAACATAAGACAACAATAAACCAGACCAGAGGCACTCTAAGCTTGGGCTCCCACTACAGAGGGCTTTTGCTGGAAGTGAGAGGCAGATGAATATGGCTCTTCTTACTCCTGCGTTAATAATTTAATTTTGTAGTGGTGGAATCAGAGGTAGTTTAAAAACTGTCAACATGAAAATCATGGGCCCAAGTCTTCACATAGAGCCCAACCAAGCTGATAATGTTATTGTTGTGTAGATGGATGGGGGTTGGTCATTTCTCTCAGGTGACAAGCAATAGGACAAGGGGAAGTGGCCTCAAGTTGCACCAGAGGAGGTTTAGGTTATATACTAGGAAAAATTTCTTCACTGAAAGGGTGGTCAGGCATTGGAACAGCCTGTCCAGGGAAGTGGTGGAGTCACCATCCCTGCAAGTGTTTGAAAAGTGTGTAGATGTGGTGCTTAAGCACATGGTTTAGGGGCGGACCTGGTAGTGTTAGACTAATGGTTGGACTTGATGATCTTAGAAGTATTTTCTGGCCTTTTATCCCATGGCAATTTCACGTCATTTGGCAAGGGAACACCTCAAAGATCATATTTGATTTCATGAGCTAGGTTGCCTTTCCCTACAGGCTCTAGGGACCTCTAGGGACCTAAATTTAGGGTGTGATTTTCATGTGCAAAAGTCATCTTGATTCCTCTGTGATGTTTGGAATAAACTCATCCAAAAATCAGTATTTCTGAGAAAGCAGAATATGCTGTATTAGGCACTGTAGAAGCAGAGCAAGATGTTTGATGCTTCTTTGAGCAGCTCACATTTCAGGAAATCCAGCATGCTTTCTACAGTCAAGCCAAAAATTATAAAAATAGTTTCTTTCTAATCTCTTTATCTTAGATATTCTTAGCTGTTAAAGTTTAGTGCATCTAAACTTAGATTAATTTTTGTTATTGTTGCTGGTTTTGGTTTTTATGCTTTTCTTGTTCAACACTTTTCTGTCCAGTTGTATTTTCTGTATAAACAGCTGTATAAAGTCAATGGGTAATAGAGTACTTAAAAGCAGAAATTGGCTTAATTTATTTAAAAGGAAATTCTAAAGTGTACTTACTCTGTATTTCATATGCTTCAACAACAAAAGCATTAAAATTAATTGTACTTTCTCTCCTTTCTCATTTATATTCCAGGCAACTTAGGCAATAAAACTAAACTAACATGACTGCAACTGCATTAGCATGTAGTGCAGCTCAGTGAAAGTGTGTTTGTGGAATGAAATGGTTGATGTTGAGATGACATCTGCAGCATGGGCATTTTGGAGGTAGAGGGTCTGACTTTGGAGTAGTGTTAACGTGATACTCCAATCTGAACGCCCAGCACTGCTTGGAAAACATTTAGTTTCCTTGCAAAGGAATGCATTTCCTGTGCTCTGAGATCACTGTGGCCCAAGTTTGAACACAAGGACTTGCTACAGGGGTTTCCCCAAAAATTTTGGAGTGTTCATTTCAGAAGCACACTCCTGGTCTGCTCTGGAAGGTTTATATAGATGCACACAGCATTTTCCTCTTGTTTTGACATACTTTTCATACAGGTATCGATTTATTCTACTTATCCAATAAATGCTATCTTTTGGGCTTGTAACTCTTGATTATTTACACACAGATATGTTGTAATGAAATTTGCTTTTCTTATCGTATAAAAAACATGGTGCTGTGGCTGTGATGTGAGTAGTGACTGATAGTCAACTCTGGCTTGTTTAGCTTTATGACACGTGTACAGAGTGATTAGCAATACAAGGTACAGCAGTGGAGCAGATAGTGCTGAAAGCTGGTCTCATAGTTAGCGATCTGACTGGTGCATAGAGTCATCCATCAACTCCCTGCCCTGCCTCCCACTCTCTGTGTGCCCTCGCATAAATTTACAGAAGTTCTGCACAGCTCTGCCACATCTGAGGTGCTACTGGCATATGAAACAAAACTGGTGTGTCCTGAAGCGCTTTTACCTACAGAATGGCTGGTTATCACAGTGCAAAGCCAAGGCTTTTGGAGACCAGGGGCACCTGAAAACAAAGTACTAGTAGCCCAGGGTGGTAGTTAGCAGATTAAAGCCAAAGTCAGCAGTGTTTGAAAGTCTGTTTAGGCACTTAACTTTTATTGATTGGGTGAGGAATTAGGTGCTTCAGTGCCTCAACAATTTCTCCCTCCAATCCCTTTCTAAGAAATGCAGATAAAAGCACTTTCACACTTCAGAGGAGTGGCCTGACAGAAAATGTGTTAAGGCAGTGATGTGCTTGGATGTGATGGTGATGAGGTCAGATGAGTTCCTTGCACAGGTAGAAGGAAGTATGTGAGACTAGAGTGGACTTTGATTAACAACTTGCCTTGGAGGCACAATCCAAAGGCAGTGACAAGACTCTTATTGACTTCAGGGAGCTCGGATCAAGCCCATTGATTTGTGCTTGTTTCTGCTCTAGTTGCTCTAGTCCAAATTAATGCTGTGCTGTGATATTTCCAAATACCAGCATAACCAAAATCCACTCAAGAAGGAAGTCATAAAAATAGGAAAATCATCATGCTTGAATCACAGTACTGAATCAATAACTGTTTAACATAGGAACCTTGTCCCAGAAATTATTGTGATAAGAAAAAGGAACCAACTGATAAACATCACAATTTTTGGTTTCAGAAGCTGGATAGGCTACCTAGTGACAGTATATTTATATATATTGATAGTTTTATTAATAAACCCTACTGTGTAGCTTCTACCATCAATCAATCTTCAGTTTAAAAATCACATGAATTATATGCTTGGTGTATTTGAAAGTGTTATATGAAAATAAAAAAGTTTAAAAATGCACACTTTCATTACAAATTTCTAAAGTAAATCAGATATAATAGGAGATTCTACCTTTATGCTACAATGGAAACATTACCTATTTTATGTTAGAGACACTGTGGGGTTTTGTAACTGGTCTGAGATTATTCAGGATTTGAAAGTTCAGAGATTTTGCAGAACCCCAGATGTCTATGTCACAGGCCATCAAGGGGGTTTCTAGAGATAGAAAAAAAGATTTGGCAGCTGCACAATAATGAAGGACGTATTCTGTGTAGATTATATATGTATTTACACCTTCACCTATGAATAGTTCTTTAGCATCTGGTGTCTCACCAGATGCTATGTTTCCTTATAATTCATAGGTAGTGAGTTAAGTTGTATCTAACTCTGCCTGCCTAAATGAAAGAAGAGAAGGAAATAGTGTGTGATTTTTGCAGTGCTCAAACCCAGATAGGAATTCGCTCTGAGAAATGACAGGTGTGGATCCTTTCATTTCAGGCTTGTCTAAAAACAGATCAGTGTTTGCCATTTGCAAAGCAACTTAGAAAAAATAAAATAAAAATGCTAATGATTCGAGCCTTTAATACCTTTTCAAGGCGAATATTCTTTAAAACTTTTCATGTTTTTCAGTCATGATGCCTCATTCCCATTCCTTAGGGGTATTACTCTGTTGCTTGCTGAAATACTGAAATACTTTTTACTGCTCAGACCTATATATTCTCTCATGCAGAGACACATGAGAGCAGTAACTCGTTATTGTCACTGATTCATCAGCAATGCAGACCAATTAATTAATACCACAGATAATGGGGTAAAGTAGCTGCTACAACTGCAAGCCATATATCTTTTGTCACTCCTAAGCTAACACTCCTGGACAGAGCTAGAAAGCAAATTTGCTATGCAGAGATTATTTCTGATACACCACCAAATCTATAATTCACAGCACTGTAGAAACTGGAGGTGGAAAGAACACAGCACATTATCTAATGTGTTCTCGTGCCAAAGCAAGACTGCTTGTTGCAAGCAGCCAGGTTGTAATATTTCAGGCAGTGAAACTGCCTTCTCTGAAATTTCTGCCAGAGTCTAACAAAACCCACCATTAGAGATCAGTCACACCTAACTTTTTGTCTGCCACTCCAGTAGATCATTCTTGAAAACTCTAGCAGCCCACTGTACCTCCCAGGTAACTTCTGTGCTCTAGTGTGAAAAATTTCAGGTTTAATTTTTCAAATAACCTAAGCACAGCTTCATTTAGGTCTGGTTTAACTAGTGGTAAAGTCATTCTGCCTGTTTGATCATACGTTATGTGTTTGTATACATAGCTGAAACATACTGTTTTCATTCCTGAAACATTGGCTATGGTGGTTTTGACATTACATTGAAGCATTTTGTAATAGTCATATATAATAAGCTTCTCTGAAGTTCCTAGCTGCTTGCTTAGTTTTCCATCTGACTCTTAACCACTGTGTTTTCATCTCTCCCTTCCATACAGATTATGCTGCTGACTGATCCAGAAGTTGAAAGCAGCTTATTAATCAGTTCTGATGAAGGAGCCACCTATCAAAAATACCGTCTGAACTTCTACATCCACAGTCTGCTTTTCCACCCCAAACAGGAAGATTGGATCTTAGCCTACAGCCAAGATCAGAAGGTAAGAATTGTGGGTTTGTTTGCTTAGGCAGAACCTAGAGTTTCCCCATCTCTCTGTGCAACTGCTGCAGAGCATTCAGGATAGTCTTCAGGGTGATACCAGTTTGGTAGTTCCAAGCAGAAAACAGTGACCAAGTCTCAGTGTAAAGGTCAAAGTAAAGGACGTGGGCATCTGCTCTGTTCCTGGGGCCCAGCCCTCTGTTACTGATCTGCCAGTCTGTGTTTATTCATCCATCCTTTTGGCAATACTGTGTGACAGGTAGTGGGCACAGAAGACAACTAGGATCCTTCACAAACCTCTAATGAGGCTTTTGGCCTCTTATTCAACAATTCTCTTCCTCCAGTTTAGTATCAGCTCCAAGAACAGTATAAGACACTCCTTGTTCCTCTCTGGTTGGCATATTTTCAAGTAGTTTTTTATTTTCTAAGAGGAAAAAGTAGCAGTGAATCAATTTCCCTTGAAGTCCAGCTCCCTCAGTATGGGTAATCCATCAGCCAAATAAATACGCTGTGAGATTTGCCTTCATTTTTTGCTGCCCAACCTAAAACAACAACACAGGACTTTATTTTGGAGAACTCATTGTTGGAATTTTTTGAAAATCGGACACATCAATACTCACAAGTCAGTTTTCTTACACTGAAGGACTTGATAGACCTCAATCTGTTTAGTTCAACAGAAAGCATATTGAAGGAAAACTATATTGTTGCGCATAAACATTTCCATGGGGAAAGACAAATCATAGGAGAAACCATTTTGATTTAGTGATAAAAACTTCTAACAAAAATTGATGGTTAGGAGTCACTGGCAGATAAACTCATCTGTGAGGTGACTAGCCTTTGGAGCAAACTGCTCCGAGAAATTGCAGATTTCACATCCTGGCGTTTTAAAGTTTTTGAATAAAACTGTAAAAAGACCAAGAGTTTGTTGAGCTCCCAGCAAGGGTAAAAGAGTGCAATATCTTGGCACTTAGCATATCAGCTTTTATACAAAGTAATGTAGTGGTCTTGCCTTTGTTTTGTGTATGATGAGTCTATGAGAATAGAATCTATGAATATAATCCATAATCTAACTGTTGGCTGAATTGTTCATGTAGGTTATACATTAATGTAAGGATCAACATAAAAGGTTGAAATCTGTGATGTTTTCCATCTGTGTTGTTAGATTCATTGTGAAATAATTAAACTACTGATTTTCATTTTGCATAAATTAGACATGTTTTTATTCTTATTGTAAGCCTGAGAAAACAAAGGCATAAGGAAACTAAGTAAGTAAAGTTGCAAAATGATCATATTGAAATTTCTGGAATATTTCCATCCTTCACTTCACACTCAAAACCAGAATCCTTCCAGGACTGTAGGTTAATACCCTTTGCAACTGAGAAATGCGTCTTGCCTCCTAATTCTTTCTGTACAGTCAATTGCATGCAATACTTTTCACTCACCCCTCTCACAGGGTTTTGTAGAGTGTAGTATGGTTATACTTTGTTCTGAGGAAGGTGCAGATTAAATTATTTCTGTGTGTACAGTGTGTAATTGGACAATGCCAAAATGTTTCCTTTCCCTTGTGGCTGTTCAGTTCTCTGGACTGATGTGAAACAGAAGTTGGTCTCTGATGTCTTTTTAGGACCATTGGAATGAAAGTTACTGTGTTTTAGCAATAGGAAATTTATTATATGAAGATCAATGAAACTTTCAGTGGGAACTTTGTCAAATAAAAGTAGGACGTAGTAGAAAATTCATTTCAGTTGTTAGGGTATTCAGTCTAATCAGGAAATAATTCTAAATTAGAGGCCATGTAGCTAAGGCTTATTTAATTTATGATTGATGGCTACCAAGAAGTATATTGTCACTATTCCGTAGGAAACTCCCACTCTTCCACAGAATCCTAAAAGACAATCTGGATATAAGAACAAAGGGTCTGTTTGTGTGTTGACATGAATTTATGGGGTTGGTGTTGAAGTTGTGTGTGAGGGGTGTTTAGGGAGAGAGGACGTAGGCTGTATTATAAAATTTTTTTGTTATGGCATTGATTAGAAAATTGGATAACTGTTGGTAATTCAATACTGTAGTTGCAAGACAAAAATCAGGTAGCACAAAGTCTGTAGATCTGTACCAATTAACTCCAAAATAGAATTTTAAAAGTAGACTGGATGGGTATGAGTCACAGGCCTGGTTTCTACTTTAAAGCCTAATGGATACATTTTCTGACTTCAGCAAGCTTTGGCCAAGAACTGTAGAGGGTAACCAGCAGGCGAAGGGTATTAATCAGCTTGGACTAAATTAAATGTAACTCGAACTAAGGGTCAACTTCAGCCCATGGCTAAGTGTAAATGACTCCCATTGGTTTTGTGTTTGTATAGCCAAGGGCAGAATTTTCTCAGAGTAATTAGGAGGTCCTGCAGGTATTTAGATAATTGCAATGGGAGCTGAGGGGTGCTTTGCAACAAATGACACTGCTGTTAGCTATTTCCTGATCTTGTGCTAATGCCGTATTTAAGGGAAGAGAATCCATTACTCCTTGGATTCCAGGCTCCATGTGCATACTGACTGAGAGTCACCCAAGGAGGCAAGGGAAACATATCTGTGTGGTAAAGAATTTACATTTTGAGGCCACTAACTTTGATGCCACTGACTCAAGAGGCTGTGATGGGGGCTTTGAAGAGTAAATTGGATTTTGACCAGTTAGGATTGGTGCAGTCATTTAATTTTGCTGTTGACAGGAGGGAGGTGATAATCAACTAGAAAACACTTTTACATCCTTCTAGCAAGCCACTTGATTGTTGTCATCCATTTGCATCGTGTCATTGCAGCAAGTGGGATGGGGAAAATCGGGTGGTGAATAGAGCAAGAGCTGGAGAGACAGGAATCACATTGGATTTGGACTGTTTTGGTTCTCAGAAGTTGTCCATGCAATTGAGGACTGATGAGGGCAAAGCCAAGAGTAGTGGATGCCTCTCATTACTCAGTTGTAATAAACAGTAAATGGGTCACACAGAACCATCCCTCAATCTCTTCACCGCCCACTGAGTCTATCAATATGAAAAGATCTTTTATTGTTTGTTTTAATAGGGATTTACTCAATTGTAGGGAAATCTGTTTTAACTGAAGTAATTTTATGTCCCAGTTTCTTGGGTGTTGTTTGTGAGTGAATGTGGTTAATTACTGGGGTTCAGCTGATGAACAATAACTCGTTAAGCTTCAGTGACTAGGTTGCTTTTGTTCACATATCTTTCTCCTGTGTCTCTGCCTTGGGCAGTGGACTTGAATTACCACTGCTGACAGACCAGTCCCTTATTCAGTCATGGCTTTTTCCTGCCAGTCTTGAGAAAAAAAAGAGCAGCAAACCATCTGCTGCCTGCACTAATTGCTTCATGATTGCATTAATTGTTCTGGCTGAAAGTACAGTTGTTACTTGGCTGATTCTTACCACATAATTGCAGAACTACTGCATGCTTCTCTATTTTCTGTGTAAAGGAATTACAAATCAGAAGGAAACTCCAGACACAGTAAAGCAGTGCTTGTGAGGCAAAAGCTTTTTGGAGGTCTTGTATATGTGAGCTCTCGTGGGTTTAATCAGCTTGCTTGTAGAATGAGGGGCTGTATTTTATGGGAGTATTACTAATGTATTACTGTGTAATCTTCAAAAGTGGTTTGCTGTGTAATCAGACCGTGGAATATGAGAGCCTCCAGTTCATGTGGAGACATCTTCTGCTATTCAGATGGGTCAGACACACAGAGGAGTGGTTAGTAATCAGCCAGGAATAACAGAGCTATTTGGGGAGATGAAATAAAGGTGGAATTGGGAAACAAAAGTCAGACAGGCAAAATGCAGAGTCGTAATTGCCCAGCTCAGGAATAAATGCACAGAGGCACTCAAGTGCTGAAAGGCAGCAACAGAGGCTGAAAAGCAGGTATAAAATGGAGTTATTGTTGTTGCTTCTCGTCTCTCATTTTAAAGTAACTCTTGAAAAGTGAGGCACCCCAAATTAGAGGAGCCCTGTCAACATAGCACTAGTAAATGAAGATGTTTTATGTTTTGGGGTTTTTTTTTTCTTCTTTCTTTATTCATTTCAACCTTTTCCAAATACCTGATTCCATCAGTCTACCTTTATTACTCTGTGTATCATGCTGAAGATGAAAGTTAGGGACTGATACTTGGCTGTATTTCTGAAGTGCTGAAGTTTGGCAAATCAGGATTCTGGTACTTTTGAGACACCCTATCTTCTGACATCAAGCCATATCATCATCTTCATTTTTCTGCATTATAGGATGTCCACTCCTCGTGCATGTAAGTGGAAGAGAAAGGTATTCTTATATCTGGGATGATAGAGAAACCACTTAGAAAAGAGATACAGATTCGTATGGCCACAGGATGTCTGTGAGGGGGCAGGCCAACACTTAAAAGTACCTTCAGCCCCATCTATCCATGTGTTTTGGTCTATTACGTGTGTCTGACAGTGAAGTGTCTGCCATAGATGTAGCCAGTATTCACTCTTTAAGATGTGATGGGCTATTCTGATTACACTCCGTAATTTTAAAACCTTTCATTCCACTGTATTAGGATCTTATTTTGAGGGTGAATCTGCTTAGAAAGGATCGCACCTGGAACTTCCAGGGGTTCCTTTCAACATAAATTATTCCTTTTGTATTTAAACACTCCTAGTTTCAATGGTAACAGTAATTTCTTACTTAGACCAGAGAAGGAAGAATAAGATTCAGATTAATTTTATCAGAAATTGTACCATAGGTAAAAAAGAAAAGCAAAAAAAACCCCAAAAGCTGTTACCATCAAGTGACCTCCTTTTGGTGTGTTTTTCTCTTCTCCCACACTGCTGACAGCAGTAATGACAACAATTTAGAGGACTATTCACTTGGGCTAATGTTGGCTGAGGGAGGCTAATCCCATCTAAAATTAATGGAGAGGAAGAAAGCTTCTCTAGAGTGGTAAGCATTAGCCACTTTGAATCATCCTCTGGAAAAGCCTATCTCTTTTGACAGACTGTGGACACAACCAGGGAGCTAGTTTGCATAAAGCTAACATTAGCCTATGTGAATAACTCCCCCTTTCCCTATGGCATTACTCCTGCAACAGTCTTACACTATTTGTGTTAATATTTGGGGCACCACTAATAATCCAAACCAGTTTTCCAGCAGACTTGATTCTCTTTGATGCACATTGTTGAAGATGAGAAAGTAACAAGTAATTTCCATGTTAAAAGTTGTTTGCCCCAGATTTTGCAAGGTTGCACTTTCTGCTCGATCTCAGATAACTCTTCAGGGTTACCAGCACTTGTGCCAGGGATGCATAGGGTCTTCCACGCAAAAGCCTTGTGAATGCTCTTCCCTGTTTTTAAGACATTCCATGTGGTTATGTTTTTAACAAGCAATGCAGAGAAATACCCTCATTTTAGCTAGGGCTGTGTGTGAGGACTCAAAGCACAGACACCTGTTAGGCATCCTGGTAACACATCTTGCACACAACCCTTTGCAAATATCCCTTGCTATCTCTAGGCAAATTGATAAGTGTTTGGTGGCAGTCAGCATCCTGAAAATAAACAAGGAAGGGACATCAAAAGGAGAATAATGATGCCAGATTGTATCTTTTTTTTTTCCCCTTTCCTTTTTAAATTGACCACAAGCCAGTGTGGAAAGTGTGTTGAAAAATATAGTTTCCTAGAGTACCCATCAGTCTTTTACAGACCTCACTAAGCATAATGTGCTGGGGTAACAATTAAGGTAAAATATGGAATTAAAAGTGATAGGAATCTCTAATGTTGTTTCCTACTCTAAAAATAAAAAGGAAAAAGAAAAAAATCAACTAGCAGAGCCCAGTGGAAGATAGATTTCTGGGCCAGGAGTGTGATCAGTGAAACAGAAGGAAAGACTCTCAAGCAGTAATCACTGTGCTCTTTACCACTGACTCACTCAGGCAATCTTTAGGCAAATCAATATGTCCTTGCTTATTCATCTGTATAAACATCAGCCCTCTATACCCTTAGATAACTTGTTCTTTTTCTGGTTTGGGCTCCTTGGATACATACTTGTAGCTAAGGGTAGAGCTGTTTCTCTGCAAGATTTTCTGTGCTCTATATAACTCTGCTTTTCCTACTTCCATGAAAAAAACCCCTACTTTTTCCTTTCCATCAGAGTTGGACGGTTCACTGGATTAGGAATAAAGACATGTACTCCATATCACTTGATGTGCTGCTGATCTCTGTGGTGTTGAGCAATTCCTTCACTTTTTTGTATGTGACTCAACCTCTGTCTCCTCTTTCTCTGTCTCTGTCCTTTGGTTGAGACAGAGAGTATGTCCAGTATGTCTCCAGTTCCTTATTATACAAAGTGCCTGTCAACACTACGTTCACTTGAAGCCATAGGTTTTAATATAATGCAAATGATAAACAATAATTTATTTTTAAATTTAAAGCTGTGCATGTGTGCATGAAAATTCTGACACTTTGCCCTAAATTCTGGTGTAGTAAGCCTTTTCTCTTCTGTTCTCATTCAAATACGACACACAGAAATTTGTGTTTAAACAAAAAAATGCACTTATTTATTGCAGTTATCTAAGCAATTATGAATCTACTTAGTAAATTTATAGCAGAGCAGAAAGCAAGTGCTGGGTACCCTGTTGCCTGTAACAGAGATAGTGTATTTTAGTAGAGAAGGGAATTAACCTTGAGGACAACATACTAAGTGGAGTGGTAAATTCATCATCCCTTGGACTTGAGATTGGGTATCTTTCCAAATGATACAATCTAGTTCAGCTATCAGTTGTTGACCTGAATAATTCTCTCTACTGCTTGAGTTACTGGTAAAGATGCTGCAGCAGCTGTTAGGGGGAGAACACACTGATGATCTTAGAGGCTCCTTCTGTCTTTAAAATATATATGCCAGTCAGAATCCTTTAAATATCTCCTGGTAAAAAATATGTTTCTTGTCACTTTTTTAGCATGTGAGTTGAATGAACTGGGGACATCATCCTAATGCAGTTGCTTGCAAACTGCCACAAAACCAGAACACTGGCTGATGTGGCTCATAGGTGGCAATGTGTGAGGAGTTATTGAGGGATAGGTAGGAAGAAAGCTGGGGGTCATGTTCAGGATGCTTTGATGTGCTGAACATTCACAAAAGCAATTGCTGTGTCATGACCATACCAAACAACTCTGCATGGCATTAGCGTGTGGTTCATCAGCAAAAGCAGCTGCAGAGCTGCAGACATAACTGGTGTTTGAGTGGGCTGTGAAGCAGGTATCTGGCAGCTTTATCACTCTGATGAGTTTCCATCAGCATTCAATAAACACCAATTATTGGGTAACCTTATTGATGGCTTCTGCATGCGTGATTAATGCATTGCCTGCAACTTAAAATGTTCAAAATCTCTGCAGCATCCTGTGAACTTTATTGCTTCAAGGATATTTAAGCCTCTTAACAGTGGAACTTACAAATAGCATAGAGATGAGGGGACTAAATGAGGATCTGCCCTGTAGTCCGTTTCTGTATCCTCAATCATGAGTCTTACACTTTATTTTAGGAAGGAAATACCGTATATGATTTTAACTGCTTTTTTATACAAAACATACTGTTCTGTTAAATGCAGTGTTGGAAGAGAAAAGCCTGGTCCATAGTCTGACTCAGGGAATAGCAGCATACCTCCCAACCTTTGGCTGCTCTGAAGAAGAAATGTCTTGTGCAGCAATTTCTTCAAATGTAATGTACTTTGTTTGATACTCAAGTAAGCTGCACTGGATGCATGTTGGGAACATGTCCATCCAAGTCCCTTTTCATTCCATTTCATTCCTGTTTCAAAATGTCTCTTTTACCACCGTGGAAACTTCTTTCCCATTGTGGTAATTTTTTCATCCAACAGATAGAGTCAGGGGCAAAAGGGTGTGAAAAACCATAAAGGACTATTGATTATGCCTATATAAACATGTTCAATCTGAAGTCCTGCCCTAATGCACTGACCCCACTTTTTCTGCAGACTGCATAGAAAGCAAAAGAAAGGCAAGAGAGATTAAACTGGAGAAGTACATCACCAAAATTGCAGCAATCCACATGATGCTTTCCCTACTGTTCTTTGCTTTCCTGAGATTTTAGATCAGTTCGAAATATGGTCTTTCACAGTTTAAGAATATTTGAAAAATGCTCTTATGAACAACAAGAATGATGACTGAACCTTGTAGAAGACTAGAATTTCTTCAAATGTGCCTGCATTTGTAGTAGTAGTAAAAGTAGTAGTAGTAAAGTACAATTTATCAGCAGTAAACTTATTCTGCATAAATGAATTATAAGACGAAGAAGGACTTGCTGTCATGTATTTCAAGTTGTGTTGTTGCATGTCAGTTGTCTTTATCCATTTGGACTCTTATGTTTATAGTTAAAACTAAACTGTGCTTTTGGGATGTTACATTCTCTGGTGAATTTGAAATTTGAGGGGAAAAAAGATCTCTCAAAATATTTATGTGGTTCACCGGTGCAAAATCTGTGGCTTAGGTGCACTGGTGTTTTGAGGATTTTTGTATGTGAATAAATTCTGTGTGAAGGGGTGAGGGGGAAACACCATGAATAGCATTAGTTTTAATCATCTCATAGGAACACCAGGAAGAATGAGAGTCAAGAAGTGAGCATATGTGAAGAAAGTACCAGGAGCACTGACTAGTAAAAACCTTCTCATGGAATTGGAGGTGAATTTGAATCAAACCCACTGCTTTCAAAGCTGTTCTGAGCTAGTGTTCCAGCTGCATCTGGTTTTTTTAGGGTCAATAATGTAGTGTAGATTGATTTGCTTTGGTCTGATCTGTGTCCAGGGAGAATGAGTGGAGGGTGCATGGAAACTATAGGTGAGAGAGCCTTTTCTTTTTGAATGTTAGAATACCGAAGTTGGTAAACCCAGTCAACAAATAGACTCCATGCTGTATTCCATTATAACTTGTTTATGGGAAATCTCTTAAGTAAAAGAAAAATATTAGGAGCTTTCTGAAAGTATTTCCCTAATGTCTCTTCCAACATGCAATTTAACATTTATTTAACCAGGTTTTGAATTTCTATGTGCATTTTTTTTTTTTTTGCGTGAGATTAAACCAATGTATAAAATTGAATATCCTCATCAGCATAGGAAGCACATGGAATTGCCACATGATTCAAGATCTGTATGTGGAGAAACATCATGATCAATTATTTAATCCAATCAGTTTAGATGCTGAATGATGAAACATGATGGACACTCAGGGTTCAGTTCTATCTGCAGCAATCTGTATAGGCACTAAAGTGAAAATGGGAGCACAAGACATTCCTCACATGAAAGGTTTAGCTAGGAAAAGTAATCTGTTGAAAACAGAAGGGGTGATGGTAGGTCTTGACTGGCATAATGACCCTTCAGATGGCATTATATCAAAATGGGTGGGTCAAATAAATCCCAGTTATTCTTAATGGAACATTTTGGAAGACATCATGATTTCTCCCTTTATTGTATAGAATTTAGTTGGCTTTTTTGTACTGTGAAAGGCAAAACAAAAAATGAATCAAGTCTGAAGTTGGTGCTGGAAAGGTCGGGAAATTAGAATAGGAAAAAGAATAATACATGGCAACTGTATCCTGCTGTTACCTAGACATGCCAGAGCATTTTAAGGTGAAGCTTACACTATCCCATAAAATACATGAGCAGCTCTTATGCTTCGCACACAAGTTGGGAAACAAAAAAGATGGAGGAGAGGAGTATTGTGTCATGTCTGGTGTAGATAAGGAAAGAAGTTCAGTTTTCAGATGTCAGCTTTCCCTGCTCCAGGAGACAGTGGTGTCGTGTTGTGAGAAGGCTGGGGAATTGTCTCGCCATTCAGAGGGTTTATTTGAATTCTGTTCAGCCTCAGAAAGTATTTATAACCTCAGACCAGCCTTTTCTTTTCCTTTGCATTTCTGTTTTTTTATATAAATGAGGTAGGTGCTAAGTTTCTACTTCACAGAATATTAGGATCTAAAAAAGCAAAACAAAGCAAACCCAGACTGTTAATGGTTGTTACAGAATCTGCGTATTACACAGAAAAATAAATGTACAAGAGAAGAAGCAGGAAGAGAATGATTCCCTGATGAACAAGGGTCAAATCTGAGAGATCAATACAAGATTTGTACTTCATAACAGTTTTGTGTCTGTGACAACAGAAATGTCAGCTTGGCCCTCAGATGAAAACACAATAAAATTGTAATAGGTTCCTTTTCTATCTGTGCTTGAAAAATAAGTGTAGCAAGGAACATTATCTAACTTCAGTCTAATAATGCAAATTGTCATCAGACAGCAGTGCTTGCCAAAGAAAACAAAATGTCATCTTTGAAGGGACTGCCTGCACAAGGCTATCACAAGAAGTCCCAGGAGAGAGAGGGATTTTGTAACAAGAACAAAATACCATGCTGGGTTTAAAAAATATCCATACAAGCGCTACAATAGATAAAAGGGGAAAAATAATCCCAGCTGTATCATAACTGATTCTTGACAAAAATGTAGCCTTCAAATACTTCCTTTTTTTTTTTTTTTTGGTCCAACTAAATAAACTCGGTTTAAAAATGAATGATACTTAAAATAAAATATCTGAAAAAATCCTTACTGCAAAGAGTTTTTTTGGGGGGTGAGGGGGATTCTACATAAGGTAGGGAATTCCCCATTTGCTAGACATACATTAGTGCTGCTTGTGCTGCTGTGAGTCAGTAAAGGCCAAGGCTGGTGCTGAGATAATGGCAGAGGATGAAAAACCTTCTAAAGCCTGGTTATTAAAGTGTCTTATCAAAGACAATGAGAGCTTTGGATATGGGTTCCCAGGGAGCTGGTATTTACCTTTGAGAGCTGTTGCCTTTTCTCACACACTATCTCCAGCTCACTGGGCACTGGCTCCTAATTTAAGAGTCCAGCCCTGACAGTAGAATTGCTGTATCCATTTCCTACCTTTGAAACAGACTTAGAAACTCTTGCATTTCTCCACATTTTTGCCTGAATCATGTCTTCCTCACGGCACAGATTAGGAGAGAGCAAGGCTGTTTGGGTGCTGTGCAGCTTCACAGCCTCTGTTGTGATGGGGGCATTGACAGATGCTCCAGGTAAAGGCCCCTCTGGAGGAAGAGTTGTGCTGGAAGAGCCAGAGGGAAGCTGTGGCACTGGGGCTGTCAAGCAGCTGGCACTGCAGTGGGGCTGCAGGCATGGAGGAGGGTGCTACACCAGCACAGAGAATTAATTCATTCTAGATACCATTACTGTCACCAGCAAATTCAGAGAGGGAATAACCTGCTGAAAGCTGTGCTTGGGGAAACCAGAGAGGGACAAGGGTGAGAGATACAAAGGTGGGAAAACAAAATTCAGTATGATGACTTCAACCATCTGAACGTCAATGTCCCTGGAAAGCTTACATCCTATTTATCCCTGGTCTGGAAACACAGAGGGATTTGCTGAATTTGGATTGCTCCCTGTTCTTAATTAAAGGATCATATAAGCTTTATTGAAACTTAAATTACTGTATGTCAAAGACAGTACTTGGCACAGAAGAAACTACTTTGCTATGAAAAGAAAAACATTGACATCAGAGAGATGATAGATAATAGAAATAGCTTATTGTTGTCATGTTTTTATTTCTTGCCGCAATTATAAAAGCAGGGCTAGAAATGGATTTTGAATCTGAAGGAGGGAAAATACTTCCTGTAATGGTAAGGTTCTTGAATATGTGACCTCAAATCACTTCAAAAAGTGGTTGTTCAGTGTTCCAAAAGATTTTCTTCAATTTCCAAAAAGCAAAGTTTTCCTTTGTTATAGTTAGGATTTCCTAAAGTTTCAAGTAAAAATGTACCTAGAATCTTCTACTTAAGGAAAAATAGCAGCCTCACTGAAGTTTTAAAATTGGATGCATTTGTAGCCACAGAACTAAACTGTTTCTCCCTCTTATCTTCTGTCCTCTCCACCTTCCTTCCTCTCTCTTCTTTGACAGTGTTCAAGAGAAAGGGAAAGAGGTGAATTTTTAGCTTTCATATTTTAAAGTAAATTTTAACGCATGCCAGTCTACTGTTTACTAAAAAGCTCTTTTAATTAGTTTCTCCATGTTCTTCCAAGTTTTTACCATAGGAAGGGTGAGAGATATTGGGGTTTGTATTTGGAATCAATATCCAAATAAGTAGACCTCAAGGTTTTTTACGTCCCAGTCTCATAATTCTTAAAATACTTTCAAGTCATCCTTCTGATGAACCCAAAGCTTTTAAATAATCATTTTTTCTCCTCAGTTATTCTCACAGTCATCCATCTTTCTCTTTCCTACCAATCCACTGCCACTGTGTGTTCCAAAAAAATTTGCCATGGTTGGCACATAAAGATTCAGATCATTTGCGTTTTATGCAAAATCCCTTAAGAGTTGTCATGAAAAGGGAGATCATAGTTCAAAAAACAATGTCCAACATCTGCCTTGCCAGAAAAGGGGACTGACCAAGTCTACCAGGCAAAGGAAGGAGGGGAAATAGGATGAATCTGCAAGTGTAGGGCTGACTGCCTCTCCATCCTTCTGTATGATAAATTTGAAGCAAAATAAAGCGAAAGAAATAACAGAACCCAAGTGATCCTTCCCTCTACTGGCCTTCTGAGAATTACCTGCTGGCAGCACTTACGGAGAGCAGCTGTTTGTAAGTGCTCTGTAGTAGTAACATTTGTATATCATTGCACAAAGACATGTTAAAGGATTTATAATACCTGTAACATGCCTTTTTGCTGACCTTTCTCAGCCTGGTTTGGTATTTATCATGGAAAGATTTTCTGAAATGATTGATGTATTTGGGTATTGTTTGTGTAACTGGACAAGGAAAAGGTGTCATGTTGTTTGCAGGAGAAGTACAAGAGCAGAGGGAAAATCACGGGTTTCCTTGGAACAAGGAACTTGTGCTATTTAAACTCATCCAGTCCTGCAAGGGAAATCTAGACATGTTAGAACATTTTTTGGTGCCAGATTGAAAAAGCTTCCTAAGGATGGCACTGCTGATGGGAAGAGAATGTCCTTCTGACATAGTATTGAGGAAGGTAACTGGATGATGAACTTTCATTCAGGGTAGGTTGCTGGGTGCAACCATAAAGTGATCCCTCAGGTAATACCAGCTGTATCATACGCATATCACACATCTTAGTATTTTCTATGCCAATAAAAGGCACTATAGACATGTTTCAGCTGCCCCAGGTGTGTCCCTTTGAGACTGGGATAAATAAAAGTCCAAGTCACTATCTCAGAACTGGTAGAGGGTTTTTCAGGTTAATTCTAATTCTAATTTCTCTGGTATCTTTGTGTTTTGCTGTGGTTCATGACTGTTCATTTTTGTCCACAGTTATTCAGTTCCGTGGAGTTTGGCAGAAGATGGCTGCTGCTTCATGAGGGAGTTACACCAAACAGGTTCTACTGGTAAGACCAAAACCCTCTTCCTGGATTCCTTGAAACAACTTCCCCACACATACAGAGGTGTTGGAATGAGGTCTTGAAGGCAATGTGTCTGAATGCAGTCTGCACTGCTGATTTGTTGAAATTAATTTAGAACTGGTATGAAAGGGGCATTATGTGTTTATACGACATTGGAATATTGGGTCTTTGATCTAAGGGTGATGCAGAACTGAAATACACTGAATAAATAGTCTGTAGAAAGCATTGACTTAGAATTGGAGAGTAAAGAGTTCAGTCCGGTCTTGCTACAATTAAGGAACAAAGCCTGAAGTCTTGGAGTCTTGGAGGACACCAGCATTTCTGCCACAGGTAGAAATGCCATCCTCTAGTGGCTAGTGTTGTGCTTTAATTACTGTTA
Source organism: Corvus cornix cornix (assembly GCF_000738735.6). NCBI lineage: Eukaryota > Metazoa > Chordata > Aves > Passeriformes > Corvidae > Corvus > Corvus cornix. Next base: position 10,727,543 of record NC_046336.1, read on the forward strand.
GACCTGCTTAGTCTAGGCAGCAATTAGTGTAGCTTTGACTTACATGGAAAAGAAAGCTGAGGGATGAAGGAGTCGCTGAACCTTTTTTTCCCTGCAAACATGGTTGTATAGTCCAAATCAAAGATAATGTTTTCTTGTGTTTTGCTGTAAATCTGTGGGACTTCTCATCAACTCCTTATGGAGGCAGTAGTCCGCCTGTGAGCAGAAGTGGGCTTATGTCCTCTGAATATGCCTTTCAAGGAGAAGCTTTTGATAAAATACTCAAAGTGAAATCAGGAGAAGCTGAACCCAGTGATTAAAATGAGACCAGCGGCATAGTTTCTAAACTCTAAATTTATGTCAAAAATAGGTTTTGAACACAGCAATATTCATGAGTGGTTCAGTTCAATATTTTCTTTTTATTTATAAAAGAAGGAAGAGCTCTAGGTCAAATTTACTTCTAAAGTTGAATTTATATTTGGTCTGCAAAGGATGTACCAGAGATTTTGTTTGCTGCTTCTGCTTTTTAATCCTTTCTTAGAACCTGTGTTAGCTGAAGCAAATGCAAGCTAAATTCCATTTTTAACTTCAAGCCATTTCTGTGGGAGTGTCTGTATAGACAGTCGTATCACTATTTTTTTCCTGCAGAGCTCCTTAAAGGGTCTCAAAATGGCAGATGCAAATACAAAGCTCTACACATCTTCTGGGGTTTTTTTCGCTAATAAAAGAAGATTATAGAAATATGGATATCCTGATTGGGTACCGAAATTGTAATTGCTGAAGGGGTCAGAGGGCTGAAAAGACTGTCCCTGTTCCTGGATCCCCATGTCCTGTATAGTATTCCAAACCTTTTGAAGTTTCTTGTCATTGCTTACAGTTCTGGTTTATTGTGAATTGAGCTGATGGACGCCTGCAATAAGAACAATGATGAAGTTATAATTTTCCCTTTCTGTGGAACTCAAACTTTGAAGGCCTTATAGAAACTAACAAATAAGGGAACTCAGGCTTGGAGTTTCAAAGGAAAAGAGCAAGTTAGAAAAGATGTTCCAACCACCCATCTAATTTCCCTACAGCCATTCACAAAGCATGAAACTGCAAGCCTGTATTTTCACCTTGAACAGAATACCCCTTGCATAACACACCTCAGTGTAAGCTAGACTGCACTTCTGCTGTCAAAAGTGAAAATAATACAATTTGTAGAGACACTTGCATCTCATTCTGGCATATTTGTGATGATCATAATGACCCTAGGACAAAAAGGGTGCTTTTCGCTGCAATTCTATGGACTCTGTCTGTCCTCAAACACATCCACAGTAAAAAACAGCTGTGCATGTGTGATTGAAAACACCACAGAGAGCAACACTGGGCTTTAATATGCATTTCCATTCTGTGCTGCCAGGTACCTGAGGATAACACAGCACTGAAATGCTGAATCAGAAGGGCAGCCCTTTACACTGAATGCATGGTCACTGTTGACTCCCCAAGCAAGAAAAGCAAAAGGGAACTGGGGCGTAAGAGTGTGCAGAAGTACAGTTGAAATCCAGATTTCTACAGCACCATATCTGTAGCAAGTGCTGGTGTACAAGCTGAGCCTTGCTCAGTGCTCTGGGATTTGTTGTTGGTTGGGCTTTTTAAATTTATAATTATATATTTTGGCTTATAAATATGCAGAGTGTAATCAATGTGAGAAGTGAGAGGACTGACTTCTTAAGAGCAGAAATAAATAGTGAAGTAAAATGTCCTGAAGTCACAACTTAAAGCAAAATATAGGGATACTCTCCTGTTCTGGTGATTTATCTAAATCCAGTGGCTTTGAAGGGATCAACCAGGACACAGCTGTAGTGGGCAGAGAATGAGAGAAATGTTCTGATATCTGAGGAAGGTTGAGGAGTTGCTCTAGTACAGATTGCTTCCAGTACTCTCTAAGCTAGGACTTCTCTGAAATTGGAAGACACAAGGCCTCTGGCATCAGGCCTTCTTGAGGCTGCATTTAGTTACACTGCTTGTTTTGACAGGGGAGGTGCACCTGGAAGACGTCAAAAGACTTTTACATGGATTTGAATGGTTGATGAAAGGAAAGATGCATTTTCCTGATTGCTCACTGATATTTTCATCGCCATTTTAGTCTGTCATGCTGTCTTGTAAATAGCTTGTGGGTCACTCAGAGTCTTGTGAATAAACTCCACTGAGCTTGCTAGTTTTGGTCCTGAAAAGGCTCTACCTGCAAACCATGTCAGAGAAGTGGTAGTCTTTTACAGCTGCATTTCTTATATCTGTTGCCAAGAGAATTTTCTTCTTTATTTGCTTTTTTTTGGCTGCTCTGTGAAAAACTTCCTCCTCCTACCACTCCAGAGAAATTTAAACCCCTGAAGAAAAACAGTCTGATGATGCTTACTACATAACTCTGATAAAACACTCTGTGTAGACACAACTCAGTTCCTTGTAGATCATATGTACTTTTTATTCTTGCATCCTCTGTTTCATTAAGAGGAGTCATTAATATGGAAATAGAATACTTTTTTTCAAAGCTCTTCTGTTCCCCTTTTTCATTTTTCCACCTGCAGCTCAAAGTGATGCCCTGACATTCACACTTGCAATGAAAGAGGTGTAATGTCACTCTCTGAAAGGAGCTACCAGGTGGGAGATGAGCAGATGAATTCAAACCTTTAAAATGAGAGAAGACTGGAGATTTCTTGTCTTAAAAAACCTCCACCAAAAAACAAAGTAAAACAAAATTTGAAAAAAGAGATCTGTAATTTTCTACCTCATTAAAAGGTTGTTAGGACACACTTGTGGCTGGGCAGGGTTTAGTGATGGGCTACTCTAAAACTGACACCTCTAATAATTGCTGTAATTTGGGTATCATCACATATCTGTTTGCATAATCTAGGGACGTGGAAGTGGTGTACTGAGGAAAATGTACTCCACTCAGAGAGTCAGTTGCATGTTATGTGTCAGGTGGAGACATGGAAGAATCCACACTGCATACAGCCCAAGACACAGCAGTTCTACACTGTATCAACAATGTTCATGTTTTTTATTATTTTTCCTGCAGCTTCTTGAGATTTTGCTGTTAGATGTGCTGTGACAGCAAAATGCATGGAAGTTTTCAAGGTACTTGGTAATTCTGGAACTGTGCTCTGTGAAAGTACCCGAATTGATAGGAAGGAGTATTCTAAGCAGTATTAATTCAGGAGCATAATGCAGAAACAACAAGTTAATATACATGGATTATTGCTGATAGCACAGTGTTTACATATGTAGTTGGCATTAGGAAAAGAGAATGCAGGAGATCCTAGTTAAAAGAGTTGGATAAAGATTTAAATAGCTTTCTTTAAATAGTTCTGGGTTTATTTTTGTGACAGTTGTTGGGTTTTGGTATACATTCCTATTGTGGAATTTTGCTGATATAGATGTTGCTTTGTAGTGGATACAAATGTGAACACAACTGGTGAATGTACTAGTTTGAAAACAAACCAGTGGGAGGCACCAGGTCAGAATTACAATTTAACAGGGAAATTAAAAGAAAAGGAAAAAAAAAATGTCAGAGAACACTGGGTTAAACTGACAGAGTCAGGATACAACCTGACACCCTGTTAGTCAGGGTGGTGGTGGCAGTCCAATAAAATGGTGGCTTGCAGTCCTCCTGAAGTGGTGATCCTGTAGAAAAAGAGTCTGCTCTTCCTCGGAAGGTCCAGTGCTGGCTATGTGTCTCCTGTCCTCTGGAAATCCAGTGGAAAGGTGTTGGTGGTGTTTGGAATCTCAGATTATATCCAGGATGGAATGCTTGGTTCCTCCCTCTGGGTGGAGCATCTCACAATGGGGTAATGAGTCACGAGGCCAAGTGTTGATTAGGCTCATTAACAGAAGATAGTCTGGGGGGAGGAGGCAAGGAAACACTGCCCCACCTGATTTCAACAGCTCATGAGGATGGTGATAGAATACACTGCAACCCCGGACAGAGAACCAGTCGCACTGGGAATTACGTTGCTTTTTTCTTCCATTTTTAAAGTGGTCCAGTCATCTAGTCATAGTTCAATAGTGATACTTTGTGGCTTGCAAATCCAAACATCCATGACCAGTAGTTGCAGAAAGACTGCTCAAAGTGCATATAGTTCAATATGACCAAAATACAAATGCAGACATTTGTTGGTCATTAAAAGCCAGGTTTTTATTCTGGTCCTCAAAATAAGTCATGCTTTCCACCAGAAATTATTTTCTACAAGTCAGTAAGTCAAGGCATCACAATTAGAGCTGGCCCTAAAAAAAAAAAAAAAAAAAAAAAAGGTTAAAAATCTTGTTAAAATGTCTGCAAATTTAATGGTTTTTAATCAAAATGAGACATTTTTTCTGAAAAGGATCTCATCTAATTCTGATCTGAACCTAACCTTGAGAAACTTGGAGGGGGAGGAAAGAAATAAAATCAAATAATAAAAGTGTCTTAAAAACTAACATAAAATGAACAATAGAAAAGCCCAGCTAGCAAATTAGGTCATCAAATTACAATCATTATCTCTATCAGTGGTATTGATTTTATTTTTTTACTTATTCAAGTGTTGCACCCAGACAAGCAAGTAGGGGAAATACAAAAGTAATACCACTCCATACTTCAAGAAGATACGAGGGCTGTAATAATGAGAGGGCTGGAGCACCTCTCCTATGAGGCTGAGAGAGCTGGGATTGTTCAGTCTGGAGAAGAGAAGGCTCTGGGGAGACCTTAGAGCACCTTCCACTGCCTAAAAAGTACTACAAGAGAGCTGGAGACCGTCTTTTGTCAAGGGCATGGAGCGATAAGGGGTAATGGCTTTAAGCTGAAAAAGAGCAGGTCTAGATAAGATACTGGGAGGAAATTCTTCACTTTTGGGGTGGTGGGGCACTGGCATGGGTTGCCCAGAGAAGCTGTGGATGCCCCATCTCTGGAAGTGTTCAAGGCCAAGTTGGATGGGGCTTGAGCAATCTGATTTGTGGAAGGTTTCCCTGCCCATGGCAGGAGAACTGGAACTAGATGCGCTTTAGGATCCTCTCCAACCCACACCATTTATGATTTCCGGTAGGGTCATGTGTCCATGATGTTAATGATTCCCTGAAGAAATTAAAGGAGATACGTCAGTTTGGTAAGAGATGTTGCTAGGTCTTCACTCAGTCTTGTGTTTTTCTGAGAATGAGAAAAAAATGGAGAATAGGAGAAGAAAATGGAGGCAACCATTGTGAAAGAAGCAGCCAACCAACCTCTCCCATTAATTAATTTAAAAATATGCACACACACTGAAAGGGAGAAAAACCTATAAGCAGCTGGGAGGACAGATGAGTAGATAGGGCTATATTTGTGTTTCTTTTATGCGTAGTGGCAAAGAAAGTTAATCTTCAGAGCATAATTATAGAGTATATATATTTCCTTTTCCAGAGGAGGCTGGTAACTGTATTTTAAAAGCTCTGACTGTGTTCACTGGAGCAGCTGAAAGAGCTGAAAATCAAGGGGATGAGGTGTCAAAGCCCTGTTAAAAACTTCATTATATTCAAGCACTTGTAGCAAGCTGGGTGAACTGTCCCAGTGTTCCTGTCAGTTCTTGGCTTGGTAATATTTGAACGCCCACCCAGGTGGGCTGAGGCAATTTAAATGCCTCAGTCTCTGGGCTGTTTACAAATGATGCTGTGTATAGCTGAACAAGACCTTTTAATCACTGCAGGGCAACTGCTGGAGGCTGATGGGAAAGATGCCAATCAAAGTGCATTGTGACAGCCTGTCCAGAAAATCATCCACTTGACTTGACACACAAGCCTTATTCAGTGAGTTGAAGGGAAGAAATTAAATTTAAAATCTGTGTATTTCATAGCTTAAATATGGTAGTTACGGGTACATGCCAGAGAAATCCACAACAGTTTTCAGGATATCTAAATGAAGCAAATACTCATTTGAATAAGCCTTTTGGGACCGAGAAGCCTCAGTCTGATTGATGCATAGGTTGGTGTGTTTTAGTTTTCCCAATTTAGCAGATATTTCTTAAAAAATCATGCAGAGATACTTTATAAATGAGTACAGACTCCCATGAGCTTCAGCTTTTCTACATCATCCACTTTCCCTCGTTAAAGTTCTGCAGAAGTAGGCAGGCATCTTTTGGGGTCTCTCCCACCTGCCATGTGGTCCTGGGAGAGGGGTCCTGGGGGGAGACATGGGGTTTCCCTGGCCCTCGTCAGCCTCGTTCTCCATTGGTTGTTTTGTGTTCCCCTGTGCGGGCAAGGACCCTCGGGTCCCGTGATTGCAGCAGTTCCTCAGCAGAGTCCCGGCCATGCAGCTGGAGAAATAAACATCTCTGAAACATCTACCAAGAATCGGTCCATATATATTTCTTTTCCATGGGCCTTGTTGTCTGATACACGTGTTGCAGTTTCCCCACTGTAACAGGCATCCATCCACCATGTTCAGAGTCTTGATTTGAGGGTTAATCAGCAGCAGGAGCCTGCAGTGCTGTGCAGCACCCTGGGACGTGTGAGTCTCCAGCAGGCATTGGACTAAGCAGCTGATTTCTCTGTATGCACCTGTAAAGGACAGACCTTGAGAAGGTGAAGCAGTGCACAGTTAAGTCACCTGTGGATTTGTCTGGATCTGTGTCAGGAAGGTTGCACTGCTGTGTTCTCTTGTATGTTTAATGAGCAGCACACTGTGTTACCAGACTTGACTTTTCCCTCCTGCTCTAAATGACCTGCTGGCCTCCTCCAGAGCTGCCTGACTGGGCCACAGCACTACAAGATGCAAGAGACATGGTCTTAACACAGTAGGAAATTGTGATCCTATTAGACTGTACCAGCAGAGAAGCTGTGAATCAGGTAGGTTTGGTCCATGACATCAAGGAGGGGAGCTCAGAGACTGTAACTAGAGGGTACTTTCCTCCTCCTTTCTCTTCAAGCCAGCTTGAAGTCTTGTTTCCTGCAATAGATGAAAAAAAGATACAAGACTGAAGGGCTATCTTAAAATCAGGATCTAGTCCTGATAACTGAATTTTATCCACTTAGTTTAGATCCTCATTTCAAGACATTCCTCCCACCCTGTGTTACCAGCAATAGACAGCTACTTCCTGGGAATTTGCATCCATCTATTTCAGAGTTTTAGCCAAGTTTCCTCTCTGGAGCTTCCCACGGAGAGCGGTGGTGTTACAGCAGCAGGGGAGAAGGCTTTCTTTGCTAATGCCCTCAAAGCTGTGGCAGAGTGTGGAAGGGTGTGGGTCATTATGCACTAGGGCTCTAAAACTAGCCCTAAAACTAGGTGGTGAGATGGTGAGAGTAAAAGTGACTCCCCATGGCCTGAAAGTCACACCACTACCCCCGTTTACTTACTGTTGTTGGCAGCAATAGCCACCTGCTTTTCTGGGTCAGTGCTGTGGGGTGGCACAGTTGGGAGAAATTGGGCTTTGCTCACTGCACTGCTGTTTTCTATCCCTTCTAAAGAAAGTGTGACAAAGTAAAGCAAACCGTAGAATGGATCTGGCCTGGTGGCTGCCAGCTGAATTGCACCAAATTGTATGATTTCATGGGATTGGACTACGTGGGAAAGAATAGTGCAGAGATGTAACAGGGAGAAACTAATTAAATTATGGTCAGGGGAGATTTATTTGCCAGATATATAGAAATGAAGTGCTGATTTATACCTATCTGGAATCTGTCCCTGTGTTTCTAAAACATGTCAGGAGGATGTGGTTAAGAGATATTAAAGCTAGAAAGCAGTCTTTAAAGTATATTCCAGGAATAGTAAAACCTGTGAAATTTCACATAATAGGGACTGAACTAAAGAAACCACAAGAATTGCCTCCCACACTAAGCTCCCTGGTGCAGATTCACTGACTTCTGCAAGCAAAAAAAGGAACAGAGAGTATCTGCAAAGTCCTCATGGAGTCAATATAGCAGTAAAAGAAAAAGGAGCCTGGAGTACTCTCAGGCTCTATTTTTGTCTCTGCCACATAGCAACTGTGTGATCTTGGTCAAATCAATGAGGCCCCTGTGCTCTTGACTAATCAGTGAAGTTTATCTATAAAGCTGAGAACAAAAATTTTCCTCAGCCCCTATTTCTAACTTGGTCTGCTTGTCTTGTACTTTTCCATAGGTCTTGAACAAATCAGTACCATGCAGGGAAGGTTACTTAAAAGTTGATTGTCAAGTACTTTTGTATCTTTGGACAAAAAGCTCCCTGTTCAGTGCTACATGTTACTATTTTTATGAAAGGCAATTAGGATTTAGTGTTACAGAAGCATCAGTGGGACCAAAAAAATGCTACTGAGGACAACACGAGTGTCATCCGCTGTTGTTGTTTTCATTCTGTTCTTTAAAACAAAACCAAAAACCTGCCATTCACTAAGTTGGAGGAAGGTGTCAATTTTTTAACATGAAGTGACAGGATATGTCCACAGGCAGTGGAAGAGCTGGTTTTGCATTGGCAAGATTTACGATAAGGGATCTGCATGAATGCTGAGGCTAAAGGAAGATAAATCCCCAAAGGCAAATTCTACCAATAATTGAATTACAAAGCCATTATCATGTGCTGAACAAAGCAACTTTATAGCTTTATTGTGACAGGATAAAGCTTGTTAGAATATTTATGCACATAGGGTAACTTTGGCATGAGGATCTCTAGGAGTACATTCCCTCTTCCATGTGATTGTTGCAGCTAGTTAGTCTTTCTGTGTAATGCAGTGTATGTGGAGATGGGGATTTGCTCAAATTGGGACTATGAAGAAGGAATGCTGAGGGTCAGGAGACAAATATATTGCTTGTTAAGAACAAAGTCATCTGCAGAATGCAGAGGAGGGCACATGAGCATTTTTCATGCAAAGTAGTCAAACTGGATTTTCCAAGCCATGTGTCAGTTTTCTGTTTGGCATTGCACTGCAGCCACATCTGAGCTACTCCCACTCAGCATTGATAAGCTCAAAATGGCCAGAACTGTGTGAATCTCCTTCCATCTACCTTCATAGAGATGCTGTTATGTCATTTGTCTGCCAGCCTTTGCTGCATGAACAAATCATACCTGTTCACCTCTGAAGAAGGTGAGCTACGGTCACAGGAGTCCTAATTCTGCACTTGGTCACTTCCTCTCAGACATGGGAAAGCTGCATAAGGCCTCTGTGTCCATATAAAGAATGAGGGACATCCACATTGGTTCTGTCAGTAGAAAGGACATGGTAGCATTTGGCATTCTGGGCCATTTGCATTGAAGATTCTGTAAATAACAGTGTCTTTTACTGGTTGTCTTAAAAGATGCTTGAGCTTGGCTGCTGTGAGCATGTATGATACAAGAAATACATATGAAAAGATTGCCATCAAGTTTCTTGCGCATACAGTCCCAAGTACAGTGTGTCTGTGTCTGAAGTCAAGCATCCAAAAGCAAAGGCACCCAAAGCTACTTTCCAGAATGCACAAATCCTTGAGATGCAGCCCTTATTGTCTGGTGTTTCGAGTTCATTGTTTATGAAAAAACAGTAGTTTGAAATTAGGTGCAGCAAGTAGAAGCTTTTGCTTTCTTCACAATGATGCCTTTTTGCAGTTCTGAGTGGTCTGACTGCCTTGCAAGCCTCATCAGTTCCCAGCATCCATAAACAATTGCTTTTGTCCCTGGAAGTGAAAAAAGATAGAAGAGGTGGAAACCCCAGGATAACAGGGTCTCTATTGAATTTTCTTGGCTCAGAGGAGCTGACAGGCCAAGGAAGCCAAGGTTTTAGAAATGTTTCAGACAGAGAAGATGGCAAGGGGTTGGTCACTACAGAAATATGCCAACTAGCATTTACTGTGCAATGGGCAGTGCCAGGCTGCTTTTGTTTAGTTCAGCCTAGTTCTAAACCAGGGGATGATTTGGGGTCTTTTCCCTGTGCTGCTTCTCACGGTGCATGTAGAATCTGCATTCAGAGCAATTACTGTGCTGCAGCCAGTGGTATCGATTTGTGAGGCTCTCAAGTGCAGATAACTACTTAGCAGGCTTGATAGTGATTAAAATTTTAGGAAGCAACTTTTTAATAGGACTGTGGGGGTCCTAAATTTTTCAAAATGTAAGCATCTTCAGTGTAAAGGCAGCGGGGTCACTGCCTTGCCCTCCCTTTGGCTTTTCTAAATCCTCCTTTTCCCAAAAGATTTTTTTTCTTTTCCTTTTTCTTTTTTCAAAACATCCAGACAATTATACCAACAAAACACTAAAAGTTAATCACAAAAATACAATAGGCACCATTCAACAGAAAGAATTGCAGGGATATCCCTGGTGTCCTGAAGTTTCTGGGAGTATTACAGAAAGCCGAAGATTAAAGGGACAGACAAAGGACATGCTGGCATTTTACCACAAAGTGAAAACATAGACTGAGGCAAGAAGAAAAGTTTGTGCATATATGAGTGTTTGGTCTTTGAGAACAGATGCTGAAAGGGAAGAATGGATTTGAGAAATACGAGAAGAAAGCACTGCCAGCATAGCGAACAGAAGTTGCTCAGAATAGGGAATGGCAAATTTTGGACTGTTTATTTTTAGAGAAATTTCTAAGACAAATCAGTAGCTGAGTGGGCCCCAGAATGGTGTTCATCTGTAGCCCTGCTCTTTGTAGGTTGCTTGGTTTATTAGCTGTTGAACACACAGCACTTTCCCTTGTCTAGCTTGTGAAGCATTGCATTGACCACATGCACATAATAAGTATATGTGTAGTAAGAAATAAGATAATGAAGTACAGTGGAGTGAAGTACTTGTATCAAGTTAGCAAACACTGTGTTGGAGGCTTTGGTGCTCTCTTGGGCCAATCCAGCATGTAGTTTCCTTCTTCCCCATGTGAAGATTGTTATTTTTTGATCATTCTGTCTTTAGTTTAAGAACCTTCCAGTCTGGTCAGGAATACAATTTCTTTGTAATCAGTTATTAATTCTTTTTCATACTGATGCCATGGGTTTAAACTACTTAATTATATCCAGGCTTGTAGAGGTACGTTGACCTTCTCAGCTTCTAAGGATGATGCTTTTTTTTCCCCAGCCAGATGAAAAAGACAAGAAAACCTGCTAACAGTATAGCTGCATGCTTGGTAGTGTTGTGATGGATTTGGTTGACATACTAAAAATTCAAGATTTCTTATATATATCCTACAGTTCCTAACACCTTTTTTCCAGTAGATGCTTTAGGAACAGATTGTCCTATGCATGTAGAAGGATATGTCTATCTTCCTACGGAGAGCGTGTTCTCAGGGGCAGTGCAACCAAAAGCACAGTATTTCTCTCCTGTATATGCTCACTGTGGTCAATATTGCATTTCTGACTGTCTCCTAGGCTTTTATATGTCCTAGAGTAAATAGTAAGGCTGATGTAAGCTGTATAAAACATTTCTCAGAAAGGGGACTGCTCAGGACATTCAATTACCCCTTTAATTGCAATCCATAGCTCATCTGTAATTTGTGTTTTTAAAATTAGGTAATAAACATATTTCAGGTTGTTTTGTTTCCTGCTTTGGGACCTTTATGTGATCACATGTGGATGTCTCTAGTGTAGTGTCCAGACATCTTAAATTCGATGGAGAGGAACAGGCCTTTCTAGGATAAATTCTTCTCATAAAGTCCTATCTAACACTGTTCAGCTGATCCACAGTGCAAAAATGCCTGTTTCACCTCTCTGCCTGCAAAGAGAGTTGAGTGAGATTAGTTCAGAGTTAAATATCTGTAATGTATAACTGGGTGAGAATGGTATTAATTTATGTGGCTTTTCAGGTGGTATGGAGGGATGTATAGAGCAATATCCCAGGTCTACCATGGAACAAGACAGCATCATCCAAAAAAAAAAAAGTGACATTACAAAAATCCCGGTCAGTAAGCATTCTCAGCAGAATCCAGATGGAAGTGATAGGTTTCTGGCTGTCAGCTCTGTACAGTTAATATTGATTTCAGCAGATGTGTATTTGTATTTTGCCTGTTCTTTACAGCTGATTGTTCATGTTGTCATTTAATATTATGGGCCTGACTATGTCATTTAATATTATGACTGACCTTGTGCTGTCACACATAAATTAAGCCTATCATATATCAAAGCAATGAAATGTGTATTTTCTAAGGTAGGGAGAAAGATCTGGCAGATAGGAAGACATGGATATGGCTCTTGACTATACCTCAGATGTCCTATTTGACTTCAGGAATTTCCTCCTCTGGACCTTAGTTTTCATCTTTGTCATCACATTTCTAAATCGCAGGAGTTAGCAGATATCAAAAGAAAGGAAGTCCTGGAGGTTTATCACCAGTCCTGTGTCAGCCATCCTTGTTCTGTACCCCCTCGGGACAATTGATGGCTTAATTCTGCCTTGAGTTGAAGCTTCTACAGCACCAATACTGGCTGTTGTAGTGTGAGACTAAGCCATATGCAGGTGACTACTTTCAGGGCTTCAGGGGTCCAGATCTTTATATGCTGCTCTTAAGACACCTAAGAGTTTGATGTAAATTATGGCTCATAAAATTGGCTGTCTTTGCCTGAGAAGATGCAAAAGAGGTTTTTCTTGGGGTCAGAATAGCTCTGTGAGGAGGAAACTGAGTGTACACTCACATGCTTTAACTAGGGCAGCAGGTTCTTTGCTGGATGAACACCATTGTTGTGCTCTGAAATGACAAAATGTTCAAATTTGTGGAATATATTCCTTGTTTCTTTGGAGAGTTCACATCCCCACGGAGGTGTGTGAGGTCAGGAGGAGGAATGAACTGACAAAGCTGTGCTGTGTCCTCTGCAATAGCTCAGTTCCAAGTGGGCTATTCCAGTGTTCCAGTTCTAGTATTTAAAGCCCACTTAAATAAACAAGAATAGAGAGGAGATATGCCATAATGCAAACTTTGTCCTTTTGCAGTTTTTTTAGAGCTGTTTGTCACTGGCATCTGTCTATCTTGAACTGAATTGTAGCGAGCAGGCCCAGCATGGTGGTGCTAAGTCTGCTGATCATGGCAGACATAATAAAAATCCCCCAGGAAAATGCTTCCTTCCCCCCTCACTTGGTGTCAGTTACCAGGAAGCAGAGATTTTAAGTGGAAGTTGAATGTTTAGGGGAATAACACCTTGCCATAAACTGATTAAAAATGGCTCTCCATTTATTAAAAATGAAGAAGAGGTAAAAGCAGTGCTGGCTCAGAGTGTTTTCTGAAACTTCAGTCCCTGACAAAGGAGAACAAAACCTTTCCTAGTGAATTGCTACATGTTTTGTCAAGCAAAGGTAAGGATTAATCAGGACACAGTCTTGTTATTGTTAACATTTTTATAATAGTTATTAGTTAATGCACATGATGATTAAGCACTGGAGGTTCCTCTGATTGCAGTCAGTGGGAACTGAATTAAGGTCTAAATCACTGTTTGAATCTCTCTTCTGATTTCCTGAAAAATAATGGGGCTTTGAAGAGAACATCTAATTTGCTTATCACTGGAAATGAATGTGTGTCTTCCCTCATGCCTCTATTAACTAGGAGGTCAGGCAGCTAAAAAGAAACTGGTTGTTTAACCCTTAGCTTTAATCCGGGATTATGACTTGGATGATAGGATCAGGACCAGAAACAAGGCTGATTGCCAGAGATGCTGCTGAGGCTTCTGTACAGTGGGATTGGCACATGCTGCAGTCAGTACTCCCATAATTCAGGCTGCCCATCAAACCACTGGCCATTTGGACTCTTCCAGGGAATTGATGAGGCCAACACTGCCAGTCCAGGGGAACCTCAACAATGGAAGCAAAACTTAATTCCATAAACTCCTTACTCCTCAATGTCTTTGTTACTTGTTAATTCAGAGGGAACAAACAGTCATTTTCAATGTAATGTTTCTTTTATTAATGGAACACTGTTTTTATTAGATCAGAAGTGATAAAATGTCTCAGGATGAAATGAGTTTTTAAAACTTCTTAATTAATGAGGGAACGTTGATCATTAAGCGTGTCAATAAAGCAAATGTGCATAAAATGTCCAATATAAAGGAACAGCTATAATTAGTATGCTGGCAAATACTATTATCTCTTCAGTTAAAGTCTTCTGTATCCCACCCTGAACTGAAATGCATCTTTCTGACCAAACCAGGAGAAACACCAAAATTTCAGGTGCCAACAAGAACAGGAGCAAGTCTCCAGGTAGAAAGAAGTGAGGTAAAGGGGTGATAAATAAAGAACTCATACGTACAATGACATTGATTAGATAAAATGGTAGAATTTCTTCAAAGTATTCAAGTTCATGTTAGGGAAAACTCCAAAATTCTTTCAAAATTTTCAGTTCTTATTTGTGAGTATGAGTTTATGTCCAGCTAAACAGGATCTCCTTGGAAAGTAATATCTCAGCCATTCATGGTATATGTTGTTTTTAATGCCCTTGTCTCAATCTGTCTTTTACAGGTCTATGATGGGGAATGGAAGAGAGCCTGACCTTGTGCACCTGGAGGCAAGGACAGTGGATGGTCGTAAGTACATCACCTTCCAGATACTGTGGTATACTGGGCTCTCCTCTTATTGCTGTAACCATGCAATATGATGATAGAAATCTCACTTCCTTTTAGTGATTCACTCATTTAGTATGAGGAGTTTGGCTGCTGCAAGTTAGGTCTGTCAGAAGAGAAGCCTTTCCAGCAAGGCAAAAAGTTGGGTTTATCAGGCTGTGAAAGCAGCTGAGGGCATGGTAAGGAAGAATAGGTGATAAAGCAGTAACTGGAGTTACTACACACAACACTTTTATTTTTTCTTATGATTTTTGTTGATGGGAACATGACATTGAAGTTCCTGGGTCACAAAGTCCAGCTGCTGTTTGTTCACACAGTAAATAAAATCACCTTGTTCATGGCTTTATAGCTTTAGCAGACCAGGGATACTCTGCCTTAGGTACTACCTTTGAAAATACCTAATTTCTCTCACATTAGAAACCTTTTAATGACCAGTGTAAGTGCATTCTTCACTGTTACTGCATGTCCTGTCATTGTCCTTCACTTTCATCAGCTTCTTTCCCTCCCTGCTTTGCCTCTTGAGGTGTTTGATTTTTTGTTTGTTTGTTTTGGTTTTGGGTTGTTTTTTTTCTGTATTCCAGGAGCCTCCTTTACCTGCAACTCCAAAATATTCTCCTAATTGGCTGTAAATTCTCTCAGGCACCCTCAGCCACCTGCTGGCCTTTTCTCCTCCCATCCAGGCTTCCTCAAGGTTTATCTTTGAGCTCCACTGCCTTTGCAGATCTTTCTCCATGGATTTCTTTTCCATAACACTGGATTGCCTCAGGCAGGCATCACACTAGAAGCCCAGCTGCCAGAGATCCAGTCATTTTAATTCCATATTGTTTCCTCAGTAAATAGCAGTTTTCCTGCAAAATAACAAGAAGGTTTTTACCATTTGCAATACATAAGTATTAATGATGCCTTCAATTAATTATTTTTTAAATGGATGAAGTTCTCCCTTGAATTGTACCCTCAAATACACTGGTGTTACTTAAAATGTGCATTTTGTCATTGGAAACTTAAAGAATACCTGAAGAGTTAATTGTAAGGCAATCTGGTTTTTAACTTATGGAAATTTAGCTTGAAAGAGAATTTTTTGGAAGATGAATTTTGAAAAGAAACAGTTGCAATAGAAACCATAAAGTTTTAAAGGTCTTTTCATTTCAAGATATGCAGGATTAGTGACACTGAAAGAACATATGATCTCTATTTCTTATAATTTGTGATCTATGATTATTATTTCTCCTTCAATTTCACTTACCTGATGTGGCAGCAAGGCTGGGAACGTGAGGCTTTTTATTTCTTGTGATGTGCTAAATAAGAAGGAAATAATTCTAACAGGACAATGCCTATTTCAGCACAAAATACTGCTGTTAGAAGTCATTAAAATTTGAGGTCATTGAGATGAAGCACTAGAAGTGATGTTTAAGGAGCTGTATTCTGGTGATGCATTTGAGGGATATTCAGCTCACAGTGGGCAGAGAAAGTACCATGCTCCAAATGCCTTGAACAGTCTTGTTTGTGTTCCTAGGCTGAAATAAGAGCATTTTGCACAGCTGTAGCACATTTCTGCAGAACACTTCTTGAGTTCCTGACAAATTAATAGTCTTCATTTTAGCTCTCTAAGTGGAAACCAAGAAACAGGTAGATGAAATTGGCTTCACTGAGGAGTCAGGCATATTAGTAAAAAGAATATATCGGGGAATAACAAATTTCATCAACTCAACACCAGTAACAGATTCTGCAACTTACATTGGCTGAGTTGTGAGGGAGTACAACTGAAGTTTTTCAGTTTATTCAGTGTCAGAACTACAAATACAAATATATCAGTGGTGTCAAACCTTCAGCCAGTGGTGACCCTTCTTGCAAATCAGTCATTTGGATGAAATTTCTCGTAATGAATCAGGAGGTCCCCAGCTCACCTCATTGGTGATATAAGGTGTTGGATTTTCTGTAAGTGTGTGCTCTGTTTTGCCCCTTGTTCCAAGGAGTGTTGGTCTCTACCTACAGGACTGTGGTGGGTAGCTGGAAGCAGTAACCTTGGAACATCTCACAGCATTTTTTTGCCAGGTATTTGGAAGCACTGCAGGTCACAGGATTTTAAGGCCAAGACAGAGTGTGCACATGGTCCATTACTGTAGTTACCATGAGCAACTTGGTATGTACAGGTCTCTTGTCTATTAGACCTTTCTTCAAGAATTTAATCAGTCTCCTTTTCCTGCACGAAGTAATCATCACCCTCCAAAGGATGAACAAACCTCTGGAATGGAGCAGGTGTGTTTCTACCAGTGGGATAATGCAGTGAAGTGTGCTGAAGTAAGAAAGATACCTTTATTCCAGACTGAGGGTAATCTGCAAATAATTTTTCTTGAGTTTTTATGGTTTTGGTTTTTTTTCAATGTTCTTGCTTTTGCTTACTTTTACTTTGTTTGGAACATCTCTTTTGAGAGTTAACCAAGTGTAAAATTTCAATAAAGGAATTAAATTTGAAAAGGTAGATTTGCAAAAACAAGACAGAAAGAAAAAAAAGCAAAGAAAGGGGAGTAGTGTGTAAACAACCACACAATCTGTACAATAAAATAAAAGATCCTAAAGTGGACATAAAAGGGATAAGCAAAAACCTGCTGAACTAAATACAGATAAGAAAAAACCCCTCAGTTCTGTTCTGGTATCTTTTCCAGCAGAAGCTGAATAGTAGAACTGTGACTTTAGGTGAGAAGAAGCAGAAATGTCAGCAGGGTACAGGGTCTCCCTGACAGAATTGTCTGAGAATATCTGTGAGCAACAACCTGAGCATTGGGCTCTCCTTGCTAGAACACCAGTAACTCTCTCTGCTCCCTGATTGTGGTCTGTCTGTGTACTGAATTTATTGTGCTTATGTACATCATGTAAAAGGTTTGCAAGGCCAAAACAAGAGTCTCTTAGCAGGCATAAATCAGTATAACTTCAGTGGTTATACAACACCTGCTGAGGATCTGGCTAGCAATGTTGTTCCTTAGTGCATGTTCTCCCTATCTCTTTTTTTCCCCTTGGGATCCAGAAAAAAGATGGACTCCTTCTGAACACACTGTATCTCATCAAACTAGGGTGCAGGTAGTGATGAACCAACTGAGTACAGCCTGCTCAATTTAGTTCTATTGGTGGAGACAGATTTGCTGGGCTAATCTTTGCCATTTATGTTTTTCATCCTGTTGTGTAAGTTTTGGAAAGCACCACACAAATTTTCATCTCGTGGAATGTGATGCTTTTGTTTATTTTTAAAGGCTTCAGGCCCAATCCATATCACTCCGGGGCTGAGAGCATAGTGGTAAAACTGATTTTTCTGGTTGGAAGAAGTTCATATGAATGTTATCTCACATTTCCATTTATATGCTTGGGTGTCCCTGGTGTTTTGCTTTGATTTTGGAACAGGATCAAAGGCAAACCAGCAAAGTCAGCAGGAACTGTGATTTTTTTTTTTTGTCTGGCTTCAGGTCAACGCCCCAGTAAGACAATCCCCTACGGTTTTTAATTGCACAATAAGCTTCTCTTTCTTACAGGCAGGGTGATGGTGGAAGTTAAATCTAGGTTTTCTCAAATGCAACTTGAAGTGCTTTTAGAAGGTATAAACTTAATGACATGTGGGGTTCAGGTTTGTAAAGAATACTCAAGATCCTAAAATTAACAGGCTTATCTGATTTGAGCTTGGTAGGGTTATCCCAGTAAGGCCTGATTCAAGCTAATTATATGGGAGGTAGTTTTTATTCAGGTGGTGCCTACTGAGGAATCCAGACTGTTGGTGCAAATTAGAAAGACGGATTCCTACAAGGCATTTGGAAACTAACTGGGTACCTGCTGGCCCTGCAGAGAATGGCAAAACTGACTCAGAGGATGTCTAAATGACAGTTTCCATAGACAGGAAAACAGTAAAACAACTGTTACATTTATAGACATGCATTTGCTTTTGTAGATAAGACATTAATTTATTTATAGGTTTTTTTTTTTTTAAGTGTGGATGAAAGAAGCTAAGGGGTTTTCTAATGTGCTGGCAAAAATTTAGAGAGCTCCTGATATTTAAAAAGTAGTTTTGCATCCTTTGCCTTTCTTCTGCTGTCCTGATTTACACAGCAACTTTTCTTACTGAAAGGTAATTTAGGTGCTTCTGTGATGCAGGTAAGACCAAAGTCTCACCTGGGGCCAGCAGACATGTTCTGCTTGCTGATCCACAAGGGCTGAGCATCTGGCCAATAGTGTCTGAATCACAAAGTTGCACTAGCACTTTAATTTCTGTTTTTTCACAGAAAATTGCTGGGAAGAATAAAATAATCACTGTTGTGGAAAAAATGAGTAGGCAACCTAGCCTGGCAATCTTTTTCTAACATAGCTACAGTGATGAATTAATTCCTGTAGTGCCCTAAACCCATGCAGTGATTTTTTTTTTTTCCTGATTGTGATTAGTGTTTTTTCCTGATCATGATTAGTATTTGTCCTGGAGAATGACATCTGTTAGTTTCTCTAATTACATCTTTATGCCAGAAATGGCAGAGGATATACTTCCCTATGTAAAGAAAGATTTCTGATGCTGACATGCAATGAAGAAAGAGTAGCAGCAGGATAAAACCATATTTGTGAGTAGTTAGTAAATGGGATGGTTTCGTTTCACTGATCTTCATTACTGGTTAATTGCTTTGCAGTTGCTGAGTCCTGGAGAGTCATGAGCATATTCCCATACCATGAATGTTTCACAAGTCAACATTCAGACCAGATGGAAATGGATAAAGAACAGTCATTTTGTGGGTTTCTCAAAAAAAAAGATTACAGTATGGGAGAAAATTTTAATTAAACTGTGGAATTTATTGCCGTGGGAGGTTCTGAATGCTGAAGGTGTCCCTGGACTGCTGAGGCAACTTAGATTTCTGTTATCAGTCACTGGGGAAGAGGGGTTACAGGCCTGCATCTTTCAGTGACGTGTTACTACCATGTTCTTGTGGTTCATTAGTTACAGGATGCCAGTCAGCCTTTCAAAGCAGAAACTACCCCTTAATATCTAAGTTGCTCAGTACTGAGCTGCGATACTCCACAGAAAATCTGTGAGAGAAACACATCATCGATTGCGTTGTATAAAACTCCTGATTTGTCCTCAGTGGGTTTATTGATAGAGGGAAAAACCCATTCCTCAATGAACTGAAGACAAGAAAAATATAAATCATACATTTGCAGAGTACAGTGACCATTTTTGCTGACTCTCCCTGTGATTAAATAAGGTTTTCAGAAGATATACATGCAAGCTTACACTAGGAAGCAATGGATATTAGGGTTTGATATTTAATCCAAAAAAAAAAAAGCAGTTGTCAACAAAATATCCTGAAAAAAGTCCCACTGCTTTAGGAAGGGATCTAAACCTCTCCCTTTTCCAGAGGCTCACCAGCCTCCAGTAACCACCAATAATCTTCCATCTCCACCAGCTGAGCCAAGAAATGTCTCTGGGACAGGCTGGATCCATTTCCGTTGAGAACATATGAGCATGCAGCATGGAAAAGACTAAAATATTTCATGGCACAGGGTCCCCCTGCCTCTTAACTTGTTTTATGTGTTAGCATTTGCAATTCTTTTTCACCACTAAAACAGATTAATTTTTTCAGAGGTTTCCCGTACAAGATGTCTCCTCCGTTCTTGTGTTCTGTGACTTCTCTTGCTTCCTCTTTAGAAAAAGCTGTCATTCCCTGAGAAGATTCCTACTCTGGGTATCTAAACCTGTCAAAATCAAAGTGTCTGGGGGTGTAAGAGCTGGAAGTTGCTATGTTCTCCTCTCCAGACACAGTGTGACTTTGTTGTTGTATATTAAAAACAGCAGCTCTTGTTGGAGGTGAGGGTTCTGGAAATGAAAAGCATGATGTCCTAATTACCTATGGCAGAGAAAACATCTGTGCAGGAAAACTAATGAAATTAATTCCAGAGCTTAGCAACTGAATACATTAATTGACATTAATTAATGCTAAATTACAAACCTCTGCCAATGGAGTCACATAAAATGTCCACGAGAATGAAAAGGAAAAAATCCTTGAGTTAATGTGAACACAGAAAATCTTCCCCTGGGAAATAAAAAAGTGAGAACCAGGCACTGCAAGAATCCTGCTTTTCCTTCTTCCTGTCTCCTGTAGCAAGAAGAGCTTTTCTTGTTGTGCACATCTCGGTGTTGGCTGTTTGGGAGATTAGCTTAAGCAATTTCAGTGCTCTGCCCTTTAGTAGTTATTACTGGCATTTTAGAATTGAAGCCATGGAGAATTGCACTGTAAAAGTTCACAAGAATTGCCGTAGTAAATCTTCATCAATGGTACAATCACTGCTGCCCAGACTCCTGCAATCCAGCAGAAATAGGGATAGTCCCCATTCCTCCATTAAAGCAGGATTGAAAGAACCTCAGTCTTCTCTAATGGATGTCAACCTGGCCTGCTCTTCAAAATCTCTTGTGGAGGAGATTCCTTAATCTTCTTTGCTGGCTGGTCCCAAAAGCAAACACTTCCTGTGCTCTCAGCTTAGATAACCCCTCTGCATGGGAAGTAGGATGGCAGTGGAGTCTCTCCTCTTAGTGTGTCCCAGACAGCTGGTGTGCCAGTGGAAGTAAAAGAAAACAATGGGGGGGGGGGGGAAAGGAAATAATGTGGAAAACAGAGGTCTGATCCTGTGTTATCTCCATGCTTGGTGGTTCAATTCCATCTATGAAAAGCCACCCAGTCTTTGCAGCAGCTCAGGTGGCAGTAGGAGCATTTCAACTGAGGCTGCTTTGCTGAAGCTCAGGATTGGCACGAACTTGACTTAGGAACCTTGTTGTGACAGTGAGAGACCCCACCTGGAGTTCTGTGTCCAGCTCTGGAGCCCTCAGCACAGGAAAGCTGTGGACCTGTTGGAGCAAGTCCAGAGGAGGCCACAAAGATCATCACAGGGCTGAAACACCTCTCCCTGTGAAGGCTGACATAGCTGGGGTTGCTCAGCCTGGGGAAGAAGGCTCCGAGGAGACCTTATTGTGACCTTTCAGTACTCTGTCTTAGGACAAGGAGGGGACATGCTGCACAACACAGCACTGCTGGGTGGCAGGAGAGGCTGCGGCCCCCCTGTCCCCCTCCTTCCTAGATGCAGAGGGACAGAGAGAACTTTCCTGAGCTCACTGGAATGAGCAGGCTGGGAATTACGTCGTTCCCTGCCCTCTGGTGGCTAATGTGGAAAAAATCATGTCCCTCTGAAGGGAAATGCATTTCGATCATGCTGCCCAGGCTGTATTCATTAATGTTTTGCAGTGAGCTGCGAAAGCATAAAATGTTATAAACGGCAGTGACTAATAATACTTACCACTTTATATATTCCAAGAACTCTGCACATGCTGGAGAAAAATCATCCCTCATCAAACTTCCTTGAAGGTTCGTTACCCTGCATGTCTGTTTCAAGCAGAAGTCAACAGCCCTTAGAAGCAAGGAAAGAAATGTCAAATGATAGTTTTAATTAAAACCAAGATTAAATACGAGATTGTAAAGTTCCAGCCATTTCTATTTCAGTGTAAAATGCTATTTCTCTGATCTGAAGGTGGCAATTATATCAAACAAGGGGCTGTGTCTCTCCAAGGAAAATGATTAGAAGTACTTCCAACATTAAATGCAATGTAGTGTTTCTATCATGTAAGTACTAATGTTAAAAACCAAAATTGTTCCTCGTGTGGATGAGGTTTGTCATAAAACAAAGTACAAATTCTTAATGAATCTGAAAGAGTGCAACCAGAGTACTGAGAATCTGGTTCTGTATTCTAGGATAAATTGCACCCATGAAGAAATTCAAATTGTTTTTCTTCAGGTGTCAGATTATGAGATGAGCACCTTGCAGTACTTCAGAATAGGAGGTGAGGACATCCCACATAGTGACAGTGGATGAGATGGCTTGCATGGCTGCAAGGTGGATGGCTGCATTTAGGCCATTTAATTTGCAGCTGCTAAGGCCTCTAGTTACAAGAGAATGTGGAATGATTGCCCAGGTCTGCCAGGGTGCATCAACCTGCACTGTCAGTGGAGAAGTAGCTAAAACCCCTGAATAGGAGTTGATCTGAGGTACTTTCCAAGCTGATATGAATTACTCTACAGAGTGTAAGTGCTATAGGAAATACAAAATACATCGTAGAAGGCTTTCCCTTGGTAAAAATGATGTCTGATCTAGGGCAGAATGAAAGAAATGATGGGAGGCTGAGGCAGGTAAAGAATTTAAAGGGAGAAAATAATCAAGAGTGGATTTACGAAGGATGTAAGGGAAAGAAGGGTTGTGTGGTGTTGAATGGTTGGTGTCAATTCACTTCACATGAATCTGGGAAGCAAAAGTGCTGCCTCAGCAAACAGTTTTATGACAGTAGGAAGAATCTGCGCTCAGGATCTCAAGTGTATTGTTTTTGTTCTTTTCCTTTCAGACGCCCAGTACATCACCTGCAAGATGCAGAACTGCAGTGAAGCCACTCGCAGCAAACCCTTTCCAGGCTACATTGACCATAACTCCCTGATCGTCCAGGGTGATTATGTCTTTGTTCAGGTGCAGAACACCTTCTTCTCTTATTTATTCTATTACTTCATATTATATTATTCTATATTCTATTATTTTCTCTCGTGTTCCTTTGCATGTGTGTGCATATGTGTTTGCTTGCAACTACTCTACAACACTGGATCCATAAAGGCATGGAATGGATTGTAGCAGTTTGTTACAATGCTAGCTGTGTTCCTTTAAGCTCTAGTATCTTGTCACTGTAGGGCCATAGAGTTCCTGCCTGGAGTATGTACTGCGTGTGCTGGAGTGCTCTGTGCCACTCCCTGCAATCTCATCAGCACTCTGGAATTACTGCTTTAACCCCCCAGCTGGAAGTGTCACTCATCTGCTATTACAACGGAGTAGACCAAAGCTTTTTGTAGAGTATGAGAGGGAAATACGAAAGAAGGGAGGGAGTCAGGGAAAGCACCAAAGGAGTAATCAGGCTGTATTGTTATGCCTCAGTTGTGATTACAGTGAAAAGGCAGAAGATGGGATGTACTCAGGCAAGCTGTGTTCCAGGTGAGAGCTGGTGAATAGATTTGAACCACTGTGGGTTTCATTAGGCTGCTGCCAGTGTCCATTTAATGTCAGCTGAAGAGGAAAAAAATAACAACATAATTGTAGGGAACGTGGAGGTGAACTGGAGATCATTAGCACTAAACTGGGTTTCCAGACAGTTTATATTTTAGCATGCTTGTGAGTGGAGGGAAGAGGGAGGATTGAGATTTTACATTGGGTTAGTTGATTGCTAATTTGCTTCAGTTAATGAACTCAGTCGTAAACACCAGTCTAAATAATCCACAAATAAATCTGGGACATACGCTCCGGAACAGCTTCTGTGCCTAATGTGTCTGGGCAAAAAGGAAATGTTTATATGGCAGGGAAAACAGGGGCGTGCGTCACTGTTTAGCCATGCTCTCTCATTCCAGGATGACTGTGTTGGTGGCTCGAGTGACACAGGAGCTGGAGTATTTCTCTTCAGCCATCCTGGCTGACTCTGGACCTGGTGTTATCCCTTCTGTTCTTCAAAGGAGGAATAACCCTATGCCAGGCTGTGTTTACTTGGAAGAATAGATGAGCACACTCCCTCTAGCCTTCCCTTCCTTCCTTGATCTCCATCTGGCTTTTCTGCAACTAAGCCATTTGGAAGGAATTAGTAGGCTCAAAAGCACTAGGGTAAAGGAATGGGAGTTTATTTTCCTACTAAACTTGTTTTGTTTACAAACTCACGCTCTCCCATTAAAAATATTTCTGGCCTTTCTTCCTTAACTTTTGCCCACTTCCCTTAAAAAAAAAGCTGAAGAGCTTTAGAATGAGAAATAGTGCTTATTTTACTTAATCTGGTATGAACCAGATGTATCTGTGTATCTTGCATTTTAAACTACTGCCGTGCCTTTTAAAACACTTAGTCTTGATAAGCTCAGGTATCAAGCAATTAAAGCAAAGTTCTGCATGGAGAATCCCCTGGAATATTTTTTCTTCAGTATCTTTCATCCAAGATTTCAAAGTACTTTACAAATATTGATTATACTTCAGCAGTACTGGAAGCCAGAGAAAATGGAGAGCTTTTTTCTTTCTTTTTCCCTCCTTTAATAGGTGGTAGAAAATGATACCTCACATTGCTCTAACCCAGCATTTTCAAGGTCTGCCATCAGTATTTATGCACTTAAATATATGGTCAGATTCACAAAAATGCCAATTCAACCAAGTTTCTCTTGCCCTCCATACCTGTGAATATTTAGCTGATCTCGTAGCAGATACCTGTGATGGCTCGTCCAGGGCCATGCAGGAACCAAAGCTGGAAGCAGCAATAGAAGTCAAGCCTCATGTCTGCCAATCTGCTGATCTAACCAACAGCCTGCAGGGCAGCTCTGCAGATAGCAAAGAACAGAGAGTTTTCTGGTAAGGCACTGGAGAGCTGTGGTATCAGCAGGTGACATAATGGCCCAGTTGAAGTCAAGACTTCACTTCTCACAAGTTTCTATGTGAGATTCTAGCCTTTGTCTCTCTTTGGTGAGAATGGGATTCCTCTTGTTTTCTTTTTCAGCTGCTGCCAGTTGGATCAAAATTTATTCCTCAGCTGTAACAGCACTGCAGTTTCAAGCCATTGCCACCACACTGTGGTATTTCTCTTGACAGCTTTTGTCTGATATTCTTTCCGATAATAAAAAAAAAATATTAAGAAATACCTGATGGTAACTTTCCTGCTTTTCTCGTAGTTGACATCAGGAGGAAGACCACATTATTACGTTTCTTATAGGAGGAGTCCATTTGCACAGATGAAGCTGCCAAAGTACTCCTTGCCCAAGGTAGGTGTTGCTGTTGCTAGAATGTCCATATGAACCTATAGATATTTTGATTGCACAGATCACAGCACAAGGAACTGCAAGATGACATGCACTGTGTGAAAACAGCATTCTTCTTTAACAGAACATTTGCAAGCAAGAAAGGACTAAAACCAAAAGTCAGCACTTTGGCTAGTCAAGGACATGAGCGTGAAATGTACACAGATACCACAGCCCACGTCAATTACCATTTCTTTATGGTTAGTTAATTAAGTTTTGGAGGGGATTCTCTCTCTATTTTTTTTTCTTTTGTATTAAAATTCCCCTCTCACTATCTTGTATAGGTTGCTTTTTTGTGCTTTGCCTCATTAGTAGATTTTAATGGGAACCAAGCAGAAAGATGTCTTTGTGCCTACTCTGTATCTGGCCTAATTAACAATGGTGAATTAGCATTGGAGCTTGAAAGGATATTTTTGCCTTCTGAAGCTGAATTTTTTGAAAGAGCTATATAAAATGTTAGCTCCATTTTGAAGAAACCACCAATTTGCAGCTGAGGTCCTAATGGGTTCTTAACAATTACAGAGGACTTTTTTTTTTGCCTTTTCATTCTTGATAT
Organism: Corvus cornix cornix; assembly: GCF_000738735.6. Classification (NCBI taxonomy): domain Eukaryota; kingdom Metazoa; phylum Chordata; class Aves; order Passeriformes; family Corvidae; genus Corvus; species Corvus cornix. The sequence continues at coordinate 10,753,385 of NC_046336.1, forward strand.
AGTCTGTCTTAAATGAGATTTAAGCTGAAAGGTAGCAAATTATCTTATGGATTCTATATGAGGTCTAACATCAGAAGACAAATGTATTCCCAGAAACTAAGCAGGGATTGTCAGAAGGGAAAAAATGAAAGTGCAAGGTCAGCCGATTCCTAGAAGTTGAAGGTGCGCCAGATTTTGTAGGTGGAAATGTCCAAAGGGATAACTCAGCTGCTTTCACAACTGGCTATCTTTGATTCCTCAGCCCAACAGACCTGTTTATAGTGGATTGACTGGGTGACCTTCATATAAACAGACTGCAGTTGAAACCCCGCCCTTGGGTGCGTCACCTTCTCTACTCTGCTGTTGAAGCCTTTGCTCCTGTTCACAGCACCTGGAGACCCAGCTTGCAGGACATTGAGGACCATACCAGAAGCCATGAGACCTTAGCTCTGACACAGGAGACCTGTGGTCTGCCTCAAAATTTTCAGTCGCATTTGAAGATAAGATTGCTCAGCCCAAGCAAGAGAAATCACTTTGTAAATTCAGATCAGATTTAAACAGGTGTTATTTGAAGGAGCCCTTAGCAACGGACTTGCATTTCAGAATGGTTATTGTAAAAGCCAAATAAAAATTTTAATTCACAGCCAGTTCAGACCATCTGTAGAGACACTGTTTGCTTTAAACTTGTTTCCTTTAGCCCACACTTATTTTTTTGTCCACCTTCCCAAAGAAATCACTGGAGAGCCAGGGAAAATGAGCTAGAATTAAATTACAACGTGTTCCAGAGAACAGGAATTGGAGCAATCTATTCATGTTATTTGACCCAAAGAAAGATGCTTTGTCACAATCTCGGAATATCTTCAAAGACTGAAGAGCTACATTTGGCTTGGAAGGAGCTACAGTGGAACTGTGGCTGTCTAGGAGGCTGCTATCAAAGCAAGATAGTCACTTTTATGAAAAATGCAGAGAGAGTTATATTATTCAAAGAATTGGAACATACAGCTTCTTTTATGCCCAGATTCTTTTATCTCCTTCAGCTAAGAAAGAGGGGCCAAATATGGTGAACAGTACTAAGTGACTTCTGGAACTGAGGATGGAAATACCAAGCTTTTTGTCTCTGTGTGTCACTCTTCCTGAACTGGAGGCGTGCGATGGCAGGCAGCTTTGGCAGGTGATGCTGTTGCTCAGGCAGGATGGCCTACAGCAAATCAAGCTAAAATATTATTCTTGTTGACATTAACAGCCTTATAGATACTTTGATTAAAAGCCTAAATAAGCTTGAAACTCTGTTCCATTCAAGCAGATGCCTGGATATGCGCATACAGGTTGTGTTAACCCTGTAAATAGTCTTTACTGAGACCTGTTAGTTGTTGCAGTGACGTTGATCTGTGGGTTGATGCTGCCTGTTCCGTACCACAGCACCACAATGTGGGCTCTATCACACACTGTAGTGTCACTCATGATAATCACACAGGGTGCATTTACTCCAGTTTAGATGAGTGCACTGGGCAGACATTTGAGAATACTGAAGCAAGTCAAGCAATTTCTCTTCTGAAAAGACCTGTCTTAACTGGTGTTGAGTTGAATAGTGATGGGATGGGTGCATGTGGTACTTCTGTTTTAAATTCATCACCTTATTTCTACCTCAGGGTGTACATCCTGATGGAATAAGCAATAACAAAAATAAATAAATAAATAAATAAAATGCAGACCTTAAAAGAGCTGACAGCCCCAGTAATTTCACAGAAGTCAGAGGCAAGAGCCAGCATCTTCACAGACATTTCACAGAATATTCTGAGTTGGAAGGGACCCACAAGGATCATCAAGTTCAACTCTTAAGTGAATGGCCCGTATGGGCATTGATCCCACAACCTTGTTATTAGCACCGTGCTCTGACCTACTGAGCTGGCAGAATAAAACTGGCATTACACATCCCTACTATTTAACTTGCCAGGAAAAAAGTTCCCTGACAAAATACAAAAAGGGCAATTGTTTAGTAGTTCAGAAAGCCTTGGCTTTTAGTCATTTGACTAGACACCTGATCAAACCCATGTACAGCATCATGTTACTGTTGTCTTTGGAAAGGCAAAAGGACAGATAGTAGAACTGCATATTAATGTACTTCCAGTATGTTCTGCAACAGAGAGAAAAAAGCTCAGGCTCTCAGTAGAGATAGAGTAGACAGATGCAAGGGGAGCCCCTGAAGTTGATGATGACTGTTTGAGAAAAGTGCCTCGCTTCACATTCCTGTCCTCTTCCATCTCTGTAAGGAGCTTGTGCCATATCAAGGTGAAGGCTGTCTATGATACACTGATTGATTTTAATTTTCCCAATGTGGAAATGAAGAATTTCCTGATGCTGGTCCAAGACCTGTTTGATGCCCATATACTAATTCTTTTCTATCAAAGCTTTGCATCGTTGCCGCATTGGTTGGACAAGGCCATATTAACAGGAAAAGTTAATTTATCCCCAAAGACACACAGTTGGAATGCTATCTTATTTGACTTTCTGCATTACATCTATTATGCCAATTCAATCTCAATCTCTGCTTCCCTAGGCTTAAATTTGTTCAGCCTTACTGGAATCTTCTTTAGACTTCCATCTTACAGCATGCTCTGATCAAATGTAGGAAGCATCTAGTAAATAAATTAACCTGTTTGCTTCTTCAGCATTTGTGATTTCTCTGGTGTTGATCAAAGTATCTTTTTACCCCTCTCCCCCAGTTTTTACAAAACTATTGAATGAAATGGTAAGATAATGAAAAAGTACATTCACCAGACAAAACAAGTTTTACTTATAATTTCTGTCTGTGTTTAAATGGAGAGGCCTGCCCATGCGTGCACATATGCAGAAATTAACACTTGAGGTTAGAGCTGTGCTAGCCAATGTTGCCTGAAGCAGACTGGGAACGCCTGCTGATGTAGATCTACCAGCAGATTGAACCAGGGTGACAGTCTGAAATACGGAGCCACAGACAAACAGCTGTGGCTGTAACTCCTACTGGCACAGCTGGAGCTGAGAGAGGATGTCTGTTCACAGCCAAAATTAGTAGAAGTCAGTGGGACTTATATTACCTTTCCTATTGCCTTGGGAATTAAGCCAATCTGTTCCTTCACAAAACGAGCCCATCTTCTGGGATACGATTTTCTTCAGTGCAGGGAAGCAAGTAAATCAAGTGCATATTCATCCACTCTGTATTCAGATCTGGATCTGGATGAACAAGCAACTGTTCTGAATCTTAACTCCATGGTGAATCCACTTTCAAATTTATAGATCAAATTTCTTCATTATATTATTTTTTGTTTTTACATTACAATGCTTCATCTGGAAGTATTAATCCTCCCTAAAAAGCCACCAGACAGTGAATTTTCGAAGACTATTATTAGCAGAAGGGAGAAGTAGCATCAGCTTCCAAAGAGTACATTTTCCGATAAAGTTCCCAGTTTTGCATATAGAAGGCCTGGCTGAGATTCATGGAAGCAGAATAACTTTTGGATATCTGCCCAAAACAGACTGAACAGCTGAGTCTTCTGGGAATCACCTGGTGCTAAGAAATCTTAATTTCTTTTCCTACCTCCACAGATTTTTATGGCACCAAAGAACTCAGGATGCTTGTGCTGGGCAGATAGAACCTGGGAATTTCATTATAACAATCTCTCTCTTGGTGGCTTTTTCCATTGTAATAGAAAATAAAATAAAATGGGCAATAATTTCTCCAGGCATTCAAAGATGGGATCAGGTTTAATAGTTCCTGTTTTTTCTTTACTTATGCAATATTTTCATTGTTTCCTGCCTGCTGTAACACACAGAACAAACAGAGTAAAACAAAACCTCACTCATAGTGCTAGTGATCTAACTACATTTCTGTTCTTTATATCTAGTGAGGATTAGGGTTGTTTTTCTGTTTTATTTCTTGGGGTGTGCTGTTTTGTACAATGGTCCAGGGCCTTGGCTCCAGCCCACATTTTCATTAGAAACAGTAGATAACAGCAGATGTTCCCTCATTAGATCCTACTTGTGCCAGATCCTGAGCATATTTGGCTTCTGAATGCTGGGCAAGATGCAGATGTTTCAGATGATATTTTTTTTTTTAAACTCCTACATTTTTGATATCTGTGATTGCACAGTCATGAGTGGAAACACTCGGGTGCCAAAAGGAAAAAAAAAAAACCAACAAATAAACAACCCTCCCTATTCCCCAGACAAAGTGTTCATTAAAATGAAGGTGTTGGTAAGGGGAGTGAAAGTGCTGCTGTATAATGCTGTAGTGCCAATATAAATGTTCAATTAGTACCTCATCAGTTAATTACTGCTTTGCAAATTGGCAGAAGAGAGGTGGTGTAAAATATTCCTGGATGGAATTACCTGCTTACAGTGGCTGTAGACAATACAACAGTACAATGCAGCAGTATTGTCTACTTAGTTCCCGATTAAACTCCAGCCTAAATATATCCCTTGCTCCTCCCCAATTACTTTGGTGCCCTTGGAAATGGCAGCACAGAGCTCCCTCTAGTAACCTGCCTCTCTTTTCTTTCCCCAGGACATGCATGTTATCAGCACAGATGAGAATCAGGTGTTTGCAGCTGTACAAGAGTGGAACCAGAACGACACATACAATCTGTACATCTCCGACACCCGAGGGGTCTACTTCACCCTGGCCTTGGAAAATGTCAAGAGTAGTCAAGGGCTGGAGGGGAATGTGATGATTGACCTCTATGAGGTATGTCATAACTCCAGACATCCCATTGCTATCTCAGGAGCTCACATGATGCCCAGTACCATTTCCTCCTTGCACATCAGTCTCGTAATATGGATGTGAATAGAAAAGCCAACAAATGACTAAACACGGAGTTTTACCCTCCCTAGATTCACTGCTGTATTCACCAGTAGGTTCTCATATGAGCTCATGGCTCTCTGATGCATAGGAAAAAGTTGTGGAATAGTTCATTCAGTTGCTAAGAAGAACTCTGTCTCTCAGCCAAAATCCTGCTGGGACCCATATTGGCTCTATGGCTCTGAAAGCTCCAAAGAGTCATAATAGTATCATTCTCTGATTGTTGTTGCATTTCTGGCAGTCTAATCTCTTTTCTTAGAAGTTAGGGAGAGACTGCAATCTTCAGCTGTCCTTGTCACCTTTCTCAGCTTAGACTATTCTGGGAACTTAGGTGTTTATATATATGTTCTCTTGGGCTATCCCATGAGCATGGAAACTCCTACCTCGTTTTGATGCCCTCTTTACCCCTGAGCCTTTTTCTGAACAAGTGTTTTCTGCTTAAGCTCACCTGCAAAAAGGACAATTTGCGTTGTCTTTTATGACAACTCATCCCTAGACGAGGACTTTTCATGTGCCCTTGTACATCTCTTGCTCTGCTGCCTATTTTCCCCCTGGAGACAGCACTCAGCTGAGGAGAAACTCAGTCCTCAGCTGCAGTTCTGAGGGTCAGGTTCTGTTTTCAGGTCTCCCCCACAGTATTTTCTGACCATTTAGAATAACGGTCATGAAGGAGATCTGAGTACCTTTGAAGATGAAGATGCTTCCTGTATTTCCCCATCACTGTCTCAATATTAGCTCTGCTCTCTAGTTTTCCTTCAGCTGTCCTCTACTTGGAAACCACCTTGTCCAGAGAGCCTGAGTTATACATCAGCACAGATGGACTGGAGGAGGATGGGCACTGCCATTTCAGTCATTTGGACATCTTTTACCATTAATCTCTCTGCAGTGCTGGCAGCCCATGGAAAAACTGTTGCCTCTTATTACTGTCAGCTGGGGAAGCAGCTTTACTGCATTATGTAAAGGTGTCCTACATCCCAGGGGGTAAAGAAAATCTTTTGTTTTGTTTTATTCAGCTGACACCCCACAGCAACCTGGATTGAAATTGATGGAATCAGACTTACAATGTCATATCTGCTGATTATCTAGACTGGAGGAATATTGGCTGACATGGAACCTGGCACAAACCTTCCTTTCAGTTTGATGTTCTTGCTAGAAGGGAACAGAGAGCCAGCCAACATGGTTCTCTGAGTCAGGTTGTTATAGTGATCTAGTGGAAAATGGAGAGGAAGGCAAGAAAAGGAAAAAAATCCATAGATAAATTAAAAGTAAGTGGAGAGATTGCAAATTGAGTCCTTCTCTGGTGGCAGCAGTATATTTTAAAAAGCATTATCATTAGAGAAGATGCCAAAGAAACACCTATTTAATGTGCAGGTGTCTGTGTGCATGTTTGTCAGGTGTTAGAAGTAAGTTCTTCTGGTTGCATTTTTGTGAACATGTTTGTGTGTGTAATTCCTACACTGATTATAAATCAAGGATAAATCTGCTCGATGCTGCTCAGCAGGGAATTGCACTGGGTACAAGGAGAAAATAAAAGTTCTTTCACAGTGTCTCTCTGAGTTCCCAAAAAGGCTGTCCTATTGACCACCTCCTAAAGTAAGGGAAGAGCTAAATCACTGACCACTGGGTCTGAGTGCCCTTTCTAGTTCCTGTGTCTTCCCAGTGATGCGGTATGGCTCTGTTGGAATGGTCCACAGCAAGATAGTCCTGCCTGTGATAATCCATGACTGAAGTGGTAACAGACTGTGAGGAGGTGTGTCTGTAGCTATGGTATATATGCCTATCACTCTGGAACTTAATTTTTTCTAACAGTATGTATGTTGGCTGAGAAGTATATGTTTGATGTATGAAGGTGGTGATGGGGAGTGAAAAATGTCTTTAGAGCTGTGTGTTCAAGTGTCTTGTATGGATCTTTCTGAAGCTGTAGAGCGGCATTTGTATCTGCACACAATGCATTCAGGGTGGTGAGGATTCTAAAGTTCCTGTGTGGGAGCTGACAGAGTGCTTTCCTCTCCGGCCACTGGTGGTCATGCACTTGCTTGCCTGGGTCTTCCTCTGTTATGACTCTGTGAGCAGCAGGGCTGAACAGCTCCATGTGCGTGTCAGGGCTGTGTATATGCAATAGATCTGTCTTTCCTTCTGAGAGTACACAAGCATGTATAGTGTGTGCAGTCTTTTTTGAAGATAAAGCTGTCCAAGACTAACAGAATAACTTTGCTTTCTCAGGAAAGGATTCTGAGTCCCAGCCCATGACTAGAATCATAAAAAGAAGAAATTCACAGGATTTCAGAACACTTTTATTGCCTGATATATAAAATGCTCTTTAATCATTTATGGCCAGCATTTCACAGGGACTATATAATAGAACTATTTTGGGACAGCAACAAAGGAAAGTACAACTGGAACTATAGGCTGTAGCCTCTGGTAGTAAAGGCAGAACTGTGTTATTTTTCCATCCTTGTCTATTCATGCAATATCACTGGGAGACAGGAGTACCCTTGTCTTTTCAGGGTGCCTTTCTACTGCAAAGAAATCCTGAATACTTGGGTGGGATCAAACAATCTGGCTGAGAAATTGAAAAGGTTTTCTTTCTTCTGCTTATATCAACAATGAATTAGTTAACTATTGAATTTAAAGACTATTGCCCTTTATAGCAAGCCATGTCAAAGTCTTAATGCAACTTCAAATGAAATTCAGGAAGGTGCTATTCGAATGACTGTACCAAAGCACTGTACCCAAGTACTCTCACAGCACGTGATTAGAAGTGCAGTAAGGTCCTGTTCACTGGTAGCTGCAGCATCCAAGTCCAGCCATATAATTAAATGGGTTGAGCTGGAAAAAGCTCTGAATCTGCTGTGTAACTGTTTGCCATGCGATGTCGTTTAAGTAATAATCTCTGTGAATAAAAAGTATTGATGAATGATTCTGTCTGCTAATTCTATATCATAAGCAGAGGTGAGGTAGATGACTGAACAGACTTGCTGGAAACCAAGAAGTTTCTCACTTTCCCTCTCCTTCTCCTGATTTCACTTCCCTTTTTATTGCCGCACTCAGATTGCAGAATGACAGCCTAACAAATTCATTCGCAAGCTGCAGCAGCTATTGGGCTATTGATTTTCGGTGTGCTGAGAAGATGGGAACATTCTGCAGTGTGAGTTGTGGTTTGAGGTTGACTTTTTTTTTCTCCTCACTAAGATACTTTTAGGCTTGGTTCCAGTGTGAATCTGTTAGCGTCATGTCTTTGCAAAATCCTCCTGCAGGTCTGTGGATTTAAACTGTTGGGTAAAACACCAGGAAAAAGTAAAAGGATGTGGATCTCATTGCCAGCTCTGTAACTAGCATTCTGTATGGCCTTGCTTGAGTCACCAGTGCTTTGGTTTCCTCAAAATACAAAACCGTAATAAAAATACGTCTGTCCCCCAAGTTATCCTGTTGAAACACTGATAATTATGAAACACATTGAGGTCCTTAGATGACATGTCTGAAGAAAGCTGGATGAGAATAGAAACTGCAAGTTTATGTGTGTGTTGCTGTTTGTTTTCTTTGCAAAGCTAGAATTGCTGCTGTTTCCTGCTGCTGCTGTGCAAGAGAAAAATAATTGCCTGTACATGTTTCATCTTTCAGGGGGAAGGATGCCTACACAGTTGAGAGGTTGTCACTTTACAGATAATGCTGTTGACATCTTGCCATGTTCCCTTGATGATTCTGAATTACAAGATTTCTTTCCCGTTTGTCACCTTTGCACCTGTGATGGCTTTGTCTTTTTCCCAGCACCCCAACTTGCCTTCCTTTGATGTACATTGGCAGTTCTGGCCCTGACACCGACTACACTGACACAGCCACCAGAGCCCTGGTGGGTTTGACAGAGAAAAAGGGACATGCACAGAACCTGCATGGACTTGATCTATTTTTCAGCCATGTCAATTTTTCCTAGGTAGCAGGGATAAAGGGAATGTTCTTGGCTAACAAGAAGATTGACAACCAAGTGAAAACTTTCATCACCTACAATAAAGGGAGAGACTGGAGTTTGTTGCAGGCTCCGCACACAGATCTGAGAGGAAATCCCATTCACTGTCTCCTAGTAAGTACCTGAGGGGGGAATTTGGGGAGTGGTAATACCCCAAAACAATCTTTTTCTACTGGGTAGCACAAGAAAGAGAGGGCAGCTCCTCTCTACATGAAGTGTATCTCATGGAGTGCAGTACTTCAGGCTTGGGCTGCCAGGGGTTATTGCAAGAGCTGGCATTGTAATTTAGCTTAATTTAATTTAATTTCTGGAACAAAAGTAAGCATCCTGGATCAGCTGCCTTCTGCAGAAGTGCTGTGTCCCCTGGAAGAGCAGGGGAAGCTGGGTGCTATGTCTGGCAGTCAGTTCTCTGGACACTAGATGGGAGGCGAGAGCTGCCGTAGCTCAGAACTCTGAGGGACCCAGTAACTGGAAACAGGCTCAAAGGAAAAGAGAGCTTGGATTTCTTTCAGGCTGCTCTGTTGGCATTAATATTTATTAACATTCATCATTTTCTCTTAGAGCTCAGAAGTGAGAATCGACACATTCATCCAAATATATGTACAGCTTTGTGTTGGTGTAAATTGTATCTATCTCTGTACTTACTGATATAGATCCACATATAGCTAAGTCTTTAATCATCATTATATGCAAGCACTTTCCAAGGGGGAAAGTGAAATATAAGCAATGTGAATAGAATTGCAGACCTCTATCAACTTAGAAAGCTTAAACTGATCTTGACGTATTTTTCAGCTGATACAATCTATACACAGTAGTGGGATAATACTCAGAACCCCTGTATTTGGGATTCTCAATAGCTTTCATATTATACTAATTCTAATACGGTTCCAGGCAGAATCTATTTAAACTACTCTTCCTGCTGCTGTCCTGTACTTGCATGTAGTTTTCCATCTTAAAAAAAAAAAAATCTCGTTTTGAGGCATTAGAATCTGAATCAGCATTATATTTTGCAGCTGAATGCTACACTAATATCTTAACTGAATGTCATGCACTATTGCAAGAGCAAAGAAGAAATATTTGAAGCTGTTCAAATAATTGATTTTTTGGTTGAGCCAAAATGCAAGCCCTTCATTTTCTGTCCAGGTTGGAAAAACTAAATAGGGAAGACTGGGCAGTAAGTCTGAAGAGTTATTTCAGATCATGACTAAATTTGTTTGGGTTTGTTTTCTTCTTTCAAATTTTTAAAAATTGTAACTAAGTGAATTCTTAATCAGATGTTTCTATGAGGTGAAAACCAAAAAAGATGACATGCAAAAAACTTTGCAGGCATAAAAGAATTCAGTTCTTTGGAAGGGACTGCGTAAAGAAGCCTTTGTGTTTCAAATAGATTGTATAATCTAGTTTTAACTCAAGTGAACATATTCAGTAAAAAAATGACATCCTGACCTTCTCAAATTATAACCAATTTTATCAGAAACTCAAGGTTTCTTCAATATGATATGACAGTATAATATTCTAGGGGGCTGGCAAAGCAGAAGAACAAAACACATAGGCAAGTAAAATAATAAAAGTAGACTTTATTCTTGTTCCATAAATTTGAAGTTAGAGTTCTGAGAGGTCTTTCCTGGTATTTTGGTACATTGATCATGCAAAGTCTAACTTGCCATTCTGGTTATAAGTGAGCCAGAGATACTGCTCTGTGTGGCTCTTACAGAACAGTTGTTTGAAGGAATTGGTTATTTTGTATACAAGGCTTTGCCTGCCACTATAGGTGCCCATTATATAATGGAAGTGGTCCTACATCTGTGTATGAGACAGAAATGGACAGTTCTTATGGAGAGAGAGTTATGGCTCCCTTAAGCCTTCCCATCCATACCGTATCTGGTACTATACCCATGGGCACTAGAGAACACAATAAACTTCATTTAAAATTAGACCAGATGTGCCTAAATAAGCTGGAATTCCCTTGAGGTTGGTAAATTTGAACAAGCTAGACAAAGGGTCAAGAGCAGGAGCAGAATCATGGGTGCTTGTAGGGACACAGTGAGAACTGACCCAGAGAAGCTCATGGTTCTCTGTGGATCGCGTTTACATCCTTGGAGCTCCACTGTGCATAAACCACTATTTAAACATGAGTTCATTTTTATTTTGCTCTCTATGCAACCATGTACTTGCTCTGAGAATTACTTCCACCTGTGCAAGTTTGGTGGAGGCTTGTCAAGCTGTTTACACTTTTTAAGTGCTCTGTGACTTGGGCTGAAGTGTAGGAATTTTTCTGTGATTTGAGGGTGCTAAGGGACAAATCCTCAATGGACTTTAACTTTGTATCTCAGTCTTTGTCCTTTCAGGAGAATGGAAAGTAATTTATCAGCCCTTCCCTGTGATAAGGCCTGAGGAATATTTAGCCATGTTTATTTTTTCTCTTCCCCTAACATTGGGTAAAACAGGCAAGAGGCCTCTTTCATTGTCTGAGCAGTCCTCTATGTTTAGGTTTTCACAAGCTTCTGGAATGGCAGAGGAACAGGAAACCTCAGCTGAGCATGTAGAGTCTCAGGTGGTCAACTTGCAAATCTGAAAGAAAGCAAATAGCTGGAATCTGAACTAAAGAAACTTGTTAGGTTTTTACAGGAACAGGCAGTCTGCCTGCCATAGAAAAGGAGGGATAGAAGTACAGAAAAGGTACCAAATTACAAAGCAAAATAGCAATTCTGCAAGAGACAAGCTATTTAAAAATCCCATCTGAGGTTCACGCTTAATAGTGGGGAAGATGAAGGCAGAATATGGAATCAAAGAATTCTAGAAATTATAGAGAATAAACCCCAGAAGCTGGGAGTGGGAGGGAGAGAAATTTTTGAAGCAAAAGCACTATAAGTGTACATTCCTGGAAATAAGTCAGGGATACATAAAGGTTTTCTGCCGAGGGAAAATGCAGAGAAAAGGAATTTTCCTCTGCTCTGAGGCAATTCTGTTCCTTGTCAGTATGACATAGCTTAGCATTTAAACACTTCACAAACTCCACTCACCTCTTTAGCCACCCCTGCATTGCCAGTTTTACCTCCTGATGTCAATTGCTCCTTTTCCTTCTAGACATAAATGTTCCTGACACAATCCTGCTTTTCCTTATGGCATAGATAAGTGAATTCTTCATAGTCCATTATACATGTAGTTTAGCTCCCATCCTTGCTCCATGGCAGATACTAATGCCTTCCCACTGCTGGTTTTCAGCATAATTGTCTCCAGCAATAGCTCAGGACTCAGCAATGACATGTGTTCCAGCTCATTGGCAAAATGGGATCTGCCATTTCCCAGAGTGACAGTACAGTCCCCAGCCTGCGAGTGCGGTGCTGTGTCCTCTGTGAATCTGGTCTTTAAGCCTCAACTAAGTGAGAATTAAAATAGAAATAAGTACACAGCAGCTAAGTTGTTGGCTAAGGAGGTTAAGAAGGAATCAGGTTGAAGCACAAGGAGAGCCAGACAGAACCATCCCTCTACTGACAGTACTCTCAAGGTGGTTTTTCATAGGGAGTCAGAATTCCTTTGCATTTTCTGTGAGACAGCTCTAAATAATGAGGAGGGAGGAAAGCAGTGAAATTCCATCTAATCCCAGGGTTTTGTTTTTCTTGTCTATATCACCTGTTTCCTAAGATGAGTGCACTTAATCTTCATGAAATAGCTGCCAAGGTATTTTATCCCAAAGATGCTGGTTTAGTTTGATACTTAGCATGTGTTGTGAAGTGGTTAACTGAGGAGTAGTTCTGTCTGGCAAGAAATAAGCATCTGCCTGGGAGAGTTAATCAATTAGCTTTCAAGGATGGACTTGTGGTTCAAACACAGAGCTGAATCTCAGGAGAATCTTGATTCAATTTTTGGACCCATCTCCAACGTCCTATGTGACCTTGGGCAAGTCATTTATTTTCTCTGTGCCTCGCTTCCCCAGACATCTGTTTATTCCCTCCCACATTTTGTTTGTCTTTTCCATATGAATTTATAAAGATCTCAGGACAAAGACCCTCTCCTCATTTGTGCTATCGTCTACAGAGTATTTTAGGCATCTAAGTGAGGTGTTTTGAATATCTCTCTTGGAAGTGTTCTTCTCTTTTCATTGCTCCTTGCTGTTGCAGGTGAGCAAATACTGTGACTACCCCTAGGTTTGTGAATGACCAGCATCATCCTTGTGTTACTTTCCTTGTGTATTTTCTCCCACTTCTGATGAGAAACAGCCACTAATACTGGTTTGTAATGTGTCATGCCATTGGAGACAGTTCAGGCAGGCTTTGCAGAACGGTTAAAAGTGGGTTTGTGAATCTTTATGAGAAATTTTACTAAGGACTCATGAGCTTCCTGAGAGGGAAGCATAAGAGTGCTGGCTTGAAAATGTTAGGAAGCAGGTAATGAAATCCAGTATAATTATAAAAACGGTGGCAGTGAGCAGAGCAGTGGCCTGTGTCACCTATGCTTTATCTTCTGTCTAGGGTCTAAATGTTGCATGCTGTGGCTGCCTTTCCCTTGGTGGCTGTGCAGCAGTTGGCACGGCTGGGAACTAGGCAGTGAGAGGAAACCATTATTCTGGTGATAATAATGATTTTAGTAGCCTGTTGGTAATAACAAAAAGGAGAGAGACAATTGATGAAAATTCTGAAAACCAGTGAGATGTCTGTATGTGAATTCAGCTGTGGGAGCTAGATGAGGAACACAAAAGCACACAAAACAGCTGGAAAAATATCTGTTGATAAACCATAAGGACAGAGATGGAGAAGGTGTACATCAGGGATGAGGAAGAGAATGCTAACACAGTCAGGGATGGCCATGGGCAGTAACTTCAGGTGTTTGGCTAGGAGAGGAAAGGTTGGTTTTCACACCACACCCAGTTGTCACTAGAGACTTCAACCAGTACTGCACTCCAACCAGTAAGAAGTCATGCCACTAAAAAGGCCATCTGTCTGGTTAGACAGATGGCCTGGCTTTTAATATTTGAGAGATACATTCCATTTCTATATACTATATCTGTGAAATGAGATAAATTTGAAAGGAAATCTCTGGTAGCACAAAGATTGAATCTTAACAAGGTCTCATCTGAGTTGGGAATTGGCTGAGTTGCCATGAGGTTCTGTCTTCAAAATGCTGAAGTGGGCTTGGAGCATGTTAGTTTTAAAAATATGTTTTCTATTTAGTCTTCTCACAACCTATCAAAATGTAAAAGGAAAGAGTTCATGCTCTTGCAGTGCTTTTCCACTTCCTGCATTCATGTCAGCTCAATTTGTTTTCCACTCCCTCCGGCGCCCTGGGCTGCTCCAGCGGCTGCCCTCGCAAGGCTGTCACTTGGAGTTAGGCTGCTCAGTACATTCCACTTGGCAGCTCAGGTTCCCAGCTGCACAGCCCACGTCCCCTTTTCCTGGCTCACATAAGTGAGAGCTCCCATCTCTCCTCACCACCCTCATTTGCCTTTGCCAAAAGAACCCTGCCATTCTCCGCAGGGCAATTCTCATTTCAGTCATATTCACCTACTTTGAGACAGGATGGATAAGTGGTCTTCCTCCAGTGACCTATGGGACTAGGTCTCCTGCAGAGGAAGCCTGCCAGACTCTTGGGGCTGCAGATCTAGCCTTTAGGCAACTGGTATTATTCAGGAAAACCTGCCTCCTTTGAGCCTGAAGGTCCCTCTGCGCAGCCCCTCTTTCTCTTACAGAGCTGGGCAAGCTGAAGCATGGGCTTTGCCCCAGTTCTGTTCCTGTATGATATCCACCTCGATTGGATCAGTTTTCTTCATGTTTTCTTGCCAGTATTCTTCCCCGCTCTTCTTTTAGCATGTTTCATTAAGGGCTCTTCATGAGGTTTAAAAGATAAAAAAATGCTGGAAATGAAACCCTAGTGAAGGAAATAGCATTCAGAAATTTTCAGAAATTATCACATTACAGATTTGGAGGGAATTGTAATGGCAGCTTTGAAAATCTGCCTGTCTCACCCTCATGCTCAGCTGATTTATTCTGTACCACTCGTACCTGAGTACCCAGCATACAAAGTCAATAGCAAATAGGTGAGGTTTCCATGGATGTATTTGTATTGAAATCTTAAAGGTCACATCCAGATGGGCAATGAAGCTTTGCTTTAAACTTGAAACTAACACTTCCCAGTTGTGGTACTTCTTTGTATTTATTGCAGTGCATTTCAGAACAGTTATATGTCAAAAAGAGTTAAGAAATGGTACGAAATAAGTTGTATTTTCTTGGCTAATTAGAGGTGATTCAGCACCACACCAGTGGGGTTATACTGATTCATGTTTCAGAGATAGTTTGGGCAGTGCTGCTCAGAGAGTCATTTCATATCTGCATCCATGATTGCTTCTCAAAGAGTAGGAGCCAGGAGAGTTGGGTGGCTCCTTACCATCACCTGCCTGTGCAAGCCTGGTCCCCTCCTTTGAGCTATGGCCTCAAAGGTCTTGTCCTTGGGAGAGGGTTTCAGCCTAGTGGATAAGTTTCCCACTGGGAATGGGTTGTGTCAGAAAATTATAGCAAAGTGGCTGTGCCTTTCTAAGGGTGACTGAATGCAATGGTTAGGAAGAAATACAGAAAGACACTGTTGTGTTTCTAAGCCTGTAGAAATAGGAGCATACATTGTGGTATCTGCTTTTTACTTTTATTTCCCCTTTCTCCATAGCCCTATTGCTCCCTTCATCTTCACTTGAAGGTCTCAGACAACCCCTATACCTCAGGAAACATCGCCAGCCGAGACACTGCCCCCAGTATCATTGTAGCTTCAGGTATGAAACATTTCAAAATTGCCTGGGTATGATGTGCAAACCTGGACAAACTCTGGAGTTTGTGGAGGATGTTGGGTGGCTGTGGTGTGTCACACCACCAGTATTAGGAAAGGAGGCAGGCTGTCAAATGAAACTCCTTATGGGACTTCAGCTTGTCATATGCTTTTTATGGAACCTGGCCTTTCAAGACTGAGGAGATCATGTCTAGCCCTCTACTCCCGTGAGCATAAGACCAAATCAGGGCATCTCCTCTGCATATGGAGGTGTGTAGAGTTGCATGTATTGGGTCTTTTATATAAATTTCATCAAACTGAATACCTTCCCTCTTCCCCCTTCCCTCTTCCCTTCCCTCTCATTTTCCTCCCAAACCCAGAAGTTCTGCAATTGCAAAATAAATAAATAGATTTACTCCCCTGATTTGCTCATTCTGCTGTATCTGAGAGGGTTCCTTCACTAACCAGTGCTCACCTTACAGGTAATATAGGCACTGAACTATCAGACAGTGACATCAGCATGTTTGTTACTTCTGATGCTGGGAACACTTGGAGGCAGGTAAATGACACAGAATCACCTGGTTTAAATATTAATCATAGGAAATGTCATAAAAGTAGATTCAATCTGTCACTTAATTTTTGTTTCATTTGGTTCAGGGTAGCTTTTTGCAAATCTTTACGAAAGAGTAAACTTCCCTTCTCAAAGGTACAGAGATGTTCAAAGAAAAAGACTAAATATGTAGTTAGACTTCATATAACAGAAAATTATTTTTATTATTCTACTCAGAGTTGGACTTTGGTTTAACCCCATAGCAAAGAGAACAGAATAAATTATGAATAATAAGGGGAGAGAAAGTGTTACCTTTTACTGTTGTACATCCCTTGTGCCAACCAAACCATTTTTCTCTTCGTCCATGACTATACTTACCCAAAAATCAGCAGTTGCACTGGTCTAATTTTTGTCACTCCATGTGGGACCCATTTCACCTAAGCTGAGTTGTCCTAAATTCGTTGTCCGTATAAATGGATTATTGTGCCTTGCTCTCAAGCTAATGCAGGAAAAGACAAAATTCAGTTCCCCTTGTTCCAAAGCTACCTAACTCTCCATTAATTGTGGAAAGAGACTGGATAATGAAGTTATATCTAGTTCCTAATATTTAGTGGAGTCTCACCTGTTACGAAATACCCTCTAATGTGTTTATCCTCAGATCAGGAAATTCTGTTATTCCTATTTTCTGAATGGGATATCAAGTCATGGAGAGAATGAGTAACTTTCTCAGACTAACAAATGCTGCTGTATAGACTGGAGAGCAGATGTTTGCAGAAAGTTAATACAAAAAAGATATAGGGAGAGAAAATCTTTTCCAGTATTTGATAATCCAAGAATCTAATTATTTTGCAATGTTTGACTAGCCTCATTTTTCTGTCTAAATCAATTATTTGAGCTAGGGCCAGACATGTGCAAACACATGAAATTCTTCTTTAAACAAAAATTTGTCATCGAAAGGAGAGAAATTGTTGATCCTTGCAAAAAAGTCATATTTCTAACTTTTTGTCAAGCAAGCGAAGAATGAATCTTCCATAAACCTGGAAAAACTGGGGGAAAAAAACCCCAAACAATAAAAAACCAAGTCCAGCAACTATAATTTCTTCTACTTTATAATTTTCTTAGCACATAACTGTCCTCTGTCATGATCCTACTCAAAGAGCTATTACATTTTCTGGATACTAAGGTTAATAGGTTTAAATAAACACATATTTTTTTCCAGATCTTTGAGGAAGAGCACAGTGTTCTGTACCTGGATCAAGGTGGAGTACTTGTGGCCATGAAACACACATCTCTTCCCATCAGACACCTCTGGTAATGACTCCATCTGTGCTAAATGTCTGCTGTCCTTCTTTTCAGGCAGGAAGCAGGCAGTTAGTATGCATCCAGTCTTCTGCAGATATAATCTAGAAAGCGTTAGTTAAGATACTGGCAAACATTAAGTCAGATAAAGCTAAGAAATCCTGGAAATTACAGTTTACATAATCTTGGCTTGGGCCAGATCTAAGATACCATCAGTGTAATTCTACAACACTCCCAACACTCCTGGTTTACCACAGCTTGGCTTTTTGAATTTGATTGTTTATTACAAAAAAAAAAAAAAAAAAAAAAAAAAAAAAAATATATATATATATGGTTTATGCCTTTGTCTCTCATTAAGTTGCCAAAGTAGTCTAAATTTTCAAAATTATTCATGAACTTGCCTTCTATGCAGCAGGCAGCACTTATGAACCAGAATTTTGTTGAATAGGTTCAGGGTTATTGTAACTGATAATGCAAAAGTGTCCTCACCAGTTAGCACTCTTGAGTGAGGAGGCAGAGTAGAGCTTTGTGCTGTTTTGTGTTACTTACTTCCACCACAGTCAGTGTCATATCAGAATCTGAAACACCCAGACACAAGTCTTAAGAAATGATGAGTGGTTCCAGGCTTTCACTTACACTCGCCACAGGGAGGACTGCTGGTCTGAAGAGACTGTTGTGCTCCAGAAAACTAACTTCCTTAAAGTGTTTTATATTGGGTACTCAAAAACAAGAAGTTCAAAATCACTTGTTTATTTAAAAAAAATCTTATCCTTAGGCTACATTTTGCCCTTTGAGCATCAATCTTCAACCATAACTTCTAGTTTCTACCACTTAAATATTGGCCATGAGTTAGTGGTATGATGCCAGACAAGCTTGATCAATGCTCTGATTTATGATGCTTCCCCAAAAAATACTTATTTAAAGCACTAAAAAATCAGAATCCAAAAAGAGAAGCTGTTTTTCACTTCTCCATAGCAGCTGCAGTGGACTAGAGAGTCCCCTTGAGTAAAATAGGAGAGTAAGGAAAGAAAACACCAATTCTGCTTTCTCCTCTAGGTTAAGTTTTGATGAAGGGAGATCTTGGAGCAAGTACAGTTTCACATCCCTCCCACTGTTTGTAGATGGAGTTTTAGGGGAGCCTGGAGAGGAAACCCTCATCATGACGTAAGTGAGCATGCCATAATGATGCTGTTGAGGGGAACCATTTCTGGTTGGGGACCAAACTGAAGCCAAGAGTGTGGAGTCTTCTGTTGCTAAATCATCAGTTTGTTTGTGATATGATTGAGGGATTAGCAGCATGGTTCCTTGCAAGCTGCAAACACATTATCACTTAGCTTATCAGCATGAAACCTCACTCCTCAAATTGAATGTGATATAAAGCAGAGTTACTCTTGACAGATTAATATTTGAAAGAAAAATGGTAAGGTATTTTTATACCTGTATTTTTGCTGCTGCATTCTTTTTTTTTATAATGAGGCACAGATAAGTGAGACATTCTTTTGTAAAAATGAATGACAAAATGTTGCCTGGAGGCTGACTCATGAAAAATTATGTTTAGTTTCAATGTGTTATGCTGAGTTCTGCATGATGCATAAATCTGGACTCATCATGCCAGAAACTGTGATATTTTATCTGAGATTGGATTTGTAAAAACAGGAGGTAAATTCAATTTCTGACTGACCTGTAATAAGAAGAATATATGGCTTGGAAACTACCCTGAGCTAATAAAGATGTATGAAGAATGTTCCTTCAGGTTCTGATTTTAATTTGCATGGAAGGGATTCCCAAAGCTTACAACTGAGACAAAACTCTTGAAGGTATTACTGCCTCCAGCCCCACATCAAGTCTTCTCTTGATTCTTCTCTTTGAGTTGAGTAATTTTGGATATTGTCATAAGTGGGAGGGTCTTAGTGAACAGAATAAAAGCTACATACAATTCCACAGTTTCTAATAGGGTTATAGATGTTTAGCAGGCTAAGTTTCACTTTCACTTTGTCAGTCCAGTGAAAATGAGTAGGACTGTCACTCCTAAAGCAATCGATCTCTGTTGGAAATTGTGGTGACTGTACCTCTGTAACTACCAGACTTCCTTTTACTGTATGTTCTTCCTGCTGCATTCTGTAGTGTGTTTGGACATTTCAGCCACCGCTCAGAGTGGCAGCTAGTGAAAGTCGACTACAAGTCCATTTTTGATCGGAGATGTGCAGAAGAGGACTACAGGCCTTGGCAACTCCATAGCCAGGTGAGAAGCAAGGAGGCTGGGATCTGACCTGAAGTAGCTAATGATCCTACAGTTCAAGATCAGCATGATCCAATATCCTTTCCTAACAGTTTGGTATGTCAGGTCATCCCTCACTGGGTGGGTCTGTTCTGTTACATCAGTGTGTTGGCCTCAGATTGAGGCTCTGTGATCCCTGAAGGATGAACAGCTGTCTTTTGGGTATCATCCTGAACACAGGCAATTACTTCAGACTTACACAGACTTGAACAATACAGCAACAGCAGCAGCAGAACTGCCCCTGAGGCCTGAACCCCTTCACTCTTACATCCTACTTCCCCATCCTTTCCTCCTTTCTCTCCTCCATCCTTCTGTGTCCTCAGAGTCAGGGTCTTAAGACCATTCTAGTTGTTTCACATTTGTTTCTCCAGTTGTTGGCCCTATTAGCCTCATTCCTTGCTCACTTGGTTTCATCCCTGTTCTTGTCCCTGCCAAGGGAGTTGGGCACTTTTCTTCCCCAGTTTATTGGCCCCCATGCCCTGCCCTGTTCATCCTGGATGCAGCTGCTCCATCCCTCTCTGAACCATGGAATTCTTGCCTAGCAAGGTGAGGTGCTCTGCACAGTGCCTGCATCTGCCTCGGGGCACCTTCCCAGCTCTGCCAAGTTTGACACAACAGCCTGTGTTTCATCAGGTTAGAATAAAATATGGCCCAAATTCTGTGGTTATATAAACACCACAGGTTCCACTGAAGTCTAGAGCAAAGCACACATTTATATCGTCAAAGGTTGTCTTTCTGTATATATCTTGCTGGGCAAGAATTTAATAATGAATATGAAATGAAAGTAGCTTGACTCAGACTAGCTGCTCACACAAGGCACAACTTTACACTAAAAATATCAGTTATTACTTAGATCTTTAGATGCTGAAAATCAGTACAGCTTCCTTGAAATTCAAGGAAGCATAGCATTTTATACTAGTTGCTATTCAGGCCCTTCTGTTTCATGCCATCAAATCATCAAATCAAAGCCATGAAAAAATTTTCCACAACGATTTTAACAGCATAAAAGGAAATAAGCGAGACTCCACTGTATTTTGATCTTTGCTTTCTTGTGCTTGAATAAGCAAAAATACCAAGGATTTTGCAGTATTTCTTTGAGGATGCTGGCTTTGGAGCTTGCAGAACTATTTATAGGAAAGCTGCTGTGTACTCTTGCCTTTTGAATTCCTTTCCACTGAGATTGCAAGGCTGAGCCTTGTTCCCTAGATAGAAATATTAAGCAGGGTGTTGAAGATAGGAAGTTTTAGCATCTGCATAACAAGTAAACCCCCGTAAAACCGAACTCGTCCATGGAAAGTATTTACATAAACACACATTACTAGTTTCTACTGAATGAAAGTATTCCTGGAGAGGTCAGGCCAAAGAAATAAACCTGCTCTATGCCTTAGACTGCAGAGGAATCCGACCATGTTCTCAGTTGCTGTGAAATGGGCCTGTATCAAATATTTATTGGCTTTGGAACGAATTCAGAACTGAATAACATATATAAGTAATCTCAGGTAATTTCTTAGTGTGTATTGGAAAAGTTGATTTAGTTTCAGTTAGAGCTAATTAACTCCAGTGTACTGAGATGGCATTTGGCTTCCCATCCTCTTCCCTTGAGTAACACGTCCTGTTGCACAGGCTTGGAAAAAGTGGGTGACACAAATAGCCTGGTGGGCGTCAAAGAAATATTTCTGGTTTTGTTTCCAGGGAGAAGCCTGCATTATGGGAGCAAAAAGGATCTACAGGAAGCGCAAGTCAGAGAAGAAATGCATGCAAGGGAAATATGCTGGGGCTATGACCTCGGAGCCGTGCGTGTGCACAGAGGCAGACTTTGACTGGTGAGCAGTGGGCAGAAGGGCTGGGTGCCCTCACAAAGCAGCACAGAGATCCTTAGAGAGGCTGTAAGCTTGCAGAGAGTAGAAATTAATAATCATGTAGGTATCAAATTGGCTGCTCCCTGATAGTGCAGGTATGTTAAAGGAAGGAGAGGTGGAATAGGTATCTGTAATCTCCTGAAGTTCCCACGAAATTGATGCTGAGCTGACCATTTTCCAGGTCGCATCTCAGCTCTGTGCACCAGTAAGATAACAGGTCAATTAGCACATCTAACCTTAGCAATGACCAGGAGTGGCTGAAAACAGTCTTTAGACATGTAACAGCATTGTGTAAAATATAAAATAAATTCTTAACACATAGACACATATGTATATATGAGTAAAAGTAAATATATGTATCTGCAAAGTATGCCTTCAGCTTCTGGCAGTCAAGAATCTAGGAAATTCCAGGGTCATTTGTTGCATCTGGACCATCATGTTTGACAGTATCCAGCAGACATTGCTTTCATGATTTGAGTTAATCTCCTGAAGCCTTTTCTTCTGTGATGCTTGCTATGGGAAATAGAGTCCATGGGTGAGTTATGCATGGTGTGATAAAATCTTCAGCTGCTGGTTTAATTTCAATATTACTGCTGACTCAGAGAAATTTGCACAAAAAAGGCAGGGAACCACATTATTGAAATCTCTTTCTTACTTTTTTTCCTCCAAGTCTGCAAGTTCCTGAGTATCTTGGATGAGAGAAATGTTGGCTCTTTGGCAGTGCCAATAAACTCCCTTTGTGCCTCACCCACCCAGATCTATGTCATGTTACTAATTAAACCCAGAATCTGCTACATGAATCCTGAAAAGATTGATCTCATCAATATTTCGTATGGAAATGTATAGTGTTTCCCTTCTCACTCCTCCATAAATATAGACTATTTTTTCTACATAAAATCACAGAATTGCAGGAGGCTTTTATATTGTGTCAAAAAAAGTCAATCCTCTTGCTCCAAACAATAACAATTATGGACATATTTTGGCACAGATTCTGTCAATGTGGTTTCTTGATGGTTTCCCCATTTTCCATTTAGTTCTTTTCTAGGGAGAAGATCTGTGTATAGTTCATCATTTAGGTGTTCAAAGGTCCTGGATGTCAATCATTTAACATTTCTCTGGTAATGTCAAAAAGATAACAGCCAAACCAAAAACCCCAAACCATCATTAAAGCAAGGAAATTCCCTGAAGATTTTGACCCTCTTATAGGGCAGGCAGTACAATGCTGAGCCAACCTCCTGGCCTTATAAAAATAGTTGATGCAATTGACTCACAGTCAGTCCATTAGTGTTTAAATCTCTGGCACTCGTAAGGGACACACAAACCTGAAATTTTTGATAAAAATACGCTTTCCTTCCAGAACTTCTCTCTGAGAATTAATATATTTATTTATTAAAATTGACTGTGTGGCTTGCTGCTACAAAACTTTGTTGCTAGGTACAGAAAAAAAGTACCACAGTGACATTTGCTGGGGGAAAACATGCTTTTATTTCTTTAATGTTCACCTCAAGGAAACTTTGTCCAAAAGCTCTGCTGGGCTGTGGGACAATGTAAGAGAAAGCTTGGATGATTGGGGATGTACAACAGGCGCTCACAGTTCACATGCACGAACAAGACACCTCAAATCTGTTGGAAGAGGCAGAATTAGGTCCTTTTTGACCAAGAAGGACCTTTCTCCTTCTCAAGGAATCAGTTTTACTTTAGAACAGACTGTCGTTCTTCACTCCAGTTCTCCCTGAGCTCAAGTTATTCCTACAGTCCTCAGACCTGAATTTCTACTTTATCCATTTCAGCTTCCTTCCCTACTGCATCTGATGAAAAAAACCTGAAATATTCCTTTAAGCATCCAGTTCAGAAACATTTACCAACAATACTCATCAGGAGCATAATTTTACATAGATCTGCCAAAGAAGGACAGAAAAGGAGAAAAGAAAGGGGCAAGAAAAAAAGCAATTCTGTCTGCTAAGAAAGGCAAAGCTGCTTGCTGCACCACTGTAACTTTCAGTGCCTGTCTTGTTGAGCTCTGCATGAGGCTTCACTGCCAATCTACCCTGCAGAAGTTGGGGGGAGGATTGCAGGAAAATTAGGGAATTAATTCTTGCTATGGAAGGATATCCTCTGTGGCGGTCTTTCCTTTTCGGGAAGAAGAAAGCACTTTCATCATCCTCACTCATGGCATTTCAGTACTTTTGAATAGTCTATTTCCTTTTTTTTAAATTTTCTTTTTTTCTTTTTTGCTGGGCAGGGCTCTTAACTGAAGGAGATTAAAGGGGACATGAATCCCCCAGACACAGAGAAGTCCCTTAGCTGCCAACACTTGATTTTTCAATCTTGAAATAAATTGGGCAGCTTTTTATATTAACATCAGTGGTTACAGGACCCAGACATGTATACAGAGAAGACAACAACCATCCCTGCCATTGTGCTGTCTTTGCTGTTTAAACAATAAGTTTGTATGCAGAAAATTTTGTGACCTAAGCTTGTCAGAGATTGGAGTAAAAAATTGTGTCTCTGTGGTCAGGTAAAGTGAGAAAAAGTATTACTGCTGTTAATCCTGAAAGTCTTTTTTTATCAGTTCAGAGGAAAAATACCAGTTATAAAAGACATAAAGATTTTCTAATGTTCTTTTCTCCTTGTGATATCACAGAACTCCAGATTCATTTCAAATCTGTGTGCAGCCCGTTGGTAATCCTTTCTCAAGGAAAAGGGCACGTTTGTTTATTGTTTCACGCAGCAACAAAACTGAGTGACATTAGAAGTGACTGGAGCTTTTCCAGCCGTGGAACCGGGCCTCTTCTGCCAGCAGACCCCTTTTATCCCGGGCCGGCAGGCAAAGGGGCCGGGAAGGGCTGGGAGCAGGTGCCGGCTCTCTGTGCAGGGAGTGGGGCTGGCAGCCAGAGGGCAATAGCGCTTCAGGAATGGGGGATTCGGGATGCACAAGCGCCCTCGGCAAATCTGTCCTAGCAACGGCCTAGAAACGAGAATCTCCTCCTTCATTTAATTGATTTGGGTAAATGGATGGCACCGTTACTTGGGTGTTATTAAAGCATTAATTTACCCGCTTTCCTCACATTGTGTTCCTCCCTGCCGTCTGAGCATTATTACAGCGATATCTCTTCAGCAGAAACACCTCCTAGACACAGATGGAAACCCTCGGTGGTGGTCATCCTTCAGGCACCTGTCTCCCAGGCCCTTTAATAGGAGCTCTGAGTAAAGTGTCTCACTGTCAGTCCTCCCTCTGAACCCACTGTCATTAATAGAGGGCTTCTTCTATCAGTATTCCCATATCTTACACCTTCATGAGAAGCATGAACCTGTTGATACTGGTGCTAGTGGTTTTGGATAGCCAGAGAGGCACAAAGGAGCCTTAGTGAAATTGGGAATCAGGTCTATTTATTTCACAAATTATATCAGCAGGGATCTGGCTGGCTCTTTATATCTCTGGCACTTAAATTACAGCCCTGCCTGCTGGGGTTAGTTCCTATGCTAAAACATCAGAGTCCTGCATCAGGAGAAACTGTTCTGACAAACCACGGGGAGGCAGGGGCCGGACACTGAGTGTGGTTAGATTCTGCTGCCTTTGTGTCAGCACCCATGAGTTCAGATCATGCAGGTGCCAGCTCTGAAATACACCTACATTTGCACCCTTTGGTTAACTAACTTTGCTTTCTCATTGCTATGGGCTTGGGTAGCTAACAAATAGTAATTTAGAATGAATTTTTAATTCATTTTGGGTGCTTGTGAAAAATGCAGATTCACTATGCAAAGCCTGCAGTTCATCTCTGCATCTTAAGGTCCTGGATATCTACTGGGCATGGATTTATTGGAAAGATTCTGGGGATTTTAGGTTCTGTATTAACATAAGCTGGTATAGCTCGACTCCAAATACTGTGATGCAATTATAATCATACACCTTTGTAAATGCACAGTTCAGACTGTAGCTGAATCCATCCTTCTCCGAGTTTAATCCCATATCAGGTCCTGTAGGACTGGGGAGCAAGCACAGCTCCCCTTTAACACAAATCTAGACTTGCATCATGGTTAAATACTAGACAATGGTATTAGGTGAATAAAAAGCTAGTGAGACTTTTCCATTGCTGTAATTTCCATGACTTTTCCAGTTGTTTTTTCCCACCAGGGCTTTTGGAAGCTGCAGAAAAAAGGTGACTATTTTCAGAGATAGCTTAATTCCAGCCCATTTAGTGTCTGAACCGTTTGGGAAGCACAGCATGGAAAAACACAAGTAGCATTTCCAGCTTCTGGCACAGTTGACCTTAAAGTGAAGCTGGTAATCTTAAGGAATTTCTCTGTTACATGCTAAGTCATATCTTGATTTTTAGAAGCTATGAACATGGCAATCACTCATCCAAATTAACTGGTTATTTCTATATCTTAGAGCAGTAGGATTTTAATAATTTCATGTGAATTAACAGTTCTTCCAAACAGTATGTTTGTCAGGTCTGTTTTCAAATGACAAACTTCCTTAAGGGATTTCTTTTCTTTGATTATTACCTGTGCTGAAAATAACATTAGGTAGAGGAATTTATCATGAGCATTGAGCAGAGATACAAAACGTCTGGAATGAGAATGAATTTGTATCTAATTACAGAAAAGAACTTGCAGTTCTACTTGACTAAGAAAAATAGGATTCCAGTTTAAACCAGTAAAAGGGTAAAACCATATTCAGTGAGAGCCACAAGATAGGCTGCTTCATACTGATAAAGCAATCCCTGATGGCAAAAGCTCCACTCCTTTTTAGGAGATACATTATCTATGTCACCTGAGTTCTTTTCAGGCAGGCACAAAATATCATCAATATATGCAAATTCCAATTCCCAGTTCCCAGGCAATGACTCGGGGAGCTGATTGCAGGCTGAGGCTGATGCCCTCCCCATCTCCAGACTTTGCTGTACTGGCTCGTGCTATGGCAATCCAATTGATGGTGATGCTTGTTGATTGCTACAAAGCCTGTTGTGCCAAATTGTAGGCAGCAATTTGTTGTCAGCATCAGTGTTCTGCGTGCAGCAGCCTGTAGCCAAGGAATTCATTAGATTCCAAGACTGCGGAGGTGAACGAGTGGCTGCTGCATCTGTAGAGGGATATGGAGCAGCAATTCATGTCATTTACTGGGATGATATTTCTGTAGGGCCTTAATGAGCCAGATGATTTGCAAGCCCAAAAAACAACACTGTGAAACTTCTGTGCTTGTAACTATTTCTGCTGTGGAAAATCCTAGGATTTCTTTCTCTTGACTTTGAGAGATATGATCCAAGTACAGTCAAAACTAGTTAAGTCCAGCTTGGGTTGCCCAGATGTACAGGTAGGAATAGGAACCAAAATAGTAGCTTGAATCTAGGCACGTGAATAGTAAGAAATCCCAGACTACTGCATCAAATTTGACTATGAGTACTGATCCCCTCTGAGACAGATTTTGCTGTATTAGTTTTGTTTTCACCTGGTTACAGAACATTGTGTGTGTACAGTGTTACAGCTTTTTAATTAGAGTCACACACGATAACTTAGGAATACAGTGCTGCAGAGTGTTTACAAATGAATTACAAAAGTACAGGAGTCCCACTTGTATGTAAATATTTCTTTTCTCCAAGCAAATCAGAATGGTGTTATTCTTCATTACAGAGTGTATTCTGCAGCTATAGTGTTCTTATTCCAACAAGGATGATTATAGAAGCACATGGCACTGGGAGAGTTGGCTGGCTGATGCTTCCAAAGCAATTAAGCAACAGTGAGTTGCAACCATCTGAGTAAATAGATTGATGAAAATTCAGTCAAAAAAAATGAGGAAAAGACCATTTAGGTCATCTACTTCATTGCTGTTTCCTGGAGTATGTTCTCAATTACTTGTTGTAGATACCCCAAGCACCACAGCTGCCAAAATGTTCCTTTGGAACAGTCATGCAGCCTAATAGATGTTCAGGAGTTTTCCCAAGTGATATGCAGCATTAAATTTCTTTTGCTTAATGTCATCTTTTTAATTTTGCCAATTTAAGATTGCCTCAAAACACTTTTTCTTTATTCAGAAGAAAATGAAGCAGAAGTAAAAAGTGGTGACAGAATTCTTTTCGATGTCTTTTCTTGATAACCAGTACAAAAAACTTTAAAAAGATAAATTGAAACATATTTTCTCCTTTTTTTCTTCTTTGTCTTATATCTTAGACCAGTACCAAGCCTCTTAAAATTGTTTATTAGTGAGTAGTTAAATTTTTTTAAGTCATCATGCTTTTTCAAGACACTTGAAAAAAGTCTTCATTAAGTTAAACATTCTTCTTCTTGTTGTTAATATTTTTCTATAAATATCTCTCTTGTTGATGATCTGTTAGGTCTCACCCTGGCCATGGACTGATGGCTGTGTTGTGACAGCCCTGGGAGGAGCTGTAGCAGGGGCTCCACTAACTCTGACCAGGTTGTTGGGAGTTCATCCATCTCCTGCTTTTTCTCGCTGCTTTTTTACATACATATACAGATATGAGCCCTTAATCACATAAACTAATGCTGCTCTAATCCTCTTTTCTTAGAAAACCAGGCTACTTGATACCAAGACACTGTAGATAATAAGTATAAAAAATGCTTTGCAGAAAAGTGCCATTTTCAGATCAAGGGTTTTGTTGCAACTGGAATATTGGAATGGAGTTGGTGGACTCTGTGTAGCAGTTCTCAGAAATGACATCCTATTACTTCTCCATTATGAGCTGTGGAGAAGGCTTAGTAAAAGGAACAAGAATGGTTATCCAACCAAGTAGTCCTCATTACTCAACGGCTGGAAAGTAAAACCACATGTGAATGGAATACTGATTAAAGAGGTTTTCTGTTTGTTGGAGGTTTTTCTTCCCATAATAACATTTTTTATAGAGTCTTTGTTTACTTGGAATCAGAAACAATTTGAAATCTTTTTAGTGAAACCAAAGCAAACTTAGTCATAACTAAACTCAAATTGTGACAAAAGATTAAAGTTTGACTCATTGTTTCTAATGTGATTTTTGGTAGCATTTCCTCTTTCAAACAAAAAGAGAATTGAAGATCACAGACTTCTTTCCCATTACCAAATACGCTGTTAAAGCCTTCAGGCAAGAGCTCTCTCAGGGCTGTAAATTTTCCTCTACATCTTGTGTGATATAGTTTCCAAATGCAATTAGCTTTTTAGCCCTTCAGTTTTCTAAGATATGATTGCGACAGTCATGATTTAACTTAGCTTAGATTTCTGGGTTTTTTTTATATTTGAACCTAGATTTGATCTTGAGAGGTACTGTTAGTCTACAGAGAGAGAACAGTTGATGCAATACTCATAAACTGCCTGCTCTGGTTCTTCTTTTGTATGCTGGGATGTATGCAAGGTAACCACCCCAAATGAAAAAGCTGAAGTGGAATGAAGAATCTGTTCTATCAGTGAGAATAAAATCCTAGTAAACAGATGCAGGAAAATCAGAACTTGTATTAATAGTAGAGAGCATGAGCTAATACCTGTGTTTGTTCTTTTGGGGTTTTATGTGATGGTTTCTCTTAATGTTACAACAGTGATTATGGATATGAACGCCACAGCAATGGCCAGTGTTTACCAGCATTTTGGTATAACCCGTCCTCCTTGTCAAAAGACTGCAGCCTTGGACAGAGTTATCTCAACAGCACTGGGTAAGTGGCTTACCAGGCTTTATTTAGCTATATTTAGCACCCATATGGATTTAACCCAATGACAGCTACTGTAGGTGTGTCAGAGCTGGCTGAAGGCAGAAACACTGGAAAATAAATTAGTTCAGAGAGATGAAATTGATGTATAGGTGAACTGAAGTAATAGATGGGTAGCTAGCTCGAATGCTGATGGTTTTTTGGCTCTCTTGGAAGTCCATGGAAGATGTAGTTTAAGTTAAGATACTGGCAGATTTCATTTATGATGCGAGTGATTAAAGCAAACAAAGCAACCCAAACTGGTTTTGGAGAGTCTGTACACTGAAAGATGGGCAGAATTTGCTTTTGCTTCAACTCTTTATTTTTCTAGCTCTTGATGATTACATCTTTAGAGACATTTCCCTCACAACTAACGGGAAGTGGGGAACATAGGAGAAAAGTTATTAAACATTGCCTAACAGTGTAATAATTGAATACAATGCCATACTGTATGTGTATGTCATTTATTTATAACTTTATAGTTATTTAACTCATAACATCATATGATTTTATGGTTTAGGCCATTTATGGTACCTTATATGACACCAAGATATTCTATGCAGGAAATTATCACATGCCATTAACAAACAGTATGGACTACGGGTGTGTTTGGCACATGAGGAATGCTTGGCTGAGACAAATGCTGAAATATATTTGGGAATCTTTGTTTCCTTACAATCTCCTTAGCCTAAAGGAACCTGTTCCCAGTTAACCCTGCTGTGCTCCTTGTCAGCACCTTGCACGGATTTCCCCGTCCCTTTGCAGGTACCGGAAGGTCGTTTCCAACAACTGCACGGACGGAGTGCGCGAGAGGTACACGGCCAAGCCCCAGCAGTGCCCGGGCAAGCCCCCCCAGGGCCTCCGCATCATCACAGCCGACGGCCGGCTCACGGCTGAGCAGGGGCACAACGTCACCTTCCTGGTGCAGCTGGAGGAGGTAGGCTCGGTTTTTACACTGCATCCCAGGCCCATGGGCGTATTTGAGTGTGGTTCATGCCTCGCAAAGTTTGCAAAGAGATGAAGTGAGACAGGGTGATACCAAGTCAGTCAGGGCCAGGATGTAGCTGGGTGGAGTTTGCTCTAAAATGTAATGGATGATGTATGGAGATGAAAGGGCTGTCAGAGCATTGTGGTGCCCAGGGTAATATCTGGGAGAAGTTGATGAAAACTGGGAACTGGTTTAATTTGGGAATTTCACAGGAGAACTGAAGACTGCAGGTTCAAGTTCTGATCCCCACTTTTAACTGTGCTTTTTGCTTCCTGCTGTTTTTCAAAACTGAATTTCCATATTTATTTTCCACTGACTTTAAACCAAAGATAACAAATACTGCATGTGCAGCTGGGTCCCCATCACACAAGTTGGTACATATTGTTTAGGCATTTGTGGGTGAAATCTCAAGATGTCCTCAGCAGGACTAAGTCTGAAATTTATTGCTAATACAAAAGCTGATTCAGGCTCTGATCTGTGTTTTTGTTACATCTGTAACTTAACTTGGTATTTCATTGTTCTGCTACTTCCATTCCTGAATTCATAGGTAAAAAATACTTAAATCTTTTCACCTCTTTTTTCTTTTCAGCACTTCTTTATCTGTGTTCAATTGCAGGCTCACAGGAACATTTACGAAGTAGCAGTTTTCTCTTTTTGCCTAATCTAATTCGATTTTTTTAAACTTCTACCCCTTTTCCTCTCTAACTGGCCAATAAATCATAAAACAAGTATGCTTTAGCACCAAAGGACAATGGACATCCCTTTAGAGTATTCATGGAAATTACTTCTGACCCTCTCCATAGTAAATGTCATCTGTGAGGAAAGAGAATGGGTTTTTTTTACACCTCTGTTAGTGATGCTTTTCCCTGCAAACAGGTGTCCTGACTTGCAAAGGCAACACCATTTGATAAATCATACCTAACCTGAAGCAGTTTCTGACCTGAATGTTTATTTTCTCCAAAATATGGTCACTTTATTTCGGTACTGACAGTCATACAACATTGCTACTGTGATGCTGTAATAACAGCGTGAACATATAATTTTATCTGTTAAATTACAGATTTATGCATTTAAAGATGAAGAGGAAAAGGTCCAAAACAAGGCTCTAAAATAAAAAAGTCAAAAAAGTATGCTTTGCATCACCTTTCTATTCTCAGCAAAATTTTAAATCAAACTGGGAGAAGGAGGTGGATAATCTGAATAGTCAGTCACAAAACTATCAAAGAATTATGCCCATAGTCAGAGGGAGAGACAATCACCCACAGTGTGGGAAACTCAGGACAAATGTCCTGCTCGTTCTTCTGTGAGTGCTATCATGTAAGAGTACCCGGACCACTGTGTCATACAGGGAGCTGCTGTGCATTGTTCTGTCTTTTTTTGTTCATTCTGATCTTTTTTGGCAGCTCTGCTTCAGTGCTCGCCAGAGTCTGGAAGCAACACCTTCTCTGGTATGAGATGGTGTCTCTCTCATGCTGGGTGTCAAGGAGTACAGAATGTATGTTTTGATGAGTGAGTGAGTCAGTTCTGAGGAGATCTAAAGGGAGCTCTTCCAGTATATCTGATAAGGAAGAGGTTAGGAATCGCTCTGAGGGCTGAAACAGTATTGATCAGCCTCCAGCCTTTCCAATTGCTCTCCCTGTTAGATGAATCTTGACCTCCTGCTCCTAGATTTGTCAACTTAAAGAGCAACCAACAAAACCTTTGGGTGAATTTTACCCAATCTGGCAATGACTTTGTGTGGGTGTTGGAACAGAAGAAATATTCAACAAAGAGGAATATTTTCCCAGTTATGTGCAAGCTATAGGGGAATAAAATGTAGTTGTAGCAGCAAAAGTGTATATAGACTAAACCATTTACCAATGTAACTGTTTCAGTAACAAAAATCACACCACTCACTAGAAAAGTTAAACAACCCATCAAAAGAGCAAAAGAACATTTTATAAAATTGATATTGATTTCACAGAATAATTGAGGTTGAGAGGGGTTCTCTGGAGATTGTTTAATCTGACCCCACTTCTCAAAGGGAAGTTTCTTTCCCTTGCATACAAGGCAGAGGTATCACAAGACAAGAATTTGCCAATTTCTAGTTAGTTCTGCCCTGGGCAGGTACACAGCACAGGACAATCCAGGATCTCCAGTATTCAAAAAATCTGTGCCGCTCCATTTTTACTGAAGGGAAGGCATCAGTCAAGTTAAAAAAGGCTGGATATGTCACCTTGTGCATTTTTTTCCCCCAAACAGCATGTGAAAAAAGTGTGTCCTATTCAACCCTTGCCCCCCCGGAGTGGTGGGCAATATTTTACGAGTGCTACACCCTGGTGAGGACTCCTCCTTTAGTGTGAGTGACAGCTGCTATCTTTTAGGGTGTGAAAAAGCAATGGCCTTTCCCTTTGCATCTTAACATCTCCTGTATCCCTCTGAGACAGTTTGTTTGAAGCCTTCAAATCTGCAGAGCTGTTTCATACACTGCAGCCTCGCGGCTCTCTTTTTTCATGCCCATGTTCCACTTGATCTGCAGGAAAAAGACAAAAAAAAAGAGAAGCTGGTGAGCCAAGGTACAAGAGTTCGTTTGAGATTTGTACTCCTGTTATCTTTCTAGGACTTTCTGCTCCATCTAGGAATCCACCTGGGTCTGAAAAGAGGTACGAACTGCAGAAGCAGGTTCACTGGAGGCCCTGAAAATTCACTGTATCTCTGTAGTGGGGCAGATTGCTAAGAGGGCAGGGAGAGACAAACGGCAGCAGTGAAAAGCTGATGTTTTCACTCAGGTGTGGAATTCAGGGGCAGGAACCACAGCACAGTGGTTCCTTGTGGAGCCTGGTTGTGCTTGCGGTGATTCTGAGAGCCACGACTGTGCATTCTGACAAAAACACAATGTGAGCAAAAGATGCCCAAAGAGAAACAAGGACAAGGCATTCACAAGTGTTTTGCTATTGAAGAAGACACAAAAGAAAATCATCACTGAAGTCTGTGTGAGTGGAGGGAGGGCAGGAACCAAACCCAGGAGCACACAGAGCATTGCTGATTTCTGAGAGCTGGGGTTCTGGCCCAGTTTCTCTAACCCTGACTCACATGAAATTTTCCTGTGAAGCATTTATATCTGGCAGCATATAAATATCATTAAAAGCAAACCTAACCAACAGGTCATATTTAAATCATCTGAATGTAAGAATTCTTTTAAAAGTGATCTAAGTCTCCTGTCACCTTTTAGAATTTCTGTATGACTTCCTCAAAACTGTTTGCAAGGTCACCTTGCACTTAATATGTATGGTCCCTTTATTGGGAAGGTTTGGCCAAGCTACTTGTCCAATTAATCTGGGTATAATCATCATGATATTTTCACTGGGTGACCATAACCAGGAAGCATCAATATTTCCTTTACCTAACTAGCATGTGTTGCATTTTATGAAGTATTTTGGAATTGTTTAATAAGCAAATCATCATACTTAAGCTGGGAATTTTGCTCTTAAATTTCCATGGAGATAAGTGGAATACCAACAGCATTTTTGTCATTACATGACAGCACGTGAGAAAAGTAGCTATGCTTAAAAGCAAATTTGTCATTGCCTAAAAATACTGCCAGTTTAAAGCTTAAACAGAGTTACTTCTCAGTCTAAAAACCTGAATCCTTGCTTTATTTTTGAACAGCAACAAAAGAAAATTCAAAGTTACAAAGGCACTTTTCCTGCTTAAGTTATTCAACCCAATGTCCTTGACATGTTTTGCTTCTCTGTTGTAGAAAATGGAGGGATTTTATTAAGTGTGTGCTGTTTCTGTGTGCCTTCCTGATCACGTGGCCATGTAGGTCTCTTGCCTGTCACAACCACAATCGTTATTTGTATGTTAGAGTTACTTGTATGAACATCAGACACTTGTGCTTGCTGTACTGCTTCAGCAGAGACGCTGAAAGCTGCAGCCTCCAGAGCAACGCCGTTCAGCACAATGGCTTTCCAGCTTGTTTCATCTGATTGCTCACATGTCTTTGCTGAGGAAATGGATCGTAAAGACATTTGGTGGGGCAGGAAGGTTCAGCGCTTTGACTGTTTCATTACAGATAATTCACAGAGAAACTGCCTCCTCTAATTTATTTTTTATCTTGATAAAATGACAGCCAAAAGTCTTTGACATTCCAGGTCTGCCTCAGTTCTCACTTGGCAAAGTCACTCCACTGGGAGTAGATTTTGGCTTGCTTTGAACTACTTGCTGCTGCTGTGTGATGTTTGGATTAGACTAAAGTGTGAGGAAAGCTAATTTGTTCCTACATTTCAGGCCACAGGCTAGAATTCAGGCAATCTGAACTCATTCCTGAACCACACTCTGAGCTCCTTCTGCATGACCTTGAGTGAGAAACTTAAACTTTCTGATGTTCTATTCCCTTTATTTGAAAACAGACCTTTGCTTTCTGCCTCATACCCCCCCATGCCTTGCATTTGCACAGTGAATGCTCATAAATCCAGAGAACTCTCTCTTACCACGTGAACATACAAATGAAGCCCTGAATTTCCTAAAGACTGACGTGGCTCTCTGTAATGACAATGTTGATACATGGCTTACAAGGTACACTGTGTCTCGGGTACATTTAATGAGCTTGGGGATCCTGCTGGGGGTACAATGCCATTAACATTTCCTACCTCAGCACTCTTGTTTGGTGCAGTTCAGTATTCAGCTCAGCTGAAGTTTCTGGAGATGAGCTTAGCATTAGAATTGTTTTGATTGTTGATGTACTCAAATTAAAGATGCAAAGCTAGTAGCAATTAAAAGCATAGTCTGTATTTTTTTTTTTTTGGCGGTATCCCATTGTGTTCCCTCTTTTGATATCACAAGTTTGTTAGTAATGATTACAGAAATATGAAACCTTCATCCTAACTTTCAATGCACATGCTGAATCACAGCTGCTTATCTTGCTAAAAACACTACACTCCTGTAATAACACATAAATGAAGGATCAGTATGTACCCTCCCCCGTACCACTGTCATCTGAATTATAATTGCATTTTCTGATGATGACAAGCTGGTTGGGAGAAATCAGAGCCTTTCATGCATTTTTAAATTCACTGTTGAAATTCCATGAAAATGTATGAAAGTGGACCTTGCCTTCCTAATGACACACAGCACTACAGTCTTGTAATGCTCTTCCAGTCACACAAGCTGAATTACTCTGCATAATCCTGAGAGGCTGTTATTGATTCCTGTGGGGCACAGAAGATCTAGTACTGTAAAAAGAGCTCATAGCTGAGTTCAGCTGGCACAACTGGCAGTCAGGATGAATGATGTGATCAGTACAATTCACTGTTTGGTGTTGAAAAAGAAGCATATGTGAAAAGTATCAAGCTATTTGCCCTGCTATAAGACACCTTTCCATTCAGTTTCTGATTTGAAAAATTAAGGCCATCTCTCTGAAAGCAGGGATTTAAATGGGAAAGCATGTTTTTCAGTTCTTGATCAAGTTGGATTTAAATATCTGTTAAAAATTAAGAATATACTTTAAACGGATCCAGGCTAAAGGTATGCCGTGTGTAGATACACATTTCCAGTGAAAATATCTTTGATGAATGATTTCTTTTGGTGACAGGAAAATGCCAAAGAGGGAAAGGGGTTAATCTAGAGAAAGCACAATGAATTAATCCATAAAAACCCTTCAACAGCAGCAGTGTCTGTGTCTTGCAAAGGATAATTAAATCTATTGTCAACATCTCTAAGGAAGACACACAAGTCGGTGCATAATTGAAGACTTAAAAATGAAATCTGAAACATGGGAACCAAAGCTAAAAAGCTTGAGCTGTGTTTGTTCCATTTTTTAATACTTCCATTTAGATACAAATAGTCAAAGTCAATAAGGAAAATGCATTATTAACAACTCTCAGGGCAAGATTCCAGTGGTGTGTTTGAGAGAGAGAATCCTGCTAGGTGGGTCTTACATCCATCAAAATATTGAGAGCTGCATAAATGTAATCAAAATGTAAAAATATTGTTGCAAACTGTATTGGATGAGGCAGGAAGCTTCAGAGTTTTTTGGTAATATCTAGGTCTTGTGTGCATTCTAGGCTCCTTTTGTCAAGATGCAGGAAGAAGGTGCACTTGGCTTAGGAGGCAGGACCAGGAAGGAGGGAGAGTGGGATATTTTATGTATGCTTGAGAAAAACCTGGATGTTCAATGAGAAAATCCCTTAGAAAATAATAATTTTCTGATTTACATTTTAGTAACTAATGTTGTCTAATTAGGTAAAAGGTTTAATATGAGGCCTTGGGAAACTTGTTTTTAATTTAATGATGAGGGCTTCTTTTCAGGCTGAAAGTTCATGAGGTTCAGCATATGCTTTAAGCCTTGTGCTGCACAAAAGCCTTTATCAAGATTGCAGTGTACTTGAGGTTTTATCCAAGCTTGTGCATATTGCAGAGAAAGGGGTTAATCTAAAGAAGACACAATTAATTAATCCATGAAAACACTCCAACAGCAGCAGTGTCTGTCTCCTGCAAGTAATGCAGGAACGTGTCTGCCTTAATTGGGCTAAAAGCTTCAGAAAAATCCTATTGTGGGGTATTGAACTTGACAAAATAAAAAGGAGAAGCTGGAAAAAGGAGCAGGAGGGGTTTTTGCAAGATGTACAGTATACATCAAATTGTTGCAGAACAGAACTTCTCTTGGTAAAACAATCTCTTTCAAGCAGCTCTGGAGAGATGCCAGAGACAGAGACAGTGACAGCTGGGTTGGTCTAAATCAGGTGTGGGCCGTGTGGGAAAAGTTTGGATTTTGGCTCATCTGCTTTCTCTTCCTGTCTTACTCTGCTTGTGCTCTTACCTGGCACAGATAAAATATTAGAACAAGTCAAAACACAGTCTCTTTGTTTTCCTGACTTTTCTCTCCCACTTCCTAAGCTAGAATTTTAAATGTCAGCTTTTCAAAATGTGGCATTTTCAGAGGAGTGTTATAACCTGGATCTTACTCAATGGAAAATGTTCAAAGGGTTTTAAAACAGGAGAGGCCAAGACAAATGGAAAAGACTGAGGGAACAGCAGCTGAAGCTCTTCTCTAATTATATTTTCAGTTGTTTCTGTCAGCATCTTCTCTACCTAGAATTGAAATCTAAATCTTGCATGCCTTAGAAATGGCTCCTTTCCCTGGCTACACCTGTAGACAGCATGAGTTTCATGGCTATGGACAAAATGAAGACAAGAGGAAAAAAAGGTTCATTAGAACACAAATTTTGACACTTGCAGAAATAAGGCTACTCTAAAAGGCTATCACCCTTTTCATCTTCTGCTGCTGCCTCAAATATGTGCAGGAATATTTCACGACCTGAAACAGGCTTCAACTGCATGACCTCGAATATCCTCAGAGCTGATAAACCCAGCAGGGGCACTATGGTGGCACAGTTTTAACCATGTGAAAAGCTTTTGTCCCAGCAGTATGGCTTTACTGTTCAAAGACATCATCTCCTTTTGAGTAAGAAAAACAACTAAAGCCCTAATGATGCTGGACCTGGAGGAACTGGGAGAGTATCGAAGGGTACTTCAGAGATCTCTGTATTTGATCTGAGTCAGCACTGGACTTGAGATAATATAGTCCCTCTCTGAAAGAGGTTCAGAGGTCATGCATGTTCACTTCTGGCTATGGAAGCACATCACATTTGGTGCCTTCTGTTGGCTCAGTCAAACAGACACCCAGTACAGCCCAAAGCACTGCATCATTTTTGAAGCTGCACATCTTTCAAATAACTCAGGTCAACAAAGGTCATAACTCTGTACTTAAGATCATTTCCCCTGCCACACCTTCAGTCTGGGATTCTCCGCAACAGAGCAACACTGTTATTTTTGTCTCATCTATTTGGAAGCAACAGAGCTTCCAGCAGGGTGCCAGGGCAGTGTTAAAAAAAGCTTCAGTCTATTAAAAGAGAGTGTCTGGGAAAATTTGTTGCTCTTGCCATTATCAGGTATAGCTCTGCTCCTTTTGCTTTCCATTCAGGCAAGCCTCCACTATTTCTGCCTTCACAACAAGTTATAAAAAGCCTGAGAGAACATGAGGAATAGAAAACTTCTGTTATAATTTCCTCTTACAGTCACATGCATTCACATATCTCTTTCTGGTGCAGAAACCTGCCTGATGCCAGCCATTCACATGCCTACCTTTCATTCCAGAAAGGGAATTGGATGTCCTGAGGAGTGTTTCTCTCTCAAAGGAAAAGAGGAAAAAAAAAAAAAAAGAAGAAAAGAAAAGGAAGGAGAAACAAACCCAACATAAATGAAATGTCCTTTGAAATTCTATGAACTTCCCCCAGCTATTAGTTTCCCATCATTCCAGACAGTGGCCACTGCTTCAGTGCACCAGGCTGTGGAGGTGCTCCACAGCAGTAGCCAGCATGTGTGACCATAGCCAGCATGAGCACCATGCAGAGCCAGAGGGGGATCTCCTAGGCAGTGAGGATGTTGAAAGGTAAGGCAAGATACTGCATCTTACATGAAAGGGAGGGATCTTTAGCAGCCATGGTTGTTCGACAGGTCAGTGCACGCTGTTCCTCTGGCCCATCAGACTTTTTTACTATATTCTGGTCTCTTGGGCACCTCACTGATCCCGTCTCTCAAAAGCAGAACAGAGTCTGTTTCAATCCTTTCTCTTTCACCACAGGGAGACCTCCAGAGATCCCTCATTCAGGTGGATTTTGGAGACGGCATCGCTGTGTCATATGCCAATCTCAGCTCAACAGAAGATGGGATCAAGCACATCTACCAGAACGTGGGCATATTCCGAGTGACGGTGCTGGTGGAAAACAGCCTGGGTTCTGACAGCGCTGTCCTCTACCTGCATGTAACATGTATGTATGTTCATACCCCTTGACAGCTTCTGTTGTTCACAAATTATTACTTGTAGCTAGAAGTGACATTTGGAATTTGACAGCTGGGTCCAGAGTGGTGGGATATGATGAGTGTTCACCTGTCCTCCAGACAGACTCTTGATTCCAGACTGAGAGGAAACATAGATTCATTAATGTTGGAAAAGACCTCTAAGATCATCGAGTCCAACCATTAACTTTTGCTTTTTAAACCATGTCCTACCTCTAATTTTGGCTAGTCTAAATTGGGACACCTCAAAGGACTGTCCAGCCCTTGCTGAAATGCACTTTCATTAGCAAGCTTAACACTTCCAGAACAACAAAGACACTCAGGGATCTTTAATGACTTTTAAAAGCTTTGAATTTTATTTTGTGCATGTTTTGCCCTCTGATGAAACACCCACCTCTGGGATGGAAACCAGTGCATTTCAGTGTTTCTGTTGTCATAGAAACCAAAAATCTTTGTATTAAATAGTATTGCAAGAAAAAATATCATCCTGACATTGCTTTTCTGCTGGTTTTTTTTTTTTAACATTTTTATACTTTATATGTGTCTGATTTAAAACTGAAATGTATCTGAAGTTCTCAGATAAAATGAACATTGAATTCTTTGCTATTTATTCTAGCACATGGGTATGAAGCCAAAGGGTCAACCTATTTTTTGAAATTCTGTAACATTCCTAATGCATTTTGTTTGGGGCCACAATTTTCTTTTTGCAGTGTGGGTTTTCTGTTTATTATTTATATTTCCAACTGTGTGCCTCTGTGCCAGACTAAGTGAGAAAAGAGGAAATTCCAAAACATGAAGTTGTGTTTACAGAAATACTGTTTACCCTCTACCAAATTAACTCCACGTATTGTCCAGATGATTTAGCACATTGCCTACACTTTACCTCTAGTTTTGGGGTTAGTTCATACAGCATGAAAGCAGCTGCCTCTTCAGGGTAGGAGAGCAGCTCTTTAGAGGAGCGCCATTGTATCAACAGATGGGAACAGTGGAGGTATGACTGGGGGAGATAGGATTTTTATGAAGGAGCACTAGAGGAGCAGGAGCAAATATCTCCCTGAATGTCCCCTTTCAAAAACACCTTTGGTTGGCAGGTGTCCAACCTTCACTCACTCATAGTGTCTTTCTGGTCTACAGCTGCTCTAATTCATTTTATTGAGTCACTGAAGGCTTACGAACCATTTTGATTGTTTAAGCTGTGCAAGAAATAAACAATATTCAGATTTGTTTGTGTGACTTAGCAGCTGATAGTGTATGTTTCTGTGTTTTGCATAGGTAATACCAGCACAGGGTTTAAACACTGAGTGATCATTGCAGCCAGGCCCAGATTTTATGTGCCAGACTCCCTGGAGAAGTGACAGCTCTAAGGGATATGTCTCACCTTTCTCTACATGACAAGAATTAGAGACTTAAAACAGGTTACAAATGAGCATGGTGCCGCTCAGACTAGCAATAGACTTTCTGAGGACAGAGATGTACAGTAAATCCAGCCCCCTCCAGAGTCTTAACACCCTGATCCACAAAAGCTTCTAAATCCTTTTTGAATGCTTGTGTTGCCACTCAGCCCTCTGCTGAGTACTCTGCTTGGGGTGTTGGAGCTTGGCCTTTGGGAGTTTTGCAAAAATATCTGTCCTTAAATTAGACACATACACACTGTATTGTAAGATCCACAGAAAAGCAGTGTGCTGCCTGACCATCCAGAGTTTTGGGAAGGACTATGGACTGGGTCATCCCTCATTACAGGGTTAATACATGAATGTTTGCAGTCAGGTCTGGGACTTCCAGCACCTTCCCTACCTGTGGCCAGCACTTTTCCTGCAGGAAAAAGCTGCAGGCACCAAACCTCAATGCTTGTGATCTCAAAGGTAAAAGTAAAGCCTTCATCCCATGGTCTCCTCATCCTGCTGCAGCATGCGGCCAGTGCACAGCAGCAGCACCTTTCCTGCAGTTGGCCCAGGGATCCAGAAAAGCAGATTATTGTGAGACAGGAGCATTTTGAGTGGCATGGACAATATAAACTGTTGTGTGTAAACTGCTCAAGCCAACAGCCTGTCTCTTAGCTGTCCTGACATGTCAACGTTTGCTTCTGGAAAGTTATTTATGGATTTGCCTGGATGCTTCAGAATAACATTGCCTGTGCAAGTGAGACTTTTGAGAAGCTTCTCTCTTTCAGTTGTCTGGAGCTTGCACACAGTTTTTTTCCTGATACAGGTGAAAGCCTGTAGCCTCCATGGCCCTGCATGAAGCTCACAAATTAATTTTCTTGAATCCTCTTCAAAGTTACCTGGGAGAAAGCAGTCTCCTACAGGGAAGGCCTATCCAGAGTGAGCTATCCCCATCTGCTGGCCAGATAACAGCTCAGCTTTTCAGCCTCCTTGACCCAGCTGTGCTGGGAAATGCTCAGGCAGAATTGGGTTGCTTGAGCCATTCTTCCATATTCCTTCCTAGCCAGCATATGGGAAAGGAAGGTCCAAGGAGGTGCTGGGCACTCTCTGCTGTGCAGGATCGTTTGAGATCTGTTCAGAGCAGTGATGCAGTTATGTTGGAGTGTATCCGACTTTTCATGGGCTCCATTGTTACAGTTGCCACTGCATTAAGCTGGGGAAATTGCTGTTTTTCAGGTCTTGGGGTCTTGCTGACAGCAGGAACAGCCTGGTGATGGAAATGGATCTGAACAGAAGGATGCCATTAAAATCATAAGGGTGAAGTTGTGGCATCTCATGAATTTTCAAGAGTGTTGACTGCTGCATATAAAAGGCAAAATAAGCCATGGTCTCATGTATAGCAGTCTTTGGTGAATCTGATAATGGATAACTTAACTGGGCTGCTTCACGTTAAGCAATGGCTGTGTCTACAACCCAGAGAAAGATGCATTTCAGTAATAGGTCAGGAACACTGGTCCTTTTTCTGTCATTGTTTATACAGTCTGATTTCGGAGATTTT
Organism: Corvus cornix cornix; assembly: GCF_000738735.6. Classification (NCBI taxonomy): domain Eukaryota; kingdom Metazoa; phylum Chordata; class Aves; order Passeriformes; family Corvidae; genus Corvus; species Corvus cornix. The sequence continues at coordinate 10,795,338 of NC_046336.1, forward strand.
TTCCCTCTCTCTGCCCATGGTGTTACACAGGATGCTTTCTCCATAGTGTGTGGAGTTCATTTAGGTTGAAAAGCAAGGTCTAAGTGGTGATTCATGCATGGGATGTATCCTGAAAGATACTCCCTGGAAATAAAATTCTCTGGCAATGCATCTCAACCCCATATGAACAATGCAAGGCTGTGGCTGTGGCTCTCATCACTGGGGTGCTCACAGATAGAGGACATGTAGATGTGGCCTTAATTTGTTTAAGGAACCCATGTCCCCATGTCACCTGAGGTTTCTTTATTTTTCTTTCCCTGTCACACAGGACAATTGCTTTGTTCTCTTAGTGAACAGTCAGAACACATTTTAAAAATAATCTATAGAACAAGATTTAACAACAAAGGCCCATCTGTTTCCAGAAGATGGGAAATGTGTAACCCTGGGCATAATGTCACTTGTCGAATGAATTATGTTCTGTTTATACTGAAGAAATAAAGGAGTTTATTGGTGAAAAGGAGGGAGTATAAGGTACCATTAAAACGCAGACACTCAGTGAATAGCTGCCTTCAGAAAGAGTTTCTGCTGAAGTTCACCAAACTTAGCAGTTTTCAAGCAGAGATGCTTCATGTCTGCTGAGGCCATTTGTCCTGCATGTTCTTATGTCTTCCCAGGGAAGGCCATATTCACACAACAGGGCTCTGTCCCTGTTTTTGAAGTCATATAAGTTCCTCACTGTATGACATTCATGAAGTATAGAGTCCAGGTTTTTCAGCTCCAGGTGTAGGGGTGGCTCCTCTTCTCTGAGGAACAGATTTAAGCCTTTGTCTCTAGAAACGGTACCAAGCCAAAACATTCTGTCATGTGCCACGGTGATTCAGGGAAGACTTCTGGTGGCTATCCTACCCAGGCTGACTTTTCAGATGGAGGGAGGACTCACCTGCTGCTTCTGTTTCTGCAGGCCCCTTGGAACACGTTCACTTATCTCTACCCTTTGTCACCACGAAGAACAAGGAGATCAACGCCACAGCAGTGCTGTGGCCAAGCCAAGTGGGAACACTCACTTACGTCTGGTGGTTTGGGAACAGCACAGAGGTTTGTTTGTATTCCTGATTGACTGAGATCAAAATAATCCTGGAGGAACTCTCTGACAGAAGAGTAAAGGAGAGGGGGATGTGGGAATGCTTCTATGGAGTCATCTATGCAAGAAATTTGGAAAACAAAGATTAGGATACTAATGGTTCTTTGAGGTACCAAATAAGTAGTGCTTTGTGTTTGTAGCTGTGACTTAGCTGCAGGGTTTATTGCTATTTCATGCAAGTTGCCAATAGCTTTTTTCCTTAATTCCATCCAAGGTGAACATAGTTAAACAAAATCTGGAAGAGTTTCTACTGTTTTTCTTCACCCTCCTTTCTTCAGTAACAAGAAAAAAAAGTAGGGGCTTTGGCAGGTTTTTTTAGGAAAATAACCTTTCAAGCTGAACCTGTTTTTATACCTGGAACTGACCTATGCTGAGCTCCAGCACCCTACGCTAAACCACATGTGCAAAAGGACCTTTTGACTACAGGCGGATGAAATGGTTCCCTAACACACTTCCCTGCCCCTGGGCTCTGCTCAGATATGAGAGTATCATCCATCACATTCTGCTGCCTCTGTGCTTGCAGTCTTGGTAAATCTTCACAGACACTGTTACTTCACATAAATTTGTGGCTGAAGTACCCAGAAACCCTAATTAGTTTGTGAGGGGAGAAGTTGTCATGGATTTTGTAGAGCCAAGAGGGACCTTCATAATCACACATGGTTCTCTTCTGTATAATGCAGCTTGGAGAGTTTGATCAGTACCTTCTGCTTTACTTAACTCTTTGTGATAAGGCAGAACCTGACTTTGTGTTGTTTTGCATTAATAATTTTCCTCAGATGATAGGAAATGCACTCTTCTCCTTCTGACCATCTCCTCCAACTATTTCCCCACAGCTAATTATCCTGAGCTTTGAACTCATGCACTGTGTTTGTAGTCTGAATTTATCTAGTCTGGGATTCAAGCTGTTAGATCTTGTTACGCCTTTTTGTGTAGATTAAAGGACTCTCTGTACTATCAGCAATCATCTCCCCCTAGAGGTACTTACAGGCTGTGATTGTCACCTTTTAACCTTCCCTCTGATCTCCTAAACTTGTAAGTGATCAGGGTTGGTCTAATTCTGTTCTCGAAGTGAGAGTTTTACTCTAGACTACAATGGCAACAGTTTGACTTAATATTGGGTGCTTTGAAGATCTCACCCAGAGTTTATTAATAAGTGAAAAGAGAAGTTAAGGCAGAGACTGCTGGAGGACACAACTCATTGATAATTGGTTGATTGAGAGGACATAGATCTAAAGGGATCTATGTCCTCTCAAGGATCAGCAGTTAACAAAAACGGTGTCTTTGTATCTAAGGATAACATGGAACAACAACTGTGAAATCTTAATTTGGCTGGTTCTGTGACGACCCCCTTCAGTCACCTTAAACAAAGCACTTAACTAGATTTGGGAAAGGAGGGTGATGAGCAATGAGTGTTGCAGGCCTTTGTATCAGGATCTGGGCCTCTCTGGGGAGTGAGCAAAGATGGGCATTTTAACATGGGTTCCAGAACAACCAACATGATAAGTGGAAAGCAAGCACTGGAATCTTAAAACATAGCTCCTTTGGAAATTATAGGTACCTTACTTTGAGCTTCAGGAGGACATCCATGTCTGGGATTTGTCTGCCCTCTCCAGGAAATTAGCTGCCATGTCACAGGGCCCCTCCTGAGTCTGAAATTTCCAGTCTGGAACTAACTCCCCAAACCATCCCAATAGGTTAGAGAGCCAAACTCATTTTTGCTCTTCCTTTCCAGCCAAATTAACTGAATTTTGCCTTTTATGATGTATTTGCAGCCACTGATCACATTGGAAGGGAGCATCACATTCACATTTTCTGTGGAAGGGATGAACACCATCACCGTTCAGGTCTCAGCAGGAAGTACCATTCTTCAGGACACAAAGACTATTGCAGTGTATGGTGAGTTCTTCCCCTTTTATTTCACACATGATTCTCCACAGTCAACATTTAGAGAGCCAGGTTAGCTGGCAGCAGCAAGAGGTCTTTATTCCAGGATGCTTTGAGTGAGATTATAAATTGAATTCCAGTGTTACCAGTTCAGTGTAATATCTCTGAAGGCCACTGACTGACATTAGTGCAGACTGACATGATTGCAGAACGTTGATCTCCTTCCCAGAGCCCTCTTCATGTGCTTTATCACTATTTGATCATCCTACGTGATTGTCAAAATGTTAGTTTGTTTTGCAAGCTGGTTTTCCCCCTTCTTGGCCAGCAGAGGCCTCTTAACTCACACAAAAGCTGCTCAGCTTGAAAGATAAATCAGTGCTGCGTGCTGCAGTTCTGCACAGAAATCTGTACTGATTTGACATTGTTCTCATTCATCAGGAGCAGTCATGGCACACAAATACCATATAGTGTAGATGGAGCCTAAACCCCACTGGGAATCCCAGTTTTAGCTGGCAGTGATCAATGTGGGCACCTCTGGTAACAGCAACAGAGATTAAGTACATTTTCCAAGGATAGTCCTCTCCCCACATTTATCCCTGTCCCCTTCCAGTTAAGATCTCTGGGGTTTGGGGCACATCTGTGAGAGTCCAATCACAGCTTCCTTCACAGAGCTTGCTTGCTCCAGAAGTCAAAATGAAGGTTACATTTTATTTACGTTCCCAACGCAGCTCCCTTTGCAGTGCTATTCATCCACTCAAGTAAGGACTGATCACCTTTTTCGGTTCCAAGACACTCAAGTAATGAACCTCCCAGATTCTCCACGTCTCTGAGTCTCTTGGGCACACTGCTGGATTCTCTCTCACTCTGTGCACCATCTGCAAATTGATTAAGCAAAACATGAGCTGCACCAGGTTTCATAAGGTTCTGACCCTTCGTTTGGCATTAAGGCATTTCAGTCTTTACTGACCACTCTGTCATTGTATCTGCAGAGAAGTTTCAGTCCCTGAGGTTATCATTCTCTCCAAACCTTGATGACTACAACCCAGATATCCCAGAGTGGAGAAGGGACATCAGCAGAGTAGTCAAGAGAGCTCTGGTGGAGGTAAGCTGTGTGCATAACATTTGTCACAAGGGTTCTAATTCCTGATTTGTTCCTTCACTAGGACTGGGTCAGCTGTTCTCTCAAGGTGCATCTTTCTTTCCACCACCCAGAAATGGAGAATAGACAGTTTGAGGCCAGCATCCTAAATGTTAGACAGGTTGAAATGATCTTATCCTATGATGATCTGGTGCTCAGAGTCAGCCTTCAGTGTAAAGCAATGCTGTTCTAATGGAATTGCAAATATGCTGTAGAAAACTTAGGAGACCAAAAATTAAACCATTTTTACTATACAGAAGAGCACTACAGCAAGTGTTTTAGGTCCTTCATATAGCATGAGGCTCATAGGGCAGGATTGGATACTGGTTTTCCCATCAACACTATAGAGAAGCTCTGAAGTTGTTTTTTAACTATGGAACAGAATGTCATAAAAATATTCTTGTGTGGCTGAAGATTTGGATTTGAAATTGAGGAGGTAAGAAGAGTTAGAAGAGACAGCTGGGGTTTCTCAGCTCAGTAGAAAAATAGGGCAAGGAATTGTTTGAAATAGTGTTTCTGCTTCTTTAAATCAAAGATACTCTGGTTTGGAAAGGACACAAGGCTTGTCGGCGTTATTAAGAAAGCTTATATGTTATTTGTGACATCATCTGTGCAAAAATTCTAGAAAAACACTGCATACTAATCAGGTGCACAAACTTGTCTGGATTGTTTCTGAGATTTTGTTAAAAGACAGGAGGAAAGAGAAAAAAATAGTGTTTTTCTGGAGCTTGATCTTCTGACATATTTATGTCTGTATCAGGTATTCAAGGATCCATTTATCTTCAGGATGAATTTTCAGAATATAAACATCTCAATAAAACAAAATCAAGCCATAAAAAAAGAATTGTAAAACCACAGTACCAAGGATACATTTCAAAAGCAGAGCAGTGAAAACACAGTCTTTCTGTTATTTGATTTAAAAAAATAAAAATTGATAGCTAATTATCCATCTTTATATAGCTAAATGATTAACCGTAAACAAGCCTTTGTGAGAAGTTCCTGTAAAAATTAAAGATAAACCCAGTAGATTTCTATAGCAATTAAGAAAATGGTATAAAAATGAGTCAAATAACTAAATAATTCAATAGGAAATTATAGCTGTGCTATAGAATTTTTATGAACTTTTATTATGTATTCTTATTACGGAATATCATCAAACTTGGATAAAATTCTGCATACAAAATTATGGTTCTGTACTAAAATCTGATCTTCACTCTGAGTAGGGATAATTTCATATTATCACAAAATACACTATTTCATGTTTTGATCATAATTATTTGCTCGCATCATTGATTTTCTGACTCCTGTCTCCCACTTTTGAAAAAAAAATGGTTCCCAGCCTCCGAAAATGGAGGAAATACTGCGTCTTTTTCTTGACACCTTAAAGCAACCTGTTAGGCAAGCACAAATAATGCAAGCTCTGGCTTCACAGAATACTCTGAAAGAATATAAGAGACCTTTATATATTTATAGTTTTTTTTTCCTTAATCCACATTACAAAACAAAGCAAAATAAAAAAAAAAAAGGTAACAAAGACATGTGCTTTTCCTTGGTGTGTGGTGGAGGGGAGGGGTTCCCTTTTCATTACTCCACAGGGTTTTCCCCGGACTGTCAGCAGTCACACTTGGGTTATCCACAGGACAAGCTCAGAAAATGGTGATTTGTAGTCAGTTTTGCTGACCCCTTGTCCTGCATCCACCATTTTCTCCAATGAGCACCTTCTCCAAGTCTTTGCTCCTGAACTACAAGGGAGAAGAATTCCTGAGGTTTAGGTCCACTTAGTGTCTGAGGGGCTTCCAAGTCCTTACTGCAAGGGAATCTCTGTGGTTCATCTGTGATCTGTTCTTACATCTGAGGGCGCTTTCTTCCACCGCTTTAAAAGTGACCGACTAAATTCAGCACTTGAAAACTTCAGGCTAAATCAAAACCTTGAGATTTAAGTGCATTTGGTGGATAATTCACAACAGAAAGGCAATGGAGGAAGATTCGTCAAATTATGTTTCTTCTTCCTTTGGCTAACAGAACTTCCTGAGGGCCAAACTAAGTCCTTTTCTGGATAGTAACTTCACAGTCTGGTTGTGTAGTGTCATGGTAGCATCAACTGAAATGCAAGACCAGAGGTGACCCTGGTAGTAATGCCTGTAGGGTACTTTTTTTCTGAATTTTGTCCAATATGTCAAAATTAGGGATATTAAAGTCCTAACTTAAAAATTTCAGCCAACGAGATGTACAAGATATACCCTACATGGTGTAAGTACTGTGATGCCTTAACAAAGAAGCTCTCAGCGCTCAGTGCCATCCACACTGTTTCTGTCTCCATTGTTTGTCTGTGTACCAGGCTACAGGTATTTCCAGCAAGCATGTTCTGGTCGCAGTGCTCCCTGGCCTGCCCACATCTGCTGAACTCTTCATTTTACCATATCAAGATGCCACAGGAGAGAAAAAAAGAACAGCAGCAAACCTAGAGCAGGTATTGTGTCCATTACTTGGAGAAGTGTTTGTTTATGCATTTCTGTGTGTATGTATATATATATGAGAGAGAGATATATATGTATGTATATGGGATTTGTATATGGTTAGAACTGATAATTATGGTAGAAATGCATCTGATTCACTGGGGTACATGTTACACATGTTACATCCTCTTTGAGGTGGGGTTTGTGTTTTTGTTTGCTTTGGTGGTAGGTTGGTTAGTTGGTTGGTTTGGGCAGTTTTCTTGGTGGTGGTTTTATTTTTCTCCAACACTGGAAACAGGTTTTGGAGCTTTGTTTACAAGTTTAGATGCCCACTTGTGGTCCATAAGTAATGTTAATTTGGCATAAATCTGTATGATGTCATGTCTCTCCCTTGGAAGTCCCGTTTACTTCATGGAAGCAGGAAGAAACCAGGAAGGATTTAGGGGATGATTCCTGCCAACAGGAACTGTGGAGTAGCTTCATAAAGCAAAGCTTATGACACTGTCAAGAGTCTAGAAAGCACTGGAGGACAGAGCTGGGTGGTAAACCCAGGCAGTTCAGAACTTCATTAGGTTAAGGCACGGGGATGGGGCTGGACAATCTGTCTGCCCTCTTGATGGTGCTGGAAGTGGGGCTGAGCTACTGTGGATTGTTTGTGAACAGTTAAAGCAAGTTATGATGATTAAAGGACTGTGTCTCCCTGCAAATCCAAAAGGTCCTACCAACCCGATGGGCCTAGCAGGATTGTAACTAAAAGATAAAAACACTGTGCTGGGCAAAAATCCTGAAATGTCGTAGAATTATACAATTGTTAAGGTTGGAAAAGATCTCTAATGCCATCAACTTCAATTGATAACCTAACACTGCCATGTGCCCCACTGAACAATGTCCTCTTGTGCCTCCTTTGCTGTCTCTCAGCTTATTAGTTTGGATTTCAGAGGCAAAGATAACTGGTCCTGAGGGAAGCACCACTCCCTCAGGCCTCTCCATACCCCATGTCCATGGCTCAAGCCATGTTAACTTAGCAGTGAGCCTCAAACCTCCAAGTCACCCATATTCTTAAGCTTTCCCTTGCTCAGCATTCCTAGCTGTCATCTTTCCTTTTGACAAATGACTTTCTTCTGCAATTTTCACCACCCATGTAATAAACAAAAAATATGGAGACTTACTGCTCTGCAAAATCTTTCCTTCCTTTTCTCCTTCATTTCCCCTTCTCCTCGCTTCCTTCACAAATTGGCAAGGAAGCCAGTCCATAAACTTTCAAATTTACATCTGACCCAGCTCCCCTCCGGAACTCAGCAGCTTACTCTTTCTCCCTCTGTTTATGCCTCTCTTTTTCTCTCCTGTAAAACCAGAGTCTTTGTGGCTGTGGAGAAAGGAAGCCCTGGCAGTGCTCTCATGGCCCTTTCTATGGACAAGAAATGTCATTTTCAGTGTAATTCCATCAACATTTCTGGCATCCTGCAGGGTCCAAATGGTAACCTTTGGAGGAGAGAGAAACTATTTGCAGCCAGCTCTTTCCTGTGGCAAAGTATCTTCCCTGCTCCCTTCAGGATGGCCAGAATGTTTTTCTTTCTGGTCTCTGGGTCCTGCATTCACCTTCCTAGTAACTCTAGTAGAAAATGGTGTTGCTTTCAGTGAGAACTGTCCAAGGGCCACAAAAGGTGTCTCTGCCCTCTGCTCTGACACGTATTTTGATACTGCTCCTGTTTTGTCATCCATTTTGGCTGTGATCCTTCACTGTGCCTTTCCCAAAGTGTTTCAGAGCTCTTTCAACAGCCTCTCCCCGTGCTTGAAGTCACCGGTATGAGTACTGGAAGCAGCTGTTTTTGATGGCTACTGCTTAAGTCGCTTCTGGGGTACTTCTGATGCATAGTGCTCTTTTCTGGTAGAAGTCTGTTTTGTGCTCATGGGCAAGGAACAAGCTGTTCAAAGGCACGCATGTGAGTTTGCCAGTTCACAGGTGAACACCCAAAGGAGTTACAGTTCTGAATTATTTTTTCTAATTTAGAAGAGAAACTTCAAAGTATACCAGGAATAAAATGGGAATAGTTTTCACAAGTACCGCAATGGAATAAGGTTCCTTAAGGAAGCACTTTATTAGAGAGATTCCTTTCCTCATCACCTGAGCTAGACCACTGTTCTGCCATGGGTAACAGTGAGGGGGGTATGTGGTTTCATGGACCTTCACATTTACCAGTTAATCTCATTCATATTTAATAACCATGGGAGGCTTACATTTTGCTCTTTCCACTTGAGGTGGATTAAGCTGTTCTGTTTTTATCTGATACATATTCATTTGGCTTTGTAAACATACTTTTAGGTCTCTCTGTCCAGTCACTCTGTGGTCTCTAGGTACATAACTCCCATTGACTTCAGAGGCACTTAGATGTCCACTGTCCCTTGAAAATCCAGGTCTTGGTTTCCCATTTGTCAAAGTCAGTAACACTCCTTTGTGCTCCTCATATTTTATGAGTCTGAACACAGTAGGCCATGAATTTTTGGATACAGTAGTAGTAGGACTGCAGTAATACCTCACTTGACAAATGTACATTTCCATGCAGTTTTCTATTAGGGCAGTGCATTTGTGTCTCATGCTCTCTTTGAGACTGTGGTTAGATGCTAAATGTCATTTTCCACCTGACTTGATGTATCGCTTTCATACAAGTGTCCCAAATTATTTTTTTTCCTGTATACATTGAATCAGTTATTGTCATATCTGTTTGCATTTAGAAATATGAACTCTTCATTCCTAATATTTTCCATGGGAGACTAAAGTATCTTTGAAAAGTCTGACTGCTGTTGACAGCTGAAAAAAGCTGCTATATGTGAGTCTGGGGAAGTTTTCTCCATGTGCAACATAGGACAATTCCACCTAATACATAACTACAAGAAAAGTGCTTGATCCACTCCACTTTAGTCAGTGCAAAGTTATTCTTCACTGTTTCCTGAAAAATCAAAAGGCCTTTTTATCCTGCAGAATCCCAAAACACATTCATAAAACCTTTTATGACCAAAGTATTGTGATTTTCCTTTTTTTTTTTTTTTTTAAATTTGGGGCACTTGATTGCTCTGCTTCATTTAACAGTAGCTGAGAACAGACTACCAACCTGTTTAAAAATGTAGAAATAATTGGCAGTTGTCAAACACTGGTCTTTGATTTGCATGCTAAGAGTGCAACAACACTGAAATATCCCAAATCTTGCAAAAACAGGCACACAGAATTGCCACTGGCCCCACTTGGCCTGGAATGCAGTTGTAACACCATCTTCATGGATGGACTTGGTGAATTTGATGGTTGCAGAATTCAGATCTGCCACTTCAAAAGCACAAAATTCTTTCTCTTCAGTGAAAGGCAAATCTCTAATTAGTAACATTTCAAGAAAATGAGTTATTTTTAGCACAAATCCAATTCAAAAGGAATGCTCAGTAGGAAAATATTCTACTTAAAATTCAGTAGAGGGCAGTTACACTTCCTCAGTTTACTTCAGTGTATGGTTTTACTCAATAGGAGAATTCTGAGGGCTTATCTTTTTATTTATGCATTTAACAAATTATCTTCTTTCCAGGTTGTTTGCTAGTGTCAAGCATAACAAATGCATCTTCTTTGAGGCAAATTAAATGGAAGCAGAAGGTACATTCTGAATTCTGAAGTGATGTTTTCATATCAAGTAAAGGTTTCAGTGTTATCCTGAATTTCTGTTTAGTTCTACATTTGCGTGCTTTTCACTGGCCTATTCAAAATTACTGTAAAATAATGCAAAACAGGGGTAGGAGCAAATAGGTAATGGCATTTGAGGTCCTTAATCTTTTCTCTGAGAAGAGCTCTCAGCAACATAGCAGGATGGAGACTTTGGTAAACAGTAACATCAGCTGGTTGGTAGCCAACTGTACTCAACACTTTGCAGCTGTGGCCAGTATCTGCATCCAGCCAAAGAGATGGGAAATGACATGGATGACTGAATATCAAATGGACAGTGATGAGCTGCAGAGATTAAATACCTCTTGTGAATTTAAAACCATTGTGAGTGACATTCAGGAAGCCTGTAGGCATATATCTCTCTTGGGATTCTTTCCTTAAAGCAGATTTAGTTTTACATCTGCTTCTTTGTAGCTGATGGAGCTTCTATCTTACTTTATAGTTTGGGGTTTTCTTTCACCCACCCTCCTAAGCTTTAGTGTTTCAGCACGTTTGCTTTCAGTACTTTTCTTTTCTCTGAATGTATTTCAGGTGTGTCCATCACTACAATATTTTTAGCAACAAGATTATGACAGCGAAAGCCTTCAAATCTTACAGAAAATTGTGACAATCAGTCCTGGAAATTAAATTCCAGGAAGAGGTTGATATACGGGGTAAATCATCTGATGTTTACTAGGAGAGGTTTTTTTAATATCTGTACCTTTGAATGATGATGAAGTCTTGCACTGGGTACTTAGGGGAGGTTGGGCCAATATTAAGAAGTAAAGGCAGGTGAGGAGAGAATGGAACAATATGAGCCAAAAGACCTTGTACCAGGGGCTTTTTTTTCCTTAGCCAGCTTTTCCTGATAGCTGCTTGTGTGCTGTAGGAGAGGCTGTGTGTGTCTCTTAATACCTTTAACTCCTGCCACATGACTATCAGCCCTCTCTCCCTCTCATCTTTTGCTCAGTGTACAGAGCAGCCCTTGATTCTCAAGACTGTTTTTGGTTGCCTTTGTTCATCAAAAATGGATCCTGGCTTTTATGTGCAGGTTCTCTTTGGGTTCATATCTCCTGGTCCATTCTTGTCCCAGAGTAACCACAGAAATATCCTCTGCCTCATGCTCTCACAGTGTCCCTGGATCCTCAACAGCAGCTTGAATTTAGCATCTTTCATTAAAGATCTGAAGAAATTCCTGCTGGAGTCAATAAGTCAATAAGACTGTGCTCTTTCCAGTGCTAAGGCAAACGAGCTTTAGAGGCCCCATGTGAAGTGTCCAAGTTTATCCAGAGCAAGTGGCACAGTTTAAAGTAATCCACATTGGCCCTGACTCCCGCTGCACTTTCCCAATGCTGGTTCAAGTTGCTTCCCCCCAAATCAATGTGCATAATTCTTTCCTTAGTTGTTTATTGATTTGCTCAATGAATTGAATAGAAGTGTAGCACTCATTAGTTGAGATCTTTACACAGTATCTATAAAATAATCAAGATTCTTAGCTAGTGCATACTGGCACAGTTGAATCGCATTCAATTAATCTAAACTAATTTACACCAGGGGTTTCAAAAGTCAGTAGAGGCATGGGAAAATGCCCTTCTCAGTGATAATTCTGCTTCTTGGTGCACATGGTTCTTTTTAAGTCCTAAATCTGACAAAATGCTAAGAGAAGCCAAATTAATTTTTGTTTTGTTCCATTTTTAAATTGGAATCTCTTTTTTTTCCATTCACAAATTGTCTGTTATTATTATTCATTATGTGTCCTTTGATGAAAAATGATATATGAAGAATAGTTCCTATTACTGAATTATTTTTGCACATCATGCTTAATTCTGCAAATGAAGCAGATAAAGTCAATGAGGCTCAGTTAAAGACCAAAACTAATTCTGAAAGCTAATTATTTTCACAAGAGAGACTCTTGAAGACTATAAATTAGGAGGTTGCTATTCTAAGAAGTTTTGTCTTCAGCTGAGTTAGTTGCATCTCCAGGAGGGAGAAATGAAGAGGGAGAGGCCTGAGGCCAACCTGTTCCCTAGCTGAAGGTCTGGCTGTTCAACTGGAGTCGCATTGGTATTTTTGAAACAGGTCAAAGTACTATGATGTTTCCTTTTCTGCTTTTTAAACCAAAATGCATCCATGGTATTACTTGAGTGCAGAAATAAAGGGAAGAACAAACCCCGAAATGTTTACCATTGAAATCTTTTTATTGAACTGAGATCAGCCATTTTGTGGAAATTTACTTCAAAGACACTTTATTGTAAACAAATTATACAAGTCAGAACCACTCCTAGATTAAAGTCTGATAACTGAGCTAGAAATAGACTTGATAGAGTAAGAAAGGCAGGAGAATATCTCCTTCAATCTCAAAGCAAATGTCCTGACTGACCTTTCAGGTCCCGTTGGGACCATGTGAGGACCACAAACATTGCCAGGTCCAGCTTTAGAGAGCAGTGTCCAATCCCAAAGTGAATTTGGCCCTTGAGGTTTATGTAAGCTGCTCACTGACCTCAAATACTGGCTTTTGTAAGCCATTATGTATGGTTTCTATTTCAGATAATTTTTAGGGGTACAGAAATGCATTTTCACTCTGTATGTCTGTTTTGAAAAGAATCTTGTTTTCCACATAAAGAAAAATGAAAATATTGTACCAAACAAGCAAACATTTTAAAAACATGTCTGAATGCATCTGTTCTTCCCTCAGAAGTGTGTGTCAGGAATCTCCAGAGCTGCCCGAGGAAGGCAGATGTTTGATTCTCATTAGAACTTCTGGCACTTTTGAAGATCTTGGGCTGTTACTCACTTTTTTCACTTGTTCAGATTCCACAAAGACTGAGGCAAAAAAAACCCCCAAAAAACTGTACACAAAAAGCCACTGAGAGAACATGTATTAATTGAGCCAAGGAAATATGCTTTATACTCTGAGCAGAATGAACAGTTCTGCTGCCAGTTTTGACACTTTGTGTGTAGTCTCGGAACAGTTACGGCTGTTTCAAGCCTCTGCTGAGACACTGATGGTCTCAGGCACAAATGATTTTAGTCTGAGATGAATTTGTACAGGATGTTGTACAATCAAGTCCTCATTCATAACCAAGTAAAAATGCAATGCAGTAATAATAAATTTCTGTTGTGACTCCTTCTTTCTCTCGTTCTTCCTTTTCCTTACTACTTACCCTTACTGCCTCTCTCCTTCTTGTTTTTCCTTTCCATGGGCCTTCCAGAGAGGAATACTTGTTGATGTCTCTCTCACACACATCTTGCCTGCTGGGAGGCAGCCACAGCACCCCTCAGCTGCTGTTTTGCCTCTTCACTCAGTGCCACAGGAGCCCTCAGGCAGGCCAGGGGAGAGCTCACTGTCCTTTCAAGTCACTAGTGCCCAACCAAGTCTCTTGTACCTTCTCATGCTGACTTTCTCCAGATTCTCCCATTCTTCTATTTCTTGCCCAAATCCTTGAGGAAGCCATTCTCCAGTACTACACAGCAACATTTGCTAGCTGCAGACTCAGTTATGTATCACACTAACCCTCTGTTTGTATAGAAGGCATCACGTATGTTTTTTACATCTGCTGTTTCCCTGCCATTTTGTGCAGCTATTACAGTGCATTGAAGAGGAATGGTACAATGTGGTTGGCTATTTTCTTTAGTTTACTGTCTTGTATTTGCTTTTTTATTTCTCTTTTTTTTTTTTTCAGAGGCTCAGCTGCCCAGCAGCATCAGAGCAGAAAGGAAAATTCCTACAGGGTTGTGGAAGAGAGCTGTTAAGTTTTGTTCAGGACTGGATACAGCCAGGATATTTTTCCCATTAGTTCCCTGAGCCATTAATGTACCTGGTTTACAGCATATCAGTCTGCATCTGTTGCTCCAGTTTTAGAGATGAGAAACTTTTTATAGTTGTCAATCTTGGTTATTAATATGCTCAAATCCTTTAAGAGGGCTATAATTTGCTTCCCAGGCATTCTTCATGTACTGCACATCTTTGTGTCACCATCCCTGCTGCTCTGAGCTCAACAGATGGCTGTTTGAATGCAGGTGGTATTTTTTCTTGCTATTGGAAGAAATATATTTACTGCTCATTCTGGCACCCATGAAATAAATTGTACCTTTAAAGAGATATTTTTAAAAATATAAATAAAATGCCTGTAAGAGTTATTGCCAAATTGATATTGGACCAAAGGCACCTATTCAAGTGATCAGCAGCCAGAAATTAAGTGTATGAGCCAAGAGTATTGAAAGAGCCATTAAGAATGTTAAAAAAAAAAAAAAAGGAGGCAGATAAATCTCATACTGTGACGAATGATAGCCAAGGAACATCTAATCATATCTGGGTAGAATTTACTGAAATAGCTCAACCAGACAAAAGTGAAGAACATGAAAAAGATGGTGTAAAATTATTGGAATGTTCTTTTTTTCTGACAATTTTACATTAATCTTTGAGAACGAATAAGGATTTATTTAAAACAAATTAAATTAAGTGGTGGGCACTAGAATACAATTCCTCTTGATCCTGGTATGGCTATAAAAACACATTTTCAGCAGCTGCATATTAAGGGTTATAGGGGATGTTGTGTTTACACTTTTCCAACCACCTCTCCCTAATAAGCCAGCCTGGAGAACTGTGACTGTTCAATTGGAAAATTGATCTCCGCTGTAAGAAAATGTTCAATACATGAAACATCAGGCAAATGAACATACAAAAGACACACAACAAACTATCAACGCCATGTCCATAGGCTTCCATTCCTTGATTAATCTAGCTGGATTTTTTGTTTTTAATGGCAACATGCCTGGAACTTCTTGCATGTAATGAAGTGTGATGTGGAAAAAATGGATCTGTGCATATTGCAACGAACTGACTTAAAAAAAAAGGCATGTTTGCCAACAGATTGGACCACAGTTTGGCTTCTTTACTGTACAAATACAGTTTTAATGGGGTCTTATTTCAGCAAATGCTCATCTTTTCTGTTGTGTCCTGAAAGGAGGAGTAATCTGCTTCATTTCTGTTAGAGGTCTACTGATGTCATCAGAGTTATGGCAAGATAATCTGGTGATCTGAAAGCTCTGTGGAATGTCTCCCCCATGGAAGAGAGTGGGTTATGCATGTAACCCATGAGAAGAGATGGAACATGCATTTTGTTTAAGCCACATTCTGTAGTCAGTAAACACTTCCAGATTTGAGCTGGTTCTGGTACATATTTAAGGATTAGGGAGCAGCTGTCTTGAAACTCAGAGCTGGATGAAATGAAATTTGCTTTTAGAACTTGAAAATTAACTGCAAGCTGTGTCAAGGATCTAAACCATTCATTTTTATTCAGGTATATCACATGTTATGAACATCCTCTAAGCTCATGGAACTGGCCACTCAATGAGCAAGAAGTTGTTTATTACGTGCAAATGTACATTAACAAATGAAATGTTTCTTTTCCCTTGAACAGTGAATGAGTTCACTGATGTGCTGCTGCTGGCTGGTCCTGTGGACACTTTCACATGTGGGTGGAACATTCTTTTGGGGCTCAATTCCCTTTTGATGCTGGGCTGCTCCCACAGAGGTGTGACAGGGCACCGTTTTGCTCAGTCAGTGCTAACCATGCACAAATAATTCTGTCCAAATTCCTTCATTGTAAGGTGATAGGAATCTGTGCTCGGAAAGGCTGCAAAAATCTTTGCTTTGCCTGCAGCTCCATTTCCTACCCACCTATTGGCAATCTAAACCAATGATCAAGAAACAAATGTGTTTCTTATTTCCTCTTTTTTTTGTTTGTTTGGGGTTTTTTTCCTTCCCAGATTTCAGAAACGCTGATCCAGAAACTGAACCAAAACCTGGTCCATTTTGAGTTGAAGCCAGGAGTTCGAATCCTTGTCCATGCTGCCCACTTAACAGCAGGTGAGTATCCTCTTTCTGTGTATGCCTTCTGTGTTGCTCTGTAGCACAGCAAGCAATATATTGATGGTAGTAGTGTGCTAACAGCTGTATTTTAAACATTTCTTATTTCTATATCACAGTAACAACCCAGTGTATGATCAGACCTTACAATATCTGCTCTACCTCCCCTTTCTATATCATGCCAAAAAGATATAGTGGCTTTTGCATCTACAGCTAATCCTTTTGTTTTCTTAGGTGCAAAAATTGACTGTTTTTTTTGAAATGTGGTATAAATAGCAGTGGAAGTGTGTATTTCTTGGTTAGCTCTGAAATATTCAACAGCTAAGCAGCACCAATGGCATTTTCAGCCTGGGTCACACCGTGCAAAAGTTACCTGCTAGCCTTGGATATGTTCAGATATTCTAGAGTCAACAAATATTCGAAGCAACTAAGCACTGCTCAAAAGTTGTTCAGCAGTCTGAAAGACTAGAATCAATATACACATGCACAAAAATAAGATCAGGCAGTTTGGACTTTAACTAATCCTATCTCAAAATAAGTAATCTCCAGAGTACTGATATTTAATTACTTATGTCTCTGTCTATTCTGCATGCTAAAACCTCATTTCACAGCACAGGTCCTATTTAACTATTACAAGAGATGGGGCAAACCAATCCACACTCTTAGGAGTTCATTGTCCCCAGGCACTGCTGATAATTCTGATCATTTGGTATCAGCTTCTTTTGATAACCTGCAATCTTAAACCCTCAGTTCATTTGTACCAGCAAACTGCTCTCCTAAAAGCTTTTTGTGGGATGAATGGATGGCCCAACCTGGTGTCAGTCCATGTGCTGCCTTGTAAGCAGTAAGGCAAAAGAGACTATCAAGAAAGGGTGTAATGTAACTGCACTTAAATCCCCCCAAAAGAAAGGCCTGAGGTTTCCAATATTTCATTTTTCTAAGCAGAACTTTCTAATATCTGTCCGGGGAATATTGCTGTATGTTTCTGCCTTCCATTAGCTGTGGAACAGATGACCAGATGCTTATTTTTAGACAAGTTAGAACCAAAAGTATATAATGTGAGCTTCAAAAATGGAGTTATGTGCAATTGCTCATAATTTTTACCAAAAATGCACGTTTTTATTTGTATTTACACACAGACACCAAGAAGGAGTGCATTTTGTCCATGAGATATGCAAACACTCCTTTGTTCTGCAAGGTAGGCTTTGTTGTACTCTCTCAAAGCCACTGGTGAGTGATTGCTGTAACTGGACTCACAGTGTCCTATAGGAACACTGTAGGATTTTGTCTCTTGCAGAAACAGGATTCAGTATGAATGCAAAATGAGCTTGGATGGCCAAACTATGTATTTCCAAACCCAGAGAGCAGCCACTGTGAGGTCTTTGAGGGATTATGACTCCTTAACAAGCTGCAGAGGTGATGACTGTTCTCTGACTAAAAGGCCCAATTTCATGATATCGAAACTTGTGAATCGTTTAAAATTTGACAAAAAGCGATGAGAGACTTATTTCTCTGCTGAAAGCTACTGTTTTGGTTGTTAAGAAATAAGAAGAACTGTCCTTTGGAAATCCAAGCTTTTATAAAAAATTAAGTAAAATGAAGCAGGGAAGCGTGGAACGCAGGACAGCACCAGAAGCAACCCTTAGAAAACACAGTCCCAGGGGATGCACATGCCCAAAGGTGCTGCTCTGGGCTATGTTATCCCTTCTTTTCCAGCCTTTTCACTGTGATTTTGTGTTGGATTCTGGCAGTTACGGGCTGTAGTTGGCTGAACCACAAAGCTCAGCGCATGTGTTTTTGGAAGTGTACACACATATATATATACACCTACATTCATGTTGCTGTGCCTCAGTGCACATGTATGTTCCACCCCTGTGTGTGCCTGGCCATGCACAGCAGCATTTTCTGCAGCAGAGGAGCTGCAGGGAGCAAAAGTGCAAGTGTCTGAAGTAGGCTGGAGAGGATATTCAAGCAGAACCTGTAGAAATGAGCCTCTGTGTGTGTGTGTTGTGTGTGAGCGTGTGCATTCCCTGGAGCACAGAAGAATGACAGGCGTTGGCCTCAGCTCATTTCAGACTTCTGTCTTTTTTGTTCAGACCATACTGGAGGAAGGATTAATTTATAGCAATTATAGACAACAGATTGCAATTCATTCATCATGTTCATTCCTTCTTCTCATGAGATAAAAAACAAACCAATGTCCAGACAACAACTTCAGCTCCAAGGCAGAGGAAAATATGCCAATATTTCTCACAAAGCAGTTAAATAGCTGTTTATTACTAGGCTCTCAGTGCAGCATTAGAGCAAGAACACTGAGTGATGCTGAATCTGAATTGGCTGGAGAGCCACTTTGTCATCCCACAGAACTGCAGAGACCCACAAAACACAGACGGAGAGGGGACAGAGTGGAGATGTGTGAGGAATTCATAGTAATGGATTATTTCATTCTGGTGCCTGCTTGATGTGGGAAGGGGAAGGTTTCTCTCTTCTCTTCGTAAATTTTGGCTTTATCAGTCTGGCTGTGAAGCTGAAAACACATGCATGTGATGTGTGTGCCTTTGTGTGTGTGCCTGTTTCCTTGTGTCTTCTGGCTCTGGTTTAGGAGGGGTCTGTTCAGTGCATGTGAAGAGATGCAATAGGGGGAGGATGTGTTTGGCAGCAGTTCAAGTTAACTTTGACTGCCTTGCAGAGGAGGGCACTACCTGGGCCACATTCTGTGTGTGAGGATGTGTTTGGTCCCTGTAATTGAGCTCTGTGTCTGTCTGCAGTACAGTGAATCGGTGTCTGCATGAACAACTGACTCCTCTGCACCTACATGTGAAACTGCTTGGATGCTCACTGCCTTCCTGTGTGTGAGAGGGATGGAAACTCTGTTTAATACAATTCACTTTGTATTTCTGGGAAATCCATGCTTCTGTATGGGTTGGGTGGCCTTATTTTGGGAGGAGTTACAGCAAAATGGTGAGCAAAACTCTGAGGAGAAATAGAGAGAGGCTCTTTGTCTAATTAAGATTGGTTTTGGTGTGTTTTGTTTTGCTTTCTTGAATCTGAAAGAAAGGTCTTTAAGGAGAAAGCTGTGGAATGTCCCATTAAGGGGTATGTTGAGGACCACAAGGGATCTGAACCTGGGTTTCTTCCCAGGTGGATTAGAAAGGGGAAAAGCCCTGGAGATGTGTAGACATGCTACAAGTGCAGTAAGAGGGGAGAATGAACTGCATTTCTGGAGGGAGCAGCTTTCACTTCAGGCTGGGGCTGGCTTTTATCTTCTCCTCTCTTGCAGCTCCCCTGGTGGACCTCACTCCCAGTCACAGTGGTTCAGCCATGCTGATGCTCCTCTCTGTCGTTTTTGTGGGACTAGCTGTGTTTGTCATCTACAAGTTCAAAAGGTATGACCTTCCCTGAGCCATTTCCTTCTCTCCATTGCTGCCTTTCACTGAGGTGTTTGGGGTTTGTTTCACCGGGGTTTTTTTTTCTGAGGGAGTTGTTTTTTCATTTGTAAAAGCTGATATTACATCATCTGCCAGAGTACCACACAATGATGGTTTCTGTTAATGTTTTAGGAAGATTCCTGGCCTTAATATATATGCACAGATGCAGAATGAAAAAGATCAAGAGATGGTCAGTCCAGTCAGTCAGAGGGAAAGCATACCTAATGTCCCTCAAAGTGAGCTGATGAGCCCTGAGCAACTAGTAGATGAGAAGTTGGAAGTCCACCCCATAGGTAAATAACTTGCAGCATCCTGCAGCTGGTCAGACTCTGACTTATAATTGGCTAACCTTTTTCTCAGCCTCCCCTCTTCCCATATTCCTGCACAATCCTCCTCCCATCCTCTTCTGCTGCAACATTAGTTTTGCTACAGGAAACCTTCTAACTCTTCCCTCTCCCTCACTGCTGTGTGATGAAAGGGAGGGGAACAACTTTAGGCTTTTTCTCTCTCCTAGTTGCTCTACGTAGATCCCTTCCCCTTCTCAAAAAAATCCTGCTGGCAATGTAATTTATTTTGCTGGGGCTGATATAATTGTGGGGCTAAGCCCCATATCCAGAAGAACTTCAGCCACCCTCACCTGGAACATGGAGGTGAGCAGGTGATTCGGTAAGTAAAGACTAAAAGCTAAATATCTGTTGATGTTTTGACTGCTGGGATCTTTGTGCTGTGCCAGACCTTGTTGCCAGCAGCAATGCTAGTCTGGCTGATTCCCAAATAAACCAAGCAAAACCTGGGATCTCAGTACTGGACAGCTGGTTTTATCCTCAGGCCGACTTCTCCCACAGGTCTCTGTGTTTGAGCATTTCCAAAAGCAGGCTTTTCTAGGACCTAAAGTGAATAGATTTGGACAGTACATTCTGGTATCAGCCACACATTTGCTCATGCTTACGTTTTCTGTTACCCTGGCTACAGTAGAAGTGTTGGGACAGAGCAGGGAGGTTTCAGTCTGGAGACATGTTCTAAAGCCAGGATTGCTTATGCATTGCTCAGCTTCACCCATGAGGTGACAATTCTGCAGGTCCAAACTGGAGGTACCCCTGCAAATAGGGACATGCACCTATTTTAGAGGAATTTAGAGAAAAGGCTGCCCAGGGATATTGTGGAATGTCCTTCTCTGGAGATAGTCAAAACTCTCCTGGACACGATCCTGTGCAACCTGCTCTGGGTGAAATTGTTTTAGCAGGGGGATTGGACTAGATGTTCTCCAGAGGTCCCTTCCAGCCCCAACTGTTCTGTGATTCTGTGACTTAGGCAGGAGTGAAGCACAGTTGCAACTGAGCTTCCTTACTTGCACAGTTTCATCAGCTTAAACAAACCTTAGATCTCACCTGAGGGTGTCCCCAAAATCTATTGGAGTGTCTGTTAACGCAGGCTTGGAGTCACAGCTACTGTAGAGAGGGAACAAGGAAAAGGGCAATTAACGGGGGGAGTGTGATGTGCTAAGATTGTGGCCTGTGAAACAACCTGGGAGGAAAAAGAAGAAAGACTCTTGATGAAACTGATGTCTAAGCTGGAAGCTCCACTGCAGTCAGTGCTTATCTCTCCTAAACTGTTCACTAAGGAGATTTTTTTAGCTATTAAAAGCTTTTAAGCAGCTATTCATCAGCAGACCTGGACAGCCCTGCTTAGCAGAACACAGGACGGAGAGAGGGGACCAACCTTCCCATGTGGTATTCCCCATACAGAGCAACCT
The DNA here is from genome assembly GCF_000738735.6 of Corvus cornix cornix. NCBI lineage: Eukaryota > Metazoa > Chordata > Aves > Passeriformes > Corvidae > Corvus > Corvus cornix. The sequence continues at coordinate 10,816,668 of NC_046336.1, forward strand.
CAGGCCACAGTCAAGAACCCAAGGAAAGGAAATGCAACCAAGGTAGTCTGGACAGAGGACTTCCAAAAAGCTTGTGGATCACCAAGAGATTTCAAGCCAAGACCCAGAGCGGTGGGTCCTAAACTTTAACAATTATTTTTTACGTTTGGTGTTTCTGTTTTGGTTTGTTTTTTTTTTCCCCTAGAAACCTCCAAGGCAAAACTGCAGTAAGATGCTAAGAGAGAAACACCCAATTTCAAGTCAGGAACTCACTTTCTATACTTGGGTGGGCTTGGGCTTTGAGCTTCCCGTTTCTAAAAGAATGCAGTGGTGGTGGTTCATGCTGTTCCAAGAGCAGGGAAAAACGTGTTTTCACAGGTCACTCAGACTGCAGTGGCAAGGGTCAGTCACTGCTAGCTCTATGCAAGGTACCTTCAAAACTGCTCTTGCTGGTGGTGGAAACTTAAACCCTAGGAGGCTCCAGGATAAGAGAAGTGAAAAGAAAATTTTGGTGGCAGGTTTTCATTTGGTGCATCTATAGCAGTTCTGGCTTTCTGTAACAGCCAGAATTCTCTACCTTTTTCAGATGTGCTACTGGACACTGCGTTGAACCAGAAATTGGCCTTTTACAACTCCTTGGTTCACACCTGTCACTGCACTAATGAGCACTAAAGTTAAATGTGTGAGATACACAGACTCAATTATGTATTAAAAGGAATCAGTCCTACAAACTTCTTCCTAAGAGTGTTTTTCTGTCCTGTCAGTGAGATGAATGAGAAAACTGAATCAGAGCTCATTGACAAAATGAAAAGGTCTGGACCTAGGTGTGAACAGAATAGAAAGTGCAAAGGCACTCTCCTATACAACCACCTCATCTGTTTCTGGAAATCAGCAATTTCTTTTTTAATGAGTTTTCTTTCTTTTGGGAAAACAAAGCAAGACTGTAATTGGGTGTTCCTCTTTTGTATGCATGTTCAGAAACCCTTTTTTTTTTTTTTCATCATCTTTGACTAACATTCAGGGATCCTGCCTTGGAGGAATCTGAATTCATGTCCCTGCATCATTTAATTTTCTCTCCAAACTCTAGCAGCAAAAGTTCACATTCCTGTTTTCTGGATGTGAGTGATTTAGGCACTTCTTCTGCAAATGCAAAGGTTAAAGTCATTTATGAAATTTCCAACACCTTATCACTGCAAATGAGTTACACATTTCCTCTGAGGACCTCAACCCCTCCTTCCCTCTGCCCCTCTGCTCCTGCCTTTCCCTCTACTGTTCAGCATGGGTGAATCATCTTCATTAGCAAAAGAACAGGACATCACCTTCAGTGTTTGAATGACAAGAAAATATTTCTGGAAAGAATGTGTCAGTCTGGAATAGCTGAATCCCAAAGGCCATCAATTTGATACCTGCAAGTGTCTTCCCTGACTAAATAATGCATGTTATTTACTGACTTTTATTTTGTTCTTTGCCACAGGAAGTATTTCCACAGCTGCTGAGCCCCAGAGCACAAAAGAAATCCCTACCTATGTAAATGGTTGAATTGAGGACACCAACATCTGTATCTAAAAAAGGAGAGCTCACTGCATTTGGACTTTTTAATTCTTCAGATGACAAAGGGTTTTTAGCTTTAAGCCTGTGCATGTGGACATTATACTGAGACCATAGTGGAACTGCATTGTACAGGTGTTCAATTTTAGTGGGGGGTGGGGGGAGAGGAACTGGTACCACTATTCACTCCTGCGGCCCTTCCCCTCACCCTTTCACTCTCTTTTTTCTGATCTGTCTCTAATTTGTAGAAATTCATAATGATATAGGCCAAGAATATGCATGGGGGGGTCTCTTCTTTAGGGAGAGGGGTGGGCTGGGATGTGGGGGGAGAAGGGCTGGGGCGGTGGGAGGTGGGAGGGAGTGTTTAGGGTTCTTGGCTTTAGGTTTAACTGCTCTTTTAGCACTTTGGGCTGCGGGAGGGGTAGCCGCCCCAGCAGATTTCCATAGGACACAAAAAAAGAATCACACTGGAGTTTAAAGGCACTGAAAATATTCTTGGTCAGTGTGGTTTATGTCTCTGTTTGGACTCTGCCCTTCATTCCTCTAGCTGCAGCTGCTGCCTGTGCCCCACACTGCAAGGAGGCTGAGTGTGAGGTTGGGTCATGCCAACTGCTTGGCCAAGCTCCTTCTTAGACACCTTCCTTAGCCTGCCCACACCAAGGCATCCCACTGGTAGAGCCATGGGAAGATAACGGTGCCTCCTAACCCTGAACAGACCAGAACAAGCATTCATTGCAGGCAGGAGGTTATTGTCAGCAAGAACTCACGCTGTACTTTGTATCAGCCTTACACCTTCAGTTCTGGCTGAGAGAAAGCGACACCCTCAGCTCCATGTAGTGCTGATGGCTGAATTTGTCTGGGGAAGTCCCAGGAGATCTCTGCCTTTTCAGAGTCACCCAAAGGCCTGGCAGTTTTGTGAAAGACACCCTGTCCATAGGATAGGGAGCAGGGAAAGGTCTGTGCACAGTTTTCCTGTGGCTTTCTTGGCACCCCCATTGGTTGCAGATCTTCAAGCTCCTGCCACTGTGGGCAGAGAAGGGAGATTTTGGCCTGGGACTGTTGCCGTGCATTTTGAGCCTCAGCACTGCAGGACCACTCTCACACAAGATTTGATTTCTTACCAATAACTTAAGCTTGTATCTTACGCTGCAAGTGGAAATGAGGCTGTAGGACATGTTCACATAGACTGTGCAAGGGAACAGCAGAAAGCAGGATTAGCACACCTCGAACAAGTCCTCCAAAGACACTGGATATCTGTCTGAAGCCTAACCCATGGTCATTACAACTGTTGATTTCCAACCCAACTCAGGTAATTAAACCTAGCACCAGGACTTTGGTTTGGAGTGTAAAGAGAGAAATGCTGTAACCAATGTACACTTGCCTAACTATGTTAGGAGGAGGCAAGTAGAGGCCAGCTGATAATCAGTGAGGCACATGTAGGAGGCAGCCTGATTGCTGACATGGGTGGGTTTTGTGCAGTTGCACATGGCAACTTGAGTCAAAACCAGGAGAAAGCAGCATGGTCAGTGTGGCCCAGAGTCCCAGGGCAGGGATTTGGTGGTGGTGGGTTTGAATTTCTCCATCACAAAGTGGGCACAAACCTAAATCAACACACTTGCTGGCAAAACAAAAATGATGCCAAGGACATTAGGCCCGTAGTAGTTAAAAGGATTATCACAGTACAGAGTCCTCTGCCTCTTTCTGCAGTTTCTCTGAAGACAGGTAGAAACACAGCAGTTTGTATGGCTTTGCTATTGTGTTTGCAACTACAGCTTTAAGAAAGATGGGAAAGTTTTGGCTGCAACTGTATAATAGTCCCCACTGAAGTCCAACATTAGCCAACTTATTTTTATAGTAAGCCAATCAAAAAGTTTTCTTATAGTGTTGGAACTATTTCTAATTTTAAAATTATTTTTTGATGTACTTTTTCATCTTCTTTTTCCCTTTCGTTAAATACTATGTAGCGTAATGTATAATTGCTATGGTTTATTGCTTTTACAGTCATATTTATTAAACAGATTATGTCTCTAAATGAAGGCCCATGTTTTTGTTGCTCATTTTAGCCTCTGTCCTGACTGGGATCACTAACAGTATTAAAACAGTAGGTAGTTGATAACCTAAAAAAGATATGGATGTTAAGAAATGGGGGAAAATGCAGTTCCTAGAAGCAAGATGCCAATATAAAGGTAACTTTCTCAGTCCTCAGTTTTTTTGGTTCCCAAACCAGCAATGATAGAGCTCTGAACAGTTCCCTGGAAATCCAGCTCCATTCCTTGTCCATGCTTATCCTTCCCCATGCACAGTCTCTGTTGAAGGTTCCTTTAAAATATCTTCTTTTGGCTCTGCTTCTGCCAGCACTGATGAAGGAAAGTCTGAATTATTAGCATTACTGATTCATTTACATGTGAATAAAATGAAGCTTAGGAAGTTTCTGTCAGCTTGCCATATCACAGTGGATGCATGTTGCTGAGAAAAAAAAGAAGAAAACAGAACTTCTCTGCTTTTCAAGTCAGGGTGCAACCACCAGATCATTCTACCTCTTGTAACAGGTTCAGTGCTCTGACTTTTTTTGTACCTCAGGATATGAATTTATATATGCACATAAGTATTCAAAGGTCTGGGGTTTGGGTATCCTCAACAACCAAGGCTGTGGTATGACATGTTGCAAGTCCAGGAGTCATGAGTTTTCCATTGGAGGAGTGTGTAGTTTTCAATCCTGGGCAGATGCCAGTGTAATTAACAATTATTAGCCTAGAATGTGCAAGGGGACACTGCAGCCTTCTCCATTTAGGCTGGAATGGCTACAGTGCAGGTGACTCAGTGAGGTGTGTGAAGCCATAATCTGCTTTAATAGTTTAAGTACCCACCTGAATTAGCAGGCATCTGTTCTGGCCATAAACACTAAGTCTGGTTTGGCAAGCATCTCTCTGCAGCATTTTCAGATCATTCTCTTCAGCTAGTTGTGTGTCCTGAGGCAGAGACTGATTGTTATTTGTAGTTATTTTCTGGTTTAACAACACAGTAATTCACTGCTAATGGATGAGCACTGTGAGAGTAAACAAAGAATACCAAATACTTATAAAATACAATATGAATTTCCTCTAAGGATATTGTCATCCCTTGAGGGAACAAAAAAAATTCATCATCCTTTGCCAGAAGGAGTAGAGAGTTAAAATACGGTTAAAAATTCAAATAAAGTATTCTCCTAATTTGCTGTTGATTCTCTGCCATCATCTTAACATACAGATGAGACAGACATTGTGGCTTCAGAGACATTTATACTTCTCCACCTAGCAGGACATTTGAGCTGAGATGCTGGATCGCTTTTCCTGGAAATCAGTAGTTGTTGGCGTTCAAATACTTTTGAGGATTTGGGCTTCAAACAATTGCTTGCTCTTAAGATGTGACTACATTTAATTGCTTAAACTTTTTCTGAAAATCAGGACTCTTGCTGAAGTGCTTATGCAAATGAAGCAGGAATTTCCAGTGACCCTACATGAACCCTGTCTTGGTCCTGTCAACCTCTGCTGAGAATTTCTGACAATTGCATTTAGTGTGGTATCCAGAGCTGATAACAAGGGATTAGTATTTTATCTGTGTGCTGTCACCTCTCATTGAATGCATGAGAAGATTCTTTGTCACATTGTATCTCTAGGTACATTCAGTGTTTTAAGCATTACCCCTGATTGCAGAGCTCAGTGTTAAAAAAGAAAACTTTATTTTCCTTCAGTTAATGAGATGCTGTCCCTACATTTCTCCATGAAACAGAATCATAAAGCATGTGAATAAATAATACTTGAGCTAAAACAGATCTTTTTAGTTTAGAGTATTGGTATGATCTTGGCCATAATACGCAGAAGAAAAGACTGAAGTCAGATTGTTTTCTAATTGATAAGATCAAAGAGCTATCATGTACCAAGTCATTAGCCTAAGAGATAAATTTCATCTGCAGTTTTAACTTCAGCTTTTTCCTTTCCCTGTTTTCCTACTGGGGAATATGGCTTTATCTTCTGTACTGGAAGAGGGATGTAAAGGAAATCTGTGTTGTATTTTTCTCAGTGTGAGGATTTCAAGTTGTCTTCCTTCTTGTTTGCACTGTGGTGCAGCCACCCCAGTGCCAGGTGCTGTGTGCAGCTCGGCAGTAAAGGTGAAAAAATTAGGGGGCAGGTTTTCTCACCACCTCTGCATTGCAGGTTGGGTCTCACAGTGTAATCTTAGGCCATTTTGGTGACTGGACCTTAACAGACCTTCTCTACACACTCCAGAGAAAATAAACTGGAATCTCAAAGTTTTGAGAGTTTTATACTTTTTATGGAGAAGCCCTGAGAGACAAAGGTGCAAGAGAAAGACTGTAGCAAAACCCTTGAGAAGAGAGTCACGACTGCCAGCCTTTGGAACAACACAGATGCAAGAAAAAAACCCTCCCTTTCTGAAACAAATTCCTCCTCCAGCCTTCCCTAAACAAAGCTTGGTGACGTTTCTGGGTCTACAGCTACGCTTGCAAATAATTGCTCCCCAGCCTGAGAGCGTGGGCACTGGTCCCATGGACCTCATCATTCCTTCTTGTGCCCCCATGAGGCAGCTGTAGGGCAGAGCTCTGAAACAACAATTGGACTGACAGCTGCCTCTGCTCTGGCTGCTTGCTGCAAAGAGATGAATAATGCATGCAGCACATTTAAATGTGGTGTCACTGAGTGCTTTCAGGGAGAAAACCTTCGACTATTAACCCTGCCCGAATGAGAGGAACATCCTTGTTCGATTCCCTGCAGTGAGGGGCTGAACCTTTATCTCCACACCAGAAGGCTCTGGGCTGCAGCACGTCCCCATCATCTCTCCTTGTGGGCTGCACTCCAGGCTGAGGGCCCCTCCTGGGGCTGAGGCAGTTCCAGGGCAGAGTCCTGCTCTTGAGATTTTGGCTGAAGCTGGAAACTTTCCTTAACCTCTGAAGCAGACTGCTCACTTGAAGTGACTCGTGCCTGATGTTCCATCAGGTGAGTGGATGAGACTCAGCACTGTGGAGAATTGGATGGTGTGCACCATGTGGGATATTTACACCAGATATTTCACAGCAAATAACTTTTTCCCACATTCCACACCTGCCTAGTCCCACACAGAGTGTGAGATCCAAACCACTGTAATCCTCCTTCATGCTCCCCTGAAGCTACTACATGTCTAGACCAAAGACCTGAGGCTTCTTCCACTCCTTCTGTGTCCTTGTATGTGTGAGGTGAAGCTGTTTGATCAGAGCTGCAATCCCCTGAACAGCTGCACCTATGTGTGTCTCTGGAAAGTGCTTGCTCAAGAGATCCAGAGGAAGCCATAATAAACATACAGCCAAAAAAATCCTACTTCAGCTGCAGAGTCACAGGAGTGGAGAAATTGGCCTCTGAGACACTGATTTCCTACATAAAATCTTGCAGTGGGCTGTTCATGGAGTAGGCTCTCCCCTGCTGCTGCACTGGCTTGTGTAGATAATACTTTTTTCCACTATAGATGAACTTGCAGGACTACCATTTGGTTAATTATTGATGTTCCATTAGTGACTAGAGGCCCTGGCACTACTGACTGTCACAGGATGAAAGACAACTTGATCCCAAAATAATCCGCAGCTCAGGAAGGAAATTTTCAAAGCCACAGAAAGCAGTTACTTACCCAGATGATGTTTACACTCTGAAAAATGTTCCTTTAATGGAAAAGAGAGAGGCTCCTCATGAGTCCAGAGGCTTTTTTTCCTCACTTGAAGTCCTAAAATCAGCAGTTGGGTTATGAATCTCCCTTGGCACCACATTTAGCTAAGCCTGGCCCAGGGTCAGAGCCAGGGCCCATCTGAGCTTGGATGTGGCTGCAGAGAAAAGCTCCGTGGTCAGTCTGCCAGCAGTGCTCCATCAGAAGGGCTGACCTGCCCATCCACATGCACTCATTTTCATTACTGGATTATTTTTTTCCCTGTGTTTTCATACCATGTTGACCTGAAAGCTTAGCACACTGCCTGCTGCTTCCTCTCATTCTATGAGGGTGCCCAAAGACTTAGCCCACAGCTTTCATGTGGCCTTAGTGTTTATCTGTAAAACAGAAGCACTTACTGCATTTACAGCAGTTTTTAAGGTTCCTCAGCCCTTTGATACAGTTACAAGAACTTCGGGGGAAAATAAACCCTGGGTTATTTTCACCAATACTTTGCTGCTCGAAGTCTCCAAGCATTCAGTGTATGTTATGATATAGGAGGATTACATTCAGCAGCTCTTATCAAAAAAGAAATTATGATCATCCATAGGAATCTATTTTGCCTTCCTATTAATCTAAACATTTTCATTAATTAAAAGCAATGATTATTTTCCCTTTGATTGTTGGACCTATTTTTTTTTTTCCTAATTTCAAAGTTCTGTTTTCAGGGAGAGGAGATTTACCTTCCATCCTTAGTTTTACTTGAACTTTTGCTTCATCTCTATAATACTTTTTCTAATTATCCTTTTTAATTATGACGATAATGCAGAAGGCAGACAACATTACTTTTTGAATTGTTTGAACTAGATGCAAAAAATAAATTATTATATTGGCTCTCTTTTGATATTCTGATTTTCACATTGTGCATAGCAACATACCAACATGCACTTTTCCAAAACTTGAAGAAAAAGACCACCTCTACTCCTGAGAAACAAATAGATAACAGAGAAACTGGGTTTGGATGCCATTTTCAGATCTTGCTCTATTCATTCATATTAATGAAAAATCATGGACAAATTATGGGGAAGCTAGGACTTGAACACCTGGGAAAATAATAATAAAATCATTAATAATAAGAATAACAATAAAACAAACATCATAATAATAATAATAATAATAATTTTTAAAGCTCCTTTTTTATCCTTTTCTCTTTTTTTACTAGATGATGTCCAAAAAAGCATTAACATCATGTCTGCAGAGAACCTCCACCAGCTATCTCCAGACACCTGCTGGTTGGATTAACTGGACACTAGGTAGCCTTTGATTTTGGCATCTTTGAATATATGAGTGTTTTTTTGAAGAGTACTGTAAAGTGTACAGTTAAAAGGAGACTTTTATAAGCACATAGAGGACTCCTTGTGTGAATTCTGGTCATAATTTTCAAAAAGCTAAAAATGCTTTCTTTTTCTTGAAGAACAAAGGAGTTTAAAAGATTTGTTACAAGCTCAGCTTTGAGAGTCTATCAGTTATCAAGGCCCATTCTTGAACAGAATTTGGCATCCAATCTGAAAGATGGAATTGTTTACCCTGTGAGCATTTTCACTTGCATGAAGTGCAAATTACTGTTTTAAGTAGCCATTGCCACAAAGCAAACCCTGGAAGTGCTGCCTGGAGTTCAACACCCCATGTTCACCTGCCAGTGGTGCCTTTTCCTGATCTTAAGAATTAAGAGCCAGACATGGCTAAGGGAGAAAGGGTTTTTACCCTGGTGTTTAATGAGGATCCTTACGGTGCACCACTGTGCCAAGGTGGAATGTGCCGAAATGCACACACGCGATAGATTGCATATACCATTTTATAGACCTTGCCAATTAGCATATCTAACAAAGATTCCCCAATGAGAGGCTTGAATTATTAGCTTGATGCCCTCCCATCCTGAGGAATTCCTGCCTGGATGGGTCTAATCTTAGTTTACAGGATGTGTTCTAGAGAGGACCTTGGTTTCTCAGGATAGTGTAGGGCTTTCCGGCCTCCAACTGCGAGGCCTCCAGGATGTTTGGCCTCTTGTCTTAACAGAATACTAGGACTATGCTAAATTATCGGGCTTAGGGAATTACAAGGATGCATGCTAAGAGCACTGAGGATACATAAGAGCTATATAAAAGGTATATAAAAGAAAAGGCCAAAAATCATCATGGCATCACCAGGAACTCGTATCAGCCAATAAATGGGGGCAATAATTTCCACATTGCTACAAAGTCTCCTCCAAAATACTGTTCCCAAAGGCTCCTGCCAAGAAGATTCCTCCCCCGTTTTTCCAAGCTGATCCTCATTTAGTGACACCCTTTGCTGATTAATTGCTAAGACAGCAATGCTGAGGAGTGTTACGCAACACGCTCTCCACACACATTGGAAACTCCTCACTGCTGTTTGTAACACCAGATATTTTTCCAAGAATGAAGTGACATTGGAGAAAACCAAACAAACCCCAAAACAACCTGTTACATTGTCTTACTAAAAATAATGCCATCTTATTAAGAAAACAGAACTGTATTTCTTTTTAGTCAACAGTTCAAATTTTAATTTTTTTCTATGACAGCCTTTTAGAAGACATTTACAACAAAGAGGAAAAATAAAAGCCCATTTCCCGGTATCAGAAGATTCTACTGATAAAGTTTGACGGAGTTTCTCCCCTTCTGAATCTCGTTCAATCATAAAACACCAGCATATTAACAGTTTGTAGATCTTGAGACAAGTAATACCATCACTATAAATAATATTTGTCATTTCAGCCAGAAGGTTCCTCCAAGAAAAAAAAGCCTGTGAAGCATGAGGATGATTATTACCTTTTTTTTGTTGTTTGATTAGAGTCTCAGTGGCTGGAAACATGGTCCTGATTATCATATTAACCAGCAGACACAGTTAGTAAAGAATCCCATTCTTAATTAACTTCACTAGAATGTTTCCTTAGCCTGAAGACTCATAAGTAGATCTTGTTTGTAAAATCCCTTTCAGCCAAAAAACCACTCAACTAATTTAAAATTAAGTGTGTTGGCTGGGATATTTCTCAGGGAATCACATTTGAATATTACTATAATATCATCTAGGGAAATGGTTTTTTCCCAGCTATTAAAAAAAAAAAAGTAAATAAAACATTTTTCTCAATTGGATTTTTTTTTTTTTTAAGTGAATTCAGCCCTTGGCCACCTCAGAAACCAGAATCCTTCATTTCCCACTGACTGTAAGGACTAAACCCTGTTCACATCTCTACATCAGTCTATCCTCCCAGGCAGTCAGAACGTGAGGCAAGAGCTGTCGAAGCTGTGCCCTTTCCCAGCCTGCTCCTGATTTCAGCACAGAGAGTGTGGAGTGGTTGCATTGAGCCCTAAAAAACCACAAACACAAAAACTTCAGTCCAGTTATTGCTTTGAGCATGGTGGCGTTTACATGAGCTGGGATATTTCCTTAGAAAAGGCATCTATTCTAAATTAAACTACTCATGTCTTTTTGGTGTAAAGATTCACATTCAGAGGAAAGCAAATTATACCAGAAAATAAAAAGTATCATACAGGGTTCTGTGGAGGTCTCTCATGACAGTAACCCCACTCAGTAACCTGATAAAGCAGCTATGCAGGAAAGATGAGTCTTTGGAGCAGGTTTGGAAACCACCAGGATGTGTCTGAGTTTGAAATGGTAGTGGCCTACCATTTTCCTCCAATTAATCTAATGATAGGTTAGGAAAAAAAAAAATCAGTGGAAGAGCAGTTTGGAAGTATCCACACCCTGAAGGAATCTGTCAGTCTGAATCCATCTGAGGGTTGGGCATTGTTTAAACATCCTGGTTTTGTAAAAAAACCAAAAATTTAAGATATAAGCCAAAAAAAATGTTTTGTTGCTTATGAAGGCTACTTCCCTGCTTTTTGAGCAATGCCATGTAATCTCTTGTGAGCAGGACACAGGGAAGGAAAAGGCTACAATAATCACTACAAATTCTGCATCCTCAGGCAGACAGCCTACTGATAAGTCGTTCCACAAATTAGCTGCAGAAATCCTTCCTTCTGGGAGGTGGTAAATAAGTGGTGTGAGAAAAGCACTGCTTAGGTAACCGGATCTTAGCACTGAAGGTCCTGCTTGTACTTCTACAGTGGCTTTTCACCCCATTTCCATGCTTCCAGTCATACTCACTCTGGCAATTACCTGCTCATCAGAGCAGCCTAGTTCAGCTCCCAGCCCAAAGCACTTTATTTATCTATCTCTGAGTCACGCTGAGGGTGAAGCACTGCTTCACAGCACTTTTACTGGTATTTATTGTGCTCTTCCAGATCAGAATTACCATGCTGCTTTTTTGCCTTTTTTTTTTTTTTTTTTAAATCCTTTAATCAAGTCATCAGGAAGAAATTTTAGCAAGACAAAAGAAGAGCAGAAAAAATGGCTCCATTATGAAATGAGAACAGACATCACCCTGCCAAATTTCCAGCACAGTGGGGCTCTGCCCTTGCTTTGGAGGAAGCTGAGAGGGTTGCAGTGATGTGTACAGGCAAACAGGAACTCTCTGGGGTGATATTGCTTCAATCACGTCAGTGAGGAAGAAAATCAGCTTCAGTAAATTGTCACGTAACGAACTCATGAATAAAAACCAGTGAAGCAAAACCTGCTATATGGGGTGACTTTTGTTACTTTCTATAAGTCCTTTCAAACTTAATGCCAGGGGGGTTAGCTGAGTTTGGATATAATTACATAATTTAGTCATGACATAAAAAAAGAAAGATAAAAGAGTCATTTGGCCCAGAATTGCAGGGTTGTGTGCATCCTATGGGAGAGAGATCTTCAGCTATGACTGGGTGTCTCTTGCCAGCTGGGGAAAGACGATGCAATTTCTGGTCTTCCAGATAAAGAAACTTTTTTGTAAGGCCTCAGTTCCACGAGGCGTTTTTAGTAGGACATGACAAGCAACTGCTTATCAGAGTGATGGGATTTCCTAATTGCTTCTGCTCCAACAGACAGACTGTGGATGAGCCTTCTCTCAGCAAAGTGAGAGGATCTGCTAATTATAGCCTGGGTGTTAGAGTAACCTTTGGCACAACGCAGGAGTGCTTTAATTAGGCTGCTCTCAGACCTTCTGTTTGTACTCTCAGTACAAATTGCTGGTCAGTCTCTGCTGCTATCTGGAGTGAGTGGCTGTGGTGCAGCCACAGCACCTGGCAAGGCAGGGCTGCAAGCAGATGTGTTCATGAGCAAGTGAGACATCAACTGGAGTGGCAAAAGTGAGGAACAGGTGAAAATCCTGCCTCTGTGGCTGCCACTGGGAAATTGTCTGGATTTTGCTTCAATTCATCATCCGTATTATCATTTAGAGAGCATCTAATGACTGCTCAGAAATGGTATTTTAGCTGTCCACACATTGCAATTGACCTAGAAAAGGTCAATTGATGTCCTACTGAAATCAGCAGGAGCTGATTAAACGTGCAGAAATTGTGGTGAACAGTACTGGATGGGAGAAACCAATGTCATTCCACTGACAACTTTACTAGAAACCTGACAATGTCCAGCTGAAATCATCCAATTGAAATGCACTGGGGTTATACCACTACCTTCAGTGGGTTCTAATCAGAGAACACAACTGTGTAAGGCATAAAATTAGCATGTTAGTCTTCAAACATGGAAATAATTATATCAGAGATGTATTTTGTTTCACTTAGGCAGATGTGATTCCTCACTTCTACTGCCCTTCCCTCCATTTGTCCTCATGCCTTTCATTAGCAGAATGCTAATGTAATAAAGTTAACTTGCTTTGTTGTAGTAGAAAAATTACACCTGAATGCTTGGAAAAATAATCACTACATCGGCAAAGGTAGAGATTAAAATAAAACAAAAATTAAACCCCAGAAAAATAAGAAAAATTACTTAGCTTAAGCATACCCAAAAAAAAAAAATTTGAAAGAAGAATTTTATATATTACCTTAATGCTTGCAACTGGCAATTTCAGGAACAGTGTCAGAAAAAACAAAATGATGTTTTGCTTTCTGTTTGCAAGGCTGAATGTGAAGGGAAAGGGGAAGTAACACTAAGAAATGCTTTAATCTTCTTGATTTAGATGAATACGCCCAAAATACTTGGAGTGATGAATATAACCAAGAGATGGCAGCAGTTCATACACTATTCATTTACTTAACTTAGTTTGCAAATTATTTTCTTCCTATAAGGTACAAGGAAATTAAGTTGTGTTTAGTTTATCATGCAAATTGTTTCTGTTGTTATTAAAGAGAAAGGAGGGGCAGAGAGAAAGGAGAGAGGGTGGAACAGTCTGATGAAGGGATGTGGAAATTTGTTTTAGGCACACATCTAAGGTCTCTTTTTGGAAAGAAATTATGTGTTTGCTGTATAAAAGAGCTAAACCCCAACTCCAGTCAGAAGTCTCTTAAGGATGTCCATGCTGTACAGCTACAGTACTAAGGGGTGAGACACATTTCCTGTGATCTGCTGTGGTTCAAGGACCATAAATCTACATCCCATTTTCACAGGCAAGGGTAACTGCTACCATCTGGAGAACTTACATTTGCTTTGAAGGTGGGATGCTCTAACTGATGCTCCAGTGAGTATCTTCAGCTTAACTTCTCCAAGGAGGTGAACTGCTTTGAGCTCAGAAGTGGTGTGCTAGAGAGGACTGCAAGGTTCATGTTTGCCTACAAAAGTGCATTAAAAAAGAAACCTCCCTGTACACTGAAACACTGATTTTGTCTCAATTATGCATACTCTTCAGCACTATATATTGTAGGGGCTAAACACCTTCCAGTGGCTTCCACCTTTTTTTTTGTATACAAAAATGTGACATCTTAGAGCATTTTTGGACAGGCAATAGACTTAACAAAAACCAAAATGACCTCATTTGTGAGGGTAGATTACATCAAAGAGAAAGTGGAGTGGGTGAAGCATTGCTACAATAGTCAAAGGAAGAATCTGCAATTAATCACATAAAGGACTGAACAGAGCAACAAAGACATACTCCAACTCCCTGATTAATTCAAGGAGGAAATCTTTGCCTTAAGACACTGAGTTAAAACATCTTGAGGGGTTCGGTACATGTTTGGTGACTTGGGAAAATATTATTACATCAATAAATGCTTAGATCATAGCTAAGTATTTCAAGCAAATCCAGATAATCATAGCATGGTTAATCTGTCAGGTACATACCTAGATAAATATTCAGAAAACCCTGAGTTATCATTGGACTAAATGCCTTTGCACTGTGATCACACCTTTCTACCGTCAGTCCTTCACAGTGTTAACAGCTTATGCTTTGTTCCCATGCACAGGGACAGGCATGACAAAATCCAGAATGCAGATACTCCATCTAAAGTGGCTTTAGGTGTGGTTTGACCCCAGTCTGTGGTCTGGATGGGTGAATGATAAGTATTGCCCAGGTACCGCAGTTAAAATGATGCTATTAAATAGTTTCAAGGACTTCATTCACATGCTCTCCTAGAGTGACATAGCATGACATGGAACACTCATCTCTTCATGTGCAACTAAACAAAGAAGTAAGACATGGGGATTGGAATTATATTATATTAAAATAGAGTAAATTTCTCAAACAAATTCCAGTGGCATTTAAACTCTATTTTTAAAAATCTGAACATGTCAAGATTTATATAATGAATTAATGTGCATTAAAAAAATTGTGCCAAATCAGCACTTCAAAATTAATTTAATGAGCAAGGGTCTGCAAAATTGTTTGAAAAATTTTTGTGTCATCATCATGAATTTAATTCCTAAGTAATGTACCCTTAGATGCTGGTTTACAGGCATAGCTACTGTCAAGCTACAGTTATTTTCGAAATTATCATGGGCCATAAATTCTTAACTTATTATAAGAAATCCTATTCACCTTTTTTCAGTCTTCCACATCTTTGATTTTATGCTAATGTAATGGAATTGATTCTGTTAGGGGCAAAACGATGTGAAGGGAGCTGAAGGGAGTTTGAAAAGGAATTTCTTGAACAAGTCAATCCACTACTGCCCTAAATGGCAGCTTTGCTTGTTGTAGTCCAAAGTCCCTCTGGACATCCAGGCCTGGAGCCATCAGCTTGTCCAGGCAAGGATGGATAGCCACTGTCCCAGAAGCATCAGGAGCAGTGTGGGCCACTGGTCCTACCTGTAGCTTTTACTGATGTCTCTAATGCCATGAAATACCTAGAAAAGACTTGGGCCCCTAGAACTGACACACTTTCCATCTACATGGCTGGATTCAGCTCAGGAAGAGCCTGGCAATAACATTTTCATGCCTGTATTAAGTCCTTACAAAGCTCTTAGTAGAAGAATTGTCCCATGGACCTTTATAGCAGCAATGAGCCCTCTCGTTACAGTCCCTCAGGTTTCTGAGACGTCTGTTGTAGGACTGAGCATTATCACCTTAAAGTCACCTCCGTCCATCCAGGCAGTGAAAGGATGCTTAGAAATACTGGACATGAGCAAAGCATTCCTGGGAAGACCTGAAATAAAATTTATATGAAAAATGCAAAGTATGGCTGTAACAATTGAAAATGCAGAGAGCATGGAAAAAGAAAAAAAAGGTCGGCTGGGAGACCTGCAATTTATGAGGAGGTCTTTCCACGTAGTCAAATCTGTCTTAGTGCCAGAAATGTAGGAAGTCAGGAAGCCTGATTATCATCTCCTGAAGACAGAAAATTTGCCATTGTAACAATTTTTTTTTTAAATCAGATGAATTTTAAAACAATAATTGAGTGTATATATAGCAGCATTCTTTGCTTCTGGTTTTGTTTTTTTTTTTTTCATTTCCTTCCACCTTGCTTTCTCATTCAAAAGTTTCCCCTTCTCATGTCATTGGCAGTTTGGAATAGGGATAATGTATTTTGTCTTCAGCTTAAGTTCAGTATGTGTTTCTGAACTACTTGGCAGGGGGTGAGGGGAATCCCTTTGTAAGAGCTTCTAAATAAATTCAGTATCAATTTAAGCTATTAGAGGAAGTTAAATAAAAATAATTAGGATATTAAAATACTTTGAGCATTTCCAATCACTGGTTTATTGCAAACCTGGATCTTTTCCAAGAAACAATAATAGAATGAATACATTAGAATGTTTCCTTCCACTTAATATGAGACCATTTGCTCATCAAAACATGAATGATAACTTGCATTAAACACAAAACCAGACTGATTTGCAGACAAGCTTGAGGAGGGGCTGGAAGGAGAGGTCAATAAATGTCACATTAACAAAACATTACACAGATGCTCATTCACACTCACTAAGTGTATTAACCAAATAAAAAAGAAAACAACATAAAAGCTTTCATAGCACCCCTTCTCATTAGAAAAATATACTAACCCTGTGCAATTTAAATGCTCAATACACCCTGGCATGGGGAAAGAGAGATATTTGGAGACTCTGATTGCTCTGAACCAGTTCATAAAAAAGCAAGGGCAGGGTACAGGGGGAGATAAATATAAGCTGATTGCAGTTATTGGCTCTGTCTTTTTTTCTGATTTCTCTACCATCCTTCTTCACAACGTGAAGAATGATGTCTTCAAAACTCTGTGGCCTGCTGGGACCAGGGAGCATAAATAAGCTGGCAGTGTGCAAGTGTTGGTCTGTGGGAGTTTCCATGCTCTCCTCTCTGCCGCTGCCACAGAAAGGGTCAGTCTCTGGTAGCTGCCACATTCAGTCTTGGGGCAGACTCCAGAGTCCAGCCTTACAGGAGTTTGTTTAAGCCCTGGTGCAGTGCCCAGCATGGCAGGGTTACACACAGGGCTGTGCATGGGCAGGGCCCAGCCAGCTGGAGAGAGCAAGGCTGCAATCAAAGCCCAGCCTAGTCTTGAGCAAAATACCTTGCTCGGTAGTAAATTTTTTTGTTTCTTCTGGGACAGAAGAGTAATTTACTGAATCTTCCTATTAGCTTTCCTCTTCTTTCTTTCCTTCCCTCCTGAACAAACTGAGAATTGCTGTACTGGATCAGACTAAGTCTGTCTATCTCAGATGGTATCCATTTGCAGATTCTCAGAGAAGAGTATAAGGAACAACATAAACATTCAGCCACCTGTGGTACCATCCTTCACCTTTCTGAAGTGAGAACGAATAGCAAACCCCTTTTCTGTTCAATGAAGTCACCACTTGGGTACCAGGTGTTCCCAAACTTGCAGTATCACCCAATGTGCCCAATGTAGACACTACATAAGAGTCTAGTTCCTGCTGTAAAGATCCTTGCACCTTAACCTCCTAAGGAAATTAATGTGTGTGTAAACAGTGTATCCCAGCAGAGATAGAAGGGGAATGAAGAGTGCTAGACATAGCTACAGCCTACATAACTGGGGAAGAGAAGAATTCTTGTGTAGTGAATTTGAAACAAGGATAAGCATTTTTGAATCAAGTGAACATGATGCTGCCAAAAGAAGACTCCAGGGAAAAATGTGTATTACAGAATAAACAAGAGAATTCTAAGTAGAGATCAAGATGCTGGATTTACTTGGCATTTCATAGCGGTGTAATTGCAGCAGGAGTATTATGTCCAGGTCTGGCATTTGCAGTTCAGGAAGGATATTACCCATTGCTCTAGAACGAGGAACGAATGAATCACTAAAAAAGCATGCCTCAAAGACAAATATTTAAAGAATTAAATCTAATAGTTTTTAAAAGAGGTAGAGTAGCTTCATTCCATTTCATATGGATTTCAGTGGGGAGAATGATTTTATTACTCAAACTCAAGCTGATAAAGCTAAACTAAACCCAGGGATTAGAAGCCAAAGTTGAACAAACAACTTGTGATAAGATACATATATCTTAATAAGGAAGATATTAATCATTACAATAGCAAAACAAGAACTTTCACAGTATCACTGGGCAATGTTAGATGAGCATCAAATGCTTATAGATTTTGCTTGCCTTTGTTTTCTTCCCAGAAATATTTAGAAAGAAACTTAAACAAAATGTAGTTCAAACTAGCTGCAATATCCCCATTATATGAGTTAATCCCTTAGAAGTCCACTGCAGGTCCCTTCTGGGCTTTATAATATAGAAGCTGATGACTCCTGAAATACTTAAGGATGTTTAGCTGCAGCTGGTGGAGCACAGCTCTATCTCTGCAGACGTATTTCAGTGCCATGGCAAAGCAAAACCATACCTGATGCAGTGGGCCATTGATATTTGAAAGTAAATCCCTTGGTGTTTAATTTGTATGCCCTAAGATCCCTGTTTAAAAATGTGTTTCGTTTCTAGTAAGTCACTGCACAACTCCCTGCTAATCCCCCTCATTTACATTGAGTATTAGCTTTATAGAAAATGGTACTAATTAATCCTGCATAACTGTAATTTAGTGGCTGGGCTGCACAACAGCGTGAGAATTAGCATGGCACTGGCTGCCAGGTTATCAGATCCATTTTCTGGGTAAGTCCTATTATGTTCTGTAGGATGGGCACAGCACACAACGACTTTAATTACACAGCCTTTCAATCAGCTTGCTTGTAAGCCTGGGAACTATCTTCTAGCTCTTTCACTTCACAGAAAGCAATGCTTTTTCTGAAGCTACTCTGGCATTGTACTTGACTAGCTACTCACTCTGCTTGGACACTAATTAGCTACTGGTAATAGCTAATGACTAATGACCTTGCCTGCAAGGTCATATTCCTAGATGACACCCATTTATAAACATTCTCTCAAATTAGTGGTGATCAGGAGTAAAGATTATGATTTACAGCAAACAGCCCACTTTCTGAATGAAATATAAATAAACATATCACAATAAAAATAATATTACACTAATTAACAGCATTGATAAAATAAATAATTAAATAAAAATAGATAAATAAGCAAATATAGTGTCAACCTCACTTACTGATGAAGTGTGATGTTGTCATACATCATTTTCCCCAAAGGGGCATTGCCCATTAAAAGACCTGGCTTATACTCCTGGGTCTGGCAGTGACTTACCTACCTCCCTCATTTCTCTGCCTGATCCCTCTACTGCTCTTCTTTCCTGGTTTTTCTCAGTTGCCTGACACCAACACCCCCACAGAAACCCATCCCATGGAGCTGACTCAGATTGGCTCAGTACTGTCAGTGGATATAAGGAGCAGTTTGAAGGAGTGCCTCAAATCTACAGCAGAATGAAGCAGCCTTTGGAAGTTCTTCTCCGGGATACACAGTAATGAGGCTCCCAGTTTTGATGGCTTGGTTAAGTACTTCAAGTTCATTAAAAGATCTGTACTTATGCCTGCTTATTTCTCTCCTTTTCTCTGTCACCTAAGAAAAAAGGGATGGCATAGTAAGAGAGGCTTTTAGGCTAAAATGTTGGGCTTATAGAGATATATCAGTGTATTTCACCAAGAAAGAAAAAAGCAAGCCCAAGCACGTGAAAATAGTCAGATGCAAGAAAAGCAGCACAGGACTACAAAGGGAATGTTGGAGACTCTTCTTGTTTCATTATTTATATTTCCCCACAATGGCAAAAAAACACATTCCTATATTCCATATAAAATATAATGTACTTAATTGATCTAAGTAATTTCAAGGCTGCTGAATAGCAGAAGCCTCCAGAGTGGAATATTCTGACTTAATGATCACATAAAATTGCTCGAAGTGTTTTTAATGTCATTGTAATTTCTGAGTTTATTTAATAGTTGAGGGGGAGAGAGGGTAACATTAAGAGTCATCTGCGTGTCTTGCATGGCTGTATATAACAAATGAGACATGCCTATGCCACAAGAACCATTATTTTAAAATGGCTGCAGTAAAAATGCAGTTATACTGAGCATTTGCTTTAGGCCACGACACAGTTTAATGAGAATGATATTGCATCAGGATTCAGGACATCTCAGATTTGTTTCTAAGTGTTTGACCTTTCAACAGCCAGATATCTTTTTGATTCCACTGATTTCTTGCTCTTTCTTTCCCAACCTCAGCCATCCAGTTCATAAAAACTTCATCTAAGAGCTGTACAGTTGTAATCCACTTTACACCTACAGAGTATATGGTAAAGAAACTTCTTTATATGTATATATATTTTTAATACAGAATCACAGAATGGTCTGAGTTGGAAACAACCTTAAAGATCATCTCATTCCAGCCCACCTGCCATGGACAGGGACATCTTCCATGACACCAGGTTGCTCAGCGCTCCATTCGACCTGGCCTTGAGCACTTTCAGGGATGAGGCATCCACAATTTCTCTAGGCAAACTGTTCCAGGGCCTCATCACCCTTACAGTACAGAGTTTCTTCCTAACATCTGATCTAAACCTACCCCTTGTTAGCTTAAGACCACTTCCCCTTGTCCTATTGTTACGTGCTTTTGTGAAACGTCTCTCCAGATCTCTTGTAGCTCCTTTAGGTACTGTAAGGTGCTCTAAGGTCTCCCTGAAAATTTCTTTTCTTCAGGCTGAAAAATGCACCTCAGCCTGTCTTTGTAGGAGAGGTGTTCCAGAATCATTTCCCTCACATCTTGCAAACAGCTGCCTTTCATCCCCAATAATCAAAACTATGGTAAACTTCAAATACTTCTTCTCTCACTGGCCTAAGGCCAGACTCCCTTGCAGAAGAACATCAAGACATTGACAAGCCAAAAGTGCAAAGCCACTCTGGGTCTGTTTTGAAGCCCAGGTGGCTGTGATGTAGGCAGTCTGCATGGGTACTTCTTTCAAAACAATGATATGTGGAGCAGCAGCACATCTTGCTGGGTACCTTTATTCTCCCCAGCCTTGTGTGTGCCTGCAGTTCAAGTCTTTTCCCCAATTCCAACACTGTTCAGAATTATTTTGCAATATAAAAGAAGAATTAAGATTTTAAATCTAATTTCACATTCTTCTCTGCTCCTACCCCTCTGGTCTGTTTGAAATTGTTTTAATCTCCTCTCAACCTTCCATTTTTTTTCCTATTGGACTTGTCTAATTTGCTTCATTTCTAAGTCATGATGATATCCTCAAGACACCAATTCATAACTTCCTCATGTTGAAATTGTTCATTAAAATCTAATTTTTACCATCTAATTCTGACTTTTGAGCTAATGAAATCAGAGTAATTATAAACATCCATCTTGCAACATCGCATATTGACATTTGAATATAAAGGCTAAGAATGGAAGAAAAGCATCACTGGAGAATTTCTCTATCTGCAAAAGAAATCAGCTCAATCATAAATATATAGATTAAAATGCTCTCCTCTAAGTTCATCTCAATATTAACTTTATACTGCCATTAAAGTTTGTCTGAACATCAATCATAAGGGATCATATCTAATTTCACATGAGATATGTTTGGTTTGCTCAGATCCATTATTTAACAAAGAGAGCTGAAATACCCAGAAAGAAAGGTACAGCTCATGCTGTATTTGATCCAGAGTTCAACGGGAGCTTTAACAGCTTCCAAAAATATTAGAATATATTGAAGGAAAGAATCACTCAGGAGAATTTTTAGTACTTTTTTCCTAGTCTTATTTTAGTTGATGATTCTAGACTAGATTAACGGCTGAATTTTACAGGCTCACTCTATACTAAGAGTCCCTGTGACACTAAATAGTTATCCACAATCATATAAGGCTATAAGAAGAATTTATTCATATTCTTAATTTTTTTTTCAACCTGTGCCAGAAGTCATAGACACTGATGGATGTTAATATATTGCTGCAACAGTCTGAAAAATATAAGGATGGGAAGGGACAGTCAGACTTGTTATAGGTTAAGGTATTATCACCACAGGATGGGGTTGTGATCCTGGTTGTAATTCTGCAGTGCCAGATCCTTTCAAAACAGTGTAGCTTGGAAAGAAGAATGGCAATTCTGCAGATGCACCATTTTAAAATAAGCTTTGCAAAATCAGAGGTAAGGCATTGTAAGGATGATCAAATAGGTACATTGTTATCAGAAAAAAAGATTACCGAGTACTATTTAAGTAATGTGATCTGTTTGTATAAATTTCCTTTTGTTCCCTGCCTAGTTTCTTGCCAAACTGCTGTGTGAAGTGTGGGGATGCTCACTTCTCATTTGGGCTCCAGTGAGGCAGCCAAACCTCAGATTGCCTTGCAAATGGGCCCTGCTGGGTTTCCAGGTCCTGCCCACAGAGCCAAGAGTCTGGATGAGCTGAAAGCCTCAGCCCAAAGCAGACTTCATGTCCTGACTGTAATCTGTATTCTGAGAAGCAAGGTTTGAGCTCCACTGCAACTGGGAATTGACTAAAATATGATAATAATTGGAGAAATTTAACGGGGTTTTTTTTTGTATCTAAGACCTTAGACTTAGATTAGGCCTTAGATTAGACATTATTCTAATTTTTCAACATTTCACCAAGTAAGACTTTGATGTTCTGTAGCCTTTTAAAAAAAATTTATCCTATTTTTTCAAATGAAGCAGTAGATACAGTCACTGAGGAGAGAACTCCTGGGTAGAGCAAAGACAGATATTCTTTGCTCAGAGTGCCTCAGCCACAAGAGGGAGGTTCTCTCACTCCATATTTTACACAACAACTGAGAAGAGAATTTTGTGTAGTGAGGGAAGCTAAAGTCATCATTGCCAGTGCCCACAACGTACAATTACTTTGATTCATGCAATCTGCCTCTGTGATGAGATGTCTCACGGTAAATACATAATAACCACCAAGACAACTATTTAGTTATTATGGCGAGATGATTCTAAATTCATTTTAATCAAAAGCTTCAGGATCGGCTGGTTTGATACCTGTTGGCAAAAATACTCCTCTTGGCAATGGACCAATGGGTTCGCAGAACGAACACAAGGGACACTTGTTTCAGACCTGACATCAGTCAAAGGAAAATATTCTTCATGGACATTAAATCACTGCACAGGGAGTGAAGAATGGTGTGATTCAGCAGCAGAGACGAGAGAGTCCTGCAGGTAAGAGCAGGTTCAGGCAAGTGTTCCCTGAGGATGAGCACAGGCTGATCCTACAGAAATTTGCGGCTGCAATTTTTCAAGCCAGAGTTGTGAGCCTGAGTCTGCAGCTTTTGTGTAGCAGGTCCTGACTGAGAAAACTGGTGGGCCACTGACATTGGTTGGCAGCCAGGATTGCAATGACTCTGGATTTATCATTCATTAGCTCTTGTGAAAGCAACATAAGAATTTCATCTTGTGGCAGTCAAAAGAGAAAGAACCGGCCACTTCCTACCACCCAAATATTTGTCCTGTTTCAAAGCAGGGAATGTTAAGCTTCTACGGCAGCCTGCTGGCTCTGATTTTACTTGGAATAATGCATAAGGGTTACTCTGGAAGCCAACTTTCTTTTGGAAATGAGAAGTGTGTTGAAATTGCTGAAATTGAATATTAACATGAACAGAAAAAGGCTCAAACAAAGCAATCTTACAAGAGCTATCATTTACTTCTGTTGCCAGTTCAGTGGGGTTAATGCACTGTGCTTCAGAGGCACTGGCACATAATTTTTCCAAAAAATGTAAACAACAGGATGAACGTTTTCAAAGCACTGAACTGGGAGAATAGTACTTACAATATCTTTGGCAAAGCTAATGAAGAGAGGATATGGAAAAACGACCTGGACCTTGGAATGTCTTTGCTTTCAACTCAGTGCTCAGTCAAGAAGATTTTGTACCAGAAAGGACCAAGTCAGGGATTGCCAAGGCAGTTAAGCCAAATCAGGTCCCCACTGCAGCCTAGAGCTAAACAAAGAGCTGGTGTAATTGTCTGATGTCTTCCTCTGGGCACTGAGATCCACCACAAAAATGGACAGATCCAATGGTGACTTGTCTGTCCCACTGTAAAACCCTAAAGATGGGATAATACTACTCTTACAGGATTAAAAAGGCAGCAGAACTAAGGGGAATTGATCCTCTAGTGCACTCAGGCCTATTTTCTAATTTTCCTTTGCATGATTATCTGAGCCACTGTCTTTGGTGCAGGGCCCACATACCCATGCCAGTAGCCTGAGTGCTACTGCCAGCAATTTGTGTAATTCATCAAGAAACCATGGCGGGGTTTATTGAATTTATCCTTGCACTCCATGACCTATGATGCAGCTCTCCATATAACACTATAAATGAGCCATCTCTGCTTACCAGGCTTTCCCCAAGCTTAGACACCACAAGCCTGTGAAGAAAAGACTGAGGCCAAAGAGCATAACTGCACTTTTTAAAAGGTCTTGGCTGGCATCATCTCACCTAAGCAGAAAGTCTGATTAGGGAGTCTGGTCACCTTTGGCACCTCATGTCTTCAGTGAAGAAACACACATTGATCTGAAGAGGTATTTTGATCTCAGGTGTGGCTTCTCCTGTCAAGGCTCTTTTCTCCGTTTTTTGCAGTGGAAGTCCATGACATCTAGGCACCTGACTTGAAAAACTCTTTCTTTTTCCCCCTGGGTATGAGCTGATAGTCTATGGTTTTTGCATTATTCCCATTCTCTAGCATATTATCCCTATTCCTCTCCCTGTGAATCCTCAAATTCTTTCTCTACTTTTAACTTATTTCCATCTCCCACTTTGTCTATTTGCAGTATTCCTTCCCTTTGATTCTTCCTTTCTGGCTCATTGCACACTCAGCAGTTCAGTTTCTTTGTGTCTCTGATCATGTGTTTATTTAAGTGGACAGTCATTTAACAGGCAGTTTTCCCAAAACTGGTGTTGAAGAAAGTAAAAACTGGCCTGGAACTTAGCTACTAATACCAAATTTGATTAATACTGTTACCTGAAAAGAAGAAATTTTGGAAGTATATATAAAAATATAGTTACAAATTTTGTCTCTGAACTGCAATTTTCTTTTGTCAAAGAATGTAAACAAACAGTTTAAAAGCTAAGAAATATTTTCCTTTGAAAAGAATTTTTAAATTATTATGTGACAGTAAAAGAACACAAGTCAAGAAAAAGGAAAAATCTCAAAACTATTAATTACATGTTTAAAAAAATACCTCAGTGAGGTTTAAAATGAATATTTTATTGGTTTTTAGAATTTGTGTTTGTGTTTTTAAAAGTTTTTTGCCATTAAACTGTAAGCAATTTTTAAAATCATTGGTCTACCACAGAAATAAAAGATCTATTACTCACCAGATTTTGTCTTCTGTTCCTCCCTTCCCTTCTATTTTTGAATTGTCAATTCTCTCTTTGTCTGGCTGCCATCGATATTATATTGTCTCTACGTGATCTAGTCCAATCTCTCACACAATAGCACTCCCTGGTCTATAAACACAAATTAATGCTATATTCGATGGAGTGAAGCAGTGCTGTTGACAGAGATTGAGGGCTAGCAATAGAGAAATCATAGATGAATTTGCAATGTGAGAGCAGCAAAAGGAAGGGGATGCAATCTTAGGCTACGGTCAGAGAGACATTACGTTATGGAGAAAAAAAAAAGCCAATAATTTTCCTCTTTACAGCTTGACTATGGCTGCACCTGGACTGTTATATTCATTCCAGGGCACTAAAAGAGATATCGACAAAGGGGTTTTCAGAGAGAAATGCTGTAGCAATTGGAGAAAGTTTAAATTAGACAAATAAGACAACTGTGCTCCTCTGGGCAGCATGGGACAAACAGGAGCATAGCTGGGAGCAAAGTGCCTGCTGCCAGGGGGATTGGGATGTGGAACAGGCTTCCAAGGAAGGTCAGAGCATCCCTGATCTGCATATAGTCTGCATCTGCATCTGTAGCTACAGCTGCACTGATATCCTTCCTTTTCCTTCAGGATAAACCCTTCTGGAACTGTTTTCTCACAACAATGCTGCATTAGCAACTTCCTCCTTGTCTGTGGGCAGAATATTTACCCTCAGAAGAGCAAAGATCCAGCTCATCTGCCAGAAGTTAGTGGTCTCTTCCCAGTTTCATGGACTGGACCTTTGGGAGCAGTTCAGTCCATTCTTTGCTTGTCACAGCTGGGAGAGCAAACGCCACAGGTGGGTGAGCTCAAAAAGCTATCCTATTTTCACTTCCCACTTTCACATCAGAACTTGGCACAAGATACTTAAAGAATGGGCTACAACAAACAGGATTAATAATGGAATAATGCAAGACCCAGCCAAGATGAAGGTCCTAATATTCTTTGGTTGTTCAAATATGTACTGTGGAAAGCTTTGAAATATCAAGCATTTAAGCAAACATCTTGTGACAGCATTTAATATGTTTGTATCAGATTATGCAGAACATTTGCTTTTCATGATACTTTGAGAAGATCTGCACTGCTCGTGACCAAGCTATAAGTTGTATTTCTGCAAGCAATCTGCCCCCACCAAAGACACACAGCAGGCTACTGCCCTAGCCCCAGAGACTCTCTCTTGGTTTCTACGGCACATCTGAGGAAGAAAAACTTTTTGCAGCCAGCTGCAAGGATCTGTGAGTTGAAGGTAGGTATAGGAACTAAATTTCCATGTTGATCATAGGAAGAACTTGATTTTCCAGAGTGTAATACTTCTGGTGCAGGGAGCACGACATACAGGGAGAACTGCCATAAAGACAGGAAACCACATCCCCCTAAGTAGGTGGGAAAAGGACATGATCAAGCATTTCACAGCACTTGGCCTCTTTAAGGAAGATTTCACTCCTCAGTGTCCTCAATACTGCATTTCTTAGCTCTGCTAAGGCCTTATTCTCTGTCTTAATTTCCTTTGTTGTGCACTGTGTCTCTGAAGACACAAGCTTGAGAAGCCAGTAGCTACCTGGTGAAGCTAGAGAAGTGTGGTGCAGTGGAAGGCTGGCTCTGGAGGCCACATCTCCAGGGAGAGCCCATCTGAGAGGTCTGAGCATGGTCCTGTCATCTGCAAGAGCACAGAAGAAACATGAAGGCACGGAGGATTTAATTGGATGTAACTGACCTGAAAATAGCCTCCACTCAGCTGAATGTCCTCAGTGGAGGTATGTGGTGACAACAGAAATACTGACCTAAATGCTACAGAAAGAAAATAAAACTGTTGTCATTTTATAGGTAGGAGATGTATGTAGGAGATTTTATTAGGATAATCAGGAAAAATCAAAGTCTAATGTATACAGCCAGAAGGTATTTGAAGTTAAGAATTAGTTTTGCAGTAAGAAGTAGAACTTGCTAACTGGCTCAACTATAATTTAGGAATCCACAGTGAAATGGCTAATTTATTATACAAATTAGACCAAGGCAGAATAAGGCATTCTGTTTAATCATAAAGATTTGCGGGTGGAAGTCTTTTATTTTTGGGCAACACAGAATATTCCATAAAGTCAAATCTTCTCACTTAAATAAAGGTATTAAAATAGAGGGGAGAAAGTGAAAGAGGTCACGCTGTTTCATCAGGATTACTTTCAAGTAGTTCATCTTTAACTCACAGGGTTTTTCATGAGAAAAATTGTCTAAAGTTTCTCTTGGAGCTAACTTAGCTGCTATATGGTGTGAGAAGAGGCTAATTAAATGACTTAAATAAACCAAGAAAGGTCAGGATTTCTTGTCAATATTTCTGTCTGAGGAATAAGTATGTTTTCTTTTTCTCTGCTCTCAGAATGTAATATCTATGTATGCTCCTAGTGACATTAGCAATAAGCTGAATACATGCTTGATTCACCAATTGGTTCACAAGTGCAGATAATTCTTATCTTCACAGTTAGGAACTAGTGTCTGCCAGGAGAGAAATCTGCAATATATTTCAAGTGTTTATCACAAGAAGCTGAAGTGTGTGAAATACTATTTCCTTTGAGGAATTCTGTGTGTTAATCTGGTTAGTGGCCAAATTTGTGAGGATTATGTTAAAACTGTAGTCCTCTAGCCAGTAAGATACCTAAATCTCTCTACATCCTAACCCCTTCCATGTTTTACCTGGCCTGTGATTGCTTTCTCAACTCAATTATGTGGCCTGTGGGAAGGATGCAAAGATAATGTGATTCCTTAAACTTCTCAGGTCATCCTGACCTCCACTGCTTCACTAGAAATAGATGGAGTGAAAGAAATATCAGCCACCTGAGTCTTTTTCTCTCCTTATTCCAAGCAGTTTGAAAGGAAAAGTTATGGAGCAGGTGAGACCAGACAGATGAACACTGCTTTGTCATTGGGAAGGCAGCCAGTGAAGTTGGCTTCAGACCTGTTTTTTCCTTTTGGTGTCAGTGAAGTTCAGCATGTGGCATAATGCACAAGACCTGGGCATGCTTTGACTTTTAAAGGCCTGGTCCAAACGTTTATGAAGTGAAGACAAACTATCCACTGAGTTCATAGGCTTGAGATTTCATCCAAAAGTTCCTGAATTTTAGAGATGCTTCTGTGAAGAGTTCCTTGGGGAAGTATAATTATTTTAAATCAATTTTTGGGATTCACAAAGTAAGCTGCTGTTGATTACATGATTTATACATGCTCTCCACAGACTTGGTGGGGCTTCATGCATTATTTTACAGTGATTTTTGCTTATTATGGAAACTGCATGATAATAGTTGTTTCAATTACAAGCCTATTAGGCAGGTAATTGACAACACAAGTATACTATAAAGTTACACTCTGCTTGCTCCAATACAAGTGCTGCATTGTGGTTTTAGGCAGGCAGTGCTGATAATCAGTGAATAAACTGTTTCCTAATTATCTACTTCTGTCAGAATCCCAGCTTCACTCAATAAGTAAGTTGGCCAAGGGTTCATTTTTCTCTTTGCTTTCCCCCTCCTCTTTATCATCTCCCATGATGAGAAACTGTTCATCTGGACAGGAGCCTTGCCCAGACCCTGGCAGCAAGTGCATACTGTCAGCTGCAATGTCAACAATCAGATCTCTAAAGCTCATAGCTGCAGAAGGTCAGTGAGAACAAAAGAGTGACAAAGCTTGAAAGTGGATTCCAATTCTGATCCTTGAGAGAGGCTTCCAAGGGAGTCAAGGGTATTCAGTTTAGCTTAAACACTCTGAGAGACTTCTTGGAAGAGTTGCAAATGAGATCTCAAATGCCTTACAAGTTTTAACTCATTTTCCTAATGCATCAGAAAAGTCAAGAGTGATCAAATTCTGTGTGAAAGGATAAACACCAAATATTTTTTTTAAAAGTGAGGAAAATATCAGGATCAGAATCCAGGTGTTCCTTATGTCTTCCTTATACCAATAAGGAGAATGTACAAGTTTTAAAAAACTTTCCTTTATCCAAGTCTGAACACAAAAGAAAACAAAGAACTGTCCTCCCTGAAAACTTTTAACCATCATTTTGAGAAACTGATTGATTTATGTTATCTCTTAAACCTTCATTATACATCAGCTGTGATAGAGTTATGGTGGAGACAATAAGTAAGATTCTTATATGTCTTAATATTAAACCTTTCAGCTTTCCTAGACAGCTACTTAATATAGAAGCTGAACTTGTGTTTCTCAAAAAAATTCTTGCAGGTGCTTTTCATCAAATCTGGTCTTAGTGTACTCCTGACCAACTCAGAGTGCCTTTATGAGCTCTTGCTTGGAGACGAATTTCTGATCTCCCAATGTGAGAGATCATAGGTACATTCTGCATTCAAATGTCTGAACTGTCTGCTGGGGAGTTGCAAATACTGTCAGACCAATTCAGAGAATTAGCAAATCATAATTTTTGTCTGGCTGCCACTGCTCTTGTTGCTTTCATCACCAAAGATCACTGCAAGTCTCCAACATGTAGCGTGTTCTATGTCATTTCACTCTATTTTACTCATTTAGGTGTACCCTCCAGCTTTTCCAGGACAGGAAGTGCATGAAAAGTCTCCTCTTACAGTAATAATTTCTCTTTAATCTCTGAATTGCTGAGTGTAACTTGGCTTTTAATGAGCAGTTTGATCCATTTTGTTGAGAGAGATTCTAGTAAGACAAATAAGGAAATGAAATTTGTTTCATCTTTTCCTTCAAAATGTTGCTTTTCTTATAGCAGCTCAAAAGCAGAAGTAAAAAGAAACAAGTACTACTTTGATACTGCCAAGGTCCAGAGAATATGAGAATGTTGTTGGATAACAGGCACAGCAAAGAAGGTAAAAGACTGTGGTTCTTGTTCCTCACTATGTGCAAGTGAATTGCATTGCCTGTTTCCCTACCCTCCAACACCACTCTTTTTGGACTGCAGAACGAGGCAAGACCTTCTCACCCAGCATCTACTCTGTAAGGATCAAAGGACAGATAATTAAGAGATCTGCTTATAGAAAACAGGAGCTATTTGTGATGGACAGGTGATTTTCTGCATTAGCCATATTTTAAAGCTGTTTTTTCACTGCTCAAGGTTTCTAGGTGCAGTCATCATTACTGACAAAGCAAAGCACTGTGGCACTATTAAACGCAAGTTTAGCTGCAGTCCCAGTTATCCTGCTGATCTTAATCCCACCAATCTTGTAATGGCACGTGATTGACAACCAAAAATCAGCGGAATATTGGATTTCCTACAGTTCACTAGGCTGCCAAGAAACTTGTTTCAACTTTTTCGTGATAAAAAACCAATCCCAGTTGTGAAGCCCTCCTCAAGATTTCAGTCTTTCAGGGGGTATGTATGCAACACTCTGTCTATAAACATTTCTGACTGAAAAAATCCTTGAATGAGAGATTCATTTTCTCAGGTATTTTGAACATTCCTAGCACACTGGAGATCTGACTGTAAATAATTTTATTATTTTTTTATTATTTAACATGCTTATTTATTTATTTTAAATTATATTATTATATTATTTAAATTTTTTATTTATTTGCTTTATCTGAGTTGTTTATTTAAGCTTAAATTGCAAAGCGCAAGTTCCAAGTTTATTTTTCAGTTTAATATTTAATCCTTGGATGCTGAAATAATGTGGGTTTTTTGCTTGTTGTTTTTTGGGGGTTTTTTTTGGGTTTTTTTTTTTTTTTCTTTTTTACTTCAGTTCACAAGATTAGACCTGCAGCCCATTTCAGATATTTCTGCCTGGGACAAAAAGCCCCTGTCACCAATGAATGAGGGAAGATGATACTCAGTATTAAAATGATAAATATTTATCCAAAAATAGGAGGTTCAGGCAGAAACATTTAGGAAAAGAAACCTGGTCATTTCATGTCATCTACTTAGAATGACAATGTTATAGTTTATGTGAGAACTGAAATTAAGGTTTCAACTGCTTCTAAATTAGAAAGCACACATGCCCACGCACATGCACAGAAATTAATAAAACCCAGAAATAGAAAGGACAACAACAATGGGATGCAGAAGGGTTTTGATTATTTCAGCATGTGGCCTAAAACGTGGCAGATTCAGCAAGATGCAGATTTACATAATGTAATGAGACTGGAACCAAAGTATCAGGAAGACAGACTGAGTGCTAATTAACTAGACACTGCAGTAAAAACACCAGCATGGCAGGATAGTGCAATGCAGGAAAGCATTCCAGGGACAAATGGATAGCAGTGTTAATTGCATTAGAAAAAAACCAAGCCCTACTGGCTAAAATCCTCTGGAGCTATTGCTGCAAACTTTAGAACAGCATTCGAGAAGTTTCATGTTAGCTGGAAGTTGTTTGGAGCTGCAGGTTCCTGACAATTTCTAGACTGGCAAGGACCCTGATCAGTCATTGTCTGAATGGAGCTAGCCCAAAACTACAGACGAAGCAATTGCATAGAGATGGACAGCAAGAGGTAAATCCTCCATCCCCTCTAGAAATGCCTGCTGTTTGTAGATTGCCTTGTTTTTAATCTGTGTATGCAGAACACTGGAGATACTCTGTAAAGGACTCCATGGCCTCTTTGTTTGGTGTTCTGGCAGCATGCCATGGCTGCTAAGGAATAGTTTGTCCCTCTTCTCTTATTCTGAGGACTGAAATTTGAGACTGGGATTACTGTCTCTTGTGCATAGAGCATCCCTAATCACCCAGAAAATCCTAATGGTTTCGTATGACTTTTTCTTGCTTCCAGGATTCTATAACCAGAGCTAAATTGATAAAAAGCTTTTTTAATAAAGGAATCATTAATATTTAACTGCTGGCATTAAACTTAGAAATGTATGTATGTCTACTTTACACAAATGTCTGCGATCACCTATCAATAATTTAGGCACATGAGTTTCTTTAGACACCTCCAGCAGTTTTATTAACCCAGTCCTCTTTTTCTTTCTTTCTGAGGACTGAGCACTGTGGATGTGTGGATAACTGTAAGAGGGAAGAGAATTCTGCAGGACTGCTGTGCCCCCATGTACCATGCTCATGGAAAGGAAGGGGAGCAGAAGAAAATGCTTCCCAAGCCTAAGGCCAGCTGCAGAAGCATCTTGTAAACCCAAGCACAGTATTTTATGGTTTTAACCCTGACTTACTCCTCTACAGCCTGACAGCTAAAGCATGATCATCACAGTGGTGCAGTCTTCTTTTCTCAGGGGGGAGCCTGGTTCTCCCCTCAACAGCCTGTTCAGAGGAAACAAAGCTCACTTAGAAGCCTCAAGGTGAGCCCATTTTCTGGGAAGAGGTCCAGGAAAACTTTAAGACACTTGCTTTTTGCTTTTGCTAGATACACATTTCTTCAAAGAGCGTGTTAGGTAAGCAGGAAAGAGTTCCAAATCCTGCTTAGCAGCTAGAAATACTGATGTGTTCATTAGATGCATTACATTGTTGTCCAGGTACTGCCACCTGACTGCAGAACTGCTCCAGCAGTGAAAAAACCTTATTTACAAATGAAATTCTGAAATCTGAAAATGAGAAGTCATAGGCAATGGATGGGACAAAAACATTTTGACAGTCTTCTTTGATAAAAGGAAAAAGAATTAGTCCCAAATAGTTTATGCAGTAGGTGACAGACATATTAGTTGAGCAGGCTAGCCAGAATCTTTTGCTGGCTTGTTGTGAATGACCACGCTCCACATCCCTAACTCCATGTGAGGATATTCCTCTTTCATAATTTTCAGCAGAATACCTTGACTTATTGCATCTGGCTCTTACACATGGAATTTAGACACCCTTTGAAGATCACTTAGAAGAGGACTAGAACTGGTGTTTCTCAATCAGATAAGGGAAGAAATGAATCCCAGTCTGAATGTTTTAGTCAAAAGGGAAAGTGAAAAAGGATTGTTCTGTTTGATTACTAAAAGATGCCCAAAAGTCAGCCCAGATGCTTACATTTCAGGAGTTTCTGAGATGTGAGCACTGAAGTATCCTTTTCTGTTCAGTAGCTGGCGACTGGTGAGGCAACGAGCACCATGGGAAATAAAAAATATTGTCATCAACTCCCTTCTGGGATATTGTTTGGTAGAGACCCAGTTCATCCTCAGACAGACAAGTAAGGATGTTGAGATGAAAAAGGCATAAAAGGAAATCATGTTGAGATGGGAAGAGGTAGGGCACCTCTTTTTCTCTCCTCTTCTTTCCCTTCTTTTCAAGCTCATTAATGTTAATATACATTGAGCCATCCCAGCAGAATTAAAGCTGCTTGTTTTGTATAATGTGATCCACTACATCCCTAGTCACTGCCCCCCAGGAAAATAGGGAAGGTCAGAGGTTCCTGTATACCTGATAAAAAAATCCATCAGCTCCATTTGTGTTTGATACCAGTGAGCGGTTGGATCTGGCATTTCTTCTTCTAATTTCACATCAGTATTTCCAATCAAAAGATACATATCCTGCCCTGTTCCCATTTCTCCTTACTGCTGCCACATTCCAGGTACATCTTCCTCTGGGAACTGCCAGTGACTTTTTCAGAGGTGAAAGGTGGTGTGTAGGGAGTTTCTACTCATAAACAGTCCCCACCTCCTTGGAGACAGGCTCACCTAGTTAGCCAGAATGAACTGTGTCCCTGAACCATAACAGCAGGCACAGGGGAAACATAAATGTTTTCTGACAACATGGATGAATGCACATAATGCTCTTAAATTATTTTGACAGTTTCCTCTGGGTTTCTACTTCAACTTATGAGGCCCTTCACTAGCTGGTAGATACCCTTCAGGCAGTAAAGTATTGCCCATGGCCATACATTATCTGCAGCATTTATCATCTATACTTGAATTCATGCCTGCAAATCTCAGGACTAACGCAGCACTCAGTCATGCAGGCAACACATACAGAAAATAGAAAACAGCATGGGGCTGCCTGCTTGGGAAAAAATCTTAATATACCAGTGTGTAGTTATTAACTTCATTTGTTAAGGTATATGTCATGGTCACAGCCACACTGTAGGGCTTGGAGCATTCACTGATCTCCCAAGCAAACTCAGCAAATTACTGGTTCTAAATATCAGATGCTCAAACCCTACAAACAACTATATATTTGGATTCGATCCCTGATTATTATTATTTTACGCAGTGAGAAAGAACACGAAAAAATGTCAGTCAAATGACAGCTATAATTACCTCTAGAGAAATAGATTTTTTCCTCTCTTTTGTGAGGGTGTATCTTTAACCCACTTCTTGCTCCTCTTTGAATTAGATTCCTGGCAATTTGCAGAGGATCTATTTCAAACATTTTTTGAAAATGTATTTATTTGTTTGAAAATATTTGACTAAATTGCTTTATTTTTCAGGGGTTTTTTTTACACTTATTATCTGAAAGGTTTTGCTCATTGTCACTTGGTGCCACCAGTTCAACCAGCCTAAACCTGTAACTTAAAAAGAAATATTTTCTGGAAAAATAATAATAAAAATTTCCACATCAACACCATGTGTTCTCTTTCAGTCAAGTCTGGTCTCATATTTGTGAAAAACATATTAGAAATCTTCCACTCCCACTACCCAAGTAAATTCTACATTCACATGGAAAAATAATCATTAGATTATTTCTAGCAAATTAGATTAACACCCTAAAAAAAGTACAAATCCCAGCAGAGAACGAGCCCTTTCTGATACAAAATGATTTCAGTTTGCCCCCAGGCGTTTCTCACCCAGCAAGAAATTCAACAAAAATGTCAGTAACGTTTGATATTTTGAGATGTAGCTGACAGGAGAATTCTGGCCTGCCTGGTTGTGGTGGGTTTTGAAATATTTTCCGTATTCCAATTAATTGTTAAAAAAAAAGTAAAAAATAAAAATGGCCAAGTGCCATCAGTAAAAGTTTTAAGATTATAAGAATAATGATGTTCCCAGTCCATTAAACTTGTGACACATACTCTATAAATGCTCCAGGGAATAAGATGCAATATTGTGATGGTAAAACCTGTGTCTGCTGAAGGGAAGAGTGACAATAAAATAAAGAGAAACATTGTGAAGAAATGGAGATTTTATGAGGTCAGGTATGGCAGGTAAGCATGATGAAATGCTAATTTATATCCTTTGCAGTGCAGACCTTGCTACTACAGCAGGATCTAATCTTCTGCTGTCAGTGGAGGAGAGCCAGTGCTGGAGACAGGCAGCACTGGGTACCACAACAGAGATGGACAGACCTCTCTTGGAAGTGTTCTGAGCAGCCCAGTGCCTCTGCATCAGAAAGTTCTTAGCTGCTCTCTCCCAAGGTTCTTATCCTGACACGGTGCAATGATTTCCACAGAGCTGAAATTTCCTCCTAGTTCCCTGCAAGATCTGACTGACAGTGAGAAGAAAAGTGGGATAGCATAGAGCAGCAGATTCCTGGTTTGGAGCTCTTGGTAAGTGGAGCTTTCAGAAGTCCTAGGACACTCTGAGGCAGGCCAGGCAAACTGGGCAGGACTAGGAAAGAGTCCCTGAAAGGTGATGGATACTGCACAGCCACTCCTCCAGCTCTCTTCTCCATCAGCATTGGGTCTGCACCCAGCCCTGCTGGAGCTGGAGGATGATGATACTTTTAATTTTCAGGCATGATTTTGTGTTGAGAACCAGCCCATATACTTTATCTATTTTCACACCCAGACGTTTAGTTTTGGAAAGCCAGACCATCTCACACCAGTGCTCTCTAAATGAAGCATTCAGACCCTTTCTTTCAAAATGTCATGCTTAATTCCAGAAAATGTCTCTTTTTGAGAACAGAGTCTTTTCATTAATAGTAGCATTTTTTCAGTCTGGCAATGAACCAACTCCATTCTTCACTCAACTTCAGCCTTTTACAAACACACTGGAATAACACACAATAGGATCTAGGACATATCCTTTCTACCCACACAGGATATGGCTTCTGGACATTTTCTACCTCTTTGATTGCTGTTCACTCTAGAGAGACCTTTTCTACTTTTATACCCTTCACACTGGAGCAAAGTGAAAGGGCAGTTGCTTCCAGTGTGCAGTAAACAAGAGGAAAATAATGGGAGCTTGTCTGCATTATGGAATAACAAGGTTCTATATTTCCTCCCTTCCTTCTTTTTATTAATTCTGTTGTCAACTTAATATCCATGAGACATAAAACTTGGGCAGTTTGGAACAAGATAAGAATGGTAAGGTTAAAAATAGAGCCTTAAATGCTGTTCAGTAGTTTGGGAGCATGCTTCATTATAACCTACGGAGGAATTCAAATAGAAAAGCACAGCTGCTTTGGATTCCTGTCCAGAGAAACCACACAAGCACAGCTTGCATAAAAATAAATGCTTTGCATAGTAAGGAAATGGTCTGTTACTTGCCATAGAAACATTCTAATCTTATTCCTCCTTTTTTTAAAACCATCTATTATAGAGCCTCAGAGTAGTTCATTCATGTTCTTGTTGGAATAATTTTCATGCCTTTGACCAGTGAATGATTTTTTCTGGCCAGGACACAGACATAAGAACAGCAGCCCCACAGATCAATGCTTCTGGTCATCTACCGACTGATCTCACACGTTAAAAGTTCAAAAAGTGTCTAAAAATCTCCTGAAAAACTTATTCCCTTAATAACCATTTTAGGTGTTCCTCTACCAGTTCCACTCTCTGCTATATCACCCTCAAACTTTACTGGATTGTATGAAGAATATCTAATGTCAATCTGATATGTTTAACACTCACCTTACTACACAGTGCTTAACAGTACACATTGCATTGTTAAGGAGGTTGCATGAACCATAACATTTTTAAAGTGAAATGAAGCATCTAAGATGTTCAGTATTATCACTTTTGATCAGAAACTGAATATTGGGGAAAATATTATGATTCCTCAGCAATTCAGGTCTTTACATCACAGTGACACATTCTTGACATGTGTTCTTCTAGGCCAGGTGTAAACTTTTATGCAAGAATTATCAGGTTCCACTTAGGAGACCAGTAAGAACAAACTCAAAATCTGTGCTTCTGTAGATCACAGACTGAACTAGTATTTATAGGGGGTGAAAAATTATTGTGCTTTGATGAAAGAAAATTTCTTGAAACTTGAGAAACACTTGACAAGGTAAAAAAAATGGGCAGTATAATATCAATGCAAACAAACACTAATGACTGTGAAACCCAGTAGTGACATATTACAAATTCTGTCTCCACAACACTGAACCCCAGAGGACCTTAGCTGTTTTTTTACTGTGAACACCACATTCCTCAGCACAAACCTTAGCATCTCTATTTCAATCTCCTGTGTCAGCCAAAAAGGCAAATGTCACAACTGAAGAGTGCAAGGAATTGCTTCTACACTTTGCTGAGTTTTAATTTCACTGCAAATAAAAGCAAAACAAAATAAGGATTTAGCACCACAGAATACTAGATGTGTTCCTAAAATTCTGGGATCCAGATGTAGGCTGAATTAATTTATGTAGATGAAAGCATGGAAATGAGCAAGATGTCTCTGCAGACTGTGGGATATGACACAAGCTCTTTTCAAAAAAACTTCCCAAGATTTTCTTCCCTGTGCCTTTTTCCTCCTTCCCAGGCTTGCTCTTTGTGTACTATTCTCATTGCACCACATCTCGCCACTTGGGAAAATGCTGTCTGAGATCTTTAGGAGTAGAGAACACTGGTTCATGCAGCTGGGAAGAGGTGACCAGCATAGGGTAGAATCACAGGCTGAAGTAAAAACCAATATTTTCAGGGCTGCTCTGTCCTCAGACACCACCTGCCACCTCTCAGTGGCTCTGAATCCTGTAATGTTGCAAGTGATACACCCTTAAGTTGAATAACTACCAATATCTCCATTTCAGTGCTGATGAAGTGGGTGATGATCTCTTCTCTGTGGTGACAGTGACAGGACCCAAAGGAATGGCCTGAAGCTGTGCCAGGGGAGGTTTAGGTTGGACATTAGAAAAAGGTTCTTCACCCAGAGGGTGGTTGGGCACTGGAACTCCCCAGGGAAGTGGTCACAGCACCAAGCCTGACAGAGTTCAAGAAGAATTTGGACAATGCTCCCAGGCACAGGGTGTGACTCTTGGGGATGGTCCTGTGCAGGGCCAGGTGTTGGACTCAATGATCCTTGTGGGTCCCTTCCAACTCAGCATATTCTGGGTTTCTGTGAATTAAAGGCTGATCTTGTGATGAAGGAAAGAGAGAGGCATTTAATTCTTATCCTCTTGGAAAACTCTCTATTCTCCTTTTAAACCTGGGTAATTTAGGCAGACAAAAGATGTGTGATACAATGCTCTGTAACAGGTAAATGGCAGAGGAGCTTTAAAACACTTATTTCTAAGTCATGCATTCAACTCTTCCGAAGGGACACTGCAGATCATTCTCTAAGAAGTCATGAACATGAGCAGCATTTTCTTACCCTCACAACACTGAAATTGAGGGTAACTCACTTGAAGACATAAATATTTTTCTCTGTATCTACCCACTCCACAAGATCTCTTAGCAACACACACCCTTCTGTCACAATGATGAGTGTAGTATTGGGGCCTCAAAAAAGACCCATCTCTAGTAACGGGGCACAGCGTAATATGGCTGATGTAGCAGGACTGAAACTGCTCCAAAGCAAACTTTAGCTTTGGGGATCAGAGACAACCTGAGCCATACCTGTGGGCCTGGCACCCTTTCTTACCTCTCTCCTGAAATGATAATGTTAACTGAGACAAACAAAAATTATAATGATGACCATTTACCCAAGAGAACTTTTGCCATTTCCTAGCACCTTCCAAACTGTTCCACTTCAGAAATAAGACCTAGAACACTCAGCACTTTCTGTACTTTGCTGGCCTTTCCCCAGAGAGTTAAACAGACTCTTTTGGTAGAAGGGACCACTGAAGACCTCGTGGACATGTGCAGTGGTATGTGATGTGCAAATGTTAGAGCTGGAAATAACTCCCACCATACAACTGCCTAACATCACTCAGGGATACAGACCTCATCCCAGAGAAGCACAGGGTCACTTGCATTATGCTGTCCGTGAAATACTCTGTTCTGTTTCTGCAGAAGGCTAATTAGTCCCACTTTCCTAACCAGACTGTATGATCTGCTGTGCCACTGTTACCCTTAGATCATCTCTCATTGCCTGGAGCGTACATGGCCTAATTCAGGTAAGAAAAAGTCATCTCAAGGGAGAAACAGCTAATGCAAAGTCTTTTAATGTCTGTTCACTTCAAAGAACCTTGTGTCCTGATAACAGTAACAGATACCCACCTGTGGGAGAGCTGAAAAAGAAGTGGAGTGATCCAAACAGAAAAGGATACACTTTTTATAAGAGTCATTTGTAATATAGATGTAAATAGGTATGTGAATATTAGTGTAAGCCTTTAGGATAAAGATATGTATGTGAAAGCAGATCTCTGAAAACATCTCCAGGAGACTGGCAGAGGAGTGGATTCCTCTGGAATTAAATGGAATTTCATTGTAGTAAGATGATGAAAAACCTGAAAACAGTTCAACAGCAGGTCTGGTGGTGTACCTGTAACTTCTTGTCACTCAGCTGTAAGCTGGGCACAGATCATCTTAATTTACAGGAGAGTTTTTTCAAAGTAGAAATTACTATTAAGTGATTTGGGGCAGAAAGATTGAACAGTGTGTCAGACACTTAACATTGTGCAAATCTGACAGCACAGTCTTGTCTCAGCTTAATTGCAGTCTTCATCAGCTTTTTAAGAATACTGTAGCATTTTAAAATGTACTATATCTACTTAGTAAAATGTGTGAAAACCCCACAATCGTTTGTTTAAACACTGTTGTATTATTAAGGCTTGTGAAGTACCGTAACCGCCCTGCATTGCAGACGAAGTCTGAGGGTAGCAATTGATCAAGAGCATTAAAAATATGTTGATGCCTGTGGTTATCAATTTATCATATCTACCCCCCGTTCTTTTTTGTAGTGAAATGAATGATGAACCCATTCTGAATCATCAATTCTCATAAAATGTATAACTCCAAATAGGAACATGCTAAAGAATTTATAAAGAGCACAGTGGGTCTGGATACATTATCTTGTTTGACATTGCTTATACAAGAAACCTGAAATACACAAATTGATTGATTTGTGTATTTCATCAAAGCTTGATTTAATTTATCAAAGGGAGAATGCCAATTTGCATTCATCAACAGATAAAGTCAGGTTAGAGTCAAGCTGCTGGCTCAAACCCCATTTTCATATTGCCTTTAGTATACTCTCCACTCTCTTTGTTTAGTTTTAAAGGCACAGTTATGAGGCCCTTCCTTTTTATTTTTTAATGTTTTCTGAAATGTTTAGGGGAATGAGACAGTAATAACACTTACTCTGTGTTCAGAACTTGTTCAGTTGGTGAAGGTGAAGGTTGGCAAGGTTTTTGACCTCACTGCTGTAGTACTGACCTTTTCACAACCCTAGAGAAGTCTGCCTAATATGTCTGCAAGCTGAATTAAGGTGGAATTTGGGGCATTTTATAGCAGATAGGAGACCTAACGCCTGTTCCATCTCCCAGTTGTGCACACAGCCTGAGATATTCAGCCCACAAAAAAAATACTTGTGCATCGAAATTCTATATTAAGCTTTAAAAGTTCATGTTACTTTTATTCATGCCCCTTCTTTCAACTGACATTTGTCTCCTTCATTTGTCCTCCATATCCCTCTGTTCTTTAGGGCAGTAATTTTTTCTACCAGCATCTCATGAAATCCTTCCTAATTCCCTCCCTACTCCTTTGCATTGAGCCTTTGTCAACTCAGGAACAGTTCAGGAAATCCTTGCTAGAGGAAGGGACCCAGTCCTTACTCATCTCCCTGATTATCAGATAAGGGTGATACTTCTACTGACATCTCTCAAATGAAAGCCTCCTGCAGCTCATGGGGGTTATTCTCTGATCTGGCTCCCACTCACTGCACAAAGACTGGTCAGCAGTCATGCTCACCTGCAAAATAAGATGTCCAAATTCAAGACAGGTCTCCAAGTCAGCCTAGTTTCAACACCTGTGTTTTCCACTGATTTTAATGAAACTTCAAAAGAGCTATGATCTTACAAATTTCATTCCATTTTCCATTAAGTGTCTCCATAAGTGAGAAGTTGCCTAATTCTGAGCCTAATTTCAGGTTGATTTAAAAATGTAGTTCTGCTCTTATGGCTGATTTATTGGAAAAATACCTTTTTGAGCTGTGTTCTCTAGATTTTTTATGTATAATTAATTACAACAGAGGCTTATTGCTTAGAGGGTAAGGTACTCTAGTGTAAAGATGTCACATCTGTTAGATAAGGGGACAGTGAAATCAGAAGGACTACCCGGGGTTGAGCTGAATGCCAATATTCAGTGGCTCTGATGTAATTAAACAGTACATTGCTCAATCTAGTCAGGAACACAGGAACAGGGAAAGACTATTTAGAAGAGACTGTAATGTTATTACAGAGCCTGATTCAACAAAGCACTTGAACATG
Source organism: Corvus cornix cornix (assembly GCF_000738735.6). Taxonomy (NCBI): domain Eukaryota; kingdom Metazoa; phylum Chordata; class Aves; order Passeriformes; family Corvidae; genus Corvus; species Corvus cornix. The sequence goes on from NC_046336.1 coordinate 10,858,296, forward strand.
AGCTTCAGATTAAGCACACATTTAATTCTTCTTCTACTGCAAAACAAGTTAAAATGAGCATAAGCACAGTTGCCTTGCAGAATGTATTAATTACACTCAGAGAAGAAACTTGCAGGGACCACTTCACTGAAACCATCTCATAATCTCTAATGTATCTATCTATACTGACAACCCTTCTGTGACTATAAAACCTGCTACTAACTTCATTAAAAAAAAAAAAAAATCCAAGCAGGGAGCTGAAGGACTGGAGAAAAAAGACTAAGCTCATGAAATGATTTAGCCCTTTAGTACCAAAATGATTTTGGTAATGGGAAGGAACCTAACACACTTGTACAATTTTGTAAGTGCACCAAATTATTTTAGCAAATATAGGCCAAAAAGTCATAATCCTGAAAAATGCTTTGTGATGTTTTGGGATCCCAGTCATCCCAATAGTAGATGCATGGAAAAGAAGCTGAGTTTTCCTCTTCAAAGAGATATGAAGTGAAAATTAAATTCACACTTCCTGATACAGAGCAGGACACTATAACAATGCATCTAATATAGCCATGTTTACCAGGATTATGGTAAACAAAACACTCTTAACATCTGAGCTTTTGGGTCTATCACCAAGGTTCACAGACTGTCAGGTCTGAACTTGGTCCAGAAAAACACACCAAGTAAAATTACAACAGTTTCACTCATCACATTGCCAAAGTATCTCAAACTCCACTTAAAAGTGTACAGTTGGCTTGTTTCATTAAAAGGAAAAGAGAGTTAAAACATCTAGAAGCTTTGGGAGAAAAATATGCACCATTTGTTTAAAAATGCAGTACTACAGCTGAAGAGCCAATATTTTTTCTCTAGAGCTGAAGAAATTTAACAAGATAAAAATGAGTCAGGAAGAGTTTCAAAAGTACACTGATACCACAGTGGAAATGGATAGGAAAAAAATGGAGGTAAAATGTTGAGTTGATTAATATGCAAAACTCCTAAATGAGATGAGTCTTGTTAATGAATTAATTCCAAAATTCCACGCGCCTAACTCTTGTTAAAATTCCCTTATATGAATCACTTTTCTGCAGTAGCTGAAATCAGTCAAAGTTTCAGAGATGAAACGGCTGAAAATTCTTAGGGATTTACTTTAAATGCATCATTACAACACAGGGCACTTTCCAATTTCATTCTTGGTTCCAAGAAACCTGCCAGAGAGCAGGAAAATGCTTGTGACTTCCATTAGCCTTTTCAGCAGGACTGCCATAAATTTCTTCCCTATCCAAGGATACATCAACAGGAAGACAGACCACTGTATGCACAAAGTGAAACTATCTGTTACACAGAAGAAAGGTGACTTGGTACCAGTTCATCATCTGTGTGCATAATTCATTATATTATATGATGTGTTTGGCATGAAAAAAAAGGGAAAGACTTAACTAAAAATAATATCAGCCGTGTTCTAAAAGCTAAACGTTTTCATTTCCTAATGAGATCATCTATTCCAGGTAGATGACTCTGCTCTTTGATAAAACAATTGAAAAATAAATTGCATTTGCAAAAGCTGGCTTGTACAAATCCACATAGAAGAGGATTATATTCCAATGAAAATATGTGAAGCATATAACTGCAATGACAAGAACACAATAAAGCAAAGTAATATTGGGAGTAAATACAAAAAGCTTTGTGATGAAACACTGAAGAATGACCTCAGTGGCTATCTCCAGGGTTACTTTCATTATATGAAGTTGATTTTAGGACTGAGAAATATTTAGTTACAGATGATGCTTTCTAGCATTGTTAAGAATTGAGAGAGCAGCAAAAGGATTAAAACATACCACAAGAATTGTATGGCTAAACAAGCAGAGACACTTGATGCAGTCTTTTTAGTTATTATTATTATTACTATGACAATACTTGTAGATCCTGTCAATCTAAGTGTTGTGATTAGATTGGTTCTGCTCAAGAAACTATAGATGAAATAAAGTAGGAATTGCAAAATGTAGTTTTGTAGGAATAGAATTTATATCTGCTCAGAATTACCGCATGCCCTGCTCAGCTGAGATTTCCCTGGGGAAGTTTTGGTAATATGTAATGGAAATGTGTGACAAAGCTTCTTTGATTTTTCATTTCAAACTGATTTCTAGGTATATATTCTGCAAATTTTAAATGTAACATCGAACACTGAAATAACTTGTGATTTTTTCTTTCCATTTTTAAATCCATTCAAGCATAACACAATTTTCCTCCTTTGTCCCCAGGGTTTTCTGGTTTTAGTATTGATTAGAAGAAAAGTAAATGTAATTCCCTCAAAACCCTACTTCCTGACACGTTTGTAACAGTGCTACTCAGTCCTTCCCTCTGGAAGATTAGGCAGAGGTAGGGTGAGGGTGAGGATGGCTTACATGTGCACATTGTGGGTCAACAGCAGAAGCAGGACCAAAAATCAAACAGCCAGTGGTATTGACTCATTTTTGTCTTCAAACACACAAGGACGCACTCCTAATCTGAATACACATTGAAAACAATGCCTTGCACTGCATCCAAACAAAAGAAAGCATCCATCTTTTATGGAACTACATTGATATACCTGATGCAAAGCAGAGCAATACCTGTTTTTTAGTGTGAACCCAAGTGTAAGTCTTGGCTATTAAAAGCACCTGAACCCCCATTAAAAATACTAAAAATATTATGTGTATTCCCAGATTAAAAAAATTTTTAAAGCATCCAAAAATTCAGTATTCAACAACAGCCTCATATTACTTATGGCAATTGCTTAATAGTCTCGTAATTAAAAAAATTAAAAAAAAACCTAACAACACCCCCTCCTCTCAAAAAAACCAATGAAAAAAACCCCTAAAAATAACCACAAATTTATTAGAATAGCTAAGAGAAACAAAAGTAAATTTCAGTGAGCTAAGAGATGGTCAATGGGGTGGAATGGAATACCATTTCAAGGACAGGATCAAAATTGCTGCCGGTTCTCCTGGACACTTTAGCACCAGGAAACACCAGGATGACTGTGCTCCTACCTGAATCCATGCCAAAAAGACCATCAGTGAGACAGTCAGTGAGACAGAATGCAGCTGGGAATAGCTAATAGGGCAAGAAGCTCTTTGCCTGAGACAGAAGCTCTGCCTGTGGGCACTTGAACTTGGATGCTGAAGGGTTGCTGTGCACTCAAGGTAACAAGGCTTCATGAAATAAGGCTTCAGGATACCTTATTCAGGCTCACCTGAGTGCCACTTCCCTTAAGCTGGTGCTGATTTGCATGGCTTTTCTAGGTATTTAGAGCATAGACAAAGAACAAAACATCTCTCTGGGAAAAAAATCAAACAAAACAGGCAGGGATCCTTAGAAGCAGCCATAACCCCAGTTGTCTGAGTAGGAACTATTGGACTGGCAGAAAATCCTGTCTTTGCACTGTACCATGGATCAGTAAACTACCAGAGTTTTGCATTTCCTGAAGTTTAAAGAGAAAGAATCTCACTGGAAATTAAAGCCGAGTCAGATGAAAACCTCAGTGATATCAGCAGGGGAAGCCAAACAAAGGGCAGGCAATATTTCTGTTTGTTTAAAGGCTGTAGGGATGAAAAAGGAAATCTATTTGTCACAAGACATTTTAAAAGAGTATTTATACTTTTCCTGTGTGTGTAACTTGGTATAATTACTGCAGTAAGAAGAATAAAGAAAATTTCAAAGAACTCTTTGTTGCCAAATTTTTGAACTGGTTCAAAGCACTAAAACTAGTATTTATAACACAGATGCACATCAGATACATTTCCAAAGGTTAGTGGGTTGGGCAGCAGACACAGTTGCTGCCTTTCAGTGCCAGCTCGGGCAGTAGTGATGGTTTTGTAGTGCAGAGTTATCCAGCCCCATGCTGGGCTGCAAGTTCCATGTTCAACACAACAACTTGGCTGTCACACTGTGCATCTCGGGGTGGGGAAGGAGGTGCAGCTTCTCAGGCATGTTGCTGGGACCTGCACACCTGCAAACAGTTTGGTAGTGTTTTGTGACCTAAACAATTTCAAATAAGTATGACTGTACTCATTTTACCTGTCTATACAGGATGCACCATCCTTGGAAGTGTTCAAAGACAAGTTGGATGGGGCTTTGAGCAACCTGATCTAGAGGAAGATGTCCCGGTCTGTGGCTGGGAGTTGGAACCAGATGATTTTTCAGGTTGCTTCCAACCCAAACCATTCTATGATTCTGTACTTCTGGCACTAAACTCAGTGCCAGAATGGCATTAGAGCCAGCTGGTGGCTGTAATAAATTATGAAGGCATGATGGATGTTTGTTTTCATCTTTTTGCCTTCCGTGCCTTTCATGGAAAAATGTGGAGTAGGGCTATTAGCACAAGAGAATTTTGAGAGCAGTCTGTGTCTTGGGAAGGGCCACCACAAGTGAAGATTTAACAGGGACTGAACTACCTGTTAAACCCTCACTGACTGCAAACATATGCTCATAGCAAGATGGTGAGCACATCCACTGCCAGATGGACCACCCACCACCATCTAAATCCTAACATTAATCGTCTCCCTCAAACCACATGCATATAGTGCAGCCCAGACTTGATCACTGCCTTCTCTGTTCCAGGCTTTACTTTCTTCCCTGAGGTATCCCAATGCCTGTGACAGCCCATCCACACTGCCAGGCTGATGCTGAAGGACAGTGTTCTGCAAGGGAGCATCATGGCAGAGGATCAATGTCACTTTGATTTACCCACAGGTGCTTTTTGCAGCCAGCTGGACTGCAGGGTTTGAGGCTCCTCCCCTCATTGCTGGCCAAGGGAAGGATTTGAGGGGCTAGGCACAAAGCACAGTGTATTTGCCAGTGGTGGTTATGCCTGCTGACTCCTGGAATTACCCTCCTGCTGATAGCAGGGTAAATGAAGGGGGAACTCACCCCCTGAGAAAACTTCACCCTTTCTGAGTGATTGGAAGCATATTGTGCCCACACAGGGGAAGAAAATTTCACAGATTCATTGACTGCTTTCGTCCCTTGGGCAGCAACATGCAGAGTGGAAATCAGTAGGAATTATTTTGAGAAGATAAAAATCAACCAACCAAAAAACCCAAACCCCAAAAATCCAAAAACAAATTGAAGAAGAAAAGGCAAGTAAGGAACCTTCTTGAGCACTCCATAGGTGTGTTTCTATCAAATTATTCTGAACACTTATTATATTCCTCCAGGAGCCCTAAAGAACTTTTATGACAAGTGGTAAAACCATTAGTTATGAGCTAAAAAATTGCAGCTGTGTCAGGCAATTTGATAAGAGAAACAGCACCAATGGATTACAGGCAGAGAGTAGAGGCCATTCCTCTCTGTCTGAGTCGCAAGCAACTCCCCTTTTCCCATTCAGAGAATGAGCAGCTTTCATTTTGCCACACGGTCAAAAAAGTATTAAATGAACAAGGTAAAATCAACTGGTTGACCTGGTCACTGTAGTTACAAAGACACAGAAACTGCTGAATGTCTCCAAGATGAGACAGATCGTTGGGATATCAGATCATGAGGAAAATCCTTCTCTTGAGAAGGAATCTTCAAGTTACATTTCCAAAGTTGGAAATGATAAAAATCTAGAAAGTTCTTAAACCCAGAAGTTTGATACAAAAATGAGCTAGTTATGTACACTTCTTAATTCTGTTCTTTCATAAAGATTTTGTTAAAATATTCAGTGGTTTCCACTCCAGAGATGGCTGCATTTCACAGGTGAGTGAAACCATCACTGCAGGCAATATCTGTAGAGCACTTGCTGAATTTCTGTAAGCTTTATTATTACTGATTCAATCTGTGCAAGAGGAAAAAGGGCATCCAAATGGCACTTAAGATGGAATAAGGAGCCCTTCATAAAGCTATTAAGAAATTAATAATTACAGGAAGACAGATGTAATCACATCCAGAAGATCAATGCAGCTTTTAATGAAGAAGAATTTCAAGACCCTAAATACAAATTGAGATAAGAAATTTATGAGGCTCTCCCACATACTCCTGGTAGATAAAAGGGACCAAAGAACAAAGGAATTTCAGTGCTGCTACACAAAACAAAATCATTCTGGGATCCTACTGAAGCCTTTGAGGAAGCTGGTTTGAGCTGTGAAACCATGCCTTCTTTGATGTATGATTCTACTAGATTTTTACAAATGGTCCTAGTAAAAAATCATTTAGTGTGATCACTGCAAATGGGGCACATGACATGAAAAGTTGAGACCTGTTAAAAAGCTTGTGTTTTCAATGGAGATGGAAAACCTTAAGACTCCCACAGACTTAAATAGCTGGCTACAAAGAAATCCTTCTCTCCCACCCTGCAGATACTCTAAGCAATGGCTTGATAGAGAAGACAAGTCTTTGTCATCCTTTGCATGTGGCTGAGGCTAGGAGACTTGGCAGGACACCTGCACATGGAGTGTCTGTGTTAGGGATATAGCTTGGCCAAGGAAAAGCAGGAAGAATGTTGTGTCTCCTCTGCCTCCCTCATCTGAATCCTCTAGGTTTAGAATGGACAAACAAAACATGGTTGAGAGAGCAATTCCGTTGAGCAGAAACTTTACCTCCTGTCGGCTGTGAGGAAAATGGACAAAGGGGAACGATAATACCTGACTCCTGTAGTGAGGAATTATATGGGAAAAAAGCACAGGAGAAAACAAACTGAATTAGCAAGTCCACACATAATTTAAAATAAACCTACAAACCCCAGCCTCTCCATGTACATTCAGCTATAAAGCAGATGCCCTACACACAGGCAAATACACACTAAAGAAAATGGAGTGTTTTCTCAAAAGACCATAGAAGAAAATAAAGTCCCCAAACAAACCCCACAGCATCCTAAAAACAGAGCAAGGGGGAATGAGCTACTGCTAAAATCCTCGGGCCCTAAGATCTGAAAATGGTGTTACATTGAAAGAACGCAAGCATTAGCTTTCAGGAGGAGGTAAACACAAAAAGAAAATGTTTTTGCCAATAAACTCTGGAAAGGAATTTCTGTCTTGATCTCCTCTCTTTCGTCTGCAGCATGTCAGTACATCTCTGTGCTTTCCTTATGACTTCCTCCAAATCCCATACATCGCACCTCATCAGGAGAAATAACAAATAATGCTCCACTTACTACATATCTCTAGTAGATACCAAACTTAATTACAAGCAGCACTTTGTCTGATCAATGGGGGAGTTGGAGAAAAAAAACCCAACAAACTAGTCTTAGCACAAAATGGACATTGAAGAATAGTTGCAGCTAAAACATTGCAGAATACACTGTGGAGAGCAATTCTTCATTCACTAGGAGCTAGTTCTGCTCCAGATTTGCAGCTGTGACAGCTCTGCAAGCTTTGCAGGAAGCCTTTCCATTTGTACCAGCCAAAGATCCAGCTCACAGTGAAGCACATTTGAAAGAATTTCCTGGTCAATACCTGCCTGAAGTTTGTTTCCAGCGCTTACCAGCAAAGTTCATTTGTTATGATGGCAAAAATAAAACACTCCTCTGAAAAGAAAGAAAATCCTCAATTAACAAACTACTGGCTTCAGCGGTATTTTTGGGGAGAGAAGGTAAAAAGGACAAAGTCTCAAGAGATTTTGAGGATTAGTAGGGATTTAGTAGGAAATGTACTGCAGACAGCAACTTTTGTCAGTAATTTTGAAGACATGGTTGGCCTGATTCAACAGGATGGAAAAGTCCAAAATTTGACACTGAAAAATGTTTACCAACAAAAGAATAGTAAAATTATGAAACAAGCCCAAACTCTTTTCATAGTCAGTACATAGTATCTTCCTCAATCTGCTTCAAATCACAGTTACAATATTAGTTCTGAGTACTTCTGAGTGTACATTTGTCAATTGATAAGCATTACAGATAATATGTTGAATTAGTTATGATATGCTGAATACCTGGCTATGGGGCTCAGCTTTGAAAAACTCACTGTTCTTGAAGTGGAATAGACTTGAAAATGAAAAACATACACTGGAAATGAAGAGAAGGACTGCTTAGCACCATATCACATGCAGCCACAAGGAAAGGGGAAAGAGATGTGCAATGCCTACCTGGACAAAAAGAATGTCTGGGATCTTTTCTAGTTCCACAAAAGGTCTTGCAAAGTATAGGTCTAGCTCAAAAGCTAAGATATACAAGATGATTATTGATAACAATTTGAAATGTAAAGTTGCAAAGACGTAAGGAATGTAGAAGACATAGCAATTTAATTATATGGTTTTCAGTCCACCTACATGAGTTCCCTCTTACCAGTGAGCTCTTCCCATTTTATTTTAGGAGATGTCTTTGCCTGGCCATGGGTTTTCAGATAGGACTCAGAAACAGCTTGTCTATGATAAATAAAATGTTGTCAGATTTGATACCTCCTGTCTATAATGTTCCCAGGTAGGGAAATGCCAGGAAGGATTAAACCCAGGAATAGAGTTTACAATGTGACTGTACTAACCACTGGGTTACCAGGTCAGAGAATTCCAATGGATTATTAATACACCAAAAAATTACTTTAGCTTTCTCTACAAGCATAGGATAAGAAAGTGATGTGTCTTTCAAAATGTTATGTTCAACCCGAATCAGAAATGCTTTTCTGTTTGTTTCAGTAATAACCCTCCTCAATTAAAGGTTATCAGAGCTGATTTTTCCTTTGATTTGTTGCTGTGTGTATTGGATGAAAAATTGATTATACATTTCAGCACACAAGTAAATGTCCTCAGCACTTTCTGTAGGATAATGAATGTACTTAGAAAGATATGAACTTCAATAACAAGATTTTTGTGGGGATTTTGGTTTTTTTTCAGGTTGGTTTTTTTCAGGTTGGTTTTTTTTATTTAAACACATATGATGTATGAGACTTAGGAGAAAGGTAAGCATCTCAGCCTGCTGCACACTTTGCTATTAGGAACGTGCCTGATGTGTTTCTGAGAAGCAGTTGGAAAAATCTCCTCTGAATTGCTTTGATTTCCATTGTTCTGTTCCTCTTTTACACCCTTCTCCACAAAAAAAAACCCAAAAAACCAAAAAAAACCCAACCAAACAAAAAAAAAAAGCCAGTGCTGTTTGGGTAGCACTCATGCAAAACTTGGACCAAGGTTGTTCACTAACACTGAAACGTGCTGCACTTGAGCAGCCTCACCCACACAAACTCCTGAGAAAGGGGTAGGAAAAAGATGGCCATGCATCTCTAGTGCTTTGTCTCCTGGGTTATGAGGCAAAAAGAAGAAAGGAATCAGGCAAATCCATTTTGACTTGGGAACTGCTACAGGCTGACACTTTGTGTTATGATGGAAGCCAAAGAAGCCTATCTGTTCTGTGGGCAAAGCTGGACAGGTATTTCATGCAGGTCCACTTTGTTCTATTTGTAGCCTTAAAAAGCATTGATCTGATTTGCTGAAACCATTTTGAGAAGCATTTGAACATGTTAGAGACACTGTCCTGGGAGCTCAGAGTATGCTACTGAAACAGAACTTAAATGCATGAATCACGGCTGGCAGCAGACTTAGGAGGAAATTGTGCTCTTCACTTCTAGTGTTACAAAGATTACTCTTCACTGCTCATAAAACCTTCATGTATAGGAGAAGACATCCTACTGACAAGTATTATTAGCCATGCACAGGCCTAAAAAAGTTAAACTGGTTAAGCAGCTGGAGTTTCTTTGCCTATGAACATTATTTTTTTCTCCCACTCATATCAGAAGTGAGTATGATCATCTCATTTCTCTTTCCCTCCACCAGACTCTTCAGGACCTCTTAAGATTTCTCTTACCTCATTTCCAAAGCAGTAATATATTAGTACCCACAAGGTAGCTTAAATGTGTTAGTCATATGGACCATAAAACCATTTTGATTCCTCATGAAGCAAAACATTGTTTTGCTCCCATTTCCTTTCTCCCTCTCCCTCCAGTGTCCCTCTCTCACTCACTGCTCCCTTCCACATTGGAAGGAGCACTTTAACAACAGAATTAATTAGTCAAGCCAGCTACTCTGGCTTCATAACTCATTCCCTTTGTTATTCACTATTGAGTCATGACACAGAAGGTGGGTGTCGATCTTGAAGGTAGGACAAAGATACAAAATATTTCCATCAGGTGCTGGGAGAAAGGTTACAACCTGCTTCATACAGAATTCAATTAGGAATCACAGACAGGGGAAGCAAGTTTGCATTAATTCCTACAGAGGACAGAATGATTTCAATCTATTTCTGTTTCAACTCTTTCCTGTAAAAGATTTTTAACTAATCACAACATTATATTAGTTCTTTTAAAACAGTAGGTGACCTATTGAATTTCAAATCCTGAGAAATTTAAAGATTCCCAGATATTTCATGGAAATCATAAAAAATTATCAAATTCAGAAGCAATTTGAAACTAAATTATCTACCCAAGTATTTCTATTGCACTGCTATCTGGGTATTTTTGTATCATGAGGCATTTTTAAAGTGTTCAGTAGGAAATGTGGATAGACTCAAGCAGGCGGGGTTTCATCTGTTTGCCTAAATGAAGGGCTAGAACAAATTAGTGTCTGGTATACTCCATGTGGCTTTTAGTTCTAAATGTCTGATGGAAAGACCTTACCAAAAAAATAATTTGACACCTCTGGTCTTTATGCCAGTGAATGTTGGGAGGAAAATGAGGTGATCTTCTGTCAGAAATTATCAGCTGCTTCCACAGAGGAGGGCCAGATGCTGATCTAATGCTATGCTAAAGCAGAAAGTGAAATTTTCCTGGAAAACATTCTGAATGATCACCATTTCCTCTAATATTTGAAACATGTAGAAATAAGCTTTTCTTTCTTTTCTGATTTGAGTGTATGCATATATGTGTGGGTACAAAAACTGAAGAATACGTACAAAGCTGATAAATGCATATTTAGAAAAGATGTGTTTGGAAAGGACAGAACAGATCTACCAAAGAAATTTAGGCTTTCTGATATTCCCAAATCTAGATGTGCCATTTAAATTTGCCGTTCCAACCAATTAACCTTTGAGACAGTTTGACATTTAATTGGCAGCTTATTTTGCAAAACTACATCAACTTGGAGTGGTAGCCTGGTTTTCTGATGCCACCATTTTTCCTGCTGAGTCAGGAACCATCTGGAAGAAAATAGGTGTTTTGATGCTCAACAGTCATTTCTTGTGCATGGATTTATACCACATGTTAATGTTACCAGCTCCTTCAGTCGTTTTCCATAAAGTTCAGGTTCCAGAAATTCATAGGGGGCATGGCTGAATAATTGAACCCATAGCCTCCTTGTGTCAGTCAACAATGTTTTTGCTCTAGCTTCATATTCATTGCTGCTGTAAGGAGAGTTAATGAGAAAATAAAGTTGAAGCCTCATCCTCTCTGCAGATGGCACATATTTGATGGGTCAGATTCTCTTGCATGACATGCTTATTGCTTTACTCGTTTCATCTACTGTCTGAGTCATGTCATTAATCTAAAGTGCAAGATATTCACTTTAGGAGTTATTTGAACTGCTTGGAAAAGGATGGGCTCACGATAAATGCGCTCAACAAAGTAAATATTTATTTCCCTCCTACTATTTCCCAGATTATTGAGAGAACAGCAATTAATTCAAATACCCTGTTTGGTGGGTGCATGAATAGACACAGGCAGGTGACCAGAACAACCACAAAACTATGGCTGAAGTGCAAAGAGTAAATTTATTTACTCTTGCAAAGAGGATGATCCTGAAACAACACCCAGGCAGCAGAGACACACAAGTGGGAACATCAGCACTGTCAGAAATTCTACTTCTCAAAAGAGACTGAGGATAAAGAGCAGCAGGCATAGTATAGGGTTTCCCAAACTGATATTCTCCAGTATTCCCAATTGAAAAGACACTTGAGGGAATCTACCCCCTTCTCACCAATCTTCAGCTTTTAACCCTCTCCTCCCAACAGCGGGTGTCTTTGAGAACTGTGTTGTAGATTGTAGTCTGAGAGGAGCCTTCTCAGCCAGCAGATTTGCTGAAAAGAGTTTTCAGGCTGCCTCCCAAGGACCACTTCATAAACCTGAGGTGAAGACCTAGAAAGAGGAGACATATGGTTTAAGAAAGCAGTGAGAGAAATTCCATGCAATGGCGTAACCAAAAGTCTTTTGTAAAGTATCTGATGCATATTTGAATTCAGACTGCAACTTCTGGAGGTTGGCACAGAAACAATGCAAGAGAGAAGTGCCAACTGCTGCCCACTCTGCCTTTCCACCAGACTTCATCACCCTGTTTCCTGAGGCAGCAGAACGAATGGTGTGTCCAGCCCTGAGCCACTGCAATTCAAAGCTTGATGTATTCTCTTCAGGGTCCACCCGGCGAGGTGCCCTAATCTGCCATCCATCCCTCCAATGGACAGTTCAGGATTCATAAAGCCAGTTCAAGTTTTCTGAGTGGTGGAAGCAAAAGCAAATGTCACCCTTCTGGGCTAACAAGTGATGCCAGCCCCTGCTGTGGTGAGAAGCCAGGCTCCGCACACGCACAGGTCTGCGTGCCCCAGAGGCACCTCTGGAGCCGTGCTGCAGCACTGGATCCTCAACTGGAGCCTCCCCAACAGCCCACCCTGCTCATGCCTCTGAAGCCTCTGCCTGCTGAGCCACCAGCTGGTCCCTGGTGCTATGTTTTTAGGGATTGCCACCCTGGAGCCAGCTTTGAAGTAGCTGAAAAATACTGCAAGAGTGATAACCGAGGCAGAAGGAGCCCAGAAGAGTGCAGTTACCAAAATCCTCATCTTCCTCCTCAGTTCCTCTAAGCTGTGTGGGGCTGCACTTGACCTTCGTGCATCAGTACTCCCCTGCTGAGATTGCAGGCAGAGGAAGAGAGAGAATTTAGCCCCCTTGGTTACAAGATGTAAATTAATATAATCCTTTTGCTTGTTCAGGATGGAGGTATATATGTTTCTAGGCAACCATGGCTTTTGGGGGAATTTTGAAATTCTCTTGATTGTCTCTCCTAAGGCATATACTGAGACCTGACCATTTCAGTTTTCTACTGAATATTTATTACTATTTTCTATATGGTGCAATCTGGAGCTTGGTACAACTGATTCTGAGCTCAGCAAGGAGCTTTATGTACAACCGTTAACGCCATCTATGCCTTAGAAATACTAATGATGGATTCACACTGATAGAAAGTGGGTATTTCCAGCTAAATCATAAGAAATTCATTAAATCTAGACCTGGATAATCTACCATGCATTCAATTAGAATGCTTGCCTGCCACAAAAAGCAAATATGAAAACCTGCATATTAAAAACACACATCCACTGCCCAAAAGAAGAACTCAAGCTGTCCTTCCAAGGAGGTTGCTCCTTCTTTCTGCCTCCCCCACTGTCACTATAAGCCTAAGAGCAGAGAGAATACATAAGAATTCCTTGGAGGGATGCAGAGGACAATCCACTGAAAAATGCTGTGGGAGTGATTTGTAGCTTTCCCCAAAGCATGAGCTGATTTGTTATGAATAGAACACAGCCTGCTGCTCTGTTGAAAGCCAAATTTATGTGACTGATTTTCTTTTAATACATTTATGGTAAAGAATGATTCTGCATTTGATTGCGTGACCGATCGCCCTGACACATACAGCTGATATTCTACCTGTGCAATCATAATTCTACACATACTGACAAAAGAAAAAGCAGAAAAAAAGAGACATGTTTTAGCTGACTGCCTTACTTTCTCATTCCACTAGTGCAAAGGCCATCTGATTTAAATTCTTTAAAGACACATCAGTTGGAAAGAAGCATTTCAGGTTATCATTTTAACAGTGTATTTGCAGTGTGGTTTAAAACGACAGTATATGTGGCTTTTGACTGGGGAGACCACTTATTGGAAAAGTAAAATCTGGTAAAAATGTGTGGGATTACATAATTGATTTTTGGATGTTCTTGCTAATTAATGAAGTTTAAAAACCTTGTCATTTTCTCTGGGTAACCAGATATAAACAAGATCCACCTTTGAGGGCAGAAACTCATTGTCCCTGTAGGACTGGGGGAATTGAATCTTTATTCAGAGTACTTAAACACAGCCATATATCAGGAACTGAATGGAAATTATTTGGCAAAATATACTGAAACTAAGCCTTTATTGTCCCTGCCTGTGCTGTCCTGCTTCTACAGAAGACTGTTTTATAACAGAAACAGCCCACAAACAAGGAAAGTTGGCAAGTCCCCATTTTTGCAGGGCATATCAAAGTTATTTCATAATAACTTTGGTGTATCCTCTGCAGAATGGGAGAAAACCAACTAGAAATTGCTTATGCTTTTAGACACCTGGGAGAAAGGATATTGGATAACTCCCCCAGAGGCTGACCCAGGGCTGGAAGAGGGAGGTCTTTAAACAGATGAAAATGGCAATGGCCAGAGAATACAGCATAATAACTTTGCCTCCTACTTTCTATTCATTAAACTGAGATATCCTCTTGGTTTTCTTTTCTGAGGAATATCATTACTCAGTTCCATGCCATCACTTTCCCAAACCAGAGATAAAACTGGGAAAAATGTAACCTCCAAAACTGGCCAGAAGAGACCAGTGATCAAATCTTAGCAATGTTGGGTGCATATTCTCACGCTCAGAGAAAAATCAAAGTCAGCCACCACTTAAAGTACTTCCTCATACATTTATTTTTGTCCTATTTCCTGCATCACTGCTACCTGAATAAACAATCCATCACATTCAGAAGATACTACTCCCCACTTGTCATCATTTGTACAAACTACTGTGGTATCAGTCATTTGAGAGATAGAGTCTCATCTGACATTGTTATTTCAACTATGTGGTTTCTGATTTTTAACAAGGGATGATAACATCATTGTCATGAGCAAAACATAAGCATTGCATTAAAACAAACAGTGGTGGCTTTAACTGTGGTTCTGCAGCAAATCTAGAAGGAATAGTAGCATGAAGTTATACTGATTTGTGAACAAAGACTCTGATTGTAATTTGAGAGGGATTTGTTTATAATGACACAAAGGAGTTAGCAAAGCACTTAAGTTACACCTAAGGTAGCTGACAGCAATTTACCACTGCCACAACAACTGCCACCAATATTGTTGGGAGTGGATTTTACACAGGACATCACACTTCTTCTGGCTATGAACTCAGTTCACCCACACCCAAGCCTGCTATCAATCCATACTTTAGGCAAATATTACCTATTAATTTCAAAAGCACATTTAGACATGGAAAAAAATTTTGAGGTTCTGACCTATAAATGATTTTGTAGAAGATGAGGCTAGAACTGGATGTGAGTGTTTCTCTCAGGCAACCATTTGTCTGCTGAGCAGTGAAATGTTATTTGGTGATAAGTGGGTCAGGTGTAACAAGAAAGATGCAATCAACACTTGCAAATTTTTTTTTAAGGGGGAAAAATCCTTTGACATTAATTCTCATGATTCCTAGGAAATGGGGACAGGCTGGCAGAGTTTAAATGACTTAAAATGATGCCCATGGCCTTCTGCAAAATCTGATTTCGGCTCCAATGATTGATGGGTTGCCATTAGTAGAAGAAAAAAAAGTTCAGAAATTGAGCCAAGTAAATCAAGAAAGACCTTTTGAGTTTACAATGAACACTTCAACATGATTCAAAAAGTGTTTTAACCAAGATTTCATTTTCTGTAAATATATGTTGCCTTCAGAATATGAACCATTCATTTCCATGAGTCTCTTTTGAGCCAGACTTTCATTTGGCTTGAAAAGATGCCCAACTTTCCCTGCCAGCTTTTCAAGGCTTTATTTGATTTACTTCAATGACATTGGTGGACTTCAGCATCTGCATGAGCTCTGGCAGAAACTCTCCTCTTTTTAGCTCTAGGTGGCTAAGATACATGAAACTTTGAAGTTCCCACTCCACATTTGTTGAATTCCTTTTCTTAATAGCCGAAGCAGTTTTCTTTTTAGTTAAAAAAAAAAAAAAAGAAACTACTTTCAGGTTCATGAAAATATGCTACGAAATCCTGTCATGAGTGGCCAGCTCGCTCCACTGCAAGATACAAAGCAAAGTGAAAAATAACTGAAAATTAAATTGTTCCAACATTATACACAGTGAAGTAAAAGGTGCGACTGGCTCACTGTCTGAATGGAGAGAGAAAACTGCTTCAATGTTAGGACAATATTTAATAATTTTTTAAAAACAGAAATTTAAAAATAGGGCTTTTTATTTTATCCCTTTTAAGCTTTCAAATTTGGAACATTTATTTTTATTTTTTCTTTAGAATGGAGCATGTTTCAAAAAAAATAGTCCTCTGATTCAAAAATGTACTCATTTTATTTGACAAGAAAAATATTTTTGTTTACTGAGAGAAGAGGGACATTCTGCCAACTACACTACCTAAGAGAGAAATGGTCTCAGGCAAAATTACAGCTCATCTGTGAATGTTTCTCCTCAAATCAAGACACAGCTGTACCATTTTGAATTTTCTTGTAACCCCAGCCTTTCATGACTTTTCTCTTGAGAGCTCCAAACTGTACCCTCTGCTCTAACACAGACACCAGTGCAAAACCAGAGCCAATTCTGGTGACTTCTGGGTTTGGGGGTTTTTTTGAACTTCAGAAGAAATTATCTGAAATTTGCAAAACGTATCTTCCAAGTTACACTGAACGCCACTTCCTTGGAGTTTTTCACCTGAGATCAGAAAACTTTCTACCGTGTGTGCTTTGCTGATGACCAGAACTGCTCTGAGGTGTCAGAGAAATCAAAACAGCTCTCTAATGAATTTTTAGCATACTTGACTCTACTGCCAAAGCCTAGACATTTTACCATGGAATATGTGTCCATACATAGAAAAAAGGTCTTGAAAGTACATGTATCATAACTAAGATAAAATTTGAGAATTTTTAAATTAAACCAAGTACTGTAAAGCAAACAGAAGAGCAACAGACAACCTCTTCATTTACTAGGCCTCCAGAAGAGCTCTGTGACATAAATAAATGAGTTATGGGTAAGCTGATTTCAGTTTGGCTTTACTCATACAGTGTAATGTAGTTTTTTGTTAATTAAGAAACAGAGTATAACCTGACACTATTTGAGGAATAGGATTATAAAGATGTAATTTTATGTTAGACTGCTGTGTAAATAGGCTCATTCCCAAATTGTTAGAGCAGTGAGCATTTTGATAAGATACCTGGAAAGCCTGACTACATTAACAGTATAACATTCATAATTATGTTATTGTTGAGTGATGGCAACATAAATGAATACACGATGGATTAAAAGAAATGCAGAATACAGAAGTGCACGTAAGCATAAAGGTTTAAGATTGATGCTGAAAGTAAATGAATAAAATTGAGCATTTAAGTAGCATCCCTTGCAACTCCATATGCAAATCCTTGTGATATTCTTGCCCAGAAAAACCAACCCGGGTTTATAGCCAGAAAAGGAACGTCCCATTCCAGAGATATTAAGGGCTGTGGTGAGCCCCCTTCACTTTGCATGTTCACAGCACATTGTAAATCTCTCTCTTTCCCAAAGTGTATTATCTCAAGCTGATGCTTTTAAACAACTCCTCCCCATGAGGATGATGACCCAGGCCTGATATAGCACCAAAACTAAATTCCATGTGAGACCCCTTCCCTGTCTTCCTCGCAGTGCTTCACAACTAGACCACCCTTTGCTGCATTTCTGGCAAGGATTCAAAGTGGTGTTTTACAGGCTCAGAGCAATTTGTTCACTGACTCCTGCAGAAGGGCCTCTGGGCATGGGGACTAACTTCTCCATGAGATGGCTCCTGCTGCAAGGAAGCCACCAGAGGGAGCGATGCCATCAGAGCCGCCCTTTAAACAAACCTATTTAGGATTGCTGGAGCAGCTTGGTGTCAGCTCACTGGAAGATAAGTGCTGCTTGTTGAGTGCTATTTTTAATTAGGCAAACATAGCACTCCAGCAATCATGGGACTGATGATGCAGCTACTTCCCAGCTTCATTATAACTGAAAACATATTCCTATGCCCTGGATTGCTCTTCAAGCACCTGTGTAACAGCATCATTCCCCCTCATTTCCAGGGAGACTGGGATTCAATTCTCTTTTGACCCACAAAAGTGCTTGTGCAAGAAGTCGCAGCATAGTCAGGACCTTCAGCTGACTGTGCAGGTCTGGTGTTTTCTGGACTGTCACCATAGACTTTTGCAACGATTTTTAGGGCATAATGGAGTGCCCCACTGTGGCACTCCTCAGCTGAGGTTTGCTTGTTCCTGCTGTACTGCTCCAGTACAGCACAGACAGCTTGGACACAGAACAAAAACTCTCAGCTGTCTGTAAGAGTCCTTAGCCAAGATGACACCATCACCAGGTCATCATTCCCCTGCCTCTGAAGCATTTGGCTGGAAAAGCCCACAGCCTTGAAATGCTGGACCAGTACAGCTCCTTTCAGGTTTATCCACTCTGGCTTACAAGGACTGCCCCCAGAAATGCCCTCTGGAGCACCTCACAGGAAACAGCCAGCCTAAAATCCAACCTCCCAAGCCTTGGAGCAGCAGCTGGGTCCCACATGCCCAAACAGCACCAGGGGATTTAACATCTTAGGAACTCCTCATGTGGTTATAGAAATGAGGCACATCACCCTCGTGGATACTCTGGATATGTTGGCTGCAATTTTTCATTTAGGTTCAGAGAAAATATCACCTCATGGAACACCTAGCCTAGTTCCTCTAGTCATAGAAACAAAAAAGAACCTATGGACCAACTCCACGTTTAAATTAAAGGTGTGTTTTCCCCCATTATGGGATATATACTCTGGAACAGCCTTGGTCTAATGTTTAGGAAAGAAAAATTTCTATCATTACAGTTAATTTAGATATGCTTGTTCTTGGTCCAATATCCTCCTTTCAAAATGTTTCTCTTCCATGTAAAACCTACTCAGTGTAGGACATTATCATCCTTTGAAGCAGCCAAGAAAACTTTGATGTAAAAAATACTCATCCAAGACTGTGTGGCCTTTACTGCTTACATGATTACTTGATTTTAGCTCTTTGTACCAGGCATTGGATTTTAACTGTAGTTACTGTGTGATGGTACTCACCCCCACCTCCCTGGCACGTAGCAGTGTCACAAAGCAGGGTGTGCAACACGCAGTGGAGCTGGCATTTTACAGCAGCAAGAGCCAAGTACTGTTTCTGATGCTGCTGCTAATCTCCAGAACAAACTTGGAAGACCCCTGCATCTCCTCTTTTCCTTCAGTTAAGGAGTGTAGCAGCTACACTTGCCTCCTCTGTGGGCTATTTTGAAGCATTCTGAAGAAACTGTACTACAGCTAAGTATGATATTTTTCCACACTACTTCTGCTCAGACGTGCCTTCCATATACTACACGTAAACACAACTCCAATCAGTACTTAATGCAAATGCTCTCTCCTCTCCTAGCATAAGGGATTCCATCAATTCAAGGAAAAATTAGGACACTTGGGATTAGGGCTTTAAAGAAGTTTCACTGTTGAGATAACCCACCCCCCATCTCCTTTAATTTAAAACCTGCTTAAAACCCATTTTCAAGTTTCCAAAGCAGCTATAAGGTGCTTTAATGCACATGAAGCAAATGAAATTATTTTGTAATGAAAGTCTTGTCATACATCATTAGGATTTTCCTCCTACCTATAGGGCCATTTAGGAAGCTGAATAAATCTATCCAGCTTTATAGCTGTGAGAGACGGTACATTAAGTTTGCTGGCCCCAGAGTGCCTGAAGAAATCCAAACACCAGTATTCTTCAAGTCCAGGAGATTTTATATTCCTGCTTCCAAATGCTGTTTGGCAGAGGTTTCCAACAGCAAATCCTCAGTTGGCAGCTGTGAACAGAGGTCTACAAGCTTTAAAGAGACATATTTATCACAGAGCACACCAACAGATGTGAGCACTGTATTTCTGGTGAGCAGTAAGCTATTGCCTCCTCACATCTGTGTTGTTGGTCTTTCCAAGACACAGGAACATGGCATTCTGGACTCTTATTTAGTCACAATCTCCTGCAGTCCTGGAGCTTGCTACAAACTGCAGCAGCTCCAGCCAGCTCTCAGCTCTCACAGCCCGGGATATTGGACCCCATCACTCTGGCCAGGTCAGTGACACTCCATCATTTACTGCCCCTCCAGCTGCACCACCCCTCCCAGGGGAGGAGCACCACCCCTCCCAGGGCAGCAGTGAGAGTTGGGCCACTGAATTGCTCCAAATTAGGAGGCTGACAACAGTATCCAGGCAAGCACATACAAAGAAATAGTAGAGCTTTCGGACACACAGATTTTTAAATGAAAAATCATAGAAAACAGACACTTTTAATAAAAATATGCATGATAAAAATCCCCTTTTTTTTTTTTTTTAATAGACACCAATTGGAATTACTTTCTAGCATCCCCAGCTGTATCTTAATTCGAACCAGAAACAAAGTATTTTCATTCCTGTTATGCTAGTATCATTTTCTATTATCCAAGTGGAAAGTATGTAATCAAACTAATGCATTTATCCATTTTGATGCGGGTTCTGTGACATTTTGTTTTTTGCTCTGCTGGAAAACCGATAGTTGCTTGGTTTCCATTTGTATTTCTACTATAGCTGGATGAATAATACATGTTTCAAAACAATCTGACTCCTTTCGTAAGGTGAGGCAGGGGGAAGGAGGATTCCAAGTGGAGTAAGTTTTGTTTCCTTTTTTGTAGCTGGGAAAAAAAACCCAAATAGGTGACCTACTCTTTGAAGTTAATTGAAATGGATGGGCTGCCTGCCCTGGTATGTGGTGTCTGTCTGGGGGCCAAAAACACAAGCTGGCTCCGTTTTAAAGTACATTGATCAAAGATCACCCCTTTCAGGGAGACCAGTAACAGACAATATTAATTAGGCTTTCATTTATGATTTTCATCTAACATTCATTGCATCTTTTTCTCACACTTAAATTTAATGTCTGATGACTTGCATGAACGCAGGCTGTCGAATAAACACTGGAGAAAAACAAGAAAAAGGCTCATTTCAACAGTGGATTCCACCATAACCTGGTTTTTGCTGTTCTAAACTGTTCCATCCTTTTCTTTGTGTGTGTTCCACAGGGCTTACTCCAGTATGTTTGTCAAGTCACCAACATTAAAAAAAAAAAAAAAAAAAAAAAAGGGTTTTAAGCTTTCTTTCTCTCCTTACAGTTAAGGGAGTTTGGAGAATCCACTCATCATCCCCACAGAGACTGCACCAGTACCAGACTATGATAACCTTCTAACACCCTCCACAGAAATCTTTTGACCACAGTAATCAATCTAGCTGTCTTTTTACCTCAGCTCTGGAAGTAAAATCAGATTTGAATACCATTGATAAACAGTTACAAACATATGGTCATTAAATTCTGGGGGGTGTCTGCTCCTAAGCCCTGTTGGATGAAGATCTGGATGCTACCACAAGAAGACATTCCCTTTTTCCAAAGTCAGCTGCAGGGGAACCTGATCAGGAGTTACTTGACGAAAGAGGGAGTAGAAGCTTCCCAAGGGAAACATTCTTCATTTGTCACTCTGTCACCTCTCTCTGCTGCATTTTCTGTTTGTTTTCCATTAACAAACACTATATAAAGCAAAACTCCCCAAAGATCACACTACAGAAATAATTACAAAGTTCTCGCATGAGAGACCAATAATAAAAGCTAAATTTGCCTTTAAAATATGAAAGTAGTACTGTTCTCCAATTCCCTGCCTGTTAAATATCTATTAAATTGGCCAGCAGCTACTTCAGAAGTGGCTGCTAGACATTTATTGCATGTTACACGCTGTTGCCCAATTTTATGTGCTCTAGTAGGGGGAACACACACACTTGAAATGCACTTAATGTGCAGAGGGGGCAGAGGGAAAGCCCCAGGGCTGCAGTTACCTAATGGAGCGTTGTATGTTCTAGTGGAATAGAGAAATGCAAATGTTCTGTCTGACCAGCCTTGCAGATTTTTCTGGACCATCCAGGCAGCTTGACTTCTGGTTTAAAAACCACCTTTGATTTTTAAAATATCAGGTAACACTCCCCCTAAACAAACTATAGAAACCCCTACTAATTGGAGCAATCTGCATAACAATGACAAATGGATGAAAATCCAGGGAAAGCATAAGCTTTGAAATAGAGTGGAACATAAAGTCCAGGCTTCTGCTATTATGTCCCCTACCTTTCTACTCTGAGCTTCATGGACACCACTGTGCTGAGCAGTTTCTGAGATGGAGCACCAGCAGAAAGCATCTGTCCCAAAGGCAAACCAACATAAACAACCTGTGCAATGAATGCAGGACAAGAATTAAGAAACACTTCATCATTATCAGTACCTGAATATCTAGATGGCCTAAAGAAAAGCCTGTGCACCCAAAAGTTTGTCTCTTTTTTCAAGTATACCAGGTAGTCTTCTAGCTACTTCCTTCTACTGACAGACTTTGTTTGCCTGTACCATCACATGATCTTGGCTACAATAACACTACTGTTCAGACTCCTAGGATATTTATATTTACCTAAACTTTATGCTAAGTTAAGTAAATCTTGAGAAGGAAAATACTCTTGAGAAGAAAAAGACCGTCTCATCAGAAAACAGAAAATCTCGAGTAACAGTACAGTATAGCCTGAAAAAATGGTCAAAGCAAGGACAACAAAGAGGTAAAGCTCACTTAAAGGTTACATTGAAAATGTGCATAGGTTTTTCTGAGCCTTGGTGTTGTAATAGCTGAATAAAAGACAACTATCATCACCCTGCTCTCCAGAGAGGTAATGTGCTTACTTTGTCTGAGTGCTGCCTTTGAAATCTTATCATTTATTGTTTTAATAAAAGCATAGCATTTAAAACATTAAACCTTAGAAGAATCCAGTTCACAGATTTATAATAGTGACACAAATAAAGGGAATATTTTCCAGAAGGGAAGCCTTAAAGAGATACAAGAAATGGAAGATGAGAACATACCTTTTTTTGCCACACCCAAACGTCATGTTTGGGTAAAGCAATTGAAGTCCTCATCTGAACAAAACAAAAACCAACCAACAAGCCAAGTCCCCCAAGCTCACCAAATCAAATATAGCAGAGTAGCTAGAGGAAGGCTCAGTCTCACAGGGACCAGGAGTATGAGAGGGGCTTAGTCAGAAAGCACCAAAACAAATCAGGAAAAACAGTTCCCTTTTCCTATTTTTTATAGAACCCTTCCACAACAGGTGCTTGTAGCTAAGCTAATGAAAGGAGAGAGAGACAGGAGCAGGTAGAGAGAAATAAATGGTGCCATCATTGCTCAAGTGTTCTAGTGCAGCTCTGGCAACAAACACTATCTGTAAATCAAGAGTTTCTGTGATACACTAAAACACGCTTCTTATGAAAATCTGGGAGCTAAATCTTTTATACTCTTGTTGTTTAAAAACCAAGAAGAAAGGATTAGGAAAGAGCCTGGAGAAGGTTAACAACACAGTTTTGCAAATTTTTATTAGGAGCTCCTCCTGAGCGAGATGAAAGAAGGACTATATCTGTTTGATTATCAAACAAACTCCAACCAGTCTGCACTGCAGCACATTAGGCTTTTATCCAGGCTAGTCCATAGTAACAGATGAGAAACCACCATCCAGAATGAGGACTGCATAACACCTTATTGCTTACCTGGTAGTCTTAAATGTCCTTTCCTAAAACACTTGCCACGTTTAATTTTTAGTTAAGGGCTGAGGCTCCCTGTTATCAGTCTGGAATGCAAGTGCACTGCCTTAGTGATGGTTTTTCCTAACACACACCTGTGGAACTGGTTAATGTAGCTGCAAAGTACTTAATGTCTGGGTAGGATTGTACCCACCTCTTACAATGTTGGTTTACTGTGGTCAGATTCCAAGGGAAGAGTTGGTGTGTTAAATTCATTGAAACAGGCCATAATTAAAGTTTATTCCCCATGGTACCAGAGAAATGGCTCAGAAAAGCAGGCCACAGGGTTATGGGGAATTCTGAGCATTAAATATAGGCTATTGGCTAGCAGCTCCAGCAGCAATGAAAAGTTGGAAATGAATCAACATTTACTCAACTCCTTCCACTATTATTGGAACTTGTGTGAAGTTTCTTTCCTCTGAGCTGTCCTAAGAACACAAGATGACATGAAAAGGTTCTGTTGCTAGGCAGGGCTCCCTGGTGTGGGGAGGAAGAAAAGGTATAAAGACAGACCAGCTGCTCCCATGTTTTCTCTTGTAAAAAGCTGTCAAAGTTACATTATGATGTTGGTCAATACAGAGAAGGTAAAAGTCTCAGCCTTCACCAGGTCACTGGTATCCTCTGATTGCCCTTTCTGCAGGGTTGCAGACTATAACATGGCTCCCAAGCCCAGATGTAAACTTGCCAAAAAATTGCAGGAAGCCTAGAGCCACTGGCAGGAACATGAAAGACAAATGAGCCTAATAAAATACTAAGAGAATTAGTGCTGGGCTATTAAACCCAGGTCCCTGCTGGTATCAAGGTATTTAAAAATCAGAGGGAATTAGGAGTCTAAATATATGTGCAGCTTTGCTCCTACAGATTAGATTGTTATACTGGAAGTTTCAAAGCCATCAGATGGGCTCTGGATTTCCCTTGGAAAATCAAATGAGAAAATAAAAACTGAAACTTCTTAGAGCTTTTTTTGCCACAGAAACCTCCCTTTGCCTTGGCAATAAAACTTTCACAACAATTGTCTTTCAGCTCTGAGATTACAGTCAGCCCAAATAGTCTCCCCAGAAATTCCAGGCTTCATCCTTTTCTAGAATGGTTCCAATTTTTCTGACCTGATACTTTACTTTCTATCCAGATTTTGGCTATTCACAGGAACAGTAAGAAAAACTGTTAGTATCGCTTGAAGAATTTAGAATTTCACACATGCAGATCAACAAATGTTCCAGAAAATGTGTGTAGACTTTTCTGTGGTCCTACCAGAGGAATGGTTGGAGAAAAGATTATGTAAAAAAAAAAAATAATAAAAAAACCAAGTTAGGTGACCCAGGTCAAGTCTATTTCCTTATTTATTTCCCTGTATTGTGCTAGTGTTTATTCCAGAAGAGAGAAAAATAAACGGAGAGGGGGAGACATAAAATAAACAGAAGCAGTTTATAAAAATGGTGCAAGAATAGTGCTGTTCCCATTATATCACAGAGCACATCTGTCAATTCTATCCATTTCTTCTAGATGAGGTGGAGAGACCTCTGACATTTCAAATGCATCACCCTAATCAAATCCCTATCCTCTGAAATGTTTTCTGAGACTCCATTATAGGTCTGTAGAAAGCAATGAATGAATAATACTTTAGAGAACAATAAGTAGCAGAAACAGAGCTGAAATAACTGGGTTCACCAGCATTAAAGAGTAAGGGAACCATTAATCCCTGAAGACAAACAAAGTATTTTCAGCTCTATGCCACTGAGACCTGCAGGGCTCTGGGGAGAATCTGCTCAGTGTGTTCCCATCTACCATGGGGGAACAGGGATATTCTCAGCAATGCCACTGCCTGGCTGGAAAGCCAGACATCGAGTCCCATGAAGGGGTGAGGGGCCTTTAAAGGCAGTTGTCAGTCTCAGTTTTTTAGCCAGAGGATTTATTTCTTTTCTCAAAGCCCTCAGTGGCCACTTTTCAACCTCTCTCAACCTCTCAAAGTGTCCCTTGTCCTTAGTCAGCATTGCTGGAAAAAGGTGTGAGACAATGTAA
This sequence comes from Corvus cornix cornix, assembly GCF_000738735.6. NCBI lineage: Eukaryota > Metazoa > Chordata > Aves > Passeriformes > Corvidae > Corvus > Corvus cornix. The sequence continues at coordinate 10,883,849 of NC_046336.1, forward strand.
GTAATGGTCTGGTAGCTAAAACCATTTAAAGTTACATTTTTTTGGTTCCATTACAAGCACTGTAATTTGCTTGTTGTGTGTTTTTATATTTCTCTTCAGCCATCAAAACTGAGAATACCTAGTCTGAACCAGAGACCTGGGATTCTACAAGCCCTGAAAAGAGGGAAGCACATGCAGAAGGCAATTCTTCCCCTTCTAGGACTCAAAACCAAGTCATTTGACATATATTCCCTTCCTTTATCCCCACCATTAACTACAGAGAGAGTGCAGAGCATCAGTTTAGGTGAGGATTAGTTTCATCTAGCCATTTGCATCTAGAAGTTAAACACCAGTACTCCCCAGACAGAGTGGTAAATTTGTTCTTTCTTAAACAAGGGCCTTAGGGTAGAACAAGGCACACAAGGAAGTCCTTGTATCAGTCTGTTAACCTTTGAGGGAGATCAGGAATGGGTTTCATAACAATTATTTTTGTATTTTTACCACACAGGGACTTCAAATTTCTGTTATAATTAATATAATTTATATAGAATAATATTGAGAAATGAAAGAAGCAAGGTAGGAAAGAAAAAAAAAGATATATGAAGTTAAAAGGAAACAGAAAGTGGACTAGAACTACCAAAAAAACCCCAACTCACAGGACTCTGAGAGGACATTTAGTCCATCCCCATGATCAAATCTTGATCTACAAGAAGCAGTCCTGTAGCAATGAGAAATGTGTTTTTACTCAGCACAAGCATTGCAATGCTATTATCCCAGCTGCTTAGAACCTTGGCATCTGGGACAAGGGTACTCCAGACTTCAAATACAAGCAACAAGAGATAAGAGAGAGGATCCCAGCAAATGCCTTCATGCTCTGTGAACACATTGCTTTCGTCTGTAGTACTATCAGGGGACCAGGGATTTAGGACAAATGTGCTGAAATATTCTGGTCAAGGCACTTACTTGATGCTATTGTTTCTGCAAAAGAGAAACAAGTGAAAACAAATTTCTGCAAAGAATTTAAAGCAAGAAGTATCATATATGACAGCAGGACCAAGCTCATGTGGTACATGTGGGTTCATTAGCAGAATCCCAGCTGGAGTTACACTGATTTATTCAGGATTGGTTCAAAATATGTTCCCTAAATAAGTAGTGTCAGAGGCAAACTAGTAATGGGAGCTTCTCCAGCAAGAACCTGCAGTTGATTTGCAACCTTACAGCTGCTGAGCAAGGCTTAGGTAAAAGTTTAAATCATGAACTTGAGCAATGGAACTTGTTGGAAAATTTGAGACACAATAAATTTTGATGGAAAAAGTTGTATGAGTAAGCAATTTCCTACTGAAAATTGTTTGCTTATTTTTTTTAACTTAATCTACTAAACAAAATTAATGTATTTTCAGACTTCTTGGAGGATAATATTTTGATTAGCTGAACTGTACTGACATATTAAGTACCATTTCCAATCAAGAAAAAGCAATCTAGAATACCCCCAGGCCCCATAAGAGTCATAGTCCTGTCTCAAATCAAATTCTTTCCGAGGGAGATTTCACCATCTGAAATATATCTACCACAAAATGCAACTTCTCCTCTGATTGGTTTGCAGTGGGGTATTCACATGACTGCAACTCTCCCCCCCACCAAAACCTTGCCATACAAACCCAATACAACACTGAATTCCTCATTATAGTAGGAAACAGGAAAAGGCTAATACTCTTTACTTTAGGATGCTTCTCAAATGCTAATAAAAAGTAAGCTTATAGATCTACTGCTGTTTCAATAGGAAAAGGAAATCCGGTTTTCTTACCTCTAGACATCTAATCTGTTCTCAGCCATTCTTTGTTCATTATGGCAAATTTACTTTTTCAGGACTAGAGTGGTGAAAGGAGCCTAATCGAACTCTCAATGTGGCTCCTCAGCTGTGACATTTCTTTTGTGAATTCTCTGGGAGAACAACCCTGCAGCTCCTGACAGTAATTAAACAGAACCCTGAACAAATTCCTGCTGCGAAAACAGGATCAGAACTCTACTCTTCACACTGCTAAGAAGTGTATTACAAGCTCTTGCCTTTATTTTTTAGATGCATTTATTTAAAGGTTGTCAGTAAGCTGTGATGTGAATATCACCTCCCTTGAATTGTCACTGCACACTGAGAAAAATTGTGGCTGTCCTAATTATAAAATATTACTTTGCATATGGAGAACTAATTTTTAGGAGTGGCTCAATCCTTCTACTTTCTCTTTTTGCTGGCAAAAATTGCTCTTGTCTTTTCTCTTTTCTTTGGACCTTAGGTCCAAATGAATGCAGGAAGACAGTTCATAGGGGCTTAGTGGCTGCTGTTCTCTGCAAAAGCACTTGGTCTTAGTTTCCATGAATCCTGCTCCAGTGGCCCAGGACACAGAAAGTTTATGTTAGAAAGAGGTGATGATTAGAGGGAACCTTGAGTCATGAATACCATGAACCCTTGAGCTCCACTCTTTGCCAAACTCAGACTCTCCCACCCTCTGTTCTGTGAGAAAGCACAAGAGGAGCTCCATCCCCTGGAAGACTTGTTTTGTTCCAGATCTGGCTGTTGAATATTTCTTCATGCCCAGCCTCCTGGTGCTCCTGCTGTGTAATATCCTCATTTGAAAACTCTTCACAGGGATGATTAGCTTTGCTTTCATTTCTGCTTATAGTCACTGCTACTAAAAGGGGAGGAAAATGCTGTCAGAATGTAAATTTTCTCATGTCTCAAAAGTTGTTGACCCAAAGAGAAAAAAGCAAACCAAAATTCCACCAATCATGAAGCTTCAAAAGTCAGAAAAAGAGCAAGGAACATGGAGAGAAGTGTCCCAGAAACATGGTTGAGCTGGAGGACTCCAGAGCTCTTGGATTACCTATCTCTGTCACAGTATGTCAGATTTCCTCACAATCCGAATTCAGGTTTCTGAGGTGGTGCTGGTTTGATGCTATGGGAAAGAGCCTGCAAGCCAAGCACTGTGTGGCCTGGTGAGGTGTAATGAGAGAGGAATATTGTCTTTGCCAACCCTTTCTCGCATATCTGAAGGGAGAGTTTAGCATTAACATCATCTCTTATGATGCTGTTTTTGCTACAGGACCCTGGAGTTCACTTGACATCTTATGCTGCACTGTTTCTGTAATCTGTTGAGCTAGAGGAAATCAAAAGGGTTTCCAGAGTACTTCAAAGACTTTCCAGTGAAGCAGTGAGGAGATCATTTGTCACAGGATAAGTCAGATCACTCTCAGTAATAACTAACCCAACACATCTAGTTCAGGTTCAGACCAAAGCTGAACCTCTTTTAGATATTGTGGAAAGTCAGTTTATTTTACCATGGACCAGAGAAGCAGCAGAGCTCCAGCTCTGCTCCAGCTTCCTGTGGCTTTAGCAGTTTGTCCTGTGTGTGAGGGCAGAATTACACATCATACCCCTCTTTACTCACTGCCCACTCACACACCCAAGCATGCCATTGCTCCCAAGCTCAGAACCTGGTTGTGGTTTGCATGCCCTGCTTTGAGAGTGTACAGTAAGTCCTGTGATGCTTTGCTCTTCCTTTGTATGGCCTGTACTGGACATATCAGTCACCTGTGCTCCAGGACAGAGGGATTCAGGGCAAGGCACTGTAGGAAAGGCAAGTCACCAGGACACAAGCAGTCTGGCATTGCTGAGGTGGAGAGAAAGCATCTCGGAAAGGAACGTGTGGGGCTGAACTCATTTAGCCCATGGTCTTATGAAAGGTTTTGGCGTTTCACAGCACCACAAAAAACCAGTAGGACAGACAGGAATTACTTCAAGGGTCCTCAGCACCTGAGCCATTTCTTTAAGTAGTGTTCTTTAGTTTCCTCCTTAAAGTGGATGTCAGCTATTGTAAGGCTTTATTCAGGCCATGAACAGGCCAGAGAAACCTGAACAAAAAGGAGATTGCAGGAATCTAGACACCTCCACTTTTAGGCTGAAGCTGTGATTTCATTTTCTGCCTTTGCACCTAGAATTTTTTATTCTAAATTTAAGGAGAGATTATACTGTAATAAAGAGGTTAATCAGTGGAATTAATGGCTAGGAAATTTAGACGAGATTAACAGGGGAGCCTTGCTGTGCCATTTGTCATTGGATCATGTAATAATTGGCTGTTGTCTCACAGGAAGTCAGCTAGTCGAACACAGCAGCTCCAAGCTGGGAGGGGGCTAACAATCTATGACCCTAACCATTGTTTACAGTCATGCAGGCTTTGACCATGAGCAATAAATTTTCATACTTTGGAGAAAAACCTACCATTGTAAAGAGAAAGCATTTGAAACTGCCTCCTCCATGCTACTGATGCTTGGGGCTGGGTGGTGTCACCCTTCCACTTGTTGAGCAGTACCAGGGACATGACCCAGCCCTTCACGAAGCCAGCAAACATTTCTGTTTAATTTTCCTGAAGCAGACAGTCCTCTCACACATGCACATATTTCTTCCAGGTGCTCAAAGGGTGAGGGCAATGCTAAACAGGAGGACACAGAGAGAGAGACCAAAAGGCCAATCTTTACTGTTTTGCCACTTTAGGCAAAGGCACCTGTAAGTGACAAGAAATCAGACTTGATAAGCAGCTATTGCTGGTCCAATTTCCATAATTTCCATGGAAACCTGCCAGACTGTACCTGCCAGTGTACATGAAAGTAGTGTATGAGAAAGGAATATTGCAGCAATCTGTTTTCCTAAGCTCTCCAGGGGCTTGCTAGCCCCTTTACCAGCCACTAATACCTTCATCCTAATTACACTCCCATCCAGCCAACAAACTCTAGTGGCAACAGGAAGTGGACCAAGGTAAAGACTGCACAAAAATTGTGGGGTACAGAAGTATACAGGAGCCCAGTTTGTTATCTGTAAGGAGAGCTGCACACACAAGTGCATCTGGGGCTCAGCCAGCACTGTATGCCACACACACACACATTTAGGTGAACTGAGGTACCTCCTTTTCTTAAGTGAAAAAGCACTACAGGAAAAGTCAGATTTATGAATTTCTAAGCTCGAAGGCTGCTTGCTGACTGTTTCCCAGTCATTTTTAGAATTAAAACCTTTGTGTAAAAGTTTTGGACATTGAAACAGGTAGAGAAAGTACAAATTTAATCTGCACAGGGAATAATTACTGTTATTGTTATTGTTGTTATTGCTATTATTATCATCATCATCATGATTGTCATTATTATTGTTTTAATATAATAATAAATTTGCAAGGGTATTCCACATTTTGGGTCACTGGTGGAACAAAAGACAAATAGAACAGGATAAGCAACAACAGTTATTGGAGCAGAACAGCTCAAACCTGGTAGGGAAAATCATCCAGTTTGCAAGGCTGGCAGCTACTCAGCCAGTGAATGGGCTCTCATGGCAACGAATCCCAAGCAGTGATTGAATTCAGCACAGGATTTCTTTCTCACTTTTGAATTCTAGTTTACAGAGCTCAGGACAAGGTTTGTTAAATTAGGCTATAATTCCTCCATTATAAAATGACATCTTAATGGTTCTGATCTTTTGGAAGATTTTTAGCAGATTAGGAGGTGATGGGGTAGGGGAAAAGATTTATTGCAAGCTCAAAGCCATGTGGTAATCCAAAGGGATTTATAGACAGTACTCTTCACTGCTTGTGCTGAACAAGGATGTGAATTATTTGATTCTGATAACATGAGAATCCTCTTCCAATACAGTACAAGCTTGACAAAACGTGAATAATGCTAAAAAAACATTCAGAAGTAGAGTTTTCTCCTTTCCCCTTTAGTTATCTTTAAAGGAGTAAAGACCTGGGTTTGTATAATTTTTAAATCCCCTTAGATAGACGGAAGCTCTGAACAAAAACTGAGTTGAATGTCCATGGATATGGTTACATGGAAAATTCCATTAGAAATATTTTTCCTAGCTGCTGGAGTGTGCAAAGTCACAGAAGTTAAAACTTAGTGCAAGGTTATTCATTTCAGTTTGGACATGCAAGTTGCTGGGATTTGGGAGAGAATTTTAGGACAGGATATGGGAAATCCAAATTCATGGCCTAGTTCAGCCTAGTTCAGACAAGATATTGGGCTTAAGGGTGCCCTCAGATATCCTGTCTGGCTGCATCTGAGCTACTTTAATTAGTAGCTCTCCAGTTGCTTTCCACAGATAATCCATTGCAAGGAGAAAACCACCCTTTCTAGAGTTGTCAGTAAAAGTGCACGTGTAGCCAATAGTTACACCAATTTCATCAGAATTATCAAGACTATGAACAAACTGCAGCTTAAAGAGCTTGTACATAATGTTGTATACAATAATAGCTATTTGTTCATTTGAATCTGAAATATTAATGCAGCTCTCATTAGATTCTCTTAAGAGCCTCATTAATATATAGCTCTGGATTAATTACAGAAATTACAGTTTTTGTTTCAACTTCAGGGTGCAGTGAAAAATTATTGTCTTCACACACCAGAGGAGACAAAGGGTCTTGGATGATCAGTCCAAGATTATAGATTATATCTGTGGGACATCCAGTGAGAGAAGAGCTAAACCCTAATGCTTCATTCTTGCTTCAGTCTCCACACTTTGAAAATTTTCTTTCAAGATTTTTAAAAGAGTTGAGAAAAGAATTGATGTTCTTAGCTGGTACAATTGATATTCTCAGCTGGAATAGTAGAGAAATCCCATAGCAGAGATACGAGCACAAGAACAAGTTCAATTGGGAAACAAATAGTTGTTAGTTCAAGTATAATGTAATAGGAATTTATTTGCCCTTAATAAAATCCCAAGTTTAGTTCCAAACAGGTCTGCTCTTCAGACTGATCTGGACTGCAGACAAGCTAAACGCCCTTAAGTGTTTGTCTGGTTTTGGTACTTCTGAGTGCTAGGTCACACAGAAGTTGGGCCACATACAGAGATTGTATTTCTCATACCTGAGAGAATTCTAACCCTGGAAAAGGCAGAACAAAAATTGGAAACTGGCAATGAAAGCCAAACTAATTCACTCTCAGACCTTGATTTTTTAAACAGACATAATAACTAATCATTTGCACAATTTACCATGGAACAAAGCAGATATTCCATCACATGAACATTTTAAATGGAGTGTTTTTTCAATGAGATGTATTTATTAAGTTGGCAGCACTATGCTTCAGTTGTGGGGGAGAGAGGAGAAAATGCCAGATGGAATTTGCTACTTTGTATTATGAAGGGGGATGACACAGGAGATTCCTGCTACCTATAAGACCCAGAATCTTTCTTTAGAGGTATGCAGTGATAGGATTTCATTGTTGTTAAAATCTGATTTAATCTATAATGTATTTCTGCAGAAAGGCAGGAAATGACCCCAAAGAAGTAAATATGGAAAATTTGATGTAATTCCTCAGGTGAACATTTTGTGAACCACACACAGAAGAGTGCTTGTGCATGTTATTTTCTGTTTTTTCTCAGAGCTAAACCTTTGCAAATAGTTAAATGTGCCCATCACAACTGACAGCTGCTGCATCTTTTGTGATTTAACACAATTCTATACCGAAGAACTTAATTTGATATCTTTATTAATTTTTTTCCTTTCTGTGTTCTTCCTGTTGGAGTCCAGTTCATGATGATAATTAAAAGCCCGTGCCATTTCAGCTGGGGAAGATTCCCGCCCTTCTAAAATATGTGTGTTTATTTCCTTCAGATGTACAATTACTTTTCTCACACAATAGTTGCCACAGAGCATAAAATTACTTCAACGGCAAGTTTAGCAGTTAGAGTTACATCCTCGTAATGTTTTTAATTAGTCATTAGTCATTGGAATGGAAACTTAATAGTTCTTTCACTTGATGAGGCTGATTTTCACTGGAAGAAAAAGCAGCTGTCTCCAACCATGCTGAATTTGAGGCTGTGATGAGCCATGGGTTTGTATCCAGGACATACAGAATGCTTTACCTCAGTCTGCTTGGCAAGAGCCAGTGCTCCAGACTGCACTCTATGGATTGCTCTGTAATCTGTCTGTGGATTGCCTCACAATCTGCAATGAGTCATAACGAGAGGCTCCTTATCATGGTAGTTTTAAGATCAAGTTCAGGAAATTCAACAGGGTTAATAAGAAAGAGGCACTCACCTCCATGCAGTAATAGTGTCAAGTCTATTTAGAGCTCCATCTTATGGGCTGAACTGAATTGTTGTGAAGGCGTGGAGTGTAACACATCGTCACTCTTCAGTGAGGATCTGAGCTCTGCATAGCATCTGAGCAAGTTGCTGGCTGTTGTTTAACTGGCTCGGGTCAAATGTGTGCCAGACAGCACACCTGGCAATGGCAGGAGCTCTCCCGGGCTTTCAGTCCTTGTTTCTGGGCTCATATCAATGAGTTTTACAGATCCCAAGCAGGAGTGATGGAGCGGGGCAGCTACATCAGTCTCCAGGCTGAAGGGGTTGCTGTGTAGCTGTTGCCATGCGAAGCAATCCCCCTGGTCACAGCTCTGCCTGTGGCAATGGCCACAGACTCCCTGTTTAGTGTCAGACACCATGGTTGGCTTCCTGGTTTAATTTCTGGTCCCTGATTCCCCTGCTCGCAGATTCCCCTTCCAGCTGAAGCAAACCCACCTTCCTCCACTGCTGCCATGGGTATTCTCCCAGTCTGGGCCAGTGCAGGAAGCTTAGGTGGGTAGATTGGGTTTTTTGGCCTTAAGTCACCACCATCTATATCCCCTCTCACCCCAAGACCTAACAGCAGCCCCTGGCACCACTTCACCACTGTTAGAGCAACTTTTTTTTTCCTGTTTTTGTGCTTTTGCAGAGATGCAGAAGATGCTTTAGGCTTATTCAAGTCCACCATAGGTCATGAAGGGAAGTAAGACACAGGATGACTTTGTTCATGTCATGTTGACTGTCTACAGTTGAATACACAAGACTGAGTTTTAAAAGCGAAATCTGCTTCCATCGCTTTTTTTCTTCCCTCACACAAATATTCACACACCACCAGGCTACTGTTGGCTCCCTGAAATATGATGTTTGTACCTGTACACAATAAACAACTGCAACCCTGTAAAACAAGAGAGATCCTTGTCTCACTCCTACTCCCAGCACCTCAGGAATGCAATGCATTAGGCAGTAGTAGCTCAACAAGTGTCTAGTTAAACAAAATGACCATCAGTCTCTGCAATTGGAGCTCAGGCAGTTCCCAGCCCGTTTTGCTGAGGAAGGAACCCTGTCTCAGACAATGATATTTGTTTCAGCCTTATTTTGATTTACAGTGCTGCTCTTCACTTTGGTATTTCATGGTGAGCAATGTGTATGTTCTGCAAGACAGTGGATAACAGTGGATAATCCTCTCTTGTCGGATTAGGAATTTTTCACCCAAAATCTGTTTTTATTTCAGTTGCCCAAACCTGATAAGGCTTATGGAATTAATAAGATTATATTACAGAGCACCTGCTTCTGCTCTTCCTACCTAAGTTTTGCTCAACTGGCTGACTTCACCCTAATTTGATGAGATATAGGACTCCTACACTCAGCCCTTCTGCAGGATGCAGGTCAAGAATACCCTCAAGGAAAAATTGTGTGGGCCCTGAACATCTCTACAGATCTGTTTTGTACAGGTAGGCTTTTTCATATCAAGTAGGGAAACAAAAGCATTCAAGTAGTCTTAAAGGAGATAAAGCTCCTGGCTTGGGGAGGATGTGGAGTTGTAGAGGAGGTAGGAGGAAATCCAGTGTGAAACAATCAAATATAAAGCTCCTAGAAAATCAGACCTTGTTAGGCCTACAGCTTATAGGAACAACTAGTTCATTATGAATGCTGGATTTTGCAAAATTGGTGTTTAATTTTGGGCAATGTTATTAGTTACAACTATTTTCAATTTTCCCCTTGGGCAGAAAAGCCAAATGGAAGCAAAATATTTTTTTAATTTGGGGTAAATATGCCTAAATTAACGGAAACAGCATTACACATAAATGCTTCTCACATTCTGATTCATGCAACTGATTTTATGGCCATGCTACCTGTCCCATGAACAATTGTTGCTGCTGAGAATTCCCCACACACTGCGGTTTTATATCTAAGACAATTTAGTTTCGGACCCACTTCAAATAAAAAGTAAACATTTTTAAATAGAATTACGTTCAAAAACACTTTATTCCAGGAAAGAAGTTCTGTGCTTTGTCATTTCTACCCAATTAGGATCAAACATGAATCAAAATATTAGAATTTTATATGGAAGAAGAAATCCAATTTTTGAAATAGACTAGCTGTGATTCTATATTTACTTAAAAATCACATTTTTATCAGCCTATTTATGATTTCATAATCTACACCATCCTCTTCAAATGAATCTATTGATAACAGTTAGTGAGTGATGCTATCTTACAAGTAAGGAAATATCAAGAAATGTGTTTCTCATGCAAATTAATTGGAATATTTGGAAATTCTCGTTGTCTTGAATGGCCTTGGGATCGGGTCCCTGGTGTGTTTATCTAGCTTGAAATATTCCCAAGGTTGTGCTGCTCTGAATGAGAATAAAGTAATTCAATTCCAGATATTAACCTAGCAGAAGAGGAAAAAAATTGAGGTCATAGTGTGGTTATGAATTTTTTGTTCTTTTTTTGCTGCTTTTTCTCAGTGTGGAAGTAGGCAAAGCTTTCATCTCTTCTGGGCAGCAGTTATGAGGATTAGGTAACAGGAAGAATTTCATTTAATCAGTTCAATGAATTTTGCCTCATTAGAAATTCATGCAAGCTGTCAAGTTCTAAGGCCTCCCAAGATTGCCCTGGTTTGGTTTTTTTTTTTTTTTTTTTTTTGAGAAGTGCATAGAGAGGTTTTATCCATGGACTGTTGAGTTCAACTAATTACATTAAGTGCTAATATGATTTCCTTGTTTATGCTGTTTGTACAGGAAGATGATTGTCTAATCCTTTAAGCAGTACATTTAATTTTGGTTTCTATTTCAAGTCTTTAAATTGTGTTAACTACTTCTAGTTCTCAAGGTAAGCATAGTCTCAATCTTAAATGTTTACTTCTGAGTAGCTTCAAGGATGAAGCTGCTCTGGTTTCATTTCAGGCAGGAACATCCTTTCATGCCCCCTGGTTCTAAGGTGGAGGGCAATGGTAGAAGTGGGGAGAGGGAACAAGAACACTCCTTTTCTAAAGCAAGTTCAGGACTTAATCTGCAAAATTGTCTCACAGTGGGTGGCTAAAGTGTTCATTGCTACACTGCAACCATTATTACTAATTATTAGTCTGTCTGTCATTTATGTCTAATCTGATCATCCATCTCTAAGTATTTTAAATCTGCATATGGAAGTAGAATGAAGTTATACTTGGACTAGAAAATCTGTGTACATTAATTACATTTCCTCTCTTTGGAACTTACATTTCTGTTGTATTTCTGAAATAATATTGAAAGGGAAAAAAGAGTCAAAAAAGCCTTGAGAAACAGACAAATAAATGTCCTGCCTAAAATTACATACAGGCCTTATGGCTAGTCTTCTCTGTGTTTTTCTAGTTTTTATTAAAAAAAAAGAATTAAATAAATGTAGGGATTCTGACAACTGTCATATTGAAGACCTGGAGCTTTGATGGGAGTTTTACATCTCTTGCTGTATTTCACCGTTGAAATATTATCATCTTATTCATATTCTGTGCATAGGTTATAAAATTTTGTCCTGCAATATAGTCAAGTGTGACATCCCAAGGTATCAGCACCCAAGAAGCAGTAATGATTCACTCTCTTTGACATTTCCTACAGGTCTTCTCTAGAAAAACTTTCAGCCCATGATCCATTATTTCTAGGCAATTCTTGAAAGGTGATCTAAAGAACGAGTCCTTATAATTTCTCCAGAAATCTTCCTAGAAGGTGCCCAGACATCTGAAATTTGCAGGAAGAGGCTGTAAAACTCCCCACCCTGAGATCCACTAGTTTCTACTATTACCTAAGCATGACTCTCAAGTGCAGGTGTACCTAACGCACATTAGACAATGTACAGATAAAGGTAATGGAGACACCTTCACCTGAACCAACTGAGGATGTACTTTTAGGACATGCTGCGAGGGTAGAGACATGCAAACAGAGAGATTAGGCTTGAGCTATCAGTTGTGTCTTAGATGAATTAGTTTAAATCACTCTCTTTATTTCCATTTCTACAAAAGAGAAAATTGTGATGCCTCTTCTCTTTCATTTATCTTGAACTCCTATTTAGGTGATAGACTCTTAATATCAAAGACATTCTAGTCTGGACATTAATTCTTTATCTTAGTTACAGCTGGAATCATAGAATATCTGAAGTCAGAAAAGCCCCACAAAGATTATCAAGTCCACAATCCACTGAGCCTATCTAGTACATATTCTTTCTTCATTATGACTACAGGAAACACCCTGAAGGTCATATCCCTGGTGGCTTAAATTAAGCTCTTCAGTCCTCTACAAATTATTAAATTCTCTTGTATTAATTAAAAGAAGATTCAAGTGAATGAATATTATGCAAATTTTTGAAGGAGAGGGAAGAAGTTGCCATGGGATTCTCATCAGAATCTATACTGGGACTTTCACTGTTTAACAAGTAATCTGGAAAACTGATTGAGTAACGTGGGGGCACACTTTGCTGACCATGCAAAATTAGGACTGACAAAACTAAGGCAGCTAAACTGGAGCAGAACACAAGGAGCTGTAGAATATGTCCTGATAACAATAACAAAACATCCAGTGAAAGCCAACAGAAAATAATGCAGCTAGGGGAAAATGTATTATTTGGTGATTGGCCCAGCAGGAAACTTCTGACAAATTACCTTGGCTATTGCAAATCTTAGTGCCTTAAGCCTGTCCCCAGCTCAACACATACACCTCCTCATTTCTGTCAGTCTAAAGAACCCCTCTTTTCTTGTTTAATGATAGAGGGTTTGTGACTTGTTCTTTACCTTCCAAGTATTCCACAGACCTGGGTCAGGGTACAGAAAGAAGAATAATTAAGGTGGCAAAACCAGCAGGAGGTAATTTCTAGTAGGGAGGAATCAAAGAGCCTATAAGGGGGTCATGCAGGGAGAAACAAGACAGATTTGCTGCGGTGAAAATTGTTCATAATTCAGCAAAAAAGACTGTGGAGTCTGTGTGGACCTGTCCCTAAACTAAAGAGAAACCCCTATCAAGCCACTGTGTGCAGCTATGGTGCATCATCATCCTGACTCCTGAGAGGAGCTCTTCTCATTCTGTGCCAAAAAGGGGCCCGTTGAGATGGGCACCAAACAGAATGACAGCTTAATCAGGAAAGTTAGAATGACAGCTGTGCAAGGAGACAGGAAAGAGACTGAAAATTCTTGGCTTCCAAGACAGATGACAGGGACCATGAGTATAGAGTCAATTCTCAGAAATCACAGATTATGTAAAGAGAGTGAAAAAGAGATGATGAGTTGCTGCTTTCTGCAGTCTAGGAGCAGAAGACACAGAGTATTATTATAGGGTGTCAGAGCATATAAAACTCGGAAGAGGAAAACCAATTCCCAGTAAGACATAACTAAATTGTGGACCTTGTTGACACAGTGTTTTATAGATGTTTAAAAGTATTGATGGATTAAAATAGAAGTTATAGACTTCCTGGTACCTGTTAAATTCTTTAATGGGGATGTAACCTGTATTTCAGTGTTTTCAGAAAAGAGAGGACTATAACACAAATATTTTCAAAAACATCCAGCATCATCTGGATCAATAAATATCCTCAGTTCTGTCAGTCTAAAACCCGCCCATATTTTCTTAGTTTTGGTTTGGTTTTTTTTTTAACTTCCATGTTAACCTGATCATTTCCATTACAGTGATGGACAAAAGAAAACAGAGTCAACAGAAACATGCTCATCAGAGAGCATCAGGCTGCCTGAGGTCAGGCCCAAGCTTTCCAGATAGATTACAGAGCAGATAAAGGAGGCCTCTGGCTCATTCTTGCTAGTGATAGCTCACCAGAAGGGGAGAGATGACTTTCAAACTCCTGCCTCTGCCTCTGCTAATCAGGTTATAAAATCAGAATTTTGATGAGCCACAGTTTGTTGCAAAAGGCAACACAGGCAATTTACATCTTTGTGTACTCTAAAGGACACAGTGTAACACAGCTGAAATGCTCCAGTATTAAAAGGCAGAGTAAGTGATGCAGGAGGCTACCTGGGTGCTTTACAGGTGCAATATGTCTTACCAAGGACACTACCTTTAGCCTAACTTTTACCTTTATTTCCAAACAGTTTTGGACATGAAATTGAAAAATAATATCTTAATCTCTTCTTGAAGCTCAGACCAAACAGTTTAGTTGGACTTTATAACACTTTTATATTTCATATTCTTTTTAAATGGGAAAAAAAGCCTCATTTACAGTCAAGTATTGTCTTGTAAACTGTTGATAAGACTTTTCACTTTGGTATTTAAATTACCAAAAATTGCTTGCATTTGTATGTAAATCATAAATTTGTAGCTGAAATATAAGGTGCCTAGTTTGTAAATTCAGGTCAATAACTGCTTAAATTCAAGTTGTACTTTAAGCTGATTGCTTTCTCTTTACTACCTGCATCACTAGTGTGGGTATTGATGCAGAAAGGAAATTCCTTAGAATTGCTTGAGCAATTGTTGCAATTTTTTCATTATTAAAATTATCTCCAAAGAAGTTTTCATTATCAACAATCTCGGAAGACATTTTCTTTCACATAAAGATTGGGTTTGGGATGAAGGGAAGGAGAGGAATTGTTGTGAGGGTTTTGATGGAAACTAGAAAAGCTTTAGCTAAAATTTGATTTATTAGAAAAGCAATAATCTATTTTTTTCAAAGACATTTTCTTCAAAATCATTATGCTTTTATTGATCTGCTTCCATGGTTACATACCATATTTCAGTCCAGGGAAAAGGACTCTATAACACATCATTACTTCAGGCATATGATATCTCTTTTGAACACAGGAATAGATTGATAAGGTTATCTCCTCACATTCCAGTGATTAACAAAGCTTTTGGCAACCCTTCCTCAATATTTGAAGGACAAAATAAATAAATAAAATAAAAATTAAGAGGCAGGCAGAATGAATATCTGGATTGAAGTTTGTTGATGAAAAGACTTGTACTTCATTTGAACACATTTTCCTTGCAGACCTGTCCCCCAGTAGCAGTGCTGCCTTAGTGTAAATTTAGAAGGTAAATTAGACTGGATATGCACTCTAAATTTTAGGATTTTGCACATGTGTTTGCATAAAATATATTATACATGTCACCTTGAAAAAGCTGTAGAACTGTAATAGTCAAGTAGCTATCTGTACAGATGAATTTAAAAAAAATTGTCTGATCATAAAAAATTGTTGGTTTCTCAACAGGATGCACCAAAATTATAAGCCATTTTACCTTTATTTGCAGGAGCATTGCTGTGATTTCAGAGGGACTCATTCCCCCAGCTGGTAAGTACTACATATATGTTCTGATTATGGCCTCGTGTTCAGGGTAAAATGTTGCCCTGAACTAGGCACACCAATGCCCTTAGGTTAAAAGGGGTCCTATGATCTATGTAATCACAGCCCCCACGTCAGAATCAAGCTGACTGTGGTTTAGCTGCCCACAGACAGCAGCTTTTTTCAACACCAGGAATAATTTCTCTTCTGCAGAAGTCAAAAGGATAAATATACTCTTGTCAGACTTGGTGTCTCTCTGAAAGCCCAATTATTTTCAAATGCCTGTGAATGCTGGTGGATGCTGGTTCGGCAGAGATGTCCATAGGGATGTGCACTCCACAGCTGTGGCAAGAATCAGATCTCTGGTCTTGGTCCTCAGGAGCCAGGAAACCTTCATGGTCCCACTGAGTAAGGACAGAAGAATGCACTTTTATCCTGGGAAGTGGCAAGGTCTAAAGTTTTCTCTCAAAGAAGTGAATGACCTGCTAAAAGCAGTGCTAACCTTAAAAGAAGTTTAGCTTGCCCTGTCAGGGCTCTGGTCTCTGTAAACTGCTCAGTCCTGGGAAGCCCAGGACTGAACTCAGCAGATTAGTGCTTCCCTCACCGCAGAGATCATGGCAGTGCCATGATCCTCTGTCAGGGAGCAGCAACTGTATGAAATGGGGATCAGCCAGCACAAATTCCCACTCAGACCTGGGATGGGCAGGAAGCATAGATGTAGTTTTTTTCACAAAGCTATTCAGGCAGCCTCTGGCCTCAGTCCTAGGGCTGAGCAGCTGCCTGCCTCATCCTTATAAATCTGGATGACGACAGTCCTGGACAAAGCTAAGATTCAGGTAATCAGGAGTTCCAAATTCCCCAGATACTCTCGCAATTGCAATCAAAGGTACCAACTAAACAGTGCTGGAGCCTCAAATCCTCTTTCTACCCACTGAGCCATGTCTAGACACCACTGCTACTAGTTTCTACTTGACACAGTATATTCAAGACCGGTTTTACTGAAGCCTTCTCAAAACATTCATTTGTTTCCTGGAAGAGGATTCAAAGCCACACAGACTTTCAAAGGACCTTGTGGAAAACACTGTATTGAAAATATTACTATTCAAAGTAGGCAACAGTCTCTATCCTAGAAGTGTAAATAAAGATGGGAATACACATGTATATCCATATACCCACACACATATATGGGTCTATACACACATAAATGGATACACAGCCACCATGCACAGATGTATACACATGACTTTTGCTTGATACTTGAGAAACTGGTGAACCACAACTAATCCAAATCTGCAGAGATAGGCAAGGAACTATGCCTTTCTCCTGGGTCAATGAACCATGAAATGGTTCAGAGAGGTCACTCCCCCAGGGCAGTCTCTCTCCCCTGATGCAAGATGGGCTGCAGTTCCAAGTGAGACCTCACCATACATTGTCCAGGCTGCCTCCCTACTCCTTTGGGAATAGCCATTCCACACAGTAGCTGAACAACCTTCCCTGGCTGTCAGTTTTGTGCATCCTGGCATTTCTTTTTTTTTTTTTTTCTGATAACCACAGGAAATACTACATTAAATCAGCATCAGCTGTAGAGTTTCATGTTCTGGCACATCCTGGTGTGCCAATAGTTGCAGTCTGAGACCCATACATCAGCATGTCTTTCAGAATAGCTAAATCATTCCTGACAAGTAGATGCCTGCAGTAGTAGTAGATGAAAAACAGATGAAAAATGGGCTAGCTTGACAAAAACAGGCTTTTGGAGAAGGAACTTACTGGCTGGCTTGCAGAATTCTCTCTTGGTTGAGGATTCTCTGGTTCAGTGTATTAGTGCCGAGTTCTCCTCTCATCACTCTAGTGGTTTTTCTCTTGCAACTTTATTCATTTTCCCTACTCTCTCTTCTTCGCCTTCCTGCCATCTCCAGTTTCTGGTATCAGAATGTCTGAGAGCTAAAATTCAGTTTTTTTCTTCTGTCTATCAAGTCTTCAGGACACTGAGACCTGCCCAGCTGGAATATTTTCAAAATACACCAGTGTCAACAAACCTTAACCAAATGTATTCCTCCCTGGCTGTGCTGCAACTAACTTCTCCCCTCCCCTGTTTTGTGTGATTTTCATGAAAGTCATCAGCAAGAGCTATTTGAAAAGGTCATTTTCCACCTGGAATGAGGCAAAAATTAGTTGAGAGGAGAGAAGCAAAGTAGCGTTCCATGAATGCAAACTTCCCCTTCTGTCTGAAAATAACACCACCAGCCACAAACATACATACTAGAAACTGCACCATTTCCCTCCTCTTGTAAAGGCATCACATAATATTTGTTGATTTGCTCTGAAATCAAATAAAACTTCATGTATTCTTCCGAGCTCAAGGGGGAAAAAAGCCCCAACAAACCAAAACAAATTCACCAGCAAAGTCTGACATGGAGTGAGCTTAAATTCTTTGTTCTGTGGTTGCTCTGACTTTAGAATTTCCACAGGAAATGTCATTATCACACACTGCCCTTTGACAAACATTGTGGGAGCTGAATCCACAGGGAAAAATGTCCCTTTTAGGAAGGGTAGTGCCCAGTTTCATTATTTCCACACCTGCAGAGAACAGTTACAATTTTCTCTGTAGTGCCTTTTTTATGATACAGATGACAAGAAAGAACACTGATTTTGAGTGGTGCTTGCAGGCAGCCAATACTAGTGATGAAGCCTTTGAAAATCAGGTTTCCTGCTTGTAGCACTGAGCTGCAGTCTTTGGGGAAATTAATGGCCTTTCTACACTCAAATCAGAGAAAAACAGGGGTCCACTTCTGCCCACTGCAAAGTAAAAAGAGAGTAAAATAAAACCCAGTCCACAAAAACATGATTTTTGTATAAAAGCAGACTCAGAAGAGGAAGAGCTGTCCTATGGTTTGAGCAGAAGCCTGATTTTGTGGGACAAGCACTAGCTCTACTAAGTGATTCATGGTCTTAAGAGACTGGGAATGTCCTGGTCATGATGCTTCAGGGACGTTCACATCGCCAAATTATGGTACCCTTGATTTAGTCCCGTGTGCTCTTCCCTGAAATGTTCACCATGCACAGGGGTTTGATCACCTCTTTCAAAGACAGTACCCAAAGTACCCTGTGGTTCTCAGTCTACTTGCTGCTGGAAAAGGAAAAGCAGCAGATGTGTTTTGGTCAGGCAGGAAAAATGAAATGCTTTCAGGACATATAAGAGGGAACAGCTGGTGGTGTCCATGGGAAGAGAATGGTGCTCTCTATTCCACTGAGGTAGTTTTCATCAGGAAATGTCAACATGGCTGTGCAGAGTGAAAAAGAAAGTAAAAAAGAAAGTCAGAAAGATGTCAGACTGTCAAAATGGGGCAGGTCTTGGAGCACAGTAGCCCTAGCAAGGCCCCAGAAGCAATGGCTTGGATGTGTTACTCCTGTCTGTCTGTCTGTCTCAAAAGGGTCCTATGAAAACAGATGCATTTTAAGGGTGCTGAGGTCCACTCCCAGAGGACATATATATATTTATACACATACACACACACATAGAGCTTGTCTCTTTGTTTGAAAGGAGAGTGTAATTCTCCAGAGTGTTGCATTTTTTCAAGAGCTCTTTCTAAGCAGTAAGGGAGAAGAGGCTGTTGCTGTATGATAAGGAAGTTTCTGAGTGATAATTTAAAGATAATCTTTTAAGATTTGGAGCAACCTCATTATGCACACTTCTAAGTGACTTAGATACAAGTTTTAATTATTTCTATCTCTATCTTGAAGTTTCCCCAAGAAGCCTTTTAAAAAAAGCCCACAGCTCATAGCTGAACTGGGGCCCTGCAATTCATAAACTGTACTTTAACTTTGGTTGACTGGAAATAGGTCTAATCCAATTGCATTCCAGCCTTCACTGGAATAATAATACTGAACAAATAACCCCACAGCCAGTAGGACATTGCTTTTCCTGCCAATCTCAATTTTAACTTGATTGTTTCTTAATGCCATAGGCGATGTCAGGGTGACTCAGGACAATATGTTGTTGAGGAAGAATAGTCTGAAATATTACTCTTAATCCCATTTTATAGGTGCCTGTAAATGTTAGTGGTAAACCATAGCCAGATACCTGTGGGGAGATTTAATAACAGGGCATTATAGCCAGAGGACAAAAAAATGGCAGCCGAGACCTTCTTTTTTCTGCTCCTCTGAGGATTTCTCACTTGTAGGAGTGAAATATATCGTACGAGGTGATAAAGTTTAGTTTAACACCAAAAACCTCTAACAATCCTTTTCCCTCGCAGGGTAAGCAGTTGTGAACTCAGCTGTGAAAGAACCTCAGTGAGACAGCACATTTCACTTGTTGAATCACAGAAGGAAAGAAGGGAAAAAAAGCCCCACAGTCTACTTTTATATTACACTGGCAAAAAAAAGGAAAACTTTGTCAACTGCTCTTATTCCCTGGACTAGAGAGCAACCTCTGGATAACAGCACTGATACTTAGCTCAATACTTTCTAGGGTTGTATGTAACTTTTTAATGTGTGGCACCACTTTGGTGAACAGTCATACTTGATTTTTGAATGCATGCATATTCTCCTTGTGTTGTTTCCATCTGACAAACTCAATTGTTTTTATCATTCTTAGTCCCTAAACACATATGTTTATATATATATATATTTATATTTAATATATTTTGTATTCTTGATTTCCATCCCAACATTAAGATTGTAGCTGATGAATCTTTCTGTAGGATAACCTGGCCATCTGTGTTAACAATGCTTTCCATCTTCATTTCATCAGCTTATTGGCCTAAGAAGCAGGAGTGTGTTAATACAAGGCTATTATGGAAAATATTAGGTACAATCAATTCCAAAATGTGACCTTTATGAACTATATTAGTTACATTTTTCAAGCTTCATATACCTCCTTTCAACACTGCTTGCTATCATCTTCTTTTTTTATTCCTTATTTTATAAGTTATTACTCCTCCACTATAACTACGTTCCGATCCTCCAATTTACTTTTCCTTCTCTATCTTTTTCCCCAATTTTTTAACCTATAAAATGCTTTTTTTAAAGGCAAGAACATCTACCTTTCCTGTAAGGGAAATTCCCTTATCAAATGCAGTTATTTTGTGATCTACCTCTGGAAAATCCTCATTTCACTTGATCCCACTTTTCAGCTACTTTGACATCTGGAGTTAGTCTTTCTACCAAAGTGTTTTAAACATTTGAAGGCTACAAAGGACTAAAAAACTGGACCTGCATCATCATTTTTCACTTCTTAAATATGTGCTATTTCACTGCTTAAAAATGTGGTATTTGTTCTTCAGTCTTGCACTACCACCTCCTAACACAGCAGTCTAATGAAAATAACTTTCTATACATTAAAATTTGTCGGAAAAACTATTCTCATTCATGGTCACTCCCATGAGAAATGATATAGTGATTTTTCCCCATTTCGAAGCCCTTTATATGACACTTATCCCAAGAAAACATGATCAGACATACTAACACGAGAAATTTTGCATCAAAATGACCAAATTTTCATATTTTGTTTTTAACTGATGGATTAGACAGTTGAAATAAATCTTCTTAAAAGTAATAGAGAGCTTGAGGTTTTATTGAATTAATCTGAGAAAAGGAGCAAGTATGATGTGCACTATGCAATGTCTTTCAACCTCATTGCCTGCCTATTAGGCTGCAAGAAAAGAATATTTAAGTGTCTGTTTATTAACTGATTGTCAAAGAAATCTGATTATTTCCGGCATATAGCTTTGCACAAGAAAGAGTAAGATGAACTGAAGAGGAACAAAATGATTGATTCATTTCCTTTGGGGGAGGGGAGGGTGTAAAATAAAATAATGAAACATAAATGTGTCAGATCCATTTATACAGGATTGATATTTAATTTAGCTCCCTTTGAAGTTGAAATTAAATTTCTTAAGAGGTATTATTAAAAGGGAGATGGAATGTAACCTTCCATCAAGCTACCATTATTTTAATACATCTTTAAAAAAATGAACTTTTTTTTCCTGAAGTGTGCTGGTAAATTGATTTATGCAGTTCTAAGCAGTAATTATGGAATGTGCTTATCTAGACACCTTCTGTTTCTATTGATCCTACACATTATTCTGATGAAAAGCTCATAATTCATAGCATTCTCGATGTTTAGAATTGTTGGAATTATTTATAACTTGCAGTCCAAGGGTGCTGCTAGTGAAATGGGGTTTGAAGCTGATTTGCAATGCACCAAATTGTCTGTTTTCAGGCCTTGAGCACAGATAGTTACAGCACTCTGCTTTGCAACCCACAAATGGAGAGTGCAGCACCACTGTGGAAGAAAAAAGACCAGTGGAGGGTAAGGAAGTGACAGTCTTTCCAATAGTTTCAGAAAAGGAAAATGGCTAAAGCAAGAGATTAAGAAATCTGTAGAACTGCTGCAATAGGCAAAACAAGTGCTTTGATGGGTGCTGGGAAAAGAAATGATTGAATCTACCCTAATGTTCTTCTGCTAGTGGCAGTTACTTCCTTCAACAACCTGTGATATTTGTGTTATTTTCTTCAGAGATTTCCTATGAGCTAAACTGAAGAGGTATCCACACTGTAACACTAAACCATCTGTTGAAGCTGTAACTGCTACTACTACTAGAAACTGCTGGGGGGAAAATAATAGCCTTTCCTTCTCAGAGCAGTGAGGACTGAACCAAAGGCTGCCAGTCCTTATCACAAGATTTGCTCCAAAAATACCCCCTCATGAAGTCATTATAGGGGAAGATGTCATGTGCCAGACATGAGAGCCCTTCCTACTGCTCTGCTGTGAGCTGAAACCCACACAGGAGCCTGTGAAGAGGGAGCAGCTTCCCCTGTGTGGCTCTGCTGGGAGGGAGGAGTGTGAGGACAGGGGAGGGAAAACAAGGCAAGAAATGAGAGGACAGGTAATTTAGTGAACAGGTGATACTGCTCTGGAGGTGTGTGAAACAGGGGTGAAGTGTTGCAGCATTTTGCTGTTTCTGGTGGTGCTGCTGGGATTTGACTGTCCCTGCCCATGCTTTTAATGGGGATAAACACCAGTATTTATGGCCCTGCCCTGCCAGCACTGACTTCAGGAACTACCTGGCTTTTCTTTATCCTTTAACCCCATCAGGGACAAACCAAACCAGAGAATTTTTGGGCACCTTCTCTATCTGCAGGAAATTCATGTGCTATGTAAATTAAAAGAGAGGGTGGCATTTATGCTAAACCAGGTAGTAGTGACAGCAGATTTAGTCCAGGGGAGGAACATTCTGAGAGACACAGTGGTGGCAACACAACCTGACAGCCATCAGAGTCATTATCATTTATCAGCATGGTACCAGCCAGTAGCTTCAAAGACATCTCAAAAGTCTCTTTAATGGCACATTTCTATCCCATAGCAGAAAGAAAGCTGATCTATATTATGGAGATATTACTTGGAAATTTCTGGTCCACATCTAAACACAGTGATGCACAAAACAAGATTTTTATATTCCTGTCATTATTACCCCTTTGAATGCTACTTTGGATTAGGATGAGGACATTTTTCCTCATCCAGACAGGCCTCTCAAATGCCTTTGAAAGGCCTTCTATAAATATGCAACTTGGTGTTATCCAGAATAAAATTATGGTCTGCCACAGGCTCTGTGAGACAACATTATAGGCCACAGATGACCTAGAGGCTGTAAATCATACATCTCTCAATTAGGTAGAACAAAAAAGGGCATATCCATGGAGCTGTCAGAAACACATGATGTCACAGTGAGCTACAGTGCTCTGAAACCAAACACAGAGTGAGGATATTCTAAAACAATTCCATAAAGAAGTGCACAAAGTGCACAATTAATTATAAATAACAGAGCCATGGAATTTCTTTCAAAATACAATAGAACTTCTTAAACTGAAGATAATTGACATCCCTATTGGCACTGATCTTCACATTTGAAGATTACACTAGATCTTAATAAAAGTAGGAAATTGCAACTGCTCAGCAAAAAGAAAAAGAAGTTAACCCACCAATAGCCACACGCTCCATCCAAACAGCTGTTGGGCATGGAATTTACAACACAAATTTAAATTCTAAGGTAGTCAAAATTACCTTTATTTAAATTCAATTTGTGCTTTGTTTGGTTTTTTGTTAGCTTGGTTTTTAAATACTGACCGTCAGCATCAGAATTTTCCTTAGATGTGACTACATAGCTGAAATTTCATTTAGGAAAAAGTTTGGAACAAAAGGGATTTTTTTTTGTCTCATAATGACTTCTTATTTCTAACAGTATTGTCAGAAAACAGGCATTCAAATAAAGACAACAAAAGAAACAAAATGTATTCAAACAGTTCTAATGGCTTAAGCTGAGACTGCTTTTCATTATCAATCTCCTGGGGCTTTCAGAATCATTTTACAGAATTGTTCAAGAATACACTGAAAATTGTTTTGTGAAGTGACCAGTTGTTTCTAATCCTGTGTTTGACCTGCCTGTGTTGCCAGCCTCAAACAAACCTACCCTTACCTGATGCGAGTCCCAAAACAATAAACTCAACCACTCTCAGGGCGTTGGATGGGCAAGAAACAGTGACAATGTTTATGAAGTCAATTATGTTAGTAACTGATTGAATTAGGATTAATTTACTTTTTCAAAATCACTATTTTTTCCCCCATCCTTCTTTCTTTTCCAAAGACACCATAATAGGAATCTTTGGAAATTGTTTATCAACTTAAAGGAAGCTTGGTTCCCTCAACAACTTAACCAGAAACATCTCTCAACTTCAAGTAAAGCTTTTTCTCATCTTCTTTCAGAGCTTCTGACTCATTTTATCTGCAGAGACAACTTTTCTACTTCTTCCATTCCTGGTCCAATATTTGCAAATTCCTGGGAAATGAAATGGACAGTGAGCTCCTCTCTGACATTGATCCAGCCAGCTGAGCTACCAGCTGCCCTTGCTCTCGTGAGTGGTATTTTTTGGGGTGTGAGAAGAGGGAGGGACATTTGTGAGCAACACATTTCTACAGAAGCTCACCCAGGAGCACGGCAATTGGAAGATTCATTCTGATAGCAAGGAAGCAAATTAAAGGGTGAGCACTGTAGTCTGAGCCAGAGTCTGGGAAAGTTGATGAGAACTGCTCTTCCATTGCCTACTGGCTCCTGCATTTTGAATAAGCTCATTAATGATCTTCAGTTGATGTTGGCTGAATGGTAAAATAAAATATCCACTGAGCTTTAGAGCCAAACTGCAAGGAACTAATTATTTTAATGTATTCTGTACCTGGTGTGTCATGGGAAATCAGCAAAAAAGGAAAGGAAATCCCTAACTTAGTGAAGCGCAGGAAACCTCTCTCACAAGGACAGCCATAAACAGGCTTGAAGTTGAGGATCTGTGGTCAGCATGGCCCTACAAGCTTTGTCATAACACTCCAGGAAGTGTTTTCTAAGACATCATCTAAGAGGGAAACTTCTCATATAGCTTAGAAAGTTTTCTCTAGAGCTCAGCCCTCAGGACAATTATATCCCAGAGCACCTCAGGGGGCTGCTGCCAATAGAGGCTTGATTTGCTGTCCATCATCAGCTTTCTGTATTTTCTTGGAAACTGTTCCTTTAGGCTGGTTCATTATTTTACAATATACCCTGAGGTGACATATATCTATTTGGGTAGCAACGAGGAAAGGATATTGTGACTGAGGAAATTTGGTACAGAGTGTTGGTAAAGCATCAGAAACTGAGTTTTGGGATAAATTGCTTGCATTTCAGGTGCAAAATCAGATTGGGTTTAGAACATTCTCTTTATTTAATTAATTTTGCCAAGGAGAATGTCCAGGTTTTAGAGATTTATTTCAATTTGTCTGGCCACTGGATAACCACCAACACGATTATATATATAACTATAAGGACATGTCCACCTTCATCTTTTCTTATTTCCAAGGACAGTCCACCTGGTAAAAAGAAATGGACTTAAACAGCAGTACAAACACCATGACGTGTTTGGAGGCTGGTTTCTCAAACCAGTTCTTTTTGCTCTTTCCAAATCTCTATAATCTCTATAATTGGCAGAAATACAGACAATCCATCTTGTAGAATATGTGCTTGACTTGCTAAATGTGTTTGACTCATGCTTCATTAAAATATGTGTGTGTAACACTGGAGGAACCCTATGTTCTATAGGCCATATTTACATGATTTACATTAATTTTACTCAACCATATTGTATTATTATTAAAAGGTTGTGGGCTTTTTCTGTTGGCTGGCTGGTTTTTTGTTGTTTTGTAAAGGGTTTACAGCAAAAATCTTACAGCATTTAAGCTAAATTTGCAGTAATCTCTCAAGAAGAAAAAAAAATTGTCTGAAAAACACAAGCATTCATATGGACTTTGAAAGTACCCTTAGTCTGGTCAGGGAGAAAAAGTTGGACCATTTTACCAGGAGAGATGTTAGATTCAGAACAAAAGTTCTTAGATGATGTTATTGGCTGAATAGAAGATTAAATTAATAGTACCTGATTGAGATATTTGTCGAGCCATGAGATTGTCCAGTAAACCAGAAAGAAAGGCAGAGGTTACAAATGATTCATTAAAATTTTTTTCGTCTCTATAGTAATCATACTTGGTGTTATCTTGACACACAGTGCCCTTTGTGACAAGGAAGATTGGTACTAAATCCAGCCCCACAGTGAGTTTATCCAGCACCCAAAAATATTTTACAATATCCCCTTATTTATTAAGGGAAGGGTCTTTGTCTTTCTCAGCATGCTGAGTGCACCATGGGTACTTCACTCCTCCTGCATGTTAATGTTAAGCAGCATCTAGCCAGGAGAAGGTCAATGCAAAGAGATCATTCCAGAAACACTCACTCTCTTCCCTGACCTGAAATCAGTGCACCTTCCTGCAGATGTCATCACCAAATGTCAGCTGGTGCAGGCTGAGGCAGCACGCTCTGATTTCCTTATTATCCACTTGCTGAAACACTTCATTATTCAACCACTTAAAAAACTGCCCCTTGTCACACTCCTGATGGTGTGAATGCACTGTGAATGAGCAGAATTGAGTAATTTAGGCCCAGAGACATTTCTTAAAGCCTTCTAGCTGACTCTTAGCAAATTTGCCTGTATAAAGCCCACTGCAGAACTTCTCCTAAATACTTTTTTTTTTCTTTTTTTAATTTACATTAAAATCTTGGCATTGATAACTGAAGTATAATTTATCTCAACAAGGCAGATTGGTTAAAATATATTCATTCTGAGACAAGAATCCAAGTCTGGAGGAATGCAAGGTAATGTTGAAATTGGAAAAACCACCCATATATCTGTACACATGGGAATTTCCCAGGAAACTGGTCTTTCTCCATAGATCCCACTCTAAACAGCAAGGCCAATTTGCATCATGTGAGCACCTCCCCTTTCTATTCTGTTCAGGATTTTCCTTCCTCAAACAGCCTGTGCCAGCATATACTGTATTGTAAACAAATCACTACTTCCAGCTTATCCCTGTCTTACAGATCATGAAATAATTTCAGCATTCTTTATGATGCAGTTTCAGCTATGCCTGGCCTCAGATATTTTATTGCTGTTTATGATTTCTCCAGATTCCCAGTATGTTCTGCATACCTCTCCCTGAAACTCAAGTATTTTCTGCCAGTCTCTTCTCCCAGGAATGTTTCTTTTCCTGTTGCCCCCCATTCTCTGCCTCTCTCTGAGGCACAGGGCTCCCCAGACTGTTCTCTCTCTCTCCCATTCTGGTTGTCTCGTGTGAGTAGACTGGTAGCTTTACTAATTCAGCTAAGATGCTCCTTCAGTAAAATCTGATATATCCCATGTGTAAGTTTTATATGAGCAGAAGGGAGACACACCAGCAGGTCCACATAGACTGTTCACTGGGCAGTACAGTTTTATCTCGTTACCTGCCATGAAGAAAAAAAATCTATTGTGTTTTGTAGTTAAATAAGACTGTTTGAAAGCACCATAATAAAAGAAAGAGAGAAATAAAGAAAAGAGTAATGAGAGAAGCAATGAACAGCTTTCCAGGGAAGCTAGAAAAAAAAAAAAAGGAGGAAAAACAGGAAAGAAGAGTTGATGAAGCAGAGATGGAAGAAAGGCTGCCCAGGCATGCTTCAAGAGAAGAGGGCTGCAACAATATGCAGACTGCTTGAAAAGGCAAAAAGTTTTTCTTAAGCTAAAGTATTCTTCAGCTAGAGGAAAAGAGAAGGAGGATATTTATTAACTAACAGTATCAGAGACTAACTTAGGATATCTCAATTTTCAAACCGGAATTTATAAATTATTTATAGTAAGGTGCGCAAATGCATGAAAAGCTACAATATTTAAATCAAACTGAAGAGATCAGAGTGAAGTAGAATGATTTCTGAGTTTAAAACCTGAAGAGCTATTTTAATCATTTTAATCCAGTATTATCTTTCTGTGTTTTTCAATGAAAAGACCAGATACTAAACTTTTTCCTTATTGTTTAATATGTCTATATTCAGCTTCAGCTGAATATAGACATATTAAGTCAACAAGAATTTAGCTCTTCAAAGAATAAATATAAATTATATCCCTGTTAAGAAAGATTATATAAAATACACCATGGGTATATGGTGTGATAAATATCACAGTTTGATAGTATAGCACACAAAGAGAAGAACTTTTATTTTTTTAATTATCAAAGGGAGAAAATTGACACTCATGTGCTTGGTCGTGTTCCTCAGACTCCAATCAGACCTGCTGTGCTAACAAGAAACTTGTGCTAAGAACATTTCTCCTTTTTAGCATGCACAATGTGACTTCACATCAAAACACCAGGATTTGGCAGTAAGCAGTATTATTCCTGAGGGGAAATATCCCACGTAGCTGTTTCCTAAGGTGACACACAGGCTAGAGGGACTCAGTTGTCATACCAATTGTTACCACCTATAATTACTTTCAAAGATTCATGTCCTGTAATGAGCCAAGACAGTCCTGTTATCTTTTTGCAGTGATTGATCTGAAACATCTGTCATCTACATTCTCCTGGCTAAGAGAGATGTTTTGCTAAGGAATGATGGGGAGAGCCAGCATTGTCATTGTGTTACAGTACATTATGCATGCAAAATCAAAAACATCACACAGCAGTCTCCAGCTGAAGATTTAATGGCATCTAATTTGAAGCCAGTAGCATTTTGTTTTACAAGGTGGCAGTGTAAACATGTTTGTTTACAAGCCTGCTGCTCGGCAGGTCTGACGTGGCAAAGCGTCAGCAGAGGATGACAAAGTGGAGCCATTTTCTGATGACTCCAACCTCTGCCAAATCATTCCTGCTCTGATAGAGAAGGACAGATTCAGAACCTACCCCCTTTTTGCTAGTTTAAATAATCTGTTAATTGCCTGTTTATTACTTCACAGAGTCCAAGCTCAAGAAATTTGATTGCCTAGAGAAACTTCCCATTGACCTCAAAGCATTTGTAGGACGAGCTTCTGCACAGATCCAAAAGACATTAACCTGTACGTATTGAATTTCTTACTTTGCTTTAATGAACAAAGCATGGCAAGGTATTTGCAATGTGTAATTAGTAAAGACAAGCTGGCTCCTCCAGATTAAATAATAACTGAAGGCCAGATTGTAAACAGAACTCATTAAAGCTATTTGGATTTGCATTACCTCAGAAGCTAGCTCTGGTACAAATTTTGGCTTCGGATTCAAACCACGCTGACACAGCTTAGGGGAAATTGGCGTTTGTTTTGTTATTTCCCTGTTCACCTTTTCACATTATGGAGAGAACAGGAGAGGAAAATCTGGAGCTGATTTTTTCTGGCCTGACTGAAAGGCTAGAGCAGGGAAGCTTTGCCTCACATGCAATTCATTGTCCAGTTTCCAATGGACAGGCAAGAATTTGATGAGTTTTTCAGTTATACAGAGAAATTGCCAGCTATTTGCTGCAGAGAATCAAGATTATTTTTAAAAACTGATTGATAAAAAAAATTAAAAACAAAACTCCAGAAAAGTGCATTTTTTGTACACGTGTCTGTTAGTGTGTGTGTGTGCTCGTGTGAATGCATTCGAAATTTTCTTTCAGAAAGTAATGTATAATTTAACATATCAAACAACTTCAGAATACTACACATCTGAAGACATAGGGAAATATTAGCTTTGATCTTTGGGTCTCCTCATAGGAGCCACAGGGAAATCCACATTTGCTTTATCCATCACTTACCCATACCTACTGGAAGCAAAGAAATGCAGTTCGTATAAAACTTATGTAAATGAACACCATGACACATTTTCCTTCGAAGTTTAAATATTGAGAAAATGTTGGACTTTAAGGTAAGGAGCTCTCATGCAATTGGTACAGTAGGAAAAGTATGCTGTTCATAGATATGAATCACGAAATTGTGTAGCAAAAGGAAAGCAAACACCAATGAAACAGGTTCCAGAAACACACACACTTTTATCAAAATGCAAGGAGTCCTGCTGCAACTGTGTTTCCATTTTAAGCAAGTGTTCCCCAAAGCCCCAGCCAGGATATGTGGGATCCCTGGCAGTGCCCAGCCTGCCCTGCTGTTCCCGATCATTTGTGCCATCCCCACTGACGTCCCCCACGAGCGGCTTCGCTCCGAGCCACGGCAGCGCCGAGCTCTTAATGATGCCCTCAGCCCAGAACATGTATTTTAATGAACGTGGGGGGAATGCTCAGTTCTCACAGCGCAGGCAATGCTGGCAAACACTCAAGGTTGTGTTTTGCTGCCGGGCCCTGGAGAGGCACATACACATCCACACATCCATATTCAAATATTAACCCATGTCGGAGAGAGAATATGCTTTGTTTTATCCTGCAAACTCACAGTGGCTGCAGAAAGCCACCTGAAGGTGTCAGGGGAGCTTAGGAGAAAGTTTATAAATGGGTCTGACAAAGTGTAACAAGGAGAGTGAGAACTCTTTTTTGCTATAGTCTGGCTTTGATGTTTTAATATTTGATATTATTGTAAGGGAGCCTGAAACACGAGGAAAGCCTTTTGTGAATATTTTTAGGGCAGAGAGCCAACTCAGTTCCCTATTACTAGGTCAAATGGTGTGGAAGCTCTGCAGTAGAAGTTTGCAGCATGTTAAGCAAAAGCAATATAAGCGTATCCTTCCTTCTCCCCCCCAACACTCTCTTTTTGCTTTTTTTTTTTTTTTTTAATTTCAATTTCAACTAAGAATGGACCACAGATCAATAGCCAGTGGTTAAACACCTAATGAAGGAACACAGACAGATCAAATGAACTATTAATGGACATATGCACAGAGGGCTGGCCTCTGAAAACCCAAGGCTCAGTTTTCCATGCTATGATATCCCACTCTTGAGGCCAGATAATTTAAAACACATGTGACTTTATTGAAGCAACTCGCTACACAGGAAATTTTCGACAGTGATCATCACCTAAAAGAGACAAAAAAATAATATCTGCAAATTCACTTTACAGTGCTTTTTACCCCACAGGCAAGAAAAACACACTACAGTTTTGCTTCACTTCACTGAACTGGAGAGTTTATAATTTTGGGTAATTGGGGGAGACTCTAGTCCTGTCCATGTATCTGAGACTTCCTTTCCTCATCTTCACACTTTTTCCCCACTTCTAGCAAGAGGCAGACCAGAAGCACCACCATCTCTTCCCTTCTGCTCCATTTGGGGCATTTCTGGCAGGCTGAAAGGATGTCACGAGGGATGAGTGCAGCAGCTCTGCGATGCCAGGACTGAGTTGCTGAACAGAGTCTGCATGGGACCTTACCAAACTAACACTCTGGGCCATCAGCACAAGTGGGGAGACAATAAATTACCTTCTTTTACCATCCTTCCACATCTGCTGTAAATGTGAGGGAAAAATCCTTCCTCCATAGCAGTGATCCTGAACAATTTATTGTGAAAAGGGGAACCTCACTTTGTGTTCCCCACTGCTACATTCTCCTGCAGCTGTGAGGAACAAATAATTCTTATTTAAATGATCATGAATCTCTATTCTTTCAAAGCAAAACAAGCCCAAAAAAAATGGATGTATCTTGTGGTGTCTGAGCTGTTGTGTCCTATAGCCAGAAATTTTCATTAAAGACATCTGTGTGAGAATAGTGAAGATAACTCTTTCCCCTTCACTGAGGCTGAGATATGAGGCACACGTGAGAAGACAGAACTTCAGAAGAATCAGATTGCTCATGGGCAGTGTAGAGTGCTTTTATTATACAAAATTAAGGAACTACTTATCAGCTGCTGAAAGCAACTCAGAAAACAAAGGTAGTTAAAGGAGTTTATCCTCCAAGCAGGCAGAAGCAAAATCAAAAGCAATTTCCAGACAAGATGAGCAGGTAGATGGTGTCCTGTCCTCCCTGACTGAGCTAAGCACAAGAAGAAAAAAGCTATTTTGTTTGTATCAGTCACATCTGTTTTCCCAGATGTTGCTGAAATACACATCTGCCCTCTTCAACAGGAACAATAGCAGTAACTGATTTTTGCAATTTTCCTGTTTCTCGTGGTGTAATCACCAGGTATTCTGATATTTTTTCAGGACACAAACCCAAAGAAAAACATGCTTTTAGTGGTAAACCTTGGACAGACACAAAGACTTTGTTTTTTCTTCTCTCCTTCAAGCAGTGCTGCCACACTGACTGTTCAACAGGCACAGTAGAGACCCCACAGTTTAAGGCTGCATCCACAGGGACCAAAACTAACAAACTAGAGAAACTGCTCTTGAATTGGGAAATTATCATATTCAGCTTGGTGAGAAAACTTTGTTTCTAAGCATGTATTGCTAGTAGGGAACAGTGCTTGTCTTTGCCAGTAAATGCTTTGCCTGTTAAGCAAAATACAGTGTGGAGCTTCTGGTGAGGTGGTGTGCTGCTAGTAGTCTTCTTAGGCCTGGTTTACTTTTTTATGCCCTTCAGGCTGCCTAACCGGCTGAAGGAAGATGATGTTAGAGGCTACTCTCCACAGGAACATTCAAGTCTCTTTAAAAATCAGATATTCATGAGATTTCTCAACTGAAGATATGAGACTGGAAAGCAAAAGGACAAGGAAAAGAAGTCCTTATAGGACAAAGACAGTTTGCCATATCTCCCTGCCTTTGGGGTCAAACTGTGTTGTCAGTGTCCTTAAGGGTCAATGTCTGCCCTTTCTTTGTATTAGAGGCTTATTTGGAGACTCTCTCAGCTCTGTTTCTGAACAGCCATCAGCCTGTCAGACATTAGGATGATTGCATGTTTAATTCATCAGACTGTCACAGGATCCATGTGTCTGTGCACAGAGGGCCTACAGACATCAAGAGAAGAAACAGAAGAAAGAATTAAAGGTTGAAAAATTAAATTAACGTGTATTTAACTGTAACTGAAAGTTTTTAGGGATATGCTTCACAAAATGGTTCATATGTGATGATTATTGCATATGACAA
This sequence comes from Corvus cornix cornix, assembly GCF_000738735.6. NCBI lineage: Eukaryota > Metazoa > Chordata > Aves > Passeriformes > Corvidae > Corvus > Corvus cornix. Next base: position 10,916,520 of record NC_046336.1, read on the forward strand.
AAAAGACCCCAAAGCAAACAAAAAACCTAAAAAAATTAAAAACCTAAACAAACAACCAAACCCTGCAAATTTTTCCAAGAAGCAGATGAAGCCCTGCAAGATTCCAGAGGAGGGTTTATTTAATTTCATTGCCTGCCAGTGGGTCTGAGGAGACTAGTTCAGATGGAGATATCTGTACTGTGATCACACATACAATTAACTGAGACAGCTTATCCAAGGCTTACTCCCAGATTATGCATTTTTTAAGAACGGGTCCTGGGGTCATAACTTGGACTTTAGATTTTTAGACTTTTCAACCACTTGAACTTAAAAAGCAAACTATAAATCAACTCCTTCCCACAAAACCAGCTGTGGATGTCTCAGGAACATGGTGCTTTGTCTTATTCCTCTGGTACAATCACAGAAAGGGAGCCAAGAGAGACTTCTGTGCTTCTGTATATTGTGACCTTCCAACAATTGCGTGCTAATGTGGAAATAAACGGCTATGAATTTTATTTTTAGAGATTTTCCTCTCATAATCCACTAAAATTTGGTCATATTTCTCACACACATTAATATACTGTTTGTATCATACACACACAACCGCACATACAATCTTTTCCACCAAGGAAGGAAATTGAAATTCTAGTCTATTTAGAATTAAACTGAGTGTGGCTTCACGTTCTACAAATCAAAACTGTGGCAGCTTGCAACTATTGTCACATTTAATGAGTTAATGTCTGTACAGAGTTTTGAGCATCTCAGATATTGTATAAATTGTGTGTATTATAATGAATTAATTTGATTTCATGAAAAGCTGTACATTTCATAGTATCTAGTTTTGATGCATCTCTAAGGACTTATCTGAATTTAAAAGTTTTCCAGAGAAAGTGATCCTAAAAAACTCTCTCAGCATGGATGATATTTATCCTAGAAAAGAAAACGAGAAGAGAAAGCCAGCACAAGTCAGCAGTTCTGTTCCTTTGCAGAAACAGCTAACAGTACTTTTCTGAACTGTACTGATAAAAAGATTTTCTTGCCATTACTCAGGCAATATATATGCAATTTTCTCACATATATAATTGTAAGAAATTTATTATAATTACCAGTGTGGATATAGCCAAATATTTCAAGTATATTAATTTCCAGTATGTGGGTGAATGCACCAAACAAACTTCCATAACCTTCAGCAAGCCAGGAGCTATAATATCAGGTTACAAGGGAATGGCTGGATGGATAAGGCTCTCTTTCATGTAAGGAAAAATGTTTTGACAAAGAGAAAAAATATCTTTGTGTTGGACATTCCCCATGTCTTGGGATTCCTGCATTAGCATTTCATAATGGAGTACCCAAACTCTAAATACCAACCAAAAATGTATACTCAAATTACTTTCACAGCCGTTTTTTAAGCAATCTTTCATTTTCTCCTGATGTCTGTAAATAAATAAATAAAGGAATAAAATATTAATGGTCCCTGCTAATCTGATAGTATATTCCTGCCTTTGATCTCCATGAAGTAAGGATGATCAGAAAAGCATATAATGTATGTCAAAGTCTGACACTGATCGTGTTTGCACTGGTTCCTTCATTTACAAGATTATGTTCATGTGGCAACCTTGATGGAGCAGCACTAAATAAGATAAGCTACTAGAGTCTCTTGGAATGACATGACAGTACTTTTTTTTGTGAACTTGTGACTCAGAATATAAAAAAGTTAAAACCACATTGAAACTCCTTCTAAAAATATGGTCTGGGGTTATTTCTTTCCAAGTTAAGGCTAAGGCTGGAGGAAAAAATATGGAAAGATCTTTTTAATTTTCCCATCTTGGAATGTAGTTTGTTAAATATTCTTCAGGGACTGGGCATTCGCTTTGCATCTCCTCAGTGAGCTACAGGAATCTATTGCTAAAGAAGAGTTCAAGCACGTTCTTAGCACCAGCTCTCTCTGATACTGGGGAGACAGAATAGTCCCATGCCTCAGGAATGCCATCTCAATCCACTCTGTCCCAAGAGCTGGGCAGCACAAGCAAGGAGCAAAGATCCCAGGTTTTTCTTTCCATTCTTTCTTACTCCAGAAGAAATAACAAAGTTGAACAGAAGGGCCAGGACCTCCACTGACTCCAAGAGCTCTACAACTTTAAAATCAAGAAACAAAACAAGATGCATTTTCTCAACGCTGAAATGAGCCTGTGGCTCTATTTTAGCAGGAAGGAAGCTGCCACAGAACCTTCTACCTCATCTATATCCCTGTCTATATCTGACAGGACCTACAGCTCCAGTCTTCTCCGGCCCATGGAAGACTGGTATTCCTTCCTCCTCCTTTCCCAGAGCAAAATCCATGGAATATACCTGTATCATTAAGACCTCCTATTCCCAGAGAAGAAATCTGCGAAGACAAATATTTTTATTTACTGAGGATTTGCTGCCGTGCCCTAGTTTATGCTGTGATGCGCCAAGTTTAACTCATACTGGGGACACAGTAACCACAACTCCAAATAAATCTCTCTCCTACTTGGCTTTTTCTCAGCACCTGGAAAATCAGGTGGCTCTTCCTGTGTTTTGACCCTTTGAAGTCACAATTCAGTCCATTGCTTTAACACCAAGAGAGAGATACTGATGATAGGAGTCTCACACCCACAGTTACAGCAACATTTCCTCCACTGCAATGATTCTTTCAAAAGGGCAAAAGTTGTTATTGCACAGAACTTAATTATTCTAGGTCCTGCACCAAGGCTGTGTCAATGAACTATACCAGAAACTGAAGACTGCTGGAAACAATCCTGTCTTCTCCAGTTTCACTCTCTCTGTCTCACATTATCATTCTCTAACACAAATTGAGTGTCACATGGATATTTTTCACTTAAAAACAAAAAAAACTTCTTCCTTCAGGTCACTATCAAAACAAGACAATAATGCATAAACCAAGTGGGAGGCTGAAAAAACACAACTCAGAAGCAATGAGTCACATTATTCATTGGGATACTGATAGATACACAACTATTACTGGAAAAAGCATAATGCAAAGCCCTAATCAAAGCAGAAATGCAGCTGTTGCTGGGGTGGAGCTAAGCAGCAAAGTACATGTAAAGAGCAGCAGGAATGAAGACGTATCACTGAAACTCCAGGTGAAAGAGAAATTAGGTTCTGCCATTACCCCAAATGGCAAAGTCGAGTTTGGGAAGGAGACAGTGCAGGGACATTATCATAGTTGGAGGTAGGCAGGGGTGCAGTAACATCCTTCTGTCAGATAAACACCATTCCCTGCAGAGGCCTCCAGTTCTGCAGGCTAATATCTTAGTTCAGCAATCAGCTTGTAAGAAGATAAACCCCTGAATCATTGAGTTTTCCCTTCAGTTCCTCCATTACCAGGAACAGACTCTTCCTGACTCAAACCTGTGAGAAGGGGTGAGAACACAGCATGAGCAATTAGAGCTACAGAACCTAAACTTTTATGGTCTGCATCTTTGCTATAGCAAAGATAAGATTTCAAGGCTCTGAGGGTAACTTAGCCATTTGTTGAGGAAGAAAACAATTTTCTGTCTTGACATAATTCTTCACACAAGACCAATCTAAATATGTAGTTTTATTACCATACCACTTATGGTTCTGAAGGAAACAGAAAGCTTATGTATCTGGACATGATCAGTATCTCCCAGCTACAAGAAACAACACAAAAACCCAACCAAACAAGAAACTGTGAGAAGAATCTCATGCATTTTCTGCTGTATTTATTTACCCCCACTATCCTCTCTACAGTGCACAGGCCCCTAATGCAGGCACAGGAGACGCACACTGGAGATCACTCTTTGACCCCTGTAGGCTTCAATTGATAGAATCACATGTAATCGGAACATTAAATCCCTGAGGTCTTCATGCATGTGAATGAGAGTGCAAATTTCAGGTCTATTGACAAGGCCATAATCCTCTTGCACAACTGTATCACTTCAGCTGAAACAACATTAATATTGACATTCAACAATGGATGCATTGCTGGGAGGGGGAGTGGGACACAAGTAAAAATGAAGGAAATCTAATAATCAAACCACTAATTCTGTAGCACTAGGCTTCATTCTGTTGTAACCTCTGTCCATTCTGCTTTGTTTTTCATGCACTGAAATATTTTAGAGTTTTTTTCTTGCAACACTTATGTGTAAAGAAATTTTAAATACCATTAAAGGATACAAACCTAATCAAACATAATCTGTGCTGTAAATCCACCCAATCATTCTCCTTAGGTAACATTAAGCAACAATCAAAGTTATGTTATTTGTTTGTGTCTTGCTGGACCCAAATCTTGAAGGAATGTTGTTTCTTCCAAAGAGCTACTTTCACATGGAAAGAACTGCTTGTGGCAACCAGGGTAGGTTCACCTAAGGACAGACTTTGCCTATGGCTCTCAGTGCTCTGTATGGGAGTCTCAACTTCACTGGAGTGTGAAGACAACAAAAGTTTCTTGGCTGTTCTATTGGGATCATTTGTAAAGCCCAGTAAGACAGAAAAAAAGAAAAAAGAAAAAAAGAAGAGCTGAAGTAACCAGTCTTAGTAGTGGAGCTAGATGATGTTAAGAAAATGCAAAGTATCTTCTGCTGTTACTTAAATCATTATCATTATCAGAGAGAAAGCTCAGGGGGAAGAGATCCACACTGTGGGCTGAAACATTCAAGCAAGGGATAATGTTTGCATCAATCTTCATCTTTCTCTGGCTGTTCTTGACACCTCTGACAAGATCTGGGTTGATCTTTTCACTTCTTCCTCATCACAAACTTAGTGGCACCTGGGTGAGAACAAACCCTAGATCAGAAGCTCATGTAACCTGGCCAGCAATATACAGGGCTGGAGTCAGGGAGTAAGGACCTTGGCATGCTGAGGACAATGCACCTGCACCTTCTCTCATTTAGATTCAACCCTGTGAAAAGGGTTTGGGAACGTGGAAGGTGAAATGATAGGATGACCAAACAGATCCAGCCAACTCATTAGGCAATGTTCCATGGATCCTCTTTTTTTTAATAAAGCCCCCCCCTTAATTTTCCACATTAAAATTGAATTAACAGATCATATGACCACATTCTCTAAAGCTCTGACATTAGTATGCATTTTAATAGCTAATTAAAAAAAAATCACCTCTTTTAATTGCCAATAAATTCCATATAGGACCCTCTTCTTGAGCTCCAAGCCAAGAGGGAGGAGAAAAGAAGGAAATTAAAAGATGCCACTATTGCATCTCTAGACAAGAGGCAGAAGCACAGATTTTCATGTTACAATTTACTAAGGACTCACAGTGGGAATCTGACATTAATTTCAGCCTAGAAGTCTTTCAGAGGAGGTATTTATCTTCCAATTCTGGAATTGTGGATGTCACGCTCATTCACACTAACTTTTTATTTGATTATTATTTCCAGACGCATAAAGGCCAAAATGCAGATTTGCTCATCTTTCACAGCTCCCATTGTCTTTAACTGCACTGCAACCAGACAGGGAATTCAGACAAAGATTAGGGGGGAAAAATTTAAAAGAGCTATTTTTTGCTTTCTCTCACAGCATTCTGACAGGTTTTATGATGTTACTGTGTGATAGTGACAGTTACTCATATTCCAAGAGACCTGAATATCTATACGGGTGTCCATCTGCATCAGCCTTCTGAAATTTCCTCTGGAAACTCTGTATGCACACATTTCAAGTCCCAAGAGAGTGGAGCAAACAATATGATGTCTACAGAGTTTGCAATGAGAGTTTACTTGGACTTTTGCCATCAAGGCTCTGTAGTTATGGCAATGGCTATTTTCCTCATGCAAAGGAACATAGAGCAAATGTAACACCAAAGGTTTTACAGATGAGTTCCTATGCTTTGATAAAACGGTTGCAGATGGATTGTCTGTGTACTCACATCTTGAGAGGAATTTTCTGTATCTCCTGTGGCTGCTTGTACTACTTAACAGGTAAAAAAATCAATGTATTTAAGATATTATCATCTCCTCTCATCATCTGATCAAAATTGGTCCAAGCAGGAAGGTAAGCATGGGCACAAACATACTGTGCTAACATGTCCAGTTTCTTTAGCTGGAAAGAAGCTGATGCTGTACCAAAGGATGTAAAAAGGGGATGTGCTCTGGAGTTCTCACACGTGAACCTTGGCCCTGCTTGCATCAGGCTGGGAACTGCTGCACTGAACTGATTTTTAAATTTTTTTCCTTTTTTTTGGAAGCCAATGGATTCAAGGCCAACACCTATAGCAAAGGCAACATCTACATTCAGGGCAACGTCTACAGCAAAGGCAGATTTCGTAACAGTCAGGGTTCTACACACTCATACAGAGACAGCATAGGACAAAACTTATAGTGAGGGAAAAGCACACATAGAGCACTGGTCCATAGCTGGCAGAAGGCATCACTGAGCTGACATCATGTGATTTCATTTTAGGTTCAGACCCCATGATTCAGGTGGGAAAGAGAGGCCTTCCCTGCCTCTCCCTTAGATTCAGATAAATATTCCTTTCAAGAGTGATTAAATAGAAAAAGGAGACAGTATTAGAATCTGCTTATACCTTACACTGCAGAGAAAATTTAGCAGGAAAGGATATTTTTGAGGGAGAAAAAGAGGGAGAACTTACGATACTTCGGGCAAGAGTTCGGAGAGAGATCCTTAAGTCCTGGTTTGGATGCTTTATTACTCTGGAGTCAGTGCTGAGCTTTCTGCAGCTCCTTCTGATTCCAAACAGGTAAAAGATCAAAGAAGGCATCAAACCTTCCATGAATTGCAGAACTTTGCTCTTTGTGTCCTACTTCCAAACCAGCAAGATTAAAGCTACCATACTGAAGAAGGTGCAGTGATGGGAAATGCTGGAAATTATGCCTGTATTACAAAATGCAGAACCATGTACCTTGTCATGCTCCCCTTGGGGCTTCAATGTCACCAGAAACAAAAAAAAAAACCAAACCAAAACAACAACAACAAAGAAAAATCCCCCAGACCAAAAAAAAAAATTATTTTGGAGAGAGAGCAGATTCTAAATTCCCTTCACAACACAATTATGCAAAGGTGTTTTTAATGATGAATCTAGAAAATTCAGCAATGTCCCACCCACAGGGTCCCATTGCAAAATTCCAGGGGGAATACTCTCTCCCTAGGGAGAAAGGCCTTTTCCATTTCACTAAGATCGTGAAGGAATTAATGCCACTAAACATAAACACTTAAAATAAAGAAACAAAAAAGGCAGTTCCCTCCCCTGCTCTCTGCTGCATCTCCACGAGGGGTCTCTGCAGACGCAGCTACGGCTGCAGGTGCTGCACCGTGGACGGGCAGGCGATGAGAGGGGTGGGAGATGCTGTGGGTGGGTGATGAGGTGGGGGGTGATGTGTTGGGGGTGCTGAGATGGGGGTGATGCGATGGGGCTACTGTAATGGGGGTGACGTGATGGTGGTGATGAGACAGGGGTTATGTTATGGGGGTGAAGCAATGGGGGTGATGCCATGGGGTGAAGTAATGGGGGCGATGTGATGAGTGGCTTCACAGCTACACCAGGTTTGATGGAGAAAAACTAAGGAAGAGACCAGGAGCATATGAATGTGGTATGTCCTCTCATACACCACCCACCCCAACCCCAGAGGACAGAACAATTGCAGCTCTGGGCATTCACTCGAGAAGAACTGCCCACAGATGTGACAGATAAAGTTTTTTCTACCCTTTCCTTCACTGCATTCATTTTCAATATAGACAGAGTGAAAGTAGGAATGTCCAAGGCTTTTTAGTTCCTTTGAATTGCTCTGAGGTTCCTGTTCCTTTACTGACACTTCCTCCGATCAATAGTTTGTCAGTGCAGGACACTAAGCTGCTTTTTTGGATGAGACAGGCTAACTTGATCATTATCTGAAGGATGCTTTACTTTCTCTTCTATTCTTAAGTTCTAAAAATTAGCACTGCAGGCATTGTGATCACACTCTTTATGTCTGTTTGCCTGTGCACGTGGACTTAATGTGGACTCACATTAAGCTGTCAGAAAATTAGTCATTTTTTTTAACATAATTTTGAAAAATATAGAAAATAGAGTCAAAAGAGACCTCAGGATTACTACCTCACCCAACCAGCTTCAACAAGCAAGAATGAACTCTGTGTAATGCATCTTTTATATTTATCAACACAAGCAGTTTAACATTTGTAATGATGGTGATTTCCAGCCCTCCAGGGGAACTTGTGCAGGTTCTTGACCTCCACATGTCCTCCCTGGGTGGGGGGAGAAAGTCCTTGCCAGGAATAAGAGATGAACGGGTCTTTTGGATCTTCTTGGTCTTCAGGTTGTTTATTTACATGCCTCCAACATAGCATGAAGCAGAGCAAGTACCAAAAGACAAAATGCAGGAAACTCAAGGCCCTTTTAAAGGTAAACTACCCAGTTGTCATTAGGAATGTATATTATTATTACTTTTCTACCAATGCCTAATGAACTATCCAGTCACGCAGCCTGTACTGTAGCATTTTCTAACCAATCATTCTGTGCTACCAACACTGCAGAAAATGGAGTAGGTGAAGAAGAAGGAAGAGACCTGAAAAACCACAGAGATCCTCCATCTTGCCTTCATCTACTTACCATACTAATAAACCTAAAAACTCTAAATTTTTCACCCTGTAACAAACTATATATTATACTACCACCTAACTCACTCTTGTAGATTCTAATTCATCCCAAAGCCTTGGCAACTTTCTCCATGGACGAAGGTTAAAACCAGTGTTTTCTTGGGGGGATGGTTCCTTCAGGACAGGCAGAGAAACATTCCCTGCACTTTGGGCTCCAACAGAACTGATTTCCATCTTTCTGAATAGAAGAAGGCTTCCTGGTTTCTCACCTGTGGCTATTCTAATACCTTTTAAACCCATGTGTCCTTGCACACTTGACCATTTACACAGAAAAATATCTCAATCCCTTTTTTCTTCCCCACTTGGCTAAGGACATGCCACGCTCTTCCCTGCTGAGCACTGAACTGCTCTCAAACCAAAAGGGCTCCCGTTGATTCAGGGCCCAGGCTACCCTGTGCCTGTTGACTCGCTGTAATGGACAGCTTCTCAATTTAAAATGTGAGATATTTTTTCTATATGTGTAATACATATGCTTTGAATTTATTCACTTTAATAAAAGACTTGAGGCCTCAGTATGGAGCTGGCATATAAGCAGTATAGGCACTTAGACTTCTCTTGCCTGACTAAATTTTCCAATTAATTTCAGCTTATCTCACACCTTGAAAAACTACACTGAAACATGTAAATCAGAGAGGCTTTCTCCACTACTTTTCTTTAAACATTGCTGTGTTTAGAGAAAAATTGGAGTCTTTCTCCTCAGCTGAATCAGAAAATCAGATCTCTATACACTGAGAGAAGCAAAAAATATCTGTCCTGGATTCAAATATTCCCAAATGATGTTTAATCCCAGGCCTCAAACACAGCTGCTTTTCTGTGATACAGAATGTTCTTTAGTATATATAAGCTTTCCTGAGAGTGGAGGGAAAGGCTCAGAGTTTAGTGCTCTTATTTTCATGTTCATATTTTGATAGAGAAAGCTGATCAGATAGAGGTGAAAGGCTATTTGACACTTTCTTAACCTGATCAGTATTACAGGGCTTCTTATCTCTTTAAGTAGAGTCACTGGTCTGGAAAAAGATCTTAAGGTGCAAGACTCATCCCACCTGCTCAACTAAAGTAAAAGGCATCCTAAATCCTGGCAGCACTGAACATAAATGTTTAAGGTCTGAAACAGGTCCTGGTTCAGCAAATTCCAGTTTCCTCAGTCCCCAGCAAGAGTGGGCATCCAGAGCTTCACAGGCAGAGAGAAAGAGGGGAAAAAAAGCAAAAAAGAATCCCAAACAAAAAACCTACAAAAAAGTAATTGAACAAGCCTTTTCCTGCTTCACTGAATTTCTATCCTATGAAGCATTAACCATTTATAATGTATACAGCCTTCTCCCTGAAGGCTACCGGAGCCTTTTGCAAGCATTTTATGCAAGACTCATAAGATATAACAGTGCTGAATTCCATGTTTACAAAGCTTGACAACAATTTACTTCAGATTTTACAATAAACTCTGTGTGTGTCTGAGTATGAGGAGTTTGAGGTACATATTTTCCCAAGCTGCCTTCTAATGGCTTTTTCTTACAGAGCAGGTGAGGCACTGTATTCATATCTACTGTGAAAATGTCTCATCTCAAACACTGTGGACTTTCACACCGGGCAAGACATTGATCTGCAGCCTCTTTATTTGAATATGTCATTCTAGGTGTTATTTCTTGTCTTTTGTGAGCAAAAAAAAAAAAGGACAAAAACAAACTGTTAGAACCAGGACACTGAGCTCTAAAAATATCCTAGAGAAGAAATAAAAGCAGACATGCAGACATATCCCTACTATCTTTTTCCTTCAGTTTTTGTGTGTTCCCTATGCACATCATAATTGCTTGCATTCTTTGGATTTGTCTGCTGTGGTTCATAGTAACACTGCTCCAGCAAAATTCATGAGTGAGCGGGAGCCACCTTTCTCAGGAGACTTAAGGCAGCTCCATGGGAGCATCAAACTGCAATTCCCTAATGCAAGGAGTGGAAGCAGGGAAACTGTCACCAGGAGAAATCTGACATGTGATGGGTATCTCACAGCCCCTCTGAAGATCTGGAGTGAAGAATGGTCAAGCTGACCTAGAGCAGCAAACAACTACACAAGGTAACTTCCATTATTCATAATCTTTTCTTCCAAGGATAACAGCATGTTTAACAACTCAATTTAAAAGTGCATTTTTGGAAACTTACAGCCACTTCTGAGTGATGGATCTATATTAGACCATTTTGGGGCCTCATGGAAAAAGCTATTTTCTGGTAAATTTCCATCCTTTAAAGAAGGTCAAAGAAAGATTTGTAGAAAATAACATCAAAAAGAAAGTACATGAACCCATTAAAAACACACAGATCCATAGATTCAGTGAGACAGGCATTGAAACATTTTCCTGGTCCCTGCCTCACCAGAGAATCTGGAGCTCTTTCTCTTCCAGTTTTCAGGTGAGCAAATGCCTCTGAACTAGTCCACATGGGTTTTAGTTCTATGTATATAATCCAAGGGGATGAGAATTAGTAGTGACAGGGGCTAATTATGGTACTTGAACACAGGAATCTTAATTGAAATAAGTCAATGTCAGCAATGATGGTAGGAAGAAAGAACTGACTGAAGAGATTTAAAATGGAAAAGAGGAGACTGAATTACCCTTTTAAAGTTTCCAGAGAGTCTGTGCCTGGTTCAGAGCAGAATGTTTTTTCACAGGGGAAAAACCCAAACAAAGCAAAGCAAAGCAAAACAAAATGAAACAAAGTAAAGCAAAGCAAAGCAAAACAAAACTCCCCCCAAAGCTGCCACCACCACATGCAACTGCTCTGCTTTATGTCACTCAGAATTACTGCCACCAACATTTTGCAGATTTGAAACTGGGATGGCTCAAAATTCAAGGAGATATCGAAAACATGAGAGAAATGGAATACACAAGACAAAGACTAATTAAGAATAGGGGCTGTGTTGCAGCTCTCGTCTCCCTAAACCATGTGATCACTGGACAGATAGCCATTTGAGCTTTCCTGGATCTCTAATGTTCCAGGAATTAGAAATATCTCAGAAAAAATTCTCTTCAACCCTTTTTTTTAAATTTTCATCTGTAATGAGCCCAGTAGAACTCATAAAAATATTTCTTGCTCAGCTATCTCTCATCAAAAATGAAAGGTAATCATAAGAACTGTACAATCTTAATTTCTTCCCAACCTCCTAAAATTTTTGCTGAAAAAAGCTCTGGTACAGATTACAGGCTGATAGAGTATTTTCTCAAGTTTAATTCTTGTTTCTGCTGCACCAAATGAGGAACAGACTGGTTTCTAGTACTTTTGTTTGCCAGCTTTGTCACTCACTACACAGGTACAGTCTCTGGGATGTGTAAATCTATAAGGGTTTACAATGGCTTCATGTGGACAGCAGTGGCACAAGTTGAGTAGACACCATCATCTGTTGTTGCCATGGAAGGGTCGGAGCTGGAGATCAGAGCGATTCAAGTACCAAAAGCCAATCATCAGCTATCCATCCTCCCACCCTGGTAACTAATTTGTCCTTCAGAATTGGAAACAGCCAAATCAAATTAGGACAGATCAAGTGGCAGTTCAGAATCTGTCTCTCCTGCTTAGACTCCACTTAATCCCAGTTCATGGTTTGCCTTGCTTTATTTCTTTTTCTACTCGTTTTGCCTCCCTTCTCTTCTGTCTCTCTCTGAAGCAGCACTGCGTATTACTGACTCTGACAGATGTTTTTATTGTCATGTATCCCCCTTGTTTATTGACACATGTCTAGGAAGCTATTAGAAATTAATTAGAGGATTAATTACACCAAAGTCTGCTCCTGCACACAGAGCTGGGTTTCAGGTTTCATCACATTTCTGGGATTAGCCATGTGAAGCAGAACATTCCTCTGTTTAGCAGGGCTGGCAGTGAGAGTTGATCACTGGTGAGGGTCAGACTTGAAGGCTGCCCTCAGGGCAGGCATCGATGAACTTCACCACCAGACTCCTCAGGCGGGGTTTCACCTTCCAATTATCGTTAATGGGGCTGATGTGCAGAGTGTGACCGGGTCAGCTGCCCATGGAGGACGGAGACCTTTCCCAGCCTTTCCTCCATGTTCATTTTGAGTTTACATTTTTCATTATTTTTACCTTAAGAAATTGTTCAAACCCTAAAGTAAGAGCTAGCATCACCTAACATTCAGGAGGTCCATTTTGGAAGCAAATCCAGAACTCATCACTACTGGTTTGGAAAGTTAAAAACCCTGCTCTAGGAAACAACAAAACTGAACTTGATCCCACTTTTTCTCATCTTCCTCTACAGCACTGAATGCTCTTTTTGTGCAAGAAGAATGTTTCTCCCATTAAACTCTCATCAGCTGTCATATATTTTTTTAGAAAAACATGAGTTATCAATATGCTAGCAGCTAGATTAAGGTTTTATTTTATATGAGCCAAATTTGGCTGTGAATGCTTTTCCCATATATATCTGCATAATATTGCTGCACAAAAATATCTCAGTTATCTTTCAGTTTTAATACCACTTCTTGGAAATACAGAGGTCAACAATTAATAAGCTCATTAAAACTTACAAGCTGCTTTGATTAATATTCCTTGTCTAGTTCCTTGAGAAATGTACTGTATCTCCCAGGCTAATGAAGACAAGGCAGAGTTATTTAGGTGTTTGTTAACAAAGCTGATTTGCATATAATTAACTGAAAAGAACTCTGTATTTACAAGGGAAACTCTGCCAATCTCTTTTGCTAGGGTATTTTGTGTAAACAGACTAAGTCCATGCCAAATTAACAAAACAAGTTATGTTCCTAAAAAACTAAACTAACACAAAGGGATACAATTTTGGGGGCTATAACTGATAAAAAGTAAAGCACATATTAGAAAACAAACTGCCTTCTTTCAAATGCTGTTTATTCTGTCATGTGGGCTTCTTTCTTGTATGCTTTCATTCTTTTAATTAGACATTTAAATGAACAAAGACTCTCATATTGGATTACCCTTTCCTATGACCTACTTATGGAAAAAATTAGTACCATTTCAGCAAAGCCATGCTTTTGCACAGATGTCTTCTATAAGATTGCTTATCATACACCTGACGTATACCCGGAAGCTCTGAATATGAAATATTATACAAAATAACTAGCACTTGCAGACTGCAGGGTGACCAGACCTTCATTTAAAATGTATTTCAGTTCAGACAAAAATAAAGGCATGGGCCTTTAGCCATTCACTTCCCATTTTGTCATCATGATTACTTCACTAAAAGGGTTGTCAGGTGTTGGGAGAGGCTGCCTAGGGACAGGGTTGGGTCACCACACCTGGAAGTGCTTGGACGTTGTGCAGGTGTACAACTTAGGGACATGGTTTGTAAGTAGACTTGATAGTGCTGGGCTGGTGGTTGGGTTAGATGATCTTGGAGATCTTTTCCAACCTAAACAATTCTGTGATTCAGAGGAACACCTGAGGGAGAAGAATCACCCTAAATTAACAGCTAACTATCCAATGAGATCTTAAGAATCAGGAACACAAGAGGTTGCACAATAGCAAAACTCAGCTGAAGGTACATGAACCTGTAGATCAAATAGCAGAGAGGGACCCAAAAGCTCCTAGTTCATGACCTGACCATGCTACAGGATCCTGTATGACCTTGGTTGTGTCATTTTTTCTAAGGCTAACAGGAACTAGATTTAAAAAAAATAAATAAAAACTATAACTCTATTGAAACCTTATTTACATCAGGTTATATAAAAACTGTCTGATCTCACTAATTATGTTCAACTTCCATTCTGCCTCTTCTACAATTACTCCAATTACTACAATTAATCTACTATTACTTCGCTGTCCAACTTTATGCCCATTTCTCCCATTTATGTACAAAACATTTAATAAATGAAAACAGAAGACATCACATCACAGGCCAATTCCTGCCAGTGACAAGAAGTTTCAGGAAACTTCCCTGAAGGACTTTGTCTACACCAAGAAAAACTCATGGAACAGGACAAGGCTTTTAGGTCCTTAAATAAATAAAACTCTCCCTGAAAGCAGACACAGAAAAAGGTGAGCAACAGAGCTTCCAGATTCCCAAACCTTTCTCTGCTTTAGTTCTACCATAGCAGCAAGTAGAAGAAAAAGAACATATTAAAGAAAAGCTTGTGGACACACTGGCACTTCCAGTCATGGACTTGTTACGTGAAAAGGACAAAATCTGCCCTCTGTGGGGAAAAGATAAATAGCAAACAAACAAGCAAACAGCACCCCCAAATAATCAGTAGCAAAAACCAGTGCATCCAATGTTTGATCAGATCTGAAGAGAAAAAAAATAACCCACAAAGCAACCATAAAATAGCTGGAAGGAACCAAAGTGGGGAATGGGAGCAAGGTGGAAAGAGTTTGAGGAGTTTGAGGGTCTTCCACTCTGATATTCTCATTCATTTCAGAGAGGTGTTCTCAGCTTTCTCCATAGTTGAGAAGCTCAGCAGAACCCTCTGCTACTCCTGACAACCTGCTGGTGCATGACTGAGAACTGACCTATTTGCAAAGCAAGAAGAGACCAGTAAACTGCAAAAAAGCAACAGCTGGGGAAGCTGTCATGGTCTCTCTGTTATTGCTCTAAATCATAGCCAATGACCCAAGGGAGATAACAGAAAAAGGCAAACTCTCCAACAAAATGTCTGATTATATCCATGTGAAAAGTCTCCACACCAAATTAAATCATTACAAGTAAAAAACAAATTAAAAATAGTAGCATTAGTTTTGATTTTGGAATGCCACAGGGCAGTGAAAAGCTTCCTTTTGAAATAGGTCTAAATAGGCTAATAGATCTGCTTTAAAATAGGGTGTCCTATAGAATATTTTTTATTGCTTTATTTTAAGTGTATTACAGATGAAACACCGTTACTCAGGATCATTTTAAACTGTTGTGTGAGAAAGTACCCTGGTGACTTGTCCTACTGAGTACAAAAGCTAGTGGTGGAAAATAGGCAGACCTGTATAAGAATCAGTCTTTAATTGCAAGAATAGTTGTCAGCCACAACATGGATTATTCAATGGTGCTAAGCATAAAACCACTGGAAAGAACTTGAGAGACTAGAGAGTGGTATTAAAAGGTAATTCACCGTTTTCTCCTGACCTAGATCATTCCCTCCCACAACATTTGTAAAACTTTATCACCTCATAAATATTGCTAAAAAAAGAGAAAAAAAAAGGGAAAAAGAAAGAGATGGCACTAAAGAAAGTATTTCTCCCACTGCTACTGGATAATTCAAGTCACACTCAGACAAATGGACATACATGAGTTTTATGCCAACCCTCATTTTGCCGCTTCATTATAAATAGTAGGATACTTACTCTAATCACAATTGCTACTCTCTAGACAGAGTCTGCAAAATACAATAAATATGAATCAAGCCATTTGCAAAAATTTACTGCTGGAGAAGGATGAATTTCCTGGGAGAAAAACTGTCTGGCACTGTAATGCACAGACCACGTGAGACTGGTCCCAGCCTTAGCATCTCAAAGCTGAGAGACCAAGACTGCTGTCACCAAGCTTTTTCTAGGTAGAAATGTGATAAATACCCATTCTCTAGGATTTTTCTGCATGCATAATTTATTTAGAAGTTAACTTTAATGTGGCAAAATTTGTGCCACCTTAGAAAACTGCAGCAGTTAATTCAGTGCTGTAAGGACAGAGCTGTGGAAAGGGGCTCACATGGAAAAGGATCAAGTCCCAAGAACCTCTCTAACAACTTGCTTTGCATCGACCTGAAACATCGATGCAGTGTTTACTGGTGTGGGTAGGCAGTCCACAGTAAATCTAATTAAATTGAGGAACAAAAGGACCCTGGGGTGTGGAGAACCATGAATGGAGCCTGCCTTTTAGGCCATTCACTCTGAATGATTGTGTGTTCCCAAGGCTTTCAGAGACTCTCTCTTTGGAAACTACGAAAGAGTGAAAAAGGGACTTTTCTTCCTACTGCAAGGTGAGGGAGTTAGATAATGCACCTCATTAATTACAGGGGAATCATCACCACCGCACATGAAGCCAAAGAAGAGGCCAGACTGACACTTTATATTTTTTATTATTGTTCAGTCACAGTGACAGAAAAGTAAGTAATAAATCAGAATCAGGGTGCAGTTGATGGTTTTATTTTGCAACTCATCTTGCTATTGTGACAGCCTGACACTAATTAGCACTCAATGCACAGGGGATGGATTGCTGTGGCCAATGGATCTCATTAACTGCTGTGAAATTTTCATGCCAAGACCAAGCACAACAAAGAACAGAGACCCCAGCAAATCGCCTGTCAGCAGCTGTAAGCATCACCACAGAGCCATGGGTGCATAGATCAAAGGGCACAAAGAGGGTCCACACAGCCAGCTGCCTAGATTTTCATGGATTTATTAACTTGTTACCTCATGAAGGCAGAGAACTTGCCAAAGAGAAAATCCCAGTGTCCACAGTCTCTCACCACTGTTTGAGTCGAGGCAGCCCATGGAGAGGGAAACTGAGGGCACCTCAAAGCCTGTGGCACTGCTCTTTCATGTGTCTGTGTGTTAGCAGATGTGCCCTTCCAGGGGTGACCCAGTTTGTGATCACCTTGGGGACTGAGATGGAAAGACACATTGTGGGCTCCCTGCTTTGACCAGCTGCCTATTTGCATTAAGCTTAAAAGAAATTGATTCTTTGAGACTTGTCAAGCATGGTTGGCACTGCCCAGCAGCTCCATTAATAAAAAAGGAAGGGCAGGAGGGAAGAAGAGTCAAGAGAGATATCAAAACAATCCTAGCCACAAGCACTGAGTGACTGCCTGATCCTCCTTTAGGAAATGGAGCTCCCAGTCTGCTTTCTCTTCAGCTGTGCCCATCACCTGTCCCCATGTGCCTTCCTCCCACAGGCACTGTCAGAATCAGCCTGGGCACACCACTGAAGGCAGACGAGTACTTCATGAAAAAAACACTAAAAGTCAAATGAATCACTGCAATAGCAGATTCCCTCGACCCTTTTTGGTCAAATGAGACCCAGCAGTCACAAAGTTCCCCAGCAGCCTGTGCTTTACCTAAACCAAAGCAGCAGAAGAGCCAGCAATTTAGGCTCCCAGGTGATCCCATATCAATAGTGGGGTGTGACAGCCTCAGTGCCTGAGGTAATTGGGAGCCCACAGGGATGGGCTTGCCTCACCTCAAACCCCTATCTCTCGGGTGCAGGCACACTGAGAGCTGTGTCACAGTCATTTAGGTGACAACTGCAGTCCATACCAGACCTCCTGTGCAGAGGCAGATGTTTCCTAGCCTAGGACTACAAGCTCGACACAACAGCATCTCACTTATCCTATAGCTCTTCTAACAAATGTGAAACCAACTGTGCTTAAAAACACGTCTTAGGGAGAAGCTCATGTAGGGGCTGGCAGGTCCTTTGGATTATGGAAGCTTGCAGGAGGTAAAAACTCAATTAAACAATAAAACACCAGGACTATGAGTGGATCTATTTTCTTAACACCCCTTCAAGGAATAAAGCCTTATTAGCCTAAATGTTTGTGCTGAGTGCATAATTAGTCCTTGCTTTTTCTAAAAGGTGACTTCTGAACTTGAAATTGAAATAAACTTTCTTCTTAAACAAGGATCATTTAATGTAAAAAGTCTGTATGCAAGAAGGTTGCTTTTAACTAAGTTTTTTTCTTTCTGTTTGTAATTTCAAAAAGTAGTAACAGATCAGAATTGGATATCCAAATAGCCTCAGTAATCCAATGGCTCTTGGATTTCCTTTTTCCCAAAGATGTGAGTCAAAATGCAGCATTTAGACCTAAGACAGTAAGAAAAGGTCATTAGTACATTTTATTTTTTGGTTTTGAGATGAAACTCAGGTATGGTTATTCACATCCCCTTTCAAAGATTGCCTGGGTTATTTTAACCAAGAAGCAAGAGAAACGTCATCTTATGTTTATGGTACAGCAGTCGAGAAGGTAGAGGTCTGCTATCTACCCACAACCTTCCAGGCTCAGCTGAATACATCATCAAACAGAAGACAGTTTCTGGCACACAGAACTGGAATATCTTGGACCATGCTGTTTCTGGTCAGGCCTGTGTACGTAATTTATTTATTTATGGCATTTTTAATAGATGGAACATCAATATTTGATGACGCCCTATGAATGATTAAAAATCAAGAAAATCAAGAACATGAAATACAAACATCTACTTTTAAGTGACGATGGGGTTGTGATATCCATAAATAAATAATCTGGTGGCCAGTTCCAGCTTTCTGAGATTGAGTTAAATGAACAGGCACTTCAGTGGTTTTACAGCATGTTTACAGCCATGTGTGTGAGAGCAGAATCTGACCAAGGGATTTCAAAGTTGAGTCTAATGAAGTTATCCCAGAACAGTGTGTGAATTTTTAGCTCCTTAGAAAATGTATTATTTAAATAAATATATATATAAAATCTTTGGTTAGAAAGGGACAAGCAAATTAAATTTAGATAGATGTAGCTCTACTTTTGCTTTTCGGCTTCTTTATGATAAACAACAAAGGCCTAGTTTTACCTCAAAGAAATTTGCTCTAAAAAAAACCAAACAAAAAAGCTTTTAAAACATATGAAACAATATACCTGAAAATAATTTTCTGCAGCTGAAGTGTTTTTCACACTTTATGCACTCATAATTTAATTGACAGATAATATTCATTAGCCTTGCTGTTGTTGCTCAGGTGTTTGTTAAACAAAAAGTGTTAGTTAGCCAGTAGGAAACCCTCCCTTTCTTTGCAGCAGGGAACTGAGATAAACACCACAATAGGTAAGTCTCGTTCTTATATATAATAGGACTTTATCTCCTAGAAAGGCAGAAGACAAAGCATGGGGAAAACTCTAATAGCAGAGCTTCACAGACATGGTCTGATTCACAGGGAAATAAAATAATTAAGTCTGGTAGAACAACGACTGAGTATACTTCTCATGGATCCTCTGTCAACAAGGAAACTCCTTTGTTCCATCACAGTTTGAAGAGTACAAAACTCTACAAAACCCCACTTTCTTTTCTTTGTGAATAACAGGAAACCAAGGAGGTAAAAGTGTGAGAACACAGAGACAGGAGACGGAGAACAGGATTTTTGGGCCATTGAAGTTAAAACTTCTAGGATATTTATGTCAAAAGCCACCAACTACTAGTGTCAACTCAACATAGACTGCTGCCACCTCTAATGGAAGACACCATGAGCCAAAATTCAGATTTTGCCTGATGTGCTTTGAATTAGCACAGTCATATTAACAAATCGAGTATGTATTTTCTGAACCTCCAATTAACTTTTTCCAAATCTGCTTGTGAGTGCTTGTGTATGTTTGTAGTTTAGGAAACAAAAGCAATGTATCAGCACAAGTAGGTACATGCCTATGTGCAGACAGTGAGTTTAACAAGTGTCATTTCTCTGTTTCTCAGCACTAAGCAGATGCCATCTCCTTGTTGTGCTTTTTTACTGCTTTGTGGATATATTTCTGAACCCTACCTTTGACATCTCTGACTTTTCCAGTCACTGTAAATTCTTCATGAACTTTTTCTTTCTGCAGTGAATTTACCTGATTCCCTCACATTTTGTGTGCATATATGCCAGTAAGACATTGTAGCTGTGGTGGTTTTACCAATATGAAAGTTTTGTGTGCAGATCTCAAGCACCATCATAAGGCTGTATGGATTGTTATTTCCCAGCAGATAATAGAGGGATGTGGATAAGTTAAGAGAAATGACCAAGAACTGACAGTGAATCAATGGGTCAACCCATCACTGCCAAAGCCTTTCCAACAGATCTATGAGCATCAGTGTCACAACAAAGTGCAAACTGTCTTTTGCCTTTATAACTGAAATATCAGTCCTTAAATGAAAGGACATGGAACTTGCTTGTCTAGTATCATCACTTTCATCCCATCTAGAGCTTTTACATTCCCAAGAGATAGACAGCTACCGTACCATTATTCATGTGCAGTATCACCCTCAGAGAGGGATGGAGACTTCACATGACAGATCCAGCATGTAACCTGACATGAAGATGTCCCTTGACACACAGATTTCTATTAAAGACATGAATCCACTGAAGAATCCTGCTGGCAATATTGCAGGAGTGACAGCAATTAACCAGACGCCATCTTCTGGTTACACAGGGCTACCTTAAAGAACTGCAATTTTAATTAAAAGCTGCAGCCTGTCACAGGTTTGCGCAGTAGTCTCCTATTTGGTTCCTCTCTATGGTGGTTGCAAATTACAGCTACCCCTTCCCTCCATTTTAATTAAATGTTGTTAACCTGACATAATTAACTCCCCTTAATTTTGGTTTTCTGTTTTCTTTTTTAAAAACAGTCATTAAAGAAACAGAACTCAAGTGCTATTTAGTATTTGCCAGATTCACTGGTGGTTAAACACAATAATGCTTGTCATGAGACGTCTCAGGGTTAACCTGATTAATTAATTTATCTCCTTTGGAAAATTTCCCTCCATGCTGACACAAGATCAAATCACAGCAGAGCGGTTCTCTGCTCGCCAGGCACAAGCGTGCTGTCAGTGTGTCAAATGCAGCTAGTGGTGGCTCCATCTAAGCCACAGCAGTGGCTGGGTCAGTGGCCTGTTCTGGGGATACGGGCTCCCTGGCATTGCTGAGCTGCTGTGAGTTTCACAGCTTCACTGACAGCAACTTCGGGGAGCTAAAAGTCTGCAGCACTAGATTTTTCCTCTTTGTTCACCTCTCTCCTTCCCAGGGCATGTCCAGATGGGTAGGTTTAGCTCACGCTTTTGCTGAACTTGATGTCTCTACTAAAAGACCTTTTACTTGGAGGGGAACATTTCCTCATGCTAATGTTCAGACCACATACAGCCTATTATTTACAAAACAAAACAGATTTTGTCTGATAAATTCAGTGCAGTATTTTGGGACAGACCCTAAGGTTAGAAGAAGGAAGTGATCCATGCAGATTGCTCTCCAGACTCTGACCCTGGCCAGAAACCTGGAGAAGAGCAAAAGAGCAAGCATACAGAGTGCTTTCCCAAAATAATCTCCAATCTCCAAGCAATTGGAAGGTTGGAGCCTTTTTGAGCCAGACACAGCCTCTACGTACTTAATAACAATCAGAATACATATTTTTCATTCATTTGCCCAGCACAGTATGGAGCTGTGCAACCCTTTGTCTTCTATTCCTTCAACCAGGAATGGGGGAACACTTCCCAAAGCCTCATCACCCTTAAGCATGCTGGGCAGACCTGAGGGCTGTCAGCAATGTTTTCACTCTTTTTTGCTACACTGTGAAACTGAGACTTTAATGCCTCAAATTAAAATACTAGCCCATTTTGCTATTGCTGAACTTCAAGCATATATTTTGGAAGGTGGGTTAGGAAATGAGATTCAAGTGAAAGGGAAGAGAGGGGCTGAAACTACTCCAGAAAGGTATACAAGGAATTTAAACTTTAAACATTTAACCATAAGGGAGTGAGGCAAGTCTGATATCGGCTCAAGGAGGAGCCTCTCCTTCTAACAGGAGCCATATGGATTGGTCCCTCTGTTTCAGGCTTTCACAAAAACTTGAGTGGTCTGCCCAAGCAGTATCCTACCTACAGCCATGGCCAAGAGCAGCTGTTGTGAGCTGTCTCACTTCATTTCCATGAGGAAAGTCAGTCCCTGCATCCAGCTAGACTGACAAGCTGTTTAGGAACCTCTGAGGGCTTGACTCTGTGAAACCACTCCCAGGCACCTCTTTAGGATGCTCATGAAATAGGACCCGTGAATGAGGTACTTTTCTAATGCAAACTTCTCCCTTTAATTTCAAGCTCGTTTTCCTAAGGCTTTTCTGATGCTGCCTGGCATCCTGCCTCACACCCATTCCTTTGCCTGTTTGTCACACATCAGTGGGATTAATGTTGGTTTTGTTTGGTTTGGTTTGTTTTTTTAAAGAGGTTAATTACAGGCTGATTCTAAGGTTAGATGCATACAGTCACATGTCCAGAAGGAAGCAAATTTATGTATCTATACCCTTAAAAATCTCTGTTGTTTTTTATTTCCCCTCCTTCACTTCCAGATTTTTTTCCTCTGTGGATTTGTGTAAATCAGTCTCCAGGGCCAGGAATACCATCTTTGGCTGGTTTGATTTGATTGATCTATTTTAGAGCTCAGAACCCCATCACAGTAAAGCAATATTTTCTGCAGTAAGTTAATAGGAAAATGGAAATCACTAATAATAAGAGAGATAAGGTTTTTAGTTTTGAAACAACCCTTTGCCTACATGAAAGACCCTGGGCTGAATTATTCTTCCTGCCTAGTTAGCAAATCCAGCTTTATTGCATTTTCCGAGGTTGTAACTGAAGATAGGATTTAATCAGGCAAACCTACCTTGCATTTTCGTATCTCCTGCTGTCACTGATGCTCTATACTTACAGCTCCTACATCCCTTTGAGAGTGCAGAAGGCTATGTAAATGTTCATTATTGTTATTACCCACTTTACATCCCTGTACCACATGCCTTTTACAGCATATGGTCCCCCATTCAGCAAGTTACATAAGCATACACTTAACATTAGGCTTCCTAAGTGCTGCTTCTAACTAGAGATAGCTGTTAAAGCAGGCTGATACTTTTATCTAAAATGTTTGCTTTAGTGTAGACAGGGGTAAGACCTTCTCAGTACAGATGCTTTAATGTTTTAGGTTAAAATTTGAGGCTGGGAATCTAGATCAAACTGATTTTTTTGAGGGAGTATTTTATGAAAAAAAGATTATGAAAGAATGCCTCCATCTTCACAGACACATGTACTTACACACAATTGCTCTCTCTTTCAATTAAAAAATAACGTACAGTAATTTTGGCAGCCATTTAAGGAGGAAATTGTGGTGACCCTAATTTCTGGAATAACCACTTGGATTTTTTGCACATTTACCCTACTTCCTGCCCAGAGGATCTGGGAATTGCCTTGGGATAGATGGAGGATGATTTTTTTTTTTTTTTTTATGGCTAAGCCAGTCATCCTCTTGGAATGCTTTCCTGATGAATAGAAAGCCTCAGAGCTCAGCCCAGGGCCTCAGACGCAAATTCCAGGTAGGCAGGCTGCATCAAGCTCTGAATACATGAGCACTCAAAATTGGTAGCCTCATTTATTTTAAGAATGAAATTGTGAACAATTTCCCCATGCTTCAATTTCTTTTTGATAGACTAGAGGTTACAATGTGTCTTACTCCAGAAATGTGACATGGAAAGAAGCACTTTATAATTTTAACTTGTTCCAATGCTAAATAAGAAGAAAACCCCTACCTTCAGGTTGGTCTGAAAGGAGAGAAATGATACATCTCTGTGCAACCTTCAACTAGTGATTCCTGATTTACAGCCAGGCACTCCAAATTTTCATGTAGGATTTATACACATACACACACACACAGAGAGGAGAAACACAGAGCAAAATCTGCCTGAGGAAATAAACAACCTCCTTCATCAGGAACCAAGAAAAAACACAATGTCCAATTAAGGGAAGAGCTGAGCCATTTTTCTCTTTATCTTCATCCTTGATCTGCTTAAATTTTAATCATTTCAGATGCTAGCTGTAACAAAGGTCTGCTTGCACCAAAGGTGTATGATTTTTGTTTTGACACACATCACTGTCCCAGGGAGAGAGTAGATGATGAATTTCTTGGCAGCAAGTTCATTAACCGGAGGCTGTGTATTATCAGCCTTCCACCAGCTCCTCTCTTCTCTGTTTCACTGGGCTCCAGGTACCAAAATTGTTCCCTTTTGCTGTGCTTTTTTAAAACCTCTCAAATTCAAATCCATTCAGTGATCACATGCAGTTTGCATGTGATTGAGTGGGTCAGGCTTTCAGCAGACTAAAAAAATCATGGGTCATATCATCTGGGAACTTAACAAATAAGAATAACAAGGAAAGTCAGTGGCAAACAGTATTAATAATTCACCTGTCCTTCACTGCAGCTCACAATTGGAGGAAGATCCTCTCTCCTCTTGATAGATAGGCAGGAGGAAAAGCCCTGTCTCAGATGATTAAAGGAGGCAGTATATAACAAGCTTTTCCCATGCTGAGAGTGCCAAGAAAGAGGCTGGTCAATGATATTTAAACACACATTATCCTTCCATCTTCCTGTCATTTTGTTCTGCAAGCTGTTCATATTTGTCTGTGCCAGTAAGGCGGCTGTGAAAAGCAGCTGAGCAAACAAAGAAAAATCTGTCTGAGAATAGGATTTGGATTTCAAAATCTGTCCCTGGATTTTTTTTCCCTATTTCCCTTCTTCTTCCCTCTCCTCTCTTTCCGACCCAACATCCCATTAACTTTTAAATACACCAACACCCAAGTAGAAGGGAAGCAATGCAGCCAAGCGGAGAAAATGCTGCTCTGTGAAAGGATGCAGAGAATTTTAACATGAGGAGGAAAACATAGCCTCAAACTTTTAAAATTTCCTCTCAAGACAGTGTCTGAAGCAGTGGTGGGGTTTTTTTAAGTCTGTCTGTATGCCCTCTCTGCTTTACCTCTTCCCCAGGAGGACCAGCCTGTTGAGCCCTTCTGGGCTTAGGCACAGGAAACACTTGGCCACTCCTACTGCCCAGTGCTCTGGGACCGCTGGCTCCAGCTGCCTCGTGGTACAACACATCTAGATGTAAAGTTGGGGTTCCCTTATGTTCTTATTAGATCTTGCTTCCTCCTCTGCAGAAGGGACACTCAGACTGGTGGCTACTGCAGGGGTGCACAGTCCCTGTCCCTGGAGGGCCCTCTCCCAGCCCCGCTCCCACCAGACCTGCAGAAGGATTATCAGAGAAGTGTCCTCTCTGAAGAGATGGGGCAGGGACAAATCTGGGGACAGAAGCCTTAGCTAAACAGGACACACTTCAGCCTGGAATAATGCCTAGATTGTATTTGCAACGTGAGTAGTCGCAAAGGCACTTAAAAACAACATGTAATATACTAGAAATGGCTAAACTCATTCTCCTTCCACTTGGACATAAACTGAGATCCACAGAAAGCAAAGGGGGTATTTATTCAGCCTTTCTCTGTAACAGATTTTCTTTTAAGCTTTAATATCAGGTTTGCTATGGAAGAAAGATAGACCTGATAGACTTGAGTGGAAAAGCAGTCCTGGTTGTTAATGTAAGAGATCTGCACAACTCAGCACAACGCTCATGAAGTTTGACTATATCTTAATTTCTAACCTTTATTATTCTTGACCAGCCACTTCAGGTCTTTAAAAGGCAAAGGCTCTGCCTGTCCCCAGGATTAATTGAGGCAGGCAGGAGAAATCAAAGTTGGCAAAGAATTTAGTAATCTTTGTAGATTTTTTTATATTCTGACCCTTTGTAGATTTCAAAAGTGTTAACCCATAATATTTGGGGGCTCACAGTATCTTTTAATATGCTTCAAAGTTCAGGCATATGTGAATTAAGTCGTATTTATTTCGTCACTAAGAGAGAAAGATGTAATTTTGCTTGCAGATGAAAAGGCCTCTGGAAGAACAGAAATGGTAATGGAATTTTTGAACCCCAAAAATGTCATGCTATTGAAAAGCAACTGCATGTATATAAATCCATCTTTAATCAAAAAAGTGCTTATGACTCCCTTGATTTTCAGAGAAGTATGCACTTAGAAGCTTCTCTAAGGTGAAATGAAAGTGAATGAGGCAAAGTCAGAGCTTCCTTCTAAGGTTTCTTTCAGGACCCCTTATTTTGTGTGTTTGTATGGAGGCTCTTGACATTTGTAACAGCTGCCAACCATATCAGCTGCAGTTTAGAAAAGATTAGTGATAAGATACCTTCGTAATAGCAACCAGCAGCCCAAATTAGATCTGTGAGACTAAAATGATCTTTCAATTTCACAGTCACACCGAATGCATTGGTTTGGAAAAAATCAATTCTTTTGGAAGCAGATTCAAAATTCTGAGCTTCAGGAATCTGCTTTGTTTAATGTGACTGTTCTGATCAGAAGAAAGGAAAATTCTTTCAGCCACCCTCAAAATAAATCCAAGAAAAGAAGAAAAAATTACCTGTGTGTATTGGACTACCAGCAAAATGAGATTTCTACCACATCAAGTCAGGTTAAAATCTATTTTAGTTTATTAATAGCCAGGTTTAATTCTCTTTAAAATTAGTGATTGGGGGGTGTCTTATTAGTTGAGCTTTGTGTTCAAAGTACACTGTAGCCATTAAGCTGTCACTTTATTTTATATTTCAAAGATTTAAATAAGATACACAAACACAATCTATGTTATTTACTTTAATGGAGTAGCTTAATTGCTCCCCAAGCTTTTTTGTACACATTATAAATAATTGCAAGACACAAATAGAGAGCAAAAGGAGCAGGCACATAGATGACACCGTAACCTTCCAGTGACTCACACTGCCACTCCTCTGCATTGAGCACTTAACAGCATATATTAAATGCACAGTGCCTCAGACATAAAAGTGTTTAAGTCCAGGGAAGCATACAAGTTTATTTCCAAAAGGAAGAAAAAGATAGTCCCCCCCATTATGCAACTGAGACCAAAAAGCTGTAAAATGGAACACCTGTTAGTCACAGTTTTATTGTTGTTACTCCCAACCCAGGGATCTGGCAAGAAAGCCATGGTGCATAATCGTTTCTGGATGTATCCAAGAAGATGATACAGACCACAGCTAGATATATGTGTGGTGGTGGGAAATGCTGCTCATTACTCCCTGCCAGGTGGAAATAAGTCTCTCCTGCTGGAGCTGAGGAAAGCATGCACACTGGAGGCTTTCAAGGAAAATTTGTAGGGAGTGAACCTTCGCTGCAGTGGTAGAAGGTGGAGGAGTTCACATGTTACTGCTCATTTTGGAGCCCTTGTGGCCCAGAGGCTAAGCAGGAATGTCACTCAGTTGCCTGGCAAGGAGATGCCCCTCTGAGGTCAGGATTTTCATGCATTTGATGTTAATGCCTTTGGCCTGTACTTCTCATGAGTTCCCTCAGGCCTCCCTTCGCTTTGTTCCTCTAAGGAAATGGCACACACAGATCCATGTTGAGTCTGAACCTGATGATAAATGATAGATTTTCATAAGCGTTGGGCTTGATCTCATGGAACAAGCTCAATTACTCAAGGGAAAGACCCTGCACAGTCTGAGTAGAGCTACTTAGAAGAGGAGAAAAAATATCCACAAAAAAACCCACTTTCCTCAGAGGAATTATCCTGTTGCAAAATCAGCTAGATTTTTCTTGAACTGTATTTGGATAAGTATGTGTGTGTATGTTTGTGTGTGTGTCCCTGTGTGTTGGGGAGGAAAGTCTAACAATCTCAAGACATCCTGCTTCAGCAGTTTTGACGTTAAATAATTTGATGGCTCTATCAAGAAAGCATTCTGTTGAATTTAATTTTCATCATAACAGTTTACTCTGTATGATTAAAAAGGAGAAGGGAGGGTAGAGGCAGGTCAGTGAAGCTTGTTTGGATATATAAAGTGGAGTTTCTGATGGAGTTTTTTTCAATTTTATTTCATAAAGTATATTTTTTTTAATTCCTTTTTATCCACTAAGGATAGGAAAGCAGCAAATATGGAAACCTCTTCATTGTCACACAAACAGGGAGCTCACCTGAAAGCTGCAGAGCTTCATGGTTTTTAACAATTTTCCTCAAGCTGGAATGTGACAACCTGATTGAGCCTGAGCTTTGGTGGGACTCTGGGTGGATCTCTGGACCCTGACTCTGCTCTGTTTACAGGAATCGGGTCTTTTCAGTCCTTGCAGCTGGCTGAAGGAGCTGTTCCAGAAGCCTCTGAGTCAAGAGAAAGATGTC
Organism: Corvus cornix cornix; assembly: GCF_000738735.6. NCBI lineage: Eukaryota > Metazoa > Chordata > Aves > Passeriformes > Corvidae > Corvus > Corvus cornix. The sequence continues at coordinate 10,944,825 of NC_046336.1, forward strand.
TTTTAATATCAGGGAGTTTTAAGTCAGATCCTATTATCAAATATTACTGGGATGAGAGTCAGAAGATGTAGATGGGCAGATCACTAGAAGTACTTCAATATCTTTTTGAAATAACTAAAACAAAGGGATACAGAACACATATTACAAAAGGAAAGAATCAAATTTGCATCAGTTCTGAGAGATAATGTGTTCAATCATGTGGCTGCTTTTTCACCATGTTATTTTCACATTGAGCAGATAATGTAATGCTCTTGTGTACCTAATCAAAGCTTTGTCACTTAAAATAACAAAGACTCGTTAATATGACAAGTCATGGTAGAAGACTGAGTATCTGCAAGGCCTGGTGGAAAACTGTGACCTACTAAACCTTCACTAATTTACTTTACTATCATTTGTTAACATTTATTCATGCACACACACACACAATTTAAAAAAAGAGATAAAAGTCACAATGACATTAAATTTGCTTGATTCTAATATGCAGCACTTTAGTACCTCCTCCACTCCTCTGATTTGCTACCAGCTCATCATCCTCCTCAGGACGTGAAAGTGCATTTCCAAGCAGCAGGAACTGCCTTTGATCATTGGAGTTTGTGTCACTTGACTGTATAGAAAAAGCCAGCAATTCACAGAACTTCCCTACCCCAACTGCAAATTCTAGTGCTTCTCTGCTAAACTGAGTAAAAGTGCCACCTGCCTGCCTGAACCCAGAGTATGTTTTTATGTTTCTTGTGTTCTATTCACACCTGATAAAAGCGGATTAACATTCTTCCAAATGGAAAAATGTGACTGGTTGATCTTGGAATCTCTACAGATTTAGATCAAAACCACGGGTAAGTTGCAGTTGGCTTTCCAAAAAAAAAAAAGTCTTCCAGGAGTGTCAGAGAAAAACATCTTCACAAAGGTCTTCATGAAATACATGCAGAATATTTATAACACACTGTGACAGCAAGACTTGTAGGATTAATTTTTCAGGTTGCAAAGACATTCTGTCATCACTCTCAAACCACAGGGAAGTGATACACATTCTTCAGAGGACAAAGAAATTTCTCATTCATAGATGGGATAAGAAGGAGAATTTAGATGGTGCTAAGGGCCTCAATTAAATAAAAATATAAAAGAAAAAAAGAGTCCTAACATTTGAGAACACCTCCCTGACCCCCATCTTCCGAAACCGCAAAGCTAGCAACTTTACAAATCCTTCATCTGATGCTGACATGGTGATTCATACATGAATTTGTTTAAGAAAGCAGGTAGATGTTGTAGGTGCTGCAATTCTCTGCTATCGATAGAGGTGGAATAACGTGCCACCCAGCAAGACCATCATACTTCACTAACATCTATGAAAATACTCCAGATCAGCATTCCCATGACAGATTTATATTTCTTCTAAAGCTGGGACTTTGATTGCTATTGAAATCTTGACTTCCTAATCATTTACTGCCGTTGCATTGCATGTCATGTATTTTAAAACAATCAGTTATCCCTCTCTCTCTCTCTCTCTCTTTACTGATTTTGTCGCTAAAATTTAAAAGGTATGTCTTTTCTGAACAACACTAAGATTGACACCTGGCACCCCTCTCCAGTGGATAACCTACATCATAATGAAAATGTACAAAGCCATCACCTCACACAGAGGAAAAGGATATGTTAAGATGGGACAGAATCATTTCTTCCTTTGGCTCATGGCTTGCACCGTTTCCCTTGAGTCATGAGAAGCTGCACTTTATGAGTCTTTGAGGTCAGCAATAGGGAAGTTCTTGAGCATTTCCCAGTAATAGAGATATAAAGAAGGAATAATCTTTAACTTACAGTAATGGGGTACTTTTTCTCAAAGCCAGGATGTTATAACCATTTAATTTAGATAATAATGGGGCACTTACATAAGAACAGAGCTTGCTTGGTATAGATCATCTTGGAAAATTCTCTCTCTCACCCTCAAACTCACAGGTCATATTGGATGTCATTAATTCAGCAATTCTGCTAAGCAGCTCTAGGGCACTCTTGAACTTCAACCCAGAGCACAAGGGAGCACAGGCAGGCTGCCAGCTAGTAATTCACTGAAAGGAAGAAAGAAGCAAAAAAGAAAAAGGAAAAAAAGGAAGGGAGGAAAAGAAAAAATGGCCTCAGTTAGACAGTGATTTTCATCTAACTGAAGATGAGCTGCCCACATATGTTAAGAGTTATGGACATTAAGGAGAGAGAAGTGCTTTTAAAAATAAATTGTGCTGGAGAAATGCCTGTGGATTCCTCACCAACCAAATTTGTTTTGCCAGGCTGCAAGCTTGCAAACAAATCTGAGGCAGAGGGTTGTGCTTTCTGGTGTGGAACTCCATCCTCTTGCAAACACAGGATTTAACATTAGGAAGCAAAATGTTAACATTCATCCTCAAGCTTGATATCTTCAAGCAAGAGTCTGCAGAGACCAAGTCTGTCCTCCACCACCCCAGCAGGAATCCCAGAAATCCTTGAAATGTTAGATTCAGTGAGCTCTGGAAACTGATGGTTGCCAAGTCATTCTCAAAGAGCCTACTCAGGAGGACAGTTTGGCTTTCAAAAGCCCTGACAATGACATAGTTTTGTGGCTTTGAAGAAGATGGGTGAAAAAGAGCTAAGTGATGATTCGAGGGAAGTGCTAGCCCTCCTTTCCCAAGACAAATATTTTTCACTCATGGTTGTGCTGAATTCGACAAAACAGTGAATACAGGTGGATGTGCAAAGTAGGAAAGGGAGGAAATAAAGAATATATGCCAGTCACTAAGTTTTCTTAGTAAAGAATAAGTGTGGTAAGGGAATCATAATTAGAAAATAAAGGTGTCTACCCTTTAGTGGTGATAGGTCGTAGCAAAATCCAACATAACAGGTAATAAAGAACATTTTCACACTTCTACAACTGCTCTGTAAGGAGAATTTTTAAGGCAGGCCAGAGGTTCATTTCTGACCTGGTGTTAAGATTCACCATAATACTTCCACCTCATTAGTCTGTGCACAGGTTTAATCTTTTCTGACAGCAGCTTTACAGGCGGAAAGATTTAAACTACTGGAACAACAGATCACCTCAAACAAGACTTGTCCAAGTTCCTAAAGCCAAAGCAGTCTCAAAACTAATATATGCCAGTTATGCTAATAGTTTTCCCAGTGTTTTATTTAATCAGCAGGGATTGTTAAAACAGGCCTGGATTTATAGTGAAGCCACTAAAATACAATTTACTTACAAAATAAATAAATAGAGGAATTAAACTCTCTGTGGAGAAGTAAAACTGTTAATTAGCATCCCTGTTAGCAAAGAGTAGCCACCGGTGCACTTAACAGAAGGTGGTCTCTAGCTGCAGAAAGTCTGTCTTCTAAGTGCTTCCTGGATTTACAGGAAAATATTGATTGGGAAAAAGAAAACAAAAACAAATGCTGTCAGTGGGAACTCTAATAACACTTGAAATCTGTCATTACATGATTTATTTTCCTTCTCAATACAGAAGAGTTTTACCCCGTATTTATTTTAAATGCATTCTGTTGTGTCCCAGCTGTGAGCTATCTTTTGCAAATGGATCTTGTGGACTGTAATATTTGAACCATGAAAAGGGAAATTCTACATTCATGATCATTCACTAGATCTTTACAGAACCAGACTCCAAGACAAATGTGTGTTAAAGTGTACAGAAGAGGCAGAACAAAACATAAACATAATGTGAGCCTTTTGCAAATGACATGGGAATGAGACTGACAAAACCTGTAACACCAGCCCACCTACATTATTTATTTTTACCATCATTAAGTCCACTTTTTGCTCATTTTGGAATTAAAGTCACTGTATTTCCCATGATAAAGAATGTCAGATCAAGCATCTCACCCTAGAATAATGTAGATCAAAAATTATGCCAGGTTGCATTGAGGCTCTTTAAAAACTCTTACAGCAGAGAAAAATGAAGTATCTCTGAATTATCTTTGCTGTTTGAATCCATCACACTGACAAAACGAATCTACTGCTTTCTTCAGAGAATGTAACTCCCACAGTCCTACAGGCCACTGATGACAAATGCCACCAACTAAATATCCCCCTCCTGTCAGTTCCATTCACCCTATCCTAATATAGTCCTTCTTTCTGCTGCAGTGACCACTGTGGTCCACAGATGGGATTTGACTTGGGATGGGCATATCTAAATTATGTGTGTGCTTATTGCCATTGTAATGTAACCTCCAACACTTTTTCCCATGAGTCAGCCTCAGAGTTGAATATGTTCCTGTGTGAAAGAAAAAAGCTGGAGAGGCTCTCAGGAAGATAGGAAAACTAAGAAAGGTGATCCTGTAGACCAACATATCCATCTCCAGACTCTGACAGTGCTTTCCTATTGCATAAATTCAGCCTCGATTTAATAAATACCAAGGCTGCATTTTCTCATGATGGATAACCTTTTTCAACGACAACAACATCAAGCTGGTGCATTCACTCCTTTGCTCTTCAACCTTATGTGTACTGTTATCTTCTTGGTCAAAGCATGGCTAAAGCTCCAGTACTAAATACTGCAAGTTACCCTGTGGATTCCCCACAAAGAACAGAGAGACCCAAAAGCAGCCCACAGCCTGCACTATCCATCCATTCTCTTCTGGGCAATGTTTTAATACAGCTCAGGCTGTACTTTGATTTAAAAAAAAAAAACATAAAAACCAAAACCAGCTACAAACCTCTCAAAGAATTCCACAGAAGGTTAGAAAAAAAAAAAGTGCTCACTGCTGCTACAGGGCACAGGTGTGCTCTGCATGTGAGGTATCCCTGTGGAAGTACTTCATTTATAGATAAATTGGCAGTAGATTCCACTCAGGATTGTATATTCCCATAATCTTGTAGGATCTTGTAGGACCAGTAAAAAGGGTACAAATGGGATGTGGTTTCCTCTATTCAGCTTTTCACCTAAAACCTCTCAAGGCAATCCACAAACATGAACACCTACACCCTGCCTTTGAAGCAAGGCTGACCACCACCCATCTCTGGCAGAGCTTTGGGGCCATGCAGGGATCACAGCCCTTTTCTGTCATCACACATCCTCAGGATCTGTTTCATAAAACGTGGACAGACCGAAATAAGTAAGGGAGGCATAATCCAATACTATCCAGAATCAGGAGTCCCAAACTCAGTTCTTCCTAAGCAGAAGTAATGAATGACAGGCTGAGAGACTGTAATAAGAATAGTAAGCTCATGGATAAAATGGGATTATGCTAATTCAAATCAATTTTAGTACAGGAGACTTCAGTGATACCCTGAAAAATTGTCAGGTTAAACACACACATACCACTGCAATCTCTTCTGTTTAGCTTATCTTTTTTCCTCCTCTGTGTTAGTGAAATCTGTCCAATGTACTTTCCTACTTTGTTATTTGCAAAAGTTTTTGCATTATATGACTGAGCCAAATTGGCCTGAAGTGGCCACAATGCAATCAGCTCCTTTTATTACCTGTGTGAAACAGAGTTTGTTTTCTGTTGTGGCTTTTTTTCCCCCCAAAGCGATAGTTCTTTGAGGTATGTGTTTAAATATATTAACCTTGTCCTCTTTAAAAAAAAATAATCCACTGAATTGTTCTGAGATTTCTTGACCTGTAGGAAAACTTAAAAAGAAACAGTGTGAGCTGATCCACTTTGTACCAGGCAGAGACAAATTAAAAGATACTTTAAATCCAATGTTAAATTTTAAAACTCATGATCTTTAAGCCACTTTATGGCTCCTCCATCATCTGAAAGCTGTGTGATTTGCAATACCAAAGTGTTACAGCTGCAGTCCCAGAACTAATCCATATCCCTGCCCCTTTTAGGAGGCTTGTGACCTGCAGGTTGCCAGGAACAAATACAATGTGCATTGAGGAGCAGGTAATGGATGGAACTGTGCCTGTGGAAGGGAGCTCCTCGTTGTCCTGCTGTTCAGTCTCTGCTCATCAACCTGTCTTTTTGCAACCTACTCATGTGTATAAGGTTAAATACATGCTATGAAAGGTGAAATATTTCCTGGGATCATCCTAGTGCTAACCTATATCAAACAGAGACCCAACCAAATCAATTAGGTGCAACTGCTGTTACAATTCTCTAAACTGTTTTCAAGCCATATTCTCTCTGTCTTTTGTCACAGCTGCTGTATACAAACTCTTCTACCAGATCTGGTGGTTTAGTTTTCAAATTACTTATTGATTCATATACAAAGAAGGGGGTATGAGGGACAGGTAATTTAAATCTAAAAATATCTCTTCCACTCATAAAAAGACACATTCTTTTTTACTGGATAACAGAGAAGAATGAGTGGTGTGCTGTGATGTTCCTTTGACTGAGGCTTGAGAAAAGTATTGCAGTGAACCTCCACTTCAGGATGTCAGAACTCAAGGTATTTCAGCTAAATCAGGGACTTAGTTTTCAGAAAATGCCTCTTATCTTGCTTCCAAGTTCTCTTAAGAACACTAAGAACATGCAGGTCAAAGAAAGCTCTCTTGGTTTTGAAATTTTTGGGTTTGTCATAAGAGCTGTGCTGTGCTATTTTTCTCCCCACCAGGAAATGTATTGCTTTCTGTGAGAACTGTAAATTTGCAGCTTTGCTCCAAAACTATATATCAAATCAGCACATTTATAGATGCAGTAACTGTAATATACAAGAACAAAGAACCAGCAGCACCACCAACAAATAGACTTTTAAGGAGAAATCAGTACAGACATTCTTTAGCCATAGGAAACCAGCCCTACATCCAGCACAGCAGTATCCCTTAATGTTTACCATTAGTCTTTGGTCAAAGAGGTTCAAATCCCAGACAAATATTACAAAAAGAACTGCTGTTTCATTTATTCATTCAGTTGTATTTGTCAGCACAAATATTTAAAAATTCCCAAACTGTCCCATAAACATTTGTCATACCCTTCAAGCCAACTTTTCACATCCAATTTTATCAGAATAACACTTTCAGATCTATAGCCCTGCCTTACACAGGTAGCATAGCCAACACATTAAAAAAGCTTGTTGTGGTGGAAGTTGCTGAATGCAAAAACTGGTTTTTAACCAGTAATAAGAGCCCTTTACATCTATGCAAATAAATAGCATTTGAAGAACCAAAACTCCTATTATCTCATTAAACAATTGAGTAAGCTCTGCTTTTCAGGCTCAAAGTCTGTGTTCAGTAGAAAAATCTGCAGACAAAGAGGACATCTTTGCTCAAAGCATGAATGGCTGTCTATGGAGAGGGACAAAAATGTGCAGATCAGGTAAATTCTTGAAGGTAGCTGTGAGGAAGAACATTACAGGAAGAAGGAAGGATGCTTCATCTGGCACAGAGCTCATGAGTCACACAGGTGGGGATCTCTGCTCAAAGAAATTGCCTACCACTGTTTCTTTCCACATATACTGCACTCAGGTCAATTAAAAAAAGAAATATCTAAGGGCTGTTTGACTCAAATCATCAGTGCTTCCACTTAAGAGAAAAAGCCTTGCAAGCCCTAAATATTGGACAACTTGTAACAAAGGGAAATGAACTATTTTTTTTAGAAAAAATGTTTATATAGAAATAAAAAGAAAGATCATTCATCATTCCTGCTATAACCTTATAAAGCCTCTGTGGGTCAGTTCATACATTAAAAGAGAACATAGCTTTTCAATATGTTTAAACTTTTTTACTATTCCCCACGAAGGAAAAAGCAATCTTGAGACCAGAACACTCAAACAGAACACTGTGTCTTTCCATTTCTGCCCCCCAACGCCCTCAGTAAAAGTACTTGAAATTAATTTCTAGTTAAGTTTTACTAAATAAAATAGTTACTAATAATTACTACAATACTACATGCAAGATACATGTTTGGGCTACTAGTAATTTTAAAATAAATCTATATAATAAAGTCATTGTTAATTAATTAGCAATAAATGTGCCCTGTATTTTTATAAGGAAATACAAGTAAAATGTGAATAAGGCGAGTCATGACCATTCATTATAAAATGCTTCATTCCATGGGATATGAGCTGGAAGATTAAAGCTGGGATAGGCAATCTTCTGATTTCTTGCCATCCACTTTGAAAACCAGTCTGAGAACTGAACTTTGAAAACTGTCTTGAAAACCAGTGAGGAGACAGATCTACCCTTGTGGAGGTACTTTCTTCAGCTTAGTGACATGAAGCAGGTCTTTGAGCTCTGATGCCCCTCTGCAACAAAAGGAACTGTATGATAAAAAACAAAAACCCAACTGACCAAACAAAAAAGAACAAAAACCCCCCAGAACCAGACCTGGAGGGTCTTATATATTAAAGAAGAGGTTTCCAGCTGATTTCCTCTATGACTACCTGATTTTTTTTTCTTGTTTCTATTTCCTTTCCTGGGCTCCATGGCTTCACATTCCAGTGGACCAACAAATCCACTAAACATCAAAGAACTGGAGCAGGACAGGGGAGCAGTGCAGCAAGGGGCCAGAGCAGCAGCAGTGCACATGGAACAGAGCAGAGCCCTCTGTGTCCCTTCCTGCTCACACAATTCCAGCAGCACACTGGAGACACTGCACTGGTTAAACTGTCCTAACACTTCTTGATGTCTTTAGTTTTCAGTTCTCTGCTTCCAGAGATAACTTTTGCCTTATTCATGAAGAGGAGAAGGAAGGATCATCCTTTCAGGCTTGTTTGGTTGTGAAAAAGTGTGGCTCCATAAGGCACAAATCTCATTTGGAGGTACTCCATGGGCTCAATAGTTTCTGTAAAACCAGAAGGAGAGTTTCTAGAGTTCTCACAATACTGTGAGCAGAGCACTAGGGAATGTTCACCATTTTTCAGTGCTCTCATACTTTGGCTCATATGAAAGAGGACAAAATATGACTGTTATCCTCTTGTACTAGAAGGAGGTAACAGCCCAGAGAGCAGTAATTCTGCTAAACTACCTTGTCTCTGAAAAATAATCTGCTTCATACTCTAACACCACATGAAAGGGATTTTCCAATTCAGCTATTAGATATTGCTGGCTCTTTGAAACACTGGAAGTTGCTCAGCATAGCAAAAAATCTCAAATAGCATGGCAAAGGACACCACTGCCACGGCCCTTAAGCAAAACTCAAATCTTGGGAGCCTGTTTAAAGAAGCTAATTTAAAGATGATGTTGATGACGACAAAGATAAAATTAAATCTTATCTCCCAAACAGATTTACATTAACATTTCAGACTGCCAGCAAAGCCTACTCTTGAGGGAAACAAGTGGCAGAACTGAACTTAATATATACTCCCCTTTCTATAGGAAGTGTCACTTTAACAATCACAGGAAAAGGCTGTACTCTTGAGAAGTCACTAATCTCTGTGTTTCGTTCGGAGGATTTCCATTGTAATGCCTGTTAAGCTCGGATTATCACTGCTGTTAGACTGTCAGAGAGCAAACAACAGGGAAATGAACTTCTGATCAGCATATATTACTTTTTCATCTCTGATTAATATTAATGAGCAAGTAACTGCAGAGCTACTGCCATGCAAAATCCTGTGACAGCATTTTGCTGAAGACTAGGTGGGTCCAGGAAACACCATAGAGCTTCTCTTGTTGGACAGTCCTGATACTGGTGTGCAAGTGTTGAGGGAGCTAAACATAAAAACATTAAGAAAAAAAACAACAAACCAATGAAAGAGTTATTCATTATGAAACTTGGGTTGTGTACCTGCTGATCAACATCTGTCAGATATCACATGGGATTCAATTAATTTTATCCAGTTAATTAAATTACATTTCTCCATCACTGACTTCCCCTGGCACTCTGAGCACCACTGCTGAGAGGTGTGGAAGACACTGGGTTACCTGAGAAAGCAACTCTCAGTGTAAGCATGCTCAGAAAATAAGGATCTGTTGTACAGAATAGCATATCCTGACCTCTTTGGGAGAGTCAGACATGCAGCTATCGAAAACTCCATCTAAGTTCTGCATGTATAATTCCTGCAGCACAAGTACTCCTAAACACATCTTTGATTAGCTGAAAATACAATTATTTTTATACTAAAGATTTGCAGACAGCTTGTAAGAATATCAATGACCTTATTTTTTTCCTTTCCTTTCCTTCCCTATTTTAAAATCAGTTTCTGTTAGAGGAGCAGAAGATTTACTGGAGAAATAAGTGCTTCACTTGCATTTAAACCATGTAAAAGACAGATTGGCTGTGGTTTTAGACACTTGCATCAAAGTAATTAAAGCACTATATAAAGTATAGGATTCATTAAGAGGCTCTAAAACAATTTTTATATACTATTAAGTAGAAGGGAATAGAATAAAGAATGGGAAACTACAAACTTTATGACTTGCTTTCTCTGTCAAGTAAACTCCTCCCAGCTTTTGTCAAGGAACAAAGACCCTTGACAAAGGGTAACATGAGGTGCACAATGAGAGTAGAAAGGATTGGGCTGGGAGGTTTACATGTGGTGTCCATCTCGAGAGAGGGCTCCTATCTGCAGTAGGGCAGTTAGTCTCTGTATCCATGCAACTTAGCCTGTATTCAGCTCAACAAAGGTAAAATTTTCTTTCTGCCTGGTGCCTTCAAGTTGCAGTCTGTTTAGGGGGGTCAGAGTCTCATTCTGAGCATTTATTCAGTGCTTACAGCAATAAGACATTGGTTTTGGTTAGCTACCAAGATGACATGATTCTGCTTTTTGAAGACGCAAATAGCAATCTGAGAAAAGAAACTTCAGAAGGTTCAAAATAGCCATAGCACAGGACAAAGCTAGTAAAAAAGATAGTTATCAAAGAAAATATTCAGGTAATGAAATCCCTAACCAAGAACACTGTTTGTGGAGAGTGTCTCAGGTGTTCAGATGAGAGAGTGTATTCTAAACTAGATTGGGCAACACAGCTGGAAACATTACAGAAGCAGCTTCAGCTGTGGGGTTGATGTTTGCTAATACCTGAATGAATCTGTCTGAGCTGGTTAGAAGAACTACAGACTTGCTCTAGAAATTCAGGCCCTAAAACCAAAAGCAGTTTCCTGTGAACAAAGTTGATGCAAAAGAAGTGGGCTGTCTCTTTCCTTACTTGTAACCTTCATCCTATTTGACAACTGGGAAAGAAAATGGAATATCCAGGGACCAGCATGCCTTGAATGCTTTATTTTGTCTACTTTACACATTAATTTCCCAAGTGTTTCCTGATTCTTACTTGGTTAACACATTAGGGTATCTAATTCTTATTTGCTACGCAAATCGCTCATTTGCAATCAAATTTCCATCAGTATTTGCTATCTTATTATCTTGGTTAACATCACTTTTGCACTTTACTATTAACTAGAGACACATTCTGAAGAACAACCCAGTGTTATAAGTTGAGAATACCATGGCTGTGTTTTTCTAACAAAGAAAATTGCTGTAATGTCACTGGGTCATTCCAGTTATCTAATGCCAGCATCCCAAAGGTTTATCAAGCAACCATCTCAGGCTTGCAGTTTCACTGCTTGCATTTCTGTGAGCTAATTAAACCTCAGTAGGACAAAACTGGAACTGCAGCAACTAGACTAAAAGTCATCTTCACCGCAAACTCAAATCCACATTGACCCCACAGAGAGTGGTGTGTCTCTGTCTGGTGTCAGCTGCTCCACAACTCAGGTGTGTGTATGTTCTGTAGCACCATGACAATGTCAGTGTGGACCTTTCCAGAGATACCTTTTTGTGAGTAGGACTCAGTGTAATTTTCTTCAGGGCACTCCTTCTCCAAGGTCCAAAGATTCAAGCTCACACGTAGGAATCTCAGCAGATACCAGTAAGACTTTTTGGTCTCATTTCTGAGAACAATCCTGTGAGAAGTAGAAATTCTACTCCTAACTTTAAGAAAGAAGCCCCAAAGTGTAGACAGCTGTCTCCTCAATTAACAGTACAACATGAAATAATTCCTAAAGCAATATTATAGCTGCACTCTTCACTCATTACTGCCTTTGTCCCCCCCTGCAAGGCAGCTTCACTTTTCTTCATACCCATAGAACTTCAGCTTGTCATTTTCAGTGCATTTCCCTGAATGTTCCTAGGTAATTGTACTGTCCTTTTGGTTAGACTTAATACTGCTTTGACATCTGAGCAACTTATTCCTTCTTATGCTACTTCTGTGATGCATGAAGCTTTCACCTTCCCTCCCATTCACTGCCAGTGCCTGACTGCAAACTAAGGAGAATATATTGTAATGGGAGGAATGCAGTGGAGATTGATCTGGGTAAAAATGAAAAGGTGAGTTATAGGAGGAGACAGCAAAGCTATTGAACCACAGATGAGTTTGTATAACCTACATTTTCAAAAGTCTCTGAAAAAAATTAGTTTGAGAGCTCTGTTAACACAAAGTCACTAATTTTGAATTTACTAGGAATATGGGCTGTCAGACATAAAGCCACTAAAAGAATCAATGTCCCAGATAGCCAAATGACAAGGAAGTTAAGAACCAACCTCATCAAACCTGGCTTTTAATTTTATCCCCCGGGCTTATCTTGGATAATTCAAAATTATACAGGTGGGATTCCTAGCCAATGAAATGTGCTTTTAAGTCCTGAAAGAATGGCTGTTATAAAGAAGAAAAGATTTGAGAAGGGTGTGATGCTACATACATTGAACAAAATTTTTCCTGCAGCCATTAAATTGACAGCCAAGAGAAACTGAAAATATGGCAGTCAGTGGCAAGATTTACAGCAAATTATCCTTATTTTGAATTAGGGACTTCTAGATATTTAACAGTAATTGTGAAAGTGTTATCTCTTGGTAAAATGCACATTAATCTTGCTCTTTCCCACTTTAAGAAGGATCATTCCTTGGTTATTACTCAACTCAGTGTTCCAGCAATTTTCAATCCTAACTTCTCTCCCACCCTCAATTTCTGCTGACACCAGAAGAGAGGTTGCTTGTCAGCTGGGTAGTTCCCATTACCTGGGGCTGCGGGGTGGTTTTGCCACGTTACCAGGCTTTCACAGTGTCTGAAGTGGTTGGAAAGGACAAAGCAATGCAGAGGCTGACTCTGACCTTCTCCAGGGGTAACCTGGCTTTCTCCCCATGCCAGACAACCCTGCAAGGCTCCCCACTGCTCCTAGCTGTGTCTGCAAGAGCTCACTGTAGCACTTGCCCTGGAAGCTTGTGGGAAGATGGAATGAGAGCTGCAGAGAGCTGGAGCAGGGCCCTCCTTCTCTTGACTATTGATTCATTTTCCTACTTGCTCAAAAAGTGGGTGGTACATGCTGATATCCCTATATACTTACTAATTAGTGTCCCATTAACCTTGAACTGCAGAGCTCCCAGCTGCCAGCTGCAGCTTGTGATATCTTGAGTGTGTTTGATGAACTCTGGAGACATTTTCATCTGTTAAATATAGAAAAGCTGAACAGCTTCCCAGGACAGGCAATGCAGCACAGAATCATATGCTTGTCAAGGCCATGTCTGCTCTCCTGACTTCAACCTAATAGAGCTGCAAAGTTAGTGAAACTGTGCAATTCCACCTGGCTCAGACCCAGGCTAATTTCCCAGACAAATATCCATGTGACAGAAATTAGCTGCTACGTTGGGCACTAACCACTGCTTGCACTGGTTTGACGACCGAGAGCACACCATAAACACTATGCCAAAAGCCTGCCAGTTAGACTTTGGTGCACTTAATGTCTTTGTTTCCATATTTATTATGCTGCCACTGTAAATAGATAAGATGCCAGCAGATTTCTTCAGCACTAAGAGGAGTTAGAGAACAAGCTCAACACTTCCATGGAAATTAAATGCAAAGGAAATACCACTTGCCATTTACACCAGATGTTAGAGGAACAAGGTGAATCTGTATTTTCCAGGCATTTACTCAGTATTTAACATATATTTAACCATTATATGTTAATATGCAACAACACAGTTGCCACTGAGGATCTGGTAGAGGCACTTTGACTTTCTAGAAGACAAGAAATAGGAAGCCATGAGCAGATTCTATGCTAATGTACTACTGAAAATATTAGGAGGTTAAACACATACTTTATGATTACAAATAGTGGTAAGTGGTCAGCACATTAAGTCAAAGCACTGCTTTGACTTCAACTGCTCTAAAGAAAACAATAGTCATCCATTATTGGAAGGATTTGTGTGAGGATATTAGCTGTCTTGACTGTTAACCTTAATGCCTCAGAATGTGTGCAATGTAAACAGGCAAAGCAGCAAGACTTTTGATATTTTACTTCTTCTGTTTCCTGCTTTGTATCCAGCTATTGCTTTGGCTTTTTGTCAAGCTTCTAGCTTCTCCAAAACAGGCCAGGCTCTCTCTGAAATAAGAATGGTTTGCTCTTGTCCATGGAAATGGACTGTGATTCTTTTGTATACCATCCATTCAGAAATATTTCTCTGTGTTAATGAATAGTCATTTTAGAGTCTTAGGAGTGTGAGAGGAATGTTTTCTTCAAGAAAATATTAACTTTTTATTTTATATTAATATATAAAATATAAAATAAAACCAGAGGCTATGACATGATGTGTAATTAATTGAATTAGGAGAGATGGCACAAGGGAAAAAATAATTATATTTCCACAGTAATTTTATTTCCCATCCTGGGGTAGTTGGAGGGGAAAGTGTCCAGTAAAAAATATTTTGCTAAATTATTAAAAGTGAAAAATGTACAGAACCAAAGTAATATGGATTAATGGAGACACTGAAATCAATATTTTTTTTACAGTTGCTAATGAAATATTTACCAGACTAATTAAAAAGACACAATCCTTACACTAACACCTAGGCTGACACGCTTTTTCTTATATTTGTGTTTATATGAAAACCGACTAAGTAAATTCATCTGTGACAACAAGATTCTCATCTATGGATTACACTGGAGCCTTTTGTTTCCATGGTACCTTACTTCCACTTCTGGCTAATCTTACAGAGCATTCTGAGGGGATTGATCCAACATCCATTGAAATGAATACGAAGCACAAACACTGGAGAGTATGAAAATCAATGCAAAGACTTTCATTAACTTCATGGTATTTTGGCCTGAACTCATAACTCTTTAATGACAGCTATGAAGAGCTGCCGTCAGGAATAGACTCTTCAATATAATGTTGACCATCTCAGTATGAAAATGAAAAAAACTGTTAAAGGCTGGTGAGAATGTTAGAAAACACCAGAAGCAACCTGTTGAGAGATGCAAGCAAGCTCCCAGTCTCAACACCCGCTGCCCTGACAGTGACCAACAAGGTGAAGGTGGGGCAGAAAGGATGCCTGCTGCAGTAGAAAGCGCCTTCTCTTCTCCTCAGTTGGTTTAAGATTGCGCCACAAAAGTGGCACAAAAATATCTTTTTTTCATGCTGTATTCACACACATATTTGGTGCAGGTCACATATTTTAAACAGTTACACAAATATTTTAGACATATTAGCTAAACAAAAATAATTCAAGAGCATGCATGCTCTTCTGCTTGTCTAAAGTTCCCATGAGTGAAATAAAACTAGGCACAGAGGGAGTAAAAATACCCACAACTAATCAACTGGAGACATCTCCAAACATGAATTAGGATATTTTCTTTCTATAGGAAAAAACATCAAATACTTTGAGTCAAAAACTAGAGGATATGCAAGAGTTCGAGTTTATCACTAAGCTAAAACTACAAATTTCTCTTTTGCTCTTCAGGGGCATAAAGTTTGAGTTCCTAATTCTACAAGACCGCTGACTGTCAGCCTTCACCACTCCTTCAGGAACACGGCAAGATCCAAGCAGGAGTGATTTGGCAATAAGGGCAAAAACTGGATGCATATCTCTAACAAGCTTTCAAAACTCATCCTAAAAGGACCTAATGCACCTGTTTGAAACTGCAGCAGAATGAATCAACCTCAGTGGGGAAGTGAAATATATTTCAGAAGTGAAATAGAAATGCAGGAAAAGCGCAGCTTTCCTGCTATGGCTGCCTCCGGGAGCTGTTCCTGTGACACGGGAGTTATTTATGGTGCCCATCTGCAGTCACATCCGTCACAGGAGTAGGATCCAACCTGGGACTCCCAGCAGATGTGATCCTTATTGCTTGTTTAAACCCCTTTGGTGTATCTCATGGATGCAGGTCTGCACCATTCATGGCTGCCATTCCAACCCCTTCCTTTTGTTCCAGATTTCAGTCATGCACACATCTCAAACCCACTCTACACAGCACCATAAAAATACAGAGTAATTTTACTAGAGCAGAAAACAATACCACCAGAGGTCTCCTACATGCCACCTCCAAACAGAGAAATAATGTGTTCTTCTCAAAAGAATTTGAGAGTCTTTAGATACAGGGAAATACCAACCTGTAAGCTGATAAAATGCTCTACAGCAAACACTCAATCTACTTTTTGACCTCATTAGAAAACACACCTTCCCTAGCACCAAAGCACTCTCTCTGCTCCTTCCCTTCCCACCCGTGTTTCTTTCTCACTATTGCTGTCAGGACCTTAGCAGCATATTTGGAAAAAAAGCACTCTCCATGCTGCCATTAAAGTTTTTCTTTGACAAATTCTTCTCCTTATGGCTTTTCAAACACACAGGCTGCAAGGGTGATCTCTACATCTGTTGTTTTTTTTTCTTTACTGAAGAAAGGCAAAAGCAGAGCTTGGGTTAAACTCAGCAGGAAGCAGTACTTTGCTCACCACATCCCCCCTATTCCTTTTCCGTGCTAATTGCTCACTGATACTGTTGCAAGAGTCTTCTTCTTCACAGCTTATGCAATATTCAGAAGGAATAAAAAAATCTTCCTGCCTCAGTTCCACATTTCTTCTCTCATCAGTTTTCTTGTCATTCCCCTCTTTTATCTCATCTTGAGATCAATAAACTTACCAGTGTTGTATACCAAATGAACATAACAATACACTACATTAAGCCCCATAAGGCAAATATTACTTTTACCATAGATAAAAATCTCTCCCTTTCAAAGACTCACAGCCCAGACAGATGACATGCCTACTGAGAACATTTCTAAATCTCAAAGCCAGTCATTGTGAAAATAACCATGGCTCCTCTCCGGCATAAATAGTTCCCTGCAATAGGCTGTATTTCGAAGATAAATTTAAGGAACATCAGTTAAGAAGCAGATACAAAGAAAGTGAAGAGACGACTGAAAAGACAAACACATCTACCACAGAGATGCCTGGTTGGTACACTTCTCAGAGCTGATATTGCTGTAAGTCTTTACCAAACTTATGAACCTAGGGGACACTCCCAAGACAGCACCAGCATTCTTTGGCAGGTATTGTACATAAAGAAAACTGTAGGAGCATAAACTGTTATTTTAAAATCGTCAAACTCCCCTTCCAGGAGGCAGCTGTAACAGAAGAGACGTGCACACCTGCCCAGATGTGATCCCTCCTCAGAAAGGCACCTGGATTACAAAATGCTGTGCTCATTCTATCCCCAGTGGACAGGTAGAAAAATGCAAAAGTACTCACCTGCCCTCTCTCCTGGTCCTCTGGCTCTGCCAGATTGCCCCAAACAAACCCTGTTTGCCACCAAGTCATCTGCAATCAAGAAAAATTTGGTGAGTTCTCAGTATTTTCCTCTTTAAATCTGGGGCCACACTTGCAAAATAGGCACCTACAAAGACAGACAAATTGGGTTTTTTTGGATGCCCTGAAAATTACCTCTGTAATCAGACATGAAATGGTTATAGAAACCTGCTTTAAAGGTAGCAATGAGTCTGCTATAACCACAGGAGTTGTGCTTTTGCTAAGGAGGACCAAGCACCACCTCTGATAAAACCACACCTGAAAGCAATGAGGCAATAACACAATTTTAAAACTCTCTTTTGTTTTAAAGCTTGTTTCATAACAGTGATCTTCAATTTCTATATATCACCATTTCAAATGCAAAGGTCTGTAACTTAATTAAAAGAATGAAAGTGAAATCAAGATTTAACGACAAATCCTTTGAAGTATGAGAACATGAGGTGATTAAACCAAATCTTAAGTCTGGGCTTAGGTCAGACATTTGTTATTTTTCAAAGACTAAAAGCAGAGAGGGCATTAATTGTAGTTATTTCTACCATACATACACACACACACACACACATATATATATATACTTAATAAAAATGGAACAAATAAAGTTTTCCAGTTATAAATAAATTGCCTAAAATCCATTAGTGGCTGCCTGTGTTTAGCTGTACAGGGAAATGAAGAGATGGTTCTGTGTATTAAGACATACTTTCCAAAGGTGTGTTTTGAGTTCCATTTTCTTGTGGCTTCATTTCTTTTCCCACTAGATGGCACTCTAGAAATATTCCTAAATTCTGGATTCATTTCCGCTGCCTTTTAGAAAGCCAACAAATCAGTGATTTCCCTCAAACCTTCTATTGTTTACAGCCTACTGAAAAAGGCAAGTGAATTACACAGAGCAGTACAGAAAATTAGCATTGTTAAATGTGTCACATATATCACTAATAAAGTTTCATTATTTATACTGTCAACTTGAAAAGCACTTATTTCCTAATCAATCAATTCACAACTAAATAAACAGTCATATAGGCATACAACATGAATGCACAGCACTTCTAAATCAGATCTTCCTGAGATTAAGTATATGCTGGTTGATATCAGGAGAAGAATAACAAAGAAGAATCCTCCTCAGTTTGCTCACTTTTCCCCACCTCCTCAGTTACCTACTTTTATTGAAGAAACAAATACATGTATGTGTTTTAAGATAGTTACTGTTTTCTTATTCTATTTTTTTTTAATCAATGCTACACTTTACCCCAAAGGTGATCCTGAAGCACAAGTTAGGACAGACACATTAAATAAATTGGAAAAATCTGGAGATGCATTTAAAATTAGCCCATTTCTGTTTGGATATTGGGGATGCAGAAAAGAAAAAGAGATTTAAACAGTCACTTGAAGGGCTTTGTACCATCTAAATCCAGCTGCAGTCTCACAGACGTCCCTTTTGATGTTCACTAACACTGGGGATGAGTTCTAGTAAACAGATGTCCTTGTCATGGAAAATAAACAAAATAAACCCATCAAATTTGGTACTGTCTGGTAGCTGGAAGTAAACTGAAAAGAATTCTTCTTTGTTGGGTTGCTGTAGAAATGGGCTGATGTGGCACTGGATACAGGAATGGAGACTTAGCCATAAACACAGGGACATTAACATGGACCTGGTGATCCTTGTGTGTCCCTTCCAGCTCAGCATATTCTGTGTTTCTGTGTGATTCTGTGATGTCTCCTTAGCTGTGAAGGACCTGGGCATTTCGTATGTCCAAACTGAAAAGCAAAGTGCCATGGCCTCTTCCCAGCTTTCCCTCCTGATCCCATGGCATTTGCAGGTATTTCTTAAACACCTAGGTTACATGTTTGCCTCTGGAAGAGAAAAACTCCAGCCATGGCTGCCAGTTTGGGACCATTCTGCTCTTACTTTTTGCTGCTCATTTGTGATAATTTTAGGTGACTATCACACAGTTCGTAAATCACAGGCTAAGCACAGAAATCCGTATATAACACCTGAGACCAGCTGGGTGACACAGGCAGGGTTTTTGGGCTCACAAAAGGGAAGATGTGCTGCAGATGCAACCAGAATACCTGTTACTGAGATTTGGGCATCCTTTTTGAATTTACCTGTGGAGACAGAGTCACAGAAACCCTCCATGAAGCTGGAGAAAGCCTGGATAACTGACTTGGCTTCTTACTTAGAAGGCAGGGTCAAAATTTCCCAATTGTTTAGGTCAAACTTAGCTCAAAATTCAAGCACTTCTTGCAGACAGAAAGTGTAGGGTAAGCCTTGTTGATCCAAGTACATCCAAAAGTGCATGAAAATACAGACCTCAGAATCTCCTGCAGACCAGGAGTTAAGGGTAATGAAACATATGAGCCTTCAAGAAAGCCAATGAGAGCTGGCTGACTTCCAGCCCTGGTGGCATCACCAGCAGCATACAGGCTCCCACACATCACTCCACATTGTTCTAAGACAAAATCTGCATCTTCATGTAGACAGCATTAACTCCACACAGTGCTGCTGGTTTGCAGGGAAAGGGGATTTCTCTGTTCTTAAGAGAATCACAGGACCCAAACTCGAATGTAAACATTCCAGTCCCTGGGGTGGGTTTCATCACCCATGTTGCTGACTATCAGCCAACACACTTTTTTTCACTACTTGAGCTGCTTAGAGCAAGGCAAGTTGGGATAGATGTGCTGTGAAGAGCCCTTCCCTGGTTCTACTTCTCTCCTTGTCCTTAGCGATGAACTTCTTGGGTCTACAGATAAAGACTGGCATTTCCTACTTCAGAAAGACTCCACAGCTCAGGCTGAGCCTGTGTCAGAGCACAATCTTAATTGTGAGCAGGATGATGGGCAAGTTGCTCTCAACACAGACCCCAGTGCCCTCTTATAATAAGAGAGATTTCATCAAGCAAGAGAAGTTTTGGTCACTTTAGTCACAGAAAGAGAATATGACTGTGTGTCTTTACAGCAGCATGGCTAAATCAATAATCTGTGGAATGAGAGGTTTAGGGTGGATGAAAAGTGCATTATCTTACATACATATGTTGGAAAGTGCTGGCAACACACTGGAGTTTTGAACAAATAAATGAATTTACTAGGGGGAAGAGAGAGAGATTGCTGATAAAACAGAAAAAAATACTATACTCAGGTGGTGATTTTAGTCCGAGTGCTAATATTTTATACAACAAAATATTGAATTTGGGAAGAGGCTTTTTCATTCATTTGGCTTTTTAACTTTCCAAAGTGCTTTTATTGACTGATTTTTGTTTGTGGCAGCTAATATTACTGTCACTCTAACAATATTTTTTCCTTATTTAGCTCTCCTAATGCAGTTTGCCATTTGAAGTAATTTACCTTTCATTTTTTAAAATAAAGCTACTTTTTAAAAACTCAGAGATGATTCACATGGTTTGAACCTCCATTTGCTCAGATAAAACTGAAGTGCCAAAACTTCAAGAACTGTTGCATTTTCTGAGACCCAAGGTCCATTTTCTGTGAATTTAGTTGCAGTAATATTAATTGACAAGACATCTGGACTATGAAAGTAAGAGATGTACCCTCTTCCTTCCATGTCAACCTTCCCTCCAAACTTCATACTATTTGTCCTGGTAACAACATTCAACTGCTAGGAGAAAATATATACACAAACAGAATTTCTTCAATTTCAGATCTAGTTTTATATAACCTCAGCATAGCACATCCAGATGCTCTTAATCACCAAGTCATGGGATCCACCAGTCCCATAGTGGATGTACAATAGGAGATACTCCAGCAACACCACCTTTCTCCCATTTAAAACTCATTTCATTCATCATTATACTTTCTCTAAAGCTGAAGGCAGCTTTCTGGGTTGGAGTACTGCCATTCCAGCAGACTACAGAGGAGCAAATACATTTTGAACTATATTTGCTGACGGCAAGGCTACAAGTTGCAGCTAAAGCAGCCATCAGCTCTGAGCTCCAGCCTTTGGATGGGAGGAAAGGAGGAATTGCTTCTGCAGAACTCAATGGATTCAGTGTGAAAGTAAAACAAAAATTGCTCCCAGGCCTATGAAAAAATCATCTTTTCTGTCTCTGGAGGAACAGAGTTCATGCCTTTCATCCTTTCCTGCAAAAGCCGAGCAAACCACCCACCAGCAGACCTGGGGAATGCCAGGTCATATTCAGCTCATGGACATGAATGCTTATCTGGCTGAGTCTGCAACGGTTTTCTACCTTGCAGTGGGGTGAAGTGTTGTACTTTGACTTTCAGTGAAAATAAACGAGTGATCAACTTTATAACTTACTTTGCCAATTTCATCACAAGGCCTCAAGCAGGTTGCAGAAGTCTTTGTGGCTGCAAAAGTGGCAGCTACAGCCCAGTTGTCCAGTGTGACTCAGTTCTTGGAGAGACGTTGCATGCCAGATGGCCAGACAGGAGATGAAGGGGAGCAAAAACCAACAAGATAGAAAGACAACTGCGCTACTTTGTCACCTTAGCTGTGAATCAGTTTGATGGCGCAGAATGTCAAAACAGATGGTCCAAAGGCTCTACCTCCATGGGGTGAGCTCTGTGAACACTGGTGTGACAGAGTCCAAGCCCAAGGATAAATGCACTTTTATACCACGTAAACATGCATTGACACCTTGATGCTGCACAAGGTAATTGCTTTTAATTATTCGCTTGCTGCCGTTGGCACCAGTCCATAGAGGCTGAGGATGCAGGACTTTGGAAAGCCTCTCTTCTTGTTGATCAATTGGTATGCCATCCATTAAATTCTCCCTTTTCTGTCTCTTTATTTTGATGGCAACCCAAGGGTATCTGAGCATTTTCTGTCATCTTTGAACTTTTTCAAGAGACTGATCAACTCTCACTATTTTTGAAGCTTAGAAAATGTATTCTTTTTTGTTTGTTTGTTTGTTTAATGACAAAATATCTTGCTCCTTCCATACTGCTCCCCTAATGCTGTCAGAAACAGCCTTTCCTCTGCTTCAAGCTGTATCAGCTTTAGATCTAGCATCAATAAGATGTATGGATATTCATGGAGAGGTCTTAGTGATATTCATCAGTCCCTATCTCCCAATCCCATCTGTCATCTACAAGGGAAATGGTTTAGCTTATCGCCTATTCCCTAAATGGCCAGCTGTGATATGGCCACAATCTCGTAAATGTTCTGAGAATGGGAATTCTCAGAATTCAGATTCACTTGCACTCTGTCCATGATGGCTGTAGCAGTGCTGATTGCCCAGGAGGAAAGACAGTCTCCCTCTTTTTCCAAGCCCATTCGTGTGCAGGGAAACGAGCGAGTGCTGCTTGCCTGGGCAATTCTGAAGCAGCCCAGGTGTTGGTGGTGTCCATGTTCTGCACAGATTGTTCCAGAGATTTTGGTGTGCTAAACATTTGGACGGTAGTGCGAAGATCAGGGAAAGGTTGGTGATGTTTTGTGCAGGATGTAACAGGTAGAGACTGATTGCTGTGGGATGGTGTCATGGGAACCTGCTAACAGAGTGATTGATCTGCCTGAGGGAGGGGAGTTTGTTAATTCTCTAATGTAGTAGATCTAATGATAGATGCTGATGTGGTCTGATTTTGTCCTAGTGATTTATGGTTGCACCTAGCAGTTAAAATTAACAGCCACCTTAGCAGGAAGCTTTAACCCAATTGGCAACTTGGCACTGAGAGTCTCAATTCCGAGCACCAAAAGGACCAAGAGAAGAGACAGAATTCTGAGTAAAGCGGACATCAAAGAGCAGGGATGAGTTTTTCTGAAATAACAACATTTCCAGCATTCTGGGTTCTTAGTCCAAGGCCTATAGTTTCTAAGCTGTCTGCAAAGTTTGAACCTGGGGTTTGGGCTGCCCCACATCTCTGAGGTTTGTACCTACATAATTTTGGGTTAAACCAGTCTAAAACAGAAGAGTAGAATATTAGGCAACTTTTTGCCAGGCAGATAAATGTCCTAGTACATGCTTTCTGAAAGAGCTTTCCAATTAAAGAGGTTACAAACTAAAATTCAACTTATCTTAACACACTTTCTACATTACTCAAAATTTTCTAGTCTTACCTTGGACATATTACTCATCCTGTTTAGGTAAGTTGCTACAACCTAGAGTACACAACAGAAAGTTCCATTAGTGTTTAAACAATTCACCTTTCCTCTTGAAAAAATACTTTAGAATTATTTTTATAGCAGCACTTAAAAAAAGTAACAACATTTTGTTTTTACAATTTCAAGAATGTTTTTTTATGTTCTATAAAACAGTCTCACTGTGTAAAATGCTTAAACAATCACGCACATTTATATTTCTCTGCATGTGCAACATAAAGTTGACACAAAAATCCAATGTTCCCTTTTAAACTAAATAATACTTTTTCAGGTTTTCATGGGTGAAAATTTTATTTCATAGGACACTTTTTCCTAAAATCTCTATTCACTCGAGATCAAAATATTATTTAAAAGTACAAGTCTTCTCTCATGTTATAAAATCCATTCCTCACTTTCCATTAGCAACAGATGTATTTGGTAGGGAAACTTTCTTTTGCTCCATTGAGGTCCTCATTGCTGGCAAATATAAGAAAGTTGGAGTCTCCACACTTTCCTTTCTTGTTGGAAATAATGAGTAGCCCAGTTCACTTCTTAAGTATTCGATATTAACATCACCACCATCCCTGAAAAACAAAACCACCAAGCATTCAAATTAATTATTTCACTAAACAAGGATTGTCAGCACAGCTTCAGGGCCTTCAACACAACACCTACATTTAAATTAATGTAGGAGGGGAAGCAATGCCTGGGCTAAAAATCCCAAACATCTTTTCTCTGCTTGTGCATCAGCAATGGGTAATTGCAGGTGCATTGGCAGCAGACAGACATGCACGAGACTCTGTGAGGCAGGAAGAGTCCTGCTGGCTTGTGGATTCCCAAACTGTCATTAGCCAAGGAGAAGAGCCATGAAGAGGACCAGACTGAACACAGACAAGCAGAATGCTGATAAAGACGAGGGAGAGCAGACTACAGCAGCACCTAACAGATACCTGGCAGACAAAATGGGCAGCCTAAGAGAGAAAAAGAAATAATGAGGAATATATATCTCCACAATGAATTTACGTTCACATGATAAAGACAGTTCATAGATTAACAAAAACCTAAGGAGATTGCAATTTGTTTGATGTTAGTGCTACCCAGCAAATCTGAAGATCCAGTGATATCTATGTGCCCTGCTCCCACTGACATCAATGGGCTTATCTCTTTAAACAAGAATGTTATTACTGAATTCTGTCTGTAGTCCTGAGCCTGGTGCTCTCCCAGGGCTGGTGCTGTGTAAAAAGAAGGTGGAATCCATATGACCGTAGGAACTTAAATGAGCAGGTTAATCAAAGCTGCCCTTAGTCCCTGGGGATAGGTGCACCAAAGCACCCAGGGGATTCAGCAAACAACTCAAGCTCCTACTCTGAATATGGTTGTGGAGGTACCTCTCAACCTGCAAGGAAAAATGCATTTTCATCAGACGATCAAAGCTGAGGTGGCTGAATGTCTCCTCCTTCAAAGAGATTTTATTGTTGTTGGTTTTGTCTTTCATATGAAAACATAGGAGAGCATGCCCAGTCAGTGCAGCTTTTTTCTCTCCTCCATTGAATATATTTATTCAGAGAGTGAGAGCATTTGCAGTAAAATAGGCCTGGAGTAGCCAAAAGTGTAAGAAATGTGGTGCAGTGGCATAGCAGAAAATAAAACTTGATGCTCCTACAAAGCTGTGAGAAAAATCACTAGTGTGCTTCTACTGAGCTGTATCCCTTTTCAAAACACTCTTCTCATCCTGGAGCTGAGAAAAACATTTCCAGGCAAAAGTTGTCAAAACATACCCAGATTTGCTGATAGATTTAATTAATTAACATTTTTTTACTGTGTTTTTATCTGAAAACTTCCTGCCCAGCTACAGGAGCTCTAAGCCCCACTAAGGGAGTATATATACAGCACTTCATTTACTGAGGATAGTTACCCATTTATAGTCCACTTAACTACAGCATCAGTCCTCAGGCTTTCATTTGCATTCAGCAAAGGCTTTTCTTTACTATCTGTCAACACACAAGGGACAACACTAGCATATACAAACTGGTAACCATTATCCTGTTAGGGAAATGAGACAATTGATATTTTTAATCCAGTAAATCATGAACTCTATTATGCATATCCTTGAGCATAGAATGGGAAATTTGATTTGAATGGAATCTCGGAAAAAAATAGGTATATCTGGAAAATAGGTTTGTCTCCATATCAAGAGCTTGTTCTTTAGAGGCCGTGCAGAGGAAAACAGACAGTAATATAAATATCCTGTTAACCTTTTAAATGGCTGAACCACACAGTGAATTTTTTGGAGGTAAATTACTATTTAGATACTTATTAAACATTTGCCTCTTATTTTGTACTATTAAATTTAATAACTGTTCAAATAGTCATTCATTAATACAAAATCAATGCCTTTTTTTTTTTCTTCCTTCAATTGCCCGGTACTGAAAAAGATTTGCAGATACCACGTTGCTACGCCTTACTCCTATCAAAGGAGGAATAAGTAAACATTAAGCTCTCCAAACCAGGATCAAATATACCCAGCAATAGATAGTCAGACTCTCAGAACACTCACTGTCCTGACTGGGGACAGACACCTTATTTGGTCATCTGAGAGGAAAGGCAGCTCTCAGAAGAAAAATACTAAGCAGGTTACCTTGGCATGCAGTGAGCTAGGAGGAGAGTGCCTGAAATACAGGCTTAAGTTCATAGTTGTGACAGTTTTAAAATAAAGTAGTTTTAAATTGAAGGACTTGAAGGACTCCAGCCAGGGCCGCCTCAGTGCATGACACTGATTCTCAAAAAACACAGATGCCTCTGCAAATGTTTCCTCTGTTCTGTCTGTAGAACCCCATTGCTAAACAGACTTCCACTTACTGTCGTTTTACTGAAAATTGGGAAGGTCCACTTCCATTCTCACTTAGCCACTAACTCAACTAGAAGCAATCAGTGGCTTGAGCTTTCCCCTGATTTTTAAGGACTTTCCTTTTGGAGCTGTCTTCCTTCAGGTGTCTGAAGTGTGCTGCTATCACATGCTGTGGTGTTTTAAGGTGTATGGAAAAAACCGTCTAAGAATGGAGATAATTCGTCATTCAAACAAAGAATGCCCAGAATGATGGGACAGAATTGTATTTCTGCATCCAAAGAATGTGATGAATTCACCACAGCTCCAGAGACAGTCTCCAGAGGAAGATGTCTTGGCATACTTTGCTTGTGATGGCCATTTTTCCCAGCTGGATTGTGTTCATAAATTCACATACTTGCACACCTTATCATCCAGGCACCCATACCTGGACAGATCCATTTCCATGTCATGCACAACACACACAGATCCCCAAATTACCAAGCTATAGAGAGTCTGATGTAATTTCCCCTCTCTTCAGGGCCAGAGTTGAGACAAAACTAATAATAAACCCAGCAACTTTAGTAGACCTTCTCCTGCATTCATTGGTGAGGAGTTAAAGAGAAAAAAGAACTGTTAGCTCAAAATGGCACATTTCTCTCATTGGTGCCATTGGGTGTAATCATAAAATAAACAAAACACAAACTAAACCAACCAAACAGAAAAGTAAATTTGCAATTAAAAGCAATGGCTGGAGCTTAATGCAATTAATAATCTGAGTCTGTTTTGATTGCAGGGAACAGGTTCATTCTGCACTGCCTCAAGATTTCATCTGCTAAAGGTCACTGACTGCCCATAATGACCAGGGTAGGGAAATGAGTCAGTCTGTTGGAAAACACTATTAATAGCAGTAGTGCTTGGAAATAGATATCATGGCAGCACACAAGTAGGCAAGGGGAAGAGGGGAAGAGCAGCTGCAAAAGTTGAAGTGTACCTGCTGCTTGCTTATCTTAAAACTGGCCTTTCCTCAGGTCCCAGAAGCTCTCAGTTCACATATCCTAGAAAAGGCAGTGTCAAGAACACACAGAGAAATTTGTATTCCAAATTAACTTTAAAAGGATCCAGGACTGGAAAAATTCTTGCATTGGAAACAAATGAACCTTGAACTTTTACCTGCAGGAAAATCAGTCACTGGTTTTATAGCTCAAGGCTCCAGGTCAGACAAGGTCCTGCAGCGTGGGATGAGGGACAAATGCTTTTACTACGGCCCTTCCATTTTGCCTTTTGAATATTTTACTTATGCACTGAGAGAATGAATTTTACACAAGATAATTATGAATTGATACAAATTACTCCTCATAAATATGAATGATGATGTGTTTTCTGAACCGGAGACAATGAAAGATACAAAAGCAATCAAAAGACATGGGGTTTATTTTTTTTTTTTTAAATTAAGAAGTCTCGCATTTTGTGTTTACAAATGTGCCTCAACTGAATGTTTCTTGTTCTTGGTGAAATTTATATGGATGTCAGATCTTTGGTTCCAAGAGTGGTTTCCCCAGTGGAAGGGCCTTGTGGTGTGTTTGTATTTCTAAGCCTAGTTTCAGCTGAGTAACAAGAAGCACTCTTTCCCAGACGGTGAATTTGCCTAACCATAGCTATGCAACCTCTGAAAGAAAACAGATACAATAATAGAGACATACCTTTAGCTCCCTTACAGGCAAATCATCCATGAACAAGGGGTTACTAGGTTTTGTTTTCATGTATGGAGCAGAGTGGCCTCTGATCCTATCCACCATAGAGAAGTAGAAATTGTCTGATCCTCTGGGAACCTGGCACTGATATGATGTAGCTCTCAAGAATTAACACAGTTTCTGGGGTTTTTTTTCCTCTTCCTATCTTTTTCCAAAAAAAGGAAGAAGATAATCTCCAGGCTAAATGTGCTGAAAAAACTGTCTTCAGAAATCTGCAGAGATGGTCTGCAAAGACCTTCAGCTCCACTGAAGTACCATGGGAATTGCAAAGGACCAAACAAGTACAAAATTGATAAAGCTGAACTATCTAACTTGGAAATACACTGGGAGATTTGCTGAGAGCAAGAAAACAGCACAGAAAAGAAAAGAGAGAGAAAGGAGAAGAAGTGCAAAGAGAGAGAAACAGGATTACTTTTCCTTAGCTAGAAAAAATTGCTTCAGGTTCAATCATGCCTTAAACTCTAAGGGATCTGCTCACAGGATTTCATAACTTTGAATTTTTCCACTTACCATGTCAGATAAAAAGTTGCCTTTGATACTAATTGATCATTTTATTTTCACTGGCACATTTTTCAAATGGTTGCCCCAACCTTTTTGCTCCTGAGCCCCATCTGGAACATTTGAAATGACCAGTGTTAGAAATTAATTGAATAATTGAATGCAACCTGGTTCTGCTTGTTTCCTCTTTCCTCTATCGAAGCTGTCTTTGAACAGAGGTCCAAAAACTTCATATCTGCTCTGGCCTTCAGTCCACAACTTCCTTCTGCAGAAAAATTTCACATCTCCCCATTTGTCTCTCCAGAATTTGAGTAGGTAATATTTTCCAGTCATAGATGTCTACTGATAGGAAGCTGTGTTTTTTGAGGAAATAATATTTCAGGAGAACTGCTCAGTTTTTATGGGGAATTTCATTATTTAAAAAGAAAGCACACACAATCATCTCCATATCCATGAGAAGCGAGACTACTCCACTCTTCCCTGAAAGTGGGAAACATGCTTCCCCTTGGGTATACTGCTGCCACGAATCATGGGAATTATGGTTCAATTCTATAGATCTCTGTCCTGCTTTATAGGCCAACTTCTAAAGCCAGACCATGTCCTAGAAATCCATCTTTTTACTGAACCAGAGATAAACACATTAAAAAAATATACATCTACAAAGAAAATAAAGGAAATGAAAGCTTTAAAGAGGCTTAATATTAAAAAAAAAAAAAATCACTCTAGCATGAGGCTTTATCTTAAATAAACAGAAACATAAAATGTATGGATCAGTAGCTAATCCTTCTCAACTGCTTCTATCCAGTGTCTTAATTATGGCATAAGGTTGCATTATACATGGGCATGCAAAATGACCCCAATTCCCCTCCACGCAGCATCTGCCACATTACATTATCCTGCTTTCCTGTCACATTGCCTGCAAAGGGCCTTGGCCTCCATTTGTGAAACCACCCCCGTGCTGAGCATCGGCTGATGGAGCATCTGAGTGGATTTGTCGGTTTGTTTCTCCTCTCGGGAGCGCTGCGGTTCATCGCGCCTGGCGCTGCCGCTGCGGGGGGACCCGCCCCTGTCGTACCCTAAGCCACCAAAGTCACCGCAGCTTTCCATGGCCTCGGAAGGCACGATCCACCGTGCCACTATGGGACAGCTGCAGGTGGTTTCAGGGCATGGAGAATATGATCTGTGGGAATGGAGAAGGGGGGCTTCTTGTGGGAAGCAGGTCTGCAGAGCTCGGAACGTTGTGCTTACCTCTAAAACTACCTGCTTGGGCATCAGACACACAGCAAAGAGAGCTGACAGCCAAATCCTTGTAATTCATTCATTCTGGGAAGAGCTAATCGTGTCAATCAATTATTCCTAGGTCTATTACTTGGTTTACTAGACCCCTCTTGTTACGTTTGTGTGTTTTCAGAGATACTGCAAGATTCACCTTTAAAAAGATCAAAAATAAAGGCTGAATTCTGGAATGGCTGTGTCACTGATATAGCATGACATAATAACCCTAAAAAAGGTAAAATAACAATGTGACTGGAAGATATGGTTCACTAAGCTCAAATGCTCCATATATCTGTTGGCTTTAGAGGTAGTAATAGTAGTAGTACTATTCTAAAATCTCTCAGAATAAATTTTGGAATTATATTTATGTAACAGATTTGCCTGATTACAACACACAAATAATGTAGGCATATTTCTGAAAATGTGTTAAAAGACACAAAGGAGATTTTCAAGCCATACAAAAAAGAAAAAGAAGTCAAAAATTAACACTGGCAGTGAAAAATTATGAACTTGTTAGAATGAACATGTTTGTGCAGAGATCTGGAGTTTCAAGGCACAAACAAATTTAAAAAGCTTCATATAAGACCATACTTTCCTTTTAAGTTGTTTGATGTTACATATACAAACACACACACATTTGAGTTATGCATGCACAAATCCTTTAACAGCTTCATTTCAACTCTTGATTCTATGGGATTTCCCTTTCAGAATTCTAATGTACACATCTGAAAACTTTGGTTTAGTGTAGTATTTCAGGACTCCATCAGTATTTGGGAAAAAAAGAAAAAAAATCTATCAAAATTGTGCATGCCAGTGAACTCTGAGGACTGATGAAGTTTTTAAAGACACCAAGGTACAAAGGTGTACTGTATGAAAGCAGAGGTAGTTATTGATAATCTGTAAACCTGATCTAAATGCGCTGAGTCCTTGGATATACCAAATCTCCTTTTTCCAAATGAGACCACAACATTCCCTTTTCACCACTGTTAACCAGCCTAACATCCATTTCCCTCAGTAATTATTTATTTACTTTTACTAATTGCATCTTCCCTCCTCATACAATCAAAATCTGTTTAGAGCTGCAGTAATGAGGGCTTTGGAGAAGGAAAGAATCACAGAGTAAAGTTGGGAAATACCATAATTCTTTGCCAGCCCTTGGCATTCAAACTTCATCACATCTCCAAAAGTTCATTATAATAGAAATTGGACTTGATTGGCTGAGTGGGCAGTAAGACAGAGTCAACATTCATGAGGGAAAGCATAGAATTTTCAAAACTGATCATCAAGCAGCCCCAGCAATCGAATTTATAAACCAGGGACTTACTTCATAAAACAGAGAAAAGATTGATGCTGTTGAAGAAGTGCTGCAATTAACTAAATTAATGAAATCAGGAAGCCACACCTGCTCCACATGACTGACTCACTCCTCTTGCTCTGTCTCCAGCTTGAAAAGGTGGATTTAGCAAATGAAGGGTTTAACATGGAACGAGCACGGTAAGTTATGTGCATCTAACAAGCTCCTTCGAAGTGTTAGCGTGGTTGAGAGATCATGGCAGTTAATTATTTCCCTGCCTTGCAAGAAGAGAGCCACACATCCCTGGAGGGAGTCCTTGCATTTCAATAGAAGCCTTTTCTCCAGGGAGGGAAGTTTTACAAGCAGAGGTTGGTTTGTGTACCAGGATGATCAGAGCCGCTGCTGCCTTTGAAGGCACAGCCAGTTCTTGCAAAGCATTATGGTACAAATCCTCATTCTACCACCTGGTAAAAGGTCTTTTTAGAAATATCCAAACCCAAAGCTATAATAGATGTAAGGTGCAGTCTTTGATAAAGGATGGGTCATGTGCAGGGCCACTTCAAGCCATAGGAAGACACTGAGGCTGATAGAAGCAGCCTTTGCTTTGCTGCCTTCTGCCCACCTCTGAAAAGGCAGAAAAGTTGCCCCTCCCACAGGAAGATTTAGGGAATGTAGGAGACTGTACAGTAACAAACATGGGTCCTTTAGGATGTTTACTCTCTCAGGTCTGCATATTCCTCCTCTATTTCCTGGAGCAGTGCCTCTGTGGCTGTAGATACCACGTTTCTCTGATCCCTGTTGCACTGCCTTGGTAGGAAGAAGTCTTCGGAGCATCTCCTCACCTCAGGAGGTAGGCAGAGTTTTGGTGGCAAGACATACAAGCAGGAAGCCATGTAAGACTGGTGACAAGGAAGCAGCTTCTCCAGTGATGTTATCCGGTTCCATTCACATGGAGATACTGCCCAGTGCCACAGATGGCAAATAAGAATGATATTCTCATCATTTCTTAGAAGAATACAGGTAGCAAGAAGGCTAAACCACAAAGAAAAAGTAATTGAGACCAGAATACCCATCCTGACATAGCGGGTTGACTTCAGGAACAGCTTTTTGGTTTCTCTGGGACACATACACATACATACAGTGTTTACACTGGTTGCTGCAATGATTCTGATTGCAATTAATTGGCAATAACCTCAAAACCACTGAAGCTCATGGAGAGATGTGATTCCACGCAAGCTGAATATAATTTTCCTTTCTAGCCCTCTGATATCTTATCTGGCAGGACCAAACGGGATAATTCTGCCAGTAACAAAGGCCAGAGTAGAATTACCCTAAGAAAGAAAGATTGACTTAAAAGAAAAATACTTCTTTCTATCATAAGTGCTTCAGAAAGTTACCAGTCTTCGGAAAATCAAGTTAACTTGAGAATAAGAGTTTTTTAACAGAGACAGGGACTAATACAAGTATATAGAAGCATACTGAGAGATGCTTATTAATATAAGAAGGATGCTTATTAACATTTATGGTAACCCCACAACCAAGCACAGGCCCTGCACCAATACATACAAATAGATTATTTTCAGCCACTAAAAGCTAGAAATAACTGGAAGAGAGAAAGATAGAAAAAGAAAAGCTCAAAGCAATGTGAGATCCTAAAAGAGAAAACCAATTAAATCAAATTTTCAGAGTGAAATCTCTAACACTGTCCTTCCTCAGTTGGCTTGAGATGATGCAGACAGGCGAAATAGATCCTAAGTAGTCCAGAATTTCTTGGTGAGCTGATATTTCTTTTGCCAGAGAACAAAAAAAAAAAAAAAAAAAAAAAAAAAAAAAAAAACCAACCAAAAAAGCCCCAAAAAAACCCAAATAAACAAACAAAAAAACCCAACCAAGCACCAAACCTGCCCCCCCCAAAAAAAAAATCTTTGTTTAGGCTATAAAGAAAAGGTCTGTTTCTGATTCCTGATTGTTTTAGAAGTTGAACATCACTATGCTACCTGTGTTTTATTAGGTTAGTGCACATTTTCTATTTTACCATCTCATTCACATAATCGGCATCTTGGAGGAGTGGGTGGAAATTATTCCTTTAAAGGTTAATCATCATTCAATTGCTGGAGTAAGTTTGCTAATGTACAGTGCCTAACCCTTTCTTTTCCCTACCATCATTGTCCTTCAGTTTATAAAGTTCTTCCTCCCTCATGCTTAATCCTCTCCAATGCATTTATTTAGAATAATCCTATCTTCACTCAGCCTTCATTTTGCAGCCTTCAACTGCTAAGCCAGCTAAGCTCTTTTCATCTTCTCCTGCAAACATGTGCTCCCTTCTTTGGTAGTCTCTTTTTGCCCTTCTCCCCATTTCAGCTTCATGAACTGAAGTGACAAAATCACAGAGTACATTCACGTGGCCTTGGACAGCAGCTAAATACCCTACATGTGCTGTAAGCTCTCCCCAATACACTGCTGGGGCTGCATGTCTTATTTCACAGTGGCTGCACAGCAGTGGGTTCAGGTGCATCCAGAGAATTCCTCCCTTCAAAACCAAGGTCCTTCTCCTCTGCTTCCAGAGGAGGCATCCTCCAATTTTAGTAACAACTCCTGCATTAATCTGTAATGAATGACTTCACATTATTGAGATTAAACTGCTAGTGGGCCATGTTCTCATCTGAAATGCAGAGTGAATCTTGACTCATTTCATTAGCTAAAATGAAGTGACCTCAGATTTCCAGCCACGCAACAGATCCATCTTTAGGTAGCCCCCTGGATGAGCTATCTACAGCTACTCTGGAGGCCATTAAAAAGTTGTGTTTATAACATATTGTTTTGTGCATAATGTTCTACAAAGAGAGGGTGCTTTTGCCATGACATATGGTATACAATGTAAATGAACTCTGGTGTAACAAATTAAAAAGCTTTTACAGCAACCTCTAAATACTATTTATGGCTCCCAAGAGCTACCTAGGCTGGCCACCAGTCAAATAATTGCAGTCACTACACCAAGTGCCAGAGTGCATTTTGTTGACTAACTGCTTCTTCAGCGAGCTGTGCAATCTATTTCCATGAGATGTACCAGCCATAAAACAACATCCATTTTGACAGCAAATTTGCAACAGCACAATGTGTTACCAGGTGTCATTCAAAGAATGGAGGCAGTAATGAGGGGTCCATTTTTAAAACCTACCTGATCCTTAGTACTTGCAGCTTTTGTTACAGCAAAGGAAACTCATCATGATGCAAGGCCTCTCCAAAGCTGAAGCCTCTCATGGGCAGAAGGGCCCTCTCCTGTCTGTGCATGCTGGGAAAACTGGTGAGTAGGTCTGACTGAAATATAGCAGCTAAAAATGTTTCCAGTGAGTGAAGGGGTTCAGCTCTGTGGGGACAGAGAATCTACCAGAAAACACCCATTTTCCTGAAACCTGATTTAGTGTTTAAGAGAAAATGCTATTTATTTGCACTAAAAAACCTTCTGGAAACAAAAGGAAGCCAACAAAACCAGCCCAAATCATCACTGGTTTTTAGATCTGTTTTATAGAATCATAGAATGGTTTGGGTTGGAGGGGCCCTTAAAGATTATCTAGTTCCAAACCCCTGCCAAAGGGACATTTCCACTAAACCAGGTACTCAGAGACCCATCCAACCTGGCTTTGAACAGTTCCGGGGACGAGGCACCCACAGCTTCTCTGAGCCACTTTTTCCAGTTCCTCACTATCCCCAAAGTAAAGAATTTCTCCCTAATATCCAATCTAAACCTATTCTCCTTCAGCTTAAAGCCATTACCCCTTGTGCTATCGATTACACACCCTTGCCAAAAGTCCCTCTCCAGCTTTATTGTAAGCTTCCTTCTGGTACTGAAAGGCCACCATATGATTTCCCTGGAGCCTTCTCTTCTCCAACCTGCACAACCCCAACTGTCTCAGCCTTTCCTCTTAGGAGAGTTGTTCCATTCCTCTAATCAAATTTGTGGCTTTCCTCTGGACTTGCTCCAACAGGACTAAGTTCTTCCTCTG
Organism: Corvus cornix cornix; assembly: GCF_000738735.6. Lineage (NCBI taxonomy): Eukaryota > Metazoa > Chordata > Aves > Passeriformes > Corvidae > Corvus > Corvus cornix. Next base: position 10,979,942 of record NC_046336.1, read on the forward strand.
GTGGGGAACTCAAAGCTGTTTCTGGGAATTGTAAACCAACCAACCAACCAAAAAGCCCCTGAAGATGAGCTCTTTTTACTATTTAAAGAAATGCATGCATTAAATCATCTAAAGGTTGGGTTGTTCATGTTGTCGGGGTTTTTTGGCTGATTTCAAATCAGTGCAATAGTGTACCTGGTAAAATCTCCTTCTTTGTCCCACCTGAGTACAGCAAAAGTAAGTCAGGCAATAGATATTCCACAGCTCAGAAAATGTCCCATTTATCACATGAAAATTGCCTCCTGTTTTTCTGGTCTAGGTATATCTAAATACAGCTATGCTAGTATTGCTACATATCTCCACGTGGATTCCAAAGGGGACAGCAACAGGCACAGCCCCATTATTTGAGGCTGTGACTTGTTTTGAGGCACACATCCCAGAATGACGGCTGCATTGCTTCATAACTCAGCCATCCCCCTTGAGCTGTCCACAAGCCAGGCTTAAACCCGCACTACAGTTTTCCACAGCCAAAGGTTTACTGTCAAATGAGCCGTGCTGGTTCGTGACAAAATTGCTATGACATTATGGCTGTAATAGACACTGGCAATACAATCGTCAATCATGGATACTATATTTAAGTTGGAAGACACTTGTGTAGCTTAGAAAAGAGAAAAAACATTAAATACCTACATAGAAAATGAGAGTATATGTTTGTAGTCTTTTGGTGTAGAGAAGTTTTGAAAGCAGTAATTTGCTGGTAAACACTATCAAGAGGATGCCTGCAGAATTTAAAGCAAGTAAGAAGGTGAATGGCAAAGAACCAGGGGCTCCGGCCTTTTTCTGCATTCTGTATTTATTAAACATTTTATGACACTGTAGAAAAGAAACAATTGCACACAGGATGCAAAGTGTTATGCAGTAATTTAGGAAATGCTCTTCCCTCAGGTATTTACATCCCTTTCTTCCATACATTGCAATCCCAGACATCCTTTGTAAAAAAGAAAAATAAACTGAAAGGTTCTGAAATGATACTATCAGAAAAGTAATGTTTTTTTCAGATCTCTGAAACCCCATTCCAGAGAACCAGCTCAAAGGGAATTAAAAGAAGGCAATGCTTTTACAGCATTATTTGTGACTAGCAGGTTTCAATCAAAGCCAATTGAAGCTCCAGGCCAATATTGCACTGTACTCAGGGCCATGCCTATCCCTGAGAACAAAATACGTTTTACAAAGGGGAAAGGTTCCCACAAATCACAGTCCAGACACACTAGATTTTCTAACTGTCTAGACAAATAGGACCATCCCCTTGCCAATATTAATAAACCTTCACACATTCCAGTAAACACTTGGTAGCTCCATCTCTCTGACAATCATTTCTAGCCCCTAATGAGAATGCTTTTAGCTGTTGATATTTGACTGTTAACACCAATTCCCTTAACTCAGTGTCCCTTTGCCAAGCAAACAGTTTCAGTCTGGCCATTATGCATGGTAGAAATCTACATTTCCCATTATCAGTGACTGCATTTATATTTGAAGACTAAAGGATTAAAAAAGCTTAGGGAAAAAATATTCTTTGTAGCTGATTTGAACAAAGAAAAGTGTTAACCCTGGCAAGCAGATATTGAGTTGAAAATAAGGCAATTAGAGAGAAACTAATTTTTTTATAACGTAAGTTAAATGGAATTAAGTCTATACCACTTCACACATTAACAACATTCTTGCATTTGCCAAGCAACAATAAAAAAACGACCAGACTTTAATTCCTCTAATATGTTTCTAATGGCAATGAATGTGTCCCTAAATATCAGTGGTCTTGTACCAGAGAAATTACAATTGTGCAGTCAGATAGTTTCATAAACAAGTATTTGTACAATGAATCTATTATATACCTCCTCTCTCTAAAAAACAAGGAGGCTATGCTTTTTGATATAATTAGATAATAATATAACATTTAAATAACTTCTCAATTGCTTATTTGGGTTCAAACATGCTGACTTAAATCTGATTAAGCAATTACGAGCAAATTTTCTGTTATTTTGACCAGTCTATTAGCCATCTAATTTGGTTCCTGAGGGTAGTAGATAAAAAAAAACAACTAAAGCTATTTCAACTCCATAGCTGGGATACAGCAGCAGATTACCAATTACACTCAGAAGATGAATTACCAGTAGATTTCATCTTCCTTAAATAAATACCAATTTAATTCAAGTAGGCCTGAAAATCACTGCATGCTGAGAAGTAGCTATATTGCTACCTTTAATGGAAAATTAACAGTGGGCTAGAAGATACGTGAAGGAGCTGAGGACATTTTCTGTTTTCACTGGATTAGGGCTCAGCTGCTTCAAGCATAGTACAGGTAAGATGAAAGGAGCAGAGAAAATCTGGAGCAGGAGTCCAAAGGCTTCTGCACTGTCACTGAGAACAGGACTTTATTTAATATTCACATCCATTTCTGCCAGACTTGACCAACAGACTTTTCAAATTTCACAAAAATTAAGGGCATAACAATAAAATGATAGTGCATTTAAAATTACATTTTCTTAGTACCCAAAAAACTCTGTTCATACAGAGAAGTAATTTTTGCCCTTTTAATTGTTGCAGGACTATTTATATTGTTAATTGCATTTTGTTATAAGTTAATACAGTTGCTTTGGATTTAACTTCATGATTTAAATGCAATCATGTAATAGACTTAGTCGTAAGAAACATATAATTACTACATAGGCTGGGAAGCTGGATTAGCATTGCAACATAAATAAAGGAGACTTTACTGCTCCTGATATTAACACTGAGCCAACACTTAAATTGCTGACAAATTTTAGCGTGTTCCTTTGGTCATTATCTGAATGGTTTGTGGACATTTTCTTCAGTATGGAAAATGAAGATTTCATGTCACAAGAGCTGTAAATGGCCAGGCAATGGGAAGCCATTAGCAGCAGGCTCACCACATAAATCCAGCCTGTGAAATAAAACCAGCCTGCACTGAGATCACACATGCTCTCCCCCTTGCAGATCACCGTTGTAGCCTTTTTCTTCACAAGACCTATGTATCCTTGGGTATGTCCCCTTCTCCCTAGGGATTCAAGTCTGGTAAAATTTAGTGGCTACTGGCCTAGAGGTGGACTAGAAATTGCTGTTGGTCCCTGCTAGCATCCAGGTTCAGTATTGCCTCCAAGGTGGAGCAGTCACTTCCCCAAAACACCTTTCTTCTCTAAACCAAAAAGCTCATAAAGACACTTGCCACTGGGGTGTCTGTCCACACTCCTGTTTCCCCTCTGGAATACCAGTTCCTATCCCAGTGAGACTTGTTCTTCAGGGTAAAAGCCCTTTTAACCTGAATCACTTGTTATTTAAGTGAATACCACTGGGCTGTGAGTAGCAGCAGCTAAAATAACACAGGTAATCAATTACCTGTCCCCCAGTAAGGTATTAACTAAATTAATATCTCCCACTAGTTTCAGTACTGCCCATTGACTTTGACAAAATAAAATTGGATGTAGCAAGCTCACTTCAGCTGCCATGTCACACAGCTAATTTAATCAAGGCAACGAGATTATCTTATTCATTTATCACAAAAATAAAGATATGATCCCTTGAATATAACATGACTGAAATTGCTGGATTCAGATACAAGTAAACATCAGACATCTCCAGCCCACTGGCAAAAAAAATAATAAAACCCAGCATCAGAACAGCAGCCTGTCAAGTTTTATTTGTAGATAAATGGAACAGGTATAATAAATGTGAATTGTGATGAAAGGGGATTATGTGAGAACAAATAAAGTATCATTAGTTCTGCAAAATGTTTTACAGATGTCTTTTCTCCCTGGTTACCATAAGCTACTTTCTAATTGTCTGAGTTTTGGCAACCACACCCCTTGGGGGTTCTAATCTCAATGATTTAGGACAGTCAAGTATACAGGTTTTGTGAAAAAAAAACATTTTCCTTGGTTTAGACTAAGTAGGGAGAGGGGGTAGGCTGGTCTTTCATACATGGAAATAAATAGGAACAGTCAAAATTTGAAACCACCTTAACATATATTTTGGGAAAACAGTGGTTGCCACAAATATTTGCAATCCAAATCTCAGCAATTTTAATCTCTTTTTATGAAAAGTCCTCCCAGCATTTTTTGAAGGATTATTATATTTTAAAAGAGACTTTTTCTACTGGGGTAAACTGTCTTTCAAAAATTTCTGACTCAAGCATAAATCCATTTACCTTTCCCAGGCTGTTTTGTAGTTCTTTTTGTGGTGCTCATTAATTAATAAACAAAATCTACTGCATTTAAGACAGCCTGTTTTTCACGCTGCTTTATTGCCTTCCATTACTGTTTTGAGATTTCATCAACTTACCAGGGGCAGGCCTCTGAAAAATAGTACAAAACTATAATCAGAAAAGCCAAAGTGTTTAGGAGAAATTAATGAAAAGATCCAGGTAGCCCAAATTATGGCAGTTTAGAGATGTCAGTTTGCTCTTGTCCCATACTGGAACATTTGTCTTTCAAGCACTCCTTCAAATATTTTCATGAGAGTTATTTATGTTGGACGATCTAAAACATTACAGGAGAGAAATAATGGATGCAGCTCTCCTTTTACCCAACAAGGAACTGCTGGAGATGCAGAGGGAAAAGCAGGACAACAAAGTACTGCATCACTTGAACATGCTGTTTGGCAGCTCTCGCACTCTGAGGCATGGATGCTGGTCTGCCAATGGATAATGCACCTTCCCAATATGCAGAAGTTACTTTGAATAGCAAAGGGGTTAAGCAAGGAATGAAGAACATATCTAAGCCTTACCTCACCTGAGCAGTCAGAAGAAAAGCTGCAATATGATTTTAGTTTTACAGGCAGAATCCTGGGTGGAGGTGGAAACTAATTCTTTAGAAAACAACTTTTTCACAAAATTAACTCCTTTTGTATTAATTGATAAATTTTGCTAAGCTTGAACACTAGTCTCCTGAAAACACTTCATCCCAAAAGATTAGACTATGGAAACAAAATCAGAAGCAACTTGAACAGGAACCAGGTATTGGAATAAAGAGAGGATCATTGACATGTTTTCTGAGGAAATCTGGATACAGGCATTTCCAGGGGAGGTGGAAAGTGTTCAGTAGTGGTGTGCCCCCTGCTCATCACCTTCTCAGCACTTTCAGCTTGTGAGGATTGCTTTCACCTTTGAGCAAAACAGGAGTTGAAGAAGGATTCTGAGAGCCATGGTGCACTGCCTCTCTGTATTTGCCTTAAAAAAGAGGGATGCAGAGCCAAAGCAAATAAACACACCAGCCAGTAGAGAGAGGAGACAGGATTTGTCCTATGCCTGCTATTCTCTCTTTCCCTGTCACAGAGGTATCTAGTGGGGCAGAGGAGGAATTAGCACCTCTTTTCCAGATCCACTTGAAGGTATCTTCAGGCAGTTCTACAAACTGTCCTGGAACACTTTCCAATATCAAGCCTGTTGTCTCTTTCCACTACAAAGAACATAATCATCAACATTTTGCAAGTATGGGAAAGAAATTTTTCTTGTGTTAGAGGACCAAAACAGGAGTGGCATTAACAAGGACCTATCAAATGTGTCATGCAGATCATCTCATTTTATGAGTTCTTCCCTCAAAATACACAAAGAAAATATGAATACTTAAACAGTATGTTTTCGTTTCTTTGAATAGCATTTTCAAAAAAAAAAACGTGACACAGGTTACTGTCTAAATTATATCCAACAGTCATATTTCAGACGTAAAAAGAATTTCCAAAATCCTATCTATTGATTTGAGGCATGCTCACTGATGTCACAATATTAATATTTCCCAGCTGTAAGTGCCATGGATCAATAAGTGAAGCAGAGAAAGGCTGACCCAGGCTCTCACAAACTCTTTATCCTACATTTGATCACTTAAATCAGAATTAGGTATGGCTCTATAAACTATCCATGCATTTAGATCTTCATTATCCCAGCATGGAAAGTTTTACTGGTAAAAGCAGAAAAAGCTGTTGAAAAAGACCACTATGGCTGCCAGGATTGATCTGTACCTCTCCAGTGGGTTAAGTGATTTTTCACTTCAGGCACATAAAGGGTATGGGTACAGTGAGTGCATAGGGCTCTCCAGGTACCCCAGGCAGTGGGGGAAAGTGTGTAGCAGAAACAATAGTTCTTCTTATGGAACGTGTTCTTTCATTATTTGCTGAATATGAAAAGGTTGCTTTTAATACCTGCTGCCCTTTTCTGAGCAGAGCTGTGGACCTCCTCTGGGCTCATAATGACTTCAGTACTCTCACAGCTTATTCCTTCTCAGACATTCAAGATAGAAAGTCCCATTTTCAGCAATTTCAGAAACAGTGATCTGAGACTACAGCAGTGAGGAATGACTCAATTACTTAGACCTGTTAGGGAACACATGCTAAGCAAATGTATCTATCTTATTTAAAAAACCACCTTAAAGTTCAATGAAAACCAGAGAAATTATATTACTTTCCTTGGGGATCTCGTCTTTATTGAATATAAGCACACAACAATGATAATAATGTGAATTATGTGTATGTACACAAAGTGGAGGAACAGAACAATAAATACTTACTGCTAATCCATTATACTTTTTTCAGAAAAAATATAGTAATATTTTTATATTTTTATGTATATGTGTATATATATATATATATACCCACCCACACACTTTGCAATATTTTTTTTTCCTTTTAAATGCCTGGATAACATCTTCCTGCTACATTTGAAGGCCAGAACAGAGCTCTGGTCACAACAGTACCTTTGGTAAGAATATTTGAGCTTCTGTAGCAGCATGAAACCAAGAAACACCAAAAAGACAAAAGAAAATCCTTTCACCTGATAATAAGTGATACCTAAATCATAAAAATCTCAAGTTTCCTACTCACTGTGAAATGACAGCAACAGTTCTGAGGAAGGAAAAACAGTCCTTGGCACAACACACAAGTTTTCTAACAGCCCCAATCTAACACAGAGGTCTTTGGAGAATTGGTTGGAAGATCAAACAGTATTTTGCAAAAATTTCCCAGCACATTTATTCTCCTTCAGAACTTTTTTTTTTCTTGAGGAGACATCAACAGGATTTATTCTCAAAAAAGTGATTTGGATGCTAAAGAGTTCTGCAAACTGTCACTTTTATATTATTTGACTTGGTGATGAACTGAGCTGAAATCCACCATGACTAAGGAGAATACAAGTCTCTGCATCACCCCAGGAAAAGAGCAAGGAATGAACTGTCAAACTGATTCCCTAAACACATCCAGTCTTGTAACACTGAATTCATTACCTGGGCCTGAAACAGACCTTCTCTACTTTTGCACACCTCACTGGCTCCTGAGACTGCAGGAAGGTGTTACAGTTTTTGCTCTTTCTCTACCTTGTCTCAAGGGGAAGTCAATTCAAAGTGAATCATCTCCTTTATATCCAAAATCACAGCCAAAGTAGAAAGAATAAACCCCCCTTAATCCATCACTCAGCCACAGATGTGATGACACAGCCCCTTCCTTCAGCTCATCTATGCAACCCAAATAAATAAGAATCAGAGGGTGATACCTCCTATGAACTGGTGAGGGTGGAACTGTCAGATAAAAATGCATCTGCATGGAGCAATGTACTGTGTTTGAAAGAGTCCTCTGTATGGAAGGAAAACAAAGACCCTTGGCCAAAATGAAAAATTTATTTCCTGTGTTCATACGGCATTTTTCCATAATCAAGACTGAATCCTCTGCAGTTGTTTAGACTAGGGTGAACACCTTAAAACAAGGGAAACAGTGACAGGAGAGAGTCCCTACTCACAGTTTCATAGCAGGATCAGTAAAGTCACATTCAGCAGGACAAAAATGCAGAGTAATAATCTAGAAACCTTCCCTAACAACAGAAGTGGGGTTAGCCCACTTCAATCCTCTCTTCAGAAAAAAAAAGAAGGAAAAAAAGAAGAAGGAAAAAAAGAAGGAAAAAAGAAGGAATAAAAAGAAGGAGGAAAAAAAGAAGGAGGAGAAAAAAGAAGGAGGAGAAAAAGAAGGAGGAGAAAAAAGAAGGAGGAAAAAAAGAAGGAGGAGAAAAAAGAAGGAGGAGAAAAAAGAAGGAGGAGAAAAAAGAAGGAGGAGAAAAAAGAAGGAGGAGAAAAAAGAAGGAGGAGAAAAAAGAAGGAGGAAAAAAGAAGAAGGAAAAAAACAAGAAGGAAAAAAAGAAGAAGGAAAAAAAGAAGAAGGAAAAAAAGAAGAAGGAAAAAAAGAAGAAGGAAAAAAAGAAGAAGGAAAAAAAGAAGAAGGAAAAAAAGAAGGAAAAAAAGAAGAAGGAAAAAAAGAAGGAGGAAAAAAAGAAGGAGGAAAAAAAGAAGGAAAAAGGCAACAAACCCCACAATTTCTAAGAAAAGAGAAGCAAGCGAATCCTGGCATGGTTCCTCATACAGCTCTTTGCATCAGAGCACCTTGAGGAAGACATTTTTAGTTGCTCTGCCAAACAAGCTAATGAAAACATATTGTCAGTGTTGGTCAAAAATTCTGTGAAGTGTAATATGCTTCTAAAGCACGTGTAATTTTCAGGCTCTGGAAAGCAAATACTGTTTTGAAATAAAAAGACAGTATTTTCCTAGAAAATCATCCCTTCTTTCTCAGCTTCCTTGGTGTTTTTCTTTTTAAGCAGGAAATAAAGAAAAGTGAGAGAAAAAATATTTTGAAAATGTATTTTCACCCCAGCCAATACCACCCCACTTTAAAAAACACATCAGAGTATTTTACAAGGGGATAACATCATTAGTTTTATTTAGTCAGTATTCTCCCACTTCATATGCCATTTTATGCCTACATTAGCCAACTGTTACAGAAGCTGGAACTGATTTTGATTTGTGCAGTGAGTTTTCCCAGTCAGAATTAAAATAAGTTTTTTTCAATGAAGTAGATAAATTGCTGACATCTCAGTGAAATAAAAGATACACAGTGGATTTTGATAAACGTAGGAATGATCTTTGATAAAGTTTTCCAGATGTGTATAAATTTGAGATTGTTACACATACACAAAAAAAAGATACGAGTAACAGAAAAAACTCAACCGAGTCAGTGACCCAACAAAAAGTTCTTTTCCCAGTTAAGTGTGACTGGAAATAATTCCTATAGGAAAATCCAGTGTATCTTAGTTTGACAACTAAATGTTAGAAAAAAAATAAATTTTGTTGCAAAGTCCCAGACAGTTCAAGGAGACAATGCTCTCCCTCAGAGCCACCCACTAGCAGAATAGATTCAGATACCTTCTCTTTAACCCATAGAAAACATCCAATCTGTCTATAACACCTGACACTGCACCATTGCAGAAGACTTAAACTCGTAGATGGTGACAACTCCCATGATTTTTTATCTATTGGGGATCTAAACAGAAAATTTTGTTAAGTTTTTTTGTGGGCAAAGAGGAGCACAACTGAGATTTAAAAGAATATCAAATAAAGAAAGAAAGAAAAGGGTATTCGTTATAAAAACAGTCCTAATAATATGAGAACACTTAGTTGCTATGAACTGGTAAAAAAACCCCCAACCCAAACCACAACATTAATTTGCAAAAATTGTAATTGCGAGCATGAGTGTAAACTACCACCTGCTCATATCTGAGAGCTTGAGGTGATAAGAGAAGTCCCCACTAATGCACAAGGGCAGGGAAGCACCATTGGTCTAGAGTGTGTTCAAGCACCAGAAAAAAACGAGTGTATCGAGAAAATGCGTCAAGTGCCGCAGTTTGCTCCATACAGCAAAATCTCAGAGATCTCCATGGTATGAAGTGTGAAGCCCTGGCAAAATCCAGGGAGCTCCTGACCACTTTGGGCCAGCCCCTTCAACAGCTAACACAAGCTCTGGCTTTCCTTCCCACACCTCCTGCGGAGCCCTTGAAAGCCCCATGTGTGTGACACAGCCTTGTCACTTCGTATCACACACAGGAAGACACACTACCAAGGGCAGCTAAGTGACATTTCAAGCATGATCAGAAATGTGTACTTATAAGTAGGATAAAAATAAGGCTGCAAAATAATGGACTCCTGCAGTTACTTAAAGCGCTGAAGCTTTATGTTCAAAGCAAAAGGCACTGATCCCATAAAAGAGCTTTTGTTCCCAGAATTTGATGGGAATTTATGCTTAACAAACAGTGTAGGAAGTTGCACATTTATATAGACTTTCCCAAGCCATAGAATCATGGAATATCCTGAGTTGCAAGGACCATTGAGTCCAGCTCAGGGCCCTGCTGAGCACCATCCCCAAGAGTCACACCATGTGCCTGAGAGAATTGTCCAAATGCTGCTTGAACTCTGTCAGGCTTGGTGCTGTGACCACTGCCCTGGGCAGCCTCTTCTAATGCCCAACCAGCCTCTGGTGAAGAATCTTTTTCTAATGTCCAACCTAAACCTCCCCTGACACAACTTCAGGCCATTCCCTCATGCCCTGTCACTTATCATCAAACCTGGTTGAGGGAGTTGTTCCTTTAGATTTTAGGTACATGCAACTTTAGTGATTTTTAAAGAACTTTTTCATGTCTAGACTCTAAAATCTGTATGAAGAGTGACCTAATCATCAGGCAACCTTTCAGACTGAGGCAGTTTACTTTCTAATTATTTTCTTTTTAAGAAAACTGTCATTCATTCTCATTCCACATCCAAGTGGAATATCCAAACTCTCTCTATTTCCCATGAAGTCAGTCTCTATTTTCAGTCCACTTCTAATCCAATTCTGAACTTCATTCACACCCAACATAACACAACAATTTATTTTCTTGACCCTTATCAGACCAGAGAAGTAAAGCTTATTTACATCAGTAGAAAACACACTGATCTTTGTTCAGCTGAAATATGGAGCATTGTTATATTTCCAGTATATAGACACAGTCCATTTTGTTTCAATACTAAAGGAATATCTTTTCCATTGGAAGGAAAGTGCTCAAAATTGGCCCAATGTATTTCCTTCAGGCATCTTGTTAGCTAATTACTGCTTAAGCTTACAGTCCTGCATTTTTTTCCCTAATTTGAGAGATGCTGGGAAAAAAAACTGCTAAAGAGAACTTCTTGTTTGTTTTGACATAATGATGGTTATGAAAAACTCTTGTTTGATTATTTTCTGGTCGAACTAGACACCGAATTTGAATTGCTAAATTTTAATTTCTCAGCGGCTTACAGCTGAACGCAAATTTTAATTGGCCGCTTGGTGTTTTAGAGCAATAGATTAATCTTTGTGAATCATCCTGTCAGGCACGTTTTAGTGATCCAAGTAATTTACTTCCATAATTTAATTCTTTGTATTTGAAGGGAAAGTCCATACAAATGCTTTTATGTGAAATTTCTATGTAGCACAATAATTGCAGGCAAACGTCTGCCTTCAGAAACTGATCTTCTAGAAGATTTGGGATCACAACAGGATTCTTTTTTTAAAGTCTGCATTTCTTCCCTCTTCAATAAAATTGACTTTTACTTAAAGCACAGTGTTTAAAAGATTACAAGCTAACTATCAAACACAAGAGGAATCTAAAGAAGAAACAACAAGAAAGCTGTCAGGGTTTAGCCCTCCCTGAAGCCCTTTTTTCTGTGCCCATTTTCCCAGGGACAGTGTCTGTAGAGGAAGGAGCCACCTCACAACCCACAGCACTCATTGCACAGCACAGACCCCACAGCCCTGGGCTAAGCTTGGCCCGCAGATTGAGCTCACATCAGCAAAGCATTACCAGCCCCTAACCTGAGCACCCGAGTGCACAATCAGTTCTGAAATTGGGAGTAGCCCCAGTGAGAATGATCCTCTGACTCCCTATTTCTCACTACCCCACCCAATCTCAGAGGCCAGGAAAAGCTCGTAATCTCAAATGTCAGGAATACTTAGCTGGTTATTTTGGCAATGTACTGCAATTACCTCTGCTCTCTCTCCTTAGGTCTTTCTGTAAGAGCTTTCAGAGCACATTGCTGAACCCTTGGATAAGAGGAATCACCATGGATGGTTTTTCTCCTGATGCAGGCAACTGAGAAGGAAGCCACATATGATAAATGCTGATCTGGTTAAGCACGAATCCTTTATGGCATAAATCAACTTCATGTTGTTTATCCAGTCAGTATAAAAATTCACTTATAGATTTTATTTGTTTAACTGCATGTTTTATATTGCTTAGTGAATAGCAATCTGCCTGACCTTACATGTACTCTGCAAATGTGGGCAAGGGAATGGTCTCAGTAACAGGACAAGAAAGAACATATTTCTTCCTCTACTCCTTGAAAACATGGTCACTAGAGCGTCCCCACTGCTGGTGGATTTCATTATTGCCAGAGAGGATATATTAGTTTCTGTTGCATTTCTGCATCCCTGAGGAGTCCCAGGATGCAGAATACCTGAGGAACCAATATTCCAGATGTCATAATCAGAGAATATTTAAAGCTGAGAGAATCAAAATGAAGATTTCCAAAGCTGAAAAATTTAACCAGAGTCCTCATTAATTTAAATGGCTAATCTATTTCAATTACTAAAATCTGAACCTTTTAATTGGATCCCAGTCCTAGAGCTGATTTGTACAGAGGGCAACTGGTTTACATTATTTTGTTGATAATGTTTATTTCTGAATTTTCTGCACTATTTTTACGGATTCAGCTGTCATTGAGGTAAGTGATAAACAGAGCCAGTGAAAAGCAAAACAAGCCACAGTCCTTGGCAGGTAGAAGTGAGTGAGGAAAAGTTCTCAGATTGTATCAGAGCAGATTTTCAAAGTGCCCAGCAACCATCAGCTTGCAGCATTTGCAAATGCCACATCTGGTCACCTATTTCCAGGCCTAATTGGGAGTCACTTGGGATACTGAGATCTGGATATTAAGATGTTTTTGACATTTGTTCTGTATTTCTGCTTAAAAACAGCTGCGTCGGCTCGCAAAGTCAGTGTTTGCACATTGCCGAGTGTGTGGAAAGCCACTCCCTCCAGTTCATCTTGAAGAGGCCCAGAGACAAATCCTACATGAACGTTGTGACTGCACATTCTGCCAGTGTTTACAAGTCATGAGGCTGTCACTTCACTTTATACCGTATCTAATCAATGTTCAGGTGGGAATTAAAGTGGTTATAGTTTGCTATTAAGAGGACATGAGTGGGTAGATAACTTTGATCTTGGAGTCTGCTTAGCCCTGGCAAGGAATGCCATTAAAAGCACCCTGTTTTGGAATTTCAAACAGTAGGGTTTTTTTAAAGTGACTTCAATCTCCCTCTTTTCCTCCCTGCCTAATCAGACAAACAAGAACCAGTGCTGTCAAACTCCAGAGATAAAGTCTGGTTTCTTGGCAAAGCTTGCAGCTATGGAAGCAAAACTTTGTGGCATAGTTTCATTTAAACAAGTTGCAAACCACTTGTGAAATGCAAACGCACAGCACTGCAGTAAGCAATGCTAAATACAGACTGCCCCTTCTTCCCTAAAAATACCAGAAAGTCACTGCTGCATCTTTCATACAGGCAGATAAGAGGGAACTGCTGGAAGGAAGACAGCCCATCAGAGCCTCACTGACTTCATTAGTGCAATGGCTTTAGTCCAAAGCAGCAGGGTCACCACACTCAGTCCAGCTGGGGGATTTTGCAGCAGCCAGGCCACAGTGAAGCACAGGTAGACCAAAGCAAGTGTTTTCTGTTTCAGCTTCAGATCACTCTTGAATGTTTTCAAGCCCATTCAGCAAGAACTCCCTCTGATCATCTCCCTGTGCCTCAGCAAAATCTGCCTTTTGATCACATGCATTTTCCTGGTGAGCTCAGTGGAACGTAGGTGATACGGGGTAGAGAGAGAAGGAAGGAGGACCAGAGAGGGAACAAGTGGATAAATCTAAAAGGTAATTCCTTGAGAAATACTCTATATTTGCCTCTTCTCATCCATCCTATTTCCTTCAGCTTCTGCAACCAGAATTCAGTTAAGTCTTGTGGAACAATCATTAATTTTAGAGAGTAAGATTTTCCAGTGCCAAGCACAGGACATGAAAGTAATTGGTGCTTATGAAAGGACACCTAGTAAAAAACTTGTATTACTAGAATAAATTGCACTTTCAAGTCACATCATTTCTTTTTGCAGAAAAGTTACACATGGAATTGTTGTACAAGACAATCTATTCTTTTTAATCTCCAACCTCTAAACTTGCAGTTGCATTTTCATATTATACAGAGAGCCAAGGGACATTCTGTTTTACATGTAGTCCATAAACTGTTTGAGGCATGGGCTATTTCTTTTGGCATCCTTGTACTGCAGTCAGTAAACACCATGACAAAATAACAGACCAGTGAACATCTTACTTGAGAGTTAACAAGTCGGGTCAGGAATCAGACCAAGCAGGCAATTAGGAGAAATTTCTAAGGGCAGCCATGTCCCTGCCCTGGCAGTAGCAGGGAACCCATCCCTGCATAAATAGCAGCTTGCAATTCTACAAAGTAATAAGCAGTTGTGAATATTTCCTTTGACTAATCCTGTGATACAATGGCAGCATTTGCTCATTTGAGCATAACGTGGCGATACAGATCCGCACCCCTAAGCAGGGCAGGAGGCTGGCATGTCAGTATCACCCAGCAAACATCTGAATAACTGAAGAGACACAGCTCATCACTGCATAGATAACCCTTTGGAAACAAAAATCAGTCTTTTCTGCTTAGTCCATGTTATTTTCTAAATGACACTGATGAGTGAATTAAACATCAAAGTAATGAAATATCCCCTGGTAATGCTAAATAATGTCCAAATTCAGCAAGGTGCTATAGCCAACTGCATAACTACTCAATGTGCAGTTCCTAAAGAAGCATTAATAGATACTGTGGGCTTTCTCCAAATAAGCTTTTTCCACCATAGTGGTACAACCATGTTTCCAGAGCAATTTATGACCACAGCCTTTAGGCTATCACTTCCACTCATCCTGTAATTGCACCTCAGCCTGCAGAGCAGAATTGTACCTGTAAGCCCTCACAGGCTGTTCAATCCATGTGACACAAGCTGGGAGGCTGTCAAGACCTGGCAAGGGCTTTACCCTTTCACACACATGGAAGGAAGGGACAGGTTTTTCCTGAGACCGAGAAAGCCTGAGTGGGAGAACCAGCAGCAGCATAAAAGAAGCTGAGACAGCTCCAGAGGCTCAGTCAAAGCAGCCAGAATACTGCATGCAGCAAGTAACATTTAAAAGGCTTTTGAGCAAATAGCTGCAGTTTCAGCTACCACATCAACTGAATAGCCTCCTATGCAGCCCTAAAACACATGAAATAAAATACTTTTCTTACAGTGTGCCAGGAAAAGAACTGAAACAACTATCAGAATGAGGGTGCACCTTCCTCAGCAATTTATTTTGTAGTGTCAATACTTTTGTCACGTAAACCTCCTTCCTGTCTGCTTTTGAAGTGCTTTAGTTTGTGCTTTGTCTGACCCCAGCTGGAGCTTCCCCAGAGAAATCCGTGTGGAAGCTACACACCAGCAAACCTAATAGTCAGGCAAAGACCATGACTGCAATATCCCAGTTTGCAAAATCAGACTTTGAAATAAGATTACCAGCCTAGCCCTAGATGGCACAAATGATCACTAGGGATGACAGGTCCTTGAAATGTACTGCTTTGCACTACAACAGCTCTTGTTGTGCTAAATGGATTGCTATTGTAGATACACCCTGGGGATGCTACAGGAAGATACTTCACAACAATTATTTGATGTTACAGAAATTACTCCTGAGGGCTACTCTCAGACCTGTAGCTCCAGCACACCCCTCCAGTATTGTCCTGCTATTCTGATCTCCTGCACTGACATTTCTGTTAAGCCTTTTAGTGTTGAACTTATGTTTTTGGGTAAGAGCATTTGACTTTGTCTGTCAAGATAGAGAGTAAAGATTCACATTCTGGGATTTTAAAAATGCTTTTTAACTGCAGATGTGGAAATCTACATTAGAAACCAATCTTGTTCTTCCACCAAGTGACCCCAGGAAGCTCTGTATTCTGGAACTGATGTCCAGAGACACAGGTCTTAAAGAAAAACGTCTAAATGCAAGAGCTTCTAGGGGAAGTAATGATTTTGCTTCATGATTAGGGCAGATGGAGTCATAAAATGCATCTCTTCAGTCAGTCACTTTGATAACCTTGCTTTTTATCCTCAGAACAAAGCCAGAAGCTTTTTTTTTTTTTGCTTCTTTTTTTTTTTTTTTTTTTTTTTTTTTTTTTTTTTTGTGGGGTTTTATTTTCACTTTTCCCCTACACTCTCTGGTCTAAAACCAAATCAGATTTCCAAAGACAAACTGATTCTTTTCTATGGCCTAAACCCCTTAAAATTTCATTTCCCCACCCACAATAAACTCTGCACATCCTAACTCAATACCTGAAGCTTGATTTTCAAAGAAAGGGAATATATAGCATTTTAAACTTTTAAAGAAACAGCTCCTAAGTTTAGAGCTTATGTAATAATGTGTTTATTCTAAAAATAGTTGAAAGGCAATAGACAAATCACATGTCCTTGTTTTAGCAGAAGTGGATGAGAAAAGAGGAACTAGATACTTCACAAAAAAAAAGGAAGAAAAATCTGATTGAAGAAAGCTCTGGTGTTCCTGATCTTTGCTTACTAAGAGAGCAAGTTTGGGACACATCCATCCTTCCCTTTCATTGTACTTCCAGGAAGAGCAGCTCAGGTCTTCCATTCACACTACAGGTCATTCACCATTTCTCCTATCTGAAATTTAATATATTTACACATAATTATTTTTCCAATCAAAAAATCAGGTAGTACTACTAACTCAGAATTCAGTCACATACCCAAAAAGAAAACAGGCCAGTATTTATGTACCTATGCTTCTGCAGCACCTGTGACTCTTAATCAAAGACTGGACCCCTCCCTTGCCCTATCTGGTGCAAACACCCAAAACCAGAGTGCGTTCTTGTCCCCCAAGCGTTTGCAATCTAAATGCCAGAGGGGAGACAGCAGGTGGGAAATATAGTGGAAAGTATATGTGCACCCCAGAAAGGCTTCCTTAAGCCACAGAAAATGTGTCTATCAAACATTTTCTGAGCAGCATGTGGCTTCTGGGAACAAAATTAAATCGCTCCTTCTCAAGACACAAGGAGGTGGCTCTTTCTTGCAAAACATCATTGTTCACCTTTCCTGAGGATAACCACCTGGGAACTGCGATAATGGAATGGTTGTACAGATACAGGTAGTAATAAACTGCTACAGAAAGGCATTGCTTCAGGGCTGGAAATGCCCACCATCACTTATAAATTGGCAGGTTCTTGCCATCACACCAGGCTCCCCTTCTAATCTCAGCCCCCACCATCCTGCTGTTCCCTCCAAGCCCAGTTCCTGTCACTAAGCTGGTAGTGGGCAGGGGATGTTTGGGTTCAGGATTGCTCATTAAGTCAGGGCAGAAATTACAGGGACTTGCATGACAGCATAAAGGAGCATTTTATGGAATGTTGATTCTTGCATTGGAAAAGGTATTGATCAAGGACTGTGGAACAGGAAATCATGCTTTAAGTGCAATGGATGTAGCATCAAGTGCAATTTTCTTGGAGAAAATATGGAGGATTGTATATTAAAGCCATGTTCTTATAGCCTTTTCTTGCTGCCTTTTAACTCATCCCCATCAATTGCTATGCCAGGAATATAGTGAACTTTGTTTCTCTGAGCCCTCAAGTGGAGGATTTGCCTTTTTCCTTTCAACTCATCTTCCCAAATATTTTTTATGTTTACCTGATGAAAAGGTTGTCAAAGGTGAATTTACAGATAGCCTGATCAAATCAGCTTTCCAGATACACCTCACATTAAAAATGTCTTATTAAAATATCAGCAGCTATTTCCACACAGGAAAGAAAGGCTCCCATTTCAAGCTGAGTTGTGGAAAGCACACCCATGTCTTAAGCAGCTGTGCACAACCACTAATCCACAGAAAGCAAACAGTCTGGGCACCACAGACTGCTGTGCCTGAGATTTTCTTCCTGCTTAAAATGCAGCACCCCAAAACATATGCTTAGGATGCAGCAGTGGCCAGGTGCCTGTGAGCTGGTCCTCAGAGAGAAATGTATCATTTCCTACTTGTATAGGCAGGGAGGTTAAGGTACAAAGTGTACAGACGAGAAATTGGAGAACCAAACTCAACCTCTACCTATAGCTTAGAGTAAGGCAAATAGAATAACTCTCCTTAAGATTGCTTCCTCATCATTCATTATAATAAAATCTCTTTTGAGGGGGAAATTATTCTAGCTTCTTTGAGCTATGACTGAGAATGTATAAGTGGCATCACTATGCATTTCTTTCACAGCCCTGATTCTCAAGACAATTTATCTTTTTTTAAAGATTTAGTGGTACTGAGTAGTATTGGTAATACTGTTTATAAATCCCAGAATAAATTGAAACACAAGCTTACAAACAACAATAAGTGATTAGACAGTCCCTTGACACTGCACAAAAACACATATGTTCTTTTTCAGGAATATTTCTTACCTATCAACCCCACTTGCTTACCCTGACCTATCTTCTTTAGAACCTCAGCTTTCTAACAGACATAAATCTTTCTCACAATATAAATTTACAAGCAGTTATCTTGGTACCTATCACGCTTACTTACTCACTTGCTCCTTTCTTCCTTTCCTCCTATGGCTGCAACAGAGCACAAAAAGCCTTAACTAGCAACTCCTGAAACTTATAGCCTCCCAATTCCCATAAAACACTGGAACACGAGGCATGGAACCTATGTAAGTTTGCTTTCTTAAGTGCTTTTTCATTTTTAGTAATAAAGTTGTTTTTTAAGGGAAAGATATGTGCTACTCAGGAGCTAAGATTACAGTAAGTCTTATAGGTTCTTTCAAAATTCAGCACTTCAGAATAGTGAGAAGGGAGTGAGCCAAGGGATGGTGGAAAGCAAAAGGACAAGTAGCTTTTTAGTTCACCTGTAAGATGTTAAGAGATTAAAAGCTTGACTTTGATTTTAGGGTAACAAGTGGTTTTAAAAATAGGTATCAACTTACTTTGAGAATCTCGTGGTTTAAGCTAGAACCTGCCTATATACTGGTTAATACTGGGAGGTCTTTCCTAGCACCAGTGTAATCTAGCCTCTTATCTTTAAAGACTCCCTATGGTGCCTACTCTCCTCTAAGGTTCTAATATATTGCTGCAAGAGAGAGGGTGGACTTCTCACAGTTCTCCTATAAAGAGAGTGTCAATATTTGTAGTGGGGGTGCACCTGTGGTTGTTTAAGAATTGGTATTTATAGTTTAGAAAGGAGTCTCTGTGTTTAAGGAATCAAAATGTTCATCACAGCTTATTTCTACTGGTACTTCTTATTAGGTTTGTTCTCTTCCTGCAGTTTCTGTTTGCAAAAGGAGTCCCAGGGGTCTTTGTCAGGAATATTGCTCCCTGTGGAGGGCTGGTTTTCAAGCCCTAGCAGGTACATTTTTAGTACATGAAGCAAAATGCTTTGCAGAGCCCTTTTACTCTTGCTAGTATCTGGTTGCACCTGGCAGAACCTTGGGAATCTTCATGTATTATTTAGCTTCAAGGGTGTGGTGGCATATGCTGGAAGAGAGAGACAGGATAATACATTTTCTCTGGGTTTGAACCCAAGACTTTCTACTGCTCATCTTGTGTGTTTAGGTTTGGTAGATGTCCATAATTCTCCATTTTCATTACTTCTTCACAGCAAAAGCTTCATGTAGGAGAGAAACATAATGAGCCAAGCAACCACAATTTTTGTCACATATGTGCCTCTGAGTAGGGATGGATCACTTATGACCAGGTTATTTGGAGGCATGGGAGGGTAGGCCAACAAACAGGAAACCACAGCCTAATGTAACTGGAGTGACTCTGTACAGACAGAAGGATAAACTATACTTGTACCTTGCTAGCAATAAGTCTGAACATCCTTAGCAAACACTCTTTGGGGACAGGAATTGTCTGTGGAGGATTGGCCTGAAGGAATATAAAATACTGTACCTGCCTCCCACACATAGTGTAAGGCTTAATAAATAATTGTAAGATGATTGAAGATTCTGGTAGGAAAGGGGCTATTACAAATGTGGAGTGCTATTATCAGTCTAACATGCTAAAAGTATTAATTTAATTCCCTCTGATAAAGTGTCTTGTTAATGAGCTATTTCACAAATGTCTAAATGAATTCTATTGAAAATGATTTATGGTCATGTTTCCAAAGAAACAAAGTCTCCCTCAAGGAGTAAGGTTCTTAAGTTCTGCTGTTATTTTAATTCTTTTTTCCTTCTGCCAAAGCAACTTAAAAACCAGCAGTTCCACTGATGTTAATAGAAATATGGTGAGTAAAACTAGCTAGGGACCAAGTTTCTTAATGCTACATCCCAGTGCACTCCTGTCCTGTAGTTTGCCATGTTTAATGCCCTGCTCAAGCCTATTGCAATAACTGTGAATAGTGGCCAGTTTCAAAATACTGCAAAGGTATTATTTATATCATCAAAAGCCTTTTATAAAACACAAGGCAAATCCTACAGACCACCTCCGTTATTTCCTTGGGTCTTCAAGGCAAATATCTCACTTTAAATCAATGGACATCATATTTTATTAAAAAATAGTTTTTCTGATCATTCCTTGTGTGGTTATTGAATTCACTGTCCAAGAGAGACCAGAGAAACAGTTCATTTTGGCAAGTGCTGTTCATCTTTCATGTTTCAGTCCCCCCATTGTGTTGTTTGGCTATCTATGTATTGCAGTAGCAAGGGCCACTGAAGCTGAACAGGAGGCTAAGGCAGTCATTCCTCTCGTGGTAAAACACTGCTTTCCAGAGTCTCTGGGAATCTGCAAACCCCATGAACAAAATGTCTTTATGTTTTCAAATACGTTTCTCCGTCCTGGCTGGTTGTTCATGAAGTATTTTGGATGCTACACATGACTGATACAATGATTCTTCAAAAGAGACTTGCTCAAGGTCGTTGTCTGTCTAACATAACCAAAGGCAGTAGTGGAGTAGTGTAGATACCTTGACATTTGAACTGAAACATGACTTGGAAAATATGAAGTGTGTTCTGAGATCTGGTATAAGAATGCAAGGAATAAAACGGTATATTTTCATGCTGGAATAACTTTGTCACAAATAGGGAGTTGTTACTAATCCTTTGAACGGCTTGTTAGTGCATGGTCCACTGAAATTAAAGAATAGCTTCTAAACATGCATAATTCTACATATTTTGTTCAAAAATTAAACCACTGTCAGTTGAGAAAAGAAGTCTTTTGTTGATTGTGTGGTAGATAAATACTTATGTTTCACACCGGGGAAGAATTAGGTGTTAATGACTTCCTAGGGTTAGAGCTATTTTAGACAAAATGGTGGGAGTAATGCAAGAGAAGTAATACGTAAAAATTGAAAACCTGCTGCTTTGTATTATGGTATGGTCATGAAATATGATGTGAGCAGTTTAACTCCTTTATGTGAGTTAATGCATTTTCTTGCACTTCTCAGCTGTGACAACATCAGCCAAAGACTTTGACCTTCAGAACTGGAAAAGAGTGGCACTAAAACTCATAGTTAACAACCTACGAACAGAAGAGAATTGATTCCTTAATATAGCATATTTGTTTTCAATGTTTCTACTTTCAGTGAAGAGTGACATTTCTGTTCTTTTCCTGCTCGCTGGAAAATCTTCATTTTAGATATTTTGCAACAGGAGGGCTGGTGAGTCTGAGCTGCCTTGCCTGGACTTCAATATAGTACCTCTGTTTGGCAAGAGAAAAAGTCAGGAAATCTGTTTAACAAGCTTCTTTTGTTTTGGGAAGAGATGTTTCTTCTCTTTTGCCCAGGAACGTCTTTATGACTTCTAAAAAGAATGTGGATAAAGTAGCCACTTGAGGTGGTTTCCATCTTGCCAGTGAAAGATGGCATGTTCCTGTAGCAGTCACTTGGTAAGTGAACAAGGTGTCAGGGCTGTTCTTTTCCACATGCCGGGTTACCGAGGACCTTGCAGACAAATGGAGTGTAGTCCAGAGGGCAATAGCAGTAAAATGATAGAGGACTTGGAAAATGGAAATTGCAAGGGTGATAAAGAGGATGGAACATCTAGCACTTAGGAGATATAACTGTCTGTACATACATAAAGGGATATTACAGAGAAGAGACCAATTATTCTCTCAAGTCATCAAGGACAGAACAAGGCTAATAGATTTAGGATGTTGCTGGAAAATGTCAGTTATAAATTAGGAAATACTTTGAGTAGAAGAACAATCAGGACAATGTATGATGCTCTCAAGTGGAGTTGGGTTGGATTTCCAGCACTGAACCTGTTCAAGTGTAAGACTAAACATCAGGCTGGTATAATGGATCTTGATGTACCTTAAAGCCTATCAGAAGTAAAAGGCCTTGGTCCTGCAAACCTTCACGTAGGAGGACAATCCACATAAAACCTGAAGTTTTTGCTTGATTAAGAGTTGCCTATATGGTGCCTTACGCCTTAATGAATCTTTAATGGTTGGTGGGATGTCCCAGCCCCTTTCCAAGGAAGCAAATTCACAGGTAGTAATTACTTACACAAATTGCAAAGCATGTAAATTTTGGATTTTTCCCTATCAAAATCCAAAACTATTTGTCTCGTCCATGAAAAACCTGATTCCATAAAATATCTTCCATTTTCTATATGAATGTGAAGGATTGGTTTACATGTTTAAATCCCACAGAACTCTGACTTTCTTAAATTTATATTCAAATGAAACATCTTCTTTGGTTGTCTGAATTTGATTCTTTATTGTGAGATTTTTTAATCTAGATCTGTGGTTTTTAGCCGACCTCCAAAAATATGTATTACACAAGACTATTTCCACAATGATCATTATGGGAAGAATTACAATAAGTGGGCAGAATAGACTATTGCCATTGGTTTGTTGCATCAGTATTTCAGAGGAATTTTTCTCAAGGACAGTCTTTCTGCTTTTATTAGTAATTGCTCAAGCTCAACAGAAACTCAAAAAAATGCTAATGAGTTTAATGAATCAAAACTTTCATTGCCTGCCTACCGCTACTCTTGTGATACTCCAGGGAAATTAAGGTGCTGGCAGTGTTTGATGAACAGGGTAAAACCACAACCCTTTCAAGAAACCAGACTTACAGCTGGAAATGGATTGAATGCCACAGCTTTCCTTGCTTAAGGGAGAGAGTAGTGGAGAGCCACCATGATGAAAAGGCACCATACAAATTGCCAAAAAAGGATCATCCTCTGAGTATTGTATAGTTCTATTAAATTCATAGGGTTGCTTTTCATATCTCTGACACAATTTGAGCAAATCTGGAAATTTTTCATTCTCCTAATTATCATTGTGGGATCTACCCTCTGAACTGGTTATGGGTTTTTGTAGCAGAGAGGAAAATTCTGGATGCCTTTGAGCATCCTTGAGCTTGAGAATAACTTATTTTCCTTATTTGGAAATCATATAACTTCCTACAGTGAGACAACCAGTACGCCTTCAGGCTTTATTTACATTGCTATTTGCATCTCATTCTTTTTGGTACTTGGATCCAGGATCTACTGCTAACATTAAATTAACTACCTATGATTGTGTTTACTACAACAGCAATGAACATATGCTTGTGTGTTCTTTATGTTGTGGCAGAGGGCAACTCTAAGCACCAATTTTACTAAATCTTTTTTTCTTCAAGTTCTAAGTAGCTTATTTGGTCTTCTGATCTAAAGAGAGTAGCAGAGAATGTATGCTGTGATAATGATGAAAGGACTAATGAGATGCCAGGGAAATCTTTTGGCAGTGTTATAAACAGATGAAGATGTGCAAGTGTTAAGATCCAAAGTCAGATCTTTTTTCACATAGAAGCAGGTTGCCACTTCTACGATTTTTGCATGGGTTTATAGCTGTGATATTAGAATTGGTATTGTGAGTTTCTAAAGGAAGTCTGCTATGTGCTGAATTTCAATTCCTAAAGTCATCCTCTAGAGTTTCAAATAACACTGTCTGTGTTTCGACAAGGTGTGTAAACATGAGTTTGTCTTTTCTCAACAAGTGCCCTCTTTGTCACTTAAAGAAGTTAAAGAATTTGCTATTTCATTTGCCAGTCCCTGGCCTTTGTAACCCAATTGGAGCACAGATTTTCTCTGTTCAACAGGAATCTCTTAAAATAAGAGGCTGACACATGCTCACCTTCCTACCATGTGACAGTATGTTAAACTCTCATTTTTTCAGTTAATTTAACATTCAGATGTAGTATTTTCTTGCATTCAGCTAAGACTTCTCAGCTTTATGCAGAGTACAGGAACAAAAATCTACCCAAAAATTCTACCATCCAAGTATTGCAGAGGACTGGGACTATATTTGCATTTAGGAGACAAATCAAGCACATTATTCTAGAATGGCCATAAAGCTGTCACAGAAATGTCAACAATAAATGCAAAAAATTACTTGTCCTGTAAATCACCTCACTGCTGCTCCTTAGGAGGTGCTGTAGCCAAAATTCCATTCCACATGTAGGGACACAGCACAACCGGTGGACTTGTGGCTGTCACCACCTCTAGGTATTTTTTTTGCATAAATATTTATACTTCCTAGGAATAAACAGAAATGAAATTTCTCATGGGTGGCTCAGTAGTGTCTTGCTTTCAGTCTGGGTAAAAAAAATTTAAAGTTGAAAAGTGAACAGTCCAAATAAACAATACTTTTAAAAATCATATATTCTTCAAAACAGTTGTAGAACGAAGGCATAATTTGTGGTCATCCCTGTGTCTTAGGAGGTGACTGGGATTTGGAATAGTGCTATTAGGAGATGTTGGAAGAGGCAACTGGTACCACATTCAAGAGTTGCACTAAGATGTAGCATTTAAGAAACGTTTTTTCCCTCTGACATAGCACATACTGCCCTTATTAAGATTTTGAGATTTTTTGAGAATTTTCCTTATTAAGAGTTTGATAAACACTTAGAAGTCAGAAATAGTGCTAAGACAGAGGTAAAGCTGTCCCAAGAAAGAGAAAAAAAACCAAAAATCCCAAACCTCAAAATAAACAAAGAAAAAACCCCATGTACAAGTCACCAGGAAGCAAAGAATGTTTTCAATGCTATTCCTGATGAAAACCAAAGGAAACTCTTTTCCCAAAAGCTTTGTATCCAGTCACCTTGGCTGAAGGTTTACGCTTTGGGGCACTGATGAAAACCAGAACATTACTCCAAAGACTTCTTTCTAATAAGAGAAACTCCAAAGGGGAGAAATTGTCATTTACTGATTCCATAAAACACTTCTAACTAACTTTCATGGAGGACTAGATCTTTGCCTGGGGATTAAGCATTTCTTTCTCATTCGTTTGTCCATTACATGTAGGATTTAGAGACAAGAACTGGCTGACATTTCTTGAGTCCCAGTTCAGGTCTTGGATAACGCAATTACCAAGAGCAACTTCTGAGCCTCTGTTGGAAATGCATCCAAAAATTATATACAGAGGTAAAACTTTTTCTGGACTTACCAAAACTCACGCACTGTGATTGGAGTATCCCTTGAAAACCTAGCCTATTAAAATATTAGAAATGTGAATGCTTTGAAATCCCAGGTTCTTGGCCTAATCTTTAAAGGGAGTTGTGCATTATTTAACCAGAAAACAGATATTTTGAGAGGAAGTCTGATTTTAAAAAATAACACCTGTGGTATCAAAGGGGTGTGTTCATAAAAAAAAAAAAGAGGGGCAAAAAGCTTCTCCCGTCACCAAGCATTCTCACATAGGAAGAAAGCTATCAACAACCTTTCTTTCTGAAAGTCTAATGTCCCTTCAGCCACTGAATTTTTTTCTACAGGGAGAGGAGCAGAAAATGCTTGACCAATGCTTGATACAAACCTGACAAATTCTGGGAATATTCTCTGTGTACAAAAAGACACTGTAATCTTATTCTTTTTCTGGCAGTTATTAATGAGTATGTACATGTACATGGATAAAGTATTGATGAGATGCTAATCTCAAAAGAGATAAGAAAGAATTTGCAGGGTGGATTAATTTATAAGTCTATCAGCAGTACACATTTGTCATTGATACATATCTAGTAAACTGTGTATGGATGACATATCGATAACTCACTCCCAATAAGTTTTTTGCAATGGTGGCACAATGTTTTAACTCATTCCCATTGTACCTTTCAGAATTTACAGCTGAGTGGATCTAACATGGGAAGCTCTCAGTATTCAGCCTAAGTAATAAATAGAAGCTGGCTCTTTCTTTGGTATAAATACAACAGTGCAGACTTTGTAGCTATATTCTGCACAGACAGCATGTTCACAAATCAGTGTGCGCCAAGTATATCCAAATCTTTTTCTGCATTATCTCCTGCTGTACAGTGTAAATAAAGCACTTAGCAAACATGCCTCTCGTAGAAGATAAAACAGAAACACAGTTAATGATCTGATCAAAGTCTGAGCTACTCATGTACAATCAGATGTCAGCTCTTCGAACCACAGGATCCAGAGGAGACACTTCCTACCCCTTCAGAAATATCTCCCTGACTTCTACAGAGAACTGCAGCATGTGTTACATAATGTGTTCTATCATCCACTGACTCTATTGGTGCCTTTTTTGGTTAAAATCTCATCATGGGATCTCCTTGCTGAGAGCTGATTGTGTCTGATTGTGTACTTCTGCATAGTTTGTCTGAAGGCACCTGGTTCATGACTCACTTGTGGATTTACTTTTATCACAAGCTCTGTTTTATAATGCTGAATTCTAGATCAGATAAGTCAGATTGCGTTTACAAGACATTGGAAAATCTGAATTTTTTTTCACCTTAGACTTTTCCTATTTTGTTTGGGCAATCTATGTTTTGTGGTTCATTGAAGGCTTATTTCAGAACTGGCTACCTATGTGCAAAATCGAATCACCATTTTTCCTGCTCACGCTGTTGGGAGTAAAGATTGTTCCAAGTGTAAAAGAATCAATCACCCCTTATTCAATAAAATAAAAAGGCCATTAACTTTGAATGAACCTAGATATGCTCCCATAAACTTTATTAGGTAGCATGTCATGCCTTGAAGATGGGCTTAGGACAAACTTCAGTGGAAGACAAGAGGAAGATTCATCCTTTGATCATTTTCCTGGTTTTCAGATGTGAAAAATAAGTGGGTTTTTTTTTGGTTTTTTTTTTGTTTTTTTTTGTTTTTTTTTTTGCAAAGAGCCCTCAAAATGATTCCTGGAGTACCACCAGTTACTTTGAAAAGGTACATATAGTCTTTATTAGAAAATGCCTTCGGAAAAAAAAAAGGCATTTTCACAGCACAGCATACAGGAGTGTCCTTAATCTTACCAAGTAATAGAAAGACAATGACTTCCTTTCTCATACTATTTACCTTCTAGGAGGGAGAAAAGAGAGAAGGGTGAGTGCTTGGATGATCTTATTCTACTTCTCAAAGAGTTTTAGTTTATCACTTCCATCTCTGATCAAGGGGGATTATTATAATTTCTTATCAGTGGATGCACAGTTCTAAACCAATACTCACAAGCATGTGAACACAATAAAATTCACCTTCAAAGCCCTAAAGGAGATGGAAGAGAAGGTGCATTTACATTTTAAATTTTCATTCAAAATCCAACACAGGGTCCCTGAAGGAGTGAGGGCTATTTAAAAATTCATGTGAAGTTTTGGATCTGGAATCCCAGCATATTTCCTGTTGAGGAACTGCATACATCACAAAATGCCATCACCACTTACCACTTTTATTACGCAGATCATTCTCTTGAAATATGGCAGTAGATGATTTCTGCCTCATGGGATGTGTAGGACTTAGACCATGTTGAATGATAATGGCTTGTGCAGAACCTTGCACTGCTACTCTTCCTAAAGCATTGATTTAGGGGATGAAGGCAGGGCCCTTTTTTTTTCTATTAAAGATGAAAATCAACACTTCCAGAGAACTTAAATTAATACAGAAATAAAAAAATAAGTTCAGATGAGTGTGCAGCACAGTTATGCATCAAAGTTCTACCAATGCATCATGCCTCTCTCTAGTCTTTTGAATCTTCCTTACATGCCTTCCCCCATACTCCTAAACAGACATAGCTCCTTTCATCATCCTATTGGCATAAATAGGAGCAGGACTAATATTGATGAAGCTGTTATATTAATTTCTGTATAAAGGCCATTTTTCTTTGTGGAAAAGGAAAAGGTCACCACACATAGACTGCTCTGAATCCTGGATTCTATACTGCAAGCCATTAATTTGTAGATCATATCCAAAATAAGCATGAACCTGCAGTAGCCATAGCACTATATGTGTCAGCCAGTTTATTTTTTTAAACAATTGTTTTGAGACTAAATTTGTGCTGCAATAACAAAGCTTTTTCAGCAATTAAGTTACAGACAAGCTTAATTATTAAATGTTACCCTGGCTGTAAGGATGTGGACCTTAAAAATAAATTATTGGCTTAATCAGATGGTGGTTCTGCCAAGAAAGCTTTTCAGCTAGAGCCCCTAAAGCCTGGATAGGTGTCTAGAACATGGAGTGAGAGTGAGCACTTTGAACTCTGCTCACAGTGTGCTGTTCTTATTATTACTTGAAAGAGCCATCAGTTGATCCATTGCTGTACCCTGTCCACATCTCCATTCCTAGAGCAGGAATAACTGGGTATATTTACAGAGATATTTGTCTACCTGTGTGAAAAATCTTCCAGAGAGGGACTCCACAGTTCCCGTGCGTGGCCCATCCCTGAACTACGGCAGTACTTTAGCCAACTTATTTGTAATGTTTAAGCTGAACTCTCTGGCTCCATCAACTGATAGTAAAAATTCCTGTAACTCCTCATCTTCTGTTTCGTATAGCAAAAGTGAAGTGTATTACCATGTCTCAACCCAGGTGCAGAGTATGTTTAAAGGTATTTAAGAAGTTATGTGGTTGTTGATTATGGTGTAAGAAGAACATTTAGAAGAAACATCCAGCACTAAAGCCCTGAATTTGGATTCCTCAGATGTACTGTTGATTTCCTGTGTAGCCTTGGGCAAGGCCCTTCACCTTTAAAGTGTCTGATTTCTTATCAAAAAGGCACAAAGCTTTTACTGTAGCAGCCGCTCTGTTTAGCGAGGGAAGATCACAAAATATTCAGACAGACATTATTTAATCCTTTAAATCTCAGCACATTGGTTCCTGCAGCTCACCTTTGCTAAGGACTCAGCAGCTGTCCTTGAATCTTTTCCCCCTTTCCCTTGCTACACCTTTTTTGCTGATGTTTACATTACAACACAACAAGGGTGTTGAAACTTACAGTCAGTTCAACATGAAATCCCTGTCTGCTCGATCAGCAATTACTTTGTTTTCAGAAGTTCTACATTAGTTTCAAATGTTATTTGAGGTTCAGTGTCTTTCAGATTAAATTGACATTTAAAAAAAGGAGAAATAGTCATTCTCTCCTAACCTTTGGAAATAACACTGGGTTCAGACAGTACTATCTGCCGTCCTGCTACTTGTTTCTTATCATTTTCTACAGTGCCCAGGCTATTATTTTCTTTAACCTCTGATATGTGTTGTTGAGCTGGTCTGGGTGCCAAACACCAGAAGCACTTTGGTGAAAGAGCAGTAGTGACCCTCGATACATTTGATCTCATTTCTTGACATTTCTGTCATCATTATTTGACTGCATGAAAATGGTAAAAACCCCCACTGAACCCTCAGCCTCTTTGAACCTGAAGCCCTTCAAAGAGAAATAGCCTGTACACTACTGGCAGAGAGCCTGCAAAGGACATTTATCCCAGGATCCTGTATAAATGCCAACCAGTTAATTGAATGTTCCCTGCCTGGCTTCCCTGCAGTTTGATTTTTTTTTTTTTCCTCAAGTTTTGGTGGGTGAAGTTTTACCTCTCTTTCAACTGTTCTTTCTTTTTAGTTTGATTTGATTCATTCAGTTTTTGACCAGAAAAAAACCTTTTGCCAGTTCAGACAATTCACTAATCAGATTTTAGGTTGTTCCACAAGTCTTGTTCTTCAGTGAAGAGCAGCTTGACCCTCAATCCAGACTAGATGAATGTTTGAGGGGAAATGTTTGTCTTTGCACTGAGGGTGTACACTCTGTGTGAAGAGGGATAAAAGCCTTCAAAACATGTCAGTTCCTCTAATTACAAGTCCCCTAAACACCATTGTTTCCCCACTACCTGAAAACATCTTCCCACCCTTACCATTAGACGTAAAGATCTGAATTAGATTTCCTTCATCGTGTTTATCTTCCACTGGAGGGAATAACAAAGTGAACCACTCTATCTGAAAATGCCTGTGAAGACAAAAACCAGTTAAGTAGAGAAGTAGGTTCCTGATGTTATTACAGGACCAGAATCACAGCAAGCTACCAAGTGCCATCTGCAGTCTCTTTCTCCCAGTTTTGATGTCTAGTACTGAGTGATCAACCTTCAGTGGGATTTCCTTTTTTTTACTTTATTGAACCACTACAACCACAACTGTTCTGAAGGACAAGGCAGTTCTAAAGACCAAGGATTAAGCTCACTAGGAATGTGGGTAAAGCCTCCATGCAATTCAAAGGCCTCTTACTGCCAGCCCTCTACTTACTAAATTTATTTTCTTTTGCCAAAAGTAACCTGCCTCAGTTCAAGTATTGACCCTGTAAATGGAGAGGGGCTAAAGTATCTTTAAAATCCATTAAGATTTTAAATTGTCCTAGGATCTCATTAAAGGTCTTCACAATAGTATCAGGGACAGGCTTCATTTGGAACCACTGCTATGGGCCTGTAAGTACCTTGGAATAGAGTCCAAAGGCAGTAAGAACTGGGATGTGTCAGATGCCATTTTCTGTTGGGGTACAGTGTCAGCAAGGCTGTTGGCCAAATGCCTGAGCTCACAATGCATTTTCCATCAAGCTGCTACTGTAAATGGTGACAGATGTGCTCTGGCAACTTCTGGAAGGATCTAATTTTTCTAATAACTGCATTTTGACCAGGTATTAATAAGTTTAATTTCCTGGTGGTGTTAAACCAACACAGTAGGCTAAAAAACTTCCCTTACTTATGTCTCCATAATCTTGTCATCTAGAAGGCTTTTTGAAATGCAGGTACTGGCCAGTTCATACATTCCCTTTGGCTCAGCTCACTGAAATCAGGAAATACTCCCAGGTTACTCTGTGGCTGAGGATGAAAAACTCAGGTTTTTCTTCTCCTTGGGGTACAATTTGTTATCTTGTTGCTGTGCAGCGACACCATGATATAGGAAGGTTAGTTTGCGTTTTGTTTTGATTTTTTATCATAATTAGTTTGTTTAATCTTTCACTTCCCTTGGAATAAAACACACAAATATAAAGGAGACTTCCCCACATAGGTAAGTGTATGTCTTATAGTGGTTGCTTTGTAGTCATAGCTGACTGCTGGAAGTGTTGAACTTGAGCTGGTGGTCCCCATGGGCAGCGTAAAATATAGGAAATGGGTCAGTATAGAGAGTGGTTTTCATTGTTTTGCTGCGTCTGATTGAAAATATTTGAACGCTGGGAGCCAAAACTGGGTTTGTTCCTAATGTTTTACAAGTTTAAAATAATGAAATAAGTAACACTTTCTATCTGTAACTTCTCCTGTATGAGTTCATTTGGATAACACAGCTTTGTAGTAGTAGAAGCAACAGCAACAAACATAACACTGTAATTGGATTTAAGTCTATTTTATTACTTTTTTGCTCTTTAATATCTTGAGTTACCCCAGGAAACTTTACCAGGCTAAATATTTGCTTTCACAAACTCTTTTCTAATGAGATATTTTCATTCTTTCTGACATTTTCTATGGAAATGATTAAATTCATTAATCAGAGTTTAAACACTTTTTTCAACACACTCGTATTACTAATAGAGCCATAGATACATTTAGTTAATGTCCTATTATTTTTTAAAAAATGATTGATCTGTAAGCAGAGAATAGCTTAATTCACCAAGAAGTTCTTCCTAAGAAAGGCTGGGGAGTTTCAGGGAAGAAAAGATTCAAATTAAGACACCCCAGTATGGAATATAATGGGACCAAAAGACTAGCAGGGTATGAGCAGGAGAAAAACTGGTCAAGGGGAGAAAAGAAACTTACACCATCTAATGTCAATTACTGCACTTCACACTGACTTTTACCCAATTATTTTTATCTTCAGCTTAGCTTGCATGGATACTCATAGAATGGCACATGGCCTGGATCAGAGAGAATTTTAAGGGTCACTATCCATCATAGCATGTTCATTCCTGTCTTTGAAAAGGCCCACAAGGTGGAGAGCATTAAGACATCTGTAATGCTGTAGACTAACCTGTAGCAGGACCTGCTAATTAACTTTGGATACTAGCTCAGGAACATGAAGACCCCAAGACTCCAAGTTTTGCTTTGTAACAGGCAGGCAAATCACGGGGCCTTAGAGTAATTGCATATTGCTGGATCCCAGGTCTTCTCAATATTATTTCACACACGTATTTTTGAAGCACAGCCTGAGGGAAAATTTTTCGACACGCTCAATAAATCCATCTCAGTTCAAGCTCCTCTTCATGGCCTGTGGCATTGCAGGGACAGAAAGCTGAGGCTTCCTTCTCCAGCCTCCCATCACCACAGCCCTCTGAAAGCCTTGCATCTCTATGCCCCAATAAAGAGCATCTACAGCAAGGCAGGCTGTGCATCCTCTTCTTCCTATGCTGAGCTTTTAGAAAAGCACACCTTTCTTTCCAGCAGTGAGCCAGTGCTCCCAGGGCTGGTATTAAATTGCTGGCAATCAAACCCTACCTACAGTAGACCAGTCTCTCACATCCCAGGTGCCTGGTCGGCATATTAACTGTCCCAGCGTGAGTCTCCTGTAAGAACACGAGAGAGAACGCAGCTCCCCACAGGTATCTCCAGCTCCTGGTCATCCTCTGTCCATGACATCACTGCCATGATGTGATTTACACTCTTACAGGAAGCATTATCCTATATTGACAATGCAACCCTTTGTGTCCATTTATCTTTTAAAATAAGGTTCTGGGATATCAATACAGTGAGGTCTCTCTATTTCTTCAGGTGCTGCTGAATCTTTGAGTCCATCAAGGGTTTTTCATAAAGGTTTTTGGGATATGGCCCTCACAGTAGGAGATATTACCACTTGTGAAAAGCAGCAACCAGCTGACCCTGATTAAGCTTCATTGTACTGAGGTTTGTTTATTGGTTTGGTTTTTTTTTGTTTGGGTTTGGGGTTTTTTTGCATATGTCTTTGTTTAAACCACACAAAATATTGAAGAGGGAATTCTTCTCAGAAAGTCTAGGTTCAGCACACAGCAATAAAGATTTGTGATTTCGGACACAAGGCCTGGACGAGGCTTTGTTGTGATATAGATAACTACTGTTTCTATTGCAAAGTGGAGCCAAGAGAAGAACAGAGAATCAACAGCTGATGTTGAACAGAATAGCTGGTAAAAAAAAGCATCATTTTATTTCCCTACGGGACCTTGTTTGACTTAAATGGAGCATCCTCTGCCTTAAAACTGAAGTACATTTCAGTAGGAGTTTGCAAATCAAACTTTCTAAACACTGTCAGTAAGTTGGTTAATATGTTAATTGGGCCCTGAATATAATCCCAAGAGGAAGAGTAGATTGTGATTTTTTTAGTAGACTGTTATTCTGCTCCATCTCCAAACAGAGCAGACATTTACACAGAAATGGATGGTATTGGATATTCTAAGTCTCATATTGTTCCCATAGTAATAATGATATCCCATTTCATTAGGATGTGCCTAGCATTGCTTATGAGCTAATAATTTCCTAGCAATAATTCAAACCACATCCTTCATTATCTAGAGGTGTTCTGACAACAATAAACTACTCATTTTTTAAAGCAAACCAAGTCAGGATTGCTATCAGCATTTTAAGGAAGATATCCATCTACTACTGCTAAGTAAAGCAGTCATGTGGAAGGAGACTAGCCAAGTGAATTAAGATGTCCATGCCTCTGGAATTTTCTAGGAGGATGGTGAGACACAGTAATTACTGTGGCAATATTATATTGTGCAAGAGATAGGAAAATGAGGGAAGTGTTAAAGGTGGTGTTTATTTTTTGATCCTGTCATAAAAGTAATTGACTTTAATTATCATAATAAATGTTCTAGCTGCTTCAGATAATTACATTCAGTGCCTTCCATATAGTCTAAATTTATGAGGGTGTTTGGGTCAGCACATCAGCACAGCTTACAGCTATACATGAAAAGTGGATTCTGCTGAGAGTGCTCTCTTAGAGCTGGTGCCTTCTGAAAATATTCTCCCTTTTTAAGTAAAACATTCCTTGAACTCATTGCAATCGCACCACAGGAAACAAAGATGTTTCTGCTCTCTATATATCCTGTATAGAACTATGTGTGCTGCAGATGTAGCTTAACTAGGCTCAGAGTACTCAATAGAAGAGAACACAGTGTATTTCTTTGTTGCTCAAAAAGTTGTGGTGAATCACAGCAAAGTTCTTCTTCGGCCTGCTTTATGTGCAGGTGGCCAGATGAAAAGGATCCAAAGAGGACAGGAATGATCAGGACATGCCATTCCTAAGACTTGAAAGCCAAGATTTAATAAATGTTGCTTTAAATCATTCTACTTGCTGGCATGTATGAAAGTTGAAGAGTTTTCACACTTCATTTAAAGCTGCATACAGCTGCATAACGCCAAAAGAGATCTGCACCCTCAGCTTCACTGACTTCCATTTCCCCTGCTAGTCTTTCGTGTACGGTACAGAGAGAGACACCTCTGTGGAGCCCAGCGGGAAAAGTCCACCTGCACCCAGCCCCTGGAACCTGAGGTGGCAGAACCTCCCTGCTCTGCTCCCCTCCTGCCCTCCCAGTGCCTTGCATAGGGCCACTGCACAGCTCAGTAGCCATGGTCTTAAAAGCCTGGTTTGATGTAATCACAGTTGATTCCTAAGCTGTTTTACAGGCTGAGCCCAGAAGCTTCTCCTCCTGAACAGCACTAGGGCATTGATTCCTGGGAATTGAGGCAGCTCTGTTTGCCAAATGTCTCCTCTCCCTGCCTGTTCACCTCTCCTCATAGAATCCCAGGATCCCAGAATATGCTGAGTTGGAAGGGACCCACAAGGATCATTGAGTCCAACACCTGGCCCTGCACAGGACCATCCCCAAGAGTCACACCCTGTGCCTGGGAGCATTGTCCAAATTCTTCTTGAACTCTGTCAAGCTTGGTGCTGTGCCGCTGCCCTGGGGAGTTCCAGTGCCCAACCACCCTCTGGGTGAAGAACCTTTGTCTAATATCCAACCTAAACCTCCCCTGGCACAACTTCAGGTCATTCCCTCCTGTCCTGTTGCTGGTCACCACAGAGAAGAGAAGCTGCAATCATGTCTCCCCTCAGTCTGCTCTTCTCCAGGCTGAACAGACTAGGTGACCTCAGCTACGCCACACATGGCTTCCCCTCAAGGACCTTCACCATGTTTGTTGTCCTCCTTTGGACTCTCTCTAATAGTTTAATGTTTTTCTTATATTCTGGCCCCCAAAACTGCCCCCAGGACTTGAGGTGAGGCCACCCCAGGGCAGAGCAGAGCAGAGCAGGACAATCCCCTCCTTTACCTGGCTGCTGATGCTGTGCCTGAAGAACATAGATTTCATAAAATTGTTAAACCCAGAGCAATATTGTAGTGGGGTGTAAATGCCTTGTTTTTTTTAATAAAAATGTTCTTCATTTATGTATAATAAACTCCAGTAACTACATTGGTTTCTCGCTCCAGTCTTCAATGTGTCAATCAAAGTGGATATTTGGAAGTAGAGATTTAAGTGCTCTGCCTCACAAAGAATGTAGAAGTCAGGTGCTCTCTATTTTTCACGCTGTCTTGTGACATATGTAAGGTGTCACATATTGCAATAACAGCAATTGATCTACTACCAAAAAAACCAAACTAGCTAAGAATGAATAGAAGATTTATATATTACTTAAAACAGTATAGAAATGTCTGTAGCTCTCAAGATGTTAGATTACCATCTAATCCAAAAGGTATGGCTGGATTTATTGAAGTGCTGAACAATTTCATGAAATCATTGTGCTTTCTCTGTACCTTAGATCAAATAACCTGATATCAACCTTCGGGATGTTACATCAGCATTAGCAGTGAGGAAAGTTTTTCCTGTGATGGAGATTGCTGCCTATTGCCCTGGCACATGCTACATAACGGGGTAGGATGATCTGATTGGACTGTGTCAACTAGTTCAAATTCAGCAATTTAATATCTACTTGAAAAAAGTTAACAAATGGTATAAACCACTGAAAGTAAAACCAAGTATGTGTTTATGATTTACATCTTCTCCTGAGATCCATGCAATAATGCACAATTTAAAATAATGTACTTATTTAATATCTTGATTTAAGATGCAGAAACTGTGCTTTTCTGAAATACCATCCATCATCTTTTATTTCTTTTAAGAACTGAATATTCAATATGATCCATTTCAAGACAACAAAAACTATTCAATAATTTGTGCAGAATTTAGAACAGTTTCAGTCCATGTTAGTATAGTTATCATTCATATTTTCATTGTTTTTAAAATAAAAAATAAATTTCTTTGAAATTTATCTTTGTTTAAAAATTGCCATGCATTTTTGAAAGCATCGTCATTCCCTAATTAAATTAGAATGTGCCCAGTAGAGTTTATTAGACATAAATAATGAACTGCCCAGTAGAGTTTATTAGACATAAATAATGAACATGGTTGTTAAAAACCCCAAGGTCTTTATCTTAGTTTTAAATTAGCACAAAATTGATTCATCTAGGTGGAGCAAGACAGTAAAAAGGCTACTAAGTGATCAGAAAACTCTATATTAAATTTTAATTATTTTTATTTGTGAACAGTTCACATGATATTATACCACTGTGGTAGGAAATG
The DNA here is from genome assembly GCF_000738735.6 of Corvus cornix cornix. NCBI lineage: Eukaryota > Metazoa > Chordata > Aves > Passeriformes > Corvidae > Corvus > Corvus cornix. The sequence continues at coordinate 11,016,679 of NC_046336.1, forward strand.
GAGATACATTTTCTAAACATGGAGTCTTCCTACATATGCTCCAGCTCTTTAGCTTAAATGTCACCCACCCAAGTGTGAGCTGAAATTTGATGATGCTAAAGTTTCAAATCAAAGCTGTTGGGGGATTTTGTTTTGGGAAAGATAGACAAAACATTGAAAACAGATCTGGGAAAATGATTTCCAGGGAAAAAAGATCTAGGGATCTTCTGTTCAACATCCAATCTGAAACAAGCTGAGAGAAGAATAAGCATGTCCTATCATTTATCCCTTCATCCACATAGTCTCTGGTGACCTTCTATTTTAACTCACTTGTACTTCTTCACAAAGGACTCGAAGATACTTGTGGGTCCCTTCCAACTCAGCATATTCTGTGATTCTGTAAAACAGACTACAAAGCTAGGAACACAACTCAGTTTTTGCTAAATTTGTGCTGTAGTCTGTAACATGACCAAATCAGAGCTGACGAGAAGTGGTAGGACTTTTTCTGAAAGGTGAGACATAAAGGAACAAATTAGATGGGAGCCAAAACTGCATGCACCATCTACATTCATCAGGCAGCTGAAGAGGAGAATGGAGATGGAAATACACTTTTCAAAGAGTGGAGGGGATTCTTCCCCTGCTCTATATATGGGCAGATATTGTCCTATGCAAGCATTTTTAGTAAACGTGAGTGATCCCTTTGGAGAATTAATATATGTCAGTCACAGTATATCCCTCTGAGATAGTAGGAACAAGCTTGATCATGTGTCAAATCAAATTCCCATTCCTCCTTCATTACCAGGTAGGAATAACAGCCTTTAACCCCTCCATGCTCACAGGTGTTTCCCTCATTTAGAACTTACAGAGAACTGAGATATATGTGTGCCTCTTCAGAAAAATTCACCTCCATTATTAATAACAGCTCTTGGTTTGAAATTTGAGTTAAAGCACCATTCCTCAAGGGGCTCAGGCTTCATATTCTTTCCATGGTCTGAATTACATTACTACCTGATATTACGCAAAAGTGGGAAGACCTTCACAAGGGAGCCAGAAAGGGGCAGAATATAAGCAAAGAGTGGTGTTTTTTCACAGCCTTTTTAAAGTTTAACAAAAGTTTTTCTCTGTCTCTATTCTCCTCAGTGAGATTTTTGCATAACAAGCTTTAGGAGCCACCTCATTATCTCCTGCGGCAGTCAGTGCCAGCCATCTCCACCTGGGCATTTGAATGGATCTGAAGCAAGGTGATCCCTTTATAATGATGCCATGTGATCAGTGGCCTTAGTAAAGGCAAGAAAACTGGGAATTTTCTTGGTGCCTCACTCACTGACTGTATTTTTAGGATTACAATCTCTCTTCCATTGAGATTGATAGGGTGATTAGCATAATTAAGTCAGCTGGCCTTGGAGCCTTCCTTTGCAAAGTCACAATTACCGATGTTGTTTTCATCCTTTCCTGTCTGCTCAGAGATATCTGTTTTGTGTCAAAGGGAAAGGCAATTTTTTACCCCAGAGCAATTTGGCTTTGCATCAAGCTCTTCAGAGTTTTGTCTCAGGACTCTATAACATCACAGTAACCTGGGATGGAAAAGAACAAATACATAATCTGGACCCAGTGCACAGCTAGAGGCAATGCATAATTGTTTTAGACAACAGACTTGTCTATAGTTCCTACCCAGGTTGGTTTCAATTGACCTTTTATTTAAAGAATCATCACACAGTCTTCTGACATGCTGGAAACCGAGCTTGACTTTCTTTCACTTTTTATTCCTATATTTCTGTCATTTCTTAACAAAGTTAAAAGAAATATAATGTAGGTTTCAATATGGCATGCTGATTTTTATTGAGATAAGAACAGCATGACAGTTTCCCCTGAAATTAAGATTTTCAATTTTTTTCCGGAAGTGCTTTCTTTGCTGTATCCAAGCAAGATCCTTGCTTTGGTCCCCAGTTCAAAACATTGGCACAGATTCACCTTGGAGAAATGGTATCTTAGGTATTACAGAAAGAGCACAACCTTCTTAAGATCTTACAAGTGTTCTGTAGTGGAGCAGGAAATTGGACCTATGTTTCCAATGACCAAGAGGGCACATTTAACTGTTGGACCATGCTTTGCCTCTGAGATGATTGCTATTGGAAAAGCAGTGTGCCTCAAGGTGCACATAAGCCAGAAACATTTTCTCCTTTGCAGTACAGGACAGACAAACCTTTCTCTTACCTTGCTGTGTCTTCTTGATAGGATAAAACAGTAACATCAATGAGGCTATTGGAAGAGTGAGGAGCCACATGGAGTTTAACAGGTGTTATTTAATGCTGATTCTCTATAAGTCTATGCCATTTATAATACGTACTGTTATGAGCATATTAGAAATTCAATTAGTATTTGTTACTAATGTTTCCATGTCATAATTGCTTAACCTTATTAATGAAGTGCAATCACTTATTGAAACCTTGCTCAGTCAATTGTCAGCTCTTTACGAACAATTTATAAATGGATCCTGACTGCAAACTGACCTCTCTCATGTCTGATAATACTGCTCCTCTGACTTCTAGGTGGATTCCTCTACCTTGCAGACTGATAGCCTATGATTTGATCACTAAAAATAGCCCCAATCCCATGTTTTCTTTCTGCAGGCTTAGCCCTGTATGACCACATTTGGGCAACGGGGAACTCTCAGGAGCAGGGAAGAAAAGCTCATAGATATTTTACAGGGAAAACACAAGACACAGCTGGGCTCTTCAAGCTCTTCTTACCAAAGGTTCTGGGATTAACAGGGAGCAAGTTCACTTCTTGTGTGGGCACAACTTGACAGACAAAATTCTGTCTTTCTCTCTTCATTTGCATGCAACAGAAATAAGATCATATTTTTGTTATGCTTGGTGGCTCCTTTCTGTCTCCTCAAAATTGTCCTCTTGCCATATGAGCCAAAAGGATCAGGGCACTCATGTGCACCATCTATTTGAGACCTTGGGGACTGCCTGTGTCCAACTTTCCCCTCCCATGCAAACCTTTTTCAGCACATTTTCAGAACTCAGACTCTCTTACCTAAGCAGATTTTGCCCCTCGGCTGGCCAGGACCATCAACAGCCATTGATGGCCATTGTCAAAGGTTTTGAAGATCTTAAGCAGATATTGCTCTTCTTTTAGGACATGAAAATTTGTTGTGATGCAGAAACAGACCCTTTGCATCCCAGTGTAACCCTCACCTAAGGCTATTACCTGAGGATCTCAGCTCATACCACCCTTATATTGGTGCTGAATGTAAGGTGCAAGTGTTAACATGGAATACAAAGCTAAAAGAATTACAGAAATAACAGTGTAAAGAGAGAAAATATTGAAGTTGTCTATTAAAGGTGTTGCCAAAATAATATAGGATGACTAAAAAGTAAAAATGGATTAAAACTGGAAAGAAAGGAAGGCTGAGGATACGTGGCTGGGCTGTCACAGAAGCAGAATGAAGTGTCGGTAAGGAGCTGACTGTTTAGGGACTCAGTCTTTTATAAAGTATGTGTCCTGAGGGTGTGGGAAATCCTAACCAATACTTATGAAGGTGAATGTGTGTCAGGTATTTATGGTGTGACTGCCACATAGTTTGGGGCATACATTAGTATGTATGAAACATATTTGGATCAGACTTTCTATTTAGCTCTTTTCTTGGGGAAATCAGTTTGGATGCATGGAGCCAGTGTAGAGATGTGAATCAAGACAAAGTGGAGACCTGTGAATTTGTATTACATATACATATATATATATGTCCACATGTATACAGTGTATAAGTAAGTAAAGATACAAATATAAATGCAAATATGAATGTATATATAAAATATGTATAAGTATGTTGGGGCTTTTTTCTAGCCAAATTGCTAATAAAAACATAAAGCTTCTACTTTAAAGGTCTAGAATCATCTCTTCAATTATATTGGATGTCAAGTACGTTTAATTAAACTCATGCTTAGAGCCAGAAATGCTCATGAACCAGAACAGGGGGAGGTAAAGGGAGAAGCTGCAAAATTACTTGGCTTCTCCAAGAAGACATTAGTTGGCTTAAGAGACCTGAGAGATGATAGGATTTAATCAAGTCCTAATTGTCTTGAATTTGAGGGTTATAAAGGATGGTGAAGGCCTCTATAGATTGGAAAAGTGAAATCAAATGTTTTATCTATCTATCATTAAGAGAGAAGAGATTGGAGTTGATTGCTAGGAATTATAGAAGTGTTGGCAGTCAATATTGCTTTCATTCCAAACTTATATTGATGTCTTGACTTCTGGGATGTTGGGGTCATTGCAATTGGGTTTTTTGGCTAAGCAAAAGCAAAATCATACAATGATCAGTGTGTGGATGAAAAATGGAATAAAAAATGTCCATGGTGAGGAGAGTATGGCAGATGGAATCCGTTAAGCAGAGGGTGAAATTAAATAATAGAAAGATGAAATGCACCCCCAGCAAGCTAAATTTCCTCTGAAATGCCAGTATCTGTATGAGACTTCAGTGTACAAAAAAAGAAGCTGAGTTCAGCCAGAGAGGTGTCAGCAAAGGTTTTTATTAAAACACAAGACTTTTTAAAGCTGGAGTAAGAATTAGATTGACATTCTCCTTGTTGCTACATAAGACATACCAACAGTTTTTATGGCAGAATATGGGACAGACAGGTACAGCAAGGGATTTTTGTATTAATTGCTGACTAAGAAAAGCAGGTTTTCTGGGCTGTCTTCAGCCAATTTTGATAATTGTTTACTCTGATTATAACAATTCCAAATCTAATACATAACATACGACCTATAATTCTCTATTTCCCTCTCTCATCTTTAAATAGAATGGCAAATCCTGTCCCTGACACCCCCTTGGAGATGTCTGCTAGATCACTCCGTGAATAGCCATGACTCTCAGACATCATCTGCCTGCTTCTCCCCAATTTTTTCCCCTGGCTAAAATGAGCTTGTACTCCTCAAATACATGCTAGGAATTTCCCCTAAAAGTGAGCTCTTCTACCTGGTTTAAAAACCACATCTATCTAGCTTGAGAATACAAATGAGTTAAAAAGCAATTTTCAAACTGAATTTGCCCTAAATCCATGGGTGCTGCCACTTCACTGACAGGAATGAAGAAGGTGACTTTACTCCACCAGTGACAAGATTATGAAAGATCTGAAACTCTCTCCAGCTGTTTTTTTTGTGGTGTACTTCACTTGTACATTCTCCATGATGGCAGTTTGCATGCATACAGCCCCTAGCACTGACAATTCCTCTTGCTTGTTTAATACAAATCTTTTGAAAGCTGATCTAATAAGAAATTAAGGGGGAAACAATATTTTATGAATTCCCAAAGTGTGCTGTGCTGATGGTGACAAATGCCCAGATAGTGTGGTCTTTTTAGCTGATAGAAAGGATTTTCTCTCCACTAAGTTGATAGAGGACGATTTTATTCTTTTCTCCTCTTTAGATGAATGTAGGTGTATTTTTAGAATGATGAGGAATGAATTTAAGCATAAGGGGATGGAGCCAGGTTAGGTATCTCAGCCAGACTTATCAGCCTGGGAGTCCTAGAGCATCTAGCCAAAATGCAAAAGTTGAAGCATCTGAAAATACAAATTGGAAGCTTTATGAACACCAACCATGGCTGACCATTAAAAAATATGGGAAAAATTCTCTTGCTAACCTGGACCACTACTTTGCATAGCTGTATCATGCTGAGGGTAAAGTGTCTTTATTTCCATACTGATCCTGTGTAGGATAAATCTAATATTTGTGTAATGAGTGCCTTGACCATTTAAGCTAAATATTTGAGGTGGTCAGAGCTCAGAAAGATGAGAGGAGAGGGAGCTGGAGACAGTAGACCCGTCACCTTCCATAGCTGAATTTCAAATCATAGATTTACTTTGTATGTAGGGCATTGAGGCTCCCCTTGAGCCAAAACACTTTCTTAGGATTTTTGTGCTAGCTTTAGCAGCTAGAGAGGTGCAGCATGGAGGGGAGGAAATTTTTTCTTAACAAGTGTTATATGACTGCCTTCCCCATTTTCCTCTCTAGAACACAGCCATTTGCCTTAATGCTTCTTTAACAGATGCTGTTAGAGAACGGCAATAGCAGTCTCACTGAAGCCCAACAAATCTCTAATCCATCTGTTTACACAGAGCAAACCCCCTGCCCTGACCAGCAGGATGGAGAGAGCAGTACAGTCTGTCTGCAGAAGCATCACAAGTGTGAAGCACTAAGTGAGATCTCTAGCTCAGAGCTGACCTGCAGCAGAGAGAACTGGAAATGACAAGATGGATCAGCAGATGGATAGTTAGCAACTTTAGAATAATTTATATTTTCTTTTTCCCCTTTCCTAGTTAATACTCCCTTTCACAAGTGGTCTTAGTTCCTTTCTTTGTTAGGGTGTATGCCTGTGATTTAGCCACTCCATATCCAAACTATTCGAACCAACGGTGCCTCCAGCTCAGTATCCTGCTCCTGTCAGTGGTCAAAAGTGGAACCTGAAGGAAAGTGTACTGTGCCTAAGTTTAGTTGTTGTGACACAATGTCTTACATTCATGTTATCATCAGTTGATCAACATCAAATAAACATTTGTACTTATTATAGCATGGTTAAATTCTTAAAAGTATAAGCAACCTTCAAGAAAGTAGTGCCTTTTATAAGGCCCTAGGGGTATGTTAAGGTATCTGCAGGCAGCTGACGGGTGGTAACTTGCTGTGCTGTCATAAAATGAACATCAGGGCTGCAGTTAGGTACCACTTTAAATACTGATGTTCAAGACTAGAGCTGGAATACAACATTATGGAATAAAAATCTTCCCCCAATATATTCACTTTTTATTACAGCAGCTGCAATAGCACAGCTGGGACCAGAATAGTAGCCAGATGAAGAGGAAAAATGTTTTACTGGAAGAGTCATTTTACCTGCAGTGTCAGGAAATGGTGACTGCATTCATGGATCTTCTCCTAACGCAGAAAGGTTTTCTTCATCTACCACCCTAACCCTAACCCTAACCTATCTGAAATTTTGGGGAGACACTGAGTTCAGAATGGTTCAGATCCAACATTTTGTTTTGGTGCAAGGCAGAGGCACGTAATTCAGGAGTAATTTTCATTTCAGGACCTGAGCATCTGGAAGCATTGACATAATTAGACTGCCATTGTTTTCTACCCTCAGTTTTATTATATTTCTAGTTAATGCATTGGTAGCAAAATTTTTTTGGTAGAATTTTCTATTCATTTCTATGCACAATAAACTCCTCACAAGTGGACAGAAACCCCTTTGTTTATGCCAAATATCCTTCTGCATGATCGACTTTGGACAGATTTCAGTCTGAATGAAAACTTACAGGGAGCTGATTGTAAGTTTGTGCACCAACAGATTTCCAAACCGGGGAGTTGAACACAGACCTCCCACTGCCTTTATTTCTGCCTAGTGCCTTTCAGAATATGCTGCAGTTTCTTTAAATGTTTGCCAACACACAGTCCTCTAGAAGACTTGGCTTGCTGAAGCAACTTGTAACAATTCATAGCAGTTAAACGGCCACGGGCTGAGTGAAAAAGATCAAGATGCCTTTAAACTACATTGATAGGGATGAGAAATACCACTACCAAGCAGGGATGTCCTTTCTTGTTTTCAGGAATTTTCTACTCCAAGGTTTGTTGCTGCAGACTTCTCAGGCCAGATTCTAATTTTTGATTGAAGGCAAAGGAAAAAATTGTGAGAGAGATCAGAAGCTGGTGATGTGGACTGTTTATTTGGAAGCATTTATTCCATTATTTTCCTCCATTATAGGCAGCAAGTTAATTTAGCCATCAAGCTTTTAATAGGCTTTAGGAAACTGGACACTGAAACCCAACTGAACATCAGGGGAGCTGGTTTTCTAAATACCTTGCAGTTTGTCTGGGCCAGAGCCCACAGAATGACTGTTTCGGATTAAGCAAGAGCAGCACATTAGCTGAGGCAAATGAGAGCTCTACATGGGCTATTCAAATGTTGAAATGTGTAGTTCAAATATTCCCTCTGCTGAATAAGGGCCTGCAGTTAGATTCCTCTTAAATATTTGTGTGTTTTAAAACCATAAAGGACTGCTATAACTACTATATGCAAAACATGCATTTTAATTTTATGTGGGAAACATTTTGCTGATTCTAGTTCTTACGACGGTATCATTTTCTCAGCACTCAGTTTTGATTTAGAGACTCTCAGCACTGGAAAAGCTGCTGTATTTCCTCTGACAATTGATCTAACTATTAACCACCCTCACTGTAAAAATTAGTAATTTAATCCTAGTCTAGACTTCTGCAAGCTGGATCTACCAAATGGATCTCATTGTGCATTTCTGCAATAGATGGGTCTGCTCTAGATTCTTTGGGTACTGGAACTTCTCATCCATGCACGTGTGAAAGACCATATCTCATGTCAGAGTCGTGCTGCTCAGAAGGTTAAAGGTCCCAGGAACAGGGACACTTTCATTGAACTGATGCTGTATCAAGTTTCCTAGGTGGCATTTTGCAAGTGCCAGGTCCAGGAGATGAGTAGGATTTTTTCCTTTGTTGCATACAGTCATAAGTGCAGTGGATGTACTTGCTTTTACACCTAAGCTCTTTCTTGAATTACTTCTCTGATTAAAAAAAAATAAAAAAAAAAAAAAAAGAAACCCCTGCCAAGAAAGCCATTGCTTTAACGTATTAAATGCCCTTTTCTGAGTCAACTGAAGTTGCCGAGATTCCCATGTCTCTATCAGAAAGAGACAGATAAATTTGGCAAATCAAAACACTGAGAGAGCTCACTTGTTTCAAGGAATCAAAGCTTCTGACAGATACATAATATGTAGTATTCAGTTGAGACATTCTCCTCATTGTTTAGTCTTGACAGATATATGAGCTATTCTGCTCTAACTTTACAAAACAAAAACCCCAAAACTAAAAAGCCAGTACAGACTCTTCCCAAATTCTGAAATTATCTTTTATTTTAGAAAATGTTTTCCATGCTTGTCTCAAATATCTCCTAGCTTTCACAGCAGCTTCAGAGCTCTGGCCAGGAGGCTCCTATGCTGGTCTTTCCACAAATTTCCTGCCCTATGCATGGAGATGTGAAAATCTTGCTTGAATTGCCAGACAAGTCTTCAGGCCTGGGAACTTCTGAGGAACATTCTTAAAGACAAACTCAAGTTGCTTTTAGTAAAAATATCCAGTCTTATACAAATTGGATCTGAACATGCAAAACTCTGGCAACGTGTTCAGTAAAGCAAATTTCAGAGTTGTTGCTGTTTTCATATATTAATATACCTAGCTTTATTCTGAGCTTGAAATAAAGCTGGTCCTCCTCTGGCAGATGGATCCATACACCTACAGAGCTCTGTAAAAGTTCTGCTACTGACTTGAATTTCACAGCTTTACTCTACATTTAAAAGAAGATACCAAAATTCAGATTCAGCCTTCAAGCCAAATTCCTGCCTGAGCTGGTGAACTGAATGTGTAGGTCTGTAGATCTGCTATTCATGACCTCACTGTCTAAATCTATTCCCTAGTTTAAAACACGAACTTTACCATGTCACAATATACATTGATAGAAAATGATGAGAGGTATTTTAGTTAATTACCTGTCAACTCTTTTGAAAGGGAAGCAGAGGATCCATGTTTAAAGTATATTAAATGATTTGGTCACCTCTGTTAATTGAGGCTCTCGGCTGGACAATCTTTCATCCTATGGTGCAAACTCCCTTTTAAACAGAGCCATCTGCACCATTCATTTTGTTGACAAGAGGAAAGGGCTCATCTCTCTTGATGACTTGCTGCTGTGGTAGCCATTTTCAGCAGGACACTCCCATTTTTCTTTAGATGTTTCTCTTCAATCTTTAGCAGTGTAGCCAAGGCCCAGGACCATTTACCTTGCTGAGCTGCTTTCCTTCTTGGTAGGACGACATCAGTAATTGACCAGCCCTGGAAATTTTTTATCTCCCACCTTGCTGAGTCCTCGGTTACTAAATGGAGAGTTATGAAAAATGTCTACCTACTGACACCATGCAATTCACCACGCTCCTCATGCCAGGCCCTTGCCACGGGAGAACCTATGCAATCATAGAAGTGGAAACACTGTGACAGCGTGAAATAAGTGCTTGTGGGAACTGCTGTAGATACTCCTGTTAGAATACACTCCCTGCTGCAGAAGCCTATGTAGGCAATAAAACCGTGTCATTTTCCCATATCACGGTAATGGAGTATTATCAGGGGACTAAACTTGTGTCTTTAAGATAAGAGACACATGCTTACCTGAGTTGAAGTAATATACAAGTGTTCATAAGCTGTTCCTGTTTATGGCTGTTCTTAGCTCATTTTTAAGTCACAAGAAAGAGGAGGAGAGGGTGAAGGGATCACACAGGAGTTTGCACCATCCTTGACTCCCAGTCTCCACCCTGTGACTGAATTCATCCTCCCTTTGCTTTTGGACTCTCTCTGATACATTCTTTAAACCGTTCCCTGGGCTAACGCAGACCTTTTTCCTACCTGTAACCCAACCTCCAATGTATTTCTCTTGCTTTTCAATTCTGCAAGAGATTCAGGTTGAAATCTACTCAGGATGGTTCTGACTTAGTGCTTGCAATTCCAGCTGGTCCCTCACCCCTTTCATGGTCCTGGAACTGGAAGCACTTTTTGATGCACATCAAGATTAGGTTAGTCTTCCAGGATAAGTTCAGAATACTGAAATCAACCTGGTCTCTCCCAGAATACATTAATATTGCTCTGACAAGGAGAGAATATTTAACTGTCAAAACTTACTTAACTAGATACTTAACTAGAAGGGTAAATAAAATATGAGGAAATGTGCATTGAAAAATGAGTTATCAAGACTTTTAGAAAGACAAATCTGATGGGAGGAAATTAGGAAAACAAGAGGTGACTGGTTTAAAGGGTCATGGCAGATCTCTGCAAAGGATGGGGGAATAGTGGTAGGGGCCTAGCCTTTCATCTGGCAGACCTTCTTACTGTTTCACTTCTTCCCTAAGTTTCTTCCACCATAGAATCAAATAGAATCACTAAGATTGGAGAAAACCTTATAAAATCATCAAGTCCAACCATTAAGGCAGCACCACCATGTTCACCACTAAACCATGTCCCCAAGTGCCACATCCAGATTCCTTTTGAACACTTCCAGGGGTGGTGATTCTACGACTTCCCTGAGCAGCCTGCTGCAAAGCCTGGCCACCCTTTTAGTGAAGAATTTTTTTCCTAATATCCATTCTAAATGGCCCCTGGTGCAACTTTATGCTGTTTCATCTGGTCCTACCACTTGTTACCTGGGGGAAAAGACTGACCTCCACCTGGCTACACCCTCCTTTTAGGGAGTTGTAGAGGGTGATAAGATCACCCTTGAGCCTCCTTTACTCCTAAAGAACTTCACGCGAAACAACCCCACCTCTTGTTTACTCCTAAACAATTCCCTCACCTGCTCCTCAGTTTGTGCTCCAGCCCCTTCACACACATGTTCAGTGCATGCATGTACCTCTCTGACCTGGATAAGACAGCTCTGGAACCAGAAAAATGGTTGCAAAGATGCTCCATTCCAGCCTTGCTTCTGCAGCTGAAGGCAATCAGCATTCAGGGGAGCCATGTCTGGTTCTGCCAAACCTGACCCTGTTTAACTTACACAGCTACGAAGATCTAATGAGACATTTCAGAAAGTCACTAATACCATGGGGTATTCCTGTTGTCACAAGGCATTTTGATTTGCTAACATGATATCGAAGTGCAGACTAGCTTCCTGTGCACCCCATTAACATCTGAATGGGATAAGAGAGACGGGTTCAGGTGGTCACCGGGGACTCCTGTCCCGGCCCTGGCTCTGCTGTCCAAGTTAATTGCTACAGACAGGCTGGAAAGCCAAGAGCGTGTTTGCAGTTCTCTAATAAACTACTTTGAGTTTGAAACAATGGTTAAAAAGAAATCCAAGTTTAAAAAAAAAACAAAAAAAAATCAGTAGTGACACTGGATAAATGTTGAATTTCAGGACTTAACTGTCGTGATTTCTTGTCTTCATTGTGGACTGTATATTTTTCTTCTGTTTTTTTGCATTCACTGCTAATTTCCCATTCTGTCTCCCATTATGCCAGCTCCCACAGATAACAAAGCATCCCCACCTTTATGTTCTCTAGCATAACTCAGATTTTTGTCCTCTTGTGAGCAAACAACCTTGAAAGATATTACAAAAGCTAAGAAAGGAGAGTGAGAAAATGGCTTCTGTAACTCAGGCATGTGTTGGGGGCCCAGAGGCAGTTCAGGATTAGATTCAGCCAAGAAGTTCAGTCTGATTCTAGTCTCTTTCCTCTACAAGCTGCTCTTTTGGAAGCAGTGTCATTTCATCAGATACCCAGAAATTTGGCACATGAAACTCAATTATTATGCCATGTAATATATAGTATTAAGAAATAGTCAGGAAAATAAATGTAACAAACACCTTTAATGGGCAGTCGTGTGGTGGCTGCTACACTGTCATGTGGGGGATTTCATGACAGCCAAGCAAAGCACCCAGCTGCCAAAGATCTCATGTCAGAGGCCTCCAGAGACAGCTGTGTTTGGGGAAGGTGCCTTCTAACAGTGTATTCAGCTTGCAATAACAAAATATCAAAGTCTTTTTTTCCAGGAACCTTCCAAAAGGGTTGGGTAGCTGGCAGCAGAAATCCTGGAAGAGAAAAAGATTAGTGCCTCTGTGAGGGCCCATTTGAGGCTGTGGTTCTCAGGACAGGCCTGATGTGTGGAGGAAGAGCTGGATCTGAGCAAAGCGGGACTGCGCAAACACCCCTCCTGCAAGCGCAAAGGGTTGCCTTGAAGGGTGCGACTCGTGGTGTCACCTTCTTCCCTTGGTCTTGCTGGGAATGAGGCCGCCTTCAGATCTGATGCCAGGACAGACAGGGATATGTTAGGACTGGTTCATTACAGCTGCTGAGCGTTCTGAGATGGAGCTCACACTCATCCTACTTACAGATGCCATCATCACACAACAAACTTTCCAGCTCGTATTACGTGTGTCAAACACACATAAGTGTGCAATGCATGATATAAATGACAGAAAACTGTTGAATTTTGGGTTGTTTTTTTATCCTTTTATCCTAGTATAGAGAAATGTTAGGAAAGAGGGAGTGATACACATAAAGTGAGAATCTTGGATAGAATTTTATTTATTTCAGTTGGAACAGTTTGCCTTCCATCTCCACTCTTCACCAAATTTGAACAGCCAAAGTAACACAGCATATAGAAGATCTGTTCTAGAGAGAAAATCTTTACATAAATATATTATTTAAGTTTTTTTAACAAAACAAAAATATGTTTCTCCTTTTGGAATGATCTTTTCAGTTTCAGAACATGCTCTGACGTATGACAGGCATTCTTATGTCTAGTAGAAATCAACAAAATAATAAATAAAACATCGTTATTTTTTAAAAAAAACTTAGTAATTTTGTGTGAAAAAACAGGAGAAAAATCCAGGGAATTTTCCTGTCTTGGATTTCTAGCTTTCAACTTTGTTCTGAAAAAACGATGTCATATATCTTTTTTTGCAAGGGGCTGTTACCTCTCTAAAGAGCACGACTGCATTTCTCTGTATACAATAAGATCGATGGGGCACCACAGAATTCAGCTAAAGTCTGTTTTCCTACCACAGACACACATGGGGAATACACATTGGTATTTCTGTTATCCTAGTGGGTGCTTCCTATGGTCTGCTATGCCAAGATATTTCCCTGACCAATATTTAATGAGATTATTCAAATGGGTTAGAAGTTATCATATCACCAAGTTTCTTGCCATCTTAGTTATGCTTACTGTCACACTGCTGGCTCATTCAAAGAGAGAGCAATCTGGAAGTTGAGATTTGGGGAGATGCATTGTGCAGTTTCTGGATTAATTAGGACTTTAAGGTTTTTTTAGAGTTTTAAACACAAGGAATTTGAATGCATAATTCAGCATGTACACTGGCTAGCCTTGCAGTTCTCTTGTTCTGAGGTGAAACAGATTGGGAAGGGGGGAGACAGCTGTGAGAACATCCTGTAGAGTCAAACAGAGCCAGTCCCTAATTTACATTGTGGTCTCAGAGATGAATTAATTAGACTTTTCTAGCTTGATATTGGCAATAACATCCTAGACCCATGCTGGGCATACAAACTCTGTTTGGCGTGGAACTGGCACTGAGGAGCAGGAGATACTGATTTGATGGCTCAGGGAGATTATCTGTATTCTCCTGAAAGTGAAGGGAGCTGGAGGAGTATTGGATGTTATGAACTGCTCTGTTGAGAAGTGCTGAAGTGCCCTCTGTGCCTTTGGGACTGTCGTGTATCAGCTGCTTTCACAGCATTGGTAAAGCAAGAGATGAAGTTGTGGCTTTCTCCATCCTTAAAGTACAGGTCACAGTGGATCATGTGAAAAACTGGGCGAGAGGCAGAAACTACATCCCTTTATCTGACTGAGGGAAAAGACAGGAAAAATCTGTCTGTGTTCACATGCATGTGTGTGTGTAGGTTTGAAAAGAAAGTGGGTGCAAAAACCTACTATGTTTTCTTTTCTACTAAAATACAAAAGCACACAGTTAGACTTCTTCTGGTATGAAAGTTTGTCATTTTCATGCTAATCAAAATTTCATTTCTGACAATGCGAAGAGAAGAAAAGGTAAAATCTAGCTTTCCTTCTACAGTCTTTGTGCATTTCTTAGAAGCAAGAGGGAGTTTTTCTTAATAGAACCCTTTTTTCTCCCATGAATTGTTTGATCTGGAAGGGTAATGTCAGCCTTTTTGGTGAGCAAATGGGATGGGGAGCCCGGACAGGCATTCCAGGAGCCTTTTTATTATTTTATTCCGTTATCAGTCTCACATACCAAGTTGAGACAGAAATGGCACAGAGCTCACGCTGTCACAGATATCCAAAGACTTCCTTGTTACAGAGCATTCTTAAAAGCTTTTTAGCCAATAGCATGCTTCTAGAAGTTACAGACAACTGTTTTAACCAATCTTCAGTAACACAAGTACATCTGTTGTACACAACACCTGCTTGTTATGCCTTATGTAATAATGCACAATATTCCATTATTAGGCTTAAACTTATCTTGCTAAGCATATTTTTTACAACTTCAAAACCTATCTCAGCCAAACCTAAAAACTCTAACCATTGTTTTAATTTCCTTGCTTGCTGTATAATTTTATCTTCTTCTATCTTCAAGTTTTCACAGCCAGAGCTGATTCCTAAATTCTTTTATTTCTAAAACCTGGTTTTTTTCTCACACTTAAGAGCCTTTCCACCTTTTTCTGTTTCCCACAGGTAACATAAAAGATAAAGCAAAAACCACTTACTCCACCAATAGTAAGGAATGTAAAAGTAATATCTTCTCTTTAGAAGTTAGCACTTATTCATTATGAATATTAAAAATTCCCCACACACTTTTTTTCTCCACCCTTTTCTGGGCAAGTCCAAAAGCTAAAAGAGATCTGCTGAAATACCGTATAGCTTCTATGTTTAGTAGAATACAAGGAAGCTGGATCTAATTTTATTATGAAGGAAGACTATGATTGGTACATTGGTGATATCTTAAATCATTAATGACTTCCACTAAGAAGAGTCTTGTGTTATCTTCTGATTTCATTTTTTTCTTTTTCCTCCTAATTTCCCACGAAGTTCCAGCCAAGTTAGAAAAGCAATGTTTCAGGTTTGAAGTAGGAAAAAAATCCCAAACAATCAGCTAATGACAGTATTTGTTTATTTTCTATTACTTTAGACTTCTGGGTTTCAAATCAGCAGGAGCACTTAAATTTTCAGCCTCCTTCCCATTACTAGAATCAGACAAGTTTGCATTGAAAATGCAGACTGGGCAGCAATTGATTTCTGCTAATGGTCACTTTACTAATGAACAATCTCTGATTTTATTCTACCTATTTATGTCAAGTTGAATCACCACTTCTCCTAATGCCCTTGGAAAAAGGTGTTTCTTCATCTTCCTCTTCTGAGAATTAATGCAGTTTCTGTCAAAACTGCCACTGTGGCACATGCATGATGCACTCGTGTGCCATCTCTGCAGTCTGGGGCTTTCTGTTACAAATGCATGGTTCTGTCCAAGTTTCTCCTTATTTTTAAACATATGGCATAAAACTACTCATCTTTCCTCCTAATGTTTATTCCCTGGCAACTGCTGGGTTTTCATCAGCAGTTCTAATGCAGAAGATTAGCTAAAGCCAATGAGCTCAGTGATGGATAACAGAAGCAACTGGTTGTTCTGGCAAGTCCCTCCAAGTATCTTTATTAGCAACTGTTGGGATTGCCCACTCCAATTTTTCTGTAGCAAAAGATCTTGTAAACAGAGCTGGGTGGGTGGTGTTGTGACAGGGAAGTGTTAAAGGGGAAGGGACTCTGGCATCAGGAGCTGGCTGAGTGAACACCTTTATGAATGTCAGCTACCACTGTGGGAGGATCACGTGGCCAATTTCAACCAGTTCATGGGATCACCTGGGTATTTGGGGGATCACTGAGCTTTCCAAGCATAATGTTATTGCTTGTCAGAGAGCAGACAGCAAAGAAACATGAATAGAAAAGAATATTTCCTCCTGATAGTCTTTTTCAGAAGTTGTGAATATTTATGTAAATCAGTAGTCACAAGAGTAGACCTCTCAGAAAAATGTTCTGAGACACCTGAAACTTGGAAACAAGTAGATGGGTGATTCTTTTGGTTAAACTGCTTACTATTTGAACTCTAAGGACAGTTCTGTGAAGCTTTTGAGTCTAAATCTGCATAGTATACAATCATTTCCATCAAAATACAGCACCTAGTATAGTTGGGAAGAAAAGAGTGTTCTGCTGTTAAAAGGCAAGATGAGCATTCAGTAGATTTGGCTTCAACTGTGCACCTATTTCTTGCACCTGCAAAGTGCACCAAATATTTTTTCTTATCCTTTTTCCTGCTAATTCAGACAGTCAACTTTCTGGGAAAGAGACTGACTCTTTTCCAGTATCTTTGTCAACAAAACATTTCTGACTTTTAGTTTGGATTTACAAATGGTGCTATACTGCAAATGACTTTAAAATTTGTTCTGTATTTTATCTAATCCCATCCAGTTAAAAGGCATTGTTCTTGGATGAAGACTTGGCCATCTGCATCACAAGATTAGGCTGCTGCTGAACACCTACCTGAAAACATAAGAAGCTGCCCCCTCGGAAACTTTTCTTTATGCAGCCCGTGACAGCCTTTCTCAGACACCATGCAAGTAAATGTGCATTGCACTGATAGTGCCAAGATTTCCCTCCTGCCTCTCAGCCTACTAAGGCAGTTATGCATGGAAGCAGCAGTTATTTGCTAAGATAATATCTGTTTTCTTTAACAAGAAAATTATCCCATTGATGAAGCCTGAGTATGAAATGCCACCTGTTAAACAGAACAGATTAGGCATGGAAGGCTATTCATTATCATCAAGGCTGCCAATGTTTGTTTATGCATAAAGAAACTCTAGCCTTTGTGGGTTTTATGTTTCTATACCCATTAATTTTTTTTTTTTAATAATCAAGTTACAGCTGTTCCAAACTGCTCTCCCTCCTGGGTTCTCTGAGGTTGTTTGTCTGTATTCCCACTTACTGTACAGAAATACTTGCTCTGAATGATTCTTATTTTGAGCTGCATTAATTGATGGGCTCCCTTATATGCAAATGTGGCAGGTTAATGAGGCAGGGTTTTAAGGGACAGGACTGTTAGAATCTTGGATAGGATAAAGTGGCCACCAGACTGATTAGATTACTATGGTTAACTCACAGTATTTGGAAAAAAAAATAAAAGCTTTTCTAAGGAAAGGCATACCCTCTGTGATATTATATACTTGCTGCATTATACTCTTGCTTGCACAAATGCAAGGCGATTGTTTTAAAAAAAACAGACTAATATTAAAGACTAATAGTAGAAGGTAATAAATTATGCAAAAGATGTTTTATTTCTTTTGCTAACAGTTGCAGTCATGTTGAAAAGGATCTCGGTCTCATTCTTTAATTATGAATAATATCCAAATCTATTAGTGTCAATCTCAAAGCCATTATTTTTTAGTTGATTTTCCTTTGGGTAAATCTCAGCATCTTGTTTTGAATACATTGTAATGAAATGTTTTATCAAAGGCCACATAATAGTGTTTAGATGTTCATTTGATGGACTAATGTTCCTTTGTTTTGATACACAGACTTTTCCTAGAGAAAGAACCTTCTCCAGTAAGTTATCACAGACACATTCTAACTGTTTTCTGATGCCATTTTGTTGCTACACTGTGCATTTAACCACCTTCAGTATTGTGCAGTGTCCAAAGACAATTTTGGCACAAACTTGATCCAAAGCCTCCAGGAGGTGCTGCTGATGCAGCTAGGTCAATATTATGGATCATCCATCACCACCTGGATTCCAATTTTCAGCTACCCTGAATGTCTCTAAAGCCATTCAGATTTTAATTTTTCTCTGGAAAGTGAACGTTTTAAAATTATCAAGCTCGTCTCCTGCCCAGATGTTCAACAAGGCTTCTAGAAGCATAAAGCTGACCAGCAGATTTCAGGCTAAGAGACTTGGGGCAATGTACTAGCTGAGCCAAGCTTAAGAGCATGTAGAAGTCTATAAAATTTTCAGTAAAGAAAATACAGCAAATACTCTTTTCTTTGACTTGGACAGGCTTCTGCAATACACTGACACCCATTTGCAATAATAGGAATGGACACAGCTTGCCAAAATCTTGTAGCATAATTAGGCTGAAATTCAAATGAGAGAGGTCCAGCTGCTAAAAGGAAAACTGTGAAGCTGAAGAGCTAGAAACAATCACAGGTAAGCTGGAGATCCCTGTACACATTGCTGAAAGCAAATCTGGCTGGCTGGCAAACCTGAAAGAGAATTACTCAGTGGCTGTTCATCCTACTAAAAGATTTTACCCCAGGCTGTAACGCTTCCAAAATCTGCAGCAACAGATGCAGAGGCCTGGGGAAAATGTGTCCTGTATGCTTGATGGGACAGAAAGTTTGAAGTTTACCCCAGACTTTTATTCTCTTTTGGTCAACTTCATGTCATTTTCTCATGTTTGCAAGTTTTCTTTCCACCCTCCAGTCTTCATTCTCACACTGAAAATAGATTGGGTGTTTATGCTCTAACAAACTCCAACTGATTCAGAGCTACAGGGAAAAGTCTTCCCATCAGCCACGAAATTTGTCTGCCTATTGTCTCTCTAGTGCTTCATCCAACTTCTCCAAAGTTAATGTGTGCTCCTATGTACATATTTGTGTAACTAAATATGTATACAAACATATAAAGTTCACATAATAAATATCATCAACTACATTTTTAAAATTTTTTATGATTTAAAATTCACAATATTTTAATATACTTGAATATTTTTCACTTTCATATCCTGAGAAAGCAGAGCAGAAATATCAACATTACCTTGCATTAGGACATTAGTTACATTACATATCTGCACACTTGATTCTTATTCTTTTCCTAATCCTGGAATGCTCTCTTATGGAGATTATTTATAAAAACATTTACTTTAATCATCCACTTTTGAAGGGGCTAATATTGCCAACATCAGCTTTCAAAAATCATGCTGTTGGTCCCTTAATTACAAATATCTCAAAAAAACATTAAGTTTAGATAGGTTTTCTTTTTCTTCTTCATGTGACTTTCTCTGCTCTAAGGGTGTTGTAATAAGACAGAAATAATAGCAGAAAACTAACCTGCCAGTGTTGCTGTTATGGCTAAGAAAATTTTGTTAGAGATTTTGAGCAGACTCTTTTGTTAGTGATTCACACGACACAAATCTCTTAAAAATTAGGGTAAACTCTGTCAGGTTCATATAGGTAGAAAGCATTGATCTTAGGTATACTGTAAGAAAGTTTACTAAGAGCATAAAGCAAGTAAATCTTTGCCAAAGTCTTGCATGGGACCATTACTTTGGCAGTTTTATTAAATGGCTGATGGAAACCTTTCCCTCTAAATAGCAATAAATATTGAATGGATTATCTGATCTTCAGTGTGACATGAACAAATTTTGTAGTCAAATCCTGCAGAGATGCAGCACAGATTTACTGGGTTTTCATTGGGGCTTTTTTGTCCTGAAGTTACTCCTCAAAAATACCATTAAAATCTGGCAAGCTGATATGAATTCAGGTTGATTAGCATCTTAGGAATTATGTATTCAGGGTCTATGTCAGCAGACCAAGTTGCCCCAGCTGATTCCTACTACTTTTACTCTACTCAACCAGAGAAACTCATAGGTTAGTTCATGAAAAAAAAAAAAAGGTGCATAAAAGATGAAAATATAAAGAAAATGTGATCCAGTCTTATATCTATGCGCTGCAGCTGAAGAGAATTTATTGATAGCTGGTAGCAGAACCAACTTCCATGAAGTGGTTCATGTTTTTGCTAGAACTTGGTTAAAACCAGGAGAGTTGTTATCCCTTGGCTTTCGCTAAGGGCATTAGAAGCAAATTTTAGTTTTTCCATGTAACTACAGGCACCCTGCACAATTCCTATTATCACATCTTAGCTTTGACTTCTCAGTTCTAGACACAGATCAATAGCAGTCAGATTGGCTTTCAGAGTACCTTTGCATCCTTCCAGTGCATTGCTGGCCACCTCCTTGCTTAAAACTCTTTTCTGCCTTACATTTCTACTGGCTGTTTGTTACTGGCTTCCGTTTGTGGTGTCTGGTCATAAAACATTGACCATGAAGTTTGGGGGTTTTTTGGTTTTTTTTTACTTTTAAAGTTTCTTTAGCAACCATGTATATGTAACATTTGCTCCAGTGATGTGGCAGAGCATGGATTTTTGTAAAAGCTGATAGTGGTAAAGCAGGGAGGTGGGTCACCATCCTATCTCACTTTCTGGTGTGAAGCTGATTGTGAAGCTAGAAAATCAATATACAATAAAGGTGGTGCATGTTGAAACTAAATTGAAATGATTGATTTTTTTCTCCCAGGATCATTAGATTCTCCCCCAAAATCTTTGTTTCTGGTTGTGGAGAAATATTTACTCTTCACTTTAAGTTCATGGTGTAGTTCATTTATTTTGTGGGGAGTAAGACATTACTTGTGCAGGGAACAAACGCTGGAAATCACTGTACTTCAGAAGCATTCCCAGAAGTCCCTGCAAACACAGAGCACTTAAAGGGATGGATATCTTCTTAATGCGTGAACATCTTTAGCTGTTGTAAATCCCCCTTCCACCCCTTGGAGAGTAAATTATGCAGTGCATTAGTGCAGTGTCATTTGCTATAAGAAGACTTTGGATATCCTTCTGACATGAGGCAGAGTTTGCCTGGGGCTTATTGTAAGCTTAATTGCAGCATGAGAAAAGAATTGCGTTGACGTTATGACACCTTGCCTTGCTCAGGTGCTTCTCACACACTACATGTGTGTGTTCCAGGCAAAATTTATGGATAAATCATGTTCTGTGCTCACACCCCAGGTGAGACTGCAATAAAGCCACAGACTCTGCAACAGGGTAATTCAAAGAAGAGTCTTGGTGATCTTCAGGAGACTAACATCTGAAGTCTCCCCATGTTTCAGAAACTTGTGACTGGCAATTGAAATCATGCCATACTTGTCAAGTAGTCAAGTCCTTTCTGCTGTTTTGCATTTAGCCTATGTTTTTTGTATGGGCTGTGTGCGGTGAATAAATGATTTAAACTTCCTACATGTTACTTAAAGAATATGGGTCCCTCAGGGAACCTGATTAATGTTGGTAGAAATAGACTATTGATATAAACTCTATGAAGATTTTTCACCCTCCAAAGAAAAAATGGTTCTTCATGAGTAACAGAGCAAACTACAGCTGGCCATGAAAAGTCCCTGAGCAGATATCTGCCATGCTTGGTTCAGTCCTATGTTCAGTGACCTTTGCTGTGAGGCTCTTAGAAATTCCCCATGTTCACGCTTCACTTTCTAATTAATTTCACCATCTGGAAGTGTTTCCTTCTATTCATTACATGTAGTCCTTTCTTAATGCTTTCCCATTGCTGATAATCACATTTCTGAGGCTAACCAGCAGCAAACTCAATTTTTTGAGAGCATGCAGAATGTGGTCACCAAGAAAAACAATGGCTGAACTGAGGAGCAGAAGTGCTGACATCCCTGTCCGTGCTCAAAATTATTTCCCTCAGATTTTTCCCACTGGATTCCATAAACTCTTTTTTCATTTATTTTTAATTTACTTAGTTTCTCATTCTGCCTCTTTTTATACAATTTCAGTCTGAAAAGATCTTTCTGTCCTATTGACCCCACAGTGATTGTTTTCTTAATTTAATATCCTATGATCTGCCTTAACTCTGACCTCCACCTTCACTAAGCAAGTTATAACATTTTTACAGTTAAAAACTGATAATAAATCTCTGGGCCTACTTTCCCATGTGTAGGTCATGGTACTATTAAAACCAAAAATTCAAATAATCACCATTTCAATAGTCTCTAATGCTTCTATTTAAATCTATATATGACCTTTCTATCTTACTAATCTAAGATTTATGCTTGACAAAACTTCCAATGCATTATCTATCGAATGTTTACCCTACAGCAATAGACATCAAAGTCTGAAATGTCAAATTGTGAAGTACTCACTTAACATTTTTAGAGCTTCTTGCCCCCCCAAAGTAGCCTTTCTTCCTAGACTGAAAACTTTCAAAGAAGTCTTCCTTTTTTTCCTGAGTGCATTCTTTGCATATTCTCTATCCCTTTTCTTCTGCTTTCAATAGCAAGATGAAAGATGACAGAGAAAGTGGAAGAATTTTGGGAGAAAAAATGCATACCATATCTCTCTTCCTTCTCCTTACTGCCATAAGAAAAGAAAAAATTATACTTTCAAAAGGAAATAATCAAGAGAATATCTGAATGAAATCATGGCTAATATATTTCCCATTTTTCATACTGGAACATCATTCAAAATGACAAGCACTCTGTGTAAAAAAAGTCACTGTTTTTCAATCTCCCCTATTAGGAGTGCTTTGAAAAAACATAAATGCTTATGGAAGAAGATATGGAGGCAACTAGAGTCACGAAGTTGCAACTTATGACAATTTTCTGACCATAGCAAAAAACCAAAATTTTTTTTCTCTTTTTTATGTGTTTCTCTAAAAACAAACAAGGTGTCTTCGTCTGTTTGATCAGACACTGAAGGGAAATGAGATCAGAGGAAGAATATCACAACAACAATGCTGTATTTCAGGTCAGCTGTTGTTCAGCTCTAATGAATGTCAGTGTTTGCAGCACAGGGGAGGTTCACCCATGGTCTGCTCTAGCCCTGAAATCTCACAGTTCAGTTACACCTTACAAGACTGTCAGGACCAGTGTGAGAGCAAGTGCTTTTAAATCAAAAATTCAAATATTTTCCATTTCTGAACCAGGAAAATAATGTGTGTACAAAAATCTGTAAGATGAATTATCCTTTTACAAACACCTACAAGTGCCCTGAGACTCAACTGGAGACAAATCATTACAAGGGAAACGGAATTTGCTGTTACCTGTTTGACCTAATGACCACCTCAAACTCTACTGTACTGTGTACTTGCAAACAGCACATGGCTTTCCTTAGAGCACTGCTGCAGGAAACAACAGCTCCTGCTCCCAGCTGTGCTGCCTGATGGTTATGTCTCTGCAGGCAAAGGTAATGACTGTCCAGTTGCCCCCATGGCACAAAACCTCTTTTTTTTGTATTCAATACATATGTTTAGACTCCTACAGCTTTCTGAATTATCAGATACCCAGTGGAGAATGTTGGTAGATGGAGAATCCTTTTCCTTCTTGCCACAGATGGAAATGACAAGGTGCTACCTCAGAGGCTTTGCACAGGCATGTGACACTCAGGCTGTGCTCCTCAGAAAGTGCAGATGAGTCTCCTTCTTCTACAAAGAGGGGTCAATTCCTAACTGCTTCAGGGTGTGTGCATTTCACTTTGAGAACATCAAACATCTTCAGAGCCACCAGTTTATAATGAGAAATCATCTTCCCAAGTTGGAGTATCGTGCCATGGGGCCGTTCTTGCTTCTGCCTTCTATATGACCAATTTCAAGTTTACAGAGACACTTGGTTCCTCTTACTCAGAACAGGAGCTAAAAACAGGGATTTTAATATCTGACTGCTCCTAGGGATATCTTTGATCTGCATCTAATTATCATTTTTAAAGTGCTTTCCAGTCCTCAGAAGAAAAGGCCTTGATGCTCCCCAGCAGAGAGCTATTGGTCCGTGCTGGGACACAGCTGGTGGGATACCCTGCTCCAACGAGATTTCCTCATGGTTATTTTAAGATAATTAGCTGATCTATTACCTAGTGTGCTTCCTAATTCTTATCTAACATGACCAATTTGCAAGGGCACATACTTGTGTGCATGCACAGCTCTAATAGGAACATGTCCGGAGGGCTGGAGCCACAGTGGATCTGTGGCCATGGCCAGAAATGGTACCTGGGGAGTAGTAAAATCCTCCTAAAAATGTGTCACTGTTGTGCCTAGGGGTGGGAAAGGCATAACCATGACCCAGGCAAGGGATGGGGAAGCTGTTACTTCGTATTTTTTCCTTTAACATGCTCTTGGATGTACAAATGTCTGTGAAGGCAGTAGATAAAGTGCCCAGCTCTGGCTGGAGAAGGCAGTCACTCCTTCACGCCTGGCCACGCAGCGCTGGGGAGTGTGAGGCACAGTTCAGCTGGAATTTAGAAGTGGCTGTTGCATCAGGGTTTGTTTAAAGGTGTTTTTCTCCAGGAAGTCATTATTTGAAATAAACCTTGCCCATTGAAGAGACACATTTGAGTAGTTACATAATGCAGCATTGGGTTTGTTAAACTAGAAAAGCATATGATATTCAAGAGCCTAATCTGGATAGAGAAATAAATATATAAATTTAAATGAAGCACTTATGTATCTTAAAAGATCTTTTTTTTTTCTAATCCAAGCTTTAGTGCCTTAGAAGTTTATTTTTCACTATTGAATACTCTTAAAAAAAGCAAACAAGCTATACAAAACCCTTGCCTCAGACTAAGCTCCTCAAAATAGATACTTCTCTGTTTAATTAGGATATGTTTTCTTTTAAAACACAGGGTCTTCTTCTTATATATTTATTAATTTGCGTTTTCAGAATCAACTGCCCTGTGTGTAAAGGCATGAATATGAAAGTAACACTATCCAGGCTCAGAGATGATGAATGAAAGAAACCCAGTCGGAAAATAAAGACCAGAAATCTATGGACTTTGAGTAAAGAAGAAATATTTAAATATTAACACTACACAGAAAAGAAACCTGAAACCCTCTAATTTGATGTGCCATTACATGTCTTTACTCAGAGCAAACCCTCAGCAGCAGCAAGAGATTGAAACCAATTGTGGCTTTTGTGTTTACCTTGGGGATTTGCTATAATCAGCCATATCCACCAAAAATTGATTCAAAGGCAAAAAAGCAAATGAAACTATAAAATTTTACTTATTAATACTTCTTTGTGTTTTAAGCTGTTATGGTTCACATGTTCTTGATACAAGCATTGAAATGCTTATTTTTAATTTAACATGGAATCTCATCTTTCTGCACTTTCAGAAATCCAGATTTTGCGATGCATATGTTCAGAGTGGGTGGTGTTAGGTGCAACCAGGTAACACAAATTTGGATCATAAAGGTTATTACATGTCGCTTGCACTGAAGGTTGCCATGTATTCCTCTTACAGCAGGGTGAATCAGTGTCTCACACTCTTCTCCCCACACTGTATTGTCAGGGCTGTATTTTTAGGTGGAACATGGCAAATTTAAGTGACACGCCTGAGATCAGAGCAGAAGTCTGTTGCAGTGGAGGAGTTCAGTGCAGAACTGCCAAATTTCCTTCTAACTTACTTCTTGGTTGCATTCTCCATCCCACTGGAACTACCTTCCATTAGTGGCACAACATATTATGTCTTGAGCAATACACTCATGATTGTGTACTCCAGAAAAGTGTGAATATTATCTGGCAGATAGCTTATGATCAGTGCACATAAGCAGAGCCCAGAAGGATTGCTTCTATTTTCAGCTGTGCTACCACTGCCTCTGATCCATGACAAGGTCGCCTGAGTCAATGAAATCCCTGGCTGCTTGTCTCCAATAATTAAGCAGTAAAACTTTTAAATGTGCACCCCAAATTGGGAGGTCACTCTGTTGATTGTCTGTGTAAGTACTTTTGTGGGGAGAATATACCAGTTCCTAAAGGGCTCTTTAACCCAGCCAAAAGAGTCTAATCAGAACTGAGAGCTGGAAGTTTAAAGTTGGGCATGTCTAAATGAGAAGCAAGATAAAGATTTTGAACACTGAAACTGGATAACAATTTGTAGAAATTATGAAGGTGATGGATTCTGTAGATCTGGAAGTCCTTTGAGGACCTACCTTTCCAGGCAAAATTATCTTAACTGAGAGCTGGTTAGTGGGTTCAGTACGGGAACAACTCCTATTAATTTTCATGTCTGTGGCTGTGGTGGTCTAATAGCCTCTTCTACTGTAGCCACTTGAACTTCCAGCTGAATTATCCAGAAAAGTGTAAAAGATATAATTCAATAGGTTTTTGAAAACTACTGGGATAGAATAACATATTCTAATAACATTCTAATTGGCTATTTAAAAAAAAAGAATCTGCATTTTGATGGTGACAGAGCACTGGAACAGGGTGCCCAGAGAGGCTGTGAAGTCTTCTTCTCTGGAGAGATTCAGAAGCCATCTGGTCACAACCTGATCTGGGGGCCCCTGCTTGAGCAGGGAGCCTGGACTAGTTATCTCCAGTGATCCCTGCCAATCATATTCTCTAATTATGGGATATCTTGAAAATCTTATAAATATTTTTTATGATTTTAATATAATACATCTTTTGCCTTTAGAGTAAACAGCAGCTTATTCCAGAAGAAATCAAGAGGGGTGGAATTGGAGAAATGCTCAGATGAGATAAGACAGGAAGTAGAGGACAGGCCTCAGAGAATTAAGAAATGTGACACCTTCTTGTAGAAAGGCCCAATGTGTCCTCATTGTGCAGTCAGTCACAACTATTCCAGTAGTTTCCAAATTTTAGATAAAAGTATTTTACGTGAAGAAAGAAAAGATCTTTGCTTAGAAATGCTCTAATGGCTCTGTGAGATTTCTACTGTTTAGCAGCAAATAGACTTCGGGGTGTCCTCTTTTGGGACATTAGCACCTTTTTTAGCTTTGGTGTTGGCCAGACACCACATCTGAGGAATCTGTCCTTATAGACCAACACATCTGTGGGATGTTGTTACCACAGAGGAGTAAAAATTAGCTATTGGATAAATTCCTTCTAAAGATGACTCCAGCTATCATTCACCTGTGGCTGAGAGCCAAAAAAAAGCAAAAAGAGATTTTCTGAATGTGGTTTTGGTCCCCCCCAACACCTTTTCCCCAGTAAGAAATGAACACAATGATTTCATTCATTAACAGTGTTTTTGGAATTCTAGTTTATATAGGTGATTTGGGTTGCTTTACCACCTTCTAAAACAAACATTAACTGTGATGTAACAAAGACCTTTGAAATCATCTTTGTTACTGCTAATGAAAGCCAGGACAGAGAGCTACCTACATACAGTCACATCATGAAAAAAATCTGTCTGCCATTTGGCCACAGTCAGGGAACCATAGCATAATCTATTCTAATATTTTTGGGAAGGGATATTTCTGAGATTTCTAAACATGCCTCATGTCTATGTTCTGTCCTGTTAGTATTTTTTTGCTTTGTTTTTGTTTTTATTTTAAAGTTGGGATCTCTTGCAAATGACTGACATTTTTGCACCATGCTGACTTTGGCACAGGGTTTTACTTCTACTTCAGGTGTTTTTCTGCTTAATGCATGGACTTCTGAAGGAAAAACATGATTGCCTTTGATGGATGGCTTCTTGGAATAGCACTTGTGACTGGTAGTATATGAGTTGTTACTATTGATCCCAACAAGCTGTAATATTTCTATGAAGTGCAAAATGAGTAGAATCAATGACTTCAGATTTCTTCTGAACTGTAAAGCGACAGTGTTTTTCTCTCATCACATCACCAATTGTCAGGCATTTATTTGTTTCCTGGTAGATGCTTGTTTCCTTGAATAATCCCTGTATAATATCTTTCTGAGACTCACTGATCTTACATCTTCCCCAGTCATTTCATATAATGGTCTCTATGTGATTTCCTCTCGTAGGCCTCCTTGAAGAAGAATTTGGAAGAATTTTAAATCAGGAAAGGCAATGATTCGTAAAGGTTTGGTTAGAGGTTTGTCTTTATTTTTATAAAGCAGCAGCGCAAAATGACTCAGAAGAAGAGGACTTCATTTGTAGAGTGATGAACTGGGGAGAATCACTTAGAAGAAAAATGGAAATGGAGAAATAGTGTGTGCAAAAAGACAAATTGAATTGGGAAAAATAACACTCTGGTTCTGTTCTCCGGGAATTTTGGTAAACAATTATTTACTTGATCTTTTAATTTAATCATTTAAGAGGCCATCGTCTTTCACTGTTAATGGTTTTTGTCATTCTCAGCTATTTGCCACTCAGCAATATGACAGTTTTATAAATGTTCTGACATCCCATTAAATATTAGCTAACAGGAAAAAACACGGGTTTTGAGGTTAATATGGGAATTCAACAATACCTGGAGAAGAACTAGCATAATTTATCACCTTTTAAGACAGCTGAAGATCTCAATCAGCCACCTGTTACTTTGAAAATGATCATAAGCCATAAACAGGGGAAATTTGCAGCTTTTAAAGTTAATTTTCAAGCTTTTACTCATGGTTAATATTAATTCACTGTCAGTAAGTTGTGAATATTAGGAAATTCTGAAAGGATCAGTTCTTCATTCTCTTTGAGTTTCTTCTTCCAAATCTCAGAGGACAAGCCCCATGAGAATAGCTTAATTGAATTGAGGATGGGGAAAGTCACCTTAACTGGGCTTTCATCCTGTCTGAAGAAATATTTGAGAAGTCTGACTTCAGCTTCATTTGAACTTTGCAGATGAACCCATTGCTTCAGGTAGAGCAGGGGAAGCGATGTAGTTAAAGCGCAGAAAAGAGTGGACAGCAGCTTCCCAGGATCCTTCAAATATTGGACCTTAGTCAGGAATTGCTTAGTTCTCATGAAACCTGAGAAAGTCTGAGGGATTTTATTAACATATGGCAGAAGTGTATCAGGACTGTCCTGGTTCAAGTCTTCTCTCGCTCAGGACATCTTCCTGAGATTGGCCAAGTTTAGAAAGATCAACACAATTTTAGGAACTCAAGAAGCCACTAAATTAATATTAGGACTATAGGAAGAGAAAAGGAATCACTACAAGGCACTAGAAAAGATTCTGTCTTTGAGGGTGTTTGGTATAACTTACTATGCATGTTTTGGTTTTTCTTAAGGATCAATATAGCTTTTTTTTGTTGGAGAGAAAGAACAGGTGGGGCAGTCATGCAGAATTGGAATTACATATAAAGTTCAAACCATTTACAGAATCTGTTCTTATTACTAGTTTCTTTGTAACTAGTCAGAGATGTAAATAACATTTTTGCCATAATTCCTTTATGATGGCTCTTTTGTGGGAAGAGAGCATAACAGGACCAAAGAAACCAGACACACAAACACACACGCACACACTGAAAGAAAAAAGCACCAGCGTCTTTTTAAGTAAAGGTCTGACAAAAAAATCTAGCTAAACATTAAATTTTATGTTCCAAATGATTTCTTTAAAAATCTATAACATGCAATAAAATTAAAATACATCAATTAAGTAATTTTAAAATCAAAATGTTCCAATCCAGAAATATTTGAATGGAATTGTGTGAAATTATCATGACTTTCTATTAGAGTTTATATAGATCAGATTTTGTTAGGATTGCCAAGTCTTTTTGCAACCATTTTGCTGCTTAATAATAGCTTTTTTTAAAGGGCAATTAGGGAACTGAAAAATGGGGATTTTTAAAGGGTAATAGTCATTGCAGGAAATTCTTGGCCTGACATAAATAATAATCAGTCAGCACAGAAAACAAATGAGAGAACAGCACCGGTGAGGCAAGAAGTAATGTAATGTAAAGCAGATGGATTGAATATATGTACTCTGTGATGAGTTATTCTACAGAAGCCAATAGTTACACAACTTAGCATTAAAGGCCTGGAGGATTCAGGATTCATTTAAAGAAGCAGGATGCCATTTAACAAAAAAATTAAAACAAAAAAACCTCCAACCTAAAAAATAATTGACTCCAATTTCTAAACTCAGGCTGGCTTTGAAAAATGCAGCAAATTCACAAGGTTTTCTGAAATTACTACCTGACCTGACTTTGAGTGCACATGTAAATAAAAGAATTTGATCTCTTTGCAAAGGAGGAGTTCCCAGGGGATGAGAAGAAGAGGGTCATACTAGGTCATTTAGGAGGCATAATAGCCTTGTTAATATGCAAAGCCACAGGAACTGTGACATTCTGCTTTATTGGTATCACTGGAGGGACTGCCCCAGAGACAGCTCCAGCCTCAAGCAAAGCAGGTAGTGGCCTGGTATAGCAGAAAACTGAGATTAAAAAAAATGTCTGTTCCCCCTTCTGCATACATTAAAACCGTGCAGCCAAGGTTAGAGGTGCCAAGGGAAAAGTTGGGTTGTGCTGGTAGCCTGCCCTTCTGAGAAAGAAGCACAGAAAAAGACAGGCATTTCTCCTTCTAAATATAAGTGGCCATTCTCCTGGATGCAGAAGCAGCAAGTGCCTTCAGTTTCTCACTCCTGCCTTGTGGCAGAAGCAGTCCAGCCCTGGCTTTCTCATTCCCACAAGTGAGGTTTTGGCTAAGTTTTCAAGAAACACTGAGACAGGAGCTCCTGCGTGTTTAATTTTAGTAGCTGCTTCCCACGCCATTTCTGCTTCCAGAGCTGGGTGTAACATTCCTCTCTCAGGGCCTCTCACCTGTCCTCAGCAAAGGGTGACACAGAAGTTGCAAAGCTAAAGGGAGTGAGCTACTCCATCCACGTGGTACAGCTCAGTACTCAACCCCTGAACCTGCGCTGTCGCTGTTGCAGAGTAGTGGCTTATACAGCAATGACAGTGCAGCCATGCAGCAGCTCAGCTGGAGATGGCTGGGACTCTGCTTCCTCTGCTGCTTTTGCCAACTGCCTTTTCCAGAATCAGCAGGGACAGGGGCAGCTTCATTCTGTGCATCTCTGCTACAGTGGATATGACACACGGGAAGGATACGGTCTTGAAAAATGGCAGATTCAGATAATCCATCACTGCCTTGACTGGTTCTTCATCCTCCACAAGCCTTTAAACTAGATTATTTGAATTAAACCCTGGTTCAGACATGGAAATCACAACCAGTTGGTGCAAATGAGTACAATTAAGTGTCATAACCCCCTATCCCATTCCATATTATAGGTATCTTCCTCATGATATTGTACTGACAAAAAAGGAAGCCGGAAATGGAAGTGCTGGTAATTGTAATGAAGTGTCACTGAGGATGAAAGTGGGGCCAGAGAACCATTTTGTTGCAATTTCAGTAGAGACTTCTAAAGTGACAGGCAAAACCCATTTATGTTAGGCAATACAACAGTTTACAGCAGATGGCAAATAGGCTTTATCACTATCACAGGGAAAGCCCTGCTTTGGACTTTCTTTGGGTTTTTTTGCCACAGTCTGCATCAGTTTCAGGTGGCCATGCACAGTGGGAAAGCTGAAAATAGGACAATGAAGGAATGATGACCTGCGTAACACACTGGCTACTCCTCCTACTCTTGGAGATACAGTTTATTACCCACTATGCTTGACATTTATTGTTGCTGCCTGCTTCTAAGATTCAGCACTGTGTTCTTCTTTTTGCAGTATAAAAAGCTGAAGTTTTCCTTTCATTTCTCATCACTTGCTTCTCAGAACAAATCTCTCCTTCCTGACCTTTTTTGACAAGAATTTCAGGGAGTCCTGTACTCAACAGGTTTACAAGCCATATTGCTTTTAAAAATTTACTGGGGAGGAGAGGAGGAAATGAGGAGGGGGAGCAAACTGCAGGTGAATTCTGTAGACAAAAATATAGCCATAAAATGTGGACATGCAGATTTTATCTTTCAGTATATTCTAGAAAATATTAAGTCAGGAATGGATATTGCTTTTATAAAAGGGAAGTGTAGTTTTCCCTTTATATTTATGTGGGCATATTATTATTTCCTTTTATATCACCTTTTATATTTGAAAGGCTCATAAGGTGCTTTATGTACTCACTCAGAGGCAATATGAATAATATTTCACTCATTATGAGATGCCAGTCTGGTGTGAGTGATGTGGCCAGGGTTTCATTGTCCACCATGAAGATAAAGCTCAAGATAAGAGGTGAAAGGGAACAGTCCTTTAGCTGTGCCAGTACCTATTGGTGGAGGGCTATTGATGGCTGTGTTGATTAATGCTTACCCTCTGGATCTGGTTGAGTTTCTACAGCAAGGTAATGTAAGCAGGCTGAAGTCAGAGGACAAAGCATTTGATATGTTGGTTAGAAGGAGGAGGGAAATTGAACCATGCAATTACACACTTGAGTATTTTAGGAAAGCATTAGTTTGGAATTTGCAATACTGATGCCCTGAAAAATCCAGTCTTCATTACAGACCTGCACAGTCAAGAGGATGCCTGCTAAGTTTTCATTCCAAAGAGGTGCAGCACCAGGAAAGTTTGGTTATGGGATTCAGCTGTAGCACTCAGGTGCCCACTGTTGTTATTCCCAAGAAGCAGCAACTCTGTCCCCCACGCAATGTAACCCCATCCTGTAGCAAAATTTCAATCACAGAGCTGGAGGGTTTTCCAAGGATCACCTTGCTGAAAGGAGGGACAGCTGAAAAATCAGTCCTGGATGGTGTCAAAATAATCTCCTGAAGATTCCCAGTCACTGTGACTTTCTCCACTTTCTTTGGCATCCAGTTCACCTTCTGTGTGGTGCAGGGATCTACAAGCAAATGGAACTGCCAGAGTCAGCAAGCAAGAAGGTGCTTGGCACCAGACTCCTAGTGCAGGAAAAAGTAAACTTGTAAACAACAAAGTTCATGCACCCAGCTTTCCTCTGTCTTAACCAAACTTGGCTTTCTCTGGCACTGACTTCCCCAGGGCACTGCTTCACAAAATCCTCCCCATCAAAATTCTGGGCATTCTCAGGAGCGTGTGGTAACTTTTTATAATTCATAATGTGGATTTATCTCTACTCTCCTGTTTAAATCAACCTTTTGAAATAAACATAAAGGAAAACAATGATGTGCCAGGAAGAGGATATCATTAAGAGATACTGTGTGTAATTGACTCAGTGGGATCCTTCAAGTACTTTGGAAAGAATAAAAAAGGAAGACATAGTGGGCACATAAAACTCTCAGGGTTACAATCTTCATGAGATAATAATCCAGCCAAACACCGAAGATAAGCACTGATAGGAGGCATTTTTATAATACGTGTGTATAGTTTTGTATATATTAAATTACTTTGAAATTTGTAACTATTATGTGGGCACTCCAGTTCTGAAGATGCAGGGATTTCACCTATGCCAAGGTAAATCTGGAGTAATTCTGCTTGGAGGGGTATGAATAGTGGCAGAATAAGAGTCAAGTACTGGACATTTTCTTTTAACTCAAGGGTCAAATCCCCAGGTGGCATAAAGAGGGTATTTTCCTGTAATTTGAAGGCTCTGATGGTCTGAAATATCAAAAACAGGTCAACTAAGGTAACTCCTGATTCACACGGATTCAGAAGAACTCTGTCAATTTTATGCCCTCTAAATTAAAAAAAAAAACCCCTCATATAAATTTTTCTCTTGTTTACACTGAGGAAATCCTGCAAATAAATGGTGCCTGTCAATGTAAATGAGTAATTATTTTGCTGAGGGGTTATAAGTTGCCCTTTGGTGTAAATCAGAGTAGGGCTTAACCCCTTTAGACAGCTTTAAAAATAAATGAACCAACCTCTCATCTAAAGCTGCAGAGCAAATCCCTTCTTTCATTTTTCAGTCTCCTCTTACAAAGAGAAAAAGCAGAAGCATTAATGAGCTAGTCAAATATTCAAACCTTGCCAAGGGAGAAAGGATCCTTCAGTCATCATGAGCTCAACCTGATAAATCCTTTTTAATTAGTGTATATGCTAACATTGTATAAAGAAGCCATGAATCAGAGACCCCACAAAGCAAAAGTAAAGAAGAAGTACATCATGAGCAAGAGGAATTGGAGCCCAAAATATTTCCATTCTGGCTTTCAGAGAGCAGAGAAAGCATGCTTATTAATTGGTTAAGTCCATCATTAATAAGCTCTCAGCTATGCTCAGTCTGTTCCCCAGCACTTTACACAATGTCTGCACAGTAATATGCAGATAGAAGGGGCATTTTCTGGTAGCTGATAAAGGAGCAGCAAAATGAGAAAGTTGAAAGGGAGGAGTATAATAAATGTACTTCTTATTCTGGGTGGCAATTCTCAGCTACTCAGTTAAGGGATTGACTCTGTTGGGGGATTTCTCCATGGAGACCTTGTTCCTCCCCTCCAGGAATATGTTGGTGTCTTTGGGACTGTCAGACACTGAGGCAGTGGGCTACCATTGGAATGTCCAGTTGCTGTCTCTGGATAATCCCAGATTTCTCATGTCAGTACTGAGTATACTGACACCCTCGAAACCTTTAGGCTAATTGCTTTGACTCAGCTTCCCAGTCAGCCCAAGAGACCTCATTGGAAGTAGAAATACCAAATGGTGACTAAAAATAAAAAGCATTCACAAAAAAGGCTTAAATTTGCTATTTCTTTATCTTAAAGATTAAGACCTGTATGCCTCAGGATGAATTTGACTGCTAATTTTGGAGCCTTTTGCAATCTAATTTTCCCTGCTGTTAGGGTGAATAATTTGTTGAAAGGGTGATCTCATAAAATAAAATAATTCAAACAATTAAATTCTATGCAGAAGACAGTCATGAAAACAAGGTTCATAATAAAACTGTGAGCTGGTAATGTTGAAAAGCCTGCTGTACATCATGGTGAAAGACAACCTGGCAAAAGGGGCAGATTTTGGGATATTGAATATTGATGTAGCTCTTCTGCTTTTGCAGAAAATACGCAAGTTAAACCATGTCCTCAGCTGGCATGTGAAACTCTGTAAGGATCATAAGAAGTGATGAGGGCAGCCCACAGTGACTAGAAAGGTTGTTTCCTTTAAAATAAAATCCCCTCTCAAGCAGTAACACATCAGTTCAATTGATACAGCCTATATCTCACAGAAATTTAAAGTAATCATTAATCTTTCCCCTAACAATTAATGTGCTTGGCAACTCTTGCTTCTCTTTTAAGAAATAACAGCTGTAACATAAAGCTCTTACTATTTTACAGATAGGTGGCAGCTTCTATCAGAGGTGGGAAAAGCAGTTTCTAACATTTAATTTTTCTGAGCTTCAGTAATGTTCTTGCTCAGCTGTTATTTTGCTGTTAGGCCTGGAAGAACATGTGAAATGAGATTTGGATATGTTTGCCATATTTTAAAATAGTTTCCTTAGGATATAATCAAATTCCTTTGGTGTCTTGCTCCCTGCCATCTGTTACATCATCACAATACTGTAACATGTTCAGCAACCCTGAGTTTTAGAAGCTTGACTGACAAGGTCTGTGATCTTAGAGGCTGAGACGGAGAAAAGGGTTCTTCATAATTCCTCAACACTGATGTGTTAGGAGAGGTAGATAAGACTTATTATGCTTTCATATCTTTCTCTCACTTATTCATCACTCTTTCTCACCAGGGCTGTGATGAAGTCAGTGTTGACAGACACTAAACACAGTCACATTTTTCTGTATAAGATGGGGCATTGTCTGATGAAAGCAGATGAAAGCTGATATTTCCCAAACCTGAGAAGAAACCACACAGAAAATCAGTGATATGGATTCTTCTGGAGTTAAAACCATGCCTTTCCAGTGAATCTCCAATCACTCAAGAGAAAGCAGGACACAAACCTCTGCAGGCAGACAACTCATGGAGCACAGCTCTTAGAAAAGATGGCACACAACCACCTTCTGTTCGTGAGGAATAGTTAAGCAGGTCATCAAAAACTGCATTCAAATCATACTCTAAGTGGAAGTTTCTCCTTTGGAAGCAGAGGAATTGTGCGTAGGATTTGCTTGATATGAGGCACAGATCTATGCTGACCATCAGAGCTAGCTGTTGTGAGGAGTTTGTGAGTGCCAATGCCACACCAGGACAGTCACCCAGAGGAAGGCATGTGGGTGCATACCTGGGTTTCTGTTTTCTTCCATAGTAAGCTATGCACACAGAGGAAGAAAGGAGGAAGCAGACTGAAGCTTGGAGACAGGCAAGAAAAGAAGATAGAAGCACATGAGTGGAGACAACACATGAGTGTGTTAGATAGACCATAAAGGAAAATGACTTAGGGATTTGAGACATGGATGGGCCATTTTTGAAGTTCTAGAAAGGCTTTTCTGGTGCTGGAAAAGTGAGGAGAAAACTACTCCAGCTGAGTAGTTTACAGCGATGTTGTGGCAGCACACAAAGGGTTCTTTGGAGCCTCCAGCACTGCATCTGGGCACCAAGAGGAGAATCCAGAGAATGGGAAATGTGGGTCTGAAGGAGTGGCTGGTAAGGGGGCCTCCTTGAGTGTAGCAATGGAATAAGAGGGAAATGAAAGTGTTTGATAGCAACAAAGTCTGAGAGAGAGGGGTATCTCAGAGTACTAGGAAAAAGCACACATTAGAGCTCACATTAACATGATGTTTTTAATCCATCTCTCTCCCACTCAACCCAGGTTTAAAAAAATAAAACAGAAGAGGTGAAGGGTGCTTTTTTCTGCAATCTAAATTCTCTGGGATAATCTGTATTAACAGGGCATGGAATGGCTCATAAAGGGAAAGTATAACAGATACGGCTCAGTGAATTATTTAGTGCTCCCTTGCAATACAGAAAATTCATAAACTGGGTGATTAGGGGCACTGGACAGAAATCATAGGAGAGATTGGCTTTACAGCTCTTATGCTATAGAAACCTGACATACTGCTTCTCACAGATGGAAATGTTGTCCTTTGTTTGGATATTCTGCTAAGCTTCAAACTCCATAAGAAAAAGTCAAGTTGGTACATGTTTTGAAAACTGGATAAGAAATGTGGGTCTACTCTCATTTATTCTAAAGCTTTTTCCATGATGGCACTAAAGTGGGCTATAAAGAAAACATAAATGCAATTTATGTCCATTACATGTAAAGAGGGATGAGTTCAAATGGCAATCCAGCCATGTATCATCACATTGCAGAACAGTAAATGGCATCCATTATGGGACCGTGACTCTGTCCAAGGCACTGAGACCTTGCTATGCCTGAGAAATCCATGAGAAAAGGTAATTTTTTTTTTTTTATCTCCTACATTCCCATTGACTAAGAAATCTTTTTTTTTCCCCTCACGGTTATGTTCTATTATATTCCTGTAGTAGCACTTTAGATTAACAGCCCAGGTAATTAATATGGAATCCAAGTGAAAATGCTATAGAAGCACTTGTGACATTCACATTAATAATGGAGGGTTCATCAAAATTAATGTTATTACAGTAAATACCAAGAAAATTAACTGTGATTGGCTCATTATTTTAAATCATGCTCCCATCTGCAACTGACTCTTCTAGATGGCTGTGCGGATTAGGTATGGTGATGATTCAGGACTTGGAACCAGAATGCAAACAGAAAGCACGATGAGCTGTGATCAGCTCTAGAAAAACTCTTTCATCGTATCTCTGGTGCACTTTGCTGTAAGGCCTCCTTTCCTTTGGAAGCCTCCTTCCTCACTTCCCTATCCAGTATATCTGGATGTTATGGAAGTATCATAACAGATATTTTATCTGTAAATAGGAGGAGGCTCCAATGTAGTTAAAGTCTCTCTTTGTGTGCAATGCTGCAGTTGCATTAGGAGGCAATCTCTACTTCAACCAGCTTTGAGTCTAAATTCATGGGGGGATGGTGTATAAGAAAGAAAATTAAGATAGAGAGTGATTATCACGTGGACTGTCTTGACAGAGCCACTTGGAAAAACAGGTCTTATATTCAAGTCTTTAGGGTCATTATCCAGTATTCTGTCAATCTGAAAATACAGTCCATCACTATCACAAATATATAGAGAATATCTTTCTGGATAGAAGTACTATTCCATCTCATTCTTTTTGAATGTCTAACATAGAAAGCTTGTGTCTGCTTGTTTTACAGAAACCTAAGCAAAGCACCTCAGTTTTATCCACTTGTTAAAAACAAAAATGTATTGAGGCAAATAGGCAAAAACAAAGTGTTCAGGTGCCCCAAAAGTGAGACACTTGGGAAAGAGAGAGACAAAAGGAGTTTCAACTCAGAAAGCATAATAAAATATGAAAGGTTGCAGAAAGAAATCCATGTTGCAGCAGCAACACAATTGTGCAGAATCAAGAATGACCATATTTTTATTTAGCAAAGTTGTGTTTGTTGTTTTCCACCTCTCATTTTCATGTTGAGTAGAAAAACATATTAGATAAACAGTCACCTGAAGTAAATATTTGTAACTTTACTTAACTGGGAAACTTATTTTTGGTATGTTACAGAAATTAAAATGGCAGGAGGGTTGGAACTAGATGATCTTCAAGGTCCCTTCCAACCCTAACCATTCTGTGTTTCTATGTAGGAAATTAAACATTTGTTGTAGGTAAAAGTAATGGCAATTAAATTTTTTAAAAAAAAGGAAATAATGGAGGAAATAACTGCCTATGTACTTATTGAAGACATTGCAGAAATGACCACTGCAGCGCTGTCTCATCAGGCTAGAGGCTTTGTTGTTACAAGGAAAATGCCAAAGACTAAGGTACACCCCAATTTATTGATACCATCATGAACTTCAGTGAAGCTGTTCTGATTTATGCCATTTTGAGATCTCACTGAGAAGCTAGGGTGTTGAAAACAGACTTTGCATGAACTGAAAATCCACAGCAGTTTGGTTCAGTGATGTCTGTGTTCTTTCCCTGGTGCAAATTTTTCCCCTAATGCCCTTGAGGTGTCATTAGTCCTCTCCCCATTGACACTTGCTGAAAAGTGCCTCCAATCTGCATATAAATGATGCAGAAAAAAAATAATAGAAAGAAATCATAGTCACTCCTGAATTAACTTTGGGTTTCATTTTAACATTCAGATTTAACAAAATGCCTCTTTTTGTAAGGAAGTTTGCTCTTTTTCTTGTTTTAAATTACATTTTTTCAAAGAGAGAAATGAGTTTTCTGCTTCTGTTGAAGTCGAAGCAGAGATGACAAAATGAACTGCCTAGCCTTTTAGCAGGAAACCTTACATTTGAAAATACCATTCTGAATAGAAGCTAGGAATTTGTACACACTCATTTATCTTAGAGGCCATGAAAGCAGTACCCTCCACTCCTGTCTGGAGAGAAGGAATGAGCTATCCCAGCAGTGATATTGCTGCAAATTGCAACTAAACATAGGAGATTTTGGAAGTTTATTACCATGGTCCATTTCAAAGACAAATAAATATTTCTGCTCTAAAGCCTGCTCTGGAACAGGAGGGTCTGTGTCACTTAGGTGGCAGAGGGATCCTTCATTTTTTCTGTTGCCACTAAGCTTGTTTTGCATCTTTAGTGGAACCAACAAAAACTGACCAAGAAAATCATAAAGGCTAAATCTGATCTTCTGCAATCACTGTTCTGCTAGAAAATATTAAGGGGTCTGAAGATGGAAAGTTGAAAGTGTGGTAGATGGGGCTATTGACTGATGCTGTGGGTAATACACAAATTGGATAAAATAGCATGTGGTGGGTGTTTCAGTTGTGTGGGTGAGACAGTGACAACTCAGTTTGCCTATGCCATAATTCATCCTGTGATAATGATTGTGTTTTTATCAGAGGCTGCTGAGGGGCTCTGGTTAGTTCACTAGTGCACATGAAGAGTCTTCAGCATCTCCTGAAATCATGACTGTCTTTTACAAGGCACACAATTCTTGGTGTCAAATTAATCTGCAGCAATAAAGGACTAGTCTGCACACCTCTGACATACTATTGATGCCATGATGATTTTTTGCCTTTTCTTTTATACTCCTGTTATACCTTTTTACAACTTCTGTATTCTTAGTGCTTTTTGCCTGCATTCTTGGACTTGTTTGTTCAGCTAGAAGACTAAACATTTTAGAAGCTTTGGAGGTAGAGGATAGCGTGCCCCAGACCCCAAGGTCCTCTCCAGATCACATTCTGTAAACTAAGATAGAACCATCCAGGGGAAGGCTCCTTGGGGAGGGGGGCTCATTCAAGCCTCTCATTGGGGAATCCTTGATAGATCTGCTAATTAGTAATTATATCAGATCTATTGTGGGTGGGCATTGCAGAGTGCATTTTGGTGCATTTGACCTGGACATAGTGCACCTAAGGATCCTTAAAACAAATACCAAGGTTAAATCCCTTTTCCCTTCTAACCATGTTTGACTCTCGACTTTAAGACCAGGAAAAGGCATCACTATATCTGTAAATCTAAGGGCAGACTGCACATGTTTTGTGGAAAAAAACCCAAGCACTTCAAACCTCTTTTTAGCTTCATCTATTGGTTAATTTATGTTCATTTAAGGATTCAGAAACCATGTAACAGGGAAAACAGGCAACTTCTGGTTGTCCATTCTGATTAAATGCTGCCTCTGCCTTTAATAATCCAGGGGAAAAGGGGGGGATAATAGTGAGCTTCTGCACTATTATTTAGCATATAAAATGGATTTTTGAGGGGAAAAATAAAACATTTTACAAAACAACTCTTCAATAAACCATGACTATCTTCTACACCTGTGTATGCACATGTGTACACACGTTTGTATAAGAGAAAAGGTTGAAAAGGAATCTGCAAAAGATAGTTCAGGTGGCCAGGAGGATTACTAATATCAGAAGTCTCTTTATATGTTGGTATCATGCTAACGCTTGCAGCTTTGTAAATCATCTTGCTACATCAAGCCAAATGAATGAATTACAAAGAAACAGAGACAGGAGAGATGGGACTTGTTCCTTAAAAAAAAACTTTCGAAGAAGCATAAGGGTGATGTGCTAAACCACTAAGATTATTCTGAATCAGATGAACAATTCTAATTTCCAGCAGGTGTATTTAGCCCTTAAAATTAGGAAAGTGGTATTGAGACAGTCTTTTCCTTTTACAAAGCCCACTTTGTCAGTGAGCCTAAAGTTGGCTCCTGTGAGTCTGCCCTCAGCATCTTCAGTGGTGGGCTTAGGTTCTTACTGGATTGAACCTATAAACAGGACATCAAACTTGGCAGAGTTCCCTGCAAAGGCACCAGGATGATCCACTTGAAAAGATCAACATCTTTGCTGCTGCTTAAAATGCTTCTTTTGGGGAAGGGGTAAAAGCAGTCACCTCCTGACTTGCTGATCCAGTGAACAGCATGATCCATGATGGAGGCCAGGCCCATGCAAGGAAAATAACCCAGACACAGAGACACAATCCATGATAGCTGTGCCTCTGAGAACTGCCAGAGGAGGTGAGAATGAGAACCTGTGTCCTTTTCCCCCAAACATACCATTCAGATTCATTTGAAGGGGAATTCACACATTCTGAGCTAAAGACCCTGTCACCCCTGTGAGCCCAACCATCAGCAGCACAGCCATGTATGGTTTGCCTTAACAGAATCATATCTAGCAGAAGAAAATGATTACATATACTTTCTCATTTTCAAAGGAAACTATTAGGATAAAATCTCATCTTTCTTTCTTCCATCCTCTTCAGGTGCAAAGATTATGGGGGTGAAGTATCAATTTATCAAAATCCCACAACTACAGCGCAATTAACTTGAACCGAACAAGAGAGATTTTTCCTGTGATTTTGTATTACAGTCAACCTAAGTATGAAAGGAAACAGTGTAAGGAGAATACACCATGTGATGAAAGTTAATATTCTAGAAGATAATGAGATGTAAATTGCTAGTTGGAACAATACCTACAGGCTCAACTCTTCATACCTTTTTTTTAGCCAAAGATAGGGGTATTTTTATGTATTAATAATTTTCAGTTCTTGAGCTCTTTATAAAAGAGATCAGTAGCAAAATGCCTTTGGTTTTCAAAGGAAGAAACTGAACCCAAAAGAGATATGATATGCAGAACTCCTTAGCAGACCAGATACTTATCATAATACCACAGATTTGCTGAGTTTCCTTTTAAGTTCTGAAGTGTAATGGTTTTCACACAATGGGGGTGTTCAGCCTGAAGAACAAAAGGCTCTGGGAAGACCTTGGAACCCCTTTCAGTACCTGAAGGGGATCCAGGAGAGCTGGAGAGGGACTTTGGACAGGGGCCTGGAGTGATAGGCAAGGAAAAATGGCTTCATAAAAGGGTTAGATGGGATATTGGGAAGGAATAGTTCCCTGTGGGGGCGGTGAGGCCCTGGCACAGGTTGCCCATAGCACCCATTTCAAAAATCCATTTCAATCATTTCAAAAAATGGATTCAGTATACCAGAAAAGGTTGTTCTTCTTTCAAGGGAAGCTGAGAGAAAACAAAAGTACTAAAGTTAAGCATAACTTTTTACAGGTG
This sequence comes from Corvus cornix cornix, assembly GCF_000738735.6. Taxonomy (NCBI): domain Eukaryota; kingdom Metazoa; phylum Chordata; class Aves; order Passeriformes; family Corvidae; genus Corvus; species Corvus cornix. Next base: position 11,059,157 of record NC_046336.1, read on the forward strand.
CTGGAAGAGGAGATCTGCACATTTACTATCCCTTCAGAATCCGTATTTCAGGATGTTTTAGGCAAGGAAAACACCCTGAGGAAAACCAAGCAGTGTTTGGGAAGAACTGGTGTCAGTCCAATACTCAGATGCAAATAAAATGCAAGAAGCAGTCTCTGATGTTTGTAATTTGCTGACTCCAAAGTCCAATCCTGATGGAATTTATGACATCCATCAGTCACTTACTCCTGTTTGTGCATTTCCTATTTATGCTAAAATAACACATGAGACAACAAACAAGGCTAGTATGGTGTAAAGTCATTGTAAACCCAGTGAAACCAGAATAATTCTGTTTATGACATTCATCTGGATGATTTACCAGGCATCCCACCCCACACACACCCTTTACAGAGAAAAAGGCAACAATTAGTCGAAGTGAGACACATTCTGCTAGTAAAAAAAGTTGAACCAAACCCCTCCTCTGATGAGAACATGCCCACAGATGGAGGTGGACCACATATTTTCCAGTCAGGCTTCTCAGAATTATCAAGATTTCTTTGCTTGCAAAGGCCAATTTGGCTTACCATAGAAAGCTGCTTTGAGGGTGACTGATATATTAATTCCCTTTAAAAAATTAAAACTCAAGGCATGATAATGCAAGAGGTAAGTTTTGATCTGAGAACATTATCTGTCCTCTCAGTCTGCACTACTCATCTTTCATACTTCTGATTTGAGTCTTACATGGTCATCAATACTCTATCCTTGATCATCACATCAAATCTTGCTTAACATTACATCCTACTCTTTGAGTGTGACAAAATTCCCTAAATTTAGCAGTGCAGCCATGAACCTCATCAGGATCAGCACAACTCAGTCATCCCAGTGATCCCATTTCAAACCCAAAATCAGTCAGAAAGCAAATAAACTATCCAAGTGTAAGCATGCTACACTTTCATGTGCACACTCATCCTGTACAGGTCATTTCCTCCAGTCTAAGCTCCCAAAAAACACAGCTACAGAATGTTTCCATAGCCTGTTGCTGTTTCCATCACATCTTTTCTCTGTATTTTTCAGTTCCTTCTCTCGTCAAAATGCACTCATGTTAGGGCTCAACCTGCTCCTCTCCACCTAGTCTTATTCAGCACTAAAAGCTTGACTCACTTTTCATCTATGATAACTGATTTTTGATATTACATCTTAAAAACATCACTTTGTACTTTCCCTTCCAATGCCCCTTGTGCTAGGGGACAATCTCATAACACCTGCAAAGATGTCACTATGTCTTCTTCCTTCAAATTATTATTTTAAAATCTGCACTTGAATTAAAAACCTAAATGATGGAATTATAGCTGGGAGTATAGCAGGGTATCAGAATAGGAATGTGAAAGTCATCTTAAATGAGCTGATTTGGAAAATAAATTGAGGGAGACGTGCACAGGAATAATGAACTGCAAAAGCTGCAAAATGAGGAACACTTGCATCCTTCTGCAGAAAAGAAACTTGATTTATGTAAACTATGAATATCAATATGCATGAAGCATGCTCAGCTGTGGAGATACAGGTATGTATCATTTCACTGTAGTTGTTAAAATACAACTGGAATATATCTAATTTTGAACACCACTGTTTAAAAAATAGGGAAAACTGGAGAAACTCTAGGAAAACAAAAGGGGGCTTATCAGAGATCTAAAACATAGGAAAGGCTGGAATAACTGGGATCAGTAGGGAAGACTGAGGAAAGCATTTCATTCTTCAAATACGCCTAAGAGGCTGATGCAGAGAGGTAAGTTAGAGTAATGTTCACTAGGCACAAGGAAAAACTTCCTGGCAGGAAGTGTTGTTAGGCACTGGGAGAGACTGAAGCTTTCAACTGGTTGGTTATTACCCAACAAACACCTGCCAGAATTCACACTGGTATATGTAAGGTGATGGGCAAAATGGGATCAGCTCTATTTACTGTAATATCATATTTCTGAAGAAACTTCAAATGGAGGGTGAAGAGTTCCTTTAACCAAGTCAATGAGATGTCTCTTGGCAACAAAAAGAGCATATTTGCTCAGGTGGCTACACAACATCACTCCATTTCTGGGCCACAACAGGAGAACTGCAGTGGGAGATTTCCAGGCACCTGGGAAGTGCCCAGCACTCACCATACCCTGGAACATGGTAGTGCATATACAGAACTATTTCTGTGATCTGGCAACTAAAATCTCATCTGCCTTTTATGCTGGAGTGTTTAAATCATAACCTCTTAACCCAAAGTTTGCAAGAACTCCAAGCTCCCACACAACACTCCCACAGGAAGTGGAATCAAACGCTCCCTTTTCCCCATTAAAACAGAGGAAATTCTCCTGATATTGAGCACATGAGGGAACAGAAGGCCAGATTCAGTAATTAACTACTCACATCTGAAATTACTGCAGAGCTCCAAGCTGTGTGTTTTCTTGTTTCAGCCCTCTCACATGATTATCTGTTCTGGCATGAATTCTCAGTCCAGCATTTGCATCTCCCTGGTAATACCCAGAGTTGAGCACTGAATGCTCTTCTTCCTCCTCCTCCCCCAGCTTTTCCCATTTGTGCTGGGATCAGCTCCAGTCACACTAAATACCTACCTCTTCTTCCCCATAGTAGCAGTTCCCTGCCTACTTCATCTACAGCCAAGCAGGAAACAGCAGTGACTCATTTACTTTCACCTTTTAAATGGTCCTGGGCTAATCCTGGCTCTTTTACCTTATCTTTGAGGTTCAGGGAAAGATGAACTTGGGCTGACAGATAAAACTGTGCTCAAAAATGTTCATGTGGTAATAGTGCCTTGCTGTCTGGAGAAATTAAAACACCCAGTTATAGCAGCAGCAGAGTTTAGGGTGTTCACCCACCTAAACCCTCTTTTAGTGTCAGACACAGCTTTAGGTAACAGGACACACAAACAATTCTTGTACCTAAAATGAAAAAATTTGATTATTTTCTTATCATTTCAAAACATGGGAAAAAAAGAGGCAGTGTTTGATGAAATAAGTATTTTTCTTATGAATTGTTAACTGTATGAAAGAATATATATTTATTTTCCTTACTGTTCCAGACACTGTGCTGGTAGGAAAACTAAAACAGATATGTGGAAATTAAAAAACCTCAAAGTTTATTATGTCCTGAAGTCTGATTAAAAGAGAGAAAAACACCTGTACCCCTATAGCCATCACCCATTTCAGGTCAAAATTCTGGTGACTATTATGACCCTTTTTTTTTTAATTACTTTAGAGTGATCCTTAAAGGTCCACGTAGCTCTCTCTTCTCTAACTCTCTGCTAGCCTGGGTGCGTGGGTCAGTGCTAAGTTTGGACTCGATGAGCAGTGGCTTCTCAGCTCTGCTGACAGCCTGCATGTAATTTCCTTGACTTCTGGCCTGGAACAGGTTAATGGTGAAATTTACTCCTGTCTGTTTTGGCACAGAGAGTCAGCAGCAGAGCTGGTACAGGGATTTACAGTGAACTTAAGAGCATGAGGTCAAGCTGAGCTGTGGCCCTGAGATGGAGCTGATCCTTTTCTCCTCTCCCCTTCCCCTGTTCAGACAGGGGCCCAGAGAGGAGGGTAGGTCAGAAGCTGCAGGCCACCTCTAGGCAAGCTCCTTATCCTTCAGCTTTTTTTTTCCCAGAATGTATCTTTTGGATATGTCTTTTGATAATCCTTGTTTTCCCATCCGTGTGAACAGCACTTTGACCCCAGCTGTAGCCTGCTGACATAAATCAGATGCCGAGACAGAGCCCAGCCCCTTGCTGCACGCAGTGTTCTGCTGCACCCACAGGGCCTCTCTGCCTGAATTGATTCATCATCTGCCCATCTTCAGTTCAGAACAGCCAGAGCTGCTGATATTCTCTGTCTCTGCCTGTGGCTGTATTTCTGCAGGCTGTGATCATCTCAGATCACACACACGCAGAGGTCAGGAGGCAGAGCAGCAAACCCTCCCAAAGCCCAGGGGTGCTGCAGGTGTCAGCAGCGACAAGCCAGTAGGCTACAGGATGGCCCCTGTGCCACAGCAGGACACAGAGGAGAGCTGTACTGTCAATATGTCTATTAAGAGAGCAAAAAGCCATCCCTTGCTGCTACTAAATATTGCAAATCCCACATGCTTGCTTTCCAAAGAAGAGCTATGGAGGTGGTGAAGGATCTGGGGCACAAGTCTGAGGAGGAGTGGCTGAGAGAGCTGTGGGTGCTTAGTCTGGAGAAGGAGGTTCAGGTGTGACCTTATCACCCTCTACAACTCCCTGAAAGAAGGTTGCAGACAGGTGGGGTTCGGTTTCTTCTCCCAGGTAACAAGTGATAGGTCAATGCAAAATGGTTTCAGTTGTTTCAGGGGAGGTTAAGATTGGATATTAGGAAACATTGTCACAAAGGACTGCCAAGCACTAGAACAGGCTGCCCAAATCACCATTTAAAAGATGTGCAGATGTGGCACTTAGGAAGATGGTTTAGTGTTTGGATTCAATGATCTTAGAGGTCTGTTCTTACCTAAATGATTCTACGAGTCTATATGTCCCACCCATATTCACCAGCTTGCATTTTCCTAGATGAGTTTGTGAAGGAGGAAAGACCTTATGTGATGTGACTGGTTCAGAGAGGGAGGCTGGAGCCCTCTTTTCTACTTCATGTCTCAGCTCAGGCAACAAATCACCCTTTCCTGAAGAATTACCACATATAAACCCAGATTTTTCCTGATTGGTTCCAAAGTTACAAATCCAAACCTCCCAATCTAAATGTTTAGGCAGCTGATTCAGAGGCTAAAAAGAGCAGTTACTGGAAAGTTTTCTTGTGATGGAAAAGGAGCAGGGATGATATCCCCCCAGCTGTGAGCTGGGACATTAAATAGTCTTTGGAGGGAGCTGTTTCTTGCACTACACCCCAGTTCTGCAGAGGCAGCAACTCAATAATACAAAATGTTCAGATGTTCAATCTAGATGGATTTTTTTTTTTATTTAGCAATAGGTAAAGCACCTCCTGAGCAATTCCTACCACCATGGGAATGGGACAGCTTAGGGGTTGCTGCGCATTTCAGGGAACAGAGTAGAAGCATCAACTAAACAAATGCATTGCCCATAGAAATGTGAAATAAGATTGCTTCTACTTGCACAGAGTTGGATTTTGCTCTCTACAGTATTTCAGAACCATAGAAGGCTCAAACTACAAACAGGCACTGCAGCCTGGCTTCCCTACTTTACCATAGCAGCTAAAAGCTCCCAGGTCTTGTTTTTCATTAACCTGTCATCCTGCCTCACTATATGTCATCTATCTATTGCACAAGAAGCAGGAGGGGTTTCCTAATAAATTCCCATTTCTTGTCACGTGTGTACTTCCAGAAAGGGAAATCCACAGTCTGCATGCCAGCAGCTCCATCCTGCATCCCATCAAATGCCTTCTGTGCCTCTGTCACCCTGAGTGCTATCACTCCAAAAGGGGAGACTGCATTTACATAACCTGCAAGAAACTTAAAATTTTGGCTCACATCCTTCAAAACTGTCAAATCATTGACTTTCCTAGACTATTAACAGACAGAGGCACTCAGAGATCAGCCTATGCTGCTCAGCTGAGCCTACTCTCACCTGAAATTTGCCTAGGCAGGCAATGTACTTGAAGGTAGGTATATCAGGGACAAATACAGCTGAGGTGCTTCTGAATATCTTAGACCAAAGAGCATGCATTTACCCCAGAACAGCAGTGCTGGAAGTCAGCTCTGTCTGCACACATGCACAGAGGTGTCTTCTAAAGACTATTATCTCATAATTTTCTAAAATTATTTTCCAAATGATTCATTTTACTAGTGATATGCAGTATGAGGCAAGGACCCATGAAGGCTCATCATAATTCTTCCTATCAGATCTGTGAAACTGCCTGAGGAAGAAGTGTGAAGCGGGAGCTAAGAAACAAAACTTGCCAAAATTTGAGACCAGACATGCAAACATCATTCTGCCATTGTATTTGAGTGGTTTAATTCACCACAGAAACAAAATGCTGTGAATGGGGAGATATCAGAAATGTCAGAAGCTGAGCATATTGGAAGTTAATATAGAAGGGAGCAAGGTACACATACATGTGATATATATATATCTGTAGATGTGTTTTTATACATATATATATGTGACAAGGTTGCTTGGGAAGTTGTCCATCTCTTTCAGTCCCTGCTCTTCCTGTACTGCTGCTTTTTGCATCAACATGAAATGGGGCAGAGCACACAGAGTTGTTCCAGCTTGGGATACATTTAGGTAGCCTCATGGCTGGGGGAGTAGCAAGCATTGCATTTCAAATTGCCCTCAGTGGCAAACCCCTGCATTAAGGTAATCACACAAGACTTGAGCTAAACAAGGAAAATTAAGAGGAAAAGCAGTAAATCTTCTTTATATGAAGGGTTTACACGATGCTCAAACAGTATTGTACACAAGATTTTAATGAGAAAAATCATGTTCCTGTTGTAAAGCAGCAACACAAATATTCAAGCAAGTAAGAAAATTACTTTCCCACCTCTAGGAGTAGTTTCTGATAAACAAAGATCCCTGAAAATGTTGAAGTCCCCTTTTCTGCCTGTGGAATTTGGGCAAAGGGTCTCAGGGCCAGACAACTCACAGATATCAGGACAGCTCTGCTGACTCCAAGAGAGTTTGATCTTCACCAACTGAAACTGTTATAGGAAAAAACCACTTTATACAGTGAATGCTGACTGGCAGCAGATAACTGGGTGAGCATGTGTGAGAGGGTGGATGACCAAGACTGAAAGATTTTGTTGCTCATCTACTCTAGTCCTCTGTTCTGGCAGGAGACTCCATAAAGGGGGTTCCCAAAAAGAAGTGGTTTCCAAAGGAGGAAGTGAGGCCAGAAAGAAGAAGGTGAAGAACCTGCTGGGGAAAAGATGTCAGATGTGAGGAACATCATGAAGATCAGGAAGATAAATGCTGAGGGACAGTCAGTGCTAAACCTTGACAGCTGGTAATGCCACCTCCCAGTGGGGGGGGAAGTTGAGGCCTGGTGAATGCAGCGCTGGGGGACAGTGAGTGTATGTGTGAGATAATCAAGTAAGCTCTAATAAAAAAAGTTCTGCTACAACTTGTTCTTAAGTAAATGTCAGTAGCTAGACTTACTGTGGGTGGTGGTTTACTCTGTCTCATCCATGTCAAAGACCCCATTCCAGTCTTCACAATTTTATTGTCCTTTATATAGCTTAAATAACTTGCTTTCCCTCCAGAGCATCCCACTCCCTGTGAAAAGGATGAGCTTAACTGATAATGCAGCTCACAGCACAGTATTGAACTACACAGTCAATCAGAAACACACCAGTTAAGTCTTTTTCTTTCCTCATGTGTCCTCTTTGGGTGGCTTCACGCTGATGCAATTCATTTAAAATCAAAATAAGTACAACCCTACACAGGGAAAATTGCATTTGAAGGTTTCCCAGAGACTCAGTGGTGACCAGCACTGATAGATTACTTTATCAGCCTTGAAAGAAATATTCAGCACTGTTTTGGCAGCTTTGTCATTCAAGTGGCAGGAAGATTTCAGTTTTCCATTCAGTAGGTGCTAAAGCAGTTATATCAAATCCTAAGCATGGGAGAACATACTCCACACACACAGATACATGCACATTGCTCCCAACCTTCCCCCCCTGTCCTTCAAAGCTCAGCAGCAGCAGGGATCTGACCTGAAATGTCACAGCCAAGTTGTTATTTCATGCCCTGTAAACATGTGCCAGATGATTGCATCTTTCCCTCAGGCAGAAGGAAGAATGGAAAATATTGGGTCCTTGCTTGAGAACAAACCGTGGGACTTAGTGAGTTTCTCTCTTCAAGCACCAAATCTGCTGCTTTGTAGCTTTTGTGAGGCTTTTGACAGTTTTCCTTCAGCCCTGCTGAAGATGTGTCTTTAGGCTCAGAATGTTGGCACTACTGGGAAGAGCTCAAATTTCTTTAAAAGGGACAAGAACCAAACCAAGCAGCGCTTACCAGAGAAAATGTCACTTAAATGAGGAACATCTGTTCTTTTCAGGCCTAGCCCTTTATTTAAGAAAATGGGAGCTTTTTGTAGAAGAAACATATTTTCTTGCAGACAAAGGGATGTCTTTTTTGAATGAGATATCAGCACACCCTTATTATATGAGCCCCAACCATTTGGGAGTTTGGATCATGAGTGGTGAAACGTATAAACACTTTCGAAGGCCCCTTTTAAATTCCCTTACCTTGGCTCCGGTACTGAGGGAACATTGCTGTTCATGCATGATTATTTTAAAGTGAGCTAAGAGAGGTTTTAGCTTTCTTCAGTCTGTAGGGTTGCAGCTGAACCATCCAAGCAGTGAAAAGCAGAGGATCCATCAGAGTGGATGAGATGGCCAGATGGGAACAGGAGAAATTAGAGCCTTCCCAAGAGAAGCCATTCCTTGCTGTGAGCCAGGGAAAAAAAGTCTTTTAGTTGCAGAGGAGGGAAAAAGAAAGACATTTCTAACAAAATAAAAAGAAATTACTTGAAAAAGCCTGATTTTCTTACAGCAAACTGAAGTAATCTCTGCTTAACTATAGCAGCTGTGGGGCTGGGTCCTGGAATCAGGGTTATTTGACAGCCTCAAAGTTTCTGACAGTAATTCAGTATTGATCATAGAAAAAACAGAGGACAAAGGAACCCTCCAGCTGAGAGACACAAAGCGATGCCCAAGTTGAAATGTTGCTATTTGTCATGGAGTTTTGATAGTCTGTACAAAACTCCCTCATTATCTTTTCTTCTTGACTTTCTGAAGGCCCCACTCCACACTCTGTGTATTCGTGCTGCTTCTCCTGTTGAAGACACCGACCCGTGGGAAATTGAGTCCATGAAACTTTCAAAGACCCTTCTCTCTCAGGTGAGAGAGACTCAAGCAAGGCCAGAAATCAATCTAATAGAGTTGAAGAAATGAAAGCTGGAAATTCATATACCCGATATTATGATTTTTCCACTCAAGTGTATCTCTTCTACAAATGACCCCAATCCACTTACCTTCATACCCTCTTGAAAATGCTACCCAAATGCAGGACAAGCAGGAGGTCAGTTTTCCTACTCCTTTTATATTGTACACATAATTGATATTTTTGTCATTTGTGCCTGCTTCTAAAATTGTCCATGAAAGTATTTTGAAATGCTTGACTTTATTTCATCCAAAATTGAACTGTAAATCTCTTTAATCAAAAATGCCTGTACTAGAACAGACTGCTTGTGCATGTGACTAAAATATTCCAAATTTTCATTGAGCTGGTCAGCTATGACAATCAATTATTATCATTATTATTGTTGTTGTACGTACTCAAAACATAGAAATCTAAGCTTTGGGCTAAGGTATAAATCTGAAAATACCCAAACTTTCTATATTAGTGAAATTTTACTACTACTCTTATTTATTAAGAGTTCTTAATAATTTTTTTTAAATAATTTGCCCATTAAAATGTTGAGGGAAAAGGAAATAATTCAAGAAAATGTAATTTATATCTGAAATATACAAAGGTGTACCACTCATTTTAAAATCAAATTCCAACAAAAAATGCATTTTAGGAAAGATGACATCTTCTAGATGTATTAGTATGTCTCTGATCTTCTGTATTGCTCTTTCACCTTCCTGAAAGAGAGATGGTTTCTGCATTTCTGATTGTATTTTACCACAACAGTCAGGAATAATATGATCTAGCAAGTTATTCCTGAGCTGACTTTCATACAGAGTAAATTATCTTTGCATCAGAGGATATTCAAGAACATAGATAACCTTAGCACAATGAAGAGATACGGCCAGACTCTCCAAAAATATAAATTAGTATACCTCCACTGAATAAAATAGAGCTATGTCAGTTTATATCAGCAAAGAAGCTGTGTGGTACAGAGTCAAGTTGGTTAAATAACTATTTTCTTGAATTATTTGCTCTAGCTTAAGAAAATGAATAAATTAATTCCTCATGAATACCTTTTCAGTATGACTCTGTGCCGTAAATAAAATATTTATGAAAGGCCTAGGAGTCTTGTCATATTCTGATTGGATAGAGCAGAGAGGGATCTGACACTGTGAGCCATGCAGCAACACTCCCAACACAATCCATGCTTGCCTCCCGAGGTGACAAACATCACTAGCAGAGCTTAAGGGTAGTGATGGGAGAAGCTTTTGTTTTAGCAGCCAAACTGTGACAGAGGGCAGCAGGCACAAACTTAATTCTGTCACATCTTCTACTTGCTGTTTAGAGGGGCTTAGCAGAGTACACAGGGTGTGATGTGCTAAAAGCATTTCACTAAAATTCAAACATGACTTAGTGGTGTTTCTTTTCTAGAGTTTTACCCTCTGAAGCATAAATGATGCAGCAGAAAAGCAATATTTGTTTCATATGCACATGATAAATTACAGGTAGCAAGGAGCAGCTTGCAGTCAGTGTTATAAACACCCCAAGAGATAAGTGTCGGGGGCTGTGGCTAGCAAAATACTCTTATGGACCAACAAGATGCAGCCCACTTGATTCATTTATATGTGGTTAAACGGTGTGTTACTTACAGTCTGTGAAGGTCTGGAGAGTCCTGCCACAATGTCAGGGGCACTTGCTTAGACAAATGGCCTCATTGTATACTGGCTTTCAAAAGGTTAAAAAATGCACCTGCTGCACAAGACAGACAAATGTTCAACTCTTCTGATCATCAAGTAGGCTCTGTTTCATTTTCATTTCATACAGATCCAGAAAAGATCCATCCAGAGCTGAAGGAACTCACAGGACAGGTAAGTTATTATGGTATCTATACCCAAAACCGCATAAGAAAATGCTCTAAGCACCATCATGTTACTGATGTCCTTATTGAAAAAAGGGCAAACTCTGAGAAGAATCTGGGGTGCAACTTGGCATTAAACCCATGATGGAGAAACTCAGCTGCTATAGCTCTGCATTAGAGTTCTTTTCTTCTTTACCACTTTTGATTTCAGCCATGATTCCCAGCCTAACTCTGCAGCTACCATAGGACTCTGCAATATGAAGTTTACACAAAAATCTGTCTTTTTTAACAAAAAAAAGAACCATTTTAAAAACCCCTTCTATCTGATAAAAGCAAGTGCTATACATGAAAATCAGTCTTCTTTAACAGAGAAAAGGAAGAATATTCAAAAAAAATATTTCTATCTGATAAAAATAAATGTTATAAAACTTCAAGGCAGGATCTAAGCTCTGGGCAGATGAATGTTCAGATAGATAAGAAGTCTGTGAAAAAACAAGTTCAACCAGGGAATTCCCTATAACTTGGTATTGATAGTATTATTATCAGGAAAACAAGAAATAATGAAAAGTCAAAAGCATGGAGTTAAAAAGCACATTCCCCTAAGCTAGAAGTCTGCTTCTTTTTAAACTTCTCTAAATAGTCTGTGAGATCCAAATACGATTTTCATTTTAAAAAACTATTAGCTAGGCAGAGAAACTCAAACCACGTCTTGCAGCAAATGAGCAGGATGCAGTCAGACATGGAACCTTGGCCAGGGTCAGAAGGGAGTTTGAAAAAAACATTAGGTTTAACCCACAGAAGTCAAATCTCATGGTCAGTTGAGTCCCCTGGCTCTGCCTCTACGAAGCATTTTCAACTGGTGAGATCAGGATCAGGCCAAGAAATGCCTTTCAGTATTATCTCTGTCTTCAAGTTACAGAAACCTTGAGAGTAAAGGGATGAAATATTAACTCTGCTTACTGAAATGGTAAATGTGAAGAAAGGTAGATAATATTGCCAAGAATAAAGAGCTTGAAAACCAAATGGTTCTAGAAGAGAGATATATATAGAAAAAACCCTGCTATTGTGACAGGAGCTGCACAGAGATTGAGTTCGTGCCAGGTGAGAAAAACCTCTGAAAATGTTGAAATTTTCCATGAAGGAGAGCTCTTCCCAGTGGTCAAGAACAACACAAGTGGATTGTATGGGGTCTTCACAAACATTTGATTCCAGCAAAACACAAATTCTTCATGTCTTTATTGCTATTTGAAATACTACATGTTTATTGATTTAAAAAAAAAAAACAAATCAGCAAAGCAGGCAAATGGTGACTTTCAAATGAATAAATAAAGAAGAGACAATGTCACTTTCTTAGAATTGTGCTCTTCCTTCTTTAGAGTGGAAATTAAAATTAGTCCAAGTACCTCAATTCTGATGGTATAAAAAATATTCCCATGGACTCACTGTGGCCCCATCACATTTCCTACGAGTAGCTTCATGAGTAATGCACACTAGATCCAGAAGTTGTCATATATACTGACAGCTTCCAGAAGTGCCATCTATGAAGAAGGTAAAGAATATTTAGCTATTTTTGGAAAGCACTGGATGCAGCTCTATTTCTGTAACTAAGTTTATATCCTTTGCATCTCATGTCACTGGTACATATGCTAAATAGGAGTCTAGCAATATGCATAATGAGACATATGCAAGAGTAGTGAAAATATTAATAAAGCCTTTGAATTTTGCATTGTGACTGAAGAATTACAGCATCCTTGACATAAGCCTAGGATATTTCAGTGACTGATTCCCAGGGAGAACTTTGAATCACAAGTTAAAATAGAGCCAACACAGAATGAGAATGTAGTTTGCAATCTCAGTAAAAGAGGAGATACTAGGGGTAAGACTGCCACTAATCACCCCAAAGAGTTTGTAATTCAGTGGCATGGTCTAATTTTGTCAGTTGTATTTGTATTTGAGTGGAAGACTTGCTCATTGAAAGAGCCACTGGTTCATAGTGAAAGGATTTTAGACTTTTTAATATGTTCCTTTTATCCTTCAGGCCCAGCTCAAGTCTCTGTCACTAGCTCTTACAAGGAGCTAGAGATAGCTTTATAAACCAAATTGGTTCCCTGTCCTTTCAGTGAGACTCAAAGAAAACAAGCATTTCATCCCAGAGGAATTTAAGAGTTCATTTTTTTTTTTCTGGAAAACTACTTACTTCTACACAGGCATTAGGAGGCCAAATGAGTTTCACTGCATTCTCACACACTGGGCAACAGGAGTCAATCATAGACCATGAGACAAAACAATAATAAAAAAGTGTATTCTAAGGAGATCATCAGAAATAAATTCATAGGAAAATACATAGTGTGTCATGCTACATTCTGGGTGAACAGACTAAAGTGAGGGCAAGTATAAGATGAATTTACATTCCCTTTAGGCCCACTCCATTTCAACAGACATTGAGCAGCAAAAAGGCCCTGAGGTATAAATTAGAGCAACAGCTGTTCTTAGCTTGTAACACCTCATGTTCAGCTGGCTGAAAACTCTGTGAAACTCAAGACACCTGAATAACTGTTGCAGAAAGGTTTGAATTCATTTTTTTCTGGGGAACATGCATCCCAAATCCCAATCAATCTCTTTTGGGAGCAAACCCTTTGCCACTGAGCATCACTAGTTAGACACTTCAGCCCCCTTCTCTGTCTAGGTGAAACCACCTTGCACTGCTCAGCAAGGAAAGGGATTGTTTTTGTTAATTTTTCTCCTAATGACTTTATCCCCAGGACAGAAGTAAATGTCTCTCTCCTAACAATAGCATCCAAAGGGAGATTTGGACAGAATGCAAGCCTGCTTTAACTTCCTTGACAGGGAAGAATCAACTGGTTTTGTATCAATAACCTGCAGTATGAAAGACCAGGATCACAAACATCAGATAACGCCAAAATTAGGTAGCACAATTGCCACTCTTTATCTCTGCTTAGTTTGCTTCTGATCAGTCACACAAACATTATTAGGGAAAGTCACATGCTTGCTTAAGCAAAAATCAGGAAGCAGAGTTAAAATTTCGGCATTTTTCCAACATCAAAGCAGTTCTGCACCTTGTTTACCTGAACACAACCTGCCAGATGTGGGGTGCTCTGACACCTAGAAATATTGTCCTGTGGAAAACAGCCACCCCCTCTGGCTTGCCTTTCCTGCTTTATTGCAGCTCCTTTGCATATTCACTTCCTCAGCATCTCTTACACACACTAGGATGTAACTCTTGCTGGCTACCCAGAAGACTTCTGTTGTGCTTAGCTCAGCACCTATCCTGCTTGGTCTTGTGGTTACTACAGCCTGACTTCACAGTTCTCTGTACTTCATGATAAAACAACCCAAACTTTCTAACTGAGAAAAAAATATTGTGTCTTTGTTTTCCTTTTCAAACCAACAGATCCTCCCTATAGGCTGTCAAGCTATTAGGACAGCTTCTGTACATCATCTGACCTACAATGTAATTTGTTTATATCAAGAAAACAATACAGATATGAAATTCATCTGCTTGTGTTTTTTGCTAAGCAAAAATGGCTTGGGAAGATCAACAAGCCCTCAGCTCTTGCCCCATGGTGTAATCCACACTTTGATGAATGATTTGAAAGATGTGTATGAGGAAATGTCTGTGCATCTTCCCTGGGATGTTACGGATGGTTTGGAGCAATCCATCATATTGCCAAGGTCAACTATAGGCCTGTCGACAGCAGCCCCTTCAAGAATTGTTTCACGTCAGGGTGGACCATGTTTTTCTTTTTTTCCTTGCTGCAATATCTCAGGAAATCTCAGTCCAGGTCTTAAGACAAAGGAGAGAAGAGATGGGAAACTGTCTCCCTTTGAAACCTCAGAAAGGCTCAAACTATGGCTGGTTTGAGACCATGTGTCCTGGCCAGGCTGAGAATATGTTGCTAAACATGACTTAGCTCACATTTACAAGAGCAAGGAGATTATCTTTCTGGTTTCTAGTGGTTTATTTAGGAGAGTGTTGGGACAGTAGGTCCTGAGGTGCTGCAGAAAAACTGCAAGCACAGGGAAGAGAAGGAGCAGATCTGAAATGACAGCAGATGATGCATTTCAGAATCAGCAGTAAGTCAGCGGGAGCCACATATATATCATCCCAGAAGGGAGATTACAGCACTGAGCTCCCCTGAAGTTCAAAACTGGAGCAGAAAGGATGCATTGCAGCTTTAATTACGCTATTAAGGTTTCTTTTCAGGGGAATTACCATCCATTCTCAGGTACTCACAGAAATGGTAAAATCAAGGAATATTTAGGGAGTGGAAGAGTTTTAATACTGGGTGGCAGAGCTCTTACAGGCTCTCATTTTATTCTGAATAATAGAAATTGTTCCCAAGAGACACTTTCTCAACATCTGAGAAATACAATATAAATTGCTTCTCCCCAGTTCTAACTTTCAGGATACTCTTGAGTAAAGCAAGCAACCAGGATCATTATTTTATACCAGCAAAAACTTAAACGTACCTGGTTTAGTTTCTGGTTGCTCTCTAAATTACCACCATTAGCAGAAGCTATTACTATCTGTGCTGATTCTCCCAGCTTTAGTCTTCCTAAAGCCAGAGGCTTTATCAATATATTGCGTAAAACAACTTGTACAGAATCCAGGCACCTCAATCTCATGCACGTGCCCATTCATGCACATGCACAAAGTACACCTGAGCAGACATAAAACTCACTGATAAAAGACTAGCAAAGATTATGGGATCAGTCTGTGGCATCTTGAAGTAAATTACAAAATCAAGGGGAAAAGCAAGCATGTCACTTAATGAGTAGGCTCCACCATGTCTTGTGGCCTTTAAAACCTCAGTATTCTTAGACACAAAATTAATGTCTACTATAGCCCTTCCCTTCTCCATCCATCTTGACAGCTCTGTGTGGATCAAAATCTCAAAATGTTAAGAGGAGGGGACAGGCCAGGGAGGGCTTCCAGCTGCTTTACTGGGCTCTGCTCTTTGAAAGCACTTCTTCACCAAACTTTGTGCCGTCAAAGTAGAACATCCTTTTCTGCATCCTCTGTCTTGGCTTTTTTGAGGCCCTTCAGCTGACTGCTTGACCCTGGCTGGCTTCTAGGAGACTCCCCCCAGTGTCAGTCAGGACACGTCTGCAGTTCCTTTCAGCACAATTCTGGTGTATTGTCCCTCCTGCATCTTTATGAGGTAAATCAGTGCTAACTCATGAACAAAGAACCAAGGAGCAGTGGGAATATCTGGACTAGAGCTGGTGTTTAAACTACTTGTCCTGCACCCATTTTCCTGCTTTTCAGCTATTTGCAGTCCTGGCATTGTCCTTCTCTAGCTGGTTAACTCTGTCTGATCCCTGTTGCTCCTGGGGACACAGGGAAGCTGCCAGCGAGCTGAGTGCACCAAGGCTTTAACACCTTATTGACCCTTGGCTGAGCAGCAGACCTTGGCCTTGTCTCTGTTTGCAGCATCTTTGAGATAGCACTGGTTTCCAAGTCCCTGCAAACCAAAAAATGGGCCTCAGATGAGGTGCTCAGGCTCAGATTCTTAAGGAGGTGGATGTAATTCTTCCTTATTGATTTTCATTTGTAACTGGGTGCCTTTGCACCTTAAGGATCTGAGTTTCCACAGCATAATGAATCCTCACAGAAAACAAACCTTTCTTCACCACAAATAAGTCAGCACTAATCTTTCCATCAACTGTTTGTATCAACACACAGAGTCAGAAATTAGATATTCTGGGGGATTTTTTTCTGTCTAAAAAGAGGCAGTTTCCAGCCATCTATTTTTCTTTTCTCTATAGGAATTGTTTAGTATGCAAATGAATACATATGCATGTATAAACACGTGTGCATATCTACATGCATATGCAAATACCCAAGCCCTTAGTATTGATGCAGACATCTTTTTCTGAATTGCAGTAATGTTAAACAGAATCCCCCCAAGGCTTTTCTCGCCACTCCTTTTTACACGTTTGACAGTTTTCCAGGGAATTAGTCTTAGTGCTTTATTAGGTATGTGTTCTAAATAATTAAATTTGACAATTATGTGGGAGAAATCTCAGGCAAAAGGAACTGAAATCTCTGAATGCAAAAAGAAAAATAGTGGGAAGGCTCTTTTTCTTTCTAAGCTACTCTATCACTCCTTTTGACTGTATCTTCTTTCCCATTAAAGGCCATTGCTCATCATGTTGGTATGCAAAATCTCAACTCAGCAGGTACATTTCATTTATTGAAACATTATTTGAGAACAACTTTATTAAAGATTCAAGATGCCAATACAAGATGACACAGTGCATAGCAGCTTGTAATTTGGAAAGCTTTACAGAATTAAACAACATTCAGCAGCAGGCAGGATGCAGTATGAATTACAGAAGGAGTGGTGCTTAGCTGGTTCATGGAGAATAAATTAAATATGTTCAGTTACATGGTCAGTAATGAAGATAGGCAGGAGCAGGGATACACAGATAATAGACAAGAAACTGTGTTTGGCAAGTGAGGAGGGACAAAGAGACAGGCAAGAAAACTTCACGACAGAATGTGCAGAGAAGGTTGTGGGATCCATGGGAAAGTGATACCTGGAAAGACAAGGCAGTTCTGCTGCCGTAGGGTTTTCTGTCTGACTGAAAGTTACTGTGAAAAATGAAACATATTCTGTTTAGATTTGGATGTTGGCATCTACTGCAACGACACCCAGCTCTGCCTTTGAAGGCCAGCATTCAGAGCACTCTGACGGTGGCGTGTCCTGGGAAGGACCTAGCCCCCACAAATTGCAAGACCCTCACTCAGCTAAAGCTCTTGAGAAAGTTCATTGCATAATGCAACAAAATGTGTACACCAACAGCTGAGTACCAGCAAAGAAAGCATGTGAACCATAGCTGGGGAGAAACATAATGTATAACATTAATTGTAAAGAAATTTTAGCTGGAGCCAGAACTGAGTACTGGGCAAACATTCGCAAATAACACATTGAAATGTGTTATTTCACATTTCACTTATTACACACCAAGAACAAATTTGTACAAAGCATTAGTAAGCCAAACTGAAACTTTATCTACATATCAGTTTGAGGTTTTTTTAAATGCCCTTTTTAAAAAATAGGGAATCTCCACATTTAATTGCCAATTAAGGATTTCTCAAGTTTTTGTTTACTGTACAAAAATATCCTTCAAAGGATGCTCAGCAAAACAAGCCTGACTAATACCACTTCCTGACCTTTTGAAAATAATCCTTGTGAAGTATTTTTAAAGTCTGTTAACAGAAAATACAAAACTTTGAAAAATACTGAATAAAAATATTTCTGCATTCTTCCAGAAACAGGGAATAATCCATAGCTGGCTCATGCTATTAGCATTTGTGCTTTCCTTTTCTACCAGTGAAGATCGCTCTATGTCCCTTGATGCTTCTAGGAGAGATGTTGGCACTTGTATAGAATCAAAAAAAGTATCAGCATATTTTCTATGGTAAACAAGCTTCTGGCATGCTCAAATGTCACCTCCCTCTGCCCCAGCAAGCCATCCCATAAATCCAAAGGTTCCCTAATGCCATTTGATCTTCCAGTGTGTGCCCTTCTAGTGTTTCTATCAACCACTCCATCATAAATTACAGCTTGTACTTTATGATTTTGTTTCTTGTCCAGCCATTTCTCTTACAGAGCCACCATCTTTTGCAGGCAGGGAAAGAACACACAGTAGGGCAGAAAAAAGCTTAGGCTAAAGGAGAGGCAAGGAAGTGAGTGTTGCCCAATGGATGAATCCTGGCTTTGTAGGCTAAAACATATGGATCCTCTTCCAGGTTCTGTTTATGATCTCCACCTTGGTTTCATTTGTTCTTGTGATCAGCCTAAATATCCTTAGGCACTTTCTCAAGTCCTGCTTGTAGCACACATAGTGTAGCAGAGTCTGACAACGACTGGATGCTTCCAGTAGGAAAAAGTGTTAATAAAAAAGGCTGATTTTAGTAGGATGTGATAGCTGCTGCATTCACCACAAAATATTTCTTCAGAAAGAAGTTAAGATTATTTTCTTAGCAACAGATGTCCTAATGTAGGAGCACGTTTCCCATTACAGGTATATATATATCCCATTTGCTAGTTTTCTAATAGGTTGCCATTCAAATTCATGATGCAAATGCCCACCCTTGAGGAACTGGACTGAGAATGTGAAGAAGCCACATGGCAAAGGCTGCTAACAAGTGACCTGTGGCCATGTTCATTCCAAGCATGGGTGTCGGTGGGATGTGAAGGGTTCTGTTCAGCTCTTTACTGCATACTCACTCACAGGAAAGCAGAAATGAGCCATCACAGACTCTTATCAGGGCCAGAAATATAAATGGGCAAAATGGTTATTAATGTGCTTTCTAGGAAGTTCTTTTAAGGACATCTGAATGAACTCAGGTAGTCTACAAATTTTGGACCAAGTTCATAATGAAACATCTGATTTGACCAAAGTTTCTAAAAAACTTATGAATATGCAAAACCCTTTTCTGTACTCATTTTACTTCATTGTTAGATGCAAAGGTAACAAAATGACATGGGAGAATGTGTTCTCCATGTATAAATGCTCATTAACAGAGATGAGAAAGCAAGAGAAGGCTCAGGAGAGAACTTTTTAATGATTGCCATTCTTTTTTGGAGACCTAAGGCAGACTCTTACAGAGGTAAGCTGTACTCAGACAAATCTATCTTTATGTCAGGAAAGCCCCCAGTCATGAAACTTCAGAATATGATGGTTCTTAAGAAAAGTTAGGAGAAAGTTCAGCTCCTGTTGGAATCAGTGCAAAGAACCAAAATCTCTTAAAGGTCTGGATCTTTGGTAGGAAAAAAGGTGCATGCATCTCTATCTCTTTCACACAGTCCCAGGGATATGACTGAGACATTCATAGTTGCAAGTTATTTACTCTTCTCTTCCTCAACATGCAGTAGATGGTCTGGGGTATATTCACAGAAGGAAATCCTAGGACAGGTGTCCAGGACACAAATTGGAGAGACTTCTACATTGCACTCCTGCAGCTCTGGGACCATGAAAATCCCGAAGTAGCAGTTCCTGGTCCCTGACCAATAGTTTGCTGTCTGCCTGCAGCTAGTTGAGTGGGGTGACTGTCCTGGGATATGAAATTACCTGAAGAAATGTCTATTTTGATCGTTGGATTGGGTGTAAGGGAGAGCTGGAGAAATTATCTTTAAGAAGAGAACAGCCAGCAGTCAGCTGTATTTCTGCCCCCAACCATAGGAAACTCCCAAATTGAACAAACACCAGCAAAGCTCAGCATCACCTCAGGTCCTTTCTAGACCGAGACTCATCCCTGCCTGCCCATCACAATGGGGTTATTTTCTGAAAAAAAGGGGAAAGTTAATTACACTGCTCCACTTGTTTTCTTCTGGATTACACTAGTGCAGTCTAGACTGCAATTCAGAAAGCTGTTTATAGGCAGCTGCTTGGCAAGAAACAGACATCTTTCTTGTAGTCCAATACATTTAAATATTTAAAGGCCAGCTGCACAGAGCAATGTCCCACAACATTATCACTGGGACATGGTGACTCATCCACAGACGGAGGAACAGGAATTGGACTTTCTGCCACAAGATGGGGCTCTGCCTGCCCTCTTTCCCCATTTAGCCTATTTTATGCTTTGCTTCCTGTCCTGCATGAAAATTCATTGTTTCCTTGGTTATAATGTGTCTCTTTTTTGCCTTCCTTCTTTTGCTGTATTGAAGAACATTAATTTTTCATGGCAAGCACCTTTTCTGTCTTGCCCCCAAACAGACACACTAAACTGACAAAAGCCTCTAGGATCCCCTTGGCTGAGACAGATGAGTTGTACTTACAGAATTAAAGCAAAACCTTTATTGCAGGGGGAAACGATGCTTTAGCCAGGCCATCAGTTTCATAGCCTACCGAAACGGAGAGCATTCCTACAGGTTTCCTGCTTATCATTATTTGAGCATTTTGTTCCTAACAGGCAGAGGATCAGTTACCAGATTCTGATATTTGGTGTTCTCTGGAGAAACAGGAACAGGCCAAAGTTCACAAAACTGTGCTGAATTTATATGCAGGAATTCACAGCAACCTCTTTCTATAGCAAAGAAATAATTGGTACTGTGGTTGTGCCAGGGGACTTTCATCAGCTCTTCACAGTGGCTGCTAGTACACACACACACATATAAAGTGAATTGGCTCCTGCAGAGTCACACTGCTCCTTTTCCCCATGGGAGGGGATGGCTTTAAATAGGATTGCTGGTTTCTATCCATCAGGTGCCAAATGGGTTAACTGAATTCCATCACTGCCTGGTGTGTGGAGAAGGCCATACCAAAGCTGCCCACCAGCCCCTGTCCACATATTGTTGCAAACCAAGGCACCACAACCACTACAGGAGGTTATGACCCAGACTCAGCACACAGGGAAGGACTTTCTCCCTCCTTTTCAGGTAATGGGATCTCTGGATGTGCACTTGTGAGGACAAGCACACGTAGCTCTGGCACTGCATGGTGAGCATCTCTCAGTGCATGGAACCACCATGCAGGGACCTTCCTGTCCTGTGTTCAGAAATGTGTGCTGAAGAGCTGGGCTTCTCCAGTAAGGCAGACTTGGTTCCTGCTAAGAGAGTAACTTTTCTTCTTGACTTAGCTGTAGGAAGATGACACTCTTTCTTAGAGCAGTTGTGAGCCTTTTAGAATGGTTTTGCAGACCACCAGCAACAATCATTGGTCAATGCATGTTGCCCTTCCTATGAAAAATAGAGGCCTCTGAGTAAGCCCAAATCTCATTTCTTTGCTTCCTTATCATTTTTGCTTCTGCTTCTTCTGCTGTTACAGACTTGTACTTTTTCTCACTAAGTACAGAATGCTACTCATGCTTTAAAACCACGGAAACACCAGAAGAAAAGGTATTTGTACATTACTAAATTTCAATGTAATATAAAACAGCCTTCAGCACATTTAAAATTTGGAAGCAAAACATTTTTATTGGATCAAGTCCAGTCCTCTGCGACCTGAGGTTGCTTCCTCATACAAGCTCATTATAAACTTGTCAAGGCGACTTTAAATGAGTTAGAACTTTCTCCCCCACTAGTCCAATTGGAACATTGCTGGGATTTGCTGATAAAGGAATCTTCTCATTTTAAAGTTAAAATTTCTTCATAGCCCTGAGAAGAGGGATTTCATGTGCTATTCTTTGCAGAACAGGCCGAAGAAGAATATCAGAGGCTTTCCTCCATTTTTTTTTACGAAAGGACTAGGAAGTTGTCTTGGTTTGAAAGACAGGTGTCTGCTAGGGAAGGCAGGAGCCTCCCTTGAAATGAAAAATTCAACCCCCTTCCCTCCGAGTTATTATAATTTTGAAATCAAGGGGCTTTCAGGCAAAGATATGGGAAATAGGAATAACAGTTCTTTACTATTATATGTCTATATGTGTATAACCGGTCAAACAAACAACAATGACTATAGCAGCAAACAATCACAAACCCAGTCCCAGCCTTCTCGGCTGTCAGGCCCTTTCCCCTCGGGTGCAGTTCCGCTCGCAGCCGGCAGGGGCGCTGGCGGCTCCGGTGAGCAGGGCAGGTGCGATGGTTCCCCCGCGGCTGCAGGGGGCGCTCCGGAGCGAGCTCGGGGAGCACGCGGCACTGGTGCCCTGGGATCCCGGGAAGGGATGGGACAAAAAGGCAGCTGATCCCTGTGTCCGGCCGGACCCTCGGGAACAGCAGGCTGGAACAGCAGGCAGGAACGGCAGGGACGAGCACAAATCCCAGGTGTCAGACGAGATGTATCCAATCTGCGGAGCTGTGGTGGGAACCCCCCGGAGGTCTGGGCAGGCAGGGCGAGCACGGCTTCAACGTAGCGAAGGCTCAAAGCAACAGCGGGGGCAGAGCGGCCACGGCCCGGCTCCCAGTGGGGCAGGGAAGTTGGGCTTGGGATCCCGGGGTTTCTCTGGCAGAAGGAAAAAACAGCCGAAGAAGCAGCCTCTCTCTCCGTCCAGACACCGGGAACTGACTGCTCACACACCCAGGTGAAAAAAAAAAATAGCAGGATGCACCCCACCCCTATGGCCAGGTCTTTTGTTTTTCCTAAGCACCCAGTAATTTGTCCCCCTGGCAGCATGAATGGGGAAAATTCCTTTAACAGAAAAAAAAAACCAGGAGAACTCCTAAAACCCCAACAGAAGTAATGAAAAGTGATTAGTCAAGCAGGGGGCTCAGGGTGAAAGTGCATTTTTAGGGCTGGGTCTGAATGCTGGTTAGAAATTTTAAAAATCTCTGTACAGACTGGACAAGACCCATCTGCAATTCCCATTGATATTTTTTAAAATTCAATTCTCAAGTATTTATGTGAATTAACATAATACAAGAGTAAATAGAAACCACTTTCCCTCTTACCTTGAACCACAGATTTTAGAAATCACCTTTCTTTCTATGGTCACTGAGAATTTTAGGGGAAATTGTAATAGAGGCCCATGATGCTGGGGAGAACTGCATACTAGGCTTCCTTCTGCTGCGCTCCTTGAGTGCACTGGATTTTTAAAGTGTATTTTTAAGTCTTCTATCACTATTTTGTCCTTCTTAGAAGCAGTCAACTTTTTCTCACTGAAGATTTCTTTCTGGGAAACATCTCCTTCTCATGGCTGTGCCTTGTACACTTTATTCACGAAGACTGAGTACCAAGGTACCTAGAAAGTGGTACCCTGCTACCAGGAATAAGGAAAATTTAATTTGGGTAGCTCAGGAAAGTGGCCAGCTAGGATGGGCTGAAAATTAGGACTGGATGCACAGAAAAACTCAGAAGAAAAAACATAGACCCTGTCTACACTTCACGTGAAGAGCCACCTCCTATTTCTCTTGCAGATATGAATCCCAGCTGGCTCTGCTATCTGTTGGCAATAACAGAGGACAGGCAGCAAGAGGCCAGTGCAGCCCATGCCTGGGATGCCAGGAAAGCTGCCAGGCTTGCCCTCTGCCAGCTGTGTCATTTGCACACATCAGATACCTGCACACAGCCACAGGTCTCATCACTTTGGTCAAGAAATACCAGTGGTTCATTCCACACTAAAATGTCTTCTCAGGATCCCAAAAGCTTTTAGAGAGGAAAACATTTTCACATCTTTTTTCTTCCAGCCTGCACTTTTTCCTCTTACTAGAATTTGTTTATTCCCTTAGCACTCAAATTTCTGCACAGCCATTCCCAGACTAGTTGTCATTAATTATTGGGTTTAGGGACTGTCGCTTAATGAAGATAAATGACCCAGCAGTCTGTAATATAAAGCCATTTGCACAGTAGCAAATGGTGGGTCAGGCTGGTGGGTCTGCATCCAGTCACAAGCATCCAGCCAGATGTTCCCACCATACGTACTGTCATCAGAATTGTCACTAATCACCAACCTCGTTAGTAGCTGCTCTAAACCCAAGCCAAGAACCAACGGGCCACAGAAGACAAATTTCCCTTGGAGATTATTTTTGCCAACATGGTTTAAAAACGCATTTAGCCAGGGGAATGTAGGAAGCAGCTGCTTGTACTGTTCAGTGTATGAAAAGATGGCATTTCTTCAGAGCAGTGTGGCACTGGTCATAGCAGCAGTCAGTGCTGGAGGACATTGCAGTGGTTGTGCTTTCAGAAAGAAGTTGCTTGTGCATCTCAATATAGCAGAAGGGAGGTCGGAGAACAGGGCTTCCTTTTTTTCCAGGTGACAGTGGTGGCCCAACCACCATGAGGGCAGCTGCTGCCTTTGTAACAAAGTCCTCTTGACATATAAAGATTGAAAGGAAAACCAAACCAAAACCAAAACTCCCTAGGAAATTCAGATGAACAGTGGCAGGATTTTTTGTTTTTTACATCAACATTTTTCATGTAGTTGGAAAGGCTATGAGAAAATGCAGCACAAACATTTTAATTCCGTCTCTTACCTATGTCTCATACAGTTCTACTGAAATTTTAGAGACTAAACACACTCAATATCCTCAGCCAACACGACAATCTCATCACAAAGAATTAGTGAAACAACAGCAAGGAATCTCATAAAGGTGAAGTTTCAAGGAATCTTATCTCTAGACAATTGTGCCAACTTAGTTTTTACATCCTCTCCTTCTCACATATTGTCACTATTCTGCTTTGTTGTACCGATCTCTTTTTTTTCTATTATTCCCTTTTTGAATAATACTGAAATGAGGTCTTTTCTTCTCTCTCTTCCTATCTCTTCTAAATAGAAGAAAACCTTATAATCAAAGAAGTCCAAATCTAGTTTTCCTCCCAATGATGTCTGAGTGGATTTGAAACTTAAAATATAACCATTTGTATCATTCTGGCTAAACGATCTGATAATAAAGGAGCTTTGTGCCTTCCCTTGGAGGGCTGGTCTTTTGTACAAAAAGTACAAATGCAAACAAGTCAACCTGCATGTGCTTTATGGTGCTGTATATTTCTGTATGACTTCCTGCACTCTTCCTTTTACATAATCTGTATGTAAAAATATTGGTAAGATGGACGGTTATCGATGTGCATTGTTATTCAAGGTAATCAAGGAAAGTACACAAGTCATTATCATTTGTGGTTCGTAATACAGCAATCAAAACATGATTGCAGCTTAGCCCTGACTCTTAGCTGACTGAGCAGGGCCACTACAGCAGGACTGTGGAGAAATTCTCTATGACAAGAGGTTTGTAATGATTTACAGGGTGCTCCTTAATTGCACAATCAGTTGTTTGTTTCAGTTAATTGAGTTCCCCTTCCACTAATTACTCTTTGCAGCTCTTTATGCCACTGTACCACAGGCTTAACTTTTCATACGGCTACCTTAGCTCAGTTACCTCCCAGGACTTTTCTGCTTCATTGAATGGAATGTGTTGCCTCTGGAGTGGTTCACCAGGAATGATGGATTTACTTCCTATATGAATTCCCTATATATTGTACACGCGTCTTTAAAGAATGTGGCAGGGTGCAAAGGGGGATAAGTCTGTTTTGTTCCAGGTGCATGACAAGTGGAGTCTTGATCTTTGCTCCAGAAGTCACTGCTACATCCATGTTCAGGATGCAGTTCAAACCACCACCTGCCATATCCTTGACTTCCTAATGCCTATTTCTGTCACAGAGCTAAAAACAGCCTATGTTTAATAGAATTTGACACTGCTAAGAAAAATCTGTATTTCTATATGTAACTATAAAACTAAGCAACTAATATATCCTGAGCATATAAAAATGAATATGCAAGCAGAAAAGGATGAATGGCATCGGTGGCTGTCTCACTGGCTGCTGAAATCTGCACACAAACTTGTATTTCTTCCATCACTCATGAAATGTTAACTGCTCTTCATAGTCTGCTGCTATTTATTTTTAAACCAATTTATTGTTTACCAGTATTTTATATATACAAAAGTCACTGTTTTAACTTGGATGTTTATGAAAGTCTTTTCTGATCTATGGGAAGTTGGAAAGTCTTCCTCCGTGCTTGTTTGCACATATATCGAGGCCACTTAACTTTCCATGATCCTTTCAGTCTGGAAAAAAAAAAAGGCATTTAAAATTTGTTTATTAAGTACTGTTCCTCCACACACATTTGTATTAGTTGTGAATGATTACTGTGCACATTTTTTGTTTATGTTTCTGCTTTTAGCATTGCCAGATGCTTACTAGTAATGATGATTCATATGTTTCATAGACATTGATATTTCTGGTGCTTCTGCTTCAAAGATAAGCAGATGGAGGGTAGCTTAATTTCACCAAGCTGTGTATTACGAACAGGTAGGATGCAAGTAAGGGAGCATGAAACAATGTGCTGAGCTGACCCTTATTTTCAGCTCTTCTGTTGCCACCACAGACCAAATATTAAAAACATGTGTTTTATGTCAATTCCTTCTTGTCTTATAGCCTTCAACAATAAACCAACAGGCAGTGGAATCTCAGTACTCTGCTGGGATTTTACACTGTTTAGACACAGTTAATTATTGGCATCTCTTCTTCTTTGTGATGTTTTGTTTTCTGTTTAAATCCAGCAAAAACTAAAAGTTCTTCTCCACAAATTCACCCATTCAGGATATAGATCATCTGGATTAAACTGATGTGCAGAACAGCTGCCATTTTGATTTGAAATATCCAAATGGAATATTCGGAAGAAATAATTGCTTACAGTTGAGTAAAAGCAACGTGTGTATGAAAAACATCTTTAGTATGCCAGCCTGAGAGATTGCTTTCAAATAGTGCAACTATGCCATGTTTCATTTCAAATATATGGTGGTTTTAAGCTTTGATTCAGCCTTTTAATTTTGTTGTTCATCTTCAACTTCTCTCAGAAGCCACCTGCTGCCAACACCTTACCATGCAAAGCCAATACATTTTGTAAATGATTGTAAACTCCTTAAAATACTCCACTCCTCCCTCTCCCCACAAAACCACTACAAAAAGAGAAGAAAAAAATGTTAAAGCTTGTATTTTAAGAGATTTTAAAAATAAGCTTCTTCACTGGACATTCCTTATAGGACATTCAGTTTTGTAGCTTGAGGGAACTTGGAAAAGATGTTTGATGTCCTCTACCAGACAGATTAATCCTAGCCCTATCACGGCTAGAAAAGGAAAGAGAAAATACCAGATAAGAAAAAGAAAATTGTCAACAGTGCAGTGTAACTTCTGGAGTGGTTAACCTTACCATTTTTGGGTTTTTTTGAGGGGGACTTCAGTGCTGTTGAAAAAAAATCCTTGAATGTAAAAGAAGAAAAATAAAAATTGACTGCACCAGATTCTTTTCCAGTAAGTTTAATTTCCTAATTATTTGTAGGGTCATTCCTGAGAGCTGCCAAGGTGTGACTCATTTTTATTAAACACTGTGCCATCCAACACTGCTCATCAATATCTTTCAGCCATTCATTCCTCTCAGCCAGTGTCCCTTTTAAGAAGAACTCACAGCACTGGATTCAATTGCTTCAGCTCTAGTGAAAAGCTCACATCAAATATGCTGAAGAGTACATAACCTTTATCACAGAGCTTGTCAGGGGACTAGGATGAGTCGCTCCCAATAGAAGTAAGTGGTCCTGTTGAGCTTTGGAGGGTAGTTTAACCTACAGATCCATACTGAGTCAATATCCAAAGACTGCTACTAGGGCCACGTCTTTTGAGCTTATTACCTTTCAGAGAAGCCTTTAAAAAAGGAATTTTTGATTCATGTCATTAAAAAGCTCATGTCAATTTTCTTTAAGAACAACGATTTATGTTAGATAGTTGAGCAAATTCTGTTCTGCAGTTCTGGTTGTGACCCAGAATGTTTTAGATCCTACTTTGTTCTTCTGTAATATCTGCATCAAAAATAAACAAATACTAATAAATCCTGCTCCAGTAATTGCTCTAATTCCCATCACGGCTCATGTTTTCTTTTTCTAGAATGAGGGCTTGAGGATTGTGTGCAGGGCTGTTAATCCTTTTGATTCATTCTGGATAAAAAAAGAATTTTCTAAATATAACGGGATTTATTGTTATTCTTTCCATAAAGGCAATGGAAAGTGACAGAGGAACTACGCAATGGGTAGTTCAAGAATACTAAGACTGATTTGGCACTGTTCATTAAGGCTGCTGCATTATGAATGATCATGAAATGCACTATTTAGAATTCTAACTACCCCAGTAAAGGCAGCACATTTATTTTTAGAGAATTGTTAGGAACAATTGCTTGGTTCTTCTTAAAAACAGCGTCAGCTGCAAGTGGAAATTAGCTGATGTGTAAACACAGTTGGGAGGTAAATGTGTCTGTGTTAGAGCAAATGAGCTGCATTGCATGGCAGACAAATATCAGCCAACAAACTGCTCTATTCTCTGCTTCAACAAATCCTACAGGAAATGTTCTGCTAGCTGGTGTGGTCAGATAAACACCGAATCCCCATCGTAGTTGTCTTGTGATTGTACCTTCATCATCAATACCATGGCAAACACAGTAACTACTCTGCCCAGCCGTGGTACTGGTTGAAATAGTCTGCAGATGAAAAACCTGAAGACTAAAGGCTTCATTTCAGGAGAGAACATCATCCAGGAGGTCTTCAAGAACACCTGCTGCTGCTGACATGATAAGGAAGTTCAAGTGCTTATATGAGAAGAACTGTTCTCTGAAGAACAAAATGTAGTGGGTAGATTACTTGCCTAAGTTATGCAGACTAGAATTAATTTTGAATTATTATCACTTAATCATTTATAAAGTTAGCTTGGGCTCATTTCCAGTGTCTTTCCTTAATTCTTCCCTTTGTTTAATTTAGGAAATAGTACATACTTTGATTCTGCACAGGTAAGTTCTGGATCACCACAAATTTTCATAACAGCCTCTCTCCAGCTTCAAGAAGGCTTTCTTTCAGGTGCTCTTGTTTGTACACAGTATTTCTGGAGACTTCCTACTCTTTTTGATGTATTTTTTTTCAATCCATTCTCCTTTTGATGAATTTACAGAACCCCCCAAAGTTTACAGATAAATGCCTTACTAAAAAAGGGTGTCCTAAAACTATCTGCAAATTTGGAATCTAAGGTGCCCAAAGTCATTTACCATTGAGACCATTGTTTTCAAGGTTTTCTGAAGCATATTCTACCTTATAGAAGGAATCACTTTAACTAGGATGTAAATGCATATCCAAATATGCAAAATTATTCAGTATTTTGCATAGCTGTGAGGCTGTGCTATGTGGAGGCCATTTAAAAAAACTTACAATGAACATCAGGAGATATTTTTAAAATGGTAAAGCTTTTTTGTTTACTTAACCATCTCCCAAGTGAACAGGATGGGGAAAATTGAGTCAAGGAAACAAAATTTCTCCTCTGAAGAAAACCAAACTCAAGCTGCTATTTTAAAAACTCTACGTTAAACCTGAAAAATGCAAATCACAGATCTTCCTCCGAACTGGTCATACTAAAATGTATTCTGTCAGGGCCCACTGGAAAGGCTCAAAATGAAAATCATAAAATATTTATTTAGATGTTGATTTCAAAAAAAAGACTTGGCTAAAACTGACTTAATGTTTAGATACAAAGGGACTTTAAATTGAAACACTTATTTCTTCCTTTAATGAGTGTCAAAGTAATTTTTTGGACAACATTGGCCCATTTTTTAGCTTAAAATTTCATCCAATATAACTCATCTGTCAAAAATACAGTTACAATAAAACTGCATTTTAAAATGAGAGAAAATTCTTTAGGGAGAAAATTTTTGAGAGAAAATTCTTAACCCATGTCATGTCATGACTTGCCATGTCATGTCACCTGACTCTTAATAGTGAAACAATCTGGACAAATATATTTTAGGTTCAAAAAGATACGGAAAATTATTCATGACTGTCAGAAATATCTAGTCTGAAATATGGTGTGAAGTATCACATTGTCTTATGGGAATGTGGTAGGATGAACATGTTGCAGGAATGTTCAGATGGCCTTTTGATGAGGAGACTGATAAATAAATCAGCCAAATGCAAGATGGAGTTCTGTGGTCTATGAGCCATTTGTGATCTATGGTTACATCTGAGACACCCCTGTTAGACACCTGAAGAAATGCCAGTTCATACACATGAACGCAGTCCATGGAAGCTACATGTCTGCACTAAATCCTCATTTCTGGGGAGCTTTGGGGAGTTTAAAAGCAGTTAAAAATCACTGCATTTAGCTGCTGAGGAAAGTTTCCACCTGGAGAGTCTTGAAGTGTGATTTTATTTCTCCCACTAATGCTTTTTGAAGCTCCGTCCATTACTGACGTGTGAATTGCTCTTTTCTTTTATAAACACAAATATCCTGTTCACAGCGCTGCCAGTTAAGGCATTCCCTGCATGTTTTGTTTTTCCTGTAATTGAAGATAAATTTTAATTACTTTTGGAAACTTTGCTGCCATTTCCCTGCCAGAAGGGTCTGAAGCAAACACGTCACCCCTCAGCCCCTTAGCTGGCAAAGATCCACCAGCATTACCAATTTCAAAGAGTAAAACTGTCCCCCCTCACCATAGTTTGCTTTCAGCACATTTGCTTGGCAGAATCCTTCTCTTCTACCCTCAGGTTTTTCAGGGAAATACTGCACTCTGAAAAAGGGATACCTGTAACCATATGGATGTCTGAAAGACAAATCTCTCAGAGTGATCACAAAACTGTGTTTCAGTTTTAGAGCCATGCAGCTAGAGAGGGCTGCACTTTAACACGTCCCCTCTGCTCATCCTGCAGTGCAACACACAGCTCCTGTGATTAATAAAAAGCACCATAAAACCATAGCTTGCTGCCTGCCCAAATCTATTAACCCTGTGTGAAGGTCTACTACAGAGTCAAGGGGCCTTCCTGGAACTTTTAATTCTCCCAGAAGTTGTAATTTTTTCCCTCATTACGATTACCCATATCTGCTTTTAATCAGGCCCTCCAGAGCTTCAGAGAGAATACTTATTGCTGATTAGAGAGTGATGCTTGCCCAGATTTCTCTTTTGTCTCTCCCTTAGAGGCTCAGTTGGAAGGAGAATTTCTTTTTGCAGAGTCTGCTGTTGCAAAATGAATTAGAAATTACGAGATTGGGAATTTTCTAATTATGAAATTTCCAACAAGTTTGCAGGCACCAACAAAGATGTATAATAAGAACAACAGTAATAATAGTAATAATAATAGTAATAATAATAATAATAGAATTAGAATACGCAAAACAAGTAATGCACAATGCAATTTACCACTCGCTGACTGATGTCCAGCCAGCCTCTGAGCAGTGGTCCCTGGTCATCTTTTCCCCCAATTTATATAGTGAACATGACAGGCAGGATTGCATAGCAGGAGGTAAGGGAACCTGCCAATTCTTTCAAGCCAAGACAGGTGCAGAAGGATAGGCAGGATGATGGAGAAATTAACAAGTGGAGAAATCACCACCTGAGATGCCCTGGATCTGAGTTAACAATCATTCAAGCCCACTATGTTCAGTTGAACAGGTTTCTGCTACATTTAGGGACCCGATTTGGCGGTGGACTTGGCAGTGTTGGGTTAATGGTTGGATTCAATGATATTAAAGGTAATTCCCTAAATCATTCTATGATTCTGCCTGAGAGTCACATGCATTTGGAGTGGCTGCTATCCAGCTTGTGGCTCAGAGGGAAGCACTTTGCCTTTCCCAGGCCAGT
The DNA here is from genome assembly GCF_000738735.6 of Corvus cornix cornix. NCBI lineage: Eukaryota > Metazoa > Chordata > Aves > Passeriformes > Corvidae > Corvus > Corvus cornix. The sequence continues at coordinate 11,090,933 of NC_046336.1, forward strand.
TACTCTTCTTAAATCTCAGGGGAATATGGTGTTCACAGCATGGCACACTGTGCTTTCTGCCCAAGGAAAAGAGTAGCCAAATTTGCAGAGGATGGTTTATGGGAGGTTTTGCCACAAGACACAAGCCTCACATATGAGACAAAGGTGAAGGCTGTGGGTTGGGTTGTTCACAGTTTGCTTCTTGATCTCTGTCCCTGCTGTTCTATGCTTGGAGAAACTTGATGTTTCTAATCAGAGCTGCTCTGTAACTATCAAGAAAGTTGTTGGTGAAGCATTGTCTGATGGTTCATCCATCCAAGAGGGGTCAGCTGCAGCTATAGTGAGAAAAGCATGTACTAATATTGAAGAAAGTAAAAAAAAACTTGGCAATGAATTTGTACAGAACAAAGCAGAAAAATGTCTTTCTAGTTCAAGTTTCTTGCAGGTTGAGTAGTAAAGCATGTATTTACAAATCATAGATTTCTCCCTCCTTTGGAGAATTAATCCCTCCCTACCAGGAAATTGCCAGCAGGTTCAAGCAGCAGATGCCCAAGCCAGTCGTGAACACAGCAACTTAGCAGCAGCCTTCACTATAATGCACAAATCTGAGGGGGAAAACAAAACAGCTGCCAAAGAAAACAGCCCGAAGGAAGGGGGAGCGCATGGATGTTCACAACATCTGAATCATGGGCTCGAGGAGCAAAACTACTTAGAAGCCATTTGTTTTCTAATTTCAGGAACAAATTTATGAAGGGGGCTAAAAGACTCCTCAGCCCTAAAGGTACTGTATGTAAAACATGTTTATTCTTGTGTCATGGCTATGTAGCAACATGGTCTTATTAAATACAGATCAGACTTCCTTTTTTTCACCATGACTTTTTCTTTCTTCCTTCTTCAGTCTTGAAGAAGAGTTGCAACTTTAATCTATGAGTTTCTTCACCTCTCATCATATTTCTTCTATTTTTTTTATTTCTCTCTTCTTTTTATTTTTTTTACTTCTTTCTTCTTTTTATTTTTTTTACCAGACTATATTACAGAGTTTTACCACTTTGTTACAGTAATTCTCTTCCAATTGCCTTAACAGCTCTTGCTATAGTTTCATATCTATTTTATCAAAAAATATATATGCCCTTCATGTACAGATGAGGGGCATATATGTCTGTAAATACAACACTTTGAATTGAAAATGCAATCATTAACAAAATTACATTTATGAAGATTTTTCTCATTCTAGTAAATCTCAATTTTTTTTTTTTTTGTCATGGAAATGAAGCATCTTCAGATGAACTCATTTCTCTTTCAGTGGGATCCACTGAACTTCCTGAAAACTGTTGTTTTGTTGACTCCTTAATCTTTGTGCCAAATTTTCCTGCCATGCTTCCTTCTCTAAAGAAGTCTGTTCAGACAGAATATACCACAGTCAAGACTATGCCCATATTTTATGGTACATATAGATATTGAGAAAATGGTGTTTTCAATAACACAATTCAAAGGAGTCACTGTGATACAATATTTGGATTTTTCATAATCTGTTAAAATATTTTTAATCAGTATTAAAATTTTCTGAAAGCTTCCTTTGCATCTCATTTCACATCCATACTTCTCCTTAGTGTTGTATTTGCCATTTCATTTCTTAGTCTTTCCTGAACAAGTCATGCCAAAAGAAACATGGAAACCTTCCAGTCATGGTAGGAAGGGAGAATGACATGAAAAAGCTAATAGGTGGGCTGACAAATCTGCTGTTGTATCAGTGATAAGGTTAAGGCACCATACAGCCTCAGGAATGTCAGGAGATGCTCATTTGGAGGTGCTCCTGGGCAGAGCTACGCAAAGGAGGTGCTAAAATGCTAAAAGAAATGTAGCCTCCTCTCTTTCTGTTGTGCCCCTTGGTCCAAAACATGAGCCTCTTGTTGTATAACGTGGTTGTGGTGTGGGTGAAGTTTGTTTTCAGTCTTCCTTGAAGACACATCTCTGTGGAATAAATTGTTTTATCTTCAGATTCTCAGTTCTGTCTGAGAACTTGTTAGGCTTATCTTTTAATATACTTGAATACAATATATTTCAATATAAAAATACAGCCACAGTCTTTTGCAGGCTATGGTTTTATTCATAAGTCTTCTTATTGACATCCTCTGGACCAAGCAGTTCTTTATTTTTGACCTTTTACCATTAATTGCTTCAATTCAGCCAGACTTCTATGTGTGTTAGAAGCAAATAAACAAACAAACAAAAAAATCAAGTCATTCCTTCACAAACAGAACAGCTCATAATTCCACGGGACAGGTGGTGCTGCCGCTGTAAATGTCTGCAACACACAAAGGAATATTCCTTACCTTTGCCATTATTACCGAAACAATTGCCTCCTATGTTAGAATAGTTAACAAGCCTGCTGGAGGGTGTTAGCTTTGATTACAGTGTGACATGACTGATCTATTGTGACAGCAGCTAAAACTAAGTGTCCAATTAACCTTCAAAGTCAGTCTGTGGCTCAGCAGTATTTGTTTTTTCACTCTGCAGAGAGCCTTTTTACATCTCTCACACATTGTAATGTGCTACTGGGCATCTAACTTCATAAAAGCTACTCCAGAACAGGAGTAACGTGACTGATCAGCAAGATCACTTGTCATCTGTAGTAGGGCTGAGGCCTCCTTATCCATTCTTAGTTGATCAGGGAGTGTTGGCTTGTCCATGAACTTGAGAATTGTCCTAGTTTTTATTGGAGTTCTTGTTGATTACAACAAGCCATGAGGCTTTAACCTGACGGGGTGAGGTCTGCTGTCTTTGGCACAGTGGGTGATCCAAAGGGTGTCCTGTCTCCACATCACGTAGAAGTGGTACTATAACCAAGCCCCATGGGATCAGACTTCTCTTTGAACACATGCTAAATCCAGACTTTATGTCAACATACAAAATCAAAGACCTTTTGGCCCCAAAAAGCAATCTTGGTGATGAGTTTGTATGGCAACTATGTGCAGTGCTTCCATCTCCAGATGATAACAAATCAATCCTGCCTTGTTAGGCAAGGTTCTGATGCCCAAAGTATGTCCTCTGAGATAATAAAACCCTTGCCAAAGATTCATATCTAAAAGGACACTTCTCTGGGCAAGGCAGAGATTTTTAGAGGGAAAATAACATTTTGGAAGAGATTTCTTTTTTCCACCACAGGTTTTATTTAATAAAGTACTACAGAGAATTGAGAAATGGACCATATAACAGCCCCAGATAGATCTTTTCCAGCTGGAGTCATCAACAGGTCAGTATGCTGTACATCCACTCTCCACTTTCATATACAGTCAGAAGAAGACTTTGCGGAGGGACAACCAAATTCAACACACTTCATTCAGTCACCAGATGCTGGACATCAGCCTTTTAGAAGTGACTGAAAGCAACTGAGAAGTCAAGGCTGTCAAGCTTCAATCTGACAGGAGGTTTTGGTATAAGATGCATCCTGAAGGAAGTTCAAATGCCCCAGTGCTTTTTGTACATTAAGAAGCATGTGGGTGTGGCATCATGGTTAGGATTTTTACCTTGTTTAGAGGGACACAGACAAGCGTGTTGGGAAACAGCATAATACCATTATGGTCTGTCTGCAGTGGTGATTTACCTATCAACGCTGCAAAATATTGACATTGCCTTCTTTGACATTTGGGGAAGAAATCTGTAGAACCAAGTATATCTTGTCAGAAGAGCATCCTCATTTCTAGCTGCTTTGACACATTTTTTTCCTGGTTTTGGTCTATTTTGTCAAGAGCAAGCTCAGAAGAGCAAAGCTGATCAACTGCTTGCTAAATCACCTCTATCGTTCAGTCAATTTTAATTCATACACTGGCACTGCACACCCAGATTTACACTTTGAAGAATCTGTTCTCATATTCTGGATGACAGAAAGATACTCCAGAGGTTGCAAAAAGGAAAGAGCTGAGGGAGCTCATTTCTGCTGTGGCTTAAGTACAAGATTCAATCATCAGTTTTAGACTCTTTTTTCATTAGCATTCTAAATTATGTAGCACTGTATATTACAGATTATTTTTCATCTGAACCTCCTAAGAAAAATACCATTTTTTTATTGTAATCCTGTATGAATATGCTGAAATTGCTGTCAGTACCACCCTTCTTAAAAAATTTCAGCTATATTTGTTAATGGTCTTGTTGCCTCTCTCAAAGTACCGTGGTGCCCAGGGCTCCCTCTCACTGTCACTGGTGTTTCTGACATTCAAAGTGATTGCTTGTGCTGTCTGTTTTTAAGAGCTTTCCCCAAAGCTTGTTCACGCCTTCACTAAAGATACTGGTACCAGACAATGAGGTCAGGTAACCACAAGTGGAAAAAACAAATGTACCCTGCCAAAAAAGGGCTGAGATGGTGCCAGCCACTTCTGAAATATTATTCCATTGAATTCTGACATTCTGAAGAGTTCAGGTCCTTACCATGTCCAATAGTGGGACTGTTCCTTCCACCTTTTTCATAAACACATGTTGATGTATAAGGGATTAACACACTAATATTTGATGGGAGAAGACACAACTGTTCAGAACCAGACTTTCTTAGACTTCAGTGGGAAATTCTTCTTGTTTAAGAGTCATGATGGCATCATGGAAGTGTTGCTGAAATAAATGTAAATTATTCCATCTTCTGCCATGAGGATCATCTTTGTCCCCTACTCTCACACTACGGACTTTCAACACTGTAAAGACTAGACCTTACCAGAGCCTAAGACAGCACCAGGGTCACATAAACACAAGATTGGTCTTATTTATGAAGTTTCAAACCCAAAGAACAGTTGAATCCGTAAGTTTATGTTCTGGACATTAAAAGACCTCCACATGGAGTAGAAAAATCATTATTTTCTGTAACTATAAGTACTGCTAACATTATTTCAATCATCCAGCTGCTACCTCATAATTGTTTATTGACTCCCATAATTTAATCTTCCCAAGGTACACCTGCTCTATCATTACCAGAACTTCTTGCATGTTTGGATTGAAAATTACATAAATCCCTGCACAGATAGTGAAAAAGATAAGGAGGGCTACTTGTGAGGAAGAATTTTGGTAATGACTGTTCCTTACTGTAAGAAGTATATGTTCCACCTCAAAAAAAACTGCACCACCGTCTCATTATGATGCACAGATAGTAAATCTGATTAAAAAGGAGAAAACAAATCTGATTAAAAAGGAGAAAACAAACTAAAAAGTCAAGCTCTTTTCTCCCAGGTTTGTGAGTATTTAAAACCTCCTCCTTCCCACTCCCCAATTTACCTGGGGATAAATAATGATCTCACTTGGTATTTATTTGTTTCCCATAATTATCACTGGTGTGGTTTTAGCCCCAAAACCTTTGCTTCTTTTCCATGACCAACTTCCTTTTCTTTTTTCCAAAGAAGCCAAAAAAGGACAAGTAATGAACAGAGAATGCAAACTTGGTGCAAATTCACAAAGCCTGTGAATCACAAGCCTGCGTTTCCATTACTACCCATCAGTTGTTTGAATATAACCAGTAAGCAAAGACTGTGATCCCATAATATAGCAGCAAATGACACTTGAGATGTTGGTCCATAAATGTGCTAGTGAACACATTTGTTCATTACTCACAGACTACTTCATGCTAAGTGACTTCAGATGTCACTGCCACCTCTCCCCTGCTCTGCAGTTATTTCTGTCACCTCTTAAGGTCAGTTCAGAAGAACCCCAGTTAGCATAGACTAGGCATGCCAATCACTATGACAAATATGCTGTAGCTGTACCTACATCTTTTATTGGTTTTAAATACATATCATTTAACTGCCTTTAGCGAATACGACCCCCAGTGGCTTCAATTTCCTGCAGTGTTCCAGATTCTAAATTCAACAGTGTGGGAGACCCTGCTGGTCCACTCACTTCTAAACCAGCTGCAAATGTGAAAAATAAGGCAGGCTTCAAACTTTATTTCATTCCATGTATTCAGGTGCAACCCTTTCATGGGCCCTCTGAAGCTATGCAGGACACCAAATAAGGGAATGGGGAGAGGCAGGGAGATGAGGCCTAATTGTGATGTTTAACCAACCATTAATCCTCTCTTACAAATTTTCAGTTACATGGGAGACGTTGGTACTTTAAGACAAAAAATAATAAACTTGACAGCTCTTGCTCACTCCTCTCACAGGAGGTTGCGTGGCAGCCCTGGAATGTGGGAGAGGGGAAGCTGTGGGAGTCAGGCACAGGAAGAGGAGTGAGTCTGGCACTTCTTTGGATGCCAAGGAAGCCCATGGAGGATCCACACTACCATAGATGGTGAGCATAAGACCCACCCTATGGCTGCTTTAAAGATCCATAGGACAATTTGTCCTTCCAGCCAAGGTCAAGGACAGCGTCTTGGGCAGCAGAAGCAATGCAGTTCAATTCACAACTTAATGGTTTAAGAGACTTCCTGCTTGAAAGGAAAAAAGAGAGCTCAGTGAAGGCAGCTGCTTCCCTGAGACATGTTTGTGTATGGTGTTATGGCTGTACAGGAAGAAACTGAAGGAGAGTTAACCCTTGTCTTCTGACAGTCCAAGTTCAAGTACGACCCACTGCTCTATTGTTTCCTCTGCTGTGTCTATGCACAGTGAGATCCTTCCTTCCTCAGGTCCTCTGAACCTGACATAGCAACACTGCATGCCTATTCATAGGTCAAGTCATCCATCCCAGTGAAAGCTGCTTTTCAGAGTACTCCAAAGCCTTCTTTTCAATCCTGTCACATTGCTGGTGGTCTTGTCATTAAAAAAAAAAAAAAAGAATAAAAGAGCACATGTAGCATAACTGAAATGTAGATGCAGGTCCATACTCATATCTTCTGCTCCGAGATCTCATTATGCCCATGATAAAATTTTCAGAGTGTTTGGGGTCCTCCTGAACAAGGCTCAGTGTGTATCCAGAGAGCAAACTCAAGGAACCTTGTGCAGTGGTAATGCCACAGTTTCAGTATCACTGCTTTTGCAGGAGGCTATGAGAAGCTGCCAGTGTGCATGTGGCTGCTTGTGCACAGCAACAAGGAGAGAAACAGCTGCTGTAATCCACCCTGGATTACTCTGCAGCGTGAGGAGATGGAAATGCACACATGATCAGAGATTGTGCTTCAAGTGAAGGGGAAATTCAGCTTCTAGCTGGGAACCAGTGGCTTTCTAAAACACAGTGGCATAACCATGCCCAGCCCATCTGTCATATTTATAAATTTTCTCCCCCCTCCTATAAAACCAATCTATTTTTCAGGCCAATTCCTGTTTTCCCCACCAAATCTTGACTTTCTACGAGGTGTCGTAAACCACTGAAATGATTCTCAGGTTCTATAGTGCATGAAGGATGGGTCCCACTGTGCTGCTGCTCGAAGAACAATGCATCACCTGTCTTAGCTGAGATAAGATAGATTATAACATAGATACCCCTTTCCTCAGCACATATCTTTAGTGCTGCTGACAGTGCTGCATCACACAGAGGAAATAATGTCTACCCACCTGTAGCAACATGCTTTTGTCCTCGACCTTTTAGAATCATGTATCTCTCCCTCTGCATGTCAAAATGGCAGGCAAACAGGGTGAGCCTTTTGCTCCCAAGGCCTTCCATACACAGGAGGAGCTGATGGGCGTCTCAGCTTGGACAGAGTAAGGTACTAAACCACACACAGTGTCAAAGACTCAATCAGCCCATGCATCAGGGGGGTGCTCACCTCTTTTTGTCAAGGCAGAGGCTGTTTGCTCAATGCTTCAGCAGCACTAAGGGGTTGACAGTCAAACATAGAACTCTGGAGGAGAAAGCCAAAGAGAGCATATAGTTGTATAGTTGCCATCCTCTGTAGCAGAAGGTCAGAACTGCCTGACTTCTAGGAATGAGTGTTACCAGGCTCCTGCTTGGTAACTTGGATCATGGTATGGTTTCAGTCCATCAGGTTCTGATGGACCACCCAAAAGCTGATGCATATGAATAATATTTGCCCTAGCTGGTGTGATCAGTATGATTGCAAATAGCCCTGATTCCCTTTCTTATGGCCTTCTTTAGAGTTTTTCTCCACTGCTGAATCATAGAAGTCTGCAAGAACTCTTAAGATTCTTTGCCATGTCTCTAGTTCAGTTCCACAAAAAGAAATTACTGCAGATAAGTTTTTCTCTTTATTTCCCCACTAAATTTTGTCACTAGTCATTTAATATCAGAAAGCTGATTTCTGATGTAGCCTAACTAGTCTATCCTAATAACAGCCAGCCAGCTTCTTGGAAACATTGGTGATCATGGGACTTGCAATGCCTCTCCTGGCTTTAGTGGATTTCTTATGCTAAGAGATTTACAAAACCATTGCAGGTGTTACTTTTTTTTTCATGAGCCTCCTAAAGGCTATTCCAAACATCTTGCTGAAATAACTTCTTTTTATAAAACTGCCTGAGATCATTTTCAATGTCTCTGTTACCCCAGAGTACTCGCTGTAATCAGCTATTAAAAGCGTTTCTTTCCGCCTTCTTCAAATCTACCTTCTTCCTACATGTTTTCACCATTCAGTAATCCCAGCTGGTTCACATACATGGAAAACCCATTTGTAGTAATTACACAAAATTACTTACACCTGCTCAGCAACACACTGCATTTTTATCTGCAGTAAGTGACATTTTCCCCAAAGAGTACATTTTAAATGAAAAAGGGATATTTTTCTCTCCTTGCCCTCTTCTCATTCTGTCCCAATTCCACTTACTTTCTGTGGCCTTTTAACAGGAGTTATTTCTTTAGAAATAAATCCAGGAGAGTGCTGAGTTGACAGATCCCCACCTTTCGTGTGAGCACACATCTGTTAAACTGAGTTTAACGATGAGTGTGGGAGGCACCAGCTATGGCAGTGGGCAAGCCACAATTTCAGCCTTGCAACTGCACATTTTGAACAGCTGTCTCCTTCAGCACTAATAGCCCAAACTGGGAAAGCAGGATTCCTCTCCTGCATGGATAGGGTATATTTCCTTAGCACTAAAGCTGTTTTTCTGGAGCACTAGAAGTTGAAGGGTGTTTAAACAATATAAAACCTGAAGTTGCAAGTAGCAAAAAACTCAGAAATCAAATAATATAATGAACCAAGTTTCCCAAATATAGCAAACCATACATAGCCCATTAAATGTTTAGATAAATTTAATAACCACTAAATTTTTCACTGGAAATTATCAGTTTCCATTAAATCCCATGGCAGCTTCCAGAAGAATGATGCTCACATAGACCCTTTTAAACAGGAGCTGAACATATTGTAAACCTTAATGTATTTTTCCACACAACAATGACTACTAAGTCAGGAAATACTTCTAGCCCCATTTCATAGATGAGGAACTTCACAGAGCAATTCCTTCATTGTCTAAGACCATATAAGTCCCTGGGTGCCAAGACAGTAACTAAACTTGGCTCTCTCATATCCCAGTCTCCTAACATAACCACTGGATTAATCAGTGGCTGATTTGAATCTCTTTTCTGCCATTCCTTTTTAAATCAGCAAGACAGCATCTCTGCAATATGTCTCCACTGGACTGTGCACAATAAAATCTCCAGCATGTCATGTAATAAATGTCCATAGAAACACTTTCCATCTCTTCCTTTCCTTTCCCTGTAAGTTGTTACAACTCTTCCCGAGCCAGGAGAACAGGCATGGAAAACCTGCACATGTTCAGTCCTAGGCAGAAAATGAACGTATTTCTGCCCTGACTTTGCATTTCTCACTGTCTGCATCAGAACCAAATGCTGCTGGCATCAGATATGGCAGGACTTTGTGCCCAGGTTGTCAAGGGCAACACAAAAGAGTTGCCATTTAGGGTTTTTTCTCTTAGCCTCTCTCCCATTTCTATCTAAAAAAACAAATAAACAACCCCCAAGCCCATTCTCTAATTAAAAATAACAGGAAGGTATCCGGTTTGTCCAGTTTTAATTTACTATTGAAAAATACATAGTGCATTTTGTCCACATTCCCACTAATGTATATGTCTCTCTGTTTCCTCTGTCAAGGTTTGATCCATCTCTTTTGAATGCTGTTATAAATGAATCAGCACACAATTTGCTGACTAATCTACTCCAGAAAATGACAATCTGGAGACCAGCAGCAGAGCAAGTGCCAGGAGATGCCTTTTGGAGCCAACATAAGACCATTGCAGGCTACAGTAGAAAGCCGCCTTTTTGAAAAGGCTGGTAATGATTTTCTTTCAAAGCCAGGCCAGCAAGTCCTACAGAAAGACCAGATTTTTTCAGAGATTTAAAGGACCTGATGTTCTGATATTAGTCATAATAATTTTGGGACTTTCCTGGTAGAGTGTGTGAAGTTGTTATTGACTTTGCTGGGAAATAATGAGCCTTTTTTAGGTCATCTGAGAAATTTGCTTATAATACCTTTTTCTACCTTTTTTTTTGGTGTTACACTAATAGATTTGGTGTTTCCCCACGGAGGTGAGAGGTGCTACAAAGTACATGCCATAAGCATTTTGAACAAAAAACCAATTACAACACTGTAATATAATCAGCAATAAGGTCCTTAATTATTGTTATTGAACCTTGCAGCTGTAGTAGGTTTTCTTTTCTTTTTTGCATTTCCTTCAAGAGTTTCAAAGTTTTCCTTTGGTATTTCTTTTCTATGTAGTATCTAACAACAAATAATTACAAAAGTCTTATTCTGATGTCAAAAAAAAAGTTCCTGAGATGTTATACAAAGAAAAAGGGAAATATAAGGAGCCTAAAAATTAATTTTCAAATATTAGGTTCTCTGGGCACAACCATGACTTGGAAATAGAAGTCAGGTTACTGTGGAGTTGTTTCTGAGTGCTGAATTTGTTTTTATTTGTGCTTGAATTTGTTTATGTTGCTTTTGGGCTCTTTCAGTTAATGCCTCTGAGGCCTGAACTGGCACACTCTATATTTTAAAGAAATGCAATAAAAACAATTTAGCATCCTTCCCCTGTGTCTGAATTTATTTCCTACACATAGGAGAGAATAAATTGTTTATACATATATTTATTTACATTTATATGCATATATACATACGTGGTGGGGGTTTCTGCTGGGAGCTATTGGGTGGCTGTGCTCCAACAATGGATATTTTATCACAGAAAAAAAATTTTACACAATATTCAGGAACAATATTTTAGAGGAACTGTTCAAAAAATAGTTTAAAGAGGGAACATCAGTAAATAATAGACTCCATTGTCCCTACTTCACCCATGCCCTCTCCTTCAGTTGGATGTGGGTCTTGATCAGACAGTGCAGGTATACAGGGCAATTCCCATCACTTAGGACTTTCTTTAAATTATGTACCAGGCATCCTCAGGACTGTTCTTAGGTCCCCATGGACCAGCAAGTAGTACTTTTTTACTATATTGAGAATTTAGCTGGGTACAAAAGATTTAAACAGAATTTCTGGCTTTTCTATTTGGTCCTGGCATGAAGCCAGTGAATCATTGCACCACCGTGTTTCATGAAATAGGGACACGGGGATTTCCTGTCAAAAACTGGGACAAAAGATGCATCTTATGGCTCAATAAAATAGCCAGTGAACTGGGAAATGTTCTTAGCTCTTTATACCAGTAATGACTGCACATGATGCAGTTAATGTTTTATGTTTTGCTATCCCCAGTAATGTCTGCAGCACCATATTAATTGTTTCTGTTCCAAAGAATGGAAACAGATAGCTGAGGCCAACCCATGTGGGGAAACCAGCTGCTGAGCTCCAATGATCTGAACCCATAGCACTGGAAGCTTTCAAACTCTGTCAGCTGAGGTGACCACACCATGGTAGTTACTGCACAACCCTTTACTCAGCATGAATCTGTTTTAAAGACTTTTTATTCCCAGAATTCACATATATTGTGAATTTAATTGTAGGAACTTCAGCTCACAAGACTGGTCCAGAAAACAGGTGACTGATAAATATATTTATACAGTACAGTCAGGCTGAAGAAACCAAACCAGTCTGCACAGAAGCATATTGATAAGCTAACCCTGTGTATGTGTGTGTTCCAGAATATATATTTCTTCTTAAAGGAGGATATTATGGGATTTATTAAATTACTGATAACATTTCATTATATTTCCTGAAGAAAAAGGAGTATGTTACTCCATGGCTGAGGAAAATCTAAATGGGGAGCTGAGAAACTATGAAAGGACTACAATAAAACATTCAGTGGTTTAGCCTTGCTGGTTAATTTATTTTGTGATGAAATTTTCTTAATAAACAAAGTTGAAAATATCTATGGATTCTTTGGAACATTCAGTGTGCAGGTGGTTTAGGAGAACAGCACACCAAAACTTTAAGAGCCTATCATGTGTTGCTGAATCTTTTTTTTGTACCTGGTTGTGTACTCTGTCACTGCATTCCCAGCTTTAAAACTGTGTTTTAGTTCACCCGAGCAGTGATATTGTCATGTCTGTCTCATGAGAGTAACGCACACAAAATAAAGTACCTTTGGTGTCACCCCTCTCCACATGATATTAGGACACTGAGAATGGTAACAGTGGTAGAAAAGAAGCTGTGAACCAATTTACTTTTCTGCTTCCTTTCTTATGATCACACAAGTCTACATGCAATCATGTATGTAATAATGTATAACTTGCCATACGTGAACCCAAAAATATTCCATATGTTACACATAAATAAATAATAAACCAGAGCCAGGAGGGGGTGGAGTGAGAAGTAAAGAGACTATGAAGAAAGAAAAGGAAATCACCTTGGATCACCTTGTTAGTGTCACAGAAAATGAGAATGTGACCTTTGCTGGAAGATACAATGGAGGCTTAAGGAATCAGAGTGCCAAATCAAGTGCCTTTAAGCAAGAATGGGGTGAGCCAGGGTTGCCCTGCTCTGCTTATGCCAGTCTGCTTCCAGGGAAATTGTTCCTCCTCTTCCATCACCTCTTAGTCACACACTGAAACTGAAGACACAGTCCCATTGTTTGGGACACGACAGAGGAATGATTATCTGCATGTTTTTACGAAAAACTCAAGCCATTTCCAGTGCAGGATGTATCACCTTCCTTTGTGTTTCAAAAAAAATCCCTTCTAAATGAAGATATTGCTTAATACATTGAATGATGGGGGTGGTGAAGCATGTAGCAGTGTGGTAAACTGCATCACCTCTAACAAATTCAAGACAATATCTAGATGACATTTTTGTGTGATGGATGCATAAAGATTGTTTTCAATCCTGCATCTGGTAGAACCTCCCAGATGTTCTAGCCTCGCTGCTTTTTTGAAAAGTTAATAAAATTGTGAAGAGAGTGTAAGAAATAATTCCAGAGATTGAGAAATCTTGTTTGCAGACAGTCAGTGGGAACAGTCTATTTAGTTTGCGAAATGTATGATGGAGAGGCACCTTGTTTACAATAAGTGAACAATTTTGTCAGAAGAAAATACCAGATAATAAAAAGCTCTTTGTCCTGGTGGAGAACAACTAATAGCTGCATACACATTCAGTGAGAATCAAGGTCTAAATATTTATCACTGATGGTGGTAAAATACTGGAATAACTGTAAAAGCACCAAGAGGTTTTCCATTTCTAGATGACTTCAGCAGTGTGGTTGCTGCTGCCAAGGATTGGCTGTAACAGCCTGTCACAAGTTCTGATAGCATGGGTGAGATGTGTTAAAACTTCTGTGGTCATACTGTATGAGCTAATGGTCCCTCCCGGCTTCAGAGTCTATCAGCCTATTAATTAGCAGCTAATTAGCAGCTGGTAGCAATAATAGTCTATTATCTTGTAACAAATCAGCAAGTAGAGGAACAAGTAATACACACACTGGCACATTATATGACTAACACTCATTGTTTACAGTCTTCTTCTATTTAGAATGAATTTACATAAGTCCTGTGAGATGTACCAATGAATAAACAGATTTAGCCACATAGTAGAGTTAACCTAACCTTAGGGACCTCCTCTGCCCTTGCTTTGTCTTCAAGTTCTAACAAAGTCAAAAAGGAAAAAGCTGTGCATAGTCTTCCTGTTAGAAAGATTTGAAGTTCTTTTTTGAAACACAAAATCCATTTCAGTACTTTAAAATTAATAATCATGAGAAGGTATGGGCCATGCAAAAATTTACATTTAAACAAACTTTTTTAATTTTGTTGTGTTATTTTTTGTAACCTAAAACACTTCTAGGTGTATTGTAACTTTAAAAACTAAGTTTAAGTTTTGAGTTTCCAACTTTTCCTTGTAAACATTAGCAAAATCACCCTTTTAAGTTTTCTCAAAATTCTTTGGGGGAGAGCACCATATTGTTCACCCATGCCTGATAACACTCTGCCTGTTTGCTTTCTTTAATTAAAGTTAACTTCTTGATACATCCTGTCAATTGTCATCCTGGAAATCTAGGAACTGAGCCAGCAAAAGAAATCTTGTCTTAGGTTGCTCCTAAAATCTACATTCTATACTCTTTCCTTTGTGAAAAGAAAGATAGAAATTTCTCAAAAGAGTCACCTGAAAACCCATGCTGGGTTATGCTCTGGGCAATAAAACAGATTAGTATTATTCTTGGGGGAGTAGCCTTAATGAATGCCCACATTTATAATCACTTTTCCCATCTGTGGAAAGTAGCACCAATATTTTCCTCACTGGCAGGAATAACTCCTCACTCATTAACAGACTGTAAGGCAGATGTCCTCCAGAAGCATCAAACTAAATCCTCAGTACTGATGTACATTCATTAACCCCCAGATTTTTTATTTATTTTTATTCTTCATTTACAGTCTAAATATTCCTACCACAAAAGCTGGGATTTGTATGCACAATAGCTCTGAATTTTGTGCATGGACCAAGCCAGACACATTGCTGTATCTTCATCATCTATTCCGTACAACAACCTTTTTCTATATGAAAAAGGAAACAATGAAAAGAAACAAAAGTCATTTGTTCTGGGTTCTGGACCTATTGTTTTCTTACAGATATTGCAGACAGTACACCTTTGCAATCCTCCTGTTAGTATGAAGAGGAAGAGTGAAAAATAAAACAAAAAATCCATTACAGAGGCCACAGAGAGACTTATATGGGGGATTAAAACACAATGGGACAAGTCCTGAGCACAAAGAGAGTTCCCTCAGGTCATAAAAGGTCTCTGACCTACAGCAGTAGTGACAAGGTAGTAATAAAACCTCTTCAGTGGGAAGTGCTTTTGATCTCTCCTGTTCGTTACCTGGAAGATGTGGTAGAAGTTTATTGCTTTGCCCCATGTAGTTTTAAATACGTAAGACAATACAAAAGAATCAGCAGAAAGTTATTCTTCACTGAGAGCGTATTCTGCATCATTAATGTGCCTTTCCTCAGAACATTTTGTCCCTCCCATGACTTCGAACTTGCGAGTTCTAGGAGGCTCCACCATCTCCATGGTTAGACCAAACAGGTTTAGACATTCTGGTGATTTCTTGGCTGCTTGTACAGATTTCTCAGCTCCTTCCAAGTACATAAGACAGCAAAGAGAAGAGGTAGTTGCTTTAGTTGTGTGGTCTGTCTGGTAGGTGTTTTACTGGGTTTGTCCAACAGACATACCCATAATGAAAACTTTGATTTCTTCTTTGTTGTCTGAAAAGAAAAAAAACAAAACGTGAACAACCACAATGTATAGTCTTTCATTAATCCATATTCTACTCAGATGTAAAAAGTTCTAATTAAGGCTCTAGGCAGTCCTGTGTGTCTCCCTATTAATGCTCCTACTGAGCCTGATGTTTTATGTCTTATAGTGAGAGAGTGAAGGTGAAGTGTGGGAGGAAAAAAGGCAGGGAAGAATGAGGTGTTTCATTTCTCTTCGATAAGGACTGAATAAAGGAAAAAGGAATATATCTAAAACAAAAGAGATGGAAGAAATGGAGAGATGAAAAGGGAAACATGAAGTGACAGTAAAGAAGTAAATGTATTATTACTGCACGTCCATTTTCAGTACGTGTAGTTGCCATCATCAGAGTGATTTAAGGAAGAAGAAAACCAGATTTCTAACTTTAGCTAAGAAAGATTGCCTTGCACTATTGTTAATATCAATAGAGTTCAGTTTCAGTTGTGCTGAAAAATAGTGTGAGGGGAATATAAAGAGTGAAATTCTGAAAAAACTCCACAACACACATTGAAGCCTCACAAAATTAATTGCTGCACAGCATGAAAATCTTGGGCTAGAATATCTACGAGATAGACTGGAGAGATACAAAATCTGTGAACACAATTACTCCAGGGTGAAAATGTCAGAGCCTATTGCACTAAAATAAAAATTCCATTGGTTATGACAAATAACCACCAATTGAATCAGAAATATTCTATTATCCTACTGTATAAACATTACATTCATTTCATCACTTGAATGTATAATCACTGCTCTTGTTTACATAGCTTGTGTTGCGAAGAATGTGATTTTTTTTTCAAAATATAAAGCACTACAGACTTATTAAATCCTATCTATAAACTCTTTCTTGAGGAATAAGAACAAGCTGCTTTGAAAGGCTGAAATGGCTGTTGGCTCACCCAAAGTGATTTGTAGGGAGCGAGGGAACATGCACAGAATGTGGTATTGCACAGAGCACAGCACCTGCCTCTTCGGCTGAGCCAGGGCTGAGTGGTTGGGAGCTGTAGATCACGCCATGGCGAGGGCTGGGCAGCACCAGGCAGACTCTCCTGCTTCCTCCTGAAATTTCAGTGGTGAGCTCTACCTGAGCAATGGCCTTGCTGCCTGTCCACTAGTCACTATTTCCCTGGAAGTGTGAACAGCCATTTCTATTTGTGCAAGACTTCATTAATCCCAGCAAATACATCATTTTGATTATGTATTGTTGTAGCAGTGGCTGGTGGCTGGGAGCTGAGGAGGTTGCTACTTCAAAGCAGGCAACATAAACTTACACAATGAGAGAGAAGGTCTGCACTATTTCTGCCTCTTTCCCAGTAACCAGGACAGCCTACACTTTGGGTGGCATGACAGGGAATAGGCCATTTTCTGGCCTTCAGTCATATTATAATTTCATCTGACTCTGATTCACTCCTCTTCTTGTAATGCAAAAGGTAGTAAAGGAAACAAGAAGAGCTATTCCCAAGGTCACGCTATAAATCCATGACAGACTTTGGAATAGCAAGCAGCCTCCAGCCTGTTGATTTGTGCTCACAAAGCAAGACTGTGCAGGACATTTATATTTTCCTTTCATCATGAGCTTCCTAGAATATTCAGGTTCCTGCCCTTGCAGTGTTGTATATCATAACAAAGAGACCTTCTGTGGTTACTGTCAATTTTGTCAAGTATCAACAGCTGTCTGAGCACACATGGATTACCATGACTGAGTGATCTCTGTCAGGAGTGTAGAAGGTACATCTCTGGTGTTGAGATACAAGTTCTTTTCCCCCTACTTAGTGTTCTTTCTGTAGACTTTGCAATTAAAAAGTCAAAATAGAGAGATGGACAAGGAGATCATTTATCCAATTACCTTACATTCCAAAGCCTCATTTTTATGTACAATATAAATTGAGATTGTTAATATAATTTATTATTCAAGTGGTTTTGCCTTAGGAATATCATAAATTTCCTTTGATCGTGGCAAGTTATGCACCTTTACATGAACATTTGCACTAAAATAAATCACGTAGTGCTGTGTGAAAGCTATGTAAAATGCAGAGTGTCACATCAACAGGCTTTGACAAAGCCACGTTTTCTTGTTGTTACTGCTGGAGTGTGGGGGGTGACCCACCCCCATTCCATTCTGGCCTGTCGTTTACCTGCAGGGCTTGCTCTAAGGCTTGGGGCTCTTACCTCCAAGAAGTTATAATAGTGCTAGTGGATCAGGACTTAATGAATTTAGAAGTCCTTTGGAGCCTCTCGGACCACAGTAGTTCAAAGTGTTGTTACAAAATCCCCTAGTGCCAGCTCCACTGGGGAGATCATCTGAAAAACCTTTTTTCCTGCCCCAGTCTGTTGTAGAGTAAGTGACTGAGCCAGGGCTTTCAAAGGGTGGATTCAGCAGGTGAAAGAACTAGAGAAGGCCTTTGCAGTGAGATTGAAGAAAGGAAAGTGCCCTACTAGCTCAGCAGCCTTTGCAGCCTCTTCAAAAAGGGGCAGGATTCATCTTAGACACATGGATGGGTCCCTATCCATCTGACTGGTGCAGTGTCAAGAGAGAGCTACAAAATGATGAGCCAGGAAGGGCCTTTGGAAGAGGCAAATAAGAGCAATGAGTTGGAACTAGAGACTGGTGGGGAAGGCAGAAGTGTTACAAAAGGGTTTGTAATGCTGTTAGCCACAAACTCTCCTCCTCAAAAAAAAAAAAAAAAAGAGAATAGAGAAAACAAAGAGGCAAACCCCTCTCTCAAAAACTCATGTACACCCTTGCCTTGGAGCCTGTCAGTCTGACTGAGGTTACCTGGCTCACTGTTTTCTTCCAGAGGGCAGATGACTTTGCATGGGTTGTGCACTTTTTCCTGATCAGAGCACATAAACCACAGCCTCCTGAGGAAACATCTTCCTGGCAAGGCACAAGCAACTCCCTTTTACCTCCAGAAGCATTGGGGGAAATGGGCCATCTGCCCTGCACACAAGAAGCAACTCATCTCCCAGTGACTGATGAAGGCAGTCAGGTCCCTGCACCAGGAAATCTGTTTAAGAGTGTTTCAGAGTTGGTTTATGCCATATGATTCCCTTATCATTTACTAGGCTGTGGTATGCTCTTGCTAGAGTTATTCAACAGCTTTATTAATAGATTCCCTGGGTCAGATATCACTTCAATATGTGTAAAACTTGACTAATTCACATGAAAGCAATGACAATAAAGCGTCCACCTTATAGCAAATTAGCTACAGTTAGAATCAGGGCTTTTCTGTTTGTTTGTTCTCTGAAGGATAGTTAAAACTTTGTGAACAGAGATAAACATTTGTAATATACCAATAATGTTTTCAATTTGGTGTTTTTTTGCCCCCTAGAAGGCTAATACTTTGAACCCCACAGGAGCACAACAATCTCCAACAGAGCGCAGTATTGCAGAGTCTAAAAGTAGACAGATCTTTACCTGAAGCTGCAGGGGATATTTTAAACTGACAAAGGACTTGTACTCAAACGTGCCTAGGACCCTGGGAGTAGCACAGGATCTTTACTGATCACTAAGATAAAGGGCCTTTCATTTTGCTCCTCTCCCCTCCAGAAGCAGAGGTGTTTCTAATGATAGGCTAGAAACCCAAGGTAGGGCTTTTAGAAGTCTCTTTGGGTCAGATGCAGGAGTTAAGATTTCACAGGCCTAAACTACCTTTTGTCACTTACTGTGAATTGCTCTGGGCTGTCCATCATATAAATAATGGCCTTATTCAACCCTTCTCATGTGGAGTTTGTCACATTCTCAGCAGAAGGCTGTGGGCTTCTTTTGATGAACTGGAAAACAGAAACCAGTTGTTCTCTGTGTGCAAATCTTCCTGGCGGAAAATATTCCTTACCTCCCTCTCTTCCACACTCAAATGATGGCAAATTGTCTATCACAAGGTAGCTGACTCTGTAGATGAGGGGTGACTGGTGACCATTGTCCGTCTGAGCTTGCTTCCTTGGAGCCAAACTGGGGAGACAGGGTGGGCTACAAAGTGGGTGAAAAACTGGCTGAATTGTTCAAATGGTACAACAGTTTGAAGTCTAAATGATGTGGTGTTTCTCCTCCAGTGTCATGAGACAGTGATATTTCATATCTTCCTTAACAACATGCTTGACAGGAGAGAACACACCCTCAGCCAAGTCTCAGCTGATATTTCATTAGACAGGGGAGAGGGAGCTGCTGAAAGCCGGGATAGTAGGGCTGCTGTTCAGAGAGGTCACAGAAAGCTAGAAAATGGGAATTTCAGGAGGTTAAAAAATTTCAGGTGCAACGTCCTGCACCAGGAGATAAAACCTCCATGCAACAATGTAAGCAGGGCACTGGGCTGCACAAGGAACCGTGCTGCAGTCAGTAAAGGGCACAGCAATGCCTGTGGGCAGCAAAATGGATATTTCTCAGCAAGGCATCCTTATAGCAGTGAAGGCTGAGTATTGGTCTGGGTTAAAAGTGGACATAAACAGCAAATCCAAGGAATTTATTTTTTCTGCTACTTGGCACTTGGTTAAGTTGGCCTCTGGAGTAGCATCTGGTTGTGGGCCACCCATGCAAATGAGACATGGACCTGTTGATGCAGATTGAGAAGAGAGGTGAATCTGTCAACCTGCACAAGGGGAAGCTAAGAAAAGAGCTGCCTGTTGTTTTCAACAGGAGTTGGGCAGTCATTCCATTTAGCAGAAGAAATAGCCAGACTTCAAGGGTGCAGGGAAGGAACAAAAGCCACAAGCTGCAGCAATGGGAATTTCACTTTTCAAGAAAATCCACCACGGCAGTAGTCCTCTACCAGAGTGCCAAGAGTCTCTGGATTATCCTTCCATGTGGATTTTTGGAATTTAGCTAAACAACATCCCAAGCAAGCTTTTCTAACTTTGAGCCTTGTTTTGAGCATGAAACTTCTAAAGGGCTCTTCCAAGCTGAATTATTCAGTAAATTGATATATTTCTGTCCTTTTCAACCAGTTTTTTAGCTCAACCTATTCAAAGCTTGCTAGCAAAGCAAAATACTACCGTGAACAGAGACAACTGTAAGAACTAATTACGTAGCCAGAACACAAGCTACATTTCAAAATCAACAGGAAACTAAGGCAGGTGACTTGGAAGAAATAGTTTGACAGCATGGTCTTACCACAAGACATGTCTTACATCATTAAAGGCAGACATTTACTGTAAAGAAATTGTAAGGTGAAGAGTCTCTGTAGGCTGATCAGTCCTATCCTAAAATAAATGTCTAAATGAGAGGAACCTAATTCCATCCATGGAAGAGGGAACCTTGATAGGTAGCCCCTATTTTACACTTCAGATTTAGGTAGCTCTACAGAAGTACTGCAAAGATAAATTCCACTGTAATAGCAGGAAAGCGGTTCATGAAAAAGCAAGTAAGCCTACCAACCTGTTGCTCCCAAACAAGCAGTGAGAAGTTCTGTCTCCTATATATATTGCTAAAATTAAACATGGCTGAGCTGCATTCTTCTGCATTTACCCTTGATTACACCATTGATTTGATGTTGGTTGCCAAAGAAGCTTAATAATGAACTGAAGTATTTATCACCAGAATTGAGTGAAATGAGCTCACTAGCTTTGTTCCAAACCTGGTTCATAACACACAGGTTCTACTCACTCTAATTTACATTATTTGCATTATTGGCAGCTCTCCCAACAATACTGTATTAGGCTGAGAATTGCAAGTAAGCATGTACTTGTTTTAGTATCACTTAGGCAATTATTCATTGCAACGAAAACTTTGCTTTCTCAGTTTAGATATGACTGTGGTTTAAAGACCCTTTCAAAAAACCACGAAGAATCTATTCCAAGTCGAACTGTGAAATTTACTACTAGGCAGAATTTCAGAGCCAGAAGCTAAGGGCTTGATTCATGAATGTAAGCCAAAAAAGGATGCCTTTATATTGAATCTGTCAAATGTATTCATGCTTGTTAACACCATATAAATCTTAGTTAATCGGTTTTCTAATTCTTGTTTCTCTTTTTTTTTTTTATTTAATCCTCTGTCACAGTCTGAAGCCATCACCTGTAAGGAGACAGCAAAGAGAAGTAAATCTGGGAGCTGAGAATTTACCATAAACATTCTTTAAGTGACCTCAGCATTCAAGGTGAGTTTGGACTGACAATTTTTCATTTGGAGTCAAAAAGCAAGTTCCCTGGTCAGGAAAAGCATCCTAGAAAATTTTACAAGTGCCTACATCTTTGCTACCTCCTCCCACAGTATGCCTAACCGTGGCTTACAGCTGTCTGAGGACCTCCAGAATGACTGGTCAGAGTTGTGCCCCACATCCAGGGTTTGATTTGGAAAGCTGCCTGAAGCTGTGCACTGATAATTAACTACATCAGTAATTCTAACACCCCTGATTGTTTGTTTCCCTTTTGCTCCCCCCCTGTACCCTCCCTTCTGTGTAAGCACAATATTATTTAATCAGGAACTAGTTTGCCTTGGTTTTCTTTTCATAATAGATCAGCCTTCCTGAGCAAAGCAGAGGTAACAGATGAGTGTACTAATTGGAGATGTCAGGGCATTGGGGATTTCATTAATGACTGAGAAATGGTCTGAGAAACATCAAATACTTCCTCTCGCCTCATCGTGTGCCTTATCTGTGGAAAAATGAAAAGCTGGTTAAGCCCTTTTGTATTTTAGAACAGATTATGAGTGGGTACCAAAGGAGGCATCCTGTCAGAAAAAGGTACAAGAAAACTAAGTTTATTTTGTCAAACAAAATATTAGAATAGAACCAAAAACAACCCATGAGAGTGCTTTATTCTAAAACTGAACTTTTCTCAGCCAAATATAATCAAAATATCTCCAGAGAAGAAATCAACACATAAGTTATCTACACAAGAATATATTTTAATTCTGTAGAAACCTTTTGAAAGTCTCTTGACCATTACATAATGCAAGCAGGAAGAGAGGAATACAGAATTTCATACAACTCTGGTGAAGCAATGAACTGGGAGGCAAGATTTGTGGGTTGGTCTGTGATCTCCACTTCCATCTGACTCTCAGCAGAACACCATTCTTTTCCTAAATCACCACTCTTCCATCAGTAATAATAAAAACTTGATTCCACTCTCCTTTCTATAAAATGTTTAGATGTTTGAAGAGGAAAAGCATTGCATAGGCGGATTCTTCAAACCTTTGGTGTATAAATCAGGTTCTCTATAATATGTGCTTTATTGGAAAAGAAAAACTGATTCACTGAAACAGATTTCTTTTCTTGAAATATATCAATTGGACAAAAGTTCCCTCAAGTCATATGGAATTTCAGACAAGTGAGAATGAAAGAGATTTCATCCACCATGTCTCACTGCCAGAGCTGCTCCCTTTCATCTCAGTAATGGATTTCAGGTGGCTGCTGTGACAATCAGCTGGCTGGGACAAGCGGGTGGGTGGCCAGAATGAAGTTCCCCTTTGAACAGGGGCAGGTCCTGCATCTCCCCGTTGCCAGCTGTGCACATTAACCCGAGTGCCTTAGCATGGTTTGCTCTCGCAGTGTTCTCAGCCCTGGGCAGGAGATGTGCTCTCAACAACCTTTATTTCATTTGCACAATGAAAGGTATGGTTGAGTGTATTTCTGGGTTGAGTGCTCTCTGAAGGATATACTTCTCATTGTGCCAAATTGCTGTCAATCCTTATTAATGGAATATGTATTTCCACTCTGGTATGTCCAGGAGGTTCTGAGCAGAACCAATACTCTTTTCTACCTAACATACTGAATGAACTCCTGTAAATTTAGAGATTTAATGTGAAATTTTGCTCAGGAATGGAGCTTCTATAAAGTTATGGGAGAGTTTAGTTTAGACAGCCCTGGAAATGCCATTGTCATGGACATTTCTTTGTAATCAATATGACCTAAGATTATTTATTAACTCATTATAAAATTAACTGGAACATGAAAATCTATTTTTTATTCTATAAAGGTCTATCTAAAGTCCAGAGGAAGTTTAGCAACCAGAATTCATCTTCTAATGTTCTGTTTTGATCATTTCTAGTTGAAATTACTTCTTGGATGCTGTTTTAACGTCAGGGTGATGTTACAAAGAACTAGGTTGCTGTCACTCAACAAGAGGATAAATTTGCTTTCAAGTTTAAGATAAAATTAGATTTGTTCTCAGAAAGCGACCATTAAAAAATCCTGGGTCCCTGCTAAGAGTATTACTGGTGGCTTTTTAAGTATCAGCCTTCTCTCCAGAGAACTATTAAATCTTTACCTCAATTATAAAACCTTTTCTCTGTGGGGTAACATAAGATATTTTGTCCCAAACTTTGCAGAGATAGCTCTCATAGAATTTCATTTTTCCAAAGGGAAAATTTAGAGATTAACTAATTATTTTCGGCCATGAAATAATAAACGTTTTTAAAAGGAAATGTTTTTCAACTGAAAGTAAATTTCCCTGGGGAAAAATGTTAATTTCTAACTTGAGTTTTTCAGTGAAAAGAAGGAAATTGTAATAATTCATTTGCCTTCCAAAAATAAAGAAAAAACACCTATCCTCTTAAAAAGTTACAGTTTAATATAATTCTTTCAAAACTATACCTGTTCACTGCTTGGTTTAATGAGAAAACCAAGGTTTTTTCCACAGAGGTTTTGTTACTGAACTGATTAAACCATATTGTTAAAATTAGTTAAAATTCCCTCAGATCTAAACTGTGGAACCTTGTCACCATTGAACAATATTGTTGCTTATAATGCTGGGGTTTTTTGCTAGCCTATTTTCTTAGTTATGGTTCCAACTTTTACAGCTAGTTAATAATGACCATGTTAAGATTTATTGGGAAGATTAATATTTATTTTGATGGGTCTTCTATGAATATTTTTCTCCTAATCATAACTGAAATATGTAAAATATTCAACTGAGCTAAAGAGAGCAGAAAAAAAGATCACATATCATTGAACAGTCAATCACCATGACAAATATCACAAAATAGTCGGTAATTGTGGAAAATTAAATATAAGTGAGCCCATAAAGCTAACTTCTTTCTTTCAACATGCATTCAGGGAAGAAGAAAAAAAAAAGCCAACCAAAAACCACATGAGCTGAAAAATATGTTAATACTGTAATCCAGCAAGGCTAAACTTTATAAGGCACATGATTAAAACTTTTAGGGAGACCAAGCAAAGCTATGATTTTATCCATACCAAATAAAACTATGTAATAAAAACCAGATAAAATAAGAAAACACTAATTTTGATACATTGGCAAGCCCATGAGTGTACCTATACAAGTTCCTTTATTAACAATCCAGGCTTCTTTTAGTAGTTCAATAATACATTATGGTTTCAGATGAAAATAATTCTGCAAAGAAAAAACATCACTGTAAGCTACAAAATCAATAATTTCTAACGCAAATGAGGGAATTACTTTGACTTGCAGCCCTCTACACCTACCAGTCTCAGGGTTAATCATTATGGGGAGCATCTTTTCAGTATGCAAATTCCATAAGGCAAGATAAGAGATTTGGATCCAAAAATTAAGCCCCACCCTACACTCTGCATAGTATCAGGAGTTAAAGCACTGAGTTCTTCTCTTCTTTGTCTTTCATGATGCATATATAAACCCCAGAAAAGGAGAGAAAGGGCTCTACTCCTCATTTCAGATATAACTTCATCCTAACTGTGAACTTATACTGTCCTCCTGTCAAAAGGGGCTTTCTTCAAAAAAGGTGTTCCCAGCCATCTGTTAACAAGGAACATTGCCAGCTGGCAAAGTTGGTTGGGTTTTGTTGCTTTAATTCATTTTCAAAAACTTCTGATTTCCAAATCTGGCAGCAGATGCAGAGTAACAAATTTGTGTCTGTCAGCCCACTATTCCCTGATGAGAGGCCTGGGAGCATGCTGATTATACTTATGCAGCTAATTAGGACCATGGTTAGGATAAGTTAATGGATTGATTTAGCTCCCTATCCAGTTAAGTGGCAACCTCGGGAGCACAAAGTGTAGCAGACACTGCCCCATGATCTCCCACTGCCTGATTCTTGCCAGCTGAGTTGGAGTGGTCAGACTTCCCATCTCCTTGGGCATAGCTTGCCTCCTAGAAGCTGTGAAAGGGAAAAGGTACTTCAGCAAGGCTTTAAAGGGAGGGTAAACAGCCCTCTTTTCTAGACAGGAAGGGATGGCTGTTGTCAAATGTAGAGCCCATTTTGCGGCTTTGTTTTCCTTTCATGAACTGCTAAAGGCCCCTGGCACTGTTTTAATGGCCCATGTGGGTGAACATAAGCAGCAAACTTTGGAAAGAGAGTGGGAGCCAAATCTTTTGCAGGGACCCTTGTCTCTGTGGTGCCAACTCTCTGTCACAGCAGTGATCCTTATTTCAGCCTAATGATGAGTGAGGTCCCTGCTCCAGACTGTTACCCTTGGTGATCCACAATGATGCTTCAGGGGCAAACCTCCTTTCAGACTGAAGGAAATTCTAATGTAGGTCAGATCAGCTACATACAAAGTGAGCCTATTCTCTGCATTGACAGGGTTCTAGAGAGACCTTCATGGGTAACTGCAGATGCAGACCCCCAACCTTCCTCCCTTCTTACTTCTGTGCCACAAAACTGAAATCCCACAGAGGAGAGACCACCATGGGAGAGAAGTCTGGAAAATACTTTTACTGAACTCTATAAGCCTGGCAGGCAGATCCTCAAGTGTACCTAGTAAATTTATCACAAGGCACAGAATGAATATCCTTTCTATACAGCCAAGAGTGGAAAATCCAGCTATGTTATCTTTCATGTACACTCAGCCATTATCTCAACATACAGTTCTAGTAGCAAATTGAGGAATCTAATGTATGTACAATGTGTACACACACACATTTAATTGCATGTGCATAAAGAGGTCACATCCTGCTGGCTTGGTTTTCCATTTCTCACCAATAACTTTCTAAACCCCTGATCAATTCCATTCAAGTTTGTCAGAAGAAAAGGGATTCCACTGCCTCTTCATAAGTAACAGCAAAACTTTTTGGAAAAGCATGTCTCAAATCTCTGTTTATTCTATAAGATGTCAGTGAATCAAGTGGTACAAATTTGTGGGGACTCTGTTCTGCTCGTCATGAAAGTGTTTCTCATGATCTGGCACTGCTCACTGTTGGAGAGCAGGTTCAGTAATCAGAGATCCAATGGCTTTGTCTAATCTGGTATCCAGTTTGGGTTTGTCAAGAACTGCCTCATGTAATCTCAGTTCAGTTCCTCGTATTTTGAATGGGGAAAAGCAGCACTTGTGGATGATCCATACAGAGTTGTGATTTCACAAATTGTGTTGGGTCTCTAATGAGCAAACTCCTTCTGTAAATGAATGGAATCATTATCACATGATGCAGGCCTCAGAACTGCATCTGCCTTTTTCCCCTAGGTTCCAATCAATGTTTCATCTGATAGGCAAGGCCTGACAGAGCCGTATTGCAGGTCCTTCAAAGCTGAGTGCTTTTGAGCAAAGCATTTCTAAAGCTAAGGCACGAGCATAAAAACACAATCTCAGAAGATACATTGCACATTAAATGCCCTTCATTAAGTATCTACAGAGACAGTAAACTTGCTGTTTCTGGTTTTACTACAGAACAGTGCTAATGTATGCATTTGGTGGACACATTGTTCTACACCATCCTCCGTGATCTGTTTTGTGGAGGTAGAGTTGAACATGTGCTAACAATCAAGTCAATGCATAAGTATTTCACTGAAATACAGTATGTTAGCAACATATTTTAAAGAATTTAAACTATTAGAAGGACTGTAGGGTGATTACTAGACCAGTTTGCAGAATGATTTAGGAAAATGCCATTATCAGAGAATTTCTTAACTGAAGACCTGAAATACATCCTTAACTGCTTTATTCAGCCAGGTCTTCTACAGAGTATTTGCCTGTCTCAAAGTATTAGATGCAACACAGAGTCAATTGAATTTTTTTTAGGCTTCACATTAAATTTGTGCTAAAGGAGATTGCTGAGTCAGGGATTTAATGGGTAAACAGTTAAACAAAGGAATCATGTGCATGGCTTGAGCCAGGAAGGTGGAAGCAGAAATTCAGAGTTTTTTTGGTGGCTCTGCCTTTGGGAAAGTGAGATTAATCTTTATACTTTTAATAGATTTTGAGCTTTCCTTAATATACCTTAGGCATCCCAGATATAATTAGAAATAGTAATCTAATGTCAGTCTTGTGCTTATTGTACTTAGCTATTGTGGGATTTAGTTAATTAGTACGTTTCATGTGTTTTGGGGTCCTTGGACAATGAAGGTCATGTACCTACTTAGATAGATGTTTGGAAAAATGTAGGCCATTATTATTCAAATTAACTTGAAGTCTTATTAGTCAGTTATAGAGAACTGAGGAGGACTGAGGCTGAGATAACCACTCCAGCTGTTATTGTGGCCACCAGTTTTTAAAGAAGACAGATTCAACATTTTCACTAACAAAATTTTAAAAAAGAAAAGAAGAGGGAAAACATTACTCATATAAAAGTCCAATTTAAAAGTTAGGACAAGCCGTGCTGATAACAATGAGGGGAAGACAGCCAGGTCTTGCTTGTGACAGGCCCTGGACATAGATTTTTTGGTGCCTTAAGAGCAAAGCTAAAGATCTGCCCACCATTTTGGACATCTGTAAGGATTTTCTTCTTTACCTCTCTGTCTTCTGAAGCATGAAGCCCAATATTCCCACCTTTCACACAGTGACTTATTGTGGAAGAATCCTTGTCTCACATTTATATGGCCGCTTATCTTGAGATTTCCCTTGAGACTTTTCAGTCAGATGTGGTTCATATCAACCAACATATTCAGTAATGATGGTGAGGGGCAAGATGCCAGGCAGACAGACACACTGGAGAGACCTTCGTTTCCTCAGAGAAAGCAGTGAAGGAAACCTATCAACCTTTCTCCACTTGATCCATCAGTGTTTCAAATCTCTTTGTCCTTTGAGTGATTATTTAGTTTTACAATAAAATGTCATATGCACTTAGTTTTGTTCTAAAATTCAGATTTTATGTTAAAACCAACCGCAAAAAACAACCGAAAAGTTAAAAAGGAGAGAAGCATCCATAATATTTTCTTTCCTAGTTTATAAGCAATACTGGTTGCAAAGTCAAATAGTGGAACAGCTCAGCAGGAAAAAATGCAACCAGTCAGCACCATTCTCCCCTTCAGAATAAATATCTTTAATGATAATCAAATGTGTGCAGGAGTTCATTTGGGTCCATCTTAATTTTGGTGCATCTTGCGCACCCACAAGATGCAAAATAAATGAAGGAAAGAAATATTGATGGGCAAGCAGCAGGAGATTCAATTCTTTGATTTTTTTTCCTATTTTTTGCTACTTTGAGCCTTGGTCCAGAACAGGCTTCTGCATATTAGTAGTCTACTTAAGCTCATCAATTTCTAGATTTTAGGATTGGAATGAGCCATTATTATCATCCAGTGGTACCTGCAGAACACAAGCCAGAGAAGTCCAGCTGATAATTTCTGCTGTTCAATCAGCTGCTAATTGACTTGATCTTCCAAAATGCTGAGCTTTCTGGCCCCAGCTGGGTCAAGCATTTCAAACTGATCCATGTTAATAGGGAGACAAGATGGCTCCTCGCAGCTTGAAACTACCTACAGGCGTGTCTTACTTGAAAAAAAGTAGTTGAGCCTAAAGTAGTTTTCTAATAAAGGATTTGATCCTTCCTGGTGGTAGGAAGGTGATTGAGGTGCTGAACCCATAACCAAGGCAGATGAGAGTGAACACAGACTCACTCACCGAACACTGGCAGGATCCTTTGTAGGGCTGTTCAGAACACAAACTCTGTTTTTCTTCAAATGTTACTTTGTTGGGACCAAACCAGGTTTTAACAACGTGTTGATCAATGACACTCTAGACAGAAATATTCCTAAGGCCTAGAGAAGACACTTTGGATGATTCCAAGGACTTTGAAGCTCACCAAATCCCCAACCTTCTTATTGTGGAAAGGGGAGTTACAACAAAATTGCATTTCATTAAAGCTTTGAATTTAATTCTAATGCAGAAATAAAACAAAGTTAAAATCTCTCAAGTTAGTTTAGAAGCAAAACACCAGACTCCTGAGGAAGCAGATTCCTTGTTTTCTTTCTTCTCTGCTCTTTTAAATGTTGTTATACTCACTTACTGATCTCTGGGACTGTGCCTCTTGCTTTCTTTGAGCACTTTTACAAAAGCGAGAAAGGAAAAAATACTTGTCATTCTTTAATCCGTGAGTTCAACAGACAATCTGGGATTCCAGTCTGAAATGTCAAACTGCTTACGTCCACCAGCAGAACAAAGTGGAATTTTCAAATCTTTTATTTATTTATCTTTTTGACTGGGTTAAAAGTTATCCTAGCACCTGTCATATTCCTTGTTAAAGCCCTCTGGTGAAAGGACTTTGAAGCAGTGTTCATAAATCCCATTCTTAAATAGCATTCCTTTGAGGTAAAAAAAAATAAAATAAAAATAAAGAGACAAACAAAGCCCTCTATTTTTCACTGTTCATTAGATTTTCATATCTGGAATAAGCAGTGGGCTTTAAAAAAACCAAAAGGAAACTAGCAACTCCAATTGCCTGCAAGAACTTCAGTACCATGCCTAGGTCTGCATTCACTTCCCACCCTAACACAGCACCCTTATGTGTTCAGTGCATGGGAACCTGGGTAATATCTGTGAATCAGCTGTAATTTTTGGCCATCAGAAGTGTCTCAGTTTGTGCATGTAATGGCCTGAATTAAACTTCTTCACTTGCCCAAAGGCTGGTACCCTCTCCCTGAAAGTCATTTAGGGCCCCTGTATAATTGAGAGTCTCCAATTTATTTATAGAATGGTCATGTCTCCCCTTGAATATTTGATCTCTCTTTGAACTCCACAGGAAAGTCAAAGCCACACTCAAGACTCCAGAGAGCTAGTGGCTTTATTCCTTATTCCTTTGAAAAACCTTAAAATTGTGTTCTGTTTCAGTTGAAAAAATGGCCTTAAACCCTACCAAAATGAGCTGTTTTCCTTTTTCTTCACTATTTTGAAAGACAGATGCTCACTTGATGTAAAACTTAGATCCAGTTTACATTTCTGAACATGAAACATCGCCTATGATAAAATATGAAGAAATGTGACATTACTTCAACATTCCTACTTTGATTAATTCGAAGTTTTATTTTAAAAAGGTAAAAACATTTTGTGTAATCTTCATACTGTAATCAGTATGTCATAAATTCATTTTACTAGAGTAGTTAGATATTATTTAATTATTTTAAGAGGATATATTAATATCTAATTCCAAAAATTAAAAGTTCATTGTTTTTAAAAATGTTTGGAGAAAAATAATTTTTGACAGTTATCCCTATTGCAGCTCTTCATTTTGAATAGGATATCAGAAATTGCTGAAAGAAGCATGGTTTTCAGACCAGACCTCATACACTGTGGGTAGCACTGCTCAGATTTCAGAGACCAGCATAAAAATGGGTTCTGTGCATTAAGCAATCATCTCTTTATTTAACTTCATAACAAGTCAGGCACCGCCTTACTTCCACCATGGTTTGAGGGTACAGCTGCATTTGCAGAAGCAGTGAGTGAGCAGTGCCATAGTAAGTGGCACTTATGGCTCATCAGTGAGTGTCAATAACTGAGTGTAGTCTGTGCATCTGAATGTGTTCATCACTCTCTGCAATCGGGATGAAAGACCTGCTTAGCAGATGGAAACCTGTCAGTTCCTTTTCACTAAACTGCTTTCTTGTGTCATCGATCCTTCAAGGCATTCCTTTTTTAAAAATACCCACCCTCTTCAGCAAAATCACAGGGTGAGTCAGAAAGGAATCGTGTTTTGAAGTCTTTGTTGAATCCTGTGGTAAATGCCAATTATTCCTGAGAGGATGGCTTCCTGGTCAGGAGCCCAGCATCTCCTAATATCCTGCTTACCTTGAATGCCAGAAAGGGAGAGGAAAAACTGAAAAGTCTAAGACTTGAGAGTTCAGACCAATGGGAGTTTAACACCATGAATTTTACA
Organism: Corvus cornix cornix; assembly: GCF_000738735.6. Taxonomy (NCBI): domain Eukaryota; kingdom Metazoa; phylum Chordata; class Aves; order Passeriformes; family Corvidae; genus Corvus; species Corvus cornix. The sequence goes on from NC_046336.1 coordinate 11,122,414, forward strand.
GCCTGTTTATTTTCCTTGTCACTGTAATGGTCAGTGGCCCTCTATAACTGTACAAGGGAAAAAAAAATTCCTAAAAGAAAAGGTACCTAAGGTCTCAATTTTTTTCGGGCTGATTCAGTTCTCCTCAGTCAGCACAGGCTCTGTACTTATTGCTGTGCAGCTGAGCCAAGGATGGCGAAGATGGAGGTGACAAGAAGCTGAAGGGAACCAGTCAGTAATGTCTCAGGTGTGTTTTCTACATTAGCTTCAGTATAAATAACCTTCTTCTCATGTCTGCATTGCAGGGGGAAGGCACATCAAAGATGGCTTAAAAACAAAACTGACAGCAAAACCAAGGAGCACTTGACTGTTCCCTGAGTACTGATTGCTGGGCTCTGTCTTTTTACAGCTATGCTGCAACACTGCCCTCAGCTAGAGAGGTTAGTATTAGCTGAAATTCTTCTGATTTAAACAGCAAATTTAGGAGGAATTGGTTATTTGCAGTATGTTGCAATAGCTGCACTGTAGCTGGACCCAGATCGTTCTGTCTCTTCACCCTCTCTCCTCACTGAAGCTGGTCCTCACCCCTTGTCTATGTCTCAGCCTCCAGGCTCTGGTAAGGATCGATGCCTGCAAAGTTGGGGTTGCATCTCAGGATGATGGAACCAAAGAGGGAAAACAATGTATACAAAGTGAGACTCCTTGCTGTTCACCTTTTCATGCAGAGCAAAAATGTCAGGAAAAGGTTCAGACAGGTGCGCAGCAGGACGTGTGCAATCAGGCAGCACTAAGCTGTCATCTTCTTCTGATGTGTTAGGAATGATAGCAGCAGAACTGCCACTTTCCAACCAGGCATTATCTAGATGAGTTAATCCTGCTGCACCCTTCTTACCACAGCAGTAATAAGAACAGTGCTGCTCTGACGGATTCCCAGAGTTCATTTCTTGATGAGGAAGAGAAGGCAGCTCTTGTGTCAAGTCCTGTAGAACCTGGCAGTACTCTCTATACTTCTCATCAGTGGATTATATCTGTAGCTTTTCTTTATTTTCATAAAGAAGTACTATGTGTTTCATTTTGTCAGTAATCCTCACAGCATTTTACTGAAAAATTAATGTAGAAAGTAACTTACAAGACATGTCCCACATCTCTGGATAAGGAATCAGAAGAGAAAAATTAGCATTCCTCCTCTGACCAATGTTTGTCTTGTGCAGCTGCCTGATTCAACCTGGGATTTTTCATGGAATCAGTCCTCTGACTTCAGGAAATAAATCATGAATACAAAACGACTGTGGCTCTATGGAACCTTGCTACCAAATCTGCTTTCCCTTCAGCCTACCAGAACTTCATCAAACCCAGCACAATGAAGGCTGCCATCAGAAGAGGCAGTTTTCTCTTGGAGCTGCTTGTTCACTCCTTGGGTGCCACATGTGGCACATAACCCTGCTGGATCGAGCCACTGCCATAGCACATACAACAGCACATAACGCATGGTTAAGCTCTTAGCTTCAAAACCAGTAAAAAAACCCCAAAGTGCACAGACACCTGATTCAAATAAAGGTTATTTTAGTGGCAGTGCCTTACAGGCATCTCCTATAACCATGGATGTCAGTGAATCACAAAAATAATACTTTTACACGTTCAGTTAGACCTGATAAAACTGGCTGACTGACTGTTCCCTTCTGGGAGAATGAATGCACTCACCTTCAGCTTGCAAAGAAAAAAAAAAAAAATTCATGCCGCTAACTTGCATGAGGAATACATCCTCAGGCTCATCATCTGGTGGTGAGTCACCACTCACCTTATAATGAATGGCATTAATTTGATTTTGAAGGAACAGCTTTTGCATGTTATGTCTCACGAGGTTATAAACAACACATGAATCTGATACATGCTGTACAGACAGCTCACATGGGCAAATAAAGCAGATTTTATTCATGGAGGAAATCCCACGGGGAGATGGGAGTTTGTTCTAATGACAGTTAATCTCAGGGTTTAGGAGGTAGAGAAAAACAAGGGGAAGTAATTTATAAACCTGTCCCAGCTGGTTGTAGTGTCGGTGCTTTGGGAGGATTTGTACACATGCATCCAATCCTCCCCCCTCTCTGCACACAGATACCCTCCTTCTACCCACAAGGGACTCAGAAATGTATAACAGCAATTCCTGTGAAGTCAGGGGACTGCTCACCTGACTTTCTATCAGTCAGGCCAACTTTTGGACATGTGTACATATGATACTTTCTCATCTTCTATCTACCCTTATTGTCTTCTCCATCTGGGAGCCATCCCTTCTTCCTACTTTTACCAGATTACAGGTGTTATTGCAGAAAAGTGGTTTGTCGTGGTCCTCTTCCAGTAGTGGGAAAAGGGCAAGGAAAACAGCCCCTGCTGTCTTTCATGTTCTGCATTTTCTATGACTGTGAGGATGAGAGTTCAGTACACTTGTATATTTATATATGTTATGGGATTTAAAAAACATGTGGTGACACTGACCTCTATATAATTCTACTCCTCTTGCAAATGAAAAAATCATTGTGGGAAACTGAATCCGTGGAACTGAGTGTGGAAAAGCACAGGTAGCTGAGGTCTCTGGAAAAACCCAAGCTATCTGTGTCTCACTCTAACGTGGGTGTTGCCTTACAGATGTACACAGAAGTTATGCACACACAGAGCACACTCTTATTTTTATCTTCCTTGAAAAAAAAGAGATCTCACATTTTGTCTTTGAGTTAAAAACAAACATGGAAATGAACACAAAGAGAGTAATTTAAAATTGAAATTATTTTTTTACTGCCTCTCCATCACTTCTGTTCCAAGTAGCTGTTGAACATTACCCTGTCAACTCTTCAAGTGTTTAACTAAAAAATACTCTTCATAAATAATGTAGACAGATTAACTAAATGGTACATAATTACTGCAAATTTAGAGTCCCCTTGCAGAATATATTTTATCCATGATTACAGTACTTACAGACTTTCCAAACAGTCTCTTGTATATTTGACAGTAAGCCATAGGAAAATTTCAGCTGTCTATAACTGCATTTTAGAATCTATAAAAACTTAGATTAACATGTTATTAAAGACTTTGATTTAGGAAACACCTAATACATTTTTCTATTTTTTCCCCTTTCATTTAGGGTTTAAAAAAAAAGCACAAGATTGCACTTATAAAGTGGAAGTTTTCAAAGTTGATTGCAGGTTCATAGCTCTGTAACAAGGTACTTTCACTCTGGCAGAGACTCAAACGAGACAATTAACAGGAGCAATGAAGCAATTCAAAGCGAGAGTTGTGGGGCTTTTTAATTGGTGCTTCAGAGAGCCAAAGTTCCCTCTATACAGAAAAGAGAGGAGCCAGGGAGTAATTGCCTCTCAGTTTATCTAAAAAGGGCTTGAAATCTCAGTCAAATAAGCTCTTGATCTTAGCACAGGAAGGTCGTGGTTCTCTGGAAGTGTACAGATGTTCCTCCCCTGCAGTGAGTGGTCCTTCAGTGATTTGAAAGATTTTATGCTGGTCATTACAAGATACTGAATGAATGCCAAAATAAAAGCTAAAATATAGATTCTCTGCAGTTCCTATTGTGCAATAAGGGAAAATTTCCACTAACTGCAACAGCAGCTGGGCCTGTCTCTGTTGATAATTAAATAGTCATCTTATATCTGAGTACTTCACTGTGATGGTGCTCACATTACAAATGTGACTTTGAGTAAGGACAATATATCCACCTCTGAAAGTCTGAATACATGTTGAGTAACTGGTCCCAGAGCAACCTATGCTTTTCAGACTAAGAACATGGGATTAGGTTTCCAGAGCTCTGGGCAGGCAACATAAACACTGTTATTTGACCAGGGTCCAATGCTGTCCTCAAAAGTGTATCAATGTAAAAGTTTCAGCAATGTAAGCACAGTTCAATTTTGTTTTCACTCCCAGGCCAGCTCAGTTCAGCTCTCACTCTGTGTCTTCTCTATTCTCCACGTGCATCTTGGGAAAGCAAAGACAGCAGAAGGCAAATTGCCTTTAAATTCCATAAAGCCTTGAATGCCCATTGCTGTTCAGTGCCTTCAGTATTTAAGTTAGATTTGTACCCTGAAGAACTGTCTTGTTGCCATCCCATCTCTGTTCTCATTAGCAAACAGCTACTCCCCTTATGCCTCAAGTTGAACAACCTTCTTCAGAAAGAAATCCTGGCTTGAGTAAGGTGTAGGCCTGCAGTGAGTGCCTTTTAGAGCATTTCCATTTCCTCTTGAAATCAGTGGGAATTTGGGGCTCAAACTTCCCTTCTCAGCTGTGCATTAACCTCAGTGTTGTGCTTCCTTGCCTTGGATGTACAAACAGAACACTCTCAGCTTCTGTTAACCTTGAGACTCTTACACAGCAGTAAGGGGAAGACCAGGTTCTGAGTATATCACAGAGGTATGAGGAAAGAAACTGCATCATTTCTGCCAGATAAATGACTTCTAGGCAAGACACCTGTTAAAAAACATCAGGCTCTCAAAGAGACTCATTTGCATTGTGGTAGAAAAATTGCTCACGGAATCCTCAGGTATAATCTTGGATGTATTGCAAAGTAAGGACTTCAGAGCTGAAAATGGAATTTCATCTTCAGTCATTGCAACAGAAAATGATTTGTGGCTGTCTTATCCACAGATACTTGCCCTTGTCAGCAAATGTGGAGACCTGGGATGGATACCTTGAAATGCCGTGCAAATTACTTGTAGACAGGCAAGTCTTATTTTATACAAAGAAGGAACTTACTGGTATATTGCAATCTGAAAGTCCATTTGCTGCTCCCCATGCAGGAGAGGTAAAATTAGGGTATTATTTAAGATGGTGTTCAGGTTACCTTCCTTCTACTTGTCACAGGTAATATTGGAAAGTCATCTGTTCTCTCAGTGCTCTATTTTTTTTTATCTGTAAATTAAAGGTACTATGACTATCTTCACATCACCCTGTCTAGATCACAACTAGATCAGAATGAAGAACACATCTTTTATTCAGTGGCTGACTTTAAAAATCAGGAAAAAAATTTGCTGTAGATTAAATGAAAATGGAGATATCGTCTTTGTCATTTTTATTTTTCATAAAAACCATCTGCAGATATTGTCAATACCAAGAAAAGTGATTTGTTTTACTTTGGCGTTGAAAAATTTTTTATATTTTTTAAAATACATTTTAATACATTTCATATTGCCAAGTTTTCATTTAAAAGAAAGACACTTATAACTTTTTATTTTAAAATTCTCAAATTGTGAGAGCTTTAGCATCCAGGGTATTATTTCTCATTTTGATGGTAGTGAAGTGTCGTAGTTTTAATTTTTAAAAATCAATTATCCACAAACCATTTTCTTTTTTCAGTGCAAGAGAGAAGTGCTGATACTATCTGCAAAATTTGAAACAATTTCTCAAATAACTGCGATCCTTCCAGTTTTCATTTTCTATTTTTTGCCTGTTGCCTTTTCTGTTTAACGCAGTTCAGTGTATAGTTCCCTGGTATAATGAGTACCCAGACTCAGTGGAATCACATTTAGCTGAGCTAATTGCTTCTGTTTTCTAGGGAAGGAAAGAATAACATCAGTGACATAGTGGGCAGACCTGCTGCAAACACTGACAATCCCATGAACAGCAGTGAATTTTGTATTTCTGTCAATTAATCTTCATGTTTATTAGCTGCAAATATGAGAGGGTTAGGATGGAGGACACAGTTTATCACTTATCCCAGTCTTGTTTTTCTTTTATCATTTTGCGTTATATTCTACAAAGCCCCAGACTTGACCTGAATTAGGTCCTGTGTCAGTTTCTTTCATTCTTATCTCAGTCATGGCAACAGACAGGAGATCTTTTATGATCAGTGTTTCACCTCATTTGTTTCAGCTGTGGCTCTGGTTCTGCCAGAGGAAAAAGAAACATGAGAACAATTTCTCTTCTTGACAATCAGACTGCTGCATAAGTCTCCTCTGACTTATTCTCTCTTACCCCTTCCTCCCCACTCAAACCTCACATCTTCCTGGGTCTTGCCAGTGATTTCTGATCTGATCATCTGCTTCTGTTGCCTTTCCACTTCCATCTTCCACACCTCTGCACCAGAGATTTTGGAGCCTGAACCCCCATACTTCACAGCAGTATTAAGCAATAACTACCAACAGTGATAATGGGAGATTTAATAGATTGTTCTTGCCTACCATCACTGAAGATCTACTGCTGAATTTGAGCAAAAAAATGATAATGTCAAGTTTTCCTTGTAAAATATTGTTTCACTGTCTCGTGGGGTAAGAACGAAGCAAGTAAAAGTCTTATAAGAATCTATCATTCTGGCTTATCTTCATTCATTTATTGTATAGATTTTCAAACTTTAATTTGGTACATCCTCATAAATGGCATCCACTAATGGTAGGTCTCTAATCTTAGAAGGGACCACACAGAGGTGAGTTCAAACTCCAGCAGTTTGCTATGTAGTGCTTCACTGGATTCCAGACCTGGGATTATCTTGAAACAAAGTAAAGACCCTGTTTTCCTCATCAGATTTGTCTGTGTAGATGCTGGTGGGTATCTCTTAATAGAAACTGGCGTCATGCTTGAAATTTTTGGGCCATATAGAACATATCTAAAAATTGCAGCTTCTCTTGTACGAGCTAACAGTGTGAGTAAGAGATGAAGAATAAATTTTGTCCGTGGACACTGTTTATTTTATGTAGAATGACTCTGAAGAGTTGAGGTTCTTGTGTTTGGCTGAATGCTGGATGATGTTGGACAAAGTCAAAAGTCAAGCTGAATAGATCTGTAAATGTTTCATGAGATACTCCATGTCAAAAAGTTGTGCTGCTGCCTTCATTAAGGAGCTGACATGCAGAGAAAATGAGAACTAATTTCTTAAACTTAGCAGTCTGAAGGTCACATAATGCCATTTTGCAGAGCTTTACAACTAAACAGTTTGTCTTGTTCTGCAGTCACTTAATCACTTTTGTTTTCATGGATGCTTAAGAATATCACTTATCTATAAACCTATCTCTGCCACATCCTCTTCCTGAGCATCTCTGAATAAGTATTTCTCATTGCCGCATACATTTGAAATACCAGGATATTATTGCCCTTTGTGGAAGCTGGGAAAGCCAGGCACAAAAACTGTGATTTCCTCGAGATCATAAAAGTATTCTGGGAGAACAATCAGGATTTCCACTATTTGGGAGAAAGCATTTACTACTGTTCCCTGTTTCTAATATTTTCATGAGCATCTGCCACAAAAATGGCACAAATTGTTTTTTCCTGTTGGAAAGAGAAGCCATGGAAAAAAAGAGATAGGGTTTGAGCTTATCCTCATGTGGAATGGAATTGTCTCCTTTGCATCAGAGAGAAGCCAGCTGGGTTTGTAACTTGTACTGCTGATGCCACTGAATAGGCAATCATCACACAAAAGTATCATAAGGAAAGGATGGCTGGAGTTAAACCTTCTGGCAAGAGGCAAGATGGGTACTTCTGCCTCACAAAAGAAACAATTTGAAATGTGAGTTATAAACAGGCTGTGTGCCCTGCACCTCCTGATGCTTAATTGATACCTTACACTGACAAAGTATGGTTGGTACATCTCTCACTCCCAACAAATCAGGTACAACTACAGACTCCTCTAAAAGATAATAGTTTTGTTCACATTTACAGTACTTACTAAAACTTGCCAGAAACTGAAATTTCTGATAATTCCACACTGGTGTTCTTCTCAGGATAAGTAAAAAATTTCCTTTGGTTTTTTTATTTCTTTTGTTTGTTTGTTTGTTTATCTTTTTAGAGAAAGAGGAAAATCTTGTGCTTCCATGCCATTAGATTTGAAACACTGAAGATTCCCTTGATACAGAGCAATATTTGCCTGCACTGCTGCAGTGTCTGTGGGGACTGGCATCCAGATGCCCCATTCTCTTGCAGAACCTGAGCTGAGCTAACCTGAGTTTCTCAGGATCTCTGTGGCATTTGATGCTGAGAAGGGAACCATGTTCTCTATGAGAAAAAATGTTCAAGAGTGAAGGCCAACACAAAACAGGCTGTGAGTAGAAGGTATGCACTTCCCATAGGGACATCCACTGATCCAAGGAGTTCCCAATTTAGGCAAAGCTGAAATGAAAGAATAAGATACAAAATATTTTGGCTTTTGCCCAGGCAATGATGTTGACTCAGAAATCTCATATCCTCCACAAAGTAATTTTTTCATTTGGAAGATGTCAGCTGTAAGTCCCTTGCCCACTTGTACTTTCACTATTTTTAGGGGAATAACTACAGCTATGCACACATCCATTGAAACACCTTGATTTTTCCTCCTGATCCACAGTCCCAGTTGCTTATGTCTCCCCAGGGTTCATTGGGTCCCTCCAGTACAAGTGAGAATCACAGATGTACCTAATTCCATTCCATACAATATTCCTGTTCTTTCCTAAGGTTTGTCCAGCTAATTCCCTTTGCTAGATTGGTGAAAAAAAAAAAATACTCTCTTTAACAATATTGAAAGTAATGCAGACTGGCAGTAGAACCTCCTTTTCTTCAAAATCTCGTTGCACAAGTGTTTGATTGTGCAGCAGTTCAGTAGTCATTCATTCCCTCGCCTACATCACTGTCAGCAAGTGGCTCCTAATTTCCCATCTGATACAGACACACCAAGGGAAGAAGCTGTCTGTGGGAAAAATTAAAAGAACAGCAGCAACTCAGAGTGATTATGTCATTTAGTGCTGTGTTGATTAAGCTGGAATGAAAAAAAAAGGACAAATGCTCTATCCCCTTCCTGGCTTTTCACCTGCACATTTTCTTTCAAAGCAGCAAGCAGCATAATTTTTTTATTAAGGATCACTTCAGCAAGAAACTAGCTTTTGTTTCTCACATGGCCCATTGCTGTTATCACTAAATTATCTCAAAACTTTTACCAAGGCTATTGCTTTTAAAAAAACTATCCCACAAACACAGTAAAGCCCATAGACACTAGCCATCTGCAGCCAAACTGCTGCTAGGAAGTCTCAGAGCAGGCTGAGACATGCTGCCCATTATAGAGGTCCTGATTCTCTCTGTAAATGCAAAACCTGCTAACACAGATATCCTCGTCAAATTCTGATCTGTATGTTTGCTTTAGAACTGGCTAATGCTTCCCTTCCCGGTGTGATCAGATACTGCTGTGGAAACTTGCCATGTATTTTACTGAGATCTGTCTTAAGAAATCTCAGGTTTTCTACCTGTGACAGCTACTGGAATGTCAGTCAGCTGATTTTTCCAAGATGCTAAAATACCCATATTTTCCTGAAAAGCCAAAGCAAGGCATCTGTGGGTTTGACATTAAACCTCCGTGTTGTTTACTTCATCCCTTCAAGTTAGTCTAGGTTATTAACCCTCTGCTGTGATTCAGGGACCCTAACTCCTACTCCCCTCAGCAGTGCTGAGTCTGTAGGAAAAACTGATGTCTTCCATCACAAAGAGAATGAGTAAAGGAGGCCTCTCACTTCTGGCATCTGTCCAACCAATAAATGTTCTAAAAAACAATAAAAATTGGAAATCAAAAGCACGGGTAAGCAAATCTGACAGAGCAAGAGAAAGAATGAAATCACAAACGTGAAATCATAAACAACCACTTCCTGAATAACCCCTCACTCTCAGAGTATCAGCTATGATGCCTTCTACTTTCCTACATCAATCACCCTCCACTTTTGTGATAGCTATGCAAAAATCAGAAGTCCCTCCCCAAAGCCAAAAGAAACTATGAATACTGAAACCAGTAGGAGAAGCCTCATCTCTGCTGCTAGAGTTCTAGCAGGTAATGATTTAGCAATTAAAAATGAACTATCCCTACACCATGCTTATCTCCCCACTGTCATGTTCAAGTTCTTGAAGGCCTAATGGGCGTGATTTTATTACTGGAGATAAAATGTAATGGTACCAGAGAGTTTCACTCTGCCCAGCACTACAATTGTGTTTGGCTGTACTTCTCATTAAGCGTGGATGAACAGCAATGGCTGAGACAATTTTCTCTACTGAAGTGCCACTGCTGACATTTATTACTCCAATGAGTAGCACTGACTTTTGTTTCAGTGTTGTTAGGTAAACTTAAACTTCCGTGTTTACAAGACAGCAAAATATTTTTTGTCAGGAGGGATGACACTCTACTGTCATGTCCTCCATGTTGAGGAAATACCAAGGAGTGTTGAAATGGCTTAAAGGTGGAAGTGTTGATGAATGACAATCACTGAAAAATGTCTGTGACTGCTGTGCAGAGGGATCTGTTTCCTCCCCTGCAAGAACATTAGTTTGCCTGTGCTCTGCTATGACTAATAATGGATAATGCTGGTTCTATCAAGAAAAGCTATTTAAAATCTTGGTGCTTGCTTTGGGATTTAGACCTCTGGAAGGGCAAAATACATCCTTGTCAGAGGTCAGATTGCTGGCTGGATTGATGTTTCTGAGGCATTCTAGAATTTTCCATTAATAGCAGAGCTGAGTATCACATAATTTTAAAATTATTTATTAATATTCTTTTTAATAATATATATATAATTATAATTATTCATATTATACTGTGAGGCAATTCTCCTTGTTTGTAAAGAGGAGGGGAAGAAAGAATCAGATCTTCTGGTAATATTTGTGGATATTCCAGATGTTATTTTCTCCGGCTGTTCTCCCTGTCCTACATGGAGGTTTCTGTATTACGAGCAGTTTAGTACAGTCTCCCTTCTGCTGCAGCTCACAGGCTGATGTACACACTGAAGTACTGAGCAGTCAACAGCATTTCCTTCTGCTGAGAGCATAACTCCTGGAAGGAACCTGTTAGTCCCCTGCTTCCTCTTCTGGAGGCAGAGTCCATGGAGATTTAAACAATGACTGACCTCAGGACCTCACCTGAAAGTATCTGAAAGAGTTGGAGCAAAATGACAGATTTCGGTAGGGTCTCTTCAGTTCCAGGCAAATCCACAGGGCATGTCTGTAGTTAGAGGATTTTGGAAACAGCAAAACTACACATCACAGAAGTGATGGCAAGAGCAACCCTGACCCTGTCAGTTCTCTTCTAACTCTGTGCTGCTCACCTGTAAGATGACCTTTCTTTACCTTCAGGAGTATATCTGAATTTAAATATTTTATCTGAATCTGGATTGCAAAACCTCTTCTTCCATCAAAAGAGATTTTTTACGGAAACACCAGTGCGTGTGTCTGTGTGTGTGTGTATGCATACGTGTATATTTTAGCATCGCATTACATAGACACTTTTCTGAGTTTGGGTTCTTTTTTTTCCAGTAAGTAGAAAAGCAGAATTTTCTTTCTGACTCTGTTCAATGTTAAAGTGGCTTTCATTTTTTGTTGCTGTTCTGGCTTTTTTAAATTAAGACTTGGCTCTGTGTTTGTGAGTGAGAGAAAATGCTTGTGTCTGGAGGGGTTTAAAAAGTTTGGGATTTATATACTTCAAGAAGTAGAAATAAAAAAGACCAGAATTGGATTTAACTAGAACCACTCTTGATTTGCATGCTAAAAGGTATCTGACAAGTGTAGTGGTGCAGCCAAATCTCACTAAAGGGTTCCTCCTTTCTTTGCCCACTCAAAATGACAAAACTGTCACAAAGACAGGTCTTCAGAGACATCACAGCTGAAGCTGTTACCAAAGGCACAAAAGTCTTTAGAAAGACAAGTACTCTTTCTCCTGTCACTTTAACACAGCCCAGTCTCACAAACCATATGTAAGGCCAGTGCACTGCCGGCGTTTTCAGTGAGCAAACAGGACGGGGAGCTTGGAAAAGCATTCCAGGAGCCTTTTATTTTTTTCTTCCATTATCAGTCTCACATACCAAGTTGAGACAGAGATGGTACAAAGCTCACGCCATCACAGACATCCAAAGGCTTCCTGGTTACAGAGCATTCTTAAAAGCTTCTCAGCCAATAGTGTGCTTGTAAAAGTTACAGACAACTGTTTTAACCAAGCATAAACAGCGCACGTACATCTGTTGTATACAATACTCACTTGTTATACCTTACATAAGAACACACAATATTCCATTATTAAGTTTAAACTTATCTATCTAACCATATTTTTTGCAAGTTCAAAACCTATTTCAGCCAAATCCAGAAACTCTAACCCTTGTTTTATTGTCCTTGCTTGCTATTAATTTTATCCTCTTCTGTCTTCAAGTTTTCACAGCTAAAAATGATCCCTAAACTCTTTTGCTTTATTCCTGAATCTTGCTTTCTCCTCACACCTAAGAGCCTTTTCACCTTCTGCGTTTCCCTACAGTGCACAGGAGCTTCTTCCAGACAAGGGGCTTGAAAAGATATCTGCCATGAATGTCACTGATCCTTTTTTGATTGTGTTGTGCTGAATCTCTTTGCAGACTCTTTGTCTACAGAACGGGTTGTGTTCTCATTGACATGAATCCCCTGGCTGCAGGCTTTCCCTCTCCTTTGAAAATCTGCTATATTTCAGTCCTGGAGTAGTTAACATCAGGACAAAGGAAGCAAGAGAGTACACTTTCAACTTTGTTCGCATTGAAAAATTTGTGTATGACATTTGACCAGAAACAGTTGTATTTCGATGAAAGATGCATGAATCAGGTGAAAATAAATCCAGTATCTCTCCATAAGTCAGGTAAACTTATCTCTGCAGAGCAGCTGGGAGTTCCAGGAACAAGAAAGAGCCTCATTCTATCTTGAAAGCTCTGCAGTGTTAGTCACAGACTGGAATATGTATATTAATATATGTAGAAGCTTACATGTATATAGGATAGAATAGAATATTTCAGTTAGAAGGGACTTGCAATCATCATCTACTTCAGCTGCCTGACCTCTTCAGGGCCATCCCTGAAGTTTGTCCAAATGCCTCTTAAATGCTGGCAGACTCGAGGCATCAGCACCAGAAGAGCTCAGCACCTCCCTCTCCACTTCCCGTTCTCAGGAAAGTGCAGAGAGCAGCGAGGTCGCCCCTCAGCCTTCTCTTCAAACTGCACAAACCCAGAGTCCTCAGCACATATTATGCAACCAATATAATGGGGAGGGGGGCTGTGAAGAAAGAATGATTCAGCAGTATGATTAACTTCTGAAAATTCTGCTTAATACCCAGGTAACTGTTGAGCATTTTCACCCTATACTCCTTGTAGAGGTAATGAAGAGCTATAGGTACCTCCAGAGGCTAATTTAGTCCACTGCTCTCTTATAAAGTAATTAGGCTTCATCACATAAGGAGAAATCTGGGCTTTCAACTTGCCAATAATCTTTAAATGAGCACCTGAACTCCCTCTGCAGCTTGAGATCTACAAAACATTTCTTCAGCTCCCATCCAAAATGTTTGCATCTTGTGTTGCACAGCTTCCTGGGAGAATATTCCTGGCGCTGTTCCTGGCAAAAGAAATCAGGCAAAAATAGCCTTTAGACTGTTAACTTGCTTCAGGCTTTTTAAATGTTTTCTGGCAAAAAAAACCCCAAAAAAACATGCCTGTTCCTACATTCAGTATTCTGGTGAGCTTTGAAATAGACTTAGATTTTATTTTTAAATGTATTTAATCCACCAAGACTCAACAAACACAGTGGGCTGCTCTGACTAGAAAGATTTTGTTTTGCATTCCTAACTTAAAACTAAAATAAATGTCACTTTATATTAACCTCAGATTCTTGTTTAAATAGATTCCATTCCATTCCATGAACAAAGAAAAATATAAATGCTTAAAGAAAAACAACCAAACAGACGACCTCCCTATTTTTATATCATTTAAATGCCACATTTTCTTTTACCTCCTAATCGTTTTCATTAGAATTTCTTTTCATAATAGTTGAAATTCAAAAGATAATTTAAGGTTTATAATTTAAACTTATTTATTCAGTTAAAAAAAAGCTTTGTCACAATTCATTAGTACCATAATCTAGATCGTGCTACTTTTTACATTATAAATATAAGGATGAGAAATCATAAACGGACATGATTTTTCTTCCTGTGGAGTTCAAATGTTAATTTATATCCAAGCAAGACAATTTAGGAACAGATATTCCTTCTGTCAAGAGTTGTGCTACAGGTATAAAAATAAAAGAGACTAATTTCCTTGGTTAGTTGATTCAGAGTAAATGCATTTCTGTGACGAAAACAAACACCTAGGACACTTGGGAGGCTTGGGGGCTTTCTGAAGGCACATTCACAACCTGAATAAGTCATATCATAATTGCATCTCTCAGTTGCCATGTACATATAGTGGTGAAATAATCACGCCTGCTTCAAAATGGAGAACACAAGTGTGCTGTACTTTATAAAGTCAGAGGAAGAAAATAAGTTAGAGCATACTGGCCAGGGACTGGGTATGAAAACCAGGTTACAAAGCCTTTTCCTGGTGAGGGTCTGATCAGAAATGGAGGATGGGGAAAGCTGTCCTATGAAGTGATGCATTCAATGTCAAGCCAAGCTTTTCCCAAGTGGAGACACTTCAAACAGCTCATCTGTCCCAGGTGGACAGCTTGGTGGCAGGCTCTAAAATATTCCTGCTCTTTTTCATGTCTATAAACAAGTTGACTCAGAAGAGACATCCCAACCTGTGCATGTAGGACCTAAGCTGAGCCAGCCAATACAGTACCTATCATGCCAGTTCAAGCAGGAGGAACTAGCACTTTCACTGGAGAGGACATTCCCACCTTTCTCCCAGCTCTGACTTCTCACTCCTGCTCCGTCCATGATCCTTTCTTTTACAACACTACAAGCATCTGTGTGACTGTGCTGTGAACTGATCAGGTGAAAAACTATTTTAAAAAGGGCTAATTTTCTTGTCCCAACCTAGGATGAGGAAATTTCTTAAGCTGAATTTATTCACAAGGGGTTAGAGTTTGTGTAATCATGCAGGAGGAAATTTGGTGAAAGAAAGAAAAAATGGGAGAAGCGCCAGATTTTAAGAAAGTTAAATTCCTTCTCAGTGTTCCTCTTTCAGATTTGTAATTCAGCCTTCTCTGTTTGATGTGATGAATCTGAACTTCAATATCCTTACAAACCCACTTTCTTCTCCTTGAACACTTGTAAATGCTGTGAAAGCCATTATCCATGCCTATTGACAGGCAGTGTGTGTAGATAGAATATAGTTTATGTGTACACAGAGAGACATAAAGGTTATGGGAGGAACAACACGGAAGATGTTGTTCTCCTCAGGTCTCAATGTGGATCAAGCAAAAATTTTTTTTCTACCAGATGCAACCTTTTAAAGCAATGCAAATTGTAGTTCAGCCTTAGGAAGTGGCACCAGGAGCTTTGACAGGCACAACGTGAATGACACAAATGCCCCACCTGACTTAGGCGTAGCCATCAAATTAAACAAAGTTGATGGGGAGGAGGGCTACCATCCTCACACTTCCATAATAATATTAATTAAATTCATTGGCCTACTTGGAGATTAAAATGGGTCAGATTTGTAAGTTTTGTTCTGTTTGAAGATTTATTCAAGAGGATAAATACTCACAGGCAAACTCTCCTTCTGAGCATTTCATATATTGTTTGTGCATGCAGGAGTTGGAAAAGCAAGGGAAAAAAAAACCTCACTGCTTCCTAGGGAACAGTTGTGTTCTTTGACTTTACTTTTACATCATGTCTTCCTTCCTTCTTTTTTCTTGAACATCTAAAGATATTTCACACATATAGTTTGTCCATTTGCATACTAGAGGGGCATGAAGTCCATGTAAAGTAAAATCTTACATTTGGTTTTGAGAGAGATGATCAGTGAGTGATAAATTCACCCATGTAAAAGCACCTATCAAGTTATATGTTTATGATTTTAACACATACATGCCATTAACCCATGGATTAGTACTTCTTCAAGAATATAGGATATGATATACATCCCACTTCCATCATGTTTCCAATGAAAGTAATGTCTACTTTCATATGTACATTTCTAATTAGTAAAGGAACTGATTTATGCATTTATCATCTAATAATATGAAAGATGAGATTTGATTCACCAGGTCTCTAAGTGCAGACAAAGACCTGTCTGCTGTATACAAGTCCAAGTAAAACCCCTACTCTCCCTCCTGAAGTCTTTTCCCAGCAAGAAATCTCTTGTTCACAGTCTGTAAGAACAAGATTTCTAGGAGGACTCAATGTACATGTCCCACACTCTGAGAATTGTCCATGTGGCCTAGCAACACACATCCTTTCCATGTTAGGCTGGGAAGTGTGCTGGAGGCACGACACAATGGAACAGGGACACTGAATAATCCTGGCGGGGCAGAAGGTCAGGTTCTTTGCAGGAATGAGATACCATGGGAAGCAGCTGGTACTTTTTCTAGTCTTCCTATAAAAGTATTGATTAATGCCGAAACCTTGCTGAAAAGTTTACAGTTCATTATAAAATAAAAATTGTTTCTCCTCTCATCATGGGGGCTTCATTCATGTCAACATCTTCTGTATGCAGTATCCTGTGCTATAATGGGAATGTATCCATTCATCACATCACAATTGCATCCACACCTATCCTTACCTTGAAGCTTTTACTGTTAAAAGAAGTGATAATGAAAAGGTGGGGAAAGGAAGTACCTTTGTCCCTGCTGTACAGACAGAGAACTGAAAGAGAATAAACTCACCTCATCTGCAGCACCTGAAGCCAGTCTTGCAGTCAGTAGGTAGTTAGGTTGCAGTCCTGAAACATTTTAAGATCATTTCATTTGCTAAGGTCATACAGCAAGTCTCAAGAGGATCCCATCTCCCACATCCTCTCATAGTGCTCCAGTGAGAAAACACTTTTCCTTTCCCCTGCTAATGTTCACCAAGTTAAACCATCAGAGAAGTCACTATGTCCTCTAAGCATCACATAGACCTGTAAGCGTTTGCTGCCACAAATCTATCTCCCAGCAGCACAGAAAGAACACTTAGCAGTTCTATCCACTTCCTTGTTGTTGGTATGTCAGGGCAGTGGTACAAATTCATTGCTGCTTGTCAGCTGTCTGGCATCTGCTGACAATATCTACAGGAAAAGTGAGTGGTTGTATTTAAATATCTGTCAGCAAATATGGCAAAAGACATGAATACTTCTCTGGGATTTGTGATGACCTTTTCATTTGCCTTGAAGAGTTGTCTTCCTCTGATCAAGAAACTAATTAGATTGCTGAAATTTGCTGTACATCTCTATCACTGCATCAGGGAAATCCATTTCTCCTTTTGACAATCACTCTGCAGGATATCTCCATTCTTCCCAGAAGCCTGTGGCTACAAATGGTTACACTTTCTCCACAGCTGAAGCCTGGGCTTTTTTTCTGTGAAGGTGACAGCAGACTGACCAACCTTGGTTGTAAGCAATCACAATATTTGGCAAAGTTGAATTACGTTGGAAGCTCAAAATACTGAGCTTCTACAGCCCATTGGTAGAGTTCTATAATGGGCCCCAAGCTTACAGCTCTTGAAAATAGGCTGAAGGGGTGAAAAGGAGCCACACCTTTGCAGGTATCAAGAAGAATCAGAATTTTCTGATTCTACACAGGGCATACATGCACCTGAATTTTCATAGGATGGGGAGGGCGCATCTAGAAACAAGCTGGTAAAATGGATTTTCAGTGGCACAGCAACCATCAGTGGTGCTGAGAATGAGGCTGCTGTCTGCACAGTCACATCGATGAGCAATAGAACTGTGGCATGGCCCATGATCTCAGTGGATTGTTTGGTATTCAACGTCATGATTTGCTGAAGACAATTGGGAATTCAAGGAGTTGCCAGGAAACACTCACAGAAGTGCCAGGTGGATTAATCTCTTTTACACTGGAAAAGAGATGTAGATTCAAACTCCATCTGTTCACCACAGCATTTACCTTGGAGGAGATTTTTCTTCTGGACTATGCTGCCTCTGGGAACAGGCGGACATCTCACAACAGGTAATGCCAGGTGAATACACCTCCAAACCACGAGTGGGTTCTTTCTGGGATTTATTGGTTTGCAGAAGTTTCCCAATGAGAAGAACCACTGAAGTCTTCAGTCTGCACTCCTCCATAGAACCGGCCCTTGGAGTTCATGCAGTTGCTCTCCCCCAGTAGCTGTGGCCAGCTAAACCCTGCCAGGACAGGGATGTTGCGCAGCAGGCAACTACTTCCAGGGCAGATAAAGTGTGCACCTACTCCCCTCTTCCAGACAAAATGACACTGCTCCATCTAAACCAAGGTGTGAAAATAATCAAAAATACCAATTTTATGTGAAGATTTTCTTTTTTTACTTTGTTTAGAAGACTCTCTATGGAGAGAAGTGGGCTGTTCTTGTCAGCTCAGGAGGGCTATGTGTAGGTACCTTATCCATGTGCCCAGCAGGGCTGCTCTCTGGAGAAAGGCATCATTTCCTGTGTTCTCAGTGCCAGTAATACATATCCCAGTGCACATTCAGCTGGGTCATAAAACTTCTCTTTGCTTACAATAACTATGAAAGCACTAAGTGCATTAAATTAAAATACTGTTAAAGTGGTTTATGGGAACTCCTTATAAATAATCATCAAGATCTAACTCCTGGGAAAACACAGTATTTCATGCAGTTTTGTTCCTTGCTGTCTAGAGAGAAGGCAAGCTTCATAAATATGCACCTTCTCTATTAACTGTTACAATTCTTGCCTTTCTTTGAGAAAGTTTTCTTCCTTTTTGCAGACTTCACACTTCCAAAACACAAACACACAACTGTGTGGGTCATTAAAATCCTGAACCCTGCTGGTTTTCTGGGCAGGAAGTAATTCAGGAACCCATGTCAACATGCAGCTTAGATTGCTCCAATTTTGAATTCTTAAATGGGACCCTGAGCCAAAATCCCTTTGTTGACAATATCAGTTCCCAGTGATGCTGCTGGTGAACCTCCATTTGTCTCATTAGTCCATATGACCTCTTATGACCGGGTTTTGGGATCCCCAAATGTGGTGACACACCAGTGGTGTCTCCTGTCACTGTGTGCTCACCATCTGTCTGCCAGCCCTCTTCCTCTTGCTGGCACCCACGTGTGAGTGTGACTGAGACTCATGTAGACAGATGGACAGACAGACAGACAGAAAGGCTGATGCATAGATACTCACTCCTCTGCTTCAAAAATTTTCACCTTCTCAGATGAGAAATTTTTTCTCTTTGTCTAAAAAGAGGTGGGGGAGGGGAAGGCTTGAAAAGGAGATCTCTGTTTCATGAATGCTTTCATCTAATCCTTCAGTGTTTTATCACTCATCCCTAGACTTAAAAGACTAAAAATATGATTCCATGGGAAATTAGACCTGAATTACATATTAGTGGAAATCAATATGCAACCAGCCTTAACTATAATGCTCCTTACATGCTGCAATATTATTTATATTGTATATAGATACTTGAATTAGTCTTTATCCTCTTTTAATAGAGACTTCTCATTAAAATGTTTTGGATTTGGCTTGGTTTAATTTTGTATGCTTTTCTTAACTCTTTTTTTTTCTCTTCTCTCTGTAAATTGTGTTCTGGTTTATGGAGGAAAAAAGTTAATTTTCTGAAGCTGAGATACTCTTTATATGACTAAATTTTAATATTACTCTAAATTTCTCCTTTTACTTCTGCACTTCCCTTTACTTGGCAGATGGAAGGGAGGGAAGTGAAAGGGGAGGAGTGGTAAAATACTTCAAAATATCCCCAGGAAAGAAACATGTTTATTCTTTGAAACTTAAATACCTCAAAAACGTTTTTTATAGTAATTTCTAATGCACAGAAGCTTTTTACATTATCATCTATCAAACAAGATGATCAATTTAAAAAGTTATTGACTATTTTCCAGGACAGCTCTGGTTCAGAAGTCCCCATGCCATGAATTTTAGGGGCTGTGGGATGTTTCATGCCATTATATACCACAGAGAACTCACATTTTCTGAGGTCGTTGCATTTGTATTTACACTCTGTATTTACAAAACCTCAGCTACGCTGGCATTCCTAATCTGGATCTGCCCAATGACCCAGTCCTCTCTCACCAACCATGACCAGAACCAGCTGCTCCCAATAGCAAAAATTGAGCTTTTGCAATAACCTACCCAGGATGAATGTTCCTGTCCAGCCACCATTAGTTAGTTAATCTACTATAACAATTTTTAAAAGCACATCATGAACATTGGGCCAAATGAGTCTAAGAATGCTGCATCAGTAAAAGGTCTCATTTAGTTGGCTGCAGCTGAGCAATGCAGGTGATCAGCCAAAGCACCACAAATGGATGAATTCACAGTACAAGACAACACTGTAGTTAATTTACTTTCTTTTAAATTCTTTCTGGATCATTTTGACAAGCAAGATGTGTCAGACCAGAAAATGGCCATGATATTGCCCAGAGGAGCAGGCATGTCTATTTGGTTATGATCATATTCTAATAATTTCCCAATAGTCATAAAGCTGAGCATAGGGAGCTCTGATAGATGGGTTTAATGGACTGACACTGATCAAAGGGAAAATGTGAGTTAGGTACTACGAGCAAGGGTCTAACTGAGATTCACCAGAGGATGCAACAGTCTCCTGAGCTGGATGCTCCATCAAACAAGTCACTTAAGACCACACTGGAGAGAAGCACTGAACTGTTCAAATGTTCTGCTGGGGAGTGAACAGACACACAGCAGTGGAAGGAAACATCCAGGCATTCAGCACTTCACTTGCAGGCAGCAGGAATTTAGGATGGGAATCTATGCTAGATCAAACCATTTAAGTAGAGATATCCACATCTGGGTATCTACACTGGGGCAAGGTGCTTGAATAGCTGCTGCAGTCAGTGGACACTCCAGTCTTTCTAAAGCAGGCAGTGGCTGGGGGGCTGAATGAGCAGCTCTGCAGCCTCCAAAACAGGTTCTTTATTGACTGTCCTGGAAGATCAGACATCATTTCTCACCTAGATATGTAGGATAAAGTTATTAATCTTGAAATGAATTCCAGCTCTTTCCCAAGAGGAACTGTCATTGTGTGGACACCATTGAGCAACCAGTGAAACAAACACCACGTGCCCCCATGAATTTGCACTGTAAAACGCACGTAATTTGCAAGGAGAGTAATGGCTCAATTTAGTGTCCTGGATGAATGCATGCAGAGCTGTTTGAGGTGTCCTGGGCTCTCCAGTGCAGACACATAGGTTTGGCAGATGTGACACAGGACTCACAGAAGAGCAGTGACATTCTAGAGCAATAGCTGGTGACCAGACATGATACCATAGGGTATCTTAAGTGACACCATATTCCTATGTTTGAACAACCATAGCTACTATTCTCAATATGGGAAACTGCTGTCTTTTATTAGTGCTTAATTCCTCTGTTGGTAAGGAACCATTCTTTTCTTTCAGGTAAGGGAAATAACCTATTCAGGCTCCAGAGCTGCATTTGATATGGTGCAGCCTGGGAATATAGCAGTTACACTGCAGAAAATCATTATTAGTAGAATAACTACAAGGCAAGTCATTATTAGAGAGGAGATTACAATGGCATGTGTTAAAATGAGAAATATTTAGCTGAAGGGAAGTTATTTTTGGAATTCCGTAGAACTGGCATCAGGATGATATTTCTTCAGAAATGTAACATAACATACAGAGGCTGTGCTTATGAAATTTGCTACAATACAGAGTTAGTCGCACCGGAAAAAATTAAAGAAAATCTGAATATTACTAGTATGAATGAGATGGCTTTAAGGTCTGTATTAATTGAAATCAGATGATTAAAGTTCAAGTACTTGTTCCCAGAAAGTATAGTCAATATTCTTATTGAAAATAAGCCATATTTATTCTTGAATCCTTTTTTATGAAATGGCAGAGGAAAAGTAATATTTAGATAAATAACTCAACAGCAGTTTGAGCAAGAGCCACTTGGATGATGTGACCAAGAAAAATGCAAATATTCCTCCAGAAGAAAGTATTTAATGTCTCTGCAAAAGACATCAGAAAAAATGCACAGAATTTTGCCAGCTGGATCCTAGAAACATCATTTACACTGGACTACAGATGTAGAAGGGAGATGGGAATGAGCAGAGAAATTCAGAAGCAGTTGTGAAAAAGAGGGTTGTAAAGACAGTAGAGACACTAAGTTAATTTTGTTTCATCTGGTGGAACAAAGTCCAGGAGGAGGTAGAATAATTTTGCTGAATTAAACATCTGGGAGCAGCCATAGACTCATTTGCTGGAAGGCATCGCCAGGGATCCTCTTGTCCAGCTTCAGCTTGAGCCAGTACTGTCAGCACCAGTAGTTCAGGTCAACAGTGGCTCTGTAAAAACAAACCTTATGAACAGTTAAGATGGGGATGCCACACCTTCCCTGGTGGTCACTGCCAATAAACTCAGGGAATTCTCTCCTAATGTCCAGCCTGAACCTCTCCAGCCATGGTTTGTGACCATTACCCCTTGTTATGTTCTCTGATGGTACCCAGAGCATTCACAGATCACCTCTGTCTCCGAAAAAAAAAGAAGGAATATTTGAACTAAGGAGGATACAGTCCTAAAGGGATGGATATAAATCTGTCTTGAGTAAGTCAAAACTAGAGGAACTTCTTCTCTGTTAATGGTCTGGGGCTGTGGAGCAGATTTTGGTCTCCCAGGGATACTGGGAATCAGAAAAAGGTAAGACAGTCCATCAACCTTAAGGTGAAATAGAGTTATAAATTTCTGACTGTGAATCAAATGCTTCTTGGCTAGGATGTGGAAGAAAGAGTCTTAGGCTCTCTGATGTCTTTCCAGCTCTCTGTTCTGCAGGCCCAAGTTTCTCCCATAATTTTCCCTATCTAATAAAGCAAAGACTTTGCAAATCTTTGCACCTTTCTCAGATGCAACAGCTAGTGGTTATATTACTAATGATGGTTAATCATTTTAACATAATCCAAGCACTGTTTGCTAAATCTTCCAACCACCTAGACCATGAGTCTGGCAGGGGTAGAAAGGTAAATCACTATCAGAGGTCTGCAGTGGGTCACTGTTATTCACAGCAAATTGTCCCCTGAAATTCCTCACAAACCCTTCATGGAGACAAACATTCACCATAATAGATTTCTTTGCAAGGATATTTTCTACAAAGCTGATAATATCAGCTTAATATCAGCTATAAAATGCACACAGAATTTCTTTTACATCAGGGATATGATTTTTTCTAGGAATGATTTTTTTTCGTGGGTGACCTTGTACAGTATTATTCAAGAGTTTTTCCAGCACTGAAATAGAGTTATAAACATGTCTCAGCTTTATATATACACAGGTATTACAAAAAGTAATAATTCTGATGATGCCTTTGAATGGAAAGGAAATCAAATTTGATTACTTGCCAAATGCTACTGTAATATTATTAAATGTGGAAGTTACTTATTCATAGAAAATTCCCTCATTTTATTTGTTTTCAGGAAAGAAAGTCTTATTCTTTGGCATTTTCTTTTTCCTGCTTCTCTTTTTTTCAGTCTCTTCTTCATCTGTGACACAAAAGCATTTTCTTTGCAGAGACATGACTTTATTAATTCAGGATTATTCGTTTGTGACACTAGTTTCCTCAGCTTCTGTCTGAATACCTTTATTCCAGACTCCTTCTCACATTTTGAAATTACAATATAGTACTGAAAGAGAACAGTTCTTGTATTTTTCCCCTTCAAGAAATAAAATAAATTAATAAAGAGATCAGACAACACTGTTTGCAGGTGTTTCTGTGTGAAACAATTGATATTATTGTATAAAAGGAAATGCAATGAGATGAATTTTACTGAATTCCTTAGGGAAATCATTCAATATGCACTCTTATCAAAGTCTAATAATGGCCCTTCTGCTGCCTGTTTGCTTTGATGAAGCTGATAATAACAGAAATCTACATTTATTTGCATTTTTTTCTGCTAGAATTCACTGAGGCATCTCCAAATGTAATTTTGAAGTATTAACACATGGAGATTTGTGAGTTGCATTTGTGAGTTGCATTAAGTAGAAAGAGATCAGACACAAACTCATGAGACAAATTCCCAGGGCTGTGCCTGACGCCCTGCATCCTTTCTGAGTGTCACCAGACATGAGTATTCCCCTCTGCTTCAGATATCCAGTCAGAGTCAGGGCAGCAAGGGTGCATCTAGTGTGAGGAGAGAGTGAGCTGCTAAATTAACATTTTTGCAGATTTATTGAGGCAAGCTACAAAGATGTAGTAAGGAGGTAGAAAACCCTGCAAGTTAAAAGGAAATCAACCATAGCTCCCTTCTCCAGGGTCGTGTCTCTGTCTAGAGACATTAATCCACTAACACTTAATTCTCAGAGTCCAGATATGATCCCACCACATAAGTTTTTAAAGGTTTCATACAGGAGGTAGAAGACTGTGGTAGACTTCAAGTTCTGGTTCAAGACCTATCACTAGCTAAAAACCAACCTGACTACTGCCAAAATCTGGAAGAATCCAAACCAAATGTTTATACCTTAAGTTTTGTCAACTTTGCATATCTTGGTTCTCTGTTTGAAAATATGGTTTTCTGAACGGTCAAGGAAACTGATTTAACTGTTGCAATGGATGTGAAAAATTTGTGGAAAATTTCTGATTTGGAAAACAGTTTTCTAAAGAACCTTTTCCAAAGAAAACCAGTTCTCATTGGAATGCCAAGGGATTTGAATGCCTCTGCTCAGATCTAAAGATGGCTTCAAAGACAGTCTAG
Source organism: Corvus cornix cornix (assembly GCF_000738735.6). Classification (NCBI taxonomy): domain Eukaryota; kingdom Metazoa; phylum Chordata; class Aves; order Passeriformes; family Corvidae; genus Corvus; species Corvus cornix. The sequence goes on from NC_046336.1 coordinate 11,146,936, forward strand.
GGGAAATCACTGAAAGAAGTCACCACACAGCAACTGGCTCACTCACATCCTTCTTACCAAGATTTCAGCATAATACTCTCGATAATCTGCATTATTAGTTCTTTATTCCCATTTTTTCTTTCATTTCTACAAATCCCTCCTTGTCACACAGTTACTGCCTGCAACAAGGCAAGAGCTGCTCGTGCTAACTCCACGTGCTTTATTCCATTCCTCCAGTGAGGATTCTGCATTGACTCAGCTCTCTTCCTCTCAAGAGCCTGAGACAAACTTTGTGGCTTCCAAAAACTTCCCCAATCAATACCTCCTAAGGTTCCTGAAGTGCTGTAATCTGAAACAAGGTCTGTGAAGCAAAACTGAAAATGAGCTCAGCAGGGTTTAGCCACAGCCTGTTATCTGTCACAGGAGGATTTGTTTTTTTTCTGCATGGTTTTGGGGTTTCTTTGGTTGCTCTTTGCAAGTTTGTTTTTCACTAACTTTCACTTCTCAAAAGTCAGCTCCTCTTTCTGAATCTTCAAGCTGTAGCCATGCACCACGAAAAGTGCCAATCAGACTTTGAGCTCAATAATCAAATATTTCTGATTTCTTCAGATGTCCCAGAAACAAAAGGTGCATCTAGGCTGAAAGCATCTATTTTTATGTGTTTAGTTTGATTCTTCTCCTTCGTTGCAATTTGAAATAATTGTTGGAACAGAGACAGAGTTGCTGGTAAGGTGGTGCATCCTTACAAGGCAAAGGAAAATGTCAGGTGATTTTTTTCTCTATTCCTCAAGGAATGATCCGTTCATTTTAAGGCTTGATCGAGAAGCTTCCCTGTAGCATTATATTATTTACATCCAATCCACCAGTCACAGCTAAAAACATCCATGAGATATTAGGAAACACAAAAAATTTTCCAGTCAGAAAAGTAACTCCACGGTTATATGTTTTTACTAACACAAGTACAATTTAAGAATGTATTCACAGTGAAATTATTCATTTGTTTTTACACACATAGCTAAGAGAGGACCACTGGCTTGTGAAGATTCATGCTCAATTATTATTATTTGCTGTGATAACCATATTTACATTTTGGCATTGCTTTGATATCTGGGAAAATGCATTTTGGGTATTGCTGAATTGTCTCTGGAACACCCAAAGAACCATCAGGAGAGTCTCCTGTATAATCTCTGAAGTTTATTCCCTGGATATATGTAAATTGTCTTGCATTGTCAAGTGGGAGATGGCTGTATTCGGTTTCCTCTCTGTCTGATAAAGATTAACTTGCATAAATAGAACTTAGCATTCTGTGCATGTGACTGTTCCCAGTAAAACAGGGAGTGATGGGTTCTACCCTATGTGCCCCCATAACCAGAGCTGAGCACAAGAACCTCCTCACATCCCTTACTCTCAAATGTGTTCTCTGTGGCTGTAATAGGCTCTAATCATTCATCCAGGGCTCAACAGGTAAGTTTTCATCTCCTTAGAGAGTTAGGAAAGAATAACATAATCAATATTTTCCATTCTTTAAAAAACTATATCCAGTGAAAACCATTTTTTTTTCAAAGCAAAAAGCCATTTGACACACGTTTTTTAAGGAAGGTTATGGAGTGAGAATTTGCTGGTTTTACATTTCAGAAATTAGAATTTCCAGGGATTCTTCTGTGCAAATCTGTTTTAATTTTGACAGTGACTTGCATTTTTTGTAATACAGTAAGTTGGAAACAATTTCAGGCTCTGAAATATTTAGAAGGAAAGATTTTATTGGGGTGAAACATTTTTAAATTGTTTTATTAAAAAAAAAAGGCCGCTACTTTTGTGGGTTAATCCAGTATCAGGTCAGGATACAGCCATGAATGCGAGCAAATAGATGAATCTTCACCCAGCTCACATAAATTAGAAAGCCTTTTCTCTCTTTCTACTCTTGTCCTTCAGAATAAAATTAAACGTGATGGGGAAAAAAATGTGATCTTGTAAAATTGTGTCTGGGTATTGACTCTAACTAAATATAAAACTTGACCATCACTTTGTTTTTGTTGGGGCTTTTTGTTGGAGTTTCCTGGTGTTTGTTTTTTGTTGTGGGGTTTTGCATGGTTTTTAATTGAACAGTTTCTATAGCCAGACTGTTTCTGGAAACTTTCTCTTCTGAGTCAGGGTTCAAAAATAAAAGTCAGCTTGAAGCAAATTCATCAAGCACCACAAGAAGGAACATTTATAACAAGTGATACCATTGCAGTGAGCAGGGCTTAAACAAAGCTGAGTGATGCTATTTCAGTACTGCAGAGTCTATCCATCCTCTTCTATGAATAGTTATAATGGAGCAAAAATCATGATTAGATTTGTTTGTGCTTCGTGTGTGGTGTCTGTATTTTGTACATCTGTCAGTGTCACTGGAAATAGCTAATTCATGTGCTCTCTGCCTGAAACATACTGTAACAAATGTAAGTGTACTGAAACAAATGTTATGGCTGTAATATAAATCCTGGTTGATGGGTTTTAGTAATAGAAACACAGGGAGGGTGTTGCCAGCTGCAAGCCCAGCTTCTGATAAAACTTCAGTGGCTGCCTTTATTCATGTTCAAAGTAAAGAGATTTAACAGCAACCAGAATTAGCCACATGGAGCTCATCTCTAGGTTCAGTCTGAGAGAAATATTAAGGAAGATGCATACAGAGTCTAGTTTTAGTGGTACAGGACAGCAGGAGCTGCCATGGTACCTAGGCTGTCACCCCAGGCAGCAGTTCAGGGAACATAACAGTGGGTGTTTCCACCAACTCATCTTCCAGTTGGTCCACCAGATGCCCCATCTCATTTCCCCCCCCCTCTTCACCCTCTTCACCATGCTGACATCTCACAAAAGCTTTAATAGGGATTTATAAATACTTATCATTTCAGAGGCACTGCTGTGAGCCTAATGAAACCATTCCTTTACAGCATCAACTGATAAATCTGCATGGATTTAACAGGGAAGGTCTGGGAAAGGGAATGCTGTTCTTTTTTGTGGAGTGAGGACATTCCTCAGCACAGAAAGGTGTCTGAGGAGGTGGCTGTGGAAGGAGCCACAGCAATCAAAGTGTCTCTGACTTTTATTCAAGTTCGTGACTCACAATCCAGAAGGTGCACCATAAACTGGACCCATCCTTAGTACTAAAAAAGATATTTTGTAGCCTTTGTTATGGATTAGAAAAGCCGAGTTGAGGATTCTATTCTCACCTCAGACACTGAAAATCAAAGCTGCCTGTACTGAGAGGACTGCCAGGGAGTGTTTTCCCTTGCTTGTCTGAGTGCTGAGGCACAAAACATTTGTCTCAAGCTGAGAGTTCAACCCGAAGTCCCAAGCTGCCTTCACTGGCCATAAGGGGGGAGCCTGTGTAAGGAGAGTAGGGATACTCTCAGGGGGGACTGCAAAGGATTTTCCACTAGAGGAGCACTGCCTGTACCAGTGTGTGAAAGGTGAAGAGCACTGCTCAGCCGATTGTCAGTGCTCATCCTTTGTCTCACATTTTGGGACCGAGTCCTACAAATCTATCCCCTTAGAGGCTTACATTTCCTGTGGGTATTTGATAGCTCTCCCTTGGCTGCAATGGATAATGAAACTATGGATTGTAGGCATATACAGGGAATTTTTTACGCTGGCTTCTATGTAGTATGGGTGAATTTAATTTCACTTTTAGCTAAAAGTTAGATGCTTAGGCTGCACTCCTATCCATTGCAAGGCACAGGCATCTCCAGAGGGTCATTTTTCCCATTTGCTTTAAGTATCTAACGTAGGCTGGAATCAATCTCTTGCTGGTGATGCCACTCTACTGACTGTATATGATGGTATATGCAAGATTTTCTTAGCCTAGGTATCTAACTTTTTGGCAGATGGCTCCAACTCAATGCCATTGATATTTTTCTAAATGTTCCAATACAGATTGCAAAGCAGTTTCACACAGTTATCCTCTCCAACCACATTTACAGAAAAGGGCAGTCCTGTGTTTTTAAGAGAATTTCTCCCTCATTTCTCAAGAATAGCTAAAGGCCCCCTTAAGGTAACCAATAAAAAAATACAGATGCAGGAGGGAGAAAGTGTGTGGATTGCTTCAGTGGGAAATACAAACACATTTAATTCATTTTTTCTAGAGTTTTCAAGCACCCCGTAGGATTTTCTGCTCATACTTCCTCGGGTGAAGGCTTAGAAATCTATTTAGCCACTGTCAAATATCAAGGACTAAAAATGATACATACTTGTGGTTATGATTAATTCCTCCCATATAATCAACCATCTTCTCTTGTTTTCTGAGAGGAATGGAGTACTGCTCATTGACTGAAAAAGCACATTGTAATTTTTTGTAGTTGCTGCTTTGATTTGTGTTGGTTTCTCTTCTCTAAGCCTGACAAATGCATTGTGTATTGCATAACTCGACAGCCTTTGTCTGACTTGGAAACTAATGTCTGATTGTTGTTCCAACAGTTTGTGGGACAGAAATTTAAGTGGCATAAATCAGTTTGTCTTCACAGATTGAAAAGAAAAACCCCAAAATAATTCTGGTACATAGAATTAAAATATATGAAGTGATACGTCTTGGACCTCGATCCTTTCCCTCTTTTTTTGTCTTTTTTAAGAAAAGCAACACAATTCACACAATTCAGCAGAGACAAAGTTACTTTTCTGAATCCCTGTTTACAAGGACACACTCAGCAGCAGCAACTGACTTGTTCCAACTGGATCACTGGTTGTAGCAGATAAGATATATTAAAATTTTAATTGTATTTCATCATGAATACAACTGTTTTGCATCAGTCACTATAGAAGCCCCATTTAACTATTCTCTGCTGGTTTCCGGACAAGAGAGGCCTCAAATTTAATTAGAAGTGTGAGATGCAGCCAAGAATTTGATAACTAACAGCAATTCTGGTGGAGCTAAAACCACAAAAAGGAGAACAATGAGAGATAAGATTGCTTTTAAATTGAGGTAGTACATGCAATTTTGCTTTTGCTGATGGGAGATGCCAAGGTAAACGCCATCTCCAGCGTACAATCCCAAGTTACTCTGCATGGTGGCAATATAATTTTAGTCATCTTGAGGCACTTTCTTTTCAAATCCCTGCCACATAATGAAGCAAAATAAGTTTATTTGCATAGCTGATAAGTTATGAGGGATCTGATCTCACTTCGTATGGTGACTCAGTGATCATGACATTCAAATCTTAAATTTCTGACAAGAAAAGAAATGAGCACAAGGAAAATTTCAGCTATTTGGCAGGTGTTAAATTTAGGTAGAGGATGGAAAAGTACAAGGTGAAGAGTTTATGGGAGAAGAAGACTCAAAATTTAAGGAAAATCTGACTTTTTCAGGAAAAATTAACTATAAAAAATATAAAAATGTTTCTGACAAGTATCACAAAGTTAATAGCTAGCTGGAATAGTGATCCTAATCTTGGAGATAATTTTGCCTCATACAGAGGTGTACCTGAACTTTCCCTGTTCCATCCAGCTTGGGAGTTGGTGTCACACCATCAGCACACCAGCAGACATGGTACAAACCCTTTGTGGCTTTTTAATGTGGAGTCAAAAATTTGGTCAAGCCTGCAGCCCTATCATGACTACTGGCACCTTGGAAGTCAAATTGTCTTGGACATGTGAATGTCCAAACTGCTGTAAAATTAACATTTTCATAGTAGATACAGGTTCAACCTCCCCAAAATAAAACCTCCTTCCTGGAAATAAGCTTTTTTTGGTGACGTCCAAATCCAGAGGAGTATCAATAATCTGGCCATCCTCCCTTTCAAAAAGGCTTCATGTTGTTGAAATTAGCAGTGCTCAACCCTGCTGCTGGAAGTGGGACCAAAACATAAAGACTGCCTGAGATTCAATATGTGATCTCTAAATAAACACAAACGCCATTGACATCAGGGAAACCCATCTGCTTCTTTATTTCTTTACCATGACAAAATCTATGTTATGTGATTGTAACAGATGTTTCACGTCTGCAAACGATGATATGCTGCATTATTAAACCAAGAGGGTCATTAAACTGAGTTGTAGGCACTTTTTCAGTCTATAACTGCAAGATCATCAACACATAACCTTAGGGTTATGGAAAACCCTCTCATTCCCCTCCTGACTCAGTGTGTAACTTATGCAGCAAACACTCAGCAAATATCCTGAACGTCTCCATTAAAGGTTGATAATGCAGGAGTGCCTGTGGGCATCTGTACAACCGTCGGTGCTAACGTGTCTTAATGACTGTGTTGCCAGAAGCACTTCCTCGTTTAGCTGCATCTTGAGCTAATCAAATAACAGTTGCCTACCTAGATAAGAATGTGGATTCTCTATCATTTTAGGTAATAATATTGGATTGGTCTATTCCTTGACATCAGAGAAGTAAACAGGAATCTCTGTTTGAGCAAGGTGTCTTTGTTTATTATTATTACTGTTATTATTATTTCTAGATTATTTTTCTCTTTATGTTTAATCAAAACCTCAGCACAAAAGGTTTTTCACATGTAGCTGCCTTCATTGCAATTCTACTCACACAGTATTCTTTCCTACTGGAACTGCTGCAAACACATTATAGTAACATAGATTTCCACAAATACATGTATTTTTTGTCTCCCTTTGGATTGAAAAATGTCTATTTTCCATTTTCAAATATCATGTAAGACGCTTTTGCTTTGTCTCTGAAGAATGACTGACAGAGTAACATGAGCCCCAGAGTGAAGCAGTTTTTATTGAAGGATAATATTTCTTTATTGAAAACTTAACCAAAAAAAAAAAAAAAAGATTGGCTCCAGTCTTTCAGAGATCCATTTAAATTCTTTAATTAAAATGTATCTCTTTATTTAGCAGGATCCTTGGGATTCTTACCCATAAATTTTCATTGTAAATTTTCATAAATGCAGCAATATTAAGGGCAGAGTTCTTGGGAAGTCCAAGGAGAATTGAAAAATTAAATTTAAGGACACTATATTCAGTCCAAGCAAGTGGTGTTAAATTCACGTGGAAAGTGTGAACACTCTATGAGTTAATCACAGATCACAGTCAAATATTTGAATAAAACATTTACTTGTAAGTTTATTAGTATTTGCGTGTGCATGTGTATACAGGACATGGCAGTCTTATTAAAAAGAACACAGAGGGAATAATTGTCCTTTTGTCCTCAGCCACTCAAAACTGTTCCTTTTAATCTTTTGCTGGCAAAAAAGCAACATTTTTGGTTCTGTCTTGCAATAGTACTTGAGTTTTCAAATGTCTTAGGAAAATCATTGATTTTTTTAAAACATTCAGGGTTTGAAAGTACTTGAGGTGGCACAGACTTTCCCAGGGATAGATAGCAATACAGAAATGTCTAATCACTTTAACCTTGAATATGTGAACTGCAACATGAGCTTCAGTCCAGATTTATTTATTATTATTATTATTATTATTATTATTATTTTCTTTTTTTTTTTCATTTTCAGGGGGGCAAGAAAGAACAGTTATAAACACTGGGAGCTTCTGGAGAAAGATGAGACAGGACAGCTATGCTTGCATATATCAAATGTAGTGAGAACACGTACACGCAGCTGCAAGTCTCACATGCACATTTCCAAAAATCCAGATAATTCACTCTAGGTGGCAGTCTCTTTTGTCAAAATGGCCAGAGCAAGCAAGAATTGAATCTAGCACATCTTCCTTGCGCTGTAGTAGCTTATCCTTCAGGTGAGAGGAGAAGATAGATCACTGGAAAAGTGTGGCAGAAGTACTACTCACATCTGAATTTTGTTATTCTGAAGTGAATAACAGTGATTTTCTGAAGTGAATAATCAGGTTATTCTGATTATCTCAAAGTTGTTTATCAAAAATGGCCAGTACCCTAAAGGGAAATGAAGACATTGGAGCAAAAAAAAAAAAAGGATGCTGAGACAGGAAGAGCAGGGAGATCTCCAAAATCCTCACCTAGAATATTTTCTTCTAGATTACACTGTCCCCCCAAAGGACATCAGGGAGATGCATCTTTCATTGTGATTGATGGGCAGAGATCAGACAAGCCGTGCTATTGTTTCACTGCAAAATATTTATGAATTGTTATTTCCATTTGTCCACCTGTCCTTTGTTATGCACAAAAGCAAAGGTCTCTTGCAGGCTTATTTCAGGATGACTCCTTGGTCTCTACTCTCTCTCTTGATATCTCCTCCTGCGTTTATCAGGTGTCTTTGGAAGGGTCCTGTGTCTGTTGTGGATGTAGCATTTTCAGCTGGCCTAAACACGTATGATTTCCTCAACCTGAAGCAAATAGCTCTCCAAATTAGTGTGTGCTGTAGTCATACAGTCACTTTGGACAGAGAAATAAATAAAGCAGTAGCAATGGCCAGTGCATAATCAATATACAGTGTTGGTGCTTTACTGGAAACGTTGTACCTACCAGTATGCTATTCTGGACTAGTACATCTGGTGCCCCTGTGTCCACCTTCCTCCATAAAGTACTAATGTTACTGATTGTGAAAGCATGGCCAAGGCATTGCCTGTGGTGCATTCAAAAACAGGTGACTTTTAAGTTACATGGGCCCAGTGTTCAGAAAACTGTTCTATGAGGGTGAATTTGTAAAAGAAATTTTCTCCTAGCAGTGGAAATTCAGCCCGCATGTGGGCAGTAAGCCTCTGACTTCAAAGACTCAGTTTCATCTCTACGTGATCTTAGTAAAAGGAGAGTCAAATGCATCTGACTGAGAATTTTTGGAGCTGTTAAGTCAAGGTAGATGCATTTTTCAAATATTCAAGCTAGTAAATACCATCATTATATGAACCACTGGGGGTTACTATAGCTGACCAGCTTGGAAGTATTTCTATTTATCTGGACTTTTAAAAAGATTCTCTATGGCTGGATGATGAAAAACTTTGATTCAAAGTGTATTTAGATGCAAAATCATGGGCAGCATTTCTCCAAAGCCTCTTGGAAGAACTGAAATAAAATGTTTTCATTTTCTTTACAATTGTCATGTTGTGATTTGCTTTTGAATGAGGGGATTTTTTCTTATTTTTTATTGTTATTTTTCTTTTTGAAGTTGCTGTCTTTCTCAGAAGAGATTGTATTTAAGTTCAATGACATTGGACTAAAGGAGCCCCCCTGCTTTGATACTGAAGCTAATCATCTCTTGCTTGGCCTTTGAAACCTTTCAGGACCCTTCTACACAGCATTATAATAACAGAGTCCTTAACATGAAACTTCTAATCTGTTAGAAAGTGGATTTCACACGCTTTGTGTGACTAACTGGCAAGTTTGTTTGTATATTGCATGAAACATAGCTACCAGCTATTCTTCCTCTACATATTCTGGCTGCAGAAAACAGTTCCATTTCAATTTCCATACATCTGTACAAACACTAAAGATTCACCAGGACAAAGTTTCACAGGTGATGTGCCTTCCTTGTTATACCAAGAGCTTTCTTGTTCTGTTCAGGTGCCATAGCTCCCCAAGTAGTGCCACAACCCCATAACGGAGCTTGCCAGTCCTCTAACCCAGAGTGTAGAAAAGTATAGCACTGCAAGATCACTGTAATTTTTCAAACAAAAAGATTGTTATGCCCAGGCACCTCCCACTGGGCACCATTTTTTCTGTAAGAACTCTTGGTCAGACCTGTCCAATGTCATGCTGGGAGCCTACAGCAGAGTCTACACAGCCCCCAAGGCCTGACTTGTGTTCTGCTCCGTCTCAGCATGTCTTTTGTCTTCCCAAACAGGCTTCTCATCAAGACATCAAAAAATACCCCTGTATTCACAAGGGTGACTGCTTTTCCCTTCTTTCATTAGTTTCCTGTCCCTAGACTGAAAAATTTACTGGCTTTAGGGTTCCCTAGGGTCCTCTCCAGAGTGTTTGCTGTAATCAGGAGTTTTTCCTGGGTTACCAGGGTAAAGAACCTCATTTTGCAGTGCTACACAGAGTTTCCCTCTGCAGAGATGTCTCTGGAGTTGCACGTCAGAAGGAACAGCCTCTGGTGGGGATTCTTACCATCCCATGCCCATTATAGGAGGAAATTTGGGGTCAGTTTTCAGGTGATAGAGTTGTACAAAATCTGACTTTTACCCTGTAAACATGATTTGCAATTCATGTCTGGTTTTTCAGTAGATAAAGTAAAAAAGATAGGCTGACTTTTATTAGTGGAGACCAACACAGTGAAAACACAGCCATTCAGGGACTGTGAAGGTTTCTTCTTCATCAGCTTTTCTTTTGCTTTCCAGTCTCTGTCCCGACAGAGGTTTTGCTCTTTGCCAGCCAAGACAAAAAAGAGTACAGAAAGGTGTCTGAAGAGAAACTGATTCTGCAGGCAAGAGATAAATTTTGGTGCCTGGGATTTATTCAAACATTAAAGTCATATATTCCTAGCAGTCTAAATTTGGAGAGAAAATCACAGAGCCGATGAAAGGTCAAACCTGTGCCTTCCATGTCTGCTTTTGGAGAGGAAAGTCCTACTTTTTGTGGATGAGAGCACAGTGTGGTGTTTCATTAGAGACCCCTGAAATTTCGCCTTGTCTTCTTGTCGCCACCAGTCAGATGTGAATACAGGAGTTGAAGGTGAATTTAAACTCCCTTTCCAAAGGATACAGGTTTCCAATACAGCTTACAAATGACCTGAGAAATCTAATTATCCAATGAAGTCTAAATTGTGAATGCTCAAGGCCAACAAGTGGACTGTAGTGACTGTTCATTCTCTCTTTATCTCAAATATAAGTGGATCTGTTTGGAACTGATGTAAGTCTGAACCTTGAATCTTCCAAGACTAGATCAAAACACAGTGATTCTGCCTGATCTAAAGGCCTGGAAGCTTCATTTGACTCCTAACCTTCAGCTATGGAGGTACAGGCTTTTATAGCAGAGGTTTTGCAAAGATTTCTAAGAAATAACATCATTACCTATTTGTTTATCAAGTTGGCATGCAGCCATGAAAAGATTTTATTGTATATGTACATGTATATTTGTGTAATTACCTGTTAAGAGAGAATTACTGAATTTACAATAGAAATGCTTAGCTCTGTAATGATGCAGTCAGGCATCCTAAAGTGTTATCACAAAAGAAATCAGATTTTTATTTAACTGAAATAAAAAAGAGATGGTTTTCCATCTAGTTATCTGATGGAGTTTGTCCAATGCAACTGAATGTTCAAAAATGAGGGAGGGGGGTTTGTGAAGCAAAAAGAGAAACAAAATTTTAATGGTGTCTAGGTTGTTACAATTTCCTGGCACACTGTATAAATCAGCTGCTAGGAGCTAATCCCTGAGAAATCTGAACTATCATCTTTGACAAACACCATTTAATTCTTTAAAGGGTCATTCCTGTGACACTCTACTGCAGGACTTGTTTTTGCCTCTGAAATTTTATGTCAGAATTCTCCTCTAATTGAGCTGTCACTCCAAAGCAGTGCTGTGTTATTGATCTGACAAAAGAAAGTCACTGACAGCAATGACCATGTGTCAGGTGATTTTGCCTGATGTGAGAAGCAGTTGAAATGTCCAGAATAAGGGACACCTAAAATGACAGGAGCTCCTTTGTCTGCCACGGTTGGCAGATGCTGCCTTGTAACTTTGGTGTCCAGGAAAAGCAGAAGATTGAAGAGATTTGGGTCTCTTTCTTACTTCATTTTTGAGCACTGCAGCATGTTGAAATAGTCACACAACTTCCCTGTTCTTTCACTGTTAAATCAGGTTTACACTGGCAAATTTTTCTGACAATTTCTCTTTGTTCAATCACATAACATTTTGTCCCAAAGGACGCTGAACTTCTTGTCAAGGAAAGTTACCCCAATGAGGGCAGCAAAGAGCACTGTAGTATCTAACAGTCTCTCTCACTCACTTCTTTCTTTGGGGAAGTCAGGGCTGGGCCTTAACTACAGGTGTGATGCCACTACAGTGAATGGTTCAGAGTTTATTTTAATTTTTTAAACCCTTCTTATTTCTTGAGGATCAATACTGAATAATTAAATCACTATAAGAAGCCTTTTTTGTCATCTTGGGAAGGACTTTTTAAAGCTGGAATTTATATTCAGATAAATACTACCTTCCTCTTGAAATACCTATGGTGTTCCTTAATCAAAGATTCACTTGAGAAGCCTTTTTTATGACTGCCATTATCCATTGCTTACATATTGTTATTCTGTGTCTTTTGCAAACAACATTTTACTGTTGTTGCTGTTTTCTTTGTTTTTTCATGAAATTCTTTTTTTAAAAAAAAAGCAGCATAGTATTTTCATAACACATATTTCCTTTCTTACATTGTATTTCCTGGGGTTTTCCCTTAGTTAAAAGGAAATAATTCTAGATGGCTTGAATCCTTCTGGTTTGTGCTATTTCTCAAGAACAGGCTCAGTGCAAGTTTTTGATAACAGAAACAACTAACCAAACTGAACAAAGCTGCAACAAATGCTGGTGATGTCACAGTAAAAGACATAAATCTCTTCCTTTCCAAGTTGTGTTTTGTCCTGCGGCTCTGTATTTCTCACGAGTCACAAAATCACTATTGAAAAGAATGTTAATAGGCACAGGCTCTCCCTTGCAGGATAGCAGAGTTATCTGGACACTAAGTGGAATGAATGTGGTTAGTGTCTCTGAGAATCAGCTGTATTGAAAATATTGAATAAGTGTATGCTGAATGTTGGAATAGGGTGCTGTGACTGTACCAGGTACTGTCAGCCAACGTATCCTAGCCTTCAGAAATCTTTCCAGACTCACTCTCTCCGTAGTCAGGCCTGGCAAAGCTGAATTTGTCATTCAGTCATGCTGCTATGCTCACTGAGGCATCAAGAACATAAGATATCACTGAATAGAAGGAGCAGCAGGCACCTCTTATGCTCTCCTGAGCAGGCTCCTGGTGAGAATCCTCAACATGTAAAACACCTCACAAAAGTACAGAGGTATAAGAGATATTATGTCTACATTCCAATTAGCATCAATGTGTTCTCTTTTTGCTAACTAACTGTCCAAGAAATTGATTTCATTGCTTTCAAAACTTTCAACAAATTCAGATGACCTGTCAAAGAGATGTATGAGCCATTAAAATCTACAACTACATTACTTCAAGCCATAATTAAAACTTCGGTCCCAGACTTTTCAGACTGAAGTAAGACTTCACTCCTCAGCCATTGATTTTTAAGGGAAGAAAGTTTAACTGGTGATGTAAAGCCCAGTGAATCACCAGACTTCAAACAGGGAAAAAAAAAATTTGCTCCTCCCAAACACCCAAACAATCTCCTATGAGTTTTACTGGAAAAGCAAGGTGGGGGGGGGGGGGGAACAGGGAGAAAAGGGGAAGTAAGGCTAAATTATTCTAAATTTGTATTGTGTTTTTACAGCCATTTAGGATTGAATTCAGGTGTAGTTTGACATTTAATTGATATTTCCGGTCTTTAAAAGTGACAAGCACTACATTAAATTATACCATGTACATTTGATATGACAATATAAACTGTCTTGTGCTTTGCTTAGCAACTGCTGTAACACAATGCAAGTAGAAATGCCATGTAAAAAATTGTCTACTTCTATCCACTAATCCTTCCAAGCTTTCTAAAACTTTTTAAAGTTACCTGAACAAGCTTTGCTACTTTATCTTTCCAATTTCATCTCCATGCCAGGTATTTTATTTAAAAAAAAACAGCAATGAAAGCAGCCAAAACTTGTTGCTTTTTTTGTTTTTCTTTTCAGTAGTTGCTGTATTTTTCCTGGTGACACTGCAACTGCAATTCTTCCCATCTGCTCCATGTGCTTGGTGGCTTTTCCCTGAGATACTGAAAAGGTGTCACCCTTATTTGAGTACCAGTCATATCCTCCCATATCTTTATTGCATGCTGACTCTCCTCAACAAGAGCAGCAATAGAGGAGTAGCATAGCAATGATAGCATTTGCCATTCTTTGTATTATGCTTTCCAGAATTATGTACAGTCGTTCATGTCCTTTTTTCCGAAGAAGAATGTTTCTGCTGCTCCTCACTACAAAAATCAGGTTTCCAACAGCTTAAAAAAACAGGTCTTTGTTAACAGTATAATTAACCATTACAATTAAGTTGTCTTCTTAAGAAAAAGATATCTGAAGATATAAACTTGTCAGGAGTCTAAACACATGAGATCTAAAGGTAAAGTACTATACAGAAATGAACAGGTTAAAGGACTAAATCTTTTAAAACAATAGATCTCGCTGATATCACACCAAGTAGTATTTCATTAAATGCCTTTGAAAAAAGACCTTTCAAAGATATAGCGAAATAAATGTGACAAGAGGGTTGATGTGCCTGGGGAAAGACCAATTTTTGTTATTGTTATCTAAAAAGAAGCACTGTATGAATATCTGGAATAAACCTCTGGAGAGCAGGGTTCACAGAGATCAGGAGAATGTATGAGGTTCAGCAAAGGTCACCTCTGTCCTTAAGCCACTATTTATCTGTGTTATAAGGCCCTTAAGAAAATGACATTTCTGTACACCAGTGCAATCTGTTTAACAGGCTTCTACTGCATTAGAAAATCTTCTGCTGTCCATTGGATTTGCTGTAGGGCTTCTGACTAACAGATCAATGGATCACTTTGTCCAGAATTTTCTAGTCTAAGGTGCTCATTGCCGATGTGGCTGGAAAGATAGCAAACTTTTAATCCTGGTCATAAAGTTCTAACTGAGATCATGAAGGTTTGAAAGATATTTGGGCATCTGAAAATCAGTTTTCCTAGGGCTCCCTCCATTTGCTGTTTCCTACTCATTCTACTTTCATCAGCCTATGGGCACTCTGCCTTGAGCCAACGAAGAAGTGTCTGAGGAAAATTTGCTCCCATCTTCTCTCAGAATCACTGTTCTATTCACTACTGTGCTGTGGATTCCATACCTGTGCTTGATTCAGGAGAGAAAAGCTAAAGTTTTCCTTTTTCTAATTGGCAGGAAACTGGGTCTAGTTTAACTCAAATGGGATAGCCAAGACCCAGCATGCAAGATAGGGAAATGCACTCTACAGATGATAGGAAATGTGAAGTAGCAGGATGAGTGAGAGGTGGACTCCATCCCACTCAAGACATTTGGGTGCTTAAACCCAGGAAAGGACAAGACACTTCTTTCTCACACCTTAAGTTTCAATGATTAAACCACGAAATTTCCATTTCTGAGGGGAATGGGATTCCAGAGATTCTAAAACTTCAGCCACTTTCTCACAGCCAAAAGAGCTGCCTCTCATGGGGAGTGAAGATACTGCAGAAGTTATGAGTCATTTCCACAGTGGTTGTAAGTATTTGATTTTAAGTCTGCCTTACCTTAAAGCACTTAAGGATCTTTTGCAATGAAAATTAGTATAAAAAATTAATTTTAATTTCTGCAGAATTTACCCTCTCCTGTACACCTATGTGTGAAAATAACAGTGATTCTTTTGGGTTTGTTTTTGGGTTTTTTTTTTCTTCTTTGTCAATCCCTAGTAAATGCCCAGAGAGAAAATCCAGGTATATGACAGGACATCTGAAAGTATAAAGAAAATGCAAATCAAAATGCAAATATCAGTCATGATTGTAAAATAGCCCCCTAAATGATCACCATGATATAGATATAGTATAAATACTCATCCATTCCTCATTTTAGTCCACTTTTAACATCAGTGGTTTCTCCAGAAATGGTGGTGGAGGTAGCTGAGTAGGAAAACTGAAGTTTATCCATTTCTGAGCTCTCCCACTTCTGCTTATCCCTCCTTTTGGAGAGATTTCTATAAAAATATCATGTAACTCTTCAATTCACAATCAGGCATTGAAATATCCAAATCAGCTTTGTTGGGCTGGATTTTCCTGACCATGGAAACTAAAAGAATACTGTACACAGACTGAGAAATTAATTTAGAGATGTTTTTCATGGCTAATAATAAAGTTATACAGAAAGGGCAGATTCAAAGAGAGCATGAGGCAGCTCTCCTTTAGACATTAAAAAGATAGGATTCAAAACTGTAATAATTTTCCTTACATGATTGTTTTCTATCTGACTTACATTCAACAAATTGAGGCAAATCCTGCTGAGGCATACATACTGCTTTCAGCAACAGATGCTGACAAGTGCATTAATAAATCATGATCATTATTAGAATTCGTAAACCAATATTTTGCTGCCAGACATGCTGTTTATTACAATTTCTTATTTATTTATGCAGATTGTACTAATCTTTGCATAAGACATTAATTATTCAAATGGCTGTAGCAGTGTAGTGTACAAAGGCCACGATCAACACAACTGGGGTCTGGAACAGAAAGCATCAGACAGTTGATGCTTTGACATGGAAAATGAGAGTCAAGACTCTGGAGACCAAGAGTTAATTGTGAAATGTCAGGTGTTGTCATTGACAGTCAAGCTCAAACAGGCCTGGATTGCACATTTCTTCTCATTTCACCTTTTCCCAGATCCTAGTCAATGAAGAAATTGGAAAAGCCGGAATCATCATCTCATAAATGGCAATATCCCCTGCAATTTAGGGACAGCTTTGGCTTTATGTGGCTTAAACTCAAAATGCTGCAGATATCTGGAACTCCAAATTGTATGTCTGATATCTGTGGATAGAGAAGAGGCAAGATGCTCTGTCTAACCACCATCCCACTTACCAAGAGAAAAGATTGAAAGAAGAAATCTTATGAGCTTGTTCACCTGCAAGACCAGATCACTTGTGGCCACAATAGCAAAGAATTCCATTCCAGCATCCACCATGTAGATTCCTCAGAGTTTTCTCAGAGAATGTCCACAACCACTGGAACCTCCTATTCTGGATCAATGACCTGAGTGACAAAATCAGCTGCCTCCTCCAACCAATGGCCCAGAGTGAGCAGACCAGCATCACTGTGTTTTCTCTTTCTTCTTGTACAAAAACAAGATGTAATTCAAGTAACCCGTGTAGTGTCAGCTGCTCTGAAAGGATACCAAGCAAATCTGTTTGATCTTCTGAGTACCTTCCATATTCTGCTGAAGTCATGCTTAAAATGAGTGAAGCTCAGACGCTGACTTTGTCTTACTCAGTGGTGTTTAAAGGCCTTTACTGATCAAGGCTCTGGGGACCCCAGAAATCAGACCAAACAAAAGAAGAGAGAAGATTTCATTCCATGTAATTGCTATATAGGGACAGCAATGCTCTTTTACTTCTAATAGCTATTTAAAAACTTACGTAAATACTGATTTATGTGTCAAAGCTCTAAGCACTCCATTGATCCAGCAAATATACAGCTAAGGACTGCTTAGCACAACAGACTTGGTGGCTGTTACGCTCTATCAGACTAATGTATATTTAGCCCAAAGTTGAAGCATGCATTATTTACTTGGCTGGCACTAGCAGCTTGATGAAGTTGCTCTGGGAGCTGTTGTGAGACACAGAGCAATCCAGGGTGGCAGAAACGATGGCACATGAAGCCCTGACTTTGTGCCTCGCAGCAGCTGTGCAGCCTTGTGGCTTGGTTCAGAGATGAGTGTGGGGCTGTGGGCAGGAAGCAGAGGCACGTTTTCCTAGGAGAGCTCACAAGCCGGTTTTCCTGCACAGCGCTCTTCCCTCCCTCTTCAAGATTGCGTGAAGCTCCCATATGCCTGGACAGGCAAATAGCTTGTGATGGAGTAAAAGGGTCACTCCCAAAAACCAAGCTGTGTTTGTTTTGCAATTGATCTAGGAGCCAGCCTTTCACAAAGGCCCAGCTCAAAGGGGAAAAGGTGACTGCCAGGCAGTTAGATATTAATAGGACTGCTTTTGATAGTATCTCCTGAACTAGGGATTAGAAAGTGACCAAAGAAACCAAAAAAACATCTGTAAGAGAGCAGGAAATTCCAAGACAAAAAAATATTTTTCTCTGTAGGTAATGTGATGCATTATTTGCTCCTCAAATTCACTGTTTACCCCTTCGTGCTCCCCACTTCATAATTTTCCATTTTGGCCATACCTGCGTATGAGATTCTCCTTCCTTTCTTCCTTCTTTCTGTCTGCTGTGATACAAGATAGTCAGGACAAGGATATGTAGTGTTTATCATCAATTCAGACTCAGCTGCAGGCAATGCACTTTTCCTAGTGAATTCAGTGGGGGCCCTTTAGCACCAGTCACATATGCTAGGGACAAATGGGACTTCAGTGCAAAGGAAAGATCCTGGCTCTGAGTCATTATTGTTAAACAGACCCATAGCCCATGGCTTTTCATAGCATAGCCTCCAGAGTAAGCTGCTCTGCAGGGCTTTTTGGTTTTCTTGTTACTACCCACAAAGATCTCCTTTAAGGAAGTGCAGTTACTTCCATGTGGTTCTGATTGCACTGAAAGCCTGATGATACCCATCTTCTCCCTTTCCTCCCATGAGCAGCGCACTGCTAGAAGCATCCAACTCCACAAGACATGGACTTAGGGACTTCTCTCTCTCCCCCAGCTTCTGTGAAGCATTATTCAATTCAGGGAGAAGTATAGGAAAGTGCTCTGAGGATCGTACATCTGTCTGCTATAACAAGTAGACCAGCACGTATACTGCCAAGCTCAGACAAGGATAAATCCCAAGTCAAACCCTTGCCAGACAGTTTGCGATATTAGCTCCGTAGTCAGAAGGTTTTAAAAAGTCACATTGTGATCTTTTGACTTGTTTTCTGTTGCTGTTCATGAGAAGACAAAGGAGTGGAAAGGAAGATTAGAATTTTTCTGTTGCTCCTGAAATGTTGGAATCTAGAGATAGTGTGTGTGAATGAATATCTAAGAGTATGGCAAAATCAGATATCTTCAGGCTCCTGAGATTTCAGGGGAAAATAAAGGCTTGCAAATAACATCTTACATTGAAAATGTGGCAGACCTATTCAATATTCCCTCATCTGTACAAAAGATAGAACTAAAATATACATTGAAAGCAACATGAACTATTTTTACATCTTTAAGAAAAGACTTTATGTCTTTAAGAAAGAGATTTAATGGATAAAAAAATTTCTTGTCCTCTGAACCTTGTTTGGAAGGTGTTTGAATGTTATTGGTTACTTAACTTAAAAGGCATCAGTACAAGTCTGTGTTTTACCTCATCTCCTGTGTTGTCTCAGATAAGTAATCAGACATATCCTGGGGTGTATGGTGGCACTTTAAACACTAAAATAAACTCCCTTTTATTTCAACTCTACACACTGTAGAGAAAAAAGAAGTTGTAGTCCAATGGATCTAGTAAGGGTGTGTAAGCTTGCAATCCTACTTTTCCTCATCAGCACGATGGACAGGGAGCCATGTTCAGTGTTTTGCACTATATGATAGGATTTTGAATAAGGGGAATATGAGTTATTCACAGACTGCATGAATTTCCCTACGCCAGACTCATTTCCAGCATTGCCGTGGTTGGTCTGAGCATGATCCTTAGCCTCTCTCATTGCATCTGTCTTTTGTCCTTGCAGCAATGGTCAGAGTTTCTTGGCAGCTGAAATAATAGCTAATGCAAGAGCTGTGGATAGTCTCTGCAGATATTTTCATCTGCTTTAACCACCTTCAGAGCAAGATGCTTGCCTGGCCCTGAGCATGGTTTGTTGTGGTATAGCAAGCGTCTTTGTCTCCTTAGGGAGGAGGCTGGTCCTGTGGCTGACACTACTGTGCACAACTCGCTGGTGTCACCCAGGGCACTGTAAAATCCCCCCAGGAGAAAGGAGTGTAGCCCTGAGGCAGAAATTGCCTCCATGGAGTGTCTTTACTGTAGATCTTTACTCTCTAAAGTAAAGAGCCAAAGACCAAAAAATTAGCAGGGAGATTTTTGACTGAGGAAGTAAAAGAACTTCTCATCTTTGATTTTGTTCTTTCTCTTAAACCCCATTTTTCATCTTAGACTTTCATTTAATTTAGATAACTAGATAATCAGTGCACAAATTTGTCCACAAGCCAGGTGGTGTGGATGGCTGAGCTCAGTGTGTCCTGCAGTACAGCAGAGAGTGCAGGGGAGTCTTGAGGCTTAGCTTGGAGAGATTGTGCGGTTTATGTTTTATCAATTTCTACTCAAACTGATGAATATTTGATTCAAGCTAAGTTCTTTTTTGCAAATTGCCTTCTTCTTACAATATTTACAGCTTTTTAAAAGACTTTTGAAAGGATAGGAGCTATATTGATTAACTAGCCTCTCTCCTAATGTGAGTGTCTTTATCCAAATATTTTTCTCTTTTTTTTTAACTACAGATGAATTATGAGTGGATGAACTGTGAAAATCATCTGGTTAAAGGGGAATGCTCTGAGACTTGCACTCTGTTAGATTCCTGACCCATTTATATAGATAGGCTCTCTGTGAGTACGTTATTACTCACAGGCTGAATTCCTGCAGACCAGCCATCCAGACATATATGTTCTGCAGGTCCACCAATCACACAGAAAGGATGGACCCTGTAGAGGGGGTAAAACAGATAATATAGATAAGGAGACAGTTCCACATCCTTGCTGTGATTTGCAAATGTGTGCTCTAGGGGGACTGTGAATGTGCATCACTAAATGAATGCCAGACAGAAATTTTTGTGCATGAGCTGAGTTCTTCCATGGAAATTGCTTAGATTTCAACAATGAGGTAGCATACATGAGGGGGAAGAAGAAGATTGAGTCTCCTTTCACTTCCAGTTCTTAGACTCCTTAATAAAAATGAGACCCTACTCCTGAAGATATTTATTCCCTTGCGTTGTTTCTTCCCTATTCTGCCCACATACTATGAAAAAAGTAAAGTATTTCCAGTATCCATTGAAACTTCAAGCGTGATAAGAAATGAGATTTCTGTGAGGCAATACTTTCCCTCTGATTATGTACTATATTAGCTTGTGTACCCAGCTGAGAAAAAGTATTAAGCCTCGTATACAAAGAAAACAAATAGGAGGGTGATACTTAGCCTTAAGGCTGGAGGAGATCTTAATTTCTTCCATTTCCTCAGCTCTTATTTATACCAAAGTCAGTTATGTTGCTCAGTCACAGCTGGCTTGGAAGCCCTGAGAGTGGGGTGAAGGGCAGCAGGAAGAAATGAACTTTTCAACTGATGCATGAAAAAGTGTTTCCATGTATATAGAATATTAAAAAAAAAGACTGTATTGAAATAAATAATGGTTCCATCTCACCTTCTGGTGGCACCTGTCAAGTTTGGAGAGAATGAGTATTTTTCTAGTGTCTGCTATTAAATGAAGTGGGGTTGAAGGAGGAATTAATTTCCTTGTAAAACAGAAGCTTTCATCAAAGGAATTATAAGATTTTATTTCTCAAAATAAGAGAAAGAAAAATATCAGTTTTGTTCCAGTGTTGAACTGGTTTCATATTCAGCTGCTGAAAAAGGGAGAGAAACTGGCGCAGAGGGGCACAGAGAAAGAAAATTATTTCAGGTGAATTTTTTGATGGAAGCAATACTACAGGAAAATTACAATTTTCAAAGGATATGCAATGGAGAAAGCAATTCCCTTTTCCTTCTCCCAGCCATGTGGAATACGGTGAAGCCAAGATCCTTCCTGTTCTTAAGCAGTGCATCTGCTTTCCTCCCAGATAGGTGAGAGATTTTCATTACATGCTTTTTGGCAACACCCCTATGGAGTTCCCCTAGTAGGGGATAGTGGACGGTAGCTAGAAGCCCAGTTATTTTCAGTCAGAAGGAAAATGCTTCCTTTCTTCTGCTTTAAGTACTTTCTCCTTCACTGCCACTATCACTCTTTCCAAGCCTACACCAGAATTTCATTTCTGCTGCTTTCCCTACATCAGCTGTCTCCAAAAGGAAAGTCAAGAGTGGAGGTCAACACTCTAGCACCATTTTAGAAGGGACACAGAGTCTTTCCAGTTGCTTCTGCTGGGCCCAGTCCTCATGGCACTACAGCACTAACACTGTCTGGATGCCCAAAGAGTGCAGAGGTGGAGGTGGGCATGAGGCTGCTGGGAGCCTGCCGTGCCCTGCGGGATGTTTGCTGCAGGGCTGCACAGGACACTGCTGAAGGGGGAAGCAAACCAGCTTGGTGGAGACCATCTCCTTCAGGAAGCTCATCTCTGCTGCTGCAGCTGCTGCTGACCAGCTTTGGAGAAGGCTACATTACTTTACTTTCCAGATGCTGCTGGGACAGCTTTTTCTACAGCTGGACACCTTTTTTGACAGAAAATGCAACATTTTATAAGTTGGTTTACAAGATTTTTATTCTGAATTGAGCTTTATCCTAAATGTCAGTGTCTCCCCAAAACATAGGCCAGCTTTTCTCTGCGCTTCAGCTGTTATGTTTCCCTTTGCCCACCTGGCTCCAGTGCCCTGGGTACAGAGATTCTTATTCTGTGAGGTAGCTGTAGTATGCACAGCAGACCTGGATGCCCTGGAGCAAATCTGGATGCTATTGTAGCACAAACAGCAGCACTAATGTTCATAGAAAGCAGTGGTGTGTTTATGCAAACTGTTTATGTTTATGCAGTCCATCCTACTGAGATGCTCTTTTGCTCCAGACCATCTTGGCATTTCAGAGGGATATATCAACATTCTCTCTGACACAGCTCTCTCTTGTCAGAGCAGTAAACAGCGGGTAGTTCTCATTCCTTTCCAAGGTGATGGGCTGCCTAGTGGCAGAATCTCTGCATCCTCCCTCTCAGCACTCCTAGGAGGATAGCCAGTTTACAAATCTCTGAGAGAACTAACTTTCACTCTGTAGCAAGTGAAGTGTTTTAGGAAAAACACCGTGCACCATCTTGTGCCAGAATAGATTTCAATTCCAGTCAAGTAAAACGTAGTTGTAGACTTTGCCTCTTCCTCTATTTTGATTTTGTGTTGCTATGTCTAAACATTTTTTCTGGTGGTTAAAAGGGATTTGCAATCATTCTGTGGAACGCTTGAGGGAGAACCATGGATCACTATTGATCTACTGACTACTGGAAAAGAAATGTGGCTTGAAAACCTTCTGCCAGCATCCATCAGTTAATGCAATGGGGAAGACCCAGTCTTTCAATTCCCTGAAGTCAGCATTGCTGAGGCTTCTAGCACAATGAGGACATGAAGGAGTATTGGTTATGAGCTTGGTTTCAGAGGAATATTTCACTGAAGTAGCAACCACAGTTGTTTTAGGCTATAATTTCCCCACATGCCAAAGAAAGGCAGAAAGTGTTTCTGGACAGGTCACTGCACTACAATTAAGAAATCTTCAACAGTATTTCATTCATGGCACTGCTTCCTAGGACAAGATGTTGTGTTTATCTCTGCCTCTGTTTCCTTGCCTGTGAAATAATGTAATCTGAAGCATACTGGAGAAAAGTGCTCTGAAATAGCTGAATATATTGTTAATAGTAACAAAATAAGTACTGCTAGTTGTAATGTGAGTAGTTCTTCATAAGACATCACTGCATTTACATCAGCATACTGGAAATTTCTACTAAAGAAATACAAAAGCCTCAGATATTTATATGGCATGGAAAAAGAAAAAAAAAAAAAAAGAAAAAAAGAAAAAAGAAAAGGGTCCTTGAAAGAAACCAATAATTTTGGGGATCAGAGCAAAACGGTTAGACAGTCATCAACCAAGTCCCTCCAATGGTGGTTGGGCCAGCATGGAGGCTCTCAGATTTGTCACATATAGATCAAAGAGGCATAGAAGGCCAAATTCCCAATAAACAAGGTAGGCTAGCTTGCTCATATGGTTGCTTTGATAATTAAGGTTTACAGAGAGAGCACATCCATGCTAAAATAATGCCAAAAAGGAGGCAGACAGAACACAGCCTGTCTCTGGAAGGGCTTGACTCACACGCTGCTGAGTTATTCATGGCATGTGAGCTGTGTGGAAAAGATCCTTTTTATTTTGTTTTGTTTTAATGTTGATGGGATAATCTTTTCTTTTGAAAACAGCCTCCTAATGCATCAGGACAGCTGCCTGGGATACACCTCATTTAGCGGCAATTGTCTCTGTAATGTTTATAACCCTCCCACTGCCATCCAATATACAGTCATCATTTATCCACTCATTTGACTAACACAATGTTAAAATGCCCTTCCAGGGCTTTGTTTTGCTTACTTTTCCATTCCCTCACTGTTCTCTTGTCAGAGATGGTAAAACCTCTTTTGAGTAACTGGCATCTCTGCGTCAAGGATTTGTGACTGAAGGATGCCTTCCCCACTCTTTATCCTGCAGCCTCTCCCTCCTGTTTAATTACAAGCTTGGGAGTGTGAGACATCATCTATCATTCCTTGCTCATTATATTTAACAGATGCACATTTTCGGCTCTTCAACAAACTGACCAGACATATGGAGCATGTTAATCTGCTTGTGAAATCTGCCCTTTTAAAATCAACAAAACCATTGTCTCCTCAGATGAAATCTCAGGAAATGAGGGGGGAAAAACCCACAAGACACCTGAACTTTAAGGCCCCGGTATCATTCTTGAGCCTCACCTGTGCAGTAGTGTGTCACAGTCTAGACGTGAGTACTCTGTTGTAAAAAGAACATCACTATGCTTGAGACCATCTGTGTGATGAGAGTTGGGTGGGGACATAGTCAGAAATTCATGCAGTGATACATAAAATCTGAAGCCTCAGAAAACTAAATCGAGCTTTCCAGACACTTTCCACAAGATAATGATCTTGAAACAGAATACAAACATGAGCCTACTTTTTGTTCTGGCCACAGCTGGCACGTGTGGCTTTGATACCTGCCACACAGAGGAGATTGAAAGACACAACTTTTTCCTTCCTGTAAGTGTCTTGGGCAAAACCCTGCCAAAATGAACATACTCCCAACCATGTTTGGCCTGATAGCAGAGAGGTCTCTTACACTAATTCTTCTTCTGAGTCTTAAATCCATGTGGCATCATGGACAGTACAGATAATCCCAGCCACTAAGTAGAACAACATTTTTCTCAGACACACAGCTGCAGTTCAGAAAACAGAGCTCAGGTTGAATGATCCAGAACAAAATGTTTGGTTTCCTTTTTTTCCCTCTTCCTTAACTTTCTTTGGGATAAAACAGATGCACAGTCAGCTCAGTGGTTTTGAGTGGTTCCTTGAGATTTAGCATTTACTTGAGCAATAACGTTACTCTGGGGCATTAAGAGCACACAAGACTGAAGATATGAAATTTGTAGAGTGCATGGCAAGCATGAAAACTGGAATAAAAACTATGCTGGAAGTGGATTTATGCTATTTACCTCTCACTAATCACAGAAGTAGCTTGAGTAGTTCCCTGTCCTTTTGGTGTTGTTTTCAGTCTCCCAGGCAACTGTGCCATCTGACAACTGAAAACTTCACCTGTAAGTATAATGCTGATATTTGAAGCAGGTTCCTGAAAATCATGTGGCAGTGTTGAAATGTGTGCATGTGAAGCTTTGGTCCTGAGACAGATGCTGGAGGAAAGGGAGGAGAAGTGTCCTGAGAATGTCCTAAAGAGCTTTGGTAAGAAGAGTGATCCTCCAAGAAAGCAACACATGGTCTGAAATTGTAAAATGCAAGGTGATACAGCCAAGTATTCCTTCCTGACAGAGCCTAGGTTTGCAAGGCACTGAGAACTGGTCCTTTATGATATGTAGTAATGCAAATCTATCTGTTTCAAGGGTGTTCCTGCCTCCATGGAAAAAAAAAAAAGAAAAACAACACGGAAAAAATCAGACTTGGAATGCTTTGTGACAGCTGTGCATGGTTGCTAACTAATCTGGTATCAGCTGCTGCTGAGTAAGCTTTTATATTCCATGCTGAGTAACATTCATTCTTTGGTCAACAGCAAGACTTGTGGAGAGCTTCAGCTCTAGTGTTTGTATCACTGTACTGCTCAGTTTGTAAGGTGCAAACCAGAACTTTCTCCTACTTTCTTTCAGCTAGTTTGGCACTGCATGTCGCTTTTGGCCATGCATTAATAGTACATAAGAACAGCTGCAGTGATTCAGATCAAAGGACCACCCGACCCCGAGGCCACAGAGTAACAGAGTAAGACCCAGAAAAACAAGCGTGGTGCTCCCCCAATATAACCAACCACCCTGCAGCCTAGGGACCTCCTGAATCAGAGACTGTATCCGCATCTTTGTGCTGAATAGTCCTCAAGAGACCTATCATCCTCTCCAAATGCATCTAATTGCTTTCTGAATCCAGTTATATTTTGGTCCTTGGCATGTTCAAAAGCTTCATTTGTTACAGGCTAATGAGCTTAATAAGCTGAAGCTGTGTTTTTATTGAAAGGTTAATGATTGCAAACATTTAAATAGTTAAATCAAGTCCTTAGCTGAGTGTGGAGTTACAGAGGAAGGGAACAAACAATCCTAACTCTTCTGGGAAAACTGCTGAGGAGTTTTTAAGTTAGTGCAGAATTTGTATCCTTTGAGTTGCTGGGGCTTAACTTACCACTGTGATGTTCCAGACCACGCCATTTCTACTTTCCCTTTCGTTGTGTTGGGTTTAGGTCACATTAAATCCTAAACTGAGCCAATCTTTTTCCTGCAGCTTGTTTGTGTCTCAAGTTGCTTGTGTCTCAAGTTAGTTTTGCAGTTAGTATCTGTTGCTTCATATAATGTGGCTACTTTTTCTCCTTGAATCATTATCTCCTTCTGATGTTGGTCAATCAGTCCATTGACAACAGCTTTTTTACTTCTAAAAGCGTATTGTTTTGAGCTCTTAAGGTGTAGTGGTTTTATTGCTACAAGTCAAATTATTGCTTTATAACTGTAAAACAGAGCTTTGTGTGGTGACACTTGAGAAAAACTTTAAAAAGATAGAATGAGGGACCCCTGATGTATTTGATACCAATCAAATAGCCCTACAGTGTTGAAACAGTTAAATATAATTGATGGTAATGTCACCTTGGGAGAATTAGAGGGTTTCCCTCTTCCAGGTGATAAAAAAAGTGTGTGTGTGTATGAAGAGAGCATTTGTGTGTCTTTCTCCCCAGGAATGTTGGTTTTGTGCGGTGCCCAAGTGAGCAGAGCAGTGAAATGAAGACAAATGGCAGTAAAATAATTCCAGAGGTAATGTCACCATAACACCTTCGTAAGGAAGTGTTCCACTGCACTTTCTGCCTTTTCTCTTTGTCTGTGAGATCCCACTTCTTATTGAAATGTTGGATATTTTTGCCTCCCTGTCTTTCCTTCCTCAACTGGCCAACAAAAGCTGGTAAATGAAGGATTCTGCAGTCTGTAAGTCGCAGTGTAATTTTGTCAGGCACAGTGGTTTATCAACATAGACCTCTTATATCCAGCTGACTACAGGGATAGCCCATAAAGGCCCATTTGGAAAGCATACTGAACTCAACAGAGGCTCCTGTTGACTTAAATGGGCCCTAGACCAGGCCTGAAATAAAATCTGTCTCAAATTGCCAGTTGACAAAGATCCAGGATGGTGGTTTTATTTGGAAGAAGCTGTGAAACAGAAGTAAAGCGGGCAGGAGCAAAGCAATGGCAAAATAAAGATAATAATTTAGGCTCATAAATGGGAGAAAACTGCTAACCAGCAGAAAAGAGCCCTGGAAAAGCCTCTCAGAAGTAGTAGCAAAGGGAAAATCCTAACTGGTTCCAGGATCAATATTGATAACATAATGAGACAGTTTCCAGGGTTCTCCCACTTGCAACAGTAGGAACCAGGCTTCTTTTCTCTGGTCCTGCAACAATTTATTTGCCTTAATGCTTTTCTGTGTGGTTTCAAAGATCTGGGTTTTTAGCTTGTGTAAAATAGCCTAGAGGGAAGAACATTTTGCTTTTAAAAATCTTTTTCTTAGTCATCTCAACACTGGATGGGGAATGGGTTTGGAATCTTTTCTTTGGCTTCTCTTATGCTCAACGCTTGTCCCTGCTAATATCGTTTTCCAAACAACTTTTGTTGGTTTAAAGATGTGGAAGGAGCAAAGGACACTGGATAGCACACATTCTTGGTTGTGATCTGATAACCAGTTTCCTGCTCTTCTCCAGTTTTGTTTTTGGTTTTTTTATAGTATGACTAAGCAAGTCAGAGAAATATTGCCACGTCTTAGAACCTACCCTATGAAAACACTGTAGATATGTTCCCCTCTCTAAGAACAGGGCATGGGCAACTTCAGGGACATTCTCAGTGTCTATAATCTATACAACTTTAAATATTATGATATACATGGAAGACAGCTGTACTGTCATGATTTATTACTTGCATTGAGAAAACAGAAATGTGGCTTCCATAACCATGGCTTGCTTATGACAAAAGCCATATTACTTATGCCTCTCCCCAAAAGTCTCTGGTGCCTCTTTCATGGCTAGACTGCAGGGCTGAAAGGCACAGCCCATTTTATTTGTCTGAAAGGAAGCTGCAGAACCCAATGAACAAGCACTCTGGAAGGGCAACCCTTCCTCGGGAAAGCTGCAGGAGGATTTTGGCAAGGGAGAGACGCTGTCCTCTAAAATCCAAGTTCTTTCACATAAGGCAGCAGGGTGAAACACTATTTTAGAATCTAGATGAGTGGTGTTAAAACCTTTGTATTCTGAAAAGAGAGCATTAAAAACATTGCGCTGATGGCCACTGTAAATAAGAGGAAAGAAATTGAGGAACAAGGGGCTATTAGTCCTTAAAAGGATAGAAAGGTTAAAAGGGTAGCCATTTTCCTCTAGCTAAGGAGTGGAGTGGAGGTTGTCTAATCTTGCAAAGAAGAAAAGCCTGAAATATCCTTAGAGGCAATGCTGCCTTTTTCAAGCATGCAGCAAGATGATAGCCAAAGGCAACAGAAGAAACAGTGAAAGGGAACAGCAGAAAGCTGAAACTCAGTGTGAACAGATACCTAAAAGTTAGGGAGCCTGAGGGTATGTGGTTTAACCAGACCACTGAGGATTTTTCCACAGTAGAGGCTCAGATGCCATATTAAATCAGCACACATAACATTAAGCTGTGGCTATTGTCTTTAGGCACTTATTTTGCACGCTGCAAATTAAGATGACTATCCTTAACCCTTTTCTGCTGTTGGTTGAGCTACATTAAAATGCAAATTCCTTTGCATTTTCTGCAGACACATCAGTACCCATCACTGAAGCGTGGCTATGTGAGCCGTGAATCTCAGACATGAGATGGAGCCATCAGTCACAGAATCCCATAATCACTTTACTTACACTCCCTCGTTCTGGAGGAGTGCCTGGTACCACATGGGGCTTAAAACACAGTCAGTGCTTCAAACGCTTGGAAGACACTCATTTTACTGCAGGTCCAATTGGCTGTGCCTGTCTGCAGGAAAACAACACAGGGCTTCTCCAGGTTTTTCTGTCTGTGGAAGTCAGCCCTTAATAGAACAGTTCCCAGTATTACTGGGAGCAACAAATTTGACATGTATGTGGTTTGGCAAGTTTTCATCTTGAATAAATGAGTGTGGGATTTGCTTTAGCACCTGCTGCTCTTTTTAAAGTGCCAGTTTATACCTCAGTAGGAATGTTTCCATATAATGCAGTTGTTTAAGGAACTATTCTAATTTTATAGTGCTTATCTATCTACTATTCAAGTCATGTAAATGTTGTGGATGTTAGTCCGCTCAAATTTATACCTTTCATTATTCTGGTACACAAGTACTTTGTGGCCACAGTTTTGTTTCTTTTTATAACATCCCTATTCACAGCATTATCTGAAGGTTTAAAATCAAAGCAAACCATACAAAAGTCCATTGAATATTTTTTTTTTTAATTTTATTTCTCTGTATATCCCTGAGAGCTCATTTAGCTGGGGTAGCTTTAAAAGACTATTTAAAGTCATATACATATTTGGAATATTCTGCCTGAAAAAGTCTAGCATAATTAAAAAGTAATTATGTAAATGCAGGTGTTGAGCTTCTTGCTAACCCCATGTTATGGTCTGTAAACTGTCTGAAACCATCAATTTAAGTACTTAGAACTGGAAAGTCTTGACTGAATTATAGCCCAGTTTGTTTAATGGAGGTGATATACAAAATGATACTTCCTGGGACTGGAATTTAAAAGTCAATCAAAAACTCTAGAGAACCTTAATTCCTGTCGATATTCAAGACATAGAGGAAGTTTCTGAACCCAGCAGGAACTGTTTCGATGGCTATGCAGGGAGAAGAAAAGGAAATGGAAACAACTTATTGCTTCTTTTTCTGGTTGCTGGGATATAGTATGCAATATCTTAGGGATCCTATCCACCTGTTTGTTCCTGTTTGTATTTTATCCCTAGGATGTATTTCCTGTGCTTTGATGAAATCTTTTCAGTATTCAAGAAAATACAGGCTTGAACCTGCAGTTTTGTCTGGGGCTATCCCACATGCAAGGGGCTTGTTTCTCATTCAGTTTTCCAGCATGAGTGACTGCTGGATGACCATTAGTTTTCCTTATTTTTTCCTTGCAAAAAATAAGGAAATTGGAATGGTGCCATGTTCCCACAAACACTTTCTATTGACCTTCAGCACAAACCGGCAGCTGGAACTCAACAGCAGCCCTGAGAGGTGGCTCACAGGAGTTGGAACCTAAGACCTAAATTTGTCCTGCCTCTCTTTAGTGTCTAACTTGGGTGTTTCATTTCTTCAGGAGTCAGGAGGCACCTCAAAGGATTGTGAGAAATTGGCCAAGCCTTGCAAGACATTCTAGAAGGGCATCTCTTTCTCTCATATTTAAGAGAAAAGTGGATATGGGATGAAATTGGTTTCCAGCGCAGGAGGTAAAGTATCTTGTGGAAGTATCTGGAGTCCTATGGAATAAACTTGAGCTGTGGTCAGCAGCTGGAATTCATTGGAAGCTTGCACATCTGAATGTTGGGAAGGCGAGAGAAGAGCTGGACACTTGTGTCAGAGAAGATCCTGGAATAGGTTATCACAGTCATAACTGCTACAAGACCAGGCCTAAAAGACAATCCTGCACCACCAATAGTCCTATTTTTAAGTGATTGCTATGGCTAAAGTTGGAAAATTCCTTCTACTATAAAAGGGGTTTTTTTGATAAAGCATTATTTGCAATCTTTGCCAGGCTCCTGCAGACAATGCTCAGAGTAGCAAGACTTACAGCGATAGGACTAAATAAATACGAATGAAGAATCACAGTAAATCACGCATTATTTTCAGCCAGAGCCACCAGGACAAGCTAGGCTTAATTTTCCTGAGCTAGGTTTCTTATCAGTCGCTCTTAGTTTCACCCTTGTCGTCACCAAGTAAGCCTTTAAAAGTAGGTCAGAATGAAAATGCAATTTAAAGCACTTCCAGAAATATTGCACTTTTCCTTATTCCCTGACATGACAGACCCATTATCAGTGTGGACACTCAAGGCTTTTCCATTTATCTGTTGCATCTACCAAGGAATTAACATCACTTGCTCATCTTTTTTTCCCCTAACTGCTTGAGATACAGCCCCTGTCTGGTGAAATGCATTACATGCAAAATCTCTCTGAAATCAAAGAGATGGGAGTAAAATAAAAGCAACTGCCCTAAAGCCCATAAATACCCTTTCCACAAGGAAAGAAAGGTAACTATCAAACTAGGAGATCATGTAGTCATTGTTAGTGCTTATTTCAAATGAGCTATTTCTTTGATGTTGTTTTGGTTTTGATTATGTTTGGTTTTTTTCATGGGAAGTAAAAGATTTGGCACTGAAAAGCTCTAGGGACACTTGCTTCTGCAATAATAAGGAATAAGCAACAAGTTACCCTATCTTTTTTGGAGGGATGTGTTTAAAGAGGTGTCATATTTAGACAGTGAAAGCAAGTCTACTGCTGCTCATCAGAAACACTCAAGTGAAAAATGTGTTCTCAGTGATTTTTGGTTTTGAGTCATCCATAAAGTCCTGAGCACAGAAAAGGCCTTGGCGTGTCTGAAAATCATTTGAAACTTGTTCCTTGATTTTGTCAGAGTAGTTCTGTGCTTCAGCTCCATGCCCTGTGGAATCGAGGCATTTTTTAGGGAAAGGGAGAGTTACAGAACTCTCAGATGTCTCTACGCAGCTTTCTGTTTTGCTCTGCTCTGCTCTAACTGATGAAACTCCTACCTGGCCAGGTGTCAAGTTCCTGAACTAGAACACTCCACCAAGTCTCCTCTCCCACCTTTTTATTTTTCTCTTGTTTTTCTGAGAGAAGGAGGGGACCATTGCTTGTCCATATATTCAGTATATCCCTGAAGTTGAACTAGATGTGTTTCAGCCCCAGAATGAGCTTAGAGAGCTCTGTACAGCTGCCTGCTCCTATCTCCTCTTTTTGCATTTCCTTTAAAAAGTCCTGGGCTACATAGATCACAAGGACATGAGACATTCCAAAGGGTGGTTCAAAAAAGCAAATACATACAAACATCTGTGCAAAAGCCTATCAAAGGATATATGTTATTTTTTAACAAGGATTAAATTGCTTATAATGGAAGAACAAGTACTTTTCCTGAGGTTTGAGGAAAGCAAATGTTCCAATTTAGCATGTAAGTAGGTTTGCAAGAAAAATCAAAATCTTTGGATGGTTTGGGTTTTTTTATTATATGCAATTGTTGACCTAAATCCTTGACTCTGTGCTTGCCAGCTGTCCCCTCTTCAGGGACTCCCATGCATTGCTTCCTGTGTAGGTTATTCTGTATAGAGTTCTCTATGCCATGTACTTGGCCCTTGTATCTTTGCCACAATAACTCTGTCTCTCCACTTAAGAGAGCTGATTCCTTTCTAATTATCTTCCAGGTTGTTTCTAATTATCTTCCAGGTTGTTTCTACTTAAGATAAAATCTTTTATGTTGACTCAGCCTCCCAAATAACTCAAGATCATGAGGGAAGATGGGACATACTTTAGTTCTGTGCTGGGTATCAGAGACTATGCAGAAAACACGTGAGAACTAACAGAATGCCACAGTCTGCAGCAGAGAAACCTAAGTGGATTATGTGCAGGTGAATAGATGTGCAATTGGTAGTCCCCAAGATGCTTCAGGGAAGCTGGCATGTCACCATGCATCTTGCTTGACTTGCCAGGACTAAGGGCATTTTGTTAGAAATCCAACACAAAAGACAGGCAGAGAAGCTGAACAAATTGTTCGCGTGTATAGAAAATAGTGAGCTAGAAACTGTATTGTAACAAATAGAATTCTGTGTGTCCAGAGAGTTGCCATGGTATTAACAAACATTACCCATTTTTTCCCTGTTTGTGTGGTTCCTTGTGATTTACCAGCAGTGCTCCTTGAAGCTATTCTGTTATCACAGAGACATGATTTTAAAAAGCTTTCTTATCTAGCCTGCAACACACCATGTTTTTCATCCTTCTTATATACAGAATATGTAGTACATGTTGAGTTCCCCATACATGCAGTTCTTCCCTCATCACCTGGTTCAAATTCTACTTGTCTCTCCAAATGAATGTGTAAAACCCAACTACACAAATCATTGAACTCCCAATGCAGTGCATTCAGGCACTCCTTTATTCTAAAGTGATGCTATCCAAGCGGAGGAATTGAAACATGCAATGCTGTCCGCCACCAGATGTTGGGCTGGTTTAAATGCAAATAAACACCCAAAGGGAAAACAAGACAGTGGAATATACTATACTGCTGAAATATGGGCTAGAGTTGTGCATAACCCAACTTTCTTATGGTTTCAGATTTTTTTTTTTTTTAAGTCTCTTTGCAACACAATTTCATCCTTACCCCCTTCTGGTGGTATGTCCTGCTGAGTGCAATATTCTTGCAATGTTCCTGTTTTCCCCTTCATTTGCTTATATATATCCTCAGAGTAACAAGGATTACATTTGTCTGCAGATTTTTCCTTTCCCTTCTGGAAATATTTATGCTTCCTGTGTCGAGCAGAGCAGCAGCTCCTCATTGCCACTGAGTCTCCAGAGGACAGGACAGAGAGGTGAAGGGAGTGGGTTTTCTGCTGTCTACCATCAGTCCTATCACTCAGGGTGGTAATTCAAATTTTTCACACAATATCTCTTCTCAAATGCCTGCCAAAAGCCCTACATAAGATTGATCTGTCTTAGGAGACTAGAACTTGGGCAGAAAATTAGATGAATAGCTGGACACCCTTTATGTGGGGGCATAGCCTTAGGGGACAGGCCAGGAGAAGCCAAAAGATGACATTCCTTCACGTCAGTTTTATTTCTTGCAACAGAAGGCAAAGGACAGGATGAGAAGACAAGGTTTTCCTTTATAGCTCTTTGTTCCTACCTCAAATATATCACCCCTGCAATCATCCTGAAGTTTCATTAACACCTTTTGCCACTTCTGACATTTGTACACTTTCTGATCTTTTGCTCTCTTTCTCTCTCCCCTATTCCTAATTCTGTACTAATGTGGATTTTTATTCTTCATCTTTCCCTTCCTCCTCCTCATTCAGTCTGTTCCCAGAACTGTCTTTTAGACTGCTCCTCACAACAAGGTGTGGTTTGTTCTCCTCAAGAGAATGGTGGTTTGTGAAAATCATCCTGTCTGGAACAGGAAACTCAGAGGACAAAAGGAAAGCACGGGAACTGACTCACCTGTCAAACAGGGCAGGGCAAAATCACAGACTCAAGCCCCAGTGCTACTTTGTAGTGAGGTTTTTGGGGTTTTTGGCAGAGGATTATTCTGCACATTGCTTTATCAAAACAGGTGTAAACAAAACCCCTGATCAAATTTTTTGCTAGACATGCCTTCATTTGTAGAAAATCATTGGTCTCTGAGTATAAATGTGTGAATTTGCTGCTAATAACGCAGAAAATATTGCAAATAAAAGCAATAATTGGCTGTGTCTTGCAGAGCCACAGGGCCCTGTGCCTTGGGAGGTTAGCCAGGAAGTAAATTCAGGGTCTTGATTAACTGGGGTCTTAGAGTCAAGATGGAACAGGGGAGCCTAACAGGTGAATACATGGGGATACAATAGGAAAAGAAAATGCAACCACATGAATCACTATCACTTCTGGATGTTGAAGTATCTCTGCTTGGGTTTCAAAGGGTTTTTCAGGTGGACGTGTCTGATCTTTGGCTTCCAGCTGTGATCTAACACACCTTAAAGGTGAAGCCATTATTTTTACCAGATATTTTCACAAAGGAAGGTACTTTCTGAAAGAAAATGAAATTACAGGAATAGGCTATTTCTGAAATGTTTTTGGTTGCTGTGAATTTTGCATAAAAGTGAACAGGGGTTAATTTTTGAAAGGAAAAAGAAGATTGCTCTCTATATACAATATATACATTGCTGTGTCCTTTCTTCCTGACCTAATGAAGCCTCAGCAGAGAATGCAGATTAACACTGAGAAATTTCAACTCTTGCCTCCCTTCAGTCATAACTAAAATAAATCATCTCTCTGCCTATGTTGAAAAAAAGCGAGTTTCATCATTGTTTCATTGAATCTTGCACTACTAGAGCTGCCACAATCCATTTTCCAGCATGACTGTGCTGTGGCCTCTGCTGGATGATGCGCAGTGCCAGGCAAGTCCTCCAAAGGGAATATTCTCTGTTTGCTACCAGAAAACATTGGCACAAAAGGGCTGCATACAATACACTCAGTTTGGGCTCCATGAGCAATCTCCTGGCTCCTTGTTTTTCTTGCTTTAAACTCTCCCTAGCGAGATTTTAAGACTTCTGTTGGGAGTAGTCATCCAGTGGAAGGAGTTTATTTGAAATTAAGGCTCAGAGCCTATAGAAGTTGAATAGATCATCAGAAATTTCAGTGAATTTTTGAAAATTTGATAAGCTGGTCCTAATTTTTTTTTTTTTTTTTTAAGTAGGGAAATGGTTTCTTTACTGACTCTTGAACTCTTCTGCAAACATCTTAAGCTAGAATGATCTTTCCTATTTCTTCCTCCATGGCATAGGTGGTGCCAGTTGTTCAGCGCCTTAACAGGGGGCAAACTCAGATGCACAGGAAAAATTAAAGCAGTAAGAGAAAGAGAATAATTTTCAGTCTCACCCAAGGAAACAGACTCAGAAACAGCTTGCTAGGGGGTGACTGCCATAGACTCTGAGCCTATGTCGTACATATTTCAGATCCATCAATATTTTCCTTTACAGAGGCACCAGCGGGGGAGTACTGAAAGAAAGAGGAAATAAACAGGCTGTGTTAGTTTTTCTGGTTTCCTGGAAAGTGCTAAACTGCTCAAATGCTGCAGGGGCCTCTGCTGAGCACACAACTCTGGGGAAGCAGCTCAGCCAGTCTCTCTGAGGGACAATCTATCTATGGCTACAAAGCACCCAATTCATAAATATAGCATAAGAACTTTAGCACCTGCAAGCCAGGTGCTCCACAACCTTTAGATATTTGGGGAGTTTTTTACAGTATATGTCATTTCTTTATTTGAAATTATTATGGTGTATTTCTTGGGTCTTCTGCTTTTGTGTCTTTAAGATGCAATGACCACTTTATTTTTTTTTCAGCTTTTTCCCAAAAGCATGATAATTATTAAGTTATTACTTTATAAAAGAGTAAATCACATATAATTCACATGACTCTGGGAGGTGAGATTTTATGAAAATCATTGAGTTACTCTGAGATTCAGAGCTTTGACAGGTGCAGTCTCTATAAACTTGTCAGAATATTTAAGATCAGGTCTAAGGTCAAGGAAACTAAATAAGTGCCTTAAGCAGGAAGCTGCAGAGCATTATAAAGCAGCTATCACCTACTCAGACAATGTCAGTGCTGTGGAAGTCTGAGCTGACAGCTGATGGCTGGGCATGTGGCAGCTCTGGAAAAGGCCAGCACTTGCCCGTGGCTGAAGTAGCTCCCAATTAAATTGGAACAAGGTTCAGCAAATGGATCCTTGCCCAAACCCCTTTGACACGTGTGACCAAGGGCATCTCCTCAGAAAGGTCTTCTCTTGGCTCTGCTTCTGCTGTTCATCAAAAACAAACATCTCTTACTTTGTTACTTTCTCCTCTCCTAATTTAATGTTCACTTCCATATATGTAGAGCTACAACAACAGGTAGACTGAAGGTGTGTGGAGCAAAAAGCAGTTTTGGCTTTGTCTTATTAATCCTGAAAGGAAAATGGAAAAGGTAATATGTCTGTAAAGGAGAGAAGTTGTAGTAGTGGGTGTATTTCTGTCAGTATTAAGTTGCATGGAGACTAAATTTGTTTCTGTGAGAAATTTCTCAGTGCCTTTCTCTGGGGTGGTACACAAGCCAAGTGACAGGCTGTGAAACACAAGGTACTGTTTGCTTTCATTAAGGTTTATTTCCCATTGCACCTTGTCTGAGAGCATCTCGCTAATTCAAAATGGCATGGGAAGGCCTGTAGAATGTTTTGTCATATGTCAAAAATAAGACTTGGAGGTTTATTTTTGCTCGCTCTTCCTCAGAAATCTTGGACTTCTTAAACAGAGATTCCTAAGACGTTATTACTGCAGTTCTGTGAGCATCTGTGAGCCATGTAGCTGCTCCACTGGCTATACCTTGCCTTCCTCCCAGTTTATCTAAGCTGCACGGACAAGCCACATGATGCTCTTAAGCTGAACTACTTCCAGCCCCATGGTAAAAGTGAGGTAGTTCCATAGTAACCAAGTCTCCCTGCTAGGGCACAGAGGATAAACTCCAAACCTTTCTGTCTTTGTTTACAGGTCTGCACTTTCTCTTTCAGTTTGGCCACAGCCTTGCTGTCAGCTGAACTGGCCATGGATTCTGGTTCACACTGCCTGGTGTGTGGATCCTCCCAGGTGATAGCAAGCTGTCACAGAGGTGAAGGCAGCACACCCATGGTGCAGCTCCCTTGATTCTGCTAAAAGAAGGATCTATAACCAGCAGAAATCAAAACAGTTTTGATGAAAAAATGTCAAGTTTAATGTCAGAAAATCAAATACTTAATATTGTGGATTTCCTCCAATTTAAAATGGAAATGCCTGTTTAATCAAGAAAATGGTTGGGGAAAAGTTCTCAGTCATCTGTGTTTAAGTCTCCTTGATGACAGGTTTTTTGTCCTGAAAAGCTTGTCTTAAAACCAAGTTGTGCTGGAATAAGTTACTCAGGACCAGCCCCTTGTTTCTGGATAGCACCATGTGTGGATATTCTTACTCAGTAAGAGCCTTATATGTGTCTGTACAGATCTTGTGTTAACAATTCATGCTGCAGGACAGGAAAAGAGGAGCCTCTGATGCGATTTTCTCAGGAGTTTCCTCAATGGACAGTAGGAGAGCAGGCTGCAAAATTAATTCCTTAAATGATGAGGTATCAAAGTAAAAATAGGCAAGTGGACTTCAGAAAGTATCAGGGAAGATTTTTCTTCTCCTTGACATGAGACAGCAGAGTTGCCCTCTGCTCCTTTGCTACATATTGATGAGACAAAGATTTAAAGAGCACTTAGGCCCCTTAACTCTTTTCTGGAGGAGCTCTGTATCTGCAAAAATCTGTCTTTGGTCTCTTTCTTCTGTGTTAGAAACAGATAACCCGCTCTCTGCCATCCTTTCCCCTTCTCACACTGTTCCCTGCTTCTCATGGCTTCACCCATTTCTGAAAGTAATTGCTCTAGTCCTGGAAGTATAAGGGAAGGCAGGTCAAGGAGGCTCCTGCTGTGAAAGAAAAGGTGAGGGTGCTCCCAGCCAGCACAGGAACATTCCTTTCCATGTGATCTACACTCCTTAACCACCAGGGAGAAGGATGGGTTGTGAAACCTGATGGCACCATCTGCTCCATGAAGTGCCAGCTCTGTCCAGGAGTAGGTCAGTCTCCTTGATGGCCAGCAGTCACCCACTGCTGCTTCCCCAGAGCATCTCTGCAAAGAGTCAGCGTCCCTCTGCTCCAACATCTGTCACCTCAGTTCTGGGGTGGGGAAAGGTCCCAACTGCTTGAAGAGTGTTCTCCAGACGTGTCCAGAACTGCCCCTCCAGTGTCACCCAGCAAGATGGGGTTTAGGGCATATTCTCACACTGCTTCAGAAAAGCAAATGGAGGTTTTCTGCATCTAATCCCTTGCTCCACCACTTAAATCCTCCACAATACCACTTGGGTAGAGAGCTCAGTTCTCTTACAAACATGACCTGAAAAAGAAACATTTTGCATTCTTCCTTTCCCTTCATTAGGTGTTGACCACAGCATCCTATTTTTATTTGCAAACCTATCAGCTGCCCTTCAGACTTGCCCCTTCTCCCTCCCAAAACAGGCCTGTGTTAATCATGAAAGTAAGAAAATATTCACATGTACTTTCTCTTAACTTAATTCCTAATAACATTTTCTGCTCTGATTTTATTTTTTAGTCTCTTTTTAAATTTAATTTGGCATCTAACCAATTGAAATGATGTTCTATTTATGCTTTTGAGAAAATGTTTTTGGCTTGGAATTCTTAACATTTCATTCATGGTTATTTGTTCTCATATTTAGCACATATCCAGCTTGCTTGCCTTGTAACTTCCAAATGAGAATATTATAAATGTGTGGACACTTATTAGATCTGGGGCTCTTTTATTTTATTTTTTTTTAATTCAAATGAGGGACACATTTTTAATATTAAATTTTTCATTTATCTGAACCAGGATGCATTGTGGCTAACGTACTGAGGAGACTATTTCCTCTGCTTGATGATCTCAGGAAGGGGGGATGTGTGGAGGGGGATGTGTGTGTGTCTGCGTGTTTCTCTCTACTTGTTTCTGTGTCTGTTGGTTGCTTTTCAAGATCTCTCACTTTGAATATGGACCCAGTATTGGCACAGGAATGCCTGCCCCCAATCTCTTTCTCTAATTAAAGGTTCTCATATCTAGCAAAAGAAGTTGCAGCTGTTCAAGGCCAAAAACATTGAAGAAATAATTAAAAAAAACAAAAAACAAACAAAAAAAAATCAAAAAAAAACCCAACACTAAAACAGAAGCATTGAGCAAAAAATTCTCAGTGGAATGGCCTGTTCTGGAACTAGATAGACATGAAGATCCCACCTGACAGCAGATTGTATTCATGAGGAAATTCATCACCCAGCTAATTGTGAAGCATACTTTTCTGTAAAAGTGGCTTCGTTAACCCCTGGAGCAAGCAAGAAAGCAACCCACAGGCAAGATCAGCCCTAAAATGCCAGAACAAAAGCTGCCTCCTTTTCTCATCTTTGAAAACATCTCATTCTAATATTCCCTCTTAACATGGGGAGTTGCTACAACTCTACAAGAATGATTTTGTAAAAAGTGGGGGAAAAGTGAAAATACCAGAAATAGGTACTTCTGAAATTTCCTGTAAAAGGTTGTCCTGATTTCCTACACAGACAGCATGACTTTTGTCATGGCAGTGATGTAAAAATAACTTTGCTGTCCTGTGGGGTAATAGCAGAGCTGGACAGTGCTTGTTAATCACAATCCTTAGATCACATCATGTTTTCACTTGGTGTAACTTATAATTTAATGTCTTAAAATCCCCCTCCAAGTCTGCATGTAAAATTACTCATTTTTCAATCCTAAATTGTTGTGTCCTCCTAACAAATTGAGTTGATTATCTCATGTCCTATCACCTTCAAAAAACAGCAAAGCTCTGCTGGTGCCATTAAGAGCATTTGACAGTGTAGAGAACTATCATTATAGGCCTCTCTTGCTTTCTCAGTTTAAATGGGCCTCATTTCAATTGCCTTTCTCTCTAGGTCATGTTTCCTCAACCTCTTATTACCCATACTGCTTTCCTTTGGACTTTCTCCATTTTGTCTAAATGTCTTTTTATGTAGGATGTATAAAATTATACAGAAGGCCTTACCAAAAGGCCTCATTAGGGCTTTGAAATAATTACATCTTAGGTCTTGTAAAATCAGCAACAGGGAAAAAAGGTCTAGAAAAGGTTATTAGGTACAGAAAGGCCATCTTCCCTGACCTTCAAATTGGTGGTGGCCACAAGCCTATTTTGGAAAGTGGTCTACCTTTCTCACAGCAATGTCCTACACTTTCCCATTCACCCTGTGGCCAGCAAAAATCCTCAGAGCCTGATTTGCACAGCTGGCTCCTCCTCCCTGCACTTCACTGAGACTGCTTTGCAGTTTCTCTCTGGGATAACTTGTATGTATCTGTTTGGAATTTAATCTGATTAACTGTAGTCCAGTCTCCTCCTGTACAAGCATAATCTACCAAAGGCAGAGAAATTAGCTGCTTCTTTCCATAAGGCAGTTATGTGATAGTTCCCCTATCACATGTTTGACAGCTCTTTTAAAACTTCGGTTGTGCACACAGGAAACAACCTAAAAGAAATAGCCTTTCCAGCAGGGTCAGTAAACATGGTATGTAATTGAGATGTGTAAAACAAAGATCTACAGGTCTGGCCATATGTTTTGACTTGTCTGGGTGGGATGGGTGCCCCACAACAGGCCTGTGTTTAACACCTGGATTTGGTGCCCGGTTTGTCAATGCTTGTGTTCGTCTGTTTGGAGGGCATGGTGCCCATTACCCATTGCTGAGGCACTTGGCACTGCTCGGAGCGTGGAGAGCCTTGTGCAGGCAATGCACACAGGCTTGCTGGGCTGCATCTGTTCATCTGCATCTCCTACTGGTGCATTTTTTGGCAGTGCCAGCACAGCAGCCACATGTCTAGTGTTTGCCTCATCTCTGCTGAAAGGCCCATGCTAAGGAAAACCAACAAGGAGCAGAGAGATACTTGAAAAGCAAAACTGGAGCTTGTGACAACTGGCTTTCATGGGCCAGGCTAAAGGGAACTCAGCTGTGTGAGTTAAACCCAGAAACAGCCTTTCCAAAAGCACTGGTGCTGTATCAGGTTTGGTAGAGGGGCTGGGTGTTGGAAGAGAAGAGAGCAGAGGTGTCCCAAGGGCTTTTTTGTAGATTCAAACTCTGCTCTAACCCAGTTCACTGCGGGATTGATTTTGTGCTCCTAGATACCACCTGAGTTATTGTTGGTGTACCTGAAAATGTAAGAATTACCATAATCAGAAAACATGGACATCTAACCTGGCATCTTCTCTCTATCCCCGTGCCCAGGTGTGAATAAGAACAGTGAGCTCAGGGTGCTGCTGGGCAGAAAGTCTTACCCTCTAGTGATGACCGTGCAGGCACATCCTGAGCCAGAAATATTATCTTCCTATCTCATAGCTCTCAAAGGATTCCTACACAAGAGCTTGTACAGTTGCTTTTGAAGCTGGTCTGAATAACCAGTTTTCAATGTCAAGGAGTAGCACTGCTGAAGCACACAGTGCCTGAAGAACAGCTGTACTCTACCTATATACAAGCCAGCAGATAGAAAATCTATTTATTCACTTTGTACCCCAGCAATCTTGGTGCTTAAACATGCCATTTGTTCTCCTGTGTGCTGCAAGCTTGGCAGTGCCTGAAATGTACCCCACAAACTCAGACTGCCTCCAGCACCCAGAGGTTATTACTCTTGCTTGTCCACCTTGTGTACCCTCAGCTACACAGTGATTCAGCTTCAGAAGGAAGGAGATCAAGGCTGCTCCCTTCACTCTGCCCTCAATGTCTGTTAAAAAAGCCCCAGTTAGGAAAAATGTGAGTCCAAATCCAGGCAGGCTGAGGAGCTATAATGACTCAAGTGCCACAATTTTTGGACAGCTCTCAGGACAGTTGTTGAAAAGCTTGGGACATTTCTCACTGCTTTCCCCAGAAAAAGCCGATACAGGCACTTTCCCTTTGCAGTTGACATGAGAGTCTGAAGCCCAACATTATTTGCAGCAGGGTTAAAAGAAGGGATCTCTCCCTCTGCAATAATTAAAATAATAGCTACAGTGATTGATTATTTGTACATTAGTATTGTTTTGCAGCCCCAGCTGAGAACCCAGTGAGACAGGAACTTACAGGAACAAAATAAGAGCTCAAAGAACAATTTTAAAGTATATAATTACTACTGGTTTTGTTTCAGAAGCACTTCAAGCTACAGAGCCTTATCCTAGAGGTTCTTATGGCTGTGTTAAGACTCATCCCTTGTTCTTGCACTCTATCTATATAAGAATTGATGTATTTGCAGAAGATCATAATGGTTGTGCCAAACTCAGAAATTCACCCCAGGTTTGGCTGAAGTTTGAATATCAATATTACTGTCTCTGCTTGCACAAGATGAAGCTGTGTTCAGTAGAAAAATTAATTAATTTAAGTATGGGGTTTGTCATTGCTGATAAAGGAATGAGGAGAGATAACAAGATAAAAGCCTGTTTAGACATGACATGTTATTAGACTTTCTGTGTACTGTCCACAGGCCAGAGAGGATATAATACATGCATAAAAAGGTGAGGAGTTTGACATTTTAGTTATTATATTCCTCCAAGTAGGATACATTGGCTTAGCTGAACATCTCTCTGAATCATCTGGCAAAGGTTTGTCACAACAGTTAGATTTGGCCTCAAAACTGGAGTAATATCTGAAAGCATAACTTTGATAAAGATGGTAAGATTTGAAGAAGAGGTGCTATGGCCACAGGAATCAGAGAGAAGGCTGAATTTGTTGAAGAGCTGTCACTTTTGGCTGGTTTTTTATGGCCTCCTTTGAATGACTGCTGAGCTGGGAAGCTCAGTATATGCTTGTACAGAAGTTTTTGCATCTCTCAAAGGTGGTCATATCTAATAAGCTATCAGTCTTGGAGGGTGCTGCTAAAAAATTGAGTAATCTTCAATAATTTGAGAAATAGGGTAAAGCAGAAAATAAAACTGAGATGCAAGAGGAACCACATTCTGAAAAACTGTTCCAGTATAGAGATTTCAAATGCCAGCATCATCTGAATGGCACAAAAACTCTTTTCCAGTAAGATTGTACAGTTCAATGCTGCTGGCCCATTTTTT
This sequence comes from Corvus cornix cornix, assembly GCF_000738735.6. Taxonomy (NCBI): domain Eukaryota; kingdom Metazoa; phylum Chordata; class Aves; order Passeriformes; family Corvidae; genus Corvus; species Corvus cornix. The sequence continues at coordinate 11,190,356 of NC_046336.1, forward strand.
TGTCTTTGGCAAACTCCTAACATCCACCCCGGATAGTCATATCACAGCTTTATCACTTAGACATTTATTTTGCACTCTAGTTTCCCCCTCTATGCTTTTCTTACTTTTCTCAAATATTGATTTAACAGAAACTGTTCATTGATCCAAGACTGGCAAAGAACTTTTTAGAAGAACCAAACCCTACAGGCAATTAACATGTGTAGCTCCAAACCCAGTCTGAACCAAAGAATACTATTTGGAACTTGTGTATTTGTTTTTTTAAATTAGGGTGTATGTTTTCCATTAAAGTTTCCAAATAGGAATCCAGAAAACAAGGAGAGATAATAATAGTAAAAAAAAAAGAAAAAAAAAGGCAATTACATTTTGTATTTCTTAGAATAGAAGCAATTTCAATTATTGCACAGATTAAATCCCTTCCTGAGGTATGCCAGAAATTTAGCAAAGGACAGTGCTGAGAAAGCCTTTCACAGCACAGTGTATGGCTTCAAATTTTTGTCCTGCTCTTCCTAGGATACTGCCAAAATTTTGGAGCGAGATACTGGGGAAAAGTGGGGGCTAAACACTGGGTTCCTTATTACTCTAAAACTAAATTCTCATCCCTGAAAATGATTTCAAAGAAGGAGATGTCTTTTTTGTATTTACAAGTGTCTCCCATTTGTTTTCTATGAATAATTCACCACCTTCTGATGCAGTCCAAGGCAGCCATTGCAAATATCACACTATTGAAAGCCAGACCCTGCTGCAACGGTTGCAAGTGTGTGTGTTCCAACTGGAGCCACATCAAATGTCTGGGTAGAACAGGACGAATATCAAATCTTCCCTTGGAAGTATTCTGTAACACAGATTTTAAATGCATTCCTTCCTTCTCATAAATTTATTTGGTGAATGTACTCATGGCAAGGTGGAAATTAAAATGGAGAAGCAGATGAAGAGCCTTGTGCTTAGGCTTTGGGTAGAGGTAGATTTAGGTAGAGCTCCCACATACTGATCTTCCACCCTCTACTTCCTTTCCTGTCCATTCCAAATTCTGAAAGAACAGGTGACATAAAATGGATTTTCGCAGGAATCTAAGAGAAAAATCACCTCACCTTTCATCCTGTTCACTGTCGTCGCACTGGTCTGTGGGATGGAGCAAGGACAGAGCTGTCATGTCACAGCACAGCCCTTCCTTCCCCTTCTTTAACCTGTCAGCAGCACTGTTGTGCCTGGCCCTGGAACAAGCCCTGACATATATGACAGGTATTTTGGAAACCACTGAGACAACAAAGGCAGCAAAAAGGTAGGTGAAAGAGTAGGAGATGAGAAGAACAGGTGAACTACAGAGCTATGGGGAAAATAGACAGGACTATGAGGATAAATACTTAGGATAGTGCAGAAAAAGCGCCAAAAAGAGCAGGTGGAGGGGCAAGGCAGGGATCTGGATACCAGACCTTACTCTCTCTGGTCTTTGGTATGTAACATAGGTGGAGCTGGATTTGTGAGGTCTATCAGCTATTCTGCACAGGACTGATTGGGATTCTCACCCAAATCAGTCACAAATGCTGCAATCCAGATCCCCACCTATATGGCTTTAAGTGACCGAGCTGGAGTGAGCCCAGCCCAGCCCTGGCTGGAAAGAGCATACAGAGGTTATGGGATGGTACAGGAAAACAGGGAGGAGGGAGTTCAGAGGTGGTGCTGTAGGGCTCTCAGGGAACATCTGATGTTCATGATTTCTATTTTATTGCCAGTACCTTTACTCCTGAATGGGCTAATGACAGGGTAAATTAAACGAATGAGGTGCTTTGAGAGTAGAGTCATTATCAAAATCAAACTATGCTTGTTTGAAATACTGTGCAACATTTGTGGAAGTTTCTCCTACCCTTGCTTATATCCAGCATAAATTTACTGGCAGTTCTCTTGTCACAGTTGAAGCTCTATTCAGTTGTACCAGCAACAATGTATTGTGATTGGAGTGAATTGAATTTTCCATTCAGAAATTATTAGATGCGTAATGTAGAGCTGAATAATAAGCACCCATCCATAAATGTTTTGCCTGTGGTTACACAGAGTCATGTGCCTTCATCACCACTGTACACAGGAATGTCATTGCAAGGACCCAATATGATTGAGCTAAGAGGCCACTTCTGCAGTTATGTCAGATAGTGTACCAATGCTATAACCTTGGAGTAGAATTTTACTCAGATCCCAAATATGAGCTCCTAAGGAGAAAAATCTCATGTTTCAGTTAGCAAAATCAATTAATATTAGGTTATAAAAAAGAGGTTGTGATTCCATTTTCCTATTCTATAGATCTATAAATTGATTATGGCCCCACTGGTAAGTGAAAGTCATCAATCTAGGTGATTAGAAGTAGGGAGCAGGGGTGAACTGAACTACATCAAACTCAGTGAGACTCTTTGCATCTGCCTTCAAAACATTTTTGAACATTTTTCTTGGAGAAGGGTCCAGTTTTTGGAAAGGACAAGTGTTTTCTAGGATCAAGGACAAGTGTCCAGGATTTTAAAATATTCAGCAGTATACTACTACAAATCCCAGTGTGTGAAAATGCAAAACTAAACAGATCAGCTGTATTAGAGCTGGGAAAAGGTAGGGGAGAGAAAAAGAACAAGACCTACACTACTGAGACTCCAGAATTTCTTACCACACACACCATCACAGCATAACTTTGTTTTTTTGCTTTCTCCTGCTGTCAAACTTCAGAGAGATTAAAATCAGACAAGCCTGGAAAGGAAATGAAGCTTCTCACTTTATTACTCTTGATTAGCAGCAAATTATTCTCCTAACATTTACTTTTCCTTCATTTATTTAAGAGTGATTACACGCAAATAGAAGTTAAAAGCGTCAGGGTTTTAATAATAGTTTTATTTGCCACTGTAATTGCTTCTGTAGCATCTCTGAAGTCTGAAACACACCCCTCCTGACACAAAATCAAAATATCAGCAATGCATCTTTCTCTCTTTAAAGTACACTCTCCAAAAGGGTATAAAGAAAGACGTAGGAGTTTATTTACTATGTTTCTTATTTCGTTATGTTACTGTGTATTTAACGTTAGTCACTGTGCTTGGTCCAAGCTCAAAGGCTGACCCTGTACTCCCATATGGAGAGCCCTCAAGATCAGTTTTAACCTCCTGTTCCCTCAGAAGCTTCTCAAGTGCACAAGTTGACTTTGTTAACCTGTTGATCCATCCTGTCCTGTACTTTGCTCCCCACTCTCACACTGGAAGTGGAAAAGTTGTGACTGGTGGGACTGTCCTGCAGTTTGGGCAGAGTGTGGGTGGCACTGATGTGTAGGAGCTTTTGCTCAGCCATGGCTTTATCCCTCCAAACTGCAGCTCCTGCCAAGCAACACCTGAGGCGCCATGGTGAAGTATCCACTTGGCTATTCATTGCTGAATTGCCAAGTGAATATCTGGTTTTTTGCCCTCTTTCCTCTAATGAAAACTTCCACACCAAAACCTACAGAGATTTTCAATGCTAGGTGGTGGTTTCTGTCCTCCTAAAAAATCCATGGCTGGGACAAAAACTGAGAGTCTTTTTCAAAAGGAGGGATGGAGCATCTGTCCTCAGAGAAAATTCTTTGAGCTTGGCACTGTTGTGTCCTTGTCTTTTTTTTTTTTCCATTTTTGCTTTCATAATTTCTATTTATGCTTATTCCTTCTGCATCTGAGGGCTAATACAGACTAAATGGCCCTACTTTTCCAGAGGTACTATATATCCTGGAAGAGTTCCCAGGATATCTGTCAGTTCAGATTCATTCTATTTCTTTTCAATAAAACCTAGCACTGGTGGGAGCTCCAACAGCATCATCTCAGAGTGAATGTGACCTTCTGGTAAAAGAAGTCAAGCAATCTTCTCCCTCTGGGGGTTAGAGCATGGTTATGCCTCATTACTGTGAATAAGTTTTCTGCACGGGTTTCTGCATACTGCCTATCTGGGCAACTTCACAGTATATGCACACGTAAATAAGTAATTGCTTCCTTTAAGTAGATCCACAATGTTTGGGAGTTGGAATAAGGAAAGAATCCAACTTTCTGCATTCATAGTAAGAGGTGTTTAAAAAAAAGGGAAAAAAGGGCCTTTCTCATCAAACCCACAGGTCTCTGAGGAGTTACAAGGAGTAGATTTGTTAAAATCAGAACTGCCTGTTTTGCACATTTGCTTTTGGAATACCACCACGACTTTAAACAAACTTTATTAGAATTCATATCCAGTTATGGAGCTGTACAGAACTCCTTTAACAAGCATAGTCTGGCTGGAGGCAATGAATCTGTCTTTGTCACTAATGATGTTTGTATTATTTTAACACTGTTGATACTGGGGATTTGTGGGGGGCTGCAAGCAATCAACTTTCAACCACAGCTCACCTGACTTGCATGCTGATTAGAAAAACACTTTTCCCTCTGCATGTCAGGAACACAGTGGGGTACACGAGGGCATGTGCCCAAAGGATTTTGGTCACCTAGTCTGGTTGCTGGAAAAACCCCTTGCAATCCCAGTGACTTTTACCTATTCAGTGAAGGGGGTGGGTGGAACTCCTTTGGCAACATTTTTCAGTAATCTGCATCTTTTTCACGTGGTGAGTGTGGTACCCTGTCATGTGATGTGGTCATTTGGTGGAAAGTCATTTTCAGAAGAACTGAAGCAGCTCTTGTTCTCTGAGATGTGAAGGAATCCTGGGCCTGGGCCCAATCCAAGCTGTTCAAGTGCTGAGAAGGAGGGTGATTCAGGTGTCAGTTCTAGAACACGGAGGAGGAGGGAGCAGGGACCTACTCATGGAAAACTAGATATCTCTCAGATGAGGATTTTCAAAATAATCATTGTAGGTTAAGCAGTAACATCCTGTTGTGGGTACCAGATTTGCATAAATTCATCCAAGACCTTCCTCAGATCAGGAGGAAGTGGGGTTTTTGACTTCCAGAGGATGTGCACAGGATATTTAGGATGCTGTCGTGCTTACATATCCATCCTGTCTCCTGCTATGACACAGAAGTAGGATGGTACACATTTCCCTGATCCCTTTCAACATCCCAGCCCTCTCCTGTGTTGGCTTGGACAGCAGGCAAAATCAGTTTGTGAACTGCAGTGATAGACATATGTCCACCCATGGCATAGATGTATGGATAATAGCTGAAGGCTATTTACATAAAGAAATGTTTTTTGTCACCTTTGAAACCCATTCTTTAACTTGGACTGTGAGACCTACCACAAAATTAAAGGTATTCTCCTGTGCTCCAGACCTAAAAAGACAAGCACACTGAGTGAGCAGGGTCTGTTCGTGATACTCCACAGAAAGTGGGAAAGGATCAGCACAATTCATTTTTATTCCAGTTATAAAAGATACATTTTTTTGTGAGCAGATAAGATATTTTGTCAGGAAGTGGTTCTCAGCAGAAACAAGTCTGCCAGATTCAGAGAGTGGGTTGGATGCCTACTTTCTCTTGATGCCCTAAAGAAATGAGAGGGCTGTATCCCACCTGCTGTTGTCAGGGCTTGGAGCTCAAGAACCATGACAAATGGTGCACAAGGCAAAAATACCATAATGAAGGAGGGGAGCAAAAATGATCTACAGTTACTGAGAAAAGAAAAAGGTTAATATTCCTCGGCAGTTGTTACCTTTTTTTTTTTTTTTTTTAGTGTTTAAATTTAACAGTAATGCCCAGGAATGTATTGAACATTTGAGATAAAGCTCCACAGTTTTGCAAAAAAATGAGAGAGGAGAAACTAAAAACCCTGGCACTAACAGAATACTAATTTGATTCTGTAGCAATTAATTAAATTGATTCTAATTAAATTTTTCCTGATGGATTCATGAAACAATCTGTAATTCTGCCACCTATGCTGTAAAAATGTAACATATTCCCTTTGAATTTGTAAATGTTCCTAACTGTTATTTTTATTCAAAGGTCCACCTGAGCTTAATTGTTCCATAGGTTTGGTGTGGTTAAAATGCACAAATTTCGGAGGTTACTAGCAAAGAAGATGATAATGTAATTAACGTTGCCATCTGTGAGTTCTTCTTCATTACCATCAGTTCTCCATGGACTAAATACTCAGAAAACCATTTAATCCTGAGTCAAGCCTGTGAACTCAGGATCAGAGTCCCAGGCCTGTGTCAGTTCAGCAAAGTGAATGAGAAACAGTTTGTGAGATATAGTCACATAAAGTGACACCCCATACCATGGTTGGGTGTCCCCAACTGGCTCCTAAAGGGCAGCACCCAGGACTGTGAAGAGAATATGTCCTTGCCCAGTGCTTGTGTGAAGACAGATTATCTGAAACGTCTTCAATGCAACAGGGTTGTGGGTTTTTTGCAAGTAGTAGTGAGGCCTCTGGGAAAATATACTTAGGTAGAAAGAAAATTCCTTAAAAACCTTCGAGAGCAAATCCTTTCTCTCCGACTTCTTTGAGCAGCACAAACCATATTTTTCCTTCCGTATCAGGCCAGAGAGAACCAAGGACTCACAGAATCTCTCTCTCTCTCTCTCTGTTGTAATGGCCAAATTTGACCCAGATAGAGCTGCAAGGCCCTGTGTGACTCATCTGAGCCAGTGTACCGCCTAGTGAAATCATCCATAGTCCAGATGGCAAATCCAGCTTCCAAGGGACCCAAGAATTGAAATCCACTTATTCCTGATGGTATTTTGAATAGTATTGAGTGATTTTTCAGAGTGCTACTGTACTGGGCGCTCTCCAGATATGCCAAATGGTGTCAAGTGGTTGTTCACTGTGGAACCTGCAAGAAAGGTTTTTATGCAGACAGAAGACTGCAACTGTAGGTGACTGTTCTGCATTACTTACTCACTTTGCTAGCTTCAATGTGAAACCTATTTGCAGGGTTCTTCATGGGTCTTTGAGGTACCTTTTATGGAAAACCTGTTTAAATTTCTTCAACTGGCTTGGTATGAGAACATAAGAAAATTTTGCATACACAACAGTGAATTTCTCTTCTTTTTTATTTTTTTTTTTTATTGTTGGAGTTTTTAAAAATAGCACTCAGAATACTTTATTTGAAATGAAAATAAAGAGTATTCACATGATTATTTTTCTCAATAGAAATATAAAAACTACTTTCAGTTAAACATCTCTCTCAAGAAAAAATTTAAATTGAAATCACTTTATCATTTTTTAATGAGGCAGCAAGAGTTCAGCAGATGGTTTTCTAGTAGAAGTAGTAGGAAGGCTAAAAGAACTGCCTAATGCAAAGGCTGACCATCAAACAGCAGGAAAAGGTATTCCTGACAATTAAGCTTGCCTCTCCAATCAAAGCTTGTTTAAAAGGGCCAAAGCTTAATTTTCAAGCAGTGCTTGCCAGGAATCATTTTCCTGGCCTAGACCTACAGCACTGGCTAGAATTATCTTCTGCTGGCACATCCAGCCCTGAGCCTGGCCAGGCTTCTTGGGACTCCACATGGAAGATATGATGAAGTTCCACAGCACTTGATGCTGATGTCTGTCCCTTTTTCAGCAGGATCAGACCAGCTGTGGCAGCAAGAGCCCAGAGAGCCTTCCACTAGAGCTTCTCCAAACCCTTCTGTCTGGAGGACATAACACTGCTGCTGCAGGGGTCCTACTGAACATCAGGGGTTTTGACATCTGGATTATGAATATTTAAAAGAGACATAATCAGCTTTTAACATTACGATTCTGAATGTTTCAGCAGAGGCACAATTGATCTGCCAAAGGATGCTCTGGCAGATATGAACTCCTGCCAAAATTTTGCCTGCACAGGACTTTGCCAGGGAAAGTTCCTGCAGACCACCCTGCTCCCACAGGCCATCCAAAGTTCAAATTTTACTCTCATAGGGCTTTTGTGACTGTCTGAAGGCAACTTTCCTTGCTTTTTCTAAACCACCTCTGTTCACTGGGGGTCATGGAGCTCCTCCAAGTTACGACAACCCATTAAACAGATAGGAAAAGACAGAAGCCTTGATTCCCAGCCCAGTGAGTTTATTTTTATCCCATGTTCTTGTATACATACAAAATTTCTGAATCATGATCTTGGATATTGTCTGCTGCATTCTTAGTGGGAAATTTCACAATGTATTGGCAAATGAAATTCAACTGGTTTGTGTTTACTTGTCCTACCTAAGATCTGAAAATGCTGCAGTAACGAGCAATATATCAAAATGTCAAATTTGCATTCAAGCTATTTGGAATTCTCAGTTTCCAAAACAATAAGGCAATAGCTTTTAAAAAAGTGATGTCCTACAGACCATCATTGCAGTGCAGCCAAAACTCCTTGGTATTAAAGGCTTCCTTCTCCAGGACATAAAAGTATTACAGACAATTAATTATGCTGTGATTAGCTGAGACATCTTAACTGTAAATCATTGTTGCTTAAATACTGCTTCAAAGAATTAATTGGCTGCCTGCCAGCTGAGGGAAATGAAATCTAGCACTAGAAATAATTTCAAAGCCAAGGCACCTGTGAAAGAGTCTGGGAGCAGTGTGGAGGTGCACACCTTGTATTTACATTGGGTAACACCAGCAGAACTCCTCACAGCTCCTACAGTCCCTTGTGGCAGTGTCAGTGAGGGAAAAGCTTGTCTGACTTTTCTACCTGGTGCTTGCCCCCATAACACCACTGTAAAGCACTGTGGGTTTCATGTTGAGGGACAGCCACAGCCACCAAGGGTGGTCTCTACCCCATATGGAATGTGCATTTGGGGCTATCCTAAGCTGTAAGGAAGGCTGTCAGGATGCAGCATAGCTCACAGCCTGTGTCTGCATCCAAACACTGAATTTGAGTGAATTCAGGGGAATTCAGTGTCAAAAGTAGAGATATGACCACAGTTTCTGGATACATCCAGAGAAATAAGGAAGGTTCCTCAAGACAGTTACACCCACCTGACTGATATTGATAAATTGACACCATGTGACAAACTTTGAACAAACTGGCTTTAGAACTTACAGTCCAGATTTCAGCCCTCTGAGATGAACTCTGAGATGTTCACAGATATAATCTTTCAGATATGAGAAAAATAGAGATTGCTGAAAATCTGATGTCTAAAATGAAATACATTTAGCAATCTTTGTAATTTATCAAACATGGAAATGTACCCACACTGTAGTACAAACACAGCCAGCTTCTGACAATAACCCTATTAAAGTAACAATCTCTGCTCATGCTGCTATCTCTCAGATCATGCTGAAATTTCATTTAGAAAGATTAAAAATTAAATAAATGTCATTTACTCTTTTATTTTTTCTCACATCTCTTCCATGTGTTTAGGGAAGACATTGCTTCTCTCTTTAAAGGTCATTGAAGGTGTCTGGGGTCTGTTTTCAATTAAATCCAATTTTCTATACTCTCTGGCTAGATATTTCTTGAAGTCCTTAATATGCCCATATTATCTATTGCAGAGAAACCCTTTCTGATGTCTTAAGAAATCCTGATGGACTGTGCTGCAGGGATCCAACCCAGATTTCCTTCCCACAGCAGGACTTTCTTTCATGATAGTGAATTAAGATCACGGAGCTTTACTCCAGAGCAAAACAGCTGCCCAGGAGCAAGGTGGACATGATCCAGCCATGTCTATAGAAGAGCCCCTCTGTGTGTCTACCCCAGAGGACTGAGTTGTTGCCTCCAGCCTGAAGTCATGGCCAAACTGAGAGTGCTCTGTCTCACTTCCTTGATGTCACACAACACAACAGAATTTGGCAGAAGTTTTAAAGGAAATTACCTTTCTAAATATCTTGTAGGGACTGTGTAGTTATGACCTCCGGTATCTTAGGAAGCATCAACAGGCATGGAATTTCTTTAGTATCACCTCACTGTCTCTGCTATGAGTTAAGGGATGAGATTCACAAAGCAGACATCTCCCAGCCACCCCTAACATTGCTGAGAGTCAGTGGAGAGAAACAAACCCTTCTAAGATGAGATTTATGCAACCTGTAAGAATTGTGCTCTATTTTCTCCTTAAGTAATTAGCATGGAAGCCTAAGGTGACTACCTCAGTCGTAGTCATCCAGAACTGTATGGGATGAATTCCAAACACAATGAATAAGCTCCTCAAGAGTAATAATTTTATTTATACTACAAAGTATTCTTCACTTCCTCAGGGTGCAGGAAGCTTTCAGCTGATGTAAGCATCCTGCCAAAATGAATAGTCTTATCCTTGGCTGTGCAGACTCTCCCACTCTTTTCTGCTGGGAAAAAAGGTTGATGTGGCCATGTCCTTAATTGCACAAACTGCTGTGGCTGAAAACAAATTAATTTCAAAACTTTATATGCTGGTAAATCTAGCATATATTTAGTCACCTTGTTCAGTGATTCCTTTCACTGTTACAAGGTGGGTCATGCTTTATGTGCTGAAATCCTCATTGCTAATTTTTAATCAGCCTTTGCTTCTAGATTTTGCAGTATGTATTGTCAGCAGTTTCTCTGCATGTTTTCAAAAATCAGTTTTTGAAATTGGGTCAACAATGTCGTGGTGAGACCCTGCCTTTAAACAAACTGAAAGAGAACAGTCAGTACCACTCCATCGGATGCTCTGTTACAGGTCTACACTGATTTCTGATGAAACAAAAAATGTCCTTAGGTTTGGAGATCTAAAAGGATCAGTCCATAAAACATGTCTTTTCACATCATGTGATAAGTACTTTCCACTCCATAAATTCTTTTCCAACTGGTGCTGGAGACAGACAGGTTCTGTGTGGGTTTTCTTCCAAAGCAAATCATCATAGTCTTTGTCTCTCTCAGTAATTGCAATTATTCACCATGTATTGTAACTTGCAAATGAGGCTTGTGAAGACCATTCAGAAACAAGCCATCCACAAATACACAGATTAAGAAGGCTATCAAAATGTGTCTTGCTTTAGAAAATTTTGCCATCTCTTTCAGCACGAGTTTTGTAGCAGTATGAATCTTGATCAATGATCCCTGTCTGCCACATGAAGACAAAAGGAGTGTTGTGCCATACACAGCAGGGTTGCAGGCAGTGCAAAAGCCTTGGTCTCATGTCTTGCCCAAACCACAAAGCCGGTATCTTCTGCTCTTCTGGCACTGCAGAGCCTTAGGGCCTGGACACTTGATGCTGATATCCAGGGGAAGCCATGAATTATCACAGCTTGGTGGAGGTATCACAGCTTGGTGGAGGCTTGTTTTAAACATGAGAATTTCGCTTGACTGAAAAGGTTGAAAGTTTCACTTGACTGGGAACTAAATCAAGGTGGCAGTGGACTGCAGGGCTGTGGGTGCTCCTTCCACAGCCTTGTGAATGGATCCTGAGCCCTCCAGTCAATCTGGAAGATACATCTTAAACTTGCCTGTTCTCTTTTCCAGCCACTTGCTTCCTTAGCACATTATCTGGAGGGCTAATCACTGCCTGTTTTGGGAAGTGCTTGGAGAACCAGCAACCCAGGCAGCTAAGAAGGGAAAAAGTACAGTTCAAAACCAAAATGGTTAAAAATGATCTTCAAATGTCAGGCTGCCTCAGGGAAACAAGCGCTCACCTCAGCTCCATAAAGAGTGATGTTGGGTAGAAGGGATTTTACTCTTTCAAATGTATGTGCATTTATAATGCATAAAAATATAGTTAAATGCAGGCCTCGGTGTGACTGAAGAGCGAATATTAAACATAAACGGGTTGCTTCACATCTGGAAGGAAAGCAAATCAGCATTGCTTCTCCACAGGGTGAAACTGAAATGTGAGCCTTGCAATCTTATTACTAGGCCAGGGAGAAATGAAATAGAGAGTTGAGAATCAGTATGAGGTAAAATATGCCGTTAAACTATCAGATGAAATGAGGACAAAAGAGGAGAAATGCAGGTGCAGGAGAAGAAAGAACAAATTTTGTCTTTTGGACAGATTGAGGGGGTTTTGTGTGATAGCCTAATACACATTTTTAGGAGCTGCTCTGTCTCAATGAGTAAAACAGTAATTTGGGGGGAGGTTTCTATGATCTTCAACAATTTTTACCTTTTTTTCCTCTGTTTTGTCTGACAGTTTTTTTGTGTGCTTTGTCACTTAAAATGAGGAATTTAAAGGAAAAGTCTCCTCTGTGAACTGGTCTGGTAGAACCATAATCCAGCATAGAGTATCAAGTTAGTCAGGAAAATGTAGCTTCCTTACACAAATAACATTATGGTTTCTCAGCCAGGTAGGAAATGTCTGTGATTAGATGCATTTATTAAAACAACAGCTTGCACGATCCTTTTCCAGCTTTTTCCTTTCCCAAAAACCTACATCTGTCTTACTCAGCAGATAGCATGAATACATTCTCTGAATAGGTCACAGTGAGTAGATAGTGAGTAGGTCACAGGTAGAGACACAAAGTCAGCTTTTGTTAGCTGATAATTAATTCTGCTTTCTATGAAAGGAATAATGTAATTGGCTTAATCTCTTTAATACTTATTATTATTATTATTATTATCATTTTCCTCCTTCAGTTTGTGAGGCTTTCCTCTGATATAATACCCAGTTTCCAAATGCTGACTACTCCACCAACATAACCATTTATTTAAGAATTTTTTCTTTGTAATACACTCCTGCATATGCAATATCCCTGCCTAGAAATGTGAAGACAGTTTATTTAGAGAAACAAATCTAACATCTATCTTTTAAAATCAGAAGACAGAAGCATCAAAATAAATGCAGAACCTGCCTCTGAAACTGTCCCTGTGTGTGCTTAAGTCTCCATTTGCTGATCCTCTTTCATTGTCATGAGGTGCTAATTTTCAATTCCTTGTCATTTCTGTCTGGTTTCAGACAGTTACACCAAAGAACCAAAATAAATTTTCTGCTGTCCAGCCCCCCAGCTGAAGTGAAAAGTGGAAGATTGAAATAAGCATCTTGACCACAGGTGATTATCAGCAGCCACAGAAGCTCCACAAATAACAGGTAAATCTAGGATTGCTGTGCTTTGCCTGCAGGAGGTGGTTTATGCATCTGAAAGTAGAGTAGGATTTGAAAGAACCTCAGTATGTGATGACAAGCAGCAGGAATATGAATCTTTATATCTAGAGGCTGACATTAACTTCCATATGCTCCTCAGAGGAAGCTTATAAGTGAATAATCTGCTGAATAGGATTGGACTAATTAAAGTGAATTATTTGAAAGAAGGACAAAATTATCAAGGAATTCACCCAGAACACATACTGCTGCCAGCTTTGTTTTAATTTACCTAACACTGTTGCAGTCTACATGAAACTCTTTTAGGATTCTAGACTGGCATTGTCCCATTTAATTTTTCCTGAAGAATAGGGGGAGTAGTCTGGGGAGAAGGTAAGCAGGATTTGGCTGCTGTAGAGCTGTGCTGGTTTTTTTCTTTTAAACATCTCAGGTCTTGCTTGAAGCTTCAGTCCTGGAAAGATTGCACTTCTCAAAAAATTTGCTTGGGTTCTCTATCACACTGCAATAATCTTTCCCCTCAGTCAAGCAAACAACAGCACATCTGTGCTTTATCATGAAGCTTTTCTTAACAGAAATTTAATGAGCCAGAAGACATGAGTCACAGTTCTGGTGTAGGCTCTGGGAAATCTCTCCTGCTAACCCAGTATTTGGCTGTACCAGTAGATTAAGCAAGGCTAAGGAACATTCCCAGGCCTGGAGCTGACACAGGTGATCTATGAATCTCCAAAATTATTTTTATTTTCTGAGGAGATGATCAGAGACAGTTGTAATAGTCAATTTTGGATACAGACATCCTATTTCCGCAGGGTAAAGGAGTTTAGTATTATTGTAATAAATATTTTTTTGATGCTGTCTGGCTTCAGTTCCACATAAGAGGTATGTTAGTTTAATATTATAGTTAATGAACCAGAGTCCAAACTTTTGATTTTTCATGCTATGAATAAGACTGCAGACCATCTGATTTATTTCATTCATCTTGTTACCCAGCATGTTAGAACTTTTTGCCACACAGTTCCTCCTCTTCTTCATGCATCTAATTTGCAAGTGTGAACCCCACTTTATGATTAGACTTCCATTCATGGTAGTCAAGAAAACACCCAAAATGTGAGAGTTCTCCATCTGTTATGATAGCAAAGTTTAAATTCAGCCCCAGTGGAACGTGAAATATTCAGCCATGCTGTACCCACGCTGCTGACTGGATTCACTGAAATCAGCAGAGAGACTCTGGGCTCTTTCTGATTGATGGGACACGTTATTTATATTCTATATTCAGATATATAATTGCATCTGTAGTTATGAGTGCATTATGATTTTTGTCAGTGAGCACTTCTGGTGAAAAGTTACCTCTCCTACAAGCAGACTTTTGAATGTTTTTCAGACATGTTTCTCTTTTTTTAGTTGAACAATTTGAATTTCCTCCTTTTGCTAGGAATGGGCTATTTCTTGGGCACTGGTCATAATTTCTGGGTCAGCTAATAAACCCTCTTTTTATTTCCTACTTAAATGCTGTGTATTAGAGAACTGTTGAGTTGGAAAATGTTAGCTTCATTTAGCTATTGTTGAGTTTTGCTGAGAAAGGGGGTGGCTAGTTCATATACTGTGTCCATTTTCAGAGGTAAAATGTATTTAATTGGGCTATTTTTGCTGCAAGTTCACAAAGTTTCTACAGCATGGACTCCAATTAAGCAACTGAATCTGATATGAAGCAATTGAGACTGACCCAGCTGTCTTGTAGCACCCCAGCACGTTGTTGTGGATGGAGAGAGGGAGCAAAGTTCCCCATGAAGTGCATTCACACCACAAAAAATAGAAGATGCTGGGATCTCTCCAGAAGTTCCTTAAGAGAGCAGGTTAGAGAATATAGCTAACCTGCTCAAGCAAAACAGTGTGAATACCTTCCATTGCTAATAGCAGTGCTTGTGAGAGGTAATGTGTCAGGAAAAACTAAACTCTGGTGCCTCACAGGATCAGACCCAGGGCTGTGGTTCTCCTCACCTAACTCCAGCTGTTTACAGTGTGAACAGCTCTACCCATACTAGTTATTACACCTGCTTCACAGCCAGTGGTGAGAAATAAATACACAATCTATTTATCTTCTTCTAAATGCCTGTCTTATGTTGAGATAAATTGCACACTGTTCCTCTCTGCTCATGCTGAGAGGTCTCAAGTTCAGATTCAGGAATCCAGTTTGTAGATATTTATTTTCAAGCAGGTAAAGCCTATGCTATTGCTCTCAGGTCAATGATCCAGAATTAGTGACTGATCTTAGCTCCCCTATTTCTCACTCCATCTCTGGGCTTTCACACAGTAATAAAAAGTAATCTCCAACTTTCTTGGGTCAAACAGGAAAAAAAAAAGGAGTTTCCCGGTTGTTTATGTATAAATTTATGAGGCAATCTGAAGGAGAGAAGTTACTATTCATTTCCCCACCTAAAATCCCTGTAATGTAATAACAGGCAGATTGCAGTTGTGATAGGTTCTGTTTGGGGCTCAGTTATACTGATGAATTCAGTAAACCCGCAAATAATTGTTTATGCATAGTTGCTGCTGGTTTCTAGTGTGTGTGCCTTGGCATTCCTAAGCTGCTTTGGGATGTCTCTATGGGTGTAAACTGTTGGCAAGGAGGATTTATTTCTGGTATTGAGAACAGGTGGGTTGTGAAGTCTGTCTCGCCCATCATCATGGTAACCAGTTAACTCTGCCATAGTACATACACTCCCAGCAAGCCTCTGAAGTCAGGAAGAGCTCCATTACTCTGATAAATTGATTATCCAACCAAATTCAGGCATATGAAAAGAGGTGCCATCAATAGATTAGGGGAGACACTGTAGAAGTCAGTTTCCCTACACCAAGAAAATGGACTCCCTGAACTTCAGAACACAGAACTCTTTAGATCTCATACATATCTCTTAGGGTCTGAGAAACCCATTTGCCACAGGACCATCCTTATCTCAGTAACATTCTTTTCTTTCCCTGACAAAAGCCTACTAAACCTTTGCTTACTTACTCTCAGACAGTCCTTTTTGGAGAACAAAAGTGTTCGTTTCTGTGTTCCCAACATTGGCTCTTGAGCAAGATTTGGAAGCTCAGTGATGCATTGTACCTGCTTGCTGCAGAGGGCCAGGCTGGGCTCTGCGATGCAGGCGTGGAGCTGTGGTTACTAATGCAGGCTGAAGCTAGTTTATCATGGCTCCAGCTTTTGGCTATTAAGCAACTCTTCCATTAGCCAAAAAACTTTGGAAAAGGGGTTAACATTTTCCTTCAATTAACCATCTGTTTCAATTATTTGAGCTTTCCAGCAGTTAAAGATTTATTGCTGGGAGATCTGGACACCTCACCTTCTGCACAGAGGAGAGCTTTAACTTTCTTCTGCCCCTGCAGCTTTCTTTTCCCCTGGGCAGGGAGAATTCCCACTCCAATCTGCTTTCAGCACCAATTGCAAGGCTTGCAAGTTTGATTGGAGTTGCAATTTCCTGAAGCTGTCTTCAACAGTATAACATCTTGTCCCATGCCTAGAGCTGCTAAAGGAATCTCGATAATTTTCTGGATGCAGCTGCCTCTGAAGCATCCTTAGAATTGCCAGGTGAGATCACATCAACAGTATATCTTACCCAGCACATTTTTGGGGTCTTTTTTTTCCTTAGTAAAACCAGCAATACAGGAGCTATAGAAAGGTGTAAATCTCAGGTAATACATGGTTTCATTGCACATTGCTGAATTCCTGTTATATCTCCTGATATCAGCTTTACTTAGCACATTCAGCTGTCTCTCTGAATATCATTCTTAGCACTGCAGTATTTACTTCAATACCTCTAAAAACCACTTGTGGACTTTGTGAAATATTTCAACAGGAGACAATCTCTCTTGCAAGACCTAATGCCTGAGATGGAAAGCATTGCTAGGCTGTTTCTCCTTGAATATGCTGCAGCACCAGGATCTTGATGAGTGATTATTGGAGATTTCTAGAAGACCTGATGGAATAAATCTCTTTTCCCAGCATTGTGCAGTAGGTTGTGAGCAGAGAGCTTTGACCGGCAGAAAAACCCAAATTCCCCAAGGATGCCCCATATTTCCCTCTGTACTGTGTCACCCAGCCCACAGCCCAGATACAGCTGTGGAGGGAGAGCAAAAGGGACAGCTTGGATTTTGCAGAGGAATGTGCAAATAGCCAAAGACATACATAGGGGAAGAAAATATTTATCCCACAAAAATCTTCTAATTTCTCAAAACATAAAGATCCCCTTGTGAAAGGCAGCAAAATGCAAATGATCGTGAGAGATGCCAAGAGAAAGGTACAAAGAGAGAGTACTGTCATTAACTTCTGTCCATCTTCAAGAAGAGGTGAATTGTCTGCCATCCCATATGTCCTCCAGTCCCACTTTTAGTTTTGATTTGTTCCTTGAAGGTAGATCTCTTTGCTCTTTTATTATCCCTTATAGAAATAGGACTTCGATCATGAAGTGGAATTAACAGTATTTTTTAAGATTTTTTTTGTTTGTTTGTTTAACAGTTTAAACAGATTTAACAGTTGTCTATGTAAACTGGAAAGGTAGAAGAGCCCAGTTCATAGATTCCACTAGAAAAGTCACTTTCCTGAAGAAAACTTTAATGTAGGGTGTCCATTCTCCCTTTCTTCCACCCCCTCCTCCAGTACAGTTCTGTTAAATATTGCAGCATAAAAACCTAAAGCCCACTGATGGGGGCTGAAGGAATTAAAAGCCATTAAATCATTACAGTAATGGGTGCAGTGAGTGTGTTCTCAGCAAAACAAATACGCTACAAGAGGCAGAAAAACAGAAAGATGATTGGATGAAACCAATTTAAAGTGAGAAACAAAAGATGCTGGAAATAACAAGCAGTCGGGGAATATGTGGCTCCAGGGAAAAAAGAGATTTTTCTCTCTAGACAACTGACTGTGCTCTTACAAAATTGTGTAAGTGTGCTGGTATCAACAGAGAGAGCAGATTAATTGTGAGCAGAATTGGGAACTACTGTGTAAATAAGGATAGCTGCACTGGAGTCATGAACTTAAGCAAGAACCTGTTGTTCAAGAACTGATT
Source organism: Corvus cornix cornix (assembly GCF_000738735.6). Classification (NCBI taxonomy): domain Eukaryota; kingdom Metazoa; phylum Chordata; class Aves; order Passeriformes; family Corvidae; genus Corvus; species Corvus cornix. Next base: position 11,208,273 of record NC_046336.1, read on the forward strand.
AGTTTCAGAAGTCATTACTTTGCTACTGGTAGAGTTCCCTGTAGAAGGATTAGATCAAGTCATTCAAATTCCTGGTGGGCATCTATCTACATCTGAAATCCTGCCACCTTCCCTGCTTGTCAGTACACCAGATAATCCATTAGAGATAACAGGGAAATCAGACTGCAGGAATCAAATTTCTCTTTGATATAGCTCTAAGCTAAAAACTGTCTCTACCAATGCATGAACTGTAGCTTTCACACAATGCTGGCTAACCTGGATAAAAAAAAGTTTCAGTCTCCAGACTTACTCCTCTACCACTATTCCCTGACAGAACATTTCTTTTTAATTTTAATCCATTTTCCTCACATCTAGCCAGGCTTTCTTTCTATCTAAATCCAATAGTGACAATAATTTCATAATCTATAATGCAGCTATACAATATTTATGCTGTGTGGCAATAGACAAGAATGATCACAGCTGTCTCAAGGACTAGACAGAGCATGTAACCACCTGGCAAAATCTTAAGGTGAGACAGGTCTTCTCAATGAAGTCTTCCACCTTCAGAAACAGCTCAGAAACACACACAACCTATTCCCTCAGCCCTCCCACAACTGCCAGTGGTGCTTTACTGCCTATTCTTGAAGGTGAAGGTGAGAAAACCAGAATTAATCTTGTTGGTGACACCAAAAGAAGTACCCCTGCTCTGTGCTTTTGACGCTTGTCTGCACAGGCTTTGGTGCTCACTGGATATCTGGTGAATTGGTTCTGCTCAACAATCAGAAAAGCACAACCAGCAAAAAGTAAAGTGCTTTTTGCCTGCTTTGAGAGTTGAACCAGTTCAGCAGGGGTCACACACAGGAACTGGCACGGGAAAGGGAAAGAAACAGGAGGAGGAGGAAGAAGGAAGACCACCCCCTTCCACAGCAGCAAACCCTCACTTTAAAGCAGCTCATCATGCCTTTAGCATAGCAGTTCCTAGACTTGAAAGGGAGTCCCAAATATTCCTAGTGACTCCAGAGGGAGATGGGCTCATGCATCAGAGCAATAGTGTGATGTGAAGTCACAATGAGGTTTATATCTACTCAAGTCCTAAAAAATGCCCTTTTCATTTTCCCTCAATGAATTCTGTTTCTGAAAAGAGCAGATCCTCCAGGACCATGGGCACAAGTCAGAAAATAATCTAGATACCAGCCTAACTAAATATCCTTCCCCCCGCCCCCCATTGCTCACCTCAGATAAACAACCAGTTAACTGGTGCTGACTGTGTTAACTAATTAACTTTGGCTCATAAGAACTCATCTCATTACACCCTTCATTACAGCTGGAAGAAAATTGTTTCTGCTTCCTTAATAATATATGGGTTAATGTATTCATACCCAAAATCAATACAATTTTTTTTTCTCCCACTGTTAGTCTTGAAGGGAGTAATGGTTATCTTTCTAATCTATTAAGAACCGTACAGTAATTATATTTTTTCATATCCCCTTTCTCTGGAGCCTTGTTAGGTTATAAATTAATCATTAATTGATTTTAAAATGTAAGGGTTTGGAGTTTCAATTTTAAAGAAATTTGAATTCTAATGCTTCAGAGCCTGCCTCAAGCAGAGAGGAACTTCTATACTCATTTTAAAAATAATCTCATTGTCCATTTTACTATTTTTCAGAATGTGAGCAAATTTTATAATAGACTGTGAGTCACTGGAATAGTCAGCAAAAGCTTGTACATGTTTTAAACTCTGACTGTTAGAAGAAGTATCCCAATTTTTCTCTCTGCCCATTAGCTGTGAAATTCTCTTGTGCACAGGCCCAGTGGGAGTGTCCCACATCTCTCCTACAAGGCAAGAGAAAGAGGGACAAAACTGTGCAGGAATAGAGGCACACGCAGGCACAGGCCTCCACTTCTCACACGAGCCTGGCAGCCAGGCCTGCACAATGACAGCTCCAGCACGGTGATCATCCCATCAGCAGGGATTGCATGAGACATTTAAATATTGATAAGAGAAATACCCCAGCTTCCTTTTGCTACTTAAGTCAGCAGATACCAAACACCTTGCTAGGCAAGTGATTACCAATAAGTAACATGTAATTCCACTCTTTAAAATCCCTGCAGTGCACATTATGTAACAAGGATGGATTTTTAATTGTTTTTCTTTTTTGCTTTTCTTTTTCTTTTTTATTCAATTTCCCTACTTTCCCTTTTCCTCACACTTTCCAAATGCTGAAGCAATTTGCTTGGACACAAAAACTTCATCTCCTTTCCTTTGTAGTAATTTCCTAAGCTCTAATGTTTTCCCACACACAGACACATTTGGTAAAAAAAAAAAAAATTAAAAAAATGTAGTCTTCTGTTGTCTAGCAGGAGAACTGATGTACCTTGCTGTGGAGGGAGACCTTTAACCATATCTATAAATATCTGGCATTTTTGAGTCTTAGCTCATTTTACTGGCTAATGACCCGGCTGGTGAGGACACAAGGGGAGGCATCTATGCCTGATTTAACTAATGCTTTAGGAACCTATATTTTTCCTATACAGCCAAAAAACATAGACCTCATTCCAGGCATTTTGAAGCTCACAGAGCAGTGCTATTAATACTGGAAGTGGTCTATGGCTCAACTACTAAAATTCAGCAAAAATAAAAGTATATTCACCTTATGCAGGTTATTTTTAAAATGAGTGGACTTAAAGCTTTATATTCCCATTACCTCGTGAGCCTAAGGATTTTGTGACTTAAGGAGACTTTTCATCTGCCTAAGCCAAGAGGCACATAAGTTTCTGCTGAGGAAAAAAGAACTAAGTGACTCTTGCTTCAGTTGCTAGGTATGGCATGATGTAGAGAGAAGCAATGCATAACTGATGGGAAAAGGTGAGATGTTCCCTTGTACCATACGAGGAGCAACAGCTAAGCTGTGCTCTATGAGCAGGAATTAAAAGCAGCCTCTTGCTTAGTCAATTGCTTATCCAAATGGGGAGAGGAAGGTGTCAGGAGAATTCATTACTTCTTGGCTTGGTTGATCAGTCTCCTAAGTACTCAAACCTAACAGCCATTGAATAATCAGCAACTTCCATTGCTGGGTACATGAGTAGAATTCTGCATGTGTCACATAAAGGATGATAATAACCAGGTTAAGCCATAAGTGAAGATAATCATTTGATGCACAGTCCAGGGTATGGATAAGCAAGGATGGCAACACTTCAGTTTCACCAATTGGGTATCCTGAAACAATGCCAAAGACTGGTTTATTCACCTTGAGAAGGTACATTGAATGCTCTCCATAACCTCTGAGCGCTGGGGTTAAGGTATAATATCAGAATGCTCCTGAAACATGGCAGTGACCTGCTGCTGGTATCACTGTTCCTGTTCACAGAATAATAGAACATTTCAATAAAGCCAATGCACCAGTCCAGCCCAGCATGAAAGCTCTTATAGCCGGTCTCACTGGAGCCTCCACCAGGCCCTGCTGGAGCTCTCCCCATGGCACTGGGGCTGTGCAGTCTGGCTAGTGATAAACAGCAGAAAAAAATGAAGGCAAAAAAGTTTTGTGTGTGTGAGACAACCCCTTCCATGCTTTATTCTGCAAGGGAGGTTGGCATGGTCCTGGGAGGCAAGTTGAGGGAGGTTAAAGCATTAAAAAAAAAAAAAAGATAGCCAGTTTGCAAATTAAAATGCAGGTCCCCTTCCCACTCACCTCTTTGCCTATCCTCACCTCCCAGCTGAAAACAAACAGAACTGACTGAATCCTTATTTTTACTTATTTAAGAAATATTGTAATGCATGCTCTGAGGAAAAGAAAAATCTGTGCTCATGCATATATCTCTGCTTGCTCCAGTCATCCTGAATATGCATCACTGTCTGCTACTTATGGCAGTGTTCCAGCTCCTCTCCTCTCCTCTCCTCTCCTCTCCTCTCCTCTCCTCTCCTCTCCTCTCCTCTCCTCTCCTCTCCTTTTTGTCACTTTTATGTTTCAGCAGGGATAAGCAGAGGACTCTTCAAACTGACACTCTCTTGATTTCCTCTTTCAGCCCACTTTCTATCAATGTATTCCATCCAGGTTTGGACAGCTGCAGGCAAGGAAAGGCACTGGTTTCTGTGCATGAGCAGAAGGAGCTATCCCGTGGGAGATGGTCTCTCCCTGTTGCAAAGTCAGGGCTCCCAGTGAGCTGAAGGAAGGGCAGAAACACAGGAACAGCACAGCAGAGTCCAGGAATCAGACTTGGGAACAAGGCATTTGATTAATTGCATCACAAACCATTGTTGAGCTTTATCACTAATTGGGAGCAAGGCCCTGGATAGGAAACGAGCTCTTGGACTTTGAAAAGCCCAAGCAGCTATGCAGGCTGCACCAGCCGAGTGTAACCAGACAGCTTGCTGTCTGAAGTTGTCTGAAGCAAAACCTCTGGGAGACCCGCATGTTAAAGAAGAGGAAATTCTTTTGAAAAGCCAGAAACATATCTGCTCACTTTGGAGACAAGATGAATTTATTAAAGGAATATGACTCTACTTGTGTCCATATGCACTGACAGGTTTAGACTCCCAGGGCTGGTCCATCAGAAATTTGTGGCTGATGTTAAATGGCCATCAGCACCATCTCTGACATGGCACAGTGCTGGCCTGTCCTAGGATGCACCACTACATAATCAAGGAAAGAGGCAAGGGACCTTACAATTACCTTGGAAAACCAGGATCCTGCTGACTAAGTCAGCATGGAAGCACTCCGGACCTCATGCCACGCTGGAAAAACAACAGTTTTTAGGTTGAGACTCCATTCTATCCTCTCAGGGGCTGCGTCTCAACACACACACACACAGTGTTTCTGAGCAGATCAGGTCCTTGGGAGATGCAGCCCGGAGGTGCTGCCCTGGCACCCCTGCAGCAGCACTGGCTTCCTCCTGCCCCCGTTTGTGGGCTCTCTGGAGTCTCTCTGCTGAGCTGTCCCCAAGCAGATCTAATGCCAGCTCCAGTGGGGGCCCAAATCCCATTTGCTGGGGATGCCTGGCCCATGAGGCAGAGTTAATACATTCTCTGGTTGGGAAATGTTGTGTTCAGGGCCATGCATAAACACTTTACTGCTGGCCATTAAATTTTATTGCTCTCTCTAATATGCTTTGAGATAACTAAACTGATGCCTGAAAGAGGTGTTTAAACTGTTTTAACAGTATCTACTTCACATAATCAGCTTTATGGCAGTGTCTTATGGTTTTACCCATTTAAAATGTGTTTGTTGTTGTTTTTTAATCAAGGGATTTGCACTATGACCTTTGAGCACCAGCAGCCCCTGCTAGAAAACAGCTGGCAATGCGGTGTACAATGCAATCTATGGAGATTAAATTCATTTCATTCCCTCTTAAGGCAGATGACGGGAAGGTTGGTCAATCCACTGGGATTTTGGTGGATTGAATTCTTTTTTCTTTTAAAAGGAGAGCTGAGACTATATGAGCTAAAAAATAATGGACGTATTTTTGGTCCATGGATTTGTCCCCACCCTGAATTACTTGGCTGGCCTGGATAAGAGAAGACACATCAGTACTTTTTCAGGCTAAGGTCTAGGACCAAATATGAGTTTCCAGCCCTGGAAATACTGAGCTATATCTAGACACCTGTGTGCAAAACACTTGAAAGATAAACTAAAAATTTTGTCTCTTTCTGGCTTAGCAAGGAGATAGACTCAATTTTTGGTTTAGGTACCTAAAATGAGACTTTTAGTCAGAAAATAGGTGCTTGATATCTCTCTTTGTTTGTAATAGCAGACAGAAACTCTCACCATTTGAGAGGTGTAGGTCACTCCAGTGTGTAGGTCAGCCCCAGGGCCAGACCTAGCTGGGCAGATCTATTCTGATGGACAGCTTGGTGGGACACTTCATCTGAGTGAGCACACAGCAACAGCCTCACCAAAAGCTGTTGCATTTCATGATAAATACAATCCTGTAATTACCATTATCTTCATCCCAGCTGCGGGTGAGGGCACTGAGCCACCTTCCATCACTCAGCTGGCTCAGCTGCCCCAGCTGCCCACTGAGCCCAGCAGACAAACGTATGTCAGAGGCATCTGCTGTACAGAGAGTGAGGCAACAGACCAGAGTGACAATTTGGGCACCTAAACACTTATCTCTGCACACACCTTCCAGTTAATTAAGCTTCCCTGATTTGTACATCACTGGGCTGTCTCCAAAACAAATTAGGCAATGCTTTCTCTCTAGCCTGATGCAGGGTGCCATCATCAGTGAAGGCATAGCAACAGGCTGCATTAAAAAATTCCTTGTATCTCCAGAGCTTCAGGACAGTTTCTGCTGCTTATGTTCGTGCCTGAAGCTTCCTTGCATGCTCCACCTGACAGCAACATGGCATGACCAATATGAAAGCATTTGCTCCTGTCTCTCTTCAAAAAGCCCTTTTGCCATGATGAGAAGCACCCTGATGTTTTGTTTTACAGTAGAGCTCAGAGCTGCCTGGAGAGATTTCTGTCAAGTCTTCAAGGCAAACTAAACCTGACCCTCCAGAGGCAGCCTCCTGCCTGACCTCTGACCTTACCCTCAAAGCACAGGGCAGACCTGAGCTGCCAGCTGATGTGGGGAAACTCGGCCGGGCTTTTCCTGGGGTGCATATTTTGCAGGTGGTTCTCACCCTTTGGAAAATTTCTATAGAACCCATGAAACCTCAGGAAGTAAAATAATGGCCATATATATTCTTTTCCTTCCCCTTATTAGTTTGCCAAAGAACATAAATTAACGAACTTTAACGGAAAACCTCATCAGTGAAAATCTGCTGCTCCTCACACACAGAAGAAAGGTTTCCTGCTTGCCAAGATGAGAAACATGTTTGGGATTATAGGGATGCCTGCAAACCAGAGACTGTGGTGGCTGCACTGTGGGGGGTGTAATTGTGAGTGGCCTTTCCATTTTGGGGGTCAGTGTGCTAAATTAAAAACCCACAAGAAAGCATTTAATTTAGGTTAATAGGATGTCAAATATTAAATGGATTAAGGCAAATTATATATTTTTTTTATTTTAAAGAGGAATTAGCCTCACTAATCTCCCAGGTCAGACTCTTAGAAGGTGTAAATCAGTGTTATACACCAAAGCTCAAGGGAGCCTGTACAGTTTTACACCAGATGAAGGAGTCTGTGCTATTGTACTTTTTAATGTACACATCTATGAACCATGTATTTGGATTGTTTGTTCTGTCTCCTCCCCCCACCCTCCCCCCCATTTTGAGGTTTAAAAATGAAATTATATGGTTCCTTACTTACCCACTTCCTTTCCATCCCATTAACTTCATCCTTCTTCTTTTCAGGTCCTACAAATGGGATGGAAAACTTCCTTTATGCATAGGGAATTTGGGGAATGATACCATGATATCTGGGGGAAGGGATGCTGGGAGAGTATTATTTGCAATCACAACTTTCAGGGCTATGCTTTAATATAAAATGAGGAGGAAAATTTCTTTCAGCAGAGCTGTTTGAGAGTTCACATTTGAAATATTTGGTGGATGGTTAGTTTCCACAGCATGAAAAATATGCAATGGGAAAATGTTCCTACTGCTTAAAATCAAAATCATATTTTTTTCATCGCAGAAATACTTTGTTCCATCTCAGAAAGCAAAAAGCACTGCCCTTATGCTCAGAGGAGGCACATTTTAAATTTTAAATTTTGGGGAAGGGAAAGTCTTCACTGCAATAAAGAGAGTAAATGTTTAAAATGATCTTTAAATCACTGCCCCTTCACACCACACCACCAGGCAGGCTTGTTAGCTCAATGCTGCAGAGTTTCAAAGCCTGATATTTTGCATCCAAGACACAGTAATGTGGTAACTATTGTCTTTCTTTGGGCTGAAAAAATTTTATTGAAAGAATATGATGTCTTTAGGGTCTTTTCGCTGAAGGTATTTCCACATCCCAAAAAATTACCATCACACACAGACATTGATTCTCCTCATGGGTAGCCTCGACAGAGAGGGCAAGGGCTGAATGGGCCAAGATGACTGAAAAAGCCTGAAAATTAAAGGTGGTAGGAACACTTCATTGTAATGAAGGTCCTTACAGGTGAATTCCAGTGCTAAAAGATTGAGGTTGTTTTAGCCTGTTGTCCTTAAATTCTTTGTGATTTGTTCCTCAAAGCCAAGTTCACCGGTCATATTGACAATTCTATAGACTACTGCAAAAAGAAAAAGGCTTCTTATAAGCCTATTATACTGGGTTCATGTCACTAAAGATTATTCGAATCCCTATCTCTCTACTTTTGGCCACTGTTGCAGCATAAGATTTCTTGCTCATGTGTCAGATCAGCATTGTATTGTAATGTAAAGAGCAGAAAAGGCACATTTTTCCAGTTTTATTTAATTGGCCACCATTTGCATTTACAAGACAAATGGTTTCCGGCATTAAAGGTGATCTGCCATATCAATTCCTGACTCGTGCTGTGGGTGCAAAGCAAAGAAACAAAGCTGGTATTTCTCTCAGTACCAAAACTAAACAGTGAAAAGCAGCAGTAAAACTTTCTTTTTCCATGCTCTTTTCTTATCACTGGCTTTCACCACCTGGTTCAGCTTGTCTGGTCTCTCTAGTCTGAGTGTACACCTCGGCTATAATTTTCCACCCTTCCCTCCTCCACACACCCATAGAGGAGTGGAATTTTACAGTTCATCAATACTAAAAACAACTTGAAAGTCTAATCTTAGGTTTAAGACTGTCTGTTAACTAAATTATAATGGTTGTCTTTTAACATGAATCTTTTTTGCCTAACTCCCAATCAGTTCTGAAAATGTCTTCTAACCAGAGCTTGCCATGAGATAAATTGTAAATGTGTGCCAGCAATCAGACTGAGAATCAGTCTTTAATACTAATTATCATTCTGCAGAGAGTAAAACATTACATACAGCCTGGCTGCCTTAGAATATGCAAAGTCCCATCTGCAAGGAATGATGTTAATTTATACTAAACCCACCTGAACACATGGCTTATCTTGCCTTCCATTTTTATTCTTAAAAAAAAAAAAAAGAATCTATAAACCACCAAAAATTAAAGTCAACTTTAAAACCTGGTTTGCTCCTCCTGAAAATACACAATACTTTCTTACTGAATTGGCGTATAATGAGATCCACAGAGCAGATCTGGGCAATCCTATCCATAAGGTTTGACATGGCTTGAACTGTCCTTCCTAACAGAATAACAGAATATTGCCAAGCAAGGGCTTTATTAAAAAATTGAAACATTTTCTAAAGTTTTCATTACTTATTTCATCAAAGTTCATTATATATTTTTATTGCATACATAAATACAAAACCAAAAAAAAAAAAAGGGTTCTTTTAAAGTAAAATGTTCAAAATTTGGGAAGTAAGAAGAATCATTTTGCCTGCAATGCTATCAACCAATTAGCCTCATTTCTACTGTGCTTTTTTAATCCACTGAAAGATCTAGTCCCTTGCCTTAAAAAACATCCAAAGAATTTTCATTTTGAAAATTTTCCTGTTTTCCAGAAAGGTTCCTCTGCTCGGTAGGAAGAAGAAACCAGGTTCAGGAAGTCTCCCAATACAAAACAGGATGGTAGGGAGACTATCTGGGGGAAACTGAAAAATCACTTGTCTCATTCTTACTGTTCCCTAGGCACCTGCTGATGGCTACAGCTGGAGGGAAAACTCTGACAGCTCTTGATCTGAACAGGTACAGATATTCCTATGCTTTCATCATACAATTAATAGAGCTCACAGTTCTTGGCAGAAATAAAAAAGTGATGTTATTTGAGTGATTTCAAGCCACCCCCCAGCCAAGAGCCTCCCAGCTCTGTTGGCAGTGTCCTGTGCACTATCTGCCCTCTCAGACAGGCTGGCTGGCACAGTCAAGGGGCTTTGATGTGCCTTGAGTATTCTGGGGTAAAAGTGCCTTGTGTCCATCCTCTCTAATAACCGTATTGGAAAAGGCTTGAGGCCCTCTAATGCTTTTGGATCCAAATGCAACTAAGGAAAACTTCCCCTCAACTGTAAATTGATTATCCTCCTGGTTAAAAATTCCTCTAATGCTTCTAATTCCTTCTGCTAGACATCACTGCTCACAACCATTTTTAGCTTAATTTTTGGACTTCTTGTTTTTCTTTAAAGAATTTACCATATTCTATGACCCAGAGCAGAGTTTAGGATAACTGACATACCATAATGAACCTGCGAAGAGTGAGTTTGCATCTCTGTGCTACAGTGAACGGACACTGTCTAAAACTGTATTTCTTTAACACAAAGCAATAGATAATTCAGTTCTAATTCAGAGAACCATCACTGGGAAAATAGGTTTTAGCTTTTAAAACTATTTCCTTTATGTTTTGTTACCTTTTAGGTTGAAATCTGAATGACAGAGGTGAAGAGATAGAGAATTTTAGTATCTTTAAAATTAATCTATTAGAAAAAACATTTTTCCCGTGGTCTCACTTGGCCTCTCATGTTATTATCTATTACACTTTCCCCAGCTTTTCTTGTCTCAAGCCTCCAGACCCACAGAAAAGAACAGGGAATGGCACGACTGCAGCTATTTATAATAATAATCCATTCCCAGGCTCCAGTGCGGCAGTTTTAATCATAAGCTATTGTCAGGCATCAAGATCAAAAAGATTTGAGATTTGATTTGTTTGGGTTATAAAGAAGCTCTGAATGCCAAAGTGTTGTCGCTTAAACTGCAAAGCACAGCTCCTGCATGAAGTAGAATGAACTGGTATTGCCCCCTCTGATCCGATTTGTAGCCATCACAGCTCTTTAAAGTTATTTGATTTGACATCAATTAGGCAGTTTTTCACAAGGGGAAAGTCTCTTTCTGCATTTAGTCCAATATCAGTGTCATTTTCCTCTTAAAATGTGACAAGGAGCAGACTGCTTCAGTGTGCTTTGCAACAGACACAAAGAATAGGATAAGGAGGAGGAGAAAGGCTTCAGAAAAAGAAAAAAAAAAGAGTGGGAGGACAGAGAAAACATTTCAACCCCATCTTCCCATTTTTGAAGACGTGTACAGAGAGAAACAGACAGAGAGGGAGAGGGAAAGACATAGGAGACCCCCTGCTCAGTAGGAGTATTTTGTCCGTACACTGGCAAGTACTGCAGCCACTGTAAGGACGCAGAGCACTTCAGACCTGTGCATCCTTGGAGGACAGCAAATCTGGTAACAAGAGAAAAGCATTTGTACAACCTGAATCCCAGCTTTGTTTCATTTTTCAGTATTCTGCTTGGGACTTTGCGCAGTGCTCAAGGATATACAGAGCTAATGTAGCAAACTGCTTGTAAATGTGTTACATGTACAATATTCTGAAACAACATGCCAAAGAAAAACATTCCCAAGAGAGAAGAGACAAGATGATTGGAAATTTCTGAAAAACTGAAGCTGTTCTAAGAAGCAGGAATCAAAGAAGATGACCTGTTTTGCTGAGTGTCATGATGTACCACAACTCTTGTATTCCCACTTTTTAACTGGATGCAGCAACAAGATGGACACTGTGTATAGTGACGGAGGGAGAGTAAAAAAGTGTTCCTCTGTACATGGAGGGGCTGAGGAACTTTGATGGATTAAACAGGAGCTTGCAAATTTAGGAGCTGAGACAACTGCAAGTCCATATTAGGCGATGCAAACAGGAGAACCTGAAGTGAGTGGCAAAAAATGGGCAAAACAAAAGTGTAAATGAACACTTTGTGAAAGCTGGTATATTCAGATAAAGGTTATACAGGTTAACAAAGTGGCTTTTTATTTCTCCCAAAAATTTTCCCAGAGATACAGGGAAAAGCTGCCTCTGGGACATCTATCATCATGATTTTTATCTTCATGCCCACACAGCTGCAGTATTTCTGAACTGTGCATGCAAGTCCAGAGGGTAACAGTGCTCCACAATTTAGATCCCTCCTCAGGGTACTGAATGATCTAGTTATTGATTGTTTCCTTGCCTCTTTGCCAATAGTTTGTAATGCAAAATACTGGTAAAAGATGAAGAAATACTCTTATACACACTGAACTCTAGGTAAACCCTTTTTTGCAATCTCATAAGGAAATAGACAGATTTGTCACTGTGTGACAGTTTTTATTAGAAATGTCACCCATAAGCTTAAACCAGGACACCACAGTGGGCCAAGAGGGCTCTGTTGCTGATTTTTGGGGAAAGAAAAGTGAGAATATCAGTCAGAGGCAAAGGCATTTTCTCAAGCCAGGGTGATGTCAACCTTCAAATGAACTGTACTTCTGAATTTTTAAAGAATATCCTATTAAACCCACCTTGCTATTTGTGGCAGTTCAAAAATGTCCAAATTACCAAAATATTTCTTGCCTTTTGGGAATGAACATTTTGATGCTGCCAACCACCATTCAAGATGCAGATCTCGCCTATAAATTCATAGAACACAGTGTAACAATTGTCTGTCAGGGGAAGGCAATGGCCAGGTTCTGAGTGGTGCAGAAGTTTTTGGACAAGGATTCCACTCTACATTTTTGGTCACAGCTCTAAGTGACACATAGAGTCATAAGAGTAGTCTCCATTTTATCAACCACAAATGAGCTGCAACACAGAATGAGATTCCCATAACTGTAATTCAACAGAAGGACGGAAATACTCGTTAATTTGTCCAGTGCTTTGTCCAGCTTCCCAGCCATGCTGATTGGGACTGTAGCAACAAGGCTGCTTGTTAGTGATAAAACCACAGTGACACAGAAAGTTTGCTTGAAAATAAGCCTAGATCTTTTGGGGGAATTGGCCCACCCCACATACAGGCCAACCTCCTCCTCAGTCAATCAACATGTTAATACTGCGTGCAAGGCGATTTGTCAGGAGCCATCTGTCAAAAGATAGACAAGTGAAAAATAGCCAAGGTAAGGTCTGTTTCCAAAATCACTTCCTTGGCATGACAGGGGGGACCTTGAGATGGCAACTGAAGGCTGTAGTAATAGAGGGAAAAGTTTTGTTTGATTTTCCACTTGCTTATAACTCTCTCACAGGAACTCCTCAGACTTGCTTGTTGCAGCAGGGTATGAAAGGTGTGCAGAAATGTCCCCCTGTGCTCTGTCCCTCAGCTCTTGCTCATGTCTGAAAACTGCTTTTGCCAGAGCTACCACTTCTGTGCCATGAACCCGGGTCAAGGATGTTTTCCAGTCAAGTAGTTTGGTTCTGAAAAGTCAGTGCTGAGGACTTGCTAGAATCACCCTTCTTTCTAGGTTTTGCTTGGGAACCTGCAGCAGATGCCTTTTAGTTTCTGAAACTCAATTGAAGTGGGGCATGTTTGTTTTGGAGAAGAGGCAATAGAGTTGTTCATTTGGGCTTGTAATTATTCACAATTAGCACATTATTACTTCTTTTTTTTTCCCCTGCTCCTACTTATTTAGTTATCAGATCCAATTACAAACCCAAATTACCAACCCTAATTTTTACTAACAGTTATTCAGACATGAATAGCAATGAAACTGAAGCAGCAGCAGGGTGAGGGAAGGCTGGATAACCTAGCAGGAGTTAAATCAATACTTGATAAATTCTTTATTTAATAGTCCATACTAAGCCTTATCCTGCATTGACAAACCCACAGCATTAGCAGTAGATTAAAACCAGTGGAGTCCAAAGGAATCTGCAATCTCAGCTCTGACTGAAGGCCATCAGAAGATAGTGCTTAAATCAGTGACAATTGCAAGTCCCCTCTTCCAGCTCCACCTCCTCCTAGTGCTTAAATCTCATTTGGGTAAAATACCAGTTCAGCTGCGTTGATGTGACCGTCTGGTGAATCACATTGTTCTCTGATCACTCACTCAAGGAACTAGATTAAAAATAAACCTTATTAAAAGGGGTAAGGGAAGGAAAGGGTTTTTTTAAACCAGATCAATTCCATGATCTAGATAGCCCCTTAAAGACCGTGGTGAAGAGAGCCATGCAGGATAAAAAAAATGCATAGCCAAGGGTGGGAAAGAGGTGGCAAGATAATGGGTTCTTAGAGGAGGAGCCCAGCTGAAATCAGAACAACTGCCAAAAGAAATGCTTTTGTAACCACAGCCTGTGGAGGGGGCAGACCTAAAGACAAGAGGTGTTAAGGCTCTCACCTCATAAAACACAGACCTGGCAGAAACAATTGATTTTTCTTTTGTGCATTTACACCACTGACCAAACAAAGCAAAAAATCAATCAGTTTAGATTGATAAAAGGGTTTCTATGTCTCCAATTGGAATCACTTCACTAAAGAATAACTATTAGTTTATAAAAAAGAGGTTTGATTTCTGGGATTATTGTAAAGATTAATTAACAAAAGTCCTATCATTTGTGTTTCCAAAAGAAGAAATGAAACCTCTGCAAAAGCTTTGACTGAGCACAGCAGGGCTTTCTTATTTTCACTTTTCGCTTTTTTGATGGAAATGATTCACCCAAAACACCCTGAATTTCTGAATTCATTCAGTCAATAGCAGCTCATCTGCAAAGGTTCCTCCCAGCTCAAGATATAACATAATAAAGGACTGTGAATAAGTCACCTTAACTGAGAAATAAAATACAGGATATAAAATGCAACAAATCACCCCATCAGAACTGTGTACAAAGGAGGAAAAACTAGGAAATGGTAGATGTCCTAGATGAAGAAATGCTTATCCCTGATTAATCCAGGGGTAAGTTTGTCATTCCTGGGATACAACTAGAACAGCTAAAGCCTGTATCTTGTGTTTGCAGGCTTTGTATTTTTTGTTTATAATGAAGACAGCTTGTCTTGCAATGCAAGTTTACCCATTCCATACCCACACCCTGAGCCACTGCTTAAGCTTATGTAGGAGTCCAGGGAGGCCATCAGTACTCAAATCCAGATCTCTTGAGTCTTGTTTCCATGTGTGAATACTGCAAGACTATCCTTCTTTGCAGGTAACATGGTTATTTTAATAGGCTTCTAAAAATGGAGAACAGCAAGAAAATTCAAGCAGAAATCATAAACCTCATTGGTATGACAGCAATAGCATTAGCATGATACAGCTTTACGAGGCAAAAATACTGTCCCATCATCAGGATGAATTTCTGAGAGTTGGGCTTCATTTTTCCCACTCAGGAACCATTTAGCAGTATCCAAGCATAAAAAGAAGACATTCTAACACCTATAACACCTAACATTTTTTTTCTTTATTTCTTGTTTTGTTTGGACTAATATATTGATACCTCTCAATAAATTCTAGTTTACTCCATTTTTAAGTTGGAGTTTTTCTTGGTGCTCGACAATGTACCTGGTTTGCCATATCCATCAAAAGGCAGAGCTGCTAAACAAACAAATTCAGGCTTGGCTTCTTCATTAAACTCCCTCTGTTTTCATATCATCCTTTACCAAATGCTGTTCCCAGGGGCTGGGAATCCCTTGTGCTATCTTTTTCTTTGTTTTTTTTTTTTTTCTGACTGTGATATCAGAGGGCTTTTCCTAGATTGCCTGTGTGATAATTTTAGCACACATCAGCTCATTTGAGAGTCTTGGTCCCAATCCAGGGTCTACAAGGGTTTTTCCTCTAATTCAAACCCAGCCTTGACAAAGGAAAAAAAGACAGCGTAGCCCCAGTTTCCTGAGAAACAAACTGAGGCAGAGGAGAGCTCTGTGTGGGGTATTTTTGTGGACACAATGGTAAGAAGGGACTGGACACCAGGAGACCTCATTTTCCCCCTGTTTCCACACCCCCAAACTTGAGCTCTTTAAGTCTTTCTCTTCCCACTAAAATGAGGACAGCCTTTCCCAGGATGCAGCTGACATGAGAAGAGCTGTGACCCCAGCAGCCGGTTAAGGGTGAAAATAGAAATATTTGGGATGTGTCTGATGTGACTCCTGTTCAGTGGGTTTTGGCTCATGAAAAAACACATTCACTTCAGCCTCCTCCCCTCCTTACCCAATCTTATTTGAACAGCAATCGCAGTCTAATGAGAAAAAGACTTATTAGATGTTGTTTCTTACATGTAACCCGTGTCCAGGAAATAATATTGAAGATTGTGAGATACTGATGTGTTCTGTCAATATTTGCATTTTATAATTGTTTCTCCAAAGAACTGAGCAGGCAGGACTTCCCTGATGGGGCTGGGGTCACCTACCCTGTGACTTGGGAGAAAAGACAGAATGTTAATAAGGTTCATCTTGGTTCCCTCAGCAGATCATTTACTCTCTCCCTGTTCATTACTCATTTATAAATAAAATCTCAGA
Organism: Corvus cornix cornix; assembly: GCF_000738735.6. Lineage (NCBI taxonomy): Eukaryota > Metazoa > Chordata > Aves > Passeriformes > Corvidae > Corvus > Corvus cornix. The sequence goes on from NC_046336.1 coordinate 11,224,393, forward strand.
ATGAGTGATTGGAAGGAGCTGGAGGCCAGGGAGAAAGGTAGGGGAAGTTTGCACATCAGACTGGGAGCAAAACTGCTCTCTGAAAACCTGTGTCTGTTTGCAAATGCAATAGACCTGTCCCTCAAAGCCAGAGGACTCCAGCTTTATATCATTATAATCCAAAGTAGACTCCAGACCATAATCCTTTGAAATTCAGACTGAGCTGTGCAGTCTGCAGGAGCTGAGGGACTGGAGGAACAGAGCTGAAAAATGCACTTTTCTACCCTAGATCAGCTCCTGATGTTAATGGGGATCATGGAGATGCACTATCTGATCTCCTTAATGGGACTAGTACAGCTCTGTCTTACTTTACAGGACAAAGATAAAAAGCATAGAGAAACACTGGAGGACACAGAGGAATGCCTGGGAACTGTATTTCAGTAGAAAGCAATTCAGGTAGCATCTTAAAAAGCTACTGCTCAACTGTTGGCCAGATTGCTAATCCATCACAGACAAAAAAATACATCAGATTCACCTAAAATGGATTCCTGACAACTTTCCTCAGCAATGGGCTAGAAACACGTGTATGTCCCACTGCTCAGCTGAGCAGTCCTTACTTGCTGTGGGGTAGAATTTGGAGACAGGTGTTACTTGAACCTTCATGTATGAGAGATGATTTTTCACCCCTCAGGAGCTTTGCTGGTCTCTCTTAAGAAAGAGTTTTGTTTAGTCCACGTGGCAGAAACATGTTACAGAGGTCAGAACTGGTCTGAGTGCAATGCCTAAGGTCTCTGTCTGTAAGTGCATTTTAATGAGATGGTGTGTTCTCCTGCTACACCAATGTGCTTTTGGCAGCAGCACAAAGCATCTCAAGGAACGGGAGTTTGGAAGGATCACCATAACTCAAGTGAAGAATATTGCCCTTAGAAAGTGATATCACAGACACAACTCTCACAGCTAGGAAAAAAAGGGCAAAGATATTTTACCCGTACACTGTAGCTGAGGAAACTGAAGTGCAAACAGATGAAGTGGGTGGCTTCAGATACTCAAAAAGACCAAAAGTGTTTTCAGGTGCCAGCACTGCAAGGGATTAATTAACATCCACCTCATGAAATCCCCAGAGTTGTAAGTCTGGGGTCACAGACGATCGGCCCTGTGTCAAACCTCTGCCTGTGCCTCTATCTATCCATCTGTCCATCTATCCGTCCATATATATCCACTTTTCTAAAACTACCTGAAGTTTGTTTCTAAAATTACTTTTAAATGTACATACTTACAAAGACTCCTTTATGAATGTGGTCATCCCAAAGCCACTCCAGCCAAGATAAAAAGCTGTGAATGCCAGTCACATCAAAACAGTGTTGATTTGACCCCACAGGAACTTGTTCTGTGCATGTAAGCATGATCTCTAACAGAGGGAAGGGGAAGGAAGGGCCCTGAGTTCAAGGATTCACACTGCTCAGTGGGAACAATTCCCACACCTGAAACTGACCCATATGGTGGACTATTAAATGCTGTGAAGAGCAGGTTTGGGGATGATGCCGGTTAAATACACCACCTGGATGCATGAATGAAAGGACATAAGGGATTTGCTTGTAGAGACAGTGCTATACAAATAGGGAAAAGGGCCAGGAGTAATTCAGTAGCTTATGGCATTCTTTGCCTCTGGGATGTGGATTTAAATTCATTTCTCCAAGATACTCTTAAAATTCAGACATGGCTGGAAGTCACAAACACTTTAGTCTGTTTGCATGGGGTTTTAATTCTGGGGAGCTGTGCACTGTAAGCATTAGAGAAGCCAGGCCTGGCCACCTCCTGAAGCTGCTCAGTGAAAGCCACACACACCAGCTGTGCTCACCCTCTCCAACATGGGTTTAAATAATTCCACATTAAAAACCCATCTAAGCTCTGCTTTGCTCTCTGACTCATTATGCTGTGAACCCTTTGCTCCCATACAGCATTAAGCACGTGAACCTCTTGGCTAAAAGCAAAGACCACCAGTTTTTCTGCATAACGAAAAGATGATCCTGCAAGCAGTTCTACCTTTGTCAATGGCTGTCTGATACTTAGGTCACAGAATCATCCTGAACACCGTGTCCCACTTGGCAAGCAAAGCATGACCATTTCTGTCCCCAAATATCTCCTTCCAAGGAGTTTTAAAGTTGTCTACCTGTCTTATTTATGTAGACACAGCGATTTGGTGGTGAGATAGATATGAATAGATGTCACATTTTGCAACTTCTCTGTTGTTAAAATATCCCCCCTCCATTTTAAAGTGTACTAGATGGGGGATGGAAGACAACAGCTCTTACTGAGTAACTTAGACCAGTACTAAGGAAAATTCAAAGTCAAAGCTCTTAAAAAGACTGTACTATTTTTGGAGCAAGACAGATCACTTATTACTACAATGATTATTATTAGTTTTGCAATGATGCCTTAGATTTCATGAGCTTCTTCTGTCTTCCTGGATAATTCATTTCTTTGCTTACTCATTTCGCTCTGAATGAGAATCAAGGGTGTCACAGCAGAAATCTTGGTAAGGGGCCACATCAAAGGTGCACCATTAGGTTTCGCCCCATCAGCTGAGCATCTCCAACATTAGACTTTAGAAGATCCCCTAGGAAGAATATAAGAGCAGGGCAAGCAAGCAGCAGTACTTCCTTGACACACTCTCCCAGACTGCACTAAGCCACTGCTTCTTAAGGCAAAAATGGCCTTTCTGGAGTTCACAGTTCTGATGGAGTTCACGTCCATGATGCTGTTTGATTCTAGTCCTAGCATTCATACTGCATTCCTGTTTCCACTTTTGCTCTGACAGAAAGATTGCATACTTGCACCATTTCAGCTGCAGAGCCTTCAGATCCAATGCAGCTTTTTCTTCATATGTGTAGAAAGAAGCTAGGAAATTTCACTGGAAAACAACAAAGAAGTTTGCTTTCCTCTAGCCAGGACAGTCTTCTAACACTATCCAGGCTGCCTCAGGGCATGTGAAACACTCTCTCATCATCCTAGTAGGAAAACAACAGTTTGGCAGGCTGCAGCATGGCCCTCTCATATCAGGCATTTTGAGCTGAAACCTGGGGCTTAAGAGGAGGCTCAGGGAAGTCCTCAGCTGTATGTATGGGCACTTCAGTCGAGATGGTGCCCTCTGTAAAGCACGGAGCCAGGAGGCAATCTGCATCGATTGCTGGAGATGGCCATGCTCCCTCCCTCCCCAGTGCTTTGCCCTCAGGAGCTGAAAGACCATTGCACCAAGGCCTCATGTCACCAGAGAATGGCCACAATAACTGTGATATTGTATGATATAGAGACCCTGCTCAGGTCTTCAAACACACTGGGTTCTCTGCCTTGGAGAGAGGGACCTAAGATGCTTCCAGATGTTTTATAGCTGTGTTTTCTGCAGCAGTGCAGCTGAACACTTGGATCCAGGGGTTTTTTAAAGAGCCAGCACAGGCTGTGAAAGCAGCTGGTGGAGAAACAGTACTTGTCTGGGAGTGTGACAGGGCTGCCGGTAGACAGGAGTGTGGGAATGGACTTCATTGCTGGGATCAGGATTCCAGAGGAAGCTGTCTTCACACCCAAGCACTCCCTGCAGAAAGATTGATTGTTGACTGCATTAGATATGCAACATAACCCAACAAAAGAGTTATCAAGATGCTTTCATCAAACACAGTCAGATGTACATCTCAAAAACGTATTTGTAGCAGTTTATCACAAGTTTTCCAGTCTGTATTTTCCTCCTTTCTAACTTTCTGATTTGAGAGCTAAATCAAATTGCAGCATTATCATACCATCCTAATAGCAGATATTTTTGTGTGTGTCATGCCCACATGATTCTTCTTTCTGGCACCTTGTCCTACAAGACCAAATGAGTTGAATCCAGGAGACCACTCACCGCTGGATTGTGTTTCTTCAAATAATTATTCCAAACTGATTTAGTTATTGTTAAACATGAACCCAAGATTCAGTTCATCTCCCTGTTCAGCAGCAAACCGCTTTATGACAACAAAATGCTTGTCTAATGACCCCAAGGTCTGAATTTTTAGCTCTAAGATGAGAATCATGAGAGTCTCTTTGTGCCTTTGTCTGCCTTGTCAGTTTGAACAGTATGGTGTTTGAGACAGGGATGTTCACATAGGGACTGTATAGTGACACCAGTTGTCCTAAAACATAAATATTATAGCAAGGATTAACAGCTAATACCATTAGATACAATTACATATTCCTTCCTAAAGGAAAAGCACTCCAGAGTATTTCAGGAATTATGGTACAGCTGAATATGAGGCATTGCTTCTTTCTCAAGAAGATACTGAAAAAAAGGAATTTATTTCAAATTTCATTTTTTCATTGAGATCCCAATTTTCTGGTACAATCTGTTTGTGGTAGCTGGTAATGGCTTAGACAGAGACTCCTGACAAAAGTGAATCTGCCCATCATCTGTTTCTGATCACTTTTAGCCAAAGGTTTAGATGTACAGAAAAGGTTGGAGCCAAGACTTGTATAAAGGCAAGATTCCTATATCTCATTAGCCCTCATTAACTTCAGAAGAACAAACACAGTGAAAAAAAAAAAAACAAAAATACACCAACAAAAAGAGGACTATGTAGTGGGCATGTGGTGAAAAGAGAATAAGAAAAGAATAAGAATAAGAATAAGAATAAGAATAAGAATAAGAATGAGGATTGTGGAAAGGGAAAACGCTGCCTGAAATATGGCTATCCTGTGTTCTTGTGTTATAATTGAAAAATTAGAAATTCCGCAGTAAAGGAGGTGAAGCTTGTGTCTACAGTAGTGCACAGAAATTTAAGCTAATTAGCTATGTCTGGGCATCCCATTAATTTTTCACAGTGTCTTCTAGCAGTGTAGTTCAAAGGCTACAGATGGGACATGGAGAAGCAGGAGAATTTGCAGCTGTATGAACAGAAAAAGCTAGTTCCTAATTTCCTGTGAGCTGAGCTGACATTTGTGCATTCTTCTCCACTCTCACAGGCGCTAAAGTTGCAAAATCTGGCAGCAAAACAGAGAAACAGCTGGAGAATATAGTGAGTTGAGAAATGGAGCAAAGTATAGCTAAGACTAATAGAGTCTGGTAAAACAAGGAGCAGCTAGCACAAACTAAACCAGGCAACAGTTTAGATCAGCTTAAATCAGGTCTTCTTATTCAGAAAAGCTTAAAATCATAAGCTATGATAAAGGGTTACTTTAGAAGTGTCTGAGCAGTTGTCTGTCCAAAGGAAAGGACAGTTAATCATTGTTAGTATAGCTGAAATCTAGGAGTTAGTTATTGTTAATCTGTTTATTTTCCTTGACAGGTTTTTATTAATTATTCCTTCTCTTAGAATTACTCTTTGTTTAGTCATTCAGTCTATGTATCCATGAGCAAGCAAATTACCTCAATAAGTATCAATATCATAGCAATGGATTTAATAAAAAATCCTTGGTTACTTTCTTTCTTTTGGTTGGACTAATTACCGAAAGTACACAATCATAATTACAGAAAATTACTTCATTGTATGTAAGTTGGATCCTTTCTTGAAAACAATTCTATCTGTATTTGCAGGCTACACTGAACCCCATTAGAATATTTCTGAGGGGTCAAAAGTGCTTCATTAAGGAATCAAGAGCTGGTTAGGAATTGAGTTCTTCAGAGTAGAGCCAAGAGCCTGGACTCCACTTTCGAGTCTCTCCTCATGCTCAATGATTTCCTCCCTGACTGATACTCTAGGATCAGGAGGACCTATTCAGGTTGGCTTGAATATAAAAGCTATGACATTTCATTGATATTACTAACTGATACCTAATTAACCAACACAAAATATATGCTTGGACCAATGTATGTTCCACAAAGGTAGTCTTGACGAGAAGATATCTACAACAATGAGTCTACATGTTTCTTCTTAATGTGGTCCTCTAATACTCCATCATACTCCGAGTATTTTTACCTTTTTTTTTCTTCCAAATTTTAGTTTATTATGACCTTATTATTTTTAAGATTAATTTAATATGGCCTTATTATTCTTAATATTATGTGCATTGATTTTGAAAGCTGAAATTTTGATCCACTGCTAATAGGTAAGATCAAGAATTGGCTTTCATTTGCAATACAGTCTTTTCTGCTAGAAGAGTCTACAAACTCTATTCTCCAGCTTCTCTTCTGAGGATTTTTCATGGTGTGAGTTGTTTGATTACTGAAAAGCATTGCTCTTGATGTTGCTTCTACTCCTAGAGATGTCTTGCTTCCAATAGCCTGGATTTCTCTGCTGGGTTATCACATGCACAAGTGAAATGCGTTCAGCTTGAACCTATACATCAAACATGACCTGCACTGGGGAGCTAAGAAAGGCAGAGCCACTGACTGTTTGTAAAAAAAAAAGGCAAAACCCTCTTCCCTAATAATGCCTAAAAAAGTGGTTCTTAATCCCCTCAGTTAACCCATCTTGACTGTTGAGGACGTGCTGGCTTCCCTGGTGCAAAGAGTTACCTCAGAAAGAAGATGCTTAGATCCCTATGAATCACTGCGAAACACTGACTTGAAAGGCTCAGCCAATATTTCTCTCTGCTGCTGAAATGAGTTTTCTCACACTGTCTTTAACCATTTATTCCACCATCTCTCTGAACAAAACCTTTATCCTACTATCTCTCCTCCTGGAGATTAAGCACTTGCAGTTCTTCAGAATCACCAAGAAGGAGACCTTGTGTTATTTTGTTGTTGTTGTTTGTTTTGTAAATGAAGATTTACTGCCTATCTATTATAATCAGTTGGTTCTTAAATCATTGTCACCAAGGACTGGAGCTGTCACATAACTGTCTGGGTCTAAGAGAGGTGTATGTTCCACTCATCACTCATTGTTGGTTTAGACTTCATTTTTGTTTCCTGACTGGGTGACAAACTTATTTCCAAATAAGAGAAGAAGGAGTATGGAGGGAGCCATTCAGGCAGAAGCTTTTTTCCCTTGCACATACCATGCTTTTGGCTAGGGAAGTGTGCTGCTACAGAAAACTCTTATCTCAATGTTTTCAGGAAAGTGATGAGGAGTAACCAGGGTAAAACGGGAGATAGACATCCTGATTTAGCTGAGAAAAACTTGCAACAGAAAGGATTTTACTTATGTTCCCGAGACAATATTGGAAATACAGTTTGGCTCCAGCTTTTTCTAGAGCAAAACTTTTTTTTTTTTTTTTTTTGTCTTTCACTTCACTCCAATTCTTGGAATCACATCATAACAATAAAAGACAGAGACTGTGATCCAGACCCCGTGTTGAATCAAAGGACTTATTACAAGATCATCCCCTTACCACATGGCCCAGGGATACCCTCCTTCTTTTCTTTTTCATTTGTAAAACTGGCAACCCTGAAAGTGTGACTGTATTCTTCACAGCACAGAGTGACAGTTCCTCAATGGTTTTATGTACAAATGCCACAGCAGCGATTATAATGAGTTCACCCTGCAACTGCACATTCCCCAAATGAAGAAAGATACCTGACTAAGGAGACAAGAATGCAGTTGGTTTCCCTGAGATGGACTCATGCTCTTTTTTGTTGGCGTCTCAACTTTCTGCCACCCAGAAGTGTGATTTGCAAGTGTACCTTCTCTTGATGGCGAGCAACCAGTGTCACCTCTGCCTCTGTGACAGATAAGCCACTTACTGTTTAAAAAATAGTATTATTGTAAACAGGCAGAATAGCAATATGCCTAAGGCTAAAATATCCATCATGTAATGGAATAAAGAACTTCAAAAGAAAGAAAAATGAAAACTTTAACACACTTTTACTGATTGCCTGTAAACATCTTCAGGTGACTGGGCACTCAAAAAGAGAAATCTATTCTATCCCTTGCCTTTCCATAGTATTAGGTGAAAGTTGAACTTAAGGAATGAACAGCGCTTAAAACTCCCAAGTCTTTCCTACTTGGGGTGGAAATAGAGCCTAAGGAGATAAATATCAAGAACAGTGATCTCATGGGGCAACCAAACAGCCCAATCCAGGACACAATTTTTACAGATGGGAAGGTATTACAGAAAAATCAAAGCCCTTTGCACAACCCAACACAAAGAGTCGTTCTTCTGTCCAAATAGCTCGGTAAAGAACTCACTTTAAGACTGAGGAGTAAGATGAGAGGAAACTTCTGTTCATGAAGTTTGAGCAAAAATTGTTCTGTCAGGTGAACTTTCAAGTAAGTAATTAATGTCATTATATGAGAAAATGCACAATACTCATCTGCATACATCATCTATTCGCAGAAGCAATAAGAATCCAGTATCCTGACTACATTGTACCTACCATAAGGATTTAAAATGATGTTCTATTTCTAGTCTGATGTTTGTTTTTATTTTTTCCCCTGTCAATACTAAAATTTATGCCAAGGACTGCTAGCTGATCACCTTTGGGTTTCAATGCAAAATTTCAAGAACCCCTCTAGCCACAATGTCACCTCTCAAAACAGCTTTCTACAGCTTTCTGAGTTGAAGACATGTCATATATAATTACATCTGTTCCTAAAAGGTCATGAGAAATGTGTCTTTAATGGCTAAGATGAATTTTGTATCTTCTTTTAAGGGAACATTCTGAATGTGTGGAATGGAGGTCTTCTCCATTTTGTATAATATTTCCTGCACTGTGCCTGTACTGGACTGTAAAAGAAGGAAAGTCTTCAGGGCAAGAGACTGCTTCCTGGAAGCTAAAGGTATTACAGCTTTTAAACCATGAAAAGGAAAAAAAATAGTAAATATTTTCTTACAATTTCATTGGAAGAACCTTCTCTGGTACAAGACAGAGTTTCCGAAGACTGGGAAAATCTGAAACCATTCCTGAAGACAGAGGAGTGGCGTGGTCTGCTAGTGGCAGTGGTAACATCAGAGCAATCAGTGAGAAGCACCTAACTTTTAAGTGCCAGAAATCTTTAAGACTTCAGAGAGCTGGGGGTGGACAAGGTGTCTCTTCCCCTCCTCCACCACACTAACCTTCTACTCCCTGGCTGCCATGATATCTCTGGGGAGCCAAGAATGGGAAGGCCTTAATGGCCTCTCTCCTGTTGTTGGAGACCTTTGAGCAGGATTTACATATCCCCTGAAGTAATTTAAAAGTTTACTGCTCAATCCTTTGTTCCTTTCAAAGCAGAAGGACTAGAATCACTCAGGAGAGGATTTGATCTGGGAGTGAACTCCAAGTTGCCCAGAGTCCAGCTTTATGGCCCAAGAAAAGGAGGAGGAGGAGGCAGAGGATCCTGAGCCAGTTCCTCTGAGCTGGGGTGCTTTCCTAGTTCAGCAGACACCAAAAAAGAGAAAGCTATCTCGGGCTCCTTCATGGTGCTTGGCCTGAGGATATAAATCCTGATTGCTGAATGCCCTCAGTCACGCACTGATGCAGACACTCTGCTTCCTTGCCACAGCCAACCAACACATCTACACCCAGCACAGCCCTGAGCAGAGCAGGGTGTGCCCTTAGATTGGGTTTACGCTCAAACAGAAATCAGAATCAACTCAACACACCTAGAGCTTCCTGAACCAGGAAGGGAAAGATCCTGCAGGACATCTCAGCCACACTACGGAGGCTCTGTCCAGCCCTCCCCAGTACCCCAAAGCTCAGACTGGGCTGAAGAGATGTTTGTGTCTGCTGCTAAAGCTACACCAATAGAAGACACTTCTGTAGAATAAACAAATCCTTCCTTCACTTCAGCAGCAGGACCACTAACCTTTCTCTACTGTCTGTTTGCTCCTTCCACAAAGCAGGCACTGCCTTCTTCTGCATTCCTGACCTTTCCTCAATGTCTCTCTATCTGTTGCTTCTGTCCTTTTTAAAAAGCCTCTTATTGATGTTTTTAAACTGATGGGGGAACATAAACAAGTAATAAAGAAAGGTTAACAGTACCGAATCGATACTACAGAGAGAGGCACTGGGGAGATGGAATTGAGGAGGTTGACTCTGAAGGAAAGTGAAAGGCCAAATTTAATCACAGTGCTATTAGTAATTAAATTACATTTGGGGTTGTTGTTTTTTTTTAAATAAGAACGAATGAATGCACAAACTGGTATTAGGGTTTCAGAGAAAGCAAAACAAAGGAGTAGAAATTCTGAGCAAGGGCTTTTTCATATCCTTGCTGTGAACAGAACAATCTATTCCAGATTATTGTGGTCTTTTTCTGACTGCAAAAGAAAGGAAAATGCAGTTGGTGTTAAACTGGAAAGTTCTGAAAACATGGACTTAGATCTGCTGCCAAGCATAGGAATGTGGAAATGTGTATGCTCCTGGAAATTTTCTGGTATCATAAAATCATAGAATGGTTGTGGTTGGGAGGGACCTCTGGAGATCATCTAGCCCAACTTCCCTGCTAAAGCAGGCTTACCCAAAGCAGATTGCACAGGATTGTGTTCACGACAGTGCTGAGTGTCTCCAGAGAAAAAGATTCCATGAAATCTCTGAGCAGCCTATTCCAGTGTTCTGCCATCCTCAAAGTAAAGAAATTCTTGCTCACAGTCAGGTGGAACTTCCTCTGTTCCATTTTGTGCCTTTTGCCTCTTACCATGAGAAGTGTGAAAAGTCTTCAGTACTGGTATTCCTTGTCTGTTTCCACATCTTCAAAATACTGTGAGCAGAAAGAGTAGATCCCACTTCTGGACCAGAGAGCTCCCTTTTAATTGTTACAGCATATCACTGTGATTTGCCTAATGACACCAGAGCCCAGTCTTGGGTTCCAACTCTCCATGTGTTGCAGTTACACATCGTTCTTTAACAGGCTTCCTTTATTGGCAGAATGTTTTCATTTCATTGTTACCTTTGCCACAAAACATGTTTCCAGTCACCTATGCACATTATTCTTTAAAGGCTTTAAATATGTGAATATGAATATTGGATTCTTCAGACGTGTCTCCCTCTATTCTGGCAGTGTTATGAGCACATCCAGCAGCTATATGTGTGTGTGAACATACACACCATACTCTGAGCAGGAAGCAAAGCTGCATAATGGGAACAAGAAAAAGAACTAGTTAGAATTAATAAGGGAAGGATATTGGGATGGGAGGGTGAGGAGTAACTGCATTTGTCAGAATCAGCATCACGGCCATCCAGAAGCAGTTTTGGATGAGAGGTTGCCAAGTTTAGTTTTCATCTGCCTGTGGTCTCCAGATTTCATATGAAAAGAGCCAAATGTGAAAAGAATGAGAGATCCATATGCCATCCATGCTAGGATCTATGACAGAGGAGTGCCACTTTCTTGCCCTCCACCAGCTGCCATTCAGTCACCCTTCCCCCTTGTCTTCCTCAGCTCTCCTTCCTTCCATGGGAATTGATGAGATTGTTTCTCTGCTCAGGAGCAGCATCATCTTCCACGTGCAAGGCAAGACCATTTAATTAATTTCCTCCCCTTGACTCTGGGCAAGCATGGCATCTGGCTGCAGCAACAAGTCTGTCACACAGGCTTTTGTAATATTCCTGCTACCTTCCCAGCCTGGCCACGTAATTAACTGTGGGCAGGAGGAAGGAAGGCAGGAGAGCTAAAAACACAAGACTTAAAACAGAGCAACCTGGAGAGCTGTCTGATTTGTGTTTCTGGATTTCCTTTCCCTCTACCAAAAATCATTTTTGGAAAGGCACTAATTGCTGTATTGTGCACTGTACTGATGGCCTACAGGAGAGGGTGGATTGTCAATGATGTACTCACAGATCCAGCTGGGAATGACTAATGTGCTCTATAATCCAACAAAATGCACCTGGCCTACAAATGTCCCATATTTGATGCAAATGCTTCAAGGAAGCCTATCAAGGATTCCTAGAGCTGCTTCTGTTACTAAAACAAGGCGCAATGGCCACAGGTTTCAGCTTTGACCATCCAGATGGGACAGCAGGCAATTTTCTTTACTAGGAGGCTGCTGAAGAACAGGAACAGGTCACTAAAGGTGTGGGATCTGTGTCTTTGGCAACTTTCTAGACTCAGCTGCCTGAAGCCACACCTGGTCTCCTCTAGCAGTGGTGAAAGTCCTTCTTTGAGTGGGAGGCTGGACCAAAGACCTCCCCAAGTCCCTTTTAACCAGCATTTATGTAATTATTTTCATGGAAAAATCTGCCCTAGGAAGCACTGGTGTCATGGGTTAGCAAGCATAGTCCTGGAAGTGATTTTCTTGCAAAGAGGTGCTTACAGCTTCCTCTGTGACCTAACAGAACCTATCAGCTGGCTAGTTTGAATACAGACAATTTTTTAAGCCACTTAGAATTTTGACCGCCTCTGTGGTCCACATTTAAGAATGGACAAACCCCGGGAAGCTCTCTCTCTTGCTTCCAGACGGAGGACTGGTAATTGGCCTGGGCCCATGCGGGTCCCAGCGGCCCTGCCGGGCCCTGCCGGGACCTGCTCAGGGCAGGCTGGGCCAGGCCACAGCCATCCTGGAGCCAATGGGCCCTGTTCCCCCCATGGCCCCCCACCCCCCAGCCCTGCTGTGGGCAGACAGAGCAGCCCAGCTCCACCCCTCCAGTGTGGCCAAGATTCAGCTGAAGCTGCCCTGCTGTCCGGCAAAGATCATGTGACCAACAGCAATAAGCAAAATTCCAGCTGCAAGGCCCAGGCGAAATTAACCCTTTTAGTGCTGTGAAGAGCTGAAAACCTGAGGGAGGTGAAGGAGGAGATGCTTAAAGCTGAGATTCTGTTGTAAAGCTGTGGTGATGATAAACTATGATATATCAGAGTACCCATTGTAATTTCATGAAAGCATGGGGGGTGGAGCATTCAAACTGTACTTGTGAGCAAAAGCACCTGTGCTGGAATAAGCAAATGCTGAAGCAGCTGTGATTTGAAGAGAAATTCGAACAGGGAGAGATGGAAGCAATGAGGACTCTTGCTCCAATTGGAAGGAGAAGACCTCTGGTCTTAGAGATACTCCCAGAGATCGTCTTAGAGATGAAGATGCTTTTTTTCTCCCAGGAAAGGAGGAGGGCCTCTATTCTCAGAGATGGAAATGCTCCCAGAGATGGGTGAAGAGAACTTTTGTTTCTGAATGGCTCAACCTTAAAATTGTACCCCAGTAGCTCAAGATTGGACCCTCGAAAGCAGTTGTGGGAAAAAGCTGCAAGTCGTGGGAAGGGACTCCCACATGATGCGAGCAGAGAACCAACCCTGGCGGCTGGCTTGTTGTGATAAAAAAAAAAAAATATCCCATAGTATGAGCAAGAGAGACTCCTTTTCCTTAAATTGACTGAACAAGGTTATTATGGAAGTGGTAACAGACTGGAACATCTCAAGGGCTGTCTTTTTGCATTGACCCCCCCCCCCCCCCCCCTCAGTGGGCAGAAGGGAGAAAGGTGGGGGGGAGGAGAAGTGTTCTGAAGGCTGTGGTATGATGCTTTTTTTATTTTTTTCGCCTCTTTTGAGGATCTATTAACAAAACTTCTTTATAGTCTTTCAAAGCTTTGTCCTGCTTTGGCATTCTCCTAATTCTTATCTCACAGAAGGTAAACAGTAATGAGTATTTTGGACCAAACCACTACAACTGGAAATCTCTCTGGTTCGAATTTTTCTGGTCATGGCTGCAAAGAGAATCTAACAAAATGTGCCAAGCTGAGAAGCTCTTACTACAAGTGGTGACTTTGTGATGTCCACCACTTAGCACAAAAAGAAAAGATGTGTTTCTGGGGTAGATACTACAACTCTGAAAGTCAAGAGGGGTACATGGAGAGCCAGGTTTGACACCTGTGGGCTTTCATCATCCTTGTTCTGGGATCTGCAGAAGCAACAAGACTAAACCTTTTTGAAAACACCAACTGCTTGCTCTGTTCAATAGTGACTGGGGGATATTATAGAACACACTGGCCCAGGGAACTGGGCCATACTCTTAGCTACTGAGAAACCTCCCAGCTTTCTCTCTGGTACTTTCCAATTTAGCAGTAAAAGACTTGACAGACATTATTAATAAAAACATAAATAAAGATTAGATCTTGATTTCCTTGGTTAGAATTGAAAAACAGATGTTGTCAAGCCTCCAGTTTTGAAACTTAAGAAAATTATCACATCCAGTCAAAGATATGTCTCTCCTCCTGGGGGAATGTTGTAAAATAGACTTGCAGAATGTGTAGCTACAGCTCTGTCTACACCAGCTGCTGGAGTCAGGCCTTGAGAGAGCTAAAGGATGACATGGGTTTGCACCACCAGAACACCCAAGGATCAATGTGGCCCTGCTGCTCTAAGGGAGCAAATAACTAATAGTGTCACAAGCTGCATGTGGTATCAGCCTTCCAAAAACAACACCACAGCCAACTTCCAGGTCTAGGCTTTTACCCAGAGGTTGATAGGACATATGCTGGCAGGCTCAGACTGAGGATGGCTCCAGAACAGTTTGTCTCACCAAGAATCAAGAACAGTGAAAAGATGCTTTTTTTTAAACAATGATTCTCTTTTACACCTCATCTTTTTGAGTTCTCCACTAAAGAGAGAGCTTGCTCTGCTTTCTGCCATGGAAAAATCAATACACCAAGCATGCACAGATCACAAAGAAAGTGACGCTGCGCTGCTTCTTTATGGCAGAGACAGACAGGTCCACCATTGCCTGGGAAAAGGCAGAGGAGGATGGACTGATGTTTGATCTGCTACAAAAAGAGATCAAAAATATTCCCTTTCCAAATTTGGAAGCATCCTTCCCAAACCTTTGCCTCTGATACAAGGCTGATTTATGCAATTCCTTTAAATATTTACCTCCATAACCATGTCTCCTAGATGCATTATTACTTTTTAACCAACATTAAAGTTTAAAACCAGAAGAAAAGCCTTGCTTCATACAAGAATTTATCCTTCAGACAAACAGGAAATGCACCACATCATGTGTCCACAAACATAAAGATACCCTTAAAATTTCATTCTTTTTATGAAAAAAAGTAACCAAAAACTTAAAAATGCACTTTCTGTGGAATTAGCTTGAATTTCACCCATGCTAGGTTTTTTTAAGAGGGGGGATTCTTATTCTTAATATTGGGTCTAGACAGAGAATTAAAATCAAAGTAGAGCTCAGAATGATTGCCAGTGTGAAGATAGTCCCTCTGATTCCCTCCCCATTCACACACCTGCTCGCTAGGGTTGCTCAGCTCCTGTGGTAGTAAGGGATATTTAATGTCCTTGCCTGTTACTGACACCTTGCACAGGTCACCCACAGGTGAGTGGGCACAGCTACTTTTTTGTCTCCACCCTGACCTTACCAACCAATGCCATTCGGGCATCATGGCACGGTGGGAACTTCATACCACAGGTGCTTCGTGGATCTTGCTGGTGGTGAGGTCTGGTGTTCTTGGCTAACTTTAGGACTGAAATAAAGAGCAGCAGCTCAACTGGCATTAGCAAAATAGCATCAGACACAGCACTGAATCATTAGTTCTCTGGCTCAGGCAATCCCAGCATGCTTCATGCATCATAGGCAGTGGACAATTGTTGTACCATAGAAGTGTCATTGTCATTTGGGTCACAACAGAGCTGTGTATCTAAAAAGAGCAAACAAGAACAATGAGGAGAAAGATTATCCTCCTTTTCTTCAAGACTGGTGGTTCTCAGTCTCAGCAAACCTCTACAGGGAGAAGTATCCTTTACTGAAGGATGCTGTGGGCTCAGACAGAGGTCCAGTGGAAACTGGTAAGGTGCTTGGAAAATATCCTTTCAGGATTACAAGCTACACAAACCCCATGAGCCTCAGAAAGTCCCAAGCCTAGTCAGAGTTGGAAGCAGGCAGAGCACAAGGAAAGAAGCATCTCACAGGCTTGCCTTGCTCCTTCTTGTCCATTAGCCTTTGCATGAAGCCACTGCCAAAGGAGAGCCCTGACCATTCCTGCCTTTCAAGGACACACACACTTCCCAAGATGAGACGCAGTGGACTATACCATATGCCTTCTTCCTAAAAAATCCATATCGCAGGCACACTCCCCAGATTCTCCACATCCTCCAGTCTTGAAAGCTTTGTCATCCAGATAAGACCTGCTCCCTCCACCCTGTGCTAGAAGAGGAAGGGAAGACAAAAGAACTCAAAAATTGTGGAAGACACCACCTCTCATCAAAGACTTGTTCTCCTTTTTCAATAAAAACTTTTAAACAAACTTGATCCATCATTTCCAAACTAAATTTCTTGGGGAGAGAGGTATATATTTTTCTTCAGATTGATAATGTTTGCAGATTTCAGCATAAATTGTTCTGCAGGGTTTCAATGCACCTGAAATTGTGCTTTTTTCTGCCAGTGCTGAACAAAGTATTCCTTGGAGAAATGTCACCCAACTTTAATAGAGATCATAACTCACAGGAGAGACCTATACAGTAATTTCCACTGGGATTAATACAGCCTGGAATGGTTGCCTACTGTTGACGTAACACTGCCAAATGTCTTTTCAGTGCTTTATAAATGGCAGGCATGTGGTTACTTATCAAAGCAAGAAAAGTGATTCAGCAGTGGACTCTGCTTATGGACAACCAAAAGGAAAAGAAATCAGATGAGCCTTTATTTGGCAGTATGGATTAAGCAGCTCTGTCTTGGCAATACCACTGACTGGAGCAAGGGCAGCAGCTGACAATTCGGACGCTCACTTTCTTCACGTCAGTGGCCTAGGGCCAGCCTGACTGCCTTCTTCAGTTCACACCATCAAAGTGTTTTGCTCTTGAAATTAAAATTTGAAGGCTAGATTTTCCCTAGCATTAAAAAACCAAATTCAAGGAGGTGCACTCGGCTCCCCAGAGGCAGCGTAATTCTACTCTAGCTTAAGATTTGCTAATGCATTGAGGTCATTAATGTTTCATGGTGGTTCCATTTCTGCATGTGCACAAAGCCTTTACATCACCCTGGCTTTAATGAACTTCTTCTGCTTCCCAGGAGGCCTTTGGAAGCAGGGATGTTTTTCCCTAATGAAACAATCCTGCCTCTTTGTTTTGAAGTTGTTTACATAGTTAATACCCCCTAAAGGGAAACAGGAAAATAGAAGCCTGTATGTAGAGACTTGCTCCACAGATAAAGTACAAAAGTCACTTGGGGAAATAAATCATTAAGTTAGGGTTTGGGTATGATTTTTTGGGGTTGAATTTTTTTTTTTTTTCCCAGCTAAAGGTATTTTCTATAAAGATAAAGATTTGCCCAGAGGGATGGGGAAAGTGAAAGAAGAGACCAAGAGGGATATTGTCCATCCTACAGGCCATCTTTTCCTTTTCATCAGAGAAACTTCCTCTAAAAACAGACTGTATCTCTTTGCTTCAAGTTCTTGACTAAACATAATTTAGAACAATAATCCTGGTTTGGATAGTCAGGGGGAGTGCTAATTCTAGTGTTTATGATCAGAAAACCTCTCATAATCTTTTTCTGAGTGAAACCTTCAGCATCTCAGACACTCTATTGTCATTAAGTCCTGTTACTTCAAATACAGGTGTTAGTAAATCAAAAATAGATTCTGAAAGACAAGTTTCTGACCACGACAGAGAGTGGTGGTCCTGGCTTTAATCCTCTTTGGCCGCCTTTTACTTGCATTAAAGTCACTAACCCCATTTCCATGATAAAGCTCAGAAGGCGGCGTTCAAATAATAAATGAAGGTGTGTAACTTTGTGTAACAGTGGTTTCTGATAGTTACCATGGTGGTTGTTAAAACCCAGAGAATAAATGAGCAGTCTATTATTTCTGAGACTGAAGCTCGATAAAAGCAAACCAAAACAACACCACACACAGGCAAAACCCCCAAAGAGGCATTCAAAGAATCATTTGTATAGCTCACCTGACACAGTCCTGATACTATAATTGCACAATGAAATATGCTTAGAGCAAAATGATCCAAATTGCCAGTGTCACAAGGCTGGTAGTAAAATGTCTAGGAAACAGCAGGCTCCTGATGAACAGCTGAATGTTTGCATTTTTAAAAGAGAAGCAGTAGAGGGGAAGAGTGAGACCAAGCTGCCTACGCAGAGAGCAGTGTCTTGTTGCAGCAAAAGAGGACATGGTCAGGCAGAAATGAAGAGAGTGGGACGCATTGTCTCCAAATTATAGAGGAGGTGGGTTGATTTTCAAGATAGCTAAGCTCTCAATTACCAGGTGAATATATTTTAATCAGTCCTATGTAGACTGTGCCTGGTGCTACACAGGGTCATTTGAAAGTCCCAGCTGATGTGGCACAGATTTCCTGAGTATCTCAGACAACGAGAGGCCAAAAGACCAGGAGGTCTTTTATAGGAGGCTCAGAGATCCCCTGCAGGGAATTACAAGTAGATTTTAAAAGTAATGAATTCTCATCTTTATTCAAAATATGATTTTTTGCGGGGGGGCAATGAAGAGTGGGAAAAAGTAAAGCAAGAATAGACAAGATGCTGCTTACTGCAGCCCACAGGGCCAGTGAAGGGTAGGGGTTCCTCACAAACACCCCATGTGCCCTAGCATGTCAGTCATTGGAAATGAGGAGCTGGTTTCTGATTTGGACTTTGCTTTTCGGCTTGTCATTCAACCAGCATATGCAGGCAGTTTCAAATGGTGTGTACACCTTGCTTGGCTTAACTGGGAATGAACTGGAACAACTGCAGAGCTCTTGGATTCAGCCAGTGCTTCCCAGACAGTTGGCTGCACAGGTGGATGAGGCACAGGCTGATAAGTCATGCCACTGTAAATCATTTTACTTGTTAGTTTTGACCCAAACTAGCAGGAGAGGGTAATTCTACCTGACACAGAGAGATCAGGATGGCATTTTCTAAACTCTGGCATCATTTTCTGTCTATTTGACATTGAATCATTCCAAAAGAATGGTGAATATCTTCTATTTCATGATTCTCAGACCAAGCTGCTGCTTCATGCCATAAGTCTGCCCTGCTCTCTCTTAGCCAACATAACCAGTGCTTCAATCCCAACAATAAAATGCTCTTTTGTCTTTTCTGGAGGCTCCAACACATTTAGGTAAATCAGTGCCCATTACTTCGCTTGTACAACCAGTGCCACTGCTGTACCACAGGCAGATCCACACCAGAATCCTGCAGCTCAAAGCATGGATGGATATTGCCCACTGCTGTATCCGTTTTCCTTGCCATGGGATTTGCAAAACTGCCCTCATCTATAGAGTTTATGAGCCTGTCCTAAGCAAATAATGGATACCATGTTCCCCATTTAAGGTGTTCCTGAGTACACGGGGAAGGTGAACCTCACCCTTTTTCATGCCAACACTGTTCATGTCAGGGCCAGGGATGGCATAAATCAGCACAAATCTGCTGGGAGTCATCATGATTCACTGATATTAGAGCATCTGTGTTAATATGCAGCATCTTGTCCTAAAACTTTGCACATCCACTTTTTCTATATGGCCTATACAGTTCAACTAAAGCTGGCTTAGCCAAAAAGCCATCAGAGTGCATTTTTATGGAGCCTATGAATTCACCAACAACACCAGATGTTCACCAAGCCAGTTATTATAAAAGCCTGTGCAGCAGTTATATTTGTGTAGCACCTCCATTGCAAAGAGGAAGAGGGAAGAGAAGGGGAAAAAAAGTAAAAATATGAATGCAAATAATACTTTTTTTTATACCTACTTATCTTTCATTTTTAAATTTTTCCACAGTTCTAAACAGCACACATGTAAATGAACTCAGAATTTTTTGCGGGGTTCTTTTTGTAAGATATTTTTCCTCTCAAAAAGAAATATCCCAGACTGTGGTTATTGAATGACAAGGAGTATTTTGCACAGGCACTGTCTAATTAGCACTAGTTGAACAATAGGAGGGGTTGCTACATTTTAATCAGAAACCAAGAGTTTACAGCAGAAAACTTTTAATTATGGGGAAAGCTCGTAAGTCAGGGCTCGCAGGTTACACCTGCACAAGTTGAGTAACTAAAGAGCACAGTCTGTTCTGTCAAGTAATGATCCATACTTTTTTCTCTGCTTGGGGAAGGAAAAAAAAAAGATCAACTTTTAAAGTACACAATGAGCATTTACTGAAGGGAAAAGGAGGACCAAGTCTTCCATTCACATACCAGATGTTCCCATTAAACAATCGTTTCCAAGAAAGCTCAGCTCATGTGGAAAGAGAACTCAAGAGTTCAGAAGGGGAAAACAGACAAAAATGTTAACTTGTGAAATAAGGGCAGCTGCTGAAGAGATTGTTCCCAGTTTTGGCCTAGTACAGCTCAATGCAGCACTGCAAGGGGTGAGAGCCAAGGCTGGTATAACCCAGTGCAGTTCCCTGGAAGTCAGTGTGAGTCACTGGCATCAGAGAACTGCACTGATTTACACCATCCTCCCAGTCCAGCAGCTTCAGAGCTGATGGGCTGTGACCTCCTTCTTTATTACCTCAGGAACCTGCTACTACTGGCACATTTTCTGGTAGCAGAAATGGCACAAGTGGGATTTTTCAGTATTTTCTTATTTGTGCTTTAAAAACCTCCTTAGGCTTTTGCACAGATCTTGGAAATTAGGTTTAAGAGTTCAAAACAAAGCAGACACATCTCCAAATTCCCCATAGTGTATGTCCTGTTAAAAACACCCCCTAGAACAGGCACAGTGTATATGGATACTGATGCTGAGGGCATAGCTAGGACATCTGGATTAACTTAAGCCTCATTTAATTTTGGGCACAGGCCGAAAGCCCCCTTCATTTCTTTTGGAGCAGCAGCCTGGCTCAAAAGAGTTTGCTCCTGTGCTATTTGCCTTCACTAATTGGTCATCTGCCTAGTTCAGCCCTGCTGCTCAACCAGCACAAGAGCATACCACACTGCTTCAGCTACTTTTTTGCCCAGCATCACTTCATAATTCAGGGAGAAGGAATGGTATCCAAATCACAGAAATGTGATTTCTCATCGGGCCTCTCACAATCTGTTTCTTCAAATAGGTAAGTAGAGGGCTACATGGGCTGAGTATAAACCCCAGCCTTCTCTTCTGAGCTTTACAGCAGCAAGAGGAGAAATATTTGCAAGTTTTATAGTTTTATGGTTGGGGTGAGGCAACCAGATAAAAAACCTTTGCATAATTGTCAAGGACAAGGAAGAGATGTATGAAGGCCCTTTATGTTTTTTTAAAAATACAATTCTCTCCATCACCATACTAAACTGGTTCCATTTATTCTGAAATAACAATAACCAAGTTATTGGGGTTTTTTTGTTTTCCCTGGCCATTTTATCATTATTTTATCCAGTTTTCCTGAACTTCAGTGGGGATTTTAGGTACAGTTTTCCTCTCCCAAGCTCCCCTCAGCTCAAGTTATCTCTACATGCCCTTGGCAAGTTAGAGTTCAGCCCTTCTCAAATTGCAGTGATCCGTTTTCCAATCAAAGGTGTGTTGCTGCAAAATGATGTTTGGCTCAGTGCAGATCATCAAACACTCCCTGCTGTGGAGCAAAACAGGGGTTGGTGGGTGCCCAACTACCCGCACAGGCAGAAAAATGCACTTGTGGGTCATGACAGGAGCAGGTGGCTGAGGAGGGCTGGAGGGCTCTGTGTGGCTCTGCACAGAACCAGTTCTGCAGTGAAATGCCCTAGGTCTGAAGTGCTAGCAAAGCAAATAGCTGTGCAACAGCATTTGACATCTTTAGAAGATATCATTGCATTGTGTTGGTGCTGCTGGGACAATATGCACTATTTGGTAGCCTAACATCCAGAAATGCACAACAAACTTGGTGAAAATGTTATCTCTATCTACAAGTTAGAGTCTCTGTCATGAAATGGAACTGACACTTCATAAAGCTACAAGGAGCAAGGGGATTTTTGTCCACTGTGTTCCCTCCTGCTGAAGGTCACAGAGCTTTCTTGCAGACTGGATGCGGCTCCTTGGTCCTGGGACATCAACAGCTGCCCTTGCACCCACATCAGCACCTGCGACACCGGTATGAGAGAGGGCCTCAGCACTTTTGTCCTGTCTGTCATAAATTTGAGGCCCCTTGGTGTGAACTGGCTCTTTTACTGCATTTCAAGAAGATGAAGAAAAAATTAAGCCCCTGTGTGTCAAATGTAAATGAGCCAAGAGCCATGTCATCAAGACCCACTAGGAAAACCAGGACTTCTCACTGTCCCATCTCAGTGAGTTTGAAGTTGATACCACCAAGTTTGTGCCCTGGTGCAGGATCACCAAGGACAGCCCTTCCTCCCTTGCAGTGGTAAGGAAAGCGGTGGGTGACAGCTGAGACTACTCAGAGCATGCCTGTTCCATATCCTGCATGCTGCCAACTCAGTCTGCCTGCCACAGGAGTGCTCTGCTCTCATTGCTGACCCCACACCCCTGTGCAGGACCTAAAAATGGCTCTGTTTTCCATCACACAGATGCCTGGGGAGTAGAGCCTCCTTACATCTTTGCCTCAAGACATCCTGCAAAGGACATGTCTTGCCTGTGCACATTAAACACACCAAATTCACTTTAAAACGCCTTTCTTTGCACTCCAAGTGTTACTGTGGCAGCTAAGGTCTCCCCTGCAACTCCAAAAAGCAGTGAGTCAGGGTGGGCAGCCAATCCCCCCCGCACTCAGCCTGCAGCACTGTGCTCCACCCTGCTCGTTTCGAAGCTGAGCACCTGCAGAACAGACATCGGGGAGTGTGAGCTGGTGTATGAACCAAGAGCAGCACAGACCAAGAGTGACTCTCTCTCTGAACAAGCACCAAGAACCAGAGCAAGAAAATGTCACTTGTTCCCCTGGTACTTATGCAGCAAAACAATACTTGGGGAAGATTTTATGGATCACATCTCGGCTCCTTCTTATCTCTTGTTCAAGCTGTTGACAATGGCAATGGAGAACATATTGCTTTAAAAAAAAAATCTGCTAGAGCTTTTGCTGTCAAGTAGGTCTCTTAAACCCCATGGGTAATGTTCTCAGATGACAAAGCTGCTCTCCTTTTTGGCAACAGTCTTTTATCAAGCGATACAGCAGCACATTTTCAATCATCTCCGTATCACAATGAAGAGACAAACCCTGTTAGCGTTGCTCTCCGAAAATCATAAAATGCAGTGGCTCGGTACACCTAGGGACTAGGCTGGGCTTTGAGCTTCCATGAATCTCAGCAGCAGCAGGAGAAGTGTAATTCAATCTTTTTAACTTGGTGATATATATTCATGTCAGTGGCTTTAAGATAAGGAAAAGACTTTAGTTGAAGAATGAAACTTTTGATGAATAACTGAGAGTATGATGAATAATGTACAAATATTTCTTTCCTCTCAGTCAAAATGATTCCAGATCCTTTTTCATTTTAATCCCTGTTGTATTCTTAATTAAAAAAAAAATTAAAGAAATGAAAGGGGAAGAAAAAAACCCCTATGTTTTTAAAGGCATTGGAGTTCTAAAAGAAGAGCCCTCCTGATTGCACTGAAAGGTATTTTTATGGTTTCTTTTTAACTGCTAGGAAACAGAAGATTGTTTGGGTACTGGCAGTAATAACAGTACTAAAGATGGGTTACCATGAAAACCTCAGTCCTACCTCTTCGTGCTCTGCACAAATTGTGGGATTTATCAGAGAAAAATGTCTCACTTTACCTGGGAGGTATTTTTCATCAAACAAAAAATGTAACTGTTACAAGCATTTTCTTCCCTTGCAGTTTCATTCTTAGTTCTGTCATGGCTAAAAAGTGATGAGACCAGCAATGTATAAAGGTAGCATAGTTTCTAAAGAGAGGCAACAAAGACCACAAATGTAAACATCATTTGTTTTCCTACAGAATGGGAAGAGGAAAACAAGACAAATTGAGCACTAACTGAGAGTCCTGCCCATTTCTTCACAGGTGGCATCCAAGCCTGGCCTGAGTAAGATGCTTTCAGCAGAAGGGTGTCCCTGACCTGTAGGCAGACAGAGCAGATTACGGTTTTTAACCCTCAGAAGGAGGGAGGCCGTGTTGCCTGAACCATTTTGAACTTAAATTTCATTACGGTAAAGTAAAGATGCGAAAGATGGCCATCCTCAACACCCAGATTTCTCCTTTTCCATACCTTTGAATTAGCAAGGGTGAATTCCACCTCCCCACTAAACTGGCTGCACAGGTGGAAGTTTCTGAGCAGGGCTATAAGCAAGTAAGAAAGGCAGAGAAGTAGGTGGTGGCACAGGAGGTGAAAGGAAGCAGTTAACCAGAAAACCAAACCATAACACAGCCATAGGAAAGAATCTGACTATAAAAAATAGACAAATGCAATTGGTGGTGTTAGTTCCTACCATGACAATAACAACAGGAAAGGCAGACCCACTGCAGTCAGGAAAATGCAGTCCAGAGCAATGACTGGTGCACGCTGTGTAAGAGTGTTACCAGGTTCATGCAGCAAAAAACCATTTAATTGGAGGCTTCAGGGGAATGACTATATTGTCCATGCTTGACCTAAATCCTACTGCACAGAGCTCAGAGCAAAGTCAAAACCGACCTTCAGAAGTTTCTGGAGCAAATCCATTCCTGCCATGCGCAGGTTTCCATCCCCTCTGATTTATGGAAGACAGGCATATTGTGAGACACGTTATATGAAATTGCTGGAAGGAAAAATTAAGGGAAAAAATGGTTTCCTGGAGCCAACAAGGGTACAAAAAAGCCTTACTGAATGGAGCTTTTCCTCTATAAAATGATCTCTTGTTTGAAGTTGGTCTCTGGAGGGGCAAAAGTGTGTCAACAAAGTATTTTTCTGAAATGAAGATGAGGGAAACACATTTTAAAATACCACACATGGGAATAAAATCCAAGCATGTTGAAGATGAAGTGGGTCATTGTATGCTTTGATTCACTGACTTGTGTCTCCTGTAATCACACAATGTATGAGTACAGTAAATGTGGAGGCACCAGCCTGCTTGCTGGTCCAGGATCTTGGCCGTGGCTGGAAATGGAAGAGGGGAGGATTATTTTCAAGGCCAGATTCACACCCACTGAGCACGAACCTCATTGTCTGCAGTAGCACCGAGTACTACAGGTGAACTATGGTGAGTGAAGCAACCAAATGGTCACTTAGCACTCCATCTTCACTGGCTGGGGTGGCCTTGGTGCTCTGCAGATATGTTGGCAGGTTCCATCTATTCATCCATCCACTTCAAACAAACATAAAAAGGCTTTTAGTATAACAGAAGGAGTTATTAGGTTAGCTGCTATTACCCAAGCTAAGGAAGTAACAGAGGTAAGGAAATCAGGAAGCCAATCTCCTAAGGCATCCTGGTCAATGGGAAGCAGAGAAAGTTTACTTCTAAATAGCATATTAAATGATGACCCTCTTCTCTGGGGGAATTTCGAGAAATATCCTTGGGGTTGGTCTCTGCTTGAGACAACATTTCCACTGTTTAAGGAGAACTGGAAAAAATGAGAGTTTCTGAAAGACACATTTTAAGTCCTTGTCAGATGTAGGGACCACATGCAGGTCTCTCCAATGCCAAACCCGTTCCCTACACACAAAGGCTCTCCCCACTTCCCAAGAATGCTGTGCTGACAATCCAAGGCATTTTCTTCTAAAACTGTGCTCACATGTGATTTATAGCCCAGAGACAAGCATTTAGTTTGCTCCCCAAACTTTTCAGTGGTGCTTGGATCAAAACTATTTAGGCTGTATTAAGGTCTAGGGTATTGATTTATTTTCATGAATTCATTTTCCTTTTCCTTGTCGCAGCTTTCACAGATTTATGAGGTTAAAGAGCATAAAGCTAATTAAATAATCTGACTGGTTAAACATCTGTTGAAACATAATAATAACTTCTGAAGCCAATGTTCCTGATGAGCTATTAATTATGATTTAAAAACTAGAGGCAGGGTTTTACCATCAAACAAAATCAACAAACCAAAACCCTAGCACCCTTCTGGGCTCAGAGTGAACCCTCAGGCTCCCTTTGAAGCCTTTTACACCTACTTAGACTCTTTCACACCTTCCAGTCCAGGTGTCCATTATAGGCTCTCTTACAGTCAGAGTTCCTAATGTGAGCCAGATGGTCTGGAGGGAAGGTCCAGTCCAGTTTGTAGATTGTTGTTGTGCAGCAGCTACAAACAGAATTTCAGATTCGGACACGATGGAGCTTAACTGCATGCAGACACTCAGCCCAAAACAGAAACTAATGCATCACCCTGGGTTAGTGGTTTAAGACCAAACAGCCACTTAAGTACGGAACTAAACCTTTTCTTCAGTTCCCTCTCGCTCTCCATCCCCATGGAGAAGCCCTGGACTGACTTGGGAATTCCTAAGCCCAGAAACTTCCACCAGAGTGATGTGCAGGAATTTGGTTCTCAGCCTGGCATAGTCTATCCTAATTTGCTTAGACTTTGCATTGTCTTCACATCCTGTTCTCAAAATAGCTTTGTCAAAAATTCATTAATGGATCAGATAAATAAATAAATTAGACCAATTCCCTCCCACTACTCAGGATCAGTTAATGTTCCAAGGCTGATGAAAGTATTTTGAATTAATAAGCAATTTGCAGCTGTTCTTAAATTCCCCTCCTCTAATGGTAAATTATAGGGGCTGTGGCACTCTCGTGAGTGTTTGTGCAGAGTGAGGCTGTGCCCCAAGGTCTGTAGGCATTAATGACAGATCCAGAGGAAAAGTGCCCACTGATGTGTACAGCACCTCCAGGCTCTCCTGCGCCAAAGCCACAGGAGTGCATGTGCTTGCCCTTTCTGTGACTTCTCCTTTTAGAAATGCAAAAATTGTTCACACAGTAAATATTACCCATATTGTAAATTATTCATAGTCCCAAAGTGCAGTGGGTGAAAGTGGGGTTGAAGCTTATGCTGAGACTTTGCTGCATAACCTACAAAAGGAAGGGAAGTTTTACACAAAAAAAATGAAGAGGGAAGTCCCTCAGGGTCTTATGGTTCAGTTCAGATCTCTAACAGCCCGTAGACTGGAACCGACAGGAACATTTCAAGGTTAAAAAAAAAAGATTAAAACCATAGTCTCACAGGTATTCCTAACAATAACTCAGATTATTCCAAGTGTAGGTGATATTATTAGGCAGTAATGTCCAGAGCCACAAACGGATTTAGACTCTCAAACTTGCCTGCAATAAGCTTTAGACACTTCAGCACATGCATGCTGTGGAGGGCTCCTGAGATAAGAAAAACCTTTCTGTGTGGCATGCTTTGGCTCTCAGTCTTTCTCCATCCTCATGGACTCTCATGAGACCCAGAACCACTCCGAAATGAGGGGTGTGTACATGTTGGGGCATAGTAAGTGCACCCAAATGTTTCCAGATCTGGCACCAGCAGATGCTGCCCAGGTTGACTTTGCCTTATCTTGGTTGTCAGATTATCTCACATTGATTTTCACCACCCCTTGTTCTCATTAAAACTTCTCTACTCTCCCTGGTTTCTCTGAGGGTCTCTTCAGGGAATGCTTATTTCAAAAAGACAAGTATAGGTAGCTGCACCCCTTGTCCCAGCCCAGACACTTGCCTCAGTCAGTTCTTGATGGCCCATTCATATAGCTCCCGGTAAGGCTCATCCTTGTCTCCCATCCCAGACAAGGATTTTAACACACTGCTTCACCCAGCATACAGACAAATTAATATCCATGAAAGAGGATTGAGCCCCATGAACTGACAAATATTGCACAGTGTTTTGTCATCCCATCTTCTTTCCCTTTCCCCACTGACCTCTTCAGGTTCATTCTCAATACAACCTGCATCAGGAGCCACTTCTTTTTCACAGCAACCACACAACCCATTGAATACAATTACACACAACCCTAGGTTGAGCTTTGGAATCAGCCAACAAATCCTGCCTGAACCCTCACTCACCCACCACTGCTCTACCAGGACCCTCAGTGCTCAACACTGGGACTTCAGTAGGGAATCACTTGCTTAAAACTTGAATTTCAATGCTGAGCATCAGGATGTGGAAGCAGAGCTGACTCCATCTCATATGGCCTGAATGTGCAACATCTCCTTTTGATTCAGTTGATGCAGCCTGAGACTTGAGAAGCTTCCTGTGCTAAAACCATTAAATCATTAAACAATCATGTGCCTCACACAGTGCCTTTTGGTCAGCCACGGGATCCCAGCCAGCCTAGTCCACCTCTCTTTTTTCTCACTCTTCACATCTGGATTACAGTTTTTTTCCCCTTTTTGCCTTCCAAATTCATGTAGCCAACACAAGATTTTAAAAAACATATATCATCATAATATTTCTGTTTAATTTAATAAACACGCTTCTCCTTCCTTCCAACTATGTCCCTGTATGTGATTTTTTATTAGTAGTAGTATTACAATCTCCCCTAAATTTTGATCTGAAAACTGCTTGACATTCACAATGAGGCATTAAAAAGGATTTATTCCATCCTTGAAGTATGCATGAAACTCCTCTTAATGTGAGAGCTCAGACTGGTGTAAATCAAGACTAAATTCACTGATATCAGGGGGCCTGAACAGGTAGAACCAGCATAAAGCAATGGTAAAACAAATCTTTTTGTATTTATCAAGGGTAAAATCCCAACACCATCAGCGCAATCACCTTCTGTCCTAGCTCTACCTGCACAACTACATTTAAAATATAGTCAATTGACCTACTAATAATAATTTTTTTTGAAATTCAGGAACAAATTGGTTTTTGTTTTGCAAGGACAAGTCCTTCTTTTCTGCTCACACACAGACACATATGAAACAATTCACAGTGAGCAATTATTCTTTCCTCCATGACCCAAAATAAACTCATCTCTATGGCCTCATATAGAAACATCAGCAGATTTGTTTAATTAATGTTTCAGGGTCAAGGGAAAAATGTATAGATAAATATATTTAAAGGTTTTGAAAGCTTCATGGCAGCAGTTCAATACTGCTTTCCTTGCCTTTATTTTCTGTCTTAGGGAAAAAAAAAGCAGCCCATAAAGCTTAGAAAAGTGATCTGTCTCTGGGCCTGGGGTTCCTGTCACCTGCCATTTCCCTGATGTAGCACCATGATATACAACAGCACACCAGCACTCAAGTGATGTATTACACTAATATGTCAGTAATGCAATGGTGCTTTGATAGTCCTTAATAATCAGAGTATTTCACTGGGGAGAGGGCCAAGGGAAAAGGAAGACCAGGGCAGAAGGCAAAGTCAGCTAAGCACGGCCTCAGCCTGGTGAAGCGTGTGGTGCCATGAGTGGAACAAGACAGTGATGAGCTGACTCCAGGAGCAGTTATGATCCATTTTCCTGAGCAGCACCACATTCCCTGACAGAGGGGTATTTCGCACAACCAAGAGAATTTCATAATGTAGCAAACAACGTTTGCACTGCCTTTAATAAAGGGAATAAGAGGTCCATCCATGACAGAAAAACAGCTGGATTCAGGCAAAGATTGAGCTACTGCTCATGTAGGCTATGAAGTTTAAGTGCCTGCACTTGACTTCACAGCTGCACTTAGCTGGATTTCTGAACAGTGGAGCATGGGGTCTCAGTGGTAGCTTGTTAAGCCATGGCACTTTCATCATTCGTGCTTGTCTGTCCATAACTTGTAGTTCAGGATCCCAGGAACACAAGTGTTACACTATCACTGCTGTAAAGAGGGGCAGACACAAAATACTTCAAAAGCTGAGGTCTTCTGTGATGCTGGAGGCATCTCAATATATCACACTTGGGGATGGCCAAACGAGTCCTTCACTGCCTGCCTTTTTCAGCTTTCTGACTTAAAGGAAAAACAGAAACAACCGCAGTTTATGGACCTCAGAGCTAAAGGAAAGGGGGAAGGGTGGGGTATGCATGCATGTGCATGGGTGGAGGTGGCTAATAGATGTCCAGAGACATTCTTCCATGCTCTCTTCTGTTTTTAAACAGTCTCTTGTGCCAAGGAGTGAAGAAACTTTTACTTTTTTTTTTTTTTCTCACATTGGCACTTCACAGGCTAAAATCAGATAGGTGAGAGCATGGGATTCATGGGGTTGTGTTTGCAAAAGCAAACAGTTCTCTCCTCCTATTCACCCACCTCTGAGGCTCCAAAGAGAATCAGCCTGTAGAACGAAAAGTAAGAAGATAATTATTTTTGGAGAGCAGCACTAAGAAGGAAGGAGAGGTAGATGTTTACTCTTTTATCTTAAAATTCTAGCCTTAAAATATTTCTCTGTTGACACCCCATGTGCATTCATGACCCTGAACAACAGAGTTGGAGGAACAGATATGGCACGGGAAATTCAGAAGAGAAAGAAGACTTTGCCAAAAGGAAATCTAAAAAGAACAAGGATTGAAAAAGCATCCAGGGGTAACTCTGATGTACAAAAATACATTTATTTTCAACAATTTCAAAACCACTGCCTTTTTTTACAGTAGAAATATTCAAATGGAACAATAAAACCAAGAACAGTATATATATATATGTATATATATGACTCATGCAGTTGTATTACTGTGTTCAATACAGGTATTGCAATTGTCTGTCTCATTTAATCCTTTGAAACCACAGTGGTGGTTTGGGTTTAATGCACTGTCCAACATCATCAGAAAGAATGTGAGGATTCCGGTTCAGTTTGTTAGACCTGGAATGTGTGTGGGAGCTGATTGAAGGGAAAGGGAGGAGAACAGGACATCAGGACATCTTTGTACATCCACGAAACCAAAGTTTAGCCCAGAAGAAAGTGCACACTTCCTGAACATGCTCTTACTGATGGCAACTGTGTCTGAAGCACGCTGTAGTCCCCCGTCACTCCGGTCTCACCTCTGATCCTTCCAGGTTTAGCACTAGGGTTCTCGAGTACTGGTTAAACTACACAGAGGGTCTGTTCATGGTTTATATCAGATTGTCAGCCACACAAAGCCAGAAGCTGCATCTAGTCTCCAGACCTCATGCATTATTCCTAAATTACAGCTAATCCATCATGGGGGAAAGGCTGGCAGCGATACAGGGCACTGGCTCAGTCTCTTGCTCTCTGTCTCTCTCTCTTTCCTCTTCTTACATAATTACAATGTGGGACCTGTTTATGTTCCACTGATGCTATTGCCTCTTTCCCTCACTACTCAGGTAAATAATGATCTACAGCTTCAAGGGTTTCCACTACATTTTCCTCAGGGGTAAAACTTGCAGGGGAAAAAACCCTAATGACAACCCCAAGTTGTTATTTCCCAGCAAGACACAGACAAATAAAAGTGGCCAATACTCCAGTCTGTGCTAACACTGCAGCTCAGGACATTCAAAAAATTGGTAAACAGGGCTGGGCTGCCCAATCCAAACCTTACAGAGGTCCCATGGATAGAGAGGAATGCAGTAATTACCCTCCTAGTATCCTAAAGGATATGATTTCAGTCATGAACACAAGCTTTTTTCAGCCGCCATCAGCCATGGCTGTGCCCTAAAGAAGCAGGTATGACCTGGCAAATATGGTCCCTGCACACCCTGGGGACATGCCTGGAGCACACACGCTGGTCCTGACAGCATGTGACAAACTACATTGAGAGGGAGTGACACCCACCAAGTCCCATGGAAGAGGAAGTTTGAGCAAACATAAGACTCAGTCAGGTTTCTCTGACATACGGTTTTGGCCCCATAGATTTTTCTCGTTTGCTTTGCAGGAAACTTTAGGATCATTTTGGATGGAAAACGACATTCTAGACAGATGTTTCTCCAAAAGTTTCATTCAGAAATTTCTCAACCTTCACTGAGATTAAATTTCTTTTTGAGAAGTGCAATTTTTTCCATTTTTTTCTACAGCTTACTCCCAATTTTTCCTTCTTACGTCCTGCCATTTGAGACATATAACAGCAATTTTTAAAAGTGTACAGGAATAAAATGTAAAAAAAATGTGAAAAGAAATTAAGAAAAGAAATTGTGAAAACTGTAAACCTCTGCCTTGCTAGGAAAAATAATGTGAGATCAAGCCGATGAGAAACCTATAAAATTCCAAACAACAATGAACATTTTCACTTTGCCTCATGGTTTATAAAGAAAAAAGTTAATACAGAAAATAATGAGTATTTTAGATTCAGTGCTCTGCAGCAGCTCACCAAAGCAGTACCTCAAATCCTAATGATCAGCAAAGACTGAGATCAGCCCACATTTTAGCCCATGGGACCATTGTGTATGTACACCCCTCCCATCTATACCTAAATGGGGAGCTATGGCCTTGTGCTAAGAGTCTTATCACCAGACTGGGCCATTACTGTAAACTACTTTGGTGTTTCAGTAGAACAGAGACAGTAATGCAACCGTTTATGTACTCATGACGGATGGAAACCAAGGTTAAATAGAATAATACAGCCATCTCTCTTCACCTTGCATTAGAAACCAGAGCAGGAAAGTGAGGGGGAAAACAGAAGAGAAGTATTTTTAAATCAACAGAAAAGGCCCACAAACCTCACTGAAATAGAGAAGAACTGAGAATATTTAGTTTTAGTACTTATCAGGAAACAGTTTTTCCCTATTTTTTGAGTTTACAATTTTAATCTTGAAATACCTCCTGAGTTCTGCAAAACTATGTTTAACCACTTTTCTCTCCACCTGCAGAGCTATCAGGATTTTAACCTTTGAAAGACATTCCAACCCATTAACAGAGTGAACACATGTTGCTGAGGCTGGTTTGTAGCCCACAGGCCTGTTGCAATGCAGAGAGATAGCAAGTAACACCTAAATACCAGCCATCTCCTCATTCCAGCCCAGGTATATTAAAGGTGATTGAGGTCCTGTATCCAGATCCTAAGAAATTATAACAAACGTTGTCATCTGCTGTCATTTCTGCCTCCTGTTACCAGACAAGCACTAGGACATCTTCCTAGACATGCCTCCAATCTTCCTTCCCCTCCTGCTGGGTCCTACAAGTCAATACTCTGCAGAATAAGGTTCATTTTTGACATCATCAACTCAAGAAAAACGAATAAAAGTAACTCACCACTAAATCAACCTCTTGCCCCAAAACTCCAGCACTTCATAGGGATATCCTCAATTCAGTGTCAAAATTTCTAAAGAGTTTTTTCAATGCATTTTCCTCATTAACCTCCCTGTTCTAACCAGAAAACACCAACCCAGCATGCAGAAATCTCCATTCTGAATTGGAAGCTGGCATTCCGCAGCACTCACAAGAAAGACCTTCCATAGCTCATTTATGCAGGTCTGACCCTCCACTGCCCCTCCAAAGAGCAGTCCCTAATCGCATACATCATGTTCAGCCAAAATTTACTACTCTTACACATCCTAAATAGCACTTCACTTCATCAGCTTAACTGCTAAAAGCATGCCTTCCCCCAGGGAATAAAGCCACTGCAACCTGCCCCACTGCTGAGCTGAGGTTGTACTGGGTATAGCAAGGCCACTGATACTTGCCCACACTGAGGTGGTGATAATTTCAGGATTCTTTTCCTCATTTTCACTAATAGATGCCACCAAGATCATTCTCAGAAGTGGGCAACAGTGACAGAGATGAATAGATGATAAACGTAATTAAAATATTCGTGACAGGCTCATAGTCTGGCCTGCTAATATCTTTTTCTGCTCCACCACAAGAAATGACACTATATATATATACATATATGAAAAAAAAGGCTTTCAGTTATACATAAAGAAATAAACTATTCTGTTTATAGACAGCAGTGTCAGATTGAAATATGACAGACAACTGGAACACGCTTGGAACCAAAGTGTGATTCAAGTGCTCACCAGGGTCCCTGTTTGGCTGGCGTGTGCGTGTGTGTGTGTGTGTGTGTGCACGTGGGCGTGCATGTGTGTGTGTGGTTCAGGTTTTCTTTTAAACATCTCTTCTCTTACTAAACATTAAATTATTTCCCAAGAAATAAAAAGCTATGTACATTGTAATTATCTACAGTAGGCCTTCGGCATCCTCGCTATTCACATGCACAGGGTTCGGGCTGCATTCATAAACTCAGGCTTGCTCCTCCACTGCTTGTGGTGCTGTCCCCTCCAGCCAATCTGTAGTCCAAGGAACACTGACGTGTGTGTTTGCTCTGATTTTTTTTTTTTCCTTTCTCAGCAGTCAACAGTGCCAGAGGGTGACTGAAATTAAAAGCAATTAAAAGAGGCAAGATCCTGCAAAAAGCTGAGACATGCATGTCACTGGAAAGCGAGGGATGTTGGCATGTTGCAGAGCCTGGTCCAACAACCCAGTCTGAACCCTCTGGCAAGATGAAGCAGCTGATTCATGATTTATTTTGAAAAGGCCTGAAAAGGGACAAGTTACTTACAATAGGTTGCCTAAGGTGCAATACCTATCTGTTGGATTTGAATACTTAATTCCTGCATTTAACAGGAGGCTGGCATTCAAATTCATTGCACACTTGACTCATTCATTGCTTTTTATTTCTAATCTGATGTTCATTTCCTAAATATGAAGTACCCCTGCTATTTATGAATGCAGCCCTGGTAAACACAAAAAGCCCACCCCATCCCCTCCCAAATGATAATAATGACATATAACTCTTTCTTTTTTCATAATAATAATAATAATAATTATAACAATAATAATTACAAATAAAAAGTCAGAAATGCTGTAGACCAAGTGGATTCTCAGTATTAAACACTAGTGCAGTTGGGGATTTCCTTTGTGCTTTCACTGTTGGCAATTGTTGAGATGCTTCCTGTGGAGGAGAAAATGGAGAAGAGAATCAGTCCAGCGGCTTCAACAGTGTGGTCCATATTGCTTCTCACTCCTCCTTAGGATGTGGTAGTGTAAGTGTAAAGACAGAAAAGACGCTTAAAAGTAACACATCCTTTTATGTATTTGCAATAAGCAGGGAGCATGCAGAAAACTCAATTACTACAGCTCAGCTGACCAGAAGTAAACTCATTAAGCTGTTAGGGACATATTTGCTTGTAATCATAGCACACCAACAGCGTAAGCTTGGATCAGCTGATTCTTCTGAGGGAGCAGGGAATTTGGCACTCCTCCACAGGAGAGGCAGGGTCATGAGCAGGAATAGGTGTGAGCCACAGCTATTACTAACTTCTGCACACCTACTGCTCCTCCAGGTGCCTACCCTGGGAAACGCTGCAAAGCTGTAAGAGAAACTCCATTGCCATGCTGCTGAGAGAGATTTATTCCCTATCTGAGTGCCTCAGGGCTCTGCTTGTACCCGGGGTCACAGTCACTGCTTCTCCTAATACCCAAAAGACCAACATCCTCAGCCAGGCTGTGAAACAAAACTCAGCTGAGGGCTGTCTCTCACCCATCACTCGTGTGTCCAGCTCTTTGTCCATCAGCTCCTCAGGGTCTGTGAACTCACTCAGAGTGATTTTGGGGGCATTTTCACTTTGGCTGACAGAGCCAATCATTTCCTGCTCCTTGTCATGCTGAACTTGGGCATAGATGTTAATCCAAGGGATTTTCCTGCACAGGAAAGGAAAATGAGAGGTTATGTTTTGTAACACAGGGATTCTCAGCACATCATTTATTAGTGAGACAAAATAAGTGTGAACAATCCCAGAAATGCAGCACCAGCACTGATGAGAAGTATGAGCTCTCAGAATGGTGAAAGTACCACAGAGATGTTCATCTCTGAAAGTGCCCTCAGCATCCACTAATTCCAGTAACAGCCTAAAGGTATTTCAAATCTCAGACCATTGTCTTCATATCCTGTGCACAAAGGCTCCCCCAGCTGAAAACTTCAGTGTTCTGCCCTTTTAAATGAAAAATCGTGCACACAGTGGACACTGCACTCAGCTCAGAGAGCAGCAATCAACTAAGTACAATCAGCTGCAATTGTCAACTCTCCCAGTATTTATTACATGATCAGTGGTGCATTGGAAACTCAAAGTAAAAATCAATTTGGCACTAGTATCAACAGAGCAAAAATATTGCTGGGCTTGTTGCTGCTGACAGGCCCACACTGACTCAGAAGAAATTGCCACATCTGAAAGAGTTATAAAGAATTGTTCCTGCCTCAGAGTACAGAAAGGATTTGGACCTTATAACACCCATCCAAAGTCTATTTGTTACCATTTCATTGCAAAAACCAGTTTGTCATGCTATGGATCATGCAAGTTTGCAGGGACTTATTTTCCCTTGCTGTCCAGGAAGCCAAGGAAGTGAAGGGATTATTTCTTCCTCCTTCTCCCAAGCAAAGTTACCTTGGCCTGCTAGAATGATATCCTTGATAATCAGTTAGGTAGACAGATAGTTATACAGGCCTAGACAGTTAGGCAGTAATCCCTGGAGGAATGCAAGTTTAAAATGAGAGAACTGAAAAGGAATGAGCTAAGCATCACTGGGGTTGCCAGGACTGCATTGCCTGTTGGAATTTGACTTTTTCCTAATGCTCTTAGGAAGTCTTTGTGCCATGCAGTTCACACTAATTCAATCAGGAAAATTTGGAGAATATTTTCAGTTCCTTAAAGCACATGAGAGAGAGAGAGAGAGAGAGAGAGAGAGAGAGAGAGAGAGAAGATGTGTTCAAAAGAAGTAATATAAAATGCTGTATCTTTGTATCTTTATGCTGATCTATGTGCTGTTGGATATGTCAGAAACCGAAAGCAGTGGAAATTGCCTCAGCAGTCATGAATTCAATAGATCTATGCTGATTTTATGCCACTGAAGTTCTGGCCTCAACCAACTTGTGCTATTGGCTTGATTTGGCATTCTGTTCTTAACCAGCAGCAAGCCAGGACATATTTGGGATGGTCAGCAGCAGCTGACAAATCTCATGATCTCCCTTTCTCCTACCTTCTAATGTTTAAATATGCCTTAAATATCACCAGAAGATATAGGAGCTACACAGGGAATGAGAGAGAACTAATGCATTCCCATAGGATTCCCATAGAGCCCAGAACTTGTCTGGAGATGTATACAGACATGAGAATATGTCTGGAGATACTAGAAGACTTAATTTTGCTTCCAAACAATGCAACAGCAGAGCAGTGATCGTCTCTGAACTTTGAGTGGAAAGGTGAGAAAAGCTCTTTAGAATTGAGAGGCACAGAGCCAAGGTACTTCAGAGAGTTAGGGAAAAAAGAAGCTGAGATGGCTGTACATATGTGAATCCATACCCAAATACCTAATCCTGCTGTGCCTCCCAGCACAGACACAGGTGGCCACAACCACATCACTCTGAGCACAAACAAGCACACACTTCTGGCTGTCCCAGGACACACACATCAACTGCTCCATAGCCCCACCACTGCTCAGCCCTCACACACACAGCATTGACTGATATATGCTCAATCTTCCAGAAAATAAACAACTTTTTTACAGATTATTTCCATACTTTTCCCCCTCTTCCTTCCTTTTCCACTGGGACCTCCTCAATAAGCATCTCTCTGGCAGCAGTGTTTAACAAGCCTGCTGAGTCTATAAACTGATGGACTCTTAACAAGGAGTTTGTGTGCAAACCAGCAAAGCACCAGATTTTTGAATTTGTAGAATTAAAAAATCATGTCAGCCTATGCTCTCCCATAACCTTTCCCTGTAAGCAGAAGTTCTGTATTCAGGCTGGGACCAGCATTTATCAGAAAAGTACACATGGCTAATGGACCTCTGCATCACTGAGAGCTACAGGAAAGCTTTTGGGTTTGCCCCCCTTTTTCCATTAAGAATCGTTGCATGATCTCACTTCTGCTCCACTGAGCCAGGGGTTTTAGACAGAACTGAAAAGTTGCTTTCTGTTCTGAAAAATCAAGCTGAGAACACTCTGTGTGTATGACTTATCCTAAACTTTGTCAATTTGATCTGGGTTTTTCTCCTTTGGGACAGAAAGATAAGAGAGGACAGCCAGTTAATAAGATCTTGGGCTAAGCAGAACTGATGCTTTAACCACCTTCCTCCTCACCTCCAATTTGTAATACACTCAACTTTCAGACAGATTTTAACAAGGCAGGGTCTCCACAGCCCTGGAGCACAGTAGACAGCTGATGGCTGCTATACTCAAAGCTCAGGGTGCTTAAGTAGTACAAGAGTCAGTTTTATGAGCTGTAGTAGCAGAACGTGACCCGGAGACTGCCAAAGCAAAGTGGATTAACAAGCTCCTCACTGGTCTCTGGCAGCTGGAATATACAGACCCTTCTTCCCAGTAACTGCTGACCACAGGACCAGAGACATCAGGCCAAACCTAGGAAACCATCTCACCAAGACACAAGGGAAAGCATGTCTTACACAGAGTTGTACCCACATCTTGTCACATCTCCCAGAAAGATTTCTTTGCCTTCCTCATCCTACATCTGGGTGTGAGAGTAATCACCAGCTGCCTCCCCAGCACACTACTGAATCGATGCCTTAACCAAATCCCATTCCCCTGGGAAGTTGTATTCCACCTCCCAGAAGCAGAGAGGGGATTTCAGGCTGCAATAAGGAGGTCGTGCTGAAGGCCTTGAAATCTGTGCCAGAGCAGAGTCACACAAACGCATTCCCTGGAAATTGTCCTGGGCCACTGAAGTCAGTGGGACCTTGATAACATATCAGTGTGCACAGGATCAAGCACTAGAAGGAGTGCCACTCACAGATTATGACAATGGTTAATGCAAGTTGTTAGCAAGGAGGGAAACTTTAAACCTGGAGACTAGAATAGATGCCTGACTTATCATATCATTTAATTTTGAATATTGTTTGTATCCCACTAACATCCTTAGAGAATACTAGCCTTATTCTAGGGTGCAGAAAAGCTGGAGAAAGAAACATATAGCTAGATCTGGACAGGAAAAGCTCTAGTTTTTCATTTAGAGGAACTACTATGTCCAGAAAGTTTTACTTATTAATTTTTTTTTAAGTCAGACTCAGCTTATGTTTCTAATACAATATTTTGCCACTGGTCAGGATTTAAGCGTGCAGACCACTTTATACTGTGAGAACTGTACTGAATGCAAAGTTCCTCCTAAGGAGCTCCATCTGCCTAAAATACATCCCCATAAAGCAGACCTTCAGTAAATAGGCCATTCTTATCACATATTTTGCTTCACAGCTTGCAGCAGCCAAGTGCCATGGGCCAGCCCTGGCCCTGCCTGATGTCTGGAAGCAAAAGGTTTATGTTAACATCTGTCACGGTAAATCTCAGCAGAGATTCCCAAAGGCATTTTGATGCTTTACACAAATTTTTCTGGCTTTGAGTCTCCCACCTTTAACATAATCACACCCGTTCCTCTGCAAGACTAACCTATTCACTTTGCAAGATACAAATGAGATGCTGCTGCACTAAGGCAGCTGGCCAGGTGGGTATAGACTGTGTGAAGTCATCCATCCTGTGGTTTTTGACTAAGCTTGCTTTGTGTTTCTCAGTATTCAGTGAGCACAAAGGGCTCCCATTTCTAGTCTGTGGTTGAAACACATCTGCTGAAGCAGAAGATGATTTCTGAGCTCTTGGGGAACATTTGGAGCACCAACTTTGTGGTGAAATGGCAGTAGATGGTTTTCTCTCT
Organism: Corvus cornix cornix; assembly: GCF_000738735.6. Taxonomy (NCBI): domain Eukaryota; kingdom Metazoa; phylum Chordata; class Aves; order Passeriformes; family Corvidae; genus Corvus; species Corvus cornix. The sequence continues at coordinate 11,263,517 of NC_046336.1, forward strand.
AATATGAGAAATAGGGAACTACATTCATCTAAGCCTTAGGCCAGCATAATTCACTCTACATTTGCAATTCAGGCACAACTCTGCCTAGGTTTCCTGTAAACCACCCAGAGTCTCCTCCTCCCATCCCAAAGTTTTTCAGCTTACCTCTTGAATTTGTAGATTAAAAAAACAGCCAAGCCCACAAACACCACAGACAACAACATCAGCATTGCTGAACTGCTGTGACCCGAGCTGGAATCCACAAGGGGTGCTGCAGGAGGAAAGGCAAAGCATTACATTTGTGGGATATTACAAGGAAACACATTAACTACCCAAGAGTTGAGCTCAGCTCTGTCTTTGTCACCTCTGCTTTATCACTGGTGCATGCTGGTTTTGGCAAGAGCAATCGGTAGGAAACAAATTGGTTCTCTTGTCCTTCAAAAGTCAAGGCCCTTTTCCAAGACAGAGCTATCTAACATCCCCGAGTGAAAAGGCACAGCAAGCCACGCTTAGCTGAATGCCTGATCACTCCTGTGTTAACACTCAGGGCTATTACTTTTCAGGTTTTTCCAGGTACTGGAGAGGAAACGAATTTTATGAAGCATGGCTTAATACATATCTATTCCCCTTTGGAGAAGATACCTTAGAGCATCAATGAACTCCCATCTTCCAAGGATATTCATCTATCTCACATGTGACAGGGATCTACTGTTGTGACAAGCCTCAAGGTCCATCCTTCTATAGGACCTTAGAGACTTTTAAATTTAATCCGTTTTCATAATGTGGAGAAGCCCAAACCAATGATCCTGGATCCAAGCACACAATACATTATAATATTTTGGAGATTTTGATCCTTGACATTTTGGTTGGGCTAAATACAGTATATTCCTATACCTTGTTTATGCAGCTATTCCAAGAGCTCATCAGAGCACACCATCTTAATGGCCTGAGCACTGTGCTGAGATCAAGTGTCTGATGAGAAGTCTCTAATGATGCACAAATGATTATAAGTAGCAGCTGAATGTTTCTTGTTCTGCTTAAATATTTGGTTTGGGTGTTTTACTATTCTCTATTCTTTTTCTGTCACCCACAAGACAGGGACAAAGTCATGCAAATAGAGTCAGTTCTGATTTCACTGTCAAATTTCCACACCTTACAGTCTGATCCCTCCAGTATTCTACTGCAAATACTTCTGACTCTTTAGTGGGAAAGACTGTCACTTCATCCAAGTCAAAACACTATGGCAATGGTCATGAAACCCTCTACACTAGAGAGGATGCAAGAATAGCTGCTAAATGTAAGTTAAATGCAGTTCCTTGCTAGAACCAAGCCATATTCTGGAGAATTCCAGCCACCTGCAGACCTCAGACATTGTATTGCATTCCCAGTTTTGCAAATTATTTGGTTTCAGGCTACTCGTGTCAGCATCTGACTCACACTCCAAAAGAGCAGTTAGAGAGTGAAGGTAAAAAGGTGTTACCTGTAGGAAAGGTCACGAGCCTCGATTTAGCCCAGCTCTTGGCTCTCTGAGAAGAAGCTGAAGTGTATAATTGTGGGATGTGAATCCCAATCTTTCAGAGAGGCTATCAGCAAGGGCACTTGCACAAGATCCCACATTTCAGACAATTGCAAGGGCAGTCATAAAAAGCAAGGGCAAAAATAAATCCATCACCTCCTTTGTAACCATCACTGTCTCATCAATAGCTGAGAGCTTCACACTAGGCTGGTTTAAAGTAAAGGGAGTAGCAAAGCTTAAAGTGACTCTTTGTTACTTTGTGCAAAAATGGAGATAGGTAATGTTGGAATTTAAATAAGTTCTAATTTGTAGAAGTCAATATTCAGGCACATATTTCCCTGTAAGAGGCCTAGATCTTCTTTTCATTAGTACTTTGCCCCTTTAAAGCTTCTTAGCTAGTCATAACAATAACAAGGCCTTTGCTGTAAGGATTTGATCCAACATCCATGAAACTTAGTAATATCCCACTGAATTCCACAGGTGTTCAATAAGGACTTAACACCATTCACCTGGTTTTCTAAAACACTTGAAAAACACCAATGCACTTGTTAATTAAGCCACAGGGAACTCTTACAAGGTACTTTTTATATTTGTACAAACTGGAGCATGAAGATGCCCCTGATGGATTGGTTTTAACTCTCCCTGCTTCTACAAAAATGTCTCAGTTGGCACACATGCCAGTGCCACATACCAAACTGTGAGTGCTGTGATGTAGACTGATTATCCTGGGGTTGTCTGAAGCCTCAGGAGAACCACAGCTATGCCTTTGACTCAACACTCACCTAATGTTAGCTGAGTAACATACACAACCACTTCAACACCAGGCTTCAGCTCAAACTGGACCAGGTTCTGGTTGAGAGCATTAAAAAGGATTTCTACCACCTGATGAAATAAGAAGAGATACAACAGTTACAGTAGAGAAGACAGCAAGGTCTGGAGAACATTTGGGAATACACAAAGCCCATGAATAGTGGCTGACATCTCTTACTGCCTTCTGCAGGGCCTGAGGAAGTGGAGAGAAATGCACATGTGCTTTCCGTGGAACTGGATGTCACTGCATGTAAGTCTCCCTTACAGGACTTTTGAGACTCTCATTGTATGCTATCCTATCTCTCCTGGGAAGCAAACCAAGAAGGTTAGCAATTTTTTTTTTCTTTTTTGGGGGGGCTACAGGAGGAGGGAAAACAACTAAGGACCTTTTCACCTTCCACAATATCCTTTGAGTCTGATCAAACACATTTGGAAATCACTGACATATTGGCCTTTCACTGGTGGATAATGGAACTAAATTAGGCACTCCAGACCTGCATTTCTTTATCCCCACTGATCCTGTCATGTAGCTTCTATTTAAATAGGCTACTGGGGATGAGGCAATCCAAGGTCAATGGAAAATTTTCCATATTTCTCCTTCACTTAGAAGAGGGGCCTTGGACTGGATATACTGGAATTGCTGAGCTGGGACATCAGCACCCAGCTCTGATGTGTTATTTGGTTGCCCCAGAGCACACACTTGGCACGTCACCCTCAGTTTGTTAATGCCTGATCTCCATAGAGCAGTTCTGATGGACAGGGCACTGCTAATGAGTAGTTCTAATGACCTCCTCTCCAGGCAGAGCTTCTCAAGCAGAAGGCATCAACAGGTGCCAAATTACAACTGAGTAGACTGTCAACAGAAATTAGAGCACTAGAGCGTCAGGCCTCACGGTCAATTAGTCAGAAATCTAATTGAGATGTCAGCATAACACTGACATACAAAATATTGACACAACAGCTTGTTCAGAAGAAGTTTTAAATACTGGTAGGTCCTACTGAACAGGACAGAAATTACCCCAAGAACATCCCTCCAAAAAGCCTTTCAAACCTTCCCACCCCAATGCATCTCTCCTGCACACTGACCACCGTAAATTTAACAGACCAGCTTTGATAACTTCCTAGGGCAAAAGAACTACTCTGCAGGGACTGACTTGACTCAGTGGGTGACAAGAACTTCCACTGAATTCACCAGTCCTCTGAATTATTTAATGTTTGATCCAAACTTTCAAGAGTTACTTGGCGATGGGATCACACATAGTTTGCACACTGTAAAAATGCTGCATACAAGAACATTAGCTAGAGCCAAGCAGCCTTTCCAGCAGTACTTCACTCCTTTGCCTTTATAGACCTGATTTAATCACTTGGTAATTCTAACATGAAAGCTTCAGCAGCCTAGTGCTGTTGTTCTGAGCTCTTTCCTTGCCTTCGTATCACTGTTGCCATTCATCACTGTAATTACCTATTTATCTAAATGGATGGATATTGTAACTTCCAAATATAGTTTGCACAGGCCATTCACTGCTGCAGAAAAAAAAAAAAGTAGTCTTGTTTTGGTGATCTATGAGCTGAAGAGCCTGATTTATTTTTAGTAAACCTCAGTATATTATCTTGCTGCTTTGGCCTCCCTCTATTAGCATTCCCTCAGGGAGTAGAGGGAGTACATATTCAAGGTTCCTTTCACCATAACTACTGTAGAAAGGACACACCACTGATTTAGGAAGAATCTCTGCTAGTGGTAGACTGTGACATATCTCAGTGAGGTATTAGAAAATCCCAGTTTTCCTCCAAAAATAATTTTCTTTAATGCCATAAACTATAGTGCCACAGTCCCAGATGCATCCATTTCCACCACACTTATTGTAAGTACTTCCAATGCTGCACAGCTTCAGGGGCCCATCTGCAAACAATATGATAGGAATAAATGTTCCATGAATCCTTCTTTCCTTACTTGCTCCAGATCAGCCTCACTGCTTTTCCTCCTCTCTGTTGTGTTTTTGTGGGGCAGTATGAAGAGTTCAGCAGATGTAGGCAGCCCAGGGAACACAGCTACCAGGATCTGTTCATCAGGGATACCAGTCACCTAGAAGGAAAGTAAAAATGAGGTCTCTAGCTGCTATTTTGTTGCTTATGTTTCCATTCACTACCAGAAACGGTGCTCCCATCAAATTGTTATTTTCCAGTTCCACTGTAGGTGTTGTGGTCCTAATGAGCTGTTCTGCCTATTTGGTGGGCCACAAATGAAGCTTCTGCTAAAGATGCACTCTACTTTCCAGAAGTGAATGTAGGCTTGACAACACCCCTGGGTCCAAAGATCTCAACCCAAAGTCCAAACCTAACTTGTCTCCAGATCTGAATGTTCCATATAGTCCTCCTTGCTACAAAAGAATAACTGACCCAAAGTCAGATCCAGAGAGTATGTCTCGGAGCAACCACTGGTAAATGTGCAACTAGCAGGGACAATATGAAGAAAAGTGCCTGCAATCACCTTCTGTTATCAGGTTGTGGGGATCCACATTTGCCACACATGAACAGGAATGTCCCCAGAGGGAGACTTTGCTCCCGGGGATGATTGGGAGGGCTGTGCTAGGAGCTGCTCAGTTTGCTGAACCAGGAGTACCCGGCTCTCACAGCTGCCTTCAACAAGACCCGCCCACCGAGGCTGCTGCCCTCTCTCCCCAAATCCAAGCAGTGCACCCTCAGTAGGGCAGGAAGCCTCCCCTCCTTGAGAAATGCTCTGCTACATGAGGTTAACTCCATTAGCTCTCTGGTCCCACCCCACCTCAAACTCCTTCATCTCACTCCAGAGCTGAAATGTACCAATGGGGCAGCCCAGTCCTGGTGGGATATACAGGAGAGCACTTCTACAAGATTTCTACTGTTCTCTGTAACCATTCACAGTTACAAGCTAATTATTTTTGTCCTGCAAGCTTGATTCTGAATACAGTAAAAGGGAACAACAGTTTAAAGCAATAAACTTAGTATTTTCTCAGGATAGAAAAACAATAAAGGAAACTCTTATAAACTGTGAATTTTGAGTGGGCTGCAGATGAGAAAAGCTGAGCAGGAATGTACCTTCCCAGTAAAAATAATCAGCCTCCATTTCTAAGAACAGCTGTAGCTAAAGCAAAAAAAAAAAAACCCAACAAGATACAAGATACATTTTTGGCAGAAAAGCTTGTCTAAATCTAGCTCCTAATTTCACACAAAACTAAAGTTCCTGACTATTTGATATCATAAATTATTCTGTCCCCTTTCCTGCAAGAATATGAGTACTAGTTTACATATTCTAATTAATCCCAAAGGAAGACTCAGTATCTTCCACCTACAGAAGTCTCTCTTTATCCTATATTTTAAAGGTAAGCTTATTTTCCCTCTGAATCCTCATTTTTTGCCCCAGTTGGAAAGGGAGTAGAGCTTTAAAATATTCACCAGTTGCTACACTTAGCTGCATGTGGAACTTCTGACTATCAGGAAGAGATAAAAATATCTTCCTCATGTATCCAGAACACTACAATGTCTGTCTTTTGGGATGAAGTGGATCAGCTGTTTAACAACACACAGTAACACTAACTAAATATTTGGAGTAGAAAACAGTAGTTACTGTCACATCAATTTGGCAAAACAAGAATAATGATGGTACTATCACAATCCAGAATTTGCAAAATCCTCAGGGATATTAAAAGCTGAAAAACACACAGAAATATTAATAAAAGTAATGGTAATGTTTCCACAAAATCGGCAATATAGTTTGGCCCTGTAAAAAGATCCAGCATATTAAGAAGCTTTTTATTGAATTTTAATGATAGTTTCATCACTGCTGTCCTTACCCATTCTTTTAAGCTAACATGTCAAAAAAGTGTGTGTTTTAACAGCCTACTCTAGTACAGACAAGGAAACAGATGCTCACCTCTGCTAGTGCTCTCTTGATGACTTTGCCAACGTCTTGTCTCCATTCAGGGATGTCAGGGTTATGGTAGTCCAAGTTGGGAGAAAATGACAGGAGCTGAGATTGGAAATACTCTGGAACCGAAAAAGTATTTGTGAGAAGATTAAATGGGCAGTGTTTAGGGTACAGACAGGGGTGCAGAAGACAACAGGAGGACCATAACTATCTTAAAGCAAGAGAGACAAGGTTGAAGGAAGAAAAAGGCTGGCTAACACTAAGCAGGACAGAAAGCTTGCAAGGAAAGAATGCTTATAATGCACTCATAAAGGGCAGTTTGACCTAATGCCAACTTCTGGCTTTCCCCAGAGAAACAGAAGAGAGAATGAGAGAGGTGAGAGGACACCTTCATGATGCCTCTGGGCTTTGTAATTCTGCCACTCAGCTTCCTCAGATTCTGCTCACAAGTAAGTTGACCGGCAAATAAGGCAGCACCTGGCTGAAATTTGGAAGGCCTGTCTGTACAACTGCAGAGCAAACAATTGCTGTAAGTAATATTTTCTGTTTACCCTCCTGGAGGGAAGCTGGGGGTGGTTAATTCCCCAATAAAGGAGAACCCAGTGGTGCTAATGACTGGCTCATCAAGCAATGGCTATTGATGAAACACCTTGAAGTTCTGTCCTGATTGAATGATTGCTGGGAGGAGGAAAAGCTTCCTAGACTTAAAATACAGAACAATTTAAATTTTTCTCCAATTCCAACTCTCCCTGCTAGTGTCCCCAAAAACCAAGTCTGGAATCCTTACGGCAGCTGTGCATAATGGATTTGGGCCAGCGGGAGGCACAGATCTGGGATGGGAATCACATTTATATAAAAGTTCTCAGTGTAGAAGACACTGTCTTTTGACATGTGCTGTGCCTCACCTTGAAGCAAATGATCTCCAGACACTTCAAGTAAGTACCATTAATCATTTGTAAGAAGGCACTAGTTTTAGATCGAGATAAACTTGCCAGAGTATAAATGAGGGAATCCACAGAAAAGCAGGGATGTGCCAGCACACCACTTATGTGGCATCTTTTGCAAGAACTCTTCTTTCTTTTTAGATGGTGCAGTGTATTTTTAAATAAAACAAGCACCAAAGAGAGCAGGGAAAGTCTCTCAAGTTCTGAAGGTTTAACCCAGAGTCACATATATCAAATCTTTGACTTTTGACCCCTTAGTACCACGTCAAATTTATTTTTTGAGCAAATTTTTCTCTGTTAATCTCAAATTTAAAATGTACCTGAATAAATCTCCTCCACTGGTAACACCAGAAATCCATGCCTAGATTATGGCCTAGACCCATAATCACTTGACTCAGGACACAGATAAGGATACAAGTTTATCAGAGGACGTGTTTACTAAAGGTGTCACTCATTTATGTACTCAGATTTGAACTGACCACCAAACTGAGGGACTGCAAGGACTCCTTCCTTAGGCCAGGTCAGTCTGCAGCACAGCACAGCATGGGACTATTTGGACTGGATCCAAATGGGTCAAACTCTGTCATAGAATCCAAAGCTTTGTATCTTCTAAACAGAATGGCAAAATTTCTTCCAAGGTGTTTAAAAAGAGTGAGGAGTTCTCTGTGGGACCTACTGGGACTAAAGATAGAGATCACCCATGGCTATCACTCTTAAATATATTTGATTCAGGTTCATTCCAGAAACTAGTGGAAAGATGGAAATTTCCCAGAAGTAAACAATGCATTTTGCAGTGCTCAAAATTATGAACTAGAGGGTTCCTAATATTTGATAACAGCAAGTCTGGGTATTACTAAATCACATTAACAAACTATTAAAGCCTATTGTGTTTCATGGCCAGACAATCAATAAATATCTATTCAGACGGTTGTTAAATCTGAGTCTACAGCAGGACATTTATTTGTATTTAATTACTGAAATAAGATACACACAGTGTAACTACACAGTGCTGAACTTCAAAGTAGACCAAGTTATGTGAAGCCCAGGTTTCTCAATAGAACTTGATGTCCAAAGAAAAGCTTGTCCTCAAATGCTGGATGCCAGTAACTGGATAAGGAAAACAAAGACTTGCCCAGGGTGGAAATTATTCTAAAAGTCCAGGTCAAAGCTGCTGAGAGAGCCCTTTCAACCAGGATTTATCAAGCCCCAAACAGGGTAAGCTCTGTTGTCTGCCAAAGGGTGCTTTTTGAAGCCCATGACATGCAGATATGACAAGAACATACCAAACAGTACCCACGGGGAAGTCCAGTGGGCACACTCAGACCTCCAGCTGTGACATGAAAGATGGGCACTGATACCAACAACAAAGTCATTTCTGTCCTCTTTTCCAGACCCCTCCTGTCCCCTGTCATTTATACAGTCACTGATAGAGACACCCAGCTGTGTTCAGATCACCTAAATGATGCCCTGTGACTATTTCTTTCCACAGCTGGGAAGCTGGAGGAAGGCAGTCTGGTTCAAGTGTTTTTTTATTTTTGGGAGTTCCCTGTCTAGGTGTACAGACAGATCAACAGACACAGGAGACACCTGCCACCTTATTAATGCTGAGGTTACAAATTTGGTTAGCTGCCCCATTCTATTCATTTCTGTATTCCGTCATCATGACACATCTGAGCTACTTTGTCGTCAGAGGTTTGTCTTCAGAAGTTCCTCCAGGCACTATCAAGTTCCTAGAGTTCATTTTGGATCAGCAATGATTGTCTGTCTTTCACCCCTGAGAAGTGATTGCAAAGGGCTGAGGGTACCGTGCACTGCGATCTCCTTGGTGTCCTGGATGAGGGTGTTGCCCCCAGCGACTTGCACAGTGACAGTGTTCATCCCCTCCACAGTGAACATGTATGAGATGCTGCTCTCCAAGGTGATGAGGGGCTGTAGGAGGCAAACACAAATGACAACATCAAAATCGGGATGAGATTAACTCAGGATCACAACATGAACCTGACTAATTGTCAGAGACTGAAAATAGTTCATGCCTCAAACATTGATATAATGTTTTGCTCATTATAAAGAAGCTACAACTGAAGAAGCCTCCCTGAAGAGTGGGACTTTGAACTGAAAGTCAAACTGCTGATTAGATAAAGGGTAACGCATTGCTCAGTCACCTCAAGGCTGAGGGAAAGGTTTGCATCCACAAAAGACCAAAGCCACCAGCTGCAGCTATCCCCAGCTGAATTTGGGGTGGGTGGAGAGCACAGCTCACAGAAGCCCGGTTTACACAGACTCCCCCCAGCTGAGGGGGGAGAAAGAGGTTTTGGGTGCATGGTGCAACCTCTGGTGAGAGGCAACAAACACCCATCCTCTGATTACACAAACTGGCCCAGCCGTGGAACCTCCAACCCCACAGGCCACATCCATGGGACTTTCACGTGAGAGGCTTGGCCCCACAGGGCTGCACGTGGTGCAAGAGACCCAGAGTCTGCTGTGAGAGACTGCCCCCCACCCCAGGGGGACACGGCTAGACATACCCACCCAGCCTGAGCATGTACACCCATGGGACTCTGTGCCTTCCGGGGGGACCTTCATCACCAAGAGACCAGCTGGAGAGGATCAACAAACATCACTGGGATCCACGAAGTGGTGGTATTTTCCTTATTCTGTCCCTGTCACTCTTTCTGTTCCCCCCACCTATTTTCTACTTCTTTTTCTCTCTCTCTCATATTTACCATCAAATAAAACCCTTACTATTGTCACTGGCATATGGTCTCGCGCACCTTAATTCTGGCACAAGCATTTCTAAGAACCTTAAAACTGGATTGTAACACTAATCCACCAGGCAACAACGTCCTTGCTCCTTGACACAGGTGTGCTGCTACGAGTTTGCATGTCCTGCTAGGGACTAAAGGTGGCCCAAACACCATCCTGTGAGAAGTGTCCCATGGGCAGAGGTTTCTCTCACTTTAGTAAATGTTTCCTAAAATATTCTTTCACTGCAACCCATTAGTGTATGGACTCCTCAGCAGACCACAGCCAGCAACTGCAGAATTAGTGCAGTAGAATGCAGTGTTGTACACACACACCCAGCTCAGCTGCTATATTTGCTGGAAAAAACCCAACCTCAAATTGCAAATAAACCAAAGATGCAGATGCTTCTTCAAACAATCCATACTGTTCAGAGTCAGGGCCAGTCTTTGCTTTTATGAGCACAAATCCATTTATCTCTCAGAGAGCAACACTGCTCAGGTCAGAGTGAGGACATCCAGCACTGCCCTGTCCATGCTGTGAGCAAGCTGCAAGCACAAGCTGGCAAACTATGCTAACCAGGCTGAAAGCATGACATAATTCCTGCTGACAGTGCTGACTCAATGTGGCTGTGGAAGGGATCCATGCTGGAGCGGCCCATGGGAAGGGCCTACATTAAAGAAATTAGTGGAAAACTGTCTCCCATGGGAGGGACTCCCATAAGCAGGCAAAGAGGAGTCCTCCCCCTGAGGGGGAAGGATTGGAAGAGACAATGTGTGATGAACTGATCACAGCCCCCATTCCCTGTCTCCTTGCACTGCTGGGGCAGGAGGAGGCAGAGAATTCAGGAGTGGAGTTGAGCCTGGGAAGAAGGGAGAGATGCAGGAAAGTGTTTTAAGATTTGGTTTTATTTCTCATTATCCTGCTCTGATTTGAACGATAATAAATTACACTAATTTCACAAAGTCAAGGCTGTTTTGTTTTTTAAAAGTAATCAGTGGTATCTCTCTGTCATTATTGTGACCTGATTTTGTTATATTTTATGTATCCTGCCCATGTGAGGAGGGGAGTGATAGAGTGGCTTTAGTAGGCACCTGGTGTCCAGACAGGGTCAACCCAGCACAACTGAAAATCAAAGGTCCAGCCCTCACAGTGCCACTGATGTGACAGCTGGTCTACAGAAAAAGCTCTTCATTTAGAGAAACTACAAAAATGGGAATAGTGATACTGATCTCCATTGCAAAAGCACACAGAGGTCTAAGAGAACAGATAAAGCCATTGCACCATTGCTGCTGTCCCTTTAATACACTACCAGTTTGTTTTCAAAGGGAAACTTCTAAACTTTCACCTTCCAGCTGGTGAAACTTTCACCGTCCAGGCTGCCAACCTGACTGCAATTCACAACAGTGGTCACATATGCCATTTTCAGAGCCAAATCAAAATTTCCACTGGCACAGGCCAGATTGGCAAACACATTCTCTCTCTCTCTGGAATACTACCTTCCTTTGACCCCCTCATCCACGAACTGAAAAAGCAGTAAAACCCAAAAAGTCTTATCACATGGCACACACAGTCCAAGGGCACCAGCTTGTGCCAGCCCTGGAGGCCTAGGTAACATTTACTGAGACACACAGACCCTGGAGAAGCTGAATAGGCTCATATCAAACTGTAGTGATATCAGCAATCCTCCTAGGGGTTACAGGTTGTGGTTCTGTGCAAAGGCAGATAAGAGGATGCAATCTGGCCTTTAAAATTACAATTTTTTCTTTTTGTATGTGTGTATGCTGGACATTCCATTATCATGGATGATTTCACCTCCATCATGGAGTTTTAACATTCAGCCAACTCTTTAATTTTAATTCAAGAACCAAGACCTGGAAACTAACTCTAAATTAAATCAAGTAGTTTAAGGTTCATTTGCTCAAACCTATTAGACAGCTGGATACATTTATTAAACTGGACCTGTGTTAATCCAGGCAAATTGGCCTTTGGGCATACTGCAAAAATAAGTACAGTAGAAAATCAGTACAGGAGTTTCAGCAGGGTGGGGAGACCAGTAGAGGAGTCTCAGCCAGGACATTTGAGTCTAAGACAACATTGTCCTGTGCAGCAGCACAGAGAGTGAGACTGCACAGTGACACAAGACACATCTGGTTCTGCCTGGGATGGCTACAGGCTGAATGGGAAAAGAAGCTGCAATCCCTCAGCATGGAACTAAAATATATCATCTAATAATACCAGTCACAATATTACACACGTCATCCTTTAATTCAGTGTCCCCATCTTCCACCTCTCCTCAGAACACCATAGTTTACTCATAAGTGGGCACAGACAAGGATCTGACATATACATTAAACATCCCAGGAGGAATTGTCATGTGATACAGACTGCTGTTCTGAAAAAAGGTGGCCCATACACTTATGTCTATATCTTTTGCCATACTTCTGTGAGAGTTAAAGTACAATCCACGAGGTAGCTGGAGATAATGCTTTGCAAAGATTGAAAAGTGCTCTGGGTCTGACATTCAGACACAGGTAAGTGGCACCATGTTTACTACTTCAGCAATGTGTACAATCATGCCAAGGTGTCAAAGGATCAGCTGCTCCATGTGCAGCTATGTCCAAAGTATCCATCCCAAACACATCCATATCTGCTTGTACTCTGCTGCCTATGGGTCTGAAATTTAAGCTAGAAGATGAAACAGATTATATTTCCAATCCAGAAGCAAGCACTGTGAGAACTGCATGGACATCTTCAGCAAACACCACTGCTGCTGTACCTTTTTTAGGTTACTTTCTATTTCAAAAAATCTTTTTAAAGCCCTATTCGCAATCAACTTCTATGGTAAGGACAAAAACAACAGCAGGAAAACTCTACACTGGAGGGCTTAAGCAGATGATCAAGTTACCAGTACCTAAATTGTCTCAGATGTACTTTAATGGTTCTCTGTGCATGAGCACTGAGCCAAAAATATCTGAACTGTAACGTGGTTTTGCATCCCTGTATTTCAATGCAGTATCAACTATGTGGAATTACCAGGTACTTGCAATGGATGTGCATATGTGGGTGGTTGCCATACTTCAGCTGGGGCACAGCAACTTGCCAAGTTACAGTAAATATTTTTTGCTCCTGAGCTCTTCTGGTGCCTCAATTATGCTTCCACAAAAAAAAAAAAAAAAAAAAAAAAAAAAAAAAAAAAAAAAAAAGCAAGTTCTTACAGTGAGCTTCCTAACTGGATGTAAAATCCCAGTAGAAGCAGCACTTACTGTTTTTATTTTGCCTTTCCTGATATTTTTGGTAGCTAAGGTAAGAGGTTAAAACTAAGCAGCTTTGTCAAAGAGAAAACAAAATACTTGTGTGCCTATTTTTTATCTCAAGTTTCACATTTCATGTAAAATCCCCATTTCTTTCTGCTGCAATCTCACCTCAGTGCACACCTTCAATTGCAAATGTAGACAATGACATGACTTAAATTGCTTTAGTAAATAACAGCAGAAACTACATTGCAAAATTAACAGCTGCACATTTTGCAACTCTAAGAATGGAGAATAGTGCCTGTCTCACTCTTAAAGCCCACAATAAAAACTGCAGCTAATAAGCAATCCTGCTCTCTCCATTTGAAAGCATGATGTTAACTTGTAGTTTCACTTACTTTAACTATTGATAAAGAAGCTCTTTATAGTACATAGTTACAATACACATTATTTGAAAATTCACTACAAAGAAGTCTCATCTCCCTCTCGAACATAGCCAGACTCTTCAGCTTGAAATTCTAGATGCAACTGTTTATTTGAACACCAAGAGCTTTAAAGTACTGTGCTGGAATCCAGCATTATGTACTGCACACTGGTACATAATGGAAACCCCCTTGGTTATTGGAACACCAGCAGTTTTTAAACACTGTGTTGAAAGCCAGCATTAGTCCAAACATAGTTCAGTTAAGTTGCAAGTGAACGCTGGTAATAACAGTGGTCTTCAAATCTCAGGGCTGATAACAACCAGATGTAGAAAGTAATGACTCCTAAGAACAACACAAGACAGAAGGAAATAAATTCACAAAGGTTGAAGTTCAGATAATAACAACCTTTTTCAGACAAGGAACAAACTAAAACACAAAACAGGCAAAGGCAAAAAGTTTTTAATAGGGCTGAGAGAGTTCCCTGTCTCTTGTGAAAAGCTTAGGAAGAAAAAATGAACCTGTACCTTGGTGCTGTTGCCAAACCACCAGAAGTAGGTAAGTGTGCCTGCCTGGCTGGGCCAAACCACTGCAGTAATGTTGACATCCTTATTTCTGATGGCAACAAAGGGGACACTCAGATGGACGTGCTCAACTGGACCTGTGGGAAGAGAGTTCATTATTAAAGGTTTTGAGTTAAATCCTCCCTGCACAGTTGTGAACAGCAAGGATCTTCCCTTTAAATAAATCAGAAGTCTTATGTCAGCAGTGAGAGTCTAGTTTAGAAATAAAAGAGAATTTCAGCAGTCAATGAACAGCAGAAAAAGATAATCAGATTTAAAAACACATATTTTTTTTCTCTCTTATGCACATTTTCCACAGTGCTAATTTTCAAAGGGTCAGTACTGTGTTTAGAAGAATTTTTTAAATGCATTTTGAAGAAGAACAATGAACTAGCTTTGCTTTATATAGGGAAACTGCTACAGAAATCCACAGGGATAGGACACAAGAAAGGGATAGGACACAAGAGAGAAAGAAGGTTTTTTCTTGAAAATATAACCACTGAGCTACTAAGATTTGTGGGAAGATCATTTTAGCCAAGATGGCTTAAATCTGGTTAGATAAGAGGCATTTATGACTTGATTAAATACCCCCAACAGTTTTTTAGAAGACTCACGATTTTGGAAATCCTTGGTAACTTTTTGACTTAGACCTGACCTTGGGAAGCCTTTGGGGAGTCAGTCACCCCTAGTAAAACATCAGGAACCACTTGAAAGATGTGTCCATTGGCATAACAAAGCATGTAACTGTCAGAAGCACTTGATTCTGAAAGACTTAAAAAATAACAAACTACCAATGCAAAGTTGTATCTAATAAATGAAAATGCCCAGAATAAACCCAGGGCATGAAGCCCTAAATTCAGAAGGCAGCTCCTCTCTAGAAAAAACAGTGTAAAAAACACTGAGGTTTTGTTTGGTAGCTTGTTTAAAGCTTTACTATCTCCACTGTTTTTCTTCTTGTTCAATCTTTTGTTTTGGCTGGTACTGAATTTCAGCTGATAACTGCTGCCCATCAGACAATGTTACTTTCTTAAAGGGTTGTACCTTTAAAACACAGCAAACTGACAGACTATCCCTGTGAGACGGAAAGGACAAAATATGAAAAGTCAGATTCTTTTTTTTTTTTATAAGACATTCATTCTGGGAAGGAGGAAATTTGGTGATTTTAACTGAGACAATCCTCTTGTGTTACCTCTCAGCTCTTCAAGCATGAAATGGAGACATGAATCAGTTCTCCATCTACTTGGATTACAAAGATTGCAGCGAGCAAGAGCTGTTCTTTTACCACTGGAACATAGAGCTCCAAGCACAAAAGGACCCTATTCTTGCTTTTGGCTCCTTAAAACTTGATCTTTTTCTCGCCCCCTTTTCCCGAGAGGTCTCTACCAGTGAGTCACAACTGAACTCTGACCACAGGAAGTACTCTGGGTTTGCAGGAATAGCAGGTTCCCCCAAATATTTTGCGACAGTGCATGTAAGAGGAAAATAAATAATATCTCTGCTTCCTTCAAATATCAAGATAAGCAGCTTGACAGCAGATTCCAGAAAGCTGAAAAGTTGACTGGATGCTAATAAAGCTGCAGGGTAGAAAATTAATGTTGCTTGAGGCCAAGAAGCCTTTTTCTCTCTTCTTTTTAGCACAGGATCCTAGTACCAGACAGACTGTATAATAAGAATGACTTGCAGGTATTTTTGTCTGTTCAGTTGAGCTTCAAGGTCAAACCTCCTATATTGACCAGTACATCCAAATATATCAAAAGTTTAGTACTGAGGTGTCACCTTATTTCAGCATTTGCATGAGTGTAGGTGCTTGCAAAATATTTCCCTAGAGATAATGATAATAAATTGGCCACCTAAGAATGCTATAAAACTCAAAGGAGAGATCTGAAAGGTTGATGAAGAAAAGAGTGAAGCAGAAAAACCAGGCCAAGGAACTGTCCCTTGTTGCATTCTGCTTTAAAATCATCACCATGAAAAAGTAGTTCCTTTGAGAAAAATCAGATAATCCATACAAATCTGGTTGTTATTACCAGGTAACCATCACTTTTGTCAGCTAATGGCCCAAGGTGAAGGAAAAACAGTTAATGCTCTAATAACAGGTTGTTAAGTGCAGCCATGATTGACTTTGAGGGAATTATGAGCATAATAAAAGCTTCAAGGAACATTTATTCCTTCACACAGGGAGCTGGAAATTAAAATGGAGAAAAAAGTTCTTGAGTTTTGGAAATTTCAAATGTACTTCCTTTCAGCAGAAAAGCTCAAGTAAAAGGATGTAAGACATTCTGACAGATAAAGAGGGAAGGCAGACATGGCTACGATCTCCATTAGGGGCAAAATTGATGGGGTACATCTAATTACAGAAAATCTAATAGTCTGAGAGTAGATCAAAGAACTGGGCTCTTTTTGGCCTCATCCTGCATTCCACATTCTCTGCTCTCTCCTGTGGCTTTGAGAAGTTAACTGAGAGCTCTATATTTGAGTCTGCCCACGTGTCAACTGGAGAGAAATTGCATTGATCTACCAAACAGGACAGAAACGTCAGGGATGCATGTCAAACACATGAAATGTGAAAAGCAGCACATTAGCACTGAGTACATTCATATCTCAGGAAGCATGCTCAGCATAATGCTTTTATTTCATTAAATTAGAACTGTAAACTCTGAAGTTCTGAATAAGTGACTCCAAATTTAGTAGTTTAATCCCAACCTCCTAACATGAGGCATGTACAGAAAATACACACTCGGACTTTGTTTCATATGCTGCTTGGTCTCTGACCCTTTCAGAAAGCCCAGTAGGCATTTCCAAACTTTTCCCTGTAACTCTGAGGACTGCAAATACCCTTGTGCTAAATAACCCCTTCCGTTTCCCTTAATTCAGTAAAGTCTACTTAAGAAGTTAGTAGAGTGTCTAGAAGCCCAAGCCTTTGGAAGAGCAGGAGCTGCACGTGTGTGCGGGTTTTCATCTATTCTTAGGCCCCCCACTGAAGCTGAAGTGACTTTCAGTGAGGTCCGATTTTCACCCAAGGAATCTGGCAGGTGGAAGTACTCACAGACCACATGCAGGAACAGGACAGCAGTGTCTGAGCCCAGGCTGTTCTCTGCATACGCCATCACCTGGAAGATTCCAGCACTCTTATACACGTGTCGGACGCCATCCTCCACGGGGCTGAAATTGGCATAAGATACTGCAATGCCATCTCCAAAATCAAGCTGGATGTTTGTCCTTTGGGGGTCACCCTGCAACAGAGAAGGCTGGTTAGGAAACTGGGCTGATAAAAAAGGATTTATATTACCCTCGATCCCACTTAGTTCCACTTCATTAGCAAGGACACAAAGCTGTAACTTTTCAAAAAAAGCTAAACTTTGTTCTGTCATTCCCCAAAGTGGCCAGACACAGACAGCGAAAGACCAGACAGCCCATCCTAAGGTAACTGAAACAGGTGACATGAATCATCTCTTGCAAATATCCACCCCTGATGATCGAGAGTTTAGACGACTAGCTTAAGCTAGACATGCAGCTTCAGGATGGCTGAATTTATACAGGTTGAGTCCCACATTGAGGACTGACAGGTTTTTTTGTCTAATGTCAGTCAACACAGAGAAAGGGCCTGGATACACAGGAGAATGAAGCAGATGATGAGAAAATCTCTTCTAGGATTACTGTCAATGACAGTTATTAAATGAAGGAGGGAAAAACAGACAAGAGATTCCAGTACCACAGGTATTGTCTAGAGACAGAAGTTGCACTATTTTAGTTTAAATCATGCTTTAAACTACTGTAGTTGAACAGTAGAAGTGTCTGTTTTCTCGGTTTCTTGGAGCTTTATTTTATACTTGCCCCCAGCTGACTAATGTAACACAAAACAAGGCTAATTTAAACAAAGCTAAAGCCCACTGCAGTGATTTCACTAAACTGAAATAAAACTACAACTCAGATTAAGTCTCTGTAGCTTTAGCTTTCTGCATATATATAAGATGTGCTGGGCCAAATAATTTCCTTTCATTAGAGATCTGCATTGTATTCACTGCGGGTGAAGTAGATACCACTACATTTTGGAGATGCTCCTAACCCCAAACTGAAGTCAATTCCTAGATATACTGAGGATATGATTTGAAAGTTTAAAAAAAAAAAAAAAAACTGAAAAATCTCTGCTCATAAATTTACCTTTTTTTTTTTAATGGGAAACTCAGAAATATTTTACAGTCATCTCATAAATACCATTATAGTTGCAAATGCACAGAGAGCACACACAAGAAGCCAGACCACAGTGAAGCAGGTCCTCTGTGTAGATAATCAGGACCTTAGCAGCCCCCACAGACTTTATCCTCCTCACAGACTATACCTGCATGAAGAAAGCAGAGTGCAGGAATGCTATTTTTCAGATGTGAATTTACTTTGAGTATATACTTGGGGTCTTCAGATACTCATATAATCAGGATTATTGCATGTAGTTTTTGAAATACGGGTATTTGGCTATATATGTTAGATTTTTCTCCTTCCTTGCTCCATCATTCCCATTTCATGGGAGCCAGGGCAATTTTGGCTATTGACTTGATCAGGGCACTGTTTTCACCTCTGCCCCACTAGGACATTAAAAGTTCAGTACAAACCAAAGAGCAATCAGAAAGGACTAAAGTGATAGTGACACTAAAACGTCCCTATAATATTGAGTAGTCAATAACATCCTTTAGACAGAGAGTTTTTAAAGTCACTCTAAAAAATTCTCTAGCAGGAGCAAAATCACACTCTTGGGATGCTCAGTTATTTGATAGAAAGGCTCCCACAGCTTGTTAAACCTTTCAAAACCACTTCTCAAGGGAATGCACTAAGACCGCAAGTTCATCTCATGCGGAAGATACTGAACAGAGGATAAAAACTTCATCTGGGCTGGATTCCTCACTGATGACCTCAGGCTGAAATCTCTGGCACCAACCACGGCAGCTCATCTCCCTTGCCTGACAATTCTCTTTTCTATTTCTTTCTTGCTTCTCCAATATGGTTCTATCTGAAATGAGAAGGTTTCACACAGAGAAGCAGGAACAGATTTCTCACGACTAAACAGCAGCAGATGATCTTTTCACCCAATTATGAGCTGGGTCTTCAATGCAAAGCCTGCCCATCACACTAATCATGTTTTCTTTCTCCTTTCCATACCTCTGTATCCAGTATATAAAATACTAAAACAAGCATGCTAGTCCCACACAAAGATGTCAGAGTTTATAAATATAAATTAAAATAGAAGGCAAGTGGAAGCATTTCAAAAGGAAAAAGAAATCACTGCTACCCATATACATTCAAAAGGTACATTTTGTTGCTTTAAGCCCCATAAGTGACTGAAAGGGAAGAAGTTATGGGCTGTCACAGAGATTGGAGCTCTGAATATGGAAATCAGTGAACAGACATGGTCAAGAACACAACTCCACAACAGCTATTTGGCAGTTTATACTTTTTTGTGATCAAAAACAAACTCAGATTTAAAAAAAAGTCTAAAAAGGTTCTTATTTCCTCATGTTCCCTTGCATGTATACACAGTCCAAATCACAGTCCAGCCCCATATTTCTGAAAACACTGCAAAACCATCAGTCATTCTGCATTTCTTTGTCCACAGTCATTGCCACGCACATATTCTGAATACCACTGTGAAGAAT
Organism: Corvus cornix cornix; assembly: GCF_000738735.6. Classification (NCBI taxonomy): domain Eukaryota; kingdom Metazoa; phylum Chordata; class Aves; order Passeriformes; family Corvidae; genus Corvus; species Corvus cornix. The sequence goes on from NC_046336.1 coordinate 11,283,293, forward strand.
ACTACTAAAGCTAATTATCTAAATCCCAAGAAACCCAGTTTTTGATTAACTATGATGAAGTCTTCATTTACCATTGACAGCCTAAAGGTCAGTCACCTCCATATATATCAAGGCTGTGTAGTAGAAGGCAGGAAAGAACTGTCGGCTCATCAGGGCTAGTCTGATACAGCTGAATGGAGACCACACAGATGTACCCATAGGAGGGCTGGTCTGGCTGCTGTTTGGCTCAGAAAGGAAGTGTAAACTTAGGTACAAAGCAACCACCAGTAAACAGACTGACCAGAGAAGGTGGAGGAAGCCAGGAATGAATCGGTATGGCAGCAAGGTAAGTAATGATTAAGACCTCTACTGAAATTATTTCTTCCAACTCGTAAGGAATTCTTTGACCACAATTCTTCTCAGGTTCACACTAAAAGACTGGAACACTTTTGTCCAAAATCTAAGTGTTCCTCTCCTTTTCTTCTTGAAAGTCTATTCTTTTAAGAAACAAATCACACAAACTCAACACACAACTTTCTGTGGAATAAGCTGTTCACCTACAGAGAAATGTTCCCAAAGATCCTCTTCCCTTAGAAAAAAAAAAAGGTTGTTTCAGTGAAATGTTTTTCCAACTACCACTATTTTTCCATCAGTGGACATAAGAGTGAACGCCCTCACATATTTATTCAGCTGCCTCTTCAATCTCTGAAGCCTTGCAAAGACTCCACTCTTCAGCTACCTTGACTGCTGCCTTATTCCCCATCTGTTTATCATTCTTCGTACGCAGCAGTTCCACTTGAGTTCCTTAATAAATTACTAGTTGATTCCTAATTTTCAGATTATATCTGTTCTTTTCTGAACTCCCACTCATAGCGTCTATACAAATTGTCTTACCGTGTCAAGTCTGCAGAATATGAAAGAAGCAGCAAGTAGACAAGAAATCCCCCTTGTACAAAAGCAGAGCATGCATGAACCTCTGAGGAAGTAGTAAAGAGGCCCTGTCAGATTAGTGTGGTCCCAGTGCAATACTTAGCTACTATATAAGAATTTAACTTAGTGTCAGAGTGTGTCTGCCTCAGCTGCCTCCAGGTGCTGCCCCAAAATAACATACGCAGGACAGAAAATGTGACAAAAAATAGTTGTGTTTGTCCAGCACCACCTCAGTCCCTGGCCAGAGGAGCCTCAACATTTTGATGCTTTTGGCATAAGCATGGTGTCACTTATGCTACTGTTGGCTACAGAGGGAACTGTACCAATAGATAAATACAATAGATATGGGCTGGGGAGCTCAGAGGTGCTTTGAGGAGACTCAATTCCTACTGCGAAACAACAGTGCCCCTAACTGCTCCCCATGAGTGTGAACATGTTTCCCAATGTTCTTAACCTTTCCCAGAAAAGCTGAAGCTAAAGCTTTGCACCCCAGATACAGAATTGTTCACCACAGAAACAACACTTATGCCTCACAAGCTCCATAAACTGCAGTTCACTAGAGGCAGCAAGAAGTGAGTGGTAAAATAAATTTTTGACCAGCTCTATCTTTCTTCAGCATTAACTTCATCATCACTGATAGACAAGATAACCAAACACCTTTGGTGTGACCCAATATGACCTGCTTTTATGTGTCACTGTAGCCCTCAATTCTCTTAAATTCCTTAATTCTCGTAAATCTCAGGACCATTCACCATTTCATGATCCCCTTTGACTGCTATTTTCCTCTCAGCAACCTGAAAAGTGAAGGAAAAGAATGCCAGTCCTGCCACACAGAGAGAAGTTTGCTGAGACCACTAACACACCTCTTCCATAAGGATGACGAAGGTGGCATTGCGTCCCTGCTCCATGACCAGCTTCCCATCAGCGGTGAGGATGTGCAATCCCCGCGGTGCTTTCCCAGGGCATTTCTCCATCTTGGCCATGTACTTCTCTCGCAAGCCATCTGTGCAGTTGTTAGACACAATCCTTCGGTACCTGGGGAACAGTAACAAAAGGACATTGGGCTCAGACAGTGGGCAGAAAAGTTCCTTTGTTTGGTTTTTGCTTTGTCTCTCCACATTAATGCATGTGTTTTTTCAAAGGCTAACTGCCTGCATGATCCCGTCACTGGAAGGAAGAATCAAAGAAACCCAACACTTTATTAAATGGGTGAAAGCCAAGCCAATCACAATCCAACCTTCAGAGATTCTCAGCAGCATCACTGGCAAGAGACACATTGTGGAGGTGAATTACTCTGCCCTGCTAAAAGGCAGAGAATTCCTCCAACTCCCCAACGCCTGCAGGATTGCATCCTGCATCCCAGCTTTTTAATTATGCCTTTTATTAGGTTTTGTCTGCCTCTATTGGGCTAGAGGGCACTTGAAAAATATGCCAAGGGCTTTGCCCAGTTCGGTTTTAAAATGATTTGAGGTACGGGTTTTTCTCTTGGCTCTTCTTGGAAGAGGTTGGCTAAAGAGCAAGACAATTGGCTATTCCCAGTGTTGTTGAGGGGGGTTAACGCTTTCTACCAATTTCACACCAACCCCAACTATTTTCTTGTTGCTCTCTGTCAAGAAGGCTACAAACAGTCATAGTGGCCAGGGCTCCTGTAATTATATCCCATATTTAAAGCAACTTTTCAGCTGAAAGGGGGTCTCTGAAGTCAAATGCCTCCGGACTCCCAGCAGCCTCACTTCATCCAGCCACCTGCACCAACCAGCCAGGAACAGGGCTGGTTCCTGCCATAACCATTGAGCAGGCAGGACACATGACCCAGAATCAGCCCTACAAAATCCGCAGGGTCTGCCCTGTCCTAGAAGGAACATTGCAACTTTGCACCAGCCAGTGAAACCCAAGTCTCACAGCATTTCCTGCATGAGCATTTGCAAAGTGATGCTGCCATAACAAACCAACACTCGACATCTGCTGTGGGTTAGACCAGGAGAAATCAGCACATGAAGCTTGTCTGAAATGCAAGGCATTGTATGTACGAAGTGAAAATGGCAGAGGAAAAAAACATAAAAGAGGATAGAAATTGCTCATTTGAGCCTTCCTAGAAGCTGATATAAATAGGAGCTGTAAGATAGTAAGAAGCTCAATAAAATACAGGGTGAAATACCTCAAACCTATCCTTTTAAATGTTCAGCTGTCTCTCAGATAGACCTTTTTGATTTGTGTTTTAATTTTGCAACAAAGGGGAGCTCCAAGTCTAGGCTCCAGGGATCACACATCACTTGATAGCATTGCAGTATCTACATGTCACTTATGTTAACGTGCTTCTCCCTGTCTCTGAGGAACAAGGCAATGTTCCATACAGATGCTGCTGCAAACATCACCTCATGAATAAGACTGAAAAAGAGGATAATGGGATGCAAAGCAAAAAAAAGAACCATCCAAGTTCTCTTGTCTACTGTAGTCACCAAAACCAGACAGATTGCAAGATGCACTTACCTGTGGAGGGCTGTGAGCTCTTGGCACAACAGCCCTCTGCACTCCCTTGGAGAGATGCCTGAGGGCCAAAAGAATCCCCCCAGAGATAAGCAACCTTCCTCAGGGTTACGGTGACAAAGTGAACCGCCCCCAGCATGCCTTGTTTCTGTACCCCGTTGGCTAATTGGTTTCTACCCCACCCCCTGCCTATCCCATAAAAAGCCCCTGTTTCTGCCCCTGACTAGGGAGCCTTTGTCCCTGGTCTTTCCTTCACAGGGGCTGCTGGACAATAAAAGCTGCCTCTGTGGAATAGCCAAACGAGGCTCCTCTCTCTGTCCTGGAGTTTGCCTTGGGTGATTTCACAAAGAGCTGATTCACAAGAGCTGATATTACTTGTAGACTTGTAGCAGAGAAGTTGCTACACTTGCTGGAATCACCTGCAGCCCAGGGAGGCCTGCCACCGCCCCTGGCAGAGCTGCTCTTTGCAGGACGCTCTCTCTCGGAAGGTCGCAGCACACCAGTGCTGACCAGCATGAGACTCCCTGTGATACTTACCCAGTGCTGTTCCAGTAGTTCTGACCAATGTTGCAATCCTTGGACAGGGAGGATGGGCTGAACCAGAAGGCTGGGATACACTGGTTGTTGCTGTGCCTCTCATATCCATAGTCACTGTGGAGACAAGTCACAAGTCGATCAGTGCACCCTCCACTAAATTTAGCTCAGAGTTTTAGGTGATGTCCCCAAAGCAGGTGTATATTGGTGGTTCTCTGCTGGGATGGCACAGCATCATGGATTGGGCTCATCCAGAGACTAAGTGCTGGACTAGTCTGAGAGGCAGGAACACAATTCACTGAAGGCATTTGATCCCTGACAACACCAGAACTACCAACCTTGCAGAGCACTGTGCTTCATTTGGCAACAAAACATGACTGAGATTCAGAACGAATATTGTATCATTCATTTCTTTTCCTACTAATCTCTAACTTAAATTTCACTTTTTGGGTTCTTTTGGTTTGTTTGCTTTTTGCAGCCTTTGCTTTTAGAACAAGCCAGACTAATTCTAAGTCAAATGTCACTTTTTCCCAACAGTGGCTAGGAATATAAAACACTAGGAGCACGTCCTGAACAACTAGCCCCAGTAGGTATATTTACGTATGTTAATGGGCTCCCTGCTCCCTGAGCTGTGACTTGCCCAAGAGAAAAAAACAGCTGATGTTATTCCAACACCAAACTAAAACACAGCCAGCTTTGCAGTCTAAGGATTACATGGTATTGTGTCACACAGTGAAGGCAATCCAGGGTATTGATGCTTCCTTGGACCACCTAAGAGTGGAAGTGTACACAACCACATCCAAAACCTCTTTCTACAGCTGCCTTTGTGTGCCAATAGAATGATGAAGCAATAGGATTAACCCAAAGCTTTCCATAAGTTTTAATAGGCTCTGGATCAGGTTCCTATGCATAGTCTTTATTGACAGGCTGGATTCAAAGGACAAATAAAAAGAGATTCTGGATTTTTGCCTGCAGCAAGTTAACAAATGCCAACACACTAAACCTCTGTGAAAACACAGACGCTGCAGAAGACACAGTCTTGAAAGCATTCTGTGCTCTTTAGGACACTCTGAGTTTTATCCTTCCCCTGTTCAGAGCCTGAACTACCAATAGAAAGTCTCTAGGAAGAGCTTTGGTGAGACAAAATTGTGCTATGTCCCCAATGACCCAGGCTGTTACTGTTCTTTTTTTGGAGGGCAAAAATTCTGTAAGCTACTTTAAATGGTTTGGAGATTCCCTAATGCTCTTTCTCTCAACATTCAATTTAATCATTCTCAGTGGGTCCAACCTGCACAATTGAAAATGCCTGGCAGGGACTTTGTAATTAAAAATATTCAGGAGGAGCTGTACTTTGCCTGAAAGAAGAAAAGAGCTGCATAAATATTTAATAAAATTAAAGACAACATTGCTGTGTGCCCTCAAGGTTCTGTGCTTGTTCATTAACTTCTGGTAAATGTATATTAAAACCTCACATGCTGCCCACCTTCCTTCTCATAAGCCCCAGGGTTTGCATAAGTTAAGGAAATAATCAAGTCCAGCTGCTGTGCTGTCTCTCAGGAAAGCTATCTTGACAGAGTAAATAAAGAAGCAGGAGGAGGGAAAAGAAAGCTCAGCGAGCTCTTTAATAACACTTATGAGATCCTTCTGCCATTCTCTCTGTTAGAGAAAGGCCAGGATTTGCTTCTGCAAGGGTTGGCAGGGGTCACCCCTGATCCTGACTCAGGAGGATTTGTTGAACTGGGGCATAATCATGACTTATGCCCCCAGATTTTAGATCAGCCTCATATCTAACTGCAGGGAACAGCGCTGCAGCTGTGAGGCAGACAGGGGCAAGGGCACTGTGACCAAATGAGAGGGAGCACAGCCCTCACAGCGTGTGCTGAAGAGCTCCTGCAGTCATTTGTCCTATCCCCTATGCCTAGCTCTCGAAGGCAAGTGTCATCACAGCAAGTGGCACAGGGTGCTCCAAACCCAGAACCAGCTCCAAACCTCCTTATGGGGGAAGCAGAGGAACCATCTGCTGGGACTTGCTGGTCACCATACTCACCCAGTCCTGGCTGCTGACCCTCCTCCTTTCCCTGACACACCACAAGACCTGCTCAGTTCAACCCAAGGGACAGACCAGTCAGTCCTTTCAAGAACAACTGGCAACTGTGAGCCCAGCCAGAAGAGAGTGGACATCTTCCCTTGAAAAGGAACCATTTTTCTTGAAAGAGCATCAAGTGAAAGTAGGAGCTATCCTTTCACCTGTCCTGTCCACCTTTTAGTCAGCAGAAAAAAAAGGCACTTTGAAGCACCTCCCCTTCTCATACTGACATCACAAAGAAGGCAGATGAACCTAGAATATATTCTGGAATAACCTGTGTCTTGCCACTGACTAAGCAAATGTCTCATCCTTTAGAAGTCACAGAGCAGATGAGTCCACCCTTCCTCTCTGAAAATCACTTTTAAAATAATCAAGCTTGGTGCTGCACTTCCAGCACTGCCAGTATTTTCCTCAAATGTACTGTCCCACATATTCTTCCAGTCAGCCCTGCTGAGTAACATCAAAATTCACCAGAGAGTTTCTTCTGATTCTCCATCACCAGCTATAACAATTTTGCAAGCTAACATTCTGTTGGCAGTGCAGGGTCTGAAACAAAAGCCAGCTTGTTGTCCTCTAATTGCATTTCCTGTGCAGGACTGACAAGGTTAACAGCAATATTCTCTCATGTTAGTGGGAAAGTTAAGCAAAAATGACACTGAATGCATGAGAGGAACCTGTCAAGTGATTGAAAAGGTGCGTTCTGATGCAGACCCTTTTCCCAAGGCAGAACAGCACTTAAGACCAATTCAGCTACCACAGTTTTCTACTTCCAGCTTGGAAAAGACAAACTTCACTGTGTAAATATAAAGCTGGTGAGGTAAAAGATAGTGTAAGGAAAAAAAAAAACCCAAAATAAAATCCACGAGCATCTCTGGAGACTGGTGCTGGATTCACCCCAGAGGCCTATGCCAATGCCAAGGGCAGATACTGCAAGGCAAGATAGCTTGTCCTGCAAGCTCCCATCATGAGAACAAAGGGGAAAGATCTCATGAGTCAAGATATGGAGTCTCAGATGTAATCTTGGCACTAGGAACAAATTAAACACCCATACAGATAAGATGAGACTCTCTTGTTCTATATCCATGACTGTCTTAAAGACAAACTACTATGATATTCAAGAAAATATTTTGGTCTATATTTTTTCTTGAATTTGCTGCATTTCAGTATGCCCATGCTCTAAAACAGAACCATGAGTCTCATCTGGCCTAAGTCCAAATAAATGTACAGCTCTCATGCCTCACACGTGTTCACACAGCATTAGAAGGTAAGTGAAGTTTTCAGGAATAACACCAGTACCAAGTCAGACACTGATCCTGATAACCTACTATAAAGATTAAAATGTTTTCTCAGCTGATCAGCTTGCAGGGTATTTTGAATTCCATTTAAATGACATTCTGATCATTTAAGCTCAAACATTACAGATATTGACAGTCTTAAACCTTAGAAATATTGCTTATCACAGACGCCATGTAGGAATTCCTTGTACAGAGATCCTGACTTATGCATTCTCCCATCTCCAATCTCTGATTGTCAAGCAATAGCAAGCAGTGTCTCATTTTTTCCCTGCTTTATTTTTAAACTGCTTTCAAAGTGACCTTAAAGCAATTTGAAAATTATGGTCCCATTAAGTTAGAGACACCAATATTTATGCAAAACAAGTAGTTATATCTGAAAAGGGCGGGCTGTACAGTCATGTCACAGAAGCCCTTTCAGAAATTTCTCAATAAAACATTGTTAAAAAGCAACAAATTGTTCCCAGCAATTCAAGAGAATAATGATAAAAATGCATGTTTTGCTGGCTTGTTCCCTAGGTAGTCAATGACCTTGGGAGTGAGGACAGAGAAATTCCCTCTTTCCTCTGAAAGGAATATGTTTTGGACCAGAGAAGTCCTGGCTGTCACTATTCTGGAATGACAGACAAAGAATATCAATCAGTACTTGTGATTATTTTGCTTTTGAATTTCAGGCTTGGATTTCTCCTGGAGATTAACAAATGTTTCCTGCAGATGAAGGGGAAGCCTCCCTCACTCAGCAGGCTTGGGGATCACATCTCTGCTATATGGTATGATTACAGCCACAAAGCTGCACGAGACCCAGTTCCTCTGCAAGGTTTTCTGTCTGGGTAGTATTTTGGGACAAAAATACAGCCCCTGCACAAGTCCCCAGAGTCACATACTCACCACTCAAAGTCTCCTTGGCCACAGACACACGGTTCAGACACCACGGTTTGGGAATAGTCCCGACCTAGGGAACACTGGGCTCCAGGCTTGCGTTTTTTATAGATCTTCCTCTCTCCCATGACACAAGGCTCCCCCTTCATTAGCCAAGGAACAAGAGGAGAAACACAGTTGTAGTGGCAGCTGGGTCTTAAATGGAGCACTTTTTCAAAAGACACAAAAGGCAATGAAAACAAGCATTTACCACTGGGAGGGTGGGAATTAGTGTCCAGCTCTCTTTTGTGGCTTTGCAAAATCAAAAGTCTCCTTGGGAGGACTCATGAGCACAGTGTGTTCAGCATTGAGTTGGGATGCTAATGACAACGTGCCCAAAATGCCTGGATGCCCAAGCTATCACACCCACTTATGCCACGTTTCAGAAGGTATCCACCAATATCTAGTCCTACGAATTGTCCTGAAAAGACAATGTGGGTGTACGACAGGGTTTCTTCCATATGTCAGACAAAATCTTCTGCAGAAGCAAGTGTCCAGGCCTGAATCCCAGGCCAGGGGACAAAATCCAGGTGTGGAACACAGAACTGAACTCCCTTGTTATTTCTGTGATAGAGCTGGCTTTGTTATAGACAATTCTGATGGCATACTTCACTGGGTTCTTTGAATGCAAAGGTTTCCAAGAACACTACTGGGAGTAGCTAATCTAAAATAAACATTTGGTATTTAGGTGAGTTGCTATAAACAGAATTTTCTATGATGCAGAAATAATTTGTCTGCATAGAAGTAAGAAAAAAGACAATAACTAATTGAAATACTTCTCTTTCCCATTAACAGTGATTCCCAAGATTACTGAATGGTACACATATTTCATCCCTTTTCTTTCATTTAAATTATTTCCATTTTTTCAATTCTACGACTTCAATTATCTTATCTTTGCCAAATTAATGTTCATTTCTCATTCATGGATTTCATTCAGGAATGTCACAATGGTTCTGGCTCTAGTTCTGTTGCCCAGCAGGGTGTGGGACATCATTTGGGTAGCCAGCAACCCATAAGAAATCTGCAGAGGTTATTGACCTCTCAGTTATAGTCGCTTCAGGACCTAAATATATCCAGCACAAAAATAAGCCACTCTATCAAAAGCAAAGCATGCATCCTTGAGTAGAAATGAAATAATTTGGTTTTCTCAGGTGTCTTTTATTCAAGAGCTTTTCATATTCACAGGTTTTACAGATATTCAAGAGTTTTACAGATACCTGCAGGACTTGCAGAATGAATAAATGTTTTTATTTTCATTTTTGAGAGGGGGAAATAAGAGGCAAACTGAAACAAAATTATTTTCATGAGTCACTGACAGAGCTATAAAGAATTCACTGTCATCTACAATTCAATCATAAGGTGTGGTTTTACACTGGCCTAAGCATCGAGGCCAAAAAGATCCAGCTGGTGCAATGGACTATTTTCATAAAAATAGAAGGTAATCTCCTGAACTTGCCCATAGATGCCTGGCTCCATGTTTATTCATGCACATTCTTCAAGGGATGCAAAAAAATCCGTATGGTTTGCTGTGAAGAACAACTACATTCTGGCAACAGAGAGTACGGGAAAAGGAACCTCCATCAATGCCCTCCTACAGAGTGGGAATACCTGATTGTGCAGATGCCAGGTTTGGTAGTCATCCTTGGTACACCTGCGGCTGAAGAGAGACTTGTAATCCACCTTGACCAGCTGCCACTCAGAACGGAGACTGAAGTGCCCAAAAACTCTGAGCATGGGAGACAAAACCAAAGAACCAGAGTCAGGCAGACTCATACTTCCATTAAGCAAATAATGTCTCATGAATCTCAGCTGCAGAAACTGATACAGTCTTGGAGCTTAATGCCAGAAAATGGTATTCAGTCATGAATAATAATTTCCTGTTCTTACAACACCCCAGGACTGTTTAGCCTTTCTTGACACCTCGTACACAGCCTGCATTGCAAGGTCTTCCCCTGACCCTAGCACCCAGCAAAATGGAACCCAAATCTAATCACCCTTATTGTGAGGTTTAGAGGGCAGAGAATTTTTTTGTCATTATTTCAAGTCTTTCACTAATCTACATTTTTACCCAAGCCACTTACGAGATTTTATTTTGTTTGTTTTAATTATTCCAGACTAAGAAAGAAGGTGGGAGAAAGACAAGACTTACAAATTTTCCTGTGAAATCAAAAGAGAAGCAGAAGATAAGACTTCCACACACTGAGCGTAATTCAGATCCTGCTGTGTCCCCAGTGTGCTGCCATCCCTTAGTTCATCTCAGCTTACACTGTAGTCATACAGGGCTTTGTAATCATTGTTGGCTTTGCTCTCCCCCCACTCCTTCTGTAGTCTGCACCAAAATTGCTCTGCGTTGTGCTGTTCTCCATGAAACAACAACCACCCAGGAATCAGTCATGCTCTCCCCTGGAAAACTCTCATCTCATGGGGATCAGGGAGAGAAAGGTGGGTGGGGGATATCTGAGAGTCTGAAGTGGTGGGTTTGCTGTGGACACCTGTCTATATCCAGGTTCTGCCTCACAGAGAAGCTCCATGAAGCTGACAAATGGGAAGGATACGATACAAGAAGAACCTGTGCCAAGTGCTGTCGTGAACAAGTGGCTCAGGTTAGAAGTGAGCAAGTGGGGAAGGACTTGTCTGGTAGAATGGATTTATTAGGTAGATTGTTTCTGGCTCTCCAGAACAATTCTTAGTGTTGTCCTAATTGCGGGGTATTAGTGATAGGAAACACCACAGCATTCAGGCCAAGCTACAGGAGAAGCTGCAGTTCCTGTTCCTCAGCACAGAAGGCACATCCTGGACCAAGATAAACCCATGGAAACCAAAGCAGTATGGGGTGCCAGAGCACTCGGTGGGAGCAGGAGGGAGAAGGAAGGAATGGGAACGAGCATGATGGGATGCAGAAAGCCTCCAAAACTGTACTCAATAGGAATTCTAACTGCAGTTCCCCTCCCTACTTTTCCTTGGCACTGGGTACATCCCATCAGCTCTTATGTTACAACTGCTTTCAGCACATAAAATCTTGTTTGTGCTGCATGAAACATCAGTCCCTGCAAAGCAGCAATGCAGCAGGCAGAAATCATTTAGTCCAGCAGATTTATGCCAGTTTAGGATTTGACCTGGGTGCTTATTACATGGAAAACACAGCAAAAGGAAGAGAGAACATGATTAAACACAAACATCGTCCTAAACCCAGAAGACGACAGGGTTGGAGAAATCCAACACTTTGGCAAGTCAATGCATCTAAAAGGAAAATCTTGCTCCTCAGATTGTCCCTTAGCTAACTGTCCATCAGGAGAGCAAAAGGTTTCTTTGTGTTTTACAAAAATCACCAGAATTACTTGATTTTTAAATGTATTTTAAAAAACTTTAAAAAATTCTTTCTGAGACTGAAATTCTTCCATGATAATTAATGAAAAAGACCCAAGGTTTTCTAGGCGGAAGGCGACATATTAGCATTCCAAAAGCACAGAACATTAGATACTCTTTAATTAAATGGTTTCAAAGAAGATCTTTGTGTATAATTGCTATAATTTAGATGGAAACAATACTACACAAAATGTAATTAGAGGAGTGTGAACAGAGAGGGATGTTTTCCTCTGCACTGCAGAAATGGTTCTCAGTCACCTGATTCCTAAAGCAGTACTTCCCTATCCCACCCTCCCCTTTCTAATAAAAAGCTCCTTAAGGCTAATCAATTACCATGCAAGAAGCTTCAGAGATAAGAGCTGCAGAGAAGCTAACAAGCACCTGCACCCTGGGAGCACTGCTCACCAGTACCAAATGCCACTTACAGCATGCCTTCATTAGCCAACACCATGGAGGTCACACTACAGTTCAAGATGACTTTGTTGTGCATTTAAAAATTTTATCGGTTTCTATAAGCAAACACAAGGAATGGAGAAGAGTGCTATGTGATCTGTGGGGTTCCAAGGGTCTCTCAAGCAGCTTTCCTTGGAAAGTGATAAAAACCTTCATTGTTCCTGAAATTAAAAACGAGCAAAACAATAACAGGACACTAACTGAACAAAACCAGGCATTGCAGCTGAACCCTGCTTTCAGAGTTTCTTGTTGAGTTTTGTCAACTAAATCACTGGTTGTTTTTACACAGTGGACAAGGTGCATGCATATGACCCCTCACATCATATCTCTTTTGAGGTGGTCAGGTCCAATAGAGGGTTGGGCAGACAGCAAAGAGCTGCAACATTTTAAAAATTATAGTGGTCCAGCTATCAATAAGTGCTTGACACTAAATACTCCAGTTCCTACATATCAGTTTCTGTATCAAGTGCAAAGAGACAAACAAGCCCCAAAGAAAGAGATGCAAAAAGAGGTTGGTGGGACCTTATTTTTCCCTACTCAACTGGTGAGTCCTCACACCGCTTTGAAAATACCATCTCATTCAACGTACCCAATCCCATGTGCCTTCATTTCTCATTTACTTTGGTCACTAAATAAGGGGGGTGTATTTTTTTAATAAACATAGCTAAACTATCAAGATAATACAGGGAGGAAGGAAATAAAGTGCTATAAAATTTGCCTCAATAATTTTGTCTACCATGGTCTAACTGAAAGCTCTTAATTGCTTGTTGCAAGGATAGAAAACAAGAGAGCTGGGGTTTCAAGGTCCAGCTTTGAGAAGCCAACAAAGAAGGTATATTTTGATTTTTCCATATGAGAAGTCTGATCTGGGAGTCCTCGAGAAGCACTAAATACAAGAGCCTAGATGGTATTTAGATAGAGTCAGTTTTCTGACTAAGCTCAATTTAACAAATGTTCTCCAACCTAAGACATAGAATGGCAATTTACTGGCTTTAGACTGCATAGATTTTGTTCTATCCCTCTCAGTAAGCAGTTACAACTCCACATAAAATCTTAGCTAATAGCACAGCATCTTCTCAACTGGCTCTATGCATAGCTCACAGTGAAATCATTGCTAAGAAAACAGAAAATGCTTCCCAATCCCTTCTTTGGAGAAACAAGGCAAGGCTTTTACTGCCAGGGCTGGATGTCATTAATTTGCAGAAAAACTATTAGAAACATGGAAATCAATTCTGAAATGCTTACAGTTTCATGATGGAGTCATTTTAGAAATGATCATTGGTAATGCTGCTATAATTATATCTTTCATTAATTTTTTAAATACACAGTAACTTACAAATGCTGCCTGGATAACCTCATACAGAAGTTCTTTAAAAGGCTTTTTAGATTTATACAGTGCTCTCTTCTCAAATTGCATTCCTTTTGCCTTATCATTCCTTGTATTGTTGACAGTTGTGCTTTTTATGTAATTCAATACCGCTCATTCCTGTCAGATCAAGAGAATTAATTGAGGGTCACAAGATAACAACTCACCTGCCTCTGGTCCATAGCTTCAATCCCTGTCCCTGCTCATGGTATGAGAAACAGACCTTCTCAAGTAATAGCTCCCACAGCAAAGGCATCAAATCTGTATCCATGCGGATCTATTCCTGCTGGCAGATTCAGAAGAGCTGCCCAGGCATGAAAATGTAAATTCTCATGCCTAAATCAAGCCCTCTTCTATCATTTCTGAAGTAAACTGGTAGGACATCATATGGAGCAAGCAAGTGCTGAAGCTGCCTGTACTTGGCTGGCCTGGTCTGGATAAAGATGGAAGACTTTTCCCTTCACCAGTCATCCCAGCTCCTTTGTGTGTAACACCTGCTGTCCTTGGGTGTGCCCAGCACTGAGACAGAGGACTGAAGATGCCAAGGAAGAAAGAAGCTGATAAGGTAATCTTCACTACACTTAACATCAAAAGCAAAAAAGAAAGTATTTCTGAAGCATTTTTCCTTCACCGGACATCAACGAGGTAAGAGACATGAAAAGGTTGGGAGGTTTTTTTGTTTCTCTCAAAGTACCTTGGGGAACTCTGAAGCCAGATTTTGACAGCATTAGGCCCCACAGAATAGACTGTAAGCATTTTTAATATCTAAAAATAAAATAAAAGCAAAAAATAATATAATATACTTAGTAGACAGCATCTTTTGAGATGAACTACACAAGCAGATGGATGGATCCACAGAAAAATAAAGCCAGAACTACGGAAAGAGAGACAAACATATACTTTAATTATGAGAGAAAAGCTAATTGCAGTGTCATCATAAATAGACTGTTTCATTTAGAAAAGCCTGAAACCAACCTTGATTTTTATTTCCTTTTATTGTAAAAGAAAAATGCTTGCAGAGGAAGTGTCTTAGCAAGCAAAAAATCTCCAATAGTAAAATCACCCAGATTAGTGAATACTTCAGCTGACCTGAATCTGTTATTTTGTTGTGGGAATGTAGAAAGGAAAAAAAGTCAAGTAAGATCACCATATGATTTCAGTTAAAATCCCTCTTTATTTGCATCTGTGCATCCAACAGGAAGTGCCAGAAGTAGATCTTTAATGGGCAAACCCAAGAAACACAGTCTGGAAGAATCACCTCCTGGCAGGAAAACAAGCATGTTGTTTTGGGTTTGGGCTTGGTTTTTGGTTTGTTTTTTTCTAGTCCCTGGAGAGGATGATCTTCTCTCACTGAAACCAGAGGAAGCCCCAGATCTGAAGTAGTGAATAGTTAATTTAGCACAACTGAAGATGCTCATTCTCTTTCTGATGACCAGCAAAGGGAGCAAATGTTGCTACAGGTGCAATCTTAACAAACAGCCAGGCATCCACGAGACCATATATTCCAAGCAAATATCACCAGTGCTGTTTCATGAGCAGTGTTTGGTCAAAGCCACCCAGGTAGTGGCATAGCACAGATTGGAGCATTCCTCCCTCCAAACAGGTTTGATAGGTGTTGAACGGGTGGACTCAAGATTTATCAGGATAGGTCCCTGCAGCATCAGCTTGGACCTACCACTGCAGAGGTCAAGGAGCAAATTTGGCTGGTCTGCTCTCATGAACTCTAAAAGCATTTAACATTTTGGGTACTCTGCATAGACATGGACCTGAGTGGTGGCCAGGGAGAGCCTGCACACGCCTAACATCTGTATTCCTACTCCCGTGGCTCTTGGCAAGCTTGGAGAATGAAGTTCTCTTACAAGACCTATTCTGGCACCTACACAACCAGCACTGAGGTAGGCATAAGAAGCCTTTCCAGAACAGAGTCAGGGTTTGGTGTTGGTTGTTGTACTTTCTATCCCAGGGCTCCATGGTCCAGGAGAACTGACTAGTTCAGTGTTAGCATGACATGAGTACATGGAGGCAACACAAACCAGTCACTGCTTTTTCCTCTGATCCAGAGAGCTGGGTAACAGGGACCTGAGGCAGGGAGATGGTCTGGAAGAAACTGTCAAGATTCACCCAAACTCACTAGCTCTAGCTGGGAACAGATTGTGTCCCTGTACAAGGTTCTTTCACATTCATAATTGCCTTGATTTGTCTTGAATTTTTTTCTCCCAAGTCAGGCTACCCCAGTCCCACATTTCCTGGGAAATGGTGAGCCTATGCTAGAGTTGCTGGCTCAGTGAACACCTACAGAATGTCTGGGTACATAGATGTACCTCCATCACTTGTTGACATTTATAGCTTTTGAGTCAATGAAAGAAAATGCTGACAATTTCACACAAAGAAGAGGGCCTGTTATGAAATCAGGATCTGAATCCATCTCTCTGTAAGGAAGTAGCAGTAAAGTGAGGCAAACTCCTGTGTGCAGGCTGAGCTGTCAGGGCCAAAACCACACGAGCAGCAATGGAACAGTTGCAAGTTGTGCTGGTGGGGCCAGATTTTATGAATAGGTAGTGACAGACAAACTATTTCTCCATGAATTAAACATAAATCATGACTTTAGAGAAAACCAAATGGGCTGTGTAATCTCCCAATTTTTTTTTATTAGGATTGAGATGGAATTACCATTAAAGGAGGTCACTAGTTACAAGGAAATTGGATAGAAAGGAACTGAGACAAGGAAGTAGAACTTAATTGAAAGAGACAGAAATCAGCAATTAGGGAGAGTGGGAGAGGGAGAGTTATACTGTCTCACGCCTGGCAAGATGATGCAGGGGAGTAAGAGACTGGAAACAAAGGAAACATAAAAAATGAAAGATGACACTGGAAAGGCAGGCAATTGCCAACAAAAAACACTGTCTATTTTTTTTCCTAAACAATAAATATGGTTTCTAAGAGCCGCTTTGGAGCTTCTAATTCAGTTGCTTTTGGCTGACCTGTCAACTAGGAACAGTAGCCTGAGGGCAATGGGTGATGATTCAGGGCTGCTGGACTTCTGTCTGTGGACCAAAAAAAAGTAAGAAAAATAGATGATTTTTTTTTTTTTCTAGAAAGAAGAGATGCATTTTCTTCCAGATAGAATATACCATCCATTTGGATCTAGTTTTTCAGCTGGTGCATATTAGTTTAATTTAGACCATCTAAATAGACCCTCTCAGATATCAGGCCTTCCACTGATACTGTTCAGAGGGAGAAAAAACAACAGCAGTGAAACTATCAAGAATGTACCAACACCAGAGAGCAGCCTGCATGAGGACAAATTTGTTCAAGAAAATCTTGGTCTGTAATCTACTTCCCAAGGAGAAGGGTCAAAGAAGAATTTCACAGAATTTCTCATGCATATTAAATCTGAGGAATGTGGTTTATTTCCTCTGAAACTTAATGTCATGACATCGAGGTTGCCCAAAAGAGAGAAATTCAAAGTGTTGGCCACCAGCAATCCATATTGAACTGGTCATGAAAAGCTGCACCACTGCCAGATTTCAGGTCAGGAGGGAGAGAGGAGATGGGGCAGGCAAAGAGTTTCTGTGAAAACAGATCAAAACCAAAACCTTCCAATAAAAATCCTACAGTACAATCATGGTAGATCCTTTCCCTCAGCTTTGGAAAACAGTCCTGGTATTATTCATCAGCTCAATGGGCACCTCCTTTAAAGCGCTAGCAGAAGAGGAAAACCACTGCAAATGACATGGTACAGCATGATCTTTCAGTTAGCAAGTAATGCCAAGCACAATTAGTAAGTAATCTGCAGAATGCATAATTACAAAGCAGCCCTACAGTTTGGACTCCATTTCTTTCTTAGCTGCACAAATACTGCATGAGGCAATGGGGGAGACAGAGATTTTTTTGTTATTATTTTATCATATAGAAAGTGCTATCAAAATAAGAACTTACTGAATGACAAACCAAACCTTTTGAAATCTGGTCTCTAAAAAATTTATTACCGATGTTCTCAAACCACTTTACATGACAATTGCTTCAAAAGAAATCCCAGAAACATGAAAGAGAGTATGAGACACCTAGGAAGGGGGATGGGAAAGCATATTAATTTTTAACGCTGTTTTTCAGAAGTGTTCCTTCTCTTCTTCGAAGCACTCATGAAAGACAACCAGTTTCTGACAGCTTTGAAACCTAAAGATGCTGCCACTCTCTTCTAGAAAAGATACTGGCAGGTATCAGTAATCTGAGTGTTTCATCCCCTTATGGGTTTGTGGTCTCAGCAGAGACAGGTGCTACTGCTGCTTTGCCAGAAGCTGGATAACACAGCACATTCAGTCATTTCAATCTTTCATCCTATGAATCAGCATATTTCCAACCAGAGATGCCCAATACAAAAGTGGAAGCCATTCCTTAGAATATGTAAGCTCCAAACACATGTGACAGGTGAAGCACAGTGACGAGCTTTGCCTGGGTATCAGAGAAGAAGGCTCAGAGGAGGGAAGCTCTGGACAGCTGCTTTCCAACATCCATGCAGTTCAGTGATCAAAAACCTGTTAGAGTGAACTCTGCAGCCAACCTAACATTGAACCTTCAAGCTCCCAGAAAAGCTGGTATGCTGTGCCACTCTTTTCCTTGTGCAGGATCAGGGAGAGATTGAGCTGGAAAGGTGCTAAGGCTGTGTAGTTTCTCAATCCCCTGAGGGTTGGTGGGATCAGGGCACCAGAATATTTTATGTCTTGCTCTAACAGAAAGGTGAAAGACTCAGGAATGCATGTGTACACAGCATCCTGCCCCTTTCTGTGCACCCTCCACCAGGCCTGAGGGCTTCATACAGCCCAGCCGACCTGCTGACAGGAGGACAGCACAGGGCGAAGATCCCTCTGTCCTTACTTAGCAGCACAAGAAACAAAGCACATCAGCCCCTAGATGAGAATATCTGGACTTTATTGCCATCAGGCAAAACTTGTCCTTTTATCTAGGGAAAAGAAATCTATCAGCCTGCTGTTCATTCTGGCTCCTTCTGCAAGGGCTTCTTTCTTTTATTCACTTCAGCGAATCCCAGTCTCAAGCGAACACCTTTCTCTAATCTCCTCCCTGCATATGCTCACCTCTCCATCCCTCTTGTCCCAGCATAACAGACATGACTCAGCATCTCCTTCCCCTGAAGGAATGGGAAAAGTCTGCACAGTGGGATACCCATCTGGGATTCAGGAGACCTGCATTACTGCCAAGCTCTCCCGATGACAGCCTGCTGAGAGACTAACCATGGGCATGCCCTTTGCTCTCCCTCAATTTCCCTACCAGCACAATACAACTAATGCTGTTGACTTTTTTAGCATAATATTTGATCTACTGTCCATAAAAGGCACCTGACTCCAATGGCAGTGATGTTTGCCCCAGAAAGTCAAAGACAGACAATACGTGCCACAGAGCACAATGCCTTCTCCATGTGTTATGGCTTCTGCCAGGAATCTTACGAGTACATGGTGCAACTGCTGGGAACTGGTCTTGGGTCACGGACATCCTTTTCCTAAAGCCAAATGAATCACACGGTGCTGTCTGAGAAAGATTACTCTAAGTAGATGTTCTCATCACTTGATTTGTCTTTTCAGGTGCCACAGAAAGACCTCACCTCATACTGCAAGTATTAACAATCAATATTGTGCCTCTTGTGGACTGTCCAGGTGAATTCATGCAGAGATCCAAAGGCTAAAACACAGACTACTCCTCTGGCAGAGAGGGAGATGGGAGGAGGAAGTGACACTGATTAATCTGTGGTCGTTAATAATGTTTTTAAATCTTGCAAACAAAGATAATGATATGGGTAATCAACTGTCTTACTCCAGGGTATAAACTGATCATCTGCTGGGATAAAATGGGAATTCCTATAACACACATTTTCTTGTCCATTGTAAAGTCACTTGATGCCATTAGCAGATTGATCATTTTCTCCCAAAGTCCAAGCTATTCATTACTTCCAGAAGGTTTTGAAATTAGATCAGATGATACAGGAATGCAGCTCACTATAGCAAATGCCAATATCCTCTCAATCATTTTGGTTTCCTTACTTAGTAATTGTATTTGGAATTTTTGTTCTCAGATCAAGTTCCAAATTTTACTTTTCTTTCTGTGTGCAGTCATTATTTTCACAGATTCATTTTAATTTCATGGATTCTGTTCTGAAGAGTCCTTATATAGGTTTGTACACTGCAGTCTGCACAGTCCCCTGAGCGAGGACAGAGAACTGAACTCACAAGGACACATCAGAGCCTTGCAGGAAAATCCATAGCCAGTAACAATGCCACTCACACCACAAACAAATATTGCAATGAACAGAAGAAAGGAAAACTGAGAAGTGAGATAAAACCACAGTAGGGACAAGAATTAAAACCTAACAGTCCTTTATAGTATCTAATGGTACCCATGCAATTTGGATAAACCAGGCTTTGAGATCTTCTCTCTAACCTTTAAAAAATTCCGCAGTTTTGATAGCCCTTAGAGAATGCACAGGCTGGATGGACAGCCTTGGTCCCCAGAGGAAGCGAAGGTAAATAAGGACAGAGTTCAGAATCTGTCAGCATAACAGCTCCCATACATGATCCTGTCTCATTTCCTGCACTGGAAGCTGCAAATTGGATTTAGCTTTCTAGAGAACTCTGGTGAAATCTTTCTTCCAGATTCCCTCTTTGCTAAATTTCTGTGTGGCACAGCAGCAGTCACAAGTTGCAGAAGATCTATGTTTTTTTCAGAGAGCTTCTTCCTATTTCTTGCAGAGTGAAGTGAAAAGAGGCCAGACTGATGTCAGGAAAGTTTAGAAGCACCTGTGGGCCATGGGAATTGAGGAACACTGTGATTCTTTTCTCCTCACACATTGTACAAGAGCCTCAGTTGCTTCTAGGAAAAACAACCTCATGGTGTTTTGCCATCCACTCACATCTGCTCTCATTTGCTGAGGTTGCTAAGCAGGGGTGCTGGCTGTGGAGGGCAGAGCCTGGTCCCAGGGGGAGAATGCCAGCTCCTCTGACCACATCTCAGAAAAGGCACTATTTTCTATCACTGGTTTCACCTTAATTTTTCTCAGGACACCCACTCAGAGGTGGCAGACCCATGGCTCCCTACCCCTAGGCAAAGAATGTTTCAAGGACACTGTCAGCTTGTCATTTTCTTTCCTGTATTAGCTTTTAAATGTAACTGCAAGATTTGAGCAAAAGGCAGAGGATGTTGCCTTGCTTGAAGAGCCAAGATGATAAACACTTATCAGAAAAAGACAGGAAAATGACTCTTGGCTTCCATGTAACTTTGAACTCAAGTGGGAGCTTGAACCTGTGACCTGTTGCCCCTTTCTCATACTCAGTTTGCTGAGTCTCTGCTGAGAGTGAATCAGAACCTGTCCACATTGCCTTCATACCTGTATCTACTTTGCTGATGTCTTCCACAGGTCAGTCAGTTCTTCAGGATAAGAGTAATTCATGGAATTCCTGGCCACAGGATAAGGTGCCTGCTAAAAACTTTTTCAAAGCATTTAGAGGGAAAACCCTCAAAAATAGGAAAACTCATTAATATCTTAGAAACACAAAGAATACCATGTTTGGCCAAGAAAGTCCCTTATTTGTAAATTTCTATGAATGTGAGAAGTATATAAGGTAATAATATTTTTAGTATAATTTAGCATAATATATATATATATATTTTTTAGCATGCTACACTTGCCACTGTTGGAACATGGAACTGAAATAGAGGGACCTTTGGTCTGTCACAGTATGGCCTGTGCTCTTAATACTTTCTTTCTCACCTCAAACCTCCCCTGGCACTCACCTCACCTTTTCCAACATCTTTCAATTACTTATTCATTCTGCCTCACTCTTCTGCCACCCAGTGATGGATTGCCAGTAATTTTATGGGTCTCCTGGAAAAAAAAACTACTCCCACTTCATTTCTGGTAAAGCTGCATGGCCACATAAACAAGAAGGTGTTAGAAAAGGGCCAGGACTCATAACCTATTCATTTACAGCCAGGAACATTTCCTAACATACATAGCCAAGGGCAGCAGTCACAGCAATGCTTACAGCTTAACTTTCAGCTCACTGAAAATATTAATGCCCAATTATGCATGCACACATATAGAGAGATCATTAAGTTCACACAGGTAGAACTACGTAGAAATTTATATACACGCATGTGGGTGTGTCTACATAAATATTTATTTATCAGTACAGAGAAACTTAATGATCCCCATCTGTAAATGAGTGTCTGCACACATACACACATAATGAGTCTACTAAAACGATGCAGGGCTGTGAAGCAAAAAGGTTGTTTTTCTTAATATAGGTTTGGAGAGATGCTTAGCACAGGAGATGAAGTGGCAGAGGTAATAATTATGAGTAAGAGCTGCAACAACATAAAGCCCTCTTCTGGATCCATGAAAACATCTTGTCTCTGATTAAAATGGTACAAACTAGTCTGGATATACCACAATTGACTAGAATGGGAATACAGTGTGATTCCTTTCCCCTGTTGGACAACCTCAGGCAAGTAACACGTTGTGCCTATGTCTTGTCAATCCAGAAGTGTTGGATCTGACCCATCAGAACATGACATAATTAAAAGATATACTAGTCAACAGTGAGGGATACAGGACAGAAGTAAGAAACCTGTAGATTTCAAAAAGGCTAGTGCATTCTGGGCATTCATTGCATCATCTGAGAACGTCTAACCCACCACCCTTACGCATTTGAGTTATTTTCCTAGAGGACCCTGTGTTTTCACTGCTGCTTTCCACAGCAATGTGGAAATGTGCACACAGCAATGTGCTTTGGTACAAAGCTCCACACCAAAGGAGCTGAACTGACCATCTTGTCAGATGAGAGAAGTGTCGAAAGAGCAACAAAAGGAACTGCAGAAGAAGATGGTCAGCCAGGAATGGAGGAAGGACAGTGGATTCACTTTGGTTAAGAGGCAGTTCCAGGGCAGACCAGCACACACAGTCTCATGGTACTTCCCCAAGCATCACAAAACTACATTCGTAACAGAGTCCACCCAACTTGTAAGGAAATAATTCATTCTTGCAGCATTATAGCCATACAAAATTTAAAAATCACAGAATAATTTAGATTGGAACGGATCTCTGCAAGACATCCTGCCCAACCCCCTCACTAAAAGCAGCTCCCAATCCAAATTAGTCTGAGATATTCAGAATCATATAAAGCCCCTTCATTACTGATGTTCTTTAGGATTGTTTAGGACAAGCATATACAGCACAAAGCACAGAGGGTCCAAAAAGCCTAGGATACTCATACAGTAAAGACAGGTATGGAAAATGCTTACTTAATAGCTATGAAGTGGTATGAAAATGTGTGCCAAAATGGTTGCTGCTTTCTACAGCCCAGAGAGCCCCTCACAGCATGTGGCACAAAATGAATGTTGGGAAAGTCATTCTACTGATATATTGATTTTAATAAAATAGTATTACAAAAATATTGTTAATAATGCAGTATTTTAATAATAGTTGGAGTATAATGACTATGTAATACACATTCCCCTCAGAATATTATTTTTTTTAAATAGGTGAGCACAGACCACTTTGATGCAAATCTATGGAAGAACTTTTTTCTAACGGGAATCAGCCAAGACAACTAGATGAAGTATTTTTCATTTTCCAGGATGAAAGACAAACCTTTAAAAGCCACTAACGTACCCAGTTTGGCAGTACACAAATATGACCACAGCCTTGATCCCTCTGCCTCAGCGCTGCTTCAAATCTAAGAGCTCCCACCGACCCCATGATCAGCTGGGGGATCCTAATCCCAAACTGCTGTGCTCCTCTCATCAGCTTCTTGATATCTTTGGGATTTCTTCCCAGAAACATGAATTCCATGTACCTCCAAACCACCATGTGTTACCCTGGTTCAGAGGGTGGCAAGTAGCAATATAAAGGCATTGATTTCTTCTCAGCCAAGGCTTACACAAGCTCAGCATCACCCTACACTGCCCTTATAGATGAGTTCACTAAAATTCTAATTGGGAGAAATACCTAAGTGTTCTGTGTAGAAATTGTTTGCATAGAGCTTTATAAATGGGCTCTTTCCTCCTCAGTTCCTTTAATTCTGTGGATAGAAGTTTCTCTAAACATTCATTGCAAGTGTCATGTGAAATTTCTTTGTATGGCTTTTACAGACTCTTAAGAGTGGTTTTAAAAACTTCTAATGATGACAGTAATAATAAAGACAATACCAATAACAACAGCAATGGCAATAATAATGGTAATATGCCTGCAAAGATTTCAAAAGAAAAAGTTCTCAACAAAACTAATACACAATATTCAGCAAGATAACTCACTTCCTACATTCGCCACCAGAAGACTACAGAGATATAAATAACAATAACCTTAGATTTATAATGCATTTTTCATCTCAGAAGAAAACTGCATTGATTTATAAAGTAAATGGCCTAAATTCACAGCTAGTCAACTGATTAGCTCCACTGATTTCAATGAAGGTGCTGATGTGCAGATTTATGAGAGCTCAGATTGGTCTCTCTGCACGTGTGTGTGCATGTGTCTGCACATGTGTGCGGCTGGAAAGGGACACACGTTGCATAAAGAATTTCACAGAAAAACACCATATTAAACAACACAGAAAGTTACACATTCTCATTGCATTTGGAGAAAAAATTCACAGAGTGAACAGAATTGCAGGTTCTAATCTTTAGCTGGGAATTGGCATATATAGTTTCCCAACAGGATGCTCACAGCCATCTTCTGAAAAGGCTCACAGGTATATCATATGCTATTGAGTTTTGCTCTTTGCAAAAACAGGGCAAGGTTTGCAGATAGCAAGGCGACAGATGCACAGATATATTCTTCTACACAAACAAGGACTCTGCCTTTTTGAAAAAAAAGCCAAAGCCATGGCATTGTTTTGGAATAAAGGAAAAGTGAGTAGTGCTACCAGAACTGACACCACGTCTACTCCGATAAAATCTCAGTAGCTGTCTGTCACAGACACAGAGGCTGCCTTGTTTTGCTCCAGCACTGTTTGGGAATAAAACATAGGAGTGCTGCTGTGTAAAGCACAACCATAATTACTTAGCCTGTCCTTCCTAAGACAGTTTATCACAGGAGATATGGATGTGCTATACAGGAGTCAGCTACGCCCTCCTGAGCCCCCCCCAGGGCTACAGCACCAAAACATTTCTTCTGCCATGGCATAGATGGCATAGAAGCCAGTTCAAATGACCATTTGTGAGAAGAGTAAAATATGATTTTTCCCCAGCTCTTGAGCTGAGCTCAACTTCAAGTACAGACTGCTTCTCAACACATGGTCACTTCTTTTTGTGGAAAGCTGAAGTAGATCTGGGTTTTGAAAGGCATAACAACACAAATCATGCAACACAGTTGGAATACACTCAAGTCAGTAGCAGAAACGTCCAAGACACATGATTATTACCCAGTCCAAACTTTCTCAAAAACTGATGACAAGCATATCCAGCAGTCTACTCTGAGTTTCTCACTACCTGTGACACCAGCAAGGAGCTCCACCTATGCATTCATGCCATTATAAGTATGCAAATAGACTGAAGCCTAGAAGAAAATAAACTTGACCTGAATCTCTTTTCTCTTGCAAGCAGTGAAAATATGCAGGAACTTCAAGTGCAGATGCAGAAAAGCAGGAAAAGCAAATTGACTGAAAGATGGAATTTATAATTAATCTCCTGCCCCTGAACTGGAGTGATGCAAGTGTCTGATGTGATTAACCAAAGGTGCTTCTTTGTGCCACTGTAGATATGCTTCACAGGTGTGCCTCAGTCTAAGGCATCTTTGCCACCTTGCTTTCTGATGTTTTTCAGAAGCCTGTTTCAGGCAATTCAAAGAAGCACAGGTAAGAAGGCATTTCTGAAAGCAATGAAGGCAGTGCATCTTGTCCTTGCTTTGTTCAGAATCCCAGAGCACAGCGCTCTGATCTACTTTGTTCAAGAGGTCAGATAACTACTTGAAGATGCCTTTGAACTTAAAAACTTCCCTCTCCTGGTTGTTGAACTCAAATCCTGGCCTGTTCTTGGGCCAACGTCACTCCACCGGTTCTAACAGCCTTACCCAGCACTTCAGCACTCCTGGGAGGAGGAAGGTCCCGGCACCATCCCTGCCAGCCCAGGCTCCTTCTCCCATGGGATGGGTGAACCATAGCATACTAAACCCCAGACAGGAAGCTTATTCTGAGCTCAGCTCTGCATATGCACCATGAGAACACTTTTGCTTGAGCTAAAACCAGATGTACAGCCCACAATGCAGATAGCAAGCAACAAGGTTGGGGGATATTCATACCCACCAGCAATCTCAAACGAGAGTCATGCTGCACAACTGGAGCAAGCACAGAACTGGCATTAGGTACAACCATACAGATCTCCGACTTCTGAAGAGCACTGCAGACCCTGGGCCGTCAGATCCAAGGACTACAATCCTTGGATTATGAGAATAATCATGAGAATAATTATGAGAAATGACCTCTGGTTGTCACTAGATGCAACCTGACCAGGGCTACACCACTGTCCAGAGAAGCAGATTTATCTGCTGGTCTGTGTGAACTCCCAAGCTACAGCTTGGGACCATCTTTCCTTGCTATAGCCCCTGTCACTACTGGAGAGAGTTTGGCTCCATCATCTATTTGCCACATGATGCAAGAACATGCCAGCCAGGCCTGTGGCCATCAGCAAAACCCACAAAACAGCACCATGACTTCATGAAACACTGCATGTGTAGCTACACAATGCTGCACTGCACATCATGACATTACCAGGCACTTGGGGATCTCCATGAACCCCTTCTGCCATCACAACTTAAAATAGGAGCTGCTGTACTTACGTCATTATCTGGGTCTCTATGCCAGGGTCTACAAGGGATCCATCCACAAAAAGTGGTGTTGATGTGAAACTGTATTTAGTCCAGGATCTTCCCTCATCAAAACTCACCCTGGGATAGAAGCAGACAACATTTATATACATAAAAAGACTTACTCTAGAGCAACTGCAGCAATTAAACGTTGGCTAAGGTCTGCAAGCTCCAGCAGCTGGGTTTACAGACAAGCACCAATCTTTGCCATTTCCCAGCCCACTAAATTCATGCTCTTGATGTACTTTGAAAGATCAAAGCTTTAGAAAGCATAAATACTGGCAATAAGGATATAGATATACTTGATGCAGCTGTAGATCAGACCTCAAGGGATCAAGAGGCTTTGCCAAGACCTGTTTCTGGGTCTGGAATATGAAGCACCACTCAGAGCATAAGCAACCCTGGCCTGAATGCATGAAAATTGCTTTCACCATCACAGGACATTTTGACCCATCCCTGTATCAATGCCATATAGCATTAGCTACAATCTCTCTATCCCTATTAGTACTTTAAAGCAAATTTGCCTTATTTGTGGGAGTGAGGAGTGTAGAATGTGTGTGCACACATGCATCTGAGCATCTGGATCTGTCTGGGAGGCTCTTGGTGGACACCGAGTCCTTCCTGCTCCAAGCAGGTAGAACAGTATCTGACATGCCACCAAAGGACCAGGAGGCCACTGTAGTGTGTATTATAAACCAACCTCAGATCTCTAGTGTGCAAAGCCAAGGCTGGCAGTCACCATCCCCTAACTCTGCCCCTCACGTCACTTAGCAAGACACCTTCACCTGACTCAGAAGGCACCTGTGCCAGAACAGGAAGTTAGCTTTACACGAAAGACAGAACTCTGGGAGTACAACAGCACACAGAAAGATTATCTGCCCTAAATCTATTTATTTAAATGTATGTATCTTCCCATACACCTGTGCATTTTTATGCTTTCTGCTTGCATGCTTATCTCTCTAAAATAGCATTTCAACTTCTGGGGAACAGCATGCTTCATTAGCTTAGCTAAAGTTCTCTCAGCTTTTCAATTACCCACCCCTCTTTTCTCCAGCATGAAACTTATTGTACAATGTCTCAGCCTGAGAACTAATAGATTTACATGTACCCTTTAATCTATTCCACTCCTGCCCATAAAACAGGTGCCTACTGAGGCAATATGAAGCAAATTCCAAAGCCCCTAAGGGTACAATTTTGGAGGAAACCTGTTGGAGCGTATTGATAACAGATCTAAATCACTACTCATTTAATAGAGTGGGTGGGGCACTCGTAGTACTGCACATGCCATTTCAGGAGACTGAGTGTAAAAGGAGAGCATCCAAAATGAACCTCCCCAAACAAAGGTGAACTGAGCTCTCAGCTTCTATGAAAAGTCAACCTGTGACCAAATCATCCCCAATATGTAAGTACAGGCACTTGTATTAATGTGCTTTTTATGTCTGAGGAGCCTTCACAATTAAAGACAACTGAAACAGTTACACCTGGCCTGAATAATACAGTAACAAATGGTTAATACATGACTTGCAGCTTTTTCAGTAAGTGGCTCCCCTTTCACCCTTCCAGAGCTCAACCTGCTGCAGTCTGACGCACCCACTGCTGGTGACACCCACCCGTGGCTAACACACACTTCTCCTTCCTTGACTCATACTTGGCTTGGTCTAAAGACTGGGACATGGTCCTGATGTCCTCTTTCCTGAGGGCACTTTAGTTACAGCCATGACAACTGAGTTACCCGCCAGAGGCTTCCAGTCACACCTCAACACATTCTATCCATAGACTGGAGTCTGCAGCTCATCTTTAGGAGTCTGCCCTGTGACTACTGTCCTCTGTATGTCCAGTTACGGAGCCAATACATCCCATGGTCAACAATCCACTATCACACCATGACTAAAGCAGTCATTTCTTTACTTCAGGTAGCAAAGAAATGGGCTCAAATGCAATATATTCAAACTTCTACAGAAATCTATGTTGCAGTCATCCCAGAGTTATCTGTCAGATCAGAAACATAAAGTCCAGAAGCTTTTTATATTGAAAAAGTAGCTGTTAATGTTCTCTAAGTACATCTCTGGAACATAAGCTTGTAAATGTGTGAAGTCAACATGTCTTGAGGTGTCCAGATTTGGAAAGACTGCAATTTCACTGGAGGATTTTGTACAATAGTAACTCAGGTAGAGGAGACCTTAAGACCTCATCACTGCTGCCAAACACCATTGCTTTTTTTTTCTATTTGACTGAAGACCACATTTCCTGTTCTGCATGAAAAGTAATAGACATGCGCTTAGCACCATCAAGCTAAGAGACAACTCAGTATTGTAGACAGGAAAACATCTTGTCTCTGAAAGCTATTTCTAATTCACTTCTGAACAGCATTAGATGCTGGGTAGGTCAGTCCATTAGACATGCGCCTCTTTCAATCAAGCCCCGAGACTGAAGGGGCATGTCTAATGGACTGACCTACCCAGCAATGAACACACCCATTTTCTGTAAACAGCGTTAGTTCTGAATTTTAGAATGTTTAACTGGTGCAGGAGTCAGAGGGGCAAGAGCTAAGAAGAGGCTAATTTTGAGCAGTATCTTTAGTGCTTAGATTGTTATAACCCATTTATAGCAAAACAGTGTCTTCAGCTGAGAAATCATTTTGCCCTATTTCACCTCCAACTCTAATCAGTTGCCACTACAATATCTCTGGAAACTGATAGTCAAATACTAGAGGAGTTAGCAACATATCTCTGTTGTCCTCATCTACACCTACTGCCCTCTCCTCTCCCTCCCTTTATCTGTCTTATCAGATTAATGTTAAATTCTGTAAACAAAATGTAGAAACGAGAGACACAGCCTCTCAGAAATACCTGAAGCCCAAAGGTTGGCCTATTACTTAGTATATGTGTGTGTGTAGGAAAGAAACCCCACCTGGAGGCTCACAGTACATTACCAGTGCAAAGAGTAATTCATACATGTAGATGATTATGTACGGAGCCATTATATTTATAAAATGGTGCAATAATCATTATATTCATCAATAAAACCACATTGATGGTAAAATATAGATAAGAATGACTTCATCTACTCATTTTATAGACACTGGCACCTTCTCAAAGTAATGTTTCCTTACCACATGTGCCAGATGGGCACTGACGTGTGTTTCATGGCCACTAGTGCCCCTCCCCAGTCCAGAAACCAAACGTTGTATTCCTCATCGAAGACCTGCAAACAAATGAGGTACTGCATGAGTGCCCCACTCCACTGGGAAGAGAAGAGGCAGAAGAAGAATAGCAAAAGGCTCCATGCTTTCCTTTGCTGTGAAAAACATACCTGTCTCCAGGAATTGCCACCATCAGAAGAGATGAACACGCCAACATCCGTGTAGGAAAGTTCAGAGCCAATATTGCCTGTAACACAAGTGTCAGACATTCCTGTATGGATGAACACACTAATGAAAATGTTAATTAAATTTCTGACATTTAATGCTGGAAAATTAGAAATTTAAATAGGTTGAAACTCTCCTGTTACCATCATGGAATTCAACTAACCACATAATTGTTTCAAAGCTATTTCAAAAAAGTTCTGGCTCTGGGAGGCAGCACAACTCAAGAAGGGTGTTCTCAACAGTGCTCAGGATATAGGAAGTGTCTTACTGTCCCCCACCTAATTTTCTTCCCTGACACCAGCAAAAGTGACCAACTGTTTAAGATGAGGCTGTAAGGAAAACCTGATACGGGCAACCACATAGAAAGTCAGTCTATAGGGATGTCCAGGCTCAAGAGGATAAATCTACTGTGTCAGTTCAAAGGTCTTAGCCCAGTATCTTATCATGAGTTAGAAACTGATTTAAAAGCAGCAGTATAGGTTTTGTATCATCATATTTTAAACACCAAAATGGAAAATCCAAATTTTCAAACAGGGATTTACAGATGGAGGCAAGGAAAGGGAGTAAAAAGGCAAGAATTTGGTTGTTATCACTTCGTTCTGTCTGTGCAAAGCTGTTCTGTTATTTCCTTCATTCTTTCCCTCTCGTTTTAGCTGCATGCATTCAAACCTCACAAAATGTAACTCCCAAACAAGTCAAGATTTAGCAGCTGTACAATTAGATAATAAAACATAATTCTTCCATTTACAAGAATCTAACCTCTGTCCTATACCAAGTGTCCAAATTTCCAATCATTGCTGGACATGTCTCACTGTAAATCAAGTGTTTGAGCAGCCAACACTTGTGAGAATAAATTGCAAAGCATATCCTTGAATGCATTCAGCAACATGGTGAGATGCTCCTGTTGTTGTGAAACTGGTTAGTGGAAACAGATGTGTATATTCCCAACAGGTAAGGCTTTTTAATCTACAAAGTAGTAAGGCAGAAATTATATTCTGCCTTTTAAAGGTTAATTGTTAGACTGGGAAAGCATTCATCCCATGCACTGGCAGCTTGAAAAGAACCTAATTTACTAACAATTTAGATCAATGCCTAGAATCTCACCATCCTGCTGCCTCTATTTGCTTCCTAAAAGGTTAAAAAAAAAAGCTTTTGTAATTACAGTATCATGAGTCGGGCTTGTTCCTAAGCATCCATCTAGTGCAACCTGCCAGGAGTGATGACTCCACTTGGCTATGCATAGGGATATCTGGAGGTTTAAACCAAATTATCTCACTTCATTTGGCCTGGATCAGTGAACTGGAAATCACATGGTGTCTCCCTTGTTGAGATATAAATGTCATGAAGGGAACCCGTTTCAGGTTCTGGCAAACACACAGAAGCACAGAAGGACATGAGAATGAAAATGGTTGGAATAGTGTAAGTTCATGCTGACAATATGCTAACATCACACACTTGCAGGCCACTGCTATGCTGAACAGGACCAAGGAGATAAACTGAGCCTTAGAAAGAACAGTTAAGCTATTTGGACATATTTGAGCATATGTAAGAGACTGTTTGAAATGACAGAATTGCCTACATGCTTCAGAGGCCAGCTTTCAGTAGCACCAGCCATTTGGAAGCATTTTGTTAGTCCAGCAGCTCCCACAGAGCTGAGTGGGGTTGGTAGCACCATCCATCCTGCAGATTAATTACAGTGGGTCAGCCACTGCCACCATGAAGTATTGTAGCAGGCTGTCATTGAAACAACACAACCTGCCAAAGCATTTTTTTGCAGAGCAGCCCACAATACCAGTAGCCCGTGCAGTGTTGATTAAATGCTGCTGGTCTTGCAGCAATACAGGGTTGAAAATAGGTGCCATGCAGAACACAGGCACCCATGAAGCCCAGGCTTCACCTGACAGACTTTGTGACAACTCTGTGCTTGCTACTCAAAAGGCAGAACATATTTACATCTTCAAGTAGCCCATGGTACTATTCTCATCCATGGCACTTGCAGCAATCAGATACACATCCATCAGTGGTTGTAACAACATGAGAGGACCTAGTAATGCCACTTGGTAATGGTACCTTGAAAGTATGGGCTGAGACCGGCAGATGGGTTATTGTAGAGCAACAAATACCTGACACCTTTTTTGAACTTGGGGCCATACACCTTTTCCTAGCCCATAGCAAATGGGAGTTAATGTGAATTAGCTCAGCACTTGCTGAAACAGAGCTGAAAGGTTTTACACCAATAGGGAATACCTCATATACTCTCAGGCTCCCAGGGAGGTATGGGTGAGTGGTGAGAAGCACTTATGTTCTTACCTGTTGCCACCAGCAGCCCAGGAGCTGTCTCTTTGCTGGAAATACTCCCTGAAGTATATGGATTTTCTGAGAGCTGCAGGCGCAAGTGCAATGAGCAAAATGGCTGTTGACAGAAAACAAACAAAAGGCGGAAGCTTTAATATGCAGCAAGTTAAAGATCAGAGGAACTCCTGGTGACTGCACACAGATGCTCTGATCCTTCTGAAAATGACCCCTCTGTTCTTAGCACACATAGTTCATACGTTCCTTTGCAGGAACTCTGCACTACAAACAAGCATGTCTGCCCTTGTTTTATCAACAGTCTGACTTAGAGCACTTTTCCCCAGAAACTTTCTTATTCTGACTTGAATTCTATGAAATACATCAAGAAAGAAGGTCAGAATTTTCCCTTGAAAGTGATGAAGCTATAGAAAAAGAAATTTACTTAATTCATTTAACACACAGAAGGTCAAGAGAAAAAACACAGGGAGAGTTTTGTTAACCTAGTGACTAAAATAAGCAGCTCTGAAGGAATCAGTAGTGCCTTGAAAAAGATTTGCCACTCACCAGCTGGCAAAGTACAGGATCCCCTCTTAGATCGGTGTCTGGTGCCTGTAGCAAACGCCAGTCTCTGCCCTTGTTGTAGGTAATGAAAGTCTTGATTTGGTCATCTATCTTCCTGTTAGCCAGGAATATGCCTTTGATCCCTGCTACCTAGGAAAAAGGGAGAGAGATGAAAAAAATACATCGGAAGAACAGGCTGGAAGCAATGTCCATCTGAGCACTCTGAGGAGTGGGAGGTCTCTGTAAAAGCAAAGAAGCCATCTCAATCAAATCTTATAACACTGAATGGCACTGACGGTACATCTTGATGATGGTTGAAAAGCTGAAAGATCTCGTGTGGTTTCTTATTAAAAATACCCTAGGGTATATCACCGTGTCCCGCAGCCGTAGGGAGGAGGAGAGAAGATCCAGCAGGCAGGAACTGTGCAGCAAGATTGATCTCTTTAATTATCTTACAAACTCTTCTATAGACTTTTTTCTTCACAGTCTAATTGGACAAAGTATCAGTCACCCCTTGGGGTGATTGGCTAAAATCCTAAAACATCCATTGTCAAAATATTTTTCTACTGTACTATAAACAAGACTTTTCAAGGTTGCAGGTGGCTTGGTTGTTTACATAACTCTGCTACCTCTTCTGTGAGAGAGAAAAGTCTCTCACGGACTTAGAAAATAGCAAGAAAATCCTTGCTAGCAGCATTTTTGTATCCACAGTTTCTCTCCTTAGAAGAAAAAGACAAGGATGGTCACAGAGCAAATCCTGAGGAAACAGCCCACTTTGGGATTTCATTGAGTTCTTGCAGACAGGCTGATGATGGGCTTGAAGGTGCAGCATGCACCAGGTCACACATGAGTCCTGTGAGCTTGAGGATGGGGTCTGCCCCACTGCCTCCACAGATTGTCAAAACAGGGGAGGCAGCACATCACATCAGAAGCAGTGTGGGATCCTTTTGTGTACCAGAAAAAAAAAAATCAACACAAAAGATGGGAATCCTGAACATGCTGAGACACTGATGTTTTGCAAACTTGATTTCTCCCTCTTCCTTCCACACCCAAATTCTGACAAAATCAACCCAGTTGTTTCAAATGTTTTGATTTTTGTCAGCAGAACCCATTCCAACAGAATATGGTCCTGTCAAAACATCCCCAAGAAGATTTCATGTTGAGTCTGGTCTCTGTTGCACAGCTGCGAAAGTGAGACAGGAAGAAGGAACTTGCTGCAAATCTGCAACTTCCTGGCAACTGTCACAATGCAAATCCTTCTATCTAAAGCCCCTGGAGTGACACTACTCTTTAAATGACCCTGTGAAAATCTATTAGCATTTAACAGTGACAAGTCTATGATAAACCACTGGGGAATACACAGGTTTGCCCAGGAATGGGAGATAAAGCATGTTTGTTTTAGCTGGTTCATCACAGCAAAGAAATATACTTTTTCAGAGGCAGGAAAATATATTTAACCAGGTGAAAAAAAACCATAAACCCTGTCCTTCATACTGATCAATGTGTTATTTGTGAATTTTCCCTCATTGACTTAAGCTATCTTGATTTTTATAAACAAATTGATTATGTTGTTAAATAAGCATTATTCTGGCTGAAATAAATAAATGTACAGTCCTAAGTTCTGCATGTAGCTGCAAGAACATTTCTCTGTGTAACAGCAGAAATCAGCCTGCAACCATTTCTATTAGTATTACAGATCAGTTGTTAGCTGCTGGCAAAGCACTGAGCACTGAGATCTTCCATCCAACAAGTAATAACACACCAAAACCAGAATGCTCTGAAGAAACCAGGAACTGGAACTGCTCTGAATGGACTGCTGCTGGCCAAGGCTGACAGGCCTGGCAGAAGCATGAGAATGGAAGATAGTTTGGGGTAGAAGTTATCCATCTGTCATCTCTGGGCAAGTGGCACCTACAAATGTTTGGTTATAGTTCACAAACTGTTCAGTGCTCACTAAGGCGCAGTCCAGATTCCCTGCCTGCGAGCAGGTGTCTCTAGATGTCCAAGGGGAAAGAAAAGGTATGTTTAGTCCTTCTATGGATATCCACACTACGGTGAGAAGGATAATAGTCTTCTCTTTTGGAAATGACACACAGCTAACTAGACACTGACTTGAACCCAACCAGTTGTTGTACCCATAACAGAATGCACTACATCTATTCTCACTTGAGTCAACTCATCATCAAATCCAGGAAACGCCACAGGGCTGATCCCAAAACAAATGAAAATCCTGGGAGGTTGGTAAGAGATTTACACTTGCTTGAACTAGCAGGCAGTTGCTGCTCTTTGTAGGGTGCCCTTTACTACATACCTCATAAAGGTCAATGACGATATTCCCCTCCAGTCCCCGGCTGCTTTTCACATTTTCCAAGGCCAGGGTGAAGTAGACCCCTCGGGTGTCTGAGATGTACAGGTTATATGTATCATTCTGGTTCCACTCTTGAACAGCTGCAAAGACCTGATTCTCATCTGTGCTGATAATATGCATGTCCTGTTAAAAGAAGACAAAAGGCCTGTTACTGAGGATCTCTGTATTTCTTTGCCCTTCGGGACATGTAGTAATTACCATGAATTATGAAAGAATGGAGATGGAGCATGAATTATAGGTATGTTTAACAACTTTCTGTTAGAGCAAGCCAATAAATTACCAGCATTGTGACTTTTCTGCATTTCATTTTTTTAATAATCACACCCCAGGCAAAGGGGTTTTGCTTTCTTCATTTTTGGTACCTTCAAGGAATTTCATCCAGTTTCATTTTTTATTTATAAATTTGAAAGTCGGTTTTATCACTCATGGAAGATTCACAGCCTTGGAGCATGGAGTCTTCACAGCCACTAAGCATCATATGGCACCAGGCTAAAAGCAGTGATAATTTTCATTCACATGCTGAACTAATGGGCTTGTGCTTCCAACTGGCAGAGGATGGTTTCAAAAAACCTTGGAGTTCACATTTATTTGAAGGTGAGGTATAGGTATCAGTTTGAGCTACTGCTGACAGGGATTTTTAATAGCACACTTTCCTATTGAGAGTTTATCTGAGATCAGTTATCCCACAATATACAGGCTATCAAATAATCCACCCACTAACCTTCGCTGGATTTCTGCTGCTGCCCAAGACACAAAAAGTCTAGCAAGGGTTTCCCCATTTAGTTTTAATATCAGAGAGATTTGACAGTGCATTTTCTCAGTATTATTTTAAAACAGGTTCATGGAAATTACTTTCGGGGTGGTGATGAGTGTTGAAGCACTTCATCCTTGCTACCATTGTTGAACAAACTGACACAGGTTCAGCTAGAAGCAAAATGACTGTGGTTTTTATATGAGACTCCATTTATCTATTTGTATCTATTTAAACTTTCCCTAGAGTGCCAAGGGGCCTTGATTAATTCCTTGCACTGTTTCTGCATCAAGAAATCATAATTCTGGAAGTCTCCCAAAGGATGGAGTGACCTGATTTCAGGAAAGAATATCTGGGGGAAGATCAGCTCAATATCCTCATCCTGCCTAGGAGGCATCTTAATCTTTTGTGTGAGGTATCTAGATGAAAAGTTGGGATTGATTAAATGGGGCTATTTCTAATAGACCTAACATATCCTATTGGCATGGGATGGGGAGAAAAACCATTTGAGGGCCTAATTCTCTCCCAGTGAGTACAATCAGTGGGAGATTTGCCATTTCCCTCAATGAAGGAAGACTAAATCAGGAAGTTTGTTCTTGCCCAGCAGCTATAATTCCTTAAAGATTAAGGAGGTACCCAACCTATTCCAACAGTGTGAAAATAAAGCAAAACACCCAACGACTTCAATCTGTTTTCACCACTTGCAGTGGAAATATTGCATTAGCCTGGTGCCAGCCTCACATATGTACAACTCCAGCAGAGTTCATTAATCTGCAGATGACAGGATAGTTATTACTGTACAGCAAAAATATTCTAGTGACTAAGGGCAGCATAAACAAGCCTCCTTTACATGGCTTGAAGACTTTTCCATGACACCTAGCTTTAAAGTACTTCTGATTTTTAAATTACAAAAGTACCCCTGATTTTATACTATGCACCAGTTCTAAATCAGGACCACCAACAAATCTGTATTATAACAGGTCACTTTCCTAGTCCTGGTGGCAACTATATTCTTGATACAGACAAAGATACCATTGGCCTTCTTGGCCACCTCAGGAACTGTCAACCAGTACCCCCAGGTCCTTTTCCACTGGGCCACTTTCCAGCCACTCTGTCCCCAGCCTGTAGCACTGTGTGGAGTTGTTGTGACCCAAGTGAAGGACCTGGCACTTCACCTTATCAAACCTCACTTAGTTGGCTGCCCAAGATACTACATGTCTATGTTCACACATGGCAGACTCACCTTAGGAAGGGAGTACTTGGGTAATTTAATCTGTGCAAAAGGCTCCCGTCTGTACGACACATAGTAAGTTGCTCTTCCACCAGTTGTCACCTATGGAAACACCAAACAAAGTGAGTGATGACTCTTCTGAGACACTCTGTGATGACACCTTTAAAAGTGCCTGACAAACTTTCTTTCAGATATCTTTTTTTATGACAGGCATAGCTGTCCCTAAAAGCCTCTGGGTAACTCCAAAGAAATCCCAGATTTGAGAAGGATGGAGTATTATTTACTTAAGCTGTGCTATTGAACTTTCCATTTTGTCTCTTATGATTCAAATCCAGTGTGATTTTAACATCTCAGGAAAAAAGGTGCTGAGTGGGAGGAAGAGGAGGATCTGGTTTCATCACATGGTCCAACTCAATTACCTTGGGCAAGTAATTTAAAGTCTCTGTGTGCTTCTGTTCCTCCCCTGTAAGTAGGAGATAATCCCTCTTTTCTCTGCTGCTTCTCAGCCTTGTCTGCACTGTAAGTCCTTTGAGGCCAGGATTGTCTTCCAACAACCTTTCACAGTGACTAACAGCAGAGATCCACACTAGCACCATTTAATGCCAACAGTAAATGTGCTCTTGGAAAGCTGGAGCTAAGCTCTTAGATGCCCTTTGTCACTATGAAACTGGTTTCTCTAAAATCACGCTCTCTGAAAAAGGATGTGTGTGGGGGGAACTGATAGACATCCAAATCTGCAGTTTTATGGGCTGAATGAACTAAAGCCTATGCAAAAATGCCATGCATCAACGAGTTCTAGCACTGATAATTTGTAAAATATGGGATTTAAAACCTGTCAAGACTCACTCACTCTTGCTGTAGGTGTTCTTTCTGGAGCCATCTCAGACCTGGCTAAAATAAGGCTTACATCAGTGAATTTCCTACATTCTGCTGGTTGGGCAGT
The DNA here is from genome assembly GCF_000738735.6 of Corvus cornix cornix. Lineage (NCBI taxonomy): Eukaryota > Metazoa > Chordata > Aves > Passeriformes > Corvidae > Corvus > Corvus cornix. The sequence continues at coordinate 11,321,085 of NC_046336.1, forward strand.
CTTGCAGGTCTTAAGATAAAATAATGCACACAGCACTTGTCTATTATATGGAATGTCACTTGTTGGCTTCTTAAGTTTCCAATAAAGCTAAGAGAAAGGCCCTAGATTCTCTCCTAGATATACTTACTTTATCTGGCAGTGATATTTGAGAATGAGCTTACAGAGAACATTGCTACAGCATCAGTTGTATTCTCAGCAATGATAGCACCTCTAGATAGTGGCTTTCTTCCCTAGAGAAGCTGTCATTCGAAGGACATCCTATTATTGGTCATGAAATTTGACATCTAATCAACTCAAGGCTTTTCCGTTGACAGTTTGAAAAACTGGAAAGAAAGGAAGGTTTAGAAATAGGACCAGCTTCTACACTAAGACTTCCCCTTCTGATTTTCTTTCATTTCTACTTGTAATGTCATCATAACTGTACTTAGAACCCTCAAGAGAAAAAAAAAACAAAAACAACTATATATATTATAGCACACACAGCATAAGGTCATCAGAATGACCTATATATCATATCTAATAAACTCTCTGCAGATAACCTTTAGCTAAAGCCAAGGGTAAACACAAACATGAAAATCTAAAGCAGCTTGCCTACGGACCCAGAACAAGCCAGTGGAAGAGACAGGGAGAGAACAGCAGTCACTGGACTCTCACTTCATGCAAAGTGCACTGGGGACGGGCACAGCAGTGAGCATTTCAGGTCCTGCTCTCCAGCTGTGAGGATCATAGAATCACACAATGGTCTGGGTTGGGACCTTAAAAACCATCCAGTTCTTCCTTGTTCTCTTTCAGTTCAACACCATTCCTCCTTGTCCAAAGTCCCCCTCCAGCTCTCTTGTAGCCCCTTTAGCTACTGGAAGGTGCCCTAATGTCTTCCCACAGCCGTCTCTTCCGCAGGCTGAACAAAGTCAGTGAGTTCTACTTCTGAAGGATAAATTTCCCGTCTAATACATCCACATCAAACTAAAATTTTCACAGGAGAGAACAGACTGTGCAGTTGATTCATATTGAGTCCAGCTCAAAGGCAAAAATTAATGTTTGCAGTAATTTTATCTCTCTCAGCTCTACAAGCATTGCTCAAAGGATCCCACACTTCTAGGTCATGTTGTCTAAATAGCACAGGGAATATTTAAATATCCCCTCTTCTCTTTTAATATTTATGACCTCCACTGGAAAATCCAAATTTTCAACTGTCACATGAACTGAATGTGTCCAATGACTACTTGGTAAAGACCTTGGGTTCAATATCCACTTCTTCTGATGGGCTGAGATGGTCTTCAACTTGTAGATGAGGACATGAATATTTACGTACTTTGTAAATGCTGTGATGACCAATTAAGATTAGGAACAGTCCAACAATCTTGTAGTTAATCCAGTGAACATAGAGTGGCAAAAATATCAAGGAGTGATCAAATTCCACTTTCTGAGCCACAACGGGATCTACTACAAGTTTTCCACACTCAAAAGGTTTTACACAGTTTTTTTTCACTTTATCCCACTGAAAACTGGTACCTGGAGAGGTTTGTTTGTATTAATTGTTTGTTTGTCTGTCTCGTTTTTAATGCAGAAATTCAGGATTAAAACACTGTTAAAAGTTCAGTATGCAATAGTTAAACTCCCTTCCAGGCTTCTACCTGGACTAGGTCACCTTGACAAGGGTTTAGAAATAGAAATCTTTGAGGTTTGTGGTCTTCCTGAGCCAGATAATATGAAGCCACCCACAATTCTGCTGGCAGGAGCTATGTAAGCTTTTCCCAGCCAGGATCTCATCTTTGCATGATTTACATGCACAGTTATAACAGCTCCAAAAAAATGATCAAGCCTCCAATAAAGTTTTGGCAAGCACTGTGATACAGAATGAATTTTGGAAGGCCCAACTTAATTTATTTTGATGAACTTTTCCTTTTCCTATGAGCAAATGCTCCAACACTGTAAATCCCAGAGATTATGGCAGCATTTTGCCCTCCAATGCCTCCTTTCAGTTCACATTTGATGAATGTCACCCAATTATTTGCTGTGAGCTCATCTGTCATGCTCAGTACAGAATTAGCTGGGTTTGTCTTTTTCCTCCTCCATCACTAATGACTGGATCATTAATCTGTTTTTCTGGATTTCTACTTTATGTGTTCAATTGGGCTTCTGGCCAGTGGAAATGATTCCTATGGACAAATGTGTTTGCCATCAAGCACATCTGTCTTTCCTAACCTGTGTTCTTCCTTCCTCCCTCCAATCATGAGCTACTACTTTTGTTTTATACTTCCACATATTGTATCAAGACGAAGTCTCATCTAACTTATATCAGCTGGCACTTAAGAAGAGAAACATGAGAAATTTCTCTTTAAAAGCCCTCAGAGTCTGAATATGTTGGCTCATTCCCCCTCCTGACCTGTAGTGAGACAGAGTGCATCAAACATACAAGAAAGCAAATACGCTCACAAGACTGCAGAGAATTAGATAAAGTTTCTCATGGAATCTATTTATCTCCATAATTTCTGTGACATGTCTAGGAACACACAAAGCCATTTCTCATGTTAATGATTGGATATGATTCTTTAAGGGCAGGTTTTGCTTCTTTTTTGGTGGTTTTTTTTTTTTAGATTGACGTTCCTCTTAGGCAAAAACACCTGTGATATCTAAAGAGTTTTGAAGGCAAGCAGAAAGAGCTAAGAGGTCCCAGACTACAAAGACGCCCTAGATGATGTCAGGAACTGTAGATCACTGTGCATCAGTCTTCATTATCATCTTCCTGGCTGGCTGATATTGAGACTCATAATTTCCAATGTAAGGCAGGTATTGATGTAACAAACATGAAATTACTAAATCTCAGAAATGCCCCTGGGCTAAGCAGGACTCCATCTGCCTCCTGCTGCTCAAAGAACTTGCAGAAAAGTGAGCAAAAAGCTTGCAGAACCACATTTTTAACTTCTTGTTGAAAGTAAGTCATTAATAGCATATAGTTGATGTTATTTTCAATAAACACCTCACTTGTTTTCCGAGGTGATTCCTCTGCTTGTGGAGTACCCCTCCTTTCTAGCAACATAAAATGAGCTGGTAGGACTCAAAAGTTCAGGAACATTCTATTGTAGCAGCCTCCTGGATCTGTGCTCTCCAGCTCCATAGGGAGCCCTGGCATCCCTCCTCATTGCTATAACTTTAGGTTCCCTTTCTCCTTCTTGTGGGCATAAAATCCCCCAAATCAAAATGTGGGTTAAAGCCCAAAAGAGTTATGACAAGTTCAGCAAGCAGGCTGCTCCACTGACACCCTTAGCAAGGGATTTTGGGGTTCTTCAGAGACAGCCCTGCCTAGGCCTTGCACAGATTTGTGAGTATGAGGATTGAAAAGTTGTGCCTCGTCTCCCAGGTCTAACCACAATTCCAGTCACAAGAGGTTCAGAAGATGAGGGCGAACATTAACCTAGTGTAATGTTCTTCCTTCTTGATTGCCCACCATGGCGAGGAAAAGCAATCTTCCAGATATTTCTGTGTAGTGAGGTTCTCCACTGCCCCAGCATAAATCCCATCATGATAGGTACCATCCAGTCTGAATTATTTCCCTGTGATTTTCATTAATATCATGCCTTCTGCACAGTCATTGGACAATACGCAAATACCGGAGCATGCTGTGCGGTTTCTGTGCACAAAGCACCCTCAAGTTGCCCGGTAAATTCAGCAGGCTTGGAAAACATGACACTCTTTAGAGCATCTCATCCATCACAGAAAATTTGCTACGACAAAGGAGCATTTATTATACTGGCCCAGTCCCTGTTCACCTCCCTCTCCCCTCAGAGCAAAGGTGACACAGCTAAAGGACAGAGTAATCCTGAGTGAAAGTATTGCATTTGTTTTAAAAGCAGCTCCTGCCGAAAATGTGCCACAGTTACACCAAAACACAAGCCACATCAGAGCTGCAGATGCACATTACCCACACAGAAACCAACTTGAGAAGAGCATAATTGTACACATTAAATCTCTCTTTGATTTCAGAGGAAACATATGAGTTTGCCAAGGCAATACTTTACATCTTCAGCTGATCAATCAGACAACGTGAGGGGAGGGGAGAGAGTGATAAAAGAAAGTACAGCACAAAAAGCCCTAGAAAGGAAATCAATAAAAAATAAATAAATAAATAAAGGAAAATGTTAATAGGGTTTTTTATCAAGAGATGTTTAGGCTCAAGTTCCAAATGTGATATTTGGCACAGAAAAGACAAAACTGTGCTAGAAATGGATGAAAAGCACCCAGCAGTGAATAGGAAAGTAGCTAACTACTTATTGCCTGTCTTGCTTTAAGAAGAGCTTTTAACTAGCATGTAGGATGCACTTTCTTTCATCTCTATGGATTAATTTCCCCCACTGGAGCGCTGTCCAGCATTTTAAATAGGAGGGAGAGGAGATCAGCTGTAGCAGGCATTATTCACCAGTAAAACAGGTGTAATCGTGTTCATCATTTAAACGTCTCCATCCTATTAGTTTCATAATAAGCTTTTAATGATTCCTTCAATAAAAGACTCACAGACCAACCCCTACAAGCTGGAGAGTGCTCCATTGTCCCGCCAAACCGTTTTCTCTACCATCGATCGCAAAGATAAAAATCAATCGTAGCTAAGCAGGGTGAAGTTAAAAATAAATTGCATGGATTGATTTCTGTTAAGACCTTTGGCTCCCAGTTAATGGAGGAAAAAATGGAGGAAAGAAATTTATATTTGAACATGGTGTATTTAGTTTCTATGAAAATAAAGAGAAGGCTCTACACTGGGCAATAAATGTTTAAGTTCTCCCCTCTATCCTGTTTCACTGCCGAGAAGTCTCATGTTAATAAAAAAAAATTAAATAAAAACCCTTTTATTCCTGGGGAAATTTAGCACTTATTCTTATTTAAGTTTTTAAATTGATAACTTGATAACTGAGGTCAGGATTCCCTATGAATTAGCATAAGCTCAGCTGTGACTGTTGGTTGAAGTCTTCTCACCTGATAAATGACTTCAATTCAGCAAATATGCTCATTTAGCCTATCCTTAAATACTCAATAAACTTGAAACATACACTCATGTCCTACTAAACATAAGCACTTCCAAGTGTTCCTAAACAATCATAGTTACAACCAGTAGTATTATTAAACTACTTCTCTGAGCTGAGCTTAAATATAGATAGCTTCTAGAACCAGGAAATTTTTTCCCCCTCTATAACACCCCAAAGAGAAATGTCCCCCCCACCTGGATTCTAACGTTATAAATAATTTTTTTTTTTTTTTTACTGAGGCTAGGGGAAAAAAAATGTTATCATAACTATATCCATCCTGATAAAACCAGAATTTGATTCAGATATAAAGAAAGTCTGTAAGTGCCATTTTGCATTAAATTACTTCAGCTGAAATTTTTGTACATACTCTGATGAGACATCAGGCATCCAAAAAAGGAAATATTATCCATAGGTTTTGTAAGAAGTTATCAGTGATTGTGGGTGAATACTGACATCTGCACATGTTTTAAGGAGACTTTTCTGATGTAAAAGAAGATTGAATTGGTTCAACAGATTTTGGCAGAAGTGTTTGCTCCTGTGAGCCAGAGGAGTTATTCAGATGTGCACTGTTAAGACTCCCACTCAGCTGCACCACACAACAACCTCTGGAGAAATTCTGTGTTTTTTCTTTCTCACTCAAGCCAGTGAACAGGCTGAGGTGCTGCCCTGCTGTGCAACTCCCTGAATTAGGCAGAAATCTTCTAAGTTCAGAATTACTTCAGAAGGTGAAGAAGAGCCAGATAGAAGACCAGTATCAAAGAAGAGGATTTTGACTTAAACTTTTCCCTTTCCACATGTAATTCCTACAGTTCCTACAAGAACTGCAGCTGCTTCTACACTGCTGCATGAGCAAGATGTGAGTAACCACATCTCTTGCTCTAAATGGCAACACCACAGACCCCATCACATTCAGGAGGATTTTAAACCACAGCCAAGACCCTCTCTCTCTCCCCAGCTGCCCTCACACTCCTTTCTAGCTTCATCACATCAACCTCAAAACAAAGGGCCACCAAGAGAGCAACTTAGCTTTTTGAACATGGAACCTTCGTATGTCCCAGGACAACCTGAAGGAATATGGAGTCAAGAGGAAGATGTGCAGTTCCCAGGAGACTGAATCACAAATGAAATGGCAAAGAAAGAAGACAAGAAAGGTTCCCAGGAGAAGTAGCAGCAGGGGCCAGGTGAGAGACAAGACACTCTTGTGTTTCAGCCTGCAGCTAAACACCTTGATAAATTATGCCATAGGATGGAAAGGGGAAGTGGTAGCCATGTTCCCACTCTTTAAAGGCCTTGGAAAATGATAAGGTACTGCCTCTCAGCATGCCTTTCTGGTTAGTGGTGCAAAGCACTCCCCATTTAAAGTGGAAATGGACCAGGATCTAAAGCCAAAGGCCAATCCTTTTCAAACAAAGTTTACAGGGATCGTTCCTTGTCCTTATGAGACCACCAGTCAAAGAGAAATCAGACAGGGCGCATCTCCAAAGGCATTTGTTTGGCCTGCATCACCCCCAAACCCAAACCAGGTATCAGCTGCTAAATCTGAGGAGTCTTCTGTACCCAGTAGCATTGTCACTGGTATGGAAAGTACTGAAAGTCTGAGCTACAATTCAGATCAACTTCAGCTGCTCTCTGCTGGGATAGCAGAGTCTGCAGCATCCTGGAAAAAAATAAAGACATAAAAACAACCAAGACAGGTATTGATCACCTATCCACACATCTCTGCACTGACTTACAGCCAGCTCAAATCAAAAAGGCCAACGTAACCCTGAGGGTCTCCAAATGCTGACAGAGACAGAAGCATAAGAGAGGAATACGGACAGTGATAACTGCATGCTGGACTAGACTGGTATGATCTCTGGGGGGAAAGCCACCCACCTAAGGGTTTACACAACACAGCAAGATTTATAGGGGGAGGGAAATATGAGACCCACATCTACAGCTGGGGAAAAAAAAGAAAGAACAATTTTCAGAGACCAAATCCTTCCTCAAGTCCCTTAGGATCTTGTGAGTATGCCCAAAATCTTATCTGTCCCTTTCCTAACTCTATCAGTTCCTACTCATAAAAAACAGTGCGTCTCCCTGTAAACTTTGTCCCACTGATGTCCTTAGGTCACCAGCACTATAACAGTAGTAGTGCCAGCAGGCTTCATGTCACACATTCTGAAGAGTTTCATCACTGTTTGTCCCTCTCCTGATACCTAGGCTTCTGTGTGAAAACAGTCCTCACACAGGTCTGCGCTGGGAATGTCATCCCTCTCCAACAGTGGCCAGGCTCATCCAGGGTGGGACTCTGGCCACCCAGAAAAACCACGGAGCCATTGCACCCGAGATGCTTGCACATAACCTTTGGGCAACCAGCAACAGCTACTTTAACTTGGCAATACTCAGCTGTCTATGGCACCTACAGGTCTGCCCACAAGAATGCTGCTCTCTGCAAAAAGCACTGTCCCAGAGCAAAGCTGATTCCCAGCAAATGCACGAATTCATACCCCCAGGACTTCTCAGACCACCACAAACAAGCAATAGTGTACTGGGACTTATGTGGCCCAGACTCTCCTCACTGCCTGCAGTAAGTGGTGACATTTGCTCGTGCTTTCCTGCATTTTTAGTGGGAAATTTTGATCTGTTGACAAGGAAACATACACAAATTATTCCTCCTCTTCTCTTTAAAAAACCAAGTAGCATTGATATTATTTTTTTACTTATAGGAAAATAAAAAAGGTGTTCTCCAAACAATGCTGTCTCAGTCAAAATAGAATTTCCTGAAAAATAGTCACCATTTTAATTAAAGCCTATTTAATTTTCAACACTTTTCAGCAACCTGAGCAATTCCACTAGAAATAATGATACAAGACCTGCTTGAAAAATACCTTTCCCAGAATTCCCTCTGTAATTTATTTTTTAACATATTAATTCTCCAAAGTATCAGTACTCTATACTCAGACATAAACCAAAAGACTATCCCTGATCCCTGTGTCTTATAATGTAGGCTCTGCACATGAAAATACTGTAGCATTTCAGGTAATTGTCAGGAACCAAATATTCTAGGCAGTTGCAGGTTATGTCTGCACCTGAGTTTGGAAAGTGATACTGAATGAGTACTCACTAGAGCACAGTTATGTAATTGAACACCACTGACACAGATATTAAATGGCAAATTTATCATCAAATTAGCTCCTTTTTGGCTATAGTAAATAAGTCCAGATATGTTCCAAGGTTTTATCACAAATAAACGACCTTTTTTGCAAGTTGTATGAATTTTAAGTATTAATCATGAAAGAAGATGATGATATTGACTCCTGGTTACACCAGAGCATACTGTGAACTGAATGAAAACTTACACATGCAAGAGAGGGTAAGATTTCCTCTTAAAGTATCAATTTATGCAGGATTATCCAATCCAATCTTAGTGGCATGCTAGGCATCCTTAAATAACTATTGATCAATCGAACAGAAAGTCAGTCAATAAATTCAGAGTGATGTCCTACCGTTTTATTCATTAGAATTCTTCCTACTCTCTCTTAGTAACTATTTCTTTCTTCCTTCCACATTACCTTTTACATCTTTCCTCATGGGCTATGTTATTTATCTCTTTTGCCTGGTAACCAGTGCCAGTCTTTTAAAACTCTCTTCAACAGAAAAGAAATTTTCAAGCATAAGATAATTCTCATTTTCTTTCTTCGTACTGTAATTCTGCAAGATCCTTTCAGAAGTGCTGCACAACAGGAATCATTGATTTATAATGGCATTATCATACCTTCTGTGCTCTTCTTTCCCCTAACCATTATGGATCACTGTATCACGTTTGCTTCGAGTGCACAGTTACACAGGTTAATGTTTCCCAGCAATCTTACACCACAGGCCTGTTCATCAACTTGGTTAAAATGGATATTCACTAGTAAATAACTGTATGCAGATAATCTGAAACATCGATAGCAATAGCTGGAGTTCATCCTCCCTAACTTTAGCTGTCACAAAATTCGGGGTCTTCACTAAGCTCTACTTTGGTTCCTTCTAATATTAAAGAGAAAGGCATATTCAAAGAGAAACCTATCTCATGCTGAAATAGGTGAAATAGGAGATAAATTGACCCTGAAAGTTTTGATCTCTCCACTCACTTTAGAGGAGCACTGACTACAGATTTAGACTAAAAAATCTGCTGGTTTAATGACAAAAGTTAAAAGAAACAAGTTCCTCTCTCCACTCCAAGACATTAATTCTGATTTGTTCCAGAACAGACATATCAGAACTCATGCACCAACCCTTTATGCAGCTATTAAACCTCACCAGGTTCTTAACATTTAATTTGATATTTATTTATTCATTTCTGTCTAATATTTAAAAATCTGAAGACCTGGCTCCCACACTTCTGTCCAAGATTATCCAGACTGAACAATATGTGCGAGACACTGCAAACAGTCAGTCTGACACATCCCATAATAGGCAGCAACATCGCAAGGTTTGTGAGACTAATAACATCCAGGACATATCAGCACTCCTACATATGTACCAAGCTAACACTCTGCATAGTCCATTGACCATGTGCTGGACACGGTGGATTTAGCACACCTTCAGCTCAGAGTGTGCTGTGAATCTGAAGTGCCTGCGTGTCACTCCAGCACTGCATGGACTCAATCCCTGCCCAGCGTCTGCAGCCACTTACAACTGGCTGCTGGACAGGCAGAAACCCTGCCAGTGTGATACAAAAAGCAGGGAAAGGGAGAGACAGCCTGGGAATGGAGAGTCTCCTGCCCAAAGCAGAAGCAACGTTCTGTGTGTATATTTAACAGCTTTTTGAAGCGTGGGGATGTGATTTTCAAGTCAAACACCCATTAAGCTATAATAAAACCTTGCTAAGAATAGTCAAGGCACTTGAGTATTACATATACATACATGCATGTGTTTGTATACATACACACACTTTTTTTTAACTTGAAGCATTTAGCAGCTAATAGCCTGAGCTGCTCACTGCTGATTTGAGGCAGAGGAACACACGCATCAGGCCCATGTCGTTGCTGTGAGATCAAGATTCTAAACAGAGTGGCCTTGTTTTAACACAAGTGAGAGCTGTAGAGTCAGAAATGTCTGTAAGGCCTCATGCTTAAAGAACTGGATGTTCCACAACACCTTTAGCCACAGACATAAACCACCACATTAAGAGAGTCTCTCTAAAATACCCCTTGGAGAACAGAGCATTTATCGATCAGAAAGCCGTTGCCTTTAGTCAAATCATGACTTAATAAGTTGCAAAAACTGCATTCACAGTGTTTTCTAGCAGTGGGTGTCCCCCATGCCAAAGGAAGCAGTAGCAGGCTGGGTTTCATGGGGGATTCAGGGGAGCTGTAGCTCCCATGGCAGTAGGTCATCTCCAGAGCAGCAGACTCCCCCACTCTCAGAATTCTGCCAATGTTACTCAAATGCATGCAGTTTTCATACTCCCACATGTATGTCCTCCCAGGCCATAGGGATCCAGTCCTCCACCTAATCCCAGCACAGAAATATCAGTCTTCCCATTTATAAGAAAGTTTTACAATAAACAGAGCAAAACTTTCTCATAATTCGGATACAGTCAAGAAAAATGCTCCCTAAAGGGAATAAAATAGAAACTTACTGTGACCCAGTCTCACTCAAAAAGGGAAGTGTGTGTCTTTTTTGTACCACCTGAATCCAATCCTCATCTCATTTTGTTCCCCCTGCTTCAGCACTGGTGACAAGCAGTTAACATCACCATGTCTGTAATCTCTGTGTCTCCTGAGCTTCCCACGATCTGGAATCACCACAGCCTGGCTCTCAGTTTTTAACCAAATGGCACATCTTCAGGAAGTGTTCTTCCAGACTGTACTATTCATTCTCAGTCTTCCACAGACACAAAATTTTGAGAGATGGCCCTGTTCCATCCAGCCCATGTATTCTCAAAAAATCTCAAAAACATGTAGTTTCTCATTCGATTTCTGTCACTTTCTCCTCATCTCCAAAATCATCACCAACTGACAAATTTACAGCCATCTTTCACTTTGAAGTTGCCCTGTAACATCTTTTCTCAATCTTTCTGCTCTTTTACCTCCTACTGCAAATTTTGGTTCACTCTGTTAGCATTACTTGACTGTCAAATCAGCATAAACCTTTCCAGTTGTTAAAACAATCATTCACACCTTTCCTTTGTTCTCCTCTGTTCTCCCCAACTCATTTTTAGCTCCTTTGTATTTTACAAGTAGCCACACAGTTGTGAAATCCATGGACCCTTAATGAACAAACTTTAAAAATATGTAAGATTCAAGACATGTGATGAGCAGAGAGATCAAGTGCTTTGTGTCAGACTGCAGAGCCAACGGGATGGACTCCCAGCTCTTATGAACTGTGGTTCCATGTGCTTATCCTAAGACTATGCCTCCTCCCTTGCACAGAAAAAATTCCTTGTGCAGGCAGAATTAATGTCCCTGTTGTACAAAGGCAACTTACCTGGATGAAGATGTATTCATCCTGCACAACAAGGGAGCTGACATCAATGGAGCGCGAGAAGGGCCCACTCCTTTTGGTCTCGGAGCACTCCTGGATCCGACAGGTCAAATAGTGGGTGTCTGCAATGGGAGAACATGGACACATGAGTTCCCAGGTAGGAGCCACTTGGCTGTAAACACCATCAGCAGCTCAAAAGAAGTTCTCATCTCCAACTAGGCAGATGTTATTTCATGATCTGCCTCCAGCCTTTGACACTGTAACTGCTCTCTGAAGTTAGGAATTCATCACACTTCGACACTTTGCCATTCCCTTCCCTATTGTGCAGACATCCCTCAGGAGACTGAAGCTCAAACCATAAATGAAGGGTACCAACCATAAGTGCATCAGAAAGCTGATGATGAAACCATATGGAGCAGAAGAAGCCACCCAGGTAGAAATTACCAACTCCAATACCCTTCCAGAAATCATATCCCAGTCTTCCCTCTGAAACATCCTAGCCTTGTTGACTGATTTTAACTGTGGTAGTAAAACACAAAAAAAAGCAAAAAAGCCCAAACCAACACTATTATTTAACTTATTTTGCTGTGAAAATGACAAGCATCTCCCAAAATTAAATCTTTATAGCCAGCATAGGCTAGGAATGAAAATGCCATGGACATGAAATAGCTGAAGAGTCCCAACAGCAGTTATATGCACTGCAAGAAGCATCAAATGCTTCTGTCTAGAGAGAAGATGAGAAGAGCATCACACTAATGAGATCTTGTCAGGCCTTGGTGTTGTTTGAGAGGAGGAACAGGACTGGGAGAAGAACATGAAGACAACAGAAGGAAAAGGCACACATACAGAAACTTAGAATAAGAGAGACGTGCTCACTTCCAGCAAGTTGAGAGGGGTTATAGGGGGTTAAGCATTATTTCACTCAGGCTAAGAAAGGGCCTCATGAAACAGAACAATGAAGGTACTGTGTTTCTGGATGTGTGTAATCTAAATATGCCATCTCTGCTTTTCAGCTGCTCTTCTGAAAACTGTAAATCAGGGAGAAAATGAAAATACTACTAGGATGACAGCTGGAGTGATAAAAAGGGTCATATCTTTTGCAGTGTGGCACTTCTACAGGCTTCCCAGATTCAAATGCTTCTTTGCTTTTCTACAAAGGGTGAGGACAGACCATCAATGAAGTAAACAGCAAGTTAATAAGGGCTGGGGTGAGCCTGGTGCAGTGATTTTAGATCACAACAGAACCTTCTAACATGGATCTTGTCAAATTGAGCCCAAAATGATAAAAGAGAAGTTTAAAAAGACAGTCACTATCCCAGAAAAGCTGCTTACAGGATTCTCCATCCCAAAAGAATCTGCCTTGTCCTTAGTCTGTGTCCTTGCAGTGACAGCAAAATGTGGGGCAGCGGAAAGCTCTGGAGGGGCACAATTGAAATCCTCCAAGATTCAGCCAGCTGCCTTCCCAGATGCTAAAACAAGATTCACAGACTGGTAGTTTCCTCTTTTATAGTCTTGTCTCACCAACACTCTTAAAAATGCAAAAAGAATGCAAGTCAGAGGCATTAATAATTAGACTAATAATTTCTAAAATATTTTGTCTAAAAACATCACAAACTACAACCAAGCTTTAATCTGATAAAGGTCCATGCCCAACCACCCAGTGACTGAAGGCCCCTGTTTGAAGGCTGCAGACCTGGTTCTGGGTTGATGCTCCAGGGATTCCAGGTTAATAAGGGCTACCTTAATAAGGGCTGAGTCAGAGCAGTCGCACAGGTCTGGTGCAGTAATGAAATCACAGTCCCACTGAGGATGCTAAAGCGGCAGAAAATGTTGCTGGTGCCAGCTCAGAGTGGTGATTAAAGTGCATGGTGAAAAACACCTGACCTGGAGACAGTGCCAAATAACCAGAGTATTGGAGCTGTGCTTTCTCCCAAAATAAAATACCACCAGCAGCAGCAGAGAGGTCAGACTTTCAGCTGGCATAAATTAAAGTTCTTCATCAATTGATATACACACACTTGGCCCAGAGCTGCTATTTAGCTCCTCAGTGTGGAACCTAGGACAACCTTGCAGTGGATAAAAGCAACTCCTCAGAAAACAAGATGGTCTTAAGTGCTGCCATGCTATCCAAAGAGATCAACAGCAGTGACTTGCTCTTTGAGGTAGCTCTAAAATTAGGCAGAACAAGGAGGAGAGGTCAGGAGTTGTATTTTTAGAAGCTCATTCCCTCTAGTACGTTCTCCCACACAGTCGCCTGGATATTCTTATCCTTCCAAAAAGGGAATAATTTGCTGCTGCTGAGTGACAGAATGGGAAGAGGAATAAAAACCTGTCACAAATAAACGCAGATAAATCACAAGTGTTGACATGACAACGAGCTTCCTGCCTATCAGGAAATGTGTCATTTTGAGTGTCTTACACCAGCAATCAAATATACTCAAAGAATGGCACCTGATTAATATTCACAAGGAGATGGTGGTAGAGAAGGGGGGTAGCTCACTACCCATTTTCCATTTAGTCTCTTATTTATTTGTTTTCATATATTTTAAAATACAAACCTATTAAAAAAAAAAAACCAGACACAAATAAAATATCTTTAAACCTGTCTGCTTTAGGATACCAGATAAAGTTAAGTCTTGCTTTTTTCCCACTTCCCCAAAAAAAATAAAAAATAATTCCCTTTAAAATACGTTAAAAAATCCAGTAAAAAATGCAGCAGCACCCAGTTCAGTTCCCACTTGTGTGCAACTCAAAGTGAGAAACAATCTCAAGTCCCTGCTCAAGCTCCTTAAAGGGTGCCATTCACAGGGCACATCTTCTCAACATAGAAAGTACAGGGTCTCTCAACAAAAGTCTCAATTTAAGAGAGAAGAGACCATCCTAACTTCCAAGCTAATATCTCCCTCTCCTCCAAAATGAGGTAATTTTGCACCCCCCTTTTGCACAGACACAAGGTAAAAGGACATCCACCTAGAGAGGCAGGTGACATGAGACTAAGCCATGCCTCCAAAGCCTTGCATACCTATCACTGAGAGGTGTATTTCTTAAGGGAGGTTGTTTCTATCTGGGGATTCCTTCCAATTTATGCATTGTCCTATACAACACCAGAATTAAAGGGTGTTTTGGTTTTCAGGGTTTTTTTCGCCTGTGGATTTTTTGTTACTTTTGGGATTTTTATTATATGCCACTGCAAAAGGAGTTGAGAAGAGCTCCCTACTTCCCAGACAGCATTAAAAACTTCTCATGCTTCTAACCAACATCCAGCCACTTTCTCAGCTCATCTGTGAATGTGGCAATATGGACATCGAGCAGCCTGGAGGGTTTGCTGTAGCTCAAATCCCAGCATCCATGCCTCCGCACAAACCCTCCCCACCTCACTTAGGATTAGGGAATGGCTTTCACAGATGTGCAGCCATTTTCCAGTTGAGGAGCTTGAACCGCCTCCTCATTGCTATTTAACACAGTCTTCCATCTTGAGATTCTGGAATGTATTTTTACCCTTTTTGAAGTGACAAAAAGGAAACAATTTCTTGAAACTGGAAGGGACAAACTGGTGAGATAAGCCGAGCTACCAAGTCTCATCTATTCCTGCCAGCCATGCCAGCTTTGGCAGGAAGCAGGAGCACAAGAGGCTCTCCCCAGAGACGTGGGTCCCTGAAGGGAGGCAGTGAGACAGTCAAACCTGTTGTGTCACTGTGCTGAAGGCTGCAAAGGGCCAACCTGTGAGCAGGTCACTGTGAGTTACAGAGACACAGGACCGCAATTCCTGCTCCTTCCTTAATAAGGCAGCTGAAAGCGGGGATGGCTGGCCAGCATGGCTAACAGGGAGAAGGGCAGCTGATGGAAACAAGTTGCATTGGCAGATTGGCTCAGCTTAAATCAGGTCCTGGTCTTAGGCAAGATTTAAAATCGTAAAATCATGAAGGTTTCCATGGAAGGAAGAAAAAACTCACTGGCCTCAATAATTTTTCCCCCAAAGAAAAAGACATGTAGACTCTCCAGGAATTAGTTACACTGTTTTATCTTTCTGGTTAGCTTTTTTCCCCCTCTTTTTCCTATAATTCAAATCCTGTTTATTGCACCGTATCTGTGAGCGGGGCAAAGATTAGCTCACCGAACATCAGAAAGTTCAATATATCCTTCCCAGGAATGCTGGTGGGTGCTTGTGTCAGTGTGTTCATAATAGTTCCCTTGCATCCAGCCCTGTCCTTGCTGCTGCCTATTACACCCTGGCAGAAGGCACAATGCCCAAGGCTCCTACATATTTTTATAATACAAAAATGCAAGCCTCGATTATTATTCTGCTACAATGACGCTGCCAAGATGTCGAAAAAATGTGAAAAACTTCATCTGCTACAAAAGATGGGAACAGCTTGAGATCAGATAGGCACTAGAATTATCAGCATCTTGCAGTATTTAAGGAGACTAGACATGGGGCAGATGGGTTTTTCAGAGACACAACCATTTCTAATGACTGGACAGACAAAACCATGTGGCAAGATGTCTTGAAGGACAGACACCACGGAGGTGAACAGGACTTCCAGCTCCCAGATCCATAAGCTTATTGATAGCCCTGACTCATTTATGGATGAATGAGACTCCAGCATGCCCCACCACCTGCTCCCAGCTCCAGAGCACTTAAAAAAAAAAAAAAAAAAAAAAAAAATTAAATCATCAAATTCAGGAGTCTAATCCTAATACCATTTCCTTTCCTTCCCCTCCCTTCCCCACCGCTTTTTCTCTTTACTTTTTTTTTTTTTTTTTTAAATGAAATGCATGGAGGAAAACAGAAGAAGTGGAAAGAAAAATGCCCAATCTAGAAGAATAATGTATTTTTCAAGTAGCCAGTGACATTGAAGGCATGGATTCTTCTACCTGAATTGAACTATGCAATGGGAATACTTAAATCCATGTCTGTTAATGCATCAAATAAGTGACTGGGCCACCAGACTGACCTAAAAGAGGCATTAGAGAAGCCTTTCCTTCCTTCTGCATAATACTGAGGAAAACTTCCATCAGAAACTTTCTGATCGAGAGGAAGTAACTGTGGGGCCCTGTTTTCCAGCAGGTGTAAGTGCCTCAGCCATTTCACTGAGCACATAAAGGCCCAATTTGGTTACAGAACTAACTGGGAGAAAAGTTCAGCACCCCATTCCTGAGCACCCAGAGCTGTACAGTAGTGCTCTGGGGAGGCTGTCATTGCTCTGTAACACAAACTAAGATTCTTTTAAGCTTTAAAACCTCTAATTGGAGCAACACTGTTCTTTTGTGCTGTGCTGGGAGAGGAGTCATTTGGTACACTCCAGCAAGGCCAGCACAGCCCAGCTGGTCTGGGATGGTGCCTGCAATGGGGCTGTTTTGCTGACACCACCAGCCAAGCCTGACTTTCAGTGGAACCCTCAACACCATTAGCTGCCAATTTCAAAATGCTGAATTTATACATTAAACAAGAATGAAGAGCAAACCCCTGAGCAAACAAGACCTGAAGGAAGAGAGCTGTCTGTAAGCTGGGGATACATCTTTCAAACATTTACATCCTTGACATATCCAATATTCAAATAGCTGGGTGAGCAAGTTTAAACTTAGTTTGAAAACAGACTCCATCAGCAGTTTGTTTGCTTGCTTACTTGTTTTTTTTTTGTTTTTGACCACTTCTCCCATCATACCTGTGACAGTACACACAGCAGCAAAGGCACTGAAGATGCCTCCCTACCTTGTCCACCCACCTGTCGGCCTGTTTCGCTTTTTCCACATATTCAACAAACAGCTGTCACCCCTGAGCTTTTATTGCCTGATATTTATTCAGCTGCCATCACTAAATAGCTGTGGGAGGCCAATGAGTGATATTAGAAAACCACCACCTCAGAGAAGCCAACTTGATAGACAGGAGTTTGTTCACACATCTGGCCTACGCAGTGCTTGACTAAAACAGAGAAAAGTTTTCAACCAACAAAAATGAGGCTTTTTCCCCCCAGAAATCCCCTAACTCTTCAATCCTGTGCTGGTTTTCTACACTGACCCTGCACCAAAAAGGGACACTTGTCCCACTGCTCCCATTTCCTCACACTGGAGTAAAGTTCCACACCAGAAGCAGATGCATTGCTATGCTGCAGTTCCTGTGAGAAATATCTAGAACACTTTGGAGAGAGTAAGTCAACTTACATCTAATACCATTGTCTTTGCTGGAGATTAACTACATAGGAATCCATTCCACTGCAAATGTGACTAGATTCATTTCAGTGAGGAGTTAAGAATTTTTTTTCCTATTTCCTGCTTTAGATCCAGGCACCTTTTCAAGGCCCATAATGTTTTATTATGGAACACCTATTCATACATTATGAATATAGCAAAACTAAAAAATACTTTCAGTACAAAACAAAGGGGCATAGGGACATTCTGGCCAGAGAATAAGTCTGACTCCAGGTAATTTCTCAAATTCCCAGGTACCACCCAGCTGTTTTGAGCACCTCTGGAAGTCCACAGAGGTTCCATGGCACAGTGCTGGTAGCCCAGCTCTTTACAATTGATATAAACTACATGATACTGGAACAGCTAAATAGGGAACAGAACAGATGTCTCCTTAGCTCAACAGATTGTGCTTCTGTCCACCCTCTCCACAGACACAAGCACTGCAGCCCATGACTTTCCCCTGCAGTCTCAGGATAAGAGCATCACATCAAACCCCATGACCCACATCTCCCCTACCAATTAAAATGTAAATGGGGAGGTAAAATGGGTAAAGTGAATTCTCATTCCCACTCCATTCTTGGCTCAAAGCCCAGTTTTTAGCATTGGCTGCAGGCACTCACGTCCATCAGCTGTCCGGGCTTCCATGTGCACAAGGTCAGGTTCTTTATCCAAACCAGCCACTGACCTGGGAGGACAGAGAGAGAGAGAAAGAGAAAGAAGACAGCCAGTTAGCTGAAAGGCTGCGATCAGACAGAGATGGTGAGGGAAAGCAAAACCAGTTCAAACCTACCTTGGGACACCTGGTATGTAGGTCCCCATCTTGTAACATCTCATCTCCCTTGTGTTTCTACACAGACCACACTCAGGGGCCCTACACCAACCTTCCCAGGCACAGGAGAGTGATCCTGCCTGTCCCCTGTCTACAAGATCAAGACTACCATGACCGTCCCTGTGGTGGCAAAGAGAGCTGGTCCCAAGACCCAGTAAAATCAGAGTTCTGTTTTAATGCTGAAGGAAAACCAAGGGCACAGCAGCCTCATGCCTTCAGAAAGCAAATTAAAAGGAGGTTTTATTTGGCTGATTAGAGACACGAAAGACTAAGTTTCCTAACTTGCCCCTGATTTGCTGGGCAGTCTTACCGTTGTTTACCTCCATTTCTCCATCTTCAAAAGAAAAACAGTGAAGCACATATGGTGAATTTCTGATTTGAAAAAGGTGAGAAAGCACTCAGTATTCACACCATGACCCCATGCCATCCATGGTCCTTGATAATTATGGAACAAGGCACGAGGAGTTTCTTTAATCTCACTAGCTGAAACTCAAGCACCCCAAGCCAAATCTTCCTGTGCATTGTTATTTACTCCCTAAAAATGTTTTTCAAAGCACATTAAAAAGATACCTTTCCTCCTGGAAGAGGGAAAGTCAAGCCCAGAAGAGAAATGTTATTATTAGTGTCCTGGATGATAAGAATCACTGAGAGATGAACATTTAGTCCTAGCAATGGCTAGCAGGGGAAAAAAAAATCCATAGATGTCCACGTGATTTATGGTGCTGCCTCTCCTGAGTTAACCACAGGGTTAGATTAAAAAGGGACAATGACAAAAATCAGTTTCTAATTTGGTGTGAGTTGAATTTGATACAGTAGATTGTAAATAATAGATTCCCTCCGAGCCAGCCAACGTTCAGAATTCCCCAACGTTCTGAAAACATTTTAATCACATTCTTTCGCTGTTTTCATCCTTGGGGCATCAACAGCAGAAACATTAAAAATAATAATAATAAAAAAAAATACAGATGCTCTGATATATTTTTGTGAATCCCACAAAAAACACAGCAACTGAAGCAACGACAAACATATAAATGTGCTGGAGTTCAGCTAAGATCAGCCAGTGCTGCACATGTCAAAACAACTACATTATGACCCACTTGTGTAGGTAACTGAAACTGGCACCGCTCGTTAACGAGGGCACCACATCGATAGCAAGTCCATTCACAACACACTGAATTGTGGCCAAAAGATAGCAACACAACAGAACAAAGCAGCACGGGCAGGGCTTTCATCATTCCACTCACAGTGAGAAACAGTCTGCTCCTTAATCGCTACCATCAGTTCCAGGGTGATCCCACAAGGAAGAAAGTGCTGTCTGTTATTAGTAAGGATGCCAGAATGAGCCTGAGTTCCTGTGATCAAGCAGTTAGTGGGGTCAAATCTTCCCACTACATGGACACAGTTAAAAGTGACAGTAGGATACATAGAAATTCCTTTAAATATCAGTGAAAAACATTAAAGTGTGCTGCAGTATTAGTCCCCAACGTATATAGAAAGTAGTCTTTCTAGTCCATTGCAGAAGCTTTCTGCCTTTTTCAGATGAGTAGCACTAATTGCTGTAATTTCAGTCATTCAGCAAGCATCACCCTTGCCTATGACATGCCAATAGGGACTACAGGGATACTATCATATCTATTCATCACAACTTTATGAAACAGAGTGCTAATTTCAGCATTTTGAGGCAAAGGTTGGGAACACTTTAGGGACTTGCCCTGCAGCCCTTCCCAACAGGTTTCCTACTTAAATTCACCCTTAAATGCACTCTTCTGGCATCCATCCTTCTGGAAGCCAGACACCAGGACTTCTACTCAGAGCCATTTGGTGTGTCCTGACACCACAATGTCAGGTGGCCTTACCTGGTCCCCTGACACCCTCTGGGTCATCCCCCCCCCCAGATGGAGAGGGCACTGTATCTCCCCCTGTGGCAATGGGGCAAACCTGTTCCTGGCCCAGATAATAAGAGACATCAGTCTGTGACAATACTATTCATTCTAAAAGGGACTGTAATTAGAAGAACCTAAGCATATCCCAACAAAATCCAGAATACTCATTACCATTGTGCATTTGCATACACAAGCTCTGTGGATCTACTCATAATGCCTATTAAGTGTGCACCAGGGAATGAGAGTAGTCTCCTGAAACATGTCATTCTAGCTTGAAGTTCCTTTCCAGTGCCATTTACTTGTTCCCTTAATTAGTTTTGACAAGCCTAATAGTTCTTTTCAGAATAACAATGATGACAAAAAAGGACTAGCACACAGCACACCCCTCGTATTCCTCTGTTCACCAAATAGTGCTCTGCAAGTCAAAAAGCTCACAAAGTGTTTTGCAACCCAAAATCAAGAGAGGCTCCTCTATCTGCAGGCAGATAACAAGCCTGAAAAGTGATGCACTGGTCATCCTTCCTTCGCTTATACCAATGACTGATTGCAAAACAGATCCCCAGTCAATGCTGTTTCTTCATGCCTCACCTCACATCTGTTCCCACTGGCAAAGAACAGAGCTTTGCTTTGCATTGCTCTGACTCTTGAATTCAGGTATTTTTAGTAAATGGTCTCTCGTCATTTGTCTGGAGGAGCTTTACATGAAGAATGCAAAAAAGTCAGCAGTGGAAAGAGCACGATGTAAATGCAGATCCTGAAGCACAGCTGCAAAAACACACACACAGACTCTAAAGCTACTCCTTTATCCCTTTATCCTGTTGTAACTCTCCAGCCTTGAGAATTCACTACAACAACCTCTCAGGTCTGCCAATACAGGAGCAGCAAGAAAACAAGAAGAGACACATTCATAGCCTTGTATTTTCTCACACATTATCTCTCTGAAGAACATCTGGAGGATGCACTGTTCAATATTATTTAAGCAACTGAAGCTTGTTGAGAAGAGATGTCAGCATCCCGACTTACAGAACCAAGTGCAGCCCACAGAGTGGGGTGGCTGGGTAAGGCTTTCATGGTGCTCTGGCTGACAGCTCTGTTCAGAGGCTTACAAAGACAAGAGTATTTAACACTCAGGAGCCCAAGGTCCTGACCCAGGTCACACCTCAGGCTCCGTGCACAGCTCAGCTCTGTATTCTCTATGTACAGAAATACCAGACAGCAAAATTTAAACCAAGGTTCACAAAATGCACCTGTGTGTGCTGCTGTCTTGGATGGCCACAGGGAGTAAAAAAAGGCACCCTCACTGTGAGGAATGGAGCTAAATCAACATCCTCCACCATCCCTGCTCATTAATCACCCCTCACATGAGAAAATGCTGAGAGGATGCAAGCAGTAGTGACAGGAAAGGTCAGTTTTTCCTGCTGACACATTCCCCAACTTGCTGTAAAAGCAGTTTTCAAAATGTGGAGCCTGCAGCCAGAATTGCAGCAGGCATAGGATAATTTTCCAATTAAGAATTCAAACAACCTCTGAATTCCATTAAAAGGAAGCAATTGTTATTTTTTTCTATCTTCTGCTGCTGCTTTTCCTTTCTGTTCTCATGGTAGCTCTTGATTTTTATGAGATCTTTCCTCCCTTCAGAAGAAGACTGTGTGTTCTTTAAAGTTGAGGGATGGACATGATCCTGGGAAGATCCTTATCTCTATCCTGAGGGAAGAGCATTGTGCATGGATGCACATTTACTAGGCCACTCAGCTAATATTTCATCTCTGACTGGGAGGGAGAGCCAGTGAGAAGGGCAGGGAAAACACAATATTCTGCACTGTAACTATTCCTGAAATGTTTTCCTATAAGATGCTGTATACTTCAAAATAAAAAAATGCCAACACATGCAAAGAAATGAAAAAAGAAAAAAGACTCTCCTGGTTACCTGCCTACTTCACACCCCAGCTCACTTCTACCAACTCTAATGCCTTTCCATGGAATAAACAATTTTTGCATTTTTTTCTACCCATTTTGCAGATGCCAGCTATTTAAAGGTGAAAAGGAGCATTGAGATCTGGCTCCCCTAGCATCTTAAATCAAAACAGCTGAGCAATTCCACTTGCCTGCTGTTGATCCTTCCTCCCTAAACCATCAATTGAGAGTAAGAGATGCTCTATTGCTCTATCTCCTGGACCCACTAGTTTGGGAGGTTTGAGTGAGTATCACTGAATGTGAGCACCATTTGTTTTAGGGGTTTACAACAAAGTAAAAGCAAAAATTCAGGTCACAGGAGTCAGCCTTCCAAACTTGATCTGGAACCTGCTGGACTGAGCTTTTTGCCAGAGGTGTGTCTGGTTTCTGACCAGTCAAAGTGGCGTTCACCAGCTTTGAAAACAAAATCAAAACTTTTACAACAAACTGAGACTCCCAAGATGCTGACTTGAAAACTCATTTTTGCAGGTTAAGATGTCAGACTGAAGGCAATCTCCAGTGTGCATGTAAAGAGACAGAGGAAACAGATGGATACTACCTATCAGGATGTTGTGCAGTAAATAAGGGCTAGAAACAGCAAGGAACAAGGCACATTTATTGTGCAATAATATGCAAGGGGGGAAAAACTCATCCTCTTGCTGCAGGCAACTGCAGTTAAATTAGTGGATTAGTGGATTGGATTAGCCAATTAGTCTGCTGTAATTTTAATTCCATCCTGCTCCAGAAGTGAATAAACACTTTTGTGTGGTACCAGGCAAGCAGCGCATGGAACTAACTCACCCAAGCAACACAAGGGCCATGCCTGTATGGGCATATGGAAGCAGAAACTAATCCATTCACTTCCCACTCAACTGACCTGGAGTTTTCCACATGGCACCCTTGCTAAATGACACATACCCTTCCAACAGGCTTCTCCTCTATCTGGTACTGCATCACATTTGTCTGGGTATCAGTAACTGTAGTTGGCTTCAGGTGGTCAAGACGATTCATGTATTAATTGGTCTAAAATCAGCTCCATCAGACATTGACTCTGGGCACGTAGCAGCCCACTGCACACAACCTGTACACAACCCTGGGCCAACCACCCACTGTAAACTACCATAGTTAAGAACTCTACAAATGTTGAACTGTTGGGGAAAGAATGTGTTTATTAAACACATAAAACACTGTATCATTCTCTGCGGCTGAGCCAGGGGAGACACTGCTGGATGTGTTAGGATGTGATGAGGTCTCTGAAGAGTTATGGGCAAAACCTCCTTGCACAGCATATTTCAAATGAAGCTAGGGAAAAAAGCTGGGCAGGAAGATACTGTAAGGAACTGTCTTAGCCAGGTCCCTGGAGCTTTCTACATCTTTTCCAGTGCTAATTTCCGTGACGCTACAGTTCTGGACATCGGCAGAAGTAATTGTTGTGAGACTTAGCTTGCAAGATAAGGGAAAAAAAATTGCCAAGTTTTTATTCTCAGCTAATTTCTTTTCAGCAAAGCCAATCCTGTTTTAAAAGGTCCCAGTGAATTTTAAGGAGGTTTTCTGCCTGGTATCTCAAAGAAAACAAAACTTAAGGTGTTCATGGCATGTGCATGTGTTTCCACATGTACATACATGCATCTGCCTCCCTGCTCCTCATCCCCACTAATACCCCATGTCTAAAGCTGCACCTTCCCTGTAAACTCAGTGGATCACAGGCCCTGAACTACAAAGTTGCTACACACAGTTCTTTCATGGATACAGCAGACCAAGAATGGGAAAATCAATCCTCTCCTCGAGGGGAAAATTGACATTTAGGCTCAACCATGTCAACCACCACCAGAGAATCCATGCAAGGCAGCAGCCTCTGCTGCACACAGAAATATCTCTTTCTCTTCTCAGTACATAAAAGAAAGTGACCCCTTATATCACAGAAATTAACAGGGAATACCTTTAAAGTATATTTAGCAACAGAAAAATTGTTGTTGCCTAATATTTTTTCTTTTCCCTTTATGCTAACACCAAAACCTATGCACAAATATGTGTTCTCATCCAGTTAATAGGTCTTAGTCCTTTAAAGTCCTCTGGCATTTTTTTCCCAACCTATACCATAACCCCCAACAAATATAACTACATTTTTGTGAAATATACTCCAAAAATTGTGTGGGTAGAAGGCCAAAGATCCTTATTCACAGCCCTGTCAAGGTTTCAAAGGCCCAGCAACACAGACAGGGCATGTGTTGGCATCTTAATTTCTCAGTGGTGCCCCTGAAATAGCTCCTTATGGGGACTGAGGCCCATGCAGGCAGTGTCAGCCATGCCAAGCCAGCCCTGGTTGCTGGTTGCTCCCAGGTGCAGCCACAGTCCTGATGCTGAGGAGCTGAACATGCTGCTCCCATGCAGCTGCTGCTCCTGACTCATTGGAGTACAGCTGATCCAGGCTATGCAGGGGTACTCCTGAGGGCTTATCCTAATTGAATAAGAAGCCCTTTTTTTTTTTTTGCCAAGTCCTAGCAGTACCAGCATCCGTATATGTTGGAAATAATGAAGCATCAGCTCATCAAGTTAAGATGTTACTGTCCTGAAGACATCTCAAAGCCTGAGTGCACGACACACCATCAGCTCTCTATCCCATAGGCATCCAACACCAACAGTGCTGCTTTGGAGAGGGCATTTCTAGAGAGGAGAGAAGGGATTTACCTGGGGTTTAGAGGTCTGCAGATTTTATGGTGGACAAGTTTTAAGCACATTCCAACATAAGGGTTTGATTCTGTTTTGCCTTCTACTGGAAGGGACACTTTTTTGCAGGACACTTTTAATATTCTAAATTTCAAGTCCCTTTAGGGAAAAAGAATAAAATATATTTTTGGATTTTTGCATTTTCTTAAAATTAGTTCAGTGCC
The DNA here is from genome assembly GCF_000738735.6 of Corvus cornix cornix. Classification (NCBI taxonomy): domain Eukaryota; kingdom Metazoa; phylum Chordata; class Aves; order Passeriformes; family Corvidae; genus Corvus; species Corvus cornix. The sequence continues at coordinate 11,346,304 of NC_046336.1, forward strand.
TACTGTATTATAAAGAGCAGTTAATGATTTCCCAGTGCTTGGCTACCCTCCTTTGAAAGTCATGTACATGGGGAATTGCTATAGATTATTGCTTTGCTTTTTCATGAAACATGAATCAGCCCTGTTTGGGATCACTTTAGAAAAGCAAAGTACATGCTCAAAGATCCTTCAGCTCAGCCTGGCAGTCCTGTAGCTGAAGATTTCACTGGAGTTACTTCTCTCCCTCAAAGGAAATGTTTGTAAGACTTGTAATATTCCTCTGGGTTTGTTTCCTAGCAGAAGTATCTTAAACCTGACCCATTCAAGAGATGTTTTACACCAAAATAAAGATTATCAGTTCACTGTGTGTTTAATTGCCCTCATTTGTACAAACATTTTCCAATTGTAAATATGACATGCCCAAAATGCTGAGGCTCAGTGATTCAGCTATTAACAGAGGCTGAGGCAGAATAAAGTGCTTCTGAAAAGCTTCAGAGCGAGAGCATCATTTAATAAATGAATGCAGCAGTAGATGGATAAAAATAAAACTTAAATTGTCCAAAGAGGGGATGCCAGTATGAAACTTGGCACAGACAAGATGTATAGGATTTGCTGATGAGCCCCACATGCCTATGAGCATTGTACATTGTATTAATTAAGGAAGAATGAGTCTCTGCATTCCTTGTTGCAGGATATTGTGAAGAATCACCCTGGGATAACATGTAACATTCTGGAAATGAATTTGTGGTTCATTTCATGCATTTTGGGGAAAAACAATATGAAAAAATAGATTTGTGTCACAAACCTTTTGTGACAGTTGTTTCTCTGCATTTCAGACACTAACCTGAAGAGAACAAATGGCTTATTTCATTCGACTTTTAGCCATCATCCAGAAAAGAAAGAGAGAAAGAAAGGAATGAAGAAGAAGGATAAGGAGGAGAAACACGGAGCAGAATAAAATACTCTGTTCTGGACCAGCAAGCATAAATGCATCATCGTGTCTCCTTGCCCCCAAAAAATCACACTCAATTAGCTGCTGAGAGTGAGATGCTCATTTGTCCCAACACCACAAGAGGAAAAGACAAAGAAGCAGGAAACAAAAGGGATTCTGGCAGCAGACAGATATGCAAAGACAGGCTCTGTCTGTAGAAACAGCAAGTCTGTGTGGCTGTGATTAGTAAAAGCAACAGTGACATGAGGTCAGCCGATCACCAAGTGTCTCGTGACAAGACAGGTTTGCATTCAAAACAGAAGCATCCTCACAGGCAGAATGGAGAGATGAATAAAACAGACACAGTCACTTGCAGGTCTCTGTCAGTAAAAGAGCGACACTGTAGCAGGAGAGACCAGAGAAACCACACACCTCTTGTGGGCCCTTTGCTCACACACCTCTTGTGGGCCCTTTGCTCTAAGGTAGGCAGGTGAACAAAGAATAAGGAGACAAGGCTGCCCAGGGGGCTGAGCACTAGACACACTCCCAGCTCTTCAGAACAGCAGCATCATCCCCAAAGCATTACCCTGTTCAAGTGAGAATGCTCAGGGCAGAATGCTGCAGTGGGAGTCATGTCAAGAAGCAAAGTTGTATGGTCAAGCTGTAGGTAAATCAAGAGCTTCTTTGTGAGGCTCTTAATCTGTGGTTACAGAGGAGCAATAAAAGGAAAGAGAAGTACAAGGCCAAATGAAAAGTAATACTCTGATGGTTTTTTATCCTCAAGGCAAATTCCAAAGTGCCAGCACACTGTTCAAATCTAATGATTTGTAGAAAGAAAAAAAAAGAATTCTGGAGAAACTACTGCAGATCTAGAATGGCTTTAGGGAGTCACTATTACAGATGGCCCGAAAAATCAATATTGTAATGGAACATGGCTCCTTCCCTCAAAGATTTTCAATCAAAACCTGAAAACGAAAAATACTGTGAGCAAAACCTAAGAATCCGTCTGTACCCTTTGGCCAAAAACCTGACAGAGTTTTTGGCTTGGTTTTCTTTATTTTTTTCAATAAAAAGCAGGATTTTCTCCTATATGAGAAAACCCAGATCTACTGAAATCAGCTCTAAAGTCTACAGGTATTATTTATTATCTCCTGAGTATTTGCTGGCAGACACAGGTGAGTATGTTTCTCTCTCAAACTCACCTACAGAACTCCTGATATTCCACTAAACATGGAAATGTGTCTACCTCCCATTTTTATTGCCTTCTGCCCAATGGAGAACAATTATCTGCAAGATAATTACAGAGCTATGATAACCACTGCTAAGTCTTATTCCAATTAACTCACTACAAATATGCAAGTGAAACAGCATCACTCACTGGCTTCTCGTCCTTGTTCTCTATATGACCAGCAAGACACAACTTACTGAATCAACATTATTTAAAAGAACCTGTAGTGCAGCTAATAAGATACTCCTTCCTGCCCTTACATTCTGATGTAGCTTCATGCTTACTGTGCTTAACAATAGCAAAATTAAACTCATCTCATTCTACAGAGGAGACTCAGGGGAATGCCAGGGAATGAAAGGATGGGAGTTCCATTTTCTTCTCTTGCCGAGAATGAATTCTGCCTCATATAACTGCTGATGAATTGTTGTTTTAAGAGAGTTTGTTAATTTACAATAAGCAGAAGGCATAAAAACGGACCTCCTTATCTTTAATGGATGTTACTGAGCAACACAAATGGTTCACATTTAAATTAATGCAGAAACATCTTGTCTGTTTTGCCATGATAAGACTGTTCTTTCCTTGCAGCATGGGCTCAACTTCTTCTGTTAAATAAAACAACTGGTTTTGTTCAGCTTAATGCCAGGCAAATTTCCAAAGGTTCAGCAGCTGAAATCAGTTCAGTGAAATCAACTGGAATTTACCTGGGTCCTTCCTGATTCTTCTTGAGAAAATCTCCTTGAAGAATTTTGAGGTATCTAGTTTCAAGTAAAAATGGTCCCTGACAGTGCTGATGTACTTGGTGAGGATAACTCCTGCATTAGATTGCAACTTCCTCCAATGCAAGGATGCTGCCAGCCCCAGTTGCTGTAAAGAAACAAGAGCTGTAAAGGTGCATTTATTGAAATCAAGTGGGCCATCTGGGATGAGGTCTGGGGCAAAGGGAGGATGGATCCACAAAAGATGCTCACTCCTGATGCCTGTAGGTGTTTCTCCACTGAATGAAATAGCCAGAAAATTATGTCCATAATCAGAGTATGTGAAAAGGTCATTCCTAAACTTCTGAGAACAGCAGTGATTTTAAAAGAATTCCCAAATGTTTATCTTTCAGTCATCTGAAAACAAGAGGGATTCCCTTCCACACTGAGAATTCACCCATTTTTCCAGAAACAAAGAGATTAATATGATATAGAACAGAAGCTGAAACCTAACCCAAATTCCCCACCAAAAAAAAAAAAAAAAAAAAAAAGTGGGAAACTATTCCTTGCTAGCCAGAATACACAAAATATGATGCTACCTCTCAGCCTGGCAGCCTGGCTTTTGATTAGCTTTGCCAAGCTATGACAGTATGGGAGATCCCCATATGCCTCAGAGGGATGCATTATTCAATATATTAATTAGAGGGCTGGCTTTCATCATTGCTTCCTACAAAGTATCACAAAGAATTACTCTGGGACTGTTCCTGACAGGCTGCAATTAATTTGTGTCTGAGTTCACGTGCATCAGGAGAGGCAGGATGAAGTCAGGCCAGGCAGACTACATGAGTCAGCAGTACAGCATTTCAGCTTCCAACACTGGCCTTTGAAACACAGTGATGGGGTTAGGAGAGCTTATTTGTCACCTTCTTGCATGAGAGGAACACAGATCCTCCCACCATGCGCTATTCAGTCAGACATGGCACTGGGATGCCATCCAGGGATCAATACAAATTGGGAGAAATATCCAACAAACTTCCTCAAAGCGTTCCTGGTCTTTCTTATTAGTGGTTCATCAAGTCTGCTTCAGTCTCAGACACTTAGTCAAAGACAGTGTGGGGGAGGTGGGGGTTATAGAATTATCCAAGGTTAGCAATGGGAGAGATAAGAGAAGAGACTGGCCCCTGGGACATAAAGAAACCTGATAGGTGAGAGACCAAAGCAAAAGGCTTTTTGATGTCTGAAAGCACTAATTGCAGAGCAACAGGTGACATTTAGAGGTAGGCATTAGATTTAAACCAAATTAACAAAAATATTTCAGCCCTTACTTTTTGAGGCCTCAAGGAAAAAAATAACTGCCAGCCACAGAACATCTAAAGACATAAATGTGGCAAACACCACAAATTGTACTAAAACCACAACAAATCCCAAATTCTAAAGCCAGATAGTATTTATGTAAGGACATCCACAGTTACATTAGTGGAGAATCCTTCCTCCTCCAAGATACATTGCATTTCTCAAGCAAAAGGAGGTAAGAGAGAAAAAGAAAGAGGTTAGAAAGAAAAGTCCTTCAAAGACAACTTATTCCAAAATTGCCCTTCCAGAGGATATACCCTTCATTGAAAGAACTCATTATTGCTGTGAGAGCAGCCAGAATTACAGAGGTGTATACGTATTGTGAGACTTTATCATGTGGCACCTTTCTTATGGTTCATTTATTTAGTTCACAGGTTTTAAAGGAGAATTTAAAGTATTTAAAATTATTTCCCTTCATAATCACACAATCACACACAAGCCTTCTAGCCAAGATGTTTTTAGTATGTTTTGTTGGTTGGTTGGTTGTTTTTTTCTTGTTAAGAGCTTTTAGCCCAGGCATCCATGGGACTTAGTAAAAAAGTCAAACACTTGTTTTCCTAGGAAAGCAGGCAGTAAGGAGAGGAGCACCACACAATAGTAAAGCATCAGCTACTACTTAGAGCTTACATGCCTAGTACAAGAGACTAGTTCTAACAAATTTCCTTTGTAAGATTAAGTCATCAGTCAGTATAAACATCCACCAAACCCCCAGAGATTTTTGGCTTTAGTCCCAGGTAAACTAGAAAATAGTCTGTAATACTTCTCCAGTACTGTACTTTGGGTTTTTTTCCCACCTTCTACAGAGATGCTTTCCCAGATCCAACTATTTCTGTCAATCTCTCATAAATTTGTTCAGAAAAAGAACATGGGCTGTGCTCAGAAAGGGGAATAGTTGTCTGAACATCACACGGACCAAAGGCACTAATGGAACCCGTGGGGTCTGTTCAGTGTCTATAAAAAAGTCCTGCAGCATTTCCCAGAGACACGGAGTGAAGATTTTTCCTGTTCTTAGGGTAATTTAGGTTTTTATACTCTTAGATATCCATAAAATCTATCACAGTGTCCTTGGAAAAGCACTTACCAATCTGTAGTTGAAAACCAGGATAGGATTATGTTTAGGAAAAAAACATCACACACTTTGTTTCAGACTGCACTCTTTCCCTGCTTTAATTTTTTAAAAAATCATATATTGCAAAATGAAGCTTTATTCAAATTTTAAATTGACTTTAAAAGACCATCCAAAAACTGTCAAACATTACATGATATCCCTTTGTTAAATTTTTGAGAGAAACATTTTGATAATGTTACCATGAATTCTAAAATAACTTTCTTAACTTAAAACTTTTCAACAAAAAATAAACACTATTTCAGCCAATAAAAAAGTATCTACCTCTATATGCATGTTCCATTTATATCTCTGCCACTGAGTTACTGTGTAATCACAAGTGAGTCACCTACAGCCTAACATTTGGAAACACTAAGTATCTATAGTGCCGATGGCATTAATTGTAGGCACACAAAATGAAATAAAATCCCTAGCTTCACAGTTTCACTTTGCCCCTTTTTAACTGAAAAGGAAAATAAAATTTGGTTTATTATCACCATGGTCTTTAATTAACTAAAGTGAACTTGTAAGGAAATCTTCCAATATATGCCAAGAATTTTTGAGAAGATCTCATCTCTCCTGAATTCGTATTACAGAGCTTGAAGCTAGAGTTTGAAAATGTTGTCCTCAGCCTAGCACACTTCATGGTCATGGTGGCTTGAGTAACACATCCCAGATTTATGTTAGCTTCCCGGGCTGTTCTTGCCCACGGGGCATGGGAGGCAAGTCCCTTACCAGAGCCAAATGAGTCATTAGCCCAAGGGAGGCTCCACTAATAGGCACTGGGTACATGCTTTGGTGATGCTCGTAGGTGTAATCCATGGCTGCCAAACTGGAGTCATTCCTTTTATCCATAGCTCCATGTATGGTATGGTTTAAATTCTGAAAAACTCAAATGTAGGATTATTTAAGAGTCAATTTGACATTTACAAGACTTTGTTTTCCTAACACTAAACTTGGCTGTAAAAAATCAGGCGATGTTTCCCCAGCACCGTGCAATGACACCATCTGGTAGTTAATGATTACTGGGATTTACAGGAGAGACAGGCACATGTTTGACTAACCATCTCTTTGCTGACAAACTAGGCAAGTAAAGTTAATGTCAGCTGTATCCAAAGGTCACTACTGGAACTGCTGCTGAAACTGCTGAGTGGACCAAAACTGGCACTGGAATTAGGAAATATCAGTGCTGTCCCAAAGACAAAGAAATAAAAACAGACACAAACATCTGTGTGAAGGCACATACAAATCCAGATAATAACCCTTAGAAACACTGAGGTAAACCCCTTAACTTCTGCTACATTACTATCAGATATCCAAACCAGACTCTGCTATAGTCGTCCTGAAATTCAGGCTGCAAATAAAAAGAAATACACTGGCTGATACTTTTTATCATCTGTTACTATCCAAAATCACAAAAAAAGACTGAAAACCTTGCCCTTGAAAGACAAAATTTGTTGTCTCATTCCTCAAACAACTGTGACAGAAAACCTTTAACTCCAAAGCACAACTTAAGTCAGTGGATATGCAGCCTCCTTCTTTCTCCAGTGAAAGTGTTCCCTTCTCCCAATTTTTAATCCTCAGAGATCAGTCATTGTGTCTGGCATTCATAGATACAAAAAAACGACCGCAAAACAAAACAGAAATCTGGTTGATTATCACAGGGGAAAAAACGGAAAAGATAAAACTCTGGGGAGATTTATTGAGGGAATCAGTAGTGTATTTGAGAACTGCTTAATACACCAAATTTTTCTACTTGCAAATACAAACGCTGGTCCTTGAAGCCACACTAGTGCATGTCCTATCTTCCTCGTCCCAGTCTCTCCTTTCCTGCCTTGTTGGTGTTTTCTGTCCAACTTTCATCATTAGTGTGTATTTCAGTGGCTTTTACTGACTAGGTTCATGCTGCACACTGACTTCAGGGCTCCAAATATCCCCAGAGGCATTAGAAATGCTGGGCAGATTTCTCCCTCTCTTCCACACAAATTCCCCACTTTCCTGCTCCCAGGCTTTGACAGAATCACTCACAGTCCCAGAGAGCACGAGTTAAAAAATAAATGAGAGAAGGGAAATGTCTAGCTGTAACAAGCAAAAAAAAAAAAAACAAAAAACCAAACAAGGAAAATGGTTCCACATCCACCACTTCATACTCCCCAGTGATGATGGAAGGCAGGAAACAGGAATGTGTTCTCCAATAAAGAAAAGAAAAGCCCTAAGAAAGGGTATGGGTGTCCCAAGGAGTATAGTCCTGTCCTCTGCTCAGGATGGTGATTCTCGTGCCTGCTCAGCAAACACAGGCAGGGCCTCCAAAGACAGGTGGACAGGGGATGACATTCACAGCCATTCAGCTGACTGGACAGAAAACACAAGTCCCCTTGAGAAACTTTGTATTTTAAAGAATTAAGCCATAAGATGATAAAAGGATTTCATCTGCCACTAAAGCATCTTTTCATTCTCTTGCACCCTCCATGGCTCTTAATCTACTACTGTAGCACTTCACATTTAGAATATCTGAGTACTCCACCCACTACAGTCATCAAGGTGCTCTCCTTTCCCAGTCTCATCCACAAGGTAGCAAGGGAAAGTCAGCTGGAGTCACCCAAGATGACAGGGAAAAGCTGTGGTCCATCAAAGTGCTGGGTGAATGCTCCAGTAGCCAAACTGCTTAGCCCCGTTGTGCTGCCGCAGGAAAAGGCAGAGGTAGTAAAAAGAACTTAAGGTCAATTCAAGTCCTGTGAGTTTTTATCAGAAGAGCAACAGTACTTAGTCAGCACAGAACACACCATGTGTTTTACAGGCGAGGAAACTTCCCCAACATTTCTACTGTACAAAATATGGGCTTTATTTTTTATATCCTCCACATGGCAGCACAGGTGTCTAAGTTACAGTGACACAAAATGAACAGGGCCCAGAGGGAGCTGCAGAAATGTGTTCTGAAAGAAAAGAACATTGAGTAGGCTTTTAACAAACTTTGCACCCATGCTGGTTCCAGTTATCTTGAGTGATCTTGGAATTTCTGTATCACATTAGCGTAAATTCCCTATTTCTAGTCTTACAGGATCCTAAGTTATTAAAATCTGAGGCCAAGGCACATGGGAGCCAAATCTGGATGCCTGTACATACATCAAGTAACACATTCTGTTCAAGCTCTGCCACTGCCATCAGTGGGTGTAGTTAACAAATGAATCACTACTACCGAAGCAGAGAACTCAAATCCTAGTTTTTTATAACTATGAGTGGCCCAGGGGTGAATCTCAGCTCATGCACAAATTTTGAGTGGGCTCAGGAACGGATGAGAGATGTCCCATGAACAGCTCAACATGTGACATCCATATGGGATGAGAACACAAAACTACAAACGAGTGAGTAGCACCAACATCTATGACTAAGGAAAGAAGTTGAATAGAAGAGCCAGGACACAATGCCACAAATTGGGATTGGAGCTTAGGGCTTTGTTTTTGACCAGAGGAGAGCCATCACAGATGCTGGTTACTAGAGCTACACCAAAAAATGCAGAGTGTGTCCATGACTAACAGAGAGGTTGTGCTTACTCTGCTGAGAGAAAATTCACATCCCAATCTCACAAGCTCTGAAGCAACTGCAATTCTCTCCTGGCCTTAAGATCTCTATCTGCAAGGTCTCTCAGGGAAGGTATAATTATTCAGAAAGAACTCAGAGAGAAAAATAAGACCTTTCCCTGTCAGGTTGACTGACCCCATGAACCAGGTGAACTTTACAGTCTTCACAAGCCCATTCAAAGCAGCCTGAGAGATGAAAGTCATGTTTTGAAGGCAAACATACTCAGCAAAGCCTGTCCCAGATAAAGCCAGCTGCATTCCAATCAGACGGAGACCGTCCCATTTCATGAAGGATGCTTACCTGAGCCTCTGCTAATGAACGTGCAGAGCAGCAAACAAAAGAGCAGCTTACCTCATTTTGGCATCTCCCTATCATTACTATTTCAACTTCCATGGAAGTTTGAATTCAGAAGTTGAATAATGTAGTATTTGATAGACTGATGGCACGGACAGCGATAGGCTGGTGACGTGGAGAGGCAAGCTTGCCAATAACACCAAGCTGAGTGCTGCAGTCGACACGCCTGAGGGAAGGGATGCCATCCAGAGGGAGACTGACAGACCTGAGAGGTGGGTCTGTGTGAACCTCATGGCTCTGGGAGAACTTACAGCACCTTTAAGTAGCTAAAGGGAGGGAGTTTTCAATTTAAAGATGGTAGATTTAGAATAGATAATGGGAAGAAGTTCTTTATTTTGAGGCTGATGAGACAATTGAACAGGTTACCCAGAGAAGCTGTGGATGTCTGTCTCCTGGAAGTGCTCAAGGTCAGGCTGGATGGAGCTTTGAGCGGTCTGGACTAGTGGAAGGCGCCCCTGGCCCTGGCAGGGGGGTTGGAATTAGATATCTTTAGGGTCCTTTCCAACCCATACCATTCTGTGATTCTGTGAGCTTCACAAAGTAGTGGCTCGTGTCCTTTTGAAACTTACAGCTATACCCACTTTTCTCTCTCTTTCATAGCCCAATAAAAAGAAATCGACAAACTTCTGAGGCTAAAATGTTCTTTTTTGCATTTTTTTTCTGTACAGATCTTACAAGCCAAAGCTTGCAAGCCATCACAGTTTGTAGCTTTAAAAGGAAAGGAAGGAAAAAGAGAAACAAATCAGCTAAGGAGAGTTATTGTGTTCCACAACTTCAATACCTCTGATCCCTGCACTATGAATTGGTTCAAATCCCTCCCACTCTGGGAAAAACCTAATTCACTCTCTTGGGAAGCTTATTCTCAGCGGGACTCTGCTGTTTCTGAGTAGAATGAAGATTTCTAAGTTTATGTCTTATGAGTTTTAACTATAGAAGACTTGTACATTTCCTAAGAAAAAGGCACCTGAAACAGAGGTGTTACATAATGCACTGTTAAAGAAGAGTGTTCAAACTGCAGGCAAAAGACTATGAAAAATGAGGCAGACTGTGGAAAACAACACATATTTGGGTGTGAAATGGACAAACAGGCAATTTCCATTAACCATTATTATATGAAAGCAGAAAATAAGGCACAACACTACAACCTGTCCTTTAAGAAGAGATTCTGCTTTGTTCCCAAGTCAACTTAGCCCTTGCGCTTTATCCTCCAAGAAGCCTCTCTCCCCTAAGCTCACTTGTGTTATTTGAAGGGTGGGGTAAAATTATTCCAAGGAACAGCTATTCTGCTCTGCAGAAGGATACACCAGGAGAGGATCTACACTCACCTTTCTCATGTGTACCCAGTATGAATAGTGAGATCAAAGGATTTTTGATAGTTACGTCAGTCATCCACCTGCCACCTGAACCCGGAGAAAATAACTTCCTTTCCTACATTATGGAATTGTGGAACAGTAACATGGACAGACAAGGTTCTAGACCTTTGATATATTTTGCAGGTCCATGTGACTTAGGAGCCTTAAAACTTCCTTTCCTCGGTGTTCAAAACTTCCTCACATTGTCCAAATTCCTCAGGCACACTAAGGGAAATCTCTAGACTTGATGCCAAAAAGCCATGTTTTAACTGTTGGAGCCTAAAGATGTTTAGAGAGATTTGCAGAAGGATGTAGGTAATTTAAAATAAGGAGTCTACCTCCAGTGCAAGGTGTGGAAACACTGCAAATAAAATCTATAGATATTTTGGGCCTGGATTCCAGGGGCTTTAAATGAGGTACAAAAATGTCTGTGTGAATTTGACTCTAAAATGATATAGATATAGATATAGATATGTAACATGCTTTGTAACTGGGAGTCAACTTTTAAGTTTTTCAAGTCTTTTTTATTTTTAACCACCCAAAATGTTACCCTCCGGTTCCTTAATAATACAATCTTTTTTGGTCTTTAAGACCAGACACTTCTTTCATCTATACACAGATTCTGTAAATCAGCACTTCTACACATTCACACACACCCCATCATCTGGCATATAGTAAGTACAGAATTATGAATCTGATTCGAGCCCCATATCCTAAATTCAACTACAGAAGAACTACACTTCTCTTTTTCTCTCTAAAAGTCAGTTCTTGAGCCTTCACATGGTGCAGAGAAGTTTGGAAAAGAGGCATCTGAGATGGCTGAGCCTGGAGATAGGAACTAAATTTGTTTCATCATCTGATTTTAAGACACTCTTACAATTTGAGGGGTTGACACTTGGGAAATGAGAAGGAATTGAGTCACAAAGCAGATTTTTAGCAAACTGCAGATCTTGGGCTTTCACTAGTCACTATAATGAAACTGGCTCCTCAGAGAGTGATTTAAAGCAGAGTGAATCATCCCTTCTCACCAAGATTGCATAAGGAGACTGGTCAGAGTGGCTGGCTCTGCACAAAGACTGTGTTCTAGGCTAAAGTAACTCTCTGAAGGGCTGAAAAACAGGAGGTCTAATGATCACAGGCTTGTCACTGAAGCACTGGGCAGTTTCTCTGTGTTACTCTAAGCAGGTGTATAACAAAGAAGCAGGAGTTTTGCAATTATCAAAAGACTTGTACTTCTCTGTAAAAGACACCACGTTTTATCAGACAAGAGGTACGAACACACAGACTGTGGCACTGCAAGGTATGTTCTGAGTTTATAGCACTGATGATGAACAAAACCAAGGGTATACTTCATGTTCAGGTAAAGCAACCAATCCCTTCAAGTCAGATGCCCTTCTCCCCTCCATGACCTACCCAAAGCAAGCCAAGCCAGCGCCCATAACTCACCAGTAAAACCTGTTTGGAGTGACCCGCTCGTGCATGAGCTGCCATTTCCTTCCAAAGTCCATGGAGCTGTACAGCTGAAAGACAGAAAGAGAGAAAGTATAAACATTGAGGAAGAAGAAGACTGTTGCTAGATAAAGTATTAAAATCAGCTCACATTAAAGAACATGAATGGATTGTTTACAATAATTGTACACAATTATCAATCACCCTCGCTGCCAGGGGAGGCTAAGAAGGCAGTGTCTTCCATTCACTCTTAAACCAGCTGGGCTCCTGAGATTCAAAAGCAGGTTGTCTCTTCCCAAACCATGTCAAACATCTTTATGCTTCCAAATTTCAGCTGTCAATACATTCACTGTGACTGCCATGTAACAAAGCCAGCCATCCCCCTGGCTTTTTCTGCTTAATAGGAAGCAGGTGACACGTGAGTTCCTAGTATCAAATAGAACAAGAGACAAATCAGACTAGTCAACATGACTCTGATGAGGTAGTGACTCTATATTCAAGGTCATGCTATGATTTGGCTTTATGAAGTGAATCAGTTCTCTTCTGTATTGAAAAGTAAATTGCTCCTAACTTATATTTTCTAATATTCAGAACGAGGTCTAAATATTTAGGTAAGTCAGAAATCAACCTTCTCATTAGTTAAACACCAAAGATAGTGACATGACTCTTTTTGGAAGCCAAATTTTCAATATAATGATCTTTTTGAGTCTTTCTGGTTAACAAATGACACAGGTGTAAGGTAACCAAATTTCCATGCAACTCCATACTGAGTTTCAGACGTGTTTGCTTCATATATACTCTGCTTAATACCACAAACACCATTCTTCATAGAAATATTTTCTTACCCACAATTCATCCTCTCATAATTGAAATATATGTAAGCTCCTTTTCTCTAACTTTGTGCAAGTTTGGTTCTTCAGAGAAAAAAATACGCTTTGAGAAATAACTACTATGTTTTACTACTAGATCACAGAGAACTAATTATCAGGCAGCATTTTGAACAAGATTTCAAATAAATTTAATTTGATTTAAATTCTGGCTTAACAAAACAAGAGTTGATTGCCAGCTAAGGAGGTAGACAACAGAACTGAAAGACTTTAATGTTTGTAATAGCCAAATTTAAGTCCTTAATGGAAAAACTGTATCATTTGAGCACAGGTTTTGCATTGCATTTGATTTGAGTAACTGGATTTGTAAACTGGAGGCAGGTCCATGCTCAGATTGGAAGGGTTCACAACCTAGTGATGTGTCCTGTGGCACTGCTGTGATGGATGGCTAAGTGTGACTGGAAAGATAAACTGCGTGTGTTCACACCGAAAATTAAAGTTTCTTGAATAGGCAGTATCTTTGACCACAGAGATGCAACAGCCACATCAGACCTGGACCACAGATCAATTTGGAAAGATGATTGGAAAGGGCTGTTTGAGCAGTGTCCAGAGCCTGAGGCAGTTAATTAATTCTTGCTATGTTTGTACTCAACTATACAAACAAATCACTGTATAGCCAGCAAAAGGAAATTCAGAAACTCAAATCCAGACTCCATCAAGGATCAAGACAAAAGACTCAGTCCTTTGCATTTATGCCAATATGAACTCCAGTTTGGCCAATAACAGCTCAAGCCGACAGTAAAACACATGAGGGGGAAAGAGATGGAAGCAGACGTCCTTCAGTCTTCATGTCAAAAAGGGTTCCAATTACGTAGACTTCACTCCAGCCAACATCACTGAGCTAGTGGTAAGAAATTTTAGGAAAAATTTTTTGCCCCATGTTGTTCAGGAGATCAGACACAATCTGAATATTCTAATTTGGCCATATTTCTTAAGCACCGTCTCTAGACGGGGTAACATACTGCACTAAAAGCCCACAATAGCCAGACTTCCTCTGGTTTTCAGGTGATTGTCTAAAAAAATACGATAGAGTGTCCTCTGCCCCAAAAGGAATTCTGTGTAGATACAAAATAAAGCAACAAAGCATCGCTTGTCTTTTTTAATTAAAGGAGCTGGGAAAAGAAAATTCCTTGTCCAAATTCGAGATTAGGCTTATGAAGTAGGCATCAATATTAAGGTAACTAATTCTCAGAACACACAGGTTTTTAGAAACAATAACTGAGAATCCACACTCCAAAGTCAAAATTCTACAGTCCTACAATTCTGCCCTGACTTTAGCACAGTGCCTGCCAGGAATATTCCTTGAGTCACTGGGCGTGGTTTACACACACAAGGACCTCAGCACAGACCGAGTTGCATCAGTTGCATCAAACAACTTGGGTTATCCTTTATATGTCCTGACTACAGGTGCAACTTACCCAGGCTTCAGGCAACTTAGGCCCAGTTAAGTCATGCTCACAAGCAAGTCCAAGTGGGTCTAGCATCCTCATTGTATTCCGTAATGGATTAACCATTCTCACCATGAGAGGAAAGGATTAGCAAAATACATCCATTTCCTTCGATTCTCTTTTATCTTTTGCCCCTGGCATTTCCTTTCATTTTGCAGCAGCATAACAGCAGTAGCTACAGAAAGCTCACTGACATGAAGCACAATCTCTTTCTTACTACTCATGTCTCCCAGTGTCTCTTTCAGGGAGCTTCCTGCTCTGTATCAAGTTAAAAAATAGAGACCAGCTATTGGTCTGGGGTTTTTTTCCTTCCTTTTCTCTATTAAAGCTCAGACTGACTGATGTCAGAAGGATTAAACTGAACTTGCAGCCTTTATGTGATTTCAGATAAAGAGATAAAAAGGATATTATTCATTTCAATAACTTTTATTTATTATTCACCTACTCATTCTAGGCATCCACTTCAAATTTTAAACAGATGACTGAGTTTTAAAGCTGTATGACAGAACAAATCCCTAAAAGGCTTCTCTGGCCCAATTCACTTTTACAGTATTATTTATAGATGCAAATGCAAAGGTTAATGTTGAATAAATAAATAAAACATAAAGTGATTTCTAGTATGCATTAAAATTGAATATATACATACACTTTTTGTTTATCTCCCTTCACAGGAGAAGATATGCTTTTAGAAAAGACAACAAATTTAGTGGCAAGTACAGCAGATTTCAAGAGAAATTAATTTGTCCTAAGGCTGAATACTAAGCAAAGGAAATAAATGATGTAGGTACGGTGCCAAGATTTTCCCATTTTAAAGCTCTGCTCTGGCTCTTTAGTGACAAGTAATCTCTGGCATTTCCACCTCATGGAGCACTCCAACACATTGGTTCAAGAGGGGTGGACTCCAGCACACCACGAGGGTGTACTGTGAGGGCATGGCCTTTCTGAAGCCTCCTCCTGCTATTTGATTTACTCTGATGACTGAAAAATTAAGACCACTATGGGACTTTATGTATGGGCTGGTCTTGTCTCTTGATGCAGTTAGAGTGGCATGCAGAGGATTTGACTCTGCCTCTACTCAGGAGCCTGATCAGACCTACCACTTAAAATAGGAAAGGCTGCACCATCAAGGAGGTAAATAGCAAATATTTATCCAAAAAGCATCACGATACTCCCCACTCAAGGATTGTAGCACCAAACATATCACATCCACCAACACAGCCCTGCATTTCACCAAGAACACAATCTGTGCAAGGAAAGACGTTGGCAGCCCCGGTGATACACAACTCTGTTTCCCTACAGGCCAGACCTTAACTCCTGCTTGTTTTGCTCAGCACAAATCTAAACCATAAGGATATTATGTACCAAAGGCAGAATGCTTTGTCTTCAAACTCCAAGAACACAGGCAACGTTTTATTTCACACCAGCATTGTTTCCAAGTAAATTGGCAAGCCCCTTAAAGAAGGAGCTTTATCCCCGGTGTCAGATTCTGTGCCAGAAACACATTCAGAACTACAGAACTGTAAAGAAAAGAGCTGTACCTATATGCTTGCAGAGTGTTTCATATGAAAAACGCTGTTGCAATTCTCCAGTACAAACTCTCAGGGTGACACATCATGTTGGCTGGCTTGGAAGATCTTGTTCAGGGTTGTGGGTAATTTGCTTTGGGTGTTTTGTTTACTTTACCAAGCATAGCTAGCAAAAAACCAAAAAAAACAACAACAACAAAACAAACAAACAAACAAACAAAAACAAAACAGAAAAAACAGAAAAGGATTGTTTTTCTGGAGAAGTAAAGCTGCTCAGAGCTGGAACAGCATGAGAAACTGGTCTGCTTCAATTCCACTTATGGAGAGAGGGGAGAAGAACAAGCAAAGAAGGAAACATGGAAATTCCACGAAGAGACTCAACCCCCTGGTGTTAGTCATCCATGTCTGAGCTAGTCACCAAGGCTCATCTTCAGAGAGGCAAGGAACTTCTAAAATTGCTTGTTATTCAAGCCTTAGAATTCTCCACCTCTCTCGACAGATATTACAAAAAGCTCACAGTGACTAGTGCAGAAGGAGATGACCCCACCAGAGACACATGATCTAGCTGAGATGGATTTCATGACCTATTCCCTGTTCTCAGGCTGACCTGCTTGGTCTTCATGGGGGAAGCACACAGAAGAATGAAGACTGAAGGCAAGCCAAGGAAAGACCAAGCATACAATAGCCTGGGCACACTTTACCACTGCAAGAAGCACATACAGATGTCACTTACAGACTGAAAAGCAACAGACAACGGACTAAAGAAATTCACAGAGCTTTGATATTTACAGACTTTCATTCTTCTACACCCATAAGAAGTAGGGCACCAGGAACATACATAAAAACTTATAAGCAAATAAAACCAAATATTATTTGTTGCCATGAAATCAGGTCTATTGGCCTGAGCAAACATCTGGCGAGACTCTCCAGAGTTTCCTGTCTGCCAGCCATCCAGGAGTGCAAATGATGTCAGATAAAGTGAGGAAGAGCAGCTGAACTACATGCATTTAGAGGAACAATTCATTTGTTACATAAAATATTATACTTTCTCCAGACAATACATACAGCTGATGATGGAAAGATGTATTCAAAATAAATGCAGCAGGGTGAGAGTGGGTCTAGTGGTAATAACTTGGCAGCAGCTGACACATGGTGGAAGAAGAGGGTCAGATTAGCCTGGCCTGCTTGGCCTCGGAAGAGAACGATCCCAAGCAGTAGCTCAGATTGCTTACATGAAAAGATGGCTCTGATCCCAGAAAAGTACAAAGCAAACTAACACCTTCTCAGTCAGAGCTGGTGGGAAAAATCTACAAGATGTGTGGAGGGTTCCTGCCAAAAACTTAAACCAGGGCAGAAGAAAAAATTAGGTCAACATTTCTGTAGGAAATTGGACTGCATGCAAAGGACAACGCAGAAAAGAAAGTCTGTTGCAGGGTCATAAATTTTCTCTACAGAAGGAAAATGACCTTGATCACTAGAAAAAAATTAAAGAAAAAGCTGCAAATTCTCAGAAAACTGCAAGGTGTATCTTTTCTCTACATTTCTGTGTTACAGATGAAACTGCAAAAGAAGAAGGGTGCCACCACTAATATTTCAGAAAGTTCATTCCTAGAAGGAAAATGAACTGAAGGAAAAATTCACAACACTTTTCAGTCTCTAGAGTACAGAACAGATAAGCAATGTCTGACAACTGCCAGTTGAACACAGGATAGATTCAGTATAGCCATGAAGACAGGTATTAGTACCCCAGAAACACTCCCTACTTCTTTACCACAGCTTCCATATCTGCTTTTTTAAGGACAGATGGATACCCCTCCCTTTCACAGCATCAGTGCAACATTTAAACCGTGGGGTCTATACAAACCCCTTTCTCTGGTTCTCCTGGGAGGCAGGACATGTTACTTGCAGCACTGTTGGTACAGGACTCAGGTCTAATTTAATTCAGTGGTGTGGCTGAAACCAGGTCAGGAGCAACCCTTGCCTTGGAAGTGGCTTTATTACCACAGTAGAAAAGGCTGCATTCAAGGAAAGATTTGAGGTCTTCCTCTCTTTCTTCTGCTCCACCATTCCCCTCAGTCTGGGCCTTAGTGAGACAGCTCTGGAGTGTCAGCAGTTACCATTAGGGACACAAAGGCTAACATCACCTTCAAGCTGATAACCAACTCAAGAACTATCTGTGCTTGTTCTTTCCAACTCCTCCAAGGGAAATACCTGTCCTTGCCACGTTGCAAGGTGAGGCTCCAGTGGTACCAAGATCTGAAGCTTGGAAGTGCTTCTGGACCCTTAAATAATGGAAAAAGTCCTTTTCTTCCTTGCCACAAGCTGCCTGGAAACCACAATTCAGGTAAGGCACTCTAGACAGCTCCACGCTAAAGTAGCTAAAAATAAATCCTGCTTCTCAAGCCAAAAGATTTGTGCAACAGCTGGTGGGGCTGAGCTTAGGAGAAAGAAGTCTACCAGCACCAAATTTATGGCCTTTGTTTACACAGAGTAGTAAAAACTAGTAATTGTAATGAAAACAAATGGACCGGTTTATCTCTTTACTTTGATTTCCTTTCCAGGTGATTAAAAGCTGCATCAAGAGACCTCATTGCAGCCCAAGGTTCTTCTCTAGCATTGTACAGCCAGATTGTCTTAAGCATGGAAAGAGAACATGCCCAGAGTGATGCATGTCTGAGACTCACCAGAGCTGCTCAGTTCCCCACAGATGTTGTGTAATAGATGGGACACTAGAAACAGGCTATTTTGAAAACTGGTCAAGAGAGAAATTAAATACTAAATAAATTTCCATCATCTGTCCCATACAGAGAGGAAAAAGAAAGTAAAGGTTTCAGAAGCTGGGAAGGTTGGGGTTTTTTTTTGCATTTTAAGAAAAATATTTCACATGCTTGTCAGTAAAGTTAGGTCTTCAGGCAAAAGAAATTCAGTCTCCATCCCACCGCAGTAAGACACTGGTCAGGGATCTTCTGCACAAAGACGAAATGCTTTGGAAATGTCTGACTCCATGTTATACTTGTATAGCTCATTTCAGACCTGGTTTCTAATGAAGTCAGGCAGATTAAGACAATGCACTGATGTCAGGTTTCACGGTTTCCTAGTTAAAAAAATGCTTTCACTCAATGGATCCACTTTAAACCCGATGCTGAAAGCAAGACTTGCCTCTCTCTGTTTTGCCACTGCATCTCCAAGAAAAAGACAAAAGTGGATTAAACTGGTAAAAAAAAAAGTCCATTCCAAAACCTTCACAATTCAGTTTCTCTTAAGCCTTATTGGTTAAGCACACTCAGCCAAAAATCTGGCACTTCTGCTCAGAGCAGAGCATCTTTTGCTTTTCTACTCCATGACTGGTTTCTAGCAGAACAAGAAGTCCAGATACAGCTGCAACAGGAGTAGTGTCACAAGTAAGTGTCACAAAGAGCTTAAGGTGTGTTTTAGCCATGGGTGGAAAACAGGTTCTCTTTCTTTCTGCTTCTCCCCCACCTCCAGAAATGCTAGAGTGGTGCCGAAGCAAGATGAAAAATATTACTTCCATGATGTTTTTTCTTAAACTGAAAATCTGGAGAAAAAATATGTTCAATTTGGTCAATCAAAACATTTCAATCACTTCTAAAGAATTTAGCTTTAGCAACTTGCAAAAGATACTATAAATAGAAATGCCATTTTGAGGGAAGGCTAACTTTTCTGATTGCTTATTTATTCCTTTCTCCATGATATTTTAACCATTTCAAAATCAGCTATAGAGTTTGGTGGAGGACTAAAGTAGAGAAAGGGAATGAGGGATCAATACTGGAACCATGAAGAGATCAGAATGGGATGGAGATGGCAGAGCTGCCTCCTGCTACCAGAGGCTACAAGGCACACCAGGAGTTATCTTTACCAGTATTTCTTCCACCGACATCCAGTAGGCACAGCCAGAGGCAGAGAAGGTTTCAGGTTGCTCCTGTTGTCCCCAGATGCTGTTTCGCTCCTTTTTCCCCTCTCTTTAACAGTCACAAAAGACTGAATTGGCTCTAATGGCTGTTGATTTTTCTGTCTCTAAGCCGGGCTGATCCCTTTGTCCACCTTCTTCAGCTTAAAAATCATTAGGCAGTGTTGGATCTGAGGTCTGTGCTAATTGGATCCACCAACCACGTGGATAAATCCTATGCTGCTGTGCAGGTCAGCCTGCACTGAGGAGCTCTGTGTCCTCCCAGCCTGAGGAAAATGTTCTTTGCTCCTGTGGGCTCTACATTGTAGGCCTTTAGAAGTCCCTCCTTATACTCCATCAATGGTTATACTCCAGAAGTTTAACAATAAGGGGAAATAAATGTGAACCACATGTCTAATGGGAAGATTTTTCATTCAAATGTGCTTTATTGTGTGATATATGCCTTTAATTACAGTGCAAGCATCTGGGTACATTCGTTGCTATTACAGACCAATCCTTCACGTTTATTGAGCATAAGACTACAACGGACAAAGCAGGAGAGGCTGAGACATTAGCCAAAGTGGGACATAAAGCTACAATCACATGCTTGGCTGTTCTTCTCCTCCTTCCTTTACAAACCCTGTGGCACTATCTGTAGGTTAACCTCTATATTATACAGACCAGGATTTAATGGCAGAGGGACTTTTTCAGATTAGTGGAAGAAATAGATTTCACATCCCCATACCACTTTCCAAATTCAACTAAGATTTTTCTG
Source organism: Corvus cornix cornix (assembly GCF_000738735.6). Lineage (NCBI taxonomy): Eukaryota > Metazoa > Chordata > Aves > Passeriformes > Corvidae > Corvus > Corvus cornix. The sequence continues at coordinate 11,366,872 of NC_046336.1, forward strand.
ATTTATTTCTTTATGTGGAAAAAAACATTTCTGAAAGTGTGTGGGCATTAATGAATAGGTTTTGAGACTGCATTTAGAACAGCGTTTTATTCTGAGATGTAGTCATTGTTCATGTAAAAAATTTCACACAGCTTGAAAGAAATATTAGTCTGGTCTCAAGCAGTATATGTCATTTAGGCAAAATTAAAGCAATGTATTCTGCCCCAGTTTAAATTGTACATTATTTAACACATGCACCTGCCACCCAATGCAGTTTTCCACTCATCAGCATCTTCACAGGTAAGGGTGGTTACTTGAAACAGTTCCTCAGTTTTTGCGACCCATCACCTTCAGACACTGAGCAGACACACCCCTGAACTCATCTCACACAGGTGAAAATGCTATTCTCACTTGGGGTCAGCCCTGACAGAAGGCACATGTCCGTTCCATTCAGTTCTCATCTCACCAGCTGAAGAGCAGCAAACCTCACAGGTCCTTAGGACCTGCACCCCACTTCTCAGAGTGTTGAATTTCTTGACGAAGTCAGAGCTGTCCCACAAACTGTCCCTACTCTTCTAGTCCATTCACCCCATGAGGGCACTGTGCCCCCTCAGCCTGAGGCCGTGGGTTCTGTCAGGGATTTATGATGCAGAGCAGCATTTATAGGCTACCACCACACAGGTTCTACCTCCATCTCTTTTGGTCATGGATATGACCCCAATGCCATCCTGAAAGTCTTCTGGGAAACTATAGTAGATGAAGAGATACTGCTTGGGAATTGTACAGGTTTTGCACTGGGAGAAATCCCTCTCTGGATAACTCTGGTCCACACACACCACCTGTGCTCTATTACTGCCTGGGCAGATACTGGACCAAGCCAGCCCAGAGAAAGGCCCACCTTAGTTACTGGGAGTCTTATGTCCCCTAAAAGAGAACACAGAAGCTGCTCACAGCACAACTCTTACTGTGAATTAAATTCTGTGAGCAAAAAGATTATAAAAACAAGGTAGAAATCTTCAATTTCTGATAGCATTGAAGATGTAGCTTCAGCAAATATTATCTCCTACCCAAACACCCTTGCTCTTGTACACTGCATTCTTTTAGGCCATCTCCATTACCACGTACTTTTCATATCCTGTCCTATAATGAATCAAGAGGCTTCTGCAAGCTTGAACATATAATATAATAACGGAAGTTAGATCCCTTTCAGCATCACTCTCTACTCAACAGCCAACTCTGGTCTCCACAAGGGGCTCTGCTGTCTTGAAGATATTCTCCAGTACTGCTCTTACTATAACACTTAAAATTCAGTGGAGTAGTTCATCTCTAGCTAGCCAAATTTATTTTTGACCAGATTCCCTGGCAATCCATGCCTTGGCAATAGGCGACAACTGAAGGGAAAAGCAGAGCCTGATTATACAGGCACCCATCTCCACACATACACAGCCAAGCCAGAGATCACATGCAGAAAGGGAAGAGTAAAAGGTCTCATGGAATACGAGAGATTCCTCCCTGCACCTCACAGAGATTCAGTTTATCCCAATCCAAATGGGAAAGGGAGACTGTTTACAGGAGGAACCCAAATGAACAGCATCATTGTAAATACCAGCTATCATCAGGAACAATTTAGCCTGACAGCTGGAGCAGAAACTGTCACTGCACTGAGGCATCACTGCCAGAAAAATCACCAAATGAGAAACTCACATGTTCCAGGGCTCCCTCCGGGCTGCTGGGCAGACACCATTTACACTGTCATCTTTGATTTATCCATCACCCAGTTCCTGCAATCAAACTGTGTACCTTTGGAATAAATGAATCTGCAATTGCAAATCATGCAAGAAAAAGGAAGCTCTTATCTAACCTCTCTCAGCAGCTCTCTAGGTTTGTAAATATTCTATGGTGTCTATATTTAATCTATTTATCCCATTTATTGAAACTCTAGGTACCTTCAATCCACCTTATGAAGCAGGGTGAAGAAAAAAGCCCCTACAAAGCCCCAAGAATAAACAAATTTGATTCAAGGCAACAACTATAGACAACAACAACTCACCAAACTTGACATAATGTAACTTTAATTCCTGGAGTTAACCTAGCTTTGCAGTGATGGTACAGCGTAACTCATAATGGAAGGCTGCAAAGGAAAAATAGAGCAGCCTTCTCCATGCTGTCACTGGAGAAAAAGTACAACTCATCTAGCTAGGGAATAGCAGACTCAATTTTGCAGCAGAACTTTCAGACTCATGACATTTGTGCCGCTGGGTATGTGTGCATAACTCTTGCGGACTTGCACGAAGATCTGAGAAAATCAACTGGCCTGAAGCAAGTGCTGTGTTAGAGGACAAAACTAGAGTCCTGTTTTGGCAGCAAAACTTTTGATGACATTATTGTTCTCTCACTATCCGGCAGGAAAGTCCCCTTGGGTCCAGTACATTCTGCTAACATGTTATTTGTACGTGCTGCTATCTCTTGAACACTGCAAGCATAAAATGCTACAAAATCTATATTCAGACAGTTTATGATCACTGAGCCTGTGGCAGAAATGAGATGCCCAAGGTAGGAGGCTGTGGGAAGGATATGGTCTTCCTCCTTTTGCATGACAGAATCACAAGGATTTTCTATGAAGCTTTAAGCTTTGTTGTTTCTTTGATCAATTGTCCTCCTCTCAAAAATATCACCCTTCATTTCGGTGCCTCAGCTCCTCCTTTTATCATACCCACAATACATTCAATGCACCAAAATTTTACTGCATCATGCCCTAACTTTCATTTTATAGCCACCTATAGTCCTATAAAAATCAATTGAACACAAAACTGAAGAATTTTATTACTGTGGAACAACTTCTTATAACTGTCACAGAACTGCTGTGGGGTTTCTACTGCAAAAATTCAAACCTGCACACAGGTGTGTGCACACCCCAAACAAACACCAAACAGGTCACCAGTCTTCCCCAGATAACCAATATGAACACCCAGCTGAAATATGCACCGAAACACAACTAAAGATGTGCAGCATTTGCAACCATGAATAAAGATATGTGTCTTAAAAGCATAAATGCCCTGCAGAAGAACAGTGCTGGAATCAGGACATTACAAAAATCTTGGGGGTTCTCCTCCTTTTTTTTTTCTAATGGTAAAATTTCTAATTCTATTAACTGTGAGGAAGCATTTGAAAAACATGGTTTTCAACATATCCTCAGTCACAGAAGCATCAAGAAACATGTAAGAGAGGACAACTGAAATTATTCAAACACCTCCCTGATTTTTTCTCTGCCAAACGCATTACTTTCAAAGGACCAATTCATTATTTCTAAACACTTGGGATTGTAGCTCCTGAGGTGCTAGACCAAAAATCCAGGAACTGGCCTTCTTTTTCACCGCTGACACAATAAGCATGAAAAGCTGAAACATTCACTGGATTACCATTGAACATATGGGACATTTGAATCATCCATGCCTAGAGAGGGGACAGAGGAGTTACAGCTGTTCCTCTGGCAGTTTTATTCCCCAGAATAATTGATTACATGAAGTTTCTATCTGAAGGAAAAAAAGAAGGAGAAAAAAGAGAAAATTTTTTGAAAAGATGGGTGAATTTTGGTATGTCAAGGTTGAACAATGGAATAGTAGTTGCCTTAACACAAGTAAGAGCTTGCACACAGGCTCTCTGCCCAGGGACTCTGCATCTCTCACCAGGCAGATTTTAGGGGGAAAAAAAATGTGCGCACTGGGAGGTATAAACTACATCTTTCTTGTTTTATGTGAGAAAAGAATACCGTACATGTTTTCAGGTCAGATCCTCCAGTGATGTTAATCAGCATTTCCCTGCTAAAATCAATGGACTCACTGAATATCAGCTGCTACATGTGTGACTGCACACATCTTTTGTAAAGCACCTCAGGTATGCTATCAGATCAGAACATGGTCCATTTCCCCACTGAAAACAAGGACTGGAGACAGGGATGGTTTGTTGTGACTCAAAAAGGGAAGGCAAGAGCGACAGAGAGAAGCCTGTTTTCACAGGGCAATCTGAGAAAAAACATATAAGCTTCTAGTATTACACAAACCTGTTTCACACAATAGGCACAAAGCAATTCGAAATTAAATGTATGAGCTTTTTAATAGACTGCTGTGCTACAACATAAAAGAAGGACCCTCTCTGCCTTGTGGCACATTTACTACTACAGCACCTGTTGATGAAAAATTCTCACACAGGATCCCCACCCCTACCACACTGGAAGTTCTGCCAGGAAATATCAGCTCCTGCCTGCTGCTTTCTGGAGTTTCTCTTTCTTTGTCTCTCAGATATGCATCTCTCAACTGTGTAGAAAGACTGATTTCAGGAAGCTGAAACGCCCTTGCTTTAGGGGTAGAACAGAGAGCAAGGGACAGTCTGCTACTTCTGGGCATGCCATTCCTACTCCTGACCCCAAGCTGCCAGTCCAGCACACAGAAATGCACCCCTCAGGAAGCACCCTCACAGACTCTCCCTGTTCTTGGTGGCTGGTGATGTAAAAAACAGGCATGTGCAGGTGCTTGCTTGGGGGGATGAGGGGGAAAGGACTGTACCTTCAGCCCTCAGCATCATCTGTCCAGCTGGCTGCCTCACTGAAAAGAAAAACAAAAGGTTGGGAACTCCTCCTTTGCTTCCACATCATGTTTGCTCTCTCCTCCAGGGTGAGGGTCATTAGAATCTGTAGGCACGACAACAGGAACTAGGAAACTTAATGCTTTTTGCTGTTTTGATCATATTGGAATCATATCCCATGTAATCCATTTTGCATGCGTCCAAGACAGCAGGGTTGGTTTCAAGTCCCCTAATCTCAGGTAATATAGCAAATAGTTACATCTCAGCAAAGGAAATTACTTCCTAGACACTCAGTGGAGGCCTAGTCAATACAAGTGAGTCCAAGGTACAATTTACCTCATCCTAAAAGAGTCACCTCCATTTGCTCCCAGAAATCAATCAACACTGTTCAGTAGATCACCACCAACTACGATGTGAAGCCTCAACACCCAATGTAGGCGCACATCGCAACGTTTTAGATCTCTACAGTCAAGCAAAATAAACCATGGTCCTGGTGTTCTTATTCTTCAGCCTTCTTCACTCTTTCATTTTTATTCCCATCTGCTATATTTATAACCACTCTTCACCCCACTTAGGTTCCAGATAAAATCAATATACTGCCATGATTTAGCATGGCCCAGGAATAAACCACAGGATCCTTGCTCTGTTACACAATAAAATAGGTTGCTCCAGCAGAAGAGCACATCTAAGCATCAAGTGTGTCTCGCTCCATTTATCTCTATATTTCCCTTTTCAAAGTAAAACTTGCTCATGAAGTATCTATAACATAAATAACAAGCAATAGGAAAGTCTGTTCTGGCTAAATCAAGTTTCACAAGCCATTACTTTCTCTTCGCCACCACAAATCATCACAAGCCCAAAGTTCAGTATTTTGCCAGGACAAAATTCATTGGGCATTTCTGAAGTACAGCCAGGGTTGCATAATTTAATTTCCCATCTCCTATTAAAACTGCCAGGCCTACCATAATCAGAATGATAAATGTAGAGTCATACGTCTTCTTTCCGACAGTAATGCCCATCAATACTTCAAATGCAAACAATTGTGACATCTGACTTTATAAAAATTACCTGGTGCACCAACACCACTTAATTAAATCATTTTAAAACTGCTTTTGTTATGTTTAATGAATGATATATTATACTGCAATGAAACATGCAGCAATACAAATACTTCACAATGCCAACAATTAAGGCTCACTTCACTTACGGCAATTGACAACACAAGTGCTCCTCACTTCATTCAGCTTGTGCATTCCAAATGAACTGGTTAGCAAAAAAGGGTGCTTCTTTGCTAATGAGTTTTGTAATCAAGGCATCTATTTTAATTTCAAATTGGCTAGATTGGGGGAAATTGCTGAACTAAATGACTGGTTCTAATTAGGATTATAAAAATATTCATCATGCTGTAGAATTAGCGCAAGGTCTTGATTTACTGACATTTGCATATAGCTTTAGTTTAAGAGTGGAAAAAACCTCCTGATAAATTGTCTTCCTTTTAATGAATTGAACAAACACTATATCTGTTTGAGTTGTCCTTTCATTTAAAGGCACTGATACATATTCATGATTTGTAAATGAAGTTAAGTGATTTCAATTCTTCAGTTCATTATCATATTGAAGAAGAGACTTCTGTAAATTGCCTTTAAATATTCCCAATCTCAAGGGTTTGGTGTGGGGTTTGGTTCTTTTTGTTTGGTTTGCGTTTTTTCTAACTTCACTAACATTTCAGTTTATCTGTTTGATGGAGCCCTGCCTGCCTGGGAGAGCTGCTGGCAGGTGGCTTGTCCAGCAACAGACACATGATATGTTTGTAGAACCTGATGTTCTCAGAAGAGTATTCAAAAGGCAAAGAGATGAAAGGCTTATTTGTGGTTAAGTCATGGGAACAGGACTCTATCTGCATTCAGTTTCTGACTTTGTTATAGTCCTCAGTGGTAGTTAGGCAGTGAAACACTTTAATGACCTGTGCCTGAATACACTAGAGATACTCAGGGACAACGCTTTGTCTGTCAGCTTCACGTTTAATTGCAAGCACTCTCAGGCAGGGATTGCTTCTTAACATGAATGTGCAATACAATGGACCAGTCAGTATGGTAGGGATTTCTATGAACAGTTACTATAATATGGCTCATATTAAACATGAAACACTATGTGTTCCTTTACAGCTGGACAACACACTCACTTTATTTCCTTCCTCAGTATGGTAGGCCTGTAGGAGTAATTGTTATTATAGCAGCTTCCTCAATCTCTTTCCATTTTGGGTGAAGAAAAGAATGCAGTAAGTGTGCCTCCAGCTTCGCTCTGTGGGGTGCTCAGATGTCAAGTGATTGGTGCAAGATAAATCTGAAAGCTGAGCACTGTATCCATAGGACTGGAACCACAGTCATTGTGCTCTTCAGGTATCAATGAACCCTGATGAGAAATTAGCCCTGGTGTGTTCTCTCACACCATACAATGAAATGGTGATTCTACCATGAGGATCCACGCAGGAGCAGAAAGAGCTTATTTTCCCCATTAGAAATAATGTTCACATCTTTCTAAGAAAAGCTGAGTTTTACTCAAAAGGTGCAGTCTCGAGCTGTTGTTGATAAAAGGAGTAGTTACGCACACTTCTGACGACGACAATTAAATTCCAGGACCAGGAATGCTGCTGAGGAGCAGGTAACAGCTCTGGGTGCCTGCTAATTTAGATCAAAACGAGATGTGAGGCAGCCACCAACCTGCCTCTCCTCATCAGCCCCATACCTCAGTTCCTGAGGAAAGAAAACCTACAGGCCTGGGCCAGAGTCACATCTCACTTCAGACATGCAGCAACTCTTAATTGCTTAATTTCAGCACATCTGCAGTAGCAGCTGCTATCCTGGAATTGCATTTCCAACATTAGGAGTTCCAACTCAAAGTGCAATATCCTCAACTGAACACAACCCTGAAGGCCCCATGTGCCTAGGTTTCCTTACGGAGCCCAAAAAACTGAGACCAAAGAGCGCTTACTGGAGGCACTCAGGACTGGACTGGGTGATAGATAATCACATCTAGGCTCCCTTTCCCATGAAAGGTTGGGCCAGGTGATCTTTTGAGATTCCCTCCAACTTGGATTATTCCATGTGTCTGTGAAAATAGCTCATCACAAAGAATCCCAAATATGAATGACTGGTTGGAATAAGGTGCCTGTATTTCTAGAAGCAACTCCCCCTGGATTTCTCTGGCAGCACACTGCCCAACTGGACATTGTGAAAAAAAAACCCCAACCAAACAACCCCACCCTTAGTTGCCTTACTGCCCTATGTCATACTGGGAGACTGGGCCTAAATTCCAGGGGAGAATTTTACCCGGAGCAGAGACACTGCCTTCATGGCTCTGCTTCTGTGTCTAAAGCATTATAAAAAACCCAAAAAAACAAACAACCCAAACTTTCCCATGTAGTCCCAAGTGTTAGCTGTGATTTGTTTTTTTATAAATTCAGCAGTGTCTAGTCAAGATAGTCAAGGCAGTGACATGCACTGCATTCAATTTTCAGATAACTTGCCACATCTCCCACACCAAAGGAATCTCCCCAGTCAGACCTGATACTGTCTGCCAGGTGCAACTTGGTGATACAGCAGAATGTTATCTTGCACCTCTTATTTATCACCTCATTCAAAGAGATAATGAGATACCCACTTTCTTTTGTTCACTTTCTGCTGAAGATTAAGCCCTATGGAGAGAGAAGCCACTGATTGCCAAACTTCTTGTTTATCTAATATTCTCAAATTTGTAATGGTGTAGCTGGGGAATTTAAATTGGTATGTTATTGAATTATTCTGTCTCTTACCTATTCCCAGCAGGTTCCAAGTTGCAGTTTGGTCTGTAAGAAGAGGTGGAATTGTATCACCTTGCATACCTGGGTTTTTTTTCTCTTAACAATGGTGATTTGAAATATTTTAAATATCTCTCTCCCTATTCAGTAATCTTTTCTCTTTTAAACAAATTATCTTTTTAAAATTATCTTTTAAACAAATATTCATGCAGGAGAGTTGTGCATATTGCTCTGAAAGTTTCAATGTCATTCTGAGAGAAATTCCATGGAGTTGGAAACGCCCTTCCATTTCTACCTCCAGACTGACCCATTCCCCAGAGAGGTATCGGAGTGTGAGAAGTTTTGCCTATTGAGAATTAGTTGGTTCCTTGGATAAATGAGACAAATAATAAGACATTCGACATATTAGCATCAGAAATGTAAGATCAACTCAAGATATTCCTCCCCAGTCACTGTGACTGGCAGCAATGAAATCTGTACCTTAAGCTTGTGCTGGGAGACTTGAAGCTTTCACAGCCCTCCACAGAGAAGTTCTCCAGGCTTTCCAACAGACAATATTGCACCTTTTTCATATATTCCCCTTCCCACCATATTTTGATACAAGGATTGTTTAAAATGGTTTCCTATGTATTTTCTGCAAATGCGAAGTTACCCATGAAAACTGGAGGCTGAAGGCCCATTTTCCCTGTGTACTGGGTTATATAACCAAGTGTCAGTATGGACACTCCCAGTGAGACCCAGTCTGACCTGCAGCAAATTGTCTGTAACATTTACATATTGTCCACCTTCTGCCAAAGGCCACTTAGGGGGCCATTAACAGAACCAACACGTGCACACATCAGATTGCACTATTTTATCAATAAAGTAGACACACACACACACAAAGCTACTGGGAAGAGATCCAAGATTTTCAACTCACAAGATGCATTTAATCTCCCAGGACCTGATAGTTATACAATGTCACATAGCTGCTCTGGAGGGAATAGTAAACCCACCCATGTTTGCTTAAAGCCCCGTAAAAACTCCTCCTGCCTGTGCTTTATACACTGTGAGAAGATATCAGGGTCTATGAACTTGCTACGTGTTCATGCCCACACACAGAGATTTCTTGGCTCAGCCATGCTGCATTTATGTGATCATACAGGAGAGTTAGCAAGGCAGAGGAGGGTCCTAATTGGCTATAAAAATTAAGAGCAGGAACGATATGCTGAGTTGACTCATACCGAAAAAGTATCCTCAATAACTCCTTGGATACTACAAAGAGAAAACAAATGGTGGTAACTGTGATTTGTCCTTAAATCAACAAAGTAACTAGCAGCCACAGAGCCATCTATCTTTCAGAAAGCCTGCTGAGCTCCCTCTCACTGAATCTTCTCCTGGGAATTGCCCTAGGCAGGAAAAAGCAGGACAATATCTATGTGGCAGTGGTAATAAAAGATTTGGTGCCTGGTTTTGCATACAGCTATTTCAGTTGATGGAAGTGGTAACATCACAAAGTCTTTGGCTTTCTCAGTATGAAGCCGTATTTCAAGAAGTTCTGTTGAGAAGAGATGGGCTCCTCCTCTTAAAGAAGAAGGTGTTAGAATATGGAATAGACTTTCTAAAACACCAACTTGGAAGAGACAATGATTCTGTTAAGAGGACATTCAAAATGTGTTATTTTTGTTTAGTTGGTTGGTTGTTTCTTTAATCAGCTAGATAAATACCTTAATATTGTTGTCAAATGTGCAGGAGTTAGCTAAAAAGAAGGACGGATGTTTAGGATGAAACAGTCATTAAAAAAAGGCTTGAATCACAGCCATGGAACTGTAGGTCAGAAGACCTTAGAGGAAAACCTTTTAATGGGAAGATCCAAAACACTAACTATTTTCATTTCATACAAAAACTTTAATATTGTTTTCTATTTTTATAAACAAAACAATTTTAAAATATTTTTATCTAGGTGGTTACCAAATTCATTATTTGTAGGGACATAAAGTGTTGGTATTTCATTTTACTGTGTGGAACATACTACGCAAAATGGATTTTCAGATTCATCATTCTCATTAATTTCTAAGTTGACCACAGCTTGTTTAAAATACCACATTATTATTATTTTAATTGAAAGAGAAAAATAAGACAAATATTAATCTGAAATATACCTTTTAATCTAAGATATGAAATTAATTTTTCCAACTTGTTTACTCATTCACAGTTACATGAGGATAGATCAGATCTTCCCTTAACAGTTTCTGCTGCAGGGAGTCAAATTGTATGTACTTGATTTGTTTTCAGAGTTATTTGTATTTTTAAATCTGCCACTAAAGGAGTCATTAAAATATAATTTAAGGCTCAAACACACTTCTAGAACTTAGAGGGGTGGAAGAATATGGTCTCCCACTGTAGCAGTGGCTGCACTGCAGAGCATCCAGCAAGTCACCTTCCTTGTCACAGTATCTGTAGGTGAATATTATCTCCAGGTTGCAGGCTAATGATAAACTTTATATTTTATTTCCTCTCATGCATCAAATCAGAAGTGTTTCAGAGCAGTTTTATCCCCAAAAAAAGGACATATAAACTGAGAAAGCAAGCACTATTTGATCCAGCTCCACCTATTTTGTGCCAGGCAACTTTATGCTGCCGCACAGGAAAATGGGCACAAAAACAAAGGACAGAGGAGTAAGAGCAGGACTAGGCTGCAGTTGGACAGTTAGGCCCTGACAGCATGGCATCCCTTTGGATAGCCTCCTCACAACTGCAGAGCACTACTGCAGCCTCTGTAGCCACTTATTTTAGAAGCTCTTGGTATCTCTTTTCTGGTGAGCAGCAGAGAGATCAACTGGTCATTGCCGTTGGCACGATCTCATAACCACATCTAGGAGAGAAGGCACAGCACAGTAGAGTGGGAAGGTGTGAGATCCAGATCTGGTTTCTAGAGAAAAAGAGAACAACCACAACAATCTTTTGAAGATGCAAAAGACATGATGAATATTCTTAAGTATATGGGACTTAAAGCCTAAAAGAGACTTGATTCTTGCATTGGCCTAACCTAAGAGAAGGAAAAGGCTGACCTCTGGTTCCCACTCAGCTGCGGCAGCACTCCTGCTTCCAGACATGCAGGAGTGCATTACACTGGCCTCTCAGAAGACTTCATCTGGGGATTTCACATGGCACTGCTGTCAGGCTCTAACAGCACTGCCCATTATCTCAGTATCAGCTGTGACTGCAGCAAAGCTGCGTGATCCTGAGTCAGAATGACAGCTCTTTCACGACTCTTAGTAACCCAAGATGTGGCTCAGCACAATCTATACCTCAGTTATGTTAAACAAACATTTCAACTGGGAAAAGCACTGCTCTATGGTTCCATTCTAGGACCCACATTGAACCAGCACTTCAAGCTATCCTTCTGACCAGTGAAGGAAAGCATCATGAGTGGCCTTGAATGCAAAGGCAGACATAAAGGAAAAGCCTGAACTTGGCATTGCAACATTTCCATTGGACCAACAAGCTGCAGACCACCTAATCCTTGCTCTTACTCTGTGAACAGTTTTATTCAGTTTCTGGGATAAAATGCAAGCAGCTTCAGGGTGTTTCTAGCTCAGTTTATTTTTCTTATCTTTCTCCTGGGCAGAAGAGAGCAGCTGAGGTGTGCACACAGATGCATTAGTTTCAAGGAGTAGAAGCAAAAATGCCCTGGTCTGCTATTGCTGTACTGGATCAGGGAAGCCTAATTACTACCTCACAGTCAGTCACATGTGCCTATCTTGTATTTTGATTTCTCCTTCCAGTGGCTAACATCAAAAAAAGATTACAAAGCTCTGCAAGTAGAAGTACAGTGCTTCAACCCAAGAGCAGATGCTCTGCACTTGCTGCAGATGGATCTCTTTGCAAATGCACACTCAGGATGTCTCATCTGGCTTCTCACATACATGACCACCTCATCAGATGCCTGTTTCTTCCAAGCCTGTCTGTATAAACACCAGGATCATGCAAAATCATTACCTCCAGTTTAGAAGTGGCATCAAGCCATTTTGTGACATCAAATAAATAGATTGGTCTTTCCAGCCTACTTCAAAATCCCTGTTACACTGAACCTCTGACTGCAAAAAACTATTTGACATTTGACTAACTCCTTCATACAGTAAGGACTTGATACTATGAAAGGAGTGTATTTACAATAGCTTTGTTCTTGCAAATGTCACTCAAGAACCATCAGTAGCACAGCAGCAAAACAGCTGGTGCCTGCCACAGCATTCTGTTAACAAGTGGGAAGCAGAGCAACAGGAAATTATTTAATTATATTCTCAGTAACTAGTTTGGTAAAAACTTGCACCAGACTTTCAAATGAAATTCTCAAATAGAGAGGCACAGCATTTTAGCTGTATTGTTCCTATAGCTGGGATGTGAGACTAACTAGTTCAGAAATCTTCAACAATAACTGCAGGAATTGAAAATCCCACCCAGAACACACCCCCACACCTGAAAGGTTAACACACATGTTTGGTTTGTGTGGAAATGTTTTCATAGCAGGGAGGGGGCTAAAGGGGTGGCTTCTATGAAAAGCTGCAAGAAGCTGTCCAAGAGAGCAAACACCAGCCAGCTCTGAGATGGACCCACTGCTGGCCCAGGTCAAACCCATCAGTGACAGTGGCAGCACTTCTGGGATAACGTCTTCAAGAAGTGAGGGAAAAAAAACTAACTGCCAACTTCAGCCAGAGAGAAGTGAGAATATGTGAGAGAAACAGTGCTGCAGACACCAAAGTCAGTGAAGAAGTGGAGGTGCTCCAGGCACTGGAGCAGAGATTCCCCTGCAACCCACAGTGAAGACCATGGTGAGGCAAGCCAACCCCTTGACCCATAGAAGGGTCGGGACTGGCAGGACAGGTAAGCCCACAGGGGACCCACATTGGAACAGTCTGTTCCTGAAGTCTGCCTCCCATGGAAAACATCCCCACTGGAGTAATTCATGAAGAACTGCATCCTGTGGAAAGGACTCACATCGGAAAAAATTGTGGACAACTGTCTCCTGTGGGAGAGGCACCACACTGGAGCAGGGAAAGAGTGTGAGGAGTCCTCCCCTGAGGAGGAAGAGGAGGCAGAGACAACGTGTGATGAACTGAGATCAGCCCCCACGACCTGGCCCCCCTTGCTGCTGGGATGCAGGACAGAGAGAAAATTGTGAGTGAAGTTGAGCCTGGGAAGAAGGGAGGGGTGGTAGAAAGGTGTTTTAAGATTTAGTTTTTATTTCTCATTACTCTACTCTGATTTGATAGAGTAGCGTAGGATAAAGTAGATAAGCAATTGATAAGCAATAAATTCAATTAATTTCCCCAGCTGAGTGTGTTTTTCCCATGATGGTAATGGCTGAGTGATCTCTCCCTGCCCGTATCTCGACCCATAGGCCTTGCACTACATTTTCTGCCCCCTGTCCAGCTGAGGAGGGGAGTGACAGAGTGGCCCTGGCGGACACCTGGCACTTAGCCAGGGTCAACCCACCACAATGAGGAAAACTTAGTGGTTATTCAGCATGGTTTTGCTTTCCAGAGTCTAGGGATGAGAGAAACATAAGAGAGGAAAGATAAAAGCTTGGCAAGTGTTAAACTTCGTAGAATTTGTAACTTGATCATCCTGTGTCTCAACTTTGGGCTGTAGTGGAGACTGCTGCTCCAGAACTGAAGCACACATCTCCTTAGCCATGGCACTTTACTACCACATTGCACCTGCTCTACTCAGCACCCCTCAAGACAGATGAGTGCAATGCAACAGCAAACTTGCTACGGACAAAGTAACAGACTGGAGATGTCTCACTCACAGAAGGCACTGCAAAGTGGCTTACAAGTGGCACAGAGGAGTTTGCTCCCTGATTTCCAGTCGGCAAGCAGAATGAGCACCCCTCAATGCTCACCAGCCAGCTGTTACAGACCGACTCAGCCTGAGCACTCCATCCCCAGAGACAGCTAGAAATCTGCACCTACGAATCAATAGATTTTTAGAACAGCTCCATATGTCATGTCAAATTTCTAATTCTTTTCATCTTTCATCATATTTCCACCACTGAGGTTTGCACACCCATCATGCTCACTGTAACACTCAGCTCCTTTTGGCAAACTGGCTTTGGAGTCGCTGCATGGCTTTTGAGCACATTTAAACCTGCAAAGTGAGAACAGCAAAGCACACGATAAATTCTTCATCATCCCTGAAAGGGAGCAGTTCTAGACAATATCCCCTTCAACTCTTGGCTCATAATCATTGAAACATTACATCAATTGCTCACCTTTTGATCCAGACTGTAGGCCAAGATCCACTCCTCCTGCTTGGGGTGGAAGAGCAAGCTCTGGATATAGAAGTTCAAACGGTACTTCTGGTAGGTAGCCCCTTCATCAGAGCTGATGAGGATGCTGCTCTCAATCTCTGGATCACTAAGAAGCATGATCTAAACAGAAAAATGGAGGGAAAAGAGTGTTAATGGAAAAGTGAAACTGAACATCATTTAAGAGTGAGGTCATGCAGCACTGACTCCTATTAGATGTACTCAGACCATCACTCAAGAGTGTAACAGCCCACAGAATTAGCGTGGGTTTTTAGCCTTTCTATTCCATTTTATTTGGCAATTCATTTGCTGATTTATTTGGCGATTGCCATTTTTCATTTTATCTGGAAAAATTCAGAAAGTCCAGTAAGGATGAAAAATTCTATGTATCAAAGTTGATTTTGGCTGGATATAGGAACATCAGGCAGCCACACCAGGCTTTCCTGGACCCTTTTCTCTCTACCTTTTCTGTCTACCTCTCACCCAATGTGGAATCCTCTCTCCAGAAATAAACAACAGAGCATCCCTGAGATTTAAGGCTCATTATCTGGCAGCTTGCAGTGCAATGAAGGAGAGCATCACCTCTCTGGAAGCACAGAATGCCTTCCTGCATCACCTGCTGGCATCTGGGTACAGTGCACGTGCACATGTGCAAACACTGACACGATCTCGTATATCACACTCCCAATGTGTACAGTAAGAGACCATCATTCAGTCAGTGAAAACATAATTTTCCTCAAGCACAGGAAAGTATATGACCTCAATTTGTACAGGGAGGAAAACACTTCTGAGCCTCTAATTTTAATTAGAAAATTATTACCGATACTTTAAAATGGGTTGATTCCGCACTATCAGATGGCAAACTCTACATAGACATTACCAAGAAAAATGTTGTGGAAACATTACCACCATCTTATTAACATCTGGAGAAAACGACTTCACATTAAAGCAAATACCAGTACCATAAAATAAAGGCAAACAGTGGGAAATAAATTAGAGCTGTTCTAAACACAGCAGGTTGTTGATACAGCAGCTGAATTAAATATAGAAACTGTCTTTCAGCACAAAAACAGATCTAGGAATGGCCTTTTTTAGCTCACTGCAGAATGATCAATTAGCTGAGATCCACTGCAGTTTTGTTTTTTGTCCACATTGACTTCTCTTACCCAGCTTCACAGAGCTCCAACTTCAAGACTACAACGGGGAAATACATTAATTTTGACAGCAAAAAGCAGTTACAAGGAATGGTAAAACCCTTGGTATGTTAGACCTTGATCAAGCAAAAAATTTCAATGCTTGTTTAATCTTAAGCACCTCATTAACTCCATGAAGTCACCAAGGGAAAGGGAGTATAACATCAATGGCTTCTGATCCTTTCCACTAAGAAATGAAAAGCTGAACTAGAGTGAACGTTTTCCCAGGATGAAGCCATCTGTATGAATCCAGCTGGATGTCAAAGCACCTTCAACATCCCTCACATACACCACTCACCAGCCCCAAAATCAATCTCCAGCCACTCCCACAAGAAGCTGCACCTCAAGTAATGAAGAAGTGCACTTGAATTGTGCTCTGGTGCACAGTCTGGGGAACGAGAAACATTCCCATATGCAACTGACTCCCCGGGAACTAGTCTGAGGTCTCCTAGATCTCCACCTAGAAAGAAGCTTTGGTGTATTTCTTCTTTCTAATCAGATCAAAATATCAATTTCATTATGCTCCAAACAATAACAATTTCACAACTGTTTGAAAGATATTTTTTTCTGTCACTCTTGACTTAAGACTGCAAAGACATTTTATACCCCTGTTCACCTAAAGCATATTGCCTGTGCCAGAGAACTATAACAGAGTTCAGTAAAAATCACTTGCTTATATGGAATGGAAGAAGGATGTAAGCCCACCCATTTAACAAGACAATCCAGAGAGATCTTATATTTAAAATAAAGGTTACTTCAGGAATAAAGTATTTTCTACCTGATGTCATAGAAGATTACAAAGTTAATAATGCTGTATATTAAAAGGTCACTGCTGGAATTCTGTCCTCAAATAAGGAGCACAACACAGCTAACAGTGGCACGGACCTGAAGTAGCACACACGCAAAACATCTCCTCTCCCCTTTCACATGCAATCTGCAGCACTTCTGTGGATAGCTAAAGAAATGGTCATATGAGACCAGAAAGGCAGTATTTCCACCAGATGGTTCACAAATCTGGCCAATTTGTTCTTCTGGATGCATAACAGTGGTTGCAAGATCAGATAATAAATCCACCAAGCTAGGAAAAATGGAAGAACCTAACAACAGTCATATCTAGAGGTGGCAGCACATAAATTGTGCCCCGTGCCTTCACCCAGTTCCCATATCCATTCTCCATCCTTCAAATGGAGAAATGAACACATCCAACACCTCTGCTGTCATCCATCCTCCCAGGAAAGGCTGATCCTACACAGAGAAGGATAGAAAAACCAGGAGGCTCAGAGTGAAAAACAAAAGCCCACCACCAGCCACACAGCTCGGACGGGCACACACGTTTGTTACATGGCACGCAGAAAAAGAAAAGTGAGCAACTCTGGGCTTTTCTTTTTTTATTGTTTCTATTTTTCTCATGGAAGCTGTAGGGGGAGCGAACTTCTAGCAGGGGAAATAGCAGGACATTTGTCAAAGGCCTGAAACCACCACTTCTTATTATAGCACCAGGACGAAGGATCTACCCCAGCAGTGATATAGATTAATCACTTTTCATTAAGAGACATAAACAAACTCCAGTCAGAATGAGCATTTCTGCCAGCACCCTGTGTTGCCATTTATAATTGCCATAAGGAATAGCAAAAAAGCACCAGAGAGTTGTCAAATGTAATTTATAGGGGTTTAAGTTCTAATCATTTTCTATAATATTAAATTAAATGGCAGCCTTTGTTTAAAAGGAAATTACATTTTGTCTTTCTACATTCTAGATTATTTATATATATACAGGCATGTATAAAACATTCTTTTCAGTTGCTTTTTCCTCTAGTTTAAGTGGAGAGGGGAAGGGGAGGCAGGACTGGCTACTGCAAAGGGTTAAGTCCTTGAAAACATACTTGAGGTGAGTTAGTTTATGCTACATACCTTTTACTGACTTTCAAAATCCAGTTAACAATGAATGGCAAGCACCAGACCAAAAAGAAACAGGCTGAAAATCAGACTGAACTTCAGATAGTTCCTTAGGAATGGATGCTGAGGAAGAGAGCTGTCTGGGACATGGTGCATCTCCTTTAAAGCAGGAGCTTTGGGGACAGTGGTGACACACACAGAGCTTTTTCTGAATGAACTCCAGGTGGGCAGAACACCAGACAGCAGTGGGGAAGCACACAGAAAGAAGATGATATGGAGAGGCCCCCTTGCAAGAACATTAACTACAATATATGGACTGAGATCTTCAGTACGTGAGCAGGGAACATATCCAGCTCTGAACACTTCAAGGGGATTTATCCCAGGGAATAAACAGCACAAGCTGCAGGCAGGAAGAAGTCATACCTATGCCTGCCATAATGTATCTGGTACACAAACCACAGCAGTAGTTAAGAGTCACTCAGATTTGTTGGAGAGTGTGTAGAACCCTTAAAGGAGCTCAAATGCAGAAGCAGGGAGGAGGGAAAGTGACACCATATTACGGCACAAATCCACAAAAAAGTCATGCCCTCAGATGGGGTTAATGTAATAAAAACTAGGGTAGGATTTGTAACTAAGAACCTGAGCTCCTGCTAGCCAGCTCAAAATTCCAAGTATGTCACTGGGTTAATATAAACACTTTCCTTGGTATTGCTTTCACATGGGTTATGTGCAGGTGGATGAGTTAAGATGGTGACATACTCCTCTTCCTCTGCGCCAGGGTAGCCAGGCACAAAGACAGCTGTGATGTGGAATACTGAACTGTACAGCAATGAGCCAGCACACTGCTCACAGGCACAATGCTACAACATCCTCTACTGGCATGGAGATACAGGTAGCCTGAGCACAGAGATCACAACAGAGATCTGTTTTGTACATAGCTGAATTAGTTAATAAACCACCCCTGGACAAAAAAAAAACAAACACCAACCAAAACAACATGCCACATAAATGGCATTTAAATGGCATTTTTATTAATATTAGCTTTCAAGGAATCCTTTTATTTTTCTCAACGAACATAAATTTTCACTGTAAATTACCAAAGCACATCTCCCTAAATCAGCACAGACCAGTTTATAGGTGCAATAATCTGTAGCAATAGTACCACTGAGCTACATTAGCAAAAGAGCACCAGAGAGTCGTCAAATGAATAAAGAAGTTCAAATAAATGTCTTTTGTTCTGAGAAACAGACAGCATCAAACCATTGTGTACTGCCTCCTGATTCTTCTCTTCACTTTAATGCACTTTCCATAAGCAGTCCTTCCCAGAGGTCCCAGTCACATTTACCTATGTAAAAGGCTATTCTAAAAAAAATAAACAAAACAGTTTTAAAATAATAAACAAAAACAACAAAACACCTACAAACCATGCAAGCCACCATAGCTACAAAACAAACCCAGTTCCTTAGCGAAGTACTAGAATTTACTCTGTAGCACTGCATTATCCTCTTCTACAGCTGAAAAGGCAGTTTTGCCAAAAACACTGTTGCAAAGACAGAAAGTTGAGGTTTCATGTTTACAGGTTCATAGGGATTTCCATATTGAATGTGCTCAGCTTAAAAGTGAAAAGACTTTTTTGGGGGTTTTTATGGCCTCCCACTAGCCCCTCAACTCAGAAACACTTTAGATCCTTCCTAAAGCCTAGCCACATCTACATCATCAATGAGAAAACAAAACAGATTTTAAAAAAGAAAAATTACTGTATTTTTCTTTCTTTTCCAATTTGATTTAAAACATTTAATGAGTTGTATGGTCCCATGTCTCCTTCCCACAAAGTTTCATAGTAGCTTTGAGTTTAAAAAGCCAAAGAGTTTCAACAATTTGTGCTGAAATGTCAATGCAAATGGAGGATTTTTGCTTTGGATTTTTGATGTCCTTTCCTCCTTTTGAAACTGAGAAATCAAAATCCAGTGACATTTAAAGGCTTAAAGATACAAAAATCATTTTCTTCCTTCAAAACATCAGTCCATCACAAATTAAATATGAACAGTTTGGAACTCTTATGGGAAAGAGTACATTGAAGCATTTTAGATTACACGTCTGACCATCTGAAATTTCTCACTGGCAAAGACTTGGCTATTCATTCCCCTCCCGTTCTTTCTCTCTCCAACATCATTACTGCAATTACTTGCCCTGAAAGCTAAAGGATGCCCCCAGAGGTCTGAACACAACCCAAATCTCTCAGAACACAGCTACACAGTGTAACTAAAGCCCTTCTCTGCCATTCCCATGGAGGAGAGGTGCAACTCATTGCAGAGAAAATCTCATCCTTTTTTTTCCTTCTTTCATCCCTACATGCCATTTCAACAAAAAAACTTCAGTTTCATTAAACCAGCCCAATTTCCTCTGAGACAAAAGAAATGCTGGTACCACAAGTAACTACCTACTTACCAGCAAAAGTAACACCCATATAAATCAGCTAAGCTAAAGGTGTCTTTGAATGATTTGCACTAGCGCCACAGATGTTTGAGAATGGCTAAATACCTTCTCACTGCCCTGGAGATATACTGACCTCTGCAATAACCAGGGGGCAGTGAAAGCAACCTCTGTTTCCTGGTCACCAAGCATATCAGTCAGACAGGAAAAAATGGGATGCATCAGTGATAAAAATCTGCTCTAGAGAGAAATCCTGTGTATTTACTTACAAGAGAAGAAATTCACTCCATTATTTAGGGATCAGCAGCTATGACAAGAGAGACATTTCCTCTCTGGGAAGCCAAACAAGACATTCATGAAGAGGGCAACAGTTTTCATATAATTACTTACTTTATGTCCCAAAAGGAAAATGCTCATTGCAAACCCTTGTGCTACAGAGTAGCCCAGATCTGGGACTCCTTCTTCCTTCACATGGCTCAAAAACTTCCTTAATGTTAAGGATAACCTGTGGCCATCACTCAAGCAGTAAAGGGGCACTGAGCTTTCATGAGAGATAAATTGTCTGGACCTAACCTGTTTCAACTTCTTGTAACTTCACTTCTTATTGCCCGAAATTTAACATTAATGGCAGATTTAATTAATGAATATAGCACCAGATCACCAACTCTCAGAACCATAGTGCTGTAATCTTAAAGGATGAAGTGCACTGCACTCACTTTATAAGGGTTTATGAAGCATGTGTTATAAAAGTACCTCAACCATAAGGCTTTTATACCTTGGCACTCACTTCAATACAATCCCATAAAACCCAAGCAATCTTTAAGTGTTAAAGGTGACTTTCACTACTGTATTTATTATTGGATAATGAAAAATGACTCAGGCACCCACAGAAATCAAGCAATGAAATAAGAGTTTCCTGAGACTTTAGCATTGGGTCTGCATTATATGTACCATGACCAAAGAACCAAACAGCTCTCTCAAGACATTTTAGACACTTCACACTAACCTCCCTCCAGAACTTCCTTCCCATCAGGAATTCTTTGTAATTACAAAACAACCTCCAGTCTGCAGAATCAAATTGCTTGCCAGTGAACTTTTCAGATGTCAGCAGTTATTTCTGTAAGCATTCAACCCCTCTGAAAGACCTCCTCCATAGACTCCTCCAGTTGTGCCAGAGACTGACAGCTCTCTAATCCACCAAACTGGCTTGAGAAGACAGCAACATCATGGGGAACCCATGTGTGGGTTCCCCATCTTTGCAGCACTGAGAGAGAATGATCAGAGGACATGATGCTGCTCAGGTGACATGCAGCTTCATTGTCTCTGTAGAATGTTTTGCCTTTTGTAGAGGGTACATGAAAGAAGGAAACCATTACTAGAAAGAAAGTAATAAACAGTAAAATGAAAACTTTTCTTTAACATAAAACAGCAGGGTTTTTGAAACAAAAGTGGGCATCAGTGGAGTGCATCAAATGAGGACCAGCACTACCTTGCTTTCTCTGAGGAGATGCACATCAGCCCACCACACTTGTTTACAGACTGGTTAATCTTTTGCTGTCTTCTATTGTCTCTCATATCCAATTATACCCAGACTAAAATTACAACTAATTGTTCATATTTGTACAAAATTGCAAGAGGTTTTTGGCACTTCAGCCATACCTGCCATAAATTGCCACACCAAAACAAAACACTTCACAGAATTCCAAGCTCACACACTCCCTTCCCTATGGAGAGGGCACTCCATTTTAATCACCACCTCCAGCACCTGTGCAAGAGCACAGATGCACCATGCAAGAGGCCTCGAGGATCAGGAGCAAATTAAGGTTAAATTGCATAAAGCAAGAGCTCTTCAAGGAAAACCACTCTGCCATCCTCACTGGCAGGTGGGAAATGAAAATATATCATGGCTGTAAGACTTAGACAAAAATCAGGGCCGGGAAAAGAACACAGATACTCTAAGGCTGCCATCTGAACCTGCCCACTATGCCAAATCCCAGGCTGGATCCAATTTGCATGCAGAGGAGTGGAACAAGCCATCATAACAGACCCAACAAAGCAGAACATCTCATCTTTGTTTTGCTGCTGAGCAGGTCAGAACAACATGTCTCCCCTCTTTCTCTCCTCTTTTTGGCACTGGACACATGTACTTTTCACTTTTAATTACAAGGCACAGCAAGCATTTGCTTGTTAAATTCCAGGTGCCAGTGGGGATGGAAGCCATCCAAAAAGCATGTGTTTGACCTGGCAAAGAATGACTGACTGGCAACAGCCACATGCTTGGTTGTAAAACCTTTTCATTGTCACAGCAAGGCAGCTTTTATCCAAGGTTACTCCAGCCCATTATATTCTTGTTACAGCTGCACATTCTCCAGCTCCCCACAGATCATCGGAGCAAAGGCCTCTGCCACAGTATTCCCACCTTCCTGAGGCCACTTCAGCGCTGTGCAGCTAATTTGCCAAAGGCTTTTTCTGTGTCACAGCATGTTCATGCTGAGTTCTCCTCCACAAACTGCCAAATGGGTTACAAGCACCACCACTGGTTTTGTACATCCAGTTTGACCAGCACTTCTATGAATGGGCCTGGACCCGTAGTAGCAGGAACCTCAGCTGGTGACCTTAGGCACCAACCAGTGCTTCCACACAAATGCAAAGCCTCTGACTGATATTATTATATTGCTCTAGAGTCTGGTATTTCTGCATAGCTTAGCTCTGCATGATGCCTTTTTACTCTTCTTGACTCTACACAGGAAAGCCCCGGTTGTTAAAACATCTGACACATCTGTTTCGCGGTCACTAGCTTTGTTCTAGTGACAAGGAACAGCTCTGATCCCAAACTGTGTTCACAGAAAGAGAAAAGCAGCATTCACTGTTATAATTATATGTTATTTGAGTAAATGCATGGTTGTGCTAGTCTCCATAGAACTACAAAGTAATTTTCACCATTACGGTAACTTACCATGTAAGCAGAAATAGTTACAGAAAATAATGTTATCAGTGAGGAGAGGCTGTGTGCAGCACAGCTGCTGGAACTGAGAACACCATTTATATAAAAACACTCCTCTGATTATAGGTCTCACTTGGGAGAACACTTTACATGTGGGTATAAGTTTACTCACAGTAGTTGCCCCATTACAGAAAACAAAAAGATGTGCATGGATAGTTACTCATGGGGGTAAACTTTTGCAGCCTGTATTCAGCAGTCTACTTCATTTGAGGACACTAGAGTGTTTCATGACTCTATAGAAAAATAAAAATCGTATTATGTATCTCCCTCGAGGCCATTAAATCTGAATACAATTTTAAATGCATCATTGATTCTCCTTTGCTTACCTACTTTATTTTTCTGCTTTTTTAGTCAGATTGCAGAGTGAACATAGACAATAGTCAGCTTTATCACTTCCAGATAGTTCATGTCCAGATGCTTATGATCCATCTCAATTTACTTACCTGGCATCTATTACTCATGTCCCTTACTGTTCCTAATGTACTTCTCTTCCTAACATCCCCCCACTGGAGGAAGTTAAGATGATAGGAGAAGGTCTATCCATTTTCTGGATGCAAGGCTGAGGCCCCCAAAAATTAAAGGTTAAAGTCACCAAACATGACAGCAGTGCAGTGCTCGGCATGGTAGCAGTCAGCTTTAAGCTATCCACTGAGGCTGCAAGCTCTGCATGCTAACTTGGGTGCCAGAGATGCAGGTGCCAGATATGGGAATGTTCTGGACCTAGGAACAGGATTCACAAGTAGCAGCCCACCGGCTTTGACATTTTCCCTTACATTCAATAATTAGCTCCCAATGAAACAGTCCTTGCAGGTTTATGGTGGTAGTCGTGTCTGCAATTACACACTGAGCAGGTGAGCGACTGCCCCAGTGACTGAACCACAGCTGCTACATCCTATTCCAACAGGGTCACTGACACTTCACAGCCTGGGGAAAATTGTGTACTTTCCTTTCCGTATCCCTTCATACACACACATGAGCTCCGGTCACTGCGGTGTCCTAAGAACCAGTGTACAAGGAAACAGAATTGGAAGAGGGGATAAGGGTTTTATCTCCAACACAACCCTGACACTTTGGTTTAGGAATCAATTGGCAAAAGCCAGAAAATTGCCAAGCTTACTCCATCCTTTCACCCACTTCCAGGTCCTAGGCACTGCATTCCTTGTGCCCATTCCATTGCCTCTCACATCTCTGAGCACAGCTGCTTCAGGAGTTTAGTTGCTTTCTTGCAGGAATTTTTAAGGATCACAGGAAGGTTCCAAGGGAGACAAAAGATGTCAGATGAGCTTTTTTTGTCAGCAACAGAGAATTAAAATATCATAGGGCCCACTGTAAAAGGCAGAACCAATCTCTCCTCAGAGACAGGACTGGTCTATGTGTAGATTCCCTAGATTTCTAAGAAAACTACAGCTTGAGTTTTCCTTAACTGCATCTGTGCACCACTTAGAAATCCCCTGTCATTACTTTTGGAGTCCAGCAACATCTGTCTGTATACAATGAAAAAAGCCATCTTAGAACCAAGAGGGTGAAGGGCAATGAACTCCCACTAGTGTAAAAAGAAGCCTCAAACACTCTATGACATATTGAAATACCTCTCAAAGATCTAGCTCAGCCAAGCTCCATGCTGAAGAAAACTGATTCTAACACAGTCACAGAAGTGTTTCAAGGTTTCCCAGTGCTGCTTGGGATAAAATATTTTACACAGAATTGATCACACCAGAGGTGACATTAGAGTGACACTAAGAGGCTGATGTGCGTATGCGGCAGAAACTGAGACTGTGGCCAGCACGTGCCCTGCAGACCCTGCTAATCTAGGCTATTAAAATGAGAATTCACTCAGTAATGCTGAACTTCTCTATTCCTCACTTTGTAAAAGAATGAAATAAAAGGATATTTTGCCACTTATTTTTTGGGTTTGGGGTTGGCAGGGGATGGGGGGAGGATTTTCCTCAAAGAGAAATAAGTGTTGGTGAACCACCTCCTATCACTAAAGATCAAGGTCAGATCATTATATGATCTTCAAAAGGACCCACCTGCCCCTTTTCCAAGGGCTGCTCTCCACCCATTCTATTATTTTCCCCTCCTTTTTAATAACAGGATGAAGTGACTCACTATTACTGATTGATAACCCTGCTGTCTGTGAAGCACCATGCTCCTCCTCGTTAATTCAAAACTACCTCATTTTTCATACTTCATAAATTAATGTATGATTGGTGCTGCAGCAGTAAATGAGATGGCCATGTTTCAGAGAGTGGTAAAGAGGATGGAGACAGGAAAAATGTCTCATAAAACTGCCCTATATCGGGACCTGCAGCTGTGTTCACCCTGATGACAGGCCATGTGGTTAATATCAGCAGCCCTGTACAAGGTGATGCCTCCTGACAGACCCTCTCTTCCCTTTAACCAAGGCAAGGCACTCCGAAAGCTCACACAGCTCCACTCTGCCCACTTCATGAAAGCGATGGTTATGGTATGTGACAAAATTGCAGCTTCATTTTAGTCAGTATCCTAACTCATGATCTGTCCTTTAACACTCACTGGCTAAATTGGAGCAAAGTACCTCTGTTTTTCTGACAGCCAGCTCTGGGAAGTCTACATCTGAATGTGGATGAGACCTGTGGATGAGACCTCTCCAGTTTTATCCCATTTCTTGTCATTACAACCTTGTAACATCCCTAAGTCTCCGTAGGGCCCTGACTGCAGCAGTACAAGGTGAAGCAGGCAGAGAGTGCAACAGGAGAGAAGGACTGAATTTTAGGAAGCCAGACAAAGCAGCCCTGTCAATAGACATGCACCAATATCCTGCCAAGCTTATCACTCTTACCTGGTAACTGTCCTTCTGCTCCAAAAATTCTTTGCCATATTTGGCATATGGAGGTACAAAGATGCAAAATACAGATGCATAAAGGTACACAAAGACAACCCTAACTCAAGTTTTGTAATATATGAACTTTTTTTCCTTCACAAACACTGAAAGGATGGTTTTTATTGTAAATGGCTGCTTCTTTTTATACCTCTCTTCTAACCTTCTTCCCTTCTGCCCCATTAAATAATGCCATATGGAAGTATTTTGTTAATTATCTCAATTGCATTTATTTTTAGAAAACAGCTGATGAGTAGTGGGTTGGTTCAGTGGGTTTGGGGTTTTGGGGTTTTTTTCCTGTTTGTTTTTAAATGTATCTGCTTCTTCAGAGAACTAACTAAAAAAACACCAGGAATCCCCAGTTTTCATATTTATGAATTCTGAGGGACAGCCTTCCCTGGAGCACGACAATAAAAAAAACAGCAACAACAAAAACACCAACCTGGAAATACTGAAAAAGATTTAAAAAAAAAAAGATTTAGAAGTATTTATGCCTTTATAGCTCAGCATTTTCCATTCATTGATCTTGAACCGTGTTCAAAACACTAATAAACCCAGTCATCCAGCATCATGAAACGATATATCTTACATAGGAAAGGTCAGAAAAACCTATTCTGAAAATGTGACTTTGCTGAATTCAAAATAGAAAACATAAAACCCTTCAAAACAAGAAATTCCTGAAGTCCTCTTCTTGAAGTATTACATAACGTCCCTAATTCAGGATTTCTTTCACACAGTTTCAGGTCACAGTTCTGCAAACATTTACAAACATGATCTCTTTTCTCAGGTGCCAAATTCAAGCTGAATTAATTGGACAAGCAAAGAGAATCCCACGTACAACAGCTCACCAGACTGCACCTTGTAGATAAAACATGTCCTGTCACACATCCTCTCACTCTTTCACAGATGTTGTGGGTGACCTTGAGGAAATCATCTTTGCAACACCAGTAAGTGAAGAAAAATATTACTTCTTCATTCACATTTTATTCCTCTATTTAAATTTTCAGTTCTGGAGACTGAGCCTGACTGTCCCTGAAGTGTATTTATGAGATGGATACACTGAGATGTTACCCCAAATGCAGTCACATTTGCACAATCCTCTGGTATAACCAGAGCAGACAAATCTGAGCTCAGCTAAGCCAGGCACTGTGTTTCACAGCTTTCCTTTTTGCCCACATCAACTCTGGACTGGGTAGCACAGATTTTGGAGTTCTGAGAAACACAGGAACATCATACACAGCTCAATGGGTCCAGAGAAGGGGGACACACAGAGACTTTTACAGCTGCATTTGCAGCTCAGGTAATTTAGTCCCTGTTAATGGCAGCTGCAAAACCAAGGGCTATTTACTGACTGTATTCCATTAGGCTGGAGGGAAAGATTAAGGATAAAAGACAGTAGAAACAACTTGTTCCATCACTCCTGCCCTGTGGCTCTAACTCAGCCCCACTGCCTTTGAGTTATAAATACGTTCTCAAGATCACATCAGAAGTGCCAGTTTGCAGCACAGACCCTTGATCACAGTGTCAGCACAATGAGGAAAAAGGGTCCAAGGAAACCTTCCATCTTCCTAAAGCCCAAATGCCTTTAGGATACTCCAGAGCTCAGTTCCTCGCCAATAGCTTGGGATGCAGTCTTAGGAAAAAGCAGCAGATGATTAATGGGAGCTGTGGCTAAGCATGGCAGCTCAGTTCAGGTTGGGCTAGCAAGCATCAGGTACACGCTGGAATCTTTGCCTCATCAACCTATCACACATTTGATGATTAAGGAGAAAACAAAATGCTTTAGAATTCCCTTTGGGAGCATGGAACTAAGAAATGAAGGAAAAACCAAAATAAGTTTGAGCCATGGTTCTGCCCTCAGGCTCCAAGCACAGCTGAGGAATTCCCTTTGGAGATACAGAAGGCTGGGACAGGTTTTGCTCTCAGTTACTCTCCAAATGAGCAAGAAGAAATAAAGAGGAGGTCAAAGTCACTTGTGCTCATTTTGGGATCTCCCGTTTCTGTAAAGGGAGGTATCACTCCCAATATTCTAGCTAGTCACCAGTCAGGTAGATGCATTCCTCTGCAATTACACTATTACAGACAATTAATTTCTTCCTTCATTAACCTGAACAGCAACACAACATTGCTCTCTGCCAGCTTGTAAACAGTTGCTGCACTTCACTCCCAAGAAACTGCACAGAAACAAACAAATCTAATTAGATTTATCTTTCAGAAATTCTTACTCTCTAAACATTTCTCCTTCTGATGGGCCAAGTTCAGAGGCATGATGAGGTATGAGAGGCACAGCATGCCTTAGGCTTTTACAGCTTCAGTGATTGGTACTGCCCCTCCATTTTGAGCCTGTGACAACTAAGAAACTAGTCTGAAAAACCATTTTCTCAAAGCTCTTTAACTGAGCACCATAACTTTATTTCTGCTTTACTCTGTTTGCAACTATTCAAATCCTTTAGCTGGAAGGTCTACCTTTAAATAAAACCTAAAATGCTTCCATTCTGGTTTAAGGGAAAAATGGGGAGAGTCCTCATTTCGTTCACTGCAGCTGGATGATGTCTCTGTTCAGACAGTCAGCATAAAAGGCTACAGACCTTTTAATTCTTCAAGTCATCACCTGCAACAATGATTGTAATAGCTCAGGGGAAAAGCTAAAAAAACTGCAGCCAACTGAATTGCAAAGCAAATCCATGAAGAAAGGTATTTCTAAGACATCAGAACTGTCACCTCAGATCTTAAATGCAATCAGGACCTCCAGTTTATCCACACCTTATCTGAGCAATGCTCTATACAGGAAAGCGGGTTTGGGGTTGATTTGTCAGAGTTGTTATTCTCTTCCTTTTTCCCCCCTCTTTCTTTTAAATTCTTTTTAACTCCATCGTCTCCACCTCCACAGTATTCCCAAGGGTAGAGATAAAAGTTTCATAGTGCGAACTGGGTTTTCAACTAAACAACATCTTCACCAACAATAAGCACTCTTCACAGAATATTTCACGGGAAAACTTAAAACCTAAAATCTATGGTTCAACAAATCCTCGAGATTCAAAGTGGCACCTCCGTGCCTGAAAGGAGCAGTGCTCCAGATATATGGGACTTCAATTCTCATCTTCTTTCTGCACCCTTTGGAAGGGCTTTACATCCCTCTGTGAGGCATCAATTCTGAAATGAACCCTGTTATTGACAACCAAGAAGAAAGCAAGTTTTCTCACAATAGGGGATCTCACCCAGCAGACCAACTCCTGCTAGAAAATAGGGAATCACAGCACTTCAGCTCCAAGCAGTGACATTTTGAAGTGCAGCCATTTAACCAAAGATTCACAACCTTAATTTTTTGTGGAATTTATTCAATTTTCTAACAGAATTTTTTCAGCAACCATAAAGAAAAAAGAGAACTGGGATAAAAAGAAACTGGAAATTTAAATCTTGAGAAAAATGTTCCTATTAAAATAGAAGAGACTTTTTCCCTTAGTGTTTTGGAAGAAATAATTCCAATTCCCAGACCGCTGTGAAAATCTGCCTCTAGTAGAATGTAACTAACGCCCAAAATATAGCATTAAATTAAAGGTCAGCAGGGAACCGAGATCTCTGCCCAGCAGAGAGTAAGCAGCTTTTTGTCATATCCCAAAGACAGACAACAGGCTACAGGGCAGAAAAGCCAAAGCTAAGCATTTTGCTAATTTCAGCTTTTCAGAGCACTCAAACATTTGCTGTTAAATCCCATTCATCCGTAAGGAAGGAGTGCTGCTAAGCAAATATGAAAATTTCTCCATTCTGAAGTTCACCATGAATCACCTGCTTGTTCCAACCTATTTGGCAACTGGACAAAGCAGATGCCTCACATGTGGTCTTTCTCTCAGGCCAACAACTGGGTGGGCAGATGCACTGAAAGGGAAGATGTGCCCTGGAACACACTCTGCCTGTTAGAGCATCTTCATGGGTTTGGGAGTGTCAACACTGCAGGCACTTGGCTTCTCACCAGAGCTCAAAACAGGAACTCTCAAGAAAGCCAGTCCCCAGGACCTCAGAGCTGTCTGACTGCTAGGGGCAATGATCACCTGGAATTTCATAGCATTAAGGAGAGCTCAGTGCAGATTTTCCTGATCCAAACACGAGTGCCTATTGTGCAAGTGAAAGGAGAAACAGCCCAACCACCTGCAGGAGAGCAGATCCAAGTCTGGCAGTTTCAACTCCCAGCAGCAAAGGCTTTCCATACACTTGCAAAGCATTGTGAAACCCCGAACTTGTCAGTTCTTAGGGGAAAGGAACTAGCTGTATGACAGCTGCACCGGAAGATGAAGTAGTCCTGGCTCACGGCAGGGAGCGTTTTGACTACGATGCAGCCAGAGTCTGCAGATTCACAGTGGGCTGCACAATGCTTGGTAGTTCCCTTATGTCAGCACCCAGGGTGGTCTCAGATTACCAAGCTGGCCCTGACCACTGTGAATGATACCTGAGAGACAGGAGGGGTCACAGCTGGGAAGAAGAATTCCCAGCAACTTCCTTTAGTACGTGCATGTTGTTACATTGATTTAATCATAACCGCAAATGTCAAATTGCACAAGGGTAAAGTGAATTTTCCCAATACCTTCTGTGATTTCTAGGAAATGGACACCCCCCCATCTCGGCTCCAAGAGCAGCCATCAGCAGGTTGGGTAGCACCTGGGAGCAGGCAGGAGCTCTGGGACCCAGCTCTGCACCACAGCCAAAGACACCTCAGCTCAGTCTTTGCTCTGTGCCTTGGTTATCTCTGTGCATGAGGAGGGTGGATATCACCCAGCAGCAACATGTAAAAGCAAGGAGCAGCTACAGACTAAATCTGACCTCCAAGAAATAAAGCACAAGTTGGCAAAGAAATTAAAATATTCCCACCAAAGTTATTCAAAAAAAGAAATCAGAAACAAAAGGCTTTTCTTTTAAAAGAAGAAGACAAAATGCCAGCTTTTAAATCCCCCTGGCTCATAATTGAGCCCAGGGTTATGCCACAATTCAGGTAAATTATGTTTATATAACTGGCATTTGGCTGAACACATAATTCCCATTTAACAGCTGAAAAGAGGCATTTTGGGCCTTCAAAGAAATCTGACAGGTAATTCCCACTGTAGTTCTGCAGGGTAGCTGAGAAGTAATTATCCTTCTCACTAGTAAATCAATTAGTAATGAACGTATAGAAAGCTTTTCTCCTCCTCCAAGTAAGCGCTAATCCTCTAAGCACTAATGAGTAGACAGGGCCAGCAACAACGCGCAAACCCATCAGAAATCCACAGGAGCTGCGAGGCATGCAGGCTCCAATCAGCACCTGGGAGTGAGTGCCTCAGGAGAAAACGCCTTGCCTGGAAAGGTCTGCATGGTTCCTGTGTGCACACAGGCTCTGTGCACGTGTGTTACTGTTGGTACCTCCCTCCCCACTCCCTGCCTCAAGCAAAGACCTCTTTTGCAGCTCACAAGAGATCACTGCATCACATTCAACAAGGCAGCACTTCTGCTGCTGAAGGTGAAACACAAGCGAGCTGGGCTTTTTCTGCTGGATGCAACTGATTCACCTATTGCTTTGTGATTCAATATTGGCAGCTGTCCTCAGGAGCTCAGCAAAAACATTCTGTGTAACTCTCCAAGCCACGGGAACAATATCCACCCAGAGAGACTGGGAGAAGAGTCTCTACTACAACCCAAGTGCCCTTCTTGCAGTGCATAACCTCAAGAATCTGTAAGAGGAGTGGGTGGACAAAAAACCCAAACCTGAATTTGACAAATTTCAGACACTCCGGTCCAGCGACACCTTGTTCAGACACTTCTCAAGTGCTACATGAATGTCTGGAATTGCTTTGATGGTTAACAAAGCAGAGTTCAGACAGACCAGCTGTTTAAGCATGCACAGTAACTGTGCTCATATATTTAGCAGAGGTAGAAAGAATGGAGGAAGCAAGTTGTTCCCACAGCAGCCAGCACTGAAGCTGGTTTCCTATCGGTTTTCCTTACAGCTTGTCTCTCCATTTCATAAGATTTTTCAGAAGAGATGAGAAGGGCACAGATAGGTCAAGAAATCATTGCCTTCAGGCAGAAAACCAAAAAATTTCTTTTAAATTTCTAATCTCAAATGAGTAAAGAGCAGGTAAAGATAGGTCTACATAGGCCTATGATGAAATGTAGGTGGTTTTAATTTAAAAAGGGGAAAAAAAAGAAGACTGCTAATCTGTAAAGCTCAGTAGCCTGAGAAATTGCTAGAAGATAATAATATATCCTCGTACTCTGATTTGTGAGGGAGTCTTTACACCAGTGACGTAGGATTTGTAACTGAGCATATTGACGGTGCTTTTAGGTGGGCAGAGTTGCTTTGGAAACAGAATAAAGAAGAATTAACTCCTCAGTGCCCCCCATATTGGATATAGGAGGGGTGTGACAGCCAGGAAAACTCACTACAAAACATCCTAATCTGTTTTGCTCAGGAAACAAAAAAAGTGAAAAAAAAAAAAAGAAAAGTCAAGGTAGTTGTCACAATAGTTCAGCTTCTGCACCAAGAAAAATATAAGCTGAACTCTGACCATTGCATTCTTCCTCTTCCCTGTACATCCAAACACACATACTAACCAGAGCTGTATCTGCCTCATGGTTGCACACACTGAAATAAACATCAGTCCCAAAACATCTGTAGACTGAGCAGTGATGGAAAACACAACAGTAATAATAAGAACAGTACAAGTAGCAACTTACTATCTTTTGATGGAGACAGGGTATGGACAGTTTGGAAGTGATCAAGCCAAATATGTTGCACTGGGCCTCTACACTGTCCAAACACAACTTCACTGTCAGCAATTAGCTTTGTGCTGCAGCCTTCCCACACTGATTTCTGTGGGTAGCTGAAAGCATCTTTGTCCCACTGCCTCCCCTGAATCAACACAGGCAATAATTTTAAACCAAAACGGCACTGAGGAGTAGCTCCTGGGCTGTGCTGTGTGAGCCAGCTGCAGCCCTAATTGCATCATGTGGGAAGAGTGAGCAGGGGGTTGGAAAGCTGTGACCTCATCTTCTCTCCTACACAACCAAATCAAATTGTAGGTCTTCCACCCACTCTCACAGGCATATTCTGCTTTCAGCCCCCTTACATGATGCAACCAAAGAAAATGTCATTTACATCTTTACCTCCAAATGTGGGGAAAAAGAGTCAAAGGCAGAAATAAATGCCTTTTACTCAGTATTTCTAATAATATGGAGACGCAAGGCAGGGAGATGTGTAATAGCCAAAGCCAGTGTAAGCAAGAAACCCAGAAATATTTGTTGAGTTCTTTATAAAGTTGTAACAGTCAGAAGCAAATAAAACCAACCTTTATTTCTCTAGCACATTCAGCAGGGAACTAAGCGCTTCATCGCCATAAAACAGGATCAGTTCTACGGGATTCCATGGAATTCCACCAGTGCAACTCAGACACCAATTCAAGCTCTTGTGAATTACCAAGAGATTTCACTTTAGGATCATAATTCCTCTCAGAATGCAGTAATTTTGTTTCTATGGCTACCAGTTTGATGGCTCTCCCTTACCTTCTTCTTGTTGGTGGGACTGACATATAGGTAGCTTAGCACAGTCTTCAGGCCCACTTTGTCATTTAGCTTTTCATAGGTAGTGCCATAGTCTGTTGACCTGGAGAAAAGAGGAGACAAAAAGAGTTTATGTGGTTATTAGAGCTCAGGGGAAGGGAATGACTGTGAACAGATGCTCAAAGTTACAGCCTGGAGCATTATTATGCTTAAAACACAAGCTTTTGTGTTACATTCAGGATGGCCAGCAGAAAAGAGAAGGAAACTTCAGTTCTTTGGGGCAGGGTCTGTCTCTGCATTCATTGATCCTATGCATCTGGGGAGCTGTGGTGCACCCATGAAGGTGGACTTTGGGGACACTGCCCTCATGTGCCAGTGTGGGATTGCAAACGAAATCTACACATAAGAGGACTCTGATATCAGCAGCAGCCTTAGCCTTTCTCTTTCCAGAAAAATCCAACATAAGAATCCAAATTAAACCCATTAACAACAGTTTTATTTAGGTAGGCTGATTTTTGACTTGAAGATGGGGATCCAAATGTGGCTCAGAATTGTAACAGCTGAACTCATGTCTAGATAAAAATGTGCCTAAACTGGCATCTTGAGTCCTCAGTCACCCCCATCCTACTTTGTGCCAGGCATTTAATTTTTCTGAGTTACAGAGACAGATTCAGGCCCCTACACCAGCAAATCCCACCCAGAGGAGCAGATGATCTGGGGGTGGTATTACCTATTCGTGACTGGTGAAAAGGGCTGCTTCGTCACAGAGGGTTTTCTGTAGTGTCCTCCTCCTCATTTGTGGGCATGTTTGATATCTCACCTTGCCCTGCTTGTTTCTCTACTGTTTTCATACTTTGTTTTCCTAACAAACAAGATTTTTCCTACCAGAACAACCCAACAGCTACATTGTACAGGATCCCACACCTGAAGAGTGCTCAGCACCAGAGAGGGGTGTCAGACCCTGCCTGACAAGCCCCCCTACCCCATGCAAACAGTGGGGAGAGCCTGGCTCCCAACCCTGCACAGTTTCTGTCATAGGGACAGAGCAAACACAACCCGCTGTAGATGGACAAGGCCCTCACAAAAAGCCTATCTGGACATACCTACAATGTTATTAGGATGAGAATCCATGGTCCCAGCCCTCCTCTCTAATCATGCTTTTTACTGGACAGATGATCAGAGAACATGCAGCAATTCAGTGCCTTTACCAGTAACTAGCTCTAGTAATTTGGTTTCCTAAGTTCAACAAGCCTCTAGCATTTGCAGCTTTATGGTTCTGCCCGAGACCAATCCTCTGCTCCTTGCCTGTCTGACAGAGAAATGGCCCAAAGCCACTTCTGGCATCACAATGAACAGTACAACTCATGTGGCTACAGAAACTGAGCAATGCCAGAGCCTGCACCCAGCTCTGCTGCTCTCCTTGCTGCTAGAGGAGTCCAGAGTGACACCAAAAGGGCTAAGCCACAAAACCAGCCAGCTGGTTTCAGGCTTCCAAGTAGTAGGAATCATGAAGTCAAAAGCTTGCTTTGTCATTGATGTGGCTCCAACACACTTCCTTCAGTGCCTCCTTCAGGACAATTTCTAAATACTTTGTAAAGTCATTCTTTCTTTAAACGGGTTGAGCCAACCTTTCTCCTTTGAACAGTTGGCAGTGAGGGTGCTTCAAGTCTTAAACAACTTCCTTGTGCTTTGGATAACTCTTTAATACAAAACCAGAGCTAATACTAGCTCCATTTGCACTTACTTACCACTCTTCTGTACTAATACATAGTAGTATCACCCGCTGGGCTTCACACAGATACCCCAAAGAATATGACAATAATGTACTGTATTTTCATAGAATTTTCCCAGCCAAAGTATCTGAAGCTCTTGTCTCACTAGGTACCAATACCAAACAAAGAAACAAACAAACAAACAAAAAGTAGCGGCCTTCCCTCTCCAACCAATCTTGGAACTGAAGCAGCTTTATTAATGAAACTGAATAATCCAGGACAATTACTTCCAGTACATGAGGCCTCCTATAAATGCAAATTCAACAGGTCAGGAATCCTCAAGTAACACTAAGCTCTAAGCAGAGGATAACAGAGAGAGGGCAAGCAGAGCTGCTTCCCTGATCTTACCCTTCCAGCAGCACTGCAGCTACGAACAAGCCACTTTGTGACTACACACGTACCAGCCACCAGGCAGTGAAAGAGATCACTGGTTTCAATCAGCATTAAAAGAGAATACAAATAACAGTTTAATATTCTGACAGAGCTACTTTGGGTTTGTTCTCTGAGCAATTTTAAGATCTCCCAAAATGCTTTGCACTTCTAAAGATGCAGGCTGGATGCCCTAATGACTCTTTCTCATTAAACCATTATCATTCATTGCATTTGCCCTTTCAAAGGATAGCTAGAAAGGAAGAAGGATCATTATTTCGTTAGCTTCTCTGAGGCTTTCTTTATTATCGTGACAGTCACCACTGGCTTCACAGAAATGTCTCAAAGGATACCACAATAATATATTGTATTTGCATAGCACTTTTTCTAGCCAAAAATCCAAAGCTCTTGTCTCATGCTAGTCCATTCAAACTAACAAAGTCCCGAAAGCCATACTGGGAAATACTATCTCTATTCTAGAGATGAAGAACCTGAAAGCTTGCAGAGCTAATGGTTCATTTTTTCAAAAGCAGGCATCTACAATCAGCCATTTCAGCTTCTGCAATCATCTAGTGTAAGGCTCAACTCCACCACCAAATTGCCTAATTTGAAAACAAGCATTTTAAAAAAAAAAAAAAAAAAAAAAAAAGCTGGCTGCTAATTTTAGCTACCCAAGCCTGAACATTTAAAGATATGTGATCCACACGTGGAACAGAAAAGTCTTGAGTCAACTTTTAACCTTAACTTGAACCCCTCTCCTTTACTAATTACTTCTAATTCCAAATTAGCTAGCCCATACCTCATACAGTTGTTTGACACTACAAGCAGACTGGATACCATATTATCTCCCATTCCTCTGGTTACAATATGATCCCCTTCAAAGCACATTACTAAAGTAGTGGAGGGGAAGAAATGTTGTAGTTACATCAAAATGACAAAAGACTCAGTGATATAAAAGGCGGTTGCCATGAGTAACACCCCAAATGCCTGCCTTAACTTTGTTTGGGCTTTTAATGGCAAACTGATCCTGCCCACCTGATTCTTCCCTGGGTTGCTCCATTGAAGCCATCCCTGGAATCTCATCACCTTGGAAGGTTGTTACTGCCTTCAGTGTCAAGCTGATATTTGCATATGGCTTCTAACCACACACACGCGCATACATGAAAGTGTTTTTAGCAATGCTTTCTTAAAACGCACCTCAATGCACTGCTGAGAGCACAGAAACTCTTACAATGCAGGACTAGGAATGCTACAGTGATTCTTCCCCTGCACTCAGCACTGATGAGGCCACACCTCCAGTGCTGTGTCCAGTTCTGGGCCCCTCACTACAAGAAAGTCACTGAGGTGCTGCAGTGTGTCCAGAGAAGAGCAACAGAGCTGGGGAAGGGTCTAGAGCAGAAGTCCTGTGAGGACTGGCTGAGGGAGCTGGGGTTATTCAGCCTGGAGAAAAAGAGGTCAGGGGTAACCTCATCACTCTCTACAACTCCCTGAAAGGAGGGTGTAGTGAGCTGGAGGTCAACCTCTTCTCCCAGGTAACAAATGACAGGACAAGAGGACATGGCCTCTAGCTGTGTCATGGGAGGTTCAGGCTGGATATCCAGAGGAATTTCTTCACAAAAAGACTGACTATACATTGGAACAGACTGCCATGTTGGAGTCACCATCCCTGAAGGTGCTCAAAAAGAGATTGGACGTGGTGGCACTCAGTGTCATGGTGTAGTTGATGTGGTGGTGTTGGGTCATAGGCTGGACTCGATGATGTCAGAGGTCTGTTCCAACCTAATTAATTCTGTGATGTGGAATGGACTCTGGTCATATTTAACAATCCTGTAAAAACTCAGTCCATGCGTTTTGTCCCACATGTCTGGAATAATATGGGTTTGGCCCTGTTTCTGATGATGACCTTGAGGGTCTAGGCTGCATCAGACTTTTGCTCCTCACCAAATTCTGCATATTGCATTTGTAAAAGCAAGGTTTATAATGTAGTGCTTTATTGGGATACTACAACTTTTCCCATAATTATATTCTGTTTTAAACAGTTGGGGAAAAAACCCCCATCTTCTTGACTCCATTGCCCTCCCATGACAGGCTGTGATGTGTTTAACCCATTGCTGCAGTGTCCCCCAGTCTGGCAGAGCAAGGTGCATGGGATACACCCAGGCAGAGAAGCTTCTCTATACAAAACCTGGTCATAACTCAGTGCACCACAAGCTTACAAAATCCATCTTGTTCCTCTAAATCTGAGCCTGAGCTTCTCTGTGAATCCAACAAACTGGCCTGAGCCAGCAGACTTCTTATCGTGTAAGACTTGCTCAGTCACAGAGATATGAAGTAGAGGTAGAAAGAATGCCCTGTGAATAGCTTTTAGAGGAGTTCTCCTCTGTGACACTTTCCATCTCAGGGCTCTGTCAGACAGAGAAAGGCAGGTTGGTTTGTTTGAAGTCTCAGCTATTCAGCTATGGAGATAGGCTATAAAACGTGTCAGTCTCTCAGAGAAAAAGAGCTGCAAATGCTGGCACTGAATAACTGGGATGAAAAAGTCAACCTCCTCCACCAACCCTCCTGTCAGGGGGTTTCTCCTCTGTGCCTGTGACTCTCCCTCTGTGTGGAGAAGAAGCCATCATGCTTTTGATTTTAGATTTTCAGCCATTTTCTAAGCTTTTTCTAAAGCTGTTGCATTCATCTCCAGACCAGAGTCCCACTACACATACCTGCAGCCCCACACTGAGAACTGTGTGGAGGCACAGCTCTGCTTAAATGAGCAGAAGAATATCCCAACTCTCTGTGCACTTCAGAGAGCAACAGGAAGATGCCAGATTAATATTTGCTTCACTTCTCATGGGCCTGCAAACTGTCTGCCTGCAGCATGCTTGTCTCTCCATACCCCCCAAACAACTTCTTGCTCTTACTCATTGGCCAATTTTCTCCCAGTTTGGCAGGAAAACAAAAACCCAAGAGGAACAAAGTTTCTACAAGTTTCATGAAAATCAAGAACCAGCAAAAGGAAAGCAATTATGAGGGCTCTGAGAAAAGCTGCAGCATAAAACTAAATCCCATGAAACATGAGAGGAGGCACATCTCTCTGAACATCCAGCTGCAGGAAAACATTCAAACACAGCTCACATATTAATACACTACAAAGAACTCAACTGCACAACACAGGAACTCAGGCAGCCAGTCTTCCATCACTTGTGGAATGTTTCCTCCTTTCCCTTCCACTTCCTCCCCCTCAAATTAACCTCCCTGAGATAAAGGCCTTTCTGAAGATATGACACATTGAGAAAAGACCCCTCCTGAGTCAGAGTCCAGTGAGGCAGTGCCCAGAAAGATCCACTACTACCACTGCAAGGCTGTCTGGTTGACCTGGTCACACACACAGACACTTTTGCTGACAAAATAAAATAAAATTCAAAACAAAACAAAACCAACAGAAAAACCCGATACAACAACAAGAAAAACACAAAAAAAAAAAAACCAACAAAACCTGCAAATGAAAAAAGTCCAAACTAAACAAAAAACAACAGACCAAAAAAAAAAAAAAAAAAAAAAAATGTAAGTAGACCATGGCAAAGGACCTGCTAACCCCACAGCCAGGACACCACTGGTACTGTTATCTGATAGCATCAAAAATGGCATCAATGGAGGTAACAAACACAATCTAATTCTTAGTCCTTCCCTGTCTGGAGCTGACATAAGTCTGGATGTGGACATTTTACAACAGAAGTATCCACAGAAGCCCTGTGGAGCTAAACCTGTTTACTAACCAAGGAAGTTCCAGAATGTGTAGTCTGTGAGTCTGCCACTTAAGAGACCAAAACATTTGCTGAGAGCTTGTTTTTGCCCAACCATGAGTTTAGTGACTGCAATAAATATAAAGCCAGAATATTTTACAATAGCAAGCAGAAAGAACTGCCTCTCTTTGCCTCCATCCCACTAAAGGAAACTAAGGGCCACAATCAAAGTCTGGGGAAGTGAACAGAAACCAAGCAAGCATGTGGTGCTGCTTTCTGGTGTAATGTCCCAGCCTACAGCAATATCACAGACTTCCTAAATTGAAGATGATGCCCTTGCATGCAAGAGCCATCAGTGGGCTTTTTGTTCCATAAATCTGTCTAATCTCACAGGGAAACTTTTGGCAACTTTGCTGTCACATGGTAGTAAACACCACAGCTCTGTGCTGTATGAAGAGAGACTCCCTTTTGTTTTAACTGCTACCACTTAACAAGTACAAAACCATGGAGCCCCATGCTGCCATTTGTGATGTCACTGATTGTCATATTCTCCATAGATCTTTTTTTTCCAGTCTCAAGACTCTCTGTTTATTCAGCCACTCCTTGTACAAGCTATTCATGACTCTGATCATTCTATGACTGGTTTTACTAGTCCAGTTACATCTTTTGTCATGGATGTCTCAGGGACCAATCTTTAACAGGAAGATCTTCCTGCAAAAAACCCCCAACCAAGTATATCAGCATAGACTCAGAGTATTTAACACAGTCTAAATAAAACCATTTTCTGCCCTCATACACAAAGCTTTACATTCTCAATACTTCTGGAACTATAACCCATCAGTTCTAGTGGACTTTCAGTTCCATTAAGTTTCAGAAGTGTCTAAAACCAGAGATCCCACTGGGGAAAAAGGAGTTCAAGCAGATCATCGTTTTGGTAATTTCTCTTGAAAAAAATTTTTTTTTCCTTTTAGTTTGCATGTCATGTAAACAGTAGAATAACCACCTCAATTACTATTATGATCCCAGCACCCTTCCTTCACCCCCTTTCTTTTTTGATTAATGGTGATTCCCATCACCAAACACCAGAAAGACTTGAAGATCACCTTTGTTGATAATCCATCTACAATGTAGAGTGGAGACAGGCAAGGAAAAATGAGCTGCCATGATGCCCTAGTCATTGTGATTCACAGTTCAAAATGAAGGTGAGAAGAGATAACTAGGAACACTGGCTTCCTCTTTTTTTTTTTTTTTTTTTTTTCCCCAGATTCTTCTCTTTTTTTTTTTTTTTTTTGCAGGAAAGGTGTCCTCTCTTGTTTATTCAATACAAGCCTTTGGGAGGACACTGGGTGTCTCAGAGGTTGAACAAAAGGATACAGAATATTCCACCTCTGGATTTATGGCTAATAAAACACAGGAGTTACGAATATCAGTCACATTTTTTAGTGGCTGACTGTTCATCAGCATTTCATTTGATCACCACCACAGGGCTGGGGGACTGCTCACAGCAGTCATTTCCTGCCAGAGCTGACTACTCAGATGGGCATGAACAGTCTACAGAGATGCAGTTTTTGTGTATTAACCCTACAGGGATGGTGGGGACTAACTTGAAAGCCACGTTTGCATGGTGCTTGTACTTCTCCTGTAGGAACACAGTGGTGCTTTGGATATCCCCAGCAATCACTGGCTGCCCAGAACATGCCACAGGGTGCCTAAACAGCATTCACCATCAGAAAACAGGGTGTCCTTCCCCAATCCCTGCTCTTTTCTGCACCCTTACCTCCAGATACACCATTTCTGTGGAAAGGTAGAAGCAGTTTCAAATCTAAAGTACTCTGTAGAACCACCCAAACAAGGTGGTGTTTTCAGACAAGAAGAGGGAGGGCAAGGGAATTGCAGGAAATGGGTAGAATGGCAGAAAACGTAAGGTACGCTTCAAAAAGCAGAACTAGGAGTAAGCAGATCAACCAAAAAAAACCACCTGGAGTACCAGAGTGGCATTCCCTGCTCTAGGACTTTTAATGGCACTGCACCTCAGCCACTGTGGGACACAAATCTGGCTAAAGGCAGCTCTGAAGCTGTCTCAACATCTTGCTTCTACCCAAGGATGGCAAACTCTACTCTGAAGCAAAACTGATGGATCCTAACACCTGATGGCAGGCAAGAGCCTGTACTATGAAAGCCCATAGCAAAGAATCCTTTCAGAGAAGCTGGGAACCTGATCAGAGGAAGAAGGCTGCAGGTGTAGTGGTTACTGAGCTTCACTTTACATTCTGCTGCTGAATAGCCCACAATAAGCAGGCACAAAAGCAACAAAGATTGGTGCCTCCTTCTGTGAAGTTGAAATTACTCTACTCCTCCATTTGTAAGATTCCATCTTCTCTCTACCATGCCCATTTATTTCATCTTAAATTTAGCCACCTACAAACCAGATAGCTCTAGTTTGCAAGCCCATCCGTATTTTTTTTCTACCTATATACAAAGACTGTAAAACTCAGAGCATGATTTATTCTCCCTAAAATAGATGAGGATATATTGCTCTGCTAAGGTGTCTTCCACCCTTCAGTGTAAAAAAGAGACCAAAGCAACCAACACACAACTAGCAGAAAACAAGGTGTAGCTCACCATAAATGGGTTAGAAAATTGCATGCACTGAGCTGGCAGTAAAAATTAAGGGGAAGGACCTCAGCCATCCTTGCTGAGATGAGATCAAAAGATCTACATTTTAAATGTTATTATTCTGGATACATATGAGAATTACTTCTAGAAGCAGGTGCCAAATGGTATCAGGACTCCACTGTGACTTACACAATTTATCGCATTACAAAGTGAAGCGAGCAGAGATAAGCAGAGAAATATGATATGGATTTCCCAAGAGTTGCTGGCAGCATAAAGAATATAAACAGAGACCTGATAAAATGTGAAATGGCTTCTTCTCAAAAGCTGGGATAAGCCCTTCCCTTCATTGCACGCTTGTCCCATCACACCACTGATGAAATGGCAATCCTTGTTGAGGCCAGGAAAAGCTGATGCCTGCTGGTGGAAAAGGTACCTCACAGAACCTCATCACGTGAGATTAGGACACCACATCCCTGCAGACACAGCCCAAGACAGAGTTCAGCTTCCTTGAAATGGGGGCAACCTGGAGCTTAGAGAGTCTGACCTTCCAAGGGCTTC
The DNA here is from genome assembly GCF_000738735.6 of Corvus cornix cornix. Taxonomy (NCBI): domain Eukaryota; kingdom Metazoa; phylum Chordata; class Aves; order Passeriformes; family Corvidae; genus Corvus; species Corvus cornix. Next base: position 11,409,473 of record NC_046336.1, read on the forward strand.
TACTTTTCCTGCTCTGGTCATTTCACTACTGTAAAGTCTATGTAAGAGCATTACTCTTTTACAGCTCTGAAGAACTACACTTCATCATTACTCATTTTCCATTTGTACTGTCTAAAAGATCTGACATATTTATCGTGTTCTTGATTCTGATGTATTCTAATTTTCCAAAGAGGTGTTTTATGCATCCCTGATAAGGCAGCATATTGATTTGATTCCAAGCACTTGACTGACTCAGCAAAGATGGCCTTATCAACACATATTCAAGAAATTTGGTCTAGAGGACACTTTAATAGCCTCAAAGATAAAAGACAGCTTTGATGACAAAGGCTCATTAATTAATCAGATATTAATTAGATAATTAATTAGAAACAAGGCCCTTCCCAGGCCCTTTTCTACTTTTATTACTATAGCTAAAAATGCTTCTCTAACGATTCTCTGAAGTAGCTAATCATTTTAATTTGCATTATTTTATAGCAAAAGGAAGTGCTTTGAATGTAGGATTTTGTGAAGCAGCTCCAGAAGTTCCATTTAACATCTATGCTATTCCATGCATATTTAAACTGGAACTTCTCTTAAATGTGTCTTGAACAAAATGTCAAGGAGAGACTGTGGAACTGCTTCCTTGCTCAATTCTGTATTTTTGTGCTGGATGTGGATGACAGAGAATTTCTTCCAGCCTCTCAGAAAAAAAGCACACTCTGGGTCATACAAACTACCCAGACAGGAGCTCACCATGCTAAAACAGGGGGACAGGTGGCTCGAATCTCAGTTTCCCAGCTGGGGATGCACACATGTGTCCCCTCATGCTCCCTGGGAAGATGATTTACCCAAAACTTGCCTCTGACACTGTCTGACTGTTTTGGAATCAGGGGTAGGCAGTACTGCGGGGACATTCAGATAAACCTGAGTCATCTCTAAAATAACACAAGGAATATTAAATTTTTCAAACCATCAGCAAATCTTTGCAAAACTGATGTAATTAAAAAAAGAGGGCAGTGATAAAGATAGTTTAGTCCAGTTCCTTAGACACAGATATTAAAAATTGCAGACAATTCCCAAACCAACTTTTACAGTCAGCCTGCAGTTCCTTCCAGTCCCTACCTCAGCTGACCCCTCTCCCACAAGCCTTATGCCTACCCCTACTTGTGACCCACAAAGGTTACTGTCCCCAGCAGCACACCCACACAATCTGAACATAAATACCACAGAGTCCTGCCTGACCTCAGGCAAGGCTCCTTAGCACTCAGTTTCACATTAACTTAGCTTCCTGGGGAAAAACTGACTCTTACTGTTCCCAAAATTAAAAAATCCAAAGCTCATGAGATGCAGCCACCTGAGACAGCTGGGGACTGGCAATGCAAGAAGAACCTTCCAGACCTCAGAACACATCTTTACGTCCAGTCACAGCACAACTGAGAGCCTCTACATGATACTTTTCCAGAACTAGTAAGACAGCATCAGATCCCCAATTAGTTAAAATCAATATGGCCCTATCACATACAAGTGAATGAATGAAATTGGCAGATTTACACAAATCTACACAATAAAGCTCAGGAGCCACTACATCCGTGTATATCTATAAACATAAAGGCTAATAACCTTAATGAGAGGATGTAATGCATTTTGCAAGCATTTCACGATTTTGCATTTGTGAGAATTCTGCATTTCTGAAAATCTTTGAAGTTTAAACTTGCATGTACAAGACAAAGCAATCATGCAAATTTCATTTTCTAAAGAAGAAAACAGAATTTGGAGCCATAAAAGAACACAAATCTCAGCCTAATATTGCTCTCAACAGGTATTTTGTGGTGTCATATTCCCACCAGAACAGACTTCAGCACAAGCTGTCTTTCAATATGAGAAATAAATATATAAGACATAAAATCATCACATTCCTGAATCCTTCAGAGCTTATCCATTCCAATTACCACTGGAATATCCATGACAGGGTCTGCAAACCCTCCAAGCCTTTTTAAATAATATTTTTGAGCACTGCATAACAGAGACATCATAATTCTTCAGACAGAAGGAGCTCCCAGGCCAGATTATACAGCTGACAATGCTCTTCTGTAGGCTGCACCACTTGCTTTGCAGGGTGACCTGGTTACACAACTGGCTCCCCGGGCAAGAAGCTAGGGTTGTTCTGAATGTTCCCAAATGACTCTGGTCCTTTCTCATCCAGACAGTCACATCATGACACTATATCCTCTCCTAGTTTCTCAGAGTGAAGAATTTTGGTTGAGAGATATAGGGACAGGGATATAAGTGCAAAAATGAAAGAGAACTGTCACCCGGTTTCTTGGCTTGGGCAACAGTCAGATCAGCAGCTGGATTACACCTCTCCTAAATCCAGTGCTGCACTGCAGGTAGGTATTTCACAGCAGCACTGGTCAAGTGCGAGCCTTATCCATTCCCTGAGCACAAGGATTAACAACCTGCACTCCAGTTACCACTTTTTCAAAATGCAGACACTGAGGTCTCAGCTTGCATCAATACACACTCTCCAAAAAGGTGAGCTCGCAGGTTATCACCAAGTTTAATAAATTACTGTGATGCACAGGGCTCTTCCCCACCAAACGTTTGCCAGTTGTGGGTAGCTCAGAAAGCACACAGCTGATCACTCCCACTCTACCATGCCCTAAAACCTCACTGCCTAATATCTTTCAAACCACCACGTTGGTTCAGGCATAATTTCACCCCAGAAAAGCCTCCTTTTCCTATCATCTTTTTTTTGCACTCAGCCCTCAGAAGCTCATCTAACACAAAACATTTTGCCTTTGGGAGAATAAACCTGTTGGAATTTTTTCAGACAGAAGATCAATAAAGTGGGAACAGCTGGAAAAGTCAATCAGCATCAGCAAGTCCCCCAGGAGATTGCTGAGAGATTGTCTTTTTAATGAAGGAATAGTAAACGGAGTACAAGGAAATGCACATCCCCTTCAAACTCTCAAGGGAGGCTGACACACAAAGAAAAAAACTGAAGCACTGGAAGAGACCAGTCATCTCTCCAGTTTGATAGCTTGACTCAAGAAATAGTCAGAAAGATCCAACTTAAACTTGTTCAAACTGAGAATTGGCTCCAGTACTACACTGCAGATATTCCCTCTTGAGGAATATTTTTGTTTAGAACCCAAAACACATAAGGATAAATATCCCTATGCCTTTACTCCTAAGTAGCATGCTAAAAAGGTGGTTCTTACTCACGAAGTCTTGACTTTTATCTAAATTAACTTTATTAAGAGCTAAGTACTCTGCATATTATCAAGGCAAATGAAAGGAGAATGATCCAAGATGCTAAAGTCCTTTTCCTAAACACACCATGGATTTTCTTTACGTCTTTGGATTTAATCACAGAAAGGCTCAAACACAAACAATCCACGTGCAGACTCCAAGGTTCACTGAAAAAATAATTCTGTTGTACTAAAGGCATTGGAAGGTACCTTAGGAGACCTGCAAGGTTCCTACTTTGCCACAGGCTTCCTATGTGGTTTTTACACAGGAGGGCAAATTTTGCTGCTGTTCCAACCACCTAGGTACGAGTACAGCATCTCCCACAAAGGTTCACATCGAGGAAGACATTTGAAACTGTAAATGGAGATCCACACTTTCCTGTCCATGGACATGGATTGAGCTGTGTGAGGTCGTGTGCCCTGTGCTATGACAGAGCCCAGACTCCATCAATGTGCTTGTCTATCCAAGCATTCAAGTCTATGACTGTATATTTTGGGCCTTTGGCCATGCTTTCCACTTGAACTTGGGCTCCAGTCTAACTCAGGGTATCTGCCTAGTGATCAACCAACTGTTGCTCATGTTACTGACAGCACTGTGCATGGATCCATGCCTAAAAACCAAGAAATTAGACCCAAATTCAATACATTGTGAAGTGTATCTTTAATTGTGCTCTAACCTAGCATGATTCATTCAGAGCCCCTGGCAGGTTTTAAAGCTGTGGCACTTAAGTTGTTCCAGTGACATTATTTAGACCAGGAAAGAAATGGCTTTTTTTTTCTTCATTCTGCTCAACCTGATACTTCAAAAGCCAATGACAAAATGAAGCATGATATTACACTCCTGGAAGGGACCATTAAGTCCCCTACGGATAATGTCAGCATAAAGGGTTGCCCATCTTTTAGCAGGTAAATTGCAAGAGTCTGTGATTAATTAGGAAATAGTAGCAACTCATCACTGGCCATTTCCTTATCCCTTTTAGCTGTCTTACCAGAAGGCACGTGGTTTGTTTTAACATCAGCTTTAACATTCTGGAAATGAATCTTCCTGCAGGCTGAATAGGAATGCTCTGATAATAAACCCCCTGCAGTAAACAGAGGTCTGATCAACCACTTGGTGCAGAGGCAGGTCTGCAGACTTGTCTGAGCACACCCCTGCAGGTTTTATTTACTCTGAAGACAGTGGAGAAAATGAAATATGGGTACAAAAGAAGGAGATTCACATGTTGCCAGGATTTCTAACATAAGCATTTAGTCATGGCTGATACATCAGTGAGCAGCACATGGACACCCTGAGCATAATAACCTGTAGGAAAAGTGGTTCATCTCTGCAGCTTATTTCAAAGAATCAGGGCAGTGATGAGTGGCCAGTGGCTCAGAACTGATGAATTTTCTTCCCCCACCTTTGTGCCTACAAAGGGTCCCTGGGAGGGCATCTGGACCTGCTGGATTCACACCACTGCCTTAAGTATGCTGCAGATTGCTCATGTTCTACCATTAGGCCCTCAGCTATTATATGTCCAAAAGCAAATACTCATCCCATCCAAAACTGGAAGCCTCAATACAGTACAGCATGTTCCTCAGAACATCCTGCATCACCCACTTTTAAATAAGCACCACAGTGAACCTGCATCACTTAGCCAGTTGCAAATAGAAACTGGTGAGAGGATCTCCCACTACAGGAAATCTGCTGAACTTAACCAAGCTTCCCCCAGTTCATTTCACCTCAACCCTCCCTCTCCCAATACCTCTTTAACCCCTCTGATGTGTGCCTATATTAATCACAGTCCATGCAGACAAAAAAAACCTTCCCCCAGAGTCCATTTCAGACACAAATATTTATTTGTCCTTGACTCAGATGCAAGAGAATAGGTCCGTGTTAACGAGCTACAATCATGGATCAATAAAGTTCATACTGAGCCTTAAGTGCAGTGATTACTGAAAGAGGGGACACAGAAAGAGATATAACATCGTGTACATATGCATCATGTACTATTACACAGCTGCTAAGCTTTAAAACAATGTGTTTGTAATAATCAGAGCTGCGTGGTGAAATAGCAGCTGTCTTTCCAAGCCAATTGTAACAGCACATTGGGAGTGCTTTCTAAAGGGGTTATTTCTTTGTCCATACTTTACACAACTGATGCTGAAAATAGAGAAAATAAAAAACAATAGGGTTTTTCTACAAGTCATTATTTTGCAAAAACTGCACTTTAATAGCTCTAGTACACAAAGCTTTTCATGAATTATTCTCCCTTCCTCGTGGATGAGGGCAAACGATAAACATGGGTTTCTTTAACCCCCCACCTTCTCTCTGTCTCTTTTTGGTTTTTTTACATCTCATTCTGCCACCACTGATCAGTGTCCCTGCAGCAAAAAAGGGGAAAATATTAAATGCATTTCCAGGAATTCTATCTCATCCTTAATGACACCATCAATAATTGCTGTCACAAGCTAATATCATAGTTGCAACCTTACAAGGAAGATAAAGAGGCAGCGATTTTCACACCGAGGTTTCTAGACAGGCTCTAAATGGGATTTTGTTGCATGCTTTGAAATGCCTCCTGGATAGTTCAGTGGGAACTTAGAACAGGTTGAATCCAGACAAGGGAGTACTAAACCCTACGTTTAGTACTTCCATGAACGGCCTGGAATGATTTTGGATCCAGAAAGCCAGATGTAAATAAATACAACAAATGCTGTCCTTACAGCAAGGCTTACACCTTTGGACACCAGGATATCCTCAGGCAGCTGCTTCTTCATGCATCTTCAGATTCCAGTGATGCCCATTCAGCAGTACCCAGATGTCCTTTGGTCCCTCTGCCATAGTGCAGATAAGATCTTGTCATCACAATACACACACCATTAACAGAATTTATTCTCCAAGATGCTTAAAAAAAACAACAAAAAAAAATTGAATGCTTCCTAGTTGAAGCCTTTGGCTGGCAAGCTGAGCAACTTCTCTTCACAAGGGCAGCTTGGGCCCTTGACACAACCTGCACCCCACACAGACCTGCCTCACACCAGTAATCTGCAGAGGAGCAGTTTCCTGAGAAATTCTTGTGAACATGCTGAAGGGCAGACAGTGACAACCATCATGTATTGGCACATCAAACCAAGAACAGGCCAGTTACTTGAGTGATTCTCTACACCCTCCTAAGTGCATCCAAGCATGTCCTTCAGGCTTGAACAGAGAGGGAGACAGGCTTAAGACTGGCAGACTGAACTTCAGCTGGGAGGTAGCAACTCCAAAGCCAAGATTTTTGGGGTCACTTTGACTTCTCAAGTGACTAATTATTAATTCCCAAATAGAATTTATTATACTAATCAACAGAAAATAGAGGAGAGAGAAAATCATGCTGGGAAATTACCATTTATTTTGCACATTGGAATCTCCATGTAATTAATACTTAGTATGGCACACTTGCACTTCTTGTTGCAACCCCTGAGAAAACTCCCACCAAGACCTTTGCCAGACAGTGCTTCATTTCCAGTTCAGCAATGAAGACATTCCCTCTGCTTTTTTTTACTGATGGCAAACAAACACAGTTCAGACCCTCCTTCCTGAACAGTCTAGTGATGCAGACCCTCTCCCCAATTTGGTTAGAAACCTCACCCTACTTTTGTTTACTCTATGCCATCAGCCAAATACACCACTCAGTAAGAGCCCAAAAATGAGTCACTAGTCATGGACTCTAGTGCTTCAGTATCATAAACACACTGTCAGACGTAAGAAGTCCCTGAATCTGGCAGAGAGAAATTGGAACTGAAATCTTATTTTTCCATGAAACACAATGATTTGGTTCACCTTTTGAAAGTTAGAAAATTAAAGAAAAGGCAGAGTTTAGGTGACAGCAATGTCTACACCATGGATCCCCTCAGTTCCACACACTGAACCCAAGAGCTCAGTTTCTGAAGTGTCAGAGCTTATTATTCCAGAACTGTTTAGACCCCACCACATGACAATCTGGTCCAAGTTCATGCCAGTGCAGTCAGCTCCAAGAGACAGAGCCTCTAAGCAAGAGCACCATCTCAGAAACAAAGAGTGATTTGCTCCAGACTGGAGAGCTGTAAATTTCTTTTCCGATGTCAGTGTCTCACTCTAAGCAAGACAGAAAGAGCAGATCTTATCATTCCAACATGAAAAGAAGTGGAAAGGTACAGTATGATAATTTCAGCAAAAATAATTGCTTTGCTTGTGCCTACACACTAAAATTTTCTGCACTGCATTACCTTCCCCAGACCAGTGTATATGCAATGCAAATCAACTGCTGAGCAGCATTTGTACTACAATAATAACTTGGAAGAACTTGTTTAATATCAGAAGACTTAGTGGAGCAGATGAATGGCTCTGACATGATATCCATGGGATAGAAATTCAATTAAAAACTGCAAGTGGCACAGAAGTGGTAGTTATTGTTCAACATGTACCATGGGACATTTGCTGAAATACAGCTATTAGCTGTACTGGTTGAGAAATTCTGGGGGTTTTTTATGGCAATCTGTTAGCTTATAGAAAGTTAAATTAATAAAAACACAGAATCACTCTCATGTTACGAGAACAGAGGAAAGCCAAGGACTAGTTGCATATTTTATAATTATGGATTAAATGCATTATGCCAAGGAAATTAGAGATGCCACAAATATAATAAAAATGAAAGATTGTCTGGCTCTAGTGCTGATGACATGCTGGTTTGACAAGGCAATACATGCTGGTTTGCCCATCCTTACCTCCCCAGGATGTTAATAATTATTCCTAATGCTAGCATCTACACTCATGGAGTGTTCAGCCCTTAGTGGAGATAGACTTGCATGAGAAAGTTACCTCCCTGCCTGTTAGCAGCATCCCAAACTCATCTTCTGTCTTGTGGAGTTCATTCTGCCCCCAAAGAACAAGGATAAAAGGGATGGAAGGAGAATGGCTTTTGTTCTTTCTTTTTTTTTTAAGTTAAACGGAGGACAGACCTCAGTAAGAAATAACTCCCTAAGCCCATCCAACTTTTTCCAAGTCACAAAGATGGGATAGTCAGGAATCCCAGGATGAAAGTCTGGTTTCCTGACATCATTTCTTACAGTGGACAGAGAGCTAAACCCATATTCTCAAATATGTATCCATCTTGCCTCTTCTGAGCAGAGAACATGAATTCTTAATCTCCCTTTTCACTCCTTTTGTGGGAATATTGAAGTTGCTTATGTATGAGGAAGCACAATTATAAATTCCTTCCTGCAAATGGAATATCAATCCTGGTAAGAATAACCTTTCATGGATCACAAAGTTCACTGTCACAGTGCTATTTTTCCTGCTAGGAGCTAGATGCATCATGCCACTCAAAATTAACACCACCTTAACACCTATCTGTAATCACATGTGACAGCTGCCATTTTTTTTAAATTCCAAATGGAACTAGGGATCTCAAACTAGTCACTTGGATCTGTCTGGTTTGACAAAACTAGTTCAGGGTACACCTGTCTTGGACTGAACACATGCTAGTTACCGGTAGCAGACATGAGCAGAGTGCAAAAGGAAGTAGTAAGTGGTGTGGGTACTCTGCAAGCAGCTCTTCTGCCTCCAGAGGATCAAGGGGTTATTCTGGTATACCAGACTGTTTTTCATGCAGAGTTGAGGACTTTAGCAACCAGCCTTTGAATAGAGATTTCAGTTTCTCCCAAGAGCTGTGTTTATTGCCTGTGCTGTGTAAATACAATGAATGGCCTTTGCTCGAGGAAATGACCTATCAGAGGATGCCGTGTTTCCCTGGTACAAGAACCCTTCAAGTCTAGTGCTACATAAATGCTGCACAGGTCGGAGGGCAGGGAGCTTGGGAGAATGAAAGGCTCTCTGCTCCCTGTCCTTCCACGCAGCTCTGCAGATGGATTGTGCTGAGTGGGGAAGAATAAGCAGGTTAGCAGACAGGCTTTCAAAGGAGATATCTCTGGAGACACCCAGACATATTTGAGAAAATCCATGACAAAGGGCTACACTGCACTGAATTTGAGGGGATTAAACATCAGGGCAATACAAAGAGCTTCCACATGTGGTTTTGTCAGCAGCCATAAACCCGGGCATGAGAATTTCCTCTTTTTTTTTCCTCTGCATTAAGAATTATTACCTCTGGCTGGAAGCATGGATCATGCATCATGAAAGCATCATGTCGACTCCTCTGCTTCAGTTTCCCACTGAAGAGAAATTAAGAGCATGGAGATATCCAGTTCATCTTTGCAGCATCGTCTGCGGTTATTTGCATAAACAAAATAGCTAGTGTGACCAACAAGACCAAATAAGCATAGAAAAAGAAAATAAAGCCACAACACAACCACTTTCCCAGATCTGTCTAATACAGGCACTTAGCAGAAGAATCATAACTTCCATTTCAAAAGCATAAAGAGCTATTTGACCACCTGCTGCCCACGGTTGCCAGGACATTGGTCTATACATAAGCCAGAAAGAGAAATCATCACACTTCCACTGCAGGTGAGTAACAGTGTGGCCCTGCATTCCCAGACAGAAGTGTCTCACACTTTCCCTGCAACTCCAGGACCAGCAATAGCAGGAGGGTCTGCACAAGCCGCCTGGGCATCCTCATGTGCAGAGTATCAGTGTGAGCACAAACAAACCAGCAGCCTGTTTTTCATCATCTGTGTTTGCCATCAACCACCCTCCACTTCTACCATGTCAGCTTGGCAGCATCCTAACAAAGAAAAAGAGAAATCCTTCCCTTGCTCCTGCCACATGCTCACCTCACTTTCAATCCCCAAACATTGATAGAAAGGATTAAAGTGAGTGCTGCTTAAAATAAAATGAATATAGGATTCAAAACCAATTACCAAAGCATAATCTTGCTCAGATGGGCACGCTAAGAATAATTACTATCCATAAGATGAATGCTTGTTGGAGACACATTACAGAAGACTGCATAATTAAATAGAGCAACTGATCCTCATTTATCTATCAAGCAATTCACATTTAAAAGCTCACCTGCATGCATTTGGGCAAAAAACACTTGGGAGTTTTCATGGCAGTTGGAAGTTTGGGGAAAAGCAAAAGCAGGAAAATAAAACAGCAGGAAAAGTAATCAGCTTGTCACCAGAAGAAAATACAGAGGGAATGGTAAAATCCTGCTCTGGGCACTATTTGCCCTTTAAAATAATAACCTTTGAGAGAAGTGAAAACATCTTTGATGCCAGCTTACACTTGGCCCAAAAAAAAAATTGTTTCTAGATGCAGAAGCAAAAGAGGGCACACTGCCAGGCAGTGCTTTCTCAAGATGCTCTCTGTAGTATCTGCAGACTGGAGGAAAGCAACAAAGGCAACCAGTCACCACATCCCAAGAGTTCCCACATGGCACCAGCCTTCCCCTATCCACTCAGCCAAGGGACAGGTGACCCCCATCATGTACCAGGCACCATAAAGCCCTGCCAGACCAGCTCCTGAAGCACAGCACCAAGCTCTTCCCTTGACATGTGTCACCCAAAGCTAGTTACGCCTGGCTCTCCTCTCCATGGGTACTCCTTGAAAACTTTGCCACGTGGGGTTTTCACAGAATCATGTTGCCCTGACTCATGATAACTACACCATGCTGCCAAACAGGTGAGCTAGAAGCCAGAGAAGGAGCTCCAGCAGTAAAACAAGATGCAGAAACCCATATTCTTATTGATTGTGGTCCCAGACCACGACAGATCTCCTAGAGAAACTGTCAGTCTCCAAAGATACCAACAACAACTGTTCACTGTAAGTTTTAGTACTGTTTTCCAAAGATACAATCCATTTCCAGCTGTTATTTTTCAGGTATTTGAAAGATGCAAGTATGAATGCTTGGTTGGGAGATACTGGCATTAATAAAATATTCCAATTTAAAAATACATACTGAGTCCCAATGAGAATATCAGAACAGCAATGTTCATTTTATTAACTGATTTATACAAATACTATAGTAGCTGAACAAGACAAGTATCTACTTCATCCCATAAATAAAATATTCATCTAACTTCTCTCTTAGTGAAGAAAAAAACAAAGTTTTACAATTTGGAAGCCAGATGAATTTCTGTGGGTAATACTGTCTGTGCAGAAAAAGAGGAATATATAAAGGGAAAGATTTTCAAAGCCACCTACCTAATACAGATGTCCAATTAAACTTAATGAGAGTTGATCTTCAGCTTAAGTATGCAGCATTGACGACCTTAATCAAAACATACTACATTTTCCTACATCTATCTTCTGAAACATCTTCCTTCTTAAAATCCATTTTACTTTGTCCCTGAGAGATTAGTTTTCTCAGCAGCACCTTCCCTACCACCCTCTGATCTTGCATGGGAACCCCCAACCAACCAAACAACTTGAGCAATAAACACTGAACAGCAAACATGCAAAAAGTTTTTACTGCTGACAACCAGTGAAAGAAGCAGAGGATGTCCTTTGAAAACTGTCAGTCAGTGAAGTGTGACAGTATTAACTCCTTTCAGACATTACCTGAAAAATAGGGCTTTCGTGCACCCAGACTAAGGTTTGGATACAGAGGTGAGGCTCTGGGGGGCTTTGTACAACAAATGCTTTTGGTAAGTCCATGTTTAACTTTGTATAGAAAAAAATACAGGTACAAACAAGCTTTGTCCTTAAGATTCCTATGATGTTCATACTAATAATGCAACAGTTTCCATTTCCACAAGAATCTGAATGCAATGACTTACACATTCCTCAAGCAAATGAGCACGGCCATCTCCATATTGCCAATGTGAAAAATACAGAAAGCTCAGTTTTATTCCTGAACTTTGCTCCCACCTGAAGAGTTTCATCATTCTATACCAATGGCAAGAGTCCAGAGATGAGGCATTTAGACCCTATTTCCAGTGAACCTGCTTTAAACTTGAATAACCAGTGCAAATAGAAGTGCACTGAAATGTAAAGCTTTCCATGCTAAAGGTAGATCTTCAGCTTGTGGGAAAGCCTCCAAATCTCCCTCATGCAGGACTTTGAAAGCACCTGTAAAGACTTCTAAGCTGGTGTACCCCAAAGAAGTTGACCTCTTAAATCAGTCACAAGGCAGGGGAACAGTCACAAGGTCTTAAAGGCTGAAACATGGCTCAAGTCTGTGACAAAAGACTGGTGCCAAGAAAGAAGAAAAAAAAAAAGCATATTTGCAAAGTTAGTTTTTGACAGAAAGAAAAACATCAGCACAATTCAATAAACACTCCGTTTGATCCACTTTCTTTCCTACATGGGCTCTGGTTAAATGACATCATGTGAAGAACATCGTCTACATTTTGTCTGCAAAATGCATTTGAAACTATCTCTACTGCATGACACATTTCTTCTTCTTCTAGATTATTGGTACTTCAACACAAAGAAATCCAAAACCACTGAAAACAACCTTCTGTTTAATAAAAACCACCATCGCCCTGACTGTTGTATAACCAATGGCTTTTAAGGAAGAAACTATTAAAATATTTTCTTCCTAAAATCCATCTAATATACAGCACTTGGAAAACTATACTTAAACAAACAAATCTGAGTCAGATCTTAGCTATGCTGTGTTTGGGATCTCCAGTGAATCCAGCAGATTTATTCTCAATTCAAAATCAGTTTTTAATCACATTGTGAACTGAATAACTAGAATTTGGGCAAAATTCATAGGGTAAATAGAATTAAGTGTTCCACAGTGAAGCATACTCTTTGTGAGTGAGATTAAAATAATTAAACATGCAATTTGGCAAAGCAAGGACAGGGAGCTATTAGTAATCATCAGAATGTGAAAGGTTTAGAAGCTTGATCCAATTCCTGTTGGACTCAGACAGAAAAAAAAAATCCTATTTACCTCTTCAAAATGGATGCAAAAACTGAAACTAAAAGAAGGAAATATTAGGCCAAATGTCACTAAACTCCTGTAACTTGCAGAATCATCAGTGGTGCCCATTGGAGATACTTCATCAAAATCTCTAAGATGGACTAAGAAATTGAAACATCTCTGTCTTGTCAGATAGAAAATTCAAGTTTGGGACATCTCTGGCATTTAAGACACGGAACCCGCTGCCAAACAAGGTGACAGAAATGTCACTGCTTAAACACAACAAAATGTAATTGTCACGTTAGACCTGTGCAGCAGAAAGAGAGCACAAACTTGCAGGGAAAAGACTGTTCTCTGCAGAGCAATTTGTCAAACTGGCCTCTCATTTGGGCCCTCCTTCTGCATGCAGCACCGGAGATACCAATCCCAGAATTCTCTTCCATGCCTCAGCAATCAGCCACAAACACCACCATGTTATTTCAGGAAAGAGAATGAAGTGAGGGGCATCTCACAATTTCCTTCATAAAAACAGACTCTGATGGAAAAAAGTCTTGTTTGCAGAATGTAAACAGAGATTTCATAGCACCAAGTCTTCATTTTTATCACATCTTTCTTTCTAGAGAGAACTCTGAGGAAAGATAACTAAAGGTTGTTAAGTCCTGCTGCAGCTTTGGATTTATGATGGAAAACCATTTATTTTTCTAAACTACTTGCAACAAATGTTGCTAGGCAGAAAAAGCCAATAGAAATACTTGTAAATGCTCTATTGAGAGGCAGAAAAGTAGGTGACAAATGCTGAAATGACCAGATGAGGTTTTAATTTTAAAACACTATAAACAACATAACAATTATTTAATGGCAGGGAATCAAAGACAGCTTTTTCTCCCTAATGCAGGGGGATCTGCAATTTAATACAAATAGAAATTATGCTTTGTTTTGTGCAGTGTGCAACTTTCCCCTGCACCTGAAAATACATAAAAGAAGTAAATACTACAGTTGTAGGGCTAAAATAAAATATCCTAGTCTAGGAAGATAAATTCAAACACATGTAAAAAGAAAAGAGCTATTTTCAGGTAAATAATAACATGAAGAAACACAAGCCAGTTTTGTTCCAAAATATGGAGCCTTTTTTTTTGTGCCAGAACAGTCAAGACTAGCCAAGATCATATCTTTAGAAAATACTGTATCAGTTCCTGCAGTAGAAACCTGCATGCTTTATCTGTGCTCTCCTGATCTTATAGCCACAGCAAATAAAATCCTCCAACATTATTCTGCTGTTCACCACCTCCTATTTCAGAAGAACAAAGCCACGGAATTATGATTTTTTTTTTTTTCTTTTGAGCCAAGAGGAACTTTTTCAGGGGAAACAATCAAGAAGGAGCTGGGCACCTCACCCAATTTTCATGAGAGCACAGTGCCTTTAACCCTACAGCTGCCCTTATTCCAGCCAAGGCACACAGGACCTTCACCTGCAGGGGTTTTCTGACTGCACCTGCCATTCAATGTACTGAGCACCTGCCTTCCCAGCTGGTGATGAGGAATTGCACCCACTCAGCACTATTTGCTGTTTGATAACACCTCCCAGGTGAAGTGAAACCTGATGGACACTGCACCCAGGCTGCAGATGCACCCACACAGCACAGGAGCCAGCAGACAGCACAGCAGTGATGGATCCAACAATGCATCCAGCAAAGGGAGGCACTTGTGCTGGTGGGTCAGCCTTGTCCCCTCTGCTTGTCCAGCTTTGGGGCTGGCTGCATCCAAGGTGCCTGCAAGATGGAATCTTAATAATCTATCTTAAAGCAGCACCAAGCTCAGGTAAAGACTTTCCTTTCCCTCAGGCACCAGCCAGATCCAAGATCCACAGAGAACTTGAGTCTCTGCACCCCTCCCAGGATATACTCATCAGCCATGAAGCCTTTGGCAGAGTTGAAAAGGAAGAAAAACCTCCTCAATCCTCAGTCTCAAGAAAAATTCCCTGCTTTCAAGGGTCTTTTAAAGATCAAAAAAAAGCATCTCAGGAAAAAAAAGTGTTCCACATGAATGAGCCAGTGCTTTATTTCATCCCCCTGAATTTTATGCCCTCAGCTCTTTTTGCAATTATAATGCCATGAAAGGGAAAGTGAGGAACAAAGAGCTCCAAGGCTTGGTTTTCTTCATCAAGGAATCATGGCTGCAATTTGAAATTTCACAGGTGCTGAGGCTCTCAGATATATAGCAAACCAGCCTGTCTTCCAGCATCACTGAATTTGGCCAACTCAGCCCAGAGTCCATTTGCTGCAGCATCAAAAATGAAATGCCAGTTCTAGCAGCAATACAAATCAGATCACATAATTGAAACACTATAAGTATTAGTAAAGACTGAGTATGTTTCCAGCCAAGAAGCAATACTTCAAACTACACTGGGGACTCAATGTAGAAATTATTGAGTAAGATTCTCTGGACTGCACTATACAATTAGATTATTATCATTACTTCTTCTCTGTGCTTTAAATCTGTGAATCTGAGGACGTGCAGAGCTGCACTTCTACAGAGAGCACCTTTCTGAGAATTCTCTTCCCACACTATAAACTGGAACATGAGAAATTTGAGGACACTGGATTTGTTGCCATTTGTGAAGAGAAGCACCACCCAAACAGGAATCATCAGAGTAGCAAAACCTGCTGCATTATGAACAACAACTGGTCTTTAAACAGGATGTGAGAGCCTGCCTGGGGAAGTAGAGGGCCTTTCCATTCAGTCCACAAAAGCACAAAGAGCTAAAACCTGATAAACTCAGGCTAGGCAAGTATGGGTAAGAAGGTATTCTGTTCTATTCTGGGTGGGCTTTTTAAAAAAAAAAAAAAACAGGAAGGGCAACTGTTCCAGCAGACTGTACTAATGGATAAGGTGAATTCTTCATTACTGCTATTTTTACAATCAAGATAGGATGTTGTCCCAAGAGTTTTTGCTCTTGATCAAGCAGATGTTAGATGAGGAATTAATCTCTGCTTAGTGTCTGTGACTGATTTTCTTCTCCTGCATGATCTTGCACAGTGTCTGAGTACAGTGCTCCTTCTGCCTTTATACCCCAGGAATGTTTTTAATAGTTACACATCCAGGAGTCACCAGTGACACAGTTATCACTTCACAGTTAATCCCTGTAGTTGCTTCTAGACAATTTTTTCATTTTATTTAGGATTACACCAAGAGTGTAACCCAGTATTTCCAGAAGATATCTGCTGCAAGGAAGACTCTAATGTCAAAAGATTCCTTCTCTAAAATGTATCTTTCCATGATATAATCCCACTTTGCATACAAGTAGCTAATTACTTGGTAATTTTGCTCCATGAAGCAGGGTGACTCTTGCAAAGCAAAGCAGCAGTCTGTTCCAGTGAACAAGGTCCTAAGACTCTCTTTATAGTATGATCTCTCCTACCCTACCACCATGAGCTAAAAAAATCACTATCAAGGGGTCCTTGCCTATATTCACCACTTTCCCTAGTATTGTATCTAAAATCATCCCCTGCCTCACTTTACAAACACGACAGCACTTGCCACAGCTTCATGCCTATTTAAGAAAAAGAAGTGAGATTCTGAGCTGCTCAGGATTCCTCATATGTCAGACACATCTTTCTGCTCTTCCAGCAGCTATTCAGCCAGCACTGTTGGCTTGAACACAGTAGCTTTGACAGCACTCACATGTTTCCAGCACTGCTCCAACATCAGCCAGTTGATTTTTGCACTCCGTGGTCTCCACTGTAATCAGCTGGAGAGGGCATCAAAGAGGTGAGATGAGAACTTTTCATACTCTCAAGCCATCAGACCCAAGCATCCTATCAAACTGCACATCTGCACTGCAATATTGATTTGCTTGTTGATGGGATCTACATCGGAACAGATGCACTGCAGAGAGCACGGCCTCAGAGTCAAGTTAACACTTTTTATTGCGTATTGTCCAATTTCCATGCTGGCTTCACCATCCTATTTACATAATATTCTAATGGGGACATTTCAAGACAAGGTAGGATAGGTCACAAGATGCTGATAGGTCAAAAGTGTGCTGAATGCACTCAAGGAAAAATTATTCAACCTCTCAGCTCCTTTCATAGTCAGCTTGTAATACGAAGCCTGTTGTGCTGCTTTTCCCCAAGAATATGGGTGAGAGGCTCTCCTATCACTGGAGACAGGGTTATGGAGACAGGGTTAGGAAAAAGCCACCAAAGTTCACCCCCCCCCCCCCCAAAGGCACAACTAACCAGACGCAGACTTCTACCTCAGAAGGCTGTCTAACACATATCTTAAGTCTTTTAAAATGGACACTTCTCACCTTCCCGAGCAATCGATGCTCCACTTTAAGGGTATTTTTCCTAAAACCTGCCTCTGCACTGCTGCAAAATACTCAGTAACTGGAGAATAGATATTGGGAGGCCAGGCGGGGGAGGGAATGATTATGCTGTATATATTTGCATACTTACAGGACTGCTGTAAGAACAAAGTGTCCAACTGTTTTTCCTTAACTGAGCTACTGTAGCCTGGCACCTCTCTTCTAAAATTAGCTCCACTTACAGATGTTGCCATAGTATTTGTTGCCATACCAAGGCACTCTTCATAGGTGATGTCATTTGTCATACAGCAGAATGCCAGAGCTGTTTACCAGTTCTGAGCCCTGAGCCTTGCACATTTCCTAAAGAGTATCAATCACCCTTAGAGGTACCTACACAGGCTATGCATTATTGGAGGCTTTGAGGGGAAATCCTGCCTGAGCTCTGCAGCAGAGCATCTGCACCCAGGAGCCAGAGCTCTGCCGTGACACCCAGCCCAGGCAGCAGCTCTTGCCAGCTTCTCCTGAGGTACAAGATTCCCATGGGGCTGCCCCGGGTTTGGCTCAGGGAAGTTTCTCAGGCTAAGTACAAGATATATGAAGACAAGTTCCTCTTCATTACTTTTACAAGGCCTGGCCCAAAGTCTCTGGAAAAATGCCTGGAAACACTCTGACTTCCTTAGAATCATGGAATAGTTTGGGTTGGAAGTGACCTTTAAAGGTCATCTAGTCAAACCTCCTCCAAATTTGGATACTACATTAGTGCCCTACATCTAAAATAGCTTCCTGTACGTATTTCCTCTCTCCAGATTAAATAATCACTGTACAATCCATAACCATGCTCAGATTTTTAATATTTCTTCTACCAAGTTTCCTTTACACTTCTGAGAAGCATTTGCACCTCAGGTAACAGGAAGGGAAATACTGGAGGTATAGATTGTTCTCACACTCACTTTCTACTACTTCTGGAATCAGATGTATGATCAAGTACTTTTTAAACAAATCCCTTTGCATTGGGCTAACTTTTTGCAAAAACTGGAACCAGAGTTGAACTTCTGACATGTTTTCTCCTTGTCCCTACTCCCAACACCCCTTGAAGATTTTTGCCAAGAGCAAAGGCGAATGTTCAGATGTAGAGAAAAATAATCAATGTTGTTCTGACTTCAGTCAGCCCTGAAGTGTATTCTCAGATTTCTGCTGCACAAAATGGTTTTGATGAAACATCCAGCCTGTAAGATTCTAACCAGATATTCTTCTGGATCATTTGCCCACAATGAAAACTCTCAGAGAATAAGCAGCAGGAGAGAGAGATAGATTACAAACACATTCCAAAATAATCACAACAATGCGTTTTCCCTTCTGCTAAACTGACAGAGGCCCTGGGCCAAACTCCAAAGAGGAATCAAGTACAACTCATGTTTTTCCTGGCCCTTTCACCTACACAAGTTGCTTTACTTTCACAGTATCCTGGACTCCCTTTACATTCCAACATGTTGTTGACAACTTGCCCATTCTATCCCTTGTGAATTTACACACATTGCAGACCATATCTTAAACAGTCAAAACACAGAATTATAAAAGGGAAGCAAGAAAGAGCAGAAACCAGCACGTCAGCCCTGAGCACTCCACATACTCATTTTCCATACAGAGATCTGGAAAATTTCCTTCGCACACTGGACTGTAGCCACCATCCTTGCTTGCGTGGGCCACGCATCGCTACACACCTTCCTGACCAGGCACAAACAACAGATGGTTTTAGAAGAGATGCATGTTGAAACACTCAAGTTGGGAATAGCCAAACACTGGCTAGAAAACCATGGCCATTGTGTGCAGCACCAGCCCTGCTCCCTCTGCACTCTGAGCCAGCACAAGCAGCAAAGGCTCTGCACCTCTGAGTGTCAGAGAGAGCACAGAGCAATCATGACATTTAGATTTGTAAGATTAAGGTCACTTTATGTAATACTTCTAAAGGGAAATCCTTTAGAATTTAGAATCCTTTGGTACCTCCCCATCTTGTTTACAACTTCCTTACCCTGAGAACTATAATTCACATGAAGAAAAATAAAACCAAGGAAAATAGTACCTTATGCTCCAGCTGTTCTTTGAAAAGCTTGTAAGTCATTACACTTTAACTGAAATTCATTGAAGTCATTAAATCCATTTTTCCCCAAAGCCAGCTCTCTCCCTGCACACCCCCTACTGTTTGAAACGGCAAAGAGGGACAGTGATAGGACCTATTTATGCCTGAAGGTGAGTCTATACTATCTGATTTTTAATTCCAGCTGTCACCCCAAGACACCAGTCCATCCATAAGTCAGGTACACCAGACTGGTCCCTCAAACCACATGTTCCCAGCAGCCTGACCACTGTGGCAGTGTCAAATTCCTTTTCTACACTCACAAAGGCACCTTATGCTAACTTTAGAGCACCACTTTCCAAGATCAATGATAATTGACTGATTAAGTATGCCTAATGCTGCCAGAATGTGAGCTGATTGTGTAATGGTGCTAATTAGTAACTGCCAGAGCTTATTCCAATTATTAACCTTTATGAATGTCATTTTTGAAGATAACAGTTTGCAACACAGCCTACTGCAGCATTTGTAATGTTTTTTGTCACACAGGATGAGAAGGAGCACAGTGACCAATGAAGCTAAGATAAAACACAAGAAAGGAGCCCTAAGAACAAAGGACTGCCTTTGCATTCCGCAAGTGATACAGGGACTTTAACAACAGAAAACTGGAACATCAGTGCTAAGGAATTCAAGAACCCACTTTTCCACAAGACCTGAGCTCCTCAACAATTCCACTGCCAAGCATGCCTCAAAAGCTTCCTAGCAGTGCAAGTATCAAACCAGTTCCAGATTTACCATGGGGACATGGCAAGGTGCCATGTCCAGTGATGCTCTGGAACCAGACAGACACAAGAAGAACAAGTTTGCTATTGCATACCGAGGAAAAGCACCATTCCCATGTCTGCACAGTTACAACTCTGATTCTTCTGATGTTATGCAAGAGGACATTTCATGACAAACCACATCATGTACCCTGCCTGCATCAGATTTAGCTAGACAACTGAGTTAGACCACAGCCTACTTAACTTCACCCTCATCTGTCCCCTGAACAAACCACAGGCACTGTAACTATTTAAAATGAACACCTCCAAAAGGAAATATGGGCTTCTTATAAATCTCCCACCACTATAGCAGGGCCATGTTCTCGTGCCCATCACTGTTAAAGAGCCACCGACAACAAACACATACAAACTTTTCAGGTGGTGTGACTAAAATCCCTCAGCCCCTATAATTAGGTAGTGTTGGTGCAGATAACTCTTCAGTCCTCAGAGAGGCAAATGGTCCACTACAGCCCCCCCTACCATGTACTCTACCAGAAAAGAAACCCCAAAGCAAACAAATCCTTTGTTCCCCATGCCTTGTACAAAATAGAAAACGCACACGTGGGGGTACAAAGCTAAATGTGCTGTGGTAACTCTGTATTCCTCATAAACATCCCTTTTATCTTTATTGGTTACACATAATAGAACCAATGGGATTTTAATCTTCCAGGGGACATTTACTCTCTACTTCGCTAGAGGCACACTGAATGATGTACCATGGTCCACTGCTTACTCTGTAGCTTAACTACTCCATGGCAATATAACATTATATCTGAAACCTTACATTTGAGCAGATGATCTTACTGCCTTGGTTTTCCTCAGTCACTTACAGCTGCAAGTAATCCAAAGAAAGGACAAGGTCTCCCACACAGTGGCTTTACAGAGACTTGTGTCTGGAGCATCTCAAGGTCAAGCTTTTCTGCAATCCCTGAAGTAATAACACAAGACCCAGAGAGGGATCATACTTTCTGAGTTCTCAAGGGAACTCATACACCCCTTTGTGTTGACGGACGTTGTGTGATTCTCCTGTTTCCACATCAAGACCTGAGGCATATTACCTGTGTGTGAACTACTCTTTTCCAAGCTGGTCCTGACTTCTGCTCTGAACCTGCTGCTTACTCGTCCCCCTCCAGGACCAATAGTCAGCCACCAGGCTTCCTTCTGAAAGCAAGTGATCCCTACAATTTCTAGCATTTCAGAGAAAGAGATGCAAGAGGACCAATGTGCATTTCTCTTTCCACGGGGCTGATTACTCCTTGTGAGCTCAGACTCCCACAAGGCCAGAAGCCAGCTCCCAGGGATGGGTTGCTCTTTCTTCCTGCGTACTTCTCCTGGAGAGGCTTTGGAACTTCCAAGACTTTTTGTACAAAACAGCGCCCTGGAGTCCTGGAAGTAGTTACAGATAGCTGGAGATTGTTACATTTTAAATGCACCAGAACTCACCCAGGTCAGTTCACAGTGCATCTCTCAACCTCTGCACAAACTACCTGGGGGTAAGGCGTGGCAGTAACAACTGTATTAAAAGGCTAAACATCTTCCTGTTACCATCCTCCTCACAGATACCCTGAGCTAGACTACAAGATCCAGAAAATAACACATAACAGTCCTGTTACAGATGCCAAAGGATATTTTTGGATTTATCATGGGATAATATCCCTCAACCTTTCCAATACAGCACCACATCTGCATTCCTGACTAGACCTGCAGGATGCTGAATGCCCAGCTCCTGCAGACAGCCTGCTGCTAGGTTCAGGCATCTGGACAGCGAGCTTCAGGGAAAACCAGATATAAGTGACTACTAATATTTATGGAGTCAATTTTCTAAAGTAACTGGCCTTCAAAGACCCAGAAACAAGGCCTAGCAATCTGGTTACAGAAAGGCCTCACCAGACTTTTACAGTTCTTATTCAGAGGTAGAAATCCTACATGTAAAAATGCACTAGCTTCCCATGATCTAGAAGTTTACAGGAGCTTTCATTTTCACTTGGTCAGGGATATACTGTAAAAGAACTGGCTGACAGATTTTACAGATGAAGCACATGTGGTAAGTAAATAAATCAAAGGCTGCCTTCCAGACAGGGGGAACATAGCCCTTTGTAAATATTATTCAGAGAAGTGATCACTTCATATGGGCACTTTTAACTTCATTAGAAGCCTAATGAATTTACCATGGACATAATGAGAGAGACAGACCAGACTGAAAGAAAGATGGAAGGATTTTTGCACATTTTTAAACAGCTTTTCTCCATCCTTCAGATTATTTATAGCCATTATAAAATGGCAGTGCATTTGGGGGAAAAAAAACAAAAGCAAAAACACTACAACATAATAAAACATCAATATAAACAGACACAACCCATGTTAAAGTACTAAAGTACTAAATTCTACAAGCCACTGTACAAAGCATCCAAGATTTATGGCTTGGTCTGAAGCCTAATTGCAAAGAACAGAAAAGTCAAGGGAGGAAGGAGATGGGAAGAGAAAGTAAAAGAAAAGCTTGGTCAAAGAGAAACAAATCTTGTAAGGCAATGCAAAGCCCAGTTTTAGTGTGGGCATTGCATCCTGCAGCAAGCATTAGGTGGCACCAACACAGAAACTGTTCTGTACAAGAACCTCCTTACACAGGCCTGACTGCCTGGAAAGTGCCTGGCAGTATCTATCTCTGTCTGCCTGATCAGAGGCCAGGGAACTTTCTGAACTGCAGGTGAAGTCTTTGCATGTACTACAGTCCTTGACAGATTTTGGATCTGATTCTAGGAACTCATCTAAACTTCACACGGGTAAAAACAGGCTCCAGCAAGGAGATGCAAAGATTAACTACATATTGTCCTATGAACCAAATTCTTCTACTTGCTCTGAACCTTTGGCCAATGCTTCATTATCCTTCTTGGACCCAAAGAATTGCTGAGGTTGGAAGGAGTCTTTGGAGCTGATCTGATCCAACCTTCTGCTCAAGCAGGGCCACATAGAAGACATTTGCCCAGGATCAGTCCGAATAACTTTTGAGTATTTCCAAGGATGGACACACCACAGCCTCCTTGAACAACCTCAGTCAGTGTTCAGTCACAGAGTAAAAAATGTTTTCCATCATATTCAGAGGGAACATCCTGAGTTTCAGTTTGTGCCCATGCATTGTCTCCTGTCCTGTCACTGGGCAGACACTTAAAAGACCATGGCTCCATTTTCTTTGCCCCCTGCTTTGAGGAATTTGTGCGCATTGATGCGATCCACCAGTCCCACTCCAGCCTTCCCTTCTCCAGCTAAAGAGCTCTTTCAGCCTTTCTTCATATGAGAGATGTTCCACCCACTCGCTTTAGCGAGACCCCGTCCATACCCCATAACATTGTAAGATTTTTAACGTACTCTTCTCTGGGCACCTCTTTTCCCAATCCTAGTAGATGAGATCTAGTATGGAAGCTCTTATGTAATTTATTAAGAAGGTTTTATTTTTCACTTACCTATTTGCATATTTATAAGGGAATTTAACGTGTGGTTTTCATTACTACTGGCACAGATTCCCATTGAATGCATCCGCTACTAATCTGTGCCAACGAAACTCCTCTGCACAGAAAAGAGTGATCAGAAAAAGACATTAGCAAGGTCAAAACAAATTCATCTTTAAGTGTGGCTTCCTGCAAAAAGTTTTGCAGTCGACATCCAAATCTCATTAGAATGTAAGATTAGATAACTCAACCAAAGGAGCAGCTCTTTAACGAGAGCAGTGGAATTGCTTCTCCAAATGACAAAAGAAGACATGGAGTAGCCAATTCCTGTTAACAGGTGCGGCTCTGCTGATGCAGCAACAGTCACAACACCCACAGGATCTGCAACAGCAGGTTCTTGGCTACAAACTCCCTCCTGAGCACTGCCTTGCTGCTTCTAAACAAGTAGGCAAAGCACTACAAACACACCCTACCTGCCAACCCTGACAAGATGACTTCATAGGGACAGTGAGGCTTCAAAAGCACATTTGCTCTCGACAAAGCTTCCTCTGACCTTCTCCACCAAACCCCAGAACTAAATGCCTGGGAACATGACCAGAGCTCAAAATTCACTGCTGATGAGATAGGATGTCTCCTTTCTTGGGGATTCGGAATCAAAGAAATTCACCAACAAGGACAGAAAAACTATAATAAATACAGCATGTATTAGCTGAGAACACAGGGACAAGCATATTTTTCCAGCCTCCTAGAACAGTTTACTTTTTTCCACAACAAATTTCATTAGTTCACACTAAGATCCTCATGTTTACAAATCTACACCAGAAATATCTTTTGGCATTAAATTCCCTAAATTTCCCATTTTATCATCTAGTTTTCTGGAACGGAATGACCAGAGATCTGAGCAGGTTTAAGTTTCCATTGACCCAGCTGAGTGCCTAAAAGGAGTGGCTCAAAAATTAAATTATGCCAAAGATATTTTTTTGGTTGGTTTGTTTTGGTTTGGGGTTGGTTCTTTGGGTTTGTTTTTTTTTTTTTTTTCAAACTACAATTTCAAAGAGCACTTCTAGGCCAATAAAACACCTTTACTTACACAATGTGGTAGCATCCAAGAGACACCAACTGACGGAGAGCCCACCTGTGATGCAGAAGACTCAAATCCCTTGTTTGAATAAGACAGCCACAGTAGAACCACCAAATTACAAATATTTGTATTACCTGTTAATCTGCCACAGAATATTCTGGGGAAAGTATATGAAAGATAAAAGCATGACTTCTTCTCCAAGTCTCTCATCTAGTTCTCTGGACTCAGAGATCTCCAAATCCCAAAACCACTTATATACTGTGAAATATCAAATCTCCAGCACAATCCCAGCTATTCTATTGGAATACTTAAAGCATGAGTAGCTCATTGCTGACAAACAGGTAACAAAAAAGACATGTTTCTGCAACTCTGATCCAAAAGCTGTAGACTTGTCTGTTCCTTCAATGTTATAAAATAATTCATGTAAGCCATAGGCTACTGCCAGACTATCACGTTATTCAGCCACCAGTAGAAATATCCTCCATTAATTCACTGAATCCCCTTTTGAAATCCCTTTATGCTTTTATTATTTCTGCCTCCCAACATCCTGTAGCAATGAGTTACACAATGTAATTACTTGAGGAATAAAAAAGCACTTCCCTTTATATTTATTCAGAGCAACGGCTTGAACTTGGATCTTCCACACGTAAGATTAGAGTGAGTCTCTCCGTGGAGAGATTCTCAGTCTCTCCTGTTGCAGCTCTTTTGCAGAATATAAATAATTCAAGAGGGATGGCTGGGGCTCTTACCTGAATCGTGGAAAATTAAAACAAAATGCAGCATGTTTTTTTCTCTCTACGTTTTGTTTGGAATTCCACTTTGGTCCTGAGAACATTCCCTCCAAAAGTTAGGAATTTGATAAATTGCCTTTTCTTCCTGCTTCCCTGTATCCAGCCAGAAAACAAGGTGTATCCAAAAGTTCCCAGGTCTACTTATTATATATGATCCCAGGAGCATCCCAACAGCCCAGTCATCTATGAGATCAACACATATGTACAAACACACAACCTCTCTAGACCTGTTCAACGAGCACATTCCTCACCTGAACAGATCTGCAGCTTCCACTGTCAGTGACCAGCCCAGTCCTCCAACAGACACACGATTGAACATGAACAACTTCAGCAAAGCAGTCGCACTTTCAAGCTGCAAAAGCTGTGTGAATGGGGCACAGAGTGGGGATGTGTAGCACAGGTTGGACAGGAGTTACCTGCACACGAAAATGTGAACACCTGTGCGCCCACCATGCAACACCAAAATGAGGTTCTGGGGCAGAATGCAGCCAAAGCCAGGATTTACCTCTGTCTTCAGAGATTCACAGATATAAATAAAGCACGGGCATTTTTTTTTTAATTAGCAGATTACCTAAAACACCATTACAATCTGCAGTTCTGTTTTTATTAATTCTCTCCAATTCAGTAGGAATTCCACCACAGCGTAGGGATGAGCAGATGCAGGGGGAAGCATATTAATAAATCATAAGTGTCATTAAAATTTGTAAACTAATATCTTCTGGGAAGTCTTGGCAATTAGTCTCAGGGCAAACAAAAAATTAATAAATCCAAAAGGCCCCCTGTCTGATGACATCCCTGCCCTCACAAAAAGGTCATTGATGAAGCAATTAAGAGACAACAAATGGACTAGTCAGCAAGTTGGTTCACAAAAGACAAATGAGCTCCATAAAACAAGAGGAATAAAACACCCTAATAAGCAAAGGTGGGACTTCAATCCACACACCACCCCGAGACACGTACAAATTTTAGACTCCTTTGCTGGGCTAATACTTTTCACATGATTTTGGTCTCCACCATCTCTGAGGCAACATTAATGTGATTAAAGCAAGGAACCACCATAAAGCAAAGGTGTGAACATTACTATTGCCTTTTTGGAAAATCCTGTGGGATATAACAGGGCTAGGGAAACATCAGGAAGGAGACAAATGAAACTTCTCTACAGAAGTTAGCCTTATATTTAAAGAATAAAGTATTAAAAAATGAAGTCTTATCTTTATTACCATTACTGATTTTGCCTAATCCTAAAGCATAGCCCTGAATTTAAGATAAGCCTATTAATTTTTATTATTGGTTCCCAAAACAGACATGTAAAACAGTTTTAACTCACACTATCCCTTTGTTGCAATGACAGCATCTCCTTCTAGTCTGAACTGCAAAGAAGGTATGTTCTGGACACTACCTGGAACTCTGGCACATTTGAGGAGAGCTAAACCTATGGCTCATTCTGTTCAACTCCTTGAATACACTTTTTTTTTTTTTTTTTTTTAAATTACCATGAATCTTCCCATTCAGCTCCACACAGCCCAAGCAGTTCTGAATAATCCCTTCAGTATATTTCCTGACACCCACAATGAAATATTTGTTTAGCTCACATTATTTAACAAAGGGCCACCATCTTCATTTGGCAGCAGCTAGCTCAGGAGTGGGCCAACATGCAGCTACTGTGCACGTCCCAAAGAGTTCCAGTGTGGCTCCTAGGCCATCTATGGCATCTTTGACTGACAGCCAGGCTGAACTGAACCAGGGTAAATGGGACCACCCACTGTGGGGAAATGACTAATCATCAAGAGTACCAGAAGCTAAGAACTGCATTACTCTGGGAATGTTGCTGAAGGTGTGCACTGACTGCAACTCAGGGTGCTGGGAGCCTCAAGGAACAACTCTCATCTCACACTGTGGTCATCTGCTGTGGCTCCCCATTCCCTTGGTTCTTCAGCAAACACAGTCTGCACCTAACAGCTCTCAACCACAAAGATTTTCATAGGTGGCTCCCATAGCCTCAAAAAGCTAGCCAGAATTAAGCTAAGCTATTTATGCATTCTAACAAACAGCAACAGTAGAGATGCCAAACTTTTGGTTACCGTGGTTTTCAAATCTGAGATCAGGGTGCTTGCACACACAGCTGGCTCCTTCCCTCCATGCCCTGATGGCTGACTGCAGATACAAGAAACCCTTCTCCTCATCAGCACAGTATTTCTGCACTTTGCAGCATTATTAAAAAGTGCCAAAGAAGATGCAGTAATGGGAAGCATTACTACTTTGAAAATCAGCTCCATTAATTTTATGCCTGAATACAATCATCCAGAAAATAGCACATATCGAAGATGCATGTCATCAGCACAAAAGTGGAAAATTATAAATGTAATCAAATTTGACAATACTGAGAGATGAGATGTCAGCTGCTGGTCATGGAGACTGCATTTCAATACAGCAAGCTCCAGAAAACTACAGTGCCCCAGTGGAGCCAAACCAGTACCAAGCAAGAGGTCGTGGCACAAACCAGAATTTGCCATTCACAATGCAGTCTAAACTATGTATTGGCACTGGGATAGAAACACTCTTAAGAAAGCTCTGGCTGTGCCATGACCTATTTCAGGTTTGGCTTGTTCCACAGAGGATGATATGGAAATTTGAGTCAGGCTTTTTGAATCTCCAGACCCCTGACTTCTTTACACACCAGTCTTAGAGGCTGCTACATTTGGAGCAAGCAGACTGAGCCCCAGTTCCCAAAGGGCACTTCACACCACATTCACCCTTTCCCACCCAGAGCAGCCCTCCCTGAAGCCAGCTCTGTGTGCCACACACAAAGCTAGGGCACAGAAATCAGCATGAGCTGGGAAATTATTGCAAAGACAAAAAATGCTAGAGAGATACTGACATATGCTGAGGGTCTCTGGGGACTGTGGGAGGCTTAAGAGGCAAGTCCACGGGAGGAAACAACGTAAAGCCCTCTGGTAATTCAAACAGAACTGAATGAAAGAGCAATGCACGACATAAGGCAGCTTGCAAGCAAGCTGAGGGGTTTTTACTCCTCTCTGCTCCAAACTAGGGTTGCAGCTGCTGCATTTTGCAGCTGTCTCTATTAAAAAGCTGAAAGGCTTTTTTTCTAACTCAACAAAAAGACTAAGACAACAGACTAACCTCTTTAGGCACTGCAGCCGCAAGAGTAAAAAAATGCTTGGGGATTTTTGACTGCTGCCATGGAGACACAATTTCTTGGTTAATAAACAAAACAAGAAGGAATATATATATATATATATAAAAATTCCTTCATCAGAGTTTTAGCCTCTTAAACAGAAAGAGTTAGTCACAATTTTGGGTTAATGCATGGGCCAGCATTATGTACAATCAGATAATTTAGCTGGGACCACAGCCAGAGGAGAGGAACTCCAGGGGACCCATCTGAGGGGGGTAAAACGGTAGCAGGGACTCAGAGCTGACACATGCAAGTGCTTGCACTTTGGAAGAAAATCTAAACTGCTCCCCAGTGCCCAATTAGCTGATGTGTTGCAGTCACGGCTGTGGCATTGATCATAAACAGCACCTTGCTCGCTTGTGCTTCTCCTGTCTTCTGGATCGCCCTGTTGTCTCTCTGTCTTCACAGAGATTGAGAGCTCCCTCAAGATTGAGAGGGGAAGCTGTCTTTTTAGGTACTTCAATCCAAATAAATAAAATAAATGAATGCATTCCTGAGTACTAAAAAAAGGCAACAATGGCAAACGTTCATTCCAGTTATCTTAGCAGAAAGAAACTGCTCAATAGGCACTGGTTGAAACAGTTGAAAACATTTCAAATATTACAATATCAATTTTAAATATTTATCCAGAATGTCATGTTCCCACAACTTTATCTCAATACTGTGCATCTTAAACAATTCCTGTGAAGCAGCCTGGCACTACTCCTTAGAGAGAGAGTTAATATTTCATGACAGATCACTCCTGTATGCTTACAGTTCCTCATGGACAATGAAGTTTGATGCAGGGATCCTGGCCCACAGAGAGTTTGGGAATTAGAGGTGCTCCAACAGCACTTCAAATCAAAACAATATAAGTTTACAGATTTAGAGGGAAAATTCTTTTCCTTTTGTTGATGGAGAAGAGGTATTAGTGGGGTGAAAAAAAAATTCTACAGATGTGGGAACCTAGAATGCCGAGAATATTTCTCTGCATTCTAGGTTCCCACATACAGAAAGTATATGTCCATCCCTTAATCCATTTTTTATTTAAAGCAGGCTGGATTCTTAACTACACAATTAGGTAATTTGCTAGGAAATGAGAAGTGATGAAGGGTTTGCATGTCTAAAAGCTTAAATAATTTTTACAGTTCTATTTGTTGACCCATGAAAAAGACCTCTCTCCAGAAATTCATAAATGACTCATACCATCACAAGTATAGTAAAGTAACAATAAAGTAGCTTCCTTTCATAGGAGGAAAATTATCACCTCCACTCAACTCAGTGGGAAAAACAAAAATCTAAACCACAACTGACAGGTATCTCCTGTGATGGAGAAGAGATGTGGCATTCACAAGGAAGAGAGTGTGTGTGGGTGGTTTTTTTTTCCTTGAAGCTGGCTGCTTCAAGGCTGGCTGCTTCAGTAGCAATAGAGACCTTTTCTGTGATTGTTTGAGCCCCAGAAGCAGGAATTTGGATATTAGAGCAATGCCTGTGTTCCTGCATTCAAATGCTGACTAGCATTTCCCCTGTCTTAAGCTCATATCAGCCTGATATAGGAGCAGTTTCTCCTGTATCTTGTAACTTCTAATTCTCCTCTCTTCCTCTGTTGCTCTCACTCCCTTTTTTAATTACATTCAGGATGTTTTCTTATTGATTTACTTGTTTTTGTATTTAGATGCAGGGATTAGAAGTTCTTTTCATATGGCAATTCAGTTCTCCATTAAACGAAGCCTCTCATGCTAAAATCCAGGGGGAACTGAGGAGATTTTGATGCATGAAGCATGTGGAGGCAAGATGGTATTTGGAGATTGCACTGCACTCTGCTTTATCTCAGCATCCTCTGCCGTGTGATTCATTGCTCTCAGCCACAAAAGCCACTCTCCTCTCTTGTGCAAGCAACTGTATTTGCCGAGTGGTCAGGATAGATATCATACAGCACCTCTGCTCAGATGGGCAGGACTCCTGGCTAGCAGAAAGGATTAGTTGTATTTCCAGAACACGGGAAAAAACCCAAAGACCTTGGAAATGTACAGATCATCTTCTGATACTTACTTGAACTTGCATTCAGTTTGTGACCCATCTGGGGGCCCAAAGAATCTACAAAAATTAACTAAGAAAAGCAAACCTATTGCCAGGAGGCTTACATTCCTTCTGCAAAGAGAAATCCTCCTTTTAAAAGTTTCAGGGTCTCAAAAATGAAAAGAAAATATTGAAAAGCACCAATTTAAATAATGCAAAGATTTAGGGGGCTGCAAGTGCAAACAGAACAGAAATCCCAAGAAAAGGAGTATTTCTCTGGCTTATTTCTTACACTTAGTATCTATTTGCATTTCTTCAATGTCCTTTGCAGAGAAACTAAAAAATGCTCTCTAGGACTCCACACTCCCCTGCCAAGTACAACATGGCTTCTTCCTGAGTTGTCCAAGCAGAAAGTAAGGTTTAGAGCCCAAGAGCTCTACTTACTAGTTCTTCCCCTTAGCTTTCCTCATAGACCTAGGAAAAGAACATGGGAGATTCTATTCTAACTTCTCAATCTCTTTGAGTCTCCAGGCCCCTCACTGGCCCCTGTTTCACTGGAGACCAGAAGTGTTCCAGAACATGCTGAAACACTCCCACAAAGCAGTGTGTTTTCCCAGCTGACCAAGTGTTGGATGCTTTCAAATGTACTGATGATGAATTACATTTCCATCACTTTGGGAAACTTCTAAAAGGGGTGCTGCTATTACCTTTCTGCAGAGCCCAGGTGATGCTGCAAGCTCAGGATTAAGACAAGGTTTGCCTGTTTGTTACATTATTTATGCAGAGCAGATTGTTTAGCAATTATGTTTAAAGTACAATCACAGTGCCATTTGTACTTGCTATGTAAAGAGGCAAAAGTTTTTTAAGGCATTAATACCTTGAAAAGTACCAGGGTAAGTGGAAATGACTGTTCTCTCTTCTTAGCTGCATGGTTATTTATACTTTTGCAGATTACCATGGTGCAGTGCAATTAGGCTTCTTAAGTACTGTTCAAATTGAGAAGTTTCAAGAGCTTTACTGAATAATTAACCCTTAAATACATTTACAGGAATAAAGCTGCAGCAAATGGCCAAAGCCTTCTCCAAACAGGGGCTTTTAAATTACTTCTGAAGAAAGAAGAATGAGAGACCATCTGCCAGGGAGGGCTCACACCCAAGGACTGGCTACAATGCACTGACTATTCCACCAACTGCACTATGAGCAGGTTTCACAACAGCTGTAATACACCAGGTGAATCTGAAACAAGGCACTTGGTCTCACCAGCCCCTGTCTGCTTTTTCATTCTTTTTTTTTTTTTTTTTTTTTTTAATATGTCCTTAGGGTAAAAAACACCTCATAACAATT
Source organism: Corvus cornix cornix (assembly GCF_000738735.6). NCBI lineage: Eukaryota > Metazoa > Chordata > Aves > Passeriformes > Corvidae > Corvus > Corvus cornix. Next base: position 11,441,530 of record NC_046336.1, read on the forward strand.
CTGTTAAAGACATACCCTTTCCATGCCACAGGCAGGATGAAACCATTTGGTGATTTCAAACATCAAGGAACTGACCTTGGTGTTTATAGGGGTGAGTTTGGGGGCTGAGGGGATTTTAAGTTATTTCTTTGTTTTAAATGCAGACACACACTTCCAAACACACGCTCTGTCCAGAAGCGTGTTTCCCCAGGCCAGGACAGTCCATCTCCTGTGGCAGACTAGGAATATGGCAGCTATGCAACACCATCCATGTACATCCACAGTGGAGAAGGCACCAGCACCTCACTGTGGCATCTCTAGTCCTTCAGCAGCTACTCTCCTTACAGCTCAACAGAGACTCACTACCAAGATGACCATCTCAGCTCAGGTGAGGAACAAGGCTAAGATCAGCTAAGATTATATCAGCACTGTGTTTTCTACCTTCTCAGACACAGTGTGTACCCATCTGTAGAGCCTGTTCTCATTGCCAGCCTCACAGCAGAGAGAGGAAGGAAGCGACTTGTCTAAGGACACTCAAAGGTGAGAATGAAACCAAGCTCCTCTGTGTGCCAGGGAAGTGCCATTACGTGATGCAACCCTCCTGTTTGCAGACCCCACTTCATTAAAAGAATGTGTCCCAATCATGTATCCCTTTTCCAAAAAGCAACTCCAGTTGTCTCGGAGTCTCTCCCAGCTTCTCCTCTGATGAACCCAGATACTCCCCCACGCCCACACCCCAGGTCAGCCCCCAGTTTTACAAGAGACACAGTGCAACCCTCCATGCCAGTTGCTGTGATTTCCACAATCCACGTACCTCCACAGTGAGCTCTCCGTAACACTCCCCAAGTTGAAGTCGTAGAGCTTTGTCAGAATGAGAATCACCTAGAGAGGGGAAAGGGAGGGAGGGAGGGAGGAAGACAGAAAGGGAAAAAGGAGAAAGAAAAGGTTGCTGTTAGATTTTGTAATGATACACAAGGCATCTGAAACCACCCAAAGGAGAGCTGAGCATTTATCCATTAAAGTTGCAGTATTATAGGATAAAGTAGGTTTAAAAAATAAAATGGGAAATCAGTATCTTAGTGCATTGTATAACCAGTAACACTTATTTTAATCTCAACATGTTTTGCATTTGAAATAAAACATGCCACCAGGAATTAATCAGACTCTGTGAGCTGACCTCTCTGCAACTACAATTATTCAAAGTCAAGAATGGAATCAAATGCAGCCTTGTTAATTCAATAGCTCAATCTAAAATTACAGTCAACTTCTTTTGTCTCTCAACATGCTATCACTAATTATGGAGTCTCCATGGAAAGAACTGGCAAGTTTGTTTATGTAGATCCCCATCCAGCAAAACAGTCCATCTTGCCTAGAATCAGCTTTGTTTTCTCCATCTGCTGTCACTGACTCCAAAGCATGGGAATTCCTACATGCCATCACCTTCCTGCAGTGGTAAGAGGGACATGGAGCATGGCATTCTGCTTTTGCACTGAGCAAGACAAAACTTCACCTGTATCTTTAGTGCTCAGAGTCAGAGTCAGAGGCTCCAGGACTCACTGACTTTCTGAAGAGAACACTCCCGAGTCATGCCCCTGCAAACTGAGGCTGGGGGAGAAGGGAGTTAAGTAGTACACAGGGGACCACAGAGGAATGTAACTTCCCTCTGAGGTACCTGGTGCTCTAACCTCAGATTTCACAGGTAAATGTAATCCTCCTAGTTACAAGCTACATTGCCCAATGCCCTTCTCTCCAGAAAGGCAGTTACACGTTCTGATAGCTTGGGAGCCTCTGTGCTCTCTGTGTTGGGATGGGAACTTGTGCAGAAAGAATAGAGGTTTCTCAATGGAAGGTAAAGCATTTGAGCATCTGCTCCTTGCCTTTTTAGCATAACTAATGTCATACATTTCATTCCCTTGGATTCTACAGGACCAGCCTGAAGGAAGAGCTCCAGGGCATCTCTTCATTATTGTTTTGCATCATTTTAACATTTCAGCATCATTTCCTCCTTGCAGGATTCAAGCACAGGCCAGTTTCCCTCACATCTGCTCCAGCTGTGAGAGAGAGCATCTAGGGCAATGAGCCCCACTGCCTGGGTGGGGTTTGTTAACAGTTACTTCACAGTTTGCCTAAAAGGTGGGTCCAAGTGAGAGATGTGGCTCAAATGGCTGAGTTCATTAATGTTTTCCTATGCAACAAGGATCTTTGCTAATACAAAAGCCAGGCCTCCCTCCCTCTTCCTCCTCCCACAGCAGTGGGATCAGCCATACCTTTCATTGGGCTTTCCCAGCTGAAAGGCTGATGGGTGCAGAGTTTAAAGCTTTGCAGAAAAATGCCAAAGGATTAATCAATAACACAGCTGCTGCAGCACTCGTTTACTGTCAGCATACTACCAGGAAAAAACCTGTTCAAACTGTAAGGGACCTTGGTACGTGACTATGCAGTCAGTGCCCAACTTAATGACTTTAGAATAGACGCTCCAAGCATTCCTCCCTCTACTGGATTCACTTTCACCATCCCCTGTTGCATTTTTCCCTTTATTTCCCCACGCAGAGACCTTTAGGAAGAAGATAATAGCCAAGCTGCTTCCAGCAGGGTGTGAAAAGAAACCTGCCCAGCAGATTTGAGTCAGCATATGCAAGTCCATGTCAGCTGAAACCAATGCTATGCTATGGGGAAATAAAGCTAACATTCTTTTTATCACAGCTTAAACCCTGCACACACCTTTCCATACAAAAGGGGAAGAGCCAGCTGCAAGCTGCAGCAACCAAGGTTTGTATGGTTTGTGTGCCTCCTCACCTTACATCCAGCAGGGCAGCCTTCTCCCAGCTAAAACCCGATGAGAATGACATTTTTAGGATGTTCCTTATATTCCCACAGGCACTCAGACAGCACTCCTCTCAAGAGTCTCTAGGAAGCCATGGACTACAGCACAAGCCCTGCCTGAAATTACATGCCTCGTATTGCTCGCAACTATGGTGAGGTTTCACAAAGTTAAGTTTTCAAGTTTCAGAGTCTAAGCACATTGAAGACAGCTGAGTTCAGTGAATCCTGGATCCATTCCTAAACACAGTAAATAAAATCCCTGTGTCTTGGTCAAATTTCAGCAGATCTACCTTTTTTCCACCCTAAATTGCAATTACAACTAAAGGCAGCATCCATACTCTCCCAGCTCTTTGTGTGTCTCTCCCTAGATCACCTATGCCCTATATTTTTGAAGACATCACTTATCTGTTACCACCCTGCAAATACTAGGATAACACCAGCTTTACAGAAGTGGGCTGAATGCTACTCAGCTCCTGGGTATAAATTCATAGTAAAAGCACATTGTTTAGTATGACTTTCCTGGATTTTTGCCCAGGATGACTAACATCCATCTCTGCTTGTTGGTGGTCATGGAAAGCACAAGCGTGAGCATTCCTTTGCAGTATCTTACATGGGGTCCCAGGAAATAGCAGGAGTTGCCTGAGGCAGTGGTAACACCTACAGCAACCTGTCCCTAAAATCACTCACGACATGAGCCCAGCCCAGGCAGCATTCCCACACCATAGCCCCAGACAGCTTCCACTCTGCTCCCACTTGCTTTTGAGACAAAACACCTCAGACTCAATAAAGGTAACTCTTGCAATGGTTTGGGAGTTTGAAAACCGGGGAGGATCTGAGCATCTGAACACACAATCTTCCCAAGAAAAGCTGCAAAAGCACTTTCCCCCCACACATGAGACCATGAGACCACAGTGCAAACACAGCTGCTCAGGAACCATCACGGGGTTGAGACACAAACCAGAGCCTGAAAGGCAGAGCTGGTTCCTGAGTTGTCTCCATGGGGTGTGTTTGACACAGCTCAGCAGAGGAAACTTCAAACCCTTTCAAGGGGATATTCTGAGGCCCCATCACATTGCCCCAGCCATGCTACGAAGAAACAAGAAGCAGCGGCAGATGTGGGAAAGCACCAGATTTTCTAAGACATCCTGTTGTTTGAATGCTTTAGTTGAGAAAGAACAGAACAAAATATTAGGAAAATTGGACACATTTTCCAAAACTGAATTCTGACACGAGAAAGAAAAATTAAAAAGGGAAAAACCTTCGTTGACTCAGGCTGAGACATTTGCTTCCAATTTCTGCTTTGTAGTTGAAGAAGCTCAGCTTGTTTTTGTCAACCCTAACAAATAACCTTGTTTTTTCCATGCCAGTGTAATTTTGCATGAAAATCTTGATGATTTTCATTTTAAAAGCTGAATTCTACTGAAAATTTGAGATTTTACATTTAAGGCACTATTTCAAAACAAAAACATGATCTTCCCTGAACTGAGAGAAATCTGGAATTGCCACCCCGTAGAAAATGTATACTCTGCAACATAAATTAAAACGTTTTTCTCTGGGGAAAAGAAATAAAAAATAATAAAGTTCCAAGCAATTCAGAAACAGCAAAAACTTACACTTAGGAATTATTTAATCAAAATAAAGAAAACACCTTTATAGTGCCAAATTAAATTGTTTCTATTCATCAAACCAATCTTTCCAAAATTAATTCCAAGTCAGCTCAATGTTTAACTGCATTTTATTATGGGATCATACTTCTCATTTCAGGAAATACAGCTCAGATATGAAATTTCCTCATCTCCTGCAGGCCAGGCTCCATGCACTACAGTGTGCTTCCCAGGACACCCCAGGGCAGCTGCCCCTTGGGACACCAAGCAGCTCAGCTGGTTGAGAATGAAAAAAAGGGAAAGAGTCTGTAGGACTGAGTATGGAAATAGGAAGGCTGAATTACAGCTCCCTTAAGGCAATACAATCCCTCTGGAAAATGCAATTTCAAGCCGAGCTTACACAAAACTTAATGACCTGAATAATTTAACAAACTGTTTTGGTTTTGTAGACAGAAATGGGAATGAAGAAAGGATAATCAGAAAAAAATATATTTTCTTTGGAAAGAAGTGATGTTCCAGTCCTACAAGAATTTTCCTATGTACTTTATTTTTCACAAATGCATCTCCACAGTGCATATAGGTTGGAGTTTTTTTCACTGTCCACTAAATACCCTGCTTTAAGGCTTATATAAAAAAATGCCAACACCTGCCAATCATTTACCTTCAATGGTCTTTACTTCAATACCGATTAAGAGCCTCTGGCACTGAGGAATCCTGACATAATGCTCTATAGCATACTAAACCACTAAATCCAGACTTAGTATGATGGACCTCTTCTTAAAATATAAGGCCAGCAAGCATCCAAAACTGTCCAATTCAGCAGCCTTGAGTCTTGACACAACTCGGCTGGCATGAAAGCGGAAAAATTACAACCAGGAACATTAGCCCACATTTCATTCCATCTCAAAAACACATCCCTGAACAGATCCCTATTATCCCTATTGTTCAGACAATTATCAGGAATCTCCAAGCCCACAAATCACAAAAGTACTCAGAAGCTTTTCAGAGTATTTGCTGGCATAACAATCTTCCATGCCAATAAAATTTTACTACGAAGGAAAATTACTTTAGTTCATTAAACCCACCTCCAGATCTTGCCAACTCTAAACGGGCAAAGTCCTTTGCATATACCCCACAGTGGAATATATAATGTCTGTTTCCCACAAATTAGAGTGCAAAGGCACTGCAGCTCCTTCAGCAGCTTGGCAATGAACCTCAGAACAAGTGAAAAGCACCACATCAAAGGCTGTCATGCTCCTGTGTAAGGGGACACTCGTATTAGAGACACGAGAGGGAAGAGCACAGGAGCCAGAGAAAGCAGGTGATCATTTCAGACAGACGTCTGAAAGGCCAGCTCTGATTCACTTCATGAGACATCTCTTCTCTAAGTGATCCTGCTATATCAGCTCAGGGATTAACACAACTCATCAGTAGCCCTGTGCACATATTTGCCAAGTGTAATTAATAACGAGTACAGGGATGAGCACTAGGCAGCACAGAGCACAGCAGAAAGAGGGCAGGCAAATTTACATGTAAAAAACGAGAGCTCTCCCCTCACTTGCTCTGGCATGCTGGGGTCTCCTGCCCACACACGTATTTCCATGGTGCTTGCAACATTTTCTACCCTTCAAGCCAGCCACAGGAAGCTTGTCTGCAATTTCCATCTGCCATTCCCCAACCCGTATGAGAGCAACAGCACCCAAGAAGTACATTTCCAATGTGAGCAAGCACAGGATATTGGGAACCAGTGTCAGTAAAATGCTCACAGCTGAAGAAAAGTTGGCTTAAAAAGCTCTGGGACTTAAATGCCAGCAGCACTGATCTATGTAGGTCCCTGGTGTTTTCATCTTTGGGATTTTTGGGGGGTTTTGTTTGTTTGTTTTGGGTTTCTTTTTTGTGGTGGTGGTGGGTGGTTTTCAAGGCACAAGATTATTAACTAAAGATGGACTGATTGACAAGCATGGACATGAACATTCATGATCATGAATTTGCTAAAGCACTCTTTCATGCAATCTCTTCATTCAAAGCTAATTCTGTCAAAAGCCACCAATACCAGCCTAAATTTCCCCACACAAACACTCAAAAGATGGGGAAAGGACCATTTGTATGTTCAATATATATTTGTGCTTAAGTGTGTGGTGGGTTGATCCCAACCAGCAACTAAGCACCAACCCAGACACTCACTCTGTCCCACCCCAGGGTGATGGGGGAGAGAACCAGAAAAGCAAAATTAAAAAACTTGTAATTCCTGACAAAGACATTTTCATTAGTCAAGGAAAGGAAAGAAACTATAAATAAATAAACAAGTGATACAAAGGCAGTCACTGACTCTCCCCCCCAGCAGACCAATGCAGAACCAGCCTTAGAACATAGTTACTACTGCTGAGGATGATGTTGTATGGAACACAACACCTTTCTGGCCTCCTGCTCGGGTGGGCAGAGTGAAAAACAGAAAACCTGACACTGTGAAGCTCAGTTCAGCTACACCTAAAACATCAATGTGCTATCAGCACTACTTTAACCAAGAATTCAAAACACAGCATGGCACAGGCTGCTCTGAAGAAAATTATTCCAGTACAAGTGTTTTCCTAGGTCAAGGTAGAGTGATTCTCAAAAACAATCATTGCTGAATCCTGGTCTCACCAAAATCTCTTCGTACACATACAGCCTCAAGAAATATATGTGAGCATGTGAGTGATCAAACTGTGTAACATCTCCATCCTCATTTACACTGGAGGTCTGAGTGCAGTTGCCAATACCCAAGAGTGCCATCTCCAGTTGTGAGAAGCATATAGAAAGAACTATTAGGAAGGTCCCAGGAGAGGAATTTGAATTCCACAAATGTTAACAAATTCTGCAAGCATCACCACTATGAAACAAGGCAAGCAATGGCACCTTTGTTTTACTGATGAGGAGGCAGAGGGAGATTAAGTGAAAGTTTAAGTGTTTCTCTACATGGAAACACTCAGAAAGAAGAATCCAAATCAACTTTTGAGAGTTTGGTTCGATCCACTTTGCGAATACATACAAAAAATCAAATTGAAGACCACTTTATTCTGAAAAAGTATCTCCATCGAGAAATTTAGCATAGCTGAAATAATCCAATTCAGCACATTTAGATAATTTAAGGTAAGAGGCATTATCTGGAAGATAAAACACCAATCTGAGTTCACCCAGAGTAAGAGGATGATTAACTAAGAAGGAAAGCATATGCCTTAAATACCAATCTACCCCTTTTTCCCCAGCCTGGTGAGCAAAGCTGAAGAAAACTTATGTCCAGATAACAGGAGTTAATGAACATCCTAAGACACAAGAAGAAAACAGCAGAGGTACTGACAACAAACACAGGCCAAATCCTGCCCCTGGAAATCAGAGGAGCACTTGTGTAAGTGTAAACCTTTGCCAACTTAACCTGCAGCAAAGGACTTTTCCTTACTTTTGTTCCTTTCTTTCTTTCATTTTTTTTTTTTAATCTCTGGAGAGATAAAAATGATCTGTGGGTGGCTTCAGGCAGTGCAGGCAAAAGAGCCTTCTGAAATTGAAAGAAACAAGTCCCAAGATCACACACAGAAACAAAACATGTTCCAGTGAACTTGTGATCTCCAAACAGCTGAGACTGTCAAATTTGTCCTCAAAACAAGAACCAGCAACTAAAAGGAGGATATTTGCCTTTAATCCTCCTTTGCCTGTGTTGCTTATCACTTTCCAGTAGGAAAACTGCCACAGCAGGATCCTTCTGTCCCCTGTCCTCCTCCCTTTCCATATAAATCAGGCAGCACAATAGGCTGGAGCCAGAGCAGGAGTCTTCCCACGGGCACAGCTGGAGACAAATCACATTATCTTCACAAAAGCACCTTCCATATGTAAGGAACAATTTGAAATTCCCATTTACAGGACTTGCACTGAATGAACAGAACCTGAGGGTGCAAAAGGAAAAAAAAAAAAACCCAGAACTAAAACCACTAAAACTGCAGCCTTGCGGAAAGAGCCAGATCTGGAAAGCCCAGCTCTCTCCTCCTGTGCCTTTACCAGCAAAAGCAAGGCAGGAATTTTGTGTGCTGCTTCTCTGCTTTGGCAATCCAAGGGCAAGCCCAGTCTGTCAAAGAAACAGCACCCATCAGCATCAACACTGAGAGAGACAACTCTTCTGGAGTCACAGACTTACCTTTCTGGCCTCTCACAAATCTAGAAAGGATTTTTAATTGAATCTGACAGGGTCCTTCATGCTTTTGGTTTTAGGCATTTTTGTGCAGGGACTGTAATTTAGGGTATGTTCAGAGATGCCTAGCACATAGGAATCCTTGCCATGGTAGTGAATGCAGCTGAATAACCCCACCAGCAAGGAATGACTAATGACTCCAGGACTCAGAAAAGGAATCAGACTATAATGTTTTACAACAATGTGGGAAAAGAAGTCTGATTTCCCTCCTCCCAAGGCAGACATTCCAATCAAATCATCAACCAAAGGAAGGGTATTCATAGCCACTAGCTGTATAGTGGCTGCAAGTCAGCCCAAAGGCTCTTTCATCTCCACTACACATTAAAAATTGGGCAATATCTCTCACACAACATTTTTTCCAAGAAAATACGAAATGAAATTGGTAAATCCTGCCTCAGTTTTAGCAAGAATCTCTCCTGCATACCTACATGCTTGCCTTTAGTGCACACACACAAAAATTCCAACCATAATTGCAATTGTGCAATCGTGTAAAACCTCCTTAATAAAGAAATAAATGAGATGCCTACAGCATGGTTATCAGTCCTTAAAGAGCAGCTGGATTCTGTCCCAGAGGCTGCAGGAGAGTGCACACACTCATGTGTGTCTGTGTAACATAAAAGCAATTACCAGCCACACAGAATTAGGAGAGAAGTGTCTGGAAAGGGTGTGGTGATTAGGAATAAACACACTAGAAGGGAGGGTGGACAGACCAACACTATCAGCAGCTTCTGAGTAGCATTAGTCAGAGAAGTCAGAGATAGAAAATACTCTCCACACTATCTGATCCACCCCCCCCCACCCCCCCCCCAAGTCACAGTTTTGCTCCACAGAATTTTTCCCAGCTCTTCAGGATCATTTTTCTGCACATAAACACACATTCCCACCAGAAAACACATCTAGATTGCTTAAAATAACAGAAGCCTGAGCTTTATCTCTGTGTAACTCAGCTAAACATAAATACAATCTCTCCTGTCAGGTAGTGATATGACTTAAGGGTCCCCTATCATACCTTGTAAGAGGTGATAGCAAAGAACTCATAATTTATTTCTATTGATTCAGCAACCCACACTGGATCATATCTCCCAGTTCTTCCCCCTTGCTAAGAAGCTCCCTCTAAAGCCTTCAAAACTTTAATTTTATCTTTTTTCCCTTCTCTGTCTTCTTTTTAAAGCTGCTGTGTGCACACCTCTAAGTTCAAGAAGAAAATGAAAAAAGGCCCCAGATACTTTGCTGGCTCAGTTCTTATTCCAATTATCTCCTGATACCATCTGCGAACTAGCAGATTTTGTGCAGCAATTTATCTCTGTGGAGTCAGTCACATTCCTGCTGAAGGGCCATTTAAAGCTTCTGACATGGGGAGACCTGAAAAGAAGGAATGACTTGAACTCCAAGTACGGGGACACTACCTTAACAGGACAGTTCTCAATTTAAGAAAAAAAAAGAAGGCCCTTTTAGAGCCTATAAACTGCTAGGACAGGGGAGGGTTTTTGTTGAAGGCAAGAGTGTCTGGTTCTACAAAGGAAGCTAAACTATGTGGGAAATTTAGAGTCTGAGCCACTTCTGAAAAGAAGAGGAAAAAAAAGTTCCCATAAAGGTGATTTTTCTAGAAAATTCAGGTTGCTTATGGCTCTTCCATTTCAGACTCCAGGTTCTGCTCAGGAACTCTCACTCCTCTCACACACAACCTGTCCTCACCTCTCCCTTGCATATGTACATATACATATATAAATATTAGTGGTCTTCTTCAGATTCCAATTAGCAATTCAAACAATTGTTATTGATCAGTGCATGGGCAAGAGATTCACTCTCTCTCTCCAGGGACAGAAGATGGACTAGATATCCTCTTAAAGTCCATTCCACTCTCATAACTATCACACAAAGGTTTACTTCATGTGAAAATGCCTCACTGCTAGCACAGGAGAACTAGTCCAAAAGCCGGAGTTTTACAGATGTTACCATGGAAGAAAACGATGTGCAAAAGGGAGATAAAACCCTTGCATCTGTTTCTAATGGCCAGTTAAAAGACTTTCCACTCCTCGATCCTTATTAACTATAAATCCAAGTGCCTTAGACTTTGGCTTACTCCCTTCCTCACAACAGGCCAGGGAATTAAGGATTGTTGCAGTTTGCTGAGTGACAAGTGTAGCACAGAGGGAGAAAGGGCAAAACGCACAAATTGTTCAAGTTACGGTTCTGCAACTAGCAACATCCAATAATCAGATTTTCCACCACATTTGAGACTCTGCCTTAAACAACTGTAACATCATTGTACAAATTCATTATGTAATCACAATGTCTTAAATATGCATACATAGAGTACTTATAACTAAACAGTAGGGAAGGTGAAATATGAGAATCATCACAGGAAGAAGAAGATAAAAAAATAAAAGTGATTGTTTAGATTATATGAATAACTATCACAGGCAACTTGGGTCAGTGAGGCTGAGTGGGACACATAGAATAGGAAAGTGCCCAAGGTAAGAGACAAGCACAAGTCAGAGCTCCTGACAGACAAAAGGTCAGAAGCAAGAGTTTGAGTGCTAAATAGCCAATTAACATATTTTTACATTATTATAGATTCAAAAGAAAATTAAATTATCTGATTATCTTATATATTAAGGTAATAAAATCGTGGTCTGTCCAATTAACTGCACTCTTCTGACCTTGAACTTCTGTTTATGCAGTTCTCATCTGCAGGTGACAAAGCCTACTTTAAAACTTAGTGGCTCGAATATGGTAAGGTCAAACTCTGCCCTAGCAGCTCCTTTTCCTACTCATATTCCTTTGAAATAATCTTTACTCTTGATTTTAATCATCTTTATTATATTTAATTCTGTATTCATCATGTGCACACATTTCATCATCATTACAACGGCTGAACTACTTGTACCATAAGTAGCTTTTTATTGTTATTATTGTCTTGTACCATTACATAGTAAAGCAAAATTATTTTCACCTGTGAATTTTCATATGTTGCTGTGAAAACACACTCTATCTGGGCAATTTTCTCTCTTTGCTCCTGTGCAGAGCAGCTCTTGCTCATGCCAAGCACCCCTGGAGCCAGAATGTTATCTCCTCTGGAGGGCCTAATCAAGCAGACACATGAAATCTCTCTCACTAGGTATTTCCAGAATGTGAGCTGGGAATGATTCCTCTGTGTATATCCACCACATTCAGCCAGCCAGATAAAACATCCTCCTTTGTCTCAGCACTAAAACTTTAAATATATTTCCCCTCCCCTCAAAAAATTGTCCTCTGAAAGACTGCCACCAACTCGTGTTGCATAGGGGAAAAATGAAGTAATCTTTGAGGATCCACAATAAAATTGTGATTTTTATTGTCAGCCCAATTGTGCAATTTGGGGAGAGAGGGGGAATTAAGAAAAAAAAATCCATTCATTTTGTTTTGACCTTAGTAAGAAAGAAAATGGTTTTTTCCCACTTTAGAAATACCTTGTGCTAATGTCTACATGGGAAGATGTGGAACAGCACAGTTGAAGCTGTCAAGAGCAATTTTTCTTACAGACTTAAGTGTTCTGTTACTTACAAAAAAAAAAGAAGCTGAGAAAAATAGAGGAACTTGAATTCCAATCTCCTTTAATGCAACATTATGGTTGAGAATTTCAAGCTGTAAAAGTAGGGAACTCCAAAGTACAGACTCTACATTATGCACATGGATTGTGTAAGAGGAAAGAGACAAATCACCTCTGCAGAAATCTAAAACTCCATTAACTTTTTGAATCCTTTTACAGTTGGTTGGGGCCCAGGGACAGTTGTTCAGACACTTACTGGCTCCATTCTGCAACCCTCACTTCAACAGAAAACTTTCAGAAGGTTTGACCTTGTGAGATCTCTCTCCTTACTTAGGGATCTAAAAAATTATTTCTATGGACATGAAAGACTCTTGCCCTCTAGGAGACAGAGAAATTGAAGCACACTCTTCATATCAAGTCACTGTCTGTATCTCTTAGAAGAATCGTGGTTATGACAACTGAGACTGCTGACTGACATTTAAACTGGGACCACTTTTAAGATCAAGATTTAGGATGCTAAACTGTAAGAGATAGATCGTTTTTACTTGTGCATGACAATGGAAGGCTCAGTGCTTTGCTCTTCAAGCACCTGCATCACCATCAGAGGAACATCTGGGACCCAAAACCTGGAGGTAGAAAAGGGAGAAGAGACAGAGTCTCATCTCACATTCTCTGACAATCCTCTGCAGGGTCTCCAGATGACCTTCAGGGAATTTCACATACATGGGCTACAGGGTTATCTTGCACCTTGCATTGAGATATCAAAACCACCCACCGCTGCAGAAGGGCTCTAAAGAACATTAATAGTCCCACTGACTATTCCTGCATTGCAATGTTTTAAGTGGTGCACCAGAAATTTCTCAAAGCTTCCAAAAAATCATTCTGCCCCTTGAGGAACATAAGGGGGAACAGCTGTGCAGTACAACAAAGTAAGAATGCAAGTTGACTAAACAAGATCTGTAATGGCCACTATGCAAGGTCTGTGAAAGCTTTCTTCTTCTCCTCTTTACTGTCTCAAGAGCCCTGGATTACCATCAGAATAATCTCTTCTCCTCTCCCTCAACCGGTCACACCACAAGGTCTGATCCTTATCAGTACCATGAAGTCACAGGAGCAATATATGTTTCATGAGAAAGTGTTGAGCTGGCAAAAGCTGAGAGCTCTGAACATCACCAGAGGCCAGAAGCATGCTGGGGACCAGAGGGCTGATTCAAGTAGATGGTGTCAGTGTATCAACTCTGTACACACTCTCGGTCTTACCTTGCAGGATGCACAGGTAGGAAAAGGTGAGTAGCACATCTTTCAAGTACCTGTGGCAGACTAAAGAACAAATCCAAAGGCTCATTTTGCCTTTCATGTTTTATGGCTGTCCTTTTACAAAGATGATCATCTACAAACTACTTCTTATAAAACACCTCCCAAAACAGAAGTATTTCTCTAGGCCCTTTTTAGAACAAGACTGACAGCAAGAGCTCCAAAGATAATCTTCAGTAAACCTAGTTATTGGAACAGTATAACCTGTTGTAAATTCACATATACAACACCGAAGAATGGATGTACTCCCCAGTCCAGCCGTTCAAATGGAAATTGATACAGATCTCTCTAGTAACCACACCAGCACAAGACTGATTCCAACAGCTCCATGGATACCTCACAACACTCCTGCAGCCAGAGCGGCTCTCATTACCAAACTGATGCACTAGAACAGGCACCAGGGGCTCAGCTTTAAACCAAGCTGTCAGAGCACCAGAGTCTTTCACTGCATCACAGAGCTCAAGTTATCTCTCATGGATTGTTGTATTTTGGTTTTCTTCAAGCCCCTAGCTCTTGGAGGCCAGAAAGGACTTAAAACAAAACATCTCATTTTCTCTTATTTTTACTTTTTCTTTACAGGCATGCATATATGCATACACAACAGATATACAATATAATGTATAGATACACGTACTGATTTTGAACTCCACTGCATTATTTCCCCTCCTCTCCCTGCCAAGAAAGAAGAAAATAAATTACCTCAGGCTGTTTTAGATGCCTCAGATTGGCAATGCCACAGTGAGAATAGCACAGAGCACTCTCAAACAGCTATTGCGAGTACTTGCAGATGCCACGAGCCCTTTTCCTGCAAGAATACTGTATTTACATTCAAACAGAAAGGAAAATAAATCCAGTTTGATTCACACACTTTGACATCAAGAGGCATTTTTCGAGAACAGCTTTGCATTCACAGCACGCGTGGCATTCGTGATTAAACAAGAGATCCGCACGAACATAATAAACCTGTAATTTTATTGGCCAAGCTCTATGAAAACAATTTAGAATACACAGATTGCAATGTTAAGCAAACCACAGCCCATGTACAACGCCCATGAATTATAGCAGTTTGGCAATGAGCTGACCAGTTGCTTCTCACAGCCTTTAATAACAATCATCCACATCTTCGCAGCACAATAGAAATTAGAGATGCAAGAAGCCTATTAGCTCATCCAGAAAAAAGCAGGATTGTTCCCTATGGGATAATTGCTAATACTCTGTCCAAAGTAGATTTAAAGCTGTAAAACAAGGTAGCCTCTTTAGCAAGATTACTCAGCATGGCTAAGAAGTCAGTTCCATAATGTTTTTCTAGACATAAAATTTAAATGTTTCAACTTTCACAAGGTTTAAAGCTAGTTCAAGGAGCTTGGTCGCCTTTGGATTCCCTTCTAGTCAATAAGGAGAGGGGGAGAGTTGGGAGACTGACCTTCCCTGGCCAACAGCCTTCACAAACAACTCTCCTTCACAGCTCCTCTGTGTCAGCTCTCAACAAGGACATGTGGCAACACCACTAGCCCAAGGACTGGCAGCTCTAGAGCAAAATGCAGAACATCGCTGTGTCCTGAATTAGAGCAAGAGCCCTGGCACAAGGCTGGGTCTAGGTAAATGTCCTTGCTGCAAGCAGTGTCAGTCCTTGCTCCAAATACCAAGCTGTATTTCCACTGCTCAGTAAGTCTCCATGCACTGCTTCAGCCCCTTGGAAAGTCCAGAATTAACAGAGAATTAATACATGTATCAGAAGAGCTCAGATGTACCTGGGAGGGAGGGAAGAAGGGAATTACAAGATTTTCAGACACAGGAATCATAGACAGTCTACCACAATCCAGGCTAAATCCCAAGCATTGCAGCAACAGACACAACAGCATCTTGCTTCATGCCCAGGAGAGTCAGTAATGTCATCATGAGAAATTTGTATGAAAAGGTGGAAACAGCAGCATTTAGCACTAATTAAAAACTTCAATGGATCCCGAGTGATGAAATTAAAAGTCTTCAGCCAGTTAGGTCATCTGATTATTATTAACAACTGATTTTTAGAAAGAAGTGGTAAGAAGGCGAAATTATTTTCCACATGACAAAACAGAGCTGGAACTCAGGAGAAGGTGCTTCAACACCCAAACATTCCAAGAAAAGCCTTTGCAAACTGTAAACAACAGTTACCAGCAAATTAGTAATGACCCCAATAAAAGCTTTGAGAAGTTTTCCATGCCAAGGACAGTGGAAAAGAACATGCACAAATCAAACTTCCTGGGTTTTGCATCTAACTTTATTTCCCCGAGAGGTTTCTTCTGAACTTCCTTCTAGCACTCTTCCAAAACCGCTAGTAAAAAATAACATGTCCATGACTGAAACCGCACTCTTACACAGAGTAGCCTGCTGCTGAGGCACTGCTAATGCCTCACATTCTTCTTGCTTAGTATAAGCATTTAATGAGTGCCCTAACCTCTCTCCTAAAACAAGCCCTAATCTCTACTATCTTTGATATAGAGACACTTACAAGCAGGATTTCAATCAGTCACCTGTATACACTCATTCCATGAGCTCATTACACAAGAAGGTGGAACTGTAAGGGACAACATTTTGTCTGGAGCAATCCTCAGACCGTTATGTGTCCCCAAAGGGTGCAAATCCCAAGACACTTCTCAGCTCCTCTGAACAAACTTCAGACCTGAACCACAAAGTCAAAATAAAGCAATATCCCACAAAAAAATTAACCATAGGAAGACAGAAAAGTCAAGAGCACTGCCACTGTCCTCCATCCTGGAAATAATAAAGGATCTGAGAAATGACAAGATGATTGTCTGAAGTGGAACACCGACAGCATGTCGGATACACAACACCTCTCTGCGCCATAGCTGAATGAGGAGACACTTTTTAAACACAGACCTCCCCTATTCCACTCCCTATTCCAGCAGAGTGACCATGTTACAGTGAAGAGTGGTGCTTATATATCTGGAATGGTTCTGTAAAACCCTTCAGGATGAAAATTGCAAAGAAGCAGCAATTTATTATTTCTGGCACAAGAAAAAATATATAGTTTGAGGAGGCAAGATAAAGATTCGTTTTTAACAGTAAGATCGATTCTTTTTTACCCAAAGAATTACCTTCATTTTAAGAAAGGCGAACCACCCATAATGGCAGAGGAAAATCTTTGGAAGTAGTACCAGAAAAAGGCATTAGAGGTGGCAATCACCACGTCAGACACACTACACTGCAGGGGAAGGGAAGAATGGCCAGATAATGAAATTACAGGGCATTGAAAATGTCAAAGAGCGACCGTGCTCTACCATCCTTCACAGGTTATATGAGGCATTAACATGCTGATATCCCATTCCAGTGACAAAGATGGCAACAAGAACAGAAAATAGTCCAAAATGAATCTGTTGCTGAGACCAGGAATTTAATGAAACAGGGAGATGAGCAGAAAATTAATCTTACTTTCACCGTGCAGCCTTCAAACTGAAAGCTGCTGGCCCTATTCAGCAACAGTAATAGCTCAGGGATGCATTATTTTACTTACCCTATCAATGATCTCCCCATACTTATGAGCCATCACAGAAAGGGGTAGCAAGTCTTTCAAACAAGGACCAACCTTCTTGGCAGGCAATGGCACAGAAGCTGCACCACAGAGTTTCCACTGAGGTATAAAGGATAAGAAAAAGTCCTTCACAATTAAGCTGATTCACCACTACATCAAGGGCCCAGGGAGGCTGGGGTATCTCAGTTCTTGGGAGGAATTCAGAACTTTACTAGACAAGGCTCTGAGTAGCTTTATCTAGCATAACTGCTTCAATCAGCTTTGAAGCGGATCTGAGCAGGAGCTGGACCAGAGCCTGCCCCTGCAAACCCAGTCTAAATTAGTCTATAGCTTAATGAGTTCTGCTCCTTTCAGATAGAAACACCATTGATCAATACGAGTAGCACACACAACAGTAAAGCCAGAGCACCCTGTGTCTATGACACAACACACCTTCCTAACTTGCTTGAGATAGTTCATCACTATAAAAAAATCTTCTGCCCCCATTCCTCATATAAAAAGAAAAAAAGACAGGTCACGGTAAATCAAAATGTGTTTAGAGAAACCCCCTTCTGGAGACAATCTAGTGGCTCATAACACACCCTGGGGCAGATGCAAATGAACTGTCAGATCCCAGAGAGCTCCATGTGGAGCCACCTCTACACATCCTCTCCAGATGGGACAACCCCACAGGGCAGGGCAGCACCATCCCAGCAGTACCTCCCAAAGCAGCCAAGGTTGTGCTGGGAGCATTTCCTCTGAAAGTCAGATGCAGCAGAAATTCTGCACTGTACCCCAAACCCCCAGATTCTGATGTTCTTCCTAGGTCTGGTACAGAAATGGTTCTTTTTTCAGCCCAACCTAATAAAGTCTCCTATTGGAAAGGCTGGGAGCAAGCCTGCTTCAAAAGGTTTGGCAAGGTCAGAGCTAAAGAGCAGTTGATAAGGCTATCTGGCCTCCACAATGGTTTCTTAAAGAGCTTGAATTTTCTATTTCAAAATTGTAATTCAGAACCAATTTTACCTAATTTAAACAGGAACATGTCTTTGAAAAATAAAAAGCAAAGCGAACAAAAAACCCCATTCACTTAACTTAATCTGGGAAACATAAATAAAGCCACTTTTCTCATTCCATCAAGCAGATGCAAATTTAATTTCAGATCACTCAATTTTTTTTCCTGTAAACAAACAAATTTTTAAAAAGCATGGGAAAAGAAACCCTTGGAAACACTATCTCTCATCACATATCGTCTGTGCCTCTCTCCCTGCTGGCCCATATCACATTCAATACTACAGTTTTCAAAGGCTGCTAGAATTCTGCAGTCTGCTAAAGGTGTGTAATAAATGAGGCTTTCCAGAGTACATTTGTTGAGTAAGCAGGAGTATCTGGACATCTGTGCACAGGGATGATTCACTGAGAGAGGTGTATAAGACAAAAGGCCCATCCTTACCGATTTCAAGGCCACGTTTTCACCAGTTTATTGGCAGCCAATCTGCCAGACAACAAATTTAGCCAGACTGTGAATCAAAAATCTTTCCACCCACAAGACCATCATTCTTTCACTGCTACACAAGTGGTTTTTTGCATCATGCCTAGAAAGTAAAGTTCACCTGTTGCTCGATTAAGGTGTGGAAAAGATCTATCACCTCAGGGCATTCTTAAATACAAGCATCTTGTTCATTACAAGGGCATAATATTCTTCCCTGTCAACTGAGCAATAGTTATGGATCATGTGGCAAGAAGCAGCCTTGGAGGTAGGTAGATGGATGTCCAACCTCTGCAAGCTTCATGGCCATATAACCAATGTCTTATGGAGATCTATGGACAGACACTACAGACCTTGGCAATTTCTTGGTGACTCAAAGCCCATCCGCCACAGCAGCAGAACAAATGAACAATAGCCAGCTTTGAACTGCAGTCTACACCCCTAATTACGACTGAAGTGTCTCCTGACGACATCCAGGACTGGCTGAGCTAGCACTTACCTGTCAAAACACATTGGATTTAACAAACTGCCTCTTTAGAACATAAAAGCAGTTTCACATTCCCTCTATCACAACTCTGCCCCCTCTATGGAAGTCCTGCAGCCTGGAGAACACACAGATTTGTCTGTGTGCCTTGCATTCACAGAACCCATGAAGTGACTGCCTAATGTAGGCACCATTCAGGATAGAGTTCTGTGTTCAGACTGAGTAAGGTGAGTTTGCTTTCAAGTCAGATCAGGCTTTCTTTGCCACTGTGCACTTAAAAGTCATCAAGATGTACACAATTTAAGACTTCTCCGGGGCTGCCCCTAAGGAATGTAGCACCTAAAGATGCAGTCTGAACACTTCAAACGTAAGTATAAAGACAATACAGTGCATTGACAACCTAATGCAGTTTCTAAAAGCTGTTACTAGAAGGGGAATGTGAAGTCCCCTCTGCCTTGCCCAAATCTGATTTCTTACAGTTGTTTCCAGTCATCTTTTAAACAAACACCTGAGGTGCAGCCCCAGTCTGCTGCCAGGTGGTATCCTGCAGGTTGCCATCCTGCACAAAGCCCAGCCCACTGGGGCTACAATGACTGGCTGACTTCACAGGAAAATCAGAGCAGTAACACAACCTGGACATTATGAAACTACACCCTTAGATGGAGGAGAGATGGCAGAGTATGCCAAAAATGAGCAGAACTTACAAACAAGGGAGAATTTCACAGTGCACTGTCACTGTTCCAGCTTCATTTCATTTGAATTGCAGGAATAAGCTTTGGCAACAGACACCTGAGCAGAACTGAGTTAAGCAGCTTAGAGAGTTACCTGCGACAGCCACAAGCTGTTACAGTTCAGACAAGTTAAGTACCTTTTACCTGCCCCAGCTACAAGGTGGTAAAATGAGTTAACATTCAAGCCTGGACTAGGATACTACTCTCCCAATGAAAAGGAAATACCAGGAGATCCAGTGGACATCTAGGAACTACCTACACTGAACAGAAGCAAGCACCACTGGGAAGACAAAGATCAGAGCCCCATCTGGGCTCCATCTCCAGACTGGCTGAAGTCCCTCACTGCTCTCCCACCTCCTCCTGTCCTGACACAGCTCAGCTCTCCCACCCAGCTGGAAATTCAGCCTTGCCTCTGCCCCCCACACAGGTCTTGTAGCCTCTTACTACCACAGAAGACCAGTTTCCAATTCTCGCCCTGCCATACAGAGCTTAGTCCAATCCTCACTGCAGCTTTTCCGGCACAGCCTCCTTACGCTTTTTTATCTCATCATTCTTCCCACAGTCTGAAGTAAAGATGTAATCACCACAGCTGCAGTGTTATCCCACAGAAATTACTTTTTCACAGGGAAAAGTGCAAAAATACAATTACTTGCTTTAGATACAGTGGCTTAGAGGGACCCAGTTTTGAAGTGCTTCCTATTTACCAGGAAAAGACTGAAAACTTGTACCTATATGTATAGCAATCAGAAAGTACTTGTACCCTTCCCTAAAAAAACCCATGAAAATGATACCAGGCCTTATCTGAATTACATAGTATTTCTGTCTCAAAAGCCTGCTTGCAGTTGTATCAGAGTTCTTGTTATTTAACAGGATTGAAGAAGAGGTCAAGCTGCACAATGATTCTTGCAAATCAAGATTTTATTGACACTCACAGAAATATGCAACTAGAACCAAAACCTGCTGCCACTGCTGCAACAGGTGACAAACCTGAAGGATCGTTCAGCTTTGGGAAGTGTAGAACGACTGAATTAGTGAGCTCTGGAGATGTTGTCTAACCAACCTCCATTGCCCAGGCAGGATGCAGTTTCTCTGAATCACTCCCAAGAGATATTTGCCTAGCCTGTTTTCAATAGTCTCTGAAAGAAAGGACACCTCCAAAGGAGCTATAGCAGGCTTTACTCTCTATAAACTTCTTCATATGAACTAACTTTCTCTGTTTTGCTCTATTTTAAGCATATGATTGCTCATCCAATGCTCCACAGATAAAAGTAAAAGGTTGTTTACCTTTAACAACTGTGTTTTACATTCATTTTATCATCCTTCTTCAGTTTCCTCTTCTTTTGCTGAAGAA
Source organism: Corvus cornix cornix (assembly GCF_000738735.6). Taxonomy (NCBI): domain Eukaryota; kingdom Metazoa; phylum Chordata; class Aves; order Passeriformes; family Corvidae; genus Corvus; species Corvus cornix. Next base: position 11,462,564 of record NC_046336.1, read on the forward strand.
TTCCCATCCATTCAAGTTTTCCTTGTAAGCCAGGCTACGCTGTGTTTGAGTATCTTCATTTTTCTCAGAAAGAGTCTCTTAAAATGATCTTTATCTTTCTTTAAGTGAACTTAGACTGGCCACAGAGCTAAAGCTGAAGCCTTACTTGCAATGAGTGCACTAGAAGGATTACTTTGTGTATCTTGCAGGCTACACATAATCCTGCTCATTGAAGCAGCAGAGGATTTTCTTCCTGGAAACACTCTGCAAGACCTATCCTCAGTGCACTGTGGAGCTGAGTTTCTGAAGAAGAGATTGACAAGAGTGAGAACAAGTTAGGGCAGGGGGAAAGTTGGAGTAAATGTCTGTGTATTTTCTGGCAGGCCAGAGAAGGTAATATTGTCAGGGCTGTTGTGCAGAAGGAAAATGACTTTTAGGAGCTAATGGCTTCCCTTAGAAGAAAAGATGAACACACCTCTGGAATGGGACAAAGAATAGAACCGGTTTAGTAAAAGCTGAGAGGGTGAAGCAAGACAACAGTAGTCAAATAGCATAAGTGAGAATCAAATCCAGTCTGGGTTTGTGCCCTAAGAACACGGGAGGAACAAGTATTTCAGTATTATCTATCATGAGACGGTGCCCTGAGGAAAACAAGAGTCAAGTACACTGCACACACAGTGTAAAAGGGCCTGACCCATAAGCCTCAAAGCAGGAAGCCCACTTCTTAGCATTCAGGGTATTAAATAGGGTTCTAATACCCCTTTCAAGCACAGTGAGGCTGGATTAATGTCTGACCTTTGTTTCAGAAGTAAAAGATGACACAATGAAGTCTGCTGGTCTACATGGTCCAAAAGAAAACACAGAGGACACAGCAGAGAAGTTTACAGGTTCACATGTAAGCAAATGAGAGCCCATACTAGTCTTACCTTCCTCTTCTCCCTCCTCCAGGCCAATCTGACTCCCTTTCAGTCCTCAAGAAATATTTTAGTGAGCAAATTCTGCACTACACAGTTGTACAGATATTTCAGCAATGGGATTAAAAGAACCCCTGTCAAATATGCCACACATCAAGACTCACTGTCACTCTGTCCTCACTTAGGAAGCACAAAGACAGGATGCAACAGGAAAACACAGCCACTGGGCAAACAAAATAATCAAGGACAAGATGACAGTGCTGGAGAAAGAACAAAGAAACAGCTGGATTATGCTTCAATATGTCAAGGTCTGGAAAGACCAAAGCAACTTTGTCATTAGCAGAGAAGACAGTTCTTCCTGATATACAGCCCTTACAAATCTGTGTGGTATAAATGCAATTTATGTGGCCTATTATGCAGTTAATTTATCCCCATAAAGAAAGGAGGCAGTGTAATGTGCTAGACAGGTTCTGGTTCTTACCACCACTTCTGGTGATAAATTTAGCCCAAGTTTCTGTACCTGACTTTTCATTTCTAGGTAGCTTAAGCTACTCAGACACTAACCTTATTGTGACAGTGTCAGCAATGATACATATCTGGCCACATCTTTTTAATTGTGGTTCTCCTCTTTTTTTCCCCCTTCTCTCTGGTGCCCACGAAAAGCATTAGCCTGACAAGAGTAGAGAACAAGTCATTTATTTTCTGTCACAACAGATATGCAGCACAGAACAAGTTGCCTATGCATCACTCCCTGCCAGTGTGCATCAGCCTTGGCTCAGGGGGACCCATCTCCAAGAGTAAGAGCACAAATCAATTTTGCATGACGACTCAGGGTCAGTCTCTGTTGACACCAGGTGTTTTTACCAGCTGCACTGGTAGGTTCTGTCACATGGATGTCTGTCCACCAGGAAACCCAAACTATGCTTATCAGCTGATCTGAGACACTCCCTTCCTTCCATCTCCACAAAAACTTTGTTTTCATCAGCAAACATCCAAAGCTGGATTTTTTTCCTTTCCACATGGATGCTCTGTCCATTCTTTCACCCCCCAGGCTGCAGTTACCCAGGGCACACAAGATGGACACACAAAGAGATTAAATCTTTCAGCAGGAGAGGTAGACAAGAACTTTTAATTTATGCTTTGATTTCCATGCACATATCAGAGCTTTTTAAAGTACTGGATTATAATGAGAATATTTTTGTTATAGCTTTACAAATATACACCCACCTGGCAGAAGATCCTAGGGCATATACAACTGCCTAACAGTATTTATTGTTGTTTTGAATACGTATTTACTTATGTATCTGCCAAACAAGGCTGTTCAGAAGAAAACAAAAAAAGCCGTATTAGTAGACTTTAAAAGGATGAAAAAGGAAAGCAACGTAAGAAAGGAATAGTTCCTTGCTATGTTTTTTCCAGTTTTTATGAAGTTAAAGTTCCAGTGCAGGTTTTGGTGGTGTGTGGGTTGGTTTGATTGGTTTTTTGGGGGATGAGGCCTGTTTTAGGTTTATTGGTTGGGTTTTTTCTTTTGATAAAACATATAATGAAACTAGAAAATGTCATCACATAAATCCATAATGGTGACAAGCCTGAAAAATGGTATCATTGTAACTGATTCTCAATACATATTTAAGAGCATAATTACATAGGCTACTTCTTTCACTCTCCTCTTTTGCCCTGTGCTGCAACTCTCCCACAGGCATGTAATAGCATAGCTGATGGTTTAGAAAAAGCCCCTGCTTTACCAGCTGGCTGAATTTTAACCTACAAAGAAGGCAATCACATCTGAAAGCATTGGGGATAAACTCCAATTTTCACTGTATGTAGCTTCAAGCAAAAGGAATTTGCAATCTCTGAGCAGCAAAAGGCCACAGCAAACAGGGGACACAAAACAGTTACTGAAGTTCTCATTTTTAATGCCTGACTTTACATGGAGCATCCAGAACAGATTTAGTAATAGATCAGGCTGCTCAAAACCGTGAGGTTGGTGACTGCATGTGCGCATTAAATTCAGTGTATACACAGCATTTATTTGATGTCCTGGCTGTTAAGAAATTACTTATAATAGAGGGAGCTCATCTGAAACCTTCCTGCATCTTTATACACTTCTTTGCTTCATATCATGGAAGGGGATAGATCATACCACATTTAACTCTGTGAGTTCCCCCAAAAGCTGCTGGGAGCAAGAACAGGTTTTCAGAATGACAACAGGCTGGTGGGCAACAGGCAGCAAGAGAACAGAAGTGCCAGGCTGTGGGAAGTCCTGCAGATTCCCTGTGTGCACACTAAGCTGTTTTGCCCTCCTTTACTTTGCCAGTAGTGCCTGTTTTCCCTTATTCTCTACATCTGCTGCTTCCACATGCATGCTCTCTTCAGGCTTCCCTAACCTGGAATCCCACCTGTCTTTCCACAACTCCTTTCTACTCTTCACTTCCTTCAATTTCTCCCTGACTACTTCTTTCTAACTTACATGGCCAACCAGAGAATTTCGTTTTTTCTTCCTTCTTCTTGTCTTTTATGTTACTTGTCCTCGATCACCTGCTACCTCTGCTCAAGTATTAGGTGCAGGAACCCTTCACCTTAGTACCATTCCTTTACACTTTAAAGGAACCCCTATGAGCTCCTACACAATATATTCTTTTAAGTTTCTTCCACACCCATCCTTTACCATGATGTTCCTGAAATACCTTACAATAGAAAGGGTTGCATGTCCTAGTAAACCCCTGAATTTGACCTGCTAAGCATTAACTGTGACATTATTTTCCCTGTATTTTCCCAGCTGGTGCTGTTTCTATTAGACCTAGGCTGCAAAGCCCTTGAGATAACAACCACCCTCTCAGTCTCCCTTTTTACCATCTCTTGAGCAAAAATTAATATCCCACATATAACATCCAAACTGAATGAGAAGATGGAAAGAGAAAAGCTAGGAAGAACACTGCACTGTCATAAACTAAGTAGAAACACATCAAATATTTTTGGTTGGTATTTTTTGCTAATGACAGGTAACAGGCAATGGAAGCTGCTGCTGTTGCAGGAGCTTTATAACTAATTTATTCCCAGGCCCTGGCACTGTGAGTGGCTGTGGCTGTGCAATTACAACTGATAAAAAGGTGCAGGTGTGACCCACAGTTTGTTCTACTGAGTAAGGGACAAGTCTATCTCCTGCACCACGGTAGTGCCAGGTGTTACATGGACCTATTTCACACACACGTGCACAACCTGTACCTTCCAACAAGCCAAAGAAAGCATGAGTTGCTGAACTAATTACTCTGACTGCTTCCAGATAATTTAATTTTACCTTGATTGTAATTAATTAATTTCAGCAGAAAATGGGTCCTCCTTGACCAAAGCTGAGTCTGGCCTGTGATATATTTAATACATCAGCTTCACCAGTCAAGTTTCTCTTAGCAGTTAAACAAGTATTGCTTAGTTGCCTACTGTGGGGGTGAAAACAAGTTCTTCAGCCCTCCACACCAACACTTGATGTCATCCTGTCCTACTGACAACCAGGACAAACTTCTGACTGCCAGGGGCCAGGAATGCAAGGTGACACTGTCTTTGGCCACCCTTGCTCAACCAGACGTGTTTGCAATAGAAGAGATAAACTGGATCTTTCCACGCTTATGATTCTCTTTACTGTTTATCTCTGTTCAGAGCATTGATATTAAGCCTGGATCCAGCATTTTCTCCTGGACTGCTTTTTCCTACCTTTTTGATGTAACAGACTATCAGTTCTTGGCTAATAGGTGTGTCAACCTTCATTTAAATGTTCTGTTCCCTTTTGCCAAACACGAAGAGGACAAAGAAAACTCCTCTTTCAAATCGCTACTTACAGCACTCCACCAGAGTAAATCCTCTCCATCCCTGTACAAAAGGATAAACACATTCCATCACAACAGATTTAGAGAGTTACTTCCTTGGCTAAAATGTTCAGCTGTGTCCAAGATACCTGATGTCTTGGGTCAGTAGCTTAAAAGCACACCTAGAATAAGGAGGGGATTACCAGCAAATTTGACTCACAGCCACCCAAGTTCATGGTTGTTTCTGCCCTCCCTAACTCACATTATCTGCATCAGATTTTCAGTTTTATGACAGATTCAGAGCTACACTTTCTTCCTGGCAGTTAAAATAATCTTGCTGCCTCTTCCATCCTCAGTGTTCGGTTACACTTTTCAGTCCCACAGAAGAGGAATTTGCCAGCTCTTGCCTTAATGTGGGCATGGGTGGCATCAGGAGGGTATCTCTGATTGGTCTTGGATTGTACTATGAGGTTGTCATACACGAGGCAAGAGTTTACCACTGCCATATGAGGTGGTACCCACCCACTAACATTTCACTTTTGTGTATGAAGCCACAAAACCTTCAATCAACAGACCACAAGATAGCAAATCCTTCTAGTGCAGCCCAGCCTGAGTTAGACATTCATTGTTCTGGTCCAGTGTTAACTACAACAGAGGTGGGGGACAGGGACTGGGACAAGGCTTATTCACCCTCAAACAACTGCACACATGTAATCAAGGCAAGTCTATCTACAGATGGACAATTCAGAGCAGAGGTTTTCATGCAATATATCACTTCACATCCTAGCATAAGAGAAACCAACACTGGAAAGAAACCCTGGACACTGTCACGTATTATCCAATTAATCCAAATCCCATCTAACTAGACAAATTGAGACCATCAATGATCATCATTATTTGTATTCACAGAATGTTCTGCATGGGCTTTATTTTTCCCTAAATACTTTGTGTTTGCTGTACTAAAGTTACATGTATAGACAAGCAAGAAGCAGCCAAATATTTCTATCCTGTGCTACACAGGGCTTCCAACAGGATGAGTTCATGACTCAACAAATTATCTGGGTGTTTTTGCTAAAACCGTCACTTGTGAGTCATTATGGGTGCTTAATTGGTCATCTGCAAATTTCAGGGTTAACACCTCACTTAATGAACAAGCTTGTTCAAACCTCTGAAAATTATTCATTCTGGCTGCCTGAACTCCTGCGGAGACAGCTAATGCTTCAGTTCACATTCTGACATTTTCTGTATGATCATAAAGGCTAGGAGGATGTATATTTGTGTATGTGGGCAAGTGAATAAAAAGGCACATAAAATGAGAAGGAGCTCGAGCACACACTCAGATACAGGAGCACGAGCTTTTTGTCAAATGATGGACGTAGAGGACCTTGACTATTAAGTGAATGTTGTATCTAAGGTAATTCATTTCCTGTCAGGCTTTGCCCCCCAGAAGTATTGCTCAGGCATGAACTTCTAGAAATGTCTGCCACAGGCACAATTACCTGAATTCCAGCCACTGCTATATTAGATTAATAACAAGGGTAGCTCTCTTGCCAGTTTAACTAATGTAATAACCTTAATATTTGCCTTCTATAAGCACAACATGGGCTGGTTTCTCACTTAATTCAGGCTTGCAGCACTGCTTCCTGACTTCTCCCACTAACATGATCAAAAATGGATTTCCACCCTTTTTCCCCCCCACACTCTTTCTTTCTTTCTCTCTCTTCCTTTCCTCCTTCCTTATGGTATTTTACTTCCCTTTGTACAACTCACTTCTTAGGAAAGCCAGCTCTCTTCCTACACTCTTCTTTTAGAAAAGGTCAACATTTGGAGAACAGAAATCTACAAATAATAAATAAGGAGCTGACAGGTAGATTGAAAACCCAAAAGGAATGAACAGACCAGGCACTGGAAATAGCATTTGACACAAAGCTCATCAGCAAATTCCTACCTTGCTCTAGTGACAGTAGTTCACACCCCCTATGCCAAAACAGGATTGCTCCAGCTGTTAACCCACTAAGGGCCATGGGAGCTGGTAAAAAAAGAGAAAAGTCAAATTCCCAGCTGTTCTTCAATCACATTGCCAAGGATTACTTTAAAGCTGTATCTCAGATCCTGCAGAATATCCCAGAGACTTAGATCTACCTGCAGCACTGGATGTCACCCCCTCTCCTTCCTTTTTCTAGTACTGCAGCCTGTGCAAGGGGGGGTGAAATGCCATCCTGTGTGTCAAGGAACACAAAACACCAAGATTCAATGGTCAGAAAAGAGCTCTAAGCAGTTCTAAAAGCAGGAGGATACCATGGTTAGTTGTCGGTGTTCCTGACACCACAAATAGGATGCAACCGTTACAGAAAGACTACTGGCTCCTAATCCTTCTGCACAACAGCAAGGAGAGATGCTACCCTGAACCAGAGTACACAAAGTCTCCTTGTGTATAGAGGAGTTCACACTAGATCTGTCAGATGCCCTCCATTGTTGCCAGGTGGAACTGTAGACACTCACCACCCTGAAAACCAGATCTTTTAGCACATATTTAAGTGTCTCACAAACAAAATCACAGGAACATACAAATTAATACAGCTAAATCACACTGCAGACCTGCCTGGTGCTATAACCGTTTGGCACAAGAAGAATGTAACCTTGGTTGTAGATAATGGCAAAGAAGATAAAAAGAGTTGTTCCCCTGATCATACTCTTTTCTTTCTTCCTCTAGATCTCAGAGTGACCTTTGCAATTCAAGCCATGCCATGGTCATTAAAATAATAAAAGTATATTTTATTACTTCCACTTGTAAGAAAACTCAGCCTTAATGTCCAATTCTCCTTAATGTTTCATATCTTACTGAGTTTCTGAGGCCTTTCATCCTGCCATATGAAGCTGACCAACCCCCATGTGTTCTCTTACAAGCAAACAGAATGAGGTTAATATATCTGTCAAACTCTGCTGTGGTCAATGATATGTTAATGATGTGTATGGATTTAAATAATTCAGTATCCTAACAATAAAGTGACTCACTTATTGCACTATTCATTTTTCCTTTCCGTGGAAGGAACTTGCTGTTCCTGAACATGCTCTTGTCTAGGTCAAGCGTGGGTGTGTGTGCCCAGGGAATAGGTAGAAGAATGTAGAATTTCCCAGTAAACATTTCAAGAGCAAGAAGAGCTGTGTAAATGCAAGACCCATTCATGAGGGGACAAGGTTAGGACTCTCAACCATTTTACTCCTCAAGGGTGACAATACTGGAGTTTCACACATGCCTGTAAATGAAACAGCTGCTCCACCAAACCTTTCATGCCATACACAGTCATCTGTCAACTCATGTAAACCAGTGTTACTTCAGCAAAATAAAACCAAAGAGACTTAGAGCTGCTTACCAGATATCTGTGCCAGCCAATCTTCTAAAGTTTGCTGGTCTGAAGGAACAAGCAATTGGTAATCCCACATACCAACAGAACTGCAAGCCCAAACTGACTGTGACTATGGAAGTGACACATCTCTCTGCAACCCAAAAAAGGGCCTAGGGCAGCAGACTGCTTGATTTGCCTTTACTACAAGAATGCACAGCCAGAATAGAGGGTGCTCTCTCCTGACTTCACAGCCCTCACTCACTGCTGGCAACCAGAAGAGGGGCTAATATTAACCAAAAGAGAGGCTTATTTTCCCTGAAAGGCTCTGTGAACAAAACCACAACCCTAAGAAAGGCCCTAAGCAGGGACTGCTTCCTCTTGTCAATGCTGTGTGCCACACCACACTTCAGCATCCTAAATTAGGTGCTCTTACATAGACACAGATCCTTTTTTCCACAATGAGGAGGCACTGCCACAGCCATTTCTTCCACCCACATATCTCTGGTAAAACCATCTATGCACCCAGTACCAGAGGAAAGATTGTTATGGAAGATCAGTGCCACCACTTGTCCAAAGCTGACTTCTAAAACCCAACAAGCTTCCATGCTGGACCCTGCTTGGTGTCTTCAGTAAGAAGACTGGAAGGGGTTTACTTCTTAAAAGAATAAGGTAGCATCTCTCACACCTAGACACAATTAAGGCATGTGTTCTCATTCCATTCCCACTCGAGAAAAAACAAATGGGGCTCATTAATATCAGAAAGCCAGCCCAAGAAGAGGTCCAACTCTGCATTATTCGCTAGTGTCAGGAGACAGGAACAATTTACATCCCTTGAAACTGGGTCACGCACTGCTTTGCCACAACAAAAATTAACTCATCTGTCCAAAAGACATTTAATGCTCATGAGGCCTGAAGTTGTTTACTTGTGCTCCAAGGGAGAATTAGGGGCCTTGATTCTGCTATGATGAAAACTATAAAGTGGTCTTCAGCATGGTTTTAATACATGGATTATAACAGCACAGGGCTTATGATTGTTTACATTTTTGCCTTCCAGTGACCACCATAAAGCAGAGTGTGGTGCCCACAGAACAGCAGCACTGATTCAATGTGGCAGCAGGTCAGCAGGGGTGAGACAGAACACCTCTGGAAACTACACTCTTTGTATGACCCCTTGCAAAAAATCTCGGACAGCCACAGCCTGCACTAAGCATGCTTTTGTTGGTCTACAACATCAGCTTCATCCCATTTACTGCAACAATAAATCCTGTCAGAAAAAGATGTCAGCTATTCTCAAGAGAGCTTCAGCAGAGTCTTTAGATACCTTTGCCGTTCTAGTTAATGGAGGAGAACTGAGTTACAAAGTCCCCAGAAAGTTTGTAGTCAAAAAGAGTAAATGAGGCTGTTTGTAGATAGGGTTCTCGTTCTCAGAATGGGAAGTTTCACTAGATCTAATCAAAATGCAAACAGCTAAAATTTTTCCTGGGCTCTATGGATGGCTGTTCAGTGGTGGGGGTACATAACAGTCACTGTTTTCCAACCCAGAGACAGCTGTTTCACCAACTGGATGGAGTAAGTTCTTACTTCTTACAACATAGAAGGAATGCAAACTCAGTTACCTTGAAGAGATGGGCTTCAAAAAGACCAAAGTAAGTTACTCTATGATAATAATTACTTCACCAATAATTAAAAATTATAATCATCAGATTTGGGATGAGCCAAAGGAATACTTTAAACATCATCAGGCACAAGGAAAGGGGATTATAGAAAGCAGACAAAATGCAGGCCTAAATCTATTATCCCAGACTAAATTCCTCTTTGGGCACAGTGGAAAGACAACAGAAAAAACAATGTCTGTCTTTTTTTGTTCTTGTGATGGGAGCTCTTCTCTAAGTCACCATCTCTCCAAAAGAAACTAATATCTGCAGCCTTCAAGGATAATAGATCTTTAGGACATTATTTCCACACCACCAAGGTGAACAATAACTTTCTCAAATGTGGAGCCACCAATAAATTATATAGGTCATACTGCAGGAGTGAGTTTGGGGTTTGGATTGGTTTGGGGTTTTATTTGAATGCTCTAATACATCGTTTTAAGAGCTGACCTAAAGAGCTCCTCCAGCCCAGAGTCATCAGCTCATGGAGCCATCCACATAAAGTACTTCATGCCATGTCTCAACACACATGATTCTACACAGGTTTGTCAACAGAGGGGCAGTGGCAGGGTGCTGGTAGGCAAAATGTGAGACAATGCGTGGAGTTGAAAAGAGGAAAACATTTTCAAAGGGTATTTTTATTATTAAGTGGTTTCAAACCATTGAAATGAAAGAGATGACAACATGAAAAGCACCAAATGCTAACAGAATGTCCTACAGATCTGATCCATTCCAGATGATATAACAAACATTTAAAGCCTAGGAGAAAGATAACAGGGAGTTGCCTTCTTTAGTGGCATAATGAGTTCATTAGTGCAAAACTACACCTACTTGTGCAGATAAGTAACCGCTCAAGCCAGGTCTGTTTACATTTGTGTATGCACATCTGTTTCACATCTGCCTTCTGCAAAGTTTGTATCCAATACCTGAAACACCAGTTATTCCTACTTTGACTGGAGGAAGAAGGCCTGATCTGTCCAAAAACACTGCTTTGGGCATTTCATGACTTTCCATCATCATTGTATCTGGATTCTTCCTATATAAAAATACACTTGCTCTCAATTTTTCCCTGCATCCCAAAAGGTATGTTCATTCCTGGATTACAGTGAGGAGGTGAAGTATTCAGAAACCCACAAGATAGAATGTGCTGAACAGCCTGAGAGGACTGAAATTGCTTCCCACTACTCTGTTCTGTAAATGCAAAGTCCTTTTTGAACTCCTGCCCTGAAATCACATGGGAAGTCGGCAGCCAAGCCAGGACCTGAACTCATATCTCTTGCATCCCACACGGTAAGATAATTTCTGAATTCTTCTCAAATACAGCTGCCAGGTTTTTGGACTCACTGGGTTTCACCCCACATCCCTCAGTACCTCATCAACACACATCTCCAAATCATCACGCCCTTCAGCTTCCCAGATGCATCCATTGTAGTTAATTCTACCAACCCTTGCTGGAGCCAGCCACCAGCACAGGCTGTGCCAGGCCTCCTGATTAAGGTGGAAGATATATTTCTGTGCTATGAATTGTCAAATCATCTTTTTTCTTTATTAACAGGGAGAATATTTTCTGAGCAGAGCCTCCTCTGAATCCAGGATCTAGCTCTGCAAGCTGACAAGTAGGTAGGTGCTGAGTGTTTCCCAGTTCTCTGCAGAAGGCATTTGTTCACTCCTCAGAAACTCTGTCCATTAATAATGCTCACAGACTTTTGTCGCAATGCCACAAATATGGCCTCGAGCACTCTGCTAGCAGAGTAAACATCTACCAACAGCCAATATATCAGCTGCAGCTCGGAATTGTCCAGCAGCATTACATCTTCACTATGCATTCTAATGTTCTGTATCCTAAACAATAATGCTGCCTCTGAAGACAGAGGACAGTTCAGAATCCAAGACTTGCTAAGCTCAGCTGCTCTCGAGTCTCCAGCACCAGCTTTAATAGAGTCCAGCAAGCCATTTCCCCCAGAGAAGCTAATGCAAGGGAAAATACTTGCTGGTATTGGCAGTTCAATCTCCAGTATTTTTGCTAAGGAGCAGAAGATCTAGAAAGTTAGCTACAAAGGGGTTTCAGGGACTTTGACTTTCAACTCCCTTTTGGATATTAAGTTTAAAGACTCTCGCAGTATCTAGGACATTTCATTTATTTCTTCTGAGTGCTGGATTTGCCTACACCAACCATACAGCCTGACGCTCCAGAACACAGCAACAGGGAGTGGAGGAAAGTGCTTTGCAGCAATTGGCCCCCCTTGTGTGATCAAAGCTACGTAACTCAGCACAACAGCACGGATTCTGGGCTGTATCTTGGTGAGCAATTACTCATACAGAAATAGCACTTCAAGACCCAGATAAGATAAAACTTCTGGATTGTCAGGTCTTTTGTTAAGAACATTGCCAAACACTGCCCCCAGAAGATCCTACAACCTGAAAAAAATGATGGACAATATATTTTCCAAGCTGAGAACTAAGCTTATGACAGACCCCAGACTCTGCAAGGAAAATCCAGTGCACGAAGTTCGGTCTTAAGTAAGAGTGGCAGCACCCCAAAGGACAAAAACTCATTCTGGAATCATTGTGTTCAACAAAGGTGTTTTCACAAATAATTGCAGCTTCTTTGCAAGCCACCTCTGCTTTACACTAAGCAACTTCCCTGGAGCCTGAGACACCAGGTTCACACAGTTCCAACTCCTATTCAAGCACTTGGCAGCCACTGAAGTTAAGCTGGCATCAGGCACCTAAATCTTCCCCTTGAAGGTGTGAGCCTAGTGTCTTGCTCTGTGGCACAGCGGGAGTCTTGGCAAAACCAGGTTTTAGAGGAAAATCTTCTTTATCTCTCCTTAATGAAACTAGTCCTGAAACCCAATAAAAAGTTGATCCCTCCTCTTTATCACTTGTACTGCAGTTCCTCTCCAAATAATACACTCAGACTGAGCAGCTCTTACCATTTATAATAATTCTGAGCAGACAAGCAGGTTATTCTGATACTTGGTACTAGTGTTACACTCCAAAAGCACCCCAACAGCACAGAATTCACTGTCCTCAGCAAACTTCACAGACTTCAGCAAATTCAAACTGACCTGCTCTGTAGACAACTTGACACTATATTTAACCTCATCCACCCACTTTTAAGATCAGCAATCTCTGTCTCCTGTTTCTCCTTCTCTTGAGGTGGAAAAGATGCAGTTTTACAAATCTTTGCAGTCTAAAAGCTTGACAGACCAAAGATGACCATGCCATCCAATTGAGGCCTGCTTTTTTGGATTGATATGGCACAAACAATTATCCTTGTAGTCTGACCAGTACCAAGAACCCACTGCTAACAACCGTGGCACATTTTCATGTCTGCTGACATACTAAGGCCAGCCAAGTAACAGATAGACCTTTTACTTGGAATTTAAAAGAATACCCAACAGAACATAAGTGCCACAAGATACACACAGTAAACACAGGGTTCATCATAATACACAGGATTTCAGGGAGGTATTTGTGCATTAAGACCACAGCAAACACACATGCTCTAAACCACAGTCTAGACAATGGATCCAAAAGAGGAAATTTTCAGCATCAAAAGTCGCTGTTGACTTCAAAACAGAAGTCTCCCTCTCCTAATTGCCACCACTTTCTCCTGGTTTAATCTAGCACTGCCTCTCCACCATCTCAGAAAATAATTAGCCTTAACCCAGCTTAACACACAGAATCAAAGCAGGAACTTCTCAACTTTGATATCCATACTTCTATGCTATATTGGGAGGGCTGATTTTAAAAAGATACTTTACCACCCATAGGCAAGTCAGTGTCACAGCACACACCACACCAAGTGCACAAGCAAATGGTTTTGAGCAAATGTTTTCATTTTATGGTCTTCTGTCATATGCAATCAGCCAGTTTTGCTCATGCAAAACATACCCTACACATCAGTGAAAACTGACCCCATTAAATGGTCAGTATATTCAGAACAAGTCTAAACTTTAAAAAGAGCTGGTTAATTTTACTGTCAATAATTGCAGCAGCTAAGATAACAGTAATCAAATCCCATGCTTCAGAATGCGAGTTAACTGCCTTCAGGGTCAGAAAGATATCTACTTCTTTGCCTCTGGATATCACTGAAGAACTACCATAGAGGATTATATGACTCAAACATAACACCCATTTATTGCTCAGTGCCATAAGCAGGAGGGTGCCATTTAACAGGTAAAACGATCCAGTACAGCCAAATCTCTGCCACAACTTATTAACATCAACTTTAACTTGCTACTCTCTCACTGCCTCCATCCTCCTCTGGAACATGATTTTGTTCTGCAGAAGGTCAAATTTTGTTTTCCTAGCTGCTCTCCAACAAACGCATACAGAATTACCTAAGGGCACTTCAAACACGCTTTGATAATTTTTTGTTTTAATTGGGCCAGCTATCTGTTATCAACATTAATACTGAGAGAATATTGAAAACTACAGCTAAAACACTGATTAGCTGCTGTTCAGGTCCTTAATTCCCTAGGAATAGCCAATAGACAGGCATTTCCAGCTTCCCTGCTGTGCCCCAATGCAACAGAAGAGCTAGGCAAAGGGAAATTAAGCAATTAATTGGTTCTTAAAAAAAAAAAAAAAAAAAGCAAAGGGGGAAAAAAAAAAGTAGTTGAGTAAATCATTTAGTGCATTGGAAAACTAACAGCAGTGGCCAAAAGATAGGCACAGCAGAAGCATCCCCTCCCTCCTGAGGCTGTGTGTTGCCCTCTGCTGTTCTCTGGGTCGGCTCCTGACACAGCTCAGTCAGTGCTCCTCTCCTCACTCAGGACCTTCTGTCCTCACTCATTGCCAGCCTCGAGCTCCAGCACAGTTCAGCCAAGACTGTACACATGCCTGTCTCATGCACCTGTAAAAGAGATACAATCTGGCACAGTATTCCTAGTTTAATTTGCCAAGATAGTGGTAAACTTTGCAGTACTTGCCCTGCCTTGCAAGACTCCTAAGGATTGCTCATTTGTGGAGTGGTTGCACGCTGCAGCAAGGCAGTCAAACAACTCGTGCTGATAGACAAAAGTGCAACCTTCTTCACGGGCACAAAATCAGCTCAGGTTACATTAGACAGCTGTCATGCACAATCAGCTGGTTTTCCTCAGTGAAGGGACCCTGTGCTGTCCTGCTATCATGTTAATTAGTGACAAATATGCCAGAGGGGAAAGTCTGCTTCCAGCTGCAGAAAAAGCAGAGGACAGGTTGCAACACAGCTAAGAGGACAAGCCCAAGCAAGTATGTTCTGTGCTGTCTCCTCAAGCTTAAAGCAGCAAACAAGGTAAAATGGGCAACGCAGAACCCCTTAAGTCAGACATCATGAAAATGTCCCCATGCACAGAGCTGGTGTATTACTGACACAATTCTCCCTGCAACAAAACACACACCTTTAGAAGAAGCTAAGACAATGCTAGAGATGTTTACCTGGGGGAGTTTGAAGAAAATTGGCCATATGTCAGCTGCCCAGATGCTCTTTTCCATAGTTTTAAGATCGGCAAACCTGGCAGCTCACCCCACCTCTGATTTTTCACTGATCTGTGCAAATACCAGTATGACACAAAATATTTTTGTCACAGTGTCCTCATCTATAACCCAGTGATCATGACACGTAACAGCTGGTTTTGGACACCTGCAGAGAGATGGGGGGCTTAAGGCAGGAGTCAGGCTACAATACTTTTAGCACTACTGGGGTAATAGAGACATTGACAGTTATTTTCAAGCAAGTTTAGACATGAATATGAGGAGATTAATGAATGACTCTCAGCCCTCTCATTTTCAGAGACCAGTTTTCAGTTCCAGGCCAAAGCCTCAGTCTGACCCCAAACAGTCACTAAACATGACCTGGTTCCTGGTAAAACAAAGCTATCCATTCTTGACTGCACTGGTACAGTGGAAAGGTAAAAGCCCACTGTGAGATGACCAAAGGACTGTGCAACCACAAAGCCAGAAAAACACTCAAGAGCAACAGGTTGTAGCCAGGATACAAGCAAAAGCATGCCCCAGTCTAGCCCAGCCTCAGCACATGGACAGGTCCTAATCAAGAAGCTTCTAGATGTGTGTAATGCTCACAAGGGTAATAAACTGTCACCCTTCTACAATGACCACGCTGCTGGGGCACAGGGAGGCTGTGCTGCTCATTTCCCTCCTAACAATGTGAGAAAATGAAATTTGAAAAGGTGGAGAGGAGAAAAGAATGCTGCAGTTAAATCAGCCGGTATGACAGACTACAAAAAATGGCAGTGTGAGGTTGCTCTCACCTTAATAAAGGCATTCTGTTTGCTCACTGCCATCAAGACAACCACACTCACTCGTTGCACAACCTTCTCCACCGTCCAGTGTTCAACCTGCTAATATCCACAGAGAAACAGCCATGCACTCATAGGTCAGAGAACTTCCAATTATGCAAAGAAAAACACCCCAGGGCATGAGTCTGAATTAAGATTATATCTGTTGCTTAATAACAATGATAAATTCATTCTGCCCCCAGAAAAATATTTAGATGCGTACAAAAAGGGATGGAAGGAGGGGATGATGAATCTTCAGTATCAGCTTTTCAGTATTAGCCACAGAAACAGCAGTCACAGGGCTTTCTTGGAGCACTTACACGTGGTGGTCAGAAAATCTAGACAGAAATCAGCAAGTAGAAAAACTCTCAATACCACCAGCAGGTTCTAGTTGGCCCGTTGTACACAGACCAAAACTGAATCAACCAGGAGGATTAGACACAAAAGGGATTTCTTTTACTGGAAGGACCAGCTGTTTTCATACCAGATATCTGTGCAAGTAGCACTTCTTCTCAGGAAAGGCCAGGCTGTCCTGATCTTAGAGTCCAGTCCTCTTAATATCTTCCTATGATAAAAGCTCTGAACAGCAAGGCATTGAACTACACCTGCAACTATAAATTCTCAGCTTACTAAAGCCCTAAAAGCCAGCAGTGCTCATTGAAAGGATTTTGTGCTGCCTGATGCACAGACACCTTTCAGATGCTGGACAGTTCCCTCATCCACCGATGTGCCAGGGACCCACCTCAGCCTGTGACACAAATACAGTAAAAGCTGTAGACCCCCAGGGATGAAGGGAGCAGGCCACTCCTGTCCATCCACCACCCAGCAGTACAGCAAGAGGGCAGGAAGCAGATCCCTCTGGGATTTTCCATGAGAACTCTGGAAGGGGTGGCAAGAAGGCAGGACATCAAGGTACAACAACAGGAGCCAGCTCACTCACCCTCCACTCCTCACAAGTCTGGGATAAACTGGAGTTCAAGAGTCCTTCTGTGGTCTCCAAGCTCAGAGCACTTCCTCCAACAGCTCCTTAACTCCTGTCCCACCTTTCAATGAGCTTCTTAAGATCATTCAAAGTCAAAAAAGTGGAAGAACTCAGTCCAGCAGATTTGGATGGGAGTAGTTCACCAGCTCATTGTCACACTTCACAGCTAGAGCTACCATCCATCTGGTTATTGCCATGCTCCCTCTTGTTCCGTGCACTGCAGCTTGTTAGATGTCCCCCAGCATCCATTCCTCCTGCTGCCTGTCACCAAGGAGAATGGCAGCTGGGATTTGGCACAACACTTCCTCACCCTTCAGCACACTCAAGTATTCTGATGCATTGAGCCTGATATTGTTCACATCAAATTCTTACAAAGATTTTCCTCTCTCACCTTCAGTATTGATATCAAAATTAATAAGCACAGGTATTTTGTTTTTCAGGTGGTAAATCAGAGAACGAAATGCATCAGTGAAATGACTGCCATATTGTCAGAGGATTATTCACATACCTGGACAATTACAGGTTGTAGGAATGAAATGATGGTGATAGAACTGAAATTTTTATCAACCTCTGGTGCCAGCAGACATAGTAATTATTTCTTTTTTCATTATTGCATGAAATTAGGGAAACCAACAAGAACTCAAGGCTGGGAGGCATCCATCTCAGCTAACTACACCACCTCTTCTACTCCATCTCCAAACTACATAAAATTCCAGGCTCCAGAATAAATCCTAACTGCATGAACAAAACTGAGAAAGAGCTAGTCTGCATAAAGATCAAGAAGAGAGTCAGCAAGCTTCATCTTAGTGGGTTCCAAAGCTTTAGGGAGCAAAGTTCACTGAGGTCACAGTCCTGAAAACCTGTACTGAAATCACAGCTGGAAGGATCTTGCCAGTACTACTTGACAGATCCTTTGAATGCCTTTAGTTCAGAGGGAGGCAAGAAGGCAAGGGAGGAGGGATTTAAAAAAAAAAAAAACTCTAATGAAATTAACATTCAATTTCACTATGAAAATATTTTTCATTAAGTTTTCAGAGCCTACTAATTTTTTTTGTTTATGAGAAGTGAAAGCAAGGTAAATTATTTCCTAATTGCTTCATACTCTACTCACTTTTTAAATGGATTTGTTTTCTAAATAATTATCAGAAATAGAAGTTGTTTTCAAAACTGAAACTGACATCACAGAACATTTTCATTTTGATAAAAATGTATCTTCTTCCCTCCCTCCCTCCCCCACTGAAACACTTAATTCAACATTCTCGTTTGACCATTGTAGCATACAGATGAATAAAATAAATCTAATTGTCATTTTGAAGCTGCCTTCTGTTGACCCATATTATTCAGAACACTGCTGGTTTCTCTTCGCTTCAGATTCCACCTGTTACAAACACTCTACAGATGCATTCCTCTCTTTTGGCTTATCTTTTTTCAGGGCTCAAGGAACCCTTCTGAGGCCAGGCTTCCAGGGCAAGCTCCAGCAATAGTGTTTAAGTGCTGAGACCCATGCTCAGCAGAGCAGACTGGTCTTTCCAAGCTGCTGGAGCTGTGCAGCTCTGGATGGCAGGGCAGGCATGATGGAGCATTACTAGAGAGCACACACATACACAGGAGTAAAAAAAAAAAAAATCAATCACTTGCAGCAGAGATTAATAAGGGAGGTGGGATTCTAAAATGCCAGAACTGCTGGCATCTGATGTGCTGAGGAATATCTGCAAACCTTTGCAACTCCTGGCTAGGACAATTTCCTTGACATATTCACCAGTAGCAGCTCACCTGCTGGTGCTGGTCACTGTCACTGCTCTGTTCTCCGACACAGAAAAACACAAGCCACACAAAGCAAAGTTGCATAGATGTAGAGTGCTTCTGTGTGATTGCTTTTCTTTTGACACCTCTCTCCTATACTGCATTGACTGAAGGTACTTACTGTCTGACCACCTTCATTCTATTCTAACTAACCCTTACTTTCACCTCCAAATGTTACATTTTCACAATTATCTCCTTTAACCCACCAGAGTGTGGGAGTAGGTGGGTGGTTGAATCCCTTAGAGAGCATTACTAATGCCAAGAGATGGAGGTACCAACAACTGGACAGTCAGCTTCATCTCTGTGAATAAGGCATTATCAGAGCTGGGTATATTATTACGTGGATAGGATATTATTTAAAAAACAACAGCTTGGTGTTAAGTTCTCAGATAAAAAGGAAGAAATAATATGCATCCAGTACAAGCAAGTAAAAATACAAAGGAGAAATCCAGACTTCAGCAGTAAGTGCAGATACTCCAGTACTGTCTCTCCCCTTCCACAGGGGTGAGTGTTTGAAGTGCTGCTTCTCTGGGCAGGAAATTTCACTCCACAGAAGAAACCTGCTGACACACAAAATTGGCTGCTAGAGCAAGCCAGCACACCTCTTGGCTTACTGGAGCCACTCACCTCCTGGGACCTCATACCCACATTTCACCAAAACTTTCAGTATCAGTACCAGCAAGGGCAGCTCTAAGTATCAAAAGATCTCCCACTACACCCAGGCAAGGACAGCAGGGAGTCAGCAAGCCCTGATCACACTACTCAAGAGGAACCCTTCTGACATCCCATCCCAGGACTACAAATATCCAGTGGATGGATGGATGGATGGATGGACAGACAGATGCTGTTGTTGCTACATCCATCTATCTATCTATTTCTCTCATGTGATACCCAGTACACACTGAACTTGGGCAGATGAGAAAGTAAACATCACCTCTCAGTTCTAGGCCCTCTAGTCAGCTCAACAACAACCTTGCACTGAACCCTTCCACTAAAGGTCACCTGTCTTCAGCTCCCAGGTAAAGTCCTGAGTAGTTTTCTAGTCACCTGGTGAGAAAGTAGCATCACAGACCTGTAAGTGTCCCTGGTTTTGTTATATTCCAGGCAGACACAGCAGCAACAAGAAGCCAGGACAAAGTGCTCCTTGGCTTAACTCACCACTGACAGCTCTGGGGCTACAGTGCCAAGATAAGGGCATATTAACACCTGTGGAGCAAACTGGGCATTCCTTCTGCTCACAGATCTACAGCATTGTACTGAAAGGTCATTTCCTTTTGGAAACAACCAGTTGTAAAAGTACTGATGTTGTCATGCTCATTTTCTTCCATTCATTTATAGAAAACTGCTTTTATCTGTGGTCCTTCTGTAAACTGGGGCAGGGGGAAGGGATGCACAAGGGAAATATTTTGCTTCAAAAACTAATTTTGCCCTCAAACAAGGGGGACAGCCACAGAGGAGAGAAGCTAGGAATGCTATAGACAAAGGGACTGGATCCTGTGTGTGGAAACCAGACCTCTTTTATCCAACTGAGATTAAAAACAAAAAAAAAAAAACAAAACAAAAAAAAAAAAGGGCCACAAAAAAAAACCACAAAAAACCAAAAACCAAACCTTATTTATCACTCAAAAAAAGGTCAGTGTTAGTCCTTCAGGCAAAGCTGCAGGTGTTATTTCCATATGCTTCATGTACCCTGAACTCCAGCTCTGGAATCTTTCAACCTTTTGTAGGAGAGCAAAGAGAAACCATGAATATTTCATGTGTTGCCTTCGCTTACTTGCAAGTTCCCTGGAAACTATTAAAGTGCAAGTGTAATAATGTCATCATTTACTTGTCATCTTCCACCTGCTCTTTGCACAGAAAGGAATACCTGCACTCCCATCCAAAGCCAGTGCAAACACGGTGCCCTGTTCATTGAAAGACAAATCAAAGGTTCTTCCGGAGAGAGGTGGGCTAAAGAGGCAAGTGTCCCAGGTCACCTTCTGGATGTCCAAGAAAGCTTTTGCAATTATCATTCTCTTCTGAAGGGTAGACACTTCTCTGCCACAAGTAGTGCTATTTCAGTCTTCATCACCATCTCCTGAAGCAAGCACCTCTTCCTTAAGTTTCCAGGAATACTGTTCACCCAAAACCACCTTCAAAGCTGACTGACAGAATTATCCAAAAGCACCACTTACAACTTCCACAGCTTAAAATACGACGTGTTCTGGAGTGAAATGCAGCTGGTGTTTACACACAGCAGCAGTATGATCAGCTATTGGAGGACTGGACTACTGCCAGGTAAATTCAGCCTAGAAAAATATGGTGCCCAAAAAGCAACGGTGTCCCACATCTTTTGTCTAGAAACACACAAATGGCAGGGACCTCCTGTGTGTCAAAGCCTTCCAAAAGTACCATCAGCAACTACCTCTCATTAATAAAATGCTCCATTTCCTTCCTGAGAAGGCCATTACCCAGCCTCATTGCTCTGCACAGAAGCCTTTTTTTCCATTTTACCTTCAGCTCCTTCACTGAGTTAACAGCTGATTGTTCCTGAACAAACACTGCCCTCTGTTTTCATTAACCCTTCTTCCTCCCTAGTATTTGTGACGTTAATGCATTTAGAGAGAATAAGCACTTCCCATCTCTATCATCCTTTCCACCAGTTTTACAAGCTTTTAGTCTCTACTCATTAGAGGAGATCTCTTTTCCCCAGTCATCTCACTAGCCCATCTCTGCCTGTCTTGTTTCATGTTCAATTCTTCTTCCTTGAACATGGGTGACAAGAATTATACATCATTTTCTAGATGAGCTCTTCCTAGTGCTTATAAATTATTGACAGGGGTTAGTTTTGCAAAAGGGAACAGACTTGCTCAAGCATTCAACACCAGCTCTCAAGCATTCAATAGCAGTGAAGATACCTCCTTACCTGTGCTGGGGATTACCTAACGTCAGGAAGATGCTTGAATGAGGCTGGAAAGCAGACACTGACAGCAGCACTGGACTGGCCATGCCATAAGAGTGCTTGTATTAGTCACACTACAGGCCACTAAATAGGAGAACAAATCATCAAAACCAGTGATGGTAATGTAAGTTATTTCCTTCCCCATGCACACACACATCATAATATCAGAAACCACCTTTACTCCCCAGGCAGGATTGCCTCTCCTGACAAGAGGAAGGGACTGGACCAGACCTCACACAAAGTCACATGCCTACATCCCCGGCTTTATTCTGGAAGCAAGTCTTCCAAACTGAGTATTACAGTGGTTCAAGCACATCTGCACATGTGAGTCATGCTGGATATTTCAGAGACCTCTGGGAGATGCTGAGCTCCAGCACAACTGTGGCCCTTTCCAGGCATTGCTTTGCCCCATTGTCAGAGCAGACTGTCTTTGCTTCCCGTCTTACACGCTCTGGTTCCAAAAACCTGGTCCTAATGAGAGAAAAACCTGTTTCTCTGGGTGCTGACATGGCTTTACAACTCAAATTAAGGTTCCTCAGCTCCTTCAGGAACAAATGAAACACAGCCCTAACTAGGAAGATTTAATAAAGGACAAATGTAACATGTAAGCCCAAATCTCTCTTTTGTAACCCAGAAAACAGGATCAATATTCTGAAAGGAGAATTCAATATATAGGAAGCTCAGATGTACTCCAGAGATTTGTCCCAAGAGTCAGACTTCTCCGAGAGTAAATGATTGCTATGACTTTCCACCAACATAGTTTAAGACAGGGGAAATCTCTCTAGAAATCAGTGATTTAAAACAAAATATGCGTCGAAGCCCTGTCCCTCCCACTTGCTCTCCTTTTCCAGCCAAACCTGAAAGCAAAAGGATGAGAATAAAATTTATTCTGAAACAGAAAATGTCCAAGATGTATAAAACATACCCTTACAAACATACACACGAAAACTTGGCTAAAGTTAAAGGTTCTAATTCCAGATGAGAAGAAAAGGGGGTTATAAAAAAAATTAGGAGAAATAAGGAAAAAAAACTAAAACAAAAGGGGGAAAGGCACTAATTTCTTAACAAAACTAAGTATTTGACAAGGGACCTGAAAATTTGAAGTGCAACAGTCAAATTGCCCCAGGTCCATCACAAAGCCCACTCCAGCAAAACTTTTTTGGCCTCTGCTGATGTTTCAAAGTTCAGCAGATCCTGGAAACTCAGTTTCCTTGCAAATAGGGGGAGTATCACAGCAACTGCAGCCAGCTGGCTGGCAATACAGAGACTCAGTATTATTGGGGGTTTTTAAGTTTTAAAAATTCAGCATCCAACAGACTAAATGAATACAGCCCTTGCCAGGTGGCTGATGGCTTCACTCAACCTGCCACTTTTTTGTTTTCCAGAATGCACCACTGGTTCTTTCTTAGCACTCAGTAACACCTTACCTGCCTCTCACACAGCCTTCCCTATAGCACCAGGAGAAACTTGGAAACGCTGCCATACCCTCTTCACAAACATATGCACTGCATTTATCTGCCAAGGAGGCAATGTGTGGCAGCATGTACTGCCTCAAGCTGAATGTCCTTGCGTTTGTAAAGACTTCACAGATAGTGCAAAATGGGCCTTTTAAAGGGAGCCACAAAAACCAGAGCACGGACTAGGGGTCTAAGGTAGCAATTTCCACATATGGGTTGTGTTTCCTCGGTGTATGCTCCTAAAGGGGGGAAGCTATTCCTCAGTTTCACCTTTCAGTGGTGTAATTTGACTTTGAGGATTTTTGGCAGCCAAATTCCCACCATCTTTTTGTCTCCTGAGAACAAAAAAAAAAAAGCAAACAACGCCTCAGCTCTACAGGCCCCGAGCTCCTGACCCCCAAAGCAGAGCACATAGCGTAGCTCACATCCTACATGGGCTATCTCCTGGCGCAGCACAGCCCCAGAAAGCCACGCAAACCTTCAACATCGCATTAAAATGCCACTGGCAGGTTACAGCATGACATACAGATCTAAAGCATCATGCTTGTAAACAAGCCAGGATAAAGAAGGAACTTCCCTGCAGCGTGTATTATCACACTGATGCCAAGCATTTTTCTGAAGCATCTGGTATTTGTCACAAGGTATGGGACTGCACACTTCGTTCTGCTACCCCACCACAGTCCCCCATCAGAGATGCCTCAGTTTCCAAGCCATGAATCACTAAGAGGAGACGGGGTTGCTCTCGCAAGGATTAGCAGAGCGCGGCTTTGCCTCCAGGAGAGGGCACCAGCGGTGTACCCTCACCAGCCAGGGAACTGCTTTCTCCCAGCCACACGTGCAATAAAGGGCTCAGCCACACACACGCACCCGGCTGGCAACGCTGCCGGTGATAGATGAGGTGAGCAGAATCCATCTTCTTCCTACAGCTGTATTAGCTCTGCAGAGCTCGCGGGAGCAAACAGCACACTGTCACGTCAAAAGAAAGAGACTGGAAAAGTGGATCTGCAAAATTAGAGGGTGCTGTGCACACTTAAGTGTTCTGCTAAGTGTTTAGCTATGCTAAAGGTAGATGAAGAGCAAAGTTTAACATAAACCAATGGAAAAGGCATCTAGGAACCAAGGTACTTGGGCTAAATACCCTTTGGTCCCATCACGGCCCTTCTGTGCATCTATTACCCTTTCCTTCCCTAGACTGCGCTCATTTTTATTATTCAGGTCATTTGAACAGAAATGGACTCCAACAAAAAAATTAATACAAGGATGGCCAAAAGGCAACTAAAGAATTGTCTTGGGGTGACTTTATGATGTGTATTTTTTCCCAAACCTGGTGGGGGGAGGGGTGGTTGTGCCCTCTCTCAGAGTATTTATTTCTAAATTTGGCCAAACCGGAACAAGAATCCAATTCTCCCCACTCCTTTCACTTGTCTCTTGCTTATCCATCATCCCTGCAGCCATAAAGCTAAATTAGATAGTATTCAGGTTGGTCCCAAAGAGCCATTGTCACATTCAGCCCTGGCCACTCATGGCAGTGAGAAAAACTCCTTGGCTTCAGTGTCCTGGCATGACAAGAAGCAAAACTTGGAAGAAACTCTGACAACCAGACACCGCTCCCTTAAAAAAAAATCTACCTGGTCCCCTCCCAACAAGAGAGAAAGGAGAAGCGTGTTCTCTCCAAGTCATTTCTCTCCAGCAGCCTGACTTTAATCCAGGGCTGGATTAATCAATAAAGTATGTCCAGGCAGTGCTAACAGCACTGCAGAGAATGCTACCTTGCATAGTGGTTAATTACTACAGAGAGTTTAACGAAGTTTAAAGAGACTGAAACCTTCTTCCTATCAATAAGGAGCTGGGTTTGTTACATGCCACCCTTATTCAATTAGAAGATGTGCTCACCAGGCTGGCTTCAGTCTCAGCTTTGCATGCTAAGGAGCAGCATATCAATCTGCATCTTTGCTCCTGATAAAGAGGAAGGAGATACTGTCACCATGGCCACCTCTCTGCCCTCCAGTGTTCGCTGCTTGCAACAGGAATCCAAGTTACACGTAGATCTCTTTCCCCCTTTTCCGAAGAACACATTGACTAACAAAAAAGCTAAAGGACTGGCAGCCCTGGAGTCTAGCCATCACCAAGTAGCTCCATCCTAACACAATCAGCTTCTTCTGCCATGTCCTGTCTGCATGTCCGAGGCCAGTCCTAGGGAAGCAAATCCATAAAGGTTAGAGGGCTGTTCGGTACTGAACACAATTTTTTTCTTTCCCTCAATGAACACATTTGCATTTCAATCTGGGTCTCCTTCTTTCCCTCTCGAAGTATTTTCCTTTGGACTACTGGGATAAAGTATTAAAATCAGAGTGTCACTTGCTCACCCTGGCAGCACCCACCATCTAGAATGGTAACAGCATCCATTAGCACTGTCACAGATACGGATCCTCTACTCCTATTCCCACTGCAAAGCCTCATCTTCATCCCTGCCAAGGGTTTAAAATTTGGTGGAAAAATTAGCTTTTACCAAAATCCAGCATACAAGCTTTCAGAAAAGCAATGAAATGGGATGTTTGGTGGGGCTTTTTTAAGCTGATTTATTTCCATTCAGTCCCATTACAGAAGTTGCAGAAGTAGGAAAAGCAAAGATGCAGGTTCAGATTGCTCCATTTGCATTTCTATAGCTCATACTCAGCTCTCATTACAAGAACCCAGCAGCAAGCTCACAATGTGGACTGATGCTTTTGATAGCTGATGAAAATCACAAAGCAAGGGAGAGCCTGCATTTTTAAGTCCACTACATAGCACTTGCTTATTTAGATCATATAAGGCATTGTTTGCTAAATACACAATTTCAGACCAAATTGCAGGGTATTTTTCTTTTACCTATAGTCCAGCTTATTAAAGATATACAAGACTTGATGCACTGCAGCTTTCAAGGATCCAGAAATTTCCGGTACATTTTCATTTTGAAAGGAAAATATTATATTCTCTTATAGTTCCTTTCAGTTAGTGAAAATTTATTTCCTATGCAACTACCTCAGGGGTTGCAAAATGAAGTGGTTAAATTGCCAATAGAAACTATACGTGACATCTGACAAAAAGGGGAAAAGAGAAAAATAAAGAAAATTTTTGAAAGGGTAGAAAAATTCCTGCTGTCTTTTGTGAAATAGAATAGGACAAAAAATTGGTGGGGAAAGAAATGTAATTCAAGAACCTCTGGGGTATATTGCAAAGAGCAAGAAAGAAATTAAAAGCAATAAATAAACAGTTGACAATATCCCTTTTAAACCACAAAAAACAGCGTTTGTATGTTCAATGTGAACATTAACAACTGTTGTGTTGTCTGGATAGCTACAAAAACAGCCAACCTTTGTGAATCTGGATCTCAGATCGTTATCCTTCTCCCCTTCCTGCCACCCCAACAATAATTTCTGTGCTAATTACCAGCCATGCCAGTAGAAGAATCTGGCCAAAGCAGATCACAGGATTTACTTCCAGGTTCAGCACTGGTCATTAGGAATCACACAGCACACTGTTTCCAAGATTAAAACTACAAGCTCCTCTTTAGAGCACAGTGAGTCATCAGCAAGATAAAGCCCACAGCTGGCTGGAAGTTGATGTGTGTTGTTCTTCAAAGCGCAGAGAGCTCCCACTTCACCATCTTGTCCTCTATTCCAAACTATCCATAATCCAGCAATGGACACTTCCTGGGGCTGCAGCCAACACTTCCACCCTCTGCTGTGCCACTCTACCTCCTAAACAGCAGGAATTCTTTCACAGCAGACACCCCAGTTTTAACACCTCCATCACAGACTTAACCCATGACACACAGTGCGTGTGTCAGGGCCATCACTCCCCACTCCTTGGAAGACCCCTTCTTTGGGATTCTCACCACCCACCTTCTGCCCTGTGCCAGTCACTCCCTGAGCACAAAGCTGTGTTTTGCCTGCTTTCCACCCACAGCCTTGGGTTCTTTTCTATTCAGACTCGTAAAATACTCCTGTGAATGAGGCGGAGACCTGCAGGCTTCAGGCTCCCAACATAACCAGCTCCCACCGTGCAGCTGTAAGAGCAGAGAACTGACCCCAAGGAGCAAAGAAAGAAGCCAAGGACAGGGCAAACATCTGGTCCCTTCTGTCCACTGTTCTGAGCTGCCCAGTTCAGAACGGTTCCCCAGTCACTGAGGTCCCCGTGTGGATTCCCTCAGCATGACAGGAACTGCCATCCCAGTTTAAAGGTGTCTCTCCCTTCTCTGGCCATCTTAGAAATTGAAACTTAAAAGGCTTTCTAACATCAAGACCTCGACCTTTTTTGTCAAGTATGGCTGAAATCAGCTTGTGTTTTTAGACAAAATTTTAAAAAGAAAAAAAAAGGAAGTAGCAAAACGGATTAGTATACCCCATAAGCATAAAAATAAGTTATCTCCCAGAAAGTGGCAGGCACATGCTAATGCTCAAAAAACAGCAGATCCTTCCCTGGCTTCTGTGTAGCACTGAGAGTCTGTGGACAATGGTTCATGCCCTGACCCAGCCACTGACCATTTCGAAGCACACAGAGCATTACCTTGCCAGTTAAATCAGTCGAGCCTGTGTCAGAGCCTGAACCTCAAGCACCAGGACACGGGTCTCAAAACTGGACACATGCATTTATTTACACAGGCCTAAGTGCCACAGCTGCAACCACAGCTTACTGAGGCAGCTTACTGCAGCAAGGGAACAGCACACACCTACAACTGCCTCTTCCCAACTGCCTATACCCCAAAAATCTCGAAAAGCCAGCAGATTTACCACTGCTTACCCATGACTCATAGGCAGCATCCTCAGCAGATTGGGAAAAATTGGTTCAAGGGTCCTGTATTGAGTGACCGCTGTTTTCCCCTGGAAACTGAATATGCCAAGCAAGCCCCATGATGAAGAAAGCAGCTCTCTTGGGATGCTGAAGGAAAATGATGGATAACAAGAAAACAAATGTTATTTGGGAAAACGCTGTTTTGCAACAGCATCATGCAGTCGTTATCAAATGGGTTTCCTACACATTGGTTTTTCCTACCTGAGTTGTTACAATTAGCAGCTGATGTCTGGAAAGCTGGCCATTATACATGAATGTCTTCCAAAACTAGGACAGCCATTGAGTTCATACAGCCACAGTGCTGGCCACAAGACTATTTACACTGTCCTGGGAGCAAAATGTATTCCCAACGAGCTGCCCCCCAGCAAAACCAAAGGTATCACAGCTTGTGACCAAAACAGAGACAGGGACATGCCATCATGTAATCAAGAACAGCAGGCTCTAATGAAGCCACATGCTGCCAGTGCTTTCAGACTACAAATATAGCTTAATCATTCTGCAGCAGAGGCAGAAATCAGAGTAAACCCCTGGTCTCTACCACAGGTGATATCAGGTTGGCAAACTCTGAAGAATATCTCTACCTTTGAAATCTGTAGAGACAGGCTACAGATTCTTCTCCAAACACATTAACCTTTTCCTTTCAACAGGTTGTAGAGAAGTCAAAGAGCATTTCTGAAACTCCAACTAATACCAAATGTCAAGATCTTGGATTAATGAAACTGCAGGATGGGATTCCAAGGCTCTTTACTCAAGATACAGCCAAGGATGGTTTCTTAGGGCTTCTCTCAATTTGCTCATTATTTTGCCATCATTTTTGAAGGGCTATGTTTTATTTATGAAAACAAACAGGGTCATGAGAGAAAATAGACCCTTTTTCCAAACTGTCTTTCAGTCATCCTTTAGACAGAAGAATTTGGTGGAAAAAAACAAGCACATGCTTACCCATCATTTCTTTAGAGCTGCACAGAGATTGGCACAGCTTTTATGGAGGTGAGAAGCAGAAAGAGGACAGGCCTAGTCATTACCTTTGGGATGTGGCTGCATCATCTGAAAGGGTACAGCAGGGAACGCCCTACAACTGGCTCCCTGCCAGTCCACACGTGCACTTTGCAGAAGCACAAGCTCATGTACCAAAAGCACTTGTCTGCAGTAGGTCAGGTGTGTATCTGTGTAAAAAAAATCTTTTCTGTATCATTTCAGTATGATCCCTCTATAACAGCATCAACATAGCCAGGCAGCTCCCAATTCTCCCATAACTAGGTCTCTGCGCAGGACATGCACACCCAGAAACACAGAATCAGTCTTCATAGAAACCAGAAGAAGTTCTTGATGAAAGAAGGAAGAAAGATCAAAGTTATATCACTTAAATTAGTAGGGACCACAGCTGTACTGCAACCCTACTTTTGCATAGCAGCCAAGGCTCTCTAATATGCAGCCTCTTTTATTTCTACTCTCATGTCTGTTCTTTGTTCGTGGAACAAAGCCTGATCTACTTACAGATTTATACTTACATAACAATGCTGAAGTGGTGATGAGCTTTATTATTGTATTCATTATTATCCAGGTGGACTAGAACAATCTCCACCATGAATTCAGTTTACCAGGATGAGGATACATCAGCAGAACTGAATCTATGTAGGCAGCAGAGGCTGGCAGAGAGGAGGAGGGATGTAGTGAGTCACCCACAGCACTTTTCTGAAGCAAGTTTCTGCTAGATCTCTACATCAGCTTTTTGGCTTCTCTTTGCCTAATTCCTAGGGTTAAGTGAGACCACACAGGCTACAGAAGCGATCAATCAACTCCTTTTGGCACTTACAGCTGACATAGTTAACATCACAGTCTGAATAGATTCCCAAGGACATCTTGGGAATAGAGTCTCCTTGTCCTCTTCCAGGACTTCACCCACTGGCTAAGCCCTAGCTCTGTTCAGCCCATCTCTGGAAGCCTCATGTATCTATTTTCCTGGACCAGCACCCACTGGGGAACATCAGCTGCATGAGAGAAAACAAAGTTTTTAACAGGAGGAACACGAAGTCTGGGTATGGAATTACTGGGATACCTGAGCTGACTCTCTCACTTCCAGTAGAATTCTCCAATCAACAGTTCCAATAGACACAGTCTAAGCTTCAAATATTTCAGCCTCCTCTTGCCCTGCTACATGAGATTGCAGCCATGTATTGCCTGGAGAGACCCTAATTTCATATATGACCGGGGAGGACTTCATCCTCTGGGGTTCTTCTGAACACAAGGCCCTGCTTGGTGGGACACTCCTGATGCTTCTCCCTCCAGCCCCACACAGACCCTCTAAAACAGGGACAACAGACTGAGCAAATGACAGGGGCAGAGAGTATCACAAAGGAGGAAAGGAGCTTCTGCACCACAAATCTTTCAGATCCTAACCTAAAGCCTTAATCAGGAACAAGAGAAACAGCAGAGGAGGAGTCACCTGGGCAAGTCAGAGGAGAGTGGCAAAGGCTCCGTATGAACTCACTGGGAAGCTACACTCAAACACATCCCCCTCTGTCTTCCTCCCTTATCAAGCAGCAACATTTTGATTGTCTCATTTTAAATTTGAACTTTTTAAACAAATTACAACAAAGCTTATGTGAGGTTAATCATTCCCTGTTTCCTCTGGCATTCATTGTAATAGTACTAATTGCAATAAACACATTTAAAATTAATATGCATGTCATATGCATATATCAATTGCATTCTAATTTACCTTTGACTAACATCCATAGACTGAACGTGCTTTCAATAATAAAAAGCTCTGACAGAGCTTAACCAACCTCTGCCTGCCAGACTGCTCCCACAGCACTGGGAATCCATGACAGACAAGACTGATGAAGGGGAAAACATGCAAGCCACCAGCAGCAACTTGCAGATCCAGGCAAGCTCAGCATAAAACACAGAGCAAGGATGAGCCTTTTCTCCATGCTAAAGCCATAGCCACTGCCTGCCACTTTGGAAATGGGCTCACTCTTACAATTCCAGAGCACACTGATAAAATATTTCAGATCTGTTTGCAAGCAAGGAGGATTTAATTTTCACTAACACAGATGGTTTAGCCATTATCAGCCACCTCCCTCTTCACAAGACACAATTCTTTCCAAACATCCATCAGCAAGGCTCTGCCAGGCAGGGCTACAACAAGGAACAGCCCCAGCAAGACCAGCAGGAACCTTCAGCAGGGTCAGAGGCCAAGAAATATTTTTGCCAATACCAGACACAAATGGAATCAAGCGCATTGACTAAAGACTCTCTAGCTGGGATGCTGAGGTGTGGGTGACCTGTCCCACATCAGTTTATGCATTAGTTAAACAGACCACAAATGAGTAAAGGGGCACTGAGAGAAGAGCTGGAACAAATCCTGCAGCTCTTACACATTCCCTTCTCTGAGCTGCTTGTTCTGCCGCTCTGCCAGAGGACATGCTCATTACAGCAAGAATAAAGAGTGTTCCTGAGCCCCACAGACATATCTACAGATTGAAATAATTTTTAAGTTAACACCAAGATGTGAAACCCAACCAGTGCTGGATTTGCAGATGACAGCACACCTGCCACATCTCCTTCAGAGCATGCTGCCAGCCTGAGTGAGGAACAAATGAGATCTCACACGTCCACTCCTGCTCCCTGCTACAGGCATAACTCCACACTGAAGGAAGGATGACAGAGAAGCTCCTGGCTCCAGCTAACACTGGTGCTTGTCCCTCCAGAGTTCAGCAGCAGCACACAAAGAGGATGTGCATCATTCAGCACTGAAGACTCAGATGAGAGGTATCAAGTGAAAACAGCAGCGTAACTTGACAGCATCCCATCCCATGCCTGTGCCTACAGTCAGGCCTGCTCAGGCAGAAAAAGGGAAGGTTGAATAAGATGTTGCTGAAGAAGAGTTTTTACCAATCTTGATGAGCCATCAGAAAAACTTACCACAACAGAGTGCTAAAGATCTACTTCAGCAGTTTTATCCTATCTCCCCAAACAACCTACAGTCTGGCCCTGGTCTTACTCCAGCCTCTTTTGACGTAATCTTTCTTAAAACACTTTCAATGAGCACAATTCCATCTAAAAGTTCACAGAAAGAGAAAATTTATGTGAATATTGGAGCACAGTTCCGTCCAACTGATCTGACCTCTGCTCAAGGACCCCAAACCCAACATTTGGATTTTTCCAATTGCACACCAAACCAATGCCGAATGACCTATGAAGCTAATTCAAATTAACTGGCACATAAAATGCTTGTATGAAGGAGTTCATGAGTCAGCCATGGACAAAGAATGAGTCATAGGAGATACATAGGAGATAATTTTGAAGAATGAGTAAACCTGAAAAAAATCCCAAATTGCCAATGAACAATATGCAAGTAGAAAAACATGTTCAATTTACAAAATAAGTTAATTGCTATGAATTAGTCAGATGGCTCTAGTCACATAAACATATCTATTGTGGGCTGCTGTTGCAGTTTACATGTCACAGCTGAGCAATTTGAATCTCTATTAAAGGTGTCTCTGACTTTAACGAGAGTTACTGCAATGTATATCAACAACACACTCTGGAGATATACAGAAAGATATACCAGAAAGAAATCCAGTGCCACAAATATGAAGCTGCCTTAGCTGCAACAAGAGAGGACACTTTCCTGAGCACTCCCAGGTCCCAGCTCCACTGCAGGCCTCTCAGGGAAAAATCACACTCGTCCATATGCCTCCCAGGGCTCCACACCACTGGAAAAACAGAACTGCTGATTCTTACTGGCCTCTTCAAACTCACTGTTAATTAAGAGAGGAGATGGGAAAGCCTAAGGATTTGGTCAGCTCAGAGAACACAGCTAGTCCTTCCTTTGCTCCTGCAGCTGCTGAAATACCCCATGTCCCCAGTCCCTCCCTAATGATTAGGGGAGATCACCCCCAACATCTTTCCCCAGAGGAGGAAAAAAAAAAATAAATTCTTCTCCTGCCCATTTAAGAAAATGCTTTGTTCATAGGCTTTGCTCAGGCACCAAGTCACACCACCACTTCTGTTCCTTAAGCTCACATCCCTCCATTTGCCTCACCAGAGACAATACTTGCAGTCCCAGCAACACAGAAAAGGCAGAGGCTCCTGCAGCCCTCATATCAAACCTGCAGCCCTCTGCCTACCTGAACCCAAAACTTCCCCAAGCACCTCCCTCAGAGCAGGGAGCAGTATTCCAGAAGGTTCAAACAGAATATATTGGTTCAACAAAGACAGGTGACTTCTACAGTTTGGCACTCATTTGCTATTTCTCTCTTCCCACTTCTAGGTCACACAATAAAACCAAGCCCTGACAGAAGCACAACTTCTCTGCAGCACTAACGTTTTGGGGATATATAAGGGCACAATTACACCTTGACATCTCTCTGGCTGCAAATCTCACTCAAGAGATTCCCACTGTGTTCACTCCCACCCTCTCTAAGGTAACTTACCATCCCCACAGACATTCCTGCAATCAAGTTTAGATTTAGGTTCCACTCACCCTCCCCTCCTTTTAAGTTTTGCTTTTGATCTTTTGATTGTCACCAGTTCATAACAACTACAGTCCCACAAATGGTGACATTAACACAACTGAGAGGAACAACACCCAGAGATGGGGATTTCAGAAAGTACAGGAATCTCCTAAAACAGCTTTGACCCTCGAAGCATTTTAACATCATACCTCCCACTCCATGTTTCTGAGCCTTTTTACATCTAACCCTGCCTAAACCAAATCGTCTTGGAAGAAATCCAAGTCTTCTTAAAAGAAACAGAAACCCAAATCATGAGATAAGATTATTACAATTGGTTTTGTTTACATGGCTGAACAAAATTTAGCCTGACTTCCAACTGTGGCTTTACTACCTTCTTTTTCTTGTACGGTTTTTATCAACCTGTACATGTAGGGATGGATATGTGTGCAGGATGGTACAGTTTTTTCTTTAAGTTTTAGTCATGTTTAGTGCTATACAGTTCACTCATTGGTAGTCAGTCTCCTGTCAAACAGTTTGCAAAGGAAGTGTTTTAATTAACTAACTTTCTAAAGCTTCCAGTCACTGACCCCAGTTCTGCCAAGAATATTATCTGTCTCAGGATAAAGCAAATAGGTTTTATGACTACCTGCAGCTACCTCAGAGCCAGGACAACATCTCCCTGCAGAATGAAAGTAAAATAAAGCTTTTCAAGTAATCCCTCTCTGCATGCCAGCACTGGCACCCATCTCCTAGGAGACTCACCAATCCATCTAGTATCAGACCCCATATTTATAACCAACCCTTAAATCCCAAATGAGTAACAAAGCAGCGAGCTAAAGGCCCCCATGATTCACTGGTAGGAAATGTAGTCAGCATTCAATATCCTATGTCTGTTAATAGACCAACTAACGCATAATGCCAAATGGATCTGTTTCCACAGCACTGCTTGAAATGCAGAACATTTAGTCAGTCTGGAAAGGACTTTATAGTTATTGACACACAGGAGGGAAGAGTATTTATGCCTTTTTGGACCAGATGCTCAAACCTTCCCACCTGATAGCCACAGTCCTCCTAAGCAGGACTTGGACTCGGTTCCAAGTCCAGCAAAAATAACAGTAGTCATATACCCCTCCTGCCCAAGAAAGATCTGGAAGCAAATCCTCATGAAGCTGGGAAAGCTAAAAAATACCTGAAAAGGCATAAAAAACCAAAAGGATACTCATCAACCCCATCACACATGTTAAAAAAGTCGAAGCAGAAGCAAATCCGCAGCCACTGAGCAGTCATATAAACCCAGAGCAACGCTTAGTGAAATCTAAAGAGCTGATCTGCACTAAACCAGCTCTGACCCAGGCTGCAAGTGAAGCACAGCTGCTAAATTGTTACCCTCAAACTCCCAAGTGCTCTAATAGTTTTCCTTACAATCTGTGCCAGATCATGACAGGCAGGCTGAGTAACGTAAAAAACTGCCTGTGGTGACCAGAAATTCACGTAATGACCTTAAAATTACTTGTAAACAATTTTCATGAGTGCTGCAAACTTCAAACAAACACCTAACAAAATGCAGCAGCATTTTGGTCTGAAAGACTCCAATCCTTCCAGCCTCCAATGAGACCTGAAACATCAGGAACGGTTTCTTTTTTCTCACTTCTCCATTCCCATCCACTCTTGGCTACCTAGCACTAGGAGAATGCTACCTTTTGAGACACAGCATGTCCCCAGACAGCGGGGAACACCAGGGGAGTCTCATCCAGAAGTGCTTTGGTTGAAAAATCATCAGATCTATAAAGGCAGACAGGGAGAATAAGCTTTGAAATATACATACACCATAACTGAACAGCCCAAATGGCTGGTCAGTGCAGAAATAAACCAAGGGCTGGTTATGCAACCACTCTGACGCAGCACAGACCCAAGCTGCTGCCAGAAACAGTCGTCATATGCCACTTGACCACCCCCAGCTGTTCATTCCCACAGCAAACCTTGTGCCAGCCCCAATAAAATGGGTGATGGATTCTGGGGGAGGAAAAGATAGCTGAGAACTGCACAGACAAGCTTGGAGTCTTTGAGTCCCCCGCCTGATGGATCAGCTCCTTGGCAGTGCTGGCCCAGGGGAGGCCATGGGAACAGGCTGCAGCACAGCCAAACACAACAGCCTCAGCTGGCAGCGCACAAACAGTCAGATGGAATCACAGTGTGGCTACAGTCTTTTAACTTCTCCATTTAAGAAATGTTCCTGTCATAGAGCCTTCTATGAAATTGTTCATAATGTTCCTGAATGCACTATTCTGCAGGATGGAAATGCTATTACTGTCATGTTACCACCTAGTAACCAACAGAACTAAAATCCAGTCCATGACAAAAAAAACTCCCAGATAAAACACTGGATTGGAATAATCCAAGTTTTGCTGAAGCTTAGTAAACACATGGCTTGGAGACACTGCCAAATATAACGGAGTGGCAATGGGACAGCACTGTTCTATGATTTCAGGTTCTTTGCAGTAATGCTTTACAAATATATTTGCCCAAACCTAAGTTACATGTGAAGGATTTCTGAAGGGGATTCAACATGGAATGTACTGTGAGACAAGCTGCTGGAAGAGCTAAAGTTAGAGAAAGTTGAAGTGATCAATAAATGGGAGGAGTTATAAAGCACAGGAAGCACTTAGAAACATTTCAGTACCTAACTATTACAGCTTTGTCAATAATCTTCCTGCTAAACATCTTTCTAATAGCATATTCCTTTGACCAAAAGCAAGCATTTTTCTGCCCTTTTGATCTAAACATTTTGTTCTTATTCCACACCTGAAAAACTAAAGTGGTTCCCCACAACTGAATACAAAAGAACACCTTTGTTAAATATTATTTTTAAGAAAACAACCATAGATAAAGCACACACAAAAAGAGGGGGGAAAAAAAACCACACACACACACAAAGCCACGAGAAAAACTAAGGCACTTCAAAGAAACTTCTGCTTCTTCACACTTTCTTCCCCAAAATAACTTAAGTAGAATTGGTCAAAGAATTGAAGAAAAAGAAGGAAGAAGCAGCAAATAACTCAAACCTATGGGAATAATGAATGGTTGGTGAAATCAGTGTATATTTACCAATCCAGTCTTTTAAAGTCCCTCCTGCCCTGCAGAAGAAGGGCTCCTTTTTAACGAGAAGGAAAAAAAAGAACAACTTACAAAAGATCCTCCCTACCTGGCTCAAAAATCAACTGCAGGACAAAACAAAGAGGAAAAAAGCTATAACCTCTTTACAGTAAGGAGGACTGCAAACCATAAAGCTTCCCACAGGTGTCTTTGCTTTTTTTGAAATGATACAGCTTAAAAATCAGAAGTCCAAGATCATACATGGCTGATGTCTCATCACCAAAACATTCGACTTCCCTGAGTGGCAAGGAGACAAAACCCATTGCATTTATTCTTTTTCCAAAGGAGGAAGCTGAGTAGGAGGCAAGACCTGCTCCTGACTGCATAACAGCACACCAGCAAGAGAAACAAATGCTCACAGACCTTCATTAACTAGTTTGGGTCCCTGGCTGCTCCCATGCCAGTTTCAGTGCATAAGGCATCAAACAATGCTATCCACACTGATAGAAGCACCCATTCCCTCAAAGCTTTGGATACCAGCTGGAGAGTCAGAGCCTGCAAGACCTTACAAAATTTTCTGGGAGAAACAACCTCCCCATCTGGCAGGAAATTAATCACTTTCCCTCCTTCCTTGCCATCTTCCTAAGGACTGGAGTGTTCATGAAGGGCTGTGGAAGAACGGGACAGGGCAGGGACTCATCACCTCCTCAAAAAGGCACTCACCAAAAACACCAAGTGAACCGTGCTTGCAGGGATCTCCTTTCCTGCTATTACTCCATCAGACAGGAATGACACAGCCCCACAGCCCTACCCCGACTCTAAAGAATGTAACTCAGCTGGGTAAATGAAGAGCCAGGCAATGAAGGATCACCAGTTCAAGTCTCCAGCCAGCATGTGCCCAGGAACACATTCCCAAGCTCCAGCCGCTTCAGGGATCCAGAGCAGGAACTGAGCTCTTCCATATAATCCCCTCCCCTCAACCACCACCAAAGGAGAGAAACAATAAAGCACAAGGTACAGGATTAGGTGGTGCACAATGGGTGCCCATATCTATTTTTTCATTTGGGCTTTGGTACCTGCACCACCACTCCAAGCAGAGGGCTCTGGGTTCCAAGGACTCAATGTATGTGTGCGTGTGCACAGGCATGTGTGTCTTGTGCCTGGCTGAAAAATAACCAACCAAACAAAACCAAAACAACAACAACAAACCAAACAAACAAACTCCAAAATCCCAAAAGGAACATAACATTTTCAGTCACTCTGACTTTGTCCACCTCTCTTTAGGAAGGATTTTTATATGTCTCTACAGAACTCTGTGCAGATCTGTTTCTTAAATGTGGCTGTAGAAGCCAAGCTTTCAACAGCCAGTTGACCCAACACCTGACTCTGGAAACAAGAATCTCTTGTTAGCCTCCAGGATTCAGGCCTCCCTCCCCAATTCACCCTGAAGACAGGTCATTTCTACTTTTCCCCATGTAGCAAAAGGTGTCTCAGTACATGCTGTCATTTCTGTGCACTCAAGATTAACACTTAGGATCACAATGGAATTGCTAAAAGCTCCCTGAAAACATTTTATTTTCATCTCCATTTTCCATCTCTTGCTGCTATTAACCATCTTTATGTCTGTGATACCTCTTGTTGACAGCTCATCAGAATAAAACGTCTGTCATTTATTACAGCTGGGATGAGTGTGAACTTTAGGGAATAGGGACGGGTAACCTTTAGGAAACAACAGAGCCACAGGGTGACAGTCTTAGCACGTAAAGCTGAGTAAAGCACATGTAAGTATCACTTGCTCCTAAGTGCACTGGTGCAAGCAAAGGGGAATCAGATGTGCTTGGGCACAACAGCCAAGCAGGAACCTGCTGGCTGTAGCAGTCAATAGAATCACTGCAATCTCAAGCAATCTACAGGACTGAATAATCATCAAATAATCATCTCGTTAAGTTTCTAGAAATCATTAATTCCACCAAGTGTCAAGGTTAACAAGGCTCCTTTCAATATCAATGATTTGCCACAGAGGAATTCAATACTTAGAGATTCAACCACCACTATTATCGAAACATGCAACAGATAAGATGTGATTGCCTCCTTTTCACCCACTCCTACCACCAGGCAATCCCTACCCCACATGCAAGCTGCAACTACAGCTGCTCAGAAGTTTCTGACAGATTTCCCCCAGAAAAGACACCAACTGAATGTGTTTTGCAGAAGCACATTCATTCAGTGAGCCTTCTGCTGAAACGTAAGCCATGCTCCCAGTGCTCGGCCAGCTGCCAGGAGAAATCAGCTGTTATATGGCACAATGCAATGTGCATGATGCAGCTGAGTCTTCAGAGCTTGAACTATAAAGGCTTCCAACATGCACAGCTCTCCAGGCAGGATCTCCATTAACTTTGCAAACCCTGAACATGTTCAAACCATGAGAGAGTCACATCAACTCTGTGTAACCTCTAACCCTGTGCCACCTGGGAAATGAAGGTACTGCAAGTCCTCACGCAGCTAAAGGGCAGGATTTCCCCAGAGCTCAGACTTTCACACAGTAATGCAGAAATATCCCTTTTGCAAAATTAGTATTAACAGCACCATAAAGGATATCAGAGCAGTCCCTGGAAAGCTTTTTTAATCTCATGTTCATCCCCTCTTTATTAATCATGCTTATTCTCACAAAGCCTGAAGAATCAAGTCTTCAGGCTGTTTACATCTGAGATTAAGCTGGCCATAGTTGGAGCAAGTAGGTAGACTCAAAAGCAAGATATCTCATTCTTATGCAGACATCTTCACAGCCAAAAAAAAGAGAAGATGAAATATCGAACACTCCCAAGATGGCAACAGAATGCTTCCTAAAACACTAAGGTTTTCTAACTTCCCTCAAAGCATCAGTTAGTTTAACAGTAATAAAAGCAGACAATAAAACCCAGCTTTTAGGATTCCCAGTCACCAAACTCCACAAGCAAAACAAATTTCTTCTTATTTTTCTGCAAACATGTTTTAGGTTGTAGTCCCTAGGAAGAGGCAGTACAGGACACTACTGCACCAGCTGTCACATTCCAGAGGGAACAGCACTCTCACGATTTTTTCCCCACACCTAATGGTCAGCTAGCTAATAAACCACTTTCCAAACTTGAAGTCTAAGGACCGTTCTCAAGTCTGCCACCCTCAGTTACCAAGAAGCAGCCACATCAAACTGACAAACTCATTTAAGTGATCAGCAGGATTCCACAGGCAGTTACTGTACTTTGGAGACCACCAGTGTTTGGCAGATCAGTTTGGAAAACACAAAGGAAAGCTGGCTAAACATTACAGAAGTGTTAATTAGCCAGAACAAGAATCTGTTTGACTTCACGATGAGTTAAGGCAAGGTTGTTCCAGCAAAAATCCTTTACCTTGACTCTGCTGAGGGACAGTAACTCTTTAAATCATTCAAATCTCATTGTAAGATCACATTTTATAGCCCTGGAAATCTCAGTGCTCAATAACCAAACCTCTTGCTAAATCAAAGACGGGGAAAATTGTCTTCCTCTGAGGAAATATTACAATGAATCAGCAAGAACATAACTGTACCACTGTCTTCTAGAGTAGAGGAAATCAGAACTGTTTAAACTGGTATCTCTGAGACTCCTTTATGCTAAGTATCTTCTCTTCTTGTAGCTCTTTGATCCCCGTGGATACAATAGAATCCAAACAGTCACAGAGAAATGCAAGACAATTGTAGGCAGTCACCAATTTGTGACAGCATTAATGCCATACACCCCCTGCTACCAGCAAAGAAAAAAAAAGTGTGTTCAGTACTTCATAAAATTTGACTGGTTGGAGATTTTAGCTTTGCTTTATTTTTTACTTTCTGCTTGTCCAGGTCTCAGTACTTCCTGTTCTGGCAGGGGCTAGGGCACTTCCCTGCTCCCCCTGTGCTAGCCTTCAGGTCTGCCAGTTTTTGGGAAGCACTGCACGTGGTTATGGCGCCTCAAGAGAGACAAGGCACTGTCAGGCTGGAGTGGCATTGACAGTGTACTGAGTACAGGGCTCTACACTGCTCCACACAACAACCTTTCTTAGCTGGAAGTTAGTTTTGAGCCAAAAGTTGACTGGCAATTTTTGCTCCAACTGTCAGACCTTGATGCTGTCCCAATATCCAGAAGATGACAGCCATCAGGTATGAGACTTCTCCAACCTGGCTGCATCCTCTTAAAAGAGATCCCATTCTCAGAAAGGCTTTCCCTGGCATTCCAGCATTCTCCCACCAAGCCCAGCAGCTAGGCCAGCCAGCAAGCCACCAACAAGCAGGTGTTATTCTTCAATGTGCCTCCACTGTGCCGTGTTCTTGGCACACTACCCTGTTCAGATCCTATGATAGAAAAGTCCAGATTCTGCTCAGAGCAAGAATTCCAGTAAGGCAAAAGACTGGGCTGAGGACAGATCATGAGCTTCTCATAAGGACGGCTGTTTAAAGGAAAGTTGATTCACTGAATGTCAGCTGTTTTAAAAATATCTCACTAGTCCTGTTGGAAACGGTATCAGGTTTAAATTTTTTTATATAACTTTAGTCAGGGGTTTTGTTCACCTTTTCCCAGGGGAAGGAGAACTGAAGTTTCTTTTCAAAGGACTGTTTCACCACTCGAGTCCTGATGAACTTAACATCTCAACAAACCGGGAGTAGCTCAGAAAATACACAAAAGATAACAGCCATTATCGAACATCAACTCCAGACCTCACCCCGGCATGCTCAGAGACACTTGATCTGGGAAAAGAGAGGTAAGAGAATGAGAATGAGAACCTAATTAACATCAAAGGGATTGATAACCAATAGGAAACCAAATACTAACAACTGTGTAACTTGGGACCAATGAACATTGAACCAATGAATTCCTATAGGGTTTTGATGTGTAAGTATATGAAAAATCATGTGTGATGGAATGATTTTCTCTGCACAACCTGGCCAATGTGTGGATGAAATTACTTCTGTTGCACACCCTGGCCAGAACAACATCCTGGACAGAATAAAGTAATGCCTCAATTCTCTAACACTAAAAATGTTGGAGGGTTTTTGTTTTTCCTGCAGTTTCGGTCACAGTCCCACAGAAACATAAGGAGGGCCACTCTAAGTCAGAACAATGGTCCAATTGACCCACAATTCTGCTTTGCCAGAGTGGTCACTTCCAACACCTAAGGCAGAATGAGGTCAAGGTAAATATCCATAGCATTAACCCTAATATTCTCACAGTATCTGGTAATTTTTCATCTAAAGGGATTCTTTGAGTTCTATCTCATGACTAAGGCTACAAAAGACCAGCATGACAATTTACTATAGCTTAGCAAAAAATCACAGAGTTTCAACCTGCAGTGGCTTTATTTTGAAGACCAAAAATGCCATGAGGTTTCCTTGGCTCTTTTGTAGTCCCTGAAGGACAGCTGGCTTATTACATCGTCTCCAGCAAGTAAGGTGGAGTCTTGCAGTCTTACTAGACCTGGTGTTCTCTGTCCCCATCCTGTCCAAACCAGATAATGAAAAAACATTATACATCTGCATAGATCTGGCATGCCACCTATCTGCAAGAAGCACTGCTGGCTGTCTGGATCACATCTGTTTAAAGATCCATTTGAGCTTTTCAATCTATCTGGTGCTTTGAAATCACAGGGTACAGACAGGCCAATTATGAACAATTAAGTTACCACACGTAAGAAATTACTGTTTCTCAGATGAGCAGAGGTAATTGGCCATATGCACACTCACAGCCTAGTCCCAATGGCCAAAAAATTGGTTTAACTTGTATTTTGTTGTAACACATTTTGCTACCTGTTTGCAAGGGAGTAAAAGAACAACTGTAGTCAGCTAGCACAGCTCAGGGCATCACCTTTTATCTGTGTTTTAAGGAGATACACACAAGTAAACTGTTCACTCCTACAGTAAAACCTTTAGATATTGTCAGTGTAACTTAGCTCCACCTCAGCAAACAACTCACACTTCACAAACAAAACCAGTTTCATTCGAAACAGAAGCAAAGACCTTGCTATTTAAGTAAAAACATGGAGAAAAAATGCAGCAGGGAAAAACCAGATTTACTTGCCACTTGTTCCTCCTCCACGTAATGAATTCAGAAGCATATCTTAAACTGCATTTTCTTTCAAAACCACAGAAGTTGAGCATATGAATAACTTTAGTTCTTTGTCAAAATAGTTATAACTTTTCTTGCTTGCAGTAAATTACCTGGAAAAAAGACCACATTATTGAGGAAAATGACTACAAAACAACCACAGTAGACTTGGCTACAAGATGAGATAGGAGCAGGGGCAAACATCCTCAGAAATACTGGAGCTGCATTATTTGAGGGTCAGCCCTAATCCCAGGAGGGTAAATGGCTCACAGCAAAACATGAGAAGAACCAACTCTACAGAATTTATCACTCAATAACATCCCGCCTTTGGCGCACATTAATCAGGCTGTGATGAGAGCCAGGGAAGAGGCAGAGATGCACATGCGGTTGCTATGGAGTTAAAGGCTTGAAGGAGATACATGGAAACAGCACAACTGCATAGAGCACAGTTAACTCTTAAACTGCCTCTGTCTAAACAGCTTCCTGGCCAGACAAATTCATGCATACCCATTCTAAGAGAATCCTTTTAAATACCCAAGAGTTCCCATGAAGACTCAAAGTCCAACGACCAAAAACCATCAAGGAAGAGTAGTTGCTCCACATTAAAAAACAGGGAGAGACTGACAAACAACAGCCAGATGATACAGAAACTGAGCAAGGATGGAGGGATTAGAGGATGGAGCTGGAGGGAGAGAGGACCATGCTTTGCAGCATACAATCTCTGCCAGCTGTCTTTGTAGTTCAATACTTTGATCTGTCACACACAAGGGAGCAAAAGTAACTGCTAGAGATCCATGCAGAGAATGAGTTAACCCCAGACAAAAGGTAGGGGCATCACCATAAAATTTAATACATCCATGGTTCTGAAAAGTCGCAAGCACGCTGAAGTTCTAAGAAGCCCAGACACATCCCTTGCTCAAGAACACACATCTTGAAATGTTTGGACTTTTTCTGCCCCATGGCATCATTCAGCACTGCCTGAAAAAGCCACCACATTTGCTGATGTGAGCCCACAAGACTCACATATAGACAAGGATTGGGATGAGGCTGGCGCAGGACATGCTACTAGCACGGACTAAACAAGGAAGAACTTCTTGGAAGACAATTTCCTGAAGCAAATGTTTTAGGGATGGGAAAACAGTTCTGGGAGACCAGGCAGGTCAGGTAAAAAATCCTGAAGAGAGTGACAAACTTGCTGATGACTGAAGCAACAAAGCACATTTCATGGATAATCCAACCAGCTACTTCCAGATCACAAGAAGCTGCTGCACATCCAACTCCCTGCAGAGTTTCCTAGCAGGGGCTGTGTGTGTGTATATACATATACATATATATGTAGATAATCTGCAAAGTTTCTATTTTCTCCTCCTACTTAAGCAAGTCTTTTAGTGAGCAACCTCCTACACTGCTATTTTTACCTGCTCCTAATCAGTGTGTTCTTAAACATTGAGAGACTCTGAGAAGAGCAGTTCAACTCCTCCAGTGCACAGCCCACAACACACTGAGTAATATCTGGGTGGCAGCTCCTTCTCCCATCAGCCAGGACATGGTGTCTTGCAGAGCACTAGGGAAAGCTGGTTGTCAAGGCCTGGGGGGATCTCTTCTTATTCACAGGATGCTGAGCTTGAACTGAAGGTTCTCTGAGCACAGATCATTAGCACCATAAGAAGTCAAGTAGAGAGGACTGGATCCAAAGTCAGCGTTTTAAACGACTGATGTAGTAAATAATAATACTGAAAATAACCAGAAAAGCTGGTAAAAGAGTTTACTGCATTATTTTCTCCTCTCCTTTTTATCTCCTTTAATCATAAAGCTTTCAGTTTTCACTTTCAATGAATCATGTTCCATTGCCAGACCCAAACATGCCTGATCTCAGCCTCACAGGAGGCATTAACCTGTGGACATAATTCCCAAAAGACCAGGGTGCCTCAGTCCTTCCAAGGAGTCCCTGAGATTTATGGTAACAAGGAGCCCAAGAACAAGTAGATGGCACCAAATCCTCATGCCAGATGACAGCTCATTAATCAGTGGGCTGCACTCTCAGCTCCTCTAAAGGACTTTATCAGATGGGTGTTTATTTAAGGGGGGCCATTTTCAAATGCCCAACACTGCAGAGCTGGTGTGTTTTCATGGGTTGTGGTGATACCCTCTATGCTAGAACAAACCCTGATCATACTTTGTCTCTCCTCATCCATTTGTGCAGCCTTGCTCTGAAAGCAGAT
Source organism: Corvus cornix cornix (assembly GCF_000738735.6). Classification (NCBI taxonomy): domain Eukaryota; kingdom Metazoa; phylum Chordata; class Aves; order Passeriformes; family Corvidae; genus Corvus; species Corvus cornix. The sequence continues at coordinate 11,507,431 of NC_046336.1, forward strand.
GCTAAATTCTTTCTTGACTTTCAAGAACACATAGATCTTCCTTTGAAATAATCATTAATTCACCTGATTCCACAAGTCATTTTCTCTCTTGCAGCAGCATTAAAAAAAAAAAAAAATTCCACTAAGGCCAAAAGTACCAAGGGCAAAGCTTCAGATGAGACATCATAGAGAATCAGCACCCCTGCCCCAAAACCCAACTACACTAAAAGTCTTTAAAGGCAGTTCCAATTACTTCAGAAATGTTGCCAGCAAGACTGACTGCACCATGTTTGGGAAAAATGGCATCTTGGGCTGCATGAGAGTGTTCTGAGCAAATCTCAGCTTCCTGTCAACATGTACTATTTAAACCTCTGACATTTTAAAAGTTGACCCTATGGATTGATTGTAGGCAGTTCAATATAAGCATTCAACACATGATGCTTGATATTTAAACTTCCTAATTCAGATTATAAATGTTGACAGATTTATCTATGACTGCAGTTGACTGGAAAGTATCTGTCCTCCTATTTCAAGTTTCAACATTTTCCCCATTTTTGTAAATATTTATCACACCATTTTTAAAGTTGCTCAAAATACTTAAAACATTTTTTCTAGCACTGAAAATAACCATCAAAGCAATTTCCTAATCAAAGCAATATCCTAACATTTTTCACAGAGTACTTTGTCATAAAGTCCTTTGATTAAAGCTGAAACTTCTCAAGAAATTTTCAATTTTCTTGGAGAATTGATTGAAAACCATGTCAATAGTAATTCTGTAATCACTCTCCTCTCCCATGAGTCTTACACAGACTCATGATATTGATTTTATTCTCACTTTAAAAGTAGAAGTACATGCAGTTGAAATCTTTAAGTAAAAATTCTTACTCAATTTAACATTTGTCATAAAACTAGTAAACAGCAATGTGAAATATTAAAAATTTTTAGCAGGGCTAACATTTTTCAATGACATCACTTAAACATGAGAAAAATATTCTTTTGAAAGCAAAGTCACTTTAAAGAATATATTAATAAAGTGTTTTGAAAGATTTTCATTCTACTTTATATTTTCTTTCTTCGTCCAGCTGCAAAAAGAGCATAAGTGATTTTGGGGAAAATACTTTAGTATAAATTTTTAATACATAGTTTCCTGACAAAATATTAACACTCCTTACTGCAGTTTACTTCCTATGAGCATCAACAGCAGTAATCACTAGAACATGACCAAGGAAGCTCAAGCTCACCCAGGGCTCTCTTGCCTGAAACAAACAGAGACAATAGTCTGTATTCTCCAAACTCTCTGCAGACTGCACTCCATTTACTGAAGTAATAGTAGGATAACACCACTAAAAGAGAAATGCTTAACTTAGAGGGGAATAGCAGCATGGGTCACACTGTAGTCCTCTGGTACTTCTTCATACCCTGCATTCAGGGCTTGCTGCAGCTCTACCACACATGAAGGGAACTGCACAGGGACAGAGCCACCCCCCAGCACCTGATCCAGATCAGGCCCAGCTGGATACACACAAAGAATGGGCTGGTGCTTCCCCCTCTTCCCCAGAAATTCATACCTGCTAGCAGACCATTTTCTCTCCACATTCATACCATTACAGTCTAAGCAGGGAAAACTAGAAAGCAAGAATCACTTTGTTTCAGTCACATTCACAGTAACATGCAAATCAATATGTAAAACAAACAAGACATTGTCTGGAATTCAGAAAAAAATGGATGATATCTTTGCTGAGACAATCACCACATAAATGCATTTCACAGCCTAAGACTACAACACAAGTGACAGCTAAAGAAAGATAAGTCAGCTCATGTTTATTTTTTCAGGCAGCAAGACTTCAGACCAAGCCTTGGGTGGTCACAATTACATCACAGTCTCTTACAGTGATAAGCAAAATCTGCCTTCTAGCATGTGGAAGCAGGCTGCCAATGTCTGGTGGCAAAAAGTAAGCAGCAAGCACCAGAAACAAGTGTGCAAATAAGCAAGAAGGAAGCTTTTGCTCTCTGGAGCAGTTACAGGAGTCAGGGATGGCATGTTCACTCAGCACATCATCTGCTTTGATCCCTCTATTTATATTCAAGATAGATTACATACAATTACTATGTTTCTATGAAACCTAATTTATCTATTTATTACCATCAGTTCTGTCTCACAACCCCCTGCACAGAAGTGAAAGTTTGTTTACTACAAAGTTCTGCCTCTTTGAGCTGAAGTGGTTTTCTTCCTCACAATAGATTATTAGGCTCTGCAAAGCCAGTGAGACAAATCCATGCATCTGTGTTCCTCTGTGCAGTCTCTGTGGCACATGTCTGATACCATCAGAGAAACTTCTCTGAGGTTAAACAGGGCATAACTTTCAAGATTTCTCCCATGATAATTTGTAGTGAAAGAAGTTCCATACTCCAGCTCTGGAGTGCATTTTGACGGCTCAGGGCCAGTGTAGTTAATGGGAGTGTGGGACCCAGCAAGTTGAGAGGACCATGGCCTCACCGTGGAGGAGCATTTATCCATGCAGACCAAAGGTATGCCACAGAACCACATTCCTCCCTCAAACATGAAAACTCTTTGGGAAAGGTAGAGGCCCAAGAACTGCTGACAGGGGGCTCTTGATCTGGGCACTACTTTCTGTAGCACTGCTTGACTCAGTCCTCACTGTCACTTGGCCTCCCTACTCCCATCTTCCAGCTTGGCTCCCAAGTGTTTCAGCTCCCTGATCCACCCAACCACTACTAGGACTCCAGCTTCCTCTTCCTCCCTTCTCACATTACATCTCCTCTTGTCTCACCAGAAGGTGGCAGGTAATTGCCAGAGATCATTAGGACAGGCAGGAATCCGTACTTTCCTTCTGGGCTAAATACCCAAAGGAGTCTGAAACCAGCTCTACTCTCCAGTGCTTTACTCCCCTGTGCTTGGTTCTGAGGTAGGACTGTTCAAAGCTGTCTGAATCATCAGTTATCCCTCTAAAGAACTTGCCTCCTCTCACCCCTGCAGCATTCTACCAGCCCCACTCCAATCCCCCAGTGATGCAGGGCACCCTCTTTCCAGCAGCCAGGGAGCCCAGCTGAGTGCATTAATTGTTCCCTAGACACTGCCGTGAGGCTGATCCACTAATCAGGCATAAGAAAGCCCTGGGGAAGCTCCCAGAAGCCATCCCTGGAGTAAAGCCTGCCATTTTCCCCTCACGCCAGCTCCCCAGGCCACAGCTACAGACAGCACAGCTGGGACAGAGTAGGAGCCTGGATTAAAAAGGAGCAATTAAAATATGGATGGCAGGAGTTATGGGATGCCACTGCCCTCTCCGCCTCTCACCTACCCCCAGCCTATTGGCCTTTAGGAGGTGGGGGTGAGTCAGCCTGGTTGCTGTGAGCACTGCTCAGTCATAGCCAGAACTGTTACCAACACCTTTACACCTACAGATGCTCCTGCACAGCACCAGGAATGCTGCCTTGGGAAAAGTTAACTCCATCCCAGCCAGACCCAACACAACACCTCTGGCTGCAGACTCACAAATTAGATCCTTCTATCTATCTCAGGATACACCCAAATAATCAGAAAGTCTTCTTTTGGATAGATATCTTCAATTGGAAAATTAAATAAACTAGGAAAGATGCTGGGAAGAGGAGGAAAACACACTGGTTGCTGATAATAAACAAGCATGTCTTGCAAGCTTTTCCCAGCTCCTTGGCAACCAAAAAAGTCACACAAGAGAGCAAGGGGCAATTGGACAAGTGGTTTAACTGGATTAACTGCTTCCAGAACAATAGCTTTAGGTGGATACAGGAAATCTTTTGTATATTCCCACATCTTCACCATCCTGTACTGGTATTACGGGCCCCCAATAAAATCCAGGGAGACTTCAGACAACTTGTATTCAATCCAAAGGAAACAGTGGAAAAACAAGAGCTGAGATCAAGAAAGAGAGACCTTTACCTTCATGTCACTTTTGCTCTTCATTTGTTATGCCCATATTAGAAAATAAGACAGGTCAGGGCCTATTTTTTGGTCCAGAGACCACTTGGCACATCAGGGTCTGCCTTCATCTGGATGAACTTCCTTTCTCCCCAAGACAAGGTGCCAAAAGCAAACACTCTTGGGCTACCCAATCCTCTAAACCAGGTCTGAGTTTGTCTGAAAATGTTTCTTGGCATGGAACACAACATGTCCCATGTCCAATGCTGGGGGACACCAATGGCCAAACCATCACTCTCTCACATCAGGCCAAGCATCCAGGAGCAGTGAACATCCAGGAACATCCTGGACACCACATGACATGAAACAGGTAAGGCACATCCCTCCTGAGGTGGGCACTGGGGTCCCACAGACAGAATTTGCCATCGTTCATGGGCCCAGCAGCACAAGTTTAACGGAGAAGAGTCACTGGCTGCAAGCCCAACATCTGACAGACTAGTGTCTGTCCTAGAGGCAGAAAATCTGGTCCACAGAGATTAGAAGTGCTCTGCCCATCTTTCTTTGTCAATAACCTCCTGGGGATGGATGACATACGGATCAGCCCTCGGCAGCAGGGGAGGTGGCAGTGGGACAAGGGTGTTTTGCTAAAGCAGCAGTGATGTCCTTCAGCCTGGCTTTCACACACACACCTTTCCTCTTCTCTGCAGTCTTTCCATACAAGGAATCTCTCTTTGCAAGCAGACCTGGTGCTGGCAGAAAGAAATAATCTTTGACATATTTCCTGGGGGGGCTTTGATAATGAAAAAAGAGTTAAACACTAGCAACACCTGACTGGCCTTCCTGCTTTCTTTTTATCATTTTAATTTTTTTTTAACTGTTTGAAAAAAAAACCACCAAAAATAAGCAAAACAATGTCCACATGTCAGTCGTCAGATAAAAGCAATTTTGAAATCTGATGCTTATGTAGCTCTGTAGGCACAGTAGATATTAATAATTCAACAAAATATTATAATCATTACTATATTTGGCAGTGTAAGAACAGTGCATTTTAGCAGAATTTCTCTCCAAATCTCATTGCAACAGCCATTAATAAATAAAATGCAATTCAGTGCATTAAATGTGTTGTTTAAAGGCTAAATATTTCATCAGAACTAATTCATTTTAAATAATCAGACTAGGACTCTCCTCCCAGCACCAGGACAAATCTCAGCTCCATACACTTTCCACACTTACAAATGAAATTATGTTTCAAAAAGCAAACCACAAATTGAATTCAACTGGAACATCTACACAGCAGCTCTGAGACTACAACCCACTGGATCACATTCAAACAGGCCACAGGTCTCAAAACTTTGTTATGCTGTTTTTGCCACCCAAGAAAATTTAGATTGAAAAAATACAGTAGAACTATTTGCATTTATTGCCTGCCTTGAACTGTGGCCAGTGTCTGATTCCCCACGGGAAGGAGAAAAAAAAAGGCATGTTGGTCCAGACCTCAGCTGCCAATAGCTACAGATAGCAGTGCTTATCCAGTGCTTCCCACCAGCCACTCCACAAGGGCTTTGCAAAGGAGGCCAGGTGCCTCTCACAGGCGGGGAAACTGAGGCACAGAGGGAAACAACTTGTCAGCAGTTAATATAAAGCCTAAAGGCTGAGTTCCTACATATTTCTGCATCCTGCACAAGTGACGCACATGAAAGCTCTACCCCATTGCCCCCTAAGGCACTCATGACTCCATTTCAGTTGCAACTTTATGCTGGCAAATGCTACTTTTTTTTCCCCCTAAAGTTTCTTCTTGTAAATCAGGAATGCGACCAAGTAATTTAGATCTGAAGTGCAACTCCCCCTCCACTCGCAAACACACCCAACCTACCCAGCCATAAATTGGTGAGTTTCTAAATCAGGATGAAGAGGGAGTTTGATTTTAGTTTCTGTCAGCTGGTATTATTAGCAAAAAAATGCTAAGAAACCCATATTAAAAATTAAATAAATGACAAACCAAAACTAAACAACTCAAAACAAATAAACAAGCAAAAATCACACATGTTTTTCAGTTTGAAGTTTCCAGTTTAAAAACTTCTTCAAAAAAAAAAAACCAAACAAAAAAAAAAAAAAACCCCAACAAACTAACAAACACAACCAAAAAACCACTCTCTAAACTACCTGTCATTTTCTGGCCACCTCCAGAACAGTGTGTGAGCATCCACCCTGCTGACTGACAAACTGACGTCAGCAAGGTAATTCCTGTAATTAAAACAAAACAACATGACCTTACAAGCAGGCCCTGCATCAGACACTATAATCCCTATTTTTACCCATGGAGCTCACTGCTTTCCTCCAACAAGAGCACATAAACACTGCAACCTTCTTTTCACTGACTTTACACCAAGACAGCATAGCACAAAAAAATCACAGGGAGCAGTATTTTCAAGCATGACTTTCTACAGTAAAATAGAAACTTAAGGCCAGCATATTTTGTATCTTCTAAATTGTGCTGAATTTGCTGTCATAACTATATAATAAATACTTTGTTTTAACCTTTTAAAATAAAAGTATCAGCTTTTCCATAACAAAAAATTCTTTAAACAATTCCTTAAAAATTAGGGAGATGTGATTTTTATTTTGTTGGTTGGTTGTGGTGGTGTTTGTTTATCTTTTCTAAATCAGAATGCAAGTATGTGCTTTGTCCAAGTCAAAGCCTGGGGAGACCTGTCAGGGTGGTGATGGGGGTTAGGGATTAAACCCAAATTATTTCCCTTCTGTCAACCAGCCCACACACACTCAAAAACACCAAGGTGAGCAGTCAGTTATTTACAGAGCTCTCTGTACTACAAATTCTTGATTCCAGAGAGATGCCAGATACAATTCACTGCCAGATACAGCTGTGCTACTGAGCAGTGTGACATTGGCAATAGATGGACTTTTGGTCTCGTCCAGCATATCTGATCTTATGATCCTGGGCACAGGTCCAAACCCCTTTAAACTCAATAGAAATGCAAAGAATTCACTGGCTTTGAGTCAGACCTTATATGACAGTGGACAAGAGCAGCTAGAGATATTTAACCTGTCAAGGAGAAGAGTTAATGGGAGCTTGCTCTTATAATACACCGCCTTTACCACACTGTCTGTTTGTGCTTTAAGTCATTCATCCTCAAGGGCTAAGGAGCCTTAATTTCTGAGCCAAAATCCAGATTATTTCTCTGGGCTTTCATCAAGACACTGCTGCACCAGTCAGATGAGCCAGCAGGACCTGAGCTAGAGGGGAACCTAAACCCAGGACCAGTGAAGGACCAGCACAGCATGGCTAGAGAGGTCACAGCCAACAATGGAATTTGGGAAACTGATCCAGAGCTCAGGCAAGGAGCAAAGCGGCAAGAGAACACACCACACCACCAGCCAGGATGGTCTCTACCACAGCAGTAAAGAAGCCTCATTTTTGTTTGACGTGCTGTTTGGACATTGCTTGGTGGAACTTTGCAAATGAAGCCCTCATCATCACTCAAAGCTACTTCTAAAGGACTGCATTCCTGGATTGCTCAACCCCTCCAAGAGACACCACTGCTTCACCATGCAGTGTGATGGCTTCTGACACTTGGTAATTTATCACTGTGTTGATGCTTTCCTGGCTGCTGTTATGAAACTCAGGTAGAATCACAGCCTTGCAGATGGAAGGGGCTTTCAAATTCCATCCCATCCAAGCCCACCAGCCACCAGAGAACGGGAAGGCACATGGATCTAATTCTCATCTTACTGAAATTTCATCAGTGTATCAGCACTGACTTTGAAGGTATTACTGTTGCCCTACTCAGCATCAGGAAGATGAAAAATATGCCCTTGAAATAAAACATGCTGCTCTGACAGGAGCTCCTGCTTCATCAAGCTAAGGTCCTTATTGAGGCAAGATTTTATTGCAATACCAAGGATTTAAAACAAGCACAGCAGTTTTATTAAAGAGAGAACAAAAGACAAACCAAAGGGTTCCAGTGACAAGTTGCTCCAGGCAAAAGTGAGGGATCCAGAACACCATGTCCAGTCTGGCAAAGGGATCACTCACAGCACTTGGTCTGTCTGGCCAAGTCTGTGTACTATTTATCTACTCAGCTGAAAAAAAAAAAAAAAAAAATCTCCTCATAGCAGCTGTTTCTACAACAAGCACAGAACAGCCTGGCAACCCCAGCTCAAGGCTACAGCATGGCACAGTGTTTAAAAGTCTGGTTTGCTAGTTTATTACAAAGGGTTTCCTCCCTCCAAATTCCAGTCAGGTGGGTACTCGTGACCTCTCAAAACAGAAACCCCTCAGAAGAAGTGAAGATATTTAGCTAAGCAGTGAACTGACAGCCCACAGTGGCCCAAAAGACTTTGAGAGACACCACGTGCACCAGGAAGGGATATCCCATCTTCTTCCAGAACAAGCCCAATAGCATTTAGCATACAGTTTAACACTGAGATTTTTATTCTAAATATTCCAGAAGAACAGAGACTTGGCAAGTTCCAGCTTGGCAATTCTCACCCTGAAGTGTTCAAATCACTGGTAGGCAATTAACATCACTGTTTGCATTGCTAATGCACATGCTAGTGCACTTGAATATCCAAGTTTCTCATCAGAGCAAGAAAGGGAGAAAGATACTTGCCCACACTATGGCGATACCTGAGTCTTCCTCCCTTAAGTCACAGACTTAGTCATGTTCCCCACAATCAGACAACTCATTTTCACTGTCCCAAGTTCAGGACAATAGAAAAGAAAATACAAGACAAATGAAAAAAAAAAATCAAGGGCACAAATTAAGGGAGATACATAAAGATACATAAAGACACCTAAAGACCCAGACTAGCAAAACTAACTGCATACAGAAATATTCACATTAGGGTCCTGCCCACACTAGCATAAATCAAGTTCTACTGAAGCAACACCAACATAAAATCACCATAAACAAGAGTGGATTTGGAACACTAACATCAGCTGAACAGTACCCCTTGAAAGGCTAATAGGTATTTACTGACATCCTTCCTCTCCCTTCAGTTAATGCCAGGACAGATCATTTTGCCAGTGGTCTAAAGCTTTAGCTTTCGTGACAGCAATTTATGCACCCTGGCAGGTGAGAATGACCCATTCAGCATAAATAAGAAGGAGAAAAGCCTCCTGACAGTATTTCTCTCCCCAGTTCTTGTCTGAGACAATTTCAAGTACCATTCAGCCATGGCATGTCTAACCCAAATTGACCATGTCCCAGACTCCTGGGAGTCAGATCCCCTGACTTCGAATAATCCCTTTCCTCCCTTCTCCCCCAGCAGGACTTAGGCACAAAGCAGTACATCATCAAAACACTGTCTAAGTTCCCAGTGGCTGTGCATGCCTTGCTCAGGGGACTGGTTTTTTCTCCTCTGGTGCTAATTCCATCTATTAGGTTCATTCTCTGTCCATGCCCTGGGCAGGAGCTGCCGTAGCAGAAGGATGCCCAAGAAAAATGCATCAGGACAAGTCAAGCACAAGTGTGCCTCTGGAGGCAGACCATTTAAATAAAGAATGAACCAGAAAAAGCTGCCAGCTGCCCTGTAGCCAGCACAGTCTGTCAACAAATATTCACCACAGGGGACTATCACAGGAGCAAAACACCTTCTGGCCCCATGTTCAGGAGGGAGAAAGCAAGCACAAAACTGACCAGTGTGCCACCCCAGGGACTGGCACAGGCTGGTGTCAAAAAGTCAGAAACAGCAGAAAAGGCCACATCTGCCCCAACACAACTGATCATCTATGGTCTGTAGAAACAAGCTGGCAGGGAATGCCCACACTGCCTCCTCTTCAGGAAATTCAAATTCCATGTATGAAGATGAAAACAATGGCAAAGTTCTGCATCTGTATCATATACATCATCCTTTAAAGACACAGAATTTGTGCAAGGTGCTGTACATACAGCTGTGTGGGGAGGAAGCCTCTCCTATTCCAAATGTTTATCGTTAAACATAGTTTTCTACTTCTCTCTTAAAACCCTACAACTCCACTGGCATTTTCTGGAAAAGAAAAAAATGCTCTTAGCTCAGAACAAAAAAGGTTGAAAGGAGAGATCCCAGTTAATTGCCAGCTCTTTCCCGCCTTACTACCATTCCCTCCCATCTCCTGATCAGTGAGATCTGCAGACCAGAGCAGAGCAGCACTGAACCCAGGGAGGACACGCGCTTTAGGAGAGCTCCAAATTCATCACACCAACAACCATGTTCAGCCTACGGAACCTGATGTAACTGAGGGTTGCCAAATCCAACTGTGACGGGCACAGAAAAACCTTCACTCTGACTCATACCAGAGGCTGTACAAGTCACTGCCACTGTGCAAAGACCACAGCAAAGGAAAGAGGAGGAAGGGACCTGCAGTACCATATAATAGCATCAGAGCCCACAGATTACAGCAGGGGGGTGTAGAGAAGGAACAGAGGAAAAGCAGGAAGAATCAGACTATGGCCCCAAATCATCCCTGGCTACATTTTCCTAATTACATAGTTATATACCTAGTTCTATAGTTATCAGGTTACATATCCTTACACACATGTAAACATAGGCATAGTGTCCTCTACATTTCTAAAACACTTTTTTTCTTTTAAACCACGTAGTGATTAAAAGGGGATTTTAAAAGATGTAAAAAAGCACAGGAAGCTCCACTCTGTCCCCTCCCATCCTACTCTGAGCTGCCCTCATGCAGCTGATTTTGACAAACACAGGTACAGCAAGCTTTGTTTTGTTAAACCTGTTAGGTACCAAGGGCAATAAATGTTCCAGCCAACTCTCTGAGGTAAGAATGCACAGCATTAGACAGGGCTAGAAACAGAAACAACAGGACTGAACACTTTCACACACACATCAACTCACTCCTGCATCCTCACACATTCCATGGATCAGCTCTGGCCTCTCACCCTTGTCTCCCCCAGGGTGAGCACGTGAGGAGAACTCTGGCTCATTCCAGCCTCAGAATAGCATCCACTTAGTCAGTGACTTTCATGACTGTTAAACTTTGTCTTTGGGAAAGAAAATAAGAACCTCCTCTTTTACAGAAGACGTAGCATTCTCAAATGATTCACTATTTTACCATGCAACATTTGATCTCATTCTGCAGAATTAGACCTGCCTATTTCCCCTTTCTATGAGTTGTTTCTCCATCTCCCCAATCCAGTTTATTGCCTGTTTCCAGTAGCACTACAGGAAGCACAAATAAATTTTTTTTTTTAAAATCCACAGAAAGATGAGAGCCCAAAGAACAAAACCTCAGTGCAACTCAGAAAGGCAGGCTTTGTTAGTTGCAGTAACAAGGAGGAACAAGTAATGCAGATAATCTGAAATTAATTAAAGGGAAAAGCACGTAGCATTGAACCTGCCACAAAGAGGTGCTGTATGAGCAAGCTGAGAATGCTACACTATCAGCAATGTTGCCTTTGATTAAAGGAACTGAGTTTTCAGGCAGGGTAGCAAAAACCAACATGAACACTTAATTACGAAAATTAAGGACTCCTCAGTGCTGATGCTGGAGCTGTGGTTTAGGTGCCTTGAAAAAGAAACAGTTTCTGCTTTGGATCAGCAGACCACGCTATCTGTGAGTTAGCATAGGAGGGATAACTTTGGAATCTTGCGACCAATTTGAACTGAATTCAACAAGGGATAAAAGGTCACAGAGGTGCAGAATTGCTCTACGCTGAGCTGAGGGAAGAAGCAGGCCCCAAAATAGTATCTGGCCAGAACCATAAGCCACCCAGTGTCCACTTTCATAGCTGGCAGGGCTCCAACTGATTGATTCATCAATCACAGCCAGCTCTACAGCACACCTGTAATGCTCAGCCAAGGATACCTTGTGCCACTCATAACCCCTCCAAACAGGCAGCAGAAGGAGGGATCATGACAGAGATGACAGAAGACACAGAGAGAGAGAAGAGTCCTGGAAGGGCACACAGTTAAGTGGCTGCAAACTTCTTTTGCTTGACAAAATGACCAGGCATTTTACTCATTTCCTGGTCCTTCAGAGAGCAGACAGCTCTCACAGGTCAGAAAACAAAGTGTTCAGCATGGCTACTGGGGCAGGGCATCAAAAACACTCAGCAGAAATCATAATCTGGTGGGCTGCCCTGGCCAGATCATTTTCTGCTTTATTCCATATCCCACCGTTTTCTGAAAGCCCTTCTGTTAAAGGCTCAGCTACTCATAGGTAGCCAAACAATCTCTATTATACTTCTGTGACACCTGATATGGACACTGTGACTGGATGGGGCTTTGTCCTGGTGTTGCTCCAACCGTTGCCAAAGTACACCTGAATAAACATTCTTTCTTCTGAAATACCAGTTCTCTCTAGTAGCATGGCTATCACACCGGTTTGCAATCTCACTGTCTCACAGGCAAAGCTCTTTTCAGGCAAGGTACAAATATGTTTTTCAGGGCCCCCCAGAACAGCAGGCAGGCCTGCCTCTCCCACCACACACTGTGTGCACAAGGTGACAGGTCTCCTTCACGTGCAGGCTCACCAGTCCTGTCCTGCACCAGGCTTTTGGCCAAACTGAATGAAAACCCTGTCCCACTCCAAACACAAGATTCATGCAAGTTCAGAGAGCCAGTCTGTCTGTCCACAAGTGCCAGGCCCCAGCCCCAGACACCCACCTGCACCCCCATCCATGCTTCCACTGTAGTGTCAAATACTAGCAACATTTGGTTGGTTGGGAATAAAACTAGAAAGACACTGTGGGTGGTAGAACAAGGACATTACTCCTCACATGCTGGCCTAGCCCTCCACCTGGCAGAAGACTGACACAAGGAAACCCAACCATGCCCCACCAAGAGGGCAGAAAGCAGATTCATTTGCCCTGTCTCACTCAGGAGTGCTTCACCTGCACCTGGTGTTGGACAAAGACTTTTCCCCTTTGGCTGTGAAGTGGAACATAAATGGTGGGGAAGCCACCTTAACGAGCCCAGAAGCCTACAAAACCCTTGAACTCTGCATCATACTACATTACCCCAGGTAAAATTGCACAAACAGGCACTCAAAAGTACACGTGCTATCATCCTAAATTATTCCAACTCATTCCAAACAATCCACATATTTCAGAGTCAGCTCCCACGCCCCTCATCAGACAGATGTGATGCCTCTCCTGTTTGCATTTCCAATGAAAGCCCAAATTCATGGCTCCCACAGTCTCATCATGTTGATTCTCATCCAGCTCAAAAGGAGCTGCAATTTCAAACAGCTTGATCTGTGCAGCCAAGCAGGTAAAGGGACTGGAAGAGCAGACAAAGATGGTCTTAAAACACTTTGAGACAGAACTTTGCAGTGCTTTAACTTGATCAATCTGTTAATGATTTTAGCTGTGCATGTTCTACTTTTCTACTCTTGAGAGCCCTGTTCTTTTCCTTCTTAAGTCCTCACCTATTTTTCCTTTCTTTCATGAAATCCCTTATAAAAAAAATATACACAGCATCTAAGCTGCGGCAATGAAGTAAAATAAGTCCTTTGTTATTACGTAGACACATCAGTACTGAGTAGATCCAGAGTAGATCCCTCCTTTCTTGCATGCCTCAGTTTTCTCAAAAAAATAGAAAAAAAAGGCTTATACTACTGACCTTCCTTTTAATGACCGTGGGAATACACAGCTGAAGCAGGGAGCAGAAGACCTTTATAAGTACAGTCATGTCTGTCATTCTGCAAGCTCCAAATTGGCAGGCTTTGGTGGTAAAGGACAGGAAGACCTGAACAGAGAGATGTCTCCATATACACAGCCATCCACCCCACTGCCTTGTGCAGAATGAATTCACCTCCCAGTTTTCTAACAGGCAAATAAGGCCACAGACCAGCCAAAGATGCCTGCACCTCATGGTATTGACCACAGCTGGGGAGGGATTTTTCAAACAGTCACCAACTGCAGGGAAAGACTAACAACCAATTAAAGGTCCCACTCCCTCCCCACCTGCACCCATGAGGTCCTAAAGCATTTTGGCAAGAGGAAGATAATCATGTTTTACACATTCTCTTCCACCCAACAGCTTTTGCAAATGTCCATCCATTTCAAGCCTCAGCAACAGCCCTTCACGTGAGTTAACTCTTCCTTGTAGATACAGAAGCCAAGACATGGGGCAACACACAAACTTTAGGCACAATGGCAAGACCACGAATCACAAAGACAACCTGCATGCACAGCCTGCTCTCCTCTGGCACCCAAGGATGCACATCTGAAATCAACCCATACATTACTCTCTGCCTCAAAAGTCAGCAGGAGCTCTGTGTCAAGTCTTCTGCTCCATTAACCCCTCACTGGGGTCCTGTACCAAATCCCCATGAGAGGCTCAAACCACTTCTGGAGTCTACCAGCAGCACCACTGAAGATGTACCAGCAGTAACCACATGTTACAGACTAAAGCAGTGTCAAAGCAGTTGCTTCCAGCATCCCAAGTTCTTCAGCCCATCATTGACCTAAGTGATTTGCAGTTGCTCGGTCCTAGTTTTTTTTTAAATCCCAAACATACATTTTAGTCCCAAAGAGATCGGTATGTGCAACCATTATTCCCAGGAAATGTTTCTTTGTCCCACAGTGAAGTGGCTGGTAAGAATTCAAATTCTTTCTGTTCCTCCACATCCACAAGAAATGAAAAGAGGAACACAAACACTAAGATTTGTGCAACACCTTCAACTTCAAGAGTGCCAAGTGGCAGGGACCTGTCAGGGCAAGAGCATCCTCTGTGGATCAGGCACAGGGAGAGAGGTGATGGAGCCCAGTTCTCCTGCCCTCCCCCGTCGCTGTCGATGGTGTGGGAGAGGGAGCAGATCGGCATCGAGGTGGGTCTGTCAGCAGTGACCCTCGGGGGCTGGCGCCGACACAACGGGGCAGGGCAGTGGGGGAGATGCAGGGTGCAGCCAGAACCCGCATCGCTGCCTCCCGCGCCGCACAGGTCAAACACGATCCCTCTCCCACACCGGCTGCACCGCCGGCAGCTGAGGGGGATGCTGGAGGTTTTATAGGTACATGACTCAGGCTGGAGGGGACGGAGCAGATGAGAGACTCCGGCACAGGGAATCCCATCTTCAGGAAAAAGCCTGACAGCGATTAGAGACAGCACAAAGGGAGACAGCATCAGTGCACGGGATGGCAGAACGCTTTACCATGAGCGCGTGTCTGGTAGGAGTCTCCTCTCTCACGGAGGGAACCCCAGACAGCGGGAGTTTCCCAGAGTCAGTGACTCCGAGCGGGTTTCCATATCGATATTCCAGCAGCCTCTGCCTCCCCAGCACGCAGTCCCGGGCTCCAGCAGCGCTCCCTCCCTTTCTCAGATGCCCACGCTCCCTCTAGGCGCCCGGCTCCGCTTCCCTCACCCGGGCAACCCGCACCCTTCCCTCAGCCTGTGCCCGGGGATCCACACCCCGCTGGAGCTAACTAAAACTGCTGCTATTTGGGGCACGCAGGCCCTGTAGTGCTCTGCAGAGCTGCCTGGCCGGCGATTGTGTCGCGTGTCGGGATACGAAGAGGAAAAAACACCGCGACAGCCTCAGTGTCAGGGCTTTGCCACTCGTTTTAGTGGGAGAGCAATCAGGTCTCCTTCAGCACCGAGAGGGATGAACAAAAGAGAGATATGATCACTCAGCATCAATCTGTTCTTACTTTTATTGCATTCTGGGACTCCAATGGTTATGAGGGCTGGAAATTGACCCTAAAATTTCCATGGCAGATTATTTATCAAATATGTTTATACCCACGCAGCCACGTTCTACAAACATGCAGCAAATTTTCTTTGGTTCCCTCAGTCTCATAACACCCCATAAAGGCAGGAAAGGAAATACTTCCATGCTCTCCTTTTTGCACGGAAGAAATACTAACAACAGTGATGTGGTTCTCCCTGAACATTAAGGGGAAGTTAGGATTTGGGAATTTGTTTACCTTGGATTCCTACACAGAGCTTAAGCAAACCAGGAAAGTTGCATGCAAAGGTGTGACTGCAGCAAAGTATATTCCGGCTAAGGGATATTTCAGCTTAAATTTCCTGTTGGGGTCCACCAACTATGTCACCAGAGTAGTCTCCAACATGGCTTACAGCATGGGTCAAACTCGCACAGAGTAACAAACTGAGCCAAGCAAGAGACGGTGAAAGGCTGAGCACAAGAGAGAAGGCAACTCATCTGCCAACACTCCTGTGGCTGTAATTCAGAAAACATAAAGGGTCCACAGGTCTCCTTGCTGTACTGCTCCATGTTTCCTCACCTCTGTACTCATTTTTCAATCTTATTTTCTGCTGCTATAGGATCCTACAGGTTGAATTCTCAACTACAGTAAACTAGCCTAGATCAATCCTACATCAGTTTAAACTGAGGATCCAAACAAATACTTTGCTGCTTTGGGGAATTTCTGCAATTACAGCATTCAATGCTTCACAAGGAACATGTCATTTAATTTACTGTCTTGATTGAGGCAGGTTGGATTCAACACCTTCAAACACACATTCTCACTGGAAAATTGACCAGAGCCCAGCCAAACCCAAGCCTTAGCTCCATAACTGACAGGTCCCCTGCAATGTCTTCAACCAACCCTAACCATGAGCTCAGGCTAGGCCCTCAATTCTGATAGGAATCTGAAATTGTGCAAGTGCTAACTGAAGTAACCATGTACTGCTCTCCGTTCTATGCACAGACACCCAGGGAGCTCAAGGAGCAGTACACCACGGTATGACTTGAGTAAATTCTTGACTGTTTGCAAGACTGATTGCCAGTATCCTTTAGAACAAGTAACACTAAAGATCTTTGCCCTTCACCTGTGCTTTTCCCATTAGGCAACGCTGTTCTGCTATGTTTTCTGAAATCTCTACTACAAATGCAGCTATTAATTTGGAAACTCTCAGAAAGTTTCATCTTCCTACAGCCTTGCCTTCAAGAAAATATTTGTTTCATCTCACCTCCCATTTGAGAAAAATCTCCCCCGCCTAACATAAATCTGCTCACACCCATTTTCAAAAGACTTCATCGACTGATTGGGTGAATGTTTTCCATTATGAAAAAAATAATTAAAGAATCATGTAGCTGTTTCTATTTGCATTTAGTCCACTGTGAAAGTTTAGCCACAAGTCCTAGGCCTCATCCCTGATCATGGCAAAGTCTGAGTACTGAGGTCTGAAGAGAAACTGCTGACAGACACCTAGGACAGGAGCAGTTCTGTTTCGTAAGCTTGGAACTACAAGAACATCAACAGTTTGCTGTGCCAGGCAGGGAAACGGCCCAGGGAACAATATCCACAATGGGCCACAAATAATATCCAGGCCCATATACTGGCCATCAAGCTGACTTTGCAATGAAACCAGTCTGGAGAGAAATAACACAAAGAATATTTTCCAGATGTCTTCTCCCTGCCCTACTAACTCAAAGAAACCACAAAAGCAGTTGCCATGCCAGAGTTTAATTTTCGTTCCCAATCTTCTATTTAAATATTAATTAAAAATGGGTTGGCAAGGTCCTGGAGAAGGACTTAAGTGGTAAGCTTCATTAATAAAGATAGAGGAAAGTGGTAACGCCTCAAGATATTTTGCCAGAGTTGGACTACCTTCAACGGCAGCAAGAACATAACCTAGTCAAAAGGTATTTGAGAAAGAAACAGTCTAGCACAGAAATTAAAATATTTACAAAATGCAGTGCAATTAATATGGTTGCTCTGTTACCATTTTTGCACTCTAGGAGTAAACATTTTAGACTGAAATCCAGCTGGACTTTTGGAGCAGATACCCATGGCTGACAACTAAATGCAGCTTTGCCTGCCTAAAGATTCCCCTTCCTCCCTTCCAAGCATAGCAGTCTATTTGGAATTGCAAATATTGCCCATCACATACTGCATTGCAAGGCATCTTAATGAAAAACTACCTGGCACAGACTGAACCCATTGGCCTCCCCAGCTTGTAATTCTCCATGGGAGTGAGTAATGTCTCAGCATCCAACCACCAGTACATTAGCAGATCACACCAGAACCCTGCCAACAGCATTCAGAGGAATCATTCCCGGAAGAGACAGGCTTCACTGTGAGAACTTGCACAACCTGCTTGTCACTGCCAGCCCCCAGACCTTGTATAGGGTAAAGAAAAAGGATGGGTGGTAATAGGAGGTAAAGAAAACCCATTCAGAGCAGAATGGTTCCCATCAGATCATCATCTTTACATGAGTCTTGAAAATCCCCAAAGACTTTCTTGTACCTTGCTGCAGCACTTTCTTTGAGAAGAAACTTTTCCTAATGTCCAATATGAGGTATGTTGGGGCTGTTAACACATATTAATCCCTCTTCAACCAGTAAGATAAGCTTCATCTTCTCTCTGCTTCCAATGTCTGTAAGCTACTGCAGCACTATTAGCCTCCTCTTTATCATCTTGTCCCAAAGGCATCTCATATTCCAAGTCTTGGAGTCAATCTTGAAACCATATTGACTCTAGAAATGACAGTCACAGGTTGACTGGACAAAACAGTGCAGTGTGGCTGCCGAGATAAAACAAGGCCCCAGTCCAGCGTCTCACTAGTTCTCCTCCTGCCTTTCCCACTTTTCAGGGCCTGGATCATGCTGTAAGCATCAATGCAATTTGCACAAGTAGCAGCTGCACCATTGAAGCACACCAGGCTTCGGGTTTATCTTCTGCACTGCTCTACTACAATGAGCTAAAAAAAATGCAAAACTGACATTTTTCATATAGAATGAAAAAGCCAACCCCTAGGATCATATAGGAACTTGGGCTGGCTGCAGCAACCTGCAATACTACACATGCCTTAGACAAATGCCCTCTCCGGCTCTTACTGGGGCATTATGGTGCATTTCTCATCTTTATGCCAGAAGTTTGAGAGAATTTATGTCAGAATCTGGGAGATGTCCCTGCCCATGGCAGTGGGGATTGGGACTACATGATCTTTAAGATTTCTTCCAACCCTTAATATTCAATGATTCCGTGGAGTTTGCCTCTGGTTACTAGAAAGGCAAGGGCATATACACATGGGATAGCTAAAGTACACAGCAATCATTAGCTGCAGCGCCTCCATAGATGGTGGGCTGAAAATGTCTTCCAGAGAAAACTAGACATGTGCATCTTTTCTTCTCATATTGAAAAAAACCTGCCCACAACACCACAGAAGTTGTAGTAATTCCATCACAGAAAAAGCATGGACAAAATTAAGTACTTCCTATAAAAAGCTACATTCATCAGAGGAACAGCTCTGAAACCTAATGACAACAGTTCCCATTTCCCATTCCACCAGTGATCATACCCGAAGAGCAATCCTAGTAAGTGTCTTTTATTCACTGTATCTTCTTAAAATCTCTTGGAAAACTAACCAAGAAATGAGATAGTGAGATCTAAAACCGTAAGAGCATTAAAGGTACTGCTACCTTTTTTTGCAGGTTGTTATCCTAGAAATCAGGGAGAGAGGAAGGAAGAAAAGATCATATGAGGAATCAAATCATCTTCACAGGAAGGTTGGAGAGATCATCTGATGAGCAGAACAAGGAAAATTTCATGCACTAACATAAACATCTAGAGAGGGAAAACAAGTGTAGAGGGTACAACTGCGCACTGAATGGCACATTTGTACACAGCATATGTGTTCAGAGGGGAATGGTTTTGGAAAAAGAATGGCTTGCAGATCTGCTGGGAATCATAGTGTTTTTCATTAAAAATTCTTTCTTTAGAAAAGCTTTGGCAAGAAAACATTTTATCTGATCTCTCCAAGGTCCCTCAAGAGCTTCATGACCTTGCTCAATAAATGCTTCTATTAGGGCAGAGTGATACTTGAAGCCCAAATAGAAGTCTGCTTTTTCTAATATCAGACCCACTGAATTAAGCCAAGTTCCCTTTATACAAGCACAGAGAATATAAACCTCACCTCTACACAAAATAGTATTCTTGTATTTTCCTAACCATTTTCACTTGAAGATCCTCAGGTACTGTATAAAGCAGAAATGAATTCTGCTCCACACCACCACTTTGTGGTAGCTAAGTAGTACTATCCTCATTTAACATGGAAGAGGAGATCCAGAGAGGTTAATTGTCTTTCCTAAGGTCACAGAAAAAGCCTCTGGGCAGGACAAAGCAGAGAACCCAAATTCCCTGATCTCACCAGCCTTTTGCCTCTATCATAATCCTGACCTCACTATCTGCAAATGGAGAAAACAAAAGTTTGTTGCCTGGAAGGGATTATGTTTTAATAAATTAAATTGGGATTTTAGGGATGTGTGAGAAAAGGGGGATAGGAGATGGACAGAGACTTGCTTTTAAAATAATATATAATATATAATTAATATATAATAAAAATTATTTTAAAAGCAGAGGGTTTTAACATTCTAGGTTAACAAGGCATCCAGCAGCTGCAAAGACCTCCCTTTTGTGGAGTGTCTGCAGATCTACACGTCCCAGTAAAACCCCAATTTTTTATTACCTTCCTCATCTTTGCAAATCCATCCAGTTTTTAGGAATACCCCACCACTAATGCATGAAACTTGATTGATGGTGTTTTTAATAATACTTAAGTGACAAAAGCTTAGGTTTTGAAGTCTGTTCAAGTAACAGAATTGTAAAAGCAAGCTGTTTGCCTCTTTACTGCTTTGGCAGCCTGAATACAATAACAGACAGATACATCCTACTTACTCTCCTAGGTCAACTGGCATAATCATGACACGAGTTAGTATCTGTTGTCCATCTTCAATACACCTTCCTGCTGCTTTACATCTCCCATGACCCAAGAAAATTTATGCTTTGTGATGTGGGGCTGGGAACCAATGTGGCTGGCAAAAGAAGCCACACTGTTTGCCTGAGTGACCTTGGGCAAATTGCTTCATGTTCCTGTGCCACAGACACCCCAACAGTAGAATTAGGTAAAAACTGAGCTGCAGCAGAAAAATAGGCATTGGATTCAGCCTTAGCTGTTGATAAATGAAAGAACCCAGATTCAAGCATATAACTTTCTCGCTACACAGTTATAAAAAAAAAAATCCAATTAATTACTAAATGCAGTATGTTTTCTGGAAAAGACAGGAGTGAAAAAGTCTCAGAATACTAGACCTCATATTAGAAAATTCACAAAAAGATAACATTAGTATTTATTAACATGCTTGCTTCTCCTTCCTACAAACACTACACTGGCAATAAACCAGTCTTTTGCTTTAGCTTGTGCTTTTGAGTTGGAAGCTTTCAATGCATGGTATTTTGAGGTGCAAAATCCTAATGGCATGCCATAAACAATTGAGACATTTTCTTTCATTACTCTTCTCAGTCACCTAAAGTATAAGGAAACTAGTTGTTTAAATAGAATGTTTCTGTAAAAGAAACCAAGGAAGGAGGGAGAATATTGTGAAAATCACTTTCTGAGCTGTGCTTTAGGAAAAAATAACCTTTCTTTCCCCTGCAAATGCCTACAGAATGAGTTTTCTTTGCTACTTTTAGCAGAAATACTCAAAACTATTGGAAATCCACGCTGGGAAGGCATGGGGGAGGCATTTTAGATTCTTTTGCTCAACACCCCTTGATTCAGCATTAAAATGAAACAAAAGAGAGGTGGTTTTCTTCATTACATGGCATGTTATATTAAAAATTAATAGTCCTAGAGACAAGTGTAGTGCTGAAATATACCATACAGCTGTTTTCTCTTCAGTGTTTACTTTCGTCTTTAATGAGAGTGAAATTCATGCCTGGCAAACACAACTGCCTTTAAAAATTGGTTAAATAAAAGTAACATCCACATTGCTGTTAGAATTATTGCCTAAGTAATAATAAATAGACAAAAAAACTTCCAGTCAAAAAAAAAAATTAAAAGATGGTTGAATTGCACACTAGAACCTGTAGCTGATGCACAGATAGACAGACAAGTAAGTAGACAATTTGCTTTTCTCATGGCTAGTAAGTTCCATGAAGAATGTATCTGAAAATGCAGCCAATCTATGCTGTTAATAGCGTTATACTCATTTTCAATAGTGGCAAAACAATAAAACAGGCATTTTCAAGGCAGCGACAAGCTATAATAATCAGAATAATGGGAATATTGTCACCAGACATACAGGTTTCCCAGAGTCATTTAAATTACATCTGTTCCCAGACTACATGAGAGTAGAAATGGTATTTCTGACACCAAGTCAAAAGAAACTTTAAGTTTTGTCCACAGCCATCTGCCGGGCGTTGCAAAGTGGGTGTGAGGGAGGGCCCTGCACTATCATGGCACAACATGTGGGCTTTTGGGACATGCCCCCTACACACGCACACACACAATCCCACAGGCTTTCAGGGACACCTCAGCGACTCGTTATTACTGACTTCGGGGAAAAGGCGTGAGATGCCATGGATTTTTTTACAAACTTTTCACTGTGCTTGCACTACGTGCCTCCACTCTAAGCTCCTTGACGTGCTGTGGGGCTTTCCGCCCCTTAATGAATTAATGGGATCTCTCTTGCCTCCAGCTCTCACAGCGGGGCACTGGAGGGCTTTTCCACCACCCCTATACATCATTTATCCCAGGCAGGGAGGCAGCGAAGCGTGTCACGGTGTTTATGACATATGGAGAGACGGAGAGTGAGGGTCCCCAGGGGAGCGGCCCACGGGACACGCTGTAGCGCAGCGGAAGGGCTCGGGCCAGCCCGGCCCTTCGGGGCGCTGCGGCCGCGCTGCCCGGGGACCGCGGCTGTGCCTCCGGGGGCGGGGGCAGAACGATGTTCCCACGCGCCTTCACCTTTCCCCAGGAAAACTTTTCTCCTGCGGCCATCGCTCCGTGTCCCACTCCCGCTGGCAATAAGGGCACGGTGCCCACCCAGCGCCCCTCTCCTCCCCGCACCCCGGCCCCGGCGCCAGCCGCGGCCCCGTCCCGCCACTGTCCCGGCTCCTTCCCCCACCAAGCACGGCCAGACCGGGTCGGGTCGGGTCGGGTCTGCGGGGCGGTACTCACGCTGCTGTTGTGGCCGGACCAGTGCACCATGGCTTGGTTGTGCGCCGCATCCCCGGTGAGCGCGAAGGTGGTGCTGCTCAGCCTCGGCTCCTCGGCCCCTCGCAGCCGCGCCGCTCTCCCATCCTCGGGGGGCCCGCGGGCTGAGCGCGGCCGCCGCGCTGCCCCTCGGCCGCGGGCACCCCCCGGACGCCGCCGGCCGGCAGCGCCCGGCGCCCCTCGGCGCTCCGGCGGGTCCGCGGCGCCGCCGGGCCCCGGCCCCCGGGCGCGCCGCCTCCCGCCCCCGCCGCGCGGAGCGCCGCTCCCCGCGGCCCCGCTCGGCCCCCCGGCTCCGCGCCCGGCACGGGCTCCGCGGCGGCCGCCGCCCCGACCGAGCCCCGCGCTCGGCCGCCCGGCCAGCTCCGTAATCCTCGCGGCGGCGGCGGCGGCGGCTGTCGCTGCTCCTGCCTAAGGCGAGACGAGGAGGACGGCCAGGAGGGCGATGGAGATGAGCAGGATCTGCAAGTTATTTCGGCGCCGGTGCAACACCAAGAGAGAAGTAAGAACCATGTCCAGGCGAGAAAAATGGTGTGGTAGGTCGGAAAGCAGTTGGTCCCCTTCTCCATGCCTTTGCGGAGCGAGTCGGGGGGCTTGCAGAGGGAGGGGGGGATGAGACGCTGCGTTTAGGGCTTTTTTTTTTTTAGGAAGAAAGGGGCCGGATTCTAATTATAATATTTATTAGTTGCAAAAGGCTCCTCTTTCTCTCGCTCTTCTTCTTTCTCTTCTTCTTCCCTTTTCTCTTCCCTCTTTCTCAGCCTCTGAGACGACGACCAGAAAAAAAAAAAAAAAGGAAAAAAGGAAAGAACGGGGGAAAAAAGGAAAAAAACTCTCCCCGGTAGTTGGATTCTGTTCCTTACTGTTGCTGGATTTTTTTTTTTTTTTTTCAAAAGTGCTTTTCAGTGAAACTGTTCACGTTCAAGGATTTGATCAAGTGAGAGGGTACCACCACACGGGGGGAGGAGCCCCGAGCCTTGCCAAGCCGCCGCCGCCGCTGAAATACACCGCCGAGTCACCCGCCGCGCCGCGCCGCGCCGCCGGGGGCCGGGAGCGGGGCCGGGGGCGGGAGCGGGACACCGCGCTGCACCGAATCAGCTGGAGCATCACCCAGCCTTTTCTCCTGATTTGGTATGTGTGCTCCTGGCCGAGATAAAGCAGCCGTCATTCCCCGTTTCTCCTGATGTATATGTACATAGACTCGTATTTACAGCGGTGTGGGTACTCCTCGCCCTGTGTGTGTGCGTGTACATGTGCGCACAAAGGCTGGATGTCAACCACGGGTAAGGGGGCACAGGGGAACGCAGCCGGGATGAGCGGCTCTTGGGTGCCTCCCGTGTGTAACAGCGTACCCACGGACCCGGCCATCCAGCAGCATCCCTCCAAGAGCCGGCTCCGTGCGTGTGGATGTGCCCGTCCCAAGCGCAGCCTCCCGGCCGTGGAAACTCACGCGTGTGCGTGGGAATCCCAGCAACCTTGCCACCGTCCAGCAAGGGAGACTAGCAGGATTTGTGTGGGGCCAATAACGAAGAGAGGGCAGTATCTGCAGGCAGGTCCCTGCAGCAGCACCTCGGAACTATGTCGGGAGAAGGAGCGAGGGGGATGTATTTCTTTAGGTCACGGCAGTGCAGCGCTCCCGCTCCCATCGCACGGATGCATTTCCCCTGACCAGGACACCTGTTTTCTGCTGGCAAAGCTCAAGAAGCCTTTGCAGCTTCAGCCCCCGGACAAGGTGTGAGTAATAGCAGGGTGCGAAGGGGAGAGGGAGGCTGCCGCCTCCCGCGGCTGCGGGGCGTCCCCGTGGGTCGCCCTTGTCATCGCCATCTGTGCCAGTGCCACGTCCCTCCGGACCGATTCATTGCAGCAACACGTCGGCACATTCTCTTCGGATCAAACCCACGGTCGACCTTCTCTCGTTCTCCTCCTCCCTTTGAAAAGTGTCGATAATTAGCGATTTTTTAATCGTCCCACCCTCCCACTTCCCGCACCAGCCATTCTTTTCCGTCCAAGGACGGATCCACCAGCTACACGGCTCTGCCCGCGGTCTCCCCCCTCCCCAGCGCCAGGCCCGGTGCGGGGGCGGCTCAACAGTTTCTCCCGCCTATCGCGGCTCTCCCAGCCCGGCAGGGAGCGGCGGGAGCGGGGGACAGAGGCAGGACCGGAGCTGGCACTGCCCGCTCTGGGGAGCGGGGAGGTTTCTGGCCAGCTGCTGCCCGGCGCTTGGTCAGCGCCTGCTGCAGAGCGCCCGGCTCGGGATGGGGCGTCCGTGCAGCCCGGCTGCCGCTGGGAGAGCCGGGGAGAGAGCCGGGGAGGGAAGAGGGGCTGCACACATCGCCGCCTGTTGCAAACGGGGGAGCGGCCGCTAAAGGGCTGTCCTGGAGGAGCGGGAAGCGGGGCCGGTGCGCACAGAACAGCGCTGACAGCCTCGGGAAGGCGGCGGGGGCCCTACCCACAGACACGGCCCCTTATTAGGCACAATTCCCGACGCAGAGAGGGAAAGTGGGAGGTGGGGGTAGGGGAAGCGAATCACCCACTCCCAACGCAACGGATGGTATTCCTGGCTTGGAATCGGCTCCCTTTTGGACTGTGCTGCCAAAATGTTTAGATGACATTTTATTTGTGTGGGAGCAGTGACGTGGGCCTGAGCCAGAGCTGCTCCATAAAACCTCAGGCAAGGGGATTTTACAAGTTGCACACGCTCGTGGCAGGTGCTACCCTGCATGCACAGGGACACGCCAGCCCCGAGGCTGCACCCTGCTGCTGCTGCTTGTAAGCAAACAGCAGGGTGTGGGGAACAGGAAGGACCCCACTGCCCCCCAAATTCGACTGCTGCAGGAACAGAGTCCCCAGGTATGTGGCATTAGCAGCACACGTGCCACCCCAGTGTCTTGACACTGCTGTGCACTGAGGGGAGGCACTGCCCCCCTAATGCCATCCTATAGCAGTGAGGCTGCAGCTGCGCCAGGCAGAACTTGTTGTTAAATTATAATCAAAGTTTCTGCAGTCCCCCTGGACCCAGCAGCAGCTCACTGCTTCTCCTGAAGATCTCTGCACATCCAGAATCCCAGGCACCACAGAGTAAAAGCTACTGTGGTGCTAGCAATTGCCACTACTTAGCCTATCCCCTGCAGTGCAGTCTATCCAGACCCATTTATCATTTCAGCCTTGCTGGATGCTGCTTAAGACCTAGTCCTTGTTCAGATCCTGATCAGTCACTCCTTTGTGCAGCAGCATCCTTGACTTCATGGCCAAAGCCCAGACAGGACTTGTGGACACACCAAGACAGGACTTGTGGACACACCTCATTTCACAAATCTGCCAGCACAAGGCATTTCTTTGTGTCCACCACATCACTCTTTGTCACCACAAGAGCCCAGCTGTGCTGGACATGGCACAGAATGCGACGGGGAAGACTTCCATGAAGCCTAACACTTTATTTAGGACAGTACTTTCACCACTCCAATAGCAGCTGTTTTCTACCCTGCAGACTGAAGAGCCATTACTTGCAATCACCTTCTGTGAATGTCATCCACACCTACCACACTCAGGGATAGCCCCAGACATTCAGTGCAAACTATGTCACTGAGATTACCCCAAGCCCTCATTTCTCAGACAGACACCCACAGGAAGCTCTCGTGTTTCTAAAGCAAATTCTAAAATGCCTTCACCAGCGCCTGTTTGTTACTGTTAAATAATAGGATGCGCAGCTGGGGGAGTCCCACTGATGATGTGGGACTGCGTACTAGGATCTCCCTGCTCCGCGTCTCCCTCTCCTTAGCAGAGGCCGCCGTGCCAAAGACAGCAGCAGCAGTGCTAGTATCTTTCCTTCTCTAGAAAACAAAGGTAATGTGAGCAACACCCCCATCTCCTGCACAATTCGCGAACTGCGTCCCCATCGCCAGCACACCGGAAAAGGGGCTTTTCCAGTTTGTACCATCCCTGTTGCAGGAATAACAGATTTGCTTCACAACCTGGCCTTTTGCATGACAGGGTGACAGTGAGGATGTCATCTGACAACCCTAGATTTGCACAGTCTATATCCAGGAATAGAAATGGAATAGTTCAACACAGTATCCATTACAGGCTGTTTTAATCCCTGATCTAATCCATTATGAGCTGCTTTAATCCCCACCCAGCTGCAAACATCCATTCAAAGAAGCAGGGGTTGGTGTTATGTTCTGTTGGACCATGTTGATTTTTAATTGATGTAAGACAACCATATGCCCTAACACCAGGCAATGCAGAGGATTTCTAAGTAAGCAAGTAAGTAAATGTTCCGGAAGGCAAATTGTGGCACAAATATAAAGTAGCAGAACATGCCTCTAACCAAGGGGGAGCTGAGTTCATTTAAGGAGAGAAAAGCAATTGGGGGAGTTATGTTTGTTTGAAGGGGATGATTTGGGTGGAAGAAGACTAATGACTATCAAAAGAAAGAAACAAATAGAGCCTGGCAATTGCCAAAGCCTTCAAAAGTAGCATTGATTATTTGGGGCTGGTTGTTTGGTTTGTTTTTTTTTTTTCCCCTCATATTCTGTGACTTTCATTTGGGAAAAAAAACGTAATTATGAAGTGCTAACTCCTATCACACATATCAATAACTTCACCATCACTGCCTCCACTGTTGATTGTAGACCTGCTCCCCAGCACCCCCACCCTTCTGTTTTGCCCAGCTCTGCCTATCATTGTTCCATGTCCCTCTCCTCCTGCAGGACTGCACACACCCAGACCTCCCTGGAGGCCCAGAGCGTGTCTCCCAGTCAGTATCACCCCAGGAAATTTCTGAGTGGGAGCTGGAACATGAAAGAAAGGAGGGAGAGTTAGGAAAGAGATCATAGGAGGAAAATTTAGAGAGGGGGAAAAGAAATTAATATCACAGCTACACTGCACTCTTTTCACACACTCATATCCCTCCCTGAAGGTCTCCTGCACTAGTCAAGCCCTCCCAAGGGAGGAAATCCCATACGTACTGAAAGAAAAATCAATGCTTGCTCCAGTTAACTTTAACCTATTTATTATGTGTGAGACCAGTCAGTGGAAAACAAAGCAGCTCTGTGATAATGCTGTCTTGTTTACCAAGGAAAAGCCTGAATCTACCTGAACAAAAATCATTAAAAGCTGAAGTGTCCCTATACCCTCAGACAAAATATCACCTGCAGGCAGGGCCTCCACCATTTTTGCTGGTGCAGTATTACCCCCATTATGGGACAGATTTCCCCTGAGCACAGCCAGCCAGGGTGTGCAGCAGACAGTCTGGCTCTGAAGCACAGCAGGCCCATGGCACTGACAGACTTGCTGCAAAGCTCCTGAACAGGGGCTGCAGAAAACACTGTGCAGATGCTGCAAGAGGGAGTCTGGTTCCTGCACTGAACAATGAAGTGGGAGTCCAGCAGCCCAGCACAGCAGCAAGAAACACAGGTACCACATAGCAGCACAGCCAGGGAGGCGTTTTACACAGCCTGGATCAGGGGACAATGGTGGGACTACTTGATCTCAGCTGATCTTGGAACAGGCTCCTCACAAAGTAGTGGATCCCTCTCACTCCATCACAGCATCACTGTCTCTTTGATCAACACCACTGACACAATACCCCAGAGCAGGAGAGGGAGCCACAGGCCACACTGGGACTGGGGCAGGGAGAGTCTTAGCTGAGTGAAGAACCTCTTCTGAGAATCTCACCTTGGGCTCAGAACTTCACCAGCATGAGCAAATGTCATGCCAGGTTTGGTGACCAACCTGACTGCATCCCTCCTTTTGATTTTATCTATTGGAACACCATATCTGTGGGAGACAGAAGAGCCCCTTTCATCGAGGGATGCTCAGACAGCTACACTATCTTCACCCACTGATAAGGCTGCCCAAAAGGTGCACAACCTGCACAGTGCAGGTAAGAGACTTGGCAAGGCACAGAGCAGGCAGAGGTGTTTTCAATTATCTGGGGAAATTCAGCAGGTTTTAAATCATGTTTCTAGTTAAGGTTGGGTTCTGTTCATCTTAAAGCCAAGATAAGAAAATCCCCTTCTGCTGATTAATCAGCATCATCAGGAATGCCAAAGAGCTTATCAGAATGAAATGAGTGCACAGATTTGCAGCATATACAAAGATAAGTTGTGCAGCACACAAGTTCACTGTGTTGAATTCACTGTATATTGAAGGTTCCATATATTTTTATCTTAGAGATCCCAGTCAGAAATACAGGATCCCCTGTCTCCCAGATTTCAAATCATCCAGGACCACAGTAAGACACTGGATTTTCAGAAGCATTTGCCAAGTTTTTGAAAATACGCTCCTTAGCATCACTTAGAGAGCTCTGCATCAGGACATTTAAACCTTCAGCCCCTCTTTGTTTTCTGAATTCAATGAGCTCATCTAGAAGTTGGGTCCGACTCTGCTGCATGTAATGAAGAGAGGCAGAATCATGGCTTAAGCTGTTACAATATCTAAGAATACTCTATGAGTAGTGAGATACCTCACTTGGAAAAAAGCTGATTAAAACCAGAAATGTGCCTAATCGTCATATGACCATTGATCCAGAAAGACTAAATGACCCTCATCTCCCTTCCTGTCCCAAGGTGTGCCTCAGTCTCACAGGTTCCATGAAGAAAAATAATCTCTTTACTGTTAGAAATTTTGTGCTCCTCTCATCAGCTTTTCATTTCTGGTTGTTAAGGAAGCCTCATGCCTAAGAGGGTTTAGGATTGGCTTTATAGCCGCTAAAAGACAGAGTGCAAATACTGCCTTGCTGTGAAAAGACAATCTTTCTGAACATAAAGCCTCCCCTGTGCTTGTTCCATTCCTGCAGAATCAAGACAGAAAAATTACATAGAGCACCTTTTCCCACCCCACAGAGTACACATTGGGAGAGTGAGGCTGACGTGGTCAGTGACACAGCAACAGTTCTCTCTCTCTAAGACTCTGTTCCCTCCCCAGGCACCTTTTTCTGTTTTTTATCCTCTTCCAGACAAATCTTTCCCTCTTCCACTCTTCCCTTCCCCTAAGTTTGAGATAGACTCAGAAGGGGAAGGAGCTGGTATTGTTTCTCCTCTATTCAAGCTAAATACAAAGTGATTTCTCTGTGTGTGAGTGCACAAAGGCAGAATTTTCTTAGCAAGCTAGAGTGAAACAAGTCTGGCAGCAACCCCAGCTTTGATGGCGGGACTTCACAGGAGGATGTTCAACCTGCAACAGCTTGGTGCTGTTTTCTCTCCCACAACAAACACCACCTTTTAAGATTCTCACCTGTGGCTATTTCCTTCCCTTCTTTTAAGAAGAGCCCCAAACAAGACAGAAACTGAACTACAGCACTGAGGAAAGACTATACTAGTCAACATGAAGGGAAGGTTGTATACTTAACACGGAAGAAACAAACCAAAAAAGAAAAATAACACAAAACTACCGCAGTAGGCAGCTGGCTGTAGGCAGGTGTTTCTTACCAAGGCAGTCCTGGCAGAACCCAGATCTCCTGTGCACTGAATCAGCAATAACTAACTCCTAAAAGGAGTCAGGTTAAATCAAATATCAAGTAAACAGAATTTGAAACATTCTGAACAGGGGAGTCTCAGGCAAATGTGTGCTCCCAGCACCTCTAAGACAGGAATTAGGACAGAATTAAGTGGCAGCTTTTACAGCCATTGCTAGACTGTCTTGGCCAATAGCTTCAACTCACAGGGGACCAACTGAAGTTTCACACCACCAAAGGAAATTAGAAAAGGTAACACCAGCCCCATGAAGAGAATAACATGCAGCCTGCACACAGTGTAATGAATTCTGGCTGGCAAAGGCCAGGCATCACAGCTGTATGTATTTCCATGATAAAAATGCCAATTACTAAATTAATAATAATTTAAACTTCAGCAATGCCCAGAATTTCTGTCAGGCTCCAGGGAAAGGCCTGCAAATGCAGCAGAGACAATCCCCTCTCTGAAGTTCAGGTTATGACTTGAAGACAATACGCAAGTTCCCTGCCTTCAAGACAGACTGAAAATGAGAACAGTTAAGGAGATTGATCTTCACAAAATAAAAATGTACCAGGGCAAATCAGGGAGTTCATCTGGGGAAGGAGGAGGAAAAACCTGCACAGGGATTTTTTGCAATGCAAAACCTGCTGCAGGCAGAGGGTGGAGAGGCCAAAAACCTGAAGGGTTTGGGAAGGTTCAAGGGAACCTCTTCCCTTGAAAGACCACCTGACCACATTTGTTACTCCAACACAGAGTGTATTTATTCTGTGTCCTACCAAGTGATTTAAAAGCTTTTTCTTTTGTTGCAGATGTCCAGGTTCCAGTGCAGTACTGCAGAGACCACTCTTGTCTTTTGTCCCTTTTCTAATTCTGCCCAACACTTGGCAATTTTAGACATATTCACAAGCAGAAGAGCAATCTCAAAAGGGTTAAAATTCAGGGACACAAATGAAAGCACAATTAATAAGTCTGCTACATAAAAGATCCTCATGCTCATAATGCAATCTGCAAGGGCTGAGCATTTTTCTTTGGGCTTCCTCTACTCCATTGCTGCAATAACGCACAGTAATATCGTTAGCATTGATTTGCCGCAAGGTGCATGTACTACATCTGCAAGCTAACAGGGGAAATGGAGGGAGTCTCTCTCCTCCAAAGGCTGGAATTACTTAATTATCCAAGGAAAATGACATGCAGATTTAACAGCACAGGGAAGGGTTAGGACTCGCTTCCCCCATTCCCAAAGAATACAGAAAAACACTTCTCTGCTACGTGATCTCCATGCAAAGCAAACGCTCCTGGTTTGTTATTATTAATTACCCAGCTCCTATTCACTGAACTCAGAGGTGTTGATACTTCGCATCACCCCCAGCTATGCTTGCAATTCATAAATCATACTGAGAGGAGTTGCCAGGAGAGGAGAGGAAATAGTAAAGGAAACTTGCAAGCATCTCTGAATAGGCAGCTGCTGCTCAAAGAGGCTGCATCCTCTGCACAGAGTCAGATGTAAACCAGCATTAGTGTTAAGAGACAGCAAGAGACATGCCAAAAGTGGGCAGGCAAGACAAAGGAACATGCGTTCAGACAGAAAAGGTAAAGGAGAGCAGATGGCCCTGGGGATTAACCTTTCATCTTCACATCCACAGGTTAGAGCAGATCAGATGGTCTGATAAAAGCTCAAAGGCTCTGATTATTAATCGGGGTTGACTGTAGTCCAAACAGAGAAAGGTGATTGTTCTAGTGGTCAAACCAGGACTGATTTCCCTTCCCCTGGAATTAAAAACCTCTTTCCATTTGCAAAATAGATCTGAAATTACCTCACCATTTCAAACGCAAAGTTCTGAACAAGGTTTTGGGCATCCCACACCTCCTACCTCTTTATACTGATATACTTTCCACAGAAAGCATCCACTCTCCTGCTCCTCACAGTGGCTGTCCTGAAACGATTGCTCCTTTTAAGAGGGGTGTCCTTTTTAAGGAATTGAGAAACATAAGTTCAATATCCAAGGGATTTCTCTCAGGCCAGTTACTAGACTGATGACCACACCTTATTATTGACCCCACTCACCTGCCCTCTAGCTGGCAACAGCACAACACTGAATCAGATCTGGATGAAGAAAAAAACGGGTTGGAAGCATCTGGATCCAAATTTATCCCAAGATAGAACATGCTCTCCATTCACACAGTTGGCTTTTTGGGTGGGTTTCCCACCCCGCCTCCTTTTAATAATAATTTCAAAGTTACAGGCGGTTGATCCTTGAAAGCAAGGTTTGTTGGAAGGGAATGGTAGCTTCTCATAGCTCTCACCAGGTACCTCGAGGAAAAATATAAATTTAAAGGTACACAAGCCCTTCTTTTGGCCACACAGCGTCTCAAGTTCCATTTTCCTATTTAGAGGGAAGGAAAAGTTCTTCTCCTCTTTCCTCCTTTCTACATTTTGCAGTTTAACCCAGAGAAACTAAAGATTTTGGGTTGCTTTGTTCTTTTTCTATTGTGGAGTGTGTGTGTTTTCCCTTTCCTCACAGTGTACCTCTTCAATACTTTTTCAGCCTTGGAAGCTTGACAATGTGGCAAAAGAAATAATGAAAGTAACACAGAAACAGAACAAGAAATCAGCTGGAAGTTATTCATTCCAGTATTCTATAATATACTGAAGGGAAGAAAGGAAAAAATGGGGTTAAATATCATCTTCAAAGACCACTGATCTGAAATTCTGAAATACTGAGATTTCTGGTCTCAGTGAAAATCTGAGAAAAGAAAGACAAAAAAAAAATCACAAATACCTTAACAGAGATAATATTCTCTTTATATCTTTAAATTTTTTCTTTACGTTTAAACAAGGTTTTTTTTATTAAATGAAACCCTGAATTACTGTGTAAATTTTAGAAATAGCAGGTTCAGCCTGACACTTTGCCTTCCACAAGTGGATTTCTCATCATTACCATAATAGCATTTTGTGCTGCAATTAACTTTTCCCATCTCAGACTGAACAGAATATTTCTTATTCCTCCTGCTAGACTTTCCCCTATCCTCTCTTCATCACTGCACTACCAGCACGGGAGATTCAGAAGTACTTTAAACTGGCAACTAAAGAGTCTTCCCTGCTTAGGTCTCTCATTAAGGCCCACCTTTATCACACAAGTAGACACAGGAGGGAGCTCAAGCAACCCCATTCACACTGAGGTTACATGTCACCCTGCAGCAGCTGAAGTGATTTAATACCTCTAATTCTCAATTCAGGGTTCCTTTAGGTCTTGGACTTAGATTTCCACACCTGCTAGAATAGAAGTCTCCTTTTTTAGGTAGCAAAACAACTGATAGGTGCCCCCTGCATATCAGAAAACAAAGAATCTGTAGCAGTGTTGGCTGAGCTGAGACCAGAGGGATGAAATCTTTGCTCACCAGATTTGGCAGTTGCAGATGTGGCTGCACACACAGCTGCAATGTAACACTGTTCTTAGTGCTCCTGCCTGAAGCCTTTTATGTTTGCTCTTGCTTGTCTACTTCTTTCTCCTTGCTAGACCTCACAAAGAAAGCCCTAGGAGTTTCTCTTCTTTAGCCTCTTCCCATTCTGCCTAAGCTGGAAATCCTTGGGTGCAGCAGAAGACATCTCCTGAGGAACAGGGAGCAGGACTTGCTTCTCTTCAGAGCATTTTTTATTTGTGCAGCCATCAAAGCAAAGGTCTTGAAGGTAATGCTCATTTACCCTTTGTACTCCTTTCTACAACAGATTTCATCCCCCTTATGTTGTCTCCCTTTCCCATTGCTCTTCATAGGAATACTTCATAGAATCATGAAATGGTTTGGATGGGAAGAGACCTTTGAAGGTCATCTAATTCCAACCTGCCTGCCATGGGCAGGGACACTTTTCATTAGACCAGGTTGCTCAGAGTTCCATCCAACCTGGCCTGGAACACTTCCAATTATGAGGCATGCACAACTCCCTTGGGGAACCTTGCCAGTGTCTCACCACTTTCCTCATAAAAAATTATTCTTTATGCTCAATACAAAATACCCTCTTTCAGTTTAAAACAGATGCCCTTTGTCCGATCATTACAGGTTTTGGTAACGAGTCTCTCCTTTCCTATAAATCTTGTTTATATACTGAAAGGCTGCAATAAGGCCTTCCTAAAGCCTTCTCTTCCCCAGGATGAATCCCCAACTCTTCCAGCCTTTCCTCATAGGAGAGGTGCTCCAGCCCTCTGATCGCTTTTGTGGCCCTTCTCTGGACTTGCTCCAACAGGTCCATCTCTTTCCTGGGCTGAGTGCTCCAGAGCTGGACACTGTTCCAGGACGGGTCTCAGAAAGCAGACATAAACAGGCAGAATCACCTCCCTCGACCTGCTGACCGTGTTCCTTTTTATGCAGGTTGGCTTTCTGGGCTGCAAGAACACATTACCATCTTAATGTCCAGTTTTTCAGCACCAAAATAAAAATATTTGAAACTGCTGCTTTAACCCAGGTTCACAATCCTCGTTAAAAATGAAGCAGTGCATGAGAATCCAAAATAAATTCTTACAGGCACCTAAAATGAATTCACTAAAGGGAGAATCTACAGCCATAGCCCTCAGCATCTATCATCACCTGTTTCCACATCACACACATGAGGTCAGGGAGCCCTGGAGGCAGTTGACATAATTAAATGAAGATTTTGATTGAATTGCCTTGAAGTCAAACAACTGTGAGCAGATACCAAGTGTTTACTCATTTGCCAGACTATGGCCAAAAAGAGCACATCATTTTATTTCAGCATATTTTCTATAAAGAATGGAGTAGGTACTGACACAGTGTGGCCTGCTCTAGGTTTTCCTTCTTTCTCTAACATCAGCAGTGTCAGGTAAATTCTGGAGAGAAGGATAGTTTTGTTCTACCCTTTTCAAAAGAGGTTTTGGAGGATGTGATGATTTACTGCATTTCTTTGCAGTCCTCACATTATGAAACCTGACTTAGGCATTCTTTGCACACCAGAGCAATAGTGATCTGTAACAGCTGCAGCACCAAGAATAAACCTGGATGCATTAGAAGAGCCCAGAAGAAATCACATGTCCAAAAGAGCTTTGATAGATGTAAGGAAGATTATTGACTTTTATCTTCTTCCTTATTTCCCTAATTTCTACTGCTCATGATTGATGCAGGGATGTGATTATTTGCAACCTTCTTGCTGGGATGCAGTGGCTGCTGCTAGTTGTCCTCTTTCCAGTTAAATCCATACAAAAGTACCCAGCTGGTGCATCATCTTTCAGGCTTCTCATCATTTGCAAGGAGAGATCACTCTCCATTTGAGGGAAAAAAAAACAAACCCCAAACTGGCTTCATTTAACTTTTCATTTCTCCATTTTCCTTGTATCTAGAGGCACAGTTTTCTAAAAGGCCTGGTTTTCTGCATTGAGATGGTGTACTTTACATCTCTGAAGAGAACAGACATTCCACATTACCATCTGAGCAGGCTCAGTGGGGTTTCAGAGTGCAGAATTCTCAGTCTGTTCCTCCGCCTCATTCATTACTGAACCAATACCTCCACAATGAACCAGGGAGCTGGCAACCCCATCTGCTCTGAGTATACCCTGCCATGAGAGGAACCAACAGAATGTGTACAACATGTTTGTCCCCTTCTTCCAGCAGATCCCAGAGGGCTTTGCAAACTGTATAAGTCTTGAAGGGAAATGCAGGTTATACATTGATTTTTTAAATTATTTAAAGGATGTAAAGTTAGGACAGGCTCAGCTGGGCAACTACGATAGTATCAATGGAAAAATTAGCTAAAGAGCCCAGAAATCTTGATGCTGCTCTGCCTTCTGGTCAGGTTTTCTGCACCTTAAATTCATTTCACTCACTGCTCTGAGCAGAGGTCTGAAACTTGCTTATTTTTGACAGCGACTGCACTTTACCTCCAAAGGGAGTTTCTCCTTATTTGTATGCTCCCTTTCCCAATTCTACTGCCTCAGAAGTCTTATTCTGTCCCAGACCTGCATATTGGCTTTCCACAATCCTCCTCATTTTGCATGGTGCATTGATCTATTCTTGCTGAGGCTGAAGGACATAGGTGCCTGCAGGAGTAGCATTTATGCTGGTTTGCATAACAATGATTTTAAAGGTGCACTCAGCAAAAGTGCAATCAGCAATTCCTTGCCAATATCTCCCAAGAGAAGCAATATTAAAGCTTAAATTGTTACAACAGTCTCACTAACAAAAGGGTCTCATACTGGAAGCATCTTCTTTAAATATCTGAGCACCGCTATTTAAATACAAGCTCCAGTCCTAACCCAGACACACTGAAGACTCAAGCATCCAGGATACAGAGTGAAAATCAAGCCATTTCATGACTACACAGTTCTCTACCACACAAACCCACTTCGAGCCCCTGCTCACCCTTGTTCACACAGAGAAGTTCACTTATATCTTCCAGAGACAACACATTCAGACATGCAAACCCCTGATAAACCCAGCAGATGCAAATGCACTCCAGTTCCTTGTAGAATGCTCAGGGCACCTGCCCTGGCTTCTCCATTTGATTGTCACCACAAGAGTCACAAGGGAAGAGTAGTTCTCTCACAGTCACAACAGCAGGGATGTATCTGCCACCTGACTTTAACTGTTTTCTTTCTTACAGGGAAGAGATAATGCAAGGGATCCTGAGGAGGGTGAAGAAGGAGGTGCAAAGAGGAGGTATGTCTTTACTGGTGATCAAAAGCATGAAACTGTTCATTTGGTGCTTCTTTCCTCTTCTTTCCCCTCCCCAAGATTTTCTTTTGAACAGCATTCCCAAATGCTGTCTACTTTGTCCTATTTTTTGTCTGATTTCTTTCTCTAGAAGAGGAAATAAAGCAGTTTATTTTCAGCTAAACTATATTAGCTGTTGAGTGTTTTGCACTGTTTTTAGCAGAAAGGCTAAATGTTTATTAGAAAATATTTTGACAAGGGAGGAAACTAATTTCCAGCTAGGTCTAGCTGTAGGAAAGGTTAACATGGCTCACTGAGTCTGTAACTGTATCAAAGGTTTAAAAAGTGCCAATTTAAATCTAATCCCAGAGCCCTTGCATGAGTGGTCCTATTAAAGGGAGAACAAATTTACTTTTTGCCTTCACATTTATACTGGTTGTCAATATAAGCAAATGAGAATGAAAGAAATTCAGAACCACAGCCTATTCTAAGCTGCACCACTTCAAAGAAACTCTCCAGGAGTTAAAGGATGGGCTTTTAATTAGCACTGGAAACACACAGAATTGAATCAAGAAGATATAGTTTTTAAGTTAACAAAGGAGGTATCATTTATACACTCTAGTATCTCTGAATCATACAATACATTTCAAAGACAAAATTTAGGCTTCGTCCTTCATTACGCACTCATAGTAACTGCTAGGGATGCACTCACCTTCCTTTAGTTACTGAGGTTTAATCAAACAACTTCTCTAGGTCACTCTACCTGAACATTGCATTTTGTAAGTATCCTTGCATCTTGGTGATGTCTCTGTGTAAGCATCAAAAAATGATTGCTCAGTTCTCAATATTCTACTACTTGTGATATTTCCAAAGTAAACAACTCTTCCTCCATTGGGAAATAATATCTAGGCTAAAATCAAATTGTGATGTACTAAAAGAAAGCTAGCCTCCTCCATATTAATCTTAAAACATTTATGATAGATCAAGGCATTGAATTTCCAGATCTAATAAGACCTGTGTGCTCTGAGGCAACTCCTCAATTTATAAGGGAGGGGAGTAGGTTTCACCACTCCTTGGGCACCTGGCTCAGAAAATCCTTCTCGTATTGTGTAATTGCAAAAATGGAAGCCAAATCATTGTTTTGTCTGGTCCTGTCTATGCCAA
This sequence comes from Corvus cornix cornix, assembly GCF_000738735.6. Lineage (NCBI taxonomy): Eukaryota > Metazoa > Chordata > Aves > Passeriformes > Corvidae > Corvus > Corvus cornix. Next base: position 11,545,526 of record NC_046336.1, read on the forward strand.
ATCAGCTTAAATCCCCTGTAAAGCCTCCATAGTACGGACACAAATTACAATCACCCTATGACACCCTAAGCAATGAACAGGAAACTGGTCTGTGTGAAATAAGACCTGCTGAGTGACTCTCCCTTGTGAAAATCTGGCTATTGATGACAAGAAGAGATAAAACAGGACAGAAATTGTCTCTGAATGTTAGAAAATGTACTGGTGTGGGCAGAGCAAGATGCTGACAATATTTTATTAAAGTGTAAAGTAAACCTAGCTTTCATATGATACAATCCTGATCTAAAGGTGGTCAGTGATGGAGTGCATATTGTATCCATACCTCCGGTCAAGTTTGTTTCTTACTGATAAATAACAATATTGAGGTAAGACCAGTGAAACCCAGAGCAGTAAGCACAGAGTCATGTTTTAAATAGACCAACAATTCCACTTGAGGATAAGATCCCACTACCCATGTGCTCAGTCCTTGAGAGCAAAAGTTAATTAAGCCCAGGGTCAATCTGTCTGGAGTCCTCGTACTTCTTCCAGCCAATGTTCCCCTTGTTCCTGAAAACCAGCCCACCCCTCAGTTTCACACCCCTCAGACCAATGCACTGAAAAGAGAGGTTCATTCCTTTACAGTCACTCTCCCAACCACACTGCACCCATTAACTACTCTGAGCATTTCCAGATTTCTTCTTATTTCCTGTTTCCTCATTGGTTTCAATCCTGCATCACAAATTCACAAAGCTCCTGTTAAGTTAACCTCAGAAAAAGGATCTTAGCCCAAACTGGAGTTTTCAACAGTTCTTAGCAGTGGCCTAAATTCAATTTCTTTGAGCAACTGTGAAAAAAAATTTCACCAAAAGCTCTTTTAGGCATATCAGATAACTCTACTCCAACTCTGTATCAGTACTTTTCTCTACACTGCACTTTGCCATCCTCTTTGCACTACAGATGCCATGTATATTACAAATAATAGGCAGACAGGAATCTTACACCATTTCTTTGAGCCTTTTTTCTGCCCCCCCTCACCAAAATACAGAGACAGCTGAAGAGCACAAAGATGTTTATTCTCTTAGAAAGAGCAGCAGTGCTTTTATTGACTAATGCTGGCTTGGCACAGGAAATCTGATTAACGCCTATCATGTTAAGTCACGTTGTTTGCAAATTGCCCCCATTTCCCTCCCTCAGCCTCTCCACCAAAAAAAACCCAAGAACATCCCACATATTCACAGAAAAACTGTAGTATCAGTAAAGGAAAAAATTAGAGAAGTTTCATTCTCACTTTTTGAAGGGCACATGTTTCTTCAGAGGCAGAGATGGTAAGGTTTTCATAATGTTTGCTGACCTGAAAAAAAATACTGTATTTCCAGAAATGTGAAGGAATTCTGTTCCATTAATTCATTTGCATTTCATCCCCCATAAGATTAGGAACATAACCCTTTCTGTCTCCCCTGTCAGCTGACATTCCACATCACAGCTAGGCTGAGGCCACTGTCATGCCCCATTAAGCATTAGTGGACTTTGCTCAGCCAATACAAGTATTTAAAAACTCCCTAGAAAACATATTAATCAAATGGATCCGCAGTTGTGTAAAATCAAAGTTTTTAAATGTACCATATTTAATACGCAATGGACTGTCAAGCACCTCCAGCATGCCAAACTGGCACAGCTCATTGCACCTCCTGGCTTATGGAAAACATGTAGAAGCACAGCCCTTTTGATATGCCTCCTTTTTCCATATTTTTGTTTCCTTAAAAAAAATTCAAAGCTCCATTCTAAATATAGAAGCAACAGACAAAATTTAGTACAGAACATAACCTGAGCAGGACCATAAAGCCCGTGTCAGATCACAGTATGACTTACTCACCTGTGTGGGAAAACGAATATATAGATTCACATGCCCCATAAAATTTATGGCTCTCATTTTAAAACAAAGGTGACAAATACTTGTGCAATTTAGAAAATGGACCACTTTTCATGATTTAGCAGAGACACACGCAGCATACTGTGTTCCAATTACAAACTAAATGGCATGCATTCACTGGCAAATGGGAAACAGAAAATTATTTGCTCTGAATGTGTTGAATCATGAGAGAGAATTTGAAGTGGCACAGCACAGAAAACATCTCCAGCATGCATTTAATCCACACTGATCAATGCTTGAGGCTTCACACATGAATTAGTGACCAGCACAACATCTAATACTCCTGTCCCGTGCCACAGTAACAGCATTACACAGCCCAACAATAAAACATTCATCCATTCATTCGCCTCTAGTTGCTCTGTGCTGTTGCTGGAAGCTCCCCAGAAAGATCTCTCACTTCAGAACTCACGTGTGTAATATGCAGGGCATGGCCTCACCTTTAATGTGACTGGCTGTGGCAGATTTAAAAGTCACATAAGAAAGATGGGTAAAAACTCAAAGTTTAATGCGAGGAAGACTTGCAGTGTTCTTCCAGGGTGTGCCTCTCTTTCCTCCTTTTACTCTCCTGTGGCATTGGAACAGCCCTGGGCAAGAGGCAGCAGAGTCAGGCTCTGATCTCGGTAGTCTGGGGGGTAAAATAGAGCAACTTTAAGCCAATAACACAGGAAAGGCAATGGGTCCAGCATCTGTCCCTGGGAGGTCAAGAGCTACCATAACATGGTTCCTGATTAATTTCTGGCTTATATTGCCCTAACTCCATGGCCTGTGAGAGAGCTGTAGCTAAGTAACAGCTCCGCTAAACTCAAGGCAGTTACTCAAAATTTACACTAGGAGCTGAATCTATCAAGGCACATCCAAAGTGTGTGGAGGTAAGAAGAACATATGTGATTACAGGAAAGGCAAACACAGCAAAATAGAGACTTAAGTAGGTGAATAATGAAGAGAAAGCAGCACTCAAGTTGTTGTTCATACCCTTCTACTTCCATGCAAATGAAACAAACCTGAATGTTTGCCTGAACATGAGGGTAGGAAATGCCATTCATCACATTTACTCCTCATCCAGCACCAGCTCCACAGCTCATCTTCCTGAAATGAGGTTTACAAAGGTGATGAAACAGAATATGTATCCTGCAGCTTGTGTTTCAAACAGGAAAAGGTGTACCCACCAGCAAGGGAACTGGCTTAGCAAATCCAAACGCCTGCAAACAGGAAAAATGTGCATGGAGTCCTCTAGAAGAAAAAAGTAAAACAGTACATCTTTAAAAAAACCCTGCAGAGTGAGGAAGAGGCTGGAATAATTCCACTGTCCTTTCTTGTCTCATTTGAACTGAGTACAAGAAGGGCCTGAGGCAGAGCTACCAGCCAGGAGCACACCTCAGGAACACAAACCTGAGGAGAGATGCTGCAGAGGTGGACAGCTTGTGGAGATGGTGGGACCTCACCACAGCAGCAGTGCAGTATAACCCTCAGGTGTGAGGGAGAGAGATTGCTCACTGGACTGATGAATACAGGCACATACACAAGATAATTTGGGGGTATTACCTAGTTCCATGTCTCCTTTCATTGACATCACTGGAGTTTGGAATCTGACAAATGAGATTGAGCTACTACCAAGGACTTCTACTCACTATTTCACCCCCAAGAAAAGGCTGGTATCAGCAACATCAAAGAAAAACCCATTCCCTACTCCACCAAAGCTCTGCATCATTCTGAAGTGGAAGAATAGTGTCACAGTGGTAAGAATCAAACCATACATGCTGCTAAAAGGTGAAAAATTCAGCTTTGTACTATACATAATGTATATATACATTAAGAGTGATGGTATGTATTCCTTCAAATCCCGGTCTCTTCCAAGTTCTAAAACAAACCTCCCTACATATTTTGACAGAAATGGCAAACCTCAGAAAAAAAAAAAAAAAACACAAAACCCAAAGATATCAAGGGGGCAACCTCAGTGCAAACTCAAGAAAGCCTCAGTCTTTTCCCTAGACTGCACTTTTCATTCATTTTGTCTTACAGCATAGTACAAATTGCTGAGCTAAAGAATCTCCTGATTTCAAACATAAAAGCACAGAGTAACAAGGCCGTGGTCTGAAGGATCACTGCTTTGCCTTTCTCATACTCAGACAATCCTTGCTCTGTTCTGCACAGAGAAGGAAACTGTCCACCCTGTTCACACCACATCCTCCGGGACAGATGAGCACCCAACATACCGAAGTGGCTTCCCCCAATGCACTCCCTGAATTTTTAGTTATTTAAAAAGAACAACAGCAAACAAAAGCTCAATTGTGAGTACATCCTGAACTTAAAATCATCTAGAAAAGACCTTCCTTCATTCCCTGCTGTAGCTTTTTTCATCGCTGCCAGCTACACCGCAGTGCCCTAGGGTAAGTCACAAAATTCTCCATTCTTTTGAGACAGGAATAGTTCAGCTTAGAGAAGGAGCCATTGTCCATGTGACGAGATACATGTACCTGATGTCAGCACTGGGTTTGGGAAATAGGAAACCAAGTTGAGAGAGAAGAAGAGGGAGAACTTCGTTGTAATACAAAAGCATCCACATCAACAGGATTTGGTTTAGTACTCTGGCAAGAACTCCTTGCCGAGGTACTGAAAATGCACTCAAAGATCACATCACACCTGGGACTCTGTGATATTGGATGTGATGCAGAGACTGTCACTGCCAAAAACTGTTTTCATACTAAGCAGACCGTACAAAGAGTAGGAAGAGAAATGAATAATTTGTAGCCATCAAACCAGCACTGTCTTAAAAGAGCTGGAGAGCAAATGCAGATTTTATATTTTGCACAGAAGGAGCAGCAGGTATCAGACACAGTGCAAACTACCTGACAGCCTGTCTCCTGTATCTATGCTTAAAGAGCTCCATATTAGCATAGTACATGAACCAGCACATCAAGTTAAGAATAAGCATTATACATCACAGTCTTCACAGAATCATGCAGGGTTGTTGTGACTGAAGTGCAGGACCTGGCAGTTCACCTTACTGAACCTGATACAACTGGCATTTCAATCCAGCATGTCCAGATCCCTCTGCCTTCCTACTCCCCAGCAACCTTGTGTTGTCTGTAAACTCGTAAGAGTGCACTCAATCCCGTCAACCAGATCATTGAAAAGGATATTAAATGGGACTGGCCCCAGTACTGAGCTCTGGAGGGCACCAGTAGTGCCTGGCAGCCCACTGGGTGCAGCAGCACTCACCATCACCCCCTGGGCCCAGCCACACAGCCAGTGTTTTACCCAGTATTCCCATCCCATCCATCTGCAGACAGTTTCTCCAGGAGAATGCTGTGGGAGATAGTGCCAAATGCTTTACTAAAGTGCAGGCAGACACATCCACAGCCTTTCCATCATTCGCTAGGCAGGTCACCTTGTAACAGGAGAACAGGTTGGTCAAGCAGGACCTGCATTTCCCAACCCTGTTGCAGTGGGGATCCTGCAACACGCATATATCAAACCAGGAGTCCCGTGCAGGATCCCCACAACCCCATGCTGGCTGGGGCTGATCCCCTGGTTGCCCCATGTGTGATGTCACTGCCCCATAGCATTCCCCAACACCAAGGTCAGGGTCAGCAACACTCCTTTCCACTAGCCTATATGTCTCATACCAGACCACACAGAACAAGAGTTTAACTCTTTCCTCAGACCAGAAAGGGAGATGATTTCCCAGCTATCCAAACAAAAAACTCCAGTCTTAAATGCTCAGCTCTTACACACTGATTTCTGACCCGACTTCAACACTGTCAAGATTGTGGTGGGAGGATCACACTCCTCAGGATGACCCCTTTGACAGTGATCCCTGGAGTACAATCAGAGCAACCAGGCACACTGAGGAGCACGCTCTGTAAAGGCAGGGTATGTGAGGAGCTTTGCATCTCCATGTCAGGTCTAAGTCAGCATCTCCCAGTGCTTCTGGTAGCAGGGGAGGCAGATTCTAGCAGCAGCAGCAGGATGGGGATGCTGGGCTGGCTTTCCACCACAAGGACTATTTCTGTAATAGCCTTTTCAGAAACTGCATCTTAGGAGGATGTTATAACCTCCCTAGTAAGGAGGGAAAGGGAATATAACAAGAACCAAGTAAGCCCACTCACATGTTCAAAGGCAGAGAATTACAGTCTACAGCTCTGATACAAAATGGTAACGCCAAGCCTGCAGCTGCCTTCCCTTCCCAGATGTTAGCAGGCATCTGCTATAAGCACACACCTCTGTGGCTTGCTGTCAGCCATCACCAAAGGCTGGAGAGGTGGTAGATCCACAAAGAAAGCAGAGACTCTAGGACCAGGATTTATGTAATTTCCCTCCTTCTTCTGGGGTTAAGGACCAGCATTATAGTCTGCTGAGAAGTCCAAAGGAGGAAAATTAATAATTTATGTAATTATTAATTGTTTTAATGAACATTGCTCTTAGATTTGCTGACAATTGCTTGTCATACAGCTTAAAACTGGCTGTGGATCAAGTCAAGGGTAAATGCACACAATTTCCTCTGTGCCAGCCAGGCTCCTCCAGCTCCAAAGATTCCCATGCCACAAGAATCTCTCCATCACAGCTGCCACAAAACCACAGCCAGACGGAGCTGGGATAGCAACAGAAGGCAGGAGACTCTACACGCACCATTTTCCTTGCCCCATCTGGGAGACTACTCAGATTTCAGGCTCTAGCATGGCTTTTCATCTTCTCAAGCAGGCTCTGGTAGCTGCTGCTCAGGGCTTCCTGCACTTCATGCTTCCTGCTAACTCACACTGTGTTGTTACTTGCAGAAGCTAGATTGCCACATTTTCACCTTTTTATATGAAATTGTGGTTAAAATTAGAGCTAATTTGGGGGAAAAGTATTTTCAAAATTTTAAATAAAATGCATATTTTCGCTTCAAATTTGTAACAATTGGCAGGCAGTTTGATTTTCCCATCAAGAAGATTCAAAACTAAAATATGCATGTTTAATAATGGCAGTTATTTTACGAGTTTTTCTGAGCATGTCCGTTTTTTCCCCCACTTCTTCCTGTCTGCTCTTATTTATGCAAAGACTTGGAAAAGTATGCAAGTTGCTCACTCCTCCCAACCCTGTCAGAAGGTTTAAAAGAACGTATTTTTCATAAGATAATGAGAACTTACTTAAAAAGCTTTTATGAAAAGCTGCATTGTGTTTATGCTTTTTAGAAGCAACTAAAAATTTCACAGGCAAATTTGAAGTATAAATAACCACTCGGCAAAAAGTTTTCCTTCAGAGAACTTGGTCTAGCAGCCACTGAAGTCTGACAGTCAGAATGCTGTGTGGACTTGGATCGATATTAACTCAAAAGCACCCAGGTTCCTCCCCCAGACACATCTTTCTTACTATGTCATACATAACTAGAAACTCAAGTTTGGTGTTGAGGCAATTTGACAACACATGCATACCTTAAGAAGTTTTTTGATGCTACAAGGCGTAGTGGGGCTACATATCATTGCACTGCAACGTCAATCTTCCTCAACAATTACCAGAATAACAGTTTCTGCCTTTTTTTTTTCTCTACAACCGAAACTGCTTTCTTTTCTCACTGAAAAATAAAACTCTCATTGCCTTGGGAATTTACTAGTAAATTCCCATAAGGAGCAGTCTTACTCTGCCTTTCCACTTAAAAAATTAAACTTAAAAAGTGACAGAAATTGGCCAAAGGCAAGAATGAAGGAATCATAGTGAATGCACTGAAGGATCACAGTCAAAACATGCCGTTAAAGACTAATAAGAATTGTGGCTTTAAGGCAGGATCTAATCAAAAGAAAAGACAGAGCACGTTGTATTAGTTGCTCAGCAGATGACACCAACAAAATGCAGGAATGGGGGAAAAAAAAACAGCTTTGTAATACATGAGGTGCCTTCTTTCCAGTAAGAGAGAGCTGTTAGACCATTACAAGAACTCTTCTGGGATAAAGCAGACAGTTCTGTCACCTATAGTCACAAAGAGCTACTAAGATCATAAGTGGTATGAAATAGGGCTAACAGTATGATCAGGAAGAAAAAAAACCATCCCACAAAGTGGAACCTTGATTATAAAAACAAAAGCGAAAACGTATGTGATCATTCTCCATATAAACCTTCAGTAAGTATCCCTAAGGAATTAACATGCACTGACATTTTAGCCGGGGACTATACAATGGTTTCTAATCACAAGTGTTGGACTATTGAACAACTTTTTGGTAGCAGTGATTCCTAGCTTGTTTTAAAGCGAGTTTAATCAGTTAGTAAAACAGTTAATGTCTTTGACAGCACAGACCTGGACTTCTTGACACAGAAGATTCATTCCACAAATTTTCTTTCATGTTTCTGAACTCCTAAAGACTAAATGAATCCATGTTTCCATCTGCTGGCTTGAAACATTTTGTTCAGCAACAATATTCTTCCAACATTTATCCTTGTCACCTGTTCATTAAGCACTAGATATGGAATTACAGCTCTGCCAAAGAAAGAACATATCTAGGCTCTTCCCATCTAAACAGAATGCTCTTTCATCCTGTTATGTAAGTTTTCTTCTCCCCAGAGGAATCTCGAAACACTTAAATGCCATGCACTGGTTTACTGTAAACAGAGATTTACCAATTATAGCATGCAGCTCCTCTGGGGTGAGACGTGTCAGCTGTTTTAACAGCCCACAGCAGGCAAGCACAACAGACAAGAGCATGTCCTCCTGAACACGCCAAGGAGATTCTCTGGTAAACAGGCTGGAACTACACTAAATTTGGACTCTGGCCAGGACTTCATGTCCAACACCTCCAAATGGTCCCATAGTATCTCTGAAGCAACAGGGAACTTTGTTTTAGGCTATATCCAAGTGAGGCTCTAGAGTTGCAGACATCAGGATGGCACATAAATGGTCTATTAAAAAAACTGATAAATCAGCATTAGGACCAAGGACCACTGTGAGGCAGGATAAGGATATTTTTCCCAATTTACAAATAAAACAAGGCTCTCTGTACCTAAGTAACTTCAACACCATAGCAAAGGAAGTCTGTGGTGGATTGAGCCCCAGTTTATACCCCAGTTGTTCCTTCTTTAGCTGTTCATGAAGCCGTCCATTGCTGCAAAGAATAAATATGATGTTTATCCATGGAAGTGAAAAACTCCCATGCTTATAAAGTGTCTCTTCCCAAAAACCCAGACTAACTTCTTGGGTTTCAACAACTCCTATTTCACCATTTCTAGTATGTGAAGAATGCAAGTACCCTGTCCTTTCAGGAAAAGCTGCCTCCATATGTTAATTTCCATGACAGCCTTGACACCCATTTGTCTACGTATCACTTAAAACCAGTAGATTTATTTTTAGTCTAAGCTATGCCACCAAAAGTAGTGAATCCATTTTGTCCTCCATAACAGCTAAAATAAAGTTTTGCACTTTCATGGTTTTACCCATCGAAAGAGCTCCCAATGCTGCACAAACTGGTGCACCATGGGGGTCCATCAAATAGATCTACTCCATGACAACAATGTATAAAGACTGTGACTGAAATCTCCCCATGGTCTCATGAGTGGAGCACTATTTTCAACCTTATTTTACAGCTGGGGTAAAAGAAATTGCAGAAATTTGCTGCAGAACAGGGCATTGAATTTAAATTACTCAGGTCATATGCAAAACTTCTAAGCACTAGACCAGTCTTCCCTTTACTGTAAAAGAATAGAACAGATCACAATGTGCTCAGGTGACAATATTATACTTCTCTAAATTGCGTACTTCTTAAACTACAAGCTTCAGATTATTGGAAACTTTGATGTTCCCCAATGTCCTTTCATAGCCCAACTCCTCCTCTCTCCTCTACTCCACTTCCAAACTTTGCTGCATTTGAAAATGCCATATTCTCCTGGTGACACATCCCAACCATGTAGGGTGGCAGCTGAGTCACCTCCCTGCTGTGACGAGGTGTAATGATGACAAGCACCTCACAACTGCACAATCCTTTTTTGGGCTCTTTGTGTTGGAGGTTGCTCTATACAAAGGCTGGGTGGGAGGAACAAATCAGGGTGGAAGAACTCCACACACACACAAAGGAGAAAGGAGGGATTGGAGGTGGCCCTGGCAATCAAATTACATCTTCAAGCACAGTCAAGCTAAAGGGCACCTAGAGAACCAGGCACAGACTGAAAACCAGGAATGAGTCAGAGACTCATTTGGGCTGACATCTACTGAAAGCTCTGAATTAAAGCATCTCTTGAAGCATCTATGTCTCTCCACAGACTGTGGAGATACAGGATGTAGCACCACATCTTCGGCACTGATGCCAGCTTAAAATGTTCCTCTCTTTCTCCCACCAATTCTGCCTCTTCCAGTTCATGAGGAGGTTCAGTTTCTTCTCAGGCTTGCTAATAAGGCTATTTGTGGGGTTCTCCTGGAAACTGGAAAAGTAAATTATCCTAATTTAAAATGTCCTTTTTGTCAGGGGGAAAAGGGCCAGAAATCCTGTCATCCAGCTTTGTTGTTCAAGACAATGGACCAGAACCACAGATCCAGTTTCACAGTTTGCCTAAAATTCCCACATATCTTTCTGACTAAACCCTCATACCCAGATCAGACAATGTTTTACAAGGCAGATGATCATATAGCATCCACAGTAATAACTACTGCCTAAAGAGCAATAGGAAAGCTCTGAAGAATCAGACTGTTCAGTCTAAGCTGGACTTTGCTGGGTAGGTGGGAAAAAAGTCCTTCCAAACAGGTGACATCACATTATCCCAAGTGCATGATTTTGCCTCGAGTCCTTGAAGGCTGAAGCCCCTGTCTGCTGTTGTATGCGAGAGAGAAGCTGAACTCATGGTGCCAAACAGCCAGAAAACCAGCATATTTACATTCTTCCCCCAAAGGATAGATTTGCTAATGAATGTTGGCCTCAGCAGCATGGCAGATCACCTATATACATCCTCCTCTCTCTAATGCTCAGAAGTCTGGCAGGTGTGTTTTCTAAGTTTGAAATGATGGTTTTAAGCAAAAAATTGTCCAGTGTGGCACGTGGCTAACCAAAGAAACAAACCTGGAACTTACCACCAAACCATAACATTCTTGCACATTTACTTGTGCCTCCTTTCTCTGAACTAGGAACTGCATTATGCCAGATGGCATTATAATGTCCTGGAAATATTTCCTGCAAACTCCTGGAAAAACTCATTTCCTCTTTGTCCTGCACCATGAAAGACGCATTTTCTCCCACCAATTGGTCCACCAAAATACTGGTTTATTTACAACTAATAGAGAAACAGGGTAACTACAAGCAATGCTAGAGCATTACTGACAACTAAGGATAGGAAGCTTTCTCTGTTCTCTTAGTGTTCACCACTTAAATGTAGGCCCATTTGGTATGTCATCATGACCTGAAGACCCTTATCAGATGAAACTACTGGTCAGTAATTCTCCTGTTCTATGCTCTACTTCAAGTCAGCTCAGAACCAATTTCAAATGCTTTTAAGAGTAAACTCTATACAGGAATCATTTATCGACACTTTCTTGCAACTGGAGTTGAGCAATTCTTCCTGCAGAGGCCACACTAAATGTCTGCAATGGGTTTGACCTCACAGGATACATCCCTGATGTAGTCTTTGTCCAGTTTATCCTCTGGGGAGCAAGAAGGGAATAGAAAAAAGTCTAAGAGCAAAAATGAGAATTCAGTGCATTGTAGAGTGTTCTCCCTGGTGTAATTGTCTTGGCTGCACAAAAGCATAAAGTACCTATTTCTGGGGCTTCTGTAAGAATCTCAGCTTAACAGCTGACCCTTATATACAGCCTAGTTACAAAAAGAGATGCTCCATCTTTCACACATCACTTCCTCACCTTTGGCTGAAGTAACTGGAAAGGGATCAATGATAAAGATAAAACCTGAAAAATCAGATGTGTTCCCAAAGGGGCCAGGAGTTTTTCACTTGTATTTAAAAAGCTTTGAGAAATGTTAACAGTAAGTCAATACAGACAGGGGAAGAAATGCAGTTGAGCTGCCCCTTACTCCCAGGAGCAGGCAGGCAAGGAAAGGGCACAACACCCACACAGTAAAAAGAGATCTGCAAAGTTAATGCCTCTCTCAAGCTTGCAGCAGACCAGAGTGTAACTGTGAACCCAGCATGCTGTGCAAGCTGCTCTAAACTGGCTAAGAGCAGTCACTTTATTCTGCACTTATCAGTGCCTTTGGCACTGCTTATCCTGGTTTCAGCTGGGATAGAGTTAATTTTCTTCCTATTACCTGGTACGGTGCTGTGTTTTGGATTTAGGATGAGAATAATGTTGGTAACACCCTGATGTTTTAGCTGTTGCTGAGCAGCACTTACACTAAGTCAAGGACTTTACAGATTCTTTGCCTGGCCAGCAAGAAGGCTGGGGGTGCACAAGAAGATGGGAGGGGGCACAACCTAGGCAGCTGACCCCAGCTGGCCAAAGGGATATTCCAGGTCATATGGCATCATGCTGAACAATAAAGCTGGGGGGAGTTGGCTGGGGGTGGCAGCCTGCAGACTGCATGAGAGATTGCATGGCAGGAGAGGGACACAGCGGATTCCCAGCCTTGCACCATCCCAGCCAAACCAGAGCATCCAACTCAAGCCTTTAAGTTTGCTCTGAGACAGATAGGAAACATGTGCATGCTCACTCCCAGGAGCTGTGCACTGTGCTGCCTCACCCAAAACCTTCTGTCCAAGGCAGCAGCAGATGAAGGTTCAAATACCCTGCCATAATGCTTAGCAGAGCTTGCTGGCCACTTCACACACAGGAATCCTGCACGTGTTGGGGGAAGATGACATCTACCCCTGTGGTACCTTCATATGGACAAGCATTACTGAAGAGTCACCAGATTCCCAGCAGCACCTGCTAGAGGACCCAGACTCATTACATTTCAAATTTCTACTTAATGTCACCCCTAGCCCTTAGAAATCAGTCTTTAATGTTTACAGCCCTACAAGAACCCCTTTTAAAAGGCTTCTTCATTTTCTGATCTTTTTGTGTCTCATACCTAATCAAATGTGGTAAACTTATTCTATAGTCCTTTCTACGCATTCTCTCCCTCAAGATAATTTTCAAGTGATTTTTTTTCCAGCATCTGCTCCTTCCTGTTTCTGTACCACTGCTGTGAATGGGATTTTTCTTCTTGACATCAAAAGAAGCAAAATAGGGCTTCCTAAGATAGTTTTCTGGCTGATTACACAGAAGTAGTGCAGTAGTCATGAGCAACAGATAAGTAGCTTTAACACACCATAGTTTCGCTTCTTTGGGCTGCAGAACAACATAAATATGTTAATGCACCCAGCTCTGTGCCCTGCAGAGCTCCACAGCAGCCTCTGCTCTTGGCTGCAAAGGCGAGTACACACCTCAGTGGGAAGGGCTCCCTGTCTGCAGCTGTGCACAGGCAGCAGCACAACAGCACAGCAGCCTCCAACCCCCTGAGTGCACCCTGGGCCACTGCTAAACCACATGGGGCCAACATGGGAGGTGGTGACAGCTGGAGATCTCCCTCGGGGGGTGATGCAGCCATTGGGTGGGGAAGTAACACGGCCCTGGTCCTCTGAAGAGGACTGGCCACGAAGAATAATGAAGAATAGTCTGTAGCTGTCCACCTCAGCCACAGATCCCATCCAGATCATGCCTGAACTAACCCACTCACTGATTTCTTTTTTCTGTTTGTAAAAAACAAACAAAAGAAAACAAAAACCCTCTGGTGCTCCCTTGTGTTCATATTTAGGTAGCAAGAAGCTGGAAAAACCATGTAAAGTAAAAAAGGAACTTTGCAAAGGGGTTCAAGCAGGCAGTACTTAGAGAATAATTTCCTGAACACAAACTGTCTTCACTGGCTGGCAGCACAGAGACACTAAGTTCTATGCATTGCAAAAGCACAGTCTGTAGCAAACTACAGTCCTGGTCAAAGGAGCAGAGATAGTAGGAGGGATGAAAAGACACTCAGGAGGATAGAAGGGCACAGAGAGGTTCAGTGAAAGCAGAGCCCAGGTCTGCTTTTGGCAGGTTCAAATATCTGCTGTAGAACATTCCATATGACAATATTATATGTATGCTTGTATAGAGATATGTAATTCTTTCCTATGGATCCATTATGGAATTGTCATAAAAGAAAGCATCTCTCAATAAGTAATTCTTCTGGAGAATAATTTACAGTTATGTACACAAGTCATCTACCAAACTGCAGTTGCATCTAGACTTCCATTTCTGTGGTAGTTCATAAGATTTTCATGCAGTGGCACAATTTTGCTTGTATTCCTGAGACTGCAGGCAAATGTTTAAATATTTTACAAATAGAAAACCATTTTGAATTAATTTTTTAAGCCAAGATGTAATGTTTCTATTCCTATTTGATTTGAGGAGTTTCATAAAGTTAAAGAATGCCCCGGCTGGGACTTGAACTGAGAAACCAATGGCTCTTCTTTTTACAGATACAGACTGATTCTGCACTGAATGCATGGGATGACTTTTGAACTTCTGGCTAAACTCAAAACACTAAATTATAAACATACTTCCATTTTATATTCCCTTACTAGCTGCATTCCAGTATCCCAAAATTCTCACTATATCCTGGGACAAATCTGAGCAATCCAGTGCTGCAGACCATATCTGAATGAGATCTGGAGCCTTCATGTGGTGCCTGAAAGGAAGGAGCCAGCTAGAAGACATTAAGCTATTTTCTATATAGATTCTTCATCCATGTCCTTTACCTGATGAATGGCTGCACAAGTCTGAATTAGGAGTTTCCTTGAAAATACAATCCAAAACCAACAAATTGACAGGCAGTTATAGGATGAAAAATATACCCTAGAAAATGGATCGAGTTGATGTTCCTCAAGCTGTACAAGGCAATAAAGCAGGAGAAGAACTGCTAAGTCAGGTCAAGCCCTACACAATGTTTGAAATAATCCAGGTAGAAACTTCTTAGAGATTGCTGAACTAAACAAAAAGGAAGTCTGTGAGGTTTAAGATCTTCAGCTCTTACATTTTCTACTCTTTCCTCAGCTCCTTGCCAGAAAGAAACCCCACTAAGGAAGATGTTGTTCTCATTCGGAAGTTCTTTGAGAACTTTCAATTCCTGGTTTTTGCATGGATACAGAAATTTAGCAAAGACCTTAAGGTCTTCTGTATTCTCTGGTACTTTGCCATACAAATAAGTCGGGTATTTAGTGCCACAAGTCTGTGACAATATCTTTGTGGATGTGTGGTGGGAAGGAAGAGTGGATCTTTTGTCATCCTTGAAGAGCACAAGAGGAAGGTGATTCTGCCCCTTTATTTCTGGTCTCTGAGACCCTTCCTGGAGTGCTGTGTCCAGCTCTGGAGCACTCAGCACAGACATGTTGGAGCAAGTCCAGAGAAGGGCCACAAAAATGATCAGAGGGCTGGAGCACCTCCCCTGTGAAGACATAGAGCTGTGACTGTTCAGCCTGCAGAAGAGAATGCTTTAAGGTCCTTTCTAACCCAAACATTTCTGTGACTCTGTGAGAAGTTTGCATTAAATATTCAAAATATGATGAAAAAAAAAGGATACACAAGTCTGCCAGCCTGCTACAGAATTCTCCTCTGCTGTCCAAAACATTTTTACTTTCAAGAACCAACTTCCACAGAATAATTTATGTTCTTTGTTTCTTATGCACTTCCTTGCAAACATTGAAATCAATCATGTCTAGAAACCATCTGACCCAAATAGGAGAGGATTATGCAACAGCATGTCATTAGTGAATCAATGTTGTCTGACCAGGCCATGTGCTTGTCAAGGTCACATTGATTTCTTTAATTATTGCAGCTGACCTTCCTGGAAAATCCATCCATGTTGCAGTGGTTACAGGTGTAGACTCACCTCATTTCTTGCTAGGCTTGCAGGATGTTTGGTAGCTTTTTCATCCAAGTTTCCACTCTTTATCTGAAGCACCATTGCTCTCCATGTGTTATGCCCAACTCCAGCAAAACCCACTGCTGCAGTGTGTCCTGCTTTCTCTGGCTGGACACACTCAGCTGCTGAGATACCTCATTAAATCCTCTATTCTGAAAGCACCAGAAGCTACATGTGCTTAGCACACAAAAACCGTATCATTCTTTATGGGAAACTGAAAAGTATCAAATCTCTAGGGTGTGATCATAAAAGTTTCATCTTTGGCCATCGAGAAGTGCTCCTTATTATCCACTGGGTACACAGCAGGAAGTGTAATAGGAACAACATAACAGACAGGACTGTTCACTGAGAGTATCACCTTTTACTTTTCAGTCAGGCAATTGTTGAAACTTGTCCTCCTCATCTTTTAAAGCATAACATTATGAGGTGCACTGAAGAAAAACACTTCAGAATATAATTAGATATGAAGGGCAATAAGCAGAAAGTTCTATATTTATTACCAGATGTTAGTGGCAAGTTGCAATACAAGCATGTAGCCTGGCAGCAAAGATCAGGCCCAGCAAGAGTTGGGAATAAGAGCCAATTCACACGGGAGGTGTTATGTCCCAGGCTCAAGAGTGGTGTCAGATATTCCAGCAGTTTCTTTACAAAATAGAGCCACACAGCCAAATCAGGGTGCAACATGAGTGAGAATGTTATTTCTAGGCAGAGTACAGACTGGTGGCAGGCAGAAGAACTCCATGTGCCAAGCAAAACCAGTTAGCCAACTGTCTCTGCTCTTTGAGTGTGAACATGTTGCTTTTCTTCTGCTTGCATGATTTTTAAAAAAATTTTTTATTTTTAATGAATTCTGTCCCTAACCCTAGGGTAAAGCAGCCCAATTTTCAGTGCTGCTAATAAAAGAACTCCCATTAAACACAAGATTTAATAAAGAAAACAACCAGTCACATAGGTAAAAACAAAAAAAATTGGCTGGAGGAGAAGTCTTCGACAGGAAATTTGGAGCAATCAGAGAACACCAATGTGGCTGCTTATCCTGCAAGATAAAGATATGTGAGGAAAGTGACGAGCTAGTTCCCCTGGTTAACACCTGATTAACAGTTGTATCAGTACAAAGCAATGATGAAACAATTGAAATTCTCCTCATTAAAATAACACAGACAAGGAGAAAAATATTTTTGAAAATGATAACTAGTTAACACAAGCTTAACTCATTCCCCAGCTGGGTGAGCAGGGAATGGAAAAACACTGAGAATTTGGAGAAACTGTTCTCCGAAGACAAGTGAGAAGTCCCTCTCTTCCCCTATACAAGAACCCCAAGAACCAAACATTGACTTCTTTTTTTTTTAACTCTTCAAAACCCATGAGTTGATTATGTGCACAGACGGTTCCATCTTGGGTGTCAGCTGTAAAGTAAATATATAGGGATTCATTAAATTCTTACAATGACACCTGGTGTTGAAGCACAAGCACCTCTTAAAACACTATCAGGGCCAAATTTTTGGAAGATGCTGGCCCTCACTTTCATTACATCCACCAAACATTGGGAGCAGTCTATAAATAGCACCAAAGCCAGTGCTCTTGTCATGTACACAGTGTCCGGTTGAATTAACATGAATTGAGCATGACAAAGTCCTATCTTTAAGGAAAGGGAGTAATCATGTGAGTAATGTGAGTAACACATTTCCACTAGGTCAGTTCCACCTCCTAGCCTTCCACCATTTCAAGCAACACTGATTTCAAAAGCAAACTCCAGACTGTCTGGTGCGTTACTACAAGGGTAGAAAGTCAGTCCAACAGTCCAGTTAGGACCCCTCTGGCAGAGAAGGGACCTCTTAATTAATCAGTATTGAGAGCTTGCCTGTTTTTTAACTCTGAAGTTATAGCAGTGCTGCAACACATTCTGCTTTTAGCAAAGTGAACTGAGTTTGAGTGCTTAATTCAAAGTAAACCAGTAAAATCATACAGACAAATCTTCTCCCCATATGTCTCCTGGGACAACAGCCAGGGTTGACTTTCATGTCATCCCAGCAAGCACAACCCCTGAGGAATTCAGTTTAATTTATTCTAACACCTCTGCAGAAGATGCATTGCAGCAACCCAAACATCAAGCAAAGGCAGCTACAGTAAACCCCAGTATCTCCACGCTCAGTGCACAGCCCAATATCTATATATCTGCAGAAGAAAATTTCCTATTTCTGAAAGTAATCTCTGCAGCAAATCTTACTGCAGGCAGTACAGTTTCATATAAATTCACAGATCTATATGCCCTCTGACATGCTCATTACAATTTGGAAATCCCTTTGGGAGTGCCTGCCCATTCCACCCATCCTATTTTTTTTAATTAACTGGTCATTTTCAAACCAGTTTCATGAACCAAGGGAGGCTTCGGAGACATGAACTTCCTCAGAAGAGTTTCAGTACAAGTAATTGGATAGAAAAGGGACCCCCAAATTAATGTCTCTTCCTGCAAAATGTTTTTCTGTTAGACATCAGAAAACTCAGCCCTTTCTCTCCCTGCCCCAGTCTTATGGATGGAAGAGAGACAAAAAAAGAGTCAACAGCCATGCTGGAAAGCAGTCTTCATATATTTTGATGCTCCTGGTGCAATTTCTTGAAAGTTAAGACAACTTCTGAGATAGTGATCTCAAAGGTGCAACTTCAGCCTGAGGTTTGGGTACAGTGAGGAATGAGGACACATAAAAACACACTTGGGCTTCTCAAAAAAACTGCTTGGTTTGTAATCTTGAAGGCAAGGGGGCAGCTATCATTGCAGTATTGCTTCCAAGGGCATTGCAGACATGAATTTACAGTTTGGGGTTTTGGCTTGTTTTGTTTTTAGGTTTGGGGCGTTGGGTTTGTTGTAGATGGTGTGGTGATGGTGGGTTGTTCTCTTTGTTTTAAAAGCTTCATCCTCCAGATAGAGCAGCTTCTGGGAGAGGCCAGGCTGGCAATTCATGTAGCAGGTAACAGAGGAAAGCTGCACATAATTGAGACAAAAGAGAAAGGTGTACACAGCTCAGACAGTTTTAATTGAACGTGTTTAAAAACACCAAGGCAACATCTTGCATCAAAAGCTCTCTGTGGCTTGCAGCTGGTGCCAGCTCTGCCACTGATGTCTCAAGTGTTTCAGGGCAATTACTTCTGCTTTGTGAATCTCTTATCCATAAGACAGAAAACAAGAAGCAAAGCTGTTTGCTGACACAAATGGGTGCAGGGTCCCAGTTATTAGCCCAGTCAAGGACTTGAGAGATCAAGTTTCTCCTCCTTGTAGTAACATTGGCTTCCTGTAAACAGGTGACGTGGGCCTGGTTCATAGTACTCCCTCCAGCATTGAAAAAATCTTGGAGTTCTAGTGTGGCATCTAAAATCAAAACAATGATGAATGATAAGCTACTGAAGGGCTTTAATTTTTTCCCTGTCTTTCCACTAACAGGTAGTTAGGAGTTTTCAAGCTAATCCCTCTGCTATGTTGCAAGATGCTGATGGACTTGAGTATATAGTGATTGAAACCAGGGGTACAGAGAAAAACAACTCTGTGAGAAACAAATTACTTAATGTTCCAGGAAATTTATTATAACAATTCTTAGTTCTCAAGTAATATTTTCTTTATACTAAAAAGTGCTAATTAGTACAATTATCCCTGTGTGGGATGATGATTGTGAGTAATATTAGAGAAAACTGGGAAGTTATATTATTCAACATTCCAGCAGAAGTTAGTACAGAAATTATAAGATGGAATGCAGTTGGCATGTACAAAATGTATTTCACAATGATTCCCACACAACACAGCCTGCAACCTTGTGTACAGACTAAGAGGGATGAAATGAAGGTGGGAGCAGGTGGAGACATGGCAGCCAGGCTCTGCTGTAATCCTTGCAGGGGTGGGAAGTCGATGGTACCACGTAGCTGATAAATTCACACAGCAGCTGTCAACCAAAGGAGACAGGAGATGTCTTGCTGCTGAACCAGCAACTGTGGCAAAATAGCTCTCCTCAGATGAACTTGGTTCTCGCACACCTCCATCTCAGAGTTACCTGCCTCCAAGTTACGACCACCCTTCACTGAGCATGTGCTCTATATTTCAATGACTATATTTTTAAGAGCAAAGCAAGAGACTTTTACAGCAATCAGTAACAAAGGTATGTATGACTGGAGTCACTCAGGCTCCACCTGAATGGAAAGAAATAGTACCATGGTGAATTAAGGATGGGGAGAAGCCAGGGAGGACTGCATTGTGACTTCTGGGATCAGTTAGTGGACTGAAACTGTTTTTTCCCCCATAGGGATCCTACTGGGTAAGAATCATATCCGGTGCATACTGAATGATCCCCTCGAGCAACTTTCATTGGTGATTTGAGCTTGGCTCTGTATTGCTTTAAATTCAGTTTAAATGCAGTTGCCAGCAGCAGATGACATTCATCTAAAAGCAGGGAGAGCCAGGAGGGGGGTCTCTTCCTAGATTATAATAGAGGATTCAACTTTCTTAAACTGTAGGCACACGCCCCTGAACAAGTTAGTCAAGCCATACTTGGGTTCAGTGGAGTCATCATAACAGGACACCGACAGACTGGTCAGGCACAAGAGAGAAGTCACATTTTATTTGACATCTTTGTTGTGGACATTTAACCACTAGCAAACCATAAATGAGCCATGAACAGCACAGGCCCAGTATAAATATGAACACTGTTTGTTACAGCTGGCTGCACACCCTCTGGAGAAGGTCCTATTGATCTGATGGAGAGGAAGATAACATTTTAATAACCATTTAGTTAAAAGAAATTGTTAATGAACTGTTTAACAAATGGAAACTTCAAGCATTACTCAATTGAAAGAAAATATCTCTGTCCAATTTTAGAGCAGAGAGACCTCTGTAATAAGTGCTATCAGCTAGCAAAACATAAAAATCTGAAAGAGTATTCTCTTTTTCATTAGAGTTGGGAGAAATTTATGCTATTCTATTTGCACATATCTTTATTGGTTTAATATCTGTTACACTGCCCCGGAATTCTATGTAAAATAGGTCAAACAAGAAGTCCAGCAGATTATTTCTACAGACTTCTAGAAGTAGCACAGGGTGTACTCAACTTACAGATTGTGTTTATCCATTGATCACAAATGAACAATAAAAACCAGTCCAAAACTGGTCTTCCATGAACGGCTGTTCTCAAATTATTTGGAGTATTTCTCCTAAACACAACAGAAACAGTTATGCATATCAGAAAGAGCTAAATCATGCTGTTGAAAGTATTTCAAGGTCTCCAGAAAATCAAACCAATCAAACCCACCAGGTCATGCATAAAATCATCTCTGTGGCTTCACTGTATGTGTGGTAAGTAGCAAAACAAGGCTGAGGAAGCCAAGTGTTTTAACTGAAGGTGTTTAGCCAGGCCTGGTTAACTTGACATCGTGAAGGATTAAGGGCAAGCAGAATGTCAACCAAACCATGGTTTGGACAGATGCTGAAGCCCTCAACTAATGAAGAAACTTTTAATCACTTGGAAGTGCACCATAGCAGTGTCTAAGGACCACTTCCACCGGACATTACTGGAGACACCAGAACAAAGGCCTTCATTTCTATAGCATGAGCTGCCTCATTCTGTAGGTCACACATCAGCACAGCCCACTGCAAAGGCAAATCAGAGGGAGATGTTTACTGCCTGAATTAAAATTCTTGCTGTGTAAGAGACATGCAGAATCTGGACCAGTATCCTTTATCATTTATTAACTGCACTCAGTCTCATGACCTATTTCTGTCATTCAAGACAGAACAATCAGACATAGCCTTTCCATCAATCAGTGCCAAACAAGTGGTAAAAATATCAGTCGTCTGTATCCAAACATCTTGTTTTTATTATTACATATTTATTGAGTTAGAGGAAATGCCAGACTACAAATACATAGCATATTCATCAAAATTCCCACCTTTATCTTGGTTTTTTTTTTCCTTCCACTGCTGTTAAGAAAAAAGAAAATCCTTGTTGAAAAATTTATATTGGAAGAATTTAGCATTGGAGGAAAATAGTCATGTCAGCTCACAACAGAAAAAACTATTCAAAATGGGACAATTTATTGCATTGTACCCTCTCTTCACTCCAGAGATGCCTGATTTAACAGCTTCTGAAAGCAGCAGGGAATTTGCTGCTTTAAACTGCTTTCCATGTGCTCCTGTGGATCACTCCTACACATGCTCAGCTGAGCAAAGGTGAAACCTGTCCCAAGGGAAGGTGGCTCTAGCCTTGAAATAGGGCAATTATGCTGCAGAGTGAATGAATAGTTGCCTTGAGCAACTATGATTGAGTGAAGCTTCCCAAGAGCACCAGGGTCATTGTGTTCTATCAGATCTGCCAGTTAAAGACGGGACAGTTTTGTTTTTAGAGCAGAACTTGCTCTGATGAGGAGGTTCACAGGCTTCCATATGAAATTACCATGTTTGGAATATTCACCAGGCTAGAAATGCCCTCAGATGTGTGGGCTGTATCCTCATGTCATACCTCAGACAGACCCAGAGACTCTCAAATAGTTACAGCTGTTTAGGATACACCCCTTGTCAGCTGCCCAAAGCCACCTTAATCCTGCATGCAGACCAGGGTCCTGCTATGAGCACCCTAGCAGGAGCAGGTAGAGGATTTCAGCCCTTCTTCAAACTGGTGGTCGCTGGCACTCAGCTTCACAAGGGAACTCCCTTGAGCAGAACAAGGGAAACCCAGCCAGGCAACTCTGCTACTATCAGATGGGCAGCTGGGGCAAGTATCTCTCTCAGACACTGTACACCCTCTTTTCAGCACTTTCTGCAGCCATAAGAGGACCCCCTTTCCAAGGTAGGGATGGAGAGTTTAATACATCTCAATAAATTTATTCCTCTCCTGAGCAAAGCTGTCAAAAATCAATGAGCTGTCAGCAACAGCTCTAACTGTATAATTTAATCTCTAGGGTCCTTCACAGCTGGTATGACAATAGAAGTCTGTCCCATGTTCTTCTGGGGACCATGTTACTCAGCACACTGTGACAAAAAGCAAGGGTACAGAAAAAAATGGATGAGGCAGAGTATTTTGAGTGTGAAGAGAAAAAATGTATGCTGCCTAAAGAAACTGCCTTAGAAATAAATTCATTTTCTACTTGCCAAAGTCCAAACAGGGCTATATTTGAGATCCTCTGTCTCACTGCTACCTTGTTCTGATTTGCAGGTGCTCACACCACTTTCCAGGGGACTGGTTTGGTAGACTTCTTCCATTTGGGTAGAATGAGGGAACAATGAAGCTTCCCTTTTAGAGAAAGGTAAGGATATCATGACTGTCAGACTAGACTGACTGTTTACTCATGCTCTATGTACAGGTGAGTACATATTTCAAAAGAAAGGGACTTTTGGGGGCAGACAAACTGAAAGAAAGGCTTGCCTACATCACTGGGTGAATCCGATTATATCAGGAAAGTGTTTAGTCCCTCCAGCACTTTTTTCACCTAACCTAAACAATCTTTACAGCCTCAGATACTGACTAAGCAGTCAGAGTTTACTAAAATCTACATACAGACCAACCTGAAATAAGTAAGCATCTTATGAGACTTACAGGACTCAAATTGGCCTAGCTAAATCCCCCTAACACACGTATTTTTGTTTTTATGAAATTTTAAAATGGAATTTCCCCCTCACCTCTTTCAGAGAAAATGTTTAAATCACTTGTCTGTGTCAAGAAATGGGACATTTAACTCCTGATGAGCATCAGCCCAGTTAATTTCAAAAAATTAAAGCAAAAGGGCAGGTAAAACAATGTACAATAAGAGAAAGCTACCCAGCAGGTCACTGATGATGGGATTTTCTAAGACGCCAATGAAGATATATTTAAATTCTACTGGAGTTTGGCATTTTAACCTTGAGGCAAAATTTCTTTAGCCAGTTACATAGACTTTTAACTGCACATGGCCAGCCTTACTGAGTTATGCCAAGCTGACAAGTGTCAGCACAGTTTCCTACAGCCAGCAATATCCCAACCCTCATACATTGCCAAGAGCTCCTTTCAGGTTTGCTTTAATCTGACAGAGACCCCTCCACTTCCGAGCAGAAATATCCAGGTTCCATTCCTCCACTAACATGAGTTCCCAACCGAGCAACCTATACAGCAGGAAAACATAGTAAACAGGGAAAATGAGTTACCAACATTTTTATAGCTTCTTTAAATGTTTTGCCTGTTCCAGTTAGAAGCCATATTAATCCTATACAACCTCAAGCTCTGAGCAGTGAAAATGAAACACAAGAGCCCAGAAAGCTCCTCTAGAATCTGGCTGAAGAACTGGCCAATTGCAGTCCAACACTGCAAGACAAAAGAGAAGCACGAAGTGATAGTACAGTAGAGTCAATGTGTCTGTGCCATCAGTAAATCAGCAAGGAGGCCAGACCTCAGTCTCTGTGCTCTGATCAAGCACTGTCTCTGGCTCACATCTGGCAGAGTGGAAAGAACACAGCAGCACAAATGTTTGATTATCCATCTTAAAACATTCAGTTCAAACTCCAGCCTTGCTCCATACAGACACATTTCAGGGGCACATCCTCCCATTACCAAGAACAAAGGAAACAGAGCTTTGAATGTGACCAAAAACAAACTGTCTGTCAGAGAGGGAGAGATCATTATACCTTTTCAAAAAAACAAGACATTAGGGAGTTACTTTCACTCCATTTGATGTCTGGTATTTGATGTCAACACTTCAGAAACAAAACAACTGAAGTTGTTTGGTTTTGGTTTCTTTCTTTATATAATTCACTATTTTTCTTGCAGCCAGTGGCATTATAAGGGTCTCAACAATTACAGGTAACAAGTATGTCTCTATTGGCATAAATACTTTGCAAAGATAGGAAAGGTGAAGTACTTTCTGCTTTGTAGAAGCTGTAAGTATTGGGTGAAAAGAGACCCAGGAATCTCTGTACCAAAGACTGTTTCTAACAGCTTGTGAGTTTCCTGTGCATTGTCCAATCCTTTAAATGTCAAAAGTCCCACACCGTTTTGTTAAAAAGAAAAACATGCCATGCACTACTAATTGAATAAATCAATACACAGAGAAGGCCACGAAGGGAATGAAATGTTTTTGACACACACAAGCAGTTGTTTTCAGTGCATAAAAGGAAAAAACCCTGCTTGCCCTTTATGCCTTAATTAAGACAACCTCAGGAACATGGGGTGAAAGACCTTTCCTGTGCACCCTCCTCACTGTTCTGGTCTTGTCTCCCTGCTGTTTGGCCATTAGTAACAGTCAGAAGTCTGTGAACACAAAACAAGTCACTGCAGTCTCTAAGAAGGGATCCAAACATCAGATGGGTTCCCACAAAGATCCAGAACAGCCTCAGAAATCCATGAAGGCAAATATGTGATGGACTGTTGCCATAACGGGCTTGATAGAAAGTGTATTTATAGGGTCTAGTCACATGAGCTATCTGAAGTCTTTGGTAATTTTTTCATTTACAAATATCTACATTCTTCTCGGAAATTTTAAACCCCTTTGTCTCCAGAAGGGCCTTCCAAGGACATTCTTACAAAACTTTTGCAGCCAGGTGTCTAACAAAGGCAGCAATTTGGGCAGAAATCCTTCTCCAGAAGCTTCCTCTGGGCTGATGGGCACTGATGAAATAGCCTAAGACAGCTTGCTTTGAAAGCACTTTAAGGAGCTCCATGGAAGCCTGGCATTTGAAGCCACTGAGACTTACTCTTTCCCAGAGCTTTTCTTGTAATGCGAGTCTCTGCAGAGAGATTCACTGCAATGCAAAGATGAGCAACCTCCTCTTTCTGGCTGCTGGAACTTTGGGCTCTGTCTAGTAGCTCTTGGTACAGTGCTTTTCTATCTTGTTAATGTCTTCCTGGAGGTCAGGCCACGAAGGGCCATCCCTGTGAACTGCTGTGGCAGCAAACAGCAGAGAGCATCTATGCTCCACTGTGGGACCTGCATCTGGTTTCTCAGTCCCCAGCAGAACCATTTGCAGAGATTCATCTTCCCTAAACATGGCAATGGCTTAGATTAATACTTTGGAGGCCTCAGCCTTCTTTCCTCATGAAATCTAGCTCTGAAGGGCAATCTAGTGTGGACTGACAAGAAGCCATTTCAGTCTTTCAAGGACTTTCACCCTTACCTTTTGCTTACTGCCAGCTCTGAGATCCTCAAGCCAGGATGGAAACGGAAAGTAGTCATAAAACAAGTTATAGCAACCATAGGCTGAGCTCAATTAAGGCTTGCCTGTCTGTCCCTACTGCTAGAGAGATAAGGGAAAGAGGAACAAAATGATAGTATGTGATTTTCTGCCAGTGAGAAAATGAGATTAAGAGACCTGAATCCTGTGAAGTGATATATGACCAAATCAAGATACATTATGGAAACCATTTGTGCCACTAGCTGTGGCACAAAATGGAGGAAGATAAGACCAAGACGAAATCTACTCTCTCTCCCACACTTCAGAATTTGAGATCTATGCGAGGATGGATGTTTAGAGCCCAGTCCTGCCCTCACTACCAGTTTAAGTATTATCTGATCTTCAAACACCTGTAGAGCATTACCTACAAAAGAAGGGACTCTGCCCCCATCAGGTTCTGGAGTCTGTTGTTGGCATATCTGCACACACAAATACTCCTTAGTGCCCTGACACTTGTCTATAAGCTGCTTGTGCTTCCATTCAAAGTGCCTGTGGCTGCCAGGCATTCTTGAATCAGTTCAGGAGCGACCTAATCCTCTTGTAATTATTTACACCTTCCCACAAGTCAGACTCTGAAGTGCTTTCTTTTAAGGACAGAATCAATGCATTACTCAATGCACACAGGTAAGACCAAAATTTCCACATCCTTTCTCTTTGCTCCTCAGGCAATCCTATTGCTTCCTAAAATTCAACTAAGTTATGACTCTCTAGTTGAAAGCAACAAAGTTTGTTCCTGTCCAGAATGAAATTTGATCCTGAAAAGACCAGAAGTAACAGAGCTTGCTTAGTGGTAATTTTCTGACCACTGTTTTGAAGGAAGACAGTAGTCTACCAACAGTAGATTTTACTCCAAGGAAGCAATATAGAATATTTATGGATGTGGTCAAGATCTGAGCCCAAACCTCTGGTTTATATCCAAAGATCTGAGACACAAAGAATTATTTCAATTCTCAACATGCTAGGAGATTACAGAAGGAAAGCTCAGGTTACTAATAAAGCATCACAGAGGAAACCAGTGGCAAAACCATTTACACTCATTCTCACTCCTAAATGACACTAAAGAAGAAGCAATCCCGTTGGCCTGACGGAGCTCACAGTATCCATCAAGCACCTGGTTGTCCTGGCACTTCATTTATGCAATCATTTGGTGTCATGATATCAGAGTGAAATCATAAAAGATACCTAGTGCTTTTCATTTTTATGACTTCAGAGAATAATACAGTTCCAACTTCACTTTTAATTCCCTGACTTTTCCTGACTATGAATATCAGAAAATCTCATATACTCCATGATCACAGGAGCCTTGGGCTGAGAATGCTGGAAATCCTTAAGAGTAAATAAAACTGTGATTTTTTTCAAACAAAGGTTTTCTAAGCATGAAGTCTTCCCTCTCTCCACATGTATTGTGCAAAGATCTTCTCAGGAAATTAAACAATAATAGTTTTCCAGCATAGTCAAAGGCACCAGAAAGGCAGTATTAGCTGACAGAAAAGATCAAACTGCCTTGAGAAGTAGGATGAGTTAACTCAACTGCTCTTTAAATATGTAAGCATTTTCATCTCTGCCTGTGCAATTAAAAATTAGCATATAGATTTAGCATCTTTAGATTGGTCTAAAATTAAGCCCTAATAAATCATACAAATTAAAAATTAGGCATAAGTTCAACAGTGTAATGTACCACGTATCATGTCTTCTGTAGAGGTCAGCTCATTAACACCTCAACATAACATGGTCCAGCCTCTTGGTACAAACCTTCCCATCACACAAGTGAGCAAAAAATCATTGAGGAGAAGTTCCAAATAATCCAATGCCTTCACATCCCAGGATAGAGTATGAAATGAGATATAATCAATGAATTACAGAAGATACAGTTAGCAAATGACCTTGTCTAATCTATTTCTATATCCTCAGGAATGACCACTTTGATCTAAACTAATCCAAATAGATCTTAGGTTTTCCTAAGGGTGAAGAAAATCATGTCTTTCAAATTGTTTAGAAACACATCTGCATCCAAAGCTTTTGGAGTGAAAAGTTAGGTCAGATTTCTTTAAAGAACCGTTCCTCCTGTAAGATTTCCAACTTTTTATACTTCCAGTGAAGACTGGAATCTCAAAACAAGTTTTCTTCACAGCCTCACAGGCTCTGGTCAAACATTCTGTGATGATTTGCAGGGTGCAGCTTTGTTGTCTGCCTATTTCACACATCTCCTTCCACCAGGTTCCACTGGTCGTTCTGACACCAATATCTCCAGAAAGTTCTCAACAAGAAAGTTTTTGAATTTTCCAGAAGTGCAGTGGGATGAAGAAACGACCTAATCAACTCCAACCAGAAACTATCTACAGCTTCAATCATAGCTGCTTCTAGCAACGCTGGAGATCCTGGAGGTTGTTTAATGGTTTCTAAACCAACTATTCAGTAGGAGAAATGGATTGCACTGGAGACACAGTTCTTTGATTGAGAGCCAAAAGTCAAGATCATTAATCCTGATAATCAAAACAGCAGTGCACTGATTGAAAGAAGCAGGGCATAAGCCTTCTTCTCACAAACAGATTTTAACCCTGAACCACAGCTCTCCTAAGTTTCCTCTGATTTTGACTTGCTATTTCATACCCCTGGCTCCCAAAGTTAAAGCTGTGTGGTGGAATCACTGCCATATTCAACACCATCAGATTTACATCAGCTCATGTATTTTCAGGGGAGGGGAAAGGAAAAAAACATGCAAAACACAACAGTTTCTCAAAAAAATTATTGTAAGGAAAAAAATTGCATCTTTGGTGGGGACAGTTTTATACAAATCAGAGAGACAGGAAGATAAAACCCAGCATTTAAAAACAATCTCTGGAGCAAGCCTTCAGTCTTCTCAAAATCTGCAAATTTTTCTGAATCTTAGCACTTCTCAGGTTGCATTTTAATGTTCAATTTTTCACTGGCTATAGTTAGTACATCCATCTGCAAAATGCTGCGGGATTATTTGAGAGGAAAAGCTTATGCATATGAAATAATTTTTATGTATGTACTTATAAAAGAGTATTTCTAAAGTCACTTCCAGCATGCCAATGCTATTTCTCCTTCTATTAATCGAACGTTTAAAAACATCTTTGCTGTTCTATGATCATGAATTAATTTCTATGTGTTCAAACTTTAGAAGCACATATATACTTTGCTTGAAATGTTATATTTAGACCTAATCATAAGCTTCAGAGTTCAAAAAAGCTGCTTTGGGAAGAAATGCAGAAACTGACTTGGGAGCTATAAGCATCACTACCCACCCTTGTTAGCTGCCATGGTGTATGGAATTAGGTATTTTCTCAAAGAGAATGTCACATATAAAGTCACCCATTAAGGGCAATAGAGAGAGGCTTCAGCAAAACTCCCATTCCCTTTTCGTTGATAACCACGGAGTGCCCTTTCCAAACTGATTTCAGCAGCAGGAGACATCTAAAGGCTGAGTAACATACTGCAAGCAAACAAGTATTACTATTCAACAGCCCATTTCTTGAACAGAGTGCAATGAGTCTGCTTCAGTTAGACCCAGAGTTACATTACTAAACATAGTGAGGTTTTCAGGCACTCAGAACAATCAATACACCTTTCAATACACCTTTTGATAGGGAAATTCCCAATTTGGGGAGTTAGTTGAAAGAAATCTGATTTCAGCTCCTAAGTCTGATTCTATTTGTTTCATTCCAACTTTTGTCAAATCTAGAAATATTGATGTGTGTAGAGGGAAACTATTTTTAAAGATTCAGTAATTATGAAAATAGGAGATGCTCATAGAGGCATCTGATTGATGACATTTCTGAAGAACTGTAAACATCCATGGAGACTCATCACAAAATGGTGAGATTATCTAGCACAGTTTAAACTGCAAAGAAAGGAGATTAAAATGAATACCTTTTTGTTGTTGTTTTTTTGGTTTTTTTATCCAGCAGTCAAGGACAGTCACTGCAGCTCAGCTGATGTGCTGTAGCTCAGCACAGTGACCTGAATGAGGCTCCGTTCCTTGCCATCATCACAAGGGGTGCAAGCCAGGATGTTGGAGCAATCCTTGTATCGTCAGCATTGTATCAGCACCAGGCAGCTGAAAATCTAGCCTCAATCCTACAAATCTGGACCCAAAAATCCAGTCCTATAAACATCCTGAGGCTGATAATTTCCAAGGGTAGAACAACTGCCAGGTACTTCAGCAGCAGCTTCTGTTCCACATCCCTCAGACTGTGCAAATACAACCCACATGAAATAACAGAGGGTACAACCACCACTCATCTCCAAACTATATAGATAACACCAGTGGTTCGTAAGATAGCAAATCCTGGGGCCAGGCATCCTGTGAAGTGCTGTCTCTCAATTCTGACAGTCCTCATGCCATTTAACCCAGTAACCAACTTTTCACTAAAGTGAGCAATGTACACAGTGCTCTTCCCTGCAAGAAGAAAGGGAAGGTGAATAGCATCCCTCTGCTCCTCTGGCTTTTGCTGCTAGCTAATTATTCATTTGCAATTTATCAGCTAATTATACATGTGCCTTGGCATTTGAAGACTTAGGGGCATACTTTATTTAATGGCTAGTAATTACACAGGCTTCCTCTGATCCCTGTGCTCTAACAGGAAGGCTTTTCTGTTTTGCCCTTGTGCTGTCAGATCTAGAGGTTAAAGACCCCAGGACAGATGGTTATCCTGTTGCACACAGAAGCAGGCTTATACTTCATGTGAGGATACAGGGTTCCCCAATAATTATCTGTTAAGGAAACAAATTATTTCCTTTAGAGCTCGATGCTGATCTGTCTGTTCCCGTGTAGGTGAAAAATTACCAAGGTGCAAAAGGCAATATGAAGACCAATCCACTGCTATTTTTCCCCTGGGAACAGTCCAATATACAGGCCTTGCTCCTCAGCTCCACATCTACACAACCCATTGCTGCAGCTGTCTGCCTTGGTATGCAGCACCACCAGGATGTCCCTGTGAGACAGGGCCTGAGCCTCAAAATATGTCGATGCGGAAAAGACAAACAGATACGGCAGGATGCAAAGAATTCTTTGACTCTTGGCACAGATGGTTGAATAGCACAGCTGGAGGGAGTGAGACTTAGGCAGGAATGCTGACAGAGATGGGAAATATTGACAGCAATTACAGTTGTGGAGAACATGCTTTGTATTTGTTGCCATCGGTGTTTGTGAGGATTACGCTCACATAATTGCCTAAGAGACTTAACTGTGGGTCATTTCATCATGAAAATGCTCAGAAAAGATGAGGCGGATTAGCAAGTGGCATGGTGGCAGCACACATGAATTAGGGTTCCTTACATTCCCAAATGGATACCATTGTCCTGGAAGTTTTAAAGCCCTGCTGCTCCTTCCTCT
The DNA here is from genome assembly GCF_000738735.6 of Corvus cornix cornix. Classification (NCBI taxonomy): domain Eukaryota; kingdom Metazoa; phylum Chordata; class Aves; order Passeriformes; family Corvidae; genus Corvus; species Corvus cornix. Next base: position 11,576,806 of record NC_046336.1, read on the forward strand.
AACCTAAGGCCACTTTATGTGTGAATAAGGGCATTCACATGAGCTTTGGAGGCTAATTTATTCCATTTTAGTTATTAACCTGTACCTCACATGAGTTTTCTTCTCTAGGCAAACTGTGTCCCAGCCATTTTTTACTAAAGAACCTTTAAAGTTTCCAGGCTCCAGACAAAAGAGAAAGGTATTTACATATGCCTTCAACAAGAGCAGACTTCAGAGACTGTGATATCCAGATCAAACACTTGCATCTCTAGCCCCTCTCCAGAGTTAGGCTTCTGAACACCCCTGATTTTGGCAATGGATTAACTCTAGAGCAGAGCAGTAACTTGAACCTACCACTCCTATCCCAGCTCAGCTGGTAGTCAAATCATTTGTCCATCTGTGATCTGCACTAGCTGAATCAATCAACTCACATGAAAGGCAAATGATCTCTTAAGCTTCTTATAATGGAATAATTTCTCTTTCTCACTTTAGGCACACAACTTCTTGGCAAGACTGAGGCAGCATCTGATATAATGAGTTAATACTCCCAGCCTAAGGATTTGGAAAAAAAAAAAAAAGAAAAAGAAAAAAGGGGCTTTCAAAAGTAATGGGATCAAGCTAATAGGTCCAGTGATGGTGGACAGCACTTATGGATAGATCAAATATTGCAGAGGTTTGTAAGTCCAATAAAAAATATTGCTTTGCATCTGTTGATGCCATGAAGATTTTTTGCCTTTTTCTTTTATACCCCTGTTATACCTTTTTACAACTTCTGTATTCTTAGTGCTTTTTGCCTACATTCTTGGACTTGTTTGTCAAGCTAAGAGACTAAACATTTTAGAAGCTTTGTAGCTAGGGATCAGTGTGCCCGAGACCCCAAGGTCCTCTCCAGAACACATTCTGTAACCTGAGATAGAACCAGGGGAAGGCTCCTTGGGGAGGGGGGCTCACTCCAGCCTCTCACTGGGGAATCTTTGATAGATATGCTAATTAGTAAAACCTATAATGTTATACCCAATGTTGGGGGGAGACACACACACTGGAGTGGGATACATCTCGATGCACATGACCTGGACGTGTGCACCTAAGGGTCCTTAAAATAAATACCAAGGTAAAATCCCTTTTCCCTTCTAACCGTGTATGATTCTGGATTTTAAGACCAGGAAAAGGCATCACTGTACTGTTTCTTAATTTAACTGTGCATCAGTACTACTGAAAATGCTTGTCCCCTTTCACATCCACATTTACCTGTTCCTGCTATTAAATCAGTGGCACCCATGTCAACTGAGACCAGCCAAGCTTGCAAATACACCTTCTCTGGGAAAGGGAATGACTATTTTAACAGAAAGCCAAGAGAGGCCAGACTGCAGATCCTGTGAGGGATAGACAAATGAGAATTAATGTGGTCTCTTGATTCCCAGGTAACTGGGAAGGTAACTCTGGCCAGGTAACTCTGCTATGAAGAAACAGGATCATTTAGGTTGGAAAAGACCTTTAAGATCAAATCCAACTGTAAAACTAACACTGTCAAGTCCAGCACCAAACCACATTCCTAAGCACTACATCTTCATCTCTTCCAAATACCTCAAACTGGTGAACCATTTTCCTGGGCAGCCTCTTCCAGTGCTCCATACCCTTTCTGTGAAGAAATTTTTCCTAATATCCAATCTAAACTTCACCTGTGCAACATAAGGCCACTTCTTCTCATCCTATTATTTTTAAGTAGTATCAGAGGAGAGCCCTGAAATGACACAGTAAATACATTCTCTGATAAAGCCTGTTAAGGAGAGGGGCAGACAGCATTTAAAGCAAAGCTATAATACACCAGCTTTAGTTTACCAGCTTTTGTATTGGATCCCAATAATGAGCAGCAATGTTTCACAGTAGCTCAAAGCCCATTGTGAAGGAAAAACCAATTTCTGGCTGCGATTATAAAGGTTCCTATTCTGATTTTACTTACTTGGTCTCTAACTTCAGAATTTTTGCCTACTTCAAATGATGCTATAAGAAATAAGAACACAGAAAAAAAAAAAAGGAAGCGATAAATGCACATATTTGGGGGAATAACAACAGAAAAAGGGAATGGGTGCTGCACTTCACGGCAGAAATGCTTGCTTGAAACTCAGAAACAGAAGAAATTGTAGGTCCTATTCCAGATGTCTTGTTCGAGAAAAAGTGGGAAGAAGAGAATTATCCAGAGAGAAGCACACGGATGAGTCTTTTCTGGGTAAATAGCAGAAATACCGCATTTTCTGGAGGATATTGGTTACTGAAAACAGCACAGTATGAAACAGAGAGTCTAAGTTCTTTGTGATGGTGACAACTCTTTGTTTAAAAGCTGAGATAAACTATAGTAAGTAGTGGGAATTTAGATTTGATTTCAATAAGGAGAAACTGTTAAGGACTGAAAGGTGGAAAGCAATGCAGATGAAAGTGATCATAAGACAGCAGAGGAAGGGAAAGGAGAATGAGGAGAATGAGGACATAATGTGGACTTAAAAAAAAAAAACATCAGACTTGAACACATTCAGAACTGTGAGGGATGGTCTCTTGGGAAGATAATCTAAGGTAGGGAGGAATGCAGGGGATATGGTAGTGCTGAAAGGGACTGTAAAAAAGCACAATAGCAGCCTATCCTGGTACAGAGCAAAGCTAGTGAACATAGCTTGAAACCAATATGGTACATTAGGAGCACTTTAAAGGCTGAACAATCAAAAAACACCTGTATAGAAGCTGGGAACAAGGACAAGCAACTCAAAAGTATAAAGGACTAGCGTAAGCATGCAGGGATAAATCAGGAAGGCTAAGGCACAAGTTGAATTACAACTAACAAGGACATAAAGGCAACAAAGGAGGTTCTATAAATACATTAAAAGAAGAGAGGAAAGAAAAGCATAAGCCCATCAGTTAATGAAGATGAACAAATCTGATGATGCTGAGAGTGCAATGTTATCTCTGCGACAGCCTGCACAAAAACAGGTTAGTTGTGACCCAACGCTTAACACAATCATAATAAGAAGAAAGCTGGACAGAATAGGGAACAAGTTGCAAACTGCTTAAACAAGTTAGGGCTTGCTAGCCCTTGCTAGCTAATACTGTATATTAAAATATAGTAAATTCAGGTGTGAATTTACCCCTGTGACTCAGCACCAACCACCAGTGCTGCACGTCTGTATCTGTGGAATAAGTGGGCAGATGTATTGTTCCAGAAGCTTGTTGGTGTCTGACCTTGGCAAGGAGGTGGGGATGACAACACATCCAGAATATTTCTGGAGATAAGAAAAAGTACATATTCACAAAGGCAAATTTCAGCATTCTTAAGACTTTTTTTTGCCAATTCCTTGAATCTGTTCATCTGAGAAGTGTGAAAAGGGCCCCACAGTTACCAGTTCAGTGCAATTGGGTAACGCCAGCTTTGCTTTGCCATTTTCCATGGAGGCTGGCCTTCAAAAAAATATAGAAATAGTTCCTATAGTCAGAAACACAGCCCCTTAGTGTTATCGGATGTGTTATCCAGCAGTTTCTGCTGCTAAGTCAGGGTATGGACAACCTCATGCACTCCAAGATGTTGTAGCCTCTCTCCTGGCAGGCCAGGATGTGTCCCTGCCTACCATCCTCCATATGGCACAGACCAGATGAAGTGTGTGCTCTCAGGACTCCGAGTTTTAACTGTCCTCTATTAATAACACAGATTCTTCTTTCTACAACACAAAGTGACTCCACAGCATTTTCTGGTAAGGGAAATTATAGCTTGGCATCTGTTCTTTTCACTGCCAGAACCAGATTGCTCATCTTATTATATCTTACAAAATTGCTCAAGACCTGCAAGGAGAAAATGGATTTTCAATATGGCCTTTTTTTGTTTTAATAGGCACACTTAAGATCACAAAAAGCACCATGCCACTTCCAAACACACCACAGCACTTTTTCAGGGACAGACATGATAAGGGTATTAGGAAATAAAACTGAGGAGCTTCAAAACATAACATCCCAACACTGATACCAAGATCATCTGCTTGATTAAAAAGCTCTGTGCAGTGCTTGTCCCATTTCAGCTCAGCTGGGAGCAAGTCTACCACTTAACCCTGGGTGGTGACTGAGCACAGCAGAGAACATCTCATGACACAAAAAAAAAGGACATTTTGTAGCTATTCCCTTCTCCTGCAACCTGTTAATTTACAGGTGAACGAAACTCCCAAAACTGGGATTTCTAACTGAGACACAAAAGAACTTTTAAGAACATGACACAATGGCACAGGTTCAAAAGAGGAAGCACCCTGGCAGTTAGGATTTATATTCCTATTCACTATCACCCATGTTAGGGAATAGAAGGACCACACAGCCAAGAAGAGCTGTGTGTCTGCATTTAACTGTGCTCTCTGCTGAATAGAGGTTACATTAAATCAATACAGAAGATAATTCTTGACTTTTATCCTGCTGCCACACCTTGCCATCATGATAAAGTTGACAACCCCCTGCTGGGTTACACATGGCCTTCCTAAGCCTCACATGAATCAACAACAGAAATAAAACTCTAAGAGATAAGGATCTGTGGCAAACAGCATACCCTTGCAGGTAATGTGCCTTCTACAAAATCTTCACAGAACTAGTGAATGTCTCCATTCCAAGAAGTTATTTGAATTTCTTTATAGGGCATTCCAGCTGTTGTGTTTGTCAAATGGCAGCCAGAGAACAGGGAATATTAATAAATAGCCATTATCCATATGGTACTCACACCATGTGCTTGTATCTCATGTACTATTGCCCCTGCACCACAAGCCTACACAGCTTGAAGACTCAGCCCACAGCTGGCTGTGTCCCAGAAGCATTTCCAAGAGGCAGCACCCACACACAGACCCAGAAACAGTAGAAAGCTCAGAATAGAGTCCAGCTCCAGCATAAAAGATCCGCCTTTGGCTGCTGCTGAGAACAGCTAAACACAAAAGCCAGGAAAAGAAAAATGATCTGATTGTCAAGTCAAACTGTCCCCCCTCTCTTATGCTCACAGTTCTGATTTAGCCTCTTTACATCTCCTCTACCTCATCCCTGCTCAGTCAGACCTTAGCAGAATCCAGAAGGGAAACCCACGAACATGGTATAACCTTCCAAAAGAAAATATGAACTCCAAATTTGCCATATTCACATTACTGGGGAAATGATTGCTATAAATTTGCCTAGAGTGACTTTCTGCCACCTCCCTGGATTCCCAGTTCAGCAGGTACTTTCAGCCCAGGGACATCCACGACTAATAATGCTGCATCCTGGTTGTTGGTCAGCAGCTGAGCACAGGGAGTTTTTCCCCGCTCTTCTTGAGCATCACTGAAGCAGCACACAGGATGCTTCCCCTTCCAGAAGGAGTAGCTGGAACCACCCCAGCAAAGCAGAGGGGTCAGGGTGAGAAGCACTGTACCCTGGGGAGATGCAATCTCTATTCCACAGGCGCACTGTGCAGCTCAGCCAGGTAATGTAGCTGTGCTGGCTTGACACATAAATCAGGCATTACCATTTTCATTCTCTGTCCGCAGGGCACACAAAACGAACCAGCATGGTGCACAACTCACTTCAGTTCAGTAGCAGAGCTGCTATTCCAAGCGCATTCATTAATTGCAAGGGGCCAAAGGAAACAGACACACAGCACAGTGGCCATTCCCCTTCAAGTGACTCCAGTCCTTTTTTTTTTTCAGAAGACACTTATTCTTCTAATCTTCTGGCATTTGATATTAACAGATCACTCCTTCACCAGCTTCATCTCCCTCCAGCACATCTTCACTACCTACAAACTTCACTACTGCTTCTCTCAAAGGACTCCAAGAGCTGCACTAGTCTTCACATGTGCAATCACATCCCTTCTCATACACGCAGAAATCCTGTGCTGCACTGAGAAAGCTAAGCATACAGTCTGCAGAAATCTCCTTTCAGCATAAGGTTTGTGCTCTTTATACCAATGATTTTAAGATTAGCCTGAACTGGTTCCACTCCACTGCCATTTCCTTCTGGTATTTTACAATTGGGTAATACCAAACAGCACCAAATAATGTAAACACCGAAATAATGAAAGATAAAACATAAGGCGGTTATGGGAGCTGCAGCTTCAAGTGGCATTTGCCAATGTTGTTTTGGCCAATTTAAAAGCAGTAAATGAAGTCTGCATGCCAAGGAACAGACACCTGTAAGCAGTTTGAGAAAAGAAGCCATTGAAAATAAGATAAGAGAAACGCTAGGACTGAGCTGAGTTCAGGAACATAAAACATCCTGGGACCAATTCCAACTAAGGCTCAGTCTGTGCAACCCCACCCCAGGTTAGAGGGACTGATGATGCTCACAGCTCACCTGAAGACTCTGAAAAGAAATCATGAAATCCAGAGATCACCTCTGTCAAATGAGGAAGTGTTCACTGAATGTCCTGAGAACTCCACCATTTAAACCTCAAAAAAAAAGAAAAAAAAAATACCACCACCTACAGTCATTAAAACTGTTTTAAAAAGTCAAATTTTGATTGCAGAAACGTAATGTGGAAACAGCCTGTGAATCTGAATTATGGTGAGTCATGCATATTTTATTTCCCTCTTCAAATGTAAATGAATGCCTAATGCATTTAAAGTTTCATCTATTGCCAGGTTGTTTAACCAGCAGATGTACAAAGGGAAAGAGATGACAAGGAAGCTAGAGCGAGACAGTTCTCCCAGTACGTGAAATCCTGAGCATAGCAGCACAGTAGATGTGGCCATGGTCCACATATCCTAAGTGGTACAGAAAAGGACAAAAAAGTGGTACAGAAAAAGAGTGGTACAGGAAAGTCAAGGAGAATGGGAAGAAAAAAATGGTATCTTCATTGTTACTGGGATGAAATGAGGTAGGTGGAAGCCCCAGCTGTGTATCTTGCTGTGCTTACCCCCGTCCACCTTGATGTTCTCTCAATGAACCGGCAGGTTCTGGTCTCTCGAGTATCTTGAGCATCCTGAAGTTTCCTCCAGTGCACAGGAGGTAATTTCCAGGAACCAAGAATACCAAAATACAGCCATCATGCCCTCCCTCTTTCCCTGATCACGCGTCTGATTTCCGTGTGGGACATTTGGGAAGTTAGGCAGCACAGGAAACTTGGAAGGTGGAAAACACATGGGGAAGGGAAAAGGATGTTTTCAAAGCTTCCCATCTGGTTTGCCTCACCAGGTAGTCCAGACCCATGAGACCTGGTGCAAAAACCATCTGTCTGCCTACCTGTGCCCTGGAGGACCCCCAAGGAACCTGCAGAGAGGGCAAGATGGAACACAACAGCCTACAGATGTAGAAGAGACAGTGAATTGCCATGGTTTGAAAGAATATCCAGGTCTCAGAAAAACATCCTATCCAAGAGACAGAAACCACTCAAGGCCTTATAGGCAAAGCAAAAAGCAAGTTTTAGTTTGGTAGCTTCTGAGCTCCACACCCATTCTATCTCCTACAGCACCAAAGCTTTATCATGGCCAAGAGGTCTGGAAAATGACCAAATCCTTGAAAGTAAATGAATATTTCCAGTAACATATTCCCTTCACCTAGTTTATTCCTAATGACTAGAAGCTGCTGCTCACAGAACAGTAGGCATGAGAGATGGAAGGAAACCAAAGGACCAATTAGGTCATTAATCCATCAAGTTGACAGAAGATTAGTTCCTAGAGCATATTTCTTACTATTTTGTCCAGTTAAATTAAAAAAAAACCCAGCAGTGGAGAGTTTATCCATCCCCTTGAGGAAATTACCCACAGCTTGTTAAATCTCTCTCTTCAGGAGAATTTCTATTCTTTCCAGCTTACAGTTTCCCTTTTTCTTAATTTTATGTTGCTGCTCTTAGAAACCTTTTGTAGGCCATCCCCCAGCACACATTCAGCAAGTGCACGTGTTCTTCCTTATCCTCTAGCCACATAAAATATATTGAGACATTTCATCCTTTTCAAATGCATTTTCTTTCAGCCCTTTAAATTCAGGAAAAAGTGGTACCTTCTTTTGGGATTTTTTCCCCCCTGAACTTCCCTTCCACCTGTCTTTATGTTCTGCTGTCCCACTAGATTTGACAACTCAGACTGCTACATTGATCTGCTGAAAGTAGTAAGACAAAAAGACACAGATGATTATGGAATAATATCAAATGCACCAAAGTCATTCCAGAGGGGAAATATAATACAGACTTTTTTTTTCCTTTCATGAGACAACAGGATGGAAGATTGGCTGGCTGTTCACTCCTGTCTCAGTAAGAGGTGCTCTTCAAATGCACCTTTACCTTCCTAGCAGAAGGATCATGCCAACCTCTGGTAAAGTAGTAAAGAGTAAAAAGGCAAGCATGAACGCAAAAAACACTCCCAGATGAGCACGTTCCATATTGATACCATTACTACATCCAGCCATGACAGAGGTTTGGATCTCAAAGCACTGCTCCTCCCTCTAGGTCAAGTCTCAACCTCCCCATGTGCTGAAATGGAGAGCAGCTGCAGTAATTGCCTGTGGGACAGGTGACTGTAGCCCAGGTCGAGGCTGCCCCTTGCTAGATGCCAAAAATCTCAGCTGAAGACTGGCTACACACTGGAGAAATCAGAAGGGACAGAATCCCTTCTAGTGTGAGGGCTGGAAATCATAGAGAGGGATCACACACCACAGAGCCCCAAAATGGACCAACCGTTCTAACAAGATGTTTTTGATTAAGTAGGAAATAAGGATTAATTTCTTAGTGCAGCATCTAACCGAGTTGCCGCCTGTAATTACAGGCAGAGGAGTGCCACAGACAGCACAGCCTCTGGGTATCCCCAGGCAGAGATTCCCAAGGGAGCCTGTTCTTCTCAAGGCAATTGTCTATGGACTTGCCCAAGTAGAAATACTGAAAAACACACAACACAGTAGTCCAACCCCACTGAAACATGAAGCTTGTGCAGATTTCTATCTGACAGCCAGGACAGCACAGCCACGTGGGCCGTTCCTTGCAGCCCCACTGACTTTAAGAGGGAGCGACATTCACCAGCCAGAGCACATCTGGGCAAGGATGAGCTCTTGTCTCTGTCTGTCTGCTGCAGGCCACTTTGTTCAACTGGAGGGGAAAGAAAATAGATGTTTTCATGGGACTGCAGAGCCACGGACTACCAGGAGAATCCAGAGGTAGTTCAGCTTCAGGTAGAGTCAGAGCTCTCTACAGATAAACAACATTCCCTGCTCCTAGTTTAGAACAGGAGTTAAGGATCACAAGCAACAGAAAACTGCTCCTGACAACACCAACTCTGTCTCCTCCTCACACGGACGGAAGAGATCTCATTAATGCATTTTTACTCCACACCATCATAATCTCTCTTGACTTTCAATGGCTTTGAGCTACAACCACACACCTTGAAGAGTCTGATAAACTCATCTTTAAACTGATTATTGAAATATCCAAGCTGTTCATGCAACAACTGCCAGCTGAAGCTGCACTCTCTTCACTGCTTAATCTTCACTTACAGTGTCAGAATTCATTTGTTCTTTCCCACTGCACTCCTTATACCCAATTGTGCATTCCCAAACCCTCACACATACCCCTCTTCCCACCTCCAATGAGCACACTGCTTACAGGATTTCTGGAAACAGCTCATTTAAGGGAGAGCTTATTTGTTTCAAGCAACGAACAAAAAAGAAAAAGCAAAAGGAAAAACTCAATTACACTTTAGTTGAGGACAAAACTAGAGCATCTCTGATAACTTTATGTGCAGCAGCAGAACTTCATATTTAATTCTTCTCCACTTCCTCTTCTGAATTCCGAAGCAATATTAAGTAGCATCAGCTCTCCACACTGCCAGAAGCAATTGCATTTAGAAGTAAGATGTCCCAGCATAGGTTTAAGAAGAAGCTATAAACATCAAGATGCAGCTACCACACCCAGCAAGGGGAATGGACTTCTTTCACCACCCTGCCACCACCTATGGCTTCAAGCAACCCATGGACTTACCTGAGCCTTAAGGCCTCATCTGAGTGAGAAATCCCCACACCTCTGCCACAACGGACAAATCCTTCCTCTAAGTTGCCTCCAGCTCCTTTTGTTCTCCTCCAGACCAAGAGACAGAGGGAAGAAGAACTCAGCTCTCAGTCCAGAAGCATCCTCCACACTGCTAACCTCTTGCTCCTCCTCCCCATTGCAAATTTGAAGGTTCTTTTCCTTTGCAGCTGTTCCCACTCTCTCCTGAGGGCCACAGAAGCAAGGGCAGACAGCTGCAGCTTTCTGCAGAAAAGGTCACTTGCTGACTGCTTTCCAGCTGAGGGACAATGTCCATCCCCCTGAGGAAGGCAGATATCATCTCCTCTGCGTGACATTTGCACAGTGCTTTGGAACACAGCTATGTAAATGTACAGCAATCAAATCCTGCAAACCCATCCGAAGCCAAGAAGGCAAAACCAGTTGACGACATTCAAGTATCTAGGTCTCTGTACTTAACAATCAGAAATTAAGTACAGGGCCTATAAGCAAGGCCGGATTTACTCAGGTCTACAGCCAGCACTTCACCACAGTTTTGCTGAGAAGCAAAATTCTCTCCAAAGAGAACAAAATTCAAACCATTTGAAGAGATCATCTGACACTGCATTTGTCATTGCCATGGCCAGAAAATTATCCAGCCCATTGAACAGCATGTACAGTCTTTGCAGGTGGGTCAGAGAAAGCCTGAGGCACAGATCAGCAGGTACAGCAGAGGTCAAACAGCCCCATGGTGTGGGGCACTGAAGCCAGCAGAAGCTGTGAACACATGGATTTGAGGACACCACTTGGCAAAGTGGCATTTTCTACTTCTCTTCCACTGAAGCCATGGGAACACTAACACTGCAACACTCCCCCACCTTCCCCAGCCCAATTAAGTCCCAGATAAAAGATCTGTCCGTGGTAATTGACCCAATTCCCCGACGCAATGCAATCAGATGTTTAGAAACACCACAAGTCCTAAATTCCAACTATTGTGTCTTCTTATGTTTTTGCCTCACAGATCAAAAGGCTTTTTACACATTTTCTGTTATGCAACACGATCCACTGACCTAAGACATTTGCCTTTCTTAATAAAATACGCTGCAACAATACCCTGAAAGTCCCAGGTAAAAAGTGCTGGCACTCCACCGGGCAATGGATGTGAAATACTCCAGTGCTTTTGTCCAGGGCTTTCCATGCAGCTCCCTGTTTAATGAGTCCATCACCAGGTTTAATGACCTGCCAGAGCTTTAGAAACACTCTTCCCTCCTCATCAATGATTCACAGGCAGTCTTAAAGCTGTGCACAGATTAAAGAGGCTGCTGCTCTCCCACCTCGCTTCAACCCAAAGTGGTTTTAAATATTTCATCTCACCACAGAACTCTTCTGTACACATCCCAAAGGTGCTCTGAGGAGCTCTCACCGGGAGTTCAGCATTACCTGGCAGAGGGCCTGCTGGCACCACAAGAAAGCTGTCGCTGCCAGGCATGCCCATATCCTATATTTACTTTCTTTAATGAGTCCTGCATGACCCCAGCTGCCAAGAGTAGGGATAGGATTTTCTAAGGTAGTTGATGCTTTTTATGGAAAAACAGATGGAAGGTCTGATTGCAGGTACAGAACAAAGGAGTACCTGATCTGTAATTACCGGGGTCAGCAGGAGTTCTCCTTTGACTTCAAGGGAAATGGAGTCATGACCCTCTTCTTCTCAGCTCTGAGGGGATTTAGAGGGTATCAGCAAATGCAGAAACATAGGCTGGATCTTGCACTTCCCAGGTGAGCATGTCAAGGATTAGCAGTCTAATAGGATACCCAGAACACCCTGTAGCTCTTACTGTGAAGCAGCCCTGATGCTAGAAGTCTCATGTTCCAGGCTGCCACAGAGACTTCCCTCCCTCCCTCCCTGCACAAAGCAAGACTCTGCCCTGTGATGCAGTCCTCATGAACACATTTTTGGTCCCAGGGAAAGGAGAGCAAAGTAGCACAGGGAAGAGGGGAAAAAGACCTTGGGCCACTGCCCAGCTTTGCCACCAATGGCAGGATTTTGCTGCTACCACCCTGAGCCACCACTTCGCCTTCTCCCAGGTGTGAATGATACCAGCAGATCTCATGTTCTAAGCCTCTGCCAGATTGGTGGTCCACATCTAACAGTCACAGTCTCCACATGCCTGTGGTCATCCATGACACCAGAAAGACTCCTCAGAAGATTACTCTGGGGCCTTCTGGAGAATTCCTGACCTTTGGATTTTCATTTAAATCAACTTAAACCTTCAGAACCTCCATGGCACAGAAGAGTCTGTGCCCCACAGAGAGGCCCCACAGAAAAAGCTCCCTTTGCAGTATCTGTCCATGGTCAGGAATGCAGTTGAGGGACCAGATGATCCCTCTACACTGCCAGGGACAGTACAGCAGGCAATACTTGGTCACATCATGTCTTTGGTCTCATTTCTTCTCTCACCCCGTAATGGGAAATGTGGAAAAAAATCCTTCAAGAGATGAAGGGAGTCACATCAGTCCACAGCAGATATGGCCAAATCATGAAAAATGCTGTTTGTTGGCACACTCAGAAAATGAAGCCTTGCTTTCTCTTGTGTAATTCAGCCTTTCCTGTATGAGGAAAGAGTGATGACATCTGCAGGCCTGGAAAGGGTAGACCTGACTGAGAGAGAATACAAAGATCCTTTTACTTACTGCAAAACCAAACAAAAGTGACCAATAAAGCACTGCAGAAAACAAGCAGGTAAGTACTTGCGTTTTATCTTCAGTCAATACCTTTTCAGCATGGCTGATCTCTGAAATCTGATTTCATGTAGTTCTGCAAACCCATACCCCCTGGGAAGCTGGCATTGCTCTTGCTGAGCATTAGCTCTCACTTCATTTGTCCACACAATCTCTATACAGCTGTCATCTTGACATCCAAGCAAGCTTAAACAAAACCATAATCTCTCCATAAAGCACACCTCTCTTCTCAAATAGCTGTTGCTCTCAGGTGTCCCTTTCCATGAAATCCATCACCAAACCACTTTGCCTTCCTCAGTGAAGGGAGGAGATTTAGAGAAGAGAGCTCTGTAGTACATCACAGGCTCAATTTACTGTGGCTCATTGCCTCTTGCTTGACCACTCTAATCCTTCCTGGAGGTGAGAGGGCCATGACATGGGTTCTTGGCCAGAGTCACTGCAGCAGCCATGGAAAGATTCATTGTACATCCTCACTGTACAACAAAGCCACCAAGGAAAGAATGTGGCAAGAGAGAGCGTTCAGTCAAAGGGCTGTGTGATGAACAACTGGACCCTGAGGTAGATGAAGGAATCAGATGAAAAGGCAAGGAAATATCCACTGCCATAATGTCAATTCACTCCCTTCTTCTTTCAAATCTCTTCTTGTCTGGTGACCCAGGACTTCGATGAAAAGGAACCGACCAATGCAGTTCAACCTGCACCCAGGAAACAATGTGGTTCCCCATTACCATCTGTCTGCTCCAGCTGTCTTACTCTGACCAGCACAGGGTGAATGCCCACAGTTCTGCACAACCCATCCAGAAATCCTTGCAGTTAACCACAGCACCAAAGCATTACACCAAAGGGAAAGATGCAGGTGCTGGGCTGTTTCCAAACTGCCCTCCACTCGGCTGTCTCCAGTGCAGCTCAGCCAGAGAGCAACACCCCAACCCGTCCGATGGGCTCCTCACTGGAGTAATGGTGCCACAAAGCCTGGGCACCACACTAAGCCACCAGTGCCACAAAAGTGGCATCAAAGTGCTACCAAAAACCCTACGCACTCAGGAAGTTTGAATCATATGGAAATCAAGCTTTATCAAATCCCAATCATCTCCATCCCCAGCAGAAGCAGGGTGACCTTAAAGAAGTTTTATCAGGTTTGAACTTATCCCAGGTTATATAAAATTGCTGCAGTATCCTCCAAGATGTGAAACATGGGTATGAGAGTGCAATTATGTTAGAGTTGATTGCTTTGAGGAGTTAAGGTTAGTGGAACCATCGCAGGTGTGAATCATTGCAGTTCCACTGGAGGGAACAGTTACATTATTTACTCCGGATGAAAACTCTTTCACTAAGTTGAACAGAACAGGAAAAGGGCTATAAATAGAATCAGACTTATAAAACAGTGAACCACAGTTTTCTGTCCTTAAAATAAGTCTCTCTCCAACACTAGATTTCAAAACTGGGACCATGTCAGGTGAAAGGCAAGGCCCTCCATTTGCTGACTTACACACACACAAAAGGATACAAGCTGATGAGACCTGTCAGATATAACTCATTTGCCACATCAGGAAGCAGAGATCATAGATGGACAGGCCCAGCTCCCCCTCAGTCACCTGAGAACATAATTTAAACATCTTCTCCAGATGCAAAGCCAGCCCCAAGAATTGCAGCACAGGTGTTGGGTTTTGGAGACTGAGGTTCCATGCTTGCTTCTACCACAGCTACTCCTCAGCAAAGCCTTTAAGTTGGGTCTGAACCAGTCAGCCTTTAGGACTACCTTGCACTTATACCAATGAGTATCTATGCATAAAACATTCTCATCTGAGGACCAGGGACTGGTGCCCATGGCACTGGGTTCTTCTCTCCTGGAGACCCCCTCTCATCTTCTTGCTCTTCCTCTCTTCATTGAATCACTGGAAACTCCCTGAGGTCTCTGCCACAGGGAACCAGGATCAAGAACAGACCTGCAGCACCTTATTTCTGATGCCCAGCTCTGCCATATCCTGCTTCCTCCCACAGCCCAGGTGCAGAAAACTTCTGAGAGCTCTGTTTTCTGAGCAAGCAGCATGCTGCAGGTGGCTTGGTGCGCTGCAAGGTGTTGGATAGACCTGGCAACACCAGCAGTCAAAGGTGATCTCTCACACTAAATCTTTGGGATGTAGGGCTGGGGTAACAGACAAGCTTTTGAGCACTGTAACCCTTGCCACCTCACTTCATCCAAAAAAGGCTCAGACTATTCCAGTCATCTGATGAAGAACTACAAAATGAGGATCAGCACTTTGACTTTACAGAGCTCTGTAATGCCAGAAATTTACACTGACCTTGGGGGCCCCACAACATTGAACCATGCAATGCACAGCTCCCCACCAGCCTCCATCCCCTGCAACAGGGCCAGACTTTGCACACTGGAGCATTAAATCAGCAATCCTCTGCTTCTCTGACATCACCATGGGACTCTGCTGCTCAGGTTTCCTTGACACAGGAGTTTGATTCACAGTAGCAGGCTTTTCAGCTATGGCTGTGAAGCTGATCTACATATTAATATAATAACCCTTTACAATTCAGTAAGATGAGAAGTGGAAAAATATGAGAAAGAAAAGATGAAGCCCTCTGCAGATGTTGTCCTCACATATGGTCTCCCATATGGTTATATTTCACTGCTGCTCGGTTTTGTAAGATCTCTCTCTTCAGAGGGTAACCCCAGCCCCTTCCACACTGTAATCAAGAGACTGATTAGGACACAGGGAACACTGCTGGCCACTTTGTCATTGCTAGTAGAAGTGCTGAACAGCCACTGCTAAATTACAGCTATCAATCTCCCAGGCTGTACATGGATCCATTAATTATTTCTTCCATTCCCCACAGAGACAGATGCTTCCTGTTTTCTTGACATAAACTGTGTGGATCACTTGCCCATCTGGCTGCTCTGTGTTGCTATAATGGTAGTTTTCCCTCAGATGTCATGTTACAATTCTTAACAGCCTCCACAGGGAGACAATATTATCACTTAGCATTTCTAAAGGATATGTCTCTAATCCTCCGAAATTTGTTAATTCACCCTGGAATTACTGGATTATGTTATGATGTACTATTAGCCCAGATATACAGGGTGTGTGTAAGGCTGGGAAACTGGTACCAGTGACATGGCTTGCCAAAGATCATAGTGATGACCAGTGACAAAGTAGACACATGAGCAAAAATCTGGAAGTTTGCTTTCACACCAGTACATAAAGATAAGAAAAAATGAGAGACAGCATTCCATGACCTGCTTGCTTAGCGAAAGCAGAGTCCCCATGCACAACGTGTGGCTGCAGCTACAGTTGGGCCCAAGGATGATGATGCTTCTTTACAATCATGCAGGACACCAGAGGCATCTTGGCAGGGGAGAAGAGCAGCACCACAGGGTGAAGCCACAGTCACACTGGCAGGGCTACCAGCAGCAGCGTGCCAGACTCCACAAGATCTGACCAGTCCCCTGCACACACAGAAAGCTCCAGGGTTTCTGCAAGGAGAGGAAGCCCCTTAACATGAATTTCATCAACAAAACTGGAGCTCTCTCTGGCTAGCAGATATAGAAAGGAGCTGGCTTGGGGGGTTTCCATTTCAAGTTCACACCTGGCCCATAATCTCTGAGGGGAAGATGGCCAAAGATGTGATATTAGAGCAATTCTACAAATGATCTCTGCCAAGCATCAGTTTCTCCAGGCAAAGAGGAACGGGTAGTTTTGATAGCAGTTCCTTTTTCATGACTCACTTTCATGTCATTATACCAATAAGATCCTGTCTCTCCAGGGTGTTTTTCTCTAGTGATTAAAGTTGTGAGCCTTCGACCTTGTGCCTTATCAACACTACACAACACACAATATAACCAAGTAGAAACTTGCTGCCTTTCATCCCTTATGGCTTAATAAACTTGCCAGCAGACCTATTGCAACAGAATAATGAAGCTAAGCAATTGCATTCAGCTCAGTAAATCTAGGAGCAGTGCCTGTTAAAAATAAATAAAATTAGATTAAAAAAACTCCAACAACTAATTGCGGAAATGTGGAGTGTTATGAAGAGATCCCATCAGTTCAGCCAGAGTTCACAAACCTCTCACTCTGCTGTCTCAGCTGCTGAAAGGAGGAGCGGTGTGAGAAAAGATGAGTAGGGACTTGCATAAATCTAGAAGAGGAGGAAGAGGAGATGTCAGGACATATCCACACACAGTGCGTGCCTTAGGGATCTGCTGCAGGAACTGCAGACAGCATGGCATTTGGCACGAGATGCCCAGGAAGGGCAGGAATGGTGCTCAGAAGCAGGTGCTTTGGCACAGTATTGTGGAGAAGGCAGGCCAGCACCTGGTTCCTGAAATTTCAGATTTGGTGACATTTCAGCCAGTTGACATCAATAACCTGCAGTTTATGTTGTATTAGTGCTGCAGTTGGGCATTTTCTGGCATGAAGCACAAGACAGATCCTCTTCCAAGGCAAGGCACATGGGCAGAACATAACAGTAAGGCACAGGGTAAGCACTGCATGTGCAGGGACTCCTGACACTGCTCTACTGAGCAGTCACACGAGGGCTACTCAGGTCCAGGTGCTCAATCTGGAGGTGCTGAAGGTATGGCCCTTTTCCAACACTGCCTGTGTATGGAGCCTGTGGTAACCACATTTCCACCTCTGTGTGCAGTTTGGGTCTGACAGACAGGCCCACACAAGATCTCACCTGCAAGATCACACACGGACATCTGTGAGGGCTCATGACACTGCCCCTTAATATGCTGGGCAGCCTGAGACCATTGCATGACTAAAAGCCACAGAAATTTATTCAGTCCCCAGCAGGTGGTAGGAGAAAGCAAGAATCATGGCCTTTTCCATATCCAATTCCCTCCAACAACGAGATCCTTAGGGGAAAATGCCCAAATCACCCTAGGATTACCAACAAGTACCATGAATCTCTTCTGCCTCTATGGCTCCCCAGATCTCCAGGATCCAGGGCCGTAACAAACTTCCAGTGGTTGCCACCACTACCCCAAAGTACTTTCTCCAGCTACCAAGTCACTTGTAACTGGATCTAGACCCATGTCTGACTTCCTGGGAGAAATTTCTTCTGCAGGTGTAAGCTGCTGCCCTGCCTTTCCACCAAGAAAGGCAATACATGTCCCAAATAGACAGAGAACAAGAAAAGGGAGCTCCAGCTCCACAGTGCACTTCACAGTAAGTGCCACAATTTATAGCACATAAATACTGTACATATACTGCTGCGTTTTGCAGACATTATAATCTCAAAGGGTAGGTAGGAGGTGGGAAAACAGCATGTAACAACTGTAGCTTAGACAGCTGCTTTCTTTGCCACATCTAATGCTATTTAGGGAGGTAAAATAGGTCTACCCAGCAGTGCCTCTGCTTCTGCTAGGATACACTGCAGTTCCATGTGGGCTTCTGCTGAATAATTAGGTTAAAGGCACAACCATGTAAACAATCTTGTAGAGGCTTTCTGGGAGAAAGACAAAACCATTCATAACTCCAAGCCCATCCATTTCCCAGAAAGAAACTACACTGTCCTCATGCTGGGCTTTTGCACTGCATTTAACACAGACTGTGTGACCCAACCACTGTGGCTGAAAATCTGTGGACAGGATTGATCTCCCACAATGCCAGGTGTCACAGCTAATGGCATCTTTCAGCTGCATACAAGACTGTTTTTTAAAGTTTTTTTTAACAGCAGAAAAGTTAGTCCTGGTCTTCCTACCCCTCCTCCTTTCTTCCCCCAACCTGATTATCAGCTGTCCTCCCATGTCCTTGTGCCAGACCCTCCATAGAGCCAGTTCTGCTCACTAATCTGACAGAATATACTTCCTTTATTCTGTGATGGGGGAAAACTTTGAGCCAAGTTTGTTTTTGTGCCAACTTAGTGAGTTAAATCATCTCAGCAGGAGCTGACTAGCAAACCCAAAATCAAAGCTGACAATAGCTCTACCACTAAAGATATACAAATGAAAAGTGAAAAAATCCAGGATCAGGAAGACATTGGATCAGCTCAGCTCCACTAAACTATACCCTCCATTAAACATGGAACATCTCACTACACTTCTTTGTATTAGACAAATAGGTGATTTCTCTCCTATAGTCCACAGGATATAAGAAATCATATTTTCACTGGTCTAGTTTATTCTAGTTGCTGGATATCTTGGCTCTACTGGCCAGAAGAGTAGCTTTTTCTCATTTGTGCTTGGAGTTTGCCTTGAGGAAGTTTGTCAGGATGCAGCTATGACATCTGTAATGGTAACAGCATGGGAAAGGACTGCCAAGGTGATCCTGTTTTAGTAAGTGGAATCACACTGCACTTATGCAGCCTTAAAGAAGCCATAACATCACCTGCGCCTTTTAGCATATAGATAAATGGAGGAGACATGATGTCTGGTTCTGGAAGCCTCTGAGATCACCAGAAGCACAGCACAGCAGTGAGGAGAATAGATCACTGTTCTTGCACAAGAGCTTGTGCTGTGCCAGCACCGTGCTGATCTCTGCTCTGACCCACTAGGGCTGCCCTCAGGTCTGGCCTAGACCCTGCAGACACAACCAAACAGTGGCCAGTAGCCCTTCTTGGCTCCTTCCTTCTTCTCTGCTTTGAGCTCTCAGAGCAAGGAAAGCTTTGCTTTTCCATTTAGGGATGTTAGGCCAAGAGTCTTCCACACTGATGGTTTGTCTGAGCAGCACAGAATTGCCATGGTTACAGCCTTATTTGTGGACTTAGGGAGAGCAGCAGGATTCATGGAGCCAAACTCAAATACTCGCTTGTACATCAGAGAGATACAACTGGGCATGAGTCAACATCAGAAGGAAAATAAATTGCTTCTCCTATCACCCAAAATGCCAAAAGGGACAGTCAGGAAAAGCATCATTGCATCAGGGCTTTGAGAAAGGTGAACTCCATCACTTTCATTAAAAGGCTTAGGGAAACAACTAACCTTCATCTGAGTGAGTAGGCAGCTGCAACCCAGTGCCCTTTCTCCTCGAGGGCAAAGTCTAATTAATTATTCTTTCAGAAGTGCAAACTCCTTCAAGCAATTCTCTTTGCTCCTTACTTTATTTTAGCCAGAAGTTGTGAGGTTCTAAATGCCCCACATGTCTCCTGGAATCTCTGCTTGCAGTAGCACTGAAAGAGGCTGTGAGAGGAGTTCGAGGTAGAGCTCAGCCTGGAAGACACATCTCACCTGCGTCAGCTTCCCTCTCACAAGTGTGACATGGCAGAGTCACAGCAAACCCTGCAGGTGCAAGGTGCAGAAGCTAAGAAGGGCACCTACATCCTGACTGCCCCTTTGGGTAGTGCTATCCCACTCAAGAGCTCGCTCCATTCATCCATGAGAGGTCATCACCCTCAGCTCAGGCTGGACACAGCCTGAGGCCAGAGCCTGTACATGTGCTCCCTCTGTGCACAGCAGTATGAGCAGGTACCATGAGGTCCTCAGCCATGGAACACCCTTGGTTTTGGTAGCAATTCCCACTGTGATTCACTTGGCCTGCAAAACAGCCAGACATGCACCCATGCTCCAGCTGTACAGCACTGCCAAATCTCAGCACCAAATACCCCAGCAGCAAAGCTTGTCCAATAGCACCACGCTGGAAAGCTGGCCACAACGTCAGGAACAATGCAAAATGTTACTGTAGTGACATTGCAATTCATGGGGATCCTTCTCACCACACACAGACAGCACCAGGATGTGGCTGGTATTTGCCCTGTGGTGCTGTGAGTCAGGATATGATCCATAAGTTTCTGTATTTACAGGAAAGTACCCTCCAACACCAGAACACAAATTGATTGCACCAGTCAGAGCCCTTGGAAAGCACCTAGAAAGCAACAGGAACCCACCACTGTCACTTCCAGAGGTTGCTGTCCATGAGCAACATGACCACATGAACTCCTTTTCCAGGCTTCTCCCAGAAAAAGATGATAAAAAGACAGCTCACTCCTCCCATTTTACTGGGCAGAGAAGCAGTCTGAGCACTCAGAAGAGCGAGGGAAGAGCCTTCCATGCCTGACCTCTGCAGGTGTCCCTGTGTGACCAGCACTGCACCTTCTATCATATTCTATGATTCTTTGAAACCTGCTGGACTCCACAGAGGCAGTAGCAGCACAACAGCTTAAAAGCTCAGAGAGAGACTTCTGCTGGTGTTAATACCCATTCCCCAGGAAACCAATGTATTTACAGCCCCAATTTAAACTGCTATAAGCAATACCACTAAAAACATATTTGCGTTATTATCACTGCACTGCGCAGTTAATTGCTATACAAATATTTGTGCTGCCCACATTCATCACAAGGGCTGCTGCTGCCTCCGGGTGAACTTACTCAAAGTCTGATGTGTTT
The DNA here is from genome assembly GCF_000738735.6 of Corvus cornix cornix. Classification (NCBI taxonomy): domain Eukaryota; kingdom Metazoa; phylum Chordata; class Aves; order Passeriformes; family Corvidae; genus Corvus; species Corvus cornix. The sequence goes on from NC_046336.1 coordinate 11,597,802, forward strand.
TCCCAAGACTGGAAGTCTTAAAGGGGATGTCTCTATTTTGCACGCTCAGAGAAACACTGATCCAAAATTCCTTTCCACTGAAGTGGCTCCAGACCAACAGGGGACCATTTGCTTCAGAGGAAAAGCCTGACGGGGCAAGACTTCCCACACTATATTTTTGGACCAAGAAGTCAGGCTGAACCTACCTTTCCACTTGTCAGCTCATTGTGACTTATTCAGATTTATCACCAGTCTTTCCTACTCCCCCACCTCCCCTTTCTTTTTTAATTAGGCCACTGAGGCCTTGCTTTCAGAAACCGTCTGGATCCCAACAGAAGCTTTTAAGTCTCAGACATCAAATGGCAGGCAGTTTACTATCGTTAATTATGGTAATTTTTGCTTAGTAGTAGCTTCCCTCTGAAGAGTCAAAACTACTTAGAAAAAGCCCCAGCCTCAGGCATGAATTTCGAAGAACACAATTTTTGTCATTCATTACTTTACAAAGTTAAGTAGCAGCAGAAAGTTAAAACCCAGAAGGGAAAAAAGAGCTGACAAAAAGAATAAGCTTTTGGGGACTATACACCATCACATAATACACAACCAGACAATGTTTGCCTTTTGCAGGCATCAGGCACTGCTGTGCTGAGCTGTGGCACAGGGTCTGGGTCTCCCAGTCCTCTACCACAGCCATGCTCAGCCAGAAAGGTTGCTCTGAACTGCACAGAAAGATGGACAGCCCTCTGGCCAGCCCCAGAGCAGAGAAGGCACAAAGACATCTTGAAATTTCCCACAAACAGTGTGGGCCATGAGTGAGGCATGTTGTTGTGCTTTCAACACTTTCAAAAGTACTTCCAAAAAAGTGTCCCTATCCTTTATTATCTTGAATGATCATTGATTTAGTATATTATTGTAACACAGCAGTGGAATGCAAGCTAATGGAAAATACCAACATCAACCAAACCAACCACAACCCAAAGTAAATTGAAGCTGCTTTCGGTACAGCTCCTAATCTATTATTTTAATCTTTTATACATTGAAATGTTTACAGAGAAAATCAGTTTCCCTGCCTTTCTTGTACCTTAGTGAAGATAGGTGTTATGATGAAAGATTCATCTTTCTTTATGATAGATATGCCATGTTCTTACATAGAATATACTTCAAGGAATTAATCTTTGCCAAGATTTGCCAACCCGGACTGGATTTTTCCCGGAATGCGGAATGGGGGAAAACCCGGATGGGATTTTTCCCAGAATGCGGAATGGGGGGGGGGGGGAAAAACCCGGACTGGATTTTTTCTGTAATATGGAATGGGGAAAAGGAGGGATTTTTGCTTAGTAGTAGCTTTCCTCTGAAGAGTCAAAACTACTTAGAAAAAGCCCCAGCCTCAGGCATGAATTTTTAAAAGCATAATTTTTGTCATTCATTACTTTACAAAGTTAAGTAGCAGCAGAAAGTTAAAACCCAGAAGGGAAAAAAGAGCTGACAAAAAGAATAAGCTTTTGGAGACTATACACCATCACATAATACACAACCAGACAATGTTTGCCTTTTGCAGGCATCAGGCACTGCTGTGCTGAGCTGTGGCACAGGGTCTGGGTCTCCCACGGTGATCCAGTCCTCTACCACAGCCATGCTCAGCCAGAAAGGTTGCTCTGAATTGCACAGAAGGACGGACAGCCCTCTGGCCAGCCCCAGAGCAGAGAAGGCACAAAAGTATCCTGAAATTTCCCACAAACAGTGTGGGCTGTGAGTGAGGCATGTTGTTGTGTGTGCAGTGTAGGTACCTAGCTGTCCCAATCAGCCAGTCCCACAGGGATACTGTCCCCTTTGGACATCCCATGCAGCTACAGACCAGCAAGATCATAGAAATAACAGAAAACTCCTCCCAAACACTTGTATAGATAGACCATATGCAGCAACAGGGCTTTCAAAATGCCCTGACTAAATCAGACCCTGCCTCTTAGCATGGATTCGGCCTGTGGGTGAAACCATACTGCATGTTAAAAATTAATATAACCATGGCCCTCACAAAAATTATCCACTACAAAGAGGATGGAGTTGATTTATGCAGGGATGCAGGGTTCTTGCACAAGGAAAAGAGACACAAGCCAAACGGTGAGGAATTAAGAGCTACTTTCCCAATGTCTTGACAAACCATCACCACGCTGCCTGCAGATTACTCAGCCTTACACAGGCTAAATATCTTGCCTTCTGCCCCTGCCTTTTCTGTTGCAAATTAAGAATATTAAACTCTATCTGTTTTCCAGGATTTCCTTCTAGGTTCCCATTAAAAAAAAAAACTTTTTGAAGACAAGTTTGCCACCTAGAGAGGAGAGGGAAAGAGAAGGAGAAATGACAGTTTGCCTTTGATTTCTATGGCTACAGAGTCTGGCCAGATAATCTGGGGCTTTCATATACAGATTCTTTCTTTTATGAAGGGTCTGAAAAGGTGGCGCTTTTATCAATTACCAAAATATGCAATCTTCAGGTCTGCTTTGCTACTGCTGAGTTTGTTTCATCTTCAGGTTCCTCTTTTAGGCAGTTTAGCATTTCATCTGGAAATCTAGAAACCACTGGGAGCAGTTGAAGTCAAACTTTCAAATATTTATATTTGATGGGTTCAGAGGTAGGCACTAGAATGGAAAATACAAGTTCAGAGCTTCCTGCATAATCCATCTCAGCACTGGAGGAAAGGAGGAGGGCAAAAAATATGTGTATTTCTAATTTAATCAAAAACAAGTATCCCAGCAATCGCTATGGTCCTTTCCAGAAGTTCTCTTTCTGTGAATGCTGCAGCTGTTTTGTTTGTCAAGTGGTTTGAACAGCTTAAGCATTGTTTAGTGTAAAAGAAATTGATTTTTGAATTTACACTGAGACATTGCACAGCACTGAGAAGATTGCCTAGACTTCCAAGAACATATTTTAAAATAGTTTGTCTTTTTCAGCAAAGTAGATCTGGGTCTCTGCCTACTTTCAAACAATGAAATTCTGGCTCTCATCAAGCTTCTTTCTAGGCAAACATGACTACCTTTAATCTCAAATACATCTGGTGCTTTAGGACAAACCTAATGCGCAAGAAAGTTAAATGGCCCCCATGGTCCCTTCCAGCCCTGTTCTCTGCAGTTCTGGAATAAACACTAGGCTTGTTTGTCCTCTCATCACCCCCTACTTGAATGCTACAATCAATCTAGAGGGCCACCAAGCAGTGGACAAGAACTTGGCATTGGGACTCCGAGCTCCATCAAAGCCCAGTGTCCAATTGGTTTCACACCCTCCAGCCACACCAGACCATGGTTACAACTCAAGGGCTCATGCCAGGCATTAGAGGCTATGGGACAATGGACAGGCTAGTGTGCTTTATGGATCTGTGGCACTAAAGAAAAAAAGAGCAGTGGAAAAGATGCCAGCTGGCAGGGATAAAGCTGAAGAGCTCCAATTCCCAGGCCACGCAACTCCACTGCCCAAGCTGAGACTTTTTCTGTCAGCAGTCATGGGCTGTGCCATTTCCCTTCTGTGACAGTTAAGGAGACCAGCCAGCCCCTTCAAGAAAACATAAGGACAACTCCTGGAGCAGTAGTGGTGGTAGGACCAGCTGAGGTAGAGGGAAAACAACCATTTCTCCATGGGAAACTGCAAAACCCATCTAACTCCCAGGAGCAAGGCCCAAGGATCATTTGTTTGGGATCCCTCATGCCTCAGAGCCAGCTCTGCTTTCCCAGGACAGATCCTGTCTCCTGTCACACTCCTTTACAACAGATTTTTGGAGTCTTAAACACCCCACCCCCAACAAAGAAAAAAAAAAAAAAAAGCCAAACCTTACAGGTAAGCACAACGATCAAAACTGCAAGAGAAGTTTCAGTTCATTAACTTTCACTGCATTAGCCATGTGGTGAACATGGGGTTACAACAAGAGAGCAGTGGGAAAACCTCAGATAGCATAAAAATCCCCCTTGGAGAAACCCACAGGGCTCAGCTATCCAGATATACTCACTTCTGCAAATTCATACAGGATGAGAGTAATTCCTGCAGCACCACTTCTCACATTACACTTCAGATCTTCCACTTCAGAATTAGAAGGACATTATTAGAATTAGAGGACATAAAAAAATGGCCACATCATGCTAATACCTATGTCTTAAATAGATCAAGGTACTTTACATAGAATAGCTCAAAGAGAGTGATAACAAGGTCCAAGCCTGTGCTAAACATCAATGGAGGAATCTCAAAGCTCTGTGTAGAGATGCTTTTGCTCTGAGGTCAGCATGCACACCAGGAATTTCAGTTCCCTCTCCCAGCTCTCGTTTCCCAAATTCTGCAGTGCACATTCAGGAGCAGCTGATGCAACATCCAATTGAAAGTTTGTTCACCCTCCTCACAACCTGCCCCACTGCTGTATGTGGCTTTAATAACCCAGACACAAAAGATTACACAACTTGGCCAATGCCTTCTGGGTTGACATCAAAAATCCCTCCTCCCTCATTAATCAGGCCCCTCCTTCATGCCACTGCCAACCAGGGCAAAAACAGTACATTTAAAAGAAGCAGAGCATGGCTTTCTTCTTACTGGTTAACCCAAACTAAAAGAACTGCCTCCTGTTTCTCACAGCTGAGACAAAATATATGGCAAGTCAGGGAAAGATCTCCCTTTCTCTGTCCTTTCAGCAATGCCACTACATTCTTTCTAACTAAAATGTGCCCTTTGGGTCCAGGGAAAAGGATTTCCATGTGTCCCAGGTCATAACATACACTGGGGCTGGGGATATAAAGACAGGAATATCACTGGTGATAATCAGTACTGGTGAAATCAGTGTTTTGTTGGAGTGTGTTTGCCTGTCCCCACATCACACAGCTCTGCAAAGCCTTGGCAATGGACACCTAAAAGTCCCTGGGTTTGTGTGCAGCTAAAGTCATTTGTCCACAGAGCAAAGGAGAGCCCTCTTCTTCTGAAACAAACAAACAAACAGCAACAAAAACAACAGACAAGGAAAGAAATGAGTTTAAATGCATGGAAAAGTGAACCACTTACCTCATCTCTCCCTGCTCAGCATCTGTTCAATCCAAGCCTCCAACCCTCCCACACACAGGTACAAAGGAGTCACCTGTTCCTCTGTCCATCAGCAGCCAAAATCTTGCCTGAAGATTGGCCTCAGCACAATACGCTTGGACCAGCCAGCAGCTAACACCATCACACAACTCTGTCCCAGGAAACAAAGACTGTGAGGAGAAACTCTATTCACCTGCCAAACACAGCGAGCTACAGGCACCAATTTCACGGTCTGTTTTAGTATTGCTGCCTTTACATCAGCTGCCTCAGCTCTGCTTGGGGTCGGGCTCCTTCCCACCCCACACCTTGGTAATAGTGCTGCTTTTATGGCCAGACCTGAATCATTGCTGTTCATAGAGCAACCCCGAGGAGAGCTTGGTCAGTTAGGAGCACTTACCTGATGCTGTGCTCTCCTTTGGCTTGTTAAAAACTTGAGTTCAAAAGTGTTTCCACTGGCAAGAAATCAATTACAGTGGCTTCAGGAGATACAAAGAAGAAAGATGCAGGCAGACATGATGATTAACCCGCTCCCATGCCGTGGCTGTGTTTCCACCTGCCAGCTCTCCTACCTGTGCCATAGTCCCAAAGGAAGGGTCTTTACAGTATTCCTTAGTCCAATTCATAGAAATTCAGCCTGAGGAGTTTTGAACCCATTTTGTGGCTGCATTTGCTCAGGCTGATGGACTTTGCATGCAGCAGATCAGAGAGGGCTCAGGGGAGCCCTTCCATCGGGGCTGGGGCCGCCACATCGCTCCAAAGGGCAGACACTGTGCTGAGGAGCATTTGTCATCCACATAGCAAAGGAAAGGGAAAGCATTTCCTTATCCAGAGGGCACTTTACCCTCTTCAAACTTTTGGAAAATAGTGACTCAGGCCCTGCTTGGGTTACTGGCTACCGTGAAACCCACTCTCTCTCCCCTGCCTGTGACTGTGGCACAAAGCCTCCCCACGACCACATCCCCATGCAGGCTGTGCATTCCCCACCTCTGGCACCAGCAACTACCACCTGAGGACCCCTCTTATGCCACCTGGTGCCACACTCCATCTTCTGATGGCAACCAGGGGCCCAAGCAGGGTACAGAGCACGCTATCAGTAGGGTCTTCCCTTTGGGAACACCGGCTCTGTGCTACCTCCTATCCCTCAAAGCACCATTGCAGAGGCCAGGCAAGCAGAGCATCCAGTCCCTTGCCTGCTGCCCTCAGTGCTGCCTGCAAGGATCTCCCCTCTCACAATCAGTTGCACAAAGTCTGGTGCAAGAGCAAGTCAACATTGGTCAAATCACTTTAACTGTCCATGTCTCCTTCAATGATCTGTCAAATGATGTTGATAATACCTCACTAAGTCACAGTCAGGCCTAGTTAATTACTTTAGTGAACATGAAGATCTCTAGATATTTGTTACATGCACACACACAGGCAAATCATGTACTTCTGTGAGTGCCAGCCCTTGGCTGAGTACGTCTCGGGGCGTCTAGCAACAGGCACGTGGTTAGCAAGTAGGAAGGTACTCAAAGTTATCAGTGGACAGATGGCAAAGCCTCCCCAGCCTCACAGGTACCTGTCCTGTATTAGCGAAGTACCCTGTCCATTTCTAATCACTGACTGCCCAGCCTAAAAGCAAGAGCTTCCTGTATCAAAGGAGCAAGACAGTGCTCCTGCATAATCAAAATTAACCAATTATATTGTGCAACAGCTTATTCATTTGGATGTGCGTAGCTAAATAATTATTGCAGGTGTATGCAAAAGAGGCTCTAGTGTAATAGGCTCCCTATTTTCTTTGGGTTTGACCAGAACAATTGCCTATGAAGAAAAATCAGAGAGCTTTAGGCAGTTGTTATTGTTAAAAAACAGAGTTTGTGGGGAGAAAGGAATTTGCAGTGGAAAAAAGAAGTCTCATTTGAATAACAAAACAATTTTTGTTGATTTCATTGTTGTTTATGAGCTATTTAAGCCCAGGGGTGGGTAGAAAAGGGGAAATAAGAGGAATTTACTGATAAAACGTATTTTAAACAGATAGCACCAATGATAAAAATCCCATTTTGAGTTCGAGCAGTGAGTAGCACATCATACAGTTTCTAGAAAGGAAATTTAAGAGAACTTAATGAGACATGAAAATATTGTATAAAGTGGTATGTATTTTTCAAAATAAACACCAATAACATTTCCTCCCCCTTTGAGCTCTTATGTCTTTTAATTTATTCGGCCAAACTTGCCATCATCACTGTTAGAAAGGTTTGGAAAACAAGATGGCATTTAGCTTTCTCCCTTCAGGTCATGATGGGCAGTTTCCAGTGCAGAACTGGGAGCACATGAGATGCCCCTGTGAGCCCAGAAAACCCCATCCCCTCCTGCTCACTTATATTGCAGAGAGTGGGAGTTGTGCTCTGCAGCCCACAAACAAAAGGAGAAAGAGGAACCTGCTGGAACAAGCAGTCAGGACACAAGGAAAGGAGGCAGCAATGCCTGCACACCATGCTGCCTTGCAGAGTAGAGACCGCTGCGAGTAGGACATCAGTACTATAACTAATACATCTGAGAATAAATAAGACTCAGGCACTGTTCACACAGATCATTTTTCTGCACTAGCATGAATCTGTTGCTTAAAATCTGTTCTGGTTCAACCATCATTTTCTGCTTCACTGTAAGAGTTCACTTAAGTCATTTCAACTCACTGCACATGAAATAGCTTAGAGACCATCTCCCTTTCTATCTTTTGGCTACATGTAAAACCTTCTCAGTTTAACAGCCCAGCATTCATAGCAGAAAATAAGCTGGGCGCCTAAAGGTCACAGGTTTCACTCCAGAGCAATTCCTCATACACAAGCAAGGAAGAGACCAGTGCCACCTCCATCACCTGTACACAGAGCCAGCCATGGAAGCACACAGTGAAAAAGCACGAGGCAAAAAACCACAGGTGTTGTTGCATCTGACATGGAAACGTGTGTGCACAGAGATCTTCAAATTTCAAAAGTTTCTCACAGTTTTAGAAAAATAAAATGTCCCTTTTATGCTCTGAGGAGTTAGTCATGCTTGCTTTTATGTTTTGGGGTTTTTCTGGGGTTTGAGATTTTTTAACTAATAAAGTTACTTATTGAGACATTTCACAAGATATGTGCCCAACATTTAAATTACAAAGACCTATCATTCTTGACAGGCATATTCAACATGTTTTGATATAAAAATTAAAGAAAAAAAGGAAGCTAATTCTTTATATAGAAAGGGGGAAATGTATTTCACATAATTGCTTCATAAGTGATGACTTGTTATAAATGGATCAGTGCTTTCCTGCAAAGAAATACCCAAAGATATTCCTAATTAGTGGTAAGCTAATTACCACAAAGCCTCCCCTGTTCAGCAGTGACATGCTAAATCACCCCCGCTTGCAATTTCTAGAGCTTCACAAAAGCCAGAAGTGGGAAGAAGGAGCAGTGAGAGGAGTCACCGCCTGCTCTCCTGGGAACAAGCTGCAGCTCCCACTGCTTGGAGCAGCATGTCCTGGCAGGACCTCACACCCTCACTCCCTTCCCAGCCTTCCCTCCAGGCCAGCTCCATCCCTTCACCCTCATTGTCTGTGCCCACCACTGCTCTTTTCTCACACCTACTCACCGTTGTTTCCCCTGACCTGGTTTGATTTGCTGTAAGTCTGGATATTCCAGCAGCACAAGGTAGCCAGAGCCTTCCTTTAAAAGCTTTTCCAGCCTGCCCATCAAGTGAGGCACAAGCTGCTCACAATGAGACAAGGGCATTGCTTCTTGCACACAGGTAGGTGTTTTAGCCAGGGGGAAAGAGGAAGCAGAGCATTTAGTTCACAATATTTGAAAGTTGTTTTGAGTTGGCTGTTTGGGTTTTTTCCTAAAGATTGACAAGTTTCCAAAGAAGCAAGCAAACAAAAATAAACTGATTTTATTTCCATTTTCAAACACTGAGATGTTTCTAGATATCCTCATTAAACCCTATCCTAATCTCCACAACCTGCAAGAGAGAAAGTGGGGTGATGAAAAAGACAGGAAATTAACCTGAAAAAGGTGTAAAAGTCAAAATGTTTGAATTTCAACATTTACAATGCAGTTTTTTTTATTTAGATAGAAACAAACTGGATTTAACTTTGTTTAAAAAAAGCAAGACATTTCAGTGGAGACAAAAGCTGCATTACGGCTGTTTCTCCTCTCTGCTGTAGGTTCAGCATTTCTCCTTCTTGCCATCTTTGGCTCTTGAGTCACTCAGCTCAGGGTTATGCAGACACAGCAGCTGGCTATGCAGGTCTCCTCACTTGACTCCCAGTTATGAAGCAGGATTGTCAGGAGGTTCCCCAAATCACAAGTCTTCTGGGGAATCCCAGATTCTCCAAATCACCAGCATGTGGCACTAACAGTGGCACTGGCCCAGCTCCGTGGAGCTGGAGCACCCCAAAGCCCCTGTTCCTCACAGGAACACTGAGGACTCTGGGCCCTGGCCCAGCTGCAGTGCTTGGGGCTCTTGTGGAGATGAGAACTGCAAAGTGAGCTGCCCCAGAGGCTGATTCAGAGAAAGAGATTTATTTAGCCTCTCTGAATCACCCTGCAGGGGAGATGGCTGCTCTCGGACTACAAAAGGAACTGGAAAGATTAGTGGAAAGTTTTCCTCTGTGAATCCTCATCCCCAGTGTCTCACAAAGTCTGCTTCAGGGCTTATACCACACAGCCCAAATCTTAAACTGTCGCTGCAAGCACTATCAAGCAAACAGAACAAAAATAGCTGGGACAGAGCAGAGAGGAGCAGGAACCACTTTTGTTTGCGCTACACACCATCCCAGTTAAAACATCATCAAAATCAGGCCCTGAAAGCCGCCTGCGTTCCCTGCCTGGGACCAGGGTGAGCCCAGGGCTCCATTTGAAGCCCAAGGACAAGCTCGGCCACGACCCAGACATGCAGCAGCACTGGGGCTTCCAGAGACAGGGAGTGACCCCACCGCCTTCCAGTCAGCCCTGCACCCACCTAAAATTCCACACAAGGTCATGAATCACTTGTCTTGCTGCTTTATATAAAGGATCTTGAGCAATTATTAAATCACAGAGACAAACTTAGAAGGAAGAAAAGGTTCCCAGACTCCCGCTCTCAGAACAGCCTCACACATCCAGAACATCTCCTTGCCAAAAGGAAAAAGCTTGGTAAGGGTGTTAATGGCTGGGACAGGGACTCAGGAGAGCACTCTGTGTTTCTGTTTTATTTCCTGGAAATTTGCTAAGGGTTCTCTTGGGCTGATAAACTTCAAGGACAAAGTCTACATGCTCACACTGTGGGCCAGTCTGCACCCCACCTTGCTTGCATCATCCTCCACAACATTTTAAGCCCAGCAGTTTTGAAAAAAGTGGTGAAGGAAATCTGCTCTCTGCCCTCACCAAAGCCATGCAGTTGTGGCTGCAGATATCCCTGCCTCCCAAAGCTTGTGCTCAGCTACAACAGACACATCCAGAGGGAAAGGGGCTTTGCTCCTTAGGGATGGGCAGGTCAGTCCTCTGAATCCCTCTACATTTCTGTGGGCCAAGAAACTGCCAAAGGCTGCTCAAGGCTGGTGTGGGGAACATAGCCTTGTCCTCTGCCCAGGGGAGAACAAGGAGAAACATGGGAGCTACTGTCAGAGCTCTGCAGGGAGCCAGAATTCCCCATCCACGACAGCACTTACCCACTCACAGCACCAGGCAGGATCAAGGCTCGGCTGTGCAATGAAAGCACAAGGCAGACTCTGACACGACATTGACTCCATCAGGGTTAGTCCAGGTTTTATTGATCTGAGAGGCATTTGTGGGGACTGATTCATAGCTGCAAATCCAAGCCCAGAAGTTAGTTTTTGGGATCCCCCTCCATGCCTTGTATCTGTCTGTGCTCTTCGTTGTGTCACACTGAGACACAATGGGCAGCTGTTGCCATCACAAAAATGCCACTGAACTAAACAAATTCCACTCAGAATCTGTGCCACCACATGACCTGAAACAATCCTGTGCATCAAATCCCATTGTTTTTACCAGTTTTACTTCTTGCAAATGATTGGAAGCATAAAGTGATCTGAAAAACTCGATGTTTTGCAGATCAGAGGCTGCTCCTTGCAGAATGTTACAGCTACTAAATTATTAATAGTAAAAAATGAGGTGTCCCAGAGCTGCTCATTTCTGGATGAGGGAGAGTAGGAGGGGGGGTGAGAAGAAAGTATTGTGCTATTACAGGTTATTTTTATCCAATGTTTTTATGCTTCTGTCATTAGCTAATTGATGACACAGCCTGTTTAATATTATGTCTGCCTTTGGTATTTATAGCTCACCAATTACTGGAGTATCTAGGTGCTACTAACAAGCTGCTCTCAGATGAATTTGGATGCTCATGGGTGGATTCTTTGACACAAGGAAGTGAAATTCCCTTGAAGTCAGATGCTTCATACTAGCCGAGGATTTATTGCCTAGCCCACTTAATCATGCGTGGTGATGCTGGATCCCAGTTCATCCATTACTGGGATGCAGCAATATCAGGAACAAGGCACCGTTATTGCATAGTGCGACAGCAACCACTCCCAGGCACCTTCAACACTTCTCCTGCACTTGTCACCACAGGTGTCTGAGACACAGTTCTGCAGTGGGACACCTGTGAGTGTCATCATTTCCTTGAGCAGGCCCTGGAGCACTCGAACCAAACTTTCAGATATTTGATCCAAACACCAAATCCCTGAGAGAGGGAGAGAAGAGGGGCCAATTTCCAGGCAGATTTCCAAGTCAAATGCCTCCCAAATACCAATGAGATCTTTTTAGTGGAATTCACAGCACTGAGCCATGGCATCATAAGTTGTGTGAGGTCTTGCACTTGTGGCAGATGGCACTGACCTTTGGGCAGTGCTGCTGAGAGAGAAGCGGTACCAACCACACTCAGACCAACATCTGAATGTCAAAACTGCTCTCAGCTCTGACAGACAGACACAGCTCAGTCCGACCTTTGTCTGGAACCTCTCATTCCTACAGTACATTAGCAGGAAAGAAAATGTGTCTCATACATATTAATTTCTCTTTCTACCACCTACCCTACAACTTCCATCCGATGATGACACATGCACAGCCCGAAGGACACCATGTTCACAAAGAGCTTCCTGTTTGAGATGCAGGTCCCTTGGGCTGTGAGCCATCAGCAGGTCCTGTTGGTTTGTGGGACTCAGTAGCACAAGGATTTAACAACTCAAGACCCATCAGGAAGAACCCCACACAAGAGCCTACCTTCTTCCAAGTGCTACAGGTGGCATGCATAGGTGTGGTTACCTGCAGTAAAATGGCAATTTTCTGTAATTGTAAACAACACTGGTGCCCATGTATTTCATTCCTGCCTTTACTGAGTAAATCTGAGAAATAATGAAACCTGTGGAGAACATTTGAACTTTTATTGTACAGGGTAAAAGCTCTATAACATTAACAAATCAAAAAGTATTGCTTCCCGAATAGCAAAATGCCAGGCCATTTACATTAGCCATGCTCAGATTCCTGCTGTGATTGGTGAGTAATTGTCCATCAGCAAGGAACAATCTCTCAAAATTAGTGCTTGTCACAGAGCTCCAGACTGCCTAGAGCTGCACTTAACAGGGCTTATAGCCTGAAATGCACAGAAATCTGCTCTTAACCCCAAATGAAAGAACAGCTTTTCCAGTGCATTCTCTCTGTAGCTGCCCCCTGCCTCCTTTTCATCCTTTTTTCAGGAGAGAAACTAGTTTGGCCTTAAAAAAAAAAATAAATAAAACAAATCTTTGTCTCATAGATCTGGTATGTTGTGAAACAGCTTCACGTGACCCACACATTGCTGCCCCCACAAGATCCATGGGGACTCCAGGAACTTGTGTATCCCGGTGCAGCATTACATCACAGTACAATACTGCAGACACTGTAGGGAAGAGACGAGTCATGAGGCAGCACTGAGGCTCAGTGGCAGCTGAAGGGGACACTCCCTTCCCACCATCAAGCCAGTTCCTCAAGGCACCCAGTGTCACAACGTTTGGTCTGGCCAGGACATCCCCCATCAGAGGCAAACACCCCAGCACCAAGGAATTAGCTGCTCCTACTCCTTTTCCCCAACTTCTACCCAGAAATTTTGTCATGGACCTGAGGGCACCTCGCTGTTGCAAGTTTTGTTAAAATAAGCACTTGGGGAATTTCAGTTTCAAGCCAGCACATTCTGCCAAAATGCATTTGGTTAGAAAACTCCCAACCAGCTGTAATAGCATTCAAAGTTTCTTTGAATTTTCTTTTTCATTCATAAAGACTGTCGGTATATTTAAGTCAGAAAGTGATGGAGAAAAGTTTATATGCCTCCAACATTGCTTCCTTTAGTGGCAGCTCCCCAACAGGAAAAACAACAGCCTTAATTTTAAGAGGGAAGGGGAAAGGCTGCAGAAACATCAATGGGGGGGATCAGGTGGATTGGTGAGAAAAAGAGCACAATTAGTTCCTGTCAACACCTAAATTATTTCTGTGGGATCTCCCAGCTAAGCCAGTGATGGAGCAACAGTGTCAGGCTGAGGAGAAAGTAGCTTTGTCCTTCTTCATACTCCAGCACACAGCCAGTGGCAGAGCCTCCTCTCCACAATTCTCTCACCTCTGAGAGTAGCTCTGTTTCAGGCCTTGTTTTACCTGGCTCTTATTCCCCTTTAAGCTTTCCCAGTCTCCAAGAGCACACAAGTATTTGGGGGGCTGTTCAGAAGATTACAAGCCCACCACAAGTACCACAAGTACCCAGAATAAACTAATATCTAGCAATCAGATGGAGGCATTTTGCTGCTTTCAGTTGGTTGCAGAAGGAGGCAGAGGAGTGGTTCTGCTTTCTCTCTGTACTCATTATCACAGGAACGGCAATTATCAGCAAAGGAATTGGCCCAACAGATCAAAACAGGGGTTTGAATGCCTGAGTAGATTCTACCCTGATAGACTTATCAGGTGGAGCAAAGCAAAGTAAAGGGCATGTCCTGGAGAAGTCATTTCTTTAGCAGCTCAGTCTTAATCTGTCAACAGCTCCCCTCCAAGGCACGTAAGAGAATAAAGCCAGAAGAAGCTGGGACCCTCTCGGAGCGTGCTCTCCTCCCAGCAGGGCACAGAAGGTCACAGTCCTCTGTGCACTTAGGGCTGAGCACAGTGCAGGGAGCTGAGAGCACGTCCCCGGCACTACGTGGCAACGGGGAGCAGCCTCTGACCCAGACAGGGAAGAGAAAAGCAGCTGCTGCACAGGAGGCAGCTATTTTCTTTCCCAGCACGCAGCCCTGCCTCAGCCGCTCCTCTCCTGCCATGATCGCAGCACTCAGGCTCCCCGTGATGAGCCCTGTCTCATCTTTAACATAAAAGGAGCACCACAGGCACTGACCCTGCTGGAGCAGAGGGATCAGCACCTGCCCTGAGCCTGGAGAAAGGCAGATCTGCTCTGGCATCAGTCCCCTCTGCTTGTGCATGGTGTAACCAGAGGGGAAAAAACCTGGAGCATATGGGGACAGCACAAGTTATGCCTGAGTGTCTCTCACTCCTGCTGCAGCTCTGGGTTTCAGGGTGCTCCTACAACCTTCCGTGAGCCATTCTCCGGCATGTGCCATCTCCACAGCAGCCACAGCAAGGGACTGAGCACCTCCTGTGTTGCAACTGTTTTTACTATGCTGGGCAAAGAAGGATCCTGCCAGGGCTGCAGTGACCAGTTCACCCAACCTGAGCGCAGCAGCTTCAGCATAAAGCTCATGATCTTCCTGGGCTCAGGGTGCTTTGTTTAGAAAGCACTATCCATCACCTCTATCCAAATTATGCTTCCAGGTGGACATACAGGGCAGGACATAAAAAGGAGAGCACAGCTGCACCAAATCAGGAGAAGGAAAAGAAAAAAATAGAACAGAGACCTACAGGTTTTACTTCAGTCTGATAGGGGTGAAAAAATCCCCTTGAGCTGGATCAGACACTTGGAAGAGCTGAGCAGTGATGTGCTGACACACCTTGGTGCTGTTTGTTAGAGAATGGATGGAGAAGAGCTCCCCCATGGGTGGTACAAGGCTGCTCCCCACCATTTGCCCCAGTCCTTGGACTTCTGCTGACTCAGGCAGGACGCTGGGCAGGATGCCCACCCCTTACACGACAACACCCTCACTCCCTGCTCTTTGGCCAGCACCCTTCTGCTCTGGAGTTCACACCAGTGCAAGTCTGCAGAGATGAGCTGACACCAGCACCAGCATCCTGCCCTGCCTGCAGTTCCTCTGGTCTACATTTTGCACAGCCCAATACAGCAAGTGGAACCTGAGCTAGATAAATGGCCAAGCTACCTCTCAGGATTAATCATCCTTAGATATGTTGCATGAGACTGCCACAACCTCCACGGTTGGTGAGGTATTTGCTGTCTCAACTCATTGGGAGTCAGGAAAATGAAGCAGCTGTGTGAGGAATCCCATTACTTAGACAGTTTGTACTGAACCTGAAGTACCTCACAGGGAGACAGCCAAGAATTCATCCTTCTGTTTTAATAGTCCTGCCCCTCATCATAGTGTAGGAGTCTGAAAAATTACTACAAAAATCCTCTACAAAGACAGTAAAAGTGTCCATTACTGCCCTATGCAAATTCGCTGTTTTCAATGGAGAAACCCTCAATACACACATAGTTTTTTTTAAATTATGACCTTCAGCTATAAAACAGTTCTTGCCCAGGCTTATGTCAGCAGCATATCTGTTTCCTTGCACAGATATCCCATTCAAGGGATGCACAGGGTTGGGGCAGAGGAGGTTAACTCTGCTTAATTCATCACACCAGAGAAGCTGAAGGAGACAGGACTGAGACACACAAAGCTCTGAGGATATTCAGTGCAGTGCCTGGATGTTCATCTCAGTTATGGGAGGGGAGAGCCAGCAATGCTGCAGGACTCAGTGAGAGCAGAGGGTTGCACACAGCCACTGACAGCAGGGCTTCCCCAACAACTTACACTGCACGAAAGTACAACAATCACATTATTGGCTAAAATTCTGTGTTTACTTTTAGCACAGATGATAACTGCTGCCAGCCACATTTTTCTCCCCACAGATCAGATGTTAATGACGATGCAGCAGCTCAGCCCCCCAGAGCATTTGTTGCGGTGGTGACTGCATGGGAGGCAGCAGAAGGCAATAGAGGAGGAGGTGGGGGACCAAGCCCGGGCCCCTCTGTACATGCTTCATTGGTCCTGCAGCCCTGGCTCCTGCCACAGGCCCTGGCACTCTATTGCTGCTCCTCCATGCTCCCAGAGCTCTGCCCTTCCCCTCTCTTTCTCTAAACTCTCCACATCTGGGCCTGAGCCACCCTTCCAGCCACCCACACAGCCCACTGGGGTCTGTCTCATGAGACAGGATCCAAATGCTTTTGCCATCTGCTTTAAAACTGGTGCCAGGCTGACCTTGTGTCAAGCACCCAAAGCCAGGCTGGAAGATCACAACCCCTCCAGGCTGATGCAGTTACCCCTGTACCCTCTATACTCCAGGGAATCTTGGCAGCAGACAATGTGAGCCATCCTGTCTTTTAAATATGTGCTGTGCATAGGTCCATCACCAACACGATTATCTTCTAAGTATTTATGTCATTTGCTGCAGTCCTCCTCAATAAATCAGACTGCAGCATCAACATCAAACCATAAGGGAAGATCGTTTTATACAGTAAAGCAGTGCTTTAAAATTGCTTATGACTGCTGTATTTAAAAAAATAAATAAAAATAAAACCTACTCATAGTTCCAAAACAGTGATGATTTTGCCTTTAAAAATGATTTAGATATTAAAGAAAAATAACAGCCCCAGAGGGGATAATTGCAAAAATGCAACAAAATAAAATAAAAATTAAGAAGAAGATGGGAAAATATATCTTCAGCTCTGTAAATCAGTTTTCTCATCCTAAACGCACAGCAGTGCTGAGGAGCAGCATGTTGGCATAGCTGTGCTGTTTTCCCCACATTCTTAACACACTTTTGGTTAAATTAAGAAAAGTGACATTCAGAGTAAATGTGTGTTGTGCCCCTGCCCAAGCAGTCAGGGAGGAGAAATCCTGTCAGCAGCAACATGGTGCAGTCATTTCTCACCCGAGAGTAACGTGGTCCTGGGTGCCTTGAAGTCCCCCCTTGTCACCACTGATCCCCAGGCAAGAATCAGGGAAATACACACTCCAGACCTAGGGAAAAGCCTGCCCTGGCACAGCAGCTCTCCTGTGAGAGAGTTTAGGACTCACTAATATCATTTCTCTAATGATAAAAAAATGATGCTGTTCACTTCAAGAATCAACTCCTCTGTTATTTCCCATACCATAATATCTGGCTACATGTAGTGCCACTTTCCATGAAGGATGGAGAGAGGACACTCTAGCAGAGGATCACAGCATTTGTGTGACAGTAATAAAAACAAGTGGTGCAAAAAAGCAAACTCATTCCTACCTGCAGAGGCCTCCAAAGCAGAGAATCTGCCCCAAAATGACAGAGCAGATGCAGGAGGATGCTCCACTATTCAAAGACCCACACAGCTGCTTCCAAGGACCAGAGAGACCTCCTAGCACAGGGGAGTCAGGACAACTCAACAAAGGGCCATGTGGGATGGAGGTGTGTCCTGTCCACAGAAATCCTGTAAGCCAGAGCCCTCACCAGTGCCTGGTGCTCTCAGAGAGAAGGGCAATGAGCCTCTTCTCATCCAACTCTAGTAGCAGAGTCCTTACAGCTCCTCTGGGCACCTCAGATGTGCTTGTGCCCAGGGAAAGTCTGTCCTGGTGGCTCAGTCACTGTCCATGATCCTTTGTTCACTCTCTTAGCACGTGCTCTCCTGAGTATCATTTTAAGTCTTTGAGATTGTGAGGTCCATGCAAGTCAGGCTCCTCTTGGCTGAACATTTGGCCAGTATCTCACACATGGGATAAGACTTTGCAGCCCCAGCACAAAAGAAAGGTGTTCCCGTGCTCCACACTGCACTAAACCTGCTGTGCATCTCACTCCCCCTTCCCCTTCTCCCCCAGCGAAGATCCCTGCTTAATTTTCCCATGCAGAATACAATCATTACACTCTCACATTGCATTATAAATAAGGAACCCAGTTTTTTACTGGGAACACTCTTCACCAATTCTTCAGGCAGTGACATCTTGCACCAAACCTTCAGTAAAAGTCCCATAAAAGCTATGACAAGAAAAGCAGAGTGGGCTGAGCTGTGATGGGAAGACTCTGGCAGTACCTGAGCAGGGACACAGGCTCTGTGCTTGCAGGCATCAGCCCAAGACATGTGAGGCATTCCAGTGCTCCACCTGCTACCACCTGTCCCTATAACATCCTGCTGCCAACCCCGCCATCAAATTCAGCTATTGCACAGGTACAGGCATAGATCTCCCTACCTAAGGGTGGCTTTAGCAAGTGCCATAAGCTCGGGGATAAACCAGGAACAATCATACAGCACCAGGTGTCTCCCAGCAATGGCAATAGCCTCCAGCAAACAAAGGTCGGCCCTCGTGGTTCCAGCTGAGCTGCTCAGGACCTGGTGTAATGGTGACCAGGGCATCCATCCCACAGGCAGAACCCTTCCAGCACCACCACAAGTGGCTCCAGAAAGGAGCAGGAGCAGCCAAGAGCACCCCAGCAGACCACAGGTTACACCAAGGCAGAGCTGCCTCAGGCTCCACACAGCTCACACACACGGAGCTGGATAAACAACAGGCACCCAGCTGTGTCACAGGCACAATCCTGCCTCCGCTCCAGCAGACCTGGACAAGCAGCAAGCAAACAGAAGAGCAGAGCCCCTCACAAAAACCCAAAGCTGCTGCACTACGGAAGCATGAAGAGGGGAGGGGAGAGGAGAATGTTGTTACAGCAGCATTCAGAGGAAGAGTTTGTGAAGTTCCCAGAAAGGAGACTTTGGGGATCTGGGACAAAGAAAGACGTTGAGATTATGCAAATGTTCCTCTTGTGTCTCCCAGGAGTCCCAAGCTTTGCATCCCAAATTATTGCAGCTCCTCATTAGTCTCTCTCTATCCCCTGCTCACCAAGCAAGCCAAAATGTCATCCAGTTGTCAAAAGCTACCACATACCATGGTGCAAACACGTTTGCTCCCTCATGCTCAGTCTCTGTGCCAGAAAGGCACCTTTCCTTCTCATTCCTTATTTTAATTTCCCCAAATGACACTATTTGGATGGGGGGTGTTGTTGCTTCTGCACAGCCCAGCTCTACGCATTCCCTCCACCTCTCAGCGCCTGGAAACACACTGGGCCTTTAGGAAAGCTCCCCATCAAACTCACCTAGAAACTTCTCCCACATGGTGCTCACCATCCAAGGAGACAAGCATGGCTTAAAGAACAACATCCTAAACTCACCAAGAAATAATTCAAACCCTTCAGTGCAGTGAGGCTTGGCCTTGGGCCAGCACAAACCCATAGGTTGTGTTATTAGCGCTTCCATGGAGCAAGACATGACTAACATGCACCCACCCACCCCAGAGAGCTTCCCATCACATGGGAGCAGGGCAGCTTCACACCCATCGCAGCGAGGGAGACCCTTCCCCAACATTCCCAGTTAGCAAAGCTCCCTTGGCCCTAGAGGAAGCACCAGGTACAGGACAAGAGGCAGCAGAGTTGCTAAAAGCAGTCATAAGACAGACAGCCCAGACCCCTCTGGCAGACACACCAGCCTGGAAGCAAGTCCTTGTAGAGGAGAAGCAGCTTCTGCCACCCCTAAACTCTGCGAGCAAAGCAGGAAAGCCCAGGAAGGTGGGACCAAAGAGGCTTTGGCAACTGATCTGCACAGTAAATTAGGCTTAAAGGAGGGGGATGGCATAAAGGGCCATAAATGCACCGCAGTGATTGATGCACAGCCCTGAGCTGTGGTTACAACCCCGTGATGCAGACGGCTGCATTAATCACCACTGCAACTGCTAGACTCGGCTATAGTTCTAGGAGCAGTTTCCCTGGAAAATGGCTCATGTTTCTAGGATTGCCAGGTCTTTTACTTTTTGGTTTCTTCTCTCTGTCTCTCTCTCCCCCTTTTTTTTTTCCTTTAAATGAGCAATAAACTCATCAAAGTCCTGATGTTTGCTCACAGCCCCCAACCCTTCCCACCTTCCATGATGCCCTTCTCCCCAGGGGGCTTTCAGCCTGTCCAACTCTAAAAAAAACTCTAGAGAGATTACAGAGGAGTTGTACTCCATCTGTCTCTAAAAATGGGGTTTGTGCTCATATTATTTGTCAGTGACACTCCATTGCCACAATTACCACTGCTATTTCATCTCTCTCTGCCTGTAATGCTGATGAGAGAGCAGCAAACAGTGCTGGTTTTTAAGCTGAATAAGTCACTTAAATACATTTGTACCCCCAGATCACAACATAAAGCATAAATCTAACCATCTATCATGCACTCACTTGATATGAATAGTCACCATGATATCAGGCAAAGCAATCACAAGAAAAGCACAGGATGATTTGAGCTGCAGCTGCCTGCAAGTATTTGACAAGGGTATTAGATGAAAAAAATTCAAAAAAGGGATGAAGCATCTCACCTAGATGTGGCTTTTGCTGTGCTGATTCCAGAGGGAAAGCAAGGACTTGAAAAACTTCTTGGTAGATTTGCAGCTATGCTTGTAATATTCTAATCCAGCAAGGGATTGCCCAAGGCTCGGCGTTGAAACTGGGTTCTTTTCATGACAAATCAAAGTGAAAAAATGCTCGGAGCCAGGACGCTTGGTAGGGGGGACCTGGCTCAGGCTGTGCCTGCAAAGTATCTCCCAGCTGCCCTCCCCAGCTTCACTCCACTGCCCCATCTGTGCATCAGGGCTGGGAGGGCCTGTCCTCATCACTGCTGGGCCAGAAGATGGGAGATAATTGGGATGATGATTGGATCCTCCACACCTGAAACACTTCTCTGAGGGACTCTGCCACAGGGAAGAAATCACCTTGTGCTTCCAGCTGCCTGTCCAAGATGTGATGCACGATCTGAGTAGGGTTGTTTTGATGTGGTTGGTGTTGGTCCCTCTCCTTGCAGTCTTCATCTGGAATGTGCTAGAGAAAGGTGAAATGCTGTTACAGACCTCACCATGTCTGATCCTAGGCAAGAGCCTTTCTCCCAGCAGGCAATTAACACAACACCTTTATTCCAAATTCCCTTCTCCCTCAGCTTGAGTCCAACACAAGAACAAGGAAGATGGTGTGAAAGCCTTGTGTGGAAACACATTTTTTCCTTTCTCTTCCTTGCAGGTGCTCAGAGAGGAGAGGGATGAAGGTACCACACAGTCAAGTTGGAGACAACACTTCAGCTTCTCATCCACCCTGAGGATCTCTGCTCCCAACGCTCGCCTGTTCCCTGAGCAACATTCTGCCTGCAGCACATCACCACATGGACTGTGCTTTAAATGTAGGCATTTCCTAGTGGAAACATTGTTCAGCAATCCCAGTCTTACTGTTTTTCCAAAACTCAAACAAAAGCCACCAAAGGGTTGATTTTTCCCCCCTAGGATTGCTGATTGCTGGCTGTCCCATCAGGCATCTGCCAAAGGCAGTTTCCCAAGGCTGCCCTGCATTATCCCAGCCCTAGGGGAAGACTTTCCACACACTTCACTTCATGGTAGGTTTAAGTAAACCCCGCTGGCTGCTCAGCAAACCTGGCCTGTCCTGGTGAGCTGGGCAGGAGGGCAGGAGAGGGGCAGTCTGCAAAGTGGCCCAGCAGCCCTGCTCAGTTCACCTGGGGGAATTTGTCCATGCATGGACCAGGCTGGAGGCAGAGGTGACAAGAGGGAATTGGGTAGGTTACTGTGTCACCAGAGCAGGAGAAAGCTGTTTCATCTGATATCAGGAGTCAGGATTGTATCACAAACCCCAGTGCTCCTCTGTGCTGTGCTCAGGTGAATTTTAGCTGAATATATGACATGAAAAGACTTAAGTTCCCATCCTCAATTCCAGGAAAAAAAAAAATCCCAGTGACCTGTCTTGCCCATGGTGCCCACAGAGCACCAAAGGAAGCATGTGGCCACTGCATCATGCTTTGCTTCTTCTCTAAAATTCATCTTCAGCCCAGGCAGGGGAGATGCCTGGATAAAGGCAGAGGCCAGTCCTGGGGTATGGCAGTGAATGCCACCACTCTTCCCCCAGGCAGACCCCAGGCTGTTTGGATGCATCAGCTCAGGGACTAGAGGCAGCCAGGGGCAAAGCAGGTGCAGCCCAGGGACACAGGATGGAGCTGGGGAAACCAGAACTGGCAGCACATGAAATAAAAGAAAGTGAAGAAAGCAAGGTCCCAGCTGCAAAACTTGATCAAAGCCCAGCAGAAATCTGCAGGCTGCCAGCGAAGGGAACAGGCAGGGGAGAGGCAATGGGGGGCAGAGGGCTCTGGAGTTGGCTGCCAGCTTGCACTAAAGCAGATAGGAGAGAAAAAAAATCAGTTATCCCTCAGCCTGAAATAAATTACAAGACACATCCCTCAAGAGCACAAGGTGAAGCTCTTGATCAGACAAGCAATGCTGGCGTGTAAGTCCCCTTGATATCAGCTGATTTGAATTTTAGTGCTTATGAAGGGTGTATGACTGAC
This sequence comes from Corvus cornix cornix, assembly GCF_000738735.6. Taxonomy (NCBI): domain Eukaryota; kingdom Metazoa; phylum Chordata; class Aves; order Passeriformes; family Corvidae; genus Corvus; species Corvus cornix. Next base: position 11,620,344 of record NC_046336.1, read on the forward strand.
AGCTCTGGAAGCTGCAGGCATCTGTTCCCGTGCAGAAGGAGCAGAGCACACAGCCCTGGGCACGAGCATCCCCATGCCAGCTCTGCTGCTGGCTGGAGCTGCAGGGAAAGGTGGCACATCTGGGGAAAGAGGGCAGAGCTCATTCCTTGCTCCATCCAGCCTTTGCACACCCCACCAGAGCTGGGCACATGGGGCCTCTTGGTGCCATGTGGAGACAGGCATTTGCCCCATATTATGCAAAATAATCCAGTTAGCCACCAAAAGGATAAGATCTCCCAGTATTATGAATCCCATTCTTCTGACATCTGTCCACACCATGAGAGCTGGGTGGGAGCTGCAGAAGTAGAGGGGGAAGTGTGTTCCAACACCACACCAGTACCAAGGTAGTCTTTCGGACACTCATCGTCCCTTCACACCTCCCCACAGCAGGATCAACCATGGGGTCTACCAACAGCAAAACCCACCAGAAACACCACCACCACCAGAGCCCCCACAGTCTTGTAAGACAGAAACACCTCACTGCTGAGGATGACCCTCAGTGTATCCATCCAGAGTATCAGGCTGCTTATCCTGAGTTACTGACCATGGGACAGCTATTCATAGAATCACAGAATTCGCTGAGTTGGAAGGGACCCATCAGGGTCATCGCCTCCAGCTCCTGGTCCTGCACAGGACACCTCAAGAGTCACACCCTGTACCTTGGGAGCATTGTCCAAACACTTCTCAAACTCTGTCAGGCTTGGTGCTGTGACCACTGCTCTGGGGAGCTTCAGTTGAGTTGAGGCTCAGCTCTTGGTTGAGTTCCAGTGCTCAACCACCCTCTGGGGAAGAACCTTTTTCCCGATATCCAACCTAAACACTCCCTGGCTCAGCTTCATGCCATTTCATTGAGCCCTGTCCCTGGGCTCAATGTGAGTGATCAGTATCTGCCCCTCCTCTTCCCCTCATGAGGAAGTTGTAACTGCAATGAGGTCTCCCCTCAGTCTCCTCTTCTCCAGGCTGAACAGACCAAATCACCTCAGCTGCTCCTCATACAGCTCCCCCTCCAGACCCATCACCATCCTCATGGCCTCCTTTGGATGCTCTCTAATAGTTTAATGGGTTTTTTATATTGTGGCACCCAAAACTGCTCCCAGCACTCGAGGTGAGGCTGCCCCAGTGCAGAGCAGAGCGGGACAATCCCCTCCCTTTCCTGGCTGGTGATGCTGTGCCTGATGCCCCCCAGGACAGGGTTGGCCCTCCTGGCTGCCAGGGCACTGCTGACTCATGTTCAACTTTCCATCCACCAGGACGCCCAGGTCCCTTTCCACAGCACTGCTCACCCAATTTTCATTCCCCAATCTATACACATCCCAGGTGCAGAATCTGGCACTTGCCCTTGTTAAAAATCATACGGTTGGTGGTTGCTCATCTCTCTAATTTGTCAGGGTCTCTCTGGCCTAGGAGTGGTTTGCATGCTATCAACATTCAATATCAAAGGTGAAATTCAGAAAACAAATAAAATAAAATGAGACTTGGATTCCCTAAGCCCACACCATTTTAAAAGCAAAGTAGAAATTGCATCTGTTTAGATGCAAATGGAATACGCTAAACTCTCGCTCATGTACCCAGGCAGAAATCTGTTGAGTTCTGTAACCAAAGTTCACTTAATTGCTCACTTCTTCCATTTAATGCACGTCACTCCTCTTCTGTGCTGCATACCAATTGAAACAGCTTTTCTGCAACAAGGACAGCAGAATCCACTCTAAAACCAAGCCACAACAGAGTTGTTGTAAGGAATTTTCAAGGTAACTTTGGCAAGAGAAGCTGACTAGCAAAGCTGCTGCAAATTCAGGAGTGCTGCAAGCATCAGGAGTTAGCAAAGAGCTCACCACTGAGCAAATAAATCAATGCAGGGCTGTTAAAGAAGGCTGGTCCAAGACATTTCAGGTCTGCTTGTCTTTTTCCTCTACAGCACCTGAATCAGCAAGGGACTTGGCAATTTCTGAAGACTTGTGTACACTCAGTTAAAATAAAACTCCAGTGATGAGTTTTCCTAATCGGTCCAGAGGAAATATCTCTGAATAATAGCACAGAAATTGCAGGGGAGGAGGTAGCTCCACTGGGGGCTCAGAAGCAAGAATATTTATTACCCAGGCAACTCCCAGAGTTTGCCCTGTCATTCGGCCACACCACAAGGCTCTGAACATCCTTCATCAAAGGGGGCTGCAGAGAGGCACAGCTCTTACAGAGCAAAACTAAGCCCTGCTGAGGATTTTACCAAATTTGTGAGTTACCACCCTTGGGGTAACACCCCTCATGTGTTTGCTCATAGCCTGCCCTGACTGCAAAGTAAAACAGACTTACTTAAACTGCTGCTTTGGGAACCTTTTCATTTGAAGTGACAAAGATGGTTTAAGCAAACATATTTTACTCTGCAGTTGGGGCCAGCTAAGTACCTGTGGTCAGTTCCTGCAGCTCAGCTGCCACAGAATAGCTTTTGGCATGATCACATGAATGTCAAAGCAATCCTAGAAAATTGTGCTTTCTAGCAGAAGCTGGGCACAGCATTCTAAATTTTTTTTTTTTTTTCCAACAAAACATGCATCTTTCCTCCAGATATACTTTGTTCTTAGGATACAATTTCAGGGTGTTCATTGGGAGGGGAGACAGGAGCTCAAATTGATCAGTTTCTTTATATTTTTTGTAGGAAAGAATGGCTAATCAGCCACATCCCAGGGCTGATGCCAAATATACCACTCCCTTAGTACTTTTGCTTTTATCATCCTACGGCTCTCAGTAAGTCTGAGCTATCACTGCATTTTGCCTCTACACAAACATGCCTTGTTTCTACAGGGATGCTCGGAAAATTAAGAGCGATCAACAAAAGTTGCAAATACATACTTCACTTGAAGTGCATTCAAACCCCATGTAGAGATTCTCATTTCAGATTAAAATGCCTCCAAATTACTGCTTAGTCTTCTGCCAAGAAAGAGCCCTGAGAAATAGCTCTTGCTGTGAAGAACTGTGAAGTTTAAATCAGTTTAGACTGGCTGAAAGCATAGTTTTTATATCCACTTCACACCTGGGCATATTAAAGTGCCCACCATCAGAAGGGGAGGCTCCTGGCCACCTTGAAATGAAACTCAGATCTGACAAGATCCATCTTGCAAATATAACATCCTTCAAAACAACTTTTGCACCTTTTTTTTTTCTTTCTGGGTCTTGGGTAAGCTGAAGAGCTCACCACAAAACAAAAACAACGAAAGAAAAACAAAACCACCACCACCAAAAATTCCGACTTATCTCAGTGACTCTATACACCTGTGATGAGGTTTGTAGGTTTATAAACCCACTGAGGTCAGCAGAGGGACTAAAAGGTTCAGTAAACCTTCATAGCTGCTCCGATTCAGGGAGACAGCAAGCTGAAGGGTAAGACTCAGCACAGGGGCAGGCAGCTGCTTAGACCTCAGCCACATGCAGCATGTCCTCCAGGTCCTGCCCTGCTCCCTCACACCTACAGGTGCTACAGGCACAGTTTCACCTCCCCTTTGGAAAACAGGGCTCTCAAACAAGCCCAGGGGATGAGATCCCCACATCTTTCCATATGCTAAACAGCATAAATAACTGATCTGTGTGGGGCTGCTTACAAAGCATCCAACTAGGGAAGAGAAAGAGCATCAAAATCAAGTGTCTGCTTTTAGAAACGCACTAAATACACTAAAAATACACTCTGCTAGAGGAGATGGCACAACAGCTAAACCACCTGCTAGGAAAATAATATTCAATTGCTAGAGTGCCTAAATACAAATATACATGATTTAGAGACTCTAATTTGGGTAAAGATAGTTGGGATGGGCCAATTTTCAGGAAGAGTCATTAACACTATAGAGATGGCAGGCAGTAGTTTTGCCCAACTTCTCTTTTTGACTCCCCTGCTACGTCTGTCCTCTGTTGACCTCTCATGGGTGACAGGGAATAAGGCAAGGGGATCTCCCCCTCTGCTCTATCTTGCAACTTTTTTTAGGACACAACAGTGTCACACTAAACAAGAATACAACACAGCAGCCTGAGACCTGGCACCATGGACTGTTACTGACAACCCACCTGCAGTCAGTGCTCCGGGCCATGCTGCTGGACGCCTCTGGAGCAGTTCCTTGTCTGAAGGCTCTGCAAGAAAATCCTTTCACCTGGTTCACCTGGCCTTGCTACACCCACAGATCCTTTTTCTGGCAGTGCAATCCATTCCTCTTCATCCTGTGGGCAGCTTGGTCTTGGCCAGTACAGAGGAGACAGCACTAAAGCTGTTCCTGTCAGGGACAACAGGCGCCAGTGGCTCCCTAAAGGACAGGAAAGCACAAGGAGCTCAGCTGTGGGGCTGAGTTTGTTAAATGGTGCCCACAGAGAGCTGAGCAGGGTCCTCAAGACCCATCAGTGCCCCAGGGCCCAACCTGCTGCTCCCCTCAGAGCAAAGCCTCTGCTCTGTGCTGCTGGTAAAAGTCTGAGCGTGCCAAGTTCTCAGCCATTCTCTCTGCCTCCCCAGCCTGTCCTGGGGTTTGTAGATCTCAGCACAACAGGGCCTGAGCTGTGTTCTGCTTTTCACTGCTGTTGACTCAAAGGGTTCCCAGATTTACAGCAGCAGGACATGTTACTGGGTGTGTAGTATGTGTTCCTGCTGCTCCAGATTCACAAAGCAAGGGTAAATTAATGCCTGGATTCTTGTGCTCTGTCTTTCACAGCTCACAGATGATCCCAGAAGAGTCAGGGTTCCACATTTGAACTTGATAGTTCAGTGTACAGTGTCTTTTTTGTGTCCTGCTTGTGCAATACACTGAACAGACCTGCCAAACAAGATCAGACAGAGCTTAAGTTTGATGTGAAATTACTTAAAGTATTATCTACATAATGCAAAAGCTCTGAAAGTGAACAATATTAAACAATTTGCTCACTAAAAAAGGCTCCAGAATAGATTTACTGTGCAAGCTCCAATCCAAAGCAATTAAAGTGAAGAAAGATTTCCTCTAACTTAAGTGCCATGGATCATAGCCCTTCACCTCCATCTTTTCACATATCTGTAAAGATACAAGAATTTAAAGATATACTTGCTATGTCTTACACAGACTGGAATTCAATTAACATTTTTCTGCAACAAAACTTAGAGAAGCACTTCAGAGCTGCTGCTCACAATGCAGAAGCGACTGAACAAATGATATTCTCATTAGCGCTCTGCCTTTCCCTGCTGCGCAAGCCAAATCCTTGAACACTAAAAGCACCTCAGCATCAGCTGGGTTCACAGACATCCAGAGCAATTTTTCAAGCTCCTTGACTTTTATAGACCGGGGGGAAGGGATTTGGTGTGCTTTAATCCGTTCTATTATATGAACTCAGAAATGGTTTTCACTCTCCAGCACTATAAATTAAGCTGGCTGCAGTTATTCTATTCCTGATTATGCTGAAACTTACTGGCAATAACTTGATGACTGTATTTTCTTGTCTTTTTTTTTCTTCTTTCCCAAATTAACTGGTGAATTTAGTTTCCCTCGCAGTAAGTAAATAATGCAATAAAACTGAAGACAGTAGCCAGCACATTCACATCTCGATGCCTGAAATTGTGGATGAACAAGTAAAAGCTTCTGTACTTTGTAGGTGAAATTTACTGTATTCGATTCCCAGCCCTTTACTCTGGAAGAACATGTTGTACAAGAAAATCACGTTATTTTGCAGTCCCCTACTTTTTTTTTTTTTTTTTTAATCTACAAGACTAGCCACCTTTTCAATGTAAGTGAATTTACCTTTGCAAGTCTTCAGGCAAATACTATCTCGGACATTTTAAAGACTGGGAAAAACGTAGGTCAAGAGTCATTTACCGAAAATCTTACTCATGCAATACAAGCTACTAAGTACAACTAAAGACAGAAAAGAATCTGGTTTACTACTGTACTCATAAAAATATATGAAAGTAGGGAAAAACTTCCATCTGCTGGGCTTCCCCTCCTTTCTTCTGACCACTGGAACGATTTGTCTCCTAAACCCTGGTAAGAGAGAGAAAGTGAGGCCACACTGGTGAGGCCACACCTCAAGTGCTGTGTCTGGTTCTGGGTCCCTCACCCCAAGAAAGACATTGAGGGGCTGGAGTGTGTTCAGAGAAGGATAATGGAGCTGGGGAAGGGTCTAGAGAGTCCCATAATGAGTTGCTGAAGGAGCTGGGGGGCTCAGCCTGGAGAAAAGAAGGCTCAGAAGTGACCTTATCACTCTACAACTACCTTAAAGGAGTTGTTTCTGAAAGAAGCTGGGGCTCAGCCTCTTCTCCCAGGTAACAAGTGACAGGACAAGAGGACATGGCCTCAAGCTGTGTCATGGGAGGCTCAGGTTGGACACTGGGAAGAATTTCTTCACTGAAAGGGTGGTTAAGCATTGGAACAGGCTGCCCAGGGAGGTGGTGGAGTCACCGTCTGTTCTAGAAACGACTGGACATGGCACTCAATGCTCTGGTTTAGCTGACATGCTGGTGCTCAGCCAAAGGTGGGACTGGATGATCTTGGAGGTCTTTTCCAACCTAAACAATTCTGTGGGAGATGTACACAGACTCGGATTACCTCTGGATAAATTAGGGGGCACACTGTAGAGTGTAGAGTGTAATACATCAGTTATTCTCTACAGAGTCACGGTGTTCTTAGAGTCTAACTGTGCCTCTAGTTCATGTGAATTAATAAATGTGTCTTTGATGATTTATTTCAATACAAATTACTTCCCAGTGTAAGCACAGCAGAATTCAGCTCCAGGCTGGATACTCAGAACCTTAGCAAATACCAGCTTCTAAAAGCTTCAGTAAAACCTACTTGGGATTCCATCAGACTCAAGTGCCCATGTCAGTTACTGTCAATTATTCTATCTATAAGGACACGTCAGATACAAAAAAGACACAATTCCGACAGTATGACTGCCCTAAAATGATATCTTTAGCATAATGCACTTGACAGTGAACAAGCAGTAATAGCTATTTTGGGGACAAAAGAAAAATACAATGGATCTGATGACTAAGTGTTCTGGTCCCCAATGTAAAAGCAAAGTAGATCCCTGTTGTATTTAACTTGATTCCTTTGAATTAAACACTTCCATTAAAGTTTCCCACAGTAGCTTTAATATTTAATTATGTATTCCACCAAAGGAAAGAACAAAATCTTTGCAAAGGGATTTTTTGAGGGTTTTTTTTTTCCGCATGTGAAATATTTATCAGCATATCTCTTTGGACAAGTATTTTTATCCCCCAGGCAGGGAAAAAACTTCCACGTTCAAATCGGTTTCAAAACATTTTATTTTACAGCTTGAAAGTTTTCTATACTTCAGCACCTCATGCCGTGACTTTGTTATTTCACTTGTTAATGAATGGTAATTAAATCTCTTTTGGCTGAAAAGGTTGGAGGGCTCCTGCTGTATTACAAAAACAATTTCTGAAAGTTACAAAAATGCCCAAGTGTCTAGAAATTAAAGCATAAAGTTTGCCATGTTTTGAGTCCAAGTTTTAATCGCTCGGAAGGATTTGTGTGGGAGAACAGAATGTCCCACTGAGTGCACACAGTCCCCCCAAATGAACAGACATAATTATGTCACTTTGTATCTACCAGAGTAAACACAATCGTGCTCTTAATAATGTACATTGTGGCCACAAACTTCCTTGATCTTACTAACAACTGTAGCAAACACTGCATAAACCCTATTATACACTACCTACACAGAGAACTGCTACATACGTACATCTAAGTAAAGACTTGTTAATTTTGCATTTGCTCAGCAGGGCTTGAAGCATCAGCCTATTAATTTTTCTTCTTTTCTGTATTCTCATTTCTTTCAGGTGCTTTAAGTCAGAAGATAAATGGAATGAGTGCTTACAACTGAGGTAGATAAAAGAAATAACTACAGATTAAGGCATTTTGTGGTGTTACAGTGCTAAATAGAGACACATTATTGAAGAAGAAATATCTCCACTATCCATTTATATCTGTGCAGGCTTCAAATGGGCAGATTTGGTACATAATTTGTAGAAAGAACTATGTTAATTCCAATATAAAATGTACAAAATATAAATGTAATATAAAATGCAATATAAAATGTAATTCCAGTGTAAAAATGTGTTTTATTATATACAATATACAAAAATTTTCCTGAAGATGATACAGTGATTTCAGTAGATTCTGAATCTCTTTTAAAATTACAGTTTCTCAAACAAGAAACTGGGAACGGGAATGCAAGTAGACAAGTGCATTCCTAGACTGCAATTTTGGGAATGGATCTGCTCAAAGGAAAGTCCCCTATGTTGAAGTGATGTACATCAGTCTTGAGTGGTGGTAATTTCATCCTCATATCGATGCTGGATCGCTCCTTCTCCCTTCAAACAGAAACAAAGAAACAGAAAATTCATATTTCATTCTGCAGCCCAGAGATGTTTACAAACTAAGGAAATCTGTGTCCTCCAGAGTTTCTTTGATGCAACCATGTATCAAGAGATCATTTTAAAAGTGTTGATTAAAGCCTGTTAGGCTAAGCCTCCAAGACTAGGTGTCTGTTTGGATCTAATTACAAGACTACTGATGGAGTTTGGAATTATTAAAATTAGAAATAAATGAGCTTTCTTTGTGCTACTCCCCAAAATGGTCAGAGCACCTCATTAGAGCAAGTATGTACATGAGCTCCATGACTTCGGATTTCTAATCACCATCCTGTTCTAGCTGGAATATGCCTGTTTTCAAACAAACAGATACATTCATCAAAGGCACAATGGGGAAATTTTTTTTCCTTTGTTGAATTTTAATGGATATATAGTGCTATCTGTCTTCACATTTTAACAAAGTTCCAGTGATAATTGCCCTGTCTGTGACATTTGCAGAAAACTTAACAGTGTGCTGTAGGTGCACTGACAGCCCCAGGGAGCTGCTCCATCTGAGAAACCAGGAGGTCTTAAATTTGATGGCCTTAAGAGGAGGGAATGAGGGTTACCTGGTTCCACTCTTGCAAGGCTGGGGAGGTAAGAACAGCACTAGAAAGATGAAGGACAATACTCCAAACTCACTGTGATATACCTGGATGCTTCAGAGAGAGGTCCTGAGATATTTAAGATTAACCAAGTGGAACTGTATGGAGTTCTAGTTTATCTAGAGCAAAAGTCTCAAGGCTTTACAAAGAAGGTCAGTACCATTATTTTATTTCACAGTCACTGAGATTGAGACACAAATGTGAGTGCAACCACACTTTTACAAAATCTAGCCTTGTCACATGAGTATCTTTGCTCAGTCCCCAGTATGGGAAAAGAAAACACTTCCTGGAATTACTACTTTTCTATTTGCCCCTAGATAACTGTCAGGATATCAGGAAGTTCAGGGAAACCACGTAAGATGTCTAGTTATGCATCCTTTTTCAAATTTGACCCATACACAGGTAGGAGAATAGCCAAAAGATGACACAGATGAACTTAACAATGAAAACCATTTATAACTGGTTTTAATTGTATTAATGTAGCACTAATGGATATGCCAGCTGACTGCAGTAAAAACTGACATTCTGTATTTAGATGGCTCATCCCATCTCACTGTTGGGCTTCCAAGTTTGGGGAGAGAAAATAATCCAGAATCCATGCTCATTCTTTCCTCATGCTTCCATGGAGACAACCAACAGATGTTCTCATCAGTATGGAAAATTCTATGCAACTGAATACTATAATATATTATACAGAATTAATGTGCAACCAGCCACGTGCAAAAGCTCCCAGTTACTACTGACATCCCTCAGTGCAGTTATTTATATATATAGGACTGCTGGATTAGGTCTCTGGTGTGGATTTAAGCTTCATATTTTCTCACAAATCCTTATCAAGATCAAAACGGGATCCCAGTGCTAGAAGCAACTAGGAAAATAGTGATGCAGAAAGGGTTCAAGAAGCTGAAGTTAAGAATAGGAAGATACAGAAAAAGAATGGCTATGACAACTGGGAAAGGCAACATTCAGAATCAGAGAGCTGAAAACGAGGATTTCAAATTCACAACCAAAGTCTTAAACGTTGAGTTTTCATTTTGAACACAAAACAAAGCTAAATTCTGGCTGTCTCTCATATTCCTTCAGCATCACATGCTAAGCTACATTTATTCATTACCAAGATGTTAAATGACAACTCAAAGCTACCTTGTGCAAATCAATAAAAGCTTTAGATGATAATTTTGTGTAAGGTTATCTGAGAGTATTAATTCTCTTTCATACCAGGGTAGTCAATAATGTTGTTAATGCTATTGTCCTGACAGAATCCTCTTTTTATTAGCAAAACCAGCTACATTTATTTCACACATGATGTTAACATTAGCCAGCAAGATAGAGATCAAGTCAGTGGTTTTCTGTCACTGGGATTTAGAGAAATCTGAGAGTGTACCAATCAAATGGCCCTGGCTCTTTGGCCAGCATCCACATAGCAGGCACTGCCTGTCCAGCCCTGCCTGAGGCAGGAATGGTGTGGAATGGCTGTATGGCAGGGAAGAGGACTCCTCGGGGAAGAACTTGGCTGCACAATAGGTTCTCTTTATTGCAGCCAGCCAGCGATGTGTCTTGCACAATTGGCAGGTTGGAGATGGAGGGCTGCACAAGGTTGTTTCCTTTGCCAACACAAAGCACAGCCTAGAGACTACAGAGGTTGCAGTTATCCAGGACTGATATGCCCTGTTAGGCCTCTGTGTCCTTCAAAGCAGGATGCAGTCCAACAGGCTTGCCTGGGGTACAAAGCAATGAGGGGCAGAGGAGAGCAAAGCCCAGCACCACCTCTCGGCTGCCACAAGACAAGAGAAGTGAAAGCCAGGGCTGGCAGCACGCTGCTGGTGCTTTCTGAGGCTGTGGTGGGGCAATGAGATGATGCCACCCTGCAGAAGCACCACTAATAGTATCTGAATGTACTTCCAAAACACAGATGTCACAAAGACACCAATGCTCATCGGACTAAAGCCATGCTTGCCTAAAAGAACAACTTGACAAGCTGCCCCCGGGCCAGATATCTATCCTGAACAGATAAATAGTGTATCCAGCACGAAATTACTTGCAATATGAAATTCCTTTCACTGTATAACATGCCCCACTTCAGCCACTATCAACTCACACAGTATTTTTTGTTTTACTTTAAAGCAATCATGTCCTTAACAAGTGGAGTTTTTATGACAGGAATTAATTCTAGGTGAGATATAACAACAAAATGTGGGTGAATTTCTCCTCATCTGATGAACAAAGAGACATGATGCCAGAGTCCAAAATGGAAACATCAAACCTACTGTGAAGGAGACATTTAGCTGCTGGAAATGGATTATCAGGCATTATGGTAGCCTCACATATTGATCCTAAAGCTCCAGAAAGGCCATTAGCACTGCACAATTGTTGCTAATTCCAAACATCAAGGTAACATTATACAATTTGCAGATGGACAAAAGTCACTGTTTATCACTGATTATTTTACTAATTAAGTCATCAAATCATTTGCTGTCTGAAATGGGAATAAGGAAGAAATGATAGAGGCAACTTTGAATTATATTCAGCAACTGCAGAGAACTGTTGGCTTTAGTGTGTGAGGAAGGCACAGGCTGAGGATGGAAATCAGTGGAAAGACAAAAGGCTTTCTGTATATATAGAAAATCTTGGTAACAGATCACATCAACTGACTGCAGAAATCTAAGGAATTTCTCCTTAAAAGTGAAGTCCACCCTCAGCACCCTCAGCAAATTTTCAGATGACAACAAGCTGAATGGGGCAGCTGACTCACCTGAAGGACAGGATGCCATCCACAGGGACCTGCATAAGCTCAAGAACTGGGCCCATGGGAATCTCATGAGGTTCCACAAGACCAAGTGCTGGGTGCTGCACCTGAGTCAGGGCAATCCCTGGCATCAATCCAGGCTGGGGGATGAACAGATGGAGAGCAGCCCTGCCCAGAAGGACTTGGGGGTGCTGGTGGGTGACAGGCTGGACACGAGCCAGCCATGTGCACACACGGCCCAAAAATCCTGTTGCAATAGGACAAGGGATAAGGGTTTTTAACTGGAGGGTAGGTTTAGACTAGATATAAGAAGGAAATTTTCTATTATGAGGGTGGTGAAACACTGGCCCAAGTTGTCCAGAGAGGTGGTAGATGCCCCATCCCTGGGTACATTCAAGGTCAGGTTGGATGGGGCTCTGAGCAGCCTGATCTAGTTGAAGATGTCCCTGCTCATTGCAGGGCTGTTGGACTAGATGGCCTTTAAAGGTCCCTTCCAACCCAAACTGTTCTATAATTCTATGCTTTGATATCAGAACCAGACACTAATCTGTGTTCTCTGGGCACCATCTCATGGGTATGAATAATTTAACTGGACTGCAGAACATGTTCAGCAACATCTCTGATGGATGTTCTTGTCCCAGCTGTAGATCATGGTAAATCCAGACCAGACTGAAGTAACGTGAAGGATAACACTCAGGAAAACTAGGCAACAAAACTGTATCACCTCAGCCAAATTTGCCCACATTCTAATCAAAAGGGTCTCAAACAAAAATCTAGGTTATGCAGACAGTTGTGTAGACAAAATTGTTGTTTTCCCATACTTCTTCTGTCGCTCCTTGCGTTTCTGAGCCAGATATTTCTTTTTCATTTCCAGAAGCTCATTGTTAAGTCTTTCAATTTCATGTTTGTATTCTTTGCTCTGTGTTTCACACATACTCAGTTCTGAGGACAAAACCTAATAAACAAAACACAAATAGCAGAAACAGGAGATGATGCTTCACTTACATGAGTACTTTTACAAGCACTTTCTCCTTTTATATTTGATGATGTAAGACATGATCATTTTCTACCACAACTCTTTTTCCACCATGATGTTTCATTTGATCTCACCTCTTTTCACCTAAAAACAACTTACAAAATAAAGGTTATGCCATTTAACCATAATACAACACGTAAAATAAGCTCCAAGCTTTATAGGAATGGCATTAATACATATATTAGCTCTTAATTTCTGGGACATAAAGTTGGGTAAAAATCCAAAATTAAGGTCTTAATAAATCAGGGAATTATTTGGTAATAATGGGGTTTATTCACAGGGATCCACTGCTAAGTGGAGTAATTCAATCCACAGAGGCAAAGTAGTACCAGGCACTGTAAATATGAATACAAAACCACTGTCATGTGAATCAGTAAAATTTTTAAAAAGGAGGAGCATGCATAGTGGGCATTCTTTCTTTCAAAAGGGTAATAGCTGGACCTGGCACCCCAAAATGGCATGCACACCATCATGCTCCAGGTGTGCTGTGCCTGAAATACAAAGTAGCAATTGACTGCATTAAGGACAAATAAGGACCGTACGGAGAACTTCACATTAGTTTAGCTAAACTTTGGCTTCTATTTTACATTTTCTACATTGTTTTTCTTCTCCACAGAAATCTAAGATTTGCATAACAGCCTCTTTGTTTCCTAAGGGCCCATCTGCTCCTGCATTTTTTTTCCTCGTGGTTAGTATAGACGTGATTATGATGCAGTGAACAGGAGATGATGACTTCAACAAAGAGAGGAGCTGTAGAAGTAGATGAACTCCTGGGGAGACTGATCTCTCATGCAGGCAAGAATAAGAGAAGATCAGCTTATTCATAGAATATCATAGAATTCTATCAAAGAATCACTTTTTAATATTATGCTTTTAAAATTTTCTACTTTCAGAAGCAGGAACTCCTCCCTTTTACTGAAAAGGGGTTAGAACAAGTTCCTCCTGTCATCTCCATAAAATCTGAAAATCTAAACATATGCGTACACATGGCAAGAGAAATAACAGCAACTTAAGACTGGATTCTCAATATATTCCCACTAGTTTATTAAAAAGAAAACAAAATGGCTTTGATTTGCTTCTTAAAAATATTATTAAATGTTTAAGATAAAGGGAAGGAGAATAAGCTGAATGAAAAGCTGACAGGATCCCAGAATGCCCATGCAAAAAACATATTTACAACTTTGTGCTCACACTCATATTGTAGTAAGGCTTTTCCTCTATTTTAAGGAAACAAAATAGCATAACATGCAAAAAAAGTTTGTTTGCTGCTCTTGGATGTCCCTTGAGGAGATGCAGTGTTAACCCTGTTTTCCTGGTCTAATAATATCCTAGGGCAGGCACAGTGTTCATTGAAGATTTCCCTGCAGCCCCTCTGCCAGGCTGGCAGCCCCTCCCCCAGGGACAGGGGCACCTCTTACTTTGATCTGCTTCGTCTTCTCCCGGAGAATGTTCCGGTACTGCTGCAACTGCTCCGTGGCTTCGGGCCCAGGCTGCCGGGCCAACACGTGCCTCAGTTCCACATAGAGCTTCTCCTTTTCCTAAGGAAAAGACAAGAGGAAGAGCTCTTATTAAACTCCTACGGCAGCGGCACAGCCTGTGAGGAAATCAACCTCACTGAAAATTGCAACTCAGTCAGGAAGGTATTTGGAGAAACAAATCTGCCTGTGTGTCAGGCTTTCCTCACTAGCCATAAGGTATTTAAAGTTGTTGTGATAGCAGTGGGAGAGCTCATTAAGAGAAACATCCAGCTACTTCAAACCACGAATGAAATGCTCTTAAACACCATCGCCAGTGAGCACGCTCTACCTCAGCAGTTACTGGAAGAGTATCCAGGGCTGGGAAATTAATCACTAGAAACCGTGCTTATTGCAATCTTTGTTCTTATGAGTCACATTGCCTTACGTTAAGGACCACAGCTTCACCCAACAGGATGTGAGCTGGCTATAGAAATGTCAGCAAAGGACTGTACAAAAGAGCAACTTCTTCCAAAGAAAATCCTGCAAAGCACATGTACACACACACTTTCAGTTTAACTGCAGGGGCTCTGGGAAAGGGAAAGAAATTATAAACAGCAACAACTATGACTAGCACAATTACCAAGTAATTTTTCTTTGTCATATGTCTCCTCTTCATGTTGGAAAAGTAATACTTGTGGGAGTTGGATATTGCCATGCCTGAAAAGAAACCGCACCATGGACCCACTTACAGCTTTCTGTACTGAAATTCTGCTTTCAGCTGTCTTTTGAGAGTATACTTGTTTTTAGTCTGAGGAATTAAAGCTCTGAAAAAAGCCGCCTTCATAGTTTTGCACATAACCATAGTTTTAGTATCTACCCTGAAAAACGATGATCATTAATATTATTTAGTAAGATCACATCCTTTTCTGATACATGAAAAATTGGAATTAAAAAGGAGACTAGCATACAAAGGATTTAACTAAGGAAGACAAAAATGCCAAGAAAGAGGTAGGATAGGTGATTATTTACACTGGATTTGACAAAACCCCTTTTAGCTGTCTTTTTTATAAGCTCTCTCTACAACTCTTTCCACAGAATTCTGTTGACGTGGGAAATGGTGCCATCACATCATCTAGAATTGCTACATTTGGTCTTTCTCAGTGATTGAGCCAGGATTTTCAGAAGTGGTTTGCTATTTTGAAGATGTAAAATTTTAGGTGTCCAGTCCTCAAGAGCATAAGGAGTCTGGAGTTTTTAGACCTCATTATTTTCTGAAAACTACAGTGGTCACAAGTTGGGACCCCAAAATGGAATCACTTCAAGTCATGCATTATTTTTGCAAGCATTGTCCTTAAATTCTGCAGATTACTGAGGAAGAGTTCCTTATAAATGAAATTTTTCACAGTTCATCTCTGGAAAAATCAAAACCTCCTGAGACTCAGACTGATGCTTGCGTAGTGGCAAAAACTAAATTGATAATTCATTCTGAGTAGAGAGTTATTATGCCACTACATAGTGGTATGTCCACTCCCAGATTTTCTTTCTCAGAAAGTAAGATTTTACTGCAAGGTCAAAACAACAGCAAAAGAAACATCCTCCTTGTCAAAATCTGGCCAGTCAGTATTAACATTTCAACCCTGAATGTATCATATATTTGTATTTTGGAATACTGTAATGGTAATTTGAATAAAGATGGGGCAATTGATGGATTGAAGGTCTTAAGTGCAATTGCTTTCCAATTTTTTTCTCTCTCTACCCTCTACAACAGCCAACCAAGCTCTTCAAATATTGTGCAGTGGTGTGTATATAATAACCTCATTTAGAGACAAAGCGTGCAATTCTAAGGAGAATCTATTTTATGCAACAGAGACTCATTAGGTGTCCAGTGTATATTGTATCCATAATCCAACAGAGGCAGAACCAGATGTCTTATAATGCATATGCTGTCCTTCCTTGCTGAGCACTGTCCATCTCTTTTACCTCTAGTCAATTAATTTGTCACTGGGTTAGAAGCACCATATGTCAGCAAAACATTAAAAGAAAACCCTGGATACTTCTTTCCTCTTCAGCAGGAGCTAAGTCAATCCATTATGACTGGATTTCTTTAGCTTGTCCCAAAATGCCTCCTCTCACATTTCCCTCCATCTCACACCAGGCTGCCATCACAACACACATCTTGCCGCAGTTCTGAGGTTTTGAGATCAAAGAACTTAAGAGTCACAAACACATTCAGAGGCACAACTCTTCTTGAGGTGAAGGAAGATCCAGCAAATCTCTGTAAACCCATGCTGTTAAGCCTTCACTGGTAAGAGTAATGTACCTGTGTTCAGATCAGGTCTAGGCCAGTAACAAAGCTTTTTATAGGATCCTTCCATGGCAAAATTCCCATGCAATTCAGCAGATGTTTGACTGTGAGCCCGTAACATCAACAAGCTTCACTGGTTTATGACATAAACTAACCCAAGATGATGGCACATTCATTTTGTGCATGTTGGGCTGGGACACTCAGGCTGAGGATTACAGTTAAATTTCAGGCATCTCAAAGAGAATTTCAGCACCTCTGTGAATACCTGCTGTAAAAATTCTGCAAATAAAATTGCACATTATTTTTAGAACAACTCTTCCTGTCTTAGATTTGTTTCCCAGGGGATCTCCGAAGAGCCCACAGACCTGTCTGTAGGCTCAGCCATGACAATAATTTTCTTCACTCCTAAGTCTCTCACCCATTAATTTGGAGGGGGAAGGTGGGGAAGTAAGTGGTGCTTCTCAGCCATATTCTGTAGTTCTCCTGGCCTGCTTGCTCTACAGCAAACTGAGAAAAAAATACTTTCTTCTGCAGAAGACTGGCTAGCATTTGGCAAATTTCAGTTGATTCTCCAGGATTAGGTGGTCACAAGTTGGCTCCGTCTACAGCAAGAGGAATCACTTTTGCCAGCAAAATCCTACTTCAGAAGAAGCTATTGCTGCTGACCAGCATGGCCCCATTTGCTTTTCCCTTTAAGAAGGACCATCAGTACCATCAGACACATTCCCAAAGTGTCTTCACTGTGGGAATTCATGTTGCAATTCATGCATTCACAGCCTTGACAGGGAGTGGGAAGCATTCACCAGTCCCAGGCTGGGATAGAGCAATGCACCTGGTATGAGCTCTAAAGATGTGACCCCATTTTGTGTCATCCTGTCCCTCACCATGACACGAGGAAATGGCACATCTTGTTAGTTAGCCCAGGGTTTTATTCTGAACCAGAGAAGATGGATGACCATACATTTAATGAAGATGTATTCACAGCACAAATAGGCCCTGTAGTCCCAGCTTCCTCATTTTTATCAGCTTGTCTTTCCAAATAGATAATTCAACAAATTTACCTGGCATAGCAGCACCCCAAGAGCCTTCTCCACCAGACCCACAAAAATCCTATTGTGCACCAAAAGCTTTCTATCACATGAATTACTAAAAAAAAACCCACAAAAAAATCCAAAAGCCTTTGCACCAGAGTAATTTATGTCAGTTCCTCTCTCCAGCAACTGAGCTAAAGAAAATACCCAACAAGATAAAGATGCAGTGCAAAAGTGTGCAATGTACTGTATGGCAGCAGCCCGTAAAACATTCAACCTAGACAAAAAACCTTATTTTAATTAGTAAGGTGGAGCAAGAAATATAGTAACCGTGCAAACATCACTCCACAGTTCCTCATGGCTTTGGTGGGGATAACAAGTCACTCCGTGTGCCACAGGGGGTTTCTTGTTTATTGGCACTATAACCAAAATGTCAGTGCTGTGCTGAACTCCAGAGGCATTTTGTTTATGATGCCACGCAGCAGCAGAGCATCCTTAGGGGTTGTGACTCCTCTTCCTAAGTGTTAAACAGGACATGGAAATCTGGATTAAATACATAAACAGACATACACATCTAGTCATACTCATTTTGGCTGCATAAGCCCTACATTTATTTGTTGTTGTGTATACCTAGCAGTAGCTGCTGGCTCAGGACATCTATCTTTAAAAGTTTTATGAGGTAAAGAAAAAAATTAGCATATGGTGACCTTCACAAATTTTATAATAGCAGAAGAAAGTTGCCTCCAGCACTATGAGAAATGTGCAGTATAAACTTCCTCTATAAACACTTTACAAAAGCTCCTGCTCTTTCTTGTCTATTCCACATCCATCAGCAAACACCCTTGCAAGGATGCAGTTCCCTAGAACAGCTCGTTTTCATCATCACCTAGACACTTCTTTAACTGTCCAATGTGAGGTTTTTTATTGGGTAAATTAATTACATTTGAAACAGGACACCGAGGCCCTTTCACAGCGTGGCAACACTAACACTGCGTTAGATGTTTTGGTTTTTTCCTGTAAAAACCACCAGCTTGAAGGAAAGGCTGGGATAATCCCATCTTTGGTGAAATTTGCACCACTCAAACCTGTCTTGTAACTTACTCCTCCAGTTGATAATAATGCTTCTCAAGAGCAAATATCTTTTCTTTGGTACAGAGCAAACTGCACCAAATTGACTTGCATTTTCAAAACAGCTTAATGAGAGAAGAAAAAACACCTTGGAGCACCTTGTAAGGTCTTGACTGTTTTTTGCAATACCAAGGGCTGAATGCTGCAGTATCACCATCTTCAAGGAACAACAAAGTACGAACATTTCCACCTGAAGTGCAACTGCAACTTATTTTTATTATTGTTGCTAGGAACTGTTACTATCGGATCTTTCCTAATAAAGGTGTAGGAAAACAATTCTTTTCCAATGAACAAACAAGTAATTTACATATACTCCTCTCCTTTCAACTTCTGAACTCTAAGACACAAGGTTAACAATCTATCCAAAGAAAACGGCATGGATGTGTCTTGCTGAAATAACAGATGCAATTCCCTTTTTACTCTTGACTTCACACAGGAGTTTATAAAATCATTAATCAGAGTAACTCATTTAATTATAGTGTTTCTACTTTACATTGCAGAAGATTATCAATTAATTATCTCCTGTTCTATATGTGTGAGCAGAAACACACATGCATACACACGAAAGTGAGCTGTTCCTTGACGGTGAGAACTACCCCTGATATGACATGGATTGATGTAAATATTCCAACTATTTTCACAGTGCCTGCAGCTTGACAGTTGGGTTGAAGAGAGCTCTAAACAAACCTTTGTTTTGCATTCTAGTAGTAGTTTGTCTTAAAGTGACCTGGAGGAGATTCAGAGGTTGATACAAATCTTATGAACAAGGTTTCTAAATACTCTAAGTGAGTAAGTCTACAAAGCAAAGGATGGAGAAGTTTTTACTGTATAATAATTACTTTATACAGGATTTCAAGAAAAAAAAAACCTCTCTTCTTCAGTTCTGGACTATTTGACTTAAAACCTCTCTATTTTAATGTCAGAGTAACAGCATGTATTTCAGCTATTCAATAGTCATTTAGACTTTAAAAACTTTAGATGAATCAAAGGAGAATTATCAGCTCTGTTGATAATGATTAGCTGTTCCTGCAAGTGACAGCTTGGGATGAGGATTCCCAGTAGACCCAGCTTCTGTTCTCACTTCAGACTGATCTGACAGATGACCTCGAAGGGTCAGAAAGATTACAGAGCTCCTTCTAGAAATACCTATTTTTAAGTTAGGCACCTAAGTCTCTTTAATCACCTGCTTGACTTAGATCTTTAGATTTCCCTGAAAGATGAGAGCACTTTGCTTCAAGTCCTTTGGTTTGCTACCTCTGAACAGCTGTCTCAAAGTCAAGGCACCATTTAAACCCACAGTACCTGTCTAACAAGGCAGTAAAGCCTACATACATCTTTTTGACAGGACAGCAGAGTTCCGCTGCATATGTCAAGTACCTCAGGGAAGAAAGACTAGTCTCCTGTTACACTTTGGAACCTATTAAGAAATAACAGTACATCTAAGAAACACATACAGCAATTCTGAAATCATGAATGTTTTAATGCATGGCTTCCTTCAGACTCACTGTAATTAGAGCTGAACCTCTGCTATTCTTCGAGGAGCTCTGTTTCAGCTCCCCTCACCTGTTTCTTAAAATTCAAAGAAACAGAAACAGGACTACAGGAAGGGGAAAGACAGTGAATCCTAATGTCCATGTAAAGACTACTGCTGTGCCCAAGTGTGCCATCCCCTGTTTAAGATTACAGCTATATCTACTTAGACAGGCATGGGAAGCCTTGAGCTATGAGCCTCCAAGATGTGGAGCAATTGGCTGACTGACGCACCCTACTTGGCAGAGACTCTCCCTACTGAGGTTCATGGCTCCCATGCACTTGGCAGCACACATTTGTGTGTCTCAAGAGAAGAGTGAAGAAATGGGGTTCTTTCCACACCTGTTTGTGTCCTCCTGTGTCCAATTTTAAGCCAGCCTTCTAAAAAACCCAACCAGCCACAGTGATTGTGCCTGCCTTCCTCTAACAGCGGTAAAACAACCTTAGCAGCATCTTTCTGCATGTGTCCCCTCAACAACAGCACCATTCACAGTAAGAATGAAAATAAGAGAACTGGACTAGAACAAATCTAGTCTGTCCCTGTAGGATGACTTTTTTTGGTGGGGTTTTGCTGTTGTTGCAACTGTCATACAAGATAATAATCCATCACGGAATGGGATGCTGTAGATTGTCCACCTCTTGCTGCTGAGGGAAAAGCAGAACACCCCTTGTCTTAACACAAGAACACCTACAAATGGTGCATACTACAGACATACATATAGCTCTGGGTCACCCTATAGAATATGGGCTTGTGAATGTATTGCTGCTGCCCTCTTCCAGTATTTCAGCTTCTCTAGCAGCTTCTGGATGGCTGACAGTCAGTATCGGATTGCTACAGCACTGCAAAGTCTGTGCGCTGCAATGTATTCAGTCAGCACAGCGAGTCATTTATTTTCCCTTAACAAGATAACTGGTTGATTAATATACTTTACCCTGGGGTGCACAGCAGATTTATTTCCTTCTCAGATACATGCTGAACACAGGAATGAGGAGTAAACAAGTTTGTTTTCAGTTATTTGCTATTTACTGGAACAATTCCTGAACTTTTAATCCAAGCTTTATTCTAGCAAACTAATGTTGAAGCTAAGGGCAATTCTGACTAAAGTTTAGGACTGGGTAATTTTACAAAATATTTTCAGTCTAATGATACAAGGTATCCATGCTCAGGATTCTGGGTTCAAACCAAACACAGCGCATTTGAATAAAACACTTTGGTGATCACTGCTTCTGTTTTGCTGATGCAGGTAACAGATGACAGGGCTGTATCTTAGGTTCTTATATGGCATCCTTGTTTCAATATCTGAATGGTATTAAATCTTTATTGTACACAAGCTGAAGAACTGCTTCCAGCCAGGGCAGTGATCCTCTTCTCATTCTACAAGAATTCTGGACACAAAGATTTACTACATGAATTGCTAAAGTTCACTAAAACTCCTTGAAGACACACAGGAATGAAATTCAGTCTCCCAATCTCCCAGGACCACCATGCTGATGGCCTGTGCTCCTTGCTCTTCAGAAATACCAGGCCTGGACTACAGAAGCAGGTTACAAGTGTGGGAGAAAACTCACAATAAGCCACAGTGTACTTGAAGACAACAACCTCTTCAGGTATGCTAAACTTCATGGACTTGAGTACATGTATTAGAATGCAGGACACTAAACTCTGTTTGACATTCATCTGTGAAGGATAGTACTTGTGTAATTAAATCAGTCTTGCATGATGAGGAGGGATGACATCTGATGACACACTGAAGTTCTCTTTCAAGCTCAAACTCAAGTAAATATATCAATTCTCTTAAAAAACTTGTAAAACAGATTAAGCATTCATGAATATTTGCCACCTATAAACCCCAAGGGATTTTTACTCTGCCTGCAACTTCCTCAGCTTTGTAAATGATATCTGAATATTTCTGGCCAAAACATCATTATAAGAGCTAAAAATGTTGCAGATCTCCAGAAGTTACTTTCTCAACTAAACTTGCACCTTGCTTCTGTCCAAAACCATTTATCATGGGAAATCCGTTTTGTTTATGAGGGCAGTGTAGTTCCACAAAGATTCGGTAAAAATTATCTCTTCCACTAAGAAAACTGTTCACCAAACGTATTTTGTTTGATCACTAGGTAGTCTGCTTTGCTCCCCATTTCTCAGTGCCAGAAATATTTGCACTATTTTTATTGGAAAATTATTTGCTCACCCTAAAGAGCAGCCAATTATCTTCACCTGGTGACATTAAAGTGATCAGCATACTTCTTACCTATATTTTTCAAAACCCTTTTTAAACAAACATACATACAAAAAAAAAGGCTATTTTTCTGGGAAGACTTTATTCTCTTCCACTTGAATTGCAACATATGTGGGAGGAGGGAAAGAATCTAAATGTCAGTGTGTTTTTAAGAGCAGTTTATCATGCTGTAAATTTCTATAGCATAGAACATCTTCTAATTCTAGATGGACTGAGATTAGAAGGGCTAAAATAAACTAATGCGCCAAGAAGTGTATTGGAAATATGCAGAAATAGAAATCAACTCCTTTCTGAGGAGAGCTAGGGCAAAAACTGAACACCCCTGAGATATCTATTAAATTATTAAAGCTTACACAAAACTTTCAGGTAGATATGTAGACTCTCAAAAGACCTTCACACAGATGACTCATGCCTTTCACGTTTTTGAGATATGATTCCTTACTACATCATCACAGGATTGCATATGAGCCCTGGTAAATTGCACCAAGATTTAACACAATTATCCTGCAATTGGCTGAGTCTGTGGTTCTACGCTACTCACAGAACCCTACTGGCTATACAATCAATTTTTAAAAAATTAAATAATTAAATTAATTGGGAAAAAAATTATCAGTATCAGAACAAAGGACACTAGAGATATTCTAATTGCATGGAAAAATCATCATGCCAGGCATAGAATCACTGAAAGACATTAATCGTTCTAATTTAAAACCAATACTAAAATACAAAATATCTCCCCTTAGAGTCAAAGCTAAAATCTTCACTCATAGTCCTAGTTTAGTAATGAACCTTTCAAACACAACAAAAGGAAAATAAAAGAAAGGCACAAGAAGGAAAGAATCTCAAAGAGTAGTCCTGAAGGATGACTTGATGCATTAGGTACCTCCATATGTCACTTCATACTGCACTGGAGATTCCAGTTCAGGTAAGTTGCAAGGTATTGGACTGAAATTATTTTGATAGCACTAGTTCAGTAGACTGTTATGCATCATAATATTGAGCTGGTAATGAGATATTTTTTTATCCATCACAAGTTAGAGCTGGGCTGCAGCCAGAGTTCACGGGAACACATTTTTTTCATTTGGAAAAAGAACAGAGCTTGTCTTTGGAGTCTAAATCAAGGCAATTCTTACAGTGTGCCTTTGACACATCAGCCTAATTCTGCAAGACACTGGGGAAGTAAACTTTTTCTTTATGATTCATATCCAGTTGAAAGCCAAAAAGTAAATGTTAGGCCTGAGTCCTTATGGTATTTCTCAGTTCTGTATTTCTATACAAATCCCTTGAAATTCTGGTCACCAACATAGAACTGGAGTCTTAAGTTCATACACTCCACCTGGTACTGGAGTACTGCTTTCTCTCTCCTAAGGTACATAGCAACGCTTAAGTTTTTATAAGGGCAGAAGAACACTTTTCTGCCTTTTTTTCCCCCCACATCAGGAACCATTCAATCAATTTGATCAGTGCTCCCAGACCAGGTAGATCCCAGCCTGCCCCGCACTCCCGGACTGAATTTCCCAGCTATAAGACCTTATACTTCTCCTTGTTGAACTTCACTCTTTTAAAGCATTGTTGCTATTTCACTTCTATCTCACAGTGGGCCAATACTTTCCTTCTGTTTCTGCTTGTTGTTTACATACTTGAAGAGCTCTTTCTTGTGGTTTTTGACAAGTCTGGCCAATTTCAGTTCAGTTAGTGGTGCGATTCCTTTGTGCTGATATGTCTATGCCAGCTACTGCCTATGCAATTAGATGCAATTTTACTGGCAAGAAAGTCTTCTGCCATTCAAGAGCTGGTATAAGCTGAATCAGAAAAGTGACTTTTTTGCTGGTAGAAATGGGGCTTTTAAGCGTAGAAAAGGCCTAGAGCTCAATATACTCACCCCTTTAATTGAGGGCTGAGAGAACTGCTAGCTTGAGCTGCAAGATAGGGCATTAATCCGGTGCTTCCAGAGGAAGTCAAATCCTCCAGGAAACAGAGATAGAAAAGCGCCAAGTCCTACTACACTATAAAAAGCTAAAAAGAAAATTTCCCTTTTCATTTTTGGGTGGAAAAATCCCTTCAAAAGGCTGACTTCATATATAAATGATAAAGGAGCAGTAAAGAAAGGATTGCATTTTGGCAGTGGATTTTGCAGTTCACCTGTAAGTTTCAGCGCATACAAAGCACTCTCCCAAACTACCTCTGCTGAAATCTCTCTAAAGACAAGATGACAGAGAAACAATAATGGGCAGGTCAAAAGAGACTTTTAGGGATTCTACAGTCATTAGTTTCCTGAAGTGAATTGCAGTTACTTTTTACGAAAATAGACAATTCTGCCAAAAAATCCCCAGCTCAGACTCTCTACCCTACATATAACATGCAAGTAGTTATACTCTCAAATCCAAGTAGAATCTACACTGGGCACCAAAAATAAATAAATGCCAAATTTGAGAGGCTGAAATAAATCTCAGCCATTTTGAAGATGTAAAGATAATGACTAAGATAAAACTCATCTGAGCCTTAAGAATACCAAAATAAAGGTAGGGGAGAGGAGAGTAGTCTCTTATTTTTCCTGATGAGATATTATTTTACTCAGCATTTGAGCACACATTTCTCTTATGTGGAAGCTACTTGAGCACTGTGAGAGCAGTGAAGAACTTAGCAGAAGCATGCCTCATGAAACTCCCAAGCTAGGTAAAAAATGATTTTCAAAAGGACTAGGCTCCCATAAACTGTGCTGAAAAAAAATTAACCAAGATTTAAAAAAAAAAAAATTTATTTTATAAATGAGGAGAAAATGCATAACAAATACAGGGAAGCAGATCCCCAAGTTCCTTCCTTTCTTGGGAGAAAACTTTGATTTCAATAGCTGCCAACCTGCATAAACCCACATGGTAACTCACTGTTCTAAAGCAGATTTCTTTATGAAACTATAGTACCAGCTCTGAGAAATAAAGATGGTTATGTATATGTTCAGACACTATAGCAACAAGCACTTCAAATTGGATACAACAGCTCTACAACCAAGTTAGCACAAATAAAATAAAACATCTGCCTATTTTGAGTGTTTAGCTACTGAATTGAGTCATGTTGCTAATATATTCATTCACTCACCACTGTAAGAATGGAAATTATTTTATTCCCTTTTTACTTGATGTGAGGCATGCAAAAGCTAAGCAGTCTGTCCAAGGTCACAGAAAAAGTCTCTTGCTCTCCCCTTCCTGTATCTCACAATACCTGCAATGGAACTGTGCTGGAGACAGAAGCATCCCTTCTACTCCTCCTACTCTCTGTCACTGGGACAGTCAGTTCTCTGGAGGGATTGAAACTTAGCTCAAAACTTGGCTCAATGCAAGGACATGTGGGTGCTATCTGGCTGTAATCTCTGAGTCAGATACATGAGCTAATCATGCCTTTTGCCCTTGCACTCTTTGAACTATGAGCTCAAGACACAGTCAGCAAAGCATCACATCCTGACTGCCCAGTCCTGGGCTTTGATCACTGACAACTTAAAACAATAGCGATTAAAAAAATATATATACGTACAGAAAAACAATGCTTTCACTACTACATGCAAGGCTTAAATAAGACACATTTGCCTTTGCCTCCCAGAACAAATAATCTAGGTTGCACTTTCTTTCATATTTATGAACAATCTTCTGAGATGACTGACAAAAGAGGTAACTGACATATAATGTGAATCTTTATGCTGTTATCCATTCCAAAACATGCAGCTGAATAAAATTCTGCTCAGTCAGACATAAAATCAAATTAGAGGAGTTCGCTCTGAAGAGAAAGAACTAAATTTGAAACAAATAAAGCAGTGCATAATTCACTTTTAATGGGATAAGTTCCTAAAACCACACTAATCATAATCCTAACAAGGTAATACTTTCCACTGCGAGTTTACCACATCACTGCTCAGTACACAGCACAGCAGCAGAGCTTCAGTCACATGAGGGATTTGCCCCATATGGGAAGTGAGAAACTGTATTTTTGCAGTCAGGATTTGTACAGCACTCCTGTTTATTAATAATTATTCCTTATGGCCTTACAAAACGTGCCATTCCTCCCACACACGTTCACAAAGACCTTCACTCATCAGTGAGATCTCCTGGATAACAGACAACGTATTTCTCCACAAAACCCTGCAATATTACTCAACAGTTTAGAAAAGAACAAAAAAAATGCTCTACCTTGACTGCAGAAATTCAGAAGGAAGGTAATGACTCAGACATGAAAACTGGCTACCCCTGAAGTAACATTTCCTATGTTTGGAAAAAATGCCACTGGATTTTTATTGACCATAAGTACTCAAGACATTGGGTTTGGATCTGATTTTTAAGACAGCATTTTTCATCAGCACAGCAGCTCACAACTGTGAGAATGCCTGAATTAAAAGAGAAATTATGACCATCTGTTTTGCAGCTACTCTTCAAAGTAGCATCTCAGGATGTCCACACTTATTTGGTATATGAGAGCTGATACCTTATAACCCAAGATGCTGTGGCTACAGGCACAGATAAATCAGAAACAAGAAAAGACTTTAGTAATTTCTCTAACATAGGAAATCTTTTTACAGCTTTATTTCAATGTTCAACTCTGAAAAGCTGTTCTAGCAAAACCCAACATTCAGCATGTTGCATATTCACTATCTCTCAGCACATGTCTGATCCAAAAAATGTGCCCTGATGACCGGTTAAGAGAGATTTTTGCATGAGATTTTAAATTCAAGCTGGGTTTTTCCCATATTGTCAGCAATCTAAATTTTCTGACTGAAACATAGCAAATCATTCTTTTAATCACGTAGCATGGATTGTAGCTTGCTTCTACATCTGCCTCAGTTTTAAAGAAATGACAGGGTTAGAAACAATGAAAAAGCTGATAAAAAGGAGATGATCAAATGCACATCAGGAGCAGGTAAAGTAAGCAGATGCTTTTCTACACGAATCTATATATTGTGATCCTTACTTAGCAAAAATTCCCATTTATTATATCCAGCTGAAACCTTGTTCCCTGCACTTTTATTTAAAAGACCATTTACCAAAAAGTAAAAAAAGACGAAGCTACAGTGCATGCAATACAAATGGAATTATTTTTCCCTTATAAAAACATTATGGCTCTGCATGAGTACGCAGCAAGGTGAATACCCAACAAATCAAACTGCAGGTTGCTGACACTGGGCTCAACCACTTCCTCACATGGGTTATTTCTAAACTTCAAAGGTGTCTTCAACACTCAGTATTCAACACACAAGGGTTTTTTTACTCTATTTATTAATAGACTTTGAGGTGAGGGAATTTATGCTACATAATATGCACAGTAGACACAGATACTCACAAGCTTCGCCTTAAACAAAGATCTCATTTGCTAGCATGATGGCCACACACACATGAAAAAAAGATTATGTATGGCAAGCAAGAGATGAAGATCATCTTAAAGCTGATACACCCAAAGGCTATGCCCTTGTTACAGCGCAAGATGTGAATGAAGATGACTGGGAGTGAGGAAGCATGACTTAGGGGAGCAAACGTAACACCAAGAAAGCAGTCGTTCTCTGAGCTAGTAAGTTTGTGTCCCTCAGTCTGCAGTCTCCAACTCTGAATATGGGGGATGTTCTGCCAGGTGAGCACAAGCCAGTCATCAGCAATTCCCCCACTCCTGCAAATGAGCAGTGACAGAACTGAGCTGAGCTGACTTCCAGGACCATAATAAAAAGATACTGAATGCCTTTAAGCATGAGGGGTTTACCAGGATTTTAAAAAAAAGAGAAGAACTCTCTCAACAAACAAATTATATTGAGGGAATGAAATTAAAAATTCCTGAAATTGGAACTAAATTACTGATGTTTCCCATAATTCTGAAGTTCAGTCAGGATCAAATCCTACACTGTATTTCAAATACTTCACTTCAAATATACTTCAAATCTTTCAGACTGCCCAGAAGGTGGTCTAGTGAAGCCACCCTCCTGGTGTGTGAAACTCAGCTCTCTCCAGAAAGTTATATTACTGCTCTGTTCATTTCCTTCTGTGGGAAGTGTTCCTCAGGCTCATTCCTTCCTCACAGCAGTTTGGAATTTGATAACATCAGTTTAGTAAGTTATTAGCAAGGGTTTTGTTTTGGTGAGTGTCAGGGTATGATTCTACAAAAGAGATACTATCATCATACAAAGGAAAACCAGTCCGAAGAATAATAAAATGTCTTGTACCAGGTTATCCAGACACTCAGCAGAAGCAGCTCTGCTAGTACACTTAACTTGTGATCACCGAGCTATCCAGTGGCACATAGAGTCCTTTAAAGAAATGAGTCCTCCATCTCTGGTTACCTCCTCATACTCACACCCTGCTATGAAAGAGCCCTATTTCAGTCACCTTGGAGGACTCAAAACACCATGGAAAAACAGAAAAGAGCTCAGAAATGTTGATGTTAAATCCCTGAACACAATGTGGAGCATAGTATTTTTGGCCTTTACTATCTCTCCGAGGGAAACCTTCATTTCAGCATTGTTACACAGGAAATTAGTGCCTGAATTAAGAACACAAAGGAACTCATTAGCAATTCTAGATATAATAATTAGATTTTATATAGCCAAACTCTGTCTTAAATCTAGAAAAATAATTTTAAAAACATAAAATTGCCATAGAAGGACCACTGCAGAGACAGAAAGATTATACCAATGGCTAGTACAGTAATGTAGGCTCAAATTTCAAAGCTACTATTTCAAAGATTTTCCTGGGCAGGCAACTTAATACCTCTATATCTCAGTTCTTCAGCTGAAGATAAAGATAATAGCAAAATGGGAGCATACTAAGGATAAGGCAAGATACTCAATAGAGACTATGTAAAATCTAACAGAATTGGGTTTGTGCATGGGTAAAGCACAGTAAATTTGAAGCTATTTTTGCTACATTTTAAGCTAACTATTTCACTGACAGCATTTCAGTGCTATGCAACAAAGACCACATTTTTCCAAGCAGAGGAATAATACACCATACATTACATTCATATGAAATTTCAGATCAATGTTTTCCTATGAAACAATAAATAGAGACAAACCCTGCCTTGCTAAGATCTGCTGAGCTTCTTCTCAAGACAGAGGGAGATTCAGGTCACATTTTACTCTCCAGTGAGTGATACCCAACACAGGCATCAAGACTAATAGGATATTTAAGATGCTAATATCATACCTAGAGCTGGTAATCTGTAGCTGTCCCTACAGTCACCAGAGAGACCAGATTGACACCTCTGGTTAAAGCCCAAAGAGTCCTTCTCTGTTACATTTGATAGCAACATTTGCACTACAGGAATACAGTCTGTCCTCCATTCTACAACATAAATCTTACTGTTATCACTGGGGTTAAGGGACATCTGATACAGCTAAAAAAAGATAAGCTATCACAAAAATTATTTTTTGGCAAAGTTCAGCACAAAAACCTTGAAATCAAACATGCCCCAGACAGCAGCATATCTAAATCACACAAACTCTTTAGGACGACTTCTGCCAAAAGCCAAGCTAAGCACAAATGGAATCAAACAGGAATTTTCCTCCCTCTTCTGGTCATAACAGACTTGTCTAAAATGACAAAGAAAAGCCTTTCAAAAAGTCTAAGACTGACCTGAAGACTAATCTATGACATGAATAAACTAAAGCCAACCTTTAATTGTATTTCCCAGAGTTAGACAGGTATCAGTAACCAGAATATAAAAATCAACTAATCTGATGCTTTTTGTTCTCTTTCAGTGAGTCAGTGCTGCCATCTAAAGCTATCCAAAGGGCATGCAAAAGAAATTCAAAGTCATGCATCTAAATACCATACAGGAAGCACATGTCAGTAGACAGAGATGCAGGGCAAGTCAAATACATTAATGAGATGCAACAAAATAATGATGCTGCAGTACCTGAAGGAGAAATTCTTTCTCTATCACTTCACCTGTCTTGGTGATAAGTCGCTTCTGTAGTCTCTGTACTTTCAGAATCAGCTCAAAGGTAGTGGGGTCGCTGGCCTAGGGAAGAACAAAGGAGTCTCAAAAATTATACATGATAACAAGTTACTGTTTCTTTTTTGAAAATGAAAACCATGATATCTCAGTGTTCAAAAGTAACAAGTATAAAAGGGGGACTAGGAGAGGACACATTCAGCTGTTTTTTTTTAATTGCATGCATACAAGCAGTCCTGGAACTTAGTATATCAATTTTCGCAGCAACTGGAACTGTCCACTGACAAATGAAGAGCAGTGCAAGTACTTCCTGCTGTTCAAGAACTTCAAACGGTGCCAACTTAGTTTCTAAGGAGAGGAAGATTTTGCTACTGAACAAAAGAAAGGCTAACTGCAATTTACTTTTGAAACAGGTGGAGAATTTAAGAGGAACAAATTTGGGGGCTACACTGATGAATTATTATGGGGTTCTAAAGTGTCCATACATGTGAAATTTCATTCTTCAATGGAATTAAATGCTTAAAATGGTGACAGTGTTTGCACTGTACTGTTGCCCTCTACCTACATAGCCCATAAGACCAGAAGCTAGTAGATGTCTGTCTCTCCATCCCTTCCTTTTCGTTCTTTTGGCACAGACTGAATCTGGAGAAAGCTCTAGGGAGCAAAGAAATATTTAATTCTGTGAGGAGCAGCCAGCAAAGCTTACTTTCCCAGTCCTTTGTCTTCTTGTTGGATCTTTTAATGAAGGGCAAACCCTGACTGAAGCTTTTCCTCACTCAGGGACTCGTAACACCTCTCTCCCATCTGGTTCTTCCTCTCTCATGCGGTGTCTCATAAGGATTAAACTCACACTGCAGTAAAGGCTCCAATAAAGTCCTACTCTCTTACATTTGCTTGAGCTTATAAGGAACTCAGTATCTCATTGCTCTTAATCTTTTGTCTGATTTTATCTAAATTGACTAATCAATTCAAGCATAACTAGGACACTAACACAGATACACACGCAGTGCCCACAACACAACATCATTTCCTGAGGAACCAGGCTAAAAAGTAGACCAGTCCCCACAAGCCACTCAGTCCTTGATTTTTTAATATCGTTGCCCAAGCATGGTGCCAATTTGTGACAACTGTAGTGATATGAGAGTGTTTGTTCATTAGGAATTGAACCAAAACCCCATCAGGATTATTTCATATGGATCTTGCCATCTGCTGGCCTTTGTGTGTTCCAAATACAAACCAGTAACCTAGAATGGAAAGACACAATTTCCCATTATCAGTCTCTTCATACATTCATTTTCCCATCACTGGATGTTTTGACTGGCCTGATTTTTCTTTGTTACAAGGTGCTGCTAGAAATTGTACCTACATGTGTCTAACCTAGTTCAGCATCCTGCATTGTATCTCCCTTCCATGAGAAAAGCTAATCACACCATCCAACTTTAAGCTCAGCATGGAAAGATCAGAAATTCACTATCATGCTAGTAAGCACAGTCAAAAAATTCAGCTGTGCTTCTGCAGGGACTGAGCACATTATCACTCATTATTAGTGCAGCTAAGCAACCCAGGCTGGCATCAGATCAGAGATTCATGCAACAGAGGAATCTCAGATGGCACTGACTTACATCAAAAATATCCAGTGATGCCAACTGATGTTCATATATTTGGTCTATGCTTGATGGATTTTTTTATTTTTCCCCTTCACTTGGCAGGTTCAAATCATGTGAAAACTTAGATTTGCTGTTTATGTAAAGCAGTTGAACTCACATTACCTGGAATGACTATCTTTGGGAATCCACCACCGTTTATGTGGAGGCCTCTTCCCCTTTTTCCCTCAGATGTAATTTACCTTCTGACTTTGTATCTGTCCATTCTCCAGTCTACCTATTCTATGAGTCTTTCAATTACTGGCTTTCTTCCCATATACATCTCCCTAACTGGTGAGGGTTAACTTTCCCCTATCATCCTATTTCCCACCATCCATA
The DNA here is from genome assembly GCF_000738735.6 of Corvus cornix cornix. Lineage (NCBI taxonomy): Eukaryota > Metazoa > Chordata > Aves > Passeriformes > Corvidae > Corvus > Corvus cornix. The sequence continues at coordinate 11,652,731 of NC_046336.1, forward strand.
TTAAGGAATCACCCCCTTCTAAATTCACCTAATTCATTCTTATCCCCTTTAGCACTTGACTGTCTCTTTATAAATCTCCCTGCAATTTTTCATTGAGAAAGTGACACAAAAATAACACTGGTTGCATTGTGCAAGGAAAGAATTCAGCAGGTAAGGATTCCATAGGTACTATGGAAATTTCAGTCTGCCCAGTCCCTCCACATCATTTGCATAACAGTAAACAAAACAGGTCACTGATTTGGTAATAGGGGCTTTGGGAACACAAAATGCTCACACATCACCTCTAATTTTCTCCATCTGTGAACTTGCAAGGGCTTCTGCAGTTGTTCTTCCAAAATTTTGCACCGAGTCTGTTCCCTTAACAGTTCCTTCTGCATGTGATTAAACTCCCATCTGAAGACCAGCATAAAATAAAAATAAAAAAAAACCAGACCAAAAACACTTCAGTGTGACCAAGGCACTAATGTGGACATTAACAAATCATTCTCCCATGCACTGTGGTGCACAGGAACCACTACCTGGAACACAGAGAGTCACTCTGCCACTGCAGCAATACTGTGGTGGTAAAACCTAACACGGATACCACTAAACAGGTGGAACCATAAAATAACACTCTTGGATCTTTTTACTTGCTTCATTAAGAATAGCTCAGAAAAGAGACTCCTGGGGAATCTACTCCACAGACTACTGGATCTCACTCTTTACATCTTACCATGTACATTAAGGCCAGCAGGACAGTCAGTTCATCAACCTACAAATCAGTTATCAGTTATGGGTCATATCCAGTTACCCCCACGTTGAATCCAACACCTTGTGTTTGAAAGGTTTTAAATCTACATGGCTCACACAATCCATTAAATAAAACACACTCTAGGACCTAACTATGATGGACAACATTCCTAAGAGAACTGAAGTTTGATTTCTTTTATTACATCTCCTCAACAAATTTCAGAGGTGACTTGTTGCTGAATTTACAATTAATTGAGCACTACCAAGATTCTTTGACAATTAGGCTTTTATGGTGGGGATAGTGGGTTGAGGGGCAGGAAAAAAAGGCACATTTTGCAGTGATCTGACCCTTACAACTTCAGTGATTGAATCCCCTAAATTCTCTGAGGTCAAAAGGGGGTGGAAGATTTCAATGTGCCTCCTTCACCACTGAATCTTTTCCTACTAAGCTCAGAATTGCATTTAGCTCACTAGAGAGAAAAAGGCCTTTTTTTAACTGTGAGGTTGGACAAGGTTATGGAGAAGGAAAAAAACCTCACATTTCCAATTGGCAAATAGGGAAAGCTAATTAGCAGTGCAAGTGATAAATGGAGTCTTTTCGACAGGCAGTTTTCATGATGGTTTTGGACTTCATTAAAGTATGAGATTGCTGCTGCAGTTAGCAAGAATTGATCCACCCATCATGGCATGCAGCACACTACACTTCAATACCACCACTGAGTTTCAATACAGTAACAGACTTTCGGCTGAATGTATTTGGGCAGCAAGCTCAAATCCCATTCCTATTTGCAGTCAGTCGATGAAAACTGCAATTGCTAATGTTGTGTGCCCAGCTCTCCTTTCTGTTTCACCAAATCAAACTGGCATAATTCTACTGGAGTCAATGGGACTGACCATGGACTGAAGTTAATTTGTTCTGCTGAAAGCCACGGAATTACAATGATAAAATAAAGATCTCACCCAAAACTGTGGTAGCTACACAGAATTGGTACAATGGTTATCTGCTAAAAACATAACTGCCTCTCTTTACAGACCAAGACTGTTTCTTAGAAAATGACCACAGTTTCCCAACAGGAAAGAATACACCTCAAATACAGGAGGGTAAACAAGAAAGGAAAAATTAAGCCAGAGAAGGAGGAGATAAATCAGGCTTGGGCTATTAAACTGCTGTTTTAAAGAAACACAACCTTCAGTGAAAATGTAACTAAATCTTTCTAAGAGATCATGTCTGCATATAAATCTGGAAGGGTTTTGTTATAAATATGTCAAGTGTCTCCCATACTCTGTGGATTGCTTAACCAAAAGGAGTTCCACTAATCTAGGCCTTGTACCACTGTACCACTAAGTAGCTCCCTGGACTATGAACCTGTGCTGCTGCTGTCAGGTTTATTCTGTAGGCAGTAACTCACAGTACAAGGGGAAATATGGAAAATATTTAAACTTTGGCCAAGATGTCATCTTTCCTCCTTTCTATATTTAATTTTCCTAACTGCTGATAAGTTGTTCTATGAATTTAATCCAGTTTGTGTTTGAGGTCAAACCAAGCAAACCCCTTCTCCAAGGTATAAGGCTTGTTGAAACAAGTCTTTACTATGTACAAACCATATTTTCTGTCTTAAACACAAAATCATGGGTGCAGTCACTATGGAAATGTATTCCACTGGGTCTCCTACCTGAGCTCCTCCACATTGGCTGCACTCTTGCCAAGAATTCCCTTCTCACGCTGAAGTTTTTTGATCTCCAGCTTCAGAATCCGCATGTCTTCCATCCTCTGCCGGTACTCGGTTTCCCCCCTGTTTAAGATGGCCTGCTGGATTTTTATCTTCTCATAGAGCAGAGCCACCTCATCATTGCGACGAATAAGCTGGGTCCCCAGGGAATGTCTCTCACAGAGCACCTGAGGGCACAGGGAAAAGCCATAAACTCAGTTACACTTCCTTCACACAATCCCTGAGTATCATGACAATACTTGTTTCAGCCAAAAACACGTACATTAAGAGGTTTCACTGTTATTAATTAAAGAAATATGGCAAGAACCTAATAATTTCCCCTATAAGGGTTCAATCACCTGAACACTACAAACTACAGATTTCATTTACTTCAGTATCTTAACATTTTGGTTTTAATGGCACTATAAAGTTTTAGTAGTCCCACATTCACAGTAGCTAAGAATCATCTTAAAAATACACTGGACAAATGAGGGAACAGAAGGCAGGGGATTTGAAAACTCAAATTAGAGATTCCTACCTTGTCAAATTCCTTCTTCTGCTTCAGTCTATCTGCATCAGCTTCAGCAATGATTTTTAGGAGTTTTTTCTCTTCTGCCTCCTGATTTTCAATATAGGCTTTGGTTTCCATAGCCTGTTTTGTCATCCTAAGCAGTTCACACTGATGGAGATAAAGTATATAGGTGAACTGTTAATTAATAACTTCCCCTTACATAAACCTACAATTAAGAGTTAGGTAAAAATATCTCATATATTCTTTTAGCTTCCTGGGAGGTACATATTTTGTTAGTTTTTGAGAACTAATCACCAAGACAGGCAAGCATGAAGACCCATAAAGAAATACTGTAAATACTATTTTAATACAATTATTTTATACACAATAGAAATTTGGACGGATTTTTATTTATGACAATGGTTCAAGCTGTAATTCAGGGATGCCTCGTTTGATTTTTTTTTAAATTATACAGGACATACTTAAAAATCTTTGCAATGGAGTTGTTATTTAGTCACTCTGGGATGTGCGAAAGAACAGTTCACCTTGCTGAAAAGGGCGACAATCTCTGCTGTATAATACGAAGTGGCATCAGCTCAAGAAAGGCTTCAAAATGGAATAAAAGAATTGGTGGCAACCAGGAAGGGAACAGCAAAATTTAAGAGCCATAACACTTTGTTTAGTGGATGTGTAAATGAGGAAGACTGTGAAAAGAGGGTCTGTCCCTAAGCAAAGGAGCAGCAATGCACTGCTACAGCAGCTGCACAGCACTAACACAAACTAACATCGGACTGTGCCCAGTCATTCTATCCCACTGTCACAAAATCTATAATTCAAGGCATGTATGTAAGATAAAAACTAATAAGGTCTTCCTGGATTATCAGAAATTTTTATCACTGCTAGGCAATTAGAACCAAGGTGGAACTAGCTGACCACAGTTCATTTTCATAGATATGAAAACTTTCAAGCCTCAACTCAAAGACTTTGCCACAGCTCTGACCCTTATAAAGGATGATGTTCAAGCTGCCTTTTGGGAACAAGCATCACCCAATGCTGAAAGAATGAGGCTGTGATGAAGGCTGCACCTGCAAAAACATTGATTTAAGACAGAAACAGTTCCATCATCATAATAAAACAGCTTGTTCCATTCTTATTTGCTTTAATAAAATTCTCATTTTCCCGTATGTGCAAGACATAGCTCTCTTATTCAGTGTCAGATATTCATCAGAATTCATCAGCTGAATAAAAATACAAGTCACTTCATCCTGAAATGCAATCAATGCTGTGCAAAAGCTGTCCACAAATGTAAAACAGCTCATGCGTTCAGCATTGCTGGATAATATTTTTTTTAATAGATCACAATTCTGTGGTCTCCTTATGTCAGAAAAATATGAATTGTAAACAAGAAGTGGCATTAGATGTGGTCAGAAAACATCCATATAAACAAATCTCCTCACTGGAATGCACTCATTTAAAATAAATCTGAACTGCCTTGTATAGTAGGGAACATAAATACTTAAAGCCACACAAGGACTTCCAGTTAGATTAAATATGCTAAGAACCACAGTACGAGGGTCTTTGCACATGAGCTAAGAGAGAAGGAAATGAATAAACACAGTCACTGTACAAGCAGAAAAATGGCATGTCTGAAACTGCTATAAATCAGCACAGCTCACTTGAAGTTGGTTCAGGGAATTTTTAAGAACTGAAGAACAGTCAGCAAGAAAGAATAACATATATGGGACCTGTACCAATATCTCAAACCAAACTCAAACTAAATTCTTGTTTAGATTCTGAAATATTAGTGTGATACTTTTATTGGTATACTATACTAGAAGTGGGAGGAAAACAGGAGTTTTACAGTTTTGTAACTGAACACAGAATGCTGAAATAACAAGTCAGATTTTACACTCAGATTTCCAGAAAAAATGCTAACAAAAAAATATGCATCTACAAAATTATACAAATCACTTGACTTGCCAGAAGCTCAAATCTTGAGGGACATAGATTTTTTTCAATATTCAGATCCTTTGTCAAACAACTCTAACCTGCAGCCCTGTATGAAGGCCAACTGAAGCCGAAAGATGGCATTGTACTGGCTTTAATAGAGCTTGGATTTACCACAATTACAGATTTTTAAGGCCTTTATGCCATCTGAGGCAAGCATGTCTGTATAACCTCATTCCTATGAATCCCAGTCCTCTGTGATTTAGCACGTTGTTTAAACTTATTTCCCAGGAACAGCTTTCTTCCTTCCTTCACATCAGTGCAAACAGGACAAATTGATGCCAGCTTGCAACACGAATAATTGGGTTCTTTTGTGGCTGTGACAATCAGCTCCCTCTGAATTCTCTTCTGGTTTAGTACTCAGCAGTGACACTCAGGTAGGAGACCACAATGCCCTGAGGCAAGTCAGTAATGTCATGTCAGTGTATGGACAAACCTGCTGGTGAATAATTGAGTGGGTAAACCATGCAGCAATCATATGTTTGTCAAATAAATGGCAGACAGTTCTGGGGCGATGAGACAGAATTGGGGACTAGTTAAGGCAGAAAGCTGCACACAGGAAATTAGATGCTGTTTGACTTCTCCATCACTGATAGAACATCTCTGAGACAGATCAGGTACAAGAATACAAATTCATCACCCTTTTACAAAGTCCTATTGACATCTTGTCGTAACTGTAATGTGCTGAGAGAGGCTGAAAATTCAAGGAGTCATCGCAGCAAAGCAATAAACTGACAAAACAAAACATTGTGAAAAGTGACAGGGAACTTTTGTTTTGTTTTTCGGGGGTGTTGTTTGCATTTTTTCCTGGTATTGTTTGGGTTTTTTTCTAGTGCTTAGTGAAGATTAAAAATAACCTCCTGTGAACAGAACTCCCTAAATCTTTTCAGAGTGCAGCAAATTGGGCTGAGATACCACCACAAATCTAATAGCTTACCTAAGGATGGGCTGCAGCCAGCACTGAGAAGAAGAACCCGAGCTTCAGGCTCAGATTTCCTTTGATTTAAGACAGATTCTTGCTGCTTTATACCACAATATTAAAATAACTTTCTGTGCAGAGGGACCTACTAAAAGGCACTGCCTAACTCCCAAAAGACTAATGCTTGCTAGTTACATAGAAATACAACATTGTGAAGTGCAATATAATGGGGTTTGCACTTAAAAACAGTAGAAAGAAAAAAGTTCTTAAAAATAAAAAGTTGAGTTATAAGAGTCTACATTAAAAAGTTTGCTAGAATCAGTCTATCCCCAAAATCAACATTTCCGCAAGCAAAATGGAACTTCTTAGTAAAAAATGTTCAGTCACCAAGAGATTTAAAGCTTCCAACAGACAATTCAGGACTCTCTTATTATAATTATAGGCAGAGATTAAATTTTTCAGATACACAGACTTCTGCAACTAGTGTCTCTAAATGATACTGAAATCTTCTGCTTCAATTACAGAATAGTTTATTAAAATACAGCAAAACAACTACCACAGGTCAGAACATAGTGCAGTCTGTGAAATCATGGAATCCATCCTTTGCAAGAAAGTATATGTGTCAAGGGTCTTACTTTCAGTGATTCTTTCTCCTTCTCTGACTGCTCATGTTCCACATGTGCTTTCTCAAGGGCTGCGTCCTTTTCTTTGAGCTCGTCTTTCAGCTGATCCAGCTGACGTGTGGCAGTTTTCAGCTTCATCTTCATTTCTGCTATCTCATCCTAATAGAACAGGAAGTGTGATTACAGAAAGGGCTAAAACAAGAGGTTGGTTGTGATGAGGAGTTCAGGCTGTTCAGATGTTGGAAAATGCAGCCATGGTGCATGAAAGTAGACCTGTTGTCCCTACTGTAAGACATCCTTTTTTAATCCAACAGAACCAAACAGTTTCATTAAATGACAATTTTTTGTTTATGCCAGCATGCCATTGCAATAAAAAAGCCTTTAAAAGATTCACTGACAAAAATAATGACCATCTCTCATGAGTTTAATAAGCCATTTAATTTAAAGTGCTGGACACACCTGTAACAACTAGCAGTCAATCCAAATTACTAAAATTCTGATCATATCCATCTGTTTTCATGCTTCTAATAATGTGCTTTTCCAGTAAGTTTGGGCACAAATCTTTGGAGAGAAGCTGGTTTTGTGCAAGCAAACATAGCCCTAAATAAGATGCTAGCTTGCACAGAGGTGCAAGGGGCAAAAGAGCATTTGAGAAGGCTCTGTGAGGATTTTAGCATATACTTTAAGCTCAAACACAGAGCAAAAGGGCTGGTAGCACTGTAGAGAGATCAGGTCAGTAGGAATACTTCTACTCAAAGCACAAAGGTGCCTGCCTGTACAAAATTAACATTTCAGCACATGTTATGCCATGAAATGGAAGCTAACAGAGTCAATGCTTAGACAGACGTTCTTCTGGATGTATGAAAGCAGCTTTAGAGGCTATTATTCCTCTGCTAGAACCTACCACCTCACAGAGAAGACATCATAATCTTTCATATGAATACATCCTCTTCCAGTACCAAACCAGGGTAGCTTTTAAAGCTTTTTCAGCACTGTCCACCATGAGTGTGGATTTACTCGACTAATGAGGGATGTTTTCTTGCATGAAGTGATTAATGTAACTAACCAAGATCTTGAGTTATGGCAATCTTCACCCAAACAGCACAGAGAAAGTACTGATTAGTAGTAATATGTCATTAGGCCCAACTGTTTGCATGTTCAGTCACTTTTGTGAAAGCAAAAGTTACTAAAAGCTGTCTTTGCTACACAGCCTATAAATCTCTTTAGTGTTGTAAAAGATGACAGAGATTTAGCAGAGATAGACCCCAGACACACCCAAATACATTTTTAATTCTTTACTTAATGTAGAACAGTAAGAACACACAATTTTGCAAACTGGTCTCCTAATCAACTTGCTTAAATAAATGAACTCCCAACACCAAAAGAAACCCCCAGGATGAAAGCATCAGATATTTATATCATAATAACAGCCTGCCAGGATGCCTTTTCCATTTTACTGTCTTGAATATTATGGTACTCTGGAGACCACTGGCAAGGTGGGCATGAGATCATTTCACATTAAGCAATCCAAAAATACTTGCATCTAGCTTTATCTAAACAAGCTAGTGCAATTTTACTTCCCAAAAGGAGAAAGAATTTACCATGTTTAAAACAACACGGTTTTTTTTTGTTTCATGACTGGCTGACCTGTTACTGAACGCTGAATAGCTATTTTTCTCATTGCTAAACATAACACTGCCTTAGCCAAAAGATCTTTTGGGGTCAGCTATTTTCTCACACAGGACTTGCTAAGAGTTTTGGAGTATGACAAGTAAGCTATTAAAGTCTAAGCACTGGCCTCTAACAACTGGAACTGTGAACAGCGTAGTGTTACCACCATGTAACATTCAAAACCCAACGGCCAAAAGGCTGCTACATTTTCTAACTCAGCACATAGATGCCCATTCTTTATAAATAACCAAATTTATGTTGTGTGTTTTAAAATAAAAATAACTAGGGGGAAAAAAAAATCTGCATTGTGATTTTTCAGCCTTATTTCTCCTGAGAGATTGTTTGGGAGCAGCAAGAATCCCAACACCACATCCTCTCACTGATGAGAGGCTGACTAAGGTCAAGTGAAGCATCCCACATAAATGGCAAAATGGTTCATTCCTCATAAAATTCAGCACTCAGCTGGATAGGAACTTTGACAGTTCATTCCCATCTGATTCTCAAACAAAACACCTACCTAAGTATAAATCTGTCATTTACTATACATGTTTATGTCATAAATACTTATTTGGCAATAACCCAAGGCTGTAAATGACAGCTGTCCAGGGTCCCAGTGTCTGCCAATTACAATAGGATTTATGTAGTATTTTAGATCTTTACATCAGAGTAACAGAATATATCCTTAAGTGGTGTGTTCTTTTTCTTCTAGCATTGTTAGTCAGATCCCCAAGGAGGAGATCTGAATGGAGAGAATCATCTCCTGAGGAAAATGACATTCTCTGAAAGGAACAAGCAAGGTGGAAGTGTTTGGTTCTTGTCAGAAAATTCCACTTCTCTCTGCTTCCTAATCATTACTCACAGTAATGTGCATACTCATTCAGGGCTAAGGAGGCAATCTTCTTCCCCTTATACCCTATTTCACATACATGCATACAACTCCTAAAGGGATAAAACAGACTGAAGCCAGGATGGCTTTATGATTCCGTAGCTCCAGTGTACCATGATTTTATGCATGGTTTGAAGCAGGGATATTTCCACATGATGACTGTGGACTCCTATTTCCAGTCCAAATACAAACAGTGTAGATGAAACTTCAGGGACCTAAAACATTCATTTTTCCAAACCCACAGGAATGAAAAAAACACTTCTGCCATTGATCCACCGAGCTTTCCTTTAAAAAATTAAAATTAAATCAGGTAAAAAACAAGAGCAGAGAGAGAACACAAGGAAAAATTTATCCTTCTACCTTTGCTTCAATCAGATTTTTACTGTACAGGGTTCTCTCTGATCTCAGAGTTTCACAAAGGTTTTGCTGCTGTTTTAATTTAATCCCTTGCATTTGTATTTCCTTCTCATAGTCGCAGATCTGCATTTGATGTATTTCAAGATCTTTCATGTTATGGAGGATCTGGAGCAAAAAGAAAGGAAAGAAATTAAATGATTAAACCATCATCACAAGATCAGAAGGATGGGACAAAGTTTGTGATTTTCTTCTAAGATGACAAGTTCAAATCTCTGTGATAAGCAGTTTTAACTACAGCTGAAAATTACTCCAGTCCAAATACAAGTTTAACCTTTCTGACTTGCTTATGTGGGACAACATTGTATTTTAATCTGTTATGTAGGTTTTGCCCAAGACTAAAATTTATAGAGGTGCACATACTTAATTGAACAACAAGCTACTGAAAGAAAATATCATCACAGAGTAGGTGCAATAAAATCAACATAAACAGTTTCCATCAAGAATAAACTTAGTTTATTTATGAAGCAGACCTAGATTTTGGATGTTGGTTTGGATGTCAGCTGTATGATAAAATGAATTAACGCACATGTTTTTCCAAGAAGCCCTGCACGTACACTTAAATTCTAACCACCCAATTTTTTTTTAATGAACACATGATCACAAACAGTTGATGATCACAAACTGGTCATATATAATTACTATAATAAGAAAGTCAGTTAATGTAACTTACACTTGGTCTACATAAGTAGGTAATCACCATTAGTTGCTTCTATGAAAGATTAGAAATAATTACGTGAAGATTACCTAAGGAGAACGGAGTATTGTAGACTATAGAAAGAAGATGATCACATGCAGAATCAATTAACAAAAATGCAAAATTTCAGAGACACCTTTATTAAGCAGTTACTACCATAAAAATACATAATAATTGCTATGTTAGAAGGGCAAAAATACAAAGACTTGCTAATCATTATGATAAGCTTCTAAATTACTTTTTAAAAATCAAGAACCTTTCTCCTGCTACACAAACCTGAAAACTGAGGACCTCAAGGAAGCAGCATTCATACAGAATTCAGCATTACAAAAAAGAAATAAAAACCATTCTAAGGAGTACACACATCAAGAACACAGTTTACCAGGTTCACTACCCAGGAGGAGAAAATAATGCCACCCTTAAAGCTAGGAAAAAGATTAGCCATGAAAAAAAAGCTGAGGAATCATAAGGACAAAATACAGGAGAGAAGTCCATTTCCAAATGCAGTTCATATCCAGTTCTCCTGACTCCACTTTTGAAGAGAGAGGTTTGGGCTAAAATTCATGTTTATATGTCACAGCAGCAGAAGAAAACAAATGTTTACATCAAATAATCAATAACTACAAAGTTTGCTGTTTACAGTGTTGTCCCCTCCTCAGCAGTAAAGCCTTGGGTAGGCCTAACTATGGGGCAGGAACTTAAATAATTAAATATCCTACCAGGTACCTCCAACCAACTTTGAAGACAGGGGACAGCTAAATATTGAAAATTTTATTACAGAAGCAGGAATACAATTCCAGCACACTGTAGCTGACTTCAGGTGATCCCAGGAACTGCTTACAATGCAATACAAAAAACAGTCCCAGTTTATAACCTACTCCTGCCTTTTCCTTTGCTTTTTAAACAATCTGCCAATAGTAATAGCACAGAGAAGAAATCAATAAGGCATGTTTCTATCTGCACTATGGTGATCATAGGCTGGAGGAAGATTTGAAAGTAGGTCACTGCATTTGTAAGTCTTTTACTTGGTTTTGATACAATATAAGTGCAGTAAGATTGTGGACAAAGTTTTCTGAGTTGTGCTCACAGGCTGGATGCTGACTTTGCTTTTTCAGGAATGATTAAACCCAAATAATTCTTTCTTATAAATATAGAAAAGATACATGCAGTGTTTCACAGCCCCATGGGAGGCTGAGCATTCTCAATTCCTGTTTAGTCGATAGGCACACTACACCTCTCAGATTTGGCAATGAGGGCCCAAAGCTAAGCAGAAAGGATTTGGTATTCATAGTTTTTCCTGTATCCTCATAGCTTTTTAATCTGTACACTTAACTATCATCTACTACTGGCTACCTGCTTAGTTCAATGAACCTACTCAGTACGTCCATAATGGTGCTGTCTTTACTTGCTTATCCATTTTTAACCACTCCCAGAAGTACTGTCATGGCCCTAATGATATGCCTATTGAACATCGGGTTTTCCAAAAGATTATGTGAATTTAAAAAAGGAAATATATCTTTTCATTTTCCTGAATAGGTTGTTAACTGTAAACTTAACATTTTAAAAGGCTTTATTTGAAAAACGCCAACATACTAGAGACTGGTTTTGTGACCCCTCAGAAAACACAGAACAGTTCACTTGGGACTGAAAGGTATACTTCACTGCCTCCTTTTCAGCCTAAACCTTACACAGAGAAACCAAGATTTCATAATTTAAGAATTTCAATTCAAAATAGAAATATTCTGCTAACAGTTGTACTCAGTAATACATGCATGCTACATAACAAAGAGAAAAAGAACAGGCGTTTTTTCTTACTTGTGCTGGCTAATCTAGAAGTAAGACTATTCAACAAGTGACACTGACTTGAAAATAAGCAGTCAGCCAAGGCAGTAGTTAGAAGAGGAAGTCTGAATGCATGAATTCTTACCCCAAAAATATTTTACTGGTGTGTATATAACTTTGCTGACTCTGTTCAACAGTTAATAGTAAATGATGATTTTGAAAGATGAATTCTGCAGCTCTATAGAGTCTGTGCTGCTATAAACAGCCAGGCAGCCTTCAGAGCCAGTATGGCTACATCTTTGGGCTTAGATGTGTTTGGCTCTTTTCCAGCTGTTGTGCAGTTCCAAAGGAGGGCTGCAACCTCCTGCAAAACCAGCTTGGTGGCAAAAGGTGATGGAAGAGCACTGACTGGCCATAGCCTTACTGCCCACCAGTAGCTCATTCCTCACCAGCTGTGAAATGACTCCTGTAGTTTTGCCACAGCTTCTCAAGTCTGAATAGGTCAAACACTGAACTTAAATATTACCTATTTACATAATAATCCAGATCCTATGTCCTCCTACCCTCCATTTGGACTTGAAGGACAAGATCATTGTGTGACATACTCCTGTACTCAAAACTGTTCTTGCTGTTCTTCACCTGTAACCGGAGTCAGGAATTGCCCCTTTGGTGAGCCAAGGAAGCCTGCAAGTCCTTTGGAAACTTGCAGTCACAATGCAGGCATAATTATACAAACAGCTCAAGTGTCATAAGCCATTTACTGAGCCTCTGCCTTATAAGAAGTGATAGAAAATTTACACCCAAAGTGGCAGGGGAAAAAAGGAAAAAGTAAGCAAGCAAACATTTGTCATTCTCATCCTCAAAATATTATGGGCAACCCCGAACAGAATTAAAAGAAAGAGCCTTGTAGTTCTAAGTGCTATGAATTACTCACTGGCCCTAGTTTACAATGTTCTTAACTCATATCTACACTGTTAGAAATGCACTATGAGGGAAAGAAGCAAAATATGACTTTGCAACAAAGACAAATCTCACTTTTGTGGAATATTATTTACAAGGAAATGACAAGAGGTATTCCAGGCAATGGAGCATATACCATTCCAAAATGATTTAAAAGCCCCTGGCTACATGAAGTCGGAAGGGTAATTTTACAGTGAAAAGATAGCAAATAACTTGTGAATTGAAACCACTTGAAAGCTAAGACCAGTAAATCAATGAGCTTCTTGGAGGGCTCTTCAATGTGATACTCAGCAATTAATGGAACATGTTAAAATCATGTTCCTGATTTTACTCCATCAGGAATAAAGTTATACATAACAATGGGGAGCAGGCAACACAAATTTTATGCAGTATTTCTCTGCAGCTGCCTCTGGAAAATTTGTTTTGCAGAGTATCTTGAACATGCTGAGATGTTTTCGCATACTGGAGTAATCCTTCAAAATGTTAAGTACCTAACAAAGATGTTGAGCACTGTTAGCTCTCATGGGACCCGATTTTAGGACAGTGGTCATTTGCAAGATAGAGTCCTTTGCAGATAAGACAGGACAATCAAAGTGTAACTTCCAACAGCACAGGAGAGTTTCAACTGTGGGACTCACGTATAAGAAGTCAAGAGGTCCCGGTTTGAACTCCAGCCCTAGTTTCATTTCCCAATTGATCACTGAATAAGAGCAATACATGGCTGGACTCCAAGGCTCTCACAGAATTAGTGTCTCTCCCATTGGTGAGGTTTCCCTAGAGAGACCTGAAGCAGTAGCAGGCAACACACACTGACAACAAGAAATATTTGTAACTGTATGAAGACCACCAATCCAAGCTTTCTCCCACTGGCATGTTAGAAAATTAATGTATTATTGTTACAGTTTTGAGAGTAAGACAGGAAAGAACCATTTGCACGAAGAGCCGCTCCTACCTTCTCTTTGAGCTCACTCATTTCATTGATGAAACTCTCTCTCTCCTTCTCCAACTGGTAAATAATCTTCCTTTGTTTCTGAGCTTCTATCTTATAACTTTGGATTTCTGCTTCCAAGTTCTGTTTTGACTGTTCATGGAGCTTTACCAAATCTATCTGCTTCTGAGTAGCATTTGTAGCCTTGATCAAGTTCTACAGGGAACAAAAAAGAATGAGTCTTGAGCTGAAAAGGCAACACTGTCGCCACTATGACAAAACCATGCCATTGTCAAAGTGGACTATGGACTTTTCAGTGTTATTATCCCTTATCTAATTTGTTCAGTTGAAATACTTGAACCTCAAATTTGATTTAAAAAACAAAATCTCTAGCACAGCTGCTAAATAGGGCTTTTTCTGATTTGAAGTTAATACACTAGTGTCTGCATTACAAAAAAAAAATTGACAGGATTGTTTACAAGTGGATATAACTAATGACTGGAAAATTCTTACCAGCTTTAAGACATTTTAATTGCACAGCATGCCAATAGCCAGTAACATTAATAATAAAGCCAAATACTCTTCCTTCTCATGTCTTAAATAGGAAGTTCAAGCTTGAAATTAACCAAGCTTACTTTAAAATTTTGCATAAGGATTAAACAGAAAATATCAACATATCTTTACAAAATCAGTCTCCTGGTCCCACTTTAAAATTTTTTCCCTATACAAAACAAGTATTTGTTACCTGTCAAATCAAAGCCTCTGCTAGATTCAAGACACAGGACAGTGAATCTACATCAAATAAAGCATGTCAGAAATCATCTCTTAGCATTGAATTTAGAAGACAACACTTCAGGAATGCCCATAAACATGAGATGCTATACTGCAGTACAAGAACCTTGGGCTGATGGGAAACAATCAGTATGAGAAACAGACCTAAAAGCAAGGATTAATACTCAAACAGCCTGCCAAGCTGCTACCCAGCGTATCAACATTCTGGTTTGTTCTTTTATTAGCAAAGACTTTGTTTGCCTACATTAATACTAAACTTCATAAGACACAGAGTGTCAAAGCACAGATGTAACGAAGTCTTCGGACACCAAATAATGGGTTTGCAGTTTGAACTCCCTGATAGTTCATATGTTAAAACTTAGAAATCTTCTGTGTGTTTATGGATACTAACACTATGACAGCGCACAGAAAAGAAGTAGTTTGTGCATCTGCTTAAGGAAATCTGAAAGCTTTAACTTAACGTTATGTATTCTACATTTCTGTGCTGCTGTGAATGCTTAAGCTATGGACATTTCATTCTCAGGCTGTGAGGCTTATCAATATGACCAATGCAAACTCACCTGGTTTAGCATATCCCTTTCCCTCACGAGCCCATCTGTTGTTCTCTTGTCAATCTCTGCCTGCTTCTTGGCTGTCTCGAACTCTAGAAAAAAAGAGGAAAGAGAATAAATCCTGTCTTCAAATTGTACAGCTGTTAAAAAGCAGAAACAATTTAGTGGACTTCTTTTAAAGCCTTGCCATTACATGACCAGTTCAATTAGCTGTGAATGGGTTTTACAACCCAAGGTATCAGCTGATGATGTTAATGCTTTTTTGGGTACCTAGAACAACTTAGAAGAATTCAGAAAACAGATCCACCCACCTGTTAGGCACCTACCTTTCTCCAGTCTGATTATTTCATTTTTTAGCATGCTTTTTTCATGGTCTGCATCAACTTTTTGTTCCTCTGCAGTACGCAGCTTATTCTGGAGAACATCTCTCATTTTGCTCAGCTTTGAAATTTCAAGGCGCATCTGAGCTGCTTCATCCTCTGCCTCCTACAAAATAGCAACAAGGAAAGGGGAGAGAAAGCATCCACAGAAAGAAAGAAGATGCTTTTGTATTTGGCATACACTTACTCCATGAAACTCAGGAAGAAAACATGTAGGTGCTGTGGGTCAGCTGCAGAAAGTTAACTAGCTAGTTGAACAATATTTAAAATAATTTAAACAAAGCCAGCTTGGGAAAGGAAAATAATCATCAAATCTTACACTTTAGGACTGAAGATGATCAATAAAGAACCTCCAGCTGCAAACCTCACACAGCACTACCCAATTAGTCCTGCAGATTAAACACAGGCAGCTCTATTTTCATTTTACATACTAGGCACAGTGACTGTGATGAGAAAGGTATCTGTAGTGTGGTCTGATTGCATGTCTCTAAATAGCAGGTATGTGTTATCCCCATTCTTTTATAAGCGATGGCTTTAAAGAAAAAGCAAAATCTAGAGTCTATCTCATTTGCTATACAATAGAGGAAAAAATAATCAAAATACTGCATAGCTGGTTACTGGGAAACATAACCAATAATCACAACAGGGATCAGTCTTTTTCCTTTTAAGAAGTAAGTATAACTTCTTTGTATAATTCAGTGCCACTGTTAGGTTTTACAGCCATCACAGACTACAGTGTTCCTTCCACTTACAGCCTCAGATACTGATTCTGTGAGATGGGGAATCCTGCTATCAAGTCTCCTCTGGGAGAATGGGAATCTCCTCAGTTCTTACTGACAATAACCTTCAAGAGGTTAAAGAGTACTTTGACAATTCACACTGCCCAGCACTCAGCACACTGCAGGATGGTATTGCAGGCACAGTCCCTACAAAAACTGCATCCCATATCATGACTCTTAAGGACTCTTAAGGAACTTTAGCAGCTGGCTTAACTACTAACGGGGCAGTATGTTCTGGTTTTTTGTTCCCAGAAGTCCATGTGCATGACTTTAAAAGTTCCATCAACTTTGCCTGAAATTAGGATAAGATCATAGAATCAAAATCCTCTGACACTCTGAAGTCCCAAGTGTAAGTCATATTTGTAAAGTTTTAAACAATGATGGTATTGGTAGAAGTAATGATAAAACTGGATAACCTGGAAAAGACAGCAATTTGTTTTTCAAATAGGTAAGAAAAACATCCTTTAGTTTGCCTAATAAATTACAACAGAAAAAAAGCTCCTACATTCCTCCATTAAGGATCTAAATCAGAATCATCTGTGTTGTATTAGTTGTGAACTGAGCTTTTAATCTGTCAGGGGTTAGTTTCTATCAGACTAACAGCATCTATTGGCAAACAAGCTTTTTATTTAGGTGAATTAGTTATACTCGATAAAACTCAAGAAGATAATTATTTTCTACCTGAATTTTCTAATGTTTAGTGTTTTAACCCCAATGCTGACACAAAATGCAAGATATGGTAACTGGCATAATAGCATCCAACACCTATACATTACATTTTGTCACAAGGGCTCTCAAAGTACCCTAAAAAGAATATGCAGGAATCCTTTAATTCTTCCTCAACTGAAACTCACCTGCTTCTTAGTAAAATGACTCTTAAATAATGTGAAGTCAGGCAAAAAAAACATTTAATCTGAAAGTAAACACCATCTTGGTTACTTATATTTAACTTTCTCAACCGATACTTGGGGGGGGGGAAGAAATTTTAGTGTTGAAAGCAATTGCCTTTGGTGGAACTATCCAGGACACCACTGTTAAAATTTGTTACCATTTTCCAGTGGATTTTGGCAAAATTCAAATTACGTTAATCATTGTAAAAAAGTCCTTGCTCTTATTTGAAGATCCCAGGACTGAAAAAAGAGCCCTTGTTTGTGACCACCTTTACAAAGAGAGTGCGTTGAGCATTTTAGTTCATGTGTTTTATGAAACAGCTCCTCCAAGACAACAGGTACTACATTGTCAGGTGAGAGAGTTGGACACTACCATGACCATGATACTGCCATAGAAAGAATGGCATCCAGCATCAGCCAGATCTATTCCTAAAAACTACTCAAGTTTCCTCCAAAACTACCCATGGGGAACTATCCTGACAAGAACTGAAGTCATCCCTGTCCCAGGTGGTAAGATGTCATTGGAATGATACAGCTGGTAGGATGCACCTTCTGGAACTTACTTTCAGTTGTGCTGTCTTCTGACCGATGTCCTTCAGCACATCGTCAATCATCGCACTCTGCTGCTCGCTCTCTTGTTTGAGCTTTTGATTTTTCATCTTCAGTTGCTCAAGTTCCTTACCAGCATTTTCATTCAAGATCTGTTAAAGAATAATCCTATTAATTCTTTTAAATCTCATTACAATATCTACATATTCATGAAGACAGAACCTTCCTGCTACCCAAGAGATAAAAGCTGCTTCAGATTGTTGTCTGCTTAAAAACCACTCTTCATTGCTGATGAAATTACTAATGTTAAATATGTAATATTTCTCCATGTCATAATGACATGAAGAAATCGTAATTTCTAATGAATAACACATCCAGTGTCTTTTTTTTTCTGGAAGCTTAGCAGGTCTCTATTGCAGGTGGTAGATAGGCATTTTACTTCTTGTTAGGCATTTAGCAACCATCACATACTACAACTTGCTACAAACAATTACTGAAAATGAGTATGAGATTCAAATTACTTCAATCAGCAGAGGGCAGGGGAGCTCTGGTTTATGAGCAAGCATCTTACATTAATGTGCTGATAACATTTCTCTGGGTACATGGTTTGCTGAGACCAGGACAAAGCAATTTCCTCTTTAAATTGTCTTCAGTCAAACGTCTGGAATAGTGGTTTTGTGGTTTCTATACAGAACATATATTTCAATACTGGAGCCAGCAGCCTTATCTTCTGCTTGATGGAACTTTCCTTGCAGTTTTACAGATATAAATGAGGAAAAAACAACCATCATATTTTTCACTCCTGATGAAGTCAATATATATTACACTCTTAAAAAGCATTAAAGGAAGAGAAGTAGAATCTAGTGTATAAACAAGGAATACTCCTTCTTGTATTGCAAATGTCAGGATAACACTGTTTCAGGCAATCCTTTATTGAGACTTGGACAGGGGTGGGATAAAGCTTACAGCAGCTGTATCAAACCATTTTCAATGCCATGCAAGAAAGGATATTTTATTAGAAATTTTGAATAAGAGTAAGAATAATAAGAGCAGGCATCACAAACAACTACAATTCAGTCGAGACAATAACCTGATGAAATTGCACTAGCTGTGTCACCTTTTGCAGATCTCTACCCTGACCCTTGCAGAGTTGGATAGCCTGTGTTTTGGACAGACTTCTAGCAAAAGACTATGCAGGGCCTTCACAGACACCTTCAAGCCAGCACAGGTAAGAAAGACAATGCAGAAGTCTGGTTAATTAGCCCACACACAGCATTTTATGTGAACTCTTGGTTTCCAGGACAGTTTGGATAATTGAATGCCCCTAAAATCTACACTTTGAAAGGCTTAAAGAGACTATAAAAAGAAGAAAGAATGGAACAGAACCAGGAATTGTATATACAATGTGATTGCCCTGGCAGATGATGGAGCTGCCCTCAAAAGCTGCATCAAATCAGTGATATTCACAGAAATAATCAAGTCTTCTCTGTATCTCTTTATGTTAAGTATTTTATTAAGATTTCGTGTTGACTAAAAATTGGCACAGACCTCTGCCTTCACAATTTCAGGGACCAAAAGGAAAGAAAAAGCCATAAAAGTCATAAATTTACAAGATACACGCAACTCACAAGGAAGTTTCCCTTGAGCTAGGATTGGTTTACAGTGATGAGATCTCCCCTGCCATTTACTGAAATTGCTTCTGTGAGAGTTTCTCGAAGTCAGGGGAAATGGACTGAAAACCTGAAAATTCACACACTTGCAGAACACTATGTTAGGACACCTCCAGATAAAGTTTTTAGAAACAGAATGAGGAAAATCAATCAAAAAGGTTTATGAAGACAGTTCCTTGCCCTTTCACAGGCTTGAGAGGCAGATAAAAACTAATGTGAAAAAGAAGAAAGAAAGGGATGGAGGTAAAATAATTTTACCAATGCCACTAGACACAATGAATAGCAAAACTGACAATATAGTCAGAAGTCCAACCTGGCAGTCTCCTGCTCCTATAGATCATCCATGCTCTTCACAGACTATGTCTCACTTGCTGTGATTTTTCAAGATGAACAGTATCATTGCAATCCACTACTGATGTCCGTGAGAAATCTATTTGAAATCTGTCAGCAAGCTTTACATACCTATTTATTAGTAAATTAATATTTCTATAAAAATAAATGTTTATTAAAATTTAATAACTTAAAATAATCTCCCTCCCTCTCCCCTCAGGAAAATCCATTTTCTTCTTAATTACACATTTTACTCTAATCTTAGTCCTGATGAATACAGTGTGCCATGTACCCTACCTGCTGTTCTCTAAGATTATTTTCCATTTTCAGTTGTTCCTCTTTGTTGTTCTCTATTTGTTGCTGTAACTTCTGGATCTCAGCTTGCTTGTTATCCATTTCAGCTAGAAGATTTTTCAGCTCAGTCTCCATTTTTTCCTTCTTCCGTACCTCTCGTAATTCCTCGTTTTGACGCAGCTGGATGTCTTGCTGAAGCTATAATAATAGAAAAGAAAACAGTTTTAAATTCTGCTGCCCTTTACTCAGGAAAACAAGTCCTCTCACCGCTCTGACTATGCTTGATTTTAAAAACAAGAGCTTCTATATTACTGTAACCACCACTACATGCCAGATCTTCTCAGAAGTAATTATGTTTTCTAACGGTTGAACAAAAAGTTCTGCATGAGGGACCCCATTTATTGATGACAAAAATTTCTTAAGCACCAGTCAGTTCACCCACACAGAAGGGTCTGATACAGTTCAAACATAAAAGCATTCCTCTGGAGATGCAGTGGCACAAATGTCTTTACTGTTTTAAGTTACTTGCAAAGTGGTACTTTCCGAATGCAGCATTAAAATTAATTGGGGCTTGATGTTGTATTGCAAGGATTTTTATTTTATTTTTCTCTCTGACTAGCAGAAACACTTATTACACTGATATTAAAGGAAAGAGAGAGATGTCAGACCAGTGTTCATTTCCACAACTGGTCTCAATCTTTCTGCTATCAAAGCTCCTATATGGGAACTCTGAAAGGGGAAAATTTTCTCATATTTAGTAGACTTTCTTGTGACTCTGCTCTCTCCCTCCACAAAAATTTGATGGAGCAGAATCAGCAGAGAGGAGACACAGGGGGCTGATCCATATGGAAATATTCAGCTCAGCCAGGGACCAGCAACTGAAAGATGTTCTTTGCTTAAGGATTCCTCCCCCTCTGAGCCCACTGATGAGAAGTTGCCAGAACTGACAGGGTCTTCAACAGGATCTTCAAAGAGACATTGTCATTTAAGCAGTCTGAAGGGGAGAATAATTTCATACCGGGAGAATGGGAGGTGATTACAAATGCTGTAACAATTTTGTAAATTTAAGGGTTGATGAAGTGAGTATCAGAAGATTAAGGCTGCCAATAGTCAACAAGTTTTGTTGACAAGTCTTTTCTCCCATGCCCACAATGCTGTCAGAAAAACAAAGATTTTCTCTTCTAGTACACTCCCAGTCATCTACTTTAGAAATAGAAACAATTTCTGTGCATGAAACCTAGACTGATCATTACTTTCCTATTTGTAATTACTAAAAAACTGAAAGCCAAATGCTCCTTCTAACATTTCTCTGTTCTTGTTTAAGCATGATTTTCTACTCTTCCCTTCTCCTGATGTCTGGCTGCAGGCCCTATTTATATTCTGCTTTAAATTGTTTCATTGCTCATTATTACACATATATTTGATGTATCAGATGAGAGTTCTGTATCCCATCTTCCATCCTTTTCTACTTTCCATTCAGTGGCTATTCCACTAATGCTCAGCCTTCTCTATCTCTAGCTGCTCTATACTTTTAAAGGAAGCCATACGTATTGATCACAAAGAACAACTGTCTACTCAGATGTTCAGAAAAATAGAAAGCCTAACTTAATGTAAAGCTGAGATGGAGTATGACTGCTCTCTACAGACATTTTTGTGGTGAAAAATTTAAGCTGAGAAACAGTAATCCAGAATCAGTGTGAAGAAGAAAGTAGGAGGTCCCTAACTATAAAAAAAGTGAGGATCTGAAAAAGCTTCCCATAAAGGAGAGAAAATAACTTCATTATTTTTAAAGTCAGATTTTGATACGTTCTTAAGAATGATGGTATTTCATCATATGGCAACCACTGCCAACAGCAAGGGACCAAGAATCTCCATTCCAGGTCTATGTTCTAAGTGTCTCTTTCGAGGCGTAAGGATTTACAATACAGAAGACATCCCATCTCTTCAGTATGAAAGATGATTATGATTCACAAAAAGCAACCTTGGCCTCATTGGGGTATTGGGAAGTTATGGAAGCAGCTGGTACGTGACAATACACTTTGCAAAGTACATAGCCTAGAACTACAGAAAAATATGAAAGTCATTCACAGCAGAATCCTTTCACAGCACTCCTGAAAATGTTTGAGTTGTGAAAGAACAGGTAGTAGTCTACTAGTCACTGGAGATCAATTGCAAGTGTGGAGAAAGGAAAAAGCCAAAAATCACCATCTGGTGATCAGTACAGACCTGCAAAATGGATTCTTCTGCCTCATTTTTTGCCCTCTCTGTTTCCTGCTGCTGCTCTGTGATTTCAGCGAGACTTTGACGTAACGTCACAACTTCTGACAACAGTTGGTCTCGCTCCTCTGTTACCTCTTCTTGAAATCTTAGCAAATCCTCAACGCTGGAAGCAAGGAAATAATAGTCAAGCAGTGTCACAGGCCATTGCTGTTCTACCTCCTATCCCAGAGCAAGACTTTTGTGAGAAAGAGGAGTTTAAATTTTTTTTTTCATTTTAAACTCCTCTGTATTAAGACTGATGGTCAACTGAATTATATGCTCTATCTACTGTGATCAGAATCACCACAAACCAAGTCAAAACTCTTTCTTGTTGTATCACATCCTCATGGGTCTGAATAAATCCTCCATTTCCCAGAAAGGTAACAGGGAACAAAATTCCTTCTTCTATGCCCCCTGCAAAATTAGTCAGGGCCCAAAAATGTTACAAGGTTGTAACCAGTCTCTCTGCACCTCACCTGACTGGACACCTAACTAGGTTATGTCTTACAGTCACATAATGTAAAAATAAAACTGACTCTCTGTTTTGACAGATTTACAATACGAAAGGAAGTCCAAGCTGTGGGTACAAGCTCAATCTTAAAAAGCAGCCTTATTGTTCTAAAAGATTATAGGGTTTTCAAGGCTGAAATTGCAAAGGAGTTACTTAGTCTCATGGCCTGGACAGGGTATTTAACCACAGAACTGGAGGGAGAATAAATTGTAAGCTGGCTGGTCTCAGCAGCCTGGGCATAACTGGAAACATGAGTGAGGTGTTGGCAAAGTAACAGCTCCTGGCTCTTGCAGGAAAATGCAAAAATCAGCAAGAGAGAGAAGACTTTAAGGAGAGTTATACCAGGGAGAAGGTGAATGACAAAGCTTTTAGATCCAAGGAAACCTGTTAAACAGGTCCAGAACGTTTCAGGGACAAAAGGCAAAGGAGTGGATTTCTCATGGACCCAGGAGGTTTATGTGCTGCCACATTCCTTGGAGGGGGAAGTGTCTGAGCATGCTGAAGACCTCTTGTTTTTGCAGCCTGGATACACAGAGCATGCAGGGATGAGCATGCCCCAAACATATCCTGCATGTATATTATAAATAAATAACTTAAACAGAGTGAAAATTTCAAGCCATAACCAGGAGAGCTAACCATCAGCAATTTCAGTAGAAAGTGCATAGCTCACAGGATCAACACACTTAATCCCATCTTTGAGTTTAACTTAATGTTACAGCATACGCAGTCTCTGAGGACCTTGGTTGATTCCACCAACAGTAGATTCTGGAAAGCTTCTGAGCAGCTCCAGAGGATGATTATTATGTGCACAATGTACTGGCTTAGAGGCTCCATCTCAGACTAGGTCCCTCTATGCATGTTTGGTTAAAAAAAAAACCAACATCATCTAGAAAGTGCATAAATATAAAATACAAACAAGAACACAGACAGTGTTAATGCCTTATAACAAAGCTAGGAACCAAAGAGAAATCAAGCCTCCTGCCTTCTTGATTTATCTACTTGACCTTGCTGCTGTGAAATGCAAAAATGTTGACAGGATCCTATTCTCAAAGTATGCTGAAGTGTTTGTCAGATAAAACAATATGACACACACAGAGAAAGTGCATAGTATTCATTTTATTTGATCTCTCAGCTTAATCCAATACTGAATGAACTCGCTCAGAGCCTGATTCTGTACTTGCTCACTGCATAAACACACAAACAAATACATGTGTATTCATGAGAAAAGGCAGAAAAGATCTGTTTTCCACTGTGTCTACATGGTTAAACAAGGTATAGAATGATAGAAAATCAGAAGGGCTTTCCCTCTCCCTGAGAAAAACTTACTTGTATTCCTGTCCAGCTCTTTCCTTCATTAAATTATTTAGGCGTAAAATTTCCTTTTTCAGTGAATTAATCATTTCCTTAGTTTTCTGTTCCCTTTCATGGGCTTTATCCACCATTTTCCAGGCCTTTTCAAGCTCCTAGGAACAAAATGGAAAACAATTACAAAAATGAAATTGTGTTTAAAAATAACCACAAATTAGAAATTAATTGCCTTGCATTTTGGTTAGTTGAGAAAACAGATTTTTGTGCCTTTTCATGCTTAGGTTCACAACAGTTCCCTTTTTTTTTGGCTGAGGGTATAGCAAACATTTTGAGTTGTTCAGACTATGTCAATTTACACCAGAAAAGCTCTAATACATTTTCTTTAACACATAGATCTGAACATTCTCAAATCTCACTCTGAAGCTTTGATCACATGAGTACCACTAATATCTAAAATTTTACTGACAATTCAGTGTCCACAAAGGACACCTACTTAAATAGCTCATGTCCATAAAATTCTTATCAGTTGTTAGGACAATGAACACCCAGCTTGATTTGGATGAGAAAAAGATGTTACTCAACTTTTCTGCCTCTTTGTTAATTTTCATCTTTGAGGACTTAGTGTAATTTGACTTTAACTACTTATTTAGACAAGACACAATTCTTATGCCAAATTTTAGCACATGGAGCTACTCGAATGACAGATTTGTGTGCCTCTCACAAGCCTAGGGTTTGACACCCACAAACAGGATAGGGGAGGAGGGTTCACTTGATTTTTTAACTTCCTCTGCATCTCTCTCCCTTGAATCAGATCCTTATGAATC
Source organism: Corvus cornix cornix (assembly GCF_000738735.6). Taxonomy (NCBI): domain Eukaryota; kingdom Metazoa; phylum Chordata; class Aves; order Passeriformes; family Corvidae; genus Corvus; species Corvus cornix. The sequence goes on from NC_046336.1 coordinate 11,677,704, forward strand.
AAACAAAAGGCTTATTCCTTGCTAGGTTCAAATGAAGCTCCTACCACTTCTGGAATCCTGTGCTAAAAAAAACGCATAAATTCAGCAAGTGACTGGACTGGAAGAAAAGTTCCTGAAGACTCTAAATAATGAAGATACTACTTTTACACTTTTACACTATAAGTTCCTGAGCTTCAAATCACAGCATGATGCTCTTTTCACAGCTGGCTCCTAGCAAGAGTTCTGGACTTGATGGACTTGTACAGATTTGGACCCCAAGTGTGGCTGTGCAGTTCTACATTAGCTCTACGATCTCCCCAAGGAAAGCCAAATAGAAGCATCATTCTATCAGGCCGTAATATCCCTTTCAACCCCTGCTTGCATCATATGAAATTGGGGCAGGAAAAAATACCTTAAAAACCATCTCCTCAATGAAGAAAATAAAATAATTTAATTTCTACCAAATTGTTTACAGAAGTTCCTTATTGTAATTGACATTTCTGTTTCTGAAAAAAAACAACCCTATTTAACATTAAACTCTAAATTATGACATCTATGTTATGGTATATTGTTAATATACTTATTGAACCTTTAAAAATCAAATATGTGTAATATTTAGCTGTTTACTGCCTAAATTAAAAATTCAAACTATAGAACTAGCAGAAGTAACAGGCTACCAGATTTTGCTGAAAAGATAACACAAAGTATAACATCTGTAGCCTCTTCAAACTGCAAAGGGAATGCATTTCCATCTTATTTATTCAACTAGCTCAGCATATCCAAATCTGAGAAACCATCTGGAACTTAAAGATCAGGAATTTTTGCTCTTCCTTTTTTTTCCCCTCATACTAATAAAGAGTTAAACAATGGGCTTTCCTTGCTCAGAAATTCTGAAAATTACAGTCAATTAAACTCACTACCTACAAACAGTATTTTCATTACTTAATAAATTACTTAGTCCAAAATTTAGCTTGAAAAATGTGCTTTTTCACTCATGTATCAAGCATATTTAAACAGTTTTATATATTCAAGTAAATTTTTATGTCATACATTTTGACTAATTTTTATTCAATGCAGCAATGATCATACATAAAGTATTAAGTATCATCTAGTAAATTATAAGTTTTTCATTCATTAATATCTTGCACAAAAATGCTCAATTCTGAAATTTAAATAAATGCATGTTAGGCTGAAGTAATGGCATGAAGACACAGTGTATCACGTTGATGAGCAGAAAAGCATAAAATAAAACTGTAAATAAACATGCTTCAGATTTGTCAACCAGTAAGGCAACCACCCTTTCTCTGGAAAAATGCAAATTGAAAATAAGATTAAAGCTGATTACTTAAATCAGAGCTTCCTGCTGGCTGATGAGACTGTGATTAAAATTGGTGAATTAAATCATTACGATTGGAGTTTTGGGGAATAGAACTGGGGAATAAATTCAATACAGTCTCTGAAAGGTTTTAGTGGCTCCAGTGAGTGTTTTGTTCTGATGAGTATTTGCAGTATTGATCACCTGAAGTCAATGGGGCCATTAACATAAGCACTGATTTCAGGTTACCCTAAGCTGTGCTTTTTGAACTTTATCTTTGGTATGTAAAAACCATTGTATTGAATTTGTATTGATAATACCAATTTTTATCAATAAAGTTGGGAGACACGGGTGATGGCCACGTTAATATGCAAAATCTAAATAAGAATTTGCTACAGACTTCAGCATCACCAAAACTGGGCTTCATTGTAGTTGCTTCTTGGTTGTGTCTTCTACTCTAAGAGTGGATCAATAGATCCTTTATTTTCAGAAGTAAAAAGCAGCAAAATTTTGATGATGGAAGCCTTCAGAGAAGAAATATTCACATTGTTATTCAGTGTGAAAGACTGCAGTATGTCAGCAACACAGGGTAATTGCAGTACAAGATAGGTAGGTACTCCATGGCAGTCTGTTGCATAATTAAAGGAAGTACACTGGATGTTTGCTGTTAGAATCATTCAAAAATTTTTGGAGAAGTACTCAATTCTGAAACTTGTGAAGCAGAACTTATGAAGCGTGACTGCTTTACTTTACTTTCATTAAATACCCCAAAAGATCACATCAGTTTCACTGCTCAGAAACTGAGAATTAATGAAACGCTTTCTTATTATATTGGATTGATACGCCTGGAAATTGAAAATTTGGTAATTTCAAGCAGGGCAGTACAAGCTCCTATAAATTCCCCTTCAAGCGTTCTTCCAGTGCAGACTCATGGATCAGTGTCCCAACCCATGAAAAACAGAACTGTATTCCCTTCACATTAGCTTGGCCCTTTGCTCCTTTGATACGACTGTAAACAGCAGATTGTTATGCCCAGTTTATTAAAACTACAAACCAGATCCTTTAACAGCCACCTGACAGGTAACAGCTACTGATTGTCACTGACCCACGTCCTGCCAGCCACTGATCTATGTGGTTAACCCCTACCCCATACAAACCCTTCTGATTACAAACAGGCTTCACATGGAGAAAAATTTGCTTCCACAACTTTTATTTCTTACCCTAATGACCCATCGAGTCACCAAGACCTAGGGCCTTAATTTGGAGGAAGTATATCATTTTTACAGGAACAGCCCCACCAGGATTCTTTTATTGTTCATAAATAATTAAACTGTGGGACAGATTGCTTGATTTAGCACTGAAGAATATCATCTTGGCTACTTTAGCACTTGAACTTCCTTCAACACTTAGCTTGGACACACAAGAAACACATTTTTTAAATGTTAACAAAATTGTAGTGAAATACTACAGATCTAATAGAACTTCCCTTCAGAAAGAAGAACAATATGGAATATAAAGGGCTTACCAAGCAAAACCTCAGACAAGAATGAACATTTTAAACAATATCCAAATAATTCCTGAACCTTTTTAAGAGAAAGACTAATTCTCATAACCAAACTGAAAAAGTATCAGCTGTATACTTGGCTCACAGCAACCACAAGAAATGAAATGTCACGTTGTGCATTGCACATCATTTCTAACAGGATCATATTGTCAAGCAGCTTTTTCACTAGAAAATCACTTAATGGGTTCAATAGTAGGCGGTATGGTTAAGTCATACCCTGCCTGAGCTTCAAATTAGCTGCTGAAATTGGAAAGGCTCTTATTTTCCCAACATTTCCACTCTTCAGTTTTATGACATTCCTAAGACAGTGTCTCCTCAGTTTGGGAACATCTTGAAGGATCACCTCTCCTACTGTTCACACACAGAGTATTGCCATGTAACAGCAAAAAGGAAATTGTAAGGATCATTGTGGCTCCTGACATTCATCTACCAGGTTTCGATTAGCAGCAGTGAAAATCAACAAGATTTTCTACGCTTTTCCTCCTCCTTGAGGAGGCTTTGGGCAGTACCACGGGTTTGCAAACCGCAGCCATAGGATGACAGTGCTGCTATTTATATTTACTCTGAATGTATTTTCTTCATAATTCTAAGGACAAGAAACTTCATTTCAAAGAACTTCTATTTTTGTAGTGCTCAAAAATCACTCTGGATTGCTACACTGACTTTATTTTACTGGAACAAAACACTTTATTGTAAGGCATGGAGGTTTCTCAGCTAAGTGCTAAATTAAAGCCTATCTAGCTATCACAAAGCTAAGTTTTTAAACCATGAGAATGAAAAAAGTTCCAAATACAGTCTTATGATCACTTGGCAGCTTTAGGTTTCTGACAGTCAAAATTCACTGAAAGCCTAAAATCATCAACTGTTTTTAGTGAGCCAAGCACTTTGATTTGACAGAGTTCAAATCAATAATACTAAGCAACACATCAGAGTAAATTGGTGAAATCACACTGAAATTATATATAGGATTCCTTTTCAAAGACACCGTGAAACATTTATTTTTATAAGTTATCACTTCCCTGGCCTACAATCCCTATTTCCACAAAAAGTAGATTTTTTATGTTCTGGCAACAGTAAACATCCAAGCAGCCCTGCAAAAGTATTAATGAATAAAAAAATGTACATTAAGCTGAAAATGTGCCGTTTTACAGAGAGAAAGCTTAAACAAAAACTGTTAGTGAGTACTTGAAAGCTGATGGAGTTGATCTAGTGCAAATAAAACACAGAATTTGACTGAAACCTGTAAAAATACAAGGCTGAGCAAACAAAGCAAAGCAGAGGTCAAACAAGTGGAGATGCCAGCTCTATGCTTCGTCCTCCAGCTAATTCTCTACATAAAATCAAGTGTTCTTGTAGGTGCTTCTCTTATTACCATGTTTTTCATTAACAATTTCGGCTCATACTTCACTCTATTCAAAACTTTACCGACTTCAATGATGATATAGTTTCCCCGTCATCTTTAGTGAGTTTTGTGAGCACAGCTACTTTAGATGACTTCTCTACAAGCTCAGCACTCAGCTTCCTGCATTTCTCCATGAGATGCTTTTCATTTTCACGAGACTTCTTCATAATAGCAAGGAGCTTCTCATATTCGACACGGAATTTTTCCAGAGCTTCATCTCTATTCAGTATACTGATGAATTCTTGGGAGTCTTTTTCCAGTGCTTCAAATGCACTTTCTTCTAGATATAGTTTGTCAGACTTTTCCTGAGTGAAATAATCAACAAACAGGAGGAATTCAGCATCTCACTTATGACCCAAGAATACAAAGAAGTAATAAACTGAGTGTATAACAGCTACTAAAAAATCATGAAAAAAATTCTTTAATAACAGTTCTTTTGCTAGCAGATAATATGCATGTTGTAGGCTATTTTTCAAACACATCTCCCCCAATTTTACGGAAATAACTTGTGCTTTACCAGCCAGAGTTCTTGTAATTGAGTCCCACAACTGCTTTAAAGATAAGTCTATAAAATACCGTCACTGTGAAAACATTTGAATAATGCATCAACTACTGAGGAAACCCAGTATCTTAGCCCCAATTCTACCCAGTTCTCTACCCTCTAAACTCTGTTTATGATTTCTGTCCACATAGTGCCAAAGACTTGCAGACAAGCACATCTCAAAGCTCCAGTAATGCCAATGCAAGCCAGTCTTTCCTCTGTGGGAAATGCTACTGTTAAATCTTTCACAGAAGACATTTTTGATCTAGCTCAGTTCTGATGCCAAATCCTTGCAAATGCACCTCTGAGAGGGTCTCACTAGGATAGGGAAGCAGCAGGAAACCTCAAGGGCACCTTTAACACTACAGCCCGTGCTCCGGCCAGCATAAAAGAACAATCCCAACTGTGAGCCGAAACTTAGTGCGTCCCCGCTTCAAACCTGCTCTGAGATTCACGGGTTTCTTCTCATTTCATCCTCCTCTCCAAACCACTGAATCACAAAACAGTTTGGCCTGGAAGGGGCCGTAAAGATCATCTCAGTCCAACTCCCTGCCATGGACCTTCCACTACACCAGGTTGCTCAGAGCTCCATCCAACCTGGCCTTGAACACTTCCAGGGATGGGACATCCACAGTTTCTCTGGGCAACCTGTGTCAGTGCCTCATCACCCTCGCAGTAAAGAATTTTCTCCTAATATCCAATCTAAACCTACTCTCAGTCTGAATCCATTCCCCTCTGTCCTGTCCCCACTACACACTCTTGTGAAGTCCTTCTCCAGCTCTCTTGTAGGCTCCCTTCAAGTACTTCAGTCTTGATCTTGTTCGTGTTTCTGATTGTAAATAGAGTTGAAAGACGAGCAGTTACGAGGGGGGAGGCAGGGCGGGAACCACACCCACGATCTTAAACGTAGCAGCTGCTCCTAAAAGTGAAGAGGCACTGCTGCTTGCGTACAAGTAGCCTAATTGCTCCTACTTTCAAAGCAGGACATAACTGAGCTCTGCTCACACAGGTGGCACATAAACATGGTATATGGCTACAGATGATACACAGATGATGTTGTTGGTCTTATCTTGAGGCGCAGCCTTCGGCCTGTCCAGGGGACAGGAAGGGCAGGGAGGGACAGGTTACAGGTTACCTCAGCCATGCTGCTGTGGGGTGGGGGCGGCAGGTCGGTGTCAGTGCCGGTGCCGATGGCGGTGCTGGGGCCGTGGCGGTGGCGGTGGCGGTGCCGGGGGCAGGGGCGGTGCCGGGGCAGGGGAGGGGGCGGCCCGGGCCCGGGCCCGCGGCGGTGCCGAGGCCGCTGCTCGCAGCCGACGCCGCTGTGGTATCGTAGCAACGGCGGCGGCTGCAGGCGGGGCCGCCGTGAGCCCAGAGCCCAGCGGCTGCCTCGGGAGGCTCGCGGCGAGCGCGTACATGGCCGTGGTCCCCTCGCTGCCGAAGGGTGACTTGTCTTCTAAAAACTGTGTGTCTGTCTTGCTGCTGAAGTTCGGCCGTCGGGGGTTTTAACCAAGGACACCGAGGACTGTTTCCCCTGTGACCCAGAAGGCTCCCTGAGCAGAGCAGCTGAGGGCGGCCGGCAGGGTGGGCCAGCTCGATCACAGAATTGTTAGGGTTGGACGGACCTCTGGTGATCATCCAGTCCAACCGCCCTGCCGAGGCAGGGTCACCTGGAGCAGGTGACACAGAATGTGTCCAGGTGGGTTTTGAATGTCTCCACAGAGGCCAGACTCACGACCTCCCAGGGCAGCCTCTTCCAGTGCTTTGCCACCCTCTATGGAAAAAATTTCTTCCTCATGTTGAAGTGAACGTCTTGTGGTTTAGTTTATTGCCATTGCTCCTCATCCTGTCACTGGGCACCACTGAAAAGAGCCTCGCACCATCCTCTCAACACCTGCCTTTGAGACATTTATATGCCTTGATGAGATCTCCTCTCAGTCTTCTCCAGACTGAACAGGCCCAGCTCCTGCAATCTCTCATCATACAAGAGATGCTCCAGACCCATCACCATCTTCGTGGCCTCTGCTGGACCCTTTCCAGTAGCTTCTTGTGTTTCTTTACTGAGTCCACTCAAGGCACAGTCCTGTGGAAGACAGGAAGACAGTTAACAGGGATTTGTGCAGTTTGAGGGCATAAATCATAGAACCACGGAATACATTGGGTTGGAAGGGACCTTAAAGATCATCTCATTCCAACCCCCTGCCATGGGCAGGGACACCTTCCACTAGACCAGGTTCTCAGAGCTCCATCCAGCCTGGGATGGAACATTTCCAGGGATGAGGCATCCACAGATTGTCTGGGCAACCTGTGCCAGTGCCTCACCACTCTCACAGTAAAGAATTTCTTTCTAACATCTGATCTAAACCTACCGTCCTTCAGCTTAAGGCCATTTCCCCTTGTCATGTCACTACATGCCAAATGGCATTTGGATCCTGACTTCTGCCATGTCATTGTACTCAACTATTCACAGTAGCCTGTCCATGGATTTTGGATACAAAAATGCTGCTAGCAAGGATTTTCTTGCTATTTTCTAAGTCCGTGAGAGACTTCTCTCTTTCACAGAGATAGTAGCAGAGTTCTGTAAGCAATGAAACACCTGCAACCTTGAAAAGTCTTGTTTATAGTACAGTAGAAAAATATTTTGACAATGGATGTTTTAGGATTTTAGCCAATCACCCCAAGGGGTGACTGATACTTTGTCCAATTAGACTGTGAAGAAAAAAGTCTATAGAAGAGTTTGTAAGATAATTAAAGAGATCAATCTTGCTGCACAGTTCCTGCCTGCTGGATCTTCTCTCCTCCTCCCTACGGCTGCAGGACATGGTAATATACCCTAGGGCATTTTTAATAGTGGATGGTTTGGCACAATCCATGGTGCAGGAAAAGGGAAGGCAGGACAGCAGCTGCGCTTCAGAGTTGTGCTCAAGAATCAGCTGCTGCTGTTCACTCCCAGCTAAGCCCTGAAATGGTGGGGTTTATCTCTCTTATCTAGGTGCACACAATTGTTCCATCTGATAGCTTTTCAGGGCAGGGAGTGTACTGTACCATGTATACACTCCCTAGCAGCATGGATGTTGGTTACCACCTTAGAGTACCACTTGAAACAAATAATGATGATGGAAAACTTTTTCTCTTGCTGGTTTAATGAAGCCTGAATTGTAGCAGTTCATTTTACTGATAACGTGGCAAAATAGGCAGTTTCAAATAGATGCTTTCAAATGCTCTGATTTTACCATTAGAACGGGAGAATAATAAGCATTTTATAATGTATTCTTTTTATGTATGACTTAATTTACAAAACCCTTTACACTGAAACATTCAATCATTTCAGTATAAACTTCTAATGAAAAAAATCAATAAAGTTCCTTTTCTAAGTTTTGCACTCCTCTTTTTCCTCATTTTCTTTTGTACTGATGTTTCTTACATAATAAAATTACCATGAAGATGATTATGATAAATTCCTTGATTCTAGGATTTCAGTCTCAAGAGGACCAAACTTCTAGACCTTTAAAATAAAACAACTGCACATGTAATGAAATATCAAATGGTATGATTTTAATTTTGTGAGCAAAATACTGCTGGAGGAAGGGGACATGCTCAGAATTTTAAAAAATAGTATTATATGATGAACAAAAAAAAAAACCCTTAAATTTACATCTCAAATATATAGCTTTGATTTTATTATACTGTTTCTTAAATCTTTAAAAGCAAAACAGGAGTGGAAACTCATGAAGGGAGGTAGTCACCTTTGTGCTTCAGGCACATGTTTGTGCTTGAAGGTAACAGCATAAATGTGTCCAAAAACTGTACTGATTTATTAAGACATTCCCATGAGCTTCCTGGTCTGGTTGAAAATGTCCCTGTTCACTGCACAGGGTTGGACTAGAAGACCTTTAAAGGCCCCTCCCAACCCAAACTATTCTATGATTCTACTCTTACGTTTTTCAAACTCCTGGTGACCTGTGTCCTCTGAGACCATGTAAGGGTGACTGTATAGACTGGTCTTCATGACAACTTCCATTTGAGCTAAATTCATTCAAATTCTGCAAGTTCAGCCTTGTGGTAGCTGCACCTCTAACTATAGTGCAGACAGAGTGGGGTGAGTGTTCAGAGTCCGTGATACCTCATGCAAAAGCCCATATTTTTACAAAAAAATCACAACTTAAAACATCACAACTTGTAGCAAATAAGTTCAACCAGGACACAAATCTGTGACAAGACTCATTCACGTTGAATTAATTCTGCAACAAATTATATTAAACAGCAAGCGAATGCCTCAACAGCTTCATAAACAAGGAGCTGCACTGACACTCAAGAGGACACCCAGGTTTCTGACCTTACCAAGAATTTACTTTAGCTCAGGACCAGCCACTTAAAATTCCCTGTACTTGAGATTCATCAGTGAACTGTAAATAACCACATCTGCCATCCTGCAGTGGTGCTGTGTCTGTCATGGCTATAAATGATGCACTCATGTCAGAGACAGAACCTCTGGACAAGGTGGAGCACTTCAAGTGGGATCACTGTTTGACTCTCCCTTTTAAGATGAGTGTATGTCCCCAGCTCTGCAAAAACCTTTCTGCTAGTAAGAGCAAAAAACTCCAATGGCCACAGAAGCAAAAAAAAATTACCTTAAATAAAAACAAATAAATCTCCACTAAGAGCAAGGACAAGCCAGACCTAGAAAGTTTCAGTTCATTGAAATGATTGTTATTTATTTCCCTGAATGTCTGACTTTGTTCAAGAGACACATGTACTTTATGGTAAATAAGCAGAATCACCTGTCTCACCAGCTGCATAAAAGTGAATTTTGCATCAGCGGGGTGTGTTGGTGTGCATGCAGAAAGGGTTATTAGAGAAGAAGTGTTTGCTCACTGATTTATTTGAGGTCACAACCATTGTGCAGTTATTGAAGGCATGTTTTAAACTGTAGTGGCATGAAAATGATAAGCCATTACTTTCTGAATGTAAGGATTTATGGGCAACTGCAGAGATATAAATAATAAAATAAGATCTCATCATAAGATGACCCAGGAGTATGTAAGCCATTTGGGGCAGGGACCATGACAGTACGTGTCTTCTGGAAAGTGTAAAAGGAACCTTGTGGCCTTTGGTCGGTAAGGATCGGATGAACTGATAAAGGAAAGCGCGGGGGTTGAAGTGATTCCTCCCAGTCCCGCTGCTGTCAGGAGGTGTCGGGAGGCGGCAGCACCGCACCGCGGCCGTGTCTGCTGAACCGACCCGCACCGCGCTCCAGCCCAGAGCCGGCTTACAAACATCCCATAATACACGGGGATCTAATGCTGGAGTGAACGCGTGCTCATGCATGAGCTCTACGTTTGAATTCGGGATTGCCCCGTTTACTCAGATAACATCATCAATGGAAAATTACCACTAAGGAAAGCAAAATTTATCTACCGATTTGCTAATATTAAATTATTGTTTGATATATATTACAAATGTATCACATGAGTATTACCTAATCTAACTGCAAGTCTTGTAATTTTCCCAGTGGTATGGAAATGCAGCAGAGCCTCATGGCCTCAAAGAGCTGAGATGCTTCAGGCACTGTCACTGAGCTGACATCCTGGGACGTACCCTGGAAACCAGATTGCCTTCTCAGAGTTGCACCAGTCTTGCAGTATTAAAAGGAACAAGAGCTTACTGCAAGTGCTCCTTTTTCTCCAGTGACAAGGAAATGCTATATGGTTCTCAATTACTTAATTATATAATTGATATTTTTACTATATTCTTTTTTAATGTCCTCTCTGCCTGTTGTTTTCAAACTTAATGATAGTTTTATATCAAGAACGGTTTTTCAGTTTAAATTGGATTGAGACTTTCTACTTTGTTCATAAAGATGATGCAACAGATCTCAAATAACAGTAACCTTTGATCATGTTTGGCACTAGACTTGAGCCAATGATCTCAAGAGAGGAAACATTACCATTTTCATAAGAAGTTAAATCATGGCAATGTTTCAATTAATAGAAACACCCAGATAAAGGGCTTGGTTAGTTCTGAGAAGCTAGAGCTGCCAAGTGGTCTGTGTGTAATGTACAATTACATGCTCTACATAAAAAATAAAATAGATGAGAGTTATGGAAAGTAACTAAAATTAATTCAATAATCCTGAAGCTAAGTTGAACTTGCTATTCCCCAGTATGGTTTGAAACTGCAGAACCGATTTCCATCCCAGTTTTTCCTCCCAGTTATGCAACTGGGATTACTGTGGCCTGCCATGCTTGTTAGAAAATTCCTCTCTTTTACCCTTCTCCAAGCCAAACACAGGGATTCTCCAAGACTGCTGGATGAAAGCAATGCTCTGCAGATCCCCCTCACCATCACTGCCCACTGTGGGCTCTTACCATCACCAGTGTTATGGTTTATGCTACAAATCTGGCCTTCAGCTTTAGAGAATGAGATGGGGGAACTTTTCTTCCTATATATGTGAAGGAATGGTCCGATAGAAGTCACCCTGCCTGTCCTGGTTGCCCAGCATCATTAATCACTGGAGAGGCTATAAAGGAAAGCCTACAAGGTAACATAAATACACTTGGCCCTGCAGAGCTCTTAGGTTTCTTCAATCAATTATTCCCATTACCTGCCTACCAGTTCTGACCCATGGCTGTCTTCCCAATCAGGAACATTTGGGTCTATTTAAAGATGAGCTTCAAATACATAGAGTCATTGTGAGCTCATTAGCTTTCCAACAGCCTTTTGGTTCCAGCAGCAGAATCCAGGCCCTAATATCATACTCCTCTTCCCCTCACATTGTATTCTTCAGCCTTTTTATTCTCAACCACCAAGTCTTTCCTTACATGAAAAAATTTGTCTGGCATCTTTCACTATTTGACACCTGACTCCTCTGGCAGGAAGAGGCTTTTAGAAAAAAATCTTAATACCCAGAAAAGACTGGAGAAATCACTGAGATTTAAGATGTTTATAAGGTCAGGTGTAAGGAGGTAGATGAGGACACCATATAGTGAACTGTGAGGAGGTGATCCCGTCTCCCTGCACATGTCCTTGCATGATAGCCAGGAGGTGTGGAACATCCATGGGTAGGAGTACCCCACTCCCTTCTCCCCTTGATCTGCTTCTGGTGTGCCTGTTAAAGCACTGTCCTGCTGCAGTCTCCGTCAGGCTTACACAAGGCTGGGCCCCAGCAAGGCCTGACAAGTCTAAGATTATCACTCCTGCTTTCTCTGTGTGAAGTGTTAGTGTAATCCCTCTGTGCACTCCAGGCTGGCAGTTGTCTCCTGTATTCTTCAATTTTTTTATTTACCGTTTCTAAGAGTTTACAGAACTATCGATGGTTTTGTAATGAATTAGAAATACTAGTGGAAAGAATAAGTTCTCAATCTTCTAACATGTCTGAAGGCAGCTGAGAAAGGTATCTAAAATTTGAGTCTCAGCCCAAATCTTGCTTTTGTCCTGCCCCTGCTGATGGCATCTTAAGAGTCCATTTTAGAAATAATATTATTATATCTAATTTCTGCTGCAGTAGTAGCCATGTCACAGTGCCACAGGGTAAGTCCCAGTGTGTGAAGAACTATGGTACTCCACTGCTTGCAGCTTCAGGTCCTGCACAGCATGTGAGTAAGGTTAGCGGAGCTTGGCTCATTATCAAATAAATTACTACCTTTAGCAAGATAATGATCTCAAGCCTTCTGCAGTGCAGCAATACTCAAACAATGAATCATGTCCTAGAGTTATCAGGATATGTGCTTCTAGCTTTCCCTCTTTCAGACTGCTGAGTTGCATCAAAAACACCCTAACACAAATCAAATGAATGTGTCTTGGTTTGAGTTTTCCATTTACATGTATTGTATTGTTATCATAATTTTATACTATCCTAGGTGGCACAGAAAGTAGATCCTGAATCTAGGATGGTGGATATGTAATATAATCTGTTGAGATGTGAGCCTTCCTGTGAAAAATGTTCAGGTCTTTCCCTGTATCCCAGAGAAATTTTGCAGATACATACAAATCATAGCCACTGTAAACTATAGTGATTTGTATTGTCCACTGTGTATATCCATATAGATACACATTCAGAATCAGTAATTACTACCTTATTGGGCTTTATGTGGGTGATATTTAATAGACATTTTCCTCTGGCTTAGGTGATGAATAGCTGTGATCCTGGCAAAGGAGCTGCTTTCTCTCCTCCAGCTGCTGTGAAGTTCCCAGGGGAAATAAACAATGCACCAGACAGGCTGGATCCTGCAGCAGAGAAGCAGGGAGATTCCAGTACTGCTCTTGCTAGAGATATTTCCATAGATTAGGGCATATGAGGAAGGAATGTGCTAATAACATCCAGGTTACTAATAAAACTGAATAAATTTGATTCGGACACTGAGGAAATAATAGCTGTATACCCAAATTTACAAACACAAACCCTTTGAATAACACTTAAACTGTTATTTAATTCGACAAGCACTTCAGGAAATACAAAGAATAGGATGATTTAACAGTCCCAGTTATCACTTATAAGCTAGCCAGCCGCAGAACAAATCTGTGCCACCACATTTGCCTGGTGTCCCCCTGATAGCACAAAGTCTTAGTGCAACATAAAACGCAGATTGTCTCCCACCACCGCACATGTTCACCATCTGAGCTTAAAAAAAAAAAATCAAAGCAGTGGTGGTGGAGAACATGCAACATGCCAGAGCAGTAGTAATATAAACCCGTTGTTGCAATGCTGTGGAAAGAGGAGAGGTACAATATAGTTCCCTAAATCACATAGATGTTACTATGTTCATGCCCTTAATCTTCCTGTGAAAGTGACAGTTGTTGAGAAAACTTATTTCTGTGAGAAATACAAGATGGCCTTTAACTCGAGAGTGAGGGTAGTGTTGGAAAACTTTCAAAAATCCTTTACTGTGGCCTTGATCATTAGCTAACACTTGCTGTGCCTCAGTTCCCACATCCCTACAAGGACCAAGCATTTGGACAACACTGTCAGGTACATGGTGGGGTTGTCCTGTGCACGGCCAGGACCTGACCGTGTGGGTTCGTTCCAACTCAGGATATGCTACGATTCTAAAGAAACTGGTACCACTTCTGGGCCTCGGAAGGATGTTAGCAGCTCCACAACTTTTTCCTTGTGCCAGCTTTGATTACGAAAATGGGTCAGCACCTCCGAGATCTACTCCTTTGCTTTGATAAGAACAGTACGCGAGGTTACGTGTTTCAAGTGCTTTCCGGACTTTCAGGCACGACCACCAGGAGGTCAGCATACATCCGAGAAGCGAGATGAGCGCATTTCCTCTCCGTCCGCCGTGCCCTCGGTCCAACACCATCTGGGAAGCTAATGGGGGAGCCGAGGGGGAGATCAGACAGCCCGCTGCCGCCCGCCGGGGCACGGCTCGGCTCCTAGGGCTGGCGGGGGTGGTTTGAAGGAGGAGAGAAGCAGCAAACCAAAGAGCAGCGGCAGCCCGGGCGGGGCGGGCTCCTGCCCCTCGCCGCGCGGAGCCGCCGCCGCCCGACAGCGCCGGTGTGCGCGGAGCGCCCGGGAGCGGGGCCGCCAACCCGGCCCGGCCCGGCCCGGCCCGGCCCGGCCCGGTGAGTCTGTCCGGGGGGGCGGGAGGGCGGGAAGGGCCGTGCCCGCCTTCGGGACGGAGCGGTGGTGTGGCTGTCCCCGGGTTCTCCTCACAGGGTAACTTTTGTGTTGTGCGCCTTCTCCGTCTCGGTGGGTACCGGCCACCGGCAGGGTCGGGCCCCTGAGGCGGGGCACTGCGCCCACCAAAGTTCCTGCAGAGCTTTGGGCATCCCTCTCTGTGCAGCCCCGGCGGGAGGCGAAGGCGCGGGGCGCCGGGAGCGGCGGGAGAGCGGCCGCAGGGACTCGGCGGGAGCGAGCCGTGTGATCAGAGAGCTCTCGGCCATCGCCCTTTGCTGGTGCCACAGCCCCGCTGTCCTGGGGCCAGCGCTGACCTCCGACATGTACAGTCCGTGGAAAATGCATCACTGAGCTTTGCTGCACGTTCGGTGTTACACGGCTTGGGCTTAAAACTTCCTTGTCTTTCTTCTGAGATACACAACATCTCACTAACGAGTACAGAGAGGAGGAGGGAAGTTTTCAGTGGAGCTGAAGAAGGGGTATTTTCAGTAGAGCTGCTCTTCATGTGTGTGGGCATGTTTTTTATGGTGGCCAGCAGGTATTTGTAGCTCAAACCAGAGTGAGCCAGGACTGTGATACTGGAAGTCAGTGGTCTGTAAAACTGACGTGCAGAACATGAGCCTTAGTGGCCTTGGCATCTTCAGCTTGGCAGTCTCCCACTGAAACAGTTCTTTTGGGAACTGCCATGCTAAAATCCTTCAGGAAAATAGGACATGTTGCTATTGGCATCTCTTACGTGGTCAGGCAAGATGAGCAGTGTCTCTAAGCAAACATTACTATTAATATGTTTTTAATGAGTGCTGTAGGCCTCACCCATACTCAGTGCATCTCCTTCAGGCGCAAGTGTTTGCCATGAGCTGCCAGGCAAGGATCTGAGCTGCCATGAAAGCAGCTCATGGACAGGAGAGCCGCTATTGTGTTGTGTGAGGTTTTTTAGTTTGGTTTGGTGATGATGGTAATGCTCTTCTGCAACTCTGACTAAAGTGATTCTGGCTACCTTCATAGGCATCTGCTTTTAAAATCAGATTTTCCTTAGTGTAAGTGAACGCGGTTCTCTCAGTCCTCAAAAGTAGAGCATAGAAATTAGGAATAGAAACTTCAAGCCTTCTCTTCAGCCTCGTTTTCAGCACAATAGATGCTTCATGCTGCTCTCACGTGGGAACTGCACATATTTAGTGTGCTTGCCACAGATGTGGAGAGACGTGAATTGATTTCCCAAATTCAGAGAACCAATGTGAGTCCTGGGACCAGCCCTGAGGGTTTCTTGACTCCCAGCTCTAGATGACACTATTTTTTGCTTGCATGACTTGGGTGTACGAGACTCAGTGATCTGTGTTCACACCAGGGGCGTCTGCAAGGAAGAAGCAACCTGTGCACACCGAAGGCATTGAACTTGTTTATCAAGAGCTCAGGTGGTGCCCCTCCCCACCTAGCTCTCTTCCTCTCCTTGTTGCTTGGAGCATTACTATATACTAAGAACACATTTTTTCTTTTTCTTTTTCTTTTTTTTTTTTACGCTACCTTCCCTGCCTCAAGTCAGGCTAAATATCCCTGGTCAGGGACTGAGGAACTTGGTTTTCTTGAGTAATTGTTTTGGGCCATGTGATGACTAGGGTAACCAAAAGCTGCATGTCCTGCTCCCCTTTTGTTTTTTTGTTGGTGCTATCCATGGCAGTAAGGGCTCTTGTGTGTCTCTGCATGATGTCTCAGAGGGATGCCAATGCTTATGATTCTTCTTGCATGGCAATGACTAACACTGGAAAGGAATCTGATCCACAGAAAACTAACAATGGTGTTTCACAAGCTGATCTCACTAATTTCTGAGTTTGTTTTTCAAGAAAAACTGTATGGTTTTCCAAAGGACAATTTTAGTCTGGCTTTTGCAACTGTCTACTTGCTGACTGTGGTTTCAGTATCTTGGAGCTTGCCTGCAAATGAATTAACACAGGTATATGAACTCCATGAAGAGCCTGCATGAGTGTCCCTGCTATCCTGTGCTGTCCTGTCCTGTCCTGCTCACTCTGCTCTGCAGAATTGCAATTGCAATCCATAGCAGTGGTGCAATGGAAAAGGAAGCTGAAAAAAGCTTCTGGCTTGTTCCTTTAGATCCCCTTTAAAATGGACTGTTGGGTGGGCCAGCTTTTTCTCTCCCAAGTGTTATTACAATCCATTTATACTGGGGAAAAAGCAGGTTTGCTGCCAGGCAGCATATTTTCCATCGGCACTTGTAATTGTTGGGTGGCGGAGAGAGGTAGAGACTCTGGTTTCCAGGCTAGAGGGAGAGAGCGTGGCCAGGGTGTGCACTGGGTAGCATCGTCATGTGCCCAACCATGAATTCCAGGTTTTGCAGGGATGTGGGCTCAGCTGTGTAAGCAAAACCTTCTGCCCACTCACTCCTTGGAGCAGGCAGGGAGGCAGGTAGCCAACCTTCAGGCAGCTTGAGGGATGGAGAGCTGGCCTGGGGTGTAGCTGCAGCAGGGCTCTTTTTTTAGCTTGTTTATACTTACACACACACATGGGCCGTGCAAAGTTGGCTGAGCCAACCTTGACCAGCAGCAAAACAGGTTTTATTGCCATGACCTGAAGGCCAGATAAGCTGCTGAGCTTCGCTGGAGCAGGGACAGCTTTTATTTCTGTCAAGGAGGGGAGGCTCTTGTGTAGGGCTGACTCAAAACAAACTCAGTTGTTCAGACTTCCTCGTGGAAGCAGTATTAAGAAGGCTTATGCAAGACAAAGAGGTGATTCGAGGTAGCCAGCATGGTTTCACTGAGGGCAAATCATTCCTGACCAAGCTGGTGGCCTTCTATGGTGGAGTGACTGCAATGTTTGGCAAGGGAAGACAGACTGATTTAATTTACCTAGACTTCTGTAAGACCTTTGACATGATTCCACACGATACCCTCATCTCCAAATTCGAGAGAAATGAATTGGAAGGGGTGACTGTTCAGTGGATAAGGATTTGACTGGATGGACACATCCAGAGAGTTGTGGTCATTGGCTCTCTGTCCAGGCGAGAGCCAGTTGTGTCCCTTGGGGACTGGTGCTCTTTAATACCTTTATCAGTGGCATAGTGAGATCAAGTGCACCCTCAGCAGCTTTGCAGATGACACCCAGCTGAGCGGTGCTGTTGGCACAACAGAGGGAATGGATGGCATCCATGGAGACCTGGACAAGCTTGAGAGGTGGGCCCACAAGAATCTCATGAAGTTCAACAAGGCCAAGTGCAAGATGCTGCACCTGATTTGGGGCAACTCCAGATATGAGGACAGACTGGGAGAACTCATTGAGGGCAGCCCTGTGGAGAATGACTTGGGGTCTCTCTGAATGAAAAGCTGGACTGACCCAGCAATGTGTGCCCACAGCCCAGAAAGCCAGCCGTGTCCTGGGCTGCTTCCAAAGCAGCATGGCCAGCAGGTCAAGGGAGGGAATTCTGCCCCTCTACTCCACTCTGCTGAGACTCCATCTGCAGTGTTGCATCCATCTCTGGGGTTCCCAGCACAGGAAGGACATGGAACTCTTGGAGCAGGTGCAAAGGAGGCCACAAAGATGATCAGAGGGCTGGAGCACCTCTCCTATGAAGACAGGCTGAGAGAGTTGTTCAGCCTGGAGGTTCTAGAAGAGACATCATTGTGGCCTTCCAGTACCTATAAGGTTCAGTCAAGGTCTCTCCAACATCTATGCACATAGTTGAGGGAGACCCTAACTTAAGCTCTCTCTTCTGAGATTTGAAAATTATCTTAACAAGTGAATTGTAAGTCCCAAAGCAACAGTTCCTGCACAGCATTTAATAGCTCCTTTCCTCCAAGCAGATGCACCTGCTCTACCTCACTGGCCCTGAGCCACCATGAGACCAGACACTGCAGGCCCTCAGGGCTTACAAATATCCACTGGGATATTACAGTGCAGATCCAGACCGTTGAGGTTTGGGGTGTCTTTCTCCTGTGTTCAGCACAATGTACTGCTGGTGGTGGTGTTGTGGCAAAGGTTGAGCAGAGGCACCAGCAGCCCTGCAAGATGGGAGGGCTGAGCAGAGCCCATTTGCTCCATCTGGCCTCACAGTGGAAATTCCACAGAGAAGTGAAACTGTACACACAGTCTGGTCAAAGCAGGTACGTGGGAGGAGGGAGGTGAATTGAAGGAGTTCAAGAGAGCAAGGCATGTGTCAACCTAATGCTGAGCCCTGGAGCCTGAGCCCTACTGTAAAGCCCAGCTCAGCCCACACTGATCATTTCATCAGGCTTTGGATGAAGACAGTGGGAAGGTTTGAAGTGGTGGTAGCTGGAAATGAGGGTGGTGCATTCCTCCTCCCCAGCCCATTTGTGCACAGCTGGGTAATGTCTCTGTTGTCTGCCTGCAACCAGCTTGTTGAGTCCTCTCCTGCTTCTGGTTGGGGGACTTTGTTTCCTGTTGCATATAAAATTTCTTCACTTCTCTATCCTAAAATATTGTAGTTTATCTTTTGTGGTTCTGTGTTTCACATCTTCCTGTGCTCTTACGCTTGCTTCCTGCCTCTTCTGTGTTTTCTGTTTCTCCCATTAGCTCTCTAAACCCAACTCCCCGAGCAAGTATTTCTACCTTACAAGCTGCTTACAGTAGCTAGATGCTTTTCTAGACAAACTAATCCCAGACAAAACTGTCCCAGTCCTTGCATTTATGCAGCTGCTCATTTGACCCTAATCCATTTTAAAAGGAGAGTGCTGGTGGGTGAGGATGGAGTCAGAGGAGGAGGTCCTTGCTTGCTGACAGGTCTGCAAGGCTGAGAGACCCACGGTGTGATCTGCACACTTTCCCATGGGAGAAGCAGCATTTTAACTCTTCCCTGATCACTTCAAACTGATTATTTCTGGTCTCTTGAGCTTTTATGATAATTTTATTAGGTAAGGGCATATGAGTTAATCTCTCTTTTAATCAATCCCTAATTTAGATAACTGCATTATGTACCCATCTTCTGCCTTCACTTCCTCATTCATTCTCTTTGTGTTTTGCAGACTTCCTGGCTGTGCTTCAGTGGCGGGTGACTGAATTTAGTCTTCTCTGCATCACAGTGATGGTAGTAATGTGAAGTTTAATGAGCACCTGCAAAGCTGTGTAACAGGTAAGTGCTCCAGGGGTCATTCTTCCTTCCAGATTTGATGGGATTTTAAAAAGTTTCTTGATGGGCTCTCACTAGGAGATCTTGAGCCTTGCAGCAGAAATGCTGAAAGGAAATTGGTGTGGCTCATATTTTAGAAATGTTCCCAGCAGTGAGGGAGACAGCTTCTTGCAAAGCAAAAGTAGCAATGTTGTGAAGGTTTAATCTGGAAATGGCTTCAGCGTGGAAGATCAGTGTTAAAAGCCTCTCTCTTCTGGACTTTCAATATAAACTTGTTTTTATTTGACTGCTTGGTACAGTTGGGATCTAGTCAGAGAGTGATGGCAGAAGAAAGGGTCCAAAGCTTTGCTGACATCAGCTACTGATGCATTTTCTGCTGTGCAGGAGAACTTGCCAGAAGTACCTTACCCAGACTGGGAAAGTACTGGAATTCCCCTCTTCTAAGTGTTAGAGGGAGAGAAATGCCTGGGAGTGCCTGGACAACTTCCAGATGATCAAGGGTGACAGCAGCGGCAGACAAAGGGAAACTGTTTTCACAAGCCAGCGATGTGTAGAGTTTTCACGTTTGTATGAAAACCCCTAAAAACATGCTGAAAGGAGAACTGCTGGGTGAAACCAAGATGTCTGGCAGCGCTGCTCTGCGTGTGACAGGAGGCTCTGTGGGTAACAGTGGTGGGAAGGCAAGAACCAGAGCTGATGACAGAGGGAACTGCCAGAGCAGCAGTCCTGGCTGCCACAATGTCCTGCTACAGCTCTGAGTACCTGTTAGTTCATGCTTTCCACGTGATTTTTTTTTTTTTTTTAACTTATTTATTCTGGATCTGTGTTGGGTGGTGTCTGTCCCCTTTTTCCCATGACAGAGTTCAAACAGCTGCTCTGCTCTAGCAAAGCTCAGCTCACAGAGTTCCCTGGCATGCTCCTCCAGCCAGCCCTGATCAAAGCTGTGAGAGCTGGCCCACTGCCATTCTCCTGTGTGTAAATGAAGCTCTTTCTCTTTTTCCTTTCCATTCACCATCTTTCATTATTATCCCTCCTCCAGAGTCAGGTTTTTCTGGCTGATCTAGCACATTATTTGTATCAGCAGTATTTGCCTCAAGGCAGAGATGCTTTTTCAGCATTTATAGGGAAAACGTCTGGTGCATCCCACTGCCATGTATGTGGCTCAGGAAAACCAAGCATGGTGTTGGCAAGCATGAGGACCATTGCAGCCAACTGTTGCAGAATTTAAGCCCTGTTAGGCACAGTCTCCAACTCATAGGGTTATGCTGGTTGCCTGGCAAAGGAAAACTTACTGTTCCCTCACTTTTGAAACCAGGGGAAGAGCACATAGAGAAGGTTCTTGTGCCCTGAGCAGGAAAAGGGACATGAGTTATAAGGTGTCAGCTGAGCCACCTGTGTCACCAACTCATCTTTTCATGGGTTGCCTCCAGGGATGGTGGGTGCCATCAGTTGAAAAGGAAGAGTTTGTGGTCAAACCCAAATAAAAACAATGTGAATTGGCTTCAGAATGCCTTGCTTTCAGCTCTTCCAAATTGCAGAGGGTTTGGTGATGAGTGGTGAGCACCTGATGAGGAGTGGGACCAAATGGTTCCCACACTGTCTGCAAGGAGGTGAAGCAGCTCCCTAAGACAAGATACCACCTGCCTGTGCCAGGATCCCAGCAGGGATCCATACAGCTTGTTTGGAGAAAGCACATGCAGTGGTAAGGAGATTTTCCTGCAGGTAGGGGCAGCTAAGAAGTAGTCTAGACTGCCTTGAGAAGCAGAGATTTGCTGGAAGTTTTTCAGAAAAAAGTAAACAGAGACTTGCCAGAAATCATCCAGGCACAGTGTAAGCCGTGCGTGTAGGCAGAGGGAAGAAACTGTATTGCTTTTTCAGACCTCCTTTTTCTCCTATTTTTTAAGCTCTTGTAGAGTGTTAACACATACCAGAGGTGGAGCTGAGGAGATGTTCTCAAACTTAAAATGTCACACTTGATATTCACACTATAGTGCTTCCCAGAGGAGCTTGATCTTCCATATCTGCATCCAGAATGCTTCGATCCTGATCTATTTCCTCCTGGATGTTCAGGTACCTTACTGCCACTGGTTTCGGAGGAGAGTTTGATTTCTAAAGGCCTCTGGGGATTTAGCAACCAAATACCTTGGGACTGTTAGAAATGTGAGGGAAAATACTTGAAGTTTCAGCAGCACAGACACCTCTGCACTGCAGATTGCAACTCATGGTAATTAAAAATTACCCTTATCTTCCAGTCTTGTGGGGGCAAGGATGGAAGGTATGTCTTTATTTTGAGTAGCTGGAATCCACCAGTTGACCCTCCCCTCCTGTAACACAAAATGGCACAAATTATCTGGCACAGTAGGTGACTTAAGGACAGAGCTCTAGTGTGGTCCCACCTAGTGAGATGGCTATGCTCAGTCTAAGAACCATGGCAATGCTCTTCTGCAGCCAAAGACAAAAGATGGTCTGAAGGTGCTTGGATGATGTTTATCCCACCTTCCTGTTGACTCATAGCTGCGTCGTGCTCTTGGAATAGGTGCAGGGTTATGATCTCACACTCTGAGGGAGTTACAGGAAGAAATGTCGACTGAAAGGGAGGTATTTGTGTGCTAAGTCATCCACAACACGTGCTCTCAGCTCAGCCTTGTATTTGCTACTAGTCTTGGATGCTTTGGGTCTCCCATGTGGAGGTGGAGGCTTTGTTCCTTGCCAAGCTCCTTGCCTGCTGCAGCAGAGGGGTTTTTGTGCCCGTGAGCAGGGGCCCCACAGCTATGAGTCACAGTTCCCATTACGTTGTAACTTAGCCTTTAAGTGAGCCGAGAGGCTGTCCCTTGGCTTTCAAACAAAGCCTTCCTTTGTTGTGCTTATGGTATAAAGAAAGCAACCGTATGTGCTCACCCCAACATCCCAAATGAAAACCACGTGGCTTCACAATCTTAGTATGTGTGTTTGAAACTCTGCTGCAGCCCTGCAGGTTACATCACTCCTTTCCCCTTGGATCTTTTAGTTTTTCTTCCCAGCGTTCAGTTTGCAAATTCTTCAGGGAAACAAAGAGCTTAGAGATGTTTTGTTTTCTTGGTAAGAAGAGGGGACTGAGCAGAGAGCACATGCAAATTATTAAATATGGGTGCATGTGGCAATAGGCCGATTCATTCCCTTGGGTGAAAATGGCTCTGGGTTGATGGCCATGAGTGCTGAAAGGATAAGCTTCATGGAAATGTTGTATGGAAGTGGGGCAGTTTGTTTTCTTGTATGACTTTCTTGTATGACTTCTGCTGCTTTTTATTTATTCAAACTCATTTTGAAGAGCGGGATTAGCCAGAAGTACTCTGCAGCCAACATATTTGTGTGCATGCGTCTGTCTTGGCAGTTTTTAGGTTTATGGCAAGTGAGCCAAGACTGGGATTTCTGCTTCCCAAAGCATTTGTGTTGTTTCTCCTGATCTTTTCTAGAGTCACTAGGTAATGAAGTAACAGGGTTTGATTCTTCCTCAGAGTCTGTGTGCAATGCACAGTGTCTCTGCTTAGATCAGGGAGTCATCCTGGTCAGAGGCAAGGAAATGGGGCAATGCAGTAAAAGTGCTCTTCTTGTTCTCTCTTCCTTCCACACCCTCTACCCATCCCTGCAGGGGCTTTCACAGGCTGATGGGTTGTGTTTTGTTTTTTACTTTATTTAAAGAACTATATTGTGTTTAAAAAAAAAAAGCTGGGATTTCAGGCAATGGAATAAAGCATTGCTTTTGATTTCTGTGGTGATGTTTTGGCAACAATAGCCAGTTCTTAAATACAGTTTTTTCCCCTATTGTTTGAATACAAACAGCAGTGACTAGTTAGCAAAACAATGGTCCAATATCACACAAACCTTCAACCCCATCCAGCGTTTTTGAGTTCTGTTTAAGCACATATTTGGCCCTGCTGGTCTCTGTGAGTGTGGCTTTGTCACTGAGTCGAGAATGTGATGGAGTAGATCTCAGATCAGCCAAATTCCCAACCTGCAATGACAATTTCTTCTTGCTGTGTTTTTGTTTGGTGTGGAAGTGTCTGGCAGCTATTGTGCTTTCTGCTGTCTGTAATACGTTAATGCTCATGGTTCATGACTGAAATGGGACTTCATAGTTTCACATGTAAAACGTAATCACACTGCAAGTCATGTCTGAGCCCTGTCAATATCCACATGTGCTCTTTTTTAGATGTGCTGAAGTGCTGTGTCCCTGCTGGGAAATCAACTTTATTAGAAAGTTTCCACCAATTCTTTTAATAACTAAGCATTCCTTCCAATGGGTGTACAGTTAAGTTGTATGTACAAGGATGCATATGCTTACCACAGGATGAGGAGAGCCAGATTAACCACTGCCTGATTTAACAGCAGTGGTGTGGGTTTTTTCCGCCTTGCTGAGAATTAAGTGGGGAAAAGGGAGGCAGATTTAAACAAACATCTTGGCAATTGAACCCTTTCTGTACTCACCACCTCTCCCTGAGGTGACTGCCAGGCCAGATCCATGAGCCATGGCTTCCTCACATGCAAGGAGCTGTTGTGTGGCTGAAGGGGTGACAACCAGAGTGGGGCCCAGCGTGAGCACCAGGTGGAGGCCAGAGAGCCTGTGTGCAGTGACAGTGCTCCATACATTGTGGTTGACACTATCAGGCTTTTGGTGGAGCAGCAGGGGTGTTTGTCCATCTGTGCTGATGAAAGCGTGTGCAAGGGAATGATCAACTATTGCCCAGGGTCCCATCATGTTGGGTTAGAGGAAGAGGGTGCCAGTAAGGGTGGTAAGTTAAGGGTTTTTTCTTTGTGTGTGTCTTTTCTCCTCCTAAACAAAAAAAAAAAAACCAACCAGCCAACCAAACAAAAACAGAAAAAAAAAGCCAAAACCAACAAAACCCACAAAAGTTTGGTCTACTCTGTGGATACTAAAAGGCTAGCAGAGAAATTTTCTAGCTTTCTACAGCCACCTGTGAAAGTCTCCATTCTCACGCAGCCTAGCTGGGAAACAGTTTGAGATTTTGTAAACTTCTCACAGGTGCAGGTTGTTGTGGAGATCGCTTTGGTACACTGGAAGAAATATTTTGGAAATGGGTGTTATACTGTTCAGCCAATCACACTGGTAGGTGGTTGATCAATGGACCAATCATATCATTCCTCTATTGCGAACCAAGTTATAAAAAGACAGATTTAGTTCATTAATAAAGGGGGGCCATTTTATCCTGGACTTGAATTCTGTGTCGTTCCTCTCGCCAGAGCACTGTCAGTGCCCTTCACATGCTTATCCCCCCCGAATCTGCCTGCCCGTGGGAAGGGAGAGCTATCTAGTCCTGTACACAGGATGAGCATCAGCATTTCCTTGGAAATACCTGCTCTGGTGACCTCCAGGAGAAAAATATTGTTTCCGAAAGTCCACAGCAGACCTGTTGGGCAGGATGTCCGACTCGGGCTGCGCGACTGACCCTGTTGGCACTGCAGCAGGCCTGGGACAGGATGTCCACGGATATTACGAAAGGCTAACGTTCTCAATCAAACAGCAGAACAATAGCTATCAGGCAACTGGCCTTGTCCAACTGCTGTGCTGTGGCCAAGCAGCTAATCTGGGGTGTGGCTTCCAGGCATGGTTTGGAAGGACGTTGCTGTGCCATACCCGACTGCCGTAGTCCTGGGCAGGGCAGCTGGCTTGTCCTGGTTTTAAACGTGGCTGTGTTACCAGTGTCAACATCCAGGCCCCTGCACCTCATGTATTGGTGCATTTGGTTCTTCCCCACTTGTGGCTTTGGTAGAGAGCCAAAGACAGAGCCCAATCCCATCTGCCAGGGCTGAACCAGTTGAGATTGTGCTGGCAGCTGGAATTCAGTACTTTGTCTGTAGCACTAATTTAATGCTCAAAAAACAGGTCAGAACATGAGTTAGAGCTGCTGTGGCTGGCACTGTTCTGTCCCAGTCGACATCTCATCCCACTGACGTCCTGCACACAGCTTAATTCATAGGAGCTGAAAGTTCAAGTGGAAGAAAGCACAAGCTGGTGCTGCTCAGGCTCTGTATTGGATTTTTATCCCTTAGTTTTCCTGTCTGGGCTGTGTGTTCTGCAGCTGACTGTGTGCTCAGGAGATGGGAGAGCAAGAGCTTGTCCTGGCTGCGTTGTGCTGTGTGGGTATGGGGTTGTCTAAGGAAGTGCCTCTGTCCAGGTTTTTGGCAGGAACAGTTATACTGACCTGCATCTCTGCATTGCCCATTTTCCTGTCATTGTGTGAGTTTCTTACAAATCAGAGGTTGTAGTCGCCACTAAGAGAAAACCTGATTTCTTTTAGTGGCAGCTGGATCATATCTGAATACCTGCAGAGGTGGCAGTGATACTTGCAAGTTGGAGAAGGATATGGTGCATTACTAAACGCTTTCAGCAAACTTTTATTCTTGCCTAGATCTCTGTAAATGCAGCAGAAGCTTTTTTCAGACTATACACTCAAAGGTTGAAAGGTAATTTGTTTACTGTTGTGCAGCAAGAGAAGGAATCACAGAGCTCCCAGAAGCTCAACGGTGAGGAAGTGCAGCTGAGCTGAGCCTGAAACCCTTCACACTGAGGTTCGCATCTCTCCAGTAAGAACGTCCCAGTTGCAGATTAGTGGATGGTTTGATGTGTTAATCTCAGTCAAAACAAGTAGCAGAGTCCTTTCCAAACCTCAAGGATCTTCCCAATGAGAGAGTCAGAAATCATATTTGTTCCCATGAAAGTTCTGGTTTTAAAAATTTGGCAGCTTTCAACGAAAAAGGCCTCCCAACCAGCTGTATTTTCTATCATCGACTTGAAATGCCTCTTTTCTTGCAGCCTACCAAAGCAAAACACAATGTAGCAGCCACCTATTCATTGCCTTTTGTGTCAGACAGATTGCAGGAAACAATCGAGTGTGTTGTAAGTGATGTCTTGGCGTGTTCCAGTGTAATACTGAACTGCACTCAGTGGCTTGACTTGGGTTTTTCCAATTTAAGAATCAAAGCTTCAGCTCTCTCCTACCTGGTTTACTGCTGAACACCAGCCAGAGCATGTTTTGCTTACCGTGATTCAAAATCTAGAGGAATAAAATGGCTGAAAAAATAAAGCAGTATGAGGAACTCTGGAGTAAAGGAAGGCACTGTTAATGAAAGAGAAATATTTTCCCATGTCTTCAGAGAAGGTAGAGGGTTATCTGGGCTCAGAGCACACGAGCAGCCTGCAGAGGCAGATTGCAAGCTGCCGTCTCTTTCTTTCCTTTGCCAGGTTGAGCAGGAGGCAAAAGGGTCTGAAGCCGCTATGGAAAAGGGTGTGAGGAAGGCTTGGGGATGTCAGAAATTAAGCACATTTAGCTGGAAGGGACAGGATGTTGTTATGACTTTGAGCATTATCATCTCCATGAAGGACTTTGCTGCTCCTGCCGGGAAATGCCCTGTGAAAGGGTGGCTTGGGAAGGGGGAGAGCACACATTGCCACAGGGCAGCATCTGCCTCAGGCTGGTCCACACAAACCCTGTATGACCTCTGTGATGCTGTGAAGAGGAGAAGAAGCTGAAGGCGGAGCTGCTGCTGCCTGGCTCTGTGAAGGCTTCTTCCTGTGCTGTTTCCCTTTCCTTATGCTCTGCTACCTGGAACTGTGCTCTCGGTGAGCCAAACATCACTAAATTGGCAGCAAAGGGCTAGGGTGAGAGCTGGCCTCCCTCTGCTTGTGGCTTCATGGCACCAACCTGAACTGTATGACAGCAGCATCACCTTTCCCCTTCCTCTCTTGGGGCTTCCTGCATCATCCAGGACCTGCTCTGGTGCTGGTCAGGATCCTCCAGCTGAGGAGGCAGCTTCAGATTTGAAAGGATGAAGGCTAACCTGCCTGGGAGCTGAAGGTGGAGGGCTGAAGGTGCCCTTGGTGGACCCTTTGAACATACCAAGTGCTGCAGGATGCAGCTGATGTTTGTAATCAAGCAGCAGTGTGATCAGCTGTTTTTATCTCTTGAGTGCTCACTCCCAGCTGGAGGGTGGGATGGTGTCTGCCCCCTCACTTCCCAGGGTTGTGCAGAGTGGTCATTAACCTTAAACTCGGTGAAGGCCCTAGTCACTGCAGGAGTGAGTGGCACAGAAAAGCCCAGAAGGAAACTAATTCTAGTGCCAGAGGCAGGTTTGAACAAGTAGCATCACATGCTGGGCAGTGAGCAGAGACAGCTTTACATCAAGATAGTGAGATTTCACATACCCTGGCCCTTCTCCCTTTCTCAAGCAGCTTTCTTTGGTCTTCCTCCACCTTTCCCTGCTTCGTGCCCACAGAAGAAAGGGAGGGTCTCTGCATTCTCACCTGGCCCAGGGAGCAGGGCAAGGGCTGCTTTGGCTGCTGGCAGGAGTGGCCTGCCTGTGGTGCAGACTGTGGCACCCATTGGGGGGTCTTTGGAGCCCCAGGACTGCCACAAGAGGTTCTGCAGAAGGTAGGTAGGATGTAAGCCTGTTACTGAGTCCAGATGTTGTTTATACTTTAAAGGAAAAAACTGTCAGGGTGAGAAATTCAGAAAAGGTTGCAGATTGCTTGGAGAACTTGCTGTTTAAAAATTTACGAACAACTTTTATTTTTTTCCCCCATATTTGAAATGTTGCTAAATTTGATACATAGATTGAAAAATTGCCATTTCTCTTTCTTAGTCTCCAGTTTGGAAAGGTTTGGACTCTCTCCCTCTTCCCCACACAAAAGCTGCCTCAGCCTGAGCAGGCATAAATATTTTTATCCGGCTTAAATAGCTTGGGCTGGAGTTAAAAGCAAGGGGGAAGAGCAGCCTTTGTTATGGGGAATGCTGGAGCGCCATAGCAGGCAGTGCTACTGGTTTCACCTGTATTGTTGAGTCTTTCTTATTAGCCAGGAAAGCTGTGTCTGAGAGATGTGGGAATGCTCTGCCCGTACCACTCTTGCTGCTGCTGAGGCCAGGCTCCACTGACTTCAGTCACTGAGCACCATTAACCTTAAACCTTAACTGAGGTTAATGTTTGGCTTCATTTTCTGGAGTCAGTAGCTACAGTAGCAAAAGGGCAGTTTTGACCAGCAGAACTCGCTCTGGGCTGAAAACAGATAGTCCTCTCACAAATCCACATGATGTGACCATCTTGTCACTTCCAGTTTCCAGAGGTTGCCTGTAGGGTTTGCTGAGGGCAGAGGTTGCATGCAAGTTCCCTAACCCAATCCTGCAAAATGAGCTGGGGTATCCTAGAATGTCAGTGTGACCTGGCGTGAATTCAAGTGAGCCAGCCAGTGATGGACTCGGGGATGTCTGGCCTAACTCCTGCTGCTAGCAGAGCTTTGGGACAGGTAACTGTGGCAGCAGTGTGCCCATGGGCAGCTGGGCATGAGAAAGAAGATCCTAAAGAAGCTGACTTCTTTCAGCCTTACGCATCTTAGAAGTAATGTGGTAACAGTAAAACATTTCATGTGCAGGGACAGTGGTCTAGCAGAGCAGAGCAGTGATGTCATCCTGGTCAAGACTGCAAGAAGAAGGCACCTGGCCCCTGGCCATGTTATTTTTAAGCTTGGAAGGCACATGTGGTCTGCAAGAGCATAGCACTAAGGAAGGGAACTCACGAGCGCTTCCTGCCCTGCCCCAGCAAACTGATAAAGCCCTTTGCAATGCAGGGTGACTCCAGTTTATTTTTAAAATGTGCCCAGGCATGGAGCTCACTGAATAACTGGAACACCCGGATTTGGACATTAATTCATCTTTAATTTGTTGCCTGATGAATTAAAGAGTTAATGTAAATGTAAAAAAGGACAGGATAGGGCCACAAACTATTTCCAGAGCAATGTCTGCATAAGAACATTTAACTGTGCATGTGCATGGCATCTAAAAAAAGGGTAGTTGGTAAATGTTACACAGGGAGGGGCATGGAGCATTATCCTGAGCACCGTGTGAATTTTCTTGCTGCTTGGACAATGCATCTCAATCCTGTTCCCTTCCCTGGTTATTCCAGTCCCAGCCCTCTCATAAGCAAAGATAATTGTGTGCCGAAGGATACAGTTCCCATGTACAGTAAATGCTCACATTGAGGAAATCCAGGTTCCTGCAGTCAAAACCAGCAGTTTGTTGTGCAGTTATGATAACAAGGTCCACTGGGATGCATTTATCTTTATTGTGTGCCCTGTGGAGGCATAAATGAGATTGCCAGAGATATTTTCCTTCTTGCCCAGATGCTGGGACAGCAGGATTGCTGTGGCACCAAAACATGCTGGGTTCAAGCCAGGAAGGAGCTATTCCAGGGGGTCAGAATTACAGCCCTGACCTCCTGGAGCACACAGAGTGCCTCACCATCTCTTGGCTCTCTATGAAACAGCTTCAATCCCACAGCAGAATTACTTAGGAATGAGATTGCTATTTCTGGTCTGATTGATGAAGTATTTTATTGATAGACTTTATTTCTGTAACAGAAACCCTTCTCTCTCAAGCACTTTTGAGGCATTAAAGCAGCTGTGCTAAAATTTCCCAGCTGGAAGAAGAAATATCCCTGCTTGTCTATCTTGTCCTTCTGATCTCCCTGTGCTGGGACTGAGAGGTGATACTGCTAGAAAGAGGAAGTGGTGAGCTTCCAACATCACAGCAGTGGGTGACAACTTCAGATTGTACTGCCCTGGGCAGGCACTTGGGCTCTTGATAGTGATGCCAGCCCTCCAGAAACAGAAATGCCAGCTGGGAGGAAACAGGCCAGGCTTTAGCCTGAGCACCATCTGGCCCAGCCCTCTGGGAGGCCTTGTCACCACCAGGCAGAGACCCTGGCAATGGCACCATGTCCCAGAAAGTTGGGAATTAAATCCTTTCATTGTGAGCCCCATGGCACAGAGAGATTTATTAAATGTGGGGTTGGAGCAGCAGAGCCAGTAACCACACAAAGTCACTCCAAAACACCATAGTGGTCTCAGTCATGCCAAGGGCATGGGACTGTTGCTGGCACATGGCTGGGGTGTGACTCACAGCCTTGCTGAGGTCACTGCTAACAGGAGTGAGCTGGCTGCAAGCACAGCTGTTAAGGGGCTGCTTGGGGGAGATGGCTTAACCATGGTTTTTACTAATGTCTTCCACAGGTCAGTAGTGTCATAAGCACCAAAAATAAGCAACCTGATGCTTTTAGAACTACTGAGCTAAAGGAAACCCTTTCCATTTTAGCAGAGTCTCTGCCCTTCTTCTGGGGAATGTGATCATGAGGCATCCTGGGGGCCAGGAGGGTTTGCCACAGCCTGATGCTGGTGGTGCTGAAAGGCAGGAAGAGCTTTGCCTGTAGTTCCTGCTTAGAAGCACAAAGCTGTGCAGGCTTGTTCCCACTCATGTGTGCCTCATGTGTGAAGGCTGCCCTGATCCAAGCAGGCTGTGTGGGTTCCCAGACATGCTTAACATGGAAGGTGGCCAGGACAGACCTGCCTATACCATTGTCATATCTGAAATATTAGCTTTATGGTGAGAAAAAGCAGTGCTCGTCTCCAGCCCTGCTTTTATACACCTGGGGAGGTTCTGCTTGCTTCTTTCTTTCCTTTCTGTCCAGGGAATATTAAAGGAGAGGCAAAGGAAGGACATGCCCTCCCATACTGCCTAACAGCATCACAAGGGGTTGACAGCAGGAAGTGCCTTCACAGTTCTGTTTTTCGCAGTTCATTTAATAAGAGCCTCTTCCATCTCACTGTCAGCTGATAAAGCCTCTTTGGGAAGTTGGTTATTAACTTGCAGAAAGGGCCATGCACGTAGGAGTTTCTAGATTCAAGCATTATTTTCAGGGCTAGAAAGGATGTCAAAGTTTTTCTTGCAGTGGGGAGTTCCTTTCATTTTTTCACTTGAGGGAAGATATTTCGAATCATGGGTCATTCCACCTTTCTCTCTCTTCCAGGGAAGGAATTGCCATGCCCGTGGGACTCTTCCGGGTGT
Source organism: Corvus cornix cornix (assembly GCF_000738735.6). Lineage (NCBI taxonomy): Eukaryota > Metazoa > Chordata > Aves > Passeriformes > Corvidae > Corvus > Corvus cornix. Next base: position 11,709,104 of record NC_046336.1, read on the forward strand.
GCCTACTGGTGATTACAGCTATTGTCAACCACCCGCTCTTCTTCCCTAAGGAGAATGGTACCGTCCCCGAGAACACGGAAGAAATCATCCAGAAGATGAAGGAGCGGGAGGAGAGCCTTCGGCTGGAGCAGTTGCGCTTGGAGCAGGAAATCGCGGACCAGGAAGCCACACAGAAGGCTCTGGAAAAGGCTGCAGTGGTAGTGGAGGAAAGCAAAGAGGAAAAAGTCCGATGGGATATGTGGACTGCCCTTTCCATGGTCATTTTCCTGCTGATTGAGCTCTGGAGGCAGGATTTCCAAGAGGGGAACTGGCAGGACACAGGAGGAGAAGAAGATGACATGGCAGTCCTGGGAAAAGCATTTAAAGGAGTGGCCTTCCCTGACAAGGCTGTTCTGGCCAGCTTCTATGAGAAGCGTATCCTGGGTACCACCGGAGACATGGCCAGGATGCGGGAGATGGTGGAGGGCTTTGCAGATGACCTGCTGGAGGCCTTGAGGAGTGTTTGTAACCGGGATGCCGACATGGAAGTGGAAGATTGCGTGGGTGTGGGGAGCATGTATGAGAACTGGAGAGTGCGCAAACCCTTCGTCTGTGATCTGATAGTGCCTTTTGCCCCCCCAGAGCCTTACTGCTTTCGCTGCCAAACCTGGTGCTCTGGTGACTCTTTTCCCCCAGATGAACAAGGTTATGGCACTATCAAGGTGTGCAGGGCAGATGAGGATGCAACAGGTTGCATCTGTGACAAGACTAAACTAGGGGAAGATATGCTGTGCCTCCTCCATAGCCAGGTCAGTAGTACCAGGCCCAGCAGTGAGATGGAAGACCTCCTGTGCTTCAAAAATACTCAATATCTGGATGCTGACCAAGTCATGAAGTGGTTCCAGATTGCTGTCACCAAGGCCTGGAACAGAATCTCCCACAAGTATGAATTTGACCTTTCCTTCAGCCTCCTGGACTCACCAGGAGCCCTGAAGATAAAATTTAAATCGGGGAAATCGATTGCCTTCAACCTCACCCCTGTGGTGCAGTATGAGAACTCTGACGTTTACTTCATCTCCCACTTCCCTCGGAGCAGCCTGGCAGCAGACATCCCCTCCAGCACCCACTGGTTTCTCACCTTCTCAGTGTATGAGAGAAGGTTCATCCAGCTGGTCTCCAAAACACTGCCTGCCAATGCCTGCCACGTCAGCTGCCTTCAGATCCTCTCTTTCCTCCATGGGAAGCAATGCAGCCTCACAGGTCCCAGCGGGCTCACCAACTACCACCTGAAGACAGTGCTGCTGCATCTCCTGCAGGCACGTCCCAGTCAGGACTGGGCCCCAGAAAAGCTGGAGGCCCGCCTACAGGACATGCTGAAATTCCTAGAGAAATGTTTGCATGAAAAGAAGCTCTATCACTTCTTTATTGGCAATGGGAAGGTACCAGCAGAGCTGGGTTTCCCCATCATATTTCAGAGGGCTGAGCCTCTCAACCTTTTCCGTCCCTTTGTGCTACGCAGGGACATTTACGGGAAGATGGTGGACACATTCCACGAGATGCTCAGGAACATGTCTGCACTGATCAATGAGTACACAGTGCACATTCCCCTTGCACACACCAATGGGATCCGTAAGGAACCCCTTTAACCAAAGCCAAACTCTAAGCACAAGTCCAGAGGGCAACTTCCTGAAGCCTCCTGGAGACAGCTAACTTTGCCAATACAGCTTCTTGTCTGGAGCTGAACCTGTCCTGGACCATGGTTCCTGCAGAAAGGAAGAGGCAATGAGGGGAGAATAGGGGGAAACTGGAAGATACAGTGTTGAAGTAGGTTTCTGTTCCACTGCTGTGCTTGGTTTTATGCAGCTAAGAATATATTTTTCTATTTTGCCTCAGTCATGTTACAGCAGTGGTGAGCAAGAAATATAAGTAATTTATTCAGATGCCTGCAATGCAAATGGGGGTGGGGGGTGTGATGGTGGCCATATACTTCATTTCCTTCAGAAGGGGGAGATAAGAACAGGGTGGGGGAAATCAGAGACAGGATCTTGGGATCAAAGCAGCCTGTCTGCTTGCAGACAGCAGGAGCTCTTTCACCAATGGAAAGTGCACCATTAGACTCCATGCTGGTGTGGAGACAACAAGGGTCATGCACAAGATCTGGACTGGATGAAAATCCTTAAATAAAACACAGCTTCAAAAGGGAACTGCAATTAAAACAAAAGAAAAAAAAGAGAAGAAAAAGCCTTCTTGATTGGACTTGCAACAGCAATTTAAATGGCTTGTCCTGTCCTTCAAAAACACCCCTGCACATTTTTTCTCTTGTGGGAGGATGTAGCAGAGCAGGGTCTGTGTCTTCAGACCATTTCATTCAAGTCTTCCATGGTAACATGGCTAGTGGTTTATATTCCTGCCCATTTGGTATGGATCTATGAACAGGAACCTTTTTTACCTTAGATAACAGAAACACCACTATTGAGTTCTGACATTTTGGGTTGTTTGTTTTCCTTACCTTGGGGCACTAAGGCTTGAGAACAGCCTAGAGAGAAAGGAAAAGCAGGGGTTGAATTATATGATCTTTGGAGGTCCCTTCCAGCCCAAACTATTCTGATTCTATGACTGCTGTAAGTTTTGGTTTCGTAAAAGAAGCAGTTCTCCAAAATTATCCTGTAATGAAACCAATCTCAGCAGTCTGGTAGCAGGAGTAAACAATCACCCTCCAAATGAGAATGTGACTCTGCACGTGGTTTTAATTAGGCCAAGGCCAGCAGGGAGGAGAAGGAAGGGATGCAAAAGATGCTCATGTAGTAGACCTGGGCAGTGTTGTCTGCAGCTGCCTTGTGATCCGTGTTGCATCTCTTCTGCTCCATATATGCAGGCAATAGTTACTTTATACATTCTCCTCAATCTTTTTAAAGACTGCTGCTCTGAGGAGCTGCACTAGTGGACTGTAATTTGCTGAGCTGGGAGTGCAAAGGAGGAGAGCTGCTGCAGGCTTTCAGGCCAGGGGAGAATCTTGAGGCATGGGCTAAAAAAAAAAAACAGTGCAAAAATGGAAATGCCTGAAATCCCACAGGAAGCACGTTAGTGCTGTGCCAGTGGGCTGCCCAGCCCCAGCAAGGTGGCTTTGCTGGAGGAGAGGACTCAGGAGATCCTCACCTCCTGAGTGTGGGGTCCAAGCCAGGGCCTCAGTGCATAATTGCTTTATGCTGGTCCCAGGAGCCTGGCCTCCAGTGCTAAGGGACCTTTCCTACCATTTTCTTACACTAGGATTTCCTGCAAAGTTTTACACTAGGGCTTCCCTTAATCCTGTTTACAAGAGGATAGTTGTTCTGTGAGGTAAGACCCGTCAGGGATGCTTTTACTGTCACTCCATGGGTCCCTTTTTATCAATCCTCTCTCACATCAGAGAGAAGATTGAATCCTGTATCACTGCTGGGGACAGCATACAGCATGAAGCTTGCTATCCAGCCTTATCCAGTTGATAAACAAACTCTGCATAGACATGTCCTCTCCTCCCTTTTCCTGGTAAAAACTGTTTCACCACCTCCTTGTTGTCTGCTCATCTCTCCCTCCACCAGTGAGGGACACTTCACGCACAAAGGCAGAGAAAGCTGTAACTCGTGTCTCCACACCTGGTTTATAAGAAAGCACAGGTGGTGACAGGGAACTATGCTCAAAGTGCTGCCTCCCTTGGTTTTTATTACCACAGGTAGTTAAGTAGGATCTCTGAGCAGAAAGTATGTGGTAGGTAGGAATGGGAGAGAAGAGGCTGGTGGGTAATGCCAGCAGGCAAAAGTCTTGGATCGTCAGTGTTTGCTTCAGCATCCTTGGTGATGAGTGCCTGGGAGATTGCCAGGGCTGGCAGAGCAACAGGGCAGGACTAATTGCTGACGCTAACGAGTGCTGTAAGCCCCTGGCTTTCCTTAGTACAGCCAAGAGGGCTTTCCTCAATAGGAAAGAGCAGGAGCAATCTCAGGGGACATGGCAAGCAGGTAGTGACAAGCAGAGGTAATGGGAGGGTGGGTCAATACTGGAGCCTGGAGGCTGCATTGGAAGCTGTGTAAGTTGTTTGCAAACCCAGGCCATTTGCCATTTTTACCTGCCCAGGTTTACTGCAAAGTGCCCGTAGCAGATGCAGCTTTACATGGACTGTTGGCAGACAGGTCACGCTGGAGCAGTTGTGGTTGGAGTTGCTTCTAAATGTGCCCCAAGCCCAGCCAGAGAGAAATTAGAATTTCTCTGCCGTTTCCTGTCAGGAGTCTAAATTTAGACTGTCCAAAGAACAGAAACAAATTTGCAACCCAGGTCCCTCAGGAAATTACATTCAGAGTTGAAAAATAACTTTTATATAAGGTTGAGCAGGGGGAGCATGAGAAGAAAAGGCTGTTGAACAGAATAAGGTAACTCCCCTATTAAAATGTCAGAACAAAGCTTTGCAAGCCAGTTGCAATGGGCTTGTAAACATGCACAAACTCGTCTTTACACAGCCCCAAGCACCACTGCTCAGACTCAAAGGGAACCTGAACTGATAAGTGGATTGAAATCTTTTGTTCTTTGTTTTCTGTACTTGTATGCCTGTTCTCTCTTATGCCCAAACTGACCCTGAAGTGTTCCCATGGGGTTTAGTTGAACACAAGCTGGAGCTGAATCAAGTAATTTATGGGTTTGATTCCACTGAAAGCAAATTGCTTGGCTTAATTTTCCTACATACAATATGCCCATTTTGCCCTGAGCACCTTTAAAGTGATCTGGTCTGTGCATTTAGGCTGTGAGGGAACCCACTCATGCCTGTTGGGGGGAAGGGTTCTCTGTGATTATAAGCTGTGCTCCAGTCAGCCTCAGAGAGGAGATCTTCATTACAAGCCAAAGGTACAGACATATCCCATCAGAAGATAGGCTAGTACACAGTTTCTTCGGACCACACCTCTGCCGTGGTACAAGGAGGCCATGATGTGAAGCACGTCATTCCTTGGACTTCCTTGTCTCTCCTGTGTCAAATCTTTGCCTACCAAATACTAGCCTATCAGTAAAAGCCCACACTCACATTTCACAAAATAAGGTTTTTAAGACAATCCAGTTCCATCAGCCAGCAAAAATGTCCTAAGAATTTTTAGTGTTGCCCATGTGTAGTTCTGCCTTGATTAAAATCTGGGTGGGTATTCATAGGAAGCAGCTTTAAAGGGTGGGAGTGGAAGTGAGATTTTGTGGTTTAAAGCGAAAAACGTTCTTTTAAAACCAAACTGCATATGACACCTGAGTAACAAACCTGAGTAACAGACATCTCTTTGGCATGCCTGTATCTCACATCCTTAGGATGTGAGACATCCTAAGGAAAGGTAAATGGCCTCTTTCTTGTGCCTCAGTACTGTTCTTGCTATTTGCTAACCAAGTGAATTTAACAGATGAACTCTGAGCGCCTTCCACTGGTTTCCAACCACTCCCTGTGCCCTCAACTTGTGGTTTTAGTATTTTCTTACAGGCTCTGTCAAAGCAATGGAATTAATGGTGGGTTGATAGCAACCACTGATCTACAGCATAGCCTCAGGAGCCATTTGCCTTCAGAAAATGTCTTGGTCTAAGGTTATTAGTGCTGTTTAGGAGCTGAATGTCTCTTCTAAGGGGAGATGCTGGGTGTTCACTGTTAAGCAGACACAGAAAACAGTTTCTCTCTCTGCAAGTTGCTCTGTATACAGGTCTTACAGGGATGTAAAGCAAAATGATCCAAAAATGTATCCAGTATCCAAGCAGCAGGATTTGGTGTTCACCAGCCATTTTTAATGCAAAGTCTTTGCAGTGTTTTCTCTGTGGTGAAGAAATGAGACTTAAAGCACCTGTAACAGCTTTGCTGCTGCTCAGTGAGGGGTTGGCTCTCATAGGACCTTACCTTGGAAACAGCTTTATTTATTATTTGTCTTTTTTTAGAACTGGGGTTGTCTGTGCATAACGTGGTAACTCAGAAGCAAAACTAGTACAAAGATGAATCTTGGCAATGCAGCCAAGATGGGCAGTGACACCAGAATTCTGCAAACTAAGGTCTTCCTTGATTGACAATGCTGTACTTAAACCGCTGCTTCTATAGCAGGACACTGTTGAATTTGTATAGATCTTCTCATGCAGCTTTATTTATAATAAAGGAAGTCTTGTACAAAATCTAAATGAGCATGAAGTCTCTTTTGTTTCTAGTTCCCTGCAAAGTGTTTCTAAGAGAGCAGAAGGAAGGAGTGGGGATATTTCCAGTGTGATCCTAGCACAGTGAACTCAGCAGCAAGAATCCCTGTAGAAATTATTCCAGAATAAACTGCAATATGAACATAAAGTGGGATAGCTATTCCAGAGTAATGCCAGGGATGTCATTCTTCTTGAGAATATGAACCCACAGAAAATCAAAGTATTATTCTGAATATGTCTGCTTAAAAACACCCTTTTGTGGCAAGCCCTAAATAATGCTGATGTTGCCCTTATGGACTGAACAAGAAATGTCCTGAATTTCCAGTTCAGCCAGAGGAATCCTCTTTACCTGCTTGTTTTATGGGTACCCACAACCAAGTTCAGCAACCACCCACCACCACTTAGCCCCCTGCTTCACCCCTTTGCCTGGTTTAAGGGAATGGCACCTCCTTGTTAATATTCTAATATGCTCTGGCTCTGGAAGCACACCCAGGGCTAGTTATTAATTCATATAATAAAAGCACTGCTGTTTCCTTGGCAAAATGTCTCCCAGCCCCACAGAATGCCCTCCACATCTTTAATAACTCTGCCTTCCAGAGGGCTCACTGGGGCTGAATCAGCACGGAGCAGATCTGAGAATCTACTTAGCCAGAAGTTAGTTTCCCATGGTCAACCACATACTGCTGGAAAGGGAATTCTATAGCCCAGGATCATCAGCAGCCTTGGTTGGTGCAACTTTGTTGCAACCAAAAAAAAAAACCCAAACCAAACAAAAATAAACCCATCCTGCTTCAAAGCTATCTGACAAGCTCAGCAACATTTTCTCCACTGAGCTCTTGATTTCCTACAGCATATTTTTTTCTTTGCCTCATTTACTGCTTCAGTGTTGCTGTGGAGCAGAAAGGGTAACATCACTATAAAATCCTTTTTCAGAAGGGCAATTGGCAGGTTTTTGGCCCATGCCATGACCACTATTGCAGTATTATCTGTTACAGAGTAAGCAGAGCAGAGAGGGAAAGTCACCCCCTAGAGATTGGGTTTTAGCTTCAAAATTTATCTAATGACTTTTTACCACTCATGGGATAGCTGTAAGCAAAGACACAATCTCTATTTCAAGTAGGCAGAAATACCTGTGCTGTAAAAGGGGAAAAAAAAAAAAAAAAAAAAAGCAACCTCAGAGGATATGGCAACTCACAAGCATGCTGACATGAATTTGGTAAGGCACCACCAGGGATCAAACTGGTAACACTGGTCTCGGTGTGATACTGCTCAGGATTTGCCCACGTATTGAGAATGTTCCATCCACTCTGCTCAACTCTGCATTAGGGTTTGTTGCCTGCAGGACTAAAAGATAACACAGGTCTGTCCCCAAGCACCACTGGCACAGGATCAGATTTTAACTTGTATTTAACTGGATTCTATTTGTTTGGGAAAAGGAGGTCTCAAGGTGTTGAGTCATTGGGTCGAACCAAATGTGAGCTGTCGCATCTCTTCCAAGTAAAATTCCAGGCAGTCCTGTCTTTTTCTGAAATGATAAATTCCTTATGGCAACATAAACTAGGTTATTTTTAGCCAGTCTCCTATGCAGTCAGTGTGTTCACACACATGGGCTGGGGAGAAAGAGGGCCTATGCTTTCACCTCCTACCAAGTAGCTTCTGAACCCTTCAAACAATTTTCACTAGATTTGACAGAGCTCAGAAATAACTCTGATAATCTTTAAGCAAGCAGGCAAATGGATAGGAGACAATGGATAGGAGACTCTCATAATGCTGCAAAAGCACAAAAGATGTACTTTGAATGTTCCCAGTGCAGTAAAAGGTAGTAGGTACTCATGTCGTCTTTGACCTGAAGAAATAAGCTGTGAGAAAGTGCAGAGCTGTGTTACTGCTTCTGCTACTCTCAAAATGATCCACCCAGCTTTGCAGCAGAGACTTAAGGGAAGATGGCTGCAAACAGATATTCCCATCATATCTATTGGACCAGTCTGGTCTCAAAACAGAAATCTGAACAAGCCCCTGCTGTGGATCAGTTAATGTTACAGTGCTTTCAAGAAACTTCATTTTCCAGTTATGTTACATTTAAGAGTGTCATCTGAGACTCCTCAGCTGCTGGAAGTAAAATCTCTGGCTACAGAGGCAGAGAACAAAACTTCTCAGTCATTATTCAAAGGCAGCACCTCTGCAAATAAAGGCTCTGAGTTTACAAATAACTATAAATCTGTCTAGCTAAAACCAGAGCTCACCCAGAATGTTAGAGAAAGGAGAAAAAAAAAGGTATTAGCTCTATTGATCTGCTTTGAGGGGGAAGCACAGAAGGTGCTGAGCTGAAACATTTAAATACAGCCTGTTCAGATATGTGAGTGCCTGTAAAATGTCTGTCTGTGGCACTGGGTTAAAAAATGTGCCCCCCCCCCCAAAATAAAACCAATGAAGGTCTTAAAGGTGTCTTAGGCACTCAGCAGGAACAAGAGTCTATTTTAGACATGAAACTATCTTCAAATCCACTAGTGGGCCCATAGCCACTAACACCCTCAACTCAAAGACTTAGTCATGTAAGGAGACAAGATTAAATTTCTGTCTGTACTGTTCTACTTTCCAGAAGAGCCATGACACAATGCCACTGGAAGTGCTATTAGGCACCCTTCTGCAGACAATCTAACATTCAGGATCCAACACAGTGCAATACAGGCCCAGGGGGCAGAGCTAGGACCGGGATCAGTAACCACAGTGCACAGCCTGACTCATCAGTCACTTCACCTCCCCAGGTGCGCCACGGCAGAAATCCATTCCATGGCTCCCAACCTTCAGTCTTGCTCTCTAGCCCTCTGCTGGGAATCAGACAGCACAGAGGGATTTCCCAAATCCTCAGGGAGATGTTCGCAAGCTAGATACCATGTGCCAGCTCACACCAGGCAGGGCAGGGCAGCCCTGGATGGTTCCTGTGCCTGTAAGCACAGATGATCCAGAGCAGCCCCTCCTGGCCTCCCTCACACGGGCGTTCCCACGGAACAGAGGTGTTCTGCACTCACAGCAGGATATTCCTGCCAGTTCAGTTCACTCTCAGGGCTATCACATCATGTCAGTATTACAAACCTCCTGTATGCAAAATGAGGGAAAAGCAAGGCTTGTCCACATGCAGCTTTCTACCATTAGCCCCACACTGACTCCCCTGCCAGAGCCACACCTGGCAAAGCTTTGCAAGTGAAAGGTTTGATCCAGAGCAGAGATACACCAAGACAAAACAGCCAAGGCACATAAAGCATATGGAGGGGAACTGAGGCACCTAATCTGTGGGCTTGAATACACAGGTTATATCAGAGCTGTCATCCCACAAAGACAAACAGCTGATTAATCACCATGCCTTAATTACTACAAGTAAGAGGAGACAAACTCTGCTTCCAAGCCTGAACAACCACAGAAAAGAGCTCTGTGATGAATGTATAGGGGAAAAAAAACAACCACACTCCAACCTGTGGATTGGCCCAAAGCACATGCTTGTTGAGAGCTCCCTTCTGAGGATGGTTTGAGTGGCAGGAGGAAAGGCACAAAAGCATCCTTTGGTGTAGCAGGAATGCTGCAGAGAGCTACAGGAAGGACAGTATTAAGTCATAATGCCTCCATTGGTCCTCATTGATTCTTCAGGCATTCTGAAGCTGGCAGCTTTTTTTCCTCCTTTTTTCTCAGCCCTCCTATGCTTTTGCTGTGCAGTCACATAGGTGACTCATGCAAATGGTTTGCAGTTTACAGGAAACACTGTCTGTTCCCTACCCAGCTTGTGGCTGTTCAATGCCCCTATTCCTGGCTCCCTTTCCCCTGGGGAGATAGCTTTTTCCATTGGCTTTGCCAAGGGTGGTGTTTCTAAGACACAAACCTGCAGCACATGCTGCAGTTCTCACAAGCTGCTTCCTGCTCACCAAGAGATGCTGTGAGAGGCACAGAACAGGCTCCATACATCAGCCCCTTCATACCAGCTGCATTCTCACTCCCTCCTGGACTCAGATACAGTGTTATTGCAGACTGCTAAACAGCTGTCACACTCCACCCCAAGCACAGCTGCATCTCACTGACAAGTTTTGAAACTCCTGTTTTAGTAAATCGAAGTGTTGTAGAAGGGGAAAAATACTAATGACATCATGTGGCATCATTACTTCACTCAGATAAATCAGCAACTGCCATCCCTGTTGGCTTTGGACCAGCACTAGAAAAGACTGTTTCCATCTTACAGAAAATAGGAGTGATTTCATAGAATTGCACCTGACCCCATGACTTTAAAGAGACTGCATTTTCATGAGCTGCTCCCAAGTGAAATCTGTGGCCAAGGAACAGTGGTGAAATAATCAGGCTACTCGTAAAGAGAGGAGAGAGGATAAGAAACAGGCAGTTCTCAAACCCTGCTAATGCAGGGGAACATTACAGATGCCACAACAGTGGAAAACTGGGGAGAGCAGTCCCAGGACATGTAACACTGTGCCAACACAGCCAGGCCTGTCTGGTGAGCAGGACAGACAGCTGCTAAATGAAGCATGGCAAGAAGCTGAGATTAAGTGAAACACAGCAAGAAGTTGAGATTTCCTTTTTCTTTTTGATTGATTAGAAAAAGCCAACAAATCCACAGGCATCTGTGTGGGCTTGACTCAAGTGTTCCAGGTGTCTGTAGTACATGATTTTTGAGAATTTTCAAACCAGTATCTCCAGTTACTACTACTTTCAGCACAAGAACCATTGGCCCTTTTAATACCTCCCTAGACAGCAACTTCTCAACAATTTCCCCAAGGAAGGGCCTTCTGTTATAGCCACAGTCCTATTCACCCAAATTCCCACTCAACTTACCCAACACTCAGATCTGAGAACCTAGGATCCCCATTCCTTCCTCCTATCTTGGCTCCCTTCTACCTTTCTCTTGGCTTCAATATAAGGGATCCTAAAATTATAATGAAAAAACACCAGATGTCCTGGGTTGCAGTGTATTCTATTACCATCCTCATGAGCTGTTGAAATCAGGTGGGGCAGTGTTTCCTTGCCTCCTCCCCCCAGACTATCTTCTGTTAATGGCCCATCAATGCCTTGCCACATGACTCAGAGATAACTCCCTCCAGACTATCTTCTGTTAATGAGCCTAATCAACACTTGGCCTCGTGACTCATTACCCCATTGTGAGATGCTCCACCCAGAGGCAGCAACCAAGCATCCCATCGTGGATATAATCTGAGACTCTGAACACCAGAGACAACCCTTCCACTGGATTTCCAGAGGACAGGAGCTACACAGCCACCACTGGACCTTCTGAGGAAGAGCAGCCTTTTTTTCTACAGGATCACTGCTTCAGAGAACTGCAGCCACCATTCTACCAGACTGTTACCACCACCCTGACTAACAGGGTGTCAGGTTGTATCTTGACTCTGTCAGTTTGAACCAGTGTTTTCTTTTAGTTTTTCCTTTTCTTTAATTTCCCTATTAAATTGTTATTCTGACTTGGTACCTCCCACTGGTTTGTTTTCAAACTAGTACACTGGACCACATCTTGTAAGAGGGTACCAAACATCTCAAGGACATCAGTAAAGATACAAGGACATGCTACAAATGCAGGACAGAACAAGGCCCAATGCCTTGCTAACCTGAAGTATCTCTCAGTGAGTACTAAACTCACTATTTTTATAAGACAGACTCTGTCCTTGTTTGCTTGACGTTGAATTTGTCTTTTTTAACCTGTGCTAGTAGCAGTTATATTTCGTGGCACAATAACAGAAAAGAAACAAAGAAACAAAAACCCCCTCTTTTTTAGAAAGCAAGAGCACTAACAATTTTCAAGGGCAAAACATGGAGCAGAAGATGAGTAAATACCATACTTACTGGACTATCTAATCCACAGGTTTTAAGGAGAGCTCTGACCAAAGGGAAGAGCTGTTCATCTGCTTGATCCTTTACTTACCAGCTTCCATCTTTCTCTTGTGTTGACCAAAACTGAAAATGCAAATGTCTCCTTTACGCCCATTCACCCTGAAAGGAAAGAGCCAGTCCATTCCACATAACTTGTCATTTCCTTTCAAGACTGGGCCAGTATTGCATATTCATTACCACATTAAAAACACTTTGCCTGAGGCCTGCATTTCTTGCTGCGCTGAATTGAGTTCAAGACCCCAGCTGTTTGCCTGGGGATTTAGAACACAGATATTTAATACTAAATTATAAGGCAGAATATTTCATTTTACTTTCTTTTTTTTCTGAAGTAGGACATTTATAATGGTACACTATAGCCACTAAATAAAGATGGGGAGAGCATTTCTTTCTGTTCAGATAACACAATCACTGGGTTACTGCAGTCTGGCTGGAGCCAGTTCAGTTTTTGGATGCTGATCTCTATTCTTAACCTATTATTGGATCTCCCTAATGTCACATTTCCCACAACAGTCAAATAACACACTGGAGCAAACTGTAACATATTTCTAGCACTATCCTAACAGCTTTTAACAAGCCCTACACAAAGCAGAGCTGCTAATAAAACCAAAATGCTCTGCAGATAATTCTTGGAGATTTGCCACCAAGATCCCACCAACACTGCTTCAGAGACATTGGCTTCATAAAGCTCAAACCCTGCTTTCATCTAATGAAAGGGCCCAGATCCACATCCTGACAATACTTCACAGCTCTAGGCTTCCTCTGGGTCCTGTACTGACAATCTACAAAACATGTGTAGCATCACATCCTGACTGGAATTTTTTTTAAAAAACTACAGTATTTTGGAAGGAACAGCAGCATAATTATTATTTCTCTAAGTAGTGCCAGATGTGTTTAAAAGCCACAAAGATAAACAGGAGGGGGAAAGCTGCATAGTTTGAATTAAAGCTAGTAAGAGCATAAACAAGCCCCTCCAATAGCCACAGGCTAAATGACGAAGTTCCTGCTCATTATTTTTCCTCATCAAATCTCTCTTTCCTACTTGAAGTTGCATGAGCATGCACTGCCTCAGAGTTACTGTGCCAGGGCAGAACCTGTTACAGGAAAAAGATCAGGCCACTTTTCCTCCAGAAAAGCTCCAAGACTCCCAGTGCCTCAATTACAATGAAACCCATGAACCACCATATTCTGCTATGCTACCTCACCTCACTGCAGTGGGAGGCAGATAGGAACAGTCTTGGATCTCTCATGACAACCACCTCAGTGGGAGGCAGATAGGAACAGTCTTGGATCTCTCCTGACAACCACCTCAGCCCCATGGGAACCACAGCCCTGCCCTTGGACATGCTGCTTTGCCTTATTTCTTCCTGTGTGCTAGTTTTTATGGCTAGTTTGGGCAGCTAGTGGTCTGACAGACATACACAGCTGAGCAACATCAGAATGAATCATAGATGTGGACAGGAAAAAAGAAAAGGAAAAACAGAAGAGGAAGAAGTTTTCCCTGTGACTGCTTGTGATTCAAATAATCTTGTCCTCACTCTGCTATACTAACATAGAGGAGATGTTCAGCTGAAAAGCTCTGATCCTGCCACTTAGCTGATGAAACGAGTATCTTTCCTTCACCAGCAGCAAGACATCACCAGCATAATGTTCTGACTAAACTCCTTTTACTTGTTCTCTAATTTCACCTACACCTTGACAAACAGAGCAATGCTTTAAATTCTGAGAATAGAAAATAAATGTCCTTCTGCTCAGGATATGGTTTCTGTTGGCTTTACTCCTTACTCCAGCCTTTAGATTAGAACCTACAAAAAACACAACACTACTTTGGAAGGGCAGAGGAGGATTACAACCTAGCATATCTAACTGAAACTGGAAGCCCTTACTAGATGGTTCCTGCAAACATGACTTCAGCAGGGGTAGAAGGGCAGGTCTGCAAAGTCAGTGTTTTGGCAGTAGAGCTGTCTGAAGAGACCAACCAGTTTGCACTAGGAATCACATTTTAACTTCACAAGCCACACTATCTGTTGTAGCCTTTACAGTGCACTGCTCCTCTCTCTCTGTACAACCAGTCCAGTGACTAATAGCTGCCCAGAAACAGGAAGGAAAAACTGTTTGAAGACAACATTGTTTGCTTTTTATTCATTTTCAAGACACCAGTATTACAATTTTTAAATCAGGTAAGAGCATCAGTTCAGGGACTGCCCACTGCCATGCCTACCAAGAGCCCAGAGATTACAGACCATCACCTCTGAGTAGAGAAGTTTTCCTTTATGCAATATTCATGGCCAACAATGACTTTCCATCTCCTTCTTGAAGCCAGCACATCCTTCTCGTGACAGGAAGGAGTAGAGTTCACAGAAGGTTTCTCAGCCTTTTCAGCACTGATTTATTCCCCATTATGAAATGCAACCAGAGCAGAGCCCCCAGCAAATTACACTGACTTCCCACACTGAAAAACAGCACTGAGACTTCAGCCAGCATGTGCCTACTGGCACCTCAGAGCCCATAATCACATGCCTCAGGGCTGTTCTTCAAATACAGCTGGAGGTAGTTTTTGAATGTCTGCGGGTCAGTTATTGTAGCCTTGACAGCAGGGTCCTCCTTCATGGCCTCCACCCAGCGTTGGAGCTTTGGGGCGTGATTCAAAGAGCTACAGGAAAAAGGAAGGGACTGAGTAATGCAAATGGAAAATCTGGAGGGCATCAAGGAAACAGAACAGCTTGAACAGTTCCATTTTACTACTTTCTCTGTCCCAGTTAGAGCAGGATGCTTCCCCCAAACTGCAACACAATACAAACTTTCTTCAGCAGCCCCCAAGAGTGGCCCATTGCTGCAGTGTACACAAGGAATATTAACACTGAGGCACTTCAGAACACACCAGAAGCCAGGCAAGGTACTCACTCTTTCAGCTGGAATGCTTCCAGACGTTCAAACCACGGCCAGATCATGTAGTCAACCATTGAGACTGAGTCTCCACCATAAAATACCGTGTTGCGTTTGGACAGAACCTGTGAAGGGTGAGAGATGTCAGTTGCCCCTGAAGGAAAAGTGCAGCAGAACACTACACAAAACCCCCACTTCCTAGTGGAAGGCAGGCACACTACAGGGATCAGTGAGCAAATGAAGGAGATACAGTATATTTCTCTTGTGCATGCAGTATTAGCAGAGTTGAATCTAGTCAGTATAGTTAAGCTTAATACTACAGCTGCTATTTCATAAACTAAGCCCAGCTCTTCTCCAGAGGTTCAAAAACTGCCACAAAATATGAATCACTAGCAAGCTGCAGCATGTGCACAAAGAGCAGGTTAGCTCAGAATATGTTTGTGATTTCTTGCGTGTCATAAAGCATTAATGGCACAGACTAATCGAACACAACAGCACACATGCATTTCTTGAGCAACAAATCCAGTTAAATTTATCATCCTGGTAAATTAGAGCACCATTTTAGCAGGGACTCTTTTGCCATGGCAGCTGAGGCCACGTGATGTCAGGGAAGTACTTCTAACATTACATCTCAAACTGCATTTGATTCCAGGTGTAAAGGCAACAGGAAGCAAGTGTAACTTACACCAGAAAGAGATCCTCCTCACAGCTCAGCACGGAAAGCAGGGCCACAAAGAATGCAGCAAGTTCTCCTGTTACACTTATGATTCTGATGCATTTTTAAGTGCCATAGTCATCCAAGTTTAATATCCTTTAAGGACCCTCCAGAGCTTGGTATCTTCTTTAATTACACTAGTGCCTCTGTTTTCACACACCTGGGTGTTTTATAGGTGGAACTCAAGAGACCTTACAAATCTTGGTCTGTTTGGACACACACCATTCTATACACTCGTGGCATTTATTCCCTGTCCACAACCCCCATGATCTAGCAGAAATTTTAAAGAAGGCCTTTGGGAAGTACCGAGCTATTTGAGCTCCCAGGCAGAACACAACCAGCAGCTGCACAGGACAGAGACAGGAACACAGCCCCCTCTGTCGGGCAGCAGAAATCAAAATACAGAAGTGTTCCAAAGTACTTCCCCTCTGAAATATCTCTTGCAATACACTGAGGGAAGTTTGCATGGCTCTGTTCTGGCCTCCCATTCACAGACCATCAGCAGCTGCTGCAAAATCATTCAGGGTATAGTAAAATAGAGACACTGAAAGAACAGCAATTTATTTCACAGTATTAATCAAGCAGGAAGAAGGTTAATACACCTGTATTTCATGGAAGTGAAACACACAACTTCCCCCAGGAACTCGTTATCTGCACTACTCCAGCCTCAGTCTGACCAGATGGACAAGACTACGCTGGAAACTGTGTTTTGGCAACCCAAGGGGAAGGGAAAGCAGAATGCACAGCACTGTTAGGAGAACTAGGAAAGTACTAAGAGGTTATTGGCAGCTTTGCACCAGAACAGAAATACTCTGGAAGAACTCTCCTTCACTGGTCCACCCAACAATTGTCTGTGGCTACTAAAGACAGAAGGAATGGGTTCGTGACAAAGGCAAGTCTGAGAGCTGTTCAGACTAGCCGAGAACCATTACTGACATGGACTGTCAAAGTAGCTAATACAGCATATCAAAGCCACCTGACACTTCCTGGAGCTCCACTGAAGTTGCATTACACCACCAGTAGCAGAACATAGTCCACGGTTGGATTTCTACACGGGACACATTACATTCTGCTTCCACCCACACCCAAAGATAAACCCTAGAATGAAAAAGATTTTATGTCATCACCAAAGTGTCTGCACTGCTTTCAAGCACAGATGCTCTTCCACAGCTCAGACTCTTCAGCCCTTGCTTTTAGTACATGATTGTTGTGGTTAAGTTTCAACCTGCAATGCTGCAAGGTCTCCTTCACTTAAAGCAGAACAAAGATATCCAAGACAACTAGAATTCAAAAATCTCTACAAGTCTACACAGTCTTCATCATTAGATTAAGTTTAGTTTATCTACTTGAAATTTACTCTAATGGTGCCCTTGTGCATCCTAGGCAGGGGTAGTAAATTGAGAGATCATATCTTGTTCTAACTACCAACTAAATGAGAGATCCACCTCCAAAGGCCATGGTATGAAAGGAAAAAAAGGAATCATATAAAGGCTGGCAATCTGCTCATTATCATGAAATAACTCTCACCTCTTCAAGTTTGCCAAACTTTTCAGCAATCTCTGCTTTCAGTGCCGTGGTGTCCTGTCCATCTTTGACTGCCAAAACATGCTTGAAAAGCAAGGATGTTATCTATACAAAGGAAAGTATAAAGTTTTTAATGCACCTAGTACAAGAATACAAGCAAGTCACTCAAAACTTAAAATGTTAACGTAGATGTTAAGATATCAAATGCAAGTTAAAGCTTAAAAGATTTTACTTTAAAGAGTTAAATAAAGTCCATTAATAAAAATCTATACTTCATAAAAGGCAAACAAAAGCCTAGAGGAAGAATGAATACAAATAGTAATGAATTTTAGTCTTGTAATATGAGAATAGTGAATAGAAGGGTGTTTCCCATCTGCACATTTTCTTTCTTGCAACATACTTCCCTGTAACTCTCTTCTCATCATGTCTGTTTAAAAAAGGCCTGTTGCAAATATATCTTCTCACTTAGCCCCTTCTTTGTCCATATCCCTTTGTCATCTTCTGTTGATTCCTCTCCTATCTCATATCCAAGCTGATTTCTTTCACTTCCTAGACTCCTCAAACCACATGCTAGTACAGAAAAGCTAATTCCAGTCAACCAGCTCCAACCACAAATGAGAGCCAAAACCAGCCTCCCTATACATGTTCCATGTTCACAGCCATCTCTTGTCCACAGTTTTAGGCTCTGTCAGGCACTCTCCTCATCCTGCATGCACACAGTACTTCCTACAGAAAGAATCAGAATAAAATACAGCAACTGTCACTTCCCAGGTCTCACATATTCAGCTGGTTTGGTCTACTAACCTTTGCTCTACTGTAGGATGCTCAAAACCCTACCTCAGTCATACAAACTTTCAGTAGCTTGGATGCCTTCCTGCATCCATCCTTGCACATAAATGCTGGGAGCAATTCAAAGACACAATGGTTTGTATGTGCTCACAGCAAAAGGCCCCAAATATCCCCTCTGCTTATTTAAATGCTCGTCCCAGACACAAGACCTGCCTTAAAGGATGAAAGCAGCATCAGTGACAGCTGCAGTTTTTGGTGCAATGGTGAAGTCAGAAACGCAATCGCACTCTGCTCACACAGTACCTTTGAGAAGTCTTCTAAGAGCATCCTCTGACAGGCTCGCTCATATGGGTCTGAAGGCATCAGCTTCTTCCCTGGAAATGCCTCATCCAAATACTCACAAGTGATTGGGGACTCACAGATCAGCTGGCCCTTGCTGGTCTCCAGAACAGGAACCAGCCCAGCAGGGTTCTTCTCAAAGTACCACTCAGGTTTGTTCTTCAGATTGATGTTGATTACTTCATGGCTAAAAGAGTAAAAGAAACAAGACCCAGACAGGCTCAGTTCTGCTCCAGTCCACCCCACACCATGGTGAAACACAGTCACCTCATCAGTTCAATACTTGAGAGGCTCAACCCTCAAGTCCTGTACTCCCGTTTTCTTTGAAGTTGTTTGCAGTACTAATCCTTTGACACAGAATTACTGCCACACTTCGCTGGAGAAAGCAAGCACAGACTTAAAATGAGTTGCTTGCAGACTGTATGCGTGTCTTTTATTAGTTTAACAAGCACCCAACTATCAGATCAAGCTAAAAACAAAGATCAGAACTGAGCACACTTATCACATTTGAGTTCAAGGGCAGTCTAAGAAAGAAGCAGTTGATTCCAAATGAGCTACACCCCAATTAAGAAATGCATCTGAACCTTAACCTGCCCTTACACCAAAGAGTAAATCAGGAGAGCATCCTACCTACTTTTCTTCCCAACCTATGGCCTCACACAGAACAGGTGTTTATGGTAAAGGGAAATAGCTATTGATAAAAAAAAAGATACATGGGAAATATGTCTATATTAACAAACCATAAGTTTATGCTGAGTTATACGTGTGACCCCAGAAAATTCCTAGTAAGCCCGAAAGTCTGCTAAACACAGCTGAACCTTCAAAACAACTGAGAAGTTACCAGAAGGCAACTGTCACATCTAGGTAGCCATAAGACCCCTCCAAAATCACCATGCTACAACAAACCTCCCAGCTCCAAAATCAGTCCAAAGACACTAAATAAAAACAGAATTAAACAGACCCAGAAGTTTTACTGCATCTACTCTTAAAAAAAAAAAAAAAAAAAAAAAAAGTAAAAACCAAAATTAACTAATTTAACTCTCATCTTACTATCAAGAGACCTGTTAGCATTCCCTATTCCAACATGAACTCCCAGCCCTGTGTTGGTTAACAAACTGCTGGCAGGCCTTGGACTTGGGAGAACCAGAAAAAGATGGAAAAACAGTTACTTTTAATTTGTAAACTAAGGGGGACATTAAACCTCATTGAAGAATGCTGAAATAACATATAAGAATGCTAAAATGACATGGCTATCTTGAAAAAGAAACAAACACTGAATTTCATTAACTTAGTACAGCAAGAGAACAAGACAATGTTATAGGAACTCAGTACATTCCTTTTAAAAAGGCCATTCACTCACTATTGTGTTTTGCTGGGCAGTGATACAACAGAAACACTGAATATTCGTAGCTTCCAGAATTTTCATGCCCGCTCACATCAAAACCAAACAGAAGTATGTTATGTCTCTACTCACATTTGCCCAGGACAAGCTATGACAGGCAAGAATGATAAAAGAAAATCAGTTTGGGGTTTTTACTTCGGGCCTTTATGCAGCTGATTTCATACGCAGCCTACTTATTCAATCTTTAGAGCAAAATCACTCACAGAAACCTCAATCAGCTCGTTCACGGATGTTTAATTTAGGAGAGAAAGGAAGCCTGGCCCGCCGCTGGCTCCGTGCGCGCCCTGGGCGCGGGGCGGTGCGGCGGGGCCGCGCGGAGCTCACCTGATGCCCTTGGCGCGGAGAACCAGGCGCGTTCGCTGCGCGTAGGGGCAGAAGCGCATGCTGTAGAGCCGGACCAGCCCCGCGGGCACGGGCCCCGGCGCCGCGCTGCCTGCGGGGAGAGCAGAGGGGCTGTCACCGCCGGCACTCACCGCCCGCCCCGCCTGCCCCCGCCGTGCAGCCCCGCGGCGCTTACCCTTGCCCAGACTGCGGGAGTGATCGCCCGACATGCCGGCACGACGCGATGGGCTCCGACCCGTGACTGCCGCTCCGCGCCGCCCGGCCCCAGCGCCGCCGGCACCGCCTCTCCTCTCCCGGCCTCCCTTCCCACCCTCTCGGCCCGGGGCAGCGCTGCTGCCCTCTGCTGACCGGGAGAGCTCGTCCGGTGGTCTGTCCGTGAGCTGACCGCCCTGCCCACCCAGCTGGGACAGGCACTGTTCAGCTGCTCTCGATGCTCTCCCTCTCTTCGTTTACAAATAACAGCACAACCACGTCTGGCACTCCCGTGGAAATAGGATACCCACGGCTGAACTCCATCCCACGGGCCAGGTGTATTTATAAGCAGTGCCTCCAGCAGCTGGTGAGGCACCACGTTCCCCTCAGCGCTTCCTCCTGCATCATCTACCACCCTCCAAAACCCGATCCAACCTCACCTTGAGGGTAACGAGAAGGATTTCTCTCTCCTGCAGCTGTTCTGCTTCATGATGAAGACCCCAAGAGGAGACAACAACCCAAGAGACAAGTGGGCACAGCTGAAGTTAAATCTGACTTAATTACTACCATGCAGTCATAGAGGGATTCATGCTTGCTTCTGCAAACAGGATCTTTGTGAGAGCATCAGTGCATGCATAGAGCAAAATAAAGAACCAAAGCACAGATTGAAGTCGTCTCTGTCCCTTTGCTCCCTCTTCACTTGAGATTAGGGCACTTCCTTGCACCAGCTTTCCCTGGAGTATATAATGGAAATGGAAGTGCTTTCCTCTTATGAGTTTCACACATTGACACAGTGTCCAGGTTAATCTCTGGCCACAGAGGTGACATGATTCCCTTCCCGTGGCTCCACATAATCTTCAGGTTGGAGCTGTACATTAATAGGAAACAGCACATTTGTAGGGACCAGTGGGCTGGCACAGCTCTTGCAAAGGGAGGGAAAATTCCAGCCTTCCCAGCAATGCACATTTCTCTGTCAAACCCCCAGGGCTAATAGCGTGTTCTCCAGTCTCATCAGTGGATCTGTGCTTGCACAGGGGGCAAATTCTACCTGTGGAGACCTTATGGTTTGGTTTTGTCACTGGAGTTGGGCCTCAGACACCAGATCACAAAGACCAATATTTTCTGTGGTGATCTCACCACCAGATAAACACCAAGATGGTCACTGTTAATATAACCATGGCTTTGACACCATTACCCATGGGAATGGAGGAACATGATTTTTGTTGAGTCACTGCTGCTTGATTATGTATGTATTAAACATGTCAGCAGACAAAGGGAATGGTAACTTGTTGCGCAAATCTGCCATGCCCAAGGCAAACAGAACCTGTACACAAGGTGTTCTTTGCCAACAAAATAATTTCTCCTGCCATAAAAAAAACAAACAACTGTGTTAGAGGACATAGTCCTCATTCCTCTAAGTACCTATCCTTAGGAAAGACTCAGCAAAATTTTGGGGGATGAAAATAGAGAAAAATAATTTGAAATTTCTCATAGCAGTTATGCAACACACAAGCAGTCTGCTAACTCACAGCCTGGAGACAGGATACAGGAACTCAAACAAACATCACAAGACCCACATGGTACAATATGCCCTCAGAAACACCAAAGAAAATAAACCCACTTCCTCATTCTCTCCTGGTGTTGCATGGCATGCAGAGTGCCTGTGGAGACAAGAGTTAAGGAACAGGCTTGTCCTCCTGCCTCTGGACAGGAATGCCGCTCTCCAGCACCAAGAGTGCACATCAGTACTGCACAACTGCACACCGCCACTGTGCAGGGAAATAACAGCAAGCAAACACAAGCAAGACACTGTAAGTAACAATCCTCCCTTTAGGAAAGAAAATCTATTTTTTAAACACTTGGAGGTTCCTACTGTGTTACCAGGCTAAAAGCCTCAAGTACAGAAGAAAAGGCTACAGCTGTACTTTCTTTTCTTTCCCGGGGAAGACTTTCCCTCAGCTTACTCTGAAGCTTCAGGAGCTTTATCATACACAATTCAGTAACAACTTCTGTACCTTACCGAAAAATCAAGTTTGGAAGAGACATTTAAGATCAAGCCCAACTGTCACCCCTAAGCCATTATCACTCAGCACCAAATCCGGGCCCCTCCTGAACACCTTTATGGATAATGACTCCAGAAAGACACAAGAGGCAATAGGAAAACAGGTACAGCTGTCCTGGTAAGAGACGGGCAGACGACACTGGACCAGGTGCACGGCCACACAGGGTGACCAAGAGACAGAACCCACAGTCTCTCCCCCAAGGCTGGTGCACTCCTACACTTGATTCAGCACCTGCTTCCTAGACACAGCAGCAATAACCACCCAGGTTAAAGGCCACAGGTATCAGCGGCTCAGGGTCAGAACTACTCCATTTTATCAAAAATAAACGCTCCCACAACGCCCCGAACCCTTCCAACTGCTCCAGATGGAAGCGGACACTGCCCCTACCAGCCTTTAAATACCCACCCGTGCTCATTGATTGGCTAGCGCAGGGGCGAGGGCCAATCAGCTGCGTGCTCGAGCCCGGCCAATGGCGGGTGTCGTTGCTGTTGCCAGGCCGCGGGGGTCCCGAGCACTGAGGGCTCGGGCAGGGCGGGCTCCGGCACGGAGGGACCGGGCACGGAGGGACCGGGCATGGAGGGCCCCGGCATGGAGGGCCCCGCCCGCGCTGCGGAGGCCGCGCTGGAAGTGAGGTGGGGCGGCCGGCACAGCCCCCACACGCTCCTGAGCCCGGGTGGGGTGCGCGGTGGCCTGCGCTGTGCTCACCCCGCGGCGGCTCTGTGAATAGGGCGGTCAGGCAGGGAGAGGAAAGGAGGCTGCGCTGTCGGGATCTGTCAGGATAGCGCGGGGGGAGAGGGAAAGGAGCGTTCGCACGGGCACAGATCACAGAATCACAAATCAGTCGGATTCAAGGGACCACATTGGGTCATCTGGTCCAACTTCTTGCTCAGGCAGGGTCATCCCAGAGCGTGGTGCATGGGATTACATCCAGACGGTTCTGGAATAGCTCCAGTGATGGAGACTCCACAGCCTCTCTGGGAAACCTGTTCCAGTGCGTGGTCACTCGCACAATAAAGACCCTTTCTTTCCTTTCTTTCCTTTCCTTCCTTTCCTTCCTTTCCTTCCTTTCCTTCCTTTCCTTCCTTTCCTTCCTTTCCTTCCTTTCCTTCCTTTCCTTCCTTTCTTTCTTTCCCCTTGTCCCCTTAGGATATATAAGAATGATAAATTGCACTGTCACTCCATTAATTTATCCCTGCATACATGTTTTCTAGATTTCATTTTACCTCCACAAACAGAAGTTAGAAATACTTCATTTCCACTAATTTAGAGCTAGTGTTGGAGAAAAGCACAGAGCTAGTCCTGTAAACAGGTTCAGAGAGGTCTCATGTGCCATGGCACCCCATGCAACCTGTTCTTGTATGAAGGAAGGCCCAGAAAAACATTATGAGCTGAAATGTCTCCTCTGTTGCCATGGCATTCAGTTCATTTCCACAAGCACACTGTCAGTGCTCCCACTCCTCTCTGGCTCCTACATTGACTCCTCTCTTATGTAGCAAAAGAAGCCAAGAGCAGAAACTCCTCAGAAAAGATAATGGGAAGTTATTGCTGGGCATAAATTTATCTCAACACCAGTAATTTTAAAATGTTCTTAAGTATGAGAGTGCTGAGGCTGTAATACCATCTCCTAAGAGTACAAAGGATCAGCAACGGAGCTGACTTTATGACTGACTTATGTTTGTGAAAGGAGCATAAATATGCTTCTGGTCATTGCAGAGAACAAAGGTCTCTCCCAGTCAAATTCTCTGATTTGGAAAAAAGAGCAGAGATGGGATGTTTCTGAATGATAATTCCAAGAGAAGATGCTAACAGCAGTGTTATACACAGAGCCTGTCTGTTTCCTGCTGTGCTACCAGCAGGCTAAACTGACATCCTCGCTTAGTGGTAAATGCAGATCCCTTTGGTAAGACAACCCTGATGTTTGTCCACACACTTTTTGAAAAGTAAAAACATCTGCAAGCAGTTATGAATTTCTTGACATGTTGTAAGTTCATAAGCAGAGTCCTCTTAAGTAATTTATTTCAGCCCTTGTGTAACACATCCTGTTTACATTCCAGAGTTTTACCATGTTAAAGTACTGGAGTCTTTAAAGCAGAACAGTCCTGGTTTGCTTCATATAAACAGAAGCTATGCCTTTATGTTTTTTATTTTCTGTGTATGAGATGAACTATGAAAGTGCAAAAAGGTTAAACAAACACAACTGGGTCCCAAGTATGGATTGTACCCATGCAATTCTTTCAAATAAAGTTATGCCATTTGCTGAGATATATGAGTACAAAACCAGAGCCTGTGAACTTGGCTGACTTTAGTGAAAACTGAAAGAAATAAAAGCATCTCTCCATGTTCTTATGCCAGTCTTTTGTGCTCCATCAGGGTAAGATCAACTGTATGTTTTTGGAAGCACTGAACTAGTGATTCATAATACCAAATCTCAGTTATTGTGGTTTTGCAACATGAGTATGAGGATGAATCTAACAAATCCCAAGCATCAGTCCAATGGAACTTAGGCTACAACATTCCCTTTTGCACAGTTTTTTGAGAAATGTGTGTCTTTGGTTAATGTTCTAACATTCAGTTGCTCTATTTTCAGTTGGGTTCAGGGATTCTCAGATAAGAACTTTGGCTTTATCAATGATCAAACTGTCTGCTATCCTTGTGGTAATTACATCCTCTTCCTGGACATCGAAACAAAGAAGACAAGAGCACTGCAGTGTCAGACTGGCCAGGTGGGAGCCTTTGCAGCAAATGCCAACAGTCAAGTGCTGGCCTTTTCTGACCGGAAGCTCAATCCCATCATATACATCTACACTTTTCCTGAACTGAGTAAACCGACAGAATTAAAAGGTAGTGATGTGGTGACCCTCATCATCATCATTTCATTAAAACAATGCTTTAATCATCCAGTTTCAGAGGTTGTTTTTTTTTTTATAAGACTTGAAAAACAGTGTGGCAGGGAGCATAAATCTCATTATGAGATTTATGGAAAGCAGTGGAAGGAATTTTCCACTGTACTACTTTTACTTAGGTTCGAGCTAGGGAGGAATATGACCATACATAATGAAGCTAATTTAAAAGGAAAAGAAAAGGAGTTAAATGGAATTAGTTTTAGGAAAATGTAGTCAGAATAAGCAACAAAATCATACTGCAGTAGACTCCCAAGCAGACTGCTGAAAGCCGGATGAGAAATTCGGGATGTGAGAGGGATGAAGGGTCTTGCAGTTAAACTTTGGAGTCCAGGATTTAGTGTATGTTTTTGCCTGCTTCATGTAATTTCTCTCTGTAGTTAAGTTGCTTACCCTATTCATGTTTCAGTTCCCTTGCCATTTAAATAAGGATCATGCTACTTGCTTTTTTCATGTATATGAATAAAATCATGACTGCAAAGGATTTCGTGGGACTTGAGGAAAAATACTTTACAATTTCAAAGTATTATTGAAAAAAATTGAAAAAAAATTCCAAGCAGTGATATATAGGGAACATTTTTATGATCAAATCAAAAGAATAATCTGCAGTAAAGCCAAGAAATCAAGGGCCTGGAGAATATTTAAGGAGTTAAACTGGATATAAAGGAAGTGAGAAGAGTATCTGTGGTACTATAAAATAAAGTCTGGGACAATCAAAGACCATGTTCTTTATTTTTATATTTCAGGTGATGCTCAGCTGGACTATACCTTACTTTCATTTAGTTTCACAGGCCCATATCTGGCCAGTTACTCTTCGATCCCAGAATTTGTTCTTTCAGTATGGTAAGAGTAAAAAAATAAAATTGTCTCATACCATTTGCATTTAATTCATATATTTGTCTGACTACTGTTTTAACACAAGTTAACAAATTTGGAAAACATACTGTTTGCCTTCATCTCTTTTTTTTCCCCCCCTGATTGATCATTGTCTGCAAACTTTCTGTACCAAAATTGCTGTTTATTTTCTAGTATTAGTAGACACCAGTCAAATTGGCTGTTAGCGGTACCAAAGTTATCTTCTACCTTCTTCCAAATTTTGTTTTTTGGACTAATTCCAGAGCCTTCAGCATCAGTTAATTATCTGTTCACTGTTGGAAGCTGAGCCCATGCTGTTTGTGGAAGAAAGTTGCCTGCTGAAAAGAGGAAAAAGGTTCTAAAGCCGATTTGCACTGGTTTGTCACCCTGGACTGTTCAGTGCTCCTCTTAATTACTTTTGCTTGATCTTAGTTCTGGCTTATAATTTTGCTCAGTGATTACACTAACTTGGATCACTGGGTTAGATCATAATTTTCTGTTCATTGATGTGAAATATATAATGCAGTGCAGATACAGAAAAGTAGAATATGTAATATTTTAATTGTACTGTAAAATACAGCCCTGCTCTTGCCTCCATTGCCAGCAAGTTCCCATTGACTGTGGAGTCTGAGCACTTCAAAATAAATGAGGAGGGAGAAAGGCAAGCAAGGACATATAAGGAATAGTTGGTATAGTCTCAATTTAATGATGATCTTTTCTTATACAAGTGAAGTTGCAGAAATTCCTGGAATTTCAGAATTTAGTAATGAGAGTAGATACTATTACAGATGCCTCTTCTTTATCCCTTCTGAAGAAGAATAAAGTTTGCTGTGAGCTCTGATCATACACAGTAGTTCAAGAAGGATGTCTGTGTATATCACACTGGAAACCAACAAAGCCTCACTGGCCTGACAGCTGACACACTTG
The DNA here is from genome assembly GCF_000738735.6 of Corvus cornix cornix. NCBI lineage: Eukaryota > Metazoa > Chordata > Aves > Passeriformes > Corvidae > Corvus > Corvus cornix. Next base: position 11,736,080 of record NC_046336.1, read on the forward strand.
TCACTTACAGCAGAAGTAACACACGTGGTCCAATGTGTTCATTGTGTGCTCTTAAACAAAAATGCTCCATCCTGAAAGACTTCTCTAGATTATTCTTAAAACCAGAAATACCTAGAAATGTTTAAATGCTTTATAGTAGTAGCAATTTCCAAGGCCAAACAATTTTAACCAGCTTGAATCAGCGTGTTACAACTGTCAGCAGCTAATTGTCATAAAAAACCATCCTAAGTCACAAAGAATTTAGTGACAAAATACAATTACATTAGAATATTAAGTTTAGAATTTATGATAATTTCAACAGAGGTGTGTGAGTTTACTGTGAAATCAGGACCTTCATTTTTGTGATTGGATTATATTGTGCATTCATTGACAGAAATCTCAGTGTTGAGCATTAGATGTCATGCCTATATGACCATTGCACAGCCCCACTACTTTAAGCAGCTAGTTTGGGATCAGAGGTATAAGAGATGTTTTGAAAGATGTCAGTCTCTAAATATAAAGAGCTTGTGGATAACTAAAAGCTGCCTTTCATCTGAGATATTTTATCCCTCATCTTTATTCTTTTCTGTTGAAAGGAGAAGCTTAATGTCAGATTCCTTTTCAGATACGTGTTTCACCATAGTTTCAGATCTTAGTAAATTATCTACCATAAAACCCAGTTGGTGTTATCTGGTAGGTATGAGACAAGAACATGCTGACAGATCTTTAGAAAACATGATACACTGATATCTTTAAAAGTGAGAATTGTAGTTTATAGCTTCCTGTAGTTTTAATGAGGGCTACTGCATATGTATGAATAATTCCCATTTTTTGCATATGTTATAAATGTTAACCATTGTTTGCTTTGTGATTATTTCTGTGAGTGAGTTTATTACAGCCAGATTAAGGGATTATACTGAATCCATTTACAGTAGTGTATGCATTTTAGATTTTTCCTCTCAGCAATAATGACAAATACCAAAGCTATAAATGATATTTAGATTAGCAATCAGATAGATTATCCAATAAATTAAGAAATGGTTTTAACCATTTTCTTCAAATATTGTTAATCAGTTCTTGGATAGCACCTAAAAATGCAAATGCCATCAAATGTTAGTCTGAATAGTGAAAAACATGCAAATTAAATGAGGAGAACATAAAATGGGTTATACTGGACAAAAGAAAAGTCAGTGGAAAGCAGATTCCCAGGCTTCTGTCAGCTATACATAACAGCCCCACACAGACTCTGCCCTGGTTTGTGCCCAAGTTAGTTAATGCAGCCATAGCTTGTATGTCTGCATTCACAACACAATTACTGTATTACCTAGGTAATTAATCCGTAGATAATCATAGGCTGACTGTGATTTGTTTCCTTATTATAACACCTTCCAGCTGCAAGCATTACAGTCATTATGTTACAGATTGGAAAAGCAAGGCTGGGGTGCTGAGGAGTTAATTGTTTGGGCCCCTTTGAGTAGTCATCGATGGAGCTAATGAAAAAAAAATCCATTTCTTGTGACCATTGGTCTTTTCACAGAAGGGAGTGCATGATAGTGTTTCTAAAATGTCAGTTATTCAATCATTTTCTAGTAGTAATAACTTTATGTGTGGCTAATTAACCACATCCTTTTCATTCTCAAGAGCATCTAACTTGTTTGACAGCAGAAATTTTTTGTCAGTGACAAGTATTTGTTTTCCAAACTGGATCTTGAACGTCAGTCATAATCACAACCAGATCTTTGGCTTCAATGTTTTTTTGCCTGTTTAATGAATCTGATTTTCTTTTACTCTCTTTAATGAAGGAATTGGCAAGAAAATATCCTCCTGTGCAGTGAGTCTCAGCCAGGGCTAACAGGGACCTCTCTGAGTTTTAACCCTATGAATTGGCAGCAGCTGTGTTTTGTTGCTGAGAGCTCCGTTACCATCTGGCACGTTGAGAGGTGTAAGGACGAGCATCACCTTACGCGACAGTGAGTGGAACACCCCTCAGGCTAAGGGCAAAATCTACAAGTATATTTTAATATCAAAGACTAACAACACATGTCTATTTGCAAAGGATTTAGTCCCACTTAGTTCACCTAGTAATTGCAGTCAGTAATTGCTAAATCACAACCACTATAAATCTGTCTAGTCAATCAAATGAATTAAATTTATGATTTCATTTCTCAGTACTCACATGACCAGATTATGCATTCCATGAAGCTAATACTAATCAGTTGCTTTGGCAGCCTCAATCAAAAGCTGTGTTAAGGTGCATTAAGGTCGTGCCTGGACTGCTTTTCTGTAAGTGACTACATTGAGCATTGCTTTTGTAGCTATGAAACCATCGAATTTGGATCAGTTTGTTCCTAGTAAGCATAGTTAAACAATATCTTGTTGTAATCACAAATTATACCAAAAGCAGTATGAGTTTTCTATGTGATTTCCAGCTTGTGTGGCTAATTAACAGGTCCAGAGAGGATGGCTCTGTCAATGCAGTTCACTGAGCACAGCAAAACTAGAATTTATTTATGCCAAAATGTTTTTTGAGGTTGGTATAAAAGTAGTATGTATCATTCAAGTTGGAGTCTTCAAAGTATAAAACATATGCTTTGAGGTGACAGCTACTCTACCATTCCCAACTGTATTTAATCTTGTTAACTACTAATATAATCAATATGTTGCCACTGACAGTTATACTAATGAAAGTATAAACAAGGCCTTAATTTGTGATCTGAAAAAAATACCAAAGGTTTTTGTGCGTTTTGGCGTTACAGAATGCACGTGTAAATACATAGGCATGCTCACTCTTCCTCCATTACTTCTGCAGAAATAAAGCCCATTTTGAAAACAGCTTCTGTGTTTTGTATCAGCATTTACTATTCACATTTCTTCTCCTCAGACTTTGCTTTTGTCTTTTGCTTTTTCACAGCCCTGTGGAACTCCCCGATGGTCATGGGACTGTGACTCCTCACGAGGATTTGTTTTTCCCACCTTCTCGTAATGATGATCCATACCATGGCCCTGATTTGCCAGTTTCAGCCATTGCTGGCCTGGAAGGAGATGAAGCAGAAACATTTGTGGTAGTTACTGAATTTTTTCTTTTTATTATTCCAATGCTTATTAAATAGGTACAACCCAGCAAATGGATCTGTTACCACAAGAATATTTTTGAAACCCATTTTGACAGGAGACTGAGAAGGCACAGAGCTGCTGCGTAGTGCAGTACAGTGGTGACATGTCTGACATAGATCCTAGCGCAGTCATATATCTGTGCAGTGGAGGTTTGAATCTGTATGCCAGAAGCAGCATTTGGTGTGTCAGCATTTAACTATGCCCAAGCTAAAATGACCTGCTGAAGCCTTGAAAACTTATTCCCACACTAAACTGATAGTAATCCTCACGTATCCCTTTGGGATTGCTTTCTTTTTGACTTTGAAAATGCCTCAGGCTATGGAAGCATTGAAGGCTGTATTCCAGACAGCAACCCCTGCTTCTGAAATACATTCCCATACCACTCTCAGTGCTGGACCTTGCCATTTGTCTCACTTGTATTTGATTATTTACTTTTTATCCTCCCTTGAGATGCCTCTTTTTAGAGGCTTCAAAAGTGTTCTCATTTTGTTTGAAATTTACTTTTCACCTGACTACAAACTAGAAGTGTGAAAACATTTAACTTGCAAATCTGGGATTCTTTTCTAAGAAAAAGACCATCAATTTCTATTTGGTGGCTTGTGATATATATGAGATAACAAAACTAGCATGCAGAAGATGACACTGGCATTAAACTACATCTTCTCAGTGGACAAATGAGAGTTCTGTATGATCAGATAGTGTGCAAAGAAGAATCAAAAAATAGAAACAGGAAATGATGTTTTCCTGACCTCATCCTCTTTTCATTGCTTCATGCTTTCACAATGGTAGAGGTTTTTAACTGTGTAACTGGTTTCCCATGGTTTTCAGGACAGTGAAGAACTAGAAACAAATATCCTATATTGATTCTAAATACATGTGAACTGCTCATATTTGAAATCACTTAGAACGTGGAAAATGAAGATAATATATTCTCATCTGGGGCCTTGCCCTTTTCTTCTGCCTTACTGCCTCTTAGGTTATTGCAGATGACAAACTTTGCAAAACCCACTTCATTCTTTATTCTGTACAGTGAATTACAAGAAGTATTGGGGAAAAAAACAGCTCCTCTATTAGGTCTGTGAGGCTTAATAGAATTTGTCCCGGAGTGGATGCTATTCTGCTCAGTAGTAGTAGGTTCTTATGCTTGAACTCGCAGAACCATGTTGTGAACTTTTCCACATGGAAAAGTTTGTGCTATCAGCGATACTAGATATATACACTAAAGATCTCTATAGGGATTTTGCATTCCCATCTGCCTTCAGAAAAACCTAGATTTCTTTTTAGCACCCTCAATGTGATTGTATTGTCCTTATCCATAGAAATATTTCTGGAGTACAAGTAGGCTGTTCTAACAGTCTTCATTGAAAATTTCCTTTTCTTTCAAATTAGATGGTAAATATTTTGATAGTTATTTACTGTCTACTTTTCTTAGATGGGTGTATTTTTTTTGTCAATATTGATAAGGTAATGAACAACAAGTTATTTAGAAATGAAAGGTTTTCTTCCAAAATACTAGCTCTTGTTCCTTTTGTTGTTGTGGTGGTGGTATGTTTCCCTTGTACTAAACTGTGGGTTCAGCACTGGGAGGCAATGAATCTGTTTCTGGCATGTTTTCACCTTACTCCAGACTATGGTAGCTAAGTAATTTTTTTTAGGACTTGAATTTATTTTGCCTTACAGCACTAGTTCTCTCCTCTATGCATGGCTGTGCACATAAACCTCTAACCAAGCAGAAAAACTGAGCACTGTTAGATCTTCTAAGCCCTGACACTGGAGGGAAGTCACATGCATAAGTCCTGTCAAGTTAAGCACCTCTTTGCAACACCCCAGCACTGAAAAGCAAGCCTATTGCCAGCCTGCTTGTTTGCTTCTTGGACGTGTGTCAGTGTTCCATACTCTAGAACCACGTACTGAGGCTGGATATGTACCCAAGTGTAACCACAGCGGGGCAGCAGAGGGAAAGGAATTCAAATATCCTACAGCTTCCCATCCTTTGTTTCTGGCATTAGATTTTTCTAGATCAGAGTTTTCTAAATGTGCTTTACCACAGAATCCCAGAATATGCTGAGTTGGAAGGGACCTACGAGGATCATCGAATCCAACACCTGGCCCTGCACAGGATCATCCCCAGGAGTCACACCCTGTCCCTGAGGGAATTGTCCGAATGCTGCTTGAACTCTGTCAGGCTTAGTGCTGTGACCACTTCCTGGGGAGCCTCTTCTAATGCCCAACCAGCCTCTGGTGAAGAATCTTTTTCTAATGTCCAACCTAAACCCCCCCTGGCACAGAGCATTCCCTTGGGTCCTGTGCCTGATCACCACAGAGTGATCAGTGCCTGCTCCTCCTCTTCCCCTCACAAGGAAGTTGTAACTGCAATGAGGTCTCCCCTCAGTCTCTTCATCAGACTGAATAGACCAAATCACCTCAGCTGCTCTTAATACAGCTTCCCCTCTAGACCCTTCACTATCTTCCTAGTCCTCCTTTGGACATTCTCTAGTAGTTTAATATCTTTCTTATACTGCAGTGACCAAAACTGCTCACGATATTCAAGGTAAGGCAGCACCGGTGCAGAGCAGAGTGGGACAATCAAGCCCACTTGAATTGACTTCATCTCTAGCACCAATTTCATTCTATTGTATTTTTATAAAACTTTTTGTGGCAAGGATCCATCATGGAATTTTTTTCCCCTGAAGAGGTGCTACTCAAAAGGAGAGAAGTTAAAAAAAATACTCAAAAGGAGAGAAGTTAAGAAAAAAAAAGCAGTATTATTACTATTATTATTATTATTATGCGCCGCCGTACCAATGCACACTTCAAGAAGCAACCTGGTTTGGCATTTACATAATCTTATCCTAGGATTAGCATATTTTACCTAGTTTATGTGTAAAGACGGTCATGACAGCAGGTACAAAGGAATATTACAGAAGTTATGTTTACACAGGAAGCTTGCGTTTTGCAGAAATTCAGTTACGACCTTCCCAAAGATTTGTGATGCTCAAGCCTTATAAAATCAGTGAAAATGCCTGTATTAAATGTTTTTCTGGGTGATGTAAAGCCCTATTTGCTATAGATTTATTAATGTTAGTCCTATTTGATTTATAAGGTAAATATTAATATACTTTATTTCTGTAACATTTTTCCCCTGAGAAATTAAAAATGCTTTGGAAGCATAAATAGAATGTAAGTTACTTACCAGGAATCATACAGCAAGTGCTTGGTATATTTTGCTAATGAAATCTAGGTACTTATGAATCTCTGTCCTGTGTTTTCATCAAAAGTCCATCCATATTTCCTCTTTTTATAGAAACTTTAGTGAGACAGCAGGTGTTGTATAGAATTATAGAATCTTCTTTTTTATCATCCATCATATTGTTTAGTGATCCTCACCACTTCTGCACACATGCATGGTGCTTCGAATCCTCTCTTTTAAATGTTCTCCCAAGGTTTTCTTGTGTTTTGTCCCCCTCTTCCCCTCCCTGAATTCTCTTTAATCTGGTTCTTTCTATCATGGTATTTTTATGATCTCTGTTACTATTGTATCTGAACAGGCCACTCTGTCTTTAGTAATATTTGCTGGAGAAGTTCTGTTCTTCCTGTTTTATGGATAACAGATTTATGAGAGTTATTTTAGCGAAATTAAATTCAAGGCACATGGGAAGTCCAGGTCAGGGATATTTCTAGCACTTATTTGCAGTTGACACAAAGATTGACAGAGCTGTTTTACAGAGCAATTTGGATTATACAATAAGCTATTCAAACAAAATGTGTTTTAGTACTGCCAGGTATGCAAGAACCACATGTTCACATTTGGCTATAAAGTGGAAGAATATTCTGAAAAGCAGTTTGAAAGGCATTTGTCATGGCAAGGTCATAATAAGTAACCATTTAAATTGGGGCTTCCAGTGCCCCTCTGACATTTAAAGAAACCTCTAGGGGCTCAGTGTGTTGAATTTTATCATAATTTTATCATTAAAAGTTTGGGAGATGCCCTTGTTATGGTGGGTCAATTTCTTTGTGAGGATAGGGAAGATACCGGAGGGATTTCCAAGCTAGGGATAAAATTGTAACAGATTCAAATGCTGGAGAATAAATCCAGACAAATGCAAATTTAAAAATATATAGTTTTTAATTGAAAATATAATTCATCATTTAAACAAGCTTCTAGAGAGAGAGTGAGTTCACCCTTTCTCCAGACATATACTTTTTTGGAGAATGTTCTTTTTCCAGTTACTGGCTTCACTGAAGGGATGACTGAATAAAATAATGCTGATGTTAAACATGATGTCAGACTCTATGAAGTAATGATCTATTTTTTTCTTATTTTGAAATGTATGTAACAGCTTGTACAGATATTTGTCAATTGTTGATTGAACTTTTTTGTTTTCATGCTGAAGCCTAGAAATTGTATTAAGACTTCTGTGCATCCCACTGCCCACTGCTGGACTGCAACCTCAGAAATATACATGGGCTGTAAAGAAGGATATGTTTTGGCAATTGATGCTGAGAAGTACAGTGTTTCTGTTCTTCAACAAAAAGCTCCACCTGGTAAGAAATAGCTGAGTGTGTTTCATTCAAGTAGGGAGGAAAGGGGATAGGTGAAAGCTTTTTTTGCTTTCTTCTGTTCTCCTGCTGTGTACCTCACAGAAATTAGAAAGCTATATTGTAGAACCCTATTTTTTTAATTAGTACAGTAAACATATGAGAATGTCTTTTGAGCTTCTGTGGGGTGTTTTTAACACCCAATAGCTGACTTTCATTTTTCTTTGTGAAAAAAACCAAACAAACCAAAACCAAAACAACTGTAAATACATCAAAATTGATTAAATTAACATACATCAAAATTTATTAAATTAACTATATTTCCAGGATTCCAGATCTTATTAACCAGCCCTAATAGATTAACATTAAACTATTAATATACCAGCTATTATTAGTAGTACTAACAACAGTACTATTTTTACTATTAGTTAAGTACCAATAATTTCTTTTCTTTTGCATGAAATGTTGGATAGTCTTCATTTGCTATGTTAGGTAATGTTAGAAGTGATCTTTGAGGGCTCACGAGTCTTCAAACAACAAAACTGAAGCAGTGTGGCTTAATAGCATTCCTTAATGCCAGCTCTTACATAGACTATTTTATAATGAAAACAAGGCTGTAAACACTACCAGGCTTTACTGGAGAATGTGTGAGGCACAGAGAGTGAACAGAAGATGTCTTTGGCTTCAGACAAAGGAATCTGCTTTTAATTTATTCTGGAATGGGAGGACCTCTGATTGATTGCAACTCACCAAGTTGGTTTGTGTGCCCTATAAGTATTCCCACCTGTCTTTTTTCATGGGGACCTTTGGCAGGCTATGACTGACTAAAGTTTTACGTCAAGGGCAACCCATTTCACACCTTCTTCTTCTGGGAAACCTGAGCTGTCTCCTCTGCTACATGCCATTACCCTTCTGTGCCCATTCAGAGGGTTGCCAAAATGGAGGATGCTGAGACACAACCATCAAAAATTGTTCCTTTGGCAATCTGTACCCCATCATCCTTTGATGGGATGGAAGGTGTGAGTCCTGCCATGGACAGGAAGTTCATGCTTTGGTCAGGTTTAGGAGGAGTACTGGAATATGTTTCTTCCTAGCATAGAGCTGTTTCTCTAGCAAACACTGAATTAGTGGTAATAGATAATCTCCTGGTAATCTTATTTTCTTCTGTTCACATATAGTACATGATTTCTTAAGCTGCAGCAAGTATCCCTGACTTTTACTTTTGATAGTTAACACCAAAATGGAAGGCTGCTTTTAAAACAACCCAACAAACCAGCATTATTTCTCTTTTTGAAATGATCAGAGTGTTGAATTTAGCAAATAAAGAGTTGGAAATGAAAAGTTGAGGTGTGATCAGAACTGTTTTTGTCAGTTGAGTAGAAGGCAACAAGAATATTTGCCATTTGGGCTTTTTCTTGGCCTGTATGTTCATCTTTGAGTGCTGTTGTAAAACTGTATAACAAAATGGTCTGTATTTATATTATACTGAAGCTTCTGCTTAATTTAAAACAGGCTGCAATCTGTATCTATTTAGCAGAATGCTTAAGTGCATGGCCAGCTTTAAGCACATGCTGAATTCCTGATAATGTGTTGCAAACAGAATCGTAAGCAGCCACAACATGTCACTTAGGCATTGTTTTCAGACTGGCTGAAGTTTCCTTGTAAATGTATCTAAAAAAAGGAATCATTGTTAGAAATAAGAATACCATAACTTAGCACTAGAAGGAAGATAAGTCTGCATCTGTACCACTCTCCACGCCAAGTCCACGTTATCTCCTTTTTACAGCTGCAAACTGAGTAAGAGAACTGTGCTTGCTCAGTTGCATAGATGGCAGAAATGGTAGATATTGAGGAAGAATGCACATTTTTAATTTAGTGTACTGAACCTGGCCTTTTTGTTCAGTAGAGTAGAATACAACTGACTTGTATTGCAATATTGACATACAAACAAGGTCGACATCATAAATTGTTTTCTTTTGTGCAGAGTTCATGCAGAAAATAGCGGATGTGGTGTCCTATGTTCGTAGAGAAGCGCAGAAAAAGAAAGGTATTTCCATATTCAAATGAAGCTAATAGATTTCTAGGCAGCACTGCTGATGTCTGGGAGTAATAATATGTGAGTACAGCTGGAAGCCACTGGTTAGAAAAACTCGTCTCACATTGGCCTCTGTAAGACACATTGTTGGCAATATTATGTGTGTTTACATGACAAAAGATTAATAGCTTTTGTGCCCATAGACAGCCAAATTAAAAGCCTCAGGAGAAAGTGACAGTGGAAAAATTTCTGTTTGTTCTAATTTAAATTGGAGTAAGTGGTGCTAGAAGAGGTTTCCTACTGCTTAGTTTTAGCATTTCTTTAGAACTGCAGTCCCTTGTAATTTATCTGAGTTAGGATTTAGGGGTTTGTTTCAAACACTTTGTTTTGGGCTCCACAGTACAAAAACAATAGAATGGATGAAGTTCAGCACATTACCACAAAGATTATTGCAGTCTTAGAATATGACATACAAAGATGCTCTGAGAGAGCTATGTTTGTTCAGCCTGGAGAAAAGGAAATGAGGGATTTTACTATTGCTTTAGCTATTCAATGAAAGGCTACAGAGAAGATACAACCAGACAGGCAAAGGACACTGTTTGCATCAACAGAAATTCTGGGTGTATATTAGGAAACAAGTACTTTCACAGTGAAGGTAGTCAGACATTGGCACAAGTTGCCCAGAGAAGATACAGAATTTCCATTTTTGGGTATATTCAAACCTTAGCTGATATGACTCTGGACAACATAATCCGACTTTGAAGTTAGTTCTGAGTTTGAAGTCGGCTCTGTGCTGAGCAGGGGGTTGGATTAGAGGACTTCTAGGATCCCTTCCAATCTAAATGACTCTATGATGTTTTTACTCACAAATAAATAGTAAATCATCCCAGATTTGGAGTTGTGACACATTGTTGCAATAAATTAAATTTGATATTTTATGTTGATTTTGTGCTTTTAGGTGGCAAACCAAACAATCTGCAAAAACCAGTTTTACTTGCCATGGCATTTTGTAATGAGGGACTGTATGCAGCTGGAAGTGTAAGGCATCCTTTATGCTTTTAACTTACTGTGTGAAAATCAAAGAACATTCAAATGGAGTATATTTGCAGAGTTCACTGCAAAGACAGGAGTTAGGAAAAAGTGAAGGGCTGCAGGACTATAAAGGTCCTTTCTGGTGCTGTCTATATTCACTTTGTGAAGACTTGACACAGGGGAGCAGAGCAGGAAAATATTCTATTTTTGTAATCAAAGAAGCAATAAAAGAGGACAATCCTGGTTTTATTCAAGAATGTTGTAGAGGAACAGAAGAGAAGGATGGACAAAAAACAGGAAAGGAGAGAAAATGGCCAATGGAATTGCCAAATTGTTTTGTGCAAAATCTAACTCAATATCCAACCCAATCTGACAATGCCATTGTACATTCGTGCTTAAGAGGGGGACAAATTCTTACACTGTCTCAAAAAGAACATGAAATCTAAAGCATTAGCTGATGTGAGAGTTTGTTGTTATCAAACGTGGACTGTCACTAAGAACTGTATTAAAGAACACCTTCATGTTCAATAGATTTATTATCTCGGTTTAGAGTCCTTTTGACTTAAACATACTAAAGAAAAATGAGACCATTGGTGATGGGTTGCAGTTAAACACTGCTACTCCAGGGATTTTCAGATCTTGCAGTTCAGTTTGCCCGATAGTGTAAGTGACATAGACCTCATGTGGATTTGTACTTTTCTGCACAGGAGGGCATTTTAATCTTTTATCACATCAAAGAGCTGCAGTATGAGATGAAAATCTGTGCAGATATCTCACAGCCCATTTCCAGCCTCATATTTTCTCCTGATTACACCAGTCTTCTGCTTGTCACTGACCAGGTACAGCATTTGAGATAACAGCACTACAGAATGGGATATTCCTGGGACTTTATATGAATATGCTGATACTATTAGTACAAAACATCTAATGTAATCACACAAGTCAACAAATTATATCAGAGGTGAACATAGTCCATTCTGTGTTTCTACTGAAAATTGGAAAGACTTTTAATGAAGTGCAAGAAAATTGTCTCCTACAGATGGTGGACTATAAAGTACCTAACGTTGAGATTTTCCAACAGAAATCCTTGTGTGTGTGCAGTTGAGTACGTGCTCAGGGTCTCCCATGTGTCCAAGTCATGGATCTACTGGGCATGAACTCCAGGCTTGATGTGTGCTTGCACAGGGAGAAAAGTGTAGTTTGGGTGTGTCAGACCTACTGTGACTCTGCAGTAGAGTTGTTCTCTATACAGACATGAAGTTTTGTGTTGGTTTAGAATATTTATTAATTTCTGGAGTCACATGAGATTTGGTGTGTTGAAATTATTTTATTAAAGCAAGTTTGAGAAACAAAACTTCTTGAAAATGTGATTAGATGGATCACTCTAAAATGTACTAACCTCCTCTTCAGCTAGGGTAACAATATAATCCACTAAATTCAGATGAATCCTACTGGGCACTTTTTACCTCAGGTTAGAGTAAAATATAAAAGTTCAAAGAGTGAAGCTCAGAAAGATGGTGGGGTATTTTTAAGTGTTCAAAAGCTTTTAATGAAAAGTTTCATAGCCAGTGATAGATTATTTCTCTTTATTTGTCAGGGGACAGTCTATAGTTACAAACCTGCCCATAGTGGAGAAGCTGTCAAACTCTTGGACACATCCAGCAGTTGTTTTCTGGCAGCTGATTTTCTTACTCCAGGGAACAACTACTGTGTGGTAAGAAATTGTATTATTTCTAATATAGAACAGTGGCTCTTTTCAGGTAACCAATATGTTGCTAAGGCATGAAATGAAAAGCCTTGCAGAAGTCAGGACTGTTCTGATATTTGTTACAGTTGTGTAACTTCTCATTAAGGAAGTAAATGGCATTCATTCTGCTATAGCCTATAAAGGGGTCAGAACTTGCCCTAGAATGCAGGTGGGGTCATTTATGTTGTATTGGTTCTGCTGCTGATTTGTGTGACTTAAATTGTTCAGGAAGATAGCTGAGCAAAAGATGGGTTTAGTTCAGAGAACTGATGTTGTCCAACAATTGCTAATGATCTTTTCAGCCTTCTGGACAGGTTGGAACATCCTGAGAGATACTTCTGCTCTGGGTCCAGGGACAAAGAATGCCTTACTCATGGACCTGTCCGTTCGTAGAAATTCCTTGCTTTTCATTGTCTTTTACTCCTGAAAGACATGTATTTTAGCCAGAAATTCATTTCCAGGTCATGAATTCTCCAAGTAGCCAGCCTAGAAAATCTGGGGTCATAGTTGATTAAGTTGGCTGGATCTCTTTGTTCACCATTAGCATGGGAACGCTGAATTTTACCTGACTGTGTATGAGTAGTGTGAAGGTTGAGTGATCTCTAGCCTTACATTACTGAGGGATTACAAAATTTCCTGGATATAAGAAGAAATCAAGTATTGTTTTAATATCCATCATTTTTCTTGTGAGAAAATAAGACTTCTCCTCAAGGCTTTCCTGTGCAAAGAAATTTATAAGCAGGTTCTTCTATTGTAGTCAGAATGGTGGGAGTGCTAATATTGATCAAGCTTCCACATTTTGCCCTAAATTGTCTCATTCTGCTTAAAGATCATTCCTGTACGTGCAGGAATGCACAAAAATTATTGAAAGTATTCCTTAAGCAGGTGTACCTTGCAGCAACTGGACTTAATGAAAAGCTAAATAATCCCAAGTGAAGCTAGTAACCCTTAATCTGCTATGATAGAGATTAGTTGAATTTATATTCTATAGGAGATCACTAGTCACTTCTAGACTATTTGGTTATTTCATCCTCTTTTGACTCTGTTTTTCTCTGTTCAACAGTCTGTAACAGTTTCAGGTGAAGTACAAGTTTGGTCCTTGGAAGATGGAACTTTCCTCAGCAAGCTAAACCTTGGTATTGAGGTACATGAAACCAGGATCTTATATCGTGACTGATACTTAAAATTTTTATATTTTTCTATTGATAGCATAATATTCCACAGATTTGGATCAACTAGCGCTGAGCAAAGCTCAGTAATGTCTTTGAGCAACCCATGGATGAGATTTAAAGAATATTATGTTTCACAATGTTTCCTTGAGCTAATCATGTCATGTGTTTATCTTGACTACAAAGCAGAGGAAACATTTCAGCCACATGTCCTAGTGATGTGTCTTTAAGCACATCTTTGTAAACAATACCTAAATTTTAATTTTTATGGTATTCCTTTTTTTTTTTTCTTTTTAATGAGTAACAGAAAAGTTTTGAAGGTATAAAAGCTAAATGCCTTGACTGATATGAAAAACAGGTTTTAAGAATTGAGTTGATAAAAATATTTCAAAGTGTTAATGCTTTGTCTTAAGATGCATTCAAACCCTGAAATCTGACATAGTAAGGAAGAAAATCCCTTTCTGTAGCAGCTGTGCACAACAGTGCACTCACTGTTTTATTTAGGTGAAACTTCTTTTACTTAAAATCTGGAGAGTGGATATAATGGTTGGTATTTTCTGGAAAGAATAGAATTAGCTTTTAATGTGTAGCTACAAAGCATAGATTGAATTTCCATGATGGCTCTAAAATACTTTCTTTGTTAAAAACATGTTTTTTAAATAAACTACTTGGGTTTTCTTCTTCAAATTTTAGGGACTTTTAAATAGCAAAGGAAATGTCATACTAACAAATAGCATAATATATAAAAATATGTTGAACTGTTAAGTATCTTCTACTTCTCAACTAGGCAACTTCTATGGCTTGCTGTCCCTCCTCCAACAGTGTTGCTGTAGGGACCCAAATAGGTCAAATCTGTTTTGTTGATGTTACCAAAGCTGAAGCTCCACGCGTTGTTCACAAAATTTTCCTTTCCAAACTTCCAGTGCTGTCTTTGCAGTAAGTATCTAGTAGGGTAGGAATATTGTCAGTTTATTGTTTGAGTAATGATATTGGTTGAGAAAAAAAAAAAGAAATTTTTATTTTACAAATAACCAATTAAAATGTTTTAACAGCTTCTATGTTTTTCCAACATATTCTGAAGTGCTTGCAACAGGCAGTAGCAGGATTTATATAAGAGAAATGTAATAAATCTGTATTTTAAGAAGGTTTAACCAAACACAGAAGATACTGAAGTGTAAGATGCTTTCTGACAGATCACCATATGCAGTAACTATTCACAATTCCATGTATCTGACTTTAGAGGGTTATTTCTCACTGAATATAAATTTAAGGTTTTGTGAAGTTAAGTTTAAGCCTTTCGGTCATCTCTTTTTATTTGGTGCATTTTTGTTACCGTTGTTAATTATTCATTTGCTTAAAGTTCTGGAATTTACCAGTCCTCTTGTAATTCGCTCTAGTGATCTAAAAGGCTTTTTTTGTTTGGTCGGGGTTTTTGTTGGTTGGGTTTTTTTCCCCCCAGTTATTGAAAAATCTGAGAGTGCATTACTCTACTTTGCAAAGGATACAATGGATTTTGAACTGCTAAACTTTAATATAAATCTGCCTTTTATTTGAGACTCAGATGTGTCTCTTTTCACAGCTACCTAAGACAGAACTTTAAAAATAGATACAGAAAGCAACTTGTTCAAAATTCAATCAATGCAAAGACATGTTTTTTCAAAATAATATCAAGATCTGTATAATAGTTTTATTTCTAAAAAAGTGAATGTAAAAGAAATTCTGACTTAACAAAGTTGTTAATGCGGACTGCTGTGGAGTATGATCAGCTTTAGATTGACCACCCACTCAATTAGAAACTGCATTCATAGCACTGGGCTTTATATCAGACCCTAACCGTGTAAACCCAGAAGCTGAAATTTGTGTTTATGCTCTCAGTGAAGTCAGCATGTTAAGGGAGTGAAATTATTTGACTCTTTTTATTGACTGTATTGAATTGATTTCTACTTGGATTTGCATTTTACATAGTTATGATCAGAGGGGCCAGTTCCTCATTGCAAGAGCTACAGAAGGACACATCTTTATTCTAGATGCTCGTCCATCAGAATTATTCCAAGTTCTGGGATATATAGGTAATACATGTAACAACATTAATTACATTTTCTTCTCACTATTTTCTGAATTTTAAGTGTACTTGCCAGTCAGGCTAAGCCACTCACCTTCATTCTACTTATTTTCTGGGAGGACTAAACATATTCTTCCCACCTATTTTGTAAGGACCGGAGTTCTTTTTGGGGTTTTTTGTTTTGTTTTGGGGAGGTTGGTTGGTTGGTTGGTTGGTTTTGGTTTTTTGCTTTTTTCCCCCCTTTGTAATTTTAGTTAGCAAATGTACCAATATTACCTTCTTTCAGAGTATGTATAAGTCACAGGGAAAAGAATGGATTAGCTGACAAACTGATCATAGCTCCAGCACAAAAGTAATAGTGGTAAACTAAAGAATTTTGTGAGAATTTGGATTAAAAAACTGTAGATTATGATCATTGTGTGTAATCTCCTGTTACAAATTTCTACCACAGACATCTTTAACATGGGGACTGCTGAAATTGTCAGCTTTGCTGATTGATAGTGAGGAATAAAATATGATGAATTTTAACTCACAAAAAAAATTTGAAATTTGTGAATTTATTTTTCCAAAACCAGTATTCTTACAGATAATATCTGTGTGTATCGACATTCACCATAATTTTAAGTATAAAGGACATTATATTATCATTTTAATTAATTTATCTCCTTAATTTTTGTAATTTGCCTGATCATTGTCTGGATGGCTTGTTAGAGGAGGGTTTTTCTGTGTTTTATCTGGCAGTTACCAGCAGACAGCCTCAAAATTGCTACAATTCAAGCTGGAGGTAAATTCAGATTTGACTGTGTAGTGTAATAATAATGAGCTTGTGCTTAGGGATTCCCAGCACCCAGTGCCTAAAGCGGAGTTGAGTGCATGCAGCACTCCTGAGCTGAGATGTATTCCAAACTGGGATCTCGTTTTGTGTCACAGGATAGCTTAGTAAAAACAAGGTTACCATCCTTCAGTAACAATTTCCATTGATGTTCCTTACCTGCTTCAGTACTGGCAGATGAAGTGCTCCACCTTTCTGTAATTTCTGACTTAAAGAATGACTTAGTTGAAGTGATGGTACTTCTTAATGTAGCAGAGGTCCAACAAGCACGACTGGAAATTTTTCATCTGTCTTCAGCAATTGCAACAGGTAAGAATTGCAATATATACTAACTTTTTCTAGGGCAACAAGCCTAGGATCAGATTTTCAAGTTACTTACGTTTAATTTTTAAAAGGCTGTACATTTTACAAACTTTTCAAAAAGTAGTTTTGTAGTTTTCAACAAAGTTAATATTTTCTTTAAATATTCGGTAATATTAGATTTTTTTGTGCCTATTTTTAGACATATAAAATGGGGCTTTGTTTTCAAAGTGGCTGAAGATCTACAGTTATTGTCTTCATTTCAGTTTTATATCAGGTGCCTCGTCAGTCTTAATTTCAGGTGTCCCTTTAAAGCTCAATTTAGGGAACCAAAAAGAATAAAATGTTCTTTTGAAGATGTGAACTGCAGTGTTTTAACCAATACCACCCAGGCTGTGTGTTCCTCGTGGCAGAGATTCCTAAAATAAGTTCTAGATGAACGCAGTGGTGACATGAACCTTCATGCAAACTAATTAGCACTGTTGATGTAATACTCAAGAAGCAGAGTAAATTAGTGTATGCAAATTGTCACAGCACTGTGGTTAAACTGTTTCTCGTACTTCTTTAGAGCCAGTAGAGCTACTGCTCTGCTTCACTGCAGTGTGCTACATCAGCACAACTCACTGAGTTGGTGTTAAATCTAAGTAATGAATTCCCAATCTCTTCCCTGAAAAGTTACATCACGCTCACTCCTTGCTGAGGATCATTTTCATAATTACATGATAGAGAAAGCACCTGCATTAGTGGTAGTGATGCCTCTTTCTCCCTCTTTCTTTTGTCAATCTTTTAGATAATGATAAGTATGTGAATGAACAAGGAGTGTTTAACACTAGTGACTTGAAAAAGGAGCAATATGATCTGGATTGCCCTTTGAGCTCAGCAGTCAGATTGAAGGATAACATTGTGTATGGCTACTGCACCTGTGCACCTTTCATCTGTAAATACCACCTCTCTGAAGAGGTAATTCTCTGCAGTTGCTTTACTTTGGGTGATGGTTAAATACCAGCAAACAAAGGCTGTAGATGAAATTAATATAGCAGGATATTATCTTAAAGAAATCCTCTGTCCACTCAAAATACCTATTCCATACATACTCATCAACTTTTAGTATCCTAGCACTTGCTCAGAAACCTGGCAAAAATAATGTCCTTGTCCTATTATATTGGTTCTTAAAATCCACACCACTTGCAGGCACTTCACATGTGGCTTCTGTGCTGGAGCTGTGGGTTTGTGCAGTCTGCTGAGTGACCTGGGCATGCAGCTCCTGAAGGGGCTGAGCCAATGTGAGCCCAGGACTCTCAGATGCAAACCCAGCCCAGCCTCACAATGAAGTAGTGGGAGCTTCAGGAAGCCACTGTCATTGCCTGCTGAAGAACTGCAGCTCTCTGCAGCTCACAGGTCTCCCAGAGTTTTGAGTCAAGGTAAGTAAAAAGGTGAATTCTAAAGGTCAGCATTCCTCCTTGACATGTCACATCCTTTCTGAGCCAAGAAATTCCAGGCTCAAACATACTGAATCCAGACCCTTTTGCAGAGATGAGAGGCAAAGCAGCAGCACAGCAATGGCACTAGTTACTAGATTAGTAATTACTAGATTAGTAATCCAACAACAGTTTAAACTGCAGTGCATGTGGTAACCCACAAACCTGTCATTAATCTTCTCAAAATGGCATAGATATTTCATAGATACCATCTGAACTGCTGCTAACCTTTTGCTTGTTTGGCAGAGTAAGTTGGAAGATCCATCAGTATATTCATCAGAAAAGAGGATTCCTAGCAATCAGTTTGGATCAGGTTTGCTCTGTTTATCACCCAACAGCCAGTGGCTGGCAGCAGCAGCCAAGGATGGTGTTTTGTTTATCTACAATACTTCTACTCTGGTAGGTGGGCGTCTGGGCACAGGCTTTGTTTGATTTACGTGAGACAGAAGTGTGAAAATTACTTTCCTTCACTGTAAACTTTCCCTCACCTGAATAGAAGGTGTTTGAGAAAAATTTGTGTTGAACATGGACTGATACAGCATTATACAGGACCATTGTTTTTATAATGAATGTGTATACAGTCATACAAACCACTTACTTCCTTCTTCAGTAAATCTTAGTGTAGATAATTTTGCTACTGTTCTTTATCTCCTGCAAAATCAATATACTACAAACTTGTCCCATGTGTAGTCGAACCTTTTAAACTTAAAACCCCTAGTATTTTATGTACTTTGTGTTGCCATTTTGGATTGACTTTTATCTAAACATAAAGAAACATCAAAATATTTAAAAAATTTAAATAATAAAAATAATTTAAATACGTATTCCATTATAAAAATGTATTTGCTGATACTGCTTCTATGACTTCTCTAGGATATACTTGCTCAAAAGCATTGTCAGTCGTATCAAGGAGGGGGAATCAGATCCATGGTATTCTCCCTGGATGGCAATTTCATCCTAGTTAACGGTGAAAATGATTGTGCCCTGGTGTGTCTGAAGTGGAAGTATGTATAAAGTGGCAACTAATATTGATTGTGTCATTTCTTGTATCCTGACAGATTAATTTTTGCATCTACTTGTGATTCTAGACTTCATTTTTCTTAGTCTCAAAGTAAGAAGAATTGGATAGAAATAAAATCATTCCTCTCATCTTTAGAGGCAGCTGGCCTCCCTAGCTCCGGAAAAGTACTGCACTTTGGGTCTGATTCCAGCACAACAGACAGGAGTATCTTCTGGGAAGTATCGCCAGTAGTGATACTTCTTATCATTCTCAAATCAGCTCTGGAAAGGGCTCCCTGGGGATGTAAGGAATGTAATCTCCTGAGTTACTATTTTAACTCAGTGATAAGGAGACATCACAGCTTTAATGGGAATTCCACTGTGGCTATAGAGAGCTCTTAACAGACATTAGGAGTAAGAGACACTTGAATGTACAGTTTTTCTGTGGTAAAATCAATGTTCAGGTAGATGCATAGATTAAAGATGACTCTGTCAGAGCAATATTTTTAATATGGGCAATCTGTCTTTCAGAATTTTTACTTCTTTGGAGACTTCACTTAATTATGCAATTCTAGAACTCAAACAATACAAAAATATTGAATAGGCATTTTAAAATTACTTAATAATTGTGTTATAATGAATATTTAATACTTTGTCCTTTTCTATAATATACAAAAAATACATCAGTTCCCTTTCTGTTTACCAGGGAGATAAAAGAAACTGAAGTAGAGCAAGCTGCTCTTTACTGGCAATCTCTTCTTGAAATACTGAACAAGTCTACTTCAGATGAAAATTCATTTTTAAAATCTATGCCAGAATGGAAGTTTGACCCAGAGTCCACATCAAAATCACTTCCAGTAAAGAAATTTAATGTGTTTTCTTTATTTTTATGGGGGAAAAAGTTTGATCATTATCCTGAAATTGTACATGATAAAAATTGTCCTTAATACACTGATCCTTTTGTTAAAGTGGAAGAATAAGTCTGAGGATAGGCTGATTATGCTTAAATAGTAATTTGCAGAAGAGTACTATCAAAGAAATGGAAAATTTATGGGAAGATGACATTCACATCTTCAGTTTCACTTGGTTTCCTAAGGGACAGAAAACTCTGTGAAAGTCAGTTTCTCCTCATGTGAAGTTACGTGTCATTCCCAGTGAGATGTTACTGCTATACATTGTGTGTTACTAATTCTGTATTTTTCCATTGGAATCAATCAAACTTGTGATTACAGAGATTAGTCCAGTTGATCATTTGACTCAAAAGGCGTTGCACAATAGCAAGGGTTTGCAGGATCAAATCTGGGTACTGGTTAGGCAACAAAAATGTAACACTCTCTAAGTGGTGGTGTTTCTAATGAGAGTCCACTTTTTCTTTAATTTCCATCTTTCTTTCACTCTCTAAGTACCTGAGCTAGACGTCTATATCCTTAATTTCAGGAGGCACCACTGAAATCTTCCACTGCAGAGGTGGCAGAAGAAGATGGAAACGTCACAAATACCAACGACATGACATGGATAGGGCAGAAAATGCAGAAGGTACTTTCACAGAACAAGTACTAATCGAAGCCAGAGTTTTCAAGGGTCATTAGTTACTTGGGGTGCTAAGGTATTTGCTGTAAAGGGATCTAGTTTCAAAAGCTTTTCTCACATTTGGACTTCTCTTCAACCATTCTGATCTAGACTTTTAGAAATTCTAGGTAAAGGTTATAAACACATCAGAGAATGTGCCAAGCACAGTAGGAGCTCTGAAGACCAGAAGAGCACTTCTACACAAGGAGTAAAGAAAAAAAAAGCAAAGAAAAAAAAAGCCTGACAAATTCACTTCTTTTGGAAACTTATAAAAACACTTTTGTATTCTAAATGTCAAAAAGTTGCACAGAAGATTATTACCAGAAACCAGGCAGGTTACTCAATGAAAAATGAAAGCAGTGAAAATTTTCAACAATGAAAAATCTAAGGATTAAAAAATTCTGGCAGTAGGCTTTATGCAGGTCAATGTGTCTGTAAGCATTGCACTTGTAATTACGTCTTTCTTTAGTTAATTTTCTTTTTTTCAAGCGCTGTTGCTGTACAACCAGTTTACAGTGTGACCTGACTGTGAGATCTGTTTTCTCTTGTGCAATTCTAAGGATTATCCTATTCAATTAGGGTTGTGTCTATTTCAGGTATTAACCCCTCTGGCATTTTATTTTCTGTATAGAAAATGTTCCTTTAGATTACTTCAGTATTTTTTTTCCTCTTGCCTTTTTTTTTGTCTTTCAACAATACATTTGTTGTATGTCAGGTTATGAGAGAAGACACTCGGAGATTTGCTAACCAGAAGGAAGAAGTGCAAATGGGAATTAAAAAGCTGCGTGAAACTGTGAGTTTCTTACAAGGGTAATGGCTCAGCTTCCCAGTTTTGTTTACAAGAACACTTCCTTTATGGCTGTGAGCTCTAGTGCTCAGTTACATTTTTGTCATAAACTCTGAGCAGACAGGTATTAAAGAGATGTGTCTCTTCAGGGACCTGAAGAACTCCTAAAACTGCCAGGAGTTACTGTCTGCTTCTCAGTTTCCTTTGCTCCAAATGAATATTTTGTACCACCCTTATACCTTGTACCTTATACCTATATCTGTCCCCTCAGCAGGCTTATTTCTGCCTAACAACCTTCCATTATAGAAAATACTGTCCTCTCTTTTTTCTTCTGTTTCTTCCCATAAGGCAGTTAAAAGTGCAGGTAATTAAAATAATTTTCTCTGATATCAAGTTCTATAGTGTTAAAAATAGCATTTCCCCTATTCACGTTCAAATTACTTTTTATTCCTTACACTCATTTTTTAAAAAAACAGATTCAGAAAATGATGCATGAAAATGAGCAGGTGCCAGACATTGAGAAACTTGAGCACTGGGAGTTCAACCTGGATTTAGAAGAACAGGAACGAGTGCAAGAAGAGGCTGAACGAGACGTGGCCAGGGTATGGCAGAATGGGGGAACATTTTAAAACTGTAAGTGGAAAGGAGAAAAATGAGTGAATAACAGAGGATTATCTCAAAGTTGTGTTCACTGCTGAGAAGCAGAAAAACGGAAAAGTATTTAGAGTCACTTTTTGAAGCAGGTGAAACTGCTGATGCAGACAATGCAAATTGGAATATGATTTATGCCAGAAACTATAAATCTCACACTGTGGCCTTGGGCATGTTGCTTAAGTTCTAGAATGCTTTTCATCACATAGAAAATGATGCCTTCAGTACTATGCAATATAGGTTTTGGAGAAGATGGTAGTGATAGTCTAAGATGATGAAATATTGATAATTCATTTTATCTGTTAGTTTTCTTTCAATAATTCAATGCACATTGTCCATATCTTGTTACTTTGCATCACATCTTGCTATTTTCTCTTCTGTATCTTGAAAGGCGAGGAAGGAGATTGAGATGGAGAATTTATCCTACTGCTATTTGCAAGATTTAATCAAATATGACTGCTGGGATGTTATGTGTGTAAAAGGGCGTGCAGTTAAGGTAACCTCTTCTTTTTAAGACATTTTCTGCAGTAGTTTATTTATTCCTTAAGGTACTGAGACAAAATAACATGTTTCTGATTTGCTTATGGTGTGGGGAAAATTTTACCTCTTCCCAGGGCTCAGGGAAATCTTTTATTCTGTTCATTTTGTCTGAGCCTGGCTGATTTTACCTTCTAAGGTGGAAAAGGGTGCTGATTAGCAAATAGGCAACACTTTAATTCCTTGATCTCAGACAATATAGAAGTAAACACTATTTTTCTTTGTGCAGTCCATAGGATTTCTGCTACACAGAACATAAAGGCAAAACTTAACCCTGATTTTGCCTATTGTAAACAGAGGGAGATGAGTGAAACTGATGGTACTGGATTATCCTAAGGGTAGTGAAAGAGCAAGTCATTTTACAAAAAAAAAAAACTAGTTCTGGTTTAATTCTGTGGATAAAGATGGATAAAGAGACCACATCCATAGATTCTTTTTAAAAACTGTATTTAATACATTGTCTGTACTAATTGATCCTCAATTTTATTCCTGATTCTAAGAAGCCTTTGTAATTGTTTACCATTCAGGTATTGAACAAATTAACTGATAGAAACATCCTAAAGAAATTCTTACTTTGGGTTTTTGTATTTTAAATTTGAGCAGTGCTTCCATATGGATTGTCAAGTGAGTAATTATCCACTGAAGGAACGTAGTAAAGAAGAGCTGGAAACTTTGAAGAAAGTTCTTCACTTAAAGAAGACTGAGACAGCTGATCTTAAGGTACAGATCATGATATTTTGAGCTGGCATCTTATCACTTCTTTATCTAATTACATTCCTAAGGCTCATTTTCTTGCTGTTGAAGTTAATTTGAAAATAGAAATAAAGACGAAATGTTGCTAAAAAAGATGTATTAGTCTTAAATAATCACAGAATATCTGGGGTTAGAAGAACCCTTTGGAAGTTTATCTAGTCCAACATTCCTGGAGCATGCAGCACAGGGTTGTGTCCAGTGAGGCTTGGAATAGCTCCATGGTGAAAGAATCCATAACTTCTCTGGGCTACCTTTTCTCATGTTTGACAACCCTCTCAGGAAAAAGAACCCCCCAAGCCTTCTCCTTCCTGAGGGTAAACAATTCCAGTTCTCTTAGTCTGTCCTCACATGTAAAATGTTTAAAGTCTTTACTCATATTAGTGGCCTATCACTGGACTTGCTTCAGTATTCCCAGTGTTGTACTGGGGAACCTACAAATGGACCCAATATTCCAGATATGAACATTTCAACTTGTATTATTTTGATCACTGAGCTTAATTGAAGAATATAACCTCTAGAATTTTTTTCATCATGTGCCACTGGATCGTGTACAAATCTAACACAGTTGCCATGTTTGTGACATGCAGGCTCAGAAGAAAACTCTTGAGGTTGACTCTGAGACTGCTTTATCTGAGGAAGAAGGAGAGAAGGCAGCAGAAGAAGTGGCTGACAATGGTGCATCTCACTGCCTAAATGGAAGCCTGAGCTGTCAGTATGGTGGCGACACATCTACCCTATACCACCAATGTGACTTGCACACCAGGGAGCAGAAACTCCATCAGACAATATTATTGAAGGTGATACCTTCTGAAATTTGTCTTACTGCAGTGACACTCTCATATCTGTTGGTTTTCACAGCAGTCACAGCCACTGTTAGATTTTGGACATACTGACACTAAACAATGGAGAGTTGCACCAGTCTCTGAGTAACTGAGACAAAAGCTGATAAATGCACATAGTGCTGTGGATTTTCCAGCTTGGGTTTGGAAGAACAACATATGAAATTGATTATCCAGTTTCAGGGTATCTGTATCCTTTTCATGGTGCATTTTAGTAAATGGATACAGTAAGAGAGACATATGCTACCCTCTTAAAGTTCTACTTTTCTTTGTTGAGATCAATTATCTCTGCTAAAAGAAGAATTTATCCACTCAGAATACATGTTTTTTTAAATGATTATAAGGTCTGAGGTCTTCTTAAAAAGTCAGTTTCCAATGTTTGTTTGTTTAATGGACACATTTTACTTATATATGTCAGAGAATCACATGAAAGCATATTGAAACTGCAGGTTGCATCAGGAAAGTATATCCTTTGCTCTCCCTTCCTACACCTGTGACTTACAGTCTCTAGATTTACAGGTCACATGTTTTTTTCTTTGAAGCTCCTCCTTCTTTCAGCTGAAGAGGGCCAAAAAAAACCAAATAGACTGATTTTTTTATCTAACTTTGGCAGCAGCATGTTTCTTTCAGATTCTTTCTTAAATGCCAAATACGTAGAAGGAATGAATAAAAATTTCTAGGGAAAAAAAAAGGCAAAAAGAGATCATCTGCCCAACTCCATTTAACAAAGCTTGAACTCTGCCCTTATGATTTTCCCATAAAGGGTTTATCAGTTTATCTCCCTGTCACACACACAAATAGACACATTTATGATTCTGATGGCTTGAGGAGTAGTATATAAACATGGATGGATGTGACCTGTGATGCCTTTTCCTGGTCTTAAAATCAAGAATCAAACACAGTTGGAAGGGAAAAAGGGATTTTACCTTGGTATTTATTTTAAGGATCCTTAGGCGCACTACGTCCAGGTCAAATGCACCTCAATGCACACCACAATGCCCACCCACAATAGATCAGGTATAACATTCTAGGTCTTACTAATTAGCATAGCTATCAAAAATTCCCCAATGAGAGGCTTGAATGAGCCCCCCCCCCCAAGGAGCCTTCCCCTGGATGGTTCTATCTTAGTTTACAGAATGTGATCTGGAGAGGACCTTGGGGTCTGGGGCACACTGATCCCTAACTCTGAAGCTTCTGAAATGTTTAGTCTCCTAGCTTAACAAAATAAGTCTAAGAATGTAGGCTAAAAACCACTAAGAATACAAAAAGGTATAAAAAGGTATATAAAAGGGGTATAAAAGAAAAGGCAAAAAATCATTATGGCATCACCTGAACAGTACTGCTGTTTCCTTTTTCTCTATTCCAGGATGTAATTTACAAAGTGAAAACTGCTTTTAATGAGGAATTTGATGCAATTGTACAACAAAAGGAGCAGGAGATAGCACGAGTGAAAGAAGCAAACATGAAGATCCGAGAAATCCTGGAACAGCTTGAACTTCAAGTGGAAGTGTGGGAGCCAGTCCTTACAGATGATGAGATGCCGGAGCGAGCGCTCACTGTTCAGGATTCAGAGGTGTCTGAAAAATGCATCTTTCTATTTCACCCATTCAAATCCAGTTCTCTAATTCTTCACATTTCCAGACATTGTGTCAGTACTGAAAAACCTTAAAGCAGCTATGTCTGTATACTTAAAATCATCTTTTTGGCTCATTTTCTTCCCTTTCTTTTTTAAGGAGAAAAGACTTAATAAGTCAATCTGAAATGAAAAAAATATATACAAAATTAATTTACTGATGTTAAAAGTTTTCAAAATGCCCATAAATTAGGTAGGAATTCTTTGTTCCTGACATTCAAACTGGGCTTTCAGGAACTGCTTCCATAGTTAAGGGTTTGTCTGTTTTCTCTGAGCGCCATTTTGAAACAAAGTAGTTTCCAACTGAAAATCTAAGTATTAGAGCATACTTAGTAATGTACTTATAAATTCAATTAATTATTTACAAAGAAACAGCGTATTTCTTATGCAATATATTCCACTGATGTTATCTGCTCATGTGGCCAATCTTTTCCCATTTCTCTTTGCTCTCTCACTAGTGCATGTTATCCCACTGTAAGAATAGGCATGCACAAAACACAACTAGTATCAACAAAAGTGATGGTGGTTTATATTTTAAGATATTTAAATGTAGTTTTTGTAGCTGTACAAAAGGAGAATTTTCATCTTGAGGAATATTGTCATAGAGCAGAGAAAGCATTAAGAATTTGTATTACAGCATTGTCATGGTTTAACCCCAGTCAGCAACTATGCACCACACAGTTGCTCGCTCATTGCCCCATCTCATCAGGGTGAGGGAGAGAATTGGAAGGGTAAAAGTGAGAAAACTCATGAGTTGAGATTAGAACAGCTTCATAACTGAAATAAAATATCATAATAATAACAACAATGATAATCATAATGTAATTAATTAAATTAAAACTTAATCATAAATGTAATTAAGAGGAAAATAATAAAAAGAGAAAGAAAACCCAGGAAAAATAACTGATGCAAATGAAAAACAATTGCTCACCACCAACATACCAATCCCAAGGCTGAGGGATGCACTGTACCAGCTACTAGGAAGAAATTTAACTCCATCCCAGCCAAAACCAGGACCACCATTCTTCCAAAGCTTCTTAGTCCCCACGTGATCACGTTTGGAGAAAAGAACCCTGATATGAACCTCATTTTCTTCCTTCAGATTAAAGCTGAGAAATACTTGACTCAAGAGGAGAAAGAGCAATTGGAATTGCAGGCTAAGCTTGAACGGGAAAGACGCCTTGCTGCTATGGTAATTAAAGTAGTATCCTTCTTACAGGCCTTTGTCTCTGGTTAGGCTTTTTAATTAATGCAGCGCTGAAACATGCCAGTAATGTAGTATGGGAGAATAAATTTAAACTGGTAGGTAACGATATGTGCCTTTTCCCTCTTATTATTGTTTACAATCAGAACTACATAGGTCAGCTGGGGGGAGAAAAGATAGTGTTAGACTCACAGTTTTTAAGCATGTGCTTAGGGGCAATTTAAAATACCATATCAGGTGGCTGGGAACTAGATACATGTCCAAAGTCATGCTACTGCTCAGTCTGGAGCTTTGTGCTTGATATGTGTTTGTTGATTGAGCAGCCTCTGTTCTCCAGGGATCAGACTAGGAGACCATAGTGCTTTCCTCTGGCTTTAAAATCTATCTGTAAAAAAAAAGATGGTTCTGGCCCCAAAACAGATCCACAATAAGACAGTGACACTACAACTTCCTTCATCATAGCTTGCCAGTTGGCCAGGAATACCCTATGCCTATGTGTTCTTTCCAAAACTACCAAAATGGCAGTTTTAGTAAGTTATTTGGCATATGAACATCTGTTGTTCATACAGTGAACTGAAACTTTTGGCATGTTTCACACACATCCCCAAAGAGCATCAATCTACTAGTGACACACTGAATAATCTAGAGGCGAACACTGTTGTTGTCCCCAAAACGTGCAATTGCTACTCTTCTTTTGTACCTTCAAGTACTTTTTGTGGTTGTTCCCAGGATGATGAAAGACTGCGTGCTCTTGATGACATGATGGGTGGAGTGCTAGAAATCAGGAGGGAAGACGTTTTGAAAATGGTGAGATGCGTTTCTGCCATGTCCTTTAGGAAACTTGTGGGCTCTTAATGGCAATGTGAAATTCAACCAGCAAACCTCTCTCTAACCTCAGTGACAGAAGAAAGCTGGAGAACTGTAGAATTGAATTAGGACCAGATAGGCTCCATAAGAGAGCATACACAAAAAAAGACCACAAGATTCTACTTCCTGTGTATGATTTACTCATCAACACCTGTTCCTGTCACAGTGGAATACTGGAGGAACATTATCCATTTAATGTATCATCATTACATCTATCTAATATATTACCAATATAACAACTATATTGCTGGGGGGAGGGTCTATCATCCATGGCTGTGATCTTACAGAAAAACATTGTTTCATTTAACTCAGCAAATATAGATAGAGGAAGGAAAGGATGTGAAGGAGTGCCACAGAAAAAGGGTAGGGCACACCTAAGCACTCCTCTGAAATCGATCTGTTTTGAAAAATTAGGACTCCACTTAGAAGTTTACATTAGCATGGAGTTAGATTTGGGGTTCTGAGACAGAAAATGTGGTGTATCTTGTACTGACAGTAGTATTTGAGTACCAAATACTTGTATTTTACAAGATCCAGTAGTGAATTCCTGTAAGGCAGTGAGTCTAGCACAATATAATTACACTAAAATTACTGGTGCAAGTAACAGACAAGAGCAACAGAATATATATGTTACTTTGAGTTGTACCTTACTAAGAAATATGTTTCATGAAATTTAGTGCATGCTGTAGTTTGTTAGCGTGCTGATGTAGACTTAATATTGCTTTTTAAGCATATTTTTCTTCAATACTTCCAGGATATCCCTCCACCTTCTTTTATATCCAGACCTGAGGATCTTTGGAGTGAAGAAGAAAAGAAAACATTTGAAGACTATGAGAAAAAAGTCAAGGAACTGAATGAAGACAAAGAAGAGTATAGAGAGGTAAATTAAAATGAGGAAAAGATGGATTTGTTCACAGTGCTCATGACCAAAGCTTCCTGTCTTTCTCAGAAGCAAGTTCTAAAAATGAATACCAATAAACAGGCTGGAATAAGAATAAATAATCATCAAAGATCATGTGGCATATTAAATAAATCTTACCTTAGACAGTAGAATTAGGCAGTCTCCACTTACAACAATTACTATGGGTAAAAACTTGTGATAGCCTAAGAAGGTAACTTTCCTTCACAAATGTACCAGTAGTATTGAAATGTGTTTTTCAGGTTCCATTCCCAGAGTTGCTGATGCCATACACAAATAATACATTCCATATTGTGCATTCTCCATCATCTCATATATATAGATATATATCTAGAGACACATCAGAAATTATTTGTTCCTCCAGATGTAATATAACTGCTCTTGTCCTTCCCTTCCCCAGTTTCTAAGAAATGAATGGAAGAAACTTGAAGATTCCATCAAGGAAACAACACAAAATTTTGATGAGAGTGTCTGCAAACTCTCTGAAAAGAAAGTGAAATCACAGATGGTCATCTACCAGGTGTTGCAAAAAGCATTAATTTTTCATCTCTGCCTCTGTGCAGCAGAAATGTTAACTTTTATTATATTACAATCATTTCACAGGAAGAACTCAAAATAGTCAATCTCATTTATGCTTTACTGTTGGATGAAGAGTTGGACACCAGAGAAGCTGGACTTCATAAATTCCTTACAAAAAAGAAGAAAGAAAAAGTAAGTTGTCATTTGGAATGTTGTTAGGAGTAATGTCATGTTTACAGTACAGTTTCATGTGAAGTCTGCTCTTTCCAAACCAAAATCTTGCCATAAAGGACTTTCTGACAATTTACAGGGTCATTGGGGTTTTTTTCAACCTGTACATGTGACATACATATAAATACATCTGGTTTTCTTAATAGGTACTCAGCTCGGCTCATCTGTAGTTCTTTGGTAAAACTTCATACATTCAGAAGGGCATACTGCCATTTGTTTGCTACATATAATATTCTTTAGTACCTGGTATCAAGCTGAAAGTACCAATTATGTTGAATTTATGACAGGAAGATGCACAAAGAATGTGTAATGCCATCACATTTTTCACTGAGGTGTCCAGTGCAGGCCAGGACCATGCTGATGTGCGTTGCCAGTTCAAAGCATAAGACAGAGTGAGAGTAGCTGACCACGGAAGCAGAACGGACCACAGAGTACAAAGTGTTTATATTTTTATCAACCAGTTTAACCTCCTAGAGTTTATCCATTCCTGTCTAATCCCATAGAAGTCAACAAAAGCCTGGATAGCACAGCAGTAGATCTGGATTTCAATGCAAGTCTGCAGGTTGGTTCTGGCTCTTGGGACAATATTATCCCATTTGCCCACTTTGTCTTCATGGAGCTGTTCATGAGTCCACAGATAATATTCTGCTGCCTCCACGTGTCAGATGTCCTGCTCAGCCTGTGCAGAGCACCGTGTTTGGAGCTGCCAGTGGCACTTTGTGAGCTGCAGGGAGGGATTCCAAACAGGCACCTAGCCCCTACCACTGGATTGGATGGACTAGTTTTAAAGCCATCTGAAGCCAAGTGTACACCAGCTTACATTTTTCAAAATACTTTTTTTTTTCACTTTCTCAGTGGTCTCATTGGTACAACTTTTGGTCCCTGGAAACTGTCAAATACAACAAAACTGTCTCCCCAGCAGAGTATTAGCATTTAACAGCATCTATAAAACGTGACTTTAGTATGTTGACACTTAGCAGAACTCTGCCATGACAATGGGGAAGTTGCATTCTAAAGTTAAGAACTCTCCACTGAACAACATTTGAGATTTTTTTGACTGGTCTTACCTGAGATGATGTGAAAGTAAAAGAAAATCTGTGTGGGGGGAAAAAATATCAACATATGTCCTTACATTCAATGTTTCAAAATGCTTGTAAGCACTTCTTATACAAATTTGTTACATTCTTAAGCAGCAGGCTAGTTTAATTTCACAGCACTTCATCTTCTAGCAGTATCTACAAGTGACCCCTGAAGAAGGCACTCTATGGTTACTAAAAGTAGCTCACATGGTTTCTCTAGAAATAAGGAAGTGTCAGCTTTATCAGTGTATGTGAATAGCCATTCAGTGCTTCTGCTGGCTGTTTCGTTCCTGAAATCTTTTGGTTTTACTATAGGTCAAGAGTGCAAGAAAAATCCTGACTGCAAAAAATGGTGTTGAGGCTTACACAGGCCCCTATAAAGACGCAATACATGAAGGGAAGGTGAGACTCTTGGAAACACAAGGAGGTTCAGAAGTTAAAAGTTAATGTTGTGTCTTGATAATGAGAAGAATGTACTTCTCTGTAAGCAAGAGTTCTGGTCAACTCACTGATCAATGAAATTAGGCAATAAAGGACAGTATGTGTCCTTTAAATTGAAGAATTTTTGAAATAGTGCAGATTCCCATGATGTTTGGGAGTGCTTGGAAAAGCACTGTATCCTGTATTTCGAAGATATGGGCATGCTGATGTTTTTTTAAAAAATGATATTGTGGTAACAAGAAAGCTTTCTTCCCCACCCCCAGAGCCTGGAACATGGTTTTATAGAGGAGTTTGCTGATATACCTGAGGATCTCCTTCATGAACTTCTACAACTTTACAAGCATCGGCCAGAGTAAGATCCCCTCCCCTGCTAATATTTCTCATGAGTCAAGAATGAGAATACTATTTATTCTAATAGTCTACATTATATTGCCTGCTTTTTATTGGATAGTTAACAATAGCTAATTTCCCATCATGCTAACAATTGCTATTTTGAATGTACATTTCCTTATTCACTCCACAAAACCTATTTTAAATGCAATCTAAATAATCATCAGGTTCCAAGACAATATTCTTAGTTTGTGTAGTCTTATCTATTTGCTTTTTGCAAGAGACTGAGGTTTGTGACCTTCTTCTATGCAAGAGGAAATACAAAGTACATCCTGTCTGTGCTCTGTGTGTGCACTAGGACCCCATGGACTGAAACCCTCCTTGACACCGCCAACCCCTATGTGAAGGGATCACCTGAGGATTGCCAAGATGCACTTTCCCTTTTAATGAAAGCCATGGATGAACTGGATAGTCCTGAGCACATGCCTAGTGGCTTAGACCAGTCTGTGTGGGAACGTTTTTGTCTGGCTAGACGAAATAAAATGGAGAGTGAGGAGCTGGTACGTAAAAGTCTTTATTTTGCCCATATACTTCTTGATATTTTGGAGTCTTAAACTTAAGTGGAGTTATCATGTATGGTCAAGCTAATGGTGAAATCCAGGATCCATAAATTCCATTGGCCTTTGAAAGTTTCTTCTGGCCACATCAATTCAGAATAACTAGGAAGCCTGTTCTCTTGTTCTAGCTGAGTTGTTCTTCAGAGGAAAAATTAGCATGTTAATATGGATGGATTTGATCAGAGTGATTGTGATCTTGATATGGTTTCATTAAAAATAAAAAAATATCACTTTCCTTTTCTCTATCTATACCAAAAAAAACTATAAGGTATTTGATTCCCATTACCTGTTGAAGTCATCCTCTCCCATTAGCATTCTACACTTGCACCAATGCATTCCAATATTTTTCTAGAACATAAAGAGCAATTCTTAACAAAAGGTGTTTCTGGAGATGTATTTGTTCATTATGAAAGCATGAATGCATAAATCTGAATTATCCAGAAAAAGATATACATGAAATTTGACCAAAGGAGATGCAAATATGATTTCCCTTCAAGTGAATAAACTATGCATATATGAACAAATAATTTTCTGAGCAGAGTACAAGGATTGTAACCTTTATTTCTCATATGCGGTACTGAGATTCTCAAAATACTGGGCTGCATTATTTATGTATACAGGTATCTTCTTAGGAACTTGTCTTCTCTGTCCTCGTCAGGCTTGCCCTGACATACTGACAAAGTTGAAAAAGTTGGGAATGTCACAATGTTGCTTGCCTAGGGGAAATGGAAGGCCCTAGCACTGGAAGAGATGCAGGCCTTTCTCCGGAGAAGAGTGGATGAAAATGAGAAGATGAAGTCAGAATTAGAGAACATTTTCCAAGAACTCACTTGGTAATTTTGTGTCTTTTCCTATGTTCAGCTAACCTTTAATACTCCACTAATACAGAACAAAAGTTACAAACAAAATTACACATCTCTGTTCTCCAACACTCTTTTATCTAGGTTTCATTGTTGCTTGGACCTGCAATATTTAATTTTTTCATGTACATAACATAATTTTCACATTCGTTATCATCAAGACCGAATCCCAAAGTGAAATATACAGGAAAATGGCTGGAAGTCTCTTCTGTTTTCTTTTCAACTGATATTAAGACCTCTTTTCAGTAATAACATTTTCCCTCAGAACATCTGCTAGAGTATGTTAAACTGAATCCAGTGGTTGAAAACTTCATGTATACACATACCATAAATTGCAGATTTTGTAGTCACTTTAGAAGCAAACAGAAGACAGGCTGTTAAAGAGTAAGCCCTACATGGACATACCACCATTATGTAATAAATACAACCATTGAGAATCATGGGAGGATTTATATAATCCTGTTGAAATCACTAAATGCTGTTTCTGTTTTCTGCCATCTTAGGCTGAAGGAGGAAAAGATGAAGCTTCAGCAGAATTTGATGGTCCAGTTTTTGCTAAAACAAGGACAGGTGGAATTGGGAAGTACTGAGGTCCCAGACTACAGTGATGCTGTTCTCATTAACAGGAGTGTTGTTGAAGAACTGAATAGCACTCTTGCGGTAATTCACATTATCTGAAAGGAATTTAAGCTTTTTAAACAAATGTATTGTCCTCCGGGGGCTCTGCTTTATCTCCAGTTTGACATCTAGTTTCAATTCAATACAACACACCAGCAGGCTCAGTTGTAATCTAGAAGCTATTAAGAATTCTCTAATGTCTCTTCTCATGATGTAAAGATTGCAGTGCAGACTGCTTTCTCGATGTTTGGTCAATACAATTTAGATCAATGAAATGGCAACAGTCTTCAGACACTCCATCACTTACACATATATTGTAAATAGAAAATGCTAATATCCTGGGACCAGTCCGAAAATTCCCTCGAGGCAAACTTACAGTCATGTTAAGAAGCATTTGAATAATAGCTCACATTAAATTAAAAAATTAATACAGCTTTTTATGTAAGGTGAAATTGGTGATGATACTTAAAACAGTTTTTCATACCTTCATGAACTGTTCATTTTTTAGGCATTCTAGCTGTACAAAAATTGCCTTTTACTCCTACTGCACAAAGCCTTCAGTAACATCTGCAAAATACCTTTAACAGAGCAAGCTTGAATTTGTAGACCTAAAATGCCTTTCCATTCTTATGTAAGATAGATAGATGGAGGGAGAGGGTAGTTGTCATTTTCTTCATCTATTTCTATGATCCAAGGCTGTGACACAGAGCATAAAAGAGAACAAACTTCCTTAAAAGATAACCATCTGGAGCAAATCCTGGAAAGAGACTGCAGTATAGCATGTTTAACTGACTAAAAATATAACTTTAGAAGCTTGCCCCTCTTCTTGCAAACAATTATTCCATAATCTGCAAAGTGTGTTAATTAGCATTTATCTATTTTTTTAGGCTCAAGGAGAAAAAAAAATTACTGCCATGGTAGAATTTAAAGACTTCTCTAAAGGGATAATACAGCTGGAATGGGAACACAAGAAAATGAAAATGCAGATACAAGATCTGACAGAGAAGGCTCGGGATATTGTAATACTACCTATTTCAAAAGATTGCCAGCTAGTGAGTTGCTTTCTCTAATTTATATTTTAACTGCAGAAAATTATGCTGCCTATACCTGTAAGAAAGATCGTTTATATTTATACCTCGTAAGTCTCTTATTACCTGAGAAATATGACGCCTAATAGGTCAACAAGTCAGCTTTCAAAGGGAAGTTTTACTCATGAGATTAGCAGTGATGAAATTCTTTGGGACATTCAAGTGTAAATTAAGGCAAAATTAGCCCTAAATATTAGTGTTTCAAAACTGGCGAATAAGGAGTCAGGATTTTGCGCCACAAGGAACATCTTTTAAACCGAGCAGCATCCTTTTTAAGTGGAAGGTCTGAGGTGCCCCCATCTGGTATCACACAGAAATACCGTAACTTTGCTCTACACAGACACTGAGCGTTCCTGCCCGAGCCTCACGGAGTCCCACCCTCTCACTGCCCTCTTTGCTGGCCCAGCAGCAGAACAGGGAATTGTTTGCCATGCCTGGCAGGCAAGAGGGGGCAGCCGGCCAGCATGTCAGAACCGACATAGCTCTGAACAAGCCCAGCTGGCAGGCCAGGAAACAGAGGTAAAGGTCGTGGGACACAGCCAAGGATACTGCTGGGAGAAGAAAGGAGGAAGAAGAAAGGTTGTAGGGAAAGTCTGAGGGTATTGCAGTATGGGATGTAGGAGACTGCAGGGAAATCTTACGGGCTTGTGGTGATGATGTGGGTGGCATAAAGGTTTGGAGTGAGGGATGCTGGAGGATGGGTAGGCTGAAGATGCAGCAGTGGGGACATCTATAATGCATAGAGAAAAAGAAAAGTGTTGGACAGCAGGTAAGGATACTGCAGTTCAATCAAAAGATTAGAAGAAAATTCAAACCGTACGTTTTCCTTAATCTTCGTTTGTTTTGCTGCTCTCCAAATGCTTGTTCTGAATGACAGCCACAGGACTTTAACTCCAGTCAACAGAACAGCTTTCCAAAGAGGTGATGTGACAATACATTGAAAAATTCTTGTGGCAAATTTATCACCAGTGTTGCCATTAGCTCAGACTTCATTAACTGATGAGCAGAACTCTCACCCTTCAGAGAGAATTAAACTGCCCATAGCAAAGGCATTTTCCAGTTTAATCAGAATTTGAGTGCCCTGAGGGGCTTGACTTATGTCACTTTTTGAGTAGAAATATGGGGTTAGTGGGAAAGACAAGGCAACAAATACCCCAACAATAGGAACGGAAAAAAGGATGGCTTAGATAAATGTGTGTGGGCAAGGACCTGAGAATATCTGGAATGAGGGCTGTTAATGAAGCAGTGAGTGAAAGAAGTTTAATTCTGTAGACAAGGAGCCTTCTGGGTCTTTCCTGCTTCTCCTCTTCTAACTAGAACAGTCCACAGAATTCTACCTGTCACTTTGGTGGGACAGTACTCTGGAAGGATGAATCTACATCTACAGAAACTTTTCTACTGCCCGTTACAGATCCATAAAAAATTATGGGGTTTACCATTTGTCATTTGATAAAGAGGTATTTTAGTAGCAGTGTGCTCAATGAAAAAACCAATAATTTCTCTGAAATCTCAATCACTATGCAGCTAGAACAGTAAAAAAAGTAAGAACGACTAGGAAGCCATTAGACAGAAAATAATTTTCCTCTCTAGCCTAAAGACAGACTGTCTTAGGCCTCCAGCTGTGTTATCTTAGACTACGTTATAAACAAAAGTATAGCTTGGGGCTTTTGACAATCTCAGCGTAATTGTTTGGCCCTTGTTTCCATCATAATTATATAATAGATAACATCCTTTTTAACAGCTGCACAGCCCAGTACTCATATAGCATCCAAGAGTATCCTTACAATGTCCATTTATGATCACTAGTAAGCTTTACCACTGCGGAATTTTAGTTCTTTGAGTTTCACATAGTATGATTTTCTTTATAGAAGGGTAGAATGGTTGAGAATTAACAGGCATAAGATAATTTCTTTCTGGTTTTACTTCTTCAGTTCCTAACTGTGCAGAACTACGACACCCACATCGCTCAGCACTTAGCCGGGATGGAGCAGAGTCTTGGTGTCATGGATAAGGTAAATCCTAAGTGAACCACCACATCTGAAAGTTTAAATGCAGCTCCTTGCCTTCATTAGCAAGAGGTGTTGGAAAGAATAAGGGCAATTGATATAGACATGCTAACTCAAGGACTGAGTACAGCCATAATAGCACACACACACACACACACACACACATATATTTTTATATATATCTCATGTATTTGTACATCTGGCTTTCAATAGTTTCCTCAACTTGAGCTGTGCTGTTTACAGCAGCAGTTCTCTAATGTTTGGAAGCAGTCATCATAGATGGATTGCTGCAGAGATCAAGCCTAGGGAGAGAAATCTACTTGCTCTGTTACTGGAATTAAATACTTTCCTATCCTGAACATCTGAATGCAGACCTGCTAATCACTTCTTACACAGCACCGCATATAAAAGTCACTCTTCCATTTCTAATGAAGCATTCTTTCAGTCTGCACTGTTTAATGTTTCTCTCCAAGAGCACCAGCGTGTTCGAAGTATCCCTGGCCCCTGTATTCAAAATAACAGAGACATAACAATCTGATTTGCTGGCTATCTCATCTATTTCTTCATTCAGATTATGACTGTCCTTGTTTTTAAGTGATTCCTCTGGATTTTCTCCAAGTTGTGCTAGTTGGCATCAGCCTCCTCTTCCTCTTCAAGCTTTAGTATTTATCTTGTCCCTTTACAGCCCATCCATCAGCAGCAGCATGTCCTTAAGAGCATGTCCTTAACTCACTGATTCAATTTCCTTCCTTTTCTCCCTTTGCCTTTCAAGTTTTATCTTTAATATATCTCTCTTCCTGACCCATACCTCTTTATTCCTTGGCTGCTCCTTAAATTAGAACTCCATAATCATATTGGGATACAGTGTGTGAAAGACACTATGCAAAGTAAAGCTTAGAATGTGCTACTAGTCAAATCAACATACATGTAAGTTTATCAAGCTACAACACAGTGCTTAAGATTATAGCTTTTCATCATAAGTTTGTCTGAACAGTTTTTCTATGACCTCATATACTTTCTTTATTAATTTCAAATGAACAGTTGCACAAGAAGAATGTGAAGAACCATCAGAAAAAAGTTAGAGAGCTGAAGAAGGGCATCCGTCTAAAAGAGCAAGCAAACTACGAGCTCAGCCTGCAGCTGAAGGAAATGCTTATCTCTGTGTCAGAAAGGATGCACATCATTGAGGCAGCTGGTGAGTCCAGGGATGCACTTCAAGGCACAAGCAAAGAACGTTCAGAAAATAACTCCAAGGCTGGACAGTGCTGTTCTCCTCCACCAGCTGAGGGGCAAGGAATGCCTGTCTGTTACT
This sequence comes from Corvus cornix cornix, assembly GCF_000738735.6. Classification (NCBI taxonomy): domain Eukaryota; kingdom Metazoa; phylum Chordata; class Aves; order Passeriformes; family Corvidae; genus Corvus; species Corvus cornix. Next base: position 11,774,226 of record NC_046336.1, read on the forward strand.
GTGTGTGCACAATGAGCAGAGTCCCTCCTGCCAAAGCCTAACATGGTTACTGAAGAGTTACCTGGAGCCTGTGGCTCTTGTAACCAAAGCTAATTGACTAAATTCCTGAAACTATTCAAGTCAAAATATTACAGTCATTAATAACTTCATTAGGCAACATGCTTTCATTTTTTCTGAGAGCTGTTCAATGGGCTCCTTTCCACCCTTCCAAGAGAACACAGGAAGTAATGTGGAGCAAAAAACGGTATTCACTATTAGGAAAACTATAGACATCTTTCCACTAGTGGAAAACAGTTACAGATTTTCAAAACAGTGGGCACTTGCTAGAAACTAAAGAAAGCACGCCCAGTACCTTTTTGAAAGATTTTGCTTTATTCAGTACTATAAAGGCTCTTAAGCCCAACTGTGAGCCTTTTTTAAAATGCTTGCCTATTTTACACAGAACTTGGAATAACCCCAGGACAAGTCCCATGTAAATATAGACTACACCTGCCCTATGAGCACAGGCTAACACTAATACTTTATTTTATGCAGACACACGGGATATTTCTGAAAAGATCACAAAGCAGCGTTACCAAGAGATTTTGAAGCAGAAATATCTACGGAACTTTATAAGGGAACAGGAAAAACAGCTTACAATTCTTCAGTCAGAAGCTGAAAGTCTGAAACCAAGAATACTCCATATTGTTTAAAAATCAGAGTCTAGGTAGATGAATAATACCATGGTCTTATCTAAGGAAAAGAGTTTTGACATCTGATTCTTCTCCCTGAACTTTTCTTCCCACAAATTATTTCTTCTGTAATTCCTTTAAATATAACTTCCATTTGAAAGATGCAGGTTTGTCTGGTTTGTATTTTTTACCCCCATTATAGTTCAGTTGATGAGATTTATTTCTACTGGTTTTGTTATATAAGCCATGTAGCTCATTACAGAAAACAAAGGATACAAGAAAATGTCGACTGTTAGAAGAACAGGTATATTTGTATGTCCATTGTTTGCAATATGCAGTTGTAGGACCTTTTAAAGGTAAAGAAATCTCTGAATTGGCATCTGCTAACATTAATGTCTGTGGATTTAACATAATTTACCCTTGTAATGGCACAGGTGCAGGTTTCTGAGCAGATGTAGGGATGTTTTGTCCTGACCATGTGTGCGACCTGGCCCCCTCCCAAAAGCAGCTGTGTCTTATCATGGTATAATTACCCACAGCCAGCAGGAGCTGTGGCTGCTGCCACGGGCAGGAGCACAGGAGAAACAGGTTTGGAAGCATCTGGCCTCCTGAAATAGCTGCTAGCATCTCCCACCCCTTTACATTTGAGATGCAGTATATTCTCCTGCCAGATCCCTCCACGACAGCTAAGAAAAATAAAGAACCTATGATAAAATTAACTACTGCTGGAGCCCAATCTACCTGCTCGGGCATTTTCCCTGCATTTTATTTCCCTGCTTCATGGTGTGTGTCACTTCTTCTCCTTTCATAAATTCACATGACATCTAAACCCATTTCATTGTGAAAGCATCAATAGCTTTGATAGCTTAAAATTCTACATTTTAAAGAAAAATCTATTTCTGTTGTGATCCTGTACATCTCCTTTTTTGCTTTACCATCTGTAAGGATTTTAATTACATCTCACTTATTGAAACACTTTTTGTCTTCCTGCTGAAACTGCCGTAGAAGCACCTGAGTTCCAAATGTGCCAAGGATCTCAGGGAAGAGAGCTGGCCCCTTCACCAGGCACCATCATCAGGCAGAGAAATAGTGCTTTAATACTCAAAATACAATTAGCAATAAAGGGTGTTCTGCATTAATTCTCTGTGGACAGCAACAATCAGTATTCTTAAGAGCAAGCTATAGGTACAGGCCTAAGTCTAATGAGCCCTATCACTGTTAAGAGGGTGAGTATGATCTTTGGTTTTCTTTCTCTTGAGCTGTCTAAGAAATTACTTCCTTATTAAGGAAACAGGATACAGCACCTGTAAACAAAAGAGGTAAGGTATAACCAATAAGAAAACAAGATTCCTAGCAGGGAGAGTTGTAAAGTAAAGATTTGTGTATTGTTACACTTGAGAAGCAGTGATTTTGGGAAAATAAAAAACAGAAGTCATCATGATGAGAAAATAAACAATTTCAAGTTAAAAAAAATAACTTTTAAAAAAGGCATTTATTGGAGCAGAAATGAAATTATAAAGATTTATTCAGCTTTAAGATGCTGTGTTTGAAGCAATCCCATTTAATAAGGCCTTGTTTTTCTTAATTTATTTAAAGAGAGAAAACACCTCGGTATAGTATGAGAGTAGAAAGTTGGTTTCAATTTTCTTGCCTCCCTTTGTATTACCTCAGGCTGTGGCAGAATGTTTATGAGACGGCAGCCCTGAAGAGACTGTCTGGACAAGTACCTGAAAGCAACTACATTATGGCACATTTCCTTCAGTAAAAGTTACAGCTAGTGAGAACATCTTATCTCAGCTTTGGTGTATTAACATCATGAAAATTAGTTACCTTTACTTAACTCACAAAATGCTGTCATTAGCCTTCATTGGCTGACTGGCACCAGGAAGACATTTGTAAAATGGAGGTATCTACAAACTGAACTCTTCCCCATCTGAACATGAACAGAATTGACATCAATACAAGTAACCATGCAGAGACTAATCAAAAAATGGACTGCTTTCTACCTGTTAAAGTATGACTTAATTTTATTTTTCTTAAATAAAAATTCACTGACCAAGTCATTAAGCCAGGTTCTCCAAAACATCACCAGTTTGATTTTTTTCCATTAAGTAATGCCTTTTACAGTGCCTACTGTATGTATGTACAAAGCTTTACAAGTATCTCTGGAGAAAACCTCCTAACCCCAAAGCATAAAGTCCACTGACCAGCACTTCTGACATGATCAGAATTTATTCAGTCTTTTCTGCTTTTGTATCTGTGTAAAGAAAACTCTGCAGCTGCAGATTATGCATCTACAAAATCTTCTTCTGTTCTGCTGTAGTGCAGTAACTGGTCTTCTAACCCAAAAGTATCAATGAGCTGAGTGAGACTCACTTTCTTGCCATCTGCAGAAAAGGCCGACTGCAGTTCATACAGCATCATCTGGGTGCTACTTCTCCACTTCGCTATCAAAGCCTGCAGCTCAGACAGGTTGTTCTGAAATTGGGACAAACAAAAAAAAGAGTCATCATTTGCTGATATAAGGGGGTTTTGATACCCTGCAGGTATTGTTATACAATGCCTTAAACTGAGACAATACACAAACACCACACTAAAAACACAGTAAGTATTGCCTCACCTTGGATCGATACATCTTCACCAGTTTCAGCCTACGAAGTAGCTCTTCCTTCTCCTGCACTTGTTTCACCAGCTTTACTTTTTCTTCCAGGGACTGTTGCTGACCAAGATCAACCTGTAGCACACCCAAATTCTCTGCTGATCCACACGGATCACTCTCCTGTAAGGGACTTTTGAAACATGTATGCCCAGTGCTATTTCCTTCCAGATTTTCAGAACCATCCCGTAATGTGGAACAGTCTGTACTTGTCTCTGGCAAGCACCCTGTGTCAGCACCAGCAGAGTCTTTTTCTTCGGTGTCTATTTTGAGCCTCTTTGCCACTGTAAAATTGGCATTAAATGAACGTCTTGTTTTCCTTAATCGTTCCCTCAGAGCTGCACTCATTTGCTAAAAAATAAAATAGATAAACCCAAAAAACCCAGGTGGTCAGAATAATCTCAGATTTTTATCAAATCTCAAAAAACTGTTTACCCATCATTATTATTTACATAGAATAAGTAATATATTTAAGTATCATTGTAAAGCCAGACTTCCTAATTCTCTGTATTGCCTTCAAAAGCTTGAACAAAGTTAACTTCCTCCTTTCACACGTATTTGCACACATAGCTGCAAGATATGGAAAGATGTAGCTCCACATTTTCTTGGACAAAATCCCATATTCTATTGAAGCAAACTTACTCATCTAGTCTTTGTGTAAAAGAAATATGGCATATTTCATCTTGGCTAATTTTATTCGATCAAGTTCAATTTCCCCTCTAATTTAATGGAGGTGAGGGTTATTTTTCCTGCTGTTCCACCCTATCACAAATATACATCTGTATTAGAACTAGTACACAAATCTGTATTCTAGAGCATATTAAAAATATCTGTAAAGTTTTGACTTGTTCATGCTTTGAGATACTTCACAAGCATCTAAAAAGATTTTTTCTTCAAAATAACTATTTCTTTATAATCTATGCCTAACGTTTTTATTTATAGAAATGCACTAAAATATAGGAGTGAGGGATTAGTTATAGAATACTTTCAAGCCAAGCCTGTCCTGCATTGGTCTGGATACTGTAACAGTATCACCAATTCAAATGCCAGGATAAGACCAAAGCAGAACTCAGCACTATGGAGAATATACAAACTGAAAGCATTGTACTTTGTTCCACTGCAGGCAGAAGTCACAGAAAGTCATCCTGCATGCATAGCAACCCAGAAAACTAGGATTTGAGAAAACTGAAGGTGACAGGTTGAAAGAAACAAGCAAAAAGTCCACCCCACACCCTATATAGTATTTGAATTTCTTAATATGGCATTTGGATTATGTTGCCCCATCACTTTGTATTCACAGCCAACATCTGCATTTTCAGAGCAAAGTATACCAGGCACATTGCTTACCTGCACAGCCTTGTACCTACAGGTATAAGGTACCTGGCTTTGGACTTCCAGCAAACAATATCTCAGTGACTTCTGACTCCCTTATGATTTCACAAGCATTTTTGTTACTGTGAAGAATCACACTATTGGAAAAGCATTAAGTTTTCATACCTGTTTCCCTGAACTAGTCCCCTGTGGAGGTGCTGCCCCAGAATCCTTGGGAGTATTGCAGAAAGATGGCAATTTATCCAGCACTGACTCTTCCATCTCCAGATAAACAGCAGTCTCTGTTAAATGACAGAATGAATTATGGTGTCATTTTCACCTGATTATAATGAGCCATGTGGCTGCAGAAATGAGTAAAAAGCTCTAATATTAAATTCTGAGGCTTATTTTCTAATTGGCATGTTCAAAAAAGACATCTGCATAAGTTACACAACTGTTTCATGAGCTAAGTAGCATCTTGCTTTGTGAACAGCTTTTCTTTAAGAGGATGCATGACACTACTAACTGCTATGAAGTATTTTACCATCAATTTTATATATTATTTTTCCCCTCGCTCCTAAAGCTCTGTGGAGCCAGGAAGATTTTTGTTGTCCACATGTATAAACAATTAATCTTTTTTACAGAACAGAATAATTGGGTATCCAGGTCCGTGAAAATAATCCAGTCTCATTTGATCCTTCCAGGGATGCTGCTTAAAAAAGTAATTACTCACACAGGTAGAAGTTTTGATTAACAGGAAGCATCCCCAGCTCACTCAGAAAGGCACCTTAATTAAAATGGTTAAGTCACACCTCCCAGCACGAACCAACTTCAAATCCATTTGGCAATGTTTAACTTCATTTAGTAATTGTGAGCCACCTGCTAATGACCAGAATGCAGCTGGAAAATCGACAGCTACACCTCTGCTCACTTGCAAATTGCAATTAGGAGTTTTGAAACAGAAGCCTCTCAAGAATAAAATCCTGTGAACCAAAACTAGGCAACACAGGAGTGGCACAAGGGGCTTCCTCTTCAGAGATTAAAAATGCCAAAGCTTTATTATAACAAAGCCTTAATAGCCCAGCAACCCTGGTCTTCCTGGCTTGATACCAAAGGATAGAGGTACTCATTTATCTTAGAAGTTAACATTCCTCCCCAGCTGTTCAAAACTGAACATACAGTACTCTACTAAAACACCCCAGACCTTAGCAAAGAGTCTAGTTAATTGGGTATTTTAGCAATCTATCAATTAAACAGGAAGCCCACAGCATCCATTAAATATCATGGAAGTTTAATACTATTATTTCTTGGTATAAGCAAGAGTCTAGAAAAAGCTACATCATGCTGATGTATACTGCATGTCACAAATATGTAATAAGTCTTTCCAAGCAGCAAAATCATTTCAAGGCTAAGAGATAGCTTTAAAAATAGATAGCTTTAAAAAACCGCAAACAATCCTATGATTCACTACCTTTACTTTCTAATGCAGATTCGTTTACAAATGACCATAACAAATACTCTTTGCACTAGTGTGCTAATGCTGTTACTTGGCAGCACATACACACAGATCTTCTGCACTCTTAAAATCCTTTCCCTGTATCTTAGGCCAAGAATCCTTGACATTTTCAAGCAGTGATGCTGTTTAACACACAAGTAATTCTGTCCAGTAAGTAAAGAAAACCTGAGTTAGAAGGGGAAAAGACAATTTTGCTTTTCAGTACTTACTTGACTTTGGCACTTTGGGTACGCCTGTGACTACGTCCTCAGTTTTCCTGCTTATAGCTACGTTATATAACGGCATTCATTCCTTTTACTTTCTCAACAACAAAAGATTCTATAAACACTCAATACAGCTTTTGCCTTGCTAGTTTTCCACTCGCAGAAAAGCAGGACGAAGGCTGGGCAGCCCACAAGCAGGGCCACAGACCCGTGAAGCTCGTTCTGAGGTGTCGCACCCCAAAAACGCAGCCACAGCACCGACCCACAGGGCTGAGGAGAGCGGGGAGGCCCCTCGGGGAGCACAAACCCCCCAGAACCCGGGTGAAGGAGGAAGGAGCCGGGCAGAGCCCCCCTCGCTCCCCTCACACGGTTCAACCTCCCGCTGCCGGGGCAGGGGCGGGGCGGGGCGGCCCCGCGCCTGCGCGCCGCGCGCGCCCGGGTGGTGCGAGCTGTTCGCGCCTGCGCGCAGTGGGAGGCGCTGTGGGGCTGAGGGTGCGTCGGGAGGGGTGGGAGCTCCCGCTCCCGCTCCCGCTCCCGCTCCCGCTCCCGCTCCCGCTCCCGATCCCGATCCCGCTCCTGCTCCCGCTCCCGATCCCGCTCCCGCTCCCGATCCCGATGTCGCGGGTGGAAAACGCGGGGCATCCCCGAGGACCTCGTAGACTTTCCTGTTGCATCTGGGCATGCCAGGAGGTGCTGTGTCCCTTAGGCCAGTGTGGGCCCGCCACTACATGGCTGGGGTCAGGGCTAAGGCTAGGTGCCACCTCAGAGAATCACAGAATCGGTTAGGTTGGAAAAGACCGTTAAGGTCATCGAATCCAACCTATGACCCAACACCACCATGCCAGCTAGACCATAGCACCAAGTGCCACGTTCAGTCTTAAACACTTCGAGGGGTGGTGCCTCCACCACCTCACTGGGCTGCCTGTTCCAATTCCAGACACCGTTTCTGTGAAGAAATTTTTTCTAGCAACCAACCTGAACCTTCCCTGGCCTAGCTTAAGACGGTAAGACAGTGTCCCTGCAAGTGTCCCTGTGCCAGGGAGTGGGGTTCTGCCTCAGCATGGAGTGCTCCCCACCATGGATAGCACAGCAGGCCCTGCCTTTTGTCACAGCCAAGGGAACCACAGCTCTCCACCTCAAGCTGCGAAAGCGTTTATCCCAGGCACTGTCTCCTCACATAAGGGGAAAAAGTGTAACTGAGGGACACAGTGGGAGATGTGTGACCTGAGCAGCACTGTCATGGTTGTGGGAAAGAAGAGAAAATGAAGAAATTTGACTGGAGAAACACGCAGAGAGATTGTAACTGTGACGAGGAGCAACCCCAGCTATGGCTGCACTGTGCAGTTCAGGATTAGAGAGTTCCCTGATGCTCAAAGGCACCGCTGAAGCAAGAGTGGTCTTCCTGTCTCTATCAGCTGCACACCTGGCTTCCCCATGTGGATTTACTTTTCTCAGAACTGATTTGTACAAAATGTTTTTCAACTGTAACTGTCAGGACAGACAAAATGAGCTATGGAAGCCGTAACAGCAACAGCTCCCAGGCCTTAGCGATGATGTCCCAGTGGTTCCTCCAGCACTGCCCACAGCCGACCTGCCCCGAGCTGTGCATCGATGCCTCACGCAGCTTTGCTGAGAGCTGCACGTGGGGTACAGGCACCCACATGCTCTCACTGGATTGTGCCCCTAGCTTGTGTGTCAGAACTGCATTAATTTCCTGCCTGGTTCCTCCTCACAGCTACAGATGAGGATGGTCTATTTTCTCTTCACCTTGGGTAACTCCCATCTCTATTGAGAGCAGAGACAGTCTTGAGCTGAGAGGTGAGTAAGCACTGAGTGTTGTAGGTGTGATAACATGTTAGCAGTTGCTGCAGTTTTGACCATGAGTATACATAGATTCACTCATTTCAAATAGAATTTGACTGGGATGATAGCAACCTTTTACTCTCCTACAGCAAAAGGTATCAAAGCATTCAAAGCCCATCTACAGGTTGTGCTGGGAAATCTGAAAACTTGAGGCCTTTAGGTTACTCCTTGTGTAAGATTTTATCTGTGGGTGAAATTGATTTAGAAATAATATTTTCAGTAGCAAATGTGGGAATTTGCATTATGTGGTGTTGTACGATCTTTTGTAACCATCTAGCAAAAATAAACCCCGTTGCACGATACCTCAAATGTTGAGGCAGTTTGGATGCATTTGTTAAACATGCCCTTTTTTGGGTTTTGGATTTGTTTTTTTTAAACCTTCAGCTAATTTAATGTCACAAATATTTTAATTTTTTTAATATGTTAAAAATGGACTCCTGAGTGCAACGGTGAAAGTGCTAATAGAACTTCTGCTGCAAATTTATCAAGAGGGTTGGATCTCAGATACTCTGGAGCTTTGAGATGGCATGTCTCCAAATTCACAGGGTATTTCCTTCAATCTCAAGGATGGTCCCTGCTTTAAATTACTCATGCTCTGTTGTACAGACATGTTAACAGATGAGTTGCACAAGAACAACAGAAAGTTTGAGATTTTAGATCATTTGCCAGGTGAGATTCCAGTAAGGTTTTACAGGAACATAACACATGAAAAAGTCATCCTGTGCATTATCACTGCACTTAATTAGAGCAACGCCCATGTGCCCCACCCCAAGTGGGATTAGAGATTGTTTGAGACTGGGAATATAGAAGGATGGTGCTACATGTTGGGTGCATGAGTTTAGTGTGCTACATTTAAAGTAGAGGAAAGGAAATATTGTCATCAGTATTCACTGATGGGTAATGACTCTAGGAAAAGATCCTGTTCAGGTTGGTATTACGTGTTTAGCTGTGTTTACTCCATTTGCCTATGAATTTACCTGGTGTTTACACAGCACTGCAAAAACATGACTCTCCCAACATTTGGCTGGAGGCTCCTGACAGAGCTGGGAACTAGAGTGCCATCAAGCACTATCCAGTGACTGTCCAATATTTTTATTGCAGAAACACAATAGTGATGGATATTATGTTATCTTCAATTTAATGATGGCAAACCAAAGTTAGACTGAAACCTTCCTCTCAAAAACTGCACATCTGTTTCCCTTGAGGAAAACAGATTATCCATGTGTCATTGATACGGACATGTTTATGGCACGCTGCAGAGTGTTTCTCCTGCTGTTCTGTTAAGCTCACCAGTAAGGGCACACAGTAGCACAGTCACTGCAATGCAGTGTTTATTAAGCGCTATAATGCTATTGTTTGATTTCTTTTATTGCTTTTGTGATCAGAATAGTTCGGGGTAAGCAAAATAAATGAAAAAAAATTAGGAAATTGCGGACTGGGTAATAAAATGATTTATCTCTATTTGCTGAACATACCGCTTCCCTTCAGATAAATTAGTTAAACCCCAAGGAACCAAAAGGAAAATGTCCTCCTTGGTTTCATTTTCTTTGGTATTTCTGTGATGATATTTTAGTGATAGGATTATTTTTAGTTCCAAGTGTACACCAGTTTGTCTGTGCAGTTGAAAGATAGTATCCATGTACCCTCTCAATAATCTTGTGGTACCAGAAGAGCACTGGGGCTGACACATCAGCACTCTCAGGACAAGGACATGTTTTAATTCCCCTATGGGCATCACCTGTAGTAGCAAAGCCAAAATAGAAAGTAACAGGAAAGGATACTAGCTTTGAGTTTAGAAACTCCAGTTTGGCCTTTATGGGTTCTTCTCTTCCAGAGTGTCAGGAACTTCTCAGAACTTCCATTTAACAGTTTTCTGGGCACAACAACCAGGCCTTTTCCCCCTAAACATTGCCACTGAGTAACTGGGATGTTAGTCAACATAATATGTCTTAAGGCACACATGTATTACCCCTTCTCTCATTTTTCTGATATCAGATGATCTTGTTTAAAGCCAAGTGATGTATCCTGATGCATGAAGTACACTCTGCACTGTCTGCGTATTCTCTCTTGCCTGGGGCAGGAGGGTGGGGTGTTTTTATGTGCCCAACCACTAACTGCTGCAGAAAGTTTTAAAATCCTACCCACTTCAGCATCAGCCTAGGGCTGTATTTTTGCTGGCTGCAATTCACTTCTCAGAGTGATGTTCTGACTTGCTTATAGCCATGTAAATATACCAGGGAAAGGACTTTATAGACCAGATTTCTGGAGTAAAACCAGTTTACTACAACAAAAGCTGTTCTTGGGAGATGGATTCTGCTGTCATAGTGGTGCAAATGCCCAGTAACTAAAAGTGAAGTCTCTAGAATGACATCAGCATAAGCTAAAGCAAAAGTAAATTTTGCTTTTTCTGCTTTACATCTTTGGCTTGCGATTTTCAAGGTACCTGACTTGAAAAGAAAAACTTCCTGGATTTCTTGTAGCTGAGGGGCACTGCAATTTGCCATTACAAAAGATAATGTAAGAGCCAGGCAGGATGGGCAGCGTGTGAATAATCAAGTGCATGTGTGAATAATCAAGTGGGTGAGGCACAGTGCTAATAAAAGGGGTCGGCATATGATTGTCTCTTGGTTCTGTGTCTGTGGGATTTTCTCTGACATAGCAAGCTAAAGATTACAGTTTGAAGTCTTTATGAGACTGTAGCAGACAAAGGAAACAATAAACAGACCTTCAGTGTTCTTGTCTTTGCTGGAAAATTGATTGATCATTATTTTAAGAAAAAGCCTTTTAAATCCAAGCCCTTGCCCAAACTAGTCCCTGGTACAGCATTTACATCATCTCTGATGGTCTGAGCATATTTTTGTGTTAAAAGTATTTGAGTTGTAGTGGAGCTCGAAGAGTTGTTTCATTTTCTCACATACCTGATTAAGAGTTCACTCTCTGCTGTGTGCACTTAACTCTTGGGTTGCTCAAATTTACCTGTACTGCTGGAGTTGGTGAAGCTGACAAAGTAAACGTGATTTGTTCGCAAGTGCAGCCAAGCTGATTTGAGCAGTTACCCATAGTTTGGAGGCCTTGGCAGGACCCAGTGGATTAAGCTGGTGTACCAAACAAGTCATCCAGTGAGCAGGTAAGCACAGATGGAGACTTCTCTTTCTTCCTGAAAGTCTGGGGATTTCACTGTTGCTCTGAGTGCAGACATGAGTGAATAGTGTCCGTCATCACCTCAGCAGCACCACTTATTATTTTTTTGTTTTAGAACAAATAACCATTCTACTGAGCACACCCTACCACACTGCAACATCAGCAGGCAAAGTTTAAAAATTCACTTCCTCCCTGGAAACGAATTAGGTCATTTACCTGAGGCTAGAGAAAGCCTTATAAAGTAAAAATTTAGAGGTCTTTTCCTAAAGGTGAAATATTAAAGTGTTCATGGCAGTTTTCTATCTCTTTATGCTGCTGAGAATAAAGTCATATCTAGAGGGCTGAGATTTCAATGTGGCAATGTTGTCAGCCACTGACCACCACCTTATGTTGCAAATCAGGCTCACAAGTAGTACACTGATGTGAGAGCTGGCTTAAAGCTCTCTCCTGTTTTCCATACAGTTAATAAAAGATATAACATTTCAAGTGTGCATGATTGGTGTGAGATGGGGGATATGTCTGTGTATTATTTGTGCAAACCAAATCACATGTTCTGAGGACAGCTGCCTCAGAATTGTGAGGCTGGCAACTCACCAAAATTTGTGAACAGATATAAAACTGTCAGGTCTTAATGTAAAGGTTGAGGCAAATTCTTAAAAGTCAAAATATCTAAGGTACTCAAAAACAATGGGAACTCAATAAATACTCTTTTATCACACCTTCTCCCAAAATATTCAGCTAAAGGGAAAACAACAAGAATGTCTTCAGTGCCATTTCCTTTAGCAAGTAAAATGTGCAGTGAAGCTTTTTTGACTTCTTGTTTCTTGAGTGAAATATGCTGTTTATGCCAGTTATGGCTCATTAAATTTTTTTTGTTGTTTGTTTATGACCTGTATTGCTTTTGTTCCAATTATTTCCAAAGCAATTTCAGTGCAAATTTTCTACTCATATTCCTACCTGAAATAACTGCGTTTTGAGTCTCTTTCTCTACACAGACATACAGAAAGCTTTACTGATGAGTGTGTAATATTTTCTTACAACCTCAGCGGGTTCAAGTGATTACTCTTACGTTATTTTTACTGTTGTTGTGTTGTCTTCCTGCAGAAGGGCACCTTAGCCCTTGTGACATTTGAAGTCATTGAGAAAGTTCCTGCTGAACTGAAGGGAAGCAGAGCTCTGCTATCCTCACGGAAGTTAGTGGAAGTGTGGCATATGGAGTTAGCTAATGGTATTATTTCATGTGGTGCTGAGGATACTGGAATTGCAGCTGACTGCATTAGTGTGCTTCACACTGTGTGGGAAAGCAACCAGTCTCCCTCTCAACACATTAAGGCAACTGTATTTTGGGTGAAGAACATTTGTCTCAAGTGGAGTGCAGGAACACTGAACTGTTGCTGAGTGAACCAAGTTAGCGAATGGCACCTTTTTTAACTGATGGGATGTTTTCCCGTCAGTAGCCCACGTAACTTTGAGTCTGTGTCCTAGCTACAGCGACCTCCACCACACATATCAACAGACACTGAACAAGCTCTTTGTCATCAACCTCTTTGATGACAGCCATGCCACACCATATTACATGACACTCCTGAAAACAGAAATCCTGTGCTTCATTCGCAGCTGAAAGAGTTATTCAGCTGAAAGAGTTTTAAAGTTTAGTGCATTTTTTCCTTGAGTTAATTACAATCATTTCATGGGCAACATATGCCAGAATAAGCTATTTCATCACTGTTAAATACATGGTGGTAACTCAACGCATGGGTATGCACTGACAAGTTTTCTCTTGAAAGGCTCCTCAGGATTTAGATCAGCAGATAGATCACTCTTAAATTTTATATGGTGTATACCCTGCCTGTTCTTGAGACTGTGAAACTGGGCCTTACAACTGTCCACATGATGTCTGGATAGGAAGTCTTATGTGGGATTCATTCTTCTGGGATCGAAAGTGCACATATGGGTGTACACTGCTTAATCACGTGTGAGATGTGGGTGCAAAGATTAATCAAGAATATTACTACCTACTCCCTACAGTCCACTCTGTTTGGTGACATGTTTCTTTTCCATCTCAGTGAGGAATTTTGGGTCAGAAAATTTTTTCTTTAAAGCAGGATTCTAACTATCTAAAATCAAGCCTAGTAGCTGTGAAACTCTCTGGTTTAGCACTTCCTAGTCATAAAGTTTTCTCTCAAACCTAGAGACATGCTTGTTCACAAATACCACTATGATGCGAGTCTATTTGTCCCTGACAGTTCCTGAATACTTGACACAGACCTATTCTATGAATATTGCCCGTTCACACAATACACAGTAAACAATTCTCTTGTATTGGATCATACACTTGCTTATTGCTAAGTTTTTTATGTGTTGGGAGCTGTACATTCCAAATTTTTTATTGTACGCTTGACTTGTATTGCTTCTAGATGCTGGTCTTTTTTTACTAGTTTGTTATTGTTTTGTTGTGCAAACACTATGCATTTGTTTTAGGCAAAGCTGAAAGATTCCACTTACATTGCAAATAGCTGCAGTAAAGTAAACAGAACAGAAGTAGCAACCTGTAATTCTAATAGCCCCTTTAACACCAGCCCAGTCATGGTTCACTGCCCTCCCACCTGTGAGCTGATTGCTCTTGCCTCTGGCAGTTGCTCAGTCTCTGTTTCCATTCCGTCTTATTCCCACTTGGTCTCTGTCTGCCTAAGTTTTCATTATAATCTTTTATGCACATGTATTGGCTTGTTGATTTCTTTATGTTTTGCTTGATTGCATATACTTGGCATGTGTCAGCTACCACAGATGCTGTTCTGTCTGCTGCATTTTGGGTGCTCAAATAGAGGGGATTGAACCTCATTATGGATGAGGTTGGGGATATATTTGTGTATCAATGTCTCACTGTGTATTAGGAATTTGGCATGGCTGTTCATTTTCAAATGAATTTGCTTCTAGACCTATTAAGAACAGCAGTTTCCAATATACACTGTTCATGCCTGCACTCTTAAGGAAATACCTTATGAAACTGTAAGTTAAACACTGCCTGCTGGTCAGGTAGATAAGATTCACAACAGTTTTAGCACTGGTTGTCCATTAGCAAAATTTGGTTTTTACCTGCAGTTACAAATTTAAAGACATTTGCAAAACTGCCAGGTTTATTGTCAAAACAGTAATTAACTGAAATGTTATGCAATTAAACCAGACCAGCATGTGTTTGACAGCCTTGGGCAACACTAGAAATGAAGTCTCCAGCTCAGCACAGTACTTAAATAGGTGTGTAGCTTTAAGCACGTGGATACTCGCTGTGAAGGCTGGAGGTAGTTTCCAGTGATTGGAAATCTAGGAAACTGAGTGTCTGAGGAAAGCTTCGGGAAGAGGAAAAGCTTAGTTTGGTGTTGAAAACCCTAATGGCATATGTGACAACAGCATTCAAATACATAAAAGGTGACAGCAAGAAAAGAGATGAGTTACACTGAAAGGAAAGAGAGGAAGTGATTGTCAACTCAACGTACTTGTTTGGAACTTCAAGACATTTTCTAACAGCAAGTGTGGGAGATACAGAGCAGATCACATCAGGAGGCTCTGAAACCTCATGGAAAGTTTTAAAAGTGTTTTAAAGAAAAATTTGTGAAGAATAATTAATGTGGAGGTAGGCTTTGGACAGAGAGATGGACAAGATACCTAATTGAAGGCCTTTTCAGCCTTATTTTCTACAGTTGTATAATTTTATGTGCTTAAAATTACACATGTACATCAAAGTAAGCGTATAAGACTTCTCACGGTGTTCTTCTTTACAGGCTTAGACATATGCTGTTCTGACAAAAGTTGGAGCCGTGGATCAGTGCTCTTATTGGGCCTCATCTTTCAAAATGGAATGGATTCAGTGAACTCAGTGTACTGAACTCCAAAAAATGCAAACACTGGTAAGTGAGGGTTCTTCAGATCACCACCTATATTCTATTTTATCCGTTAGTTTTATATTGCCATTGTGCCCAACAGAACGATTTCTTAGTAAAAATTTTAATATTTGGGGGAGGAGGTGTAAATATTTTGTTCTGAACTCTTTAATTTATGCTGAAAACTGAAAACATCTTTAGGTGTTGTAGTTACAAAGTCTTCAGCTGACAACTTTAATCATGGATGTTATTAAAGTAGAATCCAAAAAGCACCTTTGCAGTCACTGGATAAGGAAGGCAGCCACCATACCATGCATCTGGCAACCCTATGATAACAATAAAAATACCCAAAAGGCTCCATGGGAGCAAGAACATCTGAAATACATAACATATGGAGTGAGGATGAGCCCAGAATGCCTTGATTTTAATAAGAGAAAGCTGCCTGTTATCACAGGTCTCACAAGACAAACTTCTGATGGAAGCATATTAATGAGAATCTGAATGGCTGTGAAATGAAAAGTTTGAGTAACAACTAAGATTCCAGCCAGTCATCTTGCTGAGAAGAAATGACAAACAACAGACCTGGCTTTTGGAAAAGGTAATACTTTTGTGCTTTGGATAAGAAACAGGATTTTTCAAGCAGAGACATGAAAATAGAGATGGGCACAGTCAGAAGGTTCAGAGCCAAATCAGAAAACCTGCCAGAAACTGGAAGCAGATGCAACTTAAATAGCTTGGATCCAAGTTTTGGGTGTTCATTTGCAAATATTTTCATCAGAACTATTTAGAAAAAATAATCTGCTAGTCTGAAATCAGTGATCAAGGCCTGAAAAGGAAAGCTTCCTTTTTCACCAGGGTTCTGCCCTTCCAGCTGAGCAGCTGGAGCACAGAGCACTTGCCATCATGCCATTTTTCATCCTTTTACTTTTGATTTTAAATACCTTCTTGGTACTGGAGAAAAGCTGGTTTGTAAAATGAGATCCTCTTATAGGTGACATTTTGAAGGAGTGATAGAATCTCTCTAGTGATAGAGAGCAGTAGTGATAGAGTGATTCTATCACCACTGTTCCTGACTGGGGAGAGCAAGGAGTAAAAGAGTCACTTGGAGCTTGGGAAACAAATTATGTAGAGGCTTTCCCAGTAAAGCCAGCTGCTGCTCATTGTGTTTCTCTGAATATTCCTTGCTTATATCTTTGTTGTTTTGCTCATTGCAACTGAAATTTTAATACTCACGTTTAGCAAAGATGGTGAGCTATTCCGTGAAAAACCCCTTTGTGCAAGGCAGTGTTACCCTCAGCCAGCTCGGGATCATCAAGAGAGATGAGTGAAAAAAGTCAGCAGGTAAAGTGAAGAAGTGTTCCTGCCTAACTCCACAGAGATGAGTCCTGCTGAAAAGAAAAGACATCTCCATAAGCTCTGGCATATTGGAGAGCTGGTCCTACAATTGTCACCTTACCATTGTCATTTTCATCATAAGAAAAAGAGTGACAGCTCAATTAAATGAATTGTGATAGATGCAGCAATTTAGGATTGTCTGAGTTCTAACTACACGTGAGGTAACTGTAAGACTACCACGCATGAAAGAGCTGCATGATTTTGGTAAAAATAATATTAGCTATTATTATTGTTCTGTCGTTATTACTACTCCTTTTACTACTACTACACTAGTAGTCATGGGTAGATATTCCAGAGACTGCACAGTCAAGAAGATAAGGCTTTGAGGTGACTTAATTATGGCATTCTAGTACCTGAAGGGAGCCCGCAAAAAAGCTGGAGAGGTACTTTTGACAAGGGCAGATAGTGACAGGACAAGGGCTGAATGGCTTCAAACTGAAGGAGGGCAGGCTTAGATCAGATGTTAGGAAAAAATTCTCTGTAAGGCTGGTGAAGCCCTGGCACAGGTTGCCCAGACAAGTTGTGGATGCCCCATCCGTGGAAGTGTTCAAGGCCAGGTTGGATGGGATTCCGAGCAATCTGGTTTAGCGGGAGGGATCCCTGCCCATGGCAGGGGGCTGGAACTAGATGATCTTTAAGGTCTCTTCCAACCCAAACCATTCTGTGATTCTATGATTCTTCCTCGGTGTTCTTACAAGGCAGAAATAAATAATATGAAAGGGCTCACACTCATCTGTTTTGTTCTCTTCTGGGTCACAAATCTTCTCTGTTTATTCTTGAACATTCTTGGGTTGGAATTAGCATATCACTTTTGGTTTGTATGGAAAAGGTGTGTCTAGCTAGAGATTTGCTTGCAGAAGCATGATCTCTAATGAAAAGTGAGAAACTTGGAGAGTTTCCCATTCTGAGGGAATGGGAGCATAAACAAAATAACCATGAATGGTGCTGAAAACTGCTTTAAACCCACATGAGAGGAAAGCTGCAAACTAAAAGAAGTCCTAGATTAAAGGACAGTGAAAGATCATAAAAAAAAAGATTGAAAAGCACTTGTTAATGAGCTGTAAGCCATGACTTTTTGCTTCTATAATATTGCTCAAATATTTACTCTTATTCTAACTATTGATAAATGGTGTGTCTCTAACTGCATTGTAACTCCAGCCACAGTTTCCAGCTTTTACGTAGGTCTGTTCTTAACTGACTCAGAGTCAAAGCAAAAAAGAAAATGTGAGGTCTGTCTTATTTTAACCTTTGTATCTGTTCTTTTCCAAATGGTTTCTGAAGGGAAGTATTGAGTCTGTGTTGTGACTGTTCTCTGGGGATCTGGTCTGTTCTGTTTCTGTGGGAACATTTGTATGGTCAGGAATTCTGTGCCAGGGTGATGGATGTAGATGAGGAACTTGATCAAGATTATTGAAGTGCTGCATGTCAAAATAGAAGGAAGTCTGCAAAAGCTATAATTTTAACACAACAAGATACAGGTGAAAGACACTGTGAAAGAGATAAATAATTACTATTTTCAAAAATCCATATTTAACGGTGGAATTTGAGAAAAATAGACCTTACACCTTTTGATCAAGAGCGTAAAAGTAAATCCCAGTGTATAAAAACAATGGATTCCAATTTCAGTCTGTGTCAACTTCGTCACGAACAGAGCAAAGATCTGCGTTATCTCCAGAAAAACCATTAGGGAGAAGGCAGCACACTGTAGACACTTTACTCTCTCCAAACTTTTTCAATGACCAGCCGAAAAAAGAAAGACCACTATGCTTTCTGCAAACATCATATAAAGGAGTCTTTTTGTAAACAACCAATTCACCCTAAAAGTCAAGACAGAAGTATGTTCTGGTGAAATAGAGGCACAGTTGAAGTACTAAATTTGAAAAACTCACACAACTCTGTTTCACTGTGAATTGAAATAACAGCTTCCCTCCTATGACCACAAAACTTAGGAATTAATAAATTCCCATAACTACTTGCTAAAAAGAGAAGATGAGGAAAATTTGTGAAAGAAGTAGAAAGAGGACTGTTAATCTCTGTCTTGAGGAGGATACTAAGGAATTCTTGAAGACTGGAAGAGGTAGAAAACTGTTGGAAACATAATTTCAATAATTAAGGGAATATTTCCATAGAAGACACAACTGAAGAAATGAGAGCTACTGTCTCAATGAGATTGACTCATTCTTTACTTCAGTAATTTTTGTAGTGTGAGAGAGAAGGGTCTCCAACCTCAGTACTGACGACGTGTCCGAAGCTTCCAGCTGCCACGTGAGGTGTGTTCTGGAGAGCGATTTTACCAAGAGTCTCATGTCCCATCTTGTGCTTGCAGTCCTGCAGGAGATCAGCAGTCTCCTAGTCATGTGTATCGGATAATAATATTTTATGCCTCTGGAATGTATCCTCTAATAGAGGAGTGCCATTTAAATTGGGGCTTTGCAAGCCTGCACATGGCAGGTTGAGCCTGTGTGCCCCAGGAAAAGCAGGTGCAGCATGATAGCAGCCAAGAAGAAGGATTCAAGCCTTTCTGAGGACCAGTTCAGCAAATAAATAGCAGTAGAAATAAGAATAAAAGCAGTTTCACACACCTTCTTGCCACAAGCAGTAAAAACAAGTGCTATGTTGCCTTCAGAACCAAAATAAGATCCAGATTGATCTTTTATTGTATGCTGTTAATCCAGATCTAAACAAATGCAACAAGAACAAGCCCAATCCATGTTTATGCTAATGAAAACCAGTTTCTTGATTTAAAACTGTTTTGCAGTACTCAGATAGGCATACGTTTGAAAATTGTTTTATGGTTGTGAAGAACCCAGGAGAACAAAAAGCTGCTGTGAGCTGAAATGCCCATCCCTTATCATAAGAACAGTCTGTACTGTGATAAATTCCAATCCATGATAAATCCATAATGATCAGTGGCAATAAACAGGGCTTACAGCAGAGCATGTTCCCTTAGATGGATACTGTAGTAGCCCAGCAGGGACTTTTCATTCTGTTGTTTACACTGGCAGTGAAAAGTGAGCACCACCCTGAAATGTTTAAGAGCTTAATCACAGGAAGTACCTTCCTAGCAAAGAAGGAGAAGGATCATGGTGACAGGGACCATCTCTAGACAGAAATCTGGTAGAACTCTGCAGTCTTCCATTCAAAGTCTTACTCAGGAAATTTGCTGAATAGCCTCAGTCTTTATTATTCATGGTCCTGGGGGATAGCCAATACTTCCCAGGATATACAGAGCAATTCTGTTCTAATGTTTTGTACAAACCCCTTTTTTTCCCCCCCTCAGAAACTTTGCTAGCAAAGCCTGACAATTCCCTCGAAAATCTCATTATTTTAAAGGAAGCATTTTCTCAAAGCCCCTTCAGCCCAGGACAGAGCGCCTAATCTCATGGTTGGAGAGAACAATGTGAAAATCACAGGTTTAAATCACTGTACAGGTGTTTACATGTTCCAAGTGACTATATTCACCACTGGGATGGCCTTCTCTCAGTTCTTCACAAAATATCAGAGTGTTTTGATTTCATTTTGATATAGGTTTCAGACTAAGGTTGCAGTTCAACTCTCCCTGCAGCAGCAGGTCTGGTGCTTTCTTCACTTATTCCCCAGCAGTGATCACAAGTGCTTGACCAGGTTCCTTGGACTGGGTATGAGCTGTGGGCTTTAATCACAATCTTGTGTTTAGTTTCATTCTCAGTGCTCAGGTACTTCCAGGAGATATTCTTGTTGTATGCACAAACTCACCTGAGTGACACAGCATCAGTGGCTCTTCTGTTCCTAAAGACTCCTGGGTTGTGAAATAATCCTTGATCCAAAAATGACCCTTTGAAACTTAGCAGGGAAAAGGGCTTGCAGGGCAGGAATGCATAGGGCTGGAAAAGGGGAAAGCAAAAGAAAACTGCTCTCGGAGACCCTTCAGGCACCATCCCCTTTTGCCTGCCTTTAGCATTTACCTTCCTGCTAATGAGAATCCATCTCTCTGTATAGGAGTTGAGTTGCTACAACCTGTAGCTGAGCCCACCAGAGATTTTTCATCAGGATTCTTTTGCCAATGTGTGTTTTGAATATTCTGTCAAGATTGCAGATAGAAATCATGCTTGTTTGCCAACATCCATAATTTTCTGGGGCAGATCTTCAAGATAAGCGGAGCTTTTGTCCAGCTTTTGTCTCCAGCTTTTGTCCTGTATGCAGTGTTGCACTGCAGTTCTCCTTGTGTTGCTTTTTGTAACGGTGCTTAAACATGCAGGCTTTGGACTGGCACAGGTAGAACTGGTAGAATTGTTTGTTTGTTTGAAATACTAATTCATTGAAATTTCAACCATGGAGAAACCATGCTGGTGAGCTGTTCACAAATCATATCTTATTTTCTTTGGCGCTGAGAGAAAGACAGGGTTTTTTTAGTGTTTTGGGGTTTTTTTCCATGGTGCCAGTTTTTTGTAAACAGCTTGCTTTGAATTTTCTCCACTATGTATATTGGCAACACCACAGCCAGGTCATCTGGCACTGGTTGTGTCCCTTTGCTGTCTGCCTGAAACATTTGATATGTGAGGTTAGCACACATAGTTTTTTTCTAGAAGGCACTGGTGCTAAAACTGTTTTAAGGGTTTGCAGGTGGGCTTTCAAACAGGCAGGAGTTTTCTAATATCCAGGGGATAGGAAATTATTTGATTTCTTGAATGCAAGTTGCATTCTATGGTAAGTAAAATAGTCAAGGACTGGTTCCCTTTGACCAAGCAGATTGGGCAGTAGGCTTATTGGGAATAAATACCAGCATCAAACAAGAGACTCAGTTCAGCTCATAGCTGTGCTGCCATATGCAGCATGTGTTGCAGGCAACTCTTACCTAGAGGACAAAGTGAAAGGGATTATTCATCATGCCAGCACTGCGAAGGAGAAGAATCTTGTGGATGCAAATTACTTCATTTAAACTCGCAGTGAAACCCCTCAGAGTGGCAGTGATCAGGATCATCCGCTTCACAGCCTTGTTCCCTGGCAGATGCTGTGGTGTGCTGGACAGCTGGGGTAGCTCCCTAATTTCTATGGGGATGGCGAGGTGGGGTTGGAGAGAGGGGGAGGGAGAGATGACAGCAGGTCACCTTTGCACCCAGGTCAGCCAGCTGCAGTGCCATTAGAGTTGAGTCTGACATGGGTAATAACTCTTGGCTCTGCCAGCCAGCTCCTGCTGTACAGCCTGATCTGTACTGAGATGTAAAATGTGCCCAAGCATCAATGTGCATAAAAAGCAGCATGGAGGACAAGGAGACTTGAAGACGTCACAGGTGTGTTTTGTTTGGATCTGTCTGTCACCAAAACTTACATTATCAGGAGCAGTCCCAGAGACACAAGACAATGCACATGTCCATCCCCAGCCCTTGGACTGGGCTGCTTGCTAGTAACTATTAGGCAGTTGTATTGCAGAGCACCGTGACAGCACCAGGGCCCTGCTGTCTGTACAGACTTGTGTCTGAGGAGAGATACACAGCTGTCTACAGCTGCTGAAAAGACCCACTCCTCCTGTCTATATGGTGGTGATAATAAGAGCAGCAAGCCCAAGTCTTCAGCTGCTTCTTCCCAGTTGCTGTGCCCCACCAGAACAGTCCCCCCACATCTGTGGGCCAGTACAATTCAGTTTGTCCTGCACTGTTGAGGAACCGTGTTTTGCTATACTCCATAATATGAAGCTACAGCTTTATTATAAATATTGTTATTTATTATTTGCACTGAGAAGCTATGTGGAATGCTATATAAACTCAGGAGAGAGGAAAGGGAGTCCTTAGCTGTACAATCTTTGTATTAATGAGTACAAACAACCAAGAGTGTTGATCACTGAAGTATCCTGGGACCTGAGAGATGGAGTTTGCAATGTTTTTTTGCATCCTGACATTACTCACCTCCCTGCACCCCAGAAAAGATGATCAGTTCCCAACAAGGCTTTTATTCATGCCCGAGGTTACTCACAGTGAGTTTCCCAAGTGAGGTGCAAGCCATGGACTCAGGGCATTGAGTCAAGGGAGTGACTCAAGAGGCTCTGGTTGGTTCAGTGGCTGCCTGGCTGCCTTGTGTAAAACCAAGGCATGGAGGGAACTAGAGTTGCTATACAGAAATAGGTGTGCCTTCTTCCTTGTGCAAACCATCTTTGTGTGGGCCTGCACTATTCCAATCAGCTTCTTGGCTGATTCACGAGTTGTGTAATTTATGTGTCAATCAAGACAGAATTATCAGACCAAGGTGAACCTTATTCTGTGCTCCACAGCTTCCTTTGAAGCTGAAGATGACAAGTTATCATAACTTGTTTGCTTCTAAGCCATGAACACACCTTAAGCTTTTAGAGAATGGCCATGACAAAAGGAGCTGGTTCAGCTTTGAGAACCTTTATCTTTGGACTCCCCTTGCAGAGTAAGAAGTGATTCAGATGTGCTGTAGCACAGCTCACCTCCAGGAGCAGTGAATGTGCAGGATAGAGTTCTGCTTCATCTTCTCAATCTTTTCAGTGTCATCATCAGGTGTCATAATCTCTTGGAGCATCTTTCACCAGGAAAATGGTGCTGTCTTCAACTGTGATTTGATGTCTGTAACTGCCAGACTGAGGCATCAACTGAAAGCTCAATGTCTCTGCAGCTGCTTCATGTGCTGGGAGCAGGAAAAGCAGTAAACTCTGCATCTGGTAGAACATTCCCAGGTACACCCAACAGGAGCATGTCTCTACCTCAACAGACTTCCACAGCTTCTACAAGCAAAGTAAAGCAGGACAGATGGGGGATGGGAAGATGATGGTTGTTACTCCAAGAAGAGCTCATGGTGCCTCCCCTGCTCTAACCACCAGTCCACACATCACTGTTAGTGCAGGAGTGGCAGCTGATGACCTGAAGCTGGGTCTGCTGCAGTTCTTTGCACTGTGCCACTAGACATCTGACTTTCAGTGACTTTGAGTATCTGAGGCAATCACTGACTTCAGTAAAAGGTGAAGACGCTCAGGACCTCTCTAAATTATGTCCTTCATGTTGACACTTGCCCAGTAGGAACCTGAGTGAACTAATTAGTGTGTTTCAGCAGGCAGCACTCCCAACTCCATCTTCTTTTATACTGTCCCTGTTAAATGTGAAGTCAGTTCTCAAGAGGTTCTCAAGATGTGATTTATTTTCAGTTTCCTTTTAAATCACCTTCGTGTTATATCCTACCTCCACCTTCTTTAACTTTCCAGTGAGAAATTGGCAAAATGACTCATGAAAAGATGCTCCTTGAGCACTTAGTTCTTAATAAACATTAAACCAGGATCTTTGTCACAACATTGCAGGGATTAAAATACTGTAATTTTCTTATTTTATTGAAATTGTGATGGCTTTATTTTGTTTATACATAAAGAAAACTGGTAGACAGAGGTAAAGGAGGAGGGAAATGTCTCCAATCCTGAGAACTTTGTCTGAAAATGTGATGTCCTGTCTCTTGCTCCACTGAAGTCTGTCTGCCATTCCAGTAAGTCTTCCTCATACTGATAGATTTTACAGAGCTAGAATAGCCCAGTGCATTCAGTGCTGTTTTTCCTTGAGCAACTTGTGTGTCTGAAGCACACACTGAATTATGCTAAAAGTGAATGTAAAATAAGATGAATGAAGTGCAGGTTTTAGGTGCAGTTGATAACAAGAGGGACAGTTTTGTGTCACGTTCAAAGAGCACCAAGTTCAGAAAGCTAAAGCCAATTTTATCCTTCTGGTCAAGTCTTAAAGCCAAATGCAATTTGACCAGGTCTCAGGCTGAGTTCTACACCTCTTAATGACTTAATTACCACATGCAGCTTGTTTAGACAACTAAGTGTTCTTTGATTAGTGTTCCAAAAGCAGAGTAATAGATGCTTCCTGAATGCAGGGAAGAAATCATGCTGCATAAATATCTGTCTGACTGAAGATAAATATAAATACAAGGTCTGGGATTTAGGAGATGCATTGATCAATTCTGAAGAATTCTTGATCCCCATCAAAAACACAGGGCATAGCCTTTGGAGTGGAGTGCAGTGCAGTGCTGTAGAGCAGCCATGTCCCTACACACCTTTGGAAATTTCCAATATGGAACTTAATAGGGCACTGTCTTGACAGTACAAGGCTACACCCCCTCAAAAGGTCTGGGCAAAAATCCAAGTGTTAAGCAGAATGAATCTGTCAAAATCTGTGTGGGGTGAGAAAAGCCAAAGTGAACTCTGATTCTTACAAAGAAGCACAGGGCACTGTTATGTCCATTAGGAGGAAAAGTCTTTACATAAGGTATAGTTAAGCTATAAAAATCTTTGCTGTAGGACACTGTACGTATTAAAACGTACAGATTAAAAAACCAATTGGACAAATTAATGGAAAATCGCTTGTCAGCAAATGACTGCAGTGCTGTCACTTTTGACTCTGTACACCAGGAAAATATCTGCATGTGCTTGTCCTGTTCACCTGGTGTTCCCAGGGCTGTTACAATGAGCTGTGGTTAGAAAGCAGGGTCATGAGCTAGATGGAGGTTTGCTTTGACCCACCATGGCTGCGCTTCTGCTTCAGTTCCTACTCAGTGAGAAGTTTGCAGGTAGTATACATGGAAGAAATTCTGTTTCTTACTTAATTTGGTGCATTTTTTATTTATTAATATTGCTATCTTCTGAATATAAATAAATATTGATGGTGTTGGCAAAACAGTTCAGATCACTGACTTGAGTTGTTTTCAGCCAGTTTGCAGTAGCTGGTAGTTCAGCCCATTGTATTCGCAAGCAGCAGAACATGCTTAGCTTGCAGGCAGCTTTGCAGCAACATCAGCAGGTGCTGTGTAATTTCCTGCAAGAAAATGCCCAAACAGATCTCAGATCAGGTATCAGAGAGTACTGCTATACATGTTTATATTCCCTGACATAAGCCTTTTTACCTTTGTCTGGGATCTTAATAGTTAATCTACCTGAGCAAATAGGAAGGAGCATTTTTGCTTTCAATAAAGTTTGATTCCTGGAGGCAGATCTTTTTTTTCAGTGAGTGTCAGATAATTTGAAGGGTAGGGTGAGGCAGGAAACCACGACACGCCTTTGTTGGGACTTGTATAAGAGCAAGGGAATAGAAAAGCAAAAGAAGGGCGAGAATAAAACAGGATAAATAAAGAAGAGGTGAACATTTTTGGATGATCACTCAGGTTCCACACACCTTTGGAAGGACATGATATAAAGTGTAGGTGGAAAATTTTTGGTAGAAGGGAAGCAGTTGAGGAGGAAAAAAGATTTTCATTTCAGTAACCAAAGCACTCCAGGTAAGTTACATTACTAAAAAAAAAAAAAAAGGCACAAAAAGGGATCCTTTATTTTCTGTCTTCCAGATTCCTTTAAGAACAACGCTGACTTTTCATGCAGGATATAGGAGGTGTTACATTTTTCTGTGGGGAATACAATATGAAAACAAGTTTGCATAAGGGCTGGGTCATTTTGGGTTTCTCTTTGTCAGTGAATACTGCTCTTTTGAAGTGAGTATCCAGTGAAAGGAGTTTACCTGCTGGGAGAAATGAAATTTGAAGCCAAGTTATAGGTACATTTTTAATGCGTTTTGTGAAACTACCGCAAAATAGATGAAGTTTAGCTGAATATTCTCTGTTCCATAAGGATACTGGCATGGTGAAATGCAGATCATCTGTTGGCTGTTTTTAAAACTGAGCAGATCTGGAATGTGGTGGAGGAGTAGTGATTGTAAATTGGAGCTTCAGATGGTGGGTGCAGGGTGTAATATTAAGGAATTAATAGTCCTAAGAATGCCTGGAACTGCTTCTGAGTGAAAGTTTGTGTTGCCATGGACAAACTTTGCTTTGTCTCAGAAGTGGGTTGATTATCAGCAGTGACTCATTGATCATGTACTTTGTGCTGTATTTTTGTCATAGAAGATTATGAGGTGTTTTGGTCACAGTAAGTCAGAAAAGTGTGATTTGAGACTCAGTTTGAATCCTTTCTACGGCAGGTCCAGCAATTTGAACATAGTGACATAGAGTAAAAGATTTACCTTTTCCTGTCTTCAGACTGACTTGAGTGACTTTAGGGAAGTTACTTGTCCATCTGTGACTAGTTGCTTCATTTGTGGAATGGTGACAGCAGATCTTTCCCCTTCTGCAAACACTTTTTTCATTAATACCCGATTGTTTGTCTCCTTTCATGTGCCAGAGCCAAGAAGCTTGTGCAGGTCAGCATGGCCTATTTCTTTTTGAGTAGCACAGTTAAGTAGGGACAGTGAGGACACATTTTTGAAAGGAAGGTGTCTGGCAGAACAGAGTGAAGTCTGGGCAGCTCTACTGCTTGTTCTCTGAGTTGTGAGCACATATTGGTGTCAAAGAAGCCAGGACAGGTTGTGGGCAGGGAAGAATTTGGTTCCTACAGCATGTCCAAGCTTTGGCTGGGCATCTAACTTGCTTCCCTGGAATTTGCATCATTTCAGCCTACAAAATGAGCAGATTTGGAAGTATGATTTGGTTTATTCAATTCTGACTGTGTGGGTTTTGGTAAAATAACTTGAAAGCAACAGCTTTTAGAACAGAAGATCAAATTCCTAGTCTGTGGGGTAAAAGAGATAAGGGATCATTTTTTAACCAGTTCTTTTAATTCCAGGCCAGTGGCACCTGAAAGGCTTGGTTAAAAGGAAGAGGCACCCTAAGAGACGTGATATGATGGGAGACACAGTCAGTGGTATAATTTGGAGGCATCTGCTGAGTGTCAGAGTATTCGTGATCAAAAAGTTCTGCTGACATTAAATATTATTGATCTCAGCACCTGCAGGTGCCTCTTTCTCCTAATAGAGTGTATTACAGTAGGAACCTCTGGAGAGAGGAGAGAGCTGAAAAGATGTGCTGTGAGCACAACAGCATTGTGAGATGAAAACTGGGAGAACATTGTGGAGGGATAAAAGTATCTGAAACGTGCTTGCTTTTTTTTTTCTCCACCAAAGGACAGCTTTGTGGCTGTTCCACTCCCCTTTGAAAAACGTCTGTAATAAACTTTATTACCATTGCATACAATACCTAGATCCTAAAATAATAAAAGGGAGTTGAATGTCCCATCTCAGAATGGCTTAGTGTCCTTGCCAGTGTGCTGCCCTGCAGTGACGTGGAACAGGGGGTGCAAGAGGTCAGCTGCATTGTCAGGCTTTTGTGGAAAGCACAGATCTGAGCATGTCTTGCAGTGCTGGGCAGTTATTACTGTCCTGCTTTCAATGCTGTACAGAGAGGAAGCAGCTTGCAGTGTGGCAGTGTGGCAGTGCCAGACCTCTCCTGGTTCCTAGTGCCAATAATGGCTGCAAGTTCTCTGTTTCTGTGGGTGCCACAAGCACACTACAGCCCCTGAGCTTATGTAAAAGGGGCCATAGTGTTGCTTCCTGCACTGAGTGATCCCACTTCACAAGTTGCTGCTTGTTGCTTCAAGACAATTGCAGATGACTTCTCTGATTCAACAGCACTGTTGCTGTGCCACAGACATAGCCCACAGCTATGCTTTTGTGACTCCAGATAGGAGCTGGGGAGATGAGTCAGGCCTGACCGGTAATGGAAATGCAGTGCAGTCTGCCTGCTGGCATCCATGTGCCAAGCACACATGCAAAGGCACTGTGTGCTGGGGCCAGGCTGTGGCATGCGTGGCTCCAAAGATGGGCTGTAACTTTTTTTTTTTTTCCTAATTGATATCACAGCAAGATACTTCCCTTTCTCAAGGAAAGACGCAAAAGGTGCATTCACTCCATGGTGGTGCTGGCCTCTTCCAGCATCCATAACCAGCACCACCTCCCAATAGCAGAGAGAAAGTGGAGTTCTGGGGCTACAAAGCAGTAGGAAAGCAGTTTCCAAATACAAAACTGTGCTCCTTGCCAAAAACACTGATAAAGCCAACAGTGCTGACATCTACACAACAGCTTCCAGCATCTGTTTCTAGGGAGAGAGCTTGAAAGATGCTTCCACTGTTGATGCAGTAAAGAAGAGTAGCAGGGATAATGCCTTTCCTTGGAGTGAATGACCAGAAACCCTTCTGTTGCAGGGGACTGTTATCCTGCTAGAGGAGGAACTCTCCTAATGCATATAGCTCCAGTCTTGCATATGCCTTGGAATCGACACCCTGGAAGATCCCTTGGAAATCCCTAGTTTTAGCAAGCCTTGTAATGGTTGACCAGCATCCTGTTGCCACCAGGTTGTGTAAGGATTTGGATGTGGCCTCGGGAGCCCCACTTACAGGGCTGTTTAGACAAGCTCAGGGTCCGCAGTGCAGAGTGAGGGCTAGTGGGCACTGTGGTGTTCTCTGAAAAGTGCAGATGAGTTTGTCATGGGGGGCTAGAGTGGCTTGGCTGGCACTGTGCCTTCTCCACTCAAATTCCTGTCCAGCTCTGGGAATAGCAGGGGCTGGTTAAAGACAAAATTAAATCTGAATGTTGGATATTCCTGCAGATTCTCTGCTGCATCTTGCCTTGTGTCAATATTTGTGCCTGGGCAGTACAAGTATAACATCAAGGGGGCTGCAGTTTACAAAAGAGTAAGAGGAATGATGAGGATTAAACTCAAATTTAACAGAATTGGGGGACATGTCTTGGGTTCTGCATCAAGCTGGGCTTTAAAACTTGGAAGGAATTTTGCCCAAAGCTTTTTTTAGACTCAGCATCTTAAATGTGTTGGTTTTGGTACAGCTGGGCCTTCAGTTTTAAGGAGGAGACTCCAAATCCAGTGAAGGGCTTTGCCCTATGGTGAGCTTGTGTGTAAATTAAAATCTTTTACTTCTCATTGTCTGTGGCTGCACAAGATGAAATGTTATCTTAGTAAGACTAGGAGTGAGCAATTGTGTGGTTCCTTCTGACAGAAGTGTTTTCTCTTCTAGATGATGTCTCTTTTCCACAATCATGTTTTTTGTGGTATTCTTGCCTTGACAGACAGTCATACCTCTGCTAGAGATTATAATTTTGACTAGAGAGGGATCCAAGTAACGAAAAAGTGTGTACGCAGCATTCACAGCATTGATTCCAGTACTGTGTAGACTGACCTGAGCTGGCATTAAATTAGATCAGATTCCAAAGCCACAGACAAGGTCTCCAAACTGTTGCTGCTCTGCTTGTAAAGCAAGATAAAGCACTTCCTACCTTAAGCTCCTTGCTGCCAGAAATAGCTAGTTCAAAGGTACCTCCAGTGCTTTTTCTGCTTTGCTAAAGTCAGTGCTGTGGCTTTAGCATAAGTGTACCCTGAGAATACACTATTACTGTCAGCAGAGCAGCGGTATGTCTGCTGAGGTTTTTCTGACAGTACTGGCAAAGTGCAGGTAGCTTACTCCTGCAACTTTGCCTGCACAGTTAACCCTGTACTGTTGAGTCCTGCCCAGAAGAGATGTATGGGAGTAGTGCTTGGATCTTCTGGTTTTCATCAAACCTTTATAGGGGCACAGCTGGAAACCATAATGTAGTGTAGTCTGGATATAAATCCAGGTCTAAACTCCATCACTGAGTGGATTTGCTTCAACTGCCTCAACCTCACCTGTTGGCTTTACAGCCCCTCCTGGTATTTCAGCTCTGGTGCCTTGTGCAGCATCCAGTGTTGTAGGTGCCAGTCCGTTAGTAAAAATCATATGGCTCTGGAAGGGCGCTGTAAATTCCCTGGCACAGACATCTTCCAGGCAGTCTAGTCCCCATCCAAAGGGAGCAAAGTGGTGGGACTTGTGGGGAGCTGTTGTCATTTCTTACTCTTCACGGAGCTCTGAGTGCAGTCCCTCTGTTTTCTTTGCAGGTGGCAATGATATGGATTCTGTAACAAGGAAAACGAGGCAAGATGGATCAGAAGTTACTGAAAGACGTAAGGAGGAGATTTTAAATTTTTGTATCACACCCCAGAAACCCGAGAAGTGAATGGCCATTTCTGTAAGGGATTAAATGCTGACTGGAGGTCCAGAATTAAATTTTGCTCCGGGCCCTGGTCTGTGTTGAAGTCAGAATAAGGAATAGAATGGGCCAAGATCAGACATTTAGAGATGTGTATCATGACCTGATTGTTTAACCAGATGATTGCCCTGTTGTAGCATGTCTAACCAGTAGTGCAGACATTGGTGTGCTGCCCCTACCTCTGCTATCAATGCCCTGGGTGGCCTAGAAAATGTCTGAGGACTTTGTGTGAAACAAAGGTTAATTTCTACTGACCTTATGAGAATTAACTAGTAGGAAGATACTAAGGGGTCTGACCATGGGCTTTGCTGTTACAGCAATGGCTGTGGTTCAGAAGTGCCCAGAAAGTTTACAGGGATCTTTTTACAGGTAAAGAAAAAAATCTTTCATGGCAGAAGCTAGCATTCAGAACTAGAAAGACCTGCAAAGAAACACAGCATTGTGTGATAATGAGCCTGTAGCCACAGCCCCAGGCAGTGTGGTCTTAAGCAACTTTTATTTAAATGAGTCAATCTTCTTTGAACAAGTCATGCTTTTGCATAGAAAATAGGTAGAACATTGATCCAGTTTGGCTATATTAACATGCTGTTACTTCTGCACCCTTTTCTTCCCTCAGTTATTACAGAGACTGTAACCACAAGACTGACATCCTTGCCACCCAGTAAGTAATTCTCAGTCATTGCATTGCTTCTGCACAATGTTCTGTGCCTCTCCGTGCTATTTATTCATCTGCATTATTTTCATTATTTCCATAAATCCATGGGTGCAGCAGGTCTCAGTGCATAAAGATCTGCACCCAAAGGAAAGCAGAAATGCCTTTCTCCCAAAATACTTGTTACCAGAGAGGAGTAGTATTTGGGGACCTGTCTGGGTATTGTCAGAAACAGAGCCCCATACTCCACTAAGACTGGAAGACCAGACTCTCCAAAGATTTAAGTCCAGATATTGGGTCTCCAGTGGTGACTGTCTATTGGGAAGAGGGATCAAAAGTGATGGGTCTGCAGCCTCCGCTGCTTGGGCTACAGTGTATTATTTTCCGTGTCATCTTACCCAGTTGGCAACAGTGAGTGAATCTTTTCGGATAATATCAGAAGTCACATGTTATTTCTACCTCTGCAGAGAAGTACAAGCTCCAAATAGGGAAGAATCCTCCACACTCTTTATCTCACCATATCCTTGATTAGCTTGCTGCAGCTGAGTTGGCAAGGAATTGCACTGTCATCTCATTTATGATGAGGGTTAACAGGAGTATTCTTCAGTCTGTGTATGGAGGAAAACTTGACTACAAACCTGCTGGCTGTGGAGTGCAAGTGTTTGTCTGCTCTGCCAAGACTCTTCTCTGCAGCTCTGATCTCTCACCAGATAGGAAGCTGTACTTGTAATTGAGTGTGTGGACAACTTTGGGTCCCTCCTGCCTTGTCTTGAAGTGTCCTTGCCTTTCTTATCTCCTGCCCGGAGACAATGTCTCATTTTGTGCTTATTTCTTTCAGAAGGAGGGAGCAGCAGTGGGCTCAAAACATCATCCCACACTGGAGGGAGTGGAGTGGAAAAGCGGTCGTACACCCATGGAAGCAGCTATGTGACCTCAAGTAAGGAATGAAAGCATTGCCCAGTAGGAAACAGAGAGCAAAGGCAGCAGAAATGGGCTGAGGAGAGATTCAAGGCAGGGAAGTAGGGTGAGACAGGGGTAAGGAAAACAGGGTTTATGAAAGTAACAGTGGCAAATAGACACGCAAAGTGAAGGTATTCCTTCCCTAAAGTTGGGTTTGAGAATGGGTAAGTTAGTGGAAAAAGTTCAATTTTCCACAGGGAAAACCTAATTTCGGGAGAACAACAAAAAATGTCATTCCTACTGTTTTTAAGAAATCATTCAGAAGCTGAATTTCCCTTCTTTCAGTTTTTCCAAATCACAGTCTTTCTGACAATTTTTGTTCTAAAGGCAGTTTTGATTAATCTTTTTGTTGATCTTGCTGAGGGTAGAATATTATGAAAGAATTTCCTAGAAAATGTTTTCCTATGTTTGTGTGTCCATGACTTTAGCACTTTGAACACTCGGCCAGATTTTCTGGACATGCTAAATCAGTGTGTGCTGCCTACTCCATAAAACCAGGATTCTTCTCTAACAGCATTCTTTGCTCAGCTGTTAGACTGTCACAGCAAAGGCTTCTAAAGACTAAGCTTCCTAGCCAGGTACCTGGCACACTTCTCTGTCTCCAGTGGGACTGACTGTATAACTCTCCTTATGGAAAACATTCTTTGTGCTCAAAGGGAGCTGACAAACCAAAGGGAGTGAAGTGCAGATTGGAAGCTCAAGGGGAGAGTTAGCCATACCAAACAGATCTGACAGACACCTGCATGCCAGTTAAAGGCCAGAGTGTGGAATCACTGGCTCGGGGCACATGTGAAGTAACTCCAGTAAAGATGTCAGTCTCATTGGACTGGCACCAGTGTGAGAACTAAACGCAGACCTGCAAACTCAGAGGGCCATGCAGCATTACCATCTTCCTTTGATTACTTTCCGGTATGTGGAAGAAGAGAAAAGAACCTGAACTTCAGAGATACTGAGTTCTTGCAGTTTCACAGAGCATTCTGTAGTCTCTTCTTTCCCACTTTCTTGCAGAATGCCTCTAACAGAGGCCTACTTGTTACAGTAGTTCTTTCTGCTGAATTGAATGGAAAAGTTACAGAACAAAACAGGTCTTTTTAGAGGGAAAGTTGGCACAAAAA
Source organism: Corvus cornix cornix (assembly GCF_000738735.6). Classification (NCBI taxonomy): domain Eukaryota; kingdom Metazoa; phylum Chordata; class Aves; order Passeriformes; family Corvidae; genus Corvus; species Corvus cornix. The sequence continues at coordinate 11,807,464 of NC_046336.1, forward strand.
CACTGTTGAGACCAAAAGGACACACTCTTTTTATAGGGATGGGTAAACAATATCCAGTTTGATGCTGCTGATCAGCATAGGTAGGTTGCAGTTTATCACAGAGCTCCCTTTTTGCTGCACCCTGATCATGTTCCAGCATTAGATTTTGTGCAAGAGTATGAACACATTAGTTACATCTGCTCAGTTCCTTCTCCACAGCACTGATGTGAATTAGGAGGGAAATTGTTTCCTCTGTCTACAAATAACAGCTACTATTAACCTCCAGGCTGTCTCAGGCCTGATGCACACCTCAATCACTTCTCCAGAAAATCGACTAAGTGAGAGCATGGATAGCTGCTTTATAGGGAAGTGGACTCATCTCTGCTTTCCATTATCTTATAAACTGCATCCTTCAGCATTCTGAGTTTGGTTTAACAGTCTCCCAGTTTTTGTAGACTGTGTCATGTAACACTTGAGTTTACAAGTGAATCTATATCCTAACCAAAACTCAGCATCATCCAGAACTAGATTGGTTTCTGCTTGGGGGAGATGGCTCACTATTGCCCTAGGCCAGAACCCAGTTTCATACTTATTATTGACAAGATTTGTCTTGAAACCACAGTAATAGCCAATACTCCTCTCTGCATTGAATGCTGAGGATAGCCAGAGTTAGACCCAAATATTGTTCTTGTCCATCTCTAGTTGTGAAACACCAATGCAAATTTGTCCAGCTCAGAAGACAGTAACATAAAGCACCCAGGGCATACAGAGTGAACAGCCAGGGCTTCTCTTCCATTTGCTGAGGGCGTTTTGTTTTAACTATAGGTGGAAGTGGTAGATTGAATTCAACATCATCATCCTCCAGCTACAGACAAGCTCAGTCTCCCAGCTCTACTCTCACCAAATCACCTGGCTCAACATTTGAAAGAAAAACCTATGTCAACCGCCATGCAACATATGAAGGTATCACAGAACGTGCCATAGAAGGGAGGCAGTGTGCAGTGCACTCTAAGGTCACATTAATGCAGAATTGTCCCCAATAGCACAAGAATCCCATTGTGGTTTTCCTAGGAAATAAGCCATCAGGGACACAATTTAATGATTACATCCTTTTATCCTAAGAGTAATGCTCATTCCTAAAAGGAGCTGTGGCATGTATTTGTTGAAAGATATTAGCAGTTCTTTCATGTGGAACCTGAATAGCTCTGTTTTTAAATGGAAATGTTTGCTGCCTACTGAGATTAAACAGTTGCCAGGAAGACATGTTTTGAAAGCTTTTAATGATTGTATGCAAAGTATTAATGAACACCTTTCTGTTCTTTGCAGGGAGCTCCAGTGCCAACTCTTCTCCTGAGTTTCCCAGGAAAGATTTTGGTATGTTCTTTTTAGAGCTGTTCCTCTGAATGTTATGGCAAGGTCATGTGAGTGGATGACCATAATGGCTTTTTGTACATTGCTGTGTCCTGCTCTACCTGTGCTGCTTCTACCTGGGCAGTCATGCCTCTCCTTCAGAGGAGTTATTTGGGATTTACATTAACAGCTGACAGTCAGGCCTCTAGCTGATTATATTCAAACAGAGGGTGCATACTCTGTATCTGCTACTCTCAGCTGCTTTTGTGATGCTCCCTGAATGATATAGGACATGGACAGGAGAAGACAGACATGGGTAACTCCATAGCATTCCCTTTACCCTCCAAAAATAGCTGGGAGAACAGCTGCAAGCAAGAAAGTCCAGACTCTTAGGGTTTTGAGCCATTGCTGGACATACTTTTCCCATAGCTCATTTCTAGACTTCAGCAAGTATATATGGAAAGATGAAGTGGTTATCAAGTGATATATTTACACTGAACGTTGTCAGCAGATATGAGCTTGCCCTGTGCAAACTCTGAGCTGCTGATTTTACTCAGTGAAGATAGTGAAACATTATGATCAGGTCACCTTTGGGCTCATAGAGAAGGCAGGGTTTCACAATATCCAGCATTGGTCAGTGGGGTAAACAGGCCTATTAACTTCCTTTTGGCCATTTGAAATGGGACATTGCCATATATGAACCACATTTCTCTGTACAATAAGAAACATCCGGTCCAGAAACGATAAAGGTGCTACTGATTCTGTAAGATACCTTGTAGTCTAAAGGGGGCCTGGTAAAAACTCTTATGGTTCAATTCTCCCAGCTGTGCTCCAAGAAAAGTTACTGTCTGAATATGAGCACCCTGAACAAGATCAGTATGTTAATTTTCAGAGGTGTCATAGGCATTAAAGACTAATACTGCTTTTCTCTCATTGCTGTTCGCAGCATCTGCCTCTACAAGGGGGAGAAGCCAAAGTCGAGGTGAGTGATGCTGTTCTTTGAGAAGCCTACTTTTTTCAGTTCAGCATAATTCGGGTGTGTTCAATAGACCTATTCTTTAGCTGGAATCCACCAGTTTACATGTAGAGCAGTCAGATGAGGTACGTGGATCTACACCACTTCAGATGTGAACCATGAATATGTAAGCAGTTGTTTAAACATGCTTGGTGTAAAAATTGACCTTAGTGAAGGTCATGGTAGTTTGGACTGTGTTGGGATGTACTTGGGAACCTGGATGTCTGAAGGCATAGGACATAGTCTTCCGTCTTGTCTGTTCACTACCATAACCTTAGTCCATCTGTGCTCTGGGACCCACCTCTGACATATTTACAGTAATTGCATTCGTGCTTCTCCTACTGTGACCTTTCTTGCAAACCATAAAGGCATACCCTGAAATAATCTTATGCTGGTAGTAAAGAAATGGTAAGAAAATTGTGGACTTACTGTGTTCTGTGTAGCCAGCTCACTGTAAAGCTCTGCATTGTTTAAATCATTCAGCTCTCCTAATAATTTATTAACAGTGTTGGGGAAAGAAGGATTATCTTGGTCTCAAAGAGTGTAATATCTGTTTCCAGTTGCTTGAAGAGGAAACTATAGTGTCACTTTATTCAAGTTAATTTTAGCAGTGGGTATAAATCACAGCATGGTCTTGCACAGTCCTCCTGGAGTGTCACATTCCCAATTATTCTGCCTCAGATTGTCACAGTTTCCTCTAGCACACTACATACCTGAGCTCCCAGCAGAACTAGGCCATGCATAATAAAGTAGACACCAGAGAATCAAGTCCAGCTTCTCATATTACTTCAGAAAATAATTCCAATCCATCATCTTCTCCACATGAATGCCAAGATAGTGTTTCTTTTATAGTGCATGCACTGTCAGATTTCATCTTGAGGAGCGTGTATCACAGGTTCTGGCTGGCCATTTTGCTGGTGGGAAGCCAGTTTAAAGGCTTACCCCAGCCAAATCACATTAACTTTGTAGTTTCGTGTGCTGGACAGTAAAGGTCCGGTAAAAGCAAAGTAATAGCATTGGGTACCTGGTGAGAACGTTGTCTCAAAACTGGACTGGTTACATTCAGTGAGCCAAAACATAAGTCAGCACATGCTAAGAGACTGAACCATGCAGCCCATTGTAGAGATGTCAGTTTTATCCAAGAAGTAGTAGGAAATTTGTGTATTTAGTAAACTTATTTTGGCTCTCTAGTTTTTTTGTTCAGAAGGACAATAAAAATAATATTTGTGATGAATGGGAACATCAGCATCATTGAGGACTGCATAATTAGACCTTCTGTTTATCTGACAGTAGCAGCACTATTGACTTCAACAGAGGCCATCAATGAGTGAAATATAATTCCCTGGAATTCAGAGTAACAGAATGTGATCCCAAAACAAAAAGTCACCCCAGCCAATTTGCAGCCAATTCACATGGGCCATAAGTACTGCTCAGATTAAGCAGCAAGACAGCAAGGTGGAATATAGACAGCAAGAAGGAAGGAATTCATTTCAGCCTAAAGATTTGTTCCCAGCCCAGGGCACAAATGAATCTCCATATTCATGATCTGCTTTTTATCTTCCCAGAGAGTGAAATACGAGTCCGACTGCAGAGCGCATCTCCCTCTGGCAGATGTAAGTGCCATGACTTTTATCCCAGGGGTATCGAGGATAAGATAGAGGATGTTGCTGCTAGGGTTATGTCTTTTCCTGTTAATAACATAAATTTGAGTCCCCTTTCTGGACAAGGAAGCATGCTGTGGGTTAGGTGGTGCTCTTGCAAAGATTTAAAATGGAACTTAGTCCCAGAAACATCCTCTGGAGCTTTGTCATTAAGTGGCACTCCCAAAAAGTAACAACTTCATAGACATGCAGATAAATTCCACTGAAGGATTTATATCCAGAGCAAGATTACAGATCAGTGAAACACTGGCTTTTGGGTGATTCTGGACACTTGCTTTTCCTGCTAGGGACAGAGTTGGATGATGTGAAACGTTTGCTGAAAGGAAGTCGATCTGCCAGCTGCAGCCCTACTCGGTCATCATCCAGTACACTCCCGATACCAAAAAAGGCTGTGGTGGAGACGAAGATGGTCACTGAGAGCTCTCAGTCAGGTACTTGGCCTTTAGCAATGTTGCAGTCATTCCAAACAGCATTTGCCATAAAAAGTACTCAGTTGCTAAGAACATCCAGGTAAGAATACATGGTGCCCCAGTACAGAAAAAGAGTCAGAATGCTGAAAGACTGTCCAGGTGTTGCCACAACAAGAGCCATCTTTCTAGTGACTAGTCTAATTTCCATAAAAGTAAGTCCATTCTTTCTGCCACCAGCTTCAATTCAGAGGTATTTCTGGCAGAGATAGGAGCTCTAAGCAAATGTGTCTGAGTGATTTGATCTCTTATCTCCAAGTAAGATGGAGATAGTACTGAAGACAGCATTTCAGTGAGTGATTTATTAGCCATACCATTTGGTAGTAACTCATCAGGAACTGTGTGACAGGACAAGGGGGAATAGCTTCAAACTGAAAGAGGGCAGGCTTAGACCAGACATGAGGAAGAAATTCTTTACTTTGCAAGTGGTGAGGCACTGGAACAGATTACCCAGAGAAGCTGTGGATGCCCCATCCGTGGAAGTGTTCCAGGACAGGATGGATGAGACTTTCAGTAACTTGGTCCAGTGGAAGCTGTCCCTGCCCATGGCAGGAGGTTGGAACTAGAGGGTCTTTGAGGTCCCTTCCAACCCAAACCATTCTGTGATTCTAGGATCCCGTGATTGTATAATTGAAGTGGTACTTAAAATACTTCAGCCTTCTGTAGTTATTTATACGCCTCACCACAGGGCTCGAGGAAGTGGTATTGACATTCACTCCATTGTCTTCCACCAGTATCTAAGAAAAATATCTTTTATCTTACTCAGAGCTCCAATCTTGTCTAAAACTGAGAATTTTAGTCCAATACACTAGTGAACCAGTCAGAGATGTGTGGGAAGCAAAAGCCATACATCCCATGGCTCAGGGTGATTTATTAATAGAATGGCAGACTGGAGTGGTTCATTCTGGTACCGTAACATCTATGAGCAATGAAATCTCTTCAAGGTGTTTTGTGAATGATCATGCTATCAGGTCAATCTTTATTCCATTGGTTAAAATTCGTGTGGGCTGTAATCAGCTGACATTTGAGGTCAGTTATGCCATGTTGACCTGGCGTCGTTGGAGTGACTCCACAAGGGTAATTGAAATTTAAGTTGTTTGCCATATAAACCTGCAGTGCATGCTAAGCCATACACCTGGTTTCATTGAAAACCACTTTTGTTTGTTTGGGTCTTTACAGTGTCGGGGACATATGACACAACTGTACTGAATACTGCCCTCCCTTCATACATGTGGTCCTCCACTCTGCCTGCTGGCTCTTCCCTTGGTGGATACCAAAGCAGCTCTTCCTTGATCAAAGCCATGTCTCACTCTACAGGATCAGGTATGCTCCCTGGATTGCTCAGGTTTGAAGGATGGAATTATCCTGAAACAGTGCCTTTTTTTTTGCTCAGCATAAACTAAAATGATGGAATGATCGAGATGGTGAGGGATATGCTTGAATTTTCTCTGGTTTTCTGTAATTTGGCGCTCTCTGCTTCTACACTGACTGTATCTGAAAATTGTTCTTTGTGAGGACCTATTGTCCTGATTCTCTAATTGTCACTAAACTTTAGTGACATCTTTATCAATGAGGTCAAGCTCACATTCCCTATAAAAACTAGTTTAGACTCAAATAAATATTGAATTATTCTGGCCCATTGTAAGAATGGCTCATATACTAAAAATAAGTAATTTTTGTGTGTTCTTACACCTGGTAAGTCCCATTTCTAAATGCCAGGGATTCTGCATTCCCCAGTTGCAGAGAAAAAACACAGGAAGCTTTATGATGGCATACTATTAAAAGCTTTACTTTCTCTCACTGTCACACAATCTCAACTTGTCTGAGGTAGGATTATTTCCTCTTTGTCAGTTCAGTAAAAGGGTGGTTTGTTGTCAAAATTTTCAAGATTTTTCCTCTGTGCAATTTTTGTGCATTATCATTAATTGCACTTCCAAGTTGACTCTTAATTTCTGGGACTGTGCCACTGACCTTTGAGTGTTGGATTTATGATTTGAGAGAAGTAGTAACATTTTACTTCCTCTTTTTGCAGTTTTTGGTGTTCCAAATAACCTGGCTCCCACCAATCATACCCTGAACGCGGGCCTGAGCTCTTCCTCTACAGGTCAGATTTTTCTTCCCTTCACGCTTTGACAGCACCACATTTCTGGCAAACAAGTACAGTGAGATAATACCTATATACCAGTTTCTCTCCTATTCCTGATCTGAGTGTCAGCAGCTTTTTCCCAACTGCCCCACCTGCAGAAATGTCCATGCAGCTATGAGAGTGGCCTTGCAATGTAACTCAAGATAATGTTTTAAAATGGTCACCATTATGGTCCTGGGCCTACAATAACAATACAGCAAAGTGATCGAAGTTACAAAACATTTTGTGAGGAAGATCTTTCTACAGAAATGCTTAGGCCCGTGATGCCTCCAGATAGCTGGTGAAATTTGTTGGGAGAGGTCATTATTACTGTATCATTGGTTTTGTTTGGATTTTAGCCGGAATGCCACTTACACTGCAGGACTCCTATAACCCTCATTGCAATGTTTTTCTTTGCAGTGTTTGGAGTTCAAAACAACCTGTCTCCAAGCTCTTCATCTGTGACCCAGAATGCTACAGCAGCCTCTGCAGGTCAGCAACAAAGTAAGCCTAGAGAAAGTGTGAGGGTCACCAATGTGTGCTTCCTTCTTCCACCTTTTCTGCAGTGACTAGAAAGTTCTTCTTGACAGAGGCTCCCTCATCACCATCTTCTTGTGTGGCACAGTGTGGTATGAAGGGATATTGAGGAACATTTCCTCTGCTTTGCATGTGCAGGAGTAGCTCCCAGTGCTGATGCACTAGAGATTTGCTGCTTGCTGGGGAAACCCTTGGTTGTTTGAGTTCTCCTAGGAACACTGAATGAGAAAAGATTTTCAAATGCTTTGGTGTGTGTAGATCCCTTGTTATCCTTCATCTCTGTCATTGCTGATTTTCTTCTTTGCAGCATATGGGATGAAGAACACTTCTCAGAGCAACACCATGGCAAGTACTGGTGTCTCTGCCTCAGCAGGTGAGTGTGTCATTCACAGATGTTCAGGCATGGCCTTGCATAAGAATATCATAATAAAAACAAGTTAGAGATTCAGCCCAGCTGAGTGACGCTCAAGTGCATAACTTGTCACTAGCCAAGTCTACCAGTACCTTTCTGAAAAGAAAATGAGTCAGAAGCTAAGAATGAGCAAACAAACGGGTCTGATTCAGATCTCTGTAATAACTTGGATTCTTTAATTCTGAGCTATTTCTGCTCAGCAGGCAGGGAGCTGGATAGAAAAGCATGCATTAAATTGTACTTCATTTGAGGCCAAAACATTTGCAAGGTTGCTCTTAAAAATAATTTTTCAGTAGTACCAGCTTCAACCACTCAAAAATGAAGGAATTGACTTATACATGATCAGATTATGTTTTTTTAATGAGAGAAGCCCTTTGTCCTTGATCAGTTAGGATTCATTCTTTCCAGCTCTTTTCTGCAACTCTGAGAGTTATAAATTATACTTTTCTTTTCTGTGTGTGTAAAGTAAGCCAAGTTTGCTTTGTAATCCAAGGACTCCCAAAGACAAGGCTTAAAAATAGGTGTAAAGACCACAGAAGTTAGGATAACATTTCTAATAAAGGTTTATTCCAGGTTCCGCAAGAGTAATGGAATAATACCTTTCTGTTTATCTTGATTTTCAATATTGTGTCAATTTGTGTGCAAATTCATGCTTGTACACCATTCCAGACATACTTCATAATGCCTTGTGGCACAAGAGTGACCACAGTGATGTTTTTGACCCTTGTTTGCCCTGTGCCAAACCTCAGTAAACTGCAGTTCATTGTCTTCTAACCCTGCCTGGCTCCCAGGATATGGAGTGCTTTGTGCTTGACAGAGTAACTTGGCAGTGCTTGATGGGCTCCTCAGCTTGAGCTGTGGTGGCTCTGCTGACCCCTGAATTTCTCTCTCAGGTTGAGTTTCTTTGACTCCGTAGTAAGTGTGAGGAGCAAAGAGGTCATTGAGCAAATCACTTCTACATGTGATTGAATTCCAGATGTTCTCCATTTCTGGCAGCAGTTGCTCCCCTGCTAGTGAAATGCACATCTCCAAAGAACCTAATGACATGCACAGCTCTCCTGTTACCTTTAGTGACCAGTGTGTCTCTTACAGGGTGCTTATGGTAGTGGCAACTCCAATCACAATGTGACCACCTGTTTTTATGAACAAAAGTGATGTGGCTTGTAGTTATGGACTCAATGGCTCACACTCATCTCCTCTTTACTGGCTTTTACCAATACTCCAGGAGGAACTGTTTTGAGCTCCCAGGGAGATGACATTCTGCGCAAAGACTGCAAGTTCGTGCTGCTGGAGAAGGAGAAGGCACCAGCAAAGGAGATGGAACTCTTGGTCATGACAAAGGACAGTGGCAAAGTCTTTAGTGCCTCTAACACTGGGCTTAATGGAGGTAACTTCCTTTTTTCAGGACATGTGGTTATTCTGAGGGCAGAGAAGTGGAGACCAATCATAAGGGAAGTTCAGCGTTCAGGACACTATACCTGACTTGTACATCATACAAGAACCTCTGGAAGGCAGGCAGCTTTTAACCGTGCCAGCTGAAATCTAGCTCTGGCTTTTGCATTTGAAGCTCCAGAGTGTTCCTTGGGATATTTCACAAAGCTCAGGAGCTTTGAGAGCAAAAAACCTTGATCTGGTTTAAACAGGCAGAGCTATTGTGTCTTCCCAATAAAAATATGCCTTTTACCAATGAAAGAAGGTAGGGCCGGTTGAACTTCTGGTGTAACATTTTTAATTTTATTTGGTTCCTGCTCAGGGTCTTTTGTAGAAGACACCTTGAAGAAAGAGAAGCAGGGATTTTCCTCCTCTTATGCTACAGATACTGGCCTAAAATCAGATGCAAATGGTAAGAGTTTGTTCCTGTGGAAATGCAACAGAACTTTTTCCTTCTGCCTCCATTACTACCTTTCCATTTCAAGCCCCCACTCTAAATTTTATTATGCACAGAAAGACTGATAAAACCTCTTTTACTGTTGTTAAAACAGGAGGGCTGAAATCCATGCCAAAAAGGGACAAAGAAACTTATGCAGGTAAGTGATGCAACTCAGTCTTTCATTGGAAGAATCACCAAAGCACGATATACAAAAAAAGCAATCATTCTTAGGGGACATGAGTGATCTCTGTGCAGTGAATCAGGGGGAGGGAATGTTCAGGAGGCTACCAGAGAAATTAGTACCAGTGATTTAATTGTAGAGGAGTGGGTAGCTGGGATATTTTTTTATGGCTAGAGAAAATCAGATAGCTGACAGTCCAGCTACATCCTGCTACTGGGACAGATTTTTGCGGAAGAGAGGGCTCAGACAGACCATGCTGGCTATTGCTGTCATTTATGGCTCAGATCTGTAGAAAAAAATTACCCCTATGGGATCATGTTTTCCAACTGTTATTTTAAAATGTGCTGAATGTTTTTGTCCCCTGTTGGAAATTCCTTTGGAAATACTGTTCCAATCTTCCACAGGGACTAGAATTACACTCACTATGTGCGCAGAGTGGTGTAAAGATTTTTTCCATAGCCCTTTGTATAACGGATCAGACCTTGGTGTCCTTCTTGTTAGAGATTCTGAACACTGAAGTCAAGGAACTTTTCATTAACCAGGAGACTGCTCCTTCCCTCTTGCAGAAATACGAGGTGGTGATGCAGGGGGTGCCATTGGATCAGCACCATCCTGGTGTCCCTGTGGTTCCTGCTGTAGCTGGTGGAAATGGCTCCTGGGTTTGCTTCTAGCATGGTTGTTTCTCCTCGGCTTGCTTTTTGGACTCATTGCTCTGGGTAAGAAATAACTAAGGAAAAAAATGTTGAATGGGGTAGAACGACAGAGCGTTTAAGCTGGCAATGAGCCCAAGCAGCAGAGATACCAAGCCACAGAACTGAGGAGAACATTCAGCTTGGTGGTAACTGCCACTAAAATATTACAAATGGACAGAAGGAATGGATAAGGAACACAATCTTTGGTAAGGAGTTACATAGTCTTGGGGTGAGCAGGATAGGAAAGTTCCTGAGATCTTACTGCTCTGAGACTGACAGATTCCAAAGTTGTCATTTAAACTCCAGATATCCCTGCTGGGAAAAGAAAAGATAGAAAGAATTCTGCAAAACTCAGTGGCCATAGCTACCTGACAGTGTTGGCATGTCCCTGTGATAGCACAAGGTATTTCAGGCATGCATATCTAGCAGCATGTTCCCTAGCATTTTCCTTTAACCTTCCAGCGGAAGAAGTGAGAAAACTGAAATCTCGTGTGGAAGACCTGGAAAAAATCAATGGTGGCCTCCTGGCAATTAACCAAGGGAATTCAAAAATAGAAAAGGATGTTTCAAGAGTAGACTTTCTTCATGGTATCTCACCCTCTTCGACCTTCCCATATGAAAATGAAGAGTCAGTCTGGTTGATGGTGAAGAGCAGACTGAATAAGGAAATAGAACGAGGTGAGCAGAGTCAAAAAATGAACCCTTACCTTATTTCTCCTGCTACTTTTGGTAGCAAGGGAAAGGTGATTTACTTCTGTTTAGCAGATGATGGAAAGAGATTAACAACAGAGGAGACTACATTCTCCCATCTTTAGAGATTTCATGTATTTGTGAAAACAAATTTACTGAGGAAACTCACAAAACCATACTGTGCTGCCTGTAGCCTCAAATCCAAATAGATGGATCCTTGTTTTTGAAATGAGTAGCTGTATTGTATAATGCACCCTAACAGCCCTTTCACTTCCTGTTACAGGCTACTTCCGAGGGGAGAGAGGAGAACGTGGTGAGAAAGGTACAGCCATATAGTCCTTCTCTTGCCCTGTCCAGTTCCTTGGCTCTGGCAATGCACAATTTTGGGGCGGTTGTTGCTTCAAGGGACAGTTAGTGGTGAGAAAGATGAAAATGGTTTTTATTTGAACAAAAAGAATCTTAGAATTGTTTAGGTTGGAAAAGTCCTTGAAGATCATGGAGTCCAACCATAAACATAACACTGCCATGTCCATCACTAAACCACCTCCCTAAGGCCCACATCTATGTGTCTTTTCAGTGCCTCCAGGGACAGTGACTTAACCTCTTCCCTGGGCAGCCGTGCCAATGCACCATAACCCTTCTGGTGAAGAAATTTTTCCTAATATCCAATCTAAACCTCCCTGGTGAAGCTTGAGGCCATTTCCTCTTGTCCTATCGCTTGTTACTTGGGAGAAGTAGCTGACTCCCAGCTCACTACCTTCCTTTCAGGCAGTTGTAGTGAGCAATAAGGTCACCCCTTAGTCTCCTCTTTTTTAGGCTAAACACCCCCAGCTCCCTCAGCCACTCCTCACAGGACTTGTGCTCTAGACCCTTCCCCAGCTCTGTTGCCCCTCTCTGGACACACTCTAGCACCTTAAGAGCTTCTTGTAGTGAGGGGCCAGAACTGGACACAACACTCGAGGTGCCAGTCTCACCAGTGCTGAGTGCAGGAGGATAGTCACTGTCCTGCTCCTGCCAGTTTGCCATGTAAACTGTGGAGACCCTGATCCCACACAGAACAATACAGGAGGCCAAATCTTGCATTGTGCCAGTCTGAAAGGCCAGGTTGGGTCCGATCCTGTACTATTCAAGTGTAAAGTGTCCTATTTTGGCTGTAACTCCTTCATGTTTCATTGAAGGTGGGAAAGCAACTAGAAGAAAAAATGAATGAGTAATCATAGGATGTCTCTTGATTCAACTTTTTTTTTCCACTTTCCTCAGGTGACATGGGAATACAAGGTCCCAAAGGTGAGTCTGAAGTTACCTGATTTCTCAGGTAGATTGGCAGCCTGTCATAGGACCTGGGTAGAAAATGGTTTTTTGTTACTCCAGTATTTAGAGAAGCTGATGCTAGTTATCTGTTAGTTCAGATATTGTTGTGAAGTTTGGGGTTTTTTTCTTGTTTTCTGGTCAAAGAAAATTTTAGAGTTCATAGTAGAAGAGATAACAGATCTCACTTTGAATCTGGGAGCTCCTTTCACCTGGATGAAAGTCATTCCTGAAGCCAGGCTCTACCTGGTTTAATCAGAGGGTGCTTCAGTGCACAGAGGGTTTTGTATGGTGTGAATGACTCAATTCTTTGCATAAATACAAGGGAGACAATTGCTGGAGACACTAGAACTTGTAAATATTCCAGGAACATAAACTCTTTTTTGTGGGGGTGAGGGTTAGCCAAAGTGACTAAAAGGGAAGACTTATTCCCCACTGACTGTCTCTTTGTTTCCATCTACAGGTGACCGAGGACTTCCTGGTGTCCCAGGTGGGCTATAGTTCAATTCCTCTTTGAGAGAGGACATTCAGTGACATTACTGTAGGCAAGAACAAGTTTTGTACCATAAACTTAGCTCAAGATGGCTCTCTAAAGAGTCAATATTTAGCATAGACTGAGTCACTTGATTATTACCTTGGTGCTGAGCTACAGACACAGCTCAGAGACTTGGTTACAAGTGAAGCCTTGGACAGACTTCCTCTTAGCTGAACATACTGAATTTGGGGTTGTGAAGATCCCAGTCTACCACTGGAAGACTCCTGGAGCTGCATAAATAATTGGTCCAGCTTTCTTGTGCTTTTATATGTATTGTGTTCTTCTAAAGAGACCAAGGACCCACCTTATGAGTAATATATTTTTTACCCCATAGAATTAACCTCTCCAGGCTTCAGGTTCCCCTAACTTGCATGTTATTCTTTTATGGTACACAGTTGAGAACTCTGAACATTTACTGTGTTTTCTTCCAGGCATTCCTGGTCCAATTGGGCATGCAGGACCAGAAGGACCGAAAGGACAGAAGGGCAGCATGGGTGAGCATCTCTGTCAGTGCTGTGAGTCTTTCACAAGTGGCTGACATATGGCATGGGAATACAGACGCCTGGCTGGTGTGATCATTGCCTTCCCCAGTGGAGGGGGCCATGGATCCTTTTGCCCAAGGCCTCTCTCCCTCAGACACCTGTTTTTTCAAGGCATTTATTTCCTGTAGGTGAGCCTGGCATGGAAGGTCCCATGGGACAAAGAGGTCGAGAAGGGCTACCAGGGCCTCGAGGGGAGCCAGGACCACCTGGGTTTGGAGAAAAAGGAGACAGAGGTAGGAACCAGGTGTCTTCTTGTTGGATAAAACAGAGATGGTCAAAAGCTAGAGTTTGGTCACAATTATTAAAACGCCTCAGTGATAGAATTTGATTTCACTATTCAAATCCAGATTTCATGTCTAGACATTCCCCAGAACAGATTGATATGGCCTAAAGGATGTTTTTTGCCAGACTTATAATGGGTAAATAAGGGTTGCTTTGGTTTCCCAGGTCTCACAGTCAAGTTTGAGTTTGACAGAACCAAAGTCACTTTACTATCAAGGTCATCTTCTTCCCTGTTATCCAAATCATCAAAGCTGGGGGATTTGTCTTGCTAAAGCCCAGTGAGGTCATATATTTTTCTTGGACAATGCATATGTATTTGGGTGTTTTGAACTGACCAGCAGATTATTCATGACACTTGCCAGAAAAAGAGTAACTGTAGATGGGATAATGTGAAAATGGGATCACAGCTGTATTCTACAGTGTCTATTCATACTCTTATTTTGCAGGTGCTGTTGGTGAGCCAGGTCCTCCAGGGCCACCAGGACCCCCAGGTTCTGCTGGCCTAAAAGGTAAATGTGAAGATGGAGAGAGAGAACCTAGCAGAGAGGTTAGGAGTAAATGAGCATCCCAGCTGTCCTGTTTCACTTGTGTAACTGCACTAACCAGAAAAGTGAACTAATGGTCTGAAGCACAGATCCCAGCATCTCAGCCAAGATGGATGGCTTGGGTCTCTTTACTTTAGTGGAAAACATTTCCTCAATGTCACAAGGACTAAGTTCTGTAAATTTGTTGTCCTGGTTTTGAGGATGCCAGTAATGCAAATTCTTCTCGTGGCTGGGGAAATTCCAATCCATTAAACACCTGTTGGGTTGTGGATGCTGTTGAGCAAATTGAAAGCGATTTGTTCATTTTCTGCTTATGGTGTTACTAAAAGGAAATCCATGTTCCTTACAGGTCTGATGGGTTCTCCAGGCCCACAAGGTCCTCCAGGTGAGTGCTGCATTCCTTTGCTGTGGCATCTAGAGACTGGGGAGAACGAAAACAGAGTGACAGCTTCTCATATTTTTTTCTGCATCAGTGGTGCATTGTGTTGAGTGGGATGAATAACAACCCCCCCATCTCATTTTTCTGCAGGTCCTCCTGGCCTACAAGGATTTAGAGGTGAAGCAGGACTCCCAGGTGCTAAAGGTAACTTTCTCTTCCCCCTGGCAGTTACAGCAGCATTAGCTGAAGTGCTTTTCTGCCATTTCTCTGAGCAGCAGATGTGGTCTGACCATGTCATATTTTGATTCTGTGGGCAAAGAAAAGCGTAAGACGGAGGAAAGGTGAGGCAAAACGAAACTTAGTCAGTGATTGCAAGCAAATATTGAGAAATGCGGGAGACGTAGAGGTAATAGAGCAGTCTAAGAGAGGAAAAACAGTGGGATGGATGGAGCTGTGTTAAATAATTTCCTGTTTGAGTTTGTCTGGTAACAGAGAATCTGTATTTCCTATATGATTTTTCTTGATGCATTAGATGCCTTTCCCTTATGACTTGTTATTACTATTGTTCAATCATCCATGTATCTTTCAGGTGAAAAAGGAGCCAGTGGACCCCCTGGACCCAAAGGTATTTTGCTCAATTAGGTATCTTTTGTGGTTATTTTCTTTAGATTCCTTTAGTTATGGATACTATCCATGGGTTTTACCCCAATCCTTGGCTTTTTCTTCTGTGCTCTTGTCAGAAAGCAAACTTTATTTTCTCTGGTGGAAACATTTTACAATGAAGCAATCTCACAGAATCCTTCCCCTTTTTGTACCACAGGTGATCAGGGTGAGAAGGGTTCTCGTGGATTGACAGGTCAGTGGATTGAAATACTGGAGTAGCAGCCTACCTAATAAAAGTATAGCCCAGCCAATCTCAGTTAGCTTTCTGAAACATTAAAATTATGTTAGTGGTTATAGGAGTTTTATTTTTGCACCAAAATTATAAACAAATAGGTCCCATTCTTGATTCCAGTAATCCTGGTAAGAATCTTTGTATTTAGCTCTAGGAAAATCCTCTCTCACATGCCCTGTATTCATGTCACTTGAGCATTCTCATGCCCAGAGACAGTCATGAATCATGAGGCCTGAATATCCTGTCAGTGCTGTTTTTCAGTTGCAAAGCAGCAGTTACTGCGGACAGCATTGTCCAAGAGTTGTTTGATTAATTTCTGTACTATTTTGCTACAGGTGAACAAGGGTCAAGAGGAATACCTGGACCTCCAGGAGAGCCAGGGGCTAAAGGACCTGTAGGTGCGTACCAGAAAGCAGCTGTATTTATATGTGAGGCAATGTCAGTGCCACCCAGATTGTGTTTCTGTGAGCACAGACAAGGAAACAACATGGAAGTGAAATCATGCTGGTTGTGATCCTAGGTTTTTCCTTTGGACACCTGTGATTAGTCTGTACACTCAGAAAAAATGTCCTACAGTTAAATTTTGAGTGAATGCTTCCTGGATCTTCAGTAACTGCAGCCAAGATTTCTTTCAGATGCAATGTGATGAAAAGCCACTCTTTGGTTTAGGGCTGTGCTCCACTTAGGAGGAGGACAGGACAAGTGTGGTACTGTTTCAGGAGTCCCTGACAATCTCTTTCTTTGGGCAGGACAAGCTGGTCGTGATGGACAGCCAGGTGAAAAAGGTAAGGGCTTCCTTTGAGTGCAGGTACTTTCTGACTTGGCAAGAGGTTGATTTGTAAAAGTGGTGGGAGAAAGATGGCAGCAGATTCATGTTCTGGGATCTTGCTGTCTCAGAACTGTAGAGTCACCATGTAAGCATGGAAGAGACATACAGTGGCTGTAAACTTGTGACAGAGTTGCCTCTCTACAGAGCTCTTCTGTCATTGATGTTCCCTTCCCAGACACTGATGCTGGAGATGGCCAGTTGGCTGAGAGTACAATAGGCAGAAAGTGCTGCAGGACAGCCAAGCTTGAATGGATTGGTAGATTGTACGTCAGTGACTTCTGCCTTGTAAATGGTGATTCTGTCCCTAGGTGAACCAGGTCTTATGGGAATGCCAGGTGCCAGAGGCCCTCCAGGACCCACTGGAGATGCCGGAGAGCCAGGTAAAAGCATACAGAGAACAAAAATGCTTTTTGCTCCATCAGGAACACAGATGTATTTGTCAATTTCTGGTCTTAGTTTGAATTTAAGTCTGGCAGAGGATTTCTGTATTCTTAAGGTGGTGATGAAAGGAAAATACTCAGACAATCTAGATCCTTCCTTTATGATCCCAAAATTGCCCACAGTGCAAACATCAGTTGCTATGAGCTGATTCACATACCAGTTGCTAGGCCAGTTTCCACCACTTGTGAATTGTGTGCTATAATTTCACATAAATGTAATCTTTTTCTCCCTGTCTATCCTTTTCCCACATGAAATTTTTTAGACATCTTAAGAGTTTTTGCCTTTTTCTGACAGGTCTTACAGGACCCCAAGGACCACCAGGTAGGCTTTTCCACCGTATTCCAATTTAACAGTGACTCACTTTGATATGGGCTCAAAAAACCCTTGTAATTTTCCTTCTGTGCTGCTCAGGGCTTCCAAAGTGATATCCCAAAGTTTCTGCATCTCCTTTGGCTTTTGAGAGAGGTTTTGTGCTTGATGTGTAATTTTTGAGCAATGCAGGGCTTTTGAGTGTTGAAATTTTGCCTTTTTCCAAAACATAGCGTTTCAGTTCCCTGTGCATCACTGAGAAGCCCTAAGCGGCAGCAGAAACAGAAGGGAGAGGATGTAGCAATAGAGATGGACAGAGGATGTGACATCTGTAAGCAGAGGTGGTTTGGGGGGGCAGTTCATCAGGGAATTCATCCAGGAGCCTCAGGACAGGTAGCAGTACCTAAAAGAAGCTACAGGTAAATCTATGAAGCAGTCTCATCATCCGGGGAGCAGTGAAACCAGGGAAGCCCAGGGACACTACCAGCTCAGTCTGTTCCTCCACATGCTTATAAAGTCATCAGGGACCTGCTTATAAAGGCTGAAAGCTGGGGTCTTCAGCAGGGAGCTCCTTCTATAAACCCACAAGTGAAACTCAGCTGGGGCATCTGAAAAACATACAGCAAACAATATTTGCACTAACCATTTTAAATTGTTTATCTACCTCATATCAGGAATTCCAGGCAACCCAGGCCGACCAGGGGCTAAAGGTGAGTTTTGTTTCTTCCCTAATGCTCATTTTCTCTCTAAGGATTTCATTTTGGCGAGGAGTAGCTGCTCCACTGACCAGTCCCTGGATCAACAGTGGCATCTAGTGGCTTTGGGAAGGGAAGGTTTGAGAAGCACGGTAGCCAAAGCTTCCCTGAATGTATAAGGGGGGCAGTGAGGCCATCTGCCAGCTCTCCTCTGAGAAAACCTTTGGAGCCCGCTTCTGCCCTGAACACGAGTAAGATGTCTGGTGACTGCAGTGGAAGCCGTGTGCCTGCCTCGGATAAATCTAGGCTATTGCCTATGCTGGCAGATGTAGTGCTTGGAAAGCTGATCAGAGGGTATCTCTGGATTAGCACAGCTCTCTTGCTTCCCCTCGACCTTCTAGTGCTGTGACTTCTCAGACAAGACATCAAAGGCAGAGGGAACAGAAACTATATGCTTGATAATACAATGTTGTTGAGCTTATTATAGTTCTTACCTGCCCCCCGAAAAAGAAGCTCAGCTTTTGTCTCTTTGTTTTCCTAGGAGAACCCGGAGCTCCAGGAAAAGTCGTAAGTGCAGGTACGTAGTGCTGTGAGGGGTCACACTTCTGATTTAGGACGATTTTCTCTGGGTTTTTTTGTGCTTCTTCAATTCATCTTGACTGTGTGTCAGACCTGTACCTGGGCTCCCTGTGTCAGGAGAATATCTGTGCCACAGATGTGGGATTCCTTAAGCATAGATTTGTTACACATTCACTGGAAGTGTGAATATAAGTGTCTGTGTGCAAGTCTATGTGTTTGTTTTTCAGAGGGTTCATCAACTATTACTCTGCCAGGCCCACCAGGTCCCCCAGGCCCACCTGGCCCCACTGGTCCCCCAGGTGTTCCAGGTGAGTACTGATGGGTACAAAGTAGTGATACATCAAATCCAGGGACTAGAATCAAGCTCTTTGGCTGCTCAGGAAGGCAGGCTCGTGTCTAATCCCTTTCCCAGCACTGTTGCTGAAATCAGGAAGTGCTTGTTTTCCAGTCTCAACTTTGAGCTCAAGGCAGCAGAACTCCCACTCAAGCATCTGTAAATCTTTCTCACACACACACTCTGGCTGTGCATGAGCTTGGGCCTCAGACTCCTCTGTCCCAATCAGACACTGCCCTCCAGCATGCTGGTGTCAGGCAGCAGAGTTCCTGAGCCCTGGTTCTCATGGCACTTCTGTGCCTGGAGCTACTCCTGGAGCTGGTTTGGCAGAGCCAGTCTCAGTTTCCAAAAGAGAATGCAAGAGGCCTATTGCATTCCTTTTCTGTTGTGGTCAGTGGCATTCTGGTTATTTCCCCAGTCCAAGAGGCACCAAGCATTTTAATTGCCAGATGATGGAAATTCAAGTAATACATGGGGCATTGATGAATTCATAGCCCACAGCAATTCCATTTAGTTGTGTAGAAAAATACATTATTTGATAGTCTCAGTTCTTATAAAAGTCCTATTGATTCCTTTGTGCTATTGTAAAATACAACCAGTAAAATCTAATGAAATTTGTTTTTTTTCCTTTGAAACTAGGTCCTGTTGGACCAGCTGGTCTCCCTGGACAGCAAGGTACCATTTTCCTTCAGCTTTGATTATGCTTCTTAAGAGAAAGGAATTCATTAGTTTTCCTTTGTTTCTAATTCTCTAAGCCCTTGGCACATTCCCTCTCCCTTTTGTTTTCAGATTTCTTCTTTCAGTTCATTTTGTTGCATTATTTGGCTTAATTAATCTTGTAAAGAATTTCTATCTTTTTTTTTTTTGTTTTGTTTTCCCAGGGGAAGAAGGGCGGGTGGTAAGAGGGTGATAAGAGCCAGTGTAATGTGGATACTGCAAATGTCTTTTTTTTCTTATGTTATTTTTCCTGAGGGCTGGTATTTCTAAGGCACTTCTTAAGTGCAGTTACCTTTCTGTGATAGGGGACATAGCCCAGCTGGATACCTCCTGCCATTTTGAAAGGCAGGAGAACAAACTAGAGCCAAATTGGGATTAATGTCACTGTGAAAGCACTACCAGTTGGGCAGACATCTGTTTGGAAGGGCCTGAACAGAGCTGACCCCTAAGAGCCTTCATTAGCTGTTTTTCTATGATCCTGTTAGAGCAAACTGGACAGTAATTTCCATATTTGAATGCAGTGTCCTTCAGATCTGGGGACTGAGTTCATGCTCCCAGTTCTCATAAGAAAGGTCCAAACCTCTTGTTGGAGTAGGTACAAAATGTCACCCTCTGTGTTACATAAATCCCTTTTTCTCTGTTGATTTTTTTTTTCCTGGGAAAAGGTCCACGGGGTGAGAAAGGATCCCCAGGTGAAGCTGTGATAGAAACCATCAGAACAGAAGTCTCATCGTTAGCATCTCAAAGTGAGTGATGCTGCCTTTCCACTCCTTTGCTTGGAGATAGGTCAGAGCCTCAAGGCTTCCTCACAGCTACCAGGAGAGGCACCTAACTCTTTCTGCTCAGTGTGACATGGGGCAAGTGTCTGTGTGTGTGTGTTTGATGGTGTGTCTGCAAAGCCAGCTACCTCTTCAGCCCTCTGTGCATCCCAAAGTCCTTTCAGGAGGAGGCACATGGCATCAAGCCCATGTCACAGAGAGGGAAGCTGAGGAATGGTGACTGGTAAGCAGCCACTAACAGGGGAAATACTCACAGAGCTGAGAACTTTCAGCCACTGAGTTCACACAGGGCAGTTCCCTGTACAATGTGAACATGGAGCCATCTGTAAGAGGAGAACCACTTTGAAAAGGCATGTTAATCTAACCAACAGGAATAATCTCTCTTCAAATTAAAGGATGAATTCACAGGGGAATAAATAAATTTTAAGATGAAAAAAAATTTAACATTTTGTAAAATTTTTAAATATTAAGATGAAAATAAACAGAGCAGAACAGAATGGTTTAGGAACATCCCAAGAAAAGTGCTTGCTCTGTGCAACACTAGATGTGTGATGCACTTAGAGTCGGTATTCCTAGGATCTGGGACCTCTGCAAGTTTGCAGCAACATAGAAGAGGCCATAAAATTATAAATGATCCTTGCCTGACCACCATCTGAATGGGACCATGTAGATTCAGACCATGCTTCAGTACTATCCAATTCCTTGAGAGTCTTGGCTCTCAGCATCACTGAACTTTGAGTTTGTGCCTCAGCTTGGAGGTGAGGGTAGATCTCACAGTACAATTAAGATAACGCAGTGCACCTACTTGTTAAATAACGTCTGTGTTATGTTCTGCCCCCAAAACTTGCCTCTTTTAAAGAATCTTTCGTCTCCTTGAAAGTGCTTTCCCTCCTTTGAGTCCTTTTCTCTTTCTCACAACAACCATTGCTCTCCTCCGTGTTTCCAATATGCTGCCATCCTGCTCAGCGCTGTATTTTGCTTTATGTCCTCACCAAACACATCTCTCCTCTCCCTCCTCTGCTTCATCTTTGGCTTAGATCACCCAGGTCCTGTCTTAGTCCACCTTTGACTGTAAGAGCTTCTAACAGCAATATATGGACAGTTTCCATAGCAGCAGTAGTTCCATAGCAACAATTTTCCCTTGTTTGTGTTTCTCTTTTGCACAGTGCTGGGAGATTTGCAAGGGCGAGCAGGACCACCAGGTCCCCCTGGACCACCAGGTATGTAACATACCGAGCTCAGTACCTAAGCCGGGGGATTCTCACACAACATGGCACATTTCTGGGTCATGCAGTATGCTGAGTAAATATTCTCTAATACCCCTGTTTCTTTTGTCATCAGGTGAATCTGTGCAAGGACCCCCTGGACCTCGTGGTCCCCCAGGTAAGAGCTTGTTCCTCTGAAACCAAATTGGAAAGTGATAGGTTTTTTCCAAGGCCTAGGGCTGGAAGCAGAATGTTACATAATGGGTTCATATCAACACAATTTCACTGCAGCAAGATGCTGCCCAGCAAAGGACATTTACTTTGGCAGAGGTTTCTAGCCAGAGTATTAATTAGTAAAAGCCATATCTTTTGGGAAGACACTCGAAGTTTTCAAGTTGCCAAAGGAAGTAACTGCAATCAATTCCATATTTACTTCTTACTTGTTCAGCCTTAACTTTCAACTGCAGACAGATAGGGAGGTTCTTATCATGAGAAACATATCCCATGTGCCATCCTGTAACACAGACTTCCCTTTTGCAGCCAGGACAGGGAAGCTGTGGGAGCACATGTGACAGGAGCAGAACCCCATTCCTTGCTCTCTGCTCAGTAGGAAACGGGAGCAGGTTGGGTGTGTGACGGGATAGGCCCCCAGTACCACAGAGTAAGGAGTTTCTCTGTCCTTTTCTGCTGCAGTGGAAAATGATAGTGAAAAGTAACTATCAGGGATAGATGTGTGAAGAAAACGGTGGTAAGAGCCTACATTGGGAAATACTCATGCTAAGGCTGTGGCTGGAGATGTCGCAGCTCTTACGTGCACTTACTTACGTTGCTGAGGTTCATCCTTCCTGAAGCCTTTCTGTGTCCCTTTTGCCTAGGAGAAGGATTGCCAGGACCTCCGGGCCCACCAGGATCATCCATGTCCACCTCAGGTAGGTTCTTGGCACTCATTCCCTCACCTGGTCCTAGGAATGTTTGGTTGGGGCTCCAGAGAGCACATACATGACTAGGACCAAGTGGAGCCAGAGAAACCGTGTGTCATGTTCTGTTGGATGTCATGAAGAAATCTCTTTGTTTGAATTGCAGAAGCATTCTTCACAGGCCCACCAGGTCCACCAGGACCACCAGGCCCGAAGGGAGACCAAGGTGGGTATATCCTGTTGCCTCACCAAAGTGCTAGAGGGATCTCAGCACCTTAGACTGAAAAGAAGGAAGGGCTTAGGAGCATAAAGTTCTGCCTTTCTCTGTCTGTAAGAAAGGTAGCACAGTTGTCGTTAAGTAGGACTCCTGTCTGCTATAAAACAAGTCAGTCTTTATCAAAGAAATTTGTTAGTCTCCAGTACTGGTGTCAAGGCAGTCATTGTATTCAGATCTGAACTTTGCAAGCCCATTAGACTCAAGAATATTCAGAGCTTCAGATTTGCTGTTGAAGGGGGCAGCCTTTTTGCAAAATGCACTGTGGACTAAGTCTGCACTGAGGTGGCCCTGTGAAGTGTAGCTCAGCTCTCAGCTGGCAGGGAAGCATGGACCTGCTCCCTTTACCCATTGCTCCCCTACAAATTGAAGGCCAAGATGATATGCTGCAGTGTGGGCTGGGATGTTGCTGATGAGAATAAAGCAAATCCTAACACCATTCCTCTGCTCCCCTGTTCACAGGTGAACGAGGTCCACGGGGATTCACAGGTAAGGAGGCTTCCAGTAGATATCAGTGGGTTTCAGGGTAGTTTGCCTGGGTATATGACTGCTCCTCCATTTCTGTGTCTCATGCAGGAGAACCGGGTAATCCTGGCATTTCAGCATTCTCCTCCCACGGTCAGTCTGTGCCCCCTTTCCTCCTTTGAATTCATCGTCCCTAGGCTGAAATCAGGGGCCAAAATCCTGCTCTATTCAGTCTAACTTAATTTTAGTGGAGCCAGGATTTTGTCCACATACTTTATTCCTATAAATCTCTGACTGTCTTTCTGCAACAGCAGGTGAAAGAGTCACCATACAAGGACCCCCAGGCCCACCAGGCCCGCCTGGACCAAAAGGTGAAGTTAAAAATCTTCTTTATTTCTTTGGGGATGGCCTCACACATCCAAGCATGGTTGAGACTAAAGGATGGAACAACGCGGTCCTTTTGGAACTAGTGCTGTGCTCACCCCTGCCTTTTCAGGCAAAGCAGAATTCAGGCTCACAGAATTGCTGTGAGCACAAGGCGCTTGACCAGGTCACAGAAGGCTCAGGAAGGCTGCCATGGCCTCTTCCTTATGCTCTTTCCCAACAAGCTGGCACTTCAAGACAGTCATTGCAAGGGCTGGTAGTTGCTTCTCTGATGACATGTAGCTCAACTGCTTCACATGACCAAGTATGCAACATGCAGTCATACCCGTTACAACTGTCTGACTCCCTCACTCTTTTCCAGGTGATGCAGGTGTCCCAGGCGCACCTGGCATCCCAGGAGCATCTCGAGGTAAGAGACCAGACCGTAATTGCTCTTAACAAGGAATGCTGATATCCTGGTGGAGACTTTGAAAAAGGTCGTTTGACTTTTACCGGTGTGTGTCCCAACCTAATGCTGATGGGATTTGTGTTCAAAACCTCTTTTTACGCAGCTTGCCTTAAATCAGAAAATTTAAGAAATTACAGTTTTCTTTTTCCAGCTTACTGGGAATCCTTTAAGCCAGAGTTTTGCTTCTGTGTAAACAGGTTCTTGAACTGGTGCTGCCCAGGCTGACTGGGATTGGGAGCAGCAGGGCAGTGAGGTTAGACTAATGAGTTTGTGCTATGATCTCCATCTGTATTCTGCACAGCACTGCACTCTAGTGCACAAACCCACCAGGTCTGCCTGTACAAAGCCAGGAATGTCTTTGGACTCAGCCCTGCACAAGCTGAATTATAAGATGCTGAATTAATTGAAGACATTATACTGCCAAGTAGCTCATGCTCAGACTGTATTTAAAGATGCAGGGGAAGCCCCTCCATATTCCATTTCCAAAGGTCTTTCCAGACCTGTGGGAAGGGCTTAAAGCAAGTACACTTTACTATCACTTGGTCTAATGCAACTGTGCCAAAAACATTCCTTCTTCTTACAATGCTTTCTGTAGGTGGATCCAGACAAATTCAGGGACCCCCAGGACCTCCTGGGCCACCCGGTCCTCCCGGCCCAAGTGGAGGTTCATCTCAAGAGATTCAGCAGTATATCACTGACTACCTGAAGAGTGAGTATAATGAAATTTTTGCTGTGGGTCAGAAGTTGCATGCCTATCTCTCTTTTGCTCCCTAAGCCCTTGTCCCTCTTCTTTTAGAAACAGCAGCTCTGCTACTATGGGCTTATTTCTGCTGAATACTGTAAAGTGCTGTTGCCCACTGCAGAACTGTCCTTCTGTTGTCGTGCTCTTTGTCAGTGAAAGAGTGTCTGTGGATATGGTCAGTCTTCCCTCTTAGTGATGTGGGCATATCTTGGACTTTCTATGTAGGTGACAACATCAGACATTATTTGACTGGTGCCCAAGGCCCACCAGGCCCTCCAGGCCCACCTGGACTTATCACCACTGCAGATGGGGTGACCTTGGATTATGCAGAGCTGGCTACCCGTGTCATGAGCTATATGACAAGTAAGCACCATGTTTGTAAACTCTGTACTGAGTCAGGCCCTCAGCTGAGCTTTTGAAGCACCTAGGAGGTGAGAATGAGAGGAGAAACAAGTCATTAAATAGCAGCACCCCAGCCAGGTTATTCATCTTCAGCAGTCTAGGCCCAGGACTCCACACAGCTGAGGTGTCCTCTGAGCCTTGTCCTATTTTAATGGGTAGATTAACTAGCAGTTGCTGCTGTTTAAAAAGTCTCATACTAAACATTTGCTGTTAGACCCTTTAACACCACCATGACCCAAACAGAGGTGGCTTTATTTAGTATATGTGGTCTTAAGTATTCTGGGATTGTCTTGTGTCCTTGGGGCCCTCCTAAAGTAGATGAAATTCCCAAAGCTTTTGGAAGTAGCCTGGAATCTCAACCAGAAATGCACAGAGCACACAGCTGTGGAGATGACCAGGATGTGTGAGATAGCAGCTGTTCCATAGTTGGGGGCATGTGAAGGCCATGCTACCAGTTAATTAATTCATCTTTTCTTTGTCCCTTCCTGACCCCTCCTTACCTTTTGTGTTACCCTGCCTGATGTAAAACCTTTTCATTCCCACAGGCTCTTCAGGTCGCTATGAGTCATTTTCTAGCTCAGTATCAACTACATCCATTTTGTACCAAGAACTTCTGGATCTGCTGCAGAGTGAGTGACCCTCAAGGGAAACACGGGATTGGGGCTTAATCATCTCATCATCCTGGAGATCTCTCTTTCCTTTCCAGTCTCCAGTCTGCAACTGGAGTTACCTGCAGCTGCTTCAGAGTGTTCTTCTTTCCAGCTCCCCCCATGTTCCCCCCATGGCCTTGCTATGTTGTTGTTCTTAAGGTGAGGGGGATCCCCAACTCTGCATTCTTTTCTACACACACTGTTACTGTGGGCTGACAGGTAAATCTCCAGGATGTCATTTGGCTGTCCCTGAAGGTGTTGATGATGCTGGCCAGCACTGTGCTCCAGATGGCTACTGAATTGCCACAAAGCTCAGCATGGTCTTTCCCAGCTGAGCTGGTTTTCATTCCCTTTACCCAAGAAGTTGTCCAGGGTGTCCTGAAAAAAACAGAGCACAAGGAATTAAGCAATCCAAATTCTCATCCTCCTCACACCCTTATTATAGGAGGTTCCCAGCCTTTTCACAAATGTTTCTGGCACTGTATACAGGACAATTCACTCAGAAAAGAGGGAGGAAAGGAGCTTTGCATCCATAGGTTTTGATGGTCTCCCTAGTGGTGGGGGCTCAGCTCATGGGCTGGGAACTCCTCACACTTGGTGTCTGTGCAGCAGCTGGGCAGCCTTAAAAGATGCATTCTTTTTCATTTCTAGGAGAAGAAATTCGTCAGTATCTCATTGGACCTCGGGGCCCACCGGGACCTCCTGGGCCAGGAGGAGATGGAATGTCTCTGTCACTGGATTATGATGAGCTGACCAGGAGGTTTATCAGCTACTTGTCAAGTAATGGTTTTATTAGTGTGTGTTTCCCTCTGTTCCTTTGGGAACCCAGCACAAAGCTCATGTTGTCAGTTGGTAGAAACTATTCCAGTGCTGACTGTGTGAATCCCTCTGTACAGAGACAGACCTCCTCACAGGGACTGTGAGAGACTTGGAAGAGAACAAAGATACCCTGTAGCGAAGATACCATCCACAGACTAGTAATGAATCCTTTCTTTGTTAAAAATTGAGTTTAGGACTATAATTTCATCTCAGACATCTTAGAAGTCCCATCAACACCTTTAACTGCCTTTCTAACCTTTATCTCTGTGGTCAGGACGTATCTCCCTGTGAAAGAGTTGGTCTGTGCCCACTTTGTGTCAAGGCAGCTCAGGCAACAAACTCTTAGAAGTTTAAAGTTAGTTGAAGTAAATTCCACATCTCTGCTTCATTTTCCCCTCCATAAAGGGGTGATATGGCATATAAGAACTGTTGGACAGAGAGGACTCTTTGAGCATCCCCCGTAGCAGTGCTAAAATGCTTAATCCTGGTAGCTGCAACTATCTGCTTAAAAACACAGCCTGGCCCATGCTCAGTTTCTCTGAACCACTCTTTGTGCCCAGATCTCACTAGTGGACTGCTCCTAAGATGGAGGGAATTTCCAGGAGGAAACTGCAGTTTAATGGCAGCACCCCAATGGCTCAAGCTGCATTTTGTCATCAGGGACATTTCATTAAAGCAAATCACAAAGTGCAGAGTGTTGCCCCAGAGCTGCAGACACAGGGAGAGCAGCACATCCATCAGCCTGTGGGTCGCCACTGAGCTGCAAGTCCAGGGGTGCCCCCACCCCATCACGGGTTCATGAGGTGCAGAGCTTTTGCCAGGAATAGAGGCCTGCTGTCTGCCTGTCTGTGGGTGTCCTTGTGTTGGAATTGTCAGGGTAAACTCAAAAGTCCAGAACAAGGTTTGAGCTCTGGCTCCCTGCACAACCTGCTGATGGGAGCACTCCACTCTGCAGGAGCCCCTCCTGCATTGCCCATGAACAAGCCCTGCGGCTTGTGTGCTCACCCTGTAACAGCCTGTTCTGATAATGTGGATCTGTTTGATTTTGCAGATTCTGGGATGAGCATTGGACTCCCTGGACCACCTGGGCCTCCAGGGACACCTGGTATATCTTACAGTGACCTGATAGCGTACCTGCGAAGTAAGCCAACTTCTATACTCCCCTGCCATGGGGCTCTACATGCCCCCAGGATCTTTTTTACAGCCTTAGAATTTCCCTTTTTGGCCATCATCACAAATAACCCTCTGATGGCCCTTTGTCCTTAGCAGCACTGCAGGCCTCTGCTGGCACCTGCACACTCCACAGGGGGCTGCAGCTGGATCACCATGCTCCTGTGAGGAGCAACAGCAGTGGGGCTGTCTTGGAGATGGGCATGAAGGAGCCCTTTGTTGTATCCAAACTCTGCAGCATAGAGGCATCATTTCTTATGCCACTCTTTAAAAGTATATTTAAAAAATAAGGACTTTACTGTCTTTGGAATCACCTGACTTTCCAATGTGACATCTACATGCAGGGAAGTGAGGTGCACCAGGAAGGCTGCACCCAAAGGTGCTGGAGAGAAAAAAAGCCTTATACTTGTCTGTATCTGGCATAACCTGTATTGTCAAGGAACATTCATCAGGGTTATGGTTGTTTGGGTGACTTATTTTCTTCCCTTGTGTCTTACAGACTCTGAATTCAGTGGTGTTGTTGGACCCCCTGGTCCTGCAGGGCCCCCGGGACCTCCAGGGATCCCTGGATCACCAGGCACCTCTCTTGAGGATGTCTCTGCCTACCTACAAAGTAAGCACTTGTGTTTCTCACAGCTGGCAGGGATATTCTGTTTGTAGATGCTGGAGGGACTGAGGCTGAGATTTAGCTTAGCAGGGATGTGACTGCCCACTGGGAACAAAGTCACTCTAAAGAAAAATACCTCATCAATGTAATCTGTAAAGGGATGGAAGTCGGGATTGGAGCCTTTAAGCCTCCAAAATCCCCAGACACGCACAATTTTCTTGTCCTCTCACTGAAGGAAAGTAATTCTTCCTCTCTCTCAAGATGTTGGATACTCTTCCCTGTCTGGAGTCCGGGGCCCACCTGGCCCTCCTGGCCCTCCAGGACCACCAGGCTTCTCTGGAACTGGCCTTCTGTCCTATGCTGACATCACCCACAGCGACGAGTTCAGGAGTGAGCTGATCCAGTACCTGAAGAGTAAGGGGACACCATCCATCCTCCCTGCACATATCCCAAGCCATACTTTGCCTTATGTAGATGACTGGCTCTCCACAGCTGAGACATTCCTGTAGGAGCCTTCTGTGAACTGGGGCTACAGCAACACCTTCCCTCTGCAGCCAGGTCTGTGCAGGACTGTGCTGCACCCTGTAGGCTTTTCTCCTCTCAGTCCAACTGCCAGCCAAAGTCTGTGTTGTGAGACAGCAGGGACAGGCACTGGGTAACTACAACTGGCCTGTGCTGAACAGTGAGTCCCCAGTAAGGTCACCGGCAGAGTTTTGCTATGGGAGAAGCATTTTCTTTGGCAAACATCTGCCCAGAGAGCCATGGATAATGGAGGGTTTGGAAGGTGGCACTGAGCCAGCTGTGAAGCACCAGTGGTCTGAGCTCATCCTGGCAAGTTATCCAGGGCAGTCTTTCAAAAACACCTCAGTTTTAGCAAACTGGTCACAGAATGGCTCTTTTGGCAGAGGTGCTGAAATTGGCCTGAGGAGTGCACCCTTCTGCAAAATCATTGGGCGTGCTCCCAAGATTGGGCACACAAAATTGTGGAAGAGATGGGAAGGAGCAGGGTGTCATGCCATCTGTAGATTCCAAGGTTGACATGCGCCTGCTGCCTGAGAAATGGCACTGGATGAGGGTCACTGTGATGGTTGGTGGGACAAAACTTCACACTTCACTCTTCATTCAGGTGGTACCACAGGACCTCTGCCAAGCTCAGTGTCCCTGAAGTTCCCCCCTTGTATTTTGCAGGTGATGAAATTCGAAGCTACATCTCAGGACCCCCTGGGCCCCCTGGGCCACGGGGACCACCAGGACCCAAAGGAGACAGTGGCTTGGTGTCTGGGTCTATGTCTTCCTCATACCAAGGGTTACGAGCTTCTGAGCACTTGCATGGAGGGTCCCTTGGTGCTGAGGGCTCCCACAGGGGCTCACTGGGCTCAGGCAGCTCGTATGGCAGCTCCACAAGCAGCATGTCCTCTTACCACGCCTCAGTGGGCAGCGATGGCACTTACGATGCCTCCATGGGCACTGATGGGTCCTTCGATGGGCTGCTGACAGAGGAGGAATCACACAGGAGATCAGCAGCGTCGAGCAGATCCTTCAGCAACTCCTTCTCTGGTTCCCTGGATTACGACAAGCTGGCACTCCGTGTGTCAGAGAGCCTGCAGAGTGAGTGCTATGCCTGCTCATCCTGACCCTCCCTATCCCAGCCTACAACTCCAAATCCCCTGTGCCTGGTCATGCTGTTCACTTCCCTCCCGTTCTTGCTGCCTACAGCTCTCCCTTACACCTTCTGCCTCAGCATCCAGCCACAGTTCTCCCAGAGCTTCTTTCAAATGACATCTTTAATTCTGCAGGCCGAGGTATTCTCCAGGACCTGATGGCTTACACTGCACAGGGACCCGCAGGTCCCCCAGGCCCTCCTGGTCCCCCTGGCATCAGCAAGGTTTTTGCAGCCTATGGCAATGTCACCGCAGACCTCATGGACTTCTTTAGAAGTAAGTTTCATTTTGACTTGGCGTTTCTGGCTCATGCATATGCAGTCTCCCTGACCTCTCACAGACCTACTGATCTTTTCACCTTTGCACGCTACAAAAGTCAAGGTGCAGAGTTGAAGGTGGATGGTCTTTCCATCTCCTTCCTCCCTTGCTGGAGGTCTTATCATTAGGAAGGACATCAGTTTTTCCCACTATTTGTAGGAAACTCATCCCAAACCCTGAAGGCCTCTGTGCTTACAACCTTTGTGGCCCATTCTAACATGGCTGGGCTGGCACACATACAGAAGCATGAGCCAGTTGCTCACTCTGCTCTCAGATTCCCCACCCTGAGTGTGGGCCAGCTCCAGCCCTAGTGACAGCCAGGACACCCAGAGAGAGTGACAGAGCAGCACTGGTGAAATGACATCACAGCCTGTCCCTGGGACTTTGTTGGGACCAAAACCGTTTTTAAAAATGTTGCTATCAGTCTATTCCCATCTAACCAAGAGAAATGTCCTTCCAGTGTGACTCACAGCTTCTCTGAGTGGGCAGTGGTTTGTCCCACTCATTCACTCTCTCCTTCATTTCCCTCTCCAGCACATGGTGCCATCCAGGGGCCAGCCGGTGAAAAGGGGGAGAGGGGTTATCCTGGACCCAAAGGTAAGGCTTGCCATCCTTTCCCTCTTCAGCCCTGTGATGCCCAGGAAGCAGCACTGTGACCACAGAGGTCACAGCACTGCTCGAGGTCACACCCTCTCACAGTGAAGGTGGCACCTTCAGGATCTCAGCCAAAATGTCATCCTGACTTGGTCTCCCCCTTCCCCTGGCCTATCCCTGTCTGTGGGTCACTTGTGCTCAAGAGCAAACTTGGGTCTTCTTGTTCCTTCAGGTGACCCTGGGCCAATGGGCCCACCAGGACGACATGGGCACAGGGGACCAAAAGGAGAGAAGGGAGAGAAAGGTAGGAACACGTGCCATCCCCAGTCAAACCCTGCTCTCCTATCAGGGAGCGGCACCAGCCCATCCCTGGGAATAGCTGGAAAACACAGCCCCAGTTTTTTAGTTTGGATCTTTTGTCTTTTTACATGAACTTTCCAATTAACCCTTCTTTTAACTTTCTTGTCCCCAGGTGAACAAGCGTATGTTGGCAGAAGAAAAAGAAGAAGCGTTGGTGTTTAAGGAAAGAGGTAGCTCAGTTCTGCACAGGGCAGCGTTCCCAGCAGCCTGTAGAGAATTAGCCTGAGTCTTCGCTGCCTTGATGCTAAAACATCCTCACTGCTCAGCTGACCCCTTAGAGTTGATAGTTCAGATCTGAATGTCTCTTGTGTGTGTCCAGCATAGCCCTAGTGTGGGTGTTTGCTCCTGTTACTGATGTTTGGCTTCATGCCCCTGAGCTCCTAGGCTGATGTCCTTGGGCTGACAAGGGCTTCCTGTCTCACCTAGTCCAGGCTTCTTGTACTACTCCCAGATATGTAAAAACCTGGGTTTTTTAACAACTAGCCAACTATGCAGCAAAAAGAAAAAACAGAAAACAATCCCATCCTCACCAAATGCATGGTTTGTCAGGGATCAGATGTAGCCCACAAGGCCCCATAAGAAACCCTGGGACTAAGCTTGCACTGCCCTGGGATTCCCTCTCCACAAGCTCTGCCAGCCCTAAGTGCAGCCCGTTTAAAGCAGCATAGTGAGACAAACATGCACAGGGACTGAACTGAAGCACTTTTGAATATAATTTGTTTTTCTTTTAAAAATATTTTTGTATTTTTTCTGGTTTTTTAAACACTGGTAAAAAATAATCTTTAATGTAAACAGCCCAATTAAAGTGTTTTTAACCCCATCCCTGAACTACTCAGGACGGCTGTTCTGTGCTTGCAGGCTGTTGGGGGGCAAGGTGAGGCACCTGAGATGGGTCTGAGGTACAATGGTAAATACAGTGGCACAACAATAAATACTTTCTATATTCAGTTATTTCAAACATTGTACATCATCCCCTTCACTCACAATTGTACAAACCACTTGTATTTCATGCAAGTTTTCCATCAACAAAACTGAGGCATTCTCAGCAAACTGTGATTTTATTGTATTTACAGCAGAATTATTACAATATTCTACAGAAAGCCATGAAATCAAATTACTTTGAAAAACAAGACAAAAAAAATTCCAAAACTGTTGTATGGCTGCTACTGCAAGTTCACTTCCACGAGCTGTACAGAGACCCTTAGCCAATTACTCATCAATCTCATGATTTTTGGTTGCTTTCTATAAGGCAAAAATAACTTGGTTTGCAGTTAACACAAAACATTCAACAAACTGCTGGGAGAACACGAGGCTGGCAGTGCCTCAGGCGTGTGTTTTGTCACAGGATGCTCCTGCTCTGCTTGGCTTCTTGACAGAAAATGGGGTGACAGTTCAACATTAGATGCCACTCAATGTCCCTTTTTAGTTTCTGTTCTTTCCACCATTTTAGGACTGATTCTCATTACCAAAGACACTTTACCACCTAAGTGTAGTTGTGGAAGATTTTGTTAAATCAGGGTAACCCTGGGCTCAGCCACTCCCTTCTGCTTTCAGTACAGTGGAAGCACATGAGCCCTTTCTCATGGGTTGGGCTGAGCTTAAGGGGTTTTCCTCTGGCACCACCCACTGCCTGAATGCCAGATGTGCAAAGGAGCTACAGAAACAAAGCACGAGGACTGAGATGGAGAAGAGGGATGCAGAACAAGTAAAAGTTCTGTAAAAGAAACACCATAATTTCCTTTGTATTCTCCTTCCCTTTATCTGTTCTCATCTTTCCCAAGACTGAGAAATGATGGGGCATCCTGGCCTTGGCTTGCCTGTGAACGAGGAAGGTTAATTCTCTCTGATCTTACTTCAACTGCTGTGAAGATGGCAGAGTAGTCTGGGAATGGGAAATTTGCATGGACACATAAATGCAAAGAAGTTTCAGAGATCCAGAAGTACAGATTTTGATGTAAAATGACCAGAGTGTAAATGCTAACATAGAAAGAGAACTTACCTACACAGCGATGGTCCTAAACACTCCTCCCTGCCCTTTCCTCCAACCACCAGAGAGTAACTATCCTCAAACTTGCCCATCTTCCCCACAGCAGATGAACCAAGAAGCAGAAGATCAGTGGAAGCAACTAGCACTGAGCTTATTTGTACATTTCAGTTTTCAGCAAGGATGTATTTCTGAGGTCCTGGGAGCTGCAGCTGCACAGGAGTTCTGAAAATCAGGCTGCCTAAAAGTGGACTCAAGTGCCTGAATTTAAAACACCTTATTTGAATCTTTCCTATACCAAAGCAAGCTCGAAATACCTGCAAGGGAGATACTGTGTCAGTTGGAGAATCAACTTAAACTTCCTATGTGATACAGCTCTGACGAAAGACATGGTGTAACAAAAGCAATTTCATTGTTGCTTTGCTTAGCTCTGTCTTAAATAACGTGCTACATTTCCAATTTTTAAGAAAAAGTCCTCTGGGACAGAAGAATAATTTCTTTAACTGTGTGACTGATTATATATTGAGTACCCATGAATGCAATTTTAGAAGGATATTAGCTTAAAAGATTACCTGGAAAAAAGGATGCAGCTCAGACTGAACATCAGTTTTTAATGTGATGTTAAAGATCACGCTGAGTGAATGCTGCTGGTCAGGACAGTGCAGCCCTGCCACCAGGGAATGTGAATTCAGGTGCCAATTCAAATAAAGGTTTTCCTTCAGAAGGCATTTATAAATCAGGACCCACGTAATCAATCATAACAACTTCAGTATCATACATGCTGTATATAGCTCTCATGTATACACCAGAGACAGCAGAGTGCTTGGAGCAGGAAAATTTGTTTTATGGGAATGAGAGAGGATAAAATGCTAAAGTATTTCTTCTTCATAAAATAAGCAGCAAAGTTCCCCTGGAACTTCAGAAGATCAAGGGCTGCCCACAGCCCGTTTTCCCCTGGGTTGGTAACCCCTCCTCAGTCAGCCCCACTCAGGGGAGCTGCAGAATCTCCTAAAAACAGCCCCAGATCTCCGTGGATGCCTTAAGCAGTGCCAAAATGCACTTTCAGAGCTCGGGAAGCACATGGTGTGAGGCTGGGGCCCTGCAGGCAGGTTTTCTGTGCGGATCAGCTGTAAACACAGGAGGACAACCCACACACAGCACTGCAATCCAGGGATTTATTGCCTTTGCTCATTGTCCTGTGGACAGAATTTACAATGTAGTAAAACACAAAGGTGAGCAAATACTGATTTGTGGTCAGCTTTGGAAGAACATGCAGAGACAATAAGATCTGCCAAATAGTAAGAATTTGTAAGTAAGTACATTGTTTTGGCTGGAGAAAACACACCTCACTACCCTGGAGATGGAGCTGCTAACATTCATTTGAGGGAGGTGACATGAGATAGTATCAAGATTGGATTTCGCATCCCAGGAAATGTCGTTTAGGCCCATGTGAGACTAAATTAATTTGAATTGAATTTTCTGACACTAATACAATAACACCTCTCTCACGTTCTGCAACACTTAAACCCAATTTTATCAGTCTAGATGTGTAAGTACCCATGCTAGTTCTTGTTATCACCCAGAAAACATATTTTCATGCTTAGTATCAATTCTCAGCCCAGTTCACGAGGCTGCAACTGCTTCACAGGGCTCCCCACCTGGAGACCTGAGCAAGGCTTCCATCACCACATCCGATCCCTCCCTTCATCCCAGAGCTCAGTTACAGTTATTTGTGCAATTTACAATGAGATCAGATTGCAGGGCCTGTGTGAAAAGGATCTTCAAACAAAAGATGTAAGAGATTCAGACAGAGGTAAACAGAATGCCAATATATATTAGCAACTTATCACTGAAACTACCAAAAATGTAAGGAGAAGATTATTAACATTTCCCTGTGAAGATTTAATGGGGATGAATGTAGACATAATCCAGAAGAGGAAATCTGCCTGCCCTGCCTACTCCCCAGGTAAAGCACTGAGCCTACTTCATACAAAATTGCAAACAAATTCTGTTAAATAGAGATGAAGATTATTTAATGTTATCTTAGTCAATTTATGAAGGTGGAGCTTAAAAAGCAAAAGATCTTCAAAGACTTTTTTCTCCCTACTGAACAAACAATTCATAAAACTTTGCATTTAGCAACAGAGAACATTCTAGAGATACGGAGTGTGAATTTACAACCGTACACAATACACATTTATAATAATAATAAAATGCCAGAAATTAAGGCTAGCTATTAAAGTAACTATGCTATCAAAAAGCTACAAAATTTAAATTAAAACATGCATTTTCCAATTTTTTTTTTACTGTGCTGTAAATTAAGTGTCTTCATTGAGAAGGTATCGGTTCAGCGTCCAAGGATTTGAGCATCCAAGGTTTCAACACAGCTGACTAAAGTCCTATGTTAATATCTGAGTGCATTGCCATGCAGCAACACTGTTCCCATGAAAGGAACACCATGGAATGGGCACCAGTTACACAGTCAATGCAAGCAAGCAAGACAAAATGGGTGCAGCTGATGCCCAAAGAGATCAGAGAAAGTCAGGCCTCAAAAGACAGAAAGCAAATACTATTTTACAAATGGAGCTCCAGCATACCCAAGTACAGCTTATACCACTGTCTTGATATGACTCAACCTCTCTCCACCAAAAGGAGTGCAGCAAACATGACCTAATACAGCTGTATTTCCCTACCCCGCTATAGGAGACACAGTTCAGATTTTCCACTGCAGATCAGTCAGGCAAATAACTTATGGTACATCTGTGAACTCAAAAAATAAAACCTGCCTATATTAGTAGGTGGCAACACAAAAGCAAAACACCCAGCTTCATAAAGGAGTTTGTCTATATATTTAACTTAAATCTTTCCTTAAAATAAAATGACTAAAATAAAAAAGAAAATGGAATCGAACACGTCTAGTGAAATCAGACTTTAGCCATGGTTATTTATAAATATGACCATCCACCTCCACTTCTGCGATGGAGTTTAAATGAACAGGCTTTGGTAAGAACAGAACAATGGCTCTACCCATTCCAGGTACAGTTAGAGAAACCATGTGCATTTTGCACGCCGCTTTCTAAAAAATACGTTCTACAGTTTTTCAATTTGTAGAACTAACCACCTGTATGTAATAGCTAAGGAAAATAATAAACTGTGCATTTTAAAGTTAGCATTTCTTTCACCTTTACATATTTTAGTGCAAAATATTTTAGGGTGAGGATTTACAACAAAAATGGCAGTAGCAGCAAGAAATCTTGTTTTGTACAGTAACAACAACGCTAAGGATGTGTTTTTAAATGACAAAACAGTATCACGTTGCCAGGATCAGGATATCTAAGTGTTTCAGGCACTGTATTAATTAAACTAGCACCCCATTTCATTATGGAACTAATGGACAAAACATGTCATGGAGATCAGCTCAGTTTAATGTACGCCAGAGGTTTCTTTTGAAAGAAGTTGCAAAGGCTTTTGCTTTTGCCAATTGTGTTTAAACATAAGGGTTTGTTTTTCTGATTACTGGCATGTTCTTAGTAATTAGTTTCAGTCCTTGCCATGAAGACACTGCTCAACATTATGAAACTTTAAACCTCTCTTGGCAGTTTCAATTGTGGAATTCTCTCGTGGAGAAATCTGATGCTTAAAAACACAGTAGCAGAACTAATATTATACCACTTAAATGTTCAGATGAGAAACCGTTTTTTTGTGATGAGAAAGAGCATAATTAATATTTCAGGCTTAAAGTCAAAACCATAGGTAACGTACTTTTAGAAACTGGGATAAAAAGCCCACTTAGTCTTGAAACATCTGAAGGACGTAACAATACCATTGTACACCAACACTTGGTTCGTTTCTTCTGTTCAGGGGAGTGAAGAAACCGCTCCTGACACTGATTGTCTCCACCGAAAACAAGACACGCGAGGTCCCTGATGTTTGTACGCCGTGGGTAAGTCGGGTTAGACCGTAAGGAGGGAGAATTCCAAACATGAAAAAACCTACAGCAGTTCCCAGAGTTATGACCCAGTGGAGTGAAGGCTGGGGATTGGGTAGAATTTGGAAATCCGGCTTTGTGTTGAAGGATTAAGGCATTCGGATTCTCCAGTCATTTTAAAGAAAACTTCCTGTTCCTGCAGTTTTCTGGCAAATTCTTCTTCCAGCATCTAAAACCAAAATCAGATTGTCACAGGATTAACAAGACAAAGTACAAGAAACCCATTATTGTGGAGACATTTTGTCTGATATATCTGAACTGTGTGCAACTCTAGTACTTTCCCTTTTAAAATAGGATAATCCCCCCAAGACCAACTTGCTACCACCAGCTATATATATGCTATACATCACTCAATTTTTGTAGTAACCTACTGGCTTCTGAAATAAATTCCTAACCCCAGATTTGCCTCCAGCTAAGTTTTCCATGCAAACCTGCACACACGTGTTGCAGGTGGGAGCCCTGCAAGAGGCTGGTAACACCCAGCCTGTTTTGGTGCACCTGACTTTTGCTCAGTTTTTGCAATTTTTTAACATCTTTTATTATCCAGTGAACTGCAACAGCTTTGTACAGCAGCTTGACTCTCCTCCTCTGCAATACTTTTGTACTGTCTGTATTTGGTAGATCAAACCCTTGATAATTTCCTGATTCGTGAACTGCTCCCATTTACCTTTTTTCTCGGCCTCAATTTCTCTCTCCATTCCTTCAGTTCTTGGCTATGCTCTTCATCCAGCTCTTTTAGCTTCTGAGTCTCATGCTCAACCAGTAGATGGCATTTTTCATTCTTAAAACAAGATAATCCTTATGTAAAACTAATTCAGATTAGGCAACTCAACATTTGTACAGTGACATATGTTGTCCTAATTCTTTCTAATTAGCTTATTCCGTGTAAATAGTGACGTGAATAATTACAAGATAAAAGTATGCTACGAGGCTGCGTTTTCAAAAGCTGATCTTTCCATCGGAGCCAACTGAGATAAGAAACACTCGTAAATCCAAATACACTGCTGAGCATCATTAAGGCAGCTGCTGAGAGTGTTACTCAAAACTGTGTTTCACTGCCTAATGATGCTTTTCAAGGTCACACAGCATTTCTGCTTTGCTTTTTAAAGACAGCCTGTATAATTTATTAAAGTCAATTACATTAAAAAGGAAGCTGTTTTTTGGAAATCTTTCAACTCTTGGTGCCAAGAGCTAAGACAAACAAATGGAGCTTAAAGAGACAAACATGGTTGCAGAAGCAGCCTCAGAATTGCCCTATGAAAAGGATCAAACCACACCTCAGGTTCACATTCCTCTCATTAAGGTACTCAGGCATCTGCCTCACTTTCAGAGGACTTTTGAAGCATGGCAAGAAAAAAATTAATTATTTGGCTTCAATCTCTGTGCATTTTTAAGAGCAGTTGGCAATGGTTGTGTTTCTAGGGTTCTAGTCCCAAATGGGTCTGATGCAGAGTACAGAACCACAGCAACAAAAACAACAAGCACTTGGCTAAACCTGAGTGCAGCAAGGGGCCAGTTTTCCTTGTGAAGCTCAGAGCAGCCCTAATCTGCTCAATTTTACTTGAGCTGAAACTCTCGAAAGGCTCCCACGGTATTTGGGGATTTACTGGGGCATATTAGTGGCACAGCCAGGGACTGTTTCTGCAGGATGTAAGAAAGTGAAGAGAATAGAATGAGCTTCTTTGGTCATTGCAGAGTTTCTCTAAGCAAAGGTTATCAGCAGGTGATCATTTAATGCTTTAAAACTGCCTTGTGCCCCTGAAACTGGGAAAAGCTGATTTAACAGAAAAGGAGATCCAGCCTCTGGTATCCAGCAGAAACTTCTACAAAACACATACCTAAAGAGACAAATCAGAGCTCCTTATCACAAGGAGAGAATTCCTTCCAAGTACCTTCCAGAAGTTCACGTGCAAGTGGCAGCACTTTGTAAAAACCTCCTCATTCCTCTATTGCTGCAAACTTCTTGTAGGTAATGCCTGGTGCTGCCTACCTCTGTTCTGATTAATGACATTCCAGCAAAATCAGGTTAAAAGGAAATGCTGCCTACAGAAAATAGCCCTGGGAACTTGACAGATATTCCAGAAGTGATCATCTGCTTCTGGTTCATGCTCTTCTTGCATATAAAATGACTCCTCATTAATTGATGGAAGCATATGAATCTGGCTAAGCAATGTTACTTCAGGCCTTTGAAAATAAAGTTGAAAAAGCTACACAGTAAAAATTAAGGAAAAGGTGTTTCTGCTTTGCCTGCATCCATTATTAACCTAAGTCTTGTCACTGAATGGTCATTTAATATCATCTCTTTTTAACCTGTAACTGATGCAGTTCCCTGATGTTTGCTTCGCATTGCAACTGAAGGTCCCGCATTTGGTTTTCATGTTTCTGATGCTGAGCCAGTCTCTCATTCTTCTGCCTCTTTTCTTCTTGAACAGCAAACTAAAATAAAAAATAAAATTATTTATATTGTGCCTCTGAACGAAACAGTCTGCATGAGTCAAAGAACTGCACCTAATGGAATGATCACATACTAAGAAGAATGGTTCTGGAAGATTTAAGTGATAATTTTCTGTATTTTTTCTTTTTAAAATTCTTACAAAGGGAGTGACCTACAGTTTTAATTCCCTTTCTCTGTCTGCACTATGATTTTTCCTTAAAATGCAGCACATTTCACTTTCAGACTCCTGAAATTACCTCCCTCTGAAGCTGTGACACAGCAGTGCTGCTGCAAGCATCGGTCAAGGCTGGTGTTATACAGCTATAGGAGAACTGAGAACTCATGAGAATGCACTCTATTCCATCCTCACATTTACATCACGTTTAGCATTTACATTATTAAAACGAAATATTAATTTATTAATTACCTGCTTAATTTTCTCACGATCTTGGTCTGGAGAGGCTAATGAATTGATCCTTAAACTTTTCTTAAACATGGCCATCCGAGTCTTTGCTTCACTTCGCTGGATTTTAGGCAGTCTGGCTCTTTCCTGAGTTTGCTTGTTCTTTAACTCCTCTATAAGGCGTTGATTATACCTCTGCATTTGTTCTGTTTCCTGGAATGTTAACCACATGGAAATACTACACAGTAACTATGATCTTACGCAATGTGCATCTCTTTTCATTAATAAGTCCCCCGTGTGAGTCAGTGCCTCCCAGCAGAAACCATTCCCAGCCTCAGGAGTAACAGTGGGGAGGAGGGGCTTCCTCCAGAGAGCTCAGGATCATGCCCAACCCTGAGAGAATTCCATAATAAATGTAAATACACATGTATTTTAACAGCTTTTACTCAACTCTTGCACTGACTTTTGCAAAGCCTGTTATTCAAATGGAGAAACTCCCTTTTGTGTAAGTGAACTCCAGGGCTGCAGCTGTGGAAGGGCAGTTTGCTGCAAAAGCTGAGGAAAGCAACAGCCCACATGATAAACCAGAGTGGACAGAACATGCCTTCAGTGGAGGCTGCTCATGCTCTGATCACCAAGGAGATCTTCAAACACCTCCCTATTGAACAATTTGCTTTCATGCATTCTATAAAAACCAAAATGCCTTGTGGAAAATAAGGATTTAGCTAGAGAGAGACAGTTGTCAGCTACTTACCCAGAAGCGAATCCAGTTCATTCTGCTCATTTAATTCCAGGATGATTTACTTCTGAGCAGATTAGTTTAAACACAAATCAAAATTGGTTTTGGTGGATAAGCAGAATTTGGTATTTTTATAGTAAGAGATTGATGTTGTGCCTGGATAGTGGGTTTTTTTAAAGAATCAAAAGGGAAAAATACCATTTATACTTCTATATACTACTGAGGTATTCAAGGAAGATGAGTATTTTTTTAATTTCAACAGAACACGTAACAGCTTCAAAATACTTGTGTGGGCTTGTGCAAACAAACAGCACCAGGAGAGATCCTAGGACTACTTAATAATAAAAAAGGATATTGCAATACACAAGAGAAAGTGTCAAAGTCAACACTAACTTTTTCATGCCTCTTAAGCAGCTGGTGCCTCTGCATGAAGTACTGATCCTTGAGCTGCTGCTTGAGGAGCTGGTGTTTCTCCTGTAGGTGCCGCTCCTCCAGCTCCCAGAATGCAGCTTCACGAGCTGGAAAAAAGAGGAAGGTTGGTTCAGGAACAGCAATCCCATCCCATACTTCCCAACCTCCTGGTGTACATTCAGAAGTGGCCTACAAGTGCATACTAAAAACAATGCTGTTTCATAGCAAATGTTTTTATTACAGTTCTAGATCAGTCATGAAGGTTTTTGACTTCATAAAGTGAAGACAGTTTTACTAGAACACCAGTGCCTGTTTCAAAGAGAGAAGAGAGAGCCTGGTGCTGGATACCTCTCATGAGCTGCTGTTTGTTGTTGAGGCAATCTCGTTCAATAGTGGCCAGTTCTGTCTTCTGCTGCTGAATTATTTTCTTCAAAGATGCATCCAGTTCTTGTTGCTGCTTCTGCACAAACTCCTGCTCCTGGTAAAAACCAATAGAAGTCAATTAAATTGGGTTCTCCTAGCCACATTACATGTTAATGAAACCCCCAGTTCTCTCAGCATTAGCTATATATGCAAACAAATACATCTATGAAAAGTTTGAGCTAGCATGCCTTGGCTATCAAATTACCCATCTTTTGTATTTTCTATGTACAGAGTAGGTAAGAGCATATTCATGTTTAAATAATACCTTCAGAAATAAGACCAAAGGCAACAAACTAGCCAGCCATCTGCAACTCATTCCATCTCGTCTCTCCTCAGAACAAGTTGCAGGTTCAGAGCTAGCAAAGACAATACT
Organism: Corvus cornix cornix; assembly: GCF_000738735.6. Lineage (NCBI taxonomy): Eukaryota > Metazoa > Chordata > Aves > Passeriformes > Corvidae > Corvus > Corvus cornix. The sequence continues at coordinate 11,849,383 of NC_046336.1, forward strand.
CAATCTAAAGATGGTTTCATTCAATCAAGGGTTAATTATTCTTATATGTAAGAAAATAAAGGTTATTTTGTATGGTTATTCTGCTTTGGGTGGTTAGTTAAAGCCTATATATTTACACAGTTCGGTTTCAGATCTGTGTGGTTTATCTTGTCCTTAGGGCAGGGCTGTTGAGGCTGGGAGTTCCACAGGACCCCTGTGCAGACCCCCCCATGGTTCTGCAGGGCCATAACCTGGTCACACCCGAGCTGAGCTGGCTCCTCACAAAGGGATTTATCACCTGCATCTTCCCACTATCCAGGTGTATCACTGTTGCATCCCATCATGAAAGCAGGCAGCAGTAAGAGTCTCCCTCCCGTGCCCCAAGACCTACTGCTGCCTTTCTTCTTTGCAGCTAATTAAAAACCACAGCTATGAGCATGCAAGCATGCACACATACACACCCTCCTTAAGAACAAGAAATTGAATCAGATGCTTCCATCACAATATCAAGGTCAAAAGAAAGGACAATGGCATGGTTGTCAGAGCCAAGGTGGGCTGCTGAAGCACCTGCTGTTCTATGTAACAAATGGAATTAAATGTTTGTTTAAAGTACTTTTTATTATGACCAGAAGAATCCTGGTTTTCATCTTCACAGAAAGTTATTAATAGATGAGGCTTTCATGTCTCTTAGTGGACAGCAGAGTTACACTGAGACAGGTAACACAAAACCAAAGGTGAAGTAAGCCAATAGTGACAGACCTGAAGTTACAAAAAGAACTAGAAGGTGATGTCTGTAAATTAAGTCAGACACACCTAATCAAATTTATGGACTGACAAAAAATACAGTTTTTTCCATTTATAGATGAAAAGCATAAAAAAACTACTCCAAGTTTACTTTTCTGCAGGTGTAGACATAATTAACACAGTGTTTAATTTGCTGGGAGATTTTTGATTTGGAGGGAGTGGGAGAAAGCTGTTCTAGTGTAGTCATGGTCAAAAAGTGATTATGCTTGAGCTTTACACATTTAAGCATTTAAATATCATTGCTGCTCTCTCTACAGAATAACTTCTGAAGTTTAATACCTGCTAGCACTGTAAGATAAACCAGGCAATCTCAGGAAACACACTGGCCTTTCCACTTCCCACATCTACTCAAGTATCACATAAAATAAATGCCACCAACTTTACTTAAGAACATGTTGGGTGGTTAAAAGGCAGACAGTGCAACGCAGTCAACCTTTTTCAAAGTACCACTTGGTTATGCCCAATAAGTATCTTAAAATAAATTCAAACATCTTTGAAATACATGGTTTCACTGCACACACAGCATACAAGTCACACAATGTTTCTCACATGTGCTGAACAAGTATCATGTTGTATGTGTGAGCCCTCAGTGTCTTACTCAGACTGAATAACTACTGTCTTTTGGATCTTTTGACTATGGATAGTGTACAATTACCTAAATTGCTGCTAACCAGTTTGGAGACAGCAGTGACATTGATCAGCACATATGAGCAGAAAGAGAAGAGAAAACACACATCCATAAAATTAGGAAAATAAACTTTCACTGTGTTGCATTTTAAGACTTACATCCTGCATTTGTGCGTTGAAAAGTGTACATGAAGACAACTGAAATGACTGAATCATAACCTGAGCAACACCCTGTGGGACACAATGTAATTCTGTGTCATAATGTAGTGAAATGTATTTCTATTCTTAAAAAAAAGGAAGAAATGAGATCTGTTGTACATTAGTAATAAACATTTAAAATGTCAAGGCTCATCACACAAGTAGATGCTGATGGAAGTTCTAGATATTCTAAAACTAAACAGCTGTACCTCATTTAGTACTAATCATTCCAAGTAAGGATATTTCACACTTAAATTTTTCTTTCACCTCTCTTCAATAAATTGAAACAAGCAAAGGAAATTAACCAATGTCACTACAAACACTATGAAAAATTAGATTTTTGTTTCCTTAAAAAGTTTAGAGACAGGTATCTTTGATATGGGGAAAGTGCTGCAACTCAATCACTTTCTATCCTGGGAAATCCCTGCTTAAATTAAACACATAATCGAATAAAGTTGCTATTATTTTCTACTAGGTCACTCACAAACATTTAATCTTTAAGTTACTCAATACAAACCTGCTCTGCTGTAGTTCAAACTCACTCTGTATGAGCTGTGGCCATCACAAAGCCAACATTTTTCTAAAATACTAGCCCTCTTTCTAGCTGGGTCATAGAAAAACAGCAAGTCCAAAGGCATGAAATCACAGACGATGTTTTGTAAAGTTTCCATACACCTACACTTTGACATTTAAGTAACATTTTACCTAATCTGTTCTACTCCTATAAACAGGATGTCTCACACTTACATATTATATACATTTTCCTCCTCTGCACTTGGGTAGTTCAAAACTTCCTCCTGACTATAACCTTTAAAATTTGAAGGACCCGTGGAGTACTTACCACTTGTAAAAGCACTGTAAATAAACCTGCTGTCGAAAAATACCATTCTTTGTCAGTAGAGCACACAAAATACTACACTTGACAGTACAAACCTGGCAGCCGCTGCTCCTACATTTCTACCCAGTTAAGTCTATGATGTGACATGGGAGTACTTGAAGAAAGAGAGCAGTTCGTAGGGTTAGTTTGAGTTAAGTTCCATATTCACTCAACAACAACAAGAAGTGAAAATCATCAAGCTGTGTGAATACTGCTGCCTTTTGTATTTTAGTAGCTTGAAGCTGCCATTGTTACCTGAGCATGCTGGCTTTGTGCAAGCTCCTCTTTCTTGCGTTTCATGAGCTCTTTTCTCAGCTCTTTTGGTGCTTTCTCCACTTCACATAAAACCTACAGTGTATATAAGCATGCAGAAGGTGGCAAAAAGAACACTTTGTCTCCACAGCAAGCATTACTGTGAACATAGGGACATGCAGGTCAAGCACTAGAGGTACTGGGAAGCATGCATTACTTCAGTGGCAGGGATGTTAGTTTAGTGAAAAGAGCTTAATGAAAAGAGAAGGAACAATAGGTGCTTTATGCAAGCCAGCAGTGCAGAGAGGAGGGATGTGCCAGCGTTTTTTGCATGCAAATGCTGCCCAGTGCTCTCAGAAATGGCAGTGCCTAGCTTGTGCTTCCATGCAGCCGCCAGGAGAGTCAATAGTTAAGAAAACCACCACCTGGAAAAGTGGTATTTTCTTGAATCATTACTGCAAGAGGACTACAGAGTATGTTACCACACATAAAGCTGTGAAAAATGGTTGGAAGTTTAAAATAACTTCCATTGAAAACCAGCTATTTCTGACACTGTCTCTAACGTGAATTAACAAGATGCCTTTATTAGTGCCTCTGACTATAAATGACACCTACACAGCTTATGTCTTTAAAATAATCATATAAGCAAACAAAACATTATTTGGTTGTAAGTGGTTCTGAAGAATTTAAAGCAAAACCCACCAATAAATAAGAATGTTTTCAAGAAACTTTTCATGGCACGTATGCTGGGATGGAACGTGTTTCAGTACACGGTGAATTAGACTAGATTAGCAGAAAGATTCTAAATATAACCTGGCTAAATCAACTGACTATTAATCTGTTAATTTGCTGATGAGTTTTGTTTTTCAGAATTACAAAAATGTAGCATTGTACACTCCAATATAACAGGGATAGTTTTAGAGCAGCACCTGCATTTTCCTTCAAACTGTACATCGCCTTTTTAAGCTTTAAACACAAAACTATGCACCCAGAGACAAATGCCTGTTTGTTTAATAGTGGAAGCATCATCAGAAAACAGAGTCCAAATCACCACATGCTATTCCTGTGTCCATGAAAGAACTGCTTTTAGCTCAGAGCAATATATAAAATTCTTCCCATTTCCCACATAGAACCCAATCACCAGTGAACAGAGAGAGACTCAAAATGCAAGAGGTACCGCAAAAGAAGAAAAATTGTTATTTACATATGAGCATACTGTTCAAACTGAATACAACTTATTTTTTAATGCACTTTTGTGCTACAGCATCATTCTATGCAAAAGCATGGACAGTTCAGCTGTCTAAAGAAATCTCTGAGTCTAATAACTATTAGAGCAAACACTAGAACCATTTATATACAAATGGGCACTACACAGTTGAACCAAAAATGAAATAAAACAGCTTTTAAGATGCAAAATCCATATGGAAACATATCACCTTTTCTTAATCCAATGCAAGTAAATTAATTGTACAAGTTGTCAGTGTCATTCATTCTGCCTTAACTGTATGACATTTATGAAACTAACTGTAAAATATTTTAGGTTATCCAGACTTCTCTCTCCTGACTTTCCTTTTTGAGCTAACAAACCAAATCCATATTACTGCTGTCACTTCGTAGAAAGAAATTCTAAACAATTATAGCACACACTCAATAAAGAAATCTAACAAATTAACAAAACCAAAACATATCTGAAATCAAAGTGTTTCACAGTAGAAATCAAGACCATATTATTGTCTTAGAAATTTTAATTTGATAAGTATTTACTAAGTAACTATAGCTGGGTTTTTTTAAAGTAGAAATCTGAAATATTTTTCATCTTTATGAAAATACTTTTTCTTAATTTAGTATTTGAGAGAAAATATTTTATTAAATATTCTGTGAAAAATCTTCTAACTTGGTGATGTTTTCTAGATTAAGTCAATACCTCAAGCTTCCTGTCAGCTGGTTGTCTATCACATTAGGCAGTCAAACAAATGAAACAATTCTGACTGGTAGTGACACTTCCAAACCTCAGTACAGTGTGGGCTTGACAAGGCTTCTGGGAGACCTAATCTCAACTGTTTGCTAAGCCCATACTTGTTATTTTCTATATTATCATCATCTCTTACCTCTTTTTTTTTGTTTTTCAGCACATTCTGGAATTTGGACAACTCCTTCTCTTGCTCAGCCTTGATGCGCTTTGCTTCATCCCGTAAGCGATTGGTGTGCTCCTGCTCCAGGCGCTCGATTGTCTGCTTCTGCTGCTTTTCCAGGTTCTCTATCTCTTGATCATACTGTCGCTTTTTACTCTGTAAAAATAATTTGGCACCTTTTTTTTAGAAAGCTAAGTCCTGTTAAGCGAAGTGCTGTAGAACAGCAGGGAATGGCCGTGATGGACTGGTGTGGCAGGCAAGCACCTGCATATGCTGAGTATCCCACAATGGAAAATGTTGCCTTTCATTTAAGAATGAAGGCTAAGCTAGAGCCATCATGGCAGGGAACACCTGATTGCTGTTAGCACTACTCTGCCTATTCCATCAAGATGTATTTTAAGAGCACCAAAATGCAGAAACTCACTGTCATTTCCTGCTCAAAACGTCTGTACATCTGCTCTCGCTGCTGCAGAAGCTTATTGCTGAGCTGCTGTTGGGCTCTCTGCTCCTCTTTCTGAAGAAGTCTCAGCTCTCTGAGCTCTTGACGTCTAATAAGGACAAAGAACACTTAATACTGATGGGGAAACAAAAGAAGTGGAAAATGACAAAAGACAAAAAGGACCATTGACAACTTTGGTCCAGTAAAACTAGTTTTGAACTGATTGTCTTAATAAGAAACACTTCACATTCACTTCTACTAAAAGTGATTAATCCCCAAATATAACTGAAATAAGATCATTAGCCCCCCCCTTCTTTTATTCAAAGAAAAAAAAAATCAGCTGCTAACCTCTTGAAAATTTTACTTTTAGAAACGCTTACCGTAGAAATCGCATTTCTTCACTTTTTGAGTCATTTTCAGTAACTATTTTTGATGTGGTTACACTCACTTCTACTCCATCAACAACAAACTTCCGAGTTTTCTTTAATGTTTTCTTCTGCCTTCTAGTTTCCTAAATTAAGCATTGGTAAGTTATTATGTATTCATTTAAGTTATATTATTTTTTCCCCTTTTTCTTCATATGAAATTACATCAAATATTTCTGTGAATGTCTACTGTATAGTAATCAAGAGTCCTTCTCACTTATTAGTTGCCTCAGTAATCAAGTGAGAATTTGAAAAATTAGAATAAACTGAAACTTTCTAGTAAGGAAAGAAAAAATGCAATTATTGGTTGTCCAAAGTACCAGAAGAAAAAAAATTAAGCTAGATAAACTCTGAACAGAAATGACGCAGTTTGATTTTCAAGAGCTGAAGATAGCTTCATTTACTGTTTGCTTTTGACCATGATTTCCCCAGTCACCAACAGGTATTTAATTCTGAAAACCAGTTCTGAAATAGGGTAACAATTTACTCACCCATTTCCTTCTGCTTTGGACATAGACAAGTGAGTTTAATTTTTTTATTGATCTATATTAGCCAAAAATCATATAATGATCTTGCTGACAAGCGGAGAAGTCTCAGTTGTCAGAGCTGCTGTTGTTTCATTACAAGAAGAGAGGGATCCCGGCTGAAACTGCATCATCTCCGTTGTGTCAGGGCGACTGCAAACACCCTCATGTTTAGCACAGCTATGCCAACCTATGATTTTTTTGTTTGGTTGTCTTTCTAGGTTTGCTTTCCCTCCATTCAAGCCCACATTACACCGTTACTACCCTAACGTGGCTATATTCATATTAATACAAAGATTACAAATAAAGTTCATAGTCTGGAATTTGCTTCCTCTGAGTAAGCTCATTCATAGTGACATAACTGCATGGACACAGTACAACCACAGGAGAACACTGACTGGAATAAACAAATCCAGCAGAATGTCTGCCTTGGGTCTCCCAAATCCAAACAGAGGGACAGAAGATGGAAGTGACAGGAATTCAGTATAAGATTAGATGTTCCAAGAGATTTTCCCCATTAAACAGGAATTCTGTGCATATAGCTGGTCTTCTTGAGTATCAGCTCTGAGCTACAACCATTCACAAATCTTCATGTTTAATATTGTTACACCTCCTGTTATAGGTTATACAATTATGCAATACAGTAACACATTAATTAGCATAACGGCACAAAATCCAGACATTGTTGTACTGTGCAATTTAGAATAGTTTGGTTTCTACAAAGCTTTGTATATATGTGCCTTACTGGTTTCTCACTCAGTACTTTTCTTTGTAGCAAAGGTAACACTTGGAGATAATTTCACGGTTACACTCACATGAGATTTTATATTAAAAAATATATGCTTACGCTTACCTGTAAAGATATTGATCCCGTCTCTTTGTTTTTACTAAGAAAACTAGAAATGGACAAGTTCAAATCAATGCTGCTGTTATCAGCTGTAGAACCAGTGCCTGAATCTGCATCATTTTCCTTCAAATTCTCCGAATCCAGTTGCTGTAAAGTCTCAGTATTGCCTTGATTATCTGTTTTGACCTTCTCATTTTCTTCAGTGCTAATACTAATACTCGGGACTGGAGTGACTTCAGAGTCATCAGCTTGTTCACTGACAGCATCTTGAAGCTTATTCTTCATTATTTCATCAGAGGTAACATCCGGATGTTCTTTGTCTGCCTGGATGTTGTTTTCCTGCATATTCTCAGGTCTGTGCTCTCCTGAATTTTGGTCCATACCAATCAGTTTATCCACCAGTTTATCAGGAATATCCTCAGGTTTGTTCTGTAATGCCTTCTGGTCTACGTTGTCTTTTCCAGAGTCTTTGATCTTTGTTTCCTCTGTGCTGTTTATATCACTGATACCCTCATTTTCACTTTCTGCCAGTTTTGTGTCTACTTCCATCACTTTATCTTGGCTTTCTGATAGAGTTTCTTCAGAGCTGATTATCTCATGGACCTGCTTAGCCTGACTTTCCACTGGCTTATCCTCCAGCTCAGGTATTTTATCCCCATCACTGATGGGTGTTTCAGCAACAGCACCTATCTCCTTCATGTTGTCAATTCCATGCTTTATTAGTTCCTTTTCTTCATCAGACACTTTAACTGTAGCACGAAGCAGAGTTTCTGTAGTGGTGTCTACTACTGCCTCTTTCTGTGCCTCCCCTTTATCTTCCTTTTGCTCTGTATCTCTGTTTTCTGCAGGGACCTTTTCTTCCTCACTGTCCAAGAGGTCTGTTATCTTCTCCTCTTCTTTTTCACCAGTTTCCTTAGAAATGCCTTCTTCAGTTTCTACCTTAGTTTCAGTTATAGGTACTACTTTCAGTTTATCATCTTCTATCTGTTCATTTGCCACAGAATTTTCTTTCTCTATTTTTAAGTTAGGTTCATTCTTTATTTCCACATCAAGTTCTTTACCTCCTTCCTGGGGTTCTGTATCCTCATGCATTTTTTCCAGGCTTTCTGTATTCTTTTCTGCTGGCACCATTTTACCTTGCTCATCTTCACCAGTTGGCACAGAACCGTTCTGCACTTTCACATCGCTAACGGGAGTATCGCGTATGTTATCAGCCATTTTCCTAAGTTTAATGTCCTCAGATTCATCTCCAGTTGTTTTGTCCTCAATGGCATTACTTTCTGTTTTCTCAGAGAGAGATTCCAGGACAGAGGCATTCTGTGAAAGTTTATCCTCTTCAGAGCTGGCAATACTAAGGTCAGAGGATGCACGTTTCTCCGCAGGTAACTGCTAAAAAATTAAAGCAAGAAAAACATTTAATCATTTTGTAACTTAATCAAAGCAGTTTTATGGAAGAATACTTGAACAGAGATCAAAACTGTATTCACATGCAGTTATGTGAATCTGATAATCTCAGAGTCCTTCCCTTGGACTATCACAGAACAACTGCAGACAGGCTCTGAACAGAAAAGTTTCACTGTGACCAAGGAAAAGGGATCATGGTCATCAGCTACTCTTCAAGGGTCTTTTTCTTTTCACATTCCTTTTTTTTTTAATCAGTTCAGATCCTCAACAGCCCCAGCTGCAGCTGGATTTGAAAGACAATTTTGTGCCACCTGGGCAAGGAAGAAACTGTAGCTTTAGTTAGTGTAGCACTGATAAAATGCAATATTAAGACCTTCTTCTACTTCACTTCGTGGTTTTTTGCTAAAAATGCCTGAAAACTTTTTATCTGGTTTTAATCACATTGAAACCTGATTAAAATGGTGAAAACCTCCAGCAGATCTGATTAACTGGCAGTACAGAACTAGAACAGAAACAGTTACCTCATTGCAGAAACTGCCGCTGCCAGAATATGAATGAATGTTATCAGATTCCATAGAGACATCCAAAAGAATATAGTAATAAAGCATCATTTTAACCACAATTGCCCTGGCACTCTTCAAAGTGATTGTGATATCTGTCTGTCTGCATTTACTGTTAGAACCCTGTAATTTGCAGATCAGGCTTCTGATTTGCCATGGGGAACATCCTAGGTTAGCTGTTGCAGCAAGCACAGGTTTGATCGTGCATTTCCTACCTTAAGGACTTCCCAAGCATACAGAAAACAATTCCTTTTGAGTCAAAATTGCATTTAAAATATTTCTTCATGTAATTGTTCTAGAAGTTTAGTGTTGATCTCCCAGGAGTGTTTAAAACTACCCCAAGTAAATAATGTGAAGGCCTGTACCTCAAACTTTCCTACAATGCTGCTTGTGGGATACTTGATTGCGTCCCAGGGTGGACTTCACTCCAACCCTCCTGGGATCAATGGCTTAGCAGCTCCTCAGTGGAAGGAGGTGGTGGATGATCCACAGGAGGGGAGCTGGTGGGAATGCACGTTTGGAGACTGCAGGGTGGACTGGGAACACGGTAAGAAGGCATGGGGACGTGAGGAGCGTGCTGATGGGAGAGGAGGGAATGGAGGCACCTGCTCTTGCTCGAGCGCTTGGCTTCTCCAGCAGTGCAGGGAACAGCTGCTCTGGATGGCACAAGGGAGCACAAAGTCTGAGCATTCTGCAACCTGCACCCCATCCCTGGACATCCCACCTTTTCCTCTGAGCAACCACACTTGCGCTGTAAGATTCTTAAAGCATCTTTAGAACTACATTCATTATAAAATATGTGGTTTCTTCCTTTTCTTTGATAGCCACGCTGTAAAAATCACAAACTTAGTTTACAGCATAATAGTCAAATACCTTTCTTAATCTTTTAAACACTTTATGGAATCCAAACAACATGTTTACTATTCACCCAGTCATTATGACTTAAAACCATTTATATAAAAATCAGTATGCAGTTTTAAAAATATCACATATGCGTGTAAAAAAATGAAGATGTTAGCCTTTATTAGCTATTATTTATTAGTAGTTTTAAGGAGTTCAAACATGCTAATTTTGAAATTGCTGACTACCTATTTTGTAATAAGGTTAGAGTATGTTTATGATATTATTCCTAGAAGACTTGATGCCAAAGTTGGGCTAATACAACTGAGACAAAATTCTTGGTGGGATATTGGCAACCACATATTTAAAAAAGTAAATTTTAAACTGACCAGAGAATTTTCTGTTTCTTCTTCTTCATCCTCATCTTTGCCATCTTCAACTTCTTCTGTAACTTCAGCCTTAGCTTCTGCAATCAACTCTCTTATTGGTTTATTTGAAGTAACAGTAACAAATGGATGCTTGTGAAAACAAAAAAAATAAGTACAATATTAAGCGATGACTTCATAGTACACAGTGGGAAAATCATAACTTGAAAGAAATATAACTTCAGAGAAGTGTTACTTTAGTTCTCTCACATTTGAAGATTCACAATTAACATTAATCGCAACTGTCCTAATGTGTTTTTTTCTATATAAGTCTTAAAATCAAAACATTTGTATTCAAATATACTTTATAAGTAGTCTAACAAACTTGCTAAAAATACAAATGATTCATTTATACTGACCTTTTTTACAATCCAAAGAACAGAAGTAGAAAGATTTTTAAAAAGGTTGTTTTTCCTGGAATTAAGTTTCATTTTAGTTCCACAGTTAAATTACTTCTTGACAAGCTTTATCTAGAAAATATTCTTTCTAGAAAAAAATGTGCTTTGTCTTTACAACCTTTCCTAACACAAACTAGAATTCTATCTTTTTCTTTAAGAGCAAACAGGTACCTGTTCCTCTCCTATTGCCTGAATCTTCTTTCTCTGCTTGGCCCTAGTGCTTAAATGTATTCAGCATGTGCCAGGACAGATTGTGGATAAAGCAAATGGTTGCTGACGTTAAACACAATCAAATGTACCTGGTCACATCTATTCCTGTTCAGCTGTTCTGCAGTGACAGCATTACAGAGGAGGGCTGAGCACTAAAGCTTTTAAAACACCTGTCAGCAACTGGCTACAGACGTAAACAACTCCTTCATCCCTTGTAAGTATCAAAGTATAATTACTTATGCAAAGTAATTAGTTATATTACAGCAAAATATGTTAAACTAATAACCTGATCTACACTTGGTATCATTTAATCAAATTTTACCAAATAAGGATCAATTTTAAAAACAGATTGTGTGCAAACACCTAATTTGAAAATATTTAAGTAATTACTATAATACCGCTCTGCTTTTAAAAAATACAAAATACACTTGCCTTTAAACAACAGTTCTGAACAATTAACTCTTCCTACCTGTAGAAGTTGAGTTGCACTCCACCTTGCATCTACATTCTTTTCCAAACATTTCTTCAGAAAATCTTTAAAATCTGATGACCTACACACAACAAGCAAACAGGCAGAGGTTGTTCTTCTGTTTTAACATCAGACTAGCATATAAACTGAAATATTCTTTAATTTCATATGAACCTACACTACAACTCCAAGTCCTGCTACTGATTCAGAAAAACACAAAGAGAGTACAGGAACACCAAGACCAATACAGCACAAACACAATCTTTAAAAGGTTTGTCCATTAACAGAAGAATTTACTTTTTGCTCTGGACTATTAATACAGCTCATCTGCTACATCACTAACTGAATCATGTGAAGATATTAAATTGACCAAATAGATAATGGCTTTTAAAAATATTTTCTTGGTATAAAAATGCTTTATTTTCTTTTCAGCCATCTTTTTTAGATAGCTTTCAAGTCCGTTACTACAGACTTTTTTTTGTAAAAAAGCTATTCCACACACATTTTAAGGCAAAACCTGTAAAATTCTTCTGTATAAAAACTTCTACATAGAACTGTGACAAAAAACCCAGAGTTCCAATTGTGTACAACATATATAGGGTATGTATGTACCTGCCTTAATGCAAAAAGCTACACCACAAAGGTCGACAGGGCTCTGCTCATCAGTTTAGCAAACACACAACTTTGCATGCCTTGTACTCAAGTTGGGGAGGGAAAGCTGTCAATAAAATACAAACCATTTTGAAGGCTGTGCCAATGTCGGCGGATCAGATTTTGCGATTTTCAGCAGCACTCGCATGGGATTTAATTCATGATGAGGTGGCTCTATTTGAGCCATTTCTATTAAAGTAATGCCAAGAGACCAGATATCAGCCTTGTAATCGTAAGGTCTGTCTTTAGAGGTCTCACACATTACTACTTCTGGAGCCATCCTGCAAAGAGAGCAACAAAGTTCCAGATTAGAAAATGCTTTTTGATCTGTTCTGAGAACAGGTCTAAACACAATCACTGAAGCATTTCCAGAAGCTCATTCTACCATCAGTATATTTACACAGTATTTCCAAGCTTGTAATATCAAATTAAAAGTAACATTAAGATACTAGTTCATACTCAAAAGTCAGCAAAAGAGTGCACTTACCAATATGGTGTACCAATAAAAGAGTCTCTTCTTTGTATTGTTCTGGTGTTTTTAGCTGATACTCCAAAATCCGCTTAAAGCAAACAGTAAAATACTATTAACAGGGTGGTGGAAAACATACTATATTTTTTTTTACTTTACAGTTCTTTTAAAATGGTGTATGTTCCAGAGCAAACATTCTGCAGTATTAAAACTTCAAAGTGAGATAACATTTGTGTTCTGATAGCCAAGTGCCAAGGTTTTATAGCATTTATAATAAAAGATCTTGAATAAAACTTAATTCTACATTTCTAAAAAAACCCCAAACTAAAATGCTACTGTTGAGCTGTGTGGGACAAAAGCAAAATATGTATTTACTGTAGGAAAAAGTGCATTAAATTATTTTAATTAAAATTTCTTTAGCCGATGAAGTCTGTATTCATCAAAGATGACATCGACTATCTGATTAATTCAAAAACTCATTCAATTTTTAATTTTAGGACTCAGATTTTCATGAAGTTACACCTTTCCTTCATCTTACATGTTTCTTTCCACATGATTTTTCACTTTATAATAAATATCTGAAAGCTTGCATATGCACGTTTCATGTAATATCTACCCAAAAAACAACTTCATCTCTTTGCAATTACTTGTCTATAAAGCATTACATCTCTCACTTAAAAAAAAGATGACATTCAAGTAAGTGTTATATGCTTATAACAGACAATTTTCTTAATGAAGATCTAGAGATTAGAGCAAAGGGACAAATAGCCATATGTTGCCATCTTTAATCTGTACAAAATTACTTGATGAGCTCAATACTTGAGAAGTCTAATTTTGCTCTGGGAAAAAAAAAATCAGGACTAAAATCTATTGGTTCAAATGCAAAAACTCTGAAATTTTGAGGGACTACAGGTATTTAAATAATAAAACTCATATCCATATAAAAATAAAATGCAATTAAAGAAATTTACCTGCCATTCACATATCTGTAAAACAAGGAATTACCCATTTCTTTGTATAACAGAATCCAAATACAAGTAGTTTAAAAGGAGTAAAATGCTACTTCAAAGGATGCTGTACATTTTTCAAAACTAAATCAGGTCTTTTTTTAGAAAACTTAATTAGCAGACCTGAATGCATCACCAAATGCACGTGTGGAAGAAATCTCTCTGTGGTCTGAACTGTTAAGTAGTATCTTGACAGCCTGCAAGGTGCTGTGTACCAGTTAAGCTTGACAAAACCTTAAAATAGTTCCAAGTCTGTATGAGGAGAAGCGAGGTCATGTGAGGAAATGAACTGAAACAAATTACTCTCTATGACCATGAGACTCCTGCTATCATCTGAGTTTTCTTTGATAGCAGTGCCAGGAAACTAAGACAGTGGTTCTATTACATTTAAAAATCAGGCTGCGACCCCGAGTGCATCACTAAATGCTCAGGCTTCCAAGAAAAACTACACCAGTAAAGTTACATGTACTCTGCAGACTAAAAGAAAGCCAGATGCAAGGACTGTGTGTACAAGCAATAATCCTGTATGAAGGGATCCGGGGAAAAGCACAAACACACTGAACTGATCAATACAGCAAAGCAGGTTCCTAAATATTCTCCGTTTCTTAATAGAGAAGGTGCACTGTACCTTGCTGAGACTGTGATCAATTCGAGTTAGGCAGGAGATATATTTCTGAATTTTGACAGTCTTGCTTCCATTTAAAAGGAATGTCTGTATCAAGGCTGCAAATTTAGAGCCCCAGTTCCCTGTGGCAATATTCTGATTCTCCTTACCTTTGCCCTCTGTGCATCCAAAGAAATACAATTGATCACACACCACTCAGAGGGAAGGCTTTGAGAGCACGGGAGGGGATGTCATGGAAGCATGCCATGGGTGGAGCCACTGTAAAGGCTGACAGCTTATACACATTTTCCCCTGAAACAAAGTGGATCCAGATAATTCCTGCCCTTTCCTGGCTGAATGAAGGGATGCTATTCACCACCACCAGCCCTTTGTCAGTTCTGCATGGAGGAATGGTCAGCTGAGTAAACATGTGGATGATTGCTTAAATTGAGATTAAAAAAAAATCAGAAATCAATAATAGTAAGCTTGTATTAATTTTGTTCCAGACTGTTCGGTCTTAATTTCAGTGCAACAATTGAAAAAGGCATGGGAAAACTAAGATGGGTAATTAAGATTATTACTTTTCTCTCAATAAAGGAAGAGACAATAGTACAAGGTACTGCTTTTTGGTGATCATGAAGAATGTTCCTTTTCCAAACAAACAACTTCAAAGGCAAGTTCTGATGTTATCACAGTAAAGGTAAGTATAATCAGGAACTTTATACTAAGAAACAGTAAGACCTATGATGACTTCCTGTGCTGATTTTGAAGTATGGAAGATGTGACAAATATGGTCAGGATATTTGCTCAAGCTTTTTTTTTTTTTCCCTTGATAGTATCAAACCATTTGCTTCTGAAAAACGTCTCATTGTTGATTGGTATTTCAGTAGGTAAATATTGAACTCTGACAAACTACAGCCGAAGGAAAATACTATTAAAACACCATACCAAGGTCCAGGACAGAGTTTTATTTGCAACATGCTTACCTAGTTTAATGTCTCCATCTAATGTGAAAAGAATATTGCCAGCTTTTAGATCTCTGTGGATGATCTTATTCTCATGCAAGTAGTTCAGTGCTTCCAGTGTCTGCCTGCACACCACTTTGATCTGTGGCTCTGTTAATGGTCTTTCAAGCTCTACAAGAGAGAGACAGAAATAATCACAACATTTTTGCATTTTACGTTATGTGTTCATAGCAAATGCTATAGTAATATATGGGAAAACTAATTAATCTGACAGATTCTAAGCATCACATGTCAGAAGAAAATTCTCTCTTAGAATATTTCCTCCTTCCAATAAAGATCTCATTCCTTGAACCCAACTCCCTTCTCATTATGAATTATGTATACGTACATATCAGAACTGTGAAAAAGCTACATAGTTTAGAGACTGGTTCTTTTGTGTGGTACATAGAGATGCTAAAGACCAGGTCTTTTACTTACTGGTATTAGCATTCACCTAATTTGAGGAATAAGCAGAGAAAAATCCCTAACTTTAATGTAGATGCAATATAAAGAATTATCACAATGTAATTTGGAAGGTGGCAGTGGAAGGAGAAGAATGAGATCCTGAAAAGGGCTCATACAGATTATGTTATGACAGCAGAGAGCTCCATAAGCAGATAACAACTCTTGACTTTCACTTAAAGAATCAAGACCGAAATATGCTTGGAAAAGTAAATAGACACTTTCAAAATGAAAGATACAGGTGTAAATACTAATTTTTAAACCCCAACATTCAAAACATATAGCACACCAATTACATAAATATTTGCATATCAATACAATACACATATGAAACAAGTCTTACTTACCCAACATCACTGCATCTACTGCTCCTCCTGCACAAAATTCAATCAGGATCTGTATATAAACAAAAAAAACAAAAACAGAAATTAGAAATTAAATAGTTCCACTGAATGGTATCATTGATTAAGGGAGCATTATTGGGAGATCAGAGTTTCAGACTATTTGGCCTCAACAAATTATTTTTCTAACCTGCAAAATATTGGTACTGTTACCCAGCTAGAAGTAGGGCTGTGCTGCTCGAGCAAATTATTTGAAAATGCCTCGAGACCCTCAGACAAAAGTTTTAATCCAAGTATAAAATAGCATAATAAAACTTATAAAACATAATGACACAGTCAGCTTAAACCTACTCCTTGTAATGTGATTTACATAATCCTTGCAAACTCATTTCTCGGTTATTAAGCTCTACTTCTATACTATAACCTCTGACTGAAAAGTCCAAGAGCTAAATGATTTTCCAGTAGCTGATGCTATCTCCTATATTGTTTCAGATGAGATGAAAATACGGAAAAACACTCTTGAAAGCTACAGAAAATTACTAAATTCAGATGTTTACATCAATTTTCCTGCATTTTCATTCATACCTACAATACATCAAGGCCTTTATCCTAGAATGTAATAATATTAGAACAAGTCCATCTCCAGTTCTGAGTTTCCATTTGAAACAAAAATATATTGCAATTATTTTTGAGCACAAATTATGCTGATATGAAGGACAGAAAGAATATACATAAAGGAGAAAGAGGGGAGACAAAGGAAATGAGGAGAGCAAGAAAGAGGAAATGTCATCCAAGACTGATACCCCACTCTTCCTCATGTGTTTTTTATTAATTTGCACTTTAAACATTAAATTATAATCTTCTGTCTGACAGCTAAGAAGTATTTCTTGTCAGAATCTCAACAGTCAATGTTCCTGGAAATAGTATCTTTTGTTTTTTTTTTCCTGTAGAGTAATTTAAAAATCAGAGTATAATTGCCCATAAAAGAGGAGATCTCAAAGTATACCTTGTACCACAACACTTATATATACGCCACTTATGTCACATATACTTCAAATTATTATTGCACAATAATATTATTTTCCCCACAACAATGGTACCAACAAATGTATTATATAATGCAACTCTTTGTAAATCCTATAAACATTATTCCATTTACATGCTTCTGTGTGCCAAATAGTCAAATGTGGGAAATTGTACATAAAGAATTTATTTCTCTAAAATTTGTAGTTTGGTCTGACAGAGGTCTCTTTGCTCGAGAAATCATGTTTCTAAACTTGGAAAGCAAAACTGTATTTAATGTCCAACCATCATTCTGTTTTTCCCCTGCATGAAATTCTGTTTATTTACCACATCATAATCCTCGTGGCTTTCAAGCCCCTGCATTTCACTGTAACTATGTAGCTACAATTTTATTTTCAAAGTATTTACTTCTATCTTTATTCTGCCAGAGAAGCCTACCCACTCAGTTTCATATTGTGCTTCTATGCATACTTGCTTTCATGCTGACCTTCATGCATAGAAATTTTTTCAGTATTCCACTGTTTTATATAATATTTTACTCTGCACTGAGATCACCAAGTTTTGAGCTTAGCAAAATAAATGTGCATCAGGAAACATAGTATTACACTTCCACCATTTGCTCAAAGGATAAAGTTTATTTGTAAGGCTCCCAAGGAAATTTTCTTTTACTTGTTTTAGGTATCTTTTTGAAATATAAACTCTTAAAAAAACCCCCAACCATGTATTCTTTGTACCATTCCAAAAGCACCTATAAATATTGCACTGGATGACCTAAAAGTACAAACTGTATTGTCACAGCTAAAGCTATCCAAGCAGACACACAGGATGTAGCACAGCAGGGATGTGCAGTCCCACATAGGCTCACTGCACATCAAGGTACAAATACCCAGGGTTTAAGTAAATTAATTATGGTTCAAGTCCTGGTAAACTGTCCTTCCTGGGAGTGCCAATAAACTCACTGGTATCTAAAGTTACATACTTCACAGGCTGACCTTTTCAGCATATTATTTATTTTTCCAGGTGTGGTTCTGAACCTCACTCTAAATCGTGCTAATGTAATTAAAATCTGAGTCCTGGTGTTACAAATAAGCACCAGCTGAGAACTCTCTCAATACACCAAAATGAACTGCTAATTTCCACATTTTAGATTCAAACCCCTGACCAAATGACTCAGTGTAACACAATTCTGCAGTGACAATTTCCTAAGTCATACTCACAATTTACAAATTAGTTTTGAAACTGAGTAGCTATCCCAACAGTGACAACCCAGAAGAAATCTGACTGACAAATGATATTTTGATAAAGAAAAAAGTGTAATTTCAGTAACCTTTTGAAATAAGCAAAAGCATTTAGAAAATGAAAAATACCTACCCACAGATTGTTTTCATAGTAGAAAGCATCTAGGAGCTTGACAATATTAGGATGATCACAGGATGCTAAAATATCAATCTCCACCATATAATCTTCAAGTTCTTCTTCTGATTTAGTATCTATCACCTTTGCAGCAGCCAGAACTTTTGTTTCTTTGTTCTGAGCCTGTAAAAGAAAAGTCACCGGAAACATATACATGAACTTCACCAGACAACTGGCACCGGCAAAAAAACCCCCACAAATAAACCAACCCTCTCCACACTTCTGTACAATTTTCCTGCCTCTAGTTTCATCCTCTACAAAAAGAGAACACCTGCATATTAAAGAGAAGATAAAATCTAGTAGAAAAAGGGTTTAATAACTTTTCTCAATGTCAAGAAACAATGAAAGACAAGAATGTAAAAATACTTAATTCTCATCACATTCTTTAAACCATTATCATGCAGTCAATAGCTCAGGATAATTGCTGCCTTACTAAGATGAAGTTTTGTGCTGCTCCTCAAACACCATCCATTAACACGTGGCAAGGAGTACGAAGGAGCCTCTACCCTCTGTTTCTGCCCTTCTGACTCTCCCCACATTGTGGCAGCACCGCTGTTCCCAAAGCCGCACAGAGAACCAGATCCTCCCCCAGGAACCAGCAGGTTGCTCCTCTTCAGCCAGGGGCTGTATGCAAGCTCCCGGCTTGAAGAGCTGCCAAGCCATCATCCGTTTGTCTGGGCATTTTGCTCCCTTTGCTTCAGCAGCCTGGGAGGACTCCCACAGATGGGACTCCTGGAAGGTGGGGCACTGGAAATGCTGCCAGCCTCTATTACTTCTCACCCGCAGACCAGGGGGGACCTGGTGCTGCTGCAGTGATAGGGACAACTACAGAACAAGTAAAACAAGCAAAGGGAAAACAAGACTGGGGGTAGGGGTACCCAAGGAAAAGAAAAGGCATTTCTGCTATGCATTTAAATATTCTTCGGCTTTTTTCAAACATAAGAAATTACAGACAATTCAAGTGACTTATTTAAATAATAAAACATTTCAGAAACAAGGAAATACTACTTTTTAACAGAATACTGCTGAAACCTAATCACAAAAAATTATATACACTTTCTAATAATTCTCTTGTAAGTTATGTTTGAAGGAATGCTCAATTTCAAGCTGCAGCAAGCTTTAAACAAGGAGGTGTATTTTTCTCAAGCCATCATAAAAACACTATTTTGTCAAGTAGTGACATTCCCAGTGGCTACCTCTGAATAAAGGAAGTGCAGGACTGAAGTCTACTTCAACCATTGTATGTGAAGACCACGAAGCGAAGTCCTACATTTATTCCACTGAGTTTTTGACATTCAAATGAAATAAATGGCAAGGAGGGACAGAGGCTCTCTCAAAAGCAGCAAAAGACAAGGACCTGCAGGGGCAATTCCAACTTTTGATGTGAAGCATCACAAGGTGGTTCATCCTGTCTCTCTGCTGATGTGGATTGTGCATGGCCCCAAACCTATTTGGGATGATCCAAGGACAGGACACAGCAAAAATCCCAAAACCTGAGCTTTGTCACCTAATGACTTCATACCAATATCAGACAAAAGCTGGTATCAGACAGCAAGTAAGAACTCTTAAGAATAATTTTGAAGGTCTAAATATTATTACTTGCCCAGCTATAAATAATTCTCTCAATGTGGCAAAAGATAATAAAATATTTAAAGATAAACATTTATATTAACATTCAGTAAAACAGCAGTAACAGCAAACCACACTTCTAAAGCATAGTTCCAGCTGATTCATCTCATGTTGAGGGTAAAGGTTTTCCATTACATTTCTTTTTATCTCAATATTCTTTCCAAAACAAAAACCAACCAAATCTTCCCAACCTCAATATTTGCCCTCCCATGTTTAACAACAAAGATAAGAAATCTGTATAACATCATTTGAAAACCAACTACTGAGAAGCTTTCCAACACACATTCTAATAATAAAAAGGAAAAGGTCTGCTTAGTAACGCAAACAACTTTTGTTTTGGTTTCATGCTTTGTAGCAAGAATGAAAGACCAACCTTCCTATTCTAGAGCTGCACTGTAAATTTATCACAAAAAGTGAAACAGATGTCTAACCACAACAGAACTAGACTTGGTAGCTTTACATGTTCAGAAAAAAATGGTTTTTAAAGCATCTTTCTAAAGAACTCCAATTTTAACTGTAAATGTACTTTTTTGAAACATGCATGGCCACACACTCTTCACTGCACCCTAAAGGATACTTAAGAAAATAAAGCTGAAATTAATTTTTACACGAGTTTGCTTCCAAACTATATAAAGGCAATAATCTTTTGTTTAAATAAAACCATCTACATCAGGTAACAGATGTTACTGCTTTCAGATTCAGTTTTACCTTTGAGCAAGAAAGGCATTGCTAAGTTAGTGTGAATGATTACACACTCGGGAGTTTGCTGCATTTACAGCATACATTGTCTTTTTCTACTGATAGAACACTTTGTATTTTGATTTTTTCCCAGATCCTTTTGCTTGAAGTTAACTAGAAATCTGCTTTGAGTAAGTTTCTATGATTTTCTCCTTTTGGCAGCTCTATTAAAACACCTTGTTACAAACCATGAATTATTATAGAGACAGTGTGGTTATCTTTATGAGCATCTTAGCAATTATAAACAAAACAAATGTTTGCCTTTGTTCTGACTTAAAATAGTAAAATTTTGTAGGTCTAGATCCAGACTTTTTTCCCAGCTCTTAAAAGAAAAAAATATTTAGAATTAGCATATTTCCCCATGGTATTTCTGAGGACTGATGAAACATTTTAAGTATACATCAAGTTACACCTGAAAAAAATTGTATCTTTTAAAGTTATTTTTGACTAAGGCATTAGTCATCTCCACCCCACAATGCACTCTATAAAAAATACCCATCTATTTGACTTACTGTAAGAAACGTGCTCTTTTGAACTGTGTAGGAAAGGATTTTACTCTTAATGCATAAGATTTATGAATCACTGTACTGTACTGAGAAAAAAAACCTCTTTGGATTAGGAGGAACAAAAAGCACTTGCAACTTTGTGTGGGCATGTTTGTTTTTTCTAAACTTTGGCTGAAGTCTTTCTTCTTCCACATAACGTTCTCCAAAGGTCAGAGCCAGAGCAAAAATGATTGTGTAGACAGTCTTGATTTGCAGATGGAAATTCTGCATTTGGGTACACCAACATTTAAAGTCACCCTGCCATTTATGTTACAGGACGTATTTTGAAAGGGCAGAACTTCTGAGTAGCTGTAGCCCAGCATTTTCTTCCTATATTTTAGCTCTCAAGTACCAATTCAATTTATTCTAAATGCTCTGCTTAAATACATTTGATTCTGCTTCTATGATTAAGTGACTTAAACCTCAGTCCTAAGCGAAGAAATCCAAACTGGCATATTCAATGGTTATGTGGAGACAAGGAAGAAAGGGGTAGAAGGATTCATTAACAAAATTTGATCTTTTTAAAAGATACATACATAATAGCTGAAAACCGAATTGGAATAACTCCTTCTGTCAAGATCTGACTAATGCAAGATGACATGGATATTATTAACTATTACATGCAACAACACACAAATATTGCAATCCTTTCAGTAAAACTCCTATTTGGATTATGTATTGAAAGTTACTACAGCAAACATTTTAACTTAAGGAAAGAGAATGCACAAGGAAATAACAAGCTGTATTTTTCAGCATGGTTTTTGCAGTGGATGGCACAGTCTCATCAGCTGTCAACACACAGAAAAGCACAGTTATTCTAAGTTGAAGTACTTTAATAAAGATGGATTGCAGGCCTGTATAGAATAAATCATCTTAAAAACTACAACTTGTAAATTAATTTGCCTGAAACATCCCTTACACAAGGCTGGCAACGTACATCTAATGCACAAAAGTGTTGTACAAATCTGAAAACATCTCAAGAAAGAAGAGCAACCATTCCACACAAAACCAGGACCTGCAAGTATGTGAAATTAGCAGCTCCTCCCTAACAATGCTGGATTTTTGCACAGTATCATATAACTAAATGTAAGTTCTAGAGGCAGAAGCTTTGTGAAGAGACTGACAGCAGAATATTAAAAGGCAGGTTTACTATCTGGGCACTAGGCCAAGAAGTTGCATATTCCCAGCCCTGGACAGCAGGGAGAGCAGAGCCACCGTTCCAGAGTAATAGGATTACAGCTCAGAGATAACACATAGCCTTTCATCTTCTGATGACCAATATGAAGTTTCAGCCTGATTGTGAGGAGCTGTTTCAGTTTCCTATTGCCAGCAAACGCTTCCTTCCCAACTGTGCATCTCCTCTGCAATGCAGCTTTAAAAATTAAACAATATTTACAACTGGAAAAAAGTTAAGTACATCCTTCGCTTCTTGTTCAGCCAGCCACAAACCAAGCTGAGATATGAGAGAGAAAATAATTCGTCACCTTTCCTCCTGATGCCTGATCTCTTGTAAGATGTTACATAACCCCACTGCATGTTTTGCAGGCAGCAAAACAAATCAATTAAGAAGCATTTCCTTTCTGACTCATTCTTCTCAACAAAACTGTATCGTTATAATCATGGATCATCCAAGTTGTCAAAAGGGGAAAAATACACACATCCCTATTCAGTGAAAAACGTTTTTCCCACATAAAAAGCTCCACTTTTGTGTAAACTTGGGATTGTCAGCTCTAGTTCCATGTAAGTTTTCTGATGGTACCTGGGTAATCAGTACTGAAAAGCTGGCCTTGTACAACACAAAGGCAGATGTTTCTCTGAGCTACGGCAAAGTAGAGATTTCAGTCTTTCTTAAAACATATGAATAAAGGAAAAAAAATCGCTCTCATTTTAAATTTTAGCAGCTTTATCAAACAAAACTATAAAAAGTAGTCTGGCCTAGTGGAACAGCTACAGTGGACTTTGTTTTGTATATTTAACATTGTCCTGGGTATTTTGAAAGTAAAAAAGTCCTGTGTGATTGACCAGTATCAAGTGTTCAAATTTATTTTCAAAAACACGGAAAGATGTTTTTTATTAGCAAATTTTAGAAAAGAAATCTACTGTAGTCAGATAAAAGGAAGCATTAATTCTAACACTAAATGTTAAAAAATGTAATTAAAAATATCAGTTTGAATTCAAGAGCAAATAGCTACTCTTGCAATATTAAACCACAATTTTAACAAGAAATCACAAGTTCAGCCAATGAAGACAGCAACCTCCACAGATTTCTGGAAAGTTAAAATGAGCCAGTCATTTCAAAGAAGTTGTTAGTTTGCAACAGTCTTCACTGCACGATGTTTGAAATAGTCGTAGTAATAAATTTTTTTTTAAAGGAGATTATTTCAATTTTTCATTTAATTATAGATATGGTTGACCCAAGGAATTAAAAACCAGCTAATTTCAGTTATACCTTCTGAAACTTGTTGAAATTACTGTTACAGAAGATCTATTCAAAAGATAATGAAAGGACAGTATCTCCCAAAGAAGATGATACACCCTTGAACTACAGCTGACCAGCCAAACATTTTCCCAGCACGCACCAAGTATCACAGCTACCCTACTATGCAATTTTTTCTACTTAGAAAGAAGTTAATTAAATTCAGTTTCCCTGTTTAATGCTAGGGGGAAAAAAAAAACCAACACTGAAATAGAAATACAGATAAAAGTGCCTCTATTTCCTACAAGCAAACGCTATTCCTAGGAAAGTGGAGGCCAGGGTTCAACCCCAACTGCTGAAGCATCTTTATGATCCTGTGGTCTGGTGCTGCCTTTGTGGCTATGCTCGTTTGGGAGCTGTTTCCATGACAACTTCACTCTTTCAACATTATCCTTGTACTTCGTACTTACTGTGGTTCTTCTGCTTCCTCCACAGTTGGTTTCTGAGGATTCCACAAGTTATTTTTGGGAGTGGTATGAAATATAATTTTCATGTTTAACCTGATGTTTCCTGCTAAGTATTCTCATTAATTCTGTGTTATTTTGTGTACTAGCTAAGCACAATTCCCATCCTGATTGCACATGCTTTGTGCCACTGAAATTACAATACTTATATTCATCTTTGAAAAGTACATGGGCTGAACTGGCAAGTATGTGCAGAATAACTGAAACAATTCTTTAGAGTAAACTTAACAGAGAAGAGGATCTCAGATTTCGGCATAATTCTTATTTAAGCAAATACATTTAAAACACAGGATGAAAAATAAGAAAAAAATTGCTAAATACTGGCAAGAAGAAAACAGCTATGCTGTTCTATAATAACACATTTTCCCTTCTCTTGCTGCGTGATGGCTTCCATAAAAGCAACAGGGAAAACCAGCTGATGATATTGGGAAAACATTTGGAACTAAAGCATTAGGTGGTGTCAGAGGTCTAAGTGCAAAGGAGTGGTATTTTCCCCCTAAATTCAGTTATAATAACTGTACAACCTGCTTGCTAAAGCAGCATTAAAACACACAATACTGCATTACAATCAACTCCTAAACTTGAGAAGGGGGAGGTGTGACAAATTGAGATTTATCCCTGCAGGGTTAAGCTGCTTTGCCAGTATCTTTCCCCTGCAGAGGACACTAACAGTTGCTGGCAGAGGTTCTCAGTTTTATCCAGCAACAGACAATGTCAGCTCCAAACTAATTTAAAACTTCCCAGGAAAGACAGTAACACAGTGGATCTTCATCTTGGATTACAAACATCCTGCAATTATTTATTTGGTTTTGTGCTATTAGAAAAAAAAAAAAGCTTAATGCTTACTAATTTATTTTAGTGACTACAGCTTAAAAATCAGTCTATTCTAGTAATAAACACACCTTTATTCCAAATAACCTAATTAACATTGCTTCCAAGAAACAATGTTATCAAGAAATAATTTTTAATCAAACCATAATTACTAACTTTGTCTTAATTCTACTGAACAGCTAAACAACAAGTCAGAGTTGAAGCTGTGTACAGACTGTTGTTTTATCAGAAAATTATCCCACTGACAGGTGGAGAATTTTATGATTTGCTTTTCATAATTTTATTATTTGTCTGAACATAGGATTTAAGAAACCTCCGATTCCTTCACCTGAGGATTCTGTTAGAATCTTGCTTCTAATCATTTAACATCTGTAACAAGCTTTAGCTCACTGGAGCCCAGAGCCAGCGTTACTCCTGCTAACCCCCTTTCCCAGGGAGACATTTGGAGCTGTTAAAGCTCACTCTGGAGCCTTCTGCAGACAGAGACACCACCGAGTCTTTTGGCTGCACGTAGCACAAAGTCATTTTGTTTACTCGCACTTTGCAGAGTAGTGTACATCCACAGATGTACGAGTACCAGTCTAGTACACTCCTTTGTTCTTTTCCTTGCTTTTTTTTTTTTTTTTTTTAAATAGAGTGGCTTGGTCAACCCACAGCTCCTTGGAGTTAAGTTACAAAACAAAACTGAGATCTGCTTTGCCCAAAGCTTTTCAGCCAGATCAGATGCAAGATGGCTACAGCTATTTGCTGACCCAGTACAGCCATTCATTATAACAAAACAAGAAAAAAAGCAGTACATCTGACTTGAGCATGGAAAATTCTGTCCTTCCCAACTGGGTATGAACAAGTCAACAAAATAATAAAGAAAGAAAAATGACAATTTCTTTGGACTTTTTAAGAACCCTTCAACAAAGGCCTTCTGACATGTTACTAGGGAAACTACATAACCATAGAAATGCAATGTGGAATAGTCATTAAGTTAAAAAAACTTGCTGTCCAAAAAGTAAAGAATATTATTAAAAACTCTACATTTCATATAGTAGAAGGAAGGCATTAAAAGACCTGCACCAAGACAATTTATTTTATATATTTATTGCAGAAGATGACGGCCTATAGCAGATGTAACTTAACTATCATTTAAAGTGTAAACATCTTACTAGCTCAAATATATGGGCAATTTGAGAAAAGGTTCTGTATAATTTGATACTGCAATGTGAGCCATATTCAAATCTCCCAATAAGCACAGCTAAATAGCCAGAGGGGAAAGATTAAATTAAGAGATGAAGTGTCATCACCCCTTTTCATTCTTTGTCCTCCTAAAATGAACAACAAATGCAGTATACTTCATATATTTTAAGATAAAAATATAAACTATATATGCAGTTTAAGACTCAGTGTTTTATAAAGAGATACAGTTGTAGCAGAGGGAAAGGAAATGAGACTACATCAATACCACACTGAAACTGGCAACAGCTCTTGCAAAACTATCAAAGCATATATTCTGTTGCTTCATGCATACTCTAGTCTGTTAAAATGAAACTTCCTCTATTTCTGAAGGAGTAAAAGCAAGAAGTAGAGTAGATTTAGAAAGTTTTAACTAAAAAAGCTGTACATCATCATCCCTCACTTTTAAGTAAAATTGTTACAGAAACTAATTCATATTCTATTTATGGTATTGATATATTTTTTTTTAAATAAATTTTAGAATTCTAGAGGGGAGTCATTGGTGCCTTACATACACATCTCTAAGGCAATCTAACAGAAACCAACTGCAAAGACAGCAACAACAACAAAAAAATCAATAGAGTTAAGCTGGTGTCATTCAGTGCTCTGCAATGTAAACAACTTATTTTCAAGTCAGTCCTACCAAGATAAACTTTATTAATTATAAAATTCCCTCTGCTGGTATATGCTATTTAATGCTGGTACAGCCTATGACTTGCAAGTAGTTTCTCCTTTGTTGTTAATCCTGACCCTAAAGTTACACAGCACCTCACAAGCACAAAATGAAATTTCAAAAGGTGCCTCACACAGTTTAGATGAGCTGGCTACCTTTGTGCTGCAAAAATGAGATCTCAAGAGATGAGAAAGAGCCATCTCAATAAACATTTGGTATTCCTTGACAACTGGCTATTCAAGTACCACAAAAATAGCATCCTGGGTTCTGTAAATGAACTTCATTCATATTCAGCACAGTAGTGGAATATGCTGCTTCTGATGCTGCCTTTCAGATTAACTGTTCGGTTTGTTGGTGTTTTTTTAATTGTTGAATTTAAACAACTAACCAATTATGAAAACCGACTACTCTGAGAAACTATATAAATGCAAATCCTATTACTTAACAGCAGATTTCAAAGGGAATTTTAATTTAGAAGCATGCTGCTGATGATGATATTTTTCAAATTCTCATGTTCTATGCACTTGCTGTTTGACATTTTACTGATTAGTGTAATTTGTTCAGAATTTACCTAGAATGCTACTGATAAACACAAACAGCCATGGGAATAATTGCATTACTTGATAAAATTATTTTTTAAAAAATCCAGATAAACAAATAAAGACAAAATTCTTCAAAGCTCAAATTTCCTTGCAAAATTTCTTTGCAAAGCTCAATGCAAAAAATACACAAAAGAAAACCAAGTGCTATACCCAGACACTTGCAACTAACAAACTCTTAGCAA
Organism: Corvus cornix cornix; assembly: GCF_000738735.6. Lineage (NCBI taxonomy): Eukaryota > Metazoa > Chordata > Aves > Passeriformes > Corvidae > Corvus > Corvus cornix. The sequence goes on from NC_046336.1 coordinate 11,877,131, forward strand.
TACAAGGTTTTCATGTAATGTTGGAACATTGTTCTTCCTCTGACAGAACTGTTGAGAGTCATGGTAACACTAAGCAGTTAGACACACAAGATGTTCAGGAGGAAGCACTGCTCTTGCCTCCCAACAGGATGGCAATGCTACTTTCAATGGAGTTGTAGAAGCTTTATTTCGCCCATGTCCCCAAGATGTGACGTTGCACGGCTCTTAGGAGGAAATCTGCTGAGGGAAAACTACTTCGTCTCTTTATTCTTCTTCTCCCTCTCTCTCATGTTTATTTTTTTAATTTATTATTAGGATGAAAGCTTTTTGAAGCAGAGGACTATGTTTTGTTGTGTATTTGTACAGAGAGAGGGAATGAAGAATTCCATTCCTTTTGGAAAATTATCAAAGCCACTTTTTGCTTCAAAACACCCTACTCACTCTGAAATTCAATTCGGTTTCTGTACTTTCCTCATACAAGGTAGATTTAGTGCCAAATAAGAAGTATTACAAGATTTTCAATCTTTTCTAGCAATTATTGAGCACACCTAAAGTAGAAAAGAGAATCACCACCTGAACTAAAACTGGGATCATAGGCTTATCGTTAATTTGCAGTTAAAGATATGCCTACATAACAAAATTCACCTAGCATGGATATCAGTGGTGCTAAGGGACAGAACCACTGGCTGATAAAAACACCAACAGCATTTACCACAAGTACCTTTTTATTAGTAGTTGCTAAGAGCAAATGGTTCCTACAACAGGAGCAAGTCTGTTTTTTCTTTTGTCCTGACAAAAAGCATTCATCTGACACACCGTAACAACTTCAGAATATTGCTATGCCACTCTTTTACAGCTATTGAAGCCAATGCTGACGCTGTCCTGGCCATTTTCCCTTACATTAGCAGTGTCACTTGTCTGGCCCTCTCGTGAGCTAGTCTGGGCAGCCAAGAAGATTACATGGACAATCAGCTTTTGCGTGGCTTAGTTCGTTGAACCAGATCAACATGGGGCTGGCAAGCACCAGGCCTGTCACAAGGAAGATGTGGGAAGGTGAATACACTGTCAGAACCCTGCCTGCATTGACCTGCATCATCGGAAACTGTTGTGGAAAACAGTAGGTAAGACCCTGACACTCATCATTTGAATGTCACTTCTGTACTTACTAAAATGCACGACTTTGGACAGCAGTGTGTTGTTGACTGTTTCACTTAGTAAATATCACAGATCCACACAGTTTTACTGCTTTTCAGGGACTCAAAAGAATCTTCTTCATATTGCACTGGCTCAAAAGTGAGGTCCTATGTCAGGCCACTAAAAGCCACAAATTTACAACACCACCAATAAACACTGAAAAAGGCACCACAAATAGTAGAGGAAACAAATCTGTACACGAGCTCACTTTTATATTTCACTTCTAAGTGCTAGGGGCAGTATGTGGGTTTTTTGTTTGTTTTTATTCAAATGTAACATGCAAAATCAATAACCAAATTACTGGGTTCCTAAGCTGGCCAGAACACCTATGTTTGCTACCAAGAGACAGTTTGAAATTCTTGATGCAGCCAAGAGCAAAGGATACATTTTCAGGTACCTCAGCTATCCCTGTCAACAGGAAACACTTGACAGTATTGTTTAAATGGTGATTTTTAAGCTTTCACACTTCCCAGCTCAGAGATGAAAAATAGCAGACAGGTTACCTATAAACTTGGTTAGTACATCTCCATTAATAGCAAAAACTAGTTGGAAAGGGTGAAAGAGTAAAAAAGCTTGGCTTAACTCTGAGAGTATCCATTTCTCCACATTACTGGGATGGTTTGAGTTTGTTTTGGGGATAATTCCTGTTCAAACTCTTCTGACCATATTTTCCCACAATGATCACAGCTTATGGTGTGCTATAGCTGCACAGACCTGTGCTTCTGACCCTTGACTATCCAGCAATAAAAACCAGGACTGTTTGCCTGGACGGTGAACTGAAAGACTTGTGACATCCACAGAAGTTAAGCAAGCAAGAGAATGAGAAGGAAAATCAAAATTATTAAAGGGTCAAGCAGTTGTCTTATAAAAAGCAGACTAAAAAGGTTGGACCTCTTCAATTCAAACAGGAAAAGTTGAAGGTGGGGCAGGAACATGACTGAACTTTACAAAATAAAAAAGGCAGCATATGAATTGAATAAATTGAGACAATGGCTGTGAAGGAGATGAGGGTTTACTGCAACATTCTAATTTTTGCTGAAGCACTCAATTAACATTTCTCCATTAAGGTTTTGCTGCCTTTTGATTACAAAAGTATTCATTCTTTTCCTTTTCACTATTTAGAAATACAGTGAAAACTTTTCTTCTGTAATGCAAAATCTAGATGTGTTAGAGAAAAGCTTTGTTTTTACAGCATAAATCTGTTTCAAGAGAACCATTACCTACAAGATAAAGAAAGAATAAAATCCTGTGCAAAAAGTGTTGCCAAGTTATTACAGTATCATTAACAAAGTTACAGTAACTTTCCTAAGAATACTTTCTGAATCATAGCCCTGACTAAACATTTCTAGAGACAAAACCCAGTTCCTTAAAGTCCTCCTTAAACAAGGAAGTCTCAGATCTAAAATGCCATTCAAAGAGATATGAAGAAGCAAAGGGATAGTCTTCCCCCAACTCATTACCAAGTTAGATGGATTAAAACCCAATTCTGCCTTAGGATGGGGATTCACCATTGCATCCATACCAAGCAAACCAATTGTCATCTATGCACAATTTCAGTTCTGGGGTAATGGTTCCCCCCAAAAATACTTCACTTTCTGTTCACCCACCCATTTTTAATAATTGCAAAAATGCAACTTCAGAAAAATTCTTCCTGAAAATAATAAAGTTTCTTTATTCACAATGGCATCCTTTGTTTTCAAATTTTCTGAAACAACAGACTAATTTTCAAGATGGGCACTTGAAGGTAACAGTCAGTCCTCCACAGTAAGGAGAGATTAAGCAAATTTTAAACACTAACCAATAAATTGATTTTACTATTGTAGAACGATCTTACTTTTTCACTTCTTCATGTTTTTCTCCACAGAAAATTAAGTGAAATTTAAAAATCGTATCATAGAATAGCATGCCTCAGGTAGTCAGAATATTCTTAAAGCTACACTTTGGGTGGAACTTGATTCAAGTATGAGTCTAGGTTTGAACAATTTCTTGCTCTAGGCTATAGGTAATTACCTAATTAGAAAATCGCTAAAAAATATAAACATGGCAAGGTAGAGGGAAAATACTTTTAGCTTCCAAATCACCATTCATGCTTAGCTGTCTTACATTAACCTCTCTATATATACACATGAAATCCTACAAAATACTGAAAAATCCAGTCTTAATCCAAAACAGTAAAAAAAACCCCAAAACAATGACAAATCTATAACTTTAATATTGTAACTTGCTTTTACATACATTGAGAACTCCATCAAGAAACACTATATCCTCCTAAAACCAAATATGGTAGTTTAAGCAGGTGAATTAAATATTAAAAGAATCTTACATTACCCTTTTATTGCTTTTTTTTTTTTTTGCTTTAGGTAAATCTTCTGCTGCATATACTTCAGTTGGTTTGTATCATGAACATAGAGTTTATTCAACAGAAAATCTGAAATGCCAGTGGAAAATTAACATTTACAGTAAAGCCTTCATTTTTTGTTGAAGTATGAATACCATTACGAAGTGGTTTGAGGTAGCCTACTAGCTTTTATTGAATATTACTTAGACAATTTTTATTGCCTGACATCCTTCAAACATATTCCACAAGTACTGGGTCTTCTTTCTCTCTAAAAAAATTTCCTTCCCATTTGTGAGTGGAGAAACTGTGTTTCCACATGACATATTTGGATACATCTGAGACTTTAAATTTCTTTCAAGCATTCCATACTGTAATTATGTTATAAAATCATTAAAAATTAATTAGAGGCTGTATTTTATATGTTTTTGGAGAAAAATTATAAAACATCACTCTTTCTTTAGTCTATGCTATTAATTCAATCTGCTTTCTGTGCAATTAATTCAGTCTGCTTTGTTTTCTAACTGCAAATTTCATGGCTTTTCCATCACTAAACATGGAAAACTGGAACAATCCAAACAGTATCAAAAGAAAAGATAGCACAAGCATTGTATTTGAGTAATTTGGCAGCTACTGTAACATAAGACAATAGGCAAAAGAAGTGAGACACTATGAATCTGTCAACTCTGTGTTTAATCTGAATATAGTTAAAGGTTATTGAGGGAACACAAAGAAGCAAAGGCTGAAAAAGTGTTTATATATGACACATCAGCCACCAGGGTCTCAAGGAATGTATTTCAAATCTCAAATCAGAGAGTTTAATTACAGACTCCTCTTGAACACAGACGCAACTGTCATTGAAGGAGAATGATGTTTACAATCTTAGGAGATTCTCAAAACGTGGGTCACAGCCCACGAAACATGGAATTCATAAGTGCATTCAATTTAAACAGCGACAAAATTGGTCAAAACTGGAATTTGAGTGGTCACCAAAAGAAACTTTTCAACTACTGCTCTGCAACACTGGCGCATTGTCCTTTACTACTTGGAGGATTGTAGTTCTGGAGGACCCTGCCAACGATTAAAGGTTTAACCATATTGTCTACAAAACCGTTAACAACCTCCCAAAAAACCAACAAAAACCCCAAAAAACCCATACCAGAATTATTTAATTAAATGGACTGCATGTGAGGATAGAAGAATTATTTCACCAAGTTAGAACAGCTTAAAGAAGCTTCATTCTGCAATCTATTTGACATGAAAGTCACACTTAGCTTACCCCTGAAATCTGAAGTTTTACTCTCCAGAAAAGAAACCAGTCCAAACAGTTACACAGTTAGCTAAGAAATATGATAGATCAGATGACATGAAAAAAAAACCAAAAGGGAACTTAATAAACATGAATAAAATCAAATAATTATTTACTTAGCGTTTTAAACAGTTTACATAACTATGCTCACACCTTGGAAAAGATGACTGCCTTACCAAAGACTGATCATAAGCATTCTATAATTATCCTCCACAAACTTGCCTGCAGTTTTAATTCCAAATGCAACAGAGAGACAATATATTACTCATAAGTTAAGTATTGTGATGCTGATTTTAAGCCAAGCGATGCAAATATGTCCAAAAAGTGAGACACACATGTGCTATGTGCCTTTCAAATATTTCCCTGCTACAAACAAAAAGGAAAGGTAAGTAACAAGTAGCCATTCAAGTCAAGAAAGTTATCTCAATCTACAATTTACAGATGACTTTCTGGCATTACCATTTCCCCAGAAAACTTACTGGAGTGACAATAGGTGTAAAGAGTTCTGTAAAGCTTCCCCTTGACAGATTTCCCAGAGTTTAAAACAGTGATACTGCCTTTTCCTTATCTGGTATCTTCTAATCAGGCTAAAACTGCAACAGTGTGAAAATAACGATAACATTGTAGGGCAAGTCACCAAGCTTTCTATGAACTGTCATGCATCTCTTCTCATCATTCACAGCAGCCCTAGAATACCCAGGCTACTCTTAGAGATTACTGTTCATAGCAAGCTTTAGGTAAAGTTTTAGCTCCATTTTACTTAGACTAAGTATTTAAAATTTACTATTGGTACCTTATACATTAGTCTCTTGAGAGTAAACCAACTCTCCTGTCTCCTCTATCTACTAATGCCTCAATGGCTAAACAAAGCAACATAGCACTTAAGAGAATCTCATTAATTCAGATCTCCTGAGGGTAACTGCACTATTTTACCGCTCCAGTTTAATGAGGGGTCAACTTATATAGTCAATTATGAATGAAAATAAATTAGAAGAAAACATATTTGGTATAGCAAACAATTTTAATCAAAATTGCCAAGAGTTCTGCACCACTGATTCATTCTTCTGTATTGAACTTCAACTTAGGACATTTTCACCTGCTATTTATTTCCAGGTCTGGGCTCATGGCAGAGTCACACATGAAACTTGTTTGTGAAACACCATGTTTGACTGGAAACTTTCAAATATGAATTTATCTTCCAGCTAGTACCAAACATATAGGTCTTCAGACAAACTCAAGCAACATCCTTCCACGGGGAACTATATCATTCGTGTAGGAATGTCTGCAAAGTTTCAACAGCTCTACCAAATTCTTCTAAAGAATTAATGGAACTAATGACACCACATAAGCAAAAAGATAGAGAGTAGAGAAAACAAAGCCTATCTGTGTTTCAAGCTTAGATATTAAGTAACCGGTCAAAATCTGTTCCTGTGAGTCCGAGGTTACAGATGTAAAAGATATCCACCCTAGGAAGCAGAATGATACATTATTATCATCTGGATAACTTCAAGTTGTAATATCCAAATGTAGGAATTTAGAACAATGTGCTGTAAGATGAAAGAAACTAGAAAGTATAAATTCTCCTTGCTCTGCCCTTATTTTGTTTATAGGTCAGACTAATTAATACATTTTCTAGAATTAGAAAATAAGTTATGATGTTAGTGGTACACAAAAAAGTACTTCTAAGCAGCTACCAGCAGTCAGTTCATATTTTAACATTAAAAGGAGTTAAGAACACATAATCATTAAATTATAATTGGTCCAGTCTTATTAAATCACTACTTAAAAATTCTATTTGTTTCTACCTGTTGTAGATGACATTAAGGCAAAACCAAGCTGCCCTGTAAGTCATATAGGTACATTATAGATAAGATGGTTTCAAATACAGATACAAAAGCTTAACTTAAATGAAGCAACACCATTGGATTATTTGACGTGAAGAAACACTATTGTCAAAAGTCCACTATCACCAGCCAGGGATGAGCTGGTACTGGCCAAGACTGCCAATAGAAGTAAATAGGAACACTTCATGTAGTTATAATTTTCAGAAGATAATGCAATTGGGTAATGCTGTTCACCATGATTATGGTTATCAGCTTGCACAAAATTTCTTCTCTGAACCTTAAGAAAAACCAGATTTCATTAATGATGTTTATCTGTGGCAAGAAAGAGCATCACATCAGGCATTTGAAAGGTCTGTTTTCACATCATCTGAACATTTACTACTGGGAATTTAGAAAGTAGTTTAAAGCTGATGAAAGTCATTAACACACTGATTTACCTTAGAGCTATGTTTACTATGTGCACAGAACTGAGATTTGACACAATAGAGTACTAGAACAGACAATACAGCAACATGATATAATAATGTAACTACTTTCTAAAGCAAACTGATTATAATTACAATAAGAGCCCACATTTTTTTCAGGGCAAGTAACCTGATCAAATCAAGAGCAGTTTCAAACTGTCCCTCTTTTGTTTTTAGGGTTTTTTTGTGTCTGACTGCCAAATGTCAATGTTGAAATCAGCCTCCAATACTAATATTATGCGTCTCCAGTGTCTGTCAGAACTCTAGCAGTCCACTCATTTATTCTAAATAGTCCATGAAAAGCACATAAAAAAGACTGGAAAAAAATTCTACCATCAGGAAACTCGAAATTCTCTACAAGGGCCATCACCTGACACTGAAGTACTGCAAGGATCTATAAATTGTGAAAGGACAGAAAAGCACACCATTATTCATTAGCCAAGAGCAAAAAGAAAACAGCCTAAAAGTGGCCTCTTTGAAGAGGCTGACAAGGGCCAGAATGAAAAGTCCTACTCGGCCATAAACCTTTGCCATCAGTAATCTGCAATTACAGAGCTCCTCTGATCACAAGAGACTTGCAACAGCAGTTGAAACACTCAGAGTATTTCTAAACATTACTTCGAAGTCCGTGAATACAAATGTATGAATTGTCAGAACTCAAAAAGCCTTAGAACGCTGGAACAAACAGCTTCAAAGGAAATAAGCTCTTCTAGAAATTTGGCTAAGGTACTAAAAAAAATAAGCAAGATCCTTGTACTTGATTGCAAAGAAGAGGAATGAATCACAAGTTTTCAATGCCCTTAAGACTTCCATACACAAAATTAATTATCACTGGACAGCATTTTTAAGTAAATAATTTAATCAGCAAGGCTTCCCAGTACTGTCAGAATCATTGAGAGTTGTTTTTGAGGTTTTATTTAAATATCTGGCACTTTGGTCAGAAGATCAGTTACAAAACTAAACCAATTACTCCTCTATGGGGAATCATAGCATGTAACCAATCTAACCTACTTTTTAGAAATTCCAAGTATACAAAGACTTATGTATATGGCAATTCCATTTTAAAATACATCTGCCAAAACCCTGTCACACACAGATCCTGAGATCTTAAACAAAGGCAAATGTAGTTTTGGCAAATGTAACTGACACTAGGGTGATGGGGGGGTTTGGCAAATAAAACAAAATCCATTACACAAAATGAAAACCCCAACCCCCACACTTCCATTACCTAAAGACAAAGTCTTCAAGCTTTCTTGAGAGCTTTATTCTAGCTTATAGTTTTGAATTCAAAATTTGAGAAGGAATTGAATGTCTATTCCTGCAGCTTCTCATTTGAGGTGTATATCCATAAAATAACAACCTTACACACCTTTCCTGCTTTCTAAAGTTTCTTGGGAAGCACTTTCAGATGCAGGAACACAAGTACAGTTTGTATCTGTGTGTAAGCCTCCTTCTCAAACTAGATGGAAGCAAAAAGAATGTTGATGAACACATGCAGTAACCTACTTCTTTTTTTTTAAATTGGAGAGTTTTTTCCAGGAATACTGCCTGTTAATTCTCATAAGGGCCAGCTTCAACAAGTTGACCCGTTTAACCATGTGTAATTCTGCCTACAATCAATTTCAACAGTGAACTCTGTCCTTTCACAGTCAGAAATAAATCTTGAAGAGAAAAACGACATCCAAGTGGAAAACATTCTCCTGTTTGTGTACAGAGTACACTGAAATACAAGATTTACCAGCTGCCTTGCTCAGACACCTTCCTCTACTACTATTGCTAACGCAGACATGCCTACAGATAAAAAAGAAGTGAGAAGAGGTTTCAGGATGGGAGGGGAAATGCACGTCGGGGAAGAGGAAAAAACACATTTAGTATTGTATCTGAGGCATATATTCAGAAAATGGGAATCAAAACTCCACTATGAAGCTCAAATTAAAACTTTAATACGCTGCAAACGCCATTAGAGACGTTATGTTTTTGTGGTGAGCAGGCTTTATGATAGAGCAACTTCAGACATATTCCCAGCCATTTTAACAAAAAAGCCAAAACTCTGATCTTCTAAAATGACATGAGAACCACCATCTAGACTGTGTACTACACCAGCATCTAAATAAGCTAGATGTTCTTAATATAGAACATTGACACAAATTCCTTGGGCAAAATGACCCCCCACCTAACATTCTGAACTGACTGTGGCACTTCTGCTCACAAACAGGTGACACCACCACAGTACAATAGAACCTAAAATAATTACTACCAAAAATAGCACAAATTTCACGAGTACCCAGATTTCATAAACTCTCAAATGCAGTACTCTAAATATAAACGTTTCTTGACCGAATTAGCTCTTAGAAACACTGTAAATGCCATCCTCTCATGCTATTTTTTCCTAGTCTCCAGAACCTGCCCCAGAGTTTCAATTCATGTCAGTTCCCAATTCTCTCATGCTTATCGACCAGGATGTTTTTTCCACGCTATCCCTAAACCAAACATGGAGCATTAAACACCCTTTTAGAAAGGGGCAACGTGGCTGAAGATTTGCCAGAACGCTGAAGTCTTGTCAAACACTACCAGGGTTGTATCTATGTCACTGCAGTCTACTCGGCTTGATAAATTCTAGATAAGCATCCTTAAAAACCCCTACTTGTACCAGTACACTTAAAGATTGAAAGAGCAAACAACTGAGAGAAGTTAGGAGATCTAACACATGAATTCTGCCACACAGGGAGAGCAAAGAGAACACAGCTATTTAATTCAACTCCACATGGAGCAAGATGGGAGAATGCCCATTAAAGCGACGACAGCCTGGCTCTGTACACTACACATGAAGCACAGGAGTCAATTTTACTGTTCATGGGCTTCCTTCCGTACAGGGAGGGGAAAAAAAAAAAAGTATTAACTTCAGATCTAAGAAAATGCAGTCTTTGTAAGGTTAGGAGACATACTGTACACGAGTCCCAAAAAAACCCAAAACACAGAAGTGAGCAATCCAGCAGCGGGCAGGGTGGAGCAGAAGGCGGGACAATGACCTAATAGGTCTTTTCTATCTTTAGTTTCACGAGGCTTCGTGGCCAAGAGGCGCCGGGATCCCCCCTCTGCCTCCGGCCGCGTCCCCCCGCAGCGCTCAGCGCTCCAGCCAAGTTCTCCCGAACTCGCTGCTGCCAGCAGGAATTCCGAGGTGAGGGAGCCGGCAGACAGGAGCCCGAGGCAGCGCTGCAGGCAAAAGCAACGCTCCGAGTCACTTCTCAGCTATGAGCAACACAAGCGATCCGCGCTGCCCGCCCTTACCTTGAACACTTTACCGAAAGCACCATCTCCCAGCTCTCCTATGATTTCCCAGAACTCCTCAGGGTTCAAATCCCTCTTGACGTGCTCGTATTGTTTCTTCTTCTTCTCGCCGCCCAGCTTGAAGATCTTACGAAAGTTGAAGAAGGACATTTTCGCTGCCCCCGAGGGATGGGGCGGGCGGCGGTGCCCCCAGAGCCCGCGGGGACCACCCGGCGCGGGCGGTGATGCAGGGCGCGATTCCCACGCGGAGACCGAAGTCTTGGCGTCGCCCGGGAAGCACCGCCACCGCCGGGCGCTGCGGGGAGACAACACCCCGCGATGCCCCGTACGGGGCCGGGCTCGGCGCTGCTCTGCCCGACGCGGTCGGCGGACCCTACTCGGCCGGGCCGGTCACCATCGCGGCAGCAACAAGTGCCGGGCTCCCTCCTCGGGACGGGCGGCGGCGGAGCCGGAGGAGGGGTCCACGGCTCCGCTGGGCGGGGGCAGCTACTGCGCGCCGGGCAGCGGGGAGCGGTCACGTCCCGCCCCGCAGGACGGGAAGGATGCAGGGAGGGGCGGGGGCTGCCCCGCTCCAGGCTGCCGGCCGGTGTCCTCTCGGAGCGGCGTCCCGGCGTGGCACAGCGGCGGAAAATGACGCTTCGCTGCCGGCCTCTCTCCCACTCGCTCGCTCCCTCGCCCTGTCGCGGAGCGGGGCCCGGGCGGCTCCGCTTCCTGCGGGGCGGCACCGGCGGCACCTCCGCCCCCTCCGCCCTCGCTCCCGCCCGCCGCCGGCGCGTGCGCGCGCCCCGCGCTCCCGCCCCTCTTCCCGCGCTCCCGGAACCGCCTCGCGCCCCTCGCGCCCCTCCCGCCGCTCCGCCACCGGCGCACGCGCAGCAGCGCGCGCCCCCGCCGCTCCCCCTTTTCCCCGGCGCGTGCGCACGCGCCGCACCGGCAGCACGCGCGCGGCCCTCCCTCGCCAACGGCTCGGGCCCGGCACTGGCGGCGGGAAGAGGCGGGGCTTGCTCTGCCCACGTGATGCGGCGGCGGCGGCGCCAGCCAATAGGAGCGCGCGCAGGCTCCGGGCGGGTAAGTCGGTGTCGGGCTCAAGATGGAGGGGGCGCCTCCTCCCCCCCCAACCCCCCCGTACCTCAGAGTAGGACGGCAGCGCTGGCGTGTGGGGATCGTGTGCTCGTCCCTCCCTCTGTCCTGTTTCCTTTTAGTCCGCTGTGTGCCGTTACGGGAGGGGCGTGTGGCAGAGGGACCCTTTATCCTCTGATCCCGGAGGACACCCCGCGCCTGTCTCCCTGCCGCTCTTCTGTCCCGTGTAGGGAGGGTGTCACCAGCTCTGTGGCAGAGGTGATGTTCCCTAGGCAGGGGGGACAGCTTCCTCTCAGTGCTGGCTGGGTGAGGGGCTCCCTCTGTGTGTCAGGAGCGCTGTGTGGGCAGGTAGTGCCTTCTCGGGGGCTTGGGCTTGGACGTAGTGCTCTGAGGAAGGTGTTGATAGCAAACGTTGGAAGACTTTTTCTTTTGTTTGCGGTCCAGTGCTGTCCCTAGACCTGCTACTGGTTTATCTTCTGTCGTGGCAGGATGTGATGTTCTTGTGCTGCCCGTTTGGTATCTTCGGCATCTTATTTAATCACTGGAACAGGCTTGAATTTCCTTATCTCACAACCTTCTCTTCCCGCAAGTGATTCCTTCCTCACCCTGAAGTATAATTGTATTTTAATAGTTGTGTTGTGTACATGCCACCAAATGTGAGGTGTTTCCTCACTTGAAAGCAAGAGGCGTTCTCGTTGCCTGGATTAGGGGCAATTAGCAGACATGGGGACAGAGTTCGGGCTGTGACAGGCAAGAAGTCGATCCAGCAGCTGAGGCGATGCTGAGACCTCAGGGACATCTGACGGTGAGACAAACACCCAGGAAAAATCGTGTAATACCGTATCCTCGTATGAACCTGAGTGCCTGCAATTGCCATTAACTTAAGCTGCATGATGAGTTTCTAAAGACCAAGCCTCTGGTGTGCATCATTCCTCAGACCATTTTACTAGCGTGACAATAATTTGCTATATAGGAAGGGTAGTCCGTGTGTAAATGCAGTAATAATAATGCGGCATTGAGATGCCCCTGACACAAAGCGTTTATGAATCAAACAACAGTGTTCTGTCATGAGTCAATTTCTTTAAACTGGATAGAATCAGTTTCAAGGGCAGTCCCACCCTATGAATAGAGAATCTTTCAAGTACTCTTGTGAAACGGATTTGTTGTAATAATCAGCGTTTGTTTTTCAAAAATGATATTGGCGTTTTTGTGTTCCCTGTACTGACAGCTTGGCCACAAAAGGTAAAATTGTTAAGTAGGGTGTTGAAACCAAGACTGTTTATGTGTATGAGGGCAAAATCAAGAAACAACAGCAATCCTAAGGAGCTGTTTTCTGTGATCTGGCTCCCTGGCTCCACTTACTAATTTCATGTGCACGTTTCATTCAGATAGTTTGGATTAAATACAATAATATCTTCTGATATCTTACTTTTTGAAGTTCAATTTCTTTTTCCTCTCTATTTTTTTTTTGCCCGTTCAAGTGGGATGATAGCTTTGATTTGCATGTTAAAATATAATGATGGCTTAAATATTAATTTTTATTAATATTTTTATTTGAATATTTTTGTTTTAACTTGCTTTTTCTTGGATAAAAAGTGCTTTGGGACTAATTTCTGTAGGTTTATTTAAACTGACTGGTTGATAGAGGATGAGAGAAAAAGGGAATCCAAAGCCATGGGATGAATTCCTTGTATTTAGGCAGGATTATCTTTTCTTTAGCCTCAGGGTTAATGGCAGTGGAGCGGGGTGGGGGGGGGGGGGGAGGTGTTTATGTGTGAATGTCAGAGTTTGTAATAACTGGAAGGAAATGCAAAACTAAAAGAAAATTTCATAAGTGATATGTGAAGAAGTGTAGTTGAGCTGGAGACGTTCTGGGCTGGGATAGCAGGGCCTGGTTCTTCCTCAGCTCTGCTGATAAAGGTTGGACTGTGCACAGTTCACACACAGCATCTCTATCACGTGTCAGCTTGCTGCAAACGTGTGTGTGATAAAAGAGGCTCACTCAGAGCAGAACGTTAGTGCCATCCTGCCAACGACTGAATGTTAGCAGGTACTGCATGTGTGTTGCTTTAGACTTGTATAAAGAGAGTCTTCCTGTTCCAGGGAGCTTTTAATTCATATAACATTGAAAATATAAGATGAAAGTCTGGCACAAGAAAGGCGCAATTAATCTAGTGATAAGGTTTTGCTTTTACCTTTTTCTTTCTTGCTCTTTAACAAGTAATTCAAGATAAAACCAGGATATCTGAAAAGGAAAACTGTGACTCCGTCTCATTTTTTCCCTTTTTCTTTCACGCTGGAGTTACAGCCTGCCACTCAATCCTAAAAAGAAACTCTATAAGGTGAAGGTTAAGTGCTAGTAGCAAATCCTTCCCAATTTGCTGCAACTTCCTGGTTTGGAGGAGGCTATATGAAGCCTGGATTTTGTGTGTGTGGTTTTTTTGTTCCTGATAGCAGGATTTTTTAGCGACTGTAAATGTTTCCAGATGGTAAGAATAAAAAGGTAAAAGAGAATTATATTAAAATTTCTCCTTTAGGAATTTAAAGCAATGCTATTTGAAAATTCATTACTTCCTTTAAATGTCAGAGGAAGATGTTAAAGATGTTAAAGAACTATCTTGGTTGTGCATCAAATAGACTGGCTTAAAATAGCTGTAAACTCTTTATGACAATCTTTTTCATCTCTTTGTGAATTAGAAGTCTCCTTTATACTTTCTGCTGCTTTGTATCACCATCCTTTCTCATTGACTCAACCTACACTTGCTACTGTTCCTAACTCCCTCTTTAAGTTCTGTTTCTTTTAAACTGCTCCAATTTCTCTTAATTGAAAGTAAACACTTCAGAAATTTAGTTTGAAATATGTTCTTCACAGCATATATTGCCCTTTCACTTCAGTCCTACATTCTGTCTTCAGTTCTTTCAAAATATTTAATGATATATTTTTATATTGTCTTGACTTTCTGTCCACCCACGTTTTGGCTGATCTCCAAAATTCTTTCTGGTGATTGAGCTCATTGAACTGCTGTAAGGTCACAGGTGGCTTGTTCGTGGTTAAATCTGAAGCATAATTCTTGTTTCATCCGTCTTAATCTGTCTGTCACCTTTGGCACTCAACACTGTCCTTTCTGTTTTCTTTAATTGATGTACCCCATGTTTTTATTGATATTTTCCAGTTATGTGGTGGCATTTTTTCATAGGCTCTGTCATTTCTCCTCTGATCTGTTCCTAAAGTTAATGTCTTGTGCTGTATTGAGCTCATTTCAGTTCTAAGCACCAATGGAGCTTCTAGATCACTCTAGTTAACCCAGCACAGGGGATGATCACTGTCCTGGTCCTGCTGGCCACACTGCTTCTGATATTCTGCCACTGGCATTCTTGGCCACTTGGGCAACTTCTGGCTCGTGATCAGCTGCTGTTGACCAGTGCCCCCGGGTTCTTTTTCTCTGGGCCACTTTCCAGCCACTCTGTCCTAGCCTGTAGCCCTGCATGGGGCTGTTGTGAGCCAAGTGCAGGACCTGGCACTTCCCCTCATGGAGCCTCACACCATTGGCCTCAGCTCATTGATCCAACCTACCCAGATCCCTCTGCAGAGCCTCCCTGGCCTCCTGCAGATCAACACTCCTACCCAGCTTAGTGTTGTTTGGGAACTTACTGTGGGTCATCTGGTCATAAAAGGAGATCAGGTTGGTCAAGCAGGACCTGCCTTCCCCAAACCCATGTTGGCTGGGCTGATCCCTTGGTTGAGCTGTACGTGCTACATATACAGCACTCCTAAAGCCTATCTAACAAATGTACCATTGATGGAGCTGTGTCTTAGAGACTTCTCTTTCTGTTATGCAGAACAAAAAAGAGACTTAGTTTTGTACTTGGTATTTTATGAGCCTTTATGATATGAGTAACAGGAATAGTTCAGTCATATATAATATAAACAGAAAAAAATTACAATACCAGAGGCTGGACACTCAAGAGCTTGCCCATATCTGATTAGCCAGAATCAATGCTCAGGCTCCTATCAATAACCTGGATATATAACTATTATGTGGTTTGGGTTTTTTGAATGCCGTACTGCAGGACCAATTAATCTAAGAATTGCCATAGAAACATGTGGCATTTAGAAGCTTCAACATACAAGGGTATTGATGTTTGCAGTAAAAACAACATTGAGAGTTAAAATGTTTGGGAATAGGATTGATGTTATTTTGGCTTCAGAAAAGTCTGTGTGTTTAATCTAAATTGGTCACACTTTTTCAGCAGTCAGTGGGGAAATGTATCTTCACAGGGCGATTCACCTTCCCCATTTTAGATACTTGTCTTTATCACACTATTTAACTGTGTAAGATGAGTTTTCCTGGTAACATATGATGGAAGTTCTTCTTCCTACCTATGGAGACCGTCCTACCACTGCCAGCAGAGCTCTTGGAGTGCAGTTCTCTTGGTGTCAGCAACACTTCTGGGAATGATGACAAAGCAAATACAAAAATTGCCAAATTACCTGAATGTTTCCAAGTAAACCTGTGATGTTTTATTGAATAGGCTTTATCTGAAATTAAATGGCAGGGAAAAAAAGCAATAATATAAATATCGAAATTTGAATAAGGATCAGATATTTCAACAAATAGTACAAGAATATTTCTTGGAAACATGGCATGTCAAAAGCATTCAAGTTTTAACATGTTAACTTTATTGAAGCTATAGCAAAAAAGAAATTTTTTTCTTATTGCTTCTAGTTGATGTGCAAGAGAACCCTCTTCAAGACTGATATTCAGAAATAGTCATATATCTTTGTAGGGGAGTGAGAAGCAAACCTCAGATTTAATGGAAAGTGTCAACAACTTGAAACTTACATAGCTGATTCTCTTTGATTAACTGACTAAGGCAATTAAGAACTTCATATCCTCCTGATAAAGCTTTTCAAGAAGGCTACATGCTTTTTTGGTTTGTATTTAGCTGAAAAAGCTCCTTTTATAGGAATTTTCAGTTAATATTGAAATACTGAGCTGCACTGGTGGATAGTTGCATTTTTTTAATACAGTAGTTAGTCTGATAAAAGTTCTCTCCATATTGTGATGACTGTAACAATCTTTCACAGAACCACACAGGAATAAGTCAATCTAGAACACTCTTTTTAAAATATTAATATCCTTTAAAACACTACTACTCTTAGGTATAATGCTGTGTTCTTTCTAACTATTTTAATAATTTGAGGTTATATTTAATTTGAAACAAGATTTATTTGATCAAAACTGTATATGAACACAAGGCAAATTATTTAAAACTTGTGGAGCCCCTTCCATCTGATGGATATTAGAAGCTTTAGTTAAGTCACATGAAAGCATGTCTTGCAAATGCTGCACCATGTTTGCCTTTCTACCACATGGTAATTAGACCTTTTCCTCTTGCGTAGCAGTCACGAGCTGATTTGCTCTATTTGTTTGTGGCTTTCAAATTTGCATTAGTTCACATAGTAGCTAGGATTAGAAATTTATTAAGGGATAAAGATAGCTTTGCATCTCAGTATTGCTCTCAGTCAATACTGGCACAAAAAATGTCTGAACAAAAAAACCCACATGTATCGCTGCTTTTCTTTCTGCAAATCCTGATTTTCTTTCACTGTTTCCCAGGAGTCTTTTTTTTTCCAGAATGGACATTGTGTTCACTTGTGATCCTGATCAGCTCTGGAATCTTGGGGCCAAATAACTTGTTCTGTAATATGAAAATGAATGATTTTTTTAATCTATTTTCTTTTATGGTTGGCTGGCCAACCATCAGACCCAATCCTGGTTATGTGGTAAGCAAAACCCGGAAGTTTACTATACCTTCTACAATTGCTCTTAAAAATATACCATTCTGAAAAATAGGGAACATTTCCTACACACACAATAAAGGAAAATCTGACAAAAAAATAACACTAAAGACTATTGATTTTTTAGTAATATCCCAAAAAGAGACAGTGGAATAATATTGGAGATATGTCTACTAGCAAAAAGGGGAAATAACATATAGAATGTGAGATACCAACTGTTTATTAATGTAAAGCTAGACTTTAAAATACTACGTGATTTTACTAAAAAACCCAGCAGTTTTTCATTGCATAATGTTATTTTTGTATTACAACCATGTTTGTAATAATTTCTTTGTGTGCAATGTTCTTCTCTTTTTACCTAGAAAATGAGGCAAAAAAAATAGTTGACTGTGTTGTAAAGTAGAATTTGGTTTTCTGTAGGATCTCATCTTGGTACAGTAGCAATGAGTGGAGCTGCAATAGTATGTCAGTTGTCAGGGCAAACAGCAGCTATTGTGTTTCCAACAATAGTATGTGCAAACTTTGGGCACTAACACTTGCTTATGACAAAACAGAGTATTGTGACGTGATGCACTTTTTGTCTCAAGTGTCCTGAAATGTTTATTTTTTGATAGAAGGGATCTTTAGTAGCTAATCCACAAAATTATGTTTTATAGTACACAGTGCAATATTTATGGATTAAGCCAAAAAAAGCCCATTACATTACGTGGACTGAATTGTAGCAGAAAATAAAATTACCTACATGAAAAATAATTCGTGTGGCTTCTGATTGAGCATTAATGTATCTTTCTGGATATACAGGAGTGACTTCCTTTCAGAGCATGAAGAGGAAATGGCATTTATTCAAATTCAAATGCAATTAAGGAGACACTTAAATTAGTTTATAAAGGCTGTCGGTTTTTTTACATACCAAGAAGTCGGAAATAGTAATGACTTTATCATGTTAGCTGTGACAGTGATTCATGGAAGAAGTTGCAGCCACAGTTGTCAGGGAGGTATTTTTTTCAATAATGTAAATAACTTTCTGTCCATTTAGTGCCTTGTCATTGGATTTGGAAAAAGTTCTTAAAGATGGGCAAAAATCATTACTAACAAACAAGCCTAGCTGCTTTTTCTCTACAGGGAGGGGAGTTACTGAAGATACTCATATTGCAGGACAAGTACTCCTGAACAGTTTGGGGTTGTTCTGTATCAGTCCTTTGCCAGCTCTCAGTGATGAGATTTGAACAGTCCTCAGATAGAGCACTGGTAAATTATTCATTATTTCAGAACACCCTAAGAGAATTACAAAAATTGCTTAACCAACGGTTAGTAAAGGACAATCTCTGGATTTTTAGCAGGTTCTAGTAGTTTAGCAGCTGAAGATAAATGATTATGAGCCAGCTTTCCTTAGCTGAGAAGAACCTGCTCTTCAGATTATTCACAGAATACGGTGTAAAGGACTGTGCAGTACAGTTTGTCTTAAGGAACTGGGAAATACCTGTACACCTTTGGTATTTCTAAGACTTTTCTGTTTAAAGCCCAGTTCAGAGAAGCCTGGGTATGACTAAGAAGTCCTGTGCTTGATTTCAGGTATAAAAGCCCTGTTCCTCAGAAAGAAGGCACAGTTGCAAAAGAAATTCAGAGAGTAGCAGGCTGGGAATTGAACCATTTTTGATACAAAACACCCACCCACCCTTTTGATACTTTTCCTAGATGATGGCTCAGAGGACCTGTGTGAGGAGCATTAGAAAAGCATAACAAAAGCTTTGTTCTTACGTTCAAAATTCTTACTTTGTTCTTCAGACTTCTCCCAGTAGAACAGACAATATCGTAATAATATATAGGCTCAGTGCTTCCTCCCCACACACCTTACATTTTGCACAGATCTGACTTTTGGGATGTTTAAACATTTCTCTACAAGAAGGGCCTTCAGACAGGAAATGGCATGAGTCTCTATTTGAAGGAGAAAAAAAATAATTTTCTGGAATAACATAAAGAAAACCAAACAACAAATGCAGCTGGACAAGAATCAAAGATCAGTGCCAAGCTAAGTTTATTAATCTTTCAAAGAAGAGTAACAATTAGGTCTTGATCTTCCAAAAGCGCTCCAAATGAGAAATCTCAGCCTTTAGTTAGTCCCACAAAGTTTATGATGGTCCTAGTTGGATCTGAGATTTCAAAATTATTGTAATTTGAGTTACTTTGTATATATCAACAATTGGGCTATTTGACACCATGTTTCAAACACAGTCTTGCAGTGTTCTGATATAGTTAAAAGGTCCACTTCCACAGCAAAATAAAATGCAAATTGATTTCAGAACATTAAGTGGGTCTGTCATAATCTAAAGCTTTGGTATGTGCCAGGAATATTTTTAAAACTTCAATCACAACTGTGTGCCTAGACCAAATCATAGGTTAATTATTTTGAAGTCTCAGGTTGTAATGGTGTGCTCTGTAGTGCTATGAATGTTCATATAAATTCTGACTTATCCCAGAGACTGTTCTAATTTAGACCAGATGCATAAACCAGTTTAAAGGGGAGGGAGGGAAATGGGCAGGAATACTTGCCTCTAGAAATTGAGTCAAAACTTGTTCACAGGCACAGTAGCCTTAGAAAGCTATTAACCAATGCTTGTCACTTCTATGCAAATTTCTGAAATTTGAAGATGTTCGTTCTGGAAGTAACACTAAATCTATGTTACACTGCTAAAACAGAGTAGGAAAGCTAACTGTGTTGCCTTAATCCAGGGTGAATTAGGTTTCATTCTCTTTTCTCTGTTAGTTAATTCTTTTGTGTTGTACCAGTAAATTACAGAATCACAGAATGGATAAGGTTGGAAGGGTCCAGCCTCCTGCTCAAGCAGGGCCCCCTAAACCACATTACTGAGGATTGTGTCCAGATGGTTCTGGAATGTCTCCAGTGAGGGAGACTCCACAGCCTCTCTGGACAATCTGTACCAGTGTGTGTTCACCCACACAGTACAGAAGGTCTTCCTCATGTTCAGGTGGAACTTCCCATGCATCAGTTTCTGCCCACTGCCTCTTGTCCTACTGCCCAACACCCCTGAGCAGAGGCTGGATCCATCACCTTGACACGCTCCCTTCAGACACTTATAGGCATTGACCTTTTAGGTGTCTCTTCTCCAGGCTGACCAGGCCCAGCTCTCTCAGCCTTTCCTCATATGAGAGATGCTCCAGTCCCTTAATCATCTGCTGGATCCACTCCAGGAGCTCCTTGTCTTTCTTGTACTGAGGATGCCAGAACTGGACACAGCACTCCAGATGTGGCCTCACCAGGGCTGAGTAGAGGGGCGGCATCACCTCCTGATTATAAGTATCTGTCAAAAAACTTTCCTTTTCCAACAGCCGGTTTGGAATCCACTTGCTATCAAAGCTTTCATACCACTGTTCCTCCAGGCAAGAAACTTACTATTTATAAGAAGTAATTTAATTTTACTTTTGTTTTTATGTTGCACTAATGGCTGAGAACCTTCTCTCCCAGTTAAAGAGCATCTTTTCAGCAGCTCAGCTCACTCTGGCAGCACTGTGGGTGATTAAGAGCTTTCAGAGAGAGTTAATCATCTTCGTAGGTTTCCTCCTGCCCTCGCTTGAGACAGGTTAGGGAATTAGTTGAAGAAGGCACTTCAGTGTGATTATCCAATAGCTTTAAAATACACAGGAGGTGAAGCTTTCTGAATATCAGTAGTGAGTGCCTGCTTTCTTATTTCTGGTAAGCTTACAGGTGGCCATGAGAAATACATATACAAAGCTAGTTTACTGGTCTGCTGAGTGGTATGCTGGTTTCTTGATCCATGGGAAATTATCTTGTGATTAATGCATGGGACAAAGATCAGAAAGAGCTACTTCTACTGTTTATTTTGTTACACACTTCCCTGTTAGTTTTTCAGAATCATGCTGTTGGAAAATTGAGTGCCAAAATCTTGTTACAAGGTTTAGCTTGCATTCAAAACAAGTTTCAATGCCAAAAGGAAGCAATCTAGAATGGTAAGCTTTGTCCCCCTTCCTTCCAAGCCTGTAGACATTGGAGGAGCCAGTTTGTCTGGTCTCCTGCAGCCATATGCATCTGTCCAGAAGGTTTTCCAGGCAGTGCTATGGAAAGGTAAAATCAGAGGGAGGAAAACATGTTACATGACCTGGAGATGTTAACTCCGCTGGAAGATTGTTACACGACAGCCATGTCAGTTTATTGATAAAACAAGGCTTTTTGCCCCAACCTGTATCCTGCCTTATGGGCATTGAGGGCAGTACCTTTCTGGGTTGTTGATAGATTCCCCACTGGCTAAAGGTTGCAGTGATGGCCTCTTGTCTTGCACTTCACTTGCCAGGGAAGTGTATTGTAATAGAAACTAATGTAATTAAAAGACACATGATGTTTAAATTTTCAAGGAGTATCTTTAAGAAAAAGTCTGTAATTCTTTCTTTTGGTAAGTTGTTATCTGGACAGCTTAGACGAATGTTAAACCCTTGTAAAAGTAACATTTCAGAAAGTGCTAAACTTCTGGAAGTTCAGAGGAGTTCTAGATTCCTTAATTGCGTTTTGAAACTGTGTTTTTAAATTGGAATTGTACTTATATATAAGAACTGCAAGACATGTAGCATCAAAACTGACAGGATTTCACATGACAGAAGCAGAAGGTGGCTTATTATGAAAGACTGAAAATGCTTGCCCCATCTTGATTTGTAATAGAATAACCAGGGAGGAGGTAGATCCAAACTGGCCTTACCTTTCTGTTTGATAGTTTTCCAACAGCTGTTTTCCAGGAATATTTTTTTTTGTCTTTCAGTAACATGTTTGGGTCTCAGTGATGGTTTTAATCTTGTTACTGGTGTTGGAAACTTTCTTTCAATTATGTGTTTTTAAAAAATCTTTGGGTGAGTTTCGTGTTTAGAATCTTTGTTTTGTATTAATTATAACCAAAGGCTTTACTTCCCAGCTCAGTAAGATTTACTTGTATAATAATACAATGGGTTTATTTGGCTTTAATTTAAAATGTTGTATGTGGCTGTAGGTAATTAAAAACATTTCCTGAAATATGGTGGGTTTGACTGTACCATGCTCGAATTGCCTCTGCTGCTGATGAAGAGTTGAATAATAGTCATTTGTCACATAGGGTGTTGACTCAGACACAGATGATTTCAATTCAGATGACAGAGGGTGTTACAAAACCCAGCTGTTGACTCTGCTCCTCTTTCCACAGGTTGCTTTGTCTGTAGCAGGAATGACTGACCTGTGGAGCAGTTTTTGACAGCCACAGTTTGTGGCCTAATATATTCAAGTAAGCCAATGGTGACTTCAAGTTATTTTAATGCACTGGGTTGGCAACTCCCAACAGTTTAGGAGATGTTTCCAGTGTAAATCGTCAGTGCTAGTATAGTAGTGGCAGCCTTTGGAGAAGAGTGAAGGCCTGGTGGGATGTTTAAGTTGCCTGTATTAGTGCATAAATTCTCTGTTTCTGATTCACAGCTAACTTGAGAAAGAGTCTTTGCAGGAGTGTGCCAGCACTTGCAGAGCAGTTGCAGACAACCACTGGCAGGACACATTTTCTTGGCTCAAAATGATTAATCTCAAACTAAGGCAATTTTCTCCAAGAGCTTTAGTTGTTAATCAAATTTGGAGAAAAGACAACAAGAAACATTAAAACAGATACTCTTCTTTGAGGTTTCAATTGCCCTGGGATTGGAAAAGGACTGTTTAGCTTTTTTTGGAAAAGGTACATGGTGGGCACAAGAATATGAGCCAAGAAATTGATTGACCAGGGCTGATTCTATTGAATAAATCAATTAGGTGTTCAATAGGAAGCTACTGAAACAAGGCTAGCAGGTAGGCTGCTTAGGAGGGAAGAAAGAAAATGGGTTCAGGTGGTGACATGGTTGGGAAGGGTGCCAATTTTCCTTGCTTCTTGGATAATACCTTGCTGAGCTCATAAGATACCTCTGGGGATTATGGACTTGGTTGACTTCTCAGTAGAGTCAGGAAAACTAACACTGATAGCAGTAGGTGGAAGAGACAGCCTTATTTCAGTATGTTAGAATAATCTCAGGTTGAGGCTTCTGGTTTATTTGTATTTAGATACCTACTATGTAGACTTTAGATTTTTGCCCTTCAAACAAAGTTATTTTTCCAAGAAGAACTTAATTCTATTTTGGGTTTTGATTATGCCTTTATAGCCTTTTTCTGGAGTTAAAAATAGAACACAGATATCTTCTATCCAATAAACTTGTGGACTAGATGCTTCTCTTGCCTTTTTTTCTCCTGTATCAGGATTGAATTCCTTGCACTACAGCAACCTCGAAGTCATTACACTGCACTTAAAACCAAAATGCAGAAAGGAATGACCTTTTGCTAGGACTCTGTGTTGTTTATATTGCTAAGACTGATCACCATCTCCCAGCAAAAGCCAGTTAAATCCTTAAACATTTGTACATATAGTATCTGTTCAGAATTGTCTATTGTTTGCTGTCTGGTTCTCACTGATTATAATGTTGTGCATCTCCACAATGCCCCTATTTGCCCCTTGGATCTTCCTTGTACAGGGCAGCTCTTATCTTCCTTGCTGATAGCATATCACCAATGGTACCAGTTAAGAGCTGAAAACACTTCTAGCATAATGGAAAGTTCCACTTTTGCCAGGATGACTCATTAATTAACCTCAGGATGGAGAAGCTTCCTGCGCCAACTTAAGAAAAAGTTACGGGAAGATACTATTATATAGCAAAAGATAAATTGATTGGAAGAATTTTGTCAGCATTGTAGGATTTGTGTTTTCTAATACTCTCAATCTGCCTGAAATAAGCTTGGAAACTCACTGAATAGATACTTTAGAAATAGCTTACATCTTGCTTTGCTGTAGGAGCAGACAGACAACTGCTGAGCAGAGTGGACTGGTACAAGCAGTGTGTAGAGGCAAGTGGTGCATCCAGGAGGCACTAAGTATCTTTTCCTTCCAACTGACCACGAGCTTTTGGCTTCAAATAGCCCACTGTTCCAATGTAGCTACCAAGTCGCCACTTGGGAGGGAAGGAAGAAAATAGGCTTGGTTTTGGGTGGTGTCAGGGATTGGGAGGGTTCTTGGGACCGTGAAGAGGCCAGGGAAGGCTTTGACTGCTGTGCAGAATGCCCTCATGTGCCTGTCAGACATTGCTGAAAGTGAGTGGGTGGCTGGAGTACAGTTTCACTGTCCCAGCCTGGTGTGGATGGAATGTCTGCAACTCAGGACTTCAGCAAATTTGTCCTGTGGACTTCAAGGAATCTTGTGATCCCTTCATAGTGCTGGGGGCATGATTTAGTTTTTTTCAAGGACTCTTTGCCAGATCTGTAAGATAAAGTGTTGTGTCTGTAGCAGGCTTGAACCAAGCAGAGTGGTCTCTACATAAAGACATATGATAGGTGTAAATATCTCCAGTAAGGAGCTGTAACAAGGCCTGGGAGTGAGAAGGAAGCTCCAGAATATGAGATTTAACTCCCAGTACTTTCTGAGATAGAAAGAGCTTTCACTGCAGAAATCTTCTCCCTTCAGAACAGGGAAGTAGTAAAAAATTTCATGGAGATACTTCATTTAAGCTGAAAGTGTGGTTTGGACTTGATCTATTAACATTTGGGCATTTCAGGCTTGACAACTGGCTATAAAATGCCAAAATACAGATACTTTTAATCTCCAGTGGAGCTGCTTCATTGATTTCCCCTCAGATGCAAACATGTGCAGGGGTGAGTTCTGCTTTTTGCCCCAATGAGTGTCTGTTTACCCAAAATACAAATGGTTAGACAGACTTGTTACCTGATTGTCTCTTTTTGGCTGGTTATCTCAGTCTGCTGTCTGTCTAGGAGGAAAAACAGCTGAGACAGGCTTTGTAACCATGCGGAGTAAATCGGGGGGCGTGAAGCAGAAAGGAATATAACTTTTTACTAGAGACTTTTTGCAAGCAAAAAGAGAGAGATAAGGAGATGAATTTTGTTAAGAAAATAAGCATGCCAAGTAAGATACAGGTTCAAACCGTTTGCTCCCTTGAGAAACTTTATGGTTTAAATTTGACATAGACTGTAGCAAGTATCCAAAGAACCGCCATATGGAGGAATAGCATACACTTAGCAGCTTAATTTCTAAATTTCTATTGAACAGTGTCTCAATTCAGCAGCAGAAAAAGGGTGCTTCATGGGGAGACTTGAGTGAGGAAAGAATGGTGTGACTTTTTTGAGTAGATCTTGCGGGTGCAAACAGGAAAGGTTCGGAAGAGAGAGCTGTCTGTAGTGGGGAGAGAGACATGAATCCAGGTGTAAACAAAACTATTTCAGTTTGTTACTCAGTGGTGAACTGACTGCTGGAACTGACTAAATCAAATATTTTCAACATCTCACTAAAGAAATGACCAGTCCAAGGAAGGATAAGTAACACTGGCCTCTTTTACTTAAGTAAAATAAAATAAAAGTTGGACAGGAATCGAATTGTCAACTGCAGTTCTGTACACAGTATAAAGTAGATGTCAGCAACACTGGCATTTTGTGCTACACCCTTTTCTTTTCCCTTGCCTCAAATTAAAGTTTAAGCATTAAAACAGAAACCATGCAGCATCCAGGCTCTGTTTCTCAGTGAACCAAGAGGCTATCGTGATGTTCATGGCGTGTTGTCTCTACATCGGTAGCTACAAGTGCTTCTCCCAGGCTGCAGAGATCACTGGGAGCTGCTTTCTCTCAGGAGACTGGAACTGCCAAACCTCAGCCCTATTACACACTATTCAAAATCAGTCCACTTAGCACCTTTGACTTACAGCTGCGAGGGGCTGACACCCATTGGAGGGTGACCTGGAAAGCCTTACAGGAACAATGTAGCTATCCATACAGGAGAAGCTGATAGAAAGTATTTTAGCTTTCAAATCTTTATGAGGATCTTTGTGAATCGAGTGCTGGGGTTTTTGTCATCAACACCGATAAGCAGAGAATTGCATCTGTAATGGCAGAAGATGGCAGGCGTTAAACTCTGAAATCTGAAAGGGTAAAAGGGGAAAGTAACAATTTCAAAGTTAGTGGAGACTACATGTCCAAAATAAAAAAGGGATGGCTGCTTTTGTTTTCAATAAAGTCATCCTCCCTCAACTCCACAATAAAGCACAAGGATGAACAATGAGAAGAATATGTTAGGGGAGGGAAAGAGAATGATGGGGGGAATAATAATCATCTGTATAGAAAGTAAGCACTTAGGATCCCACAATCCTGCTCTTTTAAACAAATGTTGACTTTGGTTCTCTGTTTATGGATTCGGAGAGGAAAAATCCCTGAAAATCTATTTCATTTGAAGTTACTGAGGAAAATGCCACTGCTAGATTCTCAGTACTTCAAACTAATCATGAGTATTGATACTTTGAATATTTCATGTGGCCACACATGAAATATTGATAGATAAATATAACATTATATTAGATAACCTCTCATCCTCAGCTCTGCTGTGTTACTGTGTTTTAACTCATGAGCTATTTTTTCATTTAGTTGGGGCATATGTGAAAGGGTCTTCACCTGAGTAGAAAACAATTACAGTTCCTTCTGTGTTCACAGGTTTTGGATGCAGTCTGAATCCAAGAAATATGAAGAAGAGATGCCTTCTCTGCACTGGGGGATAGATCCTGTATTTTCTGCATTTGCAAGACTCTATATTAAAGATATTACAGAAATGAGAGAATCTAAACAGGTGCCAGGTATGTATTTATTATAATTGATTTTTGTTGTGCTTTTTATGAAGGGTTTGAAGAATACTTCACGAACATCAGTAGTTTTCCATATGCTTAAGCTAAGTGACATTAGTATCTTTTAACAGTTCTAAGAACAACAGGTTGTATGTGAAATGTATGTGGAAAATAAGGTATATTTGTTAAAATGGCTTTTCTTTCTCTCCAAAACCTCTTTTATGTTAAGGTAATGTTGTGTATCCTCTGTGTGGTAGTGCTTGTTATATTCTGATAAAGTTAATTCTAGAAAATGCTGCTCCTTTCTGGCCATACGTGTTGTATCTCTCCACTGGCTCTACATTTTTTTGCAAAATTTTGACAGACGGATGACATTGCTGGATGTGTGATTTTGCTTTTTCCTATGGATATTAATACATTATAAAACAGATACAAGTTTTGAGGTTTTGTCTCCTATTTCTAGATATGATAGATAGATGTCATTCTTCATACATTGCAACAACCTTATAAATTCTGGCCTCCATGCTGGATGTTACCCTGCACCTTTTCTTTCTGAGCAACTGCTGGCAATGTCTGCTTTGCAGTCTGTGTCCTGCTGGTCTGCAGCCAGTGTCACCCACATGTGAGCATTGGCTGAAGCAGCACAGCTCTGACCTTGAATTGTTGTTTTCACTACACAGACTTTAAATAGACTGCAGTGGGTCTTCTGCTGTGGAAGGGTTCATTACTCCCAACTGAAGCTTGACAAGGTGCAAGATTATCAGAGAGGAACCCACAGAACTTAGAATTAATGAGGAAAAGCAGTAAACCCTAAGCAGAGTGTGTGTCTTTGGTTTGGTTTTGGTGTTTTGGTTTTTTTTTTCTGTCCACAGACACAGAGCACCTCTGTTTGGCTCTTTGAATATGATTTGCCTTGTAGGTTTTGTTATTCTTCTTCAGTTTTCTTTAACAGCAAGGACAACAGCAGTGCTATTTTTGCAGAAACAGAGGTCTTTTTGCTCTTCTCACAACCATGTTTATGTACATAGGGACTTCACAAACCACAAATAGCAATATACCTATATCTTCGTTATTTAACGTGGTGGGAGACTTTTGTCTTAAATCCATTGCAAGAATTAGGCTACAGACTGTTGTTCATGTTTGTCCTACAGTAAGTTTTATTTAGAGGCCTTTTTAAACTGTCTTCTAGTAGTACTGGTGTAGGAAATGCATCTGGTAAAAACTGTTCTTCCTCAGTTACAGATATTTTTATTGTTTTCAAACAAAATACAACACAATTCAATGCCAGCAGAATTGGATTGTGGTTTGGACTTGAGCATTAGTACATACACATGTGAAAATATATTCAGAATAATTAACCTTATAAACACCAACAAACGTTTCATGATAGCAGGAGCAGTCCTAGAAGGTACAGTCCTGCTCTCTTTTTTTATCTCTAAATTACCTGAATTTCTCTTCTTACTTCTCTTCCTGTTCTTTTACTTAACTGACTTGGCTTCTGCTTCAGGAACTTTTTCAGTTTTGTTATTACCTTTGGGTTTTTTTAAGATGATCCTAAGGATGTGGTATCTGTCATGTCAAGATATCAGCCTTTACAGTTAGTACGTTTGAGCTTTCTCCACTTCCTGTGCATCTGGCATTCTGCACATTTAAGCTTGCTTGTAATCCTGTATCATTTTCTAAACCAAACTTCAAATAAAATGTAATTTCCTAGAACCAGCATCCTGAATTTTGTTTATTTTCCTGGTGCTGTGTATATACCAAACCAGACGTTTTTCAGCCTATCTTATTTATTGGCAACAAATGATAGCACAACAAAAACACTAAAATTAATACCTTTTGGGGAAGGAAGAATGTAGGTGTTTGTTGTCAATGCTTCCTGCCTTTAATGGGCTTTTAAAGACCAGCTGAAGCTAAGTATATGATTGGCTATAAATCAGTCATTAAGTAATGGTAATTAAGAATGAATGAGTGCAAAACAAAAAGTTGTAACTAGGAAGAATGGAAAGAAACAGACTGAATGTCAGGAAAAACATCCCTAGAATGACATCTGTTAGACCATGGCACAGCCTTCCCAGGAAAAAGGTGGGATGCCCTTCACTGGGATTGTTTATATCCTGACTGTACAGATTGCCAGGAATTTACTGTACAAAATGGTCTTGTATTGGCCCTGAGGAAATGGACTGAATGACCTAATGAGTTTTTTTCTTTCCATTTTTAAGCATTAGGATTTGATGCCACAGTGACTAATCCCATAAAACAACACACAGGGAAGCAGTAAACCTGGCCAATTACTCTGCTGCTATAAATGGTGACACGAAGGCTGGAAAACCTCCCAGATAAAAACAGCAATTGTGTTGTCTTAGCAGCCTTGCAATGAGAGTGGGTGTCAAACTCAGTTGTAACACATAATCATATCATGGAAATGAGCTTTTCTCAGAGTTATCATGCACCACTGCTTTGTGACAGCTTATCAACGAGCAAAGGAAGCTGCAAATAGCATAAAAGGAGGTAATAATAATTAAAGCAATGGCAAACAGCACAGTAATGCTGGTACAGACATGACCAGCACTTGCCCTAGAGAGCTCTCTATCTATAGCCCCCTGTAGCGCTGCTGTGGCTGTTGTGGCAATGGCATATTGCTCTGTGTGTTGTTTACTGGGGTACTAGGAACCGCACTGAATATGTTTGTCCATAGCTTCAAATATTTAAAATATTTTTATTGCTACCAATATGGACTTAATTTGAACAAATAAACTGCCAAAGAAGTAATTTACACCTTGAAGTCAAGTCCAACAACTTTTAATAGGTCAAATATAATTTCATTCTTCAAATTAATTTGGGTAGTTTCTCGGAGAGTAAGGGTGGAGTTCTATGTGAATTTATGGGGATGGAGAGAACCAGTTTTATTTGGTCTCTGTCATCCACCAAAACTCAGCTTACTAACTGGGAAACGAACATAATGACATGTTGCTTGTTTGCATAATCAGGAGCTTGGAGTCTCTGCTCTACACACTTACCCTGAAACTAGCCCAGACCTTTTACAGAGATGTTGTAAGATTCAGTGAATGACTGCATACACTGGGAGCATCTCCACTGGGGGTTTGTATAGCAGTGTTTATCTGTGCCCTGGTAAATGGAAGGAGAGGCAAGTGGACAGACCTGCTAAACATTCTCTGTGCCAGACCTGACCAGTGACTGCATGATGAGTATAGCCAGATCTGAGATGATAGCCATAGATGCATCCTCAAAACATTGCAGTGGATTTTCATGAGCAAAACTTCTGTTTATGAGCTGCTTGGCTGATCACCTCTGATTTCTTCTGAAACTTTGGTGTTTTCTCTCTGTCTTGCGTGAAGAAAGTTAATTCCAGGCTCATTTAAGGCTGCTAGCTATGTAGGACAAGTTATTTTTGGATTTTGGTTTTGGTTTTTTTTTTTGTACAGAACATTTTTCTGACTCCCTTGCTGCCATGTTTCTCCCTCCCTTTGTAAGAATAACACTTGCCACAGTGTATGGAGCCAAATGTTCCCTTCTGAGTCCCTCGAGTTATCTAGTTTTCAGAAGACAGTTATTGAACATCCCAGATGGCTTATTTCAGTAAAGCAGCAGTATTTGAAAACTGAAGAAAACACATTCACTGAAAACTAGCCAGCCCAGGGTATATTTGGAGCTTATTGCCCTATTTTCCTCCTGCTGGTGGACTGTGAAGCCTCAGTGTATGATGTTTACATTAGTGTTTGTTAACAACATTTGTCACCCTCTTGAAAGGGATTACGGAGGGAGGCAACCTCTGTGCTGTCAGAGTCCACTGGGCTCTGATTTCTCACTGTTTCCTGGACATGTTTCTAAGTGTTATTCAAGTTATCTTTATAGATGCGCAGAAATAGCTTTGAAGGGATGTTTTTAGAATGTGTGTTTTCAGAAACTGAAGTTCAGGATGCAGTCCACAATGACTGCAGTAGTGTACTCTGCAGTCTGAGAGGGCTGTTGCTCTCCCCCTGCCCCCATGGCTCCTGTTCTTCTAGAAATGAAAGACAGAATTATGTTAGTTTTCCTTTTGGAGGATCTGCCTTAATCAGTCACAGCTGCATTGTGAGAAGCTCAAACTGCTTCCTTTGTGTTCTATTATTTATTCTGAAGCCTTATGAAGATATAAAAAAACCCAAAACCAAACAACAAAGCAAAGTAAAACAAAAACCCAAATAAAGCAACAAAACAAACAAACAACCCCCCCCTAATGCCTGCAGCAAACAAACTGTTTTTCAGATCCAAACGTGCAAGAAAGCAAGAGGTTAATAAGGTTATGGCACCCTACAAAAGCAAGCTTTTGGTATCCTAAGTAGAGCTGATACTTTCTCCTTTTAGTGTTCCTAGTCACCAGTGATTTAGGGTTTTTTTCCTGTGTAGGCATTGTATAATTTAAGATATATTAAATATGTAAGAAAGTGAGTTTTTTACTGACAAATGTGACTATGTAGGGTAGGGTGTTGAAAGAAATAGTTACACTAATCAAGAATGTTTTGTGCCCAGGTATATTCTTTTATAATGGACATCCAGTAAGACAGGTGGATGTTGTTGGGATAGTGGTTCAAACGAAGGAGCGAGAGGCCTTTTATAATTATGGAGGTAAGGAAAATTTATTTCTTCCCTTCTTCTTGCACTTACCAGCCTTCTGTCTTAGTTACTGCTAGAACTGAAAGGTTTCCTTGTTTGATCATTGTCTATTATTGAAACAAATGTGCTCTTATCCTAATAAAATGTGTATCTGCAGCTGAGATTACTTGGCAAATGTAGGGAAGCTACTGTTTATCTCCGCTTCAAAAATAGAGAATTAAATAGTTAACACAGAGTAATTGATTCATTTGGGGTCATGTAGCAAATCTTAATTTTGGTTGTTGCTTTGTCACTGGACTCTACCACTTTCCCCTCCTATATATGCAGTTCTTTTGATCAGATGCAAACAGATTTAATGGTGCCCACAAATGGGAAATCACTTCTTCCATATTTGAACCTTAGAAATCCCTTCTGAATTTTTGTATGTCTTGTCATTTCTTGGACCAAACTTCTAATAACAGTCAGGAGCTTGTTTATGTTTTGATGCACAAGAGTCTCAACAAATTAACTCAAGCATCATAGTACCAGTCCTTGCCAACACCAGCTGGGAGTTGTCTCCTCCCTATTGCTTTTCCCAGTATTCAATTTTATTAATATGGAAACATCTGATTGTCATTTTGTTCAGCTGTCTTTTACATCTGGAGAAAAAGCAGAGTGGAGCAGTGGTGATGTGGCAAGTTTCAAAAGGTGGGGGAAGGTCACCTCACAGTAGGAAGGGGGAGCCAAATGTACAGATCCTATTGAAGCCCTTATGCCCAGTGCCTTCCTCTGCCATGGATTTTCACCTGGTGGAGGTAAGTCTCCTTCCCAATTCCCTTCCTTGTAAAACTGAGTCAGCTGCAGTTCCTTGACCCTCGGGACTGCTGTGAAGATACAGCTGACAACTTAACCAGGTCCCAGGTTCCCCAGCATCAAACTGCTGCAGAGTGGCATTGACTGCAAATGCATTTATCACTTCAAGAGAACAGAGGAAGACAGAACCAAAATGACCAAGACAAAACCGATTCCATGGGCAAGGGTTTTCCATGCTGCTCTCAGCATCAGTTTAACAACTAAACCTGTTGAAAATGTTTGACTGAGGCAGAAAGTGGAGGAATAGAAAGAAGAAGAAACTGCAGAGTAATGGAATTAAGGCCTTAGATCAGCCTGCCTTCAAGTGCAGCTCACAGTGAGCCTGGCTTCCTGCTGTCCTTTCAGGTCCAATTCCACTCTTTGTTCCAGCAGTTCCTGGTTTGAGTTTTCAGGCTACCTGCCAGGGTGTCCCTCCCCAGCTTGCCCTCCCTTTCAGGCAGGCCGACTCCACCAGTGCAAAATTGTAACTTCTTAGACAGTTTCCTGCTTGTAACTTCTTGCATCTCTCAGTTCAACAGACTCTGGTGAGTCACAGGGGTTGCATCAGTTGCAGTGCCACACACTGCTCGGGACTTGCTCACTTTCCATCTGCTTAAAAGTGACTTACAAAGCAGTTCCCCCTTTGTACTTTACCTCTGATACGGAACTGAAATGTCTTTGTGTCGCTGGCATGATCCCCCCCCCTCCATTTCCTTTCTGTCTGCTTCAGAATACACACCACTCACTTTAGAGAATCTTAGGTCCTCTGCTGAAAACTACAGCCAGAACTGGTGACAAAATCATAACTGTAAAAAGGAGTTCATTGACTCTTTCCTGGCTTAAAAAATAAAAATTACAGCTGTAAAACCTGATTTCGACACTTTGATTTGATTGTTTATTGTTATTTTTATAATAAGTTAGGAGAAAGATATCTAATTAAAATGTACCTTTGATCAAGCTCATATTTTAGCTAATGCACCTTTCTGACCTCTTTTTTTCTCCTTTCCTTTTTAACAAAACCAAACATCACATGTGGTTTTATTTGTACTCGAAAACTGATTTGAAAGGTTGAAAGGCAGTTGCCTTAAAATCAAATTTTAAAAAAATCACTAGCATCTCAGTAGGTTCATGCAGGCCTGACAAGAGCCATACCCTTTTTGTCATAAAGAAATAAAAATTAACACAATTGTCTCATTTAACAGATAGCTTTGAGCTACCCTTCAAATAATCAAGCAAGAATCAAAGAAACCAAAGCCAAACAAACAAAAACCAGGAAAAAAACCCCAACAAACAAACAAAAAGTAAACCCACAGAAAACCCAAATAAACAAAAGTTTAAATCCAAAGAGATGAGGAAGGGCGGCACGGGGAGCACAGGAAGTTTTCAAAAGTTTGTAGACCCCTTGAGTGCATTTAAAATAGATTAACATTCTCTTGTCTCATTAGCATACAATTGCAAGAGTTCTCATTCATCTGCACTTCAGGAGTTGCTTGTCTTTTTGCTCAAAGCTTTCATCTATGAAATTGAAAAATTTGTTTCAGAACCTTGCTCTGCTACCAGTTTCCTTGTGTGGTCAAGTACAGGTCAGTCTCTCCAGGACTCTGTCTTCAGCTGTTACATTGAGGAGGTGAAGTCTGGCCTCCCAGTCCTTCAGTCTTGTTTGGTTTGTTTCCAAGCCCTTCTTGGGAAGCCTGTCTGTCTGAGTTGGTGCAAGCTGGAACATCTAGGAGCTGTGGGAATGCAAGAGTGAAATGTCATCTGCCCTGCTTCTCGTTGCCATTGCTGGCTTGCATGGATGGCTTGGCATGGTTTATGAGGGTTCTGACTCCTACTAAAATAGTTGCTGTCTGTCTGTACCAAGGAGAGGAAATCCTACCAGCAGATCGTTATCTGTGCTCTGGTACAAAATTAAAGCTGCTGAAATAGTTGCAGACACAGCAGCTCAAAACAGAGATAGCAGAGAGGAGCATAGCTTTGTGATGGAATTTGGAATTGCCTGCATCTTAAAAATGCTGTAGGTTTGCTAATAGGAATGTGCAGCTAAACTACTCAGAAACAGGAAGGCAAGACAATGATTTGAAATTAGACCCCCCAAATAGGGAGATTGTTTTAAAACACGTGAGACGATGCAAAGGCATTTTGCTTTGATGTTATGGTTCTCAGAGGAAATGACTGCAGGTACCAATCAGCACCTTCCTGGTAAACATTGCTGTTACTTTTTTAGTCATGGATCTAGTTTAAGGAGCAGAAGAAAATTGCATGTTTCCATTTGTGAGGAGTAGAATCTCAGTCTTGGAGATGTTACATTAAAGAAGCAAGGTGCTTGAAGCATTGGCTGGATGATCCTTGACAGACATTTAGTGCCTTTCTAGTGTTTGTTGCACAGGCTGTCTATATATATACAGTCCCTTGATCTACAGAAAATTGATTCTTCTGACAGTTTTTAGTTTCCTTTGAGTTTTCTCTTTTCCTGCTGTCATCGATAACGCAGTGCCTGGAGCAGAATCGTAAAACTTATTTTCATTGGATACTGGCAAAACAGGAAAAACAACTCCATGCTCAGGAGAAGGTGTTGAGCAGCGGAAGTGGCATGCATGCCACCAGCACCTACACCTTAAGTTGGGAATTCCTGGCTTAGAGCAGAACCACAAGCATGTACTGTCTTCTGTCCTTCCTGCCTAGAGGAGCTGCCTTTCTGCTCACTGGACATCATCTTATACGGGAAAGGCCAGAGGCTCTGGGCACAATATTGGCATGGAAACCAAAGCAGCTGCAGGTAGCAGCACTCCTGGTTTATTTACATGGTTGTACCCCCGAATGTTGAAGTGCTGTTTCCTCACTGTAACGGTAATGCTTCTGTGGTTTGTGCCTGGTTTCCTGTTTCAATTTGTCTGACTTCAGCTTTCAATACTGATTCTTCTTCGGACTTTGTCAACAAGATTGAAACCCCTTAGTATCCAATATATGTACTGAAGTCTCATCATTTACATTAGTGCTTGATCTTTCTTTGAGAATATACATGTTACTTTGCTGACTATGCACATAAGCACATCTGGTGCTAAGCTACTTCCATGTCTGAAATTGTGGAAATTATTTCAGATATGTAAGTAGGGTTTGGACACCCACTTTCCCTTTCAGACTGGTTGGAATGAAATATCCTTGGCAGTTAACTCCCTACATATTTATGTACCTTCACTTCTTGGAACATGACTACCTGCTTTCCTATTCTGTAATTCTTGCAATTTTTTTTGCAGTGGATGATAGTACTGGAGTTATAAATTGTGTCTGCTGGAAAAATCCCATGGTAGCAGAAACACCTTTATCAGGTAATTTATCAAATAAATAATTCCTCTTTTGACTGTATGTTTTTACTTATGTCTGTTTTACATAATTTAGTAAGTGATCAAGCTTGCAGAAGAGCAAATTCGACTGTTCAATTTTTTTTTTTTTTAAAACCACCACATCATACAGCCTGGGCCATTTTGGGAATTTTCTATTAGTTTTTGTGTTGTGTTCAATGGTGATGCCAATAAAACCATTACATTATGTCCTATCCCTGCCTTTTACTTATTTGAGTAATATGATATTTCAGTTCTATGCTGTGACATTGTTCAGAGAATTTGCCTCTTAAAGTTCTTTCTGTGACTTCATCTAGTAAGGAGCTAGGCTGGAAATGTGCCACAACTTCTGTTTCCAAAGTCAGTCCATTGACCTGCCCTTGTGATAGTGGTTTCAGGATTTATCCTCACTTTGTTTGTATTCATATTCTGCTCATACAGACTCTGTGAGCAATGAATTTGAAAGCAGCTTCAAACACAGTAGGAGGATGCCAGCAGTCTTTTACAATTTGGGCAAGTACTAAGTGTGCAGTAATTGTGCATTTGAAATGAATGTATTATTGCACTCACTAACAGAACAACTCACTAGTGTCTGGCTGTCTCTTTGCTTTTTCTCTCCCACTGTTTCTTGTAGATCAAAGTACAGAGTTCTTTCTACTTTGGATCTTCCTGGAAGCCCATGTTGTGGATTGACAACCCTAATATGGAGCTGATCAAATCCTACTGAAATAAATCTTACTAGTGTCATCTGCAGTGTTAGGGATACATATTAATAGAATGAAGAAAGGAAAGCTTGATGTAAAAGTTAAAAACTCTGATGTCTGTGGAACAAGCCCATTTATACAGACAGATAATTGATACTTATATTGAACAATGATATGACAGGTGGTACAAATGGTCCCAACTGGAATGTAGAAGACAGCTCTGACTTTGGAGAGGTGATGATCTGGCACAGCTCTCAGGAAAAAAAGGAGACGCACAATCAAATCAGTTTTGAGGAACTTAAATGAGGAACTCAGATGCATTAAAAGGAATTGCATGCAATACTGCTTCAAATAGAATGAAAGCCAAGAATGCTTTTCAGCCTTGTATTCTTGTTTTACACATACATCAGTAGTGCTTGGATGGACACAATGCTAATAATGGAGATGGATTCATTTGTACCTGCTAAAGAAAGCTCTTAGGGAGCACAGGAAACTTTCTTCCAGCCTTTTGTAATTTTGATCAGGGATGTTTGGAGCATTAATCAGGTTTTAAGTTATGAAGGATTTACTGTCCTGCAAAGCTGTGTTATGTAAATGTCAAGTTCTGTCAAGTTGCATTCACCTCAGTTGCATTCACCTCAGTGTAGACATCAAATTGCATCACATGAATGCTTTGGCCCCACCTCAGATGACTCATTCTTCTTTTATATAAAAAGTTCAGCTGACTTTTCTTTTCTCCTCTCGTCCATCTTAGCATGACAAAACCAAAAAACAACAAAAACCATTTCAAATTTGTTTCAATTTTCCAACCCATCTATGACATTTTCAGTGGTAAATCAGTATCTCCTCCCTTTTATATTTTCCCCACGTGAACTATTTAAGTAAATATAATACTGTAAACTAACTTTGTCACCCAGAAGTTTTGCTACCCAGGATACATGGTGCCTGGGACCTTACCCATTTTTAGTAATATGACTCCTGTGCTGCTTTGGTGGATGAATGCAAAAGGACAATTAATGCATTGACTTTAATGTCTGACTCCTTTTCCCTCACTTCTTGCAGGTCATCCAAGCACACCCAGCAGTCTCACTGTGTTTGAACAGATGAAGAAACTTCAAGAAATAGTGAGCCAGAAAACCAAGCTGGAGATTGGGGATGTTGTCAGGGTCAGAGGTCACATCCGAACCTATAGGCAGCAAAGAGAAATTCAGGCTTCATGTTTTTGTGAGTGATTTGAATCTGGACATGTGTAACTAAGATGTCTGAATCTGTGAAAATATCTGAGCTGTATGTAATTAATTGGATATTTTCCACTTTATTTTCTGGCATCTCATTTTCCTAAGGATTTTCATCTGTATATCTTTATTTCAATTGTAGCAGCATAAGGCTGGAAGACACGCTATGTAATGTGTGAGATTAGATTGCCTGTAAACGAGGCATTCCTGGAAAAACTGTAGAAGCTGATTAGCATGCATACAAGAATACTGTGCAGATACTGTGGTTGGATGTCTGCAAGAGTGATTTGCTCTTCAGATTTCTCTGTGTTGAAGTGGAGCAGCCAAAGCCCATGGGAAGGGAGCTGGTGCCCTTCTGTGTCCCACTTCACCAAGGGCTCTGGGGGCTTTGGAGAAGCGGCTGCTGTTTGTCACAGCCTGTACAATCCATTCCTAGGGCAGGCAGCAGCAGATGGGCAGTGTCCCACTGAAGCCTGGTTTCTCCTAAGCTCCCTGGCTCTGCAGGATGAGGGAGAAGTTTTCCTCAGGCACAGATCTGCATGCAGGTGCTGCCTCTGTGTCTGACAGCTCTTTGGGCAGCAGGGCTCTGCAGCCCACTGCTTATGCTCTAGGAGCTTCCAGTTACATAACTTCTTCTCAGTTCCGTGTCTGTGCTGTTGTGTAAGAGCTGGTTTTCCCCCGTGAGATCTTTCAGAGATAATACTGAAATTATACTGAAGAAAAGCCTGTCTTTTAAAAACTCTGTGTAAGTCAGATAAAAAGTCTAGATTTTTCAGCTCTAGCTACAATTTGAAAAGGAGTTCAGCCCTCCTTTGCAGACAGAAGATTTATGAGTACATACAACCCATTCATGGGTAAGTAATAATACCAAAGAGAGCCATGCAATTCAAGTAGCCTCTAAATTGCTTTCACTTTGGCCCAAATAAAGCTCCTTACTATGTGTTAACTGCATTTAATGGCTAAAGACTGCTGAAAGGTAAAATAGAGATCATAAATTCTGTTTAAATAAGTTGTCAGACAGAAGCATAATCTGTAATGCACCACAACAGGCTGTTTTATCTCCTTGTAAACTGTAAAAGAGGGATTGGCCTTTGTGGTTTTGTTTTTATAAAAACCACAGTGAACAAAATTTGCCAATTTAATACTGGCTATGAAGCTCTGTAGAGCTGCCTCAGGTTTGCTTGCTTAAAAAATTGTATGGCAGTCCTGGCCAAGTCTACATGTTGTCATTGCCTCTCCAGATAAAGTGGATGATCCTGTGTGTGATGTCCAGATTTCAAGAATGCTGGAGCTCCCCTGTCTCTATAGAGAAGTTTATGACAAACCTTTCAAGGGCCCTGAAGAAATACAGAGGTAAATGCAGTATCCAGACTGCTGGTCCTGGGGAAAAGTGTGGGATATTGCGATTGTTTACTTGTTGTTGTAGTAACTCTGGAAAAAAATAAAACAGGGCCTGTGATTTAGACTGCATAAATATACAGTAGCAGTCTGCTTTTCTCCCAAATAATTGGTGATCCATACAGATGAGATACCTGTCCATGATCTGAGGAAAGAAATATAATGCTGAACTAAAGTGAGTATTAGGAAGGAAGTAAAATACTGTGTACAGATACCTAGTGAAAAAAGATAGGATTTTGAGCAAGATTTGGGGCTGAGGTCAGCAGAGAGGATGGAGAAATATCCTTGCCTGATGTTGTTTTATCTGTAAGGTTAAGGAGCTATTTCACTGAAATGCTCTCCTGCCCTTGTCATTGTCAAATCACAAATACATAACCTCAGTAAACTGAGTCAAACACCCACTCCTGTACTCAGTGTCAGGGTAGCTGGATGCTTATTGGGAGGCCTGGTGCATGGAGTGTGGTTTCATATGGCTGTCGGGGCAGTCACAACACACACAGACAGTGCCTCTTTCAAGGGCCAAAAAGCCATTTATTAAACAAATCAGCCTCTTTTATACACCTTTTGTATGTTATCATTCATGTTACAGATTCATTGGCTGCTAAACTACTACAATAGACTCATTGGCTATTATTAACTACAACATACTACCATTGGCTACCTATAGCATAAGCATTCAAGCATTCAGAAAAATAACAGGTGCAGATATGTTGCTGTTTTCTCCTTCTACTGTTTAACTTTCTTGCTTCTGGTGATACTTACATTCTCATGGGCAAAAACTAATTGTTTTTCTCCTCATGGACTTTCCTCACAGTCCTTCTCTAGCCAAAGTAACAGGCCTGAGCCATAATTTTACAAAGGCAACAAGGCCTTCATTTTATAAGGTTTTACTTAAATGCCACAGTTTCAGAGACTGCAGATCTTAAATCCACAAAACTGTAACAGCAAATGATTGAAGAAGAACAGTTTAATATTTATGCATGTAAAAATGTTCTGTTTTAATTAAGGTTTTAAATTGAAATTCTTTCAGGACAGTAAAACATCTTTTGACCTTTGAGACCAGTCTAGTGGACTGACTATGTAATTATTCTAAAACCGATTTCTTGCCTTTTGACATGTTCTGTGTATCCTTGTAGTGGCCTGGAGGGTCAGAGTTTCTCAATCCATATGCTGCATGAGAAAGTGCAAGGCTTTCTATTAGAAAACAAAATTCAGACCTTTTACCAGCAGGAGCTGGAGACTGTTGATTCTCTGGTGTCTCTGGCTGGTGTGCATCTACCCAGCCCCAGCTGTGAGGAGGTGAGTGAATGCACCTGTTCCAAGCTTTTAGTGGGGGGAAATAAGACTGTGTACTTTTTTTAAGCATAAGTAGATAAGAAACTGGTGTCTTCAGAGGATTCAAAATCCACTAATGCTTTAGCTTTATGCATAAATTATTTACAGAGCTTAAGGAAATCTTGTTACTTTAGACATATAAAACTGGGCTGAAAAAAGTCATGTAAGAACATTCAGTTATTAGGGGTAATCTTGTGTTAGGGCTGAGCAA
This sequence comes from Corvus cornix cornix, assembly GCF_000738735.6. NCBI lineage: Eukaryota > Metazoa > Chordata > Aves > Passeriformes > Corvidae > Corvus > Corvus cornix. The sequence goes on from NC_046336.1 coordinate 11,917,768, forward strand.
TCTTACAGCCTGCAACAGCCATTACCTTATTTAGATTTGTAAATAGTAACAGTGTCAGGAAAAGAGATCCCTTTAAGGTGCTTGAGTTCTTTGGGACAGATGTTTGAGATCCTGAATCTGATCAGGAGAAGGGAGCACAAAGTTTTTGTCTTGTTTCTCATTTGGAGGTCAATATATTAATAGACATGCAGCTTTCAAGGGGAGGTTATGGTGAGTGGATGAACAGTGCTCCCTGCTACATGTTTCTCACATTGGAAGTCCCTACTTGTGAAAGACCATGATTGAAAGGATGAGAAGGTGGGATTAATCTGAAATCAGTTTACAGGCAGTTGCATGTAACCAAACTATTCAGAAACTTTCCAATGAGTTAGTAACCTCTTGATCAGCTGCAGAATGGGAAACAGAACAAAACCCGTTTTTTAAAATAGCTTTATATTACTGTATTAGTTGGATAAATTACAAACCAGATTCTCAACAGGTATGAAGCAATAAATTTCTGCAAAACTAACAGTTACATCTTTTACCATGAAAGCAGTGGCAACTGAAACTTAAGATGGAGTGTTGTGATTCACTTGTTTACTTTTTGGTTTTCTGTAGAGGAATAAATCCCTGGCAGTCTTTTTCACTGCCTGATTTTGATGTGCACTGTAATGTTAAGTGCTGTGTTATGTTGACTTCTAATGTTTGTTTAATTCTTAAGTAACCCAAACAAAACAACACATAAACCAGTCCCTTGCAGATGAGGTCAAATAGTAATGAAAAGTAGCTCTTTTCTTGTTGGCCTTGTTGAACTGCTGCTGATAGCTGTTGTTGATAGCTGGGTTGGGGGGGTTTTTTGTTTTTATTTAAGGCTTTTTTTTTAGGTTTGCTTTAAAACAAACATGGATATTAATACTAACAGGATCTATTCTCATTTTAGACAGAAAAGTTTGATAGTAGATTATCTAACATGGCACCCAGTACTTCTAAACTAGCTGGTACAGTATGAAAAGTTCCCAAACACTTTACATTAAAGGAAGTCGTGGCCATTGTGTCCAATACTGGAAACTTAAAAGTTTCAGCATTTATAGAAAGATCAAGATAAATAATTTACAAAGCCATTTAAAGTAGGAACTGGTGCAGAATAAACATAGAGAGACTGAAAAAAACCCCAAGAAAACTCAACCCAAACAAAACACCAACCAACCAAAAATAACCAACTCAAAAACCCCAAACCAAGAAAAACAATGTAGCATCAGTATTGCTAGCAGTCATGAAGAGCTATCATAATAATTAATAGTTGCTCCTGATCCCGATGCAAGGGTGTGAGTGTATGTCCCAGGAATTTGGGCTCACAGATGCTTATTTAGAAATTGCAGTTCTCCCTATTGTCCTTTACTATTAATTTCTTGCAAAGAAGGTTATCTGTTCTTGCATAAGAAAGGACCCACAGTTGTCAAGAGGCACAAATGCCTTAAGAGGAGTGCCTAGTAATGCTCTGGAAATGCATTTCCTTGTTCCTCTACTCCCTCTCTAGAAGGTGTCACTTTTCATAATTGGCAAAGGGTCAAGTACCCAGTTCTATCCACAAAAGTAAGTGTAATAGATCTGATTTCTGTCCCTCTTCCTTTCTTTTCTCTTCAGTAGTCTTTTGTTTTGCACTGCCCTCAAACCAGGAGGATAAATGGTGCTGCTGATGTGGAACAATGTTATTTCAGGCCTTTTTGGCAAGGCAGGAGCTACATGAGCCGACTCAGCTAGTTAGGCCATGCCACAATATGTATGCTTTTTCCCTTCTTGCCCTTTTCCTGGATGTAAAAGGATGAGTTATTTGGATGTCTAGCTAATTTTTTTATCCTGATCCCAGTGTTCTAGAGCACAGTTGCTGTTAAACTATTTGTTTCCTTTGTTTTCCTTTCCCTGTGATCCTAGAAGAGGTGGTGCACCCCCTTCCTCTCTTTCCCAGCTTTTAAAGTACTTGTGCAGTGTCCGTCATAGTGGGAGGGTGTCTCCCCATGGAATATTTTCTCCAGGGAGGTGATGAGCTACTGTGGGGTCACTGCAGTGGAGTGGAGCAGAGGGTGAAGATGGAAGGAGGTAGCTGGGATAGTTTGAGGTAGGCAGCATCTCTGTGTTCCTTTTCAGCATAACTGTGTAGCTGAGCCCTGTCTACATCCCATTTGTGTCCTACAATACCTCATTCCAGTCCTGATGCTGCCCTGGCCTGCCTCTCTGGAATAAATTTCCCTCTAGCAGATGCACATGGCAGAACTGAAATAACTTCCTCTTCTCAGATGTATACCAGGGAAAATTTAATTTTATAGTCTACAGATGATGAGGAAGAGAATTTAGCTACTTTTAAAAATAGTTAAAAATTAACAAATCTTCTGTGAGTTTCAAAGCCAGAGGAGCTTTAATTTGCATAACCAGTGCCCCATCTATCCCTAAGCTGTAGCCTTTTCCCTATCCCTTAAAACAAATTACTTTTGAGGCTGGAGGGGTGGGTACCAGAAGGAAGACTACAAGTAAAACAAGAAAATGTAATTTTGTGCTTAGAGAACCTCCAGAGTGTACTGGCTGGACTTAGGCAATTATGTTTGGCAAATGGACAAGCCTTTGGTTCCTTTTTTAAAGAAAGCTACATGTGAACTGGATCCATCCCGTTTCTCAGCTGGATTAAATGCTTTAAACCAGCCAGTCTTGAACCGTTTTTCTGCCCTTCTGCCATGCATAAGCTATAGCGTGTGCTATTTTAGTGCTACCATTCCAGTTTGTGAATGTCACTACCTTGGACACGTGACTTGAGTTGTGCTCTCTGGAGTGTACTTCTCTTGATTTGAATATTATCTCAAGGTCAGCAACAAGTAGTTAAAGCAGGGAGTTTTACAGTGTTGTTCACACTGTCTGTGCCTACCCTGTGCATTGTACTGTAGGTGTAACACAGTTCATTGTAAGTTCTTCATGCAGTGTGCTTGTCTTTCCACCTCTCGAGGAAGCTTCACTGCTGCTTTAAATATGTATATTGCAAAGCTTATTATAGGATTTCAGGACTGACATGTCCAGGATCACTATTACTAAAATTGTCACCTGCCTAAACCCAGGATTAAACATTACATGAGAAACTGCAAAGGGCGATTCCATGAGTAGAATCACGTGGTTGTACCAGCAAACTTTAACACCATCAGGGTGTGACTCATTATGAGGCAAAGGTTACATACTTCCAGTGTTTTGGACAGACTCACTAATTCCTGTACTACTTCATTTCTTTGACCTATTATTGATTGTACAGAGAATTTGTCTTGTTTTAAATATCTGAGAATAACTGGTTGCACAGCACCAGCCCACTAAACTGTGTGAGACCCATCGGATGGAATATATTGATTAAAGTACCAACTTAATTCTGGATACATAGATCCTTCTGTTGGCTTTGCTGCAGAGCCCTTGGCTGGTCTTGGGAGCAAGGGTAGTGATAGTAAAATTATTATTTAATAGCTGCTTCTGTCTCAGGTTACATACACACACACACGTTTTGCAAAAGAGATGACTGATTCTTAAATGCTCCTATGTTTGGATGTACAGCTTAATTTATTTGAAAAGGATATGATTTGGAAGAGAGGGGGAAGACTCAGCTGTTACTGCTTCAGAGAACCTGAAATGGTGCACCCTGAAACTAAGGCATGCCCAAGGAGGGCACTTTGCAAAAGGAGGTGTGAACATTGTGAGAGGTATTGGGGAGGAGAACTATTGACTTACGAATTTGCAGGATGAGATGCTGGAGTTACTTTGAGTGGACCAAAAGAGCAGACTAAGCAATTTTAGACTGTGTTGACAAAGAAACTTAATTGCAGCTTTACCCAGAGGAATGGGGAGGAGGAAGCATATTCTAGAGCACACTAGGAAAAAACCCCAAAATTTTCCTGTCATTTTATGGTAATATTAAACACCAATAATGTATAATATTATTACATTCATATATAATATTATATTATTAAAGTGGGCAGGAGCCCTAATTTTTTTTTCAGAAACAGTCCTTCTGCCATGGAGCCCTTTTCCGTGGATTCTGCAGCACATATGAGAAAGTGCTGATTTGTAGCAGCTGCTTACTTATTATAAGACCTCACTGCTTTCACTCTGTCGATGCCTTGACTTGCATTCTTAGTGATTCTGTTTCAGTATCCATCCAGGCTGAGCTGTGTGTCAGTTCACACACAGTCTGTTTTTAATTATCTCCCTTTTCTGACAGGATTTCAGTGGTAAGCCAAACTGAATAATTATTGTGCTTCTTTGGAAATATTTTTATCTTTTTTTCTCCCCAAATGCTTGCTTTCACATTAAAAATTGATCAGAGGCTTGAGTTGGTTGCTTTGCTAGCAATTTCTTACATTCTTGAGGATTTATTACTGCATTTGAGTGAGAGGCAAAGTCTCTTCATTTTACACATGGCTATAGGAATGTGCTTTTCCTTGAGCAAATATTCACTCTTCACTCAATCCTTCCTGCTGCATTTTATGGTTGTTTCTTCAGTTCATCAGAAGAGGCACAATGAAGAGAAATACCATAGTAGCATTAATGCTGTGACTGGAACGGTGTCCAGATGTATGGCCAAGTTTGTAATTAGAAGTAGACTCTGTTGTTATCCAGACTGATGGCTGTGGTGGACAGGAGGACAGACCAGGTTCAGGCACTGAATCCTTCAGTCTGAAGCACAGAAAACTGAACTGAGAATAAGAGCCATTGTTCTGTGTTAATTATCTTGAAGTATTCAGCAATTATTTTTTACTGGTGATTTGAGAGGAAAAAGAGAGTTAGCCGTTGTGGGACAGAGAGATGTGATTATGGCCTGTTGAAATACTGGGGGTGACCTGGAGGAACAGGATGCAGAAACTTGTGATGCATGCTAACACCAATATCCCTTTTGGATCCCTGAACTATTCCCACTTAGGTACCTCAGCTTCCAGGCTGTTGGAGTGTCACTTAAGAATTGCAAGTGGATTGAATGAATGTTTTGTGAAAAGATATTCTTCCTTTGCTCCTGTGGTGTCTGTTTCGCATATTCATGTGAATTCTTTCTAGTGCATGGTGATTGCCTGCTTTGCTCCCGGGGCTTCTGAGCTGTGTCTGGGGAGTGAAGTAGGATATGTGAAGTCTGATACTTTTCGTTCAGAACAGGGTGGGAGCATTTATGCTGATAGCTGAAGGAATGGCTTGGCAAATCTTGCTCTGGTTGCTCTGGTGTGGTTCTAGTTATCACATGTTGGTTTGTGGGAAGCAGTTTAGCTCCCTTCTCAAAGAAAACCACAGGGAGCACAGTATGCTCCCAACAGATGAGAAAACAGCTACTGGGGAGCTAAAGCAGTCTCTGTAGATAAATGGGAGGTTGAAGGCCACAGTAGGACAGATGGAGAAGAGTAAATCATAGTCTTGCTCTTATCTACCCATACTTTCCCCTCTCCACAACTAATTATTTTCTTCTACTTCCCTAGCTGTCATTCCGCTGTCTTAGCTCTGCTCTACTTCCAAACAAACCTTGTTTTTCCCTGTTGGCTTTTTTTTTCCCTCCCCTTCCTTCTTTCCTTCCTACTCTGTTAGATGTGTCCCAGACGTGGAACCCTGTGTTCTAAATAACCTCAGTTATGGACTTCCAGGCACACTGTTCTCCTTTCACAAGAAATTAATTTCCCACCTACCCTCAAATCTGAATCCTTTGTTTCCTAATTTCATATACCTGTCTTAATTTCTTGCGTGCTCTTTATCCTTTCATTTCATTAGGCTATGGAGAAAATCCTGAGAGCATGGCCAGAATGTTGGTAAAAATTTGGAAAAAAGGGGGCAAGAAACAAATACTGGTTTTGTCAGTTTTCTCCTTTCCCTGAAATCAGGAGATGGGAATCCAGTCCTCAGCACTTGGATTCCTTCTGAATATCATCCTACAAAACTCTTCCTACCCTTATTACCAGGAAAACTCTGGAAGTGAACAAAGCTTGATTAACAAAAAAGTCAAATGATCCGCAAGCATCACAAGTCCATTCCAAAAAAGAGTTCTTGGTACATCATCAAATAGCTACTAATCACAAAGAAGGCAGTTTAGAGATTGTGGTTCCTTAAGAATGGCACAAGTTTCTGGTGTCTGGGTTTTGTTTAAAGCTCAGAGATATTGGTTATTTCATACATAACAGATATGACTTGTGAATTACTAAATGAAGAAAAATGTGTAACAAATTTCATCTTAAAGAGGACCTGAAGTCCTCTTCCTCTTGAAAGCATCTGGAGCTTTTGCTGGTAACTTTGGCTGAGCTGAGATTTCTCACCATTTGCTTAATTCCTTTCTTCCCATCCAGGTGAAGTCAGAAAGTAACTCCAGTTCCAAAAGGATTCACAGTGTTTTTAAGGAAGCAATAAAGATGCTACAAGAAAAAGGAGTGGTTTTCCAGAAACGTAGTAGCTCCAAGGACTTATACCATGTAAGGAACTGAGCTGTGGTCGCAAACAAGTTCAGTGGTATGACTTTCATAATCAGTAAAGACAGTAAAAATATTGCAGAAATAGTAGAAAAGTTTCAGAAAGAGAAGCTGGACATCCAGGTGCTCTCAGTTTACTCAAAAGTCTTATCTGCATCTTACTTCACTGTTGATTCTACCTCTGTGTCGCCCACCAAGTTTTTCCAAGTTCTGTCTGTATTCACTGGGTTGCCAAACTTCTCTGATCCAGCTGAGCTCACTGAAACCTGGGACCTGGACAGTTCTCCTTATTGAAGTGGGTTCAAGCTTGGTGTACTACTGAGTCAGTCACCCTCCTCTGGGTCAGACTTAGTTGTATCATGTTCTTCACCTAACTCATGGATGCTGCTAATAGCAGTAAAAGTAATGCCTGAAGATCTGACGTTCGTTATTAGTCTTGGAGGCAGCATAAAATGCAGAATGTAGTTGTGACAGCGTTAGCTTAGAATACACCATGGCATTGGATTGTTTTTCAACAGCAAGGCCAGTTTCTTCTTTTTTCTTCAGGTGACTGACCATGATAAGGAGCTGTTTAAAGTGACCCTTGATGTGATTAAAGAAGACTGTCGAAAACCCAGGCGTAAGTAGCAGAGTGATCAAGCTCTGATGAGCTGGTGCAGATATATTGATGACAATATCTCCTTCTGCTGCTGTATTGGATATGCTGCTTGTCCTTACCCTTGAACTCGAGCTGTTGCTGGTGTAGCTAATCAGTATAGCTACAAGCATGAGTGCAGGAGCAGCTTCCTGTGAGCGTGGAGAGAGAAAGAGCAGGTGTGCCCAGCAGGAAGCAAACCTCTCTGATCTGAAATAAGCAGCCATTATCTTAGATCTATATCTTTTGAGAATACTTGGATTTTGGGAGGAACCAAATGTAATGAAGTCAGGTCACCACCTAGTAGTTGTTGCTTTGCACTCTGGAGAAGTAGCAAATCTTGCTGGTTCAGTCTCTACAGGGGAGTTGACACAAAAGTGACCGTGCAGAAAGGTGAAATCCCCGCCTCCTTTAAGTCAACAATAAAACTTGCTTAAGTCAGAAGATATTCTCTGTAGATTTTAAGCTCAGGTGGTTTTTCTTTGTAGTTAAGGATTTCAGTTGAACAAAGTCTACTTCTTTTCAGATAATGTGCCTCAGGTGGCTTCTGAGTTATCCCTGTCCCTCAAACCTATTGTGTCTTATTGCCATAGTGACAACTTGTTCTTGACTTGAATGTCTGCTAATTACACGGGTACATTGCTACAAAGTGTATTTCAATTCATGGGATAGAATGTGTCAGCAGGGATCACTAGCTGCCGGAGCGTAGCTATTTGTGGGATAGAACGTGCTTTTAGTACGGAATAAATGACTGACTGGAACATAAGGCATAAAATCTGAAATCGCTCATATCCCTATACTATCATAACTACAATAGCACTTGTAGGACCTGGTGTATGATGGTTATCCTGCAGTAAAAAAAAGGCAGAGGCAATATCGAGTCTATCTTAAGAAATGGTACAATTGTAGACAAGGTCTTGGGAGAAAAGGTTACTACTGGGCATGCAGGTTAATATGGGTTTGTTTGCCTGAAGCTGTTTCAGTGCAACAAATTAGTGTGTCACATTGTTTTATTACCTTTTATCCAATTAACAAACATCATTTCTCTAAAAGTCAAATCATTCCTTTGCTCATTTTATAAATCAGCTAGTTCTCCTGACAGCCTTTTTTTTTTTTTTTTTAATATAACTGTGCCACTATCAAGGCCAGAACCTCTATACAGTTGACAGAGGCACTGAGTGACTGCCTCCAGTTTGTTCCCTTCTTGTGCATTGTCACACTGGTAAAGTCATCTGTGATCCATGAAAAGTTGGGAAGTTCTTTCGGTCAGGAAAAGTCAACAGCTGAGAGTAATTTGTAGATCAGTGACAGAAATGACTTTGAAGAGTCCTGAGTCCTCAAAGGCATGTTTTCCATAATAAGCAGTTTAAAATTAGCAACTGTTGTACAAACCCTCTTGTTCTCCTTGAAGATTTCCCCTTACTTAGTTTCCTGCTGTAAAGAGGGCAATATCCAGGTCAGTGTCTCTATGCTGTTTTCCAGAAGGACCATTTCACTGTCCTGGTCATTGTCAGTAGAAGCAAAGCCAAGAAGCTTCAATCGAAACCAACAGGGCACGGCGGGTATTTGTTGTCAGTGGATGATGCAAGAGCGCGGAGCTCAGCGCGGCTGCCGGCCCCCTCTGCTGGCGGGAGCGCGGTCCCAGCCGCCCGCGCGGCTCCCGGGGGAAAACAACGACATGGGCATTCACTTCTAGGGCTTCCGCTTGTTTGTTGCAAGAAATTCCTACCCGTTTTCCTCCAAGAGTAATAGTAATCTTCCATGACAAGAAGGATGATTTATGAGAAATCAAACTCTTCTCTCCAATGAGTTACTTCTCTGCCAGTTTTCCAGGCAACGCCTTGCCCCACTGCTGTAGTTGTGACACGTTCCCAGGCCCAACCCTGAAAGTTTCAGCTGTCTGAAACTATTGTACATATTAAAAAAAAAAAATCTTAAGTGTGCCACTCAGAGCTGCACAAGCCCTGATGTGAAATGTGCCCACATGAAAATCCTTGTCTGTGGCTCCACTTGTAATTCCTGATCTTAAATGCACTCATGAGAGACCACTGTGGGTCCATCTAGAAACTTAATACAGCCAGACAGCTCATTTTGACTCCAGACTGAACTGCAAAATGGATTTGGTTTTTGTTTTGTTTATTTGTTTGTTTTATAAATTTGCTCTGTTTTTAGACTTAGATCAGACTAATGGTAGAGAGGACAAAAACCAGAACCACTTGAAGTCAAATTTGTCAGAATGTACCCTGTGTGAGACATCTGCAGTGGGCAAATGGTAGTTGTTCTGTAACTGTCCCCTCTGATGTTGGTTGTCAGGCAGGACAGTTAATCACAGCCTGGCTTCCCTCAGCTCCTGGACAAAAGCAAGAACCCAGGATGTTAGTGAAAGAGGGACAGGAGTGTTTTGGGGTTACTTAATCATTGTACACACCTGCAGCTACCCCAAAGTGCCATTTTCCACCAGCATCTAGGGGAAAAGTACACATTGTACTGTTAGGTAACACTTGAGTCATTAATGTAATTCATTGAGACTTAAGTTACTCTAGATCAGGGATGGGCAATTTGACCTTCTTATGACAAACCTATGACAAATGAAAAGTGCAGCTACCCATTTTGTTTGCAACCACAGTCAGTATGACCAGGTAGAGGCATTGTTCTGTTCTTTGCAGTTGCCTCTCCCAGGGTGGAGGACACATTTCTGGCTATTGGCTGCAAAGGTCTTTTTATCATGCTGGATACTTCTGACTCACAGCCTGATCAGAATTAGGCTGAACTGTTTATTTACCACTATCTACCAGTGATTTTTCTCAGCAGGTTCTAAGGCAGCTCTGGAGATCAGCAGATTCTAGAGTAGAGAATAACTAAAAAAAACTAAGGCAGCCACAACAAAATATAGGGCCCTCCCTGGCCCATGGCAATGTCTCAGTACCCTTATCAAACTTGCCTTGCATCATGTGAGCTAAGGAGAAGGAAAATAATTTGTGCTGATGTATCTGATCTATGCCTGTTTTCCATTGTTAGCCACTGAGAAGAAATATGTTGTGAACTTCAGCACTTGGGGGACTGGGAGCTTGCAGCACTGATGATCAGTGGGTTACAGGGTTTGTTGGAGGAAATGATTACTGGGGACAGCTTCAAACAGTGCTCCACCTGGCATAGAATAGCAGTGTGCAGCCATGAGGGACCTCTGTGCTTCCCCCTAGCAAAGGGGGTTATTTTAAACTTCTGTTCTCTTGTACATTGCAGGGCTAATTCCACTTAAAAGGAGATAAAATCTGATACTGATGTTCCCTGACTTTCTTTTCCTGTAATTGTCTGAGTATTCTGAGAGGCCGGGATGGGATCGCACTGCGAGGTGAATGCAATTGCAGTGCAGCAGTTTTTCCACAAGATGCCAGCGTTGGGCCAGCGGTTACAGGCCCTGGCCACGCACCTCTCTGCTGTGCTAGAGGGTTGTGAAGTTGGGTCTCAGAAAAATGACTTTCATTTGCTTCCTTCTGAAGTTGCAAAAACTGGATGGCCTGCACAGGTGGACAGTGGAGGTAGCCTTACATTATTAAACTCTTCATCAAGTTGTAGTGAATGAGCCTTGTATGTTAAGAGTTGGCAAGACTGAGTTATCTTTTCACCCTCATTACTACTGTTACAGCCCTGACACTTCCCAGAAAAGTCACTGGGAACAGTTGATAATTGGAGAACTGTAGGGACAGACAGGATCTCTTTCTTCCGAATATACACGTCTGCTTTAGTATCTAGGGCTCTGGGATTTTCATGACTGATCTGTATTACGATAGTTCGAAAGAGACAGACTGAAATTTTTCTTCCATTCCTGACTACATTTTCCTTTTTTCTGCAGATGCTGAAAAAGGCTGCCATTTCCTTCATGTCCTGAGTTGTGTTCGGCAGAGCTACAACCCCTCTCTGGATGAAGTGGTGATGCACCGTGTCTTGGAACTACTGGAGAGTAACAGTGATATTATCAGCACTATGGAAGGGTATTTTATGGTATTTTAAAGAGAAAAGATAACAAGGAGAGGTTGAGAGACTGTGAGAAGCTGTCATTAGCTGGTATGATCTAGATGGGGATAAAAAGAGCCTTCTGATTCTCCAGATGCTGGTTTTGTCCAGCTTCAGAGAAGTTGTTCAAATACTTGTTTTAATATTCTTGCTGACTTCCTTGCTATTCCTAGTGAAAGGTATCAGACTGATTCTGGACATTCTAATCTAGCAGGGGAACTGGAAAAGAAACTGGGCTCTTTCCTTGGAGTAGGATGAGGTATTGGCCATCCTCACATCTGCATCCAGTGGGCCTAAAGAAAAGTCACTGCTCAAGATCACTGTTTACAGCAGTGGTCATCTCAGGAGATTTTTTTTGGCTTAAAGACTGATCTTGCACGCTTTCATGTGGTAATAGCTGTGGATCTTTCTTTTTATGTGAACTTCGTAACACCTAGAGAAAGGACACACAAACAGAAGGATTTGCCTGTCCTTCCTGGCCAGTGCTGGTGTACCTTTGTCTGTAAATATGTACTCCTCAATCTGGACAGCTTTCCCACTACTAAAGCAGTCCTCACCTTTGTCCATAAAGTAGTATTCAGGAATGGGGTTCTGCATCCCTTCCCCATCCTGCAACCTTGCCCACTGGTTGCCAAGCATGTCTGCATTCCTCTGCATTCCCATCTGTGCTACTGATGCCTGTTGTTGTGGTTTCTCTTCAGACCAGAATTCTCAAAATCAGCTACTGTTTTGCTGTTTCAGTTGCTTCCTACATCACAAATGGTAAAACATAAATTAGATACTTTGGAAAAGAAAATACAGAAGCCATTGAGACCCACTGTAACCTCCTCTGCCTGCTGCCTTTTGCGTCTTTTATTCTTTGTCACTTTTGTGGTAAAATACTACCCATATCTGTGCTTGCAGAAGAACACAAGACATAGATGAAACAACGTTGGCCTAAAGCAGGTTACCATGCAAGATGTTTGATCTGGAATAATCACAACTCTGTTATGTGCAACAGTTAAAAAGCAAAGTTGTTCAATATTTATCCTTAGAGAGAGCTTGCTGCTGCAGAGGCTTGTCTGTTTAATTAATCTGTTTAATTTATGGTGTGGAGGTGAGACCTTTAACTTGAAAAGAGTACAAAAGATTGAATTTATCCTTCTTTCCTCTGCACCTTCCCTGTAATAGTTGAAACAGCAGACTCCCAGGAGGCAGCTGTAGTGGTAAAGCCCTATAAGGATTGACATAGCAGGGAAAAATAAACCATATGCATGAGGAAAGCCAGTGAGTAGCCCCATGTGTGCCAGCTCTCTGGTTTGTTATATTATCTGCCTCCCTCCAAGCCCTGGCTGCAGTGAGATATAGGCTAAGAGAAAGGCATGACAAAATATTTGGCATTTGCATTCAGAGGCCTGTGGAAAACTCTGGCCTTAAAGAGGTGGTAAGTTTGTTCGCAGTAGAGAACTATGTATGAATCATTCATTTGCTGTGTATTCTGTACTTGCTGCAGGACTCAAGAGTTGGTTTCCTTACAGATTTCCCTGCTCCTTACATTGCTGCTCTGCTCTGAGTCAGGTACCTTCTAGTCAGATCTTAATATGGGCCCTGAACAGGTGCTGAAGGGATGTACCTGTGCAGAAGGAAACAGAAGAGGATTAAGGAAGAGTTGTAGAGTGTTCCCCACTCCCTCCCCATGCCCTGAATATCTCTCTCTGTAAATCAGGGAAAGAAGGCAGATTCTGAGTGAAGTGATGCTGAGGGGAATTGAAGCTTTAATTTATGTTTCTGAGAGATCTGGTTGGCCACAGGGGAGATTTGCTTTTTAAATTCATGCTCTGATTATTGATCAGTTTGAAGTGATGCTTAAAAACAAGGGATGGAAGAAGTAGCTTGGAATATTGATTCCTAAATTCAAATTCACTTCAGGAGTTGCCCACAATCAAGCAGTACATATGGTTAAGTTGCTTATTTGGCACGAGTTTGAGGGTATTTTAAAGGAAAGTACAAGGTGTTTTCAGACCATGTGGAAAAGCATGGCATCTAATTCCAGAGACTGGCTTGGCCATTTTCTTAAAATCTTCTGTATCACCAGAAGCTCATTTTGCTGGGAAAGGGTTAAAGGAACAGTGCTAGCTCAGTGGGAAAGGTGATCTCTTCTCTTAAGTCAGAAGAAAGACCCTGGTTCTCCTGAGGATGACAGCTGAGTGTGTGGGCTGGATGAGTTCTGGAAGGAAAAGAGAGTTTGGAGATCATGTTGCTCTTTAGGATATCTCTTTAAAATTCATACCAAAATAGGTTTACATCTTTGGGCTTCGCAGTTTGTATAGTTACACATGCAAATTCTGTTGCCTCCAACTCCAAGGCTGCACTTCCTGTGTTTTAGATGTGGTTTTTTGTGTAAAGTTTGCCTAAAATCCCTGTCCACTGATTTTCTATGCTTGGAGGTAGAAAGGGCAGACACTTGTATCTGCATCAGTCCTGCCCCTGTTGCATTTCAAAAGCTCTGAACAACTGCAAAGCCATGGAGATGAGGTGGAAGGAACTTGTCTCAGGAAACACAGGTAAGTTATTCTGGAAAGAACCTGTCCTTGGAAGTTTTTAAGTTGATCCTTGCAGGGAGTGCTCGACTCTTGTGATGGAGGGTGTGTTCTGATGGTGTTTGCTCCCCAAGAACAGGAAAAAGGGATTTTTCTCAGATGAGTTGTCTCAGGGAAGTAAGATGAATAAACACAAGGGAGCCTACAGTTTTTACAAGAGAGAAAGGTTAAGCTAAAGTTAATGGAGGAGTCTAGATTTAAGCCACACAGATTCTGATTCTGCCTATCTGTACAGAATAGTTGTGTCTTAAGCTTGCATGCTTTATATTTTCCACAGTAGCCACCCAGCCCAGGTTAACACTTACTCTGGTTGAGAGCATTCCCTCCTGCACCTACAGGGAATACAACATGCACATGCACAGCAGTACCCTGAGGAGCTGTGGGAGCACAGAGCTCACTGTTGGCTGATTTACCCATTCACTCAGTATCTCTACAGTGTGCTTCTGTGACAGCAGTCTAGACATACCCATGTTGGTATAAGTCACCTTTATGTAAGTCTAACTACACACACTAGGGCTTTTACTGCAAATAAACTGTCTCTCTGTTTAAAGATCATATCCTTAACCAACAGAGTCATATCATGCACACTGTTAAAATTCTTAGACCACACCTACAAAATATTGTGCAGAGCATTCAGTGAAAGCACGCTTTCTTGTTTTGTTTAATTTGAAAACTCGTTAGGCAACACAATTATTACTGGTTTATTAAAGGACTTAGAAGGTAGCACATTAATGTAAAACTGACAAGTGAGAATTCATGTTGTAGAACTGCTTCATGGCCAGTTCCAGTTTCCATAGCAACAGTTACGGCAGTAAAAGGTAGGTAAGGAAAAGGGAATTTTTAAAAGCAGTTGGCATTTCTATGTTACCTTAAAAAGGTAAGTTTCCACAGAAATGCAGCACCTGAGAACAAAAATTACCTAAGAATCTCAATATTCTATTCTAGCAAAATGCACAGTGATTGCTTTTCTGGTAAGGAAACAAAGGAACAGCTTTACTTTTAGTCCCTGCCCTCTGCTTATGTGAGAGAAGAGATGAGGTTGCTTCATGCCTCAGTTTCCCCCTTTTGTAAATTGGGGATAATACAGCTCCCTGCATAGGGCATAAGCCTAATTTTTTTTGTAATCCTAGTCATTAAAAGTTCTATGGGAGCAATTAGAGAAGAACTCTGTGGCTATGTGGAAGAGAGTGAATGGATAGATGCTGGAGTGGGACTTAGGAAAAGTTGCTCTTGTATTAGTACTATTAGCTTTATATTTTTCTGCCTCTCTTTCCATGCATATTGCCTTGCTTGTCTTGTCGTCTTGCTCTCCAAGGCCTATGAGGCAAAGACGGTCTCCTTGTTTTTATTTGTATCATATTTTTCCTGGAATCCTGTTTCCTCTTATGACTTCTTAGATGACTTCATAAAAATAGAAATCCAGATGATTGAGTTCTGAGTATTCTTGTTCCGAAATCTTTGTATTGTAAATTTGGACCCATGAGGGCATGCATTTTACACAACCTACCTGGGAAATGAAGATCTACTTTCAAAGTAATAAATGACAAAGTTAAATATTAGCTACATGACTAGAAGCTGTTACTGTTTTGGGTCTGTGTACACTTGTGGATTCCAGTGATGAACACCATAAATAGGAGTTGCTAATTCATTATTCAAAGTGGGAATTCATCAATGAGCAGCCAGTGAGGCATGGAGCCACATGGAGAATTACGAGACAAAGTACTGGAAATCTGTTTGTCAAAGAAATGCAGTTTGGTTTACTTTGAGAGTAAGCTGATCCTGTAGGGAAAAGATGTGCCTAGCAAAGATTTGTATCTTTATACTTACCTTTTAATGGGAAGGGAGCAAGTTCAGATCCCATGGGCACCCTGAATTTTGAAACTTCCTGTCAGTGCAGCGCTATGTTCTTTATTGCTGTCTTTCAGCACAGTCTCCAGTCCTACTGCCCCGACCCTCCAGGCTAGAGCAAAAAAAAATGTTCAGCCACAAAGATAAAAGAATAGTTATAATAATTGGTTACCATCCTCCAGGAGTCCCAGCATTACAGCAACATTTTTGTGGATCCTTGTGGGCAGCAGGGAAATGCTGAGCCAGGGATCTTGGGTTTCATTCCCAGCAATATAGCCTGCCAGGCACAGAGACTTTCCCCCTAATTTCTTTCATCTATTCCTGAACTCCACTGTCCCCTCTGACTCGTTTCTCGGGCCCTTTATTTCATTCACAGTACAGATCCTGTCAAACCCCCTTCTTCTATTTTGTTCACTTTATCTTTCCTAACTCAAATATCCTTGTCAACAATTGAAACTTTCAGAATAATCCCTTGCCTAAGTGACCTGACACTGTTCACAGCCTGTTCTGATTCCAGCAGGCTGTCCTTTGCTCCCTGTCTAGGCACCAGAAGAGGCAGTTTTCTTCCCGGTGTAGTTTGCAGCAGGAAAGAGCTGCAATTTCAGAAAAACAACGCTCTTTCCACCGCACCCTCCCAAAGATTCACTAGCACCCTGAATATCCTAGTGATGTGTTTTTTGCAGGTATCCAAGTACAAAATAAATAAAACTAAAAAATAAAAGAGTTGTGTCTTGCCCAAACCTGAACAAGCAGAAGTCACGCCCGTGATAGAAGCTATCTGCCTCTCCCTGCCACTTTCATGTCCTTGCAGATCTCATTGCAGACATGATCTGTAAAGTTGATGTGGACTTCTTGCATGTCTACCAGTTAGTGTGTCTCCTTTTAGCCTGTTTTTTTCTGAGAAAGAGTGATTCTATTCTGATATGATTATACTGTGCATCTGGGCACCTGTCAACCTCTGTCCCACCACCCCAAGTGACTTTGGCTAGTTAAGAGGTGTGAAGGACCCTGAACTGTTATGGTCTGGCACATTTTTAGGAAATGGATGCACTGATAGAAGAGGGAAGCCCAAATCAGTGCCTCCGTAAAAGGGAAGGTAGAAATTCATACAACACCAGAGAAACCACACACGGGACAGTCCCAAGGAACCTGTTCCTGTAACTTCAACTGCCACAAGAAGCACTTGTTCTGCAAGTGCTCTTTTAAGAAATGATTGGACAGTTTTTCCAGAAGTTTCTTCATACAGATTGCCCTAAGACAGTCATGATGCCAAACTGCAAATCCATTAAAATCTGGTAAAGCTGCATTGGGGTACAAAGTTGAGCAACTGATTGTTAATGATGCCACCAGCCCATTCCCACTAATATCTTTTAAAAGTACAATGGAGGCTATCCTAATTAGTCACAGTAATCTACAAGTTGAAACCAGCCCAGATTAACAAGATTGCCTGAGAATAACATAACCAGGAATTTGCCAGTGGAAGAAATAACCTAAAGGAACAATTTTCAGTAAGTGTTGAACTACAACACTGCAGTGCCAATTAACCTGGCACAACATGTCCTACAGCTCTTGTTTTAGCTTGCTTTTTTGTTATTCACTGGAAGAATGCACACTCCTTCCCTACCAGCTACAACTGGAGCTCTCTGCCACCTTCACATCACTCTGCTGGGAACAAGGTAAGATAAATAGCAAACGTATGTCACTGCATAGCAACCAGCATGATTAAATGCAGTATGTGCCAAGTCTGTTATTGGCCTCGAAAGTTCATGGTTCCTCCCAGGAGTGCCAAATATTACAGTGATATTTGGAAACAGGAGGGAGGAATCTATTCTCTCAGATGTCTTCCCCAACAATGGAGTTCTGCAAGTCCTGCAGGCCTAACTGATACTAACATGTGCTCTTCTTGGCAAGGTATGATGGTGGTACAGAAATGAAAAGGGTTTTTCTCTTTTTTGGGGTGTTTTGGAGCTGCGTTTTTCTCTTGTTGACAGAATTGGTCATTTGCATTGAGAGTGTAGGGGCTGTCCTTGTGTTCATGTAAAACTCTTCTTTGCTGTACTGTCCACAAAAAAACCTCTGAGCTGTAACAAGCCAGCTGGTGTTCTGAAGTACTGCCTACACTGCTGACTAATACTCTCACTGTTTTCTGTCCTCACCTTGTCTTTTTTCCCCCAATAAAAATCTCTTGAACTTAATTCCTGGTTCAAAGAAGTTATAGCCTGTCCTTCTGTGAGTACAGTGATCCAGGACAAACATAGCAAGAGCAAACTGATAGAGAGAAGAGTTTTTGTTGGAACTCTGAATGTAGGAAAGGATGAGAAATACAGAGGAAGCTGAAGGAGGAGGATTTAGCACAGACATTTGAAATGAGTCCTACTGAAAAAGGCTAAAGAAATGATTGCCTAATGATGCTGTAGACATCTGTTTCAGAACAGTCAGCAGGTGTTGCATGTAATGAAAGCAAGGACTTGTACTGTTTTATTTTCTGCAATTAGAAAGCAAGGGAGGAAATGAGGTCAGGAAAAATGGAGTAAGAGAACATTTAGCATAAACAGCTGGGCAAATTTACATAGAGCACACCAGTATTTATATACTCTTCCTCTGCCCTCCTTACACTATCCTTGAACAGTTCTGTTCTGCAGAGTATTTTGTACTTCCTAAAAGACATTGGTCTTTTAGGGCCTTGGGTGCTCAGAGGTAGATGCTAAAGTGACAGTAGGCCACCAACATGCATTTGAGGACAAAAATGTTCAGGATAATGTAATTGTCACACAGATGTTGTCATGATGAGAATTATCCTGAAGGTAAAGCTGCCCTTCTCTCACAGGTGGTTTGAGTGCTTCAGTCACCAGAAAAGTGGCTGAGAAAGAGTCCATTAGTGAAATGGTTCTTTAGGTTTGCATTCCTGGTGCTGCATGGCCAGGGCTTAACACATGTGTAGATCCAAATAAATGCCTCGGATTATGTGGATGGTGTGTCCACTGCTTCAAGCTGAAAAGCACACCTGCATCAGGTCCTGCTAGAGAAACTGTAACTTCGCTTTCCATGGGGCATTTTTTGTTTTGGGATGATCTCATTTCTTGTTACAAGCAATTAACATCCTACAGGGCATTTTTTTTCCCAAGCATCTCCCATCTCCACTACTGCCGTACAAAGTCTAACCCCAGTCTAATGACTGAGGGAAAAAACCAAACTATTTGTGTCTACCCATGGGATGATGTTGCTGTTGAGGAGATCCAGAAGTGCTCTTCCTACAGAAGTCTCTCAGTTGGGAAAACCACTTTGCTTTTGCATGAAGGTATCAAAACAAAACAAAAAATCAATGCACTCCACTGCTGAGTGGTAGAGGTTGGATGTTACAGATTCTCCTTACAGTGCCAAGTTTGTGTGCTCACCACCTATGTTCAAACTGCAGTTCCATGAGCCACTTTTCATAAGGTTTTATTTGTACATTTTTATAGTTCACAGTCTGTCAGTCAAATGTTTTCTGGTTTGGATATTGGCAGATAAAGTCTTCTACTTTCTCTAGTGCAGCCAAATAAAATTACTGTTTGGTTTCAGAAGGGGTTGAATGAGTAAAAATAGTAAACAAGGAAATTCAAATTTTAAAAGGAGTTGGTGGAAATTTAAAAGCTCGGTGTCCATGTATGTATACATAGGGGGAAACATGGGAAGAAAATGCAAAGAAAGACTATTTCTTCCTAGATTGACTTTATTTTAACAAGCTCATGTTTTCAGTAATGGAGATACCATGCTTTTTGCAGAGGATAAGGCAGAAACCAGCCTCAAAATGTGCTATTTTGAGAACAGTGAGAGTGACACCAGTCAGGGCCATAGCATCCAGGAAGAAACCCGAGGAATCCCAATCCAAACCTGTGATCAGTTTGGTAAACTTCAGCTGTCCCAAATGTAAGCTGACACGTATATAATAAATAAAGAAAAGTGCAGCTTGGGCTTGCTTTATTTTTTTAAGCACTTCAAGAGATATCTACAAAGCCTCTGTAAAAATGGAAAAGTACAAGGTGTACATGGATGAAAAGCAGCATGCCACATGCTGCTACCACCCTAAACAGCGTGCAGGGCATGTACCACAGAGGGAAGTCCTTCATCCACAACTGCTAAGAGAGGACTGAAAAATAATGTTGGTCATGAAAAGGTTAAACTGTAAGATAGCTGCTTCAAGGAAAGGCTAATCTATAATTTAAGTCCAGAGGGTGAAGCAGCTCTTCTATAATGTAAGTAAAAGCTGTTATGCCATTGGAAAAGCATGTACACTGCCTGCAGAAGGAATGATTATTTTGGTTTTTCTATTATACCAGATTGCACAGAGGGGCTGACAAAGCAGCACTCTCTGGTGAGGAGGCTGGGAGGGGAAGGGGCATGAAGATACTGTGCTAGAGAAGGGGGGAGTTGCTCTGCCAGCATTTGCTGCTGGTTCCTTTGGCTGCCTTCTACCTTATTAGCTGGGCCTATTTATCTCCAGAGTGAATTTCATTTGAAGAGCAGTAATCTCCCAAGAAGATGAAATGCAATTGGCTTTAAAAAAAATAAGAAAAAAGATCATGCCGTGCTTTGTTTCAAAGTTTGAAATTTGAATGCCAGACAGGCTCTACCATTCCTGTCATTCCTATCAAAAGCCGTATATGTTGAAACACTGAAGTGGAAGGGCTGCATGGAAAGCAGCCTTTTTAAGAAGCTGAGGTTTTGTAAGTACAGAAGCTGAGATGAGAGTGTAACAAAGGCTCTGTGTTGTGCTGTTGCACATCAGAGCCAATAAAACCCTAAGGGGCACATCTCTAGTACCATGTCTAGCAGATTATGCATGCAACTCCAGTTGCCAGTAATGAGTTGTGTGGCTAATCTGTCATGCACAGCACTGCACAGTTCCCCTTCCCCCAGGGGGCTGAGCTCATGGCATTTTACTTCTCCCCAGGGTGCTGAGCACCGTTAGAGCCTCTTCAGTTAGTGGGACAGGAAAACACTGTGTTCCACCTGGCTGCCCAGCCAGAAAACAGAAAGGAAAATCATCTTTAACAACAACTGCAGCCACCACAGACAGGGCTATTAGACCCCAGCATGGTTAACATTTAGGGGCAGCTACCTATCTACAATGCCATGAATTAATAAGAGGCATTAGAAGTGGCCCTAATGGAGCATGGAAAAGCATGTCCCTTGTTTTATTTTCTCACTGATTTAACGATCCAAGTGTTTTCAATTTACAACTCAAATGCTTATTTACAAAAAATTTGCCAGCATGACAGAGTCCTCTTGAAATATGAAAACTCAAGTCATGCTCCAGCTCTGACAACATCACACACACACATTCTGTCACGCATCAGCTTTTGCTGTAATTTTTGCTGTAATTGGAGCAGAGTCCAGGCTGCTGGGCTGTAGCTGCACTAGGTCTGTGAGGCTAATGTGATTACCTGTTTGGTCTAAAAAAAGCAAAAAAAGAATCTTTGCCCAAATACCCTCCTAGCAAAAGAGTAGAAAAAAGCTTTTAAAAATAGCTGGTTTATTTCAGCCTTCAGAAGCTGAATTTCCCAGGGTGTTCCTCAGGTGAATTTTATCAGAAGCATGAGTCTTTGAAGAGGAGTTATTAAATCAGCAGTTAATACTTATATTAATATGTGTTAAAATTGTTATAATAGCAGTGATATTCCCATGCAATGATAGGACTTCGGTAATGGGGGCTTTAAAAAAAGAAAATAGTAAATGCTAGGAGTTTTTAGCACTAAAATCTCTAGAGTTAGTTATTTCCCTGCAAATTCTCAGTGTCTCAGCCTCATGTTCATAGCCCTGGTCAGGTGCAGGCTGTTCTGCACGTGGGGTTGGCCAGGCACCCAGCCTGCTGTGCTCCTCACTGCATACCCAGGCTCGCTTTCATTCAGTCCCAGCAGCCGGAGCCCGGCTCTCCAAAACAAGGCTGGGAAGTGCCGTCAGCTTCAGTTTCCCAGCTGCTGCCTAAGACAGGAGCAGATTTTCCCAAGCCTGCAGCATAATAAGGGTTTTGGGTATTTCTCTGCCAGCTTTGCAATACTTGGAGATTGGACTCCCAGTAGACTGGGTGTTGTACATGTTTTAAAAGAACTATCCATGCCCCTGGCAACACACATTTTTCCTACGTGCATGGACAGATGCAGCAAGCAAACAAGGAGAGCAGGAGGTGGCCGTGAGCACAAACCCATCAGATGATGGAGGAGGAGGGGGACAGAGGTACAAATGCTGGCCAGGCTTCACAGGTGGGGAAGGTTGTCTGGAGAGGAGGAGAATCAAACCCTGTTGAATAGAGGAAAGGTGAACAGAGGACCAGATGCTGTGAAAGAACGGGGTAGACACCAAAGGGGCACCAACCCCAAGGCACTGGTCTCAGGTTTGGTTGAAAATAGAAGCTCCTTCCTTACAAGAGCAGATGAGAAGAGTATCAGTAAAAAGATGCCAATTAATAAGAATGTCAGGAAGCATGGGGCAGGGTGTTTGGAGAATGATGTATTTTGTCTCTCCCTCACAATGACATGTTTTGAAAGCTGTTTTAAAACAAACTCTGAGTGTTTTCAACAATGGAGGGGACCCTTTATTCTTTTTTTTTGGACAGGGTGATAGGAGAAGGGGATGGAATGTGTGACGTATATTGATAATGGTTCACAGGGAACAGGCATCCAAGACCCAAAAGACTGGCCACGCCAATAATATTTTTATCAATGGGTTATTTGAATATTTACATTTTGGAGAAAGAATCTTCTTTGTTTGCTCTGCACACCAGGGACTTCTTGGCCAGTCTAAACAGCAAAGGTTTCTAATGTAAATAATTGTTCTTCTGCCTTGTGTCATGTATGAGGATTAGAGGTAGGAAGTCCCTCAAAGAAGAGAAGAGGGTGCTTTGAAGAAGATAAGACAAGCCTTGAAAGTGCCAGTGGGTACATGAGTTTTCCCCTCTGTCGCCCTTCTTGTGTCATGTATACCTGTGCACCTCCTGGGGTGGGATGCTGGGATTTTAGCGTTTTATGTCAGGTCATTTATTTTGGTAAACTGTGTATATTAGCTGAGGAGGGAGGAGAAGGCTGGCTCAGAGCATCTGTCCTTGTCATTATGCCATCATGTTTCCCACCTGGCAGCAGTTGATATCTTCTGCATTGATGGGGCTGCTCCTGCCTTTTTTTTTTTCCTTTTCCTTAAGCTGCCTGTGGAAACCTGCTATGGTTTGAACGCAGCCACTTTTTAATGCCAGCCTTCTGGCCCAAATACCTAAGGCTTGGTGACTCTGGTGTCTGTCTCATGATTGTTGTTTCAGGGCCAGTAACATTGTAAAAGTTCTGATTCAGAAATTGTGCCTAGAGCACGTCAAAGGAAATCACATTGAGATGGACTGTTCTGACTGTAAATGAAGAAGCTTATTTCGTCAGGAGCTGGTCCTCTTTGCACTCCTGGGCTGGCAGGTCTTGAGCTGTCAGCAGCACTCTGGAATCTTACTGGAAAATCTACACGGGATGCTATTCAAGAGACTTCAGAGGAAGGAGGGATCTTAGTAACTTCAGTTAATTTGGTGAATAGCTAATGAATATCAAGAAACAAGCTGAGGGCTGGAAGATCACACTGAAGTTCCCATTTCTTACATAATTTTAAAATAATCATATTCAAAGTAATGACGCAATATTGAAAAGGAACAAAAACCACCTGAAATTTCTGGGGCAAACTCTTCTTGGAGTGGGACTGAGGAAGATGATTCCCATTTACCTGTGCATGTATATACAAAAAACCAAAACAGGTTTATAGTTCTAGAAGCCCTCATAACAGAGGGTCTGTGCAACCTTCATCCAGCTCTGACCCCTGTGTGTTCCCGCGGGACAGGGCAGTGGGGACCTTCCCAAGCGGTGGCCGGCCTTGAGCTCCCAGCTGGAGCCCGGTGGGAGCGGGCTCGGCCCTTCACTCGCGGGTTTCCGGCGTGACCTTGGCCGGCCGCTCGGGGAGGGTGTTTCGGACCCTTTCTGCAGCGACGGAGCGCCCTGGGGCATCCCGCGCTCCCCCTGCCCCGGGCCGCCCCTTCCCCCGGGCTCTCCTCGAGGCCGGGCCGCGGTACCCCGGCAGAGAGCAGGGGCCGCCCGCCATCTCCGGCACACGGGGGCGGTGGCTCCCGGCCCGCCGGAGCCCCCCGGGGCCGCCCGGGGGCGGAGCCGCCGGCCCGGCCCGGCCCGGCCCGGCCCCTCCCGCCGCCGCTGCCGTCGCCGCAGTGGCCGCGCAGCCCCGGGGCAGCGGGCAGGGAGCGGAGCGGGGGCTGGGCTGCAGGGAGCCGCCGCCGCGGCAGGGGCGGAGCCGGCACCGGGGCATCATCCTCCCTTGCCTGTCTCCCTGCCGCCCGGCCGGCATCGCGCGGCGGAGGGTGCTGCCAGCGCCGGCAGGGAGCGGCGGAGCCGCGCCGGGGTGCGCGAAGATGCTGTCCTACAGCGTGCTGGACGCCAACGTGGTGGACGTGGAGAAGCGCAGGAACCCCTCGAAGCACTACGTGAGTGCCGGCGGGGCCCGGCGAGGCGCGGGGGTGCGCACGTGTGCGGGGGGGCCGGGCCGGGCGCGGAGCGGTGTCCGGAGCCTTGTCCGGAGCGGTGTCCGGAGCCTTGTCCGGAGCCGTGTCCAGAGCCGTCCCTCGCCTGCCCAGAGACGCCGGCCCCAGGTGAGGCGCCCGCGGGGCTCCCCGCGGCCTCTTGCTGTGGAGGTGCGGCTCTTCTTCCTCACCGTCTTTCACCTCGTTTGGTTCTTGGCTCGTTTTAATGTTACCATTCTGAAGTTTCCTTCCCCTCGGAACGTGGATCTTCCCTTCTTTCTCACAAGTCCCGGCGCAGGATGGGGCAGTGTTGTCCCCATCCTGGCTGGGGTGCTCGGTGGGGAGCGGAGCAAGGCTCGGCTGCTGGCGGGATCGGGGAGCCGGCGGTGCTTAGCGCATCTTTGCTCCTTCTCACCCCTAAGTTAGATTCAGACCTTTTTTGAGGGGGCAGCTGGTGTGCATGGTTACCAAGGCAGACTCAGCGTTTGGATCTCTTTTATCTCTCTTTCACCTTCCTTTCACACCTTACTGCCAATAGCACAGCATTAGAGGAGAGTTTTTAACAATCTTCCCGGACTCCTGTGTTGCAGCCTGTCATGTGGAGGTGTCTTTGCCTGAAGGAGTTTGCAGCATAGTCAGTAGCTTTTCCCTCTCCACATTAGTAGAGAAGTATCTTTTCTTCTCTCTGGCTTCCTGGGTTTTAGTTGCACCAAATCCTTTAACTGTTTCTCAAGATACAACATGTATTTTAAAACACAGAAAGTTGCATTTTGTCTATAGAGAAGGTAGATCTTCCAGCTTTGGGAAGGAAAAGCCTGAGGGGGTGTTGCGTCTGGTGTGAAATTGCTCTGAGTATACTGTGTTTCCTGGCATTGTGTGTCTGCCAGATTTCTCCAGAGCTGATCAGCAGCTGAATGGATTGTTGAAACGATAAGGCCAAAGATTGGACTTAAACCTTTATATTAGTATTGCATATCACTGAGCTTTTTTTCTCTGAGGCTTAAACCGTAATCCAGTTTAAGGCTAGAGGGCACTATGTTGCTGGGAGATGCAGACTTGTAAAGCTGAAACTCTTGTCTACCATGGAATTAAGCATCTTGTGCCCAATTCGTAGGAGTGGAAGTTTTAGGTCTTATGTCCTCTCAGGTTGCAGCTGAGCCTGTGCATTCAGTCTATTACGCACTCACTGCCTCCAGGTGGGAAAGGCTTCTTTAGTTTTTGCCGACGCCGCTGCAGGGTGTTATCTCACATGAAAGGTGGTGGCAATTCAGCATCAGAGAAGTACATCTGCCAAGCACCAAAATACACAAAAGAACTGGTAACAATGCCTTCCAAGAGGTTCCAATTTCTTCCAGTCTCTTGGATTGCCAAGCGAAATTGACACTGTTCGTTTCTTGTTTGCCGGAAAATGACCAGAAAACAAGGATTTAAACCCTGTGTTTACAGGGTTTGAAAGAAAATATTTCCTGTGTTTACCTGTAGAAACACATCTTTTTCCTTGATGATCATTGTCATTGCATTTTAATAAACAGGAACCTAGACTATTCCAAGAAGGTCTCTGTAATGCTTCTAGTGGCAAATTTGTTTCTTTCCCTTCACCCTTCTCACTGTACACCTTTACTAATAATGTCTTCTGTACAACAGCTCCACACCTCCATGTGTCCAGTTCTCGGCCAAAATCCCACAAACTAAATGGTTTGTTTGGGTGACTAGTGGTGTGTCTGCCTTTTCTCCCACTTGGTTTCCATTTGAGGCTGTATAGTTTTCAGCACAATTGGATCATCTGGCTTTGGCTGGAGTAACTCACTGAGGGTGAACCCGTGCTTTCGAAGAATTTAATTCCCTGGGTGTGACCCACTGATTGCTGTTACTTTGGTTCTGTGCTCTTTTTTTAACATGAAACAACTATTTCCTTCTAAGATTAATATAAGCATCACTTAGGATTTAGCTCTCTCCATTGCCTGTGGATAGTTTGGAGAGTGCAAAGCTTTATGCTCTTTGCCCTATGTGGCTTTAAAATATCAAAAAGCTTTTCTATCTCCAGCATCCATAAATGTCTTCATGCCAAGCCTTCAGGCCATGCAAACGTGCCTTGGCACCACAGTAACGATGTGTTTCTCTGGTGGATGGTGACCTAAGTATTGCAGGTGTTTTAACAAGACTATCTCTCCTTTTAATTGTGATCTTTCAGGACCATAGTGGAACCTGGAGAGATGAAGGCACACCTTAGGCATTCTGAGCACATGGAGAGGGCTAAATGTGAGTAGCACATAAGCCCCTGCACTGCTTGGCTTAGCTGCCAGGAATCATTGCCTGGAGCAGGTGTCTTTCATGACATGAGCACAGCTTTTGTGGCCTTGACTCAAGAAAGTTAAAGAAAGAAGACCTCTTTACATATCCTCTGCTATGATCCCGTGTGTGTGAAACTTCTGAAGAGTTTAATACCTCACTGGAAGTTGAATAGGGCTCTGCCTGTGGGAATAGATTAAAATCTTGGCTCCAGTGCTACTTGATAGGAACCCAGCCAGCTCTCTGCCCTCTTCTGGGAAATCCTTGCTAGGGAAGGAGTCTGCAGTACTTCCCTCTGCTTCCCTGTCAGCGACTGGGTAGCACAACACCACCTGGCTGGCTGGGGGCCCTGGCTGGCGGCATGTGAAAGGGTAAACAGAAGGTTGGATCAATAACCACATGCCTCTTGTATGGTATATCCCCAACACGAGCTACTGCTGCTCTTAGAGCATTGACTTTCCAAATTGATTTCCTATTTCCCCATACTGATGATCTTTTAAAAATTGATTTGCACTTGATAATACTTTAAAAATGTTAAATCTCCATGCTTTCCCCCTTCCCTTTTCTTTTAACAAGAACAATGTCAGGAAGGTCAAGTCTGGGTTTGTTGGAAAGACCCCTGATGCAAGAGGGCTCACACATTGGCTGAGCAGTGCTGCAGTGAAGCTGGGTGGATTAGGACAGTGCAGTTAATGGTTGAAGGTGCCAGTTAATCATTCTGAAGAGAAAAAGCTGGTAACAAAATCCAAATCCGTTTTCCAGCCCCTGCTAAGCATTAAAGAGTCTGAAGCTCTCTCTTCTCAATTGATGAGGTTTGATCTGTTTATGGGGTAGCTTCTCTGGCTTTTGGTCTGAAACTGTGATTGTCTGAACTAAGCATGAAATGATCCCAAACCAGAAGTGCATTATGTATTTAAAAGGATCCACTGTTGATGCTTGCCTCCTTTAGCTATCCATCGTGGAGCTTAAAGAAGACACCTCCCCTCCCCTCTCTCTGCTCCCAGGTTATCTTTAGGCAGATAGCTTACCCTTTACCCAAATGTCTGGCTCCTTTACCAGCCCGGAAGGGAGCCTCTGCCTACCAGATGTGCTTGATCTTGCTCCCAGGGAGATGAGATTGGGTTAGCACCTTCACCTGTTCACTGCTTTGCAGACCTGGGAGACGGTAAACATTCATTAGAAGCCAGATGAACAGGCTCCCCCACCCCGCTCTCTTACCACTTGCTTTTCTGCTGAGGACTGAGCAGTTACTGATGTGCATTATCTCACCAGACGTTTATATGCTTGAGGTCATTTCTGAGGTCTCTTAAGTGTGCCTGTGTTATCCCAAGGGCAGAGATGGATACATCAATAGAGATTTTCTCTTTCAGCACTGATCTACTCCTGTTGCAGTTGGGCTTTGTGTGTTTTTCAACTTTATCCAGCATAGAAGTAAGGTAAAACGCTCTTGGCTTACAAGTGGCTGCTCTGTCTCCTTCCAGGTAGACTGAGGTGCATTGCTGATTTCAGTCATCTGAGATGCCTGTATACTGTCCCAGTTCCTCCCCAGGGCAATTGTTTCCTAATGCCACCTTTGAATGCCTCGAGATCTCTTGTAGGAATCTCTCTGCTGCATGGATATGGTTGCTAACCTCCTTGGGGTACTGGCATTGCTGACTTTTAAGGGATTGAGTTCTGCTGTGCAGGGTTTCAGCACTGCTCCCAGGAGAATGTGAGTGTGCTTGTCACAAATGACCTGTTGTAAAATGTCAGCGTGCTTTGAAGAAAAATCTTGTACTGCTTGGGGTCAAGCTCTGCTCCTTGTCTCTTGGCTGCTCCTGCTTTTACTGCTCAGACTTGAGCAACTCCGATGCAATCAGGCACCTTCATGGCTTTATTCTTTGTTGCAAGCTGCTGGTTTTACTGTGGCCAGCACTGATGGGGAGAGTCTGGACATGGCTTAGTGGTAAGGATCTTTGTTCTTGTGTTAGTATGCCTGGGAGAAGGAATTGCTGCCTTGGGAGAAGGAGCTGCATTCCCCCTGCTTGGCTCATCAAATGAGTTGTTCAGTGCAACTTGAGGCTGCTTCAACGCAGTCAGGGAGCCCAGTAGATCAAGGAGCATTCCCAGTTCTTTCTTCCAGCAGAGCTTTGGGCTGGTAACATTCAGCCAAGAGATAGTGGTATCTAAATTCAACAGTTTGCTAAGCAAGTGGCTGTCTCCAGCCTTTGGAATAGATTATCTATCAATAAAGAGACAAGGTGGTTGTCCCGATTTGTGGTGGTCAGAGCAGGATGAAATAATCAGGAGGCTTTATGTCCCAGCAGGCTGCCTGCACTGGCTCCCCTGTGGTTGAGTGTGCTGGGAGGGCAGCCAAATGAAAGCTCAGGGCAAAGCTTTTAGCAAGTCCATGAGCTGGGGGCAACAGCTCCACAAGCCTCCAAGTTCCATTTTAAAAACGATGAAGATGCTGCTATTGACTTTCACTGGGACTTGGTTGCCAGGGAGATGATGTCCTAAGAGACAGCACAAATGCTTTTGGCTGCTGACAGCTGCAAGTGACCTCTGGCTTCACGAGAGCCCTGCCTGGGGTCAGTGTGTGGGTGCTGGAGCCCACTGGTGCAATACAGCTTGATGGGTTGTAGTCAAAATTACACCAGTCTCACTGCTTTTGAGTTAAAAGGGAGAGGAACTGAGACGCCAAATCATGGAGAGAGGTGAACAGACATCCTAAGGAAGCAATTGTTGGAATAGGAAAGGGAGCCCAGACTTCCTGCATCCCAGAGCAGCTTGTCTGTGCATCTCACCCACACCGCCGGCCCTTAGAGACCCAGCTCCAAGGCATTGCCTCCTCCCGTCCCTGCAGGGTAGGATACATGCTGGTACCCTCACTGGGAACATGAGGCAAGAAGTTAAGTGGTTGACGCAAAGCCATCCATGAAGTGTGTGGCAGCATTTTGTGTTATTTTCTTTGGCTTTCAAAGCAGTCTTGCAATTATCTGACAAAAAGTACACAGTCTGAAAAAATACTGTTCTCTTATTCAATCATTGTCTTCCTCAAAACCCATTTCCCATTTTATATGGATTAAACAGGAAGAGGGATTCAATGTGACCCTACCTGAGGCAGGAGGTGACGTACAAGCTCTCTAATTTAGTCATTTGGGAGGAAGCAGCTGGACCTTCTAATGTGAAATGGTTTTCTTTTTTTTGATCTTCGTTTTTCATGCTGTATCCTCTTAATCTGTGCCTCCTCACGCAAAGGGAACTGGTCCCCAGAAACCACAGGGAAGAGCAGGATCATGAGAGGGGCTGACAGCACCGTGTGGTGTGTGACATTGTGAGGCTGGATGCTTTCATGTAGCCAGAGCAGACACCTTCTCGCCTGGAGCGTGCTGTGTAAATATTGCATGGAGAAGGCAGAGAGCAGCACAGTAGCATACTGTTTGAAATTGGTGGTGTCTGCTGTTTAATCAGGTAGTGTCAAAGCCAAATACAGTCAAGTTGATGGAAAAAACCCTCCCAGTAACTTTCCTGGGCTTTGGTTCACACCTCTAGAGAGGCTTTATTGAAACTTTTACTGAGAAGTTTGTAATTACTAAGTTTTTTAATAGAATGCATTTTCCTTTGTCTTTACTTTAAACGCAAAAATTCAGTCTCCAGGATCTGTTTGTTATTCTCTTTTGGGCAGGGACATCATCGCTTTTTGGGGGGGGGGGTAAAACAAAAGGAAACCAGGTGATTTTCTTCACCTCAAAGGATTTTAAAGTGGAATATCTTTCAGCTTAGTCAGAGCCTTCCCACTTCAGTGTTCTCACTCTTTGCTCTACCTTTGAGATAAATATACAGTAATAATACCAATTTACTCCTTCAAGCTCACATTCACTAGATGTCAGTTATATGGTATTCTCATTGTATGTATTTATAAATATGAGACGAGGGTTGGAATGCATGAGAGCATTTATTACAAAGCAAGGAGGCTTTTGCACTAAAGCATGTGCAGACAGACCTGAAAGATGGTGTCTGCACTGGGCTGTCAGGGACAGGTGATGACACACAGGGACAGGCAGGTGGGAGCAGTGAGACAATCTCGACCAGCTGAGCAGGTGATTGTCATGGCATAGTGGTAACCCAGGCTGCTGTCCGGTGAGCATTTAGGCCTTATTGCAAAAAATGGGCATGAGGAAGGATAATAACCTTTAGATTGCCCTGGGGTGAAGGTAGAGCAAAGAACTACTCTATGCATTGTAGTACTTGTAAGTGCTTAAGTGTGGTAATGGTGTTAATTGGTCCTCTCATGCTTTTTGATTTTGACAAAGCTGCTTCTTATTCCAGTTTTTGGAAGAGGAGCTCAATGTGTAGGTAACCAACCAAGTCCTTGGACTGGAATCATTCTGCTTTTGTGGGCAGAATACACATCCCCAGATTTGTGTCTCCATCAGAGTATCACATGTTGCACTGGTTTGCTGCAGTGTATTTCTAATTGGTCTTAGTAGACACTGACTGCTCTGGGTGTACCATGGCTTCACAACAAGGCTGTAATTCTGTATTATTATAATGCAACTTCTTCAGTTTGTGAGAGTTGACTCATTGGACAGAATAAAATATTCATAGTCTCTAAGTGTCCATAAATGTGTGTGTGGTCCCACACATGCTGTGTTTGAAACCTGACTGGCAATAATAATGTTTTGATACGTTGCTGGCACTGTTTCTCTCACCAGTGGGGCGTGTTTTATTTTTCCTATAAACCACGCTGGCTAAACGCAGGGATGCACTGGGCTCTGATGCTCTCAGTAGTCAGCAGCGTGGTTTTATAGGCTTGATGCAAACTTGTTTACAAGGAAAACACCCCAATCTCTGTTCATAGGGAGAAACATGCCAAATCTCTACTGACCAGAGCTGTGTTTAAACAGGAGCTCCACACCGCCATTCCGTCTCCTTTACTGCAATCTTCCAAGCTGCCCCAGAAATACTGGAAGCGTGGTTCTCCGCTGTCCAGGGCATGCCTATAAAGGCAAACTTTAACACATGAAGTTCATAAATCACCCAGAAAGGTTTGAACAAACGTCCAGTATGATACACACAGGACATTGTGCAGTGTGGTAGAAGAGCCTTTAACCAGTGTGGCCTTTAGGCTCTCTGGATCTCAGTGAGCTCTGCTGCAAAGCCAACAGGATTTACTCACTTTATAAAAAGTGTAAAGATGCAGGTGTTACCTCAGGGCTGACTGCTGGCATCAGTTTTGAAACCCCCAAGTTTGGGTCGTCTTCCTCTCCTGGCAGGGCCACCCCTGGGAGCAGAGGTTGCGGGATGGCCAAGGTCAGGTTGTCATCCGGAAACGGGAGCGAGGCCATTGCTTCCCTGGCGGTGCTCAGCCGACACGGGAGTGAATGGGATGACATAAGAGCTACATTCCCCTCTGAGGAAACACACATCTAGGATGCCAGCCGTGCTTGTCAACTCTGAGCCTGTTCCTCATGGTCGTTCCTCCCTGTCTTGGAGCCCTGGGGTCTGTGGAAGTACTTGAGGTGAAGCATGGAGTATGGTCTTTCTGGGAGTAGTCCTTGGCAGCAGGCTGCTGGCTGCTGCTGTCTGACCTCTCTCTGGTGTCTCCATATCACCTGTCAGGAAAGCTCCCTGGCACAGGTGGAATCTTCTTGCCAAGCTTTCTTGTACCCTCGGGGGCTTGATGCAACTGAGAACATCTCAATTACTGCTTTCCTAACTCTTGTGAAAATGAGATTTCTAATTGCTCCCTCAGCATCCTGTGAGATTTTCCTACTCTTTGACTAAGGTTATCTATTATTTATGCATTAATTCATGCATGTATTTTTTGTGCCTAGAAGGTTATTCCTCATTTTCCCCTCTCCGGAAGGTGCAAGCCTGCCAGTAAACCCCTCTGACCCCAAGCAAAATACTTTGAAAATCAGTTTTAAGTGTTTTTCAATTCCCATGCCCTACAAGTGCTTTGCTGCTCTGTCTCTGAGCTCAGTATATTTACTTTGCTTGAAAATTTGATGCTCTGACACCTGCCTCATCTTGAGCAGCCTGAGCTGAGGGATGGTTTTTCCTGGGACGGATGCTAGAAGAGGCAGCTGAGCTGAGCTCCTGGTCTTTAGCAAAATCAGGGCAGCTGGCACAGCCCCTGCTAGTGCCTAAGTGGGGGGCCTGCAGTTTCCCAGAGCTATCGCTCCAGCAACTTTCACTGGCATTAAAATCACTTAGAATTTAAAAACAAACAAACAAGGATATGTGAAGTATTTTTCTGGAAGAAAGCCATGGAGAGCAGATTAAGTGCATGTCCCGCCCCCCATCTCCCAGACATGTCCCAGGAAGACAGTTCAGCATTTTCCCAAGTGGAATTAAAACAGGCTCTGGAGCTGGCTTCTGGGATCGCACAGAGGAAAGCCAGCAATAGGAAGCTCTGTGTGTGTGTTTTATAAATATATCTGTATCAGGTGAAACTGTCTAGAATCCCTGAAGCAGCACTTGTGGTAATACCCCTTTTTATCAATAAAAAGGCTGCTGATTTTCTGTTAATAACAAGATATTGTTAGAGAAGAATAAAAAATTACTTGTTCTAGAGGAACATCCATGCTGGTTTTCCACGTACCAGAAGGTAGCGTGTACCTTGTGCATTTTACAAGTCCTGGATGTCCTTAACAAGTTCTTTTTTTTTTTTCCCTGAATTCAGATAAGTTTTCGTCTAACCTTTCAGCAAAAAGTGTTTTATAAAGACAACCCAGGATGTTTTACTCAAAAGGAATCTAGTGCAATAGCCAGCCTCTGGAATACTCTCACTTGAAGCATATGGAAGAGTGTTTTGGCTGTTATTGCTCAAGAAGAAATTTTCTGTTTAAACTTTTGCTGCTGTCTTTGTGATTGTAGCAGTCTGTGTCAAAACTCTGGACTGTTTTGGAGAAGCAGCTTTCCACCTGTTTCTGAGCTGGGCAGCTGTAGCTTGCATTTTGTCTTTTAATACAGACACCCCCAGAATAAATAGTTCCATTTAAACTAAAAATATTATCAGTGAATTTTCCATGGGTAACAATTGGAGATTGCAGGTGTGGTCTGTGCAGGAGAGTCCATCTGTCTGTCCTTAAACCTCCCTCTGTCCTCGTGCTGTAAGGACCAGTGGCCTTTTGAACAGCAATGGCAATTTGCTGGTGGCACTAGAGGGTGACTGTGGACGGGTGTGTGAGGCACTGCTGTCTTGGAGGGATCTCCTGTTTTGAAAGAACTCGGGTTCTGGCCCAGGGGAGTGGGGTTTGAGGACTCACAGCTGGGGTTGGGAGCAAGGCACTGCTGCTCAGCCCCTTGGCTTCCCTGCTGATGGTGTTGGCCAGACTGCTTGGCTGTGGTGGTGCTGGTTTTCCACCACCCTTTCAGCTGTGAGTGAGATTACATCTGCATGCCCTGGTGTTGGCCAGAATAACCATTGGGGTTGTTGTTTTACAGAATTCTTCTCGTTACATTGGGGGAGTGAGCAGGTGTTCAGTAGGGATTGGGGTTTTGGTGTGAGGTCTTTGTCTGTCTGTGCACACAGGTGCTTTGCTTTGTTTTCACTTCTGATTGCTCTGCATTGGAGCAAGAGGAGGGCATGGTCAAAGAAACGAGGTGGAAAGCAGAAGTTTGCAATTGGTTCCATTAGAGCTGATGCCACAGTCCTGGCCAGACCCTAAGAATACTCTTTTATTGTTCCATTTTTTCCCCCTTCTTCTGGCAAGCTCTAACACTGCCCACAGCATGGGGTTATTTCCCATTGTCTTAATTCAGGAGTTTTAGGTGCTCTGCCAAATGCAGTAGGGCTAGATTGAAGAGCATCTTGTGGGCAATCACCAGATCCTTCCTCTGGGATTGGAGGGTCTCTGGAAGCTCTGAGAGCATAGCACTAATGTTTTTACCTTCTCTGAGGAAAGGTGACCCAACACTTTCCCTGTGTGCCAAGGGCTTTTGGGGCTCTGCCCATCATGTTATCCCGACAGTGATTCTGAGTCATCAGGGACCTGATTCATCTGATAAGAGTGAGATTGTTCTCTGCCAGGCACTGGTATTTATGGGGTTCCAGGTATCCTTTGCTGGCATCTTGTGTGGAGCTAAAACTTCTTGACTGTGTGTGAGAGGCGTTACCTGGGTTATGATAAAGACTTTGACTCAGATGGGGTGAGGGTGCAACTGGCCATGTGATTTGGCTCACAGGTGATTTGAAAAGATCCTAAGGAGTCAAATGAAGAAAGGATGTCCACTGTTTGTATTTGTAGAAAGAGAGAGACTTTAGTTAGTACTAGCAAAGGACTGACAGTCCAGACCTGATCAAATGTGTGTTTTATCTGCCAGCAGCCTGTCCTGCCTGGCCCTTTATCAACCTTCTGCATCTGATTAACATGAGCAGTAGAAGATCTGGGTCAAACTTCTATTGCTGAAAGGCCGATATGTTCCCTACTGCACGTTGTGGCAGAAAGGGTTAAACAGAAGGCGGTGGTGGCTTCAGGCAGTAGCGCTGCAGTAAATGCTGAGGTGACATGGGAACGCTCTTCAGCTGACGTCCTTGTGAGCCTCTCAGTGACATCAAACTCCTGGACCATTTCCAGTCGAGTCTGGCCTTGCCCCAGTGACAATAGATGTTAATCTGTTGGCTTGTCAAAAAAACGTGTTAGTGGTTTTTTTACAGATCCATTTCCAACCCTCAGATTTCCCTGCTAGTAAACACAGCGTTATGTCATTGTTGTACCAGGAGCCAAGCACCAAAGCCAACTGTGCAGTGCTGTCATCAGCAAATGTCCATTGACTTTGGGGCTTTATCTGAGTTCCCAGGCTCTTTTTTCCCACTGTTGTCCGTGTTCTGATCTCTGTGTCCATCAAAAACCTATGATGCTTTATGGGAAACGTGTAGGGTCTAGCAGTTGTGGGTAGCCTTTCCAATGTATTTGTGTCAGATGGGGCTCCTGTACCTGTTTAGAAAAAATGCCTTGGTTTGTAAACCCTGATCTTCTGGTTACATTAGCCAAGACAAACTCTTGGATCCGACGTGTTAAACAAGGTGAAGGGTTTTGCAGCCCAGCCTTGCTTCTAGTTGATAAAATATTAGCCAAGTCATAGCCACAGGCAAGGTCCTGCCCATGTCAGATCCTGTTTGTTTCAAAACACAATAGCTGAGTTCCTACTAAAAAGAGTGGTTGTCAAATTGCTAACATTATAAATTAACTTCCATAGCTTTCAGAAACAACACTCACCACTGATCAAATAAAACCACTTATAATATTCTTGTAACTCTTGTTCCTTGTTTTGCTTCTAGACTTACTTCCAGCTGTTTCTGTGAAGGATATGAAAGAAAAGATTTGTAAAGTTACCTTCAGTGGTCAGGATCTAATCTGCTAAAAACAGACAAACCTCCCATCCCTACCTCTGCTTGGTCTTTCCGGGGCTGGGAACACTCCAATTTTTCTCATACCAAACCTGTCTGAAATCATATCCTGCTGAAGCGTAGAAGCAGAGGAAAGAGGAGAGAGAGATGCTCATCTGAATGCAAAGCACAAAGTTTTCTGATACAGGCATGGGTAGATGATGAATGGGTTCAGGCTCTTGACAATAGTGAGGAATTACAGCATTCTTGAGTACAAGGTGGAATAAAATTAAATTTTATTTATGTAATTAGGTTTTTAACACCTTGTTGATAAGTGATACTAAGACTGAAAGGACAAGTGGTTCAAACAAAAATTGACAGATTTCTGGGGTAAAGACTGCTATTAAACACAGCAGTCAAGTCATGTGTTTGGGTCAGAAAGTCTGTTACCTGCCAGCTGCTTAAGACTAAGCACATTGAGTTCTCTGTGCTGCAGAGACCATCTACGTTTTATATAATAATAATTCTATTATTATTATATAATATTTTATGTATCTACTTGTTTTAATAATTCCATTAAAAACAGAATGCTGAGCTTAGATACAGCTTCATTCTGCCCAGCCTGTGTCTTCTGATGCTTTCCTGGGTGTCCCTTAGGTGTATGGCAGTAGCTCAGGCTGCTGAGCCTTGCTGTATGTTGTTCCTAGCAGTGAGAGCTGTTTAGTGTCCACCAGATGAAGTCAGGAAGCACAGTGCATGCTGTGAGGAAGTGACTCTCCCACTTCCAGCTCCCTCCCCTGCTCCATACACTTCTTTTTGGATCCCATCACATCTATGGGCCAGTGTTGCCCATCTGGGCAGATCGCTTTCTGTTTCCCAGCCTTGGGTCAAGTGGCAGTTTATTTTGTCAGATACCATGTCTGGTACTACTATTAATATGTATTCAGGCTTTGTACTTATCTAGTGCCTTTCATCCAAGGGTCCCCCAACACTCTGTACATCAGCACCTCTTTGCAAGGTAGGCAGATCAGACAGGGAGAGCATTGTGTCTGCAGCAGTATGTCTGTCTCCTGCAGAAGTGCCTTCTCAGAGCTGTCATGAGACTAGTGGATAATATGGGCTGATGGAAAAAAGTGTGTCTTTTATGGCTGAAAGTACTGAGTGGGTCACGGAACTGTAGAACACAGACCTGGGACAGATCTAGGTCATTAATGCTGTACAAGCATATTGCATTCCCACATAAGAACCTTCAGGGTGGTTGGGTTGGCTTGATTGGAAGCTTCAAATTTCTTCTGATGGTTAAATGACTTCCAGTGCAGACCTTTTATTATTCACAAGCCTCCTGTTCTCACACCAGTTTTGTCATTTTGCGTAAACAGGTTTCTTCATCCTGTTTGATTCAACCTCCTGATTCGCTTCTCTCCACTACTTTGTACAGAATATTCATGTTCCTTCTTAGCCTTCATTCTGCTGAGCTGCTCTGGCCTCCACCCTCAAAGGTAGAGAGCAAACAGCTTTTCCTGCCTCACTTCTTGCAGTCTCTGCAGACTGAACACAAGTGAGCTGTTTAGCCCAGACACGGACAACAGTTCAGTGTGGGCAACCCAGCATGTGGTGGGTTACTCTGCGCTGCTGGGCACAGCCTTGCTCATGTTGGCAGGGACCAGATGCAGCTGCCAAGAGTTAGTTTGACCTCGATGGGGTGGTTTTCCAGATGTGGCCAGGTGTGATTTGGAGTAGACGGGCTCCTGGGCCTATCCTGTCCCTGAGCTGTGTGCTGTGTCAGCATGAGGGAGGATGCCTGCACCTTGGGGTTCTTTCACAGTTTCATTTCCCTCCCTTCAGGGAGTTTCAGAGCTAGTCCCAAAGCCTTGCAAGTGACACTCCACTTACAAAAGCCGAGCAGAGAAACTGTGGCTGATTATGTTCTCACGTTAGCTTTAATGAAGGTAATTTTAAGCAGATGGTGTGTATTTAATGTTCTGATAGCACAGATAAACCAGTTTTCAGCAGGTCTTGGGAATGGAGTGGGAGAGAAGGGCATGGTTTTAGTGGGCAGCAGCTTGCCTGATGACGCTCCTGACAGGGTTGCTGGAGCGTTTGGGTGAAGCCCCCTCTCACTTGGACAACTTCTGCACGTCCTGCTTGGGTGAGAGGAGAGGTGGCCTGCGGTTTCTATCTGAGCTTCAACAGCAGTAAATAATTCCAGACTGACGTTGTGGAAGTGTGCTGTTTTTGTGAAGGGAGAACAAGGGGGGAGCCAAACATAACAAGAGCTTCTCAGTGCTTGGGGAAGGGAGCCAGGGTCACATTTGGAGCTTGTAGTGTTGGCAGACACTGAAATGATGTGCCACATCTTACATGTAAGCTGGGGCAATTATCAGCAAGCTCCTTTGTAGGCTGGTTTGTGATGCTGATGATCCAAAACTGATGCTGGGATGTTTCAGAAAAACACCCTCTCTTTTCAGCTTCCATATCTGCTATTTTTTAGTATTTTTGGCATTTGTCTCAGGGGCAAGGAAAAGGCCATAGCAACCCCTGGGATTTCAGTCCTTGTGAGTCTTAGTTGTGAGCTTATAGATCTACTGCCATTAAAATTTGTGTCACTTGAAGTTGTCCCCTTTACAAAGCTGGGTGCTGACTCTGTTCCAAAGTACCGAGTTCCTTGTCCAAAGCTGTCCTTGACCCTGGCTGTTTGGCCAGCTATCCTGCTGGCTGATGTCTCTCCATCCCCCTGTGCTGGGGAACATTCCCAGGACCTGACACGAAGATTGCTCAGTGTCCTCTCTGGCACGCTCAGTGCCTGTTTTTTTAACAAATCAGTCCTACAAGATGTGTCAGTGAACTAAGGAGGCTTTAGGATGGCTGCAGCCTATTTCATCAAAGCAGGCTGAGACTCATTTGCCCTTCAGATGTTGAACTCTGTCTTAGAGGCTATTTTCTTTGGGAGACCCAGGAGGAGAATGTGGTCCCTTATGTTTTAAGGCAGTTTTCACACTGAGCTTTCTGGTCTGTTTTAGAAGCCTGATGTAAGTAACACAGGCTTTCTTGGACTTAAATTCACTGTTCAGTGGATGAAAAATGTGCAGAGACCACTTGTTAAAATGATAGTTGGTATCTTTACACTTTTCCACAAACATCAGTGGAACTACAGAAGCACTTTGGAGCATGTGCCTACTGTGAGTGTCACTAATAGATAGCTGTGTGGGGGATCATGAGGGAAGCTCTTGCAAGTCTTGAATGTAATTTGCTAAAGGCAAAACCAGAAGGTTACAAACCATCTTTCTGCATTGAGGGGGACCTTTGAGCTGGGATAGTGATGATTATTCAGTGGCAGGTCCTTTGTACATTTTCTGTCTAAAGGGTTCATATGTAGAGAGACTAAAAATGGGTGGTGGGGAGGAGCCAGGGCTGGTGAGAGTGCAGTGATGCTTTGTGCTTCCAGCTAACTGCTTCTCCAAGGCTTGTGAAACACTCATATACCCCTGGTGAAACCCATGCAGTCCTGCATGGAAATAGTGTGAATCTTAGTGGGCGTTTTTTATTCCTGCAAGGTGGGAGACCTGGCACAACTTGCCTGTTCTCACTGAGCAGATCTTAGGAAAGAGCAGCCCCAAGAGAGTGGATTTGGGATTTGACTGGGGTTTTGTAGACCTGTCTGAGACTGTTTTCTCAGGAGATGGTGAGTGTATTGGAAACTGCACTGTTTCTGGAAGTTTTTGAGCTGCCCACTCCAGCATCCCTTCATCTGGTCCTGGCCAGTGTCAGGTGTGACTCTGGTTTTCCACTGCTGCTCTGGCTGCCTGAATATGTTCTGGGGCAAGAACAAGGATTGTCCTTAACTGTTTTAGGTGATTGCTGAACACATCAAGGAGCTCATCTCTTTAGCTGCTGGCCTGAGGAATTGGGGCCAGCACTCCCCGCTGACCAGTAGGGAGACAAAAAAGCATCTCCTGGGCAGTTGCATAGTTGGGACCCTTGAGTGTAGAATGAGCCACGTTGTGTCAGGTGCAACTGCAAGCACCTGGGTCAAACAGCAGCTGCCTGGCTCCCCCTCCAGCCTCCCCAGAGATGTTGTGTCTGTGAAGGCACAGAAACCAATTGTAAAGTAGGAAGGTGGGCCAGCGTTAATGATAATGTGCCCAAGATACTGGGCCCGTTTCCTGAGGTCACATTGCCTCACTGGCAGATGGGGATTAGCAGGAGGAGTTGGGCTGGGGGGATGCCAACAGCTGTCACTCATCTTAGATAAAGAGAGGCTAACACTCAGCAGTGCTACTCTGGCTATAAAATACTTACTAGACTTTTTGTTACCCTAATAAAGATTATAGAAAGGGGATTAAAATTAAGAACATTTATTGCAAAACTCTTTCCTCTGAAGTTTTTTCTCTGATGTGATTCTTCAAAAATTGGTTAGTTCTCTTTTACTGGGAGTGTGCAGCTGAGGAAGAAAACCAATTGACTTTTACCAGGTAACTCTGCTACATCTGAATTCCTGCTTGTGTCCATGGAGGTTTGCTGGGCAGAGGAATTGAGGTTCCTCATGCTTGAGCAGTGAACTATAACAATGATTTTGACTCCACACACTCAAAACTGATCTTGCAAAGAGATGCTGTTGCCAAAATTGCAGGGACAGGATTTGGTCTCCCTTTGATCTCCATTTAAATCTCATGGGCCATTTACTGCAATTTAATAAGTAACAGTGCATGAATAGTGGGGTGCTCACCCTGCCTCGAACTCAGTCTCCTCAAATACATGGTGGAGCTAACCTTCTTTCTTTGTAGATAAACTGAGTCAAATGGTCTTGCAGTGCAGGTCAAAGTTTATGCAAAGATGCCAAGAATTAACTAATGCATGTAATAAGGTAAATCATAGCACTTTGGTAATGTGTGTGATCAGTGTTGCGTGGTTTAGTGAGCCAACTGAAGTGGCTTCAGGGATTGGGAGCTTTTGGTTGCATCTCTTCAGTGTGGTTTGATGTTTGCCCAATATTAAATTATTTATATGGTGAATTAAGGGTGAATCAAAGGCCTCTTTTGCAACTCCCACTGCTTCACTGTTTTTTGTGGTGGGGAAATCTTTTCATTTCTGCCCTGGTATAATAGATCTTTGTAAAGAAACATGCTAATGATGATTCTGGCCATGGAATGCTAAGGATTTGCCAGCAAGAGAGTCTGTTATCACAACGTGAGATGCCTCCCCTCTCTTAAATTACATCTTCTAATTTGATTTATTTTGAGCGTCTTTGTATTTCTACAATCTGTGGTTTTATTATCCTGTGTTAGTTGCTGTTGTCTTAGACTATAAGAGTTTTCCTTCATGCTGGCAGGAGGAGAAACAGGATATAAAAACTATTATAATTGCTATTGCTGAAAATAGGCCAAATTTCCAACACACTAAGTGTCTTTCAGTCTTATTTAGAGATACAGTAATATTCCTTAGGATGCCCTAAAACTTCTCTAGTGAAATATATCATTAACCCACTAGACATGTAATTTCCTAATAAATATGAATTTTTAAATCAGAATTCAGCTGCACGCTTAGCATTCCCCAGAGAGCACAAACCCCTGATGATAGAAATTACTTGGGCTGTCCTGTGCTGGGGGAGAGTTGTACGTGTAGGGGCAAGAAACTGAAGTTGCTGCAGCAACTGTTGCTGACATTTTTGCAGAATGCACTGGCTCAGCTTCTCCTGGGCTCTCAGCTGGCCTTGCAGCCATGAGGGTTTCTTTGGCACATCCCAGCTCCTGGGTGGCTCAGCTGTCAGGGGACAGCACCGAGACAGAGAATAGCTCCTTACTGGCTCTGTGGATGTAGGGGGCTGTCCCAGCAACAAAATTCTGTCTATTTTTATTTTTGGAAACTGGCTGGGTAGAATTCTGCTCTGTGCATGCTAAATTAGAGAATGAAACTGTGGCTGAGGGGTGTGTATCTCTTCTGCTCCCAGCAAGGAGGACAGTGAAGGGCCATGGCCTTGTCTGCCCACCATTCCTATAAGGGCAGGATATGTGTGGCTCATACTTGGGCAGTACCTTCCCCTGCCTCCCACTGACTTGCCTGGCATGTGTTAATGCTGATCCCTGCCTTTCTCCACTCTTTGGACCTCACTGGAGAAAGGCCAAGTAGAGCATGGAAGGCCTCTGTCACTTGGGCAGGAATCTGGGCTGGCTGTTGGGCTGCCCTCAGACTGGGTCTGCCTCTGCAGCACCCTAATGTGAGATAGAAACATTCTTTTGAATATGAAAGTGAGTGACTTTTGAAAGCTGCTCTGCAGTGGGGCAAGTACAAGGACAAGGAAGAAGGTGTCAAATGAATGTGGGTAGAAATGGGTCAAAAATTCTGCTAGAGAGGGGACTAGAGACAACTGCAGTCTTAGCACCTCTAAACATGTTTTCCAGAGCTTGCTGGTTGCTAACAGAGCTCAGGTGGGTGGTGAAGAAGTGCAGGAGAGAGGATCTTGGTCTAAGCCACAACAGCCCTGCCCCTCTGCAGGGCAGTAACACACCCAGCAAAGGCCACTTGCACTGCACCACTAAAGCAATGGCAGAGAAGAGCCTCTGCTGAAGTTTTGTGGGCATTGTAAGCTGTTTCCTTCATTCCACTCCTCCCTGACTTGATTCAGACATTCTCTAACCATTGTCCCATGGATCCTGACTCCAGCCGAAGTGCTCCTGATGCACTTCAACCCTTTAATTTTGTTGTTCTAGTTCAACTTCAATTAAATTTGCATTTCTTGAGAGTGGAGGTGTTTGGGAAGGTGTTTGTGTCCCTATTCTTTCCATGTGCTGGTGGTATGAGTGACTTCAGGTCGTTACTGCATATCTGGGGGCATGATGTACATCCCCTTTTCTAACACCCCATGCAGCTCCCACCACAGGACCAGATGGGTCTGGGTCCCAGAGCCAGTCAGGCTTCTGCTGTGTAGGGTGACAGTGCTGCTGAGCCAGGGGCAGCCCTGCTCCTCTTCCCTGCATCCTCTTTGTCTTGGTGCTTCCCTGAGACTGTGGTTAGCCAATTTGTGGAGCCAAAAGAGTCCCAAATTATTTCCTTTTTTGGAAGAGAAGCTCTGATGTCGGTTGGTGGAAGCCAGGAGCTGTGGTCAGGGATGCTATCCTGTGCTGGGGTACAGTGTCATCTCTTCCAGCTACTCCCAACCACAGGTCACATCCTCCCACAGATCCTCCCTCCTCCCAAACCAGTGGGGATTAACTAGAGCCCATTTCCTGTAGGGTTTTCCTCTTCTGTACTTTCAAGGGGCGGCACACCTGGTCCTTCTGGCAGATGCATGGTGGTGGTAACCACAGGAGGGAAGGGGCAGCACTGGGCCATGGTGAGCAGTGACCAGCTGCCTCCCACATCTGTCCAGCTGCAGCTCGAAGCACATCTGACCCCCTCAGCTGGGCAGTGGTTGTGCCTCTGACTCGCCAGTCTCCGTGACACACACGGTGTTCAAAGTGCCTCTGCATACAGGAAGTAGTTTAATCATAGCTTTACTCACTGTTTCAGCAAATTCAACCAGAGTCTGCATTGTTAAGTGTAAATGTCACACACACAAATATAAAAGCATCTGGTTTCAAGTGAAAAGGGTGAGGAAATGGGTGTTGTGCTTAAAGTAAAGTCTGCGTCCTGAAGTCACTCCTCCGCAGCTAGGTTTTGTTTTGATAGATTCAGTGTAACCTGTAATATCAAGACTCAGATTGTACATGGAGAATTAGAGCAAAAGCTGATTTTTTGCCATAACCCTGAACTTTCTGCCCAGGTTGTAAGCATTTTGGAGACATTTTTCCTGTCTCTGAACATCTTTTTTAGTGAGTTCTCCTGCATGCTTCACTACCTCTTACTCTGGTGTGCAGCCTGATGGGGATATCATTACTGACTTCAGATTCGGATTTACAGTTAGGCTAGGTTGAATCACAGCCCACACTGAATGGGGCCCATTTATTAAGGAAAGACCTTCTAACTGCAGGCAGCTGTAGAAAGCTGCTGTCCCAGTGCTCATGGCCAGCTGCCTCTCGAGGAATTCAGTGCCATGTACGTGTAGCTGGGTCATCCTCCAGCTTTCCCTGTTGCTGGAGCGCCGTGTGAAGGAACGTGCAAATCTATTTTCTATAGATCACTGAAACTCTCACAAAACTCCATCCTGTTCTTGGCAGCTTTCAAAACTGTGTGCTTGCTCCAGATTTTTGGCCGTCTCTGATGTCTGTGGGAGAGAATTTTTGATTGTCTATTTTGTGCAACAGTGGATATGCTGTCACGCTGTGCAAAGGATTAATGTCATTTTCATATGGCCTAGAAATTTTAACTTTGAAAACTAAAATGAGAAACAAGTAAACCGTTTTCATGCCTTTAGGACAAGAAAGTTTTGGGTGCTTGCATCTTTCTTATTAGAAACCATTTGATATCACTTTAAAGGATGCTGGACACGTACACCGATTACATATTTATCATTTAGATAGAAGCCTTGCACTGCCCTGCAGGGCTTTTAAACTCAGCATTAGTTTGAAAACACAATATATAAAGCCCTATCAGTGCAGCCTATCAGGATAACTAAATATTATGCATGGAGCAAAATATTTCCCTTTCATTATGAAAATAAGTGTTCTCTGCAGTGTTATGCTTCAAGCGTGTTGTTCAAAAGATGTGATCAAGACATCAAAGAGAGGAAAATGATTAAGATAGCAGGAACTGAACCAGCTGCCTTTCCTTTGGTAATTAACAGACCATCTCATGCATTGCCCTGCTGAAAT
Organism: Corvus cornix cornix; assembly: GCF_000738735.6. Lineage (NCBI taxonomy): Eukaryota > Metazoa > Chordata > Aves > Passeriformes > Corvidae > Corvus > Corvus cornix. The sequence continues at coordinate 11,962,171 of NC_046336.1, forward strand.
TGCACACTTTCTTTTTGCCCCCTGAGAGCTGTGTTCTGAAGTGGGAGTCATTTTACTGCTTTTAAAATGAGCTGTTTAATTTTACAGTCAGAATAAGACTTAGCAAGAAGCAAGAGTCAGCTTCAGGACTGTGCTATAACCTAGCTCTTCAGTCATCAGAGCAATTCCAAGGGTCAGTACTTTTTTCTCCTCTGTTTTAGATGGGAGGATGGGACAAGTTGATCTGTGACATGGCTGAGGTGTGCATGCAGGTTTGTCCCACTGGATGGTCTGAGTCTCTGTGAGAGATGCCTGGTCCCAAAAGTGTGATTGCAGATCTCACCTGGTAGTCCCCACACACTCCCTGGTTAGGAGAGCTGAGCCGTCAGAGATGCTGACCCACCCTGAGGTGGTTCTCAGTGTAGTTGCAGTGCAAAGGTGTCTGCCTGGGAGCCACTTCTTTATAGCTTGCCCTCTTCTGCATTGCACCTGCTACAAACTCCATGGCTGTGGTCCAAGAGGCAAGAAAAGAAAGTAAGTGCAAGTCCTGCATGGACAGTAATTCAGTGCATCCCACAAGTTTGGAGGCGTCTGCCTCGGCATATTCATGGGGTGACCTTAAGCAACTTTTTGGACTCTCACATCTCTCTTTGTGAATGCTAAAATGATCATAGTAAACATGAGAAAAAACAATCTGCTTTCAATATTTTTTTACTTTTTTTTTCTCCCTACTTTTTTTCTTACAAAGAAAGTGGGTCTGTGCCATCACAGGACTTGGTGCAGCTGGAGCTGCCTGTAGCCCTTGGTTTGTGTAGCTGGGACAGCACGGAGCTTGAGGTATTTACTTAATTTCTCATCCTGGATGTTGGGGTTTACACTGCAGTATCTGCCCTGCCCTCTTCAAGGCCAGCTTGGATCTGGCTGTCTGTCACTGAGTGTCAGGACTGCCTGTTTCCATGTCATGTCATTAAGGTATTACAGTCCTTCTCCAGGATCCACAAACTGGTCCACGGAACTCTGTGTTCAAAGCCTGCAGTTGGGCTGGCAACCCAAAATATGTCCGTTTTTCCAGAGTTTGGTCTGCTATGGACACATGAAACTGGCTCAAAAACCAATGTCTTTGGTTTGTTAATGTCCCCCTTTAAGATAGGAGCAGCATCTCCTCCAGGCAGCAAGGGGAACAACCTGAGGATGGGGTTGCATGGAAGGGCTCATCTGCTTTGATATTTCAGACCCTTGAAGTGAGGGATATTTGAACTGCAGATGCAATGAGAGCAGTTTCTCAGGGGAAAAAGCTGTGGTGAAACATCTCTCACAGCGACTCAAGTATCAGGAGACATGGCTTCTGTCCTCACCCTTGCTGCAGACTGCTATTGGCAAATCAAGCATTGTGTGAGCTTTTTCTCCCCCCTTTTATTTCCTGTCTTTTTAAAATCAGAGTTTCAGAATTACCTTAATGAAGGCCAGGGTGGCCACTGGTGTTTTTTAGCTTGGTGCAAGCTATTGTCGTTTCCTTGTCTTTTCCCTACTTCAGTTTTGGGGGATATAGGGGCATTTTTCCATCTCTGTCAGTGTTTTCAGCTTAGCAAATGGCACGTGCCTCCATAGGGTGGTACAAGTGATGTGTGCAGTCCTAAGGAGAGACAGCACTTGCAAGTTTAGTTCTGTTCCCTGCCCAGCTGTCCTTGAGTGGGGATGTGACAGCAGTGACACCAGGGTTCTGGAGTCACGTGTTACAGCAGCTTTGGGCTTTACTAGAGATGAAGTACATTTAAAGTATATTCTGGGGTAAGGCTATGCTTCCTTTTTGGAGCGTGGTCAGACCGGTGCTCTTCCTGCTGATACCAGGTTCAGATAAGGGAGAAGGTCAAACAAATATTTTGGGGTTTTTTTTTAATTGCTTCATCAGACAAGTTGTAGCTGTAAACAAGGAAATTATTGCATATGCTGTTTGTGACAGGTTGTTGATTTATTCCTGGAAAAAAGTTCCTCTTTGCATTTTCTTCCCTGGAATTGCTCTCTGCTTTTATGCAAAGGCGTGATACAACCACATCATCTCTCACAGAGACACATTGCATCAGAAGAGGCATATTATTGTATGATGTTCTTTGAGTCTGGCCCCAGCCAAGCCCCGCAGGTCAGACAGTGTCAGGAAGGAGGGAAGACAACACCGTTAACTCTTTAAAAATCTGGTGAAGGGAGCAGATAGATCAAAAGAAAAATTTGAGTGGGAGCTGAGACTGCTTGGGGGAGCTAGAAATTCTTCTTTAATCACAATTACAGCTTGCCTGGGGCAGTCTAGAAGTGATGTTTGGTGCCATCTTGCTGTGTTTTTGGGGCTGAGTTGCAGCCCTAAATCTACCCAGTCTTGATGATGGAGGGAGGTGTGTGAGAGTAGAGCATGCTCACCACTTTGTAGGATGAGAGCTTTTTGCCAGCTTGTGTGAAATAAAATTAGAGCTTAGGGACAGAAGTGATGGGTGGTAAACAGTAAACAGCTTGAACAAGGGAGACCAGACTCTTCTCTTTCTGTTCGGTCATTTGCTCCCTCAGTGCTTTCCTCCAGCTGTAATTTTGTCATTGTGTGCAAATTGGTCACAGTGACATGTACTTATCAAAAACCTCCACTGTGCATACGCAGTCCCCAAATTGTCCTTAATTCCTGTTGCAAGAGAGCTTCTGTCTGCAATTGAGGCAACTGGCTAGAATTGTGCATTTTAAACTTGTTTTAGTGAAATAACACAAACTTAAGAACTGTCATTGCAGTTAATGCTCAATAAAAAAGGATGTTTTTCCTGCTGAAAGAGAGGTGGGAAAAGGTTTTTATTTGAATTTTCATCCTCTGGAATAAAATACTACATCTTGTGCAGAAACTAAAAGCATTGCTGAAAAATGCTGAATGCCATAAATGAGTAATTTTATTTAGTTAAAAATCATTTTTGAAAGGAAATCACTCCCAGTTTTTCCCTAGAAAAGAAGAAATTATCTCTATGTGTAACATAAAAGCGAGCTTAACCAATGGAGAAAATAACCAAGCCATCCAGTGTTTAAAGCAAACAACCCAAGCTTTAAGCTTCTCTCTGATCTATTACATTAAAATTCACTCTTGGAGATGATTCCATAGGGAAGCCTCCTGTCTCCTTGGATAAATGAGAAATTTAGCTGGAAGTTAAGGTCTCTGTTGGATGCCCTGGCTCTGTGGCCATGCAGAAGGAGGCTGCAGTGGGGGGATGTGGCACCATGTCCTGCTGGCTCTGTTCAGCTCCTGCCAGGCAGCAGGGGACATGCCACCACCCCATGCCCCATCCCTCTCCTGGCTCACATGCCTGTCACTGCTGCCTCCTGCCTTATCAGGACAAAGGTCAGGGAGGCACAGAGTACTGATACCCACAGGGTGAGAAGGTGTCTCTGATGGGTTTGAGTTCCAGGTGTTTCAGCTCAGAGCTGCTGCAAACCCTTTGTTCTCTGAGCTGAGCAGTGCCAGCAAGTAGCACCGCAGGTGTATAACCATCTTGTAATTCTGGAGTGACCATGGCTTTTGGGAAACCAGCCACGGTCTAAGCAGGGCTCCCAAGTGGCTCGTTGGGTCTCAGCTGCTGGCAGCCATGGAGACAGTTTCCGTGGGCTGAGATCTCCTGCTCTGCCATGAATTCCCTTTCCCAACATACAGTTTCTGATGTAGCATGAAAGGACCCCTTGGTCTTTCAGAATCTCTGATGCAGCTTCTTCTCTTAAATCCGTCAGCACAAGTTGGCTGATCGCTTATTCTGAATAAATTAAAAATATCTAGTCCTCCTCGTAAGAACTTGAGGTCTACTCAGAAGGGAACCCTGTTCTTCTCCTGATGCTTCCAGGCTTCACCTGTGAGCATGTCATACCATTAGTGCCTAATGCAAGGATATTTGGAAATATTCCACTGCTGTGGGGGGCAGTCCTGACAGGGCAGTGTCTGCATTAGAGGACTGAAATAGCAACAAGGGAAGGGCCTGGACAGTGTGCTCGGCTGGGTGATGTACGTGACTCGAGACAGCTGCAGGCTCTGCTGGTGCTTGTTGGTGGGGATAGTTTAGAGATTTTGCAGAAAGCCCTCCCCACCTGAACGGGCTGAAGGAGAGGAATTTGGCACACAGGTTTCAGGCATGACTGCTGTCTGTGTAGGAAAACAGACTTGTTTTAAGTGCCTGTGATCAGAGGATCCTGTTCAAACCTGGTATCATGCTATTCACTTCAGCTGGCTACTAATCCTGGCACTGAGTTTGACCCTTAAGCTTTTTGTTTTTATCATGTGCTTTGATACAGTCATAAAAATACTGACTGGCTGGCAGAGCTCCAGGGCTTGGCTTTATATTTGAGCAACTGCAAAACGAATGTGCTTAACGTGGTTTTATGCTTCAGAATATTGTCCTTTCTCCCTGCCTGCCCCCCCCCCACCCCCAGATTATTTTAAAGCTAACGTTCCTTGTTCTGGGGACAACTGTGTTGCCCTCTGCACATTGTGCAGGGCAGGTTCATCCCAGGATTGCCTTTGCTCTGGGCCTCAAACGTGGGTCTATGGAAACACAGGACTTCAGTGGAAATACTGCCTCAGGCACCATGGGAGAGGAGCTGGAGCTGGAGGTGGGCTGGGGCCTGGGAGGCCCTCCTTCCCCATGGTGCTGAAGCCTGTGCTCTCTCCCCACCAGACGTGCCTGGTGTTTGAACTTTCTGAAGCATTTGGTACTGGGATATCCCATCCCCACTGGGCTGGGGACTCTGTGTGTGTCTGTGTGCCTGCACATGGAGTGAGACGCGAAGTGTTCCAAGAGAAAATCCCAGTGCGTGACTGAGCTGCTGTTGCCCCCATGCCAGCGAGTCAGCGGGCTTTTTATATCCCATAGGAATATCCCATAGGGTTTGAGTGTGCCACAGAGAGACTCCACTGAGTTTATTCTGCTGCTGGGAGGGGCAGCTTTGGTTGCATGGGGTGCACTGCACTGCTGCATTTCAGCAAAGTGCCCCCTGTGTTAGTTGTGAATTTAAATATATATGTGCCCTTGATTCTTGCTTCACAAAGCTGTTCCCTCTTCATTTCTGTGAAAAACTGCCTTCCAACTCCTGAATTTTAATCTCTGCTCTACAGTGCCCCTAGAATAGATTTCATCTGGGTTTAACGAGACCTTCCCTTACCATGCTGCTTCCCTATCTAATCTCCAGGTACTGCATCCCGACTTATCTTCAGTTGCTGATAGAGCAATGGAAGGCATATTTGGTTGCTTTGTGTAGGGAAAGTACAGCTACTGCTCTGCCCCATTCCTGCCAAAGGGCAATTCCTTCATTGCAGAGGGACATTGCACCCTGTAAGAGCAAACTTACCTATGCTGACATGGATAGACAGGACTATCCTTGAAGGCAAGTACCCTAGAGAGCATCTTGGCATTTCCTAGGCCAAGGTAGGGCATAAAGTTGAGTCAGATGTTACTGACCTTGGGAATACATCATTCCCTAGAGCAGGCACCTCCCCAGCATGCTCCCAGTAGATTTCTGCTTGTTCTGCTGTCCAGGATAAGGAACTGAGGTGCCTCAGTCCTGGTCGTTCTCAGGCAGTGCATAAACAGCTGCTAGGCAGGGACTAAACCCTCTTGGATTCTGCCTGCGGTGTCTGTTTTGTTCCAAGTGCTGCTAATAATTAGTCAAATAAAATGATTACTAAGAAAAGGAATTTGGTTTATTGGAAGAACGTTCCAGGAGGGTTTTATAGCTCTGGAATGGTATCTTGCCAATCAAATAAGTATCACAGAGTGAAGAGAAACACAGTAGCCAGCTTGGCAGTCAGTAGGCCAGCACCGTCTGTAGCACAAGGCTTGAAATAAACTTGGTATGAAAATGCATAATTTTATAGCCACGTTGCTCATTTTTCCTGGAAAAAAACCTTTCCTCCAAAAAATTTTTTCTTCTGTCTTGTGTCTGGCAATGTCAAGTTTACCTGTCCCAGCTGTGTGTGCCAGTGCTGGCATTCTCAAGCTTGTGAATTCCCTCTGCATTCACCTCCTTGTTTCATGGGTCTGTAAGGCCGAAGCACAAGATTTTCTCGAAGAGTTCTTCTTCTTTTGTTAGAAAAGCCTCTCCCATTTCCCTCAGCTCTAGATTTGAGCCAGTGACAAGGTTGAGTTGGTTCTTGGATTGGAGCTTCCAAACAAGGCTCCATTTCAGTCGTGTAGCCTCCATTCAGTTTTCCTCTGGAAACACTGTGGTTCTTTTTAAGGCCATGTTCTCACATCAGTCCCACTGGCATCAGTGGCCCTTGGCCCTGTGCTCACTCGAGGGTAGGAGCTGAAGTCTTTATGCTGTTTGTCGTGTTCTGAGTCCTACCTGGTTTTGCTGTGACAAGTTTGGTCAGGTTGCTGGAGCTGTGCTAGGTATCCAAGCCCATTTCCATGGTTCCTTCTGGTGAAAAGATGGTTTCTTGGCAACTGAAAAAATTACAGGAACATGAGGTTGGAAGAGAATTTCAGCTTGTGTCAACCTAAAAACAGGAGAGGCTGCACAAGTATTTTCCGGTGTTACCATGTTTGTTACCTGCTAGGACAGAACAGTTGCTGGGAGCACAAGAGCTGCATCCCTCACACTGTACAACTGAAATCAGTGTTTGCTTCACCAGAGCAGTCCTGAAATTGCTTTTCTAAAGGGGTCACAAAGGTACATGCAGGAGCCTGAATGTGGAGGAAGCTTTGCTTGAGTTAGTTTTAGGAACAGATCTACAGACTGTTTCTATAGATAGGTATGTCCAGTCTGAGACACTTATTTCTGGAGGGTTTTTCTTTGTGAGATAAGAGAGATGCCTTACCTTCTTAAAGGGGGTTGTAGGTTCACTGCAATCTGTCACTGTCAGCTGCTGATTTTTATGTGGCAGTGACAGGAACGGTATTTCCATCCCCTTCCCAGCTACAGGCTGATTATAACAGCTGTGTTTCTCCATGGGAGAAGGGAATGGGAGTCCAACCAACTTGCTGGAAAAACGTTAGGAGCCCTGCATTAACTGACTGCATCCCTTCCACTCCCTGGGTAGGGAAAAGAGACCTTTGGAAAATGTGGCTGTTGGTTTTTCTGGGATGGGGGAAAACCCAAGGTTTGCATGCCAGATGTCCTTTCAAGGGAAAAAAGAATAAAGTGACATCGCTGGGATATTATTTGGATTGTTTTTTAATGTCACACCTCGATGGAGTCTGAGGTTGTTAACTGGGGGATTGACTCTTAATATTGTGGCCAGATGCAGGGGTTGGCTGAGCTCCCTCACTTCAGAGCTCACTTTTAAATAATGCTTCAATAATTTACCCTGCCAAGGAGGTTTGTAGTTTGGTGGTATTTTGGAGTTAGTTTTTGAGCTAAGGAGGGCTCCCATGTCAGTGAGAAGGTAGCTGGGTCTCCAGTCAGCCTCTCAGGCATTTCCATGTGTGCCTGTTTGAGTGGCCAGATCTGCAGATGGGGATTGGTACCCCTTTCCCATAGATGGGATTTCTCTGAACTCCTGAAAAAAACTTCAGCCTGTTTTGCCTGTCCTGCTCCTTAAATCCATAGGACTGCAATGGGGCTAATCAGCTAGAAGTGTGACATTTTTCTGTTTTCTGTGATTTCTCGCTGTGAAGTGATTTGCTGACTTGGGGAGCTGGTGACATGCTTGCTGGCTGTGGCTTCATGGTTCCAAGCTAAGAGGCAGTGCACTTGACAGACCAAAGCCATGTGGCAGCTTCTCCACAGAGTCCTGGCTGCTGAGCGACTGCAGTCATGGCTTGGCTTTCTTGCCACCATGGAGGGGCTGCTTCAGATCCCTCCCTGGGCTGCACTACTGGCAATATGGCATCCACAGCTAGTGTGGTTTAACAGGGGTTGGAAATATGTGTAGGCTGCTGCAGCTGTGGCAAGAAGTGAGCCAATATGGAGAGGATTCAGTCATCTCCAGCTGAAAGTTGGCAGGTTGTAACTGATGTGTGAAATGAGGGTATTGGAGCAATTCATGTGTGCTGGAGTTGTGGAGATGTTGGGCTGGAGGGTTCCTATCTCTGCAAGGCTGGAAGAGCATTGTTGGTCAGGGTTGTAGACCAATTGCATGGAGTGTTTTTGGGAAAGCCCTGAATTATAGTAGAAGGATGATACTCAGCAAGTCAGGATTTTCACAGAGCCCTCAAATCAGCAGTTGTAGAAGTCCAGGCACCGTAATTTGTCACTTTTTTGGACAAAGTGACAGAGAGGAAGACCTTGACAGTCACAGGCTGCAAATCAGTAAGAGAGTTAAGTGTAGGCTTAAATCCCATTGAAATCTCTGAAATTATGGTCCTTTCTTGTAGTGTACCATCTCCTTCAGTGCCTTGTCAAGCTGAGTCTCCAAGGAATTGCTTTTGTGATCTCCAGAGTCTCTGCCCTACAGTTTCTAGGAAGATTTCCTCTCCTGAGGAGATGACATTTATCCATGGGACCAAAGCTAATCACTCATCACAGTGTTCAGAAAAGGGATTTTTTGTGACCATGAAGAACAGGAAAAATCTTGCCATCAAGTGAAGTATGCTCTTTGTTCACAAGCCTTGAGGAACTTTTTGGCTGTCTTTGTGTTGCTGGTGGAGAAGCCTCACAGGCAGCTGGGGAAGCAGAAATGTGTCCACTGGAGCACAGTGTGGGACACAGCCCTGCAGCCCATGTTGCACTCTTGCCTATCCCATCCAGGGCGGTCCTGGGCTTGCTGAGACACTCCTAGAGAATGCTGATGGGGCTGTGGTTTTGCCCTGTGGTCAGCCGTGTCTCAGGGCTGATGGTTATTCTCCACTAAAACTACCAGTCTGTTCTCCAACTGGCCGCCTTCTCTTACTCTCAGGAACAATTTGGATGGTTAACAGAGAGGAGAGACTGTGGGAGCCTAGTGGTGTCTCTCTGGCACCCAAGCCTGTGGCTTTCTCGTCTGGTAGAGCTCCTGCCATCATTTTGTCTGACTTTGTCCTTTCCCTCAAATGAGGGCAGCCACAGTGGCTGTGTCAGACAGGATTTGGGATGTCTTGTGGAAGATTTACTCCCTGCTTGCTGCTTCCAGGGGAATCTGGTTGACCTGTGAGCATATTTCTGCCCCAGATTTTCTTTTTTTTTTTTTTTTAACTTTGGAATCTATCCTGCTGGCCCCTGGAGTGATGAATCACCCAGTCACTGCACCATGGGGATGTCCATTTCTTCTTCCTGAGGCAGACCAGGGCAAATCCTGGAGCTAGTGGCCCAGTGGAATTGCTGAGGGCAGGCCCTCCCATTTAATAGTCTACATCTGCTGGTGTGTGGGCAAGGATTTATTTTTACCTGTGAATGTGCAGGTGGAGAGCCAGCTCCCATCAGCAGTCTGCAAACAGAGCTGGGCCCATGGAGAACAGGGGCCTCAACCCAAAGCCCTCCTTAGCACCTCGTGGCAGCCCATCTGTCCCTGCCACATAGGGGTGCATGGAAGCAGGAAAGGGAGGCACTCTGCTAGAGCACAGGATGCTTTCCCTTTCAGCAGAGCCCACTGACAGCACCCATTTGTGATTACATTTATCTTTGTGTTGTTCCAAGGCAACAAGTGGTTTATATTTGAAGAGTATTAATGTAATATTACTGAAGCCTTAAGAAAAGGCACAGTGGGCCAAGTCTTGCTAGTTTTGCTTGCATTTCACAGGGCTGAGGAGGGTGAGATTTGATCCTCTTTGGATGTACCTCTAGTGGAGGGGTGGTTGTGGGGGAGAGAGAAGAGACAGGGGAATTACAACATTGGAAATAAAAAATCCTACCTCTGCCCGGAGCAGCTTGGCAATAAGACACTTCAGGGTGTGAGTTAAGATGCTGTAATTCACACCTCGTGCATTTTGGGGCATTCAGCCGACTGCTTCATGCCCTGAACACGGAGGGTGAGTGATTTGGGCTCAGCTTGCCCCCTGGCCGGCTCAGCCCTCGAGCAGAGATGACTGCATGGAGATGGCTGCAGGGCTTGTCTCTCCCTGCGCTTGGCATATCTGCCTCATGGTAAATTCCGGTGGTGCCTCCAGCTCCTTCCTGTTTAGCGCTTCATAAATCAGAATTTAGAATCACTCTGGGGACCCAGCTTAAAAACTTTGAATCTTTTGAATGAGGGTTGGAGTCAAATCCTCGTTTTTTTTAAAAGGGTCAGGCATGTGGAAGTGTTACATCACTCTCAGTGCTGCTGTGCCAGAGCTCAGGTGCCCTGCAAAGATTTGGGGCTCTTCATGTGAGTGAGCTGACCCAGCCAAGCTGCTTTGTTGGCCACCATGAACTGATAGTGCTGCAGCACAGAGGAGACATAGGTCAGTGTCAATTTGGGCATCTCTGCACCATGTAGGCCTTTCCTTGCTGCACATCCACCTTAACCTCAGCCTTGCAGACATTGGATGTCTGGCTGGATTCGTCTCTCCCTGCAGGCAGAGGAAGAGGCGCCTCCAGAGCAGGATGTGTACCCTTGCCACCGAGCTAAAGAAGGATCTGAGATGAGTAGCCGTGGCCAGTTTGAGATCCCAGCATAAGGTTGCATAAAACTAGGACTTCTTCCCCAAATTCTGCCTAGCAAATTCCTGATGTCTCTGGATGCTGATGTGTTGAGTGCAGCTGTATTAGTTCTTGAAAGCCTGCTGTTACAGACGGTGATCTTTCTGGGCTTTGGGTGGACACTTAAGCAGATTTAGTAGAGTTCCTGTCTGTGCAACATTCATAATTCCCTTTAAGTGGCTAAGAGTGGGAGAACATTCAGGCTTGGGGAGTGAAAGGAAGAGATTTGTTTATTGTTCTAAGGTACTGTAAGCCCTGAATTTGACGGAAATGTAAACTTATATGGTCATTTTGCTGATTCATATTTTATTAGTGATTTTGATGGAATATACAATATGGGCATGGCCCTAAAAAGCTTATTTCTAATGGAACACATGCTGACTTACAGCCACATACCCTCCTTCCAAAAATGAGTAACTCCTGGGGTATGTGAGGCTTGTGCCTGAGCTGTGAAATGAGAAGGAATTAGTGTGGCCACTGCCACCCCTGGCAACTCTGACAGAAGCTGCATCGCCAAACAGCAGTGCACGTCTCCAGAGAATAAGTGGAGTTTTTTATGGGGGGAAGCTGTGCAAGTGACAAAGCCCAACTCAGAGTGATGGCAAATCCCTGTGAGTGTTCTTCACCCCTACACTGAAAGAGTCCAGGCTTACAGCAGGAGCTCAGGTGGTGGCTTGTGCCAGCCCATGAGCCAGGTAGGGGGCTGGATTTGGTGATCAGGTCCTTTGTCAGTATGGTTACAACTGCTGCAAATCACCACCTCCCCTAATTTTGTATTCTTTTAGGGCCCCATCTGCTTTGTACCCCATGTGCAAACTACAGAGAAGCAGCTTGGGTTGGTGGGCAGTGCAGGTCAATAGGACAGCTTTGTCCTCTGGCTGCAGTACAGCCTGGAGACTCATCTCCCAATTCCTCAGCTAGGGATGAAGTAAGACAGTGTGACTGTCCTGTCCAGCAGCCATCCCTATGTCCAGCAGCCATCCCTGAGCCCAGCAGTTAAACAGCTTTTCCTACCATTGGATCCTTATATTTGCAGGGTTTAAAGGGAGTGACATTTTGAGCAGAAATACCCCAAGCACGGTACTGCTCCGGGCTGACAAAAGCATCTCCCCCATCTCTGCATCCTGGCAGGGCAGAGCAGCGCTCGCTCCTCCCTCTGTGATGGATAAAGGCACTTGGGAAGCCGCTGGGGACGGCTGGGTGTCCCTCTGCCTGTGTGTGGCCCAGGTTGCTGAGTTGGAGAGGGATGGCTCTACGCTGCCTGTGACGGTCCTGCGCAGCTGGGGCGGGAGAGGGTGTTCCTGCAAGTGGGAAGGCAGGAAGCCAAGCGTGGGAAAAGGAGGGAAAAGGAGGGAAAAGGAGGATGATTGTGAGAAGAGTAGGAGGGAAGGAAAGGGCAGAGACAATAGTTCAACTTAGCAAAGAGGCAGTGATGAGGGTGTGAGGATTTGGCACAGTATCTTCCTGAAAACCCTGAAGGTCCACAGGAAGAAGGTAATTTTGTGTTTAATTGAGTGCCGTGCCCTGCCGGGAGGGAATCCGTTCTGCACAGGACTCTTGCATCAGTTTTCCTGGTTTGGCCAGAAGGCCGGGGGGTGAGGGTTGGAATAAGGAGGATGCTCCATGTTTGCCTCTTAGGCATTTTGCAGTGCAATTCAGACATTGTTTGCAAGACTAGGACACAAAATCATTTTCTTCTTTCACTCTTCTCCCCACAAGAAACATGGATTTCTCTCAAGCCTGAAGTCAAAGGTCACTACAGTGAAAGACATTTTTCCAGTGACTTCAGCATTGCGTCTTTCTGAGGTTGTGGAAATTTGTTCCCTTTTTTCCAGGAATTGGTTTTACACTGTCAGTACTGTACTGTTCTGTACAGAACAAGTACATTAATTCTTTTATATTTTTATAGATATATATAGATATAGTCATACAGTATAATGAAAGATCTATGTGCATTGCACATTTGCTGAATGGTGTTCATGTTTTGAGGATAGCACCTTTTTTGAGTTGCTCTTCTATCATTTTGCATTTAAAATGCAAATACAGTTTCCCTGCCCATGGCAGGGGGGTTTGCACCTAGATGATCTTCAAGGTCCCTTCCAATCCACACCATTCTATGATCTGTCAGCGTGTTATGCTGGCAGTTCTGGAATGCTTTGCCTGTTGATGTTGATTTCACCTCAAGTTTTATCCTTTAGTCATGCATGAAAAATGTAGTTGCACAAAGGGGATAGAAACTAGAAGTTTGTTTCAGAGTTGGCTTTTTTCACACTTAAAGTACCGTGCCCCTCAGGTCTGGCTTTGTGAATCTGAGGGTCTCTTGGTTTACATGAACTTTTTGTTTCCCTCTACTCCAAATGAGAAGAAAAAAAATCCCACTATTCTATGGCAGAATCCCAGGAGATTTCCATTATTTGGACTTAGAATGTCCCAGAGCTTTGTCATTGTTCTGGAAGGGCCTGGAGGAGTTTTGCTCGTTTTCCCAGGCCCTTGCTTTGCTTTTCCAACACTGCATCTGGGGGTCATACGTAAGGTTTCAAATCAAAGCCGGAAGATTTGCATGCTAATATAAACTACATGCAAGTGTTGCTGCAGAGCAGGAATCCTGAATGTTGGAAGCCAAAAGCGAGGCTGGGTTGTAGCAACAACACCTCTTTGTGACTGGAAGGCAGACTGGGCAGCGAGCACTCGCCATTTGTGCAAGTGAGGGTCTGTAGCTACAGCAAAACCACTCTGGGACCGTGTGTGAAATGGGCTCAGCAGTACCACGGTGTGCTGGGTCTGCTTGTGGCCACAAGCTGTGCATGCTCCAGCACTGTTCATGAGCTCCATAGCTGGGGAAATGCGTCAGTCCAGGCCTGCTGGTACAGTGTAGAAGGGCCCTTGTTCTCAGAGCAGAAAGGTGCTCCAAGAGATCTCCCACAGGCACAAATAACTCGGTGCAGAGGTGGGTGAGACTTGGTGTTAAGTGGAAAATGGCAGTTTCCAGGTTGTATTTTTTCTCTCTCTGTATCTTGTCAATCTTGATGCACTTAACAGTAGCAAGCAGGGTTTTCTTAGTTCTCATTTGACCAAGCTATTCCTGTATCCCTGGCCCCAGGGCACTCGATGACAAAGATCCCTTTGCCTGAAATATGAGCAGAGCTCTACGCATCCTATTTTGAACATCCCTCAAGTCAATTCTTCTTGTGCCAGAATTAATTCAGCTGCTTCTCTCATCAGCCTCTTTGATTTGGCAGCATCCTTCTGATACTTTAGCAATCTTGCTTTCATGTGAGGTTTGATCCAGCACCGTGAAGGGAATTAAACTCTTCCTGTTGGCTTCTGAGGGTCTAATGAGGCTGTAATGGCAGTCAAAACCAGATGCACGTTGTACCCATTTGGACCAGGATTAGATTTAATATACAAACTTTGCCCTCATCTGAATGATCATCATCACTGATGACAGCAGAGTGATCTCTTAGAGCTGAAGATTGCAAGATGTGTTATAAACTAAGCAGTGATTTAAAAGATGCTCGTATCTGCCTCAGTACTTTCCTGTTAAAACTCATTTCAGTTGAAGCCAGTTTTGAGTCAATTTTTAAGATTTGTTCCTGTGTAGAGAAGAAGGACAGGGGAATTAAGTAATTTCATACTGGAAAATAATTTTTTTGAGTGTGCCATTTCCCCTTGGTGTCTATCCTTTTCCTTGCAACTGACATGATGATGTAGGAGCTGAGAAGTTACTGGTGTAGAGGCACCTCCACCTCACTTCCCCATCCAGCACTGGCTCTGAGGATTTCTGCATTAAGCTGTACTCTTCGGGGGTGATAGGTTTCATTTCAGAGCAACTTCAGTTGTGTATCAATTTCTAAAACCAGTTCAGTGAAATTGATGCAATTCCTGTATTCAAAATTGGTCTGTGAAACTTGGAGGATTTAAAATTCAGGAGTCTGTTTTGTCTGTTGATGGTTTCTTTTTCCAATTCTCTTTTTTTCAATGGAGATTCTCTTCTTCCACCAGGACATGCTCATATTTTAGGGTCCTTATGAAACACCAACCATCTGCTGAGGGGAAGGACACAAGCATTGAGTTAAAATAGTTTAAAAGTCAGATGGCATCCAGATTTAAGAGGCAGTAAGCTGAAAAGTCTTTACCTTCAAGTACAGCTGTAGTATTTTTGTTTGCTTGCCTTAGACAGCCTGCTTCGGACCCAGGTAGGGTATTTGAGAAGGCCGCGAGGGAGGCCGGTTTCACAGAGAGCCTGTATGTTCTTGTTTTCATTTTACATTTGTCACTCTACAATTCTAATGCTCTGTAGGCTTAGATGTTGTGTTTTCTAATAATCTGTCAACTCTTAAATGGCAGAAACTGAGTCTTGTGGTTATTCTGCTTCACAAATAGTTCCATCACACGTGGAAAGTAAATGCAGGTAGATGGAGACATACTGGAAACAGAAATATGAGTCCACATTGTGCTCTGCACAGATGCTCGCTCTCCCTCGTGCACAATGTACATGTAATGGGTGGATGTTGTCCACCTCCTTTGTCTCCTCCCCTTGCAGGGAAGCTGCTGATCTGCTTCCAGAAGCTGGCAAGTGGTAGTGGAGAAGTGACCAGTCTTTAGTAGTCCTGTCTTTAGTAGTCCTGTTTCTTATTCTCTTTCCATAAGCTGTAGCTGTTGGATATGCTGGAGTTAAGATAGCCTTGACAGGTCTTTGACATGACCCAGGATATCAGTTAAAAACAAGTAAAACCCTGCTAATGCAGCACAGATACTGCCTGTCTGCAAGAATCAGACACATCATATTCTGCTCACACATCCCCAAGAATGAACTGAAATGAAGTAATCAAACAAGCCTGGCAAGAGGCTCGGAGGTGGTTTGTAACCAAGCTGCAGGGCTCCCAGCTGTTCCAGTTCTGCAGCTCTCTGGTCAAGTTACTGCCACAAATCATGGGTGCAGATTCCACTTTTTACCTTTTATGCCTCTCATGGTCATTTGCATGGCCATGCAAAGAAATACAGCAGGGAGGTTTTTCTGCTTTTGGCTTATTGGTCTGATTGTGTGGGACAACTTAGCATCTTCTTAGCAGGAAGATGCTGGGAAGGTCTGAAGACAGTGTTTAGAAACTCAAGTTGGAAAATGCCAAATACGTGAGCAGTGAAGTTGAGATCAAATCAGAGTTTGAACTGTGGGCCTTAAAACCTCATCAGTGCATGAGAAAAATATGGGAGGCTAAGTATGGTCTTATTCTGCCTGTGTAAACACGACGAGCTGGATTCCTCTTTCAGACACAACCCTGTTCTGTGTCTGGTCTGTCCCCCTGAAGCTAGGAAACCAGCAAAATCATCCAGCCAGGTGCCTCCATACTCAAATGAGTTCCTCTTTCTGTGTTCCAGGGATGTCTGCTGACTGGCTTGAGGCAGTTGTTTGCTATTCTCATTTGTTTTTAAGTACTGAGATTTGGCAAAGAGAAACAGATTTCACCCTGGTTACTGGTCTTCCAGGAGGAAGATCTGTGCCCATGTAGGTTGCAGCAGTGGTGGGGTTTTCTAAACTAGAATGGACCCAGTTTGAGTCTTGAGAGTACAGCTAGATTTGGAGTTAGAAATGAGTTTATTTTTTTGTGTACTCCGAACAGATTTGGTGTGATATGGCTGAAAAGAGAAGCAACATTAATCCAGCATTAATCCTTCTACAATGTAGTTTAGATGTGAAGCAAGATCCACAAAAGAAATCAGTGAAGAAAGGAAAACTCCTGTATTCCCCCTCCCTGTTTTTTTTCCTCTCCCCTCACTTGTATGTTTATTTTGACTGTAAATTAGCTTGCAAATTATGATGGAAACTGAAATTTCCATGTCCTGCTTTAGTTGCCTGTGTGGTGGCTGCTCACAGATGAGAACTGGCAAATGCTTCAGTTTGCTCCTTCCCAGCATACTGTAACTCTGCTTTGCTTCCAAAACTTAGGTATGTGCAACATTTGTCCATAAGACCTCTGGGCCATTTTTGCTTTTTCTCAGTTGCATTTTCCCTGTTGGTAATGGAAACATGAGCTGGGTAGAAGGGTGTCCATGAAACCACATCTGGTGCATGAGAAAGCCAGACACCCCACACCTGTGTGCAGCCCATGTCACCCCTCCTTGGGACTGCTCTGAGGCATCCTGCCCTGGCAGCAACCACCCTGCAAGGACCTTTCCTGTTTGGGGCTCCCTGGGTCTCATGTTTCTTCCAAGTCTCATCTCTGTTTCTCAGCTCAGTCTTCAAAATGCTGGAGTGAGAACAGCTCTGGAGTGGGTTTGAAAATAGCTCTTCCTCGGCCCTGCCCCGGCTGAGCTGCAGTACCTCGGAGACCATCGTGCTGAAAGGTGACCTCATTGCATGGTACCAGTGATGGACTTACCACTGGCTTGGGGCTGAGGGTCTGACTTCATCTCTGTGGGAATTTCCCAGGTCTCACAGTGCTTTTTAGGGCCTTTTGAATGCTGGGCAAGAAGCCCATGCTGTGCTCACTGAATCCAGAGTCAGGCGTGATCTGAGCCAAGTGAAGGCACAGGTGATGTGTGTGGGGGAATGGCTTAACATTCTCCATGCTTACTCCTGGAGCATTCTGCTCTTCCTGTTGCCATGCTGGCTCTTGTATAGGGCAGGAATTGAGGACACTGGGGCCCCTCATCCTGGGGAAACCCCAGCTGCTGGTGCCAGTGTCTTATGGGGTGGAAGAAGATACCTAAAATCAACCAAACTGCATCAGGAAGCTGAACAGCTTTGCTGCTTTGGTCTTGTGGATACCAAAATTGTTGTCTCTAGGCTGTTATCACTTCAAATCCAGATCTGGGCCAGCACCAATTTGTACTCATCAGCACATCTTTGACGTTAAAATGGTTATGCAAACAGTGAGTTGGTGCAGTGGCTGTACTCTGGTAATTTAGAACACAGATGTATGTTGACTTTGCTGCAGTTTGAATTGTTTTAATGCAAACTCCACCAGGTAAATGAAGCAGCTGAAATTGCTGCAAGCCTTGCAGGAGCTGGGTTGACTTTGCATGGAAGGGGACCAGGGAGCATTCACATGCTGAGCTGTGCTGGTGAAAAGCTTCCAGCTCACAGGCAGTGATAGCATCTGAATACAGGGGAGAAGATGCATCTTTTCCAACTCAACCCTGATTCATAGGAGGACAAACATTCAACACTTTAATAGGAGTCTTTGAAGAAGCTGACGTTTTCCAGGATAAAAGAGGATATCGTGATGGTATCTGCATACAAATTGCACCACAGCGTTGTCTTTTGCATTCATAGAACTCTCTTAATAGCTGGTATTTACTGTAATTACTTATTAAAGTAATAAGCAACAACACCCTCTCTTATGTGTGCCGGGATATTTCTGGTTTCTGTTCTTCAATCTTCCCTTTGCCAATAGCTCTTGTATTTGTGTATGTTCTTATTGTGGTCTCATCAGATAACTGGTTTCAGACATTTGCCTTCCACTCCAGCTCATCTGGCAGTAGACAACAAAACATTAGCCTCTAAAAAAACAACTGAAAAATTGGTCACATGAGAATAACCTGAATTTGTTACCTCTGGGGTTTGTGCTGGCTAGAACTGGATATTTTCCACTGAAAACAAGACAGTCAATGATAAGGTCATGCCCAGTGACGTTAGAGTGGATGTGATTTGTAATAGGAAGTCATCTCTCCTCGTTGCTAGTGTAGGCAGTAAAGGGAGAGCAATGACTTCAGTTTACAATAAATTCTCTGCTCTGTGGTGGGTTAAGTAGAAGTTTCCCAGAGCTAGAATTAAACAATAATTAGTAGCTGATAAAATCCCCCTGGCACCCTGCACCTTCTTTCAAAGCCATGAATATTAAGAACTCCTTATCAAGCTCAGTTCCTGATTAATATTCTGCAGTCTTTAAAGGCCTGCTTCTTGTTTCTCTGAAGAAGGACTTACTTTAAAATATAACAATAGACCAAAAAAAGACTGGACTTGGGAAATTAAAACTTGAACATTCTTAGTGGCTGGAGCACCCAGTGATTGTGCAGTGAGTTGTTTGTCATTTGTACTTCAATTTTCGTTCATTGTTAAGGACCTTTTGTTAAGGATTTTTAAGGTGAAGCATTTGAATAGCATCTCTGTTTTGACTCCTTTATGGTAGTAAACATGGCAGACACATAAAGCAGATGTCTTTGCCTTTAGTAATTAATTACTGTAGTAATTTGGAATCTTGATTACAGTTCAGTTGTGTGTAGGAAAACACTATACTTACATGAAAGAGCTTGCTCCAAGACATGTAAGGTACTTTGATTTTATCTTCTTTTATCAAGACAGAATGTGCCGAGGAGCTGGGACTCTCTCGTGGGCAGGACCAGCTGCATGTTGGAGTGGTGGCTTGTGTGGCTCAGTTTTGGGGAGTTGTTGGATGCCACAGAAAGCCTTCCCCTGGCTCTGCAGGCGGCTGTCAGAGCGACGCTGGCTCTGCTGGGTGTTTGAGCGTGGGATGACTCTCCCTATTTATCCAGTATTTCCTGCTGCCTCCTTGTCCTGTTGCATTTGCATGACCCTGGGCTCCCCCAGGACTGCTTTTCTCCTTCTCTCTTGGGATATTGTAGATCACTTTCACAGCAACCCATTTTAAGGTCTGAGAAAAAAAAATGGTGAGGTAAGCTGATGTAATGTTCACTGCTCATGAAAAGGTTATGGGTCTGACCAAGGCAGCAGAAGTGAGTAACTTCCCAAACTCAGATCTCTGAGGGAAAGAAATGTGATATCTAAGGCTTTTGAAACCTCTAGACCTTGCGTTTATAATCTGGCATTTTATGAATCTTCAACTGAACAGTTATATCCCATTATTTTAAATGGTGGCTTTTGAGAAGCAATTTAAGCAGGGCAAACAAGCAAAAAAGATCAATAGCTGTTTTAGGCTTTGCACCTGTCTCCTACCAAGCAGATTTTGAGCCCACTGGTTTCTCACTTCACATAGTACCAGGTTATGATTAAAGGCTTTTCTTGCTTCTGCTGCTTCTGTAATCTTTCCATGAAATAGAAGTCAGTGTATCTGCATGCTGCCCCATCCATCACTTGCTGAGCTTGAGGAGACCTTAGGCTCAAAAAGATTTAATTGCTGTCCTAAATGTGCGGCAAAATCCTGGCTTGCCTGAAGTCAGTGGTAGCTTCATTTCCACAGAGCCTGAATTTCAGATCTGGGGATGTATCTGCACCATGCAGTGGGGTGCTGCTCCTACACCTGTTCCCTGCACCAAATAAATCCAACCTCTTCCCCAGAATATCCCTGTGCACCCAACTCTGACCCTTCTTTTGTAATGGAGGTGTTGTGCCACTTACTGCACCACCAAACTGAAGCAGGATTGATCCTGCCTGGGTTAGATTTTGATCAAGCAAACTTGTAGGCTGTTAAAAATTGCAGGAACTCACATTTTTTGTGGGTTCTGAAGAGTAGCATGGAGGAGCCTGAAGTGCCATGAAATTCAAAGTGCCTGGATGTCTGTGGCATATGTGTTTTGTTTCTAGATTCTGAAGAAAATATGTATAATGAGAGAAAAATTATAATTTTATTTGCATGTGCAATATGTTTCTCCTCCTGTCTCATTCCCTTTGTGAGAAATCAGGGCCAGAATTACAGTATCTGAAGTTGCTTTTGGATCCTATTCAGCTCCCATCTGTCATGATCTGTTTTTAATCGAATGGGTTTTCCATCTGAAAGTAGCTGTTGGATAGAGAATGAGTAGAAATATTTGTGTGTGAATTAGCTCAGAGTGAAGCTACAAACTTTTTTTTTTCCCACAACAAACACATGGAAAAATATTCTTCAGTGTAGTGTGGCTGGCCTGAAAATTGGCAAGAGCAGCTTCCTTCCCAGGCTCTGACTCCTCTGCCTTGACTGCGTGGGTAAAATCTTTAAAGGGGAGCTGAAATCTTCATGTTACGCAGTCTTATCTCCCCTCCATGAAGCAGAGCAGTGCTGGTGTCACCCTGGTGTGTATGGGCATTGCAGGAGGGTGCTTGGGTTGTTTGGTTTTCCAGGAGAATTATGAGATGCAGAGGAGTAACCTGGCTTTGCTGAGAGTCATGCTCTTACCCCTGGACAGTCTTCCCTTTGCCAGACTCAATGGTCTCTGCCCTGGTGGGAAGAGCAGATATGTTTGATACAATCATGAGAAAGGCCCCAGATCTCCTTAACAGCCTGTGCTCAGCATCTCCAGTTCTTGAATGCCATGAAACTGTGCTGCAGGAGATGGGAAGCAGATTGCCTTGGGGACTGAATGTGGTTGTAACAAGCAGAGAGGAAAGTATGGCTGCAGGATCTCTGTGGTTTCTGGCAAGACACCTCTCCTACTGGGAAAGAAGAAAAAAAAAATCCATTGGTGGTCCTTGGAAAAGTGTTGTTAAGCCCAATATTCAACACCCCTCTAGGGATTTTCATGCAATAAATTTTATTGGTAAAAATACAGAAGCAATTGGATGAGCAGCTTGGAAGATGGTCTGGTGTCTTGGGGGAGATGGAGAAGAAGCTGATGTTGTGTTAGCCATCCCCCACTGCTGGAGACAGAGAGCTTCACTTCTGCATCCATGACTAAAGGGAGAGCTCCTGCTGCAGTGTTGTGGCTGAGGGAGGAGGAATGCTTTCCTGTTTCCTCTGCCAGATTGTTATCTCACTCCATATGTGAAACCTGGAAATGGCTTTAAAGGCCCAGGAGCTGTCCTAGCTGTGATTTCCATTATATTGATGTTACATGGTAACCCTTGATAGCTCCATCCTGTGTTTGCTGAAGTCTTGTTGCGTATCTGTCATCAAGGCAGCAGGACCAGCACTGGCCTGAGGGCAAATGTATCAGAGTGAAGAACCTAGCGCATTTTTAACTTGAGAAAAAAAGTGTTTTGGAGGTAGCAGGGTCAAAAGGAAACATTTTTGTGTTTTGTGTATGTGTGTGTATATATATAAAAATGTGTATGTACAAGTTCGTGTGCATGTGCGTGCGAATCATTTTTTATCACATCTTCTGGCAAAACGGTGTTTCTGTAAGATGATTGTTTTGGGTATGGACTAGGGTTGGACCAGGGAAATCCTGGGCTTATTCTGGGCTTCTGTTGCTGTTTCCATCAATGTCAGGAAGCAGTGTTGCTCTCACTGTCTGGATTTACATCACCTTCCAGTGGGTGCCAAAGGTGCCGAGTGGTCCGATGTGACTCAGCAAGAGCTGTGTGCTGTGACAGGGTTTGATTTCTGTCACACATGTATGGGTGTGAGTAAGCAACTGTATTGCATGGCTGTGATTCCACAACACCTGTGGAACTGCGTTTCCTTTGAATTTCCTGTTGAACCAGAGCCACTCCTTGCTTGGGAAGGGTGACAGCCACATCTCCATATACAAAGACACCCTGGAGCATGGGGTTGGAGATCAGCACCCCACAATGAGCTGTTGCTTTAGGGGTGGAATAGCTCTCCTGGCCATGCCTGCAGCCAGCCCTGGGACCATCCAAAGAGGATAGAAAGCAGGGTGTGCTACCACAGACCAGAAAATGTGGCGTCACTCAATTAGAGCTTTTATCGCAGGCAGAGCAAAGTTGGTGGGAGCTGCTGATGGGGAAATGTGGGAGAGCACTGAGTACTCTCCTGAGACTTCTGCTGAAGGCTGCAACAGACTTTGATTTAGGCTAGTCCTGCACCCAGGGCTATGTTCCTCACTGTGTGCAGGAACAGCCAGTGAGATCTGAAATTAACCTAGGTTGAGTGTTCAGCCTTTGGATGTATCCTGTGCTTCGTGGCCCAGGCTGATTTGTGTTTTCTTTTCCCTGAACAGGTCTATATCATCAATGTAACATGGTCTGACCTGACTTCCCAGATCATCTACCGGAGATACAGCAAGTTCTTTGACCTGCAGGTAAGCCTGTCCTGTCTAACATAAAATATTATTTCTACTCATGCTTCTAGTCATGTTTCCAGCTGGGTTAATAGTGCCTTTAAATAAAGCTTTGTGCTTGTTTGGTCTGTTACATGTCATGATCTTGAAACTTTCAGACTCTGCCCTTGTAGGGTATAAGATAAGTGGGTGGTATGCTCACAGTGAGTAACGTGCACTGTAAAGACATTTAAAGCTGACATTTTCATGAATGGCTCCTATTGAAGAGGGGATCTAATTTTACATACTTCAGATGCACTTGAAACAGAGAGAGCGCTACATTTTGGGCCTCCAGAAACTACTTACCCGAGTAACTGAAAACAACAGAGCTCTTGCACACTTCCACAGCAGTTCAGTAATGGAGATTGCAGTGGAAACCTTCCAGGGTCTCCTCCTAACCACCTACCTAGCCAGCCAGTGTCCTGGCTCCTGCTGTTTTGTAGAGCTCCTTTGCTCTATTCTGTGCCTGTATATTTAGATATCATCAAAAGCTTTCTTGCTGGATAGCTGCTGACCAAAGTCTGAAACCAGGAAATCAGCTGCTTCATTTCTGGTAGTGCTCCCAGGCACCTGCATGGGTAGGGGGGGCTTTGGGGCTGGTGTTCTGTTTGGCAATAATCCAGATTCACTGATACTTTTGTATCATTGTAGCTTCGTAGGCAGCAAAACTGTAATTGGCTGGGGTAAAAATAAAAGCTGTGGTTTGAGAGACTCTTGAACTTTGGGGAAAATGTTGATTTTTGGGCTGGAGCTTGTGTTTGGAGCTGGGCTGAGGTTACAATATCAAGTGAGTCCTCACAGTCAGTGTTGAGGATGTAGCTGACTGCGCTGTGTCCTGAAAAGTAACACTGAGCCTTTTCACATGTTAAATTACGAAAAAACAGGTTCTTGTTTGAAGTATCTTAAAGAGCTCTGGTTTCATCTTTCCTCCCCTTTATGTTTCAATTCTGGTACTTGGAAGCCTGAAGTCTCTAGGCAGTTTTGTAAGCTGTATCAGTTATTGTGGCCCCTGGCCTTTCAGGTGAAACGTGACCATTTCTACAGCCAGTCCTAATGTCTGTTTGCTGTGTGGCCGGAACACCAGAGAGGGATGTTCTTAAGCTTCCTCTTGTGCTCATCTCTACTTCTTACTGGGCTGAAGTGCCAGGCCTGCCAGTCCCACTACTGTAAGAGTATGTCAGCATCTTCTCTGTGTCTGCTGTACCTGCTAAAGATGCACAGCTCCCTAGTCACAAACATTTGTTGTCAGCATGCGAATTGTGGCCGAAACTGTTTCTTTCTTTTTCTCTCTTCTTTTTCTTTTCGCCACAGTTCTGTTTTCATGTATATGTTGTTCTGGGTCTCCCGGCCTTTCCTGGTAGGTTTGAAAAGTTCCCATCAAGTGTGGAGTTATCAATGGGGTTAGTGTGTTGGACAGGAAATGATGTCTCAATCAGGGAGTGAGTCCTGAAAGGTCCCATTGATAAGTGCAAAGGGGCCTAGCCAGTGCAAAACTCCCGCTTGCATGACGCTTCTCCCCCCACGAGAAAATACGACAAGAAAGTAACAAAATTCCCTTCTTTAACCCTTTTCTCTCCCAGAGATCTCTTTCAGGGCCAACACTGCACGGGCAGTGTCAGCCCTCTCCAACAGCCTCTTTAGCTCTTGCAGCATGAGATGAAGGGTTACAGAAACTGAGGTCTTCATTTGAGATTTCTACGGTCCTGCCACGTTCCTGTACTATGTCACTGTGTCCATCTGTTTCCCAGCTGTGATATGGGGACAAGGCCCTGTGTGCTCAGGCAGCCGTAATGTGCTTTTAGATTCCCAGAGGTGATAGGTGATTTTTTTTTTCCTTCCTATTACTCTTTCTGGGTTTTTGATTATGCCTGAGCATCTGTTAGGTGAGGCAAAGAAAACTGCTTTGGGTCTTGAATTGAAATTTGTATTTCCAGCTTTAATGAGGCTTGCAAAGAGAGTTGGAAAAGCAAATGAATGCTTAGTGGCACTTTGGGTAACCCTTGCATTTTGGGAAACCTATGGCTTGATGTGCAGAGATTCTTGCTCAAAGAGGAATTTGCTCCAGATCTTGGGATGACTTGCACTTTCCAGATTTTTGCTGGAAGCTTGAAATTCTAACTTAGCACTGGTTGAATGTGGGGTTTGCAATCTGATACCATGCATGGTAAGGTGGTCTTAGCATAGTCAATCTACTTTGTTAATGTCCCTGCTTATGCCCATGTGGACATTCCAGGAGAAAACCAAGCAAATGCTTAGGGAGTAACGCTCAGGCAGCTCATGGGCACCACTCATGTCCATAACAGCTGGAGTCCACAGGTCTCTGCCAACTCCACTCGCCCTGCTGTGTCAACGACAGAGCTGCACTTCAGGGCTTCCAAAGCCTGCATGTGTCTCATTTGCTCTTGACTGGAAGTGGAGGAACAAGGGCTGACTTGTAATGACTTAATCAGGGCTGCAGTGCCTGGCGTTGACAGTGAGACTGGATACGACCCATGGGGAAACCCAGGGGGCTGCCCAGGAGCAAGGAGGGAGGAATACAGATAATTAATTTCACTACTCCATTTTCATGTTTCTTTAAAAAAGAGCCCACCCTTCCCCAAACAGCTGTCTCTGTGGGAAGTGGCTCAGTGGTTTTGAGAGCTGCAGCATTAGTAGAAACTGCATTTTTTAAAATACTTCTTTGCAAATTCTATTAGGCACTGCAGGTGGTAAGAGGCTCCTCTGTCCCAAGGATTCGAATCCCAGGAGAGTTTGGCTGTGCTATTTCAGCAGTGGATATGCTCGAATTGGGAATCAGGTTGTTTTTAAGTTGAGGAATAGGGCAGTAAGGCTGGTCATACCATAGGATTTGTTTGCCCCTCAAAGATGTGAGAAGTACAGCAAACAGAATCCAAAGCAGCAAGCCAAGTGTCAGCCCTGTGCTGCTTCACTGAGGGCTGGATATCTGTAAACACAGGTTTAAAATTAAATTAGGGCATTGCTGCATCATTTAATTGTGCAACCAAGTCACATCTGCTCCTGAGCATAGGTCAAATGATGGCAGCAGAATACATGTGGGTGCCAATGTTTCAGTAAATAGGATTGAAAAGATTGAATTAACTCTGCATAGATGAAAGCATTACTATAAATTGCTTGTCAAATCCAATTATCTATTGTCTTTCACCCTGGAGAGACATTTGCACCTGAGCACCATGTGGGGTCAAAGCTATCTCCTAATGTAGTATTTTGAATGTTGTTTTCTTGCACTTGCCTGTAGTGCAGAACAGAGGAGCATGGGGAGAGTCATGTGAACATCACCTGTGGGTAGTGCTGACCCTTGTGACAGGCTGGTGGCTCATTGGGGCACGTTCCCTGGATGCTGTTTGAGGTCTCCTGTCATAACTGATGGATTTGCTGCTGGTGGTTGCAGACTCTGTCCTGAGGTGATAGTTCAATAATGCTCCTGTTGTCTCCAAAGGAGCAGAGAAAGGACACTGTTTTATTAGGATAGCAGGGATAACTCCTGGCATTTCCACTGTGCAGTAAAAGACATCTACAGATGTAAGGCCTGTGTTTTTCTTACTGGAAAATGCTTTTGGGGGTTGTTAGCAGGATGGGGATTTGTAGTTGAGTGTGTCCAGAATTGCCCAAAGCATAAGGTGAAGAAGTGTGGGGATGCATCCAGCTCTCACCCTCCCAGTGGCCATGCTGGGCTGG
This sequence comes from Corvus cornix cornix, assembly GCF_000738735.6. Taxonomy (NCBI): domain Eukaryota; kingdom Metazoa; phylum Chordata; class Aves; order Passeriformes; family Corvidae; genus Corvus; species Corvus cornix. The sequence goes on from NC_046336.1 coordinate 11,988,283, forward strand.
AAAGCAACCACAAAGTTTGCAGCTGGCAAGAATGAAGGATGGATCTTTCTCCTCTCCCCATATAATCCTTGCAGTTGCTCAGTACCACCTTGGGCTTTTTACAGCTATTATGACCCCAGTTGGGTATTGGTCCCACTGCTAAGAAATCCCCTCCCCAGCAAAGTGAGCAGGGAAAATGGGACCAAGGATCCACGCCTGGTCTCTCAGCTTCAATCACCAGTGGTCATCTGCTGCATTCTATCCAGTGACTCCAAGTGTCCTGGTCTGACTCAGTGCCTGCAGTCAGAGCATGAACAGGACCAACACCTCAGCCAGAGGGACCAACCCCTCTGTTCCATGACGATGGCTGGGTCTCTGTGTGTGGAGCTGGGGGAGGATCCTTCCTCACAACAGGTGAAATGCAGCTTTCTCCAAGGCAAAACACAGCAGCGGATTTAGCAGCATGCCACCATCCCACGGTGGGTGTTTGGCTGCGCGAGAGGCGAACGACATCCCCGCTGGAGCCGTGGCAGGAATGTTAGGTAGGCAGATCTCAGTCTCTCCACACAATGACACACACAGGCAGTTTGGCTGCAAGGAGATGTCTGAAATGTCACAATTTTGAAAAGGCAAATAAACAAGGCTCTGTTCAAGCACTAGCTTTGTGTATCAGCAAAATATTATCTGCCCAACATAGTTTGCTGATCTAAGGAGGTTTTCTTCAAAGTGGCACAGAAAGAGGAACTCACTAGCAGCCAATTAGAACATTAAAAGGTAAAGACTATCAAGAATTTTATTAGGAAGAGGAAAGTCATGTAAGGAGTTTTCATCCTGATGATAAAGCATCAAGAGCTTCATTTGTTGTTGCTAGGGTCATCCTGATTGTTTATAGTGCTATAATGGAGTAACTGAACGTTGAAGATGACATTAAACAAAAATGGTAGTATAAAAACTAGTAATTGCAGTCCGTATCTCTGCTTTTCTTACTCAGACTGGAGTTCACATGAATGTTGCTGTTATCAGTCATTCTCCTGCTACACTATACTATAACAACATCCCTTTCTCCATTCCCCAAGCTGTATCAAATAGTGTAATGTCCACTCTCATTCCCAGTTTGGTTGTAACTGCGCCATGTGCCTGAGTACCCTGGATTTCACTGGGTCACTATGATTTGAAACAGGACCTGGTGGCTTTGGCATGCAGGCTTTCTGGGGCAGAGCAAAGAGGGAATTCTGTGATTCTGATGGAATTGTGTATATTCACTCCAGTAGTTAGTTTGGGTTAATTGCCCAAGTGAAGACCCACAGCCCTAATTCTGGTGGTCCAGTGCAGTCTAACTCATTACTGAGCATTTTTGTAGGGCCTCTGGTATTTCACGTTCTTCATGCATTTAGCTCTGCAGGAGTGGTGAATGGACAAGTCCAAGCATGCACTAAGTTTATCAGTGATGAAGAGCATAGGTAAGAAAGCAACGGGGCAAGCGTTCTCCTGTGTTTGCAAATGTTGACTCCTAACCCTCAACCCACCAGGCCTCTTTAGCAGGATGAGCAGAGTCACCCACTGGTCTTCCCAGCCATGCAGAGCAGCAGGGTCACTCTGCAATGGGCGACCCTCTCTTCTGTAGGTGCCACCCTGTGCAGAGCCCCTGGCTGGCACTGTGGGAAGGGAGGGAAGGAGGGCTGCTGCTGTGGCTCGGCGCGAGATGCAGCTTGCCCCTCTCACGGCGTGGGAGGTTTGTATTGAAAGGATTCCCAGCCTCTGACGAGCTCAGGGAGTGTTTCTGTTGGGCTGCGTGTGCACATCTGAGGGTGCGTAAGGAGACGGGCAGGAAAGCTGGAAGAGAAGGTGGGGTTGAGTCAGGCAGGGGAGGAACAGCATGGCAGAGATCAGTACATCAGGCTATGGTGCAAGTGCACAGTGAAGCTGGGTTCTGCTGCTGGGCTCTGCATGTGCCTCCCTCTGCTCTGGGCTGTGCTGGCCTTGGCTGGGATGGGCTGGGTTGCAAGGATCAAGTTTTCTGTTCCCATTCCCTCGGTGCAGGATGCTGGGCTTCAGCATCCTGGCCCTGCTGTAAATGTTGAAAGCTGCTCTGAAATGCTCCTCCAGACCAGGGGCCTGGCTCCATATCTGACCCATGAGGTTCAGACCCAGTACTTGGCTTCAGGGACATCCCTGATAATCTTGGAACCGGGGGGATGGAGTTACTGCAAGAGCTGTAGGGTTTCATTTATAAACAGCTTCTTTAAGAGCATTATTGAAACTGAAACAAGACTGGGAAAATTCAGAGGAAATCTGAACATGGGTCTGTCAACACATCTGTTCCCAAAGGTCAGTGCTGGCTCCTTGGGGAGAAATGGCACATCCTTTCTTCTGCGTAAACACGGGCCAGTTGTTTGCTGCTGTTATCCCAGACAGTGAGTGGAGAGGCTGGCAGTGCAAGGTTTACAGGGGATGCAGAGAAACATATTTCTAGGAGGAGCCCTGCACCGCTGTCTGTGAGGGTTGACTGTGCCTCCTGTGTTTCGGCAGCTGTGCTGGAGCTCCTGGTGCAGCCATACTTTCAAGACTTGGCTTTTAGTAGGAGAGACCCCTAAATGCCTGCTCTCAGAAAAACAGCAGCAAGCTTGTAACAGGCCTTCCCAGGGGAAATGAGATGCCCCTGGGAGAAAATGAGTAGCTGACATGGTTATTGAGCTGAGAATGGTTGTCTCCACTGATTTAAAAGGTATCTAAATACCATTTGTCCTTCTAGCCCCTAGTGCCTTAGGATACCAGCTGGCTTGGGGCAGTATCTTTGTGTTCAGTGAATAAATGGAATTGTTTATAATTCTTATTTCCATCATTATTTAAATGTTTGCTTGGCAAAACAATCTGTTCAGCTTCCAGTATTTGTTTTTAAAAGAGACTTTACACGTCAGACAAAGATGAGGGACACGATGAGGAAATGGCAAAGTGCCTGTGCAGCTACAACAGAGGTGCATTGAATATGACCATGGCAAAGAACCCGTGGTTGAGAAGGTGACCCAGCCTATGGGAACCCTCCCCTTTGTACTGTTTCACTTGGTTTCTGTTGGAGCATAAAGCTGACACTTGAATATTGCCCTTATGCTGCAGCATGGAAATCTCCTGCAGGGTGGCTACAGGGCAATATTTGCTGCTCAGCACCATTCCACCTCTCTGGCCAGGACATGGGTGACCTTAGAAAGTGAGGTGGTGGCTTAGCCAACTCCTCAGGGTGTGACAGCAGCAAGGCAAGAACAGAGATGATACCCATGCCAGTCTCTTGGTGGTCTGGGCTCTATGTGTAATTAGGCAAATGAGTTTTGTTGGTTTGGGTTTTTTTTAAGAAATATTGGGAGCATCACAAAGAGGTTGTTGATTTCTTAGCTGTGTCCTTTTAGCTGTATATGGTCTGCCTCTAGCAGGCGCAGAACACAGTGAAATCGGTCAAAAGTGTTATGTTCTGGAATTATTCCCTTGCTTTCTGGAGTTTTGGTTTGTGTAAGTTGTTCTTACCAGCAGTACCTACATCCCCCCCTTATTGCTTGCTGGCTTGGAGGCTGTGAGGATGTTGGAGACCCTGTATTATAGGAAGGCCTTTCCTGGATACAGCCACAGAGAGGAAAAGCAACAAGTTCTTCCTAATGAACTGAAGTGACTTACATCAGATCTGGAGTACTCAGACTTATTTTCATAGGTGTTGGTTGCTTTACATGTTAAAAATCCAATGTATCAGGAGCATGAGTCCCTGCAAGGTTGTGGTGCTAATGGAAATCTAAAAACATTCCTGAAATTGCCAAAAATTCTGAATCTAGTATGGGGCCCAGACCTGCTGGTTTTGTGCCTGGACAGTATCTCATACAAGGGTTTATGCCGAATCATAGTAAAAACTGGGCTGAAAGCCTTTCTTCATTGGAGTGTGTAAGGCTCAATGTATACCTCCCATTTTACCCCTCCTCCATCTCTAGTATTTTGGTGTTGGGAGCTCTCATCATAGATCTCCACAGCAGGAATTAAAGCTCAGCCTTGGGAGCAGCCCACTTGTTTGTTACCCTTGTTCCAGGTTTTGTTTGCTGGAACAATAAAACATGGGAGTGCGGTTTGGCTGTGGGACCGGCCCCAGCCAAAGCTACAGCTCTGGAGCTGCTGGCCTCACACAGGCAGCAAATTCTCCAAGTGCCACTTTATTAGCATATTTCCTCTTACCAGATATTAAGATCAGCCTTTTTTTTTTTTTTTTTTTCCTGGAATATCTGTGTGAAAATTAAATTCCTTGGCAGGATTTTTCCATGGCCTTTTTTTCCCCAAAGCACCCAAGCCCCAAAAGTTCAGGCATGACAATTCCACCCCCTCCACTACGTTGTCGCTCTCCCCTAATCGTACCCAGCTTTCAATTATTTATACTGCCGGAAAATTGCATGGAGTTCACACCCCCAGCCCTGAAACACAATTCCACTTTTGTGCAGGGAACACAATCCTTCACTTTCATTAAGTGTGCGGAGACCAAGATGAGAAGTGCCTGTTGTGTTCGCATCCCTTGGCTCGTGATGAGAGGAGCTGGTTGTTTTTGCAAATGTCCTAAATAGCCCTGGAAGGGTTATGGGGAGTTTATTTACATTATTGCATTTAAGTGCAAATAGAAAATTGCCCAGCCATAATGGAAAGTTTATGCAGGGTTCTGTCAGGGCTCTTTTCCATGTCACCTCACCCCTCCCGGCTTTCTGCTCTGACAGGCTCAGATGTGGGAAGGCCCTGTCTGGAAGGAGCAGTAGGTCTTGGTCCTGTCACACCATGGTTTGCTTACAGGACACAGAAGAGCATCAACTGGCGTCTCTTCCACTGTGGACTGTCCTGCCTGCCATAGGAAAGGCTCCTGATCAGGCTCACCCCAGCCTGATTTATGAGCACTGGGTGCTATTTGCTTCTTCCCCATAGCATCTGAATGACTGATCTTTTCATAATCAATGTATGGAGCGTGAAGTAGGGAATTTGTTTGCCCCTATTCCCTTCCTCCTTGCCTCCAGTCACAGCATGGTTCTTCTTTTCTGCAACCAGAACAGTTTCATGTCTCGTGCAAATGCAAGTTTGTTCCCACTGCAAAACTGTCTTTTGCAATTTCCACTTCTCTCCCTTCAGGGGAAGCATTGAAGTGGAGTGGTCAGGGCAGTAAAACCCACAGAACTGAGCAGACACATGGTGAAGTCACGCAAAAAGCGGGAATAGTGATGCTCTGGAGGAAGCTCAGCTTTGTGCACACTCCTTCCTGGGTGCCCTGTTAGAACAGCATTCAGCCAGGCTGAGGGCTTTGCTCTGCATCTTTTGCTTTTCCATTTAAAAGGAGAGTTCTGGTCTGTCAGATCTGTGCAGGAAAGGGAGGGCTTGAACTCTCATAGCACATCAGATCCTTTGGCATTGCCCTGGCAGCCTCCTGAGTCCACAACTGCCACTGGCCACTTACCTACACAAGTGCCCATAGCTGAAGTTTTTTTAAGCTATCCCATCTGGGACCCTGTGAGGGTGCAAAGGCAGCAGAGCAGGGAGTTGCAGTCCAGTGAGGAGGTTCCCACTTCAACAAGTTGCTGACAAGTTCTTGATGGCAGGAGCTGTGAACGAGCTCACAAAGGACTAAGCAGAGACTCAGAAAAGCATCCCAGTGTGTTTAAGATAATTTCTATAATACTACAGTACAAGCAGAGCTCTTTAGTAAAGCCATTCTTGAGGCATCAGTGTTGATCCAGGGGTGCCTCTGATTCACCAGGTCAGTCAAGGGCAGATCCTAATCGATTTAGTGGTGCTTTTGCAAACAGAGGTTACATCAGAGCCATGTGGCTGGGTCTTGATGCATTTGTTTTTTAAAGGGTGTGTTAAGAAAACCAGTGAGACTTGCTGAGCTGCTCCCTTCAGCCAGATGTTTTGAGAGAGGTGAAGGACAAACCACGAAAACACTGTGAAAAAGAGGGGAAAATGCCAAGTGGGAAGAAATTAGAAAGCAAACTAGAAAAGGACTAAGTAAAATGATAGTAGGGAAAAAATTCTTTCGAAGGGCTAGGATGAGTTTAATGATTGAAGTTTTGTCTTAGAAGGGAATACACCTTATCCACCTGGACCAAAAAATTATTTCACAGACATTTCTTTTTATCTGGCTAATCTCTGGCTTTTGACAGCGCAGTGAATTGGGATGTTGTGGCCTGTCTGTTGTCTGGGGATCTTTGAAATCCAGGTCCAGGCTTTTCCTGGTCACTACAGTGACGTGCTGCTGCTTGAACAAAACTGCTATGTGTTTTCCTGGTGAAGAAAATGTGTTGTGGGATGGCACATGATGAACACCTGTGTCTTTGTAACAAGTCCAGGTTGTCTGGTAGTTTTTGGTGTGTTGGTAACTGTTGGTGCAGCTTTGCAAAATCCTCTGTTGCCACGTGCAACCCTCTTTGTATTACTGTGCTGAGGGTTAGAGGGTGTCGGTTGCTTGCACATAAGGGTAGGATTTAGCATTTGGTGCTTCAGGAGGTGGTAGAGATTCATTTGCCATTGGATTCTGGGAATAAGGCAGATGGAGCAAGTGGTGTGCTCCATGAAGGTGGTCCCTGGTCATCCTTATGTAAAGGGGAAGTTTTCAAAAGGTGCTTCCACGGTAGAGAGGAGCCCTACAAAGTTTCGGGTTCGTTCTGGGTGTGGGAGAGCCCTGGATTATACAGCTGAGCAAGGGTGTGCTGTGAGCTGCAGGAGCACTAGGGCTGTCGGTTCCTGCCTGTTGTTATTAGGAAACCTCATGCTGAATCCTGTTCCACTCTTAGGTCAAAATATATTTCATTGCCTTAACGTGGAAATGTTTTTTGTGTAATTAGGAGCTCGGAGTCTGCGGAGTGGAAGAAGGAGGGGGGAACTTCTGGTGCGGCAAGAAGGTTATCTGGAAATATCCACCCATAAAATGGGGGCTATAATCAGCTCTCCTGGAGAAAGTTTATTCATTAATGTTTGTAAAATGCTTGGAAGTCTTTGGCTTGGAGTGTTTTTAACACAGCCAAATGTTAGCTGTATTACAGTAGCTAAGCCAGACCGTAATGACCACATTCCCTCTCCTCCCCCTGAGCCCCCAGACATTTCTGACAGGGTTTGGTGAAGAAGTGAAACATCAGCAGAGTGACCAAAGAGAAGTGAAGTGCTCAGCAGAAATATAAATAGTGCTTTTCGTTCTTGGGATTATGTCCTGGTCCCATGGAGTCTCGTGGTCAGAAATGGAATTTGTAGAAGGGATGAGGAGTTTATTTCCAAGCTTGTACCATGTTATCCCAGTTGGTAACTGGTTTAGGGTCCTCCTGAGTTAGGATGCACTGGTGGCTTTTGGGTGATTACAGTTATCCCAGCTTGTCTCCATGGGAAGTCACCTGAGTGAGACTGGCATACTGGGATGGGAGGGAGACATGGCTGTGGATGGAGTGCATGGTGAGCAGGGGAAAGACTTCACTGGGGCAAAACAAGGAGGCCCCAGAGCAGGATGTAGGGAGAGCTGCTCAGCTCTGGCTGCCCCTAAATGCCCCTTGCTCCATGCCTGTCCATGTCTTACAGCATTGTGTATCCCCTGTCAATAACAGAATAGCATTTGCCTTTTGTTTTGCCTGATCTCTGGTCTCAGGAGGTGAAACTTGCTGATGGCATTGGTGGCAGCAAGGATCATTCCTTTTCATGTGAAGGAATTGGGGGGGATTCAGTCCATGCTGTGTCCCTGCAGTACCTGTGGATGAGATTGCAGCACAGACACAGCAGGTAAATGGATGTGCCAGGAGTCATGGTGTAAGGACACATCCCAAAGAGTGAGTTCCTCTTACAGAATTGTTCTCTGGGCTTGCAGGTATTTGCTCTGGGTGGCAACCAGGAACATCTTATTAGCATGACCTGGTGTGTCGTGTGTTGAGACACAACCCGTAGTTCTCCTAGCCAGCTCTGACACTCTGGCTTGTGATGTATCCATTCTCTGGCCTCACCCAGGCTTAGGCTGGGATGGCTTCCTGCCTTGGGGACTGCATTGCTAATCTTTGCCTGAAGATTTGAGGTGCCCAGACATGCCTTGGTATGGGGGAGGCTGCTCTGCATTGTTATGATGGGTCTCAACTGGGTGAGAAAGGAGATGTCTCCAGCCCAGAGGCAGAGCACACTGTGTTGTGTGCACCCTGTAGCAAGTATGCTGGGAAGGTGGCTTGGCAAAACAGAGGCACCAGCACTTTCCCCAGAGACCTGATGTTTCTAGTGATCCATCGTCCTTCGAAAGCACCCTCTGATCGTGGAGCTCACAGCCAAAGACTGACCCAGCGCTCGCCTCTAATCTCATCTTTCCTCCAAGAGTCTGGTCCCTGGAAAGTTGCAGCTCTCCAAGAAGACATTCCAGGGGGGTTTAATCACTGCACTCGCTCCAGCCCTGCTGTGCTTGTGGTCTAAGCACCTGCTGTTTCATTTAATTAGCAACAAATGGGAGGCGTGGGTTGGGGGAAGAGAGAGCAGCACCCTGGTGAAGTATTTGCTGCGATGTGATGTGTTTTATTTTGGGTCCGGAATGGAGGCCATGAGGAACATTTTCCAGAGGGCTCCATAAACCACCTCTGTTCACAGGGTGATTATTTGAGGAGGGAGGGGAGTGTGGATTTAAATCGGTGCCACTAATTTCTGCAAACAACCGCATTATTTTTAATTCATACTCCAGACTCCCTCCGCCCATGGCTTGATGTTGGGAGCTGTGAATTTTCCACGTCATAACAAAGTTCCTCTATAAAAGAGAGCCCTTTAAATATATTTCAAAAAATTGATTTCAAATATATCAGGCTGTCAAATAAGTCAATATTCAGAATGGAAAACTAACTCTTTCCTTCCTTCATAGTGGCCAGCTCATTTATTTGTATTTCAGTAGCACATACCAGCTCTGAGCAGAGGTATGTCTGTCTGGTGTTAAGGGCTAGAAGAGGCATGAGAAGCTGCAAGGTAAGTCAAAAGAAATAATGCCTTTGTTCACCATGATCAGTTAAGCTTGGGAGCTCTCTTTTGAAATCAGCATGTTACGTTGCAGCAGCATTTTAGCAATGGAAGGAAGGGAGATGGGGACAACTGGGAAGGCAGACTTCAAGACTGAACCACTTGTGATGCACAGGGGCTGTGTCCTGTCTTTGGGAGATCAGCAGCCAGAGCTCTGTGCAGGGAAGATTACAGTCACAGCTTCCATGTGCTCCAGCCCACCAGCACTGGGAGCTCCTTTTCTCCATTGGGGTGGCAAGTTTCACAATGATCTCTCATACTTCTACTGGTGCAAACTGTAATTCTTACAGTTATTAATTAGTCTAAGGGCACAAAATGTATATTGGCCTCTTGTCTGATTTTCTTCAGGCGGTGGAAGCACCATAAGAGCTGCAAGACAGAACACTGAAGTTTTTCCCTGCCCTGACTAAAGCAGGAGAGCTGGGTTTGAGAGATTTGTCCTTTGGATTCCCTGTTCTGAAAGAGTTCATCTCCCATGGATTTGAGAGGATAAATTACCATGTGGCTGTCAGGTATCCAGATGCAGCAGTGACTGTGGTCATGTCAAGAACTCAGACTGATCATTTTGTTCTCATGTGGAGTTTTAAATTCAGTCCTGGGTATTGGGTTCTGCTCCAAGGACAGTAAAAGTTCACAGAAAATTCTCTTCTTTTGAGATTATGACAATCTTGAAATAGAGAAATTCTTGCTGTATGTCCATTCTACAGGCCTTCATTATTAGAATAGAATATTCCAGTTGGAAAGGACATAAAAGTGCCCAGCTGCCTGGGCACTTCTGGGCTGACCAAAAATTAAAGCAAGTTAAGGGCATTGTCTAAATGCCTCTTAACTATTGAGAGGCTTAGGGCATTAACCACTCCTCTAGGTAGCCAGTTGCAGTCTTTGACCACCCTCACAGTAGAAAATAAGCCAGTGTGTAGGTACTCATTACCTACATAATCATCATATGCTCACTGCTGTCAGTGTGGCACCATGATAGCTGCTGGCTCCAAGTGTGATAGAAGCTTCCCTGGGAAGGGAATTTGATTGTGCCTGAAAATCCAGTGGCATCATAAAACCCCCTCACCTTTACATGAGTGCCAAATAATGGAAAAGTGGCCTCTGCATCCTAGAATTCATTGATTTTGCAGAAATTGGCTCTTTTTCTTGCTTTTTGGAGTAGTTTAATTGATTTTTTTTATCTGCTTGCAGGCACTCAGGGCACCTGCACATGTCCCAGAACTGTCAAGACTCCTGCAAGTCAGCATTATACTCAGAATCAACCCCATAACCCAACCCCAGCAGTGTCTCTTCCTCATCTTAGTTTTTCCTTCTTTCTCTATGTTCCTATCTGATGATAGAACTAGGTTCTTTCTGCATGGATCAAATATGGAAGCAATACCTTGAGGGACTCATTCAGAGTCAGGATATGAAGTCTGGAGTTCTTTTTCTACCTTTGACATTTGAGAGATGCTTTTAAGTAGACGAGATACTATTACAGTGTCAGCCCATCTGTCAGCAGAATTGGTGTTTGAATCTCCTATTCCTGTGCTCACTTCTAACAGAAAGGCAAGTGAAGCTTGCCTTGGCAGTTTACCTTGTTGCATGTCTCAGTATGGTTAGGAAGGGAAATCTGGTTTTGTTTTCAAGCCTCTGTTGTACTTGCAGTGTTTCATGCTGTTCAGTCCCACATCCAGGCAAGGGGATCACCTGCCCAAGCTGCTCTTGCAGTTTCCCTTGTAATGGAGAACAGCCCCTTTGCCTCCCTTTTCCCCTGCTGGCTCTTGCTTTGGAAACATGAGCATCTTCCTCCGGCTTGAAATCCTTCTCCAGGCTGATACTGATCTGCAGGGTTCAAAGCAGGGGTGGGATTTCAAAGCCTCCTTGACCATATTGGATCTGCAGTGTGACGCTCAGGCCGTGCTGAAAGCCTGAGTTTTGAGGCACATTTAATCACATCCCTGCACCTGTTAGGGTGGAAAAATTTTCTTCTGAGTTTTGTTTCTGTTGTTCCTAAGCCACTCTCGGGTTTTCCTTCGTTCTTGCCCAGCACAATGTTCTCTGGCATCTGACCTCGTGGAGAGATATGCCCCAGTCCCAGATGGAGGGCTAGAAACAATTGTCTGCACCTGGCTCAGCAAAATAGTTATTTGTGTGTATGTGTGTGTCTGGTAATGTAATTTATTTGGTCAGTTACTTGAGCCAAAGGAAGCCCTAATTAAGCAAGATAACTTTGCATCTGGGTTGCTGGCAAAGAGCAGTTCTCTGTACTGGCCATGGGAGTGTAGTTGCTGCCCTCCCATGCCTTTTCTGCCCATGTTTGATGACAAAGGGAGGTTGGCAGTAGCTGTGATTTGTTGAGGCTGGTGTCTTGCTTTCTGATGGAATATGGGCCATTCTGTGCTCTGATATTTTTCTTACTCTCAGGAGGGTGCATATGTGGAACCTAATTTTTGAAGTTGCTTGTGCCCCATAGAAAGCAGTTGATGTGTCATTCCTTCTCCCACCTCCTACTCACTTCACTTCTTTCTTGGTATCTTTTTCTTTTATTTATTCAATCGAACTTCTAGTGCTAGGTTCTGCAGATGGCAGCTCTCTAGAGCTGATTCCTTACAGCCATAATGCTGAGGTGCTAAAGATAGATAACCCTATGGAGGGACACAAGGGTCATGTGGACTTTCAAAACCAGCAGCCAGGTCTCCTACTGCAGTGCCATCAGACAGCTTGACTGCTGCTCATTCGGGAATTACAGGGCCTGGATATGGCCTGAATCTCTTTGATGCAAGTTAGTGTCTTCCTGGATACTTTCTGTGACAAAATATCATCATGTAATTTCAGGAGGAGTCTGTGAAATGTTAATTTCCTACCTGAGCCAGGGGCTAGGGCAGAAGAGAGCTGTGTGGTACCTGCAGCTTGTTGGCCTTTCAACACATTTTTGAGGATGTTTCTACAATGTGGACCTCTTTCTGATGTTTCTTTATTGTGGCTTTGTGTGATGGAGAGGAGGAGAGAACAGACAAGTGCAAATCCACAGGGAGGATGAGAAATAACCCTGGATGCCTGCACAGTGCCCAGCAGGACACAAATGACTGTCGTGCTTGTTTGCCCTGCCTGTCTGCCCCATCCAGCTTCTAAAGCTGGTCACAAGATGTGAAAAGGCATAGAAATATGCATCATCACTGCTCTTGTCCTGGATGGACATCAGCCTGTCCATCAAAGCAGTTTGTAGGTCACCTTCTTCCCCTCAGAAATGTTTTGGATGGAGCTGCTGGATGTGATATGTTGTTGTGGCTACAATTTCCTTGCTTTCCCTAGCACCCTTTCCTTGAATCACCCAAGCACACTTTGCATAGTGCACACCCAGTGTGTACCCTTCAGTTGGCCACCGTGGTTTGCATGTGTGGCCAGGCAGGCTGGAGAACACCTGTGTTTTTGTTTTATGACTGAGAACATGTCCAGTTAAGTACCAACTGTTCCTGATGCTGCACTGCTCCTCGTGTCACTGGAGGAGGATCCGCCAGAGGAGAGCAGGCATGGATGCTCACTGGCAGGCTGGACATGTACCCAACTGCCTTATGAATCCACAGGTGCTGCTGCTCAGCCCACACGGACACCCTTGGCTTAAAACTCTGCTGCTGCCGTGACAGGGATGGGAACAACAGCTCTGGCTTTGAAGGCAGCACTGTGCTGTCTGTGGTGGGTAACAGTGTGCTGGGTACCTCTTGCACCTGGTAGTGCTGACCATGGGCTCACTGTCAGGTCTTACAAATGCCACTAGGCAGGGATATAGCCTGGAAACCTCCTGTGGAAGGACAGAGCTGGAAGGAGTCCCTCTCCTCCTGGGTGCAAGCATCTGCCTCCATGTGCTCTTTCTCCTTCACAACTTGTAGCAGTTTTCTCATCTGGAAGTTTGGAAAAGTCACAGCCCTGACAGTATTTCTTGACAGCGTGCCTGTGCCACTTAAAAGCTACTGAGATAAAAAAAGACCAAAATAACCTCTTTGCCATTGTCAAAGACCTCCATCGATGCTTTTCATACCCTGCCAAATATTACATGTGATTAGTTGGTATGATACACAGAATAGCATCTGGTCCACAAGGAATGCGTCCAGAGACGGATGATTATGAGCTGAATGAAAATCCCGGAGTAGGGCTCGAGCCTGCAGAGCGTAACACAGGGGCCCTGTAAACACTTGGAGTGCCCACCCGGCTCCGAGCAGCACACGCAGCCGCCGTGGCCGCTGTCCAAGCCCGTCTACTTTCCCAGGGTTTGCTTTCATTCTCAATTAAATTAATGAAAGTCCTCAGGCAGACTTGTACTTACAAAAATAAGATTTCAGTCCTAGCCTCCATTCTTAGGGTGCTGGGTCATGTCCTGCAGGACATGACGTCCCTTCTCCCACTGCAGTCATGTGTCATGGTTTGGTCCATCTACAAGGTCCTTTGGGACAGCTCTGGTCCCAGAACCCCTGGGATTCTCATTCTGGGACTTTATGACTCAGATGTTACCCAAATTCCCCTTTCACTTTTAAAGCGAGAATGTTGTCCATGCTGCATGTTGGGGCAGGGACCAGAAGGAGCTGGTGTGGGTCTGAGTGTGCAGCTAAGGTGCCTGTGTTGTGTGGTTGTCCTAGCGATGGCAGGACTCTTTAAAGCAGTTTTCCTGATACCTGTGAACTTTGTCCTCCCTGTCCAGAAATAAATCTACAGAGAGAAACCAATCTCTGAGATGTCATTACCGTCGGCACCAGTAAGGACTGATCGTTGCAAACCTAGGTTTGTTCTTACATGGTATTCTAGAGTGCAAATCCTTTCCTTCCTGCATTGCAAGCCCAATGGGACAGCCAATGCTTTTGGAGTCTGCCCTTCCCAGGCACTGACCACCTCTGCTATCCCTACGTGCTACATGAGCATCCTGGGGAGATGCCAGCATGGCACCCAAGGCTGGGCGGTGCCTGAGCTGAAGGGCCCATGCTGGGGCTGGGCTGTAAGGCTGGCAGCTGCCTCCAAGCTCTTGGAAACCTGTCCTGCTGGCTGCTTGTTACCTCCCTGGAGGCCCACACCAAGGTATCTGTTACATGTGCAGCGCTCTCTGCCCACTCAGGCGGTGGGATCTGTTGTCTGTACTCCTTTCTAAATCCCCCCAAAGACGAGATACACATGTGTTTGGAACCAGATATGCAGGCAAAACATCTCGTGGTTTGGAGGTAGGGAGAGAGGAAGAAAAGAAGACAAAGGAGTCTCCTCCCAGCGTGCAGTTAAAACCTGTGGTTATGTTGTGCTTGGCACAGTTTCCTCATTGTACTGTGCTGGGCGGTCGCTCTCCTCTGGCAGATGCTCTCCCCAGAGCTATGAGAAGTGTCCTACGGAGATGAGTAGATACCATTTCAGATGGAGTTTGTGAAGTAAAATGTGCCATTGTGTTTGGAGCTATTGTTTCTGTTTTCAATATTGAAGTTACTCATGGTTTCCAGGGGACAATATATCAAGCAAAGCTAACAGGCTGTAGAGAAGATGTAGATTATGAAAACAGAGGGATTAAGTTTCATACATTTGGAACTAAAGTCTCATCTCTCTCTTAGCAGTGGGAGCAGGGAAGTAGTCTTGCAGACTCACAAAACTACCAATTTAAGTGAGGGTGTGTTTTTAACAGGCTTTAGTTAAAACTATGGTCAGCACTGTGTGAGCAACTTAGAAGACTCTCTAAGGATGGATTCTGTGGGTGCAAGTTCAGTGACCATCCAACGTATAAATTTGGTTTCAGAGAGTTTCTGTGCCAGGCTTTGTACCAGTTCAAACAAAGTCAGTTTGCAAAGATGGGGTCTGGCTGGCTGGCTGGGTAGTCCCTGCCTAAAACACCCATGAAAATCCACTGTTACCTCTTTATGAGAGAGGAGTAAGGAAGGATAGAAGAGGGCATTGCATGACAGATGTGATTCTCCAGCTCTTGACATCCCTTTTGGGGACTGCCTGAACACAGGAGTCGTCATACTGACAAAGAAGGGGACCCATTAATGAAGAGCCAGCCCCCATTCCCACAGGATGCCATCCTAAATCTGTCATGTTATGGAGCAGATCAGGAGTTTGGTTCCCTGGATGATCTGACAGCACTGAACAAAACAGAGGTAAAACCAAAACAGGCTGTAAATCATGCTGACAATATCTGGTGTGTGTTTTTGCTAACAGTAGGGATGCAGTTAATATCAGCACCCTGCTAATGGCCCTGTGCTGCTTTTGGGATGCACCCTCCAGCACCCTGCTTGCAGCTGCAATGCAGTGTTTGATTCTGCTGCCAGGGTTTTTTTTAAGGACCAGAGGGTTTTTTGAAGCCCTGCAGCCTCCTACCGACCCATCTAGCCTTTGCGCTGGGCTGATACGAGTTGAGCTGCTCCTGCTTGCATGAATTTAGGGCAGGCACTCTTAAGTTTTTGCTTTGTGAGGACTTCAGTGTGGCTTGGTAAGGTTAGCGAACTAATAAACCCTAAAATCTTTGTGGGGCTATGCTGTATTTCAACAATTGGCTTGAAAGGGTTGAAATTTAAAGAAGGATGGAGAGTAAATTTTTTTTTAGATGTCTAAGTGATGTAGGAAGCAGTGATTAATGGAAATGACCTTGGTGCTTTGCTCCCTTTCAGTGAAGTGCTTAGACTTGCCCTTGTGTTTAAAACTGGAACCTCTGCTCTGACAGTGCTGTCAGATGCAATTCTCCTGTCTGAAGGCCAGAGCTGAGTGTCCAAGGGCACCATTACTGCAGTGTCTCTCACTGGGACACGCTGGTCTCCTGCTGCTTATGTGCAATCTGAAAGAACACTTAAAGCCTGTGGGTTTTGTACGGATAAAAAAATTGAGGATGTAAGGAAAGATGCTCCTCTTTTGAAGTTAGCTCTTCTTTCAGACAGGATTTTTACTGTGACCTGCAGTGAGCCTTTTAGAACATGCCTAGGTTGTGCAGCCTGAGCATCTGGGCTGGCTGTGGATGTGCCAGCTCTGGAAAAAAATCCAGCAAATTGCTTGCACCCCATCACAAAATTATGAGCCTTCCCCAGAAGCTAATTGACCTGATAGGGCATGGCATCAGCATGGCTCTGGCATGTCTGCATGACCCTGTGGTGCCACATAACTGGCACTATTCATCTCTCTAAAACAGGCATTGTGGTGTGGCCTTACTTCCCAGGGGTGCTGTCGGGACAAATCCTCTGTAGATACCAGAGTAACAGGGGACGTATAATCACTATGGATAGATGGAAAAGTATGAAGTAGCCTTTGTCCAAGCATCTTCCAGTGTGGTTAAGTTGGATGAAGCCAGTTTAATTTAGCACTGGGGAAAGAAAATGCTTCTGGCAGGAGACTTCAATAGCTGCTCTGTGAAAGGACAGTGTGGGCTTTCTGAGAAGCTCTTCAGAGATGCACCAAGTGCCTCTGTCATCCCAAACCAGCACCTCAGAATGTTTTGCCAGTCTGTGTTAGCCACAAATGCTGGGCTCGTTCTGTGGAGCCTTTAGAGAAAGCTGCATTTCTTATGAAAAATACCAAATGTCTCAGCTGGGAAACAGCATTCCCTCTTCTGATGGATCGTGTTGGGGAAAGACCCCCAGTCTCTGCTCCCCGCCTTCTCCTCCCCTGGCTGTTTTAGTTGGATACTGAGAGGTTTGTAAGATTTCCAAGATTTCTTGTGGAAATTTTCAGACCTGAGAAAGGCATTTTCCCTTTGGGGATTACACCATGCTGTAAATGTCTGTTCTCTTTATTTTATATGCATTTTCCTGCTTTTGTTTGACTTTCTCACGGATTGCACTATATTTAATTCAGAACATATCCTATAATGCTGTAATTGTCAGGCATGTCAGCTGGTTATCCAGATGACTTTTTGCTGTAATTTTTTTTTTCTTTCAAAATAAAAGGAAAGCAGTTGCTGCTGCTTCTCAGGGATTGAATTATTGCACTTCTCTTGAATGCTGTGGCATCATGTAACACCACAAGGGAGCCAGTGTCACTGGCTGCCTGATACAGTTATTCCTGCTGCATTGTGGAACTTGTTACAGCTTTAGGAAGAGATGGAGTTTCACCTCCTTCTGCTGTGTGAGATGTCAGTTCTATGTGTGAGTGGCTAACAGATGAGCTCCCCTGGGCTCAGTCTGTTCCACGCCCTCACCCAAAGATCTTTTGCAAACTTTTCCTAGTTGGTGTTATGCTCAGGAACAGCTCTGCTCTGGCCAATTTTGAAGGGGTGGGAGTTAAGCAGACCTCCTGCTGTCTTGTGTCCGTGGGAGTGAACTGGTTTGTTGTTCCTGTGAGAGGGTGGAGCAGAGGAGAAATAAAAAGAAGCTCAGAGAAACCTAGAGAAAATTCTCTTACCGCTGTATGCTGTGGAGGGATCTGCCCCAGTGGCAGAGGTTTCATTCCCTGCCTTGCATCTCCTTTTGTCACTGATCTCAGCAGGTATGGTCCTGAGCTGGAGTAAATCAAATCCTTTCACTCACATCATGAATGCTCCACTGATTAACCTTAGCAGAAAACCTATTCTAAAACCAAACAATTGAAGAAATTATCTTCTCTAGACCAGTATGTAGAAGGTGAATCTGTGGAGATGGCTAACCATCTTCCTTAGGTGAAAGACCCCCTTGGATTCCCTGGTTAACCAGGATTTGGAATATGCTATAGATGGACAAGCCCACAAATGAGAGGATAATCGTATCTGAAAACCACCAATAATACTTCTTCCATTTGCTTCTGTCCTGCTGGGTTTAGATGAGTGTAGTTCTCTTGAGTTCAGTCTCTGACTCCTGCTCTGCAGCATAAGGCTCAGAGCCTGTGATGGCTCTTGATTAAATCTCACGCCACCTACCTGAGATCTGTCTCACATTTTTCAGGTGCAAAAGCAGAGACAGGACCAGAGAGGTTTATCCACAGGAAAACTTCGGCAGACGACAGAATTCAAACCCATCCTGGCCATTTCCTGTCTTGCAGATCACATGGTTTATAATTCAAAATATAGCTGATGATGCTGAAACCATCAATCCCGTCAGCAAGCAGCACAGCTGGTTTCCAACTTCAAAATGAAAGGAAATTACTGCAGCTCCTCAGGGGTTTAATTAATAACTCCTATTCTGATATCTTACCTCTCCTTCTAATCTAAACTTGTGTTATCTGCATTAGGGACTTTCAGTCTTTTCTGATTTGCAGATGCCCTTAACCCCTCTTGCTGAGGATGTGAATTCCATCATCACTAGTTTCAGATCCCTGGCAGTATTTTTGCTTTTCTTCCAGTTTCTTTGGCAGACTCTCTCAGAAGTGTGCACACAACCCCATACATGTACAGATGCCTCCTCTCCTCTTACCTGTCTCCCAGTTGGCTGTAGCCCTTCTTTCCTCCTCGGGACTCGTAGATCAGATCAGCCTTGTGAGAAGGGATGTGCCTGATGCCTGACTGTCCTCATGTACTTTACCTTTCAAGTCCAGGAGTGTCTAAATTAAAGTTATTGTCAGTTTGCCTCATTTTTATGAAAAAATGCATTTTCTGATGAGTGCTTGGAAAGAGGGAAGTTGATGTGCTTGTTGGCATTCAGTGTAGGAAGAACTGTAGTCTTGACCATTTGGGTGGCCAAGAGTAAGGTGGCAGGCTGAGGTTTCTAGGGGCCCCTTGCAAAAACTCTGCTGCTCTTGGTCATGGTTTGATTTTCAACTGCTCTTTCTCTGGGACACAAGTAAATTATACCCTGGAAAGGGAGCGAGGCCTCATCTCTCTTTGTAGGAGTTCAGAGTCCTTCATCATTTTGCAAAGGTGGATGTTGTTTTGCTTGCCAAAGTAAGGGCTTGCATGAAAGTCATCCTCAGGATCTTTGTGTTATAAAAAAATCTCCCTGTGACTGCAGTGCTGACCTCCTGCGGAGCTTTGGTTTTATCTGTGCACATGACAAACCTGCATCCACTTGAAAAGGAACCAGAAAGTTTTCCACACTAAGAGATTATGTAGGTGTCCTCATCTGCTCATTTCAAAAGGAGAACTCCACTCTTCTGACCAGAGGAGTTAAAACTGCTGCAAGGAAGGAAGGGGAGGAACCAACAGCCCAGCAGGAACCCATCTATAGTGTAAGGCATAGGTGGGGGTCAGGTGACTGTCTCAGTGGATTAATTTCAGGGAGCTGGATTTGGACACAAACTTCCAAAACCTCAAAACCAAATGAGGAACAAAGCTCTCACTGGCAAATGCCCCAGGGTCAAGCCACTGAACAGTTGATATGTTCATGTCCTCTGCACTGGTTGGTTTGTAGCAGAGTAAAAGCCTCTCCTGCAAAAGAGAAATTGCCTCTTAGCCTTGGGTGCTGTAAGTTCTTATGTCTGCAGCAGCAAGAAATGTTGTTTCATGAAAATTTAACCAAGATAGGTAAAATGTAGTAAGTAAATTATCAGGAAGATGCTTGGCTTTTCATCCTCAGAGATGCTACTTCCAGCGTCTCCAAGGGCACTTGTTTTTCTTTATTACGATTTTTAACCAGGTGTTACCATTGCAAAGCAGACAGGGCTGAATCTTATTTTCACAGCAGAGCTGATGTGAAATGACCAGAGATGCTGTTATCTGGCAAACACAAATGGTTCTTGTGTGCAGGAGCATCTCTTTCTTCATGGCATATTTGCATTTTAGGTAAAGGTGGCCTGAGGCAGAAGAGATGAGAAGGAAGATGCCTGGAGAACTGGTTGAGTTGATACTCTGAAATCTTCCTATTTCATTCTTGCAAGTCAAGTGATTTCATGGTTATGTACAAATTGAAAGGAGTGGAGTGGGCCAGTGCTTTTGAGTCTGTTTTCGTTTTAATGAGCAGCAACTCACATGAGTAATTCCCTTGATTTTTAATGAGATTAATTGCATGATCGTTTGCTTACCACTGCAAGAAAGTCATAATCTGGACCACAAGGTTTTATAGCAGGTCTTCTAAAGGAGTTTTAGGCAGAAGCAAGAAGGAAGGTGCTCAGGATTGTGCAGGACTTGGGTAGGAAAGATGTCAGCAAACCCAGAGCAGTTTGGAGAGACAAAGCCTGGAGAGGCAATTTTGGTGGTGAGTTATTCGTGGACACGCATCTGTTGTGCCAGAAGTGAGAGTGGGATGTGTTTGTTCAGCCTGACTCCAGACATGCTGCCTGAATGGATGGAAAGCTCACTTCCTGGTTTCCATATACCCTCCCTGTTTCCAAACGGATCCTCCACCCTGTGATACAGGGACATGGTAACAGTTTTTTTCTGCTCACCATACCAGTCATGCAATTGGAGGCTCCTCCTCATTGTAAGCAAATTAACCTCCTCCAGGTTTGCCAAAATGCACTGCCCAGCTGTGGTTTTTTTTGTCTGCCCAAAGTCAACTACATCCCTAATTCAGTTTGTTGGGACTCTGCATCCAGACTGCCCTTCTTTTCCTCCATACTGGGATGATTTTACTCCAGGTGACAGAATTGCTTTCTGATTTAGCACACTTTGTCCCTAAGTTAACTGTCACAGGTCAAAGATGTGAGCAACAACTTGTGGAGACTGCCCATGTCTGAACAGAATAACCTGGGGCATTAAGTGAAGGGTTTTTCTAATCAGTCATATGTGTATTTGCAGTTATAACAAGAATAACTTCCTTTAATGGAAAAAACATTTGTCACAGACAAAAGAGTTTTTGACTTTCAGATGCTCTGCAGACATCTAATTAAGAGAACTGAAAATCTGTTTATTGGTCTTTGTCTGTTAGGATTGTCTGTGAGGAAAGGGCTGTGCCTACCAGGAAGAGTTTGGGTAGTTCAGCCCTTAACTTTCTTCATTCCCAGCTACTCCATTTGTCTCCTCAGAGCTGGGCTGAGTGGGGATGTTAGGCATTGGCCTGGGACACCCCATCACATTTGGAAGATTTGGGATGTTTCATTCAGGTCCACTGATGGTTTTTTTCTCCTGTATACATCTCTTCCTCATCTTCCACTTTGCATCCTTCTCTGTGGGTGGGAGGATACAGAATCCTGCTTCTCTAGGACTTTAGCTCTAACTTGCACTGGCTTTGAATGGCAGAACTGGGTGCAGGAAAGTGCTGAGGAAGGCTCCCTGCTTCTGCTGCACTTTATTTGACTTTAACATCCTGAAGGATCCATGGCTTCTGGAGTGCCCCTGCCTCCCCCAGCTCCCTGCCATCCAGACCCTCCCAGTGAAGGCAAGAGCTGGGGTGGAAAGTGTAGTCTAGGAAAGCTTAGCCAAACTCTTCCAGCTGCAGTTTATTGCATCTATTTTGCTGATATCCACCCTTTAGATAAATAGCACTAAGTTATACACGTTGTGACTCTCTTGATGTGGTTAAAAAGGCTTGTATTAGCCAAGCTAATCTAACTCCAAGAATAACCATGGGAATTTGACTGTATCAGTTCCAGCTTCAATCAGTCACCGCATAGTAAAGTGAGAATTGCCTTCCTGGCTAAAAGTGTAGCAACAGTGAAACTTCAAGTCAGTAGGTAGGGATTCCCTCCCCCTCCTTTTTTTTCCCTCTTCTTTGAAGGAAACTCCTGCCCGTGCCTGACCTCAGACACCCAGAGCTCTACCTGCAAGAAAACAAAATTTCCCATTTTCAATTAAAAAATGTGTCTCTGTAGGCAGAAAAACGAGTTAGCTAACAATCCGCAAAGCTATGGTCTATTTATTTACCAGGCTGACTCCCTGATGGGGAAACATGTGGGATCTTTTAAATTCTTCTCGTGCACAGATGTTCCTTCTACTCCCGAGTTTCCTCTTGATCTTTGGTTTGCTGTGCCATATGGTGAAAATGCTGGAGATGTTGTGTGAGGTGGAGGACGAGAAGGATTCTGTGTGCTTAAAACAAAACCAGTAAAAAATAAAAAAAAAATAACTCCGACTGTTTTTTCCCCAAGTTAGCAAAAAAATATTTTTAAAAGGAAATCTGTCGAGCTGGCAAAACTGCTGTTAACTCACACAGGCTCTCTGTTGGACACGTAGCACTGATGAGATTAAATGCTGATTGCTGATTGACAAGTATCCCCTCCCTTCCCCCAGCTCTTGCTGCCACTTTGGGTATTCGTATTGAGCTGTAGATCCAGTTCAGGTGAGGAGATAGGGGTTCTGCAAGGGCAAGTAACATGACTGCTTGCTTTTCCTTCCTTGCCTTCTTCAGAGATCACAGGGGTTGTGGACTATGAGTTGAAAGACATCTCTCCTGGTATGTTGGAAAGGAGCCCTGGGGCTGGCAGGAGTTTTGGAGTTCCCCCTGCCCAAGGGAGCCAGGGCTTCTGAGTAGAGAGGGGACATAGAACATCATAGAGACATCATGCATATGAAACATGGGGAGAAATGAAACACAGTGTGAAGATTTGGGTCTCTGTCTTGGTAGCACCACAGGCTGAATGAGAGCGAAAGGTTGCAGAGGGTGAATGGGAGAGATGAGAGGTTCTGGCAGTTTTCAGGGCTGGAGTTGGTCTCTTTTGGGCAAGTCCATGATGGTGTCATTAGAGCAGGTGCATCTTTTTGTCTGAGGCCTTTCAACTGGTCTTCAGCCTCAGTGGCACTGGTCCATCAGGTTTCATCACCCAAGGATATATTGTAGGGCTCCTTTAGGAATGTCAGATCAGCATGCAGCTTTCCTAGGCTAGGAAAAACCATGTGCTAAAGGGTGCTTGGCTAAGAGCACACCCACGCTGAGCTGTGCTTTCAGGCCATTTGTGGTGTTCTGTGGGATGCTTTGCTCTCTGAGGCCTGCTTGCCTGCTGTCCTCCATGCAGGGACTGCAGTGGAAGACATTCCCCAAAACCCCATCTCTGTCTCCCTGGGAGAACAGGAATGCTCTTTTTTACTGGACCAGGGCAGGGGGTCTTTCTGGCTCTGCCATAAAAGCAGAGCAGGTGTTTTATTAGATGTGCTTTAATCTGGTTGCTTGAACAGCATTTTTTGCCAGGAGGGTGGTCTGTCAGATGGACAGGTAAAACCTGTTCCTCCACCAGCACAGGCAGGCTGTGTATTAGAGACAAGGCGTGCGTTTTGTAGCAAAAACTGGGAGCCTAATTTTAGAATGACAGCAGGGCCAGGCTCAGCTGTCTGCCTGGGCTCTGTCCCAGCTCCTCTGTGTTGCCAGAAACTTGCCCTCCCTTTCTTGGAGTGAACTGTATCATACCTTTTTTAGTACAGGCTCCCCTCCAACAAGACAAAGTAATTCCTGCAGTTGCTTTTGTCTTAAACCACACACAGACCAAGGGATCCCTTGGTCCCTATGCAGACAGTCCATGTTTCCCCCTAAGACGTTTGTTGTGCTTCCTTTGCAGATGCAGCTTCTGGACAAGTTTCCTATTGAAGGAGGCCAGAAAGATCCCAAGCAAAGAATCATTCCTTTTCTACCAGGTAATGCTGTGGGGAAAGCCCTAAATAAGATGGGTGAGAGCAGCTGGAGACTGCAGTTCCCCAGCTACTGTCTCTAGTACTTTTTGTGACCATTTTTTTAAATGCCTTTTCCCTGGGAGCTCATACACCCAGCCTTGTGATATCAGACCTCCACCTCCTCCTAAAATAGCTGGCATGGTGTTTAGGGCTCTCAGGGGATCTTGCATCAGCTGTTCAGATTCAGGTTGGCTCGTGCCCTGTCACACAAAGGGATTTAATGGCTTCTGGGGGGCTGTGTCTGTGGGGTGCAACCAGGCAGCCTGAGCTCTGGCCACCACTTGGGAGACCACTTGGGACCAGAGTCAGTCTTTGTCATTTCTGGATGCTATGGCTCTGCAGACACTGTTACTGTACAATAAGGAATGAATAACTGGAGTTGCCACTGGGATAGAAAGGAAACTGAAGGAAGGTTAAACACAAATAGGGATTTCTGCAATGCTGGCCAAAAAGGTATTTACTTATCTTTTTGGCCTGAGCCACTGTCCCTCTGACAGCTTTCGCAGAGGGCCTGGACACGATGGATATCCTGTCCTCAGGGTAACAGCACACACTCCTACACAGCTTCTTCCAGCAGCGGCTGCAGGGATGGCATGGGGAGGTGAGCCAGACCACAGCGTGCTCTGGAAGTGCAGGCTCTGGCCAGCTCCCTATTGTCTGACTGCACGATTCTGGCTGTTGGCTAAAAGTTTGGCTCGCTGCAGTGCCTGCCAGGATAAATGGAGTATTTTCAGCCTGTTTAAAAGGTCTGTTCTGTCTCCCGCTATTAAAAGGAGATCCCAGCTCTTCCCTTAAAATCTGTGAAGAGAAGCTGGGATGGGAGGGTTTAGTCCTCTCCAGGAGTGTGCTGCACTCCCCAACACTATTTGCAGCCAAAGCAGTTGCTCCAGATGTGTGGTGAGCACAGCTCCAGGGTTGTTGGAGAGTAGGGACTTAGAAACCAGCAGCACAAATACACAACACGAACATCAGAGCCACAGCAGGGCAGCACAGCTGCCTGGCAGCGTGCTGGCAGCCTCCATCGACCTTGTGGAAGGCAGTCCCAGGTTCGGGGTTTGTTCTCTGCAGTGTTCTGTGCTGCACCCAACCTCTGCAGCCAGAGGAAGGTGGTGTTGCCATCCATTTCCTATCTGGGATGAGAAGTCCAAGAGTGGGCTCTCTTTTTAGCTGTATCACCAACATAGACAAATCACTTTATGAAACCTCTTTGTGGTAAGAATGGATACTGCTGGCCTGCCTTTCTTGCTGGAAAGCATTTTGAGGTTCTTGGAAACACTGTACAGGAGTGCAGATGGCTTCACATGAGGTACTGTAGGAAAATCCCGTCTTCAGGTAGCATTTGTTCCTCCTGTATTGACTGTCACTGGCCTATCTGTTTTATCTTCTAGAAAAATGTTGGCTGACTGCACGTGGCTGCTGCTCAGCCTTTGTGCAGATCTTCATGATGAATGTCCTGATATATGGGTGCATGATATTTGCAGGGGGTGAGATAAACCCCATATGCCCATTACAACACTTCCTACCCTTCCCACCCTCCACAAACATGAGTGAGATGGTAGTGCCACATGTCCTTGAGGGGAAGAGTTGTATCTGGAAAACATTTGGGTTGACTTAGTGTCCCAAAGAGAGAAGCTGCCAGAACAGAATAGACCTCAGCTGTATCTAATTTAAAATTTCTGTGATATATGTTCTACTTTTGATATCGAATCTCTGCCTCTTTCTTGAAGTGCTGAACAGCCCGTGTTGCTTTACCCAGGAACAAGGTGACTCAGCTAAATGTCAAACAGTGTCAAACTCCGATAAATAAACTAGCTGCCATAATTAGAATACGCATGGCATTTCTGCAGCTGGAGCCGTGGATTACGGAAACGAATACTTAGCTATAAACTCCCTTAATTAAAAAATGGCAAGGCAGATGTTTGTACTTAAATCCTACTTTATGAAGATGTTATGGTCCTGCTTGCTTATAGTGGGCCTGATTCAACCAAGCTGGAGAGGCTCTGCATGCTGGGTTCTGAGTGCCCGGGGTTTGCTGTTCCACTTGCAGGGTAGGACAAATCCCCCCATCAGGTCTGGCCTAGGAAGTTGGCACATTCCATCCTGCAACTCCTGTTTGTCGATGCTCTCCTGAAATAATAATTAGTAATTGACTGTGCTGGAAACCTTTTACCCATAAAACCAAGGAAAATGTAATGGAGTTCAGAGCCTTGCCCCCCAAGGAGAGACCATACTGGGTTCAGCAGCAGGAAAGTGCAGTTCTTCTTTTCCTCTAGATACCTTTATCTTATGTTCATCAATTTCTTTCTTCAAATATATTTACCCTCACTTCTCCCTTACACAAATAAGGACTCTACGGTTTTCAGTGCCATGAAGAGGTGCAAAGAAATTATAAGTAGTGCCAGGTAGTCCTGTAGAAAATGTCCTGTGGACAATTGTGTAGTTTTGTTTTACTTTTAGAGAGTCACTTCTTTGCCTTCAATTTTTTGGGACTTTTTTTAACCATACTGAGAGGCCAGAAGTGGTATCTTCATCTCCTTTCCTCATTTTGTCTTCTTCCCATGAGTTTTTCCATTCTTCTCTCTGATTTCCCTTTCTAATGTTGGAAAATTCTGCATCAGGAGGGGTTGTGCAGAAGAAAACTGCGTAAGAAACTCTCTGGATTGGCCAGAGAGCATTTTTGCAGTTTGTGGTATGAATGTTTTTCTTTGGAGAGAGACTGTGGAAGAGTTAGAATAAAATTTGCTGCAAAAACCCCTCTCTAGACCAAAGAGAGTTTGTTGCTCTAAGAAGACATGGATGGAAAGTGCTGTTTGAATGTACCAGTGTGGCTGTTGGTTGAGCCCATTTGCAATACACTGATTTCTCCATCACCTCTTCTGCTGCATATCTGAAGAATGATCTTTGGAGTGTGGATGAGTAGTTTTGTTCCCTCCCTGTCAGGTACTTTTACATCTGCATGAGTAGAGAGAAGGGGTTATGGATTTGGGCTCCCTTTTTCAGGGATCTTGAGGTAATTAATGAAGGAATTTCAGCTGGAAGCAGAAGTCTCGTCTGCTGAGCTTCTGGAGACCACAGCAGCAAATGAAATGGCAGAGACAGGGCGATGCAACTCTGGGATTAACAGTTTTGCAGTGCTTGACCCAAGACTCCAGGGCTTGCATTGTTTTTCGTTTCTCTTGGCAGTAAATGGGAGAGCCATCTGGAGACAAAGCTGAAGTTGGAGGGATGTCAGCTCTTCTTGCTCCACTGTGTCTTCCAAAGTGCAGCCCTGGGGAAAACACACTGCATGGCATGAACTCATCATGTCATGCTGGCTGCTGGGCTGCAGATCCCTGCCTTGGAGAGAGGCTTGGGCTTGCCACGGCATGGAAGGCTGGCCATTGATGATGGCAGCCCCTTGCACTTCCCATATAGGTTCCAGCTTGATTCTTGCTGGACTTCAAACCACTTTTGACCCCCGCTGAAGAAACAGGAGGTTTTTGCATAGGATGTGCCAGAAGGGGAAAATCCTCACTGAGTGCCTGCTCTGCAGCTTCCATGCTGCCTGGAGAGGGAGACATCCTGTTCGAGGAGACTGCTTTGTGGGCCTGGTTTTCCTAACTCTTGGGAAGCTGAGTCCTATCCCAGGGGAGCAGGGTGATCAGTGCAGGCTGCCCTACCAGCTTGGTCAAGCAGCTGGAGGAACAACACCACAGCCTGGCTCCAGTCCCTGCTTCCAGTGCTTGGGAGCCTCTACCAGAGAGGCACCTTCTCTCTTCCTTTTTTCCCCACTCACATTTTCCTCCTCCCTTGACTAGGGCGAGGAAAGAGGAAACCATCCATTTTGGGGCGCGTGCTGCCAGTGTAGCTTGGTGGCGGTGTCCCAGGGCGCTGGGAGAGATGCCAGCATGGGGGATGAGATGTCACCCAGCTGCTGTCACCCCGCTGTGCCCTGCTGAGCTGCTTTGCCCCGAGAAGAGAAACACTCCAGCACCATCTCAGAGGGGTCTCTGGGCCTTTCTCCTTCGTGGGCCCCGGGGCAGCAGGAGCACAGTGTGCGTGCTGAGGCGTTTTAGGGACTGGCAGCAAATTCAGGGCGGCACAGATCCCTGCTGGGAGTGCGAGTTCGGCCCTGTGCTCTGCTCCAGAGCTGTGGCACGTTGCTCCTGCCGGGAACAGTGGGTGGGAGTGGGGTGAGCTGATCCCTGCAGGGAGGGCTTTGCCTGACTGCTTAATCTCTGGGCAAGGCTCCCGGTTCCCCAGTGTCTCCCAGCCTGAGGTTTGCTGGAGGCTGTTCCTGCAGCACAGGGGAGTCGGCAGAGCGAGCCCCAGCCGAGGGCAGAGCCGTGTGTGAGTCAGGAGCGCTGCGGGAAGGGAGAGGTTCGCTCGGGGAGGGCGCGGGCGGCCGCCCCAGCACCGCCCAGATACCTGGGGCTGCTGAGGGGTGCCGGCGGGAGCCTCCCCGTTTTGCACAATGCAGGAGGATGGGGAATAACTTCTCCCCAATGCCGGTTGGGACCTTCCTCACCTCTGTTTCTGCCACTCCCGGGCTGCAGTGGGGAAGGAGATCTGCCGATGAACTGCATCCCAGGTGCTTATGTCTGCTTTTTGGTTTCGGTTTGAGGTGTTGGGTTTGGTTTTTTCCCCCTCCCCTTTGCAGTGCTGTCTTTTGGGCAAGATGAAGCTGAGGAAAAAGGCTTCAGTAGGTTTGCAACAACAGGATTCAGTCCCCGGTGATGAGAGCAGGGTTGTTTTTTTTTTTCCTTTCAGCTTTGTATATTCCAGCTTTTCACCTTTTGTTTTGCTCCGGGCTGGAGGAGAAGCAGTGTTTTGTTCAGCGATCGTGTGCTGGAGCAGAGATGATGTGTTCATCCTCCCAGCCAGCACCACAGTGACCCTCAGATCCAGCCATTCATGTTCCACCTGTGTAAATCGAGACCAGGATCGGCAAAATTGGGACGTGGCCGTGTGTAATTTTGTCAAAAGTGCTGCATTTCAGCAGGGTACAGTGCATAGAAAGTGTTTTCAACATTTATTCTGCCCACCTTGGGAGGTAGGGGGGTGATGTAAGGCACACACTGGCCAAGGAGGAGCCTTAGAACTTTTAGAGATATTTTTATTGCAGGCTGTTTTCTCCCTTGGAGAGCTGGTTGCTGGCAGAGCATTTAAAAGGAAATGCATTCCTTGTCCTAATTCTTAGCTGTATTTTATGTGCAAATTTCAGATTTTTAAAAAATTTTTGATTATTCTGTCCTTCATCAGTCTGAGCCAGGGCAGCAAGTTATTAGTAAGTGATTTAAACTTTTTTTTGCAGTCATTTTGAATTCCTCAGAATTTCATTTCTGACCTACTCAGAAATGAACAGTGTTGCAGCAGTTCAAAGCTAGTCAAAAAGTAGCATAAATATTAAAAAACCCAAGAGAGATCAGATAAAATTCTCTTTATCAAGGCATGTCTTATGTTTTAGATTAAAATATGAATTAAGTTATTTGAAACAGTGTTTCTTTAATATGCAGGGTAGTCTTACAGGCATGATAGGCATACACACACAGAGAGCAGAGTCTCAGATGTCTGGTTTGCTGAGCCTTACCTGTGTAACATCAATAACCAAGATGTTCTGCTGTGCTTTTCTGAATATGAGGCAACAAATTCCCGGAAGAAAGAGGGACTCTGCTCCCATCCCCTTCCACCACCTGCAATAAGGCAGTATTGCAGTCCCCTGTCCCCATCTCTGAGGAGCTGCCAGAGGGTGGAGAGGTGACCCGTGGCACTGTGGCATGAGATGCTGTGGGTTTGAAGAGCTATGGAAATCTTTTTGGGGGGCATTCCATAATGCAGTGCAATTTCATTTTAATGTACATATTTTACATTTTCCTGCCAGTTCTCTGAAAGGGGAGAGTGCTTCCAGGTTTAAAACAAACTTATGTTTGAGCCTGGATATTGTGTTAGCAAGACAGCTAACAGGTCCTTGGCTTCTTTCCACTCCAGCATATTTGGGAGTTGGGTGATGCTGAGCTTCTGGTGAGCTGCCCTTCAGCAGCTCCTATTGTTTGAGTTAGCAGTTTCTATTGTGTCTTTCTATTTTCTGCCTTGCTAGGAGAGCTATTGTGGAAAATTCATCTCCTGTCTCTCTCAAGAGGAGAATGGATTTCCTGTCGGCTCCAAGCTTGAAGGGAAAGCAGGGGCTGCCGGGAGGAAGCGGCTGTTCCTCGCCAGGCGGCGGGAGGATTGATGATTTTGAGGGGAACAGGCATATTCTTTTCTTTAGGCTCCGTGGAGATATTTTTAGGGTTTAAGTGTCTTCTGGTTGAAAGACAAGTCGTCAAGTATGAGGTCACAGGATGCCCTAAGGCTGCTGCCTATTGAAAAAGCTGTGGAAAAGGCATGGCCAGTGCCAGCTTTCAGAGCTGCTGCTGAGGAGGGAGCTGTAAGGAGCCCCACGGACTGGAGTGCATGGGGCTGCTGGCTTTGCATGCTGAGCCTGTTTCACAGGTCAGGCCTTCTGAAGGTGTTTGGGCATTAGTAGGGCATGAATCAAGAGTCTGATTCCATAACGAAAGGAAGAAAAAGAGGGGAAAAATATTCCTTATATCTGCCCAAGTACCTGGTCCTCTTTTCTCTCTTTCAGTCTCTTCTGAGTCCTTTCTCATCATACAGATCCAAAATCCACCAGCTGACAGCTGAAATGAGGGGCTGGAATAGAAAAAGCTATGGAATCTTTTTCTGGGGCTTGTAAACCCACTCTTCTCACACAGGTTAAGAACTCTTGTTTTGCTCAACCAGAAACCACCTCTGGGCAGAAATGAGCATATGCAAAACATGATGTGCCTCTCATTAGACCACTTGAATCTCCTGATGAGGATTTTGTAATGATCAAGCCGCAGTTTCAAGGGAAAACAAAGAATGGAAAGGGATTTGGGTTTGGGTTTCCGTGAAGCCAGAGCTAATGGGGATTATTTATTTTTTTTTGCAGCTCTGGATGCTAGACTGAAAGGCCAGAGAAGGTTTTCAGTGTAGTCTAGCTGCCTGGACTCCTTAGGGAGATATACAGACGTTTTTACTCAGAAATTAGTTGGATTTTGATTCTTGTTTTTAAAGGCAATAAATAAACACGATTATAGACTTGAAAAGCAGTTTGAGCTACATTGGGCTCGTCGTTTCCTCAAGCAGCCGTTCCAGATGAGTGTGCCCTCTACTACTATAATTACTTTTTAAAAATAGCTCTGCAAGTCTGTAATCTAAAGTGGGTGGTATGTAGTAAGTCTGAGAGCATTCTGCATTCAACCCACAGACTGGGGAGAGGGTGACTTTATATAAGGGTTTGCTTGTCTTCCTATCTGGTTTGAAATCTGACTTTTTCCCACAATCCATCAACAAATGGCCCATACAATGAAAGTGCTTTTTAACACAGGAGTCAAGCTTTCCAGGGACTCAGATGGCTTTGCAGCCCCACAGGCTCTAGATGTTCCCTCTGGATATTACTTATCTACCTAATCTTGTCTTTGTTGTATTCAGATTTAAGTTGCCTGGGCAATACAGGAGAGACGAGCCCAGCTGAGATTCACAGCTAGGTAACAGTCTAGACCTATGTTTGAATCTGTTTTCAGCCCACTTTGCCTTTTGGCTGGGCCATCTGATTTATTTATACACTCACATGCTTAAAATAGGTTGTGTTTTATTTTTTTCCTGTAGATTGGAAGCAATGAACTTGGGAATTTGCTGCTTGATTTCTCCTACTTTATTTTCTCTATCTATTGAGCTTTTTAGGTGGTGATGTTCTCTAGTCTGGTGTGTTTGCAGACCTCCCTGCTCCACAATGCAGCTTTTTCCAGGCTCTCATGAACATGTTTGTCATTACTCATAAGGGGATCTTTATACTCAGCAGCAGAGTGAGGGGATACTGCAGGCAGGGATTTGCCAAACTTAATCTATATTCACTATAATGAAATAACCCATGGCAGTGTCTACTCCTGTGGGGTTTCTTTCTTACAGTTTAGTCCCATTTAAAGGGAAAGCTGAGGTAGAGAGAAGGAAATAACGTGGGAATTAGAAAGAGGAAACCAGGCATAGGTAGATGACGAAAGGAAAGTAAGTCCTAGAAGTGGGAAATTCAATCCTCTTGAGCTTCTTCCATTCAGAGAGGTGCTAATACAGGCCCCAGGCTTGTACTCAGGATTGAGGTAATTAATGTTTGCCCTCAAATTTCCGTGGGTCTGAAGTTAAGCACTTCCACCATGTCATTTTCTATCAGGGTTTTGCCACCTCTAAATAAAGAGCAGAAAATTACATTCCTTCTGCTTGTACATCCTAAGCGTCGGCAAGTTCAGACTTGCAGGGTGCTTCTTGTATTCAGGGCTCTGAACAGCACAGGGCTGACCTGGAATATGCAAAACATTTGCAATCTGGTTTGCCCATGATGGGGTTTTATTGGTGTTCAGGCTGGTGGACAGACTTCACTTTTTCACTGAGTGCACTGTTGGATGTGATTCCCACCAAATTCTTCCAACTCTTCTCACCAAATGCGGGGTAGTTTGGTATTATCTCAGGCCAGGAGTAAAACCATCAGGCTGGAGTACAGGAGAAAGGCATTTGGGCCTATTCCCACAGGGCAATGTCATCATGGCTGGTCTATTTAAATCATTAGATGCGGAGAGCAGAAGGAAGAATGTTCCTGTATTAATCCTGCCTCGTACAAAACATAGCAAATGCAGATTTGTGTGTTTAGCAGATTTCCTCTTGGGAAAAGAAGTCTCCTATAGATAATAATCCTTTTAGCAACATCTCCAGTGAACGAGGCTTTGTCCGAAGAACAAAGAAAAAGTCTCAAGCTTGAAATATGCCTGAATTTCCTGAGTGCCCTTGCCGCTGTGTGCAGGCAGGAAACTCTGTTAGTCTGGTTTGGATGTTTGCTCTGAAGTGGCATAAACAGAGTGTCAGGTCTCCCGGGATCCTGATCTGACCCGTGGACTAGGGAATAGGGGTTCCTCTAAGCTGCAGCTGTGAGAAGGACTGCCACAGCCACAGGCAGCTCTGTGGCCACATCCCTGACTGTCCCATTTCCCCTCTGGCCACATCCTCCAAAGATCCTGGGTGGATGCAGGGGCCAGCAGCAGAGGTGAGCAGTGCAGCTACAGTAGACCCAGCACACGTGAGTGTTAAGCTGCCAGCCAGCAGGGAACTCATTTCCTGCACAATTATGGAAACAGCTGATCTGTGACATTTTAAGAAGGGGAGAAAATACAGGGCAGGGGAAGGAAGGCCCTGGCTATGTAAATATTTACTCTTGCACAATATCCCAACCCCCATCTTCTTCTAGGGCCTGGGAGAAGAAGGGATCGCTTGCTGCTGGCTCTGGCACATGGTGACAGGGGCTGGGAGAGCCAGCAGTAAGCTGCCTGCAGCTGGAAGGAGGACACTGTCTGCCATGCAAAAGCTGCTTCGCTGGAGTATGATACTGCCCTGCTTACCCCACCTGCTCCCTGCTGCTTCCCATGGCCAGGGATGTGCTGCTGGACCACTAAGAGCTTGCTTGAATTACCTGCCTGGGCCTCGTTTCCCATTTCTTGGTCTAACAAAGTCTGACAAAGCCAAGGCAGTGAGGTACCCCTGCTAGTGAGGTAACAGGTACCCCTGCTGCTTCCCAGAGAGCAGAGCAGCTCTGGAAAGGGTGTTTGGGAAATGAAGACACAGAGCATTCCAGGGTAATGCTGCTGCAGGCAGTTGAGGTGTCCAGACCTGGGGACTGCTGCATCTTGTGTGATGCCATCACCATGTCACATGCCCACCACCAGCCAGGTCTGGAGCAGATGTGAACGGTGTTGTGAGCAGAGGAGGCGCTCGGAGGCACATCACTAGATCTGATTGAAAACACCTTTGGACACAAGGCAAAAAAAAGACCCTCAGAGACAGGAAAAGGCTTTTCTTGTGGTCGTGTTCAACCTGATATAATACTTGTTTTCAATTTCTTTCCCTTACCCTAGACAAAAATGTTGTTTTTTCCATTCCTGTCAAAGAGAGGGTGAATTGACTCTGTGGTCTTTAAATACTGCTGAGTTGTCCTTGCATTAGCCTCCCTTGGCTGTGGTGGTGGCTGCAGTGGTATCTGACCACCAGGGCATTTCTGAAGTCCCTCCTGTGTGTACCCAGCAGGTGAAGAGAAGGCTGTGGTGTGCTTTGCTTTGTCCAGTTTGTGTTTGTAGCCAGGATTGCACAGTCTAAGCCATGCTTCTGCAGTGCAGCAGCCTGAGGTGACTCTGTCAGCATGGGGTGATGTGTGTGAGGAGATTCAGTGGGTCCCAGTAGGAGCGACACCAATCCACTGGTAGGTCTGGCTGTAGTCTGCTCTCCCAGTGCTGTTTGTGAAACCAGAAGAGTTGGAATAGGTGGGATTCAAAGATTTGTTTCATGGAAGTGGTTGATGTGGTAGGAGAGGTAACTCCAGCCTGTTGCCCTCCACCCCTTTCATCAAGGAAATACTGGCTAAGCTCACTCCGCAGAACATGCACCATCACTCAGTGAATAAACACAAGGGATTTGTTTTGGGTTAATTCTGCTCCTGGAAATCAAACCCATTCGTGGTCAGAAGACATCTTTTTTTCTTGGAAAGGGACCAAGGTTAAGAAGACAAGGAAGGCAGGTTAGTTAAAATATGTCAAAGTCTCTTGGGTGTAAGTAAAGACTATAAATAAAAGTCTTTTAACTTGGAAAAGAACTTTAGAGTGATATGATCAGGCTCAATTTAGTCCAAATATTGCTTTATGCCATTAAGCTGTTATCAGGTTTTGGTTCAACTGCAATAGTTTTATGGCTTCACTGCAGTGGGAACAGTTGCAGCCTTTATGCAAGTAAAGCATTTCCCCTGAAACGTTTGCAGGGAAGACTGCTGTATTGTGCAGGAACCTGGGAGTAAAACTGCCTGGAAACTAATAGCTGGGAAGGTCACCTCCCCTAAATCTTTTTTTTTTTTTTTTTCTCATTCCAGTGTAGCTACACAATCTAAGGATTTATATTGTGAACAATGAAGGGATTTAAATGAGGTTTAGTTTTACATTCCTGTTAATGAATCTTCAAACTTAGTAATAAAAGCTGAACATTTTTACTTATTTCCTCTTAAGCTGCAAACATGTCTGATTCAGCAGTGTCTTGAGATGATTTGTCAGGATGAGAAAGTAAGTCACATCCCTCTTCCTCTTGGGATTAATAGAGAACAAGAATAATCCTGTACCCATAATATTATTTCAGTTGGGCTTGCATAATAGCCTGGAAATGGTTATACTCAATGCAATGCTTTGTAATAATGATGTTTCATCCTTTGAAGTTAGGTTAGTGCATGTCACAATGTTAGATCTGCACAAATAATAAAACACACACACCCCTCCAGTTGTTCTTAACTAGTCTTCATTTTCTGGTCCAAGTTTTGCTACAGTCGATTAGAAGAGAGTGGATTTTAACGCTGTTATCCAGCACCATCACAGTCTCTCATTTGGTGTGTTTGCATGTCACTGTGCAGCTGAAGGTTTAGAAAGATCCTGGTGTTTCTAAGAAGTCTTTCCATGTGCATGCTTAAAGTCTCTGCAGAGCCTGAGTAATTCCACCAAAATCATTGTAACTGACCCTGTCCGTGAGCCAGGTTTTCCGCGCATCTGGGCCCTTATTCCTGGCTTCCATTAAAGAAAGTGAGAGAAATCAGGCCTCCCATAATTACTTACAATCTGTGAGCTAGGCACATATGTAAATATTTTCAGGGTCACAGCTTAGCTCTTTACTTTTAATATACTTTGTTATTAGTAATCGGTTTGGAAGAGATTGAAAATCCCACCCATAAGTTTCTGTAGTGTCAAGCCTGCTCAGCCTTGACCTCTGCTCCCAATGGTATCATTGGATTTACTGTTGACTTCAGCAGGAGCAGTCACAGTGGGTCTGAGTGCTTTTGAAAACCCTTTCCCTCTGTTTTTCTGTGTAAAACCCATCACTGTAGCTGCCAGATTATATGATACTAGGGTTTAAAATGACTTAAGAATGAAATCAGACTGATAAGAAGGCTAAGTTGTAATAAAGCTAAGCAAAGTAAACTTGCTTTCTTTCTAAGACAAAGTGACTTTCACAAGGTTTTAATTTTCTCTGGCCCAAGTGGAAAAGAGTTTTGTTCATTGTGAGCATCCATGTGTCCACACTGCTCCAGCAAAGCCCAAGATGACATCCTGCACCCACTACCATACAGGCTTACCCTGGGGATGTGGGACCAGTGGGACCAGTGGAGCCCACTTTGGGGGCTTGGTTTCAATTTCTCTCTGTCCCCCTACCCACAGGGTATGAACTTGGGAATCACCAGTTAAGCCCATATTTAGTTACTAATTCTGCCCGAGATGTGTCCCTAGTTTTCCCCACTGCCAGAAGTTCTTTACCAATAGGAAATAGAAGACCTGGGGACTCAAGTAGAAGAGAGAGAGTCCAAATCTACCCCCAGACTCTCTGCACATATTGTACTGGGGAAAAAGGGAGACAAACTAGAATTGCCGTATCTCCCTGTGGCAATAGAAGAACAAATCCGGAAAACATTGCATAGCACTTAAATACTGCAGCAGTAAAGTCCTTCTGTAGTGACCTATTCCCTGACTGGTGGTATTGCTGTGTTGAAAGCCTCCCTGCTCACATCTTTTTGCAGATGTCCTCTGGAGCAGGGTGGTGTCTTGCTGTAAGAATGATGATAAATACTTAGCTTTTATGGATTATTCCTCACTACTTGTTCTCTGTTTCACTGGAGATCAGCTATACTCATCATCTATTTGGATTTTCTCCCCTGGGCCCATTTTTGGTTTTTTGCAATTCAACCAAGTCCTTTGTTCTGTGGTGTCAGCAGATAGGAGTGTTCTTCCAGGCAGCCATGAGGACAGAAGTGTGTGGGCAAGGCTGTTGCCTCTCTGCAGCTTTCTGCTCCTCTTCTCCCATCAACAGCTCCCTGTGCATGATACTCACTTCAAGGCGTGGTTGTCTCCTCTCTACACCATCCATTTCTCGGTTCACCTCCCCTTGAAAAGAGCGTCCAGATGTTATAATCCTCTGGTAAGCCCTAAAACTGGCAGGATTTTTGTGTTTGTTTCCATCCTCCTGTTTTATTTTCATAAGCCTATAGATTGACTTTATTTCTCTTAAAGGTCTCTGGGCTGAGAGATTGCTACTCATCCACTTTTAATTAAAGCAATATAGGGAATTAGGCCTTTCACAGGGGTGGTTCTGATGATGGCTCTGACTGTTTTTGTTAGTCTTCCTTCCATCTGAGCATATGCTTCGAAGTGTGAGTTGGAGCTTAAGCTTTTTAATTACCAGAGAGTGAAATTACTACATTAGGGTGAATTGATTCCTTTGCAAAGGAAAAACTGATTCTTGGCTGCTGCTGTGTGCAGTAGTGTAATAAAGAGAGGAGGGTTCACTGCTGCAGCCTCAGAGGATGGGAGGGTGGTGGGTGCAAGAAGGGAGTAAGGATTTGAGCATCAGAGCGTTGAGGCGTTTGGTGGGGCAGCTCAGGGTGATCTGTGATTTTTGCAGTGGGTTTTTGAAGGGGTGGAAGTAGTGGGAGCTCAGTCCCTCACCCTGGCAGTGTCCAGCTGTTTCCCACAGGAGTCTGTTTTAGATTAGGCTGCCAAAGCCACAGTTTCTCTTGACAGTGGTACCACACTAGAAGAGTGGGGGTGTAGGACTGAGGAGGTCCAGAGAGCCAAGTACTGCTCTTCCCAGGTGATTTATAGTCTCTCATTCCCATTCTGTCCTCCTTCAAAGCAATGCTCTCAGGCTTATAAAACCAGGCTTCATGCAAGCAGAGGCTGGTGCAGACAGGGAGCCTCCCATTGGCATATGGGGGTCACAAACTGGTCTTTTTTTGTATCTTGGGGAAGGCAGTGAAATCCTCCACCCCAAGAACATGATTATTTTGGGTGAGCAAGTGAAGGTTCTCAAGAGTAGGTCTCAGGCTGACCTAGGAAAGCAGCTGGCTTTTCTGCCTGGGGTGTTCAAATTATTTCAGGGTAGTTTTAGAGTGTAAAAGCTCCAGCAGGAAATTTTCAGAAGAGCCCAAGTGTCATCTGACCCTGACTCCTGTTTTCTGAAGTGTCAGTGTGTGTTCCTGGTGTGTGTTTGTGCATGTGTGTTTGGAAATCTGACTTCTGTTTCAAACTGGTTAGCTATTTTAATACAGTGGAAGGAAAGCTATCACCCTAAGTGGCAGTATGCTTGCAGGAAAACCTGTATTTACCCATGGACCCTTGGGGAGAGGGGATAATCCTCTTCAGTCTCATTAACTTCTGTGTCTTGGTTCTATCCTTGCACATAGCGTGTTTCCGGCACAAGGACACAGCTTCTCTTGGCTTCCTCAGCCCCATGAGCCACACGCAGGTCCTTTGGTGCTGCAGAGTAGCCAGTGCAGGTGTTTGTGTTCCTTTCTGAAGTCCTCTGGGTCCATCTCAATGCCAGCACGTGATGAAGGGACTGTCAGACTGTCCCTTCTGTGCTCATCTCTTTTTTTTTCCTCTCACCTATGGCTTGAAATGGTTTGCTGTGTCCCAGGGGCTCACTGATGCTCCATGTGTTTCTAATCTCATGGCGCAGCTGGGCTGGTTTCTCACTCGCAGCAATGAGACGCCGGCTCCGATGTCACTCAGTTTGGTTCTGATCCGTACGAGTCCTAGGGCCAGACTCTGTTCCCATTAATGGCTTTTCCATTTGGAAATACCTGCTTGCCTTTCTGCAGTGTTTCCCTACTGCAATGCCTGGAAAGGGCATAGAAAAACTTTTTCTTTTCCCCATTTGTGATGCCTCTGGCTCCTTGGGGACTCTGGGTTTATGCTGTGGCTCGTTACTGATGCAGGTTTTCTGCGGGTTATAAGATGATCTAAAGCAATCTGACTGGTTGAGCTGACTCAGAAGTGACCCTCCTGAATCACTCCCAGGAAGCTGAGCTGTCTAAAGATCTGACTGCAGGAGACTGATCTGCTTGTCATTAAAAATAAAATATTCTATATGCCTTCAAAATGCCAGAAATTTGTTAGATTCTTTGTTTTTGTATTTCCAAAAAGCTCATGTGAGTGCCCTGTTTTTCAAGTAATAGTTATTTAATTAATCTCCAGTGCAGTATCTGAAATACACCTGTCTTGCCCTCTTGGCACATGAACAAAAATTTATAAAATATGAGCTAAAATAAGCAATGTGGAAAACAGAGTTATCCAGAGAAAAATTTTAAAAATCCGCCTCCTGAACAAGACAAACACCTGTGAAAAAGATCCATCTGGTACTTTTCCTGGATAAATAACATAAAAAGTAAGGTGGTGAGTGAGGCCTAAACTTTTCTTCATGTCTTAAATGTACTGAATGTGCATCCTCCTTCCTTGTCATAGTGCATTGGAGAGGTGATTTTGGATGGCTTGAGGAGGTAAGGACTCTCTGCTCTGGAGGTCTGTAACTACAGGTTAAACAGACTTCCCCAGCAGTGCCATAGTTAGAGTTGATTGTACCATGAATCAGGGTAATGGATGTGCTGGTCTCTTGAGCTCTCATGCTGTCTTTCTGTGATTTGTTTCTTTGGAGCCACATGATGAAAAGATTGTGATGAAGATTAATTCAGAATATGCAGCAGTTGGATGTGAAGGGTCAGTAGTTTGTGGTTGTAAGATCTCAGCCTCAAAAAGAGGGATTTTAGTCTACCCAGTAGACTAAAATCTACTTCTACAAGTAGAAACTTGTCAAAATCTAATGTTTTCCTAAGCTGCTTCTGGTTTTTAATCAAAACTTCATGATTTCTG
Source organism: Corvus cornix cornix (assembly GCF_000738735.6). NCBI lineage: Eukaryota > Metazoa > Chordata > Aves > Passeriformes > Corvidae > Corvus > Corvus cornix. The sequence goes on from NC_046336.1 coordinate 12,027,430, forward strand.
GACAACACCACTCTGATTTGTAAGTGGCACCAGTATAATTCGTGTCACCACACCACCAGTCCCTCAGTTGCATGTGCTCTTTCAAGTGTACATGTATGAATACTGCATTCAGAAAGCTTCATATCACAGAGCAATCATTGTAGCAGTTGCAAGAAATGCTTTTATTTCCTTCTTCTTGTCTGTCTAAAAGGAAAAAGCCCAATCTTTCAAATCCATTTGCAGCCACATGGTTTTATGTAACTCAGCAGGAAATACTCTCTTGTCTGTCTTGCGGATGAGTGCAATGGAAGGTTCTGCTATATCGTGTGGGCTGTTGGGTGCCTGAGAAATTTCTCTGCTGGGCTCCACTGGTCCCACTGGCTCCACTGGTCCCAATTCCCTTCTCTTTCTATAACCATCCCTTCATTCACAGGATCTTAGTAGTAGCTGAATCTGGCCCACCATTGCTGTGGCAAGTATAGCATCAAGCATATGCTGAACAGGCAGCCTTTGATGCTTTGTATTTCTTGCAGTCAGGTAATTTTGAGGTATGACCTGGATTTTGTTTTGCACAGGTGCCCAGTGTTAATTCAGGTGCTCGACACTTCTCTGCTCCTTATTAATTTGTTCAAAGCCGCAGTGGAACACCTAGGATTTTGTTTGTGAACAAATTAATCTCAGGGACTGTCTTGTGTTTGTACTGTGCCTGGGACAGTGGGTTTCTGCTCTGTGAATAAATACTTTGGAAAATATCTTTAGATTCTTTGCAAGAGAACCACTCTTCTTCAGCCATCTCTTCTGCCCTCACGCTGCTGGTTGGGAAGTGGCATTTCCACCATGCTGATCCCAAGAAGGGGACCCACTCTTACCCTGCAAAGGGAAAAAGTGAGGGCTGGTTCTGCCTAAATCAGCATGGAAAAATATTATGCGGGGTGAGGCTGAATTCCATGCAAACATAAATAGAGTAGCATGCCCCAGAATATCTTCTTGGTCTAAATCTTGCTCAGAAGTCGAAAGTCCCAAGTACCAATAAAGTCACTGACTAATGAACATTACTCAGTTGCTTTGGGTGCTTGGCTAGGGACACTCATAGTTTCCAGTCATACGATTACTCCTTTTTTACTTTAAGCCATCCTGTTTTCCTTTAGTCTTTCAGCCTTAAAGAAACATTGAGTAACTCTGTGTTCAGCTTCTTAATGGCAAAGTCAACGGATTCCAGAGACACGGATCTTTTCCTCCTACCTGGAAACACCTTCTTTATCTCCGTGCCAGCTGATGTGTTAGTTTCCTGGTTCATTTTCCATCACTTTTTCCGAGTCTCTCTTTCTCACCCCGTTTCCACTGGAACCATAAACAAGTTGGGATTTTCCAAGAAGTGTGTCTCTCAGATGTGCAGCAGAGATGAATCGGCACCAGGACATCTGCTCTGCACAATGGGTTTTTGATGATGACACAGGAAGGGATTAAAATCTAAACCTGAAGTTTGGCAAATGATTTCAGTAAAAGCTTTAGGGAAGGCCAGCCCCAGTTTCTGGACAGTTCATTCTTGACTGCCAGTGGAGGTACAAAGAATAGCCAGCCTCCCGACAAGTCATTAGCCTGGCACATGAGGAACCTTCAATTCAATTCCTTGTGGTGTCTTGCAGAAGTTCACTGTCAGGAATAAATGTCTACATGGTACATGAGACCTGTGAGTCCTTGAGCTGCCATTGATACCTTGTCCTGTGTCATTCAGAGCTGCAGCACTGCTCCAGCATTTAGTGACTTTCAGCATCCAGTCACATGTCCCAGGACCTCATGCCCAGGGTTGTGTCTTTGGATGGGCAATGACTCTGCTGAGAAGTCTTGCATTTCTCTACCAAGTGGAGCTTCTGGTGTTGTGATTTCAAGTAAGCAATCCATTGCCTCAACTAAATTCACTTCTGCTGTACCTGAGATACAGGTACCCGTCCCAGGACCATGACTCTTTTAGGAAGTTGTGTGACTTGGAAACTTGTTCCTCACATTGAAATCGGAACGCAGGTCCATGGTGGCTTGAGCTGAATCTCTGAGTAGAGTCCTGAGTGGCAGATGAGCCATTTCAGCTCAGCTGGGTCCAAGTGATCTGTGTTGGTCTGCTGGTGAAGGGAGATGTACCGCCTGCTTCCTAAATCTGGCCCAATTATTTATTTTTCACAGGACTAACACCAAAATATGTGTGGACTGTACAGCAGCTGCCACTGAAATTTACTGGGAGGTAGTTTCTGCAATAATTATCTACAATTCCTGACACCTGTCACAATCCCATTCTGTGGCTGTGCCATGCTGGTATATTTGACTTATGTCACTATAGGCATTGCATAAAAGTATCACCCATCAGTGAAATACCTTCATCTGTGGAATCTAGCATAGTTAATCTTGGATGGCAACACTACACCTCAGATTGTGAGTAGGGATAAAGAGGAATCCCACATCCAATTGACCATGGCAAATCCAATTCAAACTGCAAAGGGATATTTTTCCTCCCATTAGGCAGAATGTGATTAATTTCCCATGTGGAAAATTGTTCAAGACAGACGTGCTCGTAAATTATGGCTTAAGAGATCCAATTACTTCCAGATCCATCAAAACCTACGGTGCCTCCCAAAATAGCAATAAGAAGATAATTGTATTAACAGCCTTTCGTCTTATTTGATGTATGACTGACATAGGCTGTAAGCTTATTTTCTGCCAGGTTGGAGCTTTCATTTAAGGATTGATGCTTTGGCATTTGAGGACATTAACAACAATCCTTGGTTTCTGACATTTGAAATAAAAGTGTTAGAGAAAAGTTTTTAAAATAGGGGATTGAAAGCTAACAGGTGTCAATGAGCCTACATTTTAAAACAATGCATCTTCTGGGGATGAAGACTTAAGAACTTCCTGTCTGAAAAGATACATGGATTTACCAGCAGGGATTCTTGAATGATCTGGTCTAGGAGGTGCTAGTGATATAAGTAACTTGGCTGATCATGAAATTCACTTAGGGTACTCAAATTTGGAGCTGACTGAAAAACGCTGGAGGAGGATCTCATACTATATCGGGTAAAAAGGCAGTTTGGTGGTGGTAAGCACAAAACAGTGGAGAGGGCAGAGGGGGAGAAGAACCGTTGCAATCTAGGAAGATTTCAGTAGCTCTGTGGGTGTTTCCATGAAAACTGCAGCTCAACAGTCAGCAGCAGTCAGAAAGCCAAAGGTGGTGTTGAAAAGAATTAGGCAAAGAATGGGGAACAAAACACAGAGCTTCAGCTGTGGAAATCCAAGATTTCCCCACATTTCAAATACCGTATGCAGGTCTAGTGTTGCCTTGCAGAAAGTGTACGTAATAAAGTAAGGTGCTGAGAAGGATGATAGAGATGATTACAGAGGTGAATTGGCTTTTGTAGGACAGGAATAAATAGACTAAAAGTCTTCAGTCTTGAACAAGGTGATGGTTGGGATAGAGTAGAAGTTTGTGATATCACCAAAAATTTGAGAGAGTGAGGAAAACATGATTAATTTTATTTCTCAGAATGCAAAACCCAGGTGCAGCCTGTGAAATCTGAAAAGCAAGCTTAAAGTGAACAAAAGGAAGGATGAAATCACAAACTGTGTGATTAAATTATGAAATTCATTTCCAGAGGACTCTATAGGGACCACAAATCTGTGGGTTCAAAAATGTGCTAGAGCAGTTTCTGTAGGATGAAGCCAACATTGGTTGCTGAAAGTTATTTCCTAATTCCCTGTATGTCTAAGCTCTGCTGTGCAGGAATAGAAAGTGTGTATCACAAGAAGACTCTCATTACATGTATCCTGTTCTTGAATTTCTTGCCCATCTTTTACTGTCCACTCTTGCAGACAGGGAGTTGGGTTATAGAGATCTTTGACCCAACCAAATGCAACGACTAGTGGAGCTGCATTCTTGAATTGCTGCAGCTAAACACACAGATAGTGATCCTCCATCTAGAGGTGGAGGAGATGGCATCTGTCCATTCCTGACCTTCTGCTGGGAGACCACAAGTCTGCAGGCTGGACTACCTCAGAGGGGTTATCTGAGGTACCCAATAGTGTGACTTTGTATCTCTGTCCAGACCTGAACAGCACTGCACACCAGGACACAAAGGCAGTCGGCATTTGGGGAGCTGCCATTCCTGTGTGGTGGCACAGGGAGAGAAAGACAGGTTTGTTTGTGGGGTGGATTTTGTTAGCAGTTAGTCCCGTTTGGCGGCTCAGTGTCTCTGTGGCTTCAAATGCAATTAATCAGGGCCCAAAAGAGTAATTACCAGCTCACATTCCTAATTCAGATTTCTGTGCCTATTCATGTTAGTGTTTTTTCTTTAATTCAGCAATAAAGTTGGGGTTGTGTTCATGTTTTTATGCTGCTGGCCCAGTGATCCTTATTAAAATAAAAAAATAGCAAAACAGTAGTTTCCAGTCCACCTTTTTTTCTTCTCCCTGGGAAATGAAAAGCCCATATTAACTGTGAAAGGGAAACAAAAGTGTGCATGGTCCCAGGGTCCTGGTGTCACCTTGGCTGAAGACACTTTTCCTTTCATGGGGTAAGTAATTGCTCAGAGCATTAATCTCTGAAAGAGGCTTTTTATTCTGCAGTGGGCAAAGCTGTTGACATCTGACAGTGCTGTTTCCTCTGGTCACACATAAGCACCTTGCTGAACCCAGGAGAAGGCGGCCCTGGAAAGCTGGAGATGCTCAGCATCCTGAGATCCAGGGCAGCAGCTCTGTCCTCTTGCAGCATTAACACTGCATTTACTTGCACGTGAAGGAACTGAGAGGAATTTTTCAGATTGTCCTCCACCGTCTTCTGGCAGCAGCAGGCACTGCTGGTGCCAAGTCACACTTGAGTGTAGTTTGCATTAAGTGGCCTGAGCTGGAAGCGGCTGCCGTGCTCACACACAGAGGAGCTGGGTGTGAAGGAGGCTGGTTATCAGATAAGTAATTATAAAATCATTTCCCCTCTTCCTGTGCATCGGCTGAGCCATGATAAGTGCTGGTGTGAGCGCTTGGAGTCGTGCAGCCAAGGTGGAGCAGTCTGAGTGAGCTTTGCTGTCCCTAGGAAGCCGAGTGACCAGAAACTGGCTCATGTTGGTGCAGGCTGCTTGTGCCCGCATGGGCCATCGTGTCCACTGCCTGCCACAGGAGTGGGTTACCCTTCATCCATCCGCTGGGAAGGGGCCATAGGGGTGGCTTCATGGTCAAGAATTAGAGAGGAAGTGCTACTGGGTGGCCTGGCCACAGACCTGACCCAAAGGCTGTTTCATCAGGCAATGTGATGTTATGGGTTGACCTTGGCTGGACATCAGGTGCCCATCAAGCTGCTGTATCACTCTCCTCCTCAGCAGGACAGGCAGGGGGGACATAAGATGGGGAAAAAACAACTTGTGGGTCAAGATAAAGGAAGTTTGATAAAGTGAAAGCAAAGGTCACATGTGGAAGCAAAGGAAAACAAAAGATTTATTCTCTACTTCCCATCAGCAGGCAATGCCTAGCCACTTCCCTGGAAGCGAAGCTTCATTATGTATAATGGTTGCTCTGGAAGACAAGTGTCATAAATAATGAATGCCCCTCCTTTCTCCTCCTTTCTCTCAGCTCTTAGTACTGAGAAGATATCATGTAGTTTGGAATATCCCTTTTGTCAGTTTGGGTCAGCTGTCCTGTCTATGTCCCCTCCCAAGATTTTGCCCATCCCAGCCTTCTGGTGGTGGTGATGGCAGTGTTAGAGAGCCAGCGGTGAGGCTGTGTGAGTGCTGCTTCTGGAGTAGCCAAAACACTGGGGTGTTATCAACACCTCTCTAGCTACAGGTACAAAGCACAGCACCGTGCTCTGCTGCTAAATCATCTCCATCTCAGCCAGATCCAATCAATACCTGTGGTCACAAGTCTCAGCTGGGTTATTGCAGTGTGGGCTCAGAGGAGGCGGGGCAAGGAGTGCAGGTCTGGCTTTGAAGTTGGCACAGATTGGTGTGAAGGTGACTGCACCAGCAAGAGTCCCAACATGTGCTGGAAATAATGCCCTATCTCCCTTCTTCTGAAGCACAGAAACTGGTCATCCCTGCTTTGAAGTGCATGCTTGTTAGCCTTTGAAACAGCAGTAGCTTTATCAGGGGTCAGAGCAGCAGAGAGGAAATCCCTACCAGAGATGGTCTTAATAACACATAAAGTAGGACATATTGAAGAGATGTGTCTGGAACCAGAGGATGATGTTTGTGGCTTGAGATGGTGTCTTGGTCTGTAGATGAGCTTCCTGACTTAGAGGCCAGCCAGTTTTGGTCTGGTTGTCGTTCAGCAGCTTCTTCTGTACCTTCTGTACCTTCTGTACTGTCTTCTAGTGAAAATTCAGCTTAAAACTAGTCAGCAGTTTCACTTGGAGGATTCCAGGAGAGTACTTTGATTTAGGAAACAAGAACAGTGCTCTGTTTTGCTAAGCACGGGGGATTTCATTTCTTACTACAGCTCTCTGATATCCAAACTGTTGAGTTCCAGCCTCTGACAAGCACAGACACCTAGTTTGTTTGCTGCCATGTTGTTTGTTTGTTTAATTTCTGTGCTAATTGGTGCCTTCCAAATACCACAGCTGCTCTGTGGAGCACTGTCCCTGCCAATCTGGCTGCTGAATTTCACTTCCTACAATATGGGACATGTGTAACCTGACAGCTGACTTAATCAAGGTCTTCCACTGAAGAGAGTTCTGTCTCTTTTGTGGCAGAAATTTAAAATTTGTTTTCAATTAGAATAAATGAACAGGAAGATTTCTCTGGCCCTAGATAGCAAGGTAGATGTATTTTCATTCTGCACTTGATCAGCAGAGGGGTCTAGGGACTGGCTTTATGGCTTTCATTAGTGTGTGCTCATTTTGTGACCTTTTGAAGCCACCTTTGCATCCCTACCCCTCAATTTCCATCTGCAATGTTCCTGTAAGAATACACGCTGCAGCACCGCGTTCTTGCATGACCAGCCTCCCTGTAATAACTTTGATCTACGTGGTATGAGTGCAGATATTATTCACAGCTCCCGTTCCCAACCAGCTTAAGGGTGGAGTCTCCCAAGCAGTGTTACTGCCCATCACACCAGAGGATGTGGCTGGGACCTTGGTGTGCTTTTCCAGTGTAGTTTGGCAAGGGTGTGGTGCACATCCATCTCCCTGCAGTGACCCTGCTGCAGGGTCTCCTGTCCCAGTGGATGTAGCCCAAAGGTTCCTTGTCGGCAAGACTGGTGCTGGCCCAGGGCCTCTGAGGTGGTGTCTCAGGCTTAGTGTCACGCCAACTCCTGCATGAATTACAGGACTCATGAGACAGCACAAATGTTTTAATAGGCTCTGTTCCTTAAGGCTCCTGCTTCAAAAGATTGAGGTGGGACCATATGGTCCTTTCCTGAGGGTCCATACCACCAAGTGTCAGTGGGAAGACTCCTGGTGACTTTACCAGATGCCAGTGAACAAGATGGTACTTGATGTGGGTTTGGAAAGAGCAGAAGAGTTTTATGAGTGTAGCTATGGGGGCATGGTCTTGCCCTTTAGGAGGAGTATTTTTTATGGTTAATGTGGCACAAAGGCATTTGAGAGGCTCTTGCCTTTTCCTTCTCAGGGGTCAGGCACTGAAGTAGCTCAGATGAAACAACCAGTTTCACCAGCAAATGCATAATACCCACAGGAACTGCTGCTTCCCAAACTTGTTGGGCCAATGTACAGTGATCTACATCATTCCAACACTGCCCAGGGAGTGAAAGGTATGCTGGAACATAGCTCTGCAGACTATGGAGCACTACTGATTTGGAAATCACAGGTTAGGAGCCACTAACTACCTTGGTGAAGACAGGACAGTGGCGCCAGGAGGAAAACCAAGTGTTTCAGCAGTGAGATGTAGTGGTTGATGTTTCTCTGGTCAGTTTGGTGTAGGGTCTAGATAGTTTGATCATTATTTAAGTCTCATTGTTTTTGCACATTAAATGACTTGGTCCTGGATATTTGGAAATGGATCTTTTTGGAGGATGTTCAACAAAATGAAACGAGTGATTCTTATCTTAGGGGAGAAGCATGCATAGATAAGGATGATACTTTGGATCTGCATAGGCTCTCCTGGTTTTCTGTGCCTTTTGCTTCCAGCGTAGCTAAGATTATGCAAAGAGCAGTACACTCCTGCGTCCTCTGTGTGAGGAAGCCCTGCTGTTTCCTAAGGCATTGTTTCCCAGGTGTTTTGAAAACCTGACCCTCTTTTGGCTCTTTATCTCTGTGGGGCTCGGAATTATCATCACGTTGGTTCCTTCAGGTGAGGGTGTGCCAGCTGGTGGTGTTGCTGGCTGCAGGTGTAAACACCCTCCTCCCTCTGCCCTCAGACACACTGACTGCTTTCTGCAATTAAGAGCCCTTGGTTGTTTGCAGGATAATGTAGCACTTGCATCCAGCAATTACACGAGTTCACTTTCACTCGGAGAAGCTGAGCTGTGTAGTTTGAGAAGGCACTGATTTCACTGCAGAAATTGAAGGCCTGACCCACTGAATCAACACTTCCAACATTTTACAACCACTCACAGACTGGGAAGTTCAGTTTTAAGGGTTCTGGAGACTTGTGCTCATACTGAGATCCTCTTGTGTGGGGTAGTTGCTTCACTTCGCTGTACTCTGGTGGTAAAGTTGTTTTAAGTGAGGTGATGGATCTCTGGGTTTGCTGGTGCTCACAGACCAATGTGCAGGGAGCTGCCCCACAGTGAGAAAATTGAAAGAATAATTTTGTACAACTTCTGTCTGCCCAATTCAGACCAAACTCTGTATAATTTACCTACACGTTGATTCCTGCCTTGCTTTGGAGATGTGGGAGACTTCAAGCTGGGCATCTGAGGAGGGGGATTACAGGAGATTATAGGAGGTTTTTTGGGTCATAGCAGCAGGACATAGAGCAATATGAAGTAGTTCTTGGCTTATGCAAAACACTGTACAAACAGAGCTTGAGATTTGGACCCCATGGCCCCCATCTGTCACTTCTGAATTTCAGTATTGGTGCTCGTGGCTTTTCTCCTTCCAGCTTGAATTGCCTGATGCTTGAATTCCCAAAGTGTGTCCTAGCAAAGCTCTAGAGCCGATGCTGTTGTCCCTGGAGGATAATGGCCACCCCTCCAGACACTGCAAAACAGCCAGGTTCAGAGGTAGGAGCTCTTTGGAAGGGAATGGAGCCTCGCCACTTGCCTGTCTTTGGTTTCCCTTTGTAGTTACTCACATAAGGGCATATTCTGCTTATCACTTCTAATGGAGAAAGATTTCTCTTCCTGGTGCTGTTCTTATACAAGCCATGTTACTTCCCATGCTTTATTGCTTCTCAGTGATTTTCTTTAATATTGCAGCTTATGCACATCAAAAACAGGATCCAAGGGCAGGAAGACACTATCCCCACCATCCCCCACATCTCAGGGCAATATAGTTTTTGCTTGTGTGGCTTTCCTGGCTGCCCCATCTGTCTCCATCACCTCTTGTCACCTTCCATAGTAATTCCTGCTGATTAGCAAAGGCCTTTATCAGCTGAGGCTCTTTGGCAAGACAAGTGCAGCCAACAGTTCTGACTCTGTCACGAGTTTCTAACTTATTAAAAAAGTCCTTCCCCCTCCCACTGGTGGAAACACTATGAATCATTTCCCTCCCCTTTCTTTGTCAGGAGCAAATGCCATCAGTGTTAGGACTCTGGCACTGACTTTCTGACTCCAGGAAATAATGGGTGAAACAATCCATGGAAACTGGAATCCCCATTTAAAAGTAAGATATTATTTTGTAAGGAACACACCTCCCTTCTGGCTGCTATCAGATTGCCATCTGATTGACAATCACACATACTTCCATGAGAAAAATAGTTTTTTGTTCTATTCCATAGTGTTGTGCTGTTGATGTGTCTGTTTTACACTTCAAGGTGGCAGTGCATGTTTAAATGCTCCATTTGGGGCATAGACTGTGTGTTAGGTGCCCGAAAGTTTTGGCAGGACCCTGAGGTGGATGTCACAGCTTAAATGGGCTGAGGGCAATTGATGTCATATTTGATTGCAGGCCTGTGCTTATTTGGTGTATAAAAATAATTCAAACAGCCATGTGTGAGAATTAGAAGCCTTCATAAAAATACTTGAACAGCAAAATAGTTTTAGTTACACTGGAAGAAGCTGCTTAGCTCAAAAGGAGAACCTGTAACTGTATGAGGGCTAAATTCTTTATTTTTGTTTACTGATGCAACTGGTGCAGTGTAATTGCAAAAAGAGTCTGACCTCATCTCCCAAGTACCTCTGAGAAGTTGATCTGAGGTTGTACATATTGCTTGGCAATACATACAGACTTGGTACCTCCCAGTTTTCAGGTAAAAAAGGCAGAGAATCAACAGCACAGTAACAAGAACAACATGAAGAGGCAGAAGCAGGAGCTCTTTCTTGCTCCTGGGAGACAGAACTGACAGAACCGCCACAGCTGGAGCTTCTGTAGTCAAAGGCAGCACATGTCTCTTTTAAACGTAAATTGGATGAGACATTAGAGTACTTTTAATGCTCCCATTAGTCTTCAGGCTGTCCACTGTAGAGTATTTATCATATGGCTTGCTTCACTTACTGCATTCTGAAGTGTGGTGATGGTGCTTGGAATTCATGATTAAATGTCAGTATGCATTTGTCCATCATCCCTTTGATAGTGGGTTTGGTATCTTCTTAGTCTCTGGCAGAGGCTGTTTGCATCAAACAATTGGTGTCCTTAGGCCAATCCATCACCCAGACATACCTGGAAATGAGACTCAAGCTCAGCAATCAGAGAGTAAGACCAAGAGGTGAATCTGTTCTCTGTCAGATTTGGAAAGGAGCTAAAAACAATTTCCCTGCCTCCTTGTTGCCCCTGCAGCAGCTGCCGCTCACTGCCTGGCTCCAAAGGAGCAGCAGAGCTGGCAGCTCAGGGCTGAGCCACTGGCACAGTGGTGGGAAGATCACAAAGGCATCTCTAGAAGGTCTCAGGGCCTAGATATGCAGCACCTCTCCTTGGTGGTGAAAGGTGTGATCAGGAGATTTGTTTGGGAGCCTTACAAATCACCAGTCAAGGGCAGTGGCTGCTGACAGCTGGCATCTGCTGTGGTTGTAGGGGCTGTGTCCTGCTTTCTTGAAGAGGAAAGACAGGATTCTCCTGCTAGGCGTCCCCACAGGGACTTGCAGTGTTTCTTTGCCTGGTGGTGCCTGGTGCTGTCCTCCCTTGAGACCATGCTCCCCAGTGTCACCAAGCCCCCTGGGAGCTGGGCTTCTTCCCTATACAAACCACATCTGTGACTATTACAAAGCATTAGATCGTGGACCCTTCTGGTGTGCTCAACACAGGCTGTGGGCTAATGGGAACACCAGAGTGTTCAGATGTATTTAAACTGGTTTGTTCTTGGGCCTTGCGGCACTTGTTAAAAGTCTGTGATACTCCAAGTATGAGGTGATACAGGAATAAAGTGATATTCTGAGGATACATTTAAGCTTGCAGAATCAGCAGCTGCCAGATAGACAGTCTCCTGCATAGCTTTATTACTCCCACTTTGTGCACCCACTGTGTATACAGGAGGAAATTTAGGTCTTGTGAGAGAAGAGGTGTGTGGTCGTGAAATTAAAGACTACGTATATATATACACGCAGAGATGAAGGGATGACTTAAGATGTCCTCTACTATGTTAAACCTGATACTTTGCCTCTTATCCATATTAATTTCCTAGGAATAATATTTTCTTTAAAGAAAAAACGATAAAAATAAATACTGTTATCCTGCATTAGCAGCAGGGCTGGAGCCCTGTGTCTTTCCCACGTCTCTCTTTCCAAGTGCTGCTGTCCTCAGAGCCCTTCCTATCATGTGCCAGACCTCCCTTGGCCCTGTCCAAGCCTGGCACATCAGTGAATGAAATATTTGCATGAGGCAGCATCATTTCATGTAACCTATGACTTCCCATCTGAATTGAGACAGACTTCCTGTTCATTTCCTAGCTGGGCTGCAGCATGGTTAAAAGCCACTCATCCTTTTGTAAAACGGGGCTGTAGTGCATGAGGAGGCTTAAAAGAGCTGCAGTAAAATTCAGGAGAGAGGAAGCGGCACGCTACGTACTCACACAGAATAGATCCTTTCCTTAGAGGTGGGGCTTTTCCCAGAGGAAAAGCCAAGTGGCACATAAACCACTACTCCACCCTCACGAGGAAATTGCCTGGGCTGTTCTGCATTTACCAGCCACTCTGGAACTTCCCCACTTGATGTTGGTGCTGGGTGAAATGCTTCCTTTCAGTGCCGTCCAGAAGGCTCCTTGCTGGCTGATGTGTTCCTGCTGCCCAGCTCTCTGCCTTCCCTGGATTGATGGTGACCCTACCTCCCTTGTTAGGCTAGGCTTTCCATTGATGGGGTCTGCACTCACGTGGAATAGGTAGAGAGTGTACAACATGGGCCTCTCACATTCCCTTCCTTTTCCAGTCCTGTGGGACCTTCCTTGCTTTCAGAGGAAGACCAGGAGAAAAGCGGGAACTGGAGAAAGCAGTAGTAACTCGCACTGGGTCTGCAGTGGTTCCTGCTGGTCGGTTGTGGTGGCTTTGACTGAGCTTCTGTCAGCATGGTCTATCTTCCCAGACAAGGGAAGAAGCTGGGCATTTGGGAAGCCGTTCCTCCTTAGAGGTACTTCAGTGGCTCTGTCAATGAGACTTCTCTGTCTGAGGATCTCCAGAATTTGTGAGGGGGTCCCTCCTTGCTACCCATCAGAACTGGATGTGTTTGCAGAGTGTCCTTGTTTTTCTTCTTTCTTTTTCCTTGTTGACTGCAACTCCATGGTGCTCTAAAATACCCAGCCCTCTCCAGATCTCAGCTTTGAATGCCATATTGGACTGGGCAGCTAGAGATCTTCCCCACTGGCCTCATTGAGCCTTTTCCAGCTTCCAATAGTAGAAGGAAAATCTTCCTTTTGCTGACGGGATAAAAATGGAAGCACCTTCTGGGCTTTGTTTTGTCCTAACACCACAGTCATCCTGATATTTTCCATCTCCATTTAAGGACTGAATTAAGATTCATCATATCCTGGGGTCTTTTTCATACTCTGTTTAATATAACATTCTTTATTATTACTTTTAGAAAAGCTGAGTTGCATTTACAGGAGATCTTTCATGTGTTTAAGTCTTTGGTTCCTTTATGTTTTTATATGGTCACCCATTCAACTTTCGACTCATGGCTTGAACTGAAAACAGGAAAGACAGAAAGCGAGAATGTTTCCAAAATGTCGTTTTCTCTTTGCAGTATATTTATAAAAGTTGCAAAAAAAATACCAAGATCTCCCACACCAGCATTTCTGAAGCACTGAGAAAGGAACTACTCCTTTCTCCATAGCTACCCCCACCTCTTTCCCCCCCAAAAAAGCAGCTTACTGTAGTTATGCAGTACAAGTAAAGTGTGATGATCCTCGAGGCAGGTAATTCTCACCATTTACCAGACAGAGAAACAGGAAAGCAAGAATGTTTTGGTGTGTCCAGAGTGGGTCAGTGCAGGGAGATAGAAGTGTCACTTTCCTTCTCCAGCAGCTTTTGACTAACTTACTCAAGCTGAGATGACTGTCTCGGACACCCATTGAAGATTTCCCCTGTGACCACAAGGTATCACGTCCTACAGGGATGGCTCAACACCAGCGCAGTAATGAGATAACCGCAGGGAACCCAGAGAGATAAACTGGTGGCACCAGGAAATGGCTTTACCTCACAGAACACACTGTTTTGTTGCCAGAATTGGGGATAAAGATAAACCACTTTCTCCTGTCTGAAACAAAAGGCTTTAACACCTTCCAGATTAGCAGCTATGGAGGAAAAGGCAGCCAAAAGGAGCTGCATCTGGGGGGAACTTCAAGACTCTGCTACTGGACTGTCAAAGGCTGCCATTTCATTAACCTCTCAGATTGTGTAATCGTGACAAAGTCAAAGCCACATATTCAGATTTTGGATCTGATTTGATTTCTTAGTCCAGTTTCTTATCTCACAATCTGTGGATCAGTATATTTGCCTGTTGGCAGAAGTAGTTTAGAGCAGGGTGTGGTATATATGTTGTGGGTTTTTTCATCGACATTTCATGGACTAAATAATGCTGGCAGATACTGTTTTCTTCTGCCACAAAGAGAACATACAATTTATTCTTGTCTCATTATATTAAAATAAATACAGCACAAAAGGAAAAGGGAAGAAAACTACCAAAAAAGGATATGAAGATATAATCCCTTCTAGCTAAAAAAATACCAACTCTATGACATCCTTGTGTGTGGGGAAACTCAGCTCCTAGATTATTTTGATAAACTTCGTTAAAATCAGTTTCACACAAAACCCTGTTGTTTATTTAATCTTAACTGCTTGCAGAAATGTCATCCAGTAAAGAAATGGAGGTTATTATTTTTTTTTTAGTTTCAGAAAAAAAGAGTTTGTTTATTTTTCTTCTGTTATTTGGTTTCTCTGTGTAGATTTATAAGGGTTCTGTCACCAACAGTCTTGTATTTGCTTGTGAGCTGGGTGTGTGGTTTGTCTGCCTGGAAGGGCAGGAGCATCCACAGTGGGAGGCAGCTGAGTGGGGAGCAGATGGAGCCCAGCGATGCTTCCTGCACAGCCAGCATGGACATGTCAAAGTGACCCTGAATTAGGAGCGAGTCATGACATAGTGTCAGTCCGTTCCAAGATAGTGCCATCACTGCAAGGGAAGCAAAACCTTTTGTGTTACCTACAGGATGAAATTAGAAACCCCCCTCTGCCCCATTAGTTTCTGGGCCCCCTTCAAGCAGCGCACACAGGCAGGACTGTGGTGGCAGTCATCCAGCTTTCATGCCAACAGCCATGGTTGGAGTCAGGGATGAAACTCTGTCTGCTGCCCTGCCTGCTTGGTGCTGCTGTGCTGTCCCACATGGCAGGTGATGCCCCTAACCCTCCCCTTTCATGTGTTCTCTCCTTAGGCAAGATCCTGTTCCGGAGGAGCCATGTCCGAGACGTAGCAGTGAAGAGGCTGAAGCCCATTGACGAGTACTGCAGGGTAAGGGCCCTGGGGAGTGCAGGGCAGCCCTCCTGCCTGGGGGGCTCAGGGCCACCACCAGCACTGGCATTTCCCTGCTGGGTAGTGCTGACATCCGTCACAGGGAGGGATGGTGCTTCCCAAATACCACCAAGACTAATAGAGCAGGTGGAAACAGGCCACTGTTTGTTCCCAGGGTCCTTGCAGCATTTTCCCTGGCAAACTTTATGTACTGGTTTGGTGCCTCATTCATTCAGTAAAGGCTCTAAGTCTCACCTGCCCTAAGTGTGGATTTTGATTCCACATCAGCCTCGATGATTCAGGAGTTGAGCAGGCAGAGTGGCACAACTAAGATAGTTAGTGTTTTCGTCTGTTTCCTGCCTCTCTGTCCCCTGGTGCCACATGAGGGACAGTAGTGGCAGGTGCAGCACTGAGGGTGGACCAGTGTCTTCCAGGAGTGTTCCTCCTCATGAGTGAAAGCCTGGAAATTTATTGCTGGGCAGAAAAGCATGGCTCTATTGAGGAGAAGATTAAGCCACTTAATTTTTCCTTTCTAGCCTAAGATTTATGATTTCATAATTAATTCTCTGTCAGTAGAATAAAAGTAATTTCTAAGCAAGTAGGATTCTCAGTTTTTGTAGAGGTATTGAGTGCATCAGCACATTATTTAAACCCCAGACTTCCTCTCTTACTTCCCATGAGGTTTTCTTTCCATTTTTAGAAAGCCAGAGGAGCAGGTGGAGGGGGAAAAAAGCATTCCCAAGAACTTCTCCAGTCAGACAGTTGCTCATCCAAAATTGGAAGCAGATTGCCAAAGTGCCTGAGGCGTGCTGGAGGGTGGTGGTGGTGGTGAAACCCATGCCATCTGCACCCCCCGGGTGAGGAAGCTGCGATTAAAGTCTTGTCTCATGAGATCAGGCTTTCTTGTGTGACAATTAGTGTACTGTCTTCCTGCTGGCAGCCAAGTGGCTCTTTCTGAAATATGTAGGGTCTCAGTGGGTCCCCAGCCGCCCTCCTTCAGACAGGAACTGCCGGCGACAGGAGCGGCGAGGGCTGACTGGTGTCAGGGTTCACCCAGCAGATGCGTGGTGGGGAAAGCAGTGACCAGGGGCAGCTGATTCTCTGGGACCCCATTGTCCGTGCCCAGACAGACCTGACCTGACCCAGCCAGGCCTGCTGGGGCTCTGCTGGTCATGGCCAAGGGGTGTGTTTTGGCATTGGCTGATGGCACATTGGTTGACACTGCGGTGCTGTGATTCCTGCTCTCCTCATTTCATCTTCTCTCTCTTGGAGAAGTCTGGCTCAGGTCATAGAATCATAGAATGGTTTCACTTTGGTTCAGATCTGCTGCTGCTGCCCAGATGTGGCTGGATACGTCCCTGAAGCCAAGCTGTTTACTTCTCTGTGTACTGATAGATGCTGCTTTTCTGGACATAGACCCTGCAGTGCTGGATTAGCCCAGTTTCCCCCAGCCCAGCGCTTTCTGTCTCCAGCAGCAGCCACAGTAGTTCTCAGCACTGAGTATGACAAACCTGTAGTGACTTCTCCAGAATATTATTCCAGTGATTTCTGGCAAGTACACTGATGTAGTGTCTTTATATTTAATTTTGCAGTTTACTGTAATTTGTATTTAATTTGCCTCTGCACTCCACAGTAGAAGGTGTTTAAATCTGGGTGGCATTGAAGGGGTTATAGTCACTGAAAAGCATGAGCAGGAATTGCATCTCATGTCTGTGAATGGTTCAAGGGGGCTACATCCCCCACAGTGTCTTTCTGCATGGGGTGTCATGTCTTTAAGAAAAGCAGGCCCTGGCTAATTCTTCAATCCCCAAGGGATGTATCTTATTGGAGCATGTATGACTGTGGTTGTACCTTAGTTGGGCTGTAAGTAGGTCAGTTCTTCAGTCAGTGCTGGGAAATAAAGCAATGCCAAGCTTTTTTTTCCCATCCCCTGCATTTGACTCTAAATCCTTTCCCAGACATGAATTTGTCTCCAGTGTGGATAATAGGCAAGTTTGTGCCCCCTCTTCAAAATTAGTGTAGAAGTAACTTATGATGTCCTGCCTGTCATCAGATCCAGTTTCTTTGCCTTCTGCTACATCTTCCTCCTAATTACAGGGAGTAAATGAAGATGGCAGCTGGTCACGCCATTGTCTGGCACAGAACATACCCAGTCATTCTTAAATCCCACAGCACACAGTAGGCAACCTGTATAAATTAACTGGGACCTGAGACTTGCAATTCATACCTCCCAACGTATCTAAAGCTGCACATTTTATGAGAATAGGCTTTTCTTTTGAACATTTATGGTTCATCCCATTTGCATTTATTCAGAGAATGATTGTCCTGTGTTACTACTGTTCCAAACCTGGCCTAGGATATGAAAATCCACAAGACTGAAAATAATATGAAAATCAGGCACTGAACGTCAGTACACTGAAAAGTACAAAGAATTTAGGAAAATGGCATGTGGAGGGAGAGCTTTACGGTACCGTAAAGTCAGTGGTAGTTCTGCTGCTGACCTTTGGGGACAGGATTTCATCTCTGGGGCTTAGCAGAAACTCAAAATTCAGAAATGCTTTCTTGCTGCCTTTGCTGAAGGTCACCACTTACAAGGTTTCTGGGAACATGACCTGTGTAACCTTACTGTAACTTTTCCATCCTGATACAAAGTTAACCAGGAATGACAGGAAACTGTGAATTGGGAACAGAAAGTTGAGTGGTGAGTCTGAACCAGAACAGCCTCACTTTACCAGCCTAAACCAGACACAGGGTCTCTCTCTATTCGGCTGTGCTGCAGAACCAACCTGAGTGACTTGCGTAGCTCTAGTGCTGAGATCAGTGAATCCACTCGTGTTTTAAGAGAAGTGCTTGCTTTTTTTTCTAGTAAAATACTGTTTCCTACTCTGTAGCAGGTACTGGTGCATGTGTATGACTTGAGAGTGGGATCATGCCCACCTCTTGGGAAGTGTTACCCGTTTATTGCTTTTCTACCTCTCTCCAGTGGATATTTTGACTCTTTAGAGAATTGTATGGAACTGTAGAGCAAGAGCATAATTTTGACAAGTTCAGTCCTGCTTCTATAAGAGTTCAAAGCTTATGTTACTCTTCAAATGGATAGGCTGACAAATTTGAAAAAATTAGAGAATTATGCTGGAATGATGTGGGTGAAGCTGGTGGAGTACATGTGATGTGGGATAATAAAATAAATAAACAAAACAATAGACCTCTGTCCCCTGGAATCTGTGTGGCAGCAGAGGAGGGAGGCAGGTTCAAATGCAAAGTTCATGGTATTTTTTTTTTTTGCAAGATCAGAGTTCTCCATCCATTTCATCTGTCCTGGAAAGCCAAAGCACAAATGGGGATGCAAATGTTTGACCATTTGTTGTCTTGTTTTTGCAGACTGTCTGGCAGTGTGGCAGTTTGCATGGCTGAGAAGCAGGTCTTACTCCTGCTATGTGTTTGTGGTTTCTGTGCCAGGAACAGGCAGAGGCTCTCTGAGAGTTTGTGGGGATACTTGGCAGTAAGGGGAGTTCTGCAGAATATTCTGTGTCAGGGGCATGATCACACTGGACCCTACAGCTTTGTCCTCTGTACCCCTCATGTGTGGGTTATTCCCAATGCATTGTACCAGCAGAGAGAAATGCCATCACAGAGGTAACCAGGCCAGTGGTTTTGCTAAGGCTGCAAGAAACTTTAAAGTTGCAATGAAAATGAGAGGAGTGGGATACACAGGAAGATTTCCAGGGGTTTTCTCATCTATAAACACGAAAGTGCAGAGTCTGGATGTCCTTACTAGTAACCTGAGTGAGTTACCAAACAAACTGTGTTTTGCCAGTAAATGTGTGCTGCCCACTGGAATTAGTCTCTCTGGATGATTTCCCTCTTAACTGTAGGCTTGGATTTAGTTTAGTGTGATTTAAGGTCTTCTGGGCTCATTTGGCCTGATTTTCTAAATTTGTTTAGGAATTTTTGCCGATGTGAAAGAAAGAGCAACTTCATAGACCTCCCTTCCCGAGGGGCATTTTATTTATGAAGCTTTTGATCTCTCAAACACACCTCTGGTGTGTGTTTGTCCAGTACGTACCATCCTGTCTTCAAAAAGGACCTTTCAGGTCAGTGGTTCACAAAACTGTCGCTCTGTCCTTCACAGCCCTCTGGGAAGACTCAGGCCAGAATTTGCTGACTTCCATATTTTTGTGTGTTGATCCTAATTGAGGGAAGCATCTTTGTGCAGGGAAGACCTTAAGATGTAAAGTCCCATTGTCATAAACACTAACCCGGGTTTGTCACATGCCTTCATGCTGTCCCATAAAGCTGGATATGGCTTTAAGTAGAAGCTTAGGGGTTTTTCTGTAGTGAGGCTTGAGTACCCAAATGGACACCACCTTAATAAAAATTCAATTAGCAAGTCACATCAGTGCCAGGAAGTACTGGTCATTCTTTTATTAATGTTCACTATTTGAGAGACCGTACTTCACAAACATAATTGCCTCCCTCTTAGTCTCTCAGTCTTGCCTCTGTTTCAAGGTTTAATCCTTGAACCTGTCAAGACAGGCACACAGACATTTCTCTCTCTATCCATTGTACAACTAAGTTAATTTGATTGAAGATGGAATAGTAGTCCTGGTCAAGAATGGGAGTTTAACTGAAATACTTTCAAAATTTATCTGTTGTTAGTGCAATACTTTCAAACTTGATCTGTCATTTTTTAATCCATGTTTCAGAATCCTGATGCATTTAGACTGGCTGCAGTAATGAGAGTTAATTATTTGCAGCACTCCTCTCAGCACCTGGAGCAGAGTCTTGCATTCCATTGTGCTGTGGTGCTTCTATGCCAGAAGCTCTTACATGTTCCAGTTACTTCCAAAACTGCACTGTCTTTCCTCCTTCTCTCAGCTCTTTATTTATTCCCACTTCTTCTCCAGTCTGAATCACCACCATGCACTCTTCATCCACTTCTCTGCCTGACTGTCAGTGTTTGCCATCCACCACTTCAGTGCTTTAGTTCAAGCTTGGAGGCTCTCAGACAAACAGAAGGTGTTTTCGTATAGATGAAACAATTTATTTCTTTGTTCTGAGAAATTATCTATTTTAGTCGCACCTGCCCCCTTGCTGGGCTCATGACCATTCCCAAACATCTGGCTCTAGTGATTAATGTTAATGAAAAATGATAAACAATTAGAGGAAGAGTAAGGGAGTCCTAACTGTGCAGTATCGTGAGCTGGCCCTGTGTATTTGTATGCAGAGCTGGGAATAAACCCACTGGATATTAGGGATTTAAAAGCTGTGCATCCAAAGTGTCTCTAGAGGCTGTGTGGAGGCAATCAGTGATTCACCCCTTCCAGACACCCATGGCAGGGGGTAGACAAAGCATCCTCTGAAGATGTTGCTCTTTCTCTAGTGATGATGCAAGTTGCTAGACAAGTGTGAGCAGCCTCCCATTTAAGACACATAAAGTTCAGTGGGGTGAATACCATTCTGTGCATATATACACACAGATGTGCTGTGCATCTCTGCATACACACATCTGTGCATCAGTTTTTTATAAACATCTCTGCATAAATGTAACCCACAGCACTCAGTGCATCGTTACGAGTACCTGCAGGGTTTTATACCATGTATTCCATGAAGCCTTTGAGCTGTGATACAGCCCCACAGAGCAGTTTTTTCCAGTTCATGTAACCTTAAGCAATGATCCCCTGCCTGCACTTGGTGCTCTGCTGGCTTCGATTGCTGTGTGCAGCACGCAGCAGCTTTCCACAGGTGCTGTGAGCGTGGCTGGCCATCCCCAGCACCGACGGCTGCCTGCTCACACCCTGCCTCACTTTACTGCTTTTCAACTGCCTTTCAAGTCATCTGCTCTGCAAGACTGTCTGTAACCTGTAATATAGAGACAGACATCATTACAGGCTGGAATGACACATGAAAGCCTATCTCCTGAGGGATGTGTGAGGGCTGAGCGGTGCACATCCCCCTGTGCATGCCAAGCAAGGAAACATGCTATTACTGATAGTACTTGATGCTTGTGCAAGGCTGAATTCTGCTTGCTGGCACTTTTTGTCTCTCACCTTTCCTGTGCGAGTTCCTTGCTGTTCCTGGATGCTTGCTGTTTGTAGCTGTGTGTATTTACCTCTGGTTTCCACATCCCCAGAAGAATGTCACTTCCCTGTCCTTTCTGTCCTTTCACCATCTGTGTTCCTCTTTGTCTTTACACTTCTTCCCTTGACCCTGCAGTCTTTCCTTCAGGCTGTTGCAGCTTTGCCCTGGAACTGTCTTGCTGGAAATGCCAGAAGCTTGTATTTTCCCCTTGCAGAGTGACAGTGATGTCACTCATCTCCTCAATGCACTTTTTGTTTGCTCACCAGAACTGTGTTGGCCTTGACTTGTTCATAGTGAATATTATGTATTTGCTGAAGAGACACTTGTTTCGCTAAACAGTGTTGCTGCTCCCTGCTGCTATTCAAAAATTAATAGAAGGATTCTGATTGGGTTTATACTCATTTGCACCTTTTTTACCCTTTCTTAGAGTTTCTTACCACTTCTTCAGGTTTTGTTCCTTTAAAAAAAAAAAAAAAAAGTAAAAATTGACTGGCTGGACTTTACACCTGAGCTTCCCATAAAACCTGCAATGGCAAGTTACTATGGGGTGGATTTCAGTCCATCTGCATAAGGCTGGAAGTTGCAGCATTTTGGGAGATGATTCAGAAGCAGAAGAGCCAGCCCTGCCCCAGGGTGGGAAGGTGGATGGATGGGTGTGGAAATGACTGGCTGATTTTTATCCATGCCCTGCAAAAGCCTGGAGTCGGAGAGGTGCTTTTCAGTTACCCCCTTCTGCTTGGCAGGACCACAGTGCTTGTGGAGATTTCCAGGCAGCCAACCACTGATTCAGGAGGTTCAGATTTCCCAAAGCTTCCCTTGATTTAGAAACAAAAATCTCCACATCAGCTTTGCGTTCCTCCGTCGCTGAAAACCCACTCTGTGCTCCAGCTCAGTATTGACATATGGAGCCTGGTTCTTGGGAAGGGTGAGCACCTGTGGCCTGTGGGGAAGTGGTGGCTCTTTGAGAAGGTGTCTGATGCTGAGACCCCCCACAATGGGTGTAACTCGGGTGTTTGTGTTTCTCTCGTAATGATACCTATCGTTTGCAGTGCTTGCTCTTGCCCCATTGACTGCGCAGGATTGAACCCTTTGGGATTTCAAAACACACTGTAGATATTGAATATCTAAGCCTCCTAACCTTTCTGCAGATTAGGTAAGTGTTATTGCTCAGCAGTGTAAGGGGTTAACTGAAGATATATCCCAGCTGAATTTGATGAAAAGAGGTTAAGTAACCTGCCCTAACCAAGAAGGGTGTGAGTAGTAGAGCCAGTGCTAAATATCAATTCCATCCACTGTTGGTTAGACATCATTGCTTTGCTGTCTCTTGCTTGAGGTGCAGATGAGTAAGTGTTGTTTATGTTCTTGTTAGCCCATGCTGGTGAGGCATTTCTCTTTCAAAATGCTGTGATTGTTACTATTCCTGGGCACTTCCTGACTTCCCAGTGTTATTCCTGGTTTGCCAGCTGGATGCATGTGTTTGTGTACAGTAGGAATAAAGGCAGAGCTCACACCTTTGTTACACTTTCAGGCAAGTTTGAACACACAGAAGTGGAGATGAGGGCATCCTTTGTTTACATAAAAGTGCTTGAGATTGCCAGCTGTTCCTTTTCATCCTGCCTTAGTGCAGCAGCCAGTGGTGCTTACCCTGGCACTTGGACTCACCAAGCTGTTGCCTGGCTTCTGCATCTGATGCTGCTTCCTTTTTGCAGGGTATCTTTTTCAGCTCTGTAGTGCAATTGCATATGACCAAAGGTCAGATCCTCATTCTTCACAGGTCTAGTGATACCAAGTGAATTTTCCTAATGTTTTTATAACATCCCTTCACAAAGAAAATGAGAGCTGTAGGTGTGAAAGTGTTTGACTTTGAATTTCTGAACACCTCAAAACAAGACCCCATCATCTAATACTGGAGACCTGCAGTTTCACAGCAGGATTTTTCCAACTCTTTTCCTTCACATCCCCAAGAAAATGGGGTCTTGGAAACAAATCTGGCCACTTTCAGAGCCTTGTTAAAAACCACTGTGGTGGTAACCAACTGCCCTGTCCTGCCTTTGTGCTTTGGTTGGACCTTCTGGTGTGTCTGACCAAGAACAGTCAGATGTCTCATGGTTAATATAACCTGTTCACCTTAATGCATCTTCATTTAGCTCTGGTGCAGTTTTTCATCTGTCTTTCAAGATTGTTTGTCCTACTTTCAACTAGGAGAAGAGCCAGACAATCTCATTTTGTCAAACAGGTTTACAGAAACTCTAAGAAGCTTGGTCTATATTTAACCTTTGGCCTATTTTCAACATAACTTAGCACAGGAGGAGGTGAAGTCCAGCCTCTTTTCCTCTCCTGCTTGTCATTTCTGGAGGCAGTCTCGGAGGCATGTCACTGAGAGCTGCTGCCCCATCTCTGTGGGCTGAGAACAGCTCTTTGACCTCTTTTGGCACCATCAGGCTCTAGATTCTGAACAGCAAATTCATAGCATGTTTGTGCCTTGTGTGCTTCTCTTGAGTGTCGCTTTCCAGTTCGCTTCAACATAATGTGTTGAATGTGGGTGATGTCCAGACTGTACTAAGCTATTGCTGAATGTGACAAGTGCTGTGTCCCTCTGCCAAGGCGAGTGCACAGACATTGTTAGCCAGGATGTGCTGTTCTTCATGCAGAAAAAGCCTCTCTGTGTTTTGGTTGGGTTTGATTTGGTTTTTTCAGACACTTAATCAAACTTCCTGTCCTGTTAATTTAGGAGCAAATTATTGTTTGGTTTGGTTATGGGGTTTTTTTAGCGAACTCGGCTTTTTGTGTAGGCAGTGCTTAATGGAAAGCTTTATGGAGCACATTAATCTGTTGTCTTAGTGGGTGCTGAATTTGTGTGCATTGACATAAGGCCCGTAAGCCCTAACCTCAGTGTTTGAGGTGTTGTGCAAGCCCACGTCACAGACTGTCCCAGGCACAGAGCACTTACCTATGCAGCATCATGGTTTTGCACTTGTGGACCAAATTCTGCTCTTGAACACGTGGCAAAATAAATTACATTGGCTGATTCTAGGATCTGTTGCTTGTCTGAGTTCATTGAATCCTACTTGACATTTACAGTCAGGGCTCTCTGTTTCCTGTCTTCTCAGGTAAGCAGCCAGGCATGATGCTGTTCTTCAGTATTCCTTTCCCCCTGCCAGGACTGTTTTGCCTCCTCTTGCTTGGTAGTTTAGATTTTTGAGGCCAGGTTTCAAACTTGGCTTATGTCTAAGTGCTTCTCACTCCCTGTTTTGTTTTGCAGGCGCTGGTTCGGCTTCCTCCCCATATTTCACAGTGCGATGAAGTCTTCAGGTTCTTCGAGGCTCGCCCAGAAGACCTTAACCCTCCAAAAGAGTAAGTGTTGTGATGGTTTTCCAGTGCTGCTCAGTACAGTTTGATTAGCTGGAAGGAAAAGGTCATTTGTTTTTATTACTGCTGTAGACGTGGGAAAGGATTTTGTTGCTTTCAAGCACTACCTAGAAAATGCCCAGCAGTTACACACAACCACTTTGGGTGAGTGGAGGACAGGGAAGTCAAGCAACCCTCAGACACAATTTTCAGCCATCCTCCACCCACCTTTGCATTGTTTCTTGCTCATGGTTCTAATGAGGGAACCTCCCCTGGTTTGTGGGTTTTACCTGATAGTTATCGCCAAAGAGTCATTTAGTTCCCAAAAAGCATTGGCTCAGTAGCAGGGGGAAATCCTGCCAGTAAGCACTTGGTTCATAATTACCAGCTGCTTCTTTAAATGTACTCCTGCCCAGAGATACTTAGTTATCTGTAGGGAGCAAGACTGTGGTCCAGATCCAAAATTGTCTCTGGAGAGTCTATTCTTTCTAAGCAGGAAGCCAAGAAAAGGAGGAGGGAAAGAGTTCCCATTAAACACAAAACAGGATTGTAGCCTTTACCTTGGAGCAGACAGGCTGATTCATGCTGATGCAGTTAGGGTTCATAGGACTAATTTATCCAGGGAAAGTGTTGGCAGGAGGGTATTTACAAGCAACAGTGCTGCCTTGCCTGGTATTTCCTTTTCTCTTTTATCCCAAACAGGATATGTTTTATTGTACTTTGCAATAGGATTTTGACTTGGTCCCACTGTGTTTTGTGCTGCTTTGTTGCATGATTTGAAACTTGATTGCAGGCTCTGTTACCGTAATTTGCTTTCTCCCGTGTTTGCACAGCCCCACTGGATAAGAGGAAATGGATGCAAAGCTTATGGGGTTTGGGCACTTCAGCACATGCAAACCTGTAGTTATCAGAAAGATTTGTATTTGGCTTCAGCTGTCTGCTCCCATGCTGGTGAAAAAGGGAGGAGAACCTTTGCAATTTGATTTCCCAGACTTTGTTTCTTGCACATGCATGGTTTTGTACAAGGGGATGTATTAGCATGTGTACTAAAGAAAACACTGCTAGCATCGCTGAGAGCAAAGTCTTTTTTGTTTCATGAATGAAGGAAAGAGAAGTTTTAAATCAAAAGTCTGGATGAAGAGCTGCTTTTTTTTTTTTTCCTATCTGGCCTTGATTTAGAAAAATGTTTGTGGAGAATAAATATAGTTGCTTGTTCATTGTTAAACACATATTGCAAATTTAGAAAACACTGCAACAAAATAAGCCTGTCACACTCTGAGATCTGCTGATTATCACAGTTTCCATTTAGGGTCTGCAAGTAGGTTTGCAAAGGTTGCTTGATCCCACAGCACCCCATTTGTGATGGAAGGACACATCCCCATGAGCCAGGCAGAAACAGACACCTAGAAGAGGAGTTAGGTCCCAAGAGTTATGGAAGAGTTCACATGGAGGATCTCAAATGGACATTATGAGTCTGCTTAAAACTCCTGTCTGCTTTCTGTACTGATGCAGACCCTGCAGCACCTCTGCAAGGCAGGGGATTGGAACCCAGGCCCATCCCAGACATACACTAGCCATTATGGCTTGTGTCCCTTGTCCCTACTCAAAGTTGTAGAGGGCCTGTTTGACAGTCTTGCAGGAATTTTCAAGTTATCTCTTCACTCCCCTCTGGAAAAACAAAAAAGACTAGATGTTCTCAGCCCAAGCCTTGCATCCTATTCCAACCTAGTAATAAGTGTGATTTATTTCCCTGGAAAATGTAGAGCAATAACCTGATTAAATCTCACTTCACTAATGTCTGCAAGACATTAATCTAGCTGGGTTTAAACAAATCCTACCTCGTCTTCTGTAAGCAAACAGATCTTAGGGAAGGTGTCTAAGGTTTCTGCTGGGAGTGCTTCACAAAAGATGTATTGTTGAAACTGAAGATTAGTCTCTACAAAAAGATGATGTAAAAGCCAACAGAAACATCTTAGTGTTTTTCTTCTGTGAACCGAGGGGGAAGGGAGGAGATCTGAGGCTCACTGGACCACTGTGTAGGGTCTGGGGGAAGGACACCTCCAGGGCGACTCTGAACCTCAGCAGGCACTGCAGGAAGGAGCACGATTCCAGAGAAATCCAAATTTATTCCCTTGTTTTGTTACTCTGCCAAGCCCCTCCAGAAACAGTGAGCCAGTAGTGCCCAAGCCCTGTGAATTCGGTCTTCCCTGGACCTCATGGTCCATCATTCATCTCACTGGAGGTAGTTGGGCTGTAGCCTGGGGGCAGCATCTAGACTATCCTAATTATTTTATCTATTTCTTCAGCTGCTTCTTTTAGCCTTCAGCACAGAGGTGGTTTGTGTGTTGATCTGTCAGCATAGACGTGGCATTCAGCTTGCTGGGTTAAAGAACAATAAACAAGTGACTCAGCCACCAAGGGATGGTAGAACAGAATTGCTTGTGCTGCCTTCATGTCTCCTCTCTGTGCACAATAAGGTGATCTTCAGTTTCATGTTGACCTGCTCAGTTTTTCTGCAGCAGCTTGGCCTCATAAGACAAAGCCTAACCTAGGGTTTAATTAACTAATGAATTTTCAGGAGTGTAACCTTAATCCCATGGGCATTTGGGTTGTTGAGCCCAGAGAGTCCATTGAGTTATTGCATGTCAGTGACTGAGCACATGCTTCCAGACAGAAGTACATGGAAGCTTAAACTTCAAGGGAGAAGACACAAAAATGTCTAGTTTACCTTGCAGCTGGGATGTGCAGAGAGGTATCCATGCCTTTAGTTGCTGAGCCATGGCTTGCAGTGGTGCACTAATCTGTGTAGTGCTGCCTTAATTCAGCCGCAAAGCTGAGCTCTTCACTTCTGTTCCTATTGTCCTGAAAGAACCCAAAATTTCCCTTAGTTCCTTAGGCACTCTCATAAGAGAGTTGCTGGCTTCTTCTTTACAGCCCTTCATCTGCCCTACCCTTGCCTCCTCCCTGCTTCTTTGTGCGGTCCTGTCCGTGTTATGCCGTGTTTGGCTCAGCGGCTGCTCCCTACAGAGTCATTTCCTACTGCTGCCGTGCTCCGACTGCCCGCAGTGCCGAGAGCACACAATCCAGCTGTAATAAAGGCTGGGCTTTCCCAACGCTGTAATAATCTGGCCAATTTGTTCGGTTGGATTCACAGCTTAGGTTTTCTGTTTCCTGTTTTGATGATGGTCCAGGCTTTTGAGTCCTGTGACAATAGGCAGAAGGTATTTCTTCCAGCCCATTAAATCTCTCCTGGGTACAGCAGCTTACAGGCGGAGAGCTGGAGTGATGTCTCAAGAAATCTCAGCATTTGTACTGGCTGACTGTCTTCTCCAAGCCTGCTCCTGCTGATGGAGATAGCTCCAGGCCAGATAGCTCCCAACAGCAGGTTTCCTTCATGTGACATGGGAGAGACCATAGGAGAACACTAAATTCCTGTGTGGAATGGTCTGGGAGCATTCTCAGGCTGTTTCACATGGTGAAAGCATGGCTTTTGCAAGGGAGCTGGCAGGCCATGGGAGCAGTGATGTGCCAGGCAGTGTTGGGAGTTCCAGCGTTGGTGTTCCTGGGGCAGCTGCTTCAGCTGCTCTCGCTCCACCCCCTGGATTCCCTTGGAAGCTTGCAGGGAAAGCAAGCTTCAAACCATTGGCCCTGGTACAGGAGGAACAGTTTTCAACTGCTTATGTTTCCAGTATGTGACATTTTAGTGTCTGGGCTTGTGTCCTTTATCATGCCCACATAAAGGCCAGATCCTGCACTGCCATGGGAAAAGGTAAGAAGGAAGTGCATTTTTATTTATCCATTGTTCTAAGTAAACACCATGTCACTGAAAACCATTCATTTACTGGATACTTCTGTTAATAATTATAATTACTGATAACTAAACCAGAGGTAGATTAATTTCAGATTTCTGCTGGGGATTTAAATTCAAGGCTGAGGTCAGGCCAGGGCTCACAGTCAACAAACAAAATCTCAGAAACCAATTTTTTAAATGATTCTGTTTTACTAGAAATAACAGAAATACCCAAAAAGTAGGATTAATCAATTAGACATTGCATATGGTCTACTGGTTTTAGGGCTTTTCTTGCAGCAAGGTTCAAAATATCACAGCCAGACCACTCTTGTGAGAGTTTGTTTTTTCTTTCTGTGTCTAGATCCAGTCTAAAGAGCAGATCAAGAGCCAAGGATTCAGTTCTCCAATACTACCCCTACAGAAACACATGCAGGCTCAAACAAGATTTCTGTTTAAACCACCACTAATAATATTAGAAGCTGAATTTAAAGCAGTGTTCACTATCTGAGAATAATTTTCCTGTAAGAATCATGAAGCAATTTTCAAACAATATGCAAATCCAGAAAAGCTAGGGGACTTAAATGACATATTATGAGGGTTGATACCGAAAATGGAGTTAATGCTGAAGGTGCCTTTGCTAAAGAACAGAAATGCTCTATTGTGGTCTGTAGCCATGAGCTTTACTGATCATATCTATCAAATAAATATTGGTGTAACACTCAGATGCTCTGATGCCAGGCAGCCAGTGTTAAATGGAAGCTGGATTCTCCCCTTATTCTTCATGTACTACAAATTCCTGATAAGGATACTGGAAAGAAATAGCCAGGGTAATGGAGTGACCATGTTAAGGAAGCTGCTTTGGTTTATGAGTGTATTGCTCCTAAAGCACAGCTCCCTAATACACTTTTTCTATCCATATGCATGACTGTGTTTATATACAGTTATTTCTGTTTCCCAAATGTGTTTTGATCTGCCCTGTAATAAAAATTCAATTACCTATGGGTAGAGGAGGAAAATTTTTCATGTGTGAAATATCTGTATGCATTCTGATTTGTTTGATATTATGAAAATATTTTTGCTTACATTTCATCCCTTATATTCAATTTCTTATATTTCACTTACACTTCATCGCTTTTGAATTATGTTTCCCAGCACATTGGACAACTGAGTCTCTGAGCAGATGTGCTGTGAGGAAAGCTGGCATTCTTTTTTTGTGATTGCTCTTTCTTACAGGACTTACAGTACAGATAACTTCCACATCATTTAGGAATGCAGTCAGCACCATTTGATGACAATTGGTGTTACAGTCTGAACTTGGCACCGTTACTTTGACTGCTCAATGCATGCATTTTATTTGGGAAATTCATTCCACCTGAGAGATGCAGAATGGAAATTAATTTCCCTAAGAAATGCAAAATCAGAAAAGAGATAGAGGTTTTATTTTTGTGTGATTTTTTTTACCTGGGAAGTATGTTATAAAACACAGAGTGGGAAAAGTACTGAATAAAGATTGTGACAGGATAAGGCAGTTAAAACCCACTGTCCTGAAGGGCATCAAATATGTGAGCCCTGGCCTGACCGCAGCCTTGAATTTAAATCCCCAGCAGAAATCTGAAATAAAATATTCTCAAATAATTATTTATTCACCTTCACCAAGATTTAGGTAGCTAAGGATGCAATAATGGGTTAGGGCTGTGATTGCCAAGAGCCTTGCTTGGCTACTCCTACTTAGTCACCCAGCTCTCACTGATTTCACTGGGAATTAGGTACCACAGCTCTTTGAGTATCTCAGTGTAGTGGAGCACCTGTGATTATTTTCTGAATGTGCTTGGTTTAGGGCTGTATTGCTAGTAATATTTGGCCTCAGCACCTAAATTTGTGGGAAAAATGTTTCTTCGGCTTTTAGATCTCAGATGTGCTTTACAGTATCCTGCTCACAGGGTGGGACTGTCCCAGTCTTGGCTGAGAGGTCAGGCAGCCCAGGAATAGAGGAGGCAAGTGTGGCTAGTCCCCAGCTGTGCCCCTGTGACCTGGAGAGCAGGAGCTCAGTCTGGGACACGGCCACTGTGAGGTGGGGCTGTAGATCCCCCTGTGTGTGCTGCCTTTCATCAGTGCTCGTGATCTCTGGGAAGGTCTCGCTTGGAGATTGTTATCTTAAATAAATGAAGCCAGTGCAGGAATGGAAAAAAGGAAATAACAGATGCATTACTCGGTCTCTTCTTTAGTTTCACATGGGACTTTCCCTTTTGTTTGTAGCTTATAAACTCATTTGGACTGGAATATCAAAGGGAGGGTATTGATGAAATCTGCTACTGGCTGCAGCATTGGTGATACCAGAAAATAACTCAGCCTTCCTGAGAAAAGATTGGAATCTTTTTTGCTACTCTTTCAGAAAATGAAAAAATAAATTACATGCAGATAAATATCAAACAATAAACCTGGGAAAAACAGAAAGCATGCTAAATGAAATAGGTCCAGCAACCACAAAAAATAGCTACAGAAAAGTGGCAGCTGGAACAGCATGAGCTTTTATCCCTTGCCTTGGGTATCACATTTGGGTTAGCTCGTGCTTTTAGGCCTGAATGTGAAAGGACACAGAGCTGAGAGGAGCAAAGACAGTTTAATGTACTGACACTCAGCACTGGCAGCCAAGTGTACAGAAATAGCTTTGCCTGGATTGGTTATAAGCAGGCTGCAGGGTTTAAAAGTGGGATGCTGTCATGGGCACAGGATGGATTAAGAATAAACAGACTTACTTGAAATTCATCAGTATGAGAATGAGATAAGAGCTCTGCCAACACCCTGCAGCTTCAGCAGTGGCACTGGACACTGCCTTGCTGGGGTGAAACACAAGAGAGTGTCAGTGCTAGTTAAAGTTCACTGTTTACAAGCACAAATTCAAAACAATTTCTTTTTTCTTTCACTGTAGAAGAGTAGTGACTGAGAGGTGTTTTGAAATGCAGAGATGTTGTCATTAGAAAAACTAAATGCCAAACCTGTTGGCTCAAGAGCTTTGTTTCTGTCCAGTAATTTTTGTTCATATCCTAAAGGAGCAATCACTGCTGATAATTTGCCAATGCCTGTTTTGTAGACTTGAAAGTAACAGTTTGCTTACTGTTTAACTTAAACCATAAAATTCTTTCCCTCTGGAGAAGTTGAGTAGTTAATGCAGGGCACTGGGAAATCTGTTCCTTACTGTCTGATTGATTTATTTTGTGATGTTGGAAAGGCCTCTTGCATCTCCTGGCTCTACCTGCAGAATTTTGGTTTCAGATTGCAGAGTTTTGCTTTCAAAGATTTGCTAAGAGGATTTGATTCTGGTAAGGAAATCCCATCCTTTCCATAATATAGTTTTAGAAATGGCCAGTTACAAAAATAATTTGTTTTAAAAAATCATCACTCAATGTTGGAAGAAACATTACTTCCAAATCTGTCAGGAAAGCTTGTTCTGCTGGTGCTCCTAGATGCAAAACCAGTTAGAAAGTCAAAACGGTAAATTTATGAATTTGTGGCAGTGGGGGAAACCAGGGCTAATGAGGTAGGATTGGATCAGAACCAAAATAACTGGATTCAGAGATTATCAAGCTTGTTCTGAAGGATTTGGGGCATCAGTTATCCTTGAGCACTCACTTCTAGAGAGATTTGGCTCAATGCCACAGCATCTTCTGGAGTTCTCTGTTTAAAGGCAGGTGATGCTTGGTTTGCAGCTCACAGGGTTGAACTGCCCATGCTGATAGACAGAAAAGAGATCTTTAGCTCCACACAGAAGAGAAGTGTCTGATCCTGATGTTCTTTGTGGATAAGCCTGGAACTGAGGAGAGGAAGAGGGATGAGGACTTCCTCTTCTTATCTGGGTTTCTTGCTCTGGTGAGCCCCTGCTGGCAGGTTAATTGCACACTGAGGTATCTGTCACCATTGACTCATCACCTGCCAGGCAGGAGGAGATGGGGTGGAGTTTTCTATTCACTAAATGACAGAACTGAGTATAGCCTGTCTTGTCCTCTGTGTGTCACATCTCTGGAAAGCAAGAATAGGCAGCTTATGTTGCAGATAGGATTGTATCACAGAGAAGAGCCCAGCTTGTCATTGCTGTGTCTATAATACGGTCGCACTATTGCTTAATGAAGATCTTCTTTCACTCTGAAGAGGAGGGCACTAGGGACAGACATGCTCAATGGGGTGGTTGCTGCCAGAGTGATAAATTATCCCCCAGTGGTGCCTGGGGTCAGATGGGAGTTTTTCAGTGATCTGCTCTTCCTATTGTCTATTGCTGTGTAATTTTGACATTGCTTATCTGGAGAGTCCCTTTGTTTTTAGCACTGTTGAGGATCAGTAGCCTCACTGGATATAAAAGGAGTGTTTTTCTCATGTACATGTGCCTAGTGCGACCCTGTGTGTGATTTTGAGCTGTTTAGGGGCAAAGTAAGGCATCCCATTACATTTGATAGCGTTTTATCAGGCTGTGCTATATGTGACAAGGGAAGGCATTGCGTACAATGTATTTTAATGCTGTTGACCACAGGCCAGGTGGAGTTGAAATCTCACATTTATTTAAGGTGAAGCATTTCTGTCTAAACTCTGGTGAGCAGAGGTGTAGTTCCTCAGTAAACAGGACTTTGAGAGTCTCTGGCACTGCCCTTTGCATACAGCAGTTGCCTCTGAAGAGAGAGGAGGAAGCCTTAGCAATCAAATGGTGTTGAACAACAGGTAAAGCAAGTCACATCTCTCTGGAGAGCTGCTGCCTCTCATGCATTTTGTTGAGATGAGAGCTGGCTTTCAGTTCTGACTTGGTTGAATCATATTATTATTTTTTGGCGTACCTGTCTTAACCTGTTCACCTCAGGCCACCAAAGAGTTTGTGCTAGAAACCCATTCCATTACATACACAGGGCTCAGTGTTTTGTGTCTATCACAGAGATTTGCATTCAGCTCCCAATGCTATGGCAGGTAAAAATCTTGTTTATAGCAAGCCTGGAAAGAAAAAACTTTTGTAGCAGTAGGGAGCCATCCCCTGGAGTGCTACACATGTCTGAGGTGATCTCCTTTGCTCTGTCTTCTGTCTCTTGAGAAATGGGGTGCCTTTAGGACTCTGTATGTATAAAAAAATACCAGACCTCAAGTGGCTCTGGCTGAAGGAGACATAGTGATCTATTGGTGGATTCATTTCCACCCTTTCCATCTTCCTGACTGGTCTGCTGCTGACTGTCTTTCATGCGTGCTGTTCCCAGAAACACAAGCAGAGGATCAAATAACAACATGTTTTGACTCCAAACTCTGGAATGACTTATCATGTTATCAAAGCTTTTGATTTAATTGAAATTTCACAGATAACCCTAGACCTGCTTTTAAGTGCAGACTCAAGAGCCAGTGGGAATTCAATTAACCGCCCCCCCCCCCCCCATCACACCACCATCCCCTCTTTTAATGCTTGCATCTTGTTTGGGAATTTTATGGAAGGGATTTGCTACTGCTTATCTTCAGCTAGAGCTGTGTGTCTGGGTTCAAAGATACCCTTTGCCTTTGGGCCTCTTTCTTTTTCCAGTTATGCCAGAGTTTGATTGGAATGACCCTGCTGACAGTAATGGACTATTTGAGATAGACGCTGATGTAAGGATTGCAGAATTTGCTGTGTTGAAAGTAGAATTCTTTCCTTGTTTCCTTGTTCATCTCTTAAAACAATTGGCCTAAGCTCAGGAAGATGTTCATTTAAACAGACCTTGGATATATAGTGAATAGAGGATTGACTGTGGCTTTGCAATACTTTAGTATAATCTAATAAATGCTGGTTATTTGCTGGATTCTTGCAAGCTGTATTTGCTTCCCAGCTCCAAGGAGTTTTAACAGCCACTCCAGTAATGCTGACTGCAGTGCACTGTGGTGAACCTCAGAACATTGTATATGTCTGATTACATTTGCTTTCAATTACAGTCTTGTGGGTTTGAAAAATCAGAGCAGTTCGGGCTCATTTGGGAACCACCGCAAAAAATCACCAGTAACCTGAGATAGCTAGTGCTTGAAAATATAAAAGAAGAAGAAAACATTGAATGTTTGGGACCAAAAAATGTCTATTTTGCTTTATGAGAAGTCAACCATGGCAAAAACTGTAGGGCTGGGATGGCTGGGGCACCATATCTAAAAGATAAACCTTTTCCTTTCCCATCCAAGCATGCCATGAGTGAAGTGTGAGTGACTCATGCCAGAGACAGTGCTCATCAGAGGCTTAAAGCTGTCCTGGTGCACTAGTGAAGTAGCAATGCTGCTGTCTTTGCTGCTCCCCATTGGATAGATTGCTGGTCCTTCTCCTGGTGATTGAACCTCAGCAACATCATCCTCTCTTGCTAGGGAAGCTGCATAGTCCTTGAGGATGCATAATTAATCATATTGCAAAACGCACTATTTTGTGGAGATGTGGATTATCCTCTAAATCTGAGTAAAAGGAGCTTTCTTTTCATGAAAACATTTAACCAAAAATGAACCTGTCAGTTCCTGTTGAAATGTGGTCCCAAATCCCCGAAACTAAATAGTTTTCATCGGCCCTACTGAGCAGTGGGATGGCTGTGGAGTAAACAAACACGTACAGAGACATCTGGCAGACGGCTTTGCAGGTGACCCCTTCTGCAGTGGTGCCCAGGTCTCTGTGTGGTTGGGACTTGATCTGCCTCTGGCAGTCCTGTGGTGTGTCTGGTCCTGCCTACATAATTCCTCAACTCTTCCAGTGGGCAGAGCATCAGCCACGTAGATGATCCCTTTCTTCTGTGCCAGCATCTGGCAAGCAGAAAAAGGACTCATGAATGCATCAAAGTGTAAGCCCTGGTGCAACCCTTGGTTAGGGCATTGAGAATATTTGGGAAATAGAAGAGGAGCAGGAAGGGTTTTGCTGTGAAAAAGCCCTGCCACAGCACCGTGACAATGGCAGCGGTGCTGTGAATTTTCACCCCAAGTGAGGGCAATTAGTTCAGCTATTCAGAACACAGGAGCAGAAGGTGGGGTGTAAGTCTGTCATCAACCCCTGAAAATAAGAGCAAATGCAAACAAGGTATGCAGACTGAGTAGTAACTGGGGCAGCTTTTACTCTTGTAGTGGGAACCGGTACATCTTGCCAGTGTTCTACATTTCTTCCTACAAGATGGGACGTTTTAGCAACAGCTCCTAAATTTGGGTGGCATATGGGTAAGAAAACTGAGCACTTTCTGTAGTCCCAATGGCAAGGTTCTTCAGCTTGCACATAACCTCTGCAGTCCCTGCAGCTGGTGACCTGGATGCTGAGGCATCTTGCTGGGTCTGGCTTAGTTCCTTCACCTCCACACATATCTCTGTAGTGAAGCTAAGGGCCAGGGTACTACAGAAACGCTGCAAACAGCTGTAAACTCTTGCAGCGAGAGGTCAGTGGAAAGCTCTCTTATTGTTTGTCTCCTCTCAATGCACAAAGCAGGGCTCTGTGGGACGTGCACTTAACAGCGTCAGTAATGCTCCTGATGCATCAGTGTCATCCCCTGGGGGAGGAGGAGCCCCCATGGCAGAGCTGCACAGGCCATCCCAGCTAATGAGATGCTTTTCTTGCCAGCCCTGATAAATAAGCTTTTGTTAATGTTCATTGTTATCGTGCTCATGCTCATCTGAGTGTTCAGGAGGGAATTGTGTTACAGATGCTTGGCTGAGGGAGGGCAGGGTGACCTGTGCTAGCAAGTGAGAGAGCTCCAGAGGTGAGCTGGGGTTTTTGTAAGAGGCAAGCCATTCAGCAGATGAGCAGAAAGCCTTGAATCCCTTCAATAAAGTAGTATGTTGGAGTGAGTAGTTGCAAGAAGTAGGAGTTCTGAGGAGAACGGAGATAAAAGGAGGCTTTCAGGCAGGAGAGAGGATTACTGCTTTTTCCAGATGTAGCATTTGCATTTGGAGAAGGAGAACAGCCAAAAGGCCAGGCTGATGAAGGATGCTTTGTGGTGCTTCCAGCCTGTGAAAAAATGCGGTTCTTTGAAAGTTACGTGCTTTTGGATTGTTAGGCAAGGGATGAAATAGGCATCATAAGAGCAGTCCCTTTCCCCCTCTTCTTATGGAAGGCCAGTCTCCAGTGATTTATATAATTAGTACTTTTTTCCTGCCTTTTTTTGTCTGCTTTCTCTTAAGGCTTTTTTTTTTTTTAATACAGTCTTGGCTCAATCATTCGACATCCTCATAAATCAGAAAATTTTGTCCTTGCAGATTTCTGACAAGTAGTTTATATTTAATTTTTTTGTGGACAGGCATATAAACTACTGATCCCTGGTTTATTGCCCAATACGTCCTGATCCCTGGCAGGATAAGCAGTGTTTGAGGGAAGATTGAATTAATATCAGCAAACAGAGAATTTTGGGTTTTAACAAACAAATGTTGCTTTCTGACATGATTTTGTCTATCCTAATATATGCTCAGAAAATCTCCAGTCTTATCTCCACTTCAGATTCATTCACTCCAGATATACTCACATGCCATGGAACTGTGTAAGTAGAATATGTGACGATCAGTTTAAGAGAGCACTTACCCAAAATAGACAAAAATAAACCCATTTAACAGCTTGTGGCTTTAGTGGTCCTTTGCAAGTTTCCTGAAAAAGTTTTGCCAGTCATGTCTGTTTCTTCTTTTAAGGCTTTATTTTCAAAACATCGAAGCAAATTCCTGATTTTGAATGAAGTAGGACACAGCCCAACAGAGACACATGTCAAAAACATTTCACCTCAAGAGTAATGCAGCTAGATAACATTAAACTTGCTGTCAGCCTCATCCTGAGAGCAGCCTCCTCCTGCCCCAGACATTTATGCACGTGGGTCGTTTTCTACACAGTAACTGTATTGAATTCAACGGGAGCACACGTGCACCCAGCGTTGTTTGTGTGGATATGCATGTGTACGTTTGTTTGATGGGAATGAAAAATGCTGGAGAGGGCTGGGATACAAAGGAGGTTCATTCATCAGTAGCCCCTCTGCAAATCATGTTGGTTCTTCTTTCTTGCCTGGAGATGGGCAGGTATGGAGTATGTGCACATGGGCTTTGGGGCCAAGACAACAGCTTTAACTGGAATAAGTCACCAGCTTTCAAGGGATGAGGGTAGGTAACATCTACTCTCAGAGACTCTTAAACACAGATGCCACAAAACAGCAGAAAGGCTTAACTGGCCTGATCATTTAGAGGTTTGATATAGCAAATAATTTGTGTGTGCCCTGGATGCTCTTTTTCTGCATATATTTTTACCATCTTTTCATTAAAAAAAAAAATCCACAAAACTAAAAAGGGCATGAAAGCAATTAGGTATGTACCTTCATGTGTATCTTTGAGGTGACCTTTTAATTGTGTAGCTGTAAAATCAATGAAGCATCAATACAGTCTCCATAAGGGAATGCAGCCACTCTGAGAGAAAGCAATAAGCGCAAGGCTGCGTAGAGCACCTTTGTTGGGTGTACTTGCTGTAAAATCTTGTCAGATACCATTTTCACTGTGGTCTGTTCACTTCAGCCAGCGCTTGCTCTGTGATCAGAGGGAATTCATCCATCAAAGAGGGCTTGGCAGGTCTCATTCTGGTATAATGGACTAGGTCACTGTAAGGTGTCTAGTGTGTGTTGTAGGCAATTTGCTTGTTGTCTCCTATTCTACATATGTACCTAAATCTTTTGCAGGACATTTTTACATTGTGCTTTGTTCTTATCTCTTGCTTTCTTTTTGCTTTCTTACCTGACTGCTTTATCCTTGACTGCATCAGCTTCTCTGCCTCATGTTGGCATATCTTTTCTTGTGTCATTTTCAGCTGTCTCTGGTTTTTTTCATTAACCTTTACATCCCTTGGATATTATTTTCTTCCTTCTCAATGCGTTCTGTGCTGTTTCCCCCAGCATTGCTACACTTATTTCTATTTGTCCCACTGGTACTCTGTTAACTGGTTTTATTTGCTCTCTGATGTATTTCTTCTATCACTTTCTCCCTTCCCCATATCTTTTCATCACCAATACCACATAAGAGATAACAGAGGGATGACAGAAGGTACACAAGTTGCCTCGTTGCTGGATTAGCTGTTTGCATGGACTACAGCCAGGACGAGCCAGTCTGGGGCTGGAACAGAAACTGGGAGCAAACCCTGTGCCATCCTCAGATGTGTTAGTGGCCCTGATAACTAACCCTCAGCAATATGGGGAAGCCTGCTCTTCTGCCTTGCTAAAGGCAACTCTTAGGGAGAAAAGGAGAAGTGATGGAAACCTAACTCGGCAGAAATAAAATCACCAAGGTTTTTTGCGGTTTTGTAACCTGTAATTTTTGTAGAAGTTGTCTCTGTGATCCGCCAAACAGAAATTCATCATCACCAGCCTGGAGTTCCTGGGTAATTAATCTTCTATGGTGGATAAGGCAGGCTGGGTTTTCAATCTGCAGGCGTGGAGAGCTGTGAGCTAACCTGCAGCACTGCTGAACCTTCTCTCTCCCCTACTTCTCCATTTTCCCATGACCTTAGGGGAAAAAAAAAAGAAATCCCCACTTCATAGCTCCTTTTTTTTTTCTAAATCACACTTTATGGAACACAGTTTTAATACTGTATGGTGCGTGTTTAATGATGTCCATATGGGTTTGTGGGTACAGGAATTAAATACATAACGGTTCACGATGACATAACACGGAAATGCAACTCCCGCAGTGCTGGTGTGTAGGCTGTAAAGGGTTATTAATAAAAATGAAGGTTTTAAATAGAAAACAAGCTTAGCAGCACCGTTTTGGCCTCAGGCCCATCTCTGAGTGATGGAAAAAAAAGAGGTTGGAATATATGGTCTTTCCTCAATACATGAAAATAAATACGTTTTACCACCATCCCCTGCTAAACATTTCAGAGAGAAAGCTGCAGGCCTGATGCATGGCATCTCTCTTCAATCAGAGCCTGAGCTCAGGGAGGTCTGGAGGGGATATTTCAGCAGGGTGCAGAACACATCAAACAAATACTAAAGGGGAGATTGATGCCTTAGATTATTAAAACGGGGTAAGGCCACAATGTTTTGATTGGCAAAGCCTTTCAACAGTTGGACATTAGTATTTCAGAAGAGCAAACCATTCTGTTTGTGGGTGAGCCAGGAAAATAACAAATCCCACAGTTTGGGAGAATGACCTCAAGGAAATCCCATCCTGTCTTGTAACTAGAGTTGCTGGATCAGTAAGCCAAGGAAATTGCATAATATGCCTATTAATATTATAGACAAAGAAAAGCAAGTTTACTTTTCTATGTTCAGCCTTGTTCCCTCTGTAGTTGCCCCAACATTCTGTTTTAAGTGTTCAGAACAAATGAGACAGCAGTGAATGATGTGCTGAGCATCTCCCTCTGAATGCTGTGTCTGAGATACATCTTGCTGATTTCCCACTGATTGTTAGTGACAGGAACTGTATGGGCAGCACCAGCACTAATTGAATGTGTCCTTCTGTCTTTACCAATGTTTTTGCTGCAGTTTTAGCTGGTCCCAGAGCAAAACACAAAGATTTAACTGCACACAAACTAACTCTAGAGTCTGTGGCTTGGGATTTTCCACCTTGTGGACATCTCTAAATTACCTCCAGGTTGTAGACCAGGATGAGATCAATGCTTCACAGCTGTTGCATAAGGGCCAGGACATGCCAGAACCAAAAGTGATCCTGCCCTGGTTTCCATGTTGTGAAATCCCTGTACCCACAGCTGTGTCCCCCTGCTCAGTCTGCTCACATCCTTCAGCTCCAGCCTCACGCCCACCTCAGCCCATCCTCGCACCCCTGGATTCCAGCAGACAGCTTTCCCCAGCAGATGGCCATGGAGGATGCAGAAGGAATGCAGGAGGAATAAGACTTTCTTGCTTTATCTCGTGCTGTCTGGGGCAAATTTCCACTCTCTGCCAGTTTCTTGGTGCCTCCAGCGGTTGTTCATTGTGAGGCACAGATGTTGTTAGCTCAGTGGCTTCTGTCCAACCACCAGCTACTTCATCAGAAGAGAACTCAGCCCATTATATGGAATTGGAATTCAGGCTGAACAGACAGCATCACTTTTTTTTCCCACCTGACCATAGCCAGGACAGTGAACAGAAATGTGTGAACGTGGCACAAAATATTCTCCCTGTGCACCAAGTCCTGTGCTGCTCTGTTCACCCTTGAACCTCCTGGCTTGAAACCAAGATCCTCCTCTAAAAATTGGTTAGAAAAACTACTCCTTGCTTGTATTCTGCCAGAAGAGATTGCTGGGCTCTGTCACACAGGGCATGCTTCCACCCGCTTGCTGCTGTACTCTGGGTCATCTCAGGCACAGCTAAAGCTTCTGGGAAATGGTATTAAGTCTATTTTTCCAAATTTCTTTATGTTGACAGATGTCAGTTGTTTGTCTTCTGAAACTGGTCTTTTCAAAAATAGGTATTATGTCCCTTTAAATAGCACAAACCACATGGGCATGGATTATTTTTGTCCCTAGCTGTCTATAATCTATCTTATTTCTTTTTTTAGTGAAACAAAATCTTCCCAGGGATTGTTCCTAATAATACTGAAAAGAAAGCATCATGTAAGTCATGCAGTATTAGCAATGGCAATAGTTCTGCACTGTCCTTCTATAGACTTATCTCAGTGTACACCTCGAGGTATGGCCCAAACATGAACCCTCTCAGCTTGACTGTGAAATACAGGTTTTATTTTAGAACCAGGGAAGCAAAAGTATGAAAGTGGTTTTGAAAGGTCACCAAGGATAGAACAGGAGCCAGAAGGTCTGGATTTTAGCCTCATGTTGTGACTCCTGGCATACTTTCTGCTATTTGCCTCTGCAAACACCGCTAGCATGCCAACAGTCTGACTTGCTGATACACAACTTCCAGGATCCACAGAAGTGGGTCAGCGTCCGAGTCAATTTTTGCAAAATTCCGTATTTGAGGAAAATGTGATAAAGAAACGCTGCACTAGTTTGCTCTAGGCTACAGGGGAACTAGTCTTCAGGATGCCCTTGAATTCTCTGCTTCAACCACTGGTCTCACAGTCCTCTAAAAATATACACATTCATCCCTTGCTCATCAGCCTATGAAGGGGGACCTTTAGCTCAAGATCGACTTCACCCTGTTGTCTTCATCCCCAAACTGTGGTGAATTGCCTGATCTGAAGTCCCTCCCCTGAGATGAACAGCAGATACCTGTGCAGAAGCGACATAACAACCAGTCCACAGTTCCCCATATGCCAGGACAGCACGGAGAGCAGGGTGGGCTGTAGCTGTGATGTGGAAGAAGAGCCCACATTTGTGCCCAGCTGCCCCATGGCAGTTCTGGAAAGGATCATGTGAGCATGGAGGAAGGGAGGAGGGCTGATGGTTACCTGCGTCTCCCTCTTCTTCCTCGACCAAATCTCTGTGAGAACTGGGAGCACGGTCTGCTGTAGAAGATAAATTGCTCAGGAGCCTACACTTTGTTTGAAATCATCACTCTCTGTAGGGCTGCAAGCTTGGCTCCTTGTGACACTTAGCTAGATTGTTCCATCTGCAAGTCCTTGTCCAGACCAGCCCTTTGTGTCCCTTGATGTCCTCTGCTCTCTGCTTCAGCTGCCTGCTCCACTGTTCATCCTTTATGTCCCTTCCTTGTGCTGGAGGTACCCCCAGCCCCTTGTTTATGCAAGGAGGTTTGGCTGGGGCTGTTCAAGCTCTCAGGCAGACGTGTACTTTGGAGCTTGAGCAGAGCTTTCCTTCCCAAGGGGGTGGAAGAGGGATGTGTCAATAGTGCAATGCCCTTCCCCTGGCTATGTTCTCTCCCTGCCTGTCCTGTGTGTCCCATCCCTTCCTCTTGTGTGAGTTGTCACGTGAGCACAGCCACCTTGCACAGACCTTTAACTGCCTGTCCTCCCTCCCAGGAGATACGAAGACATTCCCTTGGCACATACTCCATTTACGCACACCACATGGCCCATGCTTCAACACATCTTTTCCTCCCACAGGACCCTTCACTACTCTGTGCCTTCTCACTAATTTTGTGGTCACCAAATGAGGGTCTTCCCAGCAGCTGGTACCCTGCAGCATTCTGACCAGAGCCCCCCCTGCTCTGTCCTCTGTGGCCACTGGTGCTGAAGATAGATCTTGTCCTAAGCAAAGCTGTCCCTGAGTGTGCCCGTGCCAGTGGGTGAGAGAATGCGCCCTTGCATGTGGCTTTTGTTCTCAGTGCACAACCCACCTCCCAGAGCAGCAGATAAACACAAACAGCCTTTTTCTGCAGTTTAATGAGCAAAGCAGAGCAGTGCTTCTGAGCTGGTCCTATAACAGCAAGGGCATCATCACGTCCTGAGCCTTATGTAAGTAAATCTGTCATCAAGTTTTAGTCTTTGTTTTGTATAACTTTATGTAGCAGCTCATCTTAAACTTGTAAAAACATTTTGTGGGAAATTATGTGTGGGAGGTGGGCAACTCCTTCCTTGTATTGCCAGCTAATCCATAATGCTCTCCTTTATCATAACAAATGAGGCAGGTTTCTCAAAAGCAGTATCTTGTGCTTGTTCTTTTATCTCTTTCCTTTTGCTTTAAATCTGGGGATGGGGTTCTGCCCTGGACGAGGGTGCAAAACATGGTGCCAGGACTCCTGGTTTCTGTCTTGAGCACTGGATGCTCACAGCTGTGCTAAATCCTGCTTGTGAAGTACCTTTGTGAACTGGAAGGTGCTGTAGGTATTCAAAATACTATGTTCAGCCATAGATGTTATTAAATGTAAAAGGGGTAAAAAAACCCAGTGTCATAAAATGCCCAAGAAGCCAGGAAACTGGAACTCTTTCATCTGTTCTTAAGCTTGGTAAATAGAGGAGCTTCTACATCCCGCTGGTGCCTTGCTCTCCCACTACTCCAAAGTCATTTGTACTCAAAGCTCAAGGTTTTTGCCGTTCCTTGGGACAAAATGTTTTGCACGTCCTGGGATCTGTCATCATTTCACACGTCTTCTGTTCTGCTGAGCCATCACCCCCTTCCTTCAAACCGCTGGTAGGTGGCACAGGAGGTATCACATCGTCCCTGTGGAGGAAACTTTGTACAAAACTATCTTGGAATCTGGCAAAGCGCAGCTCCTTTTCTACAGCAGGGCTCATCTCCCCTTCAGTGGAAATTAAGTGTCTAAATCTTTTTGTCTTTCCCTCTTTGTCAGTTTTACAGTGTGCTCTGGGGTGAAGTTTTGTCGTGCTACATTTATTTCTCCTCGCCAAGACCTTCTTTATGGCTTTGATTTAAACAAAGTCCAATCAGATGCAGTGAAAGGCCATCATGTTCCAGTGCTAGGGATGGGCTTTGGGGGCTGTTTATCTTTTTTCCCAAGGATAACAGCACATTTGTGTTTGTGTTGTGTGTATGTCTTGGACTTACACAAAAACTTAAGGATCTGATTCTGGTGGGTCATGCTGGCAGGTATCCAAACCTATAAATCTGGTCACTGTGCTTTTCCAAATGTTTATTGTGCTGTTTAAGCTTTTATGGGCTCTTGTGTGTATTACATATGGTCTGAATAAATGTAATGCAGTATTACTGTGCTTAGCTGAGAGGCAGAAGAGCCTCCAAGGGGATCATTAGAGCTGGGGCAGCAGTTGCCAGTGTTTGGAGATGAGTTTCTTGGTTGAGCTTTGCAGGTTGCAAGGAACTTCAGCCCTGTTCTGGTGGTTTCTAAGTGCCACTTGATCTGAGGTTGCAGAGGTGGAAATAAGAAGCAGAGAATTGCAATTTCTTGGGTTCAGTACAGGATTCTTACAACAATTCTCCCCTACCTGAAACACTAATAAAAAGGACTGGACTTTGTATGTATTTGCTGCATTTCCTCTGTGCTGCTGCTGCTGCCTGTGGCAAGGTCTGCTCTGATTGCCAGTGGGACTCAGGACAAGACTTTAAGGAATCAGTGGATGCATAGCAAAGCAAAAGTCACCTGGGTCACTGTAAGTGAGAAATCACCTGCAGACTCTGTCTCAGAGTCAAGGCTGCATTGCTTCTTTAGACAGGTGGCAAAGAGGATCCATTCCCTGTCCCTCTGAGCCTACAGCTCCTCTGTGATCCTGGAGATCACATATGAGCCAGCCAGACTGAGCCAGCCAGACTCCAGCTGGTGGGAACAGGGGCAGGACTTGTGTTTGAGGGACAGCAGTGTGACAGTGCTACCTGGCCCAGGCCATCTCTCGTTCCGTAGTCCCAGCAGCATGCAGGGAGCGTGCCACGGTCCTGTTGCTTCACATCCTTACTCTCTTCCATCCTGACTGGATTGAGGGAGTAAATTGCATATTAAAACCAGCCAAACTGCAGCCAGCCCTAACAGCTGTAAAGCAGCCAAGCCAAGACCTTGGGACCTTCAGAGAACGGCCTGCGGTTCAGCTCTGGGCTTCCCTCCACTGGGCCAGTTCGCCTTCTACTCCAGGCAGTTCTTCCAGGAGCATCACTTCACTTCCACTCTAACCCCACTAACTCCAGGAAGATATGGGCTCACAGCTGAGCTTGCTGCCAACACTGTCCTTCTTCAGCTTGGGCTTTCTGCTCCCTTGCCTCTGCCCTGTCTGGCTATTCCAATTGCCAAAGTTTGGGGCAGAAACAAGTTTGTGTTTCTGCAGGCCCCCATTAGGGTTGGCCATTAGTGCTGATGTACCATCAATAATTGCTCCTTGCTGGGCGACAGGCTGAAA
This sequence comes from Corvus cornix cornix, assembly GCF_000738735.6. Classification (NCBI taxonomy): domain Eukaryota; kingdom Metazoa; phylum Chordata; class Aves; order Passeriformes; family Corvidae; genus Corvus; species Corvus cornix. The sequence goes on from NC_046336.1 coordinate 12,072,267, forward strand.
TACTGGAGGCTTCACAAAGGCAGAGATGAGACTGGGAGGAGTGGGGGGAAGACCAGAAGCACTGGGAATCTGAGTTGGTCTTTTGCCTTTGGAGAGTTGAATTTGACACTGCAGAACTTATTCTTCTTGCTTTTTATTTATTTGACTTTTATCAAGACTAAAACTCAGATGTCCTCTCTGTGTCAGCTCAAATGTTGCACCAGTGGAAAAATGGCTTCAAAAGAAAGAAGTGGAGAAAATATGTGCTTGTAGCTGGAGCAAGAGTGCTCCTGGCTGCAAAAATGGATATTTTTCTCTTTCTTCCCTGTTGCTTCAAGCTGAGGATTAAAGTGTGGATTACTTCTGGCTATGCTGAGATAGGAGCAAAACCTCAGGTAACTACTGCAACTACATTTAGGGAATTGCTTATACCAGGTCCCTGATGCTGGATGCTGTGTGCTGGGAGCCGGAGTGACAGCACACAACTGCAACCCACTTGGGTGTGGAAGTGTTAATGCTGTAGACCTTGATCCACGGGAGCATGGGAACACTGAGTGATATCATAGTGTTTGGACAACTAAAAGAAGTAAGGCAAGGAAAGACAGCACCTTTTGAGCCTCACAGAACCTTTTGAACAATTTTTCTCCAGATAGAGGTTTTTCCTGTGACCCATAGAACATGAATACATTTGGTGCAAGGTCATCTACAGAAGAAATCTCTTCTGTTGCACTCTCCTCTCTTTGACCTTGAGGCTGTTGACATCTCTTGGGTCAAACAACAAAGTGGGAAGGATAAATGTAAAAAATGGGTAGCACTAACATGCTGGTTGTGGTGGGCTTGCATGATACCAACAGCTTCACCCAGCCCTGGCTGGTTGAATTGGGGAAATAATAATAGAAAACAATAGGAAAGTAATAATTCTGGCTTGCAAATGGCTTCCCAAACCCAGCATGCACCTGAAGTTCTCCCTGTGCTCTGCTGCAAGGACTTTCCTTAAACTGCAATGAGGGGGAGGCTGGGAACCACCTCCCCACAGGGTGCCAGTAAAGTCCAGCACCAGTCCAGGGAAGATCCTGCAACAAACTCTTGGTTCTTGCTGCAAGGGTGGACGTGGTGTTTGGCACAGTGAACAACCTTGCAGGGATTGTGTAACGTCACAAGGCAGACACCATGTGTGATAACAGTGCTGTTGGTATCAGCTGAGTTACCCTGGGGATACCTCAGTCCCTAGGGATTTTATGTTGGTATGAGGTGGGGCACTTTACTAGTCAGCTTTGCACCACTGTGCATCCTTCTTCTGCTGCTGCACTTGGGTTCTGCTGCTTTGACTTGGAGGAAGGGTTTGAACCTGCCTGTGTAGAGCTCACAGAAACAGAGGCGTTGCAAAGTGCTGACTTGACAGCTGAGAAACATTCTCCCTTCCCTCATTCAACCCAGTGACTCCTCAGCAAGCTGTTCCCATTAAAAGCTGCAATACTACTTCCACCTCTCTATGTTGCTGCTCCCCAAAACCTGTGGTTGATCCTGCATTTTATAAGGAAAAAAATAATGTTGACCATGAGCAGAGAGACTAAGGTGAACATTATCTAAATCTGAGGTGGGCTCAGGACGTGGTGTCACAGCACCAGATTTTGCCACTGGAATTGATATTTAAAAACATGTTCTAGGGAAACTCATTTACTGGATTGATTCTTCCCAAGTTGAGAAAGTCTAGACAAGTTTGGAGAGCAAATTCCAGAGTCCTGGAATATCGCAGCCACCTGAGCAACTACTACATAAAGACCTTTAAAAGCATGTTGCTAACAGGAAATGCTACCCAGAGTTTCTTCACTTCAGGATGTAAGGCCTGAACAGAGCTGGGGTGTGTGACAGCACAAAGAACTGGGAACACCTTGAACAAATTCTGTATTTTAAATATCCGGGACTTGCCTATCTGTAAAATTAAGAGAATAGGCAAAATTCATCCAGCTTTCCTGAAAATAATGGGTTTTACTAGGAGCCCACCTGGGTGTTTGGCTCCATCAGGACATGAAGGTTCTGAAAGGGAAAGTGTTGAATATGTAGAAAATTCCATCATTGTCTTTTGGTTGTTGGCAGCTTCCTTTTGCTTGCAATATCCATCCATGCCAATCAGCACTGCTGGGTAGGCACCACACTTGAAGTCTTGAGTGTGTCTGAGAGCAGGGAATTAGGTGGAGGAGAAGTGGCACAGAGAGGACTTCTTGCTGAAATAACCTCCTGGCTTGCCTGTCTCTCCCCCTCTGTCAAACATCCTCAGTGTGTGATGTTGAAACCTGAAGCTGGAAGGGACATGCTGCTGCTTCGGCCACTTCACCATGCAGGACTGATGAGCTCCCATCAGTACTGTGCAAAGGCAGGTGTGAGGGGCTGAATGCAAGCATGCAGTCCTTTCCCTTAAGCCATTTCCAGATGCTCTTGGGCTGCTGAAAGCTGTGTATTCTTTTAATAGCATTTGAAGAGGTTCATCCCCAGCCACTTGTTTCTGCCTACTTTTTCCTTCTCCTCACTGGGGTTTCTTCTCTGGCTGCCCATATGAGAAAGAATGGAAATGTTAATTTGTTGCTCTTCAGCATGGAGAGAAGAGGAGAGAGCATCAGAGGACGCAGAGGATCCACTTTGTGGGGAGATGTGCTTGCAGAGGAGCTGTCAAAGTGGAGAGAAGCTATTTTTGCCAGCAGAGTCCTGTGTCAAGCACGGGCAGCTCCAAGGCTCCCACCTCTTCCCCTCTATCGCTGGATGTTCAATCAGCTGCTTGTGCTGCCCTGCACAGTGCCAGGGACAAACTCTCTGGCAGAAGGGTGGGGAAATGGAATAAATAAGGGATTTATAATGGGGATGGTTTGTTTGTCCGCAAACAGCCTGCCGCAGGCTTGTGCTCAGAAGGCAGCCAAACCCCCAGAGCTCTCTTAGGCTTCCCTCTGTGTAAGCACATTGCTGCAGGGTCCTGCCACAGGCTTTGGGGGCTGGCTAGGAAGAGGGTGGCAAAGGCAGCCTGCTCCTGTGTCCCTTCTTCCTCTTCACATTCCAGGGCTTCGACCTCCTCAACCTGCAGGGAGAGGGGAGGGAGGTGGGAAATGGGGTGACAGGAACAAACTTCCTGCAGCAGAGCTGAGCTGAGAGACAGCTCTTATCACAAGAGAACAGCCCTGCTGGGGGCAGCTGGAGAGGAGCCCATCCCACTTTCCTGAGCCCCCCACCCTGCTCACCCTGCAGCTCACCCCCAGCACAGGATCCTCCCTAACCCCAGCACACAGCCCTGCCAGCCCTGCCTGCAGATACTCGTGTGTCCCAGAAGGACGAGGGCTCATGGCTTGGCAGCGCTGGAGGGAAATGCCGTCCAAGCCACATGAGAGGGAGAGGCAAGTTAGCACTAGGCTGCCTGGGAGCACGGTTGCCTTTGAGCAGCTCCCACTGCCGCAGGTACTGTGTGGGGAAAGCTGATCCTTGCCCACCAGTGAACCATCAGGCTGTGTGTGCCTTGGAGAGCAGCTTTGGCTCCTGCCTGGGCTCCAGCCACCGCACGCTGGCCAGGTTTCGGCTCGTGGCAGCTTTTTGGGCAGGACCCTGCTCTCCTCCACAAACCAGAGGCCAACATGTAGGGCTGACCCTACTCAAATTTTGTCTCAACACAATTCAGTCCTCATTCATGTCTCCAGTGTGAGGTGGAAGGAGATGGGAGAGTAAGCCCAGCACGGTGTCCCTTCACCCTTTCTGCCTGAGGGACATGGAAGCTGGAAAGAGAATTGTGCTGGGTTGGAAGTTCCTGCTGAAGGCAGAGCAGTCCCTTCATTGCACAGTCCTGTGTCACTGGTGTAGGGATAGATGCCCCAAAGCCTCCTTAGCTCTAAAAGCAGAACAGGGTGCCACAGGTAGAGCATGTAGGAGCAACCTCAGTGTGAGACTGGCAACACCTGGGACACCTGGGCAAGGGAGTGGTGTTGCTGCCTGCATGTCACTGCTCCCCAAGCCTAGGGAGCAGTGGATTGTCCACAGGTCCTCTCCTCTAAACATTGCTGGCTGAAGATGGCTCATGAATCCAAGGTCTGTAACATTTACTGAACTGACGCTGCTTGAAGGCAAATGCTGTGATACGTAATAGGATTCATCTGCTGCTGTTGTGTCCCCCCTTGACGAACACCTTGTCTCTTCCATTGCCTTTTTTTTATTGTCCCCTCAATCCAACAGTTGCTCTTGTCAGTCATTCATTTTGTGTCCCAGCAGATCCAGCAGTGTAGGGCTGCACATGGGCACAGCTCACCAGCCTGAGGTGTGGGTGGGCTAGCGTGTTCCCCAGGAGCAGGGTAGGGAGAGGACTGGTCTCATGACTGCTGCTTCAGGGAGGACTCATGAGGAGAGCAGCATAAAGATCAAGTCAGTAAAGTCTGTGTTCATGGAAACCAGGTGCCTTTACGGACCCTTTATGTCAGCGGGCGGACTCACCAGGAGGGAGGGAACAGCTTCCTGTCCAAGGCTTGCACAAGCCCTTTCGGTGTGTCCTGTCCTTCGTTCTTGCAGACTACAATGAGACTGCCGTGAAATTGGGTTGGTGTCCAGTGTCTCCCTCCCATTGCTGGCATCTGTTTTACAAAGAGCTTCCCCTGGGAGAGGCCACTTCAGTCTGACATCCCTCACCAGCAGTAGCTGGTACAGCAAACAGCTCCCAGCAGAGTGGGCAGGGTTTCACCTGCCCAGTGTCCTTCCCTTCCCAGAAAGCCAGGAGAGGGACTTCCTCAGCTGGAGGACAGCCAGGGACTTTAACAGGCACTTCCATCCCCTGTACACAAAATGCTCTGTGTTCAACATTGCCCCAGAGGGCAGGGATTTCTGGCAGGTTTTCACACAAAACTTTGCCAAAAGTCCATTATGTGTCAAAAGCTCTTTGATGCAGGGCATATTTTGCTCTTGTGTGCATGTGTATATATGTGTAGATGTGTAGAGTCCCTCTACCACAGCCATGTTTCACCATCCCTATGTCTGATGATGCCTTTAAAATTTTTAACGTTTGCACTTGGTGTTTTTTGCAGAACTCTCCAACCCTCTTGCAAAGCCATATTTGTAACATCCAGTATAAACAGCTCCACTTGATGACAAGGGTCAGACATGGGAAGGCCCTGAGTTACGGGCTCTGCAGGCAGCTACTGCCACATCGTGGGGAGATGATGCTGTACATGTGTTTATTGTGCAGCAAAAAACACGAGCTGAGCTGGAAAAAAATGGCTTTGGTTTTCATGGATTTTGTACACGGTGGTGTGTGTGTTCTGCTCCCTCCAGGGATATGCTCTGCCTTACCTCCTTGCCATGCTCACCTGGTGAAGCTGACTTTCTCTTGGCTCTTGTGTCCCAGTGGGCAGAAATTCCTCTAGACAGCAGTGGGAAAGCTGTGACATACTGCTATGATCAGCTATAAAATAGCTTTTCCACCTGGCTTCTTATTAGGTGTTACAGCCCTATCTTTTTCCATCAGTTGTATGATAGTAATTTTTTGGTATTTAATAACATTACATCCAAGACTTGATGAGGGAATGGGAAAGAAGCAGACTTGCAGTCTTGGACATTAATACTAACAACTCCAGAGCCACACCTGGATCAGGCATTTGTAAGCATATGGAAGAGATTGAAGATTATCTAATTGTCTCCTTAATACTTGGTACTAGACTGAATCATCTCTGCAGGCCTGGGAAGCTGTGCAGATCACCAGGCTCTCCTTGCTCCTGCTCCACAAAGCTGAAGAGCCAACTTGGAAAGAGAAACTGTTCTCATCCCCAGGTTTGGCTGTGCTGGGGTGCTCGGCACAGCTTCAGTGTGGAAGGTGTCACTGGCTTGCTCATGTGTTTGGCTGTGAAATTCAATGACAGCTCTTCTGGCCAGATTTCCTGCATGATCCTGTTAGGGGAGTTGTCAGCACCTAATCTGGGTGTTTGCTGTCATCCAAATAGTACTGCCAGAGCACTGCATGTGCAGCCTGATACACTGTACATTAATCCAGGTTTTGGCTTCCTTGCTTGACCCAGGAAGGATCAAACCCCACCCCACATCTACTGCAGCTCCCTTGGACTGCTGATTCATCACACTGATGCTGCTTAGCAAAGCTCAGAACAGGTCTTTCCCTCTGCAGCTTCTCAGGCACAGCTCTTCCCTAGATGGCAGGGACTGTTTCTGCTTGTCCTGTACTTCCCTCCCTCCCATCCATCCATCCATCCATCCATCCATCCATCCATCCATCCCTCCCCAGCACACTGTACCTGCAGACGACATACAGTCCTTACGGGAATTTACCAGCCAGGCTGAATTATTCCCTGCTAGGCCCTGCTCCTGCCTTGCAGTAACACAGTTTTATCCATGTTGCTATTTTAACCTGAAACAGGGAGCAGGTGGGAGCGCAAAGCCTTTGAAAAATGATGGAACAAGGGCGAATTTCCAATCAAATGCTGCTCTGAAGGAAAATTACTCTTCATTTGCGGGTGAATTGGAAGACTCTGTGCAAGAGCAGGAGCTGTGCAGAATAAAGATTTAAGCAATCGAGTAAAGGAAAGAATGACTGCTCCTGGGGAAGCCTGGGACCTCACTAACCTGATTTAATCAAGCAGCTTCTGATGTTTTACAACTGCAAGCAACAATCTGACCCAGAGCTGGGCAATTTGCAAGCCACAGAGTTATGAACTGTTTGTGAAATGGTCTGAAGAGGAAAATACATTTGCAGTTATGAACTGAAAAACCTGAGCAATGGCACTTTAGGTTTTGGAGCCGTGTCCACCTGCTGTTGGGACAGTTGGGGTCTCTGCCCTTCCTGTGGCCTCCCACCATTCAGCAGTTCCCAGCTGAGCTCTTGTGGGCAGCAGCTTACCTTGGCCACAGGATGTCTCCTCACAGGAGAGGCTGCACCTGAGCAAAGTGCCTCCTTATTCTACACAGGTGAGTCAGTGTCCTAGGAAGGGAGGGAAAAGCTGGGAACACCCCCCAGCAGTGGAGATGCTGACCCAGCCTGCAGATCTATGGGCTGACAAGGCTCTGGTTTGAGCCAGCTGCCTGTGTTCCCCCAGACCTGGGAGGAGAAATGTCCTCAAAGCTTCTGAGAAGAGGCACCAGTCTCAGTCCAGTGTCTTGAATTAATGAAATTTGTACCAACTGGTGTGTCCTCACAAGTGCTGAGCATTCCTGGCTGTGGCAGTGCCAGCTTCAAATGGGATGTCCCGGGGCTAATTGTTGCTGGATTTGTATAAGTGAGGTTTTTTTTCTTTTCTGGGAAACTGACTGGTTTTGTGCCCATGGTGTTTGCAGAGTGCTGACAACCCCCTCCCTTACTTCTCAATACTGCCTGTCTGCTTAAGGTGGTGTTCCTTGGAGATGTGCTTTTCCCCTTTCAAGGCTTTTGATGTCTTTTCCCATGTTAGAAAATTCAAGAAGGCAGCATGTGAAGCTGGCTGGGGCCAGCGAGTGTTGCTGGGGGCGGCAGCTTTGATCCTCGGTGGGAGCTTTGCCATAAACTTGATCATGCATTTTTCATCCCTTGCTCTGTGTGTGCATGTGCTGTGCAGGGGGTACAGGCACTAATCCTGAAGCTGCACTCAGCACAGGGGTAAGGCTCACTTGCAGTTCATCGCTGATGCAAGTCCTTCCCATCCCCAGGGTAACTCTACCACAAGTTACCCTACATGAAATTTGGCCCTGACATCTAATAGCTAGGGAGCTGCTCCTGTCTTTAATCTCTCTGACAGTGCCTAGTCAGGGCTTTTTGAAGAATTTTGTTGGTCTTTTCTATAACTTAAGCATTAGTTTTCTTTATCTGGAGTTTTGCACTGCTATCTGACCCATTTACTTGGAAGCCTCCAAGGAGAGCTTGAGTTGAAAGAGAGCTGGGTTTGTGATCCAAGTATAAGTCTTTCACTGTTAATTGTATTAGCATTCATAATTGTATGCACATTTCTAAACTGTCAGGATTGCCATATCCTTCTAAAGCATGGATGGGACATCAAAAGGGTTACGACTGCTCAGAAATTAGCAAGAAATTAAATTGCCTGATACCTCAAAAACTGTGATGTGAACCGTTTTGTCCCCATTATATCAAAAGTGATGTAGGAAAAATAAGTCAGGAATTAGGCTTTTAAAGCCTGTTAGCCATCACAATGTAATTAGCTGGAACAGGCTGTTAGATGCAGGTTTGAGGTGCCACGTGCCTGCTGTTGCTGCTGGCTGGGCAGGATCTCTGCGTAGTGGGAGCCTTGTTGGATGAGGCTGTGACAGGACTCATGGGATGAATGGGAGAAAAGGGTGAAGTCCTGAATTCACATTCTCTCTTTGCTGCAGATTTGCTTTAAGGGAGCTGCTTGGTCTCCCTGTTCATGGCTTAGGCTGTGTTTCAGCTCTCAAGAAAACTTCCAGTAGAGGTCACTTGTGGCTGATGGGTAACACAGTGATTCTGTGCTCTCTCATTTGGACTTCCCGAAGTCCTGCTGGCAACAGGGTAATGTCACCAAGCTGTCCTTTGGAAACAGATATTTTACAGACATGAAATACATGGGCATATGTACGTGCAGGTGCCATCCCAGATCCTTGCCAGCTGCATGTACACATTTGTGTTTTCAGGTATCGACAGTTTTGCCATGTCATGATCAAGCATATTGGGACAAATAACATTTCACCTGAAGACCTTCTGGAAGGCAGTTGGCTTTTGCTCCTATGGAGCCCTGCTTGTCCAGGGATATTGGAAAAAGAGGTTGTCAGGGCAAGGGAAATGAAGGTGTTGCCTGTAACAGAAATACAAACTTTTTGGTTCCCAGATTGCTTCCCACCTACTGAACCCAACGTGCCTTGTTGCATGCCTTGTGCACGGTGATGGATTGTGTCTCATGGAGGTGACAGCAGTGACTTCTCAGTCCCAGTTGGGAAGAGTTTCTTCACAGCCCCGTGCCAGCCAAAGCCCAGCACCTCTCACATAGGCGCAGTCGCTTTTATTCTTTATCCATGTAAATCCTGACAGAGCTGGTCTCGCTTCACGGGCGGAGCCTGCACGGATGTTGCCAGAGTGCAAATCGGAATTAATGGTGCCTGGCCTCCGCGGGAAAGAGGAGCATCCCGGCGGATGCCGGGGGCGGCCGGCAGATGGAGCGCGGCTCCCCCGCACCCGCGCCCGGCACGGCCGCGCCGCTCCCTTCCCCGCGCACGCTGCTCGCTGGGAACGGAGCAACGCGACAACGGATTGTTTATTATGGAAACATGCCACTTCTAGGTGATTTACAAGCAGCTTTGTGGAGCTCCTGATCGCCCAGTATTTTTGTTTCTAGTCCGTTACTCATCTTGATACATCGTTGGTACTTGTCTAAGCAGGGCTGTAAAAGACGCTCGCGGGGACACGGTGGGGCCAAAGCACGGGGGATAGAAAGCAGCTGTCAGGCAGCATTTCTTCCAGGGGTTTGAGGAGTACCAGCAGGCTGTGTCAGCCCGGCAGTGACTGCTTCTCAGTGCCTGACTTTACAGTCAGACTGTTTTGTAGTTCCTTCAAGGCCCTGTGGTTTAGCGGCTCCACAGATGGCTGCAGTGCATTTAGAGCAAAGTGAAATAACACTAGTTCCTTCCATCCTCTGCTGCCTCACCCTGAGAAATTAGCAGCCTCTTTTGGGAGCTACTAGTCAACATCACAGATCCAAACACCTCCGGACTTTCAGCAAAGTTTGAAAGCGGTTCAGGAGCTGAATTTCAAGCCTACTTTTCCTGTGCCAAAATCGTCAGAGCTGAATATCTGGGAACTATGGAGGTGGGTTAAGTCACGGACCAAATACACTCTGAGCTTTTCATTGTCTGCTTCTAATGCATCAGCTCTCCCAAAATAATATGTCTAGCATGGTTCATACCACAATCACTGCTGTAATCACCACTGAAACCTGGATAGGTTAGAAATCCATATGTGGTTCTGCGTCTGGGTGAATTTGGCAGACAAAAAGCAGTCCCCAAAAGGCAATTTCTTCCTATCAAATCATCTGCCAATTTTAACGGGTTTGATTTATGCTTTTTAGAGTTACTGAGCTCTTTACTGAAAGAGTTGAAGGCCATCTGCACTGGTGCTGTTACTGAATGTGCCTCCTCAGGATCAAGACTGGCTTCCAGATGACAGAGGAGCTGGGAGCTTGTATCTTTTACATGAGAGACTTCTCTGCCTGTCTTGTTGCTCCCCTTCACTTCCCTAGATAAGTGCTTCCAGTTACAGAAAAATATATGTGAAATACATCAGGCAGGTTTCGTGCATTGTTGTTTCAAGGGAGGTAGAGGTGTTACACTTCTACCTGCTCCTTTACCTGCTATTCAAACCACGCGAAGAGAAGAAATGTGCCTTGAGGGTACGTAGCCCTCCTGGCTTCTCTAATGAAACTTTGTTTGGGGAGTTGGTTTTTCTGTCCTTTCTTTATTTGTCCCTGAAAAGGGAAATTAATTAGGCCAGTTGGAAGTATACAAGGGCCATTTTGCATGGGGAAAAACAGAGCAGGTGAGCAGTTGTTGGAATTACTTGGACAGTAGACAAGAGCATGGAATAAGAGACCGACAAGAGGGTAGTTAATTTAGTTAGAAAGACTGGCTGAGCATAGCAGTCTGGAAAATAGATCATCTTTCTGAAAGGCACAAAGAAGAAAAATAATGGCTCCAGATTCATCCCTTGTGTAAATCTTTTGAAGTTGGTGACTTACACCAGGATGATTTAACCCCATTAATTTTAATGGGTCACTGCAGTGTCCTGAGAGTTGTTTTTTGCTGTGCTCTGTTCTGAGGCAGAGATAAAGCAGAGCCTTGGCGTCTAGGCTTCAACCCAAGCTTGGTGTCCCCATGGGGCTGGCTTGGGCCTGTCCACATTGTGGCTGACTCCAGTTGGAGAGGGAAAAGGATGCAGGAGATGATGATGTGTCTGAGCCCTTGTCCCGTGATGGCTGGGTGCTGCCAGGACTTTGTTGTGAGCCATAACATGCCTAAAAAATTATATCTGGTCTGAAAAGCAAGGATAGGCAGGCTAAGAGGGCTCACTGGAGTCAACACTGACCCTCACTCTGCTATGGGTCTGCTGATCCAAAGTGATTAACAATTAACACACTAACCAGAGACAAGGAGCTCTGGAGCAGTGTGGCAAAGAAAGGAGCCTGAAATTGAGCATAAATGGGCACCAGGTGAGTCCTGTTGGGACTCAGTGGGCAGAGAGTGAAGGTCAGTGCCCTTGACACATGACAGGGACTCAGGGCTATGGCTAGGGACAGGGATAAAGCACATTTACCATCTATCATTCAAGGCAAGCTGGTCATAGCAGGAGTTGGCCATGCATAGTTAAAAAGCCTGTGTATCACAGCAGGGAAAATTTAATCTAGTGCCAGGAGGGGGGATGCATCTTTGTCACCAGTTGTCAAACGGCTGAAAATGTGGTGGCAGACACAGCTGTAGTGCTTGGGCAGAAACAGTGATCAAGCCCCAGTCTCATCAGGCAGCAGCATGTCATGAGCTGTGCTCGGCCCCTGCTCCTTGGGGACCTCAGGGCCTGCTTGTGTCTCAGCTCTGTTCTCTGTGTGCCTCTCCTTGTGGGCCTTGCTCCTAGGGCCTGACTCCCTGTCCTTCATTTTAGAAATGATTCAAGTTGTTCTGAAGTATTGACCAGACAACAGGAAATGAGCCAGGAGGAACAGATGGACCAAAATGAAATGAAGCAGTAAATCTTAATGCAAATGTTCTGTGTAATACAGAGGAGAGGGAAGCTGCCTTTGATGAAGTTTGGGTGTGAAGTCATCCCCAAGCAGCCTGGTTTTGTCACGGCATCAGCTGCTCTTTAGCATCATGCAGAAGGAAGGGAAGATGAGCATCACTGTGTCTCTGGGCATTTGTCTCTTGACAGACTTGACATGATTGCATAGTGATTCCAGGGGGAGAGTCCAGACGTGGGCCCCAGGAGGGAAGGATGTAACACACGTTTCAATAAAAGTTTCTCAGTAATCTTTGTGGCTTAACTTCTTTTAATACTGCCATTTAATCTTATTGGTCTGTAGTCTTCTCCCAATCACACAGTGTAAGGCAAACTCTGCTAAATCACTCCATAGCTAGAGCAGATCAGAAAATCCATCTGGATTGGCAAGCTGATCTGTAAAATGCTTTATAAAGCTTGTATCAGCAATAGTGTGGCCAGCAGGGTCAGGCCAGTGATCATCCCCCTGTGCTGGGCTCTGGTGAAGCTCCACCTCAAGTGTTGTGTCCCGTTTTGGGCCTCTCACTACAAGAAGGACATTGAGGCGCTGGGTTGAATCCAGAGAAGGCTAATGGAGCTATTTAAAAGACAGGTAGATGTGGCATTATGGACTGGTGCCTTGGCAGTCCTTGGTTAACAGTTGGACTTGATGATCTTAAGGGTCTTTTCCAACATAAATGATTCTATGATTCTGTGAATATCAAAAGTTGTTCTTGCAAGCATGTGAGCCCTGGAAGGACCGTGTGTGCTGGTACCCAACATATCACAATGTAATATTTAAATGTACCCAGTACATATGTCCTTCTGTCTTTTGTAGGAGAAGTTTCAGATGTAAAGGGTGAAACTCAATTTGCCTAAGCCTAAGATAGGGTTGCAATTCACCCCAAGGGCTGGAACAAGTGCTGCTGCTGCTCTGTAGTACCCGAGGAGGAAGAGGCATTTCAACCATGCCCATCCACAGGTGGGAGAGTCCCAGCAGAACCTCATTTCTGTGTCGGGTTATTTTAAGTAACAGCAACAATTCCCTTCACATCACACAGGGCTGCCTGCATGGTCTTTGTGCAGCCTCCTCAAGGGTAGCATGGGCTGGCAGTGTGAGGGAGTCTGAGTGCCACAGGATTCTCTGAGAAATTAACCCATTTCCTTGGCAAAGGAAGTGATTGAAAAGTGCAGGTGCTGCTGAAATCCTGCCTGCATGTCCTGATCCATGAGCAGCATCGCTAGCCCAAGCCTGCTCTGCAGTGAGTCAGTACATTTTGCCACCACACACACCTCTGAGCTTCTGCAATTGCATCCTCAGAGCACAATCTGGCTTATTTCTCCAGAATATGTAACAAAAAAAATTAAGTGAGGGGGAACTCTGAAAATTTTGCAACTTTTATTAAATGAAGGAATATAAGAGAAGTATTTGTTACTGCTCAAGGTTAAATGTGAACAGACCTCAGCAGGTGTGAAGGGATGTGATACAGGCTTGGAAACCCTGGAACAAGCCAAGGGAAGGCCTGTGAGAAGAAGAGAAGAATGCAACATGATGATGAAATGCAAATTTTTCTGCAGCTGTGTTTAAGTGCAGGATCGGGGGCCATCCAGCTGTCTGTTGGCTGTTTTCAGCAAGAAGACAACAGAAGGCAATGGATGATCTCATCCTGCCCCTCTTAAACTGACAAATCTCCTCCACGGTTGCTTACGTATCAGTTTTTCTAAGGTTATTCCTTGCCAGCTGTTTGGCAAGGCCTGATGTGGACTGAACATTTTCTTCTCTCTCGCTGCTCCCTCGTACAGAGGAAGCAGCTCAGGTGATTGAGGTGGCTGTGGATGGGAGGTGGGACAGCCCGGACATGTTTCAGAGGTTCGAAAGTGTTGGCAGGAAAACCCTCAGTGTGAGGTCAGCTTTTGGGACAATAGTGCCGACGCATGGCTTGCGGGGATGAGAGCCCACACAGGGCTGTCTTTGAAATGCTGGATCCTGCACGTATAATGTAGTGGTTTTATCTGACCTGTGAACATCTCTGACAAGGCATCAGGGTATTAATCTTGTGCTTGTTATTGTAATATTTGCTGGAATGAAACACTAGCATTTTTAAATCACTGCCACCAAAGCATATCATAAATTGTAAGCAGTTTCTTTTCCTTTGAGTATATCTCTGTGCCAAGTCATTCAGTGCTCATATCTTCCAAACTGGGTATGACATTACCAGTGAAGAGCTGTGACTGAGCATAAAATAATTATTTTTTAGAAAAGCTGAGCTGTAAAACAAAAAAGGTATGTTTCCTAAAAAAAATTAATAGAAAAGGACCCTTACCTCTTAAAACAGTTCTGCTTCCAGCCTCTGATAATAACAGTGTGTTCAACTCCTGAAGTGCTAAAAGTCTGCTTTCTGCAAAGTGGAATTTAAAAGACTGTTGCTCAAAAGTGTGTGTATATATATATAGATATATATATACACTGTGCACATGTACTGTGCAGTTACTCCCACCCACAACCTAATTTTCATGCTTCTAAGAGCTGTGACACACTTTTAAGCAGAACGATGTATTTTGGAACTCACACTGTGGCATAGAATGAAGGTCAGCACGACTGAGTCTGAGTCTTTGAGGGATGGAGAAATTAAACCCCAGCCTCCACTCTTCCTTTGCAACTTTGGGCCTCGAGTTCTTTGCTCAGCTTTATTCTTGTGAAATGCTGTGGTGTCTTTTCCTTGCTTCTGAGGAGGGAGAGCCACCCGAGTTCCTGGGTGCTCAGCTGGGAAGATAACATGGCCATGGTTGCATTAGCAACTGGATGCTCTGACTTCTTTCAAGTAGGATCTGTTCCCAGCCTTAACTGCAGTTTTTCCTCTGAAATGTTCCTGACTTTAAGCATTGAGTAAAACTGCACTGGAGACATATTTGGAGCTCTGTTGTCATTGTTGCAATTGTTTTTCAAGTCCTCTTGGGGAGATGGACTTTCTCTGGAGCTGGTGGCGAGCCACAGTTGCAGGGCATGTGCATGGTGTGTGTCATCTGCACGTGTCCTCTGCCCTGTGCGCCAGAGGTCGGCTCCTCTCACAGCCTCCTTGCCTGCCCTTTGGAGACCCTCAAGGCAGGTGAAGGAGGGATGAGGGGCACGGGGTTCTGTTTGCATTTTCACTGTTTCACTGCTGATTAGAGCAGTTCTAGGACCTGTTGGGCATGATATGACCTGCAGGCTCCTGGGTAGTGGAGGTAGAGAGGTGGCAAAAAATCTCTTCCTTCTCATCACCATGCCAGATTTGCTTGGGTGCACATAGGGCTCTAAGATTTTCACAACATTATTTTAAAAAATGTTTCTTCTTGGGAAAAACCTGAGTACTTTTCCCTTTTCTGTGTCTTTACTGGGAAAAGGGTCTTGGTAGTGTTACCATAGTAAATAAATTAAGCAACTTACAGCCTACAACAAAACCTTGCATTCTTCAGTGTAAAATGAAAACACATAAACAACCAGCAGAGGGGACGTGCCTGGCCTCTAATCTGCATGGAGTTCACTCTTTCAGACCCTTGTTTCCTTCTGTACAGTGATTTAGAAGGAAAAGCTTTTATCTAATCCTGAGGTAGGTCTCTGCAGAGCTCCCCAGGCACTGCTAATGGATGGGATGCACAGCAGAGCTTGAAGGCTTGAAGCTGAATCTTTGGTGCTGCACATGCTGTTGCTGCGTAGGTCAGAGCTGGTTTTTGTGCAGGGCCCAGGATGTTCATGTTCCAGAGCCATTTTGCATTAGGGTGAGGTGTGTGTTGTAAGCAGGGGAGGGAGGCAATCAGCTGCCCCAGAGACAACAGGCTGAGGCCAGAAGTGGCAAGGCAGGGACGGGTGGGAAGCTGGTGCTGCAGAGGGAGCAGAGGCAAAGCAGAAGGTTCCAGGAATTAGCTCCAGTCCCAGAGGATGACTGGGGAAGAAATTGTTAATAAGTAGGTTATTGGCAGTAGGACACTCCCTTTCATGCTCTGATTCATAATCCCCACAGCTGCATCTCCTGGCTGGTGTGCCTAGATTCTAGTTCTGAATCTCACAGTATTTTACCGTAATGAGAGATTATCCAAAAGAGCACTGAATTCAGACTCGGAACCGGACAGTGTGAACTTCAGAATACACAAACCTCCCAGGACCTCAGGGATGCCTTTGTCATCCTGCGGTACATGCTACTGCCAGGCACATCGTGGCTTGCCTTGGTAGGAAGGGCAATGTTCCTGCTGAGAGCATGGCTTCTTATTGTCCAGCTTCTGGCATTTCAGGTAACAAAGGGAGAAAATAGTGCACAAAAGCTGATTGCAGGGCATGACATTTGCAGAACCTCATTGATATTCCAAGCTTGGGAACTACGGAGCAAGTGAGATCAACAACCGAAAAGGAGGGGGTGTAATGCCTGACAATCAACAGCATTTTCCCTTCACCCACATGTGATATCTACATATCAGATAACGTGAACAGTTAAAGCAGGAATACACTGCCAATGGCCATCTAGCTCTGCAAAACAGAGATCCCTCATGTTGCAGGCCAGAAATACTCCCTGAATCATCATTCATTTTGAAGGAAAAAGTCATTTCTCTTTTAGCTGAATTAAAAGGTCTGCTCCTATAACCAGCTGAATGGATGGAAATAATTACATTCATTCAGTATGCCTCTTCACTTTTAAGAATGTAGAACGTGGAAAAAGATACTGGAAATGCCACACACACTCTTCAGAGATGTACAAGGTGAATTAAAAGTTAATGTCTGCATGGAGAATTGGACAGGGGTTACATAAAAAGAACAAGGAGACACTGAGTGTTTTCTGCATGAGCACATCTGAAAAACATCCAAATTTATATCTGAACTGGACAGCAAAATTTTTGTCTATTCAGACATTGCACTGTTTCATGGTGTGTGCAATCTGCATATGTTGCAAATGCATATAAAAAGAAAATTTCTTCTATTTTCCAGAGTTACTTAATATTTTATGCTGGTCACCTTAGAAAGTGAGTTGACATGATTTGAGGTGTTTTGAAGCAAGTATACAAGCATATATTTGAGGGTAGCATGATTTTTTTAATTTGCTCTTTTAATTGAGTAAGGCTCAAAAGAAGGTATTAGGATGGATCCAAACATGTAATAGCAAAAACATCTTCTGCTACTGCAAAGTCAGTTTTAAGTTCAGTATTATAATCTGTCCAATACCAATCAAGCAAAATTCACTACAAGTTTTGATAATTTCAAGTATGGGACTACAAAACTTAGGGTGTATCTGTCTATCTTTAGTCTTAGGAATCTTATACTGGTCCAGGCTGAAATAGCTGTTTTCTTTGTTTCCTTTCCCAAAATGAATTCAGCATTGAGACTGAAAGACTCTTTTACACCATCTTGAGGTATATAGCTTTTTTAATTTATTATTCATACTCTATTACAATAAAGAGCATCTCCATTCACTCCTGGAGTGCTCAGTAAATCTCAGTGGGTCTGGTACTTCCTAGGGTGGAATACTCTGGAAACTTTGTAATGCTTCTTTCCAGGTGCTGTGTAATTTAGCTCTTTTAAAGAGCATAAAAGAGTTGGACCTACTATCAGAATTGGGTATTTGAAAGGGGTTTGGTCACTACCTTGAAAAGTAACCCTAGTGTTTGAAAGGTTTTATCTTTGGGAAGATGTCTCTACTTTTCTGCCATAATTGGTGCCTGTCAGTGATAATTTGGAATCATTTAATGAATCCCAACAGTTATATTGGGCAAGACAAATTCAAGACTTCTTTTTTCTTTTATGTTTTAAGACTGCCTGATCCTGGTAGGTAATCAGGGAAGACAAGTCTGCTTTTAGTAGTTGCCAATCCAGCAAAATTTACTAGATGCATTTAATAGCTATGTTTTGGAGTTTTACAGTGTCTGAAAAAGCTCAGTTCAAAGGATAGTGATTAGAGAAATTTCCTAGAGTTCATGAACTTGCAGTAGATCTTACATCCCATGATTTATGTCTCTTGACTAATAAATTAAAGAACCCGATGACTTGAAAGGTATTTCCATGTGCTGCTTTGTAGAAACAGGCAGAAAACAATTCCAAGTAATATAAAATTGGTGTCTTACAGAGAACTACACTGTTTAGTATGCTGGAAAGACATTTGATGTTGCAAGGCAGTTAACTGAGGACATGCTGCTGAGGCAGATTTGGGAAGGAGCCCTGCTTTAATCTGAAGGAAATGTAAAGAGGAAAGGAAAGAATACAGTCACCAGATGAAGAAGTTGAAGTTCATACTGTGTGCTTGATCTTGTCTTCCCACATGCATCATAAGTTTTTGCCTCTCTTGGAAAAAATATTTACCATTCCTAGGGCCATATGTGCAACAGATGATTTTAAAAAGTCAGGGGAGAGATCTCCCACTAAAAGGGGATGTAAAACTAGGTAGGGCAATAGGGTATTTAGCAGTGCAAAGTAAGTACAGATGCAATAGCCATCTGCTGTCTGTGCACACTGCAGTCTTAATCTTTCAGGTCCTACTGCCCTTGGACATGTAGCAGGAGCAGCCAGACAGAGAAGCCCAAGCATCATGTTGCTAAAAAACCAGTTGAGTACACAGAAGTACTACACACCAGAAGAACACCATCAGAAAAAAAATGCAAAATTGTCCAGTACCAAGCATCTGGCACACTCTCTTTTGTACTGGGAGCTCAGAGGTCTAGCAGGGCTGGGGCCATGTCTGGAAATGCCTGTAAATCATTTCTTACTTTGCCAAGTTAGAGACTTTAAAATGTCAAAAATGCCAGTGACAGCCTGGGATTTCCCTGTGTGAGCCTCTAGCATGAAAGCTGCTGCCAGCACTTGCACCACACACTGGGATGGGCTGTGGAGAATCCCAGGGAGCAATGAGGAAATCCAGCATCCACAATGGGGTGGTTGTGAGGCTGGTATGGGGCAAAGGAGAGTGTTCAGAGGAGGCTGTGAGTGGGTATCATCACGACTTGGGCAGTCAGAAAGAAAAGGGCAGGCAGGAGGTTCTTCTGCTTTGTCTTCCTGTGAAAGGGTTCTGGTCCTGTGGGTCTTCCAAGGGCTTGGTGTCACCAGCCCCTGCAGATTCATCATGGGGAGTTGTGTTCACAGGTGGGATGTGGTGTGTGAGAGTCGAGGGGAATTGCATGTTGCAAGGGCTTTCTCTCAAGAGCGAGAGGGGAGAGCAGGAGGAAGGTAGCCCAAACCACTGTTGCCTGGGTCCCTTCTCCTTTCTCAGGTCACTCTGCCCAAGATGAGGAGCAAGAAGAAATGGGAATTTCTTTGCTCAGCAACACCACAAGCAAAGCAGCAGCAGCTGTAGCATTTACACCACTGGCCACAGGCACTTTGCAGTGGCTCCTGCTGGCATCTGTCCCCTGGTGTGAAGAGACCTGCTCTAACCTATACCAGGGGTTGGTTGGATGCCACTGGCAGGTCAGGTCAAGCCATCAAACTTTTGGGTTGCTTTGCACCCCTGGCTGACTGCATGAGGTTGCTCAGTCACCCTTTCTACATTCCTCACCTCTAAATGTGTGATGAGGTGACTCACTCCTATTGAATGCACATTTAATTTTATTAGATAGTCATCAATATGTTTCATACGCTCTCTATTAAAGAATTTCATGTTTGTTTCCTTGAATATCTGCTGGAAACAGCTTAGATAAACAGCTTAGACAGGGGAATCTCAGTACCCTTTACCAAAAAAATATCCTATAGGTTGCCTCTTTAAGTGCTGGACGCACATATGGGAGAACTGGGGATGATGAAGTATTCACTCAGATTGCTGGTTTCCGCTGCATTGAAGTCAGAGACATTGAAGGCACTACAGCATTTATAACTGATTTCCTGAACAGTGTAGCAAATAGAGATGAGAGCCCTTTCTTGTAACTCACATGTGCAACAGAAATCACTTAGCTAACATAAATCAGGACTAAATTGCTTTTACAGGCTCACAAAACATTTCTGAAAGAGACAGGATGAGGAAACCATTTGCCACAGTAGAGTATGTCCCCATGATGAGTCCTATTAAAGCTTGATCAAAGAGCCTTATTGGCTTTTCATTAGAGCCTGGTTATGTACAGTTGAAATTCAGCAGTGATTTCAACAGAATAGGCACAGAAATATGCACAGGAGGTAAATTTAAGCAGGATTCTAGACCATCAAAGTACGTGATTAAGGACAATTTAATGTGCTGACTAATGCAGTGTGATTTGGATGTAATTTATCCTAATCCAGTCTGATCTTCTACAGGAGAATATGCTATAAGGCCACAATTAGGTGAGACCAGGGCCCCATCTGGCCTCCTGTCTCCAACAGTGGCTTACAGCCAATACAAGAAACAAAGCAAATACAGAGTGAGCTTCCCTTGTGTATCCTCTCTGTTTCTGGCATTCAGCCGCTATGGGACTCTTCGGGTCAAAACATCCAGAGCATGGAGTACAATAGCCACCATTTATCCTTGCTTCATGAATTTATCTCATTGCTTTTTGAACCCATGCCTAGTTTTGGTGATTACAGTCTAACACCAGTGAGTACCATGATTCAGCTGCATTACATGCAGAAGCTCTTCTCTTACTTTGATTTAAACTGCTGTGCTCCAGCTATTCTTCCTGGTGCAGTAATTCAGCAGCAAAAGTCTTTTTGGACAAGCTATGTCTGGAGTTGGGGTTGAGGCTTGGTAGTCTGTCACTTGGGAGTTTTCTCCTCTTCCTTCCCTCTCTCCATTTCCAAGGACTCTCTGGGATGAGCGTTTAGGGGATGACGTTGTTGATCCCATGAATGTTGTGGTGGAGGTGATGGTATCCAGCCTCCCATGAGCAGGCACAACCTGGCAGGCCATGGGTAATGTCTCCTTTTGAGGAGGTCATCCATAGGGACAGGAGATGGAGAAGACAGTGGCCAGGCACCACACACAGAGCTCTGGGCAGAGTTAGTCTGAAACAGCAGAAGGTGTCCCTGGAGAGGGACAGCAGAGGAACTGCTTGGGCTGCAGTTCAGAAACCCAAATGGACCATGTGGTTGCTAACCAGAGGCTGGACCCACATCTCCTACAGAAACAAGAATTTGAGGCACCCACCCTCAAATCAGGGAGGGCTCAAGAAAATGAAGTAAAGATTCAAAGCCTGTGCAGCCTTCTTAAGCTCTTAATCAGATTCATATGATGTATATGCAAGCTCATTAGCCCGACCAGTTTATAAGGTACATTTGAATTTATGACTCTGATACTCAATACTTAATTTGTAACTGTGATTAGATGCATCTTTTAAACATGTTGTAGCTGCATGTAGATGTTTGTAATAAAATTCCCAAGTGAAGAGCACAACTGGAAAACCTCCACATGAGAATGATTAATTTTTATTAACTTGGTTTTATCACTCAGCATTTATGCTGTAAAGGCTACAATAAATTGACACATGCTTGGTCATTGTAAGACAGAGATAAATTTGGCCTCCCCACAAGGGACAAGCAGGGCCAGTTTAGAGGAGGTGAAGAACACCTCCACCCAGTGTTCTTGCTAAGGTAAATACATTTTTCTGTCCTGTGGAGAAACTTGCCATCTGTAGGAATAAACAAGGTAAACCAGAAACAGATGAGGATGTGACTCTTAGGCAAGATCTTGTTTTTATACTTCTTTCCAGGAAAAACTTGCTATAAACATTTGTGTTCTCTTTTTCAAGGCTGCTGAGGCCTTGCATTGGAGGATCACATGGCGTTAGCTCATTGCTCCAGTGTTCTGCAGCTCCCAGCCCGTGCCGAGCCATCTCTGCCTGGTGCCGGACAGGCTGGGCTTTGCTGTCAGAGCGCCCTGCCCCATATGTCACAGCCTGGTGAAATGCTGAATGTGCGTTTCCAAAGCTCTGTCTTCCTCCAGGAGGATAATTTCATTATAAAAATATAACTGTGAAAAATGCAAGAGGCTAATTCTGCATTTCTTCAGCCTGAGCCAAATACTAAAGTTGCTCTCTGGAGCCAAGCAATCAACTTCACTGCTGAGGAATCTTGGGACAGAAATCTGTGGCATTTCCTACTCATTTACGGAAGGGGTTGGGTGCCTCAAACCCATCTCTTGTCCTTCTGACACCCATTCTACACAAAGAAAGAAATGGTGGCTGCTGCTCTCAAGCACAGTGTGTCCATATGAGGCTGAGATGGCCCATGGGGATGTCACTTGTCTTGGAGCTGTCTGCATCCCCTGCACCTTGGTGGCAGAGCTCAAGCTGTGCTGTGTGGGGCTAGTCTCCAGGATGAGTGCAGAACAGAGGATACTGCCTTTCCTTGTCCTGCATCTGTGCTGCATGATAGAAACCCATGGATTGAGGTATAGGGAGCATTGCTGGAGAGAGTGTCCATCTCCTTCCAACCTTGGCTTTTCTGTGCAAGCTAAGGTTACTGGTATAGGGAAGATCTCTTCTGCACTTAATAAATGAGTTTTCCAGTGTCATGCTTGGCATTTCACAGGGAGAACTTGGGTTCACTTTTACATTGTTGGGTTCAAGCAAGCTGTCAGAAGTCACTAAAACACTAAATCAGGACCTCCAGCTCAGTCCTGGTGAGCCAAACTTAAACAAACCCTTGCTATGTGATGCAGAGAAAGTCACTAAGCAGAAGTATATCGTATATAAAGCTGGACTGTTCTCTCTGCAGACACACTGTGAAGACAACAGAAAGGTGGCAGGAAGGCAGAATCCTCTCTTTTGTTTTGTCCCAGTTCTCTTAAGGATCTGATTGCACAACAGTGGTTTTACCCTTCTTAGCAGAAGCAGAGGCCACATCCAGCTAGTGAGAAATGCCTGGGTTTGAAGTCAGGTCGACAGATTCTGTTCTTGCCCCACAAGTCCCTTTTGCTTGCGGCAAGGAATTCTGGAGTCTCGGGACCACCACAATGGGGCCCTTTCTCACAGGGCTGGAGAGCTCGACCTCTGCTCAGAAAGGACAGATTCATGTTGGAGAGGGTTCCACAATGCAATGATTTATATCAGGAAACGAGCAGAATACTTTCTAAAAAAAAAAAAAAAAAAAAAAGGAAGAAGAAGAAGGAAGAAAGCCTTCATCTGTTTCTTTGGCTCAGGGAAGAGATCAGCTGTGGTTTCATGATATCAGAGGATGGAATGCTGAAGGGAGAAAATGTATGGCTGTGTGCATCCATGTGTTTGAGTTTCTATTCCCAATGCATAACATACAGAGTTAATTTTGCTTAATTACATGTCATATGGGTCTCAGAGCTCAGTGGGAATGGCGATGCCTTCATGCATGTGGTTCAACTTTTGCACTCTGAGTACCATGAGCTGCACTCTCCATGCAGCTCCTGAGTGTTTGGATAATATTAAGGTGTTCGGGTGCTCCTCCAACCATAGTTCTTGGTGACAGACAGGTTCTCAGTCACACCTGGTTTTGTGCCTTGTCTCAAATAGAAAATGTCAGTCTGGCTGTTGAGGAAAATCAGTTAGGAGAGTTCCAAGATGCAAATATATTCTCAAGGCTCAAGTTTCTGTACATGTAAAGAGTAGTAGCAAAGTATTTTTGCATTGGTTTACTTTAAAAATAGTGTCACAGAATCTGATCGCAGTGCTAAGAAAAATAGTTTGTGAAAAAGCCATCTTCATTACTGACTGCAAACTCTAAGTGTTGGGAAGGAGAGAGTGGACTTCCTTGTGAAAATATTTCTGTGCTTTTAATCTGCCTGGCAAATCACTGGTGATTAAATGATAATCTGAGTTGTTTGTTTGAAATGTCTGATATCTCCACCACAGTCTGCCCACACCACTAGAGACTTTTAGGAATTAAGGAGCCTGGGAACAGAAATGACTGCAATGTATTTAAACATGAATTAACAAAAGCCAACAAATACAGAACAATTTCAATTTATGTATTAAAATACTCTTGAGGATACAGACTGACCTCCATTACTCAGGGTTTGTCACTGTCTCATCTCCTTTGGACAGCAAATACTAAGAAAGAGACAGAAAGATGATTTACTCTTGCTTCAGCTTCTGTCTGGTCTGCTGCAATGTCTGCTGTGCAGCTCCCCCAGCCGTGCTGCTCCGTGGGTCTGACAGCTCCTCATGTTTTGCAGGCACTGTTTTCTCTCATAGTTGAAACTCGGGGTTGTCTGAAATCTTTGGTAAATGAGTTGAAGCTGAACCTTGCATTACTGACAGGCAGAGGCCCTGGGCTAAAGTGTGACGTATCTGGAAAAGGAGGAATCCCAGAGAGTGAACTTTCTGCATCTGCTGTCCCACAGCAAGGGGGAGAAGCTTTTAAAAGAGCCTTTGCACCATGGGTCCCACAGGGATGAGGTCCCCTGATTGAACCCATCACCTCCAAGGGAAGCTGCTCCTGCAGGAGGCTTCTGCAGACTTGCCAGATCTCCACAGGCAATGCAGGAGAAACCCTCTGGGACAGATACAAATCAAAGTGAATTAGGAAACAGATAGGCACAATCTGTTGCCAATGCACCTAGTCACCTCCAGTCTTCTCCACTTGGAACATTTCTTAGTCTCTATTGAACAAGTGTCAGGATACTCCTCACTTTTTAAACAACTTTCCGATTGTGCCGCTGTTTGTGTGTATCTGTATGTATTTAGATAGATCGAAACACGTGTACACACACATCAGTGTTTACTAACTCTCAGTGAATAACAGCAGCAAAGTCAGTCCCTAGAGAAAAGATGTGCCATAAAACTTTTCCATAATATTGTTAGTATAACCTTCATATTTAAATTAGATTGCAAGTGACATATTAACTCAACATAAGATATTTTTTATGATTCGGAAATTTCCAGACTGACTGTGGATGGCTTAATGTGGTAACAAGGCAGTCAGCTCTATAGCAATGTTCATGGTCTTCCTAGATTAGCTAGATTTCAAATTAGTAATATTATCCTGGGGTAATGCTGATGAGAAAGGAGATCCAGCTTCCCTCTCCTTTGTCACTGAAGAAGAGTGTATCCAGCTTGTGTGATGTCCTTGACGCCAGCGATGTTTTAATACCATTAGCAGCAGGAAATATTTTCCTTGCCAGTAATGAGGCTCAGTGTCAGCTAAAGGTGGTGCCCCACAAGAAGACTTTAAACAAAATTGCTATATTTTAGTTCAAAAAAGGCTAGAAATACGCTATTTTTGAGAAAGGCATTTGTTCAGTATGGAGTGATCCTGGCTAATGAAGAAGGGACCTGCCAGAGCTACTTTTAGTTCCACCTGCTGCTTTCATTGTTACTCTTGCAGCTATGGCTGGCAGTGGAGTTAGGATGGTGGTGTCTGTTCTCATATAGAAATGGAAAGAGAATGGAAATAGTGTGTGAATAAAGATGAAAAGATAACAAGAGCAAGAGCTGAAAACAACGTCGGCTTCCCTATGTAGCTAAAGATCCAGCAATGATTGTACCTTTCCTGGGAAGGGTTTTTCTTCTGCAACACTACATTTTTTGTCTGATCTAAGGGCTAACAGCATGCCAGGTGCAGTCTGGGTTTCAGGAGAAGATCAGAGTTTCTACTTGGAAATTTTTACAGTTAAGAGAAACAATTAAATAATTTCCTTTATTGGTTTGGAGACATAAACCAATACTTCCGCCTCACACTAATGCTTCACTGAAAACAGTGAGGCTGAGAGGTATTAACCTTATATATCATCACTTGGGAGAGGGAAAATACATCAATGAATCATATGCAGGATAGGAAGATACTAAAAAAAAAATAAACATGGAGTCAGACAGGGCTCCTTGCTGCTGCTGCTGCTATTGCAAAGCAGCAGCACAGGCTTTCTTCATTAGCAGAACAGAGGTGAAGAATATGCACACAAAGAGCACTTTGCACAGCCAGAGAGATTATTTGCTGTATCTGCTTTGCTTTCTACTTCAGCAGTACTTTTTTTTTTTTTGCTGTCCTTGCTGGGAGAAACAAGTTTTGGATTTCAGAGTTTCACTGGGGAGATGAAGATTTTATTTCAAGCTCCATTTTATTTGATACTGCTTTCCCCTGACTTAAGGAGTGAAATGTGGGTGTAAAAAAAAGTGACAAGACAGGTAGACATGGGGTACCTGGGTTTTTTTCAGGAACTCCAAAATCAGAACCCAATTAAAGTTGACTTTAAAACTTACAGAAAGACTAAATGAAAGAGGAAAACTTGCCCCATAGGTTGATGGGCTTTTCTTTTTCTTTCATTAAGCCTTGTGAATTGGGTGGTGGTAGTGATGCAAATAACTATATTACAATGATAAATTAATTTCTTCTTATTAACTATGTCAGTCAATTACTACCTCATTTCTCATCATGTGAATTGAGTTCCACATGCCAAGAGAGCTGTATTGACAGCTCCACAAAGCTCCAGACTGGTGTGGGAGCTAAACTGGGGTAGAGTAGAGGACTACATTTTGGGGACTGTACCATCCCTGGCTTGGTCTGAGGGATGTCTGTTTCAGGCACCATATAGTAGGCATTATATTTGCATATGATACCACTTCTGTAGAGGAAGCAACTTATTCATGAGCAGTAGCATCATCACATCAAATACAGCTGCAGATATGGCTGAGAAAACAACCATTTAATTGAAGCAGAAATTACACTGGGAAATTAAAAGAGGGTGCAAAAAAATTCCCAAGTAATTATTACTCACTGGAAGTAAATCCTAGACATGTAAGGCATGGGGATGCACACAAAAATCTGGGAGAAACAGAATTTATGGGTAGACATAACTTTGCCCTCAAGACGTGTTATTTCTACAGCTGAGTCCCCAAACTCACTTTAAGTAAATAGTTTGGGATAATCCTTCTCTGATCCTCTGGAGGACAGAGCAAGCTGCAAGAGACAAAACCCCACTTCTGACAGCCCGGCCCCCCAAAATGTAGAGGCTACTGCCCGCCCCTCTGGTGGGATCCTTGCAAAGACAACCTGCCACCGGGTGATTTTGCCACCATTAACACTGCCATGTGTGCGGGGTGTGGCGGTACTGCGGGCACTGTGCCCGCACAGCGATGCTGCCTCTGCCCAGGCTGTCATTGCCGGGCTCCTGCCCCTGCAGACCGTGCCAGGGCTGGGTCTGACAGGCTCCGGAGAGCACCGGGGGGAAGCACAGCTATCGCCAAGTATTTTTGTCCTCAGTTTTGCTTATCCCTAATCAGTTCTTGCAGCTCCCGTCTGTAATTTCTTCCCCTCCTACAGCAGCTGTCTGGGGTTTCAGCTGTTCTGCATGAGTAGAGGTGCCAGCACCTTTTAAATCACTATGGAAAAGTAAGGGTGCATTTTTCTATCCTGGATGAAAGAAGAAAGGACAAAGTTTGCGGGTTGTTTTGGTTTGTTTTTTTTTTCCTTGTGCTTTCCAAGTGCTTGTCAGGGATAACTAGGAGAGGACTGGAGATTATTCACAAATTAAGTAGCCTCCTGACTGCCAGCCACGCCAGCTCAGCCTGGAGCAGCCGCATCCCTGCAGCAAGCAGTTCATATTCCCGTTCCTCTCCGGGGGGACGTTAAGGGTTAATTCAGTAGCTGTTCGTTTAATAGCACAATTTAAAGGGGGAAAAATGACACCCCTCTCCCCTGCCTTGCTGGTTGTGGATGGTTCGCTCTGCCTGGCTGATCACATGCTCCCGAGCCCCCGGTGCTGCAGCAGCCCCAGCTGGTGCTGGTGCTGGTGCTGGTGATGGGCCGGTGCTGCCCGGGACGCCCCCGGCCCCCGCCCGCCCATGCCCGGCCGCCCTCACCTCCGCTTTAAGGGAGGGAGGGCGCAGCAGGAGCTCTTAAGCATATGGGTGGAAATTTGGGAGGCACCCGTTCGTTCTCTCACCACTGTTTCCAGCTCTAACCATGTCTATTTGTTGTTGTCTTTTTTTCAGGGACTATGGATCTTCAAAGAGAAAATCAGGTAAGCCATCAGGCTTTTTATATGTACTGCATGATTCTAGAGAGGAACTTACCCCCTGCTTTCCCCTGTTAAACCATCTATTTATTTTGTGTGGCATTAAATTGTGTAGCAGTTTAACTTTTTGTTGCTGAATCCTGCTGGAGATAAGCATCAGTTTCTTTCCTTTGCACTGGAGAGACCCACCTTATATAGTATTGCAGTTAAAATGACTGCTCTTCTCTGACTGTATTTATACAGCTCCATCAACAGCATGAGTTGATAATTGTATTACATTTCTTTCTCTTTCATTGCAAATGGTCAAAATGCAGAGTCAGAGTTGGGGTTCTTTTCTGGAGTGGAAGGGCATCTTTTTCTGTGCTAGTTTGAATCTTTTATCGTGCTTTTCCAAAAGCCTCTGGTGAGGCTTCTGATGCAAAATGTTCTGTGTCTGGGTTTGGGCTGCCTCAAAGGCTGTACCTCAGTGTTTTGCTTTTAAAATCCTGGATTGAAATGTCCTATAAAACCCTGATTTGAAACTATGTAAATCCAATTTTTCCCCTCCCCATGTTGCTCTTAGTGATTTTTACAGATGTGTTTTCAATAGGGATGTGTAATTATGGGCCTCTGGGTCTGGCTGCTCTGAGCTGGATGTGTCAGGGCTTTCTATTTTTTAATTTTTTTATTTTTTTCCCCAAGCAGCATTGAGCACCTGCAACTCTCATTGACTTTGTTTGGAACCTTGGATGCTTCAAATTGCATTCAGGGCATCCAAAGAGAAGCCTTTCAAACCAATAGTGACTCCTGGAAAACTCTGGCTTGTGTGCAGGGAGGGGAGGATTTTTTCTTCTTGCTTTTTAAGATGATAAAGGAATACTGCAGTGGCTTGGTCTCTGGGAGGGAAAGGAAGATGAATGTAACATGCTTTACTCCAATGACTATCACTGCCTACATTGATTGTTGGTTAATTATGAAGGCTTTTAAGCTGCCATCCTGTAATAAGCTAAGTGATGCACTAAAGAGACCCTGTTGCTTAACCCCAATGGCCTGTGCATCAAATGGCAGCTACCTTTGCAGTCCAATACTTTTGGTACCTTTCCCTGAATTTCCCTGAGGTGGGGTGTGGTAATGAAGAGGCAAGTGTGGTACAAGGTGCTGGCCCTACGCAATAAACTAGGGCACGCTTGGTCTTCTTAACCTCCTGCAAAGCTTCTGTCTGGGCTGCACTTCTAGGAAGGACTTCCTAAATATAAGTGTTGTTCACAGGAGCCCGTGAATTCAATTGACAGCAGCACCTTCTCTAGAGGGGCTGACCTTAAATAAAAAGCTCCAAGTGACTTGGTAGAAGGCAGAGCTGAGTGTGGGAGTTCCTGCCTCAGCCACATCCTGAGCACTGGGGGCTTTGGGGCCATGTAAAAATCTAAAAAACGTTGCTGAAGTCTCTGGGAAAACCTGATTTAGCACTGACCTGGAACAGCATTAGGAGACCTGGAGAGCTTTGGGCTCAGTGCACCAGTTTACATGAAAGGGTATTGCAATTCATGCACAAGAGATGCGAGGAACTGCTTTGGGAGTGGAAGGAAACTGCTGCCTCTTCATTCCTGTGGCTCTGGGGGCAAGTTGGAGCTGATCTGCCATGACATGAGAAAAGCGATTAAGTTGAGTTAGTGTAGCTGAGATGTCATTTGTGGATGCTCTCCCCTGCTGGACTCTTTGGCCCCCTGCCCTGAGAACCCCAAGTGACATGGTCATCCATCCCTGCAAGGGGCACTCAGGTCAGGCTCCCTCCTTTGGCTGTCCCAGCTCTCCATGCTGCCAGCTCTCCTTCTGGGACTCTTTCCTCTTCTCTGCTTTTTGGTGCTGGGCTGTTTGTGCAGCCAGGGCTTGGAAACAGTGTGGCTGAGGGACACTCTTTCTCTACTTACCCCATACAAAGAGGAATGTGAAGCAGCTCTCTGAACAAATTGAGCTGCATAAAGGGACTCTGTTCTCGGCCATCTTCTTGCTTGATTTTAGAATGGCAGAGGAATGCTTCCTTCTGTTTGGAGCTAGATGTTGTGGGAGTGTGCATGCAATGAGCAAAGGAATATGCCAAGGGAGTCACCAGTTACAGCCTTTAACAAAGACCAGCTTTATGACACTTGAAAAAAGGGATAGGGTAAATAAGTAAGATTTTCATGATTGCTGTGAGGGTCTTTTAAGATAACAAATAGCTTTGAAATGCAGTTTCTTCCATAGGTGCAGATCATGGAACTACTCCCATCTTTAAACAAGAGACACATAGGCATTTTTAAATGCAAGCACCTCCCAACAAATGAGACCTTATGAATATCTTGTGTCTTGACCAAAGAGGTGCTGGGCAAGGCTGTTGGGCGTGAGCACAGCTGTCCCACACTGTCCGGCAGGAATCCCACAGCTGCTGTGTCTCAGGCATGTGCAGGCATGACACGAGCATGGCTGATTGCAGAAACATTCGGAGAATGCCTCAGACAGCCAACGTCACCTCTACCCTGACCTCTGCCTTGCCAGAGTGAGTGTCTTAGCTAGCCCTGTGCTCACCCCTTAGAGCAGGGAGAAACTGGGTAAGTTCAGAGTTTAATAGGAGTTATGGAAACATTTACCGCTGCAGTTGATGCTGGTTGTAAACATTTCAGACCTTCTGAACCAAATGCAATAGCGTGGCACGTCCTTAGCTAAACAAAAGGGAGTCTTGTGCCGATCTGGGGCATCTCTGCATGCCAGCCCTGAGCCAGGCTTCCTCTTGTGCAACGGGCTGTGTAAACACACAGCCCTTTGCTTGGATGTGATCTAATTATAAATGCTTAAACCTGCAGCCAGCTCGGAGACCTGGAGCTTCCCTGGGGCTCTGGGAAGGCACAGGCGTTTGCTGTGGCCTGAAATGCCACATGTGCTGGTACCTTGGACTTGGGGGGCTTTATCTGACATGCTGCAGAGCTGCTTCAGAAAGCTGCCTTCATGTTTCCAGGCAATTGAATTGTTGCTCTATGACCATCTGTCAGTGCTGGAGAGCCCTCAGTACAACTGTGAGGAGTGGTTACCACGGCATATTCTGTACACTTGCAACAAATGGTCTCTTCTTGGTCCACCCAAAGACCCTCTGCAGCAAAATGGGAAGGAATTATTTTTCAAGCTCCAGTTTGTCATTTGCATTAGCCAAGTGAACAGCTACTCGTTTGTCACTCAAAATAGGCATTACTTCTATGCTGGCATCCATTGTGTGGGTTTTCTGTCCTCAAATCAAAGTAAGGGTAGAATTGCTGCAAGTCTAGGAATGGATATTTGTATGGTACATTACAAGCCACAGATTAGCTTAATCCATTCTGCAAACCCTACCAGCTACCATCTGTGCATGGTGAACTAATTAACCCTTGAGATATCTGCTAATCCTGATGTGGCTTATAAAACCAGTTGGAGTATGTTTCTCCCCTAAAAATGTCATTGTGTCCCCTGCCCCACCCCACAAACCCCCTTGCTGGCTAGAGCAAGCTGCAGACTCCTGGTGTAAGATCTTTCCCTGTCCCCTTGCTGAGAATCTTTATTGGCTGGTTTCATGCCAAAGCTGTCAGATCCCAGTCATGAAGCTGAAGCAAGCATCTGGGACCTGGTGTTTGGTGGTAAGAGAGAGCTGGTGTGGGCTTCACAACTTTTCTCCATTGTGTCTTAGTGCTCCTCAGCTACTGAGAGGATCCTCTTTGCTAACTGAGATCAGATCCAGCACAAGAGGTGCCTTCAAAGTGATCTCTGCCACCTGCCTTGTAGGTGACCAAGCCCTTGTGGTCATGACTTTCCATGTGCCTGGGCAGGAGCACTGCTGCCCACCCCCCCTCTGAATTCATAACCAAACTCCTCCCTGCTCAGACTGCCCAGCTTGCTGCTGGGGCACAGCTGGCTTCAAGCCATTGCTTGGTGGCTTCCTCTGGCACCTTGTTGCTATACTGTAGGATGCTCCTCCAAGTGAGGAGGAATAAACTTCAATAATACAGAAGTTATGACTCCCTCAGTCCTGCAGTGTCTCCTTTCCGTCATTGTTCAGATCCTGTCTGCATCGAGCTGGCTGTGCTTTGGCTGAGTTTGGCAGCTGAAGTCTATTTTAAATAGTGCCTGTAATTGAGCACTTAGAATATTAACTTAACAATTTGGTTCAAGCCAGTGTTGCCTCAGGATGCTGATGAGGCTTCCTTGAATGAGTAAACCATCTTTCAGCTGGGTTCCCCTGTCCAATTTTTGGAGTAGCAAGATTATGGGTTCACACAGCCAGCAATCACTGCTTTCTTTCCCTCCTGTAATCTAAAACTAGGAAGGATATATCTGCTGGCAAGTAAATAAAAACTTCAGAGTCCATTGGAAGACACTTCACAAACTTTTTATAGAAACATCTGCAATGCTTTCTTTTCCCTGAATGAGGAAATTGCTAAGCAGAGTTGAGAGAGTTGCAGCAATGACAGAAGTAGGGCCTCAAGCGAGAAACAAGCAGATTGTTGTAACAACACCAAGGGTCCTCGTGGCTGATCCCTTTGTGGGATGCTGCCTAGGAATTATGGGTGGAGCTGGTGGCCAAAGTTGCTTCCTTGGCTTTATTCTTCATTACTAGAGAAACCTTCTTCCTCACCCTTATGCACTAAGGATGTGCACTCTGCCAGCTTCAGGGAGTTGCCTTTATTGCTGTTTCTTTGCATTATCAGGGATAGGTTTTTTTCTGCTTCCTTTGTAATTACAAAGGGAAATGGCTCAACTTGTGGCTTTTTCTGTCCTTACAGCTGAGCTATGCTCATCACTTCAGAGCTTAACCTTTCTGATCCTGTCACACGGCAGGTGTCTAGCCTGCACTTAGAGCTCCATGGCCTGTCTTGTTCTTTTTCTTTTTTTTTTTTTTCCCTTTTCATAAATGAGCTTTATTTTCTTGACTTAGTCTGAGCTGTCTGCTTTAAGACAATATGGAGAGAATGAATTGTGTGTGCCACCCATTTTGTGCTTAATCATTCAGTGGGGTCACAAATGTGTGAGCCCCCAGCTGGACCAGCAGGGCTGTGTGGCTGGAGCTATTTTTACCTGTTGCAGGACTGAGGTGGTGACCCTGGGAACAAAGCTTGGTTGATGCAATTGAGTGTGGAGGTCTCTGCCAGCTCCACAGGCCTGCGGCAGGCATTTAGCTACACGTGGGTAGAGGGAGAGAAGGGAATGTACAGCCTCCAGCCCTGGCAGGTGTTTTGTAATATTTGTGGGAAATGGCTGCAGTAGAGGGAGAAGGAAGGACCGCTCCAAGAGACACATACTGTTGCCTTTCCTTTGCCTTAAGGTTGCTGCAGCATTGATGGGATGTCATCTGGAGTGGTGGATGCCCTTTTAATATTGGAACTGGGGGCATGCCTTAACTAATCCAGCTGACTGTGAAATCTGTCTCAGTTTTACCTTCTCAGTCAGAAGAACTCTCTCAAGTCTTTTAAATGGGTTCTCAAAGAAGCCAAATCTAAGTGCGTTACTAAAGAGGCTGAAAAATCCAATTAACTACCATGGGCAATCCCAGCATGAGGCAAATGCATTTTATGTCAGGGTGGCCACTGCAGCAGATGCTTGAGGCTACTTGCCCCAAGCAGGCAGTTGGTCACTGCTTAGTGAATCTGAGCCCAGGTGATAGCAACAAAGCTAGAATGTGGTTTTTAACTCAAATGTTACTTTGAGTCATTCTGGTCTCATGGTGTTTGTCTCTGAAGTCTGTCTCCCTACAGTCCCTCTGAAAGCTTTAGCTTGGAACATTTTTTTTGGGTTGCCTTTTTTTTTTTTTTTTTTTTTAAGGTGGTGAATAGGGATGCAAGTCTGTCCAAGCCCATGGCAAGGTCCCAGGAACATCTTAAATCCTTGTAAGAAATCTGTGGTATGACATGATCCCTGTGGACTGAGGCATGTGCTCTTGTGTTTATCCTGATGAATCACACGTGTGCACTGTGCTCCTTGCATTGTTTCCTACAATTAGGGCAGAAGCAGTAATGGTGGACTGGCTCCTTGGTGCCATTTGGCCTGTTGATGAGGATGGCTGGATGAGATCGTTTGCCAGTCACTATTTTGTAACTTCACAAGCATGTACTGACAAGATTGCTCCTGATCAGAAATCAGGATCTGTTCCCTCATCATACGATTAACCTTCTTGGCTGTCTGTACTAATTGCTGCATGGAATTTAAAAACAGCAGATTCTGGCAGAACATTTTGGTTCTCACATAGCTGTTTATTGTTGGTTTTTTTTTTTTTTCCCCCTTTTCAGGAAGATAAAGGATTTAGTAATAAAAGAAGGACAGTGTAGGCAAAAACATAGCAATTAAGGACCAAACAAACCTTTTCATTTAATTACTGGGGATATACATCTTGGGCCTGGTTCTGGAAGAAGTTAGTAGTTAGTGATCTCAATGTGCATCTTGAGTTCAGTCATCGATGACAGAGTTTCCTCTTCTTATGATAAAGAATTATTCTTCCTCAGGTAGGGAATTTGCTAAACTTTTGATCAGTTTGTTGGCTTTTGCTTGATGCAGTTATTCCCCAAAGACCAAACTTTCTTTCCTGTTTTTTTTTTTAAAAAGATTGTTGTTTTTTTTTTTTTTTTAACAAGTTCTTCATATAATTAGAAGAACATCCATTCTGTGGGTTTGGGTTTCTTTCCAAGGCAAGACTACAGCTCTTGGGCTCAGGTGCACTAGCAGAGAGCAGGATTTGAGGAAGAACTGCTGCTAAGTCAGGCAGATTTCATGTCCTTGCAGTATCTGTATGTGTGTGACCCAATTCTGCATCTTCAGTCAAGATGTGAATCTGTCCACTCCAATCCCACACTTCAAATCCAGTCTGTAGTATTCTGGCAGAAAGAAGCTGATCTCACATGTCTCCTTGTACACCATATTTTTAAAGTCACTGCTTAAACTGAAGTGCTTTGGACTTCTGCCTGAGGCTACTGAAGAGAAGAGCAGATAGGAGACTTTATTCCACACTGGTTCAGTTTTCTGCTGACAGGACATGTGGCCCATTAGATGTATAGGATCACTGTCATCTTCTGGGTGGCCCATATGCTGGGGTGGGAGGAAGATGGGCTAAGAGAGAAAGAGATGTTTGTGTGTGGTGTGGGTTTTTTGTTTTGCTCCTTGGCTTTTAAACTGAAGTGTGGGGACAGGGTGCAAGATGAGGGAAAAGAATGTGTTTGTGTTCTTTGCTGTTCCCAGTTCAGCACTGGCACTGCAGAAAGCCTTGTGTCCAGGAGAGAGGGCAGGGAGACTGGGCGCAGGGAGGGCTAGAAAAATGAGGTGTGGCTTGAGCACAGCCATGGCAGAACAGCTTGAACCCTGCAAATGCCTCAGAGAGTCTTCAGCCAAGAGCCAAGAAAGCACTTGGTACCTTCGGGGATATAATGGCATTTCTCTTGGTTTTAAGGAAGACTCTATTCTCCATCTGCTACTGTTCTGCCTTCCTCTTCTGTCTGTCAGTGGCAGATGGTATTAACGCTGCCTGCATGGGTTCTTCCTCTCTTGCACAGAGAGTACTGGTATTTTGATTTTGGCATGGTAGATAAGGAAGGTGAGAAGTGCATTTGGGAGCTGGAGCGGAGGGTGATGATCCTCAGCCACCACAGGAATCTGTATGTGGCACAGATGGGTCTGGCTGGCTGGGAAGAGTGGATAAAATCTTCCCTGGGCATTTTGGGTAATTTAGTCTCAGGCTGGTGAGCACTTGAATCTCTCTCCTGAGATTCTGGAAAGCTGTATGTAGGGTGTGTGTCCTTAGTCTGTTGAGAGCACTCACCCGTAAAATAGTGCTCCCTAAGTGCCTCCAGCTGTGTGTGTGGCTTCACACCTGTCCCATTCTAGCTGGCCTGTGTCCAGGCTGCGTGACAGGACAAATCCTCTCTGGTTTACTCTGAATGGAGTGGCTCACCTAACCAGAGATGGCTGGAAGCATTACTTACAGGGGTGTCCAGCAGGAGTTACAAAGTATGCACTGATTATTGGCTGTCTCTGCCTGGACACACCAGTACTGCTAAGTGTTCTGTGCTTGGCAGAATGGCTGCTTCACAGTTGGGACTTGACTCTTGCTCCATTTTTTGAGCCACACATGAATCCCAGTACGTGTGCATACCTGTGAGTTTCCAAGTGCAACGTCTGGGGCTTTTCTGCCCTCCTCCTTGGCAGTGCTGGAGGCTGGTTTTTTCCTCAGAGGGGTGATGCTCTCAGTTTGTACAGCTGTAGATGTGGATTAGCATTCAGATATTCTAGGCACTTCCCAGAAAAACTTGGAACTGCTACAAAACTGTATGTGCAGGGGCTGTACCAGAGTGATCATGTGGGAAACAATCCTCACTTGCCATGTGGAAAGAGTTAATGGGAGCTGTGGCTGCCAGAACAAAAACTAAACAGTCCTGGATACTTCTGGGTCTGCGAATGGGATTAAAATGGGTTTTTACAGAAGTAAACAGGGTGGAAAATTGGGACTAAGTTTTCTTTGCGTTTGTACTTTTAGAAAGGATGAAGGACTGGATGAGGTTGTGAAAATGCAGCTGTGAGCGTGTCACTGTGCAGTTTGTCAAGCACACGATCCTCTGGCGCCCCGCTCCTCCGTTCCAACTCAGGAAAGGGCTCCCTGGTTGTGGATTTCTCCCCTGCAGGAGTGAGTTATCCAGATGATGAATTTCTGAGGCACGCTCGAGTCACGTGAAAGCCAGATGTGAACATTTTCCAAGCAGCGTGTGCGGGTCTAGTGTACACCAGGCTACGTGGCAAGTGGACGTGGTCTGAAGTTGGTCTGCAGCGTGGTGGTGCCGGGGAGGCCAGGAGCCCCACAGCAGCTCCCAGTGGGATAATTTCTGCCAGGGAAGGAGGAGGATGCTGGCTGTGCTCGTCACTGCAGCTCAGCACCTCTGCCCCCACCCCCTGCACTGACAAACCTTCCCCAGGCTGTTTGTGATGAAGCTGAACTTGGTGAATAGGACTAAAATTAAAGGCCTTAGTTAATGCCTGCTGCCAATCCTCTTACTCAGACACTTCAGCTGGATTTGCATGTTTGATAATCTACTAGTCAAATATTTTTTCAAGATACAGCCCTCTTGAACAGATGGCATGGGGAGTGGAGGTGATGTTCAGCTTCAAGTGTATAGAAGAGGAGGGATTTCTGCAGGGGTGAGAGGTTTACTTCAAAATGTGGTCTCCTATTGGGGGGAAAAAATAATATATGTGTATCCTTCAAGGACTATCTTAAAACGATTGCTTTAAACACGATGCATCAGCATCCCACAGACATAAGAGCAAGGAAAGCTTATTTAAGCTGTCCTGATGTGGGACAGCTGCTTGCCCAGAAATTACAGTAACAAATGAATCTGTCATTGTGGTACCTAAGAAGTATAATGTCTTACCAGGCCCACCCTGGGCCAGGCACCAGCCACAAGTGTTGGTTTTATTTAGGCCTTTCTGGAGCCTGGGGGGAGAAACATCAATGGTACAGTTCAACAGGGTGCCCTGAGCAGGACAGTGTGAGACAGATCAAAACACTTGAAACCTTTCTGTGCCATCCTCCCATTTCTCTGACTATCCATTGTTCTCTGCCTAGTTGAATGAATTAATTGTGTGAGCCAAGAATGCATGGCAATGGTTCTAGTTCGGATGAAGGCTCATCTGCACTTTTCCTCTTTCCAGCCATGTTGTAAAACTACTCATAGACTCTGTATCAGAGTAATTCTCTGGTAAAAGTACTTCAGTTTCTGGGGGAGCTTAGCAACACCAAGTATTTGTCTTCCTCCCCTAGTCCAGTACTGTCGCATTTTACTGCCTTCCCATTTAACCAAAGTGTCAAGCCCCAGCTGAAGGGGAAGAGACTTGAGGAGAGAAACCAGGAGACAGGCTGACAAAGGATGGTCAGTGGGTCTGGGGGATGGAGGTCTTGGAGGGTATGAGCATGGTGCACTGTCTGCAGATGAAAGCAGAAACAAGCCCCACAGTTCTGGAGTTCCTCACTGAGCTTTCTGCTCTTGACTGCCCAGCCTCACCTTGTCAGGAGGAGATGGAGGGAGGAGGTTGTTCCTTTGCTTGTCTGAGGAATGCAGAAAGGAAGCAAGGAGGGGAAAAGTGGAGGCAAAATCCCAGCAAGACTCAGTAGACTGAGCCTGGCTCTTTGGTTCTTTGCCTGCTTGGGGCAGTAAGGTGTCCCACCTGAGCCCCCCAGGACAACAACATAGTGCTTAATTTATACCAACTCCTTGGCAGGCTTGTCTTCCAAAATGTAAACTGAAATTCAGGCTTAACTTCTGTTTTCTGTTCTGCCATATGTGATGAACATCGCAGCCAGCAAGGCTCTAGGCCAA
Source organism: Corvus cornix cornix (assembly GCF_000738735.6). Classification (NCBI taxonomy): domain Eukaryota; kingdom Metazoa; phylum Chordata; class Aves; order Passeriformes; family Corvidae; genus Corvus; species Corvus cornix. The sequence continues at coordinate 12,110,120 of NC_046336.1, forward strand.
TTCTAAGAAGTGGACACGTCTGAGGAACAGTGTGGTCAGCCCACTCCTTGCTGACTTTTCAGACACCACTGTTGGGACGAGAACACGCCTGTTCTTCAGCAGAAGCATTTCTTTCCCCTAGCTCCAGTCTGAGGAATCACTGATTGCATTGTTTATTTTCTTCTCGCTCCTCCAATTAAGACAGGAAAGGTGTAAGTCTAGAAAATGAGTCTGCAAAATGCTCAGCTGCACTCATGGAACAGATCACTGTTGGAAACAGACCAGGTGTCAGTATCTCTTCAGCATGGCCACTTGTTCTTATAATCCTTCTTTCAGTAATTTAATTTGCACCTTAACAGCTGAGAGATTTTGGTACTCCCAGTTGATGTTAAAAGGTAGGGCTTCATGAGAACAAAATAGTTTTGTTAGTTAGATGGCCCTGGGACTGTTATTTCCTGTGGAAGGCAACTTCCAAAGAACAGGCCATACCTGTATAATTAAACTCTTTGCCCTCCAAAGCAAGGTAGCCACATCCAGATCACTTGTAGAGACCTGCCTTTGGCCCATGCTAACTTCTCAGCTATGCACAGAAATCATTTGGGGCAAGGGTTACATGGCCAGAACTACAACCATGCTGAGACTCGTGACCAGTATGATCCAGTTCCCCAGAATTACTGCAGGACTATTGTTGGGAAATATGTAGCTTAACGTGCTAGACAGCTATACAGACATTCATTTTTAAAAAGCTTGTTAAAATGGTCCCTGATAGCCCCAGCAACATGAAACCTGTGATTCTGTAGGAGAGTGTCCCTCCTGGTGCTGGCAGCAGTGTTAAATAATGGATGCTGGGCTCAACACTGAACTGAAAGTTTCAGACAGTCTAACTAACAAAAAGAAACCTGCTGGTTTCTACAAAACAAATCAGTAGCTGCTGTTAAAATGCCCATGGAGGAGGAGTTTCTCTGCACCTGCTGGGGCAGGGGCCCACCTGGATGTGCAGTACTAATATGTACCATGAATGTAGCATCTGGATTTTGGTAGCATTGAGCTCGTGCATTCGATTCTAGACTGGCTCCAGCTATTGTAGGTTTTTGTGGAAGCTCGCTCTGCTCTAACTCTACTCAAGACAAATAGCCTGCTGCTAAAATGAGATGAGTGGAGCTGTATCACAAGCATAAAGCATTAGTCCCCAGCAGTCTGGCGCCTGTTCTCTTGCCAGTGGTGGGAGGAGCAGCAAACAAACCAGTCTCACTGGCAGCAGAAAGGCTTCTGCTGAAACCTAGAATAATGTTTCATGTTCACCATAGCAACCAACTTAATTTTGTCTTCATAGCTTTTTGCCCCTTCAACCCCTCCCTTTTCTTTTGCACCTGAGGAACCTCCTTGACCTGTCTGAGGGTTGCCCAACTCTGTCATGGCAGCTTGGAAGCAATGGAATTGGGTTCAGCAGCCACTTCCAGTGACATGCCTGCTGTGCTGCTATTTCTGTGCAGTGTGGCTCCGAAGGAAAGCCTTCTCTGTGCTCTTCACAACTGCCTCGGCCTCGTGGCTTAGCTGTAATTTATGGATCCATGTTCCTTTTGAGCTTTTTAAAATAATTCTGGTAGGAGGAGTTTGTTCTGGCTCCAGCTGAAGTCGGCAGCAGGGGCTGTGGGGACTGATGTTAAGAGCAGAATTGGGATGCCATTGCCCTAGGAGTGGCCTGCTTTGAGTAGGCAACCTTAATTTTCCTTCCAAATACTGAGATTCCCCCCCTGCACTTCCAAGTCATCTGAGACCAGCCGGTGTTCAGCTGTGTGGCAGTGGGGGAGAGGAGTGGCAGGAAGCAAAGGTTTGTTCACTTACTGTTACCAATCCCGTTGGAAACCAGGTCCAAGCCCCATGCAGAATTCCAGTAAAACCCTGTCCTAAAGGGGAAACCTGGGGCCGTTCAAAGCTTGTGTTTTGTTGGCTCAGGCACAGCATGTTTCTGAGGCCTCTGACCTCCTCCCCGTACGCTGGCTCCTGCCGCGGCTCTTCGTTTGAGCTCTCTGTGAAGTGGAATCTATCACTAATGTCTGATATTTTTATTATTTGTAGGGGGGACTCTTAAAAGCTGGTAGCAATTAGAGCTTAAATGTCTTGGAATAAAAAAAAAAAAAAAAAAAAAAAAAATCCCCAAGAAGGAAGTTTAATGCTAAGCAGATGTGCAGGAGCAGCTGAAATATGCTGGCTGTCTTCTGCTTCAGAAGCAACCTCATCCACTTCTAGCTGCTGTCAGGCTGGGGCAGCTGAGAAGTGCTGCTGCTTTTATGCTGCTTCCTGGGCTGGGAAGCCCACACTGCTGACCTGTGGGATTGTTTACCAGTTAATATTTATATTGCCCTTCTATTCTGGCTTAAACCAATAGTTTTGACAAGGAGAAAAAAAATACTTTGTTTAAAAAGAAATTTTAAAAAAACATTATAATGGCTAACAGAATTGGTTTATTTATGGTGAGATCTCACATGGGTGTCTGTAGATATGGCTACTGTGGATCTAGGTTTAAGCTCTCTTCTTGAGCAGACAGATCCAGAGTATCCCTAAACTTGTGTTAAGTGCAGCTTATTTCCTCTAACTTTGAGTGTTTCAGTCTTTTGCTGCAGCTTGGGTGGGGGCAAACTTTGAAGTCTTCCCAGTTGCTCCTGCAATACATCATCTGCTTGATTTATCATTGTCATACTCAGGTTCTTCTGTCTGGAAAAAGATCTGACAGCTGACAGAAGTTCATAGTCGTGTTCTGAAGGCAGTGGAAATCTATTCAAAAGCTAATAGACAAGTTGCTGACAACAACTCCTTCACACCCTTTCCCGTGCATGCCCCAAGTCTGTAATAGAAACATGCTGTATATTCCCTCCATGAGCTACAGCACAAGCTACTCTGCCAGATTATTTCCTGTTGCACTCCACCGATGTGGAGACTTTTTCATTTTTTCTTAAATGATAGTCCAAAGTGAATTATTGTTATTTACCACTGTGTATTTTGTAGTGTATTGTGACAGTGTAGCACATGGGTTTGGGAGTCAGACGATTGAAAGACTTCATCATTTTCTCCAAGCTGCCACTGTAGAGAGTTTACTGTAAAGGAGGCAAAATACTGAATCCATTTGAATTGCAGTTTTGTTCTACACGATGAAAACTGTGTCCCTAATTTAAAGAAAGGATATAAAAACCTTGCCATTCCCTTAGTGCTGAGAAAACAGCAATGTGTTTTTTGGACCTCTGGTTTCCACTGGGAAAGTTTGAAAGCTGTTTCTTAAGTTCTGTACCATGCTAGCAATTCCTCAGTTACATAGGTACTGTGAATCTATTACATTACTATCTATTAATCTTTTGACTGTCTTGGATATACCCTGCACTTCAAAAAGACAACAACAAACAGACAAGGCCAGCAGTATAGCCTGCTTTTCTCTCCAGGTGGTTGATGGGTGCATCTTCCCTGTTGTTAAACTGCTGGGTCCAGAACAGGGTTCCCCATTGCAGATAAGTTTTTCAAATTGCATTTTGGAGTTGTTAGAATTTAGGAAATTCTTAGACTGTCATATAAATATTTCTTTCTAGATGTATTTTCTCCCATGCAGGGAAAGAGTACAGGTGCCCTTCTGTTCCCTCATCCCACAGAAGGGGAATGTTTGTTATTTAGAAATGGGGGAAAATCTGCTAACTTTCAAAACATGCTTCCAATGTATTCAAGAAAAAAATTAACACTTAACATTTGAAGATTATTCCCAAATGCCCAAGCCAAGTATTTCCACCTCATTTCATGGAGGGGGAGGGAAACCTTTTGACCCGGTCGGTAGCAACTCTTACCGGCTTTCTCCTTAACCTGATCTCTGTCTCATTCATTGGTTAAAAAATGGAACTTCTAGTTATACTCTGAATGTACCTTTTTTGGAGCTTTGTACTCTTTTCTGTGGAGCATTATCTGTCTATTGTTATTTTCCTTAATGCAATTCCAGGGTAACAAGATGCTTGTAGAAACTTATATGTGCTTGCTAAGCTCAGTCTCTGAGAGTTGCCTATGTGTCTTTTGGGTATCATTAACAGCTGTAAAGATAAATAGTTTTGCAGGTCTGAGGCTTAATAAGTCAAACTGTCTCTTGGTATGTGTTTTCTGAGCTATTGGGAATAAGCTCAGGGCATATCTTATTCTGAGAGCTCAAAATTGGATCACCTACAGATCAGTTTCGTAAGTTCTGCAAATGCACTAAAACATAAAAATTAACTGGATCGTTCTTATGACTTGTCCTTCCTCTGAGTCCCCATCATGCCAACACTACTCTTAAGAAAAACTTAATGTCTCTTTCAAAGCTGTCTTTACTAACTCTCAGACTTTCTGATATGACTGGTTTTGACTGTTTTCTTGTGTCTCTAATTACTTTCTCTTTCTATGGCTGCCCTATGATTGGATTTCAAGTTTGGATGTCCAGTTTGTCTGAGACTCCAAAAAAGAGTGTCGTTCCAGGTAAATTCTTGTGTCTTGGTGTTCTGCATGCTATTGAAAACAGAATTCTCTAGTTCAAGCTGTGTGTGGTTTTGGAGTTGTCTTGAGTATGAGTCTGTGACAGTGGGTACCCAGGATCTGCTGTCTGCTTGTGTATTGGTTTTTCATGCTGCACGATTTCTGGTAAGGAAGAGCTTTGCTGATGATTGTATCACCTTGATGTTACTGCTAGCAGGGGTTAGCAGTTTGCAGGGTTTTATCTTCCTTGCCCAACTCAAAGCCACAGTCCAAGGCAGCTTCCCCTCTTGTGGTAGATTGAGCCTGGCCACAGCTAAGTACCTGCACAGCTGTGGTTTCACTATTCTATGTGGGGAAAACTTTATGGGTTAAGGTAAGGCAGAGAAATATGACTGTGTGCTCCCTATCCTTCTGAAATGCTCTTTTTCATTTCTGCAGTAAATAGAAAGGATTTCACATGAAAAAGATGAAACTCTGATAAAGATACCAAATTTTCAAGGGAGCATCTGTCTCCTTGTTGCAATGAGTCAGGAAGGAGGAGGAAGCAGGGGAAACAACTTTGAGGTGAAGGGGCTAGCTCCCAGGGGCTAGGGAGCTGTAGTCCCATACAAGGTGAAAACTAAGCTTTATAGTATAAGGGGTCAGGACTTCTGCTGAGTAACCAGTGGATTTCTTCTGCAAACACTTGTCACTTGACATGGAATATCACAGAAGAGTTCTTTTTTCCTTCAGACTTTAGAAGGAGAGATCACAAGTGATAGATCCTGTGTATGTACAGGATGCTGGGCTGGTCACTCAAGCAGTTAAGGCTACACACAACCTCGGGGTAAGGAAAGATGGAAACGCTCCTGCTGATTTCCATACCAGATTTGGTAAATACTCAAGTTCATGCCCTGTTAAAAGTATGTGAACAAAATCCCACCACCCTCGGTGGATGAGTGCTTGCTTGTCTGAAGTTTTTGGACTGCTGTGGTTCCAGAAATGCTATCCTTGACAGAAGTTGAATATATCCTTGGGGGGTTCTGCCTCATCTTTGCAGAATAGGTCTAATTTGAGGGTGGTAACTGGATATAAAAGTGCAGAAATATCTGAAGTATTCAGTCACAAGAGCCTGCTGTTTCATAGGTCATGGGGAAGTTGAGACAGAAAAACAGAATGAGACTGAGCAGGAGAGAAACATGTTAAGGAGGAGATAGAAGAGGTGTGGTGTCCCTCAGGAAAAATGACAAGAACCCCTCACCTGGCTGGGGGTGTGAGGTTGAGTTTCTTTGACTCAGTAGATCTGTTGGGACTGTTTCATGTTGCCATACATAGAATGGCAAACTGCATGCCAAGGGTTTTAGCCTCCTCAAAGGGCAAGGAAGCAAAATCTTTAACAGATACAATTTTTTTTTTTCCTGTTCTGCTTACTGCTTTTAGCTAAATGCATGTTGCTAGTTTGGCTGAAAAAAAAATCTGTGCATGATGAGAGTGCAAATATAAGTGATTCATTGCATTGCATGGTGCTCGAGAAGGTTAATGTTGAAACACAGTGATGCTCAAAAGTCTTACGTACATTTGGCAAGTTCATAGCTCTCCATGCTGCTCCAGTTCATGTGGCCTTTCAGTTTGCTTCTCATCCAAATGAATCCCCAGTTTCCAAAACAGCTGTTCTTCGGTCCAGATCTGCCATAGGTTGTATCCTGATGTGTCAAGCTGGTAGAGCAGACTTGAATTTGGGTATGATCTTTACCTATGATTTATGTGTCCTAGCTGGGCTGTGGCTTGGAGATGAGAACAGAAGCCAGTTTCATGCTCCCCAAGCTCTAGCTGAGGTTATGAACCTGCTGCATGAAGTGGAGACTCTAACCCAAGACTTGAAAAGTGTTTAATTTTGTACTTTGGACAAAGATGGGCACCACACAGCCACACCCTAAGAGGTGCTGTGGTGGGGCACTACTTTGGTCACTCTGACTGCTGTTAAACTCCTTGGCTGGTCTGCTTTGTGCCGTGTGGAGGGGTGGGAATGTGTAGTGCCTCTGAGCAGGACTGGGGCAAATGCCAGAGTATACTGGTGACTTCAGCCTGGTGGAAGACCCAGTTTGGCAGCTGTGTGAAAATCTCCAAGCAGTTTAACAGATTTGTGTGCAAAATACTTAAGTATTCTTAACTGTTGCTACCTGTAACCTAGTTGGTTGGAATTGTTGTTCAGAGAGCCAACTTTCCAAGAAGGAGTGGAAAGGGGACTCAACTTTTTACTTTCACCCTCCTGCCTCTAATTTTTCTTGGCTCTGTTTTAAAACCTAGCAGATCAAAAATAAAAAATAAAAATCCCGAGACTAATAAGCTCCACTTGGCAAAGGTCAGCACTGAATTTTTCTGTTGGTCAGGATTTTGTTGGAAATGCTGCTGAGGGCTGTAAAGAGGGGAGAACTGAACTGGAGTAGCCGCTTGAGAGAGTGCCTGCCATTTACCATGGGCCAGGCTCATTCCTGAGGCGTTCCCTGTGGGGGGCTGTGTTTTGCTGCTGGTTTTAGCTGTGCATCACGTACACTCCAGTGCTGGAAGCCACAGTCTACCTTCAAGCTGCCACTTGTCCCAGACTCCTGAAGGCTTAGCCAGATCTTGGTTCTAGGATACTACATGTGTCTTATGCTGAGGAATGCATCCAGGAACCTGGTTAATTTTCTGCTCCATATTCTCTTCTTGGTGGCAATGTGTGCTATTGGCATGGGCCCCCTACAGCTGTTTGTAGCAGCAACCCAGGAGGTCAGGAGGGACTTGGTGCAACTCGTGGAATCTAGACCAGATTTTGGCATGATTAGCCAAAAAGAAAGGCTAGAGCTTTGGCTACTACTGCCCCATGTACTGAAAGGCTTGCAGAGCACATGAGCACTGTGGAATTGAGGAGGGTGGAGGGATGCACACTCATTTAGGGAAAAACTTCTCGTGCATCAATCATGGCTGCTAACATGGGGTGAGAGGATTTACAGGCTGACCTGGCCATTGCTGAGTGCATGATGCTCAATCTTGTTTTATTCTTGGTCATTCTTTGGGATTTGGACAAGGCTTTAGGCCAAACTTCTCTGGCTTTGGGTCTTCCGCCCTTGGTCAGATCCAAACCATTCCCTTTCTGCTTTGCACCCATCTCTATCTAATGGCAGGGTGTCACCTGCTTCTGAAACTCCCTTCTGGAAATGCAAGAGTGTGTCTTTGTGCTTTGTAAAAGAGCTACCTGGCCAAGCTCAGGGAAGAACTACAGAAATCATAAGTGTATTAATAACCCATTTGGTAGACTTACCCAAATGTTTATTTTTGTCTATAATTGGCAATAATCCAGACCTTGACACACTGGGTTTGTACTGAATTTCTGTAGTAACTTTGGGAGGTGATGAACTTTTGTCTCTGTCCCTAAAGCTTTGTGGCTCAGAGCTGCTACACCAAGAGCCTCTGAGCTCTGAAGCTAAACACTATTAGGTTTGGGAGGACTGCTGTTTGGCAGGAGGGATGAAGATGAATCCCCTTCACTCACAGCTTGTGGCAATAGTAGTCTTACCTCCAGGAATAATTGTTGTATAAATACAGTCTGAATTTTGGTAAGTGGCAATGGGGCTGAAGTGTGACAGGCTGGAGTGCAGGAGTATCCAGGAGATGAGTCAAAGCCCCGATTGTTTAGGGGACATAAAGAATAAAAAACAGAAGGACAAAAATCCAAAACACCAAGACAAAACAAAAACCCTCTCACTGAATAGAAGTGAGATCCTAAACTGAGAAACACAGTTTTGATCTGAATCCATGTTGTCCCCGTAGAGATTTGTAGCAGGTTTCATCAGTCTCATCTTGCTGCTTACTCTAGGAACTGGTTATTTTAGGAACTGCTTTTCCAACACTGCTGCAATGTGATGAACTTTTGTGTACTCTCGCATGCATTACATGGCAAATTCTATTTTATCTTGTGTGCAATACACAATCCAATTTTTAGGCAGACCTAAGCAGTCTATCTTAACACAGTTAAGGATAAATCATGGGTGGAAGGCTCAAAGAAAACATGCAATTTTAATGTTTATTATAGTTATGTGGTACTTCTGATAAGAAAGAAAAGAGGTGAAGTTTTTAGGGGAAGGAATTCCATGTGTTTAGAGCTGGGTGTATGATTGCTGTAAGGGGTTAGACTGATCAGAGGATTTTAAGAGTAGGCTTGCTGCTATTCTGGGTTGGGTTTTTTTTTTTCCCGTTGTCCTTCCCCAAAAGGAGTTTTCCAGAGATACATAAAAGTTTACCCTTCAAGAACTGGCTTTAACAAGAAACCACAGCTCTAGATCCAAGCTCCCACAGTTACTCCTCCCTACGCATGGAAGGGAGCTCTGACATTATCTTATGGAATGCCAGGACACTCGGGGCCATGTCTGCCAGACACCCCTGCGTGCAGAGCCTGCACGTGTCCCCAGCAGTTGTGCCCATGTCGGAAGGGCTGGACTACCTGCCAGCTGGTTGTTCAGCTGTGACTCACCCTTGTGGAGTTCACTGGCCGTTTCTGTGGTTTTGGCTGCTTCTGCAGGACTTCCACTGACCAGCCCAGTACTAATTCATTTAGTCTCAATCTGTAAACACTTGATTGATAATCATGAAAGAGAAATATAAAAGCCTGTGTGCTGTATGGATTAAAAGAGCAGACATGTTTATAGCCTGATAACAACGGAGTAATCTGGCAAAGATCGGGAGTCTCACATTCCCATATCCAGATGATTTTATTTTTGGAGTCCAGTTGGTGGTTTTCATTTTTGGCTATTGCAAAACCATCGTAGGTCTTAGCTGTTGCAACACAGGAGGAGGAGGATGTTGTTGGAACGGGCACTCTGTGCTCTTATTTAGGAGGCTTTTACAGTAGTTGCTGGTCTCTGAGTACAGCAGGAGGAATGATGCTCCCTCCTCGCTGCCTGGTGAGGGGGACAGGGTGTAACTGTGTCACTTAATAGTGCCAGCTGTGAGGGGCATGGACAAGCTCCAATGACATTTCTGCTCAGCCCCAGGAAGAGAATTGCTGAGGTGAGGAGCGGGAGGATTGTAAAGTGGAGCCCTATGGAGAGGAGGAGGGGTATCCTCAAGACTTTAACCAGGAAACGGACTCGAGGCAAAAAGAAATGGAGAGGCAAGCAAATTCTTATTTCAGCCAGCAATCTGTGCTCTGCTCTGGGGAGGGCTTGCAAGTTGGAGCTTAACCAAAATAGTAATTCTGCTTTTTTGGGGTGAGAGGAGGGGGGACCTTTACCTGGCACATCAGTGTTATCCTATCCTCTGCTCTCCACTTCTGCCTGGGCTAAAGACGCTTTTTAAAAAGTAGGGCTATTGTGTCAGGACGGCATTGCAGCTGCATGTGAGCTTGCTGGGGAACTCGTGCCATGCTGCATCCCTCTTCTCTGGTGTGCTCACACTGAGCAGGCTGTTACTCTTCAATGCATGCTGTGTCCTGTGTTACAAATTAGACCTGAACTGATTGGCAGGGATGCGGAAGCGCCCATGGCTGTGGGTGTAATTGGTGATGTGCTCCCTGTGGTGTTGCCTGTCTTGTTCTTTTGGATCCCCTTTGGGGAGTCTGACATAGTGTCCCAGTGATGTTGTGGGCATCCTGAGTGTCACTGAGGAGTAATTCATCTAAAGATGCTTGTGGGGGATGGCAGGCTGAGGAGGATTAAAGTCCCTTACCCTACTGACTGTGCCTGAAGGGAATGTAGTAACAACCGAAGCCAGGCTACCCAGAAAATGGTTAAGGCTTTTGGTTACTGGAGGGAGCTGTTTCTCTGTCTTTTCCTCCTCCTCTTCTTCCTTTCTTTCCTCTGTTACTGAAATCTTCCCCACCCTAATCTTGGGTGACCATTATTCCAGGAGCCACAGGGACACTATGCTTTGAAAGGGGGATATCCTCTAGGCATGATCTGCTGCAGCTGTAAATGAACAAGTTTGTTTGACCTTGGTTACTTCCTAGACCAAGGAATTTATCACCCTATTTTTTTTTTTTTTTTGTCTTAATAGGAGCCCTGTAGCACTTATACAAGCATCTGTTAAAACAATCTCTTAATTGTATGTGTTCCTCCAGCCACTGTAGTGACAAAGAAATCCTCCTGCAGTGACTACCTTATCCAAGGCAGAACAGAGTAACCCAGAGAAGCCCTGCTGGGTTTCAGATATGAGAATGCAGATAGAACCTTTTTGTTTTTTGAGGCAGAGTTGTGGAGGTGGATTTGAAGTGCTGATTCTCCGTGTTTCCTGGCAAGGGCATTCCCCTGGCACACGGTCCCTGGCTTGGCCTCTGTGGCTGCTGGTGGAGTGTTTGCCAGCCTGTGCTCCAGCCTGGTCCTCTCCTTGTTCCCAGCAGGGACACGGGCATCACATGAACACGGCTCCTGCCACCAAGCCAATGCAGTGTTTCAGATTTTTTTGCCTTACTCTAATCCCATGAAAACTGCCTAGTAGATTGGAGGAAAGAAGGCATTTGGGTTGTTGGTTCAGCAGTTTGCTTCCTGCATGTCCCCTGCTCCCCTTGCCACTGTTTGGTCCCTCTTGCCTTTCTACACACCAGATTCTCTGCTGGTGCACGTGCGTAGACATAAGTCCAAGATGGCTTTTTTTTCTGGTTAAAAAACTAGTATTTATCTTAAGACTAGAACAAAATAAGGGTTGTAGGTGTTACTTGCCTGAGAATGTTGAAGGAAGATTATAATGCTGCTGGATTCTGCACGGGAGAAAAGACTGTGTGGGAAACCGTGTGAAACAGAGGAAAGTATCTCATTGTACTCTAGGTAGCCCAACTAGCACTGGTTTAAACCAGAGTGCACGAGTCAGGTTGATTGATCATGAAAAGAAACACGATGCTTATGTGGAATGGACAGCTATGGTGAAAATTTGTATTATAAATTTCCATGTTGTCAGTTCATGGTCTTCTCCTCCTATTCCTGCTACTGGCTGTGGTTCAACTGTCTATAGAAAAGCTAAATCTCTTAAACACAAGTTTCTAGAGGAGATGACTCCTCTTTAAAGAAAATTAACTTACGTAATCTGAGGAGAGGCAGAGGCATGCTTAGGGAGCAAGGAAGTCTTCTAATTTTCTGGATTTCTTAAATCTGGTCCAAGGGGAGGCATTATGATAGTGTTTCCTTTCAGGAAACAGTTGAATTAATTGCTTTTTCTTCTAGGATTTTCATTTCACAGGATGCTGTTTTAATGGCTGATGCATTCTTTACCTCTTTCTTGGCAGGGATGCTAATTACTTGTCTGTAGAATCACTTTGCATCTCCAGCCCAAACACATACGAACATGCTGAGTTTGGAAATATAGCACCCAACATCCTGTGCTTGGCTGTCAGTCCCTTGACTTTTCTGGTGGACAGTTTCAGACCATGCTGCTTCCTTCCCATCTCTGATAGCCAATTTGTCATCGGAAATTCAGGAAAACCCGGAGCTGGCTCCTGGGTCTGTCCCGGCTGTATAAAATGGGACATTCAGCAAGTTGTATATCTGCTTCTGTCTTCCCTTTCCATCCACATCTTAATCCAGAGAGACAGGAGCTGCCTCTTAATATGTAAAATGTGTAATAATGCTGGTGTCCCAAACTGCTGTCATTGAGAAAACCTGTAAAATAATTTTACGTTAAAGCCTGTTGGCTCTTACAAAGTAAAGACCTAAACCGACAGGTTTTCATGACTTTTCAAGGCGGTTTCTAGGCCAAGCACAGCCAGACTGTGCCTGGGTTTGGGAGTGCAGAGGACCTGTCTGCACTGTTTGTGTTGCATTACAGAGCCGAGATGCAGCAGCCCAAGGGCTCCCTCCACATCTGGCACAGTGCTGTGCCTGCCTCGTGGCTCCACCTCGAAATGCATGATTTCGGTATGGGGGTGAAAAAGTCAGAAATAATTAAAAAAAAAAAAAAAGGAAAGAAAGACCAGTGATGTGGAGGAAGGGAGGGAGAGTGGTTATTTTGCACTTTTTGTGGCCCCTGTTCGCGTGAGCGCCTGCTCTCATTCATAAATGGCTCTGACAGCCGAAAGCCCTTGGTCCGAAGAGAAACCAAACAACTGGGGGTTGGCTCCGAGGGCTCCAGAAGGGCGATGGAGAGGGGGAGCCGAGCCCCGTCCTGCCGGGGCTGCTCTGCCGGGGGAATGCGGAACTGCAGAGCTGGCGGGGGGCAGGGGGGGTGGCCGTGTTTGAGCAGGGATCTGGCGCTATAACTTTTTTTTCTTCTTCTGTTTCAAGTAAACACTCTTCCCCGCCCTCCCCTCGCTCCCTCCACCCCACCTCCCTCTCTTTCAGTCCTGCTCATGTGTTTCTATTTAAGGGCTGCAGTGCAGACGAATATGATTGGCATCTACAGCCCCCTCTTGACTTTCAGCTCAAGCCTTTAGAGTGGAGAAGGAGCTGAGCCGCCAAGGGGAGAGCTGTTTTTTCTTTGGGTTTACTGGGGGGATGGCTCAGCTGTGGATTTATACTGCTTCTGCCCAGGATTTTTCTCTCTGAATGGGAGCAAGGATTGTGGAAACCATGTTGGGAAGAGGTTTATTTTCAGAATCCATCATGAAACTGTGCAACTAATTCACTTTTTTGGCTCCTTTTTAAATTTTTTTTTTTCTCCCCTTTTTTCTTCTTCTTCTCTCCAATGTCCCTCTGTGCTGCTGGGTTGTGGGCCAGAGGAGGCTGTTTCTATATGGCCAGCCATTTGGGGATATGCTGCGAGCCAAGGTTGTTTGCTGATTCGCTTGGCTCTGGTGACAAGTTGGCCTGTTGTGAATCGGATGGACGGAGGTCGCTCTCAAGGAGCCATGGCTGGAAGCTGGCTTACGGCTTGCTTTTTCCCTTCCCCAGGTGCTGATGCTAGTTCTGAACCCATGATCCTGGAGCAATATGTGGTGGTGTCCAACTATGAGAAGCAGGAGAACTCTGAGATCAGCCTCCAGGCTGGAGAGGTCGTGGATGTCATAGAGAAAAATGAAAGTGGTAAGTTATATTTGCTCCTTTTCCCTCTTCCAGTGGTCCGATTTTTGCATTTGTTCCTCTGCTTTCAGTTTCCTCATTGCTACTTGTTAGCTGTACGTTTGCTCCATCTGGTACAGTTACTATGTCTGGCAGAGGATGTTGAAGTTTCTCAATGTTGACTTGGGCTGGGGGCCAAATGTTGCCTTCTACTGTAAGAATGTTTCATAGGTTTTGTGTGTTAATTAGCCAAGGTACACCAATGGAAAATGAAGGTGACTGAGAGAAGGATCTGCAGCTAATGAAGCTGATGTATAGTAGGCTGCTATAGTTGCCCTGCTGTCTCTTCAAGTTTCTGTCAGTATTTCCATTACTAACTCCCTTTGCAGAGGATTTATAGGATGAGTGTTTAAAAATTGCTTGGGATGAAACTTGGCTTGACAGCTTAGCCCGTGGCCCAGAGCTCTGTAGGGAGGGGAGAGAATGTGCGTAGATAAATACGTGGCCATGCATAATTTCAAAACTTCTTGCAGAAGTGTTAATTGGGGGATTTTGAGGCAAAGAGGTAGAGGCTGTCATGTAAAAGCAAGATAAAATCCCCTTCTGCCATGCATGGAATAACCAGCTTGCACTTGGAAAATGAGATTTTTGGCAAGTGTTTGTATAGATGTCTTTTGTGTGCTTTAAGTTTTGGATGCCTGGTAGCTTTGAGTTGGGCAGAACACATGCAGGAGACTGTGTACGTGTGAGTGGTTGGAGTGGCTTAGCAGCTGGTTTGAATAACTGCCTGTCTTCAGCAGCTCCCCCTCCTCCCCTCCAGCACTCTGTGTGTATTAATGCAGAGCTCTTGTCCAGGACTGGTTTCCAGCCCACTCATGACTTGTGTGTCCTCATCCAGGGGAGCTGCTGACATTTGGATCTGTTCAAGCCAAGGCTCACGTTGTGGTACCTCCACATTAAGAGCCCTTGCCACTGGCAGGCTCTGGAGAGTGCTGGGCACACCAGAGCTTGGGGACACTAGGGCACCCTCATCTGAGGTTCAAATTCAGCTTCCAGAGCTTTGAGCCAGGTTATCCACAAAGGTGACCATGCACTGTATTTTTTTTCCCCCCTCTTTTAATGGAGTGGTAATTTCTCTGCTGTATGAGAGCCTCATGTGTATTTGGCTCAATGTGATACAGTAATTTGCTGGCTGGTGATTTAGTGTGGAGTCCAAAAGGATTGTGTGTGGAAATGCACTGGCTAGTGTGAACAGAAATACCTATCTCCTGGGTACTGACTGTGTCACTTGCAAAACTAATGGGAACCAAACTGGTCATCTGCCCCACTTTGAAGCAATAGTTAGGATTGAAGAGGGAAAAATGTCTTTACTTCTTGAACTGTCTGGCCTAGTGGGCAAGCATCCTGCCTTCCAAGCCTGCGGCTTCACTGTCAATAGTGGGTGTCACTGCCATCAGAGCAAGCCTGGTTATATTGTGGCAACTTATATTCATATTCATGATATCCTTGTCTTGGGTAATGGCTTATGGAGCCAAGGGAATTAATTGGGCTGTTTAAATAATACAAGCAGTGTCTGAATTCCAGTTACAGTTCCTTTGTGTTTTCTTTTAGTGTGGCCTCTCTGCCTTGCACAGTTCAGACCACATTGTATTGAACCACATGGTATGTGGAGATAGAAATGGAGAATGTCAGGGTTTGAATTAATTAGTGGGTCCAGAAATGTGACTCTTCTAAGGGAACATCCTTGAACTTGGATTACACTTCTTAAAACCATATTTGGATACTTGGCAACCAGATAACTTAATGTCCATGTAAACACGAAAGGAAATCTGAAGGCCAGAATTCCATGCTGTGATCTTGCTCTTTATATTTATGTACGTACAAAATAAAGCTATATCCATATCCTTAAAAAAAACCAAACATATAAGCACATAAATCACAGACTGGGGATGGAGAGAGCATCCCTTGCTTGGATGACTGTTTTAACTGTTCTGGTAGAGAACTCATGATTTAGTTGTTCCAAGAACAGGACTCCAGACATAGTCTTTTAATTCTCCCCTAGGTTAGGGATACCACAGGAATTACTTCAATATTCTTGTATTGTTGTCTTGTATTTTCAGCTACTGCTGAACCTGTGGATGGCATGTCATGAAACTAGGAAAAGTTTCTCAAGTGTCAACTTTCAGAACTCAGGAATTATGGCTTGAATTTGAGTATCTGCTTAGTGTAAGCAGGCACCTAGAAGATGTGGTTATGACCTCTAAGAACATGGGGATATAATTTTCAAGAAAATAAGATTATTGGACTATGCCCATACATAATAATTAATTTGACTATGTTGTTATGTTGGCTTGTAAGTGTTGTGAAACTCTACCTGTGATGTATAAATTAGACTTATTCTTCTAATCCATACAAAGGTGATGCAAGGTGTTATGGATGTCACCTGCAGCAGGGGACAATGTCTTCAATGAAAGGAAGGAAGAGTGGCTGGACAGGTTGTTAGCTGACGGCAGAGAAGTCCTGTCAGGCTGGACGGTGTGTGTTGGATGTGCTGTTGGGCCAATGTTTTGAACTTCCTTGTGTGTATAGACATGTATATAGTATATCATATGTCTGCTTTGGGTGTTTCTTTAACTGAACTTTGGGGAAGTTAGATGTGTAAAGGCACAGATGACGGTTTCATTTTAAAACCTTGCCTGAATAGAGTTGCCTGCTGATGCCAAGGATGCTTAAATGGTTCTTTTGTTTTCTGGAGTAGAAAAAACTTTAACTTGGCTTTGTTGCATGGCTTTCATAAGAAAGAAACACCTTCACTTTACTAGTGAAATGTCCCTATTTTTTTTACACGAGGAACCTCAAAACCAGTTTCCAAATGATGGTGCATGTTTCATGTCCTGCTGGGTGTTTTCTTCTGCACACTTCTAGGGCCTGAGCTAGAGTTACCACCTTTTCTGATGTTTACCTCCAAATTGTATGCTCTCCTGAAAGGACGTAAGCTGTGCTTGTTCAAAGGCCAGTGTATAAGGCAGATGTAGAAGGGGGAAAATATGGTGTTTGATTTATTGAAGCCTTATCTAGTTTTCATCAAGCTACTTTAGCTTCATCTTAAGTGGGTTACACTTACTGTATAGTATTATTCAGTGTAGCTTTTATCATATAAGAGATGGTATTTAAGGTGTCTCACAGGCAGATACGAGACAAGGCCCTACCAAATGGGCTTGTACATATTTGGTTTTCTCTTTCACTGAAAGAGCTGGCTAAGTTGTCTTCATTATTGTGCCAGTGAAAGTTATTGCTTGCACATCATTTGAAGTTAGAACTTCTGTCCTGTATTATGACTTAAGAGCAAGGTCAGTGTAGCATACGTGGTGAATAATTTCCAAAACCCTTCCTCTGAGTTGTGAAGCCTTTGGGTCACTATAACCTGGTTGTTGCCGCAATTACTATGGAAGCAAACCTTGGTAGACTGAAATAAAGCTGTTGTACTTCAGAACAAGTTATTTAGTAGTGTACCAGCTCTCAGACCTCAGTATTTGGTTTTTGCAGCAAATACCTATCTTGCCTCAACAAAGATTGTCCTTCAGATCTTTATTCTGTTTATAAGAGCAAAATACCCAGAGTGTGCCTGTTGTATCTGATTAATATTTATCTCTTTCTTTTAGCTGGGGAGGAAAATCTGCATGTAGCAATAGTCGCACATGCATCAGGAGAAAAAAGGAGGTTTATAGTCTCTACAGGTGTTGTCTGGGAACAGGCTGTAGTTACAGGGCTTGTGTTTCTTGCTAGAAGTGACTGGGATTTGTTTAAAGGCATGGTGTAATCAACCTGCTCTGTCCAACACTATCTAAATATTTCTGAGTTGTTTCAGAAAAACTATGTGAGTAATTGGCATAAGTCCTGTCTGTTGACTACATAGGCTTCTTTAAACCTTAACCAAAAAAACCTTAACCTCGTGGAATGACTTAAAAATGTATTTCTGTTGCAGAAAAGAGATGTTGTGACTTCAAAGCAGGAATCTGACAGATATCTTTAAGTTGGAAGAGGGAGGGACTGGGCCAGAGCAGCTCCCTCTCTGCTATGTTTTGCATGGATGTGGCTTGAAACGGTCAAGCTATAAACTGTGTCGGCAGTGTTTGCAATGGAAAACCTGACAAACAGTGAAGTATGAGCACACTCCAGAGCGCTGCTGCTGCTCTGCTTGCAGGCAGAATGGGAGCTCTTTCCTTGCAGCCCCTGGGAGCCGTGCCTGCGGTGGAGGCGTTGTGGGATGGCGTTCTCAGCTGGGCTGAGCAGAACTGAAGCCATTTCCTCTGCAATTACATAACTGCAGACCAATTTTCAATGTTACAGTACATGTAATACGTAAAATAAGGCTATTATGGTTAGTGTAACTTTATCAGGACACAAAGGAATCTCTGGGAAGGGAGGCTGCTCTGCTCCCTTTAAAAGTGGGATGTGGGACTTGGCACTGAAGTATCCATGAGGAAGATCTCTGCTCATCTGGGAGTCCTGGCTTAAAGGACTTGGGACTTGCTGGTTGCCCACACAGTGTCAGGAGATGAGTGTGTGCCTGGCAATGTCCTCTGCTACACCATTTGGTTTCACTGGCGCTGCTCAGTGGCTGCAGTTGTGAGCTAGGAGAGGGACATAGGCCACAGCTCTCAGTTCCTGGGGATGCACTGGCTTCCCTGTTGGAAGCTCCCTCTTCTCAGATTGAGGGCTTTTTGAGTTAGGCTTCTGGATCTTCATGGGGAACCCAGCACCCTTTATTTGAAGGTGTTGCTTTCCAGGGTTAAGTAAGTGTGTTTATTTGGTACCACATGGGGCCAAGATTACTTTCGTGGTTAACTGCTGCATCTTGGCTAAAGGCGCACCCTTAAAGTGTTCTAAGTAGAAACAGAAATATGGTTTCTTGAAACTCATGGACCAATCTTGCATCTTTATATCCCTTCTGCCATGCCTGTTTTTGCAAGTTGCATTGATTTTTAGTCACCTTTCCTTAGTGTTGGTGGGGCTTTTGTTTTAAATTTTGTAGAGATCAGTGTTTCTATCTTGCATCTGCTTTTTGCTACTCTGCCTCTTTTTCTAGGTCCTTGTCTTTCTGATCCTCCCTTTATACACAGAGGGGATCATGTGCACTGCTAGCAAATGTCTCTGAGCATTGGTATTATCTTGTAAAAGCTGGCCAAACCCAGTACACTTCTGTTTATTCTAGCAGATAAGTGGCAATCTAGCAGCTTTCTAGGTTTCAAATGTGGCTGTAGCTCTACACCAAATTGCAAATGCAGTTTCCTAGTTTGCTTGTGAATTGTCAATAACTTTGCATCCACTAGTCAGATGTGCTGCCAGACACAGTAATTGCCAACATTATGCTCTATTTCAGGTGCAATTGTGCATGTTGGGTTTCTTTAGAAAGTGACTTTTTTTCCCTTTACATAGCATTTCAAGACTGTGTAGTTCATCAGATATGATGCAGGACTTGATTTCTGTTTGTACACCCAGCCCAACCTTGCCCTGCTGTTTGCTCTGAGAAGCTACTTCAGTTGTCTGTGTTTCCACTTCTTCCCAGTGTGGCTGTGTATTTGAGTTTCAAGCCTTGTAGGGGAGACCAAGGTCATGATATAAGAAGTAAATCCTCCCTTATAGAGCAGCCCCTTCTCTTGATCAGTCCTTGAGCTGTGCCTGGAATTTGAGGAGGAGAAACAAACACTTCTGTAGGTTCAACACTTTTCCCATAGCACCATTGGCTTTATTCCAGAGGACAGGTTTAGGTGAGTGGCCACCACTAAATATGTGGGACAGCTTGTCTTGCTGCTTCTGTACCAGAGTTTGTAACTTTTTAACAAGGAGAGCCAAGTTTAAGGAAGGACCACCGCCAGCCCCTTTTTCAAAAACAAAGGTGTGTAGCCTTCAGTGTCCATTCTGAATGCAGTGCTGCCTTGCTGTGTGTCCTGCCTTTCTGGCACCAGCCCAGCAGCAGAGGATACTTGATCCACTTATGAATCAGTTCCTGTCCTGCTGCAGTTTCTGCCCAGTGTACGTACTAATGCAGACAAACAGCCATCTGAGGAGGCAGGGTGGGTGATTTGGAATTTTTGGCTGGGAGTTACTGGAAAGTTGTTTGATGTCATAAAAAACAGT
Organism: Corvus cornix cornix; assembly: GCF_000738735.6. Taxonomy (NCBI): domain Eukaryota; kingdom Metazoa; phylum Chordata; class Aves; order Passeriformes; family Corvidae; genus Corvus; species Corvus cornix. The sequence continues at coordinate 12,129,658 of NC_046336.1, forward strand.
GTTTGTACAAGTCTTCTCTCCAAACAGGGACAATGCTGGCAAAGCAGAGATGCTTTTCTCCCTCAAATGCTTGCAGCTTGGGGCTGGAGAAGGGCTTCTCTGGGCAGGCAGAGGTTCAGAGCTGTCTGTGTGGAGAGTAAGGATGCTCAATGGCACTTGCTTGTCTCACTGCAGCAGCGTCTTTGTCTTCAGGCTTTTTGGAGGCAGTGATCAAGGCTGATTGTTCTCTTGCTTTGTTCTGCAACAACAGAAGTAAAGCATCCTGTTGGTGCATCTGGTTGCAAAGGGTGGGTTTTATTTTAAACTTTAGCTGTCTTGGAAACTGCTGTCTCTGGAGGGAGCCTGGGTGCCTTGTTTTAAAGTAGTCGATGGAAATGGAGTATTGATAGGAGGAACGGGGACATTTACATTAATCCAGGTTCTGTGCTGGCTCCATGGGAAGCCTGGTGCAAGCTTAGAGCAGAGAGGTAAAACTGGATGTGATGATTTGCTCTAGCTAAGTTCTCCTGGAAATCAGCTCCTTTCTGGGAAGAACGTGCCTGACCAACCCTGCAAACAGGCACTCCCTCTTCCAGTGGCCTGTTTGCAAAATGTTGAATGGATGGAGAGAATTTACACTCGAACCAGAAACAGCCAGGTCAGCGGGAGATGAGGAGGAGCCCTCCCTCCTCTGCTCTTGCTCTTGGGAGCCCAAGGGTGGGGTGACACTGTCTAATGACTTTAGCAGATGTAGTAAGCTGGAAGCAGCCCTTCACAGCCTACTCTGACCTCTCTGGTGATTGTTTTGTAAGCTATTTTCTGAACCCCTTTTTTCTTGCCTTTTTTCTAATCTGGTTGAATTTTTAATTCTGTGCCTCTGCAAGGATAAAGAGGATGGTAGCTGCTTTCTTTTTCTGGCTGTTTTACTTTCAGCAGTCAAAGCATGTTGGTATGGCTGAAGCCCTCGCCACAATTTAACTTGCATTTACTGTGCCCAGAAAAGAATCATGCCACATTTCTGAAGTAGTTACCTCTGAGCTGCAGTTCAAGGCTGCCCTGTACATAGGTTTGAATGGTAAGGAGGTGGGACTGAAGTTCCTAGACCTGCCTATTGCTTGAGCATCACCACACCAACATCTCAGCTGAGCTTGGGATGTTGCGGCATAAAACAAAATGCTTGAATTATGAATGTTTTGTAATATTTATGTTGCTATCTTGTGATGTCTAAATGGCTTCCTCTGCCCCACTTAGTAACTTACATGGCAATTGATGTTTGTTTCTGTTTAAGAGCTTGGAAGGTAATTCTCTGTGTTGGAACCAAAGCAGGGTTATTACTCTGTTTGTTTTGTAGTTGTCCTCTATCACTGTGGAGGACAAGGTTTTTCTCCACTGCCACCTCTGAAATGTCTATTGTTTTGTGACTGTGCAAAGGGACGAAGGTGGGCTCCTGCTTTTCTGCTGGTACTATTCATTCCAACCTTGTGAGAAGGGGAGAGTGTCCCTTTAATTCTGCTGTGACATTTCCATCTCTTCTGGGAAGCTCTTCTGCATTTCAAAGATCTCCTTGCTTGGTTTTCCTTTGCCCAGCTTCGAATTGCAGTTGGTATTTGCTCTGCCTCCTTGATGACAAGCTCATTAAGAACATTTGAAATACAGCTGTCTGCTAAAACTCTGCTCTTTGCAGTGCCTCGTTCTGCTGAAGCTTTCCTGGGACACCTTCAGGCTGTTCTGGAGCTCTGCTGCTGGGGATGCTTTGCCTGTTGGGATGGAGTTGTTGACTGTGGCTTGTGTTATTTGGGTCCCACTGGAGTTGGGAGCAGTTCAATGTCATACTAAAGTGACCTTCAGTGTATTTATAAAGCCTTGCAAAAGTTAGCTAGTCGTGGTGTTCCCTTGGGTTCATAATTGAAGGTTTCAGAGTTGTAAGAAATGAATTTCTATTTTCCAGGCAACACTGCCTCATTTCATTCCCCTATAGAGGGAAAAGAACGATTAACAAGTAATAGGGCCACAAAAGATGTCGTGGGGTCATGTTTCTCTAAAGCATTCTCCTTTTTAATCTACCTATCAGATTCCTTTTATGTAGTGTTCACTTTTAAATACTTTTAAAGAAACATCTCTCCAGATTAAGACATGATGAAACAACTTCCAATTTGAAACTGTCCCTCTAGAACCTATCTTTTCAAATGTTTTGTGCTATAGGGTGTGGTTTATATTAATTTTTTTAGTCCTACACCCATTGTTTGTCTTAATCTTGGGCAACTGGTGTTCTGACAGGGCTAGTTCAGTTATGTGGGTTTTTTTCCATTTTGTGGAGATATCTAAAGTCCATCCACTTTGACTTTTGCATTGATTTGCCTTTTCTTTAGCTGATGTCATGCCTCTGTGGGATAACTCTCCCACACCTCCAGATTTCTCAAAGCTCGGGAGAAGGGTGATTGCTGTGAATAAGAAGTCTCCAAATACATTAAATATTTATCTCTCGGGCTGGTTTTTTTCCATGCTGTCTTCTAAGCATCCTGCTGAAGTTAACAGGTTCCCTTTTCAACTTCCCTCCACCTGGCTTGATGTAGAACAATATACTACCCATTCAACTGTAGTTAGATCTCCAATCTAACTGTAGATTAGAGAACATCTACATTTCTCTAATTTCTCGAGAAATGGGAATGAGCCTAAAGAGAGGAACTCCCCTGCTTCACAAGTGCCAGCAGAGCTTGCTGGGGCCAAGCTTTCACACGGGCAGGACTGAAAGAAGTCTCTCATGGTTGCCAGGTCAGCATGTGAGGAGACTTTTCTTCAAACCACAAGGAGTGTATTTCAAAGGGGAAGAAAAAAAATCAGTGTCAGCCATTGCAAAGATTGTTTCTCATCTGCATCTTTCGATTTCTCCATATCCAAGGTGCTGAGACCCCTCAGACCTCCTTGAGGAGCAGGAGAAGGAGCAAGCCTGTCTGGACTTCATATTTGCTAGCTGTGGGCATGAAATCTGTTCCAGGATTTCTGAGACTGCCCTGTTAGTCTGTCTACTGGGGAGAGGATGTGACCACTGAAACCACAGACTTGAAGACTTAGTTGTGCATGAAGGCACTTTAGCTTCAGGCCAGCAGGGCACATCGGTAACAGTGGAGAAGCAGTGGCACAGGCTTTGCTGCCTTTAGGTTTGCCATACAACACATGCAGGTACTCCTGAATAGTAGGATATGCACCAGGCCTCTGAAAACTTCAATTCTGAAATTTCCAGCTGCCTGCAAGTTTCTTCCTCTTTCCCTTCTCATTTAATCCTGCTCTGCTGAGACTTTATGCTTTATTCCCCGTTTCTCCTGCATACCCTGTTTGGAGCCCAGGATGGCAGGCTAAAAAGGAAAAAATGTTACATAGCATTGCCTGTTGGAGCCTTTACTCCTTACCTCTTCTATTTATGCAGTCACTGCCAGTTTTGGGACCCTGAAACCTGCTCCAAGAAAATGTTTCCAAGGAAAATCTGCTTTCCATATTGGAATGCATAAACTTTCTAAGATTGAGTTTCCCATATCAGCCAAATAGGTCACCAGCTTAGCACTGCTGCAAGAAACTACCTGGGGCCAAGAAGGTATGAGTATATTGCTGAGGCCTTCCAATGAGTCCCATAGTTACCCTGTGAGCTACATTCCATTGGATGTGACTGCTTTTAAAAAAACCAACCAAAAAAACCCTAAAAATTAATTTATTTGAATTATTTCATAGTTTTTTGTTATATCAAAGTTTCTTTTAAGAAAGCAGGTCAGTGAAATGTCTTTAAATAAGTCCCCAAAATACTAAATTTAATGCATAATGACTGATGTTTTCTGCCCTTTGTTCTAGTTAATCAAGACAATAATTATACACAAAGACTTTGGCTCTTGTAGTGACTTTCAGGCCTGTTTTTCAAAGTAAGCAAACGACTGATGGTGCATTTTTGTTGTGTCAGATGAGGACAAGATTAATAAAGGATGGAAGAGATTTTTTTTCCCCCCCAAGCTGCACAGCAAATAAGCAGTTCCAATACTACTTTGGCACCAAAATGGAAGCTGTAATCATTAGCAGACGCATTTCAGTTATGACCAGCAACATAACTCCATGCCTTTGGCTTTCATGTTAAAAAGAGTTCAGTTTTACCACAAACCAGTTTCTTGTCCATTTTCAGATTCAGTAAAACCTATAGGAGTAATTGCCCTGCTTAGGAGTTTCATAATACAATGAGATTTAGGGGGGTGGCATGACAGACGGGTGCATGTTGGCTCTTCCCATCCACCCCCTCGGGCTGGGACATCAAACTTCCTGGCATTCTTGATGGAGAATTTTAATTATTTTTTTGGTAGAAAGGTATTGGCTCACAGCTGGGTTAACCAAAGCAATTCTAAAAGAGACAGCAGATGAGATGGGCTCTCCTGGAGCTCTGTTTTACTGGCTGGCTTCTCGTTACTACATTTATTGGCAAGTTTGGTTTTTTGCATCTTGATACAGTGTGACTTATCTGAAAGTTGCACATGCAGTGGGACATCACTTTATTTCAGATGAAGCCTGACTGCAGTTGTATTGGCAACATAGTCAAACTTCGTCTTGGTGATAACAGCAAGTATTTCCCGGACCTCGCCTGAGTCTGTATCTCCTATTTCTTCCTGCAATGGGAATGTGTGCTGGATGCCCTAATGTGTTGCTTTGAAAAGTTGTTGTAATTCAGTCGCAGAACTGCCTCCAGCTGATCTGGTACACACGTGCACACCCTTTCTGGTAAGCATCCTGGTGGTTGGGCCGTAATGCAATCCTGTCTCCCAGCCCCTGGAGGGTTTGGGCAGTGCTAGGTGCACTTGTGCTGCAGACTGAGCTTCATTTTGCTCCTTTATTAATAAACCTGACACGTTTCTTTAAGAATCCCAGACTGTTCTGATACTTGGATAAAAGATAAAGTTGCTTTCTCATGACTAGCGCAGCCTGACTAGCCAGACCAATGCTGACAGGCATGCATCTGTGCTGATGAGGGCAAGGTAACACCTTCATGATTTGATGTCCAGGTCTTGAGGCACTGCACTGGCTCTCAAACTGTGACCATATGTGCAGGTGGAATGTATCCTTAAAGGACAGTAGCTCTTAGGGACAAAATCTGGCAGGTGGAATGATGAATTTCGGTGGGCTGAATCTGAAATGAAGTTACAAAGGCCCTTAACATGATCCCTACTCAAACACAATGAAAGTGATGGGGAGGAGTGTGCAAGGTAAATCTCCATGAAGTGGTGACCCTAAGGTTGGAAGAACAGCATCTAGCATTAAACCTGAATGACTGGCTTGAACATTGGTAAGTTCAGAAATGGCACTTCAATCTCCCGCATGGACTTTCATAGCTTTTGGATGTTATTGGAAGCCTCCATGCACGAGGAAAAGTAGAGCTGCTTGGAATAACTCAACCCATTCTTAACTGAGTATTGCTGAAGATTTAGGATAGGAACCTGGCAAGGTCCCTCACTGACCATTAAAACCCTAGGATTAAACTCAAGGCCAGTTTATTCAGTGTCCTGGAAACCACTTTGAAGAGTCTGCACTTCTGGGTGTCCACAAGGGTAAGACTGCACACACTGACTCATGGGAGAGGAGGTGAAGTTTGCTTGTTTGCCTGAAAACAGGATCAGGAGTCTGAGGGACAGTTTCTTTGAGGTTTTGTTCTTAATTCTGACTAAAATTCCTTATTGTTACCAAGAAGGAAATGTTCTGCAGAGTATGAAGAATCAAAATTACAGGATGGCTGTATGCTCAGGGTGAGCTTGCAAATTATTCCCTATTCAAGTAGACCTTCTGTGACCAAAATGTCCTTGAATAAAAGTAAAATGTAGAATGTAGAAGTAGAATGACCAGAAATAGGGTGCTATTTTCATTGCCAGGCAAATGGGATAACTGAGTCCTGTAGAAAATGCCTCTTTTGCTCCTCCTGAATACAGGAAGCAGAGCTGGTTCCTGTACCAGCTACAAGTTAAATTACACATTTGGTCATTCCAGATGTCTTTGTATTTTTAGAGCTGACTGTGTGCTTCCTGGACTGTTAGCCTGTTGGTTTTAAAATAAGAAGTGGGCTTCTGGGGTTGGCATGTGAACCTTTCCACTTAACTGAGAACTGGGAAGTTAAGTATCTCTTTCACAGAAGTGTCCAGGTTTGAGAGTCAGCCACATGAAAGGGTGTTGCTTTCCCTGTGCCACCCCAGAGCCTCCCTGGCAAACAATCCTAAACAGAAGCCAACATCCCACAATAAGGACACTGTCTGCAGAATGTGCATGTGGGATCTCGGGATCTGAATGGTTCTGGGGATGTCTTGCAAGATCCCTGCTGACGCTGGTTTAAATTTGGCTCTGGATACCGGGAATTGTTGTGTAGAGACACTTGAAGGAAAAAGCTGGTGGTTTTAGAGAAACTTCCATTATAGATGAGACATAGCCACCCTTTATAAGGCTGTGACAGATGCCAGTGTTGAGACCTCCTTACATGGTGCACTTGAGTTGCATAAGGGCCTTTTTTCCACCGATTATGTGCAGACATGGCAGAGGCTGAATGCTTGGGTATGCACTTGCCTTTGGCAAGTGTGTCTTGGAGGCACTGCAGTGACAGGAATTGAAATAGTGACTGGGCCAGACACCTGTATCTTAGCAATGGCTGCAGGCTGCCAGATGAGCTACTGTGGCTTCTGTGAGCAAACCATGCCAAGTCCTTGGTACATCAAGAAAACTGTCTGCTACAGCTGAAACTTGCCTAAACTAGTAATTCTTCTCCATATTCTCAAATCATATAATCCTTCCTCTGTTTCTTCTTTGACTCTTATTTAAGCAGACTCCCGAATGGACTACTTGAGTGGCCTCGGGTAAATTTGGTGGAAACTTAAATGCACACAGGGGGGAAGATCTGAAAGGAGAAAAACTGAATGCAGGTGGAGATTAGTGACTTCCTTCCTGGGTATCATTTATTCTGCTGTGTCTCTCGTTCCTTTTCACTGATCTCCTATACCTTCTGTCAAGAACCTAATGTGATTAATGCTTTTTTGTGAAAGCTAAATCCTCCTCTAATTTCTCCTGTCAGGAGCACATTCTAATATAAGGAAATGTAACACAGCGTGTTCCTTAGTTCAAGGAAATCAAAATCCTGTGTTTCTTTGGGACTGAAGTTTTACAATGTTTTACCTTGACAATGTGATGCTGAGACATTCTTCTGTAGCTGTAAAGCCGTGTCATCGTCAGGTCTTGGTGGATGGACTAGAACTGGACTTACAAGGTAGTGTTCTGGAGTCAACTCAGCCATTGGTACTTAGTGTTTTTCTTTTGAATTGGCAGGAAAGAGCCTCAGTTGCTGTAGTTGAGCCTGACCTAGATTGGTAAAAATAGCCATCACTTCAGAAAGCAAATTTTACAACTTTAGTCACCCCTGTTCAACTGGAGCTGTAGCTGAGGTCAGAACTACTTATCTTTGATTTCTGAAGCTGAACAGTCCCTCTTTCTGGGAGAAAGTTACCCAGTAAGGCAAGTTCCGCTGAGTTCTCACCAATGGCCAGCTCACACTTGAGACACATAGCTTCTACTTGTGATACATTCCAAAGGAGTATGTAGCACCAAAATAAAAGCTCCTGAGCTACTTTACATTGTTAGCTGTACAGTCTTCTGCTGTTCTTTAGCTATTTGTTGTATCTGTAGCCTTAGCAATATCCAATTTTTAACAAGTCCTTTGCATGGTTTTGGAGAGTATAGAGAGAATATTTGTTATGAGCAAGCCACTGTGTTCTTCCTTTTGAGATTTTAATGTGGGATAAAAAAAGAAAGATATATGAGTGATTCATCCTGCAGGCTGTAGTGTTAATCCCATGAAGTTTATGTGAGCAGTGTGTGGCCAGCATCCTTGAAAATGGTCCAGGTGCATTAGTTGTGGGAAGTGCTGTATGGCCTGAAAGGCAAAGGATAGTTAAAATCGACTTCTTTCTTGATGTCTGCTACTCAGATGTATCCCTTTTTCATGCCCTCTTCTCTCTTCCTTAATTTTTCCTTCTTGTGCTCCCTGCTGCCTGTGTTAACTTATAGCATGGAGGAGGAAAATGAGTTGCATTGCTGGTCATGTTTTCCATTCACCTTGCTCTGCTCTTTTGCTGCTTTCCATTCAGGAATGCCAACACTGAGACAATGATCAACTGATTGACTGGAATTGTACAGTTTTTCCAGTGAATGGGTCTGGATATCAGCTTTGTTCAAGTCAATAAGTAGTCCCTGATCATTCTAGTTCTTGTAACTGCATGCCCAACTGGGCATGATATTTGTGTGCATCTCTCCATCTCTCAGGATGGGCCATATCAGGTTTTTGTTTAGTTGGGTGTTTATACAGCTTCATAATCTTCCCTAAAACGACAGAGCTGTGCTTCCTGTTCCATGCACATGAGAGAATATTGCACTGGCACGGCACGTGGTGACCCAGGCTGTGCAGTTCAAAGCCAGCGGGCAGGCGGATGGACCTGGCTCCGTTTGACAGCTCACAAAATTCATAAGGCAGCAGTAGCCAGGAAGCTCTGGAGCGCGTAGGAGGCTGACCGCTGTTACGCAGCTATCCTGTTTTGTTTCTCTGCTGTCCAGGGCTGGAGAATTTGGAAGTGGATGCTGGCAGAAGCAAAGCCTTCTCACAAGACTCTTACTCTGTGCTTGGAGAAGTAAAGTCACGTTGTGAAGTCTAAATCTGTAGTGGAATTTGATGATGTTGGTTTAAGGGGTCCAAGAACCATGGCAGAAGTATGTTTTACAAATAAAAATGTGAGGTCTTGAGTAGTCAAGGACTGTTGAGATACTAGTGCAGTCTTTTGAGCAGGTGCTTTCAATTTGTATTTGGATGTTTGTCTGTCCTCTTCTGTTTCAAAGCAATAGTATTTTTGTTGGTGGAATTTTGCCTGAAAGTGTTCAGAAATTACCATTTGAAGGCTGGTAGAAGGGATTTCAGAGTCAGAGGACTTTACAGCGTGACCAGGCAGGGGCTGAAGAACTGGCAGAAGTGCAGCCTTGCTATTTCTGCTCAAGACTGGTTTCTGAATAGGTGGCAGCCACTCTGGAAAATCCAAGTACAGTTCCTTATGAAAATGAGCAGGCTTGGGATGAGGTGGGAGCAGAATACCCAGCCTCCCTTCAAAAAACTGGAGTTTTCTAGCTCTCAACTTGTCATGAAGTTGCTGTTTCCCAAAACCATATCTCTTCTGTGGTGCAGAAGGTCCTTGGTGGGCAGCAGTGGTATGAAATGATCAGTGTTTGCTCCGGTTTACTCCGTGTTGCATTTTGTAGTACATTCTGCTGATGATTCTCACTCTTTTATTAGCTTTCTATAGCATTCAAAGGAATAAACTGTAAATATCAAATGGCTCCTGAACTACACTTAAACAGCTACACATGGGTTCAAGATGAGAAATTAGGTTCCCAATCCAGACTTTCCCAAAATAGGAATGTGGGTTGTGTTCTGTCTAGCATTTTGTTTTGAATAGGAGACTTTTGGTTAATGTCAGTCTTGGAGGAGAGGAAAACTGTCAGATGTCACAGGATCCCAACTGCTCTTTGTAGAGTGACTACAGCCAAAGACACTGGAGTGTTTCTGCTGAATTTGAGTGACTTCTTAATCATGTGGTGGCAGCATCAGGGTTTCCTGGCAAAAAAAAAATGGACAGTAAGCAAAAACTAATGTGTCCTAATAGTAATTTGCAAAAACAAGTAACACTTCCTAAGGTGACTGCAGCTATTGGAAAGTTAATCTGTGCCTGTCCTTCAGCTTCAGCCTCCAAACCCCTACTGAAACCCTGACTTTCCATTGGCATTTTGGGCATGCAACCGTCTTCTTTTCCATCAGCTTCTTTTCCCTTCTGCTTTTTTGCAGGGTTTCTACTACTTTAGCCCATAGTAATCCACCTTGAACATCATCATGGATTTGATGCCTTTCTGTGGACTATGACAACTTGTTTGTGTCCTTATTCCTTAGGGCTGACTGAACAGCCTGCTGGCTCTTTCAGCAGGGGCAGTACACGTACCCACAGAGAGGTTGGGGCTCTCTGTAGAGAAGGGAAGTAGCCCCTTCTCCCTGAAGCTGAATGATCTGAAATGTGTTCCCTCAAGGACAGGGCTCACTGTGAAGCAGCTTCTTTTACTGTGGCACGTATCCAAGCCACCGTGGAAGATCCAGGCATTTCTACTGCTGGCTTTGGCATGCCAAGAGTGAAATTCTTTGAGCTCAGAATGTTCCTCTTCTTTCCTCTCCTCTTCAAAGTCTCCAAAATAAAAATAAAAAAACCCAAAACAACCCAAAACCAAACCTGTGAGTGCAGATAGGTATTATTGCTGGGTCTTTTCCTGTAACTAGGATATATGGTATTCTGAAGAGTCTTTCTTCCCCACCAATTCCATATGATACCTGTCTATCCCTTCAAAAACCCGAATGCTTGGCATAATGGCTTCTGGCTGAAACTTCCCTTGTAGGACAAGCTGGGCTCAAGCTATTCTTCCACAATGCTCTTTTTTAAAAATTCTCCAAAAAGCGGAGTAGCTGTGTGCTGGCAGGCCTCCTCACAGCTGCAGCTCCAGACCCGAGGAGCAAATGGGCAGCTGGATGGTCTCCTGGCAGCAGGTATTGCTTGAGCAGCAGCCTCCTGACTTCAGTCTTGCAGGGGCTGTGGTTATGCTCTTGGACTGCACAGACAGAGAAAAATTAAGATCCTGATGGAAAACTTCTTGGAAGACTGAAACTACTCCTGCACATCTGTCCTCCTTTGGAAAAGGTATTACATGCTGAAGTTATGAAATATTGTCGGAGGGTAAAGCGCTCTCTGCTCTCCAGAGATCCAAGAGCATCTGAAGTGACTGTACTTGGGACAGCAGCGAATCGCAGGGTTCAAGGAGCCAAGTACCATCTTCTCCAGCTGTGCAGAGAACACAGGGGCAGGACTTGCCAAAGACAGTAAGTTGATACCTACTGGCCAGGAGTTGATATCACTGGCCAACCTCATCTAATTCCACGTTAATGTGAAAAGCAAAGATTTATTCAGACTCAGTGTGCCTGGTCTCACAAAATGAAGTGGCACATGAAGACATCTAATTTAGTGTACAGCTCTCTGTAGTCCAAGTTTCTGTGCACTTCCAATTACTTTATTATTGTAGATGGTATGTACCCATTTGGAATCCCCCTCTGTTCATATTTAAAATTTGATTGTGTTGTTAAAGCACTAAGAACGTCAAGGGTTTTGGGGAGGGTTTTTGTACTGACTTAGCCTAGCTTTGATGTACTTGCCAAACATCTGTGTGCTTTCTATATATTTTCCTCTTGCCTTCAGAAAAAGGATGGTTGCGTTTATTTGTGGATGAAATAGTTTGCTAGGAATGGCTGTAAATCTGAAGAGTTGAAAATTGTCAAGTGAGCTTATAGACAATAGTAACAGAGAATAAGGAATTAAACCCGGTATGCAGTCTGGAAAAATTAAAATTCTTCAGATTCTTTTTTTTTTTCCCCCTCTTTCCTCCTGCTGGCATGGGGATATCTAAAAACTGAAAATCCAGCAAAGGTTCTGATTTGGAAACTTGAAATCACTGCAAATTGTGAACTTTCTGGCCAGACTAGCATAGCGAGGACTGGAAGATGCTGGAGTCAGGCTGTGCTGAATGGACAAGAGCTCCCTGCTGGTACAGAAGTCTATTCTCTTCTTAAATCTCATGGTGCCCCATCAAATTACTCCTGATTTATATGAGCAGTGATGTAACTTGTATTTACTAATATTAAACTGGACATTCATGGTATACAGTTGAAAGTTTTACTGCTAAATCCATGAAAAAGCTGTGGTGCATAAACCCAAAGGCCTGTTATATTTCATTTGGGTTTGGCCCTTAAATTCTGACTCAGTGTAAATTTTCCTGCTTTCTTCATAGGCCAGTTATAAAGTGACTAAAAAGTCCTGATATTTAAGGAAATGCATAATAAGGGAACTCCATATTGTATATCTTTTTGTTTTCTCATTAGATGATTCCATCACTGTAATAGCAATTTATATTATTTCTGTTCCTTTAAAAACCTAGTAACGCATTTTTAAAAAAATTGAAAACCACAAAAAAAGCCCTTGAGAAATAGGCTATTTGCAGCCCTATCTCTGGAGAACAGACTCTCTAGAGAGTTACGGTGTCTGGAGTGGCAATAGCTTGATTCCAGATGCACAACATGATTGAAGTACTGGACTTTGAGGTGGGAACTTGACTTGCACATAAAGTTTTATCTGTCACTCTGAGTAGACTCCTCAGGATGCTGTGACACTGATGACCAAGGGCTGCCTTTGCTTGCAGCTGGCTTTCTGTAAATCCAGCCTCTTACTGAGCATTTCGTTGTGATTCAGAGTAACGGTGCTTTTGGCATGTTTTCCACACTGGGATTTAGATAATCTGAGTGAGAATATCAACCATTCAGGGCTGTTTCACAAGTCTCATTCCCAGGGATCTCCATCTGCCATCCTGGGTAGCTGCTGGAAGTGCTGTATCAGTGCTCCAGAGATGAGTGTCACTGGTGCCTGCAGCAGTGCTCAACGAGCATCAGCTCAGCCAAGGAATGTGCCCTTAACATGGCCAGGGTGCCCCAGATGTATTTCATGTATTGGTACAAAGAAGAGCTGTCTAATCTGCTGTGAATCTCTCCAGCCACGCGTGTGTTTGGCTTGGACACCATCATTCCTGCTCTCAGAGCTGGAGTGTGTGTTGGCAGCAGGGAGTCGTTGTTGCAGAGTAATTTCAGGCACAGAGTAGTCAAACCAAAGTTCATTTTGTTCCTTTTCTTCAAACTTACATCTTGCTTGAGCGAGCAGGGGGTGCATCAGCCGCTTTTCTTTTTAATCAATACCTCATCTCTTTCACAAGAAGTCCTTTGCTATATGTGAATGAAATGTCATGCTCCTGAGACTTCTGGCTCTGGCTAAAGACAGGCAGGCATCTCACTTGCTTTTGATTGATGTCATTTTATGTAGCTGCAGGCACAGAAACAATGATCTGATGTCACACTTTGCTCACACTTCTGCATATTTATTTTTGTTTTAAAAACAAGTATAGGAAAATCACTGCTCTGCCCTAATGATACTTCTCAGAAGCTAAAGGCCAAAAATAGTCTGAAGACCTAATGCAGTACTTAACTGTGCAGCAGACATATATATATCTTAGGGTATGCTAGCAGTGCTTGAGGGCAGGACTGCAGGGATCCTTTATTTCATCAAAGGTACAGTGGCTTTAAGCAGCAGGTAAGAAATCCCTTGAACTTCAACCTGAAACAATTCCCTGACCCTAGCCTAATGTTTAGGCTGGGTAGGTAAGGTATATTTTAGATTTCTTTGGGCCAAAAGTGCCTATTCTGCTGCAGTCATAAAGGCTTCATCTTGCTTTTTCTTTCTTGCTTGCCATGCAGTACCTGTGCCCCTTGCACATCCTCGTTGAGTTTGGAGAGGACCAAATACAGTGGTGTTACCCTCGCTGTTTTGAAGCCTGTGTAGCTCATTTCTAGGACCTCATCTGGAGAAGCTGCTCTTCTTTGCTGGCTCTGGCTCAGAATTTGAAAACAGAGCTGCTAATAAATAAGCACAGGCTCATCCAAAGGCCTGAGACATAGTTGGAAGGGAAAAGGGAGGGAAGCTGGAAGTGACAGTGCAAAGCTGTGATGAGTTAAAGGCCTGATGGCACCATGATGAAGAAGCAAGTGGCTCCTCACAGATGGGGGTTTTATCTCTTAAAGATGTTACTCACTCCTTGGCTCTGCTCCTCAACTGAGCAAAGTGCTGAAGCCTGCAGTTGACTAGAGCATGCAGTTTGGGGCATTTTACTGTTTTCCTGCACTACAGCGTACTCAGATAATCCAGGTCAAAAAAAGTTTCCTGTTTTTATAAATAAGTAAACTGCTGGGGGAACCTTTTTGAAATTGTAAAAATAGAGGTGGAAATTGCATGAATGATGACTAACTCCATTCCTTTGTGGTGGTGAGGAAGCAGTGCTGGAAAGGACCAGAGGTGCCTCTGGACAGAAGAAAATGGGTTAGAAACAACGAGAGAGTCTCTGCTTGAAGACACATTCAACTTCCATTGGCTCCTTTGTTGTAGGGGTGTGCTCTGTTGATGGAGAGGCAAAAAGTGAAGCTGGAGTGGCAGAGAAAAATTAGAAAAAATAACACTAATTAGACAAGTGTTACGAGGTTGGATCTTTCCACCTTCCTGTCACATAAATTTTCAACAAGTATCTTGGGAAGCAGGTTAGATGCCTGTAGGGTAATTCCTCAGATATTGATGACCAGTGCTTGTATTTCTGGAACATCTTCTATATGTAACTTCAGCTAAAACTTCAGCTTCAGAAAAAAAGCCATGTTCCTCAGAATGAGTAGTCTGGTAAAGGTTATTAGCACAGTGTTGGTGAGCCAGGTGATGTGGCATTAATGGCCTGTAAGATGCAAGAGGACAGACCAGAAGTTGAATCTCCTTTGAATTTTCATTTTCCTTCAGCTTCATGTGTAGACTAGCAAGTAGCTGCATATCTTAGCATTGAGATGGTATATGCTGGTAGGTGACCAGCAAATCTAACTGCTTGTATAACAGAGAATTAAGTTTTCTTTTTAGTACCATGTAAAGCTTGACTTCCAGATTTTATTAAAACGGTTCCAGTTATTATTTGGCATCTGGATTAACCTAATCATTAGCAGGGCAGAATGGGAAGGCTACATATGTTGGTACTGGTCAACCCCACTCACTGACTTGGATTAGTAACTGGTGATGAATCAGCCAAAGAAAGCATGATCTCCATGAAAATGGCTTGTGAGCACAAAAGAGCTGTGCTATAACTTAATAAGGAAGGGAAGAACATCAGGGGGATGTTGAACCTTCAGGTGGTGTTAGTTACTAGCCAGAATATTGACCGAGACATTCATGCCTGGTGTTGGGATTCTGTGCATAAGTGGAAGTGATGGTTGTCCTTCCCAAAAATGTGTGGTCTTGGTTGCCTTCTGCAAGCTGTATGGCATGGTGTATTGCTGAGCTGGAGCCTGAGAATTTGGGGGGGAGAGGGGGGTCGGTGTCAAACAGCCCATGCAAACAAGAGAGAAGGAAGGGGGATAGATGTCCCTGAAATGCAATGGGAAAACCCCTTCCCCAGTAGGGATTTAATGGCTACAGGAGTGTGCACTTTTCTTCTCCCCAGGTTGGGTTCTTTCCACTCTGTAATCCTTGCCCACATGTGTTGGGAGGGAAGCATGCCAAGGAAACTTCAATTCATTAGTCATCCTGAAGTGTGCTAGAAATCTACTTGGTCTTGCTGGAGGTGCACTGTTGCATATACTTTGTTAGCACTGCAGTGAGCTCCAGGTCCCTTTCCAAATGCACTCGTAGTCACTAAACAGGATGTTTTGCAATAAACTTTCAGACCATACGAGCTTTTGTGAAAGCATAGCATTCCGACAATGTAATTAGTATGTCAGCTAACAGACTTATCCAAAGACTTACTTGCTATCCAGACTGTTTTACATTGCAAGAGCCATGCCTCTGTGATCTCTGTTTGTTTTTTATGGCAGTGCCTAAGGCCCAGCTGAGATCGGGGTCCTGTTGTGCCAGACATTTAGGCCCCGTCTCCAGAGAATGGAAGTCTACACAGGGAACAGACAAAGGAAACGCTGTTCAGATCTGTGTGGTGGAGGAGGGGAAGGGAAGTAACTAAGACTTGGAAACTGGGGAGGGAAAAACTCCTCCCACGTAAAGAATTGGTCTGGTTCTTGGCTCTCTTATGGAGAGCTCCCCAAAGCTGGGCCAGCTCCCCAGCTGCAGGACCATCCTCTTTCTCAGTTTGCAGTGAATGTGCAGCCTCTCTGCTCTGTCACTGACCTTTCCTAAAGCAAGAAGGGGAAATCAATCTGCTTTGAGAGAAGGGGAAAGAAAGTAAGAAAGAAATTCCCCTAAAAAAAGCCATCAATCTGCCAAGAATGAGATCCTGAAAAGTGCAAGATTGCAAAATGCCAAGTTGAAGGTTTTCTGTTGAAGGTTTTCAGAGCAATTGGAGATACATGAAAGTATAGCACTTGCAGCAGGCTCTGGCCAGGGGTAGTTACAGGCAGTCCAGCATTTCCTCTTTTGGTAGCCTTGTGCTGGGGAGAGGGAAGGGTTTAATCTAGCATGCACTCATAGGGTAATCTTAAGTGACTCACTGGTGAAAAGATAAACACTGTGCCTCTATATCATCTGTCTAACAGGTTTAGGTAATCCCTTACTGTGCTGCTTATTTAGTTTAAATGGTGCTGTATTGTATAATGCATGTGTGTTTGTAACGGAGGGTCTGCAAATCTCAGCTTTTTGCCCAAGGACAGCATTACTCTTGCCCTTGTTTCATGGTTGATTTATTACTAATGGAAAGGAATAAGCCTCACAATGATCTATTTGTCTTTTCTCAGCTCTGTGAAATGTATGGAGATTGACAGTTCTTCTGTATCTCACGTCATTAATTTGCCTTGCTAACCTTTATTTAGCATCAGAAGATCAGCTTCCCTGATTGTTGCCAGCAAATCTGTGCTTATTGCCTGCTCTGGCTTTGTTTAAGCTTCAGGAGACAGAAAGGAGAGTCAGAAAATGAAAGTGTTTATGTACTGGGACTTTGACTTATTGTGCACTTAATGGTACCTTCCTGGAGTCAGACCAGCATCTGAAGCCGCCGACAACGCAGACTTTTTCCATGAGAAAGGTGTGAATAGAAACATTGCTGTTGATGTTCCCATAGTGCAAGGCTTACTCAGTGAGGTGGTTCTGGTCTCTTGAGACTGATTCTCTGCTCTGAGTCTGGACTGCCTTTACAGTCTGTGAGGAGCAACCAAAGCCTAAACATCAGTCTTTAAAGTCAACATCCCAGGTGAGGCAGCCAAGGAAGCTGCAGGGAAATCACGTTCGTGGAGTGAAACCCCTGCAGAGGTGCTTGAGCCAAGTGTGTAGCCTTTGTATCTAGAGGCTAAGCCAGAATGAGTAGAAATTAATGTTTAGTTACTTGGCTGTGTGCAGAGTATTTTCTGCAACATAAGAGTGATTTTTAGCTGGAGGGGAAGCCATCATACCTGAGCTTTTTGCCTCAGTAACTTTCCTGTATTTACCTTCTCCTCTAATGCTGCTGATGCATCTTTTTGTTAGAGCTGATGGACCCAGATACCCCAGTTATTCCTGCTTGCTTTTTAAAAGTCTACATGGATGATCGCAGTTACCCTTTCCTTAAAGACCAATACCCCCTTCTGTTTCACCTGCACAGGCTGTTCTCATTGTCTGGGGCTTCACGATGAATAAAGATAAAAAGGCAAATCTTTTTCTCCTTTTTTTTTTTTTTTTCCTTCCAGTTTTCCATAATCTGCTCCAAATGGGACCAGTTCAGCTTTGCGCTGAACAAAATACAGTAACAAGTCTTAAGTTTCTAAATTTTAGAGAAGCCTGGAAAAACCCTTCAGAAAGGTTTGTAATCTCTTCTGGGGCGTGTCAGTGATGCTCTTGCCCATATATGTCCCTGTTCAGTACAATGTAGGTTATTAATTGGCAGCCCACTAACGCACTGGCTGCTCTTGTTGCCAGCTATTCATCACTCCGGTACTCATTTCCGAAGCTGTCATTTCCTGCAGCCGTGTGCAGGCAGCTCTTTGAGGCTCAGCTCCCGGGGTCACTGCAGAATCACGGCTTGAATGGAGCTCAGGAGAAAGGCAGTGAGGCGGTGTCAGAGAGAGAGAGCAGAGCATTTGGTTTGGCTTACATCAGTGTTTGTGATAACACACCATCTGGGCTGCAATCTCACCAGATCTAGCTAATGAATAGAGCTGGACAGAAGTTGTATTTGGACAGCAGAGCTTCAAGGAACAGCGAGGACATGGAAATGGCCATTTGTGAGATGGTTATCTGAGGGCTGCGCAGTGGTGCTGCAGCAAACCGAGGTGTCTCTACTCCTTTAGCAGGAGTATCGTGGTTCAGAAGGATCCCAAAAAAGCTGTTTGTGAAAACCAGCATTTTTAATCTGGTAACTCAGCTGGGCTTCAGACTGAACTAATATCGCTGTTTGATTGCTGTATCCTCAGATTTCTGGTGGATATACTGCAGCTTTTGTTCAAGCTTTTGTGTAGTGTTGCTCTGCTCTATCCTGACATAAACAAAGTGTGCCTCAGAGGCAGCAAATGTGTTTTTAAATGAAATACGGAATTCCTGTATGATTTTGACTCTACCACCTGCACTGCTGTTTGGTACTCTGCTAGGTTTTGTTCCTAGTTCTCAGACTCTTTTTCTCTGATTCTGTGTAGTTATGAGGAATTCCCAATAAGCAAGTGTGACACCATGTTCTCTACAGACTTCAGAATAAGAAATTTAAACAAAAGCAACTTTTGTCAGTCTATATGGGAAGTTAATATTGGCCATTCTTTGCTGCCTGTGAAGGCCATTTCCTATCAGCTGGGGCTGGGGGTCTGTAACTTTTTAAACCGCTAGGAAGTAATTTGTAATCTTTGGACAAGATTACTATGAGGCCCGTTTGAAAGCTTATTCATGTTTTCCTAGAGAAAGCTTGGACACAAAATGTGTTTTCTTTAAGATTAAGTCCTGTGAATGTAAAGGAAATTACTTGTGAGCTTGATGGTTGCACCCCATTGGCTGACCACAGAAAATACAACCCCACAACTGGTCATGACTAATAGAGTCTCTCTTGGCTTCTATGGCTGAGCCCCCTATGCCCCGTGGGGGGGAAAGCCATCTGTTTGCATGCCTTTACTGTAATCAGTTGTTCACGGCTCTGGAAAATTTGCTGCAGGCACTGACTATGCTGGCATAGTCTTTCTGAAGGCAGTGGATTATTTGTTTCTGCCATGGGCTGGGTTTGCCCACCAAATTTCTGTATGTTCTGCCCTGTCTGCTGAAGTCCTCCTCTCTCTGCACCCCAGCCAAACCCACTTGTGGCTGGGAGCTTTTGTAAATTACTCATTTATGTAAACATGGTGACGACAGCATCAGTTTGGCAGGTTCATTAAAACCTCAAGTCTATAGATTTCAACCTTTAAATGATGGGCTGATGAAGAGAAGTAGGGGGAACAGGCTTATGGAAGGTGGGAGATGGTTTTATTGCTTAACTTTCCTGCTTGAGCAGCATCTTTGTAACAATAGCAATACTAAAGGAGATATGGGACAGAAGTCCTTTTGGAGAGGAAAATTAATGGTTCTGGGCTGTAATTGAACGTGAAGGAAGAAAAGTACCCCAGGAACTTCTCATGATCAGGAAATTTGTACTGGAAGATGCTAGCAGCAGACTGTATTCTCACGGGTCAACCTCTGGGACCTGCTGAAGTAAACAAAACTTTAGGGAAAGAAAAAAGAAAGAAAGATATCCTGCAGTACCACTTGTTGCCCACAGAGACTTAATGCAGAACTTTTTGTACTGGTTGTTCAGTCTGTGTGAGCTCCACGATCTTACCTTGCCTTGTGGTTACTGAAATCACAAAGACTTCATCTCTGAAGGATCAGTGTAAATCTGTCACTTCTTAAGAGAACAAAAGAATTCAAGAGAAGATGAAAATAGATGTATAATATGACCAGAACTCGAGGTCAGACAGGAAATGTGGTATCCAAACAGATCAGATGGGGAAAAAAAAGGAAAATCTGTGATCAGTAACCAGGTATTTTCTGTAATAACTGAGTTGGTACTGTGGTTTGGACACACACAGATGCATTGGGCTATGTGGAATGCAGCTGACATTGCACAGACAGTTTCACCATTAGGTGTTCATGAAATCAAGTAAAGCAGGAAGGGGAAGATTATTTAAAATTTATTTTTAGAAGGCATTAGGCTGTTTGAGCCTCGGTAAACAATTTTTGGTTTTTTCCAACTTCTTGGGCACTGGCTGACTTGATTGCTCTGTGGATCCCCTAAAGTGAGGGGTCTGGGGATGCTGGCCAACACCCTGGGCATGTTGGCTTGTGTGTTTTGAAGTTGGACATGAGCAGGCTTAGCAAGTGATGCTTCCATCATCTTCTGTCTTGGGGAGCCCAGAGTACTTGACGGTTTAAGAGAAGCTGGTGACCTGGAGTGTGATCTGGGATTTACAGGCAATGTCCAAGACTTTTCCATGTCTGTTAATGTAGGTAGTGTGTTGATTCCCTTGCTTTAAGAACACAATGTGTAATTTGTACTGGATTGTGTGATGGCTTTGTGGATGTACGTGCCAATTCTAGAAAACATGTTTGGCAGATTCCTTTGTTCCAGCTGTGTCAATACACAAATCTGAGGCCATTTTTTAAACAGGGAGGGGAAGCCCCTGGGTAACAATTGGGCCACAGCAAATAGCTGCAGATACAGCACTTGGAGTCTGTAACTATCAGTTTGTATTATCAGAATGCAAAGATAAACTGTGTGCTGTACTTGAACAACTCCCTATACACATAGACACAAGAAGTCACAACTCTAACAAGAGATAAATATATAAGTTTTTGCCAAATGTGCACCTCAGGAAGGCTTGTTGCCTACTATCTTGTAAGATTTGAATAAATACAGTAATGCGGTATTTCCTAGTTGTCTAATACTCGGAATATCCATCATCTCTGCTAGTGATGTAACCCATAAAATATTAGAGCTGAGTTGTACATTATCCAGTTTTCTCTTTTCCCATGAACTTTTCCCATGTTCAGCTCACTTCTGTTTTTTCCAAAAGTACGAGGAAACAGTCCCAATCCCAGCAGAAGACAAGGGTAATATGTGTTGGAGTGCAGGGTGTGAGTTTTCACATAGATACATGTGTATTTATGCATATAACGTGATGTGAAACCAACCCAAGCAAGCTAGATTATTTCATCCAGAACCTGCAATACACTTTGGGACTCTGTATCAAAGACTTATGGACACGCCTAGTCGGCTGGTTTGGGTCCAGGCAAAGCCTGTGTGGCAGCATTAACTAGCATATTTATTCACATGTAGCGGGCTCTCCACGCCAGCCAGCTCTGCAGCCATAGGAACAACAGCAATGGGATTTGCTAACAGCACAGCTGAGAAGTCTCCATCTACAAATGTCACAAGATTGGCAGTAGAAGTGTGGGAAGACAACAGACTGGAAGGATTAGGATAGCAAATCCAACTAGTTACCTTAATAACCAGTCATTGCAGGAAGAGTATGTTACAGCACCCAAACTCTGGGATTCACTTCTGTTTCCCTTGTGTTTAGTAACACCTAAAGCAGTGCAAGGACTGCAATTCCCTATGCTGCTGCTGAGCCCTAAGCATTTGCAGTTACTATCAAGTATTGGTGGAGAAAGCAAACTGTGGTCTCAGCTCTTGGCCTTTTGTTCCAACTTTTAGCTCCGTAAGGCAAAATGCTGTCCTGTTAATAGCCAAAAAATGATATCAACAAATTTCAGCCTTCCAGAAGTCCCCACCTCCTCCTGCTCCCCATCATCTTCTCCTCAGGAAGCCCTCAAGTGTTGTTTCAATCAACAAATTAAGCAAAAACTGCTGCAGCCTGTGGTGGTCTGATGAGATGAGAACGTAACTCTGCTTTCAGACCCTCCCTAAGGAGGGAAGGAAAAGTGTTTCCAGGGCAGTCTATGTGTGCATTGTGTTGTCAGGTTTCCAGAGTGATGCTCTTAAGGTCAGGTTCCTATTATGTTTTTGTAGGGACACCTCTAAATTTTTAGTTGAACACAAGGCACAAGAGTGTGCAGCCTTTCATCTTCCTTCAGTGTATACTCTCTTCGCTAAATATTAAAACTATTACTCAGTTTTAAATATTGAGAGTAGTTTGCTGGGCAGACTGTAGGCTGTAGCTGTGTGACCACTGTTGAATAGGTGGGTGGTTTCTAATGTGTGTCCTTCAGATGTTGGGACTGTTGGTACCAGGAGCAAAATGTTTGCTTATTACCTTTTAAATCTTAATTATTTTCTTTAAAGAAGAAGTGCCCTTTAAAAAAAACAAAAAGGCAGAGTCTCTGTGGTTGTAGTTCTTCATTAATTTTTTTAATGCTGTAGTAAAAGACCTTTTTCATAACCTGTATAGAAGCTCCCAATTTCCCATGCTGGGCTACCAAGAAGGGAGGGACAGGGGTGATCCTTTTTTCGCTCTTCTCTTACATGAAAGAGCCAACAGTTTTGCCCTATCACAGCGCTGTGGGCTCTTGGGGTATTTCAGCAGCAAATTAAAAAACCTCTTGGAGTTAAGCAGTAGCTTGGGGTGGTGAGTTTTATTCCTGAGTTCCTAAAGCAGGATTTAGCACCTGGAGTGCAACCACAGCAGTTGAAAGGTAACAACCTTCACTCTTGAATGTTAGAGCAATCAGGCACAGACATTTGGGGGTGCAGCACTTCCTGTTGGAAGTGGGGTTTCCCACGTGAACTATGCTCCCAGTGTGTAGCTCTAGGACATGAACTGGCTGGAAGGATCATAATATGGGGTTGATCTGGAACCCTAATATATGACCCATAAATATGTGGCACATAAAAGGCTATGAACATGTGCTGTGGATCTTAACTGTGTTTGAGTAGGATGTCTTCCACAAACATCTTTCTTCCTGGGGCATGTCTTTGGGCCCCACTTTCATCTCTAAAACAAGACAAACATTGCTTCATGGTTGAGTGGTGGCTGCAGTGAAGTCTGCAGTGCACATAGGCTGGGAAACATTACGTGTTTTGAGGTGAAAGCTCCCTTTAATATTTCACCAGCTTTAAAAATTCATCCTAAGATGACAGCCTTAGTCTGCCTTGCAGTGAATTGTTCATAGACTCCTGTACCCTAAGCTGCAGTCAGCTCTGTGCTAGAAAGACCTCTTGCATGTATCTCAATATTTAAAAGAAAGATGCCTCTTCTGTGAATTTTAAGAATAAAACTCACAAAAATCAGACACTGGCCTTCATATTAATTCAGTGGTTTCAACCTTATGCTTTTCCAAGTGTGTGGGACTGAAAAAGCCTCTTGCAGAGAGCAGAGCCAGCATGGACAATCATAATAGCTAGCAGTATACAGACACAGGAGTGAGTATGAGAATAAGTTAACTGCAGAAAATCCCTCTTGTAAAATACTATTCCTGGTGCCTTTATATGTTTGCTTTTCCATATTCAGAGGTCTGTCAGAGGCAATTACAACTGACTGCCCTATGTGTATCAAATATATGTGTACTATGTGGCAAGAGCTTTGGAGGGGTGGAAAAAGCAAGTGCCTTCAACTGTACAGCAGCAACCTTCTCTTAGCTGTTCTTTAATGAAGTAGATCTTATCTCTGAAGGAAAGTAATCAGCTGTTGGCATGAAAAGCTCTGTGTGACTGGTCTGGAAGTGACCTAATTGCACCTAGTACTGCTTTGTAGGACAATTTATGTTGTCGGATCAAAAAAACCTCTTGAGAGAGTTCCAAGGCAGAAGGATCTTTAAAATGAACAGCTCTCTGAAGCCCATAGACTGTGTGTCAAATGTACCAGACTGCTGTTTGAGTGGGATTTTTCCAAGACTCTTGAGAGGTGGAGTGTTACTTAAGTATTTGTTTAGAAGAATGTGTAGTCTACTTATGCTGGAGAAATAGCCGTGCCCTTTTACAGTGGTGCTATCAGTCCTGTTTACTTTAGTTAAGCTCATAAAATGACAAAGTCTACAGAGAAATTAATGGTTGAGGAGAGAATTAGAAACCGAAGTTCAGCATGATCCTGCAATTTTATGTATTTATAGTGTTTTGTAGCATGTTATGATCAGACAGGCCTCAATGGGAACAGCTAGTTCTCCTGTTGGTGTGTATCAGCCACTGAAGTATGGACTGTGGTATGGTAAGGCAGCATACAGACGTGAGCAAAACTGGCATAAAGTATACTCCTTTAACTATGTTCCAGTAGTTTCCCAAGGTGCATGTTGTGGTTAACATCTGCTTAATTCTTCCACTTTGGCAAAAGCCTTTCGGGAAGAGGAGTGGGAATACAATTATAAGCAAGAACATGGTTTCTTAGAATCCAAGTCGTCTTGTCATTTAGTCGTTCTCCAGTGTGACCAATCCATTTTGCTATCACCATCTTGCCATATGCATTATCTGTATGTCAAGTGGAACTGGTCATTTCTTCGTAACTTGTGAAATGCCTGCGAGTTATCTGAGCCTAGGTGGACTCTGAATGGGGAGATATCTTGGCTCTTGCAGCTTAGGGATGCTGACAGATGCCAACCAAAACAGCAAGGTATGTGGGGACAAAATTGCACTCCTACCTTAAAAATTCGTGTTCTTGGGTTAGTGTTAAGGCAGTTGGAGAAGTGCAGCAAAGCTCAAGTTGAACTTTGTCTGGGCACAGTGGCTACAGCTCTGTGCCTCTGTGAAGCTCAAACTCCATTTAAATCCTCATCAGAGATGAGGGCTGGGAAGTCTCAGTCAAGACATCCATGCCACATCAGTGTTAAGAGTTGTGTTTTGGTGCCTGAGAGAGACCAAACACCAGGGGCCCCTGTAAGGGTTAACTCAAGCTGTAAAGCACTGCCTAATTTTTACAGATGGTGTGAGTGCAAGAGTGAACCTCAGACTGGCTTGGCAGTGCACAGAGATAACTTTACATAATTCCCTGCAGATGTTGCTGCAGAATGGTTTTAATAATGAATTGTGAAGTCAAGCTAATCTCCAGCATAGACGGAGAACTCAAAATAAATGCAGTGTTTTGTTCTGTGTTTCAAAATCAAGTTTTCTGTGATGCTCTGCGTTGGGAGAGATGGCAAGAGATGGGAGAGATGGGACAAGGGATTGTTTGCAGAAAGCCAGGGCTGTAATGGTACAAACTAAGACCAATATGGCTAATTTGTCTGCAAACCATGAATACCCATGAACCCGGGAGTGAGAGGGGGGAAGGGGTGGTGGTACCAAACAGCAGCTGCCCTAATGCTTCTAATGAGGGGATGGTGCAGGGCAAGTACTTTGTGATCAGCAGGGCAGAGTTCTGCAGGTTGTGGCTGTCATGCACAGGCTGTGTTGAGGAGCTTGTCTGCACTGCAGCCATTTTCTGCTAGGAGTCAATTCTTGCACTCTGCTGTAATTTCCTTTCTGTAGGGCTATGGCTTGGATGTGCCATCAGAATTTAGGTTTTGGTCTCATAAGGGCTGTGCTGCCTCAGCAGTGGCTGCTTAGCCACTCTGAGACCTTGCACATCTTGCCTGTGAGCACCCGTTTGTGACTTCTCTGCTGCCGGGGGTGTCGTCACTGAAAGTTTCTCAGTCTTCTCAGTTGTTGAGTCTGTTTAAGTAAAACACACGTTTTTCTGCTGATATGCTATTTCACTGAGCTATATTAAAGCCTTTCTTCTGTCTTTCTGGGAAGCAAGCTTGAAATGGGGGAAGAGAATTTCAGAGTGGGGGGCTGGTTTTTCCTGAACTTGGACAAATGCTGTGAGTTCTCAGTAGCTGCAGAGATTTCTCATTTATACTTTACCCTTCGGCAGAGTTTATAAAGGAAATCTTTAGAAAGAAATGATAACTTTGATGAGTTCTGTGGCGATTAGGAGCTTTAGCCTGAGTCGTGTTTAGATAGATGGAGGCTCAGCTGCCCTATGGCCCCAAGCGAAAGACCTAAACTTGGCTCTGAGGCCAGTGAGCCAAACCAGAGAAGCTGTATTGTGAAACGGGCTAGCACAGGGTTGGCATCAAGGAAGTGTGATCCAGCCCTCCAAACATGGTTTTACCATGGCTTGAATTTGGCCCAAATGTACATTTTTAAGTGTAGGCAAGTCCTTTTTTCACTTGTGTTTAATTTCTTTCTGAGGAAGAGTTTACGTAAACTATTCCAGTCTAATTAGTATCAGCTGGAAGGCAGCTTCTCGCATTTTGTGCCTAATTACAAGTGTATGTTAAACTGTATTTGCTACCCATGTCGATAAGTTGCTGGTGAAATAAGGAACAACCATGAAGACGTGTTTTTGAAACGGTCTGGCAGATCCTGCATGTTCGCTGCTGTGGGCTTCATGGCAGGAGAATCCACCTCCTGCTGAGGGAGAATAACTAAATTTAAATTTTCCAACCATGAGCCCTGTGAAGCAAAGTTTCCAAACCTCTGCTGGGCCAGAAGATGGAAATCTATGTCTGAATTTGGAGAGTAAATAAATAGAGCTGCCTAGGAGCTGCCCAGGGGCATGTGAGGGGTGGTTGCTTGGGGTACATTGTCTCCCAGCCACATGCCCCAGGGAGGAAAGCAAGGGTTTGTAGCTACTGTTCTCTGGTAAAATCTTCCGTGACAGGATTTGGAATGAACTTGGGTGACTTTTAGCACGAACACTTGAGCATTGTTTGAGCAGGGTGGTTTTTCTCTTACAGACAGTTGCATGTGGCATGGCAGCAGAGCCCAGCGGACCTTCCCTTCTGCCTTGCTGGGCTGGGCTGTGGCATCCCAGCTGTGGGAGGGATGCATGGCTACCTCACAGCTCACTAGTGTTGGTGCCCATCTCTTTACAGCCCAAGCTGGCACCTCTGCTCATCACAGGCCAGCTTCTGTGAAATTTGCTGTGTTTATGACAGCCATCAAAGTCTGTCAGCTGTTCTGCGGTGCACGTACAGAAATAGCTGTTTTCCCAACTCCCTTTGGGGAAGCTGGAAGAGTGGTATTGGACAACAGTTTGTATGGTCCTGACAAAGCAGCTTATGTTTTCTGGGGAACCTGGGGGATCACAGAAAACAACAGAAGTGGTTTGCTTACCTGTTAGACTTCTTATTTTCCTGTTGTCTTAACCCAGACCTTACCTGAATGGAGGAGAATCTAGTTGTGCTCATATCTGAGAGCAGCAAGTTCTTGGGTGAGTGAGTCTGTGTCAAAACCAGTGAAGGATTCAATAAATCAGTGTGACCAAGCAAGAAAAGAGGCAAGGATTGTTATAGTTGGAATGCATTTAATCTGAAGCTGGCATGCATATAATTTTATTCATCTTTCCACAGATACAACTTAAAGGTTATATCCATATATACTGCTGAATACTTAACATTTTTGTAGATAGCGGTAGAAACTTGGATGTTCAGGTGACAAATAAGAGGTACCTATGGCCTGAAGTCAGATTTTAGTTGGCTTTTCTCTTTGTTTCTGTTCTGTGCAGTACTTTCCAGCTTCCCAGGGCACTGAATTCAGGTCATGTTTGTTAAACACCAGCTGTGGTTACAAGTGCTCTAGAAGCACTTTTATATCCTGTTCTGAAATCTGTGCCCTTCTATGAAAGTCATTCCTGTTTCCCTCATTTGCCTTTTATAATACTTCGTGTTAGGATTTGGGCAGTGTTTGTGCTATTTCACACATGTTCACATGCACATATTTACACGTACAAAGTGTTTTGATTCTGTAGATGTACACGTAACAAGACCAGCTTGGAGAAACTGAATTAAAGAACTTGAGTCAAAGTTGTCATGGATGGACTTTGAATTTCTTAAAATAAATTGATTATTTGCTTCATTGCGCCCTTTTTCTAGCAAGCCTGCACACTACCACTGGGAGAGGATCTGATAGAAATAGTATAATAGGACTAAACCCTTTCTTGTTCTAGGAAGCTGCAGAGTAGCTCAAACATGCACCAGAGCTGCTGACTCTGCCATCTCCTCTGTAGCATTTTACTATTCTTGTTCCTCTAAGTGTTGACCAAGAAACTTCTTTTGCTTCTTTTCGTAGGTTGGTGGTTTGTGAGCACAGCAGAGGAGCAAGGATGGGTCCCTGCTACATACCTGGAATCCCAAAATGGAACCAGAGATGACTCTGACATCAACACATCTAAATTTGGGGAAGGTATGGAAAGCTTTTTGTCATCAAGAGAATATTTGTATTCACTTGGTTTATGCTTTTTTCCCCCCAAGTGAGAGCTGCTAATCGGAAGAAGATGCATGATAGAGCCACAGGCCATTGAAAGGAGTGAGATTTAACTTTAATGGTTGCTTCTCATTAATTTCCTTTAATTAATTAATCTTGGAAACTAGTTTCACTGCTGTTTGCTGTGGTCTGTGGTTGTGTGGAAAGGTAATTTTATTTGGTATGGTCCATTCTGTTAAAAGTGAGATGCTGTTTGTCATGTATATGTATTTAGCGCACTGCTTTTTTTTTTTTTTTACTAAAGATGCTTAAGTCAGGTTCCAGAAATTGAATAGTTCAGCA
Organism: Corvus cornix cornix; assembly: GCF_000738735.6. Lineage (NCBI taxonomy): Eukaryota > Metazoa > Chordata > Aves > Passeriformes > Corvidae > Corvus > Corvus cornix. The sequence goes on from NC_046336.1 coordinate 12,157,744, forward strand.
TCACATGTTCCTCAGTTCCATTATGAAAGACTAACCACATCTTAATGGGCTTCTCATGTAGCAACTGTGTACAAAGGACACTTTTGTTATGATTTGCTCCATTCTAGTGAATCTAGGTGCTCTTGACATGATGCTTATGTAAAAATGTATGTGGAACCTCAGCTGACCTTTCCTTAGCAAAGGCAGGAGGCTTAGAGATGTGTTGGGGTGACCATCTGACCATTAAAATGGCACACAGGCAACACAGAGCTTTGTGCTGGGCTCCAAGGGTGACATCTGCAGCTTATTGAAATCTTTGTCTCTGTAACTAATTTTTCCCTGCTCAAGTCCACCCATATCCTGGTTTAGAGACAGACTGGCTGTAGACTGGTAGGCCAGGAACCAGTCTGGTATGATGCAACATCTTAGTGGATGCAAAAGCAGTGAGTAAATTTTCCCTGTTACTAAAGAACAAAACTTTACTGCTCTGGTCTGCAAGCACTGAAGAATGCCTTGTCTGTTGGTCTGTAGCTTCCTCTCTTTTCCTGACTCTTAAATACAGTGCGTGCTTGACAGCCTTATTGCTTAAACTGCTTTCATTTCAAGCTCTCTTCCTCCCTTCATGTTGCCCTCTGGAGTGTACTCGGCACAGGGCTGCTGCCACACAGCATTTTGTCCTGGGTAATGGAAAATCCATCAAATATTCCTTATCTCCTTCCTCTCAGTCCCTTTTAATCCATTATGCTGCTCTCTTCACCTACGGTCAGCAGTCCTGCTCCCTGCCTTACTCCAAATCCAGATATGCTGAAACCTGAGACTGCCCTTGCCTTTCACTCGGTTCCATCTCAGTGACAGATCTAATTGCATAACCTCTGCAGCTGCTCTGATGTGCCCCAGCTTTTGCTTGCTTTTTAGTAACTTTGGTTTATGTTATTAACCATCTAAGCTGAGACTTCCTACATTCTTTGTTTCTTCCCCTCCAGTTCTTCTTTACTTGGGCTATTCTTCTCCATATAATTATTTCGTAGGAGAGGAAAGAATTGCTTGGTTTTACTGTCTTTAAAAAGGTGTATCAAAGTGAATGTACTTAGACAGAAAATTTGCCAGCTCTTTCCAGGTAGGCAGGAGAAAGGGGCTCTGATGTAACTGAGGAGGAAGGCACTTCAAGTGGATGAAGTGCCTTAGCCCCAGAATTTAGAGCTTATACAAGTTTCAGAGTGACTCCAACAGACATTAACTTCCTGCAACTGTGCAATCTCTGCTCCCCCAACTTTGAAAGAGCAGAAACACTGATGCAGGGAGCCTTGTGTATCAGCCCCTTGTCCCTCCCCATTTGAACAGGCCTAGAACAAGTCCACTAGCCAGGCAAACCCAGAAGTCTGCTCTGCTGTGGCAGGCCCAGTAAAGATAGGGGGGTGCTGAACACATCTTGCTAATAATTCTGCCCCTACACAGCAGTAATATTTCCATGTGTCTCTGTTTAAATAGTCTGTTCCCTGAGAAAGACAGAAATGTTTCCTCCCTGCACCTGAGCTTGTACAACATTTTCATCTGGGTGAAGGCAGACAGCTGATTGTTACCTGGGCCTGTGTTCAGAGCAATGTGATCTTGCAAGGCTTGGAAAACAATCAGAAAGCAATCTAAAGAAACATTTAACAGATACAGGAGCTGATAAAGTAAACATGTTAACATAATCTCTGGAAAGGTGTAGACACTTTTTAATAAGCAACCTTTCTGGTGACTGTGGCATGGCCAACCAAGTCCAAGTTTGGGATCAAATGGCAAAATTCAGTATTGTTAAGGAGGAAAAAACCCTGGCTCATACAAAAGCATCACTGTAGTATAAAAGGGCTATCACTGGGGATCGCCATACATTGTGAGGACATGGTGTGGAGGGTCTGTGTGACCCACTGTTTTCAAGGGGTGTTCCTGGATGGCTAAATCCTCCAAACTCCCAGTGTGAGAAGGAGCAAGATGACTACTCTGTATTGGCACCTTAAGCCGGTTTCTACCCCTTCTGCACCTCTCCATCCTGCAAGCCTTTACACTCAGCATTTCATTTCTTCCTTTCTTGTATAGAAACCTCCTAACACAGGCAGCCTTACTGCAACTTAACTTCTCTCTCTGCTATAATCTGTGTGTCTGGTGAGGTGTCCTATGTTGTCTCTTGTGTAGCATGCGTGTAACTGGCAGTCTAATGTCCTTGTGATTTGGGGAAAGTCACCAGGTTAAATCTGCTCATCTTTTGTCCCTCCATGGGCTTCCAAGAGGATCACTGATTTCCATGAGCCAAAACCACAGCTATCTGTAATCTTGAGATTCGGCTCCTCTGAAAATTTATGGTTGGTTTTTGACCAATATGGGATCAAAGGGGAAGTATAGAGTACCACAGACTAGATAATGTACCTGTTCAACACCATTCATCACACCTCCACTTAGGACAGGGTAGAAAGGTTTGGGCCTTACAGCAAAGGAAAAATTGAGGAGAGTGAGCTGGATGTAAAAGTCTGGTCTAAGTCCCTGACAGATAATCAAGGACAAAAAGTCAAAAACCACTCTTCGGTGAAATTATTTTTTTTTCTTGTCCAGCTAATGATTTCCCAATCAAATAATTTTGCTGTGCCTGATTGTCTGCAGAACACAGTTCTAAAAGACAACGGTGTCTACTCCGCTATAAGGGTGTATTCCCTAAATAAGTGCACATATGCAGAATTGAATTATTATGAATGATTTGATATCAAAGTTTATGAACAGCTTCCGGCATCACTAGTAAAATGATTCTGTTTGCACTTCAGCTATTACTACCTTGCAATATTTTGCATTGCTTTGCAGCAGCACCAAGCACCCTTGCAGTAGTTGCCAAATTAGGATGGAAGCCCTTGAATGGAAAAAATGGAAGTGTTTGTCTGTGTTTCTGTGCCAGTCTAATGGTTCCAGTGTCTTTCACACCTGTACAGGCAGAAGAAACTGAGTACAGATCTAAGTATGTGGTCCAGAAAACAAGTGGTGTCCTCTGTGCACAGCTGCTCTCACAGTGCCATTTCCATAAGTGTCTTGTCTTTGTTTATACTTCAGGCATAAGTTATCGTTTGAGTGTGTAACTAATACTCAGTCCTGGCTTGTTAGCTTCTCGAGCCTGCTCAATAATTGCAAGGTTAGTTTTTTTCCTTATATTGTAGTCTGTATATTAGAAGTTTTGATCATGAGAACCAGCTGTGGTAATGAATGGAAGTCATGTCTTGCAAGCACATCAGACACTTTTCACTTGGGTTCAGTTCCTGAGTGCTGCTGTTATGAAGGAACTTACATAAGAGTTTGTGGGTTTGTTTACAGTGTGATAATTTTGCTTAGAGAGGTTTAGAGCCCTGTTGGGTTTGATGTCATATGCAGTAGACTGAATTCCCCAAAGATAATGCAGCTGAATTAGGAGATGCAACAGCAATGATGATGTGTCCTGCCACTGCACTCTCCTTGGACAAGTGTCTTTAGTTGTGCAGCTTATTTTGGAATGTGTATGTGGTTTTGATTTTTTTATTATAAGTACTATTTTTTGAGAAGCCAATAGCAAGAGTGGCAATTTGTGACAGTTCTGCGTGGCTCACATAGCACAAGCTCAAGAAGTTAACTTGTTCCACTGTACTGTATAAACTAAAAGCATCTGCATCCCACCTAACCCATTCCCACTAACAAGACCAGTGCTTGTAAATACCATGTTTTGTTTTTATTCCTCACCCTCCCATCATTTTTTTTTCTTTCTTTTTCCTTTGTTTTGTTTCCATCCATGTTCCAAACTAGTTTCTAAGCGACGCAAGGCTCACCTGAGGCGCCTGGACCGGCGATGGACGCTGGGCGGGATAGTCAACAGGCAGCAGAGCCGAGGTGAATGCATAGCCTCCTATGGCACCGGCCACTCAGGGGGCACCAAAAGCCCCACTGCAGCTTCGTGTGTCGGGACCTGCATCTTTGGCACTCTGGTAGTGAGGGGCCGCAGCTCCAGAGTTCAGATGTGGATGTTGGATGCGGCAGCTTGAGGGTGTCTTGGAGCCAGGATTAGGCACCCCAGGAGGTGGTAACCAAGGGTAGCTCTGCAGTCTGGCTCCTTGTGCTGTTGGGGAAGCTCACATCTGTTGTGTTTTAACTTTGGGCATTTTTGTCCCCAGTCTTTCCTACCTCAGTAAGGACAAGTGATAGTTTCAGGGCTATTAAAATGAGTTGAATGCCAAAAAGCCATGGTCAGAGATGTGCACACTGGAAAAGTGTGTTGTGTGGAAAGATGAGAATTGTTCCAGTTTCAGTCCCCTCTCTTCCTTGTAAAGCAGTGCTTGGTACTAAAGAGAGACTTGACAACTTTTGGAAGTTTTTGACATAATTCCTAGGTGTTTAGAATACCACCACTAGCAGCATTTTAGTTGGTTTGGTTTGGGTTTTTCTTAGCTTTTGCTGGTCTAACAGTGAGTATGGCAGGGTAGAGGGGAACACCTTGTGTTTGGGTGAGTCTGTGTTTGGGTAAAGTCCGAGAAGCTTCCAAACCAAGTATTTCTTAAGTGCAGGTGAATCATCTTTCCCAGAGCAAAGGTACCCCTATTTATATCCCGCTCCACTTGCAAAATCATGCAGATGTGTTCGTTGCACTTTGGAAAGGAAAGGGGGGACAAAGCACCATTTGCACCTCTGTGTAACTTTCAGACAACCTTACTGAGAGAATGGATCCAAATGTAAGCGCAAGAGATGATTCCCAGTTGATGGAAAGGTGCCTTTTCCCATGGAGGAGAGAAGGTGCTTTTAAAGTGGCAAATTTACCTTCTGGATTTGATGATGGTACTATGTGTAGCCTCCTGTGTCTCAAGGACACCCAGCTTTTCAGTGGCCCTTTAACCTTGTTTCAAATTGTTAATGAGGAAACAAAACCAACAAGATCTGTGTTCTTCCTGCCAGAGCTTGACCCTGCAGCAACTGGAACTACTTTCAGAAGACAAGGTCTTGCTTCTCAGCCACTAAATGCACTCCAAAGGCACCAAAAAACCATCATAAGCACACATACTGTCTTGGGGGGAAAGAAAGTCTGCTTGTTTCTGTGCCCCAACAGTTTGGGAGCTACTTATTTTGCTTTGTCAAACTCTGTCAGATGCTTGCTGGCAATTTAACTGTGAGAATTTATGGGAATCTGTTTTCTAAACAATTTATTTACTGGTGAAAACAAATGCATTCTTTCATATTCATACAATATTGCAAACAAAGCTCCATAAAATATTAAGACTGCATAACCAGTCCCTTAACAGTCAGCTGGTAAGACTCAAGGACCTAAGCTGCATTCCCAAGTTTTTCCTCTTGCATTCTGATACCCACCATCTGTGTGCATCTTCTCCAGACGTGCCCTCTGACCGCTGTCAGTGTTCTCCTTGGCAGTCTTCCCCACTATAGGCTCCCCTAATCCTTCCATCCTTGCCTTTTTCTTGCTTCATTACAGTTTCTTCCCTATTAGGCCCAAGCAGGCCTGGGGTTTTGAGTGTGTTGGAGAATATGTGATTTATCTCAAACTGAATCTTGGCACTTGAACTTGGCACAAACTTCAGCAATCTGTGATTCTGTCCAAGGTTTGGGGCACCCTCTGTGACTGAGCTGCTTCTATAAGGTCTCTCCAATGTATTTCAGCCATAGCTAGCCAGGCTGGCTAAAAATAGGCTGTTGAATGTCATCAGAAATGATAGGTTGGGGAACTCTTACAAGAGCAGGCTTATTGGAAGTAAAGAAAGTGATTTGAATAAATGGGCACAAGTTGGAGACAGTGGCTTCATGATCTGGCAGAGCTGCAGCCTGTACAGACATCTATGCCTTCCAAACTGCAGTTGTTGAAAGTATGAGTTTCTCTGGGTGTCCAGCCTGCTGTTCTCTAACAGAGCACAGTTTATGTGAGGTCAGGAGAGTTTTTTGCCCTTCTTCCCCTCCCATCCCAGCCCAAAAGACTTTTAACAAGGCCAAATTTGGGTGGGTTTGCACTGAAATGTCATGAAGTGTTCGTATGCACCCCCCTGCCAACCTTCAAGTCCTTGCTCCAAAGCACAGAAGAACTCAAGTTGTTCAAACAGGACGTTGCCAGAATTGTTCAACACAAGCAGAACAGCTTCCCCTTCCCCACTTGGCCTCTTCCTTGGAAACAAACTCAATTAAGCATTTTGGCTGAAATTCTTCCCACCCAGCAATATTCTGCTTGAAATAGTCCCTGCTGCTGGAAGAGGGTTAGCTCCAGGAGTTCACTGGAGTTTAAAAGCAAGCTGTAAAGGATGCTTCTCTTTGTATTTACGCTTGAGTACCACTAATAAGCATTTTTATCAGGTAGGTCTGTGATAGAATCACCTTAAGGCTAGAACCAAAGGATCGAGCATTGTTTCTGAAGGGCAGAATTTTCGAAGTGACTTGAATATTAGAAGCGCCAGGAAAGCCTGAGTGCAGAAAGGAAGAGTGCTTGCTTCCCTGTTAGACTGCCTGATGGGGGAGAATTATTAGGGGTAGCATATGGCTTATTTATTTCTACCCTTTCCAAAGCTGTTTGAGGAGGCTAGGCATCTCTGACCTCCAGATATTTGGAAGCAGTGTGTCTGTGAATAAGAAACATGAAAGACAAATTATTGAATATCATGGGTAGTGCTCCTTTTTTAAAATTGAAAAAAGTCTTCAAGGGGAACAGCTGTAGTCTGTTTCTACAAAGAGAAACAGATGACTTTTGTTGCTGAACTTTTCTCTTTAAAATGGTCTGTGGTGTGCCCAGATCTAAGAGATTACATTGGTTTATGTTTCTTATGTAGCTGCAAAGCTTGCTTTTTTTTAATGTTAAATGTGGTACATTCTCTAAACATTTTCCTATACATTCTGAAACTCCAGTAATACAAATGTGGGTTGTGAGGAGAAGCCTGAAAGTTTGTTGTTTTCCTCAGTCTTGACACTCGTTAGACCTGCTACAGAGTTCTTGTTTTGTACACGGTTAAATAGTAATTCTACACATACATTTATTTGGAACTTCCCCTGGAAAGGAACTTAGGATTGTTTTCAGGCTAATTTAATGAAAAGTCATTTGTGCTTGTACAGTTTGATTGGTAAAATTGGGAGGTTACATGCCTGTCTTCTATGCCAAATATCTAAGTTATTGCTGCTTTGGTTTTGTGCCCAGTGTTTTCAACTGGAGCTGTTAGAATGCAGGAAAGCACTTTAAAGTTATTCATACCAGCAGTATAGTGACATGTGGGCTGAATTTCTGCCAAATGAGCCTATTATTTAGGGGTAGCTCCTAGCACAAGGAATAAGCTATTCATTGAAAGAGTTAAAAGTTAGAACTTCCCACTGCTTGCCTGTCTTAGGGAGAGAGGGAGCTTGATGGGGAAAGGCAGTGTGTAGAGGGAAGGCAGCCATGTAACCCAGTGGTCTTGATACTTGAACCTCATCCTGAGTCGGTCTTGATACTGGAACCCCATGTCCTAGCCCAGGTGGGTGGTTCTGCAGCCAGTTTTGTAGCTGCATCTCACCAGAGCTGTTCTGCCCTCTTTGGCAGTCCCCTCCATGGGACTTCTCCCTTTGTTTTTACTCTTCCCTCCTTGTGCTTGATGGAGATGAAATGTTTGTCACTCACAGCAGAAGGCTGTGAGTGGCATTGCTGTGCTAAATCAAACCAGCACAGAGCAGCTTCAGACTTAGTTTGTTCTCTTCTTTGGTTGGGTTTTTTTTTCTTTTTCTTTTTTTTTCTTTTGTTTGGTTTGGGTTTTTTTTAACTCAGTTCTCCAAGGAAAGTAGTAAATGTTTATTGCTCCTTGCTTGGTTGAAGTAAGAGCATGCGCAATACAAAACTGTTCAGAAGAAATGTCATTGTTGTTCTTTTCTATCTGTTGTCACAAGGTTTTCTGTTATTTAAGACAAAAAAGGCAGGAAGGGGAAGAGGGACAAAAGCTGAAGAGCTCCTGTCTGCAGATGAACACATTTGATAACTGTTGACAGTCACTCTCTCTGTGCATATTTAGGCAAGTAAAACAAAGTCCATGTTGAATTAATGCATCACTTTCTGGAACAGCAAGACTTTTTCCAGAAGCAGGTCTGACAAACGGGGGGGTGGAGCGGAGGAGTGGGGGAGGGAAAACACAGACTGCTGACAGAGGGGAAAGTATTTTGGAAGAAAATTCTTCTGTGGTTTGGAAGATGTGGGTTTGGGGCTGTTGCATTTTGCTGAGAAATCATTAATTGGCTAATTTCTAGTCCGGTTCCCCCCATCCCTACCCTTACTGGCATATCAAACCAGGATGGGGTCACAGAAAGTTGGGGGCATGTACAAGCACCAACTGAGCAAAGGAAATTACTCCCTTATTTGGTTGGCTCCTGAAGTGCTGCAGATAACTTCCACGCTTCCTAATGGAGGCAGAAAAGAGCAAACTTAGAAAATAGAGGTGAAGGAAAGGAATGTGAAATGGGGTGCTCAGAACTTGGAAGCAGAAATGTCTGAGCACTGGCTGTTTGCCTGGGAAAGATGAGACTGATTGTGCAGAGCTGGAAACGTGCTTTAGTTGCTTAAAGGCAAGGCTCCTGTCCTAAACAGTTTACAGCCTAAACAAAGATCTGTGCGCCAAAGGAACGTGGGCAAGGGGCGATTTGGGATGAATATTTTTGCAACCAAAGGGGTTTTCACGGTGCAAAATGGTACTTATTCAGTATTTTTAAAAGCTTTTAGAGAAGGACTAAAACTAAGCTTGTTTGGTAAGGCAAGAAATCGGGGTAGGTAAGGCTTATTTTAGAAAGGATTTGAGAGTTTCAGGTTATTTGATAGCACTGAGGAAGAAGCCTGCTCAGGTTGATGAGGCATCATATGAAAGGCATGAGGCTGAGTGGGGAAAGATCACAGAATTTGAAGGAGTGGGAAATGCACGTGAACACATGAGTGTGTGTAGTAGGATATTAAAGCAAGGCACAGCACACAGGCTTGAAAATTCAAGATGGAACAACTGAATGGGGAATGCACTTGGCAGGAGTCTGGTTAAAGTGCCAGAGCACTGCTGTGCCAAAAGCCTTCTGCAAGAGCAGTGTGTGCTGAAAGTCTGGGGAGGGAGCAAAGCAGGCAGGAGGTGGCTGTGCAAATGAGTTGTTGAAGGGCCAGATTGGGGCTTTGGCAGTCAGGAGCAGCAATGGTGGAGGACTTTGAAAATGTTGGGGCAAGTCTATCACATGGGTGATAGACTAGGAGGAACCTGAAATAATCAGTGCCAAGGGAATCAGGAAGATGGAATAAGGAGGATTTGGAAAGCGCTACTGAAGCTCTGTGTTACAACTCGAGCAGTAAAACCATAGGGCTGCTTTCCTTGACCTGACATTAAGTATAAATCCAGACAGCCAGAGAAGGGACCAAGCTGCCTTTTCAAGACACCTCGTAACTTCAGTGTAGTGTCTGTGTGCACAGTCACACATGTAAAATACAGAATTGTGGTTTGACAGGTGGGATTGGAGGAGCCTCAAAGGCTGTCAAGTTCAGTGTCTTGCTTTGTCAGCCAGGTAGGTTTAGTTTCTTTAGTAGGGAATGGAGTTTCATCTTAGCTGTCCTGAGGTTTTTCCTGTGGGAGAGGTGTCCTAACAGGTCACCTGATATGGAAAATGCCATAACCAATGCCTAAAAATTCTTCTGAGAGTCCCCTTTTACTACTTGACAGAAATACATCAGGTGAAGCAAAAGAAAACTTACTTGGAAATAGTTTGTTTAAAGGGAATGTGTTGGAATGTACCCAACTGCTCACTATTTACAAGCTGAAATCCTACACAAAGGGAAAGAACACAAAGCACAGTTGTCAAGGTCTGCGATTATCCAAAAATAATTGTCATTGACATTAAGTCCTCCTAAAATTTAAGAAGTAAAATGTGTCATCCCTCATTTTTCTGCAGCCAGTATGTTGTATCACAGCCAGTGAACAGGCTGGGCAAGACAGAACAAATGTTTCAGTCCCCATTACACTATGACTGTAGAGGTGACCTGTAGCTACTTGATGAGCGTTGCCAAGGTGCCTACAGGTCATCTTGCTGTGCTGTCAATCATACATAGCTGTGTTATAAATTCTTTTTATGTGAAAAGTTGCACTTCATTAAGCTGCATCTTAAAATTGGTCGGACAAGAAACATGGGCATGCTTAAACTGTCCTAGCCAGGTTTTAGATCAAGTTTTGTATAGGTTGCCTTGACTCTGCTCTGCGTTCAAAAAGTGGTTTTAAAGTAGCTTTTTAATTTTAGAGCTATTGATGTTTACGTGTAGGAAAGGCCTCAGCTTGGCAAAACACTGTGATGTTGGTGGAGGAACACGAAATGGTTGTGTTCTTGGTTTGGTAGGTTTTTTTAGTTTTCTTTTCTTTTTGCTTGTTTTGTCCTCTTCTAGTGGTTGCAGGACATTAGGTGTTAGCAGCTTGCGAAAGAGTGATCCATAACTCTCAAACACCAGTGACTTCCTCGTACCAGGTCTGTTGTGTACTTCTGCATAGACCTTGTAGTGTATGTGGCTGTAATGCAGGGCATTGGACAGCTCAAATCCTTCATCCTGTCTATGTGCACACCTTCCAGCTGGACAGCCCTACCTGTGCTACATTTTATGGGGGGAAATCTTTGTTGCTAGAGAAAGCCCTCTCTGTATTATTGTGGGATGTTCCAAGGACATGGGTACTGTTCTCTGCTGTCCATGCTGTTTTCCCAGTGATCCACCAAGATCTGTCCCTATATTTTGGTCCCAATTCTCTACTGTATTTGTTCAGGAGATTTTAGGTAGAACCAGAGCAAAATAGAAGCCTGCCTTTATTTGGGAAGGAGGAAAGGAAAGAGGAGAAAAGTAGACTGATAGGGAATTGAGGCTTTGGAATAAATAGTGGACTGAGCACTGGGCTGCCAGGAGGGCTGGGCAGAGCACAGCTACAGCAGCATGGTATGAGCTGGGTAGTTGAAATAGTGCAAAAATTCTGGTTGTGCATATTTTAAATAGTGTCTGTGTCTGGGGAGGAGAGAGAATGACACATACTCATCCCTTCCTCCCAACCTAAGTAGGTGCAGTTGGATAACGCATGATGGGACAGACTTGTATCATAGCTCTTTGCCAAATGGGCTTTGCTTCTTCATGCGTGCCTTGTTCGGATTTAGGAGTGCAGCTCAATTTCCACAGAGGAACCTCCTTTAGCTCAGCTGGGGAAGGTGTCTTTGACCTGCAAATTAGCGGTAAAGAAACGTGAGTGAGGTTGGCTAATTGAGCAATTAACAGATCTCCGGATGTCACTCACTAAGAACAGAGCTGCCTTCTTGCCGTTTTCATCTCGAAGGGGGTAGGACTTTCATCCCATTGTTTCTAAATGCAACCTTTTAGCTGGCGTATGTGCTTTGTAGCATGTAGTAAAGTTTATTCTGCCCACTTGACCTCAACACTGAGGCTGATGTAACGGAAGCTGCAGCTGGGGAGTAAAATTATCCTTCTGTTTGGCTTGGTTTTTTTTTCCCCCCCTGGTAATTCTTAAATCAAAACTTAATGAACCAAAATTATATGCTTTTGTATTCTCTGTAGATCTGGGCATATAACTTCAATAGTAGGTCTGGGATGGTTCACTGGCTTCTGTTTTATACTATTGCCTGTCACAGCTGAATGAAACCAGCATGATATATCAGATTTGTCAGTGTAACTCAGAGCAGTGTCATTCTACTGTCTGATGCTCTGCTGATTCTCTCATGAAACCATTTATCTATTTTAAGTCTTCACAGCAACTTTACATATCAGTCATGAAGTGTCAAATATCTTCTCTTAAAGACTTTAGAATAATAATCTGATATGTTGAATGCTATTATCAGTCCTCTTCAGTGACACATCCACTGAAAGCTCCCCTGCTCCCTTCGGCAAATCTTGGTTTATATAAAGTGTCCACTGGCTAGAGATAATCTTTGAGAAACAAAACAGAATTTACACTTTGATTACAAGGGGGCCCATATCTCCAGAATACTGTTTAAGTTACAAACTTCATGTATGTTTGTGGTATCTCCTGCAGCATTGACAGAAACCAAACGTGTGTAATCTTGGAAATGTAATTTTTGCTGTCAAAGTACTTTGCAAGGGGAAATTGTAGTGATGGCTTCCTGGCTTTTATCTGTAGGCTTAAAAATAGAGCTGCTAAACAAAAAAATATCGTGGGACCTTCTTTTCTAGAGTGGATTTTTAACCCTTTGGATTGTCTTGCTTCATGGGAGATCCTTTTTCTCTCTCTTCCATCCCTATTTCCATGCACTCACTTTTTTTTATTTCCTCTCTGTGGGGAGGAGTCACCTGAAGGGCTTTCTTCTCAAAAAGCAGTAGTCCTGAGTTGAAAGCCATAGGACTGAAGATGTAAGCAGTGAAGGTGCTCATGGACAGAATAAGACAGTGGCAGTTCAGAAGAGCCTTACTGTTTCTCCTGAATGATCAGCCTCCAGTGCTGTTGGTTTTGATGGGTGACCACTCACCCATCTCTGTCTCACATCCTCACAGAGGTGTTTGGAAAGTTGTTTTGGAAGCTAGGAATGAGCACCCTATGCATGGTCGTCTGCAGAAGAAGGGAAGCCACATCCCTGAAGAGTGAGACCGCTGTGCCCAGCAAGAGGAGCTGAATAGCTGACTAGCTGAAGCAGAGCCTGGTGTTTGTGTGGAGGAAAAATAGAATAAACACAGCAATTTCTGTGGGAGCTGTAGTGGCAAGGGTGATCTCTGACAGCCTGGGTTATAAAGCAGCTTTGGTATGGGGGAAAGAAAAAAAAGGGCTTTCTTCCAAGACTCAGCAAATATATGCTTAGCTCGGTATTGCTGTCCTAGAAACATCCCTGAAAGTGTCTGAAACAACGTATATCTGGACAGAGCAGCTCTGAACTTTCCCCTGGCCCCTTCAGGGGCAAGATCTAGCTGCCCAAGGGTCTTCTGCAGTTCAGTTTAGTGCTTTGCATGCAGTGGAAACCAGTCATGTAGCTCCTTCTGCAGCAGGAAATTGAAAATAGAGGAGAAATTAGTCCAATTCTACCACACAGAGCAGAAGCCTAACTAGGAAAGCTGTCCTGTCCTGTGATTTGGAAGCTGGGGTTTCATTTGCCAGGTTTCATTCATCAGGTTCCATCTCATAGTGGAGTATTTCTGTGGGGAAGGTGTCATATGCTGATGATGCTACTTAAAACTAGCTGGAATTTCTTACCAGTGATAAGCCAGTGAAGCAGCCCTTCTAGGGGAGTGCAGCAGAGAGTCTTTTCCTCTTGGTAGCAAAGGTTTTGACAGATTTTCCCCCATCAGAATTAGAAAGATCCAAATGTGACCAGTCAAGGGAACTTGACTTCAGAGATGTAGCTTTACTGAATTTGCTGCCATCAGATGCTCTGTCAACATTACTTTCCCCTTTCTGAGGTATTATTTCTTACTTTGTCTCAGTAAGGGCTTGTTTGAATTATTTTTCATTAAAGTTTCCGTGCTTCACCCAGCAACAAAATGCAGTTGAGCCACAAAACCAAACAGCTGCTTGGATCTGTTTTACTCTCTTAAAGGGTGTTTGCTTCAAGCTGCTGCAGCCTGTTCGTGTTTCCTTTGTTCTGCAGTGATCAGGAGCTCTGGATTCACTTCATTTCCTGCCCATTCCTGTGCACTGGCAGCTCTCTGTTTGTTATTCCCTGCCTTGTTGTGACTGCTGGTAGAAAGTGCTAGGTAGGCTGGCTGGGGTGCACTGAATCACTTGCCTTCCTGCCTTTTATCTAGCTACAGAAACTCATGCTGTCACTGCACTGTAGTTTGGGTTGAGGAGAGGGCTTTGGTGACACTTTGTGTCTGCTGCTGCTGCAGAGGAAGGATGGTAGTTCAAGTTTTCAATGCCAGGTGTAATTTTTTAAGCTCCAGAGGGAAAGGTTGACCTTGAGTGTGATGGGAATGCTGCACTAAATGGCTCCTGGGTAGGTGGAAGGAAGATGTTGACAAGTGTCTGTTCTGCTCTGTTTATTGGGTTGCTCTCAGCAAGTCTGCTTAAAACCTGTGCCCAGCTGGGAAGGGGATAGATGCTGGAGATGAATAGGGATGCTAAGTTTTTGGCTCAAACACCATACTTGAAATCCAGTCTGTGCTTTTGAAGTCTGTGTCTTAGTTCTGGCCCTCCTTCACCAGGGTCACACGTGCATTTCTCTGGAGTGAGGTTTAGCAAAAGTATGTTTGTAAAACACTTCACAACCCACGAATGCAAATGCTGTATCGTCTCCTATCATTTGAAAACCTCTTTTGTTCTTTTGTCACGGTTTTCTTAATGTTTCAAGCTCATTGCTGTAGACCTATGCTGCTTGGGAGGTGCAAGTAGAGCAGTGTGCTGGGCCAGCCCCTCTGGGCTGGGGAGATGTGTCCCTGTGGGGATGCAGCACTCGGGTTTCAGTAACACAATGCTTTGTGCAGCCATGTGCATGTGCAAAGAGCCAACTGGCTGCAGCTCCCGCGGTGACGCTCGGCTGATTTGGCAGCCGGGTTGATTCTGTCAAGTTACAGTATGGGAGTTAAGTCCAGCTTCAAATCCTCTCCCTTACCCGTTCGAGGAACTTGGAGGGGGGGGAGGGAGGCGGGAAGAGGGGGGGGGGGGGAGGCAGCTCTCTGGGGACTTTGTGTCATTATTGGCATGGAAACATCTTGTGATTATCAGCAGCAGGGTAGTGGCGAGGGGCTGATTATCTGTCATGTCGTCAGCATAAATAACCAGTGGGCCCCTGAGCAGGGCTCCGCCTTTTGTAATGGCTTCGCGTAATCGCTGCACAACAGTTTAAAAGCAAGCAGTGCAGAAAAACAGCTGGACTGATCCTGACCCTAACTGATGTTGCCTTTTCTCCCCTCACCAGAAGAGAAATATGTCACTATCCAGCCGTACGCCAGCCAGGGGAAGGATGAGATTGGGTTCGAGAAAGGGGTCACCGTGGAGGTCATCCAAAAGAACCTGGAAGGATGGTGGTACATCAGGTAAAGAAGCTGTGCAACCTACTGAAACTGTGACAATGAGCTTTTCTGATCATTCACTGAGTGTTAGCATTTAAATCATTCTGTAGGTGGACAAGGAAGCCCAAATTGTTCATAATGCCTCTTGAAGAAATGTAAGGAAAATTCTGAGGCGATACAATGGTGGCTAAAGTAACACTACAGTGTCTGCGAAGGCTGTGGACCATTCCAGTGAGGAAATGCCTTAACTTGCAGTTTTAGAGATTTTTTTTTTTTCTTGCTTCAAGTTAAAAGCCCATATCTGAGTTAAGATCTGTGAGACCTAACAAGGCTTTCTGTTGTATATTATTTTAATGTTTCCAGTATAGGAGTTATTCTACAACCTATTTAAATCTATTTATAGCAATGCTGAAAGGCTGATTGTGATCTCTTGAGCTGTTTGGGGCAGGTAGTTCTACTTTCAGGGATACGAGATCAGTTTGCTGACTATAGCCCTTTTGCAAGCTTACCAATGGTTTCAGCTAATTTGTTTTGATTTCTGTGTGTCCACATTAGGTATTGTTGATGTAGAGGGACTGGATTCCAAGGGCAGGTGAAGTTGTTATTGTGTATTGAATTTTGTTATGTAATTGGAACAGCAGTCATTGCAGAGGGTTTTGACTTGGGAATCTCCTTTGTAAATGTGGGAAGACTGTAGGTTAGATATTGTCTCAGTGATACAGGGTGGCAGGATGAGCACTTGATGAGAGCTTTCTTTATCTAGGTTCACACAGCATTTAAGTTGTAGTGCTCTTTCGTGGTTCTCCCCCTTGCCTTGTATCTGTGTGTGAACCTGGCAGTGCTGTGACATCTCATTTCTCTTTGAACAAGATGTGGTACAACAGGTAGCTTAAAAATGGAGCTTTAGCTCTCAGCAGTGCAGAACATCTCATATAGTCATCTTTTTCCATTCAGCATGTAATTATAGTGATTTTTTCCTCTTTCCCTCCCCAAGTCATAACTTGCTTTTGTTTGAATTCTGCTTGATTTATTGGCTATGAATGAGGACAGGGAAAATGCTGACCGAAGCAATGTTGTTGTTTTTCTTGATTTCCCTTACTTAGATGAAAAAAAATACCACTTTTCTATCTAATGATCCCATGGAGCAAATAAGCTAATAAAGATAGCAGTGGAGCCAGGAAGGCACTCTAGATAGGAGGAACTCAAAAATGCCTGGGTTTGGTCAGGTCACATTTTTTTCTCCCTTAATCATCTACAGAAGTGGAATCCAGATTTTCAGATAGGTTTCCTGAGAGGAGAACCATTCCAAGACATCTCTAGTTTATTTTTGTATTCTCTTTCTGCAGTGTAGCCTGGTTACTACTGTAGGTTTCCCTTTGCCATATTAGCACTCCTGCAATAAGTTGAATTTTTTTTTCCCCTTTTCCTCACACGCTCCTTTGAGTCAACCCAAAAGACTCATTTTTCTACACATCAGGAGTACCTTCTGGAGTACGGTGACACTTGGTGCAGTGGTTTCCATGGCATCTTCACTCATGGCAATCTGCTGGAAGGACAGTGGATGCCCCAGCCCACCCCCTGATAGTTGGGGAGTGCAGCATGTGCTCAGCTTTTTTGTAAGGCATTTTTGATTTGAGAAACCTCTCTTCTTGCTGGAAGATGAGTTACAAGCTCCCCATATGTGTGACAAGCATGTGGGGTGTCAACTGCACTCCTCTCTGCTGCTTTGGAGCACTGTACTACTTTCTTGCTGGAGGATTAATCTCTTAGAAACAGTTTTTTTCCTTAGGCAACACTTTGGAAATGATAATGATGTGGTCCATCCCTGCAAACTGATCCTTTGCAGCCTGGGTAGCTGTTACATGTAAACTGCCCTGAATACTGTTAGGTGCCCCTCAGAAAAGGACTCCCTTCCAGCAGAAATTTGCTTCTCTGAGTATTGAGCACCTTAGAAGGAGCAACTCCTTCTCCTGTTCTGAGTGTGAGGGGAGAGGGAGCAGGAAGAGAATGCAGTTGGATCCTGGGCTGGATAACAGACTGAACACGCTTCAGTGTGTAGAGATAAAAACAAATCCAGTAGTTTGTAAATGGAATCCACCTTAAAGACATTAGTTTGTTCCACCTTAAATACGTAATTTCTCCAAATTCTTGGCCATGTGCTGATCCTCATTTCCTGTCCTTCTTTTTCTTTTCTTCTTTTTTTTTTTTAATTTTTTTTTTTATTTCCCTGGTTTGCTTCCCTCTGGAGTAATTCCAGTGCTCTGGAGCTGGAAAGCAGATGTGACTCTCAGACTTACAGAGGCACTTCTGACTTTTTTTTGACATTCCTATGGTTTTAATCCATTTTTTCCTTCATGTAATATAAACAGGAGGGTTTTAGAAGCATGAAGGGACCAAATCACTGCACCTAAGACCCTCCCAATTCAGTGCTGTACAAGCTAGATGCAGTATTGGTGTCTGTCTTTATTTCGCCCCACGTGCATTATGATTAAAAAAAACAAAACAAAACAAAAAAAATCAGGACTCTGGAGAAATTAAAGAAAGGCTCTGTCCTAGGATCCTGCTTACTGTTCTGTTGAATTCAGTAGATCTGTTCTTCCCAGTGTGGCATTAGCATCTGTCATTTAGATCCTACTTTGCCTCCAGGTGACAGTAATAGATAAAATCTTATGGTGCCCAGGTGGACTGGGTGCAGGGCAAGTACCAATATGCTAAATAAAGCTTTTGTTATTTGCCTTCATCTTCTTCATTTTGTGAGCCTCAACCCATGTGAATGAAGTTCAGCTGGGAGATGCTGACAGCAGTGAAACAAGGAGGAATCTAGGATGAGGTTTGAAATGTATCCAGTAGGTTATGAATATAAATGAAGGAAGGATACTTGTGATTCAACTCTAAGGATGTGAAATGAAAGTTGTTACTGGTTCAGGACTTCTTTGAAACTGATTAGTGGTTGTTTTAGTTCTTTCCTCTATGAAATGGGGAAGATCAAGGAATCTGCTATGGTTATATTTTCAAATGGCTGAAAGATTACCAAATTCAAAGGACTAAGGTAAAAAATGTGAGCATATTTCACTTACAGAAGTAGTTTTTATTTGTGATATTGCAGAAATAAAGCAGTTTCTGGTAACTACTGCTCAGCATTAACTTCAGGTTAAATTGGCTAACACAGGGAGAGGTAGCCTACAACAGCCTCTCTTCTGAGGGCATGTTGCCCAGAGTTATTAACTGTCCATCTATTGCTGCTATTATTCATTGGGAGAAACCATGTGAGATCAGAGGTATTTGTAGCAGTGGGGTTACACAGGCTGATCCAAATGCATACAGTTGGCAGGAGAACTAACAGGCCAGTACAGAACCTGCCTGTGGCTGTCTTTCTGATCTTAAACATGGTAAGTCTCCCACAAACTAAGATGGATGTAAACTGTTTTTTCTTGCTGATTTTGCACAATCAAGCTCTTTTGAAAGTAACCTTTGGTACTGAGTCCTCAGTGCATTGGCCGCTGTGGCTTTCTCACAGACAGAGGCCTCTACACCTTCACATCATATAAACTCACAAATATCCTTTAAAAAAACTTACTTGATGCAAAGGCAGCAGAGAGCATTGGTCAGTAGCTCTGCAAAAGGGCTGTCAACTGCAAAAGGGAATGAAGCCAAAAGTCTTCAGGGCTGGAAAATGGCACTGGGTGATGCCTTGACACAACAGGAATTGTGGCGTGTACTGAGGCCTTTGTTCCTTTTCCTTTTTTGGCTTGGTTTGTGGCCTAGCAGAAAAGCCTCAAAAGGGACAGGATTGAATAGATCCAAGTTGCTTCTTGAGACAGTATCACTCAGTGGGTGCTGTGTATCTTTTAGAAGTCAAATCAAGATAGTACCAGATTGCTACTTCTTGTTAGTCTTCATGCATCAAATAAAGCTCAGAATTGTTGGGATGCTTTCCTTTGACACCAGAATCACTGGAAAAACTTGTCACTAAACTTCCTGAGCAGGAGAGATCCTCCATCTTTGCCTTCATGTGTGACAGAAGGCAGGTATGTAGGGAGAAGCAGAATCTCTAGTATCCTGCCTGGTCTAGGTGGGTGGGGAGGAAAAGGTCAGATTTTGGACAGAAAGATCCTCATAGTCATTGCTAGAAGTACAACAACTGTATTTGCTTTTATACAGGAAGAGTAATAAAGAAGTCTAGAGAATCAAATCTACACTGCATTTTCCTGTTCTGCCTGTAAAGTCCCAGAGCCTCTATCAAGTGTGTGGATGTGGTGAGGGAGCCCAGGATGAGACTTGATGCAGAGATCTCACTGGAAACCTCAGAATGCAAGTGTTGTCATGACAAAGATGCTCACCTGCCAGGGAATGATTTGCTCATATCCCATGTGCCCCAGCTCCTTCCTCTGCTGTCTAATGAGGCTCCCTTTTCAATAAAGAACCTTGGAGTCCTACTGTTTTAACCTGTGTATTTCCTGAGCACCAGGATTTTAATGGTGCCTGCTTTCCCACTTTATAGTTCAAGTGGCTGCTTTGGGTATCTTGAGAGATTAAAGAAAGGAGGTTTTCAGTGACTCCCACTGAAATAGCAAGTTAGGGTTTCATTAGGGAAAGCAGAGTTCATCCAGGTTGTCCTCCCTGGAGTCTGATTGTAATCTGAAATCCCTGCTGAGGTGTTAGGAATGGCAGGAGTTAGAAAAAACATCTTCCCTAAAGCCCAGTTGTAGAAGAATTACTTCAGTTTGAAGTGTAGCGTGATCAGCTCGGGATGGTGCTTCGGGAACACGCACTGGATTCAGGTGTGTGTTCACATTTCCCAGTTTATTTCTTCAAATAGCCTCTAGCTAGTTCAGGAAAATGAGTCTCCATCAAAGCCATTTTTCCTTAGTCAAATTGTTTCTTGATCTAGCAGTGCTAGAAGAAGCTGTAGTAGTTTCAGGGTCCCATATGCTCCATGAGAGAAAGCTGCTCATGCAGAGCTGGGAATTATGGAAGGAGGGCCAGTGTTCTTTGTGATTTCAGGGAGGGAGACTTGCACAAGGCAACTAAACTGCAGGCACAGGTTCTCTGTACCAGGTGCTGTACACCCTTATTTTAGCCCATTTTCAATTTGAGTTGCCACTAGGAAGTTTAGAAACTATTAAAATATTTTACTCACTAGTTTGCTTTTTGGCTGTATGGGAAAATACTGAGTTTGCCTGGTACTGTCTAGGAGAGGCATAAAACAAACTGGTGAAGCTCTTTACCTTGTGTATAACTATTTCTTGTCCAGAGAGACTCCTTACTTAGGATGATTAGTGGCTTTCAACTACAGAGTTCACTGCTGGCTCAGCTGACTTTGATATGTCTAATCAATAGATAATAAGTGAATAGAGACCACAAAATCTTTTTTGAGAGCTGCAAACTTTGTTTGATGTTGTCATCCATCACTTCTGCTTTAGCTGTTCTACCTGAAATGCACGAGAAGGCTGTGTTTGATGTGGTGGTGTTTACTTTTGCCTCTGCAGGTATCTGGGCAAAGAAGGCTGGGCCCCAGCTTCATACCTGAAGAAGGCTAAAGACGATCTTCCATCTAGGAAAAAGAACTTAACTGGGCCAGTGGAAATCATAGGAAACATCATGGAGATCAGTAACCTGCTGAACAAGAAATCTACTGACAAGGAAGCTCAAGTAGAAAACGAGTCTGCAGAAACTCATATCACCAAGAAGGAAATCAGTTTGCCCATCCTGTGCAATGACTCTAATGGCAATGCCATGATGACTTCAGACAAGCAGGCTTCCAAACTGGCCCAGGGATCCCCAGCCATAGCAAGAATAGCACCACAAAGAGCTCAAATAAGTAAGGCAGTAAAGTAGTCGGGGTTTTCACAGGCTCGCAATGAATTCTTGTTCTCTACCTTTCAGGGCTGGCATTGCCTGTCAGCTAAGGTCCCACATGTCCTGGCCTTACAGCCGAGTCCACACAGACCTTTGCATAGTCTGTAGATGTATCAACAGGGACTCCAGAATGTGGTCCTTCACTAGTAGTGATAAAATTTAACTTCACGTTATACACACGCTGGCTGGTGGTTCTGTATCTTACCCTGCATGTGTTAACTTTGTTAATTTTTCCAGAGAAGAATACTTTTTTCCTTTTGAAAACTCTAAAATGTGCCCTTCTACCCCAGAAATGCAGATGATGTGATGGCATGTTCAAGTTGAGGAGACCACCTGTGTCTTCTCTTGCATTTGTTCTGCTGTTTTCCTGGGGGCAAGTTACAATGATTTTACTACTTCATCTGCAAAATGCAGATGCTGACACTATTCTGTGCAAGGAATGGCAAAATACTATGAGAGAGGACAGTGTGAGTGTTTAATGAATTATTTTTACTGCTGGGGGGAAAATAGGTATCAGGCCAGTTCTTTGTTGGCCAGTCTCCAACAGAGCTGGTCAGTTCCAGCAGAAAATACAATTCACTACTTTCTGGCAGTGATCTCCTCTTAAATTTGCTGGCTTAGCAGAGATGAATAGCTAAGCTACCTTGGTATTTCTAATATACCCTCATAGTTTCCTATCTTGTTTCATAGAGGTGCCTTAAATATTGCAAATACTGACTTCTATTCTCAAACTGTGTAACAGCAGAGAGCTGCTGAAAAATGTGTTTAGCAGTATTTGCAAAGTTAAATAAACTCTCCCTTTTCCCTTTCCTGCTCAGGTTCTCCAAATCTAAGAACAAGGCCACCCCCAAGAAGAGAGTCCAGTCTGGTGTGTATTGGTTTATGGTTTATCTTAGCAGTGGGTAGGTGTCCGGGTGCTTTGTTAGACTTTGTGCAGCTGTACAAGGTGGGGGGGATATCTGAGAGATCCTTTATTTCCATGCCTGTTCATTTCGTTGTTTAAGTGTTGAGCAGACCTCAGGGCATGCTAATGATAAATCAGGTTTTCTGTTATTCAAAATGTTGCCCCAACTAATCAGGTCTGCAGGGAGAATATGATAGAGCTGCTGTGTTCTGTGCATGAGCATTGAAACTTGTTCGGCTGACTCAGAAGTTTGAAGTTCCTCTGGGTGTCCTTAGCCCAGACTGAAACTTTTGACCTTCTCTTAAGCAACTGGGAATGTCTCTCCTCTTTCTGTTGCTACCACCTTTGAGGTGGTGAAGCTTCACTCTCGTGTATGTTTAAAGTGGCTTGGAATCCTGTGGAAGGATGTATGCTACAGGAATGAGACCGCCTATGATTTCTTATCCCCAAAGCTAGAATTCTGGAAGTTTGTACCAATTTGAGATTAGAACTGTCATCTTCAATAGGAACTAGTCAGTAGTATATTTATATAAAAAGTCATGCTAATAGCTTTGCTGTACCCTTTATGAGCAGTATGTGACTTGTAATTTTTCTGTCACCAGAGATGTTTCTTAACAAACTACATGAATAGCATATTAGCATTTTCTTCCTATTTTTCTTTGCATTATTTTCAATTAGACTTTATTTTGGCAAGACTATGACACTTAATTGCATGCTAAAAATAACAGTGATATTATATGTGAAACCCTGAGCATATCTGCTGTTTCCAATTATCTTCATTTAATCCAAACCATCCTATTATCTGAAGGCATTTTATTAGGCTGTGCTTCTGCTGTATTTCAGCATTTATAGTGGAGAAACATCCAATTATAACATTGTTAGACACAGTTCCTAAGGTGCAGAGATACATTCTCTGTGAAATGCCACATGCTGTGTGTGATGAAACATCTACTGTTAGTTACAGAAAGGCTATCTCAGAAATGGAGGAGCAGGAGAATAAAGCACAGTATGTGATTTGCCCTTATCCCATTGTTGGCTCAGGATCATTTTGTCTTTGTCTGTGGATGCTCTGACCTATGGTCAAGAGATCCTGACAGAACTGCAGTTCTTTCATAGAACCCTAAGTAGGGAAGTGTAGAAGCTGTGCAGCTTCACCATCATCTAGTTGCCCTGCAAATGAGCACTGTGCTAATCTGAAAAGATTTCAATATTGAAATTCCTGAAAGGACCCTTATCCCATTTATCACCTTAAAAAATAATTACAGCAAACTCTAAAATGTGGCAGCTTAATGTAAAGGCACTTAGCTTTTAGAAGAGTCTGGTATGATGCCAGAATGGCTGTAAATAGCAGTATCCCACTTCCCATAGAGCCTTTATGAAGGTTGTGTTGGGACTGTGTAGAGGTTCTGGGTGTGTTATGGAGAGGAACTGGAATTGTTTTGATCAAGTAGTAAAGTCCTTCCCATCTAGCACTTTAGCTGGGCAAAGCTAGGGGGGTCTATGGTATTATCCTTGTTTCTTGCTACCAGGGATGCCCATTAGCTTATATCACTGACTAATTAAGATTGTTTAAAAAGTCCAGCAGCAGATTAAGAGCAATAAATCATTGGGATTACATTTTTAAATGGTATCATTTTTAAATGATAGGCAGAACCTGTTAGGGGCCTGTTGCAATGCAATTTCCTGCAGTTGTGTTGAGTCATCAGGAGCTGGGTCTTTCTGGACAAAATCTCAGCATAAATGGGCTGCTCTTAGTGTAACTGGAATGGCAGCTCACACTTTATCACCCACGAGTAAAACTTTTTACTATTCAGGTAAAGATTATCACACTTTTAATAGTTGGTGAAGGTGGCATGAACAGTGAATATGTTGAAAAGCTTTTCTCTTTTAGCCCATATCAATGCATCAGCTCCCACTCTGGAGAACTGGGCAGTTACCATTAGGAAGTAGCACAGGAAGAAAGAGGAGTCTTAGTGAATAAAAGCAATTTTTTTTTTTTCCATACTGCTGTTCAGCTGACTCTTTCTTTGGTTTGAATGAACAAAGCATCCTATTTGCCGTAGGGTTTTCAGTTACCCAAGCCACCAGAGCCACCCTCCGTGGAAGTGGAATATTACACCATTGCTGAATTCCAGTCGTGCATCTCTGATGGCATAAGCTTTCGTGGAGGACAAAAAGCAGAGGTGAGCCTTAACAGTGTATCTGGAAAAACAGTAATATTTATCTGTTGCTTGGCAGTGGATTGGAAGGGGAGGAGTGGAAAGCAGTGGGTTGAGATTTTTGTCTAAGTAACATGTTCCTTGTTACCTCTTAGGTTATAGAAAAGAATTCTGGTGGCTGGTGGTATGTGCAGATTGGAGAGAAGGAAGGATGGGCTCCAGCGTCTTATATTGACAAGAGAAAGAAACCGAATTTGAACAGAAGAACCAGTACTTTAACCCGCCCAAAGGTTCCTCCCCCAGCACCTCCCAGTAAACCAAAAGACTCTGAAGAAGGAACAACTCCTGGAGCAGTTTCTTCAGGAGATACCCAGGACTCTCCCCACAAGCTGAAATACGAAGAGCCTGAGTATGATGTGCCTGCCTTTGGCTTTGAGTCGGAGTGCGAAGTGAGTGAAAGTCATCATGAAGAGGGCACTCCTGAAAAACGACTCTTTCAGCCCCTCAAGCCCTCACCTGTGTCATCACTTCAGAAAGCTAAGTTCAAAGTAGGAGAGTCTTCAGAAGAAGCTGCTCATGAAGAAGAAACCATCTATGAGAACGAGGGGTTCAGACGTTATGTGGAAGATGCTTTGTCTAATAAGGAATCTAGTGGGGATTCCGATTCTCAGAAGAGCTCCTCTCTGTCCTTGATACGAAGAAATTCTCCATGTTCCAGCTCTCCTAAATCATCACTTGTGAAGCTCAAGACAGACAAAAACATTCAGCCTGATCTTGGAAAATGTCACTATTCCAGGAACGAGGAGACAAAACCAAGATCAGCTTCAGATGTTGGCTTACGTAGCGTGCCAAGAACAGGCATGAAGAAAGATCCCGGGCAGAGTCCTTCCATCAGAGCAAAGCCAATTGTTAGGCCCAAACCTTTCCTGAACAAAGCAGACTCTCAGAGTCAAGAAAAGATGGATATTAGCACTTTAAGGCGTCAGCTGAGGCCAACTGGGCAGCTCAGAGGTGGACTCAAAGGTTCAAGAAGTGAAGAGTCTGCGAGCCCCCCCCGCACAGCTTCTGAGAACCAGGATGACCCTGTTCGGAGAAGCTCAGCTGATGTCATCACAGCTCCTTCCCGTGGCATCTTCTGCTCCAGCCATACAGCCAAAACCGAGGAAGAAAATGACTCCAGATGTTTCTATGTGACCACTGACTCATACCAAAAGGTACAGGATTCTGAAATTTGCTTCCCAGCAGGAGTAGAAGTGGAAGTGCTGGAAAAGCAAGCCAGTGGATGGTGGTACCTGAAGTACGGAGACATGGAAGGCTGGGCTCCTTCCCATTATTTGGCTCTCCCTGATAACCAGCGAGAAACTACATCAGCAGACACTGATTCCTCATTTGCCAGGAACAGGAAAAATGAAAACAAGTCAAACAGTTTAGAGAAGATAGAGAAGAGGGTTGAGGCTTTGAACACCATCAACCAGAGCAAACGTGCAACACCACCCATCCCAAGCAAACCTCCTGGTGGTTTTTCAAAAGCATCAGGGCCAGTTAAAATGAGGAACGGTGTGAGGCAACTTGCTGTCCGTCCGCAGTCAGTATTTGTGTCTCCACCCCCAAAGGATAACAACCTGTCATGCTCCTTGCGCAGAAATGAGTCTTTAACAACTACAGATCACCTTAGGACCGTCCGTCGGAATTCCTCCTTCAGCAATGCGTGGCCACAGCCTGGTGATGCAAAGGGAAAGCAGCCGGAGCGGCTGGGCACAGAGAGCTCTGAGACCACCTCCAACCTCCCCACGCAGAGGAATGGGATCCCTGTGTCCACAGTCAGGCCAAAGCCCATTGAGAAATCCCAGTTCATCCACAACAATCTCAAAGACATCTATGTTTCCATTGCAGACTATGAAGGGGATGAGGAGACTGCAGGGTTTCAGGAAGGTGTCTGCATGGAGGTCCTCGAAAGGAACCCAAATGGCTGGTGGTACTGCCAGATCATGAATGGTGTGAAGCCATTCAAAGGCTGGGTGCCCTCAAATTATTTGGAGAAAAAGAACTAATACTGCAATATCGTTAACCTCCCTAATTTATACTGTTCCTGCTGCGTACATGTGGAAAAAACAATTGCTACACAAAAAGACGTTTCCCTGTGCTCCAGTTTGTACAAAGGAGTCTATACTGAGGACAAATCTGCCATGTTCTGGAGAGGTTTGTGGGGTTTACATGCTGTAAGCAACGACAAGGAAGATGCAGCATAGTCAAATGCCTTTTTGTGAAGTTGTTAATAATCTTGTATGTGTAACAGGGTATGACATCCCATCCTTCCCATTATTGATAGGAAACCAAATGTGTGCCTTTTGTGAGAGAAATACACATGCATCTACTTGGGGAGTTCTGTGCCAAACTTTTACAATCCTGGCTCCCTTTCTCCTCATTTTTGTCCATACGTGGAACACCCAAGAATTTTGGATGCTTTTCCACAACTTACAGTGAGAAGCAAATGAAAGTTTATGAAACACAGAGGGACTCTAATCCTTTGGACATGTTCAATTTTTTTTTTTTTTTTTTTTTTTACTATACTCAACAGTTGGTAGGTCTAGAGTTGGAGCCTTTTCATCATGGAGAGTTTTGGTCTCTGATGTCAGTGTTGTTACAGCTAACTCACCGGAAAAGGCCATCAGGTGGTGTGGGTTGGGGGCTTTTTATTTCCTTTCATTCTGTCTTGTTCTTTGAGTTGGGATTTCAGGTGTTCTAGGGCAGTGATGCCTACTGGTGCTTGTAAAAAAAACCTACAAACCCCTTGCTTAAGAACATCAGTTACTGTGTAGGCTTCATGTTTGGTTCTGTGCCTGACTCCTGCCAGGTGATACTGGTTGATTCTCTTCCCAGAGTTGGGTTTCTCAAAACTTACCAAAGTCAGCAAAGTCCCTTAAGACACTAAAGACAAAGCTGTCAAATGTGTTAATTCTTGTTTTGCCTTCTGGTCCAAATCCAAGGGTGCTGGCTGCTGGCAGGGCCCACCAAGATATTAGTAAGAAATATTTGTAACCTTCTGCAACATCAGTGTTTACAATGAGTGGAGAAAAAAAAAAAAGCCATCAAGCTCAGTCTGCACATAATTTGTATATTTTGGGGAATTGCTTTTGTGTTTTGTTTTTGTCTTTTCTGTGCATTCTGGGTTTACTGTATTTTTTTTGTGTGTGTGTGTATCTGGTTCTACCAAGAGAAGACTTACAGGCTACAAACTGAAGTAGGAGCCAAATATGTGTTTCTGTTCCCACTTAATCCAAAGAGTACATTTGTACTGGAAAGTGGGCCTGGGCTTCTCAGGCTCAGAGATTTAATATCAAAGCAATTTGGTCAACAGTGCATCTAACCAGGAAGCTGCCTCTTCTAGTTCCAGTTCTGTTTGCCTTTCTTAACTCATGCTTTGAAATGTGGCACACGGTGTGGGTAGTGTGGGAAATGGAAGGGAGTATCCATTGGAAAAGGCTAGGAATATGGAGTTATTTGTGAGGTAGCCTTGTACTGTAAACATAATTTACTAAATCCCTACTGTTCTTAAGGAAGTCATGCTTGGGGGTTTTCTTAAATGGCCTTGTTAATCACTCAAGATCAATATCTAATTGCTTTAAATAGTAGTTAGCATTGTAAATCTGTTCTAGGGGGGAGGGGCAGACCATTTCACTATTGGTTTACACAAAGTATTACATGCCCTTTTTTCCACCAGTTTCATACTGATTTGGCTTGGAAGTTAAAGGTTATAAAGGCTTCAAAATAGCTGGGATCAAGGGGCTGAGTGAAATAGCACAACAATACCATATCTTACTGGGGATGTTTCACTGCCAAAAAAAAAATTAGGAAATTTATATGTTGTTCTTGTCTTTTTCCTTTTTTTTTTTTTCTTTTTTTCTTCTTTTCTTTTACTTTTCTTTTTCTTTTTGTGTGTGTGTGTGTGTGTGGTTTGGGGGTTTTACTAATTTCCATGATAACACTGAGAGAGTTGCCTACAGCTAATGTGACTGATGTCCTTTCAGTAGCTGAAACAACATCCAGGTGCCACAACTACAGGCTACAGACAGTGCTGTGGTTCGAGCAGCTCTCTGCATGCAGGTGGGGAGGGGATGCTGTTTGTTTGGGATCCCTTTAAATTGTGGCAGGAGAAGGAGGTGTAACTGCACAACAGCTCATATCACAGTGCGGGGTCCTCTTTGTACCTTCATGTCTTAACCATATGATGTGTAAGTGTATGTCCAGTTAGCTACATCTTACTGGATGTGTATCTGAGACATTGTGGACCTGTCTCTCATACTTCTCCCCATTTTTAGTTGTACTAATATGGTAGCAGCCATAAAGGACTGCTGGAGCTGTTGTGAGATTATGATAGAAGTATTATATTCTTCTGCTGGACAGTATTAAATAGAGCAATACATAGAGTTATCTGCTAGATTGCAGTACTAATAGTAGTGACTTAGTGATTCGTATTAATGTTAATGATTTATTTTAACAATAATGATGCGGAAGTGGTTCATTATTTTGAATTAATGCACTTTAACAATAAAAGAAACCAAAATGAAGCCAATGCAGAGAACTAAGTGCATTATTTAAAGGTGCAGTATATAATTATCATTTTCTTGAAGCACATATTTATTAAGAATTAACTTATTATTTAAAATATTCTAAAGTTTTGTTAAAAGACATTCCCACTAGGCCATCTCTTTGGGGGGATGTAAAGCACAGCTCCCATGTCTTCTGCATTGAGCCACTGAATTCTCTGAGTGTGGTGTATGGCCTGACATGAGCCCCTATCCAAGGAGGGAAGAGCAGCAAGGAGATGGAAGAGCCCAGACTACTGGAAATACTCAGCATTTGCATCCAGCAAAGCCAAGCCCAGGGCACCTCTGAACTGCAGGAGTCCTTGCAGGGTGGGGGTGGCACAGGTGTTTTTGGCAGGCAGTTTCAGTGCCTGGCTGCCATGTGCCTTGCACAGGGCTGGCCCCAGTGGATGCAAGTCCTCCATGAGGCTCAGGTTAGGAGGCTTCAGGATCTGCCTGAGACAGTTCTGTAAGAAATGTCTGTCTCTCCCACAGCTCCTGTTCCATCTTGCTGGCTCGCTTCTCCAGCTCTGGCTTTTGCAGGGAGGTGGTTTGCCGTGCTCCAGGCAGCACAGGGTGACACAGGGTGAGGGTGCCTGCAGTACTGCCAGGGTTTTCTCATGCAGCAGCTCCGTGGCTCAGTTGTTCCTTAATCCCATCTCAAAGGCTTCATGCCCTCCTGAGGAGGGGCCAGACCCTGTAGATGGGCTGCAGAGTCACACTTGTGGCCTCCCTCTGCCCTCAACCTGTACCAGCAGAAAGGATGGGGTGCAGATGACCTACTTGGTGCCAGAAATTATTGTTGGCCACCACTTGGCATGCTGGCTCCCACCCTGGTGGAAGAGCTTCTATTTGGGCTTCCCTTCACTTGGTGGTTGTTTTGGCTGCTTGTTTTTAAAAGGGCACTTTTAAAACAAATACCCCAAAAGCAATTTTTCCCCCTCCTGCCTTGCCGCTGTCATAGCATCTCTCACTGAGATGTTCTCTTTTTTTTTTTTTTTATTCTTTCAGCCGAGAGATATCAGGAAAATAATTGTTTTTTCCATCGGCAAGCAGCTAGTTTTGGTCAGTTCTACTGATGCCTGAAATAGCAAGCCTTTCACGCTTAGCTGTGAAACAAAGGAAAAGGCCTTAAGCTACATCAGAGAGGCCGACTGCAGGGCAGGAAAACCTGGCAGAGTACTCAGAGGACAATGTAGTGCTAGAAGTGTTTTAGCTCTTTTCTAAAAATGTTATCGTCTCCTTTTATTTACTAAATTTGTCAGAACTGACACTGGATCAAGAGCAATATTTAAATGTAATGTTACACCTCAGTGAACACTCAATGCAGAAATCAATAGTACTGTTTAAATTTCTCTTTCTGGTTTATTCCTGAACCTAAGAGGAAGAGTGTGCAGGGCTTGAGCAAAGCCTTTTGCAGCTGAAGGGGGCCCTCCTCTGGGGGGAGAGGCGGCTGCTCTTGCTGTCTTGCTCTCACCCACTCTCTGTATTTTCCAAAAAGTCTTGAATTTGGACCAGCAGAAATTCCAAACTCTAATGCCAGAGAACAAAATTAAAAAATGTGAAAATTGTGTCTTGCTGTATACTGCAACTTTAATAATAATGAGCACTTCTGAGTTCGTTATTGAGGTTTATATAATGCCTGAAAAGTTTATTTGCTGGTTTCCCTTGTCTTCCCCTTCAAAACACTTTCTCATAACAGCAAGAGTCATGCATTTTGTTAGGAGTCCTTCCCCATGGGAGGCAATTCCTGTTCATTGTTTTAGCTGTCACCCCATGCAATGGGTGAGTGTAGTCATATGTACCAGTCCTTTGCAAGCCAAAAGTTCCAGGATAAAAGAGATGATGGGCACGTGTTGGGGTACTTAACTGATGCATCAACAGGAAGTTTTTAAATTGATGTATTCAATAACAGCAAATACACAATAATGGAAGATTGAAATTGACTTGCAGCTAGACTCTTCAAAATGGAAATTCACGTCTGCATGGGTATAGTGAGAAAATGCATTTGTCCCTTGTGGATGTGCACCCCGAAGACTCCTTCCATTATGATTCTATAAAGTTTGACGAAGGCATTATATAAGTGTTTTCATCGCTTTCAGATCTTAATGAATCATATTTTATTGTAATATATATTCATTGCTTTCCTCAGTTAAAAAGAAAGTTACTGCTTTTATCTTATATGAAAAACAAGGGAATTTGATAAAGCATTCATTATTTTCATATTACTAGTATTAACAGAATAGAACTAGTACTATTTAATTTTAGATCTTCATAGCTAGCTTGTTAATAACTCATATTTTCCTGTGTTGTATCCTACTATTTTTTCTATTTTTTCCCAAATAACTCTGCATCTTGAGAAAAAGCAAATCCAGTGAGTGGATAAGTGCAATATTCATAGAATAAACAGGCCCCTCATCCAGGACTTGGAGTGGAACGTGCAGTGTGAAATGTTTGCAATTCTCTATTCATGCACTCTTAGGGGAAGGGGAAATGCAGGGGAGGGGGCAACTGGATGAAAACAGGACCCTTGGGTAGGTAGAGACTGACAGCTGGGGTGGCTTGGGTTGGGAATGGCTGCTCTCCGTAAAAAAGTATCACCTGTTAGTGCAAGTGTAAGGATTATGCAGCATGTTGCCAGGATTATGTATCAAATGTGCATTAACATCCTTATCAATACAGGACTTCTGAGCTATGCTTGAAACACTCTGTGTGTCATCCATGCATGATTCTCTCTTCTGGTTTGCCTCTGCTGGTTACGTCCTCTGTTGCACTTCAGAATTGATGGTAACTCCAGAGGGGAAGATAAAATTCTGCTGGTGCAGTCCCAAGTTTGGACACTGTATTGTTACTTGTATTTATTGCAAGAGCTATGGGAATATTTTTACAGGTCCTTTCTTTTCTGTCCTTATTGTTAACCTAAGAAGAAAACATCTCCATTTTATCTGGGTTAGTTCTCACCTGCAGATTTTCACAGATCTTTTGGATATCTATGTCATAATTCTTGGCTTGCAAAGGTGGATCTCTCAGGTCCTAAATAAAGTTGGGCAGAAACTTTGCTCTTCAAAAGAGGTATTGTCTTAAATTCTATTTGAATGGAAGGAGAACTTCTGTCTGTCAAAACTAATGTGACTTTACAGGTAGCAGCAAAATCTACTACCTTTGAAAAACTGGACTATTTTTGTAAGGTGCAAGAGAAATGTGAAAGCCAGAGCGCTTGATTCTCTGAGCGCTGGGAAGTACATCTCCTCTGGCTCTAGTTCATTCCTCTGGAGAGGGGATGTACCTCAGTTTTCTGCTTAATTTTTGTCCTGCTGTTCTTAAGTTTGTCAAAAAGCCTTTGTATTACCAGAGACCTTTGCATTCAAACAGAAAAACTGAATTCTGCAGCTGTACTGAAATAGTATCAAACACGTGATTTTGGAAAACCTCTAATACTTTACCAATTAGGAATCTGGTTTTGAGGAGCCAACTTAATTCTTTCACATGCTCTTGTCTGAACTGGCAAGAAGCCCGCAAGCATCAGTAGAGTTACACTGACAGAAGACCCTTGTGGGTGCTCAGCATGGACTGTTCTCAGCAAAAGCAAGCTCTGTGCACTCTGTTCCTACACCTCCAAAGGGGGTGCACAGGACTGCTGAGCCTTGGTGCTGCCCTGCCATGATTCACTGTGCTGCAGATCTTGCAGCTCTTTAAAACCAGCTGGAGCTTTGCTGCTATTTGCTGGTGATTTTCCATCACCAGCAGCTCCTTCTCTGTCAGCTTCAGATGCTATTTAGCCATGTAGTGAAGTGCTGTGTACCAATGCAGTGTTTGATAGCTGCCAACAGTACCAGTATGATGGTCTGAGAGCATATGTTTGTCTAAGTTATTTTGTTTTCATTTGCTTTTCGTTGCTTGCTAGAAGCAGGGACCAGCACTGCGATGATGCATGGGGAATGTGTCCGCACACTTGAACTGTTTGATGGCCTCTGCTAATGCTGCTCACTGCTTGTGTTGCTCTTTCTCTCCCTCTGTGCTGCTCAGTAGTCGTGTCTGTTGTGTGTGTCTGTAATTTTCAAATAAAGTACTGTATGTAAGGCCAGATCCAGAAGCCCCCAGTCAGCTGACTTTGGGTTGGGATGTAGGTTGCTGTTGCTGCTTTTCCTCCTCCGTCTTAGACCCAATTTGGAGCAAAGCACAGGTGTCTGTAAAAAGTCACCCATAACTCTACTTTGGGGTGTCAGTTTTGTGGGGTGTGCATGCATTGCCAAGGGTGGGAGGAGGAGATTTTTTTCTCTTGGGTGCCCTTGCATCAGGGCTGGGACTCTGCAGCAATTCCTGGAGCAGAAGCTGCGCCGCACTGCGTGCGGACATGGCTGGTACAGGCAGAACAAAGTAGTTTCCCCCATTTTATATTGTCAGGGCTGGGCTGGTCCCATCAACTATGTTCTTCATTTGTTCTTGCATCAAGGTAGTGTTGATTTTTAGTTGGAGAGTGCAATTTTTTTTGTTTTGTGTTTGGTTTTTTTTTTTTTTATAAATAAATTTGGTTTAAAGCTTCACACTGGCGTTTTACAGACCTGTTCTTGTCAGCATAAGCCACTACTGTCCTGAGTTGAGACTCCTGTTTGTTACTGAATTAAAATTATGGGAATTATGTTGATAATTTGGAAAGAAATTAGAAGTAACTATATTGGCAGGGGAGAGATAGATAAAATATGAGGAAAAAGATGTTTCTAATAAGGCCATAAATTATTTGGTCTGACACTGCAGGTGCTTTCTCTGTATAGATGGTTTAAATACATCACTGCTCTGTGATAGGATTTTTTTGTTATTGAGAAAAGTTGATTTTTTTCATTCCCTAATGTGCTATGACAATCTGTATCCTGAAGCCACTGATCCACCAAAAGAAGGCAAACAAAGGTTGTATATGCTTGCTGTAGTTCAGGCAGTTTGTGTGTCTGGGAGTTTGCATACACCGAGGTTCAGCTGGTGGAGTGGGCGAGCATGGCTGTTCTAGACCTGTCCATGTTGGCAGGAACAACAAAATGTTGGCTTTAGAGACCTTTCCCTGATGCTCAGGGTTATTTGGTTACAGTGGTACCTGTCTTGGTCCCTGTTTGGTGGAGGAGAAAAACAGGTGGAAGGGAGAATCACTTGGCACTGAAAGAGACTTTTTAAAATATAACATTTAATATTTAGGTAAATATTTCAGACTTCTCCAGATACTCTCCATCAAAGCTGTTACTGACTCTGATGACTGCAAGGTAAGCAATATGGCAGCTTTCTCTGTGCAAACAGTTCTTTTGTGGTTTGAGAGCTTGTTCTTGAACTGCTTCTGGGTCACCAGGGAAGTAGTAATAAATAAACAAAATCCCATAATCACTCTTGGGGTTTAGGCTTGGGGGGGGCATCAAATTCTGTCCTGATTCCAGGTCCCCCAAAACACATTAATTCGGTTTGTTTCTGTCCCCTTGAAGCAGGATAGAAAAGAATAGTGCAGTCACTGGAGCTTAGCCTGTAGCAATTAGTAAACTGGAACAAATAGAAAAGAAAAATAAACCTTTTAAAAAATGAAGTATTTTGATGAATAGCTGACTTAACTACTTCCTATCTTGGACTTTCAGGGAAGGAGGAAGTTATAATTGCTTCCAGTCACTAGGAGGAATTTTTCTGCATCACACTGAACAGGCTTGCTGAAAAGTCTTGCTCATTACTTGTGATGAGTTCAGACCTGGAATATTGCAAAAGTAAAGTGTGTGTAGCATTACAATGACTTTTTTGTACTGAGGGTCCGAAGTGAGTGTTGTGGGGCCAGTAGTGTACAGAGTAAGTGCATTTCTGCTGTCTGGCTGACTTGGCACAGTGTTTGCCTTGTCCCACAGGGCTCTGCCAATGACATCAGTGCTGTTCCTTTATTGCAGCTTTAACTGTAGACAGCAGTGCTTATTACTCTGCTAGCAATGTTTAGGGAGAATCATGTAGATGAGCCTCCTCAGTTAAGACTCAATATCAAATGTCATGTCAGAAGTCCTGCCAGCAGCTTGATTGATTGCTGCTTAGGCTAAAGTTCACATGCAGAAAACTCCAGGTGGGTGTTGAAAGCAGCTCAGCCGGCTGTGTACATCTGTAGCTGTTTCCAGAGCTGTTAATTAGCCCAGATTATCTCTGGAAACTGGGGGTAGTGAGTTGCTGGGAGCCCAAACCTCTTGGTGAATGAAGGCTGAAATTTGTTTGAGCCGTTGTGCTCCTCTGCATTAGCAGAGCAATGGCATGTGTCTGGACTGGAAGCTCCTTGAGGGTTTGCTGTCCCAAATTTTTAGTTGACCAAAAAGAAAAAAAAAAATATGGATCTAGGCCTGGTCTAAGGGAAGTTTTGCAGTGGGTTTCTTAGGTGGTTGAATGTTCTTAATGTGAACTTGAAAGCTAGATGCTGTTGTCATTTCTGTGTTGGTGTAGAGCTCCATTTCTTAGTGGTTAGGTGGTGGGAGCTTGGAATCTTGGGAGAGTATGTCGGTGACCAGAGATAGAGAAATGTGTGGCTGGTCTTAGTGTGTGTGTGGTCAAGTTGGTGACACTTTTTTGTCTTTTGTTTGTTTTGTTTTTAGTATGGGAACCAATTTGTCTGTTCTACTTGGGAAAAGGTCTAGAAGTTGGTGTGGTTTCTGTTGCAGTAAATATGAGAAGGAATTAGCTGAGGGCTTTTTTTTTTTTTTTTTTTTTTTTTTTTTTTTTTTTTTTTTTAAGGAGAGTTTATGGGCAGGAGACCATTTAGTTTGTTTTGGGTTGCAAGTTAAGCTAAGAGAGGAAGAAAATTAGTCTGGGAAAATCCTTTTTTGTGTTAACAGCTTTGGACCATATTTTGTTGTGGCCTCTGATCCAGCTCCACTGAAGGTAGTGGAGTGAATATTGTTGATCATGTAGATGGTAGAGCTTTTGGTCATTAATTAATTCTTAGAGAGGTGACAGGCATCTTGACGTTCACAGCATGTCATAGCAAATATGAGCTAGAGACAGAAATAATAACTGTATCTTCAACTCAATTGTTCAGTTTTTGTTTAATTTACTTGAGATGCTGACCAGTTGGATAAAACTGTACAATGAACACCTCCTGCAAGGGTCCAGATGTGCTTGGGTCTATGAGAGGTTTTCCTAGGAAAGGAAATCATGTCCATGATAAAAAAAAATTTGCCTTTCTCAGTCATCCCAGTAAAACTGAAATCCAGGAAAGTGACACTTCTTGCAGTGAACAGTATCTTTTGCCACTGATGGGAAGAGTTATTGTTAATGAGGGATTAGGTGCCCCAGTCTGTCTGAACTGATCTTTTTGTGACTAGTCCCTGAATCTGTGTGTAAACATTTGTAAAGACTGGATGCAGATTAGAGTACTGTTAACAAAGATGAGCGACTTTTCTGTGGGCCAACACAAAAGATGCATTAGCAGTGAGGAAAACACAGGTCTCCTTTTTGCCAAGTGACCCTGGGGAAATTTCCCTCAGGCTTCAGCACAAATCAGCTGGGACCTGTGAGGATTTAGCTGGTATATACAGTACTGGGGGCCTGTTTCTGTGGCTGGGACAACAGAAGTGTGGCTTTGTCCCAGCAATAATTAATGAAATCATCATAGTACAATGTTTTCATTTTCCCTTGATATGACAGTGGTGGGGGGAATGAGCTGTGCAAAGCATTATCACCCCCTTAATCCAGATTTGCAGGCTTTACTTGACTGCAGTGCCCAGTCCAGAACTGTTTCCAGAGCTGTCCTTGTGACTGTGCCCTGTGAGGGACAGGGAATGCACACAGAGAGGGCTGCCCTCCTCCTGCTGCCATGACCAACTGCTTGCTCAGAGAACTGCAAAACAATGGACAGCATTTGAGGTTTGGGATTTCTCCCTAGAGCAGTGTGTTCTGAAGCAGTGAAGTAAAAACAAATGCTTATTTGGGAAATTTTAATCATGTCTCTGTCAGTAAAGGTGAAAACTCTGTATGGGTCTCTCAACAGAGAATGAGAAACACCATTTGTCTTGGGCAATTGTACATGTGAAGATGCAGAACAAAGACTTCAGAGTACTGTGCCTAAAAGTAGATCTCAGCATTTCTCTTTAGGCATTTATTAGAGCTGGTGTTGTTTTGGAACTAAACAGTATTTAATAATGGTTAATTAGGTCTGCTCAAAAATTCCTGCAGGAAAGGAAAAGACTATTTGAGTTCTGGACACTTACAGGAAAGGGAGTTGCAAGAAACAAAATACTGCCAAGTGTTTTATGAACTTAATTTTTCTCCTAGGATTATCACAGTCCTTGTGACTGTGTCCTGGCATACACCAGTGCTGTGGCACAGCAACTGGTCAGTGACACACCTCTTTGCAAAAATTCAGAACCATGCGTCTGTGATGGGCATGTGTGTATTGGAAAAGATGAGCCTAAAAAGGCCTTGAAGTAAACTACAGTTGATAAAAGAAATCCTGATTTGCATGTTCCAGATACTCTGGAATAACTTGCATTGGGGCAACTTCAGCTCCTTCCAGGCATCTGCCATCACCCAGCCTGGCAGCTCACAGGTGCCACAGTCTGCTGGGTGGGGGAGGGTGGGTGGCAAATGTTAGTGGAAAGGCAAATGCAGGATGCACCCTGTCACTGCTCTTCCTGGTCCTCAGCCATGCCTGAAGTCAGAGCTCTGCTGGGCCAGAGCAGGACCAGACCCCTTGGCAGAGTGGTTGCCATGTCCCACAGGGCTCTGCCAAGCGGCGAGTGGTCTTTGCTGACCTGGGTGCTGCTGCCCAGCCAGGATGCTCCCCCCCTCCCTGTGTGCAGAACCCTGGGAGGTTGTGAGGGACTGCCAGAGTTTGAGGACTGTTTTCTCAGAGTTATTAAAAGTTCTTGCAATGTGAACCTCTAATGTTTTCAAAGACTCAGGCAGAAAGGACTTGCTAAACAAACTGTACCTGTCATCTCCCAGTTCATTGATTGCTTGGACCAAAGGTGGTGCTAAATCTGATCTTTGTCTGTAATATTTAGATTTTGTTGGACTTTTTTTTTTTTTTTAAGTGTTTGATAAAACAGATGCAGTGTCCTCCTTACATGAGAAATTTAGTCCCAGCTTGGGACATGGCAAAACTCCCTGGACCTTCAGGGCCCAGGATTGTTGCCTGTTACCATTTGAGCAGGCTTGCAGTGTTTGGGGGGAGGTGGGAAAAGGGTACTCTATCTTCAAATGCTTGCAGACTGTAAGAATTGACTTGTGATTTGTTTGTTTGTTGGTATTTTGTTTACAATGCCTCTTATGCCCTAAGGAAAAATAAATTTTTGACCTTTTTAATTGTGATCCAGTTGGTTTGTTTTGTTGGGGTTTTTCTTCTAATCTTTTCAGTACTGTTTTGATTCCACTTGAATTCCACTGAATTTATCTTTCCCAGAATAACTTGTAATTTGTGCATTCATGCAATTGCAAATTTCATGTTAGGCTAAATGGATACAGGAGCTTGTCTTGTTCCCTGGCCCAAGTTGTTAGTGTATGCTGTATTTTTGTATTTTTTCTGTTCCACAAAGTTTACGGACTAGTCACCTCAGCCCTCAAACATGAAGAACTTTTGTCTGTGTTGAGCAAGTTCTTAAGGTTTTCAGTACTCAAGTGAGGATGTTTTTTGGAGAAGGGTAGATCCAGATAAGAAGAAAAGCATACTTTTACAAAAGTGGTCCTTTGGTTCTGTGGTAAGAGTTGCTCTGCAAGGTGGGATGAGCCCCTGTGTGCAGGCTGCAGAGCAGCTGGTGCTTATAC
The DNA here is from genome assembly GCF_000738735.6 of Corvus cornix cornix. NCBI lineage: Eukaryota > Metazoa > Chordata > Aves > Passeriformes > Corvidae > Corvus > Corvus cornix. Next base: position 12,195,943 of record NC_046336.1, read on the forward strand.
ATGGGATACTAAGGTCTGATCCTGCAAGTTTGCTGGGTACTGCTGACTCCTCTTACTCATCTTTGAAGGTTGGAGGCCCAGATAGCTCAGCAAATAGAAGTTCATTGCTGTGCAAAGCAGCAGACAGGTAAAACTGAAATTTCTGGTAATGGATCCCCTCTCCTTATGTAGGAGCATCTCTTGGGGATGACAAAGGCATTGGATTAGGGGATATACTGGGGGGAGGAGGTTGTAACAAAGGATGTAATAGTAGAGGGGTAACAAGGTTGTTTTTTAGTTCTTCAGTTCCCAGCCTGACTGCAGATGTTCCTGTGTGCTGGCATGTAGGTGGATGGTGCACAAGGAGTCCTGTTTGGGCACCCCAGCTCTCTGAAGGCTGCTAGGAATTGGATCTGACGCAGCCCACAGTCCTGGGTACAAACCTAGTGACAAGCGTGGCTGGAGCTGTGCCCCCTCTTCCCTTTGTGCTGACTGAGCCAACCAGCTTGAAAGAGTCTTCTTGGGCTGGTGCAATCACTATATGCTAATGTATCCGCTTGTACACTCACTGTTAATTGCTCCCCTCTTGCCCATTTTTCTGGGAGATCCACTACCGGAATTGTGCTGCACTCAAGGATGAATTTTTCTGGTCCTACTTAGGTGTATTTGGAGTGTTCGTTAAAATCCATCTCGGGAGGAGCTGGGAGCTGAGTGCCGGGCCGGGCACTGAGCACCAGGTGGCGATGCCGGACCAGCTCTGCAGCCCCTGGACCAGTTTGGGAGCATCCTCCCCCTCTTCCTCCCCCGCCTCCGTCGCCCGCCGCGGGCTGTGCCGCAGCCGGGACACCCCGGGAATAGCCCGCGTGAAGCAGCGGGAGGGCCGCGGTGCTGGGATACCCTCGCTGGGGAAGGTCAGTGCTGCACCTCTCCTGGTCCTGGTGGAGAACAGTTTGGGAGCAATAGCGAAGTTGCAGCTCTGGTTTGGATGTGGTGAGGTGATGGCGATGGCCTGGGGAAGGAGGGCAGGGCAGGGTGACTCCAGCGATGCTCGGCAGATGAGGATGCAAAGCTCACTGGGGCTGTTGCACGTGGCAGCTGCAGGGGGGAATGCACAGGCTGAGCCTGGCAGAGGGAAAACCTGGCGGATGTGCCATGGTCCTTCTTGCTGATGCCAAGGAAGGGGAGGATTTGAGTTTGGCCCAGAGCGTTAGCACTTGTCCTAATCTGTGGCAGTGCTTGGGCTCAGCACGTCCAGCAAATCAGTGCCGCCGGTTTCTAGGGCATTCTGTGTTGAGCAACTCTGTCCCTCGCTCCTGAGGGAATGAGGCTTTCTAGACCCACTAGAGGTCCTCCCATCCCGGGGAAAGCAGGAGCTGGAACAGCACTTGGAGGGCAGCACACGGGTGAGCAGACTTGCCTTGTCCCAACAGCTGGCATCTCTTCAGGCTGGTGTTAAGAGAAAGCTGGGTTGGAGAAGTGGTTTCGCTTCACCCAGTCTGGAATGTTTTAGGCTGCTGAGGAACTGTTAAGAGTGGAATGGCTTCAGCTGGAGAGGCTGAGAACACCACTCCTGGGGTGTTCCTGTCCCTTGGCAGATGGAGCACCCACACTGAGGGAGAAGATGCCAACTCAAATTTATGTCCTGTGACAAGAGTGTGATTTAGATAGTCTCTGATCTACTGAATAGTTAAACAAAAAGATGAGGAGAAAAGCTCACATTTGCTGTACTGTAGGTGTGCTCCTGAGCAGATATCTGCAGCAGAGGATTGGGTTTTGAGGGAACTGGCATCACCTCTGGAGAATTCAAATTCCCTTTGGATCCTTGTGTCTCTTGCTACATATTCAGGAAGCATCTGACCTTAGCATCTCGCTTGGCCAGACTACAGGTTGTCAGTGGGCCTTCTCTGTATGTTGCTCAGTTCAGGGCTAGGATGGTACTGCTCTGCCTCATTTTCAGCAACCCTACTTGGCCCCTGCTAGGCTGAGCAGCATGTCCTGCATTTCCTCAAAGCACACTTTCTCCTTGTGCTGGTGGAGGGCACTTTTTTGTGGTTACAGAAGAGACTGTAAACAAGGCAGTGAGAGTAGAGAAGTTGTGACTTCTCTTTGGGGAGGGGGTGAAGAGGCTCAGGAGCGTGGGGCCTAAGGTTTCAGGAATGCTCTCAGCCCTGGCTTTTACTTCTGTGGTTTCCTTTATTCCTTACATGTGTGTGGTGTCCACCAAGGGGATATTAATATCCATCTCCCAACACCCTCCCATCCTCAAGCACTAAAGGAAAGCCTGAGCTCTCTCCACCCAGCTCCCCCTAAGGAAGAGGCTCTCATGCCACCCTGGCTTTTACCTCAGCTTCTCATTGTGCTGGCCATCGTGTTGTGCTGCACTTACCAAGTGGTAAATACTCAGTCACCCATGCTGCTGCAGGATATCTAAATCAACTTTATTCACGATCACAGTTATCCAATTTTTCACAATGAGTTATTCTTGTCTTTAAACAGAACACAAAACATATTAAAGTAAAGCAATGAAATGCAAATGACACAACACAGAGGTACATGGGGAACCTACACCAGTCAAACAAAACAAAAGATTAGGATTGTTGTTATTTTTATTGGTTTTGCTGGTTTTTTTTTTTTTACCTCCCTGGAGAGAGCCTTGTTCTCCTGCCTGCTTACAGCTGGAGGCCAGCCTATGGAGGGGCAGGACTTAAACCCCAATTTTTGAACTCAGATGCTGGGGGAGCTTTCAGCTTCTGCTAACTCCGAGAGTTTGGTCCACAGTAAAACAAACACAGTTAATATATTAAAACACTCTCAATTCAAAAGGTGAAAAGGGAATTCACACCACTGCACTGGTACCCATGGATGGAATTTCTTGAAAAATAAAATTTACCCCTTGGCTTTTCCTACATGGAGGGGGGACCGGTCCCACTGGTGTGGTGAAGGCTCGGGAGGCTGCTTATTGCACGTTTCCCCACATCCACTATTACATCAACACCTTCTTACCCTTTGGGTTCCTCCTTTTTGAAATCTTTGCACTGGAGTTTGTGTAAGTACTGAAAAAAGCTCCCTTTGTGTGCTGGTCACAGTTGGAGCTGGTTGTGTGCCTGAGGACCAGCTGTGCTCCTTGCAGGGCTGTTCTGACTTCCCCAGGTTGTGCCAACTGGCCTCCTCCTGCCCCTCAGTGAGGGCATCTGGGCATGGGAGCCACAAGCTCTGGAGCTTTTGACAGCTAGCCCGGGGGACAGGAATGGGTTTGGGTTGTACATCAGAGCTATGCCAGGAAATAACATAAATCCCTGTCACCCGGATATCAGCGTTCAAGTTAGTGCTGCCTGCAGGGCAGGCTGGGGGCAGCTGCAGATCCCCAGGGTAGGCTGCAGTGATGGTGGCACCTTCAGAGAAAGGCTCTATAATGTGCTCCCCCGTGAGTAGTCTCTTCTTGCATCTCCTTGAGAGACAGAGCTAGGATGTGTTTTCCAGGTGTTTTTAGGAGCAGCCTCTGGCAGTGTGGGTGGCAAAAACCCACCTGCTGCTGAGGGGGAGGGAGGCATGATGTCCCCTGCAGCAAGTGCATGTGTGCATTAAATGCTGTTATCCCTACGCCCCACTGTTCCCCCGATCCTATCAATGGCCAAATGCTGGGGTGTAAGGAAAAGCTCAGCAGGAAGGGTGCAACTTCACAGCCTTCCCTAGTCTGGCCAGGTGGGTGATGTGGTGGGGCAAACGCAACTGCTGTGGCACCCCAGCCCTGACCCCCGCTCAGGACCCAGACACAGTCCCTCCCTCCCCTGCAGCCTTGGAAGGGCGCAGGATGGGTTGGGAAGGGAGGCAGACAGCTCCTACTGCTGCCAAGCCACCCAGCCCAGGCCCAAGGGCCAGCAGCCCCGGGTCAGGCCGATGGCCATGGCAGAGCAGCAGTTGTTTGCATGGGAACCATGGGGGCCACCATTGTCCCTGCTGGGCACAGCTGGGTTCCCGACTCATGCAGGAGAGAAGGGGATTTGTTTAAATAAACCAAAGCAAACCAAAGCCCTCAAGTTACTTTTTTTCATTCCTTACTTTCCTAATGCATAAGGACAGCCGTGTCCTGCCGGCGTGGCTGTGAAGAGCTGAGTTACCACCTGGCTGGTTTTGTCTTAAAGCACAGTGATAAAGTTACCAGTAAAGGTAACCCACAGATGTGTGGGTTTATACATTCTTCCCCAGTGAGGTTGGGGTTTTTCCTCACAAGTGCTGTCTGGATGGTAGGGGGAGAAAGGTGAGGGAGCTATGTCTCCCTCTCCCACAGGCCCATGGGAGAAGAGATGCTGCTGAATCCCTTGTGCTGCGTGGAGACCCCACACACAGGTTGGTGGTAGTGGGGTTCGAGAGCCGCTCGTCATGCAACGGGATGGTGACAGGAGGTGGCTGACGCTGCTGGGAAGGAGCAGAGCTGTTGCCAGTGTTCATTGCCAAACCCACCATGAAAGCCTCTGTCAGAGAATGGCAACGGAGGAGTTGGGGACAGCCCTCAAGGGGCTGCCAGGGGTCTTCTCTTCTGTCTGCAGATATGGGGTGGGTTTTGCTTCACAAATCTTGGGTTCTTTTCTGCATTGGCCCCAGCCTCTCTGCTGTGAGTGTGCTCGCTGCACCTCCCTCGCTGGGTCAATGCTTGCCTTGCTCCGTCCTTTCTAAGGAGCCTCCTCTGGTCAGGCTGGTTGTACACAGAAACACATTGCTTGTTTCTTCTCTTCTACTAAGCTGTCTCTGCATGTGGGGTGCCTCTGGAAGGAGATGTGTAGCACTGAACCTTTTACCACTTGCTGTCTCTGCTAAAGAGTGGAGACTCCCCTCAGCCGTGCATGGTGTAGAAAAGGGATGAGTGCACCAGCTGGCATTTTTTGAGATAAAGTTTAAAATCCACAAGGGAGAGTAGTCCATTGTGACTTCCCTGACACTGGAGTTCAGCCCCAGAGCTTCCTTGGGGGGCAGAAGAGCAGCATCTAAGCTTGTCTCATCTGTTGTCCATGGAAGAGGAGGTCAGGGTGGTGATTGGTGATGGTTTTTGTATGTCCTGGGTGATGAATAAAGACCACGACCTGTGTTGTTTCACAGCCTCCTCCCCACATGCCCAGTCCCCACCACGACATCTGCTGCTGCTCTAAGCGCTGCGGTATGTTTTGATGATATCTTTGATGGCCCGTCTGCAAATGGGGCAGCAGGCATTGGCCATCTTCTTGAGCTTCAGCCCACATGAATAGCAGAGACACATGTGTCCACAGGAGTAAATGACTGTGTCTACCATGTTCTCATAGCAGATGGTGCATTCATCTACCCAGGGCCCTGAGACGGACGGGGAGATGGGTGACTCTGGCAAGCTGCTCGGAGAGTTGGGAGCTGTGCCTGCAATACAAAAAAACATGGTCACTCCTGTTGCTTCCTGACATCCCAAGGTAATTTCTGCCCTGAAGCTAAAGAGGGAGGAACCATGCCCTAGCAGAAATGCATGCTCCTGTGACCTGCTGTCTCACTCGCTGAGTCCTGGTTCACATACCAAGGCTCAAGGCAGCAGAAAGGCAACATCTACTGGAGCCTGCTGCCCACGAAGAGCAAGCCAAGAGACAGCTGTTACCATGGAACAAGGATTTGGTAAGTTATGTATCCCACCATCAATGCCTTGAGATCGTGCAGATGTCTGGAGTTTTTTAAGTGCTTCAGAACAGCCTATCCTTTTTTACTGCATGTGCATTTATCTAAATATCACTGTACTTCATTGGCATGTTAGAAATAGCAATACTGCATTTTACTGAAGGTGTGTGGAGGGAGAAGGGGGAGGTGTAGGCAGACCCTTAGCTCCAGTCTAAGCTGGCGTGAGACGTGTCACTGCCTCACAGCTCTCCAGAAGGAGCTCTGCGTCACAGGGCCACGCACGCAGCAGAAAATCCGCTGCTTCCCTCGGGACCTTGCATGATGAAAAGGGTTAGAGAAATATTGCTGTCTAGGCATCCAAGCGGCTTCCACATAAAACAGACTGAAAATAGCCCTTGCAGAGGCTCTCCCTTCCTCCCCAGGGGAGCTGATGGGATAATAATAATCTGTTGATTATTGTGGTTTGAGAGCCCTTCTGGGAGACAAGTGTGAGATTATGAAGGGAGGCAACGGAAAGGCAGCAGGGGATCCCACCACTCTTACCACTGATAGAGCTGCAGAGGGGGCCAGAGCCACACGTAGACAATACAGGGCCAGAGACGCCACTGCAGAGGACGGTGGGGGAATTGGGTGTTGATGTGGGCGAGCTCGGTGTCGACAATCCCAGCCGCTCTGCTAATATGGTGGAACCTGCGCCGTGAGAGAAGAAATCTACAGTCACTTTTCAAAACTGAGGCTTACAAGACACTGGGGATATGTGGCAGGGGTTGCAGCTCTCAGTGCTTGTCAGGATTGGTCTCATCAGCATGAAACCTAGGGAGGAGAGAAAGGAATCCTCATACACCTTTTATTAATGCCAGTAGCTGGTCCTGAAGAGACATCAAACTCCTGTAACTCCTGAAATTTGCTGGAGCTCCCTTAGCCACCACAACCTTTCGTTTCCGCCCTTAAACATGTCTCAAGTCATTTAGTGCAGTTACATCCCGTGTGGTTACATCCCGTGCGGTTACGTCCCGTGTGTGCCCCCAACACTACAGCCAGCCATGGGCTTGTAGCAGGAGAGGACACAGCCCGCGGAAGGCTGGGCTGGACCCAAGCACAAGAACACATCACTTTGTCAAAGCACTCTTTGCTAACCTAGTGCAAAACTGCACCCCTTCAGGCTTTGATAAATTCAGGCAAAGTCACTCAAGGACTTTCCAGAAACAAACATGAGGGTCTGGCAAGCAGGAAACCTTAGCTATGCTCACTGCTCTGCCTGTTTCTACAGTGGCTTCTGTCAGAGGTAAGGATAAGTCACCAAAATGCATTTGGCTCTAGGATGAACAAGGACACCTCTCCCCTCAATCAGGAATGTTTTTTCAACTTCCTGCATGTCTGGATGTGATGGCTCAGGAGTGCAAAGCCTCTTCAAGTCTCTTCTATATGTCCCCAGCTCCATTACCTCCTGCTCTCACTGCCCACCATCAGCTCCATATCAGTGTGCTCTCTGCCAGAAAAGCCAAATCTGTCCCACAGCCAGTCTGGCTCCCTCCCTCCATCTCAGCCTCTTTCTTCTGCTGTTAGAACAACAAATATCTTAAAGCCTCTTCCAGAAGGGAAAAAACCTGGAATGCTTAAAACTCTACCTTCTGCAAAGGTTTGTAGGGGACTTTCATTGCTGCCAATGCAGCCTGGTCTTCACTAAGCCAACAGTGAGACAGCAGCACACATGCTTGAGCTAAGGGGATGGTTTCCTGGTGGTAAGAACCAGCTTGCCTAAGGTTTTAAAGTTTCTAGTTCCCTGACCAAGAAGACAACCAGGGTAACTCCAAATCAGAACTAAAATGCTTAGACTTCTTCATGTTACCATATAAGGAGCCAGAGACACGGAGGGTTTGGATCTACGGTGTCCTCAATGAGTTGGAAGCTATCCTCCAGAGAAAAAGCAGCAGTGGAGGTCAGGAAAACCCCATGTTCCAGAAATGTCCTTCAGTTCCTATCTGCAGGGAGGCTACTGAGGACCAAACCTGGGAGACAGGGACTCCAAGTGCCAGCTGTGGATTGTGAAAAACAGCACAAGCACAGATTCTTCTGCTGTTTTTAGCAGAACAAGACTGAGCAGTGAAAGTGGAACACAGGAACTGAGGAGGGGTCATGTTTGAGTCAAAATCTGTTTTGAGGACTGTGTATGAGAGAAGCGATTAGCCTCAGCCTTCAGTCCCTCATTTTCACCCCTCTCCAAAAAAAGGAGCACTTCGCTTCCAGGCACAAGCTTAAGTTAAATTAGACTCTATAAAGGGTTTTGGAGCTCTCACATTTGAGACACTGTAGAGAAGTACCTCATTTATCACACGGATGGGAGCTGAGGCTGGAGTTCAGCTCAGTAAATATGCAAAGAGAATGATGCAGCCTCTAATGACAGCCACTAGCAAGAGCCCTTCCCCTCCAGTCTGACAGATGACCGAAGCAGAAAACTTGCCCTGTGGTAACACACACTGAACACAGGCCCAGCAGGGGCACAGGGTTCAGCTCGTTCACTGCACACACAAATATCAACACCGAGCAGCTGAACAAGTTTTTCAAGCCTTCCCTCTCCTCCCTACAGCCTGGAGACATCTCTTCCACTCGGCTAACACACAGCACATTGCATTTCTAACACCAACCTGGTCATTTCATTAAAGGCAAAATAAAGACTGTTAGGAGCATTTCTCTTCCTGGACTAATAGGAGAATTTGGAGGTGCCCCAAGTATCACAGCATACGAGCTGATGAAGCATGCTGGCAGCAGGGCAAATGGCCTTTCCACAGTGCAGAAAGAGCTCAGCAGTGTAGGAACCACGGTTTTCTCTGGTTGTAGCTGGTCTGAGTCGCAAAATGGCCTTACCCAAGGGCCAGTAGACACCTTGCCAATTCTTCCTCCTAATACAAGGCGCAGCTCTTGACTTTTCTCCAGTGTAAGTATAGAGCTTTGTTTAAAACAATCTGAGTTCCCTACCAGACAAGACACATTTCTCCCTTGGTGACAGAATAATCAACATAAGAGAAGTTACTCATGCTTTAATATATTGCTGGATGGTGTGCAGATACCATGACAAGGAGCATGGAATGAGATCATGAGCAGAGTGGAATGAGTGTGGCCAGCCTGGCTTAACTAAAACCAGATACATGTGCTCAAGGCCAAACATGCTCATTGTGTGCACAGAGTTCCCACCAAGAGCCAGCTTTCAAACCATGACTTTAAAAACTAAATAATTCTAAGTAAATCAACTTAAACATTCTCTCTCTCTCTAAAGCCCCCAGATCAATTGTCTCTGCTGCTAACTTGTCTCGTGCTTGATCTCAAATATGCTGAACACACTGGAATTGACCTTAAATAGATTTTGAATCAATTCCATTTGCTGTTTTGTCTTTACAAAGCCCAATTATTAGCAAAGACCAATGCAGATGGATGCTTTCTCTGCACCTCTGTCATCACTATGGGAGAGGTGCAAATAAATGAACCTCTGTGTCCACCCACCAAAGGAAAGAGAGTGTTATGTTTTCAGAAGAGAGCTTTACCATGGCATGTACAGACTACACCATGCTAGGAAAGGCTGCTAGTATGCTAAAGGTTTGCAATTCAAAATGGTCTGCCAAACTGGAAATAGGATCAGAAATAAATGGTATGGTATTCAGTGTGATCAAATGCCAAATGCAGCATTTAAGCAGAGATAATCAGCTACCTAAACACAGGACAGGGAATTAGTCCATTCGATTTGAAATACAGACATCCTATAGAAAAAGGCCTGGAAATTGCTGGAGGTCACCAGATGATCATAAACCAACAATACCATCCTGTTACAAAAAGATTGAGCCAATCCAGGGTCATGTGAGGCTGGTTAAGGATGGGAGTAGGAGCCCGGAGACACTGTGGTATCTTTGTCCCTGGAAATACTCAAAACTCAACTGGACAAAGTCTTGTGCTACCTTGGAAGTTAGCCCTGCTTTGAGCAGGAGGTTGGATTAGGCAATTCCATGGGGTCTCTTCTGACCTAAAATATGGTATGATTCTATTATTTTTATACGGCAAGATTTTTCACAGGCTGCTGAAAGGAGTAAAGAAACAATCTGTTCTTTATGAATGTTCTGGATAAGACAAGAAATCATGGGTTCAGACTCCTAAGGTGCTACGGTTAGACACTGAAGCTCTGTAAAGCAATCAGACTTCCCAGAGAGAGACTATGGCAGCTCCATCATTAGAGCTCTTTCAGGACAGGAAAGTGAAGTAAGGAGTCTCTTGGGACCCATACAGCACTTACAGTTTTTATGAGAGTGGCTACCTGAATCCATAACTATCCTTTTATAAAATGTCCTGTGACATATGTAAAAATACAGCAGCTGTGGCTGTCAGAGATGCTTTTGATTCTCTGTGTCTATTGTGGTGCACTGGGTGGTTTCCCAGAACATTGCAATCTACTCTCCAGGGTATGTCCTGAGGCTGTCCCAACTTTTAAGAGTCTCTCCTAATGGCAGTCTGGAGAGAGCTGTACTGCTGGAGGACCTATGATGGAAAGAAGACCAGATACAGTCAATGCTTCCTAAAAATACAGTTTTCAATTAACTCTCCCTCTTAATTTTTTAATAAAAATATTATATCTGCGTACATTTCTATAACAATGCTGCATAACCAGTTGGTCTGCACTCCAGACTCATCCTTTCTTCCCACTTTGAACCCACCTCACTTAAATTTTGTTTTTCCTGGTTTACAGGATGCAGTCAGTAAATGTCCACTACTGTCCAGCTCACACTTCACATAATTTGATGATCTTCAACTTTTTTATGGGCTTTCTTTACCCATAATCATCGTGACAACTATTCCAGAAGCTTAACTAAACATTGTACCTAAAAGACAAAGTATGGGAGCCTCCTGCCATAGTTTCTAAGGAAGATAAAGTCTTATGCAACACAGTAACTTGCCCATATGCTGAGTTTCATGTGGAGCACATTGACAGCCCCCTCTCTTTTATAACACGTTTGCTGCATAAATAGGACAGATAATAAAGATCAGGTAATTATCAATAGTAATCACAGATTTTCAGTGTTGTTCCATCCATCTGCAGGCTCCAGAGCCTCCAGCACACAGTGGAAAAGGTTAGTACAGCTGCTGAGGTCTGGCTGCAGCCATCGACTGGCATATTTAAGGGAGCTCAAGAGATCTCTGCACTTCTCATACAGTTCAGTCTAGTGAGCACTGGGTACCTGACAGTCCTATGACTGTCACTTAGATGCCTTTTACAACTCTCAATGTGATTTCCTTTTGTTAGGAGACAGATTTTTTAAGCATGTCAGCTAAAATTCTTACCCTGTCTCAAAAACTGTTCAGTACCTTTTCTCACATTTAACAGTCTCGGTGTATCAGGGCCATTGATTTTGTTATCTTAACAGGACCCAGGTTCTGTCAAAAATCTGGTACCAATGTGGGTTCTGAGCTCCTGTGAACATCTCTCTTAGGCAGTCTGTCCCGTAACACATGAGCTGCTCCAGCGTGAGCAGGTTGGGACGTTACTGAGACTGGATACTGGATATCAGAGCATCCATATTCATTTCAGATTTTCTTGCTTCCAGCCAAGGCTGTAGGAGAGCTATTCTGTCCCCCAGGGCCACTCAGGTTTTGCCCAACAGGGACTTCTGAAACCATCATGCTAAAACAAGAACAAAGCACCTGCTGCTGCCTGGTTACGTGGTAGTTAAAGATCAACGATAATGTTAGGGAAGGATGTGAGCACGTCCATCATTTCTGAATGCTGTAAAATACATGTATTTACACATCCATTTGTTGTGTTCCCACAGTGATGGGAACAATACTGCACTGGCCAGAAACCAGAGCTTCCTTCTGTTTGGGCTCAGTGTTTTTTGACCAACCATGCTCTCAGAGCCCAGCCTCTGTGCTGCAGCTCATCTCTGCCTCTCAGGTACATCAGTACCTGGTGACCCACATCAGCTGGTGATCCATGGGCTTTTTTGCATTCAAGTATTTCCCGAAAGACTTAAAAACTGTTCTGAATAGAACACTAATACATTTTGTCCTTCACAGGCCCATGAAAACATAAGGGATTTTGCATTATGCTAAAGAAATGTCCAGAAATAGGTCAAAAAGCAGCCTGGCAGATTTTGCACACAAAACCATAAGGTCTGTGTTTGCAGATGGGCGTCAGACAACCACTGTTTGAGGAAGTAAAAGTTAGATCCAAACCACATGGAGAACAACAGTTCAGACTTTCATGAGGAACAGAAAAGGAGTGTACTTTATGGCTTTACTGGAGCCTTGCTGTCTGCTGTGTCCAGAAGGGCAGCGGGGCACCAGCACATCTATTACCCTCCTGCAGGCACAGGCACACTCCAGCTAAGCAGGGGAAACATGAAAGCTCCAGACACCACAGACATTTTTGATTCAGCAGCTCTCACAGCCCAAACCCAGTGTGCTCCCTGGAAGCAAAGAGCACACTGCAAACTTACAGGCTATCTTTCTCGACCTCACAGGTGAAGTTCAGGGGTCACTCAGTGCTTACATCTTGCAAAATCCCAAGGGCATGGACACCATGCAATGAAGGTCTGGCTGAACTGAAGTGAAAGAGTCATAGAGTTGGAGCTCTACCTTGCAACCTGAGAAATACTAGAGCAACAAAGCACCCAGGCTGATGCTTACATCAAGAAGAGGTGAAAAAGAAGCCTGGATTAAGTAGCTGAAACCACAAAAAGTTAGAGTTGGAGCTTTCATCTTGTTTAAGAAAAGCAAATCAAGGGTATTTGGGAGACCACAGCAAAGACAGTTCTGTGAGCAAAAGGAAAATTGCTGTCTAACCCAGCACCACGAAGCTCTGTGCTTTTCCAGGAGGGACAGGTATAAACAGGGTGATAGATGCATAAAGGAAACAAATACTTTCACTTCTCTTGGCCAGCACTCTCTGGATTTCTATGGGCACTACAAAGGGATCTGAGAAAGAAGCAAAGAAAGAGTTTATTCTGCAATGTGACTCTCACAGTAGCCAGAATAACTAACTCACGCCAGGGTTAGTTCAAAGAATAGGGAGATTTTATCTGTCCTGGGAGACAAGTTGCAAGGCAAAGAGGCTGGTATGGGATACCATATCCTGTATATTTTCTGTAGGAAGGCAGAGGTGTTATAAGATAAGGGAGATCTATACCTCACTTACTATGAAAGTCTCACTGCAGCCAGTAATTGTTTCTTATACTAATGATGATAATAGTTCCACCTCTTGTCAAGGAGAATGTGCAGAGGCCAAGACATTTGGGAGCCCTGTGGCTGCTGCTGGAGGAGGTGTGTTTGCTTTATCCAGCCTTTACCCAGATACCAACTCATACTTCAGAACACAGGCTGATGTCACTGATGTCACTGTGGCAAGTGCAGGTTAGTTATGTGTCGTGTGTGATGAGATCTTTAGTGTCTGCTACAAAGGTGCCACGAGCAGGTATTAACACTGACACTGCTGGCACTGACCACAGGGAAGTCAAGCATTTGACTGCATCCACCTCTCCAGTTTTCCAAGGCCCAGGTTATAACTTGTCCTCTCTTACACAGCAGCTTCTCTTTGTGCTACCTCTCCTTTGAAACAATGAATATAAAGCAAGAGGTGAATGGAGAGCCCTGTGCAGTGCTAGAATCGAGCCCAGCAGTTAAGGATGCTGTATTGCTCTTTGCAGTTTTTTCAATTTACTATCAGTAATGTGTACTTCACTCAGAATGAAAGCAAACCCATATATGATAGGACTGTTTATGCTGAGACATCAATTAATACAAGTGGATTGCCTTCCAAGAGGCACAGAATATTAACTCTCCTTCCTCCCTCTAGTCTTTAACAACATAAAATACCCTGTACCCTGAAGTGCATAGGAATTCCAGGCTGTTAAATGACACACAACATGGGCCTCTTAGATCCCAATCAGCTTAAATTAGGCCATTTTCTGTACAAATCAAAAGATGGAAGATAAAACTCTGGGGCATATCTATTTGAAAGTCTGTTAAAGGACGAGATTCATTATGTGCATTTCTGTGCAACAATGTTTAGGCATTTACCAGGCTTCTCTTATGCTGTTTAACCCAACAATTTCCACATCACTGGAATGAACCGTGGAGAAGCATCAAAATTCCAAATGGGTAATGTACTGGCCACCTCTGAGATGAGAGGGTGTGATTTGCTACTGCAAAGAACTATCTTCTCTCAAACAGGACAGGCTGATAAACTCAGAGCTTGGGAACCAAGATCCTGGATGCTCCTCACCTGTGTGAGATACTTTTCTACAAACTTACCTCCAGTCTGTGCTATGGACAGTGTGTATAACAACTGCACATACCAAATACCATTTCAATATTTTGTGTGCTGACTGCAGTAATTGCACATGCAAAGTAAGTACCTTATTGCACCCAGAGAGGAGAAGCTTTTTGGAAGGGACAGAATCTCTGCCATGGGGTTTGGAGTCCTGAGACAGTCAAGGAGCAACCACAGGGTAAAAAACTTCTTTACATAGGAATGGACAAAAGCCTGGAAAGACAAGATAAGATGGGATCATCTCCCAGGAAGTCCTATAGATTTTTAGGAGGATCAGGCCATACAAGTGCTACAGCAGAGACAACAGGAAAGACGAGAGAGTCTTCCCTGGGGATAAACTGGAGACAGTTGTTGCAGGAACTGTATCAGCAAGACAAGTGAGGGATTCTGGGACACAGAGGAAAAATACTGTTCAGAAAGAAGAGGGCAGTCTCCAATGGCCTGTGAATCATTAGTGGTCTGTGGTGAGCTAGTCACTCACCTCGGATGGAGCAAAAGTCAAGGAAAACCAGAGAGGGCAGCACGATGAACAACACAGAAGGAGACAAAGTAATTCCCCCTGGTAAACCATTGCTCTCTGACACCTAAGCAAGACACTACTGTGCTCATCCAGGAAGTCTCAAAGTCTTTCCAGTCAGCCCCAGGAAAAGGGCTGTTTCAAACAAGGGCAGCAGTACCAGGGCTGCTAAGCTTGACCACCAGTAGGAGTCATAAGGGGCACAGCTCTGAATAAGCCTGCCTGTAACTGGGGCCGACCCAAGCTGGCAGTCCTTCAGACTGGCACTGAGGCCACTTCAGATCAAATTTCACTGTTAATTTAAAGAGGCCTCTGCCAGCAAATTGTGTCCCACAGTACTCTGCTGAACTAATTTCCAATTTGGTCCATTGCCCACTGCTGTTGTCAGAAATCCCGAGGAACTGAGGACACTGAGTTGTTTTTTCTGCAAGTCCCATGTCAGATCTTTCTTCCTCACCCCCTCAGTTTTGAGCAAATTGTCCGATTTCAAGAAAGTCTGAAAGAAGGATGTAAATCTCAGCAACAACTGATATCTAAATATTTTTCAATGGGCAGCTGAGCAGGAGCCCCAACTCATGCCCATGGTAAAAGAGGTGGGAAGGTATCCCACATACTGCGTTTATCCAGCATGGATGTGAATTCAGACTTACCCACACCAAATGCTGGCTCTTGGGTTGTTTTTTTCAGGCCTAGGCCTGGCTCTTGGCCAACATTAGGAGACATCCAGAGAGCTGCTGTATTGTGCAGCTGTTGTGGTGGGGCTGGAGTTACAGAAGTGCATGGAAAGAAAGGACACAGATAAGTTGGCAACTCAGCTTCATTAGTATGACTGTTGATGGAACATGTTATTTCATTGCTCAAAAGAAAGCTTCAATATTATTGGAAAGGATGAAATTCACAAGAGAAACAAAAAACCAAACCAACAAACAAACAAAAAAAGGAGATGAGGGAAGATGTTTTAGTTGCCCACAATTCAACTCTGAAACACAAGAAAATGAAAGAACATCCCCAACCTTCTGGATCCTCAAACACTAAATATATAAACTTGTTGCTGTGATAGCTTCTCCAGACATGAGTCATACATTTTGAAACCTTATAGGGTCAATCAATTTAACTTCATAAATGAATTACACCACCAAAACCTGACCAAAACCAGACCATTGTATCCAGACTGGCTCATTTCAACCTTTCAGAGCTGTCAATAAAACCGTGTGTGAGCTGAAATGCTTACCAGCAAAAGCTGAGAGCAGTAAATCAAATTTAATAGGCTGGTTTTGTTGACTATACAGGAATGATGCCTGAAAAAAACAACCCAAGCCTGAACTAATGAAATTCCTAAAGGATACACAAAGACTGTTTCATTTCTACATGCCGAATGATCTGGGATTCTGTTTGGTTGTTTTTATGTGCATAATCCCCAGAATTTCTAAATTAAGACCAGCACTTAACATATAAAATATTTAGAAGGGCTTCCCTGACAAAAAAAAGATCTATTGCCTCCCTCACTAGCTGGTTCCCATAGTTAATTACCCTCATTTATGTTTAATTTAAATTTGTGTCCCTTCATTTCCCAGCAGCTTGATATTCTTTATGCTATTATCTGCTACATTAAAGTGCCCTTCTTTCATTTATCTTTCCTCCATGTGGTCAAGTTGCCTTTTAAACTTTTCTTTGAAACAAATTGGCATTCTTCTGCCTCCCCTACAGATGGCTGTGGCCTCTCACTGCATTACAGTGGGGCTTGGGTTTTATTTCTTTTACTTTTGCTGGGATGGCATGCAGAATAATAGTGTTTCCAACCTCCTCTTTATTTTCGGCTGTTTTATTTCTCCTACAGCAAATATATTGCCAGTGTATGATGCCAAATTGATAAGAGGAAAACAGAATTCTTTACTATCCAGCTAACCCCGCACTGCCCTCCTCTCCTACAGAGTCCTGTAAGACCACCAGCCTGGGTAGAGATGGTCTCCCCTGATATTAGGAAATAAATGTTGTATCCACAGCTCTGTGGAATAACTGCAGTCAGAAAATGTCAGCCTCTATAGCAAAGTCACAAGCTGCAGAGACCTGAGCTTGCTCCTGCTCTGCATCAGGACCAAATAAATACAGTCCAGGCATGAAATACAGTATCCAGTGATCAATACCTGGAGTCATCTTGTCCTCTGAGTCAAAAATAAACCTTGTCTAGGTGCAAGAGTGGCTGTCCATTCTCCAAACAAAACTGAAAAGCTGCAGAAGAAGCAAATCCAGCAACTTTAATTTCATTTTATAGTCAGCTGTAGTGCTGAGGTTCCCTTAACACTGTATAACATCACTTTGGTTCATCTCATACTGGTGTGCCCTAGAAACAGAATGACATCTGCTGTTTAGGATGGGTTTGGTACAATTATGCCTTTTGCAGTATTTGTGTCTCATTTCCTTCAAGGATATATAACTTCACTTTTTCTATTAAAACTAGAAAAAGATTACTATACATGTCTTCTGCTGTGATATAAAGCTCAAACTACAAAAGACAGATCTCACGAAATTACTCGTTTGCATGCTGAAGATGGAGCTTGTCATTAGAAAGATGAACACTTTATGTTCTTACATTTTCTAATCTTACAATGGCAGATATTATGGCAGGCACCATAATCTGTTCCACTGCAGGGCAAACAGTGCACATCACCTCCCTAATAAAATTGCAATAGTTAGAGATGGGAATTCATTATTTCCTTTGCCTTCTGTCAGGATATTGCTGATCCATGTAATTACTGCACTTGCAGAGATGCAGTTGGGACAGCATCAGTGCTTTTCTCTGGGCAGTTGCACTACACTGATACTGTACTGATACTGGGACTGTCCTGCTCCCAGAATTGTTATAATGGAAATACAGGTATGAAAAGCTCTGTTTGTATTTTAATACCTATTAAAAATTAGAGGCAAGCTCCAATTTCATAGCATTTAACTTGGAGATAGCAGCTTGCTGCCCAAGCTGATGTGGATAAAGCTGTACACTCGGCAGGGTCCTTCCCTTTCCTTGAGAGAGTCGAGGTGAGCAAGTCCGGTTCTTTTCATTTACTTAAGAACAACAGCCCATTTTCAGGTTCTTTTCCAGTGACCAAGGCCAGAAAAGTCTGTCATGTGGTCACAAACACAAGAAGTGAGGGGTTTTCCAACTCTGCACATTTCATTTCATGCATCCAAATGTAGAGTTAAACGTGCACTGGGGATGTACTGGTTTGGGCTGAACTTGTGATCAGGCAGGGAGGACAGAGGCAGGGCATGCACAGCAGGAGGTTTACCCAGCACACAGGAGGTCTGTGTTCATGTCCCTGCTCTGTCAAATTCAGTATGAGGATGTGATTCTGTCCCTCTGGGGAGACACATCCTTGCTGCCCTGTTTCAGAGCTCATTGCAAACAGGCTGTTTGCTCTGTGCCAACCTGCCAGAATTAGTGATCTCATATGATAGGAAGCACTGGTCGATGATTTAGTTTTACCAGCAGCTCAGTGACCTAAGTATGTTTTCCTTCTAATGTACACAGGAGCATTTAATCTCCTGCTTTACTGGGCTCTGTTTGACTTCACCTACCATTATCACAATGACATGTTGGTGGAGAGCAGAGCTAACCATGGATTATGTACAGTGCTCACAACAAATGTAATCAGGCTGAATTAGCAGGGATTGAGTCTTGGGCTCCTGGAAATAAATTGCAGTATTACATTTGTCATTTGTGAGCCTTTAACAGCTACAAAACACTCACAGCACAGGCCTGTGGTCAACTTCAAATAAATTATACAAGGCATTTCATATTGTGATTAAGGTGAACTGGACCCTGCAGACAGATGTGTGTGTGCTCACCACAATTTATCTTTAAAGACTCTCTATAAATCTTAAAAAAAAGGAGGTGTTGGTTAGCTTTTGAGTTTGATGGGGAGGGAGATTGTTGGGGGTTTTTTTCACAGTTAGATATGATGAGGATTTGAAGCAAAATGAAATATAAGTATAAAGTTATATGAGTATAACAGTATAAACAGAAAGGAGCATTTTAAAATCATCTTCATTTAGAGGGGTACCAGGAATTACATCATGTTCTCAGAACCCTTCTTTCACTATCTGACACCAACACCAGCAGAACTACGATATGGTACAAATTCATGATCAAATACATCCTATACTTGGTCTAATATACACACACAAAAAAGTAAATTTGATCCTGAGAAATGTTATTTCAAAGCTTTTCCCTCCACACCTTCGACCCATGACTTGCAGCATTTCAATGAAGTATGTCAGCTAACAGAGCTGAAAAACCAGCAAAAATACCAAGTGCCCAACTCTTCAGAGGCCTGTCAGCCTGTGTGAGCTACGCTGCCTTAAACGGGGCTGGAGGACAAGGAAACCTTTCTCCTGTTGAGATGGTTGGTGCCACACTCTGTGCACCACTGGGTTTCCTCTCTGCTTGCTGGCCTGCCTCTCACACGCAAGTCTCGGGAAAGCAAGGGCACCACCCTTATGGGAGTCCATCATCCCAGATATCTAACACACAGAGACAGATCACTTTTCTCCTGCTGGCTATGCCTTACATTAGCTCAGCCCAAAGCACCTCTCATCCTCCTTCCTTGCTTCTCCTAGGTCAGTGATGACTCATCTGTACTTTAATGGAGGACCCTGAGGCTTAATTCATTATCTGAAAAGAGCTTTGAGACCATCATGTGAAGAGTGTTACAGAAGTGCAAGGAGGTTAAGTCTTGTAACTCATACCCATATGCTATGTTTGTGCCTTTGCATATTCTTTTCTTTTTTAAAAACAAAATTTGTACCTCATCCTAGAGCAGGGAAGGAGCCATTTACTCCCTCTCCCATGATGTATCCCCCCCTTGCTTTCCTATGCACAAGGTTTGGAAAAAGGGGGTCCAACATACCCAGCAATCGAATTTGCATGATGGCGCCGTGTAAAACGAAGAACATCCAGAGGGGCTGGGAACAGTCCGCGCAGACCTGCATGCCAATGCCGGCACCGTTGTGACTCAAGTGCAGCTCACCGTCTGAATTCACCATAAATCCCAGGATATCTCCGCTCTGGAGGGGCACCACCACTCGGCAGATGGCCCAGAACTCCTTTCGGTCGAGCAGGGATTCGGGGTTATAGGGGAGGTCACTGGGGCGCAGGGTGCTGGGGTCGCAGGACGTCACCCCGTAGGACAGCGTCCCTGTGCGCACCGTGTTGGACTTGTTGATTTTGACAAAAATGGTTTCGTTGATCCGAAGGGGTCTGCTGGTGAAAACCAAAGTCCTCTCCTCCCGGGCGTGCTCCAGGCGGGCCACGGTTTGGTCATCGAGGATTTTGACGTGGGGTCCCCGAAGGTGGTGGAAGCGGAGGTCGCTCTCCAGCTGGGACGGAAGGAGGTGGGAGTGCTGGGAGTTGAGGGAGTTCTGCGGGATGGGGCAGGTGGTGGCCGTCACGTGGAAGGTGTCCTCCTGCAGGTTGAGGTCGCACAGGCTGACCGAGAGGCGCGTGTCCTCTGTGTCCCGCCGCAGCGAGGGCCGGCGGATGGCCGTGAAGGAGCGGGGCCGCAGGCAGTCGGGAGGGATGATTTCACTGTCTGTGGGGAGAAAGAAAACAAAAAAAGGGGTCACCTTCGGAGAAAATGAAAATGTCCAGGAGCTTGAAAATATACAGGTTTGCTTGATATGTTTAAAAGGGAAAATCAGAGACCTGCTGCCGCCATTAATAAATTTTCCCCTTTGAAATATGGGAGCAGAGTATCATAAAATGTATTGTTCCTGCACTTTCCCCACCAGTAACAACATTTCCAGCTTCTGAGCAGGCAGACTCAAAATCGATGGCCAGAATTGCCCAAGGGAGGCTCTCCTTGGAGAGGGGAAGCAGAGAATAAATATCTGAAATACACCCTGAACACACCAATCAATACAGGCTCCAAGTTTTCATGCCCTCTTTATTGTCCACAGTAATTCTCACAGACTTATGAAATAAATATCTACACTTTTTTTTTTTTAAGAAATTGCTATGTTCAGTTCTATATTATTTATCACCATATGAAATTTAATTAATATTTCTGTCTATAACTAATCATTAGTGTTCCAGTGCTCACTGCAGAGCAGTACAGCTATGAATTTTACAGTGCAGAATTTGAGAATACGCTGGGTTTTAGAAATATAATACAATCATTTATTATTTCCAAGCCAAATAATTAAAATTCAAATCTGCAGATACATAACTAAGGAAGATGATGCTCAGACATTCAAATCCACCAGTGGAAAAAAACTTATCCTCTTTGTTAGTATCACCTGCTGCTTCAAGAACTAATCAATTTACTCGATTCTTTTTCTGAGGAATATAATCCCCAGTCTTTAATGCTGAAATTACTTTTATTTAATACCTCCTTAGCTGTGCTGTTGTCTTAGAAATTTTAAAGAACATATACTGAGAAAAAAACCTTCATTAAAAAAATTGTAAAGAAAGCTGAGATAATGCAAAATTTTTTCTTATGTCCAACTTTCTGAAATCTGAGAAGCCTGTAGCATGAGGAGACCACTCACTGTGTGAACACTGAGTATGTGGGAAATTCCTGGGACGGTATAAGAAGCTGTGACCCAACTGGACTGAAAGCTGTCGTGGCTTGGAGCCCAGGTCTAAATAGTAGGAGGTGACACCACCCCATACAACACAAAGGAACACAGCAGATCCCAGTGTGGGACGTGCTGCAAACACAGCACAAGGTGGAACAAGAGGAAGAGGCAAAATTGTCCCTAAAGGATGTGCAGGCCCTTGCAGTGGACACCTCTTCCAGCCACATATCCTTGGGATTTTCTTTATGACAAGAGCAGGACATCAGGTTACCTGAGGATTTTCTCGATGGGATGTACTCTCTCCCAGTACACCGGAGTAGCCGCTCTGTACTGGTATGCCAAGGAATAATGCCAGCTACTGAGTAACCAACATCTCCTGCAATATCTGAGGTCTAACTAACAGCCTTTCCTGTCCTCCTCTTCTGGGAGCCCTGACAAGAGCACACCCACACAAGGTTTGGCTTCAGTAGAGCTCTTTGCTTTGCTTAAACTGGATTATTCCAGGCTCCTCTTTAAATAAACTGCTATTACAAGGGAAGCAAAGTCTCAAAATAAAAATGGGCTTTGTTTCTCATATTTGATTTTCTGCATATTAAAATTTCAGCCTCTCTTCCCAGAAGTTAATTGAAGAAAAGGAGGAATAAATAAAATCAGAAATTACCCCAAGTAATGTAGAAGTGGGTCGCATTAATGCTTTGAAATAATATATGGGCTAGCATTTGCATTCCAACTGCTCCTGCTGGATAGCATTGGACTTATTTTACCCTCCTTTAGCCGGAAACCTACATAGGAGAACAAATTAATACTGGCAGCTGACGACGATCCTTTTGTGTAGGTGAATGGATGGAGACCTTTCTGAATAGGAACAGAAGGTTCTCTCTATTTTATTCCCTGTAACTATGCATGTGCAGCCTGGCTGACAACTGTGATGTGTGGGTAGCTTGAAGCCAGGGTTTTGAAACAGCTTGTTTTCCACCAGGATGCTTGCATTTCCCTTTGGCTGCTGGACAGAATATCTTTTTCCGTCTGAAAAGAGGTTAAGAGAGATGGAGTTCTGCAGACAAGACACATGGCAGTGACAGCAAACCAGGGTTACATATCCAACTGTTTTACTTAAATCCCTCAGTAGCTCAGATGCATTGCCACCTAAGGAGTAAGATGTCTCTAGCATATAGAAGCGACTGTGAGTTCATTAATGTTTGCAAATACCCATGGAAGAAAGGATTGCAGTTTACTGGCTTCTGAAGAGTGTTTGTGAAAATTTAGAGATGAGTCTCTAAGAGATGCTGGCCTGCATCACAAAATATCCAGCCAAAGGAAAAAAATCCCATTGAATATAAATCAAAACAGAAGTGGGATTCATCTTTTGGGGTAGTAGGTAGGTTGGAAGAAACATGGAATGCCATTTACCCAGAATAACTGATAATGGCCAAGGGCTATGAAAGAACAGTTCTGGTGAAATGTGGAACAAATGAGGTGACTTTGACCACTTTCTTTCGGAAGAAGATGCCCAGGAATTAGTTGTTTCCTTCCTCTAAAGCTTCAATTCTCACTTTTTAAACACAGACCAAACTAGTCATGCAGAATATAGACGAAGCTCGTCATGCTGGAGTAGCCCATAACACAGCCTTACCCCTGCAGAACATTTACAAGTGATCTTTAATGCCTACAAAGGAGAGACTCCTTTTTTCAGGAGCATTTATATTTACAGAGACAAATCTGGGGAACACATCAAAAAGACTGAATGACTTCATGTGATGAGACTGTAAGACACAAAATGGGTCCAACAGCCCATTACCAAGGACCACCCAGCTTCAGCCTGAAGAACGTAGAAATCAGTCATCATTAAACATTCAAGGTTATAAAATTTCTTGTGTAAGACAGTTGGGAGCGCTTCTTTGGGAAAAATCAATTGATGAGAGATCTCCTTGGGTGAGAATAGATGGACTTGTGAGTGAAGACCACAGCCATCCCCAAGCCACCAGAGCAAGCACTAACCCAGTGGCTGGGACACCACCAGCAAACTGGCCTGGACCATGGCTGCTCAGTGGAGCTGGCTGCCCCGGTAGCTTTCCAGAGAGGTTTTGCTGAGCTCTGCATCAGTGCAGTTACGATGTTATTTCTGGATTTTGAGACTTAAAAGTTTCTGGTAGCAGTACAGACACAGCCAAAGTGGAAAGGATTTCTACTAAATACAGATTTTCTGCTCCTCAGTTGGAGAATCTGAGACACTGGATTTAAAGGATGCCTATCTTCACAAATGCCTTTGTATCTTTTTCTAGCTTTGTTTAAGAAAAAAATTAAGGAGGAGTAATTAATTTATCTAAGTAGAAATGAAGGGCACTTGAGCAGTTCAGCTGCCTTCTGTTTTCTTCTCCTCTTTATTGGGGTTCATCTGCAAAATTTAGATTCTCAGCAGGTGATTCCTTACACAGAAAAATAATTTGAAGTATCTTCCTCAGACCAGAGGCTTCAAAGCTTTCCATTTTCCTGCTCAGAGGGCATGGAAGAGCTTCCAATTTTGTGCAGGCTCAGTGCAACTGCAGTAACATTTTAAAACGGCTTGTACAAGGAACTGGTGAGCACAAAGATGCAGCTGTAATCACTGCACTCAGATCAGAAGTATTTCACTACCACCTCTTTTGAACCACTGCCAAATGTTGTCTTCTCAAAATAATTTATTTCCTTAAACACATTAAGATGTAGAATATGTATTTATTACAGAGATCACATACATGCACACTGGATACAGCTGCAAGCTCATCCAAACACAAAAGCATTTCCAACCACCAGCATGCACAGATCATCTCAGCCCCACACAAGCCTGAAGGCGATGTGTTGCTGTCAGACTGTCAAATCATCATTTCCCTCTTGTTTTTCTTCGTCAGTACTGTCTGTTACTGCCTGAAGGCTTGACTTTCCAAGGTCATGAGCAGCCAGTATTCATATACCTGTAAAGGATCTAAGACAGCAGAGCAAACTCAGCATGAACACACACACACACACTCAAAACTCAGTCTTGTTTAACTGAAGCTCAAAGGACACAGATCTCCTCTTGATCAGTTTCCTGAGACTGGTGCAATCCACCACTACGATCTCCATGAATTGTGATTCTTCAGAGTATGAGGTCTGCAACCAGTCTCCAGAATGAGCTATGGAACACCTACTATAAACAAACCAACTTTGAGACTACTACAAAAAATAACCTATAATTTGGGGAATCAGACCATTCTGTGAAACCTAAGAAAATTCCTAGTGATCCTCCCTCCCAGGAGAGAGTAACACTGAGAAGTCACGGAACTGCCTAGTGATTCCTTGCATCTGGAGAGCATTTCTGTCCTCAGCTACTAAGCCAAGAGTAAAAAATTGGTAAGGCCAGAACTTTGCTAGTATGATGCCTCCCTTTCCGTGCGAAGACTCATGGTTTTTTTCTTCCTTCTGTTCTTTGCTTTACTTTTTCACAAGTGCAATTTTCTTCTCTTAATCCCTCACTTCACTGGGTAATGGCATTTTCAGTGAGTACTGGTGCTCATGGTATAATTTCCATGACCAAGGAACCCCAGGGGTGCTAAGCTACCAAAAGACACATCAAAGTCAGTGGCCCCTACAAGAATATTCTATGTAAACCTGCATCTGCAAAAGGATGTATACTGTATTATTCCCACCACACTGGAGTGCTTCCATTCCCACTCAGGAGTGCAGATGAAGGTTCTTTTTTCCCACCATCAGCTCTGTCTGTCACAAGGAGTTACCCAGGGAGGACAGCTGATGTGCACTGCTGGGGGACTGCCACGCTTCAGTGCAGAAGTAGCCAGAACAATTTCTGTATGTTGTTTATAGCTCAACTTATTATGTACTCTAAGGTGACTGAGGGCTGAAAATATGGCAAAATTATATGGTAAAAAATATGGTAAAATATCCCTCCTAATGTAAAGATGAAGATCACTGCAACTGGTGGCAAGGAGTAATACCTGTGCTCAAACTCCTCTGGCTTCCAGCTTGCCTGATGTGTATATGGCACCCAGCTCACAGCATCACCTCCAGTGGAAAGAAGAAAAGCATCTGTGACTGGGTCTGGGAAGAGAAGGACCATTGTGCAGGCCTGGGTTCAAAATCCACCCAAATTAACGGGAAGCAGGTTTTCATGCAGCCTGCTGTACTCATGGTGTAAAGACATCCTCATCACCATGGGATGCTTAGCTCTAGGCTCCCTCAATCTCTGCCATGTATACCTTAACTGCTTTATTGTAGCAGGAGGAGCTATGCAAGCAGGAGAGTGAAAAATCATCCCTACTTAAAATAAACACAGGAGAAAAACTGAGAAGTGAAGAATGGTGAGAGTCTGCTCACAGTCATTAAGAGGTAAAGCTCCTCTCCCAGAGCATGTCCAAAGTGCTTTTCCCTGCTGGCCATGTGAGAGGAGATACTTGTAAAACTATTTGTTTTTCTGCAAACTCTTACTCTCCATGTGAGGTCTGGAGGGGAGACTGGGATCTGCCACGCTCAGCATAATGCTGCAGAGACCCACGCTCCTGGACGGCTCGTTCTGCTCTGATGCTGCACACAGGTTCTCCCCTTACTGCTGGTACTGTTACACTCTGAATTTATATAACCCAAGACCACTCCATTGTGTTTATTTCTCATAAACCATCAGGCGCCAGAATGCAGCTTCTCGGACCATACAATGAAACCACTTTCAGAGCATTATTGTAGCATGTGGGAGGCAAATGTTTAAAATCCCTCAAAGGAATGATTCAGACTAAAAACCTCTTTTGCCATATACTTAGGAATCCACTTCTACAAAGTATATTTCTCTTTATGAACAACTGAGAAATCAAACTGCCTGAGTTACTGCCTCTGATCAACCATTCCTTCTTGACAACACCCACATCAAATCAAGGACATCAGTTAATACCTACTTAAACAGTATCTTCCTGTGTGCATTTCACTACCACTGACAGTATAAATATCCCATTTCAAATGGAGCTGCTCCCTTTTGCTCTCACTGCTCTGGCTCCTCTCTTTGCAAAACTACAGCCAACAGACAATACCACTTGTACCAGCTATTTATGGAAGATACCAGGCTGCTCTTTAAGAGCCAGTAAAATCTGCTCTGGGGCAAACTGCATCTGAGATCAGAACCCAGCTGCCGGGCTCTGCAGCAGAAGACACTCCTCACCATGTAAACAGAAAGGACATATAAAAGGTGAGTGGCAGGCAGGAAGAATTAATGTTCTTATTTTATAGACTGGAAACTGAGGGATGGATTGAGCAGTCCCAGGGCATAGATGGCTCCTCTGGCAGAGCTCTTAAGTGAAGCCCCTTAGGGTTTAGCTCAGTGTACAACAAAACCACTCAATTTTCCATGGTACATCCTCTCATTTTCTAATTCTTCATCAAAACATTATTCTCTACCTGCTACTCCTCTGCTTCTGTGTGCAGGGTGCTACTCTCCCCTCAAAACTCAACCTACTTGGGACTCCTCATCCACTACAGACCCAGTGGTCACTATGGAAACCACTGTTCCAGAATTTCTCCTTCCCCACACACCAATTTGGTATCACCACATGGTCAGTGGAGAGCAAACACACATTTCATGTGCATTGACATGGTTAAAGCAGGAGTTAATTGCTACGAGAAAATATTGGCTTCTTGCCCATTGCAACCTGAAAGGCAAATGACCTGGTATTTCATTTCAGCCATTTTCATTGCAGGAGTGGCAGATATTTAAATCACCTGAGTCCATTTGTTTGCCTGTGACCAACACAGTCCTTATCAGCTTTCTGACAGGATACTCAGATGTTTTTTCCAATATTGATGGAAGCATTTGAGAGAATTTCTACAATAACGAAGGGGCAGAAGTCTAAACTCAAGCCAAGGGTTACAAAGAGTCCAAAGCTGAAGTTCTTCTATGGGAGAAATAATTCATATTTACACTAAAAATTGTCACCAGATTTTAAAGCTGTTTTACAAAAGAAAGCAGATCATTGACCCCGTACAACCAATTGCAAGGCTACAAACATCTGCCACTTTAACAGAAATGAGTGGAAATCAACAGTGCTTGAGTTCATCTCCCTGGACTCATCTTTGCTTTGTGTTTGCATTTGCTTGGATAAAAATCAGCATTTCTTTACGGGCATTTTGGGAGAGATTGAGCACTAAAACTATTTGGTTTGTATGACTCAGTTTTGGAGAGGTGATAAAACATGGGATGGAAGAGAATAAGCCTAGTCTTTTAGTTGTTACCAACAGCTAGGTGTTTGATAAATTTATTGTGCAGATCTAGTGGCTTCCTGTGGCCATTTAGCATCAAATCCTGCTTTGAGGGAATGGTGTTTTTATACCATCAGGCAGCTGGTGTCCTGCCAAATGAATCTCAGGAAAACCCTTGGGATCTGTTCAGGGTACTTTTCTAAGAATGCAAATATGCACCCTTGGTTTGCTGTGACAATCACAGATTTCTTGTCACGGGTTGTCAATGTTGTACCAAGAGTACAGACAAAATATCATAGCAAAACAAATCAGAAATAAACAAACCAACTAATCTGGATTCTAAAAGGATGTAAGCTCATATGCTGCCAGTTTCCAAGCTGAAATATTCAAGTAGAAAGGGAAAATAAAAATCCCTGAGCTTTAGAGAATTGCGGCTGTTTTTAAGCCAGAGTGAGGAACTGCAGTTCCCAGGCCAGCTTAGTAATTGAATTGATCATCTGCATATTCTTCAATAAAATCTAAGGAATGAAAGCATACAGTCTAATACATGGATGGATAAATTGTAGTTTTGGGGCATGTATTATCTAATAAAGTGCTCTGAACCAGTCCGGTTTATAACAAATATTCATGCAATTCTGCCTAACATCTGTAAGCATGTCATATTGATTTGCACATGTGAAACAGCACAAAGAGCATAACTCGCCTCATAAAATTGAAATAAATTACTGTTCTCCTTAGAAAATACGAATGTTCTGAAAGAGTCTGACAGTAGGTTACGAAGAACAAACTTCCATATGTGTCTTACAGTTATGCATTTGTTTTCCACAAAAACTGATGCTCAGAGAGAGTCTGCAGGGTATTGGCAACATCTGTGTTACAAACAACACATTTTAAGTTTCATTCAGGCTTTTCATTCGGGGTAAACTCATCCTCCCCAGCCAGCAGTTTTGAAGACTCACAAACATCCTTCAGATTGAAGATGTGCCTATCTGCTGCCACAGCCACCTCTGGATATTGGCCCCTTCTGGTCTGATTCCCTTTATTATGTTAATGGATTTTCTAACTCCCCTTAAAGTCAGAGAAATATGGTTTGAGCAGAAACCATATGCCCTGGGTTTTGTGGAGACAACCTAGATCCTGTTATTCAATCCATCTCCCACTCACATATGAAGTCTCTGAACTTTACTCCCACCCCAATCAATGATTTTCACCTCCATTGCCCCAGGCCTCCTAGATTCCATGATCAGTTATTATTATACCTCTCAGAAACCACAGAAAAACAACCATCACTTTTAAGACCATACCGATATTATTTTAATCTCAGTCCTGCCTCTCTGTAGGGTGACACACCTTTTCTTTCCATTTCCTTTGATTTTCTCTACAGCTGGAAAGCCTTTTTTACTTGTTTTAATTACCTGTAATAGACTTAAATCTCTCAGGAGACTGTCAGCTGTCACTTTATCTGATGTTTCCTGATCTTTAAGACGTACATTTCTTCATAGAAAAGTTCTGGATTTTTTTTACCTTCTTCAGGGGAAATCAGGGCAATAATTGCAAGTCCTGATTGTCTAATAACTTTATAGAACTGTATTCTCATAGCCAATGACTCTGTTGCTTACTCCTGGCACTGTCATCCCTTTTACCCTCCTTTCCCCCTAGGAATTTTGACCCTCTTACCTCACCCATTCAAGTAAGCTCACAATTGCATGCAGTGTTAACCTCCCAACTTTACCCCTCTGTACTCTGCTGCAGATTGCTATGGGCCCTCCCACAAGCCTATTTCCAAGCCTTATGTTACTGTGCAAACGTTTCCATAGCATCTCAGTGCTCACGGCCAATTCCCAAGCTGCATCAGACACATTCCCTCACCCCCTGAATCACCTGACAGCAATTTTCTTCAAAACAAGCACTTTCTGCCTCCTTCCCATTTATCATCCTCCCTCCCTGCATTTATCCTTTTCCACTTGCTTTCATTTACCCCTGTGCCTTCACGCAGCCATGGAGATGATGGCTCCTTCTGCAGCTTCTCCCCACATTTCCCACTGTCAGGCTCCTGCCAGCACTGATGGCTTTGCAAACAGCTGCTGAGGGAGAACTCAACCCACCAACAACCACCTCCTACCTGTCAGGGTCTCTCCAAGGGCCAGCACTTTACCCAGCACCATTGCTTATTGAACTGATGTAATGCCATTGGGGGAAGACTCAATTACTTAGGAATCCCAGGAACCTGGGCTCGCTGCAGTCCTGTTTGGTTCAGAAAAGCACTGCTAAATGATAAACTGCCTGGACATCACAGGATTTTGCTGCTAACTCACCTGCCAGAGTTAAAAGCACATTTTCTAGTGAAGATGCAGCCTGTGAAATGCAGTAATAATACATAACATTTCATATCTTGCCTGAAGAAAAAAAATAAAATTAATTGTGAAGATACAGTATTTCAGGCTAACCTGAAGCGGAGTGTTCAGTTTATCTTACTTCCTTTTATAAAAGCAAATGAATATTGGAGCAGGAGCTTCTCCAGTTGGTTTCTGGGGCTTGTTTGGAAATCACTGTTGCCAGTGATTTTTAAAGATTAAAATGTTACTTCAAGACTCAACATTGAAAAACAGAATTTTGAAAATAGTGAGAGAAAACAGCTAGAGTTTGCCAAAAGTATTTCAATTTTTCAACCATGACTAACTAAGTTTACAGATATCTCTCCTCTTCCAAGCTGGTTCCTCATCTAAAGATCCAACAAACATATATCTGAAAGAATGCACATAGTGCTATTTGTTCAGAATATACATATTTTTAAATTCCTTTTAATATCTCTTTCTTGGAGAATTTCCACCCATAATCCAGCATGAAGGAGGTCTCAAAAAATTTCTGGCTCATTTTCCACATGTATAAAATGACAGTGCAGCCATCACACCCCATCCACCCCACTCCTACTCCAGAGCTGTGGAGTCTGCAGGATGTGCTCTCACAGCCATGCACGGAAGCAGTAAATCACGGCCTTGCTTGAGGAGCGTGTTTTAAACCAGCACAATTACTGCTGTCTGCACCAATTCGGAAAAGTCCTCCACGGGTTTAGGCATGTTCCATATCACAGCAGCACTTCAACATACACTTCCTCTAAACAAGTATTTATATCCCACTGAAGGCTGTAGGATGCACACATAAGCTTATCAGCAGTCCCAAACCAGGAGCACAGGGTAAGGTTTAAAAACTACATTCCACACAACAAAAAAATTCTTCTCTAAACTCTACTTTCCATCTGTCCCCTTGCATTGTGCCAGTGGAGAGAACAGCAATGGAGATTTCCTGAAACTGAGCATAGATCCCCCAGTCTAGCTGTCCCTGGGGGACAAAATTATGGGGGACCCAGAGAAAGAGTCCATGCTCACTTCCATCAAGGTACATAACTGAAAAGGTCATCTCTTCAACAAATTCTTCATAGATTTTGTCATGGCAAATGACCATTAGCCTTGTGATTTCTTTAAAAATTATTTTGATACCCTGATCTAAAAGAACTAAAGAGCTGAATCTTGCTACCAGAGCTTCAGCCAACTCCTTAACAAGCAAAAGACAAATTTCGTTCTCACCTATCCCAGAGAAAAGCTTCCACACCTTGGCTATCAGTAAAGATAATCTGAATGCACAGATCATAGGATCCACTTCATCCACAGACCATTCATCCACTTGTCCAGTTTCAATCTGTTAGCCAATCTGGTAACCAGTACAGGGATGACTCTCCCAAACTCAAGAATTTCTCATCCCATTAATAGACTCATTTCTCTTCAGCTTCTGCCTCCTTCAGCGTCAAAGTTTAAAGCAATATTTGGTGAGAATGTTATTGTGAACCTTTCTACATCTACTCTGAACTGTTGTAGGGAACTATCAAACCCTTGCTACATAATAATAAAAATTGCAGTTTGATGTGTTTACATCAACTGAAATGTCATCACCAACACCAGTAATGCCTTGCTCAAAGGAATCTGGGCCCGATCCCAGGTCTGTCTGGGACCTGGATAGTAGAGCAAAAAGACCTCTCCCCACTGTGCTCAGTACAGTCCCACTGTTGCTGGTACTGTAACAACTAGGACTTTATAAATGTCTTTGTTTCCAAGCACAGATGTAGTCCAGTGATCACAGCAAGAGCAGGATAATTCACATCAGCATTCATTCCCACCCACCACAGTATGGTCCTGGGAAGTCACATAGCTAAACCTGTAAAAGCATTTCTGAAGGCAGAAAAAGCAGAGGATGTGGACAAACTCTCCTGGTATCTAAAAGAGAGAAGAAAGGGTTACTACTGGTTGTATTTCTGTTCTGTAATTTTTTTTTTTTCATATCAAAGTATGCAAAAGGGAAAAAAAAGGGAAAAAAAAAAAAAGAAGAAATCCCAATGAGGCACAGAGTTGACTTATGCTCAGGAAGAAGTCGATGGGCACGTGCAGAAAGGGCCCCACAAAGCTGTGCACACTCTGCTCCAGCCTGGGAGAAGCCATGTCCCCAGCCCCTTTGCTCTGTGTCCACAGAAGACACAGAGCACCCAGACAGAGGTTGCCAGAGCCACCCCTTTACGTCCCAGGGTCAAGTTTCCCTCTGCACAGAAAGATTATTTACAGGGTGGCTTAGGTGTGCCTTGTGCCTGACAGTTAAAAATGGGAAGCCCCATCCCAGGGGAACTTACAGCCCTTATTAGACATAACACAGTGAGAGGGTACAATAAACACAGGGAAGAGGGTCAGGGTGAGATGGTGAGATGCTGCCTATATGCCCTGTCATCTCTTTTATTCTTCCTGTTAAACACTGTGAGGGCTCTGCATCTCTGTTCATTTTTGCAAAAGTCCTGCCGGTTTGTTACACTGCAGCTGCTCTGGGATGGCACAGCCCTGGCTGGGATGGGTTCCACAGCTTCTCCAGGCCAAGCTGAACCCTCCACCCTGGAGCTAACAGCCCTTTTGAAGAGTTGTAAAGTCCATGAAATCCCTCCTGGCCAATTATCCTTCCCTCCACTAGGCCACAGTGCTGAACATGCAGGTCCTGCTCCATCCTGCCAACAAGGAAAATTGGCTGCTCTTGGCAGTCCAACCATTTCCAATGGGGAAAATGGGGACAGCATTTAGTCCCTAAACTGGCATGGAGAAATCATGGGGCTCATCAGGACTGCTGGAGGAGGCAAAGAGACACGTGAGTTACATAGACCCCAAGTCACTACAGCCTTGTCCCCACACCCAACACACTACACACTGTTACTAGCAGGGGGACAGAGTGGCAGCACTGAGAACAGAAACAGGGTCTGTCTGCTGGCTTGCTGACAGCCAGCACGGTGCATCTGGGATGCTGCATCCTGCTGGGGAGAGGTGAGGGTCACCCTGTGCTGCAGGCTCTGTCCTCTGGCTCTGCCACATCGGCTCTGTCTCGTTGGCTGCCTCGCAGCTGGAGGAGCTGCCACAGCAGAAAAGCTGCCCTGTCTGCATAGAAGTGAACAGGGACTGCCACCATGGCCCAGATCTGCAGGAGTGGTGATAAATGACAACTTTGCTACCCACTGCATTTCAGTGACTTGTCCTGCCAGAAGCATTTCACTCAGGTCTGTCGAAGCTGCTGCAGTCGCCTGTGCTCTCACAGGCTCAGGCAATGCCACATCTTTCCTGAGTGAGTTTTGGAGTACTTTGAAAATTCGTATCTGTGAGCAACAGGAAGCAAACATAATTTAGTAAGGAAACAAACAACAAGATAGCTGCTGGGTTCACTTTTACATCTACAACAAACAAAACATCTATGGGGTTACCAGAATTTTTAACCATAGGAGAAGCTGCTCACACAGTGGTTTTGCTGGGGCACAGACAGCTGCAGCACCTATGGGTGCAAGTTAGAGGGACAGTGTGGCTTGTGTGCCTGCCTCACCCTGCCCACTGCACTGTCAGGAGCTCCCTAAAGGCTGTGATTACAAGATGTCATCCTTCAGCTCTGTCCTCAGGAGGAGTCACCTCTACATTCATGTCATCCTGTCAATAGTTACCCATGCCCCAAAACCCAGTTTTGGGAGGTGAGTCCCAGCTCTGGGTGTCAGGGTGGCCCTTTCCAGAAGCACCAGTACTATGTCAGGGTTCATGGTCCATTTGAAATTAGCCATCCCAAAGTAACCTCCAGAGTCTATTTTCTGCACCTCTCAGCCCTCTGGGAAACCCTCTTCTCCCCAGAAATTTGACATTTTTTAATCTTGGCTTGTTTTCCAGGTCAGCAGCCTTATTCTCCAGCACTCCCAGCCATTCAGCAAAGGCGTGTCAAATGCTGTCACTGTCTCTGTGCCTGTCTGCCATCCTGCTGAGCATGCCTGCTCCATGGGCAGCTGGAGGCACAGCCTGGGAGACAGCTCCTTTGACAGCAGCTACATATGCACTCAGGGTATGCTCTGCCACTGTGGTACCTGCCAAAACACCTCAAAGCCATTACCAGCACACATATTGCTGGTCCCAGAAACTGGCAGGGGGGGTATGATTCAAGGAACAGGAAACCAGGCATGGCCAGGATTAGCCACTGAGCCCTGCAGGCTCCATCCGTTTACCTCCCTGGCCATCCTGGTGCCGTGCCCGTGGCCGTGTCTTGCCTGCCTCACTGCACAGCCACCTCTGCTTTGCTAGAGACTGCAGCCCTCACAGCTGAATTCAAGGCTGGGCAATCCAGCACCATCAAGGAAAAGGATCAGCATGGTGCCAGGCAACACTCACTGCAAAAAATTGACACTGCTGCAATGAGAGCACCCAAACCTCAGCCTGCCAGATCTGAGGCAGTGCTGCACTGGGATTCACTGCTTTCTCAAAACTGCAAAAAAAGGTATTTTGGCCTAAATTAATTGTAGTTAGCACTGTTGCCATTAGCCCAGGCAAATCTCATTGGGTCAAGCCATCTAACTCTGCCCTGTTGTAGATTTGGGGCACTCTCCTGCCCCCAGAACTTCTTGGGTAATTAAAACAGGGTCACTTTTTCCCAAAAAAAAGAACAAGGCGCCTGTGAATTCATGTGCCTAAGCGCCTCCCATCATCAAACTTCATTCCCACCCTAGACCGAAAGCACAGCTTAGGCTACAATTCAAAGCAAGGACCATTTCTGTCTCGCAGCAGCTCAGCAGCATCATCAGTTTTCCCCGTGCACATAGGAGTGTAAATGCTCATAACTATTCAGCTGGTTCTGTGGTTTTACATTGAAAATATGTTGCTATGGAGAGCACAGCACAGGAACGTGCAGCTACCACAAGGCACCATGACACAAGCAGCCCACAGCTTCTGCTGATATTTTCAGGCTCTCTGCTGCCATCCCCACAAAGGCTGAAAATAGACTTAAAGCTCAAATGAAGCATCTGTAATACTTCATTTCTGCCTATCCCTCCCCAAGGCACTGAGACTTTTCACAAAAATCCTACCAAGCATCCCACATACGCTCTGACGTCACCTTGCCGATTTCTAATTCCTCACTGCACACATGCCTCGAAAAGGAAATTCCCTCCAGCCCCATTTTCATTCTATGTCCTACGTCTGGGAAGCAGGTTTCCCTCTGGAGCCACCCTTCTGCCAGTACCCAGAGGGGCTGTTCAGTCCTTATTACTTTTTAGCCACAATAGAAAGCAAATCCCTTGTGCTGCTCCACCTTGCTGCTCTGCTGACTGGGAAGGATCTGATTTCTGTCATTTAAAGCTGACCTTGGGAAAGGTCATTCAGCAGCAGCAAACTGATCTGCAAATTCAGTGCAGGAAAAACCTGCCCAAGCTGTTGAAACCCCAGTCTTCACAGTGTCCAGAATGCATGGGCTGGGTGTTGAAGGATGCTGAGCATTTCCTGATCTCACTGACCTGATGAGACTTGGGAGTGCTCAGCCAAGGCAATGCAGACTTGAGCCCACAGCACCGTGAATGAAGGATACCTTTAGGGTTTTTCTTTTTTATGAATTTTTAAAGTATCTGAAATACTGTTTGTTTTCTTTCTCATACTCTGTAGGAATTGATAAATCCTCAACTGCACTATAAACATGCAGTCATCAGCCCTTGATTTCTAAAAATGTGTTTGTATTAAGCTATGAAATTATTTACAGTGGCCATAAACATCCTCCCAGCATCTGGCAGCTGAGAGAGGGCCTTGGAACTCACTAATTTATGTACATTGTAAACCACTTTCTAATAAATAAATAAGCTCTTAATATCTCACCCACAAGAAGAGGCACATTGCATACAATACTATATTTAGGGGTCCTTTGGAGGTCAAGGATTCAGCAGCTAAATTTCTCTGAGGATCTTTCTTTGGTGACTGTTTATGCCCAAATGAATTGTCAGCTGAATGTCTCTATTTTGAAATAGGTTTAAAATTCTCACATTGCTTTGAATGTTGGAGAAGTAGCTGCTTGTTCCTCCTTTTGCCTGAACCAGGGTCAGATTCTGATCTCAGGGGCCCAAAGGGGCATTTAAATACCCAAGTAAATGCTTGCTGATCCTTTAGTAGTGACCTTCCTTGGAGGGACTACAGATACTCCAAGGCTGGTTCCTGGGGCGGGGATGCTCTCCAGGCCAAGAGGATGCCCAATGCCAGAGCTTGTAAAGAAAGGAGAAGGTCGGGACACCCTCCCTCCCGGATGAGCATCCTGCAGCCCATTACCCTGCCAGTAATGTGAAGGGGGCAGAAGGGAAAACAAGTACCTCACACATCCCATCGGCTGCTGTGCAAAGGAAGAGCCATGTTAGGGCCCCTCATGGCTGCTGAGAGTACTTAAACTGATGGAAAAGGGATTTTCAACTCCTGTGAAATCCATTGAGGTGCCCTTAAGGACAAAGGAGGGTGAGTGGCTGGTTCAAAGCAATCCTTGGTTGAAAACAATACTGTCAAATCAAAATCTGTGTTTTGTACAAAGTAATAATAGTCTTTTTACAAAACAACATAAAAAAGGACTGCTTCACTTTCTGCCACTGCAGAAAGTTTTCACATACTGCTTCACTTATATAAAAATACAAACCAAGCTCTCCCCTAGTTGCAACCAGTGCTAGTTAAATGAAAACATTAGCTGGCAAACAGGAGAAAAAAAAAATGTTTCACTCACTCCCCCTGCCCTAGACATGGAAGAGAGGAAAGAATGAATCAACTATTAAAAATCAATTTTGTTTTAGTCATGTGAGGTACTCAGGGACAGCTAGAGAGCTGAATGAAGAACTTTGAAGTAGGAACCCCAATGTAACCAGGTCCTACTGCATCACCAGTGCTCTGTGGACAAGCTCCATGTAAGAGTCTAGTTATTCCATTTATCTACATTTGCAGATGGCTTCAGAGATCTGTCACCAACTGTAGAGTCCCTCTCCTCTCCCCTGCAGCCCCCATCTGCTCTGCTGGAAAAGATGAAGCTGCACCAAGACAAAGCTGGACCATGCAGAGTCCCCCACCGTGCACAGCATGGGCACTTGGCACCCTTCCTTTTCGGTGGCACAGCCAACCCCTGGGGTGCCCTGAGGAATCTGTGCCTGCAGCAGAGTCGTGATGGTCTCTGATGTCTTCCCAAGCACCCAGGGGCAAAAGAACCAAGTCACAAGGATGCTGGTAGCAGCCCCAGTGGGCCAAAAAGACATAACCAGAATGTAAAATTGCTTTTACAGATGTGCCCTGGTTCCTGTGAGTTGTCTCCCACATGTGTCCCCCTGTCCAGTCAGTGCAGAAGCTCTGCAGAAACTTTTCTCAAACAAAGTGACCTACACCTTGCTATATTTTTTTTTCTTATAGATAGTAATTTCCAGTCAGCAATGGACTATTTCAGTAAAACTAAGCAGAATCCACTGTTTTCTTAAGAAAGATAAACAAAAGGTAAATGCAATGGGATTGCTGCTGGTCTTCAGCAGAAAACCATGTGATTTTGCACATCCTTATTGCAGTAGTTGAAGCAGCACACACTGCTTGCTGTTGATCAGTGTTGTAACACTGTTCCCTTCACCCCAAACAGGAACTTAGCCCTACAGTTTTGAAACTATGCATGGACAGCCTGAATAAATCTCATCACTGAAGGTTTCCTGACATTCCTGCTGAATATCCCATCCTATTAGTCAATGTCAGGCCCTGGGCAACATGAAAAATTGCAGAAATCCATCCTGGCTGTCATTGGAAATCAAAGGTCAACCTCAAAAACTGAGAGACTCCTTCCAGATTTGGAAAGCATTCATATTTCAAGATTACAAAGTGCAATTGTCAAAGCCCTGCACGTTCATGTGAAACAGGAAGGAAAAATAGGACCCCGGACAATAGGACCCTGGAGGAGTGGTGGAGGGATCAGGCTTTTCCCAGGAAGCAGTTTGCCAAAATGTTAAAATAGAAGCTATTTACACAATAGGTTGGAAAATGTTAACAGCCAAAAACATGTTAGACAACAGGATTTCAGATTACAAACACTGGGCAGGTTGTCCCGTGAGGGAGCTCTAACAAAATATATGGATTCTCCAAACTAAGCAAAATGAGTGTTTTCTGTAATGGCCCTTTTGGTGGCATTTCTACTTCTGCTTTTGCTGTTAAGGTTCCCTGCACTCCACACCCACAATCATCTGCTTCCATCTCATCACATTCTCTGTCTCTCACTCCTCCTGATCCCACCCCTGCCCAAAGCTTCCCTCCCACTACATCTATAGCCATCAACTGCACCATGTGAACAGGGTGTGAAGTAATTGTGCTTGAGAATAAGGGGCAGAAAGTCAGGCTCCCCAGTTTCTATTCCTGTCCCTCGTCCTCCCCAAAGAGCCTTCAGGAGGTCTTTTAATCCCAGTGATCTGCGATTTGAGTTCTCCTCCTGCAAACTGCTTGTGATGCTGTGAATACCCTCTGGTGTCTACAGGGAGTGAGGTCCTGGAGCCCGCAGTGACAGATCCCACACTTGTCTTGCTAAATGTTGAAAGGCTTTAGGTGTTAAAAGGGAGAAAAGGCCCTTTTAAGCATTTCTCTGGGGAGCAGATGGCCACCAGCTGACCTTCTCCTGGAAATCTGTGTAGTTTTAAATGGGAAACACAGCCTATGAAATTTTAAATACATCTATTGTAGTCTGCACAGTCACTGACAATCCACAAGTGACAGTTACAATCCACCCCGTCCTTGCTGTTCCAGCAGCCTTCCTGAGGCTGAGCATGAAAGGCTTTCAACATAACTGTGAGCCTTCCCAGGGGTGCAGGGGATTCCTAGTTCCTGCTTTTGGAGGAAATGCTGGGATCATCTTTCCCTTCTCAGCCAGCTCTTTGCTTTGAAGTTTCTACAATGACCAAATTTGTCATCACCATCCAACGGCTAAGCAAAATCAACAGAGACTTCATGTCTGATGGCTCAAACACTCAGACCTGAGCCGCAGCTTTCAGCAGAGGTACCTCCTGGCTGCCCAAAGAGATAAGCACACTCCTGCTCAGAGAAGATGATGCTGACAGACAGACAGAGAAAACGACACTTGGCATAGCTTTTAAGTGCTTCTTCATTAAGGGCATCTACCATCCTATACTGCAACACTGCCAGAGTGATTCCCAACATGGGACTCTACTGTGATCATACCTCAACGTTCTCCTGGCAGTTCACTTAACAATAGATGATGGACTTCATGCAGGCAGGCAGAGTTATGGGGTTGAATCTTCTGCCCTCCTTAAAAATAAACAGAGTAGCTATGATCTACAAAACTCTAGGATGCCTAAAATTCAAGCATATCAGGTCCTGCTCTGATTTTTACTCCCTGCATTGCATGTGTTCAGTTGAAAATGTTTCATCCCATGCCTGAAGGTGAGCAGGGTGAAGGGAGGACACAGACTGTAAGACATTTGTCTTCACACTTGCTCCTGCTGTAGGAGCCACCCAGAGGGGAGCCTAAGTATTTCCATGTGGCTCCATCTCTGTCCAGGCTCTCCTGGCAGTGCTGGGTATCTCTCTTCCTGGGGAGGAGGGGGAAGAAGGAAAGAACCACAAGAACATGCCAATGCATGTCCAGGGGGAGAAATCAAGAGGTATTTAAGTGTACAAGAGACTTGCCACACTTCCTTTTACACAGAAGTTGCATCTTGTGCTTGTGCAACACTGGAAAGCACGGCACCAGGAGAACAGTCCCAAGACAGCAGGAACAACAACAAATTCCCTCTTCTCCTTTTTTCATATGCTCAAAATATTTTAAATACATAACTTATGAGAGCTAAACTCCTTCCTTCACAGTTTTACTTCACTTTCAACATGGTAATTCTCTGTTTTTCACAGAAGCAGAGATGAAGCCCATTCTCCTGTTTTATTTTTATTTTCTGTATATGCTGAAGGTACCAGTTGACCTCCTCCTCCCTTTTAGGGACTGAACAGTGGGGAAAGCTGACAGTCTCTTTCAGCTGCAGCATCTCTTCTGAGATGTAATGCCCAGGTGGACAGTGAAGAGTGGACAGCTTCCTCTCACGATTCTCTGAAGATTTTCTACAATTCCTGCTTGCTGTCCACATGTGATCTGCAGTCCTAGGTGAATTCCCTTTTCAGCTGGATGCACTGTGTTACTTCAGTATAGCACTATCTAGACAACTGAAAAAAGCGCAAACAATTTAATGTATTACTTTCCCCTTGTTTTTTATGGAAATGGTCAAAGTCTGGAAGATTTCTGATCTCTGTGCAGCGTTTCGAGTACTTTGTTTGTTTGTTTTTATATTTACACACATACATATATACATAAAGAGAAAGCACTGTAAAAATTTCTAGAGAGAGCTTCAAAAAGCCGTTATTTTCAGCTAGTCAGAGGTTTTGTCTCACCATCATGATTTCTACAAGATTCAGTAACTTATCTTAATTCAGACCATTCTGTGAATAAAATAGTCACTGTCCTACCAGACAGAAAGCAGATACTCTCCTGCCTCCCCTTGTAAAGCAACCAACAAGTCTCAGGAACAAGGAGCAGCAGTTTTTAAATGCAACAGAACCATTCCTTTCACCCGCTGAACTCCATCCAGCCTCAACACTTCCCAAAACTGAAAAAAAAAACCATGACACTGCAAAATGTCTTACATAAATTTTGCTGTCCCAGGAGCCTCCACAGCCAATCCAAAGGGTCAAAGTGCTTAAAGAGACCGGATTCTTAAGGGATTTCCAGCTCCCACTTTCCGATCTCAGCGATTACACAGAAAACCACCAGCATCACCCTTGACAGGTCCCCACCACCACAGCCGTTAAATGTTCAAACTTTTTTGAGTGCCTTAGCCTCTTGCAGAAATCTTGGTGAAGTCTGGATAGGAAAAAGCCAGCCAGCAGAACAGCATAAAAACAACCCTAATCTATTCAACTTAAATTTTAATTTTTTTTTAAGAACATTTTCTAGCATTTTTCCACTACATACAGGAGATTACAGAAGCAAAACTTCTTGATCGCTGCATACGTGGACAAGAGAGGAAACCCATGTGCATTCCCAAGTCTTGAAGCCACCAACAAAACAACATCTTCAGCACTAAGATGAAGCCCTGCTCAGTGCTGGCTGGCTGGGCACTGGCAGCTCAGCAAGGGTCACTCCAAGAAACATACAACGTGGAACAAGGAAATTTTTCCCTCAGCACTTGGCAGAGCAGTATACTAGCTATCTAAACTTAGACAATAAATACAGAACAAATGAACTGCTCCTGCTCCCCTGGAATTCCAGAGGTCTCCTGGGAGGCCGCTGTGCTCTGTGCCGCAGTGCCAGGGCAGGCGGGGATGCACCCTGTGGGGGGAGCTGGGCACCCCAGCACACGGATGCTTTTCTCCTCTGCGCTCACATCGACTTGTGGGTGGGAGCTCCAAGAGTGCGTGCTTCCTGCTGATATTTCTGCTTCTCCCAGTTTCTATCAGGGCCAGGAATAACAGGAGAGCAGGCTGTCCCCCAGCCCCTCCTCTTCTGGTCCTGGACATGGCCAGCAGTATGAAGAGTGGGGGCTGAGGAGCACGCTTCAGTTACAGAAGCAAATGTTTTTTGGTGCCTCTGGATGTTCCAAGTTAAGCTCGGATCATACTGCAGTTAGCTTCCATGCTATCCAAATTACTCCAGGAGGGCCTAATCCTGATGAATAGCTGGGTAGCTATTAAAATTGTTTTCCTTGAACAGCTAAATGGAAATGCAAGGGCTTGACGCTTGAGCTAACATTTAAAATGGGTTCAGGTAATCAAAACACCAGATCAGAAAGCACTGGGGGTTTTGGAGGAGCTGAGATTCAATTCAGCTTTGAACCTTTAGCTTATTATAGCAAACAATTCCCACCCCCAACAACTGAAACTAGCTATGGCTCCTTGCAGAGACTGATT
Organism: Corvus cornix cornix; assembly: GCF_000738735.6. Classification (NCBI taxonomy): domain Eukaryota; kingdom Metazoa; phylum Chordata; class Aves; order Passeriformes; family Corvidae; genus Corvus; species Corvus cornix. The sequence goes on from NC_046336.1 coordinate 12,237,431, forward strand.
GGACCTGATCACGTGGGCTCACACTTGCTGTTTATACCCCTTACGCCAACAGTGCTTCTCGTGCAACCCAACACCATCTGTCATTCTGTCGTGTCACCTCGGGATGCTGCTTGGGAACAAACACGTCACTGGTCATCTCTCACTGGCGACATCTGAGATGCCAGGATCGCTATCGCTGCCTTCTCTCTGTCTGGGCAGCAAACACCCCACACAAATTTAGAGCAACAAACAGCATGAAGGCAGCTCCAGTGCCTGCAAATTATTTTTCTGCATCCATGGCCAAGCTGCAAACCAGTATCAGAGAATGACTGGTAAATGTGATGTTCTGTGTAGAGGACATAGGTAGCTTTTCACTGCCACACACCAGCAGCACAGATACACACAACAGCAATGGATTATATATATGAAATTTTTCTACTGTGCTAACTTGCTCCAGGAGCTCTGGCATGAGTAATGGTGGGAATATCAGTGAGGAGCTGCTGAGGAATGGAAGAACATGCAGTAGGAAACAGCTTGTGGATGGAGTGCCCATGGATCTTGCATCCTGCTCTCATTCCCATCCTCGACCTGATGCTTATGTATGTGAGAACAGGCCCATAAAGAGAGAGCCCCTGACTGTTCAGAGTGGGAGGATGAATAGAGAGACAGTGACCTCAGAGGAGCTAATTTCCTGAGCACGGCAGAGCCGCCAGCTCCCCAAGAGGAGCTTCTCCCCCATTACCACAGTGCTGGAGCAGCAGGTGGGACAGGCAGCTCCAGCAAGCTGAGCAGGCACCAAGACATGTGCCTGTGCATGTTTCTGTCCAGAAAAGCTGTAACTAGAAGAATCTGACTTACTATGTCGACACAGATGAAGGAAGAACAGAAGCACAGTTTGGGCATTCCAAGCAAGTAAACTGGCCTGAATACTCCTGTGCGTGGAGGCAGCTATGCTGTGTGAGGAAAAGTCATCAGGTGCTGAGCCTCACCAGTCTGGTTTCCTTAGCAGGCTGCGAGCAAACTATAAAGGATTCCTCTCCAAGTCACATCCCTACAAGGAAGCCTGCATTAAAAAAAGAAAAATGAGGAAGAAACCATGCTTTGAGCTCAGACATTGCACACTTCACTAATTGCAGCTATTCTTAAAAACACTATCGTGGGCCCAGTGTGACTGCAGAGGCAGGAGATCAGTAGAGCTCCATTGTGGCAGCCCTGGGTCGCTACGGAGAGGACACCATGCTAACTGCTCTCCTGAGAGGACAAGGGGCAAGGCTTGCTTCCATAACCATAGCCGTGTAAAACAATTTGGGATGAACTGTGGCCCCTCAATGCTCATTTCAAAACACCTGCTGTTGTGTAGCATGAGGACAGCAGCAGTACTGCAGGGGCTGGACACAAGTAATGCAGGAGTTAACTGAGAGCAGAGGGATAAGAGCCCCAGAAAGAATGTCGATAACATTTGCATAGACCTGATATATGAACAAGAGCTGTGACTCAGTCTTCACCTAGGGACCAAAGATGATGCAAAGATGCACTAAAAGTTTCTCACTTCTCCTTATTTAACCTTTGTTCACTGCATCAGGACAGTGCACAGCAGCTAAGGGTGTTCTGTGTGCCCAAGGGAAACAAAGCCCAAGCACTATGTGGGGCTCTCCGGGATGTAGTAGGAAATTTGGAAGCCATGTAGTGTATCCCATTAGGTTGCAGAGCACTGTGCAGAGGCCTTTGGTACCTAATGCCGTCTATGGGAATGCAGCTCCTCTTTCCAGCTTGGTGGCATGAGACACTCCACACCTTTCTGAGAGCCCCCAGAAGTCCCGAGGGCTCTCTGATGTTAAGCCACAGGTCAGACATAGCGAAGCAAGGAAGGATTTTTCAGTTTTCCCTGCTCAAGAGCTGCTGGGGCAGCCCCACGCCACAGCCCATCACCCCCACAGCTCCCTGAGGGACACGCTGAGTGCCCACAGCCAGCACGGCAGCCCCCATCGGCAGCGGGGCCACCCAGCTGTGGCACACGGCCCGGGCACGCCGTGGCCTGGGGGAGCATACGGCTCAAGCCCGTCGCGTAGCCCGATGTTCAATGAGACTCGACAGGTCCCACCGAGGTCTGCACGCGGAGAAAGAGCCCGAGGCCCCCAAGCTGGCGACACCGCCTCGGCTCTGCTCGGCCCCAGCGCGCCCGGGGCACGCGGGATGCAGCATTTGGATCATCTCACAGCAGCTGGCAGGGACCCAACGGCGTGAGCATCATCCCGTCTGCAGGAGCACGGGGCTGCCTCCCAGCGCACTTTTACCCTTGGAGTGTGGCGGGGGGAAGGGCGACGCACACGCAGGGACATTCTTCACTTGTCACCCCCAGCCTCAGGCTATTTCTTTCTTTGCAATCACCTAAGGGTGAGGAAGAGTTGAAAAACATCACACTGACAGGGCTGTCGGAGCTGCGGATATAGGGCCTTCCGCTCCACGCCAAGCAAACCTTCTGGAATGGTTTGGACACGATAGGTAAACAGTGTTGGGCTTGCTCAGCAGGGAGACATTTGTATTTAGATGTTATAGATAAGTGGTGCATATTTGAGACATCTGAAAGTTATTATTCCAGGCAGTTTCTAAACAGAGAATCGCAGTTGCATAGCCCCTTAACTCCGAGCTGACAGGCAGGATAATGATTTAAATTATTGTTAAACATAGGCTCTGTTTTAAGTGGATGGAATTCAACAACATGGTAGGTTTAGGGGAGTGGGGGTGTATTACAAAACACAACATTTCCAGTTTCTGGAGCACTGATCCACGGGAGCTTCTCCGCCAACACCAAGCATCGCTATTCATGCTATGAAAATGGCAGCTGTAGAGATCCTCAAAAGGCAACATCATTCAGCTGACTTCTGGCTCATTATCACTCCCCCTAATTGCAACAACATCGATGAAGGGAAATGCCTTTATGAAAGCAAAACATAGCATTTTTCAGACTGTAAAACAGAGTTCAGGAGTGAATCATAAATATTTTTTTTAATAATGCTTTTAAGTGATTTATGCTTCCTGGAGTTCAATAGGGTTACGTTTATTATGTTATCACTCTGTTTTTAGCTAAGAGTATCCTGATTTGTTCTCCATTATAAGGCATTTGAAGCTCAGCTATTAGGCTGTACTAAGTCAGTGTCCTACAGTTGTCTCATCTGTGAAGAATTTATTTTCCAGTGTTTTCAGGTGGGGCTGGTTGGCTCCCCCAGGTCCCCTCCGTGGCTCAGCTACTACCATCAGAGAAAGCTTTTGGTCCCCACCATAAGCTGCTTTCTGACATGCCAAAGGTTAAGTGTGACAGCAAACACTGGCTCCACACTGCAGCCTTTACACAGGCAAAGCTCCAGCAAAAAAACAAACCCATCTCTTATGGGGGAAAAAAGAAAGGGAAGGAGGAATTCATTTCTTGCTTATTCAGCATCTGATTGTGTGTCTGTGTCACGAGCGAGCTCCCAGGCAGCATCTCCAACCTACAGCACCTCATTTCCCAGATGGGTAATTCACAGTAATGCAGACAAGAGGGTCTCATCTCTGCTCCTAGCATGAAGATGCAATTGGGCCTAAAACAAAAGCAATCCCACCTTGCCACTTAAGGGAAATTACATGGCTGATTAATAATGGATGAGCCTCACAAAGGCCACCCATTCTGCTCAGTGTGCCAGCATCTTATCCTAATTCTTCTCATCAATAAAGCCTAGAGTTGTTTGGAAACTTCACGAGAAATTGAGTTCACTCACCTAAGCTTTAATAACCATCGTGTCCAGCAGGGCAGCAGCAGCCCAGTGCAGCCTTTGGCATGTGCAACACAATATAAAAATCAAATCACGAAACGGTAACTCAGAAACACACTCACAAGGCACACGAGTCAAATCAAGATGAGGCACTTCTGTCAGACCAGCAGCTTGGCCTGCCCACTTTAGCATGTAAGGAGTCCAACAACTCAGAAGATTTGAAACCCACAGTCCCCTGTCAGGGAGAAAAGCAGTATCTCCATCCTGAAAAATGAATGCACTTTTGTGATGTGTCTCAGGAAAATGAGAAATCTGAGCCTGAATGAGGAGCTGAATCCTTTACCACTAAAACTAAGGATGGTTTTTTGTCCCTCCCTGCTAACCACTAGTTATTGATCTGATGTACTCACACCAGTGTGTAAAGGCTTTCTCCGGCAGGCAGTGCTTGGTTGCTTTTCCCGCAAAATTAAATCCTAATAAATATCCTTCCCTCATAAAAATAGTGGACTGATCTCTCTCTGAGCATTGTTTTTCTGTTTACATTTTAAAAAAAACTATTATAGAGCTTGGTAGGAAACAAACAAGCAAGCAAAAACCCCAAGTGGGTATTAAAGCTACCAGTGCCCTATTTGAAGAAGCCAAGAGAGACACAAAAGGAAACTGCTGCCATCATATGGAAATGCTTCCTTAGCCCTCAAGCTGGACATTGAATTTGTGCAGTGATGAACCCCACAGGACCAGCTCAGGGGTCTCACCTGCTCCTTCCTGCAGCCCTTGCAGCTCCTGCTCAGCTGACAGCACAGCCTTCAGAACAAGGAGAGGTAGAAAGGCGACTGGAAGCAGGATTTCCTCCTGCCAGAGGCTCTGTATAAGGGAATGGAAGCTTCCAGGTGCCTCCAAACCCCTCCTGGCCACAGCCCAGCCCAACAAAACAGACTGACAGCACTCCACCCCTTCAATGGTCAGCCCAAGCAGTCCTGGCCTCTATACACAAAATTTGAGAGACAAAGATGTATTGGAGACAATAAATGAATGATAAGGGCCCCAAAGAGAGTACTTCCTACTTACTTTTCATTCTGATGTACTTTTAATAACTTCAGATAAGCTACTCATTTAAATAGTTGAACCCCAAAGGACTCCACACCCATCTATGTGAAACATCTCAGGGCAGTCCACTTTGGCAGAGGATCAGTGCTTAGATAGGATAGTTCTAAAAACTCATTACCTAACTCTCATTTCCTGGTATACACTGATAAAGCCACTGTGCCCAATCGCCACCTGTGAACCACAACTTCTTAGTCTCCAGAGTAATAAATCCTTATAGGTTCTGTAGTCATCTTTATGCTGTAGAACTAGCGTGGACTCAACTCTCTAATGATGGGAAACTGCAACACTAAAACTGTTGCGGGACACTCTCTGGTGTCACCTTTGCCACCTGGGGCATCAAATGCCAGAACAATAGACAGGTCTGCAGTCAAAATTACTGCAGCCTCCACTGCTCTGCTCCACCTCAGTCAGAAAAAGGATATTAAATATGGAGACAGGGTTGCAATCAGCCTTTCTGAGGAAATAATAACCTGGGAAATTCTGACTCATGCTGATTTGTGATCAAGGACTGTGACTGAGATACCAAAAAAAGGAACTGAATCAGATTTTCATGGCTGTGTCAGAATGAATTAATTCTCATCATATAACTGGAAGAGATTTAACATCACAGAAGCATTTTGAGAATGACAGGAGGATATGGAGGCTGTGGTAAAGAAGAAAACATGATTATTGTTCTGTATAGACTGACAGTGAGGAAAGATAAAAAAGAACTAAATATACCATAAAATAATAGCTTGGTCAGAGAGTTGCCAACAGAACATCCTGGGGAGGGGACAGCAGTTGCAAACATCTGGCACTCCTGGTGCAAAAACGCCCTAGACAATGCTTATGACAGAATAACCAGCAGTGAAACATCTCCAGGAGAGACAGCAAAGTTATCTTTAAGTCTGCCCAGAACAGTCTGAGAATCTCCTTGCAGTCACTACTGGGTTTCACCCTTCAGCTAAAGATATGAGAGGTGGCTGCCTGGCCTTTTCCAGTAGCCACCATTCACTCCGTGTCTGTCTCAGAGAGAGGTTAAATTTTTTTTTTCTCACTTACGTGGTTGTCAGCAAAACTCCTAAAGTAAATCTGATGTCAGCTGATCTCACTCTGAATCTAGCTAAACCAGTGTCAGGCTATTTCAATTCTAAACGCTTGCCCATAGCAACTATTCAGGTTAGCATAGCTAGTTCTTTTTAAAGTCACGTTTGCTATTGATTTGAATTAATCTTCCAGGTTGCCCATTGTAACTAAACCCTCTGCTGGAAAAATAACTGCATTCAGTGCATATTTTAGAGATGGTTGCTTGGGTTTTTTTCTCAGCCAAGCAAGCTAGATATGCTGCTAAGTGGAAGATCAGACTCTAAAGTCCAACTCTATAGACAGGAGTTTATCTGGCAGCAAATTCCACAGACACAGATGAAGGAGTGTGAAATCCCCACTGCAAAGCACAAACAAAGGAGTATCTCTCATCTCTCCTCATAGACTGCTTGCCTTCATCCAAATAAATCCTCTGATAGTTAGTTCTGTCAATACTTGCTATTAGCAAAAAAACTTCTATAACAAATAAATTATACGATAAAAAGAACCATTGCATGAAGAGGAACAGGTGTTATCAAGAGCAGAACAGAGAACCATCAATCTAATTCAGGATGTAAGAAACAAATCTGACTCAGATTCTTTCCCCAGTGTTGTTTTCTCCTGTATCTTCATGATCCCTATGATAGAGAGACTGTCAGTAGTATGTGCTTGACCTGATAAAAGAGCTCACTTATCTTCAGGGAACATGCCAGATATTCATGGTGACCCATACAAAATAATTCAAACACACCTAACACCCTGTGCTGTCCAGATAAAGGGGGGGGGGGGGGAAAGAAGCCAAAGCCTTTGGGTTATGAATTGCCAGCACAAAGACAAAATGAGCCACTGGTGTCAGTGAAGAAACCAGTCAAGGAAAGGATGGTATTTTGGTCACCGGGTTGTCCTTGCCTTTCCCATCAATATAACCTGATCTCTCTTTGCCAAACATGTCCTTCCACTGCTTTCACACAGCAGTTCACCCTTTTTCTGTGTTTTCACCTTCCTGCTCCGCTATCTCAGGCATCTGGACCCCTTCTTAAACCTTCCTGCACAGAAACCAGACACATTTTCCAAGAAAACCACACTGCCTGGAGGCAACCTTTCTACTTCCCCTCCAACTTCAACAGTGCATTCAGCCTCTCTTGCTCACGTTCTTCTCTCTCTTCCTCCTCCTCCTCCTAAAAGAGTCTTTGCTGCCCAGAAAACCCATTAAGCACAGAGGCTAATCCCTGCATAACCATTGATTACTGATTAACCACAGACCACAGGTTTTGACCTAGCAAGCCCTGCACAGAACCCAGTAACAAGCAGATGGCAAAGAAAAGGATCCAGCAAAGCACTTAAGCACATGGCTATCTTTAGGAATGTGAATTAACATACTTATTCAAGCATATAACTGATTTCTGGCATACCATATAGCTACATATGCATGGAGGTGGGTAGGGAATTTACCATCCTGTTGAATTTGGGCCCTGCAGCCTATGCAGTATTCTTTCCTGAGCAACTGAGAATGGGTTCCAATTGCCCAGTTGGAAACTACACAGCTTTAAAAAAATAGCATTTTACTTCCCATTTGAATTTTCCCTCCACCAGCTTTCCTCCCTTAGCCTGCCAACATAGAGCACCCTCTGCCTCACCATCAGATTGTTACTTTGACGTTTCATCTGCTTTTTGTGGACCGCTGATCTTTCAGGAATCACATCCAAAACTGAAGCACTAGAACTTATTATAAAAATAGTCATAATAGTGAGTATGGCTCAAAACCAAATTATTTATGTATTTCTCTAGAGTGCACAATTAGGCTGAGCTGAAATTGTCGGTCCCTGCAGCTCCATGGTGAAATTCTCATTAGTCCAGTTTTCTTTCTGACTATCTCTAGCTCTGATCTCCATCATGAGGCCAATTTCCTTCCACCTGGCCAAGGGGTGTTACAGACAACATCCGCAGGCTCTCCTGTGTCAGGAATGAAGCAATAAAAATGCGTTTTGACAAATGCAGGCAACATCAAGGCTCACCTCTGACATGAGCATACACATTCCAGTGTATGGAAACATTGAATCAGATCTAGAACAAACGGGGCTACAAACAGGGGCAGAAACCAAAAGGCCCAGTGTTTTTGTCAAAAAGATGCTTTCACACAAGCCATGCTGGGATAACAGAGTAGATTGCTGATGTCTGGGAAGGGCTCAGGAGAGTGATGGCTGCTGCCTACAAACACCAGAGAGAGCAACGAAAATCAACCAGGGAAACACCACTGCAGAATGAGGAGGAAATGTAAATACCTGCAGAAACATATTGAACAAATTGTCACCAGCCTCCTGGTTCAAGTGAACACCTGTGGGGCTCAGAGGTGCTGGGGTCCTCTGGTCTTGGGCAGGCAGAGAAAGAGGGAACACGCTGCGTTAAATATTTTAGAGGCTTCAGATCTTTCCTTGCAAGTGATGCAGTATTTATTGGCACAGCACCAGCACGGGAATAGGATTACTGGATTTGAAAGGCTTTGTCCCTGGAGTGGTCTTTATCCTCTTAAAAAGATAGAGCAATTAAACTTTTTTTTTTTTTTCCTGAAGAGAATTAATCGTCTGTGAACAGTCACACTGGTAGCCAGATGCATCACAAGAGATTTTCATCTTCTTAAACACACCATCCATAGTCAGTGGCCAGCAATCTGTTTTACCAATCTTTTACCCCTAGCTACAGACCAAAAATTTACCAATCCCAAATGATTTTAATTTCAAAATCTAGTATGAGCAGATGGAATGGGACTTTAAAAAAAATGTATTTTGTAAAGGCCTTTAACATCAAAACAATGCTGATGTCTGAGAATCAAAACTTGTGACTGGACATACTGTTCTAGCCAATAGACATGGAATGCTTTGTATAAATTTCACAAAGTTCTGCCAACACTACCCTGCTATAATTTCCAAGAAAACAGAAGAAGCACTTACCTAGTGCATGTCAGCATAAGGCATGATATTTTCACCAAAAGCCACAACGTAGGGGAAACATTTAAAAACTATTGTCAGAAGAACATATTATGAAAATGCAATTAAGAGAGCATGATAGAAGAATGAAAGATTGAGATTTTCCTAAATGTCTGAGTAGGAGAGAGGAGTCCAGGCTCTCACTGAGCACAGCACCTCACAGGATCAGCTGCATCACAAGCAGAGCTGATGTAACATCTGCATCAAAATTGGGAGTGGATTCAATAAAAGATGAAGACCTTTACAACAGAAGTAGCTCAGCATGACTAAAGATGATCTAGTGAATGGCATCCCTGCCCATGCCAGTGGGATTGGAACTAGGTGATCTTTAAGGTCCCTTCAAACTCAAACTATTCTATGATTCTATGATTCTGTGAAGGAGAAGTTTTGGCTTGAATCAGCATAGCTTCAAAAACCAGCACAGTCAAAATGTTTTCTTTCCTTCAGTTTAAGCCAGACAAGGTCTGGAGAAGCTTCTGCTGCTCAGTGTTTGGCCAAAAAGAAGGGATGAGTGAGCAAAAACCCAGGGCTAGAGACTGCACACAGTGTAAAACCAGAGTGACTCCACAGTACCTACCAGTTTCGGCTGGCAAAACTGAGAGTAGAGTTGGGCTGTAGGTAAGGGTTTCTATACTGAGCCCAACAACAACAGTTCTGCTTATGCAGCTTGGGAAAAAAAAAAAAAACAAAGGAGACTGGGACTACAGAGCAATCTCATTTTTAGCTCTGTTGGTGATATGGATGGAAAACTCCATTTTATTTTATTAAAGGTGTCAAACTTTTTTAATAACTCAGACACCTACAGGGATAACAAATTCACATCCTCTGTACGGTGAATTGCATATTCAGCAGCTGTGAGGCCAATTAGACACTGAAATGACAAAGTGCTATCTCAGGCCAGCAGAGACTTTCTGCACAGAGACAGCGTTTAGTTTTATCATACAAGCAGTGTTTAGCTGTCATCTGTCATACAGGCTTAGGGGAAAGGGCCTCCACAGCTGGAACAGCTGCAATAGCTGGAATTGCAAGATTAGCACAATAAATTGTTATACTTTTACCAGATCACTCAATTCACATCCAAAACTTACCCCCAGCTCCAAATAAACCCTTTTTCTCAAGCTGTAGCTTTATGAATGAAGAGGAATTAGCTTTCAGCATTACAGCCCAAGGTTTGAACAGTTTAAACTATTTGGCTGAATATTTTTGAGAAAAGTATTAAGAAAGCTGCAAAGATTAATTTTCTCTCCCAACATATACTCTCTCCCTTTTTTTTTAAGACACCTATTACTTACCGATTTTAAAAAAGGAACTATATTAGACAAACTAAGGAAAATGCAATTAATGTTGCATTAAGTATCAGTTAATAAGAGTGTGTTAAAAAAAAAGCAGCATAGATATCCTAATGGTTTAAATCAAAAAGCTAAAATCATTGCTAACCTAAGCAATTCTTTGAAATGTCTGTCAAAAGAATACACTGCTCCATTAGTGGTGGATTATTATTCTCTAAGGCCATGTACATGCTAGAAATGTCTGTAACTAACTACAGCTATGTAATAAATTCAGTATACATTCAATTATTCAAGTAGTTCATACCTTTATTAGAAGTAAAAGAAAGTCAAAAGCCTTTTAATTTGAACCACTGTTTCCAGACTCTACTTTCCACACTTCCAGTACTTAGCAAAGGCAAGATAAACAACTTAGTGCAAACCAGCAACATTTATCTCCTTAGAGCAACAGCCAAATCAATCATCACAACAGATATTTAATGTGAAGACTCCACTTTTTTTAACATAGGGGCCCATCTTTGCAGGGTCAACATCTGAACCACAACATACCCATAACATAAACACCACTTAAAATTGTCAGAGTTTTCATATTTCCTTGGGTTTTTATGGGTAAAGTGTCCCTTCTTGCCTGTGTTAGGAACAATATTTCAGCTTACCCGAACTAAAGAAACTTTACAGCACAAAATGTGTTTTTCCACTGGTAGTTCTGTCCTGTAGCAGCCTCCATTTTTCTCAGTCTGGGCAATAAAAGCCAGACTAATCCCTTTTAAATTTATTCCTACCCAGGTACCTTTGCAGGCTCTCCTGATGCCGATGTGGACATTTTGTGGATATAAAGTGCCCTACAGCACATTATGTAACGGATTTTGTCCTTTCTGTTCACCTGTGGCAATGCTTTCCCCTCCAAGAGGTCCTGCTAAGGCAAAGGTGCTTCAGGTGAAAGCAACAGGTTATCCAAAGCACAATGGGAAAAAATAGGAGTAAGGTGCAGAGCCTCTGTGCAACTTTGTAATTCAACTCCTCATGGAGACCCGCGGAAACCTGAAATGCTGATCCCTCAGAGACCATATTTCACTCGGCGTCTGCCTGTCCTGACCTTCTTGGTGTTCGTCATTTGCTGCTCAGCCCAAATGCCCTGTGCCGACCGTGAGGGCAGGCAGATGCTGCCTTCCCCAGCTCATGGGCACAAAGTCTCCACTGCTGACAGTCAAACACAAAGAGAAGAAAAAATCCCCCACGGCATTCACATGGCCAAGAGGAGCTCTGGCTTGCTTAAAAGTGCTGTGTCCAGCAGCCTCATCATCACAGCCTAGACAGGCAGACCTGGAGGACAGACAGACCCTCAAGCACATGGAGCTGCCCAGGTCCTGGGCTAACTTTTGGGTGCTTATTGCACCTGGAAAAATACGTCCCTGCAGAGGTGCTAAGGCAAAGCAGGGATAATTAAAATGGCAAGAGATGAGTTATTTATTAAACTGTTTTCACATTTTCAGCTGTGCAAGAGAGCTTCCTGCAGCTGCCATAGAGACAACAGCTACAGACAATAAAACTTTATGAGCAATTTAAATTCTCTCTCCCCTTAGGAGATGGGGAAAAACAAGGACAACTGACTGTTTGCAGGTCTTGTGGATCTTGCCTTCATTAAGTAGGACTCTGTTTAAGCACTTATTATGCTTTTCCATCAGATAGTCACAGACTTCCACAAAAAGGATTAATTGTTTATAGCTTCCACTTTCAACAATACCCTATAAAAATACACTGCAGTCATATCTGATCATCCCATTTTGTTCAGTGCGAAGCACTCCCAGCACATCAGTCTGCTTATTCGCACGTGTCAGAATAGCAACAAAATGAATTCCCGTGGGCAATGGAAAATAAGCTTTGCACTTGGAAAATAAAATAGTAATAACCACACAGTAAAACTGCAGATGCATGTAATAAATTAGATTTATCATCAGTCTTATACCATTCACACCTGAAATTTGCCCATAAATCTACCTCATTAAAGGCTTACTTAATGTTTCTTCTAAAGGTGGCCTGGAGCTAGAGATCCAAACTACGTAAGAACTGACAGACATGAATAAAGAAGAACATTTCCTTCTTTCCCTACAAAATGTGCAACTTCCTTGTCAAAGAGACACCAGCTTGAGGCATAAGATGGGTACATTTCCATCCAGGATCAGTTCACATTTTAACTTTGATACTTTGCTAACATAAAACAATAAGAAGCTAGGAAGAGCTGGTGAAAGAAGAGATTTCTCAAATATCTAATATAATATACAGAACTCCCATTTAATTCTACTAGGATCTGTATATATATTTACGACTGAAATATATATTTATACTGCTTCTACTTTGGCTAAATCTAATACATGCACATTTTATACACATGCATTTAAAACTTTCCAATCTTGCAAGGTCTTACTAGTTTTTCACATATTCTGTATTTACAAGATGTGGTGAGACTTAGCTTTCAGCAGGTGCCTCTCAGTGTGCCGATCTAAATAAAATTATCCTTGGTTTTCAAAGTCTGTGCTGGTAAAAGACCAAGAATACTCTGAAATACTGCATGAATGAAAATACTGATGGATGGGAGAAGAGTGTGAACAGAGTAATAAACAGTAAAGGGGTGTGATTGCTGATCACTCTAGCAAAGAATGGGACCAAGGAAAACGAGCAAACTGTACCTCACATCACCCCACTGGAAACACAGGATGAGTAGTGAGGTATCCTGCAATCATAACTGTTTTGCAGCCCCATTTTTCTGTACTTTTAGAGCACCTGCATTGTGCTTTGAAAGAAAAGACACTAGATGGTAGGACCAGATGATCGTCATAGGGCCTTTCCCATCTTAAGCACTCTGCAATGCCTGCTGCAATGTCACTGCCCAAAAAATGGGGTGATTTTCCAAAATGAGAAAAATGTTGTGATTTTCAAAAAGGCACCACATAGAAGAGGCAAACCTGTAATCCCCCACCAAAGGTAAAGGAAAATGCTGAGAACTCATCATGCTGTACTGCACACATGACTGAGGGAAGTTGCCAACCTTGCTGTCCTGCATCATGAATGTGAATCCATAGAAAGTGCACATGCCAGGCTCAAGCCCAGTGCTTGAAAGAAGCAGGTTAATATGAGACAACACCACTTGGTTCCCATGAGCTGCCATCCTTCCTCCACAGCTCTGAAGACTCTAGAATTTAAACAGCTGGCCCTTTCCTTTTCTTTTTTTGATGCTTTATTATAGCAGCAAGGCAGCAGATTGCTTATATTCCATTTTTCTCGGACTCTTTTTTAAAAGTGTGAATGAGCATGTGTGTATGTTGAAGTGATAACATAAGGACAAGCCACATTTTTAGTAAATATTATTTTAAATTACTCTGGAATGTAAAAGTGCACTTGTGCAAAACTAGCTGCCCAAAAAGGAAAGCAGAGCTGTAAGCCATGCTGCCTGCAAGCTGAGCATGTCAGAAGGAGACTCACTGTATAAGGGCATGTTTACAGGTCATGTAAGCCTGCACCTACACTGAAACTCATGCCCTAAAACACAGAACATGCATGCACTCCATCACCACAGATTCCTCTGTGCGGGCCCTTACACTGGCTGAGACCCTGTGGTCAGAGCAGACCAGATTCCTGGGTGAATTTAAGCCTTTTCATCTCTATAATGTGGGTAGAGGAGAGCAAGGAGCAGCCTCTCACCTGTGACTGAGTGTCAGCACTGTGGACCTCATCGCTGAGGCCACCTCAAGGCAGATTTAAACCAGTGCCTCCTTTTGACTCATTCCAGCAGTGACAGGCGAACCATGGTCCCAGCTCAGTTCAAACTCCCCTTGGCTGCGGTGTGGTGGACCGTGAAAGCCTTTTTCACCTGGTTCATTTCAAAATCCAGCTGGCAAAGAAGCTGCTCAAAGGGCTCTGCCTTTGAACATACAGCAAGGACAGTCAGACCCAGGAACATCTGTGACAGCCACATATACCTGTGCAGTGACAGCAGTACTGACACGTGGGTAATTGTCAGTAAGTCTTATGCTGTGAGTAAAGCCATAAGCAGAAGGAAATGAAAAATTAAGGTACAAACCAGCTGGATTTTAGTGATGCCAGAATGTTGTGCAATGCCTGTGCTGCAGATAGAGAGAGGCAGGACTGAGCTGGGTAAAAAGGTTGATGGCAGATGACACCTTTTGCTCTGGCAAGTCATTTAACTCTCACAGGCTTTGGGCCCCCCTTCATTCAAGTCTTTCTTTATTCTATCTGTAAGACAGGAACAGTGTAACTAGACTTAGTCATTTCCCTGTTTTACTGAGTTCCTTATTTGGGCTGGAACTGATTTGCCAGTGTAATGCAGATAAGCAAAATAAAAATGTGCAGTTTTGGATGTTGTCACTTCTGGGAACATAAATGCACACTGTCCATTTCCCTGCAGAGCTGGGATCTTGCAGTGACACAAGACTTACTGCTGCAGGTCTTTCCTTTGGCAAATCTCATTTTGGAAGTAAAGTTACATTACTGGGAGTGGGGAGGGATTAATTCTGCAATAAACAGAAAGACACCAGAAATGGTAAAGTTTTTGGTCAGATTCTTACACACAAAAGCAAATGGAGACTGTGCAGAGGTGCAGTTTGACCCTGCAACCCTACAAGCATTGAGAAAATAGCAAGACTTAAGAACAAGGGACATGTTTGGGGTTGGGGGGGGTAATAAATCACTGAACTGGAATCTGAAATGCTAGGCTCTTCTGTTCAACATACCACTGCAGCATCCCCAGCCTCCATCAGATGCCCTGCATGCCATACCAGGCTGAATTCAACCATATGTTTGTAGCTAAGCTATGAAATTCATTTGTCAAGTCCCGGGAGTTTTTGGCAAGTTGTCCTGTGCTATATGTGTGGTCTGCTACACTAGAGCAGGCATGCAGAGCATAGTAACACGTATGTCTATAGGATCCAGGGGCAACACAGCTGATGATTTCCCTTCTCTGACTTTTAGTGCTGTTTAATAATGAATGGAGATGCAGAGAACTCGGGTGGAAGCTGTTTCAGCACAGTTGCAGGCTTAAAGCCTGCTGAAGGCTGCTGGAACAAGCTATAAATACGTATCTGAGCTCCACGCCAACTGTGTAAACTCAGAAGCTGCTTGCTTCATTCAGGGACTTCATACCCACCAAAAAGTCGAGAGCCTCTTGGACTAGAGGTAAGTCAGTGGCTGGCAGAAGTCACATTTTCATTGTGAAGGGGGGATGTGGAAGATGCTAGGACAATGCAGGGGCGGATGACGGATAGGAAATGATTTCTCGGGTGTTTTGAAAGGAAACACATAATCCAGAGTTATGGACCCTCATTAATCAGGCAGAGTAGTCCTGAGGTGCCAAATCTCACAAGAACAGCTGTAGGACTTGGAGTTGTTTGTAAGCTCTTCCTAACTGAACCCTTAGCATGACATTTGCCCAAATTCTCCATCCCAATTCAAATACCACCACCTTGGCCTATGAACAGTTGCCTAGTGGCTCTGACTCAAGCTGATTCACAACAAAAGATAAATCTTTCTGCACCTAAAAAAAGAAAAAGCTGCTGAGAAATTCTTCAATTCCTCTGTCTTGTGCAATCTTGGGCCAGGAGTTTTTTCAACAAGGTCAGTCTCATTCCTTCATCTCCTGAACATACATCCCTCTTCCTTGCTGTGTTGGTTGCTATGGGTAGACCTGCCACCATATTTTTTAATACAGCACGGAATGCAGAAAGGAGGCAGAACTGTCAGAAAAAGAAGTTTAATTTAAGTTTTTGATATATAGCATGAAGCTGTCACTTTAACAGAGATTAACAGGCTGGATGGCAGGAAAAAGCCAGGATCTCTCTCAGCCTAGATCATCTCATCTTCAGAAGGAACCTCAGCTCCTGAAGGTCAGCAGGTACCATCTAACCTTTTCCATGGTGAAAGGAAGACCCATGAATCTACCGTTACATGGAGAAGTGCTGCAATTTTCCTGCCAGTGACAATCCAAAGCCAACTCTAAGGCTGTGTGCTGACACTCCTGGCTCCCCAGCAACCTTGCTGCCCTTCAAAACTCGGAGAATCTTTTCAGTTCTTGTAAGATGTATAAACTCAAATAGCCCAAACCTTGACAGCCTGCACATCTGGGACTATGACTGAGTCCTCGTGAATGCCAAACTATCTTCATTTCACCTGAGGATGGCAGAAGACACAGGCACTCAGCACTCATCCTACAATCCCAACTGTATACCCAACCTTCAGGCTCCAGAAGACAAATAAAACTCCTCCGTGAAAGCAACATCCTGGAAAAACCAGCCACAGATTCTCTCAGGTAATTTGGAAGATAGCCATGTTTCAAATCTGTCCATTAAACCTGACAGAAAATCATAACAGTGCCATCCAGGAAGGATTTAACCACAGCACGTAAAACGCACTTCCCCGCTTTGGCACAGGGAAAGCAGAAGATGAGATAAAAACAAAGGTGTATGACACACTCCAGGCTATTCTCTGATAGAGCTACACCTCTGAGCAGAAATCCATTTACTTAGACATGGCTTCTAGTGCTATATTGTAGCAGCTGTTTCCCACCTCTCACCGATGTTATATTTACGTGCTGAGTTTCAAACACCCACTGATCCAGGCTGAGGTGCTGAGATGCTCTGGGGAGGAACGACAGCTGTTTCCCTGTACTTGTCCCAGCACAGCGAGAGGACAGGCAGTGTCAGCCTTGCCCTTCGTCACGGATGGCTCAGCATCACCCTGGTGTTTGGACCCAGGCACTCACCTAAGAGCTGCACTCCACGGGTGAGCCCATAGACATCGATCAAGGCCCAGAGGGGCTCCGCTGTCCTCACGCCGCTGAAGAAGAGCATCGCAGCGGAGTCGTTCACCCGGTAGAAAACCCGTCCCTTCTTGTCCACCCAGAAGGCTATGATGTTTCCCTCGTTTGCAAACTCTTCTGGCAGAGCCTTGGCCCAAAAACCACTTTGGGAAACCAAGTCAGGGCACGCATACTTTGGCAGAGTGTCAGGGTTAATCCTCGATGGATCCTTGGAAGTAAAGCCAAGTCGAAGAGCCCCACTCCAGCAGCACTGCTTTTTAGTGATCTGCAAAGACAACAGCAGCAATAACAGTGTTGGGCACTTGAACATCAACTGACACACTTTATGCATTGAACACTGGTGGCCAGTGTGCAGACAGCCCCACCAGATCTAGGAAACATTTTACCCACCAAACACTGCTGTAGCTTTTTCAGTTGTACACAGCAATGCTGCTGCAAACTTAGGATACAATCCCCATATTTAAAACCAAATAAATCAAATTAAATCTATGTGGATAGGTGAAATGTAATTACAGCTGCATGATGATTCATTTCTATTTCTAGGGTAATTCCTTTTGGCCTAAGAATAATCCTCTCACAAAACGTGCCATAAATGGCCACAGGACCTTTTATCTCAGCACCTTCAGCAGCAGCATTCTTCCCACATGGTGCTCAGATGATGGGGTCTCTCATGACCTGAGGGAAAAGCAGACTCCAGAATCACAGTTACCACCACAGGGTTTTCTGGGCTTCCCAGGCAAGTAAAAGACAGTCTTTCCCTTGTGTAACTTGTCATAATGGATGGCATATTGAAATCACAGCCTTCCAGCAGAGAACTTGTGTGTGGGAAAGCACAATATAGAGTATTTAACTTTGTTAAATACACAATTGTGAGGCAATAATAGATGTTCTCTTATGATTGGGGAAAACCTACTTATTTCAGCTGTGAACGGTGTTTTGCAAAATATGTTGTGCATAACTACACCCCAACCTGTCAGTATGCAATTACTCAGTGTGTCTGGGGTCAGGAACATCTGCTATGGTTTTTGGAATGGTTCGTTTGTCATACCCATCCTTCTGCACCTGACAGACAGAAGGACAAAGGATCACAGATACTTCCAGAGTCATCAGCTTCTACTCACAAGAACTGAGCCCTGGCCAGTAGGGGATCTGTGGGGAGCAGGCAGCAGGTCCTAAACACATGCAGCACATTGAAAACACTATCCAGTTATAAGATCTCTTTTTTCCCCATGGAAGCAGGGAGTCTTCCAGAGTTAGTATAGTCCTCAGATGATGTCCTTGGTGAAGATTTTCCTCTTATTTTATTGTTTGAGTATGAACCTGCTGGGAATTGTTTCTCTCAAAGTGATTCAGCCTGTCAGGATCCAGACTATGAAATGAAAGACCTAAGGATGCTGGATACAACCTTATCCAGCCAAGAAAGTTCCTGCATGCCAGTTGACACGTAACTGCTGTATCTGTTCACACCCTGAACCTGCAGCAAACACGAGAGCACTTGAGATAGTCCTCTTCCATCAATGCCTTGGCAGCCTCAAGCAATTCCACTGTTGGCAGCAGGACAAGAGCAGAAACATGGACAGGTACCACCTACCAGATGTCACACAAAAGTCGCTGCCGTTCTGTAATTTCATACCCTGCCAAAGCACTAATGGCTCAGATGAATGGCAGTGACAGAGACTGAACTGTCCAGGACTGCAGGACTTAGTTCTCAAAAGCCTGGGAGGAGCCCCTCGTGTCCCAGCTTGGAAGTATAGAATTTTCACCAAGGGATTCTACAAGACATTTTCTTTGGAATTCTGAATTCTCTGCTAATCACATTTGTAAATACTGTGTTTCTCTTTTACATATTCCTCTCCAAGGCAAATCTGGAACATGTGCCCTTGGGGTCACAATAATCTCACAACAAAGACATTGTTCAAAGCCTAGAGATTTCTGTTTTATAATTAAAGTAGCAGAGAAAATAACTCAGAGCTCAGAAAAAGTTATCAACAGACAATTTTCAGTTAAGGGAGTGCTGCTCTTTATCCCTACTCAGTCCATCCAGGTACCTAAACTGTTTACATGGAACACTTCAGCACTGACCTCAGTCCTAGGAACCATGGGAAGCTCCTGCTTACAGGGTGGGCACTGGGATGACACTAAAAAGGACTGAAGCAGATTTACTACTTTATATACCTGGCCAGGGTGGGATGGCATTGTGCATGTCCCCAGTAGAAGCGGGGTTAACAGGGTGTGCACGTGAAAAAACAGGGAAACATAATACACACACTCCAAGAAGAAGCCTGGGTTATTTTTTGCAGCAAATTTACTGCAAGCCCTAAAAGCTTTTGGGTCTAAGATAAATATGGCCTCATTGTCATTTGTACAATTCAGTCTCTTGCCAATACTTCACAGCAGTCACAGGCAGCATGAAGTAAATATTCATATGGTAATTAAGGCTGCACATGTTCCATGTATTAATCAGCACCTATAAACAGTTCTCAATACAGTCTGACCACAGGCAAACTAATATCCAAATTAAAATCAAGTATAAAGCCTGCCAAGAATTAGACATGGCTGGACAAAGGGTTCACAGTTTTGCTAAAAAAGGCAGTGGTTAATGATGGACCAAATTCTCTTTTCAGCAGCCACTGCTAGCAGAAATGCTTGGGAGGTCCACTGGGTACCAGAAGGGGAGGAAAAGACAGAATCAACATCCAAACTGCTAAACCACTGCTGCTTTCACAGATTCAGGCTCCTGATCTTTATTGCCTTGTGCCATCTTTGAGAACTTCACTTCCTAGAAATGCCCTGAATTACATGGAAGAAACCATACTGGAACATTTGTGTCTGATGCTGCTTGACAGCCATATTCCCATATTCCCAGAGCTGCAAAACAATCTCAGAATAAAACCTGAGATACAATAGCTAATAAACAGAAGGAAATCTCCTTACTTCTTTACTCCATTTTCCAGAGGGAGTTTAGACTTTATATGACCTGAATGACTGGGTTCATGGTTAGTCTGTGGCTGGTAAGAAGGTCTGAGATGTTGTTTTCCACATCCATGAACAATAGCGAGGCAATTACAGGATGGACTTATCATACAAAAGCAAGGATGTTTTCACACTTCATCCCTCCCTAGAGCACAAGTTCTGCTAAAGCCTGTTGATTACTCCCATGAGACCTTCCCATTGGAGTCAGCAGGAGCTCTGCTCATAAATCTCTTGTGCAGATTTGCATGCATATTCTTCACACACGTTATACAAGCTAAAATCCCCAAATACACAGAGATAAACAAGTGTGAATTTCCAGAGATAGCTACCTTGTTTCAGAATGAGGAATAAATAACCCAGAACCTTTGCCTAAACCACTAAATCCACTCAAATCTTTGATGGTGTCTTCAAAAGTGAAATACTGCTTTCATCTCCTCCCAGACTATCTGTCACAGTTGCTTGCCCAAACTGCTGGCCAACATGGGAAAAAATCTCATTAGGCAATGTGAGAGATTCCTGCTGGGCTTCCAGCCTGGATAGAAGCACTAAGAGCTCCACAGGAAGCATAAGAAACCTGTAGTGGGGATTTTCTATCTCTGGGCCTGAGCCTGAAATCTCCATATATTTCCAAAAGGATGCATCTTCCTCATTCCTTGCTCCTTTGCTGGCTGTGAGCAAAGAGGCAGGGAAGGCTGATACACTGCTGTAGGACCCAGCACTCCTGGACCTCTAGCAACGGGCAACAGCAAGATCTTTCAAACTGGGTATCTACATGTTGACAAACCCTCTGGAAAACTCCTTCTGTGCAAATGACGGATTTGCAGTCAGATCATTCATGTGTGCCATGAACTAAAGTGGCCAAAGAAGATGACCTACTTTGTGCCAATGGAAGGCGTGAAATCAGCTATGAACAGAAAAACACAGCCCCACAAACTAGAGGGCATAAAGATGGGAAAGTATCTGTGAATGAAGTTTCAAGGGTCCCAAGCTCCTTAAGGTGCTGATAATCTGAAAAGTGTTTCAGTTCCTAAAGAGATAGAGGAGTTTCTTCATTAGAAAGCAGTTCCTGGTGTACATGAAGGCATGTTGTCTTAGAGGAGCTGGATTTCCCTTGCAGCACCAGGAGTATGAACTCCATCCTCCAGGCTACCATAGGCACAAAGGAAGTGAAATCAGCTTGTGCCAGTGAGAAAAATGTGATCCCTGCAATGTTCTGTCCTCTGCCCTTAATGCTATCAAGTGACTGATTCAACAAAGCAGTCAGCAGACTGCCAGAAAGGTCCTTTTCTTAGACAGCAACTGTGACTGCGCCGACTTCTCCTTTCATCCTTTCCTCCAGACTCTTCTGGTTTTCCTGCCAAGCACATGAGCAAGAACCTTCGCTTCCAGGTCCTTTTTGACCTCTTACCGCCTGGCTTTCTCACCTCCATGAGACCAGCCCTCATTGCTGCCTTGCTTACAGGAACAATTGTTGTGGAATGGAACACCTTCACTAACTCCTCATCCTCCCTCAGCCTGCCCAGTAAAGCTGCTTTGCAGGATAGGAGCAAAGCCTAGAGGACACATTTTCTAGAGAGATACTGAGGCTGCTGCCTTTCAGACTAATCAATACATCCCTTTCTTCCTGCTGTTTTCCAAGCGATCACAGCTTAATCTGTCGTACTTGTCTAACATCAATATAAGTATTTTTGGAATGTGGATTTCCCTTTTGTTCTCAGTTTCCAGAGCAGTCTGTAACTATGGCTCCAAGAACTACAGCGAGAAAAGCAGAAGTACCAACGAAGACTGCAGATCTTTAAGGCCAAGATCTGACTACTGTGCTTTTCAAGGAAGGGCTAAAAATCTGCTGGCAAGCACCAAAGCCTGGTACATTCCCAGCAGCTCCCATGGCAAAAAGGGAAAGTATAATTTACTCACCTTAAGCCTGACTTGTTCATAAATAACAATGGGCCTGTTGCTGAAGGTAATGGCATTGCAGAAGCTAGCCTGGCGCTTCACCGCCTTCTGTGTTGTGTCCATGATGATCTGGGATCCCTTCGTGTGAGGATGGAAAAGCAGAGGGCTGATGGACAGAGTTCCACATTGTGGGATGGGGAGACAGTGCTTCTGCTTGTGGTGGCATCGATGGGAGGAAGTTGAAAATGACCCACCAATGGAATCTGAAAGCAGAATGGGGAAAAAAGGGTTTCAAATCTGCTGTGAGTAATAGGAAATTTTCAATGCAAAAAAAAAAAAGCAGAGGTACTTCAGATAGAAAGTATAAATAAAAAAATAAAGTTAGCCAAATCCTTAAACTGTAAACCACTGAGGGGTTTTAGAACATCAGCATCAGTTTTTAGAGCTTCAGCAATAAAAGATGCAAGGATACTGAAGACTCCTGTCTGGACAATCTGACAGTACAGAGCATGACATTGAGACTGCACCTCAGCACTGAAATCACAAGCCATCTTGAGGCCACAGACCAGGAGAGAACACAAGAATTGGTTCTAAAACTGGAGCAAAGCGCTTGTGAAGTTGCTGTAACAAAGCTGTCACACCTAGGGAACAATCTTCCACTTCCAGAGGACTCCTACACAACTTGACCATTTCTCTCACACCTCCTTTGCAACAGCAACTCCATTGATCTTTGCCTCCATGTGACTCTGGGTGCCCTATCCACCCATGACATGTGCCAGCTCAGACACACACATTGCTAATTTATGCTCAAGCACCACTCAGCAGCAACCCACCTGGATCTCTCCACCAACTCCCATCCATTGTCCTCTCTCCTCCACTGATAAGAACCTCAGCTGAGATCCCACACATCAGGAAGGCATTGATCAGCACACTAAGATTACAGTGAGGAAAGGTAAGAGGGAGAAAGGCTGTGAAGGACAGAGGAGATTACGTCTTTCTCCACTCAAGACTCTGCAGAAAGACTTGACGCAGGATCAGCACAGCCATGGCAGCAGCTTTGTTCCTGGATGAAGGGACAGGCACGTTTCTTTTCAAAGGGGAGCCTGCAGCAGTTCCAGCTCAAAACAACCACTCTACTGAGCACAAGTCATGCGCTTCCTTTTCCTTGTGTGCACATACACACTACACCATGCACATATGTTTGGGAGGAAATACTCCTAGATTTGGAAACAGAGTACCAACAGAATACACAACTATTCTGTGACAGACTCAAGGACGCTACAAAAGCAAATATGACCTTAAAAATGTGCCAGTTTGTGCTGTAGAGATGCATGACTAAACAGTACTCTTCAAACACACAAACTATAGAAACTAATTATCTGTATTCTTCACACACATTAATTGCTCGCTGCTATGTCATTCTATAGCTACTATAAAATGCTTACACCTCTAATATAACCCTTGGTTTTGCAATAAAAAGCCCAGACACTCTTCCTTCCAGCCTTTTAGGTAGTCTTAGCTTGTAGCTACACAAAGCTGTAACAGCACATCATCTGGGTGAGTGTGATTAACTTTCAGCAGAACTCAAAATGCTTGCTTCTGATGAGAACATTATCATTCAACTTCAGCATCTGTCACTCTGGCCTTCTCTTCTCATCTCCTTGCTGGGTTTTTTCCTCCCATTTTTAGCAACAGTGCTGTTCCTTCAGAACAAAGCAGGGAGGTCATACAGCAGAGCTGTTACCTTTAAACACTTTCATTAATGCTTTATGGGAGAGATGAACCAAGTGGGAGTTTTTTGATGCTAAAAGTGATGTGGAATATTGTCAACTTCCTTCTCCTTTTTCTCACAGGTGGAGGAGGAGAAATAAGGTGCAGAGTACCGAGAAAATAGAGGTTAACCTGAGCAGGCAGGTCATGGAGGGAAACCTTTGGGGAGTACAGACTGCACAAAAGGGGAGTTTTACAGGAGAAGGTCAGGGTGCAGAAGCTCACATGAGCCTGGCCTTTTCCCTTTGCAAAGGTCACTGCTGACCTGGGGTGGTGCACCCTGGCTTTCCCCACAGACCAGACTGCGTGGTCAGAAGACAATACAAGCTGCAGCAGGCCCATAGACAGAATCTTCTCAGGGTACTGCCTAAAACCTGTTTAATTAGAGACTGTCTCATGCCCCAAAGAACAGGAGGTTGAATCCCTTCCAGTATCACTAGATTTTTGCAAACTAGGTGTGTTCTCTACTATCACCCCTTTGAAACTGCTATCTTGTGACAAAAGCCAGAAGAGCAAGATCATTCCTGTCTGAAAACAGCCTCTGTGTTGAAGGGCTGCAAACCCAGAGGTGCACCATGGAACCCTGAGCAGCTTTCCAGCTTTCATGTTGGAGGTCACAGAGAGCAGCAGCTGCTCGCTCCTCAGGTTTGATTTCATTTCTCCATTCATGCCTGGTTATAGATGCTGTTTGAACTGTTTCACCCAACACTGGGTTTGAACCTTGAATACAACCTCCCCATAATACCATAAGCCCTGCCAAGAATGTAACAGAAGTGGTAAAGTGCCACTTGCTCCCCCGAGCCACAAGGCCATGGACCGGATCTTCTGAAACCTTTAAGTGAGCCAAGGTGAAGGAGATGGTAACATGAACCACATCATTACACAGCTGAACCTCTCTGCCTTCTGTGTCCCACTCTTAAGTGTATCCTTTTTGGAGCCTTTTGGTAAAGCAGAGTATTTCCCCAAAGGTGGCACACTCATCCTTCCCTGTGCATTATCTTCCCTGTGCCTGATCTCCTGGATCTCAATGCCTGAACAACATCCTGTATACAACACACCACACACAAGGCAACACTGGGAGTTCTCAGCTTAGAAACTTGCAGCTCAAATCCTCTTAGGGGTTTTCACCAGAAGTGTTCATGCTCTGCAAACATTAGGCATAATCTTAAAGGCTTGGGATTTCTTAAATGCTGCAAGAAATGTCTGGGTTCATTTTTTTAAAAATACATTTTTGCCAGTTGAAAATATCTCAATAGGCACTTATGAGAATACTGTAAAAAATCATTTCAGATTGAAAACTGACTGCAAGGTGTTTAAGATAAATTTCTTACAGCATGTCAAATAAGTATCATTCAGAATTGAAAGAAACAGAAAAGACTTTAAAACAGAGCCCTAAGACTGACATGCAGTAGCAAATGGAAATGATATATCCTTGTCTGCCTGGGGAGAAGGAGAGGTCTGGGATGGGGACAGAGGTAACTGTGCTGCAGACAAGTGACAGTGAAATGAGTGTGCAGGGCAAACACCACACGATGAACGGAGAAGAGTGTTTCAGAATTATTACATTATCAAAAGAGGCTGACAGACAGTGCTTTATCTGGCAGGTGGCCTTACTGGATAAGCACTTAAAGGGAAGGATTTTGAGAAGGAAGAAAAGGAAACCATGTGTGAGTGTGGGGACAGGGACACCCACACAGTGCAGCAGAAAAGACCTGCCCCTGAAGGAGTATCCACACAGCCTTTCCAAAGCTGGGTAGTTAGTAGCAGCACTGGGGCAAAAAAATCAGCTGAGGTGAATGCTTGTAGTCCTTACCATTTCTTGAGCTAGACCCACACTTTTGAAAATTATCAGTGAAATACAGCATAACTAGTTACAATGATCCTTTATATTTGTTAATAAAAAGCTCAGAAGGAGAAAACATAATGAAATTGTTGTGCTAGGCTTTGCAAAAGGATTCTTAAAAGCACAATCTGAGATACAGTTTACTAAAAATAAACATTAGCTTAACACCAGTGGAAACTTGAAAGGGGTTGCAAACCTTGTTTTCTCACATACAGCCCGACCCAGGGCATGCGCACAGAAGAAAGAGAACCATAAATTAATGCAAATCTTCACTGCCTTTAAAAACATGTTTGCTGTTCCTGAGGGAGTAAGTAATAATGTATCTCCAGTCTTTATCCAACTCTCCCTGGGTCTGTAGGATGACAATGACCCTGTCAGATAGATTGCTGTCACCACAGTCAAGTAGAGACTCATCTTTGCAAGATGACCAAGAAGCCAAAGCAAAGCTTTGCTCCTCCACAGCAACAGACTATAGCTTTGCAAGCGTTGGGGCATTCAATGATAGAAATGCAAAAGGTTAATTCTAGGATGTCAAATCCAAATTAAGGAGCATCTTGGGTTAAACTTTAGTGAATTAGGGAAGTATCTACAAGGTGGATCTCAGCCAGCTGCTCAGATCTAGCGCTCCCATCCAAGACTCCAAAAGAAGTCAAAGCCAAAACATAACTTATTTTCATCTGTGCTATTTTAGCGGTGACAAGATGTATCAAGCGAGTAGGTTCATGCATAGCGTAAGATTTTCCATTTAAATTGCAAACTGCAAGACAAGAGGCAGGTGCAGACAAACCACATGTATATGAAGAGAGATAATACCAGTCCTTTTTTTTTTTAATTAACCTGACATGCAAAGTTGTCTAAGTTGTCCTTACAGTAAGAGATATGAAAGACAACAAGAGTGGTTTTACGGCATCTGTGAGAAGCCTCCCCCCACCCAGCATAAAACTTGGGCAACAGAAGCTGGAGTTGTTTGCAGGATGATCTGCAATGGATCCATCTTTCAAACCTGACTGACAAGTGGTGGGAAGGGAGTGGTTAATTTGTGAGGATCCCTCAAAGTGAAGAAGCTGATTTTTCATTTCATAAAGAAAAATTAAATTAGTGAAAGAGATGCAAAAAGTGACAAAAAGGACAAAGGGCAGGGAAATAGGTGCAACAGGTGAAATTTGTAATAAATACAAGCATGGCAAGACTTCATTTGTCAGTGACAGAAGAGATGACTTCAAAGCTTTCAGAACAGAAAGGGGAAAGGCTGTGGCCGGAAGATGGGATAGATGCAAGTGGGATCTACAAGACTCATGATACCAGTGTATTTGAGGGCATTTAGGAGGGGCTGAGAGAGAGACTGGCACTTGCTCTGTCTCTCTGCTCAGCTGGGATGTGCATTTGCCCTCTAACACTTGCAGTGCTGTGGCTGAGGAACAGACACACATCCTGTCCAACAAACAGAGACAACAACCTCTGCAGGAGTGCCAGGCAGTGACCTGGGAGTGGGGCTTTTTTAGCAACACAGATGAACACCTCAACTTAGGAGTCCCTGGTTACAACTTGGATATGAGGCTTTACAAAAGCTTGCTCAAAGACAATGCTAAGGTTCTGAGCATCAGTAAGAGTCAGGCATGTGGCAACTTTTATAAAGCTTAAAAAAAGTAGCTAAAAAAGATGAGGAGTGACAGGAGAATAAGAGCTCTGCTTCAGTTATAATAAGCCTGAGTTGTTTGTAATATTTTATTTTTTAAAAAAGGAAAATATTCACAGCAAAAGTTTAGGCTGGTCAAAGTAGATTTAAGTACTACATATGAGAAGTGAATCTGTTAATTGACTATAGGAAGGATAAGGCTGAACTAATGTTTGTTGTTGAAATTACACAGAGAGATGGGAAGATGCCTCTGTGCAGAGCCTAGAGAAGGCTCTGCTAGATGAGGGAAGGAAGGTGAGGAAGACCCTCAAAATGCAGGAGAGGCAGAAGGAGAGGACAGCAGGGCAGGACTGAGCTGGGGAGGCAAACCCCCACGCATACCATCTCCAGGAGGAACAATCCAGCTGACGGCTCTGCAAGCACTTAAAAAATACCAAGGGTGATCAGGCCCTTTTTTTTGTTGAAGAATAGATGATCCCAGGAAGAAAGGTGTGAATATAGTTCTATATGCACATAAGGCTGTTGAGAAGAAATCTCTTCTCCTTATAAACAAATTTTAAGATTTCCTATCTTCAGTTACAGTGCTGTGTAATCATTAACCATCTCCTGGCCCCTAATTAGGCACTGTTTACTCAATGTCTGTCAGTCATTCCCAAAAATTCAGTTACTGTCGTGACACACCACAGAGACCCTGGTACCGCTCCACTTCCCATGGGTGCAGCCCACCCGTTCCAGGTCCCTCCTTGCCCTCTCCCCAGGCAAATCCCCCCGAGCCCCTGCAGACCATAAGCCCACTAAGCCCATAAGAACAGCAGAGCATCAGTAAGCAGCCATATGCTCCCGTCTGCCAGGTAAGGAGAGAGGGGGTGAGCAGCCCCCCGGAAGACCCTGGGCGGGAGGAATTGCCTCAGGAGCTGCGTCCCCGGGCTCCAGACAGATCCTTGGGAAGGAGACTGACATCCCTGCATCAGCAGCAGCCACGCCTCCCTACAGCAGCTTCCAGAGGCTCCTCTGATCCACAGGCAGGAACAACTTGCATGTGCCATGTAATTAGGTTTTTGATAGCAGGGAGGCACTTCTGACCTTATTCTCTTTGCATCTTGGTGATATTGCATCTTTATTGTTCTTTCTATGGCTTACTTAGGCTAACTTATTATGGTAGGTTGATGTTGTGAGTAGGAAATGAGAAGATCAAAGTAAAAAAGGGTGCTCTGGAAGCATCTAAGATCTCTTTCTTGATTTAGAATATTTTTGCACTGCTGTAATCAGGTCAGCTCTGTCAGCAGTCTAATGAGAAATGTAATAATATGTTTTCTAACAAAAGAAAGCAAGTTAAGTCTAGTTTGGTTTACAGTTTAGGGATGTTTCAAAAATTCTGTTTATCCTTCTCTTACAAATGTGCAGCTTGGTAATCTTCTCCTTTTCTAATATCTCATGCTTCAGGAGGAAGAGAAACAGCTTGCCCAGGGTGATGGCTGATCTGCCTGTGCTGCAGATGGTGGGACATAAGGAAGAAAAAAACCCAGAACTTTCCATGCTCTGTCCTGTTGATAATCCTTATCTTCTCAAAGATAAGCTAATACACTGTTGGCCATAAGATTAAAGTTATGTTTGCTTTTCTGACTCACTGCATTATCAAACCCGCTTCTTGTCGTAGCTCCTTTTCCAGAAACTGCCCAGTTGGGATAAGCCATTGAGCTCTCCCACCTACTATAACTCCAGTTACTCATTTTCTTAGTACAGATCAGAACTATGCACAGAACATGTTACACTTCTGTTAACATTACAGAACTCCTCCTAATTTATAATCACATAAACTAAACCCAAGTAGTCACTGCAGACATTCAGCTTAGAGTTGTGCTGCTGAGATTAGGGCCAGCAGCCCTTCATCCCTCTCTGCACAGGTCCCAGGGCACAGTACAAATACAAACCTTGCAGTCACTTGGAACCAAACCTCACAGTCACAAGTCGGGTGTTCCCACCGTGGTGCTGCCTGCACTGCTGCTTATCCCCTTCCCCTCCTGCAACACTGGGCACAGCCGTGATGAAGAGTGAAGCTGCTGCCCCAGAGGCAGCCCTGTCTCACTGCACAGCCACAGTCAGCAGAGCAGCCACTCTCAGAGAGTTCACGACAGTTCATACTGCAAAAAAAAAAGTAGCGACATAAAAGCAGAGCCCAACTGCAAATATTTTACGGCGGCGTAGTATTTCCATGCACTACAAATCAATGTAAAAGATGTTTTCTTCAAGGGGCCTCATATAGGCTGTGTTTTTAAAATGCATTCCCTCTGCTAAATATAAATCAGTAAGAGTTTTTGTTCTTCCAAAAGATTAGCTAGCCTCAGTATTTTGGGATCTAATTCTGGAATACTTGTTGAGGTGCCAGCATTCTCTTCCAATTTAAATACAGTTTAATGGAAAGTCTATCCTGGGCACATTTTCCATCTCCAGTGTAATAGCTTGAAAGTTTGAATATTAAGAGTTCACCAGAAACAGAGGTAACCTATCAAGGTTAAACTTCATTTATTTGTCAGGATGAGAAAGAATGTGGGAGCAATGGAGAGCAGGAGAAAGCAAATGTAAGAGCAGCAGAGACAAGCAAATGGATCTGTAGAACCAAAATCCAAGAGATGGTAGAAACAGTGCAGCCTATTGACAAAGCCATGCAAAGGAAATGCAAATTAGAAAAGTTGTGGTTCTGAACTCAAGCACTTGAATTTGCTCAGAGTTATATCTGTGTAAAATCAAAGATGTGCCCCTAGACTCAAGATGCTGAATTAGGCCCACATCAGGCTACTCCCACTGCATACTCACAGTATAATAGGATGCTTTTCTTTGCACTCTATCACCAGTGGAAAGAGACGAGGTATTTCGTGGAGCATATCTGAATTATGCTCCTTATCTGGATGATCAGCTGGAGGATGCTCCCATATTCTGAGTGTCTTGTTCAGCACAGCTCCCTAATCAGAGACCACCTCTAATCAAGAAAGACATGCACTGGGATGAATGGTAGAAAAGTGGAAGAACATCTCCTCTTACCCAGCTGGAGAGTGTAGATTGTGTTCAGAACCACATATCATGAAGTTTTATGCTGTAACACCATTTCTAAAGACTCTCAGGAGTCTGTTTTTCTTCTATCATATATGACAATTACACTTGGAGTGTGCTTTTTTCTTCTAATATAAAACATCCATTTAGAATCACTTCAAGATACTGTAAAGTTGGGTCATTTTGTGTGTAGTCTTGTTTAAAAACACAGTGCTCAAGCCATGCTTGTTTCACACCTTTCCTCCTGAAAGTCTCCTGCTGTTTTTCCTTGCAGGGTCTCTTGAGATCATGACTGCCAGGAGCAGCTCCTTACCCCATCCATATTTAAACTTAATGAGCACTTGTTAGGTACAGCGATCTTCAGCCAAAATTTTTCTGGTGTTGATGTGCCAATGTCCCTAAACTCAGGTCACTGCTCTTTCCTTCTGCTGCCCAGTATGTCTTTTCTATGTCCTTTTTTTTTGTCTATTTTCATTTTTTTCTGATCAACTGAAAACTCCCTTTTTCAGCATCCGAAAATTGCACTGTTCTCTTTGCTGTTAGTCGGAACAGTCTCCAAACTATTTCCATCTGCATCAGTTACCCAAATATCAAAGATTTCCATTCAATATAAAGTCCAAAAGCAGTCCTAAAGGGAAGTTCTTTAAATATATATCTATTCAGGGTCACCTGGCTGCTGTTTATGCTGGGGGGTTTTGTAGGGTTTATGTTCTTGTGAAATGGAATACGAAAGTGCTTACAAAGGAAAAATGACCTGAAACTCTAGTCTTGCTCTACACTGACTAGACCCAAAAGACATCGATTCCACTGGCTTTATTTCCTGTCTGGCAGCAAATAAATCCATAAAGTAAGGGGTTCTTTGATCTAGCAACTTATCAGGCAGGTCAAAATTTACTATTACTTTTACTATTTGGCCATGTTTAACATCCTCTTAAATGTTTCAGGATTATAGGAGCCACATATTTTTTTTAAATTCCTCCTTTCCACTCTCTCTTCCTCTGTCCATTTCTCCTTGAGGAAAACTCACAGAACATACAACCTTCCTCTCTGCTTTCTTCGCCATCCCTTCCTCCTCCTTCTTCTTCCTCCTCCTCCTCCCTTGTCACAAGTATTAAAGTTTCTCAGCCACTTCTCTCTTTCAAGTCTTCCCCTTCCTTCACTGGCCTGACTTTATCCAGCACATTTCTCTCTCACTTAGGTCTACTCCTTAATTTTTTTTTTTTTAATCTCTTGCACTGTCCTGGTTTGTCCTCCTCATGCTTCATACCTTCTCATTTAAAAAAACCCCAAACAACTCCCCGTCTCCTGAAGCACAACAGGCCCTTGTGATTAACCAAGGCTCTCCAATCTCACAGTTCCAAAGAGATGGATTTATTTTAGTAGACCACTAGTTAATATGTAATGTATTCCTGCAAAGTAACTTGCATTGGGCACTAAATGAGGCAAGAGTTTGTCATCAAAATGGTATTTTTTTAGGTACATTGCTGGGATGAAACCACAGAGCTCCATACCTGACTCCCACCATCAGCTTCTTAAACTCCCAGTGCACCTGGCAGAGCCAGCACAAGGGCTCAGATGTAAAGGTCCCAGCCCAGGGCAAGGCACCAGCCCTGCTCTCCAGAAACTTCAATGCACAAATACAAACTATAAACAAGAACTTTTGCCCAGACCAGAGAGGACTCCAGTAGCATTAGAAGTGTTAACCGCTACACCATTAAAACATTATTTTTTTCCAGGCAAATAATATAAGTACTGCTGAGGCAAAACCAGGAGAAAGGGCAACATTTCTCCCTTTACGCAAGAATTTGGCCCTCTATGCACACATTCCTTCATTAATCTGCACTTTCTGTACCACAGTCACAAGTGGAATCTAAATTACTGACTTTCCCACTCTCATCTGGCTCAGCAGCACATCGCCTGCACCAGTTTCAACACCCTTTACCAGTAAATAACTCTGTTTCTTTAGTAGACCAGAACTTGAACTTGGACCACTGAATTAAAACATGAAACTTCACCAGCCAGTTGGACCATAAAGTTACAGTTTATTTTAACAAAAATAAACAGTATCTCTGGTGCTTATTCAAAGAATGAGTGTGAATACTATTCCACCATCCTTCCTAGCAATTCCCATGCCAGACCCATGAAGTTATCACTTAATGTTCTGCTACAAACAGCTGCTCGAGCAGTCTACACAGGAACTTGCTTTCCTTAGCACTTGCTGCCATAAGTCAGCCAGTAGAAGACCAAGAGTGTTGAATCCTTATGGCCTGAGGACAAGAGCACATAGACCTGTTTTATTTCTTTAGAAGTCATCCTACCTGCTAGCCACCCCCTCATGCCGAATCTTACAAAGACAGAAAGAAGAGATGGGTCCTGCCTGTTTACAGGCTGCATATATGAAAAGAAATAGGAATAAGAGGAACATAACTTTGTAAGCAAGCATATGTTTCATCTGAATTTCTGTTATTTTAATGAATCTGTCAGGACCCATGCTGTTCCATACCCATGGCTAGTGCAATTCCTTGCACCAGAGGACAGAAAAAGGTGACTCCACACTTCTGTCACCACAACAGCACATGGAAGAGTTCTAGTCCCCTCTGATTTGCATAGGCAAAAATACACTTCAAACTAGAAGCTCCAAGCCCTTTCATTGTAAGCCCTCACAGAACCCCCCCAAACCTTCATGATTGTTTTCTAATGACTTGGGTAACAGAGTCCACCCCTCAAGCTGTTTTGTAGAGGCAGTACCCCAATGTTTCCTGTGAGAACACACCAAGGAAGCTTCGCCTCGCCAGCTTTGAAATTGTATTTAACATCAGTGTGTACAAACAGGAGAAAACTTCCCAATGATTCAGTTTTCATTAAGTTTATACTGCTGCAGCTTTACTTGCATGACCTTTCCTGACACAGATGACCAGTTACCAACTATTGAAGTTGGGTAATATGTAGCATGTGACACAGGAGGAACATCACGAAGAGGAAAAGTTGACTGCATTTCTAAATAGCTGAAGGAAGAGAGATGGGCTAGAAAAGCAAGCCAGCTGGGAAAGGGAACAACACACTGTTTTACAATTCATGCAGAGGGGCATTTCTGTATATTGATGTATTGATAAGCTTGAAAAGAGGAAGAAATTTGATGTCACACAAGTCAGAGCATTATTTCTGATGAAGCCACATTCATAGTGTGACTGCCTTGAAGATCACGTGGGAACTGGAAACAAGCCTAAAGGGCTCAGGGGACTTTATTCTCTTGGTGGAAAGACACATACACTATTTCAGAAAAGCAAGGAGCAATTAAGTGTGGAGACCAACTCATTCATCCATTTTCCTTGCTTTTTTTAGCTAAAAAAAAAAATGTGTAACATCCTTTAGTCAATGTTCAGATAAGGGGCATTTATTCTGGTAGCAAAGATCATTGGAGCTTTAATTTTTTTTAGGGGTTTGGGGTTTTTGTTGGTTTGGGGTTTTTTTGAGTACATAAATGCCCTTGTTTTTCTAAGCCACAGCACTAAATTATAATGTAATAAGGACCACGCTGCATCCCTGACAGATGCTTCTTCCTGACAGCACAGAGAGATGCAGCTGTTGAGCTGGGGTCCGCAAATCCAGACCTCTGGGCCATGAAGCATTTCCCTGATTAGTTTTCTGCACCTAAAAGCAGATCTCAATTCAGAAGCTGAACCTACTGCTGTAAATAGAGTACACAGAGGAAAAGCACAAAATACCTGTTATCAAACTGAAGTTGCACAAATCCCAAACCACTATCAACCTGTATTTTTTTTCCCAGAGGGTACACTTCAAAATCTCTGGAATACTGAAGTTAATTAGGGTATTTTGCCCATATTTACACTTTATTACAGCTGCTCACACAGTATTACACACCCCACTCTGCACTAACTGAGCCAGCAGTACCAGCCATGTGTGTATCACAAAATTACTGCTTCTGCCACACCACTAAAGACAAAACTGATAAAGTCTGTCCATGAGGGTTAAAGCATGGATTTTCCAAAGCACAGGATTAAGAGAAGATGGAAAGTGTGTATTGTCATATATACAGCAAATAAACCTCAAAATATTCCAGTTATCAAATGCTAAAGAGCTTCTGAATCTCCAAGCAACTGCCTGTACACTGGTCAGTCTAAAGCTGCAATCACCTTGGGATGAGGCATGACCTGGAGTCCCCAGAAAACAGCTTTGCTGTATGAGGGTTCAGAGCAGAAAGGTCTCTGTGGGATAACTCATGAATGGGTAAAGAGAGGCCAGGTAGCCATTTTAGAGATAACAGGATAGAAACATCTCCCAGCAAAAGGGCTAAGGTTACATGATCTCTGATGAAGAGCATGGTGAGAGCAGTCAGCTCTCGCAAACAGTGAATGACTTTAGCCCTCTTTCAAATCTATCTGTAGCACATTTGTAGGTAGTTCTCTGAATTTTATCCTTTCTACCATGGGTACAGACAGCCTGAATGTTTTATCCTTTGTCTGATAAATGCCATTGCACACCTGTGTAGGAAGGATGCAGGGAACTGCAATCACTGCATCTCCATTTTCAGGAATTAATTTCTAACATGGTGGAATATCCTTTGTAGCATCCCAAAGACAGCACTGCCCACTTTCCTACCTAAGCCTGACTGCTAGAGGCCATGCACAGAATAGCACAGGCCAAAGAGAGTAAGATCATTTTACAGTCAGTAACCATCCAAAATCCAAGTGTTGAGATACAGAGACACAATATTAAGATATTGAATCACCCACCCTTGCTCAAGCAATAGTGCCTTGGGCTGGTCAGAAAGGAGACAGGTTTGCCCAGGAACCTTGTCACAGCCATGCTGCTTGATCAAGGTCTCTTTGGCCAGTTTTGCAAAGCCACTGATGTGCTGAGAGATTAAGAGAAGAAGAACAGCAATTCCTACCATGCTGCAGCTCTAGTACCATGTGAGATCCGTATGGGACCAGCACTAATCAGGACTCCCAGTCTTGCATTCCTTCCAAGCACATAGCTTCACTCAGAATCATAAAACAAGAAGGCAACATGAATGATATAGTCTCTTACCCTTCAGAGATGAAAAAACAGACAGTGGCATTGAGCTGGTTTAAGATAATGAGAAAATAAATTGAGCAATTCTCCTTTTGCAAGTTGCAAGAAATTCATATCATCAGTGATGCCTTTGTAAAAGGATTTAGATTCTTAAAGCTCTATTTTATATATGATAATCTGATTCTATTTGGTGTGCAAAGACAGAAGTCATTTTGGTCTGGGATACTTCAGTACATTATAAGCACCCATATATTTCCATCTTCCAGAGAGACTTTTTTTAACTTTTCCTTTTTTATCTCAGTCTCTTTGTAAGCTGCCACTTTTTAAACCTTTGAAAAATCTTAACAACCCTCATGTCTTCAGTCAGTCTTCAAACAGCCCTAGAGAAAAGTAAGGTTTTATTTAAAGTACTTTTAGTTGAGTCAGTGAATATTAGAGAGAGGCAGATCAGAGATGAAGCTGTGGCTTTCAAAACTCTCACCCAAAAACCTTTCCTTCACTCTCCTCCTCCCAAAAGCTAAAGAAAATGAAACATTTCTGTCTTTCTTCTGACCAAAAGCCTGGTCTGATGAACAGAAAACAAAATCCAGGATTTATTTCATTCCAAAACAGTATCCCAAACACTCTTCCCACCAAGTTGCGATTTGTCCTGTTTCTAACATTTAGGGTTTCCAACCAAGAAAAGGATAAAATCATGGAGAAATTTTCCTTAAGCAAAAGATGTTTACCGGAAATCTTCTTTACTTTATAGCAGAAACCAACCGAGAGCAGGGATCGCATTTACGCCAGAGCTCTGATAAATGCCTGTTGAGCTGCAGCACTTAAACCACTTGCATTTTAAACAGCAGTTTGTCAAGTGATACTAATTATTTGGGAGGTCTCTGCTCCTAGAAACGTAAACATTTCTTTTCATACTAATCACATTTTCTTTTCCATGTGGCGCTTCCAGCAGAGACTGAAATTGAAATGGCTTCTTTGTGTGCCACAATGTGGTTTATGGCTCAAATCCCCCTCCACTCTTGCAAACAGGGGACAGCATTGCCCTGGGGCTCTGCACAGCACCTTACCATCCCTGCTTTGTAGGCAGAAACCTCCCCACCACAGGTGGAGAGCTCTCCCAGGATCAAACCCATCCCCTTTTCTCAAGGATGCGCAGCTTCCCTCTGGCTGATAACACAGCTCTGGGACTTGCAGTAGCCTGAGGATCACTTGAACTTCATAAAGGGCTCAGTTGCTAGGGAGCACTGCAGGGAACTGACGAACAGGCTCTTGCAGGAGTGTGAATCAAAAAACCCACAACCAATCCCCAGACCTGCCAAGGCGCAACTCAAACACAGGCACGTTTCCTTCAAACTCCCTCCTGGTTCAACAGGCACTGCCTGGGCTCTGCTTAAGCCAGGCCACAAGCCTCAGAGTTCCTTGAAAAACACAATTTCAGTCCCGCCCCGGTATCTCACAGCAGGTCCTGCTTTTATTGACAAGTCTATTGGCCAAAAACTTGCAGTGTTGTATCCACATGGCGCCACGTGGCTGCACAGCAGGGCCTATCACAGAGAAAATCTGCCAGTGTCAGCCAGAAAAAGTTTCATGCAATTGCAGCAAGTAACCCAAAGACTTTACCAGAGCGAGACTAAACCAGCATTTTCACCGTCACACTGAGCCATTGGCAAGTCACTTGTGGGAACCTTCTTGCTAGGGTAGTCAAATCAGCCTCTGCTATTCAGGCAAACTTTATAGAGAAGTCACATCCATCCTCTTTGGGACAAGTGTTGGGTCCTTTTCTGTTTTCCAGACTTTATCAAAGCCTGCTGTGAGCAAGCTGCCGAGCCCTGGGGGCTGACCCAGCACATCTGGGAAGGTCACCTGGCATGGACCTGTGTCATGCAGCCTCCATGCAGAATCACCCCCTGAGGTACAACGTGATGGGGCAAAGTCAGGCCATGGGTAAAAATGTTACTTGACTCCTCCATGTTCCCTCTCTGTATTAGGATGTGTTTATTGGTATAGGCAGAAAAGGATGTAAACTGAACCACAAAAAGGAGCTGGTTTTCATACCAAGGGGCCTTGGTTTAACACAAAGGTTTCTCATGAAAAAAAGTATTTTAACTTGATGAAGAGGGCAAGAACTTCTGATTTCTGCTGATGCTGGCTGTCAGGGAGGAGGCAATCAGGAGCACACTGTATCATGTTCATGAATGTATACAGCTTTTATTATATGAGCATTTTACTATTTTCCTTCTTCTTTAAAACGAAAGTGCAATGTTTCTAATGAGGAAAGTATGCTCATGCATCCAGTCAATTATCATGTCTCACTCTGAGCCTACCTCCTTTCAGTTATCAGGCCCATGGTAAATCTCAGGTA
Source organism: Corvus cornix cornix (assembly GCF_000738735.6). Lineage (NCBI taxonomy): Eukaryota > Metazoa > Chordata > Aves > Passeriformes > Corvidae > Corvus > Corvus cornix. The sequence goes on from NC_046336.1 coordinate 12,274,992, forward strand.
AACCAAAGGACTCCTCTCCCCAGCACCTGCAATCAATTGCAGTCATCTTGAATGTTATTTTTAATGCCAACAAATTACAGTGTCCCTTCAAGAGGCAATCAAGGACAGAGTCAAGGAACAGACCTACTGGTGAGACTAACTCAACAAGAGCCACAGAGAAGGTGGCTCTGACTCATTTTGGACTCAGAGAAATACATTTTCACAGTAAAACATTGATTTAGAGGGGAATAGACAAGAAGAAAAGTGAAAGGACAACAGTGGTCATAGGGATCCACCCCAGAGCAAAGTCCCGGGACTCGCAGGGCTGAAGCATCTGCACCGACCACGGGCACATGCACTGCAAGGCTTGTGGCTCACAGCCATACTCATACAGCTCAGTACCCTGCTGTGTCATCACTGATCCCTGACAGCTCCTGAGAGCAAACATGAATTCAACCCTTTGGGTTGCTTTCACTTTCCAGGAAACTCCCTTTCCTTTAGGGTTAATAATTTTTTTGACTGTTCTTGATGCCACCCTCTGCACATATAGATATCATTAACGTAAAATTCTTTATCGAAACTAAAGCAGCCACATCAGTTTTGAGATTATATGTAGAGAGATAACCTCTCCTTAAGTCCTTCTAATGTCTGCAATAGTAATCATATTTGTTTAGTAAATTTATTTTATACTATTAACAATATGAGTCTTCAGGCTGTGGGAGTACTTGCTTTGATTAAGTATGCAAATGATTCCCTAGAACATGTCGGGGGATCCTACAAACCTTCCTGAAGAGACACCTGGTGCCTATAAATTAATTGAATGATAGATGAATATATCACCCATAATTCTTAAGGAAACAGGAGAAGTAAGGAAGAGGTGAAGAAGGATCAGAGCTAAGAATGCATTCACAAAGAGGAGGGGAAGGAGCAGTCAAAGAGGAGACAAATAAGACAACAAAATCTGACAAACAACATTCAGTCCTGCAGTCCCACCAAAACAGAGCAGACAGAAAAGTTAATGAGAAAATGCCATGAAAGCAAAGGGCAAAAAGAGAACAGGAACAGTCTTTGCTTTCACCATTGTAGCAAGATCCCTGCACTCAAAAACTGCCACAACTAATGAAAAACTCATTTGCCTTTCATAATAAATAAAACGGTTTTCAAGTATAAACATGGTTATTCATAAAATCTCTACATACAGAGATCCTACACACCTCCTTGTCAGAAGTGTTGTCAGCAGCTGATAACGCTCTCTTATCGGTCACCTTGGGACACTGGCAGGTGACACACAGGTCAGAGGCACACACTAAAATAATCTTTGGACGTTCCACTTTCAGCAAATGCCAAAACTGCTTTGGCACCCTGCCCAAGGTCTTCTGCACCAGTTAATCCAGCCCTGAACAGGATTAATTCCCCATACACACAGACTCTTTTGCTTTCAGAACTATATAGCAATTGTGCTAAAAGCAGAAGGAGTTTACAAACAACTTTTTCTCCTCAGCCCTGTATTAGTTCTCAACAAGCAACTGTCTGAAGGATAAAGAAGATGTTCATCCCATCACCAGTCACTCCATCAAATGACAAGTTATCTCAAAATCTAGGCAATAACTCAGAGATTATTAGACTATAAATCAACACTAATTCTCACAGAAATCTCATTAGCAGTTGGTGTTGTAGGCCTTCATATTTTTTGGTGTTGCTGTTTCTTATTTCTTCTGGGATATTCGCAGTTATAATCAGGTGTAAGAAGATGGAAATTATTAAATTAGAATATATGTGTGCATTAGAGAACAATGCTGTTTACTGATATTAACTGCAAGGGTAACTTGTGGTAATTAGAATGGTTATTGCAGTATAGGCAATGAATAGACAGCGAGAAACAAAGCTTGGGGCTGATTTTAGTACTTGCATATAGATACACCATTCACCACTCTACAAGGAATGCAGAGAAAGAAAAAAAATAGAGCTCTATAGTGCAAAGTAAGACTGAAAGAAGTTGCATGCCATAGCCCTTTTTCACTAGGGAAATGGCCTCGACCCTCTGCTCTTCCCCAAAGCCCTTCAGCCGCTGTTCAGCAGCTGTCACGGGGGCTGAGGCTTCCACACAGCACCCCAATGTCCCGGATCTCCCGCCAATATGTGTGAACAAGGCCCGGAAACTGTTTTCCAGGAGAACAAAATGTGGAGGAAGGATCATGTCAGGGCTTCACACTCTTTTGTACAGGAATAAATTACGAGCCAGGAAGGAAAGGAAAGTCCATGGAAAATGAGATCCTGATGAAATGAGAAATTAATCCAGCCAGCCACCCAAAAGCCTATTGCCACGCAGTGTGGACAAAGTCCTGCTATATCCTAATTCCTGCTTCCTTCTTCCATTTTGCAGCACACAAGTGTGGCTGCATGGCTCACCAGACCTAGATATGGGTGGTGTAAATCTGGTCACACACAACACTTATGTGATCCTCTGTATACATCACACAAAGACACATGAGCTGTTATTTATATTGTATTCACAACTTGCAGAGCACCTTCTGCAATCAGCTTAAAAACTCAGCCGTTCCAACTTAAAAGCACACCTGTCAATCAGCACCACCTCCCGGGCTAAAAACCCGACACACTTGGGACTTCTTTGCAATTACCTTGGTGCCATACAATTACAGTTTGAAAAACGTGACACGACATACCTTTTCCCCTGCTCCTTGTAAAAATGATTCCACAGCAAAACTCTGATTAATGTGATGTGAGTAATTAAAGCAAAAGTGAAACAAAGACCGGCAATTAATGATTTATTAATAATTATCACTGGCAGTAGGGACGGTTATTGAGCAAATGTTTGGATATGCAGGCTCCCACATCCCCCGCACGTGGACTAACCCACAGTGTACACTCTAGCTAGGCAAAAGGCCTCTGAAGAAATGTGTACATGTCATCATTAACCTCTGCACATCTACATACACTGAATCCCTCTCCCACACAGTGTAGCAGCTGCCTTGGTTAAACCATCACTTTGTGTTAGTTTGGTTCTGAGTGAAAGAGACATAAAAAGTACCCAGATGTTTGGGGATTTTTTTCCTTAGACTGAATCTCCTAGATTTGGCCCCTAAAATCAAGAATAAGATCTTCTACAAATAGCAGATCACTCACAGCCATAAGGAAGAATGAAAAACTACTGCAGCAGATGAGAGTTGTGCCAAACACATAAGAACACAGGTATTATGACATATGCATCTATTAGACATTTCCTTCAAGCATGACGAGCTAGCAAGTAGTTTAATATAATTATTTAGTAAACCCTGACTATGTTACAGGAATACTGTAGTATACAGTCATTCTTGTAGAAACCAGCTATGTGTGAATCACAAGGAACCATATTAACATCTCCTGTTTAAAACAGTGTTAAGCACCGCATATATCGATACTACATTTTAAATAGCAAGTAAACATCCTGCCCATCAAGGTTCTGTTACCTTTGAACTTCATTTTGACTTTTTTCCTCCCTGCATAAACTGCTCTGGAAAACACCCCAAGGACTTCTGTGGAGGGTGGTGGGAAAGCAAGAGGGAATGGGAAGGAGGAGCAGAGACAGTTACAGTTCCAGGCACAGGGACACAGATGGAGACTGCCTGAGCAGCTTTCAGCACTGCACAGAGAACAGTCCCATGACCCAACATGTCAAGCCATTTGAAAGGATGACTCCTTTCAAAAACAAAGGTGCTGCTTTTCATGGTGCAAGCCACTGGAGTTAGTTTGGTAGTGAGGAATGAACTCAGAAGTGGATCCCTCTTAGGAAGCTCAAGTAGCTGGTGCTTTAGTGACACTAGCTAAAAGCTTATTTTTCCTCCCAGTCCCATCAGGTGGGAAACTTTCCTTCAGCTGACTCAGGGCCCATTCAGCAACCACCAGCTCCCATCAGTAGGACAGATGAGCGTGGCTCTCCAGCCATGTATCAATGGGAAAGCAGCATCTTCACCCAAGGAGATACCCGTGCATGTGATCATGTGTGTACCTCACATTATGGCTCAAACAGGATCAGCAGCACTGGCTTGCAGGACTTCACTCACTAGACCCAGCACCAGCGCAGGTCCAGGGACATCCAGTGTCACCACCATGGCCATGCAACCCCACACACGACACATCACCCACTCGTGGCTTTTCTTGTGCCAGAGGATGTTGAGTCTCCTACCCAGCAGGACTGCTGCATAACTTTGCTGTTTGAAAGCAGATTTGTGAGTGAAAGAGGGTAAAATGATGCCAGGTGTTCCTCATGACAGTCTGTGTGGGGTTGTACTTGACTACCATAAGCCTAGAATCACAGAATCCTTAAAACTAGAAAAGACCTCTAAGATAACCAAGTCCAACTCTTAACCGGCCCTGCCAAGTCCACCACTAAACCATGTCCCTAAAGTGCCACACCTACGTGCTTTTTGAACACTCCAGGGACAGTGATTCCACCACTTCCCTGGGCAGCCTGTTACAATTCCTCACTGCTCTTTCAATGAAGAAATTTTTTCTAATATCCAATTTAAACCTCTCCTGGCACAACTCGAGATCATTTCCTCTTGTCCTACTCCTTGCTACTTGGGATAACAGGCTGACCCCCACCTTGCTACACCCTCCTTTCAGGCAGTTGTAGCGAGTGATAAGGTCTCCCCTTTTCTCCAGGCTAAACAACCCCAGCTCCCTCAGCTGGTCCTCAAATTATTTACTCTCCAGACCCTTCAACAGCTCTGTGGCCCTTCTCTGGACTTGCTCCAGCACCTCAATGCCCTTCCTGAATTGAGGGACACAGCACTTGAGGTGCAGCCTCGCCAGTGCCCAGCACAGGGGGACAATCCCTGCCGTGGTCCTGCTGGCCTCATTATTGCAGATACAGGCCAGGACACCATTAGTCTGGGCACACTGCTGGCTCACATTCGGCTGGCTGTCAGCCAACACCCAACCTCTGTTCTTACATCAGGGTACCCACAGGTTTTAAAAATCAACAACCTGATTTTATGGTTTTTTTGACAGGGTGCCTCCCTCAAGAGCCACTTCAGGAGCTTTTATCTCAATTTACTTTTATGACCCTGCCAAGGTCAGGGTGTGTCCTGGCAGAGGCAGGGACATGGCACCCAGCTCTGGGCACGTGTCTCAGGGAAACCTGCTGTCTCCCAGGACCAGCTCAGCAGAGCATGTGCAGCATCTCCCCACCTGAGCTAATTTTCAGTGAGCAGCTAGGTGCTTGTAAAAATCCCAGCCCGTCCTTGCAATGTGGAGAGGTCACCAGAAATGTCCAGAGGATATTGGCTAATTACCTGTGCTATCTAAAACAAATATTGTCAATCCTAAGGCTACCAGTACAACTCCTTTCAGTATCGTTACATTCAGTTTCAATTACACTTACGAGAAATGGATACAGATTCTGTTCTCTTTCCTCAGCTATTTTGACGCACATCTGAAACACAAATACTCAACAGAAAGATGGAACTGGAGGAACAGTAGCCACAGACAAACCACAAGTGCAGATGTAGTCTATTTTTGTTAAATGCGCCTTTGTAGCACAATTTTTTTTAAATATAATCCCTATTTTTTGTCAAGTATCACCGTGCTGAACAGAGCAGTGATCACCTCTGTATATAACACAGCCTGTAACCCCTCTGATTGAAGAGGAAAATTTGAGTTAATTATCCACATCACCTCATTAGTCTCCATCTCCCAACAAATAAAAAATAAAGAGAAGCATGCTTGCTGGAGTAGAATCGCTGAAAGGCAGAAGTTGCAAGATTACTGTGCAGTGCGCTGCCAGTTGCAGGCAGGAGAAGGCCCCAACAGGAATGCCAAGCCCCTGGCACACACAGGAAACATATATATCTTTTATTCTTTCACCGACTTTTTTTTTTAATTTATTCAAATAATGCTTCAAAGGGGAAAAGGCACTTACAACCACAAGATAACAGCCAGAGCTTCTTTTTTGTTTGTCTTTTGTTTTTGGCAACCCAGCACTACAATTATTCTGCATACTGCATGCATATCATGAGGTTAAATAATAAATAAGGTCAGGCCACAGAAACTTCAGAACACAAACAATGAACAAATAAAAATCTCTCATCTTGCTAAATATCTTTAGGGAGAGAGTCATCTACTTTCTAACTATGTCTATTTGTTCCTTAAACTACAGGGTTTGGACTTGGTAGAAAATATGAGAAGAATCAGGGCTGTAATATGAATATTCACAGTGTAAATGTATATACCTCATGTATCTCTATTCAAAGAAAGGATACAAGATACTCCAAACCCATGCGATGCCTTACCTGTGTCTTCCATATCCATGTTTACTATTGTGACAAGGAAGGGTCTCTGAAAACCCCATTCATACCTCACTAAGCATGCAGCACACTTACTACATCCAAACTCATACAGAACACTTCAGAGCAAAACACAAGTTTAATACTAAGGAGTGCAGTATTCTCACGGAAGTATTTATGGCACGAGATTTATGCAGGCAGGGACATGGCTACTATCGCATGCTGTCCATAGATTCACATTCTGTTTTAACGCTGGCCTGTGCAGGGTATTCCAGTCCCTTACCCCCGCAGTACATCACCCAGCAAACCCAGGGAGCAGGCTTCACTCACCAGCCTCAGCTTCGTCAATTCGCACCAACATTCCAAACCTTATCAATTCAGCTAAGAAGAAACTGCTGGTGGAAGGGAGAAATAAGGTGACTGCTCTGAGAGCCCGCCCAGCTGCCTGGCAGTAACGTTGCCCCTCGGGGCTGGTGTTTCCCGGTGGGGGCTCTCAGACAGCGCACACCGATACACACGGACACAGTTACTTTTCCGTCGACCCCGACACCTCCCAGCAAGCCCGTCAGCGCTGCCCGGGCAGGTATCTATGCCTTATCCCCGTGGTGCAGCCAGACGAGCACCATCCCAGCCCGGGCTTTCTCCCCGACCAGCCCCGCTCCTGGAGCGGGATGCTCCGGGAGGACGAGTCGGGCAGAAACCGCATCCCCGGCATCCTCGGCCGCACCTTTCCCAGCCGCCTCCCGCGGCGGCGGAGCGGTCGGTCCTTACCGTAGAGCAGGTTTCTCGTCACCTGCCCCCCCATGTCGGCGCAGCCCCCGGCCGGCTCCGGCTCCGCTCCGCAGTCCCCGGCCCACGCGGGACCCGGCTGCCCCGCGCCGGCAGCCTCCGCCCACCCCCGCGCCTCCCGCCGCGGCACCGGCGCTCCGAGCTGTCATCTTTATTTACATAAGAAGGAGGAGACTTCGCGGCTTCCTGAAATAGCTGCCGGCGTTTCACCGATGCAGCGTGTCCCCCCTCCCCACGCACACAGCGCGGTCCCACAGCGCAGAACGCGGCGGGCGAAGGCATCCATGCGCGGGGCTGCCGGGGGCTGCGGGCCGGGCTGAAACCCGGCGGTAGCCGGAGCCCCGGCAACGCTAAGAACAAAGCGGGAGGCACCGCTGAGTCCACGGGAGAAAATAAAATATAATAAAATAAAAATTAAGAACTCATTTATAAAACCAAACGACTCTGGCCATGTGAAACTTTCGCTCCCCATTGCAAAACCCTGGAATAAATCAGAATGGGGGAAAAAGAAAAGTTAAACAAAATTTATTACCAGACATCATCACACCAGTCTTCAAACGGCCTTTGCAGGTTAATTATTAATTATTTAATAGCAAAGAAGTGCTCGAAACGCAGAATGGTTCACCAAAGACTGGACTAATGAAAACATTACCCCCCGTAAACTCTTTTGTGCGGGGCTCGCATGCTCAGCCCAGATACAATGCTTCCTGCGCTCCAGCCCATTACCTCTGCTGATGGATAATGGCCAGCGTTAGAAAAAGCAGGGGGATGCCGAGAGTGGTGCAAGGAGGTGCGCAGGGGAACGCAGCTAGGGATGGTCCCTCGGTTGCTCTCTGCATCCCGCAGTTCGTGCGGGAGCTTGCTCGCTCTCCCCTCTACATCTCCAGCACCGTATGCCCCTGTCCACTCACTCCTCTCCCTGGACCTCTCCTGTCCACTGCTCTATGGGTAAATTAACACAGCAGGCACCGAGCGGCCACAGCCAGCCCCGGCAGATCCCAGCTGGCTCGCTTAAAACTAGCTCATGCATCTTTATGCAGCGCCGCAGTCGCTCTTCTCTCTGCAAAGGAGCGGGAGTCAAACTTGTGCAGCCGCCAGTGCAGCCCTGCCTCCCAACTCTTACCATGGTGTTGGGCAAATCCTGCCATCCCACTGCCTCGATTCTGCCACCGGAAAAAAGGGAAATAAGATTTTCTCTTGCTTGTGTTGTAAGGATAATTTGCTTAGGACGTCTGTGTGCTGAGGTCTCAGCACTTCTGGAGGAAAAAAAAAAAAAAAAAGGAAAAGGAAAAAAAAAAAAAAGCAGTGCAAAAAAAGCCCAAGCCAAAAAGCACAAGTCAGGGTGTTCGCACTAGTGCGGCGCGCTTGAGGAAAGCTGCGTCCAGCATTTTCAACCTGGAAGAGGAGCCTCTCCCGAGCCCTCCAGCAGCAGCCAGTCACCACTGCCGGCTCACCCACTGCTCCCACCTGCCCAGCCGAGACGTGCATCCGGACCCCAGAGCCAAGCAGCAGCTCTTCCTCAGCTGAGCAGCGCACAGGCAGCACTCTGCTCATCCCTGCCCAAAGTCACACTCTGCAGAGCTCATGGCAGCTTCTTGGCAGAAAAACCTTACTTTTTTTTTCCTTCTATTCTTTTCCCCTCCCCAGATGATGCTGCATTTACAGCAGCAGCAGGTTGGGGTGAGGACTCATCCCCAGGAGCACCGTGGTGTGACCCCTACACCCCAACGGGTGCAGGACATCTCTCAGGTCACACCAACCCATCACAGCACCTTGCTCTGCTCCCTGGCCGCTGGGGACCCACAGATGCCACAAGGATACTGCTGGTTTCATCTTCTGGGGGGGGGCACCTCACCCTCTCAGGCTGATGGCAAAGGGTCCAGGAATTTACAACATCAAACACCACATTTCACTTGGAGGAATCTAGATTGACTTGGACATTCAATCCCAAATCTTCTCCCTCAGTTTCTCGTTTCCGCTCTGCTTTCTGTCCTTACCTTAATCTTGCTACAGCTCTGTGAATAATTGACTTCTTGGTTCACTGCTCAACCAAGAGATTGCTAGAAAAAAAAATATAATTTCATGTTGGCCCAAAAAGGAATGCTTTGTGCGTTGTGCTGAACAAAATGTTTCTTTAACTCAAAATGAAGCATTTTATTTTCAGAGTTATTTTTACCTCATTTTTTCAAGTTATGGTCATTCAATCCAGCTCTGAAATGATGTCTTAAAAAAAAAAATAATCCCTTTGTTTTGAATATACCAAAAGGAAAACTGTGAATTGCTATCGTCTGATTATTTTATTTTTTGCAACTTTTTGGCTTTGTTTGTTTGTCTGAAGAGGAGGGTGGAGAGGGCAGACTGCCAGAATGAGTCATCCTGTTTGGCTGAAGATTATAAACAATTTAAATTTATTTTAAAATTGGGGGGGTTTTCCCAAAAAAATTCAGCATCCCCTCCCACCCCTGAGCTTCCCCCAGTGCTGTGGAGCAGCTCCTGGGGGACACAGCCCCTCAGAGCCATCCACAGCAGTAGAATCGCCTGTCTGCCCTGTTCTGTGATAATTCCTTGAGGATTATTTGCCATATGGCAAATCTTTCCTTCACAGACACATCACACTGAAACTTACTGCTGATTTGTTCTGGTCACCTCCAAGCCCATTTCAGACCTTTATCTATTCCAAATTACTCCTCAGTCTTTCATGTTTCAGGTTCTCCTCTAGACAAAGGGAAAATCTACCTCTTGCCCTGTTCCTGTTTTACAGTTCTCTCTGTCAATACACTCTAGGTCCCCTTGGGGTGTTTCTTTGCCCTTGTCAATAAGGATAAAACCTCCCATTTTTGCGTCAAATATAAAAATCAATAACATCACCATTTGCACTCCCTTCTAAATCACTGACAAAGGTATTAGGTTGGACCCAACAAAAACCCAGCCCCTAAATCCATTTCCATTCATGAACAGCATCCAGCGAACTCCGGCCAAGCAGCAGAGTTGCTGTCCAAGCCAGGAGGAATCTGCTGCAGGAGTATTCTGAGGCAGTGTCTGATCTTGCTAAATATACTTATTAACCACAAGAGTAGGATGCTGAGGCTGCAGAGCACTTCCGAAAATAGATTCACGGTCATCAAGCTGTGTATTAGCTAAAACCTTGGATCTTTCCAAGCAGCCTTGAGCAGACAATGGGGCACCTCTCCCAGCCCTGCTGGGATAAAACCCCTAGCCAGGCAGAGTGGCCACGAAGGGTTATGGCTATCTGCATTGCTTTCCTGGTGTCCTGCTAAGAAAGCTGGCAGGTCAGCAAGGAGGATCCTGAAGAACCATCATGGTCCGGGAAAAGACATCCCAACACGGCCAAACAGCCCATTCAACCCTGACTGAGGGAAAGCAGAAGAGATACCTGCAGGGAACCACAGCAGGGAGAACCAGCTCTGCAGAGACCTGTCTTGCACAGGGGGAGACACAGAAAAGCATACAAAGAGAGAAGAAGGAAAGGAGGAAAACTCCAACTCAGGGAGATCAAGGATAAGATCATACGTATGCATAGGCCAGGCCAAGAAAATGAAAATCCAGTTCATGCAAGCCTCATGCAGCTAGAAGTCCCTTGGAACTGGATTTGGCTCTATGGAGAACTGGAGCTTACTCTTCGGTAGCAAGACAAAACAAGAAATAAAATCTCTCTTGATGGGGGTTAAAGGTGCTGCAGGTAGAGAGATCCAGCCAAGAAACAGTCCAAAAAGTTTCCTTGAATGTCAGCATGGGTAAAAGGTGGGAACTCTAGAAATCAATCTAATATTCGCCAGGTACATGCAATCTCCTCTTAATGATTTTTAGGTTTAAAAGATGCAATCAGTTTCTTTATTACCACTTACACTTGACTCTATGGTAACAAACAGATTGACTAGAAATTGCCCTTTTTCACTCAGTACAGTAGCTCTCAGCTACTGGAGTTCATCCAGGAAGATGGGATAATTTATGGGAACACATTCTTAGGTCTTTTTTCAGCATGAGTCTCTGACTGCTACTAGGGGGAAACTTCACCTGTACAGAAAACAGACTTCCATCAGGAACCTCTGCCACTGTAACTCCAGAGGAAAAAAGATGTTATGAGCAGGAAAGCATCCAAGAAAAAACATCTCACCAGCATGCACAAGAAACAGCTAGGAAACCTTGCCCTGTATGCATTCTTTAAAAAATAATTTATTGCCATTAATGGAAGTGACTTAGACGAAAGGTGGGTCTCCACTTTCAATCCTTTATCTGTAATGCAAAGACACAGATACTGCTGTAGCAAGCAGTATGCTGATTAGTTGACGTTTATGCAGCCATTTGGGAATATAATGAGTTATGTCATGATTAAGCATTATTATAAAGCTGCAGCTCTGGATGAAAGCCAAATCTCAATGTGTAAGTCAAAGGAAATTCAAAATTCTGGCTCAAATTCTTAAAATCAAAATCACCACTCATACCTACAAACTACGGCATTGCAACTGCTAACCCAGGTGGCTCAATTATCCCAATACAATTCTCTGCAGGCACGGCAGGAAGGGGAATTTAAGGACAGGAAAAAATCTTTGGGCTGACTAACCACCTCCCATTTGCACTTAGCTTAAATGAGACATCAGTTGTGTTTGCTTTAGTGACAGGAGCTGCAGCAGCACAGTGGTAAAGGCTGTCTCTGGCAGGGCAATAAAGACATCAGGGAGGTGTTGCAGTGGATGTCCAGGTTGTGGCCTGATTCGGTGAAGGAGGGCTAGTGTCACTGCTCAAGGGCTGTCACTCCTGTTTATGTAAAGCCAAAGCTGCCACAGAACATCCAAGTCTTAACCCTGACACTGCCAGCACTCAGTGTTTTATCATAACCTCCCTGCTTGACTGTCTACAGGCGTGGAAGAGAAAAACAGCAGTGTTGGAGAGGGACAAAAAGCTGAGCAAGAAGAAGGATTTCTAAGGAAAGGAACTGAACTGACCTCAGGCCAAATTGCACACAACATTTTTCCATCAGCATGTACATGCTTACAAGCCCCACTGGATGGGGGGTTTATCTTCAAAGAGAGTGACTCAGTGCATGAAGGTGTCAGGCAAGAAATTAAAGCCCCAAAAGCCAAGAGTGCTCCCTCTTCCTTGAATACTTTTGGGATAATATATTAAGAAAACCCTGTGGGAACTAAGAGGAAACAAGGACTAAAAAATCACAGAATTCAATGTAAGATGTGCTTTGCAATAAAATATTGCACTGGGCTAACCAGGAGCTTTAAAACGATACTGAAAAACTGTGTCTGCCTGGGGCAAGGTCCCCTGGAATCTGCCAGAAGCCCATTCCTGAGGGCAAGTATCATGCTGTGCATGACACCAGCTAGGCCTTCAAATGCCTCCAGCTCTGACCTTCATTTCCATGCTAAATTAATAGCTTTGCCTCTCACTGCCATTTCACATTACCACTTCAAGCACAACAAGATTCAAAAGAATCTCAGACTTATCCAAACATAATGGAAAATGAATATAGAAACATGCCATCAGAAGAAACACTGTCATTTTAAAAACCAAAGAAATGCTGATTTATAACACTCACCTGAATGAAGTTGACTTATGTTTTCAGAACTAGAGAGAAAACTAAAGTTTCTATCTTCAAGCAAATATTTTCTTTAATCTCATGAGAATATCTTTATTTTTACTTCAACTGGAGGCACGGCACAATGACAACATGGCAGGACTGAGAAATGTGTTATTTCAAGCCCAGTTCTGTGGCTATTAAATATTTGGAAACTTTGAACAGTATCACGTGATAAGGCACTATGACAGACTTTAGCAACACAAGTATAATGTCTTTCCACACAAAGTTACAGGGAATAGTGGTATAATATATACATTTTATATTATATAAGTAACTCATTCACACTTTATCACAGGCAACATCCAAATTCTGCACTGAAAAACTAAATTACCAGCTGGAATCAACAGAGTTTTTATGGCATTTTTGCTTTAACATGTGACTGCAGAGCAAAAACTACACTCATTTTCACAATATTCCTGTAGGAAGAGGTGATGCCTCTCTGCCTGAGCTAAAAAAGCACATTTCAAGTTTTTTCAAAAATTTAAATGAGGACCTTTTCAAGCAACAGGTTGATTTGCTTTAACAATCTTCATTCAATGCCCTCTGGAAAGGGCACAGGCAGGACTGTGAAACCAAAGAGATAAATAAGGTAATCAGAAAGCACCGGCACCAAGGTCAGATAGACAACTTCCACTCCGGCATGTGATAGCTTTTGAGAGCCTGACTTTTTAATCTTAATAATGTTTCCTCAGCATAGAAGTGCAGTTTCTAAAGATTGTTCTTAGCAGATACAATGATAAGAGTGAATAACCCCTCTGTTTCCTGTCCCACCCTTTCTGAGAAAAGCCTCTCACTTCCATGCAGGGATGTTTGTAACCAAGCAAAGGCACTGCATGTTTGTGATGTAAATATTAGCCCAGCAGAGAAACACCTTTTTATTACCCTGTTCAAAGTCCTTCAGAGAGGACAGTGAAGGGTAGAAGGATCCAAAAGAAACCTTTTGGGCTGGCAAGATGGGCAGGCAGGCTCACACTACATCCATGAGAATGTCCCCCACTGCATGTGCCCACAGAAAGTTTTAGCCTGAGCTTTGAAAGGCTCCTGGGGTCACAGAGGACAGTCTATGATCCTCTTCCAGGACTGGCTCCTCATGCACGCCTTCTCACCCCAAAACTTCCCCGTCTCCTGCTACAGGGCCACCTCAGAGGAAATGTGACTTATTTACAGAACTTTCCTGTACAGAGCTGCTTTCACAAGGTCTTTAACACTGGTCTCCAGGGAACTAAAGGAGCTGGAGGTCAAATACTTCAAGGGCAAAATGCATGGCAAGGGTGAATTTTCCAGCCCGGGTGAGAGGAATCCTGCCAGTGTAAATACCAAACAAATCATGTCATGCCTGTTACAGGTGTTGCCCCTTCCCACTCCCTCTGTTCATCTTTTACTCAATGTTCCCTGGTCTTCTGCTCTCCCTCTGCTCTCCCTCACCAGATACTGGTGTACCTCCCCATCCTAGACTCTTTGTGGCCTTTCAAGTTTTACATGAAATTCAGCCTTCCTCCCCTGTAATGTCCTTCAACTCCTTTGTTCTATTATTCAAATTAAAAGACATTTTGAATCTAACTCAGTCTCACGTAAGTATCATGAAAGGTCGCAACCGAGATGCAGTAGACTGGGAGCAGCTATTACTGGAATGAGAAAAGAGTTTTGGTTCTTCAGCTCAGGAAAACAGGACTTAATTAGTACAAAAAATCAGAGCTTTACCTTCATCAAATGCCACTTGTTCTATACCTACTTTATCAAAGCACCAAGCAGATGAACATCAAGTGTAAATACTGTACTGAGTAGAGCAATGGTCATGTTTCCCTCCAGTCACTTCTCCATCCCACATCTCCATTTCCAGGAGGAGGGATCAGAGCAGGACATGAGATTCATATTACCAAATGCAGAAAAATGCCCATATCCCTAGGATCTAAACCATGCTAATATATTCACCACTGCAGCATCTAGACTGAGTGTCTGTGACCTACCGCAGCTTCTTGTGATCAGCTGCAAACTTCTGCAAACCAAAACAACACTGCTCCTGCCATTGCGCCTCTTCCTGCCATGCACCATGCCTCCAATCCAAAGGTCTTTTTCACTTCTCCTTCCTCCCTCCCCCCAATTCTTTGTCTCAGCAACCTCTTCTGTGCCGCCCACACACTTGGAGAGCAGACCAATCTGGCAAGCTCAAATAACAACAAAAAAAGGAAAGAAAAGGAAAAAAGAAGTCGTTTTCTGGCCTAGAAGACTCCTCTGTATTTTTATCTGGAGGGAGCAATCAAATCTCTTTTCCTTTCACCAGGAACCAAAGGGAATGGAGATGGATCCCAAGGCCTCACATTCTCACAAATCAGCCCTCACAAAAATAAGGGGGAAAGGCTGGTATTTCTTCTGGACACACAGGAACCTTTGAACAGGAATATTAAGCTTCTTTTTTAACCTTCTTGCACCACCAAGCACCAGTTAAAAATACCAATTTTTACAAGGTGAGGTTGGATTAGCCAGTTTTCTTGTTTGTTTTTCTCAAAAAGAGCTGAGGACAAGCTTTGCAGCCTGGAGGTTGGTTAACCAGCCAGGCAATTGTTGGCACTTCAGGGGCTGCTGGGCTCGCTGGGCATGTGCCCACACACACAGCACAAGAAGGGAGTTTGGAAGGGTGCAGCACCCCCTCAGTGCCCACATGGCACTGGCAGCATTTACCCATCGAGGTCCCAGTTCTGCAATCTCACCAGCACATACAAAAAACCCACTCTGGCATAAAGCATCTAATGACATTAATGGCACACAGCACAGTGATACAGTCCAGGCATGTGGAAATAATCACAGGCCCAGAACCCAGGATGACTGATTTTTTTCCCATTCAACATATGTTTTACTTAGATGTCTGCTTCTTCCCACCCTTCCTTCTCTCAGTCTCCCAAACTATTATTTGGTTTTGAGGGAACAGAGAAAAACATTTTTAAAACAGAAACATTATATCACACCTATCTAAGAAAAAAAAAATGCTTAACTTAGATCTAAACAAGACATTTTATTAAACACACACATTCCTAATAATAAGCAGGATTTGACCCCAGCACAACTGGTCACTTGAGCAGATAAAATACATCTGAACTCTGTTTAGCATGAGGGGCTAAAAATAATGTTTGTGATTAGCATCAAAGAAGTTGAGTTTCAATGAGGAATAAACACTGCTTATTAGGACGAAAGTATGTTCCACAGGATGACTCAAAAACTCTAAGCTATTCTGTGCAGCTATTTGCTTGTTCAAGGTGACCTGTGAGCCATACCCCAGGCTAGTAAAAATCAGCAGTTACATCATTTACAGCACCAATCCAAACACAGTTCTCTCCCTCCCTATCAGGTCATCTTAACTCAGCTGTTCTTATGTCCTGGAGATGTTTTAGCTGCACAAAAGCATTTCCACTTTTGCAGTTTCGTGCCAGCTATGATGACTCCTGTCACTTTAGCCTTATCTAGCCACATGGACAAAATCCATCTTCAACAGCTTTATCAGCACAGTTGCAGCCACAGTCATCATAATGCTGACAGTCCTTAACCAGGCTTTTACCAAGTATCCACCTACACTGCTCTATTGAAAGCAAATTCTCACCTGTGCCTCTAGAAGTAGATCAGCCACCACACTCTTTGCCAAATTTTCTAAACTGGACATTTTCACACATCTCCTCTTGTCATGTAACTTGAGGGGCCAATACCATCACCACTTTGGTGATGGCAGCAGCATGTCCTTGTCCACAGGAGACACTTGCACTTCCTAGGGGAATTCCTACTTGACTGTTACCCAGCTTTTACCTCCAAAGAGAAAACACAGACAACTGATGCTCAGTGCTCCCCAACTTCAACCAGATCTTCATCAAATTGCACTCTGCCACACTTCCAACTCACGCACAGTGAACTCAGTCCACTGACATTTCCAAGACCTCATTCAAGGTCTGACTGTGGTCTCACCCCCACTTCAGAGAGTATTTGCCCTTCAGCTTCAGCGAGAGGGCAGAAGAGAATGTTTTTCATTAATGTAGTGTAGTTAAGAAGTATAAATCTTTTTCTGTCCATCTTAAGACAGGAACATTAGATATGGGCATGACAAGATAAATATCTCTGCGTGTTCCATGTTAGCAGCACAGGTCTGTACATTACATGGACATGATGATATTTCAGATGACGGTCCTTTTAACAGCTTCAAGTCTACTGAAGATCCATGTCTTAGGAGTTTGTGAACTTCCCAGACATTAGTTTTTGCTTCACGACAAATCCCAGTACCAGCTGTCAAGGCAGAGCTTTATTTAAGAGAATATGTACGAGACCACACCACAGTGCCCTTAGCAACTCCCCTTCAAACACGCTGCTCTCGGGGAGGGCAGGGAGCCACCTGTCCTTGGATGCTCCAACACCAGAGTTTACTTGCTGGTCACTCCTTCTGGATATTGCTCATGCTAACCTAAAGCTCAGTAACTACTTTTTTTCCTCACAGCCTGCACTACATTGCTGACACCATTTATCCATCTGCTGCTTCACACATCTGTGAAACACCTAACAGACTCAAAACTCAGGCGATGCAGAGAAACATCTTTATCCAATACCTTATTTCACCTTCTAGCAAACAGAAGCAGTGTCTGTCCCACACAGCAGGGATGGACCCCTGGCTGGGTAAGACCACAGTCTGAGCCAATACTTTCTGGGATTTAGACAACTTGAGCCAAGGAAGGAGACTTCAAAGATGTTGAAATTTGCGTGGAAGAGTTGTGTAAAGACACAGAAATATTTAAAGGAAATGGGCACAATGAAGAGGCTTATGAAAATTAAACATACACAAGGCTTAATCTGCCACTACTGAAATCAACAAGAATTTTGCCAGTGAAGCAAAACAAAAGCAGAAATGGAAGCAGCATCTGACATTTGCTATGTTTGACTCATACAAATTGCTGTAGTTAATAGCCTATGAGATAGATAAATAATACACCATAGGCAGCGTATGATTTTAAACTTTCATTTTCACAGTACAAAGGTGTCATAATCTGGAGAGTTTTGATGCTTGCAAAAGCTGGTTATGCTGACTCATATTTAGGAAGAGATTTTCCATTTGGATAGACATGTTAAATCTATAAAGACACTAAACGAAAGAACATGAGAGAGAAAAATAGATTAAAATACAACATAGAAGTAGAAGATAATTTGGATAAAACTTGTTGTAAATAATTTATTGTTGAAGTAGCCTTCAAACTTAAGTCCTTGGAACATAAAAGGCAGATTATTTCTGTGAATTATTGTTTGGGAACTGATCATATAAGCCTCAGAGGCTTATCCAGTATAAATGAAAGCATCTGGCCTTGTATCTTTAAGACCATAATGAGATGGCTGCTGAGCAGTCACTATGGAAAGCATGATATTCAGAAATCAGTATCTCTCTGAGCACAGAACATATGATGAAGATAACAAGGCAGAACAGAGAAACAGGACTTGGACTATCACATCAGGCATACTTGATGGATTAGTCATGCAGGCAGCAGACCTGCACTGGGGGACAGCAGAAGAATGGGGTAAGGAACCTAACCCTAAACAATTAACCTTTGGGTAAGTAGCAGAGCATCATCAAGCCAACACAACTAGATCCAGATCTAGCATTTCACGGCAGTCAAAGCTGGGGTTAGGTCCTACTCTGGGATCTGTGCTTTTTAGGGGTATTTCCACAATTTCCAGCCTGTGGAATGAAATAGGCTCTGATATCATCATTTTCTAAATACTATCTGCGCAGCAGATGTTTTGTGTGTGCACACTATCCCTCAAGCTTCTACCATCTGGTTTTTTACCTAACAAGTCAGGTGTTCACATTTTTTAATCAAAAGAATAAAATGGGCAGGTTTTATCTTCTAAAGAAGAAAATATGGGGGCTCTTCACTTATTCCCTGCACTCTTGCAAAACCTTGTTAGAAATGAAAAAAAATAATAATTTGAAGCACTAGGTGGAATGATTCCTCTTTAGTCACAGGGAAAATTACAGAGTAGGACTGTAAGAGGATGAATTGGCAGCACACACAGTGGGGCCTGACAGCACCCGGCTTTCCTCTCTCTTTTTAAATAAGCAAGGGGTAACATGAAGAGGCACCACGGAGAAAGAGAGCTCCGACACCAGGCAAGGTGTGGTGAGGAGGCAGAGCAATGCTGGATGAATGTTGGCATCTAAACGTGCCAGCAAGACCAGCAAGGGCCAGAGATGTCACAGATGGGTCAGATCCCAAGTCCTTTGAGGACCTCAGACGGCCATCCCTGATCAGCTGAGGGTCAGGCCCACGGTGAGATGAGAGGCAACCACCATCTGATGCACAGAACTGGGACACACTGCTCGAGAGCTGCCCTCTCCTCTACCCTCTTCCCACAAGGGATGAAAGCCAAGCAACAAAGAACTTTTTAATGGACTATCACAGGTGATGGACCAGCAGTGACGCTTGGCAAGTTTGTTACCAGACCCAGAGAAAGGGCAATCATTGCAAATGTCATGTGGCTTAAGTTCAGCATCTTTTCTGATTACTGTTTGTGTACAGGAAGCTTCCCTGCTGGAGCAAGTTCTTTCGCTATTTCTTCATATTCAAATAGGATTTATACTGTTAAACTAAAAAAACTCTTTTAAACCTACTTTAAAGTTAAAAGATGCAAAAATCAAACACCATGAATGACTCTCCTCATTGCCGAAGCCTTACAACACAGCCACAATATCACAGTTCTCCCTCAGCCAGACTCTAGACATTTGCAGTGCTCTGAAACGCTCATGGTAAATATGAACCCACCACATGTAAAAATAAGTTCCATTCATCACTGATTAATGCACAGACAAGCAAAACTGTGCTAACAGAAATATGTGGAGAAAGTGTATTTCCCCTCCCAAACCAAACAGCTACAATCACCCAACCAGCAAGAAGAGGCATTATCATGAAGGGCTCTGTCACATGCCAGGGAAATGAACAGTAAATGAAAAATCATTATTAACAGGTCAGAAGCAATTAACTGTTCAACCAGGAGCAGAGAAACTTTAGATAACTAACACAGATATTAAACATCACAGATTTACCAAAGTCAGTTAAGGAACTGGGAATGGGACCACTCAAACTGTTCACTGCACACAGAGCACCCAGTCCAAGGTGCCCCTGCAGCCTACAGTGACCCTTCCCACCGTTCCCAGGCCACCTTCAAGGGGTAACCTTCTGTGCAGCCACCACCATCCTAGGCTTCTCTGCTCATGTTCCCAGCAAAGTGGCTATTTCAAGAGCAATTCTTCTTCCTTGTGATGTGAAAAATGATGAAAAGCAAAATCTCCTTTCCCAGAGGTCACCTGCTCAGCCACTTTAGTTGACACATGCTATCTTCAGCATCCAGAGGGACTCTGGAAGATGGCTGACTGCCAACAGCAATGAAATCTGGAAAAAACCCACAGCTGTAACAGGGTTTGCTCCATGCCCAGTCCAGAGGATAACATGTCCACAGCACCCTCTTACACTGCAGCTCACTCATTTCACTGTGTTTACACCATCAGCTGTTGGCAAAACATGACTAAGGCACTTTATTGCTTTGAGGCTTAAGAACAAAATGTCTCATACAGCAGAGAGCCTGCTCTGATTGTTGACAGAGCCAGACCAAGGCTGTGGATGGAGACCAGGATCTCACCAGTCATTCCCCACTCCTCTTTCCATGTGGAGCAGGCTCTCCATATGCCTGTCTTCCTCCTGGTCACTAAACTTGTCTTTGCTCATTCATCCGTGGTTTGGGGCAGGGGACAACACAGGGATGCCCAAGGTCATCCTTACCACTGCTCTATCCAAATGGGAGCCAAGGAAAAGACAAGGAGAGAAGGGTTTTCTCCCCCAAACATGAGGATGGGTGACAGTGGGGTAACACTGCTGCCACAGCCTTTGCTGCTCCTTACACGGCTGCTCTTCTCTCTGAGTCAGCTCCCTTTCACCATGCATGGAGCACAGCACTCTTTGCTAAGTCATGCAGAAAAGGAGACAAGGAAACTAAATGCAACTCTGAGTTACTGTGTTATGCAGAGTGGGTGTTGCACTGCTCAACACCGCAGTCTGCTCTGTGCTCGTAGGCTTCGCTCTGCCATGGCTCGATAAATAATTAATCACAGGGAGCCCCAGAGCCTCTGTTCAGTCCAGGAGCTTTATGTGACAAATGAGTCATGAGGAGTTAGAGGGACAGAACAGAGAGATACAGCACCAATGGAGAACACCTGCCCTATTTCTACAACTAGAATAGACCTAAGCCATCCTCTGAGCTCACCCCTTCTCTAAACCATTTCTCACACTTTCATACAGCTGAGAAGAACATGTCTGAGAAAGGAAAATAGCCACGTGTTTTGTCAAACCCCAGAGATGCTAAGTGTTTTACAGTTTAAGAGGTCAAGGTACACAGTACCTTACAAATAGATACATGTTTCCACGATTGGAAGTAACTAAGTCAAAATTCTGTAGTCATAGCACCAAATGTACAGCTTCTGTTTAGCATCATCCTAAATTTGTTCACAGTTTCTTACATCTACCTTGAGACAAGCAGAGCAGCAGCAGAAAAGCTAGATATAAATATACAAGTGAAAAACTAATCAAGCAGAATGCAACTTTTCTTATACCAGTCCTTCAAAGCCTTCAAGACACCTGTACATCCATCAGGAAAAAAACACCCCAAATTTAAAAAAAAAACAAAACAAGAGAACCTGAGAGAAAGATTTTTATGTTTCATGCCATAAAACAGAAAAAACAACACAATAGCATGGCCAGCCTTCTACAAGCTGCTGGGACATCTTTTAGAAAAGCACTGCACACATCTTCACTTTGCTTTAGAGTAACAGAAATTTGGGAATTTTTGTCACCTCATCTCAGCAGCAGTTTGCAAAAATGGTCTTCAGCATTCAATTAGTTTCCATTTCAGAATTAGCAAAATACCTTCCCAGAGCTATCACAGAGGAAAAGCAAGAGGTGCGTGCTCTCTCAGACTCGCGGCTGCTTTAGAGTGGCTGGACACACTGCTCCCCTGAGGATTTTTAAAGTTGCCTGTTATTTCAGTGTGACACTGGAGCATTTTGTTGTATTATTCCATAAAATCAAAACCCACCATCTCCAATTATATCAAGGCACCCTCAATTTCAGAGATGACTTGCCCATTTTAACAAAGGGATCCTTTTAAGTTCCTGTCCTCAAGCCCACCAGACCTCACGCTAGGGTGAATGTGGAGGGGGAGGCAGGGAATTGTGCCATTTTGTGCCATTATTCAAATCCCTGGTAACAACAATGCCTGAGAATTTAAATGACTTAGCATCTAAGTGGATTCACTGGAAATACTTTCAAATTTTTTTCCTAGCAGATAGCCTGAAGATATACAAAGACTGGAAAGTGCATTCAAGATGCTGAATCTGATGTTGCTGTCTATTTATGTCAGTACAATTTCCAAATCAAAATACTGAAGTAAATGGTCTTCCCCAGGGAGTAGATGTTTGAATGCAGGGATGGGGACCAATTTAAGAACATAGGTACAAATGAAATGTTCATTCTGTTCCAGCCTTCTTGAGCGAGGTGAATTGTGATTCACAGAAAGGAGATGACTACACCAGAGACAAGTATGAAAATTTAATTTCATTTTCTCTAACAGTGGACTGCTGGAATTTAGGAGAGTGTCTTTCCAAGTGAGATGCTACCTCATGCAGTAAGACAGTATCTGATGTTTTTAAAAGCAGCAGTAATGTTCTCCAAGTCAGATGCATACAGAATAGTCTCTGAAACTATTCTGCACAAATAACTATTTTTCTCTTGTACTTGGTTGCAAATTAGGTTTGAAAGGGCTTCCCTACTTCCCAACAGTGAGTGAAACACTATGTGTGAACGACTTGTGGAAGAAAGAAAGCATAGCAGGTTCACTGGATGCTGCAATGCGTGAGGATTTTCCATTTGCCTCTTACAAGCTCACTGCCTTTGCATCTAAAAATATGTTATTATACTATTTATATTTCAGCAACATCTTGGATCAAAGCAGGATAAAGGCATCATTTTGCCAGGCTCCGTACATAGTCACAGGTAAATAATTCCCATTCTTTTGGATCCAGCTCCATAGCTGGAGCTGCATTACAGGACAACACTGGTCCACATGAGCCAGCCCTCCCCAGAGGGTGCACGGGCACTCCTAAGCTGTGCAATGCTTTAGTGCCCCTGTAAGCAAAGCACTGCTTTGGGTCACGCTCTGCAAACAGCTTTATATTGTTATTTTGCATGGGTAAATATGAGACCATGGCACCCTAGCAACTCAACGGCAACAGAAGATAGGTTCAGAAGGAAATTAAGAATCATTCTTCCTTCCCCACTTGCTATCTAGTTTTTAGCAAGATCAGAAACTACGACTCAGAAAGCTGGGTTCTATTTCCAGTGCTGGCAATGGTTTTCTGACCATGTCTGTCTGTTCCTAGTTTCTAAATTTACAAGATAAGGATTATAAATTTCCTCCACTTTGGACAGATTTGGAGATCTTTAAATGACAAGTACTATACAAAAGAGTACAGGTTTCTGCCAGAGTACTACTTAATAGATGGCCTCTTAGACAGCAAAACAACAGGTAGAGTAAGCAACACCTAAGCAAGTCACATGCTCTCTTCACCGAGATTCAAATAAGAACTTGTCTTTTAGAGGAAGTCAAAAGCCCTAGGCAAGAGGGAAAGGACTTCTTTATATATTCCAGCCTTTTTTACCCCAAGGTTTTGACAAGCGTGGATCCATCAGTAAGTACTTTGTTGAGAGGTATTGATTGCTACTGTGATATCACCACTGCTCTGGCTCAGCACAGCTTTCATGTTTTCTCCACTGTCATTCTAAAACTAAGACAGTGGCCAGTTTGTCAGTAAGTTGTCTCTGCAACCAAGTCTTCAACCACTTTTCAACATCATTGATTTAACTGCTGTATCTACAGCAGAGCGAAGTCTGTGCTTGTGCCATAAATGAAAGGGGGATGCAAACTGAACCTGGACACAAGGCTTGAAATTACTTGTAAATTCTCACGAAGGTTATAAAAGGGCCACTTGAATATGAAACAGAGATAGTGAACAAATCCTGGAATAAGCTTTTAAAGAGAGAAGAATCCAGGCCAAATGGAAACACACGAAGTATAATTTATAATAAGCAATGTGTAAAAAGCTATCCAAATCATGGAGCTCAAAATGAGAATAAACAGTGATCTTCCAATAGGGACAAGTAAGATAAGGTAAGTATCTGCTAAAAGGCTGAACTCTGAGTAACCCTTGGGTGTTACCAACTGCTTGAACAAATCGTCAGTACGTTTCACTAATGGCCAAAAAAGACTATAGCAAAAATATTGCATATTCAATAAGGCTAACGTGGAATTCAGTACCTGTCAGTGTGACTGTTGCTCAGCAGTTAAATATGTAAAAAATAGACCTGCAATCCACTTTTGCCTGCTATGAGCACAGCTGATCCTGCAAGATAACTGATCTGCCCAATAAGATGGAACAATGCCTGCAGTCATCCAAAATACTGCAATAAAGAACAAACAAATAAAAAAAGCTAAGCCTCACTCAGAGCACACATCATGTACATTCCCATCTTGTTCTGCAGGGGCACCAATGGAGGTCAGCAGGATTACTGTGAAATATGAAATGCATTGGCTGTAAACACCTGGAAGAGTGTCAGCCCACAACAGAAAACAAAAGACAAATTCTCTTTAAAAAAATTTTATACACTTCGAGGTGTTTTTACATTTGTTAAGGCTCTTTGACAGATCACATCAACACTAACTGGTGGAAATAAAAATTAAGTGCAGAGCAAAGCTATTCAGGTATTAGAAGGAAGAGTACTAGGGCGCTCCTGGAGCACTGTTGGACAGAAGTAGAGATTGCAACCCAGGTGGCTGGAAAAATACAGTCCCCAGGTAGAGTTGGGAGCCTCCAACCGTGGGTTCAATTGTTCAACCATGTTTATTTTCAGAGTGATGACTGCCTTTCAGTAGTTACTTGTTTTGAGATGACACAGATTCCATGTTCTTAGCCTAGGACAGGTTTAGTTCTTAGGTAGACCCTTAAAATATAAAGTGACAACTCTAATATGGAAACTTTTCCCCCGCCCCAGCCTTCCCCAGACCTATGGGAACAGGAACCATCATCCAGCACTTTTTATCTTCCCTGAGGTGGGCGAGATATTCACTGAGTGTTGATGACAACGTCTGACTGGCAAGCAGTCATTATCCCATGGGAATGAGGAAATGTGCAAACACACTGGAAACATGGCCATGTGTCACGCTGGCATCAATCACCTCTCACCACAGACAGCAGTCAGCACTGCAGACAATGAACCACCCAGGGCAGCAGGGCTCTTGCAGGGCTCTGTAACTCCACATTGCTTTTTCCTGAGCCTTCCAGAAGAAAGCAAAAGGTGAACCCTAGACAGCCAAAGACACATGAGATGACACAACTGCCCATCACTAAGCACAACAGCAGAACTTGGCCAGCTCAACAAGTATCTCAAGCGTTTCTTGCCAGGTACTTGAGTTTCCAGCAGAGATGCTGCAGTTTCTTCCAAAAATGTTGTCTTCTTAAACAAACTGGACAGATTGTTGTGGAGATGCTAAGAGAATGTCAATCTGCTAAATGTCAGAAGGATTTTGACTAAACTAGGAAGAAAAATGGTCAGGAATTGCAGCTATATAATTAGTAACAAATCTTTAATTCTACATGTTTGGATAGCAAGGCTGAATTAGAATCAATTGCTGAAGTGGAACAGCCAAGAGGACAGATTCAGATCTTCTCTGTATCAGTGGAAACGCAGAGTAGCTCCAAAAAAAGTATGTAATACTGCAACAGTTCGATCTGTGCAGCCCAACAAAGCTAATTTAATGAAAACACTGCCTTATTTTTTTTTTTTTCTATTTCCATCTTTTTACCTATTCATGAAATGCACCCAAGCCCAGGAAGACTGAAGCTCCTCAAAGGCAGGGGCTGAGCTGGGAACAGGTCCCAGAGTGGCCAAATTTCAAGTCAACTGTTTGTTTTAACATGTGAAAGCTCAGGCCCCAGACCCCTTTCCTTCTTGTAGTCTCTTTCTGTAAACAGAAGTTTCACTGAGGAAAGATATGAAGAAAGGAAAATCCTGGGCAGCTTGCTCCTGCTTACGTGACTGATCCATGGAGCTGGGCTTCCATGGCAGACACCAGACTTCCAGCAGACTGTTAGGACACTTAAGAAAGAAGCTCTTTTGAAATGCCTAAGTTTCTTTAAATTCACAAAAGAGCATGAAAATCACAGCCTCTATCTGAAAACTGTTTTGTGAAGTGACACATCTTACATTTTACACATTATTCATATAATCTGTAGAAGAGAGTTAGTAGCTGACTGACACTAAGATGTTGAACACCCTCCAGCCCAGAAATGCTTGCAGTGTGCCAGCTCTACATAAATTGAATCTTGAGTTACAAGGACTAAGTGAGGGTGCTGCGTGTCACCATGGAAGGGATGTTGAGTTTTATTGGACGTTGGACAAATTGTTATCTTCTCCCCCCCAGGAAGGTGTTGCTACCAGCAACTTGAGACACTGCCATCACCATCTGTAACAAAGGAAGCAAGGCCAGAAATTTTTGTCTCCTTTCTCATGTCAGGAAGGGTGTTTTTATAACAGATGAGAAAAAGTGGTGAAGAAATCAAGAATAATTCAGAAAACATGAAAATAAAGCTAATACCAGTTGCTTCGGACACACAAAAAATGTATTACAGAAATATACCACATACAGTCTTGTATCCTCTTGATACAATCTCCTCTTGATGACTTTAACATGGTAGTTTTGGATGAGTCAGTGGGAGATCTGCCCAAGAAAAACCTCAGGACTGCACCCTCCAAAATTATCTTCACCAAAATCCAGCCTTAATGTGTCCCCACAATACATTTTGTGCCATTCCAAAGATTAATTTTGGCTTACCAAAATTCTTTGGCTAGTTAAAGCAAGGACAAAAATAGTGGTGTCCACCAAACTGAAAGGAAAACAACAATCTCAAAGCCATTTGTCTTCACAGTAATTTCAGAGTTATGCTAACAATACCAAGGTGGCATATGGCATTCATAAGGGGGTCTCATCACTCTCTGTAGCACCAATTAAGAGGGAGGCAAGTGCAAGGTTCAGATTTTGGTGGCTGACTGTGATGCAAAAACATGTGGGAAAGAAGAAGCTACTGAAGGGCACTGAAAAGGAAAGCAATGGGATGGGGCTTGGGTTTTCAATTCTGACAAAGGTATGTTTTATTAAGCATGAAATGGTTTATTAATGGACAGTAACACTTTTTAAAGGACCACTACTGGCTTGCACAAGGAATACCACCTAAGGCAAGTGGGAGAAATGTCAAAGTTTCCAAGTCCTTGTTTCAGACTCTTCACAGCATTGGAGTCCCTTCCATGTTCCGGGGGAAGTATTCTGTCCAAGGTCACATAGAAAGTCTAGGGCATAGCAGGGAAATTATAGCCAGTGCCAGACCACCATTCCACCTCCTGGTCACTCTCATTCAGCATCCTAGTCACAATCTAACCATGAGGAAAAACCTTCCTCTGCAACTGCACAGGCCAGACACATCAGTGAAAGGAGTGGCTTTCCCCGAGAAAGGCAGAGGAAGCTTTAAGATATTCCTTGTGCCAGCTCACCTCACACCATTAAGCCTTTCCCATACTATCCCACTCCCCCCTCACCTCACAGTCATCCCTTTTTATTTTGGCCAAATATTTTGCCACCTTCTTACATACATGACTGCTAGAAAAAGCATTTCTGTAACACCCACAGACTCCAAGGCCCTAAAACCCCCCAGACTGCTTAGCTGCCCTCAGCCAAGGGTCTCGCAGTACCCTGGTGCTGGCTGTTCCCAGGGCTCTGCCCCACACCTGGCAGTGAGGCTGTTTTTGCAGTGGCTTTTCGGCAGCAGCACAGAGACTCCTCAGAGCAAAGCAGTGACAGAAGCTGGGGCCACCTGGCCCAGAGCTGTGCCTAATGTCACAAAGGGGATTTTGCCCAGGCTGTCCTTAAGAGGATTAGGGAATCATCTACTTGCACAAAACAACAGTCACATCTGCTGCTCCAGCGCAAGTTGTTCTTATCTGCTCTCACATTTCTGCTCTGGCCTGACAACTTCTCCCATTCCAGGATCCTGCCATGTAATGCAGACACTCGTGAAGAACTGGGGCTTGGATACAGGTGGAGGGTGAGCACCAGAGCAGGTGTATCCAGAGCTCATCCATCCCACAATACTAAATAGCATCACACACAGCAAATAAACAAATAGGCCTGGTTTTCAGAGGCAGAATATTCACTGCAAGCCGGATATCACTGAGCAGTGAAACTCCTGAGGCTTCAGAGGGGGTTTAGGAGGACTGTGATGGGTTCAAAATTTGTGAAAATTTAACCAATTATTTAGCAGTTTAAATGAGTCAAACATTAAAGCTCAGCTCGCAAGTGATATTCCCAGTATACTTCCTATATCAGAAACAGAAAAATCTTTGTTGTGTCAGATGTGCAGACATATAAAATGCAGACATATAAAGCACCAAACTAGTACATCAAAAAGGAAGAGGAAAGGAAAGCAAATTCCTTAAGACAAGACCTAAAACCTGCCTACTTTTCTTAGCTTTTTGAACTCTAAGGTACCTGCAGACCAGCCACCTTGATTTTTCCTCCTTTCCATTGGCAAGAGATAAGATTATCAAGGTGCCTATAAATTGCTTCTATTGATTTTACAAATAGGGGTGGTTTTTTTTACTTTTTAGATTTTATAACTAGACTTGTAATTTAGATTTCAGGTATGGCTTTCTAAAAGAAATCCAGGATTGCCCATTTGACCCCTGAGCAAATCAGCCCTAATCCTATAATATAACTCTCTTCCACAGGATTGAGCACCCTTTCACTCCCAAGGTGGTCCCACCAGGTTAAACCAGGGTTTAACCACTGTACTGTTGCTCATCCCACTGGTGCCACTGCTGTTGCATGGATTAGTGATGGACTTCCTCAGCCAGGACTCAGCATGGGATCATCAGTACAACAATCCTGGATGCACAGAGCACATGGGGATGGATGTGTGGAAGCAGGGACAGAGTGAGCTGCAGCATGAATAGGGTGCAGGGTGTAGTGAGGAGCTGGACCTGGTGTGTGTGGTCTGCCTTGTTAACAAAACCTCCTGTAAAACAGGTTTCTTTTGCAGGAACAAGTCCTCGTGCTTACTTACCCTTCCACCTCCAGAAGTTTTTTTCCAAAATATTTGACTAAAATATTCCACTGAAGTTAGCTGCCCCTTTCCTGCCGCTAAAGGATTGGGGATCGCTCTGCCCTTTCTCACAGCCTTCTCCAACTAAGACTTCGCCTCCCTAAAGGAAATTAATCCGCTTCTTTCTACGGTTTTCTCATCAGAAACAGCTCCCTCTGCCTCATGGTTCTTGTTCATCTCCTTTGGGCTCTATCAAGTGTTTCCACACCTTTCTCAAAGCATGCTGACCAAAACTGGACATGTTATCCCAGTTCAGCCTCCATCACTGAGGGGAATGACTCCCCCAGTGCAGCTGTGGGGCTTCTGCCAGTTCCCCTGAGCATAAAATTTCATTCTTTTGCAACAGAATTACATCATTTCTCATGAGTTTGCCTCCCAGAGCCCCACTGCACTAGTATTTGTCTGCACCCTCGAATTCTTCTGTCCAAGAACCGCATTGTGCTGTTGTCTCCATTGAGTCACACCTGACAATTCCAAATTACTTCTTAAACTTTAAGATTGTTTTGAGATTCCAGTAGGTAAAGTGCTTCCAAGTCTGGTGTGCTGGTACAACAGATAGTGCACTTACCTTTCTGCAGATTTCACTCAAATGAAGTGACTCCCTTCAAACACTTGTATGAATTTAAGCCTGCCTCAGATATGAAGCTACTAGAAAAACTACACACAGAGGCATTTTTCAGATAATCTTGATACAGTTGTTAGTTATATATTTTTTAAAAATATCTTTCCAAAAAATCACCTCATTGAAGTCTCCAGCAGTCATACCTCTTATCTTTGTTTTAGAGCTCAGCTGCTCAGGGCAAGATCAATACCATAGGCAGAAGGGTCCTGCAGGTACTTGATCGATTGAGAGATTTTTCTCTGGCCAATTCATTGTTTTTGAAAGTATTTATTTCACCTCAAATAAGAACAAATATTCCTTTAACATCACTCTTGACACCAATTCTAAAGGCTGCTCTTAGCTGCCTTCCTGGAAAGCCGCTAATGCAAAAGTATCTTAGACAGGAGGGAGTCCAGGCACTCAGCAAAGTTTCATAAAGGAATTAGGAATTGCTCTGCTAGGTCAAGTCATTGATCCAGTTAAAGGATTGAAGAAAGACATGGACACATAACCAGTTACTTAACTAATTAACCCCCAGCAAAGTGAGCCACATCAATTGGTGATGTCCAAGCTCTCAGTCTGCTGAAACGTGCAGTAAAACTATAGCTTCTCTCATCATGGAGGTGAATCTACTCCTGAGGGAAGGTTTGTTAGCAATACTCATTTCAGAAGCATCACCACACCAAGAGCCTGCCCTAAGCGCATCTTATTTATCACACAAAGGATAATCAATACAGAGAGATCGTGACAAGGAGGCTACTTCACCAAATAACTCAAATATTTTAAGACTCTCCAGGAGAAGAGGCAGAACATAAAGGAGCTCACTGGCTACTTCTGAACTGCCCTGACGCTGTAAGATCAGCACTGTGTTCTTTGCCCTCCTGGTACAGCAGCAAGGAAAACACCAGCCGACTGCTTGGCTCCTCACACCCACAGTGAGGATATTGGATGCTGTCATCTAGAGAAGCCCTCTGGGGAGAAGACAGAGCAAATACTTCTGCAGGATAGATTCCAGTAAGGACAACAAGGAGTGTCCCAGTGGGGCTGGGTGCCTGGCTGGCAGTTGCTTGGGGAACACGGAGCCATAGCAGTGAGGGCCTGACCCAGCAATGCCATCAGTGATGGGCTCCTGTCCACATCTCCTAAGACCCAAGTGTTTAATTGAAGCTAAGCTGTAATTTGAGCGTTCACCTAAGGTCTCCAGTGAGGGGAGAAATGCCACACCAGATCTCATCTCCACACAGAAAGAGGAGTTAAAGAATAAAAATAGTAGCAGCCAGGTGCTCCAGTTCCTCAACTTGATTGAATTTGGCATGTGAAATATAGTAAGTTCAAACAGTAATTACAGAATAATACGTATGAGAAAAAGGCCCAACTCACAAAAAGGAAAGCAATTACAAGCAAAATTATCTAGGAAAGAGAATTAATGGAAAAATATGAGTGATGATGAATATATTTTACCAGATGTCAGAAAAGTGACAATTATAGAAAAAAAAAATTCTCAAAAAGAGACTTGTTTCATAAAATAAATGAAACCTTCTAAAATTCAAAATTATATGAAAAGTGGGTGAAAAGAATTTGATAGAATTATTAAATAATTTAATAGTCAGGAATTGTTTTAAAAGCTGATTGAGATCAGTGCACATTCCATCAGTCAAGTCCATTAATAGATGCAAGTAACTGAGCTGACAGGAAGAAACCAGCAGCCATGAGGATATTCAGGATAATTCCAGTAATTACACTCTGTGGGGCAGATGACTCTGTGTTTGGGAGGAAGTTACTCAGGGTATCCATAGGATCACTTGATGGACAGATGCACATCCAGTCACATCACCTGAAGAGAGACACAGCACACTAAGTGAAATGAGAGAACACACTAATTAGGAAATGCAATCATTAGGAAGCACTTAATAAATAAACAAGAGGCACTGGGAAGGCTGGCAGAAGACAGCAGAGGGCGAGCAGACTTTGAGGATACAAACTTGGTACCTTCTGAAGGAAATGCCCCTGATAAATTATTCTGTGGGGAAAGGAAACCTGCTCATTTGAAAATACTAACAAGTAAAATGAAAAATAAATTTGATACAGGTGGGAAGAGGTCAGTATGAAAAACTGAGTCATTGCAGAGTATGGTTGGCAAGGACCAGGGAAGGAGAACATTTCATAGGAACAGGGATCATTGCTGGGTTACAAGGGCAGCCGAATGTAGCAGCTAGCAAGACCTGGGGACAGCAGACAGCCAGCAGACAGCCAGCATCCAGCCATCCTTCCCTGCAGCACTCCGCAGTTATTTTCTTTAGAGATTATTCACACAGCTTTCAAGGCTTTTAAGATTCATGAGACTATCCAGAACTAGCACCAAATTTCCTGGGCTTTTTGCAAGCTTGATACAGCTGGTGAGGAGTCTGTGATAACCCTGCATTGGCACTGCCTCTGGATGCAGCACATACCCATGGGGAAGAAGGTATCCCTGCACTTGCAATTCACACTTACACACTGCATGCCCTGTACCCACAGCCCAATGCTTTCTGTGCATCAACCCAGCAGCTAGCCAGATGCTCAAAAAAGTATGTTCCATCTTCTTTTACCTTCTGCCCTTTCCTTCCTAGCTGTTTCATGGATAAATGTGAGCATTGAAGAATACCTTAACAACCACAAAACTGTTTATCAGCACCACCACAGAGCACACACAGTCCATCCTGCATTTCGCTGTGTGCTCTTCTCCTGCCACTCTATGAGCTCGTTAGGTAAATGCAAAACAGGAGTACCCATAATAATTTTTCTTCTGCTTTAAGAATATCAACCAGTTCAAATACAAGTGCAGTAAACAGGATTATTATTCTTCTGTTTATATTATGCTGGTCTGCCCCAGCACAGAAATCAAATAATTAATGATAAAACAAAGTAATTCTATTCTAGGCAGCAAATAAACACCTTCTGGGCGCTGGTCAAAAATGCAGCAGTTGTGCATCTAAAACACATGTCCCTGCCTGCTAAATGTGCTGCGCATGTGTTCCTATTCCCATTCAGCAAAGCACCACAGGGTCAGAACCCCTGACAGTCAGGTCTCCAGTCAGCCTCTCCTTGGTTGTCCAGTACCTACAACATTTCAGATTTCTGGTCAGAGTGAACGACTTCTTTCACTTGTGTTCTCAAAATCTGTGTGCTGCAGCCCAATTTCAATCCTGTTTATGCAAACTGGGATTACTCTACAGAAGTCAATGGCATTCTAGGCAGGCACTCACTTTCCAAGGAGGTTTCAAGGAATGGAGGCAGCCCAGGAGGCTGCCACTGCCTCAAGGACTGGCTTAGACACAGCAGTACCATGGAAGTGATGCTCCAGGTCACAACAAGAGAGGAAAAGCAGGCAGTGTGGTGGGCTATATGTAAGGTGCAGAGCAGTTCCCAGGTGATACCTACTTCAGTGAGCAGCAGCTGCAGCAGCAACGTCACTCCCCTGCAGCACCCAGCACTGCACTGAGCTGATGTTGGGAGCTTAAGAGAGAATCTGCTCCAGCTCTGCTCTGACCTCTGCAGCCTCCCCATCAGCCTCATTTGTTTCAATGAATTGACAAGACTCCTTTCAGCAGCACAGCACTAAACTCAACACCTCCAAGTCTTCAGCAGTTGGAGTTTGAATAAAGAAAATGCAAGAATGCTCAGCTCTGCACTGGAGGTGGGATTTGTATGTCTGTGGAGATCTCATCAATAGAAAGTGATAGAGCACAGTTTTGTGGAAATTTATCCAGTGTTTCTACAACTGAAGAAACACTTGAGAGGACAAGCAGTGCTACCCACAAACACCCATTTTGTGAACGCAAACACCTCTTTTTTTATGTATGTGCAATTTGCTTTCCGGCACATACTAATGGAGAAAAGAAAGATGCAGAGCACGACAGGTATAATGGAGCCTGGAGCAGGCAGCATCAAATATTTAGGAGGGTACCTTCAGGACCAAGAGGCAAGAAGTCTGCCTGTGACCTTGACCTCCCTGAGATGCTGGTGTACAGACTGTGTCTTCTAGTAAATAGCAGGAAGCCAGGTACATGGGTATCTGCAAGATGTTCAAATTGCTCACAGTAGACTAGGAGCTTTATGTGAAACTGAAAAGCCTTCAGTTGCTGAAGGTGGGAGTGAAGTGGTTCTTTTAGTGAGGCTTCACCAGTCTCATGAGAGTGTCACAGTGTTTCAAAGAGATCTTCTTGCTTTTGGCAGAGGAGATAAAAACCCAAAGATGCTTGAGCAGGACAGGTCCTTCAGCTTCCCTGTAGGAAAGGTGATGACAGTGAGGAAGCTGCACAGCCTGTCTGTGTGCTGTGCACCTGGGGCATGCTGCACACCCTACCCACGGTGCTGCTGCTGGGCACCACTGCACAAGTGGTGCTACACTTGGGAGGAACACAAAGTGAAACAGTTCTGAAAATTTGTGAAATCTACTGAGGCTTCTACTGAAAGATTTGGAAATCTGTTAAACACTGATAAAAACGATGAAGTAGTTCATAATATCTTATTAACTACTGAAAAAAAAAAAAGGCTTATTGCTGTACTGAAAAAAAGGGGAAAAAAGCTTGTATAAGCATTGCAAAAGCGTTACAGATAACATAACAGCATCCAAAGTCACCCAGCTGCAGGCTTTACAACAAAAACATGTCCCGAAGGATAACAGCAATTGTGCTTGCTAGAATCACAAAATCAGTCAACTAAAACCATCATACGAAAAAATAGAAATAAAAGCATTATTCAGGCAAAGCTGGATTCATTTACTGTTTATGCAATATAGCTTCCCATTTGCACTGGGCTACAAAAGTGGCTGTCCAGCCACAGCCCTACAGTTCACATGGCAGCTACATCAACTCCTTCCCTTCACTCAGGGCTGGGTTGCAAAACCTTTGCCCATCATGTTTATGTGTCTGGCAGCTTGTGCACAGATACAAAATACACCCTCTAATGAGCTGTACAGAATCCTTCCCTCATGGTTATATGCTCAGTTCTTGATAACAACACAGCTCCCAGAAAGCAACACCACATGCACCCTCCCCTGCGGGCACAGTAGCATTTTGGAGGACTGGGAGCCTTAAAAGGACTCTGATGGAAGAAGGCTGGAAATCATGTTAAAATCATTTAACCCTTCACACCACATATCGAAGACCCATGCTACAGAAACTATTCTCTGGCTGGGGAATGCTTATGCCCTTCACAACCCCACCAATGCCATTTTGAATAGAGCCAACATCCTCAAAAGGTGTTTATTATCTATGTGGCCACTAATCATACTGCCTTTTCATGGGAAGAGCAGAAGATCATGGCCAGAAGTACTTTTTACTCTCCTGGACCCAAATGGGGCACTTGCTCCTGGGGACCTGGATCCAGCAGAGCAGGAAACATGCTTGACATGCTCCATCAAACACGAGACCAGTCTCTTGCAACTGAGATCTTGCACACCAAACAAGATGGAGGTTACAGACAGTAACATACAAAGCTGCACCCCAACTCAAGCAGCTGTGAAACACTATCAGATTCAGCTCAGATTTGCCTCCTGAAGACCCCAGGGCTCCTAAGAGACAAGGCTTCTCACAGAAGAGTAATGCTGGAGAGCTCAGCACTGCACAGCCATGCACTGCTAACCCCTGAGTACCACAGATACCGTAGACATCACACTCGAGATCACGCTCTGGGAATGTATCCTTGCTCATTGCTGGCTGTTTTCTAGTCCGAGTTGCTTTTCTGAAGTCACTTTTACATACCAAAACATTTTTTGTGTATGATTCAGAAACATGCTATAGTAATAGAGGGGAGACAGGGAGTCTGCCCAGCTCCGTTCAGTTTTATCTCTACCAGCTGCTGTACAGAGCACAAGCAATTCAGGAATCATGGCAAAAACATTTTTCTAAACAGTCCTATGGTCTATTGAGAGGAACGGAAGTTTATTACCATCAATGACTCACTCCCCACTGAAGCTTTTTCCTGGACGAACTGCATTCTACACTATTATGTTCCAGTAACAATAAATTATTAATAGGCGAGGGAATTCATCGTTCGCCTCACAAAAATGTAACCAAAAGAAAGGAAAATATGGAATATGCTATAGAGATTAAGTTAAATATTTCATCTCTCCCCCTCTGATGTGCAAGAATTATAAACCTTCATAATAAATTTGTCATAGTTTGTCAGAGGATATGCACGAACATACAGTATTGAAAAGGAATTGTGTTTATAACAAATGTAGCTTAAAAACACATTTTTTTCCTCTGTCAGTTCTTGTACTAAGTGCAGAAAATTTGCTCTCCCCAACGCAGCCAAAAAGTGAGATCTTAGGATACCTGGGATCAATTCCTGACCCTACTAACCCTCCTCTATGATCCCTGACAAATCATTTCACCTCCCTCTGCCCATCCTCCAGCCCATAAATTAGGAACAACACTTTTCACCTCAGCAGAAAGACGTGAAAATAGCCTCCGTTAATGATTTTTAAGGCCACATTTAGCAATAAGGGAGGCAGGAAATGAGATCTTAAACCCAACAGCACCAATTAGATACGTGATTGCTACATGGAGTAAGGAGCTGACATCACCTCGGTGTTAAAAACCATTGTTCACTCTCCTGGTTCTCCGCCACTGGCTATCTTTGGATTTCAAGCTGCACATAGAAGATTTCCACACCATCATGCTCGAAGCTTTTGAGGTTTTTTCCAACTACACAGCAATAGGGGAAATTCTGCAGATTATCTCCCAATTTTTAAAAATAAAACCTACTTGAACACCTGGCT
The DNA here is from genome assembly GCF_000738735.6 of Corvus cornix cornix. Classification (NCBI taxonomy): domain Eukaryota; kingdom Metazoa; phylum Chordata; class Aves; order Passeriformes; family Corvidae; genus Corvus; species Corvus cornix. The sequence continues at coordinate 12,311,295 of NC_046336.1, forward strand.
AATACTCAAAACTATAGAGTTTCATACTACACTAGCAAGGAATAGAAGAAGAAAAAAAAAGGAAAGTAAAACTTTTAAATCTAGAAAAGATACTTTGAGCTTCTTGAGCTTCATGCCAATCTACATCCAAGTCTACCAAAACAAGGCTTCACCCAAAAACTGACTCATTCCTAAACTCTTAACAGCACTTTGTCTCTTCCATCTATGTTTATCCATCTTACAATCCACTGTGATTCCGTGGTTCCTACCAGCATTGGAACATCAACATACTTGCAAGTGTGTGTGCACCTTCCCACTCTTGTGGAAACAGTCCCCGTTTCATAGGATCAGCCCTGAGGGCATCAGCCCTGCAGCCTGTGGCCACCACAGGGAAAGGGCCTCTCCCCCCTCAGTCTGTGCAGGAAGTGATCCATCTATTCACTGCCACTGAGGTATGACACACACAAAGCCTATTTACAGGAACGATCAAGATTCAATAAAGCAACTTCAAAATATGCCAGATGTCAGCTCTTCGTTTACAGAGACAGCAGTGCAATTTGAAGGCATCTGTAACTATTGCCCACTCTAAAAGTGGGAATTTTAAAGGAAAAGGTGGGTGGAATGGGAGAATAAACTCTTGTGGTTATGACTGTCAGTAAAGACCAAGAGCTAGTAATGAAAAGATTAGGAAAAAAGAGCAAATGTACAAAAGCTCATCCCACCCATCTGAGTAAGCAGGCAAAAGTAAAGGGCTTGGCTGCTCAAAAATGGTGTGGGATGATGTAGTATGAACAGGACCGAGGAGATCTTAGAAGCACCCCACTGCCTCTGTCCCTGGAGCCAGGACAACTCCCACGTTGCTCCATCCTTCAAGCACAGAACATGAGCTAATTGCAGCAGTTCCTCCAAAACTTACTGATTTAACAAATGCTGAACAGACAGAGTGCTTAGTGTATCAGATGTGCTCTGGCTCCTCCAATTCCATCTTAATTCATCCTAGAAGAGATCTTGGAATGACTGTGTGGATAAAACTCTGGACAGGCAGCTGCAGCACTCACAGGAATGTCTTGAGATCCTCTGGTATACTTCAAGGGCTGGGGAGTAGGTCCTTCTGGATCTTTTCCTGTTCCTGACATGTGAACTTCGATTCATTCTCTTGTAGCAGGCATAATTCAAACGTACACTTAAATGTTTTGTTAAACAGTGGTGGATTGCTGAACTACAAAGAGATTTTATAAAACACCTTGAGCAGGAATACAAGTTATTATTATGACTGAATTTTTAAAAAAGCTGTGTGAAAAGAAAACATTTATTCACAGCAATGCAGATTTCCATTGTCTTAAAATCATCATTAGGATGTGAAAACAGTCTGTGAAACGTTTGAGATGGCATGGAAATAATTCAGACAGTGCTTAAAACACCATTTATGGAAATTTGGTTAGAAGACTAAAAAATGATAAATATCTACCTATAGAAGCAAATTTACCTTCCAAAGTCATGAGCAAATTTATTAGACAGCTGTATTAAAACCAAGTTTATTTATACTGAAAAAAATCTTGGGAGGAAACAGAATTTGTCTGAGATCTGAACTCGCCATTCATGCTTTACTGAACAAATAAAAATAAAATAGGCATGATGAATGCATATCCAAGTACTATCATATTCTAAATGTGCTTAGTATCTGCCATAGTACCACCAGTGAATGGAGAAAGGTAGCATTAGAGGGGGGTGAAAATTAATAGTTCAGTATAAGGGGCAACAGTTTAACTTAAAAGTCATATTCAAAAGAAATGCACTTTACTTTTTTTCTGCTAGTGTCAAAGGTAAAGAGTAACCAGACCTCAAACATGGAGAACGTGTCACAGTTTGAGCAAAGCCCAGCTTACAAACCCTAATTCCCAGCACACCTTCAGCAGGAGCTCAGAGAACTCACTTCCCCTTTTGCCAAGGAAAAGGGGGTGTCATTTCAGGCCACAGAAAGTTGTACATTTGAAAGACTTACAAGTTCATGCAATTAGCAAGTTACTGGAAATCTGAAGTCTATAGAAAAAGAGAGCTCACTAAGGACAATCCAACACGCAAAAGGGCCATTCCTGGCTCCTCTCTGCAGGATCAAAGTCCTCCTGAGCAGCAGGGTGAGAACAGCTGTGGAGAGGAGGAGGAGGAAGGAGGGCAGCAACAAGGAGCTGCTGAGCAGATCCAGAGACATCTAGCCACTGCTCCAGCCTGTTCACAGCCCTGACACAAAGATCCTGTAGGGGTGGCACCTGCCCACAAGCACCTGACTGGCAAGGGACAGCAGCTATTCCTGGAAGAGTTTGTAGGACAGTATTATGCCCATAGGCATAGGAGTTCTATGAAAAAGTTTGGCTCAACACAAATTTCATTTTCTTCTGCATTTCACCTTTCCAGACCAAATTCACATCACAGCCTGTTCCTACAAACTGGGTGCAAGTAACAGGCAGAGCTTGGGACAAAATCTGGCTCGCTGTGTTTCCTCAAACATGTCCATTGCCCCCACAGTTCCCCCAATACAGCCCTGTGATCCATCACAAGAATATCCCGACTCCTTGAGCCCCACCAGGGTGGGGTGTCCCACAGCTGCCACATTACACCAGTGGCTGTTATTCCAAATAAGGGAACTTGTTGCAAACTCCCCTCAAGCTGCCTTGTTCTGGCTGGTTTATGTTAGGGAGACAAGACTAAACAGACCTTCATATTTTCAGAATTAACCACTAAAAATGAAAAATTGATTGTTTGTTTCCAGAGCGCAGACGAAGGGGAGTCCTGCGGCCAGCGGCCTCTTTTGGAAGCCTCACCACAGCGAATGCAGCACCGGGTTATCTCTTTTGTCTTAAGAGTCTTTGGGATGGATTCAGTGAGAAGTAAACATGTGTGAGCTCCGAGTCACATTTTGGTGCAACCACACCGTCTCCCTCCAGTTTCTCCCAGTGTGAACCAGGCTCAGTGTGTGGCCCCACAGCAGTTTTTCTGTTGTATTTCCCCATTATTTTTGCCAGGGTGACAGTCAGGTCGTTTTTTTAAAGCTGATCTATTAAATGTCAGATTAATGGAAGTTTCACTGCTTTACAGCAAACTTGCACCACACAGACTCTTAACTGCCGTCATCAATGTAAATCAGTCCTGGTCATTTCTTGCTATTTAAGTGGCTTCAGTTGTCTTTCTAACTATCAGGACTGCTATTTAGTGCTGCAAGGCTTGAATTAAATATTTTTAGGCTGCACTCCTTGAACAGATGCATTCTTACTCTATCTGACTACTAATCCACTTGGAAGCTGTATGACCACTTTTTGTGCAACACTGAGCTCAACCTACTAATACCACGTCTCAGCAGAGCTTATTTACTCAAGGTTCAGCCTAGGCAAACTGAATTCACCTCTGCCTGCCACATGGACATATGCTCACATCCCAGCTGGCAGGTTCTGGGTATCGCCTACTTAACCCTTGCTTTGCTTTTCCCCATCCCTGCACAGCCACAGGCTGTTTATTCAAACCTGATAAACACGATAAGCCTCAGCGTGGCAAAGAAATATGGAAAACAAAGACAAACACTGCCCGGGATGTGACATTTATTCAGCAACAGAATTTCAATAGAATGCTTGCAGCTAAACAAAGAGGGAGAGAGGCAGAAGAGAAACAAGGAAAGGTCCTACAAGTCAACAAGGGGCACAAACCCCATCATTCACCAACACTTAGAGGAAACCCATCCTTAGCTCCTCTTGCTGAAGACAAATCCAGACTAAGTTCCATCAATTCCATTAATACATTACATGACCCATAATTAAGCTATTGAGAAGCCTTTTTCTTCCCAAAACCCAGTGCATGGGCTGTCAGCTCCCCACCCCGCAGTGGGAAGCACTGGGGCTGCAGCAGGCAGAAAAGCAAGGAGGCATCCCAGATAAGGATCCATTCCACCGTTACTGCTATGCAGGGAGCACGACCTATGTTACTGCTGGCTCCCTAGAGACCCAGACAGAAGTCACCACATCAGTAGAAAACAATTAAAAATCATCTGGAGTAGCAGCACTGAGCTGCAGGCAGGAGAGGCAGCAAGAGAGCTTGGAAAAGACCAAACTCCTTATCAGCCTCCTTCCACATCCGTAAGTCCAGTCACGTTTTCAAAGTACACATCAAGACGCCGCATTTCCGGTTGTGTTTATTTGAACTGCATGTATAAATACCTTATTAGAGGTAATAAGGTATTAGAGAAAGAAATGGCCTTTTTCATCACAAATTGCCTCTTCTTTATCCCAAGCCCGTGGCACAGACACACGGCGACGCGGAGGGTGCAGGCACGGCTGTGAGCACAGCTACTCAACTGGCAGCAAACCAGGCCACTGCGCTGCCAAATTAAAAGCAGAAATGCAGATGGGAAAGGTGCCTTTTCTCCCTCTGGCCAAACAGCCACCTGGCACAGGAGGGGTCACACTGATACAACAATGGGAATGCAAGAAACCCATTTAAAGCTCAGCCCAGCTCTTCCCAGGAGACATCCCAGGCAGCTCTGGCTGCACACAGATACATGTACCCCCCACAAGTTCCTCCCCTTTTTATTCAGTGCTCCTAGTCTGGTCAGGAATTGAGAAAACTATTAAAAAACATCAATTTGCTGTTCTTAATGCTTAGCTTCAAGAGAGACAACCAACAAGAAAACACAGGTTTGAAAGGAGACAGCAGCAAGTACGTGAGTACAAGGCAGGGACTGGGATTTTCCATCTGTCTCTGCCAGGAACTCACTTTCTCCTCTGGATTACGTTTGCATGAGGCAGGATCTAATCTAAATGGAGAAATTTGTGTAGATTGGTGCTTGCTTTTACCAGAATTACATTTCAAAGGCCAGATGCTGCTCTTTGCTGCAAATCTAAAGCAGCACTGCCGAGGGACAGCACAACTTCCAGTTTACATCTGTGTCTCTCACAGCAGAACCTGGTTTAATAAGTATTGGGACCTCAAATCCAAAACCCGGTTACAGGTAAAAAACAGCATGATGGGGCTTTTTGCTGCTGCATGATCTCCACAAAGTACATCAACAGTGACTTCAGGTAACACCACGCTGACTCAGTCTTTTCAGTGTAAAGTTCAGGGGTATCTGAACTCAAGCAAAACTTGATTGCAAAATAGGTGTAAGTTCTCTTAAACCATAGAGTGAATGTCAGGCTAATTTCATAGAATCATTAAGGTTAGATAAAATCTCTACAGTCATCTAATCCGACACTTCCAGTTACAGCAATTCCACCACTTCCCTGGGCAGCCTGTTCCAATGCTGAACCACCCTTCAAGAGAAGAAATTCTTTCTGGTGTCCAGTCTGCACCAGCTCAATCAAATTTTGTTTTTCAGCTCAGATGGTAAAAGTGCAATACTTGAAGAGATGCTCACTGCATCTAAGAGTAATTTTAGATTACCCCTCAGCGAACACCTCCATACTTCCATCTGTGAGCCATTTCACACTGGGGAGGCAAAGCTCCATCTTCTTCACTTTACAAGCACAAGCAGTTCTCATTAATTCAAGGCAAACTCATATGGAATACAAGGCGGAAGAAGTTGAGTGCCTACACACACAGAGACAGATATGTGGGTATCTGTGTGTGTATGCATGCTGCCAAAGCCTCACAGATCCTGCTGTGACCACTTCTAATTTACTATTACTTCCAACCCCCTCAGTTTTACAAACCATTGTTTAATCAGAGAAGCACTTCGAGGGAGTTTTAGTTCTGCAACAATGTCTCAAAAAAAAAAAAATCTATAACTGTTACATCCAAGGTGGGGGGAAAATGTGTATGGACTAAAATTATCTCTGGAGCTCTCACGGAGCCTTTTAGTAGGCAATTAAAGTTGCGGCTTCAGGGTTGTTACGATGAGGATAAACACTCTCACACCACGGATGAGCCAAACAAGCTCGGTGCTTTGGGGCAGCTGTAAATCCCAGCCGGACAGAAGGCACCGGCCATCCGGGTGTGCGCAGCAACAGTGACAGCTGGCGGACACGGGAGGAAGGCCCTGCACATCCTCCTCCTCCTCCTCCTCTTAGGCTGAGTCACGACCCACGAGCCTTGGAGAGACGAGTCAGAGTCGGGTGGTTTCACGCTTAGGCACCACCAACCAGGCATTTGAGAGAGATCCCAGCATGGCCAGGGCATGATTTCCCACCTTTGCTCATCGTCCCCTCCTGCTGCTCTTGCCTGTGTTTGCCCAATCGTTGTTCTGTGGGGGACAAAAGGGGCTGCTGAAGGCACAGAGTCTGGCTCTTTGTATGTTTTAAGTTTCTAGCAAAGGTCTCATATTATAAAGGAGAAACTGTGTGACAAGCAGTGGAGAGGGACGCCCAAACTCACACCAAGAAAGCCACCGGCAGCGTGGGACAGAAGTCTCAAGGTTTGGAAAAGCCACAAGATAAGAAGTACCTCTGGCTGCAGTCAGTGAAGGGACCAGTGGGACCACAGTGCCAGGAGGGGTGGCAGCCATTCACCCCCAGATGCTGGAGAGTCTGAAACCTGATTCTTATTATTCTTTTGGGGAGAAAACAGCTTTTTAAAATTGTCCATTACTTTCTGTCTCACACCAAGCAGGGAACAGCCTGTACTTTTTGCTTCTGATTTGCAAATATTAAAACCCCTCTTCCCACTATTGGTGACTCATGAAAGTGACTCATTCACCTCTAGATGGTTTTATTTCCTACACATTTAAAATACAAAGGAAAACAAAAACATATTGACCTCGTGAGGAAAAAAAAAAAAATAGCCTTTTCTCCTACTCATCAGCTTTTGCTTATAACACGGATTAAAGAAGAGTTCATCTCAGACTCCAGACACTAAATCGCTCCCCTGGGTGGTCTACAAAGCCAGGAAAGTGATGGCACAGGAGGACTCCTGCCCCGGCTGTAACCACATTACTCTCCCCACTAGAGGCTGCTGAAGCAAAAGCAACCTGACAGCTCTGCCTATGCAGGTGGCCACGGGCTTCTCAGCCCACCTGCAAGCAAAGCCAGAGCCCTAGAAAGTAAATTAGAAAATTGGTGGAAAAGAAAGATTACTTTGCAGATTGGTTTTGTGGGGGGTTTTATAATGCTGAGAGGCTCTGCAGTGAGTCACCGACTCACAGGGGCTCTACTTAACCAGGCAGTGGGGTGACAGAGGGTGGGAAAAGAGAGCACTGACACAGTCATGCACATACAGCTGTGTGGGAAGACAACGGGAAAAGATCACGGTGCCGTTCCTCAGGAGGTTACAGCCGCACAAAACACTTACCTTGCCCCACTGACTTGAAGGGCAGAGAAAGGGCTTCAAGCTGAAAGCACTGAAATCAAAGCAAGATGTCTGGGCAAGAGAAAAGGGAGCAACATTAAACCCCTGTGAAGATCCCAAGAGGATCAAGAGCTGAAGACTTGGAGGGTGCATTTCACTGAATCACTGCATGCACAGCTTTGTCAAGCCAATATTTGTGCCTTCATCCTCCTCTCCAGAGTCACACATCCAGCTCTCCTTAATGTACAACCTTTGTGCAAAGTGAGAAAAGGAATTTTTTTTCTTTTTGAGAGGATGCTACTGTTGAATAACTATCATTGCTCATTAGGATAACAAAGAGTTAAAAAACAGAGAAATTACACTGTCTGCAGCAGAGGTAATGTGACTGATTCTTATGCTTAAGGGAATCAAAGGGAGAACTTGTAGGTTAAGATAGCTGTAAATTCACCACCTCTCAGTGTCCTTAGCAAAGCAATTCTTCAGGTCACACATCACACTGAAAAGGAACAGGAGCCACAATCCCAGACACAAAGCTCTGGTGCAATTATACAGTTCTCATTCAAGGATCTCATTTCACTGCTAATCGAAAAACCCAACACCCTCCTGGCTAACAGCAACCATTGCTATTTCCCAAGCACAGGTAACACTTGGGGGTTTATTATTCCAATCCCCTTTTAAGTTGTAGATCTTCCCTCCAGTCAAGCATCAGAATGCCAACTATCAACAAGCTTATGTTTACTAATACTCTTGCACTGTGATAAGCATTGAATGGGTAAGTCTTTATGCAAAAAGGGAAAGAAGCATAAAGGAAAAAAAAAACCATTACGTTTTCCAACAGCACACGTTCTCTAACTACTGACAGCTGGGGGCAGGATAAATCTGTTTTCACAATGGATAGCAGCTACCACTTTCTTTGGTATCCTAAATTTAGAAACCTGTTTTTATCACCTGAGACAGTGTGATTTATTAGCAGAGATGGTATAGCTGGTATCCAACACTTGGCCAGTTGGCAGCCCAGGAGAAAACTCAAGAGCTAGGTCCAAACTCAGAGGCTGAGCCTCGTCTCTGCTTACAAACTTGGCTGAAGTCCCAGCTGAAGAGACAATATAGCAGCAAGTATCAGCAAAGAAGCTCCAAGCAAACTTAACGCACAGGAACTGTCCACCAGAGAGCCATAGTGAGGCTCATCCTGCATTATCGTCTGAAAACACAAATCTTATCATGGGGCTTGGGGGAAAAGGAAGAACATGCAATACTGAAACATCATTAAAATTAAGTGTGACCAGCTGCTTTCCTCCCCATGAGTTTGAGTAGTAAGTCTAAGATACTTGTGATTTCTGATTTACTGTAAGATGCCCGTGATACAGAGCTGGTTACTACCTTTAATCTTCCAGGCTCCAAAAGAGCTGCCAGAGAGTATTATTTTTAATGCACTCTCACACAGGGATAGAGTTTCCAAGGAAGCTGCCAAATCTAGCAAAGGTTTGCACTTTTCCTTTCCAACACTTTCTTAGAAAGCTGGAAATAACATTACCTTACTCAAGTGGCCATTTTAATTAATTTAGTTTTGCTTTAAATACAACAAACAAAAAGAAAGAAGAATGAAGCTGAATTTTTGGGCACTTAAAGCTGTCTCTTTAAACATAGAGCTCACCAAAGGCTTGACAGGCAAATCATAAAGATCTGTAGGAAGCCATTTTAAAAAGGGTACACACTGTCCAAGGCAGAGCCTGTATATTTCTTACTGCCCCAGAGCACATGGACCATAATCCTAGATGGGGCTCCCAGCTTACTGCAAGATAAACTTCAACAACGCTGGTTATTAACACTTTAAAAGCCAGAGCCTGTGCTCATCCAAGTAAATGAGAGCCAAGTTAGCCTTTATGTTGTATTCTTTGTCCTAGGAAGAATTATTTAAATCAAAATACAGCTGACAATTCATCTGGGCTATGGATGAGAAACTGCATACTTGCAGTTAAAAGCAGAGCTCCCAATACCTCCTGGCTGCTAAAGGTAGACCTCTCCTGAGCTAGTCACACAAGAACATCAGTGTCTCTCCAGGAAAAAAAAGAGATGAGATACCTCAGCAATCAAAGGAGGCAAATGCAAATCAAACATGTTAGTGGAAGGCAGCATTTCACAGCAGTTACTGCACTGAGGGGAGAGGAGCCAGGTCTCAGAGCTTCAACACCCACCTCTGCGACCAGGGAACCTCCTCCCTCTGCTCCCAGACTGGATGGAAAAGGAAGAAGAGTGTGAGGTGGCATTAATATGCAGATTGAAAGAGATAACTCAGCAGCCCATTCCAATTAACTCCACCCAAAACAAAACTATTCCAAGCTTTTAATGCCATAAGGTATGCCTGGGAAGTGCAGGAAGGCACAGCAAAGAACCTGTCATTTCCCACCTGCTCAGAGGCAAGCCCTGTCATTCACCACTTGATGCTTAGCCAGGTTTATCACCTACCTCTGGCTTCTCTTAGTCATTAGATAAAAAACTACACTAACCATTACTGCTGTCCAGGGCTGCAGAGGTCTCTTAACACTAGCAAATGCTATTAATGTAGTAAAGGAGAAACAGATTGCCTGGGCTGCCATCTCACTGACTGCTAGAGAGGCAATCCCCACATTAAAGGTGGGAAGGAGGTGAAATGCGTCAAGCACAGATGTTCAGGATATAGAAACGGTATTTTAACAAAGCTTAAAACAGACCCCAAGGTGTGTGTTTGCTGGTCCTTTTGCATGGGCCCAAACATCAGCCAGTGACATCTGCACACATGACAAATGCCAGAAAGGAACTTTCTGTGCTGGTGTATTTTTCTCAGTACATTAGTCATGCTAGAGCTGAACTGTCACAGCTCTTTTATTATTATTTACCAAAACGGTTATCAGACAGACTTGCACTATTAAATTCCTGTATCACAGAATTACTCTGATACCCAGAAAGTGCAGTATTATGGAAGTGTTGTTATTCCCCAGCTTGTCTTTCCTTCTCTCTTTTAACAAGGTTCTTTCTGTGCTGGCTGCCCTGCAGGAAACCACAGGAGTCAAGTTGTATGCACGGATCTCACCCTGCAGGCTTGAGGGGCTGCTGGCTCTCACAGCACTGCTCTCCTGGACCAGCCTCCACCCATTTAAACCAACTTATTTTTTGAACCTAAATAATTCAAAGCAGAACATAAGGTTTTTAAAGAATGCTTATTGTTTTTCCAGCAGCCATTTTATTTCCTACAACAGCCAACCTACACTAGTCCTTTGAGCCGACTCAATGAAGACAACACTGCTGTTTTCTTTACAGAATACTAATATGGTCTTTGGAAGCAAGATCCTAGACTGAAGCTCACAGAGGCGGCACAATCAGGCTTCTGCAGTGAGATGACAAAGAGGCAAAGTACTGTCTTGCAAGTATCCCACTGTTCCATAAATCCAGCATCTTGCCTGGCCTCTGTGCAAGACAAGAGAGACGTTCCAGTGGCAGAGAAACATGGATGGAAACACTACAACATGGCTGCTTTGTTGGTTTCTTCTGCTGAATCCCTGTACTCTTTGTTCACAAAAATGTGAGGATCACAGCCCTGGGAAATCGGCCTTCAGGAGCCTGCAAGGGACAGCCCTGCAAGTCAGTGCACATGCTGTCATCTCCAGGAAGAACCTGCTTGCACAGGGAGCAGAAGAGGTCTCAGCAGGAGAAGAATCTTCCCTAAATTGTTCAAAAGCTCACCAAATTAAGGCAACAAGCTGGTCAAATGACAGCCCACACCCTCAGTTCAGACATGCCTTCAGTCTTCAGTACAATCCCCCCAAAGAAGTTTAACTTTCAGCAAAGCCACATGAGACGATCCTTCCACACAGGATGGCTTGGCTTCTCTCCCTGGCCAGACCATCCCGCCCCATCCCTCGCCTCAGGACACATCACATGGCACAGCAAGTCCATTCAGGGATGCAAATGAAAACTAACTTTTCAAAATAAGATGTGGGGGGTAAAGGAATTGTTTTTTCAGGGAAAAATATTTTCTTGAGTGGTCACCAATTGTAAAATGGGGGCCCACAGCAAACCCAATACTGACCACCTCCAACCTCCTCTGAATTCACACAGAGTCACTAATTTGGGTCTTAATGACAGCAGCAGGAACTGGGAACTGCCAGCTCTTTTCTGCAGCTTGTCTCTGGTTAGAATTATACCACAATAACAGCAATGCATCTCTAAGTCTCTCCTTTCTTTATCCCCACATACAGGTATTTTGAGGTGCAGAGAGGTGAAACGCCTTGGTATCTGCACAGGAGAACTGGGAACATCAAGTACAGGGATTTATCTCCACTAAGCCCTGCTGTGACTAGTAGACCATGCTGTCTTACTTTACCAAGCAGATTTCTGCAGTGTTCAGACACTGTTCTCCTGCAGAGATTGCTGCAAAGGAGATAATGGGGACAGAAAGTTCCTCACACTCTTTGGGAGTGGCCCACCACTATGCACATATCCAAATCTAGAGTAACAAACAGAGAGATGGTTCCTGTCCCCCTGCACTTCACCTGACTGCAGTGGTCCTGGCTCCCTCAGGAAACTGGATAAAAGCAGCAATAAAACTGCCCAGGATACCACTTTGCTGGCAGTAGAGGAACGGCCATTAGCCAAATGATTACTTCATTTAATATTTGTTTACAGCTGCTGGAGATTTCCCAAGGTTAGATGCTGGTTAATCAAACCATGGAGCACCATTCAGCACCTGCCCCACAAAGTTTAAAAGCCAGCTCCAAATAAAACATACGGACTTGTACCAAAGCAATACTGCAAATCATGCTTCCAACACTATTTCCCGTGCTTCTCTTTTTTCCTTCCTTTCTGGTACATCACCACCCACATGAAAGCCAAAAAGAGACCGTAGTACCTGGTTACACAAGGGGAGCCCATTACAGTAGCAATTTCAAAGCTTGTTCCATAATCCAGCAAAATTTTTCAATCCAGAAGTCTCATTATAGATTGACTGACACATCTCCCCATCCCCACAGCCGTCCATCCACTGCTGCAGCAGCCTCATCAAGTGCAATGAGAACTTTGCTGTAGCATGTCCCTGGTGCATTAGCTGGAATCATTACATCCAGCTGCACAACATAAAACTACAGGAAACAATTTCATTAGGGTCCCATTAGGCTTAGACTGGGTTGGTCTTTTCACATGCAAGAGCACAACAGGGAATAGCTTTGGGCAATAATTTGAATGCATTGCTAAAACCATTATCTAAACGACAGATTCATATTTACAGGCACAGGCTTCCACCCATCTCATAGCAGCCCTCACTGGCACTTTGGGATCTGGTATTTAAAGCATTTGGTGCTGGCAGCAATGCTCCTCCAGGCTCCTCCAGGAGCTTTAGGCAGCACAGGGACATGAGGGTCATTCATACAAGTCCACTGCTTTTCAAATAATCCCTGGAAGCTGCCACTAGGCTGGGGAAGGGCTCAAAGAAAGAACATCTCCTGAAAATCAGCCCTGTTTCGCTTTGTGCTTTGCAATTCACAATTGCCCATGCAATTACTGGTCCACCCTGACCCAGCAAGAAATCTTAAAGTCACAAGTTCTTTATTATGCTGATTCAGGGTAACCCAGTATGGGATATGGCACAAGTCCAATGATCCAAGCTCAAGAGATTTTGATTTTTTAAAATGATGCTTCAGTGTATCCATTCAGCTAAACAGAAAGCCCTGTGTCATCATAAAGCTGTGATGATATTCTGGAAATACGGTCTCACTGGAGGAACACATTGTAATTTTATATCCAGCTATTTAAGAAGATGAGGCCATGCCCTGAGTGACAGACACTTTGATGAAACAACACATGAATTAAACATAATTGTACTAGAAAAACAGTAAAACAGAACTAATCATTGAGGCCCCTGTGTTGTACCACGAGCAGTGACATTTGCATTGGCACAGGGCATTCCCATCCACAGAGCTCCAAATCCTCCACGTATATCAGTAATTAAACAGTCTGTCACACAGCCAGAAGGAGACAGGTTTTGCCACATCCAGTTTTGCAGAGAGTGAGGTCAAGATCCCACCACAACCCATGGAACCCCCGGCTGCCTGCGTGGCCCCGTGTGCTCCCTCCTGTCTGGGCAGGGACAGGGGTTTCACCTCCTCTTTGCTCCTTGGAATGGCCACCATGCCCTTTGCTTCATTAGGCTATCCCCAGTGGAAAAGATACTGCATGCTCCAACTAGATTCCTCCCAAAATTCAAACCTATGACCTGCAGCCATAGTCTTACTAATGTATACTCCCTCATAAAATTAAGATGCAATCCTACACTGGTCTGCCTGCTATGAACATGTCTCTACATGCGGTGTTGTCCATATCCATATTTAACCTAATAAAGAGAATAAAACTGGGTTCAGGAAGCTGCTTTCTTCTACATTTCCATGAAAGCTGGATCTCAAAACCCTTCTTTATGTCAACAGCAGATAACTGTTTCACAGACTTCATCTAGCAGGGTTGGAAACTAACTTAAAAATGGCAGATGGAAGCATTAAATATTTACTGGACTGGAATGCATTGATTTCAGAAATTAACACTATGCAAATTACTTCTGTGTGAACAGTAATTAAACAGTCACAGTCCAGACCAGGTTCTGAGTAAACTGCAACTCTTTTTGTAAAACATATGTATACATAAAAATACTAACACTTGTCTACTGATTTCCATCTGCACACACCAAATTGCTCTGTGATTATGAATTAAAATTAATTAAAACTTTGGAATGGTTTTCCACATAAAGTTGGAACAGTAGGAGCCCCTGTGATGGGCACTCAGGCATCACGCCAGTTAAGCTTGCAGGGAGCAGGAGTAGCTGATGCATTGCTTTAAAATACCAATGACTTCGTGACCTCATGGTCCCAGCACTAGTAATGCTGGGACTGAGTTTATGATAACAGTGGGATTGAACTGCAGCAGGAAACCATGAGAAAAGTGCAACTGATACTGCCAGGACCCTTGCAGGCTCCACACGTGATCCAGGAGTACAGTCGTAAATATCATAAAGCTGCTGTTTGCTTCTGAGCTTACTTGTCCATGTGGGAATAGATTTGCTCAAGAGATATTGCAATTTTATTCCCTCAAGAAGAGTATTAATCTTCAACTTGTGCTATTGCATGACCAGCAATGAGACTCACAGAGTCTTTAATAGACTCTTTTTAAAAGAAAACATGTTTTAACTCTGCTTGAAAAGTAGCTTCTTTTTCCAGAATTACAGGTCTTCCTTTCAAACACTGCCCAGTAGCCTTTCCAAGACTCCTTTCCCATTCACTGTACCTTTGCACTCAGGATATCAGAAAGGTAGCATGTCCTGTTTGTTAAGGCAATAGCAGAAGCTTCATTGAAGGTAATGGTTGATGGTACATTACTGAACTGGAAGCACTGGGCACCATTCAGCAATCTTTCCTTCTTCAGCACAGACTGCTATACACTGTATTTTGCTACCAAAGCTGGGTTTATTCCATACTCTGACTCCATCACTGCTTTTTTACTTTCTCTCTTCCCCCAAAACATATGTACTTAAAAACCCACCAGAAATGAACAAACCCACCCACACAGGGATGGCGGGTGTGCAAGGCAGACTCTAAGCTCTTCTTGTGTCTGTGCCGAGCGAATGGCAGCAGCCCCCCCACAGACTGCCCTCAGCAATAAGGAGCTTATTGTCATTTTATAGGCGATGCTGGGCTTTGCTCTGGTGGTCAAGGGGGCACAGAGAGGCTGCTTCCCCCCAGCAGCTGGGGTTTGATGCTCACCCCACCATGCTGTGTTCCCACTGCAGCTGTGTGCCCGGGGAACGTGGAGCTGGCTCCACAGCAGCACCAGCATGCACAGCACAAACCCCAGCTGAGGCACTGGGCAGAGGAGCAGAAATCAGAGGCCTCCTCTGGTTTAGCCCAGCCAGGTGAGGACAGGGTGCTGCTGAGAGGGTAGGAAAGGGGTCGTAGGTGCAGGTGAGCGGTGGTAGCCTGCACAGATGCAGATGGGCTGGCAAGGCTATGTTCATTTTGTTGTGTGCACATGCACACAGGCTTCCTTTGTCTGCTTTGTCCCTTTGTGTCCCATTCCAAGGTGCAAATTGGGTTCATGTCCCCAGGAAATCCTAGGAGTTTGTGAGCGAGTTTGCAGAAGGAGATGAAAAGAAGGCGGCTGCCAGGAGACTTTAATGAGAGCTACTTCTACACTCATGGTACAATTAAGAGTCACATAATGAAACAGAGGCTGGTTTGTTTGTTTTTTAATGAGCTCTATTTATATTTGACTTTAACTATCCTCATTCATCTTCTCTGAATCAAACCTCCACTGCTGAAATCTTGTGCATCAGAGTTAATAAAGGACAGCTATAATCTGATTTACCATATCATTCCAAACACAAATGTACTCACAGGAGAGGCTGATAGTTTACAGCAGCAATGTTTAAAGCAGAAGAATTGACAGCAAATTGAACATAACTTCTCAGCTGCCTTGCAGAAGGCTGAAGTAAGTCCATAGACTTGTCTGAGGTGTTTTTTAACATGTTATTGTAACACTAAGAGGTTAAGGCTCATGTCAAAGCTAGGTTTATGCTTCACAAACTGGAAGCTGGTGGAAAGCAGGTGCCTTATCTGATAGATTTCATCTGGCTGTTAGGGATGCCTGAGTTTCAAGATGTCAGAGAGAGTGGAAAACCAGAGGAATCGCATATGAACCAACTCAAAGAACACAAGATCCTCAAGCTTTTTACCTTCAATAATGCAGAAAAGAAAAAAAAAACAACAAAATAAATCAAGAGAGTTCATGGTTTACTCTGAGTAGAGGATTAAAACAAAAATCAGCATTATTATTCCCTTGATTTCTCCCCTTCCTTAAAATAGAGAAGCCACTGATTCCAGCATAGCCAGAAATGTGAAATGGAGGTTTTCTCCTTGGAGGAAGAAATTTTGTCCCTTTTTCCATATTTAAGCTTTTAAACAAAGAGAGCTTCATTCTAGAGGAGCAGCTGTGTAATTAAGACAATTTCAGGATGAACAGTGTGATTCAAGAGCCAAATACTATCTTAATTATATGCATTAATATTCTGCTAGGAAGATGCTTATCAAAAAAAAAAAAAAAGAAAAGATAATTCATGTTATTGCACAAGAAAGGCCACTAAAAATATAAAAATAACAGAGAAGGGTGACAGTCCAAGACAGGGCAGGTCACTGCATGCTGTGAAAGCAGCTCCCAGCTGCAGAGGAAGCGCCCAACAAGCAACAGAGAACACGCCTTTCTGAGCAAGCAGACAGTGGCCAAAAGTCAGCTGTCCTCAGAGGTGAATACTGAATGAGGGACTTCTGTGTCAAAGGGGGAGCTGCCCTGGGGCTGTACCAGCTACTTGGGAAGGATTCTTGGCTGTGGTCTGCTCTAATTTTTTGTGAAGAAAATCGAAAAGGAGTGTTTTCACAGAAACAGGCAGCAAAGCGAGAGCCGGAGATCGGGACAGGCGGGTTAGAGAGAAGAGCCTCTTGGCTGGATTGGGCACTGGGATGCCATCCTGTTGTGGGGACACACTTCAGTCCTCATCTACAGACCACCCCCATTGCCAGGAGGTGGGCGAGGGGCATGTCTGACCCTCTGTGGCTGCCTGGAGGAGCCTGGCTGGCAGATACAGGGCAGCCAGGGCACAGGGGACAGGAGCAGTGTGGGTGAGGAGCTGGGGAGCAATGTCTGTCACTGCCCCAACGGGACTGAGCATCCCTTGTCAGAGCCACAGTGTGGCCCCACACTGCTCCTCCACCTCTAACCAAGGCTGCACGGCAAAACCACAGCATCAACTGATCAAGAGAGAAAAGAAGGGATTTCCTTGAGGGTTAGGAAGCCACAACTAGGTGTGGAACTCCTGATTCCCACTATGAACAAAAAAAACCCCCCCAAAGTCTCAGAAAAGCCAGAACTGCCTTGCTTGTATTGAAACACTGATTTGAGGGAGTTTGCAATTGTACAATGGCACGAGCCCTCTGGTCTCAGGTGCGCGAGGTGAGACTGGGGATTTCTGGCTCACAGCCTCACCAACGGGCTCTGTGCTCCATCAGCCCCAGGAAGAGAGGCAGGCTCCATGTGTGAGTGGGAGATCTCCAAGGAAAACCCAGGTGCTGCAGGGAATACAAAAGGGCAGGGCAGGGAATACAAAAGCATCGCTCCTTCTGCCGAATGGGCAAGGAGCCAGAGTCGTGCAGAGGTGCTGTTCAGGATGAGACTGCAGTGCAAGGGCAGAAATGCCTGAGCTGGCTCACAGCAAGGCTGCAGTGTGGCTGCAGCAACCACGCAGGGGATGGGCAGGGCCAGTGTACCCAGCTGAGAGCCCCACAGGTAAAAAAGGACTGCACACACCTGGATGAGCTGCTGTGGTCCTACCTGTCATGGAAACTGGGTCTCAGCTGAACTCCACCCTGGGCTGTGACCAACGAGAAAGTGCTAATGTCCCAGATGGTGCTCTGCATTTTATGGTGGTTTTGGGTACAAAACACCACCCAGCTCTCCAGCTAGACCAAGTTAGAATCAGGTCTAAATCATCACGGATAGTTTAATGTTTGGTTTTGCAAAAACAGAGCTCAGTGAAGAGCCACAGAGACACGTGTGTTATGCAACGACAAGGAGAGGCTTTAGGTCTGTTCTTGCCCCCCCCCCATTTTTACTTGGAGACCCTGAAGTGCCATGAGAGGGCATGCAGAAAAAAACCTAGCCCTCCTGCCTTTTGATTCTCACCAGGAAGCATGAGCTACAACCCTTCTCTCTGCAACAGAAATAATTTTCCTATCTCAAACTGGTTTAAAACACTATGCCTTACAAATGGTTAAGGACTCCAAATGACATGCGGCAGAAATACAGTAACTTGGCTGTCCTGGGGAGAAATGCTCCATTCTGCATACAGCAGAGAGAAGGGCAGGTTGAGGGCTGAGCTACCACTTAGCAGAGTCATTTGTCCAAATTCTCATGTTCTACTAAGCCACAGACCATGGTGGTGAGGAACAGCTACTCAAATCCTCTGCTGCAGAACAATTTGGATGCAGAATCAAACTTCACCTTCACATCAGTCCCATGATCCAGTGCATGAAGCCTGTTATGCTGCACAGGGAAAGCAGCAATGTTTTGCCTTAGGACTGGAATGGCATCCTGTGGTCCAGTGACTCCAATGTTTCCTTCTCAAAGCAGAAAACTCACAAGTGCCTTCCACTTGGGTCTCAGGAGCACAGCACAGGGATGGGATGGCATGGGATGGGATGAAATGGGATGGGATTCATCCGTGGATGCCTACATCCAAGGGATGCAGGCAGTTCAGTAAGCGGACCCCAGAAATTCCATTTTAATCTCTAAAAGGTTTAGGAAACATTTCTCTCACCCATCTTAGGAGAGCTTCACCTGCATCTTTCGACACTCCAGAGGTGGAGAGGTGTTTCAGACTTTGCCTCCTGCAGCTTGTCACACACAAGGCTAACAGCCCCAGTGCCATCCCCTGGGGAGATGGAAGGCCACCCATCTCACAAACAAACCTGGGATTGTTACTCAGCTACACAGAGGGCCAAGGTCTCATTAATCAGCATTGACTTTTACAACAGAGACCATGAGATATGAGTGATACAAAGATGGATAAATTCCAAGAGGATTAGGGAGCAAAAAAAAGCTGTGGGGAATGGTTGTTTTGTTTTTTCTTATTCTGAGTTTTCCTTGTAAAAAGAGACTATTGATATTTTAATTCCTTTTTCTATTAGAATGGGGAAAATTGCAGTAGGTCTTCTGCCATGTATCTAAATTGCAAAGTGCTACACACCACTGAAATGAAAAGAGGATATTGGACTGGCCAGTCTCCAGTCAATGGATTCGTGTATGGACCTGAAGGTTACGGATCAGGAGGGGTATTGCTGAAAGGGTCTGGCTTAGCTTTGGTTCAGAGGATTTCCAAAAAAATGCAAAGGTCCACCAGTTGTCTGCCTCTACCAACACAGGGTCAAGCTCATGATAAAATAAACCATCTGCTCTTTCAGACTTTCATCCCAAACCAGAATAAACCTGTTTTGATGCTCTTGTGGACTTGGCTCCTTCCACATGTCTTTCATGTGCTCCAGTTGACATCATCAGGCACTCACACTCCTTGGATGAATTCCTCAGGCATTGACCAGTGGGATTCTGCCTTAATTCATTACTCTTTTCTATATGGCAATGCCAACAGCAGAAACAGCTGCCCTGGTTTTGAGCACTAATTAACCTTACTTCTCACTTTCATCTCTACTCTGTTGCTGATCCCTAGGAAAGGGTCTTTGGAATTCAACAGAGAAAGCCAAATCTAGTTCTGAAGAGGTAATCCACTGGCAATGACAGTGGAACAGGGCACGAACAGCAGAAGGGGAGCAGATCCTGTACTTAATCCCAGCCCAGAAGCAGATCCTCCACCACCACCTCAACATCCACATTCCTTCCAGGGTGAACACGGGAGAGTCACACTCACATTGAGCTCTGGGGTCTCCTTTCCTTTTCCCTTCCCAACCATTAGAGGGAAGAAGTGTTAACATCTGCAATCTGCATCTGCTGAAGAGGAATGAGAACACTAAATGTATGTCTGTGACAACCAGGCAGGGCAGGAACAACCACCTCCCTTTATTTAAAACCTTTATTTAAAGGTTTTTATTTAAACCAAGTCAGAAAACCCCATCACCTTCGGTGTGGTTTTCCAAAGCACAACATACAAATGCTCACAAGCGCTACGAGCCCCAGAACAGCTTTCCTCTCTCCTCTTGCCATCCTGCTAATCGTGATGTCTGGGGCTATAAAAAGGCACAGCACAAGAGCATGTCTCTCCTTCTGATCTGCTTCCGTGTTTATAACCATGGCTTATCTAATGACACTTAGGAAGTGTTACCAAGGAGACTATTTGCATCTTGCACAATGTTGCTAAAGCAACACTGCTAAATTAGATGCAGCGCTCTTAGCCTTCACCTACTGCATTTGCATTGCTATTAAAATGGAATAGTCACAGGCTTAAACTATATTTGGGTCATTCACTCATCCAAACACCTGAAAATAGTCCAATGACAGCAGCAATGGAGTTTCCCCTAAAAATCTACCACATCTAGGTCTCCATCTCTTATATGTATTTCTAGCTTGCCCCTCAATGTGACCTGCAATCAAAACAAGCCATCTTTCATGCTGCAACCTTCCTCCACAGGACATGTTTTCCCTATATGTTTGGCTTTTATTTGAATGCATCAGGAGATTTTAACTGTCATAAATAATTACAGCATCTTAGCATTTGATGGAGCACAGCAGAAGGCAATTTGTAAGTAGCATTAATTTTTGAGGCACAAGATGGCTCAGAGGCACTGGAAATGCGACAACTTGCCTGGAGTTTATGGGTCAGCTGTTCATCCTCACCCTGAGTCTTGGTTCATCTGTAAAGAGTCACCATTCAAGGGCTTCAAGATGGCCCATGGAAAAATTATACAGCTAAATAATAATTACTTAGTTTACCCTAAATAAAATGGTAAAATACTCATTAAGGAGATGATAATAAACTAGAAATAATTTTAAACTATAAGTTACTAGCTATAAACAAAAATAAAGGCCAGGGGCTATTTTAGGTGATGTTACAGAATAAATTAAATATAGAAGCTCAAAAGACTACTGGTAGGAGGGAGAGTGAGCAACCAAGAGGTGGGGTGGCAATGGTTTCCAAGGCAATTAACAGCTTCTCTAGAGTTTGGACATTTGTCACTATAATAAAAATCATAAAATTCAAATAGCCCCCCTGCACACAAACACATTAATGTAGAAACACGGACAACTGTCAGGAACTTTACAGGAAGTATTACAATTGTGTGACAAGGTATTATATTTATTGTACATATACAATAAATATAATTTGACTGTGTTCTCCATGATACTAAGCAATGTCACAAGCAAAGCCACTGGGCTCTTTGAGCTCCAGTATTCTGATGCAAATCTAGAGCAACGCATTACCCCCAAAGTTTTCTGTTCTGATGGTCTAAGCAGTACATTTTGGTCAACGACATGTAACAATAAAATACCATCCCACCAACACCCAGATGGAACTCTGCATCACTATTTAATATGTTTATTCAAAAAATAACTCTTGCTTTTAACACTTTCAAATTTACAAGATAAACTTAGGCAAGGACATAAATACTTGGCACCTGTCACTGAATTCAATCAGCTCCCTGAATCAGAGCAAAAGCACCCTGTTCCATCTCTGCTGCAGTGTGTAATATGGTTTGGGTGCCTCTTATTAATAAATCCTTGCTTTAGCCCAGAAGCACTACTAAAAAGCACACCTGGGAGCATTTTACTATATATAAACCCTCTGTTCCAACAGGAAATTTGATCTGCCTACAGAATCTAACCACAGGAAGGTAACTCCTTCCTGCTGAACAGGCTACAGCACAAGAAAGCCCATGTCCAGAGAGCATTTCACCTGCCAGCGCTTGTAATTGCTTATGTCTGGGAATTTAAGATGGAATACCAGCATCTGGACTGATAAAGAATTTCCTAGCAGTATCAGGCTCCAGGTCAGCCTATTTCAGGATGAGGGGATGACACAAGCTCTTTCTTCCCTCCCTGCAACAGCTGTGGTGAGGTTCAGTTCCTCAAGTTTTATCATTGCTTTAGCTCCTCCATGAAAAGGTGTGATAAAGGCACAGAAGAAGATTTCTGCAGTTGGCCATGGCTGTAGAACACGTGTACCCACCACCATGCTCCACTGAGGTGGCTGGACATGTGCCAGCAGGGTGCTGGTGGAGAGCTTCCTCCAAGCCACGTGGTAGGGAAGACACCCTGCAGCAGGTGAGCTGTGCTGGGGTGTGAACAAACACCCAGTCTTCCTAACTCCTCTCATATAGCAAAAAGAGGATGGTTCAAGTCTCATGGGGCTCCAGCTCTACCACAGCCATACTCCCTCATGCCTCCTCCTATGGCCACATAAGAAAACTCTGTGACAGCTCAGAAAGTGATCTTCAGTCCTCTGTGGAAAGGGTTATTTGTGTCCACACACACAGGCTGCAGAAGGTCCTTTTTAGCTGCCCCTGCTCCAGGGGAGCTTTTCCCAGGACCCAGCGCTCCTCGCTGGCTTCAGATACCCCATGTGAAACAGGCCAGGGGGATCTCCAAGGAAAGGTCAGAAATGAGGATTTGCATTACCAGCAAGGCACAGAGAGGGGAGGAAAGGAACCTCCCTGCCTACCAACCAGCTCCTCCTTCTCCCATGAGAAATAAGATCAAAAGGAAAAAAGAGGCTTTCTCTGTGCTAGTTGTGCCTCTGTGAAATTTTCTAAGGACTTTCTGTTGGTTTTGGATCAGGTCCTAGACCCATGTGGACAGAGCTCGGTGTGTCTGGATTATTTATTAGCAAAAGGGTTCCCTCTGCAATCAAGCATGTAGAACACCTTATTAAAGCATGCTCTGCTCTGTATCTGACCCGATGAAGCTGGCATGAAGAAGTTCTCAGCACTCCCTCAGAAATGCTGCTAGACTGCGAATTGTCATTACTTCCCTCATGTCAGTTCCTCCATGGCCTTATCTAAACTATGTCATAAATCTTCTGGGTTTTCTCTGAACTCTCCTCCTCCTAGTGACATTCTGTACTTCTGAATAATGCTGTCTCCATATGAATTACAAGGGACACAGTAATAATGCTCCAGCAGGAGCAAGGGAAGCAGTGGGAAAACAGCTAAAAGCTACATCAAACTGTTTTCTTACTTGTAATCTTCTGTCATATGAGGAGCTGGAAGATTAGATAACGAGACTATTTATAGCAGCATTGCTGGATGTGTATCACAAAACCTTTATTGTAAGACCACGGCAAGTATAAAATTTTAATTTTGCCTGCTACTTCCCCGTGTCACAGCTTCATTTGCAGCAAAGCATTTTTTCTTTTGCAGTGGGGTTATTAATAATGGATGTAGCATTAACATTGCCAAATTCGGAGTTCACCCTCAGTCACTGCTCCCACCCATCAATCTGTAATTTCTCCTCCTGGGCTTCATGTTGGACTGACAACAGGAGACTGACAGTGTCTGCTCAGCCACCAAAAACACTTTGTGTGGGCAGGAGCAACCAGAGCTCACTGCATTCACTGCTACAGGTCCCACCAGCACGACTTCTCTGCTTGAAACCTTAAGCTACTTTTAACCTCTCTGCTAAGCCCTCCAGTACACAACCTGTAGGGCCTGAGAACAGCTATCCAGAGGAAATGCACAGAGCACCAGATGATCTCCACCCAGCAGATGGTAAGAACTTTCTTTCACAACTAATGCAAGGAAGATTTCAAGCAGAGGAGCAAAACTCTCAGCTGTCAGTGCTTATCTCTTAGCATCTCAACTCTAAACCTTATTAAAAAAAAAGTATTCATGGTTTTAATTAGGGAGAACTTTTTGCACCTTTATTTTATCTCATGCTTGTTAAGGATGTGATTGTTGAGGGGTCATACCATTAAAACAGAAACACTGAATGATATACAGAAATGGGAGTAGGAATGCAGAAATCCGGTACTAACATCAGAGGTAACCCAGGTTCTTCATTATGCTTTTACTGCATTTTTTAATAAAGAAAGTACATTTCAACTACTTCTCCTCTTTCTGTATTTGATGAACATAATCAATTAGTGAGGAACACTTTTTCTTTTCCATTTTCTGTCACATCTATTGAAGTGACTCACTCACTCACGTAAGACACAGATTCTGTTTGCAACATTTACAGTTACTTGTGTCCTGTCTTCTATGACTCAATATTTCTATGGGAAACCATCGCTTCCCTTCCTGCCTAGTAAATACTTGTTAAGTATAAAAAATAGGCATTCATCACAGACAGAAATGATCTTGCAAGATAGATAGATATTTAGAAACACAATGGCACCAGTTACCCAAATCAAAGAAATCATGAGTAATACCAATACAATTAATGCTATATTAAAGAGATATCCCCTAAGGAGAAGATTTGAACTAACCTTCTGATGAAAATATGGAACCTGGATGGTAAAAAAGTTCTGTGTCTATATCTGCTTGCCTTATCTGTCCTTTGTCTCTTCAGAAGGCTCCAGGCTCTCTCTTTGCTAACCCACTTCTAGCTATTGACAGTGGCAGCAGTTAGTTACACAGCACCCCAGTCACTGCTTCCCAAGCCCTGGTGCTAGACATAGGAAGTGTTGTGGTCGTACCATAAAAATTATGAGATTAAGTCAATCGGGAATCCCTGCCTACACCCATGCAGGAACATCTGGAAGTGTCAGTGTTATCAGTGTGAAACTCAAACACTTAATACAAAGGAACAATAGAGGAGGGAGACTCCACAAGCAATGTCTGTACTTTAGAATTAATTTTTATTAAAATGTTATTATTGCGGGTTTTTTTAAAAAAAAAGTTTACATGAAGTGGGGTTTTTGAAACTAAAAAACCTTCCATGGCATTTTATCTCTGAGGCTGGAAAAGAACTATTAATATTTACTTTTCAAAATTTTGCATGAAACAGCCCTACAGTTTAACCTGACAGTTTTCTGAGAGCTGAGATTCCTTCTCTATGCCCCAGCAAAATGTTGAACTGAGGTGGACTAATGGAGGATTGTATAAACATAAGACCATCATGGCATCCTCTGCCCTATAATTTTAAAACAAAATCCTATTTTAATCCTGTACTTGAAAGGCCAAATAACCAAAAGTGTAAACATGACCTAGCACCATCTCGAGCTCCCCATGAACAAATGGAGATGAAAACCTATCCCCACCTCAATTTTAACCACAGTTTTGCATCAGCCCAGATCTTAGTATGGGTAAGTATCCAAGTGTCTGCCCTCCTCTCCAGCCACTCAGCTTAGCAATGCCCTGGTTAGCCAGGCTAAAAGGTAGCCCAGACTCATGGATACCTCGCACTCACAGGAGAAGCTTTAACCACTGTTAGACCCTAACTTTCAGTTAAAATTCAACTCTCATCCCCAAAACTATTTTGGTATTTGAGGCACAAAAGTGAGCACCTGCACGGTGCTGTGATTAAAGTGAGAAACTACTTTGAGATTTGGCAGTTCACAGCACAGCACTGAGCACCTGCACACTGCTGTGATTAAGGTTAATCTTAGATCAACCATGTCTAGATGGAGACAATCCTGACATGCGAGTGTTGTGGATCCCACTCCTTGAGACAGCTCAGAGCTGGATTACTCAGATGTCCTAAAATTTCAAGGCAGACCAAGTCAGAGCACGTGTGGATCCCCCGCTTGAAATAAGTAGCCACCATGAAGTAAAAGCCACGCTGTAAGTAAAACAACATGTACTTACGTACTTGCCACAGGCAACAATTTCAGCCACACTGAAGTAGCTGGTTCCTGCAATTATCCTAGCAGCAGTAGGTAAGAACAGCTGCCAAATCGGAAATCTTGCAAGCCCCTGTATTAGAAATCTTCCCAGATATGGGAATATCCCTAAAACCTGCTATTTCAACAGTCTAGGAAACCAAAGGAAGCGGGAGCTACTTAGGCTTCTGCCATTGGGAGGTCACTGTAAGCAGAGAGAACCTGCTTTCTCTTACTCAAAAAGAGCCCACAAATGGAAAAGCAACTGTATTTGTGAAAATCACAGTGTGCAGGAGACACAGTCACACCCAAGAAAGGCACAGGGACCCAGTTACAATCTCTTCCACCTCCCAAATAAAGCCTGGATGTTCTGTGTGTGACTTGACACTGACATGGCAATGAACCACTCTGTAAACAACCGGGCAGGGATACTCATGATAAGGAGGACGGATCTAGCTAGAGACCAGCCAACACCAGAGCAGGCTCTATCCCTCCATCTACCACTGCAATGTCTGAAAAACCCAGCTGCACTTTTCATTGAAGTTTTAAGTTCTCATTTCAGCACTGTCCTTATCAGCTAAACACAGGTAGCCTTAGGAAGACACTCTTTGGAAGTCAAAATGAGAAGGGGAAATGTGTGGTCTTTGTCTGTCACAAACTTCAAAGGATTCTTCTTTCATGACTTCCTCCAATCTCCCTTAAAATTGAACCCATTTTAGCATCCATAGCATCCATCAATAATGAATTCTACTGAGCAACTACCTACTGCAGATGGCTACAGTCACATTTTGTTCATTTGATATCCTCCTAATTCTTGTACTAAAAGAGACAGTGAAGAGTTGAGCTCTGCCTCTTCTTTACTTGCCTGTCATTTCCATCCTAGTTGTCTCTTTTTCCAGAGACAAGAGTCCTAGTTTATTCAATCATTCCTTATATGAAATTAATCCACGCTTATGACCATCCTCGTTGCCTCTGAATCTTTTCCAGTTTTTCTGTATCTTTCCTGAAATTTTGGAAGGGGAAGAACCAGAACTACACATAGTATACACATTTACACAGCAATCTATTAATGGTGCCTATTTTCCTCTGTTTGGCTTCCCTTATAATTTCTAGTATTTAATTTGCTTTTTTAAATTACTACTGAGCCTGGCATTAATATTTTTAGCTCAATCATCCAACTGATGTCTTGGTTCCTATTGGTTTTCAAAAGTAGCCTTTCTTGCACTTGAGAAATAGAGAGAATCACCCATGGGCAAGAAACCACATGATTTCCTGGGAAATTTGTGAAAACCTGCAGCAGTACCTGCTCCACCAACAGGCTTCATCACCTTATGAAACAGACAATGGGAAAGGAAAAGTAAGATCAATAAATTGCTGTGTTTGGAACACTGAGCAATTTAGGCAGTTTAAATGCAATAAATCAAAGTTCAGTAGCTTGGGAAAAAATCTAGTGCTTGGGAGAAGGTCATATAAACCTGAGAGCCTCAGGCAGGAGAAACTTTATACCTACAACCCAGACATACTGACAGGTCAGAGGGAGACAAGCATATCCAGGACAGAGTAAAAGCAGAAGGGCAGGAAGCAGGAGGCATCCTTCCAAGCCTTGAATGATGAAACTTCTGACCCTGTAAGGCTGGAAGAAAATAAAATAAAATAATGCTTCAAAGAAGAACCAATTATGACAGCGATGGGAGCTGAGGTTATCTCACAGTATCACTGTTGGTATCCCCCCAGTGCACTGCTTGTGATGCCTAAAAATGCTTGTAATGCACCCCAACTTCTAACCCCTATGACCATCTGTTGCTGATAACCTTTTACTCCCCCCTTAGTTTCATCTAGTGAGTGCACAAAATGGAGCTGGCAGCAGGACAGTCTTTCAACAACATACAATTATTGAAATGCCTGCACCAGCCAGATTACTATCTATCTTCCACGTGTATTTCAGAAGCTCATAAAGCACCAGTGAAATGGGAGAAAAGTCTGACATGTTTATGTGTCAGTGGGATATAATGTTTGGAACAGCAACTGCAAAAATGCAGGCAAAGACTGTGTAATCCTCACTGGTACCCTCCGTGGGCCAGGGAAAGCAGGAAAGCCTCTGCCTTCTTGGTCAGGTGCTGCACAACAGGCTGCCAATCTGGGGGCTGCAGCCAGAGAGGTGGTAACACCTTCCAGCAAACCACTGCTGACTCTGCAGGTGTCCCAGCAAAAGAACAGACTAAGAACTGTTCTGTTGAGGTGCCAGTCTGCTTCATGTGATACTCTGAAGGTACAAACCCCAGATGATCCTACAGACATCACCCAGACCCATGAGTAAAAGCTATCTGGATGAATGAGCAATAAGTACAGGCTACCATGGGAGCACCCAGCACAACATGACTAAGATCTTGATGGGAGCCTCCGGATGCCGCTGTTATACAAATAAAAAAGAATAACCCATGAGTAATCAGCCACTGTTGAAAAGAGGATCCCTGGCAGTGGGGCTGTTTCTGTAATACTGCGCATGCGTTCTTTTGCATAAATATCATAGGTGCATTGACCTAGGAGAAAATCAACAGGAAGAAATCCTGCTTGCTGCCACTCACCATGGAAATCTACCTTTCAAGGCAACAGGGGGCTCAGGAAGGAGCACCAAACCTGAGTAGGAGGCTGGAGGAGAGGACTTAAGAGAGAAGACAGTAATA
This sequence comes from Corvus cornix cornix, assembly GCF_000738735.6. Taxonomy (NCBI): domain Eukaryota; kingdom Metazoa; phylum Chordata; class Aves; order Passeriformes; family Corvidae; genus Corvus; species Corvus cornix. The sequence continues at coordinate 12,339,546 of NC_046336.1, forward strand.
CTTCTTAGCTTTTACAATGTAATATTGATCTGCTGTCTACAGCAATGGCTAAGCCTTCTTGAAGCTGAGGACACAGAGACAAGTAAGGATAAAGAGCTGCATCTCCATGGAGCACAGGAGATGGCATACAAGTCCTGTGTCTCACTTCTAACCCAAGGACTACAAAAACTTCATTTCTAGTATCCTAGACCAGCACATCTGGGAACTACACCACAGCCCAAACAGGGCACACAGCCCACACATCTCAGTAGGAAGAGTTAAACACTTCCAGCAAGGTTGAGCAGTACCTAACGAAGGAATGCAAAAGCTAGAGATCGGAAAGATGTAACACTAGGCAAGGAGGGGAAGTTAATGAGCTACAACAGGATTAGAAAAAATAGTTAAGAGAGGAAATTGAATAGACTATCTTGGAAGAACCTTGGGGCAGGGAGACAGGTTGAACTGAGGATGCATCTCTTGAGAAATAATAGAAGTCTCCTTGGATGGAACAGTTCAAGCCAGACTGCCCCAACACAAGTAAATAAATAGTACACAGAGCCACTGATGAGAAGGCTGATCTTTTTCATCTCAGAATTCAGGAGATTAAATACAGCTGGAGTTTTCCCACTTGGCTCCCCTCCAAACAGCCATACACACCTTGTTTGATAGTTATCACAAACCATATTTCAGAGAGGGTGGACAGCAAAAATTTCCTGGAGTTTATCTGGCTGCATCCTTAAGGAGATTGTTACCAGATAATCATAATCTTTTGCTCAGCATTATGAAAGTACACAAAGGATCACCTTCTGTCACCCCTGACAAACTACATCTGGGTTATGGGAAGGGAAATACTCACAGGAATTCTGAAAATAATCTCACCTCAACCTCCCCATCACGATATCACCAAGTGAAAACCTCCTTCCATCACTGGCCAGGACCTCAAGGTTAACAGCCATATCAGGACCACGGCATCAGATCACCTGCAGTCCTGGAGGAGTTCAGTTTTCACTGTCTCCAAAACAGCCAAAGCCTATAGGCACAACTATGGCACCAAAATCTGGATTCTTAATCCAGATATGACACACAGGTTTGGAATAGGTAATTCCAAAGTCCTCAAGTCTAGTGGTTCCTAGTGAACAGTTATGTGAAGTACTTTTATAAAGGGCTGGACATAACAGATTTTAAAGTATTACCTTACTCAAAAGCAAGTCTAAAATCATCAGCCAGGAGTCCCAGCTTTACTTCATAAAGACCTGCCTATTGCAGTTACCTGGTTTTAAAACTGCAGCCGAAGCCTGAGAATCAAGTCGGGTTCTTTCCTCCTCTTGCACGACCATCTAAAGCAAAGCAAATATTCTGCCAGCCATGTCAGTCTTCATGAGATTTCTGTGTTATGCCTTCAACACGACCAAAAGTATCACATGGTCTTCAGAAGATTTATGTAACTAAAGGTGACCATTTTTAGCAGGACTAACAGAAAGGCATAAAAATTTTCAGCACAAGTGGGCAACAGCTCTACCATGTGCAGAGGTCTTACTTCTTACTTAGCAGAGATGAACTCGTAAGGTGCAGGGACTGAATTCAAAGTCCACAGACCACCTTGGGAAACAATGCAATCATAGCTTCTTCTTAAGCAAAAATGAGCCCTAATCACCCCCAGCACCAGGTCAGGAAGAGGTGGTCACAGAGTAAGAAAGTATTAGATGGTGACCAACTTGTAAAAGTTCAGTATCCCTAACACTAAGCCAGACACTGAAGGAAGAACAACTGGGGACCTTCAACTAAAATACACTTTACAAAATGTTAAATGGCAGATATGTAACAAAACTGTGTGACATTCATACTTTCACTGCTATGCCTTGAGTCCATTTTACAGAAACCTGTCAAATGCAATCAGACTTGTTTATTCTGCATTTAAATGTAGGACCTGAGGCAGTATGGTTTCAAAAAAGACAGAAAAGGCACATATTGTCCCTGGCAGTTGCCTAGTTTTTACAACAATGCCTTGTTCACTCTTTATTCCAAATAAAAATTATTTCAATGCTCTGTTACATTACAATCTTCAGAACATTTCTGCTTGCTGCCTCAGCACAGGTAGAAATTTAATTAAAATGGAAATTAAACGAAGAAATATAGAAACAAAATGCCATTAACACACAATTCACTGCTCCCCCACCCCCGCCCCCCCCCAAAATCAGGTAATTCATACAGAGCATCCTCTAAATCTCACATAAGCCAGTGTTAATGGATTAAGTGGCAGTGTCTCTTCTGGCTTCAGCTTATAAATTCTTCTCTGCTTAAGGTTTCTCCAGAAAGACTTCCAGCTGACAGCATGATTCTTAAAGAGACAAATCCTCCCCGGCAGTTTACAATTCCATACCAACAACTACAGCATTGCGTGTGCCTTCATGTTTGTACTGATAGAGGATGATGGCTCACTGTTTAGGATGCAGCATCCTCCTCCTTTCAAGCCTAATTTGAAGCACAGCCATTGCTTGGGCTGAGTTTCTCACTGACTTTGTCCACGACAGAGCGATGAGCATTTCTAACATCTCCTTGCATGACCATTGAAACAGCCATGATAAAACCACCCTCAGTTCATATAACTGCTCCAAATAACCCAAGTACAGATGAAGGGAGCAGAGAGATTCAACAGAAGAATAATGCAAGTATCAGAAAATCCTTCAGTATAACAACCAGCTGCCCAGCTCATCATTAACCATTTCCACTCCTCTAGCCCATGCCAAAGAAGTATCCAAAAGCCTGCAAAAATGAGGGTGAACAGCAGCATCCCTATTTTCCACGCTGGTGGATGCAAATTCTGCAACACAGAGAGGAAGCTGCAACAAGTTATAATCTGAAATGGCTGTTGGAGCAGCACCTTCCCTCATTCCCTGCTTACAGAGAGATGTTTGACATCCTCTAGCCCCATCATCCACAGCCTTTGGCTGTGAAAATGACCTTAGAGAAGAGGCACCCAGGTAGTGCTGAACACACACAGTGTGTGCCCAAGAAAATTGCTTTCATCAACGATGGGCTATTTTCTGCTACCACCCTCCCAACTTACAGCAAAAGGGGATAAAAAAGAGCAGAGATAGAGGAGACCTTTGGCAGGCTCTCCTGTCCACATTACAGAAGTCACCCCCATCCCATTTGGTCCCAACAGGTCGCCAGGAGTTCAGAAAAGGAGTGGTACCCTTAGGAGGAACAGAATAGCCATACAAGCTGCACAAGGAACCCCAAATACTCCCTACCCTCCTCCAAACAGGACTGACAGTCCTATGCACACACACATTCATGGAGCACTCAGAAGAGACACCAAAGCAAAGCCTTCATTCACCAGTAAGCACTCGGGGACTCTTGGAGGTCTTACTCCCCCGAATTGTTGTCCTTTGCTTTCCTAGGGTACCTCTCCCCGGAAAGATCCGTGCGCTCATCAGCCACCCCTGGGACACTGCCGGGGAAGAAGTGACAGTGCTGCGAGCAGGGCAGGGGGGCTCACACCGCGAGAGGGCTCGGGGTGGCAGGCATGGAGCCATCCTACCCATGGGAGCCCAGCCAGCCCCACGGTGTCCGGGATGCCTGCCCGGCGTGGGGTACTCAGGGTGCTCTGTGTACCTAGGGATCTAATCCCAAACAAGGGTCCCTGCGGTGCCCGGGATTTGTGTCCTGCCTGGGTTCCCATCTCATCCCGGGGCGTCCAGACACCCATCCCGCTCCGGGCTGCATCGGTGCTTCAGGTGCCCCGGGATACCGCGCGTGCCCGTCCTGACGGAGATGCTCAGGGTGCTGGGAATGCCGGGGGCGCTCAGGGTGCCGGGAATGCCGGGGGCGCTCAGGGTGCCGGGGGTGCCGACCGAGCCGTACCTTTGAGGCGGTGGTGGCGAGCGCGGTGCAGGCGGCCCTGGCCGCCGCGGGGCAGCGCGGGGATGCTGGAGAAGCGGCTCCCCATGGCGGCATCCGAGCCGGGCCGGGCCGGACGGCGCCGCGCAAGGTCTGTGTCCCTGGGGGCTGTGGCGGCGAGGGCGGAGGGCAGCGCCGGCTCCGAGGGCGCCGAGAGCCGCGGTCCCGCCCGCCGGGCCCCCCGCCCCGCTCGGCTCCGCGGCCGCTCGGCTCGGCGGGGCGGGGCGGGGCGGCGGCACCGCGGCCCCCCCGCCGCGCCCGTCGCCATGGAGACACAGCTGTTCCGCCGGGGGGGCCGCGCCGCCCCGCCCAGATGAGCCGCCGCTGGCGCGACAGGTGGGGACACGCGGAGCCTCTCCCGACCCCCGCCCCCGGCACAAGGATGCCCAGGACCACAAACCCCGAGGGGCAGATGCAGGGTCAGGGACATTATTCCCTTCCATTGCCACCCCGCGACCTCCCTCACACCTGCTGGCCCTACATTTGCTTCCCCAGCCTCCTCTTTCCAGAGAGGAAATCTGTGGCCAACCCCGGAATCCAGGACCTGCAAAGAAGCTGCATCATGCATGGACACTCACCCAAGCAGACCTGCTGTGGTGGGATGCAACTGTCCTAAAGCAATTAGAATTCTCATGGATAAAAACATGTCAGAGCTGCACTCGAGAAGGCAAAGAAGATGGGCAAGCAGCTTCTTGCACAGTCCTAGAGCAAGTGGACAAGTAGGCAGCTAGTCAGAAGGGTGAGTAGGTGTCTTACTGGTCCCTGACCTTCCCAGTAAGTTGTGTGGGTGCCTGCAGCCACCACTTTACTCAGCCCAGTGGCTCAAAGCAGTGAAAAGTTCCAGTCAAGCTCGGGGGGGTAGGGTAGAAATGGGGCAAAGGGAAACACTTCACTGGCAGATCTCCTGTCAAGGGTCAATTCATACTGGTGAAGTGCCAGCATGGGGCACTGCCTGAACATGTGGCCTCTGAAAGCTGCTGCAATACAAACACATCCCATGTGAGCTGGGACTGCCCTGTGTGGCTGCAGCCCGCTGAGCAGAGATGAGCCTCTGCACAGCTCCATATCCCAGAGCACCAGTGCCACAGACACAAATTATTCCTACATGCCCAGGACATGCCAACATGGCTCATTTGCTTGCCCGAAGAGAGAAAGTCCTGCGTTAATACCACACCTGTCCACTACCAGATGTGTGGATCCTCTTCTCCCTGCCCACCCTGGAGCCACCCAAGTCAGTGAGTTGCTCCACAAAAGCAGCCACGACTATATGGGATGGGAAGGTTCCCCTTGTCCTCACCACAGCAGCACCTTGGCTACAGGCGAACTTGTCCTGTGACGGCCACAACCCAAGACCTGGAGCTGTTCAGTTGGTACCACAGTAAAATAACCCACAGCTGATGTTGTCTACTGCATAATTACATTACCTTTGTCTTTAGAGAGGACTACAGGCTCTGACGACATGGTTACAAGCTTCACCTAGAGTTTTAGTGGATGCTGAAGGCTGAGGGCATTTTCCGTTCAGCTATGTTGTGGCTGTAAAATGTTTTTTTCCTTTCTTCTTTAGAACAAAAATTTAATGTCCAGCTTTCTTCCAAAAGGTGATTTTGTCCATCTATCCGTCTGCTTCCACCCTCCACCTTCCTTCCTCTTAGTAAATGTAAGAAAAGCCCTTCCTGGTCAAGGACCACATATGAATGTTTTCTTCCTGAAAACAGTTACTTCTGAAATTTCCCCAACCAGAGAGCCAAGAGACCCCCTGTCCTCTGAAACCATTCAAGTACCTAACTTTCAGAGGAGAAGGGAAAGGTTATTCTTGAGGTTAAATAACAAAATTTTATAAGAAATATTGAGAATCTCAACCAAAATTTGGATGAAGATTTCTTTTGGTATATGTGATGCACAGAGCTAGGCTGAGGAATCATTACAGTCCTGCCCAGCCTTTGATTGCACAGTGGGTGAGAGGTGCACCATGCATCCTTTCTCATTCTCTCAGAAGTAGAAAGGAATGACCACACCAGTCAGAAGCCGTGGTAGTGTGTGGTTGAAGTCTGGCTCAAACATGAGCCCTCTGTTCAGTTCTTCTGGTGTACTGGGTCCTGCTTTGGCCCCATGATGAGTCCACCAGCTGCCTCCACACGCAGGAAGCTCAAGAACAGAGATGAGACAGAGATTGAGACTGAGCCACATCTTTGTTTAGATCCTTTGTGAACATGAACACTATATTTCCAGCTAGCTCATTACAGTGAGCCCCAAAAGAAACAAATGACCCTGAGATGAGCACAGTTGATTAGGGTATGGTGCTAATAACACCAAGGCTGTGGCTTCAATCCCTGTATGGGCCACTCACTTAAGAATTGGACTTGATGATCTTTGTGGGTCCCTTTCAACTCAGAATATTCTGTGATCTGTGACAATTCTGGAAGGGCCCTCAGAGGGGCAACTTCACCTCCTCATCACACAGTACCTTTCATCCTGTTGAACCTAATTGTCTCCAACCAAAAAAAACAAAAACCTGTTCTTTCTCCATTTCTTTTCTCTAATCTCTCTCTCCTTGAATTGCAGGAAGTCTTGAGCAAGGACTGTCACTTTTCTGGGAAGTTTTGTGTTTAACATGGCAGAAAAAGGTGTCAATGTAAGGCAAAGAGGTGTCAATGTAAGGCAAATTATAATGGAAAGAGGCATCTTTCCATTGTATAAAAGAGATCTTGAAAAAGGAATGGTACTGGTTTGGGACTGGAGGCATAGGGAACACCCATATAATAGGACAGGCAAGATTTCTGTGCAGTCATCCATTAAATGACAGGCACTCACACATGCATCATGCAGGCTGCTAACTGTGTCTTGTGTGATAGCTCACCACGTGGTGAACCTGTTCCCAGACGGACCACGTGCTTTCTGCTTCTACCAAACCCACTCTGAGTTTTAGACACCAGGCACCAATTTAACCTTGGTGCCATAGTGTGAATAATAAACTATATCCCACGTGCCTGGTGGGTTTTGTGCTCAACCACCTCCCTTTTCAACCTGGAGAAACAAGGTAAAGCATAGTTTCATCAGTGAAAGGAGGAAGCCCTATAGGTCTGCTTTAGCAACATGTTCTGCTTCCATGAGGGATGGGCTTTGCTTTGCCTGGCACAGCAGCCTGCAATTGACACAGTGGGGAAGAATGCAAAACAGCACCAGGGGTTTGCTGTGATTGTACCTTGGTTCACTTTATCAAAGTCTTTGAATTTGCTTCTTATATTGGTTGTAGAAGGAGTGAGAAGGAGGGGCTGCTTGCTGTCCTTGCCAAGTTATGTCAGATTTTCCTGCAAAAAATGTTGAGCAGGGTGAGAAATATGCTCTGTGATCACAGGAGCCCTTGATAGACAAAACAGGATCACACTGATTCTGGGTTTTTGCCTTTTTCCTGTGCTCTAGCAACAGGGAGCATTGAAACAGCTTGCCAAAACTGCAGGGCTTTCACACCAGCAAGTCAGGACTTTCCTTGTGTGTTAGTGATATCAGTTGAATTGGCTAATTAGAAACATGCAATTTCTTGGTACCAGCCCTACCAGGTAGTGGGGACCCAGTGCAAAGCTTGCTGTGTGACAGAGCAGGATGAGTTTACAGTGATTTAAACTCCTCTCCACCTTCTGAATTTGTGCATGGGCACCTGACTTCCAATTTGTAATTTTTGCTTAGAAGTCAATGGAGACAATGCAGCCACTCCAAGAATTTCACCTGAAGTTAGTATCAGCTCCAGGAAAAGTGCTAACATCGTGATTATAATTATGGACAAACACAAGGAGAAAGGCTCTGCACAGTCACATCTGCTCATGGAACAATGTCTAATGCCTTAAGTCATGAAACCACCCATCAATTCTCCACCCGAGAGCTGGGTGCAAGGATGAGCTGCAGCTGTTCAGCTCAGGCATATGTGAAAGACCACAGAGACAGGATGTGGAGGAGGAGCTGTGAGACGCTGGAGGGTAGTAGCTACATGCTGGATGATAACCAGGCAGACTGCTAGGTTGGGTACACAGGGGTGCTTTCAGACTGCGAAGGGTGCAAGGTCAGATAGGTGCACTGGCATCTAAGGACTCTGGGTATTTTGCGAAGGTCTCTAACTCTGGAGCACTGTGCAGCAATGAAGCAAATGTAGATAAAAATTCCCTTTGCAAAGCCTATGTTTGTGCCTTCTAGGCACATCAGCCCTCAAGGGGTTACACAAGAAACCAGGTAATCACAATCACGGAATAATATGAAGAATCAGAAGAACAGGAGTAGAGATGAAGCGTGAGCCACCATTGCCTGAGGTGTGGGCAAACACATCACAATTCATATTCTGAGAGGATGCTCGGATTAAGAGGCATGACCCAGGGAATAAATGTCACAGGATAAAACACAAAGCAGTGAGTGGGCAATAGCCAGGCCCTTTTGGATTTGAAACTCATGGGGTTCAGCAGCCTGGACCCCTCACTGGCACACAAATGAGAGTGATGAGAATGTAGCACTTTAAGCATCAAAGGATCTGAGAACGGAAATATGTCATACATCCCTTCTGGATCAAGGTTTGATCCACTGGGCCCTACTGACTCCATGTACCCATTAATCTAATTCTTTCCTGTATATATTGAAGAAGGATTTCAAAAGCTGTTGCTCGAATTGCTGTAATTAAATGCCTGGCATCAGAGCTTCAACAGATGTGGAAGGAAAAGACACACCTATCCATGAAATGTACAGATCTGCATGCTGCGGGGAGAAGAGATCATCTGCGAGATATTCATTGCATCTAATTGTTGGGCTAATCCCTGATTTGTGTATTTTTAATTGCCTGAATGAAACAGGCATTCTTGATGTGGCATGCAGCACCCCAAAATAAATACCCTGCAGCCACTACATCAGGAAGGTTTACCCCTATTGCTGTCACCTCAGAAACCTATGCAGAACTGGATATAAGGCTCGGATGCAAATTTGGCTTTGTGAATTAAAGTAGGACAGGATGACAAGAGACCACTCTCAGTCACAGGTGAACATCTGTGTGTTTCTGTGTCTAGCAGGACAACAGATTTCACAGCAACAACCAGAAGAGTGTGTGAAGATACTTATAGAGATAATAGGTTAAAGTGAAGGGAAAAAAGATCTGTAGATATAAAGCCTCATAAAATGCTTAGTCTCAGACTGCAGTCAAAAAAAGCCATCATGACAAGCGATCATCCAATTTAATGTTTTTTCCCTGAGAAAACTAAATCCCATGTCACCTCTTTTGTAAGAAATGTAGATACTTGTTTTATATGAGTGGGACAGGAAAGAAGTGTCCATCTTTTGTGACATACTGGCTGTACAGTGTGCAGACTGGGAAAAATGCTTCATGCAGCCATCGTGATGCTTCAGATTAATTCTGTTTATTTTCTGACCTTTACATTTGCAGTTCTCCTATTCATCAGCAATGGATTTGCATGAGAGGAGGTGTTTACATATTTTAGCAGCCATTTTGCAAAGTGCTACTTAGGTATTTTTTATGAGCTATGCTCAAAGACAATTATCTAAAGACAAAAAAATCCAAAAAAAACCAGGGGAGAACAAACAGGCTCATTAGAAAATATTAATTTCTTCCATATATACTGGTGACATTTTTTAAGCTCTGACATGAAAGTACAATTATACTCTTGCGATGCCTCAGTGAGGAGGGTTTAAGTACCTTTTAATTCAAGTCTATTGTGCTACTCATACTGGGAGACTCAGTGAGGCCTGTTGAGCCCCAAGTGTATTTTAGATCAACCCCAAGGCTGCTTCCTTCCACAGCAGAAAGCTTCAAGGGGCACTTTTGTGCCATATCCCAGTGGCCCAAATCTCACCACGAAGCTGGGGCTTACATGAAAGGCCAGTACTGAGCAGAGGATATTTCCAGGGGAATTAGCTCCTCCCTATTTAAAGGGTCCTTTGATCTACAAGAGAAATCTAACAGGAATTTAGCACAGCTAACAGTCAACCCTTTGATCTTCCCTTTGGAGTTCCACTGGCTGTCAGACAGCCTGAACCCCTACTTTCAGCAATACGAGCCAGAGATTTCTCCCTAGCATTTTACAGTGAATTTGCCACCTTCATAGATTGACCAGTGTTGCAGGGTTTTTTGTTCCTATTCACTTAACTTGGGGAATTTCTCCCTTGAAACCTTTTCTCAGACAATGGACTTTCCTTTCAGTCTCACTTTCATATCTCTGTCAAGACAGTGAATATTGCTACTAAGGTGGCAGACAGCCCACTGTAGCAGAACACAGACTCTGAGGGATATTTGCCTTCTAAAAAAGATCCTACATTCTTTCCAGATCTAATTGAGTGTAAGTTAAAGGAGGGGTATATCAAGACTTTGATGACAGATGCCAGTGCCAAACTCATAGCCTATTTCTGCATCAAAATATTTGCTCTTAATTAAATTTACTGTGCAAATTAACAGTGGAGGTGCCCAGATTTCTAATTGGGTCATTGGAAGCCAACTTTACATCATGCTGAGAAGTCAGCATGCTTGAGGAATATTGGGAAAAAACCAAATATTTACCAAATGTGATGAGTTAGAGAAAAGGGAAGTGTGTTAAGGATGTTAAGGATATTAGTCCGAACCTCTAAATGTGTTCAATATCCTCAGTACCTTAAATGGTGGGTTAGATTATCAAAGGCATCTAACAGCTTTGGTATACTGGTCAGTATTTCCTTTCTCCATGTAGTTCCAGGATAGCAGTGTGTCTTCACAGGTTCCAAAGATTACAAACTCCAAATAAACTTAAAACAATAAGAAAAGTCTGGGTTTTGATTTCCCAGTCTTCCACAGACTGCAGAGCCTGCACACAGCCAGTGCCACCACACAGAATGACACAAGCAGTACCAAAGAGCCAACCAAGATGGTCTTCCCACATCTGACTCAGCCTTAAACTGGCCATGGAAACAGGATGTGTTCAGTACTTGTCCTCCTGACAAGCTCTCATCCAAGTCGGTAGGCCCTGTGTAGTCCCTAAAGCTGAACACCACCTTCAGAGGTCCCCATTAATTCCCTCCTGGTCCACACAGGGAGTTCCAGGCAGATTGCACTGAAATTGGCTGAATCTCAAAAAGATGACCTGGAAACTGCAGCAATAGCTTTCTCTATCCATTCTACAGAGCCCTGCTGGTGGCACTGGATGTGTAGCCTGCCGGTAGCATCTGAAGTCACCATTTCTCTTTGCTCCTTGATGCAAATAGTGGGAGCCAGCCAGCACAAACTCAGGAATGTCAAGTTTGGTATCATAAAGCTCCACTGACTCTCAATTTGTAGAGCATCATGATGAGGAGCATTTCCCACCAGGAAATGTCATGAACTGCTTCATTCAGCAAATCAGATGCAACTATTTCTTTTTCCAAGGATACAATCTGGTCCCAGCAGTGACAATTAACCCCCTAGACAAATATTAGACTTAATTTTGGTTTAACGGCCAGGATCAGCTCGAATGAGTTTCAAAACTGTTCTCTTGAAATGCACAACTAAACCAGGGAGGAACAGGGGAGAGCACAAGTCCCCAACAGCACTTATTTGAATAATCTTGCTGACAGATCTGTTCTTTTCTCAGGATTTCCAGTCTGCATAACAGATCACAATACGAAATCAGATACTGTCACTGGGCTCTGATAAATGGGAATGTAAAGACTAAACACTCCCTTTCCATATGAATAAATACTCCAATTCAAACAGCACCACTCGCTTTGTTCATGCTGTCACCAAAATCCTGCAGGCAGCATCAGAGCCTAGTAACTGAGCAGCACCCATCATTATTCACTTCATGAGCAGATATAGATTTTCAGCTCTCATTTACTGACAAACATGTTCCTGACATTATTATCTCTTCTAAAAGCTTCCGTGTGACTTATAGCTACTGGATTCAAAAGGAAATTTTGCATCTCTGCCTCTGAATTACTGACAATATTTTCAGTATCTCTGAGACATTTAGGGAACAAATTTCCCTTTAGTTTTAAGACTGCAAACAAAGGAGAAGCTATTACACTATTAGGCTAAATTTTGCAATGATTTAATGACTGTCAGTTAAAATCCTACAACTCCCAGTCTGAATTTGCTGAGTTGCAAGTTCCATGTCAGTGGAGTCTCTTAGATGTTTTTCTGTTTGATCCAAAAGGCAAAGTAGATGCTATGAATTGTAGTTCCATCATTCATCCTTCTTCTGCACAAATGGAACAGGTCAAGGCCCTAGTTACAGCCTTGCTAGTAGTTAAGGCCAATTGCCAAAGCTTTTGCTTTTATTCCTTCTTTCTTTTGCTTTTATTCTTGCAGTTCTTTTCTTCACTGTCTCCATCTTTGCAGTAGTCAAAAACTGTTATGGTGGAATCTATCCTCATTTTAGGACGGAAGTCAATAGCAAGAGCTGGATCTGCAATACTTCTGTCTCCTTCCAAAGTGCACTTCTAGCTAAAAGAGCACGCGGGCAATAAAACACTGGTCATGCCAGATTCAGAGACTGAGAATTTGATAATGTGAAATAACCCAAAATGCAATCCCTGCCTTACACTTATATGGCTTAGCCGTTCTGCTCCGCTGCCCAGGGTGGAAAGCCGTGGCTGTAAGCCAGCGAACATCCAAGTGAAGTCAGATCCAGGTGCTGCATGTACCCAGGGCCAGAGAAGCCAGTTTGTGGTTGGTTTTCGGCCACTGTGTGCTGGCTTGATTCCCCCCAAAATCATTTTCAATCACGCAGAGATGATTTAATTCTAAGGAGCAAGGGTGGTTCTTGACAATGAGGCTGGGAAGTCTAGATGGCTGGGAAAGTGTGGGTGAATACCAGAAACAGGCCAGAAGCACGGAGCTGGGCTGAAGGTGATGCTTCATGGCTGGGAAATTGGTGGCAGGAATACCATTAACTGCTGAGGACTGGGGCTGGGACCAAGCCAGGGAGGCATCAGTGCTCTCATGGAGCTCCCCACTCACCTATGCTGTCACTCCATCATTGTTTCTGATGTGGATCCCAAAGGTTTTCTATAGTGCCCCTCAGTCACTACAGCATGTTACTCTGCAGAGATGGACTCTGCTAAATAAAAGTGAAAATGTAATGAGGTTTAGAGATAAGAAGTAGCTCCAAGGGACGTGCTCCTCTTACAGAGAAGGGAGGGGAAGACGTGAGGGGGAACATGGGGGTCTGGCCATGAAAAATCTCAATGAAGGGACAGGGATTAATTTACAACAGCACATTTAGTCTGTGTGTAGTACCAAAGCCAAGACACTGAGTTCCACAGGAGGCTTTAACACAGAACAGTGCAGGGGTATTTAGAGCTCTTGGAAAAGGCCCATACTCAAAGCCCTGTTACCACAGATAAACCTTGAGCAGCAGAGGGGTGGCTGTCACAACACCACAGGATCCCATCATCTCACACAGTGTGATTCTAGCTATTTGCTTTGGAAGGGCAGGAGCAGTTAGGGATGTTACCAAAGGCAGCATGAGAAGATGATTATCCTCTGCAGAACACAAGGCACTGCAAGTAATTACTGCCTGTGCAACCATAAGAATTTAGCTTGGAACAGAGGATATGGAAATTGCGGTGTACCTTAAAAGACCATTTCTGCTGAGTCCATGATTGTTAGTATTAAGTAAAGTCATAAATTGCAGTCCATAATCTTGTCTTTAAAAGGTATTTTGTGCTCTGCACAGAGGACCAGGACAGAGAGGGCAGAGTCTGTTTTGTGATGAACCATCTATCTCTGATAGTGGCACATTTTTTTCCTTAGCTCTTTATGAGAGCTTGTCAGGGGGTGGATTGGGGTGGTAGTGATGGTGGTGCAGCTGGAATGGTTGGTGGGTTTTACCCTACAGTTTTTATAAGATTACCTGCAGTTTTGGAGAAAGTTTTTTGCTCTTTTGGAGTTGCCTCTTCTAAGAACATGCATGAATTACTCCTCACGATTATGCACTGGGGGCAGTGAGCAGGAACATGCCAGAGCCCAGCAATGCAACAGTAAACCCACCTGCAGACACCTCCTCCTCTGATCTTCCATCTGAAAAGGTATTAGAGCTTGATTTTTTAAGCTTGGAAAGAAGTTCCAAAGTCAGAGTGTGTGAGAGAGATGAACTAAGAGCAGAGAAAGGAAAACTGTGTCTTCAAGTCTGAACATCCTGAGATTCTAGGATTTGTTCATTTCCTCTTTATCATGGTCAAGCATAGGTGAAATCTGCCACAGGGATCATCCACAAGTCTCTTGTCATCACAGAGAATATCTGCTGCTGGTGAGAGACCCCCCTGAGAAGCTTAAGTCAGGATAGTATTTTCCTGTCAGGAAGTCACAATAACTGCAGACAACTGCATTTGTGTTCACAGCTTTCTGGAGATACCCAACACCATATAAATATTATAAATATACACTAGAGAGGAAGATTAATGATGTGCGGGTGGGTTATAAACAGATAAAAACAAGAGTTAGATGACAAGACAATCTTGTGAAACAGGACTCTAATTTTGCTGGAAGATGAATTGCAGCTACTGTGAAGCACCAACTTCAGGGATGTGTGTTTTAGGTCAGGTGGCCCTGGCATTAGTAGAAAAGTGTTTTTATATCAGAACAGGGATTTTTAGGATTGGAGGTCACCTATTACTCTGCAGAGGAACTAATGGCCAGACAGCAGTGTGCGTGTGTACACATTCAAAGGGTAACAAACTCTCACAAGGTCCATAATATTTAAGCAGGTACTTGAAAAAGTTCCTTTGTACCAAATAAGGACAAGAGCTATGAGAGAAAATATTGATATTTTCCTGGATTAAGATGTCCTTTTTCTAAACAATCCTGTTATCTCTACTCTTGAACAAATCACCTGAAAGGACAGCTGCTCTCCAGCTGAGGCCCACTGCTCCACAGGAGTCCACAAAGCAAGAGAGATTTTGGTCTAGAAGAAAAGGCTTTTAGAAAAGCAGCAGCAGCCAGGGGTAGAGAGATGTCAGAGCTGCTCAGCCCTTCTCGCACAGGCTCCATCGCAGGTGACAGCGGCCGCGGCGGCTGCAGCTGCCGCCCGTGCGGGGCCGTGTCTGCTTGGATAAGGAGCGGCTGAGGCTTCATCCCCGTGACTGCCATGCCGGGGGTCGGGGTGGTTGGCAAAGGGAGCTGTGAAAGGATGTGACCGCAGGCTTCTGATGAGAAAGAGATGCTGGTTTTGGGGAGTTGTGCAAAGAAATGCCACAATGAGCTGAGTTTTCTGTCTTTGACTCACTCTGAGACAAGCTCAGATTAGCACTGGTGCCTGAAGGAAACCTAAGACAAATCCAAATCCAAACCCTGGCCAATTTAAATACTGATGTATGTCCTTCTGTCAGAGGCAGGGGGTTTTAACCATCACTGTACATGAGAGTAAATAACTACACAAGGCTCTGGCAGAATGTATCTCCCACCTCAGAGCACCAAGGAACGTGGAGACAAGATGAATTTTAACACCTGTGGAGAGAGATTGGTTTTTCTTGCAACAAGAAAATACCTGTTGTGTTTCGTTTATGATGTCTTCATGCACACCGCACTTTTCTTGGGAAACTCTGCTTCATGGATTCCATTCTGAATGTTGTGGTTCTTTTTCCCTTTTGCAAATCTTTTTCAAGGTCTACAGAAATAATCCCCATAGTAACTAGTTTTATGGATATCTCTGTATTTCCAGATATACCTAGAGGCAGATTTCAGAGAGGTTCAGAGTGGATGTTAGGAAGAAGTTCTTCACTAAGAGGGTTGTCTGTCAGAATATACTCCTCAGAGAAGCGGCCATGGCACTATGCCTGACAGAGTTCAAGGAGCATCAGGATGATGCTCGTAGACACCTGATCTAGTTTTAGGTAATTCTGTGAGAACCAGGGAGCTTGACTCAACGGCCCTTGTGAGTACTCCAGCTGGTAATATTCTCTGATTCTATGCTTTTGGCAGAGAGGAGTGGATCCTGACCACCCCCCAGCCCTGACAGTGGGATTCCTTCTCCCTCGGTTACTTCTGCAGTTTATTTGCAGCACATAGGAAAGGCTCAGCATTGCTCTAGCACATCTTCAGCCCAGAAAATGCCTGATGTCTGCTAAAGCTTCATAAAGATTTGTAGTGGAGATACATACTTGAAATGAGCCCAAGCATCCTGAATGACACCTGTGCTCCAGCCTCCAGCATCACATCGGTCCTGTGGGAGTTCTGATCACTCTGTCCCTGAGCACACCACAGCAGCGCTGGCAGTGCTGATCCGCCCGGCACCACTTCCAGGGATGCTCGGCACTCCTGAAAAATCTCCCTCGCCTCTGAGTACGATGGGAAGGACAGGGGAGGGACGGAAGGCAACGCCCGGAGGAGCCGCAGCACCGCTCTGTGGTGGCAGGTCCCGCTGCAAGACAAGGACAAGGACACCAGCTCGCTCTTCCCAAACACGCTGCTTAAGACCGATGCCCCGCTTTTTGTGGCGCCAAGAAAAACTGCTTCCTCACCGTTTCGAGGCTTTGCTCTGCTCCCTTCTTTCCTTCCCCCCAGCTCTAATCCCTCTCTGTGCAAACAGCCCTCACTCCCCAGCTTTAAAGCCCCTGCACCCCAGGATACAGCAGTGATACTGGGATGCTGCTTCATAGCCCTGTGCCTGACTGGAAAACACAGTCAGCTGTGCTTAATCCTTCGAGTAAAAAAAAAAAAATAAAATGAGAAAAAAGAACAAAATTTACCAACAAATTTCTCTTTCTGTCTTTACAGGCTTTTTCCATTCCTGACACACAAATTAGAGAAATACAGGATCACTCCTTACAAAAGATCTGTGACATCAGTTTTTAGATGTGACTTACCTAAGGGGATTTGGTGAATTAATAACACAGTACAGAGAGAAATTTTGACTTAAAAGCCATGAATCCAGATACTGAAGGATGTGGTCTGCTTCCTGGAATAGTCACATTGGACAAAGACTGGGTCAGCCTTAAATCCTAATGCAGAGGCCCAAAGTCACAGCACTGAGATGGGTGTTGTCACTCAACTTCCATTTCCTTTTAAACACCTAAACAGTCTCTGTGACATCTCTACAAACTGAAGACAAACTGGTCTCTGAAGAAAAGCTTGTTATCAGTGGTTTTCATCCTGTAAACTGTGGACTCCCCAGGGCTGGAGCTTAATTTTGAGTGTCTGAAAAGAACAAAAAAAAAAACCAAAAAAAAACCCCACCAAAACAAACCAAAAAAACCAAAACAAAAAAAAACAATAACCAAAAAAAACCCCAACCCAAATCAAAACACACACAAAAAGAAAAAACCTTAGCTAAACATCAGTAGATATGTGAGCATTAGCAAATCAAAAAACGTCTGAAAAATCACTGAGCTGCAATGTTTAGGTATCAGTCTAATTTCTTAATTCTCCACCTTATCCCCTAATTCCCCCTTAGCTGAGAAGAGACTCTATCTCAAATGATGTCACTGCAGCATCAACTCCAAACCAAGCAGATAAACAGCCTTACAAAAATCCCTCTCAGTGAGAAATGGTGTGAATTGGGTCGAGATTGGGATAATGCAGAGATCAGGAAATAAGGCTTCTAAGTAAGGCAAAAAGCGAAGTGCTAATGGCCAGGACAGCAATATATAATGAGCTCTTAAGAAGAACAACACCTAACTAAGCCATGTATTTCCTCACTGGCAGTCAGCTGCACATTGGTGCTTTAATGAAGTTACAAGGCAGAACACAGGAGTACTTAATCTCCAGAGAACATCATTAGTGAAGACAAACTACATTTTACAATGCTGCCTTTATTTTTGCTAGCATCTCATTAATCATTGAATGGTCATTACTCATTATTTGCTTATCCTGGACAGAGTACACAGCTGTGCAAAAATACCCACAGAATCACAGATTCAGGTGGTCCCTGTCCCATGGAGCCAACAGAGCTGTAATTTGTCACTACTGCCAGTGACCATCAGAAGTTTGCGTAGGAGGAAATACTGCCTATGTCCATCTCCATGGGCAGTTGAAATGGAAGTTGACTTCTGCTGTGATAAATTGAAGATGCTGAATGATTTCCAGGCAGTGAGGAGTAACATTCTCTACCAGATCTGGAGAAAAAAGAAGGCAATCATGTTGCACTGCTGTCCTCAGATACCAGTGGGGGACTGGTCCCCCAAAATGTTTCAAAAGGCCACAGAAAATAGAGCTCAGTTGCAACCTGCTGGTCAAGCATAGACAGGCTCTCAGGGGTGTCTCCCTGTGGGGCCAAGGGCTAGCAACAGGCTCACCTGAGCTGCAGAGGAACAAGAAACTGCTCTGCAGGCCCTGCTGCTGGGAAAGGCCATTTACAGTGGTAATGGCCTTTACTCAAACACAAGATGACAAATTTCCTCTAAGCCTTGAAAAAGCACTACCCCTTGTCCTCTGAATAAACACAGCCAGCTGGTAGGGGTGTTCCAGTTCACCAGCTGAGAGGTGCCCAAAACAGAGTCTGGAGACCTGGGAAAGCATAGGTGCTCCCACATCACAGGAATGTGACATTTCACCAGTGACTTGCTCACCCTCCCAGTACCCAGAGAAAGGGCTTCACTCCATAAAGGGAAACTGAGGCAAGGAACACAAACTGCTTGGTACCTGCTCCTTGTGGCCATACGGTGCTTGTTTTAACCAAACACCTTGTGGAGGTGGCATCCCCATGTGGCAATTAATGAGCCAAGACATTGGGAAAAAAGACACATTCAGAACTAAACCCATTTCATAGCCATCTCCTGCAGTCTGTGAATGTGCTGGGCCAGTTCTGCATCCTGATTTATCATCCAGGAGAAAGGTACTAAAATGAGCAGGGTGATAACTCAGTGACCTGTGGTGCTGGGGGGGCCCCTGACTGCAGCATCCACTCAGAGCAGGACAGTGCCTCTAGGTGGATGTCAGAGTTGCTGTGCATTTTCAGACCAATTGTACAACCCCACATTTTTAACAAGGGAAAAGAAGTTGTTTTTTCATTTTTGTGTGTGTGTGCGTGCATGTGTGTGTGCTTTTTTTTATGCCCTTACATCAGCTAAGGAACAATTGACCAACCCATGTAACAGTTTTCTAAAAATATTTTGCCAGAGGCAGACATTCAGGACAGAAAAAAATTCAGTCCAGGTAATTAAATAACATGTCAGTTATGACAAATGGTACAAATAAACAATTGTAAATGGCTCCAATGAGGTAACCCATCACCTCCCATGCCACAGGCCAGGAGTGCTCCTGCAGGAGCCCTGTGGGTCCTTCCCTGCTGCTGGGAAAAGTGCTCTTGGCAAAGGCCAGTTTCCCGCAGAGCAAACTTCAGGATGGGTGAAATGTCTGCTCATAGACACTGGCTCCTGTGGGAAAGATGATCCAGTCCCAGCAGAGAAAAGGGAGACCTGAGTGAGACCTGCACTGCTGGCCCCTGCTCCCCACTACAACACATGGATAAGGACTTGCTCTGGGTATGCACACCCCCAGAAGCCACACATGCACAGCATCAGTGCTGCTCCAGCATCACACTCAGGCACAAATCCAACCACATTTTTCTGCTGAACTCACCCTGCTTTAAATGACCAATTCAAATTTTGGTGATGAAATCATCCCTGTCCCCAAAGCAAGAGGGACTTCTCACACCTGTACCCACTGCCCTCTCCATCATCTGAGGCAAAAAGCCTACAGCTTAGGTATTTGCTCCCATGAAGGGGCAAGGAAAGGAGCCCCCTCCTTTGCACTGTGTTCTGCAATGCTGAGGCAAAAGCAACGGTTTGTCCAGCATGGCCCTCCAAAAGATGCACTGAGAAACAACAGCTTCCAGCATGGTTTTGGAGATTTGCTACCAAGGAGCAGCTGCCTTCCTCTGAGGAGAATGCCCTAGAGAGCTGCAGGCAGCCTCACAGCAGGCTCAGCAGGGTGACTGCTCCGCTGGGGACATGGGGCACGTCCATTTGCTGGAGGAGAGGAGACAGATTATTTTAATCCTTGTTTCCTGTTCATTTCACCCAAAGAACAGAGTAATCAAATGTAATAAGTTTTGGGAACCATTTTGAACCCTTGTCCATGTCTAGCAATTTCCTTACTTTAACAGGCCTTTCTCTCCCCAGGAAACTCTGAATGTCTTTCTCTGCAAGTTAAGGAGTATTCCTTTCCTTCTACAGTTCAACAATTCCATGTCTCAGCTCTGAATCACTGGTGAGATCCCAATCACAGCAGAGCACAGTGATTACCCTGAGGCATCCTTTACAGACCTCTAACATCCAGGTCAGGAGATGGCTCATGGGAGAAGCAAAATTCCCTTGTCCAGAGGATGTTTCCTACTCTTTGTACATCTTATTTTCCTGAGCTGTATGGAACTGCTTAGCCTTTACTATGTTTTTGCCCAGGAGAGCTGGAAAGGCAAAATGATTTTTCTAAAGTAATTGTTCTACAGAGAGTGCACAACACTTTCTGAAGTCGAGTCAGCACATAAATGTAAGCCATTAAACGAGAAACCCACTGAGTATTGAAGCAGCTGAGAACCAAGACCGGCTGCACCCTGGCTAAAAATCAACTATGGAGTTCAGCCAGGGGTCATGATGCCCTGCAGCAGCAATGCAGAGGGGTCCTGATGTTCTATAATGGCAAAGTGGAAATATGAGCTGATTAGCCAAGGGTTTTTGTTGCTGATGGATGAACATTAACAGTCAATTCACTCACAGGTAAAGGAGAACACAAATACTATGTTTGGAGCAAATGTATTTCATTAAAATAACTGTGCGAGTTGCTGTTCAGATTGGAGGAGATGACATTCATCTGTGATTCATCTGTATGTGCCTGTGATCAACAAGTACCTCCTCCCTGCTGATCCCTTTCAACACGATCCCATCAAGGCAACCAGTCCTGCAGTGGGAGCCAACGTGGGCAGAAACCCCAGTGCTGACAGCAAGTGTATTTCAGTGGAGATAATTCCTCTCTTTTTCAACAAAATAATTAAAAGTAACACCGTTTTTGTCTCCCCCTTTCCTGAGCGCATTTGGAAACCTGAGCTGAGAAGAAATCTTAAAGTGTTTTGAGAGGAAAGCTGGGGAGAGGAAAATTATGTTGAATATGTCAGGAAAAAAACCCAGAACTTCCTTGTGTGGCAATGAGTTGTATTTATCTGTAAAATGAACTTCTGAGACAAAACGATTATGAAGATGATAACCCAGTCCCATGGGACAAAAAAACCAGCTGATCTGTTTGCATCGTGCCCTCTGATGGGGAGCAAGAAGTGCCCCAGTGCAAGAGCCTTGGATGGATGTAGTATGGCACAAATATCATCATAGTATATAAGGGAAGCATAGCCAAGAGCAGCCTTTGCCCCCAGGTGCCATTCCAGGCTTTGAAAGCTATCGATTCTCACATCCTCTTGACTAGAGGGTTGGTCCTTTCAGCCCATTTTCATAGGGAAATCTGAGCTTGCAGCCGTGCAGTGCACTTGGAGCCAGGCGCGCACTCCCTGCCTTCCCCTGTGCCCCACACAGGGCTGGGGACATGCAAAGAGAAGTGGGGCAGCAGCAGAAACACAGAGGAGCTTATTTGACGTACCTGGTTTCTCCCGGGCAGTGAATCACTCAACGGGCTTCAATCAGCAGAGAGAGCAGCTCGCAGGCATCCACCAATGGCTCTCCACAGAGAGTTACCATCTCCTGGAGGGAGGGACCCAGCACTGCTGGAGGCTGTGACTGGTTGGCATGTGGGACAGCCCTGAAAATGAAAAACAAGGTGGAAAAAAAAGCTGCTGGATGCTGTATCCATCAGCTCACCTAGAAAAGCTACCAACTGCCCTGGAAGACAAGCACTGAGTGAGAGGCACATCTGTGAGAGCCTTGTGCCAGTGGGGAAGCCCCAGCACAGGCTGTGCCCCCTGCCACAGCAGCTCTCTTCCATCCTCATCCTCCTGCTGACTGGAGGCTGAGCTGCATCCGCTGGCCTGTGGCAGCAGAAGGAGGAACAAAGGGAGACAGGCCACTCTGGGCAGCCCAGTGATTTCCCAGGAGGAGCACCCCTGGCCAAAAGAACACAATGGACCGTTTCCGGATGATCTTCCAGTACTTCCAATCCAACTCGGAGTCTGTAATGAATGGGATCTGTGGGCTGTTGGCCCTGGGAAGTGTAAAGATGTACACCAGCTTTGACTTCAGCTGCCCCTGCCTACCCCAGTACAACATGGCTTATGGCTTGGGGATCATGTTTGTACCCCCCATCATCCTCTTCCTGTGCGGTCTCATCCTCAACAGACAGTCCCTGGTGATGCTGGAGGAGTGGAGGCGACCACAGGGGCACAGGAAGAAGGACCTAGCTGTCATCAGGTGGGGTTTGCAGCGGCAATGGCATCCCTCTTCTCACCTCCTGTTTAGCTGTCTCTCCATAGCTTTGATCCTCCTGGTAGATTCATTTTCTTGCAAGCTCATCTCCTGAGGCCTTTCCCCACAACCCTGGAGGGGCACAGGTATGGGAAATGCATTTATATCCAGCAGAAATGAAGGCAATCTCATTCCATCCCAGCAAAGGAGAGCAGGAGTGGCCCAACACTTAGGCTTACACCACCACCCTGGGAAACTGCATTGCTGCTGCCTTGTCATGCCCTCACAGGGTGTCTCTGGGGGCTTCCATGTGCAAAAAGATGAGACATTTCCTTTTAAATATGCAAAAGCTGTGGCATTTTCATCACGATCATTCTTTACTGAAAGCCTCGTAGTCTCCCTCCCTTCACCTGAGTTTTTACTAATTTATAGTGGTGGGAGAGGAGAATCACATTCCATCTGTTACATACAAAGTTTTATGCAGTGCACAGTTGGCTCAGAGAGGGGCAAGAAAGGCTGCAGAAAAAAAGGGATTTTCCAGGTCGAAACTGATGAGAAAAGGAAGTGTGAATGTGGAAGACAAGGGAGAGCTGACAAAGATCTGTGCATGGGAGGCATAAGGGTACAGTCAAGGCAAGCGCATAATGAGGGGACTGTGCACTGACTGAGTGCAGACAGCACACAGAGCACTGCCAATTGCTGGTGCAGGTTTCATTGACAGGCAGAACCAACGAAGACATCCCAGAGCAGAAGCATCAGCTGAAGCAATTCTGAGGACAGCCCTGGGAGTCGGTTCCCTGGGTCTGGAAAGACTGCTTGGCAGAGGACAGACCGCATCCCTCAGGGCTCTGGATGAGGAGAAAGCTCCCAGCATTTACCCACTCGCCTCTCTCTCTCCTGCTCCAGGTACATGTGTTCCTCCATCATGCAGCGAGCCATGGTTGCCCCTGTCGTCTGGATCATAGTCACCCTCCTGGATGGCAAGTGCCTGATCTGTGCTTTCAGTGGCTCCATGGATCCCGAGAAGTTTGTGGGCTTTGCCAATGTGAGCACGGTGCAGGTGCAGCAGCTGCTGGCCAAGGTGCCCTGCAAGGACAATGAGCTCATGAGGAACAACACGTCCCACAAGGCAGTGTCCAGGTACCTGCGCTGCTGGTCCCAGGTGGGTCACTGCTGGCAGAGCCACTCATGTCAGTGAGGTGACCAGGCATGTGGCATCTGCTCCTGCTCTTCCTTGATTTGTCATCACTTCATTGCAGTCAGGCTGGGAGCAAGGCTGCTCTGTGCTTGTTTTTGCCTCCAGATGTTGCTATCCTAAGTGATAATCTTGAGTCAGGTAGGGAAAAGGAAAGAAATGATGAATGGCTTAATAACAGAACCAGCAGCTTCTAAACCCAGATGATAAAAGATATGGTATAGAATACAGATGTCTCCTACAGCCCTATTCAATGTCAAAAGATCTTTCTAACTGCTAACCCTGCAGACAGGACCCACTGTTTTAAGGACAGTGCAAGCTTAGACGGATGAAAACAGCTTGCTCAGGAGCAATAGAACATGGCAGAATGGGGAGTGGAGCCCTGACTGGCCTCCGCTCTTGGTATAGGAATGCCAGATCAGGCATGGGGACCGGTGGAAGGTCATTGAAAACAAGCCCTTCCTTCTTATCCAAGGGAGCTGCCCATAGGCTGGGCTGTCTTCACACTGCCGTGAGGACTCCTGGGCCCTGGAGTTAATGTAGGTGTCAGGAGAAGATCACTGGAGATAAGGAAACCCCAAAGGAGAGCACTGAAGTCCCCCTTCCCTGGGGCACTCCTATGCTCAAAGCAAATGCCTGTCTGCTCCAGGCTAACTTTGCAATCAGTTATCCTTACTGAATGATTCGTGCACAGATAAATATCCTATATTCTCTGGAAGGCAATTACACCAACCCTCTGAGTGCAGTGTGGGGTGCTGGACTACAGGGACAGATTGAAGACAGGAGTCCAGATACGCCACATTTCCCATCCAGCCACACTCCCTGTCTCACTGATACAGGCAAACAGCTCGTGCTGTCCTTGTGTCTGTCTTGCTCCTGTTTCACTGCTTCTTTCTTATCACACAGGCACTTGGCTGGAGCATTTTGTTGATCCTTATCATAGCAGCTTTCCTTGCCCGCTGGCTCAGACCTTGCTTCAACCAGGCCACCCTCCTGCAGGCACGTCACTGGAGCAACTACATTGACATAGAGCAAAAGATTTTTGAGGAAACCTGCTGTGAGCACAGCCGGCTCTTTGCTCACAAATGCATCCTCCACTTCTTTGAAAGCATGAGGCAAGAGATCAAACTGCACAGCTGCAGCTTGCCTGGGAAGGGAGAGGGAGCTGAAGGAGAGGAAGATCTTCTCCGGGGCATCACAGATCAAGACCAGGTGAACAAACTTTTGAAAAGGTGGTACTATGAGAAACCTCCCCTGGATGTCAGCCAGGCAACCCAGAGGCATCCCCTGGTGCAAGAGAGATCCCCTCTGCCCTGGGCAGACAGCCCCAGCACTCACTCCAAAGTCCCCCAGCACACCAATGTGTAAAGGGAGCTTTCTCCTGCAGACACAGAGCATTTCCAAACCTCTGCACAAAGCAAGGACCAGCAGGCAGATGACAGTGGTGCTCACACCTTCCTCCAAAACTGCAACCCCAAAGGCCTCACTCCAGGGCATGCCTGGCAAAACCTCCAAAGTCAGCTAGTTCTGAGGGTCCAAAGGTCCCAGATGCAGTCATGGTTAATGATATTTCTCAGCCAAGGGCTCTGTGGGGCACTTTTGTCATATCAAAGAGTTTGCAGCTTCTTACAGCTGTGATAAAAATGTTCTGGCTTGAGGAAGGATTTAACCATGGCAGCAACATCTGGCTGCGTACACAAACCATTCACACAGATGTGTGAGGAGCTCCTGCCCATTCCAGTGAAACCTGGTTCAAAGGGTTATCAGAGCTGACACAGAAATGATTTAATTGGCAACTCTCTTAGTACCACACCAACATATTTACTCAAAAAGGCAAAACCACCTCCTACATCTTCCCATCTGCTGAGAGCTCTGGCTGCCCCCAGCCCAGCTGCCAAGCTGTTCTGTCTCCCTCTAACAACCTGTCAATACTTCCATGCATTTAAAAAATGAAATATGGCAACACACTGAAATTCATGGAGCAGCAAAACTTTAATTGAAGGCACCTCTGAATAGCAATTGGATTGGGCTGGATTTGCAAATGGAAAAGGAGATGGAGGCTTTGTTTAACACAGCCACGGGGCTGTGTTGGAGTTTAGGCAGCTGCTGTAAGCACTGATGCTGAGCCATGCAAAGGGTACACTGACTCTGCCTGAGAAGTCTGAACAGATATTCTAAACACTTCCCTGCTAGATTTGAGTACAAACTGACCTATCCAGAGGATCACCCTTGCAACACCTATTTGGGCATTTCCATCCAGAGTTTCAAACCTGTTTGAATGTAACCTTATCTCTGAGCCTTTAATGATAATTGCTTTCTCACCTGCTTTTTCCAGTCCCCGTTGTACTTGGTGCCAGTTTCACTGGTTCTTCTATCCAGCGTTGCTGCTTGGATGCATTAAAGTCTTTACTGCAAACTAACCCAGCACAGACACATCTATTCCTCCAGGCTGAACCTCACACTGATGCCCACTTTGTCCCTTGGGGGGAAAGGTGCAATGTGGAGGGCTGGGAGGAGGCGGGGTGAAGAAGAAATGTCTCCTTGGGCGTGCATGGATAGGTGGGGCAAGCAGGGCTCCCAAGAGGAAAGAAGAGGGTGGGATAGGGGCAGAGAAACCTGCCACCACATTGGGACTAAATCCAAAATGAGGGATCAAAATGAAAATGCATATTAATTCCCCAAATTGACTTTGTCAAGCTGCTGGCAGGTGGGTCACCTCCTCCCCAGGATGTTTGTATGCACAAGCCAGAGAATGAGGAGGTACTGGGCAAAACATTGGGAGGCCAAATAGCTCCATAGCCCACCCATGGGCAGCTGCACCCCTTTGCCCACTCAGAAGGCCCAGTCAGGAACTGCAGGGCACAGAGGGATGGGCTGCAGAGCTTTTCTTATTTGCATAGCAAAATCAGGTCTGGGTGAATCCCTGCGCTCCCTTGGATGTGCTAGGAGAGTGCACAGAGCCAGCTGTGGCCCATGATGGGAAAAACACTGTGGTTTTCTCCCCAGGAGCTCTTCTGAGCTCTTACTTGAAATTAGCATTGCACTGTGAATTGTGTCTCTGGATTACTTTTATCAGACACACATCACAAATCTGAGGCTGTGGCTCAGTTTGGACTCACCATTCCACACTAGTCAAATTGGGTATTTTCCTAACACACTCAGAGCAGAGGTCTGCAGCTCCCTTTGCATGCTGCTTTCCATGCTCTCAGGTTTTAAGCCATTCCAGTGTGGCCACAAAATACGAAATGCAAAAAAGGGGAAGAGGAACAGATTTGTTATGTGTACCAAGAGGGAGAAAACAGGAGAGTTTAAGGATGCTGCCATAGATTTTGCAGGTCTACAAAGGTTCACACTTTGCTGGGAGGGTCTGGTCTGGTCATGGAGTAGCTCCAGTTGGCTGGGGCCATGGGTGTTCGTTCCTCCCAGCCTCCCTGAGTCCCCTGCTGCATTTCCTTCTGAAGCCAAAGAACTCTTCTCCTTTGTGGAAAGTGGTACCTGGCACCCCATGACAGGACAAGAGGCAATAAACCCAAAATGAAAGAACTTCCATTTAAACAGAAGAAAACATTGATTTTGAGGGTGATGGAAAAGCTTGCCCAGAAAGTCTATGGCACCACCATCTATGGAAATACTCACATCCCAACTAGATGTGACCCTGAATGTGCTTTGTGCAGGGAGTGGTGGGTGGACCAAAAAATCTCCAGAAGTCTTTTCCCACCAGCTCTATTAGGAGTGTGTACCCTCCTGTGGAAGGTGGGGCAGAGAGGGTCATTCACAAACTTTAGCAGCTCTCTGTCTCTCAGGGCTGTTGTGATGCCAGACCTGCAGATATGTCCAACATCCCCAGGGATCCTCACCTGCCAAGAGCCTGTGAAACAGCAGGGCTGACTACAAAGACAATTTCCCCAGTCACTTCCCAAACTCTCCTGATAGGAACTGCTGCTGTTGTCACATCCCTCCTTTCTATATCCTGCACTGCCTGGGACATGCAAAGCCCTCCACGACTCCACACCTCAGAGTCAGTCTCGGTGTGCAGGTGCAGGACTGGGTCCTGGGAGGGACTTGGGCATTCCCCATCTCTTCCAGGACACGGTTTCCAGAGCACAGGTAGGCTGGGGTTGCAGGAGGAAGCATCAGCTCTGCCTTCCCTTGCAAGTCAGTTAGAGTGAATTTTCTGTTGGGAAACTCATGAATACAAAGTCCTCCCTAACACAGCAATATGGAAAGAAAGACCCAGGCATTGTCTTCTATGAGCTCTTTTTGGATTCTCACTGACCTATTGTTGGCTTCAGTGAGAACTGTAGTGTTGTACACCAAGCAGGCTCAGGCCCTTCATTCATGTTTAGTAAAAGGCAGAGTTTCCTGGAGATCAAAAAGCTCACTGCTTTTTACAGGGTTGATTCATGCAGGCTTTGATGTGAACTGCCCTTCAAAAAGCCACTCGCCAGGTGAATAGAGAAGCCAGTCTGAGCTCTCAGCTAGCAGTGCAATAAGCCTCATTCATATTCATGAAGCAAAATCTCTTCCCATTTGATGAGATGATGCAATTAACCTCTTCACAGCAGGCAGAACTAAGACTGCTCAGGTATTACCCACACGCTCTGTGCTCACCTCTGCGGTGGCATCTCAGGGTGAGCTCAGCATTACCAACTGAGCCCCAGGGCTGGTGCGGGGCAGACTCAGAACCTGCAGCGCTGACTAATGGTCAAAATGCCTGCTCTGGCTTCCTACCTCTGTACTGGCACACTGCAAAACCTTGGGGGAAAGTAGCTCGCCTGTGTCTTCCATGTAAGCTATGTACATGTAAGCTTCCCTTGGTGACATGTCCTACAGCCACCAGTGCAGTCACACTGGTGTCCAGTCAGATGTATCTTGATTCTCATGACAACAGCTCAGGTGGTACCCGGTCTGGAGGGACTGAGCACTTGCCACCATCTGTTTTACAGCCACCTGTAGTCCCAGTAATCCCCCATCTTTTGGCCAGCTTGAGGGAGCAGCTGAGGGCAGCTAGGCTGCTTTGTGAACTGGGAACAGAGATGCAGGAGAACACCAACAACACCATCCACTTATTTTACATTTATGCTGTAGAAGTCAAGCCTGGCCTAACTGTTACCTCTCCTTCCTCCGCTTTTCCTTTCCTGTTCCTTTCCCTCTGCAGAATAAAAAGGAGGTATTTCGCAGTGAAGCAGGTACAGAAGTAGGGGCTGGCAGACCTGAAAGGTGCTTGCCTTAGATGCTGCTGAGGCAAGGCTGACACATGGAGGGAAGGGGGAAGCTCTGGAATCCAGTTTTTCCATGTGTGCTAGCACTGCAGAGGTGGGGTGTCTCATTCAGTCCTGGGAGGAGCACCCATCTCCTGCATTTGCAAACAGGTTCCCAGAGGCCAATCAGCCAACTCTGCCCAGGGCACAGAGTGCTCTGGTGAGGACACAACCATGGTAACACCTGCATCCTCCAGCAAAGGGGATGGGTGGCTGGGAGACTGCAGAAATGGGGATGTGGAGAATAGTGAAATCAGGTTTTGCAAACCAGAAACAACCCAGGTCCCAGATCCAAAGAAGAGCAGGAGGAAGCAAACTCTAAACTTTTGTAAGCAGCAAAATAAGCAGAAAAAATATTTTAATTTTCTACTTTAAATACTGGGGCTGTAAGAGTGCATGAATGAAACAGTGAACTGCACAGAAACTTGGTGATGCCATGCTTGAAGAGGAAATCTGAAAGAATGAAATAAACTGAGGCCACAGCTTGAACCCTGGTGGGAGAAGGAATCAAGCGAAGATGGACAAGTTTCGGATGATCTTCCAGTTCTTCCAGTCCAACCAGGAGTCCTTCATGAACGGCATCTGTGGGATCATGGCCCTTGCCAGCACCCAGATGTACTCAGCCTTTGATTTCAACTGCCCCTGCCTGCCACACTACAACCTGGCCTATGGGCTGGGCATCCTCCTGGTGCCTCCCTTCATCTTGTTCCTGCTGGGCTTTGTGCTGAACAACAACATCTCCATGCTGGCAGAGGAGTGGAGGCGGCCGCAGGGCCAGCGGGGGAAGGACCCAGCTGTCCTGCGCTACATGTTCTGCTCCATGGCACAGCGGGCCATGATCGCCCCCGCAGTCTGGGTGTCGGTGACGCTGCTGGATGGCAAG
Source organism: Corvus cornix cornix (assembly GCF_000738735.6). Classification (NCBI taxonomy): domain Eukaryota; kingdom Metazoa; phylum Chordata; class Aves; order Passeriformes; family Corvidae; genus Corvus; species Corvus cornix. Next base: position 12,369,037 of record NC_046336.1, read on the forward strand.
TGCATCACCTGTGCCTTCTGCACCTCGGTGCCCGTGGAGACCCTGGGCAATGCCAGCCACCCCCATCTCTCCCAGGGGGAGATACAGCGGGTCCTTGCCCGAATCCCCTGCAAGGAGATCTACGACGGGCAGCAGCTCATTGCCAATGAAGTGGCTGTCAGGTACCTGCGCTGCATCTCACAGGTAAGAGGCACCATGGCTGTGCTGTCCCCGGTGGCTTGGGGTTAGGCACTGCCAGCCTTAGCTCTTCCCTCAACAGAACCTCCTTGTTGAAATCAAGCAGGAGACACTGGTGACTTCACAGGGATACAAGGTGTGTTCAGACTCAGCTCTGTGGAGTTATGCCTCCAGTGTGGTGCAGAGGCTGTAGCTGTAGGTCATCCTGATAATTGACCCCCTCTCCTGCCTAGGCAGCCCAGGGCTGCAGAGCAGTGACAGCCAAACTGTGTGTGTGTTTTTATTCAGAGCAAGTTCAGAAGGGGCTGAGATGGATCTTACTCAGTGGCTGGTGGGCTGTCACCCTCCCCAATAACCCATCAGTTGCTCTTGCTTCTTATTATAACGTGTGCAAGCAACAGACTGATAACCATCAATGCCACTTGTCTCTGCTGCTGCATGGGAACAGCCAGTGTGTGTTTATTAACCATCCCAGGGAACCACAAATGAAGATGTGCCACTAACCACTTGTCCTGTGCTTAATTGGTCTCAAGCCCTCTGCTCCTGGCCATGCTGGAGACAAGATGGTCTGAAACACCTGTCACTCATGTACTCCTGTTTATAAGCAGCTCTTCTGCCTGACCTCCTTAGGGCAGACATTAATTATTATCTCCTTTAAGAGAAATGGAGCCACAGGGGCTTCTCCAAAGACACAAAGCAGATTTTCCTAGGTAGACCCCAACTGGAAAGCATTAGGAGCTGAAAAACAAGGTCCCACATAGAACCTCTCCCCCCAGGTGCTCTTTTAGGGGGCTGCATTTCCAGGGGGGTTGAACCTCATGAGCTCTGCCAGTACAGTCTGGAGGCAGCCTGAGCTGAGACTGATGGTGAACAAGACAGACTGGCTCTGGCTCTGCCTTTGTCTCACCCTTCCTGTCAGACCCCATTAACAGGGGAGCTTTCACTGCTGCTCATTCACAGTAGATGTTACTAAGTTCAACAGCTCAGAAAAAGAATTAGACAGCTGCATAAACCAGGGAGTATCTGGAACAATACTGCAAGTCAGAGGACACAGGCTATCCTAGACCCAGGTGGGGCACCATCGTATCGGAGGCAGAACCAAGGGCTGGGCACAGGATTCAGCCCTGGTGTTATTTATGGTCAGTGCTGATGCTCTACAAGGCAAGAAGAGAGAGGTGCTGCCTGTGTCAATGCACTGAACAAAATTCCAGTGCAAATGCACTGACGTGGTTCATAGGGCCTCCTCATCCAACTTTGCAGTGTAAACACAGCCAAATGTCAAACAGCGCAAGTGGAGCCAGGCTTGTCTGCAAACCAGGGGGGTTCTGCTGGCTGGTTCTGCTGGGCATGTGCTCCGTGATAGCTCTGGTTCCCCTTCATCCCTGCAGGCTCTGGGCTGGTGCTTTGTGCTGCTAATGACCACGCTGGCTTTCTTGGTCCGATTCCTTCGGCCTTGCTTCAGCCAGGCTGCCTTCCTGAAGAGCAGATACTGGTCCCACTACATCGACATTGAACGCAAGCTGTTCGACGAGACATGTGCAGAGCATGCCAGGAGCTTTGCCAAGGTCTGCATCCAGCAGTTCTTTGAGGGCATGAGCACAGACCTGGTGGCTGCTCGCTGCCACCTGCCCGTGAAAGCCGCTGCGGATGCAGGGGAAGCTGCTGAGAAGCTCTTGGGGATCACCGACCAGGGCACCATGAACATGGCCCTGAAGAGCTGGCACAGATGCAAGCCCCCACTGGACCTCCACCCACCTGCCCTCCCCACTGGAAATGGCTGGGCAGGAGAAGGGCAACCCTCCACACACCCCTCCGTGCCCCGAAGAGAGACAGCTGCCTACTACAGCTGGGTGTGAGGAGCTGCACAGCAGGGCTGTGCAGAAGCAAAATCGTGTTTCTGTGAGATGGGCTGCAGAGAGGGCAGAAGGAGCCAGGGCACAGGCAAGGGCCGGTGCCACAGCGGCTGCAGGGGAACAGGCACCCAACAGGCTCAGTGGAGCTGGTGTGATCCCATCTGCTCTCACATCCTGTCCTACAGCATTGGTAATACAGGTAACGAGTTTTGTGCCAGGAGGGACAATTATGCAAGGCCATGATGGACGAGCCCTGGGGATGCTGAAGGGTGTGATGTGGCAGCCAGATGTGCCATGTGTCCCACACCACCAAGCACCAGGTTTGTGTTGTGGCAGTTGCCAAGACAGACACTACCACTTCCTCTCTTCTATGACGTACTCAGCACGGAGCAGTGCATGTGGGTTTAGGCAGTATTAAAAACCCCCTGGTGGGGAAACAAGCTGGGGGTGCCCCTTTCTCCTGCCAAGTTGTGAAACCCTAAAAGATCACATTACCCCTCCACACACTACATCCCCACAGACACACAGCTCCCAAGCCAAGAAAAGCTTTAAAATAAATTTGACCGAAGTAATGAGCTAGTGAAGAGACATCCCATACCACACTACCTGTGACAGAAACAGTGTGGTTGGTGTTACAGGGACTATTAAATGAGGATTCCACAGAGATGCTCCTTGAGGGAATTGTCTGGACAAGGAGAGCAGATACGGCTTAGCAGCAGGGAGCAGCTGCCTCAGGACGATTTGTTCTTACAATTTTTCCTGTATCTCTCCCTGACACAAAGACTGTTTTTAAAAACCCACCTGGGTGTTTGTTTAAGGAGCCAAATAAATAATTCAGGCTTACCATTCAAGCTCTGTGCTCAGACACCAGGATTTATAAAAGCTATTTACAAAATCTGTTGGTGTTTCTTTACTTGGATATGATGAAAAGGGCTGAGAGAGCCCCCAGGCCAAGCCCAGGGTGCTGAGGCTGTGTGAGTTGAAGTGTTTTGCCAGTGCGTGGCTGCCAGCAGCAGCCAGCCCTGGCCCTCAGAGGAGAAGCCGGGAAGTCACTGCCAATGCTACCCAATACAAGGTGGCTGCCCACTTCCATAGAAACTGGGGATGACAGGATGCAGGCCCTCGAGGTGACCATGGAAATTGCAGCCCGGAAGAGTGTTTCCAAATGACCCTGATTTTATTACAAATATGCAGAAGGCAAACCCCTTTTGAGGGATGAGTTTTAGCTCTGCCACATCCCTTCCGAGATGTTCATCCCCTTGAAATTTCTGCTGCGGTGTTCCTGTTGAAACAACTTATTATGGCTGACCAGTAACTGAGGTGGCTGTCATTTGCATCCTAATTATCAGTGTGTAACTCCACAGAGGCTTTGGAGAGAAGAGAACAAAGGACCAAACTGATGAGGAAATTCTCCTGGCTGCTGTGAGAGCAGCTTAGCAAGCCCGTAGTCAAGACAGGCTGAATCTGGCCAACTCCCAGGAGAAAGGAGCGTGACATGGTTTGTCATTAATCTTCACACCCAAACTTTAATTAATGCACCTGCCCAGAAATTAATAGGCACAAAACCTGATTTACAAAGCAAAGGAGATTAAAAGATAAAGGTTTTAAACTCCTATTATTTGCAGCTCACTGAGAAAGGCACGCTCAGTGTCCCCACAATGGCGAGCAGCATGGAGGGATGGCAGGCTCCATGGCATCGCCATTAAGGTATCAAAATAACTAGATGCATTTGCAACGAGAAGCTTTTGGACTTTTGATTAAGATTTTTAGAACTAGAGCTTTTGCCCCGTGCAAAAAATTCAGCAGTTGCAGAATCGTCACAGAGCAGGCAGGTTCTCCTCTCCGTGCTGGAATTTGGGAACATTGCTCATTGCCTTTGGGAGGAGAGCCCTTTCAAGGGAACCCTTCCCAAGGAAATCCCTGGGATTTCAGCCAGGCTGCGGTCCCGGTGCTGATCCCAGTTTACAGCAGCGCCCTGAGCGTGGAGCAAGCCCCAGGGTCCCCACCAAGCTGGCAGGGGAGACAGCCCCAGGCAAGCACCGAGGGTGTGGGAATGCCGAGGGATGCACCGCACCCAAACAACAGGGAGCAGCAAAAACCCGCCCGAGGACCCCAGATCTGAGGGTGGGAAGGAAAATGGTCCAAAAATCCCTTCAGCTGAACTGCCAGCGCTGGGCTGAGCCTAGACTTGCTCGGGGCGGAGGGGAACGTGGGTGTTGCTGAAGATTTGCCTGTGCTGAAGACATCCTCTGGGGAGGGCTGAGTTTAACCCCGGAGACAAGACGGCAAGGAGGCTGGGGAAGGAGAACGGGGGCCTCCGGCCTCTGCAACAGGCTTGGCAGGAGTTGGAGCTGAGGGACAGATGGTGGAGAGGAGGGAGCAAAGATAAAGTGAAGCAGCCTCGGCTGCCTCGAAAGCATCGCTCAAGCAGAGGAAGCAGCGAGCGGAAAAGTTGAGCCAGGCAGGAATGCACAGCACTCGCCAAAATCAGGCTGTGCCCAGCCCTGCACACATGGCCCCCGGCCCTGCTCAGCCCCCAGCCTGCTGCAGGAGCCCCACTGCTCGGTCCCGGGTAGGGGGAAGCGGAACCTGGCACCCCACAGAGCTTGTGATGCCCCGAAAACCCACGCAGGCGGTGCCTTCCCGCTGGCTCAGCCAGCTCAGCTCCCATGCGCTGCAGCAGAAGTTTCTGCCCCTTCCCATGGGACATGGGGTTTCTCCCGCGCTGTTCCTGCCTGCTTAGGGTGGTTCCCACCGGCATGACTCCGGCTAGGGGGATCCACCATCTCCCCTCTGCACCCCTGCAACGTGCCTCATCGCTCCCGTTCTCCAGGCAAACTCCCGGCCATCCCGGCCAGCCATTGCACATCTGCATCCTGAGTCTCAGAAAGCACGATGTGCTTTTTCCAATGACTCATTCTCTGAGCTTTTCATTTCCTCTTTGTTTTTTTTTTCTTTTTAAAGGCACAACCTCAGCCGTGCACACAGCAGAAGCCAAGCGCCTGCTTTTTGCCCCACCCAAGCTCACGGCCTGAGAACAACCTCCTCCCTCTTCCCAAAAGCCGACAGCGGAGGGCATGTTTCAAACTGAATAAGGAAGCCTTTCAAACTATTAAGGCTGTTTTCGAAAGCTCCCACTTCCATCAGACCAGCCTCGGCTGCATCCCGACTCCAGCACAACCAGCCCTGTGTGCTGCTGGAAACCCCCCTGCGACCAGAGCCTGAGCGAAAAACACAGGAAGGGCTGAGAAGGCTCCACAACTGGTTTCATCAACTTTTTCAAGTGAGTTACTTGATTTTTTTCTTGCTTTCATATGTATTTTGGGGAAAGAAACAGAGGGTCCTAAAATCTTATCTGCTGCAAACAACTTTCTCTCCTCCCCTTCTACCCAACCCTCTCTCCCAGACCATAACTACCAAGCAGAGGAAGGGTAACCTCATCCAAATGGCCAATACTTCTCTTTGCCAGCTCCTCAGATTTTTGCTTTGCCGTTTGCCAGCCTCTGTCAGGAAGGTCACAAGGCCGTGTTTATCAGAGCTGTTTGTGGGTAACTAACAACAGATGCTTGAACTAGAACAAGTTTGTGGGTTTAGCATCTGGCTGCAAATGTGGAGTTCCACCAAACAGGGAAATGGAGGCCTGGCTGCCCATCACATGCTGGCAGTTTTTGGCTCATCTGTCTCCTTTGCAGAGGGAGTTTTGCATATGGAAAACTGGAAAGCTGCAGGAAGACATTAAGGGCTGTTTGCGTTTGAACTCAGCAATATCACAGTGTGACTTTAAAGGGATTGCTATGAGTTAGACACAGCAAAGAACAGAGGCCGAATTTCTGCCCCTGTTCCCCTCCCCTGCCCCATGGAGAAAGGGGGATTTGTTAAGGTAGCAGATAAAATGAGGCACAGTAGTGATTTAAAGCACAGTGTATGAGCAAGCCTTGAGCAAAAGACCATAATTAAAGTCTCTCCTGCATGAATGTCCCTGAAGTCTTGTCCCTGCAGTTGGGGGCAGCCCAGGGAAGACTTCGGGGCAGCCCTGTGGGCCAGGGCTCCCAGGTAGCCCCGGATGTGTGCCAGTGCTTCCAGCACTGTGGAAGCTGCCAGACGCAGTTAGTTGGGTGCCCAGGTCCTTCCTGTCTCCAGCAAACCCTGGTGACAGCAGTTCCCCTGGGGCCAGTGGGTTTTGTCACATGGGTGAGGGTTCGCAGAGCTAGCAAGGTGCTTGAGGTGTCCTGAGAAGAAACCCTGTGGGGATGCAGGGCTGATGGAAACTCAGCTAAGAAATTAATTGAATCCAGCTTGCAGACGGGATGGGGGAATGGACATCACTGCAGAGAGTGTGGATATATTCCCCAGTTATTTCTCTGCCCTTAAAAAAAATCAGGGCACATGCTTTGCCCTCCTTGTCCCCAAGTGCCTGCAGCCCTGTCAGTGAGGAATAACACAGGCAAAGGGCACCGAAGAGCATTTCTGGCACTGAGGTTGCAGGTTGAGGGGCTCAGTCTCAGGGCAGCAATTAAGAGGCTGAGCTGGGACTGCAGGCCAGGACAGGGAGTACAATTATGTCAACCACCTGCGGGATGGGAGATCATCTGCCACACCTAATCCTAGCAAAAGCTCATGTAATTGCTGTCTCAGCTCTATCAGCATTTGGTGTTTGTATCCGGGGTCATCAAGGTAAGCTCTGCTCTTCCAGAAAGTAACTTCTCCTGCTGGTAGCAACAGCGCCCAAGCATCCCTTCACCCTTCTCAGCAAAGGCTGCTCCTGCCTGGCCCTCCCATGACACATTTCTGTGCTCCCAACTCTGCTGGGATGTCTCACAGCACCCCTTGCTGCCTTCCTCACATACCTGTGTCTATTAATAAATATTAACTCACCAGGTCTAAAGAGGGAGGCAAAAGCCACACAGAGCACCTTCAAAGCAGCACAATGCCAGCACTCACATGCCACATGTGTCTGGGCTAGTGTGAGTCAGTGGCAGGGCTGGGGACATCCTAGTACCAGTGCTCTGGTCCAGTTTTCCCAGTAACATGGTGTCCTCCTTCATTGCAGGTTTGGGAGATCATCAAGAGTTTGCCAGTGACGCTGACAAGAATTACCTCTGCGGGAGGTGACTAAAACCAAAGAGAAGGAAAGAGGACAAACATGCCATTGAGAGGGACAGAAAGAGATGTCCCACCTGTCATCTTTGCTGTAGTGAAGCTTTTGGAGGGCTTAGTGGAAAACTAAAATGGCTGAGGTTTCACATATTGCTTAGGCAAAGTCCCTTTTCAGCCCCTTTTGAAATAACCCTGGTATCAGCAACCAGCTCCAGAGACTGGGACACCAGGTGGGAGGAAGGGACATCAGTGAAGGTGTCTTGCTCCTGGAACAGCTCCTTGCACACCAGCTAGCACCAGGCCATTTCACCCCCCAGTGGAGTGTTCCTCAGTGCTGGGGGCTGAGCCAGCACGGCCCCCCACTGCAGCACACGGACGAGATGGCCGCCCTCGTCGCTGAGAACTTCCGTTTCCTCTCCTTGTTCTTCAAGAGCAAAGATGTGATGATCTTCAATGGTTTGGTGGCCCTGGGGACAGTGGGGAGTGAGGAGCTCTTCTCAGTTGTTGCCTTCAATTGCCCCTGCTCCCCTGCCCGCAACTACATCTATGGGCTGGCGGCCATCGGTGTCCCAGCCCTGGCCCTCTTCCTCATTGGTGTCATCTGGAACAACCACACTTGGAACCTGGTGGCTGAGTGCCACAAGCGTGGCACCAAAAATTTCTCTGCTGCTGCCACCTTCCTCCTCTTCGGCTCCATAATGGGCCGGGCATCCGTGGCACCCATCACTTGGTCGGTCATCTCGCTGCTGCGTGGGGAAGCTTACATCTGTGCCCTCAGCGAGTTTGTCAAGCCATCCTCCCTGGACAAGTTTCCATCTGAGTATGGGGCTGAGGTGCTGGCCAAGTTCCCCTGTAGAGACGTCCCAGCAAACCTCACCAAGTTCAGGGACGAGGTGACACGGAGGCTGAGATACGAGTCCCAGGTAGGCACTCCAGGGAGAAGGCCACAGGGAGTGGGTAAGACCACCTTGCCATGTCCTAATGCAGCCTCTCTCTTCTCTCCCAGCTCTTTGGCTGGCTGCTCATCGGCATTGTTGCGGTCCTGGTTTTCCTCACCAAGTGCCTGAAGCACTGCTGCTCGCCGCTGAGCTACCGGCAGGAGGCCTACTGGGCCCAGTACCGCTCCAACGAGGACAAGCTCTTCCGACGCACGGCCGAGGTCCACTCCAGGATCCTGGCAGCCAAGAACGTGAAACAGTTCTTTGGCTTTGTGGCACTGGACAAAGAGGAGAAGGAGCTGGTGCAGGAGTTCCCAGTGGAGGGTGTCCAGCCGAGCCCCCAGTGGAATGCCATCACAGGCGTCTACATCTACCGGGAGAACAAGGGCTTCCCCCTCTACAGCCGCCTCCACAAATGGGCCAAAGGGGTGGAAGGGAACGGGCCAACCCCAGAAGGCCACGAACTGCTGTTTTTGGCTTCCTAAGACAGATGTGCACCAGCAGCACTTCCCCAGACTGCCTGGCAGGCCTTCCAGTATAGGTGCACTGGGAACATTCCTCCCAGCAGGATTACTTCTCTCAGCAGGTAAACAGGAATCAATAGCCGCAAGGCAGAGATTAATAAGCAATACCCCGAGCTGGGGAACCCCTCCCTCAGAGACAACAATCTCACTGCTGTTCCCAGAGACACAGGGGAGCAAAGAGCAGATGCAGCCCTTACCTCCAGGCTGCCAGTGCAGCCCACTGCCTGATGCACCAGCAGAAGCCTTGGGGAGCAAGAGATGGGCACAATGTTTCTCACTGTGATTCCTGCAGTCCCACTTGTCACCCACACAGCAGGGTTAGCCCCAGCCACCCTATACACCTACTTGTTTTATTGACATTAATATCTTACACACTTGTGTGATGCCTGTTACACAGGCAGGTCCCAGAGCACTTTACAGACTTTACAATGCAGGGAAAAGATGGAAGCAGGGGGTAAATTCCTGGGGCAAGGAGGATGCAATAGCATCTGGGAAGGAATGGGTGAGTAACATAGCCACACACCAAAAAACTGAGAGACTAAAGCAAGAGGAATCACAATATTCCTGGTATTCAGAAAGGCACTCTGTAATTACCAAGTCGAAATTTGGGTAGGACAGCAAACTCCCTTTGTTCTTACTAAAGTGCCTGGCAATCTCTAATGAACCCAAATGGTCACCACCATGAGTTTATAAACCCAGAGGAGGCACCATCAGCAGAACAGTTTTGGGGCAAGGTAGCGAGGTGGAGACTGAGAGGAATCAGTACCCACAGTGAGCCACACCACTGTCTGCAGCTCATTGAATTTCTCATCCAGCCATTGGATAAGAGTCCTTTGTTTGGGTTGCAAGCTGCAGGAAGACCTCAACCAGAATTAGCTTTCCATATATGTATATATAAACACACATATAGTGTATGTACAATGTAACCATAGTTAGTCAGTTGCATTAATGGAGCATCTTTCTCTGAGGGGAAGGGAATGACAAAGCTGCCAGCCCAAAGAGCACATTACATTCACCCATCTGCTGCACTGGGACTGCAGCCCTGGAGCAACAAGGGACAGCATGAACAGGATGGGGGAGCAGCCCTCTCCCTACCCATCTACCACTGAATTTTCTAAAACTCTTTCCACTGCCTTAATTGGCCCCTGGAGCAGAAGGTCTCTTTTATGGACTTGGCCATACTCTGGGAAAGCAAAACCAGAAAGGTGTAAAATTACTACCCTCACCATGACACCGTGTGACTACGGCTTCACAGCTGCTCCTCTGGCATTGCTCAGTCCTTTTCTCCCAGGGGTCAGTCCTGTGTACCCAACACTGTTTAAAGAGCTGCCACGACAGAGAAGTTTGTTTTTTCTACTTGAACTGTTTTGTTACAGGTACAACTTCCTTCCACACTGTGCCATTTACCAAAAAGCCTTAAGTTGTTCAAAAAACAGCTCAAACCCACAGAACTCAGAGGGGCTTGCACACAAGGAGATTTGAAATAAATTATTAAATGAGAGTTATTTCTCATTGCCTTATGATTTTTTTTTCAGGGGGGCATAAAAGGCATAATTTAACATTCTCTTTGAACTCAAGGACTGAGAACTTATTTTTTCTTTCTATTAAACATTCACATCCTCTCCTATCCAGATCATTCTAGAATGTTTTAAAGTATTACCACATATTACAAGTTAGTAACAAGGCTTTTTAGTTATTCTTGCAGTGAGTAGCACAAATCTTGTATATCAGGATACACAATTGCAGCAAAGGAGAGAAAATTATTTTACAAGTATGGTATCTTGCAAGAAAGAGCTGGAGGGTATTCCCTCACATAAAGAGGCTGGAACACCGCTTAGTGGGTGAGGCATCCCAGGATCCCTGTTCAGCCTCTCTACAGATTTGCTTAGCATTTGTGGGAAGGCTTGGCTCCCAGCCTCACCATCAACTAATCCACAGAAATAATCAGATGGAAGTTAAATGAAATTGCATTAACTCGAGATGAAAGGGAGTTCATTTGCATTTCTTCTCACTGGCCCTTGAGTGCGAACATGCAGATGCACACGCCACCCCCACACAGCCAGCAGACACAAGGTAACTTGCTGAAACAAAGCACAGTTCCTCTTACTTCCTTTATTTCCCTTGCCTTCCTCCTTGATAGTCCTAGTTATTCTTTTGAACCACCTCCACTCTGCTTCCTTCTCTTCCCCTTCCCTCCTTTGAAGAAAAGGGGCAAGACACATAATGCTTGAGAATGGATTTTTATCCTAAGAATAAACCATGAGCACAAGCCATCTTTTGTTCTGTTTACATCCCTTCTCTCCTGCATTAAATCCACTCTCTTTCCATGTGCTGGGATGGGCTAGGGCCTTGTCCAGCTTCTCTGTTTTCCCTCCCTCTTGTTGGAGAGGCATGTTTGAGTGGACAGCTGTCAGTGAGGAGTGGAGTAAGACACTGCACTCAGAAATTTGTTTGCAATTGCAGGGATTTGGTTTTTCTCCTCTCCTCTGCCACCCTGAGCATGGTCCGACAGCCCCAGGCTTCTGCCTCTCCTGGCACATCAGCACCCTCAGGAATATCCCTGCTGTTCCTGTCACCCAATGTCCCGCAGTGACAATGCTGAGGTGAGGAACACTAACCTACACGGTTTCACACACAAGCACAAGCAGCCAGGTTAGATTTCTCACTGAAATGCCAAGAGGGAAATTGAGCCACCTAACTTACTAGCATGCTGGACCACACAAGCTGCGAGCTCACACTTTCTGCTTTTCCTCCAAAGAACGACAACAATCCCATCACAGAGCAGCCCGCAGGTCACAGCTCCCAGCAATAGGATGGGTTCAAACCAGGCTCCACCAGTACAGAGAATTACACACAGGTCTTTCACTTTTCCTGCCAACTACAGAGACTGTAATTGCCCCAGTAGGGAAGAAGAAACAATACCTCTGAGGGATCTTGGTTTCTATTGCAACGCTTATTTACATGTTCTATTATGCAACTAATTAAACCAAAAGAAAGAGCTACCATCATTGAAACTGTGTTCTTTAAAAAAAGAAGCAGTTGGTACTGCATGTTGCAATCAGCCTCCTCCACTACAAGACCAGTAAGCAAAATCTGAGTACAGCACCCTGCTCTCCCTGGGGGCAAGAAGTGAAATGACTTGTTTCTGGATCCCAAAGGACTTGGGAAAGAAATAAATGCTGAATCATCCAGCCTCGCCAACACTGGACATTCACAGAGGCAGAACAGCTGGATCCTGCAGAGCTCTGGTTTTGAGTTTAGAGTACAGTGAGTAAAACTCTTCAAGTTTGGTACTTCAAAGCTGGGCATCCGCTCGCTAGTGTCTACACTGGATAACCACACCTGTTTGCATACCCTGTTTTTCCCCTTGCCTCAAGTTCTTCCTCTGTACAACATGGCTGATCACATCCACATCTCAGTGAAAAGTCACAATAATACAGAATTGTAAGGATATGGACCATAAGGCACTGACATCACTGACAGAGCTTTTTTAAGTACCCAAAATACCGGGCTTTTTCCAAGCAGAAGGTTACATTGGGATGACTTTTTTTCAGCTCAAAAAACCACTTCTTTCTTTGACGTCAGTGATTTCTCTTAAGAGACAATGACTACTGAAAATCACTATTTTTTCTATCATCAACCCCTAGCAACTTGTTACAACAGATGTTTGCCCAGAGAGGTTGTGAAGCCTCCAGTCTCGGGGGAAATCAAAACCAAACTGGGAGTGCACCTGAGCAACCTAGTCCTGCTGACCGCTCCTTTGAGCAGGAGCTTGAAGACTATCATCAAGAGGTTCCTTCCACCTTCAACTATGCCACAAATCCGATGTTGCTGTCAATTTCTAGAGCACAAAGGCACCTGAGATAAATCTTTGGAAGTGTTAATTCATCCAAAAGACAAGAATCTTCTCTGCCATCTTAACAGTGAGAGAAATCAATTTATAAGACATTGCTGTACTTAAAAGCAGCGTGTCATAACTGCACCATTTCCCCAGGAAAGTAAAACAGCTATGGCTGATGTTTCTTTTGATTATAAAACAGTCTGTATTTAAAAACACGGCATCAACAGACCAGGATTATTTGTAATATCTGGACAAAGCTGCAAACATTTATCAAATCTTTTCATTTGATGGTTTGTTCTTTGCAGGCTGGTTTGGTCACAGACCAATACTCTCCTGAAATTCACTGTCCACGGACAGTCGCAGGAGAACTCCACCCCTCTCAGTTCCCACACTGCACGGAAAGCCAAGTCTCTCTGCTTTCCCTTGCACCACACTTAGGTTTCAGCAAGGGAACTCTTGGTCTCCACATACTCCAGTGCTGCTCTTTTAACACCCAGGACACTTTCTGCTGTACCAAATTTCTTCTCATAATCCAGGTAGCGTTTGAAGAAGAATTTCATCTTCTTTGGTGCCAGGCTCAGGTGTATGACCCTCTCAAAGATGTCCCTGCAACAAAACAAAGTGATTCAAATCCCTGTGTTGGTGACAGCACTCAATACAAGCCGTGTACCCTGTCTTGTAACAAAGAGCAGAAAGTCAGGGGAAACATTCAGGGGAAATTGCTGCGAAGTGGTGGTGCTTGAAGAAAGAGATTCCTAACAGCTGGTCAAAATCTTCTAAAAGTAGAAGTCTTTTACTTGCTTGCAGAACTCTAAGGCTGCTGGTCAACTTAAACAATGATCCAGACACTGCAGTGGACCCTGCATTCATTAAGTGGATGTGGGAAATTACTTCCTTTTGGCACCTCTCAGAAAAAAAAAAAATTCCATTTTTATGTTACAAGATATAAAGATTGATTATTAAAGATTGATCTCACCCTTCAGATACAAGGCAATCCCTGCAGAGCGACAGATGAACCTCAATTCAAGGCCTCTATTTTCTGTCATGCAGGCCACTACTTATAAAGCAGTCCCCCCCTGGCCTATGGAACTCTGGGGTCTCCTCAGTCCCAGCAAGGATAAGCACTTCCACATACACCAGTTCTGTGAAAGAAAAAATCCCTTTTGCTCTGCTCTGGGAACCCCTACACAACCTCACACTGCAGGTACCTCTGCTCTTTTCAGGTGTGCTCTGCCCCATCCCAGCCTGCTGCACCACGACTCACCGTACTTCCTTCTGGCTGCCATGCTTGATCATGATGTCCATGTAGATGGACCAAATGTCTGTTCGCTTGGGATAGCTGCTGAGAGTGCTCTCAAAGAGGGCCTTGGCATGTTCGGTGTCCCCAGAATGGAACTCCAGCTGTGCAAACCTTGAAATGACATCCAAATCTAGAAAAAGTAATGACACGTTAGGGTATCACAGCAACTCTCTTTCATGTGAACAAACACAAGTGAGAATTACACAGGACAGAGATAGGCACAGAGACAACACCATCTCTACCCAGAGACAAAAGGCTCTGTTGTAAAGAGGTTCTGGACCAAGGTGGGATCAAAGTGGGAGAGAGAAGGGTCACAGTTCACTTCCCATTTCAGCTCTCTGCAGGAGAGAGAGGTTTATTTTTATATTCATAACGTATCATGCAGCACCCATGGGCAGCCCTACAAACCTGGGCTTAGACAAGTGAACTTTTCTAGAGGGCTGTAAAATTCAAAGCTGCCTTTGCTTTGGGTGCTTTGCTTTTGTGCGTCACAGCAAATTCTATTACAGGTGGATTTAGCAGTGACATCCAGCTTGAAAGCTCCTCTTCCCTGAGTCAGCTGGCTGCACTTTTCACTTATTACAAATGCTGTCACAGGCAGAGATATCAGAAAGCAGCCCACCCCCGTCAACATTAAGCTCCACATTAAGGCTGGGGCAGAGAGAGCTTACGTTCTTTGGTGGGCAGAGCCTTGAGAGCACGCTCCAGGAGCCTGTGTGTAGCCTCAGTCTGGCCTTGCTTCAGGAGGAAAGAGGCATATTTCAGCCACACGGATTTGTCCTGACGGAAACGCTTCAGCATCGTGTGGTACAATTCTTCTGCTTGCTGGAAGGGCAGAGTTGGGTTAGATCACACAGATTCATAACAAAGCCTTGTAGCTTTAAGACTCTTATTCTTAGGCTGGGTATCTCTGAACACTTATGACATAAAAGCAAGCATCAATGCATCCTTGCCCACTGTCGATCATAACCATTAATTCCAGTTAAGAACAGGAGAGGCCCAACGTCTGACAGCTGGAAGCTTACACAGCCAGCATTTGCAGTTTACTGGCATGACTGAATCGGATACATGCCAGGGACCTGCTTGCACTATCTCACCTTGTACTTCTCAGAAGTGGCATAGATGTCACACAGATGCTGGAAGACTTTCAGAGGTTCATTGTATTGAACTGCTCTCTCAAAGACCTTCATCAGTGTCTCCTCAGTACCATACATGTTCTCCAAGTTCAGCAGAGCTACCCAGACATTCAGCTTCTCCTGTTCTTCCCTTAAAGCAGATGTGAACAAGAATGGTTAGCCTTTTGCCAGTCTTCACCAGGTTTTTGCAAACAACCCTACACAGACTGACTGACTTGCAGCAGGCCTCCAGGACAAGAAAAAGGCCATACTGCTCCCTGAAACACCAGTTTTGGAACAGAACACAGCAGTTGATTCACACTACAGTTTTTTATCACTGTTGTTTGCAATTAAAAAACAGAAGGATGAGTCAAGAAAGCACAACATACTTAATCATGCAGTAGAGACGATTTAAGGTACAGCCCTATGGCAAAAGCAACAGGAGTTTCACCGTTTGTTTCATGGTTTGATTTAAGGACAATATCACTGGCATCATTATGCTCTTCCAAACACTTCCAACTGCCCAGAAGAATGTCTGCACTCAGGGATACCTTCGGGAGTTCCTGCACTCATGACCTGCAGCAGGTCAGCTGTGGGCCAGTGGTGGTGACTCAGGCCAGACCTTCAAAGGGCCAGGGGACAGTTGCTACCATTTAATCCTTCCGAGCTCACTGAAAGAGACTCTGCCACTCCACACACACAGACACACACTGACACTACCCGTGTTCTTCCACTACAACTACCCCGTCATGATTTATTCTTTTGGGCAAAGAAAAGCAGAGCCCCATTACTACCTGAAACTGATTGTTTTAAGTGCTCTCTCTGCCACAGCTCTGGCCTTCTCAATCTCTGTAGCCTGGAGGTGGAAAGCCATGTACTGCAGCCAGAGGATGGAGCTGTTGGGACTGCCCAGCACCAGGCGGTCGAAGTCATCTGCTGACTGGGGCTGCCGACTCGGGTCCATTAGAGCTGCCTCTACTCTGCAAAGCTCCTTCTCCTTCTTCTGCTTCTCCAGCTCCTTCTCCTTCTTTGTTTGTTTCTTTAGCTGAAAGAGCAAAATAGGAGGACTCAGGAAGGGCAGGCACTTTATGGGGAAATAGGCAGGTCCAGCTAAAGCACAGCCAGACCTCAGTACATCCAAGGCTAAACAGCTTCCACAGGAAGAGATGAGGCCAACTGTTAAAAAGAGGATAAAAATGATACACATGCCCCATCCCTTCTTACGCAGTTCACACCTCAAAGAAGAGCAGCAGTACCTGAAATCCCTTTTTTTTAAATGAAATACATTGAGGAACCGAACACTTGGCTACTCTTGCATCCCAAGTGCACGATCCACACTTCGCCCTTCTCTCTTATTCTTCCATCTTACCTTCCAGGGTAGTACTCATCACCACCCCCTTCACTCTCTAAAAATCCAACACAATTTCTCCCCGTGTACAGCTGGGGCATGTTGCTGGATCACTAAAGTGACTCTGGTCTTAATTTGGAACCAACAGTGCCATAGTTCTCTGCCTTGTTACCTTGGGCAATAAAGCATCAGCCATGCATTGCCTTTACAGAGGTGAGTTTTGAGGGACAGGGGAAATCCTGAAGAGCAAACATGAAAGGAGTTCATGAGCTTGTTTCTGATTTTGCTGAATTGCTCTCACTGGAAAACCCTTCTAAAGGTTATAGCATAAAAGAAGACTGTTTTTTGGTGTTTTTATAAATAAGAGGACTGTAACTTGAACGGTTTTTCATCTCCAGGTTTTTCTGTAAATTTACAACACTCAGGAAAGCAAAAAACAGAGCTGACATTAAATAAAAAAATGTTATGATCATGAAAACATTTGTTTGACTCTACGTACTTATTTTTTTAACAGGTCAACATGAGAAACCCTATTTTTCATGCAACCATGCTAAAATTGGGCCTTTTCTCCTCTGCTTCAGAGATATCTGCTG
The DNA here is from genome assembly GCF_000738735.6 of Corvus cornix cornix. Lineage (NCBI taxonomy): Eukaryota > Metazoa > Chordata > Aves > Passeriformes > Corvidae > Corvus > Corvus cornix. The sequence continues at coordinate 12,385,823 of NC_046336.1, forward strand.
TGTTCAGAATAGCTGAACAAGTTCTGTGTCAGCTGTCAAAACATGTTCCCTTGGGTTAAAAGGCTTTGCTACAGGGCAGACAGACATGCAAATACCAAAACATCACATTACAGCTACTGTGTGGTGTCTCCTGTGCAGACAACACAATTACAAAGTACCTTGGACTGCATATCCTCCTCCTCCTCGCTCTCCGAGCTCTCTTCTTTCTGATCCAGCACAGGTATATCCACTGCATTGTCTTCATCCCAGGTGAAGCCCATGGAAACTTGCAGCCTGGGAGCTTCACCAGGCTTCCTCACCTGTTTGGAGGAAGACAGAAAATGCCCTGGGTTTTAATTGTAAATTTTTGAACTGAGATCAGACAACTGCTCTGTGCTTGTGGCATCTCTCCATTCAGTACTATCGACTTCTTGTACTTGCAAACAGCCCATCTACAAAAACATTAACTCCATGACCAGCTTTGCTGTAATTTAAATTCCATCCACCTCAAGCCATTTTCAGATGACACAAATACCAGCCTGTGTCACTCCTATCTGCAGCAGTAACACTTACTGTCTTTCAAGTCAAACTGACACATATCAACAGGGTTAGAAAGCCATTTCAGGCTCAGGTTCTCCTCCAAACTTCTCACCTTAGATTTCTTTTCAGTTGCCTCTTCCTCCTGGTCATCCTCCTCACGGTAATACACCTCAATTCCACTGTCATTTTCCTCTGCTGGGCAGATCTTCCTCTTCTTTGGCTTTGCCTCCTGCAACAAGTGGAAATGAGTGGATGGTGGAGGGCAACAACTGCGACGATCTTAAAGGCAATTCTGATCACAAAGTAAAGAGCCTGGCAGCAGAGAGAGGGCAATGCCGTGGGACAGCATCCCCCACTACTCTCTCAGCTAACAGAGAGTGGAGAATAAACCCACACTCACCTACAGAGGGTGCATAGACCAAAGGGACAGGGAACACAACTGGGCTGTTATCTCAGGTAGATCCCACCCAAAAGGAATAGTTTTTGATCTTTGTAATCCCCAATGCAATTTAATCTTTTTTTTTACCTCGTTTGTATAATTTCTCAGCCTCATCCTTCTGGTCTGAGACTGGGATCTTTCTGGTCCCTTCAGTATTTGAACCATCAAAGTCCTTTAGCATGTCCTGTGCAATCACACCCATACCTGACCACTTTCAGAATTTCCTCTTCTCCTTTTTGTCTTCAGCTTAGGCTCTTCTCTTTGTTCATCATCTGGCTCTTTTTTCTCTTCCTCTGCACCATATTGTGGTAGGCCTAGGGATTCAGGCAAGACACTTGGCATCCCAGTGTCCTCAGGCAGGAGAGAGAGCTCAATATGTTTTTCTCTTCTATTTACACTGTGGTGCATCGCCAGGAGTAGCAGGACAGAAGAATAAGAAAAAAATCAGAGCATTTACAATGACTGCAAGGATCTGAACTTCTTTCAAACTTTCCTGTCTTTTATCCTCCCTCTTTCCATCCTCCTCTCCTCCGTCCTCTCCTTTCTACTAATTCATAGTCCCTTTTAAAGAACATTGAACCTACCCAAGCACTTTGGCAGTGAGCAGTTTTCCCTCAGGCAGGTACTTTTCGTATAAGGAGTGTTTCTGTACAAAGTACGGGGAAACATTCTGGAACAGGATTCGACCCAGGAGAGAAGTGGACAAGCTGAGAAGAGGAAGAAAACCAAATATAAGTATTCTACAGCAGGGGGAAAGAAAAATAAAGTGCACTTCTATAAAGTGTCTCACTAACTTTCTCTACTTCAATTTCATATGTTAAAGACAGTATCCATGACATCTTGATTCCCAGGAGGAAATTCATTTTGCAACCTCAAATTATGCCAGAGACCATCCCCAAATGAGATTCCATAATCGTACATTCAAAATAAATTCTCCAAGACACATCACTTGCCAGAATAATTTTCTTAAGCTACTCACCCAAAGAATACACCTGATGGAGTAACCGATTTGACATAGCCTCTCACTAGCTGGCCTTTTTTAACATCCTTAATACTCACTATTTCAATATCCTCCACTTTGCTGTTCACCTTCGGATTTAGCCTAAAAGAAAAGAGAGGTTAGAAGTTAAAGTACTCATCTGAATAATCCCCATTCTGCTCTGGATAGCAGAAAATAGATCAGTATTAACAACAGCTAGTACTCTCTGGAAAACATATTGGATCAAAGACACCCTTCAGTTTATTCAAATGTACTAATGGACTACCTGCATCTCTGCCAAACTCTACATAGCATTAGGGAATACATATGCTGCTGCAAACAAAGCCAAACACATCAGCCTTCCCCGACACTAAGAAAATGGGGAGAGTAAAATGCTGTCTGAAATTTTGCACAGCATTTGCTTGGTGTTTCCCCCATTTATTTCTAAGATACTTAATTCCACACTTTTGTTCCATAAGGAAGACAAAGCAAGCGGCTCAGTTTTAAGAGACATTTAGGGCCACGTCTATTATTTAATCAGAACTGTTAAAATGCAGCTGAACATTGAAACATAATGTTTGTATTGCAAATTCAATGGTAGAACTCTCCCTTTCTTCCCAAATGAACAAACAAAAAAAAGAAAACGTAGACCTAGAAACTATGACAAACAGAAATGAAATCTGAACCCACTTGAGCAGCTTTATGTTAAGTGTCAGACCCTTCAGTGTTTGCTGATACACAGGAAAAAACCTTGCTGAAGTAGGAATGAGTACCACCCCTTACAAAAAAAAGCATTCCTCATTCTTTTAACACTTCTCACTGATCTTCCCAAACAAACTGTATTTCAGGATAATTTTTTTCACTAGTAGGAGATCAACAGACTAGAGGGATGACACATACCGGGACTGCCGGAGAGATAGCTGGATTTTACCATTCTCATTGGAGAGGATGTAACACCTGCACGGCAGAGCATGGGGAGAAAATAGAAAGCTTTTTTACACACTAAAAAAAAGCCACAGGTAGGAAATAGACATTTACACTAGCAGGAAAAGAAACAAAGCACTCTGTTCCTTGGAGCACTTTCTGTCTAATACAAACCAGCATGACACAATAGTTCATAAAACTAGATAAAGGACTTTTGAAACATGTCTACTTGATTTACCCAGTCTCTACTGCCAGTACAAAAGAGTTAAAGATCACCTGAAATCACTTGGCCTGTTGCACTCTCCAACATTCCCAACAAGTATGTGAAGCAGGGAAATGCAATTGCTTGTGCATTACAAATGTAAAACCAACTCAATTGCTAAACAGCCCACAGAACCACTGCACAGCTGGGATACCTGGCCACCCTTAGCCCCACCAGCACCTTAGCTAACAGAGTAGCTACTCTCAAAAAGACAGTCCATGAAGACAGCTGAAAAGGGGCTTCTTCATAAACGGAAAATACAAGACCTTCACCCAAACATATATAAGGGAAGTCAGCATCACTTCTTAGCCACAGACTGACCTTACAGTCTGGCACCATCTCATGGCAGTGAAAAGCCTGTCACTGAAGGAGGATATTTCTAAGCCTTGCAGCTTGAGGGAACAAGGAGGACAATTACTGACCTGACAATCTTGCCAACTTTGAACTTCCCCAGAGGGTCCTCTGTGTAAGTATCACTCAGGTGAAAGATGCTGACTTTGCCAGTCTTCCCACCTGGCAGTGCAATGGTCAAACCAATGTGTGGAGTCACCTTTGTTATCATGCCTACAGAGATGGTGTCCTGCTCCAGTGACTGAATTCCTGGAAAAGATGAAGGAGGGAAAGGGCTTCGTAATACTTGAAAACATGAAGCAACAGAGGTAGTAAGTTAGTGTAGCTGATTTTAGTTGCCTAGTCACATATTAAATGCACAAACTTTTAGTAAGGTGCAGTCTATGCCATCTCTGTTCACAGTAATGTTTGCCTTGGTAGCCCAGACAAGGTCCCTTAGTTGCATAATTCCAAGATCCAGAATAACTGACGAATGTTGATAAATGTACCATCTCATGTCTGAGATTAGAAGGAAATATATTCAGAAGGGCTCTGAGAAGGGCTTCAGGCTGAGATACTAGCAAAGTGATTCTTTATTCTAGAGGTCTGACCTCCCTTGTCTTAGATGCTGCTACATCTGGGTCAGGGTCCCGGGGGTTAGTCCTGTTCTACAGCTTGGCTCTGGAGTGTAACACCTTCACCTGAGGGGTCAGTGCAGGCCCAACTCTGAGTAAAGCATCACATGTGGTGGGGTCCTGCTGTTAAGGCTCCACAATACCTGTGAGTGACAAGCAGAGGTTTGTTTCAGTGGCATCTGTTCCAGTCACTGTAGCTGATATTGCCTGGCCATTTTTAAAGCTCTTTTCTGGATGTTTTAAGACCTGAAATAAAAGACACATTTCCACTTATTTCCAGAAAATGAGCTTTGCACAGCTCTGACTAGTGTTTCCCCTACGAAAACATCCTTTACACATCCTATAAACATCTTTGATGTGCAGTTGACTGATAGCTCAGCACTGCTTCAATGGCTCGCCAAACTAGCTACAGGCACAGTACTTGCTTGTCAGCAAGGGGCAGCAATACCTAAAGGGCAGAGCACTGGGTTATGAGTTCACACAGATGTCAGAAGTGTCTGCAGTCATTACTTGTGGCCATGTGGGTGGAAAAAAAAAAAGTCTGTGTAGCTCAGCAGTAACAGCCTCTTACCTTGGTGTTCAGAGACAGCAGCAGGTGAGGAACTCTTCCTCGAATGTCAGGGCCAACTTCTACCTCCAGCCAGTTTTTGAGCACGTTATACTAAAAAGACACCAAATAACCAGAGAAGACAGCATGACACCTTGGGGGAAAACAAAAATCTTCCCTGGCAGAATTTTTTCATAAAGTTTTAAAGCTAAAAATAATTATTTTTATAATTATTTTTTATAATTATTTATATATAATAGAAATGTTTTTTATAATTATTTATAATTTAAAAATAATTAGAAACAAAGCCTTGGCTTTTGCACCAAGCAAAATGGTGGTTTGGATCCTATTCTTACAAGCATAAAACTGCTGTGGTTCACAGGCAAGTGCACACAGGGGACAGCAGCAAGCGTTCTTTGGGCTGGTGGCACATTCAAAGGCCATTTCACTAGAGCCTGCTGGCAACAAACAGGCCTGTCAAAGAGGACAAGTCAGTCTGACTCCATCAAATACAGAAATTTTTTGTTTCCTTCCCCTACTTTCCCTGTAAGACACTGCAGTTGCCATGGGCCACTCTCACAGTTAATGAAGACCATAGTCTTCAGTATTTAGGTCTGAGCTAAGGCCCCCTGAGCTCACCCCCACTTGCTGCCTCCCCCAGCACACTTCCTAGGAAGACTCTGACCTCACCTTCTTTACAAAACAGGTGACTGTCTGTCCAACATTGTACAGTCCGAGTTTCTTGAGGGAACTGTCTTCTTTAAGGTTCAGCATTGCTGTGAATTCCCCTTCTTTTTCACTGTTTGCAAAAGAAGAAAGAGGACATTAGTAAAACAGCTTTGGTCCTAATGATAAAGATGGAAGTTAGAAACCCAGGGGAATGTGGTGAGCTAGTACTACTGTGACAATGTCCCCAACTGCATTTTTCTGCAAGGAATTAATTCTTCCCTGATCATAAGGGGGAATCTTTCTGACATGAATAGACATGACAGAGTCCAGATTGGCAGAACCTGAAGCCAAAAGGACATTCAAAGGAAATTATGTGCCAGGAGAGCACTGTGATGTTTAACACAGCTACAGGACCCAAGTTAATGTGGAAAAGAGAGTAAGAGGTCTTGCCTCACGACATACATGTGGAGGTCCTTGCTCATGGCCAGCTCCTTCACAAGTGGGACATACAGGGGACAGGACATCCCAGGATACAAGGTCTGTAAAGGATGTGCAGACAGCACAGAGGCCAACCCCTACCTTGGTCGAATGCTGAGCTCTGGAATGGATTGTGTGAAGTGTGGATGGGTAATAGGCAGGTACCTAAATAAGAGGAAAAGGATCAAAGTTTCTCATGATCTCCCCAGGCCCCAATCACCCACATTTAATCCCTCTGCACTGGCAAAAAAACCCCAGGTGCAAGCCCTCTAAAACTACCAGAGCCTTCCAGTTCCAGTTCTTCCTATTACTATTTCAGTGGAAATTTAGGTAACCAAAATACCCCAGCAAATTTAGTCCCTGGAGGCTGTATTTAGGGCTTCCACTGGATCTTAATAGTTTAGACATCTTTTTTTCTTGCAATCTATACTCAAGATAAATACAGTGACACAGGTAGAAAAAGAATTCACTGAAAGCTGGATCTGGGATAGAATGTAACAACAGATTTCCTCAGGTCTCAACTACTCCAGCAAAGGCAGCTGTAACAGCACCTGTTGACAGAAGATGTCCTAGATGACCTGAATTGAAACACAAACTGCTTCACCCTTTGCATTCCCCCAGAAGCAATACCATGTACAAGTCTCCCCACCTGTGAGTATTCACATCTCTGCCTCCAATGACTCGAGCAGTCACTTTCTGTCCAGCTTTCAGAGTAGAAGTTGGAAAAGAGCCTAGGGGCACTTCATCCAGAATCCGAGAGGCATGGATTGAACCTGTCAGCTTGTCATCAATAGCCACAGTGACGTGGGTTGGTTTGACGGATTTAACGGTACCAGTAACAACATCCCCCGGGGACAGCGAGTGTTTCACAGCAGGAAGCACCTCCTCTAATGCCGTCTCCGATTCGTTCCTCACCCTTACAAAAACATTCTTCTTGGCTGGGCCTTGTACTGCTGGCAAGACCCCGTGGTCATTCTCCTTCACTGCTTTTAAGGTTATAGAGATTGTCTGTCCCACCCCCAGTTTCTCTGAGTCGAAGCGGAAGGTGTCGTTGAAGTGGCAGGCGATGGGGACAGCTGCCAGCTGGCCTGTTTCCAGCAGAGACACGATGGCAAAGTGCTCTGTGATGTGCTGCACCACCGCAGAGTGCTGGGAGTTCTCTCGGAGCCGCTAGACAGAAATGGACAGAGTGACTCCTCCTGCTGAGATTTTGATTTCCTCCACTCTACCTCCCACCGTTCTAAAAAACGAAACGGCCCCCCCTTGAAATTTATTAATCACCTACAGTTTGCCACACAAGCAGAAACATACAAACCCAAAAACAGAACACACACTCACTCGCTTGGGTCTTTGCTTTAACAGCTCTTCCCGAAGAGAAACATACACCTCGGATGTGAGGGCATCCACATGAAGAACAATGGCCTTCCTTTTCTCACCAGGAGCAATATTTTTGTCTACAAATGAGAATAAAGAGATTATGTCCTGACGACAGTGAAGAATTCTGAGCAACTGTGATAGTGGTACATGACAAAAGGTTTAATTCCTGAAGGCCAAAGAGTGCTTAATTACTATTGTATCTGAGCCAAATTAGTAATAAACATATAATAAGTCTCTTTAGGAACAGATTCTTACAACATTAATAGCAATGAGAAAGAGAGCTTTTTATTTGGAAAAAAGTTTAATGCTTTCTTCAGTGCTTTACTAAGTTGATTTATGAAGATGCAACTCTTAAATAATGAAGACAAGGCCGACTAAAAACAAAGTCAAGATAATATAGGTTTTGAAAAAGATTTTCCTAACATTTGCACAAAACTATCATCAGTCTATCTGTTGCTAAGGGAAAAAAAAGAAACTCTTCTGACACAGAAGTGCTAGGGTTATTACTTCTGCTGAAGTCAGAGGTTTATCTTGCTTTCATTATTTCAGCAAGTACGTGTTTGCACAATATGACACCCTTCTTTAATTTTTGAATTGGAAAATACTGAAATTACAGTCCTGTTTTAAAGTCATTGATTTTTCAAGAAAAATTGACAGCAATTTCAGATATTCCTTGGAGTATGTTCTTTCTAAAGGAAGAAGGAAAAAACCAAGAAAGCTGGAGCTTGTATTAATACTTGTCTATACACAGTATGGTTCAACTAAGGATCTCTGGGCACAAACTAGATGCCCAAAATACGAGACAGGATTAACAGAGGCACAGGGAAGTTTGTACTATATTTTCTGAATCACATAGATGGGCCAGCAAGACATTGGGAAATTTAACTACTCTTCAAGGCCATCCCTATTCTGACCAGACTTCTCCCTGTTAGTTCCTCATCAGCAGAATTCATTTTGGGAGAGGTTTCAAAGCAGAAGGCTGAAAACCAACACAAGCAAAGGAAAGACCCTCACCTCCCAAATGGTAGCGGGTGGCAGTTACAGTCAAGCCTGTGACAGAGCTGCCACTGAACAGTGCTGAGCCATCCTCCCTCACGTCCTGCACGACCAGATGCACTCCCTTCCCAGGCACCAACTCACAAATGCTGGGGTCCCCTAAATAAAGGAAAGAAAAAGTGGGAAGTCAGTGTTGCTTATGTTGTTTCTTTGCAAAACAAAGACAAGGCTTTGCATTTACTCAGTGGTACATGAAGCATTCATCTGCCTTCATAAGGGAAAACAAAGCCTAGGCTCCTGAATCTGTAGAAATACAAAGTAAATTCTGAGAGTTAAACAAAGTAGAAACACTTTTGTGACACTAAGGACCTAATAATTTTGGCGAGAATATTTTCCAATCTTACAGGAACACTGGCACCCAGCATTGCATATGGAAAAAAGTGAAAGCAAAATAGATTAACACTACAAGCACAAAACAGACCTGTCACTTCACAATTACAGGAAACAAACATTAGAAAGTACTGGATATAAGAAGAATCTTAAAAAGACAAAGTCAGAATTTGATAAAAGCACTAGAAAAACAGCATGTGAGAAAACCCTTGCTGGAGGACCTGTAATGCATGTAGGCAAATCTATTTGAACAAACTCATCCTCATGGGAGTACTGTGTTTGGGTTATCACAAGCACTTGACCCAAAATCAATGCAAGAGGCTTAGCAGACTTCAATGAAAGCAGTTTCTTTGGCTTGTTCCAGCTGTACTTACAAAAAGCCTCTTGTCAATGGCAGGCACTGCACACACATCCTTTTTCTAACAAGCTACTTTGGGAAGTGAACTCTTTGCTCGAACTGAACTTCCTTTCACTTAAATGTTTTTCTCTTCTTGTTCCTTTAGAGCTCCTTTCTTTTTTTTTTTTTTTGGCCCTGATACCCTTTAGCAGAACATTTACGATCTTTTACCTCTTCTCAACAAGTCCCTGATTTCTTTCAGCTCCTTGAAATATTGATTCAGGAGGGCAAAGCTCTCTGCAGCAGAATCCCCTGAGCTGCACTCGGACACCTTCAGATTGAGGAGCACACGCTGCTTCTCCTCATCAGTGCTCATCACCTTTGCAATCACAGTCTGTCCAACCACAAAGTGGTCCTTGGTGTCTGTCACAAACTTGTCACTCATGCTCTGTGCAAAGGAAACAGAGGGCAAGGTTACTGAGCACAGCTGGTACTGATCAACCACCCACAGAGCTGTTCAGAAGGGTTTGAGTTAAGACTTCATGAAAATGCATAAGAGAAATTAACAAAGACTAAGAGAAACCCATCAATTAAAATTAACCACTGAGGTCACATGAAATCCTTGTTGAAGCTTAAGCTCACTTGAATGAAGTGCCTAATTTCTTTTTGGAAGTGGTTTAAAAGGCAAACCAAAACCCTTTTACCCTGCAGCAGGAAGCTGTGCAAATGCAGGGCCTGCAGCCCAGTTGTTCCCTCCCTGTTATTGTACCTTTGCTAAAACCATGTTTCAAGCAGCCTGATCACACACATGCTGCTTACTGAAGTGGAGGCATCGCTTACCACTTTAGGTGCCAGTCCTGTCACACCAAAAGGGAACTCCACAAACACTCCAAAGGGCATCACATTCCTCACATAACCAGTCAACAGCATGTCAGGCTGGATTTCAGAGAAGCTTCTCACAACTTGCTCCTCCTGTACAGCAGAAATCACTGCAGACTTTCTGCTCAAGATCTGAACAACCAGTTAAGAAAAATGGGAAAAGATGAATGAAAGGAGCACAATGCCAAGCAAATCTCTCAGTGCTGCTAATCACTGGGCTAAAGCACTTGCTGCAAGTTAGAGTATAGGAGCTCTAAATGCTGTAATTCTAATTTCTGTCTTGATCTTCCTACACAAAAAGTTAGCAACTCATGTCTCTTAAAGTGCTCAGCATTAAAGATGCATGCTTCACAGTAGCAGAAATATCAACTTCCTAACAATTCAGTTCAGATTTTTGATATAAAAGCAGCAAAAATTTCCCTAAGGTTGTGATATGAGTAACAGCTCAGAAGCTGGTTGGGAAAACAAGTCAGGTCACAATCTCGTTCTGAAGAGATTCTAGTCCCAGCTGAGCCTCACTTCTAGCACAAGTTGTAATGACTCTCTGAAGTATCCCTAGCTTGACAGGCACTTCCACTTCACTAACTAGTCTATCTTCTCTTTTGCAGATACTCTGGATTCCTGAGAGATACCTCCTTCCTCAGGCTTTGTTTGCCTGGTTGAGGTGGCAAAGGATACAATGTGCTCTCCCTTGACACTTAGATACATAACTCTGGGCAGGACATCTCCCTCTTGAAGACAGTGCCACAGGAGCTTGGAGGTAGCAACAAAGTCAGACAGGTGCAGTGTGGGGATCCAGGCTACCACATTGTCTTCATCTTCTAAGATGGAAACTTCTAACCCATTATCTTTCTTCTTCAAGATTTTCACATCAACTATCTGAAAAGAGAGCAAGTACAGTGATATAAATTCCATGGGTTTTTGAAGTCATCTCTTTAGATGCACAGGGTACCAAATGATGTGCTGCAGGGGATCTGATGTTGCCTCCCAGCAATACATGAAAAACTCCCACATCAACAGGGCTGAGCTTAAAAATCATGCCAGCACAGAAGGTAAAATAAAAACTATTTTTCAGCTCCCAGAGAAATAAAGAGCTGGAAACATTCTCTTGGTTGTGACTTTTCATTTGAAAGGCGAAGGGAATAATTTAATCAAGATTAGAACTGTCTTGTTCCTGCATTAGCAAGATCTGCAGGGAGTTGGAAACTGTTCATTGCACAAACAGGGAAACATTTCAAAACATTTCTCTAAAGCTGTCTTTTTCCAGGGAGCAGCTTTTGGAGCAAGAAAATCAGCAGCATCGAGAAAATAAAATAAGAGGACTCCACCTAGGAGTAGGAGCACTAATTGGTACCTCCAGAAGGACTCTCCTGGGACTCCTTCATCCTGACCTCTGAAAACAGATCCAGGAGGCCAACCACACAGTAAGAAATGCACATTTAACACTAGTTCCTGACCACCGTCAGCTTTCTTGAAGCAAAGTTGTTCAAAGTGATACCAAATCATATGGAAAATAAGTAGGAAAAGGCTAAAAAGGAATCAGCCATTGAATTCAATACCTCTCCTGTTTGATATTTCACTTCCTGTTTCTCCTTTGGAGTACATTTCCATTTGTCCTCAGGGCCAGGCTTGCTTGATAATCTGAAGGACAACAAGAGTCTTTCCTGCTGAGGTTCACATTTTAAGACCATTACTTTAAGAACCTGCAGAAAAAAAAAAATAAAACAGAAGTTAAATTCAGCCGACCCTCCTCCTCAGTGTGCTACCATCTACAAAACAAGACAAGGACATACATACACAGTACATTTTTCTCTCACACCTGAGGATAGCAGGCCAGTGACTAGAACTTAACACGTTCAACCACAGACAAATGTCATTCTGATCACACAGATGGAAAATAGAAGTACATAATCATTAAATGACCTTGTAAAACTATGTAGCAGCAGAGTTGAGAACAAAATCCAGAACTCCAGACCTGCAGTCAGAAATTTTGACTAGAAAATTACCTTTCTCCTTAGCCAGCCAAAAAATAACAGGATTAAAGAAAAAGAAAAGCACCAGAAAAAAAAATGAAGAGGGCTGAGATCTCTGTAAGTCTGCCCATAACAAAGACCAGAACTTGGTGAATAACACAGTTCCTTAAGTGCCTGTAATTGAAACCAACAGGATAACCAGAGTAACACCGAGGCAGAAAAACATAATCCTTATGATTCTGTAGGTAAGAGTTTTAACTTCCTTAGGAGAAACAGCAGCCTTGAACCCCAGACTTCTACTGAGATCTAAGTCACATACCACGTTGCCTCTTGCAGAACATAGAGAACCTAGAAACAAAGGCAAGTCTGACATACTCAAAGAAGAGCTGCCCTTTTTACAGCCTACCCTGTTTAAATGGAGCAAAACTAAGTAATAAAGTGAAAGGACATAAACATCTCCTGGTGTAGCTGGTTTCTCAGGGGAAAATCCACATTGAAGCCAACTCAACTGCAGATTTCTCTTTTGCATTCAAACACATGGCACAACAGAGGTATATTATTTACCTGGCCTTCATAGAAGACTTTATCTGGACAAGATATGGGATCTGAGCCCAGTTCATTCTTGGGTACCAGACCTTTGACATCATTGTAGAACTTCACAATGCAGCCAAATTCCCTTGCACACACTACAAAGCCATGTGTGATCAGGCCTGGCTTTGCATCTTCATAACTGGAGAGGACTGGAAGCTTTGATTGGACAAGACTTTTCTTTAGAGTAAGGATCAGCTTCTTTCCTCCAGGACTGCACTCAAGGACCTACAAGAATGGAGTATAAAGAAGTTCAAAAAGCATGTCTGCTCTTGCCTGATCAATCCAGCTGCTAAATACTCAGAAGAGAAGAATGTAAAGCAGCTGAAGACCCTATCTGGCAGCTCTCACCCGACACTTGACTTCATCTCCTATGTTGTACTTCTTCTCAGGCTGCTTCAGGATCACATCAGAGAGATGGAGGGATGGCACAAGTCCTCTAATCCCATCAGCCACTTTCACCTGCATCCCAATGGGTTTTAGAGAGAGCACTTTGCCCTAGAACCCAAAATAGGGGAAAGAATTGGTAAATTCAGCATGAAAAACAGCCTGTGTTCAGGTAGGAAACAGCCAAGACACTATGACACCTACAATCACCAAATCTAAATACACTCTAAAAAAAAAAATCTTAGACCAACCTACAGTCCATCCAACTAATCTGACCCTTTAACTTTTATATACTTCATAAGGTTGTCGTACAGCCTCTTTTCTTTAAGTATAGACTACTTCCGCAAAATCCCTATTGGCGCCAGCAAGCTAGAATTGTTTCCAGAGACGTATCCAATACAGCCACAACTCAGACACAGTAACAATCATAATGAGTAACTTTCTGCCCATCAGCTCATTGTGATGGTTCATACATGAACTTTTACTTTGACTGCAAGGCAAGTTTTAGTTCCTTTCACTCAAATCTAAAAATGTATTCATGGCCACAAATAAATGACTGACTGTAGATAAAATTTGATTGCTTTCGCCACATCATGAATAAAAACATGAACAAAATGGGAAGAGTATTGCATTCCATTAATCAAGTCCTGCAAGGCAAGGTTTTTCTCATTTTCATCTCACTAGTCTGGATCAGAAGTTGGACATACATATTAGGCAGAAGGAGTGCACATTGGCAAGATCACTGTTTTAAGCGTAACATGCCCGAGTCTTTCAGAAGCTCACCTGCACCACATCACCCGTGTGGATATCCTGGTATTGCAGAAACCGTGCTTCAATAATCTGACTAGGGAAGAGACACGAAGAGAAGACCAGTCAGTCATCTTGAAGGAAATCCAGGATAAGATGAGACAGTCCCATATCTGACTTGTCCCAAATATCCATTATTCCACACACTCCCCACAGTGTTCTACAACTCCAGAGCTGTGTTTTACTCCAACTGACCTATCTCCCAAAACAGCTCTTGGGACATAAGTTCAGGGAGGTTCACCAGGCTCCATTTCAGGTGACAGTCACATAGTTATGGCCCCATGAAAGGAGAACCCACCATCTGCTTTGCTTAAAGCCACAAAGTTGGAAGAACTAAGAGGGAGTTTATAATACAAATGAGCTGGAAGATCAAGGCTCCATTTCCTGCTGAGCCATGGTCTTCTGACACAATCATGGCAGAATTTAGCCTCCTTGTGCCTCAGCTCACCAACAATATTGATGGTGTCCCAATTCCATAGAGTATGGGGAATATGTGCAGGATGCCCAGACAACCTGATGTGCCACAACATAGATACAAGTCAAAAACCCCAAATGGCAAGTCCAGCAAGGCAGTGTAATATTTTCCACTCTCAAACACCCTTCTAATTCTTCAACCAGTTTTCTGGAAGAGTCTATCATACTCACTGCTTCAGAGATACAACACACATCTCATCCATCAGGCTGTAGTCTATGATCCGACATTTATGTTTGCAACCTTCCTTAAACGCCCCAGGTTTAAAGGATTTTCTGGTTTTTGAAAGGTGTTTCAACTAGAAAAAAAAGGAATTACAAGTGAGAGTTTGGAAAGTGGAAGAACTGATATGAGCCTTAGGTTGAAGTGGTAGCATCTGAAAAATCTGTTCCTCTAACATTCTCTTTGTGCAGGTTTCACCAGCTCTTCCACAACAACCCTCCTACATTTCAATTCAAACGAGGGGATGTATCATTTGACAGACATCCCCCATGCTGTCTTAATTTTATTGTATTTTATTTGTCTCAAAAAGAGGATAAAGGCAAAAAATAAAACCCTCTCCGAGCCCCCTTTCCCAGCAAGCTAAGACAGATACAGAGGACTTGCCCCACCAGCCTGGTACTTACCCGTGCAAATGCAAGAGTGCCATCATCAAGCTCAAAGACAGCCCCAAACTGCTTGTAGAAGGCTTTCACCATGGCCTCCTCCAGCACTGCCCCCATGCGCTGGCCGGGGAGCTGGCGTGGGGCTCCCCCGGGGTGCAGGAAGGGCGGGCGCAGCGTCAGCCGCACCGCCCTCGACGTGGGGTGTACAGACAGCACACAGGCCTTCACCTGGGAACACGAGGTGCTCATTAAACAAAAGAGGACAAAGGCACATCACTCATGCTTGTAGACATTCTGCTTGGTACCTGAACTCTCTGTCCATGTACAAGCATTTTTCAGTATTGCTACTAAGACATCACTCTGGTTCTAACAGCTTCACCAAGGAGGGATTTTTGCTTTTGTCTGTTGTTTACAGACTAAGCTGGTATCAATGCAGGCAGGGGAACACAACCACACAAGTCATGTTTCTAACCCTTGGATATATCTCAGGCTTCCCAAGTAAGTCTTCCAGGAATGGCTTTGCTCTTTACAGCTTTAAAACAGCCACAATAGTAGCTCAAGTAAAGGATGTGAAAGAAAGATATCAGCCTTAAGATTTCAGAGACAATTCCACAGAAATGTTAGAGAAGATAAGAGATGTAAGCAACGTAACAACTCCAGGCATCCTCCACCCTCCTTACCACTTGATCTGGAGAATAGCTCATGGATTTCTCTGGGTCCATGTGCATGAAATCCACAATGCCAGTGAAGTAAGACAGAAATGTCAGTTTCATCCCAAGTGGAGCCACCTAGGAAGGGGAACAAAAAGATGCCAAAAAAATTTTTGGACTCAGTTTTCATGCAGCACAGAGAGCAATTCACACATTTCAAAAAATGGCACTGTCAGTGTTAATCAACAAGCACATCACAAGAGACAGAAAAACTGCTAACAGTTCTGAATTGCACACTGTGTTGAAAAAACAACCCTTTAGTTTTTTGATAATGCTTTGTGCACTCTGAAGACTACTGCTACCCTGTTGAATACTTTACCAGTAAAGGCCAGAAAACACAAAATGAATCCTGTTTTGATTCAGACTCCATCACCAGCTTCAGGCTGAACCCTTTAACTCAGGGCATCACAACCAGAACTGAGACCAGACCTCAGGTGAATGTGGTGGTGTCTAGCAGATTATGTATGCTACTGCTAAGTAATTGAGACCAAGAAGAAATTTTCCAGGGCATAAACTCCCATCTCTGCTTCACCTGTCTCCTGCCTTCAACAAGGCTCAAAAGAAACCAATCCAGCAAAAGAAACCCAGACCAGAGCTTACCTTCTGCACTCGAGCTTTCACCACCAGCCCTGGCAATAAATTAGAGAGTGCCCAGTTCTGTCGCTCTGAGGCAACGGATGCAGCCACCTCTGATCGGTCAATGGACAAACAGACCACCCTGCCTTCATTCTTCACTTCCACAATGAGGCAGTTCAGGTTCTGGCCTATTTTCAAGTCAGGCCCTACAAAAACAAGTCACAGCATAAAACCTCTGCCAGGAACACTGAGGATTTCCTCCCACTCTTTCCAACCCTTTTACATAGTTCCCTCTGAATCTAAGTGAAGTTTACTGCCAGCAGGGCTTGGAACACAGTCTGTCAGATCACAGGCTGAAACACAAAGGCTTGCTGCAGACCAGCCACAAAACTGCTGTTTGCAGTAACCTGCAAAGACTCCACCTTGACCCAATCCCACCAAAGTGCACTAACACCACAGATATAATAAACTTTAATCCCTGTCATTCTCCACCTCCATTTTAACCCAGCAGATCCTCCTGCACTACTTCTTACCTTTCTTGACTGCTTTGATGTAATTTTTGGCTTTCTGATGAGGCAGGAAAGCATGAGTCCCAGTGACACCAATATCTATGAGGTAGCCATGGTCTTCCACACTCAAGACAGAGCCAGAGAGCAGCTGTTGGGAGGGAAGCATTGCAACTCAGTAATGTAATGAAACAGCTGGGTCTTCAAAGAATGAACATATGGTAAGAGATTCCACACCCAAGTACTCACTTGTTTAGTATGGACAGAGAATTGAACTTTTCAGAGCAGTAGCAAGAACACTACATTCTTTCTTATTACACAGCTCACCTACCAGTGAGGTCTCATCTCTGCCCTTAACTATGAATGTATGGAGCTCACAAACCAATAGAAAAAGAATTGTGATGCTCAAAAGTAGCAGGTGCATACAACCATACAGCTGAAAACACAAAACATAAACAACCAAGCACCTCTGCAAGGCATGTTACATATTGCTCTGTAAAAATTAACTAAGAAATCTACTCAGAAAGAAATCATTAAATAACTTGGCCATATTGAAACAGAATGAGGTGAAATAATTTCATGAATGACAACCTGGAGACAAGAACTAAACCCACCCTCTCCTCACAGGTCTCTTCCATGGTGGGAACAGCTCCACATTGTGCTCTGATCCCATTCAAGGACAAACTGAAATGTTCCTGCATGCACCATGCAGGAGCCCAGGAAGGCTGCGTCAGACCCAGAAAACATACCATGCCTGCTGCTAGTGCTGTAGAGCTCAGGCCCTTGTTGACCTTCTTGGGGTCAATCGATAACTTGACACTGCGACGTCCATCGGCACTTTTCTCAATACTGGTCACGATGCACCTGACCAGTGTCCCTGGAGAATACATGTCTGGGAGCGAATTCAACTCCTGCCCAGCAACATGATCAACAGAGAAACACAGGATTTTTACAGTATTAAATAACGTAAGGCTAGAATTTGTTACTGAAGCAGCTTTTGAAAATAAAACCCCATGGGAAAGTCCTGTTTCTCTGTCAGCACCACAATAACAGGCAGGAAATGCCACAAACACCAGGATCTCAATAGAGAGGCAGGGATGACACTATGTCATGTCAGCAAGACTGAGAGGCTTTGCTTAAAAACAAACACTGTGTGGGCTGGAGCCAGGAGACTGCAGCTGAGGAAACATCTACAGAGACAACAATGACCCTAACCTCGCCTCCCCCTTCAGCAGGGAAAAACACTTCTCCTGCCACTGCAGTCTCTTCCATCACTGTTATTTATATGAAAATGGAGACAGTAAAAGCAACTGTAAGGAAGATGAAGTTTGCTTGGTCTTTGGTTCATTGACAGTGGCCAGAAACAGCTGCAGCAATCACATATTGCTCCCAGCTCGATGGGAAGAACCAGCAAAGGGGTAGTGCTAATCCCGCATTCCACAACACCTTGGGGAAATTTAGGCACCGCTGACACCAGAGAGACAGGGTAACTGATTTCATCCTCCTTTTTTCTAGCAGCCAGCCATTATCAGGAAATTGCAAAGTTTGCTCGGAAAATCCGATTCCAAACCAAGGGCAGTCTATGTCAGGCTGCTAAGCAAGACCTCAGGGTTGGTTCTGAGGTATTAACAACACGCTCTAGCTCCAAGCACAAATCACAGCCCCGGTCCCAGGTCTCACCTCCAGGAGTTCTCCTTGGGCCACCTGCTTGGTAAGCAGTTTGCTGTAGGCATCACTGATCTGCGTGACCGGCACAAATCCGGAGAGGCCGTTGGGCAAACTGATGGCGAGCTCATAGTCACTGACCTCTTTTATACAGCCAAGGAGCAGCATCCCCTCACTGAGCACCTGGCAAAGTGGGAAAAATAGCAGACTATGGATATCTTGGCAAGTCAGTGGTAACAGGGGGATAAGCAGTTAAGTTTTATACTGGATCACATATATATTTGACAGGTTTAGGGAGGAAAAGCATGCCATTTTCATATAGCCTGGAAAAGAAATGCAGACAAAATCAAACATTTATGCACCAACCTCAATTGTGAGTGGTCCAATATTCATAATATTGTCTTCAGCAGCAGCTGTTTTGTCTGCCTTGAACTTTTTCTGCGTTCCTTGATCCTTCTGGCTCCTTTTTCTTTTCTGAGGTTTTTCTTCATGTTGAACCTAAAGCAGATTACAAGCCCAGAAGGTTGAAAAATAAAAGTGGATAAAGAAACAAACTTTGCACTAAGACAGAACTCTGCTGCCATGAATAAAATACTGATTTGGAGGAAAAAAGAGAACCATCTTGCTAACTGTTGTCTGTCTACATGTAAGCCTTCCAAAGTATCTCCTTTGGGCTGAGGCTGATTATTTACAAAGCTGAATCTTGGGAAGAGAAAAGAGTGGTACAAGAGATCTGCACCACACTCTACTAACAGAAAGACCAAACTCAGCCTGTATCCAGTAACACCAGGTTCACCATGCAGCACCTTGGGATAAGATGCTTGTAGAAAGTTTAAAAGCTACAGCCTGATCATAATTTTCACTGAACTTTCTCTGTCATCATATTCAACACACATCAGACATCAGGGATCTTTAAGAGATCACGAGAAAGGTGGACGTCAGCAGTCATCTATTTCTGGGAGTCCTTTCTGTAGTTTAATGTAGAAGTAACATGTAGGAAGGGTTGCAGTCAAATTCTGACAGTGGAAGAGCTCTGAGAAGTTAATCAAGAACACACAAACAACATACATCAAACAAATTGTCCCGCTCTAACTTTGGCTTGGGTGTTTTTCCCTCTGCAGGTTTTTTCTGGATGCCCCCTCGAGGAAAGTTTTCTTCCATGGATGCCATGCTTGAACTGCTCTGGGACAAATGACAAAGCAGAGATGAAACATGCAGTTATTGTGCTTGTTCCTCACAAACACTGAGTGTTCGAGTGAACATAAGAGCGAACTACCCCCAAAGTAAGAAAGACTTTGGATGGGTGCTCTAGTTAGCAAGTGACAAAACAGAAACTTACATCCAAATGGATTTAACATTTGACTACAATGACGTGTTGCAACGGTCCATTTAACTATGCACATCCATAACACTTTTAACTACTGCAAAATTTCACTGAAGTATTACAGTATTAATTTTTAAGGCACTTAGATGCACCACATATGTATTCATAAAACTGCCTTAACTGTAAGTTTCCCAAACTGGTCTTTATTATATTCAGTGGACAAAGTGAAATTACCAGCTTCAGTCATGAAGGAGAAAGCTGTGAGCAAAACACTACATAAGCTTGGCCTGTATTTTTACTTTTTGAATGCCGCTCATGAAGATCAATATAACTTGTTAGCTCTTTGTCTAAGCCAAAAGTATATGTATATAAAATAGATATTTAACCTTACTATTTCAACCAGTAAACACCACCTTGCTTATTAGGCCACATTTCACTTTTTACTACTACTAATAAATATTAATAAATAAAAGTAGTTGTTAGTATTACATTAATATTGCTTATTGTGCTTATACTACTACTTACACCATTGCTTATTATTAGCCAACTGTGCTTCTACAAAAAATAGCGCTGAAACCCTATGTTGCCAAACTTGAAGTAACGTGTTAGAAATACAATTCCTTTAAATGGAAAGCACATTACAAAGCGAAAGCCCATCAAGGCACGCTTCACCTGAGGGCTCGCTAAGCAACACAGACAGCTCCCACAGCCCGCTCCGCGGGAGCGGGCAGGACTGGCATCTTACCTGCCCGGGGCCGCTGCCAGGAGGAAGCGCGGGACCGGGTGTGTTCCCGGGATCGGGATCGGGATCGGGTTCGGGCTCGGGCTCGTTGCCGGGAGCGGGAGGCGCGGGAGGCGCACGCGGCGCGCCGGGCGGAAGCGGCGCGCGGGGCGGAGGGCAAAGGGCGGCCGGAAGTGGCGCAGCCGCCCCTCAGCCATCCAGCGGGGAGGGGGCGGGGCCAGGCCGCGCCCCGGGGGCCGCAGCCAATCGGCGCGGGCGGAGGGCTGCGCGCGTCCGCGGCCGCCATCTTGTGGGAGGGCAGAGGCGAAGGGCAGAGCGCGGCGGGGACGGCGGCGGCCGAGGTACCGCGGGGTGGCTCGGGCGGGGTCGCGTCCCGGGCTGGAGTCGGGTCCTGGTTCTGCCGGGCGGGAGGGCGGCTCTCCGCGCCGCCGGGGCACCCGGGCACCGGCGACCTTCAGCCGCGGCGTCGCTCCCTCCGAGTCCCAGGCGCCGCCGCGTCCCTTCCCCGGCCTGGCCCGACGCGAGCGCGGGTCGCGGGTGCAACCGGGCAAGGGCACTGGGCTCCTCCGGAAACAGGACCCGTCTGGTGCCTTCCCGCCCTCGGAAGGGCGCCTCGGCTCTTGCCCAGGCTTTTGCATCCGTCAGGCGTGAGAAAAGATGGTCTTGGTTTTCCAAGTCCTTGCCAGTCGTGTGCGGCCAACGTTTAGGGGGTTGTTTCATTAAGACTTTTAGCTTTTGCATGGTCAGCCGAGCTAACGCTTACCTGGTTATACGCCAGAGATAACGCTGCTGGATTGGGTTAGATAAGACATAGATGACAGAAGTTTGTTAGTGACTGCGGCACCGGCAGTGCAGTTTCGTGTGTCTGCTGCAGGGGCACCGGGGGCTGCAGCATCTGCTGGGTTGGGGAACTGTGTGGGGTGTGTGGTGCCCTTGGGGGGAGGCAGAAGATAAGCAACAAATGTTTGTCCTAAACATAAAATCCTCTTCAGAAAAGTATGTCTCTAAACATTAGAAAACTCTTCTGCTTTTATTGTGCAAACAACCCTTTATTGGCTTATCTGCTCCTGTCACCTGTTTTGTACCTCAAGAGAGTACAAGAGTGCTCTGGATGCGCCTGCTCCTTATGTATATCCACTGCTTGTCAAAATGTCCTGAAAGCAGATTTAGGAGCAGACAATAGAATTATGAAGCTTAGTGTAGAGATTAGTTTGATTTTTCCTATTGATCCTGTCCAAGTGACTTTAAATTAATTAATCGTCCTGTACTGTTTGTTAGGACAAGTAGCCATGGCTGGCCACGACTCGGGATCTCAACACCAGTTCACTGGATTTCAGAAGTACTTCAATTCCTATACCATCGTAGGCAGGAGGAATGTATGTATTATGTACATTGTTTTGTAGTCTCGTATAATGGCGTTTTCTGGGGCTTAGACTGAAACTAAATTTAATTTTTCTGTTTTCCAGTATGTAATAGCAACGTACACAGGTGTTGCACTCCTTGTCTTGTATTTCAAGTTTAGGCCTAAGAAGCAAACTCCTGCTGTGGAACATAAGTAAAAGGTAAGTGGCTGATGTTCCTCCAGGACCAAAATCCTTCAGTGCCAGCTCAGGAAGCAGTGACAAAGGCCAAGTTCCCAATAATACAGTGTAATAAGAGACAGAAACACAAACACATGGACTTCCTATTTACTGTTTTAAATCTCAAAGAAACTCTGTCATTGACTTATTTGGGGGCATTCTGAATGAAGTGGGTTATTAAAGGTAGTGCAGAAAGTATGGTATTGTATTCTTGTTCTTCTGGCATGATAAATGGAACTAGGGATGGGATGCAGGGAGGAAGAGAAAACAGGGAAGGAGGAACAGAAGGATGTTGCAGCAAGATATATCGTGCTTTGCCTACAAACATTAGTTGCCTCTGGTCTTCCCTTGTGCTGTAAAATAGGGGTAACTTGCTTTGTAGGTTATTGAAATAATGGAGTAGTACTTAAGGACTTATTTCTTGACTGTATTAGAATTCCAAGTAGAGATTAATGCAGTCTGTTCAAACCTTCATTTGAATAAAGGAGCACCATATGATGGAACTCTGTGTGTTGCACACCTGATTATTCAAGGCCCATGCAGAAGTGACTGGACTTGTATAGCAACAACCAAGTGTTAGAAAATTTTGTTGGAGTCACTCTCAAGTACAGAATTTTCACTGAAATGGCATTTTGACAAAACCTATGGGCTGTGTAGGGGTATAAAACAGTAAGCTTTAGCATTGTTGTTGTGTGTAAAGGGGACATCAGTCACTTCTTCCTGAGTGTGCTGAAATCTGGCTGCTTGTAGCTAAAATAGTTTGGGCTTGGGGCAGGGGGATGCTCAGTTACCACTGTGCAAGAATTGCTATGTTTGACCTTTCTTCTCTTGGCAGGTTGCTGGCATGTCTGAACCTCCAATCTGTGTCAATGTAATGCAAGCTTGATGACCTGTTGTGGCTAATAAAATATAAATAATTACTTGTCTTATTGGAAATACGTAATGATCCAAAAAAGCTTAAGTGTGGTACTTCTCTTTTTTCCTCCTCTGTCAAAAATAGTTGCTCATAGCAGAGATGGAGCATCTGATCTGTGTCATTACTATCTTAACTCTGCTGCTGTTGTAACGCATCCTAAAGTGTTTTGAGCACCTGGCAGTAACCTAGGAAGGACCTCAGCTGCACAGCCATAACACTGCACAGGGCCTAGAGCTGATCCAAGCATCTCCACACCTCCATGTCACAGCTTGCATGGTTTGCAGCCACCTGGTTGCTCCCACTTTTTGCATTCCAAGCTAGTAGCTTACATGGAAACCATTACTTATACTGCCTCAGTTGTCTGTATTTTGCACAGGACCTCTTTGGTTTTGATGGAAAACCTCCCAAATTAGACTGACCCAGTTATGGTATTTGAGCTTTTTCTGTCGGTGGCTTCTCTTGCAGAGGGAAGAAGGAAAATGGCTCAGTCTGCTGCTGTTAAAGTCCCATAACACTGCACATTCATGAACAGTACCCCAAGTAGTCCTGTGCTTACTTTTCCTGCCTCTTGCTCAAGGAAGTGCTCTACCACAGTTAGGTGTGTGCAGCCTCCTCTTTGCCCAACACTAAAATCTGTCTACCACATTTGCCACAGTGTCTTTCTACAGCTCAATTAACACTTGGTACCTGCCTTAGATGTCACAGTAGTGCTGATGTGGGAATATGATGATACCACGCTTCTGCCAGCAGCAGGGGTCAAACCATGCTAAAGCTTGCAAATACCCTTCCCAAACTGAGGGCTGCAGGAGCTAGGAATGATTACTGGAAGAAATGGAAAAATTAATTGCAGGGTCTTGATGCTCTCTCTTTATTTCTTAAAGCCATTTTAGTGCATGCTGGGCCTCCTGAACAGATCTGGTCATCTTTCTCTCCTGATTGTTTGCATAGATGGCTTCACCTGTATTCAATTCCCCCACTGAAAAAATGGTGGCTGTAAGAGTGTAATAATGTCAGGAACTAGAACCTGTCACCTTTCCTTACAACAAGATGTACATGGAATGGCTCCTCATCAACTATTTCTGATTACTTTATTTCTCTTAGAGTTGTCACAGTTACAAACTGCTCTTGGTTCCATTGCAGCCATTAAGGGCAGTAAATGTCTTCTTGTAACATATAGACACAAATTACGTGGTTTTAGTATTTATTATATCAAAAGTATAAAACTGTACAAAGTACAAAGGCAGAACGTGGCAGTGTTTTCTTTAAGCTGTCAAAAACTACTTAAATCTAACTGGTCATATTGAGAGCTAGGAAATTTTGTTGAGGTACCATTACACAAAAGAAAATCAAAACAATTTTTACCCTTTTGTCTTTGAAGAAAATGTCTAGGTGACCTTCCTAGTGAATTTTCCACTTTACTTTTATGTATAATGCCTGTAGTATACTTTAAGAGTTAGAGCAAGACAAGAGATGAAAGAGGAGGTAGTTCTCCATTTACTTGACCTTAGAAATTACAAGTCTTGTTTTTATTTTCACTAGAGAGCCAGTAGATTGTTCAAGTGTCCAAGTCCTTACTGTGAAGTAATGAGGAACACAAACCTGCATAAATTTCTCTGCATAAATTTTTTAAGAGATTAAGAACAAAAACCAACCCAAGCCCACACCCCACTGGACCTGGCCTTTGGTGGTGATGTTTTTGGTTCAAAAACACAGATGCTCTTCCCAGTGTTCTGCATGTTTTACTCTTCTTTAGAAATAAAACACAGCTTTATTGGTAGTCCAGGAGGACTCACTGGGTACAATGTTTTCGTGGAATTGTCACTCAAGAGACAAGCTGGCCTTTCAAAAGCAAACTGATCATGCACTTTTCCTTTCATGCTGCTATAATGTTTCAATTTCTTGGCTAGTTTTACTGGGTTTTTTTGTTAAACGTTATGCAGAAAGGATACAGGTTTTTAATATTCTTTTACATCTAATACAAAGTAAAGGGTTCAAGTCCACTTTTTTAATAGTGACTATTTCAGTTGTGCCTCAGTTCCCCTTTTTATTTTCTCATACAATAAAGTATGAAAGTAAATAAAATTCACATTGCACTTCTGGTTGCTTATCACACTGACAGCACTGGCTACCTTTGAAAACAGTAACAAGATCTGTGTTTCTGACACCTTAAAAAAGCACATAAATTTGAAATCTTTTCAGGACTTAGAACTTGGCTGCATAAAAATCATGCATGGAGCTCCGCGGCAGTTCCCCACAAGCATCGGGCTGTCGGGCCCGCTCCGTCAATGCCCTGGTTGTTGCTGTGATCTCACCACACCTGCTGCCCAGCCCAGGCTGTAGTGAATCAAACTACATTCTTCTTTCCTGAAAATGGACAGTTTGCTTGTGTTTGAGACTGATGAAACATTTGCTAACCATAAATTAAGTGCTTTAAAAAAATCTGAGAACACATGTCAAGGCTGTTAACTTTTCACAAGTTTCAGCAGAGCTCAGTACCACCTCTGGGAAGAGATGGCTCATTTCATATGTACATATATCAATGTTATCAAAAGCACCACAAACAGTTCCTTCTTTTACAGCCACGATGTCTTGTCAATCTCCAGCATTTTCAAACTGCAGATAAATATGAAACAGCAGAACTGAGAAATGCTGCTTGCATTAATTACTTAGTTTCATTCTCCCTGCAACAGACTCGTGGGGTCCTTCTGTTCAAGATATTCCCCCTTGTCTCACATCCTGAGGTCACTACTGCAATGACTTGGCACAGTCAGTCTCAGCTTCCCGATCTACTGTGAGCTGTAGGCTCCCGCAGCCAGCAGCAGGTTCCTGCGTGTGAAATGGAGATGAACAACCGGGGTTGATTTGGTCATGTATGTGCCCAGTAGCAAGTCCTGTGAGTTCTCAGGCAAGTTTATGTGTCCAGTGGCTGTAGTAAAGTCATCAGTTTCTAAATCTTCAAATGCCTTCACAGCATCCCACAGACGAACTGTGTTATCCATTGAACCTAAAAAGAAAAAAACCCACAGTTTAAAGTAGTTTATTAATAAAATGGTACATAAAAATGTTTCTGGGGAGCAAGTTAACAGAAATTAAAGCTCAGAAAGCAAAAGACTATAGCAAGCCTCATAGCATACTGAATGCACACATAAAAGTTACCAGTCCTCGCTGCTTTTGCTAAGCAAGTGATTCTACTTTGTCTTTCTCAATTTAAGGAACTAATTATATCATTTCTCTTCAGAATTATGGAATACAATGGACACTTCAGTGTTCCTGGTGAATTTTACCTGATGCTAAAATCTCTCCATCTCTACTGAATCTGAGTGCATAGATAGTGTCAGTGTGCCCTTTCAATTCGCCAACCATCAAGCCATGTCCAATATCCCACAGCAGAACTCTTCCATCTGTTGCTCCAGTAGCCAGGAATCGCCCATTAGGAGAAAATGCCAATGAATGAATTGGTCCCTAAAACAGACATTGGGGGGGGGGGGGGCAACAAAACAAAGTTAATTAAGTCTACTCATATTCAGTCAGTCAAGCTGTGTTCAAAGAACTGTTTAGAATCTCAGCACAGAAATAAAATCACTTTCACACTGTGAGTGATCTGCCTTTACCTTATGTCCAGTGAATATTCTTACACAATTCCCATTCAAAACATCCCAGAGCCGTATAGTCCTGTCTGCTGAGCCCGTAGCAATATAGTTGGAGTTGGGATGAAATCGGGTACACGTCACATCTGCAAGATGGCCAGCAAAGATCCGTAATGGCTGGTAGTGATCTGTTGCCCACAGACTGAAAAGAAAAGCTTTATTAATAAAAGAACTGTAAAGGAGTTCAGTCTCTGTACCTGTTGGAGCAGCTCTAGAGGAAGTCACAAAAGTGCTCAGAGGGCTGAAGCACCTCTGCAATGAGGAGAGGATGACAGAGTTCAGCCTGGAGAAGAGCTGGCTCTGCGGAGACCTTGTTGTGGCCTTTCAGTACTTAAAGTACTTAAGTACTTCAAACTTAATTAGAAGAAAGATGGGGAGACACTTTTTATCAGGGCCTATTGCAACAGGACATGGGATAATGATTTTAAACTCAAGGAAGGTAGATTTAGTCTAGATATAAGGAAGACATTTTTTACAATGAGGGTCATGAAACCCCTTGGTGACCCAGAGAGGTGGTAGATGCCCCATCCCTGGGTACATTCAAGGTCAGGTTGGATGGGGCTCTGAGCAGCCTGATCTAGTTGAAGATGTCCCTGCTCATTGCAGGGCTGTTGGACTAGATGGCCTTTAAAGGTCCCTTCCAACCCAAACTGCTCTATGATTCCATGATCTGTTGCACAACAAGAAAAAAAACAGTAATTGTGGACTGATCTCTTATGGGTCAGTTTATTGAATTATCAGGATGTTTTTGTAAAAAATATACTTTTCAGAATGGAGAAATAAAGAATATTCTGTCAATTTCTTCAACAATTAGAGGAGAATACTTCTAATCAGAGGGTCACATAGGAGGACATCATCCCTTTAGTCATGAGATAATATGTGTGTTGAAAAAATAGAAAAACTGCATTAAAACATTTGCTCAGTATTTTAATTGACATAAAATAAAATTTATTTTCCATAATAGAGTAGGCAAGAGTATATCAGCTAATGACTTTCAGCGTTGATCCACCACAAACTGATCCAGACAAGTGAAAAACACATCCAGTTTCTTACCGAGCCACTCTGTCGTGTCCCCCTGACACAAAGTAATAACCATAAGGAGAGAACTGTGTATCCCAAACTGGATAATTATGTCCTTTATATCCCACCAAACACGTGAATGTTTGGAGACTCCACAATCTCACAGTGCCATCCTCAGAACAGGACAACAGATAGTTCCTGTCACAGAAGAAATTATAGCATATCACATATCAAACTCACACAGGGGCTGTATAAAACATTGCATAAACACTGTGAGATGTCCGTGACAGAACTGTCCCCTCAGCAGCACCTGTTTAGCATGTCACCCATAAATCAGCATTTCAGTGGGGTAAGCAACAGTGACCAATTCAAACAGAACCCAGTCCTAGGCCCTTATGCAAAAAAAGAGATGATTTGACATCGATGATTAATTCTGATGGCACTTAATACTGAGGGGAACAAGGGAAAAAAAACCACACCACACAGGAGGTCTTTACTCAGGGATCCAGTTACATGAAAAAATGACTAGTAAACTGCTACACTATGTTATTTAAAAAAAAAAAAATCTTCTAATACAATTCTGAACAAAATTTCATGATTCCCTGAAAAAGAATTCATATCATGCTCACGTTCTCAATTAATAATTATAGACTATATTTGTTCCACACAAAGTTTACTTCTCAGCTGTGTTTCTGTGGTGGCTGTTTCCTGACTAGAACCAAGCAAAAGCAAAACCTGAGACATCTAAACCTCTTTTCCACTGTCCAGACTCCCATCATTACATAAAGGTTTTAAATCTCTTATTTGAAAGGTACTGTTCCATACATTCTGAAAATAAAGTCTCAATAGAATATGAGAAACTTGAAGGGCAATGATGTGCTACTGAATCTTTAAGTTTTGCAACACTCTAAGTTAAATCAATGCTGCAGTATTTTTCCTCTCTATATCTCAGTTAGTTAAAACCCAAATTAAACTACAGTTTGCAAAGCTGTAGTTTTGCCATCTAAATCCTAAATCTCCAAAACAGTGCTGGTATCCTCAGCTACAGTTGATTTCAGTAATAGCTGAGAGATCAACATCCTGAGCTTTATGAGCATTTGCACAGTTTCTTACAGGCTGCATGAACAAGAATTGCTTTAACCAGGAAAAAGTTGCATTAAGAGTATGTTCTCATTCAGTAGCATGCAATTAAAACTGAAGACAAGCAAACTAGTTAGCTTGTAAATGTTTACCTATCAGGACTGAAGCTGGTGCCATAGACAGGTCCACTGTGACCATATAAAATCTTCAACTCACTTGCTGTTTTTTCATCCATGATCCTCTCCAAGACATCATCTGATTCTTTGTCAATGAGACTGAGGTCTGCAAGATTTCAAAGTTCATGTATCAGAATAACTGTCAGAAGTTCAAGATAAATGTCATCATGACATCATCTCAGTTAAATACCAAGATTAAGAAATGTTTGCACAGTATCCAGCTTCAACCAGAACACATTTTTAAACAAGCAGCAGAATTAAAGCATGCTGGTTTCCATGAATTTGTGTAGGTGTTGAGCTTCTCAGAGTTCCAACCTTCTCAGAGTTCCCTTCTATCATTTCTCCCATGGTACCTCTAGTGTCTCCCCTAGATCACCTAACCCCAACTGTCTATTACACCTTGTAGTTACCACCCCGTTAAGCAGCAAGATGGGTAGTTCCACACTAGTTATGACTAGCTCCAAGCTCTGTGCACTGACCACCTCACAGCAGGTGTATATGACCAGATTTCTCATTCCTTTAAAACTGTTTCTAATGGTAATATGTAAGATGTGATCATATATCTGTGCACATACTGTTTCTTCAAAGTGAAACATCTAACCACTGCAGCCAACTCTCCTGCCACAGGTATCTTTCCCTGTTCAGGCAGAACACAAATGTCACAAGTTATGCAGGCTCCTATTAGGTGTTACTGTCTTAATTACCTGCTGCTGTTTTTACACTACGTAGCTTTTTTGGAGTCACAGACCACACTCTGACAGTAGAGTCAGCAAAGCCTCCTACAATCATGCTGGAGTCATCTGTAATATCCACTGCAGTCAGACCCTACACACAGAATATCCAGTTATATTGTTTGCATCTCTAATGATATATTTCAAATATTACAAAATCCTAAGAGTATTAAAAAGGTAATTTGACTTAATTACAAAAATAGAGAGAATTATTCTAAGATAAACATAAACACACAGGAATTCTTGCCCCATTAAAAATAAAGCTTTATGTGTGAAGCACAGTCAGTAGTGACAAAGAGTATTGCTTTCCAGTATTCCAGTGCAAAATATCCTACTATGTTCTGTAGGATACACTTAGGGTCCCATAAAAAAAGCAAAAGAAGGAATTATGGCAAAATTCAAGCAAAACCAAGGAACATGGAAATTTCATAGTTTAAGGAGTCTTTGAAGAGAATTTTGAACATTTTGGAACATAAACTTTGCAATGCTTAACCCAAATACTCCGATTACCCTGGCCAACACTGTTATGTCTTTTTTCTTTAACAAGAGTGATGCTCATAATTTTGATTCCCTTTCCCCTATTACCCAAACCCTTTTACCAACCTGGTAAGCATTAAGGAATGTGTAGAAACAGATGGAGGGCAAGCACTCTGGTCCAAGACGCACTCGCCTTGCTGCT
This sequence comes from Corvus cornix cornix, assembly GCF_000738735.6. Classification (NCBI taxonomy): domain Eukaryota; kingdom Metazoa; phylum Chordata; class Aves; order Passeriformes; family Corvidae; genus Corvus; species Corvus cornix. The sequence continues at coordinate 12,415,767 of NC_046336.1, forward strand.
TCCTTCATATTCATTACTTTATCCAGCTTGTCAGAGTCTTTCAGTTCAGGCAGAGGAATTCTACACAAGAACCACATGTTTTTACAAAGCAAAAGCACCTTCCTTATTGTTAATCCAAACAAAGACAGTGAAACGGTCGCATGCAACCCCATACTTCAGTATTCAAACACAAAACAAGAATTAGAAAAAATGAAAGACTAAGACTGATGAGAAAGAGAGCCAGTAGCTTTCAGAATTTCAGACAGGTGGTGCAATAAGATAAATAATTGAGGGTGAACTGAAAAGATTAGTGGGTAACCAAGTAAAATTTCATCAAGGGAAATCTAGATTGACTTGAAGAGCAGTGACATGCTATGGGTTCCATGACCTCCCTTACAAGTCTTATGGCTACAGCTGTGTACAGCCAAAATAGCCGAAATGCTAAAACTACCATGTCAACAGCAATGCAGATTTGGCATGACAAGACTGGATTTTAAAGACTTCTCTACACATCATTTCCTTGGTACCTGTTTTGGGGAGGAGCATTAGGGTCCTGTTTTTTACTTTTTGACCCTACGTTATCTTTTTTAGGTTTTTTCTTCTTTGGCTTTCCTTCCTCATTTTCTCCTTCTTCATCTTCATCATCCAAAGGCACATCAAACTCTGGTTCTTTAAGTAAGCCGAAAAAAACCTACAAGCCAATAAAAAAACCACACAAGACAAAACAGTAATTGCTGTTCTTACTGAAAACTAAATTTTTTAATGGTAACTTTTCAATGGGATAGTCCAAGAAAGAGAGTTGCCCCCTTAAAGCTGCTCTGTTTAATATTACAGCATATATTACTGCTTTGCCCATTAAAAATGTAGTACATGTTCTTCTGGTTTACCCAGCCAACTGATCTGGGCAACTATAAGTTCTCCCACCATCTCTTAGCCCTTCCTTAAAGCTGAATCCCCACCCTACCTTATTTATTTGTATAGTACTGTGGTACTACACACACACAGCTCTCCTAGTAACAACTGGTAGCAAGTCAAAATTACATCTGCTGCACAAAAGAAGCCAAATAGTCAGGTGTCCATTTTAAAATTCCAAAGTAATTAATGAGTTCGTTTAAGTTCAGTTCAGTGGGCTGAACACAAGGTCGTCTCTCAAAAGGGTTCAGCAGTTTTGTCCACCTGACAGCAATACATCTTGTTCTCTCTACTTCTGTCAACAACTGTTTGTACAGTTCTCTTCCTTTGTTCTGTTCATGCTGGTTTTTAAGACCTCAACTTACAATTGTCAGTCTATACTAAAGTATCTCCCTGAAAAACTAGGGAGATTTGTAAAAACTGCAACAATCTTTGTCTCCTACCTTTGCTTTATTAGCCTCTCGTTTTGCCTCCCCAGCCAAGCTTCCAACCATAGCATCTATCTGTTGTTTACTGCGAGGCATTCCATCAAAGATATCAATGTAAAGATGCTCCTGAACAATGTTCCAGATCTGATTGTTCTGCTTTTCCTGAAGATGCCTCTTCAAGAGTTGGTAAGAGTCACGGGAAATGCGCAGCACAAACTTGCTTGTTCGGAAATCCAGCATGGTCTCATTACCTTTCATATGTTCTTTTTTGGTTAAGCTCGACAATACACGCAGGTCATCCTGGTAATAGCACTCCTGATCCCCATGAAATCTATTGAAACAATTTAAGATACGATAAAAGGTTTAGTCACTCAACTTGTTATAAAATAGTTGTTGCAAGGGACATTTCAACTATTTATAGAAGCATTTTTGCTGACCCTTTGAAGGGAAACAAAGTTATCCTTTAGAATTGCAGTATTTCACAATTGGTCTGAATCCACAAAACAAATTAAATTCTATTTTCTTCTCAAGTGATAAACAAGTGAAACAAAGTAAGAGTACGGAAAATTATAGATTAGCCAGAAATTAATTTCTTTAAGCTTATTTGAAGAATTTCAATGTATATGCTATGATATCAGCAAATACTTATAGCATTCATTACTTTGGCATCTCAGTGCAAGCTTCCAGTGCTAAAAAATGACCCCACAATCTTTCCCTAAAGATTCAGAATCTCTTCATTGATACTTTTGCAGCAAAGAGCCCATTGGCACACCATTAATATGGTTCAAAATCTGCCAGTGCACAGTTCAGTAGTTTGCACATCTTTCTAACAGGAGATTGGAAAAGAATTTAAGAACAGTTACTACAACCCATTGCAGTGTTACTTCAGATTTCAAATTTCTTCAACTTTAGAGAAGAAATATAATACATACCTATATATAAGTATATAAATCTATGCTACGATAGCTCACAGATTTAGCCAAAGTAGCAAACACAAAATAAGGCAAATGTACAAATGAAAATTAATTACCTTTCAAAAAAAGACTTTGCCTCACTCTCATGTTGATTGTAGACCAATTCCAAGTACATGTGCACAAAGAGAGGATAAAAGAGCTGAGACAATTCCGCCCGATGACAGTCCAGGGAACACTCGATGAAGTGTTTCAATCCACTGTAGTACTCCTCGTACAGCGTCGGGTCCCCTTGCTGGTTGTAGGCCGACAACACCGCGCTCACATCCGGCTGATCCTCCACAACCACGGCGCCTCCGACTGCAAAAGCACCAGCCAACAACAAGAGCTGCTCAGACAGTCTGGAAGAGCCAGCAAACAAACAGTGGCCACAACCCCCTGGTCAGGTGAGTAAAACACATCCTGTGCGTGTTCAGCACCAAGTCTAAACAATACAGGTGAGAGTTGGTCCAGCAGCCAATTCTCCCAGCACCTCCAGCAGCTTTTTGGACTTTCCCTGCCAACAGCTGCTTGTAGGTAGGCACTTAGTGCCTAATTCAGACAGGATTTTAAGTGTAAAGGAAGAACCCAGTAACATCAAGAGAATTTTACTGATAGGGCTAGAAACTCTTAAACAAGGAGAAGAATGTAAGACACACCCACCATAATTATTTTGCTTCCAGTAAACAAGTAAGTTAAGTAGACTAAGTGAACAATTCACCAAGACCACCACACAACCATCACAGAGCAGGGACACTTAACACTCTGACAGTTCTGTTCTACACAGCAGTTGTTACGCACTTCCATTGCTTTGTCTTTTATATAAAACAATCATATCTGGTGATGTCAGGAACAAGCTGACTTTATGCTGTACACTGACTGGAAGTCACACTAGCAGTTCTTGAAATTTCATTCTTCTGTAAAGCTGCCTCACAGAACACCTTGATTAACAACACTTAGAATTGAACTATCCAATGGACATCTCAAGTACTCAGAAACTAGAAAAAGAAATGCAGAAAGCCTCATCTACAAATATCCCATGACTATTTCACCAAAACGCAGCCTGTACATCAGACCTCTGTTCTCAAACCTGCGGCCAATCCCCACTAACTACAATGGAAAGCGCCTATTCCTGCTACTCTGTTAGTTGTGATGGGACACAAAGACAAGCGGGAGCACTTTTTACTTCACAGTGCTCCCTGCAAATACGAGAGACACCCTGTCCTTGGTCCCTTGCTCCAGGATATCCAGCTTTCCTTCCTCAATTTCTCCTTCTTCATCTTCATCATCCAAAGGCACATCAAACTCTGGTTCTTTAAGTAAGCCGAAAAAAACCTACAAGCCAATATTGACTTGTATGGGGATTGTATGGGGAAATGACACAGCCAAGGACCTCCCGGAAGACCGGGGTAGACTCTCGGTGGCACCGAGGACCTGACAACCAACCGACCCTTGTGGCCCAGCATCACGGAGAGCCCCCGAGGCTGCGAGCAGCACACGGGCTCCCCACTTCCCGGGGTTCCCGCCGAGAGGAGGGACCGACCCCGCAGTCCCCGCGGGTCTCACCTTTCCCCGGCGGCACGGCGGCAACCGCGGCCACCCCGGGGCTGGAAGTCGCGACAGTGGCGACGCTGCCTCCTATGGCGACGGCGGCAGCGCTAGTGCCCCGGCCGAGCAGTGCCTCGCCGGAGTCCGCGTCGCTGCCGGAGCCCCCAGGAGCCCGGCGCTGGCAGGGCTGAGAGCGGCGGCACCCAGGTCATCGCCGAGCAGGCGGGCTTCGCGGCGTAGGATCTCCTCGGACTCCCGGAGGTTGCTGCGCCGCAGGAACTGCAGTACGGCCACAAGCGTCTGCCGGTCCAGCGCCGCCGGGGAGGCGGACGGGCCCGGCGCCGCGGGTTTCGGGGGTGCTGCATCCCCACCTGCTCCCGCCGCCTCTCCCTCCGCGGCGGTGGCCGGGGCAGCGGCGGAAGCGGCGGCGGCGGCGGCGGTGGCGGGAGGCAGCGCGGGTGGCGGCGGCGGCGTCCCCGCCTCGGGGTCCGGCTGCGCCGCCACCACCTCTGCCGGCTCCTCATGCAGCGCCGCCATCTTCGCCGCCTTCCATTCGCCGGCGGCGCACGGCCGCCGCTAGGCGCGGCCGCCATTGCGACAGTGAGGGCAAAGGAAGGGCACTGCTGCCGCTGCCTCCACAGCCGCGCGCGGCTTCGTTTTGCGACGCTGGCGGAAGCGCTTTGTGGCAGCGCGGGAGCGGTGAGGGGCGGCGGTGCCGGGCCGGTGTGAGGGGGGAAGGGGTTGGGGGTACTGCGGGGCTCATGGAGATCCTTGGAATAGACCAAGGATGGCCTTGGGACTATGTGCCCTTAGGGGCTGTGCGCCCAATTACCTTAATTACGGCTGGGCCTCTGAGTTGTCCAGGTATTTCTAATGCTGCTGCTTTTATTCGTGTCTGTTAAACAGAGATTACTTGTCGAAAGGCTGGAAGAGCTGGGGGTGTTCAGCCTGGATAAAAAAGGCTCCAGGGAGACCTTAGAACACCTTCCAGTGCCTAAAGGGGCTACAAGAGAGCTGGAGAGGGACTTTGGACAAGGGCATGTAGTGACAGGACAAGGGAGAATGGCTTTAAATTGTCAGAAAGCCAGTTTAGATTAGATATTAGGAAGAAATTCTTTACTGTGAGAGTGGTGAGGCACTGGCACAGGGTTGTCCAGCGGAGCTGTGGATGCCCCATCCATGTAAGTGATCCGGGACTCAAAGGTTGGATGGGGCTTTGAGCAACCTGTTCTAGTGGATGTCCCTGCCCATGGCAAGGCGTTTGGAACTAGGTGATCTCTAAGGTCCCTTCCAACCCAAACAATTTAATTCTGTTACGGAATTAAAACCTAATTTTGAATGAAACTGGTGTTGTGTGATTGAGTGTCTTTCGGGACAAATTAACCGTTCATTAGCGAGCCTCTTGGGGAAAAAAAATCAAGAAAGAAGCCGTGGACGATAAAACGATAAAGCTGTTGGGGCTCAGCGCATGCGCGGTGGGGCAGCCACGCGTTCTTTAGAACTACATTTCCCAGTGTGCTCCGCGGCGTTCCCACGCATGCGCCTCGGGCCGTGGACCGACCCGTGCCAGCCCCGGTCCGTGGACATGGAGGGAGACACCGGATCCGGGGTCCTGGCGCTGTCGGGCGGGGATGGAGCGGGCGCGGGCCAGGGCCCGGGCCCGGCCGATGAGGACCGGGACATGGAGGGGGCCCCCAGCTGCTCGGGGTCGCGCTCCCTCCCCTTCGAGTTCGAGCGAGGTCGCTCGGAGTCCAGCGGCGATGAGGACGACGACGACGAAGACGATGAGGAAGAGGAGGTGGAGGAGGAGGAGATGGAGGGCGACACCGGGGCTCGATTCGGGACGGATGACGGGGAGCTCGACTCGGACGACGACCGGGAGGTAAAGGGCGCGGGAGGGTGCCCGGGGCACGCCAGGCCCCGCTCCCGGCGTGCCCCGCGTGTGGGAATGGGCTTTTCATTATTTTTACTATTTTATTATTTTTGTTACTTATTTTAGTATTACCCGCGTTCACTTCATCTGTCTCATTTAAGTGAAGCCTTTACAAACTCTCGGCGTGGCTGAGAGGGTGGTAGACGGTGGCACGTGGGCGAAATGAATGGTGTTACTGAGGGAAAGAAAGCCCTTTAGTCAGGCTTTGAGACGAGAGGAAACGGAATGTTAGAATCTAATATGTCACATCTTTCAGACACATCTCAGATCTTCGCTATTGAAGAAATTTTTTCTTTCTGAAATAGTACTATTCAGCCAAGAAACCTGTTGTGGAACTACTTCTGTGCGTTCCTGATAAGTATTCTTCGTGACCAGAATTCAAAGCAGTGAAATCTCAATCTTTGCTTTAACGTATATTTGTATAATCCCTACCTGTGTGTAGAAACAAGAGATGCCTGTCTCTTGTCATACAAACTCTCTATATGTTGATTTGGGACCCCAACACGATTCCTGAGCATTTTCAAATAATGGTGTTGTTGCCACCACTATCCACTTCAAACTTGCTGACGTGATATTTTGTTAGAAGAGTTTACCCAAAAGAACTTTTCCCAAGATGATTGTTTAAAGTTTTCTTTTTAGGTATGATTCATGAAACAAATTGGATTACTGTTGTCAAAAAGGTCAATTCAGAAGACTAGGTAAAAGTTTTTAGAAAAGAGCTGTATATGAGGATTGACTGATCTGTTAGGAAAACCCATTCCTGTAGCATATTGATCCCATTTTTTCCCCATGCATTTAAGGCTGTGGTATTTTGGAAGCTGCAGTCAGGGAATTTCATGGCTTAGCCTGCGTATTCAAACTCTTACCAATTGTCTTTGTTTGCAGCGTATGATAAACCTCGTAGAGTTGACCCCCTACATCCTGTGTTCCATCTGCAAAGGTTACTTTATTGATGCTACAACTATTACAGAATGTCTGCACACCTGTAAGTATCTGTCAGTATTGTCTGCCTAAGGGTATAGTTGCAAATTCAAACAAATTCAGCTGTTGAAATGTTCTGAGGTTGGAAAAATAATTCTCTGTTTAAAGTGAATGCGTGTTGTGTCTGTTCCTTAAGCGAGATATGTTTGTGGGTATTTTAAGCATCAGAAAATAATCAGTCATGAAGTTAGCTTTCCATATTAAGAAGGAAGAAGATGTAGGAAAAGATAAAAGCCCAAGTAAGACAAAAATAGAGCTACTACATACATTTTCTTAATTATTCTTTTTTTAAGTAGGCTCTGGCAATTTGACTGTAAAGAAAGTTGAGTGGCTCTGCTTTTAATGGATTAGAAAGTTTCCTAAGCTGTTGTTGATGTGAGCTTGTAAATTCACAAAACCCCATAAGCGCCTGTGTGGAAGTACCAGTTCAGATACAGAAACAGTGGTCTGCACCCACGGGACATTTTGTCCATAATCTGATGAATGGAAATAGGTGGGTAATAACAAACTGATTTCGATGTGCTTGTCTTGTTATTTTCCCCCTCAATCCTAGTGCTAACAGTTTTTCCAGTGCTAACAGAACTGTTTTCTCTCAAAACTAATAAAACACTTTCTGTGAAGCTGACTCTTTCATCCACACCCATGTTCCTACCTGAATCCAAGAATCCTGGTTTACTAGACCTCCCAAACGCTCACACTGCATAGAGGGAAAACTTTCTTTCTCTCTCTCTCTCTCTCTCTCTTTTTTTTTCCCCCCCTTTTTGGGGCACTACTCACTAGTTTGTTTTAGAGCATGAAGTATTCAGCACAGTGTGCAATTTATGAAGAGGCACAACTGTTAGTAAGGACAGCATAATGTTGCAGATGCAACCGTGGGGGTGTCTTAGAACTTTCCTGGTAAATATTATGGAAAAGTGTCCTCTGTTCAAACTGATAGGGAGCTGACTTGATAGTAGGTTATTTATTCTAGGTATTTCCACTCAGTAGCTTTCTGTCCAAATTTTTAAAGGACTTGTAAAACACAATGAAAATGGCAGAGTTGTGATGTCTTACCTTGTTTCTACTGAAACTGTTTGTGGGGTGCTTTTCAGCAGTCAGTACTCTGTCTTAGCTCTGCTCACCTTCTACGTACACATTGAACACTCACCCATGCATCCATTGGATTAGGAGTGTTCAGTGACTTCGTTTTGTCTCTGACAAGTTTTGTGTGGGAAGTCTGGGTGTACTTACCCCTTTTGCTTGAACAGATGGCACTGTGTACTGGACATGGGACTCCTACGGGATTTCTTTTCTTTACAGTTTGTAAAAGCTGCATCGTGAGACACTTCTACTATAGCAACAGATGTCCAAAGTGCAATATTGTTGTACATCAGACACAGCCCCTCTATAATATCAGGTAATAAATTTGTCCCATTTTTAAAGATTTGCTACTTGCTTTTAAATGTTTTGTTTTACAGACCTGTAGTGCTTTCCTATTTGAAACAAGGGAATGGTTACAAGAAACACATGTGTTCTTCATTAGGATAAGTTTCATCTCAACAATTAAGATAAAAATACTCTCTTTATTGTTTTATCTAGTTTGTATCCATTTCTAGGGTTTGTTACCCCTGCCCTGGGTATTTTTATGCATTTGCTCAGTGTTACAGGTGATACAAACACTTAACTATTTGCTTGGATTTCCTTTCAAGATGAAGCCTTGTTGGCATGTTCTATTTATTAACTCAAAAAATTGAGTTTTGGTTTCTTGAGCTGTTCATGGGGGGGTGGTGCTTTAAACTTTACATGGCTTCTGTTTAGAGAGATGTGGAGTTGCTGCTCTGCCTCTCCATGTACATCTCATTTCAATGTTGTGTTTGGCATCTTCATTGCAGTTTAAGGAAACCATTTTGTGTTGCACCAAAGACTCATCTTTTTTTTTTTTTTTTTTCTATTTCATAGACTGGACCGACAACTGCAAGACATAGTCTATAAATTAGTTGTCAATCTGGAGGAAAGTAAGTCCTTTTCTTTATTGTATTAGTATATAGAGATTGAAAAAACCAGAAAACAGACTAATTCAAAGTTTGTCTCTACTCTGGACTCTTTAAGATAGTTTAGTGATGTTTGGTTATAAGTTGTAATGAATTAACTGTGACAACTGGCATCTTTCTGGCTGCTAAATGCTATTGTGGGTAGTGGTGTGTACCTTATCTCATGAAACAAAGCTGTCACTGTATCCAGATAAACATCCAAATAACATTTCATAGTCATTCTTCTTACTTTAGTAGAACTATATTATACCATTCTGTGTAAAAAAGTTCACTTGGCTCAGTCAAAAAAAGTTGCTAAGACTGATTCTCTCAAATGCTTTTATTTTTTCCTCACTGCCATATTTATTTATCTGATTTTAGATGTGTTCACCGTCTCATTTCATTTACCTTCAGCTTTGGGAGCCAATGAATCTGCACAGTCCCCTTGGGTGGGCTGAGTGAAATATACAATCTAGGGGATATGTATGGATTATAGATGGTATTGCTGTTTATACCATGAACATATATGTAAAAATATATGTATATATAAAAATATGTCTATATATAAATATGGTTTTAAAGTACTGTGTTCTATGTGAACGTAGTATGAAAATACCATGTCGTGTCATGAGGCATGACAGCCAGAAGGATATTTCTTGCATCTATTTCGGTATTATTTCTGGCCAGTTTTTCTGATTTCCTCCCAGTTTTTATTAACAAAATTTTTAGTCTGGGTTTCTTAAGTGTCTCAGCCTCATGAAACAGTAGTGATGGTGAAGGTCTGTAGAAACTTGAGAAGTTTTTACTGTTCTAACCATTGAAAATTGGTCAATGAAAATGGGTATTCTCAGCATCTGAAACATTTCAATCTGTATTGTGCTTTTTTTTCAGGAGAGAAAAAACAAATGCATGATTTCTATAAAGAGAGAGGATTAGAAGTGCCCAAACCAGGTGAGCTGTAATCACTTCAAGGAACACTCTTAAGGAAATATATATAATATAATTTATTTTTAAGGGCTTTCTTTAAAATATTAGCTCACAACTGAAGGTGGAAGTAGTATTGGAAATACAGGCTTCTTAGTTATCTGGATATTATAAATTGTCACAGGTCTCAGGTTACAAAAATAGATGAATTGGCAACACTTAAACCCTGATCATGGTTGAAAATTTTTAAACTATGTATTTCGCTTACAGTCAGGATATATATATAAAACGTGCATTAATGTTATTTTCTGGCTGTTATTACAAAGGAGCAAAAATGAGAGCTTCAAAGTCTTTTCAACAATGGGGGATTTTTCTAATTATTTTGTGTCTTTCTATCAAACAAACAAAACTCTTTGGAAAGTGCCATGCTGAAAGCTATTAAAATTCTGATTCGGATACACAGCATAGAATGTAGGAAGAGCTGATTTAGTAATAAAAAAAGAGGATGAATTGCATGGGCTTTTTTACTTGGTGAGCTGTTCTGTTTTGCTCAGTGCATGTTAGTATCATATGCTACTTTTATTTCAAGTTATCTTTGCATTTTGGCTACTTGAATATTTTAGCTGTCCCACAGCCAGTTCCACCGAGCAGAGGAAGACCTCGAAAAGTTCTGGGCTCAGTGTTCCGGATCCCACCAGAACTTGACATTTCCATACTTCTGGAGTTCATTGGGTGAGCTGTGGGCAAATATAAGAGCAACTGACTGACATGAGGGTGCTGCTAGCATGTGTTGGACCATTAACCGGCTCTTGGTTTTCATTAAATGTGCGTTTCTTCCATCTCAAATAGCAGTGGGGAGCCAGTTTTAACTTACAGTGCAATAGTGACAGCCAGCTATGCACAGGTAGACTATGCAGGTAATTAAATGTTTAAGATGTGTCTGCCTATAAAGTAGCTTCCTAGGAAGTACAGTTTTAAAATTTAGATATGTTTTCTTTTTAACAAAGTAGTTCTGTCTCAGTAAACTGAACAGAGAAATCCCTGTCTGTCCCTGTCCCTGATCCCTGTAGGTGGCAGTGCCGTTAATGCTGGATGTGCCCAGAGCAAGCACTCAGCAGCTTTCAAATAATAGAACCTTTTTAGCATTGTGAATCCACGTATCTGCCTTAATTTCAAAGTTCATTTTCTTCATGCCTGACTTGCAGAAGTCAGTTTAGACCTCAAAGCTAGTAAACTTGTATCTGCCTGAGAAACAGGATGAGTTTTGAATCTGTCTTGTTATATTTGGTTTTTAGTAGTTTTATTTTAAACTTTCAGCATAGGCAGCAGAGCACATAATACTGTTCAAATACTATCTATACCATGTGTAACCATCCACTGTGGTTTTGTTGTTTATATGGAGGGAAGCACAGAATGTTTCTAACAAAAAAAGATGATGGCTTAACAGCATCTACTTTGTATTTTATTTTAGTGACTTTTTTAACCTTTGCTATTCTTTGATAATTTATATGGTCAAAATCAGAGAGGTTGTCTTGGCAATGAGAGATTAATAAAGCATTTTGGATAAAGAAAACTTGGAATAGATTGGACCAGCCAGAAGAAATTGTTACTTTGAAAGTCTGACTGTCTACATTGTGTCTCTACAGTATATAGTGTGGTCACCCATGGCTGTGGACTGTATCAAAGAAAAGGACAGCTGTGGTGGAAAAGCTTTCTTATATTTGTTTCATAGTTCATGACAGTTTTACTTATCTCTGTCTGATATCGGGTGCATATTTAGAGGTGGACATACTCAGTCACAGTAATTTGAAGTGCCATGTTAATGTGTGGTCTGCACAAGCATTACATTTGTTTGCTGTAGCAAATGGTCAGCTGATTTATAGCAACGCTGGATTTTTTTGCCATCTCCAGTGCAATGAAAATACTGCATTGTTTCCTCTCTGATATGTGCATACTTGCCAATGCGATGCAAGAATAATGAAGTGTCATGTATTGGCCTGAATTAATTGAGAAATTTACACTGCACTTACAAGAATGAGGTGTGGAGTATAGATGATCAATGGTAGATCACATCCTCAGGCTGTGCAAATCAGTGAACCTTGGCTGAAGCCAGCTGGAAATTTGGTCATTTGCGATCTCTGTGTTTATTTCACGTTCCAGAGAAACACATGCTGCTTTCCTGAGTTCCTTGATAGCATTAGCATTGCTATTGTCATGTGAACAGTCTGGAAGGCCAACATGTGGCCCAGAGAGCCCCTTAGGTGGTTGGGTGTGTCCTGTCAGTAATTTCTTAGGCACTGTCTGTTAAAGTTCCAAATATCAAGGATCATGAAGTATGGATGTTTAGGCAGCATCCATATTGCAACCTACTCCTATGAAAATTATTGCTATGTTGTGTTTAAAAATGGCTTTAGGCTGTGTTGGTTTTCATTCACATTTTATGTAGACAAACCTTAACATTTAACAAGAATTCACAAGAAAAATGGAGCAGAAAAATAAAGGGTAGGGGAAAAAGATACATAAATTCAGTCTAATATTATTTCATGTATAGCAGTTTAATGAAAGGAAGAGCCTGAGTTGGGAAAATAAGTTTGATATGCAAGATTCATAAATCAGTAAGTCACTCTTATAATAAAGAGCTTGAGGATATTAATAACTGTTAATCTTAGCAATATTGACTATTTACTCTTTTGCTTTTTCAGAGCTAATGAAGGCACAGGGAATTTTAAGGTACAAATATGATTAAATTTTTCTCTTATGGTTTACTTCAGAAATAATTATAACCTGAGTATATTTAATTTAGTTTGGTTTTCTTATACTGAGTGCAGCTGGAACTTTCATCAGAATAATAATAATCAATCTTGTATTACAGTGTATTTCAAACCTACTGTTGTATAACATCACACCTACCCAGCATTTTTTCTTCTTTTTATCCTTATATTTCACAGTATTTTTTCATCATCTTTTTTCATCTTCAGTATCACCTCTTATCCTTTCTGTCTCATATTTGCCCTTCTTTCTGCCTTGTTGTTTATCCTGGGTTTTTGGGCCACACTAAACATAGGGCTGTTTAAAACATTTAAAAAATAATCAGTTGCTGATTATTTTTTGAATGTTTAAGCAGTGTCTGGAGTCTTAATACATATTTAGTCCTTTCCCTACGAGGTAATCTGCAGGTAGATCAGAGAAGGGTCCAAAAATGTAAGCTGTCTCCCTCTGTTATTGGGCTGTCACTTGGACTTGGAGTTTATGAGGGATTAGTGTCAAAACCTTTAACTTATTTATTCTGTACAGCCTTTGGAAAAGAAGTTTGTACGTGTTTCCGGGGAGGCAACAATTGGACATGTGGAGAAATTCCTCAGAAGAAAAATGGATCTAGACCCTGCTTGTCAGGTATGTCACTTGCTGTAGCAGTCACAAGTTTTCTGTGCCTTGGACAGACGTTTCCATTGTTCATTAGATTCTAGAAGTAATGTTAGGGTTTTTTAATGCAGTAAGGATTAAAAAATTAATTGTTTGAAATGTTGTGTTCTGCAAGGAACAACTCTTCTAACTCATCTGCAACCTGTTCACGGTTTCATAGTACTGTACTAATTGGACAGAATTTCTAAAGTGCCATGTAAAATTTCACCTGATGAGATTCAAAGCCAAGAGATTCTGCTGTTAAACTGGACAGGAAAGTGGGAATGTGGGAGCATGCAAAGGCAGAGACAGGTGCAAGCTGAATAATAGTAAAATTTAACTGAAGACAAACAAGGGCTAAGAAAGAATTATACTGTAGATGAATGTGTTGAAATGAAAGGTATGAATGCAAATACAGACACTTTCCTCCAAATAAGAGTTGAAAGGAGCAGCATATGGTACAAAAGAATTTAGCTTCATATTTCTCAACCATTTTGAGAGGAACTGCATGTCAAAACCAGTTTCCAGTTCTTCAGTGTATTTCAGCAGCCATTCAGTTGAGAAAGTGGAAGAGTTCCGTAATGTGTAAATAATTCTTAAAGCTGTCGGTTCCTGGAAGATCAAGCTGATGCTGATGTGAATAGGCAAATGGTAGAAGTTAAGTGCTGGGTTTGGAGTTAAGATTGTTCTCATAGAGCAGTAGCTGTGGGACGATACAGCATGACTGTGTGCCTCAGTAATGAGCGTTCATGCTGCTTACCTTTTCAGTGATGACAAAGAAAATCGGGTATAAATTATTCATCCTGCAGAGGAATTAATGTATTTTCATTTGCTGGTTTCCTCTCAGTGAGAGTTTGTAGCTTTTACATGGTGGTGACTTGATATTCTAAACAGATAAAAGTATCCTCAAAATGAGGCTGGAGAAAATTCTTGCATTAATTGAGTTGTTTATTTGAGGGGAAGGAATTGTTTTGTTTGTTTGGATTTTCTTAAGTAGTATATCAAAATGTCAATTTTCAGGAGCACTGAGCATCTGTCATGGAAACTGTGGGTATCCATCCTTCAAAATCAACCTGGACCCATGTGTTGGGTATCTTTCAGATTTTACAATCTTGAGATCATCTAGTAGAGATAGCTTGAGAATTTTTCTCCCATTAATTACTTTCTACTTGGACTTTGCCAGACAGGTACCATCCCCTATTAGTGCATAAATGTTATTACATCTCAAAAGCTGATGAGTTCATAGGCTTCCTTTCTCAAGATGTTTCTTGATGCTGAGCCAGTCATTCCTATCTCTCCTAGTATCTAGTTTGCCATCGTGGTGTAAGGCACAATCATTGGCTAATTCTAATCTCTTGGTCTCTTCTGTGCAAGCCCTGCCTGTTTGGAGGAAATGTTAAATCATCTGTCTTGTGCAGAGAGATGCCTTGGCTGCCTTTTTTTCCCATCTTAAATGATGTGCTCCCATCTTTTTTTCAGTAGGTTTTTTTTTGTCATTAGAAACCTGTAGTTGATTTTTATGCCCCAAGTCATGACTGTTTTCTTGAAGATATCGGGGCTTATTTTTTAAAAACTACGGAATTTGGGAAATGAAGCTGGAAGTATTTCTTTCTAGCCTGAGTTGATAATTTCTTTGTCATATGGGGACTAAGATTAAAGGAGTGTATGTACTGAGCTGTTACTTTCTCATGGTAGTACACAAAACTGAAGCTGATGGTTTGTTGGTAAACATGCAGAGAGTGAAAGAGATGTCAGATACGTCTTTGAAGATTAGTAAGTCTAATGAAACATGTCTTACTCCAGCTTCCCAGGATGGCTAATAAAACAAACCGTAAAACAAAATTAAGGAGAACCTGATTGTGAATTTGCATGGGCAGAAGAATTTAGAGAACTAGGTTACAAACCATATGTGCAAAGAATTTAAATGTAGAAGGTTCTTTGCTGCTTTTTTAGTTTGCTGTAGAAATTTGGAAATGTTGAGGACTGCAGTGGTTCATTTCCTGTAGGCTTCCCCAAAGTATGTTAAAAGAAGAAATAGATACTAACTTTGGACAACAAGCTCTTCCTTTTAATATTACTTCTTTAGTCTTAATTTCCAACTCTCTTCATTATCTAAAATAATCCATTTTTATGTAAAATGTCTTGAGTTTGGTGTGTTTAGCTTGGGACTTGAGTCCAAGAATTAGATTTCCTGGGAAGCTAGGAAGTTTCTTTCAGAAACATATGTTTCAGGCATATTGAGCTAAAATGCACTACATTTGCGGTACTTTTTCCTACATTTATCTACAGAAAATTTATTGCAAAAGTTGAATTTTGTCTTACTTGGGACTCGAAAGGATTTGACTGTAAGGAAGGCACCAGCCTATTTCCTCCTTTCTCTCTTCAGTATATCAATTGCAGTTTTGGTTTCATTGTTGAAACTTCTCATAAGGACACTAAGTGTGGTTGTTTTGTGAGTGCAGGCAGTTCCTACTGAACATCAGCTTAGTTTGACAGTCTGCAAAAGTGCTATTTGTGAATGTTTCAGTCATTCCCTATTAGAGCTGATTTGGTGACCAAGTGATAGAATGTATGTTACCCACCCGCCTGAACTCCTGACTCTGTTTGGACATTTCTGACTTAATCTTTTCATGTGGAATATGAGCTGATACTCGCCCTTCTTCATTGACCTGCACAAGTGCAA
Organism: Corvus cornix cornix; assembly: GCF_000738735.6. Taxonomy (NCBI): domain Eukaryota; kingdom Metazoa; phylum Chordata; class Aves; order Passeriformes; family Corvidae; genus Corvus; species Corvus cornix. Next base: position 12,431,516 of record NC_046336.1, read on the forward strand.
TGGATTTAGGTTAATGAAAATGTGAAATAAGCCATCTGACTTGTGTGTGACAGTATATATAAAAGTCTAAAAAGCAGTTTTGAAGTTACTGCCTTTGTTCTTTTTTTTTCCTACTCTGAGGCTTCAAATTGCTTTCAGACTTCTGTATATGCATTTGCAAATGGATTATGATTTAAACTCCCTAGTTTATCTGAAGGTTAAGGCTTCATTTATTTTTATCTACCACTTGAGCTGGCAGACTGTAGTTTTCTCTTTCTGATGCTTTGTTTTGAACTCTGTGCTTTGGGCAACAATTAATTTTCTGTATGTATTTATGTATGCTTCTAATTACAAGGTCTCTCTTGAATATTCTTGCTGGAATTTGTTGGGAGAGGGTGAAAATAATTTTTTGGAAAGTGGAATTGCCAGTAATAGCTAAGTAGGTAACATCTAATAGGAGCTAAATATAGGTTGTGGTGTTTGGAACCCAGTAGGTTCTTGTCTTTGACATCAGAAGTTTTCTTTAGAGTGTGATTTCCTTTAAGGTCCTCCTGTAGCAGCAGCAGTATTCCTTCTTGCTAATTCTTCTGTAAGGATGAGAGAAACTGCTGAAAGACTTGAGCTCAGGTGCTTGGAATTCATTAACGTAGCTGATGGAACAGAAATGTTCTGTAACCAGATATGCATTCCTGAAAGTGTGTGTATGAACTGCAGCCTTGGGGGGGAGATTGGAAGAAAGGACTCTGTGCTCATACAGTGTAGTTGTTGATGCAATTTCTTTATGCCAGTCTTAACCCTGGAATAAAAGCATCCAGGGCATTTGGAAAGTAAACAGCAGCTAGAGGAAATGGGAAACTCTGACAGCTTTTTGAATAACTAGCCCAAATACTCATGTCAGTCTCTAAAACTTTGTGTTTTCCTTGTCCTTCCCTGGGTAATATGAGTTGGTATAGAAACCATTGATTGAACTCTACTTCTTTCTGGGCCAACTTCTCCCTTGGGATGAGTCTTATGTAAGGTGCTCCTTACATGAACTTTTTCTATTTGTATTTCTGTCTTACTTAGTGAGCATGAATTTATAATTGTCTGTTATGGTGGCTGTTAGAGAAATAGCTCTTAATAGCAGACATGCCACCTAAAGAAAAGAAATGTCATAATGGAAAGCCTACTTAATATTAATAAGAATTTTAACAGAAGGGACTAAGTATTCAGCAGATCCACCTTCATGCTTCCTTTCAGCAAAATGTCCAGCTACAGTTATTGCTGTCTCAGGCAATCAGTACTAGTTGGCTTCAATTTTACCAGTCATTTGAAATTTTAGTAAATTCATAGCACTTTGGTCCTGGTGCCTCTTTTGTAATGGAACATGTTAATTCCTGTATGGCACAAGGATTCCTCTGAGACACATTTCACAACTTACTTTCACACTGACCTGGGATTTTTTTTTTCATCATACGTTTTATTCTCTTGTCTTTACAGAATGAATCCTAGCATAACAATTAGCAGGCAGAATTTCAGGCTTTGGTGCTGGAATTAGGAGATTAAGCATTTGGTATTCAGAGAACTCTAATACAGTAAATGTTAAAAACTCTTCTCAATTTATTATTACACACTGGCTCTTTAATGACTGCCATTTGAAACTGGAGCAGCAGGTACAACAGTGGGATACTTTCAAACCAGCATTCTAATTCTGTTTTGAGAGATTGTCAGCAGCTGCGACTGTCTGTTTGCATCCTGTATTGGTCAAACAGATTAGATTTTCTATGTCTGTAGAATATATAAAACATTTATGTGTTATGTTTCATTGGGAGCAGGATTGAGTTTTCAGTGCATTATGGTATAAAAATTGTAGAAGTAAGTTTATAAAGCAAAAGTAATTAAAGTTGTATCTCTGGAAAGCAAAGCAGTCATGGCTGTCTTCCTGCAGTAATAACTGTAGAGGTTAGAATGCATGGAAGATAGCAGAATAACTGCAGCCAGTTTTCCAAAAGAGAAAGAAATATATTTTTCAAGTGCTGTGTTAAGTACATCAAAAGTTAACGTTAAATATGTGAGTATATATGGACCAATATCTAATCAGTGTTTACTGTTAAGTCCACTCAAATTTTTACTTCCTGGCTTTCTTGTAGAAGCTAAAAGCAGGAGTACTACTAAGCAGTTTACATCTTTTGCACATTACCAATCAAATGTGAAGAGAATATTCTGCATCATTCTCATACAATACAGATGTTGCAGTGAATTAGTTCTTTTTGAGCCTCTGAGGAGTAGAATTCCCACATTCCCAAGTCTCAGAACAATGTGGTCTGCCAGCATAAGTCTTACTAAATCTCTTCATGAAGAACAAGAGAGAGGTAGTGGGTCAGCTTGCAGAAGAAGATAAATCTGGAGAAGTGGAATAGCTGCAGCACAGCGTGCATCCTGGGTGGAAAGTGGCTGTGTAAGACGTCATGATATTGCAGTGTGCTCCCCAACTGCTGCAGGGGCAGAGCTTAGGCAGTTCCCTTGCACAAAGCTGTGGGACAGCTCACTGTCAATGCTCCTACCTTCAGTTTTGAGGTCTTGTCAATTAACAAATGAGAGCACTCTCGTTTCCTTATCTAGAAATTGCTCGTAAGGAAAATGTAAGCAAGCTGCAGTTGAGAGAGAAAAACAGTGCTATGTTAACTGCTCTAATTTGGAACATTTGAGACTGGATTTACATTATGCACTGTAAATACATGGTAACTTTATAGAAGGGCCTGTTTTTCATAATAGTCAAGGCAAGGAATTCAAAATACCTGATTATGGTTTGTGTTTTTGACAAAATTATGTTTTTGTGGGCAGTTACTAAACAGAAGTGCCTCCTGTGGAATTGCAGGCACCACTGATAGAGTTCAGCTGCAGGAGAGGACAATGCATGGAACTGCTGAGTGTGCCCTGCAGCTGCACCCCAGGAATACTGACTGAGTGCATGCTGAAGGAGGACTGTGTGATGTAATTGCTGACAGTGGCATGCACCAAGGTGCTCTTTTCTATTAAGACACTTCTTCCAAACAGCTTTATTAAGTGGAATTAGTCATGTGTTTTCTCACTCAAGATAAGAATAAGGATGGCAATGGCTCACTTTCTGTTGGTGGCACAAAAAAGTTTCCCTCTTCTGCAACTGATGAATGACTCCAGATGTTTGTGTGGTTGTTTTAATATATGATCTAAATTCCCATTAAATTCATCACAGCTATTACTAAATAGCTTGCTTCAGTGGACACCCCAAACTGAGTGAAACAATAAACTGTCCTCTCTGCTCAGCAGTGAGCACAGGTCAGGGCCATGAGAGGCATTAGGGCAGTGCAGTAGTGCTGTGAATGCTAAATACATTTGGACAACAGAGGTGAAGGTGGCTTAGTGTCTAACATGCTAGAATTTAACTCTGCTAATAAAAAAGGGCTTGGATACTGTTTTGCTACTCCAAAGGTAAGTTGGACTTCACCATGCTTGTGTTTTTTCGCAGGTGGATATAATATGTGGTGATCACCTGCTGGAGCACTACCAGACACTGAGGGAAATCCGCCAAGTCATAGGAGAGAGTGCAGTACAGGTACGTGGCAGTTGGGGCTTTGTTCCAGGTATTCTGTTTCAAAACAGAAGACTTCTCTCTTAAGCCCTCAGGTAGCACCAGCTTGTCTGAAGAAGTCACTTAGAAAAATCTCTCCAGCTTATGCAAAATTGTTTTTATCTTGTAAATAGAGTTGACAAGTGTACCGTGTTCTTGCTGGTCTCATGATGTTCTGGATAGGAGGGGTTTGTTTTGGGGTTTGTTTTGGAGGTTTTTTTCCCCCCAAAACAAGTTGCTGTCTTATCAGTAATAAATTGTACCAGCCATTCTTTCAATTAACATTCCTTGGTTTTCCTCTCTGGCAAATGCATCGCTGCAGGAAGTCAGAGGACAAATCCCAAATAAGGCTATCCTTGTGACTGGGTCAGGAGAATAAACTTGTTCAAACAAACACAAACCAATGATAGAGGGTAATGAATGCAGTAAATGTGCTTGATACATATTGTATTGGTTCTGGTCACAGCATGAGTTTATGGCCAGCTATTTCTTGTTGATAACTTGCTGTCTTTAGTGTTGCTGGCTTTGCAAATAAGAATGCAATTTTTTTAAATTCTTTGTGACTCTTTTCAAAGCATCTTTAAAGGATCACACTCTTTTAGAAGCGCTGCAAAAACAATGAAGTGCTCTGTCAAGTGCATAGTAAGATAGAGATGTAAAATTATGATATATGATAAACTGTGTATTAATCTAAACTTGGAAGTCTGAAAAGTTAATATTTAATACAGTGTGAAGAAATAGGATTAGATTGGTATTTTATTTGGAAAGCAGTCTTAGCAGATAGCAGAAGGGCTAAAATCAGCTCTCCTCACTTGTTTGTGTACACACATGCACAAACCTTTACATTTAAAATTCCTGCTGAGCTCTCTTATTCTACAAGAAAGCTTTTGTGTTGGGAGCAGGAAGTGAAAATCTGATTTTGAGATATCTTGGATTTTGCATCACTTGTACCTGATTTGAATCACTAGGAGGGGTGCCAGAGTCAGGGCAGAGGTATTTGGCTCATGTTAATGTTGGCAGACATTAAAAGTCTGTGAGGCTTGTGCTGTTTCTGCAGTTGAAGGGAATGAATGCCACATCTGATGCCTTAGCTGTTTTATAATAGCATGAAGAAGAAATGAAAATGTAACCTAACCCAGTTTGGGGAGCAGGGGATTGCAACTGGGAGGAAGTGGGTACTGGTGACAAACTGGTTTCTAACATTATGAATCACTGTAAGTAAATTCAGCAATCAGCACATAGTGATGGAAGTGCCCTCTACTAGAAGCTTCAGTAAATGGCAGGGGGATGATACATTTCTCAGTCCAGGGGTATAGTCACATATATAGTTTTAGACTTGAACTTAGCACAAAAGCTTTCCATGTATGAGAAATGCTCTTGGGGGAGCACTTCAAGGAATACTGCATCAGTTTCATTTCTTGTCAGAATTGGGTCTGCCTGATTGATGTTTAGTGATGAAGTACCAGTCAGCAGCTCCACGAAGAGAGCAGTTGTCTGGGGATGCATTCTCCAGTGATGTTTCAAGTCTTGTTTATTACCAAACCAGTATGCTAGCAGTTAATTCTCTCAAGGCTTCTCTACTGGACAAACAAACAGGAAAAAAAAATCTTGGCTTTTTGTGAAGTTTTGTTCTTTTATAGTCACTTTTGTCAGGAAATTTGAAAGACAGGTTCATCCTTAATTTCTCTTCATTTTGTTAGAAAACCTCTTAGGATGCCAAATAGTTACAGTAGGAATGTTGCTTCTTTTTTGATACTGAAATAATTGTGACATTTTCATGTTCCTTAATCTAACATGATATAATTTTGTAGAAATCAAGACAATGCATTTGTAGGGTTAAAAAAACCTTGGAAAATATTTTTAGATAATCACCCATGGAAAAAAATCCCAACAGACAGGTCAAGTCTAAAATAGTGAGAGTTGTTTGTTTCTCACCAGGATGTGAAATTCAGTAAGGGGCACAGTTGTCCTGGCCAGTGAAACTACAAATACAGAGGAATGTTTGATGAATTTTACATTAAACTCCAAGGGCATCTTGTGCCTTTGTAACTTTCCAGCCTTTCCAAATCAGTGTTGGAGCTTGGAATGTCCCTAACAGCTCTCACCAGGATGCTGAGACACTGTTCAAAACTGCTGTTGTCATTTACAGGTTTCTGAGGTTCATTGTAGATGCTTCATGCAAAGAAAACTGCTTCAGTAGCTACTTCTGCAACAGAAAGTCATTTAAAGGAATAACATTGGGCTCTTTTATTTAGATGAGTACCACCACAGTTAGAGGAGAAAAATAGCTGCTATTCTGAGTCAAGTTCATTCATGTTAGCAGTTATTCTTTTTGCTGGGAAAAGTGATTATAAAAATGCAGATAAGTTTCTCTTTGGCAAATATATTAGTTTTAATGTGCATTCTTTGGTAGCATTTGCAGTACAGCATAACATACATTGTGTGTAATTGATTTTTCTGGACCATAATCACTGTCAGGGGTTTAGTGGCTTTTACTTACACTGAATGGTTCTTAAGATTTGTTTGTGAAGATTTTGGGTGTTGTATTCGTTTTTGGTGGTTTTTTTTCTAGTGACTAGTACTGTGTAGTGATGCCTTAGAGCCTGACTAAATGAAAGTGTCCTGGAGGTGCAAGCTAGCAGGATTTTAGCTCTTCTGGATACATTTCTGCCTTTCCAACAAGTGTGGGAAGACCAAGTGTAATCTGATGATAAAATAAATATTCCAGACGTTGGCCCCATAGTAACCTGTTAGGGTTGTTTTAATTGGAGTAAATAGGCAACCAAGTTTAGTGGTTTGAATGAAAGCAATTAACATGTTCATTTCTGAGTAGTTGATAGAAGGCTAAAAAAGAGTCAGTACTAAATCTCGTTTAATCTTTTAAGATATTTTGACATTACTGAAATAAGGTGGTTGGTTAAAATTTCCTAATTAGCTGAAAGTAGGATTTCTAGCTCTGTTTAGGGCAAAACCATAAAAAACTCACTGACAGAATTTATATAATAAGAAACAAATTTGCTTTTTTTTTTTTTGAACAGTGTGAAACTTGTGGAATTTGCTGCAAGGTGTGATCAAAGACATTTAGAGAAACTTTTAAAGGCTCAGTTTTGTTACCAGGCATTGAGATCTGCCTGTAATTAAGAGTGTGATCAAGTAGCTGAGGAAGGAAGCTCGTTATTAACTAAATGGGAATATAGCTTCTTCCCTGTATTACCTTCCTCCCTTCTGCTGCACAAGTGCAACCTTATCCAAGCTGCTGGTTATTTTCACTTGTCTAAAACTGGGCCTTCTCAGAGTTCTGCATCACTGATGGATATAATGAACTCACACATGGGAAAAGCTGAAAGGAGTAGCTTCCTTGATGTCCTTGGCCCTTGGCACAGAGGTTTGGCAGATTATAATGGTCTCTTTGTAGCTCTCACCTTTTTGTAACCCAGTGCTATTGTACTATTTTTTGGTCTCCTGAGCTAGGCAGCAAGAGCTGTGCTCTAATTTAATTACTGTGACCTTCTAGCACACATTTCCTATGGAAGTGATTTACTCTTTGCTATGGGGTTATTGAATTTGGAAAGTGGGGCACTTTTTGTTGCTGCTGCTCTTAGAACATCAAAAGGGGTGTATGCTCTGACGTTTTGGTCTGTCAGTTCCACTCTAAAGTTTATAGCTGGGTGTAACAGATGGGATCCTTCGCAGTTTTTTTAGGGTCACAAATGTGTGTCAAAGGACACTCGAGAGCTTTGCTGTTCTTTTGTGCCTGTCTGAGTTAGCCTTGAGATTTGTAATGAGCAGTGAGAGCTCATTCTCTGTTTGGACTTCCTTTTAATAACAGTATCTAGAGAGAGCAGCTGGACATAGATAGAAACGTGTAATAATTTACAAGTGAATAATTACAGAGTGAGAAGTGCCAGTACTGAAGTAACTCTCAGCTTCTCTTTGTAGAAAAGGAATTGCAATGGGTTTGGCCTTGGCTTAACAGGGCTATTTCCTTTAAATGTCCTACTGCCAAATGTACCATTTGAAAACTATTCATCAAAGAATACATTGTAGCATTTTCTTCTTGTATAAATATTTCTTTTCTTTAAGAAACTGGAAAATAGAGGAAAAACTGGTTTTGACCACAATTTTTCTCCAAAAAATAAAGTTTTGAATGTGTCTTATTTTCTCTTTTGAAGGAACTAACAGGCACAAAGTATAAGTACCTTTGGGAAAGTATAGCAATGTTTTTATGTGCCAAGAGGTTCCTGAGTAACCTCTTAGAACCTGTTCAACCTAACAAGCGAGGACAATCAGGCTTCTCTCTTCATATTGCAATGCTGGTATTCCAGTTTATGCTAGCCACGTGTGAGTTAAAGCTCCTGTTTCGTCCTGTAAGCCTTTCAGGAGTTAGCAATGGATTCCTGGTTATTAACAGGATGAGAAGAAGTTAGTGAGCTAATACATTATCTTACAACCTGCGTGTTAATAGATAAAAACATCTGAAGCAAAATATGGTAGAAGTTCTAACATGTCAGCTGGTACTAATGTAGTTCTCTCTTCAAAAGAAAATTTTTTTTTAAGTCTGCCCATATAAACAGGTGTAATACAATGTCAGGTTCCCAGTGGATCTGTGGTGGAAGCAGACTAAGTGCTAGGCCTTTCAGCAGCTGTGTGTGAATTGACATAAGCAAGACTAATGGGTCAGAAGTGTCCTGTTTCCCAGGTGAAAGGGTTTTTTCATTATGTTGAGCAGTCTTTGAAGAGGAGAAACATGAGTTAACAAACTACTAGTTTGTCATTTTGAGGTCTTTTAATTCAATATTATTACTCAATAAATGTATGTAGTAGTAGTCTAGACTCTTCTACAACTTCTGGCAGCACCTTCTAGAACTACTTAATGGATTACTTTTTTTTTGCTCCACCATATGATGTGGATATCAGCACGACTTGTAAACAAGAGCTTATTGTATGAAGATAATGCAATTAAAACTTTAAAATAAAAGCAGTACCAGATTTTACTTTTCTTTTTAACACCCTTCTCCATCTGAAAGAGGAGAGGGGAATACAATTATTTGCCTTGATATATCAAAACTTGCCTTGTCCATACGGAAGGGACAGGGTATAAAATGGTGATATTGTACCTGGGGTCCTGCCATGCAGCAATTGTTGTACCAGGTGGTGACAGAAATGCCTCGAGGAGAAGGGAAAGTGCTATGATGAGACAGTTTCTTTCTCTTCTCTCTAGGATGGTCTACTTGTGCTGCACTATGGCCTGGTGGTATCTCCACTAACTTAAAGGTTGCTGGAATATCAGAAGGCAAAAGAAACTGAAGTCATGGAGCTTCTTCACTGCTGTTTCTCACCAAAGAAGCCATCGCATTTCCTGTGGCAGGAAGCAAGTGAAAGGAACCACCATAACTGCTGTGTGCTTGTAATGTAGTGTCTGACTTCACCACTGTAAAATATTGCAGCTTCCGTAAGTACAGCTGTAGATGTTGCTATGCTTCATGTCACAAATTACTATCTTCAAATTTCACTCAGCTCAGGGAAATTAAATGCTCAAAGTAGCTGAATTTTTTTTACTTTCTAAAACCACAAGATTTCACAGGGTGAACAGCCTTTTTTTCCTCTAAGCTCTGAGATATCTCTTGCTGTCTACGTGTCTAGCTAGAACAGTGCACTCAGGGATGATCTTCAGTGAGCAGTATAATTTGTTTTGGGGAAGAGACAGTCATTTGCCTAAAAAAAAAAAAAAAAAAGAAGTGTACTGTGATCATCTGTCTTTGGATGTGATTTGGGGAGAGGAAGGAAACTTCAGAAATGCAGACCAAAATAGGTAGAAAATGATGCAGCATAAGCATTGTTTTTTGAGAAGTAGCATTAAATTTAGTTGTTTTTCTTGAAGAAAGACAATTTTGTTTGCACTGGAAATATATTTGCTGGTAGTTTGGCTTAAACCAAATGGTGGATCATGCATCTCTAGTGTGAATGGAGATGAGCTAGCTGTAAGCTGGTTAAACTATGCATGAAAAAAAAAAGTAGCACCTCTTTCTACCTGCTTGCTGTATATAAAGTAATCACTGTCAACCTGATTCTTCTATCATGTAAAATATGTCAACTCACTTGACTGTTAGAAGCAGAAATCCATTCACTTTAGCACATACCTCTCCAGCAGCTGTGAAAATGGTTGCTTTTTCCACTCTTTCTGATGTGTTCTAGTGCATTGCATTGTAGTGGAGACCAGGGTTGAGTAATGTAATACCTGCCTGTTACTACCAGATTCACGGAAGACATTAGGTGACTTTAATTTTAACATGTTAAAATACTAGGTTTTGTGACAACTGTAACACTTCAAATTTTCTTCTGTTTAAGATTTCCGTGTTGTCTTGTGCAGCATTAAGGATCAGAGAGCTCTGTGTGTTATGGTCTTGCTGCATACTGGGTCATCAGTGTGGGAATTCATGAAAGCTTCCATCAGGCAGCACGCTCCTTGCCTTCCCTACAGTCAGTGCAGGGAAAAGGAAGAGATTCCTTTGTAAGGCATTTTAGAGCACCTAAGTTACAGAACCACAGAATTGTTAGGGTTGAAAGACCTCTGGAGATCATCCAGTCCAACCCCCTGCCAAGGCAGGGTCACCTGGAGTAGGTGACACAGGAATGCATCCAGGTGGGTTTTGAACGTCTCCAGAGAGGGAGACTCCACACCCTCCTTGGGCAGCCTGTTCAGTGCTGTGCCACCCTCAGTGTGAAGAAGTTCTTCCTTCTTCCAATCCTCCTTTATTTCTTTCAGTCAGTTGGTGAGGCAGCAGCAGTGACTGAGGTAAGTCCAGGGCTGAGGTTTTGATTGAGCTGTACAGGGATTCTGGAGCTTGGAGACATCCGAGCAGCAGCCCTGAGCTCCATCCAGACTTGGAAGCCCTGGACAGCCAGTCAGGCATGGAGGGGACATTGCCAGGAGCAGTGAGGGGGATTTAAGTGTCAGTAAGGAGCAGAGCAACCTTTTGTGGCCTCTTCTGGGCCCCCTCCAGGAGCTCCTTGTCTTTCTTGTATGGAGGAGCCCAGAACTGGACACAGCACTCCAGATGTGGCCTCACCAGGGCTGAGTAGAGGGGCAGGATCACTTCCCTTAGACCTGCTGGCCACACTCTTCCCAATGCACCTCCAGATTCCATTGCCCCCCTGGCTGCAAGGGCTCAAATGTGTTTGTTCACTGTCAGCCTAAGAGGACTGGCATCCTTTGTCTAAGGAAAGCTTTCATGAATCGTCCCTCAGGTCTTTACAAGAAAACATTGTTTTGTCTGAGAAGGTGGTACCATAACAAAAAAAAAGTTTTGTTTGAAGTAATTCTCCTGATGCTTCTAAAAAAATATAACAAAAAGCCTTTTTAGCTACAAACTCCTATTTTACCTTTAAAGTTTGTATAAAAGTAGTGTTTAAAATGCAGCAGAAAATGAGATTATTTTGTAAACACTTTGTGAGTTGTGTTGATAAAAGATTATATATTGTAACAGTAAAATAAACTTTATTTTAGCCAATTTAAAATTGAGCCCTCTTGTTTCCGTGCCGTGTTTCCTATGTCAGCCTCAGAATTAAAGTAGATTATAGTGAAACTGCTGAATGTGCTCTGGGGTTGTTAGAATGACAAATTTCAATTAAGAGACTGAATGGTGAAGGGTAATTCAATACCAAACTCTCTACTGGAGCTAAGTGTGGTATTGTTAGCTGGAGTAACATGAAATCTCTGGGACTCTCTTTTTAATGTGGATCTTAGTGAGAAATAGCTCAGTAAAGATGTCAAGATGATTTTTCCACAGAAATACAGGAGAAATAATCGTGTCGTTTACAGGACCCCTTTTTTCATCAACAAGAACATCTTTTTGTGAAAGCCACCTCTCAATTATTTTCTTTCATGTTTATGTCTGTTGTTACCAAGCCCCTATGAACTGGATCTTTCTCTGCCTCTGGAATTAAGGCAGCTGGTTCAAATACTCCATATTGCCCCCATTATCACTCAGGGGTTTGTTTTTGATTTATAGCTCTGTGCTAAAATACCATTATCAGTACAGTCACATTTTACATTGCAAATTCACCCCTAATCCTGGCTTGTACTTCATTTCTAAAGAAGACTCATGTTCAGAGTTTAGCAGCTGTATAGAAGCTGATAGTTAATTCAAATTAATGTCATTCTAGCATGCATTTGACTTGCATGGCCCTGAGAGGGCTGTGCTGCCACTGGCACTAATGTCAGTGTCAAATTCTGTTTTTCAAAAAATAAAAGGGGCTCCTGGATATTTTCAAAGGATTTTCCTTTTGGGTAAATCACATACCAGCTAACATGCAGAAGGCCAACACTCCCTTCTTCACCCTTTTGGTGGCTTAATGAGGAGGATTGAAGGTCTGTAGCCTGAGGTATTTTGACAAGAATGCTTAGTGACCTGTTATTTCCCTTTTGTCCACTTCCCTTTATTTCTTCCTCACCTGCCTTCAGAAAGTGTATTTTTAGCATAGTTTTCCTGGCTGGACATCCTACTTTCTTTCACCTGAAGGCACTGATGTGTTCCTGCTCTCCAGTGCTGCAGATCCCCTGGGGCACATCCGTGTGCAGCAGGGTGACCTTTAGCTATTGCCAAGGCTGAGCTGGGGCTCTGTGGTTTCCTGCATAATCAGCCTGCTTGCTTTAAAATGTGCCAATCTTCTTTCAGCTCCCCTGCTGCAGTTTTATTTCTGTTGGTCTCTTTTTAACCTTGGCTTTCCTCCAGCTTCTTTTGGTGCTGATGATAGAAGAGCATCTGTAACAACAGGCCGTCTATGGGATGGCATCTCTGACCTCATGGGAGATGAGCCAGCCTCATGCTCTGCAACTGAGGGAAGGTGTGCTTGGGCTCATTCATTGTTTTGCAGACACTATGTTTCTTTACTTAATGAAATAGTTCCAGTTTTACTTTCTTGCTACCTTCTTAACAGCATCATGGCTAACACAGATCCTAATTAAATACTGCTTGTAAATGCAGCATAATTCTGAGTTCCTTTACAGGTCTGCTAATTCCCAGGAAGAGGAGATGATGAGCCTTAGTTTCCAGACTTCTTATAAACACAGAATCAAGGTACAATCAAGTCCTGAGCACTGAGTCATATTGGTTACATTCTGCCTGTTTTCATTGTGTCCAGCACAGACTCAGTGTAATAAGAAGATAAGGTTCAGAGACTGATGCAATGTGCAGCAGCTGAGCCCTCTAAGCAGAGGGGACCTGCAATGGCCAGGGATAGCTGTCATTTGTGTCCTGAACACGACAGTGCACCCAGCCTGGATCTGCACTGCCACCAGACTGTGGCACACGTGAGCCAGGGGAGCTCTTAAAGCTTATTTCTGTCGATGTGAAACAACTGAAGAGTTTTATTGAAAAACCATTCGAGCTTGTCTAATACTAGCCCATGTTGAATTTATTTTCAGGGAGTCATTAGGCATTTATGTGCAATGATTTATGTTAACATATTTTTAACAGTCACTAGCAAAATTACATCCCTAGCATTTCTGGTTTTACTTTTCTTCAGTGTGGAATATTATTAGTATGAAATCTGTGCTCAGTACAAATGAGTGTAGGGCTTCACTCCAGCAGTTGAGAGAAAGCCTATTAACAGATACAGGAGTTTTTATGTATTGCATGCCTTTCTTTTAAAGAGATTGTCACATTGTCCCCATGAATCTTTTAATCTCAACAGAATGCACCAAGGGCCAGCCTGAACATTTACATTCTTTAAAATGTACTTTTGAGGCTGTCATAAATACCTGCTGAGAGACTGAGAGACGTTGCAAATGGTGCATTCATTTCTGCTTTTTATTTGGTTTTTCTACCTCCTGTTTCTTCTGTTCAGCAGAAAGAGAACCAAGGTGACCACAAATGGAATTTTACCATGTCATCTTTAAGACACCCTTGTTGAATGAGCCAAAGGATATTTACATTTACTGAGCTTTCAGAATGTTGCCATAGATACAGGTTTAATCACTGGACAGGGCAAATTTTATTGTTTTTGAGAGAGAAATGGTAATCACATCTGAGGTGAAATGCAATATTGATTGGCTGCTCTGTAGCTGCAGAATTCTTGCTGGAGCTGCATCACTATCTTCACTAGGTTTGGATTTAGTCTAAAACAGTGCACTTGTGTCAAATGCAGCAGTGGTCTGCAAAAGAAGTATTTCCCAAAGTGGAAAAGAGAACTTGCATTTTCTAATTGTGTGGTAAAATAGTCTATTTGGAAATGAACACTTAAAATGTAATGTTTCCAAGGGAAACATCAGCAGTAGAAAAGTGGGTGGTGGGCACTTGGCAAAGACTGAGAAAAATTGTGTGTTCCTGTGAGAGCTACTTTGGAGCCCTTGGTGTTGTGGCAGCCATAACCTCTGTCCTCTGAATGGGTCTTCTGGTGTCCAGTAGGGGAAGCTCAGCTTCTCAGTCCATGAGAATCTTTCACCTGTGTACCTGATACCGTGAAAGTGAGAGGGGTTTGGTATCTTTGAGACTTCCAGTGCTCTCAAATGTGGCTGAAGTTAAGCTGATGAGCATAAGAAATGATCGGGGAGGACGTAGGGGGTAAAGAGGACATGGAGTCACAGTATGATCCTATAATCCTTGCTTCCTTAAGAATCTAGCCTGAATGTTTTGGCTTGCTGAATCATTTTGGCTTGCTTCAGGCATTCTTATTCATACATCTCCCAGGCCTCATTGCTAGACTAGGAATTTGCTAATGAGGTGTCATATCTGGGGCTTTCGGCTTTTTTTGTTGTTGTTTTTGCATTTCCATTGAAATTTGCTTAAAATGAATGATGTTCTGAGCCTCAGTGCAAACCACGTTTTTCAGTCTGGTCTCAGCTTTTCCAAATGGCTTGTTCTTACAGACCACACTTGGGTCTGCATATGCATCATCTCAGGGAATGACTACGTGTCTGTCAGAGCATTTACAAGGCTGCTCTGGACACTGGGGAGCCAAGAACTTGTTTCTCCTTGTGCTCTCTGCAGAGATGCAGGCAGGCAGCAGCTGCCTCTTGATTCAAAGGCAAAGGAGCAGAGTGACCCTGCTGTGATAGGAATGGACTTTGGGCGTCTGCTGTTTCAGAACTGATACAGCACCTCAAGGGCTTTGCTGCCATCAGCAAGTGAATGTGTAGCTGGGGCTCTGGAATTGCACTCTGACATTTTCTGGGTATTTCCCTTCCATCTAAGCAGATGTTTAGCATGGACACTGTTCCTTCTTAAAGTCATGTTCTATGTCAGTTCTGGGCAGCACAATGTCTGCTTTAACAAGGATGTAATTGCTTGTCACAGGGTTGCAGGCTCATCTCTGGTTGAGATGAAGACCCCTGCAAAATCTGTAGGAGTGCTTTCCCCCTGACCCCCCCAGCTCTGCAGTCCCTCTGGTTCAGCTGGAAGCGCTGGAACAGACCAAGGTCAATGAACATTCTCCCACCCCACCCCAAGCAGTGCCCTGTTTGCATGTTGTGCTGCATTTGCCAAGTGATTCTTATTCCCATAGGCCTGAGAAGACTTGCATGAATGAGCTGGCATTGCTTGTGCTATTTTGACATAAACTCTGCTTCACAGTGTCAAACCACAGTGATGTGGACATTTGATCATTCAGAAGCATCTGTTTGGCTGCTGGTGTTAGGGCTCTGTGTGGATCACTCTCTGCAGGAAGAAGCTCTTTTCCTTAAAGAGGTGTCTGTGCCAAGAGCTGGCAAAGAGAGAGTTGGCTGGATTCAGCCAAAGGTGCCGGAAGAGACTTTGCTCTGAATTGCCTATTGATTCCTTCTTGCTGAATGACAGCGTTCTTCCTCAGTCTGGAAAAGGAGATGGTTGCACTCCTGCCAAAGGAAAATGTTTGGGGTTTGTGGGTTTTTTCCTTTGGCTGCTTTTTCTTTGGCTTACTTTTTAATTAATTCCAGCATCTGGATAAGTGTCATTAGCAAAACTTCTCTGTGTGCAGCAACTTTGTCTGTTTTCAAGAAGCTGTACATCTCAGCTGCGTGAGCCAGCATCTACATCCAGGAAAAAACAAAGGGCCAGCCCAGTGGTGGGAATTTGTCCTACTGTGTGGAGGCTCAAGTTCTCCCTGGCATAAAGATGAAGGAAATGCAGTATCATGGAGAAATAGCCGCTCTCTGCTGCTTCCTGAGCTGATGGTGCAGTCCGTGTCCACAGCTGCCTTTTATCCGAGAGGTCGAGGTTTTATAGAGGTATAAATCTTTCAACATCTGCAGTGTGACTCACTCCTTCCCTCTGGCAGCCTGGGTGTTTAACCCAGTAAGAAAGATGGGACCACAGAGGAGGATTTATTGCCCTGTTCCAGCTTATGGTTTCACTATAGAAGCTTTCTGGTGCATATAAGCAGGCAGGTAAAAGGAGCCACTCTGAAGAAGATAGCAATGGAAAAGGAGGCCTGGATGGAGGTAGTCAGAGTTCAGCACTGGCAACATATTCAGCCAGGCCTGTCCCTCTTTGCTGTAATTTCTCTTCTCATAAAGAAAAGGAGAGTGTAGATATGGGCCTCCCTGCTTGTTGCCCCTCTATCACCTCTGGAGTTTAACACCATGAGACAGCACCAAACTGCTGCAGAGCTCCAGAAATGCAGGAAATCTCTGGGCTGGCCCTCACACTGCAGCCATTTTTCAAAATAGTTCCTTGTTCTTCCCGCAGCTCCTCCATTCTCCTCCACCACTGCAGCCCCTTCACAAGTATATCACCAAAGTAAAATTCCTAGCTTCATTACTAGCATCCAGTTAGCTGAGCAAGCAGGAATTCTGATGGAGATTGTGCTGGGAACAAAGGACAGGTCAGGCTGCTTATGCTCAAGGGACAGAAAGCAGCAGTGCTGGAGAGTGAGATTCAGAATATATTTCATTAGCTGCACAGCTACATCTGCTTTTTATTCCCCCTTTGGATTGGGAGAAATACTGTGTGTTTGCATTTCCTAACTGACAGCCGAGCCAGGAGATATTTGGACATTTCTTGACCCTTGTTTTATGTGCCAGTGCCTTTGACTTAACTCTGCAGGTGCTGGCTCCCCCAAGCTCTGCCTGGGCACCCCAAGTTGCTCTGTGCTGTTTTGCTGGGGGCTGCCGGTGAGCTGCACTGCCACAGCCATGCCCTGGGAAGTGCCCCTTGCTTCACCCACCTGCGGGGCTGCCCTCCCTCACGGCGAGCAGCCTGGCCAGGGCACGGTCCCCGAGGTTATCAGTGTGACAGGATCAAGGTGTAGCCATGCTGCTCCTGGCCTGCAGCTCTGGTGGAGAAGCCTGTGACTGTCAGACCGTGGCCCTGGGGCCTTGGGGCATATTGCCACGATGTGGTGCAACAAAGCAGAAGTAGGAAGGCAATAGGACAGTGTGCTCTGGCAGGGCCACCCAGCAGGAAACTGCCTGTGCTCTTTTCCTCTACAGGCACATCTCAAGCAGAACGTGTGCATCTTCCAAGTATAAGCTACTGCTTATTATAACAGCATTAATACTGCATATTATAACAGTACCTGTGACTGCTAAGTTTACTTGGGAGGTGGGTACCTCCCTTCTTCATCTGCTCTTGTGTAAATCACTTTATCTTCAGTTGTGCAGGCAAACCACGAGTCTGTTTCTAACCCCTGAGCACACAGGCAGGGTGGAGAGAAAATGACAGAGACCTTGGGACTGAACTGTCAGGAGCGTGATGCAAATCACAGCCTCAGAGTCCATTTTCTGAGCAAATGAGTGTGCACTCGGCCATGGCAGACCTTGATCCCTCAGCCAGCTGGCCATGAACTCTTCTGCACAGCAGAGCCACCATGACAGGCCCCTGGGTGCGCCCCATACATGCCCCACTGCCATTGGTGGGCCCAGCCACACCTTGTAGCCCCAGCAGGAGGGGTTGGCAGCTGCCAACCCCAACACCACGTTCTTTGTAGGGGCCCAGAAGGACTGCTGGGCACTTACCCAGCTGTGGGCCAGAAACCAAGTGTGTTCCCAAGATGACGCAGTAGTAAAGATGACAAAACAGCTTGGTTTGATCCACACAACTATTTCTTTTTTTAATTATTAACTTGTGCCTTACAATAGAAGAAGAAAGAATGCAAGCAAACAATCTGCTGGTTCCAGGAACTACTCTGGCAGCGCCACAAGGGCAGCAAGGTCTGGTGATGATAACCCTGCCAGGGCACTGACACACAACACATTGAGTCTCCGGCTCTTGCAAAAGCGATCGCTGGCAATTTAAGGCATTGAAGGAAACCTATGGTTGTTAAATCCTATATCAAATTTGGCACACATTGCAACAGTTAGAGTGGAGACAAGGATGCTTTGTGGGCTGGTGTTTAGGAGTCCTGCAGCTTCCCAGTGCCATCTGGGGCACAGTGCTAATCTGGGCACAAGTTTTTCATGTGAAGACTGTGCAGCCAAACAAGGAGCCCTCTGACCCTAATATTTGGGAGATAGTGATACCGCATGAGGTACTGCACCCTGCAGCATGGTGGTGCCTTCACCTCCAAGGTAGCAGTTCACTGCCCTGTGCCTGCTGCTTATAAACCCCATGTGCCTGGCTCGACTAGTGCTGTCAGAAAACAAGATTTGTCAGTACAAAGAAAAATTAACATTCCTTATAGTTCGAAACATACGTGGCTGAGATCAAATGTCAGGAGTGGTTACAGTCCAGTATGGCTATTTCTGTGTTTCTAGGGTTAAAAGTGAATGGCTACAGTTTGAGGAATGGGGAAGAGTTTAGCTCTACATGGATTTGGATAGCTGATGAAGGTATGTAGCCTTGAAACTAGTTATAGTAAACATGTTGAGCTGTTTCCCTCCCCTCCCCAGAGAGCGGGCTCAGCAGCATTCCCAGCCAGCTGCCCCCCGCCCGCCGATGGAGGAGAGAGGGAGCGTGCTACGAGTCCATGTGCCACCACCACAACGACCAACATGCATCTCTAGCTACCTGTCCTGCGTGCCCCCACCCCATTTAAAAGGGAGCAATGTGCCAAGCTCGGCCTCTGCATGGCAGGACCCACAAGGAAGCCATCCCTGGGTTGGTGTCCCCAGGAAGGTATGTGTTTCTAAGGGAGGCTTCCTGTGAGCCCAGGGCAGCTTCATGCTCAGAGGAGCAATTTAAAGGCCGAGTGGAGACTGTTCCCCCTCAAATGCATGAGAACAGGGTCCTGATGGTTACATCTTTGCATTTGCAAGGATTCCTCCATGCAGGTTTAACCTCCCTCTTTTCTTGACAGAGGTTATGGTCCCCTGAACCACCTCAGCCCTGCTGGATGATATTTTAGAGGTCACTTTAATAACCTCTCCTTGCTCCTCCTCTTTGAAGGACAGAGTAGAGGAACTAAAGCTCCTTGGCTGGAAGGAGTAAGTGGGGCTGGGGAGGGAATTGAGTGATGGAAGGCCGCCGCTTCCCATGCTGAAGAGGTTCTCCTCTCCCTCCAGCAGCTTCCTGCAAGCACATCACAAGGGAAGAGGTTAGTATGGGGATGTGAAACATCTGCAAAACTTGAGAGCAAGTAGTGCCCTGAAGGCAAGCCCAAGCCATCACCCCAGGTCACACTGCACCATGAAACTGATTCAAAATCATGTTTTGGTCAACCATTTCTGGAGGACTTGCAATATGGGATACATGAGAGCAACTTTCTCCCCTCTTTCCTCTCCAGAAGCACCAGGAAACTGAGCACCTGAAGCACAGGGACTCAGCCTTTTGCATCTACTTACGACAAGAGAGACAAGTTTCCAACCCCATTAAAAATACTGCTTCTGGGATGGCTGAGGGATGTGGTTCACAGCTGCTAGATTGAGGCAGGACATGGAGCCATGGCTGCTCCCCAGGCAGGAGCATGGCCGATCCACGTGGGGGAGATGAACAACACACTTGTGGTGCTCCTTGAGTGTGTACCCAGGTATTTTCTAGGTCCCTGAAAATACCCCAGCCTAGTGGGGTCAGGGGATTGGGCTTGGGAAGTGTCCAGGTAGAGCAGGAATAGAGCAGCCTTACCTGTAGGCAGCTATCTCGATATCAAGGGCCATCTTGACATTGAGCAGGTCTTGGTACTCCCTCAAGTGCCGAGCCATCTCGTTTTTGGTGTTTCGCAGGTCATCCTCCAGCTGTCCAATGGTGTCCTGCAAAGGCAAGAGTGCTCAGGGCTGTGTTTTGAAACAGGATCTTCTCCCACAGTCCCACTCTGCTTTGCCCATTGTAGAGACAGGGAAGTTGCAATGGGCAATTGATCCATGATGGCACATCCCACCAGGAGCTTGGGACCATGAAATCTCATGCTAGCAGGGATGGAGAAGCAGGCAGAGCACCAGGCATGGCTTGTGAGCGTGTGCAGTGGGGGAGGCTTTTGGTGGATTGCCATTGATGGATTTATGTAGTTTCCCACCTGCAGCGGGGTCTGTGAGATGAGCAAATAGTGCCTGGTGCTGGGACCCCCAGTCCTGCAGGGGACAAGGTAGGCTGCTACAGAGGGAAGGGAAGTTTTGGGCTTAAACATCATCAAGTAGAGGCAGTGGCTCAACAGGACAAGTGAGAGCACCCCACACTGCAGCAGCAGCAAAGAAAGACTGCAGTCTGCATCTGCAGGGCTTAAGAAGAGTTGGGACATGCTTCCAGGAGGTGGAAGGAGAGGTGCTGCTGCCAGAGGTCTCCTCCAGGAGCGGAAGTCTGACACCTTCCCAGGAAAATGCCTCAGAGCCCTGGAGTGGGGTTGTGAATGCAGGGGGATTCGGGGAGGTTACAGAGACAGGGGCCTGCCCTGCAAGAGCCAGGGTGCTCAGCTGGACAACGGCATCCTTCCAGCGTCCTTCCTGTCAGCTTTGCCCTGCCTTTTGTCCCTTATAACACATTCTACCCATGGTGTGCAGGACTCCAAGGCCAGATTTCCTGCTAACAAAGGAGACTAATCTTTTCTTCTATTTTTTTTTCTCAGAAAACAAGCAGTCTGTACTTTTCCCACATGCATCTAGGTATCTAAGCAGCAGCTTGAAAGTGAAACCTGCTCCCATAGGGCTCTTCCCAATCAGAAAGTTTCCCGCTGCCAGCTGCCCCACTGTGCCACCAGAGGATCGTGATTTGGAACAGGAATGAGTCAGCAGTTTGCATTTAAGCCAGGATGTAGCCCTGCCTACAAATGCCTGCAATGGCCACTGCCAACCTCAACTCTCCTGCAGCCCCTCCCAGAGTCAGGCCTCTGCAATTGCTTCCAGATCGTCTGTTCAGCAAATGATCTTTGTCTTGCCATATCATCCCTATCTTGTCCCCTTCCTATTCCTATCATGTCCTCAGCTTCCTCTCCTGCCTGACCTTCCTCATGGACAGTGCAGAGACAGCCACGGGACATGGAGCTGCCCAGGGAGCAGGGAGCTGTGCTGACCCTGATGCAGTGAGCCCAGTTCGAGCAGAGCCCCTCAGAGAAGCAGTGGCAGCTTGTCCTGAATGCAGCATGAAGAATGTCACAGTCAGATTAGCTGGGCACAACCAGCCTTGTGGGACATTTAGGGGTCATCCTTGTGGTCTCAGCTTTGACCTGTACTGCCCTGACCATTTTCCACAGCCAAAGATCTGCATGAAGCTGTGCCTCTGAGGAGATCATTGGGGCATCAACTGAAAAGCCTCACGACATGGCTGCTGCTGCTGTACAGATTAAAGCCTCTGTTCTGATGCAGGCAGATTGCTGCAGCACCGAGCCAGGACAGGAAGGAATGACTTGAGGTGATCCCCACCCTGGGACAGCTCCACTCTTGCTGCTGTGACTCTTCGTGCCTCCAGCCCCCTTCCCTCTGCCAGCAGTCCACATGAACAGAAAGCTCTTTCAAAACCGGTTGTCCTTGTTCCTGGTCTGCACCTCTCTTCCACACTCCAGCTCTACCAGCTGGTGGAATAAAAACCCCCTCCTCACACCACTGCAAACCTGTCCCCTAACAAAAGCCCTTGCATGTTGGTTCAGATTTGACTGGGCAGCCCACAAATACAAAGACAAGTCCCTGCTTTGGCAGGATCATTTTAAAAGCTCAGACAATAGGAATATTCTCTTTTAAGACACACTCCCAACCTTTTCTACTGTTTGCAGCCAGGGAAATTACTCAGCTGCTACACATGCACATTGCTCAAAAGACTTTTAAGTATTGCTACACATAAAGCAGGTCTTGAGGGTCATATAGGAAAGCAGTGCCACGCTGTCACTAAAGCAATTTCAGTTATGAGGCTGTTTAATCCAGCTGCTTAATATTTTTTTCCCCAATTGATAAGTTGCTCCCAGAACTCCTCTTTCACATGGTGACAAGACTATTTAAGAAGATTACTGTGTATAATTTTTTCACTCTAGATAATATTTTATATTGCCTATTTCCACAAAAATTGTTGAAGACGACCTCAACTATTCAGGAAGCTTGCAAGCAGCTTGGAGCTAAGTCACAAATTCTAAAATACTTGGCAAAATTTGGCCTTGGAAATGACAAGGCATTACTTGGGCCCTTCAGATATGATTAAAGGCAGTTGTTTCAGTATTTAGAAGGAAATGGCTTGATTTAGAAATCACAGATCATTTAACAGTCATATAATAGAACAATCTCAGGATTTATTTTATTATAAATCATGAACATTTCCTTGTAGCAAGAAAATGTGGCAATACTGCAATACTGCAGTAATGGAATAAGAGATATGGAGCACTCAGTGTCTGCCCCACATGAGTCTTTCCACAGACATAAGAGGTGCTGGGATCTGTCTGCAAGTCCAGACTTAACCTCTGCAGAGCTCCAATTTCTGCAGTGCAGGTGCCAAGAGCCAGGCCACAGGGCAGAGGGCCAAGCCTGGGCAGACAGCTTCGAGGAATTACCCACAACGATGTGTAGGCAATTTTGGACCTGATCGTTAAGGGACAGGGCAGGGACGGATCGATGCCCCAAACAGTGCTACCGTGTGCAGCGATGTCCCGTGCAGGGACGGGGTGTTGGAGGGGGTGTCCTGACCTGCTTCCCCAGAATCTGCCCTGTGTGGTTTTGCCTCTGGATAAAGGGTGAAGGCAACAGGCAAAGCCGTGGTGGGGAAGGATCTGTGTGCGGGCAGAGAGGCACAATGCTGGGCGGTGGGAAGGCTGCAGGGGTGCCTGGCACTGCGCAGCGCTGCAGGGGCACTGCCTGCAGGGGTGGGTGCTGCGCAAGGCAAGAGGGGTGGGTGCCGTTCCGTGCTGGGGGTGTTTGGTGTAGCGCGGCACTGATCGGGACAGCGCGGGCGATGGTGCTGAGCGGGGAGGCGCCGCACGGGGCCGGGGTGCCCAGCGCTGCACAGAACTGCGGGAGTGGCTGCTGCAGGGGACAGAGCTGCGCTGCAGCATTTTGCAGGCCGAGGAGATGCTCAGCGCTGCACAGGACTAGGGGAAGGAGAGTGCGGGGTCGCAGGTGCCGGTGCAGCACCGCGCCGGAGGTTTGCGTGGGATGAAGGTTCCCGCTGCTACACATTACAGGGGATGGCTGCTGGGATGGAGGTGCCGACTGGGCGCGGATGGCGCGGGAGGAGGATGCTCGGTGCCGCCCAGTGCCCGGCGCTTAGGGAAGGGGACGGTGACGGTTCCCGGCGCCGCCCGGCTCACCTGCAGGCCGGCGGCCTCGGCGTTGTGCCGCTCCTCCAGCTCCTGCAGCTGCCTCTCCAGGGGACTGGTGAGCGCCACGCAGGCTCTCCATCTCCACCAGGCGCGCCTGGAGCTGGCGGCGGCACTCGCCGGCCTCCCGGCGGCTGGCTCGCACGGCCTCCTGGCTGCGGGCCGCCCGCTCGTGCAGGCGGGCGCAGCGGGCGCGGTACCAGTCCTCGGCCGCCTGCAGGTTGCGGGCCGCCAGCGCCTCGTACTGTGCGCGCAGCTCCCGCAGCGCCGCGGCCAGGTCGGGCCGCGGGCCCGGCGGCGGGGCCGGGGCCGGGAGCGCGGCGCCCAGCTCGGCGAGATGCTCGGCGTGGGCGCTGCGCAGCGCCGCCAGCTCCTCCCGCAGCGCCGCCGCCCGCCGCTCCAGGTCGGCGCTGGCGCGGGAGGCCGCTTCGGCCGCCTGCTGCCGGGAGCGCAGCGCCCGCTCCGCCTCGGCGCGGCTCCGCGCCTCCTCCTCGCAGCGCGCCCGCAGCCGCTGCGTCTCCTCGGCCAGGCGCGCCCGCTCCAGCGCCGCCTGCGCCCGCTCCCCGTGCGCCTCCTCCAGCCGGGCGCGCAGGGCGCGCAGCTCCCCGCCCAGCAGCTGCCCCAGCCGGCGCGGCTCGTCCGAGCGCTGCCGCAGCGCCGCCAGCTCCGCCGCCAGCGCCCGGTTCCGCTCCTCCAGCGCCCGCACCCGCTCGATGTACCCGGCGAAGCGCTCGTTCAGGCCCTGCAGCTGCTCCTTCTCGCTGCCCCGCGCCCGCCGCGGCTCCGCGCCGCGCTCCCGCACCGCCTCCGGCTCCGCGCCGGAGCGCGCCCACCGGCCCGCCGGCATCTCGGGGCGCCGCGGGGCCTCCGCGAAGAGGTGGCGGTAGGAGGCGGCCAGGGCCGCTGGCTCCGCGCTGTAGCTCATGGCGGCGGAGCGGGACCGGCGGCGGTGCCAGGCGCTTATGTATGGCGGGGCGGAGCGCGGCGCGGTGCGGAGGGGGCGCGGGGCGGGGCGCTCCGTCGGGGAGGGGGCGCGGTGCGGTGCGGTGCGTGGTGCGGTGCGGTGCGGTGCGCGGTGCGGTGCGCGGTGCGGTGCGCGGTGCGGTGCGCGGTGCGGTGCGCTGCGTGGTGCGGTGCGCGGTGCCGCCGCGGCAGGAGGCGGCAGGAGGCGGCAGGAGCTGTCCGTGCGCCGCGGTGCTGAAGGGCTGGGGCAACGGGCGGGGCACGGGGCGGGACGGACGGATGGGTGTAGGGAGGGAATGTGTGTGCGGAATGGACGGACGCATGGATGCAGAAAGAGCATGCAAACATACACAGGCATGTGGACGAGGTCACACACACACACACAAAGAGACAGATGGATGCACAGGCATGCAAAAAGGGTCAGGCACATTCACAGTAAAACACACATGCTCGGAGCCAGAGAGACAAAGGGACAAGCAGCCGTTCAGAGAGACACAAAGATGCACTGGCAAGGAGGGGCAGAAAGGAAGAGAGAAAGAAGGAAGCAGGCAGAAATGGGCAGGTGGAGAGAGAGAGTCAGGCAGACGCCCAGAGAGACAAAAGGCAGACGGACACTCAGGTGCACACACACAAATCACTCTTGCTGATGCATCCCCAGATGTCCCGTCCAATGCCCAAGGGAAGCTGTGCTGTGCGTCTCTGTCTGGGCTGAAGGTGTCCTGTGGGGGTTGGTTCCAGCCCCTCTTTTCTGATAAGGACCAGGGTGCCTATGTCTGTGTGGGATCTCCGTGGGATAGGGATGGGGGCTGCTGGGGTGCAGAGTTGGGGATATGCCTGGAAGAGGGGGTGACCAGGACAAAGACTGATAATGGTTGGTCCAGATGTGCCAAAGTGACACACAGGGAGGATTTTGCCTTCAGGTTATTTTCCAGGAACTGAAACACTTCGGTTTCTCTACCATCCATGCAAGCAGGCAGGGCCTTCCCACTGGCAAGGGTTTGCTGGGAGTACCCAGGGCTGCATCATCGATGGGAAGGGGGATACATGCACATCCCACCTCCAGGCCAAGCGCACT
This sequence comes from Corvus cornix cornix, assembly GCF_000738735.6. Taxonomy (NCBI): domain Eukaryota; kingdom Metazoa; phylum Chordata; class Aves; order Passeriformes; family Corvidae; genus Corvus; species Corvus cornix. Next base: position 12,456,700 of record NC_046336.1, read on the forward strand.
GCCTGCACCCCAGTGCAGGACCTGCCAAGAGACCAGGGAGAAGTGTCTGATTTCTAGGAGCAGCTGCACAAAATATACCTATGAGATGGAAAAACAACTTAATTGTGATCTGAGTGTGAGAAACATGGTGAAATGAGCAAATATTTGGATCCTGTCCCCTACTGTACATCTCAGTGCCACAGAGTTCTGCACTGATGCCCAGTTCCTCTACTCTGTTTATCCCTGTTTGTCCTCACAGGTGACCAGAGGACAGTGTGAGGGAGTTCCAGCAAATGAGCAGGGAGGACGAACAAGCCCAGGCTGGCATTGGAGAGAGCTGTGACTTCCAAAAGAGCTGTTGCTGTGGTTGAGCAATACCTTCAGTGCAGGTAGCTCGGTACGCAGCTGCAGCATGAGCTGCACACTTGGATCATCCGAGCAGCTCACATTTTGATGGCAGAGCATCCCAGGCAGAGAGCCTTGCCACAGGAGAGGCTGCCCGCTGTCCTTGCCCTGGCCAGGGCTGCCTGGCTCACACAGCCAAGGCAGAAATCCTCTCCTTGGTCTGTTCTTTTCCCCACAAGTGTGTTTTACCATTTCCTCAATATCTCCTACTTTGCATTACAATAGCCTAAGTCAGGGGTTTACTACTGGGAGTAACTGATGACAGAATGGAGAAGTTTCCAGCTCTGCTTAGTTTTGTGCATGGCATTGCTTTGATGACTTTGCTCTGATGCTTATTCCTGATAATAGAGGCTTCTGTGGTTCTCTTTGTCACAGGAAAGTGGGGTGCAGCTTACTCTGGCTTCCTCACTCGTGCTGTTTTAGCACTGCCATACGCATGTAGCCTATCAACTGGGTTAGGAGTGTCACAGTCTCCTCCAGCACATGAACTACAAGGTACCCTGAAGGGACTGCTGACTTCCATGGGAAAGACCCTGGGATCAAATCCCTTTGCCTCCCAATGGGTTGAGGTGTTCTGACATCTTTCTACACACCCAGGAGGAGGCTGCATGAAACAGGTGAGACCTGTGCCAGTTGCTGTTGTGACTGCTCGGACTGTGTAGCTGATTGAGCACAAGGGGTCAGAGTCACTAAATTACAGTGGCTGCTGCTGTCATGCAGAACAAGGATGTGACTCTATGGCTGGAGACAAACTGGACACTGGCATGTCAGACCTGAAATGAGATGACAAGCTGGAAGTGGGCACAAACCAAAAGCAGGGCAGTGCCTGTGATGTGTTCAGCATCAGGAAACCTTGACACTTGAGTAACTGTTGAGACATAGAGACACATGGCATCAGGGGGAATTTTATAAGGGTAGAAAACAAGCAGAAACCCAAAGAGAAACAGTCCCATAGCTAAGAATTGTACACCAATGAAACAACGATGGGTTGTATTAGGGATTAAATTACCCAGGACCATTCTGTACCTCCTAGTTACTTCAAAAATCAAGCCTTGTGTGTGAGACAGCAGGAGGATTCCTTAAAGCTCTGTGATACTCTCCACATCAGCATCTGCCTGCTGATGAGGCTCATTAAACAACTTATCTCCCAAGCTGCAGTCTACCTGGGCTTGTGAGTCACAGGGAAAAGCTGTACTCTGAGCTGTGCACACACAGCAGTAGGACACACACCTCCTGGCCAGCACAGCCCATGAAAGCAATGCTCTGGAGAGCTGTTTCACCACCCAGCCTCACCACAGCAGCTTAGTGAGAGGGAAATGCTTGCCAGCAGTGGGAAAAAGACAGATCCCAGTGTCTCCCAGGAGGCTGCTGCCAGATCTCCTGTGGCACAGGTGGGTCTGACCCCCTGCAAGAGGGAGAGCTCTTTGGATAAGGGCAGCAAAGTCAGGGAGAAAACATATGCAAGTGGTAAACATATACATAAGGAACACGGATGCGTTTGCTTAATTGCGCACACACAAACACTAACAAAAATTGGAAAATGGCTGTACTGGATCCCTCTAACTCAGGATTTTGTTTCTGACAGTGAGAGATTTATGCTTCTTTGGTATAACTTCTCTGGTTCTGTCTGTCTGCAGCTCTGGGGCTCCCTAGACAGCAGTCACATCTCATCTCTGTTTGCTGGCCCTTATCTAATCAGTACAAGTTCACGTCCTGCATGCCATTGTGCTCTGTAATCCACAGTTTGAAAGTGCATTCTATGAAAAAACATAATCTTTTTCCGTGTTTCAGAGTGGCTGCCAGCTAATTTCATTCCAGGTCCCTGGCTTGTGGGACACAGTGGAAGAGCTGGAATATGGTTTCTCCCCATCTCCCCGTGCAGAATTTTGCAGATGTCTGCCTTACTCCACTTCACCTCTTTCCTAGCCTGAAAGGTTTTTGTCTATTACATTTTCCTTTACAGAAAAGCCATTTCACACTTTTAGTCATCCTTGTTGGCTTCAGTGACTCTTCTGGGGTTATGTGTTGGAAAGATGCACAGACAGACATTTCAGGAGGGGCCCTGCCACAAGGATGCATGGAAATGACAAATACAGATGGCTGCATCTCCAAGTGAAAACTCTTGCTTGGGTACCCTGTGCAGGTCCTGTGAGATGTCCCAGGGCAGTGGGAAGTGCAGGCTGAGCTTCCCTGGCAGGCAATGCCTCCCCACCACAGGCTTGGCACTGAAAATGGGCTTTGCTACAGCCTGAACTAATGGTTCTGGTGTCATTGGGTGTTTCCCCTTGGAAAGGCATGGAGCAAGGCTGACAGAGCCTGGAGAGGTACAATAGGCCAAGCACGGCTGAGTCAGCAAAACCCTGCCCAGCTGCGTGTCCCTGTGCCAGAGGGTGGTGGCAGAGCCTTATCACCTGGAACAGAGTAGAGGGTAATAGGAAAAGCTGAGGGAATCCTTGGGCAGATAAAGGAAGCATCATGGCAGTGGGGACAGAAGAGCTGCTGCCAGAGTGAGGGAGACATTCCCAGCCTCTGGCCACCACTGAGGCATGGGAAAGGAGACCGAATGTGCTGGTGGCTTGGCACAGCAGCATGGGCCTGGATGAGGTGGGGTAGATGGATGGCTGCCATCACCCTTGTTGCTGGCAGGGATCAACCTGAGGTGGCCAGGACCCCTCTGTGCAGCCTTTTCCAGGCCTACATGGTCAGGAAAAAACAGACAGAAAAAGGAGGCTTGTTTTGCTGGGGATGCTTGTTTTGCCCTGCACTTTTTGTGGCAGTGCTCACCCAGCATGGCACAACTGGGGGGCCACCACAGGGCAGTTTCTGCTCTGCACAATCATCCCCTCAGCCTCTCCAGCCTAATGGCCATGTCTGGAGGTGTGAGGGATGCAGTCTGTGCTCACAGTAGACTGGGATGGGCAGGCGGGACACTTCTGCCCGTTGCTGTGGTCATTGTCCCCCAAGCCCCCAGCCATCACCCCCTACCACCCCCAGCTGCACAGGGACCTCCTCACCATCCTCCTGGCAGCACATGGGGCACACACTGACCCCAGCCTTGTCCCAGCCCATGATGCAGATGTACTCCCCAAAGTATCAATGATTAATCGCATAATTGTAACCAAAGCTCTGTCTCCCTCAGCTGTCGTGGAGCTTAAAAATAAATGAACATTGTGCAGCATGGGGAGCTCATGTCAAAGTAGACTGACCTGTCTTCTAAAAGCTCCTAGCTCAAGGTACTGTAATTCAATGGCAAACTACCACAAAATAGCCTCGTAACAGACTTTGAAAATGAGCATTATGTGTCACACAGCAACATTGAGGCTGACTGACAGAACTGTGGGAACTCAGGCAGGCCAGGGAGGTGCAGGGCTGGGGGTGCAGCCCCAGAGATTTTGTCCAGAGCGATGCCAGGCCCTGGAGGAAGCCATTGGGGCGGGGCTGTGCAGTTGTTCTGTGAGTTGCCACATTGAATCACAGAATTGCTAGGGTTGGAACAGACCTCTGGATATCATCCAGTCCAACTCCCCTGACAAGGCAGGGTCGCCCAGACCATGTGACACAGGAATGTGTCCAGATGGGTTTTGAATATCTTCAGGCAGGGAGACTCCATAACCTCCCTGGGCAGCCCATTCAGTGCTCTGCCACCCTCAGCATAACGCTTTTCCTCATCAGAGAAGGTCATGGGTCTGGAGCATCTCTTATGAGGAACGGCTGAGGCCTGTTCAGCCTTGAGAAGAGGCAACTGAGACAGGACCTCATTAATGTGTATAAATATCAGAAGGGAGCGTGTCAAGATGATGGATCCAGCCTCTGCTCAGGGGTGTTGGGCAGTAGGACAAGAGGCAGTGGGCAGAAATTGATGCATGGGAAGTTCCACCTGAACATGAGGAAGACCTTCTGTACTGTGTGGGTGAACACACACTGGTACAGATTGTCCAGAGAGGCTGTGGAGTCTCCTTCCCTGGAGATGTTCAGGAACCATCTGAGCGCAATCCTGTGCCATGTCCTCTCGGATAACTCTGCTTGAGTGGGAGGTTGGACCAGACAATCCACTGTGGTCCCTTCCAGCCTGACCCATTCTGTGATTCTGTGATTCATGTTGAGGTGGAACTTCTTGTGGTTTAGTTTATGGCCATTGCTCATCATTCTGTCACTGGGCACCACTGAAAAGAGCCTGGGACCATCTCGGCACCCGCCTTTGACACATTTATATGCATTAATGACATCCCCTCTCGGTCGTCTCTTCTCCAGACCGAACAGACCCAGCTCCCGCAGTGTTTCCTCACACGGGGAATGCTCCAGACCCCCCCATCACCCTGGCGGCCGCCGCCGGGCCCCCTGCAGCGGCTGCCGCTCCCGCACTTTGCCGACGCTCCCTGGGCCCGGGCCGTGCGCCCGGCGCGGGGCTCGCACACTGCCCGCGCTCCCTGCCGGCGGCGGGGCGGGGCGGGGCGCGGGCGGCGCCTGCGCAGTGCGGGCGGCGCGGGCGCTGCGGCAGTTGGTGCGGGGCAGTTCCACCCGAGCGCGGCGGGAGGTGAGAGCGGCCGCGGGAGCGCGGAGCGCGCGCGGGGCGGGTGCGCGCGCGGGGCGGGTGCGCGCGCGGGGCGGGAGCGCGCCGGGGACCGCTGGGGCGGGTGGCGGGGGGGCAGCGCCCCCTCCCCCGGGCGCGCGCTCCGGCGAGGGGGGTGCCGAGCCCGCGGCCGGAGCTGGGGCGGCGCGGGGAGACCCCCGGGGGCAGCGTCCGCCGTTGTCCTGCCCGGCCCTGCCCGGCCCTGCCCTGCACTGTCCTGCCCTGCCCTGCCCCGGCAGCCGCCGCTGCCCCGTCCCGCCCCGGGCAGGGCAGCCTCCGCCGTGCCTCGGCCCCCGAGCTGCCCCCGCCCGGAGCAGGGCGGCGATTCCGTGCCCGCTCCGCCGCCCGAGCCCCCGGCACGGGGCGTGTGAGCGGGGCCGGGGCCGGCACTCCGTGCCTCCGTTTCCGCTTTCCTTCCGCCCCACGTGGACCGGAGGGTCCCGGCGGCGCCTTCCCGCCCGCAGGTTCCCCCGGGGCGGCCGCCGCCCGGCCGGGAGAGGCGGGGAGAGGCGGCGAGCGGCGATGCTCCGTCCCTGGGCGCGGAGGGAACAGCGCGGTCCCGGGCAGCCTTGGGTCGGGGCCGGGGTTCGCTGTCACCGCTCCCGCTCCGTTGCGTTTGAGTTGCTCTTGGCAGTCCGGCTGTGTCAGGCTGGAGCTGATAACCCAAAGCCCGCAGCGAGGCACCAAGTAAATAAATAAATAAAACAAACCAATGCAAGATTGCTTTGCTCGCATTTTGCTTACGCTTTTCTTCTTCTTTTTTTTTTTTTTAAATCCCTCCTTTCGTGCCAAAAATAATGTTGCAAAATGTATGATGGAAACAAACCTACACTGGTTCTCTGATAGACCAGATGACTTAATACGACAGTACTGCTTCTTGTAGCACAGGCAGTTTTGAAAATTCCTGGAACCACGGAGATTAAGTTTATTCCCTTGCTAGTGTTTCTAAAGGCTGCCAAACTGGATGCTAAGGCTCCTCTTTGACGTGGTCTTGAGAACATTCCTCCCAAGCCATAATCACTCATGTTCTAAAATACTTTTTTTTAGCCCTGTAAGATTTATTGTTTGAACATCAAAGATTGCAAAATGCTCTCTAAGTAGTCACTTAGACATGTCTCCCTGTGAGTTTAGAATAACATTGTCACCAACTGAAATGTATTGATACAAATACTCATTTGTCACTAGTGATTAAAGTGAACATACAAGGATTTTTAGGTCCTTTCAGGTACTGCATGGTTTCACTGAAAACCAGAAACAAAACTCAAAACTGCATTTTGATCTTCGGTTCAAGTGCTGAATTTGCAGTTCCAGCACTGAGGAAAAATCCGGGTGTTTTACATGCAAACCGATCAGCTTAGCTCAGGAGGTCTGTCACTGTCCCTGTCAGCCCGTGTCAACCTAAACATATTTTAGAGTGGAACTGCTATTTAAAATAATCTATTGCCATTAGTCCGGAGTCCAAAAGATCGTTCAGGAACCTGCTGGTTTGATTCACAGCAGTTGGGGTTTGTTCAAGCATAGACGTGGTTTCATTATATAGCACAATACAACCTTTACTCTGTACAGCGTCATTCAAACAGATTGTATGGCAAAATGCACCACCGAACTGCATTTAGAATGCTCCATTGAATTAAGTACAATTGCAGAGAGAAACGGGGAGAAAAGCTGTAAGAATGGGAGAGATGTTTTCAGCTGAGGTTTGAAATTAGCAGCCTGTTAGTATATTTGCACTGGTAGCATTAGTGTTATATGATGATTCTGGGATATATGCTAGCGAAAATCAGATGCAGGCTGAAACTTTCCCAGGCAAATTTCCAGTTTGTAGGCAATTTTTAATCATCATAATGATGATGATAATAATACCCCTCTGGAACTGTCACTCCTTGTCATGTTTGATTCCTAATATAACTTGAAGAGAAAGCTAATAGACCCATCTTAAAAATCACTAGAAATATTTATCCTAGACTTTTTTTAACTTTCAGGGGAATGTTTGGGTTTTTTTAAAACAAAAAGCTTAGTGTGATGTTTACTGGTAAACATTGTGGGATTGTGCTTTTTGGGGAAACACTGGAAGGAGTGTTTTATTTCCTTCAAAAATATACAAGTATATTATTTTTGCATTGAAAGTAGAAGGGATGCAAACTATTAGAATACGGTGTTTAAGTGATGCCTATTGAAAAAGCAGATAGCTTTATTTAATCACATCATAACTCTTACTTGCAGTTCAGCTTAATAAAATAATGCTTGTTGAAAAGTGATAGGTGGGTGGGTGAGCTGTTGCAGCATGAGCTGTTATCTGGGGATGGCGCAGGCCGGCTGCAGAGCAGGTCTGGTGCTCCAGGACAAGCTGAGAGGGTCTGCAACCTTTGAATCCTGCAGGAATTGTAGATACTGACTTGCAAGGAAGTGCAGGAAGAAGGGCTGACCACAGCTCTTTCCCTGAAAATCTTGAGCAAGAGACAGAAGTGGGGTCATGCAGTTGCACTCAGTGAACCCATCATTTTGCGGGAATTTTAAATTAGGAAGTGCTGTGGAGTCTGGGTGGTTCAGTCCATGGAATTTGCCATTGCTTGGGCACTGGTGACAATCCTACACAAAGCAGCGTTACCACAGAGAAGCTGCTTGGCCTGGGGAAAGTGGATTAATGGTCTCCAGCCAGGCTGCAGTGGAAAGTTGTCATAGGAACATAGGAACTGGCTCGCTGTTCTGCAGGCCTGTGCCTTGTCTTTGCTCCTTTAGAAGAACACCTCAGTAACTAATAGCCTCAGATAAGAAATACTCATGCCATCCAGTGTAAAGCCATGAAGAGAGCAGGGCACTCCAGCTCTACCAAGGAGGACAGCAGGGCACAACCTGAGTGATGTGCCTTGGGATGAGCTCACTCTGCACCAGGTCACTGCCTCAGGGTGGCCCACAAACACTGGGTGTCCTGATAGAAAACAGCTGTGGCTTCTTTAGCAGGGAGAGTAATAGGAGAGAAAACTGAACAGAATGTGCCTGGGAGTGGGAGGTGGGAGCCTTGCCTGGCTCTTTGGGATGTATTTGGGATGAGATGTTTCCAAGCCAGCGCATGGGAATTCCTTACTTGTTGTCTGTACTGCATCTACTTATAAAATTTTATTTATTTATTGTCAGCAGCACAAATATAATTTGAAATGTTATTTGAAATGGCCACAATCCGGGTCTTCAAGGGTTGGCTATTCTGTGCTGAATCTTATTCTTTATGAGTATCTTTGAAGAGCACATGATACAAATATTTCCTATTTTAAAATGTCTGTTTTGTGCTATTAAAGAAATTACTATGTGTCATGATTATGATGCTTGTAGCAATGAGCTGTATTTTGCTTTTAAATCATTATGACTTGTTAACTGGAATGGTTCCTAAAACCTGGAACTGTGCACTCTACACAGAGATCATGTAGATACTGATGAATTGGCTTCTTTAACACAACTGCAGAGAGAATCCAGCATATACAATAAATAGAACTTTATGTATGGTAAATAAACCTTAAGCAACATCTGGAAAAAATTGCATAGGTCTTGAAGGTAGCTGCTGTAAGCGGTTGATAATCTAAACCTGCCTACATAAATGTAGTTGCTAAGTCTCATGCATGTGTTTGCAGGGCTAAAAAGGTGCTGGGGAGACCTGCCTGTATGAAGCCATATTAGGAGAAATACATTTTTTATATGGCAGTATGAGATCGAGGAGGGAGCCTGAGTAATTCAACCTAAAAAACCCACAGCAGTCTGTGTTGAATCTTTACTATTACCTGAATGTGTAACAGTGTGTGCACCATACTATAAAGTCAAAAGCAGATTTGCTCTTATTTCCTGGCCAGTTGGGTCCCCAGGCATAGGAGCAGTGAGTGGCTGTGTGCCAGAACTCTTAGTCCTGTCACTTTTTCAAGTCTGGTACAGCACGGTAGAGGTTAAACTTGTGGCTTGCTGTGACCTTAACTTATCATCCTCTGGGCATGAATACCTGCTGTGGGACTTAACCAGCACAGTCAGCCCTTTTTTGGCGGTTTCACTAGAGATAACATTCTGACTAAACTGGAGAGGTTGGAGACCCCACTGTGATCATCTGCATGCTTCTCTTAACACCTAAGGAAAAAAACAAGTGGGTTCTTACCCTGTGCATCATACCAGCTCAAACGGACTTAAACTCTGCAAAGGTGTGAGCCCATCAGATGTGGAGAGCAGAAGCCACAATAATGAGACACCTATAGAAATGATGCTGGGACTGAAACTTGTTGGTTTCTCTTTTGAAATTGAAGGATGTGTGGACAGAGCTTCTATAGGTGGATGGAAGAAGAAAGAGAGGTCCAAGGAGATGTGATCCTTTGGAGATTGGAAGGTGGCTCCAAAGTTAGTGAAGTTAGTAGAAACAGATGTGTGGGAAGAATGTACTCCAGTGCAGGCTCGTGTTGTAGCCAGCCTGTAAATAAGAAGGCGGTTGTGGTCTCTATAACTACCATTCCGGCTCTTTTCACCACAAGTGATTTATTTAAAAACAAAACCTCCTTGAAGTCATTATGTGGTCTAAACTTAGCTTAATTTAGTTATAGAGTATTCACATCTCCCAGCTGCGTTTCAGATATTTTCAAAGACTTGCTATTTTGCTTATGTGCTTACATTGAACCTTGCTTGGCACAGTTGGTTCAGAGGAAGGGGTAAAACAGAGATTTCCTGTATGTATTTCTGCAGGAGGCTCTGAAGTAGAGTGGTTTTCCACTGTTTATTTAAGAGCAGGCCTTTGGATTAGCTGGCTTTGACCCAGGCCTTGTAGCTCTCCCTGTTAACATTGGTATAATAGATAAAACACTTAAGATACATTCTCTGCTAGATTTTCAGGAAGCAACTTCTCACTGAATCTTCCAGAAAAGTACACTTCCCCAAAGTATTTTCCAGCCAGGGTGGTTCAGTTTTGGCAGTTGTGGTGGCCAGATTTGGGGTGTGAGACCTTCTGAGTGGGTCTGTGGTAGGAACAGCTGCATCCCAGCCATGTCCATTGGGTTCAGGAGGAAGCGTTTAGCTGTTTAGGCAGTGTTTGCTGCTGGAATCAGTATTCCTTATCTCCTTTGGAGAACGTTAGCTGTGGAGGGGAATCAGCTCATATTTCACTGCTTGGACTGTGGTCCTCTTGGCATTTGCATCAAATGCAGCATGTCTGGCTGTGGTGTATAACAAGAGAAACTTTCTAGTCAGCTTGTAAAGTAACCTGGAAAGGAAGTTGAATTCAAAAGACTGAAGATGGTTTAGCATAAAGCACCCAGAGTTATCTAGACTAGCTGAAATCAGCTGGTGTTTGGGTTGATTCAGTTGGTAGTGAGTTACATATAGGCACGCATAGTGAATAATTAGGAATATGAGGTCAGAGAAGAGCATGTGAATATTCTGCTCTCAGAACCCCAAAGAGGTACTGAGGTTTATGCCAGAGCTTTGTAATCATAACACGGCAATTACCAATAATAACATCTAAGAGTAAGTGCTAGTAAAGGGCAGGCAGCATAGGTAATTTTGGAAGTCAGTAAATAGAACAGTTGCAATTAAAAATAAATAATCTTTTAATGTTGATTTTGTTTGCTTTCTCTGTCTCCAAGATACCTTGTTTTTTCCCCCAAAGGAATAGCTGAACATGTTGGCAAAGATATTTCAAATGTTTCTCTCTGATCTTTTTGGATATTACAAAGCAATTCCATTCCAAAATTATGCAAAGATGTATGTGGCCTTTGAAGTCACAGGAAAGGGCTGTGAAATTTGGTCCCAAGTGTCCTGCTTAAATCATGTCCTTTCTGACACCCTATGCAGTATTCCCTGAGAGTTTTTAAGAACAGATGCCCATAATAGCTGCATAGTTGTTTCTTTTTCATTGCTTGTTCAGTTCCACTTTTATAGTGTTGTTCTCAGTGTGTTCTTTTAGGTCAGGATGAGTTCATTTCCTAAAGAAAAAAACTGATCAGTTGAACGTAATTGCAGATGTTCTGAGCATCAGTTACCTTGAGACTGACCCTGGAAACTGCTCTTCCAGTTCAGTTCCTGTAGCTTTCTCATCATTGATACCAGTGGTGGAGTGAAGCTGGAAAGAGGAATTTAGCATAGAAGCAAGCCAGACTGGTAAATCATCTGTTAGTTCTGCTGTCTGGAAACTGAGGCAGGAGTCAAATTTCATTTTCCGCTTCATACCGCCCGCATCAGTCGGTGCACCAGTGATGTTTAAGGGCAGGTCAGCAAGACAGCCTGTTCTGAGTCTTTCAGTGTTTGGGGATGCTGCATTTCCCCATTGCTTACCTTTGTTAAAAGAAAAAAAAGGAATACAAAGCATAACCTAAAGGAAAGTACAAACACGTGAACCAAGTCTCTCTAAAGGAAGAAGTGGTCAGCAGACCACTGTATTCCACCTGTAATGAAAAGCAAGACTTCAGCAGACAGGGCTGGGTAGAGCTCTGCTAGGGAAAAAAGATGAGTGTTTTTGCCTAGAGCTATAAGTGATTCAGGTAAGTAGAGACAAACCCCATCTTCTCTACCTGAAAATGCTTGCTCTTCCCAAAAGTGTCTCTCCTAAGCAGTGACTGGTATACCAGATGATCTTCTGCTAAATCTTTTTATGTTACTTATGTGAATTTAGCCTCTAGAAGGCATTAGCTTGCCTGTACCCTTAACAACTTGGTGAGTGCAGATACAGACGTCCTGAGCAGAATGTCTTGCACATGTTCTGTTGTTTATTAGAATGTTCCTTACAGTGGTGTTGAAATAGAATGATTTTATAGAGAATAAGTATATTAAAAATGTAATTCCTGGAATCATCAGCAGATGTATGTGATACTTCATGAGCAAATTTATACAAATTGGGAAGAGTTTTAGTTGCTGTCGTTTGAGATGGAGTGTTCATCTATAGCCTTCAGTAATTTGGGGACTTTTTCACTTCTGATCAAAATAATGCTGTAGTCTTTCTAAGAGCTAGTTAAAACCACATCTGCAATCTAACCTTTCCTTTTTTTTTTTTTTTATATGATAAGAGATTAGGTAGGTTCTTAACCTCTTGTTTTATATGTGTTTTAACTTCTCTTTCAATATTGCACTGGCAGTTTTATGAGCCAAGGCCAAAAAACTCTGCTTGCTAAACTTGAGCAATCAGGAGGGAACAGATGATGAAAAACTAACAGTGTTTTACTCATCTACCACTCATTTTTCTTCACGGACATGTAGAGAGTAGATATTAACAAAGACAGTAATAAAATGCACTGTGAGTCCTCATAAATCGATGTGTGCTGGTGGGGTCAGGAACAAATATTGGAAAGGTTAGAACATGCAGAGAACTGTGTTCTCATGTTGTGACACTCAAAGCAAGGCTGGGAGTTTTTCAGTTGCTGATTTGAAAGCAATTAGGAGGAGGCATTTCTGTGGCTGCCCAGGAGGCTTTGTGCTGGCTGGGCGTGTGGTCAGCCCTTTTTTTTAGTGGTTGCAGTAAGTCAGGTAACACACTGAAGAAGAAGTCCTGGGTGAAGCAGGGCTATCATATTGCTCTGCTAGGGACAGGTGTTTTTAAAGGCATCTCAGAATCCAGAGGATCCAAGCTGTTTGCTCATCTGCAGCAGGACGAGACTGTGCTGTTGAATGCATCTTCAAGTCTACGTCGACAAGATACTTGAGGTTCCCTGAAGAGAGAAGTCCTGGCCAGAGGGAAGGTTCAGTGTTGGAAACTCTCATCTCAGGTTTTGGGATAACAGGGATGTGCTGATGATGCCTTCTTAGTTGTTTGTTAACGTTCTCTCACCCTTCAGGCTGGCAGGTTTCTCCCAGTTTGCAGCTGATGAAGTAGATCTGCCACTTCATTGTGTTCCTTATGAGAACTGCTTATGCTGAGACAAATGCAGAGACAACACTCTGTGTCCTCCTCTGCTCCTGCCAGGGAACAGTCTCCTGTGTCAACAGGACTGATTTAACATTAAAACCTAGAGAACTGAAGGGCCTGTGGAAAGGTGACTGTTTTCCCCAAATTAACTTAGTGGGTTGGGTTTTGCTTGGGCAAGATAGTAAGAAGTTTCCAAGGAAAAGAGGTTGATTCAGTTGGAAAACAGTTTAATGTAGGTCTTTGGAATCACTTGATAAAGCTGAGACAGTTAGGTTATCAAAGCGAAGCCAGAAGCCCAGCAAGAGCTCAAAGTAATTGTAGATGTTCAGTTATTTTACTGATTAATTTAGTCACACAGGATGCCTAACAAAAGCTGTACAAGTTAGCAGTCTTTTGGAAGATCTTGGGTATACTGCAAATCAAGTATTCGTAAAATTAATTTACTTGTAGAGTTTCCTGTAGTGGTGCCGCTGTACTACACATCTGTCAAGATTAAATGAGATTTGGGGGCTGATAACATCTAGGTGGGGACACTATTGTGCCCTTAAGACAGATTTGTAATTTCATTTGTAATCAGGCAGACTATAATTACTATATTTGCCTCTGATTAAAAAAACAGGTCAGGAAAGTAATGAATTGTGCTCCTTATGGGGGGAAGGTTGTGGGGGGGGGGAACTTCACACTGTAAGAGCACTTCAAAACACCTACAGTCTTCACATTCCCTGATTTTCCATCTTTGTGCTTGCTCAGTTGGTAGGTCTGTGTGGCTTGTTTCGTGTTGGCAGGGAGCCGCTGCCTGCTGAGAACAGAGTGCAGGAAGGGTTTTGGGTACATGCCTTTGTGATATTCATGATGATTGCTACGTACCTGGCAGCTTCTGATTTGGGGAGAAAGAGGACTTCTGTGTGTCTCAGGGGAGGGGGTACCTGTAGGTCCTGACTAGGAGGAACACTGAGCAGGAAGAAGTTGTACCTCTGGCCTTTGTGAGCACTTCAGGAGGGTATGAGAGCCAGCCCAGGGTCGATTTTGATGAGCTGAGTCTGTATGCAGGGTGTTCTCACCTGAAAGGCTGGATCAAGTCTCTGGGAGGGCTTCTTGGAAGGGAGATGGGTAACCATTATTATGGATGAAAGCAGGAAGCCCATGAAATCTGTGTTAGGCCAGTATGTGTCTGGAGCCCTGTATGTTAGGATAGCAGAGAGTCAGGATCCTCCTCACTAAATGATTTCTGTATTTATTTTCATAGTGCCCTTTACAGCTGAGGAGTTTCATTATTTTGGTTTAGGTTTTGTGAACAAATATCAAGTTGAAAATTGGCTGAGTTCTGTGTATGAAGTCCCTGGTTTTGCTGTCTGACATAGTTCCACAGTCATCTGGTTTTTTGAAAGATGGGTTTATTTGTCAAAGATCTGTCTCTTATTGTAAGTTGTCAAAAAGAAGAGAGACCAAGTTAGTATATGAGCATTTAATAAGCTTTTTCCTTAAAGAAGCTGGGAGGAGAAGGGAATGACACTGAAAAAGAAAACTCTTAGCAGGGAAAGAAAGTTCTCACTGGTTTTGACAGAGCAGTTCTCAGAATTACTGGATTGTTTTCAGCTGTTGATCTCAGTGTTTATTTTCAATCCCTTTTTTTTAATGAAGGAGGAACCAGTGTTCCCCAGTTCTTTACTCAGCAGCACGTCCCTTGGCAAGTGTTGTGTCTAGAGCCCTGGGACTCAGGCTGACCAGCCAGTTGGCTCTCCTCACTAGGGCTGAGCAGGGAATGCTTTCTGCTGAGGCTGGAGGGAGACGTGAGTTTATGTTTCCAGCCTGCAGAGATGGTTCAGATGCTGATTCTGCTGTCACATCTGTTTGTGTAGCCCATAAATGTGTAGAGAGGGCCCATCCTGCAGGGAAGAGGGTTCAAGTGTCTCTAAAAAAATCATCCTTCTTCTTTATAAAGACTAAAAAAAAGCTAGAATGAAGTTTCAGTATCTTTGCTTTTCCTATAAAATATTAATGAAGCAGGGATGTGATCTTCAGAGGCAAGAGGGTTTTTTTTACCAGTAAGCTCAGTCAGTAAGGAAAGACAATTAAAATGTCCTCCCTCACCTTCCGTGTTCAGAAGATAAAGTGAACTTTTGGCTGTTTGCATTATCCAAGCTGTCCTGGTTGCATGCTTTCAGAATGACTGTGCCACTGAGCCCAGCTGTGCATCTCAAATACTTTGTCAGTTGCTACCACGCTTCTGGAAAGGCCTGTTATGTCTGCATTTGCTTCCCGAAACACAGTGGAATCTAATGAAAAGCATCATTGTTTTGAAACACCCTGATCTGCTGCCAAAAGAGCTACTGTTGTATAATCCTTAATAGCAGGTTAGAGTGGCAGTTGCTCCTCGGTTTGAAATTGGTATGTGGCAGGATGGCTTCCCAGTTCTCTCTCTGGGGATGGCACGTCTCATCTTGTTCTTCCCTTTGGGATCTGTGACTCACACGGTGTTCAGCTGTCCTGAGTTGGGAATAGACCCGAGAACAGGCTTGAACATCAGTGGTGCTACTTAGGGGTGACAACCTGAAGGGAAGAGAAACTGGCAGTCTCCCTTGAGAATGAGGAGCAGTGCTCTGTCTGCTGAGTACCAGGGATTACATTTGTCTCTTCTTGCCAGCACATTGTTCTGATGTTAAAAAAAAAGAGTTGGAATAAAAAAAATTATCTTGACTTTCATTTCTGATTTGCAGAACTCAGTGTGTTCACTTCCATGCTGACATTTCTGCCTTTTGTGATCTTTATGTTAACCTGCAGCTTGGCTGGCATGCTGTCAGGCTTCATCTGTGTAGCAAAGATAATATTTGCAGGTACCATTCAAACATTGAGTTCCTGCTGTGGTGGGCATTGGCATCAAACAAACCACCCAATTTTCAGCTAAAGCAAATCTACGAGAACTCTGATAAATATTTTTTAATAAATAGACTATAAATAATTTCTATAGGGTGGACTGTATTACAGCAAATGGGTCAAATTCATCTCTAGTTTTTAATCTTTCAAGACTCTGGGCAACTAGAACAATTGCTTACGGGAAAAACAATGTGAGTAAAGTATTTGAATTATGTTATGTGTTTCTTACTGGAATTTAACAGCTGGAAACAAAAGGCAGTGAGAACATCTTCATAGCCAGGTCCATGCTTGCCTTTGGCAGGTGCTCCGTTGGAGAGCAGTTTGGGAACCTCTGTGGCAGAGGCTGCCGCAGGCTGCTGAAGGCCTTTTCCCAGGGAAGTGAGTTTCCCAGGGTGACCAGGGTGCACAGTTTATGTTGGTGTTGGCTCAGAAGAGCTTTCATTTATCCATTCACCTTCTGTCCATGTGAAACCAGTCTCTGGAGGTTTCTTTTGAATATTGGTTGTGCCTCAGCCTCATATCCACTGAGACACTGGGGTGTAAGGTGAGGAAGAGTTGCCTGAGGCATGATACTCAGTTTGATTGCCCTGCTGTATAGCTCAGACCATTTGACTTTTCTGCATTAATTCTTGACTCTGTGAAAAAAAGGCTGATTGAAACACCCACACACTTTATTTAGAGACCTCTGATGATGGAAAAAGTATTTCAGAAATTTGTTGTTTTGTAGTTAACTGTCCTCTTTGTTAATATTTTTTGTTTTGGTTGATTTATTTAACTTCCCGTCACGGGGCTTGTTCTGTCATTGCTAGACTGAGAGCCCTCCACAGTCAGGCTGCTTGCCTGTGTGCTAATGCTTCTAGACCATTTTCAAATCGCCTGCAGAGCTACTCTCTGTACACTGGCAGCCTTCCACTCCAGCCTTACTCTCTCTCATAGCATTATTCCTTTCTCAGTATAATCAGTGTCATTCTGAATGGGGACAGCTGGCTGAAGACAGTTTTCCAGCAGAGTTTGTGTCAGTGACAGAGAGAGACATGGAGTCCTGCTTGGTAGTCTTGTACATCCAAGGATCATATTTGACCTGCAGTTGCAGCATTTCTTTGAGAGCTCATGTTTGCTAATTCTTCTCTGTGGCATAGCTCTTGTGCTTCTGGGTCAAGTCTCACATTCCTTAAGTATGGTCCTCCTCCTTTTTTTCTAGTGCTGGGAGAATGGGGCACACCAGAGTTAGAGAAGTGGAGAAATAGCATTACCCCAAACAAACTCTCTGTAAGAAGCAGTAAATTGGAAATAACTAAAATGGTAGTTCTGGAAGAGACAGTGAGAAGCATGAGCTACATGGAATGTAGAAAATATGCTGATTAGCTCACTGGAGAATGGAGTTCATGTTTCAAGGCATTAAATTCATTTGCAGATAGATGAGGAGAATGGGTGGTCTCATGGTACTTAGAAAGGGTCAGATTTGAGGTTTGCTCCTCACAGAGCTGCACTTGCAGAGTTCATTGTTTTCCAAATTCTATTCTAACCATCCATAAAATTGATGATAATTAAATAATACATAATATATTTTAATGAACTAGTGCTTCTTGGAATTCCTGAAAGAAGAGAAGTCCTTGGATAGAAATGGATCGACACATGAAGAAACTCACATTTGTGGGTTTTAATGTGTCTAATGCATTTGGGTCCTGGAGTATTGCTGGAGCTCTAGGGACTGCACAGCCACTCTGTGGGTATGGTTGTCAGTAGAAATAGTCTGATTAAAAAATCCATGTAAAATAAGCAGGGTTTTGTTAAATTCATTTTACAACGTATTTGATACCTAGACATTACTTTAGCATCTGGCTTTAAGACAGAGATAAATTCAGCCTGAAATTAGATCAAATCCTGTAATAAATGGCATGAGTAGAATTCTCCTTTCTTATACCTTACCCATTCAGAAATAGCCCATGAGTTACCATCGTCTGTCAGTCAGACCATAGTCAAATGAACATATGACTGGGAATGCTTTACCAATTTCACTAGAAGCACGCTCTTGGAAAAAGCAGCTTCATGATGTAAAGCACTCTGATGGTGTCTGAGAGTAACTGCTACCCCCTTCCTGTCAGAAGAGTCAGAGCCAGTGTCAGAGATTGCAGGCTTGAAGCTAGGACGGTTAGTATTATCCACGGAGCAAGGAGAGTGTTACCAATCTAATGTAATCCTGTGGATCTTTGGACCCCACAAGTGGCACCTGCAAGCTCACTACATGTCTGTGGTTAATCTTAACAGTTCTTAACAGCAGCTCTCTACCTCTTTAATACCCTGTAATCAGTATACAGAATTATCCTGCTTAAAGCCAACCTCAATTACCATGAGGTGAGAGTACACTTTCAAGTGTCTCTTGGAAGTAGTTTACTATTCTAATGTGAAGAATGTATTTTGCCCTTCCTCCCATCATGAACGTGAAGCCTTGCTGTCAGAGAGGCAGCCACACAGAAGTGGAAGATCTTCAAGTGAAGAACTTAACTTTAGGCAGAAAGAGGGGGAAAAAAAGAGTCAGATTTCTGGTTTAGGTCATTTACAAGCATCACTGCTTATCTCTCAAGTCATGGACAGAGTAATTTTCCAAAAGCATCACTAATTAAAAGCACCTTTTGGAAACAGTTTGCTTTTGGCCATCAAGCAGAAGTGCTGGCAGTAAAAGACAAGAGTGGTTTGAATTGTCATCCCAGGGCTGTGGGGGAGAGGGAAGGAGCTATGTGAACTTACGGAGTTAGTGTGTAGGGCTGCGAGTCAGAATAAAATCAGAGTGTCATTTGGCATCCATGCAATCCCTGTGTCTGAGCCCATCAGAAGCCTGCTGCTCTGTGGCTTCTGTCACGCAGAAGTACAGGCTGACTTCTCTGTGTCTGCCAGTTGATGCTGAGTATTGAAATTTGAATTTGTGTAAAAGTATACTGTGCTAGGAACATGCAGTATATCTCCGATTCATCCTGACAGCGCTAGGAACTCAGACTGACTTTTAGCACAGGGACTGAGGAATTAGTACTTCTGCATTTGATTCCCACTTGCTCTGTGTTATTAACTTCTCTGTGCCTTGCTATCCTTAGCTGACAAAATGGGGACAGCACTTCTGCTGCCCGTAAATGTGTTATGTGAACGGGAGTTGGTGAAGTGCTTTGGGATTGCAGGTATGAGAACGGCACTTCTGGTGAGGCCAGGAGCCTGCCCAGCCCCTGCTCGCACAGTGGCACTGGGAGGTGCCATTGAGGGGGATGACACAGTCCTGGCCGCTTTCCACTGTCCATCCCAGAGGACAGGAGGCATGATGCTAACCTGAGTGGATTTCACCTCCTCCGGTGCTAGCTGTCCCAAATGTCTAGCCTGAACAAGGTGCAAGCTACTTCTGCCCTCAGTGGAGGGAGCGGAATGCACCTGGAAAGTGAGTCACTTGCTTTTTTTAACCACCCTTACATGGACAGTCCTCTAAGCTGCAGAAAAGATTGTTTTTCCCCTCCCCTGCTCTATTTGTGAGGCCACATCCTGACCCAGACCAGGAATTTGACACTAATCATGAGCAAGCCAACTCTATTCCTGCTCCCTTTGCTTTTTCCAGTCTTCAGGATTTTAGGATGGTTCGCTTCTCCCTTGCTGAGACCCCACAAAGCACTTTGAGATGGAGCAGTGCTGCAGCAGGGAGCCAGGAGATGCTCTAGGCTCGGCAAGGGCGTAACAAGGCTCGTCTGTACTCCCACAGCCTCTGACTAGACACAAAGCTCTTAAGTAGCGAACATTGGGTGTGATGATTCTCTCTCTTCGCTTTCCACTGTGCACGTACGTGTGTGGGCTGTGCTGCCAAGGTATTAATGATTCTTGAAGCAGAACATGTGAGAAGAGGCAGATGTAGTGCACGGTGAGTCAGTGTGAGTACGCTACAACCTTGGCATAGGTTAGGGATGCTTTTGTTTTCGGCTGTATAAGCTCTCGGAGAATATCCTGGAAACAGCGGGATTGTCACCAGAGTTTTGTTCATCTCTGTGTTTTAGTGTGTGTGCCTCTGATTTGACATTGCATCATCAAAGTGTCGAGATGAACTCAGAAAAAAAAAAAAAGGCAGTCAGTGCATTTAGCATGAACATGTCAGGTGTTATCAGATGCAGAAATTTCTAAATATTTGCTGACCAAAAAAGATTTAAAAAGTAATAGTAAAACTTGAAGAGAAATGTTTCAGAACATTTTATTTAATTTATATGAGTATTTGAAAACAATACACTATGGATAATACTTGAAATCATCCAAAATCTGACAAATGGACTTAATTCAAAATATAAAAATCTCACATTCTTTTGAACCAAGACATATGTGCTGGGCAACAACTCTGTATCAAAGCTTTGCAGCTGAGATTTAAATACCTTTTCAAAAGGAACCATGTACTATAAATGCTATCAGATTCTTAATTAAGACAGCACAAGCAAGGAGCATGTTTGCAATAAATTATGGGGATGTGTTCTGACATGCTTTATCTATGTAAAGATTTCTATTTTTATGTGAAGCTATTTACAGATTATTGATTTCAAAAATAGGTTTGTAACTAAAGAAAGATGCATCATATTTCAGTTGCTTGGAGTTGAGAATCTTGCCTGGCTGTCTGCCTGCTCTCTTAGATGTTTATTCCTGTGGCTTACAAGTGTATGGAGTGATTCTGTCCTTCTTATTTTTCTCCCTTTATTTGGAAGAAGGAATTTGTATTCAGGGACCAGGTCCCAGGTTTCTTACCCTCGCAAGCAGGCTGATTTTTATGCCTTTGAAGCACAGAATAATTTCATTGAGGTCCATGAGGCTTTTTGTGTGAGTAAGACTTTTGGGTGGTGAAGATCCCTCTCAATATATTTTGTCAGTTGTCACTGTTTTGTTTCAGGGCAGCAAGCTGTTGTCACAGTGTCAGTGGAGCCTGCTAAGCTGTAAGCCTGCCTTGGAGTACGTGTAATAGAAACCTTCAGCGTAATTTTTTGTTACTTAATGCTGTGTGAACATTAAAAGAAATATTTAAATAAATCAGAGCAAAGCCTGAAGGTAGAAGTAATATTTTTCATTAGAGGAACCTTTAGAATTTGAAAACTCATGCAAGTTTGTGTACCCAAGAGCCTGTCTATTTTTTCCAGCCATGCCAGTTGGTCTAATAAAAGATACTGCCTCTGTCTACAAACCTTGTCCTGCCTGCAAACTCTGTTCATTGCATCTACAGCAAAATACTGCTGGATTATTAAAATAATTCAGGGCTTCTTTGCTTGATTATGGAAACTCACATTTTTGTGGTTTCCTCAAGTCTCAGCTTTTTGAATCCCAAGACACAGACACAAAATGATGCTGTCTGGTTTCATCACATAGGAGCTCAAACTGCTTCACTGATTCCTCATTTTAGAATGCATATTATAAAGGTAGCCTGCTAGAATTCTTCTGCCATCTGGATTTTAGGGTATTTTGTAGGATACTATTGGTGTATACTATCAGCTGTCTGGCATGGATGGCCTCTGGAAGCAGTCCTGTCTTAGTACCTGTGTCAGCATCTGATGTGGTGGTGTGGTGATGGGATGCAGAAGAAATGGGAAGAAGAGGCTGGCAGAACAGGAAGTCTGGCATGGGCTGTGGGTGTAAATCTTCAAATCTTGCTACATGTCTGGCTGGGTAAGCAGAATGGTGTACCCCTTCTAAACAGCAGGAAGCTTGGATTTGAACTTGTTTGGAAGACCTGGACCCAGAGCTGTCTAACGATCCTAAGGCCAGCCATGCAACGGTTTTTTCAGAGCTGTTTAATGTGCCTTTTAGAGCCCTTCAATGAGCACGTCTCTCGGATCCGAATCTAAGAGCTCTAGGCTAGTAGCTTTAAAATAGACCAAGGTGGTGATGATCTGGACCATCTTGAAATATCCATGGGGTAGATGCTTTTCCACCCTCAGAGAGCACAAGCCCTTTCTGTAGTTTGCAGTCTTAGGGTCTTACCAGATCACTCCCTCTGCTGCATGTCTTGGCTGCGTCTGTCACCCTTGCAGGGACACTGCTCCTCTCCCGAGCAGCCCTTGCTGTCCCCGAGGAGCCTTGCTGCAGGCAGTGCCCTGCCTTCCAAGTGAAATGGGAACAGGTCAGTGCTTGAGGGGTGTTAAGTTCTGTGTCCTGTGCTGCCTCCTGTCTGCCTTTGGGCACGGCTTAAATAGATAGCTGGTAATTACTTGTAAAGCCCTTAGTGGCTGTGGCTGGGGCTATTTTGGAAGCTGATTCTCCCTGCATGCCCTGTTGTGGAAGTTGTGGCTGGCTGGAATGGCCTGTCGCCCTCTCGCTGTGGTGACCTCCTCTCCTGGGTGTGTTGCAGGGAGTTCAGGGGGAGAGCTCTCAGCAGTGGCATGCAGTCTCTTGGGCTGCCTGCCAGGGCCTGAATTTGGTGACCTTTAGGATGTGGCAGAAGATGCATTTGTAAACCTTGGTTATAATAACTGGGAGACAAGCAGAGAATGCTGGAGGAGGAGGAGGAACGTATTTTTTACAGACAAGCTGTTGGCTCTCTGTTTGATGTTTATGACCAGCAGCTAGTAGGTAAATATACTGAGAAGTGCTGTGACAATTGGAACTGTTGCTCTTTAATAAAATTTTAAATGGAAAAATTATACAGATTTCCTTGAGGAGCATGTGTGTGATGCTGAGAGCGCTGTGACTTCTAACGCTGGATGGAACACTTGCTCTCTGCTTTGCTGGAATCATTAAATTCCCTTCTGTAAAATGAGTGCAGTCATATTTTAGAGGTGTCCAGATGTAGTTGCTGTGTCACTACCCATGTAGTTTGCGGGTGGATTTGTTTCTTTTAAGAAGAACAAACAAGCCAAGGCCAGCAGTCCAGCAGTTGTGTGGGTTACACAAGAATGTGGTTTCATGTAATACCTAATTTGGTATCACTGTGGGTTGTGTCTCCCACCATGTTCTCCACACCACCTCTAATGGCAGCGTTGTGGCAGGTTGAGCTGGGTTCATCCTGGGTTCAGCTGACCAGTGGAGAACTGCTCAGCCTTTCCTCACCTTTGGTCAGTTGGTTTTGATAGGTGAGGACTTGGACTGGTGATCTGAACTGACCCACCATGGCTTCATCACCCCCACCTGGTGCCACGGAATGCAGCAGGACATGTGTCTGGCTGGAGGAGCAGGCGAGCAGGATTGCCCCACCGTGCTAATAACAAAATTGGGAAAGGTGCCCCTCTTTCCTCACTGCAGGGCCTTCCTGATGAGAAGGACTGTCTGTGGTTTGGTTGTGGCAGCCAGCACTTGAGAAGGGGTGCTCATGTTTGTGAAGATCTGCTGGTGAATATTTGCATCGCTCATGTTACAGGTTTGCAGTGTGTTCTTGCTCTGCCTGAATGTGTCTGACCTGCAGAGGACAAAGGATCATCTTTCTACTTTCCTTCCAATTGTTTCTGCTAATTTAGCATCAGTTTGAAGCTTTGTCTTTGCTTAGAGATCAAATGGCCAGGGACAAGGCTCTTTGTTTTCACTCTGTGGTAAAAATGGCAAGGTCAGTCCCAGTGGGGATTGTAGGGTTTACACTGCTGAATTTATCTCATGTATTGAGGGTAGGTTTTCCATCACCTACAGCTAATGCATATTGATAACTCTAGCATCAAAAAATACCCTTTTTCAGCAATGAAAACAAGGTCTCTGTTTGTAATGGCATTTTCACCTCAGTGGATAGAAATATCTTTGCAGCCATGTAGAACAGCCTTCCCAGCTCTCTGTTTCAACATCTCAAAGAGCAGCATCTTACTTAACCTGCAAACTCAGATCATTCCACTGGTACTTTGCAAGACTTCCTGAGTGGCACAGGAGTTCCATCATACCAGGAAAGAGGCAACTTTCTGGTGAAACAAACCTTGAACTTAAGCAAGCTTTTCTTTTCTATCTCTATCTCTTTCAGAAATAAGTAAGCCTTTGAAGATGACAACTTCATGGAGCGACCGACTCCAGAATGCAGCAGATCTCCCTGCAAACATGGATGGGCATGCTCTGAAAAAGTACCGCCGGGAAGCCTATCACCGGTAAGCCGTCCGTGCAGCTCCAAAACCAAGCATAACCCCCACATTTCTTGGTTTTTTTTGTTTTTGCTTGTTGGTAAAACATGAAGGTTGTTCTTACCTTCCTTGTAGAAGTGTTGGTAGAAGAGAGCTTAGAAGATGGCACAGTATTGGCCTGCAGGAGTTTGCAAACAGCTGAGTTGAGATACATGTACTAGAGCAAGAGAGGATATGCTTCTTAATGCAGTCAAGAGATTAATCAAAGTCACATTTTGGATAGAAGCTTTCAAGTCAATAAATACTCAGTGGCAGGGGTTTTATAATAATTATTGCAGTGCACACTGGGAAAGCAGAGCCTCAGACACTGGAATGCACAAATACAAAAAAGGAGGAAATCAAGTGGGATCTAGTGTGATTAATTGTGTGACCACAGGAGTACGCAGGAGCACTAGGCAAGGGCCCAGCCTTTTCACTGATAGGTGTATCTAAAACCACCTTTGCTGTAAAACAATTACAGTAAGTGAAGAAGATAGAGTTCAAAATAAAAGGAATGTTATCACTCTTACTTTATAGTTTGGGAATCAAAGTGCAGGCACTAGGTTGTTTTTACAAGATCCCATTGGAGGTTTGGTTGAGCCAAGAATTCAGTCTAGAGCTCTCAAGGTTCCAAGCATAGAGCATAAAAGACGGATGAAGTCTGTATCCTTACCAGATGTCTGGACTGTTACAGAGTTAAAAACAACAGCATCTAGTAATTGTCAGTATTCCGTTTGTGGGAGGTGTATCTTCAAAGTTTAGCTTGGTTATTTTGAGAAGTCATACAGTGTGATGATCAGAGGATATTCAGCAGAAGGGGAAATGTATGTCTGATGTAGAAACAGAAAAAGAAGTCAAGTTTCTCAACCTCATGCTTAAATGCCACGTTGCATTTGTGATTCACATTGGTGGTATTTCTGGGGAAGTGCTTTGGAAGTGTTAGATATCTTTTGATTCTCCAAATGGAATCTAATTTGAGAAAAACGCCTTAGTGCATCATATGATAGGCCAGGTTGTCCAAGTTGCAGTGTCCAGGGCTAAGTCATGGATCCTGTGATGTGTTTCCAAAGCTTTCCAATTTCCAATGAATATGTTTGAGCAACATGTCTTAAGTGGTGGCATTATTTGAATCTCTCTGTCAGCTGGTTTGTCAGATATGGAAGCATTTAATGAATGCAACTATATATAGCATGTAAAAAGAGAGGGATTTTATACCATTCCCTTCAAAAATCTTCACCTTGTTGCAGTCATTGACAGGTTTACCTTTGTGTCATAAATTTACTTAAAACTTCAGCTGTGTTAATCCTGATTCAGGCTGATGGAAATCAAGTCAGAGTAATGCTTATATTTTTTTTCTAAGTATTTCCTTAACATTTGTTATGGTTAAGTGCTGACAGTTTGCTAGATGTTGTACAGGATCCAAAGGAAGTCGTGCTTGTCTTTAAGAGCTCATACATTCAAGTTCTCATCATGTTTACCCTTACTTGTGTAAGAAATCCTTACTTTCAGAAAGAATTTCCTTATGGAAGAGGAGAGTGCAGTCATATAAAGGGGGGTTTCCCACTAGGAGCTGGGATCTGGTAGTCCAAAATAAGTCTGGTAAAGTTTAAGTACCTGTTTTTAGAATCTAGAAATGTCTTATACAAAACGTACTGAGCAGAAATGCTGCTACCATCTCAGATTTTCATGGAAAGCACAACATAGGAAATACATTAAGGGGAGGCACATTTTTGTTTTGGAATTGCTATCCTCTTTCAAGGAGAGAGAGAGAGGGAGGGAATGGGAGAGAATGAGAGAACCTGATGCCAAGACTGTAGTATAAATCTGTGCTATTAATGGCTTTGGTATACCAGTTTCATGGGAGTTATTTTGATAATCCAGTATTGTGAGAATCTGAAACAACCTCGTTCCAGAGGCAGTGTTGTCAGATTTCTATTTCTGGTGCTTTTCGTGGTCACAGTGTTAACAGATGTGATGTTACTTTAAAAAGTGCAAACTTAACACGATAGAGTATGACTGAAGTTATTTCCCCTTGGTGTTTGATATTATATTTTTTAGTGTTTTATTAATGCTTCAGGTGCAGAATATGTGTGCTGGTCACTGCCATGAGCTGTAGGATGTAAATTTGTTTCACTAGGGTCCAGGTATGCTCTGACTCTTGGATATTGCTGAAGCACTGCAAATTTTGTGAAAAAGAGAAATAGAAAATACAAGGTCTGATTGTCAAGGTTATTTTCTTTCTTATTTTTCTTCTCTTTGTTTTCTTTCAGTCTTTTTTTCTCTTTTTTTTTCTTACTCCAGCGACTAAATGAAAAATCCTTGAAAACATGAATCTAAAGTGACTTAGAAACAAAACCAGTAAGAGCCCTGAATTTAAACCTTTTACTTTTTTGTTACCTTAAAGCCAGCCAAAGCTATTTTATGGGTCCAATCTGAAAGGCTGGATCAGCTTGGCAGCTGCACCACATTTACAGATGAGCGTAAGTGGGACTAGTTTTTATAACCTATGTTGAAAGCCTAGTTGAGCTCAAAGTCATTCCTTGGGATTTTCTAAATGCTGCTAGTAATGCCTAGTTTTCTGAAGTGTGAAATCTAAAAAACTTGTTTCACTGTTTGTTTGCTTCATGCTTACTGAAATACCAGTGGAGATACCTAGACCAATCAATTTAACATTCTCGTTCTCATGAGGTACACCAGATTGGATATGCTTGAATTGTAAATGAATTCAGATGAAATAAGGGGAAAAGTTTCCAAAAGCAGAATAGTTTACCTTAAAAAAGATATATAAATGTTCTTGTGGCCATGAAACTTTAAAATACATTTTTTAAAATTATCTCTGAAGATGCCATTCTAATAGTCATAATTTACTGCAGTCATTCTTACTTAGAATGTGTTTTTTCAGGTGCTGCACTTCTAATTGTATCGTAATTGATGGATGGATGTTCAACATATAATAATTGTTGGCAGAAGTCCCAGTTGAGACTGGTTTAACTGGTGTAGTGCATACTGACTCAGAGTATGATGACTATATCGTAATCATATCTGGATTGTCTTGCCATGGGCAAGACATGGGCAAGAATGTTCAGAATCAAATTTTTATAGCTATAGAATCAGAAAAATCTGTTGGGTTGGAGAAGTGGTGGGGTTTTATCTTCAGGGTATTTCTGACAGCTTTAATGGAAGCTCTTTGTTAGCTGGTGTTGCTGTCAGACCTTGTTGCTCAACACTGCTGGCACCTGTCGGAGGTGAGGTCTGAAGATGAATTAATATACAAGCTACATGTTACTCATTCTCTAGCAGAGGTCACTGGTAAGAGGATCCTGCATTACTATGCTGTTGGCAGCACACATTTTAATTTGGAGATAAAATGGCTGTGTAGTTCTTGGGAGGCTTTCCTTGGTGTGTGTGGTTGTGAGGCCACCTCCCTCGTGTGCTGCTTGTTGACTTTTCCGGGTAGAGGATAATCACTAGATCATTTGTTCTGGAGGAGTACTGTCATTTAATGTGATTGTAATTAGGCAAGAACTAGGTTGACTCTGAGCCACCAAATTGCCCTAGTGTCTATTTTTTAACTTGGAGTGAGCACTTCTAGGCACCCTCTGGATTATCTCACATAGCTCTTTAGGGTTTAAATAGCAACCACATCTAGTTAAAGCAAATAATGGAAAAAGTTGGTGTTCAATCCACTCTTGTTACTGACAGTTACCAAGATCCCGGAAACAGGTATTTGCACTTATATTTATTTATCTGTGGTTTTGGCTTAACGGAGCAGTAAGGCTGAAATGGCCTTTTTGTTAAACATACTGGCTTTGGGATGCTTCTACCATTTTGCATCAGAATAATTTGAGACTTCTCATCCTGAATGTGGGGTTTCTGTTGTTGTTTTAATTGTTGGGCTTTTTTCTTGCTCTCTTGTTTACTGGCTAGTGCAGGGCATGTGGCATCATGATTCCTAATCCTAATTCTCCTGCTGACTGCTGATAGAGTATTGAATAAGTTGCTTCATAGCTTTGTACTTCGGTTTGCTTTCAGAGCACCTTATGGTGGTGATATAAGTGATTTTAGCTGTTACTTTACACTGAGATCCTGGATTAAAAAATTGTATATACTTTAATAATGACAAAGCAAAAGGATTGCCAATTGGTTGTTTTGATTTCATGGATTAAAGATGTACTTTAGCTTGTTCAAATTTGTAGACTTTGGGCTATTCACTGCTAATCTTGTTTCTTTGCTTTATTGTTACTGGATCATCAGTGATTGCAAACAGGTGGAAGTGTTGTATAAACAAGGCTGTGAGACTAGAAACTGTTCATCTGTTTGGGTGGCTATATTTAAAGTCGCTTCAAAATGGTCAGTTCATTGTGGTGGAAAATTAGAACAAATCTGTACCAGTCTGAAAGTGCTCTTTTCCTCAGACACATTTGGACAGGTGATGTGTGGTGTTTCCATGTACTGGGTGGCTCTGGAGGCTCTGTTGGCCGTGGTCTGTCCTCGTGTGTCCGAGCAGCCTCCCTGGACCTGTGTGGTGGCATGTGTGTGACAGAGGGCCGCGTGTGGCTCTCTCTGGTTTGTTTTAGTGCTTTAGACATTGGAGGAGGGAGAGGGAGTGTCGAGTCTGCAGAATGGGTGAGCGTACTAAAAAGCACTACACTTGCCAAATTAATAATAAAGAAATTGCATTGTAAATGTCCCATGAGCCTTAGCTTTAATAGTTTCAGGGAGCCGACGAGTGTTATTTTGGGATGGAATCCATATGTGAGCTTCTTGGCACTTTGCTGTTGCCTGGGAAGAAAACCCAAACAATGAAAACAGAAATGGCCAAGGCTATCTCTTTGCATCGGATTCCTGCTGAATTTCAGGGGGAAGTGCTCTTGGTTGTGTTTTTGGATACAGCCTCATCATGCTTTGAAGTTCCAGTCATTACTGGATTTTCCAGTTTTATGTCACTATAATTGTGCAAGTACAGTTAGACTTGTGAAATTGTTGGGCTTTGTGCTGGAAATGTTACTAGAAGTGGCCAGGGAATTTTTATGCCCGTCTTTTATTTCCAGTCTGATACTGTTTCATCCCCTAAAGTTATCTCAAGACCAAATACTGTCTCTAAATACGATTACAAATATTCAGAATATTCATCTTTGGTTGAAGAAGGAATAAAATATAACTCTGAAAATCTAGAATTAAAAAATAAGACCAAAATGATATGATGAAAAATAATATATGGAATGGTCAATACCTGCCTAAAGAGGCCAGACTTAGCAAAAGAACTATTTAATTGGTTTTAAAAATTTAAAGCAGTTTATTTCTTCTCTAAGGCAGCTACCAAAACATCCAGCACCCAAAGATGAGACATTTTGATAATATGGTAGTAACTTCTTTCGATTGCTCACATGCTTTGTGCCAGATGAATATGGTCAGTGGGGGAGTTCACTGCTGCTGGTGGAAGTCACCTGTGACCAGAACTGTGATGTCATGCGGTGACACAAGTCCCCAGGCAGACCACATCTGGGGACTAGCTGGTCATACTGAGAACATCGAGTTGTTGTAACAGTAGAGGGGGGTTTATTTCATTATTTGCCTTTTTAAAGAGGCCACAGGGAACTTGGGCATGGGAGACTATTAAAAGCTAATCCATTTAGTTCCCATTATTTCTTTTTAACTCTCTAGCGTATTAAAAAATGGAAATTGTCCATGAAGTGAAGATTAACCAGAGTTCCTAAACCCTGAGTAAGCAGGAATCTGGGCCTTCTGGCTAGTTAGTCCCCGTTTTGTGGTTGGCTCAAGCCCAACTGTCCACCACAGGCTTTTTTAAACACACGTGTAGATCATGCTTAGCCAGCTCCCACTGTATTTGCTGTTCTGCTCAGCTCTGTTGCAATTTTCTTTGTATTTATTTAGTTTCCAGTGAAACATACTGCCCAGAAAAATGCTAATTGCTGCAAGGCATTTCTAGAAACATTTGGAAAATTATTATAAAGTGCTCTGTTCCAGAAACCTTGCCTCACATTGTTCATTTTCATTTTCTCACTATGAGGAATTGTGAGCCATGTGCCAAGTTCCTCCTTAATTGTAAGGTTCTGTGCATTTTGTTTATTTTGTTGGTCAAACTACAAGACTCTTATACACACAAATTTCATTCAGGGCACACAATTATTTAGAGATTTTGCACAAATAAAATAAAATAAAAACATTTCTCCCTCTCTGTGTTTGCTCCTCTCCAGTGTTACTTGAGAAGAGTTGGGATTTAGGTTCCTGCTTCAGAATTGATTGACAAGAACAGTAACAAAACCAAGATCAGTTCTCTTGTGGAAATATAAAGGACTATGAATTGCAGAGTTGAGGCTATCAGGGGTCTGTGACTCTCCTTATGCATGCTCAGCAGTTCCTTCTTCCTTGCAATACAACACATTTTTCTCTTACCCTGCACAATTCATAGAGCTCAAAAAGAAAATAAACACTGTCATCATTGAGAGCTGTCTGCTGAGGCCAAGCTGCAGGGTTTAATTTTTGAGGAGGAGCTCATTTGAGAGGAAGCATGCTTCAAGGTTTCCATAAAACAGCTCTTCAAGTCCAGTCTTCCAAAGGTGGGGATCTGTGCCAGGCTAAGCCACCCCAAGTCCAGGTGCTGCTCCCCCAATCCCAGCTGTGCTCAGGGAGCCCATGGAGCTGGAATATGGTCCCTCAGCTGCCTTCCCCACATGCTCCACACCTTGTGTTGCTTCAGCCACACTGCACAGGGAGTCCAAAATGCAGGAGACTCACGGGGATATTCCTCAGAGCGGAAATGTAAAGCTTGGGTTTTCATCAGGAGGAAAGGATGAAGGCAGTAGAAAGGCAGTGTCCTGTTTAGGGAGATGCTCTGGGTGCATGCAGGTGTGGAGCTGGGTTTAGGCAATACCCACCTCTGCCTCTCAGCACGAGGAATGCAGAGGGTGTTCTCCTGCTGTGCCTACAGTTTGTTTTGTCTTACTGCCCAGTGCTGTTGGGTTTTTAGATCAGCTTAAATTTTAACTCCAGTGCTCCCAGTTAAAGTGACTATTTTCTGAATGGAAAAAACCAAATTCAGGGGAAGGGAGAGTGTGATTTCTTCTGATTCTGGCAAGTGGAGAAATTATTCTACATTAAAACTTGCTTGCTTAAAAATGTTAGATCATTGTAGTTTTCCTCTTATTCTGACATTGTTTCTACTGTTTGTAGTCTGGAAGCTTCTTTGATTTTTGTTCATCTGGATGAGCTGTAAAAAACTTGTTGTTTCATCCTTTTCTTTCAAGACCAGAGGATCTTTTCCCTCAGGTGGTTGAGGTTCTTAGGGCCCTCAGGTTGCTCTTGCTTTATAGTCATTAAAACAACTCTTGTCATTTCTCTGTAGCATTTCTTCTGAGGAGATGTTACCTTTTTGTGTTTGTAGCTAACAAACACAATGTCAGGTTGGCTGGGGCTTGGAGCAACCTGATCTGGTGAAAGGTATCCCCTGCCCATGGCAGGGGCTTGGAATGTGATGATCTTTAAGGTTCATTCTAACCCAGACTATTCTGAGGTTCTATGATTTGGTCAGTATTCTTGTAGTCAGGCTGAGTGTACCTTCAATTACAATTTAAGAACAGCTTTGAAATGGGCTAAGTCTGCAGCTTCTGGGAAGCACCTGGCTCTTAGAAACTGTCCTAGAGATTTAATCTCCCGCTTTTAATTTCAGTTTCTAGGACACTGCAGATATTTACTACGTTGAATAAAACCCTGAATTAAGCTGGTCAGTTTCTGGGAGTAAATATTTGTAAGTACCTACTTACTCCCTTGTGTCTAGGGGAGACTGTTCATGGGAGATTTCTATATCAGGATTTAAAGTTGAGGTCCTGAGTGCCTACAAAATAAACCAATATCTCCCTGGGCCTTCACAAGAGGAGTGAAATTGGTTCTTTTTTTTTTTTTTTTTTTTTTTGCCACTCTTTAGTCTGCATTTAATCTGCTAAGGCATATGCAAGTTTGAATTGATTAAAGTGTTCTCATTTCCTGTCCTGAATATGTTGTGTAATAGCCTTCTTTAGCTTTTTAAAATATTTGCTCTGTCTCACTGCAGCACTGGTGGGTGAAGTAATTACCACATCAGATCAGTTGGTAGGATGCCTTGAAATCTGCCAGGTTGGGGTGTGATTAGACCCTGCCAGTGCAGTTTGTAGGTCACAGGCAATAAGTGCAAATTGGTGGAGAAAGAGACATCTTCACCGGCTGTTACCAAAGGGTGCTGCTATGGTAATTTTCATGTTTCAGTCGAAAGACTTACTTTGGAACAAAAATATACTTATGGGTGCTATTTGTTTTGTTGTTTAGAAAACTTTTCCAGATCTCCAGTATCAAGGGATGTTGGTTTTGGGTTCAGTTTGTAAATACTACAAAAGCAAGGGATGACAATCTGTCAGAGGTTTAGAGATCTTTCCACAGTTTTTGGTCAGTTCGGTGTCATCATCGTCTAGATACAGGCCGGCTGGACTGGAACAGATCTCTTGGGTCACAGCTCCATTGTTTCTGCCTCTCACAGGCACTGTCTTATTACCCTGTTTATAAGTGCATTCCGCTGTGTCTTAGTATTTGGGGGTTTTGTCCTCGTTTGGGAAATTTACCAAATGTTGCAGTTCTGAAATGATCTTCTTTAAATTTCCCTTCTTACTCCTATCCTCTTCAGACAGTCAGAAAACTGCTGCAGGGATTAAGCCTAAATACAAGAGCAGAACTGGACTCTGCAGGTTAGACAGAAAGTGTTGCTAGTGTCTCCTGGAGGTATGTTATTCCTTCTTAAAGCTCTGCTTTCTCAGAAACAAGCTGCACAAACATAAGATCAGAAATCAAATATGTGCTTGAATTAGCTAATAAATAATGTTTCCTGGCAGCAGCAGCAGAACGTAATCATATGCATTATACAAAATATCAGACTGTATTTAGTACTAAATAGCGCTTCACACTGGTCTCTTGTAAATCAGAGCTGTCTCGATGTTAGAAGACAAACACAGATTTAAACTGCAGTTTTGGATAATTTGCTCCACCTACTCAAAAGCTGGCTATTTCAGGAGAGAATTTTAGTGAGTTACGAGCCCATCTCATATTTCCAAAAGGCATTTCTTTACCAGTTTCCAGTGTCCATCCCATCACTTTGTCTTCTTTAGGTAATACATAAATCTATCAGAAAGGAGCGTCATCTACAACCTTCAAGGCCCCTTAGTGACAAGCCCCATTGTCAAAGGCAGGCACCTTGCCAGGAAACAGTGACTCCCAGAGAGAGTGTGCAAGGTTAGGGGGAAAGGATACTACTGCCAGAGAAACTGTATTCCAAGTGGATTTGTGTGGAACAACAACAATATCCAGTGACTGGTTAAATTAGCCACAGATGTGTTTTCTAG
This sequence comes from Corvus cornix cornix, assembly GCF_000738735.6. NCBI lineage: Eukaryota > Metazoa > Chordata > Aves > Passeriformes > Corvidae > Corvus > Corvus cornix. The sequence continues at coordinate 12,489,835 of NC_046336.1, forward strand.
AACACTGTCCAAGAAGATATACCCTACGTTAAGGCTTGGTTCAGACATAATGATCTTCTGAAGTCAAATCAGATCCAAGCAAAATTGCATGGGTACCAGGGAAGCTTTAAAGGAATTCTGTAATGTGATTCAGACAAGTAGATGAATCAGACTGCTGGGAACTGAACAAGGAGCACGTCGGTGAGAGATGAGGTAAGAGGACTGCACAGCAGCCTGGTGTGAGCAGTTTGCTGTTAGAATCCGGGCTGTGGCGGATTGACAGGGCTGGTGGAACGGGCGCGTTATGCCGGCCACCTGCCCGGAATGTGCGTGCGGAGCGGGATCTCCCCGTGGCTCCTTCCAGCCTTTCCGAGTGTACGAGAGCTCGGCTCTGCACTTGCCGTCTCCATTGTGTCTCGCTGTCCCTGTGCCGCGCCTCCGACCCAGCAGCACTGCCGATTCCGTGTCCTAGGAGGATAATCACTGTGCTGAGGGCAGTGTGCTTATTGAATGTTTGGAGAATTTTCACATGCTGAAATCAGAGTACAAGGGAAGGCTGTGGGACTTTCCTCATACGGGAGAGTTTTGTCTTGGCATCACAGCACAAGCAGTGCATGGGATTTCGGTCTGAGATGGGTGTTGAAAAGCTCGGCTTCCCTCCCACAGACAAGTTCTGACTCTCATTTTTAAAGTTCAGATAAGGCAGTCAGTGAAGAGAAGTCCTGTTGAATTGCAGATCTGCTTTATGCTTTAAAGTTCTGGGGAAACATAAGCAGCTTAGTTACTGTCGTAGTTGGAACAGGAAGCAAGAAAAGCTTTGGTTGTATTCTCTGACCTATTTCTTTACCGTGTTATTTACTGGAACTAAATTTGATATCATGTATTAATGTTGTCATCTAAAAGGGCCTGGAAGTATTCAGCCTAAATTCTCTTTGTAATCAGCATTAATGGTAAAAGTGGAATTTTCAAAATAGCAGTTGGCAAGTTTCAGAGGAGTTATAAATAAAAAGAAAAAATTTCACAATAGAAATGGCATGTATTGTGTATGAAAATTTTTCTCAGTTGCTCTTTTTCAGAGCTTTATTAAATGTTTTTAACGGTGTTGGTGAAAATGTGAAAATGGATCTGTTTGGGTTTGCTTTGAATTTCCAGATATAGTTCCAAAGAGGAGTCAAGTGCTGTGAATTTATTCACAGAAATATTATTGTATTTTATTTTCCTTGTTACTTCTTAGTAATAATTTGTTTTAATCAAGCAAATTATATTGCTTTGTATCTACTGCTTCCAGTTTCATGTCCTTTGAGGTCTGAATTCTGCTTCAGGAGATTTTGCACTTCTATTCTTAGGAATTTTTGCAGGTCACATGCAAGGCCGTGTGTGTGTGTGCATGCATGCGTGTATGTCTTTGGACAGCATACCAATAATTAGAATAACTCTGCAAAGTCATGGCTTTGCTTCAGGAGAACTTGCAGAAAATGAGACTTGCCTCTGTTTTCAGGTATATTTGCTGATCTTGATCCATGAAAGCCAGACATCCTGACAGTGGCAGAACGTGTTTGTTCTAAAATGTGAGTATTTTGAAAGTGCTCGTACCTGTGGTGATATTTCTTCTCTCTTTTCAGGGTCTTTGTAAACAGAAGTTTAGCCATGGAAAAGATAAAGTGCTTTGGTTTTGATATGGACTATACACTTGCTGGTGAGTATCTTAATTGTTTTGAATACTGACTTAGTTTGGAATATTGCTTCTTGCTGAGCAAAAACCAGCAAAAAGCTGATTGGGCTACTCCAGTTAACAGGTGCTTCATCTATTAGTAAATGTATCTTTCACTATTCGTTGCACTTTTATTTTAGGTATTTCCCTTAAATTTGTTATCTGCAAGCTGTATTTCGTCACAAGCCATGTTACTGTAGTACAGTTTCAAGTGATTGTGGGTGTGAAGAAAACCAAAGCTTAATAAGTCTAATTGCTTCCTTAGATTCCACCGTGTTTTGACAATGCCTCTTGTGCATGCCTGGCTTTGAGTAACAGGGTGATTTCTTTTGTCCTTTGTAGCAGGCTACACCTTTGGCCCGCAGGTTCTCCTGTGTCCTGGGAGGGTCATTTTTGAATAGGTTTTCTTCTTTCCCCTTCCTGGGTTAGCCACATCAGTGACTCATTTCAAGAAGAGGTATGGCACGGGGAGTGCCTTGTGTCAGCTGAATGAATTAATTTGGAAAGCTTTGTCCATTCTTTATGACAGATAAGCTTTGGGAGGTTGCATAAGATCTTTTGGTTTCATAAAATTATTTGCATGACTTATCCATCTTTAGATACTCAACAGGCAAGTTCCCTGAGACTTTTGATGAGAGGAAATAAAACTACAATTTTCCTTATAGTCAGACTTTCATGTTATGTATTTTAAGGAAGGAAAAGATAAAAAGCTCACTTCCACTTTCCTAGGTTATAGTGTCACATGGGCTGTAACTGAAGATGTCATGTACAATCCTGTCTTCTTTCTCATTACCACTTCCAAGGCTATGGATAAAAAGTTCCTATCACCAGTAATATTTCAGTTTAGAGTTGTTGTGTATATGAACTGAGAAAATGTGAGGTAGAGTGTCAGGGTCACCTAATAATAGGTTAATGCAGTATGTCAGCTATGGTCATCTGGTTACTGTGTACTGAGAAGGAATGAGAGATGAGTAATGTGGCTGGGGACAGTGTGAAGGTCAGAGCTGGGGTCAGAGGCTAAGTGAAGGGCAGGAAGGTTTCCATAGGTTCATGGTTCAATTGCAAGGAGCAGTTTTGGAGATTGTGGCAGGTAATTGCAGTTTATATTTAGATCAGTTCCTTGTGTTCTTTTATCCACAAGGAAGTCATTACATATAAAAGGTTTAGTTGTTCAACACCTTATTTATACATCTGTTTAAAGTTCTTGCCACTTTTTAAGTCATGAAGTATATCGTTGTTAATCTGTGCTGGATATCACTGCAGGCACGTGCTTTCTGTTTATGTTTCACATCTCTGACAGTCTTGTGGCAGTGCTTTTAAGGAGTGCATGAAAAACACTTGTTCAAGAATAAATGCTTAAAAAAAATTTAAAAAAGAAAAGAAAAAGTTGTGGGTTTCGCTTCAGTAACAGAAAAACAACTTCTGTGCCTTTAGCAAAGGAAGTGGCTGTACTTCCCAAGGACCCAGGTGATCCCAGTGGGGCTGGTGTGGAGCATGAAGTTTGTTGTTAATTTTCATCCTGACAGAAGGAGAACTTCAGCACTGTCCTCACTGTTCATTTTACTCAAATGTTGCTTGTTCCTACAAACACAGAGCAAATGTGTTGTTACCCACAAAATGATGCTTAGTGTGATGGAAGGAAAAAAAAGTGGATGTTTCAAGCATCCTAAAGCAGTACCAGGGACATAAAATCCTGGTGCTTCCCAGGCTGGAAGACCACAGTGCTCCAGTTGAGCAGGCAAAGTCAGTGCATTCAGAGAAGTTGAGTGACAGGGTGTGAGGCAGAAAAAGAAATGGAATGTGGTCTGAGCAGAAAACTGGAAATCTGGACCCCTCTGGGGTAAGCTGCTGTCCAGTGACTTCTTCCATGGTAGAACAGAGATAATAGTTGCAGATCGTTTTACTAGGAGTTGTGAGAATGTAATTAGGTTGGAAAGCCTTTTGCAGATAAAAAGTGTCATGACTGGTAAGTACCATTTCCCCTTTTTCCACTCAAACTGGAAATTAACATATGAAATTACCTGTTTATTTTCTTATGTCTCAGAGTTGTCCTTTCCTCTCCATGTGGGCTTTTATTATCTGACCATTATTTGCTATTTATAGCTTGCATACAAGCAAAAATACTTACTGCAGGGGCTTTAAAGAGTGCAGTGTTAGAATATGATTACAATTATAATAAATTAATTGGAAATGATAATGAAGAAGTGGGACAAGTGAAGTATTACAGTAATATGCTGTAGTTAGTGCATTCATTAGACCCTGTTGCGTTTTCTGACTGGTGTCGTTATCCTTTACCCACTCTTTCACATGGACATGCTACTTGTCTTGATTAAAAGAAGAAAAAAAAACAATGTAAAAAGCCAGTTTATGTGTAATTTAACATCTGGAAATGGTATCTGCATACCAGATGGCGCATGCTGAGCAGAAGCCTTTTGGAGACCATTCAAAACACGTAAATAGGCCAAGGAAAAGAACAGAAGCATCTCCAGTGTCATTAGTTCCTTATCTAGTTTTCTGCATTTGTACTTTCAGGCATTGCTAAGCCACTTTTCTGTAAAGTTTTTTAAAATATCCCAAGCACAATCTTCCTATTCAACAACTGAAGGCAGGCAGAGTCATTGACCCTGCCAAAATCTCTGTGTGCCGTTGCCTTCTGTTGTGAACTGTCACATCAGAAATAGACTGATGAAGTCATACATTTGACATCTCAGAAGAATGGTTATTTTGATACACATTGAATTACCTGTCTTGTAAAGAAGTACTCCTGTCTCTTGTCTCTCTTTCTTCTTTCCAAACCAATGACCACTGGTAGCACCAAAAGTCTTCCTCAGGAGGTGGTTCAGTACCAGAGATGTCAGAATCATTTCATGTATTTTGAACTTTAGAAGCTTGAGACAGTTTTATTCTTGTACCTTACGAGTTTAAGGACACAGACTTACTTACAATAACCATCTTTTCTGTCTAGAATAATCTAATTTTGGTAGGGACCTGGCATTTCCATTTTGAAATCTGTAGTAACAGCTACCATGCACAGGCTGCAGTGATCGTGTTCTACTACCAGCATGTCTGAGAATGTCAGCTTGCCAGCTGAGAGCAGTTTTAGTATTATCATGTTACACTGCACATGAAGTACAATTTCATGTGTTATTTTTTAGAGTAGCATTTCTTAGAGTTATTAAATTAAAGAACCACTTAACTCAGAATTTAGAAGAATTCAAGGCTGTCTGATACAGCATTTCCACAGTGGTTTTGTTCACTTTCTAGTCAAAATTAGGTTAAACTTCGAATTTTTGTAAATAACTCCTGTGTTCCCTGATTGTGCTTCTCTCTTTCCTTGCATAGCATTGAGAAATACTGTTAAGGTTAATGGTTGGGTTGGGCAAACAAAGTCTTTTTGTGTTGAAGAGCCTGAAGCTCTTTCTTTTAGCTTTTTCTTCTGAGAAATGATGGACCTTAAATAGCTGAATTTGTAATCACTGTGATTACAGCTAGAATTGATTTTGACTGCTGGGAAAATAAAATGAAAGCAAATTGAAATAACTCTCACAGGTTTTAGATTTCTTGTTTTCCCATAAAGGATTGTTGTTGTATTCTCATGGGGTGAATAAGATCTCTTACGTGTATGGAAACTCCCAAATGTCCCTAGGTTAACGTTCTGGATACTTTAGTACTAGAGGCTCTGAAGTCTCTGATATGTGTGAAACTGGCTGGCCCCTTCCTATTCAGTCTGTTTGGGAAGCATGTTTAGTACCTAAAATAATGCTTTTTTAAGCTAGGTGTTATGGGAGGCAAGTGGAAGGAGCAGGAAGAATGCAGGGTTTGACTGTGGTTTGTGTGCTTAGTTAAGTAGTTGCTGTTTAAAGTTTGCAGCGACAAACAAGAGTCACAAAGCAAACAAGAGTCATCAGCTATTTCAGCCCTTGCTGTTAGTGGAGGTTAAGACAAGTTTTTGTGATGTTACACAGCCCTTCATTCCCTACCTCTGACCTTGCTGCCTGCCAGCCTGGGAGCAAGGCCCTGCCGGTTCCCTGCGGTGCCCTTGCTCTTTGGGATGCCACGGCATTACAGCCGTGGCTGAATTCGCTGTCAGGGCAGAACTGAGAATTACTGAATGATTCCTGTTCAAATTAGAGAGATTGAAGGTCCTTTCGTAGTTATTTGTTGTGTGCTAAATAGTAGTTTCATTTATTATCTCAATGATTCATCACTGCTTATTCATCCAGCTGGAAGATCAACAGTCACTAACACTTCTGGTCTGCCTGCCTTTTTTTCACCAGTACTGTCAAAACTGCCCGTGCTTTGGTAAAGGAAAATGTTGCATGCAATCCAAAAGATTCACAGTCTTCTCTGTTTTGTGTTTACTGCTAAGTGCAGAAAGTAAGATAAAGGTATGTCAGTGGAGGGTCTTCACTGTGACACTCACCTGAGCCTGAGGAGTCGGTGACATCCATTGGAAATGCAGCAGAGAGAGATTGGTTTCACACGGCATTTTATTTGGCTGCTTCCTACTCACTGTGAGCTACACTTAATTATTAGATCTGGATCCAAATAATGCAGGAGGCCTTGGCATTAGTAGCTCTTAAATGGGACAGGCTGCACAATGAGGTGATGGATAGATGTCCCTTGACAGGAGCAGAGCTAAAGCAGTGGGGTTCCCAAACTGGCTGTAATTTCACACTGGGCCTTTGGCAGATGGAGAGGGATAGTAAGAATTACAAACTCAATTGTGCTTGAAAAGATTCCTCTGTGACTACTCTTCTCTGAAAGTTACGGCCTTGTTGAAAGTTTTATCTTCTGTCTCTGAAGTAGATAAGAGGTAATATCAGTAGACAGGATGCTTTCATTTGGAATGCTTTTCCTGTGCTTAATTCATTGCTGCTTCTGTGTTCTCCAGAAATTGATAATAAAATTATCATTGGCTGCTGAAAACGGTTTCAATAAAAAAGGAGGGGAAATGAGGCTTGAAAAATACTAGGTTTATTGTGTGCAAATGTGATTAATGCAACATAATCTGATTCGAATATAGCTTGTGTCCTGGAAACATTGCCAATTTAATGCCAAGGATTGGTGCACTGCAAAGATTTTATTGCAAAATTGCTTATGCTTTCAGCTTGTAGCATTTCCCTTCTCATCACATGGGAAAGACAGCTTTAGTCTTTCCCAACTTAATCCAAAGTGCAACATGCATAAACAGGTTTTGCCCCTTCCTCAGGCAGGTGTTTGTGTCAAACCCATCCTTGCAATCTGGAAGAGGAAAATTTTTCCCACCTTCATCTTACTTTTGAAATGCTTTTCTTTACCTGTTGGCTCTGGAAAAGATACACTCAGCCAGAAGGTAGAATTGGATTGTTCCTGCATGTGATCTGGGAGAAAGGTGACCGCAGAATTGAGAACTGGTTCTTCAATCCATCTACTATTTTTACTGTAGCTGAGTCTATCAGGTTTCTGTGTTTCAGTTTGTACAACTGAGAAGTGGGACAAATGAAATTGTATGAAAGAATTTCTGGATTGCACAAATGAAAAACAAATTATAAATGTGGGAGTTTTATACATGAAAGATTGAACTGAATACTTAAAAAAACTACTGAACTTGTAATGTAAACAACTACAACGTATCTGAATGTCAGTTCAGGTGTTGTTATTGTCTGGTCATTAGTGCTTGAACTCCAATGCAAATGTTCTAATGAGGCTCTCCTGCTTAGGGTACAGGTTTGCCTTTAGTTTCATCATGATGGAAGGACTACAGGCTTTGAGGCTTTTTTGGGGAGATACTAAGCAGTTTTGCTTCTTTCCCAGTTTGCTGGATAATGCAGTTCTTTGTGTCGTACAGAAACATTGTTGTGGTTGGATAAAGGAATCAGTAGATGTACAGGAGAAGCCTTCCAACTGTCCTGGCCAGGACTGGGAGATGCCCTGACGGTTGCACATCTGCTGTCTGCCTTTTCACATTTGCACATTGCCAGTTTGACAGGTGCAGATTTTGCAGATTTCAGAGGCTGGTTTAGCCATTGGTGTTTTAAAGCTAAGGGCAGATGGAGAAGCCAAATTGTTCCGAGTATGCTTTGAGCTGGATGTCTTTTCAAATACCAGCGCAGTGGTTATTGTCCCTGCTCTCTTTGTGTTGCTGCTCTTCAGAGCCTGACCATTTAAAGCTGTGTAATGAGCAAACGAGGTCTGGAGCTGTGGGATCTCACATGCTGGTGCTGGGAATGAGGAGTGGAGAAAGCATGTGTTGCTTGCTCTGTCCCAGTAAATCACTGACTGACAAACTGCTAATCTGCTGTCTGTGGAGTCTTGAAGAATCAGAGTAATAAACAGAAGCTGCTGAAAGAACGACTCTTCACAGTGTAAGGAAAGTTTCAAAAGCTGCTATATTCTGTTTTCTTGCTCTTAAAAACATGATGATAACACCAAGCTGGGTCAGCAGGCTGTTAGTATACTGAGGCGAGTTCTCGTCTGGCAGGACGAGGAAAATAGGGAGGCATTTTTCAATCTAATCGACCCCCTTATCTAGTAATCTTAATACCACAACAGAAGTACTATTAAGTTGCAAATACCCTTGTGATGACTCAAACAGCTTACTCTGTAGGAGGAACTAAAGCTGAGAGTACAGAAGGCTTTGACTCTGAGATCACATGTGTGCCATTGCTTTGTGAATACCTTATTTTAGCATGCTACCGAAAACCTTCTCTATGTGGCTTCTTGCCAGCATGGGCACTTGTGCTGTATCTAAGCCCAGGTGCACACTGTTAAACAAATGTATAGCCTTGGAGGCTTACTCTCTTCAGTGAAAATGGAGAAAAATAAGAAGCTGGATCTGTTTGGATGCTGATAAACCTAAAAAATGCCTTAGATATATTGTATTAATGACTACTATGCCTTTGAGTAATTTCCTTCTTACTTCTAGATGCTAGCAAATTATGTTTGAACCTGAAGCCCAAGCAACTATTTCTTCCCTGTTCATAAGTCTTCATTGAAGAACTAAGCTCATATTTTGGCACAGTAGTTTGTTTCCATGGAAATGCAGGGATATTTCCCATATGGGATTTTAATTCACAGTGGGCTGTATCTGAGAGAGGTAAATTGTGAAGGCCACTTGTTAAGCACAGAAAACATTTTCTTGTGTCAGGGAAACTGTAAAAATTTCCTGTAAAAGAAAGGTGACTCTGTAGTCATCTTTAAAATACTAATCCAGTGCAAAGGAAAGTTATACCAACTATTAAAATAGACAAGCTGAAGTTTCCTTAAATTGCAGAGTCTGAGTTGCTTCTCTCAACATGCAAAATGTGACCTCAGTGCTGCTGTTCTTACCTCAAGCTATTCATTTTTATTCAGCAGAAGAAATCTTTCCAACACAACAGCTCTGCTCTGCCAGCCTCTGAGGCATATTCAAACAGGCCAAATCTTTGTTACATCGAAGGCAAACAAAGTGCAGCAGCAGAGAGCTAAAAATATCTGGAATTTACCAATCAGAGCACTAATAAGCCTGCTTTGGGAAGAGTTAAAGCTGATGATACTTGACAACACTTTTTTTTAATGCAAGTAGAAACACAGCACTAAAAACAACCTGAAGTGTGCACCCAGCAATTCACAGCCAGGCTGCACATCCAGTGCTGTGTCAGTTCTTGAAGCAACAACAGATCCTGTCTTTACATACCCTGTTAGCATGCAGAGCAGGAGAAAGGGAGCTGATACAGTTCCAGGTTAGAGGTTTTAGAGCCGAAAGCTGTGCTGTGCACTTGGGGATGTTTGCAGGAGCATTAGAGGTAAGGAATTTTCCACTGCTCTTAGGCTGCAGTGGGAGCGTCGCTGCTTTATGGGCTCTGCTATGGCTGGGGACTGCAGAGCCCTGGTGCTGCTCTGTAGGGAAGTGCTGGTTTCCTCCCAGAGCCTGTGTTTGGCATCATCACAAAAGGGTGCCGTGGAGCCACTGAAGCTCACATCCAAAAGATTCAACCCTCTGGTGATTAGTGACCCTTGCCTCAGTTACTGTCAAAAACATCCGTGGGCACAAAGGCGCTTTGCAAGATCTGGCTGCTCATGCAGGGCAGAGCAGCTTGTGTGTTAAGCATACAAAAGTATTCCGGGATGCACCTGGAGGTTTCATCAAGGTATTGTTTGCTGATCACTACAAATACATAATTTTTAGTGGAATAGAAAAGGCACATTAAATATTGAAGTGTGCTTAAACACTAAGCCTAGTCTTACTGCACAGGTCACTTCTGTGTTTGAAAACGTTTCTGTGGGTAAGTGAAAATTATACTCAATATGGCAGCAGTTTTCTGTTCATTTAGACTGAAAAATTAAAAATTCAAAGAAACAAAGCATAATGTTGCTACCCATTTTGTTTAGTATTATGAAAAGTCAGTTTAAATATTGAAGTGTTGCAATTCTGCTTTCCATAATAATGTGCATTTTTATTTATGGTTTAGTGCTTCAAATCAAACCCCAGGAGTCAAGAGGACTGGAGCCTGTTCCTACTTGGTTTTCAATTCATTTTGACTGTAGACAAGCCCTTTATGGTCACAGTTCAGCCGAGTTCATAAACAAATGGCAAGTCAGAAGTTCACCGTGTTCCTAACTGAAAACATATGAGTCGTCCCATGGGTTTCATTTGGGATTTCTTGTGGTTGCAATCAGGCACGTTTACCACTTTGTCAGTTTGTTTACAGGCACTGAGCTCCCAGGTCAGCACAGCCCAAAGGTGCTCGACTCCATTGCCTGCAGGCAGGACACGTGTTCATGTGGGCAGAGACGACCCAAACCACTGCTGGACACAGCAGAGCTTTAAATAGAAGTGTTTTTCCCTTCATATCCAGTGAGGATATTGTGAAGTGAAATGCCTGCAGTGGCCATGGCAGGAGTTGAGGTAACACTTGATGTGTCTTTGGAAAGAGAGATGCAAGGCAAGGGGATCTGGAGGTCTGTGCTCATCCCCAATCCTGGGATTGCTGAGCCAGCTGAGTGTACAGAGGGTCCCACAGTACAGGTGCCTCTGCAGGGTTTCTAGTTCTCATGGGAAAGAAAATCCTCAGCTTTATTTCCAGTGCAAAGTGACAACACCCTGCCAGGCTGTGCAAGCCAAGTGTGAGTCTGGGCTCCCATCAGAGCTGAGCAGTCTGACTCCACTGTCAAAACTGAGGGTAGTTAACACCCAGGTGTGAAACTTAAACATGACATTTCAGATTCCTTCCTGGGTAAGTAATGAATTATTTTAACAGGGAGAGCAGCATAGCTTGAAAAACATTAGCGTTTCCCTTTTGTTATGTTTCAGTGGCAGTGCCTGACAATACCTGCCTGATTAGAAAAGGCCCTGTAACACAGAAGCTGAAGTCATTAGTATGCTGGAGCAGAAATTCTCCTCTTTTCCACTTGTATACGAGAAGTGGTGTTGCTCTGTAACAAGTTTTGCAGATAAGATACCCTGAAAGGAGGGTCAGTGTGTAGAGGTCAGACAGCATTCCTCACTACCTGGTGAGGATCCTGGGGATCCTCAGACCTCTGGCCCTGCAGCTGAGACAGACTTTCCTCACACTATGGCAGCGTGTGAAATGCTTGCCCAACACTTACTAGTACATTTAATTGGTATTGTTATTTCAGTGGAGTTTGGTTTTTAATTAAATCCAGTGTCCCAAACACTTCCAGGACTGGTCACTGGCTGTTTCCCTCTGGATTCTCATCTGGAGTTGCAGGTCAGAAGTGATCAGAAGAGATCAGAAGTGCCAGAGGATGAGTATTTGGAGCTTGTGTGTAATAGCCAGTGGTGTGGTTGTCGTGGAGGGGTGACTGTCACAGACACAGTATAGTGGACACTAAATGCCTGGCTTTGGGGCCATGTGCAGAGGAGATAGTGACAGAATGGAGGGCTCTGGGGACAGATCTATCCTATTTTGGGATGCTAGGATCTCATTTCATAGACATTGTTGAGCCAGGAAACAGATATTTGTACTGTTAACAGGGGATGGGTTTGTAAAAGGGGATCTCAGTCCTCAAGGCTTTAACTAAGCAGTTTTTGTCAGCACAACACTGATAGAAATCTATTCCTAATACATACTTGCATTACTTATTTGTGGTGCAATTCAGAGCAGCACTTTTATCCTGCTCTGTAAGTGAGGTTTGTGTAATTTCAAAAATGTATTTGTACAAGCTTAATTATGCATGTTGTGCCTGAGACACATAAATCTGGATACCAGCTCTCCACCTGCCCATGTATGTCCCCAACTGCCTGATTTGCATGCCTGACTCACTGGAGAATAAGCAGCAACTGAAACAACCTGTTTTTAGTTATTTTACTTTCATTTCTTCAAGACTTAACACAAAGTAGTTGGGCTGCATTTCCTGTGCTTCAGAGAAAAGGCGAAACCCTGTGCATTACCTGCCCACATTTTGCCTTACCTGTCTTTGTGTGACCTCTGGAGAGCCCAGAGAGTGGGTAACATTTCTGAAGATTGAGTATTTGTTAAAGCTTTTTGCAACCATTCTGGAGGAGGTCATCACCTCTAATTTAAGAAATACTGATCTTGTCTGGACACCTGAAAGTCAGCAGCACAGACAGTGCTCTCAGCACCTGCGTGGGGAAGGAGTCGAGACAGTGTGTGCCCAAGGGATCAGAGCAGGGATGCATCACCTGCAGGAAGCAGCTGCTCCCGTGAAATGCCCTGCCAATGTGGGTTTGTTTTGGGGGGGCATTGCAAGCACCTTTCCCTGGGCTGCTTCTTGCCTTCCAGCTGGGAGGAGAGGCAGATGAGGAATTGGCAGATGGAAGGGTTGGGAGCTCCTTCAGGAGGTGGTAGGGCGTCACAAGAGAGCAACAGATGGGGAAAACCCGGAGGAAGGCATGAGTGATACTTCAGGTCATCGTTTAGTGGTCCAGGCTCTGCCTCTCTGCCTGGAGGAGCTGCTCTCCCTGCAGGTTTCTATTGTTGCAGCAACCTCCTGAGCTCATTTTTCCCTTCCTAGACGAGGGTTCTGGCGAAGGGGAGCTGCTTCCTGGAAGCTGCCTGGGTGGTATGGGAAATCAGTGTGTTGTCAGTGTTCCCAATTCAGGGCTTTTACCAGCACCAAGTCCATAGTGATTGGAAATACAGTGGCAGGCAGGACTGGCTTGCAGATGTGCAGCTTGAGACAGCAAATACATCTCACAAATGGGAGACAACTGAAGCAGTGCAAAAAGGGGTCGTTATTTTAACTTCAACTCCTGCTTCTTTCCTAAGATCCATAAGTACCTTGTAAGAAGTGTTGGCAAGCCCTGGAACAAACCATCAATGAGATGCTCGCCTGCCTGAATTTGTGTGTGTAGGAGAAACAAGGGAAGATACAGGCAGCCCCTAAAGGGCTTTCTCCTCCCCACAGCTTAAGCAGAGCCATCACATGCACTTCAGCCTTCCCCAGCTATTCATTTTGAAACAAAACAGGCTTTAAACGTTTATTTTCAGAGAAGCCTTCCAGGAGGTCTGCATACTTCTGTGGGTCATTTTTGCAACATCATTCCAACCGGTTCAGCGTTGTATTTAGTGCAAATTGGATCTCAAAGATAATTCTTGATTACTCTGTGCATACCTGTAAGTTGCAAAATAGCTCTGGTGTTCTCCCTGTGTGTGCTTGCCAGTGAGAGCACTGCAGCTCTGTGTGCAGGTTTGGTGCTGGTTTATCCTGCAGTGCTTTGCCTATGAAAGCCCAAGTGAAAGCATGTCCAAGTGTACATTTAAATGCAGACATGCACCACAGACTGACCTGGTGTGCGAGGCTCTCATTGGGAGCACCTTCAAGGTGTAGGGCAAAATTCTCTTCTCAGGTTCCCAGAGTAGCTCCTGACTCAGTCTCCCAAGTTTCCTGTATTGACACTAGCAGGCATTTTATGGTGAGAAAGAAAGTGAGTGTCCTGAAAGGAGTAATTTGTCACTGACTGAGGAATGGACCATAATGGCAAAGCCCCAAAAAGAGCACGAGACCTTTTCTTGAACTCATTGCTCTGCATCCGATAGAAACACGAAGGGTTTGTGTCACTTGGGCAATGTGCTTCTAGCCTCTTCTTCCTAATTATCCCTGAGCTGATGATCTGAGACTGCTTTGTGGATATGAGGACAGAATTTTGCCTACAGGATGCACGATTACCACCTGTGCCTCTTCTATAAATCAGTTGTAAGTGTATTTGGAATAACTGCCAGGCCAGCTTCTGAGCTTACCAGAGGACAGAGCTCCAGCAGACACAGTCCCACATGGCACAGACCTGTTGCAGTTTTAAAATCAGTCTGATTTTTTTCTTTAACAGGGGAGCCCAGTGTAACTCCGTCAAGCCTGGAGTGACACTCTGAATCTGCATCTGCCTCATGTGAGTTAAAATCCTGGCAGCAGCATTTTGCATAAGCTGGAGCCTCTGTAGAGAGCTTTTTTTTTTTTCCTTTTCTTTTTTTTTTTTTTCCTTTTCAGGAAGGCTATAAAATTGTATGTGTCTTGGCAGCAAAGGTAAACACAACCACACAAATGCATGAGAATTGCATACCTTACTGCAAAACCCCTGCTCATTCCAGACCAGCTTCCCTCCTAGCACGTCCTGTGTCAGTCAGGGACGCCCGCACTCATCACAGACCTGAAGGCTTGCAGTGTTCACTCCGGGGTACCGCTTTTTACCTTTTAATGGTGTATTGTTAAGCCAAGTGATGGTATTAAGGGGAAGCTGGAATGCTGTCAACTGGCTTCTGTTTTTTTAAAACCTTTCGTTGTTTTCTTTCCACCGTGGTTGCATAATCCATGAACACTGGGTGCTGATTGCCCTGTGCTGCTGAAGCATTTGCCTGTGTTGGAACAGGACTATTAAAATAACAATTCCTCTGGAGCTGGGGACTTGGCTTGGTGGCAGAGACATGGCCGTCAAGCAGTAAGAAAAACAAATCAGATGAAGTTGTAGCATGTACTTTGGTTTTACTGTCATCCCATGTGTGTTGGGCAAGGATGGTGTGAAAATGTGTTTGTGGCTCTGCCTCCTCCCCTGTCACAGAGTTGGGGATGCAGGAAGACTGGGCCCTTCTCAACTGGGTGAAAGAGCTGGGCAAGGGAGACACTGCAGGGCAAATAGCTGAATTCATGACGTTGCCATGGCACACAAATTATCTCCATCAGAGATACCAGGATTCAGCAACCAGGTCTGAGGGAGGGGATATTCCAGCAAAGTTTAAAACATGTTTTCATCATGCAGCTGCAGAAAAAAGTATTGATCTGTCCTTTCTACTCTGTTTCCTCATGGCTGCCTGAAGTAAACAAGACATGGGAGAGAACAACAAGCCCTGAGTACAATAATGAAATTTTTTCATCTAGTAACACCTGTAACTGGGGCATCTTCCCCAGATGTGCTGCCAGAGTTGCAGCAATGTCAGCCTGTCCATACTGGATCTGAGGAGGTGGATGGTTTGTTTGCCCAGAGGAAGCTCCTGTTACTTGAACAGGCTTACAAGAAATGTCAGGGGGTTGTGGCTTGTTCGGTTGATGCAGCCAGTGCTGTGGTGTAGGGTGTTGTCAAGGTGAACTCAGGGAGCTCTCAGTTTCTTCCCAGCTGTGTGTCTAATTAAAGGAAAGTTTATCTGGAGCAGTAAATATGCTGGTAACTAGAGAACATTTATTGTCCCTTTCACAAGTCCAGTTTCCTGTGTCTCTGTTTAGTTCATGTGTCAAGGAGAACGCTCTCATTTTCCAGATATTGTGGAGTAGTAGAAAGATAGAGATGGGATCTGAGGCATAGATGAGCTAAGAGTTTAGTTTTATTCAAAGAGACATCAAGGAAGCAAAATCTAGGGTTTGAGAGATACGTGGAATAACTGTCCCCCCGAAAGAAACATTTAGATTAATCCTAATTAATCAAATATACTGCCTCAGCAGAGATTTGGGATGAGGAAGGCTGAGGTTGATACCTCTTCTTCAGCCTTTTTCCTAATGGTGTTTCAGCTTGTTTCCTTAGAGAGTTGAAAGGAGGTCTGTGGTGCTTTTTCTAAGACAGAGAGGCAAATACAGAAAGAAATCGAGTGAGGGCATTTTGTGAGCAGCTGACCCCATGTCCCATGCAGCTGTTCCCTGGTGGAGTGTTAACAAGATACACAGATTGCTCATCAGAAAGCCCTCCAGTTTCCCTGGAAAGGCTCTGCTGGAGCTGTTGATGAACCACTTCTGCTTGTCCAGAGGAGATGCCAGTGTGCTCCTTGAGGTTCCATGTGTCTGGACAGCATCACCGTGGTTGGTGAGTTCAGAAAGAGCAGGGTTTCCTTGGAGAAATGTTTTATTTGGAAGTGATGTTTTATGGATTAAGTTGGTAATGTGGTCAAATCCCTAGGAGGCAAAGAAGGAGGAGTACAGCAGCTTCATGGACAGAGGGGGGGATTGGAGTCTGCTTCACATAACAGGGAGCTTTTTCACATTTTGAGAATATGTGCAGGGGTACTTATAAGCATTTTCCCTGGGAAGTGCCTTTACTGTCGTGCATCAGAGGAATTCCGTGTTCCAGGTGATGCTCTGATGTCACTCTCACAATTTTGTTCATCACCTAACTGCCTATTGCTCCCTCCAACTCTAGCTCACTCCCCAGAATTGCCTTGTCAGTCACTGCTTTCTTCATTACTGTACTTTTTGATTGCTTATTCTTATCTATATCTCAGTCAATCCTTCCTTTCCTAAAGGACAGAAAAGACTACGTGCATTGAATGTTGTATCATGCTGTTGATGTTTGCCATTGGTATAATATTGCTTGAAGATTTTGATAACTGTTTTTTTGATTTTAGTTATCTGTTTAAGACCATTACAGGTTTGCTTTTTACATTCTTAATGTTGTTAGTTTAATGGGGAAAATTAACTCTTGGGATTCTGGTGCTTTTTAGATTCTTAAGAGATATGGGAGCCCTCTGTCATGGGTACTGTGATCTCAGTGTTCTGACAATCTTGTTTCATCTAAAGTCCTTGCCTTTTTTTTTTTTAGGTTTTTTTTGTTTGGTTTTTTTTTTTGCTTTCTCCTCTCAGATTGAACTTCTTTATCCCACAGTGAATATACATGCTGGTGATTACCTGGGCAGCATAGACAATGTGTATTAATATATATTGTGAGGCTCACAGATGTGTTAGATTTTTCTTAGGAAAAGCAGTCTGTCTTCTAATGAGTTTACTGCATAACTTGCACATTTTCAGCTAAATTTGAAATATTCAAGTGTTTGAGGCAGTTGGACCCATTGAACCCATGGTAACCCTCATTGCAGTCAATTTATTGTCTTTATTTATGTTAGGACCAGTTTAAGACAGCAACATTATGGTATCCCACTCTTAAGGGGAAGGGAGCACCCAAGATTTGTAGGTTCTTGTGGTCAAAAGGAATGACAAAAGCCAGAGCGTCCACAAAAGCTTATAAAGTTTTATTAATAAATTACACTTGGCAGGAAAATTGGTATGTTAGTCCCTGACCTTCTACTACAAGCACACAGCAGTGGGGTTTGAGTAAAAGGGTAGGGTAAAAGGGAGGAGAGAAAGAGATGAATTAAAAAGGGGGAGAGAGAGAGAAAGGAAGAAAGTGAGAAAAAGAGATCACCAGTCCTGGCAGCAGCACTGATCCAGCTGATGGGATGTCCTGGGGCACACGCACGCCTGGGCTTTGTGAGGGTATCTTTTTATAGATACGTTTTCCCCACCTTGAAAACAGGGTTCTTGCTTTCTATGGAAATCAGTTGCCATGTGTACTTCATTCTTCCAGACCTTTCTGAAAATGGGTTGGAGGGTCTTGGGTGGTCTTGATCTCCCCCCTACAGTCCATGCTCACTTCTCGACCTCCTTCCTGTGCTCGAGCTGTGCTGTGCTTATCTCCAGGAGCCAGAACAAGGATGTTTGTCCCAGAAAAGTGCTGCCCTTACCTCCACATAGCCCCCTTCTCCAGCCACATCCAGTTCTTTCTCACAACATGTTATTACCAACAATCCCTGGTTGTTAGTACCAACAGTCCTTGGTCAGTTTCATGACTATCCAGCTGTCTCAGTGTTTGAGACATGCACATTAGCCCCTTATCTTCTGGGCTTCTGCAGACATGCAGCGAGCGTAAACACACTGCCAGAGAAACCCTGTGATTTCCATCTGTCCTGATTGCCTTTTAGAGGGAATTTAATGATCTGATTAAACAGTAACATTTTCAGTACATGGGAAGGTCATTCGCAGGAAGAAGAGAGGCCGCATGATAGGAATGGCTTAGTTGAACAAGTCTGTTTCTTTTGCATGGAGCGAAGGGAAGGTGTGTGTCCCAGGTGAGCAGCTCCTCTGACATGTGAGAGCAGTGAGCTTGCTTTAAAAAGCCACATTTTGATGCACAAGGGTAGTAATGAACAGATTTTTACAGTACCATATGGTGTTATTAACAAACAAATCATGTGTTAACTTGACGGCTCTACCTTCAAGCTAACGTAGTCTGCAGCAAACATTAATTCCCCTGAGATGAAATCTGGAGCAATACTAAGCTTTGGGATTGTATCCAGAGCAGTAACAGTAGCACAGAAGTGATGAATTTCAGCCTTTCCAACCTCCAATACATGTGTTCCCACAATTTATTGGTTTCTTTATCGGCTTTGCAAAAACACAGCAAACCAAAACCCAATTGGAGCAGGTGGAACAGGGAGTGTTCATGCATCTGCCCAACAGGACTGCAGGGAGAGGAGCTGCTGTTTGAAATATGTTTTCCATGATGCAGAGAGCTATGATAAACTGATGGATATTTCATCTGGTGCACTCTGCTGCTGAAATTCAAACTGCAGCTCTGCTTTGCTGCAGCCCTGGGGCAGGAGCTAATTCCACCACGCTCTGGGCTGGGGGATGAGGGAATGGTATGTGGAGGAGGGAGGAGGGAGAACGGGTACATTACTTTTAATTGCCTTCTTGTTTAACCCCGTAGCTGTCTTCAAATTTTCTAACTGAAATCTCATCTTGGTACAGTGTATAAATCCCCTGAATACGAATCTCTTGGATTTGACCTGACCGTAGAAAGATTAGTTTCCATTGGATACCCTCATGAGCTGCTCAATTTTGTGTATGATCCTGCGTTCCCTACCAGGTAAATGACTAACAGATACTGACCCCACCTGCTCGAGGCCTCAAATACTTGTTCTGTGGAGTTCACAGGTGACACGTGAGGCCAGGTTTTCAGTTGTGGATGTGAAGCCTGTGGCTGGCCACAGATCATGGGGAAAGGAGAAGACTAATCCAGTATGTGGGGGGCCTTTGCACACATAAATCCTTGCCAGCAAAGAGGGAGCATCCAAGAAAAGAACCCTGCTGAAAACATGGTCCAGAAATAGCTTTTCAAAGCGAAGACAGCAGAGACACAATTGGATTGGGAATGAAATCAGAATCAGGGGGAGAAGGAGACATTACTGTCCAAGAGGCTGCTGGGATGTCTCAGAATTCTTTTCTGTAATGATTTTAATTAGTAATGTCCTGGTGCGTAAGACATCCTGAAAATCAAGCTGACAGTTAACAAGAATAAAAGTGGGACCAATCCAGTTCACCTGTCTAGATGAATCAAATGTCAAAAGCATTTGATTTAGTAACTTTTTGATTTCATAACTTTGTGCTAAGTTAATGGTGCAAAATTACTAAATTCCTACATTTTGTCTTTTGGTAGGAGAGGTAAAAAGGGCACTGTTTGTGTTGAACAAAGCTTTTGATCTAACTCTGCACCTTTAATTTCTTTCCAGTTGTGCCTTTGCTGGATTTTGCTTCTTTGACTCCTTTGGAGTTTCTTTACAAAAGATTGGACCAGAGGGTCTGTTGGTTTGTTCCAGTTTCAGCCTGGCAGCCTCCTTCCTTCCCTCCTCTCGGTGTGTTTTAAACCGAGAGTTGCTGCTGGCTGTGCCCTTGCCTGTAACAAGGCATAGCCCTTCACAAACCCGTGATGAGAGCTCTGTTAAATCCACCAGCTTCATCTCAGGGAGGGGACAGAAGGGATGTCTCTGTGGGAGGGCTGCGTTCTCCAGATGCAAGCTACTAGATAACTGAGTTTTGCCAGAGCCAGAACTGGGAATGTCCCAAGCATTTTGTGCCATGGTTACATGCCCCATCTGGCTTTGTCTGTGACAGAGCCATGAAAAAGAGGAGAGGAATTCCTTTATCACACCTTACTGTTCCCTGCAGCCCGACAGAGGTGTCAGGTGTGTGACCCTGTGGAGGAGGCCCACAGCTCCCCTGGGAGGTGCACAGCTGAGCCTCTCGGGTTAAACGCCCTGGGAGCAGTGGGGAGCAGGTCAGGTGTCTCTCCCACCTGGTGATGCTGGGCTCTGATTGCTCAGCTGCCACCAGCTGAAAGGGAAAGTAGGGACCCCATCTGTATCATAACAGCAGCTCCTTCAGATGCCCCATGCCAAGTGAGCAAAGCTGTTCTAGAGCTGTTCTAGCTGCTGTTAAAATGGTCACCCCTTGATGCACTTGCCTCTTCATATCCTAAATTGCTTTCTTAACAGAGGCCTGGTGTTTGACACCCACTATGGAAATCTGCTGAAAGTTGATGCCTATGGGAACCTCCTAGTGTGTGCACATGGCTTCAATTTCCTCAGAGGGTGAGTGCAGACTCTTGGCTGTTCTTTTTGACTTAATACATTCTATTCTGTCAATGATCCTCAGGGCACCCATTGTATAAGGAGTCTCAGGGACTCTATGAACAGCAGATGCTGTTTTGATGGTTCTGCAGCTCCAGGATTAAATGGGGATGCAATGAGGGTCTCAGGTACAGCAACAGCCCAGATGTTTACAAGGGAAAGGGCTGTGCCACCACAGGCACATCTGTAGTGTGCTGGGCGTAGAAGAACGTGTGCTGTGGGGAGGAGTTGATGGGATCATCCAGGGGCTGTTCACCTGCCCTGGCACAGTTTAATGTCAGCAGCTTGTCAGTCAAGACAAAGCCATTGCATGAGGACCTGTGCCCCATGAGGCTGTCAGCTCCACAGCCATTGCTCAGAAAGTCTGAGCTGGCTTGGGGTAGGAACAAGCTTGCTCTATCCCTTTGTGTTTCTGACCTTTGAGAGTGTCAGAACAGAGCATTGCATGCCATCTCCTGCAGCCTTCCCTGGCTGCTTGTGTTTCTTGTCCCAGAGAAGGTGCTTTAGGAAGCAGAGAGGACTGCAGTGCCATGTGCCTGATGTGTCCCAGCAAATCCCACCTCCCACATTCCTGCTGCAGGGGCATATGAATGGAAGGCAAGGCAAGCTCAGGGCCCCCAGGGTGACAAAGTCGCTGCAGGCCTCTAAGTCCTTGCATCAGGGCTCCAAAATTTAGAAAAAAGCCCTTGTATATGCACTGAAGTTCCTCTCTGAGCCTAAAGTTATCTTTAGAAGCTGCAGAAATTCAGGAGACCAGAATAATGATGTGAGTTCAGTCAGTGCCACCCTGCTGATGAATTGCAGAGGGCCCTGAGCGAGCCTCCTGCAGCAGAGCCCTGCACACCCCTGGCTGAAAGTTGCTGGGGGAGTGGAGAGCAGCACATGGAAAGTGGGGGAGAGTTTAAGATGAGCAAACAATGAAAGTGCAGATGATTTAAAGCATCCTCCTAGCCAGCAGCATGGGGCTTAAGGTCGAGCTGTGGACTCTGGACCACTCTGTGTCCCTGTGTGGGCTCTGCTCAGTTTGCTGACTCAGCAATGAGGGCTTTGTCCTGGTTCTGCTGGAGTCAGAGTGTCCCAGGGAATACCCCTGGATGCACTTTTGCTCTTGTGCCAGCAGTGCATGTGGGGAAGCTGGGTGTTGATTAAAGCACAGCAGACTTTGGTTAGTAGACCCCACTACAACTCTGTTTTGCAGGTCAACACTTTTTATCTTTGTTATGTTTTGTGGTTTCACTCTTGTCCACTTTATTTATTCTCAGGCCTGAAACACGGGAGCAATATCCAAATAAATTTATCCAGAGAGATGACACAGATAGGTTTTACATTTTGAACACATTATTCAATCTACCAGGTGAGTCTCATGTGAGCCAACACAGTCTTCTTTCTGTGCCCTTTAAGCCAGTAAAGCTTTGCTGATGTCGTACTCTGCTTTTCTGCTTGGGTTTTTTTACGTGAACTTTCTTCCTTTGGGCACAAGGCCCAGAGTTAGGTGGCTGTATGATGTTGTCCTTGTGTTATAATCTCCCTCTCTTTCCTTGCAGAGACCTACCTGCTGGCTTGCCTGGTGGATTTCTTTACTAACTGTGACCGGTACACGAGGTTTGTATTCCCTCCGCTTTGAGGTGTTGATGGAACAGTAAGATTGTTATTATATTATACAGGAGCAATACAGCACAGATGGAGCTGCTCTTAATATCAGTGGAGGCCCCTCAAGTGGTTTTGGTGGGGGAAGGCTCAGGCCTCCTGTAATTTAGTGGTGATGAGTTGATCTGTGTGTACAGTGGAGGCTGGCTATGAAGGTTTCCTTCACAGAGTACATAAGTACCAACATACTGACTGACACTGGTATTTGGGGCAGCTTCTAGGACTGCTGACTTTTTACAGCATGGTCACAGGCACCACTCAGTTCATTTTGAACCTGTGTCCATTGGAGCCATGTCTGAACTGGTAACTGAAAGGCTGAATTTCCTCAGATGGTTACCACAAGTGCTTCATGTTGTAATAAAGAACATTGCACACTTAGAGGTGAAGTGCTCAGTGTGGTGTAAGAGGCTGTTTGTGCAGCATGAGTACTTACCTTGCTGTCAAAAATGTATAAGCATAAAACAAGCTGTGGTTTGAACTGGCAGATGTGAATGCTGCTGTGCTGCTTATCACCTCATGTGATGGGTCGTCTTTGCATATGTGTGAGTAGAAGGCAAAGGTTTAATGGGATTTCACGTGGGAGTGGAGGGACACTCTATGCAGGCAGTCCATCAGGTGAAGTACCTTTTCTCAGGAGAGGCATGATGATTGCTGTCATAATAAATACAGGTCTGTGTAATCTTTCTTGATTTCTTCTGATGCAAGCTGTCATGGCTGTCTCAAAGATACCTCCAGAGTACATTTTAATTTCTAATGTTAACTCTAAGTGTGCAACATAGAAGCAGTTCCTCCTCTCAGCAGCATTACATTTAGTTGATTTCCATGACATTCCCTTCTCTAGTGCTGGAAAGAGGGAGAAAGGACACCACTCTGTTTATTCCCTCAGTACTATTCATCTTCTGTAAAATGCTGCAAACTGCATTTTTGCAGTTTTCTGCAGACTTTTTACCTTCTTGTAATACTGTGGGTGAGAAGTAAGAGTTACAGTTGCAGAAAGCTGTGGTACTGCTGTGGAGGCGCAGACATTCCTGGGTAGCACGCAGCTCCTGTTAAACTCCGGTTACTTCTTTCAAGTCTGAGCTTCAGTAAAGTAGTAGATAAGAAACCATGATGGCAGGATGAAAACACAAGCTCCAAACAGCATTTTGAACTTGCTCCTTAGTGTGTTTCTTACCTGCTGTGACTGTATGCTAAAATCTCTCTTCTGTCTCTTCACAGCTGTGAAACGGGGTTTAAGGATGGAGACCTCTTCATGTCCTTCAGGAGTATGTTCCAGGATGTCAGAGATGCTGTTGACTGGGTTCATTACAAGGTGACTGCAAGGACTCCTTGGGACATGTATGGTTGTAACTGGGTGAGAGGGGCTGGTTTGTAACTCCTGAGTTCAGATGTTCTCTGCCTCCTCTGGGCAAGGGCCCTGCTTTGCCGCCTAGTGAGCAAATCATAGATTGCAGTTGTTTGGGAGTAAGTCAAGATTTAAACTGCCCTCTTAGTATGGGAACATATCTGGCTTGGCTTCCTATTCCTTTTTCTTGTGCCCAGATTCCATTTTTGTACTGTAATTCATGGGTTTTAGAGCGTGATGCCATGAGGGTATTTGCACTTCAAGTCCACAACTTGAACATTGTCCTAATTATTAAAGCAGTATTCTACTGCAAATTGTTTTCATTGGCACTATCCTATGTCATTAAAAAGTACCTGCATTAAAGAGAGAAATACATCAGCTGTTCTCTAATTAGAGAGCAGCATTTCATCTTCTGCACACTCTTGTGAACAAATTCAGAATATAATTTTGTGAGCATTAACATATGGTTAAAGACCTGATTTTCTTGTTCTCCCTCATTCAAGCAGTCTGTTGGGTGGGATGGAGAACCATCACAGGAGAACTCTGCTCACAGTTGTACTTGTGGTGGTCTATTTACCCATGCAGAAGTCAGGAATCTATTTTTCTTTCCTTATGCAGTGTTGTGTGATACATGTTGGAGTTGGCCTTTGACTAAAGCATTATGGTCAGTGTTGGAGACAGGTCATTAACTGTCTTGTTTGGTATGGCAAATCTATTTTTTGTTTGTTTCTATTGTATTCCCTTCTGAAAGGGTTAAAATGCTGTTGAAGTGGATTATTTACCATGGTGAGGGAATCGATGGATCACAGAGTTTGTGATGGTCCCTGCTACTCAAAGCCTCTCATCTCTAGAGTCACTGGTTCAGATTCGCCCTGGTTTGTACTTTCACAGCATTTTAAAGTGTGAAAGTTGGCATTACTTTGTTGTCCCTTACATCATAAGTTTCCATGACCTCACTGGGTTCTGTTGTTTCTATTTCAGGGATCGCTTAAGGAAAAGACCCTTGAGAATCTGGAGAAGTATGTGGTGAAAGATGTAAGTGTGAAGTTACTTTCCTTGTGCTATGTGACATTCAGTACTGACTTAAGCAGGCAAGAAATAAACATGCCGATTTGTTTCACTAAATCACAAAACAGATAAGGCTGTGATTTCTATTGTAATAACCAAAGACGAAGTGGAAAGTTCAGACACAGCCTTTATTCTGAGCCAGTGACCCACGTGATTTCATATTGATGTGCACAGTTTTTTACATAAAATATAAAAGCCAGAGGAAATGTTATCCAGGTGAACACACTGGCAAAGCTCATGCTGTTTCTTTCAGTGGTGAAAGCAACTGTGTTCGCTGCCCATGTTTTTCTGCCCAAGCAATCCTCTCTTTAAAATGCAACAGTTGAGCGTCTTTTTAGCCACAGGTATTCTTCTGCCACCCAACAGAAAAGCTACGCTTAGCCATGAGGGACTGAGGGAAAGATCCTGAAAGACTCACCAATGTCTAGTCTCTTGATAAACCCAAAATGTGTGTTCAGCACATCTAATTGAGCAAGCTCCAGTGGTTCCCTTACTCCTGCCACCTCTGCAGTGTGCAAGGCCCCTCTGGACCACTTTTGGAATAAGTATTTTTTTAGTTTAGATGTGCTCTGTGGTAGATTATCACTTTAAAGCAGTAAACCTTGTTTCTAGTTACATGCCTACAGAATTCTTAGGTAACTGTTCAGTGAGGTAATCAGCTATTTTGGCAGTGGACTGAGATTTCAGATTCAATAAAAATAGCCCCAGGAATAAATTCTCCCTAATTTGAGGTTGGAATTATAATGCGTTCCAACTTGTGGCTCATGAGCTCAGATTTCACCTGCCTCTGGGCCCATTTCGGGAACGGACTTGGAGCTGGAGCAGATCGGTGGGAGCAGCACAGGGTGCCTGGCACTGTGGTTGGCAAAGGCACCGCAGCCCTGCTGAGCCCTTCCCCCTCGCCTTCCTCCCCTGGGCTGTGCTCTGGAGGGGTTCCCTGGATGGACCAGCAGCTTTCCTGGCTCTGGCCAGTGCACAACACGTGAGTTTGCTTGCTCGATGGTTTGATTTGCTTTTTTTTTTTTGTCTGGTGGGGTCATAGTTGAGTGTTTTTCCCATGATGAATGTCTGTAACTTTTGTGTGTGACTTGTTCCCCTTGGCTTCCAGGGGAAGCTGCCACTGCTGCTCAGCCGCATGAATGAAGTGGGGAAGGTGTTTCTCGTCACGAACAGTGACTATAAATACACAGACGTAAGTGCTGCTTGAATTGTTGGGAATCATGGAGTAAGCATAAGCCAGCCATTTGGATGGGTTTTGATGGGACATGTTCTGGTGGAGAATCGTGTGTTTTCTAACCTACGTGTAGGATGGGTTAGTGGTGGATGCAGATTAACTCTTGAGTCACCTTTTGTAATCCTGGTTCTGGCACTGAGCTAGGTCTGGCTTAAGTCCCTCTGTGCCTCACTCAGTTCCTCAGCAATTAAAGGGCTGAAAGGGAAAGTGATATTCAGTTTTGGATTTTAGCATCCTTTAAAATGCAGACTTTCCCTTTCAAGTGAGATAGTCTGAGTACAGACAGGTCACCAAACCAAGGTCCTGGAGAGGTCTGAGACCCAGAAAGGGCTGTCTGCTAAGCTGAGAAATAAACACAGTTACTTCCATCTCCAGGTGAATGTCAGGATGTTGCAATACTGCTGATCTAAAGATTTATATACCATTTTAAAGCATTGCAAGATACACCTGAGGCAGTGTGCAGTTTTCTGAGGAAACTGTGTTATTTGATTTTAAAAACTACTGGTTGGATTCCTGTCACTGTCCTGTTCCATTCATTTTGTCTCCAAATCTTAGGCTGACCTCTGTGTAAATTCTGAAAATAAAGTTCTGCAATCTAAAGAGATAAAATCAGAAAAGTATGCTTTTATAAACTACACAAATGCATGTTTAAAAGCACATATTTGAATACTTTCTTTCTCTCTTTTAGAAAATTATGACTTACTTGTTTGACTTTCCACATGGACCAAAGGTATGTGAATTCTAGACTGCAGTTGCAATAGACACTGATGTGCCTAATTATCTGTGTAGCTGGAAAGCTTTTTAATCCTGCTTCATCGACTGCATGGGATTAGTTGCTTTAATCTGGTTAAAATACACTTGCTGTTTTGTGTCCTGTTTGAATGGGATCAAAGCAAATACAATATAACAAAGAGAAAAGGGGCATCATCTGGTCTCAAATGATAATCTGTGTTAATGATAACATTATTTCAGTGATAAAACATTTCAACTGTGGCGTTTTGTAGCCAGGTTTCTTAGAAATAATGCACAATGGTTTAGATGTTGTTAAAAAAAGCCATGATGGAAAGGAAATTGTTGTATAAAACAGCAGAAACATTTAGGGCTGATCATGCCTTAATTATCATAACTCTAAAAGTTTCAGTCATGCTTTTTTTTTTGGTTTTCTGAGGTCAAAACTCAGCCCTGCAACTTTTGGAGAAAGGCTTATGATACAAATTTGTACTGTTCTTTCAGTCTCCCAGTGAGAGGCTATCTCATGCTCAAAAGATGTGTTCTCACACTGCTTTAAAGGCAGAAGGCAGCCAAGGGAGAAATTTTGAGAGCATAGAAACTCACCACAACTGATAGCTAAAGAAGCCCCTTGCTGTGGTCTTGATCTCACAAAGTGCAGAAACATGGAGCAGAAAGGGCTCAATATCCTTTGGGCAGGGCTGTGATTCAAAGCCATGCTCTGTGAAATAGAGTCCAGGCATTCTCCCACTCCTGGCAAAAGTACCAGCATGGCCTTGTAAGCTGAAGCCGTGGAGTTGCATGTGTCTGGATCTGCACGGGATGTCACCTTCAGGAACAGTGGTAGGGTGTCATTTACAGCATCTTTATACATGGCAGCTGTGCCCTGACAGGGATGTTCAGTGCTGTTCTCCTGTCTCACACCATGTCCTCAGCCCCCACTGCTAGGCTGGGATGGGATGGGCTTATGGCAAAAGGGGAGTGCTTTAGGAGATGGTGCTGGCACCCCAGTACTGTCCCACAGGAGGCATGAGCTAAGGGATTTTGATGGACCAGCACTGTCACGAGGTTATGGCTATGGACAGTGACACTCCAGTTAAACTCCCTGTGGTTTTTTGTGTCGTGCCTGATTCTGGGGTTTGTTTTTGCCTTTGTAGCCTGGGAGTGCCCATCGGCCATGGCAGTCCTACTTTGACCTGATCCTGGTGGATGCACGGAAACCCCTCTTCTTTGGGGAAGGCACCGTATTGCGGCAGGTGGACACGGTGAGTGGTCAGTGGAGGGTACGCCATGGCTGGAAGGCCTCCTGCACCTCCTGTATGGCATCTCTCAGTGACAATGGTCAATGCAGTGTTTAGGCAGGACCTACCCTAGAGGCTGTGGGCTGGAGTCTCCTCTTAGTGATTCCTGAGCAACCCCATCACCTCAAGGCTTTGCTGGCTTCCCTAACATACTGCAGGTGGCAGGAAAGCCACCTATGGGCTGCTTGGGAGTGAGACAGACAGACAGACAAAGAGTGAAGTATCACTATAGAAAAGATCCAGGCCATCAGCTGTTCAGCACTAACACAACACCTCCTTCCACAGGTGACCGGGAAGCTGAAGATTGGTACCTACACTGGCCCGCTGCAGCACGGCATTGTGTACTCGGGAGGTGAGGCAGGAGCCCTTCTTGTTCTGTGGAGCGGCTCTGACGTGGCCTTCAGCCACTCCAGCTGTGAGAGGACTTGTGCCAGGCAAGGTTGTGCTTCCCAAAGCACATTGTTTTGTGCTCTCTGCACACTGCACCAGAAGCTCTCCATGATTAGAACTGCACAATGCAGGGACAAGATGGACCTGTTCCTCCTCAAATGTCCTTTTCTTCCTTGCCAGGGAGGGTCTGGAAAATCCCTGCAGGGCTTGTGGTGGCTGCAGCTGGCCCACAGCAGTGTCCCCAGCTGTACTTAAAGGTGCTGCCACCAGCATGACCATGCTTGGAAGGTTCTGCCAAGCCAGGGAAGGGCAGGGGGTGGATACAGAGCTGTCTGTGACACCCAGGGCTCCATTACTCTCACATGGGGTGGGAGGCAGCATGGCCTCTGTTGCTGTCATTCATGTAGGGGTGTGTATGGGCAAAGCTGCTCCTGGGTGAACTCCCAGGCAGGTGAGCAGTGTCCAGGGCAGCCATGGTCAGTCAGTAGAGGTTTCTGGGAGGAAAACGCACCTGTTTTGGCTCACTGTTCTGAGCCATGCCATTCTTCTCTCAGGCTCTTCGGACACGGTCTGTGACCTGCTGGGGGCCAAAGGGAAGGATATCTTGTACATCGGAGACCATATCTTTGGAGACATCCTCAAATCCAAGAAACGCCAGGGCTGGCGGACCTTCCTGGTGATCCCCGAGCTGGCGCAGGAGCTGCACGTCTGGACAGACAAAAGCGGTCAGGAGCCGGGCAAGCCCCTGGCCAGGCTTTGCTCTTGCTTGTCTGATGCTGCACCCCTGAGATCGCCAGGGCTTAGGGGTGCGGGGGAGAGATCACCCTGGCTTGCCACTTCTCCTTTTGGCCCTTTTCCCTGGGTCTGGATGCTCGTGGCAGGAGCTGGGGTGCCTCTCTGTGGGCTGGCCTTGGGGTCCCAGGCCTTTCCTGTGCTCTTTCCCAGGGGCTTTTGTGTGTAATCAGCCAAGTGCTGCCCTGGCCACGGGAGAAGCTGCAGCTGGGTGGGGTTGAGTTGTTCCTCATCCATAACCCCAGAACATCCTGCCCCTCTGCATATATGGAGCCGTGGCTTCTATGTTAAAAAAATTCTGACAAGACCTGGGTTATTCTCCCTGTAATGCCTGAGCCATGACTGCTCTCCCATCTGCAGGGAGTCCCTATTCACCAGCTGCTTCCTCCTCGTTCCTCCCACTCCCTCTGCTGCTCTGCCGCCAAAGTGCTGTGTGTTTCCCATCCTCCAGCGCTCCTGCTTTTCTCCCAGGTTTGCCCTTTGGTGTGTAAATAGGGCTGGGGGTTATGCAAGGTGCCCCATGGCTGGTTGGAAGGTTTTGGTGAGAGCTGCAAAGGTTCAGCCTCGAAAACAAAAGGGCCAACCAGAAACCAAGCCCAAAGTTCTGCCCATGGCACAGAGTGTGATTGACCCCTCTCCCTGCCCGGAGGCCATGAGGTGCCTCCAGTGTCCCTGCTCCAGTGTCCGTCCGCTGCCATGTGAGGGGAGCGGGCAGGGGAGTGGGTTCACTTTCAGCCCTTTTCATTTCAACAGTTTAAACTTACCCTTTTCCCCTTTCTTTTCTGGATTTTCCAGCCCTTTTTGAAGAGCTGCAGAGTCTGGACATTTTCTTGGCTGAGCTGTACAAGTGAGTGTTCAAACAGTGACAACTTTCCTGCTGCCTCTCCTGGCTAATGAGCAGCAATGACAAAACCTTGGGGTTGGGTTAGTGGCACTGCTGCTGGAGCTTTGACTCAGGCCTGGGCTCTGCCCACAAGACCAACCTTCCCCTCCAGACCAGCCTCCCTCCCCCAAGCCCCATCCCACAGCATCTGGTTCTGAAAGACTTTTCACACCATGTATTTACCTTCTCGCCTGTAACTAGGCATCTGGACAGTAGCAGCAATGAACGCCCTGACATCAGCTCCATCCAGAGACGCATTAAGGTACCAATCATCAAAATCCCTTTTCATCCTTTTGGATCCCAAAGGGCTTAACAACCCAACCCCACTGCTCAGTCCTGAAATGCTTTGCTCTGCCTTTGGGTGGGCACAGCAGGCTTGGCAAAGCCACTTCGTCTCAACTCACTGGTGTCACTGGCACTCCTGAAAGGCAGCCTGGTCTGGAATAGGGTCCCCTTCCCCATGCCCACAGCAGCACTGGCTGAGGGTGCTCACTGCTGCAGCATGTGGTACTGGCACACAGAGGCTCAGAGGGGCTGTAGCCTCTGGTTCAGCCAGCCCTGGGGTGCCAGCCTAGAACAGTGCTGGCCCTGAGCCTGCTGCCACCTTCCTTTGTTACCTGGGGCTCAGCTGTGCCCTGATGCCACGGGATACAAGCACAGAAAGCCTTGCTGGAGATCCTTGCAGGTCTCATGTAGCCCCCAGCCCTCAGGGCGCTCCACCTCAGTGTTGTCATGGCTCTGAGGTGCTGCCTGCCTGGCCCAGGATCTAAGCTGCCCTTTCCTCATAGAAAGTGACCCACGACATGGATATGTGCTACGGGATGATGGGGAGCCTCTTCCGCAGTGGCTCTCGGCAGACGCTGTTTGCCAGCCAGGTGATGCGCTACGCTGACCTCTATGCAGCCTCCTTCATCAACCTCCTCTACTACCCCTTCAGCTACCTCTTCAGAGCTGCCCACGTCCTGGTGAGTTGCAATCCCAGGGAGGTGGGCAGGGCTCCCAAAGGTGCCCATGCTTGTGTCCGTTATCACTTCCACAGGACACAACAGCACCTTGGAGGGTTGGGTGGCATTTGATAGATCGTAGACCAAACGGTTGCATTCTGGGGTTTGCTCTCCATGTGTCTCAGGGACTGGGACACCTCTTGTCACTTCCTCTCTCTGTTCCACATGCAGATGCCACACGAGTCCACAGTAGAGCACACGCACGTTGACATCAATGAGAAGGAGTCGCCGATGGCCACACGCAATCGCACCTCGGTGGATTTCAAAGATTCTGACTACAAGCGGCACCAATTGACCCGTTCCATCAGTGAGATCAAACCACCCAACCTCTTCCCTCAGGCACCTCAGGAAATCACACATTGCCACGATGAAGATGATGATGAGGAAGAGGAAGAGGAGGAAGAAGAGGAGGAAGAGGAATAAGAAGGAAAAAACAAAGTATTTCTGAAGATAAACCATGACTCTTAGCAGTGATCAGGAATGGATTCTGTTGTTGGGGCCCTTGGGGTGATGGGTTGGGGGGTGTGATTCTTGCAAAGGCACATTTTGAAAGTATTTGGAAACTTCTAACAAATTAACACTAATTAGGAGGAGACCCTTGTTTTCAGTTTTGCAGACGGTTCAAAAAGCTGATGGATTCTACCTGGGTGGTGCATTCAGATTGGACTGCCCACCTGTGCTGTCACGCTACTCCCATTACATTTCGGGATGCTGCATGGTTCTCCCTTTCCCATCATGTGTTGCATTTGGTTTCCATTTGAACAGTTTCCTATGAACGGTTTTTGGCATTTGTTACATTCTCTGTGGAGACAGAAGGGATGTGCTGAGCCCTGCAGGAGACAAAATTATCCAAATCCTGCTGCCTGTTAGGTTGCTGCCTTTAACCCTCTGCTCCTGGGTTACATAATCCCCCCCTTCACATGTTAGCCAGGGTGTTGCTGTGCCTTCCAGCACCCCGTTTACCTTCTGTTGGTGTGAGTTTCTCTGTGTAAGTGGTTTGACTCCTCCAGCCATCGTGGATGACAGTGAGATTCCAGCTCTTGCACATCTGCTGCCATATATGTTTCACCTGTAGCTGCTCGTTATCCTCTCCCAGTGTCTCCAAGCTCAGCATCAGCATGTGATGCATGATTTCCAGGGCATTTCTCAAAACAGCTGAGCTGCACACTGTTCTCAACTCCTCCAGTTTCAGCAGTAAATATTAACCCAGGAGCTTGAAGCTGTTGCTTTAGCATTAACATTAGTCACTCTGTGTTCCTCCTGACCTTTCTGTCCTCTCAACTTTAAGTGAAGCATCCCAAAACCAACCCCAGCCACCATGGGGAGTGAAAGGGCCTGTTGTGCCAGGGTGCTGCGGGCCACATGGGCCTGCCCTAAACTAGGAAACAGCACATGCCACAGGGCCAGCCCCACGGGGGGAGCCGGGAAGCTCCCAGCCGTCCGGCAGCTGCCCTGGTCTTTGGTCTGGTGCGGAGCAAGCGGAGCCTCATCGCTGGCTGTGGTGGGCAAGGCTGCGTCCCTGGCCAAGGAGCGTGATGGCTGCTGCGTGGGGACCGGGGGGTGTGCCCTCATGGATGGGCAAGTAGTCCTTGTGCCTGAAAGCCAGCCCAGGGAAGGCACGGAGCTGGCACACAGCTGGGCAGCAGTGCCCTGTGGTTTTCCTCTGAGTCATAGGTGCAGCCTCCCTTACTCCAGCCTCTGCCGTTCGCTGCAAAGGGATTACAACGAGGGCCCTCTTGTAATGAATTTGACTGTTTCAGTACCATAAACTCATTTAATTTCTTTTTTCATTTTAAAGTACCTTAGTAGAAAATAAAATAAGAAAAACCACACCACCACCATCTGAGCAGCAAAATGCTGCTCTAGTGGCAGTTGTTCAAGTCAATAAATGATGATGTTTCTAAGAAATGCCTGGTGTTTTGTGGTGTGTTGCTGAGATGATGAGGGCTGTGCTGGAATTGGTGGGAAGAGGTCTATGGGGTCCCAGCAGGATGGGTGACTGAGGAAGAGTGAGAGCACCTTTGGGAACTGGTCATGTAAAGCACTGAGGAGCAATGGCAGTGGATCTTGCTGTAAGGGCACACCTGGTCCTCACATTGCCCCCAGAAGCAATGGTGGGTCACGAGGCTTTTGTTATCACCTTCTGCATCAGCCAGGAAAGCATGGGGAGGGCAGAGAAACATTTTGGCTTGGACACAGAGAGTGAGGAGGGGCTTTTCCATGGTGGGAAGGGCAACATCCCCACACTGCCACTGCCTCCTGTGTCTTGCCAGGGCTGTTCTCCACAGGCATTACCAAGGACCACTTCCTGCCCCTTCACCCCTGCAAGACACGTGCTCAGGGTGGCACCAGGGCACAGCACAGCCTGTGCTCACCAGGAGCTGTAAACTCACTTAAATAGACAAGAATACCCAGGGAAGGCCAGTGCTGCCACACAGCCACACAAGGCTGCGCCCAGCTAAGACAGGCAGCCTCGGGCACTGCTGAGCTCAACTCCCCTTACAAACAAAACTCCAAACTACAAACAAAAGCAGACCTGAGGAGGTTCCCCCATCAGCACCACCACAGAAGGATGTTCAGTACCAGGGCCCAAAGTGCCAGACAGAAAAGCAACACTAAACGGCAACAGCTGGTGGCCAACACTCGACACCTGACAAGGGATTGCTGAAAACTCCAGAACACTGGGACCCTGACACCTCAGTTTTGGGGTCTGCAGAGGAGCTAACGTACCCACAGTGAGGCTGGCTGCAGGAAGGATTCCCGGGAGCTGTTCCCGAGCCCTTTCACCAAAGGCCATGCTGGGCTCTGCTATGTTTAAACTTTGTTTCTCCAAGTATAGCTACTTGAATTTTTAAAGCTTTAGCTCAGCAGCTCGGGGAGGCATGTGGCTGCAGGAAGGGAGGTCTGGGGAGCTCCATGCATTCCTCCTTCCCAACCGGTCACCACAAATAGCTCACTCCCAGCCCAGGGCTATTTCTGACTGAGATGGGGAGAAGAGTCTTCAAGGCTAGAGCAATGGAAAGTATTTGACCCTCACTTCATGGTGGGAAAATGTCAGGCAAAGCCTGACAGACACACAGGCACTGCCCAGCCTTGTACGATCCTGTCCATCCTGTGCTGGCTCCACCAAGAAGTTGTGGTAACCCATGGAGCAAGAGCCAGGGTGATGCTTCTTGCCCCGGCTGGCACTGGGGACATGATCACAGCCCAAGTTTCCCTGCCCACACCTTCCTCAGGCAGCTGCCCATGGCTCATCTGCACCAGCTGCCCCTTTCCAGAAGCTGGTGGCCTGGCAGTACCTGTGTCTCCAATCACTCTGCAGAGCTTCAGGAAAAGTTCCTGCTGCTCTCCCTACAACCTGTCCCCCAGCCCAGGACAGACATGCTTTGCTTTTGCCCACCAGCTGTATTCTCTCCTGCAGCAAAAACCTGGTGGAGGCAAGGAGGACGCATGGAGGGAACAGGCCTCACCCCCTGCCCTGAGCTCTCACTGACCTGATTTCTGGCTTCTCTCACTTTCTCCACCACCTCACATCCAACTCCCCTGCTCCGCAGAGCTGGAGGGGGCTCACAGGGGCTGCACCAACCAAACCCTACCAGGAACAGGAGCCCGAGGCTCACTGCCCTTAGCCACAGTGCTGCAGACATCGTGTGTTGGGCACTGCTGCTTCTGGCCAGGTCACAGTCATCAGAGCTGCTCCCAGCTCCTCTTCCTTTATGCCACCTCCTCACTCAGCAGAGCGAGGCCCAGCTGCAGCTCGGTATCAGGATGTGCCCGACCATGATGGAGGGCGCAAAGCCCTGTGCCAGTCCCTGAGCAGCAGCCGTTCCAACCTCTGGCCTGAAGCCCCAGCATGGCAAACATGGATAAAGCAATTCCGTAATGGCAGAGCCACTGGTCCACCCTGGCCTTGCACAAGGGTGCTTTCCTACACGAGACCAGCCTTGGAGGCCACTGGGCTGCAGAGCCTGGCCATGGCAGGAGGTACTGCTGGAGCCTTGAGGACACAGAGCCCTGGCTACAGCTCCCGCCCTGCTGCTGCAGTGTAGCCTGGACTTGAGCAGCCAAAACCCATCCCATCTCCCTGAAGGGATCTAGCCTCTTACACCCTCCCTTCCAGAAGTCCTGGGCTCTCTCTATCCTGCTCCTCCTTCCTGCTGCTAATTACCACCAGAGCCAGCCCCAAAGTTGGCCTCCACATTAATTCTACTTACGTCGTGCATGCAGCATCCCACCATCCTCCACCAGCTGCCAGGGACAGGCACAGACAGGGGAGCAGGAGTCCTCAAGGACCTGCCACTCTATCCTGTTGGTACATCATGAAGGAGTGAGGCCCAGAGGAATGGAGCCATCCTGCAGCACAGAAGCAGGGACAGAGGCTGCACTGGGTGCAGCAAAAATCCCCCACAAGGTTTGAGCAGCTGCTGCCCAATTTGCTAACCCAGGGATTGGCAGCTCAAGACCTGAGCACAGAGGAAAGCCCGCTGCAAGGAGAGCAGCTGGGTGAAACAGCTGCAAGGAGGAGAGTGGCTGAGGGATGGCATAAACACAATATGGGCACATGGCAGGGCTGTATCTGACACACAGGAAAGGGGCTGCTCCTCCACCAGTGTGAGCTGGAAGTGATGGTGGGCAAGGGACTAAGCACAGGCTCGCTCTCCTGCTCAGAAATGCCTGTGTTGCTGCAGGCTCCACACAGCTCCACTGCCGAAGTCCCAACATGAGGAGAGAAAGCAGCAGCACCCAAGTGCAGGGGGATGGACCAACTCACTCCACCAGCTGCTCCTGTCCCACGGAGTCACCGTCGTCCCCAGCCACATCCCTCACTGGTGACCCCCAGTTACGCCCTGCCCGGCAGGAACATGCACTACAGACAGACAGCATCTACACTTAAGAGACAAACATGACCTACGGAGAGCAGGTTGTAAATAAGGGGTTTTTATTACTGAAAGAAAAAGACCCTCACCCTTGAGGGAACTTCAAAAAGTCAGCTGCTTGCCGTTGCCACCAGCTTCCCAGCCAGCCCCTGGTCAGCAAAACCACCAGAACAGCCCTCCCCAGCTTGAGGACTTACAGGTCCAGACCCACCAAAGCAAAGAGCAACACCTGGTTCTAAAGGAACAAGATCCGGCCTCTCTGTGGCTCTTGCAGCTGAAGTGAAGATTAAAGACTGTTAAATGTGCCATTAGCAGAGATGTGGGTACGGGATCACAGACATCAGCCCCACCACCCACATGCCAAAATCTGTCCCTTGGAAATGAGGGGGGAGCATAGAGGAGGGAAAAATGCATAAACTGGAATGTTCAACAGAAAAAAAAATCATCATTTATCTAAAAAGAATAGAAATAAACAAAATGCTTTAAAACAAAATCACAAAATATACAAATAAATCTGGTACAAAATAAATAGGAAAGATTGGAAATCTACAACAAAATTGGAATAATTATAAAATTAATTCGTATGACAATCAGTATATGAAACGTATACACTTCATTCAGGATTTCAGTTGTGCTTATTCAGGTTTATGTACACACACGGAAATACTGTAGTCAGAATACTACAACTCTGGAAACCCGAAGTCATGTACAATATGATACAATTTGCAAAGACCACATACGATGGCAAATAAGACAGAGGGGAGAGCTGGCTGGAGTGGGATCAGACAGCCATGAAAACGCACTGCAAAGGGAGAGCTGCCACGCTCCAGAATGGGGGGACCAAGGCCAAGCCAGCAGCAACCAGGACAGGGTTCGGGGCAGCCAGGAACGAGAAAGGTTTGGTGTGAGACCTCCAGCTGCTGAGCACCAGCTGCTCATGGCTTCCAGGAACACATCTCAAGTATTCGGGGTTTCAGATTCACTGTGTTTGGCATCCAGGCACCTCAGCAGGGCCTGACCCTGAACTGCTCATAAGCCACCCTTGTGCTCAGGAGAACGTGGATCAAATGGGACCAGAGCACTGCTGCTGGGCTCCTGGTGGGTTTCCACTCTCCAAATTCCTTGTGGTCTCCGAGGAAGGCAGAGCCCCTTGAGCAGCATCTCCTACCCTCAGTGTGAGAAATGAAGACAGAATGGCTGCAGCATGGCCTGTTCTCAACTGCTGGCCCTCCTTCTCACCTTCCTGAACAGTCAGCTGAAGCCCAGTGAGAGGAGCAGAGGAGCAGCTGCGGCCAATGAGAGCACAGCTGTCACAGAAGCCACGCTGCTGAATCCAAGCCAGCACAACACAGAAGGACAGAGCACGTACCCTGGGTGAAAACCTGCCAGCAAAGCCAGCCCAGCCCAGCCCAGCCTACTGGACCTGAGATTTTAAAGCAGGAATGACACTAGAGCTGATCTAGGCCCAGCCAGTCTGTCACTTCTCAGAAAAGGAGCTCATCAGGAACCCCTCACCCTCCCACAGTGATCTTTGGGATATGCATTCCATATTGGCACTTCCAACTAAAGGCATCTGACACCAACTAGTTTCTCACTTGTATTTGGAAGGATTTGGTTCAACAGTGATGCCCAGAGGATAAAACACCACCTCCTACTATAAAGCTCTGTAATCAGCAAACAGTTGAGAAGGGATGCTAGACTGCTACACCAAGCACCAAATGCTGGGACAAGCCTTTCCTCCCCAACAAATCTTGCTACCAACCAACCGCCACGCCGCTTTCAGGAGGAGAAGACAACAAAGAAATCAAAACCACCCCTGGAGCATTGGAGCCACCTGCAGCCTTTGCACGTTTCAGGCTCGCAATAGCTGACAAACCTCCAGCTCGATTCCATGAAAGGCCACTTCTGTCAATCCAGCCAAACCTTTGCTTCTGGGGGAGGACTAAACACCAAGCACTTCCTTAGCCAGAAATCTGCACCGGAGGAGCAAGAGCAGCCAGGGCACCACCTTCTGCAAGATCCTAGTGATCAGCCCCTGCTCAGAGGAAAAACAGAGCCCAAAGGCAAAACCTGAGAGGAGAATGATGTTTTTCAGCTGGAGACAGAAGACCAGCAGCTTTGAGTACCGTATTTCCAAGGTGAAGAACTGCTATAGAGTCTGACCTCAGGACAAGAAGAAAACGTCACTTTGAATTCAGTGCTAGCAACCTATGAAACAACTCCATCTGCCAACTGTACAGTGCCACTTGCTGGAGGCAGCTTTCTAGCAAACCTCTCCCATCCCTGCAGCTCAGGAAAATATGCACACACCAGATGGAAAAGCTCAACTGCACTGCCTTAGACCCAGAGCAACAGCATCTCCTCGTCTGGATGCAGCCCTGAGACTGGCCCCAGAGGAACACAACTCAGCATGAAGCCAGGCTCCTGGACAAGAGCAAGACACCAAGCAGGATTGCTGAGGGGGCTCTGCAGGAAGACCTGGATGTCCAGGTCCCCTGTGCTGCCCACACATGGGAGTGAGGCCAGAATCATCACAGACATCACACCAACAAGAGACCTGCAGCTGATGGACCAAGTGTAACAGCAGTACAGGGATGAGGGTGGCTGCCCAGCCCAGCCTGTGGTCCAGAGCCTGTCCTCCCTGCTGGCCAAGTCAGGATGAAGGCTGCTCTCCCATCTGTGCCATGGAAGATGCCCGACTGTGTTAGTTAAGCTCATCATTTCACTGCTGGGCCAAACCAACCCTCAGTATCCAGGGAACAGGTACTTCTTCAGGTCTGTGTAGACCCCCAGTGTAGAGCCAGGTGGTGGGACGGGCAGCATGTCTGGGGCTGTACCACACCACAGCCAGGGTTCCTGCCTTGGGACAGGGCACAGTGTGGACACAGGGACTTCAATGCTGGGCGGGCACCTTTGGGATGAAGCCTCAAGTAACCATGACAAGAGGTACTGGGCAGCATCCTTCCCCACCCCCAGCCCCAGTTTTCTATCGGTAATCCAGACACTGGATAACTGGACAACTGGTACACAGGTACTAGATTGAAAACCACAGATGTATTAGATATTGTATAAAATATGGTACATCTTTCATGTGGGAATGATTTCTATGGAGAGTGTAATTCTGCACAAGGAAGATGCATGTTCCAAGGGGTCCTGGAGAACACGGCTGTGTTCTCCATCATGTAGGATACTTACACAGGATGCTCGTGAGGAGACAGGGCTGCTCTTTGCCATCAGCACCCCCACATCCCTTGGCTGAGCTCTGCAGAGATCACAGGAAGCACCACTGCTGCCCAAGCAGCCCCTTACACAACTCTACCTCTTTGGTTTTCTTTGAGCTGATTTGAACCAGAGCCTGACACCACCAGTGCCAAATCTCATCCTCATCCAAGCTGGGCCCTGAAGGCTGAGAAGCAGCAAAGGGTGATGTGTGTGGGCCATCAGGGCAACTCACCCTGCTCCCCCTGAGCTTTCTCCAGGTCTGAGTGCAAGTGTCCATATCCTGAGACTCCTACTCTTGCCAGCTCCACCCACACAAAAAGGCACTTAAAGAAAAGAAGAAAAACAAACAAACAAAAAAGCCCCCAGTGGTGAGGAAAAGGGGAGCAAGTCCAGGAGAAGAAGGGAGAAACAGAAAATCGAGCATAATGTCAATGAGTGGCTGACCCCTCTTCCACCAGGCCCAAGAACTGCACACCTTCAGCAGCCAGCTCCAGCTGCCCCTGCACCGGTCTCAGCCTCATCCCATTCCTGCTCAGTCCAGAGCAGGAGCTTACAGGGGCAAAAAGAACGTGAGAGTGAACTATACACGACACAGGTTTGGAGCAGAACTGGTGAGCAGGAGAAGGAACTGCCCTGTGGAGCTTCCTCTCCTGGTGCCTCTGGATGAGGCAGGCACTTCTTCCTGCCACACCAGCCTTGGGGCTCCAGCCCACCAGCCAGTCCAGACACCCTGCCAGCATTCCTCATCCCACTGTGGGATAACCCATCCAGAGCTCCTCCAGGGCAGCAGCCTTCAGCTGCATGGGGATTTCAGGGAGTGGACAAGCTGGGAACAAAACAAGAAGCACTTTGTAAACTCCGGAGGGTCTGAGCTTGCGGCACAGAGCGGCCAAGGCTGGTTTGCTAAGCCCCCCACTAAGCCCCTCTCCTCTCAGAGCTAATGTGCTTCATATGATCTCCACATCACCAGAGTCAGTCTCATTTGGAGAAAGATTCTCACTGGAAAGCAAGAACATTCCTTCACTCTTTACAAAGATTTGGCAATACACAGAATTAAAAAAAAAAAAAAATCATAGTTACAACAGATTCAGGTTCATTTCGTTTAAAGGAAATTCAACCAACAGGAGTGTAAAAGATATAATTCACAGTTGTGCATTTAAGATATTAGTGTTGAAAATCTCACTTCAAAGAACTCTTGTGCAAAATTGTATTGACAGTAGAAACTATGGCTAGATGCCCTCCCAGCCTCCCCCAGCCAACAGGCCATCATCCACCCTGCTGCCTGCACCCAGAGGCAGACGGGCAAGGGGAACAAAGGCGGCAGCAGGAGTTGACATAGGAAGATGCAGTATCCTTTCTACAAGTCAAAGCCTGGCCAAGGTCTGAGGTCAAGTCCAACGATTCCCAAAGCCCCCAGCTGGTGCCCTGAGCCGCGGTGACCAGCTGTGTGTCCCCATGGCACTGCAGCACCATGGCATCCGAGCGCCCCACGAGGCAGAGGGAGCAGATCTGCTCGGGCAGGACCCCCCTGCAAGGGCACGGATTGGATGCCGTGGCATCTCCACTGCGGTCAGGAGAGCCAAGCCCCGGCATCAGCAAACGCCATCCCGAGGCTCAGAGGGATCCTGAGCTGGGCGCGGGGCTCCTCCGCTGTGATGGTTCCCACCGGGAGGGCTGGGAACCCCTTGCATTTGTTAAACAGTAAAACTGTAAATACCCTGAGAACAGGGAGACTGGATTTCTTCCCCTCCAGGGAGAGGACCATGCTTTGTTCTTCAAGCTAATTAGTAGTAGCAGCTCCTAACCCCTCTGGGTCAGGTACATATTTTCCATATGAAACACATCTATAATCAACTATTTTTATGGAAATTAAGTGAAATTACTTCACTTTCTGTTATTTGATCTGTACAAATGATGAAAAACAGTCATGCAAAAAATCGCCTGCAAATTTTGGAACAGTGCAGCATGGGCAGAAGCAGGAGGTATTTGCTTTGGGATCACATGGCTTTGGTTGGAAAAAATGGCGCTTTTTTTTTTTGCCTTTTTTTTTTTTTTTGCCTTTTTTTTTTTTAAAAAGGGAAACAGACATTGAAACAAATCCATAACCTGCCATAAGAAGCAGAAGTCAGATCCAGCGAGCAACCTCATCCCAGAGAGAGCTGCCTTGACTTGAGCCTTCCCTCCTTTGGCAGGTTTGACAAAACGGATACTGCATCTCAAGTTCACCACCATGTCAAACACTTCCAACAAACTTTTACATTCACCAACACTAGATAAAAACTGGCGAGGTGAGTCCCTCGCCAAGGACAAACGCTGTAACATCTGGACATTTTGCTCTGTGAGAAAGGTGCAATATTGGCAGCTCTCTGGGAAGGCGCAGGGCTCAGGTCAGCCCGTGCTGCCACCGTGCGCTCTCAGCAGTGCTGGGCTGGTGTACATCAGAGCGAGGGTGGGATGGAGGCTAAGGATACACTTTTAGATGGGAAAAAGTCAAAAAGCTACATGTGAGAGCAAGGCTTTGGAGGGCCTGTTTCCTCCTCACTGGGTGCACAAGTTGGATACTGTGCGATTTCTATGCCCCTTGCAGGGACTTCCTCCTCATGGGTGGCTCCCACCAGGGTGGACAGCAAAAATTAGGGCTGCTTTCTGAAGCTGGAAGAGAGAGGAGGAGGAGGGACACAGGCAAACCCAATTGGCTCTGACACTACACACTCCAATTCCGGCAGGGAGATCCTGCAATGGAATATTGCACCTTTCCAGCCACCAGTCACACAGACGGACCATGGGAACTTGCAGCGAGTGCCTTCCCCAGCCTGTGAGAAGGGGAGACGGGGCAGGCCTGCAGGCACAGAGAGCTCTGGCAGTTGCATTTGGGGCTGGGGGCTTCTTTGGGTGTCCCCAAAGAGATTATCCAGGTGTAAAGAAAGAGAAATGCTACATAGCCAGGGGCCATGGCAGGGTCTTGAAACAGAGAAACCACAAAGCCTGATTTATCAATCCAGATACTGAGGGCAATGTTCACATTTTGTTTGAGACAGCACTGGAAGGGGAGAGGATTGGGGGGGAGACTTTTCATTTGAGGACTTAGACTCCATCTGTGGGAATGGGTGATGCACAACTGCCATAGGGTGCCTCTTGCTGGCACCCAGACTGCATCCAGGTTTTTTGGGGTGGAGGAATTGGTTTCTGCTGTCCAAGGCAGGTGTTGCCCTGCATTGGTGGCAGCTGGGTAGGAGGCTCTCTGCTCTGTTACCTTGGTAATCCCTACAATGGCTGTTAAAAGGGGAAAGAGAGAAGGAAATGCACTAAATCCACTCAAAGGAATGAACATGGCTGGGAACAGCCTGGAAATGAACCTCTCTGAATCCCTGAAGTGCAGTACACTTGCGTCTGGAAAGTTTTGTCAGCTCTGATGGTTCTGGCTCCTCAGCAGTGCCCATCCTTGCACTGGCAGAGGTTTACTGTCACCTGGAGCATGTACTTTGGGTGTAATTGTAGCAGCATCTTTTGTGTTAATATTAGAGATTACAGGGGGGACAGGGACTGATGTTCTGATACTCAGCAAAGGCTGCACATCTGCTCTGGCCAAGGAAACGGTGCACAGACCACTGCAGCACGGGAGTGTTTAAAGACTTGGCATCTCAGGGTGCACACATTACTTCACCATGCAATTGTCAGGAACACCACGAAAAATCACCCAGTTACTTCACTATGGAATATCACTCCCGGCTTTCATTTCACAGGACTGCAGTTTTGCTAATGAATTCCTTCCCCCTAGTATCATCTTCAACATACACAAAGGTTTTGGAGGTTACAAAACTGTAAGTGTAACAATGGTTTTGCCTGTTTAACAAAGAAACCTTCTGAAATATCATTAAATACCAAAGTAACCACTCCTTCCCTGAAAATTAACTGGAAGAACATAAAAATCCTCACCTCTTGGTCCTCCAGGTGGCTGAAACCAGAGGTTCCTTGAAGCTTGCTCATTCTTAGGACACAAATAACATACAAGTACCTGTTACTAACTTTTTCAACAGGGCAACAAAAAGGACCACAGAGGGGTGAGAAGAGGCCTAAGGACATTGGAGCCAATTCACAAAACCACGACAGAGCCCATTTGAGGTTCATGAGGGACAGAAACAATTTAAAACTCTGCAAAATACTTTTTAAAAACATGATCTCTTTTGAAAAAATAATGGAGGAGCTTTTAAACTTCTCCATATGTGTTTGAGGAGGAAAAACCCAACAAGGATCAAAAGTACAGATAAAAAATAAACATAATTCTACTTTGCAAGAAGAATTTTCATCGTTCTCAAGGGTGGCTCACCATTCCCAAATTATGTTTGGGTCTTTAGTCTCTCTTGCTCTTTGCTCCTTTCTTCCTGTTTCTTCCTCTTCTGCTCCCAGAACGGACGCAAAAGTCTTTGGTCTCAGAACACTGGATGCAGCAGTGTTGCAAGCACGCACTAATGGTGTTCACACTCAGGGAGGAGGCAGGAAGGAGCGAGGGCTGGTCCTGCTGAGGAGATGGGATGGGTGGGTTGTGGGGAGTCAGCTCCTAGATGGCTCCTTCACTGTGCATACTGTGGTTGGGCTTGTTATGAGTCACACAGTTCTGTTCATTCAGCAGGTTTGCTGTCTCGTCTGGCAAACCATCGTGCAGCTCCGTAAGAGTCAGTTCAATTTTAGTGTTTTCACTGTCCGAGGACTGAGGTGTTTTGTCCATCCGGGATGCCATCAGGGCATTTTGGTACTGCTGTCTTGAGATCTGCTCCAAGAACAGGGAAGAAACAAAAAAAGTCAGTCAGACTTCTATGTCTCCTGTGGGACACACTGAGAAAATGAAGTTCCCTCCCTTTCCAGATGACCACACTTCAACCCCTCTTTACCTGT
Source organism: Corvus cornix cornix (assembly GCF_000738735.6). Classification (NCBI taxonomy): domain Eukaryota; kingdom Metazoa; phylum Chordata; class Aves; order Passeriformes; family Corvidae; genus Corvus; species Corvus cornix. Next base: position 12,533,512 of record NC_046336.1, read on the forward strand.
TTCCATAAAACATCCCTGCACTTTGCAAGCCTAAAGCATCCCAGCTCAACACCCACAGCATGGGGATATTTCCAGGGAGGGTGGAAGAACAGTGCTGTACAATCACCATGCTGTTCAAAGGCAGGGATTTATTCCTATGCAGAGATTTTTAAATCAGACCTCCGTTTCCCTCTAACCATGCACACCTTTAGGAGCAGAACCAGAGATCAGTGAAGTCTTTCTCCCAACTTCAGTGAGCTCCTGGTGAGGCTCTAAGTGTCCCTATAGAGCCAAGCCAGCTCTATAGTACAAGTACAGAGTACAAGCATTCCTGCTCTTGTCTAGGCCAGCAAACACAGCAGGAGCTACAGCCTTATACATAAGGACATTTGATTCTAAAAAGACTGAGATGCCCATAGAGATGAGTCCAAATTAGCAACCCATGAAGTTTTCCACTGGTCTCTGCAAGAGCTGTCTGCACTCAGCAGAACAGTGATGACAGGGGCTGGCCTAGAGCACAGAGTGGCACTGCCCACGATGCCCCAGGGACAGCAAAGCCCATAGTCCCCGTACATCTGCATGTGGTGGTGGAGAGCAGAATTCCTCCCGGAGCCACAAGCAACCAGCCCTGTGAACTCCTCCAGGCCAACCTTCTCAGCCGGGACAGGCAGCAGGATACATGCACACTGACAGCCCCATGAGCCCACAGCAGTGGGTGATCTTGACAGGCAGGAAGGTGGAAGAGATGAAATGACTTTTAGAAAACACTACGTTTCAGTAGCAACACAAGAAAGGGACTGGAAGTGGAGAGAGTCAGATGGACCAGGTCACAGCTCCAAAAGCAAAATCCAAACATGCATGAGCAGGTCACAACCCTGGTTTTACAAGGTATTAATTGAATGAATAACCACGTGGCACAGTGAAAACACAAACGCTGAGTACTCTGACCTATGCGTAAAGCAGAGGTGTGCAAGTCTGACTGCAGAGATACCAGGACAGTTTAGCAATCATTAGCCTCAGTATGAACACAGTGAGATTTGGAAGGACGTCACATAAAGCAGCATAGGGCGAGCAGCTGCTCTGTACAGCAGATTAGCCATTGAAATCTGTAGTGAGAATCACTTGTCCAGGGATAAACATGTACTGATGTAATCCTTGAAGGATTGAACCACTGACCAGTACGCTTGCATCTCAAAGTTTTGACAGCAAGACTCTCCTTTTAAAATTTGGCTACAGAATATTCAGTTTAGCATTCTAGTATGTCTATCCTATTCCACACCCTTAACATTGAATTAACTGACAGAAGTTAAGTTCACAAATCACTTGAGTTGCATACAAAGAAACTGTGAACATGCACTCAATTTAAGAAAAGCATCAATGTCAACTTCTGGTCATGGGACATCAGCTTCCCTGGACTCCCAGCCGGGCTGGAATTGCTGCCGGCATTAGCTGTTCCTCAGCTCAGCTAGATATCCTCTCCCACAAGACTCACACACATTTCAGTGTGGGATGCACCATGCTGAGGGACAGAGCTGTATTTCATGCAGCAACTCACTGGTAGTATGAGACATGAGCCTAATACATGTGAAGTTAAGATAAAGAGAAATGTCCAAGACTTCTCCAAGCAGAAGAAGGATGGCAAGTCGGAAAGTAAGATCAAGAACCCCAAACTGAAACCAAAATCAGAAGTGAATAAAGACTGCAACCAACAGTAAATGTCTCATCCTTTAGAAAAGGACAGTGTCTGATAATGAAGAGTCTCCATTTCAGATGGCTCCAAAAGCTTCATGAGGACAGGTTTGACTAAAAGCAGAGAGGTTATTTTCTATAATATTTCCTCAAAGGACCTGTAATCCAGAAGATTATGTGGCCAACTTACTTACAAGTCCGAATGAGAAGAACAGTGAAGACAAATCAGTGGACAGCAGATATTGGAAAAAAAGTAGTTTAAAGTAATTTTTAAACAGCTGCTTTCATAATGCTATTTACTCACAGAGGAATTTAGAGGGAATTCCCTTCCCCAGGCTCTCCATCCTACCAGCCAAGCCCGACTTTCCAGCAGGGTCTTTCTAGCTTTTTTCCTACCTTGACAAACTGAATGTCTGTGAGGGCTTTCACTGAGTAGTCTGGAACATACACTTGGAGGAAGGACGCGTTCAGCTGGTTGTTGCTGCTCCCTAACGTCGGGGTCACTGCGTCGATGCGATCGCTCCGGTTTAAAGAGTCTGAGTGATTCAAGCCACAGGGCCGAGGTGGAGACTTGTTTTCGGCTAAGAAACAGGCAAGAGCAAGAGATTTCTTAAATCAAGTGGAAAAATTTAAAGTCACCGTTTCAAAGGGACATAATAAATTGTGACGTAGCATAAATAAACTGCAAATGCTTAATCCATTCATAAGTAGACATGTGGCTAAACAACCAAATTATCCTGAAAACTGGTACATTTTCAGTCCAGAGCTGGTAGCCAGTGTCACTGAGTATGCCCTAAACAAAACTGTATTTGTTTATGCTGCTACAGACATGCCCTAAGAACACAGTGCTTCAGCCGATGAGCAGAAACTACCACAGAAAGGTAACTTCCCAAGACTCCCTTACAGGAGCTCTTGACAGTCAGAACATGCTTAATACATTTTGTTTTCCTTAATCATTGTTGCTTTCATCCACAGTCAGTCCCAGTTGAGCCATACCCCTTTTTATTTCATCTGGTACCTACATATGCCTTGTTCCGTGAGCTAGAGCAGACATTTTCTGTAAGAGTAACAGAGTCCTCAGTAGACCAGAGTGCAGTCCACATGATGATTACTTCAACACTTCCTCTCAGTGCCTGAAGTGGCAAAACCTCAATCAAGGAGAGCAAGCCCCATGTGGTACATGCCAGCCAGTGACAGGCAAATTAGTCCAAGCTAGAGAGAAAAATCTGTGTCCAGGAAAGGAGAACACTGCAGACGTCATTTTCCACCACTGGCATTTAAGTCCTGCAGAGTTTCACTCAAAGACCTCACAGCAGTCCCCTGTGAGTGTGACTGGACACAGTCTATCCAAAGGAAACGTGCTTTCAGGACACCACAGACATTCTGCATCTGTGGCTTCCACCCCAACAGTAACCCAGAAGGAGGAGGGCAGAAATACACCCTAAGAGAGATTCCAAGCCCTCCTGTAGAAGGGCTTCTCCCTGGGCGCACACACAGTACATACTGATCAAAGAACTATCTTTGGGGCTAGAGAATTTTTGGATTTTAATGCACTTAAAATTCATTCAGCCAGCCCAAACTCAAACTTGATGTAAGCTACACTACTCACCACACGATCCCCATTTTCAAGCTGAAAGACCATTTTAATATAATCTTAAGATAAAAAGTCTCTTTGAGGAAATCAGCAACAATATCCTTACAAGCTTTTCAAATTTGTTTTTTGAAGACTTTTTAACATAATTTTATTTCCCAAAAAACCAAAAACCTCCCTTAAATTTAACCCTACCTCTGCCACTTAATCACTAGAAATATATCTCCTTGTCCAAATGACACAGCCCGTTCCACACCTCTGAATCCAGCTTTTCCTAAACCTAACACTTTAGAATGCAGAATTGCCCTGATTCTTATTCCCAACTTAAAATCCTCCTGATACTGTCTTTCTTACAATTTTAAAAAGGGGAACAAAAAAATACCGGTTATGACTACTTGACGATTTTCCCACCATTTCTGCGCTATGGAATTAGTGCAGGTCCCTGTGGCAACACCCACTGCAGGCTTAGGGGAAAGCACTCTGAGCCTTGCAAGGTTTTCCTCTGTGCCAACTTGCCAACTTAAAAGCCACAGCAGGCTGCAACAACTGCTGCCAGGAGCCAAAACTCCACCCGCACACAGGGCTTGATGCTGAAATTCCCACAGGAGAACAGGAACTGTGAAGGCGGGATGAATTTGTCCTCTTTCCCAGCTCTAGACACAAAATATGGCTGTGTGTGACAAGAACAGCATCACGGCTGCTTGGGATAAAGGCTTCCATCTGGAACATCTTTACACTAGTGTGACTTGTACCTGCCTTTTCTTTCCACCAGGGATCTTACAGTACATTATTAATAAAAAGAAGGATACAGAGCAATATGGCAAAGCAGTATAAGAAAAAAAAAAAGGGAGAGGTGAGACAAAAGGACAGAACAAAAAAGTAACATTTCTAAAAATGTGAGGGAAACAACATGATTTCTGGATCACATTCAGTTCAGGGAAGGAGAAGAGAAGATAATGAAGAGGGAAGGGTACAGAAAGAACAAATGACAAACACCAGGCAGGTCCATGTTAGAGCTTTTCTACCCAGGTTTTCCCACACTCCTCACCTTTCCATACAGGGGATGAAGAGCACAAGCCACAAGATGGACATCAATACAAGTCTATTACGAATTTGTGGTTAAACAACAGGATTATTTTCATAAGCACCCCACAAAAGGTCTGAGTTTCATCAAAACTGGTACCACATTGCCACAGTGACCAGGCTTACACTATCAGTTTCTTACAAAGGAGATTCTTCTCACTATTATTTTCCCTTGTTTATTTTTTGTAATTTTTTTTAATTTAACTGGGGGAAAAGCTATGAAAGTATGCTTGGCATTTATACTGGAAACAACCTGCATGTGCAAAGTGTACACTTATTTGTAGAATGGAAAAGGGAAAATAAAAAAAAAAAAAAAAAAAAGAAGACCTGGCAAAACAAAAGAACAAAGCCAAGAAAGATAATCAAAGTTGCCAAGCTTAAAGGAGAGCCATCAGGTACTTTAATTAAAGAAAGATTAAATTTCTCCCCCTTCTTTGGTGTTTAGCAGCAGGAAACTTTAACAGGGCAGGAAAAAAATCCCCTGCAAGGCAACAACCTGTAGTTTGCTCAGAATGTGCATGAAGATAATTTAGGGACCATCAATGAAATACATTTTCTAAAGTTAAAGGAAGAGGGGGAAAACAGGAAGCAGATGGTGAAAGTGTATGAAATGCATGATATGTATTAATGTTTTAGAGATGTTTCACTTAAATATGCATATCATTATCTTGTTTGCTTTTAGTTCTGGGAAAAGACATTTCGTCTGAAAAAAACTTCAAAAGGAAGACATATGTTCACCGTGACCCAAACTATTTTAGGATTCTGCTCTTCCTACAGACTTTCTTGATGGGTTTCCGTTTTTCCCAACCACTCCATGCATGCACTGTCTGTACAGCTCAGTTCTTGACCCTTCCCAATTTATAATCTCTCAATCACATCTCAGAGCTCTTTTTGGCCCAGTTTGTTCCCTCCTTGGTCTCTGCTCTCCAAAGGGATTTCTGTGTCAGTCAGCTTGGTGATACAGCAAGGAAAGGCCTTAAGCACAACAGGAACCAGAGAATCCCACAGAAGGTCCCACAGCCTTCTTGCACATTCCATTGCAAATCCATCCACTCAGCAGATCACTGTGCTGGTCCATGGCATGAACCTCACTGAGAGAAAGCTCAAAGCTTTCCAGGAATTGAAATGCCCAGACTGTATACAAACCATAGAATTGACCCATTATGAGAATATAAAATACTTCCATTAAATAAGTTTTCCTTTTATGGTGGTTTAGCAGCAGACATTCTCCTCTGCCAAATGCATTTCCTTCAGAATTTTTTAAGCCTCAGCTTGGGGGAGAATACATTTTCCTAAAAAAACTCCCTTCCTAATTTTCCACCAGCATCCATATGAGAAACAAGAACAAGCACATATTACCAAATACATTTTCTTTAATGTGTTTTTAGTTCTTCCCACTCTGATGGCTCTGACCAGTTACCATAAACGAAAGTTCAGGATACCTACCTGTGACGCACAGCTCAGTGCTGGACTTCTCCCTAACGAGCAAAGGGGTCAGACAAATACAGACTGCAGCTGACTTTTTATGGCATCAGGGCAGTCACAAGAATGGTGAAAATAGAAGCATGCAGATTTACCTGGAGAACCTGCTGCTAACAACTCTGTTCTGCTGACAACAAAGGTACGAGACAGGGACAAGGGAACTAGAAGAGGGAGAGAAAAAGGATGAGATCACGACCAGAAAGGCGGCAGCTATCCACACTTGACAGGGGAAGGAGCCAGCTGACAAACTGATGAACTAAAACCACAAGTGCAAATCAACTGTGAAAAAGCAAAGGGTTAAAACAAAAGCAAAACCAAAAAACACAATCAAATTCAGGAATAAACCAAAAAAAAAAAAGACCAAGGAATAGGAGTGAAGTGAATAATTTTCACTTGCTAATTTAAATTATTATCCAGCACCAAACAGTCCGTCAAGGTACACTCATGTTTTTAAATAGTTCAAAAGGAGCAGTGGTGCCCACTCCACTTGGAAGGCAAGAATTAAAATAAGCCAGAAAACTTCAGGGTGTTCTTCCTTATGGGAGTCAAATAATAGAAATAAAACCAAAAGATACTTCATAGTTCTTCAAGTTTCCAGTAAAATATCAAACAAGGCTGTGATTCTCCAAGCTCATCCCTGTTGGGATGGGTACTGTACTGCTCACCATTACTGCAAATCCCTCCCCAGCTGTAGTTAAAGAAAAAAGCCTCACTCTTTTCTTGGTTTTGTTGTTTGTTTATTTTCTGTGGTTTTGTTTGTGGGGTTATTTTGGTTTTTTGTTGTTTGGTTTGAGTGTTTTACTCTCCTCTTAGTGGCTTCATCTTCCAAGTGGGGAGAGCAAGCATCTGAAGTCTATTTACGACATACGGAAGAGCAGGAGTTTTCTTTCATTCCACAATAACTTAGACTTTCCTTGAGTTTTTCTGTCTACACAGAGCAACAGGAACTTATTTTTATGAGCTCATCTCAACAGAAATCTCAGGATGCTGCAAGACATCATAAAACAAATTCTCTAAACCTGGAGGGAAAGCCAACAAAATGAGGGGTTTGCTACTGGTAAAAAAAAAAAAAAGGACAAAGCCAACCAGTTGAAGGTAAACAAATTCAAGATTGGCCAAGGTTACTTTAAAATAGTGCATATCTGTAAGTGCGATATGGTGAAATTAAAGATGGATTTAAGGGCACACAAAGAGGAGATCATTTGACCTGATAGGACTTGGGGTAACTGGCATGGGTGTGGGGAGGGTTAGGAACATTAAAAAAAAAAATAACCAAAACCCAACAACACACGAAACAAAACAGAGATGCCACAGGTAATTTCCAAATGTAAGTCTGGTAGAAGTGACCATGCCTGACCACCCCAGCTCCGTGCCTGGCCCATATTGCAAAAGCCGAGGGCACAATGCAGTTGTACACGTGTCACAATTCCTCATGAACATGGCTGCTATTACTGAGATAAAATCCAGCCAGTGCTCTACATGCTTTAAAATCTCTCAAATCTCAGAAAGTATAAGCTACCTACCAAATTAAAGTGCACGTAGTTAGGGAATTAGTCTTGCCTGTAAAAGTGAGCTCACAGAGGTCCAGAGAACTGCTGTTGATTGTAGAGTCTAACAAGGTTACAATCACAACTCACAAAACCATTTCCATTCCACCACCATTTGATAGTGTGCACACACACAGGTACACACAGGTAAAGGGAGCACTCCTGAGTGCACAATTAAAACAAGCTGCCTCTCAAGTGGAATATAAACCCTGCTGTGACAGGACACAATTTCAGCATGAGAAACATCTCTCCCTGGAGCTGCACAAGGGGCTTTGTGTCAGCAGAAGGCCAACACCAGCTCCAGTGCCCCAGCTCACCCAGCAGGGCTATACATTTCCAGCTGAGGTCAAGATCTTAGTGGTGACACTGCTGGCATTAAAATACATCATCAAATGCTGAAATGCAGCATTGGAGCCAACACTTGGTGGATTATACGACAATTCCCTGACCTGTGCCAGTGAGGTGATGGCTCGTGTGGCCACCACTTGTGCAGTGGGAAGTGGCTCACACTCACCTTCAGACACCACTTCTTCGCCCTCGCTGATTTGTCGGGTACATTTCCACATAAGCTGACAGGAGCAATCGCTTTTCCGGCCCTGCTGTCCCCCTTTCTCTCCAGACAGCTTTAGACACAAGACTGGTAAAGAGAACCATGCCCAACCTAACCGGACAGCTGCTCCTCGCACCACTAGATGTCCCTCTGCCACTAATTATTTATTCCCATTAACCACTCTGTTACCCTGCCACGAGGAAAACTACAAAGCTTTCCACCAGTATCAACCACATCCCTCACTGAAGTCAACACTCACATCCTCCGGGAGCTGGCAAACCACTGCCGCCCGCTGGGTTCCGGAGTCACCACCGGCCCCTGCCCCCAGGGACACTGTGCCAGGCAGATGGCCGTGCTGGCAAGGAGGTACCAATCCCATCAAGCCCACGGACACAGCCAGGCAGGACTGTGCAGGAGTGCAGACTGTTCCAGAAGCAGAAGATAAGAGGACATACCTGGTGATGCTGTGAGGGCCATCACCCCATAGTAGGAAAAAGCACCAGCTTCAAACTTCATCCCCTCTTTCCCAGCCTCCACTTCCACCTTCCCCTGTTAAGGAAAAGGAGAGAGAGCTGCAATTAAAAAGGACCATGGCTCTCAAGGCACAGGAGCCCTGAAAGACAGTTTTGCCTGACAACCCTAAGCAGTGTCATGGTCCCTGCAGATGGTAACAGTGCCTGAACAGGGACAGACCCTGAAGGGCAACAGGCATTTGTGCCCAGAGCTACCCTGGTCTTTGGTGCCTTGTGGCCAGCATAAGTGTCTGCAGAGGAGCAGGATCAGGATCACCACACAGCTTTGAGCTGGTACTATTGCCCTCCTCCACGTGCTGCCAGGCTTCTTTCCTTTACTGCAGAGTGAAAAAATACTCCCCCAGTAGCACAAACTTAAATGCAGCACAGTCCTCTGGGATCTTGAGGCACCTAGACATTTTGGGGCACAGCTCACATTCACACAGAATTCCCTCTAAGACAAACAGAGGAAGGGAGATGGAAGATAATGTGTGAGGAGGCTGGCTGCCTACACCAATGAGATTTTCACAGAAGCAAAGCCATTATTCCTGAAGGAGCAGCCTTGGGGCTACTTTGGTCTTCTTGATTTCTAGCAGTTTTACAGATTCCAGCACCCTTAAGATCCTGCTTTTTCGCAGAGTCTTGCCTACAAAGGACCCTCAGTGCTTCCCAAGGTGTACAAAACTTACCACACAAGTACACGTGTTTCTGATGTGGGCTCAACCAAATGTATAACATTATGTCCTACACACGACTCCAGAACAGAACCCACCACATCAAACACAGCTGTAAAACATCCCAGTCACTCTGGCATACAAGTAGCCAAAAATAATTGTCTTCTTAGTGGGGCTTGGTTTTCATGTCCATCCATCCTTACTGCACTGAGACTCACAGCACACCACTGCAGACAGAAGAGATCTCATGCAGCTTTCAGGCTGAACTACACAAAATTTGGAATTTCAGGCAAACAACATAATTACCTGCAATGCTTTCCCTCTGGCTAGGTTGGGAAGGGGAGACAGACTGCCCATCCCAGGTGCACTAAGAAGACTGAACATCAGCTGAACACAATTAGGTGAAAATGAGGCAAAAAGGTAGAATTTATTTCTAAGTGTTTATTTAATTAAGCCCTATTTAAAACAAATCATCATGCCTTTAAATTTACTGTACTGGACAAGGGCAGAAAAAGGTGACAATGAACTCAACCTGCATGAGCCCTGATACCAAGTCAGTTTACCTAATTGTCCCAGATGAGAAAAAACACAAAATCTCCCTAGCAGGAAGAGTGTGCCCAGCTCACAAATCCACTTTCCTGCTATCACAAGCAACAGTTTCATATAAATCCCTTTTAAAACCAATTTCACTCTGTGATACAAAAGTAGCTTATTGCTCCATTATAAGCCTTCCAAAGGGTACAATTTTGTCACCCAGGCAAAGACTGGTTATACACAAGAAGAATATACATTTAATTGTCTACTGGCACACACGGTGAAGGCATTTTTGGTCCCTCAATGTGAGAGAATAAGTCCAAGCCCATTTAAATAACAAAAGCCGAGTATTTATCCCCTCTTGATCCTGGCAGAATCAACCTTGTTACCATTTTTACAGTATGTATTTACTGCAACACTCACTTTTCCAAATGCATTATAGACCTGGCATGCTGTGTTGGCTAAATATTTATTGATTGCAAAATAGCTCAGAAAGAACCGATTGTTCTTTTGTATCCCCATGTCCTCTATTTACATCTTTGCAGTATTACATCAGGAGGATTATCTTGCCTCTGGAATATTTCAGATTGTAACGATTCAGGATGTAAGAAAGAGCAGTTAAAGAGCTACCAGTGGCTCCTCAAACTCTTGGAAAAAAAAGGTTTCTTTTTTAACATCAAAATTATGTTGAATCCACAACATAGTATCCCAATGCTCTCATAGTTGTTTATCACTGACAGTGTTTAAACCCATGCCTTCCCCTTTTCTATTTTAAAGGCCATGTTAAGATTTCAAGCCCTGTGTTAAAACTTCAGCTACAATGCCTGTGCTTTTACAACCAAAACTGATTTTCGGTTGTTTAGGACAGAAACAGATGAACCTTTCCAGCAAAATCTCTCTGAAAGGACGATTCCTGTTTAAATGGTGCTAGATAGAAACAAAATTTCTGTGTAAAGCTTTACCTAAGCCATTCAGCCCTTCCTAACTGGTAACAAAACCTGGGAGATGCCAGCACTGGAAGCAGTGCTGTACAGAACACACAGAAAACAGTCCTCCCACAACTACCAGGGCTCCAATCTAAAAGCCACACAAGGGCAGGGATCTCAAGGGAGATCAGGGATCACAAGGGCAGGATAAAGGCTTGGATGGCAAACAAACTTCAGCAACTGGAAGAGGTATAGAGGGGCATATATCAGGAGATAAAGGGTTTTGCACATATCTACACAATCACATGTCTGACCTGTAAAATGAGAACAAAGTAGTCGACGGGCTTGTTTCGCTGGTAGAGGTAGTGTTCTGGGGCTTTCTTGTTCTTCTCATCGTATTTCAGCTCCTGGATGACGTTGGGATGTTTTAGCAGCCTGAGAAGGATCTTCTCTGACATCTGGGATGGACCAAATGCTTCTACTTCTATAACACAAGATACAGCTTGGCATTACATCTCATATGCCTGGCAAGAAGTTAGCAATACTCGTTAATAAGCATTTGCCTATAAAAGACACACAGATGCAGAGAGATCCATTATGGAATTGCAGGTTTCCTGTCTTTTCAGACTGTTAGATTTGTAAAGGGGGGGGAAAAAACCACAGTAACACCCCAACTTCCATTACTGAAGTATTTTTCAAAACAACCAAAAAACATGTCTTCATCTGAAAGGGAAAAGAAAAAGACATTCTTGCCCTCTTGAGAGTTCTGATTCACACAGTTGTATAAATGCAAGAGCTTTACAGCTGGGGCACAGAGAACCTTTGAATTTGTTTTTTCCTTCCCTAAAAGCTATTAAAGTCACTGCATTTATTGCACTTAAATAAAATAAAAAATAATTAATTACTGCTTGGGGCCTAGAAAGTTGCTCTAGAGAGATGCTCTATACAAATCAGACACAACTAGGGCTGCCACGGCTCATATGGGAAGAGTTACTCAAAGTGAGAGAAAGTACAGGTCAGTTCAAACCATGTGGGATTAATGCCTGACACATAGAACATAATCCCTATCCACTTGATCTTCCGTGTTTCCAACAGGAGCTGTTTGAAGCAGAAAAGCTCATCCTTGTATGGGAGAGGTAAGCCACGGACGACGAGAATTACACATGCAAATTGATAAGCTTTCCCAACACCTCATTTCAGAACAGGACCATTAACAACCCATCATCTGCTAAAGATACTATTCTCAGTTTAGAACAGAGAAACCAAAACTGTAGCTTTCATCTTTTTTAGCAGTGGCTTCACCGACAGACCTGTATTTAAGCTACACAATCCTTTCATCCACAAAACAAGTAGAGAAGCAGGACTGTAAGACTATTTCTGTTGAGCAGGTGTTTATGGAACTCCATCAAGTCTTGTACACTACATGAACAACAACTTGCTTGCTGTTAAATCCACATCTTCCTGTTGAACTGCTTCCTTTCACCAAGGACATGCTCATGTGCACATGAGCCGTAGGAGTCCGAGCCTTCTAAGGAATTACTGCCCCTCAGCTGAGATGTGATAACCGATCATGTACATGTTTCTTTCAAGTCACAGAGGCAAAATAAAGCATGGAGACAGACTAGGAGCATCTAGGCAGGCAGTTACTGCATCTTAGAGGAGGGGAAGTCCTAACTTCCAAGTGGAGCTGGCAAACTTCAGACAAAACAACTTTATAATTTTCCAACCATGAATATATGTTGAACATGGCAGTGAAAGACGCCCGTCTGAAAGGCCTGCATGTGGGAAGTCTTTATATGTCAAAGAGAGACAGCACAAGCAATAGGAAGGTATTTCTCCACAAGCTCTCCTGTTTAAAGGCCTCATCTCTGAGGTGAAAAGACCAACTTTACGACGAAAGGCAATATCAGCCGCAAGAAACCATTCAAGGCCCTGGTCTGTCTGCCAGACTGCCCACCCAAGGGCTAAAACATCAAGGTGTTCTGGGATGGAGACAACTGTCCTCTGAAACCTGAAGTCATCAACGGAGGTCACACAAGCCAGACAGAAATCCATTTTAAAGAGTACAGTTCAACCACCTGTGCAGTCTGCATTAAATGTGTCGGGAGAGTTTTTCACTTGGAGTCAAAAAGTCTCATGGAACAGGTTTAGACCTTCCTGCAAAAAGTCCGGCATCTCTTTCTGGAGAAGGCGCCAGAGTGCAATTACAGCCAGCTGGCCAGTGGTATCGAGTCCTCTTTGGTTTGTTCCCTGAGCTCTTCCTAATGGGGTGTACTTGCTAGTCGTTAATCTGACGGACTCTAGACATGCAGTGCGGCACTTGGCATTCATCCTTACCTTTCAGACCAATTTAAAGTTACTGGTCCACCCCTGGTATATGTCTCAGAGGGTTCATGCCGACACTGAACACAGGAGAGGAGAGAATTTAAAAAGAAAAACACAACAGTGGCATTATTTGTCACCCCACAATCCAGCCTCCCTTCCCGCCTGTACTGTCCCACCCACCTCACCGGCCTTTGCTGACAAACTGCCTCCGAGGCTCTGGCGCGATCACAGAAAGAGATAACCCGCACTTGCCTGTTGCCAGGAACCGGTGCATTGCCAGGAGGAGCTGCGGTGATATTTTAACCTTCATCTCGCTGTCTGTCTGCTTGAAGGCAGAGAAGTCCTGCTTCCTGTCCCGATGAGCTACTTTCTTTTTCGTCTTGTTATCAGCTGGGGAAGGGAGGGTGGGAGAAGAAAGGAAGGAAGCGATTTCTGTTAGAACGGGGTCCAACATGAACCGCGCTGGTCGGAGTCAGTCAGGATGGCCACGTGGAGCAGAGGGTGCAGGCAGACCCCTCTGCAAAGCTCAGCTCATCAGCACGCAGCCCAAACCACAAACAACCAGGAGTTGTGTGGCCATGGGCCCCTGTCCTGCACGGCCAGGCACCCCAGCCTCTGTCACTTCTCTGTCACCTCGGTCAGGGGAAAGTCTCTGCTTGCCAACACCTGACTGCAGAGCAGCTCTGCATGCCACACCTCAGGTGGGGAGAAGTCCCGCTCAGTGTTACTGAACATCAAAAGGTGGTGTTTTACAAGCATAGCTGTGATAACTGTTTATTACATACACATTCCTTAGAAAATTCCCAGCGTGTACACAGAGGAAATAGACAATAACTTATTTCTTTTGCTGCACCACTGGCTTCACTGACTCTCCACAGCTGTGACAAAATCTGCATGCCTTTGGTTGAAGTATTCCCAATGTCTGGTATATGCAGTTTCTTTTGTCCTGTACAAACTTCAGCAAAATCTGGCAAGGTGTATAGCCTGCAGGTGGGAATCTCTGGCCACTTTACATGCACTGAAGCCAGAATAAAGTACAGAATAGCTTCAGAAATTCAGATATGGGTATTTGCCTGCTAGTGATTCTGGACTTCTGTTCTCTATTCAGCTAAAAACCTGCCACTTGGTTCGTCTGTGTCTTAAAACAGGCTCTGTGGCGAGGAATCCCCATTTGTGAAAGACAACATGAAAGAGACACAAACAACTCAGGAATTACTATCTGCCCGCTGAGCTGATCTCCCAAAATGTTTAGGAAACCAGGTAAGTGGACAGCTACAGGTATGTTGGGGTATGGTATACATCAGTTCCAGGGAGAAGAGGTCTCTGCTCAGACAGCAGGGTGCTGCTCCTCTCTGGTGACACCACATGTAGGGTGGCAGTGGCTAGAAGCAGCAGAATGCTGTCAGACAGCTCTGAGCTCCACAGAGTGCAGGAAACCCAAGTGTTGAGGCAATTCCTGTGAGCCTCTCAGAGATGAGACACGGCTCAGGTTCTAGGGCCTTTCAGGGAGAAGATCCTAACAATACCACAGCTACTTGTCTATCAGCCCCTTAGTCAATTGGTGTAAAATGACTGGACTTCTGAGGGACCACAGGCAGCACTGGCACATCGATTCATGGCAGAGGATTTGGGCAAGCACACAAAGAGGTGTAGGGGAAGCTGACACTGTGAAACTGCACATACTCCCACGTGCTTGTTCAGATTTTGGGTTATAAATGCAAAGACAATTGAAGTGATGCACTGTAGCAAGGAAGCCACTGAGGTGTAGAGCCCTTTACAAGTCCAAATACATGCTACAGACTACTTAAGGCTCAGAGTGGCTGAGTTTGGGGCTTGGAAATGCACAATACTGGTAATTTACAGGCTTCTAGATTTTCCCAAGTCACCCAGTCTTTTAGACATGAGTACATCTAGAACCTCAACTTTCCAGGAACATGCCTCCACTACAGAACTATCACAGACTCAACAGCAATACTGTACTGACAGTAATTTACCTACTCGATATATCTCGAGCATATTCTGTGAGCAGTGCAAATCAGAAAGTTTGAGATACTTGTTCCCAGGCACATGGAGAAGAACAGTGATGACCCATGCCCTTTTTCTTCTTTGAAACCAGAAGCCTCTTACCCTAGTAGTACTTTACCCAAGACTTGGACTACATCAGGGACTGCAGTTTCTCTTCCAAAAGCAGGAATAGAAACCACTGAAGGGAGTGGCTACAGACTAAAAACAATCCCTGCCTTAGGAATATAGTCTGAGACAGACCTTATCTGTACTTGCAGTTACAGGAAAGATGGATACCAAAGCAATGGAAAATGAACAGGAGAAAAGTCCTCTAGAAGCTCTCACTAGGTCCTACCTCTTGTAAGAGAGAAGAAGAATAGAAACTGCTTTTTCTGAAAAGCTCAGAGAATGTTATTTTTAAAGCACTGTATCTGAGGTGTTTTCTCACAAGGAGCTCCATCAGGGAGGCAAAAATCACAAGTATTGGCCCTGGGACAGGGAAACATTGCTGTTCTTTTCCTTTGACAGAGCTGTAACACTGCAGGCTTCACACTGCACTTCTGGTACCCGAAAACAAGACCAGCATCACACAATGGGAAGATGCCTTAAATCTTTCTGTCCATATCAGTCATCAAGGTAAGAGATCCAGGCTCTTACTCAAATGATGGGCAATTTCAACTCCTCCTATTTTTTTCCTTGGCAGCTTATCCAGAAATCTTCCCTCAAGAAAAACGGTACTTACAGCAGAGCCACATGGCTTAAAGCCATTATCTTGGCTTATTTTTGCAAGGGATGGTCTTAAATTGTTCTTTGCTATCCAAACAATTTTTGAGTTTCTTCTAAGACACAAGAACCAAGGACTGGACTGTGACTGATGTAACTGAATCTGAGCCAGGTATTTCCTGTCTGTCCTTCCTCTGGTAAGTGAGACAAAGACACAGGCATCTCAAGATGTCAAAGTGATCTCGGCATGCTGAGGTGATCTCTGCTTACTGAGTGCTGGGACGCTGTTTGGTTCTGCAACATGAACAATGGGATGCATGAGGGATACTCTCACTACAACTTCTGGTGCGATATCGACAAATATTGCGAACATCTTCAGTAGGTTCTGGGAATATTCAGACTTCTCCTTCAAATCAAAGACAACAAGCCTGACCATGAGCTCCAGGCTGAGACAGAAAACTCAAGAGGATGAATGGTCAAAACACAATTAAGGTTGTGATGTCTCTTGTAATAATCCTGAACTTTGATGCCCGCTGCATAAGATGATGAACTACTGAATGAATTTCCTTGAAGGAGCCAGGTTGGACTGGAGACAGCTACAGAACAGGCAGTTCAAACCTCAGATCACCCATTCAGTTGGAGGAGCAGGCAGGCTGACAGGCACTGCAAATGCACCCAGGCAATTGCTGGGGAAAGTCCTTGTTCTCCTCCTGTGCTTTTTGTCTTTAGGACAGAGGAGACATCTGCAGTGAGGTCCAGACAAGACAAAGAGGTGATGAAACTCACCTTCAAGCAGAAAGCTAAGTAAGACAGGCCACCAGTCAAACCTGCCCAAAAGGATGAACAAGCAGTCTGTGCAGTCTGACACAGAACATACAGCTTTCTCCCCTGGGCCTCTGAGAAAGTTGAGGAATGCTCTCCCACCATGGCTAGAGCCATGGCAGCACAGGACAGATTCCTGTAGTGTGCCAACCATGAAAAAATGCTCCAACTTTCCAGTACTAAGAGCCAAACACACTGGCAGCTCTTCATCATGACACTGGCTGAAATGTGTCATGTGTCATGGCAGAAACATCTTCTCTCCACCCCTTCAGCATCCCTAATACAAAGTCTCATCCTCAGAAGTACTCAGTCTACCCAGATGTTGATGTCAGACATATTTAATAATTTTTCTTGCTCCTATCTTCTCCTTGCTTCCAACACCTCTGCAAGCCACAGCAGAATAGAGCCATATGAAGAAATACCACACATTTATTTGGCACCCTCCAGAAATTCAGCTGCAGAGTTCAGCAGTGAGAGCAGCTTTCAGCAAAACCTGTAAATACACTATTGCTTCCACCTTAACACAGTTCAAATGGTTTTTCATGGAAACGACAGAAAGGCACAGCTCCAACACCAAGGTCAGCCATTTCATCAAATTTCAAGTCTCCATCAAAGCAAAACAAAACATTTTTAAAACTTCAGAACAAAGTGTAACACTGCTGCCAGAACTTTTCAAAAGGTCTCTTTTTAAGTAAACACCTAGTACAGAGCAAATCAGTCCAAGGGTTTCAAGCTGACTTGTTCTGAGCTGAGCAAGCCAGAATGGTCTAATAATGAACAGAAATCAGAGGTGGGGTTGCTAACAGGGGCACTCTGATATCAACATCAAAAATAACCTGCCTTGACATATAATGGACAATAAAGTACCTTCAGTAAACCCATGTTCTCATTCATGTTCTCATCACAAAGCCAATTGGAGGTTGGCTGCCCAAATCCAAAACCCCTCACACCTCATGTGATCCTCACAGCTTCTTGGGATTTCTGGTCTCTCCCTTACTGCTACAGTATCCTTCAGTCTAAACAGTGGAATGATCTCCAGTGCTTCATAAAGAAATCAGAAGTTCTACTTCACGGTACTTATCAGGAATCATCCCCTAAAATTTCCTGCATCCTCCAAGAACACTAGGAAGTTTCCTTCCTGTTCTGAACCAGGAATTTTCAACAGTAAAAAACTATCCCAGGAAGGAGAGTTTCAAGTGAACTCAGTGTTCACCAGCTCTATTTTGTTGATATAGGAAGCCTTCAGGTAGTAAAATTAAAATTAAGTTCTCACTTCCTTGCCCTCTAACATCCTATTAATGGGCAAGGCTTTTTTTTTTTTTTTTTTTTTTTTTTTTTTTTTTTTTTTTGTCCTGAAGAAGAACACAGCCTGATCTATGTGTTTTCTCTTAATAAACAAGGGAGGGGGAAAACTGAAAGCATATGCAGTGTCTTCACTCATAGACGCACATAAATATCTCAAAGGTAGACAAAGATAGGATATTTTTGGAGTATAAAAGGAAGCTTGAATTCAGCCTGCAAAAGCATTATGTTGTAACTCATTAGCCCAACAATTCATTTGTGAGGGTATGAAAAGAAATCAATACTAACTGGACTTCTGTGATTTACATAGTAATTAGACTGTTCAGCACGTGGTGAAACACAACTGTGATTTACATGAACATTTGGGTACATAAATACTGGTAAAATACTGACCAGGTACAAAAAGCATTTCAGGCAAAAACAAGTAAGTCTATCTCACAGTATAAAGTGCTCATTGGGCATTTGGCTTGAAGGGAGGATAGAAGATGCTTGTGTTGGCCTGAAAAAGATGCTGTAGAAACATTCCAATCCCATCCGTGAGGAAAGAGAAAGAAAGCAAAGGACAGCTGAACAGTGTTAAAGATACTTACAATTATTATTTCTACTATAATAGAATCTGGAGACATCCTTGTGCTGCATGCAAACACGTAGTGAAAAATAGCATCTGCCAGCAAGTGATGAAACCGCAGATAAGACAGATGAAGAGTGACTGAAAGAAGTCCTGTATGCACAGGCAGGATTGTGCAGACGGGGGGAGAAGCAGACACTTTAGGTAACTGTCCAAGCTTTAATCTGGGAAAGAAAAGGGTCCAGATCTCTCAAGTCCCAGGTAATGGTTGACCTGCAGCATCATCTCCCTCAACACACACCAACACAAAGAAGGAAGGAGCTGTGCTGAGTAATAAAAAGAGAAGGCATTTAGGACAGGCTGGTTTTCAGCTCTGAGGAAGACTTTCCATTCTCAAGATTTCTCATTGAGTGACAGATACTCTAAAGAGACTCCATTCCTCTTCCTTGAGGCATGGTATTTGCCTGCCTCCTGCTGAAGTATGGTAGTACATGGATTACAGGCCCTTGAGGCAGAGGGACAATAGGGCAAGATGTGGGAGATCATGAGCACTGTAACAAAGGTTTAACAAGCTACAGTGGTGAACAGCTGGCAGGAGAGAGCAGATTGTTGCAGATGTAAATCTTCCTGGCAAAAGGGTCAAATAAAGAAATTTGTCCTGCTTCTGAATTAATACAGCAAAAAGGAGTGAGGTTCTCATGCTGCAAAAACAAAAATTACTTTAACCATTTGAGGGATCTGCAGGTCATTTTGTTAAGGAAACTTCCTAAACAATTTGACTACTGAGATTTTAAATCAGCAATGTAACATCTCTCTAAACACAGCTATAAATACAATTGCTGCTGAATGAAGTCTTTATTCTCATCTATAAACAAATTGCAAATATTTCTACTCACTGTATAGATCTGTTTCATCCAGAATTTCAGACTTGATGATCTCTTCAATCACATCTTCTAAAGTGACAATTCCCAGGACTTCATAAAAAGGATCCCCTTCTCCTTCATTGTTTACTCTTTGCACAATAGCCAGGTGAGACTTGCCTGCAAGGAGACAAATCAGCAATTTAGACACTTTAGAAATTCCTGAATGATCAGAAATTATAGCAGAACTAGGGACACGCAGGTATAAAGAAAAAGACAAAAAGGTTGGTGTCAGGCTTTATGAAAAAAGGGGCAAAGTTTAACAATGCTTAAAATCATAATCTGATTTCTGAGATACACATTCCTGCATCACATAAATCCACCTAATGCACTAGAAGAGAACTAAAGAGATGAGTGTTCTTGTTCTAATGTCTTTCCCAGCAGAACTGTCACCCTGGCACTGAATTCATTATATTATCTTGTTGTTCTGCTTCTTGTCTCATGCATTGGCAGAGGAAAGCCAGGCTGGAGCCCTCCTTTGCAGTGAGATCCCATGAACATTTTCCTCAAGCCTGGAAAAAACCAGCAACAACGACCAAACCACAGAAGCACAGGAACAGGGTAGAGGTGGGGAGAAGTCAGCCCCATCCATCAGCTCCTCTTTTTCCCCTCCCTTCCTCAAAAATAATTTATTTATATATTCTCCATATGGGGGGATGACACCTTATTTAGGAATTAATTAATTAAAATATTCAAAGCAACTGTCTGATCTACCAAAAGAAAAGCTAAGACGAGATTTAGCAGCAGTTCTAAAGATTCCTGAGCTCTGCATCATTCACAGTGAATTCCTAAAGTCCCTTCTGCCATAGGAATAATGATGGTAAGAATATCATCATCATGACCCTTCAAACTGGCCTTGATACCTTTGGTTGCCAGTTTCTCCAGCTGCCACTGAAAGCCAGTCCTTTGTAAAGCTGCATAAATAATAACATTCATTCAAAAGGTCCACCAAATGCCAGTGGCATTTTGCAGTACAAATACACAGACATGAGCATGCTTTCTGAACTATCAGGGGCTAAGAAACAGTGTGTCACACTCTTCTTTGCTGGTCTCAAAAGTGATACTTATCCCCAACTGTGGAAGACAACCAAAATAGTTCGACTTTGCTTAGACCCCTTTATAGGCAATAATGTCTGCCTGTTTTAAGATTCAGATTATTAGACTAACAAGCATTCAAACTATTCCAGCCCAGACTTACTCATGCTTAAAGAATGAAAATATCCCGAACAAATTAGACGAGGGAGGAAAACTTATCAACTACTAATATAAACATTGCATCAGGTCAAGTCAATTCACTTTGGTAAGTTTTTCACATCTGCTTTCCCAGGGACCCAACATAAGCAGTTAAAAACAAATTCTTGGTGAATGCTGTCTGTCGAAAGTTAAATTCTTTTGCTATTCCCAGCTTGTGATCATTTAAAAGGAATTTTCCAAAGCAGGGTCTAATATTAGACTCAAAATGAAGTTTCCATTCCACTTAGGCGATATTCTCACCAAAGTAACTACTGCATAATCTGATTGTCTTGGAGCTACTCGTTTAGATGCAGATGGACATACTTTAAATACCAACTACACAGCACTGCTGAGTCTTATCTTGAGGAGACCTTATTCTACAGTGAATTAATAGAAAGATGATTTGTGATTTTTAAAGTATCAACATTCATATTGTACTGAAGGTCTTTCACTGTGCCAGGTTTTACGGGTTTTATTTCTCTGCATTCCTTTCAAGACTTCCAGCTCTTTCTACTGCTCAATGAACAGCATTAAAGTGACTTCATAAAAGCATGAAAGATTTAAGTACTATTATTAGTGCCATTCCCTTGTAATATATTACTCCAACTATATCCTTTCAACAGAACAATGTTCAATAAGATCTGCAGCACAAAAAAAAAAAAAATTACACAGACAAAAGAAATATTCTGATTTATTTCCCAGTGCCTGCTCAGATATTAGTATATTTGCTTTCAAGTCAAAAAACACAGCTCCTTCAAGAACCATTTCTATCACAGACCAGAGCAGCTCATTAGCACATGCTTATTCAGCTGCTAATTCCTCAGGATATCTGTTCTCCAATATTAGTAAGTGGTAAGATCTGTCCAAGTCGGTTAAATTAAAAAAACAAACTGAACCAGCCAAACAAAAATGCCAGAAGACAATGCTATTAACTCTGGGTTTCAGCTTTGATCAAAATCATCAAATTCCAGCCTTTTCCTCCACTTCTGCATTGCCTATGATAATGCTGAACTAGGTGATGAAATTTTAAATTTTGAAAAGAACAGTCTTTCTAACGGTGGAGTCCTGAACACATCTACAAGCAACATTAGAGATTCATGAAAATGGGATTGGGGAAGGACCTGAAGGGCTGGAAGTTGTGCACAAGTTTTATCCACAAAACCAGTTGCATGCCCACCAAGAATTCAGGATCACTAAAATATGTTATGTTCTCCCCATTTGAGCAGCTGCAGGACTCTCATCTGAGCAACAGCACCTAATGTGAGATGTGTGACCAAAATCTGTACCAGCTACTGCTCTCTTAAGCAAAGTGAGCTGATAAAACAGGAGTTATGGAGAGGTATCAGACATATGGTAACTTCTACAATGAAAAAGAAGGCTAGAAACACTTTCTTCTGGCCCTGCCACAATCTCCAATTTTTGGGGTTTTTCACTAATCACCCAAAGTATCAAGACCATTGAAACTTGTCAGCATCACTGGATTTTGGTGGGTAGCATCGATATTCAGTTCTACCTTCATTATTAAAACTACATGTTACAGAGAATTTATCTGCTGAGAAGAGAAATTATCCACACACACAGTGACACTAACCTTTCTTCCCTCCTGACTTCAAGTTTTCCTGTTCCAGACTTTATCAATCCAACATTTTGCTGGGGTCAGATGAATTTAAGCCAATCTAATAAGCTGCCCCTAAAAGACTGCCTTTTGCTCCCAAGTTTTCTCCTTCCTTTCCATTGGCTCCAACGCTCATGAAGTTATTTGATGAGACAGACCAGATCCGAAAACTACATTTCTTGGGTCTTTGCAAGATAATTTTGACCCAGATCCAATAATTTGCAAGAAATCAGCAGACAGTGGAACACACATCAGAGGTGGTGATGGAGAAGTTATGAAGATGCATTCCCAGACTGGTTGTCCTCTCACCACAGAAGCCTGCAAAATACCCTGCACGTATGGAAGTAATCAAGACATAAAAGGCTAAAGGAAAAGCTAGGAGCGCAAAGACCTCTTTATACACAGTAAAAGAGCACAACACAGCATGTGCTCAACTGTAAAAGTGGCCTGTAAGTAAAATAATGACTCCTCTGACTGTTTGAAATAGAAATGGGCTACAGCTTTATTCAAAGATTTATCAAGTCACTGGCAATTGTGATACTATTTTAGTCAACCAAAAAGAGAGGTTTCAGCTTGTATTTTCCACTGCTGAAGATGTACAATACACATCCAGTAAGGAGCTGAATAAAGTAAACATCCAGCAGGTAAGAAAACCTGGAGTGCTTATAATATTCCTAGGGCTTTGAGAGCAGAACAGGAGTTAAACAGAACAGGTGTATGGGAGTTCTGTACTTCACTGATTTTCTGGCCACAGTCTCTAACCACACTTCATAGATGACATTAATGTTTCTTTAATCACTTGTTTTAAGTGTTGATACAATGAGATCTAGCAAATGGGCAGCTCTGCAAAACTGCCATGTCTGACAATAAAGGCAGAAATGTGATGTGTGACCCACAACTCCTCTGCAGGCACAGGCAGGCAGTGTTTGCTTTCTGCCTCAGCTTCCCCCCAGTACAGTGAGAGTCAGTGACACCACCAAGGGCCTGTGTGGAGCTGATACCTGCACATGGCCTGAGGCACCACTTGTGACAAATGTTCATCTCTCAGTTACATTCACAGGCAACTAAAGCACCAAGGAGTTTTAGTAAACATAAATCCAGTCTCATCCCATTGCTTAAAACCCTGCCACTCAGCTTAGATTTTGCTCTGTACAACTTCTGATTTATTAAGCTAATTAAGAAACATGAAGATGCTTAGTTAAATCTGCATGAGTAAGTGAACCTAGAACGAGCTCCTGGGAGTCCGTGTGATTTACTGACCACACAGAGCAGAACTGGAAGAAATGCCTGAAATACTCATTCTCTTATGGCACCATGACAATTTCTTGAAAAATCAATCACGGGGGAAAATTCTTCCTTTCATCCTGAGGCATTCATATGTCTAGAGCAAGGACCTTGAGAATACTGCCATGCAGTTCAAACAAGAGATGAAAACATCTGACCAAGTTCAATATCTGCTCTGGTCAGTCACAGGATCTTGACTCCATGAAGAGTTTTGCCATTTGGATGGAGCTGTACCAACCCCACTGCCACATATCACTTCCCCACAGACACACAGGCAGAAGAAACGGGATGACAGGAACATTATGGAGTTCAATAAATGCAAATGCAAAGTCATGAACCTGGTACAAAATATCCCCGTGTGCTGGCACTGGGGACTGACTGGCTGGGTGAACACACCACAGGAGTCAGCAGCGTGTCCCTGCAGCAATGAAAAGGAACTGTGTGCTGACATCAGCACATGTGCAGCTGGCAGGTCAAGGCAACGGATTATTCCCCTCGATTTGGCACCTGTGAAACCACACCCGCAGCACTGGTATTCAGTTTGGGGTTCTCCAGTACATGAAAGACATTAAGAAACTGAAACAGTTTCAGTGGACGGATCCTAAGATGGGCTGGGGCTGGAGCCCATGATGCACAAGGAAAAGCAGAGGGCAATGCATTGGTTGAGTCTCACAAAGAAAAGGCTAAAAGAAAGGACTTAAAAGTCTTTCTGTACCTCATAGTAGGCTACAGAGAACACAAAACTAGAGTCTTTTGAGCTAGATACTGATGGGACAAGAGACAATAAACACAAGTTTCAAATATGGAGACTCTCTTTAATAATGAAAACTGGAACAGGGGCCCAGAAGGGCAGTGAAGTCTCCAGCTTTGGAGGTATTCAAAACTCAGTGACGTGACCAAACTTCAAAGGTGGCCCACTCCAAAGAGGGGGTTGGACAAGATGACCTACAGAAGTCCCTTCCTAAATTATCTTGTGATTTTAACAGACTTTGAGGGAGGTCTGACTGAAATCCCAGGCCAAACTTAATTTTGAATTTTCATTACTGAATTTCTAAAAAAAATTGCAAAACTTTCAGTACATAAGGACATATAAAGACAGCAAGTTTTACTGATCTGGAATGCCAGATCTGGAATGCCAGCAAGTTTTACTGATCTGGAATGCCAATCTGGCTTTGTATGTGACCAAATGTAGTAACAAAATGATACTGCTAGCCAGACTATGCTGCAGAAAATTACAGTACTGCTGCCATAGCTTCAGAGCAAACCCAGGTTCTCAGGAAAGAGTGATCCAACAGCAAAGGTGTAACACAGAAGCTCTGAGCAGTGAGCCACAACCTGTAGTGACATGTATAAGCTTACACTACGTGAAAGCAACTAGAGATGCCTCTATTTCTGCTGAAGGAGGTTTATGAACTCAGTAACTGGGAAGATTTGTAGGTGTTATTCCCCCCTGCAAGCAGCAGATCTCACTAAAGGCCCCTGGCTTCCTTTAAAAAAAAAAAAAAGAAAGAAAAATCAGTGTTAAATCAAAGCTATGGTAAACACTTAAAAAACAGAAGATTCCTGTTAAGCCAGTTTGTGGTAAAACAAGAATCAGACTAGTCCATTTTTGTTAAAACCAGTAATCTGAGTCTGTTTGCTGTTGGTTAGTACCCTGGAACATTAAGCCATAGCCTGTTTAATGTGCCTTCAGTGACATGGAGAAAAATCCCAGGCGGTGTTCAGCTGCCCTTGAATTTGCCAACTAACAATGCTTCTGAAAAATCTCCCTGTTTAATCTTACGGGACTGTTTTTGTTTTGACTGATTTGTACAAAGGTAAACACTGGTCTGTCAGTGAGATTCCCAGGTTCAACAACACATTATTCAAAACAATAAATTTTAAATCGTGCTGTATAATTCATGCATTAAAAATAACTCCCTCTGGAATAGCCCTGCCTTGTACGCCATAGTAAAAAGTGTTTTCCTAAATTTCTTTTCTGCACCACAGTTCAAGGACATTAAATCTCCATTCTATTAGCAGAAATTTGCATTCATGCTGTTTGCTTTTTCACTTTGATTATTTTCAGTGGGCAATCAGACTTCTACTTTCTCCAAACACACACACACAAACCGGTGCATGCTGTCTTTGGGTTCATAACACAACACCATTCACAGAATCAAGAGAAACCCAAAACTGCTGCAAAAACATAATCTAGGTTTAGACTAGGCTTTTTAGATACTGCTCTTTTACCATTTTTAATATATATTTGGGAAGGGAACCTGATAACTAACATTCATTTAATATAGCCACATGAAAATCATCCAGACCCTCAAAGGAAATGAGTGGAAGTATCAGCACAACCACTGGGAATACAATGATTCTCCTTTAAACCAGAGAGCTCAGTCTCGTACAAACATTAACTAGAAACCACAGCAGCCTTCACAGGAAAATAAAAAAGTAGCACTTTAAATAGACTCTTTGTGTTAAAGTCCATTTAGTGGGAGGACACCAAAAAAAGCAAAAATCAGGGAGAGTTTCAGAATGACTTCCTGACAGTGAATTGTATTTGTAAGGAATACTTTCCCAAGGGAAACGACAGAAGCTCAGTCACTTGCAACTTTGAAAGCTCGACTGGATAAAGCTCCTAGAAAGGACTCAACAATTCTCCAGTGCCCCGTGGCAGATGGAAGAGAAGCGATGAGCTAACATTTTCCATCTCCACAAGCCTATCAGTCGATGTAGGCGCTCCAACTCAACTGCTCCTGCTTTCCCTTCAATCCCTCCTGGTAGGACCTTGGTGAGACATACACTGACAAACATAATTTGCTTTGCTGCTGCTTCTAAATGTGAGAGCACAGCTCTAGAAAGCTGCAGCTTTACCTGCAACTGAACCAAACCCAGCAACCAACTCGGATCAGAAGCTGGGAAATCTCCACAGGTACATGAGTAAAAGAAATCAGCTGGGAACCAGAAATAATTTGAGTGTAAGGAAAAAAGGTAATTTCAACTCAGATCTCTGCTATCCAAGTAGGAATCTTAGGGAAGAATCAGATGTGAGAATATTTAGGGAAAACTATTACCAGGTGGAGGCAGGCCTCAAGAATGAAAATGAAGAGTGGAAAGAAAAAGTTTCAGAAACTGCTTGAACATTGCTAATGACTCCCTCGCCATGAACAGCATGGCAATGCTTCCCAGTCAGGCAGTGCTTCTCCAGTAGGGAATTTGTGCTGAATATGGCTGGGGTTAACAATAACCAGGGTCTACGAGGGTGTAAAATGCACACCACTAGCTGGGCTGCTCTCAGTGCTAGCCAGAACACTGACTTCAGCCTACTAAATGAACAAATACAAGCTGCTTCCCAGAACTGGAAGTTTCTGTCTTAGAATCCACTGGATCTGAAGTAGGAGAGGAAGAGAAGGAAAACCTAACACTTGAGAAAGAAACCTCTCCCAAAACCAAAGTGTTTTGGGCACCTGTCTGAGGCTCTAACCTGAGTACAAAGTTGTGACACCAGGACGCTGGTGGCTTGGCATGAGAAACAGGGTGGAAGTTTAAAAACAAAATTAAGGAACCACTTCAGAAGTGCAGCAAACTAAACTTGAGAGAAGAGGTGTTAACAAGAAGAGAAAATACGGAATCTGGAGAGAGACCTAGGGCTATTTGGGCTGACACAGAACAAAAAAGTTCATACAAAATTTAAGGCAAGCAAACAGAATATTGAAGTCATTCTTGGTCATGGTTCAAGTCTTCCACACTGGATTCAAAAGATACTGAAGTGTAACTTCTGCTGATGTGATTTCCCCTGTGCCCCCACTTCCCAAGGCAAGTAATGACCTTTTGGAAAGAAAGGCAAGAAATTCATCTCCTTACTGACTCGCACCTCCACAGCATGATCAACAAGGAATTTTTTTTAGTGTTCAAGAACCCTAAAAAGGAGCCATACTAATTTTATTACTTCCCTGTTTGTTCAAGACTGTCCCACTGATTTCAGCATTCCTTCAGGGATGAACAGCAGGCACCAGCAGGCAGAAGTGCTGCCAGCAGAGGGAGTGCAAAACCTTGGGTTTGCTGAGCTCCCCGCTCCAGGTCCTCCCCAGACCTCAGTCCAGCAGATGGAGAGAAGAGGTCCTGGATTCTGGCATCGGTGGGGCCTGTCTGCTGGCCGGATGCTGAATCCTTTGAGAGATGTGTCCTCCAGCCTGGGATCCACAGCAATGACCCCTGTCTGCCATGGCCTGTTCAACATCTCCTCCTGCAGCTTTGCATTGCTGCTATGACTTGTCCCACCCAACTTCCTCCGCCTTCCCTCCCCTAGGGGAGACAATTTCTTGAGCCCTTCACAAGGGCTCAGGAGAGCAACTATCACCTCCTCAGTCTCCTCCAGTCCAACAGTTAATCCACTAAATGAAAACAAGAACATCAAGAGATGTACCTTTATGAGCAAAAAAACAGAAGTCAATCCAAAACAACAATGAACTCGGATGACTTTGATGTTCAGGTAACCAAAACACAACACCAACAGAAACAACAGCCTTGTTCTGTATCACTGCAGCCAAAAATCCTACTGATCTAATCCGTCCTCTAATCCTGCCTCCCTCAATTCCTAGAACAGACTGAGTTTAATTCAGGGAGCTTCTAGATTTTGGCATCTACACCATGGGATTTTAAATCCGACAAAGGTAAAGTACTAGAAGGCACAACAGAAACATGTTTGGACATTGGGAGGAGGTTACCTGAGGCCAGCATGCTTACATAAGGACCTAAACTGTGCTGAGAGCAAAGAGAATGAGCTGAAAAGGAAGAGCAGCATCTTGGGACTGTGGGTCGTGAAAGGAATTGGGGGCTAGATATACTCTCTTTTTTTTATTATTATCATCATCACTTCCTATAGTTTACTTCTAGCTCACTATTTAGGACATAAATTTAAAAGGGTTCTTGTGTTACCAGCATCTTAGATCATTAATATTATATTTTAATGACTTGTTTTACTTCAGGCCATTTATATCACATGCAGTTTGCAATTCCAGCAGCTCCAAACCCAGCCTGGTCGATGGCGCCATCAGATTTTTCAAGCTCACTGCAAGGCTTTCAAATTTATATTGCAGCAGAAGCCAGGGGAAGATTAATGAAAAGCTACCCTGTTAACTTTCTAAATTGGTGAGACCACCTCCATCCAGCAGGGTCTGTACAAGCCCAGGAGCACTTACGTGTGTGCACTGCCACAGCACCCGAAGCTGTGGGATAAACACGTGCCTAAACACAACCAGTGCCGGTGACCTTGACTTTGCACAAGCGCAGGGTCGGGCCCATGTGAGCTCTGACACTGCACATTTGTTTCTCCAGAAGGCAACACGGGCACAGGGATTCACGTACTGCCATTACAGAGCAACTCCCGAGCTGTGCAGCAGAACACCAAGGACACTGCAGCAATCTGAAGGCACAAGAAGCACAGCCACCTTCTCCCACTGGCTTTTAGTTTGGGTCAGGTCCCTCGAGGGGTAGCGCTGCAGGAAGAGCTGCCACAGAACTGTGCTTCACACTGTCAGGAAATTCAAGGGGAAGGGGGAATATCCTCTGGCTGGAAAGTGACTCTTTTAAAAACTAAAGGTATGGCACACCTAAATGTAGAGAAGTGCCAAGACACACCCAAAGTTACAGAACAGAGAACTTCACAGGAGTGACCAACTTAAACTTTCTTAGGTCCCATTTTCACTTTGGTTTGGTGCAATTTTAGCTAATGACACAGATTCCAGATCCATGCCTCTTCATCGAGAACATGTACAGAGCAATGTACAGAGTTACGGATATGACATGGGGGAAAGTCATTTAAACCACCCAAACACATACTGGAACTGTCTGACACAAAGCAAAAGGGCAGAAGAGCACCTGTGATTTCAGAACGGGGCATCACAGATATCCAAATGCTTGCAAACTACAGGTTTTTTGCAAAATAATAATACAATAATATTTAGAGAAGAGAAAACCCTTAATTTTGCATCTTGCTAAGGATTTAAGTAGATCTTGTGTTACTTTATAAGCCCATCATATAAAGAAGCCAAAAGAATTGGTTCAAATGCTGACTCATCATCCCCAGGAAAAGGAAAGACTACAGAAAATTGCCTTGTTTGAACAAATGACAGTTCTGATGGTATATTTCAATGCATTCTTACTCTTTCCCAAGAACAAATGTAAATTGACTGGCTTTGTTCCTAGGAGTTATCAATTACTCATAAATGTAAGATTTTCAAGTGAATTAGTAATACAACATCATCTTTTCAACCACACAAGGCAAGATTAATTTTCTGAGAAATGGCACTACTGGGTCATATTTTAGAAATGGGAACTTCAAAGATCAATCTCCATGGCAATTATGCTATTAATATTTTTAATTACTGACTTGATACAAAAATTTCTTAAAGTTTCCATTTGTGAACAACCATCTAATTAGTGGTTTTTTGGGCCACCCTGCATAGCCCTCAGGTAAGCTGAGTTTGTCCAGAGCTCTTGAAGGAGGAAGAAAACCTCTCAGATAAGACAGCAAAGCCTTGCTCCATCAGCAACAGCCACTGGAGAGAACTGGAGATAAGGTAAAGTGAGAGCCTTGCCCCTAAGCAAGAAGACACTGGAGATAAGAGGAGAAAAGGGAGTCTTAAGATATTGAATTTGTGAACTTGCCACTTGCGAGTTTTGCTGTGATGAAGAGTTCCTTTACTCCAGAAGATTAAATCAGGATTGCTCAACAGTTTTCCAGCTGCTGGGTATTGATGACAGGGGATGACATGTGACTCACACCTACGTTACAATATTATTCAAATTCTCCCTGTCAAATATTTACATGAAGTGTAGAGCTGTAATATTTTAGTGACATAACAGGAATTCAGTGAGAATGGTATTTCTTTCATGATGCTTAGCTCAGGGAAGATGTAGTAGAGGCAGCCCTGTTTTCTTTATTATTCTGCAGAAGTCTTTATCATTATTTTAGCCCTATCCAAAATCAATCTGAATGTATTTGCTCACAAATAACCTGAACACTGGCTTTAATATCCCTGACTTCTGAGACTGTTTATTTTGTCAATTTTACTCCAGAACAAGCTTTGTGGCATAGCTTCTCATAGGGAATGGGGCTATTGATCTAAGCAGCACACTTTTTCATTCAGTCTCCTCTAGCAAAGGACAGATCTCTGTTGTCTTTTTAAGACTGTTCACCTTTGTTTGTACATGTGTGCGTTAGAGCATCTCTATGATTTTGTCTAAGCCTAATACTTAGACAGAGCTACCTAAGCTCTTACACTGTTACAGTAACACCATGTAACAGCATTGCACTCAGGTATCTCAGCACAGCAAGGGCTCACAAGTGTCTGTGTGAATCATCTAGTACACACAGCTTTGATCATTCACGTGATGCACTCAACCACTCCTGCAACACTCTCAAGAGTTACAGTGAAGCGTAACTTCACTAGCTATGGAGGCAACCTCGATTACAATGGTTGAACCCACTGGCACAGGGCAGTTTAGCTTCCCTTGTGAGGGTAGAGGGTGAATTAAAACTCATGCAATCCGTACAGTTTTGCCCATAAAACTGTATCCACACTAAGAATGCAATACCAGCAGCCCTGCATCCCTAAAACACTCTGACCATGGAAATGGCCTCAGAGAAACAGAGTCCTACTGCTGTGACTTCTGCCTTGCATTTGTTTATTTTTAGCTAGACTTAGGCTGAATTCTTCTACGTCCCAATAAATACTAAAGTAATCAGCTCAAACTTCTGCTAGAAGAGACATGGACAACTAGGTCACGCAACATACAACACACGTTTCTCTGTTATCTTCCGTGACTGCTTGCAAATCCAAACATGCCTGGTACATCACAGCAGCACAAACCCCAACCAGAAAACCAGTCTGCTAGGCTCTGAGGACTTGCAATTAAATCTGTAGTATAAACAGTATTTATCTAGCATACAATAGCAGAACGGATGTCTGTCGCTATATGCGGTTCACAGGAGAATGTCCATGGACTGGGGCACGAGAGTTTGAAAAACTAAAGATTCCCAGCCAGACCCTTTCTTGGGGTCTGCAACTCTTGAGTTTCTTCCTCCATCTTCTGTTTGTTCAAGAAAGGTCCCTCCACAAATGCAGCTACAGCCAGGTGATGCTGCCTGCACAGAACAGGTCAGGGCTGAGCTCTCATCTCTACTTCAGAGGGAGCAACAGGAAAAATCTCCTCTCTTACCCACAAACCACATTTTCATGAAGCTTACAGAAACATGGTATTTCTGACTTTTCTAAATCAATGACTTTTAAAGCTAAGGCAGGTAAGGAAAAAAATAAACAACAAACTGATTAAAAATAAACTATACAAAATCCCAACCAAACCAAATAAAAACAACCAGACAAAAAAACCTCAACTAATCCCCTCAAGCAGCTTCCTTCACAGCAGTAGCAGTACAGACCCTATGCCAGCCCCCAAATGACAGAAGACAACAAACTTCAAAATATTGCTGTAATTTCCACTTGCAGGAAGAGGTTGTCATTCCTTCACAACAGTAAGAACAAAACCCAAACAAATTTTCTAGAAAGCCATGAATAAAAATTATTATATAAACCCCAACTTTATACCATGCACAATTTAGTTGAAACACCCTGTATTTCCAAGTAGAGCTCAAATACACATTTAGTCTAAATAATACAGACTATGTATGATCTAGTGCTCTGCATCTCAACGTACAGCAGGTACATTTGTGAAGGTCCCTGTCCTTCCAGGAGCCGGGAGCCTGGCCACAGTCACTGCATCACTGTCCTTACAAGGGTTAGACAAACAGACCAGTGAGCCCTGGCAAAAGGAAATGCATTTGGAGTTCACAGAGGGGCTATTGCTTGGCTATTTCTGTAGTGCCTGCATCTAAAAAAAGATCCAGTTCACACAAGTAGCTATTTTACCTTACTGTCCCACAAGATCTAAATGCATTTTTTCCGATTACACTTTCCCACCATAAAATACACAACAAAATGTGACACATATTTTTAAATATTCCTATGAAAGGATTTTGCTTATATATAGAAACATGAGTATATATGGAAACATAAAAAACTCTGTGTTTATATATAGATGTCTCCTCACTGTATAACTAATATTAGTTCATGGAATTGAAGTCACACACAACAACAACAACAACAACGAGAATTTAAGTTCCAGGGAGCTTTGCCATAAAGTACACAAAGCAGAAAAAAACCTCTTGGATTTATGATAACCTCTGTATGAAATGCTGAATGGTAAATTCCCTTGAGAACTTCTCTGACACAAGAAATACACAACAAAATAAACAAACAAGGAGGCAAGTCCAAGAGGCTCTCACTGAAGAGACATCTAGTTCATTCTTTTGCCTTTTTTTTTTTCCCCCCTCCTGCATTCCAATGAAATCTGTCATGAACCACAAGAGAGGTGCAAAGAGGTCTTCCTTGGGTCCTCTTCTAAAGCCCACCTCCTGGGGAACCAAAGACCATCAGCTTCACTAAGATAAAGCACTTCAAATGACTACCACAAGTGCTGCCCTTCTGAGAGTGCTCCACACTGCAATGCCCCATCTGTATGAAAAAAATGTACTTTGATAGTTACAAGAAGGTGACAAAAGTTCTTCAAGACTTATTTACACCAGTCTGAAAGGTTTGACTTTTACTCTCTAATTATTCCTCCACGGTTTGGTGTCCCAAACACCACATTTCTTCCATTTAACCAGACGATGAATACAAAACTGACTAATCAGTTTCAGTGTTTAAGCTGAGGGAAACAAAACAAGCAGAGAATATGAGAGAAATTTTCTAAAGTGATAAAATCTAAATATTTTTTCCAAGCCCCTAGGGGAATTAGTAAAATGGATGAAGAATACCCCAACTCTCGAACCCATCTCATCACATCTGCTCAAGCACTGTCCTATCCACTCAGAGCACTATTGCTACACTACTTAGAACTGTCACAGGAGCCTGTTTAAAATATCCCAACCCCCCTGCTTGAATGCCTTCCTTGATGAGTACAAAATCCTGGGTTTTGTGAGAAGGAGAGTTTTCAGCAATAAAAGCCACACACTTTTGTAGAAGTTCCACAACAGTTACCATCAATAAAAAGAACACTTGTATGACCTGAGCAATCAGCAGATCAAGGTTTTTTCTAAATTAAACTAATGTAAAGCACTATCCCTGGAGCTTAGTGGAGGGACTCAGGCAATAGCTGTGTGTAACAGGAGTGGCAGATGGCTTTCCAGAAATTACAATCTTTCTTTAAATCTTTACAGGCTGGTGGCATCTCACCTGCTTATTTCCATGGCAACTGGATTCCACCAAGAAGCTGTTGATGCTAAGTTGTCTCCTCTCCTCCCCTGTAACTCCTGTTGCATCAAGTAATTGTAAAACCCAATGGGATGGAGGATGAATAAACTCAACTGTGCAACTGAAACAGTAAGATTTTGAAGTTTTTTTACCGAAACTTTATAGATCTCTGTCCCACTTCACAGCATTATCACCTTATTGATGGCAGGAAATTAGCAACTATATAATAGGTTCAGCTATTCAGGGCACAAGGCAAGGGTACCACTCTCCGATCTAGAGCAAGACTAGATCAGTGTGGTGACCACGGAACAAGAACAGTTCTAGATCCTGGGACCAAGAACTGAACATCTACCCAGCTTCATAGGAATGCCAAGTTCTTTTATGACCACAAGTAATCAGGAGCTCAGATCTATTATTCATTGAGATGATTACATGTCTGGCAGAACAACAGCTCTTGGCAGGACAGTAAAATATTTATGCAGTGTAACAACTCAAAGAAAATGACTTGCCAAATTGACTGCAACAATGGTCTTCAACCTTTTTCAATTTATGGACTGCTAAAAATGCTCAGTGGGAATGCAGAACCCTGTAATACTGAGCTCTCTACTGACAAAAGGCTTATTGTTTTTAAGATACCTTTTATTGAGACATCTGAAATAGACCTTGGACGCAAGCTAAAAAAAAAAATTCACCACACTGCATAATTTTCTGGAAAATATTAAGGAATCTTCCTTACAGTATACAATAACCAAGATACAAAAGCCTGAAATCAAATTATTACAGGTCTCTGCCCAATAAAGATATTCTTCCTAGTGACTTTAGCTCTAGGTTACACGACAAACAGGGAGACCAACCACCACACAGATTGGTAAAATGATGGAACTCAACAGCAGAAAAGCTGCAGGCCAGAGAGAGCATGGAGTGTGGTGGTGGTGGTCACCAAACAGAGAGCCCTGGGCAGAAAGGAAGAGCAGACACAACCCTGAGAGGGACACTGGGTGCTGGATCCCACACGGGTGTATTTCTAAGGAAAGCTGAAGCTGAAATTAGGGACTGGCGACAGTGGTTTTGTTAAAGGCAGCATTTAGAGAATTATCAACAGGAACAAAATATCACAGAGGGGGAAGAGAAGGAAAGGGAGGAACTTTGAGGACTGCAAATTTGATTCATGTTATTTCCACTGTGGGAGCATTTGAATCAGTGCTCAAACCACCATCTCTGCCCCAGCTCATTAGAGTACCTAGTAATTTGCCTGCCCCTGTACAGTAATCCGCATGGAAGCCATGGCAATGCAAGAAGGAGAGAGGCCAGCATTCCCCAGCCTCACTGGGGGCAAGGGAGCAGTTGGTGGAAGGAGCAGGAAGATGATGGCAGGGACAGTATGACTGTTTCATCACATGTACTGTTCCAGTAGATATAAATATCAGCAAGTTGGCCTGGTGGTGTGGCCACTGCGAAATGGCTGCTTCCCACCAGAATCACAAGAGTTGGCATCTGAGGGAAGGCTTTGCAGCTAATGCTAGGAAATATTTTATGAGCAAAAGGAGCAGTGTGAAAGAGCTCGTGGCAGAAAGCACAGCTGAGGTTGATGCTGCTCTAGATGTGCGAGACATTTTAAATGGTACAAGAACAAATGGGAACCTCTTGGCCACCCTGCATCTCACCTGCAATGACAAGCCCTTGGTTCCCACCCTCCATCATGTGCCTTAAATTCCTCACTGCATTCAAGGCAGCATCACACTCTACCCTTACACTTCCCACTTCAACACCTTGCCGTGAAACACCCTTTCCAACGCCCAGACTGAAAACAGTTCCTTCTGCCCTTGCAATGGGTCTGAGCCAACCTCTGAAGGCAGAGCAGAGAGCATGAGGTCCAAATCTTTAATCTAGAACAACCATTGATCTGCAAGCAAATACTATAGCAATTTCTTCATCAAATATAGGAGAAGATGTGTTTTTCCAAACACCAAGGCTACTAAAACTTGATTAGCAGAGGAGGTCTGAGAGAAGATTGTGGTGCTCTTGGAAATAGGTTCAAAAATGGCAAAGGGAAACACAGAAAAGAAAGCAGCTTGAGAGAGATTTCACTGATCTGACAGGGAAAAAGACAGAGCAGCCTACTGTTCTAAAAAGAGATAGGGAATATCTTCAGTGTTTAAGGGATTATGAAATGGTGACTGGAATGAAAATGTGCAAACCTAAGGTAGCAAGAAGAGCATGAATACAAGTGAAATGATCAGAAGTGCTAACAGTGCTATGTGAGTTACTCTGGAGGATGAGCATAGAAAGTACCAAGATGGAAGTTAAGCTAGGACAAGAAGGTACAACTGCTGTAGCAGTTACTTGCTGAAGCAAATAAGAGACATCAAAACAAGAGCAGGGGTTGTACACAGAAATCCCCCGGTCATGAGTGAGCTGCCCATGGGGTTATGCCAAGCTATTCATGAGAAAGTCTCCTGGACCATGTGAACAATGAAAGCAGCCCTTTTTCCATCCATTTCTCTCAGAGTATTTAAAGATTTGAATTTTCCCATCTCATTTTTGGTTCATCTCTCTCTTCCTATAAATAGAGAAGCAGCAGTGCACCCATCTCTTCTTCATCTTTTTTGGTGGTCTAGCATTGCACAGATGCCAGAATGTTTTTCTAGTAAATGATAAGCGATGGGAAACAAGTCAAAGACAACGGATAAGAGACCTTGAACTCAGACAAGTAGGAGAGATGGGAGCCTTCTCCTCTTTCTCAAGAGGCAGGTATCTTTTCTCTGGACCAAAAGATTTTGTTTTGGAAACAAGTGTATCTATTTCTGTCACTTCCTTTAGACATTTAGTCTTCAAGGGGCTGATAGTAAGACTGACTACAGTGTCTGAGAATGACAATCTGGCCCCCAAAAGAAAGCATTTCTAATCCATTATGAAACCCAAAGGAAACACCCCCCTGCTGCTAGGCACACGTCTCAGTGGCCTAATGCTGTGATCTGTGCTGTGCTCCCAGAGCCTTTACTTTAATCCCAAGTCCAATAATTGAGTTAGCGCTTTGTAAGGAGAGCTAAAGCCCCTGGGGTTTCTGCCGAGCTGTCAGACGGTGGAGAGGCTGAGCTGGACATCAGCAGGTGGTCGGCTGCCATGGGAAAACACGCATGGTGTGGGCAGGCAGACAGCTGAGCAAGGAGCTACAGGAACGCCTGTAGCTCTACCCTGACCCATAGGAGGTCAAACACACCACTGGATGTTCCCAAGAAAAACAAAAACATGAACAGAAGAGGAAGGGCAAGCCACGGTGAAGGAAGAAAACGCCAAGACCAGGCAGTTTGGGCTTGGAAGTTGCTTCCTAAGTCAGTGAGCCCACGTGGAGAGGCTTTAGCACCACAAAAGGCAGCGCAGGTATCTCAAGCTGCAGCCCTGCTGTGCCACAACAGCGATGAACAGGATGAGCCGTCCACGCTAACACAGCAATGTCTCTGATAGATGGGGAAGGAGCTGGGCAGTGGCAGCACGGAAAGCTAATGAGTTCCAGGAGATCACAGCCTTCCACCCCTGCTTAAAAATAGCAACTGTGGTCAGGGGTTTGAGACAGAGAGAGTCCAACCACAGCATTTGGATGCAGATTTTGAAACCACAAGAGGTCAGAGTTAATTGATGGTTGGTCATTCAGAGGTCCTGGGACAACTTAAGGATCAACAACGTGCTGTAAAATCTTATTGAAGTTGGGCTCTGGTCTCCCATCTGAAAGATGCAACAATATCCCTGAAAACAACAGTCCTGACCAACACCCTTCCTAGGCTTACCTGCTCAAGATCTTGGGGAAACAAGCAAATTGCTCACTAGCAGCAGAGTCCTGCAGAGTGTGTTTGCAAGAGAAGCAAGAGAGAACAGCTTTCAAAGTAGGCAGCAGTGGGCAGGTTCTTCCAAGCTGGCAAGGCCATTGACTCCGGGATAGCCTAATCCACTAACAGGTAAATCCCCTCCACAAAACATTCCTTCCTGCCTGAAAAGACTTATTTGGCAACCAAAGCCCCCTGCTTTAGCGTAAGAGCTGGGGAGGAATGTGACCTGTGGCTCCTGATGGGAGAAGGCCCCAGCACACGGAGTACCAGACTGAAAGCTGCCCAAGCCTCAGCACATGGGGCTCTCCAGTGAACTGTCCCTGCTCCACAAGCAAGATCATTGTTTGGCAGGCAGGACATTGGGCACTGAAATGTGGTGCTTGCTGTACTCTTTAGATACATGGACTAAATGACCTGTAAAGGTCCCTTCCAAGCCAAACTATTCTATGGTAAGGGACTATCTCTCCGAAGAGTTGGATCTGCAGGAAGAAGGAATTGTGTATGGGGGTTTTGACAAACATCATCCCACGTATAAGGGTTTAGCCTGCTAGTTCTGAGGACAACAACACAGAAGGGAACTCAATGGCCTAAAATGAATTGGACTCTGCTTCAACATATTCCTAGACACTGCTCGTAAATGGAGTCATGGTCCATTCTAGGATTTTCAGGCAAAGAGAGAGAGGGAATTATAAACATGTCACTGATAGCAGGCCAGCCCTGGGATCCTCCCAGCTCATCAATCCCTCTGTTTAGTTTTTGCTAACGTAGTGGAAGTCCTGTGTAACAGCACCAGGTTAGCAAACCAATCAAATCAAACGTCACTGACTGAGATTGCTGAGGAAGGGGCACAGATACTCTCACCTCTATATAAGAGTAGCCAAAATTTGCCACATACACTAAACCCAGACAAACAAGAAAATGTTAGAAAATCCCACTTGGGAAGGTAATTTTTATCAGACAGTTTGCCCAAAATTATGCAGAAAGATGCTTTTTGTTTTTTAAAGTTTCCAACATTTCTCTTTGCAGCTCTCTAGGCAGAGGGGGTTTTGAATGCAGGGATATGATACACTGTACTGTAGCCACACTGATGTCCTTGAATGGAGGTGTCTCACTCCCTGCCCAGATACAGACTCACAGGGGTAAAGAGACTGCATGTGCCCTGCAGGACTGCACATTCACCACCCCAGCTTGTACCAGTGTGGGCATGAACTCAAAGGCAGGAGAGCACAGATGCCTCATGCAAGAAGAGTTGGTCAGTCACGGTGGTTTAGTTTACACGGAGTGATGGAACAGCCCCTTACCAATGCAAATGTGTGGTAAGAGAAGTCACTGGACCTGCTGTGGCTTCTCAAGTGCACAGAGATAAGCTTTCTTATCAGGCCTAAGTCAGTATAAGATTCAACTGTTTTCCTAAAAGAACTTTCACTCACTCAGTCTCACATCTTATTTGTTAATAGACATTGGAAAAAAAGAAAAACAAAAGAAGTTTTGGGTTCAGCATCATCTGGGAAAAAAAGATCACCATTTTGACTCACTACTAGAATAGGTATGAAAAAGTACTGGGGTGGCCAGGGTGGGACAGAACAACACACAAAAAAGGAATTTGATACTTAAATCATAAAAATATGAGGAGGACCCAAGGGCAGAAGTACACATACAAATACAACCAACTATCAATATTTCAAATTGATGACTTTTCTTTACACATACCAGAATGGAATGCTATGTTTTTATTACTGTTCCTTCAAAGAAGGACATGTGGTAAGCTTGCACTTAACCATTACCAAGAATTTTCTGTATTATATTAGTATCTGGGAGCACCAGACATGTATCAGGTGGTTATCAGTTGCTCTGTTGCATGCAGTAAGATGCAAGTCCTTGTTCTCTAACAAGTTGAAAGATCAACTAGGGCATGTTAAGGACTCTCTGGCTTATGTGTACCTGCAGCTGCCAGAAGTAATTTAGAGCAGGATCTTCTGGGAGAACACCCACACTACTGAGACTGAACCCCTTGGAAATACAGTTCAAACCACCACCACTGATTCTCGCTCAGTTTTTCTGGTAAACTTTCAGGGAGAAACAATCTCCAGTTGAGGCTATAAGAACACTCAAGAGCTGATGAGAAATCTATCATGGCTCACTTGTCTCTAACAGGATTGTAGATACAGGCCCTGACTTTTTCCTCCACGTTTTTAGGAATTTGAGCTGTATATGAATTTCCTCTCCTTATAATCCCTCACTGGAAATGATCAGAACTGCTTGTCCCAAGCCTATCACAAGGGGGGAAAAAGCCAAGACACAGACAATGTGCAAATTCCACCTCGTAGCAACAAATGTGAACTGAAGAGGGGTGAGACAAAGGAAGAGAGGGCTCTACTTAAGGGCTTGTAGATCACTTCCTACTTCTACTGTCTTCAGTACTCAGGCTGAAAGCTGTAGAGCTGCTCATAGTAAAGAAGACATGTACAGTGGTAAAAACAGTCCCATTGGATTAAGGAACAGAGACAGAAATTAAACAAAGGCAAGAATTATCAAATGGACAAAACCAGCTCTCTTTGCTAGCTCCGCTTCTCTAAAAATAACACACCCCCAGGTAAACAGAGATAGCAAAGCAAATCCTCCAGTCTGTGTGAGAGCACAGTAGGTCCAACAGTACGAATGCTCACACTTTAGCAGAGTTAGAGAGTAACAGATTTTAAGCAAAAGTATGTGTGCATGTAAGTTTGCTTTCCAAATCCAATATCCCTTCCGATCCCCTCATAACTTCTCATCAGCAGTTTTCTATTTCTACTATGAAGGGCTCTAGCGCAATTATGCTCAGTTACTGAAAGCCTCTTTACTCTAATCCTCTTTTTAGTCTCAGAAAGCAACAGCATCAACTGATACCTGTGAGCTTAGTCTCCTCCATGGGAAACACTCTACAGAGTTCATGGCAGAAAAACCACACTCAGGACATACTCCTCTACACCAGCTCCCCTGTTCACCTTGCCAGCACTAAATACCAGATTTCTAACTAAGCCAAAACAAAATTTCAAAGCCAAAACTCACAATTTTGGCCTTTTAAAGAAGCAAGCTTTGAGCAGAAAACTAATGGGAAATGTCAATGTACACACACTGCTATTTTAAGCTATTTTTAAAATGAAGTTATTTGCCATGAGGCTGGTGGGAAGAGGGTGCTGAAGAGGGGCCACTGTGCTGTTTGTTACTTTTGGCATGGTTATTGAAACCAGGCCCTAACATGCATAATTACGGGGTAGACTGAACTCTTCCCTGACGAATTTTTACCAACCGTGAAGCTAAAGGCAAACTTACAGAGAAGTATAAACAACTCTGATTGAAGCAATGAAATAAAGAGAGGCAAGCAAAAGTTATAAGCATCTCAGAAGTTCTTTTGAGAGTTATTAGACCTATTGAATGACTGCAGTTTTCCCTTTAATGCAGAGAGCAGTGCAGGTATTCAAGCCCAGCTGTTTAACCCCTGCAATGCATGGTGACCTTTTATTTCCATTGCTCCTGCAGTTTTCCAGCAGTTTGAGTTTATTTGGGCTAATTACCTCAACATGGAGCTGCAAATGGAAAATGTTGCCGGTAAGTTGTTCCATTCACAGCCATTTAGTCTTGCACTGCTGGCGTCAAGGTGCACTACTTTTTTTCCCCATCTCCGTAGGCACTGAGGCTTCAGAGCTCGCGGCCGTTCTGCTCCCAGCGGTCACACAGCCTCTGAGAAGAAGTCAGTGACCTTCCAGCCAGAGGACTCCACCCCGTCCACATCTGCATGTGCACCCTCCCTTTGCAGCCTGCCCTGTGCTGATACTCAGGTGAGGGACACTGAAGCCCCTGCCCCCTGCCCCACCAGGGAATCTACACTCCTTGAATCTCACTGTGAAGGAACAGCAGTCCCTCCAGAGCCAAGAGGTCACTGGGTTTCCATCATAAACCTTAAGCTGACACTTTCCTGACCCTCTCTTGCAAAATGCACTAATTTATAAAACATCCCATCAAGAAAATTGGTAGGTCTGACTTGGTAATGGAGAAGAAAAACCCCTTTCCCATGCAGATCCTGAGTTAACTTGAAAGCTGGCTTTCAAAAAACAGAGTCTGTCTACTCAAATATCTAATTGTGGCTTTGGACCTAACTTTGTGAGATTTGTCATTGAAACACAGAATCATCAATGCTTTAAACTAGAATTTCTAAGCTGGTTTTTAACTAAGATGGAAAACAAACCAATTCCGCATGGCTTGCATATCCCCAACTGCTTGGTATCAAGATTTCACTAAAATGCAGTTTTGCGTTAACAGTATTACAGGCACCCTTGCCAGAGCAGTAACTTTTGGGTCATCTCAAGTGTCAAAAGAATAGCTAGAAAATTCCTTTTACTTCCCTGGAAGCTGACAGATTTCCTCTTTCTCCTGAAGAAACCGAATCAAAGCATAAACAGACTTCTATCAACAGAAAGAGGCCTGCATTCTCATCCAAAAAGCTCCCACCTAATGTTTTGTCCTCTCTGCCTGGGGAGTACAGGATTTCACCCAGCTGCTTCCTTCAGAACACAACTGTGCACATACACAAGGTGCAAAAAACTCCCTTGGAAGCATCCACTATCAGGGACCTTAGGACAGCTGAAATGGAAAAGCAGGGGGTGCAGAGCTATTGCCTTCAGCTGGTCCTGCAGAGATCTGGAAAAACAAACGTTCAACAACCTCACAGGATCCAGGAGAAAGTCTTTAAGAGTTCTGAAAGGAACTTGTCCAAAGCCACCTCCAGCTCTCTGGGAATGTCAGGCACAAGAACGTGTTATTCAGTGATTACAAAACGTGCCAGTTCAGTGAGGGTCTGGGGGACAGAGGGCAGGAATCAAGCAAGGGGGAAGCATTGCCTTCTTCAACACATCAAATATTGGAGAGCCAGGAAACCTGTGGTCCAGACAGCACAGTACCTGTCCAGGTACTTAACTCCATCCTCAGCATGGGAAAGGCCATTTCAGTACTCAGAGCAATTGCATTTAATCCAGCAGGCACACAGCCTGAAATGCCTTGGTTCTGCTGCAGACCACAGAGGCTACTCTGCAGCCTCTTTACAGCTACACAGGGCACCCAAATGAGGATGACAAGTTCCCTCTAAGACAAAGACTGCAAACGAAACAATCAGTTACCAGCCCTTGTTAAGAGCCCTCTCTCTCAAAGTGATGAGGTCATTTAGCATTTAACACGCTGCTTAGCACACCAGGACCAACAGAACTCTGTAAATGGCAGTAGACTCGAAGTGAGCATGTCTCTACATCAACACTTTATATACCCCCAATCAGGAGTCTGGAGGGCTTGCCTGAAAAGCTGTATAATTCTTGCTAGAACAAATCTGTGAGATATAAGAGTAATATTTGACATGTGTTTTCAGAGCCTCACATATAAAGACAATAAACTGGAAAAGACAGAAAGCTGACATCTGAGCAAATGAAAAAAAATCAGGCATGTTGTCTGGCAAGTACCATCTTAACCTTCCTATGTACCTATATACTTGAGGTGAAAGGTGAAGAGAAGTTCTTGATGGCTGATATTCTTGAAAGAGATGGTTGATATTCTCGAAAGAGAAACTCCATTTGTCACTCATGATTGCAAAGCAATTTTTATTTCCCATGTTGCAGATGATCTCAGCCTGCATTCCTCTTTATTTAGCATCATCTATATTTGTCCAAGCAGCACCAAGTGAAAACTTTCTCCCCTGGGTTATTATACCCCTCAAATACTTACAAACAGCCCTCAGGTGCCCACTCAGCATGGACCTGCAAAGTGAATCAAAGGAATGTGTGGGCTGTGCTCAGGCTCAGCTACAGAGGGGATGTCACAGTCTGTACCACCAGCACTGCATGGGCATGTGGGGGACATTTAAATCCATAACCCTGTTTTTTTGTCAGTCTATGACGAGCACATACAGGAATTCCCCTGAGGATTTACATGCTTTTGCTAAGTTCACACCAGAACCCAGGTAGAGAAGTTACATCTTTGCTACACCGGCATTTCGCCGAAACCATCTACACAAAAAAATCTGTTACGGAAACTCCAGGTACTTAGGACTTTCAGCCCCATTTATAAACTCTTCAGCTCCTGATGACTTTTTGGTTTAGTTTGGGTTGGCTGTCAGACTTTCACACATGGGGTATCCTGGGGCCAACAAACAGCACTGAGCCTAATGGGTGCGTGAGTGTAGCTTATTCCCACTAAAATCCAAGTGCGCATGT
This sequence comes from Corvus cornix cornix, assembly GCF_000738735.6. NCBI lineage: Eukaryota > Metazoa > Chordata > Aves > Passeriformes > Corvidae > Corvus > Corvus cornix. The sequence goes on from NC_046336.1 coordinate 12,577,236, forward strand.
AAAACAGTGGCTGAATGGGAAGCAGTGGGATATACCCTTTACCATCTGTATTCCTACACAGTTACTCCAGTTTATGCCTTTCTGTGCTTCTTTAACTACTTCCCTACAGATGGCACTGTACCACTATCCAAAATACCCCTTCAGGAAAAAACAAGCTCAAAACAACTGAGATTCGTGCTGAGTCACCAAAGAGGAGCTGAATGTCCTCCAAGGTTCCTGCTTTCTCATCCAGAAGGTCTTTTGAGGAGAAGCATCAGCATCAAACACTGAGAGATCACAAGGCTTTGTACAATCCAACTTTCTCTACTATAGATCAGGATGGGATCTAGTAGGAAGATGGGTCCTAATACGTAGAAATCGTTGCTCCACATTTCCCTGAAGCATTTGGTTCATACCACTGTTTAAGATAGGACGGTGGGTTGAACATATCTGGGTTATGACCCTGTCTGGCAATTCCTATGGGAGGCAACTGAGAAACCTCACAAGAAGCCAGTCTGTGTCCAAAGACTTACAGTCAGGGCTGCAGTGTCAGTATTTGGATGAATGCAATAAAATCTGCAGATTCCTTTCTCTCAGTTGTGTGGTATTTCTATTACTTTCTCTGCAACTGTTTTACATCTAATAAAAACACACTGAATAGAAAATACAGCAGATGTTACCCTTTGCTCTTGGTAAGAAGAATAACTCATTGGTTCAGCACTTCCCAAGGCATGCATGAAGGGAAAAAGCACTTGGCTCAAACAGGCTCATGATTATTAGCAGCGCATTCAATCTATAGCACATTTCACCAGCTGCTTCTTAATTTTATTGCCTCTGAGACACACAGATTTATGTGGCAAGTATTTAATCAGAGCCTACCATAACTACTGAAATTCTTTTCTTTTTGATTCTCATTAGTGAAGGGTGAAACTTTGCCCTTAGATGCACATACAGAATTTCTGCAACTTTCCAAAGAGAATAACTATGGCCAAGGCCTTTAAGTGTTGAGTTTGAGACCTCGAAAAGAAAATTAAATTCAGAAAGTACTAGAGGGATCCTTAGAGATATCTCTACTTTGTTGAATATCAGAGCATCACAGGCACTTAAATACTCCTGCTGACAGTATTTTTATCCATATCTACATCAAAAGCAGAAGTTTCTTGAACGGTGTCTGTCTAGGCTGTGTACGAGGTTATTATGGAGTGAAAATAAGATTATCATTTACTGGAATGACAAAAGAAAATTTTGATAAAAATGAGAAGAGTATGTGTTTAGGATTAACAAAATGCCTACAAATTGCAGTCAGAACATCCGTTTCAATCACTACGAAAGAGTTCTATCAGCATTGTGTCTGCAACATCAGCACTGGCTAAACTTGCGATCCTGTACTCAGAGTAAAATGAGGGGTAATGCTCATTCTACCTTCACTGCTCTGAGGTTACTCCTGATGAGGAGGAACCCTGCTCAGCTTCAAAAAATCTAAAGACATGCTATAAAGTTCGATTTACATCCACAGATCTCCTGGTAGTAGCATCACAGCCTACTACTGCTTTCAAGAGGCTTCAGCAACACTGGTCAGGGGCCAAATAACAACTGCACTTAATAAAGCAATGCCACACTTAGGTTACAAAATACAAATATCTATTCCAATCAAATTCCCTAAAGGCATTGTAATTGAATGCTTCACAGCAGCTGGCTACCCCTGCACAGTTCTGTCTCATCACTTTCAGTTTGCCCAAATTTCATCCCAGTTCTTAAAGAGTAATTAGACATGACAGGCTATTACCTAGGCAGGATCCCAAGCCCCAGCTAAAAATGTGAGTTTATTTCCAACTAGGAGCTTATGAGCAGGTAGTAAAGGACGAGGAAGTGAGAGTATTTCCCAGCTCCTCCGTGGTAGGAGCGATAGGACCTTATCCTCTTCTTTCAGTTTGTTATCCACTACTTGTGATAAGCTCTTTCTTTCCCAATACAACTAAATTCACTGTTGGTCAACAGCTGCTTTTCCATCAAAATCATAATGCCTGAACCAAATGCTCACTAGGGAATACTAAATGAGTCTTGTCTTCCTAAGCATTTAATCACAAATACCACAAATGAATAAGCAGCCAAGCATAGCTCTAATAAGGTTGTGTTTGTCTGGGAGGTTTAACTGGGTATGCAGCTCACCCCCTCAGTAAAAATAATTTTCTACTCCCCATTTTCCAAGGTGATAACATTGGTCTAAACACTAATTTATTTACAACTTTTATCTTACCTTTTCACACAGTAGCAGGACTGGATGAGTTGTTATATGGCATTTGTTACAAACTGTTTTATAGCCCTTTTTATAAGCACCACCTTGCTGTGATCTTGTTCCCATGACTGACTGGCATGCCATTCCAGACCTGACTGCTGTGAGGGTGAAAGAACTTTCCCCACACTTCCAGCAGAAATACATCCATAGCCACTTTACACCAACTCATTCTTGCTCTAATATTGTTCTTTACTCGGCTCTTCCCTTTTCTCAGGTCTAGCCTTTTTGTTCATTACAGAGAACAAATATATTGATTTTTATGCTTTGTTTAGCTAGGCTAAACAAGACAAGCTCTAAATTCTTTCATTTCTCCATCCCCACACTCACACTGGTAATCCAAAGGAGGCAGGCAGAATCACCAGCTACAGCTGTCTGAGAATCACAGATGGATAACAGATTCTTGGAGTGATGGAGCTAGAAGCACTCTGGATTCCCCCCCTAGATATGAAAGTTGCTTCTCAGAAACCATCAAATCCAAAACCTAAGTTGTTATTACATTTAAAAAAAAGGATCTCTTTAATGGAAACTGCATTCTCATGGCCCTGAGTGGGTAGAGGATGACCTCCATGAAATTAACAACTGAGTGCAAAGCTGGAGAAAACTGTTTCTTGAATAAACTCTGAGGAAGATGCCAAGCTTGCAGACCAGTTTATTCAGTAGGAAGGGTTCACTCTCTCTATGTGCTTGTCAATGTCTATGCACCAACCAGAGTCTCAGCATGGGTCCCTCTACTGCCTGTTGGCATTGGGATTTGCTGAATAGAAGCACCTCCCCAGGTTTAAGCCCAACTCTTCTCAAAAACTGGGCCATTTCCAAGATTTCTGTAAGTACATACTGTGTTGCAAGACCAATTCCCTCTCACCAGAGGCCATACCTACCTTTCTCGTAACTTCAGAGTCCAGCTCCCTCAGCTCCGATACATCACTGACTCAGATCCCACATTTATTTGGTTTTGACTCTCCATGTTCCCTCAAGATGTTTAACCTAACAGTTTAACACTCATCATCACAAAGTCTTTCTGCACTTCTGTCAGATTCTGGTTTCTACTGCACTTGATTAGATTAAAATTCTCAGCTCAGACGAACAGGACACTGCACTGACCCCTCCTCTTCATTAAGGAAACCAATCATTTCATCTTTACCTCTGATTCTTTAACTAGTTACAGAGCCATATAAGCAATCTCTTTTATCCTGCTGCTGCTTACTACTACTAATTTGTTGCTTGTAAGACCCTACTTCCTTTCACAAAAGCTCTGTGGAGCTGGCCTAGCACACACTGTCATCAATGGCTCTAAACAGTGCAGTCCTTAGTTCCTTGTTTGCCGGGGGTTTTACAGTGTCCAGAATCAAACCCTAGTACAGCATCTTCCCCACCCCATTTAGTTACCAGAGAGTAACAAATCTGTTACTCCTGTGTGCCCTGTCCTTGCTGCCTCTTCCACCTCCCCTAGCACATCACAGCCACTTTCACAACCACCTCTGAGGTAACTCTTACACTGCCTTTTTCCCCCTGAGAAAGTTATCTAAGGAAATGGAGCTAAGGATGAAGAAATCATCACTTCCAGGAGCCTGGACCAGGGAACAGCATGTGTGCATGAACCACTACCACCTGCTGCACCAACCCAGCTCTTTCCAGATGCCCAAGGGTGACATGACCCAGCACAGAAGACCCACTGTGACATACACTGACAGCTTGATTGCCTAACACAGGGCTGCATCATTGCTGAAGCTGTAAGAGTTTGCTTCTATCTTTGACCCCTCATCCTTTAGCTCTGACAGCAAGGATTTATGCTTTAAAATTCAAAACTGAAGTGCAGTGAGTGACAGGTGTCAATAGAGGCTGTGTCATTTAATGAGACAGAAGTGCTCTGCATATCAGCTTTCCTGACAAAGAGGAGTGTCAATGGCCCTGTTGCTGCCCCTGTACCAAGGGCTGTGGGGGGGCATGGGGAATGAACAACACTTAAAAATAACCATTAGAGTGGGATAATTTTTTTAATCCAATTCTATTCCCTGACCCAGTTTACAGTACAACCCTACAGACAGTGATATTGGTATAACCAAGCTGACAGAAATGCAGGCTACTGGGGCAGGTTTTTTGTCTCACTCTTGCAATCAAGAGGTGTCTTGACAACAGATGGTGCTAGGATCTGTTGAGTCCAAGCTTGAGACTTGAGTCATGTAATTACCCCAAAAATATGTAGACTGAAAACAGCATTTTTATTTCCCAGAAGAGTCTAGACGGAGGGAGCTCAGTAGGGCTATAACTGCTTTCTTTCCAGTCCATCCATTCTCACTGCTGTTGTCTGCGTGTTGACTAGACCCATCAGTCCCAAGCCCTGACCTCCTGTGCCAAAAGCTGACAGCACCATTACATGACAGGCCCTTGTATGGAACTTCCAAAATAAATCGCGTTGTAACTTTCAACACACCTTCCCGCGGCCCATAGAAAGAAACCCAAACCAAGCCATTGCATACCTTAGAATGTAAAGCACCAGAGTTTTAAAGCACGGCTGAGGAACATAATGAACACATTTCAGCAAGGCAGCACTTTCTAAAGTAATTCTGACTAACCTTGTACCATGCTTTTTCCCTTGCAGAGTGCCTTAATGATTCAAGCAGCTCATAAAGTCCAATAATGCATTTGGCATTGATCTCCTTACTCAAAAGCATTCTTACAGAATGCTTTCTGCTCTGTTAAAGCTGCATTAAGACCTTCATTTTAACAGTGGGGGCTCTACATCAGCTCTGAAAGAATTTTACATCACTGAGGTTTCTTTTCTTATGCCTTTTTTAAATTAAGAACTTGCCATTACTAACCTTGGCCTTTTTATTTCTTTGTAGGAACGCTTAATATTGAGGAGGAATAAATTAATGGCACTATGTCTGCTAAAAGGATCTATGGGTGACTATATTCTAATTCCAGCTGCAATAGGTTTATGAAAATAGATGTTTGCATCTCCTGACTTTTCCTCTGATCTCCTTTCAATTCCATCTAGAGAAAGACACTGGACAATAGCCTAGCAGTACTTCACAACTTACAGGTGGCTTTACTCACTGAGTATTTTGTCTCCTTGGAAGCAAAAGGGTACCTAGGAATTCGAAAGCAGTGCCCTTCACTTCCTTCTATCCCCAGAGGGGAAGGAGCTTTAAACAGGGATCATATAACAGGTGATCACAAAAGCAGTGCCAAGCAGAACACCATCAGGTATGGACAGTCCACAACATTTATCTTTACATGCTGCCTTTTATGGATGTAATTTGCTGAGCTGTCAGAAGAACAAGTGTTTTAGTGAAGCTTAACAACTTCAAATTCTGTCCCAGCAGGGCTGTCAAACCCTGCTTGTAGCCTGAGGATGTTACAATGACAAGTTCACACAACTTTGCAGGAATTTTCTAATTACAAGGTCCTGTTTTAAATCAACTTTAATCTGATTTTATTGGTTAATGTTTTCATTCAGCTGATGGGATCCGTCATTTTTATAGATCTGGGGAACGTTAAATATTTGTTGGGAAGCTTGGAAAATGTGATTTTTCTGAGAAACGGAAAAAGAGTTTTCATCACTGAACTTCATCAGTTATCAGTTCTGCAGCATTTCCAGAACACCTGAACAGGGATATCAGTGAGAAATTAATCTGGTGCTACAAGGCAGGCTTTCAGCAGTAAGCAGTCTTTATCAGCAGGGTTTTCTGTGCTGTCTTCAATCACAAAAGTTGTTCCCAAGTCCTTAGTTTACCAGTCTTTTTTTCATTAAAATTAAGATATAAGCATGGGCCCATTTTTGCCCAACAGCTGTACTGACTTACCGTACAGATATATGTTTGAAACAACATAAGCACTCACCACATACCCAATGCTTCCAGTAAAAAAATTCCAGTGTGGAATCAGTCAGGATGGGGAAGAAGTACAGACATTGCAAAAAAGATTTAGAAAAATATTACAATTCCAAACCCCATTTTTTCCTGCTAACAGGCTATTCTTTCAGTGGTTAAATACACATGACCGACCACAGGAATGGGCACTTACTTGTGAATTTTGTTGCGTCAGTCTTACGTGTCAAAATCCCACCATGTACTTGCTCTCCCTGAGTTTAATGAACTGATTACCAAGGGCGTGTTAGAGTGCCTAAGGAAGCTGTGTTCCCAGAGCTGGAAGTCCCCTGCTCCTCAGCTGAGATGCAGTGACTGACCTCTACACATTCTTACCCCATGACAAAGCAGAGTGCTGTGGGTCTGACAGCACGTAGGAAAACTAGTGGGAAAAGGACTTGAGCTTGCAGACATGTTGGTCTCATCAGGAAAGAAAATTATTATAAGGGCACTTATACTTGTGCCTCTGGGCAATTAATTTCTTTTTGTAGACAAAACAATTTAGAATGGAGAGGCAGCAAATAAAGAAAAGAAAAGAGCTTATGGGTTTGTTACAGGCAAGTCAGCAACAACAGATAAGAGAGCAAAGATGCAGTCCTTACAGGCTCCTACACAACAGCAGCATCTGGTCAATGCCCAGTGAGGAGAAAGAAAGTTCTACTTATACATCATCTTCTGTGGAATAACAGCAGTAGTATGGGCTTTGGTTACAACACATTATTCTAATGCCCAACACCCCAAATTTGCAAGCCAAGACCCCAAAGGAGATTGAACAGATTAAAAGATCTCAGAGCATTAGTGTGGCTTTCTTGTTTGGGGTCTTCCAGGTATCATATCCCCCACGTGAAACACAGATGTCTACAGCCAGAAAAGCTAGAAGCTCACTCTGTAACAGGTAAGCATGCATTAACAGAGCACAAATATTCCTCCAAGGCACACACACAGTAATCGCATGCTCTACAATCCAGCATTCCTCTAGTCCACTGAGAGCCAAAACACAGCTAGCAGGCACAACCCAGTTTGGAACCACAGTTTCCATCTGTATCCTCCCTGCAAAGAGGATCAACTTAACAGAAGAGAGTGTCTGAAGAGGTCTCCTCAGAGATGTAGGACAAACTTGGAAAAGTAGTTGCGCTCTTCAGGATCATTTAAAGTGCTTCGGGTCATGACAAAAAGGCATCAGTCCTTAAAATAAGGACATGTTACAAAGCATCTTGTTCCTCTTTGGTTTCACAGTTTGAGCAGATAAGATTTTAGCAGATACCTTGTGAACTGTTTCAGTTTGAGACTAACGCTTCATACTATTTAAAAGCTGGGATTTCAGGGCTGCATTCAGAGACTACAAAGCAGTGGGTCTGGCTTCAGCAGTTCACAAGGCATCGGCCACTGTAATCAGGCTGAACTACAGACAGGGAACTCAGAATTGAAATTCCTATTAAGAACCCCAGGAACTGAAACTCCATTCTCCTCAAGCTAAAGAAACACAGATCGTTTGAATAGAAAACTAGGTTCTCTGCCATAGATGCACAATATTTGCTTCCAGCCTGGGTGGCGTTAAAAAAATACAAACATCCCAGATCTTTAAAATTACTGGGAGTCCTCTGGCTGTGGTTACAGATTTAGCAGCAGGGACAGCCAGGCTGAGCAACCATCCCTCTCTGTCCCAGTGTCCTGAACCAGGTGGTTCAGTGATCACACAGAACACACCTGTTTAAGTAACAAGTTAAGCACACCTTACTCCTCCTGATTTCTTCTTGTGTTATGAAATGTTGTTAGGTGTTTGGGTTTTTTAAACTTAAAATTCGTATCAAACTAGAAAGAAAGCAGACTTGAATTTACATGCAAAAGATGACAGCATTTAAGCTTATTTTAATAATTCATGTTTTAACTGCATCAGATAAATAGTCTTTAAATGTTTAAATTCACCTGGACATGATTTGCATTTTAAAACTGTTCCATCAAAGAGGAGATTTTGTCTGCAGGGAAGGAAGTGAACTTGTCTGAAGCATATGATAATCAGCTCTTGGAACTAGCAGATGCCATCATCTCAATCCTGCTCTTTTATTCATGGATGGACTTCTCTTACTTTTTTACCCTGCTTTTTCAATTCCCAACTTGATTTCATTTGATCATTAAAATTCAGAAATAAAAATAGCCTCTCTGTATTCCTTTATGTACTCACCTATGGTGTCATGGTCACCGAAAGTTGCTTTACTACTTCAAACAAGTTCTGCTTCTGAGTGTTCAGCCAATGACCTCTACAAATTCAGTCGATGACTTTAAAACTTCAGCAGGATACATGGACTGTTTAATGAGTGTAGATCTCATTAAGACAGCTACCATTATTTGAATAGGCTGGATCACAATCAAAAATCCTACTAAGTACAACATGAGAGATTTGAGTTTCAATTTTTTTTTATAACATATTTATGCAGCCTGCTCTGAATGCAATACAAATATTCTTTAATGAAAAAGTGCTTTATATAGAAAAATCCATCAGAACAATACCACAGGCAGGCAGCCAGCCAGCCACAGACTTGGCATATATCTTGGCAGAGGTCAGTGACCCCAACACTGCTTCATGTTGGTAAAGCTCCTTAGTTTGATCCCTCTTCTCTGGAAAATCTGCCAGGTTTTTGCATAATTCCCCCTTCTCTCCCAAGTATGCTGCCCTCATTCTCAGTACCTTAGTAAATTTTACGTCAGCTTCTGGGAAAAACAATGGAGAAACACCAGTGGGCCACAGCTCACTGCGATCACCTCTCCAAAGTGCCCAGCAATTAGCAGTTGGCAAAAAAATGAGTTCTGGCATCAAATTCTTTGATTAATATAATCTTCTAAGGTACAAGGGAAATAGTGATGTTGTCCAGGGTCCTCCTCTAAGGCTCGCAACAGACATCTCCTTGGAATTGAAAATCCAAGTTCAAACACAACTTGATTGTATGGGAAGGGTCACTTTCACACCTGACTACCATAATTTTGACTGCAGTGCCCTAAAACACACTTTGCCAGAAGCTTCTCCACAACACTATCACTGCACAGAGCAAGGCATGAATTAGTTGTATCTGACTGATACAACTGACTCTTTTATCAGCCAGAAGAAAGCTACTTGCTCCTCAAGGCCTGGGGAGTTTAGGCTATACAAAGGTGGAAGATAGGAATAATTCTTGCACTGAATTGATTTTTAACTTAACAAAGAAATGTTTAACCCTTCATGTAAACATATTTAGTGTACACGGAGGATCACATACAACATGTGGGCATACACACACACACACAGAGACACAACTGCTGGGCACACAGTGACTGATAAGATTCAGCATCCATCTGAATTGAGACAAGTTCAATTATTTAAAAAAAAAAAACCAAAATCCTAAAATGCCTCATTCAGTGCTGCTGCAGAAGGGATATAAGGCATAGCTACACACAGGTTGATGTACAGACATCCACAGCCCACTTTGAGAAGAGAACAGAGGTAATGGGCAAAGGTGAAGTGGAGAAGGTGGCAGCGATTTACAACACTGAAAATATTTGATGTAGAATCAAAGATTAGAAGATGGCATTCAACATCCTCGGTCTCTCTCCAGCAGCAGTTTCAGGGAACAGGGCAGACATTGACTTGTCTGACCGCTCAGAGAGGGCTGGGTTTCTCAGGGTGAAAAGGAAGGGCAGAAAAGGTTCTATTTTAGTCTCACCCACTTGAAACTGTGTTTAATACCTCTTCTGTTACCCCCAACTCTCAACACTGAAATGAAGAGTCTTAGAGGGGCCAAAAGGTGGCAGAGCATTCCAGGAATATGACTGCAACAGGGCAATACCCAATACTGAGATACGGTACTGACCCTTGAGAGATTTTCAGGGCCTTTTTGTTGAAAAATGTAATTTTTCTCCTGCATCATGAGTGATGGTCCCTACAAATCAGAGAATTTCACTTTTACACAACCCCAGAGAAGCTCTGACTCAGGGAAGAGTCCTTTCCCACTCCTGAAGGGCTGGGCAGCACGTGGACCCTTATTCCCAGAAGCAAGGCAGCTTGCAGGAAACCAAGCTCTGGCTACAAAGACTGGAATGTGTAATTCCATGAGCTTTTTTGGAAATTAAGCGGGGGGTGGATATCAGCCATAGTTAAAATTCCCAAACAGATGAGCTCTACATGATTAAAGTGACTGCATGTATGAACCCAGCTTTGAATCATAAAAAAATGATGAGGGGATGATCCAGCAACTGGAATGAAGCATAGCAGTCAGGGGTTTCTTTCCACTGTGCAGCTGACTCATCATCACTGGAGTTGTTCAATGAAGAATAGAAGGCTCCAGGGACACCTCATTGAGGCCTTCCAGTACTTAAAATGGGCTTATAAAAAAAGGAGGGAGAGGCTTTCTACACAAGCAGACAGTGATAGGCTAAGGGGGAACGGTTTAAAACTAAAAGAGAAGAGATATAGTTTAGATGTTAGGAAGAAATTCTTTACTCATAGAGTGATGAGCCACTGGAACACGCTGCCCAGAGAAGTTATGGATACCCCATCCCTGGAAGTGTTCAAGACCAGGCTGAATGGGGCCAGAAGCAACCTGGTGTAGTGGAAGGTGACCCTGCCCATGGCAAGGGGTTTGGAACACAATGATCTTTAAGGTCCCTTCTGACCCAAATCGTTCTGTGCTTCTATGGTCCCAAACAAATCTCCTCCAGACCCACATTCTTCTGTCTACTCAGTGCACCAATATACATTTATCTGAGCACAGACCTTCATTGAGCAGCACTCACAAGCTTGCGGAAGAAGTAACAAAACCAAGAAAACCCTCAAGTCCCCAGAGATGCTTGAAAACTTCCAGCCTATCCAAGTGATATTTGTACCCAGCTAACCATGGCACACGTAGCACTAACAGGCTGTCACGTCCACTGCACTGTTTAGCATTGGGACTTTCTCCTGATGGACATGGCACCAATCGGATCAGTCATATCCCAGGGTCATTAGTAATACAAGAGAGAGTAAACACAGGCAGTGTTTCTTTTGCTATTTAAATGTATTCATCTTCTAGATGCATTGATTTTGGGCAAGCCAGCAAGTTTTTCCCCCACAACAAATACACTTGCTTCCTTTTTCAAGGATTTTAAACATACAAGAGAAACCATGGGAACATACTCCGATTAACAAGGATTTTATTACAGGAAAGTAGGAGGGTTAAATGCAAGCACCATTCCAGTCAATTAAATACTATTATTAGTGATGCTTACACATTAAGTTCTTGAAAGGTTCAACTGTGTAAGGCACAGGGCAACAAAGAGAATTGCACAGCACAGGGTAGCTTCCAAAACTGTGTCCATGAAGACTTGCAAATGGGTTAGGAAAAGCTGTATCCCCATTAGAATCACCATTGATTTTAATCAGCTGAGCATTGTAATAAGATTAGAGGTGGTTGGGCTGAGTAGTGGGATTTAACCCATTCACTAATCCCCAGAATTTACTATTCACAGCTCAAGCCCGTTAGCCCTTCAGAGCAGAAAGGGCTCCATCCTCCTCCTGAAAGATGCAACAGCCAGAAGCAGTATGAGATACTCGGTAAAGGAAAGTGATCTTTAACACTGTTAAATGAACACCATTGATTCCTGCCTGCAGAGCCTGCATCCAGCTGGGCTGTTCACTAGCAAACAGCCTCACCCTACCAAGAGACTGCCCAGAAGAACAGCGAAGTTTTGCCTCTGACCTGTCAAAAACTAACCAGAACAGGTTGTTATTGAGAGGGGAAACTGTCCATAAAGGAACATTACAAAAGAGGATACTGGTCAACAGCTCAGAGTCCCAATGGACATCAGTGGCAAGTGGTGTCTCCCAGGGGTCTGTATTGGTACCAGTGTTATTTAATATCTTCATTAATGGCACAGATGAAGGGATCAAGTGCACCCTCAGCAAATCTGCAGATGACACCAAGCTGAGAGGTGTGGTTGACACACCTGAAGAACAGGATGCCATCCACAGGGACTGGACAAGCTTGAGAAGTGGGCCCATGGCAACCTCAGAAGGTTTAATAAGATCAACTACAAGGTGCTGCACCTGAGTCAGGACAATCCCTGGCATCAACCCAGGCTGGGGGATGAACAGACAGAGAACAGCCCTGCCCAGAAGGACTTGGAGTGCTGGGGGTGAGAGGCTGGACATGAGCCAGCCATGGGCACTCCCAGTCCAGAAACCAATCATGTCCTGGGCTGCACCACGGAGGGGATTCTGCCCCTCTACTCCACCCTGGTGAGACCCCACCTGCACTGCTGCATCCAGCTCTGGGGTCCCAGCACAGGAAAGACATGGACCTGTTGGAGCAGGTCTAGAGGAGGCCACTGAGATGATCACAGAGATGAAGCATCTCTCCTAGGAGGAAAGGCTGAGAAGATTGGGATTGTTCAGCCTGCAAAAGAGAAGGCTTCAGGGTAACCTAACTGCAGCCTTCTGGTACCTGAAGGGAGTCCACAAGAAAGATAGAGAGAGACTATTTACAAGGGCCTGGGTAACAGGACAAGGGGAAATGGCTTCAAACTCAAAGACAGTAGGTTTAGATTAGATATAAGGAAAAAAGTCTTTACTATGAGGGTGGTGGGACACTGGAACAGGCTGCCCAGAGAAGCTGTGGATGCCCCATTCCTGGAAGTGTTCAAGGCCAGGCTGGATGGAGCTCTGGGCAACCTAGTGAAAAGTTTCCCTGTCCATAACAGAGGGGTTGGAACTAGATGATCTTTAGGTCCCTTCCAACCCAGGGCATTCTGTAATTCTATGAAAAGTTGTCAGGAAGACACATTTAAAGATTTCATGAAATAAAAGGGTAAAACAAAAAACAACAACAACAAAAAAAAACAAACCCAGGAGAGCACTCACAAAAACTTGCTGCAGCCACTGAAGAATGAAATGAAAAAGTATAGCTTAGAGCAGCAAGCTATGCAGAATAATTCTGTGTTATGGCATTGCAGTAGGCAGATAAGAGAAACCCCAAAATGTGAAAAACAGTAAGACAGCATCAATGTAGGGATTTAGAAATATTTTACAAACATAGGCATATGTTTGTGAGATGGGGAAGAAGAGTGAATGGTTACTTGATCAGTGAACCAGCAAAAAGTTATGAGCCAAAATAGCTACCAAGAACACCTGCAGGCTGTTCCTCCAGCCCTTATCAAAAATCCCTTTGTTACTTTACTAAGCTCTATATGCTACCATGTATCACTCCTCTGCCACCATCCCCTGCCTGAACAGGAAAGGTTTAGCATCTTTTTGGATGCCACCCAAGCCCATAGTTCCTGTAGGCAATTGCCTGCTCTCCATTGCTCTCAAATGAACCACTAGTTATCAAACTATGGACCCATTTCCATATTCATTTTGTGTAATGAATTTTCTTCAATTCTGCAATTATAAACATTCAGAATATTTTCAAAATATCAGAGAGCCTCAGACTACCTGGAAGAGAAGAATCAAGCAGGATCCATCAAAATAGCTGTTATTATTTTTGCAATTAGACTGGCAGAGGAAAAAGAATTAAGTCTGAAGATTTACAAAGAAATAAAGCTGATTAAAAAAATTCCTACCTCTTTAACACGATCAAAAAGATCTCCAGAGAGACAGTTACATATACCAGCAATCAGCATTGCCCAATTTCCTTAATTTTCTTGGAACACTGTGCTCCTTTTTTGGCCTGAATTTCAGAGTCCTGAGAAGGCTAAGGAGACAGGCTACTAATGGAACAGGTATGAAACACATTTCCAAGAAACCCCTTGGTCTGCTGTTGACCTTTCAATGACAGAATCTTTTCAAAATGCATTTGATTTTCATTTGGTTACTGGATTGCGTGGGTGGCCACTGACCTAAGGGGCTTTCTAAGGACATCAACAGAGTTTGAAATCTTGGGAATTGGCTTCTCTGTATGAGTCACCAAGGCTGAAGGAGGCAGTTTGGAGCTGCTGTGTGCCCTGAACACTGGGAGGGCAGAGTCTCTAACATTGCTGAGACATATCAGAAAACGCAATTAGAATGCAAGCTTTTTCCCTTAAGTCAAGGTTTCATTTTAAGGCTTAAAGGAGCCTCCAATATTGCACTTACTGGAAGCTCTCAGAAAGAACCGCAGTGAGTATACGCATATCTGACAGGGTCAAAACCCAGCTGCAGAGATTGTTTCCCATTTTCTGGATGTTTCCCATTTACCAGTGTCTTAACTTCAGTCTGTAAGGCACAGACCAGGACAAAAAGGCTGATTACACGGCCTTTTCACATTACAATTTTCAGGTTATAATCAGGGACAAGGTTCACAGACATGAGGATGGCAGGACTGAAGTTCAAGTCTCTGCCTGAGCACCTCCTCCTGCAGCACACACTCCTATTCCCCCTGAAAGGGGTGTAAGCACCAGGTCATGCTGTTCCTCCAGAGGCCAGTCATATCCAGCCCTGGGCACAGCCAGAGAGCCCACTCAAACATTCACTCTTGCACACAGCAAGCCTAAGTAGTTAGGAATTACCATGTTGTATGGTTACAGAGACTATCACAGGACAGCCACTCAACACCACAGAGAAATGGAAACTGGTAACCTTGAAGTATAAGGTGCTGTTCACATCAAATATTTATTCCAGGGAGGTTCAAGATGGCAGTTTCATTAGAACATTCACCAACCAGATCAAGCCTTCAATGCTCTCCACATCCATCCCACACAACTGCCACTGATGGCCCTCTGTGCCTTTTCAGGACACTTCTAAGCACTCATTCAAATGCATATTGTGAAGGCAAAACGTCAGTAAAACACACAAACCCTTGCCTGTCCTTCCAGTGCATCTTTCCCCACATGCAGAATCACAGCTCCAGAGAGTGAAATGTCTCCCCTCTAGGACAAGGAGTCCAGATTTGGCACCCAGCATGCCAAAGTACAAGAGGACGACAGAGCAGCCAGACTGGATCACACGATTTCAGCAGGTCCTTTGGATATTCACCATTTTCACTCTCTGATCAGCAGTGTTTGGTCAGATGCACTAAGTCACTCATGAGTGGGATTTCTATTTATCTATCATGAAAACTTTTCAAATTGTATCTCTGTAACATTTAAAATTCAGCTAGTCCAAGACCTGACTTATGCCACCATCTGTGCTGTTTATCTCCTGTACTTCACAGTGACTTGGTTTTTGCATGACAAAAACAAATGGCATTCGATAAAATAGAGGACTCGTGACAATGACGATAAACCTAATTTTGCAGTTTGGAAACTGTAGCATCAAAACCACTTAAGTAATTCCAGACCAAGATGCTTAGAGGAGGGAGTCAGGAGTTTTTCTTCCAACCTTTCCCAGCTAACAACCATAATACTATAGAAAGCAATTAGCTGGAAACTAACAGACAATTGGCATTTAAAAGCCCCCAAACCCTTTTTTTAAATAAACTGACTCTCATGCTATTACTCACAGGCCAGACTCCCTTCCCACAGGCAGCAGGAAGGCAAGCTGGATAGGCTCAGGTTTGCATCCTCTGGGACGCAGCAGCACTCCCAAGCCATGGGTACCCATCCACCATGGAAAGAAGCCATCTCTTCTTTTGCTCTCCTCCTAAAGGGATTCACCAGATTGGGAACATTTGCATTTGGTGGCTTGTGGGTCCAGACAGCCACAAACCTTGAGGTGACAGGAAAGCACAGAAATTTCTTTCCATGCCTCTTCCCTGTAACTCTCTTTTTATCTCTCTTCTAGCAGTCCCTCCCTGAAAGCTGCCCACTGATCAAACTGGAGCAGGGACTGTGGTCTGCAGCCACAACTTACAGCTGATTGATATTGGAGCAAGGGAAAGAAGCATTTGGCCACCAGTTCTGTGTCAGCACCCGCCTGTGTCACTGCAGCAGCCCCAGGCAGCAGGGAAGAGGAGTGAGCAGCCTCCCGAGACAGCTCTGCTGCTCTTACCACGCTTCCCCCATCTCCCAAGGTATCCTGTGCTCATAAGATCACTTACAGATAGCACAAACACTACTGGAGACTTTTCCCACTGAAAACCTGGATGATTCAGGTGATTCAAACCAGTGGAGAGCTTGCAGCAGGAGATGCTCTCCCCTGAATACACACCAGGACTTCTCCATGGAAAACAGCTGCTGTCAAATGGCAGTTCTCCACAAAAGCTAGAGGAACCACAAGCAATTACAGGCAAAATTACCTATTTCAGGGATTTCTAGTCATTATTGTTAAATTCTTGTGCTGTAGAACACACCTGTAGCCCCTAAACTGGGACTGTGATCCTTCTAAGATGTCCAGGTTTTACTTCACCACCAAGCTAGATTTCCATGCATTTGGCCACGCAACAGCTGCCACAGGAGCTCCCCTCTGCAGCATCACACAGCCCTGCTCACCCACTGGATCACAGCTGCACTGGGCAGAGAGGGGGTGAAGGGGGCGTCATGGACCAGGATCGTGGAGACAGGGATACCCACCTGGCTGTTATGTTAGGAGAACCTGAGGTCTCAGCTTTTTAACCACCACAGTTACAACTCCAGAGCTGTATTTTTCTGCCTGTCCCACTGTTATCAGCAGTGCACAGCACAAAGGCACAGAGACACAGGCAACGTGCAGAAAGGAACAGTTCATAAGGCAGAAATAAGGCACTGGCCAACTGAAAAACACCAAACAGGAGTGTATAAAGGGAAGGGTTAGAGAACAGAAAATGCAAGGAAAAATGGAAGGTGTAGGAGGCAGAAATGGGAACAAGATCCCTGAAAGGGAAAAGCTGCAAAAAGCAATCTGATATTAACAGTAAAATGCAAGAAGTGCTGCTGCAGCTCCTGCAGGCAGATTTCTGCTCAAGTTCATTAGTTATCCTGAGCTTATTTGGCAGAAGTGAGGCAAAGCCACAACCTCAGCACAGTTCTAGACAAAAAAGCAAATCCAGTTTCCTTCCAGAGGGTCACTAAATTTGCTATATATTTTTTTCCCATGATGAGATAGCAATGAGGTAAGATCCTCCCCCCATGAAGTTAACAAGCTTCAGCAACCCCATGTCCCCCCCCTCAAACAGAGTTTCTCCCTGCAGAAGAGGGGAGGAACTGGACAAGGCACACATTCATCCCAGCCTACTTCCAACCTACTTCTGAAACAGAATGACCAGAATGAGAAGTTTGGTCTTAGTCCAGTCTGTACTTTTTTGCAAAAATAGTCACTAAAGAGAGTCTGCTCCAGACATGTTTCAAACCTAGCCTTCTCACCAAAAAATCATGCTTGCAAGATCTGACACAGTGATGCCAGGCTAGATGCCATGTCAGGTTCAGAGCCTGGTTGGGTTATACACACATGACACTTCGTGCAAAATGAGATCAGATGCTTGCTGACACTGAAAGGTGTCCCTTGTATGGCACATTTAGCCCAGACAGGCCACACACGCAGGTGTCCCTGCACTGGAGCATAGGAGGGAAGGAGGCTTGCTGTGCATCTCACTCCAGCTATCACTGGACTCTGAATGGGACAAGTGAGACCACCTGATGGCTCCATAGAAGACATCAGGCTGTCTTGGCATATTCTCTCCTCCCAGCCACAGGAGATTGCAGAGAGAAACTGAATGGAGCCAGAAAGCAGCTGAGCAATTCAGACACCTTCACATGTTTTCTTCTATTTTAACTGCAGTGTCCTCATCTTTGCTTGTCTGCTCTCCTTTCTCACATGACGAATCTTCACGGCCCTCCATCATCCCTAATATTGAAAGCCATTGCTCCCAAAAAGCCTCCTTGTAGCTACAGTGTCAAATACTACTGACCTCTCCCCAGACCACTGAGACAGCATCCTGAGGAGTCAGGGCAGGCCATTACCCTGCATCCCATACCTTTACAGCACAAGACTTTATTCTAGGGTAACCAACCCTTGCTGCTGTAATAAACATAGAGGTGCCCTCACAGGTGGTTTGACCTCATCAATCCCTCCAGTGTGGCTCTCATATGCCAGGTAGTGAACCCAGCAGCAGCAGAACAAGTACACACATCAAATCAGGGCAGCTCTCAATTACCTGAAAACAACATGCACCTGGAGAGGTACTGTGGCCTGATGCTGCCTCAGAAATAGCTCAAGAGATAACAGAACTTATCTGGTCCAAGGCAAGTTTTCCTACTGAAACATAACCTGGTTTATGCAGAGGCCAAGCATCACCTTTCCCTTACATGCACCTGAGACTGTCTCCTTTCTGCTTTCAGTGCCCATGTGCCTCTGACACTAAAAGAAGTTTACATACTTAATGTTGCAGTAGCTGCCAGAGGATGAAATAACATCCTGACAGCGGAATTACTACAAAGAACACATTCAAAATCCACAGAGAAGGCAAAGGTTGCTCAGAGGTCAAAGTACCCTGGGATTGCCCATATCATTTAGGGACAACACTGGAGAAGGTGAGCAATAAAAGCACAAAGAGCACAGTATTTTTTTTTTTTTTTAATGCAGACATCCAGAATGGATAGAATGTGTTTCTTCAGAAAACCAAGATAAAACAGTCAGTGTCAACTTTCACCAGAACAGTATTTCCAGATAGAAAGATGAGACATCATTTGAGTTGACCTGACTATAACGCACCCTGGGTAAAAAAACACAGCTAAAATGGTCAGCAAGAGCTTGCTCTGGATTCAAAGCTACCCAGCATCACCCTGAAAAATGTTGAATGGTGCCAGGCAAAGCAAGAGACAAATATACTTGGTAACACCCATAGAAAGTTTACTCTACAAGATGGGAAGTAGAGGAGGGTCCTTTGGGGACTGAAAACAACCATAAATTATTAAACTTGTCATCGCTTTGAAGTTCATCAGAAAACTACACCAAGACACAAAGTCTTGGGAGAAAGAGACTAAGGGAAATTATCATCACCACCTGCTTCCAGCCAAGAGACAAGCCCTACAACACCATAATCCCAGTTGCAGATCCTATACAGGACTGGAAGCATCCATCAGGCACATGCAAAGAGCATGTCTAAAGCAGTGACATGCTCAACCCAGGACAGATCTGCAAGACCCTGCAGCTTGTTAGCCTAAGTAGAGCAGCAGATTAGCACAAGTAGACAGGATGTGCTAGCTTCAGGCCCACGGCAGTCAGGAAAATCTCTGCACAGAGATCCTCCTGCATTTTGGGTTTTTAAGATTAGCCCAAGGAAAGTCAGCTCAGCTCTCTCTGTAACTGTTGGTATAAAAATAACCCATCTTCTGTCAAACAATACCTCGCTAAACCTTGTTATAGGTTGTGTCATACTCCCTTCAACTATGGTCTTATGCCCCTGGTCTGCATTTTTGAAGACAAGTCACAAAGTCCTCGAGGAAGACAATGAAAAAACATGACTAAGCAGGGAGAAGAATTTTTAAATTAATGCACACCATTAACTAACCTTGATATTAAAAGACATGGGAAAAGGAGGGGAAGGAAATGAATAGAAAGGGAGATAATGCTTATCTTATTTTCAGAAAAGAAATGTTAATTTAGTAAGTGGGGAGGTGAGCAGGAATTCAGACAGACAAGTCAAGGATGGTCACGTAGCTACACATGGACTGAATCAGTACAATGGTCACTATTTACCTAAGACACTGAAATTACCCACATTTGGATATTTGTTTAAAACATAGCTTCCAATTATTTCTAAAATAGTATTTTCCTCACATTTGGTGGTAATAGAACAGATTAACAAGGTAATCTAGCTGGCCAGTACAGAAGCCTAAAGAAGCAGGCACTGTACTAGCTGCAGGCTGAACGTATCTTGAGCCAAGATAGCACTTTAGATTACCTTCAAATCCTGCCTTCCTAAATACTTTTCCAAATGTACTCCTATTCCTCTCATGTTTTTAAAATAAAGCTTGATAGCAAGGTCAAAACAATCAAGGAGGTGGGTAGCCACATGCACTAGAGCCATGGATGAGAAAGTCTTGGGATACTGTGGAGATAAAGTTAAATGAGTTAAAAGAATAAGAACTGGAGATAAATAAAAGAACTGGATGGATTCAAGGAAAATAAGTCAGCTGAATGCTGCTAGATACAAAGATGCTGCTTCTGCTTCTGGAAAGGCTGCAGCCACAGGTGCCTGGAGGCAGAGAAGGTGTAGTGGGATGTGCTACTGTACACACAGTGTGACCTGGGAACACCTCAGCAAAGCCAAGATACCAGGATGTGACTTTGACTTCACCCAACTTCATCCAGCCACCCAGACTCACTAACCTGGCGCTGGTGGTGGCAGAGGAATCCATCACAGCTTTAAAGGATTCTTTTCCTGTGCTTGTTATCTACACAGCTGGTAACCCTGACTCAGGTTTGGAACCAAAATTTGCATATGATTCTAGTCCAAAGTGTATCCAAAGACATTAATTTGGTTACAGAGCTAACAATTGACATGTGGATCATGTGAAACACAGATCAAAGTGGAAAGATCAGCAAAATTTGTCTACAGTTTGAGAACCAACTCACATCTTACATTAGATAGCATTCAAAGATAGCACACTGAGCTCTGATTATATCTTCCACACCCTGACTTCATGGTTACCCAAAGTGGCCCTGGATTAAAGAACTGTTCATAGTAGTTATAATTTTTGTTTATATATACTGTTGTTAGATATAAACTGCTGTTAGACACATATTGTTAGTAGATATTTAGAATAGAGTCTCGACAAGGTGGAGGTCCTGTGAAGCCTCTAAAGGGGGGGAACAATGCCTTAGGTTTTAACTTTTACATTGTTCAAATCCTCTACTGCTTAGTACGTAACTCTGAAACTTCACTGCTCCCTCATGCTGGTTAGACAAAACAAACCCTCTCTACGTTTGCACTTCAAGGACACCTTGTTGTCCCAGGCCCCAAAATATGTAAACTAAAGCCTCTGACAGGGGGAGCAAACTTGGGGTAATTACATCCCTACCTGAAATTATAATTGGAGAATTAACCCTGATATGCAAATGGACCAAACCTATAAAAGTGTGAAAAATCTGTGACCCAGGGTCCATCTTCGGTGGAGCCCCTCGGAGGCTTTTGACTGCCCAAGGTGTACCTTTGAAGGCCCTTCAATAAATACCTGCTTTTATTCTCTTAATCTTGTGTAGCCTCTGTTTTCAGGTAGCCACTTCAATGCCTCTGTTCTGCTTTAGTACACTTGCAATCGTTTTCCCTGTGGCAGTGGCCCTGAACATTTAACAAAACATTTTGTACACTCAGCAAGCACCTTGAACACTGTGTCCAGCCTGAAGTATTTTATATTAAATGTTAATACACTTTTTGCCTCTGAACACTGAGCAGGGTAGGCTATGCATACAAAGCAAGCAGAGCAGCACATCAGATTTACTACAGGTTGACATACTGACTAAATAGGACTGTATATTTTTCATTTGTAATTCCTGTTTCCAGTTTGACCCCCTCTGCCTGTGCAGAACAAGAACAAAATTGCAAGCACCAAGTTATCCAAAAAGAGCATGTGCTGCTTATTTTGCTCTTAATTTTAAGCAGATTCTGACTCTGAACAGATTTTCAGAGAACATGAGTCCCTTGCCTTGATCCTGCACAAAACAACAGTTTCTTGATGGAGCAATGGGAATGGGGAAAAGTTCTGTGCAAAGAGACTCAATTTAAATTGGAAGGTATCTTGAGATGAACGACCAGGAATGGCCACAAGAACCCTGCATAGTCTCCCACAGCTTTAGGAGAAAAGCTGGTGCGTTTTTAATAAAAATGACCCTGTCATCAACCCATAGATACACAGCACCTTCCAATGGGCAGGGGGTTGTGTTTGGGGTGAGGGTTAGGGTCAAGGTGAGGGTCAGGGTTAGGGTCGGGTTTGGGGTTAGGTAAGGGTTTTGTTAGGGTTAGGGTTATGGCTAGGGTTGGGTTTCGGGTTAGGCTTGGATTAAGGCAGGAATAGGGTAGGGTTACGGTTAGGGGTAGGATAGGGTTAGGGTTGGGGTTGAGTTAGGGTTAAAGTTAGGATTAGGATAGGGTTAGGGATACAGCCAGGGTAAGGGTTAGGGTTAGGGCTAGGATAGCGTTATGGTTAGGGCTCAGGTTAGGGAGATGGTTAGAGTTAGGGTTAGGTCTGGGGTTAGGTTCAGGGCTAGGGTGTAGGTCAGGGCCATGGTTAGTGTTAGGGCTAAGGTTAGTTATTAGGGTTAGGGTAGGGTTAGGGCTTGGATTATGGTTAGGGTTTAGGATTTTGGATAGCATCTGGGTTAGGGGCAGATCTAGGGTCAGGGGTAGGTTTAGTGCTAGGATTAGGGTTAGGTCTAGGGTTAGGACTAGGATTAGGTTTTGAGTTAGGGCTAGGGCTAGTATTAGGTTTACGATTAGGGCTGAGCTAGGGTTAGGGTTAGAGTTAGGGTTAGAGTTAGTCTAGGTCTAGGGTTAGGGTTAGGGCTGGGGTTAGGGTTAGGGCCTGGCCTAGGATTAGCATTGGGCTAGGGTTACGGCTAGGTTTAGAGTTAGGGTTAGGCTAGGTCTAGGCCTAAGGTTAGGGTTAGGGCTAGGTTTTGGGTTTGGGCTAGGGTTATGGTTAGGTCTAGAGTTCAGGTTATGTTTGGGCTGGGGTTAGGGTTAGGGCTAGTGTCAGTGTTAGGCTTAGGGTTAGGTTTAGTCTAAGGGATTGGTTTAGGCTTAGGGGTAGGTTATTCTGAGTTGTATTCTTATTACAGGAGTTACAGTGTTTATAACACAGCAAACAAACAATGGATATATGATGTTGTAGCCTCAGGAGTAAGCCAGCACCATGTGCCTTCAAATATATTCTTTCAATAAATATCAGTGGAAAATTTCTAAGGTGTGTTAAACTGCTGCTTCACACGAAATTACGCTTTTAAACTGAACGTGTCCATTTCCATTCTTTTCATTTTGTAGAAGCATCAAGGAGCTTCAACAACAACAAGATGAATTTAGCAATTCTAGGTCAGAGCTTTATGTTTCAATTGATACATACATGTTAGAAACAGAATTTCATTCTATGGTATTTGTGAGTTTTTAAAAGCATGTAATAATTAAGAGCCTGTGCTAGGCCTTTCCTCTTCCTAGGTTTTTGTTTTTAAAAGCTTTGCACAAATAAAGATAATGTTTTCTTGCATTGAAATAGGCAGCGTGGGAGTGCTCCAGAGAGCAAATACCAGCCAACATCAAATTTAGGGAACTGTAACTTTAGAGACAAAAAAAGAAATTTAAAATTAAATTATTCTAAACTCGCTTAGGAACAACTCCCTTCCATATATCTGGGTTGTACTTCCAGTTTTTAAACCAAGAATTATGCTCCGGTTTGTGGTGTAGGATCAGAAAGCTCCTTAAGTTTACAATTCACCTACATGCACTCTAGGTTACACATTAATAGACTTTTTAGTTTGGAACTTAAGAATATTGTGGTTGGGAAAGAAAACTCAACATTCATTAGTTTAATGACATCCTGGAGCCAAATTCACTGTCAGCTGTTATGTAATCTTCCCCTTTGATTTCCCAAGGCAAGATGACATGTGCAGCCTGCCAAAGACAAACTTTCAGATTATTTAACAGTTGGAATAATGTGTATGACAGGGATTGAAGGCAAAAGAACAAATTAGCTTTTAAATGAAAAATAATAATGGGATAGAAGTTAACAATGGTCTCTGCCTGGCAGGGAAGTGTTGAATTCTCCATGCTGAGTCACCAAAGAAAAGGTCAACAAGCAGAGTCCACTCTCAACCAACTGAATACCAAGGAATTCTTGCCTTAATTACTTAATGTGAACTGAATCAACTTGAACAAATCTTTACAAATGAGACCTTCTATAAAAAAAGGAAATTGAGAACTTGGTGCAAAACCAACAACTGGCAAAAGGTTCCTTGACACATTCATATCAGACTATTGCCTCAAGACATTAAATCAAATATGCCCTAATTTGTTTTACGGTAAATTTGGGAAAGACAGGATGCAAAGCTCTGTCAGCACACAAAAACACAACTCTGAAGTTGCTTAGAGACTGTCAGGCTCGCTTGGCCAAGCTAGACAACGCTAAGAAAGACTACAAATGTTGGCAAGAAGTGTACTTCTAGGTATCTCAGTTGTAGAGTTTTACATATTTCGCTGTTCATAGCAAAGACATCCTTGTAAACCAGCAGGCTTTTTAAAGAACAGCCAAGGCATTCACTCTGGCAGCACTGTACCAAACGCTTCTGAAAATTCTTCTGGTTACTCTCACTATTGCACTCAGGTACCACATCTAACTGGAAATATTTTGCAGATTGGTTTCTTAGGCTGGGGGTGACTTAAGATTAAAGTGAGTAAACCCACTTAATTTCTTCAGAACACTGGAGGACTCATTAACCAGTAGTGCAGTAATGAACATTTGTGCCGTAACTTGCTGCCTAGGCAACGAGGGACTGTATTTATCAAGCGTGAAATTAGCATTAGAAAGTAGCTCCTATGGAAATTAAGTAGAAACTGTTGTAGCACTGCAGCTTCCCACTGAAATCTGAACAGTTGTGATGCCCTCCTGAAAGAACTCAAATATTTGGGTGGGCTGGGGGGGAAAGAAGTTCTCTGTTGCAGAAGTAACAGTAGCTCCCATTAAAGTACTTAAGAGTCACAGTGGTGTGAATTCAACTAGAGAATTAATTAGCAATTCTGTAATAACATACCATAATCCAAACAGTAAGTGAGTGCCAAACTGAAGGTCTGGAGAGCAAGAGGAGGAACAGACTAAGTTTTTGGCATATTAGAACAATGTATCATATTTGCTTTTTCTTCTCAATTTTTCCAAACATCTACTCCCTGCTGAAATTCAACATGTACTGTGCTTGAAGGCTTATCTGCAGGTAGTCTAGCAGGAGGATTAAAGTGTTTTGGCTAATTAGACAGAGACACGCTTAGCTCTTTTCCAACAGGGAAGTTTTGTGAACTTCCACAGCAAAAGCCTTCACAAGAGAACTATTTGTCCACCAAAACAGAAGAAAAGCTGAGCCTGTCCTGCTAAACAATTTCACAGCTCATCCTTGGCCTACTCCAACAGACTCAGTGAAAAGCTCATATTGACTGTAAAACGAAAGACCTCTCAATTTCACCTCATTTTCATCATCCCTTGAAAGTTAATGTCATATACTTAATTCAGGACATAGACACAAAAAAGCTCCATCTCCTTGTGAGCCTTCATAGAGGACCTCGTCCTAAGACCTTCAGCTTTTCCTAAGTGTTCTTGGTTTCAACCATGCCTTTCCTGATCCTAGATGACTCTGGGTCCTGCTATTTCACAATAGCTGATCTACTTCCCTGTTCTCATTGGCACTGCAGCCTGGCCAAAGCCACAGTCAGAGTACCAAAGGTGTAATGGGGTTCATTAAGAGAAGGGAAAAAAACATTAGTGACTTCAAAGCCTTGGCAGAATAGTTAATTTTGCCAAACCAGAGCTGCTAGCTATGCCTGATGAGATTAAAGTACACCCCATGAACAAGATTCATTAGAACATACTAGGTCCACCGGGAAAGCTATTCCCTGGCCCCCTAAGTGTCTTCTAACCTACTTGCAAAAAAACCCCAAAAGCTACGCAAAACCCTTGTGCCCCCAATGATAGCGATTCCCATGCAAAACACTACACAGGAACATGGTCTGTAAAACTGGACAAAAAGGCCTTCAAAATACCAGAGATCTGACAATCATTTGAAAGCCTCCACATACACAATCAGACATCACTGTGGATGAACACCACCACCAGGCCTGAACTGAAATAGCAGATAAACATCTGCATTAAGTATCTTTAGCAAAAAAGTTATTCCAGGTTTCAGCAAGACTTACTATCCTAAGGCGAAAGAGACAAAATTAGACCTACAAAATGCCTGAAACTCAGGTAAAAGTTTGCTTGCTTGACTAAGAGGGACTTCTCATATATAAACCAAAAAATTATTACAACTGGCTTTAAGTCACACCAAAATCTGTGTTTCTTGCAAACAAGTATGATCACATAGCTAGTCACATAAGCACAGATGTGATCCCAAAGATGGGAGAGTTGAAGAAGTTAGGATGCACACAACAGCGACGGAGCTGTGATGACACAAGCAGTGAACTACAATCAGGGTAGGCGTGTGTTCACAGCTCATTAACTCCGCTGGGTAACTGCCTATATGGAAACTCTTCCCTCGCAGTGACACAAGGCAGCCAGCTCCACTTCTGCCCAGGGGTCAAGCTCTGTTGCAATTAGCATGTTATTTATCCCCTCCGGGAGCTGCCTGTACAGGCCTGCCACGCGAAACAAAAGCCAGTGCTGCTCTTAGCATAACAGCTCAGGGTAGCACATATTGTAACAGAAGCAAGATCAAACAACTTTCATTCTGTACAACAACTGCTTGGCTTCAGTTAGAAATGTGCCAAACACCCCTTTTTTAAAGGAGGCTGCAACAAAATGAACACTTTTCCACAGAGCTCCTTGTTTAGAGAAGCGCCAACAGATGAAAGAGTTGCAGCAAGACTGTCGTCCGCAGATGGCAGCGCCTGCAGAAGGACATGAGAAGTGATGTGACAGACTCTATTCAGAACAGAGCATGGTGATTACAGTAGGCTAAAGA
The DNA here is from genome assembly GCF_000738735.6 of Corvus cornix cornix. Lineage (NCBI taxonomy): Eukaryota > Metazoa > Chordata > Aves > Passeriformes > Corvidae > Corvus > Corvus cornix. Next base: position 12,603,874 of record NC_046336.1, read on the forward strand.
TGCATCCTAAAGGACAGGAAGTAGCTAATACTGCTCCAGTCGTGTAATCTTCCCATGTTCTCCTTGAGAAAGGCAGCAACAATGAGCAAACCATCCCTCTTCTCCACCTGCACCGCCATTGCAGCCGTGTTTAACAGACACATAGTATCACTTTTAAACCACAGTAACAGAGAAGAGTTATGCCCTCAGCTTCAGCAGAGCTGAATGGGTTTTCTGTTGAAATAGCTGTAAGAAATTTGATCAAAGACCGCCCCAACCCAGAAACTCTTCTCTCCCCAGGGCCAACAGCAGATGCCAAGGGAACAGAACCACATAGCAAAGCAGTCAGCAGCCTTCCAAAGGATGCTCCTCCAGCCCTCAGCTATTGGTGATGTCTCGCTATTAGCAGAAATCAGCCCACAGAATTTTTCCTGTTCTTTTTACAGTGTACTGCAAATGGTAAGAGCAAATGAAGGTTCAAAATATATGTTGTTGGCTAGTCACTGGCCAGCTCAGGTCAAACATTTCCATACAGCAATAGTGAAGCAAGGTTAAAAAAATTTAGTAAAAATTAGAGGTGCTACAGCAATTTCATTCAATAAAAGCAATGAGCACATCCATAAAGACTACCAAGAAGCATAATGACAAACGCAAACAACGGCCACTCCCAAGATATTTCACCAGGATTTGCTCAGCAGGGCTAACAACTTCATTTTTTTTATCAGAGCACACTGTTTTAGGATCTATTATCATAGACTCCTTTCTCTTAATCACAGCAATTATGCCTGTTTTATAACACAAATGCTCCTTAGCTAGCCTGCACAGAGAAAGCTTGATTTGATTCCGAGATCCAATCCAGAATCTCATGAACTGAAAAGACAATACCAGTAAAACCTAACAAGTGTTACACAGATTTCAGTTTTGATCATTTCTTCCTCACCAACAATATCCCTCTTAGAGATCAATACACTCATTATGGAAAACAATGCAAATCTATGCTCTGCTGGGCTTGGGCTCCATCACGTTGCAAAGAACTATTAATCAACTGCCCATGTTTAAGAATAGCAATAACCTTACCTTTATATTCGGGAAATGATAACTTAAAAAGGAAACAAATCTTTAGGCTTAATTTAAAATCGTGGTTGACCCTCTATACCTACATTAGGTGTGGCAGATACCTTCCACCACCACCAACTCTCCATCAGTTTCCTTCCTGGTGCATGCATACCTATCAAACCAGCCCCACTTCAAGAAAAATCTTGCCATTCAAATAATAGCCAGGACTTAGATGTACTTAGACTAGTACATCCAAGCATGCAGAGATATTTGAAGCTGCAACACTGCTGAGAAGTGTGTGCTGAAGAGAAGGTAGGTACAAGTACTGCCTGACAGCAGGAGGAAATGCTAGAAACAAAGCCACATTCCAAATATCAGGTAATCATTTTCCTTATTTAGGTCAGGGGAATCATCTCAGTCACATATTGTGAGCCTGCTATTTTTGTACAGACCAGCTTTCACACTGAGCAGAGACATTATGCTTCCTGGGTTTTGTTTTTTTAAAAATAATCCTTAAGAAGAGACTGATGCCAATTCCAACACTTAAAGCCTTACGCAGGTCAGGCCATCTGTTTCTTAACTTGGAATGAGAGGAGAGGAAAACTGGATAAAACCACCCTCCCCTAGCCTTTACATAAATCTAAAGCAGAGAAATACTTTGCAATAAACCCCAAATTAGCTAGCATACATTGTCTGTTTCCTCCTAATCCCACTACGAAACATATTTAAAGAAAGGAAACCAGAAGTAATGAAAGCACCTCAAGAATCTACCCCAAAAAATTACTTCTCAAAAGCCAGCTTATGTTTCAGTTTTTATTACCTCTACAGAATTTGTCAAGGTCAGATTTGGTTTAGTTTGGGTTTTTTTTCTTAGACGGGTACTGGGAGAGTTCTTGGTAAAAATCAAAAGAAGACCGAGTGGAGGGGAGAAGGGAACCTGTTGGGAAAAAATGCAAGCCTAGCACCACCAATTAGTCTTCTGGTGTCCCTCAAAACCTAAATCTAGACTTTCTCATGGACTGTACATGAAGCGGGGTCTAACAGAGGAAGATGCAGCTTTTCTCATGACAAAAGAACAGCTAGCAAAGGGCAGTACTGCTCTTCCCCCGACAGCAGCAGTATTGTCAGACATCAACAACTCAAACATGCATTGAAATAGTTCTTGCTTTCTCATAACTCATGACCAGAGAATTATAAAAAGCAGTCATCATGGCGGGGGTTCTTTGGGGTGCAGTGGAAATGGTCTCTGACCATGTGGATCACATTCCCACTGCAGAAATGCAGGTATGTCTTCATCTCTACCAGAACTCTCACACCAGTCCCTGGTATCCACTCCATCTTTCTCGATCTGACCACCCACAGGAACCTTCCAAGACTCCTGGTATATATGGATCCTACCTCTTTGAGTGGTGAGCAAGTTCATCCCACGTTAAAGTGGAGAAACTAAGCTCCACTGAATTAAAAGGGAGATTTGCTATCAAGTTTGATAAGATAATTTAATTTGATTTCTTAGTCAAGTATTGCCTGCAGAAAATCAGGAGAAGCACACTGGAAATAAAGCCAGTATCAGTGATGCTGAGCTGGTAAGACCGTCAAGTGTAAACACTCTATTTTTTCCTCCCCCTCAGAAGATTAAAATCACATAATTTTTAAGTGTATTTATAAGAAGATCTTAAAGCAGAGCCTTTGGAGAAGTGGGCTCTCAAAGTCCTTGCTTCAACCCATTCAAACCATCATATTTAAATCAGATTGCTTAGAAAACAAATGAGCAGGCCGTTTTTCCCACAGTTTTACAGACTGCTATGCAGGAATTCAATAGCATCTAGGAGGTTAAAAACATGTTTTCCATACACTTCTCTGTAACAACAATGAGGGCAGTGCAGAGCTAACCCAGGGCTGAACAGCAAAACAGTCATATCTGCAAACGTGCACATTCTTGGCTATAGCTGTTTACAGGTTTGTGATTCATAATTAATACCCCCAATGAAAACAACTACTCGTGTCTGAAAGCCCTAAAGCCACAACGAGCTAATTACTAATAAAAGCTCTACAGTCTCGGTTAAGCTGTGGGAATGCAACCAGGCACAGCAAATAGTGCAATGGTGGCAAGGCTTGAACACTGGCTACTTTTTGATAAACCAGTCTCAGTTCTGCCCCTTCCCCTTTTCTCTGCCCTCAAAAATAAAACAACTTGCTCCCCAATGCAACACAAAGGAAGACAAAGAGACAAGACAGCCAAAGCAGGAAATACAAAACCAAACACAAAAAACCCACACCCAGGTGTCTCAAGGGACACTAGGGAGCTTCAGTGCAGCCATCACCCGTGGTCAGGCTGGCAGCAACAGCAGGACACACCGAGATGTGCTGTGCAACATGCATACCAGATCTAAATGTTACTTTTTCCAGGAAGAACTAACAAGCTGCTTTAGAGAGCTACAGATTTTTTTTTTTTTAAAGGACTGTTAAAGTTCATTTTTCAGGGGCTGAAAAGCCAAAGTGGCTACTGTGCCAGAAGTGTAACAAAGACCTCCGACATATTTTTCCTCAGTTTCTCTCACACACTTCAAGCTTCTCACAGCCCCAGCAGACAGTACAGTAAGTTTTCCTCTATTTGAAGCCTTTTAGATTTAAAACCAGAAGTACCAACATGGCTCTCAATTCAGCAACCAGATAGAACTTTGTCTAATTACCTGAGACTTTTCCGTAAGGGATCTGACGAAGTTAGAAACTGCATTACCCAGCTATGTTGCACAGGTTTAGCTGCTACCTGTACACCAGGGAAGTCTACTCCCATCAGGCTGTGATCGGGAGCAATAAGCCAAGCAGCTGTGTGGCATGCCTTGTTGGAAGCTCAGCACACGTAACTAGAACATAAAAATCAGTATGGATAGAAGTTTCAACACACTGTTTGCAGATTAATAGCTGTTGTCCTTATGTAACTAGGCAGTCAATCTACAGAGAGAAAATTCAACAGCGCCAGGATCATCTAGCGCTTAGACTGTGCCTTTAAGCAGTTTTGGTACCAAGAGAAGTGAAGTGTTCTTATCACTCACGAGCGGCTGTCAGCGCCGGGACACGCTCTGCTGAGCGGCACATCCCCGTGGTGCGCTCTGCTCACCCAGCCCCAATTAGCGGGGATGGCAGCAGAGATGTTCCAACCCATCATGAGACGATTATTACTGCTAGATCATACCAGCAGCAATTGTGTCAATTAACAATGAGGCTGACTAGAGGTATTTGTTCTGAAATTTGGGATTACAAGGTCAGGACAATGCTCTATTAGCATCAAATCTCAAAGGTCATCTTTATTTTCCTGCTGGCTTGTGTACAACTGCTGCTAAACTGTAAAACAGCAGCACTTTCTCAGGGGTCTGATCTGTACTTCGGTGCTGCTGCTGAGTGTTTGGTGGGTGAAGAAAAGGAGTCAGGAAAAAAAAAAAGTCAGCCATAACTTCTGCAAAATTCAAGCAATTCACAAGAACAAGCTGCTGTGTTTGGGCACAGAACAGGGACAACAGACCACATGTGAGTAGTGAATATTCATGGCGCTACTTCTGTTTAAAAATAGGTCCTTAAGCACAATGTAGGTCGACTGACTCTGATAAATCCCCCCCTCTTTGAAAGAATAATCATTTCTGACATTTAAAAAGTTTAATTTGTTCACTGGTGCATTCAGACTTCATTTGTTTGTTTTCTTTTAATCAATAACCATTGCTTCATGAAGACGAATTGCTCTTAAGTGTTTTGGAGGATTCACATGTAAGTGTTTTGCAAGTTGGGTGGTCAAAATGGTATAAGCTTGAACAGCCACAACAGAAATTGCTACTGCAGCACTTTGGTTATGACTAAAAGGCCTCCAAGCACTGTGACCAGATCTAATTCTCTACCCGAGGAGGAATTTGCGGGAATGGAGGGAAAAGAGCAGGTGGTAACTCCAGCTTAAAACACGGCATTGCTATGTTCCCTTCAGAGTAGGACTTAATATTTAGTATCCACACAAGTCTGTTGGTCATTATCCAGTGAAAAAAGAAGTGTCATTTTTACTTCTCAGGAGCATGAAAATTTTACAAGTGTAAAATGAACAACTCCTTTTCAGCAAGGCAATAGAGCACTCTAACACAGCTCCCACACCAGCTGCATTCAGAACCCACGTCTGATGTGAAATCAGTCCAGAAGCATCAGGGTGAAGATGCATCAACTCCTTTCTCTTGCGCACCATCTTCAAACGTTATCAGTATTGATCTTGCCTTCAAGTCAGACAAAAATCTGGACCACCTCCAGACTCTTAAGTAAGAGAGGCCAAAAGAGCCAGTCTTCCAGCTGCCAGAAACACAACACAACCTTGCTATGGGACAGGCTTCTGTCACAGCAGATTTTCAGCCCTGCTGAAACAGAAGGCAAGGAGCTTGGCTGTACTTGTGCTCAGAAAGGCGTGAAATATGCCTTCCTATTTGATGTGGGATATCAAAGCAGGGTTAATTTGCAAGTTGCCCCAACAGAGTATGACCATGAACATGACTCCAGCCCAGTTCTAAACATGAGTACATGTGCATGACTGACATAGCTCCCTCCAAGTGATTTGAAAGAGCAGAAAACCGGAAGCAGAGAGAAGCTTCCCTTATTCCAAAGGACTTAGAATAGATGCAAATCTTAAAAATGTTCATCAGCACTTTTCCTGTCCTCAGTACTGACCTTACCACTGAAACACCAGGGCAATTTGGAAGAGCTGCTGAAGACAAGCTGTTAAATCATTTAGAAAATGTCTTAGAGAGTGGAACACACCACGTTTTCCCCTCCCCTACCTTCCCAAACAACACAAGCCTGCAGGCAGTGTTTCACTGAGCAGTAAGTCCAGAGTGAAGCCGCAAAGAAATAAGATAAAGAGCAGGAATAAATAGTTAAAGAGGGTCAGTTTTCCCTGCTTACTCCTTATCAATAGTCAAGCTGTAAACTAAGGAGATGCATCCTTAACCTGCAGAGCTGACTGCCAGACCTTTTCCATTCTGAACTCTAATGTAACTATTACATGAACTCATTCATTAACATCACAGGTACTATGCAGAAGTCATCACTTAAGACTGCTTTGCTTTTGAGTGACCTTGCAGGCACTTCTTGCTCTGCTTGCAGGAGATCATGTGAAGTAGATGATCAGGCCTGGCAAACTGGTGACATTGCTACGGATTTGATAGCGTTCCGGTATAACACAACGCAGATGAGACAAATCAACAAAAATCCCTTGCTATTCTTGAGTAGAATTCCGGTAGAATTCTTAATTCCAGTTAGAGGGATTTTTTTTCCTCAGCTTAGTTTCATTAGTCAACATATTTTATAACAGGAAGAGTCAGTGGTTGATGAAGGCTTGAAGGCTGCCTACGGAGTTCAGTGGTTTTGCCAAGGAAAAAGTTTGTAACTGCTTGGCAGAGGCCTGATTTTAAACAAAACTTGCCAAAAATTAAGACACATGGTTACATGCTGTACAAGACAAAAGTTACATGCTGCACTTTGTTTCCAAACAAAAGAAAAGGTGAGTTACTTATTTGCCATTTTTTTAAGATGAAGAGGGAGATGACTGACTACAAAACCTAGAGCAGTGAGATGCTTCAGAAAGTTTTAGCTGAAGATTACGAAGTCTGCAGAGCAAGAGCACCTTTCTTATTCCTATGGAATGCCTGACTGGCCGTGCAAGTCTGGGGGGCAAGATAAAGGCCCATCATTCCCATGGATGGGTTTATTATTTGCACATGTAATTCCATGAAAACCCTTGAGAATATAACGGTTCCCTACTAACCTGCCCCAAATTCAGTGCATGCCTTCATCACCAAATCAGTGCACACAGCTTACAGCGCCAAAGCAGTATATTCTCACAGTAATTTTCCACCTCTCCAGTAAGAGGTCACTTAGAAGACATCTGCTAAGTTCCTGCAACTTGCTTTGTTTTTCCCCTTCAATATTCCATCTTGCACCCAGGATTAAATTCAATTTATACCTGCAATATTTATTAACATTTCCGTTTAGACTTATCTAGGATATTGGCAAAGCTCCAAGATAAGCAGTTGGATTCAAACTCTGAATTCCTGTTCTAAGTAGAATGTATTTGTGTTTATTTATAGCCACTATATCAATTTTATCTGATGATTTATAGAAGTCAGGTCCGAGTCATCTCTGTGGAACTCGGAGTCAGCATCCACATTACTGGCTTTGAACTCGCAGAATAAGGACAGTGGAGTCAGGGTCAGTATTTGCAGAGCAGGTTGCTGAGCTGCTTTCCAGAATGGTAACAATTTAATAGGTGTGCTTCTTCCCAACTCTAGCCATGACACCTGCAATGTTACACCATTTTGCAGCTGCCAAAGAATTTCTAGCAGTGATTAGTCAGAGAATGGTTGCTCCAAAGGAACAGGATTCCAAGTATTGCCATCACAGAGGGCCAAGTGCCTTTTTCCACATCAGGAGCTTTTTGCTCAAGTTCAAAGTAATTTCTAAACACTTCCTACACACATCAATTGCTGTGAAAGAGGCAGGCAGTACTCTGAGCCTCCGCTTTGCCACTTGGCTGTTTAAGTCATATGAGAAGCTACTTGCACTGTACAGGATGCAAACATGCAAAATGTACTTTCACCCTCACTTGGACCCTGCAGAGGTCAATTTCTGAGGAAGCAGTGTTAACTGATACTGTTATCACATAATTATACACAGAACACAATAAACTGAAGGTCTGGGAAGATTCCAAACACCAAGAGACAATCTTGCAAATAGGAAAAAAAAAGAAGATTCCCCTCACAGCAAGGGACACTGCAGTACCATGATCATTTCAATGAACTGCTGCATGTCATTTAAACAAAACATGCTTGTCTTGGTGCCAGATTGTGTCACTTTTGTCAACCAAACCCTGAGGCTTGACCTCCTACCATTTTGTCCACATGCTGAGGGGGAAAAGGGATCATGGCAGAGCTGTGCAGACATTGCTGCTGGGAAAAGGGCAGCCAAATGCTGATGGCTTAGAGGAAAAAGTAAATGGTTATCCTTGACAATAGGCTTTAAACCAAATTCCATCTTCTCTACATTCACAACTCACTTGATCTGTTTCCAAGTAAGACTCATTCCAATACAGGACAGGAGAAGCACACTAAGCCTTCCTAGATGGCCACGTACACCAAGGAACACACCACATCTAACACAGAAGGAGTTTTCAGAGCTTACAGAGGATGAATTTTAGAGTACACCTGTACAAAACAGAGAAGAGGGAACAGTTCAATGACAGGTCTAGTTTATGCACCTCTTTCAATTTCAGGTATTGACAGTACCATGGCGTCGGGCAGTCTCAGGGCAGAAGGGTTACTCAACACTGCTCTGTGAGGATCACCACAGACAAGAGGAAAGGTGTGTCAACACAACCTGACAGCTACAGAGACAGCTGACAAGAGCAAACAATACAAGAACAGACACCGGGTCTCCATGGACTGCCAGGAGAAGATAGTTACAGTCAGACTAACAGGCTCCAGACTACACCCAGGTCACTGCTATCCGGCAGGAGCCAAGGAAGGTTCAGACATCAAGATAATCTCGCCACTGCCTTAAAAGGAATGGAATTAATGATCACCAGCATGAAGACCACAGCTTTGTGAAAGGTCAAATACACGCTTCCTGCCAAGAAAGAGACCCTGCCCTCTCAGTGACATCAACAGCATCCAATAAAGCTTCCCACTAGTCTTCCTCTGCTGTATAAGCTCCAGTTCCCATGGGGTTGTCAACTCAGACGGAAAATTGTACACTAGGTGTCATCTCCCATCCACCCTGGCAGGCCAGCTAAACTTACACTAGTCACCAACATGAAATAAGAAGGGGACACTCTGCTCAGAGTGTTGCTGCTTGGCCCATAAACCCTAGAAGGATTTAGCTCCTCCTCACCGGCATGAGAAGGAATCATTGGTGTACAGTTTCTCTAATTCTCAAATGTCTTCTGCACTACTGAGACCACACAGATAAAATAACAGCACAGACTCAAAGGACAGAAAAAGGCATTTTTTCACCTTAAATCACACTGCTGTTCTGTGCTAGCCCAAGAAAAGTTTTGTTTGGGTTTTGTGCTTAGTTTTCCTGTTACATTATGGTGACCACTTGAATTCACTGCAGTTGCTGAATCTGTAGGCTCAGAGCTGTGAATGTATCTACCCAAAGAACATCCTTGGCCTCCAGGACTGTTTGCCACAGCACAGTATTCTCTGCATCGCGGCTTTGGGTGCTTACTGGATATGTGCCTATTCAGAAAAACATTTTGCTTACCCAGCAAAGCACCTTTATGAAAGTATCCTGAAGGACAACGAAAGAGTTGGATTTCTGCCTGAACCAGCACGTGGTTCTGCAGGCTGTGGTCCCCTCTGGCTGCATCCCTGCACTAGGAGGAGCAGGAAGCACAGACATGGATGTCTGTGACCACCAAGTACCACAATGGATGCCCTTAGAACAGACAGGCTTAATGGCTATGAAAAGTCACGTTCAATCCATGCTTACAAAAATGTATCAGCACAGCTAAACAAAGGTAAAGGTATGTCCCTGCTCATTACAGAGGGACTGGACTAGATAACCTTTAAAGGCCTCTTCCAACCCAAACTATTCTGTGATATTGTGCCAGTTTCTGTGTTCCCTTATCTCATCTTAGCAAGAGGCACAGAAGTGAATGGCATGAGAATCTTATTCCAAGAACCTCTTAATGCTGCTTAAAAAAACTAGAGGAAATATAAGCAGAGACATTTTCAGGCATCTTGAAGAAGCCCTATCTGATTCAAAGTCTTCCAGTAGGAATTACCCAACTGGACTGATCCCACTTAACTTTTGACAGGGTTCAGCAATCTGGCAGAAGCAGGCATTGTTGCAAGGGTGCACGGGGAGCTGCTGAGTGTTCTGCTGCTGGTGTGCTAGGGCAACAGAGATCAGTGTTTGCTTCTGCTCTGGTCAAGAAGCAGCAGTGAAAACATGACTGCTCAGACTAATTGTTTGGTTGCTGGGGGACTATCCCCAATTTAGAGAAACCAGATCTTTCCTGGCTTTGCTTTTATATTTTTCATAGACATAAAGAATTGATGTGAAGTGCCCCAGGGACCAGAACTGGAAGAAGCACTAGGTTGAGGGTATCTCTGTGAAGAAATAGAACCAATATAAAACCCAAGTCTAGTTATTTTTCTTTAAAATCCACAGTTACAGAAGCTGCACCCATTCTTTGGCCTATAAAAACAGACAGGCTCTCCAGGATAACAGGTTATGTCTCTTTTAGATAATATTTTATCAGACTAGATTGCATCTGCATCCTCATAGGATATCCTCTGATCTCTCTCAATCTAACTTCTCCAGAAGAATTCTGGCACCCAGTAGTAAAAAACATCCTTCCAGACTGGTTGAACTCCAAAGTCCAGAGGCCCCACACTGGTAAATACCTGAAGAAACAGAAAAATGTCTCTGCAGTCTGGAGAGGCTGCAGGAAGAGAATACAGCCCAGAAAGTCAGAGTTTCCTTCATTGTCCAGACACACTGTCTACTTTCCCCTCCTGTATGGCTACAAAGGGATGGAAAATATTGAATGCATCACTGTAATTAGAGAGCACATGATGAAGTTATCTTCACCATGACTGATCTGTGGACACACACAAAGCAGACCTTCAACACAAAGACTGCTACTGTCAGACAAGGCATACCAGTGGGAAAGACATCATTCCTCCCTCACGCCCCAGAGAGCTCAGCAGAAGTCTTAGCACCTCAGTAAGATGCAAACCATATTGCACTAATGCATTCATCTCCTCCCTCACTCTTATGATTCAAAATTGTTTTGATTTAGGAAAAGTAATTTGTAATAAATGGTAGAAGTCACCTAGAAACCCCAAGGCTCTAAGCACCCAAGTTACACCACCAGCCATTTGGAGGATTAAGGCATGCAAATACATAAAGTATCAACTCTCAAAATGCCTGCAAGAGCCTCTGTTTACAAGCAACCAGAAACACAGCATCTAAATAATTTCTATAAATCCTCAGTCACTGTGTGAACAAAGCCAGTCTGAATTTCAGCTGCGTGCTCTACTTGGCTATAGAGCAGCAGTGTTTCTGTGTTCAGGATGCCTGAATTACGAAGAAGAATGAATCAGCCTTGAAACAAGTCTGTTTCTTTCATCAGTTTCTAATTAATGGCTACAGATAAAACAAATGGAGAGCAGCTTTTATCTTCATGCTGTGTTGGTCCCCCTCTGGTGAAGGCAACATTAAAAGATTACGTTGATAAGCTAACTGAACAGACAGGGCACTGGAAGCCACACTAGGATCTCTTTCCACCAGGAATCTTCCAACTGGGTTAGAAGGACCAAGCACCACAAAGGGAGACCAGAACACCATCAGCCTGACTGGACAGTACATGTGCATTGCCTTCACTCTGGACTAATTAGTCCATAGCCCATTGCAGCAGTTTTGCTGGCTTCAGATGTCTCAAAACAGACACTTGGCAATAACCTGGGAAACTGGAAGTTTTTCAAGTAGGCTTGATGTTGAGACAAGTCACTTGACTGATGTCTCAGTTTTTCAGTTTTGTGGAGGTAGCAGAGGTTGTCCTTTGCTGCACCACTGGCTGTTGCTCTTTTGACCACAAAGGCATCACTAAAAAGATGTCACATTCTGGAACATCTTTCCATCTCATGTTTAGGCATGTTTTCATTTTCATCTGAAAAGAGTCTGTATGAAACCTGATACACCAAGAAAACCAAATGATGCCTCCCCACTTACCTCAATCTAGGAAAAACAGTGTGTGACTGAAATGCTGTCATTTAACACATTTAGCAAGTCAACCATCTAAAGACCAACAAGACAGCGTTCAAGAGACTTATTTTTACTAAGATACCTCGAACTCCAACTCCTGCATGATTCTCTTTGCCCCTTTTCAGCAGATCTAATAATACCACAATATGCAGCATCATTGTAACACACCAGATTCTAGTCCTTAAAGTCCAGTAGGTTTTAATTTATTTTTAAGCATGCATCATTCAGGCTGAAGCCTTCACAGAACCTCCGATCTTTCTTTGAAATTCAGCTTCCTCAGAGAGCCAACAGTGTCCTGCAGCCTACCAGGCCCAGAGAGCCAGCACAGACTGACAGTAGCTTAACCACCAATCTGTTTTGCGCTTGCAGCTCACTAGCGGCTCTGCCTTCAGCTGCAGATCTGTTATAAACATACATCATAACCCACAGTGATTGACACATCCAAAAAGATGCCTTTGTCCATCATCTCCTATGCACCATTTTCACTTTCAGTTGTGCAAAATGCCTCACAGAGGAATCCAAGACAAAGCCTTGAATGTGTTACTTTAAGGTACCAACATCTGTGACACACCTGGTTCTAATTTCATTATTACAAATCTGACATCTGCAGGCATAAAGAGTGGCATTTTTGCCATCTAGAAAAGTTACTGCTAAATAGGAGCTTCTATGAGTAGCTATATGACAGTTACTCAAACTGTCTGCTTTTAGGTTCTACCTTCTCATAACTCAAAAGTTTTATTCAATAATATTCTTGATCATGCTTTTTTTTCCTGAGAATTTCAGGACATTTCCCTAACTTTGTGCTGCAGTCAAACTGCTGTCTACCACAGGAAAAGCAAGAAGTTGTTTGTGAGGAAGATTTATTATTTCATCCTTTTTCAACAGCAGAAGCAGGGCTATTTTAGGAAGGGAAGAAAAAAACCCAAAACAAAACAAAAACAACACCCAAAACCCCAGCCAACCAGAGTTGCACAGGCAGGTAGCTGTACCACTGGCCAAGTTAACTTCTTGGATTTCAAGAACATCCCTTCTCATGCTATGGCTCACATATTTCAGGCATTATTTTGGTTGTTCAAACCAACCCCTCACAGAGAGCCAGTCTTCCAAGTACCAAGCACTCAACCCTTCCTGAAAACGTGATACCTTTCCTGGTATGCTGGACTACAGAGAAAACCAACCAGCACCACTTGTAGAAAAGCTGCTCTGCATATCCCTGCACATTCACAAAGCCCAGAACATTTCCTGGTTTCTTTGACATGCACTGATAGCTTCCACACTCGAATTACCTCTGTTTACAACTCACAGTGACTCGTGCGAGATTGCATTGCTCTTTCTACAGTGCAAAATTTGACAGATTGAAATGATCTGCATCTCATTTCTCTCTCCTTGAGGAACGGTATGTTTGCCAGTTTACCACAACACTTTTAAAAATCCCTATCACAGTATAATCCTGTAATGTTAGAAAATGAGGAAGACATTCTTTACAGACAAAACATCCACAGCTGTGCCAAACATTCTCCACAATAACCTTAAACCTTTTAGAACAGCCACACTTACTATCTGATTCCCAAATTCAAAAAAACATTTGAGATGACAGGAGAAAAAAGCCAATAAGAATCTTTTAGTGAAGCAGTAAGCCCACAACACATTTTTAGGATATCTGAAATCCTATGCTAAGACTTCCAAAGGCAAAATTATTTAAGCCATTATTGGAGGAGAGAAAAAAAAATAGAAAGGAAAAAGCCCACTAACTTCAGTGAACAATTCGTCTATCCCTGAACACTCATAGTACAGGGTACTGACTATTTTGGCATGTTATCTCCCAAGAGGAAAAGCAATGGGAGGAAAATTGATTTGCTCTGTCATGCACAATGAAGCAACTGCTCATCTCAGGCAGTCACATTTTATTATGCTCTATCAGAGTGTAACACAGCATTTTCAGCATGAAGAAAACCTTCATGCTCTACTTTAAAGAGCCCGAAGACTCAATCTTTGGCAGTCATATGTTTAAATGTTCAATTTAAGCCAGAAAAGGACAATATGGAAGGCAATTAAAGCATTTTTGAAATTGAAAAGCATCTCCTCTCTGATGTAAGGCAGATTAAAGTAATGTTTCAGGGTCAGACTATGATGTCTAACAGCGTCTGCATCTCAACAAGGCATAGGAAAGATAATCCAGTCCTCAGAGGAATTCTCTTCTGTGGCTATGTACAAGATCAGGACCCGGGCTAACACTGTTCCACAAAAACGTCTTAGTACCAAACCCACTTTAGGATGCACTACTCCCTTCAAAGTCCATGGGAAATGGGTACCTAAAGATTCATAGCACTTGGAGCCAAGTCACATTTCAAAGAGGTTCCTTCCTCTCTCCCCATCTTTACTCATTCTCTGGCAGAGTGTCTGTCATTTGCTCTTTCTACACTGACCTAAATGCTTCACCCTAGGCAGCAGACAAGTATCACAGGCCTTCCCCTGGGCAATACAGAGCTCAGTAAGGTATAACTCGGTGTACAATGTCAGCCATTACAAAGCATAGCAGGACCAACATCAGGCATCGCTTCTGGCATGAGAAAGAGATCAGGGAGTGGTCTCAAGCCTTCCTAACATGCCATATGCACAAAGAAAGGAAAGCACCACTATCAGACACACAAGATAAAGTCCACTGAGACCTTAAAAGTGATTGAACCTTAAGTTTATGGTGGATGCAGACAATCAAGGTTACACTATGAAGCATGGTAGAATAATACTGATTTTTAATATTTGGTTGACTTAATTTTCTAAGCAATTTGCCTGTTGGAAGAATAGAAGCATTATGCCATGAGCAGTTACTTCAGAGACAGGATTTCTTTGCTTTCCTTTTAGAATTCACCTATCCAAGGTAATATCTGCCAAAAAGGGAGGGAGGATTTAAAAAAAAAAAAAGGAATAAAATATTTGGACTTTCCCAATGATTTAACCAAGGCTAAAGACATATTTTTGCATTCTCTTTGGCTACCTACTTGTTGAAAGGCTTTGTTGACCTCTGTCCCCCTACATGAAATTATATGCAGCTAAAAAACCAAAGTTCTAAAGGACTATTGAAATGCAATTTCTCTATTTATTTATAAAAGGACTTTTCACTACACGCAACTCTCCTGTGCCTCTACTGAGCTTCAGAATATAATTCACTCTGTAGAAAATACAAATAATGTTAGTATGGCAGATGTTATGTGGCTGAAGGCAAAAGGAAGAGCATTTCAGACTGAGGCAGGAAAACCAAGTAAATCTTCTGAGAAGATTGTTAGCTACTGAAAAGAGATACAGTTTTTCAGGTACTGTGGAGGCTCAACTCTAAAATCAATGGAATGGCAATAATATGACTCCAGAGAAAGAATTAAACTTTTTTTTTCTCCAAATAGTACCTTAAAAATTCTTCCTAAGAAGTAATCTTCCTGAAGGCTTCCTAGCTTAGTCACCCAGAAAACAAAGTGGTTTCCACTTTGCAAGGTCTCTATTTTTTATACTCTTGCCTGGCTTAAAAATGGGGAGACTAGACTGCTCCAGCTTAACATCTACATCTTTGCAAGCCACCATTGTCTCAATACTAATTTGGGAGGTGCAAACGTATTGCCAAATGCATTCATTGCTGATTCAGCCTGTGGCTTCCATGGTCCTTCTGGGATGCATCCACCATCCAGTCCAATGGGAGCTCATGTATTTCCCCAAAACTACAAGGGTAGGACCCAAGCTCCAGTGCCTAAAGCCTTTGCTGCTGAAATGCCATACAAAGATAATTCCCACAAACTGCAGAGTAACCTTACAGCTGGAGCCAAGTGCCAGAGCAGGGATGTTCATCCCTATCACAGCCACACACATGCAGCAGCCCTGCTTCCAACAAACCTCAGACCAGCAGAGTAATGCTTCCCTTCATTTTAGGCAAAGTGAATTTTAAAAAAGCATGCCTTTAAAAAAAAGAAAAATCTCTTTCCCTCAGCAAAGCCTGGAGAAAACATTTGGGTTCCTACTTGCTCAAATACACAGTGTATGCAGCACCAGCAGTGGCCCCAGGAGAGCAAAGCAAGGGAATGTGCAGAAACCTTCTCAAACCCAACCATTAGGAAAGGTTTGCTGACACAGGCACATCAAGCTCTACACCCTCAGCTCAGCGACAGGTGTCCTGCAGCACCCTGAACATGCCACAGGCACATGTGTACCAACAGGCCCAGAGTTTTGCCAAGAGCTAAAGCAGGGGAAGGAAGACAGGAGAAGATGGTAAATTGGCAGTGGTCCCTGACACCCTCTGGGGGCTGCAACAGAAGCACCAATTTCCCTGCAATCTGGAGCACCCTTGAAAATTTAAGCCTTGAAACAACTGGCAGCGCTACCCCACTGCAGTACCTTTGGTTATCTGCAAAGGGAAACCTGAGTTGAGAGCTGCCCTGGGAGCAGTGAAGCCCTGCTGAGGTGAGCTACCACTGCAGCAGCCTGGCAGGGGGAGCTGGGGCCCAACCACCCCCAGAATTAGCTCCAGCCCACTGGATTCATCCATCCTGGAAGTCCTGATTAACACAGAGACATAATGGCAAAGAGCGGGTATAGCCCTGCTGCTGATGCAAAGAGCACTCTGCCATGCTCATCTGATTTTCACATTTTGGGACCTTCACCAGGTCTGTGCTCTGCCTAAATCCTCTGCCTGCAAGTTCTCAATACCCTAAAGTGAAGCAGCCTGCCTGGAGTTAACAAATCCTTTGACCAGCTTAGAGACAGTCTTGGCTGTTACATCTCCTCATTCCAGAATATTTCCATGACATGATGCAGTTATTTCTGTTCCTAACCATGAAAATAAATATGGGCCTGATCTCATTAAAATCTCCCAGAGCCTTTGATGTAATTTTAATATATTACCACACTTCAGTTCTTACAGTTCTCTTGGGCTGAAGTGACACAGTTTTCCAACTGCTCTACCCAAAGCAGGCTGTAACACAGGTTGGTGTGAGTCAGCTCTCCCTGCGTGCAGCAAAGCAAGGCGATCTTTTTTTAATGTTGTAATTCTCAACATAGTCTTCTCTGCTTAGTATACACTATTTCCTCTGCTGGGGAATAAGACCTGCAGGTGCTTTACCCAATAGGTGGCTGTGCAAGAGCTAAACCCCTGCTGCTGAACTGCTCTTTGCCAGCTTCTTGCAGTGCCATTTTTCTGCACACCTTCTCACACCCCTGAAACACTCAGAAGCAGCACAGTCACTCCCTTCCCATAGCAGGGAAACACAGGATGACAGCAAAGTAAGATCAGCCAAGCTATCAAGCATTTAAAGGCAACTCTTTCAGGGCTAACCCTCTCCACTCACTTTGGTTGGAGTCAAATATGATGCAGACTGAACACCACTGCTCCCAGGCATCTGTATTCAGTCACCTTTTGCATTCATTCTGCTTTGAATGCTCCAAAACACATGGTAATACTCCACAGCTGTTTCTAAAAAAAAAAAAAAAAAAAAAGGCAAAAAAACCCAAAACAAAACAAACTTCTGCCAAAAGAAAACCATTTAAAACACCACTGGGATTTAACTGCTCTGAAAATGCAGTTCTCACTTGCCTCTTGCAAGAGACAAGTCCTTAAAATAGGATCTTTTTCACAAGTAAAGACACCCTACAGTGCATACCTAGATCATCCCATCTCCCAACAGGATTTTAAGGTGAAAACACATCCAAGGCTAACACACAAAATATAGAGTTTGGATATCAAAGAATAATTAAGAAAAAGACCATCAAATCACTGGAAAATACTATTAGGGAAACAACAGTGGGGAGGGAAGCAAAACACACAAGAAAACTGACTTGCAGGCTAGCCAGCAAGGTCATCCATTGCAGTGCCACCCAGAAAGCGTGAGGCTGGGGGCAGGGGTAAAGGCACATTTACAAAACTGGTTTGTTTGAAAGACTGAAAACACCAGAATGCATGTTTTCATCTCCAATTGCAAGGACAAAAGCGCAAAATGTTATGCATGTTCACTTTACTCGATGTCACATCTTGCCAGTCAGTTCAGTGGCTGTCACCGTAGGACATCACATCCCTTAACTCCATTCTGTGGTGTGGCAGTGGTCTGTTCTTTAGCTAAGCTGCAGCAAGGAGACTCTGCAGTAACACATTACCTCAATTTCCTTTTCCGCAAGGAAAGCAATCAATATTTTATGATGAAAATTCCTGGCTCACAGTCCTATAGCTTTGTACAGCTGATCTTTGCAGCAGTTCACATACTGATGCTGCTTCTGATCCCCAGTCTATGTGAAGGGCAGTTAAGCGTTAACCATTCCATATTTTTCAAAGAATTAAGCATTATTTACTTGTGTTTCCATCCTGTGATGGGAAGCCATAAAGCCCCCAAATTGTCCAGACAGAAAACAACTCTAGCCCTGAGGAACAGTTAACCACATCCTCTTTTTGAGGGTTCTGTGAACAAATACTCAGCAAAAAGCTGAGTTTAGGTAGAACAGTTTTATAGATGAGAGTATTATAATAAGCATTACAGGACATGAAGCAAGCAGTGGGAAGCAGTGTCCTGGGACAGACTGGAGGTTCCCAGTATGAAAGGGGGTCACAAGTACAATCCGCAACAGCCACAAGAACCACTCTTCCATATGCGAGCATTTCACATTCTGATCTGAAGAACTTCTTGCCCAATAGAAGTGGTTGAGTGTCACAGCTATAGAAAAGAGCTGATGACACATGGTGGAAGAGGAATAATTTAGCCAACAGATCTTTACATATCTGCTAAATATCCCTGAGCCTTATCTATTGACACAGTCACATCCATACTGCCTAGGACACAGCAGTGTAGCTCTGTACACGCCATACTTTAAGCACAAGGATGTTTTGATCCACAACTATTCTGAGACTAATAATTTCCTGGTGCTGTTTTAGGGCATTGCTTCAGTTCAAGTCACCTGCAGCTTCTGTACACACCACACGTACCTGGGGCTCCCAAGGGAACACGCAATTTGTATCAGTAAAATCACTCTTTTCCTGCCCAAACTCAACCCAGCTCTCTAAATGGAGAAAACTGAAGCATCATGAAAACACTGCCCATCTAACTGCATTTGTATCAGCACAGACAGATATCATCCCTAACTAATTTCCCATCCTGACATGAAACATTAACAAGTGGCTAATGTCAACCAAGCTTAAAATGTCAGCAGTTACTTGCTCAGCATTTAAAAGGATCCCAAATTTTTCACAGAATATTGCTGTGCCTTCTCCATACAGGCCAGTAATGTGGTGAATTTAATCCTGACACAAGATTTCAGAAGCTTTTTTGTTGCTCTTGCTGCTGTTTTTAAACAAAGGGTTCTCCAAACAGAGACCATGCAACGTGAAGAAAATTATCAGCCAACACAGGGTGTTCTCAAAGTCAAAACACTTTTCACTCTCACTTCTGAATCAAGTCCTTTAGCTAAATCTCCAGGCTCTTTAAAAGGGCCTTTGAATTGTGACAGTGTTTTCCTCACATTTTTTTAAATTAAAAAAAATATGGAAAAGTAATTTGTGCAAACAGCATTAATCAAATACAGTACTGCTTGCAGTTTTCAGCCTTTTCAGTCAGCTCAAAAAGATTCAGCAGGCTTCCCCTGGTGCCATGCTCCCAAAGCTTCCTCAGCTTTTAGCTTCTTTTCCTGCCTTACCTCCCTGCTGTTTTCTGCTCAGAAAAATACTCACAAAAATAACCAATGAAACTTCTGCAAGTTGCAAGCTGGGGCACGAAGTCATGGAGAGGTATCTGGTCACCATCAGGCAACTGTTTCCAGAAAAGAAACTGTATTCTATTTTTATTCCAGAACAAACCATATTGCTTCTATCATTGCCCACCATCCCAAACGTTATCAGGCACGTCAAGCAGGTCTGTGTACAAAACTTTGTGAGCAAAAAGTATTCTTCAGCAGCACCACAAAGAAAGAACTGCAAACAAGTCACATTTTGCGAGTCTGGGCTCTCTGCTCTTGGTAGGGCGAGAAGCATCCGCAGATCAATGAAACTGGGACACAAAAGTTGAAGGGAGAAGAAGTTGAGCAGAGTTAGGCTGAACCCTTGGACTGGAGGGCAAGCACTCATTAACAAGGGGAACAACTCGTTACTTCCTACCTGCCTTATTCCAAATCTCCCACGCCCAAAGAACTGATTAACTTTCACTTGGAAAGGCAGAAATCCCCGCAAGGCAGGGAATGTGCTGGGGGAGGCACAAGTGAGGGGAAAAAAAACCCCAGATGGCTTGGGCCTAGTGGCCTACATACGGCTGAGATGAAGGTAGAAGTTTTAATTTTACTTCCATGGATTTTAACAGCAGTAAGAGCCAGGGCTTACTCAATTGGGATTCCTAAAAATAGCACTTGCCTAAGTAACCACACAGGACCACATGGGGCTCTATTTTCCTTAACTAGCTTTTGATCTAATGGAATTCTTCAGTTAAGTAAAAGAAGAAACGGGGTCTTTGTGGTGAAAGCACATGACCAGGAGTTAGGAGAACTGGCTTCTCCTCCACACTGCTACAGATTTGTTGTTTAGTCTTTCATGCAAAACAATGTAGCTCTTAAAGTACCTTTCCACCTCAGACCAAAACCTGTGACTGCATTTAAAAGCTGAAACTTCCGTGCCAGCTTTGCTCCTTCCTTCCAGCCAGCCACACAGCTAGAGCTCAGTGCGGGACACAGGCTCTACCCATGAGCCAGACAAGGACTCAAACAATTTCCCTGGTTGCACGCCACACCTCAAAGCTACACTGGCTGCAACAGGGCTGAGGGAAGAGAATTTTTGGTATGTATCTATGCACTGCATTTATCTTTCTGTACTGTGCTGTTGCACTGTCCTCTGCACTTCACTTGCCTCACGTAGGAAGTGAAAATTAACCTTCTTGTAGATGCAAGCACAGTGCATTAAGCACTGGTGGGGTGTTTGTCTAGCACCCAAAGATGCTTAAATCTCACAGCAAACCAAGGCAGCTAATGCACCCAACGCAAGGAGGCAGAGCTGCAGTTCAGCAAGGCTGGAAAGCACACGAGCAGAGCGGAAGCGACACATGCTGGTATTTCAAACAGTCAACAAGCAGCAAGTAACCTGGTAAGACCTCTGAGACCTTGACCAGGATAGACAAGCTCTGCCCTGCCAGAACCGGCTGCTTTCCTAAGTTTGCAGGACCCTACCTGCTTCCCACACCCAGGAGAGGGCTGCAAAGGGCTCACAGCTGAGACGCATCCTCCCACCCTGTAACCTGCCAGCCGAGCTGAACATTTTCCCCAAATACTCCCTTCCACCCTCCCCAGCTACCGTGTGAGCTGCTACGGCTGAGGGCTCTGGAGATGGGATTCCCCACAGGAGCAGGTCCGGGGAGAAGACACTGGACAGCAAGAGACATGCTGGAGTGGACTGTAACAACAAATTAACCCCTTCTGTGGCTGCTGGGAAAGTGAGCCAAGCCTAGCACAAAAGGAGGAGACATTTCAGCAGCCACACTGTAGAGAAAGGACATAATACACCTGACAACACATTTAAACAATGCAAAACATCCTTCTCAATGCCGGCAGCAAGTCAGCTCCTATCCTAAAGATCTAACACACTTGGGCCCACAGGCGCTTGCCAAGTTGTCAACATGGCCTTTGATATCAGAAAGCTTTGAAACCCCTGCCTTTAAGGCCAACACTTGCTTCTCCACCCATATTTGAAATGCAAGATGCCTGAAAGCTATAGAACTATTTTAACACTGAACATGCAGGAGTCTACACTGCAGAGCGGACACGTTCGCTGGGAACTGCACTTGGAAAACTAACAAGTCCCCTACTGCTACAATAACCGTAGCTGCGTAACGGAAGACATGCCAGGGATCACAGGAAGCTCAAGCCTTCCAGCGCTTTCTGAAATCTCCATGGGGAGATCAGGCCAAGGAGCACCTTGTTTAAACCCATGCTAAATACCAGGATAGCAAGGAATGTGGGGCAGGGAGGATAAATTGCCACCGTTTTCCTTAACAAAACAAAAAAACAAACAGAAACAATCCTGCTTAAATCAAGTTTTGCACCAAACTGAGGCGTTATGAATGTTTGTTTTCGCTCGGGGGGGGCAAAAGGATAGTCAGTAAAATGTTATTTCCCCAGATGTCAACAGAAAATCCATGCATCCCACCCTGCAACTCAAACATTACAGCTTCATGCTTTTTTCATCTAGATGTAATCCATTCTCTATTTTAGTTCTATTTCTTTTCCAGGGGGTATTGATGCAATTGCGATCTTCCAAAGTCAGAGGACATCTTCTTTTACCCCTCGCTTTCTGAGTTTCCCCCTCTGACTTCACAGCTGAACCCACTACAACCCTGGCCATTCTTCAAAAACAAGAGGACTCCACAGCACACGAGATGCTGAGACCGTATCATGTGCCACGATCCACCGGCTCTGACTGTGATGGAGCCCCAAGGCCCCAGCCCTCAAATCTACAGCCACTCCACACTCATGATTTCACTCATACACAGCAGAGCCATCCACCAACTGTTTGAAGTACCCTTCTTCCCAGGCATGAACAAAACAAGGCAGCACGTGTTTCAGTAGGAGTTGAGTCTTCCTACTTTGGCACAGCAATTTAGGAGCTGTAAGACAAGCACTAAGGCTGGTCTGATCCAGCCTTTTACAAGCTTTACATTTCACACTGATGTTATCAGCAAGTAAATCAAACACACTGCAAGCAAAAGAATTTTTCATATGTTTTTCCTATATGTGTTCCTCTCAACTGAGTGTTCCGGATACATCAATTGTTTTCTGTCAGTCATCTTTCCAATTAAGATCTACTCCTTCCTTCCTTCCTAATTTTGCCAGTATGTTACACAAAGTTTAGTTGCTGACATGTTCCAACAGGGACAAGAGGAATGATCAGTAGAGATTAAAGCATGCCATGCATCAGCCAACTTTTCGAACAACTGACAAAAGAAATGCAAAACATCTTGAAAGGAGAGGTTTACGGAGATGGCAGCTCTGTTATGATGGTTGGCCCCAAGATCATCACCATTTCTGTCAGTTGTCAAAAGTGTTTCGTGTTGCATTGAAAAGAATGGCAATTAAATCCCCAAACATGCACAAGAGGAGAGCCCACAAATGTTATCTCCAGATTTTATTAATTCAAATCCAAGCAAGACCATATAGGGTCATCTCTAATATGTACTAAATAGTACCACAGAAGCTCTGTTCCAGGTTGCACACAGGCAGAATCATCGATAAAACTAAGATGAAGATGGTCGTGCCCTTATGGATTACTTCCATTAACATGAACATCCAAGTTCTGCAGTCCTTAGGCATAGGCACTTGTCAAGGGCTCCAAATCAAGAGCTTGTCTGGCCATAAACAACTTGGTATAGAGTGTGCTATTTTAAGAGACCAGCACCTATGGCTCAACTCCAGATGAGCAGTAAATGAACCATCCACTCAATCCACAAACAGAGTAGCTAGTGGTAGGTTTTGTTTTCAAATAAAGATGCTACTGATTATACATCAGCAAGAAGTCAAGTTGCAAGGCATTAACTAGTATGCTCTCATCTCATTTTCCCACCAGCAACAGGATCCTCAGATCCAAGTTTTATTGCTCAATAGCCACAGCTTCTGCCAAAAATCACAAGGGAGCCAGGGGGAGGGGATGGCAAATATGAAATGGGACAACAGCTGTCAAGGTAATTTGATAGCAGCAATGGCTTCTTGAACCAGTGGACACTCTTGAGAATGTGAGCCAAGGCCTCCAGGCATCCACAGAAAAGCCAAGTAAGATAAAGAGCTCGGTGAGAGAGCAGATACAGATGTCTGAGACAGAGGAAAGAACAAAGAAAGCCAAGGCCATCTAACTTCTAAGAACTTCAGTTTTCCAAACAAAAAAAAAAAAAAAAAAAAAAAAAAAAAAAATCAGAGCAAGTGTCCAAATGAACCCTCCCAGCCATGAAGACAAACCATCTTTTGTTTGAAAAATGTTTGCAAGTTTTCCCAGTACTCTTTCCAAAAACATCTCAAAACTACAACATCCAAACAGAGAAGAAGAGTGAAGAATGAGCTGACAGATTAAAAGATCAAGTCAATAACCCTCTACAGGTTCAAATCTAGCTCAACTTCCACTAACAAGTAGTCACCTGCATTATGAGATTCACATACATTAAACTTAGCAAAAGTCGATTCCTAATAGACCAATGCCCACAGTCAAAAGTTGCATCCATAGCACAGAAAACATCCAAAGGGAAGAGTTATCAGCGGAAACCCTGAAAATTTCTGTACTTTCAGTTTAGTTGCTCTGCTAAATGAACCATCCCTTCAGCAATAAGTCAGATCCTTTGGTGGAACAGTAAGAAGAAAGCTCTTTTGCTTGTGTGTACGTGGCACCTGTTTTGGTAACATTAAATGGATCGCAGAGACGTGCCAAAAACACAGGCGAGCACAAACAGCAAGGCAGGAACGTGTTAGCTGTGACAAGTGCAGCAGAGGGAGGTCAGACACTTTAATGGTTACTCTCATCAGTAGGTTTTACTCTTCTTTTTAGGATAGTTTTCATTTTCTGCATTTTATGCTTTAAACTTCTCCCATGCACTGAACAATTGCTGTTTTCTTACTTTCCCTCTCTTCCTAGGGCTTCTGGATTCTCCTCAGCCACCCTTATACACAGGCTTGTCTCAGCAATCTCAGAGAGCTTGCAATAGCTGGGAGAAAAAAAAAAAAGCAAACAGAAATGCTCACAGCTTTGTTCAGTATTATCACCACCTGCTACAGATGTGTGACATACCAAGGAACACATACCCACAGATGCATTTTGGCAGTGATCATGATGCAGATCAATTGTTTCTTCATGCTGAAGTTAACATTTTGACTGACACTAATGCAGTTAGTCATTTATGTTAAAAACAGCTTATTCTGATAGGGACATAAAAACCAGATAACAACTGACTACCAGAATTTAGCATCAAATTTAAAATCAAACTGTAAACCTAGTTCAACATTCGATTTCTCTAGTTAGATCTTCAAACATTGTACTTGAGCACAGCAGTCCCTGGTTTGTCTAACTGAGGCTGCAGATCTCCCCGCAAGCCTTGCAGCTCCCTCACCTGACCCAGAGGGACAATCTACTGCTATTTTTGAAAGCACTTACTAAAAAAGCCCTTACCCAACACAGAAGCTTTTGCCTTAAGTGCTGGTCCTGCAGAGCAGACATCAGACATGGAAGAGGAGGGTGGCCTCTGCAGGCCTCCTGACCCTCACAGGGGTAGATAAAGAGAATCCACAGAATGACTGCCTCGAAGCCAAACAGGTTTAACAACCCTGCACCATCTCTGAGGCAAAAGGCAATTTGCTTGGTATGTCACAGATAAAACCATGCCTTCGTTGAGGTGAGGGTAATGAGACATCTATCCATGCCACCTCAAAAGATTAGCAACTCAAAGGTTGCAACACTCCCATCTCCTTGCTGCAAAGGCTGCCCTACCTAGTCCCACCATCACTCCCTTCAGGTCCCTGTTCCAGCACAAAGGGATTAAAAATTAAGGAAAAATAATTATCTAAAACTAGAAATCTACTTCTGTTACTTTCAGTAGCAACTTTTTCAATGAGACTTCTGAATTCACACTTTACTGAAGGGTACCATTCCCTCGCCTCTTCATTTAGTGAGTCAAAGGAAGAAGAATGAACTAGTCCCTGTCCCTGCCTTCCCTGCACAAGCCAAACTCCTGGGACAGGGATGAGAAAACAGATCACGCCTTCACTGTCCCAGTCACATCCATTTTCTGAATGGGACAAGCAGGAAAATTCTCAGCTCCTCCCTCCTGTTCCTATCTCCTCTGTCAAAGAAAACAATAAAGAGCCAGGTCACTATGATCACAAGCACAGCACATCTCTTCATGCCAGCAAAAATGGTGCCCTGGATTACAAGTCAACACCGAGCTTCTGCACTAACAGACACTTTAATCAGACATCAGTCATTTGCGGAAGCATAAAGAGACATAGTGATAATGGTATCATCAGGACACAGGTCCTTTCAATTCCGTGTCACAGAGGCAACTGCACCCTAGGGAACAACCACCAGGCAGTGACAGAACCCAGTCTCTGACAATACCCTCAGGAAAAGCAGGACACACTGAGTGGCATATGGAGGAGGCTGCCTGCACCACCCTGGAGCAGGGTTGGACCATCACAAGGACAAGTCTTGCACACCCCCTTAATTGCTGAAAAATGTCTGGTGGGCTGCACTTTCCCCACATCACATCACTGCACATGGAATAAGGGAAGAGTCCAACTAAGCCATCCTTTTTATCCCAAATGAATAGGATTCACCAGCAGTGAGAACAGACTTGGATCTGTGCCACTGCACCCCTCTTAGCCAGCTTGCTCAAGATTCCTTGGAATGGGTGGCAGTGAGGGACAGTGCAGTGTTACCCTCTGGTATAACTGACCTGTCCATGGTGCAAGAACAACTTTCCAGTGGCACCAGGAGTAAGAGCTCGAGACTTTCTGGTTCATGAGGGAGCCAACATATTTAATCATACTTGGGTTACCACCTTGTCACCAACAAGAAAAAAGGACAGTCACCTGCATATCCCTCAACACTGGGAATTTAAGCACTAACAGGTTTGCCATTTAAAGACTTGTCTACAAGGTTTTCAGTCCAGAAAAACAGAAAAGTATTTAGTACACAATTAATCCTAAATTGGACATTAGTTTAAAACAGTCTGAAAGCAAATGCCAAGCAGCACAGGATAAAAGGATAAATGGCATCTCTGACACAGTAAAGAAAAAACAACATATCAAACCCCTCTCTGCGCCAGTAAGAGGTAAGAAAGCACCCAACAACGAACTCTACAGCAGCAATTTTAGTAGCCAGAAAGCTGCACAAAAACAGAGCACTAACCATGGGACAGTCACCTTAACTGTCTCCACACACTTGCCTAGTGGATGGCCTCATCTCATCTGTTGCCTAGTCTCTTTCTGTTTTTCCTCACCTACTGCTAACATATAGTGCCAGGAGAACTACACATTGATCTGAAAAAGGAGTGAAAACACTGAAGACATTGACAGCCAAGCAACTCAGGGCAAGAGAAACAAAACCTGAGTCACTGGAGGGGCTGTCAGTCTAAAGAAAGTTGCAATCATCATGCAATGAAGCTATGACATGAACATTAAACCAAATTCCTATTATAGAACCTAAATTACAATAGACAAGCTGAAACATACTGGCTCCCACAAAACCAATTCAGTTGATATAGAGGAAAGGAGAAAAATGAGTCCTCATTCTACAGCAAAGTATTTGAAGCACAAGGAGAAGGCATCACAATCAACTACAGCTTTGGACAGTGCTAGGAAATCCAAAAGATAAAAGCCACCACTTTATCCTTGCCCAGTTCTCAACTCAGTTGAAGGAGTTATGCCCTTTATTTCCTGGGGTCATTTTTCCATTTTGAAGGAAAAGAAATGCAGGAATAGGAAAATTAAGTCTCAGTTTTACAAGGATTAAAAAGAAAAACAACCCCAAAAAAATTTGTTCCTATTTGTAAGAACTTTTGCATCTGGTCATATCTTGAGGTTTTTTCTAATGTCCCAATCATCCTCAAAGTCACAGAAAACACTGAGATGAGAATTCCTTTTGTTAGGAGAATTGTTCACAAGCATTACCACAGCAAGAGTTCTTCCTCCCAGGAACTACATGCTGGCTCTCACTGTGAGTACATGTTTAATCACAGTACACACTCATTCCTTGTCACAACTACTAACTGCAGCACTGGAGAGGATGGTTAAGATAACCTTATTTCTTAAAAGAATCTTTGGCGTTTAAAGCACTTCATTCCTTCCTAAATGTTCACTCTAAAAACTGGCAGGACACTGCTGTCCCAGCGCTTTTCAAAGGAAATAGACCCAGACACCACTCAAATCCCCAAGCCTACCAGCTTCTTCATGGTGGCTCTTTGCTCAGCATCCTCCTTTGAACCTTTCAAGCACTGCTCGAGGCACTCAACTCCTTCTGCTGATCAAGAGGTGGATTCAGGTAGAAGACAGGGTACCTAGAAACAGCCTCCAATACTTTCAGGTGTGTTTCCAGGTAGAGATTAATCAGATAGTGGGAACAAAGGCAAACTACAGAGCATCATCAATACAAACTTGGTAAGAGACATTTTCTTCATTTCTCTAACCCATGCTTGGATTAAGATAGTCCACGTAGTTATTAGTTCCAGGATGGCTGCATGTCTGTCTGAAAAAAAAAACATGCACTGATCTCTCTGCAAAACCAAATAGTTTAAATACAAAACCATCAGGAATTACAGCTAGACAACTTCCCCCTTTCTGAATATTTTCCTTGGAACTTTTTGGTTGGAGCCTGTGCATTGCATAGTGCTGAGAAGGCTATTACTCTTGGAAGCTATATTCCCAAATTCTTTCCTTTACTGGAAGATGTGAGGTTGATGATTTGCAAAGAAGAAATGTACTAAAGCCTCTTACCACTGGACCATGTTCAAACAGCAGGCAAGCAACAAGTTTAAACCCAGTTTCCAGGCCAGGAATCAGAAATGAAAATGCCCTCAACACTAAAATGTATGTGTGTCTTCACTCTACCCTACATGCTTCCACAGTGTCTCTCTCATAATAAAATAAAGCTTGTTCAAAGATTACAGCAAAGACTGGAAAATTCAAAACAGCTGCTCTGGAAAGAAAAAAAAAAACATTAACAGAATAGAGCCATTGACATCAGAGCTCTCCTGGTAGACCTCTTATCCCATGCACAGCAAGTGTTCCCATGCAGAGAGGAGGAGGAGAGACTGGGATTCCCGTCTGTGGTGCATCACACAGCACAGGGAAACCTTCATTCCCACCCTTAACCCCAGGGGCACTGAAGAAAGCAGGAAAAAAGAAAACTACTCTATTTGCTTGCTCGTTGACTGGACACATTACAACTGCACTCACAGGTTCAGCTCTATGATTGGCATCAAGCAACAGATTGCTGTAGCTCTTGGAGCCTGCATCCAGTAGGTAATTAAGTTTTTTCACTCCCACAGCTGCCTTTCTCAAGCTCTAACCTCAGGGGATTCCCACACTGGGAAGCTTCACCCCACACCAAGTCTGCCTACAGGGCGAACTGTGCAACTTCTCCATTTCCAGGTTCTCCTTGGGAGCCTTCAGACAACACAACACAAGCTGCATTAAACTAGCACACTACTGGTAAAGCAGTTTCACTTTAGTGATCGCAAATCCCCTCTGGGTCTCTGTCAAACGAACAGAAAGACCTAGAAAACTGTCAGTCCTGATTATGATGGAGAGGCTGGGTCCACCATATGGGATCAGAGCTTTAAGTGGGCTGTGATCCCTGTAAGGGTCACAGTAAAACACAATCACACTAGTACAGAAGGATCAGAGGCTGGCTTTCCTCTACACAAGATACAAGAAAGTCTCCTATTTCTCTTGCAAGGGAGCACTAAAACCTTTAGTAGCTGACATTGAGTCTGAAGTACACTGTACAGCATTTTTATTGAGAGATATAGACAATGATTTGGATAGGGATCTTGATTTCTCTAGGAGAAATCCCATCCACATAGCATAAGCAATTCTTCAACACTAAGAGAAGGAAAAAAAAATACTCCCCGTGAGCAGTGTGAAGTTATTGAAATTCACTGTTTTGAAATTAGTGTTTTCAAACCTAACCACTCCAAAAGGCTCCAGGCAAATTAGAACATCAACAAGAAGACAGAAGTTATTCCCCATGAGGGTAGGGAACCAGCACACGACAAGACCAGATCACATCTGAAAAACAGCATAAATCCCATACCTCTACAACCATGTAGTCCACACGGT
Organism: Corvus cornix cornix; assembly: GCF_000738735.6. Classification (NCBI taxonomy): domain Eukaryota; kingdom Metazoa; phylum Chordata; class Aves; order Passeriformes; family Corvidae; genus Corvus; species Corvus cornix. The sequence continues at coordinate 12,633,511 of NC_046336.1, forward strand.
GAGCTACTCACAGTCCACTGCCCCAGCTTCCAGTGAGGAAGCTCTTACTCCTCTACTCTGCTGGAGGAAAAGGAAGACCTAATGCAGTGAGTCTCCAAGGTACTTTGAGAGATTCTTCCTCACCCAATCCCCATACACTGCATGAAGACATTTAAATAAAAGCTGACCGTCAAAAAGCCAAAAAGCTTTATCTGTACACATACCTCAGTTACACAGCAGGGGAAAAAATAAACCCCACACAAATTCACAGAGCAAAATATATCACACTAATTTATCCACCTTGAATCAAAAACTTAGTGACGCCCCTTGGAGTTCAAGTTAGAGCTACTGAATAACTCTAATTGACAATTCTGGCCTACTTTAACTAGTAAAAAATTGAACTGAAGCCTCTTTACTAGATGCCCTGTAATATCAACTGAATGTCCCTGTCTGCACTTGCTGTGTATGGGAATTGTAACTGTAAGTGTTGTTCTTGCTTCCAACGGAAAGATGTCCCAGGCAAGATAGGAAGAACTAAGCCTGCAGCTTGCCTAAAACCCACAGCCACACCTACTTTCAATGCCAGATTGTAAATTTTTATCAAGAACAGGCTCACACCAGCAGATCTTCTTCCTATTTGTAGGAATCTAGAAATCGCTGACAATTGCAATTCACAAGCAATAAAAGCAGGCAACTTGTCCTCCCATAACTGCTGCATGGAAAGGGGTCCTGCAGGCTGCACTTTGAACCCCCCAGTGCAAAGGGTACGTAGGACAATCTTCTGAAAGCCGGAGGTGGAGTCCTGGAAGAAAACCAGAAATGGCAAGATCCTTCTTAGAATTGTTGGCAGCAGAGTATCCAACCAAGGCAGAATCAGCATTTTTGTTGCCCTCTTTACTCATGGACAAATGGGGAAAATAAAGCCTTGTTCAACTCCACAAAGATCAGCTGTCACAAAAGGCTCTGTCACATCACTATAAGAGATTATACCACCATAAAAAAAACTCACTGTAAAGAAAACCCCACCTTTCATTCACACTTGCTGCGGGAAAGAACCTCAAGGAAGCAGGAGCCCAGTCTCAAGGGCACAGTTCACCCTGCAGAGAGCAATGTTACCACACCGCTCTCATTTGAAGAGCGGCTCCTTTTGGGACTGCCGGCAAACGAATGGTGCAATCCCAACAGAAAGCATTACAGAAAACATAACTATATAGATCTTTAGTGCTGAATGTATGCATTCATCTCCTGGCTCCAGTGCCTTTGGCTGGAGTAAAGCGCTTGCCTGGTTAATTAGTAACTGCAGCAGAGTCCTGTTAACTTGCAAACTCTTAGGGCCTCCACAATCATCAGGTTTCAGCTCCCAGATTGACAGGCATCACACTTACTCTGTCCTTCAAAATACAATTCCTTGATGAGAAGGGCTGTTGTTTCATAAACACTGAAATCATTATACCAAACAATTCACAAGTGAAATGCTTCAATATAAAGAGACACAATTAAGTCCCAACCACACAAGCTTTCTACACTTTGAGGTTTCTGTTTAATCTAGGGCTTGGATATTTTAAGACAAGTTGGTTACAAGACAAGTTGTTTATCTAGTATTCTTTCACTAGTCGTTTTAAGCAGATATCATCACCAGTAGGTGAAGAGCAAGTCTGAGTCATGTTTTCATATAAAAAAAAAAAAAAAAAAAACCACAAACACCCATGTAAGAACCCAATTTCAACATGCCAGCCAACTCAGACAAAGAAACACCTCTGGCATTACAGGTTGTGAACTACAACAACCCAATCCTCAACGGCAAACAACTTACATGATGCCCCATAGACAGCATGGAAGTGTGGAAAATCCTGAAAATTACTCTTCACTTCAGTGAAAACTGTCTGTCTACCAAAACTCTGGAAGGCTCCCAGACAATTTTAACAGAAAACACGACAACAATGGCTCAAAGATTCCCAAGGGCCCCTACCTATGACCCTTCAGAGCGGAAAGCTACTACAGACAAAGCCACAAACAGGGAACAGAACACTTCTGAGTAAAGGAGGACAAAAAATGGAGTGAGTTAGTGGAGGCAATTTTTAAAGAATCAAAGCTGCATTATTACTGAGACGAAGAACGCAAAGATAAGCTGACCTGGCCGCTGTGTTAAGAACATTTGGTACATGCAACTCCAGTGGCAAGCCAAAAGAACATTCAGTTCCTCTCCAAGCATGATGGCTCTCACTGTCATCTCTCCTTCTGCTATTGCAACTTTGTGTTTCAAGCTGGAGTGTCAAATAGGGACCTGGTTCTTCTATGCCCACTTTGCGAAAGACACTGTATGGCTTGATGTCCTGGAGTCATAACATTAGAGGGGGTTTTGGTGGGTTTCTTGTTGGTGTTTGGTTTTGGGTTTGGAGGTTTCTTTAAGAAGCTATGGGAAAACTTCAGTTCCTCTGACTCAACTCATAACAATATGTTTTGCAGAATCAGAACTTTACTAGCCCATGTTGTACAAAAAGCTATTTAGAACACTATAGGAACACCTCACCTCTTCCAAGCCATCCCTTTCTCTTCCCTACGTCTACCTCTCTGTAAGACCACCTACACTGAGGTGATGAGGTCATCTCTTTCCCTTATAGTTCTTTAACCAGTCTTTCTTTTCATGCCCTTCTCACAGATGCTTTGTATACCATCACACTTAGCCCTAGTTTATTCCCAGCATAGCTTCTTCTACCAAATATTGGGCCATGCAGATTTCTTGGCCAATGGAAAAGATGCATTCCTCCAGAGGAAAGTTAATGACAGATTTATGCGTCTCATTTTCTATGATTATAAATTGGTGAAAAGTGAAACAAAACCCCATTGCTTGATAGTCCTGAAATGACTCAGTGACCTTGGCAGGAGCCAGGCTGGATCAACCACCTGGTATGGACTGTTAGCCATGTGCTGTGGGCAGTAGCTCATTAGCACCAAGTATTTACACTCCTATTTGTAGCTGGTAGGCTGTAATTCAGGACCTTGTCAAATTAATGAGAGTGCCAGGTCGCACTCACTGGGGTATGGTTCAGAGTATCCTGTGTTGAGGGCTAGTTTTATAAGCTCCATTAGTGAAATTGGAAGGGACTCAATAGTTGAAGTGCAATTGGCCTACCTAGACTGGCAATTGCACCACAGCTCTGTAGAGGCACATAAGCAAATGCAAAAGTGAGCTCTTGCTAAATATTAATGAAAAAAGCACAGCTGGGTGGTGGATAGACTCACTCAACACTGCTCAGCCACTGCTTTCACTCTCTGCCTACTTGATCCTGACTAAGTTGCTGTAAGACTGACTTAGGACTCCTAATATTGAGAGGACATTAAATGTTTAAAAGAGGTGAAGTAGTGAAACTACTTTGAATCCTCCAGGTCTTAATTCCTGCGCAGTGGGATGTGTGCCCTCCAAGTGAGCAAGACAAAATCTGACACCAGACAACACCAGGAAGATGAGTAGATCTTGTCACAGTTATTAGTGGCACTGACGCTCCAAGTTAAGCAGCCTAATAACCCCCACAATACTTCCCCTCACTATAATGATTCCTTCAATAACACAGGAAGGGGACTCGGGCTCATAACACATATGAAGTGTGAGGTGGCTCATGTCCTCATTTCCTAAATTACCAGCTAGAGTGACACCATAGCCTGACAAAACAAAACCTACCTTTGGATGGCTTCATACATAACTGACAATCAGAAATGTACTTCTAGACCCACCTTTCTCTGCCACTAGCACTACACAGCTACAGACAGGAGACACCAACTACTGGTGTTTGTTTCTGTGCAAGAGCTGACAAAGGTTCAGTGTTGATCAGACATACTCACAGAGAGAAATAAGCATCTAGGGCTATTTAATAAAGACAGTATCTTTAGTCCCAGAACTTCCTGAATCACAGCCTGATGAGATCAGTAAGCTTCCGTAGGGAACAAAATAAATTGGCTCTTTTCTAATACTTTCTCTAAGCAGCCCCAGCCATTGTCAGAAGTGACCTGCTGCAGAGGATTCGCTGTTATTGTTCTTATGCCCTCAGAGTCAACTGAAGTTCACTGAGAAAATGTTCTGCTCCTCAGAACCTCATGTCGGCCAAGAAAAAAAAAGAAACTCAAAAAAATTCTCAGACCTGGAAGGACACTGCAATGGTTAAACTACCTGATCAGTTTCACACACTAATGAGTTTGCTCAGAAGTTGACATTCTACTCCTTTGGTCTATCCTGCTCCAAAACTGGCTGTGAAATGCTGTTGGCTGCACAGACTGACCTGAAGTTTACATCTGTGCCTATTACAGATAACGTTTACAGACACAGAGAAAGCAGATAGGAGCATGGTTCACTTGTGGTGGAATTCACTCCCATCAGCTTCAGCACAGGAAAGCATTTGCTAACTGAGCAAACAGCTGAGGGGAGGAAGCTTCTTGTGTTTGTCGAACGACAAGAGTTGCGAACAATCGGTTAAAAAGCAATCAAAGAATTATATCCAACATGGGCATCAAACTCAAACCTCTACTGCTTAAGCCATTCAATTCACTTATTCCTCTCCCTGCCAGTCACCTGAAAGATGTTTCTTCCTACTCTCAGCACCAGAAGGAGTCCTCAGCTGGGCTCCTCACCAAGGCTGCTCTCCTAGTAGCCTCTCTTCTCCTGGTCCCTATAAAACGTTCCCAGTCGGGAGCCCAGGAAGAACTGGAGCTGTTCCCTGATGCATTCCCCTTGGCGCCTCTCCCTCAGCATACCAGCAGGGGGGCTGCCTGCAGTAACCCACATCCGCTGCTCTCCAGTGGAACGAGCACGCATCCCCCAGGAGCTCTGCAAGGCCAGCAAAGCTCTTGGCAGTGCAGTACCTGCGGGTGCTGCGCTGTCAGACAGCCAAGGAACAGTTTGTCACGAGGCAACCCCCACCCCCACATGCAATTTTTGTTCAGGGAATAAATCTGCAGGCATAGCATGCTAAGACTTCTGCTTCTTGGTGGCAAATTCCTTCCCACCTACCACTCCCCTACTCTCTTCACAAAGTCTCCACACTGGACCTCCTCAACACCCTCTCTGTAACATGAATTTCCCCAAAAGGATCGGAGGAGGTGCCTTTTATTAGCTAAGCAGCCTTGAAAACGATATTGTTTTCCAAGAAGTTTTACGTGCCTTTCATAATCCCAGAAAGGATTTATGTAGTTTCTTCCACTTTCTCGTAATGCTGCAGTCACAGGGTTACACGGAAAATGCACCCAGGAGACAGTCAACCTGCTAGATAAACTAGAAAGTGAGCATTCAGACCTACTAAATCAAAGTTACTCAAGGGTAGACTGGACTCAGATTCAGCAGGTCATAAAACTTGAAAGGAACCAGTAAAGAAGCCACCTACAAACCTGGATTAGAGCTGCACCAGAAAGGTAAGTGACCTAGTAAAAAAAAAAAAAAGCTCCTCAGGCCAAGTGACCTAATAACAGAAAAAAAACCCCTCAGACTAACAACAGTCATGCACAACTTTGGATCCGTGGGCTAGGAATTACTTGCTATTGTACCTGTTTCCAAAAAGAGGATCTCTATGCTCAAAAGAGAAGTAGGTCTAAGTATTCTTCTCTGCACTCAAAAGTCAGAAGTTTATGTTTCAGGCTGCTGGGGCTTGGTTTTCTTTTGAGGGGGAAGAGGAATGAGAAAAAAAATGGACATTTTTCCCCAACATCCACTCTAAATACAGCCACCAAACATACATGCTACTAAAACCAGACAATACAAGAACAACAGAGCCTGAAGAAAGTATCGATCAAGCTAAATACATTGTTTTTAGGAAGGACAGATCTTTTAAGGTCCAGTTGGCAATGATTTTAATAAGGAATCCAGGAGTTTTCTCAAGGCTGCCATGTGATTCAGAAAACAAGAGCTCAGAACTGCTGCACAGTTATTGTGGCTTCTTTGCAACAGGTTAGTAAGCTCGGATCTGTAGTATAAAATAATAGTGGAAACAGATATAAATAAGATCAAAACATATGACTCAAAGTTCCCAGATAAGGAGAACTCCAACTGAGAAACTGCTGCCCTCCAAAGCCATCCAGGCCACCAGGAACACAGCTGTACAATGGCTTGCAGAAAGTGGGCCAATCTGGAAATATTAGTATTACAATGTGAGGCTTTTCAAGCTGAATTTTTGTAGCTCCAGCAGACAGGGAGCTAGAAATAGAAAGCTTTGGATTTAGGATCACACATGCAGAGATCTGCCTGAAAAGCACCAAGAGCAAGTGCCAGAGAACATTTAAGCAGAGACCTAGGAAGACTGTCAAAAAGGAACAGAAAACTACAACCACAACAACAACAAAAAGCAGGTCCACACACATGTTGACAAGAAAAAGGAGATCTGTGGAGACAGTTCACCAGCTTCTTTCTAAAAATGACTCTGTAGCTCTTTTACTCTCTGCTGTAGATTAGGAGCCACGACAAATCAAACCTGGAACAGGTAACGCCTTGCTCCCCTTTACAGCAACAGCCAACATCAGATTAGCTCAGAGTGAAATCATTTCAAACTAGATACCTCTTTGCTCTAAGTAAAGTCAGGCAGGTCCTTTCCTCAGCCAGTAGAAAAGGTACCTTAGACTCCATTGCATTAAATTTGAATGATTGAATTCAAGTTAAGCACTCAGCCTGCTCAACCTGTAGGCAAGTGGATTTGACAGCTCTGGTAAAGGTTTAAGGTCTGTTTTTAGAAGAGAAAAATTGCACCTATTTCAAAAGCTATTTATTTATTTGCAAGTAAACCATGCTTTTTAGAGGAGAAGCTTGTTTGTGGACTGCTTCAGGAATCATGTTTATTCACACTTTAGGAGATTTGAGCGGCAAGGGAGTGGGAACATGCTGAAGCTCTTTTAAAATTAAGTTTCTTGCCTGGCAGCGTGGAAGTGAAACAGATACTTATTTTACAATTGTGGTCAAAGAATGTTAACAATAGGCCCACCACCAAATCCTCCTGCTGTTCAGCCTAAGCACTAGAAACAACTACAGAACTACCCATTTCATCTTCTGCAACAGCATAAGGATGCATATCCTGCCATGCTTGGCTTTTAATCTCCTCCCTGTAAGCTTCCACTCCATACTTAGGTTAAGAATGTTTTGCTTCTGCCCAAAATGTGAGTTTCAAAACCCCACCCACCCAGCTAATTATCAAAAAAGAAACCATCCTCTCTCCTCAAATCAGTTAAAGGTATTACCTGACAGCACTATCACAGGAGCTGCCTGTTGCACCCAACAGTGGTAGCAGGGGCCTGGCTATCAAAAAAAGACACACTTGTGAGTTTTGAAGCAAGCTGGCTGTGGCAGAAGATCACTGATGGGAAGGGAATGATTAAAAACTGTAAGCTTATTTATTTCCAACACTCTACTGGAGAGTAACATGCAATTTGATTCTCGCCCTTAATTTGTACATTCTCATGGGAATTTGGCAAGGTTGTTCTAAAGAAGAAAGTTGGAAGAGCCCTTGCAAAAGGCACTGTGCTATGCCAGATCAAGCCAGCTATCAGTTATTTACATTCATTTCAAAGGACACAATGGAAGCCACTTATTTCCACTATATCTGCACTTTTTAAAGAGAAACCAGTTAAGACAGAGCTGATCCTAACACAGGGCTTGCCCATACAGACCAACCAGCACAGCAACATTTACGTATGCTCAAATGAGCCTGAATTAATTCCCAACTACAGAGACTATTCCACGACTCAGCTATCTCAGGAGGGAACACACACATTAGGAAGTGATCCTGAACTTGTGCTACCGGGATGTTTCCTAGCGCAGGCAAGAGAAGCCCTCTGGCTACCAGGGAAAGTGATCTCCAGTCTGCACCCTCCAAGCCATCCAGGAGAATTTTTAAGGAGCCTATTTGAAGCACCAGTTTCAGGAACTGTAAGGAGGCATTTGGCTTGGCCATACTCGCAGGATTAAAGCGCACACCTAATTCTCCCAGCTGTTAAATAAAAGGACTGCTATGCTAACACACAGGAGTGTTAGCATACTTTCAGACAAGGGAAATAAACATCCATTTCTTCAGACACATTGCTGCATACAGAACTAGAAAACACCCACAAGTCTCACTACAGGCTAAGAACCCTATTGTGCTATCTGGAGTCTGAACAACAGGGACTGAGGGGAAGAAGAACCACCCTCTACTTGCACATGCAGCAAAATCCACCTTAACCAGCCAACAGTTAAGTGACATCCCTGAGTTTCCCACATCCAAGCTGCAGATCCTGCAGCATAGAAACCACAGTCAAGGGAGGCTCTCCCTCATCTCTCCTTCAACACCTCCAAAACCAAATAAGACTTCCCCATCTCTACACACAGACTGAAAGAGATAAAGATAACCACTGCTGCACCGGTCAGTAAAAAGCAGGAGTATGCTCACCTTCTATCCACAAAGATGAAATAAAGATGAGGTAAGCCTCCAAATCCCCAATATTGAATTAAGCAGGATGAAGAAGATCAAATGCCATGACACCAGAGCTTAGCATGTGGACAAAACGGCACCTGAAGCTTAAGTTGCAATTTAAACTTATCTGGAAAGAACATTCACCAATCCACAAAGTTTTTTTCAAGGTTACTTTTGCAGTTAATAAAAGGTGAACTCAAATATTCCCCACTAGATTTCCCCTCTCAAGCAAATCACCTCCCAGGAACCATGCTGTTCTGTGGTACTTTGAGCAGATCTCCCTGGGTATGAACAGTCTGGTGGCACTCCCAATGGCCTTTCTTTTTCCAGCACAGGAGTCCACACATCCAAACTGTCTGAAATTTCACTTAACAGCTACTTTGAAAGCTCCCACCTGCACAGGCCATAGAACATTATTATTTGGCTTGCAGACAAGAACAGATATTAAAAGAAAAACAAAAAGAGGTTTTCCCTTTCTCATAACCAAGAGCTTCTAACAAGAATTAAGATGCATTTGTCAAGTCAACACCACCTACAATTAAGACAAAGGTGGAAAGCCTCAGTCCCGTTCTGATGCAACTAATACCCAAGCTACACCAAAGAGGTAGAAAGGGTCACGTCTCTGCTGAGGCTGTGGTCCTGAGGCACAGGGAAGCCTGGGAAAAAAGAGCTGTAACTCTGAAGTGCAGCACCAACAGGTGCTTTGGAACATATTTTAAGACACTGAAATGATTTATGAGTTACAAGATCAAAGTGTCAATCAAAGTAACTAGAACACGAGCAGGGAGCTGAGGTCGGCTGGCTGAGCCTATGAATGGAGCTAAAACGCCTTGTTTATCTCAGCACGTGTGTGCACTGAGCCTGAAAGGCACCCGAGCAGCCCACCCACTCCTCCCCGTCAGGCCAGCTGAAAAAGCACAGAGAAGACACAGCCAAGGAATGGGCGCAGATTCCCGTCACTGGTTCTCACTATAACGGACAGATGACTGGAAAAAGCAAGAAAGAAAACAACCTTGCTTGGCACTACGCCCACACACACATCCCAGTGCAGTGGGGGAAAAAAGGCTGGGGGCACATCCCAGACGTGGATCAGCTTTCTGGCCCAGGGAACGAGCAGACCTGGCAGATGCCTAAATACTGGTCACTCACTGTCCAGAATGCACCTTCCCACACCCCTCCGCGAGCAGGAACCCCAGAGGCCCCCCTGCAGAGCTCCCCTGCTGCAAGTAGGTAGATGCTGACCCCACTGCGCACCCGCCACAGGCACGAGCCCACCTTTCTTGAACTCCTCCAGCATGGCATCGAGCTTGGTGTCATTGAAGACAAAATGCAGCGGGTGGTTGTAGAAGCGGGTGATGGTCTTGAGTGGCGTGCAGTCATCGGGGTCCACAAAAGCCAGGTCCTTAACAAACAGCAAGTCCACAATGTTGGAGCGGTCACCCTCAAAAACAGGGATGCGGGTGTAACCGCTCTCCATGATCTCGGACATAGTGTTGAAGTCGAGCACAGCCTCGGCGGCGATCATAAAGCAGTCTCGGAGGGGAGTCATCACGTCCTCCACAGTCTTGGTGCGCAGTTCCAGGGCTCCTTGGATAATGTTGAGCTCCTCCTTGACTAGATCGTTATAAGGGTCGGTGACCCGCAGCATCTCCAACAACTTCTCACGGTTATAGACCGTGCCGATCTCCTGGCCCAGGACACAGTCCAGCAATTTGCTGACAGGGTAGGAGGCCGGGAAGGTCATCATCATGAAAAACTTGGTGAGGAAGATGGTGTTGGCGCCCACGGCCAGGCCGTGCCGAGAGCAAATAGCCTGCGGCACGATCTCGCCGAAGATGACGATACCGATGGTGGAGACCACCACGGCCACCAGCCCAGAGCCGGCAATGTCGTCCAGCAGGATGGTAAGCGTGGTGTTGACCAGGACATTGCCCAGCAGGAGGGAGCACAGCAGGTAGTTGCCCTGACGCCGCACAGGCTCGATGCGCTTGGCGTAGTTCTTCTCTTTGTCCGTGCCACAGTTCTGCACGATGCGCAGCTCCATGGGGTCCAGGGCCATCAGGCCCAGGTTGAGGCCACTGAACATGCCCGAGAGGCACAAGAGGAGTGAGATGAAGATGACCTGCAGCCAGAAGGGCAGCAGGAACTTCTTCTCCTCGCCCACAATCATCTTGGTGTCCTCGCCGTCATGGTAGATCCAAGTGGTCTCACCCCAGGGCGGGGGTCCCGCCGGCCCCTCGCCGCCTGCCAGCCCTCCGGGAGCCCCGGGCCCCAGGGCAGCGGCGGCAGGGGCCGAGACGGAGGTGCACAGGTAGTAGGACTTGCTCTTCTCCGTTTTGCGCAGGGGCTTAATCTCGATCTCGATGATGCCCGAGGTGCGGCGGTTGAGCACGATGTGCGGCAGGATGATGATGTCCGAGGTGCGGATGCCGCAGCGCTGCGGGGCCCCGCCGCTGCCCGCCGATCCGCCGCCGCCCCCGCCACCGCCGCGACCCGCCGGCCCCGCCGCCGCCCGCCCGCCCCGCCGCCGCTCGTGCTCCGTGAAGGCGATGCGCGACCACGTCTCGTTGTTGATGTTCTGCCCGTAGACCCGCAGTTTCACCCGCGTCCGCTCGCTCACCCGCAGCGCGCCCCCCTCCATGAAGGAGACGTCGTCCGTGTCCTCCAGCCGCAGGCCGATGATCACCGTCTCCTCCGCCGGCGGCGGGGGCACGACGGCGGCGGGCGGCGCGGCAGCGGCAGCGGCCGGGGGCCGCCGGCCCAGGCAGCCGCCGAGCAGCAGCAGCAGCAGCACCCGCGCCCCCCGGCCGCCCCCCGCCATGTTCCCACCGGGCAGCGCGGCCATCTTTAGTCAGGGCTCGGCGCCGCCGCGGCCCCGCATCACCGCGCGGCGCCTGCGGCGTGCCCCCGGCTCCCCGGCGGCGGCGGTGGCGGCGGGCGCGGCGGCGGCGGCGGGCGAGACGCGGGCTCGGCTGCCCGCGGGACCCGACGGGCGGCGACTGCCGGGCCGTGCCGACCAGCGCCGCCTCTACCCGCGCCCGCCCCGCCCCGCCCCGCCCGCCGCGCGGGGGAGGGGCCCAGACTGGGAGCAGCCAATCAGCGCCCGCCTTCTCGCCAATCAGCGCCAGGCCACGCCCCCGACGCGCCCCGCCCCCTCCCCAGCCCCGGGGGCGCGTGACTCCGGTGTGTACGCCGGGCGCGCGGGGGCGGGGCCGGCCGCCAGGCCGCGGCCAATGGCGACGGCGCTCGGGGCAGGAGGGGGCGGAGCCTTAGGAGGGGCGCGACCAATGGGGGTGCGGTGCGGCCGGAGCGCCCGGCGCTCGGCGGGAGCCACCCCGGGAGCGCCCGCGCCGGGGCACGGGGCGCCCGAACGGGCCGGGCAATCCCGCTCTCCCCACTCCCCCCGCCGCTCCCGCCCGGCCCACGGCGGCCTCCGCTCCCCTCGGACCCGCCGCGCCGCTCGCCCCCTTCAGCGGCCCGGGAGCGCCGCCCCGCGTCCCCGCGCCGCACCGGTCGGCGGTCGCGCAGCGCCCCCTGGCGGCCCCGCTGCGCCTCGCAGGCCCGGCCTAACGGGGCGCATCCCGGTGCGTCCCGCCGCGATCCGCTGCGGTGGGGGCGGCTCTTTCAGCCGTGCCCGTTCCCTGGTCGGCCCCGAGCCGCCGCCGCTGCAGTACCGTGCGACGTTCAGAAATCGAGCCGTCACACTGCGGCCCCCGGGCACCGTCCGCCCCGACACCTCCTCAGTTGCGTCGCGCCTGAGAGCGGAATTAACCATTAAATACTGGTTTTAACCATTAAATATGCTGCTCCCTCACCTCTGCTCTGCTCCGCCGCCCTGTGGGGAGTGGGGCGAGCGGGTCCGGGGTTTGGAGCTCCCATGGAGAACGTCCGAAGCCGCCCCGGTTGTCCCGCTCCGCTCATCCTCAGTGCATGGATGCACGGAGGGCCGACAGCCCCGATTCAGGAAAGCACCTGTAAACTACCGTGTGCCATGTCCCACCGCCCCGAGAGCCCGGCTGTTCCCAAGGCCGCGGCTGCTGTCCCAACACACACCCCACACCCCGTCATCATCGCTCCATGTCCATCGGTCATGAAGGAGCCAGGAAACAGTTCAGCATCCTGGACAGACAGAGACGAACAGCCATGGGAGCAGCCAGCGTCTTGTAGTGGCTGACACCCTTTAGAGGAGGTAAAACAACCTCCCTTCTGTTTAAGTGCTTGGAAAATGGAAGAATAAGTTGTGCAGGGCAACCCAATACAGTGTGGAGCAGAGCACAGTGCTCTGGGGCTGTAGTCACAGCCAAATCTCCAAATCTCATTCAGCTCATCCTGAGGGAGTTCCGCAGGCCTGGTTCCCCAGGGAGGTGACAGGTATCCCTGACCCACAGCGACACCCTGCTAACCACACTGAACAGGGACTCAGGAATCCCTTCTCTTTCCCCTCAGAGTGAATCAGACCATCACAACTTCTGGCTGCTGCCATCACAACACCCTATCTGCCTGCTGAGGGAGGACACCAATGCTGCAGAGCTTCACACTAGGAGGACAGGATTTGGGCCATCTCTACAATCACCAAAATACACAGACTGGGGTGTTGGACAAATTATGTTGAAGTTCCTCACATGGGATGGGGCTGCAGGACTCCTCTTTTCATACATTGGTGGCTGAAAACCCCAAGACTGGGCGTGCACAAGCAAAGCCAGGCAGAGAGGACACCACTGCATCAACAACCTGGTGAAGACCTCTAATGCTCCACATCAAAGTCAAGTTCTCTTAGCTGCTTCCTCCCTGACATGCTGAGAACTTGGGAAAAACACAGTGCTATGCAAATGCAGTGGCATTTAAGCTGCGGCCTTTTTCTGTATGCACAGAGAGGGGATCTCACTGTGGGTGCAGCTCTTCCCAGGCAAGTTGAAAGGCCAAGCCAGGGAATCATGTCTTTTTAATGAAGGGATTTGCAGCTAGGACCCCTCTGCCCCACCTGCTCTACCGTTCCCACTGGGAAGACTGTCTTTGATAGCAGGAGCTAATTGCTGCAAACCTCCCAGGATGAGCTACTGGGGACTTGGATGAAGTCTTTGTAAATAATCTAGGAAGAGGGCTGGGGGTGGGGTGTGTGTATTAAACAGCTTCTTCTTCCCAAGGTCCCATCAGTGAGGTCATTCCACAAAATTTCACAACAATTTCAGGGGTCCTGAACACCTGGACCCTCCTCAGCTGCTGCTACTGTTACTGCAGAACATCCTTGGCAACGGCCCATGTTTGTTTTTGAACCCAAATTTTACTGGGTTTTGCTTCTTAACTTCCCTCATGCCACAGCAAGATGATGTTTAAGTGGCAGAGATGGGAAATTTGGTCCCCCCTGGAAAATCACTGTGAGGAGGGGTGGAAATGGTCCCTCATTTCTAAGTTTAGCTGTTCAGCAGCCCCCAGCTTTTCCCAAACACCTTCTGTGGGCCAGGTCCTGTGGGATTCATGCTGGGCAGCAGGAATGCAGCCCATCACGTCCCATCACAGCCTCAAAGCCCCTGCACCTTGCTCTTTGCCTGCTGTGGGATGCAGCTGGATGCGTTTCTGCTTTTCCAGAATTGCTGTATTTCCCTGCAGAACTCCGCAGGTGCGATGCCTGCAGGGGACTCAAGGCTTTCAAACTAGATGGGAATCCGGGGGAAAACAGAAACCTCAGTGGCACTGCACAGGGAAGGAGAGAGCAATCCCCATCTCCTGGAATGGGCTGCAGGGCTGCTAGTGAGACAGACTGTCCCTGCCTGTGTGCCCAAGCCACAGAGCCACTGCCAGCCCCACACTGAGGGGACCCACAGGATGGGTCCTCACTGCAACCAGGCACAACCTGCCCCACCAGTCCTGCCAGGGAAGCACAGCACCCCCCAGCCCTGAGGCAGCCACAAGCACACAGCCTTTGAGCTCAGACATTTATTTGCTCTCAGGTAGAAGACGTCACTGGGGCCAAGTCCTCTCACCCCACCGGCTTCCAACGGTGTGGAGGCACCACTCGCCACTCAGCAGCACCCTGGGGGACCACAGGTGCCACCAGGACAGCAGGCAGGACCTGGGGCTGTCAGCCGCTCCAGCAGCTGGAAGGGATCACGGATCTTCTCCTGGAGGGCAGGGAAAAACCCAGGGAAGGATCAGGCCAGTGGGAAGCAAGAGGCACCTGAGAAAGTGGCATTTGCCCCTGGTTCAATCCCTGCCAGCAGAGCAACCCAAGCAGACCCTCCTTAGCTATCATGGGGGGCAGCTCCTGAGTCACCCCAGCTGCTTTTCCCTGCGGCGAGGAATAAGCCAAGAGCTTGTCTGGGACTTTGGCTCTTCTTTTATCTGAGAAATGCCTCCTTGGACAGAGATCTGAGAAAATCTCCCCTTCCTAAGTACAAGGCTGTATTTCAGGGATATGCAGCTGCAGGGTGTTATCTCCCTTGTCTCTCCTGGCCCATCTACAGGCCGGAGGGACCACCAAGGAGAAGGGAGAGGCTTCCAGCAGATAGAATGCTTTGTGCTGCAGGGTCAGGGTTGGCAGCCAGGGCCAGCCTGCTCTTCCATCAGCAGCCGCGAGAGCAATGGGCAGGAAAGAACTGTGAGGATGGGCCATCAGCTCCCTGGGGCAGGCTGTGCACAGCCATGCCGTCAGGAGAAGGATGACTCCCCTTGGGAAACCTCAGGGAAGTCCAGCTGTCAGCCTCACCAGTCTCCATGGATATGTTGCAGTGGTTAGAGAAGACCCCCCTTTGGAGAACTCCAGCTTGGGTAGGGGTACACTTTGTCCCAACTCAGGCACCAGGCACCATTCTTGGTGTCCCATGAGCTCCTGCCCAGCTCAGAAGGACTCAGGTGTCATGGTATCATGCCACAGCCCCTCTGATACCCCAGAGCAACTCTGATGGCATGGGACACCCATGTCCCAATTCCTTAGCCCAGCCACAGAGCTGCCTTCTGCCAACCTTCACTCCCTTGCGACAGCAGCCCTGCAGTGCTGCGGCATTGGCCCCGCCAGCTCGGATCAGGAACTCCTCTGCAAACCTGGAGCTCTGCAAGATTGCAGCCATCTCAGCATCCACGTCCACCACCTCTCCTTCCTGGGGGCAGAGGAATGGTCACAGGCCTGGGGTCCTGGATATATGTCCCAGGGGCTCCAGCCACCCAGCCAGATGATAGGGAGAGTGAAAGCAGGGGCACATCTTGGCCCAAAACCTGAAGAAACACCCGCAAAACCCAAGCTTCTAGGAAGCCACCATGGATGTCCTGCTTCTACCTTTACCACAATGCAGCGCATGTATCTGTCTCCCTTTCCCGCCCATTTGCACTCCCCTGGGTTTACACAGCCCCTCTGCTCCCACCCACCACCCCCTCCACCAAAGCTTGCCCCCCAGATCACAGAGGATGCTGCTGAGTAGCAGCTTCATTGGCTTTAACCCTTCCCTGCACGTCTCCCCTCACCTTGAAGGTGAAGTTGGCATCAAACACCAGCTCTCGCTCGTGCCCCATGATCCTGCCTTTGTAGATGACCTGTCCTGGCCCAGCCTGGGTGCCACCCGGCACCTTGAACAGGCGGAAAGTTGCAGAAACAAAGCGGCAGTCACCTACAAGGGAGAGGGTGGTGGGTTGGGCACCGAACACCTGGGTTGGGATCCCAGCAGAGCTCCCCACAGCTGCCCAGAGCTGACACTGCTTGGCTGGATCCTCACCGACAATGCCCTCCAGCTCCTTGTTGCCAATGGTGATGGGGCTGGCGGTGACCAGGCATGGGGGGCTGAACCCCACCTCCTCAGCAATGCTGTACAGGTCTCTCCAGTACAGGGCTCCTGCCAGGCATTCTCCTGGCATGAGACCACAGACATGGGGGATAGAGGCAAAGGTCCAGTCCCCCCATGCCATGTCACCCCCATCCCACAGCCCTACGCACCCCACAGCACCCGGTGCCTCCGGACGGTCTCGCTCAGGCGCTGGCTGGCATAAATGTCACTGAAGTACATCTCTCCCCCAGGCTGGAAGGCAGCAAGGAGTGAAGGGAGACCTCAAGAAGCAAAGGGACAAAAGGGGCAGGGAGAATTGGGAATCCCCATATCCTACCCTGCTTGGGACCCTCTGCCGAGACACCCTCCTCTGACCCCATCCTGCACCCCTGCCTTGCTGGATCCCATTTGCTGCTTCTCAGTGGCACCCCAACAACAGGGCCACCCCAAGCTTCCCACCATCACCTTCAACACACGGAAGGCCTCCCGCAGCACAGCACTCTTGTCAGGGGCAAGGTTGATCACGCAGTTGGAACTGTGGAGGAGGAGACCAAGGCTTATTTGCAGCCTCTTGCACACTTAACACCACCAGCTGCTGCACATCCACCAGCTGCTGTGTGTCCCATCACTTCACACAGGACTTGGAAACACCAATTTGACCATGAAAAGCGCAGTTTATACTCCCAGACTCTAGCCCAGACTCTGGCGTGGGATTTCCCTTTTCCTAACACGTGCTTCTGAAGCAGGTGACACATTGGGATGCAGACCCAGCCCACAGCCCCAGGAAGCAGCAGGACTGGGGGTGACTGTGCCCTGCACGGCACCTACATGACAATATCGTAGCTCTCATCAGCCAGCCCGGCATCACCCAGCTTCTCCATGTAACCATGGACAAACTCCACGTTTGGCTTCCGGTAGCCAAACTTATCCATGTGGTAGGCGATGTGCTTCTTTGCCACCTCAACCTGGCAGGAGGAAGGGAACAGTGTGGGGGGGTTGCTGGGAGGATGAGGGGGAGCCCCAGATCTGTGCCGTACTTGGCCCTCGGTCATATCTATCCCGGTGACGTGGCCCTGCTCCCCAACCAGCTGGCTCAGCAGGTAGCAGTCCCTGCCACTGCCGCTGCCCAGGTCCAGGATCCAGCACGACGACAGGCACTCAGGGATCACCAGACCACAGCCGTAGTACCTGGGTGGATGCAGAGCTGAGCAGGGTGGAGGTGGCCCATGGCACAGCCGAGAAGGGGCTGCAGCCCATGGGGATGCAGGAGGAGAGACCCTGGGGTTTACCTGGCCACCACCTCCTCATGGACACGCTCCAGAGCATCTCTCACTGCCTTGGGAAGGGGCCTGGCTGAGGTGGTGCACGCATTGGTTTTGAGGTCCTCTGACTTCTGCAGCTCTTTGCCATAGTAATCCTGAGATGGGAAGGACAGAGGCCACTAAACTGTGGCAAGCCATGCCCTGCAAGCTCCCCGTGCTCCAAAACATGGGGCCCATGCCTGCACTCAGCCTGCACATGCCCGCATGTCCTCTGGCACTGGCACTCTCATTTCCACTCAGCCAAAAACTATGCCAAGATCAGGCATCCCGTTGTCCCCATCCTCCCCAGCTCCCTTTGCTCACATGCACAGATGTGTTTGTGCAGGAGGGAATTTAATTCCCATTTGCAGTAACTTTGCATGCTGCAGCCACCATTTTTCTGGCCGAGAAGGGTGCAGGGAACAAGGGCAGGGAGATGCCGGGTTGCTCAGCCCCCCATCCCTGTGCGCAACAGGAGCAGAGCTGCCAACTGCACCTGACATTTTTGTCTGGGCCCCGAAACAAGCATTATCCTCTGGCAGCATCAGGAACCCTGGCACAGCCCAGGCACACACACCCTGCTCAACTGCCCCATCCCTCTGCCAGTCCCCATCTGCACCCCTCACCTGCACGTCCTGGTGGATCTGCTCTCCGCAGGGAGTTGCCACTACAAAGAGAATGTGGGGCTGACACCACAGAGGTGGGCACCACACCAGGTCCTCCGAAGAGCTCTGAATCCCCCTCTTCCCCACTTTTTGCTCTCCCCCAGCAGAACAGAGACCGCCCCCCCACCCCAAAAAAACCCCAGTCCCAGCTGCCCTTGAGAGATGAGCCCCCAAAACATCCCTGTAGGGTAAATCCCCCCTCCCCCGCTTTGCAGAGAGCCCTTGGACCCGAGGGCAGCCCCAGCACTCCCCACAGAAGCCCTGGGCTGCCTTACTGCCTCCAGCTGCAGCGCCTCAGGTGGACTCTGCCCAGACTGGGCCTCGCTCCTCCCCGATACCCTGTGCTGTCCCGGCATCCTGTGCTGCCCGGGCCTGGATTCCGCCCTGACACCGGCTCCCGCCTGCCCAGGCCCCTGGCACCCAGCCCCGCAGGCGCACAGGCACAGCAAGGGCTGCTGGCCCTGCTCCCGTGGTGGGCACGCTGCCGTCATTCATGGTTCTTGATGCACCCACACCCCCAAAACCCACCCTGCTGCCTGTTCCCCAACAACTCTGCACCTCCACGGTGCAGCCCTGTCCCTGCTTGCCCCAAAGGGGCAGGTTTAATGCCACAGGACTGCTGTAGCCTCTGCAGAGGACAGGACCTTGGAAGGGACAAGCCACCTGCGACAAGGTCACACTGCCTCTGCAAAGCCCTCGGAGCTGAAGCAGAATGGGGGACCCTGGGGGGCAGAGACCCACCATCCCAAACAGTCTCTCGATGCACAGGGACCGCCAGCAACGGAATCCAGGACAGACTGCTGCAGTTTGGTGGTGTTCAGGACAGCTTTTATTCCCAGCAAGAAAGTCGCAGGGAAAACTCTCATTCCCAAAGTGCACCTGCAAAGCTGGGGTCAGAATGTCAACCAAGGCAAAAATACTGACAGGGATGGTGAAATCTAGCCCAGGAGGAGGCTCTGCAGCACAGGAGCCAGACTCCAGCAGTATTCCAACAGGAATGCGGCAGGCCAATGTCAGCTCTCAGCCTGCCTGCTCCTATCAGCTGCTGAAAAGCACACTCAGGGAAACAAGTGCTTCCCGTGCACTCCAAGTGCTCCAGATAAGTGACTTACCAAAAACAAGACACAGTATTTATAGTTGGGCCTGGATGTGAACAGGTCACTGGTCTTCAACAGAGCAGTGTAGAACTGAGCACACCAGCTCGTGATGCTCTCCTGCCTGATTCCTGGATGGGCCTTTGGATACATTCCCAACCAGATACGAACACACACCACAGCCAAGGCTGCTCCATCAAGAGCTGGAGCAGCAGCCCAGGAAAAGGAATGCAGTTGAAGGCCGAACGCAGCACACATGGACTGGCAAAGGGATGATGTTCCAAACTCTGGCAGAGTGGAAAATAAGATAACCACTTAGGAGGATGATGGCCAAACTACATCCAGCTAGGCCACTGGCAGATACGTGTGCCCAGATTCCTGGTTTCAGAAATTCTGTGCTGGGACCGGCACTTCAGCCTACACTGAAGCACCTCTCATCCACCCAGGCACTTGCAGCCCACACTGATTAAAATGCCCTAAATAAACTGCACTCTGTGCCACCTCTGTGGCTAAATACAGACCAGTGGCAAACTGCAGGCACCTGCATTTAAATGCCATGCCTCAACTCTGCTTTTCTTGCCAGGGGTGCTGGTGTGGGCTGAGCACCTCACGCTACACGGGAAGTAAGCGGACAAAGGAATTGTTGGGAGGAGCAAAGCTTCAGGAAGTTTGTTTCAGCCAGGTCTGGATGCACAGGTGAGCATTCCAGAGCAGAGGTGTGGATGCAGGCTCACGAGAGGGGGCCATGTGCCCACAAACACAGACTCTGCACATATCCCAGCTGACATCCAGCATCATCCAGACATAGTTCTGAGCCCCGGAGGGGAGAGGACACTTCACTCCCTCAGCGCCAGTCAGGATGTCCTGCCTTCAGCTCCCCTTCATTTCAGCAAGTGACTCAGCTGGTCCTGCAGGTTTGACGAGCGCTCCACGCTGGGCACCAAGCAAGAGGAGATTCACAGTGAGATCTGCTCCCAGACTGTGCTGTGCTACCTGTGCCCGAGGGACCAGAGCAGCTCTAGTACTGCCACTACAGCAAAGAGAAACCCTGGAGTACCCTCTACCCCCTCTGTGTCCCCACAAGGCAAACCTCACTTTGCACACCCTACTGTACACAGCTCTGCTCCCACCACCCTCATCTCGACCACAAGCAGCCTCAGAGGTGCTATCACATCAGTGAAACAGAAGGAAGCTTCGGTATGAATCCCATCTCTTTGCTCAAATTCCCATCTCTTCACACTATTGAAGCATTATCCTGCTGGGCCAGCATCTGCCTCAAAGGCAGCTGCAAAAACCTTCCCACTCTGCTTTCCCCCATCCAACTCCATCACCTTCCCCTTTGCACCCCCACGCATGTTCCCCAGGTCCTCCTAGAACTCACTTCTTTTGAATTGCTTCTTGCCTAGGTAAGAAAAGGAGAGACAAAAAGAGCATTAGAAAAACAAAATCTCAGTCACGGTTTATGTTATGTTGAACAAGGGCTCAAGAGGCCAAAACTCCAGGGTGTTTTTGGATTAAGTCCTGGGGTTCAGAAGCAGCACTGGCTTCTCCTTCTTGGTCCCAGGTGCATCATACACACTCATGGGAGACACAGTGCATGGCAAACACTCAGCTCCCACCCCGAAACAGCCTGAGGAGGGCTGGAAAACTCCACCTCCAGGGCCTGCTCAGCTTTGAAGAACTGAAAAAGAGGGATCAGTCTGAGCCAGCTCCATGCAAAGTCTTTAAGGAGAACAGAGAAGGACTGAGGGATCCACTCAGCCCCCAAGAGCGAATGCCTACTTACTGGTGTCCCCTACTTACTGGTACTGTAGATGAGTAGTTATTATGGCCATTTTTCTTAAACTCTGTGGAGAATAAAAAAAAGAATTAATGTCTACAGAAATCCCAGTGCAAGCTGTCCTAATGGCCCGGGGAGTTCCTCCAGCACAGCCACCACTGTATTGCTGCACTGACTCCAAAACACCCCCGTCAGTGTCTGTCAGCAGTGACACACTTCCGTCTCCTTTTCAGTGATAGGCAGAGACACAAGTGTTCTGTTTCAGCCCACAGTCCCTCGAGCTTTCTGTCAGAGAGGGCATAGCTTGAGGGCTGGCCAGGCTGCAGGACACTCGGAGTCCAGCAGCACTGGGTTTGAGGAAGCACTAAATTATTCTGGCCACCAGCCTTGCTGCCTGAAGTCATGTATTTCACTCCAGGGCTCCAGTAGCACGGCTGCAAACTGTTCTTACCACCCTCCTCTCCTCCTGTCCCTAGAAACACTGCTGCTAGAGCAGAAGAACACAGCTTACATCTTCCGAGTGCAATATGGCATCTTCTTGCATCACCATGTTTCTCGCAGCTTGACCCAGGAGCTAGAAGACAAACGCACAGACCAGGCTGAGACGCTGCAGCTTTGCGTTTCCCGAGGCCCCCGTGACGGCTGGCAGGGTGATACTCGGGGTGACACCGTGCGGGGATCACCGCGGTGCCGTGAGAGCACTCCATCGGGAGCGCCTGAGGCACCGCTCCCACCTGTCACCCTGGAGAGCTGGCAGTCACCCTCCCGCCTGCCACCGCCGGAGTCCCGAGGCGCTGCCCAGCCGTGCCCGCATCCCGGTCCCGCTGTCCCCGTCCCTACCCAGACACGAGAATGTGTTCCCTCCTCGGACTACAGCTCCCAGCGCGCATTGCGCCGCCCGCCCCGCTCCCAGCACCCCGCTCCGCTCCGGCCCTGTAACCGGCCGCCCGCCGGCACCCGCCGCTCACCTCGGCGCTGCGGGAGCCCTTCAGCACCTGCTTAGTGAGAGCGATCACATCGGTGCCGCAGCTCGTCACCTTCTCGGTCAAAAGCCCCTTCACCGAGTGCCCAAAGCGCGCCTGGGCGTCCGCCGCGCCCCCTGCCGCCATCTTACCCCGCCCGGCCCCCGCCCCGCCTACCTCGGGAACCGCTACGGCGAGCGCCGGGGGCCTGAAGGGTCGTGAAGGCACAGAGCTCGCGGTGGTCGGGAACCCTGCCGGGAGTGGCTTCTGTTCCCAAAGGACTCCCCCAGGACACCTCATCACCTCAGGCACAGACACCCACAGGCTGCCCAGCACTGACCAGGGCTGACAAGCACAGACCAAGGCTGACCAGCGCTGACCAGGGTTTCTCAGCACTGCCCAGGGCTGACCAGCACTGACGAGCTCTGACCAGGATTTCTCAGCGCTGGCCAGTGCTTCCCCTCTACTGCCCAGGGCTGACCAATGGTGTCAGGGGCTGACCAGCGCTCACCAGCACTGCCGAGGGCTGCCCAGCAGTGTCAAGTGCTACCTGTGTCTCCCCAGCACTGACAAGAGCTGATGATCAGAGATGCTCAGGGCTTCTCAGCATTTCTAGTGCTGCCCATTCCCTCCCGGGTCTGTCGAGGCGCTCCCAGGCTGGGTATGGATTCCAGTGCCCCACCAGATTCCCCCAGCTCTGCTCATGGCACCCAGGACAGACCTCGAGGGCTCAGCTGTCCCCACACTCCTGGCCCACCACAGGGCCCTGGGGACGGAACCCCAAGGACGGATCCGACCCTGGGCATCCCCTGGCCCCCAGCGCACTGGAAGGAGCTCCCCCATGGCCACCCAGGGTGGCCGTGGCCCCGCTGCCCTCGCCCCCCGCCATGTGCCCACAGCTGCAGAGCTGGCCACGGGCCCAGCGCCCGGCTCCCCCCTCCTTGTCCCCCCGATAAGGAGCCGAGCCCGCCTCAGAGTCAAGGCGACGACCCCGCAGCCGCTATAAGGGCCCCCCGCGCGCCGCAGCCCCGCAGCCGGCCCCGCCATGCCGCTGCTGGGTGCCCTGCTGCTGGCCCTGGCCCTGCTCTGCACCTGGCGGCTGGCGCGCCGGCGGGACTCCCTGGCAATGGCCACGGCGACAGGTCTGGGGCGCCCGCGGAGCCTGCCGGCCCTGCCGCTGGTGGGGAGCCTGCTGCACCTGGCCGGGCACCCCCAGCTCCACCTGCGGCTGTGGCGCCTGCAGGGGCACTACGGCAGCCTCTACGCCCTCTGGATGGGCTCCCACTACGTGGTGGTGGTGAACAGCTATCGGCACGCCAGGGAGGTGCTGCTCAAGAAGGGCAAAGACTTCGCCGGACGGCCCCGCACCGTGAGTCGGCAGCAGGTTTGGGGACCCCTTCCCACTGTGGCGTGGGGTGAGGCGAGGGACGCTCCCAAGAAAGACACTGGCACGCAGCAGGGTCCGTGTCCCCTCCCCATCCTGCGCGCAGCAAGCCAGGGCCAGGGCAGCCCCTCCATACCCTGTTCTCCAGGGCAAGCCCTGTCATCCGCCATCCCAAGGGTGCCTGTTTTTCCTGCAGCTGGCTGCATCCCTGGGCACGGGGATGTGGGTTCAGGTACCACCAGGCTCCCTGCACCCCTTAAATTCCCTGGGCATCCTAGAGCTCCTAACCTTCGCATCTGTCCCCAAACCTCTTTATCAGTCCTTGGCAGGGGGAAGGCAAAGCTCATGTCCTGTGCTTTGCCTGCCTGCACTAACCCCCAGCCCCCCGGACCATCCCTGGGATGGGGTGAGATGATCATCCGTCCCCCGCGGGGCTCCCCAGCAGCGGGGTGACCCTGGGACTGCCTGTCCCTCAGGTGACCACGGACCTGCTGTCCCGGGGGGGCAAGGACATCGCCTTCGCCAGCTACGGACCCCTCTGGAAGTTCCAGCGCAAGCTGGTGCACACTGCCCTCTCGATGTTCGGGGAGGGCTCCCTCGCCCTCGAGAGGATCAGTAAGTGCCTCCCACCAGCCCCAGGCTCCCTCCCAGCTCTGGTTCCCTCCCACGCAGGACTTTTTCTTCTTAAGTGCCCTGATTCCCTGTGAACCAAGGGAAGATTCCGGCTCAGCCCATGCCCCCCGCTATCCCCTCAGCTTGCCAGGCAGGGGCTCTGTTCCTCTCCTTCTATCCCCTGTACTTTACCAACACCTCTCCCTGTGTTTTCCACCCTGAACTTTAGTTCCCCTCACTCACAGATGGGGAAACTGAGGCATGGAGCCAGCAGCTCCCCGCTCCACCCAGGAGGACATCCTTGCACATCTCCATTCTCTCTGCTCCTCCACCCAGCATTGTCCCTTCTGCCCATCCCAGCCCCTCAGGGCCCAGCCCTGTCTGGGGGGTGCCCTCTGCAGGCTGCACATCCTGAATGAGCAGGGGACCCCTCCTTCCACCCCCCAGCTGCCCCTTTCACCCCCTTGGCTTAATCATCACTCCCTCATCACCCCCTGATCACCCCCTGGCTGCCTCTCCTCCGCCCCAGTCTGCCGGGAGGCTGCATCCCTGTGTGAGACGCTCAGCGCTGCGCAGGACACGGCCCTGGACATGGCCCCCGAGCTCACACGGGCCGTCACCAACGTGGTCTGCTCCCTCTGCTTTAACTCCTCGTACCGGCGTGGGGACCCTGAGTTTGAGGCCATGCTGGAGTACAGCCAGGGAATCGTGGACACTGTGGCCAAGGAGAGCTTGGTGGACATCTTCCCCTGGCTCCAGGTGAGCAGGGACGTGGGCACTGCCCATTCCTCTCACCTCAGATGAGAGGAAGGAGCTGGGATGTGTCCTGTAGGAGCCCTCCTGAGTTAGGAGGGTCCCTGCCCTGGTGACCCACAGGAGCCAGTACACTGGTGGGCACAGAGTGACTGCCTGGGGGCCTGCAGGAGCTGGGCTGGGCTGAGCTGTAGTCTGTTGTAATGCAGCTTTTCTCCCTCAGATATTTCCCAACAAGGACCTGGCCCTGCTAAAGAAATGCCTCCATGTCCGGGACCAGCTGCTCCAGCAGAAATTCACTGAACACAAGGTGCCAGAAGGGCCAGGACAGGGAGATGCTGGAGCTGGGGCGGTGAGCACTGTGCCCAGGACAGCCTGGCTGATTCATGTTCCTCTGCAGGAAGCTTTCTGCAGAGACACCGTGAAGGACCTCATGGATGCCCTCCTGCAAGTGAGGCTCAGTGCTGAGAACAGCAGCCCCCCAGAGCCAGGGCTGGAGCTGACTGACGACCACCTCCTCATGACAGTGGGGGACATCTTTGGGGCTGGTGTGGAGACCACCACGACTGTGCTCAAATGGGCTGTGCTCTACCTGCTCCACTACCCTGAGGTAGGCTCTGCACCCCACAGCGGGGGGCCTAGGTTCCCTTCAGCACCAGGGATGTCATGGGGAGCTTTGGGGAAGGCTCAAAAGAGAAATCAGGCTCTGCAGATAAGCAAGATCAGGCTATGGGCACTTTACTTCTGCCCCACACAACATGACAGGACATGCTGATGATGCTGGGTGTACCCCACTATGCACAGGGCACCCTGCTCCCTGGGCTCCCACACCGGTCTTTGCTCCCCTCCCAGGTCCAGAGGAAGATCCAGGAGGAAATGGACCACAAGATCGGCCTGGTGCGTCACCCCCACCTCAGCGACCGCCCGCTGCTGCCCTACCTGGAGGCCACCATCAGTGAAGTGCTGCGCATCCGGCCCGTGTCCCCCCTGCTCATCCCACATGTGTCCCTTGCCGACACCAGGTGAGATCCCCCTGGGGCACATCCAGGTCGTGGGCAGAGACTGCGGGGAGGGAGCGACTGCCTCACTCTGTGTCCTCTTTGCAGCATTGGGGAATACTCCATCCCCAAGGGTGCCAGGGTCATCATCAACCTCTGGTCTGTGCACCACGATGAGAAGGAGTGGGACAAGCCTGAGGAGTTCAATCCTGGTGGGTTGTGTGATCCCCATCCTCTCCTGGGCCAGGGGATGGCAGGGTGGGTGCAGCAGGAGAGGCTGAGCCCTGGGGGACGCTTGGTGCTGGGAGGTTGGATCATGCTCCTGTCTGGGGCACTCGCACCTCCCTGCTCCTGCATCTCCCGCGAGGGACACACGTGTGATGAACTCGGGCAGGTCTCGGGCAGAAGGGATTGATCCCTGCTGATGCCAGTGATGCTTCTTCCCCTTGCAGGCCGCTTCCTGGATGAGCGGGGCCAGCACATCCATTCGCCCTCACCCAGCTACCTCCCCTTTGGAGCCGGAATCCGTGTCTGCCTGGGTAAAGTCCTGGCCAAGATGGAGCTCTTCCTCTTCCTGGCCTGGGTGCTGCAGAGGTTCACACTCGAGTGCCCTGAGGACCAGCTCCTGCCCTCACTGGAGGGCAAGTTTGGTGTCGTGCTGCAGGTGCAGAAGTTTCAGGTGAAGGCCAGGCTGAGGGAAGCCTGGAGAGCAGCCTAGTGATGGGGAGGAGCCCAGGATCCCGGGCAGTGGGGGGTGGGAGGTGGGACCACAGAGGCTGCCCCATGGATGGGGGGTTATCCAGATAAAGCTATTCCCAACACAGCATGGCTCCAGCAATTTTTTGGGCAGGAGATGGCGGGCAGGGTTTGGTGGGAGATGTATGGTGGCCCCACAACTTGCTGTCAGCACTGGGCTGAGCTGGGAGGCTGTGGCCTCTCTGCAGCAGCATGGAAGCTCCTGCCTGCTCACTGTCCTGAGCACTCACTGTCTGCCTGGAATTTGGCCATCACTCCAGCAGCAGCACAACCTTCCCATAACGCAAGGGGCCGTGTTTGCTTTGCTTTCACCAAAAAGTACTGTGCCATGGAGGGCAGCGTGTAATTAGGTTTCTGGTTCTCTATTACTTGACCTCTTAATATTTAACTGAATAGCTGCACAGCTATGGCTCAGGGCCCCTGGAGGGAAAGCAGCCAAGGCAGAGGGGAAAGCCCCACAAAGCCCCAGCACAATGTGACATCCCAGCCCTGCACACCCCCTCATTTTCCCCCTGCTCTTTCTCTTGTTAGCAGGCAGGAAAACAGGCATAAACTTCCCCACCACTGAACTTCCTGCTCAGTGTGTTTGAGTTCTTTCAAACCCCCAGAACCTGGCTTTCATGCAGGCCTTTCAACACCAGCATCCGATGCCAAATGGGTCCTGTCAGCCTGTGGGACAAGGATGATGATGAAGGCAATGCGTTTGCAGTCTGGCACAGCACTGGGATCATCCTCCCTTCTCCCAGTCCATTTTCCTGGGGGTTTCAGTGTGGTAGGGAGGAGCTGGAGGTAAAACTGCCATGCACATTCCTGCCCCAAGGGCAAGCCTTTGGCTGATTTGAGCAGCTGACCCACCAGAAGCTGGGCAGAGGGAGCACACAGCAGGAGCTCAGCCCTACTGCTGCTGCATGGAGTCTCTGATGGCTCCTAAGGGCTGAGCCCCACACACCTTCCTGCTTCCCTGCCTGTTTCCATCACACCAGGGGTGCCACTTGGTTTGCAAGCCCTCCACTTCTGCTAGGGCACACTGAAGCTGGATGGGTGAAGGGGGATGGGACTCAGAACGGGCTTTGGGAAAACCTGTCTAAACATGATGCTCTAGGCTTCCCTGAGGATTGGCACCTCTGTGCCAGCCTGGTCCTTCCTCTGCCCCAGATCCTGTCACTGGCAGCACCCACTGGCAGGGAGGCTCCACTACAGTCTCCTGCAGCATCGGGATGCCTCCAGAGCATCAACAGGACCTCCAGCACATTTGTGCCCCTTTGCCAAGGCATTTGATTTTGCTCTTGGTACGGGAAGGGATTTTCTCCTTGCCAGAATCAACACGGGGCCAACGCCTTGCTGTTTGCCGAGGCACTCACACAAGTGCTAAAAGCCAGTGTTCACCTTGGGGCAGAAATGGGGACCTTTGAACCAAGGATGTTTCTAACCTGGAGAATGCCTCCAGCCACAGCTGCTTGCGTTCTATCTTCCCCATTTGCCAGGGCTGGCATGTGCTGTCCTAGGCTGGGAAACCAGCACATGCTGCAAATCCCAGCACCCCAAGCTTGGCCCTGCTGTAGGGTGTCTTGCCCCCCACCCACCCCACCGGGAGAAGATGCAGCTGGGGGAATTCAGTGCGCAGAACCAGCTGCCTGGCACTTTGTGAGCTGGTAAACAGCCCCCGGCACGGCTGCTCCCTGCTCTGGGAGCAGGCAGAGGCACTGCTGAATCATCCAGCTGGTATTTCTATCCTGACAGCTGCTTCGGGGCTGTGCTGCTGTGCCCAAACCCCTGACTCCACCAGAAAGCTTCACCTGGGCCACTGGCTCCAGCTCCCTGAGGCAAAGGGGGTCTGCAAGGCAGGAATTGGTGACAATGCAAAGAACGAAGCTTTTTCATTCATGGCTGTTCCCACACTATTTCTTGGGTACACCATGAAGCAGATGTGCAGCATGCTGAGGGCACGGGGCAGAGCAAGACTGAGCCTTTCCCTCGCACAAACTCATTTTGGGGGGCACAGCCACCCCCACAGCACTTGGCTGACCCAGCTGTGCCACAGGGCTCAGCTCAGAAGCCCTCCAAGTTTGAGAGGCTTCTTTTTGCATCAGGCACCGGCGGACCCTGGACTGTGCCGGAGAGTGAGGGCCAGCCCAGGAGGAACAGGAGACGCTTGGAATACCTGCGAGCTCTGCAGCGGGCATGGTGCCAGGAGAGCTGAGTAAGCACAGACCTCAGGACACAGCTGTTTGCCGGCTGAAAACAAGTCGAGAAAGAAGCCGGCAGCCTGTGACCCCCCGGCACAGACTGCAGTGCTTGCACCACCGTCGCGACGGCCCCGCTGCGGGCACCCGTCCCATCTGATAAAAACAGATCTGTGCTGCAAGGATAGGGGGAACCAGCTCTGACGAAGAGGCAGCTCATCCTGGCCTTCCCAGGCTGCCCACTGTGGGATTGCTGTGGGGCTTCCCTGAGCCAGGGGCTGTCTGTCTGCCCCCCACTCCCGGCCTGGTCCAGGCTTTTCTTATATAAACCAAAGAAGAAAAAAGAAATCAGGGACAAAACCTCCCTGGGATGTGGTTTAGGTGGTGGGGGGGTAGGGTGGGGAGGGGGAGCAGCAGTCTTGGAGAACCACTCATTCAGGACAGCAAAGGAGTTTATTCACCGGAGCTGGACTGTGCTCCAGCTACCTGCCAAGCTGCCGGGAGCAGATCAGGCTGGGATGAGCCCAGCCAGGGAATGCAGAGAACCAGAGGAGATACGGCTGTGGGAGCCCGGGCTGTGCAGAGCAGGAAGCGAACGCAGCCCCGGCTCTCACCACTGACTCACGTCCCCGAGTGGCGAGGGGGGCGCAGGGAGCCCAAAGCTCCCATCGCTCGGCGGAACAGCCTCATGCCGGCAGTGGAGCCTGCTCATTTTGCTTCTCTCCAGGCTTCCTGCCCCAGGAAGCTTTTGATGACTGTGTAACAAAGAGGCTTAACTGCACCTCGACTTTCCTTAGCCTCCAGTTAGGCAGGCAAAGCTCTGAGAGCAGGCTACCAGCAAGCATCAGGACACAATTCCCTCCTTCTCCATCTTCAGCCAACACCCATCCACATGCAATGTTTATGTAAGGTTGTATAAACATGCAGTGATATGCGGCAGGAAGATCACACCAGTGCTCCCACACGACGGAGAGCTGAAAAGTCCCTTGGGAACACCAAGGAGATGCTGCAGTATCCACAGATCCCAGGAGCCCCCGTTGTGCCCGGGGACACTTGCTGAGCCACCACACTGTGCCCTTCACCTGTCCCCAGGCAACACAACCCCAGCCCACCAGGAGACCTGCGGGGTCCTTGCCCCGGAGCCAGCTTCGGTGGCCAAAAACATTCCCTGTAAGTAGCTCCGCACTGCCACGGATTCCAACAAAAACAGACTGCAAGGAGTACTGGCAGCCACACCTAGAGCACATTGTAAAGCAGAACACCGAGCAGTAGGTTGACACTAATTTGCTGTCAAACCTGCTGCATTATTGCAACTCAGTTTTGAAACGATGACTCCCAAAAAACACCCCTTATAGCTGGGAATGGGTGGGTTTTGGTGCTCCAGTGTTGGAGATGCACATCTGCCCATGTCCTCACACCTCCAGCATTTTACAGTGTGCATTCTCTGGGCCATGCTGGCTTCCTACACAGGGATACATGTGAGGATCGAGCACCCTTCTAAAGCTCCAAAGCTGGAGCTTTGGGAGTCCTCTGCCTGCCTGAAGAGGCAGCAGCTGGGTATGTTCCAAGGAGCTCACCTGCCCCATGTCCTGCCCTGCACCACTCCTTCTCCCCATACCAGCTGCCCCTTGGCTGCAGGTCTAAAATCCTAAAGAACTGAAAGCCATTAACAGTGCTGCTCCTCAGGCACTTGTGAGCTGAACAGACATGGTTGGTGCCCCATTTATTTCTTTATGGTCTCTAAATGCCCAAAAAACCTCCAGGAGTCATAAAAGAGGCACACAGCTGCTTCTTCCTGACTTTTTAAAATTAGAAACATCAGCTTGGCTTACGGGTACTTACCTCCATATCCAGAGGATTCCCCTGCCCTTAGTGGGATGGCTGGAAAGCAAATATGGAGATTTCTGTCTTACGCCAACAGAAATGTTGGCAAAGGTCGCCCACTGGCACAGGGCCATCCCCAGGATTTACAGCAGTAAACCCCATTCTTTACAGACTGATGTGCTTTTTTAGCTTCCTCTGTGGTGCGAGGAACAAAACCAGGTGCCAGTATGTACAGAATTCCTGGGGGTGGCTCTGGGGATCTTTAATTCTCTTCTCAGAAGACACATGTGGTCAGTGTACACAGCTAGAAGTGACCGGTCCCCAGGTAGCCAGGCTCTGGGGCATGCACAGCCTCTCTGTTACCCCTCACCCAGGTATCCAGGCTCCAGACATCCAGGAATGAGGTCTCTTGAATCCAAATCAAAGTCTTTCATTGTTAAGAGCACCCTAAGACACAAACTGAAGAGCTGTCTTTATCAGCTGTTCTGAGGGAAGAGAAAGGCTGTGATGGGCAAAGGAGTGAGATTCTTCCAAACCCTGCAAGGTCAAAGTGCTCCCCTCAAACGTGCAGGTAAAACGCTGGCATAAGCACCACTT
Source organism: Corvus cornix cornix (assembly GCF_000738735.6). NCBI lineage: Eukaryota > Metazoa > Chordata > Aves > Passeriformes > Corvidae > Corvus > Corvus cornix. The sequence continues at coordinate 12,664,570 of NC_046336.1, forward strand.
CCCTTGCTCTGCAGCCAGCACAGTGCCAGCACACCTCCAGGGAGAACAACAAAACAAACCCACAAACTGAAGACAAATCTTGTTCTTAGCTCACAGAATGATACAAATACACATGGACAAGTTATCAGAAAAGGCATTATATTTTGGTTTCCACCTTATTTAAAACTGATTTTGGTTTTCAATTAATCAGATCTCAGTATGTCCGAGTTCAGGTTTCAATGTTTTTTTCCCCATAACAGTAATGATCTGGATGACCATAATTATAAAAGGGACGGGGAGAAATCCCGAGAACAAGTTACACAGTCTGAACTGTGCTCTCTTCCACACGAGCACTCTAGGGAATGTTAGTTTCAGCTCTTCCTTTTTTTTTTCTTTTTTCTTTTTTTCTTCCTTCAGGTTGTTACTAACAAAAATCTCTACTGTTTATTAAAGCAAAGCTACAGTAAATTTTCTTGCAGTCTTACAGCAGGTTTTCGTATTACCAGTAGAACTCGCATGCATGGATTGCAGTCACACACACACGCTCACAGACATTATACAGTAGCCAGTTGCCACCATAAAAAAAAAAAAAAAAGAAAAGAAAGAGAAAGAAAACAGACATTCATTTCTTTAAGTGGTCATTATTAGAATCGCACCAAACTTTTGGATTAAAAAAAAATACTGCACAGGTCTTCCACATCTACATGGTAAATCATCCCTTTCGCAATGGACGGAGCTCTCGTCACCATTTGTTCAACATGCATCGCTGAAGCTTGAAGGCACACTGGCCAAGGAGAGCCCTGTTCTTTTGTCATCTGAACTCCAGTGTGCTGCTATCGGGGTGCAAAAAAGGACAAAAATAAAGCCAAGCCCTTTTGCAGCACACCGGGAAAAGGTCATTCGGAGACCACAGTACTTGGAAGGCAGCCCAGCTGCCTGGATTCTACTGCTAACTGTGCTCTTGGAGGCATTGAAGGAACACACTTGTCTTTAAAAATGACACATAAAGGCAAATTTCTGCAAACCCCCTCTTTTCAAACTGCCTAAGGTAGACTAAAACTCCTTCTAGAAGAAACTGGTCCTTCAGTCACCAGCTTCAAGTGGGACATTTCCTACCTGCTGTCTTAAACACTGAAGCACCAGAGATTATAGGGCTGATGTGTCTGGGCATCTATCAGCTTCGGGAAAACTTAACATCAGGAAAGAAAAAAAAAAAACCAAAAAAAAAACAAAACAAAACAACAAACAAAAAAACCAAATGAAAAAAGATGGAAAGAAATCCCCAATGCCTCAAGAGCACTATATCAAACCAGAACTCTTGGGCTACTGACTGCCGGCACTGTCAGAAGCTGCTCGCTTCTGGGAAGACACCTGGAGGTTGAAGCCTTATGGTGATCTGGTATCCTCCCAGGGTGAGATTTGCTGAGTTTTACTGATTGCAAGATAAAGCAGTGTTTCAGAAAACTAAAACCAACAAACTCATAATAACCATCACCAAAATCACCATTAGAAAAATTCCGTTTTTTAGAAGGTCTCATTGAGAAACATCAGTCCCTGCTCCATGGAGCAGGGCAGATACGATTAACAAAACCCAGAGTGACCCATCTCCCACAAGCCGGGCCTTCGAGGACTAGTCCCCATATTATATTGGAGGGGAGAAAGAAAAATAAAGAAAAAAACCCCCATTGTATCACCTTTTTCTCCTGTTAAAGTTTTAATCCTCTTATTCCATTTTTATTTGTTTTTTTCCCCCGATTCTCCCTTCCACTCTGCCGCCTTAGCTGGGGGAGTTATTGGTACAAGAGTTTGGAGAGTCCTGCTCATTTATTGTGTTCAAGAGTACACACACCGGCTGCCGGGGCAGGTGGTGGTGGCCGTGTTCGCGGTGCTGCTCCTCTGTGGCACTGAAAAGCCCTTCCTCCTCATCCCCGTGGGGACGGCCGCTGCAGCTGTCACAGAAGTCCAGGGGCCCATCCAGAGCATCATCAATGAGCCCGTCAAACTCCTTGAGGTCGTCCTCATGATGACCCCGGTTGCATACGCAGACTTCTATGCCCGAGTCACCCGTGAAACGGCGCTGCCTGCCCGGCATCTTGTCCTTGGCATCGGGAATGGCGCTGCTCTGCTCTAAGCTCTCAGAGCTGTAACCTTTCAGCAGTTCCTCCTTGCACTCCGTATCCTTATCGGGACCGGCCCTCCCCACTAGCTCGGCTCCCGTGCTGGTACTGCCGGGCTCGATGCTTTGCATTTTGGCGAGGGCTCTCTCGCCCAGCACGGTGGTGGAGGGCTCGGGTCCCCGCGGCCGGGCGCCCCGGTGCTGTCAGTACTGCTGTTATTGCTGCTGGGTGCTGCAGAGCTGCTCTGTGCTGGCTGCAGGGTCCTGGGCGTGTCCAGGATTGTGCTACTGCTGCCTGCTGGGACGCACTGCTGATGTAAGGCACTGTACGGGGGCGGGGGGGTCGGCGGTCGGTTCACCACTTCCTCATAGGGAGGTAGCAAATAGTTTGGCAAAAACCCTAGAAGTGGGAGGCAAGGAGGAGAAGTTATTCCAGGAGCAGCTTATCTCAGGAAACGAGTCACTAATACAGGTCGGTACGGCATCTGTCACCTACCAGCACCTTCCCACTGAACAGCACAACGGGCCCTACGAAGGGGTGCCAGAACTTGACCCAAGTGAGGCGTGTCGTGTTTTAGAGAAGCAGCAAACATGGCAGAGAGGGCACAGGAGCAGATGGACAAACTGGGAACAGCAGCCTGATCTCCTGGCTCTCTCTATGCTTACCAGGCAAACCTCCCTGAACCATATACCCCAATACAGCCCCATAAACCACCCCCACACACCGTGGGTGGCCTGTGTTGGCTGGAAGGAACAACTCCCCAGCACCCTCCAACACTGCCTTCTCAGCCTAATTTCTACCTTCAAGAGCAAAGATTTCATCTCACAAAGCATTGTACAAATATGAAGAGACATGAGCAGTTACAAGGAACTTGGAGATCCTAGCTTTTGGTTTCTGTTTTAATGCTGGATTCAATTCTTCTGGTGCAGTCAGAATAAATTGGCAGTACTGGCAAAAGAGTTTGGCTTATTGTACTTACAGCCTTTCAAATCCATGAAAAATTTTGTTTATTTCTTAAGAGGCAACAAAATAGTCTATACAGACAGAATGTACTTAAACACTGGAAACATTTAAGGATAGCACTACAATTTTCCATGTGCAATTGCATATCCCTGGGGCTGGGGAGGAAAAGGCTGTTGGGGATGATTTCTGAGGTGACTGCCAGAGTTTAACAAGAAAAGCAAGTTCATACATGCAATTCAACAGTCTGTCAGAGGAAATTCAGCTGTGGTACCTCCAGTCAGAAGGAGACTTGCTGTTCTAGCACAGCGTAGCAGAACACAAGGAGAGCACCAAGTGATTGTACTTTCCCTGCGTTGTGGGCAACAGCTCCTTCACGCAGAGTCCTAGGGCTGCTCACCAGCAGTATGGCCTGGGAACCACAGCACAGGGTGGGAGCCAGCAGAGTTTCTGCTGAGACTCCACTTTCTCCCACTCTGTGTGACCGAATTTTATGAAGCCACTTCCCGCATCTCGGTCCCACCAGCAGCAAGTCTGGGCTGGAAAGGAGGAACATCCACAAAGTCTTGAAAGGTATTTCAAGAACCTTTGCAGAAAAACACCCAGGGAATCACCACACTCTCAGGGGTGGGTGCAAAGGTGCTGTAAGTTGGTGTGGTTCAACTCCAGACTCAAGGGGGTTCAAATGCATCCAACACCACCTCATCTCTAAATGCCATGGGGCAGCTTTGCCTCTTGCTGAGTCCAGCTACTGCTCCCTCCTTCCACCCAACACAGGAAACTCGCTGCTGCCATGCTCCCCACAGTCTCCAGGCAAAGCAGAGTGAGGTACATACGGAAATAAAAGGGCAGGGCTGAGTAGTTATGGGCCTCCCGGTAAGCGATCAGGTTGATCTCGTGCTGCCGCTGCTGGGCCTGGAGGCGGTGCTTGGTGCGGCGGTGATGGCAAACACAACAGCAGCTGAGTATGATGATGATGGTCCACACCAGCCAAAACCCTGCAGCGGGGAGAGCAAGTGTTAGCCATTGTATGAGAGCTGCATCCAAACCCAGGAAGCCCCAAGAAGCCAATGGAGATCATCTGAAAGCCTGGACCTGAACCTGCACTGCTCTAAAGGCAGAAATATGTGTTAGGCCAGGAGGCTTCAACATGGACCTTCCTGCCTGTGTGGGACACGGCTACTCCAACAGCCTTGCCAGAATTGGACAACACTGAACACACTCTAGTACAGTGTAGATCATGTTCAATAGGTACAACTCTGGAGAAGAACAAAATATGGAGACAGGGCTCCCCCCCTCCATTGCTCCTACCCTTTGGTTACCATTTCTTCCAGCCAAAAATGAGCAGAGCTGTGAATAGCATTGAACTTGCCTCCCACAGCCACTTTGGTTTGAAAATAACAATCAAGACACAAAAGACACTCTGCAGACTGACCACAGAAGAAGAGAAAAACCCCAAGCACTATGTTTTGCTTTTGTTTGCACTGCTCTTTAATTTCCAGCCCAAATCCTTCATTGTTATGTTTAACAAAAACATACTCTTTTTTCATAAATGTCTCAAAATATTTTTAAAACTTATTTTTGTACTCAATGTCTTAAATTACCCAAAATTAAATTAAACTAGCCTTCCTCTCTGAATCCTCAAGAAACCTAACTTCTGCTCTGTTTGTGGTCATGGCTGGTTTCTGTGCACAGTTGTACCATATGTACACTGCTCCTTAAAAGGAATTTTAGAAGACCACTTCCTGAATTTTACTCACGCCCTCGGACATGTGGAATAACTCTTCCTTTCCATGAATTTCTCACTTACATGCACTACAAAATGTTTCCGAGACACACTTCAAAAAGCTGGAACATTCACTCCAGATTAGGCTTTTGTCTCCTGCAACTGCAGCCCACAGCTTGACCTGCCCCAGTGTCTGTAAGCTCTATCTTTTTTAAGCTCAATTTTTGCATCTGAAGATAGTGGGAGAGCTCTTCCTTTAGAAACACGTAGTCGTGGCAGCCACTCCTCACTAGAGATCACAACACTGTTTTTCTTTCTGTAACACCTCTGCCACTCTTCACTATCCCAAACAGTCAAAACGGAGATTCCTAATGCTACAGCCCATTTTCAGGAAGGCCAGGCTATCCTGTGGTATCAAACTGCTCTTCTCTCCCCACTAAAAACCTCTAGTCACACCTTCACAATACCTTGATGGTTCCAGCACCCCCTGCTGTGTTTGCAAATGTTTTCTCTGCTAAGAGCTAGGTGGGGAAAGGTGAACAGTTTAGGAATTTGAAGAATGAAAGCAGTATTGCTCTGGCTCAGGACAAAGTGCAATGGATCCCTATCACCCATCTCACAGACCTGCACTGGGCTGTTTGTAGGTGAACTGCATCATGCCATATCGTGTCTCTGAGCATTCTGAGTGGGGACTTTCACCTCCCTGTGTTGTAACCTGAATTCCTCATGTATTTTGGCACAACAAACTGAAATTTCTCTCTGTCTTGTGCAATCTATTTCCCTAATCAACTGGAACCTGCCTTACCATCAAACTTATCAAAACCTGCCATCAAATGAAGGTGTTACATATTCCCCCCCCCTCCTTTTTTTTTCTTGGCTGGAAATGAAGGTTCTGGGGTAGTTTCTCTTGCCAGCCCACTCAGCTGTACCAAGACGACCAGAGAGGAGACTGTGATCTTCACTCCAGAGAAGCAAATGACAAAGTATTCAAGATGCTCTTTGCACTTCCCAAACCAAAATGAGAATGTGGCCACTTCGCTCCAAATACCCTGTTTCTAAAAAAAGCTTTTTTATATAAACAAAAAGGATTGGTCCAGTCCACCCTTCGCTCCAAAGCCAAACATTCGCAACCATTTCTGTAGCCTCTACCACTACCAAAATCTTGGTATACAAATACAATACTTTAGCTGTCTCACAGTTTGAAGACTCTCACCAATAAAAACACTGTATTTCTCGCTAAGAGACAGTCCCTTGGCTCTTGCTTGCTGAGGAAGCAAGAATGCACTCATCAAAAGCAGGTCATTGGCACAGCATGCCACCATGCACAGAGGCAGGCCTGCAGTTCATCTTCTAAGTACTCCTTATTTTCGAAGAGCAGTGATCATGAGTTCAATAACAATGGAAAATTACACCCAGCTATCCAGGGATTTTAGCTACAGTTATGAAAACAGATGCTTTTTAACACATTTGATCATGTCCTTTCCCAAGGAGTCCAGATACAATGGTAGCAAGCAGCACTTAGTTAGTTAAGATGTCCTGGAGAACTGCCACTGTTAAGCAATCTCAGCTGTAGCAGCCAAATATTTCTGCAGGGAATAACTGCTCCCACCCAAGCCTGCATCCAGAAGATTAAAAAAGTATTTCTTTAGAAAACTTCTCTACCCGTTCCAAAAAAGAATCCCAAAGTGCTTTGCACACAAACCAATGCACAAGCTCAGAGTAGGGGTCAGAGTAAGCGCAGCCATTCCTGGGAAGAGGTGTGGCAACACTGTTAACAACATGCAGTAACAACATACAACATCTTAGGATAATAAATTAATGTTGGATCCTACTGAAACCACAGGTGGCATTTAAGTAAACACACCATAATTCAGTGGATTGCAATTTGGCCTCGGTGCCAGGAACACCACCTTCATTCTCGTGCAAAGGGTCTGTGCACGCTCACAAACGCGACTGGATGAGGTCTGTTGTTTTTCATGAGAACTTCCAGAAAAAGAACCCGCTAATACCACATTATTGCCTGGCTTCATTAACCACTGACACTTCCTAGAGCTTCTAGGAATTACTCAACCCCTGACTCAGCTTGAGCCTGGAGGACTTGCCTGGATGATCGCAGGAGATGAGCAGTGTGCGCCCACCACGGTCATTTGCTGGCCTGGCTTCTGGCATCCTCTTTAATGGCTGTGTCCCCACCTTGTCACCCAACAGCACATCTGCACCACAGGAAGGCCCCCAGTGCATTGGAAGCAAGGGGATGGGACACCCATGGGAGCTGAGGCACACGAGGGGCTCCCTGGCTGTCACTTGGGCAGAGGTGCCAGTGCTGGGAGAAGGACTGGGCACATCTCTGGTTGCAAGCCCAGCATGGTGCTGGGAGTTCAGGGCCTCCATAAAAGGCTCTACAACACTCCCTTGCCAGGAGTTTGGGCACAGCTGCAGCTTTGGCTGCAGAAAAACTGCAAAAGCCTAGCAAATATATAGTACGGTCATTTATTTGGAATAAAGCTATGCTCCAAGGCCAAGTGCAATTGTAAATATTATGTCTAAAAGTATAGAGTGAACAGTGAAGATGTTCATGGCTGAGCTGTGCATTTGTACACCTGGTGAGGCTTGGCTTCAAACCAGCAGCAGGGAGGTGAGCCAAGCAGACCACTGGCCTGTGCTCGTTTGGCAGGAGGGGAGCTGCAAATCACCCAAAGACAGCACTACACGAGCAGGAAAGGCAGGGGCACAGCAGCAGCACATGCTAACACCTCCTTCAGGGTAAAAACAGGTACCAACTCTGCCTTGTGCTGAAAATGGGTAAAATGTACAGAGGCAACTGATGTTTGGCACAAAAAAGCCTCTAAAAACCAAGTAAAACTGAGCTTCTGGTTGTCTTCCATGTCGTCAAAAGCCTTCACTGTTGCCAAAAGCCTTCCTCATGCTCTTCAAGATGTACCTTCTTCCCAAAGGGATACGAGGTGCTTTTCAGCAGCATTGTGTTGAGCTACTGCTGCAGTCACTGGAAAGGAAAAAAGGTTGGGAGACACATCCTGAGCCAAATTTGCCATTAAATGTCTGATTTGAGGGTATTTTCCACAGCCACCTGGCAGTGACCACTGGGAACAAAAGCTTGGGGCAGCCGAAGGACAACACGACAGATAAAAAACAAACAGTGACTTTGGAAATACAACTTCTGATGGACAGCCTGAGCAGAAGTAAAGTACCTATCTGGAGCAAAACAGGAACCAGGAGACTAGACTTGAAAGCGATTTCAGTCTTGCTCTTGGTTTATGGAAGAGTCAGAAGTTGCAACACTCTCCAGCCCAAAAACGAGTGAGTCCCGAGAAACACTGCTGTATTTTTTGTTAAATTCACTGGTGATGCCTATAGGTGGATAATGATGCAAGCAAAGGTGAAACAGACACAGCCAAGGAGTTGATTATTGCCAAGAGATTTCCCTGCCAGAGCACCAAAACCTTTCATGAAAGTAAAGCAAGCAGCACCAATCTCTTACCCAGCATCTGACAGTCTCAGAGCTGTAAGCCTGACACAAGCACCAAGCTCAGGAAGTCAGAATGGGAGCTGCAGAAACATCTGGGACCAGAATTAGCTCCCATGAAAGCCATCTCTCACAGCCAGAGGTAATACTGAAGAAAGAGAAGGCTGCTACATTAACAGCATTCTTGGGAAAGGGAGCCCCATCACATGGCCATGCACCAGAGATGCTTCCTACCAGCTGTGAAAGAACATGCTTAAAGCTTAAAGAAAACCCTTTCTAGGACACCAACCATAGTTTTGCTCAAACTTCAAAATAAGTAAGAATAAAACAGTTTAAGAATTAAAAAACCAGAGCACTCCTTCCCATGGAAAAGGAGGGAGTGATGTTTGCTTTGATGCTGTACTGTATTTGTTGCCTGGGATGTTGCCATCAACAATGCCGCTGAGGGAAGCTCCTTTTATCCTGTGCAAAATGGAAAATGTTTTCTGGAGCGTTCCAAGCGTACGAACAGAGAAATTTGCCCCCAAGTTCATGGTAAACTTGGGCAAATGCCATGGCTCTGTTGGCAGGAAATCCCCTAAAAGCAAGCCAAAACATACTGCAAAGTGCCTTTGGGTCTGCCTGACAAGCATCTGGGTAATAGCTTTGGCTCCATGAGAGCTGGTTCTGAACAGGAGAAGTGGGACACTTTCACTGACTAAAAAGTGTCCCAAATGATGGCCTCACAGTCAGTCATGGCTGGAAAAAAATTGTCTTTCACAGGGCCAACACTTTAATGAAAAAGGGAAGAGAAATTTACTTGGTACCACAACCTGGATGCCCTTGGGTTTAATCGTGCCCTTTGACAGAGAGGTCACATTGTCTCCTGCCACTGCAGGCATGAGCCTGCATGAGCCAACACTGCTGCTCAAGAATGCCAGGTGAAGGATCCAGGCCATAGGCCCATGAACATTTTAAGAAGGACTAAAAGAAGCCGCTGAATGACGCGATCCTCTCCTGCCTGTCTCAACCATACCTCCCGCTGCTTCCTCCACCTCTTCTTGTGCCAGCACAAAGTTGTGCGCAACTGTGGTTTGAACTGGTTTGAGGGAACCAGAACAGGTTGAAACTCGTTTGGCAAACACAGCAGCAGCAGCAAGAGAAAGACTGTGACCTTCAGTGACAGTTTTATGTTAGTTTAAGTAATTAGAACTGCAGTCCCAGCCTGACCTCACGCAGGAAAAAGTTACTGAATATTTGTAGAGTACAATGGCAAAAGAAAAAAGCTGAAGACATCTCCAACTCCTGCGTGCTTGCTCCCAGACTGGTAACAAAAGAAGATGCAAAAGTTAACTGCGACTGGTTTCTAGTTTTCCAAATAGTGTCCACTATATATGGTACACCCACTGCAATGAGGTAAGATGGAAAAACACAAGTTTCAGAAAAATCCTTTGCCTATCTTGCAGTGAAAGACAACTTGAGGCAGTAAATCTGCAGACACTTTTTATGCCTCTCTCCTAGGGAGGGAGCCTTGCAAGGGCAATTATTCCCATGCTCCAGATGAGACATTTCTAAGTCCAGTTCCTCCCAAGAGATCTGTGTTGGTAAAAATGCATGTTGAACAATAGTCTAACAGAGACCAGAGTGGAACATCCAGCTGAGACCATGTCCTGAACGTCTGTGAACAACAGATCTGGGTAGCTGGTGAGAAGCTGGGTTGGAGGTACGTAGGGCAGGGGGTGAAACAGCATCAGGAAGTTCTCTTGCCTTTCCATGCTGTTTAACACAACTCAGCTGAAAGCAGCCACACAGGTCAAAAGTCAGTATCTGCACAGCCAGGCTATGCCAGACAGCTTGCCTTCTGCTTTGGATCTGGGAATTTTACTGAGCCAGACCAAAACAAACGTAAGGTGATTTGGCTGTCTGGATTAGGCTACAAGAAGTCCAAGGAAATCAGGAAATAACTCCCTCAGTGACCCTATTTATGATGAGTTTCTGTGTGGTTGAGACATCTGTTGTTTGCCCTATACTGTCGGTGAGGCTTTGCCATAGCAGGGTTATCGCTGCAGCACAGCTGAGGAGGAACAGCTGAAGGGAAAGTTTGAGACACCCAGGAAAGAGAAGCAAGTACAACCACACAGAAGGCTGGGTGAAAGGCAAGGAACAGCAAAAATCTGTCTTTGGAAAAGGATGTGGGATAACACAACACGGGGGAAGGATGAAAATGTGGGACTGGTGCATTGTTTGACTGAGTGTTTTGCAGACTGCAGCAAAGTCTTGGACATGAATTCCTAATATAAAGCTGACCTCCTGGAATATGTACGTGGTACAGCAGTTGCTTTAGTTTTAGCAACTAACCGGATCCTTGCCAGAATTTTCTGGCAGCATGCTTTTTGGGAAAAGAGCTGTCTAGTGATTCCAAGGGGAAGCGTGCAGAGATGAGCAGAATGTTCAAAATCAGCAAAAACATTGACTGTGCTGCTTGCAAACAGAACATTTTTTCCTGTACAATCCTTCCACTAGGACCTAAACAGTCAAGATCTTTTTCCTTTTCTTTCTTTCAGAAAGAGGAGCTCAGTACCCCTGCTAAAAAAGACAGTGAAACAAAACAGGCACAAGCAATATATGAACACTTACTCACTGCCAATGCTGGGTTGCTGTGCAGTACCTAAATGACCCAAGACCAGCTAAGCCCTCAAACTTTGAAATCCTACAACGTTTTGCAAGCAGTGAGCAGCTGCCTGTTTCCAAGCTCCATGATTCCTGAGGCACAGTGTACTATTTTTCCAACCACACAATGAAATATACTTTCTACAGCTTTGCTTGCTGTCTTGAGAGCCTCTGGAATCACTTAATGATTCCAAAGGCAAGGAGAGACACAAGGATGGATGTCAGGAGATCTGGATTTAGTTTTCAGTCCACATTATACCCTTAAACCTGGGAAAATCCAGAACCTCTGAGCCTTACTTCTTAACGTGCAAAACACAGGAACATTCCTCGATTACCTTCTCTCCTGTATTTTGAAAAGTGGTATTTTGGAATGTTTAAGCAATAAGACACCTGTCAGGCCTGGGAAAAGGCCAACATTTGAAAACTCCAGCAAATCACAATCACACCACAGAGACTCAAATAAAAACTGCTAGGAAGCAAAATCCAGTGGCTGCTGCGATTCTTCCCCTTGGGGACCATGAATTCTCTGGGGAGCCCAAGTAAATTGTTCAATTAAAATGCTGACCCAGCTCATCCACCATCCAAACATCTTTCCCTGTGTGAGGAAATGCAACAGTAAAGTAAATTTTTCCATTTTATTTTTTATTATTATGTTCCAAGAAAATTAAAAGACTTAATGCAGTTTTCCCCCCACCATGGTACCAGCTACCAAGCTTGAGTTAAGAACTAATTAGACCTTTACATAGTTATTAGACCTTTATCTATAAATCTGTATATAGTTTTATTATTTGGCAACACAGCACTGGGGTTTTTTTTAATAAGAGATGGGTGGGGAATCTGAACTGGGCTGTTATCTAATTTTAAACATGGGCTGTCCACCTGCTTGGCATATCATATTCTCCGTTCCTCTACTCCACCCCTTAACAAAATAATACCTTGATTTTACATCCTATTCCATTGCCCGCAACAACTGGTTTAAAAACACCACAAGCCTAGAATTGCTGAGATCAGCCATTTTCAAAGACAAACTTCCCTCAAATTCCAAAACAGGGAAAAAGGTCCTTTTTACAGGAAAAATTCCAAGTGGCCACAAAACAGGATCACGTTTCAGAAAGCATGTCCAGCAAAGACAGACCAGTTTTCTTTTCCATTTCAAATGCCACCCTCCTCTGCTTCTTCTTCCCACAAAGCTGTGGTGGTAAATAAGTCCAGGATTTAATTCAACAGGACTAGCAAAGAAGGTCTATTTTCAGGCACACAAAAGTACCAGTGGTCTGAGAAGGTTGAGAGAAGCAAAAACTTCTCAAAAGCTACTTCAGTACATGCATACACAAGTTAAAATGAAAACAGAACAACCATGAAGCCATGCTTAAAAGGTGCTGCTATGTTAACTGTTCATTAACCAGAAGTTATTACTAACTTTTAAAAAGCTAATCTATTCTCAAGCATGTAAAGCTGTTGCTCTCCACTGCTCATACTAAGACTATTTACATTTACTATCACCACTTTTCACCTTGAAGGCCTTCAGAGACCCTCACCATATGTACCTATCAAAGATACTCTGCAACTCCTGAGCAGCAGCTAAGCTCACAAGCTCTACAATATGGGCTTACTTTTAAAGGACATGCTCCCTATATGACTCCTTCCCATCCAAAAGAAACTTTTCTCCTACCACACATAATGGCAAAGCAAGCTTTGAAAACATGAACTGATTTTAAATCAATGCTGGATGTTTGCCTGAATTTGCAGAAAGCCTAGAAGACAGGTCTCATGTTTGAATTATTCCCCTCCTCTTGGTGTGGTACACGATGGTCTCCGTGACGCAGAAGGAATGTGAACACACAGAAACCTGTCTCTCCTGAGGAATCATCCAGCAGTGTGTGTGACCAACACGCTTATTCCATGATCTCACTGTGATGTGGGCACCTGCTCTAAAAAGAAGCCTTTAAATTCTGCCTCCTTCTAACAAAATCTGGTTTTATCTTCCAAGAACTTTTATGATGCAACCAGGCACTGCCAAGTATAAAAGTCTGTGCCATATTGAGAGCACAAAGACAGCTAAACCATCCCATTAAAATGGCAGGGGGCTATTGCTTGGACCAGACTGTTCGTATGCAATTCAACTACGCCTCTCCTTCAAGATGTCCATGGGAGAAACATGGTGACCATGCCACCAGCCCCAGTGTGCAGCTGCACTCCACGCTGCTGCTCAATTTAGATCCTGCTTGCCATGGAGCCTGTAAGCCCTTGCACACATGCATCTTCCTCTACATTCCAACCCACACAAACTCAAATCTGGGTTTGACCTTCCCCACTTTCCCCTGTCCATCCATCCCCCTCTAGTCTGAACAAATTCCTGTCATCTGTCCTGCCTGTGCTGCTGACTGCTACAGTATGATCCAGGCAGTCCAATATATTCATGTCTGCTTCTCAGCCTGCTACAGTCCATGGAGCTGCCTCCTGGCCCCCTGTCCTGAATTGTTTCTTGAACTGTTTGGACATTTTGGAAAATAAGTCTGCTGCAAAGGTCTGCACTACATTAAAATCCTGCCATTTTGACACAGCCAGCCACTGGAATCTGAGCACAGTGTGTCTTGAAGATGCTTACTATAGAGTCCTGTTTAGTTTATGACCACATCCTCCATTCACTGGCTAATTTGAGAAGTAAAAGCATGTTTCTAGAGTAAAGGATGAAGTGTAAGCTATTCTTGTCCTTGGATCCAGGTTAAGTGACAGTCTTTGTATGTATAACACATTTCCACACACAAGCTACTTAGGGAAAGTGAAACTGTGGGCACAACAGAGGTATTAAGTAGAAAGCACAGTTGCATAAAAACTAGAAGATACCACTGGGTGTGGTAAGAAAGTATCTCCAGTCTCAAATGTAGGGGTACAATGTTCAGAGTGCCACATTTCCAAATTCCAGGAGCAGAGATGCCCTCCTAGCCTAGGTTCAGGGCAGTACAACAGCACAACATCAGTGTTCAACCTTTTGTGGTCCTCCTTGAGAAAGAAGGCACCATCACACCAAACAAGCTGAAGTTTTCTTTTAAAATTCAGCATTTATTACTTTCTTATGCTTTCAACTTTCCATTCTGCCATATATCTTTATCAGGTTTTGCTGACCACCTGCTTTGACCTGCCTGCTGCCGTCTAAGGGGACTCAGCAGGTACAGTCACTCAACCATTCACTGAAAACTTCGGTATTTTAAAATCCCACATTTTGGCAAAGAGGAGATAAAAGGGGTTGCAATGGGCAATGTGTGTTTCTCACAGCACAGCATTCAGCCACTGCAAACCCACAGGATTTACCCAAGACTCTCTCTAGGCAAGGACTCCAAACACAGTGACTCCTGAAGAGAATAAGCACCCTGGCCCTCCTCTTTGAAAGGACATCTTTTAAAAAATATACCAGATTTGAACTGTTGTGCTTGCCAAGAACTAAACCAACAAGATGAAAGACACTGAATTAATTCCCTGCTTGAGTGTGTCAAGCTCTAGTGTTGTGTGTATGGCATTTCTCCCTCAAGCTGGTTTCCTCACTCCTGTATAATGTTGAGTACCCAAATCAGTGAGAAGAGCAAACAACAGTGGCAAGATGACCCATTACTCCTGAGAAAGCACCCACTGTGACAACCCTATTTCCTTGTGTATCACATCAGCTCCAGATTGTGTTGCAGTGAAATGCAATGGCAACACACAACAAGGGCTGAATACAAAACCCCACGGGACACAAGCCAGACCTGTAGTAAGGTATGAGAGCCATGCAGATTAGGAAGGGAAGCCATACAAAACGGAAGGACTTACACCAGAGTTCATAGTAGTAGTTGCAACACTGGGATTGTCCACAACAGTGGCCCGTTTCACATATGTAACTTTGATTGTTGACACCCATGCAGGTTTCCTTGTCCTAAAATTAAACAGACACACTTTTAAGATGCTTTGTCAGTATCTTTTGGAAATGTTTGACTCAATGATCTGCAAGCATGTGAAAAGTACAGGTTATGGTCTTTGGAAACTCTAAAATACCTAAGGAGGTTAAAAAACATCTAAGGACCACCAAAAACCACAAAGGACCATTCAGAAGAAAATCCCCATATCCATATCTCCAAACCCATGAGTTACACTGCTTTAGCATCTAGTCAGCGCTGTTGTCTCATCATCCCTCTCCTTTTCCATTAAAAGTTACCACATTTTGGAGCCAGGCATTCTCTTAAAAGAAGAGATGACATTTGTTCCACATTGTACACAACATCACTGTATTACTGGGGCTGAATGCCAAGTAGAGGAAAAGCATTCATAAAGGGAACGTTGTAATTTGAGAAAAGACTGCTTGGATTCATTTAGATCTAAATGATAATTACAATATGTTCCTGCAAGATTCCAATCTAAAATGATTCCTTCATATTATTAAAGTAAGATCAGCATTCCTGTAAAACTTCTTCCTGGAACAGCAAAGTAGTCCAGGAGCAGAGCCAAATCAGCTGTAGCATATCACCCAGCAGGTTCTCAAGACACCTAACATGGAAAAGGTCTATGGTGTGAGGCCTCAGCTCCCCACATGGTGCACCACTTCCCAGAAGTCCATGTTTTCCTGCTAGTCTGACAACATGGCTGGGAAAAAGTACGAAACACAAGAAAACAGAAGCATTTTACAGGCTGTGGTTTGTACATCCTCTAATAGGTGTTGGGGCAACCTAGGAGTTCAAAGAACAATACAGAGTTTAAGACACAAACAAATCTTAATTAAAACCACAGTAACAAAGCTTTTATTTTTACTTTCTTTCACCTGAAATTTCTTATAAGGAAAAGAAAATGTGGGTAGGCTTATACTGAAAGCTGTGTTGAAAAAAATAATTTTGAAAGTACCGACCCACTAAAGAACAATAAAACCCCATCAGCAGGCTACAGGGATGCACATCTGTGGATCCCAACACTGGCTGAACAGCACCATTCTTCTCTTTTGTGTGAGTGCACCATGGCCACACTTCCCACAAACCTCTATGGAGCCACCACACATGCAAAATACCAAGTGCTTTTCAAACGTCGAACCACCTCACTGAAGAAGTAACGTGAGGCAGCAGCTTCAATGCGTAAGAGTCCTGCACTAAATTTTCAGTATATTTGGGGACCTGGAGGAACACCAACACTTCCCCACCATGCAGCACCCCAGATGGAGCCACACTGCCCCAACACAGGTCTCTCACCTGAGCACCCAAATTACAGCAGCAACATAACTTCTAAAAGCAGAACAACCTCCTGCCACCTGACACTCAACAGGAAAGATCCCTCATTGCTTCTTTTCTCCTAAGAACTCACACCAACTTTTGAAAGGGTTTTGATCAAGTGAGGGCAAAATTCAGCAAACACAACACAGCATACGATGTACTGCTTCCCCTCCTTCCATGCATATAATGATTTCCACAAAAGGCTCTAAAAAGCACCTTTAAAACTCACCTACAGAGGCAACAAGCCGGAGGGGTACCTGCCTCTATTTTTCAGGAAGAGAAGAACATTTTGCTGGACAGACCAGTCCAACTACTACAGGCAGCTAAAGCAAACATTTAGTTCTTGAGATGTTGCATGTTAACAGTAGAAACACCATTTTCCTATACAGTAAGGAGGTGTTTCCATCTCTAACTGCAGAGGCTGGTGGCAACTTTTAGGAGACCTTGCTGAGCAGGCACAGCATTTTCTGCTTCAAGCACACTATTCATTCCAAAAACTGTAATTTTAGCCAGCAAAAGAACTAGAAATAGGACACATCTATTCTCTTATCTGTTCTTATTAGTTTATTTACATTTTTCCTCATTTTTGTTGGCCTTGCAGAGCTAATCTTACTGATGAACAGCATAGATTTTGGCTCTCATAGGAAGAGAATTGAGAAATTAAGACGCCATTGCAAAACTGCAACCCTGATGATAATGCTCAAGTCAGAGAACAGCTGGCTGAGGTTTGTGGTTGTGACACATGAAGATCAACGTGACCTGTTGAACCAGCAAATGAATCACATGGAGCTGGTGAAAAACCAGATTCTCACAGTGCCATTTCATGATCTCCTCTGCAACACCACACTTGATCCATCCTTGACCACTTCTGGTTTACTTCCCAAAAATTTCATCCATTCAAGTGTTGCCTCCTTCAAAGAGTAGCAATAAGGAACAAATCAGTGTCTTTGGGCAGCAGCAACTTTTAACATCTTCAACTATATTTTTCCCACTTTAAAAACTTGCAGCCGTCCTGATTTCAGAGACTTTCATCACACCATCTTTTTAGCTGAACTTACAGCCTCCCTCTTGCCAACCTCATTATACTTGAAACAACCTTTCCACACATGCTTATGTGCAGGGTTGCTCCTTGTCAACCCAGCTGGCCAACAGGTGTGTCAGTACACGCTCAACAGAGGATCCTGAGCAGCTATGGTGATATTCTGCAGGTTGTTCCTGGAGATCAAGTCTCAGGCAACATCCTGCTTCCCATCTAGAGCAGAGTTTAAATCTTACTGTCCAGAGCTTCTTTACACACTGACTAAGAAAAATGTTCTTCCTTGCTAATGCACCTGTGCTTGTACTTTCAAATAGTCTCATAGTTGGCTTTCAGCTCCCACAGTTCAGAACAGCCAGGGGTTTTAAAGTCCTTGCAGTGCTGACCACCAGTCATGCTCCTCAAAGTACAAGCAGCTCATTTTGGAGCCTTTCTCCAGCCCTCTGCCAGCCCACCACCCAATAGGCTTTTGGGAACATGGAGTTGTCAGTCTTGGGGGCCACATGTCAGGCTCAGAACTGTCACCCGTGTTTCCAAACAGTTTCACAGAATCAAGGAATAATTTGGTTTGGAAAGGATCCCAGCAGGTCACATGGTCAAACTACTGCACAGAGCATGGCTACCTCCAACACTGGGTTACGCAGCCTGGCACAGGGAAAGAGATAAAAGGTAAAGGCAACAGATCTTCAGAAATAAAAGTCTACTAGGGAAAGATTCCGGCACAAGGAGAGCATTGTTTTGGGATATGTTACAGGTGACCCCTTTGGAACAAGTGTTTCAGTCTCCTTTCCCCTTTTAAGTCAAGACTCATTTCTGTGAAAAGCTGAGCCACTGTACAGTTTGCTCCTTTTCTGCAAGTCAAGGAAAAGGTTATACAGAGCCACCCCGGCCACGACAGAGACTGACATTCTTTGTTACGAAATTTCTACCTATTTCCAAGCTCTTTGATCTGGCTCCACTTTCTATTTAAATCCCAGGCTGCACTTTTCATACCAGCAGCATTTTATTATTTCTACTTCCTTCTCCCGTGCATTCTTTGTGTCATAGGCTGCCAAACTAACTACCCAAGGCATATCAGCAATACAGTTATCTAGAGTCTAAATGTCTCCCGGAAACAATGGCCCAAGTGCTGGTGCTATGAAAGCATACCATTTCCTCTCTCACACTAAGAGCTATAGACACATAGACACAAGGCACAGGGCTGAAAGAGTAATTTCATAGGTAAGAAAAAAATATATGGAGGAAAAAACTCTCACGGAAGCAAAGTTGGAGCACCCATATTTTACTGGCCTGCCTTTGTGTTTAATTTCCATTGCAAGCAGCACTTGTAATGGTAATTTTTAATCGTTCTTAGCAGTATGGAGTTTTTATTGAACTATTACAGAGGGTTTTGGAGGTTTTTTTAGGTAGCCTTATGAAAACAAGGAAGGGGGAGGGCTTCTTTCCAAAAGCACTTTCTTCCCCAATAGCCAGTGGCTATTACATTCCAGAGTGGGCTTCCCTGCTGAAGGAGTCTTGTTTTCTTGTTGTCCAGGCAAGCAAGCACATCCCTCCCCACCAGCCTTTGTTCAGCTAACTGCAGATGCCTCCAGGCAGGATTACTAAGCAGGATCTACATGGGTCTGCTCTCAAAGAGCATTCGACTCCATTAGAGCAGAATAGTCTTGTTCAACAACTAAGAAGCCACAACATGCCATCCATTATCTCCCACCTGCAAAGCCTAGGAGATTCCCAGGTCATTCCAAGGGATTCACTTTGTCCTGTAAATCAGCATGTACCCTAGGCTGCATGTGCATCACTGCCTCCGTGGTATCATCTTAAGAGCTGGTCTGAGATACTGGAATCACTCAGTCCCTGACACACAAGAAGCCAGGAGCTTTTGGGAGAACACTCTGCGTGCATGGAGCCTGTGTTCCCTCCCAGCCCAGTCCAACAGAAACCATTTGGCACATGTGGTACAGGCTCCCTGTCATGAAAAGGAGCTGAGCTGGGAAGACCTCATCTGGTGCATTTTGAGTCTCTTTATATTAAGATGCGGCATTTTGGATTAGTTTTCACATGTCATAAAACTTTAAAAAGTAACATTGAATAAAAATAGGATTCTTTTTTTGCTTATTTTCTTGTTGATATTTGGCATTTGTGATAAACCCACAACCATACTGGCAACTCTACAACTCTGCCAGGAGCACACTTTTGCTGTCAAGTGATTTTACAAATAATGCTTAAAATATCCAGCAGTGGTACATATAAGAGAACTCAGGGCAGTGCTGTATGTTGTCACATCTGAAACCACAGTAAACAGTAATGTCAGTACCACGGAAAAAAGCCAATTATTCTCTTCACCTTCCAGTTTACTGGAGGTATATGTGACAAATTAAAGGTCAAAATCTGGGGCACAATCAAGACAAGAGGCATTCATGAAGGTCTGTAGGTTGAATGAGCTGCTCCTCACTGCAAGGAAGGATGGAACAGACCTCCTTAGTAAATGGCTGGGTTTAATAGCTGTAAATCTGTTAGGATTTATTGCATCTGAAGCCAATGCTGGAAATGAAGGGAAATAACTGATTGACAGTGGAGTTCCATCACAGTAAAAGGATCAAGGCACTTCACTCTTTTCTACTCTCAAAAGTCAGCAGTTAGCCTAGGCACGTACTGTTGCTAAGTCAGAAGGGAGAAAGATGAAGATGAGCAAATTCCAGGCTATCGTGGCTGTTTTCCAAGCTGAAAATTAAGATGTGCAACTGCAGCAACAAACACCACAGCCCACGCTCAGAAGTGCATAGTTGGCAGCTAACCACCTACAAAAGTTGACTCCACAGTTGGCATTAATCAGGTAACCAAAACCAGCAGTGGCCAGTATCACGAAATCTAATAACCATTTTAGCTTTTTGCTCTCTCTCCTCTTTCCACAGAAATCCAGCCTCCATTACCCTAAATATGAGCACCTTTATATGGCCTCTGCCAGAGTATCCATTCATCCTAACCCTGGTAATACCCTGGGAAACACTTGGAAATGTGACTTGCATTTACTTACAGCAATTTATAGGCTATTCATGTTTCCTAGGATAGCCAGTTTTTTAGACCTACTCTAATTCCCTAATTTCTCCAAACTCCACTACAGCATTTGTCAAGGCACTATGCAGCAAATTACTATTTTAACTGGAAGAGATGGAGAATAACAACAGGATGACAGGGGTGAGTAAAGGACTGAATAAGAGGCACGCAGACAGAGGGACTCAGAGAAAGCCCAGCAACAGGATGAAGAGAGACTGCCAAAATGGCATCTGCTGAAGGGCAAGATACAACTGGTTTTAACAGGACCTGGGCTTAACTTGTGACCACTCCAGACCTTCTGGTTTCACAGCTCTCATAGGACTTTGGTAATAAGCATCTATTTAATAATAAATAAAAATCCTGACCTAGTTATTTCACTAATCTCATTACCTGCAGGCAGCAGTCCCTTGCTCTCAGTACCCAGTCACACCCATAACAACAAGCAAGATGGATCTAAGCAAGAGACACTACCTTCAGAAAAATATATTAAAGTATGTATTCTGAGTAACTCACAGTCAGTATTTGAACCACACATATTCTTTAAGCATTCTGAGTAACAGAATGGAAGTGGTTGTCAATATATTAAATATGTCAGAAGCAATTATTTGATATCCACTATTTATTAGTACCCACTTGGCTGTTACTCAATCTCACACATCAGACTATCACTAGTGTTGGTTAGCCAAGTGCATCAGCAACAGCTCATGGGAATGCAAACACAAAGCTACCAAAGAAAATTATCTCTGCCAGATAAGGCACTCAAGTGGTAGTAAGTTAAAATTGCTACTTAAAATACTAGAACGCCAAATCTTGCCACAGGGTTTACTACAATTCCTGGTTTGCCAGCATCCCCCCAGTTCCTAATCAAAGTTAATCTTAAATAAAACCTCACTAGATCCTTTCAGAGAAGGACAGCAGGTGGGATCACAGTAAGGACAGGCAGAACTGCTGGGGAACCCTGGATCACCAGGGCAGCTCAGGACCCACCGATACCAGTGTGGCTGAGCCTGCACTAAAGTCTCCAGACATCTCCTGTCTTCACAAACATTACACCTGTTAGTCCTTTGTAACATAAAAGCAAAAATCCACCATCTGAGCAAGTGTCATGTCTTTGGTGGGTTCAGTTTAGCAAAACCACGTAAGACTGCCAAAGATGAAAGGGGCTTTGACTGCTGGGAGTTACTGGAACCTGTGCCAGGCCCTGCCAGCACAACAGGGGATAGATTCCTGTAAGCCTGCCTTATGACAGACAGCTGAGGCCAGGCAATAAATTAAGTCTGGATGCTTCTTCTTAAGTCATCCACCACAAATTTTGTTTTGCTGAATGTGGGGAAAAAGAAGTGTAATGAGTGCAAATATCCAAATACTTAAAAGTATAATAAGTGGGGGAGGAATGATGCCTCTGAGATGTCTCAGGCACAATAATGATCTCCAAAATGGGAATTCTAATCCACAACATTTATTGCTTCACTAATGCCAGCATCAGGAGAATTATATTTAGATCACCATGATTAATCAGCCACAGCAGACCCATCCTCACCCCCAGCGGATGCAGAACCTCCAAGGTTTCATTAACCTTTATCTGAGGAACAAATTGGTTTGTTGCATCCATTTATCCTGAAGAAATACTCCAACTATATTTAAAGGGACACTATCCTTTCACAGATCATGGACACTTCGACATATTTCAGTAAGAGATGGTTTCATTTTTGTTTATTGCAAGTTTCACTTTCAGACTTCAAGAACTACACATTGGTGTTTTAAGCACCATGTGACTGTTTACTTCCTCACCCCTTGCTAGAAGCTTCCCAGCTGTAGTCCTCAGCCCTCTCACATTACAGATACACACTTCTAGGAAATTACAGCTTTGAGGAGGCTGTCTTGCATTTTGTTGGTTTAAACCACCAACAGAGGACCATGCTGAAAACCTCAAGCAGTTAAAATTAAAACTGAAAACGTTAGAAATCCAACATCTTAACCTTTTTTCCTTTTTTTTTTTTTCATTTATGCAGTGAACTAGGTGAATGTGTTCAAGCTTCCACCTCCAACTTTAGGAGGAAATGCTCATTTAAAACTGAAAGCAGAGATCCTCTACAATCATGTTTCCTTGGATGGGAGCTTTAAACACCCACACTGCACTGATGTCAGATAGTGCTGACCTAGCTTTTTAGACATTTAAATATCCACACTGCACCAATGAAAAATCCCAGAATCAACCAAACACCTTCTTTTTACCAGGTGTTCAGCAGTCCATCTGCAATGCTACAATGCTGCTGGCTCCCAAATAAGAAATGAAGGCAGATCCAGGGAAAGCAGCTGTTCAGTGCAGTCATGGGGTACACAAGGGGTGCTGGTCCTGGGGAGCCAAAGATCTCACTCTGATCCTTCCATCCTTGTCACACAGCTCACGGGAGGACATCCCACTCAGCACCTCTTCCCTGAGCCTGCAGCCCAGGATCAGCATCCCTTGTGTTGAGTGAGAACAACAAAGGGCATCCCAGACAGCCAAGTGTTTACAGTCCGAATGCATGGAGTATAATCCAAGAGACAATGGAGGTGATGAGATGTTCCTGAATTCCTCCCACACTTTCAATTAAACAGCACCGTTCAGTATCAACCCTTGGAAAAAGAAATTTCTGCATAGTATATGCATGCAGGACACAATCACAATACTTAGATTTAATTTTTTCAAGACTAAAAATGATTAAAACTGAGAAAAGTTCAAACAGCTCTTTCCCACTATATTCTTTATCAGTGGATAAAAATAGTCAAGAGCTTTGCTCTCGTGTTCTTGAGGCAACACCTTTTTTTCCTGCTTCCTGTAAATACTTCTATCAATGCTGAAAAGTTACCAGCAGAGAAAAAGTACTATCCATCCACTGAGATAACCAGATGTTCACTGTTCCACCAAATGAAGCCAAATTACACCTAACTTCTGCTTTTACACCTTTTACTGCACCCCAACTGCATTGAACACATCTCTAAAACAAAAAGATTAATTTAAAAACAGGAACTTTAGAGAAAAACACACCCGTGAGTCTCGAGCAATCTCACCATTTGAGGCAGCTACATCTCACTGCAGTTTGAGAGTTACCTAAAACCATTCTGCCTTTGTGCCCGAATTTCTACCCCTGGTTCAGTTCCGAGTTTTTAGGGCAAGTCTCTTTGCCCTGAGTGCTAACAAGTGAACGATTATTTATAGCTATTGCACCAATCACAGAAGGTCATTGTGCTAGAGGTAGTTTCTTATGTAAAACTGTTTTCGGACGGGGGTTGGGGGTGGGGAGAGAGCTGCGTTTCACCAAAACTGCACTGATAAGGAAAAAGAAACAGCACTGTTTACTCAGCAGCGCGTTGAAGTCCTTTAGGGCTGCTAAACAACTGAAAGTAAGTAGTTTAAAACACGTTATGGTCCAATCTCGACTTTTAAATTCTAAATTAGAAACTGCAAGCAGCACTCTTGATATCATTCAATATATATTTATTGTGGATTACAGATCACAGCAGTGCTGGAAAGAGTTTACAATTGCATTCCCCTACAGACGTGCCTCCCAAACCAAAAAAAGGGGTTGCTCTCCCCAGCCTAGGAACACATAGTTGGCACCTCCTCCAGCAGAGAGCAGCTGGGCAGTTGCTACCGTTTCTCATTCCACTCGATATTACCAGCTATTAAATTATCCCAAGTTTCTTGTTCAAGCTCAAACTCTCTCAAAACAATTAAAAAATCACCAAGCTGTGGGTCACAGCATGTTGCCATTTTCCATTTGGTGACTTTTGTTAGAGATGAGACACAGACACACACACACACGCATATATATATATATATATATATATATGCCTCTTTCTGGGTTTTTTTTCTGGTTTTTTTCCGTTTTTTTTTTCTTTTAAAAAAATCCACAGTTTAACACGCAAAATAATGCCTGAACAACAAAACAGTTCAAAGTTTGGCATGTTTTTAAGCAATGCAAACGCAATTCCATTTTAAGGACTGTGGAAAGCACCCTAAAACCCAACCAACCAAAAACTGCACAGGAGCACGACACAAAGAGCGTCCCTGCCGCAAAGCCTCCAACAACAACAAGGAAGTTTCTATCCCTGGCTCACAGTTTTGCTCCTTCCTTGCTAATAAAAAAGGTCTCTCACACAACTGTCCTCCCCAATCACACGCCACGGGTGGGGAAGTGCTGATTGTACAGTTCCGTTTTGGGAAAGTCAGAAATCATTTCCTTAGAAGTGAGGGAAATAAAAATAAAAGCAGTCAGTCACATCCTCCACCTGAGCAAGAGCTCCCACCGCACTTAAGCCGGTTACCTGTCTGAGACCCAGGAGGAAAGGCATTCTGCAGGCTCATCCTCCACGCCAGCACATGGGAAGGCAGGAATTTAAAGCCCCACAGCAACCATTTCTTCATCTGCTGTGGGCAGCCCGCTCCTCCGATCCTATTTAAACCAGGGCTTCCTCAGCTGGGAATGCTAAGTAAACAGGGTCCTGGGACACTGCACGCACTCGCTGGCTCCCCCTCCTCCTCCTCCCACTCCCTGTGACATATCTCAGACGCAGCCCAGCCGGAGTGTTTGCAAGAGGGAAATGACATCAGGTCGGGCAGTTCTGAAAAAAAAAACCAAAAACCAAAAAAAAACCCACCCCAAAACCAAAAAAATCAAAACCAGAAACAACCCCCAACACAAAAACACACACACAGACCCCCCCCGACACAAACAAAAAAACCTCCAAGAAACCACCACCCAAAAAAAAAAAAAAAAAAAAAAAAAAAAAAGGCAGCCCTGAACCTTAAGACTGCTGAGTGACACCAAGCAGGTCGCTGCAAACGGGACCTGTCAGGGAGCCCAAGCAGAGCAGAAGTGCTCTCCTCCCTGCTACGGGGATGCTGCAGTGGAGAGCAGTCTATTAAAAATGTTTGTCATGAGCCAACAGCTCGGTGATGATTAAATCTCGTTAAGCAAAATAGACAGTTCATCTATTTCTGAGGAGCAAGCTAAATTTGAAGCTGCCCACTGGACAACACTGGAGCCCTAGAAGCCACCACCATGGCTTCTCCAAGTACCTCCAGACCCTGGGGACCTGGGTAGTCTTCACAGATCCAAAGCACTCCCATGCCACCTTCTGCCTGCCACCACAGCTCCACTTTTTCTGACTCACAGCACTGTTCAACTCTCAGCCCCTCCAGATAACAGCTGTCCCTCTAAAGGAACAGCAACAACTTCCCTGATTTCAGAAGGATCAGGATTGGACCCCACCAGCATCAGACAGGTGATGGGAAGAGTTTCAAATCCACCTCTCCCAAAGGAAAATCTGACTAGCCCTGTTGAAGGTTTCTCATTCTACTTGAGCTCATTTCACATTTTCATGCCAAGGGGCAATTAAGCCTTATAAACAAATTTATCATCCGGTGCCCAGGATGGCATGTCTTGTTTGTCCTCCCCCAAGCAAGGAGTACAGCAAGTTCCACAGTGGTGTAGAAGATGACACTGCAGAAGGTAATCTAAATTTAACTCCCTCTTCTACCTCCACTTTGAAAGTTCAGCAACCTCTTTTTTTTGTGCTTCTCTTTAATCAGCAGCTGTCCTCGTCTGTCGGGGGGGACGGGGACACCATCGCCACTCCCTTATGCCCCAGCAGCAGCTTCCATGGATATTTGACAGAGGACAAACTCCCCTGGCTTTTGGCCTCTTTGGCTTTGGAGCCCAGCACATTAAAATATATGACAAGGAAAGGAATATACTTTTTTCCATACTGAGTTCACTGAATGCCTTTTTTAGTAGCAGTTTTAATAATGATTTCAGTACTTCAGAAGAGAGAGAGAAATCACATAAAATTCTTGGAAATGCTAATTTGCAACAGAAGAAAAAAAATTAAAGAGGACACTAAAAAAAAAAAAGCAGAACAGACACCTCTTGCCACCCAACAGCTAGACAGCTTGCAGCAGTGTCAGAAAAAGACACATATTTTGCACATGCCAAAACCACTCAGTGACCACCACTGCTGCCTCCTCCCAGCCCAGCCCAGCCCACCCCAGAGTGGTTTCCCAAACGAGAACCCCACTGTGTGTGTCCCCTACACAACTGGACTGTGAGACTACACAGAAGCATTACTTATTTTTACACCAACTTAAAGGCACCATCTAAAAATGCTGTTTAAGGGTAAGCACATCCCTGATTTTCCTAAGAGAAAACAAGCAAGGAAGCAATTTCCTGGAAGATACAAATCATCAGCTTTAACTAGCATCAGCCAAGCAATGGGATTTTCCAGATTTTCTGCTCTTGGATCAAACAAACTCTCAAACTTTGCTTTTCCAATTCTATGGACAAACACCAGTGATATAAAAGGGTAGCTTTCTGCTTTAGTAATCTGTTCTGTGGCCTTGCGCTGGCCTTTGAAACATCCGATTTTGGCTGTTGCTATCCAGAGCTCTGGACTAGGCAGATCCCAGGGCTGAGCCAATGCAGCAGTTTCTAAATCCCTACTGTCAGAAGGAATCTAACTTTAACCACCCGCCTCTCCCCCAGCACATACTCAAAAGGCAAAGCATCATTCCAGATCTAAGACAAGTTGTGAAGGACTATCAAAAGCAGTAACTCGGCAGAAAAGCAAAAGCATCCTAATTTATGTGTGAATTTAGCAATCCTGGAAAGACTGATACAAAAAAGGTGGTTTGCAAGCAGGCATTACCACATTCGACTGCAGCAGGAGCAGCCACCCTACCCTCTCTTGCAGTCCCTGAGTGACACCGGCCAGTAACATGCTCCACACCTCTGCTATAGGCGACTATGGAAAAAACCCTGTAGAGGGACAGTAAAAAAAAAAAAGAGCTGGACAAGGTAGCTCATACCCTTATAAAATCCTAATCAATACCCTCAGAACCTTTGCAAAACACCAAGGTTCTCCTAATCATTGCAATTGCTTTGTATATACCAACTGGTATCCTTTTACCCCCTCCTCTTTTTTTAAGCTCGTAAATTCTTGCCCCAAAGCTCTGTCTGGCGGCAGTGAGTTTCAGACAGTGGTCGTGAACAAATAGTTTCTTTCATCAGGAATGAATTCACCACCTCTAATTTGACTTTCATATTATTAGCAGGTGGAAACAGAAGTCCTCATCCATCTTCTCACCCATTCATTACTCTGTACCTGTTAGCTATCTTCTTATAAAAGATATCAATCTTCCCTATCCTCTTAATGTAAAATCTTTTCCCAAAGCCTTCAGCTGCTCACTGTCCATTTCCAAAACCTTTCTAATTTTCTACTGCTCTCCGCTTGAGGGAAACCAGAGCTGAAATGATAATTATTTTAATGAAAACAAGAGTAGCTCCAAGGCAGGCTCAGCATGGATTCACTTCCTTTATACAAACCTGGAATTTAAGATCTGCAAAGGCTACACAAGAGTGCATCTATCCCAGATATAATGAACAAAACAAACACAAGTCTTCTGTTCCTCAGTAGATGACTCTCTTGAGGGCTCTGAAAAGTCAGGACTAATGTCAGGACAGATTATGGGATCTACATTAGTTTCAAAATTTGCTTGTTTAGGCAGCCACCAACCATCCTTTTTTGGTATGTCAGTGTGGATCCCACCACAGAATAATGGTGAGCAGATTTCTACTGGGAAAGAGGGAGTAGAGGCCTCTAGGCATTACCAGTCTGTAATACTGCTCCCCTGAACACGCCATCTGCCCCAAACATGATGTCAAGCAAAAGATGCTGCTCAGTACCTTCACAGGCCAACACACTGTGCCTCATGACCTCAGATATAACACATAAGTGAAGCACATGACGGAAGTTGCTTGGGCCATTTTAGAGTCGCTTTCCATGTTTGATGCAAGCAGGTCTGGAAACCAAGCAGGGTATAGTATTCATTTTGATACCCCCTGAGGAGACAGCCTGACCTTTAAGTGATCCAGTTATGATAACACGAGTGCAACAAAAATTGAAGTTGTGCATCTCAAACCTGTCAGGTTTGAAGCACGAGGCTGCTCCTAGCTGCTCCACTGTTACAGTCCTAGGCAGGGAGAGGTTTTGAACAGTAAATACGGATGATGTGTAATATCCTCTTGATTAAACTTTAATACCATAGTTCTGCAGCTACACACACAGGTTGACCATAAAATTGGAACAATTTTATCTAAATCTTTTTCCATTTGCCCCAGTGCACTCTGTTATTTTCATGTTGGTAAGGGGAGCATTTCTGGAGCACGAGCTATCCATTTTTGCTAGTCAGCTGACTAGGACTGGGACTTCACAAATCTGGCATGCACTCAAAACACAGTGTGAAAGAAGCAACCTCAAAGTCACGAAGGTGACTTTATCTTTCCCCATCCTGGAGATGGTTCTGGGAATAAAGAAAAGAAAAAGGAAAGAAACATACAGAAAGGTGTAAAAGCAGATCTCTGTTTCTCTAGAATAAGACAATATCCAGGAACAACAGGCTCCATCTGCCTTGACAGCAAATATTCTAAAGAGACTTGTTTGCTAGCAAAACTAGCATGAGACACTGGGAGATCACCAATGCTGGAACAGCAATGCCATGCTGCCTACAAACCATTTCTGTCTGCCCACCTGTGCACTTGTAGATCCCTGAAGAGTGAAGGGCAACTTCCCCACCCTAATGATACCATTACAAGAATATGATGACTTTCCAGTGTGAGGACCAGGTGTCCCGGGTTCATGTAACATACAGCATTGGCACTGCCTACCAAGAATGCCATCAACAAATTCCAGAGGACCAAGAAGAACAGGTCAGGCTGGTAACTTCCCAGTACCTGCACGACCTAGAGTATCTACTCTTTTGCTCAGGGAACAAGTGGCCCAAAACAAACCTTTCACTCTGTCTAGTATTACTGTATTGTTTAAGAGTGAGGTAAAGCGGGTCCCCCAATTTGCATGCACTTCAACTACAAAACAAGAACACTGAAGTAATCGCATTTACTATTTTTCAGGCTAAACTGTCTTAATCTTTGTTGGAGAAAGCAAAGAATAATTTCAGGAAAAGACACCAAACATGTTGGAACTAGCTTGTGAGCTAGCACTGCAACCAGTCAGATGGATCAATAAATTTTAATGTGCAACAAAGCACAAGGGCTTGCAGTGGTGAGAAGCTGTCCCTCTTCCCCACAGGCTGTCACTTCTGTCAGCTCAGTGATTTAAAAGTGCAGAAAACTTCTGCAGCTTAGTAAGTTAAGCAAATAGAGACAGTGCATTTCAACCTCACTGCTGTCACCTTTCTCTCTTAAGTAACTGGTTAACCAGGGAGGATGAGACTGTGCACTTCAAAATACGCTCAGTGTTACAGAGAGCCCCAACAGCAACAGCTCGTGCTTGATTCCAATTGACTATTCCAACTGAATCCCAAACAGCAACTGTCAGCCAAGCAGACAAGCACAAATATGTGCCACATCTCCACCCAAAAGCCATGTGTAAGCCCTGAACTCAAGCAGTGTGCACCACAGAGGAAGCCACTTCCCACTCTGTCACCTGCCATTTCAGTGAGAGCCTGTCCTCCTCTTCACTGCTCCTTTGTGGGTGAAGAAATGCCAACAGAAAAACACTTCCCTTTGCACTTTAGTACAGCAAGCAATCCCTCCTCTGAAGCTGCCTTCTGTATTAAGCTATCCTAAGGGCACTCAAGGAAAGAGCAGGGAGCAGACAAGGGGTCGTTGTGGAGGACATATCCAAGAGGAGTCCTCTCCAACACCCATCTGACAGAGGAGATAAAAGCAGCCACATCCAGGCTGTTCAGACACTCCTACCCACTTTGCTGTTCAGCTGATGCGCAAGTGGTGGCAGTAAAAAGTCCAGGCTCTTCTCTGAGACCAAAATAGTTTTTTGTAAGTGTAGCTTGAGGTTTCCAGTCCTCAGTGACATTGTTCCCACTGCTGTTTCCCTATAGAGCAGAAAATGATAGCTACAGGTCCAGCTTTTCTTCACAGCAAGAGTTGTGGCCAAGCCAATGCAACTGTAATGCCAAAGTCTATGTGAATCCATCTACTTTTGTATGACCACTCCTTCAATACCCACGCCTGCCATCCAAGCCCAGATGTGTTAAAAAGCTTTAAAGTCTTTCACCACTGAGGGACTAAAGGGTTGAAAGTGCCCTACTGAGAAGTGACACTAACTGCTTCAAAAGAGATAGGGTTGATTCTGCCCCTTTAGCATTCCCAGGTTTTTGGGCACCTGAGATGCCCAAATGAAGATGTCAGGCTTCACTTTTAGTCTGGAGTGGGTAATGAAGTCACGGGAAAGCCTACTCAGCTTTCTCTAAGCCTGCTGGGCGGGGGGGGGAGAAGGAGGGAGTGGGGAGTTCAGCTGTTAAATATTTGACGAGACTGTCTCAGGAGGGCAAGTGTATCTGGGGTGGTACAGGGACACCAGCTTGGCTCCTTGCTTTTTGGCACTACAGCTCTTGTCTTCCTGATGCCCATGTATGCAAACAGGACTTTGGTAATGGCTCGAGGGGAGACGATCTGCTCCAGACAGGGAAGAAGGCAGAGTCTGCAGGCAGTAACAGGATCCCCTAAGCACAGAATCAAGATGGTAAGCGTCTGTTCTAGTTTTAGAGTCTTGCACCATGTGGGTACCAAAAATACAGCCTGTGTATGCCCTTTGGTCACATCATCATAGACATACATTGTCCCAAAGATGCTTACCAGCACAACCTTGATGGAGATCTTGGATGCCCTACTCTTACAAGTGCTATTTGATTTCTCTACACATGACAGCAACTGACTATTTTTAGTGCTCATCTTGTGTCTGCTTGGCGTTTCCCTTGGGCCTTACTTACCCTTGTTTCACAGCTTTGGTGCCAGCTCCCACGAAGCGTTTTTTTGATGCCAGAGGGGATGATGCCAAGTCTGTCTGTGTTGATGCCAAAATGCCAGCTGGCTTTATTGTTGAGACAGGATTTGCCAAAACTAACAACTCTAGTGCTGGGGTGACTAGAATTGACTTTAAGGTTTTAATCTTCCTTACTCTTCCGTTGCCTTTAGATTGCATGGGATAATGCTGCTCTAAGTACCTTCTGGGGTCCTACAAGATGGATTTTTTTATCATAGTCTAAGTCAATAGGCAATTATACAGCAGACAGTCTTAACTTAGAGATCCTTGAAGAGAAGGATACCTTTATACATGAAGCAATTATCTGGGATGCAGCACTGCTGCTGCTGGGCCCAACTACACAGGCCAAGGCCTGCTGCAGATAAGGCAGGGCATGAACTCTCAGAGCCTGCAAATGTGTTTATAAAGAACCTACCACAAAACCAGACAATCTATTGAAGATAAGGGTGGCTATGTGATATTTTGTTACCAAGATATACCTACAACAGAAGTCTGGAGTGCAGAAGAAGGTCAGGGATCAGCAAAATTGCATTACATCACCATGCGCAAGAAGACCAAATCCAAGAAAGTTCATTGCCCTTTGCCCCTTTTGCACTTCACAGGTGCCGCTGTGTGAAAAGCCACTATTCAGATAAAATCCAGTCTCACACACGATGCACAGGCATGTTGGTCATGGATAACACCCACAGAGATATGAACAGATAGCAGATGTGATAGGCAATCACACGTGCAGATGAATGTGATTGGACGTGGTGGTATCCCTGCAAATTAGGAAGTAATTTGATGTTAACCTCTGCTACTTTTCTTATAAATCTAAAACCCACACCTTGCTCAGAAACAGTGGTGCCAAATGGACACCCGATTGCCCAAAGATGCTCAGCTCTTGCTTCAGGAACAGTGTATTGGTTAACCTGACAAGAGGTAAACATTTGGTTAAAAAAGGCTTTGTCATCAGGTAAGACTTTGCTGGGAGAATCTGTTATGCATAGTCTGGTCAGATCTCTCTTAAGTTTGTTGGCCTTTCCTGGGCTTAAGTTTACATCTTGAAGTTTAGAAAAGCCCCCCCCAAATCCCAGCAGTCTTGTTTTCCACAGCTCATTTTACAAGAAAGAGGTTCTTTTAAGTTCTGAGAATTAAGTTTCTATTTCCAGCAGAGCACCACTTCTATGTGGCCCGAACCCTTCTTTAGAGGAACAGATTTTTCTGGGAAATCCTTCAGGGAAAAAAAAAAGACATCATCAGCTGCCCCTTCCTGAGCACACTGCTGGATATTACTGTTTGGTAATGTTACACTGCAGAGCAATATCACATAGGTTATGCTGAGGCAAATGTCCTCAAATTGCTCTCTATAGATGTACACCCTCAAGAACTTTCCTATTATCCCTGGACTTTTCACTCCAGGCCCTGCTGTGCCACCTACATCCCCACTGATAAATATGTTCTGGTCCGCAGAAGACTGAGTTTGTAGTACTCAAACCACAAACAATTGGTTTAACTGAATCTTCTTCCTCTTAGAAAACACATGCGTATCACAATATGGTATTCCCAAAATTAAAAGTCTGACAATTATCCCAATGGGCTGTGCAGTACCTAGAGTTTTACAGGATTTCTGTTATCTAGCAGAAACACAAACTCATCTGTACTGCTGCAAGTAGGCTCAGAGTTTGTGGCATAAGCATGAGGAAAGCCCCTCCATGTGGTGTGGTAGTTTGACTATTAGAAAGACAGAAAGACTTCTCCTCTTCCAAAATGAAGGGCACTGAAGATCACATATTTCTTCATACAACTAAAATGAAAAATGAAAGGAAATCATAAGTTTAACTATTAAGAAAGGTCAATACCACAAGCATTTAAGAGATCACAGCACAACAGTATTGAAGACATCACTTTTAAATCTCTAGACAGAACTCTATGAGAGCTATTCGGTCAAACTCCACTGTTAAAAACTTCCTTAAAAATGCAACTTTACAGAAAAAACACTTCAGAAAACCTAATTTTAAACAAAAGATTGTATTTTCTAACTTGAATTACTGCATTGCTTATGATCTCTCCAAGTACTTGGAAGAAAAAAATGAGTAAACAAAAGTAAGGAATAAACCAGCGTTTTGTATGATTAAGGGTAGATTCAAGCTGAGTTTACCTGTATCTGTGAAAGAGAATAAAATATAAAATACCTTAAAGCCTAATCTCTCCCCTGTTACAGTACTGGTTTTGTTTTAACTGACATCTTTACCAGGGAAAGAAGAAAAGCTCCCCAAAAGGCCACACACTTTGCTGCTCTGCCAACCAGAGAGCAGATGTTTTGAGGGGGCCCTGAGAAAGCATGATGTACATAAACCAGAGCTGACAAGTGTAAGTTTCCAGGTGCAGATGAAGCTGGTTCAAACCAAGCATACAGGGGAAAAATTCAGTGCCTCCCATCACCACACCTTCACCATCTTGCTTCATTTTCCCTCTCCACAGCTATTTTCCCTAACCATAGAATGGGGATAATGCCTGAGATACTACAACCATTGGACTCAGAATACAATTCATTGTCATTCTTTCTGTGCCTAGCAGAACTGCCACCAGCCACCCAAATATTTCCTGTCAGGCTCAGCTCATCTAGAGGCCGCCCCAGGAAGCCCAAAGTTATGTAAGGAACAGGCGGCTGGGAGGAAGCGATGTCCCGGTGTCGTGTTTCAGCACCGGCCCTGGCATTACACAGTTTGCACTTTGCTTAAGCATTAAAGGCACTGGTGGCACCTGGAATCACAGCCAGTTTCTAAATTTCAGTGACAAACCTGCTGGCCAGGTGGCTTTGCCCTTTCAAGGGCAGATACCTCCAACACCACGTGGTCTCACTTCCCTTCCTTCCTGGTATCTAGAGGATTTTCCCTTTAGGTGTATGCAAAACGTGTTCTCCCCTTGTGTGCATAAGCTTATTTCAGAGAGTTCAGTAATTAAAAACTTAATTCCGGTTTTTTTTGGAAGAAACATTGATAACCATAGCCTGCCTTTATGGGCATTATCTTATCCAAACTGCTGTAATTTCCATTAGTGCTTGTCACTCCACTGGCAGATAAAGTGAATGCGCCCAAGGCTGAGCAGAGCAGGAGGACAACCCACACGGTTTTACCTCTTTCATGCACTTCTCTGCAGCAAGGTTGCAGGAAAAGAGAGAAGACCAAGCACTTGTTTTCTCCTTGATCAAGCCTGGGTCCCAGACATGCATGTGCTCTAGATCACAAAACCAGAGACCTCTTAGCCCTGCAACCATTGCTTCTTTCAGAAATCTTCCATAGCATAAACCAAATAGTCTGAATGCATCGGTATAAAAAAATCAAACCAGATCAAAACCTGACTGACATCCTACCTTTTTATAGGAAAGTAGTTGGTGCTAATTAGAGTGACTACAGTAAAACAGTAAATTAAAAAAAAAAAAAAAAACACAAACAAACCCCAAAACCCCAAACTAACAAAACCCAGTTACTTTCTTCTTCAAAGGGTAAACAATATGTTACCCTCAGCACTCAGAAAGCTCACAGCCATGTGGGTGACTGTTAAATTAAGAAACTCTAAGGCAAGGAAACATTTTCCATTTTTAGAAATACTCACTTCTGACACACCGTAGGCTCCTACAGTAGTATTTTTCCCCTGAAGAAGGTAATTTGGGGAGTAGAAATTCTGAAAATCTCCTTTGGAACACCAGGACACCAACCCTCATTTCCTGGAAACAAGTGAGAAAACTAACACCAATTTAATTTCAGAGACCCAGACTGCACCTTGTAAAGTCATTAGACCATTGAAAAGACATCTTCCAGGTAAAAATACATAAAGAACTTAAGGACAGACAGCAACATTTGTGAGCAGGATTTAGTTACGGATTTAATTACAGACTGACCATCAGACTTGTCCTCCTTTCAGCACTTGTTCCTTAACACAGGCTTCAAAAGTCAGGGCTGTTTGAAAACCAAAGAGGCAAACCCAGAGGCACCAGGCTGTCAAACAGCTCCAGGAATGATTCGCTGCACCCAAAGCATCAACATTTCTCTAACCTATTCTTAAGGCAACTGCAATCTCTCGTGTACCCACTGCCTCAACAGGGGACATGCTCCTGTGCTTGATGCCCTTTAAGCACAAGGATGTTCTTTCCCTTTTACATTAACTCAGGCCTTAGTGCAACATAAGGCAGTAATTTTTTCTTCTCTACTAAAAATGAGTCAACTGATCACAGTGATCTTGTTAACTTAGCTCACCTGGAAGATTGTTCCATTCCTCTATAAGCTGCTTCCAGAAGACAAAAGAAGTCTTTATTTCCTAGACTGCAAGGATTAAATCATGGTTTTACTGGTTTCTCAGCCTGAAACTTAAACCCATCTTAAAATGCAGGATCCAAAATGGTGCATATCACTTACTAGCATGGAGTATTACAAAACACCTGTATAGGACATTTCTACACCATTAAAGATTTGGTAGGTTTTTTACTGAAAGAACTGCATTCAGTTTCTCGTCCAAAACCCCAGACTATTTCACTTTTTCCATCGCTAAGTACTCTGCATTTTTACTTGAGGAAAAGTGAAACAGGCTTCAGGCTATTTCTTCAAGTTGTTCTACTGTTTTAAAAAACACACACAACCTTCCATCTGCATCTCAAGTGTTTTCTCTTTGTCTCCCAAACTGTTGGCACAGGGGCAGAACAAACTCCTCCAGGAACCCAGTCACCAGCACAGACACTCCTTAGCATATATTCATCACTTAATGGACCCTCCTGAACACAGATCCTCACTCAGTATCCCATAACCAATGTGCTGCCTCACTCAGGCTGGGCTGTAAAACATCCACTGAATTAATCAAATTAAATTCATCAGCCCTCTCCCATGAGGTTGTTCCTGATAAATCCACACTGCTCGTTTCCTGTTGCCTTAGAGATGCTTATAAAACCTTCAGGGATTTATTCTAGTACTTCAATAGAGACTGAAGCATTTCACCATTTTCTAACTTCTTCTTATTGTTTTCCTTTAATCTGACCCCCTGTACATTTAGTATTTATTTTAATACGTGTAGATTTACAAACAGGAGTTTGTGCACTTTCTGTTTGGGTTTTTTTTCCCCTCAAGAACCAAAAGAGCTGCAAACCCTTTCAGTCTGTACCAGTTACTGAGTTATTGTACACTCAGTTCCCTCATTAAATTTTAGATCAATACCTTTTTTTCCTTTTTTTTTTTTAATCTAACACTGTTTTGCATAACCTTTTCCTAAGCCTTTGTGTGTTCCTTACTAGCTGCAATACAATTTTTACACCAAAGGTAAACTATACAAACAGTAAAATCTTTACTGTTCCTTCAGTTTTAGATGGCTGGATTTAGTAGATGGTTTTAACATCAGCAAAATATAATGAAGATGATAATAAATTTCAGAATCCTTTTCAAATGCAGGTCTGGCATGAGAAAGAAAAACGTTAACAACTGTTACCACATATACTCCACTTGTGAAAAGAAATCAGCATAAACTGACAGCATGGCTTTATCTTTTAAGAGTTGTCAGTACACACTGGACTATCTATTGCAGTCTGAGCTCACACTGACTTGAAGTCACCATGAGGCAAAATAAGTGGCCATCAAAAATGTCCCAAACTTCTTGGGAAATTCAAAGCAAAGCAAATTCAAAAAAGCTAAAGCCATCTTTTGTAAATATAAAAACCTATTAGTGAAATGGAACTTTTTTCTGCCAAAGCAAGCCAGCAGAACCAGCGGCATTCAGTGCATCCACCATGCACTAAAAAGAGACCCTCAGAGACGCTTGAAGGATTCAGGCTGGAAACCACATCCATAACAGAGACAAATCAAGCAGCTTTGCTGTCAGAAAAAACACGCTGGACAAGGCTTAATTCTCATACATGCAACTAGTGTATGCTTGAGCTGTGCAGTTAGAGAATAGTCTCTGAGCTGTTTTAGGCTGCACAGTCCTGTAGCTCTGCACAGCTGAGCCTCTCTACTTCCCTTTTCAAGGCAGGCTGGAGGAAGCGCAACCCTGCTGCTTCCTCGTTAGTGTGAAGTGCTGCTGTCAAATTGTCTGCAGCCAGCTTTTGAACTACCCCGAGGAACAGCCAGGCCTCCAAAAACTCAACACACACATGGAAAATGCTTCTTCCTAAACTTCCCAAGAGGAGAAAGATGCACCACTGGCTCCAACAGTCTATGAACTGCAGCTAGCCTGGGAGCGTCTGCTGCTTACAGCAGTTCTCACCAGATTCTTGTTCAAGTCCTCCACTCTTTGCTCTCATTTAGATGACCTGGAAGAAATTTCGATGCACGCAGATGCCAAGGACATCCTTTGTGAGTTGCATCCTTAGGTATGAGATATGCCACTTGAGTCAGGGGTTTGACTGAGAGCCCAGATCTTGCAGTAATGTGATAGCTCTGCCGGAGCCATCCTGCCAGGTCTATAAATCCCAGTATTGCACGAAGTAACAGTGGAATCTGAAATAAGATTAGTTTCTGAAGGACAAGTTGGTGGTTGGGAAGTTTGGTTTTATTTCAGAGCATTGCCCTAGGTCAGCTGACCACACAGGCAAGGAGGACAGGCTGCTGCTGTATCACTGCAGATGCCAAGCATTCAGTATCGGCAGTAAACACTAATGCCAGAACAAAAGACAAGACTGTTTCCCAAGTTCAGCAGAGTCCCCCCACAGACCCAGTTTTACTTGGATTGTATCTAGGAACAACCACTTTTTCACAGTAGAGACAGATTTATTCTTGGCAAAAAAAAAAAAATACTCTCAGAGACATTCTGGCATCTTCAAGAAAGGTCAAGAACTCACCCCAACCCCTCTAAACCCTACTAAGAAGGAACAGAAATGAAAGAAATCCTCTCTCTATTCAATAGCACAGATTCAGACATTCTATCAAGATCTGAACACTTTTACCATGTTTTGTTCCCAGCACAGCCTGTGGCTCAAAAACATTCTTGAACATGAAGGTTCATATAAATTTACCAAATTAAGAGTCAGAAAGATCTTCAAATCTAATTTACAACTCAGCCGGTCAGCAAAAATATGAAAATCCCACTACTAAAAGAAAGGGCACTACCCTGTATATTCCTCCCCATATATAAACACTCAGAGCAGCATCAAAATTTGTACTGCAATAATGTCTCCATGAGACAGATGATCTTTAGTGATCTAGGAAGTTGTGGATAAACCTCAAGACTGAGAATGTTTTTGGTGCATATTCTCATTTCTCCCCAGGGAATCTTGATCTTCAGAGGCATATTATGAAGTATGCAAAACATTTTATGGACTGTTTATAACCTAATGACTCCAAGTGTAACCTTAGATGTCATTCTGCAAAGACTTAGTCATGTTCAGCAATCTGAGCAGAGGGAGAATGC
This sequence comes from Corvus cornix cornix, assembly GCF_000738735.6. Taxonomy (NCBI): domain Eukaryota; kingdom Metazoa; phylum Chordata; class Aves; order Passeriformes; family Corvidae; genus Corvus; species Corvus cornix. Next base: position 12,703,019 of record NC_046336.1, read on the forward strand.
TAAAGCCTCTTGGGCAGATCACTTTTATCACTCTTTTAGCCCTGTTCAAGCAATTTCACATAATACAGTTAGCTTATACTGGTATCACCAAAACACTACTCAGAATCAAGCTGACATAAAACTCATGGCCGCATTATTAACTAGTAAAATCCTTCCAAGGACTTGTGTTTGTAAATATCTGTTCACATATACAGCCAAATCTGAAAATGCAGAAGATTCTTACTTAAATATTACTTAATGGTAATGTTAAAACTAGTGTTCTTCTGAAAAAGAGATTTTGAAATAAATACTCTAATCCTTCACTAAAAGACAAACATGGAAACCATATGGTTCTCACTGCGTACGCTTATTGCAAATCAAGTTACCTTCCTGGAAACTCAGTAATTATTTGCTAAATGAAAACAAAACATCTCTTATGGCTTCACAATTAGAATTTAAAAAGCCAGATGCTGCAGGAGTTATGGTTTTCTTCACAATGTGAGTTTACCAGTTATACATCTTGAAGGCTAAAAACAGGTATTTAAGGAGAAAAGAGTGTCACAATCTGTGACGTTAATATTTGTGTTAAAAATACTCATGGAAGAATCTAGCTGTTTGCTTTCCAGAAGCCACTATTTGGTTTCTCCTATTTTTCAAATAAGAAGAGGCCTTTGCAGAATTATAAAAAAACCACTGAAAGCTCCATGTGACTTTCCCATATGTAGTTTTTCAACAGCCAAGTGATTTCCCCTATCCCATCCCCACTGTTTGCATACTAAGGCAATGTTTGGCAAGTTTGAAGTAGAGAGTTTTTAAGCCAAATTTGTAAAACCAAGAAGATAAAGATTTTGTTAATATCCTTTTGATCACAGATAAACCTCCTAAGAAGAGTTAAACTGTGCAGAAGAGCAAGTGAAAAAAAAAATTTATGTTTTGCCATCAATTTGCCAGGAATGTCACTGTGTCAGTGTAGAATATGAGCATGCCAACATCAGCTTCTCTGAGTTTTTGAGAGCCCTATATGTAGCCATCCCACTTCTGCACATGTTCGGAGACACAATACTTTTTAGTCATTGAACAAGCAAGCAGATCTAACTTTAAAAGTGGAGGAGTTAAGAGAACATCTCAGTTTTATTCCTCCAGGACTACTGGAGGAATGCAGCAGACAGAAGGATTTTCCTGCCTGTTGCTTTTCTGGTTACCTTCATTCCCACCACAATATCCAAATATGTGAAAGCCCAACATCCAAATGGCTCTCCATGCTATGTGTCACATCCAAAAAGCTTGTGGAGGTGACTTAAAACCAGGCTTCCAGTTTTCTGAAATGTGGGACCTGTGGCCACATCTACAAGGAACAACACCGTAGGTAATTCTGAGCCAAAAGGAGATGGCAGGCAAGGCTGGAGCACATGTACCTGGACAGCAGAAAGGATTGCCTGCCAGAGGAAAAAGCAGAGGACAAAGTACAGAGCTGATCATCAATTTAACAAGTAGGGCAGGCCAACAAGGAATGCAGGAAAGTCACCTGCCACAGAACATTAAGATGCCATGTTAGACTGAATGCCCCACAGCAGAAGTCCAAGACTTATTCTTCCCAGGACACCAAAGTATCTCTCTTCCAGTCTAAGCTGCAGCACAACATTCATTGCCACTGACCTCACTTTCCCCTTGGATGAGGAACACACCCAAGGTACTATCTTGATCAATGCAATCACAAAAGCCTGTTCATTACATGCAACACTTTAGTAAAGCACATCTGGCAGCATGACAAAAATCTGCACATGGACACCTTGAAATTCTCATGTTTGATTTGACCTACATCAAATCCCACTAATACCTAAATACTCCTGTCACTGGGAGTGGAAGAGCTGTGGCTGTGAGCTGGTGACAGCCTGCAGCTTCACTCCACATGGCCCCCAGTCTGTGTCATGAACAAACTGCACACACAAAGGGGATGGAAAAGCCTGCTCCACCCTTACAAAAGAAGGTGTTCTCTGGTCCTACTTACAGACTGAAAAGTGAGGGGAAAGAGGTTCTGTCTTTATTCTCTGCAGTCTTGCTCAGCCATGCTCGATGCCTGCACTTCTCCTAAGTTTATGGTTGCTTCCTGTTGACAAATATGCTCTTCTGCAATCTATTTCACCTATTTCCAAAAAGACAGGTAACACTTTTTTTTTATATTAGCCAGGTTTATTTTGCAAGACAATTATGGCCTCTATACAAAACAGAACTGGGATTCCAAATAACTAGTTGTCCATTCTCAAAATGTACTGGGCTTCATGTCTGGCAAAGTCTTCTATTCTTTCCTTTTCTACCAGCAGAATAAGAACAGAATTTACTATGTCAGAAACAGAGTAAGTCATTCGTGTTTATAGAGAACACCTATTACTTTACATTACACAAGAGATTTTGACATGTTTCATTTTTCTCATTTGATATTTTTCATACTAGTTCAGTGTATTAATATTTGTATATGTACTGAAAACAACCAGAATTCTTAAAAGCTCACAGGTTTCAGAAAAGGACATTCTGTGATTTGGTCATTTGCATATAATAAGGGAAAACAAATACAAAATCATACTGTTTACGAAAACTAGCAGTTGATGATGATCATATTTTTAAGGCCAATCTTTGGAGAACTGTCAGTAAAAAAAAGCACCTTCCTTTTACTTACCCCTGTCCTATACCAAATATCTATATTAAATATAAATTTAAAAATCAAGACAACTCTATTTCCTTTTGTTCTTCCACAGTATCAAGGAGACTGAAAGTATAAGTCACTCTAATATTTTCTGTAAAGGAAGATTTCATTGTTAACTATAGTAAACAAACACCAGATTTAAATTTTCCCTTGAAACTTGCCAATCTTCTCATGATTTGGCTTAAAAAAAAAAAAGTTTTCTTTCCACATCAGTAACTTTCCTCTCTCGATCTCCAGCAGAAAGATGGATGATAATTTAGAAAGATTCCTAGCCGTGCATCATTTCTGGCTGATATCAGTTACAAGCCAAAAAGCAATCAGAGATTTAAATACCGGCAGAAATAGTTTAGTAGTTGGTATTCCTTTGCTAAGGCAGAACTTCAATACTGCCTTTACAAAATCAGCATCAAAAGAGAATGTACTCAGTGCTCCTGACATACTTGATGGTAACTGAATATTCTAAGTAGGAAGTCATAAATACATTGCCAACAGCCACTGAGATAACCAGCAAAATGGTAGCAATAATTGGCATCATGACTGAAAATGAATGATATCATAATTTCTCCCAAAGTGCCAAGAACTCAGAGCTTCACATGACTGAAGACTCTTTACACAGTAAACACACACGAAAATATATATTCCAGACTCACAGGACTGGAACCTGGGACGTAACAAAGTGCCTCAGTGATAACTCAAGTTCTATGGGCAATTTTTCTCTCTCCACACCTCACAACCTACTTTTTTGTACCTCAAAATACTGACAAAAGTTAGCAGTGATCTCCCATGACACGAGATGCATGGGAAGCTATGCAACAGCCGTTGGGGTGGGGAAGCCAGCTCAGATCCTAATTTCTCAACTCAGGAGCACAAAGAAAAGAACACTTGTACCGGCTTTCACCTCTCTCTTCTTCACATCTTGACGTCTCTGCTAACAGATTCTAACAACCAGGACACCAGAATTCATACTTCAGCGTCTTCAACTTCTTTCCTGCAGGACTCCAGCTACTGATTCCTGATAACGCTGCCAAGCTGGTTCCTGAAACAAGCCAGAGAGCGCTCAGGAAACATTCAGGAAAAGGTTGGAAGTAAGACGCAGTTGCAGGCAGATCCCAGCACACAAGAGGTCAGCCCCTGACTGCAGGGATTAGCAAGGCTTTCCATATCCCAACACATCTCAAAGAGACTGCAAGGACTTGCCAACTTCAGAATAACAACTCGACAAAGAGGAACTGTGACGCTGCAAAAGCCCGTGTGGCTGAACTGAACCCTTCCAGCTCACTGCAGCCTGGGCAAGGTACAGTCCAGTGCATTATCACCAGATGTTACTCTACACTGAAGTCCACACTTCTTGACGAGAAACCTGAATCTAGAGGTCAGATTTAGCAGTGCAGCTTTGTACAAGGATTCTGACATGAATGCTAGAAGAAACAAAAAAGAAAGAAAGAAAAAAAAAAGCCAACCAACCAACCAGCCACCATTCCTTAGAAAAGCAGCTGCCTGGAAGAGTTTCAGAAATACTTAGTCCACAAGTGTTTCAGTTGCCATTCAAAATACTCCCATTGCACTTCCAATTTCAAAATCTCTTTGCCTTCTAAGTCTGCGTCCTCCTATATTTTATTCAAAGGCTCTTGCAATTTAAAAGTCATAGAAAAGCATACCAAAAGTATCAGAATTGACTAAATGCATCCATTTCTCTGCAACCTTTATTCCTTCTAAAGCTCCATGTGTGCTGACAAGCATATACAGATACTAACACAAGCCAAACAGGATTTTCTGCTATAGAAAGAACAGTTTCTAGTGTTTATTTTCCACTTGAACCATAATTTTGAATAGCAGATGCTCCAATTTTAGTTTAAGCAAGTAAACATAAACCCTGATGAAAGGCATTAGGGGTATAAAAATGCCCATTACCTCTTTGGACTACATTTGAACTGGTGACCTAATGATGTGACACTCAGTGGTTCTGTAACTGTGATCACAGAGATTTGCATCAGCAAATACTTAAATCCCAGGAGATGATACTTCCTTGGGAAGAAATGAAATCTTCAGAAGTAAGAGTCTACATTTGTGTAATTTTAACAAGCAAGAAAATACAAATAACAGTCACTTGATTCCTATGGGTTTCTAGAAGATCCTTGTATTACAAGTGCACAACACATGAGTTCGTACCAAAAGCCAGTACTTGCAAAACTCAGCATTCACTACCAGACAGGAATAAACACAGGAAGTCCCAAGAGTCTCTGTCATGGCTTTAGAAATTTACTAAAAATGAAGACACACTTTGTATCAAAATGCACAAATAGATCCACTTTGAGACAACTTACTAGGAAACAAGGTTTTCACAAGCTGTTCAAATCTATCATGCAAATATGCAAAGCCTGGCATCATAACATCTACCCTACCAGAACTATCCAGGCTCTTGGCAATCCAGGAGCCTTGCATCAATACCCTGGTGCTACAGCAGTGCAGGTAGGTGCAGGTCCCAATGAGGCAAGCACATGCTTCTCACCTGGTTTCGAAGAGGCATCAGTTGAAGACAGCTATCAGCTTCCTCTTGAAGAGAAGCATTCTCTGGTATTTTATTTGGCTGTAAAAATTTCACAATGGTACATCTCCCAGCGAGGCAGATAGAGCCAAAAGCACAATTAACAATTCCCAGCAGAGGGCAGATACTATTTAACATTTTTCAAAAAGTACTGCATATGTACAGGTGCTCCATTTCATTGGAGAATCTCCAAAGCCATCTCCTAATCAATAGCAATATCTTTAATCTCCCTGATGAATACTCCCATGAACAGCCATCAGCCCCTCTCCCCATCACATACGCAAACTCAACCACAAGTGTGACCAATCCTACAAAAAGACTCTTGAGAAGAAGCATCTGTACAAACAGCGATCTGCCTGCCAGGGGATGAAAGTCCTTTGCCTGGGTTTGGTTTGGAACTACAGATGTGCTTCAGCTGCCCTACACTCATTCAGCCACCCCAAACATACCAGCCAAAACAGTTAGGCCATCCACATGAAGACAGTCATGTTCTCCAGTTAGCATCCAAGAAGGGTGCAATTTAGGACTTGCCAAGAAAAGGTACTTATCATAGGTAATTTTTACAGTATCACACATAGCATTAAAATAACTTCAAGAAAGGAAAGAAAAATGTAATATAAATTATGAAGGCAGGTAATAAATTTTCCAAAAGCATTCAAAAAGATCACAGTAAAAGCTCGTAAGGGTGAGCGACCTGATTTCATAAACATGCTTCCAATTAACCCTTTTACAGCTTCAAAAAGATACAATCTCTGTTGCTCCTAAGCACATCTGCCAGAGCTTGCCAAGGAAAGCATGAGCAAACAGCTTCAAAGGCAGGATGACGTACCTATAGCAGTAAACCCTAATCCTTGCTGGGGAAACCACGCAACTGAACTTAGTCATAGAAAATGGGATTAGAAATTCTAAAACAAAACAAGGCGTTGAAGGAATTAGCAGTCATCCCAAAATCATGTTGAGCAACATTTAAATAACAACTTTTGTCAGGGCTGATAAAGAGGAAAATAAAACTAACATCTTGCACAGGAAACCCTTAATGGATGGGGATATGAACAGGCTATCTGTGTCAGCCTAAAACCTTACACACTGGATGGTGGCTTGGCAAAGAGCAGAGGTGCCAGAGAGCACCACAGCCATCACCCCTAGAAATTCAGGCGCATGGACCCCTTGAAAAAGGTTTCTGTGATTTGACCATAGGAAAGATGGCATTGATGGAAGCAGACAGTGCTCTGACGATGAAAGCGATCGCTCACATGCAGGGGCAGAGGGAGAGTCTCTGGGAGGTGATTTGGGAAGCACAGCATTATTCTTTCCACAGTTCATAATGTTATTCAAACTCATGTATACAAGAATGTTGCAACTGCTCAAGTGATCATCTCCACTAGCCTCACACACATGGCAGAAACACAGAGGTCAGGATTTCTGAAGCACTTCCCCAAGGAGACAGCTAATGTGACTTTCTGAAGTTCCCCACATTTCTTGCACTGGAACTTCCTGGACAACAGTGTTGCATATTTTCCGATGACCGGATCTAACCCAAATTACATGTTTACACAACCCACATGAAATTCAGGTTTTGATCAATGTGTGTTCTCATTTTTGGACAAGAGCTGATTTTCTAACTTAAGACAATCTTTCTAAAATAAACTATGTTTGCACATAGGGTCAGGGTGCCTGGAGAGATCCTAAAACAACAGCTAGCTTATGTGAGGTTACCTGACCTTCTCACTGACAAGCAAGCTTCATTAGCAAGTACCCAGTATTCAAGTCCTGATGGCTTCAACAGATAAAACAGAGAATACAAAGATTTGCATTGGGAAAAAGAAGGTAGTGGAATAACGTAGAAAAGCAAGGAGAGAAAATAATACCTTGAGAAAAAAAGGCAGACCATCATGTTCTGAGTGCTGATTAAATCTGCTCCCAATCGATATTCAATGAATGTGACCATAAGACACAAGTCCAGTCTAGCAACAGAGAGCACATTTCCCCTTTGACCATGCTCTGGTGTCAATAGAAACTCACTGGGGCTTGAAGAGATACCAAGTCTTTGAGAGATGAGCATCTAACTTAGCACACAGAAGGTGAATAGAAGTAAATTTGAGTTTCCACCCCACATCCTCAGGTCCAGGACTATCACTTTCGTTTAATGAAGTCAGAGTACTCAGATTTCAGTCACCTCCCTCTGCTTTCTCCCTTAGCAGTCAACAGTCTCTTCTTTCCTAGATATCAGGCTCTTCTTCCCTTTAGGAAGGCCTCCATGCCTCCCAGTCTCCAAAGTGAAAAGAGGACAAGACAGATACCAGGTACCACAGCTTACATGCAGCTAGTTCTTCATGCCAAGCAGTACAGCACAGGGCTGTCCAAGTTCAGGGCAAGAGCAGAATGACTGTGTTACCTTTCATTTATGACTGACACTGCCATGTGAGTCTTTTCTCCCATGCAGTCTCACAGACCTCAACAGAGCCCTGCAGAAGAGTGATCTTGCAGCAACAACCAACTGTACAATAACCAACTCTACAATAGTAGGAACAACTGGGAACCAGGTAGTTCCTAAACCAAAAGTTGTGGTAGCTTTGAGTGGAGGAGTTTGGAAACTGCTTATCTAAAGTCTCTGCAGGGGAAGCACAAAGACATTTAAGGATTACCCTGCAGAGCCCCTCTGAAACCTCAAAGGTAACCAGACCTGCACATGAACCTAGGAGAACTATGCAAAAATTCAGCTTCCACCAGTAGCAGTATCCCGATTAACTAGCAGAGCCTCTTTGCTGTACCTAGACAAAAAAAAAAAAAAAATACAAGAGAAGATAGGACACTTCACACTCTGCTCAGTCTCTTGAAAGATGAAAGCAAAGAAGGGATTTTTTTAAGTACTTGCTTAGAAGTTACGGAGGAAAAGAACAACTCTTAGCTTTCCTTCCATATTTAGGCTGAGACTTTTTCAGTATTTCCACTGTTGCGAAACAGACACAGAGGAAAACAAATTTACTTTGACTACACAGAAGCGCCAACCAGAAAATAAGCCACAAAAGCTTGTATAAATACATGCACATCCCAAAAACCAGATGCACCTATCAAAGCATTGTTTAAAGTTTGTCTGAGTTGAGAGTGTAACTGAACTCTCTGTACTTATTGCTAAGAACAATTTTACTCAAAATAATAACCAGGATTCAAACCAAGTAAGAAATAATGAATTTGGGTTTAATTGGTTTGCGAGAAACCCAATTTGCAAATGCTATCCTTAGCCAGCTATTGAATAAGACTGAGCCCAGAAGGCACTGTGATGAGTGACTTAAGTGGAGGGACCCTACACCCACCAACATTCCTGCTGAATGAATGTGAAATCGGCAAGAATTGCTTTTATTTATCTTACTAAAAGCATTTCTTGGAAGGGCTGGAAAAATTTATTTCAGATGGATTTTTCAGCCGAGAACAAAGTTGTATTTATTGTAATTATGCACTCTCCAGTGTGGCCTGCCTTTCTGAGAAAGAACATTAAATTCAGCTGTGCACAAACTCACGGAAGTGACCTTTTGAATGAAAATGCTGCAGCAAGAGACTTGTGGAGCATTCTCACTAAATAATAACCTACTGTCTTGCAACTTGCAGATTAGGGCTCAGATCACTGATTTCAGCTGCTACTTACACAGGCACAAGTCCACATGAGGTCAGTCAGCTGAGAATAAATCGTGTGTGCTGCAGAATACAATATGGAAAACTGTACTTGGTCTCCAGTCCAGTATGGGTTTATGAACTTTTATTAACCATCACGTAGCAGCAGAACATTGCAGGGCACTTTAAAGAGAGGTCTTTTCTGCAGGACACCCAGTGTTCCCTTTACATAAGAGGATCAAAGGTGTTATTGACATAAACTGAACAAGCTCTCACTTTAATGAGAGCAACAAATGCAAGCATGAACATCCACCACCCATGCAGAAATAGCCTGCTCCCTCTTTGTGGAAGGACAAGGATTATCTGAAAGACTTCTGCTCCATGGAAAGCCCAGAGACTTGGGGAGAAGACAGGTCAGCACTAAAGAACTAGCAAGTTAACTAGAGTGCTCGTTTCATCACCTAAATGAAAGGTGAAATGTGTAATAGCAAGAGTGCAAGATGCATGCTTGTTTGGAAATTAAGGATGTCTTTTCAGTGTGTACATATAAAATGTATTCCTTAGACACATCAGGTAATCTTTGCAGAAAGATTGGGTATCTCATCCTGTAAAGAACTTAACACAGATGTCTGAGCCTTCCCAGCACTGGGCTGCTGGATAGTTAAATTCCTGCTGCCAAAGAAAGCAAGGCAAGCTTTCGTGATGACGTCCACAACATCTCACGGGCAATTGGAAGTCATTCCTCTGCCTGTCCAGCCCAAGAGCATCCCACAATGATCAGGACCTGCTGGCAACCTGCTCCAGGCTCCCTCTCCCTTCCACTCCCAAGGTATGCATGGCAGGCTCTTGTGGTTCATGGCCATCTGAAGATTTTGGTATGCAGTTCAAAGGCCTAGAAAAAGAGACTACCCTGTACTAAGCTTCCAGAAACCAAAATGAAGCTGTAAAAACAGTCTGCACTGCCAGTTTGGGTTCTGCACTCCCTTTTCAGATTCTGTATTTGCATTTCAGCCAGCTCGAGCTCCTCCCGCTGCTCTGCTCACTGAACCTGCTGCTTTGGTCCCAAATCTGCATCTCTGTGTGCTGCTGTCTCCAAGGGGAAATAAGATATGAGAAATTCCATGTCTTGACTTTGCTACACAACCAATTAACTCAGCTGCAAAGAAGGAAAAGCTTTCACTTGAACTAATTGTTTTCTATGCAGTAAACAGAGCACATGCAATTCGTGAGGGGCACTAAAGCTCAATCCTCATGTGTCTTCACATGTTGATTATTTACAGTAATGCTTTCCAGATAAATAGAAGAACAGTCTCCGCTCAAGTACAGAAGAAGCCAAGAACAATAAAACTGTGTCTCAACAATTAGGTAAAGTTTGACCACAGTACCTGAGGGCATTAAAAACCTTTGGACCAAAACCTTGCAGAAGAAAAGCAAGTGTTTCTTAGTTAACAATTAATAATTTAGACCTGAAGACTTTCATCCAGACATCCAGCTGAAGAGGAAAATTACACAGTATTTATACAGCTGGTACCACACAATCCCCTGGTATTTTGATACAAAAAATACAGTTCATAGTAGATTTGCCATTTTAATGTCCCCATTGTAGATGAGAAACGTGAAATTACTTTCTTAATATCATGTGATAAACCAGGATCACAACTGAAGAGTTCTTGCAAAACTACTTGTGTGTCAAAGGCATGACTTGAGAGTACATTGGGGATTTCTAAAAAAGTTTTTAAATAATATTTATAAATTCACCCTAAAAAAACAAACCAAAAATTTACTAGTTTTTTCCCATTGTTTACCTTTCCATTAATCTTTTGATTTAAATAAACTAGCAAGACACTTCACCCTTGAGAGCCCTCGTGTCTGTAGCATATGCAAGATGCCTGCTGCCAGATAGGGAAAAAGCTGACCAACACAGAAACAGTGCAAGACTTTTAAAGGAACAAGTTAATAGGTTGAACCAGATAAAAGAAGTATGTTTAAAGACCATTTCTTTAGAGACATTAGTTAAAATCATAAACAAGTTTTACCTTGCACCCCATCCTGAAGGAAAGTGCCTTCAGGACTGTTGGCAGGCAGTGCCTGTGCGACAGAAGAGCTACTGATAATAAGAGCTCTCAGCACAAGAATACAAATAAACAAAATCTAAGGTCATTCATTTCACAGTCTGGCTTGTGAAGTGCCACTAGAACTTAACGTTTCCAGAACGGTAAAATCAACTTTTTCTGTGCAACAGTAACGGCTACATCAACAGCAGCAGCTCAGCCAGCCTGCAGATTGCACTCATGCAAGGTACACAAATACACCTTCCATTTGTTTGGTTCCAAAAGATCAAGATGCAAGGGGCACACACCACCCAGCCAGGTCACTGTGAACATCTTGTCTAGTATTGCTTTCCTCCCCTGAGGATATCTACATTTTCCAACCAAAGCCAAAAGGTTCATTGCTTGCATATGCAGATTTAGTCCTGTTTTATTAGAACACACTGAATGTATTTAATCCTCTGGTTGCACTTCTAAAATCTTGTAGAGTAGGATCACAGCAAGAAGAGTTTTAGTTACATACTGTTAGATAACATAACACAGACAAGAAACCACCACTCACTCTTTGTGTTCCCCAAAGTTTATCTGTTCTGTTAAAGGCTGTGAAAAAAGGAGATTGGTCTGAGCCTCATCCACACCAGGAATTCAGCAAGCCCTTACATTTCATACTGGCCTGAAGTTACATACCAGCAAATGTGAAACAAGGCAACAACAGATTTGTCTTAAACTAAAAACTAAAGTTTTCCTGGCACAATGCTTCTCAATAAATACATATCATGCTGAAAATAAAGGAGGACTGCTTCTTCAGCTAGTCCATCTAAAGAAAACAGACTCCAGGTTTCAGAACAGAAAATGATTGCTCCAGACCTCCTGAATTCATCTTTGGCAGGATGATCCTTGGACTTTGCAGTCAAAGGATGGGCCTAAGAGCACAAAATGGGTCTGAGGAGAAAAATCTCCCAACTCTTGTTCAACAGCCTAACCAGTGGTTTAGTATGATCACAGACTCTGGAAAGTAGAGATACAAAGTGCAGAAAAGCAAGAAACTCAGTAAAAACAATGAGCCACAAACATGAGTGATATTAATAACCAAGTATGTGAGATGCAAAAATTCCTAGTGAGATGGGTAGGAAAAAGGAGCAAAACAATGAGACAAAGAGAAAACAATACAGCTAGGAAAAAACTAGAGAAAATAAGAGCTCTTATTTTTGACACAGTGATTTAAGACAGGCTCTGCTGGAGTCCAAGTGCTAAGTGTCAGTAAATGGAGAGAATCAGCAATAACAGCTGTCTGCAAGCCTGTTTTATCTAAGCTGCAGATCACAGGAGGTTGGAGAGTCAAATGCAAGCTGTTTGTGAAGTTTGCATCTTCTAAAAAGGCAGAAGTCAAACGACAAGGTATTTGAAGACAACACAACACAGGCATAACCCTCCTCCTCCTCTTCGGCATTCACTGTTTGAAAAGCAATCTGCAAACAACAAATGAGACAACCACTAAGAAAAGGAGGAATTCATCACACAGGAGACCCAGACATGAGTCATGACTTTCACATGCATTCAGGTAGTTACATGCATTCCAAGCAGAGTAAAGGTCTTTCAGATCATATCTGAAGAAAATTCTTTCCTTCCCCCCAAGAAGAGAGGCAAATTTGTTAATTTTACAGTTACAATTGGTACACAGGATGCAATGAAGTCAGCCCGGGATGAAGTCAGCCCAGTGTCGTGGCCTTGAAGACTCTGCCTTCTTCAAAGGTTTTGTTCAGTGTTTACAACACTCCTGTACTATGCCCACCACCTCCTCCAGCCCTTCCCTTACCTCCTGGCTCATTCTGATCTCAGCCCCCATTTAACCCTTCTGTTCCACACCAGTCACTCCCAATTCTTTAGCTCAGCTCTAAAAGGTGCTTTTACAGACTGCTAGCTCTGTGGGACAGATTTTCTGCCCACCACCAGTGGGATGGCTGTCACAGGGGATAATTTATGCAACAGGATGGCCTGATCTTCTGCTGGAGGCAGAAGACATGCAGTTCCTGTGGGTTCCTGTTGGCAGTCATCCACCACCTGGAATTTAAAGAGGATCTCAAACAGAGAAAGAGGTTTTTAAAAAAACAAGCAACTACTGATGCGAAGTAAACAAATCAAAAGCGTATTACAAAGAGCGAGGAATACAGAACTTAGCAAGGGAGAGCACTTCTGCATATTTTGCACTCTTTCTGTATCAGGCCTCTGGTGTGGCTGCCTCAATTGTTTGACTGGCAGCTTATCCAGACTGTCGTGATTATGAGCTCTGATTCCACAGTAATTTAAGAAAAAAGATCTCTTGTGGACAACAGTACTTGACCTGCTGGTCGTATCTGCGTGCTGGGACATGAGAGAAAAGAATGAATCAGTTCTGCTCACTAAAAAGTCTCTGCACTGTCTGCAGGCGAGTCATTAATGGTCAAGTGTATTCCCTGCTTCCAAAGAAACACTTGACACCTTTCACACAAGGAAAGCTCAGGATGGCTGTTGAGATTCCTGGCAAAACACACTCTTCATAGCTGTTTCTACAGCTTATCAACCTTTTCACCTTCAATTTGCTCTTCAGCCAGTGGGAGACAAAAAGAAAAATAAAAGTAATTCTGTAACCACTGGAGCTCCATAAAGCTGACCTCCCATTAGTGTGCTCCACAAGGCTGACTGACTTCGCAGGCTCACAAACTGTGAGCTCCAGCTGAGGCTTTGGTAAGAGGTAGGGCATGTATCAAGTCAGTCAACCCAACTCACAAACTTCCCAGTGCTAATAAGCTTGCTAGTGCAACTTTTCACTCAGTGATTCCCTGTTTGCTCGAGTTTTTTAAGGTGTCTCTATGCCTATCTGTTTTCAGAAGTTCTGTTGAAATTTTATGCATCTTTGAGGTATCTTCCAATCAAATTTCATTCAAGTTGGTCAGTAGCTTCAGAATGGATGGGGAGATACACACTGATAACTACATAAAGCTCACCTTCTTCTGTGAACTATCTTCTTTCATTAACAAAATCCACTTTCCTGCTCAGGTCACTCTCTCCCTCTCCAGGACATTTAGCAAATCAGTATCTTGACAAGCTCCCTCAGCCTGAAGTAGAGCCAAGAGAGGGTTAGTTTCTGCTTTTCCCATGATCCCTCCCAGATCTCAAAAATAAACTCCAACAAACAACAAAACAAACAAAAAAACCCCAAACCAAAATGCAAAAAACCAAACCCAAACAAAAAACCAAACCCTATGGACCTCTGCTCTTGAGTTGCCTCTGAAGTTTTTATTACTGCCTTGCACACACCAGAACTAGAGATGAAATAAAAACACATCAACACTAGAAATAACAAACTTCCACCTCCTAGTAATGGAGAAGATTAAAGAGGAAAGAAGGGAGAATCCTCTTCTTTATTGCTAGCAGATCTTTCCTTTCTTGAGGTTCACTCTTTCCTCTGCTAGTCCTAAAGACTGCAGTCAGGAACACAAGGTCTTGATCCTCTGTGAGAAAAGGAAAGATGCCCTTGTCTCTTATTCCCTAAACCTAGCACCCCGCAGCTTGTCAGTCCTGGTAGCTGCTTGCCCTACCCACCTACACCTCTGCAACCCACTGTCAGCAAGATGCCATTTAAAATGCTGCTGGCCAAAGCTCAGTCTCCAGGGGATCTGCCCTTGGGATCTCCTCTCAGTCACTTGCTCATAAGCTTCCTGTGCACCGTCAGTGTTTGGATTTGGTTTACAATATGCCAGTATCAAAGTGCTTGGGAAGAAGGAACAGTCAGAAAACTGCATCTGAATCTCCTACACAACCCAGTTCTCACATCCTTTATTTTTCTGGCCAGTTTGGACCAACCTTGGGCGATGCCAGGTGGATGGATATGGGCTCAGCAGAGAAGGTCTGCAAACAAGCAGCACCACAAGCTGCCTCCACACAAAATAAAGTCTCTCCCTTCTATTTGCAGGTGTTGTTCAGGGCACAGCATACCAGAGAATATTGACCACATTGGCATTAAATAGTTTGTCCTGCTCCATCAGTCTGCCACCATCACCTACCTCACTTTGCACCTAGCAAACCCCTGCATGCGAACTGCTCTGTTACAGTTCCAAAAGCCATTGCACAGACCACAGCCATCATCTAAAAATAATATTGAAGGTGGTGATCCCACTGATAATCACATCATTAGAGAAGAATCAAGTTTCTCCTTGTCCAAGCAGATAAACAGCAGGTCTCTGCAGCACCTTGAGCCTTCCTTTGCAGTCAAACAATACCTGCTGCTGAAATCATGGAAAGAGCTTCATTTGTTACTGCCACACCAACACACTTCTTTTAACAAGCAAGGTAGGGGCATGCAATTCCCTCTTGGCAAGCCCATCCTCTCCAGCCAGCTGTTATTTCAGGCATGTTTGTTACGTGCACTGTTCACAGGCTCGGCCACACAATCACCTGTCAGAGCTCTGCTGCCACAGCACGCAGGTGATGGCATCTCAAAATGTCTCTTCTTAGCTGTGGGCTTTCTAATCACACAAGACAGCAGTGGGAAGGAGGGACCCAACTTTCCTGTCAGCATCTCTCAATGAACTCATACAAGAATACCGTCCCTCACCATGCGCTCTTTTAGTTCTGACTCAGAAGCACAGAACAAAACCTGGCACAATCAGGTTGTTCTGCAATGTGCAATGAGCACCTCTGCCCTGCCATGACTAATAGCCCTTCCAAGATGGTCACCAGCCCTACCTCAGAGACAGCTTTTGAGATCTCTGACATGCTGAGTCCTTTCCCCCACAGTGCAAAAACAGCCGCACGGCTTCCCTGGTTGTCTTGGATTCATGAACCCCCTGAAACAAATGCAAGACAGGACTGTGTAGAGCCATAAAGTCACAGGTTAAATGCACTAATAAGCTCAGAGGATTCCTATGCAGCTAACCAGAAAGGGCAAATTCTTACCCTGTAAAGCAGGGCAGCTCAGATCAGAGGAATATCCCCAAACCTGGTACCTGGTTGTACATGTTGTCAGGAGACAGAACAAAAAGCCACGTGCAGCTCAGCATTCCTGAAACTACTGGACATCCCTGACAAGGAGACCTTTGCATAGGCACAGCTACAACCACAGGGCACATCAGCGACAGCACTGCATGGAGAAGTAGGCCATGGGATCATTAGCCCAATGATAGCTTTTTGCCACAAGCGAATGTCTGTTCAATCCTGCCAATCCTCCCAATGTGACTTAAAGGGAACAAAAAGGCAAAAAGAAAAGGTGGGCGGTTTGCATTTACTAAATATATTGCCCATTACCTCAGAGGGTGGCCATATGGAGGATTATAAAGAAACACAAACTATTACCAACATTAGTGCCTTTCTAATACCACAGAAAGGCGAAGGTGAACATCAACATAACACTGGGTTAATACAGGCTGACGGAGCCATATAAAAGAGCAGTGTTTCCACTTTTGCCAGCAGAAAAGCAGCTGTTGAAGATGCTTAGGGGAGCAGTGCTTCTGGGAGTCAAAGTAGGGTTCAGTGGGCGTTTTAGCCAGGTCTGAATAACTACTGTTGAAATGTGGCGAAACACTGGGCGCATCCATCCTCTGCCTCCCTAACAGGGCCGATGGCAGGATCACCACTTTGGGCAGGATCCCTGCTGCCCAGCAGCACCTCATACAGCAGAGCCACTGCTCAGGGACACTCAGTACTGGATGCTCCCACTAGCCAGATGTGGCTGACCTGGCCCAACAGGCTGGGAGGATGGAAAAAACCCCAACCAAAACAACTCTGGCAGATGAAACTTTCCAAGTTCCCTTCTGGCACTCCACAACTCCGCAACAGTTGCCAAAGTTCATTCTTAAAGAGGTGCTATATTTTTGTTAACTAATCTTTGCAGGGTGGCAGGGAAATTCTCAGAAAGGCAATGCCAGGTGCCAGGCAGAGAGATGCCTTGACTCTGATGAAGAAATCTGCTACTCTCCTCCCCAGGGTTCACTGGACATTTTCAGACCAGGCTTTCCATCTGCTGCCCAGCTGCAGAGATGCAAGTTGAAATTCTTACAGCATTTCGTGTAATTATGAGTGCAACTCACAAACAAAATTTAATCAGCAGGAAAGCATGCTATACAGATGAGACACCGGAGTTCACGGTGGTAAAATCATCGCAGAAAGAGCGGTCCTTAACCCAGCCTGCAGTTATTTAGAGGTTCCTCTTCTGAGCAAGTACATCACGTACTTTGATCTCTGCTGCCTCCTGCCAAAATTGTGGATATTAGCAAGCCAAAAAACCAAGTCACAGACAAAGATATGGCAGGCAAAATACATCCTATGGTTACTCAAGCAGCTCTCCTCCTGAAGGAACCTGATGCATTTCAGGACACACAGAAGTGCAGCTGTAACTAGTTACCTTCACCTTAATCAAAAAAGTGGTTTTAAATTTACAGATGAGGAGACTCTGTTACATGAGAATTGAAACTTTGCTGTTCAGTTCACAGACTACCTGAAGTGATGCTCTGAAAGGGCCTGAATCCAGCCAAAGCCTTGGATGAAGTGTGGTAACTCCACATTAGTGCAATCAGATCTGTGGTCACAGCCTTGGACAGAAACTCTGTGTTACAGGGGTGTTAGCCACAGTGACAGTCATGCTGAGTTATTCCTTAAAGCAAGGATCTCTTCTCTTTGTCACATATGATGAATCATGCCTCAAGTCACAGTACTTCAAGCAAACTCTTTAATTTGGGATGAAATCAGTCTTTAAGAAGAACACATGCTTCAGCCAGATTTTGGCTCAAAACCACCTTATTAGAGAAAGATGGATTCCACAGACTTGTCACATAGTTAACATTCACTTAAATCTCTTGTTTTTAAAGAAAACAACAGTTGAGAAAACTATGTGATAATTAAGCTGCAGGCATGGGAAGCAGACAGATGGTTGAGATGGTCAAATAACCTTTATTCTGCCCTGTAGAGACAAACTACAATAGAAAAATGATTAATGTTTGAAGTTTTTCATTACAAATTTTATCCAGTTCATTTTACAATATATTGATTTCTTATTTCCTTCTGCCTCAAACCAAGAGGGAGCAAACAGCTAAGGTGTGCTGCTAAGGCTATACTTCTACAGCTGCTACTGAACACGGCTAGATTTCTTCTTCCAGTGATGCTTATCCTGATTTTATTACAACATAATTGGAATACTTCTGCCTGTAATCTACTAATAAATGCTTCCACTCAAGTTAATAGAGTTTTGTGCTCTGATTACAAGTGAAACTGCAATGAATAGTCATGGAGACAGATAAACTTGGACTCGGGATAGAAGGTAATAAGCTCATCATATCCTCCTCCATCCACCTTAGTTAAAAGAAAGGTTTTTGATGATCCTGGGCAGTCTGGACTTATTTTAACCTGAAACATCAGACCCTCCTGCAGAGCACAGTGTGTTCTCCTGAATGTTTGTTCAGTGCTAGGCAGTACAGCTCCACCTCCTGAATTATTTAAAGGACACATTTCTTGCAGCCCAGCCTTAGACCACTGGGTCTGTGGTACGGTTCTTCCAGGTGAGGGGGCACAGACCCTGAGCAAGAAGCTCTCCCTGACAGCAGAAGCAATCAGGACATAGCAAATGTCTGCAAGGTATATGGAAGGAGGCAGCAGTCACCAGACGTAGCAAGGGCAGCAGCACTCTGGAGAGGACAAGAGACAAATGCTGTCAGGGTTTCAGGTAGAAACACAGGAACCTTTGGTGCAGAGATCTTCCAAGTCCAGCACTGTCCTGCTGCAGGCCTTCTCTATGAACTCATTGGCTCTGAGGAAATCAGGCTCTAAGGCAACACCAAAGCAGATGAAGTTTTGTTACATGCTCATTTCTCAAGATCCTACATTACCACTCTGGTTTTTGAGTGGGCAGCTGTCAATCTCTAGTGTGCAGTGAGATACCAGCCTTTTGACAGACAGAGTATACACTTAAGATCTAAAATAAGCTGTGGGAGCTTTATATAGACAAACTATGGAAAGAAAATGAGTAAAAGATGCATCCCTATCCAAGTGCTCTTAAAGAAAACGTAGGCAGCCAAACCTGTTCTCCCCCACTCTCATGTGTTGTACCACTCAAGGCATATTATTTTAGGATTATTTCTGGTGACTGACTAGAAAGTATAACAAGTCAAAAATGCCACTGTTCCACATGAAATCCAGCTGTATGATTGCTTCCACGCCCTCCTCCTTTTTCCTTTCCTCCTTTTCTACTTCCTATTCCTTTGACTAATGTATAAACTGTCTGAGGCAGGGAGCATCTTGCAGTCTTCAGAGCAGGTATGACATTTTTATTAGCATGTATAGGGTTGAAGAGACTCACAGCTACCATACAGATAATCCTACCACCTGACCACTGCTCACAGCTGGGTACCACAACAACCAGAGAGCAAAACGGTTCTGAGATGTGCTTGTTTACATTCAGTTTATATACCTCGGCCTGCAGGTGAAATGGAGAAAGCACCAGGACTTCCATCTGTTAAAGGCAGTTGAGACAATGTGGAACACACAAAGCTCAACACAATCCTGCATCTGGCCCCCTAGGGAAGCAACAGTCAAGCCTTAGCCTCAGTGTGGCTGAAGGGGATTTGGGACGGCACTACCAACAGCAAATTACACAGCTTTTAAAGTAGATGTGGTGCTCTCAACACCTTGAAAAAAGAACAGAATTCAAAAGAGGAATAACATCTGTAATCATAAACTCCTCGCCTCCTCCTTCTGCAGAAGTCTTGAGAAGTATTTTAGTGAACGCCTTCAAGAAGGACACACATCTGTCTGCATCCCTGTGACATTAAGCACAATGCACCCCATGGCACCTGTGACCTACAGTGACAGATCAGCATCTCACTATCTCTGACCTTCAACAAATGCAAACTCTGATTTGTACCTTACACAGAATACACCATATCAAACCAGAAGTCATCATATTCCATCCATGCTCTCCATGGGGTGAAAAAGACATACTGACTCCATGAACCATAAGATCCATGTCGTGCACAGATTGCTTGGCCGAGTGCAGTCCTCGCTGAGTGTCACTGAACATACACATCAAGCTGGGAGAAGTTATAGGTGTCTACACTGCTGGACTCAAGACCACCACTGAAGATGGGAACAGTACATATTGCAGCATAGACAAGAAATAAAGAGATGAAAAAGAGGGAGCAAACTTCATTAAAACCCTTTCCAGGCGTGACAAAAGTAGTAAGCAGGTGCTCAGAGCCTGCAAAAACAAGGCCTAGCTCCCCTCATCCCAGCTGAAACACGCTCCCTCTTCCTCCCCGCTGCCCACAGGTTTGCGCCGAACCTCCTCTCCGCTGTTCCTGCCACGGGAAGACCAGCCCACCTATCCTGGGCAGCACCACACAAGTCCCACTTTCCTGCTGACCCATGTCCTCTGGCCAGCTACCCCACTGCCAGCCTCCAGCTCACTCCAAACCTCCTTCAGCCCTGTCCCCTGACAGGTCACCTTGCTCCCTGTCACCACCCCCAATAGACACCTGCACCTCCACCCGCAGGCCCCTGCGCACCTGCCAGCTCCCGCTTCCTGCCCTCACTACAGCCACCTCTCCCTTGGTGTCCAGTCAAACACCTTTCTCCTTCGTCCTGCAGCCACTCTGCCGCACAAAGCCCCTGCAAGGGGCACTGCCAGCCGTGCATGGACCCCTACACCACCTCTCCATCCCCCCGGTACACAGCAACCGCCAGACCCAGGGCTCTGCATCTCCTCCAGCTTCACTCAAGTCACGGGGCTCCCCAAACCTTAGGCGGGCCCCCAAAAGCCTCTTCCCTCTGGCACCTCATGCACATCCTGCCAGCCCCGCCAGACCCCCTGTCCCAAGGGGCGGCGCAGCTCCCCGCACTCACAGCCGTCCCCCTTCCCAGGAACGCAGCGCCCCGGCACGGCGCGACCCCAGACCCCCTCGAGCAGCCCCCCCATACCTGGGCGGGCTCCGCGCCGGCGGGCAGCCCCTCGGGCAGGGCCTGGAGCAGCAGCAGGGCCATGGCGGCGCGGAGCCTCCTCGCCATCCCCCCCACCCCCCGCTCCCGCCTCCCCGGCCCGACTGCGGCCCGGACGGGAGCCCAGGGGCACCCCGCGCCCGGACCCACCCCCGGCGCTCGTCTATTGGGCGGGCGACGCGGATCTCGGCTTCCCATTGGCTCAGCGCGATGTCGCTTAGGGCAAAACGGGGAGGGGCGGGATCCGCTGGCAGCGAGCTACCATCTTGAGTGTGGCGCAGTGGGGAGGGAGCCTGCGGTCGTACTCGGGCCGCCATGTTGTGAGTGGACGAACTGGCTGGAAAGGGGTGCGGGGCTGCACCCTCCCCTGCAATGGAACCCCGTGAGCACAATTGGGCACTGCGAAAAGGGAGTCCACAGGCATCCTCCTGCACAGCCACAGCCTCCCTATGGCAGCCAGGCACTCATCCTCATTCACCTGGTCACTCCTGCTCACCATGACCCCTGCTCAGCCTGCTCCCCAGTGCTGTCACATTGCCCCAAACTCCAACAGCCCGCCCGGACCTGGGGTACACCGGGAATAGGGGCATGGAGAGGGTGCTGGGATGGCAGCAGCAGCATGGCACTGGACTTAAGGCATCCAGTGGGCAGCAATGTGTTGGTGCCAGCACCACTGGGAGACAGGAGCAGCATGGAGAAGAGGATCTCCCGCTGCGGCTGTGTCCCTGCGTGTCCCCACATAGTGAACGTGCACACTCCCAGCAGGAGTAGGGGCACCGGCACTTGGCATTGATTCACAGCTCGGGTGAGACAGCCCATGTTTCTGGGGCAGTGTCAGAGGGTTTCTACACTGCCATTCCCAGCGTGCCAGACGGCCTCCAGGCTGGATCAGCAAGAAAAGGTTTATCAGATGCTCAAATACATGTTAGGAAAGGCCAAGGAAAAAAAATCGATTTAGCATCTTATCTCCTGCCCTGGCATTTTTCTATCAGGGCAGTCCTCGGGCACACCTAGCCCTGCCGGATCAGCTCACCTGCCTGCTGCTGGCATGGGCCAGCAGGCGTTCACCCATCACACCATGCTCGCTCCTCTTCCTGTGCCAGCCAGATCCCGGCCTCCCACCAGTCCTTGGCCAAGCCCTCCCGCTGGGACTGCCAGTGCCTGAGAGAGCCCAGCATTCTCCCATGCCTCCCCAGCCCCTACTCAGGCTCTGCTGCAGACCGACGTGACATCTTTGGTGTGGTTACCATTTGAAGTGAGGTCGTAAACATGCTGGAACACTGACATTTCCGCCACACACAGTTATTGAAGGAGCTTTATTCCTGTTCCCAGCCAGCCCTGAAATTAGAGGCACAGCAGGGAGAAGTCATGGAGTTCACCAGAGCACAGGACAAATCTAGATCAGGTGTGACTCATTGCCGGAGAGCAATTAGCACTTGCTGCGCTTCCCAAGCGGGGATTTGTCTGGCTCTGACTCTGCAATGAGATTTCCTTCCTGTTGCAATGGGAAATGGAGGCCAGGCTGGCCACAGCTTGGAAGCAACTCCTCTGCTCCCCAATGAGACCAAGGCAGGCTGCGGAGTTATCTGTGGTTTTGGGGAGGGCTGGCAGGCACTGGCTGCAGTGACCATCTCCAGAGTGATGTGAGCTGTTGAGATGACTTGAATCCTCGGGGGGGTATTCCAGCTACAACCTAGAAACCTAGAAACCCTGCTGAGCTGAACTGTCAGCTGGCATAAATCCATGTCCATCTGAAAAGGGAATCCACTGCTACAAGCTCAGGGAGGTGGGGGGAAGGTCTGTCTTGAGGATGGCTTGCCAATTCTACAAGCCCAGAGCAAACCTCTACCTCTGTCCAAAAGCAATAAACTGCACCATGTCCCACTCCCCAGGGCAGGGAAAGAGCTGATGTGAGATGGCAACAGCACTTCAGGGTCTCTGTGCTCCATTGCCCCTCCAGTATGGCTGGGGACAGGAAAAAAATGAGTGGCCAAATGGCTGAGGCGTTGCTGCCATGGTCCCAAGCTTGGCTTCGTGTGGCTGCTGCCCCAGAATCACTGGCTACAGAGCCCCCTGCCCTGCCAGGACCCCTCCAAACTGCCAAGGCAGGAAGGGTGAACAGCAAGAATGTGGCTGTGATGCACAGGGGAAGGGCAGTTTTTGGGTGCTACAGCACATCATTTTACAAATATCATTGTGCATGCCAGGGGCACCTTGGACCCAAAAGATTGCTACAGGTACTTTTCTGAAAGTCCTCACAGCTCATTTGGGTGTAGGACAAGAGCAGCTCGAGCTAAGGAGCTTAAGAAAAGCAGAGAGCAGAGATGTCTTCTTGTGGCTTCTCTCCACTCCCAACAGGGGTGACATCTGTTTAATTTCATGTGCTTAACTATTACTTTAATTGTGCTTTAACAAGAGATCTAATAATGTCCAAGGAACAGATAGACAAGTTTGGACATGTTTTCCTACTTTCAGCTCCACTATTAATTGTTTCAGAGCTCTGTTTTAGCTTTCTAGCAGTAGCTACATGTGGTTGGAGACATTGTCCTTTGCCTGTTGCAGCTTTGGCAGAAGGAAACCTGCTGTGGATACATCTTGGCACTTCAAGAGGTACCTTTTGGGTTTGGCTGCTCTCCCTGAAGGAGCAGAGTGGTTAATGTGTCTCTACTCAGGCATGTGGCTGATGCGAGAATGCTGCTGCCCCAGAGATCTGACACGGATCCCTGACTGGAGGGAGGAGCACGGATCATCTACTGGGCCATGGTGCTCTCGGAGCAGCCACGTCATATGGCTTTTTAGAAACAGGTTTGTCCCACCAAGGGATGTTCATCAGCAAGCAGAGAGCCTGGATGCAGCTGATTAAAAGCAGCGGCTTTAGTCCAGGATTTGGGCTCCTTTCTCTCCCAAACTAGGCTGCAGCACACTCAAGCTGGTCTTCTTTGGAGTGGGAGAAGCCTCATGACAGACCCAAGATAGCATCATGAAACTCTGACTGGCCATGAAGATAAACAGCACCCATTGGTGTAGGAAGGGTCACCCAGTGTCATCCTCCTGAGGCCCACAAGAGGATGAGTGTCACTGGGAGCATAGCACAATTACCTTTTGTCACTTGCCCTGGGACTCTGCAGCCCCACAAACCTCTTGAGGAAGGCTACCATTGAATGCCCAAGAGTTTCAGAGCTCATGCCATCCCTTACACTCTTCCTCCTTCTCCTGGCCCCTTTGCTCACCCTCACCCTGATGATTGGTCAGTCACAAAGCCCACACCTTTCCCTTCCAAGGCAAGCTTGAGATCCACACAGCAGCCCAACCCAGAGACACACAGAGATCAGCCAGAAGCACAACCCACAGCTGTTTCTTGAAAATCACTGCATTTATTTTTCAACCTTCCTCTGTCGTTTGCAGTGCTGCTATTCAGAAGCCTGAGTTAATGTCTTGACAGCTCTGTGACAATAAAGAGAGAAGCTACTGGAGAGGGTTCAGTGGAGGGCCAAAAAGATGATGAGGGATTTGGAGCATGTCTTATGAGGAGAGACTGTGGCAGCCAGGCCTGTTCAGTCTGGAGAAAAGAAGACTGAGAGGGATCTCATCAATGCACATAAATGTCTCAGAGGCAGGTGCCAAGAACACAGTGCCAGCCTCTTTTCAGTGGTGCCCAGCGATAGGACAAGGAGCAATGGCCATAAACTAAACCACGAGAAGTTCCACCTCAACATGAGGAAGAAATTCTTTACATTGAGGGTGGCAAAGCACTGCAACAGGCTGCCCAGGCAGGTTGTGGAGCCTCCCTCTCTGGAGATACTCAAAATTCACCTGGATACATTCCTGTGTAACCTGCTCTAGTGACCCTGCCTTGGCAGGGGGTCTGGAATAGATGACCTCCAGAGGTCCTTCCAACCCTAACAGTTCCGTGATTTCTGTGTCTTCCCCACATCAAAAGGGGCACAGAGACAATTGTCCTGTAAAGCTGCAGTTTCATGGTTCTAGGTGGGGACCAGAGATGTAGGACAAGGGTGACAGCTACCTCTTGTGCTCAGAGGAATGAAAAAATTAGAGCTTAAAACAATTAGCTATTTCTTCCTGGGTTGTGGCAATCACAGAGTGAATAGAACCTGAACCTGAGAGCAAGGAAGGCACAGTCCAAGCATTGGCCTCTGGACTTTGGGATGGTCACTCTCACGGTACAGACAGAACAGGTCCCTTCACACCTGCCAAGATATGATCTAGCTCTTGGGAAGAGGCTACTGTGGTGATTAAAGGCAGGAATGTGGTTTGGTTGCTGGTACCATGGCAGGATACCTGCTTTTGGAGGTAGAACTGTGCTCTGAGCCCCAAGGGAGAGAGCCTCATGCCTCATGGGGCCAAACCAATGAGGCCCAGACAGGCTGGGCAGATCCTCATGTGCAGGGCCAAAGGAAGGCACAGGAAGTGCAGGCATCCCTCAGGGCAAGAGGGACATGGGAAGGCTGGGACGTGGCCAGCAGCAGATGGGGGTGGCTCAGGACAAGCCGAAGTGCTGCATGGAGAGTCAGATCCTGCTTCTACGGTGGAAGAAGGCTGCAGAGAAGGTGTTGGGTGGGGGAGCAGATCTGGGCTGGACTGTCCTGGGCTGGACTGTGCCTCTGACCCTGCTCAGGGGACATGGGATTGGTGGTGGCAGGAGGCCAGAGGGGTGCGATGGCTCCTGAGGTAGTCTCCATTCACAGTCCTTTGTTAAAATAGACATATGGTACTTTGTCCCCGTGCTTGGCCACAATGCTGTCACGCAGCTCCAGCTCAAGGTCAGCCAGTGCAAGAGAGCTGTGGGGAGAGGGGATACACACTGAGAGCCATGATTCTCCTCCCCAACCACCAGTCAAGCCACCCTCCCTCCCTATTGCCATTTGAGGTCATCTGCAGTCCCTGGGATCTTGCAGGCTCATGGCAAGACCCACAACCCTTCCCTCCCAGGGCTGGAAGGCAGAGAGCTGCCCATGGAGCTGGCTGTCCTGATACTCCCAGCACAGAGCTCACAGAGCAGGGGAGGCACATGCTCTCCTGCTGCCCTGGGCACCAGCATGTACAGGCAGGCGCTGCCTCGGGTTGAAGGGTGGGTGCCCATCATGCTTCTCCTGGGATGGGCTGAGAAGAACTAGGGGAGGAGGAAGGCTCCTGAGATCCCATGAAGGAGGAAGAAGCAGTGGAACAGGTACCATTGCTGTGGGAAGAGGGCACAGGCTGCTGGCACCATGAAGAGGAGGCTGTGGGACAGAGAAGAGCAGAGCATTAGTCTTGGGATCACAGCCTGTTTGCCCTCCAGCCACAGGGGTTTCAGCCCAAGAGGTGCTGCTCACACCCCATGACTCCCAATAACTGAGGAAAGCCCAAGCTGAAATGTAAGCAGCTTTGCAATCCCTTCTGGGAAAGAGGTATTTTTTCAAGCATCTCTTTGGAGCCATACTCCAGGCACTCACAGGCAATTGAGCAGTGAGATACTTACAAGCCCCCACAGAGCAGCACCTGCAGAGGCCCATGGAGAACCCGGATCCGCTGCAAGAGAAGAGCCAGGAATGAGTTCCTGGCCTCACCAGAAGACCCAGTCACAGCGTGAGAAGACTTCTCCCCTCAATAACGCTGAATGCCCAACACCTCTGGTGTGCACCAAACCCTGCCACCCTCCCATAGCCTCTCCATGTCCCTTCAGTGACTCAAGTAGGGAGCAAAGCAAGCCGGGCTCTGCAACTCCCCATTTGATCCCCAGCATACCAGCAGCTGGGAACCCACTGGCAGGAGAAACATGTACTCACCTGCATGAAGGTGAATTTCTCCAGTCGCTCCATGACAATGGGCAAAATAACTAGGTACAGAGAGCAAAGGTCAGCCCAGATCCCAGAACAGCTATCCTCTAGCCAGCCTGCAGGGCTGTCCCAGCAGGACCATCCATGTAGAGGCCATGGCAGCAGCTAGTTGTGCTGGGGGCCACTGGGTGTTTGCTGACAGCAGGGACCTGACACAAGACCCCCAAACATCCATCATCCAGGCAGCATAGTCTGTGCTCCTCATGCTCCCATCTCTCCTGCTGGGTTTGCAGCATTTCAAGGGTCTCAGGAGCAGAGGGGATGCCAGGCTGCAGGATGAGGAGCTGGGGCCAGAGAGCACGAGATGCATCCTTGAGGGGCCAAACTGCCATAGGAGCACCCCCTGTGTCCCGGGTTGTGGTTTGGCACAAAGGGGCTGGGGGCGTGGGGGCCTCTGATGGGAATGGCAGGATGAGGAGAGCAAATGCCATCTGGGATGCAGGGACACCCTCACTCTTCATCATGAGGGAAACTGAAGCAGGGGAGTTCAGTTGTGCACCCTCCTGCCCCGCACTCACTCATGCCCGGTGCTGCCATGGTGATCCTGGAGAGCACAACCTGTGCGATGCCCTTCACTGCCGCCCTCTGCAAGCAAAAGCAGTAGGTGAGCCCCAGCAGAGACATGCCCCAACCCACATCCCCATCCCCAGACTCACCCTGGAGCGGCCAAGCTCATTGTTGTTCTCATCTGTCACTGTGATCCCGTTGATGATCTCCCTGAAGGGGACAGGCAGCCGTGAGCGGAGGACAGGGTGGCCGGGAAAGCGTGAGGACACAGCAACGGGGTGATGGGGTGCCAGGGGAGTCCTTTGTGCTGTGCTGGCGCAGCATCCCCGGATGGTCCCATGGCACGGGGCTCCACCACCCCGGGGCACTACGGTCCCCAGCCCAGCCGATGCTGCCATCTTCAGGGCACAGCTGCCAGCAGGATCTGGCCGTGCTAGGGACAGA
Source organism: Corvus cornix cornix (assembly GCF_000738735.6). Taxonomy (NCBI): domain Eukaryota; kingdom Metazoa; phylum Chordata; class Aves; order Passeriformes; family Corvidae; genus Corvus; species Corvus cornix. Next base: position 12,730,649 of record NC_046336.1, read on the forward strand.
CACTGCTTGGGACACGCAGCTGAGCCAGGGGACATTCCCTCACAGAGCACCTGAGCTCCTTGTGCTGTGACTTGTGGGGGATCCCGAGCAGCAGACACAGGTCACCACAAGGACCCAACCTGGGGTGTCCCAGCACCAGGATATCGTGGACTGGGGTTCTCCCATGACATGCAGGAGATCTTTGGGTCTGAGGGATCTTCCAGCACAGATCCCAGAACGGCTATCCTCAGCCAAAAATCCCCTCCTGCTCCAGGTGGAGGCTGAGCCATCCCACCCAGCATCCTCCACCACAGGCACAGCATTGCAAATGCACAGACCCCAGTTCACCTCCCTCCAGCTCCCAGGATGGGAATCCAAGGCAGGGAGCCCAGGCAGCCCAGGAGCCCGGCTGCCACCAGCTTGCGTTTGGAGGGACCTGGGTCCCTCAAGCGCCCAGGACACGTGTGACACTTACTGTTGCCGCATCATGGGGATATTGACACAGTTGGCAGCAGCCACAGCTGCAAAGGGGACCCAGCGGGCCAGCAAGGGGGGAGCTCGCTGCAGGAAACAGGCTGGCATCAGCATGAGAGAGCAGGATGTGCCCAGCTGCCTCACCTGGCCCTGGCCTGACATACCTTGGTGTAGAGGTTGAGTCCCACTGCAGTGGCCAGGGCTGCACTGGTGGCTGTGACATAAGCCACCCCGATTTGCCTGGACAGCGATTTCAAAGAAGGGAGAGAACAGAAACACCAACTCTGACTCAGCCCTGTTCCTTCTGTACCCAAAACACGGCATAAGGAGTCTTTACAGGGCATCCAGGGGTGCATCAAATAGACACACTCCATCCTGTGGGGCCCGCTCACCTCAGAGAGATGGGGGAGGCAGCGTTGCGGTTGGTGTAGTTGACAAAGGCATTAAATGACTGGTTCACCCACTGCCAGAAAACCACGGCAGGCACTGTCCTGCGGAGGGAAGGGACCGGGAGAGCACCCGAGGGCTGTCAGGGATGCCCTGTGCCCATTGCCAGGCTTGGCAGGGAGACAGCCAAGATGCCTGCAATCCACTCATCATGGTGTCTCCAAAGGAAAGCTGAGGAACTGTGGGAAAGTCACAAACCAGTGGGAGAGCTGGGAAGTGATCCCAGCAGTTCTGGTTGCCCTGGGGAGCATAGGAAGGGGGGCGCCCAGTCCTGCAAGGCACTTGGGCAGGGGTGGGAGACACAGCTCTCAGCAGGGTGGCAACCATCCTCTGCTGGACTGAGATAAGCCTTTGTCAAAGCAAGCAGCAAGGAGGGAACACATGGAGACAGAAACGGCTCTGGGGGATGAGGGTGCCTGGGTTTCTACTGGTGTCTCAGGGACACTGATGTGGGGCAGGAAGGGACACAGGGAGATGTGGGTCTGAGCAAGCTCTGGGATGCAGGAGGGTGGAGAAGGGAAATGCAGGGAGGTGTCAGCAGGGGCTGGGGATGCTGAAGCAGCCTGGCCTGGCGGCACATTTGATCCTCGGTTCCAAAGACTGCTATGGGCCACAGACCAAGAGCATGAGCCAAGTAGGATTTGGTTGTATTAATCATTACAGGGGCTCTGGGAAGAGCTGAGGGTGAGGTGACACCATCCCCAACCATGCCAGGGACCAAGGGAATCTGTGATGCTTCTACTACAAGCTGGGTGCTGGGGACAGAGCCCAGAGACATGGGGCTTGACCACAGGACACAGCCAAGCACAGCAGCCATGGGCATGCCTTGGCCAGCACCCAGCCCCAGAGGAGGCAGACTGGCCATGTTCTGGCCACTGGCGACCTCGAGAGGGGCTGGGGGCTGTCAGGGCTGTGTCCCCAACATGGTGTACCCAGGAGCTCACCGATAGAACTGGAGCATGCAGCCAGTGATGGCCATGCCCCCCGGAACCTGGAAGGACATCCTCCCAATGAAGTTCATCTTCTCACCGCTGTCAGGGTGGAAGGCTGAGTCGTACAGCTTCTTGGCATAGAGCAGCTGCTCCTGGCTGCTTCCTGGAGGCACCACCCCGGCCCTGCAAGCCCAAAGCCCATCAGGGGAAGCTGCACAGACCCGCCAGCACCTGGCACTGCCGAGGCAGAGCGCGCTGGGCACCACATGAAAGGCAGGGGAAACATCTCCTGAGGAGGATGCATGTCACAGCTTGAGGCTCCTGGGATAAGCCTGGGAACCCCCCACAAAACTACCTCCAAAAGATGTTACATCACAGTGTACCTGCTTGGGAATGACTGCCTCCATCCCCCTGCAACACTGCACAGTGGTTGGGATGGCCATGAACACAGGCATGGCACTTGCCCCAGCTGCACCCCTGCCCCTCACCTGCAGCCCTCCACCAGGGCCTTGGCCCGGTCCAGCTCCTCCTCCGGCACCAGCACTGTCCGAGGGTCGGTGATGTTGAGGAAATGCTTCAGGCGCCCCACGAACGTGCTCTGGTCCCAGCGTGGGGAGTCGATGTTGAAGCCAAGGGGAATGGTGGCCATTTTGCTGTGAGTCTGGGCAGGGGGAAAAAGCCACTCAGCAGGATCCTGCCTTGCTTGCTCATTGAGTGCAGGCCTGCCACGGCCACAGGAGCAGTCAACTGGGTGAGAGCCGTGGCAGGTTTATGTTTAACAGGACAATTGGACTTTCAGCAGCCCTAAGCCCAGGAGGCCCCTGCACTCCTGCTGTCAGCAGAACACTGCAGTGAGGCTGCTCCTCCACACATCACCCTTCTTCCCTGTGGTCCCCCCACTTGTGCTGCACCCCACAGCACCTGGCACCCCCTCCTTGGGGTGGGATGGTGCTGCACAGCACTGTAGGGCCCAGCTCACCCCTCCACAAGGCTGCCCTCCAGGCACTCCCACAGGGGCACTGCACTGCAACCCCCGTGTGTGCAGAGCACAGCACCCCCACACTGTGCTGTGTCCCCCACGGCACTGTCCTGCACATCCCTCTGATGCTGCTCTGCACTGCCATGGCATTGCCCTGTGTGCTCCCTGGGGTGCTGCACCACATGCCCACTGTTGCACAGCACAGAACCACAGAATGTATTAGTCTGGAAAATACTTCTGAGATCATCTGAGTCCAACCTATGACCAAACATCACCATGTCAACTACAGCATGGCAGCAAGTGCCATGTTCAGTCTTTCCTTAAACACCTCCAGGGATTGTGACTCCACCACCTCCCTCGGCAGTCCTTTCCAATGTCTAATCACCCCTTTGGTAAAGAAATTCTTACTAACGTCCAACCTGAACCTCCCCTGGCACAGCTTCAGACTATATCCTCTCGTCCTGTCGCTGGTTGCCTGGGAGAAGCAGCCCACTCCCACCTAGCTACAACCTCGTTTCAAAGGTAGTTGTAGACAGCAATAAGGTCCCCCTGAGCCTTTTCTCCAGGTTAAACACTCTTAAACACGCCCAGCTCCCTCAGCCACTCCTCATAAGACTTGAGCTCCAGACCCTTCACCAATTTCCTTGCCATTCTCTGGAAGGCATAGCACAGCTCAGCACACCCCCAGGCTCAGGTCAGCACACCCCAGGCTCGGCCCGGCATGGTACAGCCCCAGCACACCTCCGGCCCGGCCCGGCCCGGCCCGGCCCGGCACGGCACGGCCCGGCACGGCACGGCCCGGCACGGCACGGCACGGCCCGGCACGGCACGGCCCGGCCCGGCACGGCTCGGCACGGCACGGCGCACCCCCGCCCCAGCCCCAGCCCTGCCCGTCCCGTCGCGTCCCCACGTGTCCCACCTGCGCTGCCAGGCCCCTCTCCCGCCTCCCGCCCACGTGTCCCTCACCCGCCCCCGCGCTCCGGGGCGTGGCCGCCCTCAGCCAATCACAGAGCCCCGAGCGGCCGCGCCCACCGCCCCCGGCAGGGCCGCCCCGTACGCATGCACGGCTGGGGGCGGGGCCGCCGCTGGCTCCTCCCCCCGGCGCGGGCACGTCGGCGCGCGGGGCGGGTGTGACGCAGTTGCCCATGGTAACCCCGGGCCGCGCCGAGGATGGTGAGCGGGGCGGGGGCGAGCGGGGCCGGGGCGGGGGCGAGCGGGGCCGGGGGGTGCCTGAGGTTGCGGATGATCCCCCCGCGGAGCGTGGGGTGATGGGGGCCGGAGGGTCTGTCGGGCCCGGCCGGGCTCATGGCAGGCACGGGCAGGCCTCGGGCCATGAGGGGGGGTGCCAAGGCGATGGAACCAAGAGGACGGACCCAGGCTCTGCTCGGTGCTCTCTGGCAGTAGGACAGGAGGTAACGGGCAGAAACTGATGCACGGGAAGTTCCACCTGAATACGGGGAATTTGCTGTGCGAGTGACTGCGCACTGGAACAGATTGCCCGGAAAGTTTGTGGAGTCTCCCTCACTGGAGATATTCCAGAACCATTTGGACACGATCCTGTGCCATGTGCTCAAGGGGGACCCTGCCTGAGCAGGAGGTTGGACCAGATGATTGACTGGGGTGCCCTGCAGCCTGACCCATCCTGTGATGAGTCTCCCGCCCAGGGACTCTGGCGGGCCTGGGGTGTGAGTGCCCACCTGGGGCGTCCAGTCCGGTGTGGGGGCCTGGGGCTGTGCAGCTTGGGGGCACCCATACAACGGGATGAGAACTGTGTAAGTTTGGGGCCTCCAGCCATGGAAGACCCTGGCTGGGGTTGGGGCCCTGGCAGGACAAAGACGTTATGGGGGACACAAAAAAGGGGGTTGAGTCCCAAAAAAAGGCAACAGAACTGGTGAAGGGCCTGGTGCACAAGTCCTATGAGGAGTGGCTGAGGGAGCTGGGAGTGTTTAGTCTGAAGAAGAAGAAACTCAGGGGTGACCTTATCACTCTCCAGCTACCTGAAAGGAGGTTGTAGACAGGTGAGGATCAGCCTCTTCTCCCAGGTAGAAGTGACCCAAGTGACCGGACAGGAGGAAATAGCCTCAAGCTGTGCTAGGGGAGGCTCAGATTGGACATCAGGAAGAACTTCTTCACAGAAAGGGTGATTAGACGTTGTAAAGAACTGCCCAGGGAAGTGGTGGAGTCACCATCCCCAGAGGTGTTTAGGGAAAGATTGGAAAGACTGGATGAGGCACTTGGTGCCGTGCTCTAGTTGACATGGTGGTGTTTGGTCATAGGTTGGACTTAATGATCTCAGAGGTCTTTTCCAATCTAATTGATTTTGTGATTCTGTGTATTGGGTCTAGGCAGAGGCTGAGAGGCTTGAGGATGCTACGAGGGGGTCTTTGTTAGAATGGAATCAGTGTGCCTGGAGTTGATTCAGTCAAGGTGTGGAAGGTGTGGTGGAGGGGTGGGTGCTTGGGAGGGCTGGGGAGCAGGATGGCAGTGGCCTGAGAAGGGAAGGAGAAATGGAAGAGTCTTGCAAGGATGGAAGGTAGTGTTCAGAGATTGACTGTGAAGAGTCTGGGAGCAGTTGCGACTCTAAAGGGACACCGGACAACCCAGCCGAGGTGGGAGGAGGCCACCCTGGGACTTGATCCTGGCTATAGGAATTGAGGGAGGTAGAAGAGAGCTTGCTGAGGTGGAAGGGCTGGTTTTTGATACACAGCCTTAGAAGGGGAGTTCAGTCACGGCAGAGAGAGCCTGGATGAAGGGGTTGGGTATTCAGAGATGGCCAGGACTGAGACAAAGTGCTCAGGGACTGAAAGGAAACTGCCGGTTGGGTGGGATGGACAGTCTGGTGAGTCACTGGGAAAACCCAGTCAGTGCTTGGCTGGCTAGGATCGTTTGCTGGGATGTTGTGTGCTCTGGGGTTTTCTGCCATGGGCTGGCGAGATGAGGGACAGTCTGGGTCGAAAAGAAGAAATAAAAATAAACTGTGGGAAAGACTGGAAGTGGAGTTTTGATGCTGATGAGAGAAAGAAAGATCCCAGGGAGAAAAAATGTGTTGGAGGAGAGAAATGAATTGTTTGAGAAGTAGCAGTGTGGATTGAAGGAAGAAACTGGGTTCTTGGGTGAAGGGCAATGCTAGGAGACAGGTGAGATGATATGGGTATGGTGCAATCTGAATTGAGGTTGAAGGAAGCATCGGATGATGGACCAGAGTCATCCAGGTGTTGGAAACAATTTGGGTTTAGATGCCAGAGTAGTTGGGGTGGGACAAGTGGGATGCTGGTAAAGTACAAGGAGGACTGGAAGGAGGGGTTAGAACTATGGGTGAGGGGTGGTGAGAGTGAGCTGCCGTGGATGTGGAGCCACCCCTGAGAATGCTGCATGAAGAGAGAGCACAAGGAGAAGAAAATAGCAATGGGAAAGGCGCTTTCCCAAGGGCAAAACTTTGTTTTGTCCAGGAGCCCTCTGGACACAAGCTGGATTCATGCACGTGGAGGGATTCATGCATGGGAAGAGGTGTAAACAAGAGCACCAAAGGCAGCTTCTCATCTTCACTGGGTTAATTCTGGCTGCATCCCTACCTGCTGGGCCACAGAGAAAGAGATTGAGATAAGGCCTGTGGGATCTGCTCTATTTTAGATGAGTTGGTGATGGGGCATGTCACACCAGGCACCAAAGCCATCACAGGATGGACATCTGCTGTAAAGATGAGGGCAGCTGCCTCCAGCAGTGCAGTGCTTTGTGGGACACATTTGGCCTGCAGCTGCCAAATCTGCTCTTCTGCCTTATGATGTCCTGATAAACTGGTGTAGTCTGGGATCTGGCTGCTCTTATGCAGGCGCTTTGTGTGCGGAGAGGGCGGACTGGGTGTTCTCCAGTTTTCATGTTATTTGATACAACATTTTACTGCCTCTTTGTCTATTTTCAATTTCTTGGAGTTGTTTTTTGAATTGTAGCCTCTCAGGCAGGGTGGGTGGCACTTTGGGGTGCCTGGTGGGCTGGCCGGACTGGGCAGGGGATTGGAGAGTGATGCACTCTCTCTCTAGATTCTCAACTTTTCACTAAAACAGAATAATCATTTGTGGTAGAAACTCTGAAACAGCAGCAGATATATCCAAAGCAGCTATGGCAGCCTGGGGGTGTGGGTCAGCAGTCAGAAATGATCCAGACAGCTTCATGTAACAATTTACTGCTTGTCATCTGAGCCGTGGTAGCTGCCCATTCCTGCCATATCCTGATTGCGCTGGGAACTGCTTAAACTCCCCTCAACGACTGCTTGCTCCAACTCCAGTGATAAGAGGGTTAATGCTGAGGTTTAAATTATTTCAGTGTTCATCCAAGTGAGTAAGTACAGAGGGGAAGTGTCTCCTTCTGCAGAGCATACCAGCATTTCTCACAGCTGTGGGGCAGGGGTGGTGGAAGGTCATAGTTGGAGCATGGAGGGAAGGATGAGCCATAAAACTGCAAAGCATGAGAGATGTGTAGTGCTGAAGTCTTTGGCACCGTTAAGCAGCATCTGCAGTGGGCACATGGCAAGGACGAAGGGAGGCTGCTACATGAAAGGATATGCTGCTTTCCAAAGTTTAGGAAATGCTGTGTGAAGCAGAGCTTGTGGCTTTCTCGTCACTGTAATAACAGTCTTTACCAAGAGAGATGGTATGCTATCCATAGATGCTGGGGCCAGAGGATGGCCAGTGTTTTTCTAAAAGCATTGATTGAAGATGACATCATTGCGTCAAAACCAGATTTGTCAAAGTGTGGCCCCGTTTTACAGTTGAGGAAACTGAGTCACAGAGTGTCTAGCTGACATTAGGCACATCTGGTGGAGAGGATAAAATACCAGCATAGCTAAATACATAGGCATCTTTCTTCTAGTCCTGAGCTCATGTTTCTAGGAAAACCAGCATCTATGTCTTGCCTGCTCTAGGTGTACGTCATACCCAGAAATTCTTTCTTTTGTCCCTTGTTCCTTGGCAGTAAGGCTCTATTTAAAATGGTCCCATAAAAAAAAAAATGCTTTCAAGGGTTATAAGTGTCTCACTACTTTAGGTTTCAGTACAGTTCAATGTCATGTTTTTTGGTTTATTTTACTGATTGCTGAGGGATTGATACGAGAAACCACCTGCAGATAGGAGAGTATACCAGTCACTGGCCAAGACTTTGAAGTTCTGAAACCAGACGGAGACTGCTGACATTGTCCAGTGCAGGGCATTGGCTCTTCTCTGCACAGGGCAAAATACTTCCTTCAAACCTGCTGAAACCAGAGGAGTTTGATTTTAATTATGAAAAGAGGATTCATGCTGGTATTGGTTTATGTATCAAACTGGAAAGTGCTGTGTGACCTCTTTGACAGAAAACTATATTAGTAGGTTTGAGCTGGAAAAACTCTGTAGGTGACTCGACTCCATTAAATTTTGGATTTCAATGCAGGCAAGAAAGTCTGCATTGAATGACACCATATGGTGGAGACATGCAGCAAGCAAATGATTTTTTGGGAGTTTTGCCAGAGTAAGAAGTATTGAATAAACTGTGCTCAATAGATTAATTTACTTCGGTTGTATTTTGAAAAAGACTGGATGATTTTATGACCATTAGTGACATTTGCAGTTCTGCAGCCGAAGATAAAGGTAATCAGACGTCATTCTTCAGGGCACCAGCTAATCAGTGCAGTTGTGAGGAAGGACTCCCCTCCTCCAGCTCTGTGTGTGCAGGATTGCACCCTGGATGACAAATGTAGCCTCATATATCCACTGTGCAAGGCAGGATATTTGGCTCAACTAAGCCCCTTGTCCTTCCCTGTGTCAGCTTCTCCTGTGTGACTTTGTGAAATCGTCATGTGTACCCTCTGTCTTCAACTTACTCTTTAAAAATTGTGAACTGCTACCATATTGCTTAATTAAAAGTAAATAAATTGGTGCCCAAAGCTGTGCTAGGTGCTGTGCTGGCACAGCATGGAGGTGCTCCCATGCCATGGAAATATGGTCTCTCTGGGGTGAGAGATAGCCAACTGATATGAATAAGGAGAATCCAAGACAGGTTTGAACTTGACATGTTTGCTGCCTAAACCTCATCAAGGATTGTAGGTGTGGCAGAGAAGGAATTAGCAGAAGAATCATGGGCTGGTTTTATGGATATTTTGTGAAGTTTCTCCCACGGTTGTAGGAAAGGCACAGAAGTTTGAGAATCGAGCTTAGCAGTGCTGGGGAGCTGTGGGGAGACAGGTGCTGTCACCTCAATGGCAAATGTGCTAGGCTGAGTGTTGAGGATAAAGACAAGTTACTTGTGATTGCAGCAGTGGGGAAGATGGCGTCTCTGCAGGGGTGTAGAGATGGGGGGACGTGGTCGTAATGGCAGGCTGAGCTGCTGAGCTTTGTGGCTGTATTGCAGCTTGGTGAAGTGATTTGATTCTACCTAAATATCCACATCTAGTAGATAAGCAATTGGTGGTGACTGAGGGTGGTTTTATTTTAAATTCATTATCTGAGCCTTGTGGCTAATAAAGTTAAACAGAATACATTTACTTCTCTTTCCTAATAAGAATCAACTGTGCTCTGCAGCAGCTTGTGGGCCATGCTTTTTATCCATGCCCCCTGTATCCAGCCCTCAGTACAAGGGAAAATTGTTCTTTCCATTATGGCTTTATATTGCCAATCTGATACAATATTTAAACAGATTATCTCAATGCTCTGTTTGTCCCAAACCAATTTTTGCTTTGGCCTATAAAGTGAATCTTCCTTTCAGTGGCTTCTGTGGTATAGGATGTAGTTACATGCATCAACTAGTTCAAAAGATCCATATACAGCGTGGATTTAAAGCTGAATAAACCCACAAAACCCTTAGATAGGACTATAAATGTCACTGTATTTTTATATATGTCTGATTTTTTTTTTTTTGAGAGAGAGAATAGGATTATTGCATGCAGCTATAATTGAAAGTCCTTTGATAATTTGGTGGGTATTTTAAACCTAGGAATGATATTCTTTCATAAAACCACACATCCCTGTTTTCTGAAGGATGCTAATAAGATGGTTAGCTTTGCTTTCATGCTTGATGTGTTTATGAGTGCTCTTGCCCATTTAGTTGCCTCGCCGAATTTAATGCCCCACTCTGATTTCATAATAATTGTCAGGAGTCTCTTTTTCTTACTGTATGTCCCCGCTCACTGTCTGGAAAATGCAGTCTCCTCATTGCTGACCCCATCAGTCTGTCTCCTCATGGTGCTTGTAAAGAAAACCCTCTCCACCAAGGACAAAGATGTTTTTAAACAAGCCAATCTGATATAAGACATAGTTTGCTTAACCCAGAGGTGACCAAGAAGCGGTTGCTGGCTGACTGTGCCCAGCCTTGAGTTGCTCTGTCTGGCTGCCCTTCTCCAAAGGCTGCACACGCTGCCGTGCTGTGCTGTTCATTATCTGAGCAGCATCTGCAGTTCCCTTCTCTGTTACAGATGCCGCAGTCTGCTTAGTTTTGTGCAGCTGACATGCTGCCCTTACACTCTTGTGAGGCGTCTCTGCGGCTCCTCAGCCAGCTCACATCTACCCTGGCCTGCTCGAGACTTGTCCTGCTTCTCACCCTGGACACTCCAGTGAGCGAGTGCCACTGGCCTGGCTGCCGTGCAGGCATCCCGGGAATCCTCCCTTCTCACTACTGGCTAAGTCCCAGCACGAGACATTTGTTACCTGCCCTGCTTCAAAAATGTGCTCCTCCTCTGTTGCTTCTGTGCATCTCCTTTGCACCAGATCTTCTCATTTCATGGCTTTCTACCTGACATCTCCCATCAATGACAAGGCATTGCTTTCAGACTCTCCTCAGCCTGTTAGTTTCAGCATTGTGTTTGCCAGCAGAGGAGTGCTTGTCCATCAGTGTGTGTGCAACAGGGGCTGCTTGTCCCACATAGTGGTGGCTTGCAGCAGGGAACTCTGCTGAGTTATTTTTTCCAGTCTACTAAGCTGTCAGGAAATGCCTTCTGTCTTTCTAGCCAGTGTGCTCATAAGACCAATTAAAAAACTTAAAAAGAAAAAAATGATAAATCCATCTGAGCATGGCCTTCCTTAGTTTTAAATCTTTGCTAACTACGGGGAGAATGCTGGATTCACGTTTTAAACACGATTTACAAAATAGTAACAGTCGTAGGAACCAATACTATTATTTGGCTCTTGATTTAAGTTGTATATACAGACCATGTAACCTGTGCCGGCAGCTACTGAAATAAAGTCCACTTCTCTATGTTGGCTTGCTTGTCTTCCAGCCTTTTAAATCAGCTTACTTTATACCTTAGAGAATACTTTTATTTCTATATATATCTTCTCTTCTATTGGCTACCCCAGATAATCCTGTGATCAGCCATGCAGCAGTGTCACTTGAGAAGAATATGGAACGATGCTGATCGTTTTCTCATAGGCTGTCATACTAGCCCAGAAATAGCATCCATCTACAATGGGAGAAGCTCTATTAACATTTACAACTGTTCCTCTTCCCGACCCTTGAGAATTGCTCCATGGTAGATAAGCAATACTTTGTAATACATTTCTTTGCGCTCCGTATTTTGGAGTTGAATTCTGAAATATAAAGGCACCTAATCCTGATCTGCTCTGGGATACACTGCTCTGCTCTTAGCAAGTGGTGCTGTGAATAGGATTAGCATTTCAACAGCTTCTTTTTTTAACTGTGAGCAATAAACTAAAATAATAGGGCCTGATTCAGAGCTCTCCAGAGTCGGCAGTAATGCTTTGGCTGATGTACACTGGCTTTGGGTCAGGCCCATAAGAATGGGAAATTCAGTGTTTCCCTAGAAAGGAAGGAGAATGTGTGAATTTTAGAGTTCCTGCTCCTGTGGAGTCTGTCCACACTGAGCTGAAATCCACAGATTTACAAGCCAACAAACACAACTGTAAATTTGACGGCAGGTGAAAAGAAAATGTGTTGCTAGTCATGCAGTTAAAACTTGTGCTTTTTAATGATGTCAAGGGCACTTAGGACATGCATATAAGCAAGTAACCGTTAGAGGTATTTTTGCTGCTGTTCCTTTTCTCTTCCCTCAGACGTGTGGAAGTGCAGACCATCACTGGGGCAGAACATGGGTTGGGCACTGTGGCCAGGGAGATGAGCTATTGGGCTGGCAGGGCTTGCAGTGACTGGCTGCACTGAACACAACCCTTCAAATTCATTAGCCATGGGCCCATGGGTGAGAGCCAGCTGTGAGCATCTGGCCCTCAGGGCCCAGCACGTGGTGTTACAGGCCTGTACACTTCAGCTAAAAGCTGTTTGGGGATTTACTGTGCCTGTGCCTGTACTGGGCAGCTGTGGCACCCTCTACCAAGCATAGCCCATTGCTAATTAACAGCTCTTGAGCAGGGCCTGGATTCCCAGTTTTTTACTTGCATATCACCTATTAAATAATAGAGCCTGATTCAGAGCTCTCCAAAGTCGGCAGTAGTGCTTTGGCTGATGTACACTGGCTTTGGGTCAGACCCATAAGAATGGGAAATTCAGCGTTTCCCTAGAAAGGAAGGAATATCACCTATGAAATAGGTGATACCTTGAGCCTGCTTATTAGTCAGTAAGACTGCAGTTTTGCTGTTCCTTGCACAAGCTCTGAATTTTTGAACCTCAGCTTTCCTCAGTGCTTTTTAAAAGCACAGCAACAGTGGCAATCCTGCAGCTTTCTACAGATGTTTTTCAAACCCTGTTTTACTAAGTTCCTTCTCTTCTCCCTGTTTCTTACACATTACACATGTATTTTGAGCCGTGGTATTAAATTCTGGTAATTTAACAGAAACCAAATAAATTACTCTGAAATCTAAAAAGCTTACAGGGGTGAATTGGATGTCACATGCCTTTGAATCTCTGAGCGTTACTGAAAGCTTTAGCATCACGACCTGTAGTGCCGTGTCCTTTCCAAAGCACTCCCACCTGCGAGCAGTGAGGTGAGCAGTTGGAAGCGGCGTTTGCCAAGTGGCTGAGGCTGGGCTCTCCCGGAGTGGGCAGAAGGACACTGCTGGAGATGGGGGATGCGTTGCAGACAGTTGTACTGCGACATGCAGCTCTTTATCTTGAGGACAAGTTTCTGATTGCTGCGATCTGGAGGGGATCGGGAGCAACCTTCAAGGCTCAAATAGTCCTTGGCTCTCAGCAGGAATATTTAGAGGGTTTAGTTCCTCATAGCAACAAAGCACTTCAAGATATTTAACTGATTACACCCTTGCAGGTCGACAAGAAGCATTGTCTCCATTTTGCAGTTGAGAGAACAAAAAGGCTTGAGATATGGGCCCCATGGGCTCAGGTTTCTGCTGATATTTGAACTTTCTTCCTGGTTCTGGATCTTAGTGGGCCTCAACAAGGGAATTGTCTGGGAGAGATGGAACAGGAATGCTGAGGGCTCCAGAAGGGGCTGTAGATGTATTTCTTTCCTATATTTTCTCAGGCAAATTAGTAGCAAGAGCACCTGTGTCCGCAGGCAGGGTCTCAGAGTACTGTGTGCTGCTTGGGCTTTGAGGAGGGATCCCTGACATGCAGGGACTGCAGAGCAGCGTGGCAGCGTGCCCAAAGACACCCAGGCATGCCTGGTGTCACAGCCTGCTCCTGTGCCCTTGGCTGCAACAGCCCCTCTCCTGCGGGGTGGGCTGGGCAGTGAGAGGCAGATGGAAGTCGGGTGATTTGCATCTCTTGGTTATGTGCCAGGATCCAGAATATTTTTCCAGCCATTTTACAGAGGTGCCGGTCTCTGACTGGTGGCACTGACAGAAGCTTGGGTGTGCTTCTGTAAGGTGCGTGGTTGTAAATGAGCTGACCTGCATATTCTGTTTCCTAATCCTGAGTGATACTGTCAGCTCAGAGAGCTGAGCCTGGCTAATGACTGGAATCCACTGTGCTTTTCTTAGCGAGGATGTGTGGTGATCTGAGGTAGTTGTTAAGTGCTACATCCTGAGAATCAGAACTGCACGTGCCCCATGGGTCCAGCATGTTTTAGACAGATAAACGGGGTTTGAGATGACCAGGGAGTTACTGTGAAAAGAACCAATGTCAGGTACATAGTAACCTGCAGTTAACTAGGAGGCAGATCAAATTCATGGGTTTTTCCCTCTGATAAAGGTAATGAAGAGCTTGCAAGGACTTGGTCTGCAGCTTCTGCACAGGGTATGCGTAGGCACTGTCTCTCTGGCACAGGGAATGTCAAACAGCTGTGTGACAAGAGCAGTGTAGCCAGCGGGGCACCCTGCTGTGTGACATTTGTGCTGTCTGAGACCTTGTTGATGCTCTGAGATGGAAGAAAATAGGGGCAAAGGGAGGAGTAGGAAATTAAATGGGAATGGGGACTGCAGAAAGGTATTCAGGTGTCTTGGGACCCACCACCAGACAGAATCCATTTCAAGGGAGGAGAGCTTGACATAGTGGGGGGGCGAGAGTTGGGGTGGGGAAATAACAGCTATGATCTCTCTTGTGGATTTAGGGTTTACTGTCAATCCTGCGCAAACTAAAAAGCACCCCAGACCAGGAGGTGAGAATCCTCCTCTTGGGACTGGATAATGCAGGCAAGACCACACTCCTGAAACAGCTGGCATCAGAGGACATCAGCCACATCACACCAACACAGGTGAGGAAGGCCTTTCCTTCTTGAGGCAGTTATTGTGGTCCCACCTGCCACCTTAAACACTAGTGATTCATCAGAGTCTGTCAGTAAAAAAGGGAGCAACTGAAGCCTGGTGCACCATTAAGTTTGTGTCTTTTCTGCCTAAGAGGAGGCTTCCTGAAGGAGCCAGAGAGCTTCGGGCCCGATCGGTCAGGTAGTGCAAAAGTGGATGAGTGCTGTGGAGTTCTGCAAAAGGCTTTTGGGTCATGCTAGGGTTGCATGGATGAGACTTTGTTCCTGTTGTCCTTGCCAAACAGGGGACACGTAGAGTGGACGCTGCAGCACTGGGCAAACCCTTGTCTCTTTGCATCTTTCACCTAACCAGCTCCAAGGGTCCTGCATATAAAGTGCTCCCTTCCTAATATCTCTCATGCCCTTTTGTTGAGCTTTGGGGTTGAGGAGAGGGATGTCTCCCATCAGAAGCACTGCAGCATTGCTCCAGAGGAGGTTGCTAGAGAGCTATGGGAGATGCTTCCCCCCACCCTGTAGCTGCCTCCCAAAGCTCCCAGCCCTGGCACCCTAATTCCAAGCCTTGGTCCCCTGGGTGGTGTGGCAGCACGTTGCCAGCCCACGCCACATCCTGTTTTTCTACTTGAATGCACTTTCAGTTGGTGCTCTAATTGATGAAATGGACCCTTCAGACGTGCAGCTGTTGCTCTTTTAAGCCCAGCATTAGCTGTGTCGTGTCGAATTGAGCTGAGACCTCTGGCTTCATATTAGTTGTGACTGTCTACTCAGCTTTCACAAGCTCAATCCTGCTTCTCACAGTGCCCTTGTTTTCTCCTTATCTGTAGCTCTCCCACCTCTTCCTGCACCCACCCTGCTGAGCCCTCTCAGGGCACTAACTGCATCATATGTCTCCATAGCCATGACAGCATCAACCTTTGACCCAAGAACACTGACAAACTGATGGTTTGGCAGCTGCTTTCGCTGGTGCCTCTCCCACAGCTGATCCATCTTTGTGGCTATCCAGCCCATCTCACTGCATGTTGCAGGCATGGGATATATAAGGCGTTAATGTCTGGCTATGAACATGCTCCAGTCACTCAGGTTTATGCTCTATGTGGCTTTGTTTCTGCTCTTTCCAGGGCTTCAACATCAAAAGTGTACAGTCTCAAGGCTTCAAGCTGAACGTATGGGACATAGGCGGACAGAGGAAGATCAGACCATACTGGAGGAACTATTTTGAAAACACTGATATCCTTGTGAGTATTGGCTGCAGTTGAATGCTGTGTTCATGCAATGGCTTTCCAAGGTCTCAGCCAGAAATTCAGAAACAAGTAATGTAATGTCCCAGCCCTCAGCAACACCATTGCCATTGTAACAGGAGTTATTCTGGGCTAAATGGCAAAGTTGGTTGGGTGCAGTAAGAAAAATACAGTTATGTTTGCAGAAATCATTCAGTTGCATGTTTTTACTTTCACAGGATGGTGCTGTTTATAGCCAGTTCCTTTCCTCTCATCTCAGTCTCTTTCAAATGAAAGAACATTAATAACTTGTACTTTACCCATCTATAGCTCCTTTCACTGGGGACTCTGAGGGCCTGTCATGGGCATTAGTGACTTAAGCATCATGTGTAGAGGTAGGTCAGTATGGTGCCCTTGTTTTATAGGTGGGGAAACTGAGGCATAACAATTAAATGCTATGTCTGGCATCAGATAGGAAAGCGTCTGACTGAGGGACACAGAGACCTCTTGTCTTTTCTTTTGCTCCTTTAATCATAAGGCTGTCTTTTAATGGTTTTGACAACTTAGCTGTAATTACCTTACAGTTAGGTACAGATGACCACAATTATATTTACAGTGCAGGACCTTTGTTTTTCCATGCCAGAGCACATTGCCCTGGGATCCTCCAGGTGCTGTCTTGGCTAGTTTCAAAGATCACCTCTAGCATGCAGCCACATATGCCAGAATGAAGGCAGACGGGGGCTGCAGGCCTCTCCCTGCCCCAAGCAGTATTGCCTGTGGGAACAGAGAAAAGCCAAGGTCTGCAGGCTCCCATGGGAAAGTGGGAAGCTCTCTCAGAAAGATGCCATTCCTCCCTCCTGTCACACACATACTCAGTAATGTGTCAGGAGCTTCAGTGCACTTGCATGGAAGGATCAGTGCAACTAGGAACAGGAATCTCTACACCAAGGCTCGTGTCCAGTTACTGAAAGGCCTGGCTGTGCCTGCAGGCTTAGAAAGCATTGTCCAAATGAAGCTGTTATTTTAATGTGACTAATAAACCCTTGGTACTCTCTTTTGCTAATCGTCCTTTTTGAGCCTTAATTTGGAATCTAAAGTTCGAGGGCAGCCACCACTGCATAAACCCAGTTGATTGCTTTTGCAAAGAGGAACTGTGAGGTTTTCCATGGGGTAAGATTTGGGTTTGAGAAATGAGCAGGACACAGATTGTGCTCCTCTGTGGCCACTGAGGACAGAGACATGGCATGGCTGTGAGGTGACTGTGCCCACTGAGCCCAAGCTCTGGCACTGTGTGTGGTGGGGAGGCAGTAAGTGTGCAGATCAAAGTCAGCCCTGCAAAGCAGCAGCGCTGGAATCTCTGCCTGCTGTGGCAGGTGCTCAGGCTGCAGAGGCTGTGCAACCACAAAACAGTATCTGGAAGACTCTGCTGGCAAAGGCAATGAGCTACACTGGCCTGTGGGCTTCTACCCTTCCCAGAGTGTGCTGCATGGGAGGTGAAGAAATAAAGGTGAATTTGAAGACTGAAGGAGATGAAAGCAGTTGTTTTCCCTGCCCCTTTCACCTTAGTTAAAGCAATGTACGGAGAATCCTCTTCTTTTCATATGAGTAAGAAAATGGGTGGATAGAAGCAGAATCAGTTTGGGGGAAGCAGCAGTGCGAATTCAGAGAAATAACTGATGCACAGATGGACTTGAGTTCCCCTAGCTGCTTCATGCTGACACCCAGTCCCAAAGAGGGAGATGTTGGCATGTTGGGGCAGTGCTTTGCTCTTTCCATACACACCAAAACTGGGATCATGTATATGCTGATGGATTGTTGTCTTCTGCCAGTCCTCACCCCCGTTTTAGCCAGTAATTTTACCCTCTGACAAACCTGGTGCAGATTGTGCATTTGTAAATTGAGCCAATTTATCCCTCATGCTATTTCTTCATCTAGTCC
This sequence comes from Corvus cornix cornix, assembly GCF_000738735.6. Lineage (NCBI taxonomy): Eukaryota > Metazoa > Chordata > Aves > Passeriformes > Corvidae > Corvus > Corvus cornix. The sequence goes on from NC_046336.1 coordinate 12,748,205, forward strand.
CACCGCTTACAACTTCTGCCCAACCCATTTACTCCAGGTTGTGTTTTGGCTTGCTTCTCAAAGGAGGTACCCAGCTTTACAGGAATTTCTTTCTCAAATCTCCATTCTCCAACATGGTGTTCAAACTGGCAAACTATGTTACCAAGCACCACAGCCAAAAACAGGCTCTTGCGTGGCCTTGGCCGTAGAAGGAAGTTGGAGATGAGATACACTACAGTTCCCAGGACCCCCTGCTTCTCTCTTCTCCTAAACAGTGTTGCATAAAACAGAAAGGACCCTCTAAAGAGTATTAAAAAGCAGGAAGGAATTACAAATTCAAATCCATGCAGGTGCCTTTGAATGAGAGCTTGGTCTTGCATCACACACCTGTGATATTTGGAAGCTTAATGCAGGCAAATAAGGTGTGGATATCTGGCTGATTGCATATTCAGACAGGCACCTGCAGCTATTTGGCACAGTGCTTGCTGGTTTGGAAGTAGGCACTCGGCACATACTTTACTTTCTCTGTGCTGTGCTTTTGTGGCTTTTGCCCCAAGCACTGCTGTCTCTAGTTCTCATCTTGCAAAACAGCTCCCTAGCGAGGAATGAGCAGTGCAGGAGAAAGCCCGGCTGGTTGGGACCCAGAGCTGTTCCTTTCCAGTTAGACAAGCACCGTAATATGGAAGGTGCTGCCTTTCAGTTCACAAGTAGCACTCGACCATTGCATTCACGTTTTGTGGACTTCCGCAGGGATGTCCTGAGGGAGGACAGATGACAGTCCAGCCTTGCCCCAGAACACAGCTGTCAGCCCTGCAGCTTCTTCCTTTCTTTTGGTCTGTGTTTCCTACCCCAAATGCACAGAGGTGGATGCTTGGTAGGGGCAGGGAGGACGTTTGTAGCTGATCCAGTATTAGTGCACGTGCATGGGATCACATTGCAGGGAGAGGCCTGTGTGTCACGATGTGCCCACTGGGCTGGTCCCCATCACGTGGCACCGGGTGCGTGCTCTGCTGACGCATCCCCGCGCAGCTGTGTCCAGCCCTGCCGCGTGTCCCCCAGCCTCTGTCAGTGCACATCAGCCCCCAAGTGATCTGCAGAGCGGCTGGGAGGTTGCTGGGTTACTTCCTCAGGCCTGGCATACAGATTCTCCTGCTGTGTGTTTGGTCCCATTTCAAACAACTCAAATGCTGCTCATTAAGGGAGTGCCTATAGTTTAATAGATATTGCTGCTAGAGATCTTCCCTCCCCCTACTATTTGGTTGAAATTATGCTGGAAGCATGGAGTCTTATGCTGAGACTGCCTGCAAGGATACCATTTATCTTGATGGCGGGGTGCTGTGCTCATCTATTCCCTGAAAACCAGGCTGACACTTGCTCCCTGTAAGCCACCAAAGAGCATGCAGATGCCATGCTAGCAGCTTCAATCACTACTGATGGGGAATGGCAGCGACTGGAAGCAAAATGCTCAGTGTTTGTCACCAGTCCTGTCCCTGTCTGCTGTCCGAGCATCCTTCTTCAAAAACCTTCACGTATCAAGCAGTGAAAAAGGGATACCAGTCTATTCTTCCCTGCATATTATACTGAGATTCCCTGGTTTTTTTTAGATGGCAGCTGAAGATGGAGTCTTGCAGGCTGAATCCAGCCCTCATCCCCAACCACCCTCTCCAGGAGGCTGCAGTAGGATTGCCTGATGGAGATGAACTCAATGTCCCCAACACATTCATGTGTCCCCTGAGTGCCATTGTGTGCGTTGGTGGCTTATTGAGGAGGTGATGCTAGAGGGCAGCATGGCACAGTCACACCAGGCTGATGTTTGTACACTTTGCTGGGGTGAAAGGCTGTGTCTGGCTCCCCGGGTTTTGCCCTCCTATGCTCAGCTTCAGCTTGTAAGCTGGTCATTTGAAACAATACCAGCAGTCTCCTGTTGTCTTCAGATAATACATGCTGTGGAGATGGTGACAGCATCCCCAGCACTGCTGCCTGCTCCTTTCTGATTCTACCCACATGGCTGTCCACTCCCCCAGCTTTAAAAGAGGTGGTTCGTTTCCTTTCAGAACATCATGAAGTTTTGTCAACATTTGCTGCAAATAACAGCAAGGATCTTTGTGCTCAAAAGCATAATTAGTAGGTTCAGCTCACTTTAGCACATGCTAAGAGAGTTTTCTGGGAAGAGTAACTTTTCCTGTAATTTCTTTTTTCAGATCTATGTCATTGACAGTGCAGATAGGAAGAGGTTTGAAGAAACGGGTCAGGTAAGTTACTTGTGCCCAGCTTCCTTTGAAGTAACTCAGTGCTTCTGAGTGCCCCTTGCTCACAAAAGTTAGGAAGAGGATTTTGTTGTTTATGAAGGAAATTTGCATTTCAAGAGACTTGCCTTTCAACATCAATACAGATTATTTTGGTGGATCTGAAACAAGGAAAATAGGTAGCCTAATTCTGTTTAAATAGAACAGTGTTCATTAAAGTTATACAATAATAGCAAATGGAGCCTAATACTGAAAGCACAGACTTCTCTAAGTCCTTTAAACCTTGCCAAACCAAGACCCTGAGGAATCCTATTTTCTTATTTACAAAGCTGAAATGGAAATCATATTGACTTGATTGTCTTTTGGATGGAATTGAAAAAAAGCTAAGAACTTTTGAACTAGGACTGGCCAGAAAATATGATTTCCGTTTTGCAAAGTTTTGCTGTTTTGTAACATTTTTTGTGTTAGGTTGGAACAAAAATAGGACTTTTAAACTTTGTTTTGTAAAATTGAGAAAGTGACAGTGTCCCAAAATAGCTAGCAATAGGTTTACCCCACAGAAATGTAAATTAAAGCCTTCTGTTCTGCCTGATTTGAAGGAGACACTTGATCTTTTGCCTCTCAAGTCTCATGGACACACCCCAACAGCAGAACTGTTGGTTGTTCTAGGGGTGGGGGAGCCTTTCCCCTGCTGGAGCTATTACATTTTATATCAGTAATTAAATACTCATTGGGCAGAAGAGATGGAAAAGAAGCAGCAGCTTAGAGCACTTGCCTGAGTCAGGCAGAGTCAGCCTGGACCCCTCCTCATATTTCCGCAAACACTTTTGGTTTCAATAAATCAGCCGTGTCAGATGAAAGACCTATTTTGTTGAAAAATTCCCAGCCAGCTATGTTTATAACTCCATCCTCTTGTCCTGGTTTCCAAACCAAACATTGCTTTTGGGGGGTGGAGTTGTATTTCCACTGCAGTTTAGCATCTCCCCAACTGTACTTGTTTAATCCAGAAGTTTCTATTCAGTGGATAAAAGATGTCAGTATCTGAGAGTGTGAGAACTTTCTAGCTAAATAAGGAGGCCACAAAAATCTCCTATACTCATCTGTCTGCAATGCCAGCAGTCCCTACAGGTTCAAGTTCTGCTGAGTTTGTCATATGTTCCCATAGGGAAGTGACTTGAGACTGAGTGCTGGTTTCACATGAGACCATTGCACAACCCTAGACATGAAGTATTTCAGCCACCATTGATCCACTGCAGATTCAGATTTGAGCTATTCAAAAAATCTTTTTGAGTCAACCTGTTTTGAATGAACAAATCCATTTTTTAAGATGCCACCCAATGCGTGCCACGCATATGGAGCCAAAATCCAGCTATTAAGGCTGATCTAGCTTGTCTTTAGCTAACCAATGCCTTCAAAAACATCAGCACTTTCCTGTGGGAGGGAGATTTCCATTTTGGGGGGTGGTGGGGGTGGGAAAGTCCTCTCCTGTTTAAATTGCAGTGATTAATACTTCAAACAACCCCTTGAAACTCATTATTAGCAAAGATATCAGGGCCAGTGTCAATGGTTGCTCAGGTACAAGTGCCAGTCAGGCAATAACTTAAGACAGATTCCTCATACTGCCAATTTACATGGTTTTTTGCTGTTTCATCAGTTTTGGTCTCCTGGGATCAGAGACTGGTAAAACATAGAGTTGTAACCTTTAAGGCAACTGCTAATTTCAGACCAAAATGAAGATTTTTCTAACCTGTAATTGGAAGAAATAGTTTTTGAACCTTGGGCAGAGATGATTGTATACATTTTTGCTCTCTTATAATAAGACCTAGGTTTCACTGGAACACACTCTTCTAGCATTTGCCCTAAATATATTTCTAATTAGAGACAACCACTGGTGGTTGAAGGTTTTCTTCCCTTCGCTCTCACCATCTTCCCCCCACCCCACTCCCTTGTAAATGATATAGGAGCTGGCTGAGCTTTTGGATGAAGAAAAGCTTAGTGGAGTCCCCGTGCTCATATTCGCTAACAAGCAGGATTTGCTGACGGCTGCCCCTGCTTCGGAGATTGCCGAAGGACTGAACCTCCACACAATCCGGGACAGAGTCTGGCAGATCCAGTCTTGTTCGGCCCTTTCAGGAGAGGGAGTACAGGTGAGGCTCTGGAGAAGGCTTGCTGTGCCAGCAGGCCATCTGTAAGGATTGTTGATCTGCAGGGTGGGGCTGGACTGGCTGCCTCAGCAATGAGGGTCAGCACATCCAAAGCCTTGCAGTGCACAACGTGAGGAGTTGCGTGTCTTGGGGCCTGTGCAAAGGGAAGGGAGAGCTGTGGGCCCTTGGGATCCCTCCATCCCTGGGAAAGGGGAGAGCAATTGCCCCCCCCAACCCAGGAGCCCTTAGCTGGCCCAGATGAAGGCATTGATTTCTTTTTTAAAGAGACTGTTGTCAGGTTAATCATTCTCACAAAACAAATCGTCTTTTACTATTAACCCTTTGACTGGTACGAGTGTGCACTCTAGAAATCTGATTTACCTTTGCTACTGATGTCATTTGGTGTTTTGCTCAACCCAGGCGCCAGGGAGGAAAAACGGATCAATTTTTCTGATCCAGAGAAATGCAAGAGTTGCACATGGAGCAACGACCACTTCTAATGGCAGCATGTGAGGCAGCAAAAACCCACCGAGGGGCCTGCGCTGTGTCCCAGTCCTGAACTGTAATAGCTGAGTCTTGGGCTCCTGTGCTGTAGTCAGTTCCTGCGGTATAGTGGCTCTTTGTAATGTAAATGGGACCTAGGTTTGTTTATTTCACTCTTAGGCTTTCCTGAATTAATGAAGTATTTGCAGAGCTCGAAATCTGAGTACTCCCTTCACTGATATTTAAAGAAACAGAATGGTGAAGACATTTATCTTCATTGCAATTTCAGTAAATCCTTATTTGCAGATGCTACAAAGCAATACAGGATAGTCAGATCTCAAGCTGAGTATGAAGAGTTACAGAAGCAGCCCTCTATGCTGAGTGGGCAGTAAAATGGCAGATGAAATTCAGTGTTGACAAGTGCAAAATAATGCACATGAGAAACAACAATCCTAATTATACATATACGACGATGGACTCAAAATTAGCTGCCATTACTCACAAGCAGATCCTTGGGAACAGAGCTCCTCAAAGGCCAGAGAGGAAAATTCAAATGCTAGACAATTACAAGAAAGCAAACAAGAAACATATTTTCTAGCAGGTTAAAGTCATGGTGAACCCATACCTTGAACATGACCTTAATTTCTGTCTCTTGCTGCATTTAAAAAGGTTTTAGTAGTAGCAATAGGATCATAAAATCCAACAAAAAATTGGGTGGAAGGGTCTTCAGAAGATCTTTAGACCAACTTAATGTTTAAAGCAGAGATAACTTGAGTCTAGAGGAGGTTGCTGAGAGAGTTGTCTAGTCAAGTTGTATCTCTAAGCATGGAGATTCCACATCCTCTCTAGGTAACCTCTTCTAGGCTCTTAACTACCCTAATCAGAAAAAGTTATGGTCCATATATCTGCTCAGAATTAGGAGAGATATGAGGATCCTCTGTCAGGAATGATCAGCACAGTGGCATCTGTATACAGGGATAATAAATAAATTAGGACTAGCATCTTGGAAGAGGGAGAACAGAGAGTGGGAAGATCTCCATGATTTAAAAAATAAGGTATAAAAGTGCCAGATAGACTGTATGCTATTTTTTACATTGCTAGAGGAAGCGTGTTCCTAATGAAATAATCAGAAAACGGTTTAAAAGAAATAAAAATAAGTGCTTCTTTGCAAGTTGCATAATTAAATTCTGGATCTCATTGGCACAGGATGTGGGGAGACCAAAGGTATCAGGAAAAAAAAAAAGGTGTCAGAAAAAAACTTAAGTGAATTTCTTCACTTAAGTGAAGAAGGGAGCTGCAGGCAATCACTGACCACTAAGATCTGGAGGCAGCTTTTGACTGAGGAACAGCTTAAGCCATGGTCTGGGAGGGAAGAAGAGAGTAAGGCAGATCCTGTTCCTACATGGCCTTTCCCCTGGCATCTAGAAAGAGGATGCTGGCCTGGATGAACTGTTGGTCTGACCCAGTACAGCAGTTCTGATTTAAAATTCTCAACCTGATTTTTAGACCTGAATGTAGTAGATGGCATCCCCTAAAAGGGCCTTTAGTTAGCTCAGCTACAAATTCAGCTATGTTGTAGCCAGTCTTGTGAAAGGTTTCAGCTCTAATCTTTGCTCTGAAATTTCCAGTCCAAAGAAATGTGACTAGGAAAGCGAGGCTGCAGCTGACAGGGTTTCAGGCAAACATAGGCCACCTTCCTCCTCCAGGCCCTTCTCTAGGTTATGGAAGTCCAAGGGGGCTCTCCAGCTGCAAAGGGGCAGTAAAGAGACAGATAAAGTTCAGAGATGAGTGCTGAATGTGGAAGAAGTAAATGATACAAAGTGTCACTCTCTGTTCCTGTGCTTTGAAATGTGCTCCCTTCTCAGGCAGGCCTGTGAGCTTTCTGGAGTGGGCTGCACACTTCTCCATTGACAGCACCTTCTTACTGTTCCTCCTCCCTGAAGCACAGCACATCCCTAATCATCCAGTAGTGTAAAATACTCAGCCCAATACCCTCTGCCAGGGAAATGAAATCTGCTTCTGCATTCACTTCCAGAAAAGAGAAGACCAGAACGAAGTAAAAGTATTTTCAGGCCTATATATTTTGTTCATCATGCTTATCTAGACAAATTAGTTTAGATGCAGGCCAGATAACATCCCACTTTGTTGTAGGTAGTCTCATTGCCCTAAGTACTGTAGCTCATTCCATAAATGATTATTGCAGAAAAGCCAGGAAATTTGCAAACTCTCTATAGCTTATAGTAGAAGAGCCCCTACATTTCTCTTCAGCCATAACTTCAGCCCTATCATATCAGACAGCAAGAATGTCAAGCACTCCCTTCCCTTGCAAATTGAACAAAATGTTTTGGGAGATGGCTTTTAAACTAAACCCAGATCAGCCTAGGAAGAAATGGTCTTCAGTCTTGGGATGTTAAGGAGACGTCAAATGTCAGAAGAATCAAAGAACTTGTTTAAAGAGTGAGATTAGGAAAGATGTTTCTGAGGATTGTGGTACACCAGGGTCACAGGTACCAGAGACTCAGAACAGGAGCTCTCCATATGTGGTTAAATCTCAAGTCACTGCTTTATGAACTTCTTTGAGAAGTGACAATGAGTGGCAATAAAATAAATGAAGACTGGGAAGCATCAGGTGTTCAGCATGAAAGACAAGGAGTGAGCGCTGCAACCGTCACAGCTGATGGAATGTGTTAGCTGAGGTAGAGTTGGAGACATTGCTGATGGATTTTGCAAGGAAGAGTGGTGGCATATTTTGTACTGAGCACATGCAGGAACAGAGTTTGTATGGGAAGATGTTTGTGACGGCTTCAAAGAAGAGCAATGAGCAAAGATAAATAATGCCAATACATGAAGGAGAAATAGTTTGAAGGTCATTTAATTAGTTTAGCAGCTAGCACCATTGTGTATAGAACTGGGTAGTTAAGACTGGGGATTTCAAGGTTAATGAGATTAGATTATGGTTAATAGAATGATATAAATTTAGAGAATTTAACTATTATTTGAAATGGGTTATTTAATAAAGTTGTTAATTAAGGGGGGAATCCATATAGTCATCTTCTCTTTTAAAATTAACCATTAGGGACTCTGGAAAAAGGGCCTAGCAGTGTCCTGAGCAGGCTCAGAAGAGAGGTGACTGGGTTAACTGGAAACTCCACGTAGTGTCTCTGGATGCCAGCTGGCAGCCCCTCTTATGCCAGCTGAAGACTTCATTACCTCCCGACTGTAACTGTGGGCAGCACTTGTCTTGTTAATCAGACTTCATGGTGCCATCGAGGCTTTTTCAAGCAAAATGTCTGCTTGGGTCTGATCTTACCCTCAGCCCCAGTCACAAAAGCAGGAAAGCCTTTTCTCCTTGCCACAGCCATCTGGGATCTGCCTCTGGAGCGGAGTCCTGACCAGCCTACACCGAGACCCTGGCACAGAGTACAGCAAGCGAGGGAGGTGATTACTGATGACAGCAGAGGAACATAAGGGAACTGTTGCCTCACAACGACTCTCTGGTGCCACGTAGGCTCTCTTGGGGTTGTATTTGTGACCAGATCTCAAACTGTAGCCCCTGGTGTGCAAAAGCTATTTACATTCCACCCTGGCCAGCCAGGGTGGTGTGAAAGCAAGCAGGACCCCTCTGTTTTGCTGCCTCCTCTCTTGCTGAGGTGTTATGTAGGGGCCAGGGTGTGATATTAAACATGACTTAAGGCTTGGGACTGATCTGTGCTCTGCAGCTTGTTTCTTGTCTGAAGCAAGATTCTCCCTCCAATCAAGGCAGTGGGAGTTCAGCCTGCCCCGAGGAACTGTCCTCCAGAATGATGATGCAGCGTATTGTGTCCAGAGTCTCCCAAACATAATGGCCCTCTGGAGATCATTAAAAGCCAGTGAAACTGAGAGTAGCCACTAAACTTCTCCAGTTTATGCCAGAGCCTGTCTGGCCCAAAGGACTGTGGGAAGGGCTGAGCCTCTGTCTCCTCCCCGGCTGTTTCAACCCAGTTGAGAATGAAGCCCAAGACCCAAGTAAAGTCTATGCTGCAATTCAGCACTTTCATAAGGGCGAGATTCAGAACAGGACCATCCCTGGCAATGTGGTATCTGCAGAGCTTAGATTTTGTCTTAAAGGTGTCTTAGCCAGGACAGGCTGGATGGGGATCTTCCACATCTTAACAAGGTTCTGGAGCTACTTGTAAATGTGATGTAAAACCAGTTTTGATGACTGCAGCTCTCCTGGGGCAGGCAGAGCCTGTGCATGTTGAGGAAGAGCAACCATGTTTCCAGATTACAGGGCAGTGTCTTCTGATTTTTAAGTAGGGTAAGGAGGGAGCCTACAGTACTGCATCAGGGATACAAGGTCTCAGAGGACAAAAAAAAAAAGCTTTCACCCAATCAAAAACCAATGGATAATGTACTGGCAGGAGCCTGTAAGAGCCAGCCTGTGTGATCACTGGAGGTGCAAGGAAATAACAGATAATGAAGGCACAGTCCTGGCTGTGCAGAGGGAGAAGAAAGTGACAGTTAAAATAACGCATACCAAAAATGCTAGAGATTGAGAATTTTGCACTTGCCTGACCCAATTTGTTATGGCAGACAGAGGATTACATGAAAGGATTAAGCTTTGCTGTCCTTAAGGTCACATTAGGGGTCACAAGTTTGTGGCCTTGCCTGATCCTGAGCTTGCAGGGGAGCAGAAATTGCGAGGCTTTTTATGGGGTGGAAAGGACTTGTTCACTGTGTTTGAAGTCAGATTACTTCACTCCCATAGCTGCAAAGCTGATAATGCAGAGAATAAGCAAGCAGTGGGCTAATCTTAAGCAGGACTTTTTATTTCTCCCAGGGAAGGCTCTGCCAGTACTTTCCCAAGGGGCGTTGGAGTACAACTCCCTTGGCACAATAGCAGATGGGACTGCAGCAAGGCGGGGTTGTGTGAGCAGCATTTCTCTGCGAGGAGTGTTATCCTCTTCCCTGGGATTCTCTCTTTGCTTTGGTAAAGTTTACTAGCTGCTTGTTAAGGAGCTAAGAGGGGCAAAGCTGAAAGATCTGAAATCTTTCTCTGGCTCAGTTTTCCCAGGGTTGACTTGAGGCTGGAATACTAATATTGTATCCGCCTCGATCCTCAGAGTACCTGCCAATGTCTCTGTGTCTCAACAAAGCAGCACAAGGACGTCTATCAAGATCTAAATGTTACTGTAGGGATTATACTTTCTTCACAGAACCATCTTTTAAACATGCAGATAGAGGGACAGAGTGTGCAGGGACAAAGGATGACAACAGTTGACTCCTTGAGGACTTGACTCTTTCAAGCACTGTTTCCTCCTTCCTGTGTGCCTTTCCCATAGCAGCTCTTTGTGTTTGTAGCAGCTTCCCTGGATTTCTTTACCTTACCAATGCTCCATCCTGCTTCACACCATAGGTAGAAATACTGTAAATGTACCTTTTAGGGTTTTTTTGGTTTCTACTGCATTTGGTATTCTCCAAAGCATCTGGGGATACTGCAGAACAACACCCCCCCCCCACCCAAAAAAGCTGCAGACGTGGCTGAGGAAGGCATCTCACATACACCTTTTTGATACAGCTGAACATGTTCATTTTCCCTTTATCACTGTCAGGCAGGGGGATATTTACAATTAAATATGATTTTTCCTGTCAATTAACTCATGCCATAAGAGAATTTTTAAAATCTATTCCTGCTTTAAAAGTTTGGTGACCTACTTACATATTTCAAGCGTGTTTGGAGTTCACCTTTCCTCTTGCATTTTGCTTTGTCATTCTTTTGCCCTCGTTAAATGCTTCATGCAGCCAGGCTCCCAGCCATGGTAAATCCCATCATAAACTCTGCTTTATGACCCTCTCCACGCTGGTGCTGCAATGGTCTGCCTTTCCCCTTGCCGAGCTCCCCAATGGCAGCAGGCAGAGTTTTAATCACTGTGAATTCAGGTTGTGGTCAGATTAGGTAGAAGATAGGATGCGTGTTTGTTGTTTTGCAGTGATGTATTGTCTCTGGGATTACTGTGCTGAATAGCAGAGGGTGTCAGCTGATATTTATTACTTTAAGCTGTCTCAGCTGTTCTGGTTCAGCAAATAAACCTACATTCAAAATGAATGAGGAGCTCTGCTTGTCTTGTATGCCATGATGTGTGCAAATGTGATTATTACTTCCGAGGCAGGGGAAGCTGAAACTATTGTGGGAGCATTTTTAGTTATTTATTTATTTTTACTCTTTGCAGGCAATCATGCAGATTTCTAAAGCACACAATCAAGTCAAAGGCTTGACACCTCTCCTCCTAGCCCCATTGTTAAGCCCTGGCATTCCTCATGCTGGGAATCACTCGCTCCCTCTCTCTCTAAAGTGATAAGCTTTAAACCATGCTATTGATTGCTTAAGGCATTACATGTTTTACACCTAGGTTATCAGTGTTATTGAAAGGGGAAGACACAAAGCTACCGGGCCTTAAAATGAATCTACCGCTCATCTTTTCCCATTTGCTCTGAGGATTTCAGACAATTTGTTTTACACTGATCTCTGCTGGGGAGATAAATAAATGAAACTGGAGACACCAACCCTCCCCAAGGTTAGAGTTAGAAGTGTTATTAGTGTAGGGTCTCATGTGCACCCCAGCACAAACTGGGCTCACTTATTCTTTATTTAACACAGCAACAAGGGCTGATTTCAAAAGTTGCTGCTCCCCTTCAGATAAGAAGTGTCACATAGCACAGTTATCAAGGTGAATTGGTATTTTCAAGTGAGAACCTCTCTGATTCTGATTAAGCCCTGAGGACTCCCTCTCTTCTCTCTTAACTCTTTAGCTCCCTTCTGACATGGCCACCACCTTTGTGGCTGAGGGACGACATAGAGGCACGGCAGTGAGTGTCAGCTCACCCGAAGGGCCTGCCATACTCTGCCTTGGGCCACCTGTCCTTGGAGAAGTTGAGGTCTTTGGCAGCCTTTTGGCAGTCTGGGAGCAAGGGTATAGGACACCAGCAACAGTGCTACCGTGTGGCTTCCGTGATGTTTGCCCAAAAGCTCTGACCTTTCTTACGGTCTAACTAAGCTTACTGTTGTAATGATACAAAAATGACCACTGAACATAATACAGTGAAATCCCCCCACTCTGAACTCCAAAGTGACATTTGCCTGGTTTCCAAACACAAAGATGTCCTGCTCCCCTCTCATCCCCAAAACCCTACCTTTTGCCTTCAGCCTCCCCATCCACAGAGATACCTTGTAGGAGGATAGAGGTAAGGGATTTGATGGGACACAAATATGAGGAGACTGTGCATGTCCCCTAATGGATAAGTGACAGGAGCAGATGAAGTGTTTCTTTGGCTTTCAATAGCATGTCCCATTCTGGGTTCTCAGCAATAAACTCACAAATCGGGTATTCACAGCACAAGTGTTGCCGTCCTGCTTGCAGTGGCCAGAGAAGTCACCCACACATTTTTACAGAGATACCTTAAAGACTATATCAGCCTCTTAAAACATGACTACATAACTTCTCACTGAACCCCTGTGGGACCCCTGAGGGCCCACTTTCTGTGGGGACCCTGAGGAACAGGGTGCGAGGTCCAGGTCCGGCTATTGCAGTGACTTTCATGGATCTGAATTTCAAGGTTTGCGGATGAGCGGAGAATTAGAGCTTAATTTTGTTTTCTTAACAGGGGGCTGACTGTATAATAAACAGTCCCCTAAAATCCAGTCTCAAAGATAAGATGACTTGCCCGAGGTTACACAAATCATCTGTAGCCAAACCTGGAACTGAGCCTTCATCTGCCACTGACATACCTTGTCTGCAAAGTGATCCTTCCTCGAAGGACCTACACATAGCGATGTGATGAGATGATGATACTTTTTATGGTCAGATGAAAGATTTAATAACCTCTGTGTGACAACATCTACCAAGCAAGGAAGCACTTATTTTTTTAACCCACAGTGGTTTTGGGCACAGAAGGGCAGGCAGGGGGTCAGTGAAGAGGCAGAACACGGTGCTTGCAGAATGGTGGTGGGGTGGGCTTGGGGGATTCCTCCTCCCTTCGCTTGACTAACATTACCTTTCTCTGTCTGAAGGACGGCATGAACTGGGTGTGCAAAAATGTCAGTGCTAAGAAGAAGTAAAGCGTTCTGAGCTGCATGGAAATGGAGGAGCGGTGGGAGCAGAATTCTAGCCTGAAAACACTAATTTGCTGCTTTCTGACCAAATGTTTTTCCATCTGTGCACAGCTACAGCTGTTTAAAATAAAAAAAAAAAGAGAGAGAAAAAAGGGAACAACATCGGCTTAAACCTACTGCTGGATTTGGAACTTGACCTGCTCTTTAGTATCATTTTTTTAATCCCAATAAAGGAATTACATATTTCCTCCCTATGCATAAATAGTATTAAATGTCTGATTAGCAAGCAAGTTTGTAAGCAGAAGCAAGACTGATTCGATGTGGAGCAGAGGGAGTGGTGAGTTACTGTAGTGGCTTAGATGCATAGGAGTGCCCTATACGTGGAGTTGCTGAGGACACGCTCGGGTGTCAGTCACAGCTTCCCCTCAGTGACAGATAAAATGCAGTTGTGTTACCAGTTGTGGGTAGTTTCTTAAAATAAAGCTGCTAAGGAGTCATTTGTGTAACAAGGGTAGAAGACTTCCACATATTCCTATAGCCATAAAAGAGGAGTTTGATGATAAGGAGGCACTGTTGCATTGCGACACCGCTGTACAAGGGAGAGGAGGGTTATATGTGTGTAATTGAAGCTCTTTACAGTTGGAATAATGCAGAATGAGCGTGCCTAGGGCTTTTCTCGCAGCTGAAGGAGAATTTAGCCCAGCATTTCACCTTGAGCCAGCAAAAACGTTGTTCCTCCGTTCAATAAGTTCCATATGTGAGATTAGTCTTGATGTTGAACAATCCCTGTTGATTTTCCCTTGATGTTAAGGCAACTCTGCAGGAAAATGCAATTAAGTCCATGATTACTTTCTAGAATGAGATATCAGGTCCCAGGTTTCCTTCTTTGAAATGTGCAAAATGTATCATCCTACCCCACCACCTCAGCATGACTTGCCTGGCGCTTCCAGGGACTTGGGGGACTGCCCCACAGCGGGCTGGCTGTCCAGGGCCTGAGGTCCCCCCAACCTGGTGCCAGCTGTGGATTGCCCTGGTGGAGGGTGAGGATCCTGGTGAACAGCAGATGGGAAGTGCCTTTTAAAACGAGCATTCATTCTTCCCTGAGCTGGCTTCCCTCTAAAAGGACGCAGTTGCTGAAACAGGAAAGAGAGTGTGGTTTCCACCTCCTCGTCCCCAGTTCAAATCTAGCCCCGGACTGACAGGGAGCGGGAGTGATTAGCACGCCAAAGCAGCCATGTCCTGCATGAAGCGAGCTTGGTGACTCCTGGGCCAGTTTCTAATGCACAGATGGTAAAATAATCCCACTGCCCTGCTTGCCAGCTTTGTTTGCTGCCTGCCTGCGAAAGGCCAGAGAATGACTGGGGACTGCATTACCCCTTCCACCTCCTGGAGATGGACGGTCACGCAGGATGGGGAAAGCTGCATGTACTAAAGCATGTGGCTTTACCACGCGTCAGCGAGTTGACTCATGGACCCAGGCAGACGGCTGACACCCCTGGAGCTCCCAGCTCTTTTTTCCTCTCTTCCCCTGGACATCTCCACCTCACGGCACAAACATCTGCACTGTACGTGAAGCAGCCCCTGGCCGCCTACGTGTTACAGCTTGGCGTACTAAAATCATCTGGGGCTCGTTCCAGGTCCCCCCATACATCAGGATGTACAGTAGCAGTTCAGGGCTGGTCTGTGTGTAGTTCAGCTGTCTTTGCTGTGGCTGGGGGCACTGGGACAGCTGGGACAGCAACTGCTTTAGCAATCCAACTTTAATCTGCCTGCGTCCGTGAGTCAGCACCCTCCGAGTGCATCTGTCTCCAGCAGGGAGGCAGGACATGCATGCCGGAGTAGCACAGCCTTGCTTTAAAAACCAGACGACTGGGGAGCGGGGTGGGGGGGAAGAGCGGGCTCAAGTGAGCTGTTAAGCAATCGCTAATGACACAAAGTGACACAGCTCCGGCTTTGCATGGATTGAGTAAGGAGTCATAAGATGAGATGTTCATTTAAATGCAGCTTGCTCGGTGACTCCCCGGCTGCGCAGGCTTATCGGGAACGCTGCAGATTTGAGCATGGCATGTTCCTGGGTCAGTCCAAGGAGGAGAAATTCATCTCAGCATCAACTTTTCCTTGCAAAAAATGCATTTGCCTGATGCAAGCAATGTAAAGAATTGCAACCCTTTCCTGTGGGCAGGCTTCTGCTGGCTGAGTGGCGGAGCTTTGTGGCAGATATTCCCTGGGCTTTGGATTTGCCCACATAGCTTACCAGATGCAGAGGGAAATACTTGGGTGCCTCTCCTCTGGCCCACGCAGGACAGGGCAAAGCCTCCTTTGGGGCTCAGGCATTGATCCTTCACACTTGCAAGGGACTTGAGTTGATGCTTTCTTGCTCCCTACTCTTTTAGCAGTGGCAAATTTAGTCTGTGACACCCCACCAGTACCACAGTTGGCTTCCTGGGGCTGAAAAGATCCAGGAGGGTAATTTGTTTTTTTTAAGTCTCACATTGGTTAAACTTGGAAATGTGTGCAAAATAAATATGTAGTAATTTTCCTATCACTTTAGTTGGGAAGGGAAAATTGCCTTATTGAACTCAGGATCCAGAAACATTTGCTGGCTCAGTTGTTAGTTTGCGTGTAGCCACACGTATTGGTTGTGTGCATCTGTACCTGCCAGAGTGTCACCTGTAACCCAGTAGTTAATTTGGTTTTCCTGTGCCAGGTGGTAAGAGAGGAAGACCGTGATAGAGTGAGCTGTGCTGGGACAATGGAGGTGGAGGGTTAAAATGACCGTGTCTTAAGTACATCATCCTGCAGTGATGGCTGTAAATGTTCGTTGTATTGTAAACGTTTCTCTGTGCAACCTGGTGAAAATGTATAAGGATTTGAGGTTCTGTTCACTTGCTGCTCCTTATCTGAATGTATTTCCATCTGCTATGGCCTCTGCAGGGCTCTCTGCCCTGGGCAGCACCTGGCTACAAACCACCTGGACAACTGTCTGGGGCCAGCCAGAAACGCCCGCCACCGATCAGCGCAGCCCCTGCCCCTCCGCCAGCCCTTCAGCCCCGCCCTGGTTTATGGCAATGGCACACTCAGGGCTCCGTCCTTCCAGCGCTGTCAGCTTCACCCTCCTTTAAAGTGAGGCTGGGGGGACCAAGCGTCTCATTGGTATGGGTGGAGCTCTGCCACGCGTCACATCGATTCCCAGATTTTTAAAGCCAGAAGGGACCGTTGTGTTCCTCTCTCCTGACCTCCCGGATGACACACCCCATCAAACCCCACCCCGCCGTGGTGACTCACGGCTGAACCAGAGCCCCTCTGGTAGGAAGAAACCCAGCCGTGATTTAAAGGCTCCGAGTGACAGACAGACCTCGGGATGTTTGTCACAGGGGTTAATTCCCCTCCCATGCTTCACTTTCACATCATTAAATCTGGTTCTAGCTTTGCGATAGAGGAAAGAAGCCTCTCCTGCTCCTGCCCCCTTGTGTTCCCTGGAGGGGAGAGGTGCTGGAGAAGTGAAATTCTCCAAGGGCACGTCAGAAAACCTGAGTCCAAGCCCCTGCTTTGACCATGAGTGCTGGGTGTGGGTACTCATGTCCTCCCTCAGCTGTGGCTGTGCCCTCCACTGCAGCTTCGCTGGAGAATGTCTCTCCTGCCCTTGGAGAATGCTTGCCAAAGCCTCTTGCAACCTTCTCCCATTTTTCCCACTACCTATAATGTTTCTTGCATGTTAATGACTTCTCTCTGTGTCAGAACTGTAACTGGTCACCAGACTCTTTTTATGAAGTGTACTGGGATGAGACCAGCCCACTCCAACAGGCTCACTCTTCTCCAAAAGCAAAAGGTGGCGGCTGTTGCATTCCCTGGGCCGGCCAGGGTCCACGCAAGCTCTTTCTTTTATGTTCCCTTTTTGTATTTCACCAAAAAGGGATATTTGCAATATCTGGTCATGTTGTTACTCAGTGTATAATTTAGATGTCTTTGTTAAAAAAAAAAAAAGGAAATAAATTAAAATTTAGTAGAAAGACAACTGGTGTTTGGGAGTGATCCTTTTTTCTTCAGCAGGTTCATCTTCTGACAGGATTGTCTTTTCCCAAGGAGCCCCCAGTCAGTCTGCGAAGCTGCTCTTCCATTGCTCCCGTCACCCCACCAGAAATGGTTGCTGGTACTAGAAGTGATCAAAAGCCTTTTTGAGGAAGCCTTTTTCCTTTGCATTTTCACTTGTCCAAAACTATCAGAGAAGTCATCCAGCGAGAAAGGGAAACTCTGGGAGGATCTTCTTTTTTAAAAAATCATGTTGTAGATTAAAAAAAGCATGTCATGAAACACGTTCTCCACTGACCTGGCAGGAAAAGGGAAGGGGAAAAAGGAAAGCAGCAAACTATTTGGGTTTGGTTCAGTGAAATGGGGTTGGGAGGAGGTTTGGAGGGAGGGAAGCAAATCTGAGGTTGTTGCTTTCCAACTAATCTGACTCATTACTGTTCCTGCAACACCCAGATGGGCCAAAAAGCGAGAAACTGTTAGAACTCTTTAAAGCATCAGCTCCCTCCCTGCACAGTCAGGATGCCTGGAAGGCTGTCAGAGCCACTGGAAAAAAACCATTATAGATGGTGACACTTAATTTCTTTTCTCTTTTTTTTTTAAGGCACGCTTTATACTCAGTCCTGGTATTTTTTCAGCAAAGTAGGAAATACTTTTTCATCTTGTTTGCCTAATGGATTGGATGTGAAAAATATTTCTCTGGCAAGTGAACGCCCTGAGAGTTGTTTGACTTGTCACAACGTTATGTATCGGCCCCTGCGGCCCCCGGCCCCCGAAGCCGCCGCGCTTCCCCTCTCCTGTTGCTGTTTACGGTGGGACGCGGTAATTTATGGGGAGGCTGCGTGTGACCTTGCATGCGTCTGCTCGAGCGAACCGCGGCTCCCTTCCCCGCACAAGCCCCGCTTTACATCCACATGATGAATTTAGTGCTCCCGAAAGGACAAGGAACCGAGCGGATTGGGTGTGGGGAGGGGAAAAATAAAAAGAAAATAATAATCTGAAGCCTGCAGGAGAAAAAAACACAGAGATTTTTGTTCCTCTTTGACCAGTATTTCCCTGTTCACGGCCTCGCAGCCCCGGACGCCTGCCTTTATCAGCGCAGAGAAGCGGTCTGTGGCCGCAGAGCCGGATATTTCAGCCTCCGCATTCTCGCCGCGTTGGCAGCCCCCAGCCCGGCCGTGCTCTGCTGGGACACGTCAGAGCGGGGCAGCTGGACCGATGGCCACGGCCGTGCTCCAGCCCACCCACCTGGGCACCCACCCAGGCGCTGGCTGAAGCTTTTTTTCATTTTATTTTGTTTTGTTTAAGTGGAAACAAGCGCGCACCGCAGCCTCGTGATTGGCTCCTGCCGAAATGGCAGCTTCGGGCTCAGTTGGCTGAATTTGGGCTTGTTGGATTTTTTATTGCAATCTGTTCACTTATTTCCCTTCCCAGCACCGATTGGAAGCAAAACTCTTGTAAAGCTGCGGTCGGGCTGTGCCCGTGCTGGGGGACGCTGTCAAAGGCTTGCTGGAAACAGCACGGGTTGGGGGGTGTCCCCTCTGCATTTCCTATGTAGTTGTCTGATCGAGATGAATATCTGTATACTTTTTAATGGGAAAAGGAAAAAAAAATTCGCATTCAGAAGAGGAAAGGTTGGAAGGAGCCCCTCTGCTTGCAACGTGCCGTGACCGCATGCCTCCGAGCTGCAGCCCTTCAGGTGGCACAGCCAGGCAGCCAAACGCAGCCCCGAGTAAATAACCCTGGGAGGAAGGGGAGTTGGCAGGTGGGTTAGGCCCCAAGTCTGAGCTGCATTCGGAGCTGGCAGGAACGCCCTGCAAATAAATCACCTGGATGAGAGAGATTTTTAAATAGAAGTTGTTCTTGCTGCTTGGCTTTGCAACCTTTTATGCTACTGATGGGAGCCACGGCCTGCAAGCTTTAATGCTTCTCTGCCTGGCGTGCCGAGGGGGACACTGCTGGGGACAGCGGGTCCCCCCATGTCGAGAGCATCATTGTGGGCTGGGACACTGTGCTGTCCCCAGCTTGCGACAGCTGGGTCCCAACCGACCAGGCAAAGCTCAACGTCCTGGGGTGGCTGAGCCAGCTGTCCTGCCCCGGCTCCATCACCCTCCCTGATGTCAGACAGGAGGATTTATATGTATTTTGGGTTCATTTTTATAGCTGGCACCTGTGAGGCCAGAGCCAGGCAGGGATAAGCAAAGGGGCCTTACTGTGAGGGGCTGGGTTGGTGGCATGGGCATGGAGAGCTGGTCTGGGGAATGGGGAAACAGGCGTGGCAACCTCTGCACGCGGGGACAGTGCTTGGGTCTGGGACTGGGCAGAGAGCTGGGCCTGGCTGGCGGCTGCTTTTGGAGCTGGGGCAGGAGCTGCAGCTCTCGCAGCCCGGGGGGGTTGGGGGGGCCCTGAATTGGGTGCATTCAGCGCGGCACAGCTGGTGTGGGCTGCGGGGTGGGGGGGCCGCAGTTGCTCCTGACACTTTTGCCTCTGAATGTGATGATAAACTCCCTTTCCCGATTAGCGCTGATCCCTCTGCCTCCAAAACAGTTGGCCCTAATGAACATACGGCCCAACAGCTGTAAGCGGTTATACATATGCATGGATATATATATTTATCCCCCCCCAGCCCATCCATATATACTGGAGATCACAGCTGTTGCTATTCTTCCTTGCAATGCAGATCAGACGCTCTCTCTCTTTGGAGTCTTACTTGACCTATTTTGCAGGCGCAAGATTTTTTGTGATGATGATTTCCCCAGTTGGTGCTTTTGATTCTGCCTGAAACATCTTGATTGAAGGCAAACAATGGCAGCTCCGGCAGCCGGCAGCGCCCCGCACCCACGCGCCGCCCCGGCCCCGCCAGCCGCCACGCGCCGGGGGGGCCCCGGGATGGCTCCGGCCCACAGCGGCTGCCGGCTGGTCCATCCCGACCCAGCTCCTCTGCTGCCGCTTCCCTGCACCCATGGGACACCTGGCCGCCTGGCCCATCGCCTAAGCCATCAACCAGGACCTTGAGGCTTGTGCTGGTGTCCCCACCCTGTGCCCGGCTGTCCCCTGCTCAGCCCTGAGCCTCTTCCCACCAGCTGGAAACTGCTCCACCACCCCAAAATCTTGCAAATCAGGTGGTGATGCCCCTTGGGGTCCCAGGGGTGTCTTAGCTGTAAGACCAGAGGGGAAGATGGTGCCAGAGCTGGCAGGGATGTCAAAACCCCAATGGCGGCTGCATCCTGCAGTGCAGCATCCCGTGGGTGGTGGAGACATTGGAAGTGCTTTCCCCAGTGACCCCCAGCCTCTGCTCACTGCTTAACACAAACTTTTGGGGCTGTGAGGGAGCCTCCTCTGTCCCTACAGCCCTCCCCATCCACACAGGGTGCCCCAAAGAAGGGCCCCAAAGCCACCGCATCCTGGCAAGGAGAAGCAGCCATCCGGGCGTGCACAAAGCCATTTCTTGTTTGGCATTTTCGTTTGAAGTGTGTCCTTCATCTGGGTTTCTACAGCAACTGGGAAGTTCCTATCCTGGCCCAGCTGGACGGAGTGAAGCAGCCAGGGGAATGGAGCAGGAGGGCAGGAGATGAGGATTGAGGGCAGGAAGGGAAGAAGCCAAAAATAATTTTTTTGAGAAGTGGGGTTGCACTTTCTGCCTCTATCTTGGTCCCGAGGCTGCTGCAGCTGGGACAGGACTCCAACCCTGTCCCTCTGTCCCCAGGGGCAGTGCAGCCAGCTGGGGCCAAATCAGGAGGTGTAAAACACCAGCTTTTAGGGTCCCTTCAGGTATGGAGTAGTCTGCTATATCCCACCCTGGTCAGCCCTGGCATGGCTGCATCCTCTGAACCCGTGCCAGCCTGGGTTAAAATGAGTGAATTACCTTAGAAACACACTTTTCTTAAAAGAAAGCAACAAAACCCAATGAGCCACCAGTGGTTCATCTTAGGCAGTGAGTCTCTTCATTTATTCATTATGAGATAATACCCAAATCTGGCTAATTAATATTCCTGCATATTTTCCAAGGGCTGATGAGGTATCTTAAACATCTCATGGAGATGGGCTTTCATATTTATAAGGTTGATGTGCAAACTTAAATTGACACTATCTAAATATACCCTCATGTTTAAGCATGGGGCTTTCACTCCCAAGGTGCTGGGGGCATTCCTGGGGTGCACACCCTGGCTGGAAGTGGGACCTGGGGCTCAGTGGGTGGGAGACCTGCCCAAAAAGGCTCCTGCAAGGCAGGGTGTGATGTTGTGTGGTCCACCTTTCCACAAAGATGTGGGATTTCTGTTTGCTTTGGTAACGGGAACAGAGTGCAACAGGCACTGACCTGTGGTGGTCGTGGGATCAGCGGTGTTTTGGGGTGAAAGATCAGTGTGAGCACCCACATGGCTGGATGTGCTGACGGGTACCAGGGCAGGGCCTGCAGCTTCCTGCCGAAACCCTTTTCCAAGGTTAAAAATAGGACTTGGTTGCAAACTGAAAGCCTGGTTTGTATTTGCCCTCATTATGTTGATTGCTTATTTACATGTATGCAAATGGAGGAAAAGGCAGTGGCTCCTCCACCTGGGGACGCCTTGGCACAGGAGAGCCTGAATCCCACCTGGTAAATCCCTGCCGAGGGCTGGGCCATGGGGCTGTGTTCCCTTCCCAGGATCACCCTGAAAGTGAAGCATCAGCCCACTTGCCGTGCTGATCGAGGGCTGAGCTGCACCCGTGCCCTGAGTGCGGTGGCCGGTGGCACGGTGGTTACAGCAGCCGTTCCCTCTCCCCTCACCCTGCTCCACCAGATGTGTGTGTCCGGCTCCAGCTGTTCCCCATCAGCCTCCCCCATGCAGCACCGCCGGCCCCAGGATCCTTTTTCCACCAGGCCCCACGTCCTTCATCAGACACCAATTTGGTCTGGCCCAGCTGCTCATTTTTCTTTCCGCCGTGTGACATGTTTTCACCTGGCTCCTAATCCGTCTCCTTCCATTCACAACTCGAGCTGTTTATGGATGTGCCTCTGCTCCCCCTGCTCTCCCCACCCCCCAGGACAGAGCCATCCATCAATAAAACCCCACTGTGCACCCGAGCATCAGCGCTTCCCCTCCCAGGACACCAGTATCCCAGTGGGGCCATGGGCACACATTCCTCCTCTTGCTCCATGGGGTGAACCCACAGGGCCATTGCCTCCCTCCTCACCACCTCAGCACATGGGGCTTGATGGCACTGATGGTGCTGCAGGAAGCTGGGGCACCCAGGACACCAGGGGACTCTTTCTGGATGAGGGGTCAAGAGAGGGGCTGTGGCCCCTCTGCTCTGCAAGGGGCACCCACTCTTTTGGGGCTGGTCCCTCCAGTGAAGGCGTGGGGTGAGAGTGGCCCATGGCAGGGAGAGTCCTAAACCTTTGGGGGTCACCCTGCAGGGTGGGGGCTGTGCCTGTGCCCCCCCATCAGTAGGTGACAGGTGCTTTAGTATCTGCCTGGGCTGGCAGCTGCTGCTCTTGCAGCTGTGCCAAGGAGGAAGAAGATGATGATGAGGAGGACAGCTGGGCAGTCAAACCTGAGGCACCAAGCATAGGGGCCATGGCTGGGGAGTACCCTGGGGTGGGGGGTGGCCCTGGCTGTGCATCGGGGACCCCCCTCCACAGGGAGGGACATCACTCATCTCGCCTGTATCCCCGTCACCCTGGGGCTCTTCCTTACCCCCAGCAGCCGCCCTGTGAACACGGAGGGGAGACATCATGGGATCCCTGTGGAATTTGGGAGCATCCTGCTCCCTCCTGCTGCCCTGCAGTGCTTTGCTTTTGACTGAGAAGCAAGCCCCCAAATATCCCAATGGATTGGGGGTTTCCTGAAGAGCCCGAGCAGGACAGGGTTGGGAAGAACCCAGCAGGACAGCAGGGCTGAGCTGCCAGGCTCTGCAACCTGTGTGTACAGGAACACACAGGGGCAGGAGGTGTCAGCTCCCCAGCCCAACACTGCCTGGGAAGTTGTCCAGGGTTGTGCTGCCACCTCTGTTGGAATGGAATGGGGGGAGTTAGTGAGAGGGTCCCCCTCCCTTGAACCCACTGTTCTCGTTTCAGCTCACTGAGACTTTCTCTCCTTCCCAGTTCCCACTAAAACAGCACAGGGGGAATCCAAACCGGAACTAAACCAGGGGTGTTTTGCAACCAAGAAAAAATAAAGAAATCCGAACCCGAAGAGAGCAATGGAAAACCCCTCCTGCCTCTAGGACACTGCTCTGCTTTATGAAGTCAGCCTCATTTTCCCCAGAGGAAGATCACTGCTGCACACCCCCAGCCAGGCCAGCCCATGGCCCCACTGCACGTCCTGGACAAAGGGTTCCTCCTCACCCTTCCCAGCCTGGGCTGAGCAGAGGGTCCCCAAACCAGCCCGGGGTGCTGCCAGCACCCACAAAGCCCCAGGGGTCAGTGGGGGTTTAGGTGGGGATGAAGGCTCAAGGGCTGGGTGCCAGGGCAGCAGCATGGCCGGAATGGTGGATGCTGGCAGAGTCAGGAAAGCTGCTGTCCCCGACCCAGTCCCCATCCCACAATGGAGATTGTTCTGGAGCCTGTGGGCAGGATGCGGCCCGGCCGGCTCCGTGCCTGACTCACATCCTTGCCGCCTGCGAGGGAGCTGGTGGAGAGCCACATCTCCAGCACACCTTCCCACGGGCTGGGACACGGGATGGGCGCTGCTGGGAACCCCCTCCGCATGTGGGACCCACTGCCGCCCCAGTGCCGAGCTGCTCCCTCCCGAACAGCCCTCCGGAAAACCCCCGTCATCGTCCGGGCCCCCGCGGGCCTGGCGAGCATTTCCTTCCGAAAGCAGGTTGGAGCCTCCCGCCGGAGCTGGCGTTCCCGGGGGAAGAGCTGCAGCAGAGCGAGGCGTTTGCACTAAGTGATCACATTTATTTGAATATTTTGCGTGTGTGTGTGTGTGTGTGTGTGTGTGTCTAAAATCGGTTACAGAATAAATACCTGTGCCTTATAGCAGGAAGTCCACTTTTTTTTATACAAAGTGCTTGTTACAGGAAGTTGCATCAGCGATATGCAGGAGGGGAGTGCGTTTCGGCCACGCTTCCCCTCCTGAAAACTAGAACAGATTTTTTTTTAAATTTATTTATTCGTGTTTTTTTTTAAAGTTTCTTTTCCCTTTTTTTTTTTTTTTTGTGCATTAAATTTCCTGCCATTGTGTATTTACAAATCTCTGAAAGAAGGAAAAAAATGCCAATATGCATGAGAAGTGGCCTTGTAACACAAAAAAAAAAATCAGCCTTAAAAAAAAAAGGTAACAAACCCAAAATCTACAAGTATCATTTCATACTGAATCAGTGATAGATTTTTTCTTTTTTTTTCTTTTTAAAAAGGGAAAGAAAGGGATGGGGAAAGGGGAAAAACTGAACCAAACCAGAAAAAATGAACCTGGAGAAATAGAAAGAGAGAAGGTGCCATTGTCCCTTCTGAAGTTTTCCAAAGGCAGAGAGGAGCGAGGAAGAGCACAACGCACAGACCCAGATGTCCGACTGAAATCCCCATCAAATTCTTCTCGGTAATTTCTCCCTCGTGTTTACCCAGCGAGGGGCAGGAAGGACTTCCAAAATTAAATTAAAAAAAGGCATTAAAATGAAAAAAAATATTATTTCATTTTTAAAGGATTAAAAAAAAAAAAAAAAAGAGAGATATTATAGAACAACCCTCCCCAAAATCCTGGAGGGGCGTGAGGCAGGGAAAAAATTGGGTTTGATTTAAAGGGAGGGAGGAAAAAAAAGAAAAGCCAAACCAAACCAGACTTTTCTCTCTGAACACATCATCGAGCGGGACTCTCTGGTTAACTGGTGACGTAGTGTTTGGCCGATGGCTGGCCGTAGACCCTATAGAAATCCTGCCGCCCGTGCTGCTGGGATGCGTCAATCCATTCCCTCACGGCAAGTCCCGGGAGCGACTGGGGGACGGCGGGGGCGGGCGGCAGCGGGTGGGAGTACTCCTGCGACGAGACTGTCCAGGGGAAGTGCCCCGACCGCGGGTAGGGCTGGTGCCCGCTGTGGTTGGACACCGAGGAACAGTAACAGTTATCCACGGAGCAGACGAGGATTTTGCGCCCACCGTACTGGGAGAGCACGGACTGCTGAGATGACGTGGTGTTGGGGTAGTGAGATGGGTTGAAGACGGAGCCCGAGTGCACCGGCTGCGGGCCGCTAGGAAGTCCAACTATGTGCTGCGTGGAGCTACAAGGCACCATGGCTTGTGCGGACTGCCCCTCGCCAGCCGAAGCGCCCTGGCTCATGTACTGGCTCGCCACAGTCCCGGACGATGGCTCGAGGAAGCTGCCCTCGGGAAAGGCGGTGGAGTGCTTGCGCTTCTCCGCGCCGGAGTTGCTGACGGTGCAGGGGTACATGGGGATACTCTGCAGGAAGGGGACGGGGGTGCTCAGAGGACCTGCGGAGGGGAACGGGAGAGGGGGATTGTATTAAGCACACCATGGCACAGCTCCAGGGTGCTCCAGCCGCTGATCTGGAGCTGCAGCGGGGCCCCAAGACCCACATTCCAGCCCCGCGTGTGCAGAGGGTCCCCCAGCCCGTCCCACCAGTGGCAAAGCAGGCACACAGCCCTGTGCAGGTGGACTTGCAGATTCAGTTCTGGGCCCTTGCCAGCGTGCTCAGAGCGGCCCCGGGCGCTGCTCTGCAAACAGCTCATGAACACAGTCCCTAAGAGGAGCAGAGTGGGACAGCCTGAGGGATAAACATGATTTCCCCAAGGAGAGAGGACTGGGAAGCCTCCGCAGGACATGGTCTGCTCCCAGGCGTTGGCTGGGGGCTGTGGGACCACACCAGACCCTGGCTGTCCCTGCCCACATGCTGACCCCCATCTTTCCACTGACTTTTCCTGGCAATGGCC
Organism: Corvus cornix cornix; assembly: GCF_000738735.6. Lineage (NCBI taxonomy): Eukaryota > Metazoa > Chordata > Aves > Passeriformes > Corvidae > Corvus > Corvus cornix. The sequence continues at coordinate 12,774,041 of NC_046336.1, forward strand.
AGCCCCTCCAAAAGCCCTGTATTTCAGGGTTTTTGTGTAACCCCAGAACACAGCCATTTCACAAGACAAGGAAAATGCCCTGCGGAAAGTCAGGAACTGGCTTTGTGACTCTCCACGCCCCTGCTGACTGCAGAGGGGCTCCAAGGGGTCCCTGCCCCAAACAGCTCTCACCACTGTTTTGTACTGGGATCTGCAGGGCAGCCAGCTGTGGATACAGCAGGTAGTGAGGTCCCATGCCCCTGCACCCCTCAGCCCTCAGGTTTCACCCACCTTCCAGCAACTTCCTCAGCTGCTTCTCCTTCTTGGCGATCTCGTTCAGGAAGAGCTTGGAGTTGAGGTGGCCGATTTTGGGTGGGGGCAGGCTGCCACCTGTACAGTTCTGAGTCCTGTTGGGGATGGCAGGCAGAGAGGTGTGAGTTATAAGGTAGACTCAGGAGAGGGACAGCTCCTCCCCCCCACCCTCCTGGAGCCAAACCCCCTCCCTAGGGTAGAGGACAGAAGGGAGCTGGCTGTCTCTGGCAAGCAGGACCTTCCCTGTCCAGTTTTGCTGTGAATGTCCCCCGCCAGGGCACACCTCCTGCCATGTCCCCCCCTGCATGGCCATCCCAGCTCACTTCTGCTCCATTAGTGCTGGCTTTAACTTCCTGCCCTGGCTATGCCCAGTGAAGCTGGACTGAGCCCTGCACCCTGACCCGGCTGGTCCCACCCTCTGCTCTTCCACAAGCACAACACTGTTTCCCCTAGTCCCTGGGGAGGACCTGATTGAATGGCTGCATGAGGGGATTTTTTCATCCTCCCAGAGAGAGAGGGAAGCTGAGCATGCCTCTCCCAAATCCTGTAGCATCCCTGGCCCTGGTCTTCCTCTGGACATCGTGCTGCTGCCAGCCCTGTGGACAGGAACACACCCTTTGCCCCGAACATGTCTGTCCCGCTGTGCTTACCTGTCCATTAAGATTTTCACAGACTTGGTGTTCTAGAAGTGGAAGGAGAAGCTCTGGTCAGTAAGGCCAATCCCTGCCATGGAGGCTATGCCCCCTTTCAGTGTCAGCTTCCATGGCCCCCCAGGAGGGGACAATCTGACCATGGGCACTGAGCCCCCTTTCCCCTGCAAGGGCTGCTCCAGCCCCATCTCCAGCTGTGGCATCTCCTCATTTGAGGCCAGCACTGAGCCTACCCCACTCCTCCTTGATTTCTCCCACTGCTGAGCCCTCTGGAGGCATCAGCCAGCCCTGATAATGTCCCCATCCTGCTCCCCACCACACCCCATGCCTATCCAATTCTTCCCACACAACCAGACCTCTCCACAGCCCCCATCCCACCCTGGCATGGGCAGTTGGTCTTACCTTCATGAAGTTGATGTCCTCAGTTTTGTCAAACATGACCTGGACAGAGCTGAGGAGCTTCTTGGCCTCCTGCATGCGCTCATTGAGGTGCAGAACCTGGGCTGCATTCTCATTGCAGAACTTGGCCTGGGCCTTGTCCAGGATCTCCATGGTCTTCCGCAAGTCCTCATCTAAGATCTGGTGCATCTTCTCATACTGCAGGCGCACCTCGTCCTTCAGCTGGCTCACCTTCTCCTGGGGAGAGGAGCAGGGTCAGGCCCTCTGTGCCCTTCCACCTCTTCCATGATGTCCCAGGACACCTGGGTCCTTTCCCAGCAGTGGAGAATGCAACCTGAAAGCTGCACCCCAGCTCTGCTCTCCTGCAACACCCAGACAGACCAAACCCTGCTGTCAACTACCACATGGGACTTCTATGTGCCAGAGACCCAACAGGGACACTGTGAAGGTTTGATTGGTTCAGCAGGTCCTTGGACCTACTTCCTGGGGTCTGTGTGGTGTCACCTCCTGAGACCTAATGCCAAGGAACAACCCGCCACACCACCGACAGACTGTGTGCTCCCCTGAAAAATCCCACCCATCCCCATCTGCATGCCCTTTCCCATCTTCATCCTCATCCCCAGCACCACCCCAGGCTGGAGACACTTCATGTTCCAGAGCCTTTCCTTTCATGCTCTGGGAGGCCGAGGTGCCTTAAGGATCATGAGCACTCCCTCCCTGAGGAAGGCTGTGCTGAGCTGAGGACAGCTGAGGCCATCTGATACTTAAGGACAGCCTTGTTCCTCACGTCCCAACTCCCCCCAGGACCCATGAGGCTGTAGGGCAGCTCCAAACACATTTTGTCTCCCAAAATGATGACTGACAAGGGTGAAATGGAGGCAGGCAGTCTGTCTGGCTCCCCTGAATGTCTGCCTTCCTCCCTGCCCACCTGGCCCCTATGTTTAAGGAGATTGTCCCCATTGTGCCATGGGGTGACCATCCCTGGGACTGGCCATGGCAGGGTGAAGCACTGGTTACCTCGACCAGCCGCTTGTCTGATTCCAGCTTGTAGAGCTGCTCTTCGATGTCCTGCTCCCGCTCCTCCAGGCGGTCCTGCTGCTTCATCAGCATCTTCTGCAGAGATAAGAGAAAGCAGCATCATCAGAGCCCAGCGGCAGCGTGTGCCAGCGAACGTTGGTGCTGCCCACACTGGCTCTGCCCACGTGGTTCAGGAAGGATGGTGCTTTTTCCCAGCAGGATGCTACTGCCAGGCTGAAAGCCCAGGCATAGCTTGTGGAACTGGAAACCTGGTTATTTCAATGGCAGAAATGGCAGAGGGGCTGCGTGTGCCGGGCTGTGTTACCGGCTGGGTTGGGTCCCCTGGATGGGGGCAGCACCTCAGGTAACTTTCTGCAGCCCAGTCAGTGGGGCTGGGTCAGAGCCAAGCCCTGAGGACTGTGGGGGGGACACAGAGAGGCTCATCTCCCACTAAGGCCGTACCGTTTCGAGGCCCATCACCCATCGCCAGCAGGCTCCTGCGAGACATCACCACGTCCCTCGCGCCCCCGTACGCCACGCCAAATCCTTTCTCCCTTCCCCGCCTCCGTGACAAGCCCCAGAGCCAGCGTCAGCGTAATCTGGAGGGACAGAGTGAGGAGGAACGGGGCCTCCCCCCGCCACACTGCCAGCCCCCAGCCCCACTCCTTGGGGCTGGGCCTGGGCCATCCACCGATTAACTGGGACACATTTATCCCCAGCTATCAGCGTGAGTGCCTTGCTCCTGCATGCTTCCCACTGCCCATGAGAGAAGGGCTCTATCCCTGTGAGCAGGAGCAGGGCTTCCCAAAACACCCCTCAAAATCAACTCCAAATATTCACCCTTCATGTTTACTGGGGGGAAAAGCCAGGACACCAGCGGGGCAAGGAGAAGGGCTTTACCCGGCACAGAGATGCGGCGTTAGAGACTCAACGACAGGGGCGAGATGGAAAGAAACCGGCAGCGAGAATGAATTTCGAGGGGATTATTGCTATTATAAACCGCCACTTGGGAATTTATAATCAAGTAATTAATTCCTGGACGAGGCGGGAGGGGGAGGGTGGCAGAGGCGCTGCTGGGATTAATTGCATTGCAGGGAAAGGCTGTCACCTCCGACTCAATTCAGGAGCAGGAATGCGAAGCCTCCTCCCTCCTGTTGTTTTTCTTAAGGTCTTGAGAACCTCCAGCCTTACTGTCGCTGGGCTCCTACCACTAATAATAACGAGGAGCTAAAAAAACCCAGCTTCCCACTCACAGGCACACTCCACATGCATGCCCGGGGCCCACGCGTGTGCACCCACCCAGGCACATGCAGGCAGACACACAGACAGCACATCCATTGAAACAGGGCCAAGGGGCAGTCACAGCAATGCAGACCCCCAGACCATGGGGGGACTTTGCTGTGCATGTGCACAGAAACACAGGGGCCTGCAGCATCCAAGGGCATCACTGGAAGCATCCACACGGAGAAAGATTTGAGGCATATATTAAAAATCTCCTTTTTTTCATTGTAAAAGGGCTGTTATTTGTGTTGCTGCAGCATCAGGAGGCTGCAGTCCACTCCCAGGTTTAACATGGTGGGAAATGAGCTCTAGAAAGTGAGTGCCAACACCACTTGCTTGAACCTTGAAGAACTGAGGGTGCAGGCAGGAACTGTGTCCCAGGTCCTGTGCCAGCAGCCAGGCCTGAGTGTGGGGCTGCTGAGGGCTCCTCTAGAGGCTCAGAGAGGGTTTTGGATCAACCACCAGGCAGAACTGTGGGGTAGGTGGGCAACAGCCCCATGTAGGTGGGCTGAGAAGTGGCAGGCAACAAGCCTGCTCCAGGGCTCCAGAGAAAGAGATGCCTTCCAACATTCCTGCGTGAAGGTGGCCAGTTGAATGTGGGAGTTGGGCAGGTCGTGCAGTGCAGGCTGAGCTGCTCACTGCCCAGGCTGGGCAGCCAAAGGACACGAGGAGCTTTGCACCGAGCCCTTCCCTACGCTTCCCTCCCTGCCGCAGATTCGCCATCTCCACCACGAGCAGCCAAACCCATCCCGCACCAGCCCACCCAGAGGACGGCCAAGTCTAGCCGGGGCCCCGGGAGCAGCCCAGTCCTCTGCCTGACTTCCCTGTCTGCCAGCTGGGACAGGAGTGGGTAAAAAATATAGGACAGGACCCAAGGCTGACAGCTTGCTGGGCACAGAGGCCAAATCCCCATCCCACTCTGTCATACCGATCAGGTATCTGACATACCTGAGGCAGCCACTGCCCTTCCCCCCGATGCTGCTGGGATGCTCTTGCAGGGGAAACCAGGGTTTTCTATCACTGGCAGATGCCAGGCAGGCAGAGGCCACCCTGCCAGCCCCACTGGTGTGAGGGACCCCCGAGGGAGGCACTGAACAGCCCCGGACATGCACGTACCACCGCCCTGCAGCTGCCGTGGCAGAGCTGCCAACCTTTGTGTTTTGTAACAAACCTCAGACTGCTCCACTCCTGGGATCATACAGTTATGTGAAATCACAAATGTACACATAAATATATGTAAAAATAACTTTTTATACATATAAGTTAATTTCATATCCCTTCACAGCTGGAAAAAGTGACCAAAATCCAACCTACAGCCACAGAAATCAGAGAGAATAGAGGACATGCAGCACTTTCTTTAAACCTCACATTTGAGCCACTATTTCGATTTTAGGTTGATTTAAAAACTGTACGTGCCTGGGATCGCAGTGGAATGGGAGGGCTTTTCACCCACAGCAACAAAACCTTAACAAGACACAAGGGTATGAATTACCCCTTCCGACACCGAGTGGCAAAATCTCATTGTCTATGCAGCACAGGCTGAATTCCTTAGGTGTTTTGAAAAGGAAAATATATCCCTTCCATCCCCTCCCAAATCTGGTATTTCTGAAGTCATGAACTCCTCCTCCTCCAGGATCAGAATTTCTCGGGGTAATTTCTCATATTTCATGCATGACCTTGATGCTGGGAGAACCGAGGCTCCCTCTGTACAGGCACCCTTCCCAGCCTATGAGCAACTCTGATCCCAGTTTGTCTTTTCCAAGACACGTCGCCAGTTTGCGAAACGCATGCTAAAAATGCTTCTTATTCCAACACCAGCTGAGAGTGAATTCATCTCATTAATTAAAAAATTAATCAGTGGCTGGGGTAAGTGGCTGGTCCGCCATGACCCTGTAGGCCCTAGTGAGACAGGGCTAGCTCACAGAGACCAGCTTATTCTGCGGGAGATGAACATAATGTCCCCCCTCCTCTTGGAAAAAAATGAAGTGTGGGTACAAAAGGGCTGAGCCCATACAGGGAGTTGGCAAACACGCTGTGGGCATCAACCCTGCAAGGGAGCTGGACCACCGAAGGTGGAAGGACAAAGGAGGGGAAGTTATCCTTCACTTCCCTGCGGGAGTGAGGGTGCACTCCTCCTGTGCAGGCGGAGGAGGGTGAGTCCTGAGCAGCCATTGTGGCAAGTCAGACGGGTTTGGGGTACTAAGGTCATGCACTGGGAGGGAAACACTACTTGGAGGGACATCTCTGCAGGAAGCAAAGCAAGCACGGCAAAGTCTTGTTGCAGGGAGGATGCACACAGCAGGTCCCTGTGGGATTGTGCTGAGGGAAGGCTTGCTGACCATCGCTATCCACGGTGCTTGCTGGGAGAACACCACCATCAGGGAAACCATGTTCGCCTTGCCTGCATCTTACTGCACCTCCTGGTCAGTCCCCCTGAATCTGCGCTGGCCCCAGATCCCAGAGCCTGCCCCAGCATGGGACACATCCACCCTGCCAGGCAGGGTATGGGGGTATGTCTTCTGGGGGACAGGGCAGTCCCAACAGAGAACTTCTGCAACATTAAATGCCTGCAGCCACAAGACAGGAAGATGGTAATAAAGAGTTTAACAGCTCTGATGATACAGGGCTTCTATGCTTCTCATCCGAGAGCCACTGCATGGCTGCAGCACCACAAGCCTCAGATGTGTTTCACACATGGGTCCAGCTCAGCCAGCTGGGAAAACCCCCACTGCAAATGGGGGCAGTGGGGTGTGGGAAGGAGTTCACACCCACCCAAGACCTCCCAGGCAGGGAGCAATCTGTCGGCAAGATGTCTCCCCTGACTTGTCTTAGGCTGGTCTCACCACTGTCCTCTCCCAAAGGGCAGGGCTAAGCCTGTGGTCACTGCTGAGCCCCCAGTAACAGCAGATTATTCCCCTGCCCTGCCTGAGGTCCGTCACTCCCCTCATCCCCCCTTTGCAGCCTATTGCCCTGGGGCCAGCATCGGGGCATCAGAATCCCATGACATGCCCCAAGGTTTTGTGTTCTCTGAGACTGGTCAGGGCCCTTGTGTGCCTCCCAGGGAGAGCTGGCAGGGGAGAGCCCATGGCACCCCTTTCCTGAAGGCTCCAGTGCTCACCAGCCCCTGCCCAACTCCCAGCAGGATCAGGAAGGAGCCTGGCAGCTTAACCAGAGGCAGACCGGTGCCCCATGACCTGCTGAGCTGATGTGGTTTTAAACAAGAGCTGGAGCAGTGAAAAGCCTTACTGTGTTCATAGGGCAAATGGAGCCCATGCAGCTTCTCTGATGTCTAATAAGCACTGTGCATCCTTCAGGGCCATTCATCTTGCAAGAGCAACCAAGTGCCCACACACTGACCTGTGGGATGCTTGCAGGATGCTAATTCCCAATAAACTCTGCTGAAACTGTCTGTGGGTTTGGAGGGTACTACAGCAGGCCAGGTGGACAAACCACAGGAGTGCACAGCCCTCATTCCCGTAGGAAACCGGGGGAGCAGAGACTGCCCCACAGAACACCCTTAACCCCAGCTGGATGGCTGGCCCAGGACAGGTGCACTCACTTCTCTGCCTCTCTCCTTCTTCCTCCTCTGCGCCCAGGCCTTCCCCTCGCCGCCAAATCCCAGCCACCAAGTGAATAAGGACATTGTTTGCAGTCACCGGAAAGCCAGAACGGAGGGAGCAGCTTGGAGCACGAGGGGGAGGAAGGGTGAGGAGGAGGAGGAAGGTGGAGCCGGAGCAAGGAAGCCGCAAAGGGCAGATGGATGCCTGTTGTGGGAATGGCTCCAGACACCTGCAGCTCAGCCCAGGACTGGGATCAAGAGCCCCCATTGAGACACACGTCCCGGCACGTTGCTGGAGACGGGCCTGAAGTCACAGTGACTGAATTTTAATGCACTGAAAGCCCTGGACCAAGGAGGCGAGCGCAACCTTTTGCCTCCCCAGGCCTCCCACACACAGACTTCCCTCTCCCCAGCCCCGCTCCACCGTCAGCTGGACAGTTTTCTGAGAAAAACCCACGCGATGAGCTATTTTCATCCCTCCTGAAAGTGTCACCTCACCTGCTAACACACCAGAACCTTGACATGGTGCACATCTGGGGCACAACAGCCAAGTGCCCCCAAAAACAGGATCTCAAATCATGAGATCATGCACCACCACAGCCCAAGGGGACCAGTCCCCATAGCCCAAACGCCCTGGAGCATCCCTCCCACCCTGCCACGGTCTCCTGCTGACCAGACCCAGGCAAAACCAGCTCTTTCAAACTCCCCACAGCCCTCATGACACTCGCAGGAGGCTGATTCACTTAAAGGGGCAGGAAGGAAATGCCTTCTGGTTGGGGTTTCATCTTGCACACATTTACAGTAAGCACCAGGCAGGAGGGAAGGTCTCCAGCCAGAGCACGAGGTCTTGCCTTCCCTGGCCAGCCTGGAGCACACACAGTGCTCCAGGCTTTGGCTTTTCTCACGGTGCTCTCTGTTCAGAGATCAGGCTGGTTTATCCTCAACAGGGGAAGGAAGAGGGGAGGGGAACAGCCTGAGATATTAATAGCTGCCCTTGCTAGGAAGGGATGGGAGCAGCAGCCATGCAGTGAACAGGCATCAAAGAGACCCCCTTGCCAGCACTGAGGGACCCCTGAGCACCAGGAGAGCCAGTGCTTCCTAGAAAAGGGCTGAAGGCCAAATATTCAGCACCAGCCTGGGGGAACAGGATGTACAATGACTCTTGCAAGAGCAGCTCTCCACCCTGCTCTCATGCTGGAGTGGGTGAAGATGCCTCCTGCTTGTCTACATGACCCTGTGAGATGGTGCCTGGCCTCTGAGCCTTCCCCGGGACAATAGGAGAAACAATCAGGCTTAGACCCATGTCCCATCTCCACTGGCTACCCCACAGGCACAGCCCTATGTCCCACCTCCTGTGCCCAGCCCAGCACAGGGCATCCCTGTAGCATGACTGGCACACAGCAGCTGGATGCTCCCATGGATCCACGACTCATGGCTGCTTAGCAGAACCAGGTCGGCCCTGGCTCCTGGGGCATCCCGGGACAGTGGGCATGGCAGACCACACTTCTCTGCACGTCCCTGTACCAGAGCAGATCCTGGACCACCACAGGGCTGTGCTGGTGCCTGCAGCCTGGAACAGCTCTTTCCCTTGTTTACACCCAGCAGAAAGGAAGAACTCGTTAATAAGGGGAAAATACAAGCATTGTGTTGCATGGGGCCAGCAGCAGGATTTCTGGAAACCAGGAAATGGGGGACCTATTCTCTGTCAGAAAGTGACCTTCAGGGGGACCTTGAGGATGTTAATTCACCCTCCTGGGCCTCTGTGCCCTTGTCCCCCTGCTCCTCACGGCCACGGGGGTTACTTGATGCTGTGCCTCTCACGTAAATGGGGGAAAGAGGCTAGGGCTCTACCTATAATTTTTGGACCCCAACTTCAAGCCATGGCCCAGCGGCCACTGCTGTCAGTGTCCTTGGATCAGGGACAAAGATTTGCTTCGAGGGGAAAAGGAGGATAAGAGAGATTAAGGAGCAGAGAGATGAGGCCAATGGCTGGAGACACATCACCTCTCTACCTGCAGCCCTGCAAATCCTGGAGGAAGGAGCCTTCCTCATATCAGGTGTCCAGTATGGGTGATGTGGCCCTCAACAGAGGCTTCCTCCATGCAAAGCACAGCAAGAGGCAGTGAAAGCAGGGCAAACTGCCTCTACCAGACCTGGGGCTCAAGACTCGCTCACAACATGTGCAGAAGAGGAAAAAAGGGGCTGGAAATGCACCAGGAAAACGAGTACCAGGACAAGAAGCTAGTTTGCATGCTGAGCATGCAGCCAGGCGAGTCATGACTGATGCTGCTGGCTCCCCAGGACAAAGATGAGCCTTGGTGATAGAATCATAGAATCATAAAATCATTAAGATTGGAAAACACCTCCAAGATCATTGAGTTCAACCTTTGACTGAACACTACCATGTCAACTAAACCACTAGCACTAATGGCCATGTCCAGTCATTTCTTGAACACTCCCAGGGATGGTGACTCCACAACTTCCCTGGGCAGCCCATTCTAATGTTTAACCTCCCTTTCACTGAAGAAATTCTTCCTGATGCCCAACATGAACCCTCCCTAGCACAGCTTAGGCTTGTCCTCATCTTTGTCACTTGTTGTCTGGGAGAAGAGGCTGATCCCACCTCAGTACACTCTCAGGCAGTTGTAGAGAGTGATAAGGTCTCCCCGAGCCTCCTTTTCTCTAGGCTGAACACCCCCAGCTCCCTCAGCCACTCCTCATTTGGCCTGTGCTCCAGACCCTTCACCAGCTCTGTTGCCCTCCTCTGGACTTGCTCCAGCACCTCAATATTATTCTTGCAGTGAGGGGTCCAAAACTGAACACGGGATTTGAGGTGCAGCCCCCACCAGTGCTGAGTACAGGGGGATGATCACAGTCCTGGTCCTGCTGGCCACACTACTGCTGATACAAGCCAAGATGCCACTGGCCTTCTTGGCCACCTGGGCGACTGGTGGCTCACGATCAGCTGCTGTTGACCAGTATCCCCAGGTCCTTTTCTGCTGGGCAGCTTCCCAGCCACTCTGCCCCAGCCAGTAGCACTGTGTGGGGTTGTTGTGACCCAAGTGCAGGATCCAGCACTTCACTTTGCTGAACCTCATACAGTTGGCCTTGGTACATTGATCCAGCCTGTCCAGATCTCTCTGCAGAGCTTTCCTAGTATTAAATAAGACTGGTCCCAAAACTGTGCCTTGGGGAACTTCACTAGTGACCATGCCTTTGGCCAGTACAGCCACTTCCTGCCCCATATCTGCCAGGAGAGACAGCATTCCATGAGGGAAAATGCTCCCACACTGTGTCCCAATGCTACAGGGACAGCAGATGCATTTGGGCGGTGCAGGAGCAAGACGGAGAGACCACCTCTGAGGGCTGCTGGGGCTGCGGGTGCAGGCGCAACCAGGCCCTTGGGGCAGCGAGGAACTCAGGAAATCTCTTTTCTTTCTGCTGGGAAGGGAGGGAGAAGAGATCCCCACCCAGGCTTGGGTGTGGACACTGGCCAACAGTCCACCCCAGCCAGCGTTTGGTGGGAGGCCAGCCCAGGCCACCTTCGCCTGGGAACAGAGAGAGGCAGGAAGAATCACAGGGCTCAGTTCTGTGTTTATGAAGGACAAGGTCTGCATCTTCTTTGTCATCAGGGATGCAAGGGAGGAGCTCTTTTCCCCACCTCTTTCACTTCTAAAGGGAAAATGTACAGGTTTAGGGCTGCTTATAAATTAGTGCCAAAATTCTCCCTGCTGCTGAGCCATCTCCAGCACAGGGCTCTGGCTGCAGGCCCTGGCACAAACCTGCCCTGCCCAGCACCAAATGCCCTTTGAGTAACCAGCTCAGGAGCACCAGCACTGGGACACTGCAGGGAAAAGTGCAGGGGTTTGCGACATCCTGAAAGTTTCAGACACCAGACCCGAGTGCCTTGAGCAACTGTTTCCAGACACTTGGGAGCTCAGACTGACACCAACACCTGGAGCACAACTGGTCCCCATGACCAGCATTGCCTTGTGCTTCATCCCTGCCACACCAGAAAATAAAATCTGGGGCCTGTAGCTGTATCGAGTGGGATTCACCAGATATCACAGTTTTTCATGTCATGTAATCATCAAGATCATGTAATAAGTCCTGCCCTTTCTGCCTTCAGCACACTCTGTGCTCGTGGTTTTTCAAATGCTTCAATCAATTTATACAGATATTATGGGGGGCCTATGTTCCTTTTCTCCCTCTTCTGTCTGTTTTCATACATCTGCCCCTTCCCAACCACAGATCCAGATAAAAAATTTATCCAGCAAAAAAAGAGCAGTCTGTCTTTGGTGGGATCATCTCCCCCAGCTGGCTCTCAGAAGTGCTCTGCCAGCTCCAGTGGTGGCAGTCTAGGCAGCAAAGGGAGATCACTCAGTGCTGAAACTCACAAAGTCCTGCTCCTCACACAAGCCCTATTGCTCTGACAGATCATCTCTCAGTCACTCCTCCCATAACCCCCATAAAAAATTCAACAGGCTTTGGCAGCACCCCCAATCCTGCCTTGATCTGTTGCTGTCCCAGTCTTGTCTAGCTCTGTTGAATTCCGAGATCTTCCCAATGTGATGAAATCTCAAGGTCCCAGCCAGTTGTCCCCAAACTGTGGCTGTGGTAATGGCTTGCCTTCCAAAAGAGCCATCCTGCAAAGACCCATCCTATTGCTCCGCAGCAAACCTACCCCCATCTGCAGGCCCTGCAAAATTGAGAAACCCTCACTCCCCCTTCCAAATAAACATCTTGGATTCAAGATCCAGCTGGCCTATGTGATCTCAGAGCCTTCTCCCTGCAGGGGTGAAACACAGCCAGCCTCTTCCACCCTTGCTCCCATTGCCAGCTGAGCAGCCTCTCCCCTGCCCAAAGACCTCTGCTCTGCACCCACCACAGCTGAGTCCTGCCATGGGAAGCCCTGAGCTCTGAACCACAGCCCCTTTGGCTTCCTACCCCCCTGATTTCGAGTTTCTGCTCTGGAGGGAGCCTGGCACGAGGATCTGGAAGCATAAACAGGTTTTGTGAGGAACTCAGATACCTCTGAGGAGCAGAGCAGCAGCAGCAATACCCACGTGCACCCACGTCCCAGCCATGAGATGACCAGCAACGACCTGCAGCCACGTGCCCTATCAGTGTCTCATTTGGTGACCCAAAGAAAAGGGGTCCAGCTGCACTAAGCATCTCTCCAGACTCAGGCAGCACTAGAAAGAAAACCCTCCTTTGATTTAAAGGCCACGATTTTTTTTTTTTTCCTCCCAACTGATCTAGTTAAACTTCCAACCGCTCAAGGCTATTTTAATTTGTACTGGTAAGTTAAATCAACACAAACAAGGGCAGAACAGGTTTATATGCACCTCTATTACTGGCCTGCACCAACTGGAGTGCAGCTACATTTCTCCAGGCAGCTTTTTTTTTTCTCTAATAAAGATAAGGGGGACATTTTTTGTGCACCTCCAACTGACAAATGGAGCCTGAAAGTGAATTGGGAGTCAAAGCCTTGAGGAAAGTCAAGGTGACTTATGCGCCAATAGGCTGGATTCAAAGAGCTCTGCAAAAATGCAGATCAACTAACAAGATTTATAAAACCCGTTAGGGGCTTAGAGGTCGCTTAATTCTCCAAGGTGCCAAGGAAAGTGCCTGACTCTCAGAAGGATGGATGGGGCTTACAGAGGTGGCTATCTCAACCTTTTGGTTGCTTCAAGAAAAGCGGACTCAATTTCTCTTGGAAATGAGGTTTTGACATGCCAAGATGTTTACTGTGAGCCTTGGCTCCTCCATCACTTACTTTAAAGCAAAAGAAACCAAGTCCTGTTGCTGCAGACAACTCTTACAAACATCTACCGAAAGCCACAGCAGAATCTGCTGCTTCAGCTCACCAGCGCCAGACACCACCCAGAGGAGTATGAGACCAGATTCCACACACAAGCTGGAAAAAATAGAAGGGGGGAAAAGACTCTGCACTTCTACAACTCCCCAGTGCCTGGCATTTTGCAGGCTGGAAGCAGCCTGTCAGCACCTGCGAGCAGCCAAGGCAACGTACAGCAAGTCCATCCACCCCAGTGACCACGACCACAGTCTGCTGAACACCAAGGACCCTCCACTGCCTCCCCACTGGGTTTTTGCTCTTCCCTTTTTTTTTTTTGTGAGGTGGCTGTTGAGAATCTGAAAGCCCGGATTATAATCTTTATGAATCCCATAGTTAGATCGTGCTGAACAGCAGCCCAGCAATACCAGATGTTCAAACAAAGCTGCCAACAGACAGCTGTCTGCAGCTTGCAGCGTGTTTTTACTTTAAAATGCAAAATGATACCAATCTATATTAAAAGAGAGACGTTCAGAGCCTTGCGATAGCAGCTGAAGCCGCGGATATTGCTCTTTCATGCAGGGTGTGGCAGCAGAAGGAAATATCTCAAAAACTACTGCTTAAGCCACCCTCCCAGCCCCCCCAAATCCTGGCCCCTTTCCTAATGGGAAAGAGACTCACGTTACTGCCTGAGTGCCGTGAATGTACCAGTGCGTGTCCAAACAAGCCAGCAAAAAGAAAAATGCAGCATGAACAAACACTGTCTAACGAAGGATGCCAGAACGAATCTGGGCGCTGCCCACACCTGGCTCTCAGCAGCATGGGGAGGACAAAGTGACACATGGGGGGACGGAGGGAACCAGTCCAGGGGTGGAGGGTGCAGCCCCTCCTGCACAAGTGATCAAAGTGGGACAGGAAAGGTCCCTCTGGCAGCACAGCATCACCAGTGGAAGCATGGGATGGAGGGGCATCTTCTGGCCCACCTGCCCAGTGTCCTATCTCAGGTTGTCCCACATCCCTCTAAAACACATTGGGATGCTCTGGCCCCACTGGAGAAACTCTGCCTGAGTCTCCTTGATGTGAAGCAGATTTTCAACTTGCATTGCTTTGTACCTTTATTTGTTAGGCTGGCTGGGACCAGGCACAAAGCCCTACACCCTGCAACCTTTTCTGCACACCAGCAGCTGGAGACGGCAAGAACTGGAGCTCAGCCTCGCTCTTCATTATTCCTCCCTCTGGAAATGCAAGCCACCCACAACGACCACATTTTGGGGATGGCAAGTCCCAAATACACTAGGCACGGCACAGTACTCCTGGCTTACAAGAATTGTGCAAGGAGGGCTCTGACTTACTCGAATGTGACGTCCCAAATTCCCCACCAACCGCGATCACAGGAAATCTTTGGGACCGGTCCCAAGGCTGCCTCATTGTGCTCCGAGCAGCAACAGCATGAATGAATCATGCTCCTCAACGTGACACCCAGCTCCCAGCAACGTACTCAGGACCAAAATATTTACGTTGCAAATGAGTAAGAATAGGACCAGATCCCCTCCCCAGCCTGGTGGCATAAAAAGGCCAACCTGTTCTTGCATCGAGCAAGTGGGTGGCAGAAGGATAGGAAAGCAGGAGGCAAAGACCAGTCCCCATGTCTTGCAGCCTGGCTCTGCCCAGCAATGCTGAATCAGAGCCCTTCCACGTAAAAGCAAAACCCCAGAGTGGCAAGCACTGAGACTACGATCCCCGTGGTACCACGCTCCTTCTGGGTGACACGTGAGGGAGCATGCTGGGACCTGTAGTTTCCAGCCAGCCAGCTGCAAAATGCCATCCTCCAGTAAACACATCTCAAATTAAAGTGATGCAAGGCCCCCAAGCTCCTGGCAAGGTGCCAGCCATGGCTTCTTGTTGGCAGGCACTTGGCCAATTCCCATGTGTTGCACTAGCCCCTTTCCCAGGAGAAGCCAAGAGCCCGCAACCCACAAATCCCCTCGCAGCTGACCTGCAACCCACCCTTTCTGAAGCAACATTTCTGCATGGACAGCAGGATGCTCCCAGAGCTCTGGTGCAGCCCTGGCCAGCAGGAGACATCAGCCCTGCTCCTGCCTTGGTGTTGAGCCCCTCCACCTCTGCTCCATGGCACTGCGATGGCAACCCTCGAGCAAGACCCTGCATCCAGCACTGGCCAAACTTCAGCTACATAAAGCCCAACACTGCATCCCTCGAGGGGTCCCATAAAGATTCCACTGAAGCAATCAGAGTCGTAGGAAGCAAAAGGCAGCACACTGGCGTGGTGTTTTCAGGCAGAATAGTGCAAGCAGGCAAAGCTCCGCTGAATCACCTTGCCAGCTGGGGACAACCACCTCCCTACCGCATCCCAGATGGGCATGCAGCCACTCCAGGAGTGCTGTCACCCTGTGCTCCAGCAAGGCCAGTCCATACGTCACCCCCTGGGGAACGTGGCACCCCTCTCCTCACCCGCTCACCCTCCCCGCTGCGGAGGAAATCATGCGCCCGGCTGATGTCAGGAGACATCACTTCACACAAAGGCCAGGCTTCCTGGCAGGGAAGGGGTGGGGGAGTGGGGAGGAAGGGGAAGAGGAGCCCGGGGCAAAGGCAAATGGCATCTACAGCTCCTTGTGTGTGCAAAGGGGCAGCAGCAGGAGACAACATGGCTCCTTCTACTTCAATTGCCCTTGCACCTGGGAAAGAGAGGCAACATCGTATATCCCAGTGCCCTTCGCAGCAGCCACAGCATGGCCCTGCCCTGCACCCTGTGCACCCGTTTAAGAATGCACTGAAAAGAAGGGACTCAAGTTTATTTTAATTTGCTCCTGCAAATAAATGAGTTCCATCTTGTCCACACCAGGCAGGCTGTGGCTGTTGCCAACCAGGGGACACAGCTTCCGGCTTAGCACCCAACCAGGAGAAAAACCACTTCTATGAGAAGATCCAACATCAGCACCCCAAAAATGGGCACGAGCATGCACCCCACCTGTCTCCTGCTCATGGGTGGATAAATACTCATGGTACCCATTAATTGATAAATACAGATAAAAATAACTGTCAAGAGTAACCTGCAGCCCTCATTCCCAAACTCCTCTCTCCGGTATGCTTCCCAAAGCCAAGCATCTTCGCAAAACATGGCATATCATGGTACCCACAGGATCGACATAACTCCTGCTTCAGCATCTCCTCTCCTCCTCTACCTCTTGCAGTCCCAGCTCACCCCCAGGCAGCGAAAGTGGCTGGTGGCCAGCACCAGACTGCATTGCCTTTGTCTCCAACTCAGCCTCTCTCTCAAGGACAGGAGCACTCTGGACCAGCTGCACAGGGACCAATGAAGAGGGCTCGGCTATAGGGGACCTGTGGGATGTGGTCGATGTTGATTGAAAAGGGAAATCACTGATGTTGCAGGGGGCAGCCAGGGAAGGTGGATTTTGGATGTGGGCACCACCAGGGAATAACTGTAAAGGAGCAAACCCTGCTGCTCTCCTTCAACGTGCTGACTTCTGCTCCTAGGAGAAGGCCTGCCATTGGTTTTTAATCTCGCCCGATTACGGACCAGCCTTTGACATTATTGATCTCAGGCCTCTGAAGTATCATTTATCTTCCAGGTTTGACTTGGCGATCAGAGCTCGACAGCTCAGACCCCAGTCAGCTCCATCCTCCCAGGGAGCCAGGGGAACTGCTCTGCTCAACTCCGGTCCTGCTGATTCATGTGAGCCATATTTAAGGCTCAGTTTCCATCCTCACATAAGGTGTCTTTCACTCTCTGCCTACCTGGCATTTCATTTTCTGACTCAAAAATCCAGCTCCTCAGGTCTCTGGCAGACCAGCAGTGCTTTCTCAAGTTTAGCAGTCCAAGGTGCCTCTAGTGTGCCCTGCTTCCCCCTTTCAGTTTCATTATCCTCTTTCAAAGAGGATGCAGCAGAGACACAGATATTATGGGACGTGCTGAGAACTGCACAGGGACTGGGGGAGCAGCGCCAGCAGTCAGTGTACAACCAGAGAAGCCATTTCTAGCTGTGACCCACTGCCATTTTCTAGAGCAGAAAGGACCAACAACGACAGCTCCTCATTCCCTAGTGAGATTGCACCCACAGAAAAACCAGCTAGCTATCGTGGTTCTGTGGTGGCTTCCCCTTACTTGCCAGCCAGCACAGCTGCCACAGGGCCAGCTCATGACTTGTGCTTGACCTTCAAAACGTTAATGCCTGCTCCCTTCACCAGGTCCAGAAGAGATGGGCTGACAGATTCCCTTTCCCCTGGATACCTACATCCAAACTGACAGACACTCCCAGCCTCCACTGTTTGGGAAGCACAAGGTTTTCCTCAAATGTCTTTGTCAACAGCTACTGGATGCAGCGTGTACACGAAGGCTGTCTTTTCAGATGCCTCCAGTCTCTCTCTCCTGCAAAGCCAGGCCTTGTGTTTTGGGAAGGAGGGGCATTTCCTGAGGAAGGCTCCCGTGGGCAGTTTTAATACATTGAGAGAGGAAGGTTCAGTTTTTGTTCTTCACCTTGTTATCGTTTATCATATTGCTGAAAAGCACTTTGGTAAATGGAGATTAATACCATGTGCACTTATAGATTGTTGCAGGAGCCAGGAGCCAGCCCTGGGGAGGACCAGGGGAGGAAGAGTCTGGATGGGCGCAGCTAGCAGGGTCCAGGTTCTGCAAGGCACCACCATCAGCAAAGAAAGCTCCAGTCTCCAGGACTGCTCCCCCACACTGCCATGGACTTCCTGACTCCTACCAGGTCCCCCCACCTCTGCTTACCTCTAATTTAGGGTAATACCTTGACTTCCCCACCCAGACTTAAGGCTGTTGCAGAGATTAAAATGATCTTCTCCTCCCCTGTTTTAAGTAGAAAGCTACAAATTCCTTAGCTGGAGGACAGGCCTTGGTTTTACCTGCTGGGCTCACATGCTCAGGAGATGCGTTTGGCAAGGGGTGGTCTTCACACCAGGCACTGTTTCTAGTTCTCTGCCCCTCTGCCCGGATGCCCTGCTGTGCAGGATGCCAGCAGGCAGAGGCAGGAAAATAGCCCCCAAATGTACTCACATTCCCTTGAAGGGGGCGGGCTCTGTCCCACCTGCTACGACCAAACTACCTCTGACCAAAACAGAGCTCGCAGGCCTCAGCCACCGAGCCACAACAGTGCAGCTGTGGCAGGAGAGCTGCAGTAATTCCCTCCTGGATCTGGCCACCCCCATCACTAAGGGGCTAGCATAATACCAGAGGGAAGGGGGAGTGCAGCACCCCCCCGCACTGTCCCCAAAGGGTCTGTGAGGGGGACAGAGACCTCGCAGCACATTTATTCCGCTCCATCCATTTGAGAGGCACGCTTCAAGGGGCTTTTTGCCGTCAGAGGCGGGTGCACCAGGACAGGAAAAGAACAAAGGGAGGCACCGGCACCCCCAGCCCTTTGTCTGAGCGCAGAGGAGTTCACCTGCAGGGAAAAAAACCTGCTCCCACCGCAGAGGCAGCAGCTCCACACGGATTTGGATGGGGAGAGGGACGCGGCCCCCCCTGCTAGCAAGAGGATAATGAGCAGAAGGATGCAATCACATTACCCTCTCTCTCCCCTTGCCACACGCACAAGCCCATTACAGTGCACGCCAACCCCCCCGACTTACCAACAACCCAACAGCCGCAACCAGCAATAAAAACCATTGCCACAGAAATACCAACCCACCCCCAGCGTGATCGATCTGTGTCTGCGTGTGGCCCAGCACCAAACCCTGGAGCTCAGCTCCACCGACCAGGATTGACTGGGAGGGAAGGGGGTGGGAGACTAGTTTCCAGGGGATGGGGTTTTAAAGGCACACAATAACTGGCTCAAATGAGGGTTTGGATTAAGCTGTCGTATGGCAAGGGAAAACACTGCCTCCATTAGGACATGGGGGATTTTCCTTCCCTTTCTCCAAAGCTACAGCTCTAGGATGAAGCTTCTAGGTCACCCAGGCAGGGAGAGGAGAACTGGGTGATGCTGAGCAAATGGGGGATCCTGAACAGGGAGAGATGGGTGGAGGGAAAAAAAGGCAGATCAGCCCTCCCCAAGCCCCAGATCATACAGTCGGCTGCTCTGACAATGTTTACTCATATTTCAGAGAGACACAGCCATCCGGAACGTCACTCCCTGCCAACTGCCTCATCTGGAGCCATCCACAGCTCGGCTCTTCCCAGCCCACTCCAGAGACAGCCCCCCCCACCAAAGCATCCACACAGCAAGAAACTGCAAAAGGACAGGTAGGGGGAAGAGAAGAAACAGAGAAATTAAATTAATTAATTTTTTTTTTAACAGTTCTGGTACATCATCCCAGCAAACTGATGACGTGGAGTGTGCTTGGAGTGTGCCGACACCAATGCAGAGTGCAGGGCACTGCACTGAGCTGGGAACTTCTGCTCATGTTACCATCACAAGAGAATCACAAGACAGAAGAGGGACAACCACGATGCCCTGGTGAGAACAGGCTGAAGCTGTCCTTATCAGAAAGGATCCAGGACTGGGAACCTCTTCCCCGAGTTCATCTGGGGGACATATGTAAAAACTTTTGCGTGCATCCAGAGTCTCATGCCTGTCAATAACCATCCCTCCCTCCATATTTGGGACCAGACATCTCTTCCTCCCATTCCCAAGCATGCTGGATGTAGCTCTCCCAGGGAAAGGAGGGGTGGCTGCCTCTGTCCTTCCATGGAGGAAAGGGAAGGGCAGGACATCCCCAGTCCTGCACATTTCACATCTCCCCACTGGTCCCCCAGCATTTGCCTCACCTTCTCTTCCAGCAAACGGAGGTTCATTGCAGGAAATTGGCTACCACTGCAAGCAAGCTCAGCAGCTTTGAGTCCTCTGTGCCATCCTCCTTACTTCAACCCAACCAGCATCTCCTCAGCCTACAGGCTGTTGATAAATGTAGGAAGTTGACAAAGTCACCAGAACCTAGCCCAGATCCATAGCATTTTATTTTTTTTAAGAGCGAAAAAGCCAGGCCAGACCAGATTCTGCCCCGGAGCCTGCGTGGCAAAGCAGAATCCAGCTCCAAGTGTTTATTTATAAATCCGTACATACATGTACATTTGAATTCTGACAGAATTAATTCTGGCATCCAGCTAATTCAAAGCATTCCTCCCCCATCACACTACTGTTGCAGGCCAGCCCTGCACAGAAGCTGATTATAAAATGCTGCACTAGCCAGGCATTTCTGCAAAGGCTTGTGCTATTGAGCATTCAGTCTTTCCTTGCTTGGCTATTTCATTGTTTCGGTGTCGATCCCTCCTCTCTTGCCCTGTGTTTCCTGGTTACTTTTGTCCCTGCTCTGGAAGCACTGCTGCTCTCAGCCCCATTTCAGTGTCAGATTGAAAAAAAAAAAAGCCCAAAACAATTACATGAAATTAAAGAGAAGAAAAGAAGAAATTATCACCATGTACCAAGATTTTCAGTAAACAGATAGGTAACGAGCAAAAAAATAGGCCAATATGCTGCAAGGCAAGCTGCAGACAGATCTGGGGATAGAAAACCCGCTGCCTGCCTCCCAAGTACAGCTAAGAAATCCCTGTGTGGTCACACGCTGTCCTCTGGAGCAGAGAGGAGAGAGGTCAGGGCAGCCAGCACTGTAAGAGCCTCTTTATTCTTGGGCAGTTGCACGAATCTGATCGCTTGTGCCCTTTGTGAGACATAGAAATCTGCCTTCTCCTCCCACCCCCTTCGCAAGCCCCTCTTCTGCTCCCCCTGCTCAGATGAGGACAGAGGCAACTCCTTGGCTCCAGAGGCAAAGACCAAAGCAGCAGAGAGTCTGTGGATGCCCCTCTGGCAGGACCAGGCCCAGATGGGCACGTGGGAGACCCTGAGAACGGTGCTTTGTTGGAGCAAGGGGAGGGGAGAAGAATGCAAGGACAGTCCTGGGACTTGTGCATTCCTTGAAGGGCTCACCCAGACTCCCACGTGTGAGGCACGAGGCTGAGGGGTGGAGAGAAGTCCAGGGTGTCCCACTGCAGTTCATGTCTCTTCTACTTCCCCCTCTCCATCATGCTCATGGGCTTGAGGAGAGCAGCACGCTGCACACCTCCATACCAGCAGACACATGATGCTCACATAAGCATCACACGATAGATTTAGATTAAACAAGGGTCTGGGCTAAATTCATTATGCCCTCATCACCAGCCAAAGCTGGGCTTGGACCTCCTAGTTCAGAGACCAGACCACAACACCTCTGTCTCAGGGGCTCATTCAAAGTCACTGCTGAAGGAGGGCTTCAAGGTGGAAAGCTCTAGGCCAGGGCAGTCTGGTGTGCAAGGCTGTGCCTAGAGATGCCCACCTGCAAAGTACAGCCAACTGCAGAGGGGTAAGCCTGGGCTACATTTTGTTGCTATTCCTTGCAAAGCAGCTCAAGGTCCTCAGATGAACCTTTCCTTACCTCTCCTCTTTCCACCTCACTCTCCGACAGCTCCCATCCACACCGCATTGTCCCCTGTGGGAAAAGAGCATTCTCCACTACAGCCCCTGTCCTACTCCTTTACCATGGCTGTCCCCTCCACACAAGCCTCCTTCCTCCCACCCAATCCACCAGGCTGCCTCCCAGCATTCTCCATCTCTGCTGTCACTTCTCGGATTGACTCCACATAGAAGACTTGCAGCTGCAGGTCTGGATCAAACAACCACTGGCAACCTGACGTGCTAAGGGCAAGGAAAATGCTCAAGCTTCGCAGGAAAGCAGCGGGGAAAAGCCCTTAATCCAAACCCTGTGGAGGCAGGAGACTGCTCCAGTTCAGCCAAAGATCTGGGACTGCCAAGATACCCACTGCTGCTTGGCCAGCAAACCCAGAGGGGTTTACAGCAGGGTGGCTCAGCCCCCCCAGACCTCTCTAGGGCAGCTTGGGCTGCTGCAGGTTGAACTGAAATCTGCTGCCCCTGACAATACAGCACAGCAAAGCCTGACAGATTGATGTGGTGAGTGGCACAGAGCTAGGAAGCCAGGCTAGGTGGGTGCTGGGATTTCTGCCACTGCCCAAGGCCCAAGAAGTCAGTGCTCATCATGGCAGCTTCACCAATTGACAGCATCCCAGGGCACAATGATCAGTCACATTTACGAGCATAGTGCCATATTCCTGAGGCCCCTGGGCAGGAACTAGGGCATAAGCAAAACCAAGGAGGGAGAAACCTGGATTAGGCTGACCTAACCCGTGGGCTGGGCTGGCAGTTCAGCTCTGGGGTGCTGGTGGAAGTTCAGATGGGGGTCGCAGGGAGAAGCTGCACAACTCCTGCTTCATAGGACCTGCTGCAAAAGTTGTCTGGGGACCAGATATGCTCAAAGAGTGCCACAGCAAATGCCTGCCAGGCACCAGCCACACCACCTACAGCCACGAGAGCTAAATTAGCACTCAAGCAGTTGGGCACTTGCACTCACAATGCCTGCAGTGAGCTGCGTGCCGTGCTCCTCATAAACAAGTCATCTGGAAAATAAGTAAGCCTGTAAAAATCCAGTCCATCACAAGTTACCAAACCTGTTTCAGAGTAAAATAACCTAGAGCAGCTCACGCCAGAAGCCTGGCAATGAAGCTGATCCCAAGCTTCCCCACCAGTGGGGCTCCCTTGGTCCCAGCAAAACATCTCTGGCACAGATGGAAGCATGGGGATGCAACATGGGACTTGGTGGTGGCCAAAGCTGGCAAAGAACCAGTTTCTGGTACAGACTTGAGATCCTTCTCTTCCAGTGCTCCTACCAAGTGCTCACCTTTCCTCTTTCTCATTATAAAGCATGTAAGTTGGCCTTATGTGGGATGCTGCCAAGAAAGAAAGCCCAAACCCAGGGAGTTGAAGATGGACTCAGCAGCCCAGTCCCTGTCACCCTGGATTTGCTGAACATGCCCTGCTCCATGGACAGTGCTGGATGCTGTTCCTACATACCTGCACGAGGGTTCCCAATGTTTTCCTGCAGGTCTCAGCACCACAACGCATTTTCTCCCTCTTAATGTAAAGCCACCAGAGATCTTCAGAATATGAAGGGATTTCTAGGAAGCTAGGTCAGGGGGAAATCTATCTCCTTCCCCCCAAAAAAAACAGAAGCAGGAGGAGAGGCTCTCTACCCAAGACCCTTTCCACTGGTGGCACCTCCAGCTGAGGACAAGCAGCTGGGAAACCCCTGAGCAAGCTCAGATGTACCTGGCCTCAATCAACCATGTCCCGCACAAAGACAGGGCAAACATGGTAATAATACCCTGCAAGTGAGTCTCTTTCTCTGACTGCTGACTTCTGACCCATACTCCAATCCCAGAAATGTAATTTTCCCCTTTTTGGATGGAGAAAAAATAAAAAGCAACACATCAACTTTGCACTGGAGCAACTTTCTTTTTCAGCCTTAGAAGCAGGTTCCCCAATGCAGGCAGAAGGCATGTGGCTGGGGCAGCAAAGGCAAAGATGGAAGAAAAAATGTTTCATTTTGAGACCTTGACACAAACAAAATGACAAGAAGCAAAAAAAAAAAAGAAAAAAAAAGAAAAAAAAAGAAAAGAGGGTGCCTTGTTGGGTTTTCTTTCCCCCCTCTCCTCTTTAAGCGCTACAAAAACAGGAAACAAAGGAGAAAACATCTCACGGGGGGAAGGGGAGGTAAGCGCTTTATACGCCCACGAAAGAAAGATTAACCACATATTTTATTTACTGTTTGTATTACGGTTGCACCGTGGAGTTCAACTAATTCCGAGCCAGGGCTCTGCGGGTTTGTGCAGCACCCAACACTGAGCGGGGTCCTTCCCCCAAACCCACCAGGTGCGTGCTCTGCTTCAGGCAAACCCTGCACAGACACCCCCTTTCCTCAGGCAGACACCCGCCTCCAGCCTCCTTCACCCAGCCAGAGCACTTCTGCCCCAACTGCCAGCTCAGCTGACAAAGCGCTGGTGCTGTCCCCAAGGAGTTTTGAGCCCCTTTTCCCCTTCAAACCAGTCTGTAACCAGGGTAAGGTGCCCTTCGAGGGAGGCTGGCAGAACAGCCAGAGGAATAAATGCTAAAAAAGCAGAGTTTATGGGGAGTGTGTTTGCAGGCTCCGGTCCCTCCTCCAGGCCATGGGGGCCACCCACCCCACAGCGGGTCGATGTTGCAACCCCCCCATTCGCGAGTCCCCCGCACCAAGGTCAGGGCTCCAATCCTCCCAACTTTGACTCATTTCTCAATTAACGGCTTTCCGAACCCAAGCCACACACGGAACAAACCTCTCACAATGGGGCCTCCCCCGGACCTCCCAAGCCCAGCGTTACTCATCTGCCCCCCCAGTCCCAGCCCATCCTTCCCGGGATGCTCCAAGTGCGGCTCACCGCTGCTGCAGGGTGAGCAAGCAGCCAGGAATCCCGGGCCCGGCTCCCGCAGGCAGGAAGCCGTCACCAGCTGAGCTCATGCACCCTAATTCGGGAGCCGACGAGGCCACCTTCCTTGCCGGCTGGCAAGGGGCAGCTTTCAGCCGGAGATCTGGCCACCGCCATGGAGCAAAGGCTGGCAACCTGCTGGGCACTTTTCCCAGGAGCTCATCCCTACCCCAGCTGCTTCCTGGAAGAACTGCTTCAACTATAGGGGGGATCCTTTGGATCCAGCTTGGTGCTGTCCTTCATTGACCCAGACTCCGAGCACCCAACCGAGCCACGCGCCCAGCGGGAAGAGACAAGCTTATCATCATAGAGAAAGGAAATTAAGATAACGCAGTGATGGAGGTATCGAGGGATTTGGCCAAGGTCACAAAATAATTCCGTGGCTCTACAATACAGCCGTCTAACACTTTTGGTGTCTGGCCACATATCCTAAAATTTCAAGCCAGGGCCAAAATCCAGCCTAGCCGGTGGCAGCTTTCTGTCAGGTCATTAGCAGCATGCATCCGCAAGAAGCAGCGAACATCCAGCCATAACAACAGCAGCAACAACAAAAAAACACGCAGCAAGAGCGGGAATAAATGAGATCAAAGTGTCCTGGAAAAGGACCTGGAAAAATAGTTTTGGTCCCTGGCTAAGGGTCCTGGGAGATGCACATGTGAGCCCCATCCCAGCCCTGCACAGCCCTCCCGAGGTGGCTCCCCACCCTGGCAGAGGGAAACCAAAATGACTCCCTATAAATAGAAGCAGAAAAGCGCTTCTCCAAAAGACTGACTGGGTCTTTCCCCTTCCAGCGTGTGTGGCGGAGCTGCTGGAACCTCCATGGAGGTCCCTGGTTTTCCCCCAAAAAACCTGGAGAGGAAAATAACCTTCCTGTGAGCTCAGGCTGGCTTCTCTCTACACAGAGCTGCCTGCTCCCCCACCCCCCCGCCCCACTCCCAGGCCTGGCTATCCAATTGGAAAGTAATTATACTGCAATTTTTATTTATGACTTCTTTTTTTTTTTTTTATTGCTAAATGGTGACTCATTTTGGCAACATTAAAATACACAGGAAATCATCCCCATTTTACAGTAATCACCATTCAATTCATTGTTAAATATTTATTCGGCAGACAAGCGCCGAGCCTCTTTCGAAGGGTCGGAGGGGGAGCGGAGGGGCAGCCCTGAAAAGGGGGAAGGTGGTAGAAGGGTCATGGCAGGGCTGCCCGCAGGGCTGGTAAATGCCCGCCAGGAACTGGAGGGTGGGGAGCCAGGGGTGAAAGCTCCTGCCAGATGGCCTCGCCAAGAGCAAAATACAGACCCGCTTTCCCTCGAATCCAGCATTACAGCCCATCTTGCTCCAGGGAGAGGGGCAGCCCTGTGTCCCCTAATAAAAACCACACTGTTTGGCCAAACCCCAAGCCTGAATCCCCACCAGTGAGACGTCATGGGTCTCTGACACGAAGCTCTTCCATTGCCGGGGGGAAGAGGATGGTGGCCACTGGCCCCCGTGGGAGGCAGTGGGAAGAGCAGGCAGTTTGACATTCACAGGCCTTACAATGGACAGGGTCCACTTCTGCAGCCACTTTGTCCTCCCAGGAAGCCCAGTTTTGGGGTGACTTGACCTCGGATGCAGGCAACTCTTCTGCCTTCCTCTGAACAGCTGTATAGCCCAGCACAAACCCGGGAGAACAGACCCTCCAAACAATCCTGGCCCAAGACCTCAACCCTTCCCTGCAGACCGCAAACCCAAGGGGCCGTAGGTCCCACAGCTCAACAGCTACGAAGGCCTCCCAGCGCAGACCCCTTCCCTGGGGGGCCCCCCTGCCACCCAGAGGCTCCGTCACTGCTTGGCTGGGAGGCCACCCAACATGTCTGCCACGGGGGGACCCCAGGCAGGAGGAGGAGCAGCGCCAGGATGGATTTTGTGTAGGTCCTACAAAAACACAGGGGAACAGACACGGCAGGGGAGAGGGCAGCCGGGTGGTCCCTGGGCTGGGCAAACCCGGGTGTCCAGGATGGTGGGACTCACCCGGATCTCATTGCGGCGGATCTCCACGTCGCAGACCGAGTGTCCCTGGTGGGCCCCGCTGTAGTAGCAGCAGAACTGGCAGACGGCCACCTGCTCGGCTTCGCAGTGGTACAGGCGGTAGGCGTTGTGCTGGGGGCAGCTCCAGGCCCGCACGTCCTCTGCCTCCACCAGGAGATGCCCCCGGGCCGTGGAGGGCTGCTGCAGGTGGGTCTGGACGTGGGACTGGCAGCACGGAGCCTCACACCTCAAACAGATCTTCTGGGCAGGCAGTGGCGGGCCCCGGCGACAGAAGACGCAGTGCAGGACTGAGGAGGGCTTCTCCAGGTTGAGGGAGTTGAACTTCTCCACGATGTTGGTGAGCTTCAGGTTCTTCTCCAGGTTGGGCTTCTGGTTGTAGGCCTGGTTGCACTCCGGGCACCGCACCAAGCCCGACTCCTTGGCCCACGCCTCCCCGATGCAGCCCCGGCAGAAGTTGTGCTTGCAGGGCAGCTGGACCGGCTCCACAAAGACGTGCAGGCAAATGGGGCAGATGAGCTCCTCTTCGAAGCAGTTCTTCCAATTCTCGGCCATCTCTGCCGGCAGCTCTGGCGACACTTCCCCCCAGCCGCTTTGGTCGCTCAGTGCGGTCTAGGGGCGGACGCCAGGGTCTGTCCTCCCTGGAAGGGGAAGGCTGAGGGTGAACGGACAGGCTCCCCCCTCCCCGCAGCACGCGCCATAAATAATAAACCGCAGCAGATTTTAAAATCGGGGATAAAATAAACCACAGAGCAGCACTCTAGGAATATCCGGCAAGAAAACGCAATGTCCCCATCGCTTTGTTAAAAAAACAACACAAACGGTTAATAAAACCCCAACACGATCCTGTTGGACTTACAGCCCAAAGTCCTAACCACCCCTAAAAGCCATTTGCTCCTTTTTACCCAAGAAGGTGAACTGAAACTTACCGAAGGCTGAAAAAAATCCATACAAAATCCAGCAGCAGAGTCCAAGTTCCATATAAAGCTCCTAAATTTAGCGCTCCGGATCAGATTTTTCTTTTCTTAGGTTTGCAACTGACATTCAATATTTTAAAGGGACTTTTGTCCCCCACCAAACCTGGCCAACAGCTGAGGGCACCGACTCGTTCGGGCTTTTTTTTTCCTTCCCTGTATTTCTCCTCCCTCTCCCCCTGATGGGAGTTGGGAATCAGAGTCTTTTAAAGGAAACAGATCAAAGGGTTAAGATCCAAAACGGGAAAAGGAGGAAGATTAAAAAAAAAATAATAATAGCGACGATGACGATGGCGGAAAAACGAATTCTCTCTGCGGCCCCCGAGATTTGCTTCTAAATCGGAGGAGCAGCACGCAAAAAAAGGAAGAGGGAAAAAAAGACAAGACCGGGGGGGGGGGGGAAAAGAGAAGAAAAAAAAGCCCTCTCGCCTGCTTCGAGATTGCGAGGTCTTGAATGGGAGAGCTCGGTCATTCAGAGCAAACCCCAGCCCAGCACAGCCCGCCCAGCTCCTCCAACGCTCCCGGAGGGAGATGGGAGAGGGGACGGGCTTTGCCACGGGGGGAACTGAGCCCCGCGGACCCCAAAACAACCTGCTCCCACTTCCCACCAGGGCTGGGGGGAAAAAGGTGCCCGGAGGGGTCCGTCCTAGCCCGCTCTCATGGCCGGCCCGGGGGTCGCAAGCCCCCGACGGTAACAATGATTTGGGGCGCAGGGACGCTGCCCGAGCCGGCGGCGGAGCGCTGCGTTCCCCGGCGCGGCCCCGCCGGGAAGGGGCGAGGCGGCGGCGGGCAGCCGGGAGGAGCCGGCCGGAGCGAGCGGTTCCGGGAGAGCCGAGTCAGCTCTCAGCCATCTTGAGCTGCCCGGCTGAGAACGGAGACCGGGAGCGCGTTAAAAATAAAATTAAAAAAAAAAAAAAAGGGAAAAGGGTATTTAAAAAAAAAGAAATTATAAATAAAGTCACCAGAACAACCCCGCTCCCGGGAGCCACCTCCTCCGCCTGCCTGGCGAGGCTCTGAGGAGGGGCTGCGGGGCCAGGCGAGCCCGAGCCGAGCCGTCCCGTCCCGTCCCGGCGGGGCCGCTCAGCACAGCCCCCCGCGCCCGCCCCCGCCGCCTCCAGCCATCTTGGGGTCGCCCTGGGCGCCGGAGCCCCACGCCCCGGCTTCCTCCCGCCGCCCCCGGGGAGGCGGCCGCGGCCGGGGGGGGGGGGGAACGAGGAGCGAGGCGGGTGGGGGCGCGGATCCCCGCAGCGGGGAGGGGAAGGGGGGGCGGCGCCTCGGGCTCAACCCCGGCGCGGGGGGCCGGGGCGGCGGCGGGGGGCGGGCGGGGCGGCCATGGGGGCGGCGGCCGCCGGGATCGATCAACCGGGGAAAGGGGTGCGGACGGGCGCGCCCCGCCCCGCTCGGGAGCCGGCCGGGGTGGGGGGGCGGAGCGGAGGCGCCGGTGCCGGTGGGTCTCGCCGGGCGCTGCCGCCGCCGCCGCCTCGGAGCTGCCGCTGCGCTGCGGCGGGAGCGGCCCCGCCCCGCCCGCGGGACCGCCCCGCGCGTCACCGGCACCGCCCCCGCCCCGCCCCGCGGCCGCGCCGCCGTAAAGGGGACACGGCCCGCGGTGGGGCCCGACACCGATCTCCGCCGCTGCCTCCGAGGAGGCCGGGCTTGGGATGTCCCGTCTGGCCACTGCATCGGCCGTAGGGCCACCAGCATCCTTACGCGGCCGGCACTGCTCAGGGTGCCAGTCTATAAAAAGATTCATTGCCCTGGAACCAGTGCACATCTGGGTCACAGCTGGCACTAGGTACCGTCCTCATCGTTGTATACAGCTTCCTCGCAAGGGGAACTGGAGGGGCAGGCACTGATCTCTTCTCTCTTGCCACCAGTGACAGGACTCGAGGAAATGGCCTGAAGTTGTGGCAGGGGAGGTTGAGATTGGATATTAGAAAAAGGTTCGGGTCGGGCACTGGAACGGGCTCCCCAAAGAGGTGATCACACCACCAAGCCTGCCTGAGCTCAAGAAGCATTTGGAAAACACTCTCAGGCACATTGAGGATGTGTAATTCTTCAGGCTGTCTTGTGCAGGCCAAGAGTTGGACCCAATGATCCTGAGTGGGTCCCTTCCAACTCAGAATATTCTGTGATAAGTGCCCTCAAGAGCCTCCTGTCCCCTCTTGGCTGGCTTCTAGATGGGCTGTTACTTTGCACAGGACCATTTCAGGTGTGTTTCCTCCCTGTGCAGAGCAACAGCCGTTTGTTCCCTGGGGTCTTTCCCAAACCAGCAGCCCCAGCACCTTCTGCCAGAGCTCGGGGCACAGAGGTGTCTCTGTTAACAGCTCTCCCACCAAATGTTTCCGCAGCTGTTTTGTGGGACACTGTGTATCTAATCCCTGCCATATGTGCCAGGTCTCATAATAATATAGCACGTTGCTGGTGTAAATCCATTTCCCACTGACGAGCGTGTCAATGGCTCAAAACAAAGTATTTACATCAAAAAATGCTCAGGGTCCGCAGTCAGGTTTATGGTGGAGTGACAAGAGAGCAAAGGCTCAGTCAGCGGCTTCGGGATCTGGCCCAAACCTGACCCTTGGGTGACGCTCTCTGATGGCAATTTGCCTCTGGGAGGGATTTAGCAGGAATTCCCCATCTGCGGCCTCAAAGCTACCGACCAAAACGTCTGGAGACACCACCCAGTAGTGTCTACTATAGCACCCTATATCCCCAGTGCCTTGGACCACCCGGGGCAGCTTGCTAGAGGGATGAGCATTCCACACCACTCCCAGTATGGGGATTATTCAGGTCTTTCCACACTGTGTTTTACAGGAACCCCTGTGCCTAGGCAGGTCCTGCCAAGAGACACTCTGATAAGGAGACAGTGATGGCTTCTGCTCCAGGACTGGGGCTCACCCCATATCACCCCTCCATTCCTGCACACCCACTCCAGAGCTCCTGGGGCTCAAGTGCCAATTCCTGAAAAGGGAGCGGTTTGCCATGTAATTCCTGTGCCAGGCCTCAAAGCCCATGGGCTGTACCTCTCCTCCAGGGTTCTACAAGCCATCCGGCAGCCAGGACTGGTGGGAGCTGGGCAGGGCAGCGTGAGATGTGTCAGAACCGCAGTCAACTGGCGGAGGCCGTGTGGAGGCAAACCTCTCCTCGAAAAGTCAGCGCAAAACTATTCATGACTCTCACTTCTTTATAAACACACACAGTACCAGACAGCCTCCAGTGACAGCCACCATCCCCACCCCAGCCAGCTCAGGGCTCTTCTGCAGGGGCTTCTCAGGCACCCTGTACTCCCACTGTGCTGGGGAAGCTGGTTGGTATTTAGCAGTACTTAAAAGTGGAAAGTGGATAGGATGGGGCTGAGCCAAGCTCAAAGATGCACCATAGTCTTGGCTGGGAATCCCTCTGTCCTGGGACTGGCACTGGCCCTGCTGTCATCATACCCACATCTGGATGATGCCATCTCCCTGCCCATGCCAGGGAAACTCCCTTGGCAAGGGAAGCCCCAGAGCCAGGCTGGGCATTGCAACCCTTCCACAACCAGCAGGAGCTGCCTGGAGGAAGGCTGTAGACAGGGCCCCCTCTGCCTACACAGCTCCCAGACCCCTTCCTGACAGTGCTGGGTGGCCGATGAACACCAGCAGGAGAAACTGCAGAAAGTCTGCCCATGCTTTAGTCTCCCCTCCATCAGGATCTTGGTGTGGGTGTCCCAGCCGATGCCAAGGGGCCACAGAGGTGGTTTGTAGCTGAGTCCTGGTGTACATCCCTCAACCTCCCACAAGCCTCAGTCTTCCCAGCCACTGCCTGGCCATCATTCCCCTTTGCCAGCAGTCTCCTTTCAGCAGCCCTTAGTCCTGCTCTGGAAAGACCACTGCCTCTCCCCAGCCTCCTCAGTGAAGTATCAGCATCTCTGCTGAGCCCTCGATGAGCACTGACTGGACTGCAGGTACACCCTGCAGAGCCAGGATGCTCAGGCACTCAATCTCACATTGAGGTGGCATTGCCTGGTAGAGATGATGTCCCTGGGAGCAGAGATGAACTTGGCTGCTCTGCAGAGCCGAGGTACCAAACTCATTTTGTTGTTTAGGGCTTCAGACCCTTCTGAACTGATGGTAGAGGCAGGGTGTTTGCAGAGATTTACAGAGCAGTTGGCTGTTAAAGTGACACCATCCCTGTCTGCCACCACCCTCTCTTGGGAACACTCCTGAAGGCTCTGGCACCCAGCCCTGCACCTTCCTCAGAAGCCTTGAGCCCTCTGGAAGTGATACAAAGTGCTGTGTTTCTCAATTAACCAGTCAGAGAAAAACCATCACTCCCCTTCTGTCCCCTTCCATGTCAGTCTGGTGAGGTGGCTTAGTGTGATGGAGAAAGCTCCCTCCACCCTCCTCCATGTGACTAACACGCTGAAGGCTTTCACTGAAGTTTAAGTTTTAAAGCTGGGCTTACATGCAGGGTGGCAACAGCCTGGTTTCCAACACTAAATCTGTCTGCTTATGGCCATTCCCTGTTCCTGTTTGGAGTGGAGGAGGAGGGAAACAGCCCCATGCAAAAGGCACAACACAGAGGTCCCCATGGTCACCTGCTGACCCAGCCCAGGGCACACCACCAACATGCACCATTTGTGCCCAGCCATCCCATGGAGTCACACCTGTCCCTCACACACTGTCACCTGCCTGCTGGGACATCCTCCCAGCCCAGCATCTGTTGGGAGAAGATGCACATGTGTGTATGTGGTGCATCTGCAGGAGAAACCTCCTGTCCTCTGACATGAATTAAACGGAACCAGAAGCAGGGTGTGCAGCCTGGTCCCCACACCACACAAAGCAGGTTCCCAGCCCCCAGGCACTGGGATCCAGTGACACCCACGTCTGACACTGGAAGCTGGGAACAGGTCTGGAATGGTGTGCTGGGTGCAGGGACGGTGATGCCATTGTTGCCCCGTGGGAGAGCCTTACCCTTGTGCAATGGGTGCGCAACTGGGGCTCCTCTTGGGGCAGAAATGCTGGGCTTTCTCCCCTCCTCCCCGACCCTAAAGCATGGGCCAAAGTGGATATTGAGGGCTGGCCACGGGGGACTGCATGGCAGGGTGATGGAGGGGAGCTCTGCTTTGGTTTGAGCAAATCCGGGGTGGAACAGCCCAACCTGAGTTTGCACAGTCAAATCCAGGGGTGCACAGCCAGCCAGCCGTGGAGCAGGGATGATGCTCCAGGGCTCATCACCTTGGCTGAGCTCGGGGTGCTGGTGGGTGCTGGTGAGCGTGGCAGCGGGTCCAGCAGCTGCGGGGCTGGAGCATGGGGAGCCGGACGAGGGCCGGTGTAGTTCCCTGCTTGGTGGGGTTTCTTTCTATGCAAATGCCTGGGAGCAGCTGCCCTGCCGGCGTGACTCATTTCCTGCTCTTGTGTCACATTCTGGTCAGGCCAGTTTGGCAAAGGCTTTCTTCTCTCCCTCCCTGGCTTCTCCTCCTTCTCTCCCCCACTGCCGAGGGCTGGGATGTGCATTTGCTCAGTCCCTGGCAGGATGAGGCAGGATTTTCAGGAAACTGCGTCAAAGCCACAAAACCTCCATATATATTCAAAAACCCCCAAAACAACCAAACAAAAAATCCAGCACAATTTTCTTTTATTCTTTTTTTCTGAGCATGATGGAGACTGGCGGCCAGACAGGCTCCTCCGCTCTTCCCCCTCCTGGGGCGGCTCCTTCCCCGGAGACCCAGGGGACAGGACCTGGCAGAAAAGCTGTAGAAGTTTGCTGGGTGGACAAGGGGGAAAAAATGCAGCTTGGTCTCATTTTATCTTCTGCTGCCAGTGGAGAGGTGCTGCCAGAGCTGGGCTGCCAGTGGGCAGCCTTTAACAGGGGATGGCTGGTGAGAGCATCCGGGGTAGCCACCATCCCTGGAATTTGCCTGACATTTCTTTTTCCTCAGCAGAGCTCTGGGGCAGCCTCACCACTGCACTCTGAAAAATGTACTGTATGGGGTTAAAAGTAACTCATTCATCTTAAAAGGGGTCTGGAAAGGATGGTAGCAAACGCCAACAGACCCCAGTGAGGCGGGTCTCCCACCACAGGTCGGGGCAAGGGAAGGTGATGCTGGCAATGAATCCCTCTGGCTGCTCCCACAGTCCATCCAGGCTGGCATTGCCCAAAGCCCAGGCTGTGCCACAGGTAGAAAAGGCACTTTTTGAGGCATTTCCCACCTGATCTGTGTTGTAGTGGTGAGGCCAGGATTTACAGCCTCCCAGGTGGCCCTGTAAGCCCTCCTGCCCCTGGGCTCTTGCTTTGCTGTGTCACCATCACATACACCCCTTGCTATCCCCAGGGCCAGGGCAGAAAGGAGCAGCCCTTTGCCTTGAGCCTGTGGCCACCAGTGGCCCATTCCTCCCTCTGCACGAGCCCTTCCCCTGGTGCATCGATCTCTGGCACAGCATCCCATACCACATTTCCCTCAGGCATTTTCCTGAGGGAAAGATGGAGCTCCTCAGTGCTGCTGGCCCAGCAACAAGCTTGGGACATGAAGATGCCAGCCCCAAATCCAATCATGGGAGACAGGATGGGAGCAGGATACAATCCCACCACCTCCATTCCCATCTGCAGTTCGATTCAGCCACTCTCCCCCAGAAGGCCCCTGTGGTCCCTGCCCAGAACAAGGTGTAACCTTTGCAATCTTCACATCAATTTCTCAGCCCTCATGTTCATTTTCTGCATGTTCTCTGCAATTCAGTTTGGCTGCAGCCAAATGACCCAGTGCCACACACATGCTAAAAAGCCCCCTGCCAGGCAGCTCTTGGGCTTTCCTTTGAAGGGCAGAGCATCCAAGGCTGCCATGCCCTGTGCAGCTCCCAAACTCAAAGCCCCAAAGCTGAGTGGTGCCATGGAGCTCCAGTTTGGTGCAGCTGGGGGAAACTGAGGCAGGTGAGGGCAGGGGATTGCTCCAGAGCTGCGGCCCATGCACTCACTTCTGCTGGGGCTCAACTTCCTCTCAGAAAGCCTAAAGGTCTGTTTGCCCACAGTGAAGGGAAAAGCAGGAGGGTACTGGTATAAATTAGGCCAGGAAGCATTGCTAATAAACTGTCACTCCTGGTTGTGTAATCGGACCAATTACGGGTTTAGGTCTTGTTAAGATACCAGGAAGGAAAACATGACCTGTCTGGGGGTAGGAGTGTGATGGCAAACAAAAAAGGAGGGTCCTGTTGACAGAAGGATGAAGCTGCTTTCATGTTGGAGGCATTTCTGTCTCATCCTGGTGCGTTGGCAGCCTGGGGCTTGAACAGACTCCTGTATGGGGAATACAGGGAGTGGGTTCCCAGCTCTCACTGTGCTCTCTCCTTCTCCTGGGCACCCCAGGGCTCCAGAGGCTCTAGGCAGGTGGTTTTAACCCCTCTGAAGTCTCCCTATCCATGATCCACTCTGCTCAGCTCAGCGCTTGGTGCCCACTATCCCCCCACAGATCCTCCGCTGGGGTCCAGTGGGGACCTGTGGGCAGCAGGGCCTTTGCTGGGCTCTGCCAGGAAAGCCTGGGAGAAATGTCTGAGCTCTTCCTGCCTCTGATGGCCCTCCTCTCCCTGTGGAGCTACCAGGCTTCCCTTGCTGCCCACCACCTTGTGCTGCCCACTGCACTGCTGGCAGCAAATACCTCTCTGTCCATCCCTCCCTGCTGCCAGTCTCTGAAGGGATGGTTGGCTGCTGCTGGAGGTCACCCAGAGCCTGGCCAGAACAAACTCAGGGCTCTCCATGAACAAAACCTCAGGGCCCTGACAAACCTGTGGTGGGGGCACCCACATCCCCTCCACGGGTGACAGGAGAGTGGGAGGCTCCTGGAGTGAATCCAGCTAATGCACAGTACTAAGGAGGGGCCGTGGCACCTGGCAGCCAGGGTTAGCCTTTAACCACCCAAAACACGGCACAGAGGAAGAAGAAATTCTTGAGGCATCTATTAACATAAAAGGAGTCATACTTTACGTTCGGTCCCACTTATGGCTTATAAATGATTACTGCACCTTATAATAAATGGTTAATCAAGTGTTAGAGTCCAAACAAGTTGATGGGTTGCTTATTACCACAGTTTATAACCTTTTATGAATGCCTTCTGTCGATGTACTTATAAACATCCATACCACATACTTCTCGTGTCTTGACACGTTGGTCACATCTGTTTGAAGTTTATTAACTCTTGAGCTGCTCACTAACGGCAGGCTGGGGGTATCCTGCTATTTTTCCCTGTCGATCCATGTGGCTCAGAGGGCACACCTGCACCAGCTGAGGGGCAGTGTGGGCATCCCCCTTCATCCAAAAGACGCTCCAGGCAAGCAGGATGCAGCTGCATCAGAAATAAGTTGGCAGCGGGGTGTTGCTCTCATGGGTGCATTTTTTTTTGGCCACCAGGACAAACAGCCAAGGGAAGTCAGTGGGAGATTCTTCCTCTCTTGAAGTCATTGAGCCGAGACAGGACGTCGTCCTGGGCCGCCCGCTTGAATCAAAACCACAAGTTTTTGGGCTCAGTGCGAGGGGAGTTGGGGGAAATTCTCTGGTCTGCAAACACAGGAGGTAAAACGCGATGATTTAATGGGCTTTTCTGGACTAGAATCACACGAAAACATCCTTGGCCATTGCTGTTCCTGTGCAGCCGAAGCCCCTCTCCCACCATGTTGCATATAATGAAATGAAGCTTTCAACAAGCTGAATAATCAGAAAACAATTTTCCAATAAAATCATTCCCTGAAATCTCCTTTTAAGGCGAGGACTGGGATTCCCACTGCCGAGCTTGTTCCCAACACCTCACAGTATTGTTCAGCTGGCTGTGCTGGGGCTGGGCAGGCTGCCACACCGCCCTGTGCCCCCGGGGATGCTCCCTGTCACACGGCCCAGCCGCCCCTCCACTCCTGAGCCCCTTTGCCTTTATGTTTCTCCTTTTGCTGCAAGCTTCTGATAATTTTCCTGTTCAAAAATCAAGTGGGACATATGAAGTGCCATGGCCCTGTGATTGCTCCAGCGTTTTTAACAGCCAGAGAAGGGATTTGTGCATTAAGCAGACAGGGATGATCCCAGCCCGGGTGACAAGTTGGGTTTCCCAGGTCATGTTGGCCTTGGACACTCCTGGAGACTTTTTAATATCTAACCATGCTGTTTCCTTTGCTCTCTGCTGTCCAGCCCTTCCAAAGTGGTTTTACCCCATCTCCAGCAGCAGGAGCATCTCCAGCACAGGACAGCCCTGCTCGTTGCCCTCCAGCAACGAGCTGTGGCCAGAGTGTGGAAAGTCTGAGGAAATGATGGGAAAGGGCATTAAAAATACTCTTCCCCCGGGAAAAACAAAACCAAACCTGAGGTATGCTTTTTTGGAAAGCCACTGTGGCAATGGCTGCTGCCTGAAATGAGGCTGCAGGCAGTGCTGCCCTGTGGCAGGTGAGTGGTGGGGCATGGAGGGGACAGAGGGGACAAAGCCCGCACTGAGGCCACTCTGGCCGAGCTGCTGTGGCCTGTCCAAGCACTGCTTCAGTTCTTGTGAGCTATGAGGTGACAGGGCAAGGTAAGGCCATTTTTTTACCCAGTGCTAACCCTGCCTGACAGCAGGAACAGTTGTTCCAAAAACTATCTGGAGAAGCTGGAGGTTTTGGGCACACCATGGATGCCTAGACAGGGAGCTGGGGCATGCAGGGGGCTTCCCTACAGTCTCCTCCCACTCCTGCCAGGTCCTGGTTTCCTGTGCCAGACCTGAGGCTGTGACAAGCAATGGGACAATGCTTGCTGGCTCCCTGGTGTCCCCAGGGCTTGGCTGTAGGGCTGGGGGTGCTTGTCCTGTGCTGGAGGGATGCAGCAGGATCTGGCCAAGCCTGGCTGCTCTGGGACCCTTTCCGGTCATGGCTTGGCCACAGGGCCCCCAGGAGCACTGGACGTTAACGTGTTGGGTCCTGTGCACTGGGTTGTATCAGGAGCTTTTTGCTGCACCGAGGTGCTGCTGTG
Organism: Corvus cornix cornix; assembly: GCF_000738735.6. Classification (NCBI taxonomy): domain Eukaryota; kingdom Metazoa; phylum Chordata; class Aves; order Passeriformes; family Corvidae; genus Corvus; species Corvus cornix. Next base: position 12,811,328 of record NC_046336.1, read on the forward strand.
GCCAGCTGTGCCACAAACATTAGCTGGGAGAGACAGCAAGGAGGAGAGAAACGAGGGAAAAAGAAGGGAAAAAGAAAAATCCAAAGGGACCTGTTGCGCTCATCCCCTGTGAGCCCGCATTTCTGGGTGTTGTAGGACACATCCTTGTGGTCCAGAGGGCTAAAGCATGGAAAATATCTCCTCCTCATGCCTGTAACATCCTGCCGTGGGCTAGGGGACATGCCATGGGATGGGGATGTGCCATGGGAAGGGACATGCTGTGGGGGTGATGCTTTGCGAGGGGGTTGGGGGTCAGAACTATCCCTGGGTACCCAAGTCCAGCCATGTTGGCTCTGTCCTGGGTGGGCAGGGAGCACCACGGGAGAAGGAGCCCCTTGCCATGGGGGATGGTCCCTTGTTCCACCCATGGGGGCCCATCTCCCACCCCACCCCATCTCCCTCTTCAGCTTCACAGGTGCACCCTCTTCCCCACTGAGGTTCCCAGGCACTGCCATTCACTTTTCAGATGGGAAATGAGCCCCAGCCCTCTCTCCACTCTCTAGAAAAAAAACACCAAGAGAGGAGCGAAATAAACAAACAAATCCCTTCCCTCTCCTGGCTTGGCATCTGCTCACAGCCCTTCCATTATTAATTAGAGAAGCTGCTGGCATTATTAGCAACAAACCGCTCCTAATGAAGTTCAGAGCCGCAGATCCAGGAGGGGCTCCCAGACACTGCTTTTCAGAAACCTTAATTAAATTCACTGCCCGAAGGTGCTTTTGGCTGGGGTGGAGGCAGAGCGGTGAGGCTGCCCAGGCTGGGCACAGCCATGCTGGTGCTGGGCCTTGGGGGAAGGGTGCCAGCAGGAGAGGGGCACCCCACTGTGCCACAGCTCCACGGTCCCCTCTGGATTTGGGGCTGAACAGAGGAATTAGCTGGGATGCATTGTTGCAAAGGGGGCACTGCCTGGCCACCACAGGAAAGGCAAAAGTGGATCGTTTAATTCATTAATTAAATTAACCAAGTGGCTGGCAATGAGGGTTCCCAGCACTACGTGGGGTCCCTTGCTGGTCTGGCTCTGCCGTCCTTGCTGAGATGTCCTAAAGGGGCGGCCCTGTGCTTGCATATGCTTCAAAAACTGGGAAGGCAAGAGGTGTGAGGAGGTCTTGGGCCAAAGAACCAGCTATGGGTGGCCTCTCTCCCCACAAGCCCCTGTCTGGGTAAATAACCTCACTGGGGAACCCAGCTGACCAAGATTTCCTCAAGTGAGATGGTGAAACCTGGCCAAGCTGTGGTGATGTTCTCTTTGGCATGTCCAGCAGGGGCTGTTCTGCACTGGCAGAGCTTGGACATGCCACTGCTTTGCATTGGGGCTGGGACAGTTTGTGTCTGGATGCAGCTGTGGGACAGGTTCTTAGGGAAAGGATGGTTTTCACTCCAAACTTCAAAGGAAAAGAAATCCTCACAGAAACCCTTTCTGCCGATTGCTCCCTTTTTGATGCAGGGCGGGCTGAGATAACACCTGCAAAGAGCAAGAGCAAAACCTGCCTAAAGCTGGATTTTGGCTCTCTATCCATCCTTTCCTTTCCCTGTCATCCTTCCTCTGAGCACTGTGATCTCCCTTCCCCCTCTGCCCAGATATTCCACCCTTTCTCTCCGGCCTTAAAGGCATTTATTACTGAGAAGTGTAAAAAGATTACTGCAAAATCGTTCTGCGTTACTGGGAAATCATTGCAACATTAGCTCAGTAATATTTTTTCGTAAGTGTTTGCTGTGTCTCTTCTCCGACATATTCGGTCTCTGTGCACACATCCACACCCCCACAAATCCCACTGAAGCCAGGAGGCACTTGGCAGAGCACAGGAACACGGACCTGACCTGACACTCACCCCAGCTCCCTCCTTCCGCTGCCGGTGGATGAGGATGCCATCCCTTGGCCAACTGGCTGCATCCTTCGACCCACGTGCAAGCACTCCCCATTCCAGCTTGTGCAAATAGCATGGAAAACCCTGGCTGTTAGGGCACTCGGGCTGCCTTGACTCAAGGGGTTTTACCAGCAGATGTTCATGGAAGATGCTGAACCTGGCAGGTCCTGGGACCAGTCCCTTTGCTGATATTTTTGGGGAAAAAAGATCCCTTTCCCTCCCACACTTGTACTTCAGAGGTCTGGGCAAGAGACTCTGTTTCCCTTGGAGCAGGGCAAGAAGGTGTCAGTGAGGAGAAGGAGCTGCCAAAGGAGTCGCAGAGCCGAGCAGGAGACAGTCGGTTCCACCGTGTTGCCCGCAGAGAAGGACACTGACCATTCTGCAAATACCTTTAATGCACTTAGAATACACGGGAGGAAAAAAAAAGTTTAGTGATTCACAAAAATATTACAAAAAGTCATGTGCAGGCGAAACACACCCAGCACTGCAATAACAATGTAAGAATTTACATTAGAAACTAATATAAAATATTTAAAAACCTCTGCTAGTTTAGCTTTCCATTTGTTTTTTGTCTTTTATAAAAAAAAGGAAGAGGGGAGAGGGAAGAAAGGCCATCTACAAGGTACGGGTACACCGGCCACAGAAACACAGGCTCCTTCCAGCCCCCTGTCAGGAGTGTCCTGGGGCTCTTCCATCCACATGACCCCTGCACCCACAGACCACACACACACACAGACACACACACACAGACACACAGACACACGGCTGAAGTACTGACAGGTTCACCTCTGGGCTGCAAGGACAGCCCCAGAGGTCAGGGTTCGCTGTGGTCCCAGTCACCCATGTGTCCCCTGCCCTGGGAACCTTGCCTTTGCTCCAGGATTTGCAGAAACCATTCAGCACACAAAACAAGTAGTGTCTCCAGCGAGAGGCAAAACCTCCATCCCTTTAAAGAAAGGGAAAAGTTGGTGTGTCCAGCTTGGGCTGGACAACAGAAGGGTTTTGAAAGACTAAGCTTGGGTTTGGAGCATGACCATGGCTAAACTCAGAGTACCAGGACTACAGGGCTGGATGGGTGCAAGGAGCATCCCAGTGTGTGGGGCCAGGGCATCACTACAAGCCCCTTGTGGGATGCTGCCTGCTTCCATGGGGCTGCAAATTCCCACTTTGGGGAAAGCCAAAAGCCCAGAGGCCCCCCTGCCTGTGATCAGTCCCTACCAGGACAACATGGCCACTCATACCCACCTCCCCTTCCTCAGCCCCTGTGGGTTTTGCATCCCACTTGCTTCTGCAGGAAGAACGGCACAGGAGCCTCATCACCAGCACCACAGAGCCCTTCTGCTCCCATCCTGCTCGGGGCATTGTCAACGTGCCGTGTTTATGTAGGACCCACCGCATACGGTGACAGCTCAGTCCCTCCCACCCTCGCCGCTCGTGCAGTGGAGAGTTTCCGGAGCCGCACTTTCGCTGCAGTTGGGCCCCAGGGAAAGGAACAAAGGAGCCATTTTCATCTCCAGCCTCGTTGGGAGTGGAGGGAGAGGGCAAGAGAAAAGACCAGTGTTTGCAAAACACGACAATCAGCAGGAAATTTTCCTCTGGCTTTTCGAGGTTGGGTTTTTTTCTCTCTCTCTTCATCTTTTTAAAGAGGGCAGGCACAGCATCAGGACAGTTTAAAAACAACAGGCCACATCTGCCATGTGCAGCCCTTCCTGGGCTGATATTCCTCTCCTGCTATTGGGGCTCCACGAGCCAAATGGTGAACGATGCCATGATCTTCCAGTGAGGGAAAGGGATGGGGCAGCCCCTTCACAGCAGACTAGAAATGACATTTGTGAACTGATGTGCCACTTATGATGATTTTATGGTCTGTCAGCAACTTTAGGGGAAACAGAATCATGGTAGAAATGAAGAGGTGGTGAAGCACGATACACGACAGGTTCACTGCCTGAGAGACAAGTCGATACGGGACCAGGTTTAAAACACATTTGCAACCTCAGGCCTATTCTCCATTTGAAATTTTGGACTCATGTCAAACACAAGGGTTGGGTTTTTCTAAAAGAGAAGAGAACAAGCAGATGCTGCACAACAGAAGAAAATGTTATAAAAATAGTAGGTTGAAAGAGAGCTTGTTAGGTTGAGAGCCCTAAATCCAGCTTTAAAACCTTAAGAGGTGAACCCCACAGGCAAATGTGGATTTTTAGATTGTTTTGGATACAGTCTGGCTGCTGTGCAGGCTGGCATTTATTGATAGGGACAGATGCACAGAAAGAAATTCTTGGTTGCGCGACAGCTCGTCTGCCCTTGCAGCTTCACTCACAGGAAAAATTAAGGCACAATGTGTTCTCTCAGGGGAGGGCAGTCACTTAGAGGACCAAGTCCCTGAGAGGTGGAAGGGCTCTCCTGGTGCTGGAGCCCCTCCTCACCTGGCTGCAACAGAGCAGGGGCTGAAGCCCATGACTTGATACAGTGGAGCCAGAAGGTGCAAGGCCATGGGCTAGGGGAAAATTGGACACATGGGTCTAAGGGTTTCCTCTGGCCTGAAGCTTTTCTCCCCACCTGACATGATGTTGCCTTGCCCTGGCCAGATACAAGCTGGAAAAGCAGGACATGGACTCTGGATGCCAACCTAAGAGGAGGGAAGAGACAAGCATTGCTTTCAAGTGTTTTGGATTTTTAAAAAATATTTCTATTGGTCCCAGATGAAAAACAACACAACCCTCACTTCTCCCAAGACCATTTGATGACCTGATAGTGTAATTTCAAAAGCCACCCAAGAGCAACTGAATATTTGAAGTGAAGAGCTTCAGAATATAATTTCAAATCACTGTTGGCAATTCCACATAGAGTAAAACCAATATATACCGTCCTCAAAGAATTAGACACAGCAGGCACCACCTTTCTAAGCCACTGAAAATACAGTCACAGCAGCTACAAGACTGACTGCTCTGCTCAGATCACACCCTACATACTTTAATACTGAAATTATACATTCCTTGTCCTGTTTTTAATCAGAAATTGAGAAAGAGAGAGTAGCCCTGGCTTTTAGGACTTCTCCTGTTTCAGAATTGCTGTCACATGTTGGATTTTCAAGGCTGTTCATCTTTCCAAATATCCAAATTGACCTGCATTGCCAGATTTCTTCAGGAGGGAGAAAGCCTGTACTCACTGCCTCTAAACTGCTTTCATTTCCATCCAGGTCACTGTCTTTGGCCAACACAAGCCTCACAGGGTTTGGTTCCATACAAACCTGCTTCAGGCCTTCTACACAATCTAGAAAAACATCAGCACCAGTGCACCTACCATCTCAGCAGGTTTGGGCTAGAAAAACACCATGGCATTTATTAACACTGATGCACTTCCCTCTTTCAAACTACTTGCTCACTAAAATACAAAGGTTTCTTTTCCATTTCTTTCACACACAGACATGTCCTCTTGCCCCAAGAAGAAAATAACCAAACTTCACATCTCATTTACTTGCCAATGAGTAAGCCTTTGGCACGGTTGCAAACTTGATGTGAATCATGAGGGGATGTCCTGTGGGTGCACAGCTCTTCACGATACTGAGTAACTGCAACTTTCTTACTCCTAGATAACTTGCTGAGAGGCAGCGACACAACCAGGGAGCTTAAGGGCTGACTTCCACCAGCTTCTCGTAGTTGCTCTAACAATAAGATACAGAATTCTATTTTAGCAATTATTTGTCTAATATTTCCCCCCTTACCTAAATAGGAAGATTTCACTTCCTTCCCTTCAAGCCTTCCCCCCTCAATTGTTATGTGGCTACCAGCAAAGATCTGTGAGAAAGTGTCTCAGAAATAGAGATTTCTGGCATGCCACCTGTTCATAACTCAAATACACAGAACTATATATAAATACATGACATGGAACAAAAATACACACACACACAAGGATACTGGGTGGATTATCACATGCATTCAGTGTGCTCCCTCTGAAGTCAATGGAAACCCAGCCCAGAGCATCTGATGAGAGTAAATACGGTGAGGAAAACACTTGCATGAGAAAGGCAGAACTGGAGCACAAGCCAGCTTGGAGGAGGTGCTTTCCCTGCATACAGCACCACATCCCTGCCGTGACGGCTTGAAGAGTTCACAGGGCAGGAGGTCCCAAGCTTTCCAGATGTGTGTCAGAGCCCAGAGAGGGTCTGATGGACTTCTCTCTGCCCTGTGCTGATCTCTGCAGGAACAGCAACAATTGACCTTCCAAATGTCCCTTCTCCACAAAGATGTGGATTTTAAGCTCCTTTTAATGAGAGCTAGCATCTGGAAACGAGGAAGAGCAGCCAGCACCGTGGCAACAGGCCAGCTCTGCTGCGGCACCCCCAGCAAGCTCGTACAAGAGCATCCATGGGCTACTGTTGGATGGCTTTGGGACAAAATTGTAGTTGCTGCCCTTGCCTTTCCCCCACCTCCACAATCATCTGTTTGCCCATTATCTTGAGGTGGGACACTTGGGCACGTTGTTTTTGAAGCTGGACTGGTAGGTTTTCATGCCGCTTTCTCACCCACGCTATCCCCTGCACATACATCTACAATGCAGAAGGGATGCTTAGCGCTAACCAGGACAATGAAAACTGGCCAAGAGATCCCATGGATGAATGCAGCCTGCCACAGCACAGAAATCACTCTGGCTGGCACATGCAGATATCTGAAAGTTTGTTCTTTCACAGCAGGATTTTAAGATGATCCTCTGAGTTCAGACAAAATGACAAACTCATTTACATGTAAATTGCTTTCATAGCTTTGCAGAAAGGAAGGTTCTGCAGAGCAGTGTTGGACCCTGCATTTGGCCTGCCTTAAATTATAATATAAAAACAATTATAATAATACAAATACTACTTTGTACACAAAGCACGCCCTCCCCTGCAAACCCTGGCATGCTTCGGTAGGTCCTACAGCCCTCTAGTCAACAGTCACCCTCTCTGCACAGAGAGACATTGAGTGACTCGCCTGAGGCCACAGAGGAATTCTGTAGCAAGTCCAAGGAAAGCTTTGTGGCTCCTAGCTCTGCTTCTTGACCAACATTAACTGGCCTCAAATATATGCAGAAAACATCAAAGCTGACTGTGCTGGGAAGAAATTAAATCAGAAAACAAACACAAAACCAACCCTGGGGTACTGTGAGGCATCCTGGACTTTGCTGTTTGATATGGGGAGTTAAGTGTTAAAAGCTTTTGTTATACTTGTATTAGGATCACACAGCAACTGCGCATAAACCACCAAGTTATCTTGTAGGCAGAAAGGGGTGGAAGGAAAGCTGCACCTCCCCTGACAAGGAGTGAAGAGTTGTCACCAAAAGACAATGGGCAGAGGAAGGCTGGGGAATATGCATCAGAAACAACCTGCAGCAGCAGCAGGGGGTAAAGCCTGCGGTGGTTTGCTGCAGCGTATCCACAGGGCCAGCAGCTGATGCAGAGACACAACCTGGCACTGCAGAGACCGGCTCCTCTGCACATGTTTTGCTCCAAGGAGGAAGCCACAGGGATCTAGAGAGAGTGTCTTTGCACACTGGTTTTGATGCTTTACAGTTCAAACCTATCTGAAAAAAGGAAGGTCAGCAATAAGAGCCACCACAGCAAAGCTAGAGGGGAAAAGGGAGCTGCACTAGGGCACAACCCTGCTGGAACAGGGAGAATAGTTGGCTTCATTGAGGCTGAGTCTCCTCTCTGTTATGCCAGGGCAGCAGAGATCTCCACTTCATAAGCTTTCAAGCAGCCCCCTATCCTGCAGAGCTGCTGAAGTTGTCCCTGTGAACAAATGATCCTTTCTAGCTTCTCAAACTCTGTACAATAGCAAGGAAAAAATACTTGACAGTATCTCTTTAAAGATAAACACACTGTAAACAGGAGATCTCCCCCGCCCCGGTAGCTTTCTTCCTCCTGCTTGTGCAAAACCAGAGGTTGTGACCTTCCCTGGGGTTCAGGCACAAGGACAGGATGCACGAGAATAAAGTTGCCTCTGTTTGCAGCGATACCATAGCTAATAGCACCAAGACCAACACTTAAAAAACATGCCTAATTTGAGGGCAGGGAGGATCTGGATTTGTTTTTCTTGACTGAACTAGAAAGTTCATCCTTAAATCTGTTCAGCTTCAAGCATGTGAGCTTTTGGCCTCCTTTAAACAGGGGAAATACCATTCCGTTTCTGAAAAGAGAAAAAAAAATAGCACATGGAAGAACAGTTCTGCAGTCAGTAAAAGTTTGGCTAACAAAAGGACTCCAGAGTCACGTAAAGAACATTTAATCCATGGATTATAGGCTCGCACCTGGCAGAAATGTATGTGTAAATACAGGCGTGCAGAGTGTCTACACCCTGGGCTAAGGCAGAGGGGAGTTCTGCAGCTAGGAGAGAGAAAGGATTCTTACTACTAATTTTCATAGTTAAATATTTCTCACTCACACTCACACATACGCAGGCTGTTCCCAGAGAGTTCAGCCTTGGGAGGGATAAAGGAAAGGGCTCAGTTCAGTCTGGGCTGGTGCTGAGTAGCTCCTCTTCTGTTTGCAGTGGTTGTGCAGCAAACTCTTTTTATTTGCAGGCAGAGTTTTTACTGCATTAATTATCCTGTGAGTCACTGGGTAATGGACAGTAACTTGGCTCTCCCAGTTGTTAGAAGAGTGTAATTCAGCTCTAATGCAGTGGGTTGTCGAACACGGCATCTGGCAAGATGGAAACTTTCAGTTTCTTTTCAGGCCAGCTGTACTCCTTTGGAAGTTTAAACTGTAAGACAGTAAAGAGAACCAGTTAATGTGTATCACTGCAATCTGCACAGAAAAAACAAAATTGTTGCAAAGGCAGGCAGCCCCATGTTATTATTATTTTTTAAAACAAGAGGCCACTAAGAAAACATTTCCCCATCAGTATGTTTTGGACAGCAGTGGACATTAGATAATGTGGCCTGTCTCAGCTGCCAAAGGAAAGTTCTGAGCTTTCAGCCCAAGCGCTGTTTATTTCATCAGATGAATTTTGGAGGGTTTCTGCCCCCATCACCATTTCCCCTTCCCAACCTCTGTGAAGATCTGCAGAAGTGTCTTCCCTCCTATCTAACCATGTCCCTCTCCTTTCACCCAGCCCAGCCCCCAGAGCCCACATTTGCTTTAAAGGGAGACTTAGGGCAGGTCTGAAACCCCTCCTCATTCAGGGTGGAATGTAGGTGAGCCATCACAGCTCTGCTGGATGCCAGGCAAACTGTGCTGCCCTGGCTGGGGAGAGCCAATGTGCCTGCACAGCATTCCTGCTCCAGTCCTTCCCATCTCTGGCACAAAGGCCTCGCAGAGCTCTACAACGCCTTGTGCTCACACAGGCACTCACCTGCTCAGGCTGTTTTGCAAACACTGGTTGAAGCACACAGAAGGGAGACTTTTTGCCCCAGTCTGGTTTACACAGCACTGTCTGGGGCCAATGTTTCCCAAACAAGGCAAGTCCACTGGTCCCATCCTGATGCCACTCCTTAGGCTAGGAAGTCACCCCAACATCAACCCAAACACAACCATGCAGGGACAGAGCTCCAAGGAGCCTTACCACCAGCCCTTCTCACAACCACATGGCCAGTGACCAAGCATTGACAAAGGTCTCTCAAACACAGCTCTGGGGTGGGGGTGGAAGGTGTGGGGTGGAATCTCTTAGGCTACAAATATGCCCCATCCACAGCTGAATGGCAACCAGTTCTGCATAGGCATTTCATGCAATCCCAGTGCTCAGCCTGAGGACCCAAACCCCATGGGGGATAGCTCTGGAAGCCTGTTTGCAGGATCATTTTGTTTTCAAAACTATTCTGCACCTGGTGTTGCACTGCCTCGCCCTACAATACTCCCTGACACCCTGATGGGACTCCCAGGGAGGAATCTCACAGGGACCCAACACCACCAGTGACAATCTGCCCTGGAGGTGGCTAATTCAGAGTGATTATGGGTGCAGTGGTCCTCTCCTAGGAGAGTCCTCAGACTGAGGCCAGCAGTACCAGAGGCTTCCCAGGGGGTGTTTGAATGAGAGAGCTGGCACAAGGGGACAGCAACTTGCAAATCATCAGTCTTTATCAAATTACTTGGTCTTCTTCCCATAAGCACCCTGTTTCTGATGGACACTAAGACAGGCTCAGTGTGAGGTTCCTGCTAAAGGAGATCCCCTCCAGCTGTCTGCTCCACAGCAAGATTGTCTCTAACATGAATTTGCTCCTGACCTTGCTCCATTTGCAGCTGCCCATGAGGGTAACCTGCAGTTGGTATCCATTGACCTAAATATGCTGGGCTGGTGGTTCATGGTCTGACCCATGATCTGGGGACACAGTAGGAGGATTCTTCAGGATAGAGGCTACCCCAAATGCTTGTTCATTATCCTCTAGGAAACAAACAGCTCAAGTCCCATTTATGGTTTTCATAAACTCAAACCCAGGGTATAGCTTGCACTGTGTAATCTACTGGCCCTGCACTGCCCAGGGAATTCTGAGTTCGCTGTCTAGGACATGTGAAAAACATGCTAAAGATACTCAGACAGATTATTTCACTTAATTTCACTTAACACAGGTGGCTCTTTATGCAGCAAAGGAAAGACTCCTCACAGCACTTCGTTCTACCACATGAACATCATCAACAACAGTCAGGGCTGCTGGGGAATGCTTTCAGTTGGCCCAACCCGGGATCCTGCAAATTACAAATCCTTGGAGGAATCTGGATGCTGAAAGATCACATTTCATCTCAAGTATTTTCCTTTTTATAAACAGCAGTGGTTCCAAAGCAATCCTCTTGGAGAAGTCATCTTTTGCATTTGTTTATTTTTCACTTTTTAATTCAGCAAAGTCACAGTGAGTCGGAACCGAACACCCGGTTGCTGTGCCAGGAGCTGCCATGCTCTTTGCCTCAGTGGACAGCGAAGGAACATGAGCCGTCCAAAGCCTTCACTAAATGGCCTTCAAACCAAAGTGCTCCGGGCTTCCATGTCACTAGCAAAAATGAGCTTTGGATTAGGTTTAACTGGATAAAAGCTGGCCTGAAAGTCACTGCACAGCCAGCAGCGTGCTCCCCTCACTCACACAGTGAAGAACACCCTGGCATTAAGTCAACTCTGGATTAAACAATTAGAGCCCTGAGATTTTCCTGGGGGGAGGGGAGCAGAGCAAGGGATGGGAGGGCTGCTCTACAAGCCAAGGAAAGTTTCTTTAGAGTCTGCAGGGAGCTGTAAAAAATGGGATTAAAAATATTACATGTCATTTCTGCCACTGCTCTTTGAAGTCGAGCAGAATATTTATATGGCATGCATGGGAGACGGGGTGTTAAATGTTCCCCAGGAAGAGATCACATGGCAGTGGGAAGTTTAGTACCAGCTTTATAAAGCTCCCCTGGCTGTTGCTGTAATGCTTCCAGACTGGTGATGGTTCTTTGCACACTGTGCAGGGCCAGCAGGTGAAGGCTAAGTAGCAGATGTGAAACAGCCCTGCCTGCTTACCAAACCCAAAAAAGGAGGCCCATACAACAGATTGTTCAAAAGTAAATGTGCTGCCACCACTTTCAGCCTTTCTGAAAGAAGAGAAGGTGATGTGCTAGGAGCTGCTGGCAAGGACATTATCTATGCATGGCATGGAGGAAATCCTGCCACCTGGCCCAGGGGCCGCACTGCTTTGATTCAGGGTGCTCAGACACCATGCTGGGACAGATGCTGATGGAAATGAAAACGCAGAGTCTCCCTTAATACCCATCCCTGTCTTGTATTTCTTGCAATCCCTTCTCTCAGTGCCTCAGTAGTTCACAGCAGATGTGAAGGCTTAGCATGGCCTCAAGTCTATGGATGGGGCAGGGCTGCAGCCTGCAGGCTGAGGGGAGGATCAAAGGCAAGCTGCAGGATGGGCTGAGCTCTCTGGGACAGTACATGGAAGATACAGGAATGTTGCAGCCTTACTTCCTCTGGAGAATTCAGATCCTCTAAATCTTCCAGCATTCTCTCTACGAACTCTTCAGTCAATAGGATCTGCAAAGGAAATACAGTAATTTATGCCTTTACACTCTTAGTTTTAGCTAATTGCAAGGAACAGCATGACTTCTACAGAGAGCAGACTGTACCAACTCACTCCTCCTATGTCCTTCTTTCCCACAATACAAAGGCTTAAGGGCAAGAAGCTCCTAACTTTGTCTTCCACCCCAACCACTGAAAAAAAGTTGAAATTATACAGCAATCTTTTTTGACCCTCAATTATCTTCCTCAGTCTAAAATTAGAGGCTCAGATTTAGACAGAAAGAGTGGGGAAGGAGGAAAAAGGGTCAAGATAACAACTGTTGTAGAGACAGGAGGAGACGGCCACTTTTCATCTGATCCATTGAAGTTAAGCTCACAGTTTAATCAGGAAATAGCAGCATAGGAAGAGCCAGAGACCCATACAGAACTGGTGCTCTGGGCATGGGGAAGGGCCTGACCCCAGTACAGCACATTGTTCATGTGAACCAGATGCTGGGTATGGGAAGTGCTCCCAGAAGTGCCCATGTGAGGCCCATCCTGTGTGCCTGTGCTGGGAAAGCTTTGGCCCATCTCAAAGCCAGGCTGGCAAGCATGAAGCAGTCCAAAACAGCTGCTGTCAAGTCAAAAGTCCCAGATGAGCACCACGACCCCAACTCCATGTAGTCCCCTAAGTCACAGAAACCAGAGACATCACAGGAGAAATCAGCCCCGGGAATTCAAGCAGAGGAACTCCCACCCTCTTTAAAAAAATACGTGATAGGCAAAAGCAAACACATCCTGCCCTCTTCACAACAGCCGTAAAGGCCAGAGCTCCAGGCAGGACAGCTGGCTTGGCACAGGAGCAGAGACGGCAGTGCAGGACCAGGCAAACATCCCCACGCAGTGAGGGGGCCTTGGAGCAGCATTCCTGGGAGTTAGGTTGCAGCAGCATCCAGTGGATTATTATTCCCATTTTAGCCTACAGGTTTGTTTCTTTCCCCCTGCTCCTCCTTTCCTTCCTCTGGTCCACCCTTTCCTCCTCTCTGGCATTACTTTCCATCCAGAAGAGCCCACTATTCACATGCCCCCTTTCTCACTCTCTCTTTCCCTGTTATTCCCAGCCATGAGCTCTGTGCTTCAAAGAAGGGACTGTTCTAGCACCAAACACTGGTGGAGCTAAGTGGCCAATTGCACTGCTCTCCACCTCACATCTGGAAGAGGGGCAGCCAGGCTGTCCCACTGCTCTGCAGGAAGCCAACCTCCTGTGCTCACTGGCTTCTTAGGGCCAGTAACACCAGTGGAGAGCGAGTGACTGCCAGGATGCCATGGGCAAGTGGAAGCCTCTGGGCTCCATTTTGGCAACACATAAGCAGGACTGTTGGACAGAAAGAGAAAGGGAAGACCCTGGTTTCCCTTTCTTCTTTTGTTGGGCAAGAGAGGAGATCAAAAAACCACCAAATCTAAATCCAAGGTGTCTGCAGTCTTCTCCCCTCAATATTGCCATGCTGCTGCCACTACACACAGATTTCCTGGGGGATGAGGGAACCACAAACTCCCCTCTCCACTACATTCACCTCTTCACTTAGCTTCAACCTGCAGCAGGCTCCAGGCCAGGGCTTATGACCAAGCTGCTCAGCATGAATGCAGGCACCTTTATCAGGCCTTTCTGATCATACCTCGAGCCTGAAAAAACTCTGCTTCAGCTTGGAGCCAGGAGCTTGCTGCTTTGGACAGGACTCTGCAACCTGGCACCAATCTGCAGACTGGCAAGCTGAGGAACATTGCACTGAAACACGCAGTGCCAACGCAAACTGCTGCAGTCTCCTTGCAGGGGCTTGCAACTCTTGTGCCTGTTGAACTGGAGACACTCATTTGTTGGCTGTTTGCAGGAGGAGGGAGAAGTCTGTCCCTGTTGGAGGCAGGAGGGCAACCTGATCGCTCAGCTCAGGAGGAAGGGCTGGGTGGGGAGCTGGGGCTCTGCACCGAGCGGATCGCTTTCTGCGGAGGTGCAGTCTGCAGTGGGGTGAGGGAATGAAAACAATTTGGCAGACATCAAAATCTACAGAACAGCCGGAAAAAAGGAGGAGGAATTGGTATTCACAGCAATCGGGCCAGGAGGAAATGAATATTCAGCCATCCACGGATGAGCAAAAATGCCAGAGGTTGGGATGGGTGACAGAGCAGGAATGAGGAGCTGCAGCTTTGGCAGGGATACTAGAAGACAAGCGCAGCAGGAAGACCCCTGGGCGCTCCCAAGGTGCCACAGGCAGGAGAGAAATGGGAGCCATGTGTGCAAGGCAGCCAGCTGCTCTGAGGCTGTAGGAAAACAAGACAGGGTATGCAGGGGTAAACAGAAAAGGGTAGAGAGAATGAAGGAGGGGACAGGTCAGGTCTTGGCTAGGGACGAAGCTACGTGGAGCACTGTGCCTAGCACTGAAACTGGGGTGCAATGCCTTAAGATGGCTGAGCCCGTCTACAGCTCACTGCCCTCTCTCAGTGAATTTTGGTAATCCAGCCAAAAAAAAGCACAAATTCCACTGAGGTACTGAGCTGAACTGGCTCCCTGAAAGGTCTGACAAGTGGAGTGAGACAGGAGACCACAGCTCAGCTCAGCTGCATTTGGGAGCTCAAAGCAATGGCAGCCTGCTCTGTGCAGCACATGAGGAAAGATCGCAGTACCTTCTGCAAGCCTTGCATGGACAGTTAACTTTGGTGGAGGGCAGGCGTCACAGGCTGCAATGACAAACTGCTGCAGTGACATTCACACGCACAGTGTGTGTCTCAGAGCCCGTCCTTAACAGTCCAAGTCAGAAAAAACCCCACCCCAAATTCTACTACCCCACACTGCTGGGGAGACCTGCCTTCCTTCCTGGAGAAGAAGGGAGACTCCAAAGTGCAGGTGTAACCAAATGTACAAGCAGTCACGTCCCTCAACACAGGAAACTGGCACTCTTGGGACTCTCCTGAGCATGCAGGGGGAAGGCATGTGCCAGCAGGACACCAACTGCTTAAGAGGGCTTGGAAGCAAGAAGTATTGTCATCCTGGATTCGCGTCTAGACAAGATTTCTGCTGTTAGGAGTAGCCCAATCAAAACGGCCCAAGAGCACCAACACCTGTGCTCATACATAGATCAGACTGCCATCCACACCTGCAACTGGCAAAACCACCTTCGTGCTGGGGAGTGAATCTTACAGAGAAGGCTGAGAATAAATCCAATCCTATCTCAGCGCCCCTCACTCACAAGAGTTCACATTTCCAGTTCTTGTAGCGTGTCTGCTCCTGCACAGTATGATACCCCATTACATTAACACACACACATTGTATGTGCACAGTATTAAAGGTGACATTCCCAGCAAATAAACATGACAGACTGCCATTGCTCTAGGCACCTAATTTAATTTCCTCTGGGATTTAAACCTTAGAAGCTCAAATTAAACAAATAGGCCTCACTCACTTTCTACTTCAGAACTGAATCTAGAGTTTTCCTCTGATGCTGTTGACTGATCTTATCAACAGGACACTGCACAGAGATCACAATGATGAAGCAGCTTATTCCCTTCCCAAAGGAAAACAGAGCCCCACTGTTGTGCTGCAGCCATGGGAAAAGCCAATGCAATCTGGAGGGCAAGCAAAACCATCCCATGTACACTGAACAAGCCTCTTCTCCCATGAAATCTCTCAGCTGGTGCTGAGGAAGCAAAGGAGCAGTCCCGAGCAGGTGTCCTGGGTGCCGCAGCAGCCCAGTGCTCGCAGCGCTGTGTTTTCACAGCCCTGTGCAAACACTCAGCCTGCCGAAGCTGGTCACAGGGTGCAGCTCAGCCTGTGCAATGGCTGTGCAGTATGAACAGTGAACGGCTCCACCAGCCAGCTGCAGGTATCTGAAACATCTCCTTGGGTGCTGCGCAGTCCTGCTTGCACCAGGATGTCCTGGACCTGACCTAGAGAGGCCTGGACACGTGCTAAACCATTGCCAGCAGATCTGGATTCCATTTGCTTTGTATTTTGTGGCACTGAGTCATGCTACAGATGGTTGGAAGATGACGACTAGCCAGAAGATAAGTCCCTGTTTTCTATCACAGGTACCTACCGCACAACTGAGGTCTGAAGTTTGGGTTCTCACTACTTCACTAACAGCTGCCAGTGTCCAGACATGTTACAGAACACCAGGCTAGGCTGTCTCATTCAGGTGGATGTGCTCAGGAAACACATGCTGTCTCCCTCTCGTGGCAAGTCTCACCTGAGCTTGCTGAAATCTACTTCGTATCCACAGGGCTCACCTGTGGGTCACCTGAAGCAGTCTGTGTTGAAGCTTTCTGTGTTGAAGCTTTCATATCCACAGCTGGCTGAGAAATCTGTATCATGACTTGTTACAGGTACACAGCTGCAGGCATATGAAAACGGATGAAATCTAGAAGGGTACACAAGATCATGGGGCTCCAGATGAGTTCGGCTGACTTTGAAAGCAACTGGTGCTTAGTAAAACATTAAAGAGTTTATAGTCAGCTTATGGGTACCACCTCATAGTTAACACCCCCTCTCTCACTACAGGGTTCAACACTGCCATAAGGGATTGAAGTTCTCAGCTCAGAAAAGGCTGCTGGGGACAGAGGTCACACCAATGTTTAATGCCTGGCACAGCTGGCAAGATTTTGATCAAGGAAGACTCTCAGAAGCTGAGCTAGGAATCAAGCTGCAGCTCTGCCCAACTTAAAGAAACATGCTTTGCCCAGGGTAAGACAAAAGCAAATGGCCCAGCTACACCGAAGCAGAGGCTTTCACTAATAATACTCAATTTTCTTGCCTACCTAGGAAAAAAACAAACAATCACACACTTTGCCCTAGTGCTCTGTTTGCATTGAACACTGCAAGTTGTTTTTCTAGCAGGTTTGTCAAAGAAAGGAAACCATGTTTTATTAGTTCTGGACTTAGTACAGAGCTGGCCTGTATGTCCAGCCAGAGAAGGTGAGGACACATTGCAGTAAACCCCTATGAAAACCATAAACCCTTCTAAGAAACTGTTCATCCATTGGGTGCTATGCCTGGAACAGGTGGAACAGTTGTATCCTAAGTCAAATCATCTGTTACATCTGCAAATATCCAGCAACTTTTAGGAGTCCTTTGCCCTGAAAATATTTCAGCTTAATTCTTGCTGGCAGCACAGCAAAAAGTTAAGTTGAAGTGTGTCAGCCTTTCCCACTGAAATTTCCACCAATAACAATCCCCTGATGAACCATGTGTTGTGCCACAGGCACTCCCCAGCCCACCTCTCCGCTCTCTCCTTGACCTGGCCTTCTTTGCACTGCTTTGCTCACACTGCAAGTGGTTCGGGACAGAGGCCTTGTCACATCATTGTTCTACACTGGGCCAGCCCTGACACTGTCTGAAAAGGCCATCTTGCTGCCTGAATCCATCACAGCTCCCACTACAGCCTCAAAGGTGTCAGTATTGCAACAAACACCTCTGATGGGAAATTCCACTGCTGCTCTTCCAGGAGATTCACAACGCCCCTTGTAAAGGAGAAACATCCACTCACAGATGCCTCAGGGACCTTATTGCTTCACACCATGATGTTACAATCCCAGAAGAGGAAGTATAGGATGACACTGAAAGATTTTGACCTTGTGGGATCTTTTCATGACATTCCCAGTCACAAGGCTGATCCCGAGGACCTGAGCTCCTTAGAGCCCAGACTGATGAGATCCATCGTGCAGACAAGGCTTCTTTGATTCAATACATAAAATTTGGCTCAGCTGGGGAAAGGGCTGACAAGGAAGCCAAGACAACAGGCAAATCCAATACTTTCAGAGAGAAAAAGCAAAGGAAGAACAGGCATTTCAAGGAATGCACTAAGTGGGTGGAAGACAACCTACATGAAGTAGCCAAAATGTAGTTTGAATGGCAAGGGAGGGGCATTAGGTGGCAGGATAGACAGTCAGTCAGATTAAGAAGGATGAAAGAACCTGACTCATCCAAACTAGCCTGGACAAAGTACTAGAGAACATGCTGCAGGAGAGTTGACATCGGGAGGATCATCATGTTCTAACGGTGCATTTCTAGCCTAGACTAAATGTCTCCCAGTGTCTCATTCAGCTGTGAGGTAGAAGAACACAAAGGGATAATGCAGTAAGATTTTAGGGGATGTTTGGAGAACACGATAAACTTACTGGACAACTGTTAGCTTAGATTTCTAAGATCTGCTCAAGAATTTGGGGGAAGTCACTCAAAAGATTCTGAAAAAAAATTTCATGAGTAGACACATAAAATTGCTTTGGAGAAGAGCAGGCTGTAGTTGTACACAACTCAAAGCAGCTTGTGGGTGTTGTCCTTAAACTCACCATGCTAAGAATGACACATCTATTCAAGTGTGGGGAGACCAAAAATCAATCCTATGTCTTCAAGAGAGGATGACTATGGACTATGGGACACAACCCATAGCTACCACTTACAAGTGAGCATCTTGAGCATCAGAGTAGCTCTTTGAAATGTTGCTTTTAACCTCTGTTGCTGCCATTATGCCAATGTGCATAAATGATTTAACGTGTGGTCTAGCAGAGAGAAGAACCAGATGTGCTCATTTCCAGGGGAATGTCCTGATTCTACCGGAACAAAGTCATTCTCTTGTGCACTCTGTCTCTGTGACTAATTCAGTGTTTTATATGATGTGGAACAACTCCAATTGGATGAACTGAGGAAGAACCAAAATACCCTATAGTTGTGGTGCCCATAAAGCAAAAAAGTAGAAATAGGGGTTCAAATTAAAGGAAAGAAATAAAATATGAGTTTCTCATATCCTAGGTGAGTATTATATCCCTCAAGTATTGATTAGAGAAGGCAAACTTCTAACAACTCCAGACCTATTCTGCAAAACTAGATTTTTTTCCCTGTTTTTATTGAAGAAAATTTTCTTATTTCTGGTTTCATTCAACATAAAAGGATTTTATTTCAGCTTTTGGTCTCTTTAAGGCTTTTGTTTCAGCAAGAAGAACTGAAAATATTTAAAGATTGGGCTCAGTCTGATCTTCTTTCCCAGATTTTTCACTTAGGTTGCCAAACCAAAAGAATGGATCATCCCCCATGACCCTGCTCACAGTAATCCCCCCTCTGCTGTGACTGCCAGCATAGATAGCACATGTTGATAGCTCCTGCATGCTGGATGCTTCCCACGGCTTCCATGTACCTATCCTGCCTACAGGCACATTTAACATTTTCTATGAGAGGTTTGACCTTGCTGTCCTAAGCCTCAACTTATTTTTCCATGCTGGATGCCTTGTTTTTCATTTTTTTCTAAAGGTTTTTAGGGAAAAAGGAATCGAGAGAGGTATTTTGGAAAGAGTGTATTTTGACAGTACTAGCGAATTCATATGATAATTTTGTTGGCACAAGAACTATCCCTTATGAGGAGGGTGATGAAGATTAGCAAAGAAGTGCTCTGGAGGACAAGGAAAAGTCTTTCTCCTGATGATAAAAATGCTCTGCTAAGTCAGAAGTCTCTGAAGGTACTGTTTGCCCATAGCCTTTATGAGAAATGAAGAGCCCTTCTTCATTGAACATGTGCCCAAGGCAGTTCTGCCCCAAACACAGGGCAGAGGTAGAAAAGGAGTGATTTTTCCTCTGATCATTCCTCTGAGAGGTGAGGGATTGCTATGTCACCAGGCATATCAGGACTAATGGCAGGGAAACTCTCCAGCACTCTCAGTCTTTCTGCTGGAAGTCAGACCATGTGGAGGAGGAGGAGAAGGATTTTTCCAACTTGAATGAAGGAGAGGAGAGGAAAGCAGAGACAGGCCAGGATGAGGGGAAGACGGAGACACAGAAAAACAGGATGAAGGGCAGATCAGATGCCAAAACTGGGGACAACAAAGGGCAAGGAGACTGGAGAACTCAATTTCCACAGCCTTAACATCCACATGCTGTCAGATGGACATTGGGAACCTACTGGGATGGGAGGCGAGCAAAAAGGGCCCCCCAGCAGTGCCTGGTGCCAGAGGATAACACTCCAGCACTGCTGTAAGCTCTTCAGCTCACACAGAGACACCCACCTTGTGCTGACAATCAGGGGGTGCCAAGTGCCAATGATCCATAGTGTTCACCTGCCTAACAGGATTAGTCCCAAACCCAAGTAAATTACTTGGAAAAAATACCCTCTGCACTCAGAGACCAGTGACACTGTCATACAAACTTTGGAAATTGCTGCACAGACTATGCCATTTGGCCCCAGCACGTGTCTGCCTCATGAAACAAATCTGTAATCACAGGATCACCTGCAGTTTTTCTCCAGCAAGACCTCTGCCCTGCTCAGTCCTCAGGATGGTTCTGCTCACGGAATGCAGCATTAGTCATCATTTCTTTTCATTATCATTCAACTTGCTTCCCCGTTCTCTCCTCCTTTCTTTCCCTTTATTTAGTATGCTCCATCCAACTACTGCCAGCAAGGATAACACTGGAAGTACCCAATCTTACTGTCCACCACTCTCTCAGCCTCACATTTCTGCGAGGCAGGGAAGTGCTCCCCTCCATGCAGATGGGGGATGGAGGCTCAAGGAAGCAGAGATTTAATATTTTAATATATTAAGTCACAGAGAAAATCTGCAAGAGCAGGAAGACAAACATGGGTCTTTGACCACGGCTTCCAGGCAGAACCCTTGTCCCAAAGAAATCCTTTCTCTCTCCTGACCTGCAATAACAAAATTTTAATCTCTTCTTGAAATTGTTTCTGGGGTTCATCTGTGGAGCTGGAATGCCTGGCAAGCACTGAATTCATTACATTCTTCACAGGATGACTGGAAGAAGGTTCTTCTAAACAGACATAGGAAAATGAGGGAAGAGAAAGTTGAATCTGAGTGTCTACTTCTTCTGAGTGCCCATCTCAAGACGCAGATCCCTGTTTTCCAGTCCACTTAGCCCTGTGGAGCAGAGGGGTATCCACAAGGGAATTCCTCCTGACCTCCTCCTGTCAATGGGAACACAGATCAGCCCTCAGGTCTTGAGCTGGGCATCCATAAAATGAGGAACACAAACTCACTTGCCAGGTGAGAACACTTTAGCTTAAGACTCTGGAATAGCACTGAGAAAGAAAAGAGTAGTAGAGGCAGGAACAGGACCCAATTCTCCAGGGCAACATTTAACAGGCTTCACTGTAAGACTATTGTGATTTTTCTGCAATTACCTGCCTCATTCGTTACACACTTTCCAATTTTAACAAATAAACAAAGTGGAAGTCCTATAGGCAACAGTCTACTTTACTCCACACTCCTCATTCATATCCCAAACACACTGCATCTCTGTGCAGTGAATGAGGCAGGCACACTCTGTTAAAAATATGTATGATTCTTCCATTAGATATTGCATTGAAATACACATGTGTAACAGGGGCAAGGCTAAAGTGCAGAGATATTTCTTACATTCTGTGTGCTAGATTTTACAGTTAATGAGGACTCTAACTATAGGTTTGTTTTTACTGCACTGTATTGGCTTGTATGTCAGAGTCTGCAGCAATATCTGATGCGTAACATGTACGTTGCACATGATCAAAGACTTGAGTGTCATCTTCTTGCCTAGAACAATGACTGCCTAAAGCAGCAGGAGCAGAAATTATCTAAAGGTAGAGTTAAACAAACCTCCTTCTCCCCTCTGGGGAGAGCAAGCAGTCCAGGTGAGCAAGGCAGGAGGGGAGAACAGCCTGCTTTGTGCTAGACGGGCAGAGAGCTCCACATAAAAGCAGAGGAGCTTTGCAGAAGCATGTCCTGACTCCCATCACTGGAGACTTAATGATGGTAATTCCCAAAGGATGATGCATGCTGACAGGCTTTGACATAAACTACCCCAGGATAATATTAATATGTATTAAAGGCTCAGGCAACTTTATTGGGACAGGCTTGATCAGTAACACATTTCAACAGAGCGCCTCTATCATCTGTCGGAACAAAAGTAAGGGAGGGAGAACACACGCACGACCTCACCTTGCTTTGGGAATGTTTTAGAGACAAACAAGGTCACTCTGTGATGAATTGCACACTTGGCACAGCTCAGACATTGGACCAAGAACCTTGGACACACCACCACAAATACGAATGTCACTGTGGGGCAGTTTATGTTGGAATCTGTCTGCATGATCAGCATTCTTAACCCTCCAACATGGGGCCAGACATCTCCTGCACAGTCTTTCCCTGGGCATGTGGAACATCTACCCCTTGGAAAGCGGTGGAGAGGTGCTTAGGAGGCAATGTGGGGGCTCTGCAGTCACAGCACTGGGGGAAGGGGGAGTGGAAGAAAGAACCGCAGAAGCCTTTGATCATGTGTAATGTTAATTCAAGTGTTACACATCAGAGACTTTGCCACAGTAACTAGCATATAAACAGGAGTCTAGTGTTAACAAGGAGGACTTCTTGAATAGGTTTGTACATTTCTGAGTTAAAGCAATTTCCCTATTCAACAATACATGACACAGTGGAAGGAGTTCAGAAATAAACCAGCCTAACATGCTTAGACCTTTAATAGAATTTAGCTTCTTAGAACTAATTAAATGTTACTTAAATTAAAAAAAAAAAAAATTCCAAGTACTTGGGAAAGGTGCCAATTTGACAGCTCTGGAGAATGAAATAATCTAATCATCCCCAGAGCATGGGCAGCAGCAGGACAGGCTTCCCCTACTAACATGCCTCAAACGTGACCTGGAAAGACTGTTGATAGAAATGGGGCGTACAATCTCTGTGGTCTAATGACTCCTTACTTTTTCTGCTGAGACTGCTAAAATGGTTCCCGCTGAGTACCAGCTGCAGTGGTGTTATGGACACCTGTCTGGTAGGAATGGTGCTGGGACCTGCCAAACTCCTGTCATCTGCTAACCCTCCACCGGAGCCCAGTGACTCTCAGCTCATTGCTCAGCCCGGGCAGCAGGGGCTAATAGACAGCAGCTCTCTGGCCTGTCCCACCTTGGACATGCTCCACTCCAGCCCTCAAGATGTAAACAGGAGGTACTGTGTTTAGTCTGCAGGTTTGGGCTCTCACTGCACCAAAGCCCAGGCTCAAGGGAAGTCAGTCTCTGGCTGCTGCAGAGTTGAGGCTGGGATTTTTCAGGCTCTTATTTCTATGCTAAGATAGGGAAAAAGTCTACAGGAGGAAAAGCCTGCCATGTCTCCTCTCCTCCACAGTTCCTCCTTCTACTTGTCTTTGCAACATGACCCTGCATTGCAGTAATGTGCTTCCAGCCACCAATTCTCCTTGGAGCTCCTTGCTGTGCCTGGGGTCCCAAGCGAGGAAGGAGGAAAATCCTCTCTGGGCCTTGCTGTGAAAGCTTAGCAGGGCTTGCCAACTCAGCCAGCCCAGGCTGCAATGGACTAAACCAAACACAGCTCTCCTCGGAAATTTTATGCACCACAACTTCTATTACTTCTGAAGCAAAGCCACATGAACCTCCCCCTCCCCTGCTCCCAACACCACAAGGGATGACTGAGCACAGATCAAGACTTCCATTGCATACTAAGCCAAGAGTCTCAGACACTCCCAGATGTATCTCACAACTGGGTGCTACTCCTGCTGTCCCATGCTGCTTTTAGCCTCCCTTCCTCCCCCCTTCAGTCTGTCCTCCTTTGTACTCAACACAGGACAGGGCAGGGGTAAGCAGCAGAGCTGGTCATGTCAGACAAGAAGATCCATTACACTGACCTTGTGTAGGAGAGAAGCAAGGGAACTTGCTTCTCCCTACCATCTGAGCCAGCAATTCTTCACCTTTCCATCCCACATACTCCAAAAATCTTACACATTTTTCAGCACCAAAGTAACAGGCATGAAAACAGCCAGGTTCATAAGGGTTAACATGTCTGAATGGTGACATAATTATTGCCATTCTTCACTGTTTAGAGGTTACTTGACTACTCCACACATCAATATATTTTGAGATGTGATGTAAATGCAAACAAACACTCGTGTTTGGAGTTAACACAGTCACAAGATCCTGTGTATCATGTGTTGGCAAGCACAGGAACCAACAGCAAATGACCCACCCTTAAACCTGACTCTTTGGTGTTAATCATTACAGGAGCATTGCACTTTCCAGTCAGAACAATCAAAGCATGCAGGCTCTTTGAAAATCCCTACACACAAGATGCTTCTGGCCAAGATCAGCTCCTTTACAAGTCATACAGATTCCAAGGTATGATGTCCTCCAGACATATGAATGTGGGCTGCAAAATGCCGTGAAAACAAGTCATTGGAAGGCTAACTGCAACACTGCAATGCTGAAACAACCCCCTGTCTTCAAAACAGAAGGGGAGGCAGGAATGCTACAGTTACAGTGAAGGCAGGGACATACTGCACACACAGTCCCTCAGAAATGGGCTTTTCTGCATTAACACACTCCCTCAAGCTTTTTATTTTTCAAAAATATGCTTATAGCCATAAAGAAATTCAAGGGTAGAATAGTGCTACACTGTCACATCATTAGTGCATCACTGCTCTAGGGCTGACCCTCAACTCCAAGCAGATGGGGATTTTCCAGGGAATATCTGTGACACCAAAAACATGTGGGTGCAAAAAATGTGTGGGTGCTTCAAGCAACCAAGAGCTTTTGTCAAAGAATCAATAGAAAAGAGCTAAAACTGAAAGGCATTGCTCTCTGTGCTGCTCTCCCATTTGGGATGATGTCAAACTGAGATCTTGGCTTTGCAGGATCACAGTCCCACAGCTTTCTAGCTCTTCTGCCCTGGCTCCATTCTTGTTTAGGTCATTCCACTCTGCCTCCCCAAATTCCTTTCTGGAAGAAATCAAGAATAAATACAGCCTATAAAGCATTCACCGACTTCAGGAAATAGATAGTACTGTATTCACAAATGATTTCTGAATTTTCCAGTCAATTATCAATTTGAGTTCCACTAATATAAATAGTGACATTTCACCATTATTTTTTGAGGCCATAATTACTGAAAATATTGTGCAAGAGCTATGAGAGACGTTGCAGCAAAAAATACAGGTTTGTTACACTTTTAAACAACATAAGCCCTTAGCAAGGTAATTTTTAGGTCACAGTAAAGGAAGAAAGGGGAAAACCAGGAAGCAGGCTTTCTCACTTGTAACCAAGGTCCGTGCGCTGCATAGGGGTGCTCCTCTGTAGCAAAGGCTCCTTCTACTCCCGTTGATACAAACGTGATTGCTGTATCTCCTGTAATACTTTTATACGTAAAGTGCCGTCCATGTAAGAGCCTTCCCCTGGGGAATTAAACACACGTGCATGAGTTGAGAGAGCGTTCAACACGACTATGGAGATGTACCACTATTGTTTCTGCCATCAGCATGGGAAACTATTTTGAAGGCAGCAACTATTAACTTTTCAGGAATATAAGAATGATTAGCCCCAAAAAGGTCACAAGCCTCCTTCTGAGGCAGGGAGTTACCCCTCATCTTCCTCCTTAATCTCAGGATCTTGTTACTAGAGCTAGAATGCATCTCAATCCCATTTCGTGCCTATCCCCATGATGAGTTGCTGATGTATGTAAAGGCAGGTGACTGCCAGTTTTCTAGTAAGATGGAAACTACAGAAGAGAATCCAGACTCCACATTGTGTGGGAATGTGAAGATGCATTCCTAAGGAGGTTCATTGCTGGGGCCGAACTTACCTACTGTGACAATACCTAGCAATCAATTGCCCTGGTGCTTGACCAATGTCACCTGTATTTATTTGAGCAAATGCCTAGAAAACACATACACGACCATCTATAGTATGACTTCCCTTTTTTCATTCAATGCAAGGGAAAATCATGGCTCTGGTATTTCAGCTCAGAGCATCTGTGACACACATGCACGGCTTCTAACATGCAAGAGGGAAAACTTCAGGTAATATATTTAGTGCCTACCAGAGTCACAGTTGCTTGATGAGTTACTGCTGGTAAGATGAGCTGAGGTAACTGATCAGGACAGACTGTTCACACATTTGTGATGTAAAATAAAATATATTTGCGTTAACTTTCCCATTGGTTTCTCAACAGGCCCAGGCAAGTGTGCACCTGCTGCTGATAACTCTGATACTACCAACATGTAACTCATTAAGCTAAAGTAACTCAATCACCTACAATCATCTGTCTTGACCCGACAGTTCATCTTTATCTTAAGGACTAAAACATTTGCACAGGGATTTTTAAAAATAATCCTGGCTGAAATTATGGAAAACTAGAAGGCAGTGATATGCACAGACTACCTTCAAAAGACAATGTGTAGAGTATGCACACATGTTGCTCCTTCAGTAATGTGACATAATTTGTCTAAAACCCACACTTCTATGCATAAACTGATTGCAAACAGGTTTTGCACAACCACTTATCTGAGTCCGTAAGTCAGAATGAATAACTTAAAGGATTTCTTTGACAGAGTATGTTAAGACATCCCTTCTTTATCACAGAGTTGATAGCATTAGACTTATAAAAAAACCCCCATACTAACCCTGTCCTGCTTCAGCACTCAAAAGACACTGAAGGACATAAAAAGAATGAGAAACAATCTTAACATGATGAGCACAGAATCATGCAAAGAATCATCTGTTTCTAATGTATTTTGGCAAAATATCTAAGTTCTGGCCTTTACAGACCCATTGCATGCATGTCTGTATGGTGAAACAATGCCACAAGGCAAAAGCAGCATGTTAGCACAGGCTGGGGAGGAGGATGGCTTCACTCACCTTAGACAGAGGGGGATGAGCGCTCCGGACTCCTGGTTAAATTTCAGGTGCACGCTTTCCAGCTGTCTCGTGCGGATCAGCTCATGAGGAATGATGGCTGCTGAGCTCTCGCTTTCCAAACTGTCCTTACGGCTTCTGAGAGAACAGACAAAACACACATATTCAGGATTCTGGTACTGTGTGCTATTTTGTCTGCAAATATTGAAGGACACAGGAAAAAACTGTTACAAAGACAGATCTGAGTTTTCAGCACTCCTGCAGAGACAGCCTCGCTCAGACTACCAATCCCAGCATGCAGCTCTTCACCTTGATTTGCCAACCTAGGATCTGAATTCATGCATGCACATGGTACATCCCTCCCTTATATATATATAAAAAAATTTCTGGAAAGAACTGCAGCAAAACCAAAGTGTCCAAAACTCCAAACACAATAAAATGGTTTGGAAGAATTACCAGGTGTGTCCTCCCTCCTGCTTTTGCTTTATCTTCAGGATTTTTCAGGCAGTGGCCTGCAGGAAAGAGCTGTCCAGTCCTTTGTGCCTTTTTTTGCACAGTTCAACCAAAAGGCTTTGAGAATCTCCTGCTTCCACCAGAATCAAGTGCAACAGCCAAAAGACAGCATCTCCATGCGATAAGTGGGAGATTCACAGATTCTTTTCCCTTGTAAGTCGGGCTGCTTTAAGACAATGGTAACTTTGCTTTCTTATTCCTTCTTTTCTGCAAGACCAGCATATTCTGAAGCTACAACAAGGTTATGCTGTTACATGATTAGGAACTTTGCCAGACCAAATCCTCTAGATAATAAAATGATCTATCTCAAAATACTTGACCATAAACACTTTATATGTTCAAAGAGCATCAGCATGATCCCTTACTTGACAATCTGGAACAAAGAATAAAGGACAGGGTGGGTTATGACTTTTATGGATGACATGGACTGATGAGAAGTGTCTGATAAATGATTTATATTTTTGTCACCTGGCATTCCACATGAACTTAACAGAGGTAAGACTTTGTTAAGATAGTTTCTACAGTACAGAATTGACAGAGGAGAGAGTCAGGGAAAGCAGGAAGGCCCTGAGACTCCACATTGCAATGTGCCTCCATTGTGCCACAAGGACCAAAAGCCAAACAAGGCTATCAAGCTGTGGCTCCATTTGAGAACACTGTTAAAACAAGCCTGGATCCTTCCTTCATCCCAGTTGAACTGTCTTTAATGTACATGTGGAAATGATTGTAAAGAATCAGCTTCACCCTCATGAGCTGACCTAGATGACACCTTTACTTGATTTTACCTTTGAGGGCTGTCCCAAAATTACTCCCATCAACCACATACATAGTAGTGCAGTTCAGTGTGAATTCCAGTGCAGATCAGCCTGTTGCTTCCGCCAGGTCCCCTAGTCCCAGGTGAGCCCTTCACCCATGCTGCTGAGCTGCCCACTCTGAAACAGTTAAACTCTGATACTTCATGGTCCAACCTGCAAATACACTGCATGGCCAGGTCAGAGGCATGCAGAAAAAAAGATATCAGAGCAGCGCAGCTCTCTGCAAGATAAAAACTGTAAAACATGTCCCATTTTCTGCTTTAGCAACACACAAAAGTAATAAGGGATCCAGCAGGGACATGGTAGCTCGGGATGCAGCTTATGCACAGGGTGGGCTGATGGACTGACAGTCAGCAGAGTGTCAGTTTAGTGGGTTAACCCTGGAGCAAAGACACAACATGCTTTGTAGTCTATGTGTGGCACTTAAAGTTGTGTTTAATCTACTTCAGCAAACATTTTACAGCTCTTTCTAGGTGGGGTCTTCAAAGAGTGGAGCAGGCCAGCATTTTTCAGGATGATTACCTGAGAAGTGCAGTTACAGTTGATTAATGATCAGTTGACCTTAAGCTAAGCTTTGTCTCAACTTCCTTATCAGATCTTATATACACAGTGAGCTGTGGGAAAGTCAGCCTGTGGTCTACAGCTTCCAATCATTCATTTATCAGCCCCTACCAAAAGGGTCAGCCATTAGCAACGCATGATTTTCAAGCAAGCCATAAACTTGCACTCCTAAATGCACAGAGTTTAGGCACTGTGGAGTGGATCAGGCGTTTTACAACAATGTTACTGCTAGAGACCAGAGACTGTGCCCTGCTCACCTGGACTGCCTAAGCATTCCAGACATGGGGACATCCCAGAACAGCCTTCCCAGGCACTCCATGGTGTAAGGTTTGTGCTTCAGCAGGACAGAGAGCTGCAGGACAGCTCCCCATACCCCTGGGCTCCAAATCCCTCCGAGCTGAATGTGGGTGTTTAGGTTTGCACCATGCTAGGCAGTATAGCTGTGAGCACAATGGGGCTGCAGTCCGGAGGGGAAACAGCCTCCGGTTGTTAATGCAATAATAGGAATGACGACAATATTCTGGAGGCAAGGGGCAAAGCTTTCTGAGTCTTATTAAAACCAGCAAATGCCGTTTGTCATTACATGCTCAAGAGAAGATGTTGACTAATGTATAACTATCAAACGGAACTGTCATGACTTTAGGGCTGTCAATAATTATGACTTCACATTAATAAGTAACCAGCCCTTCTGTCAAAAAGGTGAAGCAAAATGGTAGTTAATACTTTGAATGACATGAAAGGATTAATCCTTTCGACAAAATTTTTCCAAAATACTCATTCTCTGTCTCTCTTGTTTCCTTTCAGAGGAACTCACACAATTTCAGGTATTTAAAATTAAGGGTGAAACTCCAATAGCAGAAACCAAATAACCTTCTAAGGTTAAAGGTCTAAGGTAGACCCTTCTAAACAAGAAGTGTGTATTGTGGACTTCACATAACACATCAGGAAGCCACAGTGCCATCACTTTCAGACTCGGAAAAATGTCGCATGACACAGGGACTCAGAAAGACCCATTAAAATTCTCTCTTTGAGATTGGAAATTCTTGTGCTGACCCTTCCAAAGGGTGATAGCCCAGATGAAGGGTCAGCAGGACCTCTAGGTTGTTATTAATAAAAAGCTCATGTCCTAACACACATTGCCATCCACAGCTTGTAGTTTTCAGGCTCAGAAAAAAATGTAGAAAAAGTTTGCTTTCTAACACTAACAATCCTGGTTTTACGACTGTCAGTTACCCGTAAGTCTTTGCTTCCTCCACCCCATCACCAAATAAATCAGCAGCAAAAGTCAGTGGAGTTTTACTTGTTATGACTAAGATCTAGCTGACTATCAGGCAAAATGTTGCAAACTTTGTCTATTCCGGATTTAATACGTCGTCCAACCCCCACAGAAAAATTCATGTTTCTTCAGTGTCCAGAAAAAACAAGTCTGCAAAAGCCAGGGCTGCTGCATAAGGAAAGGCAGCAGATTTAAATGGAAGCAGCATGCCGGAAATGCCCCAGTTTAAAGACTGCACATCTAGTGTTTTGTGAAACTGGAGGGGAGTTGGAGGAGATTAAAGCGCATTTCCCTCTGATTGGGAGCTTGTGGGAGGTGTAAACGTGGGCAGTTGTCAGATTAATTCTTTAGATGATTACATTCTTTTTGTTTCCTTAAAGCTGTTTGTAGTTGGGTTTGATGTCTCCTGTTCTGGGCAAGTGTATTGCTGCAGTTACCAAGGTGACTTTAGCTGACTTTCAACTATTTTTTCCAGCTTTGGTTTCTACCAGTAGTCTGCTTCTGGGTGGAGGAGAGAGGGAGGAAATTATGTTTGTTGTTTTTTGTTAAGTCTCATGAATGCTGATTAACATGAACTTAACCAAAGCCATATTTGATTTCTTTTTCTTTTTCTGAGAAAGAGAGGGTGGTCAAGCCATTGCAAAGGTGTCCAGTGTAGCCTGCAGCTTCCCCAGATCCGTCAATAAGGGGAAAGGGCCTGAAGAGACTCGATGTCCCAGTGTGCTGTGTTCCTTCTTGATGTGAGAAGGCCACACGCTGGAACCTGTAGCCTCCCGGGGGCCCTCCCTTTGTATTAAGGATGAGGGTGGCTGCAACCTGCTTAATTTGATGCCAATTAGCAGCAGCCTGTGGGGATCCTGGAAAATCGCCAATGCAATCACTGGGTTGCACAAAGTTTGGATGTCCCTGCCTTATAAGTCATGTTTATAGCAACCCCTTCTCAAGCAACCACTGGTAGTTATTTTATAAGATTCAAGAATAGCCAGGTTGATCAGATTAAGAAAGGTTTATTTATTCTTGCATTTGCGTTTTGCTTTATGATCAGAGCACTTGATCTCATGGATCTGTCAAGGAAGGAAGTCTCAGTTCCCCTCCAAGCACTACTGCTGATATAGAGAATAATTTTACTGCATTTCCAAGCTACCCTCCCAGGTATCAAAATCACAAAGGATACACTGTTGGAAGCTGGCCATGGCAGGGGCTCTTTCCAGGAGTGGGTGCTCACTGCCACACTGAAGTTAGTTTCTGTCATTGCTCCTAGCTCCCTCCATATAAAATTCAGTACTGTGAGTTAGCAAATGCAAACCATCAGTGCAGGCTTACACAGCTGGGAGAGAAAGGTCGGGCCACTTTTCCTTTCTTCCCCTCCCACACCCCCCCTTCCACTCCCTCTTCTTCCCTTTCCAACCGTGGCTATTTCAAACCTCCTCCCTCCCTCATGAAGATATGGTCAAAGATCACTTAAGTGCCAACAATCTTCCAGTCTCTTTCCCACAGTTTCCCCTGAAGGGCAATCCAGCAGCTGTGGGAAAGAGCCCTAAGCACCTTGGCACACAGAGTTACAGCAGCCGTCAGGAACGCACAGAGGAAAGTGCAGACCCGCGGAGGACGTGGTTACACAGCTCCTGCCGTGGTCACACTGAGACAAGGTTACCTCGAGTGCTCAGACCTGGGTGCTCCTCAGCCTGGTTAAACAGGATGGTGACGATGTTCTGTGTGCATTTCCTGGCATGGAAGGGCTGCTAGGACAATGCCAGTAGCAACAATCTTCTTGCCACTCACATATCCCTTTGGAAAGCTGCATAATAACTACTGTCAGAGCTTGCAGGGGCCAGACTGTTCCAAGACCTGCAGCTGAACTGGAATGGAGAGATTTAGGCTGTGCCACTGGCACCCTGCAGACTCATGAGCAAAGTCAAACAACTGTTTTATGCTTCAGGTTCCATGTCTATAAAACTGAGACATTTTTCCACGTAGGGATGTTGCAAGGATTAAGTCAATGTTTGCAAAGCACTTTTGGATTCTTAGATCAGGAAAGCTATGCAGGGGTGCAAATTATTAGCATGGTGACTGCTTTGCGCTTCTACTGACACTGGTTTTCTAGACATTTACTTTTCTAGTTTGCAATCTTGTCACCCAGCACTCAGCCTCACGCTGAGAGACACTCCCTAAAGTATATTGCCTCCCCCCATGCAGCATTCCTGACTCAACCAGGACACCACTGAATGGCGACCCGATGAGAGAGCATGCCTAAATAAGCAGGACTGGATTGGAAACTTACTGCTTAGTGGTTGCAGAATCAGAAAGCCTAGCCAGAACCAGACAGCTTCAGAGAATGCTGAAATGCTCCTCTTTATGTAAAGTTTGCCTCCAAGAACTGAAGACAGGAAACCAGTTACAAAGACAAGAGCTCCTCTCCGCCCAAGTAAAGCAGAATGAAAACCCAGTGCAACTGGGAGAAGCAAAGTGCAGACTCGCCTCCAAGCACATCCTACGTTTTGGTATTACCGTCAGAGCTTCCTCAGAAATGCTGCTCAGGTGGAGTTTGTTAATGTGCATTAACCCAGTGCTGCTCCCTGACAGGAGAAATCCGTGTGCCCTATTTACCAAGTCAGAGGAACTACAGGGGCAGTGGACTCCAGCCCTGGAAGCAGTGCCACTATTACTCATGTGCTCCAAACCGGGCACACAATGTGACAGTCTGGGGTTATCCCAGGAGGAATTCTGGAGTGACACAACTCCTCCCTCTTCCCACAAGGGAAGGGCAACCACCTGAGATGCTCAGAGTGCAGTGCTCCAGCAGGTCACCGCCAGGACAGTCCTGCCAGCCCCACCTGCCGGAGGGTTGTTCCCTACTCTGTTTGCCAGGAACCTGCCTTCATTTCCCTGCACAGCTGGAAACTGTTCAGGGCTGGATGGAATTAGCGCACGGCTACAGGGCTACCATATGTTCAGGTTTCCCTAGACTCAACCTGTCTTTCTGCCTAGAAATTGAATGCAGATAGGATCTGAGGTCTCTGTGGGTCCCTGGACAAGTGACCACCGTACATAAGGGACCAGCAGAAGCACAGGTACCTGGGAAATCCCAAACAGAAGTATGAGAGTCAGGCATGTGAACCACACCATTTGATCCTTCTTGAGAAGGGGGAGAGTGATAAACAGCAGAGACACGATGGAAAAGCTGTATCAAAGTAATATAGCTTTGAGAGACCCTCTTCTATCACTAAAACCTCATGTTCAGACACTGGGGCATGCGTGGGCAATACCTGAATTCTGGCACAATGAAATGCAACAATTACAGGTAATTTTAGCTTCAACACATGCAGTAATGCAGTGTGCTAGCACTAGGTTTCTACTCCATGCCTCAACTCACAGCAGAACAGTCAGAGTCAGCCAAGAGGCAGAAAAACATCAATTTCAGCAATGCTGCATGATCAAGGGGGCCCTTGAGGGGTGGAAAAGGTCAAGAATTCCCTTATCCCAAAGCTGGTTCTCACTGCAACTGTGGCAAATTAACTCTGCTGTCCTAATCTGTAACACGGAGATACTGCTCACCTACCACACAGGAGAGCACAGAGCTAATTACCAGGGACAACCAAAGACTCGGCCCCAGAAATTATTAAATCAAGAAATTAAATAGTGATCGAAGCAAGACTCCACAAGTGTCACTGAACTTTGACATCTGGAGCTTCCAGCCCACTGAGGCCTTGACAGCAGCAGTGTTTACCCTGACATTTAAATGTCCCCTATGGGTAACAGTTCTCTGTATCCAACAAGAGTCAATCTGCACGATTCAGGAGACTGGGAGCCTTGCCTTTCTGTCTGTCTCAGCAGCACCTATGAAGCTGATGGATCCTAAGAAACAAATAATGCACCACTGAAACGCACACTGGTATTCATACACGTCTTATTTTTCCAAGTGGTAACTGAGAATATTCGGTTACCTATGTTCAAAATGATTAGTCATGTTTCCAAAGATTAATTTACATGTTCTTTTGTTAATACGTACAAACTGATTTAATGGCTGCTTATGAACTGAGCCAACAGTCATTTTGAGAAACAGATGTCCGATGCAGTTTTAAGCTTTAAGTGTGCTTTTATTAATATCCTTAGGAGAAAAGGGGCTACACAGTCTACAGTAATAACACTAATGAATCAAAGTACTACAGCTGCCCAGCAGGGTTTTGACAGAAACCAGCTTTTTCTCAAAGGAACTTTTTTTTAGGACTCTGGGACAGTGAACAACTGGTAATATGCATGCTTAACATGTAAGTATGTGCTTTGCTGGAGCCAAAACACTGAATCAAGCCCTATCTGCAACCAAACAATGTGAGGTTTTTGCATAAGCACTGAAAACTGTAACTATACAAAGACTGGGAAATCTATGCGGAATCTTGATCCTCTACATTTTATACAAACAAATATTCAAATGTTTGAGTGTTTCTGATACTATTTGTGATGCTGAATGCAGAACAGGTTGTCTGCTTTAGACCTTGATAGATTATTGTGTGTGGGTGGTAGAGTTAGGATAAAAGAAAGGGAAGAAAGCTACTAGGAAAGCAGTTGGTGGTTGCAAATCCATGATAAATAAACAGCACATTCCTCTTCTGCACAAAGCCCTTAGAGTCTGTGTCAGACTTTAACATCCTAATGTCAGTTGGGTGCAAATTTGACAGCCTGGGGTTCTGCAGTGCTCTCTGTGGAAAGCATATTTGAAACAATTTGCCATGCCCCAACAGAGCACTTCTGTCAAGTTCCTAAAGAACTTCTAATGCACCAGTTATTCACAGGACCCTTGCAAAGAACCACGGGTTTGATATTTTATGATCTGGTGTGTACAGTGCAGGATATGATTACACACAAGCCTGCTTCCCATCAGCCAGCACCTCATAATCATTAACATATTTATCTTTGTGGTGCCTCAAGAAGATGACATTGTTATTAGTCCCATTTTATAGATTCAGAACTGAAGCTCAATAGCTAAATGACTTGCCTTTGATTACACAAGATTTACAGCAAAGGACAGACCTGAATCCCAGCCCTACCAGGCTCAAGCAGTGCAAGCAAGGATCACACCAGAAGAACTAGATCTATGTACAGAATTGTCCTTCATCTCAGGTGCTCAGAAGTCCTATGAAACAGTTATATCTGCACTGGGTTTGTGCCTTTTGTGTCTCAGCCTTTACCCCTGCAGGTACCTGGAGGGAACATGGATGTAGATACATTACTGCATGCAAAAGCTGAGCTCCTGAGTTACATTCCTGTGCAGCAGCTGGAGATGAAAGTCTCCATATCATACTCTTGTACTTATTTCACATTGAGCAACTTTGCTCAAATGCATGAGACATGCTGAGACAGTGCATTAAGGAAGGCAGAGGCATAACAAGATCTTCCTCTTCTGCTTCATCTATACCACACTGTTCTGGAAAATGTGTTGACTGATCAGTTTTAGCCACAGTAAGGGTAATCATCAGGTCTGATTTAAGTACTAGTTAGCCAGAGGTTTTAAGTAAACACTGCTTTCCAGCACAAACCACCCCTTTTGGTATGGTCAATGCATTGAACAAGTCCCATTGTATCTGCTACATGGAGAGGAGAAGCAACTGCACAAGGAGAAGACCTTTCCCAAACTCCTCTTAAAGCAGCCAGTAAGATGGAGGAAGAAAGAACTAGGACACACTGCTGTCTTAAGCTGAGATCTCCCCTATCCCTCCAATAGTACCACCACAGTAACACAGCTGATAGCTGTCTTTCCTTAACTGAAGTGCTTATGGAGAACCAGGCTACCTAGCAGTTTCCCCAGTGGTAACCACAGACCTCAGAGAAATGTATTGACCTCCTAGGAGGCAAACACTGGGAACCTGCCATTCCTACCACTCAGGCTTCAGGCAGGGTGGGTGTGCAGCTGCTGCAGGTAAGAGAGATTTGCAACAAAGAGCACTGTCACAGATACGAGGCTCTGAATTTGACCTGCCTTCCTCTGTCTCAGAACAGTTAAAAACCCAGGTAAATATTTGTGTGCTTCATTTTAGACCTCTGCTAACCTTTCACCACTCTGAATCAAGCGTCTCTTTGTTTATCTCACCCTGAGTAACGTAAAGCTCTCTTATCTAAGCAACAACAGCCTCCCAGCATTAAGGCTTACCCATCAGCTGCCTCCTTGACCTGATGTGCACCCAAAATGTTTCTGGTCACCCCCAACCACTGCGGACTCAGAGCTTACACTGGGCATGCAGATGCATGCAGGAGCCCAGCATCTGTGAGAAATCCTGCCCAGTACTTTTGAGCTCTCCAAGGCTAGGTGTGATTTGTGCAAATCACATGGTGTAATTTTATATTCTTTTCAGTGGGGCCAGTGGGACCAACCAATGGTCCAATGTAACCAACCTGCAGGCAGAGAAATACTACTCAAAACCTGAGTCAGATCAGAATTTGGCTCCATGTAATTACTATATCACAAAAGTAAGATTATTCCTAAAGCAATAATAAAGTCACTTGAGATTTTTTAATATAAGCACCTATATCTCATATTACATACTAGTAAAAAGCATCAGCAATTGACACATAATGCTTCCCCCAAAGGCAACTCATCAACATTCATATATCAGGCAAATCAGAAGTCACCCACAAAATGGAATAAGAAAGGACAACAACAAGAAATATTTTTCTCATTCAATGTTTGAATCAAGAATGAAACAGGAATTGAAACAGAGCAGGGTGCTGTCCCTGCTGGCACTACAGGGAAGCACTGTTTTCATGATGATCTTTACTCTTGAGAGCAGAAGGCACAAATGTTCATCAGAGACTAAGAAACCAAAGGAAATACCAAGATGAAAGAGTGCAGCAAAGATGCATGTCTTTCTGTATCATTCAGACGAAAACATTAAAATTGATGGGAAGACACTGAACTAGCACCTGAAGTCTAAGAGGGGAAGGGGAGAAACCCAGAAAGACAGAAGTGCAGATACTACAGATGGCTTGAAACCACAGGTAATTTCCTATACATTCACTTAAGTCAAAAGTTACAAGAGGTATCTACAGGCCCACCTAGTCCCACTTAAATCACCTGTTAGACTACTGCTATTAGAGACCCAGGTGTTACTGGCATGTAATTACTGACAGAACCCACCTGTTTAAGCAAGGCAAGATCAAAGTCACTTAAAAAGAAAAAAAATCAACATTTTAACCAAAAGGTTTATAATTATGACCTTGAAAACAAAATACTCAGGAAAAATTATCAGCAGTCACCTATGCCACCTAGCTCTGGACACCACAGCACCTTTCAGCACAGTACTTTTTATAGAGATCAGTCCAGTCTGAATTAAAACACTGTAGAGCATGAACAGCAGGTTCTACAGAACAGTCAGAGCCACTCTGCATTACCAAGGTTTGTCCAAAACACCTCTGAAGAGCTGCCCTCCTGAGCACTAGTCCATCAATCCAACCTGAACAATTCTTCTCCCTCTATCTTTGCACTTTGCAAGTATTCACTGCCAGCTTCCTCTCCCCTTGCCAAGTCTTTCCCCACCCAGCTTTAGCTTTTTTTTCCATGCTGAGCTCTTTAACCTTCCTCTTCCACCATCTGAATGTGCAGGGTGAAACTCACGGTGCTCGGTCGAGGTTCAACCCATTCTGTCTTTGTGCATTGATTGGAGGTATGACAGGTTTGCTGTTAATCTCAAGCCCTCTCCGCAAAGTCTCCCTGATTTGCTCTGTATCTGCAAAGAGAATTTTTTTAACATGATTTAGAATCCCCAGAAATAACACAGACACAAGAAGATATCAGGTGTGTTTCATCTAAACTCTTCCCCTTCAGAAAGAAGTGGAAATATGTTACAGGGTAACACTTTACTGCACTTCCTTAGAAGTTATTTCACTTTATAATGTCAGCCTGCATTCCCTTGTTTGGGCTTCATTGTTATGGCAGGCAAGGAGAGCTGAAATCTTTGGTACTGAGTCCTCCTGATGAAGAAATTCTGAGTAGTTTTGTAAATTTTCATAAATGAGGTGTTTGTTGGTTCTGTAACTCTCATAGAACCTCCTGACACTTCCAAGCCTTTGTACTGGAAATAATTTTTCCTATTAGGCATAACAGGAATTTGTTCCTTTAACAAACGAATGTATGAAGGCTTCCAAGTTTTTTTGCAATTGGCTTTGGAAATCTGTTGATTAATTTACAACAAGATTCACAAAGGAAGGGATTTTTATGCAGGGCAACCTTTAGCCTCAAGCTCATATCTGAAAATAAGCTGCAAATTATGCAGTTCAGATGCAGTCTTTTTACTTCTGCCTTTTTCTGAAATGTCTACTGGCCAAATACTTTCAATAGGAAGCTTTCCTGCCTTTCTTAGAAGTTTCCTCATCTTTTTATGAGAAATGTGAGAATTTAGGTAGAGAACAAAACCCACAAATTATTGCAAAATCTTTTGAAGGATATACAGATTTCATCATGTATACCTCTCTTGGGCTTTTCGTTTCAGGGCTAAGGCAAAACACCATTTTTAGATCCAGCACAGTTAAAAATATTTGCAGGGAAGCCATAAGAAACACTGTATGCATTTAACTAATTTTTACCATGGATTTAAGAACAAGTAACATGCCATTCCCGTAGAAACCATTGTTAATTCCAGGAAATCTCAAGCCCTCAAATTTTATGTTTCTTCACCCATTTGAAAGGCAATATGCATTATTTCAAGCCTGTGTAATGACTATGACATCTGTACCCTGAGAAGGCATCTCACTGCGAAGGGGAACTCCATGATTTTTTATTTCTTCTTTCCAGAGTTCCGTATTTGCATGAATTCCTTGAGTTCAGCTGCAGCAATGTGCAGCATCAGTCCAACTTGCCTCCCAAGAAGGGACAGTGTTAATAAGGAAACACAGCCTGGGAAAATACAATTGCTTCACCTTGCACATGTTTACAGTCCTGGTTTCAGCAAGTGCTCAGTTTAACTTTGCGGATTCAAATTACAATTTGCCTAAAAACTGAAAGAAACATTTAGACAAAACAATGCCGAGATCTCTTTTCCTCCCTCCTGCCTTCCTCAAACAGGCCACACCAAAATCCATTTTGCTCCCCTGAGACACTCTGAGTCTCCCAATGGCTGTGGTGTTTGCCATGTGGTGTTTGTCATGAAGATGCTACATGACTCAGTGCATTGCCCAGACCCACCAGAACAGAAGCAGAAAGGCCATGACAGTGACTTGGCCCAGGACCTCTTACCTTTCCCAGAGAGCCGCCGAGGCTGGGTCCCAATGCAAATGCTCCTGCTGTCTTCATCATCCTCTGGTGGCCGGCTCAGGTCATCCCAGGCACATTTGGCACTCACTCCACTCAGGTTTGAGCCATCTGTCTCAATCCCTTTGTCGACTCTCTCCTGCTTGAAAAGATCCAAAACACCAAGACTTTTTTTGGGCATGGCTTGAGCCTGAATTGGAACCCACCATGGTGCAGTCCAACCTTCAGCAGCTCCTCCAGATCCCCCTTTACGGACAATTTCTACTCTCTGGCCCCCATGCTTTGCTGTGTCAGCAAACAGCAACTGCACGTCGAGCCAAATCAGGGAGCCACTCTGAACTAAACAAACCTTTTCCGTAGCAGGTTGGTCTGAAATCCCACCCTGTCCCCACTGCTTCACTACATGGCCCTGGCAGGCACAAAGCAGGGAGAGAGAAAGGTGGAAATCAATGGCCTGGGGTGTGCAGGGTTGCTTCTTTCAGTGTTAACGGATTTACACCAGCTTGAAGTATTTAAGACACAAAGCACAAGCTCGGCAGTCAATCAATGTCAATGATAACAATCCCCTGAATAACTAAAGCTCTCTTTCCAACCTTACTAAGGAGTCCCACAATGAAAACAGCTCATGGAGAGACTCATCACTCAAAAGAGTTCTTCATTTGCGAACAGCCCAGAGAATCCCCGCTTTCCAATACGCTGGGGTGTCCCATAAAGGACAAAAACGCAAGTTTGGACGTGCAAGGAGACACAGGTCTGTTCCCAATGTCAAAGCTTTTGCATAGCTTTCTCTATTGGCAAATAAACAAACTCCCTCCCTTGCAAGCTGGACTTTCCCAGCACGTAACCAGTGCTTGGGTCTCAGAAGGTGTCACACACCAATCATAAGCAGCTGGATGCTCTCAGACACTAAGCATTTTCTCAAGGACATGTGCATCTGTTGCCAGCAAGACTGGCCTAAGCCACAGCAAAAACTTCCACAGGAAGTTCCACCTGCTTGGGCACGGGCATCAGTCTGAATTTCCACCTGTGACCCACAAGGGGGTAATGTTGAGCTGAACAAACTCGGGGCTGCACTACACCGAGGAAGGGCTCTTACTGCTGGCACCTCTTGCCTGGCACCAAACCAGTCGGGCTCGCTTCCCCCTTTTCTGAAGGGGTGTTGCCTCTGGTACTGCTCAGTGGCACCAGTAAGGTCTGCACCTCTCTGCATACATCTGGGTCACCTCAAAACGCAGGCAGTCCCAAGAAACTTCGAAGATTTGAGGAGAGAGCCGAGTGGTGTTATACACAACGGGAGAGGATCTCTGCACTTAACACATGTTAAGTACCCTCTGGTTTAACATTGCTGCTGAAGACGAGAGATTGTGCGAACATTTTGATCTTTGCAAAATCTGTCCCCAAGAAACAGTTACCAGAATAAACCTACATTCGTCCCTCCCCTTGCCCAGCTGTGCACGCTGCACCCTGGGAAGAGAATTGCCTGTTCTTGTGACCATTCAAGAGAGGATTTGAGCAGCTCAAAGATAAGCACAAGCATTCAGGGTGGGGTTGCACAGCGGTTTAAGTTGATGTAATTTGCAGTGACTGCAGTCCCACCCTCCTCCATGTGCTCCTACCCCTTCCCTTGAGCCAACTCCTTTTTTTTTTTATCTGGATCACCTCCCAAAACCCACTCTTTGGCCCAAAAGTTGAGGCAGGAGTCTGTGGCTGAGGGCAGGACCAGAGCAGTCTTGACTTAGACTTAAGCATTCAAGAGACAGCCTTTCTTCTGTCTCTTTCTCTTTGTTAGGATCTTCCTCCAGCGTCAGGGGAAACTGGCTTCTTGAAAACATAATAGGAAAATCTGAGAAATAATAAATCTGCTGAGATTTTCTTTTGTTTTATCCTAAACATAAAATTAGTTGTGTCACCCAGAAATAGAAGCTGTGGAAAAAGAAATAAAAATACATCCGTTCCTACATAGGCAGACAATGCTCTAAGTGAGATTTAGCACGTGGCTCCTTTGGGAGCCCTCCATGGTGCTCTGTGAGGACCCAAATCAACTGGCATGGGGAGGTGTAACTTGTCAGCAAAGTTATTTTTTATCCCAGTCATTGGGGAAGCATGGGAGAGCCACCAAACCTGCTCTTGAGCAGGGAGAAGAGGCCAGAGGGCTGTGAGGCTCTGGTGGGACCTGCTCCCCCATCCCTGCAGCCAGGGCCCCACTCCCAGCCAGGCCCTGCGGACAGAGTGCACAGCCTCGGGGAGCGGGAAAGGACTCTCATCTGCAGCTCAGCTGGCTTGCAGAGCACTTCCTCAGGGGAAGAAGTGCTGCTTTGTTGGCATCCCTTGGAGATCAAGGGGAGCTGATGGAAACGAGCTGGCTTAAGGCAGCCTAATTTGCATGCCTGTTTCATAACGTTTACAAGTATTGATGTTAAAGGGGGAAAAGTCCAAAAAACCCCAACCAGTGTAGACTCATCGCTCTGGCAATGCACAGTTCTACCCCACCTTTAGCCAGCAAGGATTTGCCTGGACTGAGGGGCTCTTTTTCTTCCCTTGAAAGGGCAGCTTGAACAGGAGGTTGGAGGAACCCAGGGCAAAGGAGGTTCAGCTCTTTCCTTCTTTAAAGAAAGGATGTTTCTGTCCCATTTTCCTCTCAGCATGT
This sequence comes from Corvus cornix cornix, assembly GCF_000738735.6. NCBI lineage: Eukaryota > Metazoa > Chordata > Aves > Passeriformes > Corvidae > Corvus > Corvus cornix. Next base: position 12,852,886 of record NC_046336.1, read on the forward strand.
GGGAGGGATGCTCTGAGGCTCTTATAAGTCATTGATCCCTTTTTAAACGAGCCAGAGCACTGCAGTGTGACCCGCAGAGCAGCAACCACAACTCAGGAAATTCAAATCAGCTTTATTCTCTTCTGAGATATCTGCTAAACAGAAGCAAAGCACTGAGAATCAGCACAGAGCTGGGGACCGACAGGGATTGTTTGACAGTGCTGCCAGGGAAATCTGAATGGCCTACAGGGAAGCCTGGCTGAACAGAGAACAACCAGCGTTGCCACAGCGTTAATTGCCGACATCCTGGGATGACATCTTAGTTGGGATCCATTCTCAGCAACTCCGAACAGAAAGTACAGCTGCTGCTGCCAGGGCTGGGTTTAGGCCTCAACCAATTCCCACAAGAGACAATGCAGCCTCCAAACAAGCTCTGCCTGCTTCCCAGGCAGACAACATGCTTGCTGGCTCCCAGGAAAGTTGTCCAGTTTCTCTGCCTGTTCCCTCCCTCCCCTCCACCTCTCTTCCACTGCTGCCTTTCTGGTTTCACACACCCTGTACCAACACCAAGTAAAGGACACTTCATCCTTTCCCCACTAATAAGAGCAAGAGGCACATGACAGGGCTGAAGCCAGCCTGGCACAGCCTTGCTCTCTGTGCTCAGCAGAGGCTCTTTGTGGGACTCAGGGCGGGTTTTGCTCTGTGAATCCCTGGGGGCTGCAGCAGCAGAGCAGGAGGAAGGTGCACACACACACCTGCCCATACACACTTCTGCAAGGGCAAGAGAGAACAGAAACAGGAACGTGTTCAATGTGAGGAAGTCCGGAAGGATCACAGACGTAGCAGCTTTCAGCAGCAGGACACACTGGTGAGGCAGAGGTACTCTTTTATTTGCCTTAACTTGCCTTGGCTGACTCAGATTCCAGTAAGCTGAGCTATTTTTCATTTACAGTAAATTGAAGAAAACCCTGTTATCATTAGGAATCACCAGTGTGCAGACAACAGAAACACCTCCAGGAGGGGAGAGGGCAAAGTTCTGGAAATCCTAAAAACTTTATGGGACTTTCAGTTGTATTAGCTCCCACACTGTAGAACATTTGTGGAACATTTTTTTGTGTTTCTCAGACTGGGGTTATTTTGGATGAACAAATCCTTAAAACCAGTAAAAGTAGAATTTGGTTTTGTTCTTAAGCTTTCAAAGTAAAAGATGCTGTGAGGCAACTGAGAGTAATCAGATGCAGACATGCAGACCATAAGCAAATGCTTGTACAAAACATGCACATTTGCACGTGCCCTACCAGGCTGAGCCTTAAGTTCTCTGTTAAAGGCAAATACTCAGTGATTCACTGAAACACAGCCAGCACCACACTGGATTTGCTGGGGACCCATGTACTCCAGCACTGCTGAAGGGATTGCAGAACTGTCTCCCAAAGGCATGGATCAGAAGAAGTCCATAGTACAGTAACCTCTTCCATAGAGGTCCTATTCTTATCTTTAAATTTCAGAAATTAAATTGAACTCTGGAGAAGGTTTAGTATATCTTCCTACACAGATTACTAATAACTGCATGTGATACTTTTGGGTTCCCATCATTTCTCAGTCCACACTAACTACTTGGCCTCAAGTGACATCCTTGACAGGAATGAGCTACACCGTCACATTTGCTGTGAAAAAATAGTACTTAGTTGCTTTTGAGCTTTCTGCATGTTATATCTCCTTATGCTTGCATATAAAAGAAAGGAGGAATTCCCTGGTGTGCCATTTCTAAATCTTGTATTGTTCCATGTCTTTCATCTTTTTTTTTTCCTCCTTTCTAAAACAGCCAGTCTAAATTTTACCAATTTGTCTCATATAGGAGATTCTGTTTTCCTGGTCTCCCTTCTCTATCTTTCTTCCTAGAGCTGCCATTCACCTGGGGCTGGACATGTACCCTCTTGAACCACCTCTAAGAGGGCAAAGAGTTTCTAAGACTTTTCCAGGATTATTACAAACATTAAGAAGATCCAAGCACCTTTACAGAAGATATTAGAACTATTGTATAACATGAAACCAATTTTCCTTGGCTACTACAAGAGACATGACATTTTATAAACTAAAGACATACTTGCAGATGTGGGTCAATCTCAAATATGGTCTCTCCTCTTCGCATGTCTGTTATCAACCAGGGGCCTCCAGCTCTACAAAGAAAGACAGGTAATGAACCAAACAAACCCTTTAGTTAGAACTCCCCAGCAGGGTCCTCAGAGTGGACCTGTACTGTAAGAAAGCACAAGATAAGGGTTTAAAATAAGCCTAGAAACCCCTCTATGCTGTGTATACATTCCATAGCATGCATTTGCTCTTTATATTTTCCAAATAAATAAATAGTAAAAGCCCTCCATGACCTAGCAGTTAATCTGCTCAGTGTCTAGCACCACCCAGACATGCAGAGCAGTCAGGACTGACACAGGCTGTTATCCCCTGTGCAGGCCCCCTTGCTCACACAATACTGAGATGGGTTTTAATCTTACAGGAAACAAACTGGGACTGAGAAGTCCAGTGTAGCCTGCGTCTAAGAAAGATGGGCAAGGCATAGAGTCAAGATTTATTCCTCTATTACATATCTAAGAACAGAGCAGGGTCCCAGTGGGACTGCACTTTTTGCCAAGATTGGCAGTCATGTTCAGTACCACAAAGAGCTTATTGCTCTGATAAATACTATCACAGCAGACATTTTGCTCAGTTGGTACTTAATGGCCAAGCACTCAGATGGTTCAGGGAAATCTTTGTTGTCATTAGCAATAAAAGTTGGAAGGCTCAAGGTGTTTCCCAACAAAGGTGATAGAAAACAGATTACTGTGAAGATGAAATACTCAGAGACTTCACTTTGGGTCACAGTGCAGCCAGACTGCAGAAGTCAGCCTTAGATGGTGCTTTTCATTTGAAGTAAAAACTGAAGTCTTTTGGAACTGCCATAAAAAAAAATCATTTTTTTCATGAGATACTTTGTTATTGCAGTCAAAAGCCCCCTCCTCTGGCCTAGTCTGTGTTAGTCTCCTGAAACACTTAAGAGTGGAAGCAAAAAAAGTTAATATTTTACAGGTTTTCAGATGCATGGATAGCCACTCTTTTTTTCACGTCACTTTGGAAGCTGTGAATTATTAACTGCAGAGGTGTGACCTGCCACAGTTCCTCACTGGGATGCAAGAGACTTTTACCCTGATTCCACATCAATGGCTTAGTAGTTTGCAGCTTTGCCTTCAAATCATGAACATTTGGGTTTCCTTGGAAAGGTGCTTATACCACAGCACAAAAGCCAAAAACCAACATGAGAATAGACTGAGGAAAGAAGTGCTGTATCTGCACTGACTTAGGGAACCAAGGGAGCTGCAGGCAGTGTTTATTGTCTCAGGGACCCAAAAACAGCTGGACAAATTCACTCTACTCCAGAGCATGTGCATGAACTATCTGCACTTGTGTCTAAAAGGGAAAAGTTCAAGTTAAAGAAGTCCAGCTCTTCCAAATAATCAATCAATTCAAGGCTATTGTGACACTAGAGAGTGTACTATTCTTACCAGAAACAAATATTCAGAACTATTTTGCTTATAAAAGTAAGTCTTTTGAGTTACATTCACATGGCAATAACTTCCACTGAATTTAAAAATGTTTAAACAAAATACCTGCAAGCCAAAAAAGATTTAGCTGCACCCTGGCAGCAAAGAAAGCATCAACATATCAGTTAACATTTAAAACCCATCTCTTCCTCAACCCAACATCATCCTTGTTATTTCTCCCATGGCAAAACGATGAACTTCACTTTCACAAACGCTCCTCCTGCTGGCAAACTGGCCCACCAAGAGTGGGCTCAATTTGAGAGTGACTTTCTCACTTTCAGACAGCTTTGTAAGCCAGACCCTCTCTCCTTTCTTTCTTTGAACTAAACAGCGAGGTCACCAGTAACAGTTATCCCAGGAAGAACCAATGAGAAAACCCTGCAGGCATGAGAGGAAGGAAATTAAGCTTTCAAGACCTCATTCTCTTTCACCCTGAACATGTGGCCTTCCACATGCATTAATTTGCCATCTAAGTGTCTGTGCGTGAGAACAGATTTGCATTGAATTCCCATCTCTTGCTACAGCACAGATTAAATAAGTTCCAACAGCAAGTTAAAGATTGTTAATAAAAATAAACAACTGAATTGTTCTCTATGGAAATGCTCTCCTATATGAGTTATATGAACACTTACACCGGGACAGTCCGAAGCAGTTCCAAGATCCCTTGACCATTCCACTGCTGAGCTGCATGCAGTTCCTCAGTGCAAACCCCAACAATCTGGAAAAAATAACACCAAAGATACTAAACTGGGTGGGAACCATGCAAGAACTATGGAGAAAATGTGCCACGTGGTACAGTGCAGATACAGAGAAGCACCATTTCTTTAATCTAACTAGATGAGCCTGGGACAACAGTGGGATCCTCCTGCAAGACCTTGTGCTCTCTCTCTCTCTCCACTTACAGTGTGAAGCACCCTGGTCAAGTAAGATTTCATCTTGTACAGAGAGTGTGAATTTAACTATGAGGAGGGTCTGGTGGCAAATCAGGGTTTATACACTAGTCTACCCTGACTTTTCAATCAAGTCCACACAGACAGGACTGAGCAAGACAGGTTAGGGTCTGAGCACATAGAAACACTGCTCTGTCAGCTGACTGCTAGGGGCAAATGCAATACTGCACAAGCAATCTCAACCAGGCAAGCGACTTGCTGCCACAAGGGATTGCTTTGGTGCTCATAAAATCCTTGACCAACTCAGCTTGCTGACTGGTTACATCTTACCCAGCACCATAAAGTAAAGCTGCTTACACACCACATAATCCACTTGTCAGTGCAGGCAACTGCAGACTTCTGCCTTCTTGTATAAGGCAGGATGTGTTTGCTTTTCAGGATAGGAGCTGCCGCACTGAGCAATACCAGATGTCTCTCTAACAGCAGCTGAGATCAGCTGCTTCAAATGAAGGGGTGAAACACCCTTCAGCTGATAGTGGAAGGCAGTTTCTTCCTGCTGTGTCAACCACTGGCTTGTGCCTTCGAGCACAATGATTCACTCTAAGATGAAAAATAATTTTAGCCATGGCCTTCTATTTTCTTCCTCAATACTCTTAAGTCTTTTCCAACAGCACTGAAATTTTGGTCAAAATCTGTTCAACTGATGTTTTATCAGAAAAGACGAAAACTGAAAACTAAGTTCTGAAGAGCAGCAAGCAGAAGTGAAGGATGTGCCTCTGCTGCAAGCACATATATGCACTGATAGACAACTGCGTGGAAAACCCTCATGTCAGCACGTACCCAGTTCTGCACACCCTACCTCTCCTGCCCCTTGCAGAGCTCACTTTCTCAGGACCCAGCCCTTGGAGGTGCACTTCATCCCCACCCATCTTCCAGGCTTCCTCCATCAACAGCCTGAATCATCCTTGCTTCAGGACACCCCTCCCTGGGCCTTCACTCACTAATTACATACAAACAGCAAGACTCTAAACAGGAAATTATTTTGTGTTCCTTCTTTGCTTTTTGTAATCATTTATCCTCATGGGTCAAAATAAATCCGTAACAACAAGCATCAAACAAGGCGAAAAACCAAGTCAGCTGTATGTGTTGTGGAAGATTAGAGGCCAAGGGCCTCAGGATGCAGCAAGTTGACTGTTCTTTGATTCAGGATAGCTGGGCACTAAGGAAGAGATGAGGACTAATGCAGTACTAGCTGGAGAGTCAGCCAGGAATTACCCTGCTTAGCTTGGCTCTTTGTCTCTCCTTCCATGTCCCACAACTCACCTTGCACTAATTAATTCCACACCCACCTCGTTTTTGTTGATAAAACACAGACATTTAGGCACCTCAGAAAAGTCTCTGCCCTTGCACAGCAGTTGCCGTGTGCAGGTTTGTGGTAACAGAACTTCCTTTTACATGTTACAACTACAGTCAAAGACAAACGGGAGCAACTAGAAGCTTAAATTGCAAAATACAGACACTTGCATTTTCCCACAGGATGGAAGATTTTCCACGGAGCATGGAGAAATCAGCAGCTGGCATAAACTATGCCAGCTCTTCCACTAAGGTTATTAGCCAAATATGCAATTTTAAAATATCCAAAGCAGCCCATATCTAAGAGGCATCGCTGAGAAGGACTTTGGGAAAGCAAGCAAACCTGTTTGGCCACAGAAGCTCCCCACATTGAAGAGCAGAGTTAAATCACAAGGGATATTTTTAATGTTTCTTTTGCAAAGCAAACCCAAACCTTTCCTAAACAGTAGATCAATACAGGAAAACTCAGCCTCTAAATGATCTTTTTGTGAGTGCTGCAAGCTACATTTCTGCCATTAAGAACTGCTAAAACAGCTCCAAGTCCTGCTCCAAACTCTTCTCTTCCTGGCATTCAAACCAGTGGATCACTTACTGATATTACCATAGAATTAATTTTAATTTGTCTTTACATTAACTTTTAAAAGTGTTTCTCTCAACGTTTTTTCCTATGCTCATGTTTGAAATTGAAGACAGGATAATCTGAGTTACACAGCTAAATGCAATGTTAGCTGCACTCCATGCCCAGGAGGTGGCAGTCGGACCCACTGTGGCTGGGCCGTACCTGTAGGAAAGTAACGACCCCAAAAGGAGTCTGCACCGGCTGCATCTGGGGGTCTTCTGTCAGTAACATGTGCTGGATTCGAGATTCGCTGTTGTCCAAAGGGCTGTGCCACGACACATGGTCACCGCTGCAAAAGGTGTTTTCTGCAAGGACAAGAAGCAAGAAATATTTAGTCTGTGAAGTCTGCTGGAACATTCCTTCTGTTGGCAGCTGCTCCTGACTGCTGCCAGGCAGGGACCTCCAGCCTGGACAGGGACAGTCACTGGTCACTGTTCACAGTGACTGCCCCTGGCCAGCTCTGCTGAGCCTCTGAGCCACCTGAAGCAGGAATGGAGTCTCATTGAGTCATCTGAATTCAAGCACTGATTTCAAAATTGCCCTCTCTTGAGTCCTGTGGCAAAAACCACTATCCTACTTTGATACTAAGCCCAACACGGAAATACCAACAAATAAAATTAGCCTGTTTCTCATTTACTATTAGTCTCCTTTTGTGGGAGGGCACAGAAAGTCAGTAGGCCATACTGAGTGCCCATTGCCACAGCAATTCACACACTAATTTGCCAAAGAGAAAATACCCTGAAATTTGAATTAAACATGAAAACTACCCTGCTTTATCAAATAAAAATTCTGCTGCCCAACTTGTGATAGCGTAAGTCAAAATCACTGTCTCTCCCAGTTGTCTGGGCGGATCTGGTGAAGAATTATAATTAATATGTTTCTTCTTTCCCAAACAATGAGAAAGCCAGTAGGCTATAAATTTCATTCTATGTCAGAATAGACTGCATCAAAACAAGGCAGGCATTCCTTTCTTTTCCTCCCCTCCTACTTAGAAAGACAAAACCCCCAGATAATCCCATGTTCCACAGCTAGTGCATGCCAGAAGGCACACCAGAACCCATCTGTCTGATGCTCCCCCATCGCAGGAAAGGCTAATGCTTGCTTTCTGAGCAAACTAGAAGTAAAACAACCAGCCATGACCATGTTCACAGCAATTAAAGCACGCTCCATTTGCATGCGGCTCCTGGAGCATGTGTGGTAATGCTGCCTGGCTGACCGCCTTTATCTTAGGTCCTGTGCTTGTCCAAGCAGAGCTTTACTGCACATACAAATAAACAACCTGGAATCCACATTCTGCCCTCTGAGATAGGTGTAGTGCCCCAGGGATGAACTGAGGACTGCCTGCCTGCTTCCAAAGTCAGTCACGGGCCCAGCACCCCTCTCCTTGACCAAGCTCATCCATGAAGGCAGTCTGGGCTACTGTCCTCACTGTGGTCTCTCCCAAGGCCACACTTAGAACACAGCAGGAAAGGAGGCCTTGCCCACTGGAGGAGGACTAGGAATTCCACTGCAGACTGAAAAACGTTAGTGGTTACTTGAGTTGCTGTCTGTCGAGACTGGAGCATCTCCCATGCTACAGGAGCAGGATCCAATTCAGAGAGGTGGTCCTGGATATCTTCACCTAACCTTCCCACGTCACCTTCCAAACACACCGTAACAGGACACCTCTTAAATATCTACAGGGCTAAGAGATGAACATGGCAGCTTCTGCAACAGCAAGAGGAAAACTTTTTCAATTGCTAGTAATTACAGCTTATTCCCAGTCACATTATACAACAACACTGAGGAATTGGGTGCTTGCACACCTGATTGCAACCACTGTACATCAGGACCACCATGATAGCGAGCACGGACTCATGCAAGGGCAGCAAGGGCAGGATGCTTCGAGGGAGCCCTCAGCAGCAGGCAGGTAAACTAATGAGAGTTCCCTCAGAGTTGCTGTGGTTAAAAATACTTGCAGTCCTCCCCTGCTGGCCCGCTCCTGGTGTGATGTTGGGCAACTCGGAGCGTCTCCACTGGGTGTCCCCATTGGTGTGGGTTTGAACATTTATTATACGTTTTTTCAGATGAATTTCCTGGACAGCTCATTTGATTAAGAATTAAAATAAACTCTAAATACCATAAGGAACTTAGCCTGAAAAACGAGGCATGTAACAGAAGTGCTGTGATAAGTAAGGGAATGTTTTCCTTAGTTAAAATTAGGAAAGAAAGAAAACATAGTGAATGCAAGTTGCTTCAAAGAGTTTATCGTCATGTACACTAAATTACACGCTTCCAGCTCTGTGACTGAAAGGACTGGTTCAAATATTACTTTACTTTCAGAGCTGAGGAAATATAAGCAGACAAATGAAAAATGATTTGTTTTTTTAGTATCAAAATGTGGTTAAAGAAACGGCACTTAGAATGTTGGTAGGGATATCTTGTGATATTTTCCAAGTTAGACAAAATGTGGCTGATTAATTTTTTTAAAATGATAAAAGCCTCTCAGTCACAGTTATCAGGAATGAAACAAAGCCACAAAGAGCTTATTCTTGGGCCCTGTCTTTATACCACAACATTTTGCCCATCAAATGCTCACACAATTCTATGCTGATCGATCGCTGCGTTTCACTGTTGGTGCTGCTTCTCCTGGGAAAGCCCGGCCCGTTTAGAGCAGGTTTTCAAATGCAAATGTCTCTGCTGGAAACCCACCTGTTTATGTCCATGTGAACACTGGACACTTACAAAATCTCCCTCACCCTTGCATACACACGAACACTACAAAATTCACACTGACTACTCAATTAAATCACACAAAAAATTTTCTGCAAATAACACGAAGCCAAATTAAAACCTGTGGGAGTTCAAGAAATTTGCAATTACACCCTGAAACCCAGCTTTCCACTTGCTGCATTGTCACCCATGTGGGATAGAAGACTAGCTCTTGTACAGAGACCATTGCAGCACTGAGAACAGCCTGAATTACATGACTTGTAGCCACAGAAACTAAGAAATTACTGAAACAAAGGACTAGATAACCACTTTCTATTGCCTTATGCTGCAAAGAGGGAGAGTATCCTCCCTTCCCACCTTTCACACTCATGTTTGCAAAACAGGACAGGGACGAGAACACCACAACTGGATAAGCCTCGTTTCCTTAGGTGACCACAGCAAAACCAAGAGACATCAGAAAAAGTTCCAGGACATGACCAGGGAATTGTCAAATCCATAGGACAGGTGGCAAAGCACAGAAATGTTCTAGCCACCAACAGGAGAAATGAAAAGCAAATATGTTAAAAAGTTAAATCCAAATTATTTTAGCCTATGGATAAATCAGCAAATCCTCAAGAGTAAACTAAGGCTCTGATACTGCACACAAGCTGACTGCTGCTGAATACTTCTGCCTCGTGGTAAACCTGAGGTGATTACATGTTCCCTCCACGACAGGATGAGCTAAGGTACCCAATCTGCCCCAGGATGAATTCATACCCTTCAGCAGTTACCATGGGAACATGGGATATGTTGTAAATACCTTGCTCAAGGTATCCTCTGGGACTCTTGCACCCTTCCTGCTTGGAAGGGGCACCAACTAACAAGCCTTAAACTTAACACAGCAAGGTGACTCATACTCACAATTTTGAAACTGGTTCTTTTCCTGCAAGTTTGTGTTTTAACAAAAAACACTGACTTTTCTTTCTTTCTGTTGGGGAATGCTGATTCCATGAAATCCAACTGCTTCATAGGGAGGTATTGATTTCATAAGAACTCAACAAGGAAATCATTAAAACATTTCAATTCAAACTTAGTATTTTAGTTCATAATTTATAATAGCAAATCTGAAGCCTCTCTCTAGCTTTACAAAAATGAAAAGTCTCTAAATCTGCCATAGACCAGCTCTTGTACTATTCTATTATGCAAAAGCAGCAGTTATACCAGACCACTCTGTTAAGCCACCCATATTTTGAAGTCTTTAAAACGTCATTATCAATTTTCTTTTACAGCTCACATAAAGCAGGTGAGGTTCCTTCATGCAGCAACAGTCATAATTCAGCTGCACAATCTCTCCTAACTTTACTATCCAACTGCTCTATAATAAGAACTGGGGAAATAACTCAGAGGGAACCATTCCACTGTAGACTAGTAAATTTTCTTTGTCTAACTTTGCTCATGTATTTTCTTGGAGTGCATTCTCCTTCCCTCCTTTAATTTGACTAAATACAGCTGATGCCTAAAGAAATAAAACCAAGTAATATTCTTGGCCTCAGGATGTTTTATAAACAGTATAATGCATGCAATCTACGCTCAAGTGGTGTTACCTAGCTCTAGAGAGAAACACAGATTACTTCCCACTGTATTTTCAATTTCTTTTTTAAACCTGCCAGCTTTCCATATATGGGATCCTGCTAGGAGTCTTTACTCCCTTAATTGCCACAGAGAATAAATTGAAGAGGACAGCAAACTTAGAGGAGTACTAGGAGCTGAGAGAGAGCTCCATCCTAAAGGCAGCCCCAGGCTGAAAGTGAGTCAGGGAACATCTCCAGTGATGGCTGCCCTGCACCCAGGCGAACACTCTTTGGGCATCTGGGAGTCGAATATCTTCTCTCGAATGTGCATTGGCAACTTAAGGAGGAAAACAAAGAGCTGATGCTGTTCCACCAGTAAGGAGACAGCAAGGCAACTTGAAGCCTTTCTCCTGTCCATGCACGGCTTGGCACACAGTCCCCAGCCTGTGTGCCTCCACGGCAGTTCAAACTGCACCACCCTGGTTCATCCAGAGGCCAGAAACTTGCCCCTTCTGACATGGTTATGCCATGTAATTCTTGAGATAAATTTTGAAATTAGAAGAACAGATTTGCAGCCTGACCATTCCTCTGTACCTCTTCTAAGACACCTCCTCCTTCTAAATGCCAGCTAAAATCAGCAACAGAGGGGTTAAACTGTGCTGAGTAATCAGCCAGATAAATCCACCTGGACAGTGTGTTACAGGTTAGAAGCTGATACTGCATAGAGTGGGGGAAGCCCTAAGTACACTAACTACTACATGTGCTTGGTTTTGGGAAACAGCCGCTCTAGACTCATATCCTTCAAGAGCATGTTTCTGTTCCTCCTGTTTCTGGGGAAAGCCAGGCCATCATTACATGGTCACTTTATTTGGGGGCATGTGCAAGATGATGTTGAAAGAAACAGTCCTGCTTGTCCCCTGCGAAAGCAGGGCTATCTGGATCACCTCCTCGGAGCAGTGATGTGGCTTAGCTGTGTTAGTACAATGCTTGGCAATTCTCTGCTACCTTGCTCTAAAAAAAAAAGAAAAATCCAACAAAAAACCTCCCAAACAAACAAACAAACAACATCAACAAAATCAGAAAATTTGCATCAGCGTGTGGCACTGGGGATGCTGCACACAAAGCAGATGACCATGTCCCTCACACGAGCCAGACTTACATTATCTGCATCACTCAGCAGTGTGAAAACTGGCTGCTCTAAGGGCAACAAACCTGCATTTTGTACTCGACTCAGAGATCTCAGCTAAACTGCAGGCATCGAGTCACAGATGTCAGCCTGCGTAACTCAGAGAAACTGTGTATTTGAGGGCAAAGAAGGATTTTAACTCCATGACTTATGGGTGCAGGAATGTTAAAAAGGCCCCCAGTGAGTTCCTGACCAGCATGACAGTGATGCAGCCAGACATTTAAATTGAATGCAGCTTATCCAATACTTACAGAAACAACATAATTTATTGCATTGCCATTACCCCATGCATGGTCTGTATAATTTATTATATAAATGCATTTTCTCCAACACATTTTTAATATTCAGTCTGGCTTTGTTAAAAAAAGTAATCTGGCAATCTGTCACAAGTAAGATTTGATGCTGTTTTTCAGTACCATTTTGCAGACCGAACAGCTAGAATTAATTGAGAGAAACTAAAGGCAAACACAGAGTCCAACGCTGAAATGTAATAGCTATATTTTTCACCAGACCTACTTAATATATTTCTAACTAGCTCAATAATAAATATAAGCATGCATGCAAAGATGTTAGCTATAAAAAATTGATACAAAAGCTAAAGATCAAAGTTGTGTCTAAATACCTCAAAGTAATACTGTTATTGTAACTCATTATATATATGCAAACTTTTTAAAAACAGGGTATAAAGAAAAAGACTTTATTCAGACTCATTTGCCAGACATGTTAAACTAAAATAATTAATGCTAAATTCAGTCTCAAGCTTAGTTTCCTAACATACAAAGAACTGCACACATGGATTGGTAAAGGGAAAAAACAATTGGAATGTAATCTGTGGGGCCCACTGGCAGTTAGTTTATAATTTTGTTTTCAAGTCAAGATGAATGTGTTTTAAGAATATACAAGGAATTAGCAGAATCCAAGCTGTGATATATTTGCATTGTGTTTTAAAAATGCTTTTCCTCTCTGTTTTTCTTTTTCAGTTCAGTTTTGCTGCCCCTTATCTCCTGCCTTGGAAACAGGAACTGCCCCAGCCCTCGCACTCCAAAGGGGTGCAAATTCACACAGTGCTGCTGCCTGCTGCAGACATGCGGCATAGAGAAGATCCCTTAGGAAGAATTAAATCCCAGAAATACAATTAAACAATAGCTCCACTGCAGGGATTCAAATTGGGCTTTTAAAAACAAGGGGCCTAGGCAAAAGGTTCTTTAAAAAAAATAGCAGGGAAAAAACCAGATTATCAATACTGTAAGGACTGCTTGACCTCTGAGGTTTAAAGACAGTTTCAGAAAGCAGAGAAGCATGATGCAGATGATCTTAAAAAAATTGCTCTGCTGGTTGAAAATACAAAATTGATTACTGCACAGCTCCAGGGTGTTAAGTCTGGAAAATAAACAAGCCTCTCAAAAGAGCCCAATCAATTTATGCACATACATATAAACTTATTTTATGACTTAATTCTTTGGACTGAAAGCCCAAATGAAGAGCCTCCCACACCTTCCCAGGGTACATCACCTTGTAGGACAAGGTGATTCCTCACTTGTCCATGTCGTGCTTAGAGCTGTCACTACTATTGGCAGTGGGATGATGGAAAATGTCTCACTGTACTGCAGCTTCCACGGATGGAGTTGCAAATACTGCTTTTCTTATCACAAAGTAGATCCCAGGCATGCAGATGCCTTCTGCAACATTGCAGAGTGCAGTATTTTAGGAAAAAAGAAAAAAAAAGTTTAAATGCTACTGTACCATAACCAATTCGGTTTTGAGCCTCCTCTACCCCTTCTTGTTTTCCAAGACATTTCTTTCCATCCCTTACAGATCTGCATATCTGGCGTTCTCATTCTCCCTGCCCAATGCTATGTGTGTATACAATTTCAACGACTGCAAACTCTGGGAATTTCTCACGCAGGCTCCCAGCAAGTGACTCTGGTGCCCAGGGCACACTCCCACCCTCTGTGAGTGGTGGGCCCCCTGTCCTCTCCCTGACTCTGTAGAGCCTGCTCCACCAGCCACCTCCTCCCGCACTTCCTCTCCTCCCCACAACTTCATTCAGCTCCTCCACTCTGCTCCCCTCAGCCTTCTGCAGCCCTTGCAATCAGCAGAAGCAGGAGCTGGCACATTCATCGTGCTTGGCATCCCCTTTGTATAAGCACTGCCCAGGGCAGGTTGCATCTCCCACCTTGCTTTTGCAACAGCACAGTTCTCACCCATCTACAGATTTATCTGCATTGCTCCCTCCTCCAGAAAGGGAAAGCTGGAGGAAGGCATGGCAGCATGAAAGGACTTAGCTGGTGTTGTTGAGTATGGCAGAAAAAGAAAATGAACACAGCTGTGAGTTGCTCCTTCTCAGTCCCACAGAAGTTTGCTGCTCCCAGCTCTTGCTCCTCTACACCCCATCACTCACACCCATTGCCCTTGGGGTGCTGCAGGGTTGGGCTGCTTTCACCTCCTCCAATATTCCTTTTACTTTCTCCATCCTCCCATCCCAGCAACCATAAGGAAGCAGGAGTGATGCACTTGCCAAATTCTGAGCTCCAGGCCAGGCAAGAGACCCTTCCACCCCTGCCCAGTTGCACTGCCACCAGCTTTCTGCATCCTTCACCTGACGGAGATGCATTTTGCAGCTCCCCTTTAAAGGGTGGTAGTTATGTCTTCAACAGTTTCAAAAAGTGAATAGCCTCAGGATGGGGTGGAGGCCCAGGAGCCAGAAAGGGTATTATAAAGCAGGATCTCCTGTCAGATAACGACTCAACTCAAAACGGGTATTTCATGACAGCTTATTTACAGATCATGCGGCCCCACATGACCAATCTGAAGAGATACTTGCCTGTCATTTTAAAACCTTATTCCGTGTTCCAGCACAGGAAAGCTGGAATGTTTTACAGTTACCTGAATGTTTTCCAGCCAGGTGCAACTAGAACAAAGACCAGTACCCACAGCACTTGGCAACCTTTAAGTGTCCTCAGTGAGGGAAGAGAACTGCAGCAGGTGAGAAAAACTTTTTTCCTTGTTGTTGGACCTCCTACATACTTGCACATGTGCGGGCCACTGAGAAGGGCAGATGCTTAGATGGACCCGTGAGCACCATAAGCCTGTACAGTCACTTGTGATCTTTCCCTAGATATGCATCTATAAGACGTTTCTGTTGAAGAGCATTCAAGGAAATTGAAGGGGAAGCAAAGGCAGTATCTTCCTCTGAAGAATCCAAAGAACGTGCAAACAGCTTCTTTCAATGGCTTTCACAGCACAGACATCTGATAGAGAGACTGTTAGACTGCACTAAGGTATCTCTTTTAGCAAAAATTATTCAAGAAATGGCAAGAAAGGGGAGACGGTCTGTGAGAAAACATCCACAAAGTTATCACATCATAACCCCTTCAGAAAAGGGTTCTAATTATCCAGGCATTAGTTCTGGGGCTAGTAATGGACAAGAGGGCAGAGGTCTTCAAGAGAGCACTGTGTCATTTTTCTGATTACTTTCCCTTAAATTTTCAGGAATTTAAAACTTGCACAGGCCAAACTTCTGTTTTACTTTGGCAAAGCGGGAGGCCAAAGGGCAGGAAACAGAAGAACTCTGCATTCACACGCAATTGCATAAAATAGTTACGCATTGAGCTCTAGCAACCCATTACAGTACTGCAGGAGAAACACATTTATTCCCAGAGCTGTATTTATGGTTCAAATGCAAAATGGACAGCCTGTTTACAGAGCATCTTTTGAAACACCACCCCAAGTGTTCTGAGAAGACACCTTTAAGCCCCTAATTTTAAACCAAAAAGCATGAGAGTCCACTTCCCTCAGGTTCTGGGCTGCCTGCAGCCTCTGAATATACTCTTCCAGTTTCTCTTTCCCACCAAGAACAAAACACTTCCCCTGCTGTGCCCATTTGCTGCCTCCTGGCCGAGCAGGCTGCTGCAAAGGATCTTTGCCTCTGTGGCTGTCAGAAGACGGTCTGTAATGAGCTCCGCACACTGCCACTCTCGCAGGCAGAGTGGGTTAGTCAGAAAGCACAGTTTGAGCAGCACTTGCTGCACAG
Source organism: Corvus cornix cornix (assembly GCF_000738735.6). Lineage (NCBI taxonomy): Eukaryota > Metazoa > Chordata > Aves > Passeriformes > Corvidae > Corvus > Corvus cornix. The sequence continues at coordinate 12,868,801 of NC_046336.1, forward strand.
ATCTTCAATAGAAGTGTAAGAAGGTGGATATGTAACAGTGAACCCAACTTCCAGCTCTGCAGTTCATCTGCAGTTACTCTTCTCTGCGGTTTCATCTAACATGGGCTTGGCAGCTGTCAAGGGAAAATACAGTCCTTTTCAGAAGGCTGCTCAGCCCAAACTCTCCTCTGTGCATCCCAAACAATTGCACACAGGCAGTGAGAGAGGATGCTCTTGCAACTGCAGAACAATTCCTCTGTGTTGTCGCTTTCAGCTCCTCCATAGGAGGAGGCAATACTGTTCTCTGCAGAAGCTTTTAACTGCTAAATCGGCTGCTTCCGTTTCCCAGGAAAGGCTGGGTGGGACAAAGACCTCATATATGAGAGGCCAAAGGACCTCACACCAGCAAGAGGGGGAGTTTTCTGCCTTCCCTGCGCTGTTTCCTTTGTCCTGCATTCCTCCTTCAGTACAGGGGACAGAGCCTTTGTCCAAGGCCGGGCTGACCATGTGCAGCTTCTCCCCTGCTTCCTTATTCCAGGGTTAAGAGATATTCTTCCTCACAGAGCTTGCTGGTCTCCAACATGGGGGCTCCTCATCACTCTCCTGCAGTGGGGAGGCTCTGGGCAGGATGGAGAAAAGGCTTCCTGCAGAGAGCTTGGCTCCCCTCCACTTCAGGCAGAAAACATCGGCCAGATCAGTCCTGATCTTGAACTGCAGCCACTCTGGATAAACACCTGCTAAGGGCCAGCATCCAGGCGTCCCTGGGCGTGGGGCCTGCTCGCTGTCCCTCTGCCACTTAGGCTGCTGCAGCAGCCCTGCACAGAGATGCATCACACAGCTTCCTCCAGGTCTCTGTGCCAGCTTCTTCCCTCCCTCTCCTAGTAGCAGCCCATGTGCAATATGAAGGCTAAAACAACTTGTGCATTTCTAAGTATAACGATGTATCAAAGTTACAAGTCTTGGTGCTGTGTCCATCCCTGACCCTTTCGGAGCAGCATCAGGGCACATGGACTGATGTAAAACAGAGAGAAGACAAATTTCCCACCCCCTTTTCTTTTTCCCTTTTTCTTTTTTTAAAAAAACCAACTGAATGAACTGTACTGAACAGCTGAAAAACAACAAGCCAAGTTCAGTTCCCAGGCAGGAACAGGACATCAGTTGACAGAATTAAAAGGGACAGCATCAGTTGAAATCTCGCCAACTCAAACTGGGCCTAAACCTACTTTATCTAAATTGCAGTAGCAGCTACAAACAAGCCTTCTCTTTCAGGCAGCACTGAGATCCCTCACTTACTGCCTGGAAATACTATGTAATCAGTAAAGCAGTCTAGGGGAAGACAGCTTTCCTTCTATTTCAACAAAGTCTTTTATAAGCAACAAAGGCTTTCTGTGCCTCTGCTCCTGGCACAAAGTCTCTCCATGCCTTAGTGTGAACCTATCCTTTGCGGCTGGAGAAGGTCAGAGACCTGTTTCCAGCCAAGAATTAGAAGTTGGAAAGACAACAGTGGCTTCCACAGCAAGGCACAGGAAGTAACCAGCCTGACCCATGAGTACAGACAAACTGCAGGAGAGGAAAAAAGCCCAAACTGCAGAAGATTAGGGAGGTAGAGAAGAAAAGGCTTTAATCTATATTATACAAGTAGCTTAGTCACAACATACAAGATAGACTTTTCATCCTCCAAGTAAAATGAGAGTACAGGTGTCCTTGGAAACTCCTGGGTTACCAGTCATGCTTTCCTACTGCTACACTTCTGACTGGGAGGAGCCTCATGCCCAGCCCTGCTTCACAGCACCAGTGCTAATAAAGCAAAAGGCAATGTCTCTCAGCAGTGGTGCTGGTCCCTTCTTCTCATGTTCCTGAGAAATTATCCTGCACTTTTCAAACCTGGCCAGAGGGCTGCAAAGGCTTTTCTATACTGCAGCTGAATTAAATGTGTGGGGAAGAGATTCTCTAGAGTTGCCCAAGGTCCCAGCAAGTCACAAACAAGGGCCAGAAAGATGCTACTCACTAAAAGCATGACAACCAGCAAAAATAATGGCCAGCTTATCCCATCAGTGGCTGATGAAGTGACAGTGCTCCAAGGCAAAGAGCAGGCCTGAGTGTGGCACTGGGGTGCCTCCAGTATTGCAAAGGGGCAATTCCACCCTTCCTGTTGTGAACAGGAAGAGAAGTGAAGTCAATATAACCAGACAAAATCTAAGGCCATGCAACTCCGCTTGTGCTGTCAAGAGGAACAGGCACACCACCCACGTGGTGACATTCACAGCTGTGTCCCTGCTCTATGCCCTCTGCCAGTTTACCACCCACACCTGAAACCACTCTGATCAAGAGAGGACTCACAGAGAGGAAGGACAGGCCACCAGCTGCGTGCTAGTTCACAGCCTGGGAAGCCTCAGCCATGGCCAAGGCCACTGCAAAGCTGCTGTCTAAGGACTGGCAAGCCTGTGCCTCAGCACCCACCCACAAAACAGAGCTGGAGGTATCCCTGCCTCACAAGTGAGGATAAAAGCATCAGACTCTGGAGGTCCCAAAAATTACAGCCATACAAACTGACAAATAATATTAAGCTTTGCAAGCCTGCAGAGGGGACCTGCAATAATTTAACCAAGGGAACCCAGATCTACAACAGGGAGTGAAAAGGGCCAGGTCTATCTCCAACCAACAGCTGCAATGCCTTTCAAAACAATTTACAAGAGTTACATCTGGCAATTCCGTCACCAACAACTTCAGCATTGCCATCCAGCTCCAGAGGAAGCCAGCTACAGGTTAGAGACCAAAGCACGAGCTTGACAGCTGCCTGTCGTGACCAGCTCTTCAGCCAACCACTCTGCACACCAGCAACCAGTTTGTTTTATCAGCCAGCACATCATTTGGTACCAGTCACAGCCCATACGTCCCAGCTAGAAGCTAGGGGATGTGACAAGGCTATCTTAGGAGATTGGGGGGAGGGATGGGAAGTACTGGGGAGGTAAGCTCACAGGCAGCAGTATGGGGAGAAGGGGATTTATTACAGCAGTGCAGGACACAGTGCACAAAAACGCAAAGGACCAGGCTCGATCTGAGCTGCTGCTCACAGAACAGCTTGTTTTATGAGAAACATCTAAGAGGAATTAGGCTAAAATCCAACCAATTTCTCATGGACTGCTGAATAACTATCAGATGATGAGAGCTTTTGGCCATTACAAACTTGGGTTAAGTTGGAACCGGTGACTTAATGTTTCCATACCACTTTGCAGAATAAAGGCACGCAGCCCCTGCACACTTGGTGGAGTCCTGTTCACCTACAGCAATTTACTGTGCTACAATTTCAGCATTCACGCAGCAGAGTTCATTGCATAACAGGTTCTGTTGAATTGAAACTGATGTTGATTTACACTTCTTTGTAGAGCTAAAAAACACAGTTAATCTCCACACAATTTTAATCTACAATCCTGGAATACTAGAGAGGAGCCAGGGCCAGCTCTACACTGGAAATGGGTCAATATTACAAACAGATGATAGAAAAAAAAAAAAAAATATTTTACAGAGCCATAGCAACCAGAAGAGACTAATAAATCGGCCTAGGGTTGGAAAAGAAAAGATAAGGGTACAGTCAGGGAAAAATGTATATGAATTACTGGCAGATTTTATTTGGCTTTAGTCATCCTCCTGGGAAGAAATAAAGAGCTTTACAAACAAGCCAGAGAAGCTTCATTTGTATTCAAGGAATCAAGCAGTTTGTTTTAGGTTTAGAGTTTGGTTGCTTGTTTTGTTTTTTTCCTTTTTACACACAGAAATTGGCCTGTGTCAAGAATGTTTGAAAACATGTTGGCAAGCAAAGAGTCACTGAGGCTACTACACCGAAGCTTTCTGGACCCCAGGAGATGTGAAGATGAGGCCTGGTGGTTATGGTGGGACAGCAGGTGCCAAGGTATCTCCTGGCTAATGGCTGCAGGTTTGTGACCCCCATCAGACCCCCTAATCCCACTGAGCCCCACTTCCAGTGTAAAAGTTATAGTGCCCGTCAAACACAAAGAACCTCCATGACTCAGATGAAACTAACTTGATTCAGGTGAAAAGTGCTGAATAAGAAGAGTGCATCTACACCTTTTACAACTTCCATAATAACCCTTGTTTAAACAAAGGGTGAAACTACAGCATAGAGAGATGGCATAATGGCCCCAAACTGATGTACTGGGACATCATGCACATGGCAGGAATTGTGTGTGTGTCCTTCCTTAAACTAGAGACAAGCTGTCATAAAATAACTTCTACCTGAAGAAAGTATGACATGTTAGAAATTACAAAGGAAGGCTACATGTACCTCATTTTGGGCTTGCTTTTCAGCCTGGCTGCCAAAGGCTTGCGCAGCTGTACTGCCTTGGGCAATTCCATGCAGCAGAACCATCCTCCTTTCCAGGGGAGACTTTGGGAAACTGGGCCATGGACTTGAATCATGCCAGAGGACAGAAGCTCACAGATACTAAGTTCCTACAGGTTTCACAGAAATAACAGATGTATTTTCTATCTTATCCTCTGAAAAGGGGATTCCTCACCATGACAGTGCAGAGGTGCTTGTGGGGAAAAAAACACAAACCAAACCAGCTATAGTTAGTTTAGCCATTGTTTTGACATGTTGTTATCAACATGTATAACTTGTCATGTACCTACTGGAATTGGTTCTGTCCAATCCACTTTTCAGAAGTAGTAAGTCTTCTAAGGAATAATTCATGTAAGTTGCTTCTGAAGTACTCAGCTGAAATCTACATTATATTGCCACTGAAAAATTGCACCTTGCATCCTTACTTTCTTTGCCTGCACATTTTGTTACTACTGTTTTGCAGTACCCAAGATGCAAACAGCTTCCTACTACTGACTAGTCAAAGGTCAAATATTAAAATTCAACTTTGCAATTAGTTGAGACATCAAACTCACAGTTAAATATCTTTCAGTGCACTAGTCATCAGGAGACTGTGAGAAAAGATTAATTACATATTTATGGAATCAAAAAAAATTACATTTAGAAGACCTGAAAAGAACAGTCATTCAAGACATATTTATAATATAAATGAGACTAAGAAGGCTCCTACTCTGCCCTTCCCTAAAGGAAGGATCAACTCTGCCTGACAAATATCCATGAAGAACAGTTTGACTTGTTCTCAAAGATATGCAGCAATAGGGAATCTGCCACTATCCAAATGCATTACTGCACTTGCCATTCGGAAGTTTTTCTAATGACAAACCCTAAGCCTATTTTACAGAAATTTTAGTAGTTAAATTACAGAACTTTTAGTCTCTCCTATCCCCAGTAGGCTCATGAAAAATGTATTTATTACTTTATTCGTTACAGCAACCTTTTGCATATTTGAAGACTGTTCTCACATCTTCCATCTTCTCCTCCCTAGACTAAACAAATGTAACTCTTTTGATCGTTCCTTCACAGGTCATATTTTCTGGACCTTTGGATCATTCTTACCACTCTCCTCCAGTCTCCCTCCAACTGGGATGCATCTGACTTGAAGCTTTTTGCCCAAAATTAAATACAATGCTCTCCCTCTCCCTTGCAGTGTAGGACCCAATCATATGCAATACACAGAACACTTCTATTTATGCATCAGAATAATTTCACTTCCATCTCTCAGTGTGAAGAGCATGTTGGTTTAGGTATAGCTCATTGGTAATAGTAACTCCAAATAGTTTTCTTCTTCTTTCAGAACTGCTGCTTTCCCCCAGCTGATTGCACTGGATTATTCCTGTGTCAGGACAGGACCTTGTACCTGTTGTGCTTCCCTGCCCTTACTGCACACCAGTACTTCCCAGCTCTACCCATCTTTTGGTGGTTGATGACTACACACTGACAGTCACTCAGAGTTTAAATATCCAACCAGTATTGCAGCCCTCTTCTTTACCTTTTACCAAGATCTCATTTCCTCAGCTCATTCACACACTTGTTGGGACAATGTAAAAAGTCTAGTAGTTTCAAGGTAACCAACATTCACTGCTTCCTATGGTACCTGTTAGTTAGTTTCTTCCAATTTATTGTTGATAAATCCATGCTGGAACATCCATTACGCCGTGGATGCCTTCTAGATGGTTTGTTTCTCTTAGCAGTTTCTTAAGACCTGAAATCTGATTGACCAATTAGAAACTTTTTTTTTCCTGTTGTGGGAGTTTGTTTTGATTTTGATACAGGTTTTTTAATGGGATGTGAAGAACAGCATTTGCCAGTTTTCCAGTCTTCTGTGATGCCACCTGTCTCCCCTAAACCAGCAGGGGCTCAGCCTGCTCATGCTGATATGTTCTAGGGTAAATGTGATCAAGCTCAGCCAACCTGCAAACTTCTAATTCATGGACATCCTCTTAATACTTCTGGCTCATTCCTCACTACAACTGGTGCATTGTGGAGAATAACCATGACATATGCCACATCATTATCTTTGGGCTCTATGCATGATGAGTTTTCATGACAATTTCTCAAAACCTGTACCTGACACCTGCAGCTGCTTTCTTTCAAGCTAAAAACCATGGAAGCAGCAAGAGCTCATACACACATGTACCTGTTTCCATGCTACATCAATATATTGCCTTCATGACACAGATGAGACAGACCCTTGAAAACAACCTAAATTTACCTTAGACAGAAAAAAAATGCAGATTTTAATTCAGGAAAACACAAACCATAGTCTCTCTGTAGTGATCAAAGGTTGTAATACTGCAGTACATGAAGAGTTAACAATTGTAGTAAGCTCTGGAAAAGCTTTCTGTAGGAAGAGCATTTCTTCCTTTTCATTTGAATTGAAGTATAAATTTGTTCTACCATGAGATATTTGCAGTAGACCCATGAACCATGACAAGCTAAGGTCATGGAATTGTGCAAAGTTTCATTTTCAAGGTTTGAAGGTTTGGGGTTTTTTTAAAACTAACAGAGTTGGAATTTGTGGTCATGGTCAAACAGTGATAAAATTAAGAACAGACAAAGCCACAAATAAAACTTTTTGAGACTTGAAAGCTTGGTTTTGTTGAAGGAGGGTAAGTACTGCCCTTTAATCAAAAGCACCAAGCGCTTGTTACAGTGAACAGAGAAGCCAAGGCTGAAAGAGGTCTGAAATTCAATGCAGAAGATTGCTTTTCTAAAGCACTGCCACAGTGCAGGAGAGTGAGAGAAACAAAGGAATGCAACATTCATTTGCCTAGAAGTGTTTGTTAGAAAAATACATCACTTGCAATGAGACATGCTTTGAAACTGCAATACACAGGAATAATATTTAGGACAGCAGTAGCTGCTAGGTGAATATTCAACTCACTCGTCACCCCCTGAAAATGCTCAGGCTCAGCAGCAGTATAACTACACTTTACTCTCCCCCAGCTTCAGCTGGACTCAGCAGAGCACCTCTATGATAACTAAAAGTTGGCTTTTATCAAGAGATAAGAATTTAGCTCTTAGTACAGCTTTCAGAGTAAGCAATCTTCTGACATGTGAAAGTGCTTGGAGCCTATCCAAAAAGTTTCTGCCGGTTTTAATCTTTTTCTTGCTTCTTGTTCAGGGTGGATTCCTAAGCTTTACTTAAGTTGATTCAGTTCATCAAATGTTTTTAAGGCTTCTTTGGAGTATTAAAGAGACACGACAGATTTTTTTTTTTTTTTTACAAGTGAAGAAGACAACAATGAGGTACATACACCAGAGTTAAACAACACTTATCAGTGTTCCATTTGACAAATGCTCTAAGCACTACAGTCAGGAAGAACTTGAGCAAAAAGAAACCTTTCATCGTGTAAAACAATGCTGTCATGCCACAGCCTGCCTCATGCCTAATGGGCTTCAGAGGAACCAACCCTTCAAATACTTCAGTTTTAAAGTTTCAACATCTGAACAGAGTAGTCCTGTAAAAAAAACAAGAAAAAAAAGACAACGGCAGAAGCTCACTTGGCTCTGCAGTGAGAATGTCAAACTGGGGGAAAAAACTCTACGAGGTAGAAAAGAAAGTAACACTGCTGAGGACTGGGTGCCTGATTACCCAGGAGTGACACAAGGAAGAACACGGGAACTGCTCTGGACACTGCCATCCTGAGAGAGGACAGCTCAAGGGAGTAAAACAAAACAAAGCAGGACACGTTAGATGTAGCAGAAGTACTGGGGACTCTGCAGAGCAATGTAGTGAGAGATCTTTGACTAGATTAGAAAATTACTGCATCTAGCTGTGGTCAACTGGCATTGCTCTGAAAGATCAAGAAGAAACATGATAAAGTAGGCCCCATTACAAGTCTTACTTCTAAATGCATAATCTTGTCAGGATTAACATGATGTCTATTATTAACCAGACAATTTTAGCCTGAGAAAATTCTTTTCTAAAAGAGATGTGATAATCAAATTTGTACTAAAATAAAACTAGAACTTGTTCACTTGTTGCAACAGCATACAGATTCCTTTTATACAAGGCAAGGAATGGTTGGTAAGAGTCAGTTACAGCACGCAGCTGCTTGCTGAAGGGCATGAAGCAGTATGGAAAAAAACACCCCAAATCCAACCCTTCTGTAATATTTTAAGGGGCCTTCGCAGGTCTCTCGTCCAGCCTCCCTATTTGAAGTGGAGCCATCACCAATGCTAGATCAGAGCCAACTTAGCTTTGTTGAGCTAAGTCCTGAACCTTTCCAGGAATGGAGTTCCAGCACCTCTCTTATAAACCATTCCCTGTCCTTTGCCACTCTCCTTGTGAGCAAGTTTTCCTTGAAGCTTTTCCAGGGCCTCCCATTACTGCAGTTCAGAGCTGTAGCCCTTTGATGTACTATCTAGGGCTTGACCCCACAATCTTGTAACTACCCTCCCTACAGCTGTAGGCTCCAATTAAATCCCCCTGCACATTCTCTTCCCAGGCTAAACTGGCCCTGCTCCCTCCATCTCTTCTCATGGCTCACATGCCCTAGAACCCTGACCACCTTGAACACTCTCCAGCTTTTCAGTATCTCTTAAAGGCCCAAAATAGGACACAGTATTTTCAGCAAGGCCTTCCCAGTGCCATGCCAAAGAGGTAATAACTTTCCTCTATCTGCTGCTCATGCTTTTCCTAAGGTAACCCAGCATGTGGTTTGCCCATTGTATGACGATTGTGGTGTTAGCTCACACCCAATTTCATAGTCAAAGAAAGAAGTGAATTTATGATTCATACACTGTTATTTTTCATAAGGCAAATTGAAAACTAAACACCCAGAGGCTAGAATCCACGACCATGAGTTTGAGCAGTGCCTTTAAAGAGTCATGGTGAATATAAAGTAAAAACCAGAATGGATAAGCAGAAGATAATACTGGAGGGTGGTTCATGCCAGATGGGTATGCATAGGTACAACCACTCTTTTCATTCCATAAATCATTCTTTGGCTTTGAGGTCAAAAACATGGTCCTGCATTATTGCAGGAACCAAACCAGGGAAGTCTCTGCCCTGACTGCCAGCTTAGTCACCAAGCAGTTTGCCCTTAAGTACCCTACCAAATCCCATTTCACTCTGCAGACCTCCTCTCACCCATGAAAAGACAGTGACCACACAAAGACAATTCCCAAGACTTGACTGGGTGCTTACGAGACAAGTGTCACACCCTGTAACAGATGTGGTTCTGCAGAACTTGAGCAGGAAAAAGTGAGGTTGTGTATTTAACCCTATGGTACCTGACTGGAAGACGTATCTGGCCAAGCCTTGCATCAGCTCTGCTGGCCAGGTGGGCGGTGCCGACTCCCCCGTCTCTCTCTTCAGTCGGAATGTCAGCTCAAACCCAAAACCACTCGGTCCATCTGTTCCTGTAAACCTGGAGAGAATGAAAAATAATTAGTCACAACACACTTCTTGTAACCAGGGCAGGATTTAAGATCAGGACCATGGAAAAAGGATGAGCATTCTCCTCATAGAACAGATATATTTGAGAAATTCCCTTTCAGTCTACTCTGGCTCTAATGGCAGAATATGGTGAGATTGGCTGATGTAATACAATTTCAAAGATAACTATCATAGTAGTGTTTTCAATCACAACAATTCAGCCTTGGAACCATGACTTTCCTGGGACTCATGGGATTTTCAACAACTTGAATTTGTCTTTAAAGCATCACTGTAAGTTTTACACTCACAGCTAAATGGGAACACCAAAGAAAAGACATAACAGAAAATAATATTATTCCACCTTTATGAATTCAAATTTCTATGCACTGAGAAGTGGGATACAACTGAAGTACTGAGTAGCTTGCAAATTTGAAAGCAAGTTAGGGTCATCCATGTGATTTCTACCACTGTCATTGCATCCCTTGCTCATGACTGCTCCTCAAAGGCAGAGGAAAAAAGGAAGGATTTATGCTGAACATAAAAACACCTTAAAGAAGCTTTCATAAGCCCATATCATTCTCCAGGTTCAAATCTCTGACACCTGCAGCCATTGGCAAATTTTCTGGGGAAACTTCATGAATGTCTTGGATGCTGGTACCTTGCTGGTGCATATGAAAGATACAATGCATAAAGGCTTAATAACACTGTACTACTAAAATCAGTCAAACAGAGCAGTCTGGAAACTAATCAGAGCACTTTCTATTTGAAAAACCCAAAGAGGTAACAACAGTAATTACAATGCAGCAGTCCACAAGGATCCCAGCTTTACAATAAAACAACCATCTGGGATGGAGCGTGTGCAGGAAGGGATCTTGAAATGAGTATTTTTTACCTGCACGTGGCCCCAGGTACAAAAACTGAAAGCTGAAACGCAGCATTAAGTTTCTGTACTAACAAATCTGAATATTCCACACAGTTTGCTTTATGCTGAACCCTGCAGTTTTGAGTGAAAGTTTCTTTTTTAAAATGCTAAGGAAAAAGAAATTGAAAAAATATCTGTGACTGAAAACAATAAAGTATTAGAAGTCATTCTGACGTCTGCAATAGAGGAGTAAACAATATAACAAATATTAGTATAACAACATACAAGCATGTCCATCTTTATTTCTCTCCACATTATCCTCAACAAAGAATTTGAGAATTAAATACTATGAAAACAATTTCCCTGCGAACAGGCCAGAAAACACATTTCAAACGCTCAACTGGTACATATAAAACCTCTTTTGGGAGAGAAGTATACACTTTTAAGCAACAAGTCAAATCATTACATCTGGCTCTCAGACAAAGCAAGAGCTTAGTGAATAACCAGCCAGCCAGGGATGGAATCTGGATGTGCAGTGAATCCTGTGTTCTGTAACCATACATGCAGACCTACTTAACTGACTGATACAGGACAGTGACAGCCTCACAAATGCAAAGTTGTACCTTGAACATCCAGCCCCCCTATAGTGTTCTATTAGTTTCACATATCAGTTAGTAAAGGAAAAAACAGAAATATTTCTTAAAGGGAGAAACAAAAACACTTCAAAGTGGATAGTTTTCAAGGACTGATTCCAGGAAAAAGCATAAACCAGAAACTGAAACACATTATGAATGGGTCAGTTTTATGAAAGATCAAAGTTAACAAAAAGCCTTCAAGCTGATCTTTCACAGTTAAGTATTTTGGAAAGTAAGATGGCTCCCTATTGAATTTCCTCCTTTCAAGGCACGTTCTGAAACAACACAACTTCTAATATGCAATGAGATAGAGTTCAGTGGGCTTTTTTTTTAACCTCTTGGATCTCTGCTTCCCAAAAATAACTGTTTAAAGAGGACCACATGTGCTTTACATTGATCCATATGAAAATTACTGGGTAACAGAAGTGTTTAGGTGAGTGTCCATCAAATCTAAAGCAACATTTATATTTAGGAGAACATTGCTGGTCAGCAACATACCAGTAGTCACAAAGCAATAAAGCTAGCAGGCAACGCTACTTAAATTAATTTGTTCGTATGGTAGTGAGACTCTGAAACAGAACTACTGAAGAGAATAAAAGGTAAGGAAACAAGCATTAAGTTACTTCCCTTCTAAGATTTAAAAAATCTCTCCGAAAATTCAAGATGTATCTTCCAAAGAACACTCAGAAAATGCAGCAGCAATACAATGCTTATATTCTCAAATTAACAGTTAAATCTTAGAAGAATTTTGTTTGCATGTAAGAAATTTGTATTTAAAGATTAGACTTAAAATAGTTTTGAATAGTTGATGGTGACAAGTTGCTGAAAATACAGTTAGAGGGAAAATTTAAAAACATGCCATTCACCTGCACTGTGCAGCTGTTCCGAGGTAATGGTCTATAAAGTAAAAGTCTTTGATCTGTTTAATTTTAGGTTGGTAATCTGGTTTTGAGGAAATTGTGACACATGTGGCTTTAAAAACTTGTGATTACTTTGCAAATACTTCACGCTTAATTTAGACAGGTCTTTAATAGAAAGAAATATTAATATTCAAAATGTAATTAGCATAGTAATTTTGTTAGTATTTTTGCCAAAGGTTTTGCTTTTATTCTTAAAAAAAGTCTTGTATTTGAAGGTAAGTTCAATGTAGTTTCAACAGCTGCCATGAAATTTCTCCCACTGAACAATGGACCACAATCCAGGATCAGAGCTCCTGGACGAGGTTTGGGGGATGTACCTGAGAATGGAGGCAGACATGAGCTTCAGGAGCTACACAGACCTATAACCTTCCTATATGCTTCTGACCCTTGGTCTAAGGAAAATCACAGAGAAGTATCCAGTAGCCAAGTTACGCAGCTTGGCTTCTCTTATAGATATCCATCTTACTACAATTGCTTACACTGGCCCCAACTTCAATATTTGTGATGTTAATTAAGGATGCATTAGTCTGCTGGTGGAGAGGCAAGTAGCATGGGAAACGATTTTTCCCAGTTAGAAACCCAAGATCTCCAGATACATGTGCCAATGGAAGACAGAGCAAATGGCTGATCATCTCTCACAAGGATAAAGAGACTCCTTTCCTGTATTCTATGTGGAAACACTGGGTTCTCATGGTAGTCTCCTCCTTTCAGACTATGTCTCCACTGCTTAAGGATTATCTTAAGAGGACGACAAGAAGCTGGACAAAAAGCCCACCACACCTTGCAGGCTTGCAGATGTTCAAACCTGTGTTTCTTCCTGTAAGTTCCAAATTTCCCCCAAACTTCCGGAAGACTTCTAGAAAATCAGCCGCCTTCATCCAGCCACAATCAATGAACTAACTAAAAAACCCAAACAATACTTCCGGAAGAGAAAGACTGGACAAGCCTCATTTCCACAAAAAAAACTGGGTGGAAGGGTAAGAATAACCCACAGATGGAAGAAATCTTGCTAAAGCACATGGAAGCCATGACCTCTTCCACAGACCTCCCCACGTTCTCTACTACCTGTACCTGCACCAACCTGCTCCCTTTCCAGTGAGCAGCAAAGCATTCCCAGCAGGTCAGCCTGACACAACTCCTGTGCCAGCTGCAGAGGTAATGCACTTTGATTACAGACTCTGATCTACAAATGCTGGGACTATTTGGGGCTGGTTTCTCTGAGAGCTGGGGAGGCGAGGACTGAGATGGTAGGTTTGGTGTGGGGTTTTTTTGGTCATGGTTAGGTTGATTGGGTGTTTTTGTTGGTGTTTTTTTTTGTTTGGGTGCTTTGTTTGTTTGTTTGTTTTTGGTTTTTTTGGGGGGATGGTGGTCATGGTTTAAATCTGAAGGTAACCAATTCAAACTACAGCCAATTTAGAACAAAGACTTTGGAGCTCAGTTCAGCATCTCAGCAGTGAAGTAATTTCTTCAGCCAAACTCTTGCAATGCAGCAGTCCAAAAGTGCCTCAGCTTTGATCATCTCAGACGATGATCTGAGATGGAACATGTGCAGGAAGGAAACCTCAGCATTAGTATTTTGTATCCATGCATGGCCCCAGCTACACAAACTGAAAGCTGCAAAACAGCATTAAGTTTCTGTACTAACAGATCTGAATATTTCACATAGTTTGTTTTACGCCTTGGTTCTGGTGAACCCTGGAGTTTTGAGTGAAAGTTTCTTGTAAACACTTCTAAAACACTAAGAAGGGGGGGAAAGAATTCCATATTTTGCCCCCAAACTAAAGACACCAAGTATAAAGAGTCAGCATGGACCATATTGTGCCCACCACTGCTTTGCCCCCTCCAACACAAGGGCATATCACCTTTTTAGCCAACCCAACTGCAAAGCAACCAGCTACGTTTTCACAAAAATAAACACTGATGGAGAAATTCTTGGCTTGCTGCATGCTCACTGGCACACATCAGATAGTTTTATATTATGACTACAGCAGTAATAGAAGGCTCTGGTATCTGCCAAGCCAAATCCAACCCCATATTTAATATTAAAACCTTATTTTGTCAAAAGAACAAAAATAAACCTTTCAAAAGCCAAGGTCATACATTACATGCCATTCTTTGGGTTAAAACTCCCTTTATCTGTTCAGCAAATCAGCTCAGCAGAACAAACCACACTGCAGCACTGCGCATATGCTGGAGGAGCCTAGCTTGTTCCTTTAATGAGGTAAGAGTTTCACTGATCATGATATTTAGTTCCAGCAAAAGAATCCAAAGAAATAGAGGCCCCTTTATTTACAGAGCTGTGCAACCAGGCCCCCCTGAGCCCCTCAGCACCCCATGCTCTGCCAGGCCCTCTCCTGAAGCCACACACAGAGAACTGAAAAGCTGCTCCCCTCTGCAGCAGAGTACCCAGGGCGTTTTTCACATCAAATAACCCAGCTTAAGAGGATCAAAAGCCAAAGTAGCCCTTTGCTTTAAAAGCAGCTCTGAAAACCAGAGGCTTTTCAGTTTAAATCAAAGCTATTTGCCAAAGCATTTTCATTCTCACTTTTACAAGGAAGGAGAGAAGGTTTGCTTCACTGCAGTGCAAATGGCAGTATTTCTGCAATTCTGCTTTTGAAAGCTACACAGCTCTGTACAAGGAGCAGAGTGTACCAGGTGTTTATTTTTTGAGAGTTTAAGAGTATGTGCATATAAATATATTAGGTGAACGAATCCCTGGAAAAGGGAGTTTACATAGGGAAATCACCATGATTATTTCAGCCTGGGAACAAGAAGAAAGCCCTTTCAGGCTGTTTGGGGATAGTTAGGACTGTACTTTCAGAAGTCACAGCTGCACTCCCAATAGCTTCAGGGAGATAAACCATGTCTCTTCTGGGAAGCAAGGTCACAGTACTCTGAAACGACTTGTCTTAGACTCAGTTTTCAGCTCCTTCACCACTACTTTTCTGAAGCCACTTAAGATGCCTTTTACTTCAATTCCTTAATTGCATCCTTCCACGTCTTTCTAGAAAGATAGTTAGTTACCTGTTCTGCTGCTGGTGAGCTACTCTGATATAATTTTGAAGGCTGCAGAAATATAGTATTGCTACATTTCTAAACCTGACATCAGGAAGAGCTGCTGTTGTTTGCATCAGTAGCAATTTTAATTCTACCCACAATCCCCAGCGCACCCACCAAAAAAAACCCCAACACAGAAATTGCCAATTCATAGCTTTCAGTACTCCAGATCAGCCTCTCAGGACCTTTCAGAAGTTTGAGAAGCTGGTCAAACCAAGGTGACTGGCAGTATCCACCACTCAGCCTGATGAGACCAAAGTACTTCAGAGTCCAAACCTCAATATTGTTTTAAGGCTGCAGAGCTAATACCCATCCCAGAAGATTTTTCTATTAGGTAGCAAAGAGACTACTATTAGCAACACAGAGGACTGGTGTCTCAAAAAGCATCAGGGTAGCCAGTGACTGACTTCATAGGTCCTCCCTGAGAATCACTTGAATCACTTCCCTTTCACTGCCCCCTAACAAGGAATACGAAGGGTGGTCTGTCTAAAACCAAAGGAGAAATTTTCAGCAGCCACTGAGCTAAATACTTCAGTGTCTCCATCTCCTGGAAAGGACATTGGACAAGAGCTGATGTGCCTCAAACAAGATTATACACAGCCAGTCTTCTGAATTCAAGTTCCAGGTGCACTGCACAATTTCTGCCCACCATAAGCAAATGACTCTGATTCCAGAGCTTCAGGGGAAAAAAAAAAGAAAAAGAAAAAAGGGGACCCTACCTAGTGCTTCCAGCATCTTGCCTAACAGGAAGCAGTCGTTTCTAGTGCAGCTGTCAAACAGTATAAAACTCTCCTCCGAGAACCCCGATGGCATGCTGGGAGGCTCCTGTGAAGCAATTTCATAAGAAAATAGGCACAGCAACTCCTTTATATAAAAGGCTTAAAAAGCATCCAGAAGTGTTATTTCAGCCAAAACCTACCTGCTTACTCACATATTCTCCTGGATTGTTTCCTGACATTTAAAAAGTATGCATTCGCATAAAAACATTTTTGAGAAGCAGGGGGTGGTTATCTGGATGTCAGATGGTTATCTCTTCAGAGTGCTCAGCAGGAAATTCCATGAGCTCCTACCACCCCAAACTCACACACACAAGCTTACTGGACTCCTTTGTAGCTTGATTTAAGAAAAACTTCATGTATAAGCAGGGCAAATACAAACATAAAATGAACACATGCTCAAAGATTTCTGTTCATGTAAAATCAAGGTTGGAAAGTGAGTGACACAGTGCTCAGAGATGTCAGTCTATGGCAGCTGCTGCTTAGAGCTTGCTCTTGCAGTACATCATATCAAATGTGTAAGCCATCAACACCAAATGGAAAACTCTTCTAGAAAGTTAAATAGTTTTTAGAGATTTATTCCAACATCTAAATCCAAACAGATGCAGAGGCACTGACTCTGCAGTTATTTGGAGGCGTGTTTGTCAGCTTTCTGACATACTCATGTAGGATCCACTTAGAAAGCTTACATTGAGATAGATCTGAGTAAAATTTGTGAATTGATTTGTGCTGGCCAGTATGAAAACAGAACTGCACTTCACTGAGCTACCATTCAACGAGGGAAGAGCTGTTACAGGGCAGAGGGGAAAAGAGGAGACAAGGTACAGTTTTGCTCACACATACACAATACTGATTTCACAGATTTTATTATTCAGCTTCTTCAAAACTCAGCCAGTGACAATCTTGTCCCTGAAGCCTGGAGACTCACAGTTTAGATTTCGTTTTTACAAAATTGTCTCTGTAAACAACAAATGTTGATACAACAGATAAGTTGTTTTTTCCTCTAAACCCACAGAGACAAGTCAACCTTATTCCTAATTCTGCAGACACAACTGTTTCATACAGTGTCACTAGAGAGTGATCAAACTCCAGAACAGGATCCAGGGATGTGATCCAGGGAAGTCGGCCCTCTGAGAAAGCATCAACTGGAAACTTCTGGAGGTCCCTTCCAACCCAAGTGATCCTACAAAGCATCATGGCTGAGAACACAGGTAAGAACTTATTCCACCGATACTCTGCATCCACAACTGTGTTTGCTGGACCCACAGCTGACAGACAACTGACAAACACTTGAGTTAAACTCGTTTTGACAGAAGTGTTTCCTATACTCAGCTCCCGCCCAGCCACCTGGAAACAGCTCCTGAACTGTGCTATCTCCAGCATTGTATGTTAAAGTGAACCACCATCAGTTTTCTGGTCACTTTAATGTGCTGGGCTGCAAGTTAAGGCAATCTAGGGGTGGCTTCTGTCCATGCCGTGAAAGCAGAAGCTGGAAGAAGGACAGAATCATGCTTAGCTGCTGGAGGTTAATCCCTTTGAGCTCTAGAGGCTTGGAAGCATTATTGTCTCATTCTGGAGAGTGCCAACATACAGTCACACCTGTAGGGACAGTGCTTGTAGATTAAGGGTAAAAGGCTGTAAAGGCCCTATCAGTGCCAAAGGCATCAATCAGTCTCATTAGTAACACCAAGTCAAGAAACTTCAGAATACTCTCAAAGTGCTAAAACAGCATCCAGGTAACCCAGGTTTGAACCTCCTGTCTGCTACAAACTTCTCATCCTCCTCAACAAGTTACTTAGGAATTTGATTCTCAGATGTAAATAATGATTTTTCCCTGCTTCAAAGAGTAATATGACACATTCATCATATAGGAAATGCTTATATACTCCATCTATCAAGGTCGCAAAAGCTGGGAAATTAACTCCACATTCTGCACAGCATGGACAAATACTGAACACGGGAAATGACTAAAACAACAAAATATGAAACAGGAGGTTGCATGGGATATGTCACTCCCTACTCCAGCAAAAGATGTACACATGAGGACAGCTTACATTTTATTATCTCTATTTTATGGTGCATGGTTGTAGCTATACCAGTAGGTGATGGTTTACTCTCCCATTACAGTTATAACTAAATTGACAAGACCAAACCATTTCATCTTCATGATTTCCAAAACAACGTCTTAAAAATAAATAATCTAGGTGTAATCAATGGTAGACTACTGACCATGTGTTTCAGCTCAAGGGCTCACACATTTCTCCACAGAGCTACTCTGGCTTCCCACCTCATGGCCAGCAGAATCAGTCCCAGCCCAGGTGAGGTGTTGAGTGCAGGTTCTGAACAACCACAACCAGCACCACAAGTGAGGCTTCTTGGCAAAGAAAGTGCAACCAGTTTCACTGCAATGGCCTGGGAAGTTGCAGCAGAGTTGTATCATCTTAATGCCCACTGAAAGGATCTGGAAAAAAAAGCTAGGAGTACAATAAGGATTTACTATTGCATTCACAGAACAAGGGTGAGGGCACTAGTGAAAAAGAAAACTTATCAAGATCTGTAATATTTTACTTAAGCTGCCTATTTATGCTGCACTTCAGAACTACTCTTCCTTCATTTGTACAAGGCCCAGAAGAACAGTGCTCTCACTTGGCCTGAGCTGGAGGTGATTCTGCCAACAAAGCACACAGACACTGCACAACACAGTGCACTAGAGAAGACAACCTGTCATCGGCACATGGATCGGCTTCACATTGGAACTGAATCCTTAGCTCTGATAGATGGGGAACAGTAATACATCTCCACAGCTTCACCTAAGGGCTCAGCTGCAACCTCACCAGGCAAGAGAACATTAGCAAAGGGCTAGTTTGAGCCAGTGTGGCTGAGAAGGGCAGTACTGCTGTGCTTAGTGAGCAGCCGGGAAAAGGGCACCAACTTTCCTTGCAGTGTCTGCTGGCTCCTTCCTAGCTCCTACTGTGGAAAGTTCTGCAGCTGCTGGGAGGAACCTATTCGCATAACAAAGCGCCTTTCAAAAGCAGTACGGGAGGGTGGAAAGAATATGAAAAAACACTCCAAGCCACTGACAGCTACAGTTAGTATTTTTCAGCACTGCCTAAAAGTCTCAGGTGAGGATCAGGACTCATATACGTTACATAGAATATAAACACTGGTGTCTCCCATTACCTTCCTGTTGGCTAAAGAACATACATTTAGAAAAATCATGCAAGAAGCAACTTTAGCATACCCATGAGCACATTTTTAGGACACTCATACAATTAAGTTCTCAGCTGTGCAATAAATGAACTCGAGGCATAAAAGATATTCAGGAGCTTTTAAGGAGCCTGAACTCCAACAGCTTGCAAGCAAGCTGTAGGCATCCATGTATTGCTGGTTGGCAAAATGCTCAATGCGAACCAGCAAAGTGTGACTGCAGCCCAAGAAGTCAACTGTGTCCTGGGCTGCACCACCAGAGGTGTGGCCAGCAGGTCGAGGGAAGTGGTTCTGCCCTGCCCCTCTACTCTGCTCTTGTGAGAGCCTACCTGAACTGCTGCGTCCAGCTCTGGGACTCCCATCCTAAGAATAATATGGATCTGTTGGAGTGAGTCCTGATGATGGCCATGAAGATGCTCAGAGGACTGGGGACAGGCCGAGAGAGTTGGGCCTGTTCAGCCTGGAGAAGAGAAGGCTCCAGGGAGACCTTAGAGCACCTTCCAGTACTCAAAGGGCTGGAGAGCTGGAGAAGGATTTTTGACAAGGGCACGTAGTGACAGGGCAAGGGGGAATGCCTTTAAACTGACAGAAAGGAGGTTTAGATTCGATGTTAGGAAGAAATTCTTTACTGTGAGGGTGGTGAGGCACTGGCACAGGGCTGTCCAGAGGAGCTATGGATGCCCCATTCCTGGAAGTGTTCCAGGCCAGGCTGGATGGGGCTTTGACCAAGCTGGTCTAGTGGGGACTGGACCTAGACGACCTAGATGATCTTTACGATTCCTTCCCACCTAAACCCCTCTATGTCTCTATGATCCTGATGGATCAGGAATTCAATCCCTGATCTTTCACTTCATCAGCTATAGAAATCAAGACAATTCTGCCTTCCCTGGTGAGCTGTTACATAGTCTCACTTCATTGCAAAGTGTGCACTTAAAAATATACTGATGAGCACCATGAGACATCTTAATCAATGAAACAGGCAGCAAAAGGTCCTTGGAGCTTGAGCTGTAATTCCAGGGAAAAGAAAGCACTGGACTGCTGGTGAAAGACTCCCAAAAGGGAAACAGGAGACTTGCAATGAAAAGTCTACTACAGATATTTTTTTTCTGATCTGCCTTTAAGTGTTAAGCTTCTCCTGCAAGACTATCTTTCCTTTGAAGCACTTGAAATTCCTAGGGCTAGGAATCACAGGCTGATATTTTTGTTCTACAGAAATAAACACCTGGCTTGTGAATGTTACACAAACTCCATTTGTTGTAAGAAAATGTCCAAAAGGATAAAATAAATCTTTGCCTCTTCAAAATCAAAGGAGGAAAGAAAGCATCATCCCCACCTTCCTTTCAGTGGCTCCAGGCTTACCCCTAAAAATTTTACTAGTGGCAAAATAGTTTTGCCTCTCAGCCAAACCACTTCAGTTATGGAAACTGCAAAATGGCTCAGCTTGTCTTTCAAACAGGAGGAGAGTTGGGAGAGAGATGTCAACTTACAGCATATTTCAGTACTGTTTACGTTTTATGCAGTAAGCAGGTACACTCTCCTCGTGTTCCTGATCACTTCTGGAGGAATAACCTGCCCAGTAAAACACCAGGGTCAGCATACAGCCCATCACAACCACTCTGTTAGAGAAAATCCCCCATCTATTTCTGAACAATAAATTCTTCGCTTTTCTGCTTAATGTTACTCTTCTGGGTAAAAAAGAATTCAAGGCTCAGAGACATATTTTTGCGTAATAAGGTTATACATATGGATTCAACTTAGCTAGGAAATGTCAACTTAAGGCTTGTCTTCATGAGGAAATTTACTGTAACTAGTCTACCAGTATAATTATACTGCTGTAGTTCTACTGGTAAAATTCCCCTGTTGAGCCTTATTCATAACAACAGCTGCCTTTATGGTTTATTTTTGTCGACTATGCCAAAAAAGGCCCCTGCTCCAGAAAGGCCACAACAATTTACAGGGGAGGAGGGGAATGAGCTGTGCCAGTGCAACTGGAGCAGCAGAAAGAATAACAGTCTAGAAGTGGCAGTATTTCTGTACACTAATGAATTATTTGCTACCAAAAAAAAGGTGAAATACTGTAAGAAAACTATGCTGTACATCAGATATCATTGCAGGTAAGGTATGTGCCAGTTTCATGCCACATTTCATAGCTTTGGTAAAGGCCCCCAAGCCAGACGTGGTTCTGCATCAGCCCCTCCGTGTGCATCCTTTTGTTCTTGCCTCCTCCCCAAATGCTGCAGTGCATTTTTCCCAGGAGTACTCTTTCCCCCCCATTCCCTTATAGGAACGATGCCTTGCAGCCCAGCAACTGCCCAGGGCCCCTTGGACTGACCCTCCAAAACAAACGGGCATTTAAGACCAGTCTCCCTGGTTTACAGTTTGCATCTCAAGGACCAGGGATAGCTGGAAAGCAAAGAGCACTCTTTGCAAAAAGGATTTTAAAACAATTGTCCTTCACTTCAGCAGTGCAAGAATGCTGAGCTAGACAAAACAATGAGCCATCTGTGCACTCTTCCCTCCTTCCCTTGTCTGTATCCTCTGGGCTTAAATCAGAGCTCCCCAAGAATGGCCAAGTCCCCCTTCACCTCCACCCACCCTGTTTACATCCTGAAAAAAAACAGTTTTCTGGCCTATTTTTTTTTCTTTTTGTTCTTAAGAGCCCTTGCAAAATCTTCCTTTAAACCGCAGCCCTTTGTCAGGTGGTATCCCATCTACCCAGCTTTGTCAAGTGATCAAAAAATGCCTCCCACCAGTGATCCGTTCCTTGTTTACCATCCCTGGAGGCAGAGTGGCACTCAGGAGCCCTACTCACCCCTTTGTCCAAGGAAGGCAATACCATCTGAATGGGAGACCACCAAGATTTGCAGCCCTCTTTTGTTAGCCTGGTGTCACTGCCTATTGGGCCTTGATTCAAAATTGAGATGACAGTAGAGAGGCAGCTGAGTTAGGTCATCACCACGGAGTTTCCAGCTTAAGAGAGAGAAACACCAGTAGCTCAAATTTCAAATAAAATTGGTAACTTTATTATCAGTGGTCATTTGTTGTTACAATTGTAGCCACTGCCTCATCAAGAAAACATGCACTATTCTAGCAGAAGTCAGGAAGGCATGTTCCCAACACTAAAAATGCATTGAGGAAAAAAAAAGCAGATTATGAATAACAGCATTTGGATCTATTTCTTCAAACATTCATTTTGTTAGTATCTCTATACCAGGCAGCAAATGGATTAAAAAATGTCAGCTACCCTTTGATCTCACAGCTGGAATGGCTGCACTGCTCAAAAATGTCCCACTGAAAAAAAAGCTGACTATTTTTTAATTCTTGATTTTTAAAACATCCTAAACAGATCTTTATCACATAAAGCAATCTTTCACTCGAAGACCCAGTTTTGATGCCCAGTCACTTCTCTTCCTGGCAGACTGAACTCGCTGGGAGAGCAGAGCCTGCAAACTCTCCCACATCATTCAGCACTAACCCAGCTCAGAGATCAGAGTAAGGAAGCCCTGTCTTGGATCAACTCTCCTCCAATGGGCCAAGATCATAAATGTGGAAGTTCTGTTGGCAAAAAACCCCCATAACATCATCCAGTTTGAGCACTATGCCCCTTCCTCTGCATGGCAGCAAGAGGCTCATCCTACCAGGATGCAGGACTGGAGTGCAGACACACTACCGACAGGAAGTGGAGCTTGCCTTCAGTAATGCTCAGCACTAAACCTTCTTCCAATCTTTTTCCCTTTTTTTTTCTTTTTGATTGAAAACAGTCGTTCTTGTAAATTCAACTACTGTGCTGTAAACGTTAAATGAATTTCCTTCAATGCTTAAAAAAAACATTCCAAATCTAGCACAGTTCAAGAGAGGTCTCATCCCACAACCCCTGCATGTAAACACAGACTGCAGCACAAAGCAGGCTGCTCTCCATAGGTGGCCTACATGTTTCATTTCATTAAGGGTACTAACTACCTCCAGCAAATGACATTTGGAAGCCAAGTGCACTCTGCCTTGGAGGAGGGAAAATCAGATTTCCCTGTGGTGACCATAGCTTCAGGGGAGGTCTGCCTCCAGCAGTGAAACACAAGCCTTAGAGGGTTCTGGTGCACTGCAGTCACTGGACGGACACCCTCACTGGGGCACATAAATACGCATGATGCTTGGTTTAACTGAGTTTTTTTGTCTGGGAAATAGAGAATTGTACCCTACATGATCACACTTGTGCATATGCTTCTTTACAATGTCTGAACTCATTGGACAAATTCAATCAAGTCCTTCAGAGGAAGAACTGTCCCCACAATGTCGCATTTCCGCAAAGTATGTGAAAACAAACAGCCAGACAAAGGAGAAGGATTTACAGGCGCTCCCAGTAAGCAAGTTTCAGTAGAAGCACACCTATATTTCTAGACACCAGAGCATCCACACAGGTGAGACTTGTTAAAAGTCCCTTCATTTTAAGAAAAGCTCATTCTAACTCATATCTTTATAGGTATGGAAAAAATCTAATCACAAGACAAATCCATTAAAAGACAGATTTTATTGTGCTGTGCAGCTAAACTCTCTTTCCAACTCTGACAGATTCTCAAATAAGCTATCGTTGAAAGAAAATACCTTTTTTTTGGTCACAGAACTCCCTAACTCCATGGCCCCTCCCTTTGCACTCTGCCATGAACCTTCCTCTCTCCCCTCTATCTAAGACAAAAGACCAAATGAAAAACTAAGCACTACATTTGGAGTCAGTCTTTGATAGGCAAACAAGACCTGGGAAGAAAAAGGAAGTCCAGAGTATGGTGCCCACCTTGGACTCTCTCTCCTCCAAGTCCGACCTCTTATACCTCTTTCCTAAACTGATGCTCACTGATATCCTCTTCCATGTAATTCCCTTTAGCTGGGGCAGATGCTCCACCTCCAGCAATGTTTCATCTCTCTAGGTAGACATACTGAACTTGACAAATCTTATCTGAAATATGGATCCACCACCTCTCTCTTAATTTACCGACTTCCAAAAGCTCTTCTGTTTTATCACATTTTCACGAAAACAATGAGGAGGCAGAGTAAGTCTCCACTATTTCAAAAGCGTTCACTGTTACCTTGGAGTTTGGTGTAATATTTCAAGAGTGCTTTAGGCATGTGGTTTATAAAGCACTTAGGGACCCATTAAATAGCAAAATTTAAGGCTAAAGGCTGGCAAGCTGAGGGCAGTGAGCTTTTAAATTTATGAAAGGCTACAGAACTAAGAGGCCACTAAAGTGACAGCTGTCAGCACCACTCCGTTCTATATTCATGCAGGTTCAAAGGAGAAGCCAGCACGCACTCAAAAGAAAGAGAGCACTCGTTCCAACTTCCAGGCTATTTTCTAAATACTCTTTTCAAACTCCTTTTATACTCAGAAAAAGCCTTCCAGAAAACATCCACCCCTCTGCAAGCCTTGCATTGGTTACCTGATCCAGTTTTGAGCTCCTTTTTCTTCCTCCCAGCTCTAACAAGCATCCTTGCCCTTTTACAAGTTAAGGTCATTCAGAGGATCTATACAAGCAAGCAGAACACAAGCTGGACTGAAGATCTTGAAAGGCTCATGCTTACCCTCACCTTTAATAGGGAGGCACCACCCACAGAGACAACACGTTATCCCGGCATGCACCGCTCCCTCCGGATCCAAATGGAAAGCAGCACAAATCAAAAGGACCACAGCAAGTTGGAACCTGTTGTCTCAGCGGGTGGTACCCTGCATCTGTAATAGAGATGAAGGCAGCTGTAATCTCTCCGGTTTTATGCAAATGAGATGCTGCACTTCAGCTCCTGGCTAGGGGCCAGGAAAAAAAACAAAACCAAAAAACCCCAAACCCCACCACCCTTGTCAGTATGAAGATGATATAGTAAACATCAAAACACAGTTGGCATGTCTCTTTGCGGGATGTGGGAAGGCCACAAATAAAAATCTTATCTCAATCTATCCATAATTTAAGCCTTACTTTCTACTGCAGCTCTGAATTACAGCCCTGCAATTTTAATACAAACAAGACTATTCAAGGTGTTCAGGAATTCTATCACATCATGGTTTTCACTTTCCATACACTTCTTTAAAGTGTCAGGAAAAAGGATGAGCACTCAAACTACAAAACAGTTAAGTGGAGATTCAACCTTGGCCTTAGAGCAAACTGAAGACAGAAGCCCATCTGGGAAAAACACATTTTCCTTCTTAGTTCCTGGACAGCCCTGCAAACCTGTGCCAGCACAGTCTGGGGCTGGCACACACTGTTGCACCACAGTAACACAGAAGTACAGAATGGGTAAAATTGGAAGGGATCATAGTGTGTCATCTGGTCCAACCTTCCTGCTCATGCGGGGTAATCCCAGAGCACATGGCACAGGATTGCATCCAGACAGTTCTCTAATATCTCCACAGCCTCTCCGGACAATCTGTTCCAGTGCATGGTCACCCACACAGTAATTCAGCTCTTCCTCGTCTGCAGGTGGAACTTCCTGTACATCAGTTTCTGCCCGTTGCCTCCTGGGTCAGAGACTCCCGGGGCTGCTGCAAAGGCAGCACTCATCAGTAGCTGAAGCTGGCATTGCCACTGATGGAGTCGGAGTCCAGCTATGCCTGCTGATGTTGCCCTCCTCATGCACCCGTCCTCCTCCACGGAAGAAGTTATCATCATGTTGTAAACTGCAGGAATACCTTGACCTTGTTCATGGCCTGGCATCAGAGCATGAACCAGCAACTGCCAGGTGAGGCACTGGCTTTGTGCAGACACACAGGGACACGTTCCTTGCTGCTGGCATTGCTGTGGGCAGTTGCTGCCAGCAAGGGGTGGAGAAGAGTGCAGGACTCAGCGTCTCCTCTCCCACAACTGCACTGGCCACATGATTTCTGCCAGCATGCTGCACACACTCACCACTGCAGTGCAGAATCTCTTCAGAATGCAACAGTCCAAAACAAAAGGCCCTACGTTAACCCTGCTGAATAGATTCAAGAAGTTACGCATTTGTTTTGATTTGAAAGAAGATAGAAAAAGCTAAAAACAGAATATAATGTGCAAAAACATCCTGGAAGGATTTCTGCTGCCACTCAAGTTGTGCAACATGCTGAACTGGAGACTTATTTCCATGCAAGCAGCTTGGCATGAAATCCCACTGAAAGGCCTGTGGTTCCCTAACGCTGTCATGACATCATGATTTAGGATTTTTAGAGCTATCAGCCCAGCACAGCTGGTGTCATGGTTGCCATTATACTATGAAACACTGAGGAGTATTAAACGAAAAAGGTTTCCTTGTTTCAAATTCTTAGATTTCTTCCATCTTATTCTGCAGATTCTTAAAACCAGACTGGTTCTGTAAGCAGAGTACAGCTGATACATAAGCAGAGCAGGAAACAGTGCTGCTTTAACTGAAAATAAATCTGTCAACAGGGAGGCACCGGGAGAGCTCCACTTCAGACTTTTCAGGTTCTTATTAAAAAATATAAATTAAAGTCAACATTTTCACATTATTTGCTACATCTGTTTGCTATTCCATTATAAATAAAAATACAGGGGCCTCCAATTCAGTGTTAGTTCACCCAAAAAAATCAAAAAGTCCTTTTCATTTAATACTGCATTATAATTGTTCTAGACTGTACTGTATTACCACAAGAGGTCCACAAGAAACAAGCTCTGCATTACCCAAACTGGGCAATTAACAAGACCTTTGGCAGTATACTATCCTTCCCTTTCTAAAGCATGAAGGACAGTAAGGCTATGGAAGCACATCCCTGTTGTAGGAACCTTGCTAACTGTCACAAACAGATCCAGCTCTGCAATCTTCGTAGACAGCTGGGAAACCAAAAAACCCACAAACCCTTTCCTGTCTCCAGAGGCCAGGGCAACTGAGCGGAGTTCAGTGCCACACCAGCTTTAAAGGAAATATACCAAAGATTTAAACAACTGCCCTGCCACCGCATGCTCCTGCCAACCATTCCACGGCACACTTTACCTGGGACAGCAGAATCACAAAGCCCTTCAAGCAAAAAAAGAGACTGATTTTCTTAAATAAAGCTTTATTAAATTCCCTGTCAGAGAACCAGAACCTCCTGAGTGCATAGGAAAATCCACCACATTCCTGCAATGTGCACCCAGGGCTGGGCTGGTGACGTGCAGTTCCCACGGCCGTCAAATTTCGAGAGCAGTTTTAGCAAACAGCAATTGCTCTTGGGAGTGAGAATTGCTGGTGAGTGCTCAGCTCCTTTGAAAATCTTCTCTTAGCCAGTCTACAGTGCTCACATACCAGGTGGTAACTTCAGGTTCAGTGTTTAGGAGATGTGTAGGTCCTGACAGCTCTACCACATAGATAATTGTATATTAAGACTTTTGGACACAAAGGTAGAACGAACCTACTTGACAGGACAAATACTATTAAGCTTGGTAGCTCCAAGAATGAGGCCACATTAAAGGTGACAGACTGCAGACAGCTGATTATCTCAGGGCAAGTGACACAGGGACACAGTGCTGTGCAGCTGGGGACGCTGTTCCATGCACAGAGAGAAGGGAAACACACACCTGAGTACACACTGTGTACTCAGGGCATGGAGAATAATTTGATCAATCTGAGCCAGTCTGTGCTGAAGAGGTTGCAGCCAATATCCCCAAAGCAGCACAGCAATGATGACTCACATTTGCTTGCGGTGCCCAGCTGCGGCAGCCTTCGGGGTTGCTTCGGGGTGCCAGGGACAGCCAAAGCACACCGGCTCCCTAAGCCTCCTTCCAGGATCATGCACATGCAGGACATGGGGGACTTCAGACCTCCTAGAGCATGGCACAGACTTTGCTCCTGCTTCACTCAGCAGGTCTTGGAGATTACCTGCAGCCTGTGTCTAGAGATGGGAATTTAATTCCTGTGGCCTGCAACCAGCAAAAGGCACGCTCCACTATCTCAATCCAAATTTCCAGACCAAACTGTAAGACAGTATGAACCGATAGGAGGTCTCATGCCAGGAAGTTATTTAAAGTTCTGACATTCCACTTTGATACTTTCAATCTTCCACTCCCAAGTTTTCCACTAGAGAAGCACAACAGGTTTTGGTATAGCAGACAGGTTTTGGGAGTGAGAAGCCAGAGCATGTGCCAGCACCAAGGAGGCTGTGTCCTTAGAGAATTTGCTTCTTCATTCATAAAAACACAACACCCTTTATATCTTCAGCTGAGACCCTCATGTACACTGCCTGCTCTCACCCAAAACCATCAGGAAAGAGTCTGAGCAGAGAACAGTTTATTCATGGGAAAAACTCAGGCTGACAAGTCACCAAAGAGAAACAGGCAGCACAGCACTTACTCCCTCCAAAACTAGTCCCATCACAACAAGGAGGGCAAACACAGGTCATCTAACCTTGGCAACCTCAGATATCTCAGCATCAAAGATGAAATATCATGATCTGTCAACAAAGGCACCATGTGAAGGCCTACATGGCCACACTAAGATCTCTTGTGGAAGTGAGGGAAGGAAGCCTTTAACTTCATTTCTTTCACTTGCCCTACTTTTCCTCTGCCCCTGCAACTAAACTGGAGTTTGTTATTAGTAGAAGTGTGGGTTAGATGTCCCAGGCAGATCTCTGAGACATTAGGGTCCTGTATAAACTCCAGACTTGTTTTCTGAAAAACAGCTCTGTAATCACAAACACAAGGAGAAAAAAAAGCCAGGAGAAACTGCCTTGAGGAAGCAGTAAAGTTAAACAAACTGCCCAACTGCTGCTGTTGCAAGAGAAGCACTTTGGTGGAAAAAAACTGGTGGCTGAATCTTAACCAAGACAAACCAGAGGAGGAAAGCTTGTGTGAACAAACTGGAGCCTTTGCTGCACCATTCATCAAGGACATTTACCCTGCAACTACAACACAGTGCAAAGACAGTTCCAGTAAACAGTGACAGTAGAGATCTTGTGCCATTTCTGGCTGGTTAAAAAGCCATGTTCACAGCCCCAAAATCATGATGACTTGGCTACTGCTACCCACTTTAACTGGAGTTAAGGAGTAAGGTCAGCTAAAGAAAGACAAGAATAAGGTTAGCTCATGCTGCCTGCTTGGTCTAATCCAAAGTGCGTGCTAGAAACTATCCATACCAACAACCCAAGTTAATAATTTAATTACTGGAGAAAAGACAGTCAAACAATTAAGAGTTTTAGGCTTCTGTTACACAAATTGGCACTTTATACAGCAGCCACTGGGGTGGCAGTCTGCTGACAGTAACACTGCTGTGCCAGCAACAGCAAAAATGCCCTTACAGCAGTTTTCCAGAGGAAGGCATTTAACATGCACAGGGAGGGGTCAGGCTTTAAGCGTATGACCATAACAGACTACCGAGTGTGAAAAACACAAGACAGACAGTTAAAACAAAATTTCCCAACCAGTTAAAAGAAATTTAAACAAAACCCCACTCAACTTAACACTGAAAGGAAATATACTGCATTCAAAGCCTGCAGAGGGGAACATAGAATTTCTTCTACATACAAGAACAGGCATACGTCATCTTTTGTGAGACCAGGGCTAGGGTGTTGTCAACAGAAAACCAGCTGTTCAAATAATATGAGCAGCATGACAGGGTTTTACCTACACACCGCCAAAATGCAACACAAAACACAACACACAGCTACAGAACTTAAATGACACTTACTCATGTACTCTGTTGTCTCCATACAAGTCACTTAACCCAAAGCTGACGTAATGCCAGTGCTCAGGAACATTCAGTGCTGGGTTTCCCAGGTTTCTGTACATGCTAACATAGTCCAGAGGGTCAGGTCCTCCCAACCTGCATTAAAACCAGAAAAATTCTTAGGTAAGTTCGTTTACTCAAGACAAATGGTAAGTCTCCCCAGGTGCTACAAGAGGTTGTACAAAGACCTGGTTTCAAACAAAAATTAAAACATTCAAACTACCTCTTAAAAAAAAAAAAAAAAAAAAAAAGAAAAAGATTGAGGAGAAAGGTTAGGTTAAGTCCAGAAAGCTTCAAGCACCGGAAAGCAAAGTACATGTGTGCAACATACTAAAAATGTTTTTAACATTAAAGCATAAAAACCTCTGGAAAATCATATTAAAGCTTCCACAAAACACAAAGAAAATTGAAAAACTGTACTAATAAAAGAGCACTGGCTGTATCTGCACTGCAAGCTCTTAATTCAGTCCAGAGGCACATACCTCAAAAAAAGTGATGCTATTCCTCAAAGCAGAATTTGAAATGACTACGTTTTGAGGAGAGTAATCCATACTCATGAACATACACAAAGTAGTTAAAACAGTGGGGAAGAAAAACATTGATTCAGTAAAATAAGCACCAAAACTTCTAAAAATACACCACTTGCATTAACCAAGAATGCATAGAAAGCAGCACTGCACCCTCCTCATCAGCATTAGAATGGGTTCCTTAAAAGAATATAACTCAAAAGTCAATGCAGCACAGGCAGGTTATGCAAAGCAGCAATCACCAAAGCCTGCAGCCACCCTTCCCTACAAGGCACAGGGAAGCGAGGCCATGAGCCAGCGGAGAGCACAGCACATCCTCCTGCCACTTGTGTCACCTGTGCAAAGACAGGACAAATCCCCACTGAAGGAAGGAAAACGCTGGACTGTTTTGCTGTTTGCCCTGTCAATCACAGAACACCTACCACAAGATGTTATGGCACGGCTGAGCAGCTGTTTAACCATTTTGTGCCTACAACGCACTCTGTTCAGGTAAAACTCTCAGCTGCTCCAGACAAGAAAATCCAAACTCACACAACACCATTCATTGGAACCATCAATTCCTCTCATCTCTATTGTCTGTTCAGACCCTGACACGATCATCTGCAGGCTGCAGGGCATGGCTGTGTTTCCTTCACTAGTCCTGTGGGTTTGTGTATCATCATAAACCATCTCCATGGCTGGACAGATGGAACCAGCTCTAGTGACAACGAGACACTATTTGAAATCCTCTGCCCTTCTCCTGTTGCCCAACCTTGTCAAGTCTGTACAAAACAGAATATCAGCTTGGGGTACTAAAAGGCCCATGGGCTCTCTCCACAGGTCTGCTGTGCTGCCTTGCTCCTACTGCTGCTGGCAAAAAACCAGAGCAGTTACCTAACATGACTGACTTTACCTAGGACAGCTTCCCCCCTCTTAAGTCACATAAGGCCATCATGGTGGCTGAGACCACCTGCAGTTTCTCCAGCAGGTCAGTCAAGGATGCAGCCCAGGATATTGGGGCAGGACAGAGTGGGTGAGCAGCTCACCCCCAGAAGCGGCACAGGTGTCCATTGCCAAGGGCTACACCAGAACCATGCAGCCTTCTTGTATGACAACTGGCATCTTCATGGCATAAAAGGCAAATCGATGAGCAAACATGGCGAACACGTGTCAGACACCAGGATGGAGCTGAGTCTTCAGCAGACACCTGAGAAAACATGTTCTCAAAGTCTAGCAATAGTTTGAAACACTCAAAAACCAAGTCCCCTCTGACACCCTTTCCTCACCTGTTCCATTTCACTGGCCATCAAGTCACACTGGAGGCTGAGATCTCTACCAGAAACACCCATTCAGGTGGCTCTGTTCAGAGCACGGCACCTATGTCCTGAACAGTGCTCAGTCTCCCAGGGATCCATGGTGGAAGCAGCCAGATGGATGCAATTCCAGCCAGGATGGACACTCACCCTTGAGGAGCAGCAGTGCACAGCAGCAGCCACACACAATTATTACTGGACTGGGAAGACTCCAGAGTGAGGGAGGTTCATACACTGACCAGTGTGAGAAGATTAGTCAGTGGTCAGAGCAGCTGTGTGGGCTTTGTGATGAAGGGATCACTGCTAAGCAACCAGCATCTCCCATATGAAGAAAACCTGCTTCCAAACTGGGTTTAATAACACTCTAGAAGCCAAACAATCAATGCTGCAACAGGCACTCTGACACAAGACAAACCTCTACACTGCCCTTTTCAGGACAGGGACTGTTCCATGAGTACATGCTTTTCCCTAGGGCTACTCAAACATTCTTGTCAGGTCTGATGCAGATGGCAAGTCCTGCCTAGACAGCACCAGGCAAGCCAGACACCTCTCCTTCACTCCTGCCAGCAATCCTGTGTTTGCCTCCAAAGGCCAAACTTCTCTGGGGAACTGCAGCACCATGCTACCCAAGAGATGACCACAGCAATGCAGCACCAGGGAGCCTGGAGGAGCTGAGCTCAGTCTTGCCTAGAGTTCACTACCAACTGCTGCTCAATGATCCCATCACACCATCTTTACTCACTGAGAAATGCAGTAGGCTTGGAAGAGACGTAGACTAAAATCCTGCAGCGGCGACTGATTAAATTTTGAAAAATACATAGCCGAGCCATACACCTATCCCAAAACCGCTGCAACTGCAGGAGCATCCCACATGAGCTTTAAGCCAGCTACCTGCAGCACATAGTAACACAGGAATGGCATAATGCTCACCAAAGGTTAGTCAGCACAGATATTCATCCAGTTTCGGTGGCAGGTTTTACTGCTCTAACATCGGCGCTGCTGTGGTACATCCTCCCGCCCACAGCCGCTGCGGCAGGCATCGACCTTGTATCACAATCTACATATCAGTACATGCACTCACACAAAGAGCTGGAAGCGTTGGAGGATTTTATTAGGAAGAGCCCAACTTCAAAGCCAGAGGTACAGTACAAATTTGTTACATTCTCTATTCATGGAGCTCATTCAGGAGCAAGAAGGGCTGCCTCAGGGGAAACCCTGTATTTGCATCTGCACCAAGAGTCTTCTTTTGACTGATGTTAAGAGTGCTCTGAAGTTTCTGTGGAAGGAGAAATGCACAATGAAGAGAGGAAAGAGACCCACAATGGAAAAAAAATTGGAGAATTCCTAATTCGTTCACCCTGGAAAGCCCTTAGAGTATTGTTTGTAGTCACTTCCCAGTAGCTGACAATAGGACTGCTTTTCACAGCTACCTTTTGACAACCCTTCAGAAGTAGTCTGTGATTCCCAAAAGGCCACAAACCACAGCTCAGGTTTTTGAGTATATGGCCTAAATTTAAGACGTGATAAAAAACCAGTAGTCCAGCCCAAATTATGCCTATTTCAAAACCTATCACAAAGGAAAGAACAAATTTTATTTTTTCACTAGCAATTCTACGCAACAAGATATTTCAATCTGAGATATTCTACCACATTCTATAATAAAAGTGGACACTGGATATCAACAGAGAAACTCCATCTTGGTGCATGGCCTTCACAAACACAGCCAGAAACTCTTCCAGGAAATTCTGATTGAATCCCAAACTCTCTCCCAAGATATGCAAATAGCATTTTAAAAGACTAGTTCCATTAAATAATCTACATGGCTAAACCCCTTTATGTAACAGGCATAGAGTTCTGCAGATTCTCCAATGTTACACAGTAAGGATCTGCTCCAATGTGCAAGCCAAAGACTACAACTTCAGCTCCCTGAACAAAAAAAACCAAATCGCTGTTAACTGTGGAGAAACCGGTACATATAATTAAAAGCTGATTAGTGTTACAATATTCCTCCTAAGGCAGGGAACTTTGTTCAACAATTTCCTCTTCTAATCTAAACCAGCTAATAGCTGGCAGCCCAAGCAGGAGAGGTTAGCAGAGAGTTGTGGCAGGAGTCATTCTACCAGGCTGAACAAAACCAAGCTCCAAGTTTCACCCAACAACAGGAGAGAAAGAACTTGTGGTGTCCACGTAGGCTTCACCTCGCACAAGCATTTCCTGCACAGGACAGCAGTAGGAAGCTCACCTCCACAACAGAAGCTCTCAGCTCTCACTGCTGGCTGAGCTAACAGTTGGAGGAACTGCTAAGTGGAAAACGCCAGGATAAACAGGTCTTCACATTACTTCTTACTTGCAACCTGCCATCACTGCCAGCAGCAATTTTTTTAGTGTTTGAGCTCCAATTGCAGTGAAACTCTAATCAATCCCTTAAGCAAACAAGCAACAAGGTTTCTTCCCAAACAAGGGTCTTTGCTATTCTTCATTACAGACCTAAATTTCCCCACAAATCTTACATCACTATAGTCAGTACTTTAAGCTGTTGATAGAAAAGAAGTGCTGATGTGACTGGAAACTCTTCATGAGTACCTAAGACTAGACATAGGTGTAAACACAGACTGATCAGACCACCACAAAAGTACCAATGTGCACAAATGACTAAGAAATTTATTTTGAGGTCTCAGATTTGCAACATTTTATCCCAGCCCACTGTATCATTTTAATACACTACTCCCCTAAGCAATAAGGGTTAACAGACAAACTTGCTAGAATCGCTTAAAAAACAATACTCCTGTGGACAACTACAGCAACAGCTTTGTCTGTCAGAGCAGCACACAGGGAGGATGTTATTCTGCTGTTACTCAAGACTCTAATTAGGTAAAGACATACAGGTGAAATGAACTGTAAATAAAGAAGTTGAGCATTTAATAAATTTTTCCATGTGCTGGGGTAGGGACTGGCCAATGTCAGGTAAAGCAAACACTCAGGCGTTACTTGATCATGTTCCTTAGCCCCAGAAGAGGGGGCTGAGCAGCTAAGCCATAGCAAAAAGCAAAAGGAACTCCTCTTCAAACGGGATTAGACGCTAGACACTTATCTTGATAGCTAAACATCCAAGCACTTCCTTCATGCCACTCTCCCACATAAACAATTGCTGTTCCTGGTGTCAGACAGTGTGTCAGCAGAGACACTGAGCAACAGATTCACAGTCTGTGATAACACATGGCTACGTAAGGCCAAGAGAAGCTGGCACTGCCCCGCGGGCTTTATGGGTACACACGGCATGTATCCGGCCTGGAGGCTGGAACAACGGGCTCGCTCCGGTCAGTGCCGGCCACACTCGAACCCCAGGTTCCTGGCCAGAAGACAGCACGTTCCTCCTGTCCAGGGGGGAAACTCCAGCCCCTCACCTTCTGTGGGAACACCTCCACTGAGTAACATGCACCCCCTTTTTGTACGACCTGCCCCAGCCGGGGCGTTCATCAGCCACCCCTCACTCACGGGCCCTCCAATTCCCCACAGAAACCCCAATACACCCTCCTGTCTTCAGTGCACACCTCCCTATACCCCTCTTCCTATTGCCAGCACATTCTCCCCAGGAGCCCCTCCAAACACAGCCCCTGGGCAACCAACTGCATCCCCAACGCCTCCATCCCCAGATCCGCTGCATATCCCCAAAACTCTTGCATCTTACCTCTAACCCAGGACGGAACCCCCAGTCCCTCTCCCCTTGCTGCAACCCTCCCCAGCCCCTCCGCCTCACCCCGAGCAACGTTCCCAGCCCCAAGGCTTCTCCTAAACCTCTCGCACTCCCACTACTCCTCCCAAACCTTCTCCTATCCCACACAAGGCGCCGGCCCCACTGCTCGCCCCAGCTCCACGCAAGACCCCGGCCCCATCCAGGCCGCCTCACCAGTACTTGAGGATGGCGGTGACTTGGAGCGGGTTGGGCTGGTCGGGGTAGAGGCGGCGGCACTCGCCGTAGATACCGTGCAGCCCCGGCGGGAACAGCGACGGGAAGGACCCGGATCCGGACCCAGACCCCGAGCCGGACCCCGGCCCGCCCGCGGGGGGCCCCCCGCCCGGCCGCACGCCCTCCATGTCCCGGAGGCGGCTGGTCCCGGCCCGTCCCGGTTGGTGCCGAACCCACTCCGCTCCCGGCCCGGCCCGGCCCGGCCCAAGCGGCTGCGTGGGGCCGCTGGAGGAGGGGGCGGGGCCTACTGCCGGGCGGTGTGAGTGACAAGCGAGCCCCCCCAATGGCGGCGCTGCGCGGGGCTCCGCGCGGAGGGGGCGGGGCCCCGCTGCAAGGGCGGTGTGAGTGACAGGACGGCTCGACCAATGGCGACGCGCGGAGCGGAGGGCGGCCGAGCCTCTGCCCCCGCCCCACGTTACTCTGCGGGCGCGCCCCCTAGCGGCAGCGCGGGGCCCCGCGGTGGGCGGGGCGGTGGGCGGGGCGGTGCCCGCGCGCGGCGGTGGCGGGAACGCGGAGCCGGCTCCCGGCGGGAGCGGGAGGCGCCCGTACCTGGGCGGGCCTGAGGGCAGAGGAGGGGCTTGTTACTGCTGCCTTTACGCCTCCTCCAGTGCTCAAGGCACCTTTACTCTGCCCGTGCATTCTCTGTGTCTGTAGGTGAAGTTTGAGGGCTTTCTGATCGCGGATTGTGACTTGTGCACGAAGCACACTAAGGCTCTGGCTCATTCCTGAGTTGCAACTACACCTGTGGTCATGCAAAGCCAGGTATGTACATGTGGATGGTGTGTGTGCAATAGTCCTGCACACCTTTGCTAGAGCAGGGTCCTGCTTCTTAATCAGCAAATAGAAAATACGAGCTTTAGAGTGCTCAGAGGAGAAGGTGAGTGCTCATGCTCACATTTCTCACTTAAATAGGTGAGAGTTTATTCTAAAAACATTCATGACACCGTTTGGGAGAACACACATGGTCAAGAAGCTGACAAGCTGGCAGCCAAGTGACAATCCCCTGATAAAGGAGGTGAGCAGTTGGTGTCCTCACTTCACAAAGTGGAAAATATTTCACTTGTCCTGTTACCGTGATACTACTTGTTGTGACATCTGCCCGAGAAGTCAGCTACAATCTGCTGAGAAGGTGAATGTAGCAGAGTCTGTATGAAAGGCTGTGTTGGCTCAATACAGCCATTATGAGTGTCTCCTGGCGTTCACTGAAGTGATACAACACTAGCCTCAATTTAAACCCCTCAATGCTGTTGTACAAAAACTCCCTCTTTTACACTAGGTGAATGAGGAAGGTCGCTTAAGGTAAATATCTGGGATGAGACATCTACTAGGGCTAAAGGTGGGAACTACAGGAGAAAAATCCATGTCTGCAGGAGAGATGTGGGACAAGACAGGTGTGCTCACTGGCATGGAAGTTCATTTTAATTAATTACAAGACCTGGAGTTTCAGTCATCAATTATTCCAAGTGCTTTTAGAATACTCAATCAATGGAAAATGACAATGTGTTCATGGTTCAACACTGAAATGCTCATGATGTGCATTCTTTATACTGACACCTCTTTTGTGGTTCTCTTGCCTCAAAAACGGAGGTATTTCGTGGAGGAAACAGATCTGTTATGACCAGTAGTTTGTAAAGATGATCCCATGAAATGTTGGGACAATAAAATGCTTTCCTTAGTCATAGATATCCTCTACAGAAGTTAATGGGATCACCTTTTTCTCCTTTCCTATTAGAAAAAGTTAGGGGGTG
This sequence comes from Corvus cornix cornix, assembly GCF_000738735.6. Taxonomy (NCBI): domain Eukaryota; kingdom Metazoa; phylum Chordata; class Aves; order Passeriformes; family Corvidae; genus Corvus; species Corvus cornix. The sequence continues at coordinate 12,906,221 of NC_046336.1, forward strand.
GAAATGTATTAAGCGGGAGCGAGCCAATTGCGATGCAGGATTTTTGGTGGAAGCACCCAACTATCGCCTAGACCGCAACATCCACCGGTTGCTCGGCCGTGGATGTGTCCGCAGGATTCCCTTTTTCCGAACTCCGCCTCCCAGCACTCCCCGCTCCCGCGCTGTCCTACAACTCCCAGCATGGCTCGCTCCCGGCGCCGGCCTACAGCTCCCGGCATGCCCCGCTTCCGGCGCACCACCCCGCTGGGCTCTGCGCAGCGTCGGACTACAGCTCCCAGTAGGCGCCGCGGCGGCGGGAATACATCACCCAGGCGGCGCTGCGTCGCCGCTCCGCGCATGCGCCGGCGAGGGCTGGGCTGTTGCTCCCTCACGGGCGGCTGCGGCGGGTCCTCGCCATGGAGTCCTACGATGTGATAGCGAACCAGCCCGTCGTGATAGACAACGTGAGTGCGGGCGGCCGCGTGTCCCGGGAGCGGGGAGGGCCCGCAATCCCTTTGTCATCGGGGGCGGCCGCGCCCCGCCCGCCGCCGCACCCCCACCTCAGCCGGCCCGGCCGCCGCCTCCGGCCCTTGCACAGCGCCATACGGCGTCCTCGGGGGGCGGGGCCGCTGCGCCTCGGCGCGCCGCGATTGGCTGGGGCGACTGGCAGTCATCCGCCGCGGGGCCGCTGCCCCGCGCTGGGGGGCGCAGCCCCCGCCGCCGCCGAGCTGCCTCTGGCTGGGAGGGGCGGCGCGCCCCCATTGGCTGGGGCGGCTGTCAGTCAGCGGGGCAGCCCTCTGCTACCTGCCGGGGAGGGGCGGGACTGTCGTTGGATCACCTGCGCTCATTGGCAGCTGGCGCTGTCAGTCAGGCGGGGCTTCCCCCGGCCCCGCCCTGCCCCTCTTTGTGCTGGGGGGACAATGGGGGTGCTGGGCCAGGCCATGGCAGCTCTCCCAGCATGCTCCGGGGCAGGCTTTGGCCAGGGTTCCAGCGTGCTCCTGGCAGGCCGTGGATGGACCCCGCACAGGCTCTGGGGGTGCCGGCACTTCCCTTGGCCCATGCGGGACATAGGGCTCTCCAGCCAGGCCCCCATCACAGGCCCAGTGAGAGAGAAGCCTTCGCCCCTTGCACTGCCCCTCCTCCATTGCATCCAGCACAGTGGTCACAACAAAGCAGTGCCCTTACCAAGGCGTGGATTCCCATGCCTTGGAATGCCGCTGCTGAAGGATCTGTGCCCAGCACGGGTTGCATCAGCTGTAATTTGACAGCGTAGCATGGTGTTGCAGATGGCTGCTCCAATCTGCTGATGCTGCTCATTAGCACAAAGCAGACCTTCAATCTGTGTGTGTTACAGCTCTGCGGGAGATTAATGACAGTGATTCCGTGCCTCTTTGAGGTACTTCTGGGTCCAGTTCTGATTTGTCCCATCCATGCTGCCCTCCCAGGAGGAAGGACCATCCAGGAAGGGGTGGGAGGGCATATCTTGGACGTAGCCTCCTTCAGTGTAGCGAGTCACAAACCCGTGCTCCTCCCTTCTGACCTCTACCGCCAGTGATTGAGATTGTGTTGTTTTGAAGGGCCAGTACTGTGCTCCATTCTTCCTCCACAAGCTTAATTTCTGCTGAATCTTTTTGCCATATGGAGTGGGTTTGCTAGCCTGGCACTTCTCAACCTATTGCTTTAACTCCCCATTAGGTGAATGATTGTAGGTCTTCTCAGATAAAGGCAGTTATTCTTCTGACCTTTTCATTATTTTGGATCCCAAATTCCTCTCTACAGCTTGAGCTCTCTGATAAAATATTGGCTTTGTTTCATTCCCCCGGAATCTTGCAGCAGAGAGATTTAGGTTAGACATTGAAGGAAAGCATCTAACAGAAAATAAGAGTAAGCAGTAAAATTGACTATGTTGAGAAAAACATGTACCTTCTTTATTGAAGATGTTAAAAAATGTGTTATGTTGATTGTTTCTAGGAATGACTGGATCAGCACTGATCCTGCTGTGTTGTCGAGTGATTAGCTAAACAATAAACTTACCTCTAGGTGTTCTGGTACTGTGAGGATGACTTTGTTGAGCTATTCACGTAGTAGCAGTCTATATTTAATTTCAGCATGTCCTTTTGTTATTTAGTGCAATGATTGCCTCCCCTGCCTCAGACCTGAAGAAGGGCTCATGTGCCAGCAGCTGATTGTGTCTTTTTTCATTTTATGAAATGGTCTTATAAAAGCTAATTCTTCTTGCCTCTCTGATAAATGAGCTCCCTCCCCTTCCCCTCCCTGTACAAGAAGTAGAATGGAGCAGTTGTTGTGACATCTGCCTGGAACGCTGGCAGGCTGTGGGCCGAGGAGCCTCGTGGTGACACTGCATTTTTGGTACTCTTTGGAGTTCAGGCAGGACGGGAAGTGGAGCTGCACAGAGCAGGTACCACTCTTCCCACTGCTGTTCCATTACTGCTTTTCCTCAGAGAGCTGCAGGCACCTTTTGAAGGCTGAATGTTATCCTGTCTCACGTGTGCCTGTGTGTGGGAAGGTGGGAAGGGGGAAGTGAGATACTGAGCTGGTGAGAACCAGACCCCTCCAGCCCTGCTCTAGTATCTCAGTGTGTTCCAAAAAGACATGAAGTTCTGTAGCTAAAAACTCAACAAGGAGGTTCTTTCCTCTTACCAAACGTTGCTCTTAACTGTATGTTTTCAGCAGGGAGAGCTTTGTAATGTACAGTGGGAGGTGGGAGCTGTACCTCAGCACAACTTTAATACTCTTCACTGTCTAATTTTTAAGAGTTGTATTCCCATCTGAAGTCCAACAAGCTCTCTCTAAATGGTCTGGGAGCCTTGTTGAACATAATGCACGTGTTGACAGTCCAGCTGTGGCCTAAGTCAGTGCAAATTCCTTGACCTCCATGGAACATGGAATTATCTCTTGTTTGCTTTGTAGTCTAAGTGGTGGCATTTTATGCAGCTGAGCTGTCAGCAAGGGCTGTTGTGTCTTTGGTTTGTTCTTGATCTTATAAATTCTGTATCAAATAAAACAGTTTTACAACAATATGAAATGTGCACTCTCCATAGAAAGTGCTACATGGAAGATTGATTGGTGATTTCCATTTAAATTTGAGTCCTAAATGCATCAGGATGAATGAATCCATAACCAAGTGGCTACAGAGCTAGTGGATGAGGTATGTTCAGGGTTGAGGTATGTTCAGTTCCTTCAAGGCACTCACAAGAATTTTGAATGAGTTTATCTTCCTTGACCTTTACATTTTACATGTAGTTTTTCTTCTTTTATTCTTTTGCTCAGATTTAAAAAAAAAAAAATAAACCCCTGCCAAACAAAATGGAATGAAAGCCCAGCCAGGATAATTACTGGTGGAAGTATATTAATTTGTACATTTTTTTCAAGTTTTAATAAATCAGAGTTTGTAGCAGAAGAGAAGATGCATGTGTTTTTACTTATTTGAAACAAAGATGGAAAAACAGGTCTTTAAACCTTCTGAATCAGGGTTATTTCAAAATGTAAACATTTTCCTCTCGTTGCATAGGAATCTCAAACTGGTCTATGATAAACAGATTTACTCTGTGTGCACATATCTTCAAGGAAGTAAAATGTTTTCAAGAAAAATTGAATAGGTCAGAAAGTGCAGTGAGGTCTTTGTAGTGTGGGGATATCAAACAGTTGTTCTTGGTTTATTCCCAGGCACTTGGAAGCACAACTGTGTTGAAGTCCCATCCCACCGGCACATTCAAAGCAGTCATTCGTCTTTGACTCCAAGTTGGAGTTCTGAACTCCCAACACATTTGGTTAACTTTGAACTTCAGTATGTAAATCTTAAAATACATAACTTGCTGGGAATCTCACCAGGACATGTTGGGTCATTTTTGGCCTGACATAAGGAAGTTTCAATCTCTAAGTTAAAATAGGAGCATCATTGTTCTCCTGAAACCAGTTCCCCGCAGCAGAATGTGCTAGCAGCAAGATCAGTCATTATCTTGAACAAAATATTCAGTAAGTGCAATATTCTAACATGGTTACATTATGTTACTGCATTTCATTCAACTATTTTTCTGCAAACCTTGACACAGGGTGGTGGTATTCTTTCCCGGGCAGAGAGTTGTTTATAAGCTATGATAAGAAAAATCAAAATAGTGGTTTTGGTTTGTTCCTTGTTTAGCTTTGAAGGAAATAGCCAGAAGAGAGTTTGTCTCAATGGAAGTCTTTTTAACACTTCACAGGCCACTTTGTCACACTGATATCAGTTAGTGGAGACCTTGGGATGCAAGTGGAGCCAAGTCCCTTGTGCCAAAAGGAAGTAGTTAGTCCTGCCTAGTTGGCAGCTTGGGTGTGCTCCTGGAGCCGGCCTGGCTGCAGGTGTTTATCCGGAGACAAGGATTCAAGCAATCCACCTTTCGTATGCTTTAGAAATAGCTACATCTGGTTTGCAGAGTATTCCTGACACTCATCTCCTGCAGATGTGTCCTGGCAAATCTGGCTCTGGTGGTTCAGAGGCAGGAATATCCCGGCTCTGGTGGCAGAGCGCACGTGCTCTGTGCAGAGCCTGACATCGTGGCTGAAGCTGCTGATGGAAGTAGCTTGGCAGTAAAGCGCTGAACTGTGAACGGGAGAGGCTGGGGCTGCCCCGCATTCCTTTGTCCTGAGCCTGCTCTGGCTCTGGGATGGCGGCAGGCAGGGCTTGCCTGGCAGAGCCCTGAGCAACTCATCTGGCCCTGGCCTGGAAGTGAAAGCAGTGATGCTTACCCATGCAGAGGTGGTCAGAAGTGGAAAGCTGTGGAAGAGCTGTGTTGCTACTCATTTTAAAATGCTGTGGAGCAGCCAAAATGTCTTTCTGGCCTCAAAACCAGAGCAGTCCTGCTGCAGAGCCCTTCTCTGCCTGTGCAGAGTGAACAGGCACTTCACAGGTCACAGCTTTCAGTGCAAACTCACACACACTTTGCTCCCACCATGGGGCTAAGCAGAACTGCTCCTCTTTCTGCAGAAGAGCTTGCGCCCATGGTAGTCTGGGATTACCAGTGAAACAGCTTATCTGAGGAGATCCTATGAAAATCTGCTCCTTAGCAAAACTTGGGTGTTCCTGCAAGCTGCTCATTGTTTCAAGATGTCATTCCCTTGTGCAGGGAGAGGAAATGGAGGAGGGGAAGGAGTCAGCAAAGATCCAAGTTGATGATGGTGTTCCTGGGATGCTTCCGGACGGGGATGGGAGCCGTGGGGCCAGATGCCTGGCACTGACTCCCTGCCAGGGCCTTGCTGCGGCTGGCTTTACCCGCTCTGTGTTTGCTGCTTTGAATGTTGCAGAAGGCTCTTTGGATCTGTGCCTTTCTGACTGCCATCCCTCATCTCTTCTTTGTCTCTTCTGAACAAGCTCTATCCCGTCAGCTGTGCTTTCTGCCCCCAGCCTTTCCCCTTGCAGTGTAACCAGCACCTTTGTCCTATCCGGACCCCAGTCTGGGTTGGTTTCAAGTGTCTTTTCTGACCACCTTTCTGCCTCCTTAGCATTAGCTAGTTCATCCACCACTTGATCACCTTTTCCTAGTCTCATCTCCAATCTGTTTCCCACAATTCTTTGCTACTTCCTTCTCTGACTTTATCTGCCCTCCCTCCATTCTTTCCATTTCTCCTTCTCGGAGGCCTGTATTTTTCATTCTCCCAGTGCCTCCTGAAGCTGGCAGAGTTCAGTTGCTCTTGCTGGGCTTTCTAGAGCGTTATCCTCCCCCCAGAGATTATCTAATATTGATAGACAATTGTGGAGTGTGGATTTAGCCTCCTGCACCCCTCACAGTAGCCCTGGCTACAAAAATACTTGTCTGTACAGGGCAGTGTTTGGGTGTGTGCAGAGCAGTACCAGGGTGCCCAGGGTAGTTGTACCCTGTGAGATGTGTCACTGCCAAGGAGGGTGCTAGTCACTCCTTCCAATAGCCAAGCTGGCACTTCCCATCCCTAACCTTCCTGGTAGAAAGGACAGGATCTGGCAGTGCTGATGTACTATGTCACTTCTCTAAAACTTGTGAAGATAATGGAATGAATGATAAGCTCATGTATTTGTCTGTTGCTTCCACAGGGCTCGGGTGTGATTAAAGCAGGTTTTGCAGGCGATCAAATACCAAAATACTGCTTTCCTAACTAGTAAGTACTCTGCTGGTCTTGATAACTTCTTAGTACTGTGTACCAATTCTTTATATGTAGAGGGGAAGAATTGCCCAGTTTTATAAATGGAAAAATGAGTTACTCTTTTCTGCCTGCTGCAAAGAAGCACCAGGGAGATGAGAGCTCCGATGTTAAATATTTTGCGATTTTTAGGGACACACACACATCATAAAAGATGACATCGCTTTGTCAGGCTCAACACACAACCAAAGCTGTAGGATTGTTTAATCTGCACACATGAGGAAAGAGGACTAGGAAGACTAAAATTTGGGATGAGAGGTGTGAAGACCTCTATATTTTTTCAGTGTGTGGTATGATGTCTTGATTCCTGACAGTCTTCTTTGTAAGTTTTCTTAGAGTTTTGCCAGGACGAAGACTGCTGGAACAGGAACTCTGAATAGTCACTGGCTTTTATTTTCAAAGCAGTGGGATTTTAATGAGTAATTCTGTGTTCTGAGCAATGTGTTCTGTATGAGATGGTGGGGTATGGGACTACAAATGTCTAATCTTGAGAAGCCTGCCTCAGGTCAGGCAGCACGTGTGGATCCAACACCTCAGACAATTGTTCAGTCTAGCCATGTTCATCCCAGGCACTGTTGAAACAGGTGAGTCCTGAATAATCAGTAAAAATGTGGCCAGACTCAGCTGGTTTATGCCCAGCCATTCAGAACTGTACAATCTATCCCCTTCACCTCTGATTCTGAGATTAGCTCAGAGCAAACCTGGGTCTGTCTGCAGCTGGTAGTGCCGCCAGACACACCCATTGCTTGAGAAGGTTCTGGTTAGGACAGAGAGGAACACAAAGGAGGCAATCCTTGGGTACATATGAACTCTTTGTAGAAGCATTTACTCTCTTGTCTCTGTTCTAGTGTGGGCAGACCAAAGCACGTTCGTGTTATGGCTGGTGCTTTAGAAGGGGACATTTTCATTGGTCCAAAGGCAGAGGTAAGAACACCTGTACACTGCACTTCTCTGTATATCTCAGTGTGCTGCTGTAAGGCGGGGGTGTGGCAGCTGGACTGTGGTTCTTTGGTATTGTGTAGGTCTGAAGAGTAGAACAGATTGTTGCTTACATGTGTGTCTGAGGTGGAGTGGAAAGCTTAATGACATTCTTGTGCCAATCTGCTGACCACAGACCTAGTTCCCAAGGCCTTCGATATCTCTCTCTTCTCTTTAGGCTACTTCTAGCTCTATATGGTTACATATTTTTGACTGAGAGCTTTAGAAATGGACCCTACTCGATTGCTGTATATCTCCCTGCCATGGGCAGGAAGCTTCTCTCCACAGTCCTGCTTCTGTCAGCATGTAGCCAGTTGTGTGGTCACATTTCTTGTGAGCCCTTCCAACTGCATTCCCCAGTAACATCCTGTTATGTTTTATATCATGGCTGAGCTGGTAGTACAAAGATACCATATGATAGGTGTCTGTGTGTTGGCTTGAAAAGTGTTAGGAGGGAATATGGTCTGCAAATGTCAGACATACACGTTCCTACTTGGTATGAAAAGGCCTTATCTAGTCTTGGCTTCTCTGGGAGAGATATTTGTGATGAGTGTTCAGGTTTTGCCCTGTATGCTATAGATAAGTTATCTTTTAGTGGAATCAAAACTGAAGTTGAGTCTGACAGTAAGTCACAGTGCTCAGAAGCATGATTGTTGGAAGCTCTGATGCTCTCTTGTCCTTTCTGTTTGCTCAGGAGCACAGAGGTCTTCTTGCGATCCGATACCCCATGGAGCACGGCATAGTGAAGGATTGGAACGACATGGAGCGCATCTGGCAGTACGTGTATTCTAAAGACCAGCTCCAGACGTTCTCAGAAGAGGTGAGAGACCACATTATATAAAGGCACAGGCATCATTCGGGGTGTGTGTGTGTAACACCAGGAGCCTTGGGACTCTGGGAAAGATTTGGGACTTTTCCTTTGCCCTTCTTTCTAAATGTGTATCTGTTGTTAAATTAGGCTCTTTCACCTCTCAGGAGATACTGCACAAGAATTGTCCAAGCAGAATTCCTCTCCAGATCTGATGGTCTGGCCTGACTGAAAATCTGCCTTTCACATTTGCTAGCCACACTCTCTCTAATGATTCTACTCTAGGTCAAGTGCTTCTGACTTTTCTTGTTCTGCCTGCACATCAGGCATATCCACTCAGCAATGACATGATTTGAAGTGAGGAAGGAGAAAACCACAGTCTTGTGGTCTGGAAGGATCTGACCAAAAAATTATTAAATGTCTGAGAGTAATCTAAGTTGTGGAGTAGGAATATTTCTGTCTGCTTGTGCTAAAACCATATGCCTTCACCCTTTTTAGGGTCTGTGTATTTTGGCTAATCTGGCTGATTTTTGTCACTGAGAGTCATCTTGTTTGTCCTTCATGGGGCAGAGTTACTCACAGAGCACATTTCCTAACACTTCTTCATAACTAGACCAGAACCCTGCTGGTCTTCCAACCTAATAGAGATTATTCACAGTCCAATACAGCTCAGCTGAAATTACTCCTTTGTACCTGTCCTCTTGCACCAGTGGTTCCTAAAGTAAATAAATAAGCAGAAACTTTTAGGAACACACCCCTACTGCCTCCTGGTTACTGCAGCACAGCTCCTTCTTCTCTTTCCCAGCATCCTGTGCTGCTGACAGAAGCACCCCTAAACCCGCGCAAGAACAGAGAGCGTGCTGCTGAGGTGTTTTTTGAGACCTTCAATGTGCCAGCGCTATTCATCTCCATGCAAGCTGTGCTTAGCCTGTAAGTGTCTTTCGTCTTGGATTTGTGTTTGTGGAATGTTGCCACAAAATCCATTCTTTTACAAAATAAACCTGTGGAAGACCTCACTAATGTCTGATTTACCCCCTTTTCATGCAAGGACTGAAACTCAATTTGTGTAATAAAGAGTTTACAGGAAATCTGCTGAAATGCAAAGAGAACTTGGGTTTTGAGAGTTTTTTAGCCCCTGTTTGTGTGAAATCTCTGCTTCCTGAGTTGAGTGTGGATGTGTTGCCTGGGCTCACTTTGAGTTGCTTGTTCTGACTTGAGCCTTTGTCCCTTCGGTAGCTATGCGACCGGCAGGACCACGGGAGTGGTGCTGGACTCTGGGGATGGCGTCACCCATGCAGTTCCCATCTACGAAGGCTTTGCCATGCCTCACTCCATCATGCGGATTGACATCGCTGGCCGGGATGTCTCCCGCTTCCTGCGTCTCTATCTCCGGAAGGAAGGCTATGACTTCCACACAACCTCCGAGTTTGAGATTGTCAAGACCATCAAGGAGGTGATGCCCTGCCTTGTTTCTGTGTTGGTCCAAGAGGGGATTTCTTCTCAAAGGAAACTGTGGCTTGTGAAAGCCGGTGGGAATCCATTATCTACGTGAGGGAGTTTAGGGCCATTAAGATGATTAAAGGACTCTCGTATATGGAAAGGCTGGGAGAGCTTGGACTGTTGAGCCACAAGAAATGGTTGGGGAGAGTCTCATCAATGTATATAAATGTCTGAAGGGGGGGTGCAGAGAAAACAGAGCCGGACTCATTTCAGTGATGTCCAGTGACAGGACAAGATGCACAAACTGAAGCTAAGGAGGTTCTGTCTGAACACAGACTTTTTTTAGTGTGAGGGTGACCAAGTGCTGGCACAGTTTGTCTAAAAGGTTGTGGAATCTCCATCCTTGGTAATATCATCTGGACAGGGTCCCGGACACCCTGCTTTAGGGAAACCCTGCATGGACAAGATGACCTCCAGAGGTCATTTGCAACCTTAGCTGTCCCATATTCTGGGACAGTTATAGTCAAAGTCACATTAATCCCTCTTGAGGGGCTGTTAACAGGGAGGTGAAGATGGGTTGGTGGTTCAGAATAGGTTTTGCATTTACCTGTGCTGCAGTTTTTCAAGGTCTGATGATCTCTTTCACTAGTGTTTGTTTACCCTTCATGGAGTAAAATCCATGGCAGCTAGGGATCACAAGTGGGATATTGCAAGGTGGTTTACCTGCTGTGAGCCCCAAGGGTCTTTTCTCCAGCATATAATATTGTTAAAATCAGTCTTGCAAAGGGATACGTGGATTTTGATTATTTGTGAGAAAAATATTTTGTCAGAGGCATTTGGGTTTACACTTCTCATCTTCCTCTCCCTGACTGTTTCCTCTCCAGCGTGCCTGCTACCTGTCAATAAACCCCCAGAAGGATGAGACTCTAGAGACTGAGAAGGCTCAGTACTACCTGCCAGATGGAAGCACTATTGAGGTTTGTAAGGACCACACCTGGAGAATTCCTCATGTGAAGCACAGGGTTTCCAGAAAAGCTCCCCAGTGATGGGAAATTTCATACAGTGTTAGATGGGAGGGGATAATTTTACAAGACCAAAACTCATCCTAGGCTGTTGACTGGGCTCTAGAATTTTTAGGGAAAGAAAACTTTAGTAGAAACCTCACAACCTCTAGTAGAAGTCCTGGTTAAGGATGCAGCATGATTGTGGGGACTCTGAGCTGTTTGAGAGCAGGCTCTGATCTAATAAAACTTAATGCAGATCAGGTATGGAGTGTGGGTAGGTGTCAGCTCACTAAATCCAGCAGTGGTTTTATATGTGCCTTTTGTCCTGCCTAGAATTGTCTCCTGTGCACTAACAGTTGCTTTGAAGAGTTAGGAATACTCCTCAGAAGACTGAACCCACTATTATAGAATGGTTCAAAGAGAGGAAATACAGGTTTTACCTCCAGTACCAGGGCTAGATTTGCTCCCTTTATGCCAGACCTGCTGTATGGGGCTGAGCAAGTTTCTTCATCTCTTTCATCTGCAAACTGGAAATGGTGCCCTTTGTAGGAGCTGTAGTCCAAACTGGCATTCACTTGGGATCTAGTGGTGCAGCAGGAATGTCCAGGAAGCTTCCTTACTCTGAAGCTTCACCTAAGAAAGGCAGGCCCATCTGTAGGTAGTGAGCAAAGCCACACTGTTCTCTTCCCTCTGTGCTAACTTCTGCTCTTGCAGATCGGCCCTGCCCGTTTCCGAGCCCCAGAGCTCCTGTTCCGGCCGGACCTGATAGGAGAGGAATGTGAAGGACTTCATGAAGTGCTCGTTTTTGCCATTCAAAAGTCAGACATGGATCTGAGGCGAACGCTGTTCTCCAACATTGTGCTGTCTGGAGGCTCCACGCTTTTCAAAGGTTCCTGCTTCTCTTTCAGTGTGCTGTGACATACCTGATCTCTTGTTTCTTATGTGAAACTGGGAAGATAACCCAGATCACCCAGCTTGTCCTCTGGGGTGAGGGCTGTGTAAACTCTGCTCTCTTGGGGCATTTACTGCCTAATTTTCTGAGTCCTAGTCATATCCTTCTGCGTATGCTAGACACCTGCTCTCGTACATCACTTTCTGGGCTTGGAGGCCTTTTACTGTTTTCCTCCAATCAGTGCCAGTGGAAGGACTGAATAGCTGTGTTCATTCCTGCTGCTGTAGCTCACAGTATCGGAGGTTAGATACCGAAAAGGGCTCTTCCATCTTCTAAGGTTTCTTTAGATCTCTGATACGTGAGGGTTCAACCGTCCTAGTCCTGCATGAGTGTCAGCTATGTGTGTGCAGAAGGGTTTCAACCCATCCCTTCAGGGCTCAGTTGGTACCTATTGACCTAAAGATACCCTCTGCCAGAACCCATCAGTCTGTTATCCACCGGTTGACATCTCCAAATAGATCCTGGTCTTCCCATTCAACTCCCTGGACAAATGGGCTGGACACAGGAGGAATGCCTAGGGAAGGAGGAGGTCCTAGCTAAACCAAAGCAAACCTTGTTTGCTTGACTCAGGTTGCTGCTGAGAAGTAGAGCCCATTGTGCCAGTGTTTGAGGTCTCAGTGAGACAAAATCCTGTTGTGTCACGGTCTGTGTTCTGTGCCTCCCCAGACTGGACTCTCTGTAAGATGTGGAATGGGGTATTTGAGTAGGACTACATAGGATGTGTCCACCTTGTTAGTGGATGGAACTTGGGATTTTGCTGAGGTGCTCACACTACACGTTTTCTGTCTTGTGTAGGCTTTGGTGACAGGCTGTTGAGCGAAGTGAAGAAACTAGCTCCAAAGGACGTCAAAATAAGGGTAGGAGCCATCTCTTTTGTGTTTGTCACTTGCCAAGTATATTGTTCTGTGACCTTGAAAGAACCTTGCTCACACTACAGCTGCCGTTTACTTCAAACCAGAAATGGCTTTCCTGAGACATTCACATGCCTAACAGCATTTGCTACTGTGATGAAAATCAGTTTTGTTTCATCACTGAGAAGGTGGCTCCTCTGACGTGACCCCTGTCCAGGATCCTGGACCAGAGTGGCTGTTTTGTGGGGACTTCTGGGTGTCTTTGTGTTGGGAGAGAACACATCTGTGTTTGTCAGGTGTTAGCTGGAGTGAAGTGTGGGCAGTGTGCTAGGAGGAGCAGACTGGAGCTTGGGAAGGTACTGACTGATTCTCTCTTTCTCCCAGATATCGGCTCCTCAGGAGAGATTGTATTCCACGTGGATTGGGTATGTACTGCACAGCAACACGTTTTGCTGTGGGATGGGGCTGGGGCAGCACAGCCCGGCAGCTCTCAGGTTGTTATCCCAAGTGGTGCTGTGTGTCAGGGGGGTTGCGTTGCTCAGCTGGGCAATGCTTGGCATGTTCTTGGAGCAGCAGTCACCAGGTCATGTGGGAGGGGGCAGGTGGTACCAGGCTCTGTAGTACTGGCACGTTTTGAGGATAGTGGGAGAGGGAGTGACTGTCCAGAGAGCATGTCTGTCACAGGTAACTGAGCCTCAGCACCTTTCTGTCATGGGGAAGTGTCATGATAGAAACAGCCCATCTCTGCACAGTGCCCCCAGCATTCTTGTTTAACCCATAACATGCCTGTCTCTCTTTAGTGGCTCTATCTTGGCCTCTCTGGACACCTTTAAGAAAATGTGGGTTTCGAAAAAGGAATATGAAGAAGATGGAGCTCGTGCCATCCACCGAAAAACCTTCTAGCCCTGGGACCTGTCCTCAGTCTCCTCCGAAGACTCACTTAAACTCGCTTTTCTGAGTCCGAGTGTCTGAGAGCTGCCTGTGTGTGTGTGTGTGCGCCAGCATGCCCCGATGTCACTGAGCAAAGACAACAGCAGCAGGAGGGTTGTATTAGTACTACTAACTTCTTTTTTTGTTTTGTTTTGGTTTTTTTTTATGGAAAGGAGAAAATACCAATCTAAATTTCTCCAGAATGGCCCATTCCTTTTTCATTTCAGTCCCTTATTTTCTGTATCACAATCACATATGTCATTGTAAAATAAATAAGCAAAAACAAAGGGAACAGCTTATAGAAACTGCCTGGCAAGCCAGAAGGGAGCCAACCACTGCAGACTGCTCGTGCAGGCTTTAGTCAGCCTGACTGCAATGCCTGGATTGTCTGGAAACACATAGCCGAGGCCCCATAGCTACTTCCTTCTTCAGCGGTGTCTTCACCATCAGTAGGTTTTTGAAGTTGTTTTTAATATATTTTTTATTAAGAGAAAGCACATTCTCAACAGTTAAGTCCATTTGCCCCCACTGTTTTGGTGTGTGAGTGTGTGTATGAATGTGTAACTTCTTAGCCTGATGTGGGGTCTGCACCACAGCTGGAGAAGTTGGCGATAGGACTTAGTTTGTATTGCATGGAGTAGAACAAAGCAAATCTAATCAGCTATCATTGTACTAGACGGTTATTCTCTCGTACCTTGTTTTAAATACCTTTTCTCCTCTGGAAGCAAGTACCCCGTAATGGGGTGAAGGCACTTATGTGTTCCCCCTCAACCTGCCAAGATTTACAGTGCTGACTTCTCGTGTTCTTTGTAAGAGTCGAGGCTGTTTCCCTCCTTCCCGCCTTGTCAGGGCAAAGGGAGCATGTATTCACAGCCAGGCGTAACTCTTGTGTACTTTATCCATTCTGGGGCAAAATAATAATTGGGACAGTGCATTGTAATGTAAGAATTGTTTTATTTATTCAAATGTCTGAGGATCTCTCAAATACTGACCACAGCACCTGGGAATTATGCTTTGGGTCTTCTTTGAACACCTGTTGCCCAGCTGCCCGCTGCTCGATGTTCGCACTGTGCACAGCACCCGTGCTTAGTGGAAAGGCCAGCCCTGCACCAGCACCCTGTCCCTGCTCCGCGGGGACTCGCTGGTCGCTGGGAGTGCACCAGGGGAGAGGACAATAAAGCGCACCAGGAGGTCGGTGTGAGTGGCAGGTTTTTGAGCAGGAAGCTGTCCTGCTGGCTGTGTTCCACTGCACTGCGGTGCCTTTCTGCTCACCTGGTGGCTGCTTTGCTTCTACTGCTCTAACAGCCCTGGGCAGCCAGCAGACCTGCTTGTCTTGGGGCATGCCACTGTTTCCCCTTTAGGTTTTACTTGTGCATTTTTCGGTGCTCTCTTTTTTCCCCCATTAGTTTTCTGCAGAACCTGACAGTAGCAATGGAGCTGGAGTTGCTTGGTGGCAGTTGCTCCCTGTTTCCCTCTTTTCTGTTCATCACCACCCATCACCTTGGGGTCACTCTCAGGTGCAGAGATTGGGTAAGAGCTGGAGGACTGCCACAGAGGTGAGGGAAAGGCCAGTGCACTGCCCTAGCTGAGTTGAATGTAAGCAGCAGCCAGTTGTCACTGCAGGAACCATATTCTTGGGGCTCACCCATGGGTTTGGAGAAGCTGTAGGCAGGTGGGTGGGGTGGTCTCTCCCAGCTGAGGCCAGGCTGGTTGTTCATCTCCACCCATCAGAGCAGACTGTGCTTTAAGCAAGAGCCTGTCAGAAAAGAGCCATCAGTGCTCAGCCTTCTGCTGGGAAACTGGTTCTGTTCTTGCTGGTTTGCTGCAGCACACAGAGGGGAATTCCAGCAAATTCCTCTCAGCTCCATTACTGCATGCCCCAGGCAGTGCTCTCCATCCCCTAGCCCCGCCGCTGGCCTTGCAGCAGCAGTGCTCCATTTTGTAACCTGCAGTGACTGGGCAGGACGGTGCTGTCTCCAATCTACCGTTCATTTGGTCTGCCTGACTGTTCCCTTGCACACTGTCCAAACCATGTTGCCTGGTGGTGCCCAGCATACTTAAATAAAGTCATTCATATACAACACTCAAGCCTCCTGGCCTCCTCTTCCCACATTTGCAATTTTAAGGAGGTAACTTGTGTTCTCTTGCCTGTGCAGAATTGTTGCTGGCCAGACTGCAAGGGGATACGATACCATCTCTGGTCCAGGATTGCATTCTTGGCCTGGCTTTTGCGGGAGGAGATTCCTGGGATGCAGCTGTGGTGTCCAAATCTACTCTCCCCTACAGGCATTATCCCTGAGACTTCTGTCACTGCAGACAGGTGAAAGGCTGGGACAGGGGAGCCTGGGCTGAGCAAGGATAATGCCACTGCTGTTGTGAGAAGAGCTGGTGCCAGCCCAGGTGTTTGCAGAGAGAGCAGTGGGTCAAGCCAGGCTCACAGGGTGGGCCCTGGGAAGATGGCACAGTGGCCAGTCCTACGACTATCCTGTCTTGTCTGCAGCAGCCACTGGTGTAGGAACAGGACAGACTCTGGGGCATTCCACAGGAGCAGGGGTAAGTGACACCTCCCCTCAAAGGCAGGTGATCCCTCTGCCCCCTGCAGAAACAGCCAAGCCCCAGTGCAGTTTTGTAGGGAAGGAGATGTCCCCTTGTCTCCACACAGCCACAGCACTACATCTACCCAGCCAGGCTAGAACTGCTGCCTAGAAGAAAATCATCAAGCAATTCAGAAAAAGATAATCTTTAATTTATGAAATGGAGAATCATTCTCAAACTTGGTTAGAAGTTGCACAAATAACTTATGATTGAACCATTAAGAACTACAGCAGCCTCGTGGCAGGAATGTCTTGGTCCAACACAGAAGGCAGCCATGTCCTGAGGCAAGATGGCAGGTTGGTGGGCTGAGACCCCAGAGGGAACCTGGCACTAAACAAAGAACATCCCTCAAAGTGCAATTCCAAATGCTGCCTGCCAAGCCCCCCTCCTGCAGCAGGCAGGCGCAGGCTTTGGCACATCCCTTCTGCCTGCCCCCAAACATCACAGGGATTGAGGAGTCACCTTGCCTCAGGGGCCCCTTTGGTGATTACCTGTCCCTCGACTCCCAGTCGAAACCAGGGAGACCAAAGCACCTGCTCTCCTTGTTCCCTGGCTTAGGGCTTGGGCACTGTTTCAAGTGCTGAGGAGCTGAGGTGTCTGCCCCTCGCCACCAGGGTGAAATCCCAACCCTGTGATTGCCCAGTACTGTGTCAGACAGGCTCCAAAGAGGAATCGAAGGCACAAAGGCAACACCTGGTGTCTCCTCCAGGCTTGTGCTCTCCTGCAGGCTGCCTCACCAGGTCACCTGGGATGGCCCTGGGCAGGGAGGCACTTCCAGCAGCTGGATTAGGGGTTGGTTCCCTGACTTTGCCCAGAATGGGAGGGAGCTCAGGGTACAGCTGGGCTGTGGAGAGGAGAGATAAATGGCATGCAATGGGATGATACAGCTCAAGGCTCTGAACTCAGTTCAGCCCACCACCTTTCCCAGGCCAGCAACAACACCCTCTACAAGGCCACAGAGGAGGGAACCTCATAAAACAGCACACTCAGCATCCTAGCTGTGCAGGATCTTGTCCTGGGAACAACAAATGCTTAAGAGTGGATTTGGTCCAAAAACCACAGCACTGTATGTGGGAGGGTTGTACCAGTTACTGGGAAAGGCCTTCAAGGTCCTCTCATCCCTGATCCTGTTTGGCAATCATTCCCTTGGTCACTTGGTCCCTCAGGAGCCTCCCACTCCACTCCCCAAGGCTGCAAGGCTCTAGCAAGGAAGAACTCCCTGTGCAGTTTCCTCCTGCTCAGCTAGAGAGGCTGTGGCTCCCTAGAGCCATGGCCAGGGCAGAGAAGTGCATTGGGGATGTGTCTGTTTCTAGCACCTGCAACCCAGCACCTCCTTGCTGGAATGAGCAGCTCTCTGCTCCCTGGGACAGGCTGGAATAAAATGTTCTTGCTCCTGAGATTAAGTGATCTATCCCAGGCCCCTCACATGCTGAACTTCTCTGCCTTCCCCAGTGACCACCACCTGGAATGAGTAAACACTGGCATCACAGCATTTCACAGCTGAACGGTGAACATCAGGCTCTCTCAGCCCACCATCCCTGCCCTTTGCCTGCCCTCCAGCAGCACCCTGGGGGGCTCAGGCACCCTTAGATTGTTTTGATATCTGGTGCTTGGCCTTGTGTCAGGCTCTGCCGCTGAGCCTTCACCATCTGCAGCCGCTTCCCGTGCAGGCTGAACTGTGACCAGCTGAGGAGCTGCAGCAGCGCACACGCGATGGGCACGAAGACGAGGAGGTAAAAGCAGCCCTGGCGAAGAGTTGGCTCCAAGGCCGCAGCAGACTCCAGCTTTGGCTGGGCACTCACCACGTTGTTTAGGGGGTTGCGCTGGAAGATGTCGTAGCCTGGTGTCAGAGAAGAGTGTGAGAATGGGGACAGTCGAGATGGACCTCTGCCCATTCTCTTTGAGTGACTGGCCGTGGAGAGGCAGAGACCGGGCACAGGTTAGCAACTGAAGAGCCCTCTGCACCCACCCAGGGCACAGGACACTGAACTCACAGGTCTACCCTGTCCTGCTCTGCTGCTTTCCCCAGGAGCATCCTTACCTGTGTACGCACAAAGCAGCCAGGTGCCGATCAGAGGGGCGAAGGTCTGGCCTGGCTTGGTGACCAGAGCCACCATCCCAAAGAGCAGGGCTGAGGCTGCCTGCTTCCTACGGTTCAGGACTAGATCCTCATCCACCAAGTCAGTGACCACCAGGTTGAGTAACTTACAGGTCCCTTCTGTGAACACGCGGTTGCTGCAGAACAACAGGCAAAGTACTGAATAGGGGTACCAAGAAATGACAGGAAAACGTGACAGATCAGAAAAAATGGCAAGGGTGAGAAAGGTTTCCCCACACTTGAAATAAGAATTTCAGAAGCCCTGGTTACAGGAGAGGAACGCCACTATCAATCAGCCTTTGTACCCTGCAGTGACACCTCGGATCAGTCCTGACCTGTCACACAGACAGGCTTGGGGACAGGACACACTGGGCCTGTGGCTCACAGGCAGCTGCAGCACACACCGAGGGCTGCAGAGGAGGAGATGAGCACTAAGCAGCTGGCAAAGGCAGCTGCAGGCTGCCAGCAGCCCTGCTGGTCTATGACCTCCTGAGTATCACTGCCTTCCTTGCTCTGCAGTGGGACAGCCTGTGAATTCTGCAGGGACCCTGCCCCCTGTTCCCTGCCTTCCACTCCTCTCCTTAAAACACGGACAACTCATTTTGCTTCCCAGGAGGCAGAGGGCAGGGGAAGTGACCACTGCTTGCCTACCTGGCAATGAAGATGCAGAGCAGATACACCTGATCAGGTCCTGCCAGGAGCATGACAACACTCAGAGCCAGCTTCAGGAAGAAGAGTCCTCGCACCACAGCGTAAACCCCACAGCGGCGGCAGAGCGACAGGAAGTAGAGGTTGTTGAGATGGGGGGCAATGTAGGAAACACCTGAGCAGAGAGAGAGGCACAAACAGCTAGATGGAGTTTCAGTTTCCACCATGCCCCCAGACACGACACTGAGAAAGACAGCAAGGTTGGCTACTGCCAGCAGAACAATACAGAGTAGCTCCCCTGCACATACAGAAGGCTGCAGCAGATTTATTCCGTGGCTTTGTGGCACAGCACACACTTTCCTACAGAGGGAGACCTTCTTCCATCAACCTCATGGACAGGAAGGAGGAAAAGACTTGCCCAGTGTCATGCAGAGGCTTTGACTCAGCTCTGGAGCAGAAATAAGAGGGACAGGACTGCCTGACCGGACCTGGCCTGCACAGAACCCTCCCAGGGTAACTCTAGGACCAATGCCCACATATCTGTGGCATCTTGGAAATGGTCCACATGCTGCAGAAGGGATAAAATTCAGGGCTGTGTTCTCTGCTGCATCCTGGGAACACTATCTGCAGCCTCTAGTGCTCAGAGCAATACCTCTCTGGAGTCTGGTGTCCAGCACACCAGGCTTGTCCTTACTAGAAAAGCCTCCAAGTTAGTTCTGTGGCCAGGGAGGAAAACTCAGAGGTCCCAGGGAAGCATGTGGGGTGCGTGCATGTGTGAATTTCACAGCCCAGAGTCCTGCATGTGAGCGCACCTCTACCCAGATGGAGTTTGGGAAGAGCAAACCCAGACTCAGGCCAGGTCTTACCTAACTCACCTGCTCCCCCCAGTCCCACCTGAGACTCACCGAGCAGGAAGGATCCAGTAGAGACAGAGATCTGGTCTGACAGCAGGTGCTCCAGGAACAGAGGGAAGAAGTTGCTGTTAAAATGGCAGTGAAAAACCTGTGAAGGCAGCATGCAGACAAGCTGGTCAGCAGGAACAGCAGTGAGAAAGAACAGAAAAAGCTAACAGCCCTCTGGACGCTGTTGTCCTAGGAGCCCCATGCCAGGGGATCATGCAGGATGGGCCTGGAGTACTTCAGCAGAGCAAGACCTTGGCTGTGGCATTTCTGACACTGCTGGCTGAGATTGGAAAGCTGCAATGCCATCAGCCATGCCCACTGTGTGCCCGGGGTCAGCCCCACTGCCCAGCTGTACAACACAGTGCTTCTGGGACAGACAGGGCCAGCAGATGACAGCAGTGACCACGAGGCTTTGGGGGAGACAGTGGCATGGCAGAAGGGAGGAGGCAGCTGGCAGGTAGACATTGGTAAGGCAGCGAGGCTTGAACACAAAGATGCAGACCAGCATCAAGAGCCTGCCTGAGGGGAACTGAGGGATCCCCAGGGAGCCATGATTCCAGCACACAAAGCTGGGCAGGCTGCCGGCATTTGGTAGTAATCACTGAAGAGGATGAAGAACAGAAATGGTAAAAGCCAGTTGGGAGGTGGATCCAGCTGGACAGTGAGAAGAGTGACGTGAGCCTCAGGAAAACGGAAAGGGAAAGGAGACTGTGCTGATAGCCACGCCAGCAAACAGCACTCCTGAACTCATCCCCTCTGTGAGCCAAGCCCTGGGCTTCTGCACCCCATATGGGCTGCACAGAGCTCAGTCAGCCCCCATAACCCAGCCTACGCTGCAGAGAGAGGAAGAAGCATCCCACAGCTTGCTCAGGAAATATCCTTGGTCACAAGCAGGGAGAGTGGCTACCAGCTGCTGAATCAGCCAGCATGTGCAGGAGGCTCCAAGAGCAAGTGGGTGCTGGAAACATCTTTGCCCTTCCTGGGGAACTCACATACTGCTGAATCACCATCTCAAACAGCCAGAGCCAGCGCTCACCCTCTGAATTGCAGCGTGTCACTTCTGTGCCTACCTGGATGAGATTCATGCAGACAAACCAGAGGAAGTTGCGATGCCGGGAGAGCTGCTGGAGATACTCTGCCAGGGTGATCCTCTTCTCCTGGGGGACGGAATGTTTCTCAATGTACAGCCTAAAGAAAAAGGAGGGATAAAAAGCAACCATAAATCCCTCACAGCAAGCAGGACAGAGTCCCCAGCTCTCCCCGTGTAGATGCAGAGCTGTCTCTCCTCAGCTCCCATCCCAACCTTTTGTCTTCCTGGACCAATCAAAACAGTGGAGTCTACAACAGTGATTGCTTAATGCTAGTAAGAAGCACAGGCAACACGTGTTGCAACAAAGAACATCTGTCTTAACACAAAATTCACATTTCTGTCCATAAATGCATTCTCATCTTATTAGCCATTCCACTACACATATGTTCCTCTTCCAGGTCCCTGCAGTCAGCTCACCTGGCAGATCTCATCAGGATCTGCTGCTACTGCAGCATAATGCTGGCAGCTTATAACAAGAGATGACAAGTGAGGCAGCCCAAGGAAGGAGCTGAACAGGGAAAATCAGCTTGGTGTGGCCTACCAACAGCTCAGCCACTATCAGGCAGCTGAAGTGAATAACAGGGTGAGACATTCACTTGTCCAACTCTGTAGGGCATGGGCAGTAATGTGGTCTCGCGCTCAAGCAGGAATGCTTTCATAAGCTGGTTCTGACATTTTACCACTCACAGGCCTCACTGGGTGCTCTAGACATGAACTTATTTCATGTTCCAAACACTGGATGGCCATACAGGGGGTCAGGCCTCTGCCTCCAGTTTGGACTAGGGGTGACACAAGACAGTTTTGTTCTGTTTTCAGAGGAGCCAGTGTGACAGCTGATCCTGAAAACTGTATCAATAGACAAGAATCTATGCCAGGCCTTTGTCCCTGCTGAGAATTGGTGACCCTTACTCTTTTAGGGTTGATTCCTGGTCCCATTTTGCCTTCCCATCAGCCTGAAACCGCTGGCGGAGCAGCTGCGTGGACAGGGTGAAACCAACAATGGAGCAGAGGGCCAGCAGGACGCAAAATATGCGAAAGGAAAAGAAGTCCTCCTTGTTCCACACTGCATAGGACATGAAGACAGACAGGGAGCCTATGGCACTGAAGAGGGAGCAGTAGAAGTTGAGGCTAGTCCTGTCTTTTGCTGAAACAGCCAGGTCTGCAAGCAAGGCGTTGTGATGGAGGTCGACCATGGTGAGAAAGCTGTCGTACATGCAAAGGCAAAGGAGGAACTGCAAACCAGGATGAGCCCAGGCAACCCAGAAAGCCAGGAAAGAAATGGCAAAGAGGGGGCCATTGTGGCTTAGTGCTCTGAGCCTCTTCAGAACTACTTCAGGAGAGGAAATCTCTGCTCCTGCCCTGCAACAGAAGAAGAAAAAAAATTTAGGTACCTGGACAAAATCCTGCATGATCACATATTCCTCCTCTCCAAGGAAGTCATGTAAGTGGCATACACACAAATACAGCTTTTGCTCAAGTAACAACCACCCCCATCAGGTACCTTCTCAGCTAATGGTGAATATACTGAAAATATGGGTTTAAGAAGGCCAAAAGAAAAGAGATTTTTTTTTTTCTCCAGAGCATTTCTCTCCCTGACAATGCTATACTGTCTGCACTTTGCACAATGTAAATGATTTTCATGAGTTTTTACTAGTTGCAGGAAGCCACGCCACAATTTTCATTAAAATGTTGACGTAAATACATGAGAAATGCTAATGGCCAACAATACAGAGCTGTCTTGCCTCAGCTCCCATCCTAGAGAGTTTGGGAACAACTGATATGAGGCATTCCATGTGGAAATAACTATACTTTCCCCCCTTGTGCCTCCCAAACCATGTACAGATACTCTCTAACACCCCATTAAGAGGCTTGCTCATACATCAGGGACTCAAGATTTTAGATGCCCACATTTTAGGTTCTGCACCACTCATGACTGTTGTTAAAGGTTAGGGTCAGATCCACCCAATAGGTGTGTGACTTTCTCTGTACAGTCAAGTACTGAAACAACATTCATGAGCACTGAGCTTCAAAGATGCCACGAAAAGGAGGTATTTAAGAGTTCCATGCCCAATAAATCATTCCCATGCCATCATTTTAAAGGTGCCAATTTGACATCATCTTCCCCAGAGACTAAACAACTTCCCAGACTCTTGTGAAAGAGAACTTCACTTACTGCTGCGTGCTAAGGAACACTCGGTCACTCAGCCAGCCAAACAGAGGGTCATTGAGGCTGTTCCAGATCAGAAACACTGTCTGGGAAAGAAAACAGGATAGTGAAACAAACCACAGGACAGCTCAGTTCTGTCACCAAAGCAAGAAGTGCTGAGCTGGCACACTGAGCTACCAGCAGGAACTGTCCCAGCACACCTTCCCTGCCACATCACCATTGTAGGATGCCCCTGTTTGGGGTAACTGGCAGTGAAGCCACTGGTTTTCACTGCCTGTGAAACACCCCAACGTCCCCAGAGGAAAGGCAGTCTTAAGAACTCTCTGCATTTTCTATCCCTGCTTGGTCTATTTTTATGTAAGTGGGAAAAACTGAAAAGCCTAAGTTAGCACGTGGAAGGCTCCCTTGCTCCCTCTCCAAAAGGGAACACTGCTGTTATAACTAACAGTTTTCACATTTCTAGCAAGGAGCAATCTTGGTTTCAGAGTTTCCTACTTAAGAGCACAGAAGCCTATGGAAAAAAACTAACCTCTCCTATCCAAAAGGACAGTTTATCAATCTTGTAAACAGAGACGAAGGTGTCCACATAGTACAGGAGGAACACGTTGTGCAAAATGGAAACAAAGAGCGACAGAGACCCGTAGATCACTGCAGTGGGCAAATGGAAAAGACAAGCCAGCAGTCGCAGCCCCATTTTGGCGCAGTCAGTATTCAGCTCCTTTGATCACCTCCATTTCAGGTGAGATGTCTTCTCCCAACACCTACTACATCTTTGCTGGGGCCAATCCATTGTTGCTCCTGCAGGAGAGAAAAAAATAAATAAAATAAAACAAAACCAGGTTAATTTTCTTAAATGAAGTAGAAGTTGAATCAAGTTCATTGGTAAATCTTTGTCTGCAGAAATCAAAATTCATATTGCTTTGAGGAGCTGTTCCAAAGTGGATTGGAGGGGATTTAAGAGACTAGAAGCTGTCTGCTGCACTAAAGCTGTTTCATTAAGCTGAAGCCAGGCTGTGGGCTCCTGGGGGTATGACTGTCTCCTCCTGAGCAGCCTGCCCTGTCCTTTACCCTGTAATGTTCTTTGTTATCCAGCAAGTAGACAATTAATCCAGCTCTTTAAAGGCAAGGTCACAGGAGGAATCAAGCTAGATAGCTGCAAACAAAAGCAGGCTTCAGAAAACACACCTAGTCACTGGTATTTTTAGGTACTAATGTAAATTTTTACCCAAATAAAAATGACAACAGCTGTGATGTAACCTCACAGGTGCACACCGCTTTCCCCAAGCAGTCACAGCTGACTGCACCTGGGCTGGCTCAGACAGGAGTTATTTATGGCGAGCAGTGCTGCTGCTTTGTGGCATGAAGAGACACAACCAGAACACGACTGCAGCAGGCATGCTGCCACCATGCAATAAAAGTGACCATAAGTGCCTTAGCAGCTGTCCAGCTTGTCTTGGAGTGGCCTAAATCTTAGGACCATAGTCTGAAATAAAGATGCTTTGGCTGGACAGCAATATACTCAGAAATAAAACACATGGACACAGCAGCCTCAGACCAGAACAAGACGCTGTATGTTCACAAGGGGCTGAATGTGAGAGGAGGATTCCCCACACCTGCACTGACTGGAGCTCATGGCCAGGGGGTGGGGCCAGAAATGTTCTCTTGTGCTTTTCAGGCTGAGCCCTCTCTCACACTAAGTTGCTACAGACCAAAGGCACAAAACCACAAGGCACTTATGTGAGACACAAGGGTTTCTTAAATCAGTACAAGTCAGCTCCTCCAGCCCATGCCATCATGAGAAGCCCTTTTCACAGCACACACACACGAAGGGTGACAACAAGGTTGTTATCCTGGTGCTCTCAAAAGCAAGATAAGGGGCTGTGTGTCACTCCTGCTTCAGCCCTCCAGGGTCTGCATTCACTCAACTCAGACACATCGTGGGGGCTTGCAAGGTGGGATAAGACTGAACACATAAGAAATAGGAACCAACGCACCACACCAGCCTCTTGGGCTTGCAACACCAGCTGCAGCAAGTCTAAGCAGAAAATCAAGCAGAAGAATAAACGTCTGGGTATGAAACCTGATGAAACGCCAGTCCGGTTCAGCATTTCCCTGAAGCCATGAGTCTGACCACTTCTAGGCGAGATTAGAAAAGCAAAAATAACCATCTGCTCTGCCTAGGCCAAGGAATTCCTCATAACTAGCTCCGAAGGAGCAGGAACAGCACTTGTTCCAATCAATTATATCACTAGATTGAAAATGTATCTCGGCTCCACTCTCAGCCAAAGCACTAGACCTCAACTGGATCCAACTGCAGAGCCCTTGTGGAGCTCAGACACCATTCCGCATCCCTGCCAGGCCAAAACCCATGGCCAGATAAAAGGAAGACACTGCTTAGAAGGGAATTCAGCCTGACAATGAACCTTTATAGATGTAATTAAAGACAGACAAGCCTCAAGGGGAAACTTCATTTTGTATGGTCAAGAATTGGAAAGGAATCATGATATGTAAAGACAAAGGTTAAGAAGAAGGGAGAGTTAAGCCAACTGTCCCACAGGTAAGTTCTCTGTCTCTCACCAAGAGCCTTCTGTGGAGGACTGATTGAAGAGCAGATGAAGACACTACAGTGCTGGGCCCCCTCATGGAACTGTTGGGGACACAAGAACTGGGAACATTCACTGTAACTAGCAGGAAATCAGTTTAAAGCACACGAAAATATTTCTTTACCTGACAGGTAGTAAACACCTGACATTTGCTGCCAAAGGATATTAGTGAGCTGGGCAGCAGGTTCAAAGGATTAGACAAATTCATGGAAAACAGCTGTACACAAACAGCTACTAAAGGAAACGAGGCGGGGAAATCTGCCCCAGCAGCCCCAAGCCAGCTGTGCAGGCTGGGGGTGGACAAGTGGAAAGGCCACAGATGGTGCCCAGGCTCACATACTCTTCCCCTAAACAGCATCTCCTGCTGCCACCGTGGGGCAGGATGTGGGGAGAGACAGACCAACAATGTGATCCACTAGCGTGATTCTTATCCTGGGCTTGCCTTTGCTATCCAAAACCTGTTTGAAAGCAGAGCCCGCTCAAGCCTTGGTGTTAGTGCTGCACTTCACACTGTCCCCATCAAAGAGTGCTTCACTGAGCACATGTCGCACAAACCACAGCTGTTGAGCTTTCCAGAGACACCTCATTTTGTCATATATATGCTACAGCGCTGTTCAAAGAGAGTAAAGTTCCACTTTCTTTCCTTCTGCCCCCTCATCACTCCCTCACAGATGCGCAACCCCTCCAGCCAGCTATTTGCAAGTGATGTCACTTTTGCTAGTACAGCCATTAGGTCATTTGATAGATATTTTTCCCTCCCCATCTGCAAATGTGCAGTCAAGAAGAAACAAATCACAGTTCTCTGTAAAAAGCAGATTTTACTTCTACACCCAAAGCACTGTGTTATTTAAGCTTGCCACAGTGGTATTTTCATAACCTTTTCCTTAGGATGGAGAATTACTCATGGAGTATGTCAGAACTTTTTAACATGAGGCTGTAAGAAGTAATGGGAAAAGGAGCTGCAGGAGGGAATAGCTATCATTCATTGACGCTGAACTTCTAACACAGTCATAAAGCAACAAGCTCATAAATTAGAAAGCAATGAGTCTTTATTTGAGAAACTTCCTCCTCTGCATTTGACATCTGGCTCCTGCCAGTGACGTCCACAGATCTTATCTTCCTGAGGAGGATGTTGGAACACTGGCTACCAGGAAAGCACTGCTTTTGTTTGAGAGTGCTGGCATACAGCTGTGTCTGGAACACACCACAGCTTGGGGCTCACACATCTGCTCTAACTTCCTAGCCAGCTCACAGCTGGATTCACGAGTCCTCGTGTCCCATGGTGATTCAGCAATGCTTTGGCCTTACAACAAGGCTGAGCTCCAGCCTTCCACAGCTGAAGCCACTTGTACTGAGCCAGCAGCAGAGCCATACATGCGAATCTTGGCTCAAACCAGCCTGTTAAGCAGGGCCAGATGATTTTTATGTGCTGAAATTGCTACTCAGCAACCTGAAACAGCCATCTGCAGACCTGACCACAGTATCAGGATGACTCTTGTATTCATTCTCCCCTGTGTGGGTAATGCAGGCTGGAATATCCCAAATAATAATTCAGGATATGTCTATGCTTGCTTGAGCTGCCACTACACCGCCTCTGCTGCATATTCTGGGTTTTGAGGGGGTTACTAACAGAGGGCCAAATACACCAGCTCTGTATCTCTGCAACTGCCACACAAAAAGTCCACCCAGCAGCTGGAAAAACCACCTGAGAGAAAACCCTATTTACAGACATTTGTCACAGCCAGACAGGACCGGGCTGCTGGCAGTCTAGCCCCATTCACAGGGAAGCTGGGCTGGAGCGGCACCTGTGAAAGAGCTGATGTCCTGTGACCTGTCCCAGCAAAATGCCTGGTGCTGGGCACATCAATTCCTCCCAGACCCTGCAAGTGACAGCCATGGATGTCTTTGTCTGGTCAGGCTTATCCATCAGTGATGAGCCCATTTTGGGAGCACAGACCAGGTTCTGCACACTCCTTCCCTCCCACGCATGGTACCCCAGGACAGCTCCACAACACAAGACATCTCAGAGGGTCCTCAGCTCATGAAGCTACTTGGATTTTGGGAGAACTCTGTCAGTAAAATGAGAAATCCCTCCACAGAGGTATTTGAATGAATGAAATCAAAAGAGCCCCCACTTAAAAAAATCCCTGTCAAAATCCTATTTCTATCCCAGGAAAGCTCCTTCCTAGATACACACTCCACAAAATTTAGCCTCCTCTGACTAAACTTTGATCTTGTGCACCGTTTCAGAGGTGAATATAAATCCAAAGCTCTCAGTTTCTCCACTCCATACTTCTTCTAAAATCCTAACACCCTTGGATAATCCACTTAGTAACAAGGACTCTGGAGGGAACACTAAACAGAGTCCTGTATGAAACATGAACAAACACCCCAACAGCAGGCTCCCAGCAGCCTGGTATCTGAAGGGTGAAGCAATGAAACCTTTGAAACCACCTGGATCAGGCACAGAAACATGACTGCAAGAGGCTATGAGGGTGTTTCCCAGTACTGTTTACCAATTCAACAATCACCGATGACCATGTACTATGAGGTTAAGTAATACCCTTCTTATTACAAGCAGTCATGTGCTTCCATCGAGTGCTTCCATCACTCCTGCTGAGTTCATACATGCAAACAACTGCCACACAGACAATTAACACCTTGAACCAGCTGGTAGCTTCCATGGAGCTGTACTCCAGCTGAGCAATCTTGTTCAATCAGATGTCATTCCCTAACAAGAAAACAAGGCTTGTCAATAGAGATAACTGGGCAGATCTCATAGCCTTGGAACTTGGTGAGGCTTTTACCTTAACAACACGCGATGTCCCGTGTCTAAACAACTCAATGTTTTACAGTGTAAAGGAGGAGTGTTAGATGTATTTAAAAAATTGTTCTCCATTATTTGCTGTCAATATAAGCGCTAATCTTGTAGAGGACCTCACAGCACTAGGATGGGAACCATTGCCAGGTAACTCTGGCCTCAAATTACAAATCTAGAAGTAAATATGAAATCATCATTGAATACAACCCCCAGGAGTTGGTTCAAAGGAGCTGAGATTACTGCACAGATACTGCCTGTTCTTTATTAGGACTTAACAGGAAGCACCAGGTGAGAAGCAACTTTTACCACTCTGGCAAGTGCAGCCACCAGGAGTTTCTGCCACACATCTTCCCGGGGACACGGAGTCTCTTCACCCATACAAACCTCCCAAAGCCACCGTCCCCCCGCAGGGCCCCAGCCGCCGCCACGAGGCCACACGTCACTGACTGAAGGGCTGGAAGAAGCCCAGCTGCCGAGGCCACCAGGGATCTCTGGGGCGTTTATGGCTGGGAAGCACAGCACTGGGTCACCAACTGCAGCCGCTGACGTCCCACGTGCAGGACAGGAGCACAGGGAGCCAGGCAATGCCTGCAGAGTCAGGCTGGAGATGGGGACACCGTGACTTTGGACGTGCCCAAGTAGCGCTGCCATCCCCTGTGCCCCATGCACAAGGGCCCTCCACGCTAAAGGGAGGCCTGGCAGCCCTGGTAGAGGAAGGGGTGGCCGGGCAGGGCCAGTGCCATCCTTCCCTAGCGGGTTCTCCAGAGGCACTGCCACCCTTCCCTGGCGGGCTCTCCCGCAGGCTCCACGGCAGTGGGTTGAAGCCTGCCAGGTGAGGGGAAGGTGTAACAGGGACACCAGAGACCCGCTGCACACTCCAGGAGAAGAGGGCAATGCCAGAGCCGCCTCTCCCTGCCAGGAGCCAAACCCCGACCGGCTACCAGGGCTAAGCCCCCTGCCCACGGGCACTGACACCAGAGTGCGAAGTTACCCCCCAGCCCAAAGTAGGATCGCCCACGATAATGAAGGGAAGTACCCGCCAGGGCTCTACCACTGCAGGGAAGGGGGAACCCCCCACCCTGCAAAGGCGGCCCACTAGGGGGTAGTGTCTCTCCCACCGTACCCGAACCACCTTATTACTGAGCGGAGAGGGGGCCCCCGTCCCACCACACTACAGGCAGGGAGACAAACCGGGGCCAGCGATAAGGCGGGAGAGACGCTCGGCGCCTCCTACCTGCGTCCGGTACCGGCGCTCCCCCGCCGCTCCGCGGTCGCACGGCACAGTCGCGCATGCGCACCCCCCCAGCCCCGCCCCGCGGCCATTTTGCGTCCTGGCAAGTGAAGCCGCCGGCACCTCCCGGCAGCCATCGCGCGTGAGGGCACCCGGGTCCCTTATTTGCATAGCCCCGCCCCCAGCCGCAGGAGCCTCTCTGGCCGGGGGACGGCGCCTTCTCTATGGTCCGTCCGCCCGTCGCCATGGAAACGCAGCCGGGCGGGGGACGCAAGCGCTTAGAGTCAGGGGAATCGTGGAATCATCAAGGAATCGGCGATGGTGGACAAGATCTTCAAGTTCATCCAGTCCACGCGCCAGCCCAGCGCCACCACTGTTACCCCCAAGCCACTAAACCATATCACCCAGTGCCAGATCCACTTGAAAACCCCCAGGGATGGCAACTCCACCAGCCGGGCAACCAATTCCAATGCCTGATAACTCGAACAGTGAAACAAAATTTTTCTCATATTTAATCTGAATCTCCACTGTCCCAGCTTGAGGCCATTTCTTATGTCCCTCTCACTGCAAGGCACGCAGAAAAGACCTGCCCCCACCATCACAGCCTGCTGTCAGGGGCTGTCAAGAGCGGTGACGTCTCCCCTGAGCCTCCTCTTCTCCAAGGAGCGTGAGCCAAGCTGCACAATGACATAGTGGAAACAAAAAAATATACATGGCTGCTTGGGCAGGTGGGGCAGTAATCCAGCAAATATCCTGGCTGTGGTCTTACTAATCAACTACTTACATTTCTCTCCTACGAATAATTTCCATTCATCCTGTGTACTTCAGAAACTACGGACTATCATTGTCCATTACCATTTAAGATCTCTCTGTGGGCCTTTCTCTCAAAGAAGCAGCTCCTGAGTTCAGCATATGGATCACCTTCCATCTCTCACTGCAACAGTTGCTCCCATTCCGCCGTTCTCAAATTTCACCAGGGGAAATTTCACCACAAAAAATTGAGGCAAAAGCCAATTGCCATGTACAGAGAGATATTACTGCACCCTATTACTTTCCAATGTTTTTGCACATTAGACTTACTGGTAGCTTCTGAAGCAGGTCATTTTTATAAATTCCTAGAAGCCAGGCAACTAATTGTAATCAACATGGTTTGTAATTAAAGAGTGATTTGTAGGTATTTAGCCTCAGCTATTGAGATCACATGCAGCAGAGCAAGGCATAGGATACCAATCAAAGAATAATTTAGTTTGGAAAAGACCTCTAAGGCCATGGAATCCCTAAGCATCCCCAAGGAGTTGCGCCGATGCTGCTGTTGTGCTGGGTGATGATGAGCTGACCTTGCAGCTGGAGTCACCCATTTAAAACCCCTGTGGAGATTTCTGTCTGTAAAGGCCCACCGCAGAGCAGGTGCTTACAATAAAGTAGTGCTGATGGGAGTCACTGATATGGCTTCCTACTTAATTACAACCTGGATGAGCCATGAGTACAAATACCAGCTTAGTTATAGCTGAGTGTGACTGAAAGGTTTGGGAGAGGAAATAAAACTAAGAGAGAACAGGAAGGTTTATTTCTACAGAATTTAATGGGGAGCTCTTTTCTGTTAGTCTGTTATTCTAAAGGCTGCAGTTCTTTAAGTTTTGCTGACTTGAGGAAAAAACCTGAAGTTTAGGTGAGTGCTTTTGAGGTTTTTCCATGCTGCTTTTATGTGCTGAGTTTAGCTGTTTCTTTATTTGTGTCCTGTACCCCTGTTCCCTGTCTGAGCATGTAATGTAATTACTGAAGGAATGAGTTTCCTGTTGTTGCCTTTAGGTACAAGGGCATGTTCAGGCAGGTTTTGCAGCCCTGGTTACCAGAGGAAAAACTTCCACAAGGCGTGACATAGCATCTTGGGGCATCTCCTTGCTCTATGTGTGTTATTAAGGCACTTCAGCGAAGATCCTGTAGAAAGTAACCTGCCTTCTTAAGATCAGGTTGTGCATCCTCCTGTTCCTTAGTTAAGTGAAGGTATTATCTTAGTTCTTTTCTCAGTATGTGAGTACACATATGCCAAGCAAATGTCTCTGTGTTCTGCACTTAACAGACTGGGCTGTTTTGCAATGTTTCTGCGGTTATGTACTAGCTTAAATGTTTGTAGTAGCAGAGCAGTGTACAACTGAGGTGTTCTGCACTTTACCTGGCTTTTCAAAAAACACAGATCCCTCTGGAGGTGGTGCTCCTTTCACCCTAACATATCTGCTGTTTGATCATGTGCATGCAAGTCCCTGTACAGCAGCGTAACTTGGTTGGAGTATTGATTCGTGCTAGTGCTCTACTCTGTAGCATTCCTAGCACCACCTACTTGTGAAAGATACTAATGTAAATTGTTATCATTGTATGATGAGAGGCTTTAAACACTTTAGTTTGGAAAAAATGACACAGAAAAGCCTTTGAGTGATTGTATTCCTGGAAACACAAGATTTTCTTTTGACTCCCATTTCAAAAAATCAATAATGCTCTTTGTGAGCTATGTTCTGTATTGTCTAAAGACTGTGACAGAAGGTAGTTGGAATTTTTTTTAAGCTATAGCAAAGTTGTAGATCAGCAGATGCTGCAGCTGTCTGCCTTGGGGATGCAATCAGAGCAGTATTCCCATGGGTAATTCTAGCTCAGATGTTTGAACTTGCACTAGAAATGCAGTGTGTGTTGCTGTTGTGACAGAAAACCCCCTTATATGCTAAAGGGATATGTTGTATGTAATACAACCCCAAGGACTGGATAATCTTTTCTGCCCTTTCCTACTGTTTAGGGTGTTGATCCCCTGAGAAGACTTAGTGCAAGTGCATAAGATTATGCCTTCTGTACTTCTGCATATCCATCCTTGATGTAGGATATGTGGGAATGGGATCTAAGTGTATTTAAAGAACAAATAGTTAAAATGCAAATAGTTTTCTGTGACACTGGTGTGTGTTAACAGAAGAAACCCACTGTAGGCACAAACTCCCTCTGGAGAACTAGGCTGTGTGATCCATTAAGTCCTTTGTAGGGTATCAGGAGACTCTCCCAAGAGCACTTCAAGGACAAAGACGTGTAATTAAGCAGCTGAGAGAGTGGGATGCTGTAGAAGTACAAAACATGTTGCTCTGCTATGCAAACTGTCTAAGATAAGAAAGTGCTGGTAGGTAACTAGAGCTGGGCATGGGAATTAAAGCTGGACTTGAATGATTTGTCTTGGAGCGTATAAAGTAAACAATATATAACAAGGAGGAACCAGATAATTATGGAGTGCCTGAAGCAGCTCTTGCAGGGTAAAACCTTTCAAGGCCACCTGCACCATATCAGTAATACCACGTGAAGCTGAGATTGCCAAGGTAATGATATCGGAAGTGTCAGGCTTAGTTATGGATGTGGCAAAACTGAGGAAGAAATAATTCAGGTGGATTGGCTGTTTGGGAGGAGACTGGGGTAAGAGAAGCATGAATGTGGCAGAAAAAGAGGCTCCTGAAATAAGAGAATAATGAATAAAATGAGATAAATTTGAGATCAGCTGACTGAGGGAGTGCAGGTGTCCATGGATGATAGTGAAGCCTGAAGACCCAAGCCTGCAAGAATGCTGAAGTGATGCTCCTTGAACCACCTGCTGGACTCTACATCAGGTCTATGTTGGAAAGACTTGTTGTGGGAGGGCAGAGCAAGTGGGGTAGATGTGCATCCTAGTGCTAAGTGGTGTGGGAGGGAAGTGTGACTCAATAGCATCATGTGTGGTTCATAAGACTTGATTAGTAGCTTCATAGCTGTGTGCAAAGTGATATAAATAACCATGAGATGCTACTGGTGCATTTATGATGTTATTGGTCATTTAGTTGACTTATTGGTGTGCTTGATATAAGTTAGTGTCCTGAGTCTGTTCTCTCAACACTGCAATACGAAGGGAAACAGCTGGGCAGAAGTCACAGCTGGGGGCTCAACCAGGACCTCCTAATTTGGAAGCTTGAGCTAACTGATACTGAGATCTTTTTTTTTTTTGAAGAAGAGGATGTGTGGATGGAGATGATGGCTATCAGATGAATTCTTGAGTGAGAGGAGGAGCAGGTCTGTGCAGGCTGTTTTTTAACATGGAGGGGATCACTAGGACTGAACACTATGAAGTACATATTAAAATATGCTCAACTAAAAAAACAATGTCTAGATACAGAGCTGTGTCTGGGAAAGGGTTTAAATGAGGAAGAAACATGGTGACTGGGATACTGACACATGGGACACAGATCTGAACCTCAGGTGAGGAAGACATCTGATGCAAATGGTGCCTGCAGTGGTTACTGGGAAGATGAGAATAGTGGTGGTGGGAGCTTTAATAACACAGAAGTTAGGCTAAGATGAAAGGGGAACATGTCAGAAAAAGAGAAACTGTGGAGTATGTCCAAAATGTATAGTCTGGTGCAGCAGACACATACTCAGGGAGAGGCTGAAGAGGTGACAGTGTCAGGATGCAGCAGGCAGGGGTGTTTTCTAGAGCCTTGCCTGCTGATGCAGGCACCCTGTGCTAACACTCATCATGTTCTATTCTTGGTGGCACAGCTGCTCCAGAGCTGCTGTGTTGCCCAGCAGCTGCAGTCAGAGTGGGAGGAGAGGCTGCTCCAAACTTCTCTGTCACCAGCGAGTTGCATTTTGACTGCTATTTGACCAGAGTTATGCAGGGGGGGTGGTTTCCACATAACTGCTGTCAAGTAAAGACTTGCTCTGCAATGACTTGGCCTTTTCCTGGTGTTTTGATTTCATACGGAGTCTGGGCTTTGCACAGACCTCCGAAACAAATGCCAGACCCACACTAGACTTCAGTGCTTTCTGGGAATGTTGCTTTGAATAGCTGAAACGGATCTACTCCCTCTTCAAAGGGCCTCTACAAGGGGTGACTGACTGGAATATGCATTAGCTGCTGTTTCCACAGTTACCAGTGCCAGCTGGAGCTCTTTTCTTCATGTTGTACTAGTAACAGCAGGCTGAGACTGGTGTCTTCTGGCTTCAGAAGTTAAATTCTCCCCCTTGGCTGAGCTGAAGGGATTGTTCATGGGGCTCTTGTATCAGCTGTGCTTGTGATATCTTTCCAGTTGGTTTGGGCTGCTGTAAGAATTTGGGCAGTGAAGTAATTCCTGATAGAAAGGTCCCTCCTGTGGTGTGAGGGGAAACAGGGTCAGCCCCAGCACTGCTTGGGGAGTTCCTCAGACTGGGTTAGTGGTGTGGGGAGGCCTGTTCTCTACAGCATCGATTTGTATTGCTGTTAATCACTACTGTCTGCTGGCACCTTGAACTAGGCATGATGCAGTAACCCCTTGTGCAAGTATTTTAACACTTCCTGGAGTAATTTGCTGGGGCAGTATGGGTTTGCTTTTCTCTTGGAGAGTGTAGCAAAATGTGGTGCTATTTTATCTTTGTAGGGTGAGTGGGTGTGTGTTCAAAATTCAAGTTTTTCCATTATTAAGCAGCACTGGCATGGGAATCTGATCTTCTAGATAAAAATTAAGGCCTGAAAAGGCCCAGCTTTTAATGGGCTATTGCATTTTCCTTGAATTCCTGTGTTGCTGCCAGGCATATCTGGCTGAGAGAAAGCATCCCATTTAGGAAGGCAGCCAAGTGCCTCTGTCCTAAGGATCAGTATTGGTGGTGGAGGATCAAAGTTATTGCATGGTGTTGTGTGGCTTTTTGTACTGCTCTCCCACCTCCTCAAGAAGTACTTGGGAGTCTTCTCCTGGATGAGTTTTACTGAAAAACGTCAAACCAAACATGACCTTATACTGGTAATAAAGGGATGGAAGTGACTAGGAAAAATATGAAACTGCTTTGTCATGATCTTCTCCCACACACTATCTCCAGCTACCAGGATAAGTGTGTGGGACTGACACCAGAGCTATGGAAGACAAACCTTGGCTGAATAAAAACATTCAGTTTTAACATCTCACTTTAAGCAGTCCTTGAAGTTTTGGGGTTTAAAAAAAAAAAATCTTTGCCAAAGCTTTGTCAGGTGGCAAAAAAATTGCAGACTCTGCTCAAAATGGGGAGACTAACTGGAAATAACTCATTACTTCATCTTCACTGGGGGAAATCGGTGCTTTTGCAGTATTCATCCCTGTACCCTTGAGAGTTGTTACAGAGCAATAGCAGGAGATCTGTGGTTTTTTGCAGGGTGGGGAGAGGAAGAGGTCAGGAAAAAAGCTAGAAAGAATAGTCTGAAAGCCTGAGTGCTGAAACAGTGGAAAGGAAAGGGTAACTTAATGGGATCTTCATTTGTGAGCTGATCACAGGGCTATGGAATGAGACAAGAATAGTTTCAGCTGAGAGTTACAGTAAATTAGATGGCCATGTCCTCTCCCGTGGGCCCAGTGTCTCTACAGTTGGCTTGCAGTATGTTCTCTGAGGAAGTATCTAAACCCATTCAAACTTCCAGCCTGACCTGGGGACCCTGCTTCAGCTGGACAGAAGGCTTGGTGAAACCAGCCTCTCCAGACGTGTGAGATACCTGTATGAAGTTTCACATGTGGCACACCTGTATGCTGGTAGTGCCCATGGTAGTCAGGCTCACTTTAATCTCTCTCCTACAGAATGTGCAGTCTGGCATGGAGTTGAATATTTACACTTTCCTTTGTTTTCTGTAGCTCACAGTGGTCTCTTGTGTTCCACAAATACCTAAAAAGAAAGCTCACCAAATTCAAAGCTAGCCTAGGTGATAGTAAAGTTCTACTGCCCTGCGATGTCCAGAAAAGCTATGGTCTTCTGCATTTTTAGCTGGTAACTTCTGCTGCTTTAGATACTAGGAAAGCCCTACCAGCCTTGGGCATTTCTGTATTAACTAGTGGTGGATTCATCATCTGTAGTAACTGAGTAGAGAGGGGTGAAACAAAAGCTTCTCTATCAAATGTCCTCTCTGGTTTTGTATTGCAAACATTGCTTGGTTGCTCCGTAGCAACTGTGTAGGGCAGCTGGTGTGAAGCACACTTTGCTTGGCAGGTCTTTTCTGGGAGCTGGGGTGTCAGTCCCCTTGACCTGCACCAAGATGTTTGAGGAGGGAAAGGCCTGGCCAGATGACTGGGGCAGTGGGTGAAGGAATTGCTGGAGTCAGCTCTGGAAACCCTGGGAATAGTCTGCAGGCTCATGTTCTTGCCAAGCAGAGATGATGATCTTATGTTAGTTGTCTGTGACCATCTTTGGAGTTTTCTCTCCTTTTTATTTTGCCTGGTGTCTCATTCAGCTCCAGCCAAGTGGGATTTCAACTCTTTTCCAGCAAGGCCAAAACTGCTGGGAAGGCTTAAAAGGAGGGGCTGCCTTGTCTCTTGCTATGGCCTTTCTTACTGCCTTGGTCCCTTGTTTCTCCCTGCTGCCAACCACTGCTCCCAGTGCCCTGGCTTGGGGGAGGCTTGGCTCCCAGGCACAGCCTACTGCCTGCCCATCCAGGCTTTCCATCTGTGCCACCAATACCTGGCATGTATTGATGGATGTCAGTGGCTCTCAGGACCAGGCAGGCATTTAGCAGAGCTCAACTCATGCTTTAAGGACTGTTTTGCCCTTTCCTGTTCAGGACATTCAAGTGCTGGGCAACAGATGGGTGATTTTTAATTTTTTTTTTTTTCCCCAAGGTATAACAGTGCTTGAAAGTGGGGCAAAGGAGGATGGTAGTCTGAAGTGACAGATCAGTTAGGGTCCCCTCTCCCTTTCTGGTCCTGTAGTTGTTCTTGAAGAGTTGGAGGCTGTCAGATATTTACTTCCAAGACCAGGCCAGCCTCTGGCTGCTGGTACTGGAGAAACAAGAGAGGTAGAAGCAGGTGAATCATAGTATGGTTTGAGTTGGAAGGTACTTAAAGATTATCCAGTTCCAACTCCTCTGCCATGGGCAGGGGCACCTTCCACTAGGCCAGGATTCTCAGAGCCCTATCCAGCCTCACCTGGAATGCTTCCAGGGATGGGGCATCCACAGCTTCTCTGGGCAGCCTGCTCCAGTGCCTCACCACTCTCACAGTAAAGAATTTTGATTTCTAATATTCAATATGAATTCATTCTCCATCAGCTTAAAAGCATTCCCCCTTGTCCTATCACCACTTCCCCTTGTGAAAAGTCCCTTGCCAGCCTTCTTGGAAACCCCCTTTAGGTACTGGAAGGTGCTATACAGTCTCCTTGAGAAGAGGAAGGGGAGAAGAAACTGGGGATTGGACTCCTTCCTGAAGTGGTACCACTTGATGTTGGTGTTTGGAGTTGGTTTTCTCAAATATCTGGCTTTTGATGCCTTCCAGCCATCAGATAGCCTGACAAATGATCACCTTCTGGCCAAACCCTGTTTTCCCTGAAGCAGTGTCTGCTCTTTCTGGTGAGCGTGGGACAGGATCAGGCAAGCAGGTACTGGTGTTCTCAAAGCCCTCTTCTCCTGTATACATGGGTTTGTCATGCTGTAGCTCAGCCCTGTGGAGTCTAGCAGGGCTTTGCTTCAGCTGTGGTCTCCAAAATCCTGTTTCTGGAAGCTGAAGCAGCCTGAAGTTCAATATGAACAACAGGCAGTTGTGTAATGGTGGGGTAAACTGCATTGTCAGTCCCTGGGAGCACCAGGGTGCAGCTCTGCAGGGGCAGGGCAGGAGCATTGTGCTTCTTGCATACCAAAACCTTGTTGCAACACACCTGAGCATTCAGAGCAGTGCTGGGCCCTGCAAGCCAGGAGCTGGGGCTCTGTGCCTTGTGCCCGTGCAGGTAAGGCTGTGTCTGGGTAGTCGGAGAGCTCTGGGGCATGGGGAGAGCTCTGTGCTCAGGAGCAGGCAGGGACAGGGCAGTGCCAGCCAGCAGTGGAGCCTGGCAGAGGCCACCCAGTCAAGGCTTGCCCTGACGGGTTTGCAAACTTCCTCTGGGGCTGTGAAGTCTTGTATACACTGTGTGGGCTGTCAACACCCTCCTCCCAGGTGATCTGCTCCCAGGAAAATGCCTTTGCTTCTGTGGTGGGGCATGTGACAATGCTGCCCTGAAGTGCTTCTAGCCCCACTTAATCCTCATCTTGGTCCCCCTTCTTATCTCTTCAGTTTGCTTCCTCTTGTGGGTCATCCTGCCTGGCTGAGCCACCAGCTTGTTTCCCCTATCTTTCTTCAGTGTAAAATCAAAGTAATAAGTAGCTGTGCTCAGGCTGCCTTGTGATAAACCCCCGGTATTTAGATGGCCTGTCAGTCCTACTCCTTGCAGCTGCCAGGAAGACCTGGGAGCAATGATGCTGCAGCCAAAACAGGTTTTGAGCAAGAGCTGGTCATCAACTAGATGTGAACAGCTTCTCCAGGGTTGTCCTAAACTGGCATGGAGCAGCATACTGACCCAGCAGGAGGGGGTGTAAGCTGGGCTTGCTTGGTTCCATATGATGGATGCAATAGCTGTGCACTCTCTGTGCAGACCACTTGCTCTGAAATACAAGCACTTCAGAGAAGTGTGGGTCTCAATAGAGATGCATGGATGAGCTATTTAAAGAGGTACTGAGACTGGTTTTCAAGAGGAGACCATTTATTCCGCGTGCCCACCTCATGCTGCCATTGACACACAACACCGCTTTGGATTTTTGTGGTGGTTCTGAGCAAGTTAGGCAAGCAGGTTGTGAACTTTGTTTCGTTTCCTCCTGTCTGAGGGGGTGATGGTTTTGATGGGCTTTGTCTCCAAGGCTGCAAGTCTTGTTTAAGGGTGCTGCCTGGTCTTGACTGAATACTCTAGTGCTATTCTGCTGTTCCCTTTGTGGTGTGAAGGCTTCTAGCCTTCAACCCATGGCAAAAGCAGGCTTGAGCTAGTGTGCTTTATGAACCTCTAGGAACAGGAGCAACTTGTGCTGGTTAAGAAGTAAAACCTCCATTTTGCAGTACCCAGCACTGCTTGTGTCAAGCACCTCTTAGGGGACAGCTGAGCTTACATCTCTCCTCTGTGGGAGAGGCAACTCTAGTTAAGGCTGAAGCAAAAGGAGCCCACAGGACCTGAACTCCACAGGAAAAAAAAAAAAAAAAGCCATCCAATTTGCTGCCTTTAGTTCTGTGCATGGTCTTGTCCTGTCTCTGATAGCAAACCTTTTTTTTTTTTTTTTTTTAAAAAACAACCCTAAGCTATATACAGCTTCCTTTCCTGCCCTAGGGGAGAGGATAATGAGTCATGGGAGGACATTGCTTAATGCCCTGGAGGGTGTTTGGATATCTGCCAAGGGCAGGCTAGGAGCAAATTCAGCTGTAGGTCAGAGCTGCTCAAGGTAAATGCACACTTAAACATGAATGGTAACTAGTGAGACCAGAAAGAGAAACCTATACATGAGAACTTGCCAGAGAAAGTGTAGATGTGCCTGGATTTTGCTCTAGGAATAAACAGTAGGTATAGCTTTTGTTTGCTTATCAGAGTAAAAGCAGGGCTTTGGGAGGATGGGGAGAGAGTTAAGGACAGTTGAATATCTTTTTATCTTGCTTAAGATTTCCTTGTCTGGGCAGGACAGCAGTTGACATGACTGCAGCAGGGTTGGGCTGTTGCCTCTTTCCTTTCTTTGCCTGCTTGCTGTGTTTCTTTCCCTTGTGCCTGCCTTCCCCATTTTCATGCCTGCTCAAGGGCCTTCAGCTTCTTGCAGTGTCTTGCTGCCTCCCAGCACTGCAGACTCAAGTCATGAGGATATGAGGCTGACTTTTCTGCCCTCAGTGGTCTTTGTTAGCTTGTTCTCATCTTTGCAACTCCAAGATATGTGGCGTAAATGATGTCTTGCAGAGCAGCTAACAGGCAGTCACTGGCAATGTGGCTCTACTTGTTCTTGATAGGTTACTGCTCCTGCAATCTGTGGGGAGTTCCTTGTATTAATTGTTAATAAGTTGCTATGTTTCCAGTGCTAAGTGAATTTCCTTATTCAGCCTGGAATGTATATAACCAATGTAAATTGTTTCTCTTCCCCTCCTGTCCTCACAGCTTTTGAGACTCAGCAACTGCTCCAGAGAAGTGTCTCCTGTGTAAAACCCCAGGCTCCGGTACAATGTACCAGTCCAGCTTTGTGCCACGGGAGTATTACCCAGCCATGATCCCACCTTCTGCCTATGCCTACCCACCGCTGCGGCCCGGGAGAGCAGAGGACGTGTCCAGCTCTGTGATGTTCCCTCCCATCCACATGCACAACTTCTACAGTCGCCCTATCACCTTTGTGGTGGACCGTAACAGCTACCCTCACTATGTGGGAGGTCAGGTGGAGTATCATCACCTCTATAGTGCCTCCAATCCCTATGTCCATCCATACCATGCCTGGCACTTCCCTCCCATGGTCCCTATCCCTCTCTACCATCCCTATGCAAACTACCATCCCTATGCTGCCTACCAGAGGTCAGATCAGTATCGAGACACGTGGCCAGAAGGCTTCACAATGAGAGGGGAGCTTCAATGGGGGAAGCTTGGAAAGGTGTTTGGGCCAAGGAAAGACCTCCCAGAATTTGTGAAGGATGATCTCCGGAGGGTTTATGGCACTTACCCCCGGACCAATGTTTCCATATCCTATCGGAAAGGAGAGTTCTTGGTCAAGGGAGACCCCAAGATAGAAGACCAGGAATATGCAGTGGAAAAAAAGGTCATCCAGCGGGCTGTGACCCCCAGTGCCAGCGAGGCAGATGACAGCAGTGAAGACCGGAACCGTAAGAAGAAAAAGAAACTGAGGCATTGAGGTAGTCAGACAGCCAATGGACAGATGCTGCAGTACCCTCATGGGAGCCAGCTGGCAGCTGGTTTTGGTGTAGTTGGCAAGAAACACAGGCAATGGATGCCACCACTCCTGTTGATTTTTTTTTTTTTTTTTTTTTTTAACTGCTCCCCATCCTTCACAATCTTATGGCAGATTTACCCTTTTTGATGCACAAGCCCATCCTGTGAAGAAACCAATGACACCTGACTGTTGGATCAGCTCATTGGTCCTGGTTTTGAAATGAATATTTGATTTCCACTGGTTTGGTTGATTGGTCACAGCCTGGTGGGGGATCTCCAAACAGCAGCCCTTGATCAGAGAAGATGGGCCTCTTCCTGCCTTGTCCAGGGGAAGGGCCTCTAAGCTGCTTCCCTTCCTGGAGAGATGAAAGCTGAATTTCCTCTATGCTGAGGGCAGTGCACATCCCAGAGGACACAGGGGTTCTTGAACACTCTACAGAGCAATTGTCTGCATGTCTTGTCACTGCTGTTTATGACCATATCATTGTGCTTAATCACCATGTGAGGCCTGTATGCAGCACTTCCCTACACTCTGGCAAAAGATCCTGGTGTCCCCATCCTCTTACCCTTGATAACACGGTGCTCAGTGCTCCTGGCCACATGTCCTTGTTGAAACTGCTGTTGAGGCCTTGCTCTGGGTCTAACTTGGCTCTGGCTGCAGGTGCTGGCTCTCCAATGAGGTTACTGAAGTTGTGTGAACCATGGCACTTCCATAGCTTGGTGGTTGTGTTGGAAGCCTGGAGGGCTGTGAGGGGCTGGGTCTGACTTACTTGCAAACTTCTGTACCTTTTTAATTACTATAAACAATAAAAAAACCCAAATGCAAATGCTTACATTTCTGATTCTTAACTACCTAACCTCAGTCTCTCCTGTGAATAACTTGCGATCAGATCTAGCATCCTTTTGTGAAGTTAGGGATAGCTTCTGCCATGGTTCATGCCCAGCCATGGTTGCTTGGCAGTAGCCTGCCCTGCCCTAGTTTTTCTGTCAGATTCTCTGGGGATCAGGAGGGACTTTATGAGCATACAGGAGAAATAGTGGACCTTCTCTGTCCCCCTGTAGCCTCCTAGTCTCCCCCTGACCTCCCACATGGGAGGGAATGGGATGTTCCCTATCTGCATAGCAAAGGAGAGACTGCAAGGGTGAACTTGGAGGCTCTTGGTTGTTCTGAATTGCTATAAAGTGGATTTTCTTTACTTTTTTTTTTTTTTTTTAAACTTAGTGCAACAGGTTTTGTTTAACCAATTGCTGAAGTGTCTCGGCAACTGTCTGCATATCCCCTTCCCCAGCTAGCTTCTTGGAAATGTGTTAACTCTGCTGCCAGACAAAGCTGCAAGAGGGCTGAACCAGAAAAACTGCTGTAGAAACCTTGGACCAAACTGATGCTCCTTGGCTGTGTTGCAAACAGTGGCAGTGGGACTTGCTGAATGGGCTAGAAAAGGCCTCCACTAATGACTGCTGGCTAATCAGTTATGCTTTTGGTTACCCCATATAGGAAAAAGGCAGCAGTTCTTGCTGGGTTAGTTGTTTGTTTGTTGGGGTTTTTTAATCTCTTCCTTGGCTGAGCAGGCTGTCCTGCCCAGTGAGGGATGTGCAGTTAAATGCCTGCATTACCCTTGCACTGGTGGTGCATTCCCTGTCCTTCCAGCAGCAGCAGCTCCTTTGGGCACCGAACCCAAAATTCATGCATCAGGTCCTTGTGTAGTGCTGCAGCACCCCAGTGGGGTGTGGGAAGGAGTTTCTTCCCCATCCCCTGGAGCTGCTGTGGGACACAGCTGAGCTGTCAGAACTGGATGTTGTCTGCCATTGGCAGGGGCTGCCTTAGGTGAGATCCTGGAAGAGATGCAAACCAGCTCTTCTAGGCAAGGTGAGAAGGAGCATGGGGTTTGCCATATGGTGATGTTGAGCTGCTACATAAATTACAAGGACTTGCACAGTAACTTATCCTAAATGCCAGTCTTCCAGCTGTTAGATTCCTGGTGGCAGCATGACACTATGTCAGAGTGGAAATGTCCCCAAAACTCAAGGGGCCACAGCCAGGCTCTCCCAGAGGTATGTGATAGATGGGTGAAAACAGAGCCCATTGCCTACACAAATACTTTCTCTAAATATGTGTCTCTGCCGGGGTCGTCTCCAGGGCCCATGGGGAGACAGAGGGCATAACCCTTAACTCTATCCATCCTGTCCTGTTTATCTTCTCCAAAGTTTTGTTTGGTTTTGCTGCCTGGATTTCTGAACAGGAGATTGCTGGGCACACCCAGGCTGTTGTTCTGACAATGTGTATTTTTAGCAGAGGCTCACAATCGCATGCAGTACAACAGGAGGTAGCAATGTATTTATTTTCTCAAGTGCCATTTCACTTCCAGAGGGAAGAAGACATCCTGTAGTTGGGCTTTTTTTTCACTTGGGGGAAGATGTGCCACAAACCTCCAGTAGCTCTCTGATGGCAGGTATTTCTGTGACGGCCATAACTCACCTCCATCCCTAATCTGATCTCTGTGCAGAAGCCAAGATTTACATATTCCTTGTAGGAATAGCTCACAGTTGCATTATCTTCCTGAAGGTTTGAGGCTCAGTTGCTGCCCAGCTGCAGAACTGAATCCATAGGGCATTTTGGAGGCTTTAACGCCTATGGAATTCAGTTCTCAGAGCCAAGCAGCCAGTGCGAGTCAGCTTCCCCTGGCTCCAGCCG
Source organism: Corvus cornix cornix (assembly GCF_000738735.6). NCBI lineage: Eukaryota > Metazoa > Chordata > Aves > Passeriformes > Corvidae > Corvus > Corvus cornix. The sequence continues at coordinate 12,949,869 of NC_046336.1, forward strand.
GCTGTCTCCATCTGCAAGAGGGGAAAAAATAGCAAAGAGCTTGTCATGTCTCTGACAGGGCAGGCACTGAGCTGACACAGATTTTTGCAACTGGGAACTGCCACAAGGAGAAGACTCTGGCACCTCTCACCCCAGAAGCAGCACAGACAGGCACGGCTTTCTTTGGAAACTTTGCTCAAGTTGGCTCTTTTTTTTTTTTTCTTTTTTTTTTCCCCGCTGCTTCAACATATCCTGTTGTTCGGAGTCACTGCAAAGCTTCAGGTCAGCCCTGAGCTCTGTAAACCTGCTAGATCTGTAAGACAAACACAATTTCTGCCACTTGGGGCTGGTATTGGCTGGTGTGTTCAGAATCCCAGCTATGTATTTGCTCTGTGTGCAGGTGCCACCCATCCCTTGGTCCAAACTGCTCCTCCTCAGTGTGTGTGTCTGAGAAAGGGGCACAGCTGTGCTGGGGGATGCTCAGTGCTGCAGGAGCAGCCCAGCACTCCCAGGCACTGACCCTCTGCTCTATTCATACCAAAACCAATGCCCACGGGAACCCCTTGAACTGGGAGGTGCCAGCTGAGGGGAGTGGTTTGTGCAGCAGGTGCTACCATGGGTGGACTATGAGGTGCAGGGGCTTTCTGCCCATTTGGAAGTAGGAAGGGACACAGGGTGATTCTGTGGCTTGAAATGAAGAGTGAAAGGCCTTTTCCTGACCACTCAGAGTAGATTCAGGGAGGGATTGGTCTCCATCTGGGTCAAGCTGGGACTTGCTGGTGCATCCCACCACTACGCACATGCCCTTTGCTTCTCACTGCCCCCACCCTCTGGATTGGGCTGCAAAGCTCACATGCATGGAGGGGCAGATTTGAGGGACACATGGGGATGGCCCTGAGCACCCACAGAGATGCTGATACTGCCAGCAGCTTTGGGCAGCCTCACCCCTCAGTAGAGATGTTCACTTTCAAACCCAGGGACTGAGCTAATGGCTGAAAGGCTTTTCCTTGGCTCAGCAATAGTTTGGCACTGTTGTGATGACAGGAATAAGCTCAGGCAGGAGTAAGCACCAGGAGACGATTCCAGCCCTTTGCCCGTATGCCAGCGGTGCAGAACGGGCGTCCTCGGGTCAGCGGAAGAGACGGGAAATGACACACACCGCTTTGGAGCACGGGCAAAGATTTCCGTGGGGGAAGCACCGAGCAACTGTCGCACGAGCAGTGAACTCCGCGATTGCTCAACAGCTGGCCCGGGGCTCTATTTTAATCCCTCCGTTGGGAATTAGAGTTCAGTTGCGGCAGCATGGTCTCACCATCCTGATGCACGTAGCAGAGGAGCCAAACCCTGTTGCAAAAGCTGAGGAGTTCCAGGCTGAAGGTGCCAGCTCTGGTGTATCTCAGGGACCACATGCAGCAGTGCCACAGGGGCTGCCTGGAGAGGCAGCAGCAGAGGGAGATGGGGTAAAGTAGAGCTTTACACCACGGTCTCCACCCTGTAGCAGGTGGTTGGGGTTGAAGAGGCAGCTCAGGGACCCAGCTGTGCACTATGCTGGTTTTCAGACCACTGTGACTTGGCAGGGAGTTTTCAGTAGCTCTGAGCTCCTCAAACCCTGATCTCCCTCCTCCTCCTTCTCCCCCTGCTCTGCAGCCACCTGTGCAAATGAGTGGGCAGGAAGGCAGCCTGCCAGAGACATTACAGCCACGTGGAAGCACCTGCCAGCCTGAAATCTTTGGTAGGGTTGGGATGCTTTGGGGCTGCTGGTTGTCCATCTCATCCCCCTGGGGTGGTTACCCTGCAGTCCTTAGCTATTTGAGCGCATGGGAAGCCTTTGCATTTAATTTTTTAAGCTGTAAAACTCTCCACTAAGGCATTTACCTCACATTATTGATGGATCTCTGCTGTTCAAAGTGCCATTCATCTGCCTTCATCCCTCTGCTGCTCTAAACAACCACTGCTTTCAGAAACTGAAAGGAGCAGGCCAAGGAAAAGCCTTCCTCCTCATCTTCCTTCATGGGCTGATTTGCAAAGAAAGGGGAAGGGTTTCAAGCAGACAGGCAGGTGAGCAGGATGGGGGTCAACACCAACAAGCCTTCCCTGATGGTCATCCTTCCCTTGCTCCATGGCCCAGGGAGGTGATGTGGGTGCTGGGGCTGAGTGGGACAGCCCAGCAGCCATCTGGCGTGAATTCCCCCATGCCCTGTGCCCTGCCCTCCCCAAGGTGGGGCAGGGACAGCTCCAGCATGATACTTTTGGCATACTACCTGTGGGTGCTGGGACTGGGGCACCCCATTACCAAAATGAACCAGAAACAGTTTGATCCAAGTGCAATGGAAAGCCCACGGGGGACCAGCTGGGAAAGAAACGGTTGAAATGCAAACTCAGACAAGCTCCAACTCTGCTGTCATTCCTGGCTGTTCCTACAAGCAGTGTCCCCACAGCATGGCATCCACAGCACCCCAGGTGCTCTGCCTTTGCTCCTTGGTTTTCCTGACTCCAGCTTTGTCCCGTGTTTCTTCACCCAGGCAGGGCCAGGGCTGCATTTGACCCTGTGTGTTTGGGATTATCCCTTGCCTCTAGGGGTCTGCACTGGAGTGGGATGCCAGGTAATACCTGGGAGGGCAGGGATGAACAGAGATGTGGGAGCCACCTCAGTGATGGGTATTTTGTTGGTGTGAAGATGCCCTGCCCTGGCTTGACCCTGTGTTTTCTGGAGGCTGTGTCAGGGTCAGGCTGCAGCACTGCACCACGGGGTGACCAGCACATGCTGAGCCCGTTGCCCCAGCTCAGCCCTGGGGGAAATTGCATCAGCCCAGCTGCCACATGTGCAGGTGGGGGTTTCATAGCCCCACTGGGGCGGGAGCCCTTGGCATCCTGCACTGCTTTAATCCTCCTCTCTGCCTGGCTTGATGCATATGGGGTCCTCATGCTCGTTCTGGTGCACCTCCCCTTCTGCTGCCCACTGCTGTAGATCTGGATTTGGGAACCTGATGTTGATCCCAACAGCTGGGTGACCATTGGAGCTGACAGGCATGCCCAAGAACAATACCAGGGAAAAGATGGGCTCCAGTGCAGAAGCCAAAAGGTGGAGAGCTCCTCAAGGCTCTCGACCTCAGCACAAAATGATGGTGAGTAAAGAGACACTGCAGACAACCAGGTACCCGGGAGGATACTGCTGCTGTGGGGTTTTCCCTGCGGAGCACAGCAGAAATGGCCACATGAGCAGACTTCCCCATGGCAGGCCACGCTGGCAGCGATGGGAGGACACAGGGACGCAGAAGCTCACTCATGGCCACCCCTGCCGCTGGAGAGCTGCGCCGCACCAGTTCAGCCCTGAGCTGCCAGGGGCATCGCGCTCTTGCCGGCTTTCGCCGTCCCCTGCCTCCCTCCCGTGGGTACATGGGACAGGCTGAAGCGCTTCCCTCTGCCTCGCTCCTGGGGGAGACAAAGCACAAGCGACTGCTCCAGAGGGGACGTGACTCCCAGGCAGCTCCAGCGCTCAGAGGTTAATGATTTATTGCTTTATGTCTTAAAAAAAGCAGCAGCGCCCTCCTTTTGGCATTTCCAGCTAATTATCCCGGGAGTTACTGATTAGCTAGGACGTGCCTGGGACCAAGCAGCGGAGTCCCGTGGGTGCTGCACAGCCACCGGCACCGCGCTGACATGGTGGCTGGAGCATTATTCCAGGCAGTTTCACTTTGTCTTCCCGGGAAGTTTGTAGGAACATGCCTCCCGCCCTTTAAAGTATGAGAAGAACGAGTCCGGTTTTGCAGGTTACCAAAACAGCCACGGATAGAGGTGAAGGTGCTCGTGCACACACACACGGGGTCTGACAGCTCCTGTCCCGCTTCCCGCAGCCGGGAGCGGGTGCGTTGCCATCAGCCGTGGGACGTCACCGCGTCCCCACTGCTCGGCGGGCAGAGCCGCCCTCTGCAGCGCCCGGGCTGCGGCTCCCTGGGGAGAGCAGCAGCCAAGAAATCCCCTCACTGCAGCCGCACCGGTCCCCCCGCTCGGGCGCAGACCGTCCCGTGACCCCGGCACTCACCCGACAGCTCCGGCTCCCGTCGAGGCGGGTCTGCGGGCGGCGGGGCCGGAGGCACTGTTAAATATTGCAGCCGACTTACTCACTTCTCTTCCTGGACGGCAGCGCAGAGTTTCCACCCACTTCTTTCACCTTTGGTTTCCAGGCTTTCTGAGAAAAGGGGAAGCCGTGGGAGGGAGCAACCGGCATCCCCGTGCCAGGGCCACGGCCCCCAGCAGCCTCTCCTTCCCGGGAAGCGGCGGATGCCAGAGGGGGCTGCTTTCCCGGGAAACCGCGGCGTGCCTGGGAGTGCCTTGTGCTCGTGGCCCAGCACTCCACGACCCTCCTGGGTTAGGCAGAGTTTCCTCCCCAGCCGAGTGGAGGGCGCACCTGAGTGCTGCTTCCCTGGCACAAGCTCAAGGGTGGCTGCCTGGCCAGCTCAGCCTCCTCCTTTGGGAGTGAAGATCCCCCTGGGACTCGTACCTTGACCTCACCCTCACCAAAGCCCATCCAGCTCCTCCTTTAACGTAGTGCCTCTGCAAGTGGGGGCAGTGCCAGAATTGGGGTCACCTACACATCAGTGACATCTGCGATGAGCTGTGTCCGTCCTCAGCCTGCAGAGCACTGCCAGTAGCAGGTGCTGCCATGGGTCTGAGAATGTGCCAGCCAGCATTCCATTCAGCAGCCAGTGTTTCATCCAGTGGCATGCCCGTTGGCACCACAGGGTCATTGATAGATGATGTTCCCTGGGACATTATAGCCAGGCAGGTAGCCCCCGCTGGCTGCTGCCAGCTCTGGTGGGTGAGCACATGTGTCTGGTGGGACTCCTTTTTCTTAAAGTCCCATTCTCCAGCATTCTGTCAGTGCCACTGAATGCCCAACCATTGTTTTTGCTCAGAAGTGACGTCAGGTCCCCTGGGGTTCCCCTCTGCCAGCAGTTTGGAAATGAAAATCTGAGGCCCCAGCACTGGCTGTGGCACTGAGCTGATGGTGGGGTGAGCACCACTGCTCCTTCTGTGCCACGGTGAACAAACCCAGAAATAAACTGGCAAATCAATTGGTGGGGGATGGCGAGATGCCTCACATGCCTGGCTGCCTGCACTGCCCTGCCTGGGCTCGAGAGCTGCCCCGCAGGTTCAGATAAAATTTACAGAGTGGTTTTGTCCTTTGAGAGCTGTCACGGCATTTCTGGAGTGGGAAGCACTTGTAAGGCTCTGTCTTGGAGGTGACCAAGCTGGAGCCACAGCATTTATCCATGCAAGCCCCCAAAGCAGGCGGCATCAGCAATTCAGGGCCTAGCAGTGTATACTTCCCAGTACCATGGCTGCCCTGGCCACTTCTTTGCACCCCTCTCCTTGGCACATGGCTCCCCCACATGCTCTGTATGTGTCTGCCTGCTGGGAAGGGTCTGGTGAGCTCCTGAGCTGGAAAACCACTGGGGAATAGGGGAAGAAGCAAATAAGCAGGCAAGAGAGAGGCACAAGTACAGCAAACAGGGAAGTCACTGCAGGCCTAATGCCAAGGGGATGGGCATCAGGGCAGCTCAGGCCCTGCATGGGCAGGAGGAAGGGAGTGCACAGGTTTGCTGGTGAACAACTTTGCCAGCTCCCATGATGCAGGTTGTGGGAGTAAGAGGAGGAAGAGTGTGGTTGGAGTTGGAGTGACTGCCTGAATCCTAGTTTTTATAGGTCTGATTGGCAGAGGTGAGCAAGCAGAAGCAGTCTCTGGGGTCACACTGCAGCATGTGGGACCCATCCCTTCCCTGTGACATTGGCTCAGCTGAGACCTGATGCTCTTCCTCCCCATTTCTCCAGATTCCCCTGGTCTCCCTTCAGCCAAAGGCAGTGGGTGTGAGTGAGGAGCAGCCCGGCCCAGCCCCCTGTGGAAGGACAGCGGCTTGGCATTTACTGGGGGGAAGTGAGAGCTTCCTGCAGCCTCACTGTGCTGGTAGCATGGGTAGGCACGAGGGGTTTGCCCTTGTTGGGGGGGTCCTCTGGGAGAGGAAGCAGGGGAACTGCCCCTGCAAGGCTGGGACTTCACCCTGGAGGGGGGAGAAAATCCACCTCCCAGCCCTGGGAAGGGGGCAAAGGAAGAGAGAGCAGCTGGCTTTTCCTACCCATCCAAAGAAATTAGGTTAAAACCCCCCACCTTTGAGCTCCTGTGACTGCAGAGAAAGCCAGGCAGCAGGACCAGGGCGTGGTTTAGGGCTCAGAAATAAGCCAGCAGTTAGATCACCTCACAGTGTTACTGCTGAGAGCAGAAAGTAGCCTCAGGGAAGGGCTGATATGTGCTTTCCGAGTGCCTGAGCCCCACAGCACTGCGGGGTTTGGGATGAAAGGTAATGCAGCTGCTCCGTGCTCCGGGCAGGACACTGGAAAGGGGACCAGCGAAATGTCTGCAGCCTACGGGACTGTCCCATTGCCAGCCACTGCCTCTGGGGCTGGAGTGGGACAAGGGCCTTCATGGCTGTCTGAGATGTGGCCTCCTGCTGGGAGATTCAGTCTCTTCCCGGGAGGCTGCTCTAGGGTGCAGCCCCAGGCTGTTCACGGCAAGAAGGCTGCAGCTGGAAGTGCTGGGAGGCAATCGCGACTGTTTAGCCCTTTAGCAGAGAAGCCCACAGTAGCGCCCAGATCCAGGGTCATGCCGAGCCAGCGCCTGCTGCCCCTCCGGGGGTAGTTTCTCTCAGGTGTAGACTCACAAATGTCTAACACAGAGCTAATCCCCCACTTCAGCCTTAGCTGAGGCTCAGTCCCTCTCCAGATTAAATCTACAAACATCGGGCTTTGTGAGATTTAGTGGCCCTTGTGTGTCTCTCCTCTTCCCTCTCCTCTAAGCCAGCAAACTGCCTACAAGCCCCGTTCCTCCTCTGAGAAATGTCATACATAAGAGAAACAGCATCTTTCAGCCTTGCCCTTGGGATGAAGGATGTGGTGTTAAGGGACAGCTTGGGCTCAGCAGGTGCTTTTTCTCCTGATAGCACGAAGCCAGAGATGCCCTTGCTCACAGAGCTGAGCAGCCTTGGTTTGTCCACAGAGCCTGATCCTCAAAACAGTGTTTGAGAGGCCACACCAGTGGCCTCAGAGCCGGGGTGGCAGGACAGGCAGCTTGGCTGGTGCTCAGCCTGTTCTCAGCCCCTTTGTTTGAGATGCCAGCCCTGACTGCACACGGAGAGCCTGGAGGGGCCGAGGTGCAGCCTCCATCACACCAAGAGTCCTGTGGGATGGGCTCTTCCTGCAGTGCTTGCAGATGCACTCGGACCTCGCAGCCCCAGGGATGCCGCTGTGGACTCCTGCCCTCCAGCCCCCGCACTGAGCATTTGCAGGGCTGCACAGGAGCTCAGGCATGGTTATGGCCATCAATGATGCCCTGCAAGAAACCTACCCCCACAAAGGCCTGGCCAGCAGTGGGTATTTTCCTGCCAAGGGGACTTGCTCTGCCTCTCTCCCCAGCAGGGCTTTTTGTACACAGCCAGGGTTTTGCTCAGGCTATGTCACTCTGAGCTCAGGCTCCCCCTCCACCTGCCTGGCTGTTTTTAGCCTATGTCATATTTTTGCATTCTTTGAGGTCTCCTGCTGTCTGGCCACCTGGATAGAAATCGAGTGAGATTTCATGAATGGAAATGAACAGGGGAAATGCATAGAGGTTCAGCTGGTATGAGCACCAGAGATGGCATTTACCCCTCTGGAGCAACTCCTGCTGCCCCCAAAGAGAGGCTGAAAGCAGCACATACCCCATGCAGCTCCCTACTAAGGGTGATCTGCCAGCACAAACCAGTCCCCCCTGTGCTGGCAGCCCCAGTGGAAGCATGGCCAGGGGGAAAGGGAGTTTCTTGGGATGTTTTTCCCCTTAAGGTTCCTTTTTCCCCTCCAGCCCTTGTCCATGGATGCTGGCAGCCTTCCCCTTTTCCATGTAGCTTTGCAGAGGGAGCAAAATGAGTGGCTGGGGCTGAAGAAATCTGGGAGACGGAAGAAGGCTGAGGACAGGAGGAAGTGAGGGAGCAGGGGTGCCCAGTTTGACCTGCTGCTGGCACAGCAGCCCTGCCTTCCAGCAGCCCTGAAGCAATTTGGGAATCAAATCTGCTGGCAAGGAAGGGAGGAAAACCACAGGGCTGAGTCACTCCTTGGAAGGCATTTGCATCTGGACAAATTCCAGCTGAACCCCCTTCCCACCACCTCTGTGTGGGGTGTTGTGGTGGCTTACAGGAATGGCCACATCCTTTCCCCCCGGGACGGAGCCTCCCCGGCCGGTCACACTCAGCCAGAAACCGGGCAGCATCCACTGCCGACTTTGGCAGCTTTCCATCAGAAGGCAGGAAGGCTTCCCCGGGGGGGAAAGCTGTTCTGGTGAAGCAGAAGCGAGAGCGAAGGCAAGCGGGGCTGCAAGGAAGCCAAGCCTCTTCCCAGAAATGGCAAAGTGGGGTGTTGCCTTTCAGCGTCTCCCGAAAGTCAGACTGGGGCTGGTCCCCCATCCGAGCTTTGCATTAGCAAATGGTCAGGATTTGGGATGACAGTCTGCTCTAGGGATTTAGACTAGGAGAGGAGCAGCATGCAAGAAGGATGGAGGACGGGGAGCATCCCAAATGCTGACCCAGCACCCTGCAAAAGCCCGAATTTTTGGCAGGGGTGAAAGAAGGGCTGGGGGAATGGTGGCAGGGCTGGAGTTAGCCACTGGTGGTGGAAACAGAGGATTCACCCAGAAGGTCACAGGGTGGAAAAATCTTCTCCAGGAATGAAAGCGCCAGAAAAAGGTGTCTAAGAACTTGGTGTTTATTTCCCTTCAGAATCATCTTGGGGGAGCTTCTCCCTATGCTCTGCACCCGGGGTTGATATTTTCTCAAGGTTTAAATTCCCCCGATATGCAAAGTCATGTTCCCGCTCGAAAAGACCTTTGCCAGGGTCAGGTGCTGTGTGTGGTTAGAGCAGGATGGGTCCTGGGATGGGTCCCAGCTCAGGGTTGGCTCAGGTACCTCAGGGTGAGATCTCAGTGTCTGTGTCCGCATCTGAGACTCATTGCGCAGCGCTGGAGCTCTGTGCACCATCTCGGTGACGTCCAACCTCCCTTTCCTCCCTCTAGTGGCTAAAATCCCGGCATTTCCCGGGGCTCCCGGAGCCCCCGGCAGCGCTCGGGGCTGGGGCACACCGACTAAGGGAATTGCTCCTGTGCTGGGACAATGGGTAGGTGGCCCCAGTCCCTAGCAGCCCTCCTGACAGGGATGCTCCTGCCTGCCCCAGGTCTCATCTGAGAGGAGGTGCAGCTTTGCAGAGGGTTTTTGGATTAGGGACGGCGTTACATGTAAAAGGAAGCTTTCAAGCATCATGCTGGTTCCCACACTGCTCCCTGCCCACAAATGTGCGATGAGGAATACCAAGGGAAATGTCACCTCTTCCCTAAATAATTCCTTTCAGCTAGCCTTGCAATTAGTCCCTGTGAAAAAAAAATAAAGATTTTGAGCTTTGCCAGCACTTCTCTTTGCAAACGCTGCTCTCGCCTTGTAACTAGGGCACAGTGGGAGGCGAGAGCCGGTTAACTCTTAGCGTCAAGCTTTCCTCAGACAGCCCGGCGGCTGCGCTCCTGCTCGGGGGAAAGGAGCCTGCAGAGGCTGAGTGGGTGGCGAGGGGTGCCCGGCAGTGAGGGGTGCCCAGTGCCCGGCAGCGAGGGGTGCCCAATGCCCGGCAGCGAGGGGAGCCCAGTGCCCGGCAGCGAGGGGAGCCCGGCAGTGAGGGGAGCCCAGTGCCCGGCAGCGAGGGGAGCCCAGTGCCCGGCAGCTCGCCTGCATCCAGTGACCGGCTCAGGGCACGCTGGGGCTCCCTTTCCCCTCCACACTCCATAAGCGTTTTGCAGGTGTGCACGAACCACAGCTTTGCTCCTGCACTTGTGCTTTGCTGCAGGACGGATAATGTGGAGAAGGAGGTGTGGAGCTGCTGCTCCCTGAGCCCGGAATCGGTGATGTGTTGCTCCCGGAAATCCAGCTGGGATCCACCCACTGTTTACAGAGAGTGCAGTGAATCATCTGTGCGGGGAAGAAAAACACAACGAACTTGGGCTGTTTTAAGCTTTCCGGGCAAGTGAAAGCTGCTGGGAGAGCACCTGACTGGGAGCAGACAGGGTGTCCTGGGAATAGGTGCTAGGGCTGACTCTGGAGGAACCCTGTTTCTACCCCAGCCCATTAAATATGGGTGGCTAAACCCATCACAACTGGCAGCAGCCGTGCTGTGCTCCCCACAAGCCAGCCCAAGGGGGCTCCAAAGCGGGTTTTCCAGGGAGATGTCCTGGCTGGTGGGGAAGAGGTGACACTTGAAAACAAATACTTTGCTCTAGACATGGAAGTAGGAAAGCATTGATCTGGAAATGGTTTGCTATAGCAAGGACAGGGTTACTACATCTGCCTCAGCAAGGGGACCAGAGCCCTTGGAGATGGCCTGGTGTGCTCCACCTGGCTTGCAGAAGGACACAGGCCTGCTGGGGTCCTCTGATATCTCTGCCAACCCCCTGGGCTGTCTCCAGTGTCCTCTGGTGCTGGGCAGATGCTCAGGTAGCTAAACCAAGCCCTTGACATCACACCCAAGAACATATTACTTCTGTGTGAAATAAATGAGGTGAGGAAAGATCTTTGTGTCTGCCAAGAGCCATGATACCTTCCAGCTGTGGCAGCCAGAGCAACCACTGTCCCTGTGAATGTAGCCTATAAGTCAAGCTGCCCGGTGCTGTGGCCCCAGGTCTGCAGCAGAAGGGGAAGGTGGATTCAATTAGCACCTGGAGAGACTTTGGGATGGGGTCTTGGCATCATTAGGATCCATCAGTGGGAGATGGTAAGAGCACACTGAGGGGACCTGTGGTCAGCAAATAAAGGTCATGGCAGGCAAACCCAGCAGCTTGGTATGGTTCTGGGGAGTAGCTGGGTGTCTCCTGTCTTCAGAGAGTTTCCAGGCACAGAAAGTGGAGGTAAGTGGGGATACAAGGAGAGAAGACCCCCAAAAGCCAGCAGGGATCCTAAGAAGGGGTGGAGACAGCTGCTGTGTGGGGGGAGAAGGGCTGACCTGGCACAGGGGCTGCAGCCCTGATACCACCTTGGTTGCCAGCCCAGCTTTGGGCCCCTTTGGGGTTAGTGAGGAGCTAGTGCCAGAGGGGACAGGGCAGCAGGATCCTGTGTGAGGTGTTTAAGTGCAGCAACAGTGACACTGTAGCAGAGACCCCGAGGAAGTGTGGGTTTTCATCCCAAGTCAGAGCTGATGCCCCAGTCCAAGGGGAAACATTCTGCGCTCTTGGCTTAGAGGAATAAGAAAAACATGTGCCGTGATGGGAATGTTACCCTTCAGTACAAATACAGATGTGCCAGCCCTGCATGCTGAGGGGAAGGTTTGTGGCTGGAAGGAGCTGGAACAGCAGAAGGTACAGGAGAAGAGAGCTTCTGGGCTGACCCTGTACTTGAAGGCAGCTGAAAGCCACAAGTTGGAATTTTTTTTTTAAAAACGGTGCCCTGGGCCTCAGGGTACTAAGCCTGTGACCTGCTGCCCGTCAGGCATGGATTCAGGTCCTCACGGCAGAGGTGGAAAGCTGTGCAGCTCTCCCTGCAGGCTCATGGCCACTGTGGCTGTACCGTGAGCAGTGGGCACTAGAGGGCTGCACACTCCCGTCCTTGCTGCCAGAGGTCTCCCTCTCTGTGTCTTTCTGTCTCTCTCTCTCCCCCTGCAGAGTCTGGTCTGAAAATCCTGATTAACATCTGCCAGACTCAGTGACCCGGGAGAGATGAAAATAACTTTGAAGAACAGCAGTTTGCCACTACATGGCCAAAGTGATGATTTTTCTTCATTTCAGTTGTGCTTTCCCCAAGCTCTGCTGCTGCCAGGGCAACCTTGCAAGGTGAAAAGAAGTAAGTACTGCATGGGCTTGATGCTGGCGGCTGTGTGCTGAGCTTGTCCAATTCCCTTAGCCCCTGGAAGTTTCTCCAGCACAGCCCTTATTCCCAGGAAAGCTGTGTCCTTTGCAGAAGCAGTGGGCTCCTCGGGTTGTTTAGTGTAGGTAAGGAGTGGCTGGGGATGGTGCAGGCATGGCTGACCCTGCCTCAGGTCTGGGTGATCTACTGGGTTCCCTCCTGGCAGCACTGGAAAGGTGTAAAATGAAGGCACAGTGAGTCATCTAAAGTAATTTTGGAGCAGTGTTCTTGTGACCACTTATGTCCACTGCTTTATTTTTCTTACCTGTTTCTGGCTGTTTTGTTGCCCTGCAGGAAGTCTCTGCTACTTTGGGGCCAGCCGTGCCCCCCTCCACCCCACATGGTGGTAGACAGACATGGTTACCATCCTTCCCCTGGTGGGAAGGCTTGGCCAGGTATCCACGGGTGTACAAGGTACCTAACTCCAGAGTTATCAGGGCATCAGTGTCAGCCTGGCAAAGACAGAGGAAGAGATGGCAAGAGGCTCTTACCTCTGGGGGCTGTGGTGCTCATTCCTTCACTGCCTGTGTCACCTACCCTGTGTGACACCACTGACCTCCCATCGGAGGACACACTGGCAGTAAAGGTCCTGGGCAAAAATTCATCATGTCCATGTTGTGGGAGCCAGACAGGATGGATCCTGGGACTGACTGAACATCTCAAGGGTTAGCATAGGAAGAGAAAGTTTTTGTTTGTGTGCCAAATGTGGAAAGACAAAGGTAAAACATTGACAGTATTGCCTGACATGTCCTGTGGCACAAAGGGATTCAGAAAGGACTCCTGCTGAGGGCTGGACTTCTGAGGAATGCGGAAATGGATTCAAAATTGGCCTGGAACAACACAAAATGTTGGCCCATCCAGTTGTCAGGAATATTGAGCAGATCGCTGCCTCCCACCCCAAATAAAGATCTGCACAAGGGGCACGATGGCAATGCTGCACCAAGGAGGAAAATTTGGACAAGCAGTATGAGGGGAGAAAAAACATAAACAAGTTGATTGAGGAGTATATTCCATCAAAAAACATGAAACAGGTAAGTGGCACAAGAAAAGTGCCATGCAAGAGCCCAGTGAAAAAGAAGAGGAGGGACCTGGAATGGGCAACATGTTGCTGACATTGAATCGCACGCAGAAGGGGGATTGAAATCCCACTATGGAAGAGTTGTTGCAGGCTGGTTACCCCCTGAAAAGCTGCCTGTGCTTCACAGGACCTCTCAGAGACTGATCACATGCAGCTGCTACTAAGTTGCATACCACTACAACATCTTGCCTGTATTTAATATTTTTATTGTAACATCTTCTATTTAATGCTTGAAATATATTATCAGTTGTGGGTTAGCTAGAGATGTCCTGCCCCACTGTTGTGTTAAATGCCGCACTCTGGATGCATTGGCCACCACAAGCCGGCTTCCATTAGGGGCTGGTGGCATGTAGGGATACTAAGGGGCTCTTAAGAATGGTGTGTCACCTGTAACATGAATTTGAGGCGTAAACCACTGGTTTTGACTAAAGTGAATGGGCCACCTATACTTAATCCAGAAAAGGAACATGTATAGTTTATGTGTTCGGTAAACAGCAAGTGGATAAATCTTCAGGTCCCTCATGAGAGACATGGGCTATCCTCAAGCATACAGCAGGGACAGCATGAACTGATACACCCTGCAGGTGTTTGTACACTGACAGAGGTGGATAAAGTGAAACCCCTGTCCTCAAAGGTGAGGGTGGTGTGGAAGGAAGGCATTTGTCAGAGATGGTCTCCATATGAGCTCATCAGGCTGAGTCCTGCCCCATCCTACCTTGTGATAACCACCAGGGTGGGAGGGAAAGGAAAAAAATCACTTGTTTTGTCCCCAGAAGTCTGATATAAATGGAGTGTGAAGAAAGAACTGCAGGAATATGTGGGGATGAGGAAATGTCTGCAGGTATTGCTCAGGGCACTGATAAAGCATGAAGATAAGGAAGGAAAAAGCCAGCACTTGCTTGGGTGATTAGGTGAAAATCAATCTGCTCCAGTTGCTCATGCTGGGAGAGTCCAGGGAGAACACAGCTGGGTCAGGTAGGAGATATTTAAGACTGGTATTTTTTTACTGCTTGGTAGATGAGTTGTGATGTGGCTTTATAGAAGTATTTGACCTCTGTTTTCCTATGACACAGTGACCATATTTACTTGGCAATACTGGTGTTGGTGGGCAGAAGGTGTGCAGAGATTCTACAAACACAAACCCCTTCCCAATGCTAAACTTTCTGGGAGATGGGCTAGCAGATACAATGGCACTGGGAGCACCATGAGGCACAATTGTCCTTTTGTACAGAAGGCATTTGATTTTTCTAGGTAAAAACTCAGACTTATTGCCTAAATTTGTATGCAATAATTGAAGTGGATGAAGTTCTAACAATTTTTGTGATGAGAGTATTTTGCTAAGACATCTTGAAAGATGCTGTGATCCCAAAGAGACTGGTAACGGACAAGTATAATGGAAGCTTAACCGGACCTGGAAAGATTGCTACGTGGGGCTGTAAAGGAATATGGATGTTGGGCATGCTGGAATTCAGAAAAAACAGGTTTGTCAAAAGGCTGTTCAGACCTTTCTCAAGTTGCCTGTGTGTGCTGCCTGTTGGCTATCCCAGCAGCTGAGTGATCAGAGAATAGCCAGAGGGATGTGGGAATTACCAATCAGGATTTGCTTTGTAAAAGCACCTTACTGATTCTAGTGGGAAACAAGAGGCAAAGACAGTATTTTTCTGCTGAACAAAACATCCTTGGTGTGGTGATCTAAGCAGGGCCCCAAAAAGTGACAGGTACTTGTGGGTTCCTTGTCTAATCTGACTGTCAAAGTATAGAAGAAACTACATGAAACTTGTATTGTCCTAAAAGGGATAATGGGATAGTAAAGAGGGATAATGTGTGTAGGACACCCAGGATCTGTTTTGTCTAGGATGCTTGCTTAGGTGGAGCAGGAGGGAGAAGAACCTGAATTTGTTTCATGCCCTGGAATGAGAAAAAACAGAAGGGCTGGGAATTGCATGGGACACGAGCTGGCATGTGGCTCTGAACAAGTGCAGGGGTTAGCAGGGGAACACCCCGTGTGGGACTAAATACCAGCTGCCTGCAGGAACTCTGCGGGTGCAGGATGTGTGTGCCTGTGGATGCAAAAGAAATCCTCTATTTCCTGTTCTGGAGTTCAGCTCTGCAGAACTGGCAAAGACCATTAGACCCCATTGAGTGACCTCCCATCTTTCACAGGCCTTGCAATTTCTTCATGTTTCTCTTGACATCAGCCCACTGATTTATGTTGAACTAAAGTACATATTTTTTCCCAAAAAGACAGATCTGAAGACATTGGGAAATGAGAAAACCAACATTTCCCTTGATAATTTGTTCTACTAGTTAACCACTGCCACTCTTTTCCTGTTTCTTATTTTTCATTTCAGTCTGTCTGGTTTCTGATGCTAAACATTAGCTTCTGTTATAGATATCAGGAATAAATCAAAATGCCCTCTAGAACAGTACCTGCTTTCTTTTTGGAATGTGGGATATGGTAATTAAATCTCTTCAATTTGTCTTGGTTTTGCAGAAGGCTGGGGTATAGTGCTATTGCTGCTGGGGAAAAAGCAGATCCCATCCTTCTCTCTTAGCTGGCTTGTGCCCTCTCCCTCACACCCTGTAATGCAGCTGGGCAGGGAATTGATTCTGTTGAAATACGTAAACTTTTTGTTGCCTTGGGGTTATTTGGAGTTTTCAGTCTGCTCCCCACAGGGCTGTAAAGATGTCTGGTGGTGCGGTGCTAAGCCCAGCATGGTGAAGAGGAGGCTGGAAGAGTTCCAGGCGGGATGTTTTTGCAGCAGAGCCCACTTTCAAGTGTCAAACTGCCACCAAAGACTTTTGCTCATGGATGCTTCTCCCATCCCCAACTTAAAAGGAAAGCAACAGGCCACTGTGTTTGACCAGTGCCAACCAATCAGCCTTGTGTGCAGTGCTGCATAAGAAACAATCACAGAGCAGTTACAGATGATAATGAAGCAATCGAGCTGAGTGTATGAATGTGAAAAATGCCTTCCTTGCCTATCAAAATGATGGTTTTGCTTCTTTGCCTTTGAAAAGCACAGCTGCTCACTCTGAGGGTAGAAACATAGGAAGAGCAAGCACATACTGCAAATGTACACCCCGATCCCCTTGAAGAGTCTGGCTGATAGGGAGGGGGAACGTGGACAGACCATTTGAGATAAATGTTTCTTGCAGGATCAACCCAGCTAAGGCAAAGGTGAATTAACTTACAGAAACTCAGTTAAATGAAAGCAAATATGAACTGGAGCTATTGGTGGGAAAATGCAGGGAGATTTTGTTTCTACATACACATGCTCATTTCAGTCAAAACAATCTGGATTAGCAAAAAGTCTATTTAATAAGGCAGGAAAAACTACTTTGATGGAAATGGGGAAGGTGTGCTTACAGTACCAGGAAGGAAAGCTGAGGAAATGGTGACCTTTAGCAGAGGACCAAGAGCAGTGAGCTGTCTTGCACAGCTGTGGCTGATAAGGAACATGGATAAAACTAATTGATTGGACTGATTATAGTCTTCTTGTTACAAGTTAAACTCCTCCCTAAAATGAATTAAAGGAAATTCCTTTGGCAGAGTTGAGGGAAGTATAGGAATACCTGCTAGCTATAACCCTTTCTCACATTTTTGTGGCCCATTTAATGAAGCTGTAAATGATTCATGCTTTGTGTGACTCAACTCTACCATCTCATAGTTTTAAGAGAAGAAATGCTTTCTAGGTGAATTTATGCTGCATCATGTTTTGTGTGTTTTAAAAATCCTCAATTTCTTCAAGGCTGTTGTGTGAAAACAGATTTTAAAGAGGAGGTTTTTTTTATAAACAAGATAAATAAATGTTAATAATTACAAGTTAACTTTAAACTGTGTCTATCACACACACAAAAAATAAAATTAAAGGCACAGCTGAGCTCCAAACCATTTCTTTATCAGAGATGATATTTAGATAATCAGACTCAGCTAGCCTGTTGCAAATACTGACCTTGTACCTACAAATGACGTTTCTAAGGATTAAAATGCCAATGGGCGTTTTGGAAGGTCACTCACGTTTCCCAAGGCTTATTTTAAAACTGTGCCAGTTTGTCTTAGCTCAGGGTTTGACCTCTGGATCATCACAGGCTGTTTATGTAGCTGCCAGAGTCAACAGTTCATCACTGAGTGATAGGTCAGACACTGAGAAAAAGGCCTGAGGGTGTCCCAGGGTGGCTCTGCAATGTCACTCGGGGAGGTTTGGTTGGAAGCAGGAAGCTGTAGTGGAGAGAACCTGTTTTAGCATGCTCAGAATGATGAAAACGTGAAGTAGAGCACGGGGGGGAACCATCTGTCCTTTTTAGCCAACCTGGGGATACTGAATTTACATATATATAGTGATAATGTCCAATAGTGGGAGAATTATTGGCATAAAGAGTGTGTGTGGCTTCCATACTTCTAAATTTTCTCTCTGATAGGTGTCACCTGAGATTTAAGTGTGCTTATACTCTTCTACTATTTGATTTATCAATTTAACTTAGTTGTCACTTTGTCCTGCAAATCCAACATTTGCAAAGAGCAGGCTTATTTCTTTGAATGCTGTGCTGCATTTTGCTGCCTGATTACCCTGTGATTTGGTCACTACAGTGTATTTACACATAATCACTATGAAGTGTGACTCCAGCTGGCATAAGTACACCTGAAACCACTTTCAGCCTACAAGCTCAGAAATCCCTAAGTGTGACCCTTTGGAACAGAATTTGCCTATTTGTGTATGTGCCTTGTATGTTTAGGTGCCTGTCTGTCTTGACTTGTAGCTTGCAAAATTGTCATGAGTTTTTTGCAGCAGTTGGTGTGCCTAAATTGCACCAGTTCCTTGCCATCTGTGCCTCTCCTGTGCTCACTTGTGCTTAGGTGAGTTATTGAGGGCATGTTGCCAGAAGAGCAGGATTTATTGCCTCATTTTTTCCAGGAGCCTGTCCAGTGTCCAAGGGCATTCAAATGTTTCATCCAGAGTCCACACAATGGCCTAAAACTACGTTTCTGGGGTATGTTTGTTAAACTGTTACGAATTTGGGAGGGATGGTGAGTACTGGAAAACAGAGTCAGGGTTAAAAGTTTTCTTGAAGAACAGTCTCAGGAATGCATTGATGAATGGCACAGAGAATTGCAGTGAGTTAACACAATGCACTGCAATACTGTCAGATGGAGAGCGACTGTTCAGCAACAGCTCTGCCAGAAATGATCTGCAGGTTATGTCAGAACTGTATGTGAGGGGGGGAACCCCCTCTCCCTCCTGTGTGAACAGAATTTTATCCTGTGGGTATGGGGATAGATATTTCTGCTGTAATGGGGCGCCTGTGGGAGTATGGTGAAAGGGTTTGCACTTTGTTCTTCGGGAAAGCTGGGAATTCCTCGAGGGAATTCAGAGGAGATTCAATTAGTGGTGTGCTGTAGCAATACCTGATCTTTTTTAAGTGGAAGTGGTTCTGGCCAGCACCCCGTGCTGCCCAGTTTTGTGCATTTCTAGCAGTGATTTGGCTTTAGAGCCAAGAAAAAGCCTATGACTCATCCCAGCTATCTGATACCGGCCAGGATGGGGGAGCTGGCTGGAGCCCTAGACTGGGAAGGTGTACTAAAGCATACAAGACTCTGGGAAGATGAGATGTGTGCTGCACTTGCTGCCCTGTGCCTGGAAAAAAAATTACTATAACAAGATTTAGCGTGAATCTGAATGAAAAGGGAAGTTTAGTTTAAAGAGAACTTATTTCCCTCACACACTGTCACATGTTTTACTCACGTTTTCACACCCATGTGCTCGTGGATTCCAAGCCACGTGTGAAAACCCATGTGGACTACTTGCATAACACTAAGGATGTGACGTTGGCTTTCAAATCCTTAATCCATATTTTGGGTTCCTCTTGATGA
The DNA here is from genome assembly GCF_000738735.6 of Corvus cornix cornix. NCBI lineage: Eukaryota > Metazoa > Chordata > Aves > Passeriformes > Corvidae > Corvus > Corvus cornix. The sequence continues at coordinate 12,968,749 of NC_046336.1, forward strand.
TGCTAGATCTAGTTTTTGAGCTGCTTTGAACCAATTTTTAGAATGTCATTTACTTCTTAAGAAGCCAAAGTTATTGCAGTGGATTTGTCCCCCTAAGAATCTTACCTCTTCCTCCAGAAGTCTTGGGCAAGGTGGCAACAATTTTTCCTATTAACATCTAACTCTCTTCTGCTTTTACAAAGCCTGTTCCCCTCTCAGCAAGCTGTGATGATGCCTTTTCCTCACTGAAGTGACAGCTGTGTGGCTCCCTGGCTTCTGGGTGAATTGGCTGGTCCTGCAGACTTACCTGGTTACTAAACAAAAAGCTCTTTACAGAAGATTTGCTAGTGCATGCCACTTTTGATATATAGCCTTCCATTTGTTCACTCACAGACATGGAACTTAGATTAAAAATAGTAGGAAGTCAGTGTAAGGAGTTTTACTGACTGATTGCATGTCTAGCTTGTGAAATATAACAGTGTTTGCTCATTTTGGCCAGACATCACATGTCCTGTCTGCTTACCTCTGATGGAGGCTGTGACTCTTACTCCCTTGTCCCAGCAGGCATTTCCCTGTTAATTATTCTGAAGGCTGAGCAGTCCCCAGCTTCATCAGAACTCTGATTGTAAAACAATTATAATATTTAAGGCTGATCCAGGGATTGCCTCAATCTCTGTGAAAGAAATATCTTTGACAGAGTTTGATCCCAGCAAAACATGTAAGTGGAAGAGGATGAGAGAGGTCTGGCGACTCGATTAGCTAACTGAACCTACCAAGTAGAATTTCTGTTGCTTGCTATGCTGAAAGCAACATGTTCATGTTGTGGAGAAAAAGCCAGAGAAACAGTGATGAGGTGCTGAAAGAAAGCCCTTTTCATTGTCTGCTAGCAGTGGACTGCCCCTCATCTTTTCTTTTTGTGTTTGACCTTTGTGTCAAGAATGATTATTCTTTGCAGAAACAATCAGCGATTAACAGGAAGTTTACCCAGAGACAGCCTCCACAGAAAGGGAGCACTAAGGACAGGAATTAGCTTCGGTGAATGTTAACATCATAGATGTCTGCTGAAGAAGCCACAGGTGAAGGCCATTTCCATTTTTAATTTGCTTAAGCTATAAACCAGACTTTTCCTTGTAGTCATGACAAAGGAATTTTGTGTGTGTGGTTACATGGCTCTTGTCTATGAAACTTTAAGTATTGAGAGATCTGGAACTCACAACTTTGAAATACTTTAATAAATAAAAGGTAGGGAATAGAATAGATGGAATTTAACCTACCTAGACTGATCTGAAGTTTTCCATGAAAGTGATTGTGGGAATGGGTATGCATGCCAGGAGAATCATTAGTGTGAGTTAAAGTGAGAAACTATGTAGTGATTAGTAAATGTATATTAATGTAGTAGAATTATTACATACAGAAAGCCATGACAGATATTTTCTACACACTGTGTCCCCTTGACAGAGCTGTGCAGTGCTGCCAGCTTTTTGTCCAGTCAAATAAAGGAACTGGTGTGCTAGCTGAGTTCCACGTTACAATTCCCTGGGTGAAGCAGGCTATGAAAAGCACAAATACTTCACAACCTTGAGATGCAAACCCTCACACTGATTAAACTGTTATTGCAATTGAAAGTGGTACCATAAATATTCTCTCAAGATGTTTACCTAAAGGAAAGTTTAGTCTTCTGCTCCATGAGCTGCATGTCAAGGTATCAGTGTCTACTTGGTAAAGGAGGTGTAAATTGGTTCCTGCAACAAACAGCAGGGAGTATCTGATCTGATAACATCTGGGAATTAGTGAGAAGGGGAGAGATTCTCCAGAAAGATGGAAGGAAAGGAAACCAGGAATTCTAGGAAATGTCTATATGTGAACTCTACTGTAATTTGCGGCTGTGCTGAAACCACACGGCAAATTGGTGATGAAGAGAACAAAGAGCAGCTGAGGCAACCACAGCCAGGAAGCTGAGTGTGGAAATGCCTGGATGAGTACATCAACCTGATGAGTTTACACAGGCTTGGCTCAGACATGTTCATGTGAGGTGCTGCTGTGCTTCTGGCTTTGTGCTCAGGTATATGATTCAGTCAGAGGAAACCAGCCTAAGTCCAAAGAAAACATTCTGCTTTCATGAATAAGTGTTTTTCTACTGAAAAAACCCTAACCTGCATGGCATTCAGCAGTCCCCTTTACATTTGCAGTGCAAAGAATAATGGCTGCCCATATCAGAACGCTTCCACATGAGAGTGGGCTTTATCCCTTCCATCAGTTCCACAACTTTTTTTCAGTATCCGTGTTCTCCCAGGAAAAACAGTAAAAATCTTTAAACATTTCTTGTCTCTTTCTGAGCATTGACCCTGAAGCCAGTGGCACATCAGTGTGTATCTGAGAAGACCACTGTGGTCAGCTTTTCCTTCCTTACCAGGTAACTACGAGTGATGGCATGTGTGTGAATCATGACAGAATAACTGAGTTTACTGTCTGGATAACGATCTGCTATTAGTAAGTCGACTACAACAACTTAATATCAGGTATGCTAATAAATACTGGTTGATCTGTTTCCACACAGCCTTGGTCCTGTTATCAGGGAAAAAGTGATATACAACACTTAATCTCCAAGGGGGTGAGACTCATGATGATACTGGTCTTTGTCCTTACCTGCCACTCCCTGTGGTTTCTTAGCAAAATCTTCCTTTTGCAGCCTCACTGCTCATGTTTGCTTTTATTCTTGTACTTAGAGCTATACGAGAGTTTCATAGTCCTCTGCCACTTCAGAAATCCATCCTTACTTCCTGTGATAAACAGCTTCACCTTACCATCACCAATGCTGGAATTGGATGTTCTGTCGAAGCTGCTCTGTAACCAACTCCTTTGTCGTCTTTTAAAAACTCTTTATGACTCCAGGTGGCTTAACTGTAGAAATGCCTCTACGTCTATTCCAGTTTTCCACAGTAAAAGTATTAAACTTGAAAGATAAAGAAGATGTTTTTAGGACTTCAGTTTTACCTGTTCCTTCAATGTGTTATAGAAATATTTCTGGAATTCCTGGCTAACACTGGGCATGAAACTTTAACATTTATTAATGGTACTTCAAATATACACTACTGTCTTTTCCATCAAATCTATATGACAGCAAGTCAAACTGTTCCTCATTTGTTGCTCAAGGAAGTTGCACCCAGCATGGACATGGGTTTGTTATACTGCTGTGCATAGTGGGTCTAGATGTGTGGTGTCAGACAGTGGGATCCACTCCAGGAAGGCTCTTTACAAACATACTAGTCATAGGTGGTCCCTGGGGCAGAGAGCTTGCAGCTGAAAGCAGAATGTGTGTAGGACAGGCTCAAGCAAGGAAGAAGCAAGGTGCACGTTGTGATGGCAGCCAGTGTTTTATGCTTTTGAGGCTGAGTTTAAGAGATGAGAAATTACATGGCTCAAAGCTTTTTAAAAACAGAGACTGAGGGATGGGCATGATGAAAGGGGGTGGAGTGCATAGCACAGAGGCAGACTCAGATATTCAGGTGTTCAAAAAACACTTTCCTATTTTGTCCTGTGCTTCCAGTTCTGTGTTACTGTTACTTCTGCTTTGTAGCCTTTCCCTAGGCCAGCCTAAGGTTGGGTGTGAAAAGAGACGTGGGGTGGGTCACTCCTTTTCATTTGAGTCAATTGCCTCCTGGTGTTTCTGAATCCAAGAAAAACATCAGGAAAACACAGTGGCTTTGGTCATCTCCACTCTTAGGGAAAGTGCTAAACAAAACCTCCAACAAAAACCCCAACAAAAAATAGATTTCAGCACAAACTGTCCCAGAGAGCTTTCAGGGTGTCTTAAATGTCTTTTCCAACCTAAACGAATCTATGACTGTAGGACGTCATAGTCCTGCAGACCACAAGCAGGGAACACCTCGTATCTGTGCAGTGCCTGCTTTGAACTGCTAAAGCAACTGCTGTGGGAACATTTTGATAGTGCTTTTTTCCAGACTAATTATGCGAATTTGCACAGAATATTACCGATAGCAGTACTGGCGTTCTCTGAGCAGGCGAGTCTGGTATTCAGGTTGCCTAGCCCAAGTTTTTGTCCAAAATGTTTGCTAGGTGGTGGTGCAGGACACGGGATTACACTAAGGATGCATTATCTGGGGGAAGTCCAAGCACAGAGGGAATCTTGCATAGAAGGCCGCGGACGGGAAGCCACAAGGTTTTGTGGTGATTTTGTGGGTGATTTAGAAAAAGTTACTCCCACTCCAACTTTTTAGCCTCCCCACCTTGTCTCGCGGCTCTGGAGAGGGCTGTGCAGCCTGGATCTCCTCGCAGACGCAGTGCCAGCCGCACAGCCTGCAGCTCGCAGGCGGTCCGCGCCCGCTCTCCCCGCAGGACGCTCCCGCTCGGGGCCGGACGATGCCCTCAGGAGCGCTCCCGCCCGGGGCGGCGGGGCGGGGCCTCGAGGGGGGCGGGGCCTGCCCCGAGCGCACCAATCAGAGAGCGGCAGCGCGGGCGGTGGGATCTGGCACGAGACCAAGGCGCCAAACAACCCTTCCTCCCTCGGACGAGGAACGGCGCTCCCGCCTTCCGTTCTCCCAGCAGCCAATCACAGTTGCGACTTGGCTTCCTGTCCCGCCCCCTGCGGAAAGAAACCAATGGGAGACGCCGCTGGTGTAGCCGCTCAGCCAATCAGCGGCCGAGTCCATTAAAAAAGGAAGAGCGGAGCCCGTTAGCTCCCGCCCGTGACCCGCGGCCTCGCGGGGTGTTCCGGCCCTTCGGAGCGTTCGAGCTGCGGCTCTGGCGATGCTGCGGGGGGCGGCCGCTCCCACCGCTCCTCTCGGCCGCTCGGGCTCTGCCGGGACGCCCGCGCCATGACCCGACCGGTCGGCGAAGGGCTGCCGTCTCCGGGCCCGCCCTTCGCCATGTCCCGACGCCATGTTACGCCGGCGGCCGCGGGCAGAGAGGCGGCCCATGACTGCAGGTACCGGTGGGGCACGAGAGAGGAGAGGAGCGGTCGCGGTCGTCGCCGGGCACTCGCCTAGCGGGACGCCGCGGCTGCCGGCGTGCGCCGCGCTGCCCAGGGCAGGTGGCAGGAGTCGGCTCGGCGGGGGTTACCGGGACCTCCCCGGGAGCCTGCCCGGGGTGTTCCAGCCGGGAAGGGGCCCGGCCGGGGCCTCCTCATCGGAACTGGCTCATGGTGCCGGTGTTTGTTGGCCAGGGGGTCTGGCAGCGTCCGGGAGACTGAAGGGAGTGTCCAGCTAAGTTCTGGCTGGCATCTCCAGCACATCCTTCAAAATCCCGGAGTCGTCCCCCCTGTGCCGTCCCAGCTCCTGCCCTGGCGTTACCCAGCCCACCTGTAGAGCTGCGCGGCTTCAGCGGTTCGGCTCTAACCGAGAACTTCAGGTGTTGGTTCGGCTTCCAAACCTGCTCCGGCCGGGACCTGCCCCGCTAACGGTGCTGGAGGACACTGCCCGCTGAAAGCAGTGGCAGTCTGTAACAGTGTTTTTAGACTTGGCAAACTTGTCTGCTAAGTAGAAATCCAAATTCTGCCAAAGACTTGAGGTTTTTCAGAGGCTGCCGAGTTGTTTCTTGCAGAATGAGACAAGTCATAATTTTCTAATGCTATTAGTAGTACCTTATTTTGTTCAGATCCTCTGTTTTGATAGCACTGTCATTTAAATTAAGGAGACAGGGTAAAAGTTCGCTATTTCAGTCTTACTTTTTTACTTTCTTACTCTTACTTACTTACCTAGAAAGTGAAGTGAAACTGTGCAATTTCAGTTTTGTTGCAGTTCTCTAAAAGACTGAAATTTTCTGTGTGAGTTTCTGTTTTGGCTGGTTTTGTTGTGATTTTTTGTTGTTGTTGTTCTTTCTTGTGCTTTTCAAGGTGCTCTATTTTGTCAAAGATGTAGTAGCTTTTTGTAGTTTCTTCCTATGTTATGTGGAGTTGCTGTCTTGGAGCTGTTGTTAGTATTTCCAGTACAGCTTTTTAAAAGGATAGTTTTTATCCAGCCAGAGATAACCACTAATATGGCTGTAAACACTAACTACTTTTACCAAATGCTCAGGGGGCTATTTTTTAAGACAAGTGAAAGTGTTTCCTCTTTCCCTCTTCCATGCAGGCTGCATCCTTAGTTGTGAAAGGCCTGGAAGGTCAGTTAGGTTCATGTCCTGGCTGTGTAGCTTTTTTCTTTTGTCAGGTGAGATCATGTATTTATGGGTTTTGTGTTTTCTTTTGGATTTTGTGGTCTCCCTGGTGTCTCAGTCAAGCTGCGATTTCACAAAAAACGGTGTGATCGTTTTTATTTGGGATAAAAGGTCTTGCTGAATTTCTATATAGTGCTGAAAAGTGTTAACCGGAGCTGTATAATTGTTGATGTAGATACATTAAACAACTGTGATTTTCATTTTAGCAAAAGAGTGAAACACAGTAACCTCCTACTGATGGATAGAGATTCTCCTGGGAATGGCATGTGAACAGTTATGGCCCCATTCACGTAGGAAGTCACATGTTCTCTTTGTACTTTCACATGTATGTGGAAAGCAGGTTGGAAGGCCCACTTCTTTTTCACATTCTTCCTTGTACTGTATTACATCCTTTCTTTTTTTCTTTTCCCCACCCTTTGCTCTTGTCTGAAGTTTCTAGTACACTTCCTTGTTTGAGACACGAAACAGAATCTTGGCTGGACAGTTCCTAGCCCTTGCACTCCAAAAAGTGGAGTTACAAATGCAAAGGAGGAAATACTGGTGCGTAAGCACTTTCAAGCAATTAGTCTCAGACTAATCACTCACCATCTCTCCATTCAAATAAAACTTGAGGGAGAAGGGAAGTGCCTTCATTCCCTGTTATTTTGTACAAGGCTTTGTATGATCGTGGAATAGACAAATTTTGTTACAAAGCTCTTGGATTTAGAATAAAAGACAGCAAAAAGAACAATATGGGAAGGACATAAGCAGTCACTTGCAATCAGTGGCTGTGGAAACAAGGACAGCGATGGCAGAAGGCCCTGGTTTTGGTTTTGTTATAAGCTGCCCCCAAGGCCAGAGTAACTGAGGTTCTTGTTAATAGGTCCCTTAGGGCGGATTAGAGAGAAGGAACACTGAATACCTGGTGTTTATATACACACACACACAGGGCTTATTTTAGAATAATTTGGTTGCAGTGGAAATGAGGTATGTAGCCATTCTGGTTATTATCTCTAGTAATATAACAATATAAAAGTATGCAAATACCACCTAAGAAAATATATAAGGAAAAGAAGGAAAAAGAAAGGATAAGAGTTGGTTGCAGAAAGATATCACCATCATGGTTCCGGTTGATTGTTGCAATTCAGATGTCTGCTGGTCAAAGTGGTGCTTGCAGTTTTGATCAGTCAGGGATGGGGGAAGTCCCCAAAACAGAGTTCATTGGGTTAATAGATGTTCAGGTGGGAATGCCCAGGTACCTCCCTTGGAGAGGGTGAGTTTAACACTGTCTGTTGCAAGGCCCTAGAAATGAGTCTGGGGGCACTTCGGGGCTCTTTGATGGTTTATGACCCCATCTTAGGCTGCTGTTTCTCACATCATGTTTTCTCACATTATGCCTTGTCAGAAGGGATAAATACCTTGAGGCCTAAGTGTGAATATCCCCATGCCTCCCCCTGAGTGGGGAAGGTGTTGTTTTACACCTGAGCCAGTTGTGTAAAGGGGGACATTGGCACGATAAAAAGCATTTTCCCAGCTCTAAGAGTCTGTGCCTTACTGGCCTTGTCCCTTATCTGGCTCAACCCCCGGCTTGTTTTGTTGTGGTCATCCTCTGGTGGTGGGTGTACACCCTCTCTTGTCTTAGGCAGATCAGAGGTTTCACCACCACACACAAAGACTCTCTCCTTCTCCCCTTCAGCTTGGGGGGGTGCAAACTTGAGCCTCAGCAATATTGTTTGAGTCAAAGACTTTTAACATTTCAGTCCCTCACAGTTTGTCTTCAAGATTTAGGTGCAGAGAGGAATCTGGGTGGTAACTGAAGATGAGATGTGGCCTGCCAGCAGTGCTTCGTGTGCAGATGGGGCTTTAATGGGGAAGAAAGAAGTACAGTTGCTTAGTTAGGAAAATAGAAAGGGTTTGGAAGTATATGCAATGTGGAAAGCTGTGGGCACTGGATGATTTTGCAGCTTGAGATCGGGTGTGTCCTGAGGAATGCGAGGTGGAGAGGGCTTTGCTGTGAGCAGGTGAGGCCAGGGTGGAGTGCAAGGAGGTCTAGGGCAGAAAAACAAATCGGTCAGCAGCAAAAACAGTGAATAAACCTGCATTTTAGCCTTTGATTCTTCTGCTGAACTGAAGTGTGGGGAGCCTGTGTGCTGAAAATTTTCTCTTATTTGAAAGTAGCTGAGTGATGTAAGTAGCAAGAGTTGTTAGGCTGCAAGTTTAACTTGAACTACACGGCTCTGTTGAGTAAGTCAAAGACGGATTATAGCAAAACCTGGGGCTAATAACCTGAACGTTACCAGTAGTTAGATCAGGCAATATTAGTGGCTTAAATATTACTTAAAAATTAATAGCTGGAGTGGACAGCCCATAAATCGTGGTACACAAGCAATAACAACCATATTACAGCATGGACCACAGAACCAAGTGAAAATCCCCCTGAAACAACCTAAGAGGGTGTGAATACAACCACAGAGCGCCACTGGGTAGCAAAACAGTGAACTGGTGAAGACTGTCAAGACCCCAGACCCTAAAATCACTATTGGTCTGGACTGCTGGGGAGTTCAGATTGTAAGGGTGTAATTGCCCAGGGATTTCTGTTTGTGGTCCCTTTTTTGAGGCACCAGCTTGAGCTACCAGGTGGCTGATTTGTCCTAGTGAACCTGTCTAATGGAGTTGAGAGCCTGGTGTCAAAAATTTCTTCAATACCATTGCTGTAGCATGTGAGAAGAACACACATATTTCAGCCTATGCCAAACTGAGCTGGGACAGGTTGGAGGCAGCCGGTCTTTGACAAGTAGTTTCTTTGCTTTCTTTGGTAAACCAAAACCACAGTTTTGTGCGCTCAGAGATTCTGATTACAGGTGGCTTTTCACTGAGTTACAGTATCTTCAAATATCGCTGCTTGCCAGTGTCCTGATCTAAGAAGTATCAGTGCATTATAAACAGCTTTTTGTATTTCTATAGGTGCTAAAAATGCAAAAGCCATGTGGGAAAATGCAGAAGCGATGGTTACAAGCTTAAAGAAAGTTTGAAAATTAAATCCAAATTAATCAGCTTCTTCTGGCCTAAGCTTCAAAAATGGTGACTGAGTCTGTGGGGGCACAGTCATGTATGGATACTTGAATATGTTATCTTAGATTCCGGAGTGAGTAGGTTTTGTCTTGGTTTATCAGTGTTGCTCAGGCATTAACAATGTAACTTCATCTTGGAAGGTACAGAAAGACAAGAAAAGGTGGAACCAACCTCTGCTGTTCTTGCAACAACGTGAACAATTGTTCTCACATGAATACTTTGTTTGAACTTCAAGACGCTTCCAAAAGAGGCACTAAGTATAGCCTTAAAGTCATTAGCAAACTGTGTGGCAGAAGATGAAGATACCAAGCTCACGGATCCTGATGTATTTTATTGTTCAAGTTGCACGTTGTTCAGCCAATCTGCCCATTTTTAGAAGTGATATTCTTCAGTGGAGAATGCCTTGGTGTTCTCATGTCCCAGTTGCTCTTGCCAGAGAAAAGACTTCTGATTTAATGCTAATAATTATCTTGTAGGTGGTTGTTGGCTGCTGTTTCTGTTGGAAGCCAGGTGAGATGCTAACTTGAGTTAGCAGGTCAGAGTGATAGTCAGCATGGGGAGGCTGTTAAATCTATAATGTCACCACATAATGTACTGGTGAGGTCTCATCTAGAATACTGGATGCAGGTGAAGTCAGTCCTACTCAGGAAAACCTAGTTTAAGGTGGAAGAGTGGTTAAGATTTACTAGGATCATAAAGAAAACAGTTTGAGTGAGGAAGCTGACAGGTTAACTTCATTAGCCAAGCAGAGCAAAGGCTAGAAGGTGAAGAGGATGATGATGATGCTTTTTCTGATTTATCAGAAATAAGAGCTGCTGGCATTAAAGAAAATCGTAGAAATAATTTACAGTATTTTAATTATATCAACATTCACTGAATGGCCATTTAGGTATTGTTCTTTTAAAAAGATAAAGTTATGTTTTCTCTTCAGAAACCAGATGATTACAGAATTCTTCAAACCAGTTTTAAATCAAGGTAAATATGTTTTTTTTTTTAAGTGGAAGATATTTATATGAATTTTAATTATGTAAGTGTGCAGAATGATAGTCCAATCTCATTCCATATTGGAGCAGCAGCATAATGAATATAGCTTACCAAATATGTCAAAATGAGTGCATTTACATTTTTTCTAAAAACATAACTGAAAATGTCAATTTCCTGTTTAAATTAATTTCTTTAAATAGTGATGCAATTACTATTTCAAGTTATGTCTCATGCTTAAGCCAGATTGTTTATAACAACTGAAGCTAAGTCCTAGGTCATGTGATTCTTTGCATGGCAGTAGCAAACCTGGATGATTAAATAAATTAATTTTGGATTACATGTGAGAGAGAAAATATAAAGTAATACAGTATAATAAGGTTTGTTGTTTTGGTGTCTTTTTTTTTTTCTTCCAATATAATTTTTGTGAATAATTGAACTTTTCTTTTCTCTCTTAGACCATGGCCATAAAGACAGAGCTGTGCTGTCCTCACCAGACAAAGGAAATGTAAAGGATGAAGGACTGGGGCTGTCAGTTTTACGCACTGAAGGTTTTGAAAGGAATATATCTTCTCCAAAGAAGGTCAGAAGAAAAAGATGTCAGACCAAACACCAAACAAGTCCTGTGGTAGGTGTCTTTTGGAAAAGGACAGTGTAAGCATTTCAGAGAATGGCAGAGTGTGCAGGGCCCTGGGTTTATTGTACCCAAAAGTTGTGATACAGAAACTCCTTGTTACCGCAGGGTCTTGGAGGTATTCCTTGGCCAAAAAGGATGAGACTGCCAAGCCAGAACAGGGAAGCAATGAGAAATGTCTGGGTGTAAGGAGAGCACCATTGTCTTATGGAAACAGTTGGGAAGAAAAAATTGGCTATGTGGATCTCACAGACTCCAGCTCAGACTCTGACAAATGAGTTTCACCACCAGAAGCTGATACTTGAAAAGACTGGGCTGGAAATAATGGCACTGTGAGCACCACATCTCTGTGCTCAAGGCAGGTTTCCCCACTGCCCTGCCCTGCTACTGATTCTGCATTTAGGTTGTCATTGGATGCTCTCTGCAGAGAAAGGGAATGGGAGATGCAGAAATTGAAACAATCTAAGCCACATCCTATAAAGCCATTCTAAGGAACAAATATTTTGGTTCAGGGGTCTTTGAAAGGGTTATTAAAGGTGGAAATCACTGACCCATTGTGCATATGAATTTTGTAATTCTTTAATTTTTTAAATTTTACACAGTAGGATCAGATTCTTGGTGCTGCCTTTTTCAGATGTAACAGAAGTTTGTTCTTTTGCTATTCCTTTTTAAGTTTTAGGTCATGCTTGGGTTCTTAATCATTGTACAATAAGTGAAAAATCCTGTTTTAAAAGCAGGGGAGATATTCTGGGCTAGATGCAAGCATGGAAATGCAACAGAAATTGTAAATTGAAATTGTATTTTGTAGAAAAAAGATGCTTTTATCTTAAATGCCTTATAATCTTGTGTTTTCTTACAATGTAGTTTAGAGAGCAGACTGGCAAATTTCTGCTATTTAAAAGTTGCAGTTAATAGCAGTTCAGATTTATGCATTTAAACCACAGTGTTTAGGTAGAGATGGGAGTGGTCCTATTACAAATGTAATATTTCATTACAGGCCACTTTTAATCTGAAGAAAAATATGTAATTTGGGTTCTGGATAGTTCTTTTTTTGAGATCTTTGCAGCTGTGTTTTAAATTTGTCTTGAAATGAGGTCTATTAACATATTTCTGGGGTTGTGTGGAACTAAGTCTGTGCTGGATTCAACACTGGTTTTAAAAAATATACAATTAACATTTTTTTTACCTCTGTCTTTATTTTTAGGGAAATGGATGTTCTATAAGAAAAATAATGTCTTTTGGTTCAAGGGAGATTGCCTCAGGTATGAGCAGTGCTGTTAATATAGTATTAATTAAACAATCAGATTCATGACTTCATAGCTCTTTTTAATGGCTTTTTTTTCCCTTGAAATTATGTTTTCTATTTTCTTTTACTAAAACAGTAATTATTGCTGTATAGTCAATGTTATTTCTAATACATGGCAAGTTTGAAGAGTTTAAAAAGTAATTTGTGATTTTAGTGTAAAACACGTTGATTGTAACTTAATTAGAATTTGTGGTATTTCATTGTCTTAAAACCTTGATCCCAAATTATTTTTATGCGTTCTCTTGCACTTTGGATAATGCACATTTTCTGTGGTGGTTAATAAATTTTGCCTTTCAGCTTAATCCAGAAAGAATAGTCTTGTTGAACCAACCACTAAAGTTTAACTGGTATTTTTTTGTTGCTTTTCATACCTTCTAACAACATAATTTTGTTCTATGGGAGGTAGAACAGAATCTAAAAAGCTTATATGAGTTGAAGCTTGAGGTAGGTCAGTAGGAAGATAAATGGTTTTAAAAAAAAAAAAAAGGGGGTCTTTGGCTGTGGAAACCCATCACACTCTTTGCTGCTCTAGTCCTAGCTGACTTAAAAACAGACATTAGTTTTTTAAATGGAAAGCTGTTACATGTTTGATTTTTAAAAGTTATTACTATTTTTATTTTATTTTTAAACATAATAACGTTTTTTTCTCTAACACTTTCTAGATGACCCATCTCAGCCAAGGCTAACACAGGTTTTAGAACATGAGACATCTCCTCCACATGCATTTAGAGCATCATCTGAGATGGCCTCTGGTGCACCAAAGAGCCCAGCTGTTCCTTCACACTTCTTTACGGTGTCCTTTGGGATACCCAAACAAAGAGACTGTCCTGGGAAAAGAAAACACACTGCCATGAGTATGGATGTGGATAGTTCAGATCAATCTGAAGTGAATGACCCTGCTTTTAGTAGATCATCTTCAAAATGCAAAAATAGAAGGTCTGACTTTGTAAAAAATATCTTTTTAAAGTCTCCGTATGATGATGTTCTGCAACTCAAGGAGCCTGCTGCTGTGTCTAGACATGATTTGACTCCTTCAGAGGAATTCCTCAACTCAAGCAATGAAAAGGAGAAAAATAATTACTCCACTGTAGGTTTGTCATCTTCATATTCTGCACACAGTCCTGCTAAAAATAACCACATTTCTGTTGTGGATACCAAAGAGAATCAATTGCAGCTGGCTAACTCATGCTTTTTCTTGGAAAACTCCCTTCCTATTTCTCAGGAAAAAAGTACTGTGTTGCCTTCTCCCCACCACTTAACACAAACAAAAGGCATGAAATCCCCTCTCCAGGTTGCTGGCTTATCTCAGGTATGGGATGTTAAGAAAGAGCAAGATAAAAGACCAGAAAGACATGAACGGAATAAAGGATACATTGTTCAGCCCAGCAACAGTTTTTCAAATACAAACCACAAAGTTTCTGAAAATACTGCTGATTCTAGTAGAATGGAAATCTCTGGGAAACTTGGACTGTCCCCAGAGACTGGTAAAAGTGTTCCCCCTTCATTGTCTTTGAAAGAATCTTTCATGGATAGTGGCCACGAGTCTTCACAAACCTCAGGAGAACTAGAAGTTAAAAGGAACTTTACAAACAAGTCCAAGCTGGACAGAAATTGGCAAAGCAGCTCTGAGAGTGAAGATGACATTTTGGAATCCATTCTAGATGATGATGAAGAAGAGGAGAAGGAGGAAGAAGCATTAATGCCACTGCAAAAAATTCTCAGTTCAAGTCACAAACCACAGGCAGGAACCCTGGAAGACTCTTTTGACAGTTTTTCTCAGGACACCGTAACTCCATTACTGAAGCTTCATGTAAGTGGCTAAAAACCAAAATAGCATGTTGTTTCAAGTACTCTTTTATGGATGTTATCTGCAAGAAAAATAACATAGATTTTAGCACAGTGCAAGGCCCAGTGGATGCTAAGTTATTACCCCATGTTTCACATTTTAGGAGAATTAAATTTTGTTTAGTAGGTACCCACCAAAGCACAGACAGAGGCTTTGGTGGATGAAGACCTCTCATACTCAAAAATCCAATTGCCTCCAACCTTCCCTGTTCCATCTGGCACATACAGACAGCAACTTGTTCAGGTGTTCTAGAAAACTAATTTCTGCTATTTAGCTTGGTTTTACAAACAAATAACAAGTTGCCCCAGCAGCTGAGATGTCCAGGAGTCTTCTAGTACCTATTCCACTACCTTGCAGGGCACAAACTGTGGCTGTCTTGTGTCCTCTGCAAAAATTGAGTAAACGTTGTAGACTCAGTCAAGTTTTTGTCTAAGTGGTGCCAGTAGAACCCCTTGCTAACAGGATGTGTGTGACTGATTGGTAATGGCTGCTTTACATTAATTTTAGTCAAAAATCTATTCTGCACCAACACTCAGCCACCTCTTGCTGATTCGCATTATGCCCATTAAAGCTACAGCAGAGTATAATGAGATAGCAGATAATCAGCTTTGTTGTGTTGTATTTTTATATGATTTTCTCCCTTATTCATAATGCATGATAATTCAGAATTAGTTGCCTGCAAAACTGGTTACTTGGCTTAAGGGTCCTGTGCTGCTGTACAGTTACAATGTAGTTGGAGAGGGGATGTGCTTGTTCTGTGCTTGTCCTGGGAATGGCTGAAAGATGGTTTGTGCAGCCAGATTGGTTTAGCTGTGTGCCTTCTGGTGGTTTTTACGAGTTCTGTTTTTTGCTTTCCCCCCCCTAAAGTTAGGAGGTTATGTTTAGAAGATGTGTGCAGTCTAATGTTTTTGTTTTCCTAGTCAGGTAAGATTTTTATGAGCTGAAGTTAACTGGAGGAAATTGATGTAGACATTCAGAGATCTGTGTGCTAGCCTCCAGTCATGTATCCTTGACACAGTCTGTGATTGTCAGAGATCTGTGTATGAGTAAGTGTGGTGTTTTCTTTGAGGTTGTATTTAATGGGAATTTGAAGTATTTTAGGATTTCAAAAAGCTGAATGAATTCTGATCACAAGGGATAGCTGACGTGTTTGAATCCCTGTGTACAGGATATTATGGTGATGAATTGGTCTGTGTTTTTAAAAATTAGCTCATTTGCTCAATAAGAGGTTGTCAAATAGGTAGCGATTTTGAAGTTTTATTGTAAAATAATGTTTTAATAGGGAAGGTCCTGCAGTAGGTCTTAGTGTGGCATTCCTGACAGCTGGTACAGGTTGGAAATGGCTGTATTTCAACAAAGATTTTGTACTGAGCCTGGCTGGGTTGGAATTAGTCTTCTTCATAACAGCTGTATGGTGCCATGTGTTTTAGACAAAACCAGTGTTGATAATAGACCAGTCTTCTACCTGTTGTGGAGCAGTACTTGCACAGCCTCAAGGCTTTCTCCCCATGCTGCCCCCATAGAGCAGACAAAAAGCTGGGAGGGAACAGAGCCTGGAGAGCCTGGACCCCAGATCACCAAAGGGATATATTCCATGCCACATAATGGCATGCTCAGCAATCAGAAGTAAGTGGGGGGAGTTGGTCTGGCATGTAGCCATTGCTCAGAGTAGCTGGGAATTCTTCTGCTTGTGAGAGGTGCTGAGTGACTGCCTTTGAATCACTTTTTCTTTTCTCGCTTATCCCTTTTCCCTTATTAAACTGTTGTTATCTTGACCCATGAATTCTCTTACCTTTGCTTTTCTTGCTTTTCTTTTTACTGCCCTGCACCACTGGCTGGGGAAATGACCAAGCTGTGTGGTGCTTAGCTGCTGGCTGGAGTCAGCCCATCACTAATTCCTAGAGTGGAAAACAAACACAGAATACCTGTGTAAATTCTCTCTTCTACCTCCCCCTCTCCTCATGTTTTTCAGTCTCTGATAGGGTTTATTTGTTGACTGAGTTACTATCTCTATGGGCAGATGCTGAGCAGTCATAATTATTTAATCTGTTATCATTCTGTAATCAAGAGTGTAACAGATCAGACTTGTGCGGTTTCATACGCATTTCACAATTTCAGCCAACATGAATACCTAATTAATAGTTAAGCCTGATAAACACATGCTGCCTAGATCAAATGCTTGTGGGATATGTGTGTGACTGCAACATTTGGCCTGGCCTGTTCAAGGTATAATTATTGGTCAAGTAAGACAAAACAGTTAAGAACTGTCCCAGCATTTCCATGACCATGGTTTTTGCATATACTGACCTTCTTCCCTTGCAAGAAGGGCCATATGTGCACACTGGAATAAAGTTTTAATTCCTTGGTTGTTCAACAGTTACTTGACACATATTAACCAAATATAAAATAAGCTAAGAAGTCTTCAGCTTTCCTACAAAATTTTCCACACAAAGACATGCTGCTTGTTACATTTAAAAGGTAGCTGAATACCAGGGTGGTGTCAGAAGGGCTGTGCTTGTCCAAAGAATGGAATCATGGCCATAAAAGATTTGAAATCTGTTGTCTGCTACAAGCTGAATAAAAGACTGGCTAGTGAAAAACAAACTACTAGCAAAATTTGTTAAAACTGTGCGTTTTGTTTGTGGTTTTTTAAAATTCTGTTTATTAGCTCCTTAATTTGGTTTTGTATTGGGATTTTGATTGGAAGCTTTGTTTTGTTTGATGAAGTTAGAGGCGATTTAGCAAACACTGGAATTTCGCTCTCTAGGGACTCTGGAAGTAAAAAAAGGCACTGAATAATTTTTGGGGTTTCTTGTCTCATGCAGAAAAATGGGGATTCCCGGGGTCTCAGTGGATGATAATAATAGTAAAGCTGTGAGGTGAAAAGCTTCTGATGGTAATGCTCTTTGTGAAGGTTAGATGAAGGTCAGGCCCAGACATGCAGAGACTCGCTTCACTGTTCAGATCCATTGTTTCGCAGTTATTGCTAAATTAGTCATTGAGAGAGATTTGACCATTATGTAAAATTGTCAAGGGACGGAGAAACCTAAACTGTTAATCATCCTGTTTTGCAGGGTCTCCTTTAGGTTTATATCTGCATGTAAAATATCATTAAAATTGGAAGAGGTTTCTATTTTGATTGTTTATTGCCTAATAATGAATTGATGCCTTATGGTGTTTTTTCAATGTCTTACTATTTCATTTACAGCTTTCTAAGGCTCCTATTATAAGCAAGGTGTCATATGTGAACAGCTTAGATCATCTCTTGAAGGAGAAAGAAGAATCTAGAAGGTTTGTTTCTTAAAGCTGGTTTGAAATATGTGAGATCGTTCTGTAGAAGCTTAGATTTGCCTCGTCTCCCCAGAACTGATGGAGTTTGATTAGGCAAGCTAAGCTTTGCCTGCTGATGCCACCAACATACAACTGAACTGACAGGACCTACATGTGTTGCATAAACAGTAAAAGCTGAATGACAGGCTCCTTCCAAGCAACAAGGAGTGGTTTGTGATACATCTGTTTACCCCTGAAGAGCCAGGCTAAATTTATTGATGCCTTCGTTTTAGGTCACTGAGCCAGCTAGCAGCTGCTGCTCAGGCATGAAATAGAAATATTTATGTAGACTGTACTAGTTTCTTCAAAGGCATTTGTAGCTCAGTTTTGGTTCCCAAAGTTGTGCAGACTATTGGTGTCTGAGTAGTTACACAGGTCAGTGAACAGAGCTAATGAGTATTCTTACAAGAGATCATTTGGGTAAGAAGTGAAATGTGGTTTATGTGTTAATGGCAAATGGTGGTGATGGGTATATGTGTTTAGCTGTTTATGTGATTAACTGTTTTGATTAAAGAATCTGACCCTGGTAACTATGGGCTGACTGCCTATGGAATAGCAGATACTCCTGCAACTAATACTGTTTAACAAATAAAATACTTGTTTGGTGCTTAGAAAAAAAATAAACATTCAGCCACAAGATTGAAAGTTTTGTGCAATTACAAAAACTTTGTCAGAAGTTGGTTGAGTGTATTTGTGTCTGACAAACCAGTGATTGATTGTGCTGTTGGAAATTCATTAAGTTTGGGAAACATTCACTTTGTATCTTGGAATAGCAGGATGCTTGGGTTTTACACAGATGCAACATCTTGCATGCTTTTGCCTTGTGTAACTGGCTTCTGACTCAAGGGCTCACATTCAGAGCTTGGATTTTGTTGATTTTGTTGTAAATATTAAATGGTGATGATATGCTCTGCTGCTGCTGTTATTTCAGGTTAGAGGAAATAGAGAAATGGTTACAGGAAGACATAGAAAGAGAGGACAATGCTTCAGATGGAGAAAATGAGGACAATGCCAGTGGAGATGATCTCTCAGAAGAACACAGGTCCTTGCAACTCCAAAACCAATTAAATCTTGTTCTTTGCTTTTCTAGCCTTTTTTCCCCCCCATTCTCTCTCTGTTTCCAACAATTGTTAATATGTTTAATGAGAACCATTTTAAAATCTTTTGGGGTTGGGTGGATTTCCTTGGGTGAGACTGTATTCTAACAATTCAGCTTTCATATGAAACTGATGTGTTCACTACCTGCAAATAACTGTCTCAGCTGGCAAATAGCTTCTCAGTGTTTGAACTGATAAAAGCAATCTTGAATTTTACAGGGCGTTTATAAAGAGATTTTCAGTAGTAACTTATGTCATACCTGACAACCACCCTGGAGAAGAAATATTTGATTTATCAGCATCTGGGAAAATCTTCACTCAACATAACCTTGACCTGAGGAATTTTCACCTCATCCCTCAAAATCCTATAGAAAATCTGCTTCTTAAGTAAGAATATCCACTTCACTTTATTGTGTTTACTTGTACAATTTTCTTTTTCATTTTAGCGGTTTTAAGGTACTGTTTTATCTTTGCATCCAAATGAGCTCTGCCTTAGTAAATAGGCAAGACTGACTGCCTTTCCCTGGAATTTTCCTTTCTGGGTTAGCTTTACAGAACAGTAAATTGTAACTTGAAGCTTCCTTCTTTCCTCCTCTGGAGTTGTTGAAAAATCTCTTAAATGAGACATGAGGAAAAACAGCTGTTCTGGCCTCTTCCATATTTCTCCCACACTGGGCTATCGTTGATTGCCTTACCAGTTTGTGGAAGACAAATGCAGAAGTGACACGTTACAATGAACACAAGTTTAACTAACCCCAGACTAAAAGACCTTTGTGGTTACCTATTTGTGACCTTCTAGTGTTACATTATGTCTGCTTGAAAGACTTTTGGTGCTTCTGTCCTGGATGGGCCTGGGACTTGAAGCCTCATCTAATGAGGATTGCAGAGGGTCAGGATCTCTGACATCAGCTCAGTCACTGAGCCACCAGTGTGTCTGTGTGTACATAAACAACTGCTCAGGCATTTCTGCTCTATATTTATGAGGCTGTTGGACTACAAATAGCTGGACAAATTCTTGCCTAATGCCACAAGTGTAAATCCTGAAAATTTCTGGTTATTTCATTTGCTATTTTGGTACCAGAGGAACTGAGAGAATTCAGTTACTCTTAAAGGATTTTTTTGTACATGTGTATGTGCAATTGTGGGTGTGAAGAGGAGGAGAGTGACTTTTCATCTCTTGAGGAAGTGGTGTTTGTGATACACTCCTTTGGCTTCAGGCCTTTCTATTAATATGTTTTGGAGATCACAAGGATATGAGCTTCAAAAGCATCTTGTAAATCAGTGACTGGAGGAATGAGAATTAAACTAGTCATCCCTTGCAGAAGGCAATTATGATTTAATTGCTTATGCATTCTGCCCTGTTGGCACAGCTGGCATGTATTGGCTGCCCAGTTGGCACATGGAGGTCTTACCAGTCAGGCAGGTAGAGGGTATATGTAGGAGTTAGGACACAGATCTCTTGACAGATTTACCTGATTTAGTAGATAGAATAGAGGAGACTAAAGAAGGATATGTGGGAAACTGGATATTTTTAATTCAGCTGCTTATGACATCCCTAATTTTCTAAAGAAGAGTCACAGAATATCCTGAGTTAGGAGGGACCCACAAGGATCATCAGGTCCAACTCTTAAGTGAATGTTCCATATGGAATTTGAGCCCATGATGTTGGTGTTATCAGCACCCTGCTCTGACCAGCTGAGTACATCCCTGTGACTAAAGCTACAATAATTCGGTAATAGCAATGGCACGCTTTCTGTTCTTCCAACAGCTGCTGTTTGTACCCCACAAATTTGCACAGTGCAGTTAGTCTGTTGGATTTTAATTGTTAGCTTGCTTCCAGATCCTTTATTTAAAAGGGTATTTTAAAATTTTTGAAAACAATGTTTTTTCTCTCTTGTTCTGAAAGTGTTGGTAAAGGTCATTGGACAGTTAAAAATCTTATTTAATAGTCTCATTGAGCATAGCAGCCTGTCTGTGTAGTCAGGCATAGTGGTTCATAGTACAATAGTGTAAATCAATGTTTGTTTGAAACTATTATTCCGTAATAATACAGATGTTTCCAGACTGTATAGTATGGCTTTCTAGAGAGAAAGATAGTTGTTCTACATGACATTTGTAAATTTGATTGCTATTAAAAAATCAAGGTTTGATTACTATGGTATCTTATATAAGTAATAGCAGGAGAATAACATCTGTTTTGCATAATCAGATCTTTCTTTGCTGTTGATGATGATCTGAGGGGTGAGAAAGTTCTTATGTTTTTGTGAAAGTGATGATTAAACCACTAACTGATTTTTATCCTCTTTCCTTGCCCCCATTTTTCTCTTACAGTTCTGGTGTAACGCAGCAGCTTTCTCTAGCTGTTAATGGTTTTCTAAATTCTGCTTACAGTTGCATATTGTGTCCCATACCAATTCTAAAGTGGCTTTTCCAGGTGAGTCTGTGCTATTCATGCAGTTATAATAGCTCTCTGTGTGTTTAATATTTTTCCTGGAAGCCAGTTGAAGAAGTTTGTGATCTGTTCCATTAACAACTTCTAAATGAGATATTATTTTTTTCCCATGGGTTCTGATTTGTTCTTCAGTCTGAAATACTTTGATGGTCACTAAGGGTAAAACAAGAGAGCCTTTTCTGTACCCTCTGAGTGAATGCAAAGCTCCATGTTCATAAATGCTACTGCATTGAAAAAGGACACAGTAGGTGAGGAGAGATACTGTGGGCCAAATTATGAGCAAATGCTAATCTTATTTCCTTCCACCCTTAGAGAAACAATACATGCTGCAGTATGCAAAAGTACCATTTTCTACATATATCATCTTCTAAATCATCAGTGATACCAGCATTATCAGATAATTTTCATTTGGAAAAGGTACCTTATCGCTCAGGAAGAAGCCTGGAGTCATTCTCAAAGGAAGTGTGGTTACTCTCTCCTTTCAAGATGTGTGTGTCAGTGTTTGAATCCCCAGGAATTAACACAGTGCTGTTACTCAGAAAATGCCCCCCTCCAGTTATTATTTGCCACGTTCTAACTGCACCTGAAACAAAAAAGAAATCTGGACCGCCTGGGAAATTGCAGCTTCAGTCTACTGGCTGCCTTTTGACATTTGCCAAAACCAAAACATTTTGCTCTTCCATGTCCTTCCCTCCAGCCAGTAAAAAATTGCTTTCCCCCTCTCCATGAGCTCTGGTGTTCCTCTAATAAGGAAGAAGTGTGAGCCAATTCAGATCACTTAGAGAGCAGGAAATTGTCCAGCACCTGGGGGAGAAAAAGAAGTTTTTGTTGAGCCAGTGGAGTGCTCCAAGAAACCTGAACTGTACTTCATAGTCATGTTTTTATAGTTATGTGGAAAAACTAAGTATTCATTGTTTGGGTTTAGTATTGCATATGCCCAACTTGCATGTGACTGGAAAAAGGTGTAGTTAACTCTGTTGCCTCCACTCCTGCTTAGGGAGCTCATTTTGACCACAGATGCAAATGGGTTCCAAAGGGGTACGTGATACTTTCTGTTCTCTTAACCCTCAGAACCTTCTTATAAATCAACATGAGGTTACAGCATTCTGATACTGTAAATAATTGATTTTAAAATATTCATATAATCTTTGCACTGTTTGAAATAATCAATATACACAGTGTTGGTGTATCTTGCTTTAGGGGCTTTGGGGTTAGGTTTTTTTGTTTGTTTGTTTTTTAATCTGTTACTCATTTTAGTCTGCTGAGAAGTTTGGTGTTTTTGTTCTGGTTTGATGTGGGCTTTTTTCCTAATTAAAAGAAAACTGATGCCATCATGCAGCTTGGTTTTTGATGTGTAGCTTCTTCTTTCTTCACAGATGATGTCTATTCATCCTGACTATTGTGTTTCCACCCAGATCTTAGACAAATTGATGGAGATAACACTAAAAAACTGTAAGTATTTGAAAGATGGAAAACTGACCACCTGAATGAAAGCACTTCTCCTTTCTTCAGTTTATAAAAGTCTTAGTGAGGAAGTAAAAGGTACTAGTTCTGTGGGGTGATTGTGGATTAATTTAGGCTCTTTTCTTACTACTGTAATGCAGAAATGCTGGGCGTTGGTCTTCACTGAGTGTGTGCCAGCTGTACCACAGTACGTGGTCCTGGCACGTACCTCCAGAGCAGTGCCTCCAGTACGGAGCCTTTTAAACTCACTTCTGGTATTTCACAAATAGAGTTGACCTGAAGAGAAGCCCAGTCTGCTCAAAAGCTTGCCCTCCTTTCCATCTTTTACTTTGGATGATGCAGACATTTGTAGCTTAAGGACTACAAGACGTTTTTCACATTGTCATACCCAGTATGTAGCACTTCGTGATTTACTTTCCAGATAAATGACAAAAGTGAAGTGAATCATACACCTGCACAGAAACACTTTGAAGGATCTGCTTCAGCCCACAGTGCTGCTAATATCTTCTGTGTTTTGTCTTCTTCCTTTGTCTGTACTCAAATATTTCTCTACTACAAGTTCCTTTGTATGTTCCCCATGTCTTCGTTCAGATCCATGAAAAGTGACGTTCATTTAAGGCTACCAGTTAACATTGTTAAAGTAATATGGTTCTCTTGAAGTATTTGCTCAGGCCTGTCCAAATTGTACCCCATATTTTAATTCTTGTTTGAAGTCAGTGCTGATATAAGAGGGAATGTAGCCTCCTTTATTTTGTGCCTTGCTGGCATTAGGCTTGATTCTGAATGAACAGTTCAAGATAATGAATGAACATTCAAACAATTAAGGCTGGGAGTTCCTTGTTTACCACTTCTATTCCAGAAACCTTGCCTGTTTTCAAATCTTGCTTAGCTTTACTTCCAGTCCCACTCTGATAACACCCTCTTACCTTTACCTACACAGGCAGTAATTTATGGGTTCTCTTAGATGAAAATATTGCCTTGTTGCTTGTTATGTTGTTTGTGATGAAAGAGGGCTGTGCTGGAAAATGGGTGGAACTTAAAAGTAATGGACCTGTTATGTAGGCAAGATGTTTCCCTAGTGTAAAATACTGTGTTAGACTTTTTTTCCTCCCTCCTTGTTCTGAAAGTAATCTTATTGTTCAATGTACTGACTCCTCTGAGATGAGAGCTGGTAGAATTGATGCAAATGGCTGAGCTTGTTTCCCTTAAAAGGAACTAATGCTAAGAACTAAATTTAAACTAATCCATTCCGTGTCTTTTATTTGTAGCTTCCCTCAGTGATGAACAGTTTAAACCATGGATTCCTTCAATAGCTGATATATCAGCTGTTTTTGTCAATATGGGTATTGGGTTCAGATCTCTCTTTCCATTGGAACATCTTCAACCCACCTTTAATGAGCATGATATTTTGTAAGTGTTTTCCTTTTGATATTTATTGCCTAGATCCTGTGAAAGCAAGTCGTGCGCTTAGAATGTAGAATCAGAAGGTTCTTCTTTCCCTTCCCATACTTTTAAAGTTCTTGGCTCAGGTCTTAGTAAGAATAAATAACCCTGGAATTCAAACAATGCCTTCTAGGTAAGGATTCAGCAAACCAGAGCATTTTCCTTTGTCCTGCATCTTCTTAATAAAGGTTTGCAGGAATATTGGCTAAATAGCTGGGCAAAATAATTGGCTACAAATTGAGTTAGATATAAGTGTTAGATGCTGTGTAACTGAGGGTTATTTTGATTTGAAGGCATTTTGAAACATGCAGGGTTTTTTTGTTTTTTTTCTTCAGTTTGGTATCAATAAACCTTTGTGGGCTTTTAAATCATTCATTTTTTGCTCAGATTGTGTTTCTTCTATTAGAAGTCAGGTGCAAGAAACAGTGAATCAACAGCAGCCAAGAGAAGACATAGCCTCTGCCAGTCCAGCTTTCCCCAGTCTACTTGAAAACAATTTAATTAATGTGATTAAGGTGAGAAAATTCAAAGGTTTTTGTGGGTTGGGTTTCTTTTTTTGTTTGTGTTTTCTTTTGAGAGGGAGGATGGGGTTTGCAGTCTAGTTCTGAGCCTGTGTTTGAGTAGATGCTATCCTGAGGCTTCAGCTTCACACTCAGCAGAGTTTATTGCAGGCATTTTGCTAATTTCAGTTTCTTGACTTCCATTGGCTTCACTCACAACTGCAGAGTTTTGCTGCCTCCCTTTTCCAGCTGTGGCACTTTATAGAACATCTTGGCTCCTTCACATAGAAGAAACTATCCACTGATTTAAGTTTTCAGTATTACTGGAGTATTTAGAAAATCTTTTGGCCTTTCCTTCAATTAAAGGAGGATTATCTGTGTAGTAGAAAAAGATCTTTCCTGCTCCTGTAGTGTCTGGGGAATATTGTCATTGCTCAAAAAAAAAAAAGAGTCTCCAGCAGGTATTAAAAAAAAAATGGTGCTGTTACTGGGAGATGGGGACATGTTAGTACACAAGTGTTGCCAAAACAGCATGTCATTTGAGGTATATTTTAATGTGAACGTGGAAAATTTAAGTTCTCATCATGCTTCAAAATAAGCTAAAATAATTCTGGGTTTTAATGCTTTGTATTTCTTTTAAAGTTTCTAGGTTTTTGTATGTCAGTAATTCAAGATGGATATACTGATCGAGAAATGTGGCTGCTGCTTATATTGCTATTTAAAATAAGTTTGGAGAAACAGTTAAAACAAGTTCCTCTGATAGATTTTCAGTGCCTTTTCGTAAAGCTTCTGATGAATATAAAAGACTGGGAGGCAAAGGTAACTTCATAAATTTATTACACTAGTTTTGTGAAACTGCAACTTCTGTTTTGAAGTTTTCTTTCTTTTTATTTTTCTTTTTTGACATGTCAGAAAAGTACTGGCTGAAAATGTAATACAGAATTTTCAATAATGGTATAATAATATGAAAAATTCAAAGCTTTGTGTTTGTGCGAGATTTAGGAAGTGGGTGGGTATACTGAGTGGGTTTTTGTTGCGTAACATTAAGTTGCCTGTCCTCTTCTAAAAGAGTTTGTTTATCTTAAGATTATTTGTGCTGAAATAGCTGTATGTTTAAAATGGTAGTTTGAAAGAAGAAATTATTGCACTATGCTGGTAAGATGTCATAAAAATCATTCTGATCTCAACTACCTTAGTTTAAATAGTATTTAGCAGACTCACCTTCAGGTGCAATGCAGAAACTTCTTTATGTACCTCATCTCCTGTTAGATCAGTTCCTTTTATCACTTATGTTGCCTGTGTTTCTGGGGAGTAGGTATGTGCTCCTTTGCAAATAAAGCAAACAGCCATTCTCCAGTTTCAGGATGTTTTGTTGTTCTTTTAAAGATGCCTGAGCTGTGCCTGGCAGTGAGTGAACTCTCCAGTAATCACCACAACCTCCTGTGGCTTGTTCAGCTTGTGCCCAGCTGGATCGAGCGTGGAAGGTAACGACACTGTAGCATCAGAAATATGTGGGGTCATTAACAGCTGGTTTATTTGTATAAGCCTGAAGTCTAAAAAATGCAGTATTTATTACATGGCACCTAAAAAAAAAAGCATTTGTGTTTTCTCATATGTTACAGATGTATGTGCAATTCTTGGTGTGCATGTGTAGCTTCCTGATCGCCTCCGCTGAGAAAAAGCCTTGTTAAATCTTTTATGTAGTTTCTGGGCTATGGATTCTTGGTACCCTGTAGCAAAGAAAGGCTTAGCTTCAGGTTCTGACATCCATCGCTCTAATTCTTGTCTGAATGACCAAAATTTAAGTTTTCTTTGGGTGATTCATGTCTGTTTCTAAGCATCATTCTGAGTTCTGTATCTTTGAAATGAATAAATTACAATGTAACTGAGCAAGGAGAATTAGTTGGGTCATTAACTTCAGGCTTGGAGACGAGTATGTAGCATTGTTTACTTGTGCAGAAGCTGAGCTGCAATGAGATTAAGGGTACTTCTGTTTTACTAGCCTACTTACTGGTTTATATAGCACCTATATTCAGAAAATCCTGTTTAATAGTTGCATGCCAGTTTATGTCTAGGGAAGCCATGCATAGCCTCACATACTTTGTAGAAACTGTGGATTTGAGAAATTCTATGGGACATAATTTTTTAAAATTGTTTTTCAGGGAAGTAAGAAGACGTCTTAGCCTAGTGATAATTGCAAAACTTCTTTATAAAAAGCATGTAGAAATACCTGATGACAGTGACAAGCAGGTACTGCTTACGCGTGTTTTCTTTGTGTAATTTGGAAGTTTAGAAAACATACATATTGTATGTTTTGTGTTTTATGTTTTAATATTGTAAGCCTATTTTCAAGAACCTTGCAAAATGACCAATCAATAATTTTCTGTTTAGATTAGTATTAAAAGTATATTTGCTCTTGTGTGTAATCTGCATGTTCTGCAGCTTCTAAGTGCTTGTTTATGTGTCTAAACGTTAATTTTAGTCATTGGAAAGAGGTCTACACTTCTTTGTCTTCCTTTTGTATTCATGTGGAGACAACCTTTTCATAGGTTTGATCTTTTATTGAGGCAGTGTATGAACACTGAAGTCTGTGAATAATCAAAAATTACTCAAAGCATGAAAACCTCCTTGTTAATTAAAAATCCTTTTTCTGTCCTTGTCTTAATAGACAACTAATATTGTAGTGACACTCAGTTTCCAATTTGCTGTTGTCAGTAAATCAGTCCAATTTGTTAATGCTTGTATCTGTAGATGTTTCTTCTGCATCACTTTCTGGTGTGTATGAAACCTTCTTATCTACTGAAGAAGATGAGAGAGATGAGAGAGGGACTGAAGGAGCAGAAAGATGATGAAAACCACCCTCATGCAGAACTAGAACACAAGGTATATAGCCAATAGTACCTTTCTGCTTTTGTTTTTTTACGCATCTTTTATATATTTTATATAATTATATATTTTATGCAACTTGGGGAATGTTTCTTTTACTTTTTAACTGTGGACACTTCTGGATGTGGAATTGTAAATCCACTGTTTTGTTACTGTTCATCTTTAAAATATTATTATTTTTGGTTATAGTCATGGAGGAAGGAAAGAAATAGCCTGTGGTGGAGGAACTTGTATTGGGCTGTTTTGTAAACAGGGAAATGGTCAGATTTTCTGAGTCATGAGGATGTCTTGAGTCCTAACTTCTGTAATCAGAGGACGATCTTCCCTCCCTTGTGATGTAAACAGTGAGAAGTGTTTGGTGCTGAGCCAAACCTTCACCTGCAGGCTTCAGTAAAAGATTTATGAATCTTTTGTTAATCTCTTCTCTCAAACAAGTGTTACAAAGGTTTAGTATTCCAAAATTGAATATTGGTTTGGTTATTTGAGTGGTTATCATGGAATCTCTCAGCAAATGTTTTGATCTGGAGGTAGATGATGGGAAAATAAAGCCAACTGCTGAATTTAGTTTTCAGTTATTAAAACCACAGAAAACTTTATGGGCTACTTAGGTTATTTAAAACAATGTAATAGTGTTTTAAAATGTTTCTAATGCGTGACTATACTGTTTCAAATTATTTAGGCAGATAAGTTGATAAACTTGTCCATTGGCGTGGCTGTTGGAAGATTCATTCCAGAAAGCAGAGATGGTGCTGTTTCTATATGTGAAGAGTTATAATGGTGCTTTGACTGCTAAAGCTTTTGATTTCTCTCCAGGTATACTACCTAATCTATGTCCTCCTTCATCTAGTCAGTGAAGCCAGTTTTCTTGATGTTGTAAATTCCAGTCAAAGGGTAAGTAACTTTAGTGGCTAGACCTTTAGATTTTAAAGTATTGTTTATCATGCACATTCAGGCTGTTTTGGTAAGAGCTATCATGTGATAGAAGATCACCAGTGCATAATAGCACTGGGGGAAACTTTTCTTCTGGGGCAGGGTAAATGCAGAAGAGCTTCCCTGTTTACTTCCTGTGTTTACTGCAGAGAAAAACCTCTTCTGTTTTTCTGTAAATGGAGCTGCCTTCAAACATTAAGCTGTGGATGAGCTTGCATTTGCTGTGTTAATCTTTCTCAGAAAGTATCTGGAGATAAACACAATGCAGAAATTCTTAGTCAAATGATCCTATCAACTTTGGAAGTAGGATTGAGATTTTTCAGTCTAGGAGAAAACCACTTTAAAAACATCCAGTAAAATATTTTCAAGCACATTACAGTTTCCAGTGCTGGATTGCAGGAAGTGAAAGCAAGGACTGTAGCTCCTCTCTGTAGTGGTAGCTCCTTTGTGCCATTTGATGTGAACATCTTATAAGTAATACTTTCTGCTTAGCCTTGCAGTATTCCTGTTCAGATTTCTGTGATCATTTGCTGGGAGTTGCTGCTGCAAAGGTGTTTGTGTAAACCTTCTGCCCTGTGGAATCACTCTTGGCTTTTAAGAAATCTGTCATATGAACTGTTTGAGAGATATAAAGCAATTATGTTTGGTTACATTTGGAGGGTTTAAAGTGTCTCAGTTTACAACTTAGATTTCTGGAGAACTTGATATTTTCTTTTTTTTTTTTTTTTAATGTCTCAATCTCTTAATGAAGAAAAATTCTATTATTCACTTACCTGTTAGCCATCAAGTGATAAGAGGGGTGTGGCGTAATATTGTGCAAGCTAGACTGGTGTAAAATCAATCTTAACTATTTAATTTCTGGCCCCCTTCCAGTTAGAGGGGGTAAATTGTGGTGGCCTTGAGACACCAGCAGATGTTTATAAATAGAATTTCAGCATGTCTCACCTGTTCTGCAGAGCAGAGCCTCTTGACAGCTGCTCAGTGATAGACTGAAAACAGGAATTTTATGAAGAAATTAACAGAATGTGAAAGACCTTGGGAGTCATTATCAGGAGATTATGAAGTGCAAAACTGCTTTATTAAAGTATGAGAAATTTAGAGAGAAATAAAAGATCAGCACATAAACCTTGGATATATTTTACCTGCTCAGCCAATTCCTACAAAAGAAATTACCCAAGTCATCATTACTGAAAAGATTATTTTTAGCTATTGTAGCTTCAGAACTTTTTTTGCTGATAAAAAATGTGAATGGCACTGCACTGTGTTTGCTACTTTGGGGACAGAAAGGATTTGCAAATTAGTTTAGTAGGAACTTTAGAATTTGTGTTGTATAGCTCTGCTATACTTTGAAGCTGCTTTTAAAAACTCAGACCTGGTTTACCAGGAGCATGCCAGCAACAGATAGAGGATCTTACAATGTGATCTTGTTTCCTTTCTTTTCCCTTTCTTTACTATGTATTTCTGAGAAAAAATCAAACTGAAGCATGTAATTTTAAAATTGCTATAATATTTGAATAAAGCTTGTAGTTTTGACATGGAGGATTTAATAGCTGTACACTTTTGTCTTTATTTAGCAACACTTACTGAAGCTTTGTCGTGCCTTAGATAAGCACGTAAAAGGTGATATTAGGGAAGATGCAAGGCTGTTTTATCGGTCGAAGGTAAGATGCAAAACCTGATTTTTCTGTTTTGTTTTTGTTTTGGGTTGGTTTTTAGTGTTTGTGGTGCATGTTGTTCCCTCATCCCAAGCCCTGGAAATTCTAGGAGTTCCTCATGGGTTTGGGGGTTTTTTCCTGTCTGCATCATGTCTTTGCATGGGGATAAATACATACCCATTTTAATTCACTGAAAATTCTCCTTTTGCTAACAACAGGACTCTTTAACAGCTGTAAAATGTGACTGGTCTCCCTTTTAGCCAGGCATCTCAACTTTTAGGCCCACAGAATTGCTCTCTTTCTCTTTGTGGCAGTCACTGACAGCTGACTCCAGTTGTAAGAGCCGGCCCTACATGCAGGGCCCAATACAGAGGACTGAAAAAGTTGCCTGTCTTGCATGAGTCTCCATTTTATTTTCCAAATGAATGAGTTAATTAAAAATGCTTTGGATTTAAGCCAACAGTGTATGTGATCTAGCATCAAGCTTGGACAGTTGCCCTTTGTTTGCTTTGTGATATGGGCCTTACTATTGGTAGTCCTAATTTTGTGACCTTCATGCTTTACATGCTGTTGTAACAAACCAAGTCAGCTCAGTGACAAAGTGACCAGCCCCAACTTTGAAAAGCCTTGGCTTCTTCAGCTTTAAATCAGACATTTGCACTTGTGTGCTTACTTGCCTCTCAAAAACATTGTTCTTTTCTTACTCAGCCAGATTAGTGGAGCGTGGATGCTTTTAACAAGTTAATTACTCCTGCCTTGGATTGTTGTATCTCTGGTCACTTTCACTTCAGTTTCTATTTGCCTTTGCATTGAAAGGGGAAAATCTTACTCTGGTTTTCTCCATTGCTTCATTGTGTAATACAGCAATAACTTCTAGAGGATGCCACTGTGCTGGGTTTTAACACAGCATATGAAGCAAATCTCAGTGTGAATGGCTTGGATTAAACGCCTGCTTGTGATTGGTTATGGAAAAGCACAGGTTTATGTACAAGGAATTGGTTTCAGAAGCAGCCAGTGCTGCATTGTTGGCTTTTGTGGCTGCAGTTGCACCTTTAAGGTATAAACAGGCTTGTGTGACAAACCTCATGACCCAGGGATGAGGTGGTGTTTGGAGGCCAGAGGTTTGCATAGTGATTCCAAACATTTAACCTAGGGAGTCATGTGCCTCTGTGTTTGTGGAGTGCATGACTTTAAATTCAGTCACGAGTTACAAGGATCTGAAGTTGATGTGATGATACTTAGTGACAATAAAATTGTTCCTTTCCAGTAAACCTTGTAGGTTGGGTTATCTGGGGTTTTATGAGTTTAAAGCTGGGGGGGGGTATGATTTTGCCTTTTTAAACATAAATGGCTAAAGTAATCAGTGTGAATTTGCAGGTAAAAGGCTTGGCTGCTAGGATATATGGCAAATGGCAGGATGTGATACAAACCACTCGGCTTACTCAGGTACTGTAATGAAACCATTTTCTCTCTTCTCACATTGCGGGGTGCATGTAACTCATTTTTTAGCACTTGAAAATAGCATATTCTTTTCAAGAAATTTTCTTCATAAATGGTGTGGCTGTGAAATACACTTAGATGTATTGGAATGGATTTTAATTAAAATTCTTACTTTGCTGGCTTCATTAAAACCAAGATCTCCTCTCCATCCTTAAAAGTGCTGGTTTTGTGAAGGTGTGTGTCATACACTGAAATCCCAGTTTGAGTCAAGTCACAGGGCCTGTCTCTGATTACAGCTATTAGCAGATGCTTCCAAAAGGACGTTGGGGCAGGAATGCAGTGAGGCACTTCCTGCTGTGGTCTGGCACCATGTTGCTTTGAGACTTCTTGAGTCCAGGGCTTTATTCACGTATTATTAAGGGCTCTCGACAACTCCTCCCCCTTTGAATGTGTCAAATTTCATGCCATGATTAGGCAAAGCCTCTCGTGTTTGTAGAAGTACACAGTAGTAAATAATGCCATGATATGCCTCAGAAATATTTGCCTTTGTGACACCTAGCCGGCCTTGGTGGAATAGGTGGATAATTTCTATGATACCCAAAGTTCAGAGTTGTTTCTTCCAACCTGGTAAGGTTTCTGTTGTAATGTGATCAGACCAACTGTTTGAGTCCTGTCTTGGAACATAAAGCTCTCTCTCTTGGAAAAGCTTAGCTTTCCAGTAATGCAGAGTATCATTTACATAAAATTTAAGTTATACATATATGCCTAGTATGGATTGCAGGTAAAAACTCTGTAATTAACCATTTGTAAAGACTATTAATCTCTCCCAACCATGTGCAAAAAAAAAGAGTTGTGTGTAGTGTGTGTGAGATTTCATGTTCTAGAGCGGGGAGCAACACATGTAACATGGCTGCAGAATCTGCTTAGCAATTAATGAAAGTTGATAATGAGGTAGCTCTTTCAGAGTTGTTTTTTCTGAGATGTTTGGGGTTGATTCACATAAGGGAAACTGGCAAATGTTTCAGAATAAAATTCCAGGGACCTTTTCCAGCCCTTTGAGGTGCTCCCAAGCTAAGCACTTGCCTACTCTACTCAGTTCTTCTGACACTGGATTTCTGACTTGTGTACTAATTTGTTTTTACTCTTTAGGGAAAACTGCATGACTTCTGGGAGCCAGATTCATGAAATCTTGCCTAGTTAAGGGAAAATAACAGAGAAACTGAAATCAAAGAAGATGCAGAATGAATGGAACTTCACCTTGCTTGGAACAGAAGAAATCAGTCACCTGAGTTAGAACTTGAGCTTGATTCAGACAAGTACTAGACACATGAGGATGTGATTTGACTAACATTGGTTTTTACTACAAATGCTCTACTTCTGAAAAATTGAAGTGGATAAACTGAAAAAACTCCAGCTGTTCCTATAGCCCTATCAGAATTGGGTATAAATATTTTACCATCTTGAAAGCTGGGGGAAGTTTTCTTGTTTTCCTTGCTAATCACAAGACATATTTGAAAACAGTATGTATTCATTTTCTTGCCAGGACATACCTGCAAGCATTGTTTTAGGTTGGCTGGGGAAGAACTGCCCTGTGACATGACATGCGAGTTCAGAAACAGTGTTAGACCTCCCCTGTTGTGAGCAGGTGAGGAAGTGGTTCAGATCTGGGCTGAATCATGGTAATCTGCAAAGCAGAATTGGTATGAACATCTAGTGTCTCTTAAAAATACAAAATAAACAGTTGCACTTTCTTTAAATGGAGAAAATACTAATCCTAAAATACCATCTCCGTGGAGATTTGAGAAAAGCATTTGGCTCACCTGTGTAAAGACTGTGAAAGCCATATGAAGACTGAATTCCTTGGTGTGAAGTCCTGCTGCACACACAATATGTGCCCAAAGCTCTAGGAGCTGTTTTTGGAATAATCAGAGGAAGGTGTGATCTCCTTTTATGCTATCTGTGCAAATGCTGTCACTTCAATCTTACACTGTGGTTTGTCTGTAGGATGGGTGTATATAGGAAGAGAAAGTTAAGGTATTGGGTAGCAGCACCAATGGGGATTCCCATAATAAGTAAGATTTTTTAATAACGTCAACATGTGTGTTTTATAATACTGTTCTGTTTTAATTCTTGTAGATTACCCTGTCTTGTATGATAAGAATGTAAAATAAGGCTTAAAAAACCTGCCACCCACAAAACCTTCAAATTTAATTATGTATATTACATATAAAAGAACTGCTATAGAATGGACACATCTTAGAGGAAATCTATGACATCTGCAAATTCCTTCTAAATGTATTTTTTCTTTTCGAGTGTTAACATCGTTATGTCAATGCCATCTTTTGCTGTCTTTGATAGGTCATCTGCCTTCCCTCTCATAACAGTTGCTTACTCTGTCGAATATATTGTATGTAGTTTTATTAATGGATTTTTTTTTCACTAATATTGTATAAAGGTAAAAAAAATGCAGAATGTTTACTGTATTTAATGTGTATATATTTTCTTACCGTGTAAAGTTGATATTGCTGGCATGTATATTTTGAAGAAGGGGAGGGGTTTAGATGAACAGCTTTTGTACTGCAGTTCAAAGCATGTTGAAACTGCTGAGGTTTGGGGTTTTTTCCACACAAAATAACCACTTTTATATTTACTTTTATTTAAAAGAACAATGGAAAAATAAAACCAGACACGCCTTTCTAGTTAAATGTCCCTGGACAAAATGGGCTCTGTTTCACACCAGAAAAAATGGCTGCGGGTCCTATTTTGTTCTTGTGGCACATGTTAAAGTTCTTGGGTTCACAGCTGATTAGCTCACTCTAGATGGAGACAGTCTTGAAATCATTCTCAGCTCAGCCAGTCCTGTGTTTCCATGCTTACTGCCCATGTATACATTTTAGCACTTTCCCTCTCTCCCCCACTCCTGCTTTGTCTGGACTTCTCTTCCATCTGTTTTCTAGCTGAAGTCTAGATGTGGGTTGAATTTTATGCTCATCAGAATCCTTACACAGGTGATCACTACAGGGCCTTTCCAAGGGGCTCCTGGCACTGAAATAGTAAACCTGCTGCCCTTGTGTTTTGCCAACTCATTTGCTGTCCCTCAGCCAGGACTTACATGCATTGGAAAAGGTTGTTTGCACACTAAAGGTCTTAACTGCTTTGGATGTCTTCAGAGAAGCATTTTGCACTGAGGTCTATCTTTTGATACTATGTTGGCTGTATTAAGAGCCAGATGATCACATTTCATGTGGAAGTAGGTGTACTTTATTGCAGTAATAACAGAAAAAATTAAAGTCTGATTATAAAATATGTATTTGTAGCCCCTTGCCTTTTTCTCTTTTTTTTCTTTTTTTTTTTTTTTTAATTTTCTATGGCGTAAAATAACCCAAACACTTCTTGTTTAAAAGTTGAAGAAATCTGCCAGCAAAACTATTTGTGCATCTCATATTCTCACTGTTCCTGTTGTGGAACTTGGTAATGGATGGGGATTTCAGAAGTGATTAATGACTTGCAGGTAGGTCTGGCTGAAGGTCAGGAGGACACTTCATTGATGCAGTGGCTGCAGGAACTCTCTGAAACCCCAAAGCTGATGATTGAGTTGAGAATGTCTTTGGAAAAGCAGGTGACTGGAACACCTGAAGTGTGTGGTTATTATTGGTGGAGCATCTGGTTCGATTGCTGCAAAGGCATTTTAGAGGCAGCAGTTCAGTGAAAAAAGACTTTTAATACTGAGGGATGGATGCTGCAGTGCTGGTTTTCTGAGCACAGAAAGCCAGATCTGTCTCCATTAGAGGTGCCTGTGCTCAGCACTGTCCAGCACCCGCCCTGGCCAGCACTTGTGCACAGGGGCTGCGACAGAGACTGTGCTGCTGTGGAGATTCAAGCAAGTACTTCCAGGTAGTTGGGTCCCTCTGCTGCTCCTGTCATTAGCAGGAATACTAGAGCTACAGAGTGCCAGCACTGGTCTTGTATGTTTGTTTTCTTTCCCGGCAGAGCTATATGTGTAACACAGTATCTGGCTTGGGGTTTATATTCTGGGTTTTTGTCTTCCACCGGTTTGTGATGGTTGTGTGACTTTTTGTTTTACTGAAAAGGGCAAATCAGAAAGGTTTCTGCTGGAGATGATCCTCCTGATTTTTCTGGGGTCTTGTTCCTTGGGTTTGTGAGCTTTTGGAAAACTGCTTCTTGCCCAAAGTTCCCCAGTGGGGCAGCTGTTAACCACTGGTGTATTAGTGCTTGTTTCTGCATCCAGAAAGAGAGAAAAGGCTCTTGGGACTGGCTGACTTTAAGCAGAGGCGAGGTTTGATGAGCTTGTAGGAGCCTAAGCAGCTGCTGAGGAGCTCCAAAGGAGCTGCCCAGAGAGGTCAGACAATCATTCGTGGGTTTAGCTTATTCCTTGCGGTTTCACTTATCAGAATTCCTTTAATTGCTGTTTCCCCATATTTCCCCCAGGCTGTGATATACCTTCATGTTTTGTCTTGTGCTTATTTTGCCGTCTTTACTGGCAGGGCCCCTTCTTATCACGTGTTGAAAAGGGCTTTCAGTGCTGGGGAAAGGCGTGGGCTGCTGGTGGGGAGGATCCTCGAGAAACTAAATTCCTCGAAGGGCTTCTCTTCGCGGAGAGGCTTTTAGTTTTGCCTGACTGATGCTTTTTTCAGCCAGTGCTTCCTCGCCTTTGCAGTCAGGAATTTGAAAGGGACTATTCTATCTGGTATCAAAAGCAAGGCTGGGTGGTGAGAGAAGAAAAACAGTCGCGTCTTCCCATCTTGATATTTTGGTCTGGATGGAGAAAGCCAGTCCTGTACTTTCAGGGCGCTTTTAAGTAGCGTTTGGATACGTTGTACTTTTTTTTGAATGCCTGCCTTGTCTCTGCGTGGTGAGCTGCTGCTAATGTTTCACCTCCTTCAGCTTTCCTGCCACCTCCCAGTTCCCTGTAGGGAAGTCACAGGGGAGGGGATGGAAACTCCGCTGGAATTGTTCCCTTCATTGTCATCAAAGTGCCTTTGCCATCAGCCTGGGGGAAAACCTAAAGCTTTTCAAGGCAGGTTTGGCCCGTATGGTGTGTAGGGGTGGATGAAGGGGCCATTTTCACACGCCCTTGTCCCCGTGCTTCCCTTTGGGTTTGCATTTGCGGCTGGAGCTGCCTGAAGCCGGGCGAGCGATGCTCCTTCCCTCTCACAGAGCGAAGCAGAAAGGGTAAATGGATTTGTGCTGCTTTTGTGCTACGGGGCGAGTCCTTCACCCGAGCAGTGAGCGCTGTGAGCTGGGGCTTGGCACGCAGGCTCTGGGGCTTTGCCTCTGGGTCTCAGGCTCTCTTCTCCCGAGGCTTGATGAAACTCCTGGCTCTCGGAGCAGATGTAGGAGCAGAGGGTCTCTTTCCTCTCCGGACTGACCGCCAGGCTGCAGCTGGAATAAAAACAATAGCTTCAAGCTGCCAGGGGCAGTGGTGGGGAGAGGAGGACAAGGCACCCAGTTTCATGCTTTATTCGCACTGCAGGCTTTCATAAAGGCAGCGTAAATCATGCAGGGCAGCCGTGGGCTCCACAGACAGCATCGTTCAGGCTCTCAGACACATTGATCTGTGTGCTGGAAACTGAGCCTGACCCCTTTGCCCTAACCAGGCTGTGGGGAGAGGCCTGCCAGGTGAGGCTGCTGAGATGCTGCACTGCATATCAACTCTCCTCCACCTTTGCAGAGCGCTGCCTGCCTCCCCTGTGTACTAACCCATTTTTTCCCCCCAGTATTTTGTGCTCCATCATTGTTATGGTAAGGTTTGCACAACACAACGTGTTTTTGCCTCCAGTTGATTTTCTCTGATTAGCCCATTTTTCCTCTTGCCCTCATTCTGTTTTTTCCTGCAGTATGCGAACGCCGTTTGCTGAGAAACTGTGTCAGCCTTCCTCTAATTAAGAGTCTGGCAGGAGCCAGCGCAACAGTAATTTTGGAGATGACGCTTCCAGTTTGGAGCTGACAGTGAGCTGAGGTGCTGCAGCAGGGGCTCGTGCTGGGGATGCGGGAATGTTCTCCAGCTGAGCAGGACAGGGGGACCCACGAGGAGCCTGGTGCAGGATCAGTGAGTACCCTGGGTGCATCTCAGCTTGGGTGTTTAAACTGTGTCCTCTCAAAAAGCAGCTGCAGGAATGGTTAAATCTGTGGTTATGTCATAGGTTTAGCCCTTTGTGAGGGAGTCTGTGTGTATGTGTGTGTAAAGGACAGGAATAAATTGCAGTGGCCCTAAGTTGACTGCATCTCTCTGAAATACCTGTAATGTTGGCAAGTAAGATGGAGTGCTCAGCAATCAAATGGCCTGAAAAAGGGCAAATAAGGAGAAGCCATTCAATGGTGCTCTGTAATATGGCTTCAGACTCCGTAGTTCTTTTATTAGCAGGAAAGCTCAAAGCAAACAAAAGGAGACAGGAGCTGGGGATTTGCTTGCCTCAGGATGTTGTGGATGCTAAAAGCTTAGAGGTTCAAAGAGCATTTTGCGGCAGAAAAATGCAGTGGGGGTCTATGAAATGAAAGCAGCTCTCCCTGGCTGAGAAAGCTTCAGGCTGCTGATCCCTGGAGGGTGGAGCGTGTGCTGGGAAGGTATCCCAGATGTCTGTCCTGTTCCTTCACCCCGTGCAAGGTGCTAGGATTTGGTCCAGTGTGGTGTTACTGCCTGTATGCTTTACGTGAACAGCTGAGGGATTTCATGTAATCTCATGGTTTCCAAACTGTCTGTCGTGCCCACTGTTGTGTCTCCCCATCCATTCCTGAGACAGAAGTTGTTGTTGAAGGTGGTGCCAGCCCTTGCTCTAAAGGAGTCTGGAGAGGTGTATGGGGTCAAATGTTTCATTTGGCTGAAGAAAACTCAGTGTCATTTTTTGATCTTTCTAATGACCCTGTGAGTGAGACTAGGAAAACGAGTTGTGTGGTTCAGGAGCTCCAGCAGAACACAGCCAACCACATGCCAGAGCTGACCTCCTTCCTCTCCCCTCCCACCCCATCCATAGATGTTTGCAGCTAGGGAGAAGTACAACTAAGAGCAGATGAGGAGATTTAAAAAAACCAATCCTTCCTATGTGGCACCTCTAGAGCACAATTCAGCATTTTCCCTCTCTACTTGCTGTGTCAGGTTTGCCTCTTGGGGGCAACCTCACCCCGCTCCGGCTGAGACCAAAGGGCATTTAAGTGCTTGAGGGGCGATGACTCACTGCGCATCTCTCTCTGCCTTTGCGTTATCTGATCATTTTTAGCAATCGAGGTCATTATTTGCTGAAAGGATTTCAGGATTTAAGCTGTCGAGTCTGACTGTTGGTGGCTTTTCAGAAATGATGCAATTGGCTCTTGAAGGTCCCTTTCCAGGCTTGGAGTCCTTCAAAGTTTTTTTGTGCCTTGATGTCCTTCAGAGAGAGGAGGGTAGCATGGAAGGACGTGTGTTTTGTGGTTCTGGTTTAACGGGCAGAGCATAAATCTCTGCGAGGAAGATTTACAGTGTTCTCTTGGTTTTTTTGCCTGGGTTGGCTTGGACTGTCACTAAGCCTATAAGATGGTGCTGCAGACACTGACTTGTCATAGGGGAGAGAACAAAATTACTGCTCCAGCTCCATTTCAGCCCCGAGTCCCTGAGCAAGCGTCTCGTACAAACATCATCCACAAAAAACCATTTGCATTTATTTAAAGGGCGTTGAGGTATATGATGGAATAAAGGAAGTATTATTCATGCTTCGTGCCGTGGTTCCTAATGGTACTTTATGCGCTGATATGACCTACAAAGCTTGTTGTTTTGTGCCTGCAGTGCTCTGATGTTCTTCCTGTCCTGAGGGTCAGAAATGACAAGAATAAACTATTGTGATGAGTGTCTTGCAAATCCCTGGTGCCTCTCCTTGGAAGTGTCCTTGCCAGGGCACAGCTCAGTGACCTTGCTGGCACAGGCAGCAGTGGGGCAGCGTCCTTGTCCGGCCCAAAGGAGCGAACAGAGAGGCATTTCTGTGAGACGTGAGGGCAAATCCATTTATCCATATTCGTGTTTCACCTTCTCCCCAAAGCGCCGGGATGCAGCTTGGGCTGGGCAGGGGGCTTGGCCCAAGCTGAATGCACGCAGGAAAATACCAGGGAGAAGGCTGGAGTAAGTGAGGTTAGACCCCAAAGCACAGGGACTACTCCAAGAGGGGTGCAGGATCCTGCAGCCTGTGTCTGCCCAGTGAAGGACTGAGTCAGCCCTGCTGGGGCAGCAGCTCCTGGCTCCAGCCAGCCTGGGCACTTGGACAGCAGCAACCACGGAGCTCATTAACCCAGCCCTCCGGCACTCGCTCTGCTGGCCTTGACACTGTCCTTCTTAATAGTTCCTCTTCTTTCCCTTTTTTTTTTTTTCTTTTAATAAAGGTAAATTAGCTATATGGATATGCAGGAACATGAATCAAAGGAATTCAGCTGACTCTTGAATGAACCTTTCGTACAGAGATGTGCTAAAAAGCACCAGGACGTGATGGATGCAGCCTGCTCAGAAAACACCTAAGGACAAAAACTGCTTGTAAGGCATCTCACTGCAGCCTCCAAAAATCTGATTATGTAGGGGGAGAAAAAAAAATCAGGTTTTGGAATACATTAACTCAGTTGAACAGCACAGAGAGAAGGTACCAGCAAGAAGCAAATCAATTCCTGAAGGCTGCTGGGAAATTTCACTGAAATGGAGCTTCAGAGTAAGGCTGGCTACACTTAGAGGAGTTATGTTTCACCTGAAATATTTAACACTGGGCATTTGAAATGCTCTGCATGTCCAAAGAGCCCACCAAAAATATGCTTACAAGGAGATTTTGGAGGAACCCTGGGCTCATGCCATGCTGTTGATTTGTGAACCCAGATATTCAGGTTGTTCGGTTTTGTTAGGATTTTGTTGGGTTTTTTTAAAGAAAAGCATGGGAAGGATAAGTCTCTGGCCTCCATCACAGGGAAGCAAAAATTACCATGTAATGAATGCTGGTCTGCTTTTGGGACACGTGCTGACAGATCTGTTGTTAGGAGGGAGATGTTTCCATAGCAAAACCATCATCCTAAATGGCACTGTAATGCAGCAGAGATGCTGTGGTGGCCCCGGGGACCATCTTCCCGGACCATTCTGAGCATCCTTCCAGGGAATACGGGAGAGTGATGGCAGGGGGGATCAGAGCAGCTCATGGTGATGCTCCCCACAGCAACAGGGCTCTGCTGGTGAGGCTGTCAGCTCAGCGTTTTTCAGTCCTTTCTGACTTTAAAAGAAAACTACAACAAAAGGCAAGCTTGAAATAGCTCATTTTATCTCAGCAGACAAACAACTTGCTTTGAGCATCATTGTCACTCAGGCTAAATTACTTTTAGATGTTTTTAATGACTGGGTAACATTTTTCAGCTGTCCATTCTGCAGCACCCTGCTGAGGGACAGTCCATCTGTAAAGACCAAGGACTCCAATATTGTGGTTGTTCTTCCTGACATTCATTTGGCTTTATTATTTGATACGTGATTCCCTGTGGCAGAGATGTTTTCAGCTAAATTTACAGCTACAAGCTCTTTTCTTTGCGTAAAGGAGATCTGCTTCCAAAAGGGCTGGAAGGCTGGTTATGCATGTTCCAGTGGAAGGTCAGGGATGTAGAAGAGAAACTCTGGG
Organism: Corvus cornix cornix; assembly: GCF_000738735.6. NCBI lineage: Eukaryota > Metazoa > Chordata > Aves > Passeriformes > Corvidae > Corvus > Corvus cornix. The sequence continues at coordinate 13,009,537 of NC_046336.1, forward strand.
AGATTGAAGGTGACAGTTCAAATGCCGTCTGCACTGAGGGTGACATTCCCATTGGGCTGGAGGGATTTTAACCCATCATTTGTTACCTCTACCTTTCACTTCACTTGTGATGCACAGCACAGAGAGCTGTGACTTGCAAAATGATCCCACTGGGGATGTGGTTTGTGACATCAGCCACGCAGGTCTCTCGAATCCCTCTTTCCAAGGCGGGTGCAGCTTTTGCATTCGTTTCTAAAGGCAACTTCTGAGCCACTCGCCTTCGCCATCTCTGGGTTTTGCAGCGTTTCTGGGAGGTTGTATTTTTAAATCCTAGCTCATAAATTCTGGAAGCTACTTTCCTTCCCCACCCCCTCGTCCCTATCAAAGTGTCAGAGCTGAAGAAAAACTGTGAGAGTGATGGATGTGCCCGGCTCTGCTTGCCAGGGCTCTGCTGTGTGTGGGGTGTTATTTTCTGCGCTGCTGGTGTTGTTTCTTCTTTGGTGGCAGAGACGGCAGTGTAGGGGTTTGGTGCCTGGGAAGGAGGGGTAGGATGCCCGCAGGTCATCCAAGCATTGAGCTGGAGGAGGCAGGGCTGGGAGAGAGGTTGCTTGGGCACAGGGACAAGGCCAAGAGGTGAAGCTGTGGGGACATGGATCCTGTCTGGTGGCTTGGCCCAGAGGGTGGATGCTGGTGGCCATAACACCTTCCTGGCTTTCGCTCTGGGGGCTGCAGGTTGGCTCACCCAAAAGGGCAGCTTTTAAAAGGCACCAGTCTTATCCCAGCCCTCATGCACTCCCAGGTATTTGTGTTGCTGCTCTAGGCAGTGTGTGGCAGGGACCTGACCTGCCGTGCAGGGGAAAACACAGGGGCCTGTGCCCCACTGCAGAAACAGAGAGAGACACCCCTGTGCCCCCTGGCCAGGCTGGAGCCTGCCTGCTTTTACTGGGAGCAGCTGGGATGATGATGGGCAGAGGGGTTGCCAATGTCCAGCCCAGCCAGTCACTTCTCCTGGAGCTATGCCTCTGTCTCTTCCCTGCCTGCACCCACTTTTGTCCTGCTCCTCCCTCAGAGCTGGGACAAAACCCCACACTGAGCCCCAAAACTCCATTCCCTAATGGAATTCCCAGTGGCTGCTGGCGTTTTCCCCCCATGCTGCAGGAGCATCCCGAAGCAGCTCTGCCTGGTTGAAAGGCAGGTCAGGACCCTGCCCTGCCGCAGTCTCACCAGCCCTTCCCTGAGGGCACGCTGCCGACAGATCCTGAGCCAGGGAGATGCTTTCCGCTGGCTTAGAGAGGTTTGCAGACAAGCAAACCAAACCCTGCCAGCTCCCTGTGTGAGCGCCTGTCCTCCGTGAACTCCCGTGCGTCTCTTGCAGCCGGGCTTGTGGGAACGGATCGGAGGCTGCTGTGACTCAGCGGCTTCTCCCTTGAGAAAATCTGCCCTGGCACGGTGCTTGGCTCTGCGGCTGGGGCTGCCGGCACCTGGCAGCCCTCATCAACAAATGGCCTTGGGCAAAACATCCCAATTTCCCCTGCCAAACATTTATGGGAGGAGAAATGCAGCATGTGATCTTGCAGGAAGTCGAGGCAGCAGCTCTGTGCTATACTGAGCTGGGGAGAAAAGTCCCATCCCTCCCTCCGTGAAGCTGAGCCTTGGGCTGGAGGGGCTGCAGCACGGGCTGGCTCTTCCGGTCTGCCCCTGCCTTTTTCCATCTCCTTATAACTTTCTCAGACAAATTCTTCTGCAATTGTAATTTTCCCCGCTGGCTCTCAGCCTGAAGAAACAGTGGTTTGGAAAGTTTGCTCAATGACTTGAAGGGAAGAGGCTCCTAAGCCTTTCATGCTCTGTGCCCTCTGGAACATCTTTTTTCCCGGGGCTAATCTGTGGAGCATCACGCTTGGCTTGACGAGTCCATGACGCTCTCAAGAAACAAAGCCAAGCCTGGTGAGTGTGTACTCAGCTGCTGGGAAGCCCCAGGTGCTGCTGTCAGAGTCCAGGCAGCACCATCGGGTCTTTTCCGTTCCTCTGCTTCACACAGCTCTGCGGGCCTGGAATCTGGGCAGACCGCTCCTGTGGTGGGCAAAGGAGACTGCTGAGAGGGTGGGCACTGGAGCACTGAGACTCACCCCGTGGTGTGGGGCTGGTGTGCTCCCCACTGGGCTTTTTATCCATGGAGGCAGGTAAAGCAGCAGTGCAGGTCTCACAGTGTAGTTGAGGGACGGAGGGGCCTGGAGAAAGGCTGTTTTGCTTGTTGCTTTCTCACGTCAAAAGGGGAAAGTACCCGTTTTTCTGCTGGTGGTTTTGACTCTGTAACATGCCTCTCGCCACGGTGCAGGCTGGCACAGCCTTAGCCTGAGTTTCACAATTCTTTTGTGGGTTTCATAAATTCCCAGCTGCTGGAGCACCATGATTTTGTAACTCCTAGCTGGCTTTTAAACCAGTCCAGAGAGGAGCTTGAAACTGTTGGGATGCCTGCTGCCTCTTGGATCACAGAGGCTGGCAAACCAAATCCCAGATCTGGAGTTTTATCTCACTTTTCCTGCTTGGGGCAAGGGAAAGGCAGGCTGCAGGTACTGTTGAGCAGAGGCCAGGCCTGCCTTAGGAAGCAGTTTCCTACCAAAGGCTGGGGATCCTGATCAACCACATGGGTTTGATAGGCACTGATGCCCTGTTAGTGCTGCAATCCCAAAACAGAGCCCTTTGTGACAGGCTGCTCCCATGGTGTGCACCCTGCCAGTGTATTTCTGATTTAATCCTGGCTGCTATTTGATCCTGCTAAGCTGTATTTCCACATCTATGATCCATAATGAAATCCTCTGTCTGACCAAACCTGGTTCCCAGTGGTGAGAGACGGGACATACAGCAGTGGGGAGTGTGGGGGTCTCCTGACCATCACCCTGGACACCCCCATGCATGCGACCTCCACTAAGGTCTTGGCTGTGCAGGATAAACCTGAGAGGGGGCAAGAGGGCTGGAGCCTGGGGACTGGCATATTTTGGGACTGCAGGCAGGTTGAGGGTCCCTCGGGGTCCAGGGTGACAATTGGTGCCGAGCTACAACCAAGCCAGACAATGGTTCATCCCCAGCAGACCTTGAGGCACTTGAGGCAGAGCAATGTCAGGCATTAAGCACCTTAAATCATGTCACTGTGTGCTCTGACAGGATCCCCATGTCCCCCCAGGAAGGCTGCAGGCTGGCGGTGGCTGGGGAAGTGTCTCTGGCAGGGAGCACCCGGCAGCACTGCCGCCCCGGGCGCTGAGCTGCAACCTGAGTGCATGCAGGTCGCCGTCTCCCAGGCTTGGGGCGAGCACAGCACGTGTGCTGGGAGAGCTGATCCGCGCTAATCCCATCAATATTTCACGGTGTCGTGGCCCTGTTACAATTCCTCGCATCATTTGGGATGCTGGCTAGGATGGGGTTGTGGTGCCAAGTGAAACATGAGAGCTGCCATGGCTTTGCCCTGTCTCCCTGGGCATCTGAGGGGTGAAAGGGACTGTCTGTGAGCTTTTCTTCTCACTGCCATGGGTAGAGTTGTGTGGCAGAGACGGGTGAACCCAAAAATGCCGTCTGAGTGTCGGCATCTGCCTGGTTTTGCCATGTGCTGGAGCGGTGGGGCTGTGCTGTGCTGGGCAGCTGGCCCATGTACGGATGGGGCTGTGACGTGGCAGAGCCTGCTCTACCTGGTCCTCTCTCTGTGGGACACAGTGTGTAAGTGAAACAAGAAGAAATTAAACAGTAACCAATCTCTGGGCTGGTGATGAGGGCACAAAAGCATTTCCTTGTCCTAAAGGCTGTTTGGAGTAACAGGGAGAGAGCGTCACAGATAAAGTCTTGCATGGTTTTGGGGAGATGGGTTTCCCAAGGCACCATGTCATGACTCAAAGGCTGCCCTGCTCTGAGCTGGCCCCCGGGATAGGGGTTGTAGGGCTGTAAGTCCTGTGAGGAGCAAATTATGAAGCTGGGGTTGTTTAACCTGGAGAAAATGACTTTCTGGAGACCTTATCGCTCTCTACAACTGCCTGAAAGGAGGTTGTAGCAAGGTGAGGATCAGTCTCTTCTCCCAAGTAACAAGTGATAGGACAAGAGGATTGGCCTCAAGCTGCACCAGGGGAGGTTCAAGTTGGACATGATGAAGAATTTATTCTCTGTATGTGTGGTCAAGTATTGGAATGGATTGCCCAGGGAAGTGGTGGGGTCACCACCCCTGAAGATATTCAAGAAATGACTGGACATGGCACTTAGTGTTGTTGTTTTCTTGACCAGGTGTTGTTTGGTCAAAGGTTGGACTCAATGATCTCAGAGATCACTTCCAACCTTAATGATTCTATGATTCTAGATCTGCCCCAATAGGAAATTCCCCTTCCAGCGCCTTCCTGGCTCTGGGCTAGGGTTGAAGCAGCAGCCAGACCTCCCTGTTTGGCAGAACCGATCTGCGGATAAGAGGGATGCAGGAGAGGGTTGGGTCTGTTTGGGCTCCCACTGCCTGGAACCCGCTCTGACTCTTGGGAAAGCCATGCAAAGAAGAGGAAGGCCCTGGCCTTCAACCTCGTGGAGCCCTAAATTCCTTCAGTTAATCTCATGGGGGCAGCAGAGCAGGCAAAGCTCTGAAAATAGATCTGTTTCCAGCTGCCAATGACTCGTGTTAATTAATTAAAGCCTCGCAAGCTCGGGCCTGTAAAAGCGCAGTGCTGGTCGCGCCAGGCTCAGCTTGCTCTGCACTCACGCACTAATTATCCTACTGCAAGGCCAGCAGCTAACGAAGCTCCAATTTGTGCTTGGTTCGGCTTCCAGCCATGTGGGAGGCAGGGAGTGCTGTTGCAGGATGGGATGGGCACAGTGCCCTGGATAAGGGGGAGCTTTGGGCAGCCCTGTCTCAGCCCTGGCACCCCCTTCCCCAGTGCTCTCCCCATAACTGGCCCCACAGCCTCCAGCTGTGCCTCTGGTAAGGTAGGGAATGGGGTTTGGAGGGGATGTGGAGGACCAGCTGCCTTGCAGCACCTGAAGCCCCCATACCTGGGTAAGACAGGCTGGCCAAGAACATCCCTGCCTCACCATCCCTGCCAGGCTCCCAGCGTGTGGGCATCCTGCTTCCGCAGACTGGGCAGAGGGGCGAGGCAAAGCGAGGTGTGGAGGAGACACTGGGGTTTTGCCCAAGGAGAGGAGGAAATGGCAATTATCCTCGGGAGCACAGAGGAGGTGAGGGCAGGGAGGCAGGGAGTGCTCGAGGAGGGGGTGGGTCGTGTCTCTGTTCTGAGAGTGGGGACATGGAACGGGTTTTGGGATATCATGCTGGGAGAGGGGGTGGTGGCTGCTTGGTGAGTGTGTGCAAGGGTGACAGAGACACCTGTCATCAGGAGCACCCAGATGGGTCCCTCCTCAGCTGAGACCCACCAGTGGGTGAGGACTGGGGGGATTCAAACCTGTGTTACCTTCCCTCCCACCCGCAGTGTTTGTAGGAGGCAGGATCCTGGCAGACAGAGGCCTTGAGAACGGCACGTTAGTAAGGCTCCCCATGGGAGCACCCTGGCCCTGACACCTTTACTGACCCTAAAGGTCCAAAAGGTGGTGGAATCTCAAGTGGGGGCTGACCCTCATCCCCAGACAATGCTCAGCAACTGCAGAAGAACCTGCTCAACCCTATGCCCTGCTGTGGGTCTGGCTCCAGGTCTGCAGGGTCTGGGGTTGGGGTGGGCTTTGTCCCCTTCCCAGGGACCTCACCCCTTGGAGGGGTTGGTGTGGAGTGGAGGGGGTGAGCTGGCATCCAGAGGTGATGGTGCTGGGACTGGGCAGCACATGGCTTTGTAACGGTGGGCTGGCAGCACCCGGCCACCCTGCCAGCTCTGAGAGAGCTGTAATCCAGCATATGCAGGTACAGCATTTCCCCACCTCCTGCTCCAGCTGATTTCCAACTGCCCTAGATCCAACCTGCTGATTACACGCAGTGTTGGCTCAGAGTTTTGCTTTCGGGAGGCTTGCTGCTGCTGCTATGAGGAGTGAGGAAGGAGGGTTGGCCAGGTGCTGGAGGCTTACGAAAGGAAAGCAAACACAGGCCTGGACCTGGCAGCTCCTGCACATGGGGAGGAGCTGCAGAAGCCACCCAGGATAAAAAGGCTCCACACAGGGCCCCGGAGAAACCATTACCTGCCTGTGTTTCCAAACAACCTTCTGCCATGCGTGAATGGCAAGACATCCTGAGAGCAGAGAGAAGATGGGGCATGCTGCCTGTCTCAGGCATGCAGTGCAGGGTGCTGGGCTGACTTTGGGGAGCAAGAAACCTTAGTGAGCACCCTGGCATTGGCTGGGGGCTGTACTGTGCTGACACCGGTGGCTCTGACTGGGGGCTGTGGCATAATGGCACTGGTAGCATGTGGTTGCAGTGTTGGCAGAGCAGGATGACGCTTATCCGTGTTCCATCACGCTTTTGCATAGTCACAAGTCCACGATACCGGCCCTTTGCCTCCCTGACTTTGCAAAGGGCGTTCACACGGGCCTTTTGGGGGCCGCATCACCCAAGCCTCCTGGGCTGAGTGAGCCCCCGGCCCACCGCATGTGTTGAGGGCCGACGGGGAGCTGCACGGCAGCGTCCCGTCCCTGCCTGCCGCGACTCTGCCGAGGGACATGCTGCCACCTGCTTCCACGCAGCGCAGGCAGGGCCGGCCCTGCTCCGCTCCCCTCCGTCTCCTCCTCGTCGCGGCCCCACGCCGGCGGCCGCTGGCTGCGGGCCGGGCTCGGCGGCCCCCGCGCTGCCGGCAGGGGGCGGAGCGGGGCTCGGCTCGGTCCGGCACGGCACGGCACGGCACGGCACGGCACGGCACGGCACGGCACGGCGCGGTGCGGCCGCGCACAGCCGGGCTGCGCTGCCGAGCCGAGCTGAACCGAGCCCTGTCGTGCTGAACCGAGCCCTGTCGTGCCGAGCCGCCGTGCCGAGCCGTACCCTGCCCTCCCCTTCTGCGCCAGCGCACCGCACCAGGCAGGTACCGAGGGGACGCGAGCAGCGCCAGCCGGGGCGGGTGCGGGTCCGCAGGCCAGGGGGGTGCTGGGTTCGGGCGCCGCGTCCGCAGGCAGGATCCGGGAAGCTGGGTCGTGCGGCTGGGTGTGGGTGCTGCAAGCACACGGCCGGGGCTGAGGCTGAGCGCTCAGCCCACGGGCAGGATCTGGAGTGCTGGGTGCGGGTGTTGAATCGCTTGGTAGGTCCTGGGGTGCTGGATCAGGGTCGGGTCTGGGTCTGCAGGCAGGGTTTGTGGTGCTGGATCCCAGGTGCTGAGTCTGTAGGGAGGATTAGGGGTGCTGGATCCTGGTGCTGAATCCACAGGCAGGGTTGGGGGTGTTGGATCTGGAGTGCCGGGTCTTGGTCCGGTTCCACAAGCAGGATTTGGAATGCTGGTTTTGTGTGCTCGGCTGCTGGATCCGGGTGCTAAGTCCACAGCAGGATCTGGGGTGCTGGGTGTGGGTGCTGCTCACGGGAAGGGTCCAGAGACAGAGGAGCAGAGCTCTGACCTGCTGTGGTTGAAATCCAGGGAATAATGCGTTGGGAGAAACAAGAGGGGAGAGCCTTGGAAGCAGGGTGGGGAGGGGTTCAGGGTAGGTCTGATGCAGGTGAGGATGTGGGGACGATGAGCCGGAGGGGGAGGTGGGATATGCTGGATCTGGTGGCAATGCAGGAGCACTTGGGGGACAGGTTTGGGGCGTGGGGTGAGATGGGTCTGGGGGACCTGGGTAGGAGTGGTGGGGGAATATGCTGGGGGTGTAAGGGAACATGATGGTAGGAATTGCAGACAGACAGAGCACCAGCTCTGGGCAGGGAGGGCTGGATACAGCCCTTTCCTTCCCCAGCAGGCTGGGGGGGATCAGGGGTCTGCAGGGATGAGAACTGCTGGGGGTGTTTGGGAAGGCTGAGCATTACCTGGGGTCAGCTGCTGTTTCAGATGGCTGGGATGAGGTACTAAACCGATGCAGGTGGTGCAGTACAATCCCTGCCCCCCTCTCCTTCCCTTTGGAAATCAGGGGGTGGTCATGGAATGTGGCTTGTCTGAGCCCTGACTCGTCGAGATTCATCTCCTTGGGATGCATTGCTGTGGGGGCTGCAGATGCCCCCCAGGCAAAGCAGACCAGCCTGTGCTGGGGCTTCTCTGCATCTTTGTGCCAATCCAAAGGTAGAAAGTACCTGAAGCACTGGAATTTGGGGCTCTCTTTGCTCTCTCCATTATTGCCCAGGTGGGCTAGTGACTTGTGCCTGGCCTTTAAACCAAGAGCGTGAAGTGGGAGGGGGAACCATGAAAAGGCTCGTCTAGTGCCAAGAAAAATAGTCTCCAAAGACAAAGAGGCTTCCCAAAATGGATGAGGAGTGCAGTTCTGCTCAGATGCAGGGAAATTATTAGTAAGAACAGCGGCATTTTTGGTGCTAGTTGGCCTGCCACTGCGGGCTCCAGCTGCTTTGCCTCCCTCTGCGGCAGGTGCAGGTTGGGGCCCCCCCACCTGAACCCCAAACCTGGGCGGGATGACCACGGCAGCCGCAGATGCTTCGTGTGTGCCCTGCAGGACAGGTCTGTGCCTCATCTCGGTTTGGCCAGGCTTGCTCTGCCCAGAGGGTGAGGGGCAGGGAGCTGCCCCCCAGCAGGAGAGATTCCTATCAGGATTTTGTTTTTGTGTTGCAACCTGAGGGGGAAAAAAATCCCCAAATCCCAATTGCCCTTTCAGTTCCGGCAGATGAGGCTTTGTTTCCCCCCCCTGCCTCTTCCAGCATCTATTTGAACCTTTCACCACTTTACCCACCAGGAATGCAGCAGGTTTGCTGGAGCTGGGAGGTTTATTCAGCAAATCTGGCAGGTCATGTGCCGGGAAAAAGCATCCAGGTGTGCTTAGCCAGACTGGCGTGGGGGGCAGAGTGGGGGGCTCTGCCGGCACCCCGTGCAGGAGGGCAGTGGTGGGTGCAGTGGAGATGTGGTGCCAGCCTTGCCTGGCCGCGTGTGGGGAATTTCCCTGCACTTGCCCGCCGGCTCTGCTTGGCATCTTGACGAGACTTGTTGGGAAGCAGCTCATGTGATGGGTGGTTTTGTGAGAGGGGGCCTGTCCTGGGGACCTGCTGCCTCTCGGAGGGGAGGGGTGATGCCCCCAGACTTTTTTACGCACTTCGCTCCCTCCCTCCCTCCCCTCCCCCCCTGCCCCCCCCCGACAGTGGTGCTGCGTGGGTGCCTGTTCCTGTTCAAAGGTAGAGCTCCCTACTTGGCTGGTGCTTCAGGAGGAAGTGCTGCCATCTCCGTCCCTCCCTGGCTGGCTGTGCCACCAGCTCCTCGTGGTTTACAAGCATGAGGGCTTTGCCGTAGCAAGGTCATCACCAAACCTACCCCCTCCTTCCTCCTGGGGCCTGAGGTCTGCTGTCCAGAGATGAAGGAGGCCGAGGGTTTGAGGCACCAGGTAACTAACCGGTGTGGGGGCCGGGATGCAGCTTCGTGATTCAGGGTGTGCTCTGGGTTCTGCTTTTCTTGTTGCTTAAAAGCTCCCTCCAGGTACAATCCCACCTCCGTTACCTGTTGGAGGGCGACTGTTTGCCTGTTGCAAAGCCCGGCCCATGTAAATAATGTGGGGATCTGATTTTGGGGCAGCAAAGCTGGCGGTATGCAAACAACTGTGGGAAAGGCAAGATGTTACTGCTTTGTGCTGTGCAGTTTTGAATGCAAAGTGGAATATCAAAATTGGGTTTGACCCTAAACTGAAGCTTTGTTGGAGGGAAAGCAAAGGAAACAAGATGTTGAAGCTGGAAGCCCTAAAACTGCTCCCGTCATCTGGTTTTGCAGGACTTTGGAAAAGAAAACAGTTTATCTTTGGAATAAATAAAAGGGAGAGGAACAAGCTTGCAGCAGAAAGCCCCATGTTCACTCCAGACAAGTTGGGTTGTGCTCCACCTCTTGCCCCCGCTTCCAAGGGGGCCCCAGGTTGTGTGAGATTTCTGAGCCTCTTGTTTCCCCTTGGGAAAACCCCGCACCGTCCCGACAGTGGGAACCCCAGGCATTGCCAAGAAACATCTTTGAAACTCAAACCTGGCTTTGGAAAAAAACTGGAAGACAAACCGGCTCTAAACAAACACCCGAGTTAATTCCGTCTTGCATTGTATGAGCCCAGTGAAATGAAACACAGTGCAGCCACAGGGACAGGCAAATGGATTCAGATGCTTTACAAAACCCTGAAATCTGCTGGCTTTGAGATGTCCTTTTACATTTAGGGTTGGGATTTTTTTTCTCATTTTCTTTCTAATTGTTCCTGGGAATTTAATTCTACAATTATGTTGCTGCTTCTGCTGAGGAGACAATGTGCTTCAGCCACAAAGCCTTTGAAGGCTGGATTGCAGATCACATCTAGTGCTGAGCCACTTGGATCCAGACGCCCCCTTGCTGGGAGAATTTGCTGTGATGTGGAGGGCTGTCTGTCTGTTCGTTTGTCCAGGCTGCCGAGGGGCTGCCGGCCAGTGGTGAAGCTTGTCATGCGGCAAATGAAGAAAGGATGGAACATGTTGGGGTTTGGAGGTGATGTTGCTAGCACTGAGCCTGCCTCTTCCTCATGATGGAGGAGGTGGGAGCCCCAGGGATCTGCACCCCACATCCCAGGGCTCGATGGCTGCACTCTGCTTCCCCCATGTCCTGAACTGGAGGTGTGAGGGTGAAGTCAGAGCGGGGCCACCGAGTCTCGGCACCATCCGGTTTCACTTCCCGGTTGTTGCATGACTCCCTGCTGTACTCTCAGGTGCTCCCAGGCTGTGGGGTCAACCCAGGGCTGCTGCTGTGGTGTTTCCAAAGGGGACATATGTGCTGTGTGAGAAGGAAGAGCCACAGGGACTGTGTCCTCACTGCTGTCGTGCAAGAGCTAATGGCCTTCAGCAATGAGGAATTGTTCCTGTGAGGGGAGTTTTGCTGCTCTGTCCAGGGATTCTGGGTCTGGGCTGGCTGTGGCATCCCTTGGTGCTCTTGGTCCTACGACTGAGCTGCAAGGGTTTGCCCTTCAGCCTCCCCTCCTGGCACCCTTCCAGGCCAGCTCTGGGCAAGGCCTCTGGATGCAGGCAAGGAACTAACAGATGGTGTTCGTGGGTTTTCCATTAGGGTGGGCAGTGGAGGAGTGATCTGTTCTGCTGTCCTGGACACTGTGCTCTTGCTGTCTGCTTGTGTCGTGTCAGGAGCAGCTGGAGCAGAGCTGTCCCTGTGCCTGGCAGCCATGGCACAGGGCAGAGCAGCTTTCCTTATTTTCTCAGTTGGACTTTTTTGGGTAGGTTTGGATGGGAATGGTTGGAGAGGTCCCATGGGGACTTGGCACTGAGCTCCGTTGCTGCCTGGCAGCCCCTTTGAACCTCCTGCTCCACATCAGACCCGACCTGATGGAGGAGAGGAACGAGTTCTTGTGAGATTAGTGAAAACAGGGAGCTTGGGAGAAGCTAACACACCCTGAGCCCTGCAGCCATGCAGGGGGGACACCGTGTATCCCTGCTCCTTGTGGGGTGGGCAGCATTCCCCACAGGAATGCAGCAGGGGGGTGGCGATCAAGGTGTGGTGCTGGGGGGGCAAATCTGTTGGAAATGGGGCTGTTATTAGTTTTATTGCTGACTGCTCAGCTTGTCTTTTCAGGGATGTTTGGCTCCCTCCAGCACTGGCACCCCTTAAACCGGCCTGCATCCCTGACTGTCCCCGCTCGCTGTTCCATCCATCACTTTGCTACTTTGCGTGTTTTCTCCCCACTGCGATGTTTCTGGGATCAGAGCTGGGTGCTCTCTTCTGGATGTGCTGGGCTCTGCTGGTGGCTGGTGGGGACTGTGCTGTGGGAATTCAGAGTCTGTTCCCATGGCCTGCCACCCGCCTCCCTGGCTCCATGATAGCTGTGCTCTGCATGGGGGCTCTGTGCCCGGAGCAGGGCAGGATATTCTGTGAGAGAAGCTGATGTTGCAGCTCCTCCTCCCCTTCTCTGTGCCCAAATCCCAAATTTGGGTAAAGGAGAAGTACATCTGCTTCCTGAACAGCGGAAGCTCTTGTGTGTGTCTGCTGAAGCACCTCAGGGTCAAGCCTGGTTTTGTTTAAAGAAAGCAACTAAAATAAACCCAGGGAGGGGCTCCCAGGAGGTCACTGTGCTCCTTCTCTCCCTGACCCAGCATGGGTCCCCTCTTCCCGGAGGGCTTTTGACGAGTTTGCATTTTTTTTTCTTGTGCTGTTGACAAAAATTCTGTCTAGTTGAGAAATATCTGTGCAGCAGCACCAGCCCAGTCCCACGGGTCAAATCCTGCCCCTGCAAAAGGGAACAGTGGCTTGTTTTGTGCTGGCCTTTGGGGATGCTGCCACAGGATACCCATGTCCTTGCAGGGCAACCCAGGCATGAGGCCAGGGGCAAGCTCCTCGAACAAATGGATGGACAGGTGGACACTATGGGCTTGGGATGGATCTGATGTTTTATCATTTGCTGGTTGGGCTCTGCAGCAGAAGCAAAGTGCTGGAAGTTCATCAAGGGCTGAATTAAAGTTGCCTGGCAACCTCCATCCTGGCTCCTCTTCCCACATCTCGCAGGATTTCCCACTCAAGGTCTGCCGCCTCCAGGGAAGGGGGGCCCAAAACACATTGCGCTCGCATCCAGGCTGGGGCTAGGCTTGTCTCCCGTCCTTGGGTGGCTCCTTTCCCATAACTTACTGGTTGTTCCCATGCCTGGGAGCCGGGAGCTCTCCCCACCTCATCCCCTGGAGCAGGTGCCTTTCCCCCCACCCGCACCAGGAATGGGTCGGGCTGTTTCGGCTGAACCTGAGGGCAGCTTGAGCCAGTCTCCTGGAGGGTAGAACAGTTCAGTGGCAGTGGGAATGCAAGTGGCTGCAGGGGGATGTGCCAGGCTTGGCCCCAGTGAGTAGAGTGGAATCGGCTGCATGGGGTTTGGAGTGCCTGGGCTGGGCTGCCTTGAAAAAGCAAAGTGCAAATGGTGTCCTCTGGTGCAGTCCCTGATGGGGGTTTTGTTAAGGCTGTTTTGCAACTCCATAACCCAGGTAACACCCTCTGGAAATCCCTGGCTCCCACTGGGCAACCAGCAGTGCTCGCTGGTAGTAGTCTGTGATGCCAAGGGGAGCAGCTCCTGAGAGGAGAAATGTCCAGCAGCCACTCTGGGAGCCTGCTTAGGCTTTACTAGATCTTGGTGAAACAAACAGAAGCTGTCTTGGGAGGGGTGGGATGGGAAAGTGTCTTATCCCACTCCGCAAATCTGTCTTGCCATCCAGAATGGATGCTGGGGGTAAGCTGGAAAAGTGCTGCTCCCACCCACCACTTCCATTCTTTCTCCTGAGTTCCTCTGAAATTAAAAAGCTGGCATAATTTTTAGCTGTGCTGATGAGGAAACATCCATGGGGGTCCATAAGATCCCGTCTGTGGTCTCTCCATATTTGCCAGCCCCACAGACAGCGCAGCTTCCCTGCACTGCAGCTTGCAAATAGCGTGTGCTCCCAGCTTTTGCTGCCTTGTGACTTTGAGGACCATGGGGCAGTGGGAAGGGGCCCCTATGCCCACAGAAAGCCCTGCTGCAGTGGCTGTTGAGGTGTGTGACAGCTTTGGCTGGTTTCTTTGGCTAGTTTCTTTGGCCAGATCCAGGCTGGTGAGACTGTGAAATTCACTCATCAAAAGCTTTTTGCTCCTCCAGAGACGCTGGTCGTGGGGATTTTAAGGAGGTGCCGACTGGGCCAGCCCGTTTGGGTGTGCTGTGTGCTGGCTGCCGGTGGGAGGCTGAGGCCGGCACAGTCATGCTCACACAGCTTCCGTCGTGACCCAGTAAACCCAGTCAGACCTGACCGGGGCTCGCTCGCTCCCCTGCGCGCTCACCCACGCCTGCACGCCTGTGCCGCCCCAGTGCTTTCCTGGCATTCCCCAGGGACCAGAAAACACATCCTGCTGTTGAGAGACGGTACCTGGGTCTGGCTCCATGCTGGGAGCTGTGGCTGAAGCCCATCGGAGCACTGATAGCCAGTGGTAGGAGGGTGGGCTTTTGCCTCTGTGGATGTTACATGTTGTGAGTAGAGCAGCTGGTTCCTGGCTTCGTCCCTCTCGGAGTGTCCGTCAGCCCTGCGGCTGTGTCCTGCCTTCACCGTCCTGCTTCTTCAGCGTTGCCAGCCGACGTGGGAGCTGAGGCTGGATTATCAGGTCCTATGTTGGCCCCCCCGTGCTGGGAAGTAGGTGAGGTGCCAAGGGAGTTGGGAGCTCACTCCTGGGGATGGGGTGGGCTTTCCGAGCAGTTTTTCTCTTAAACTCCTAGTTCCATTGGAGCTGCTGCTGCTTTTCAGCCTCTTCCTCTCCCCTTTTTGTTTCCCTTCCCCAGAGAAAACTCTGATGTTTCCATTCCCAGCTTTTTTCCATTTCTCATTGAAGTGTTGGACTTGTGTAATCCATCTGCCCCTAGCCCCAGTGGTGGGTCCGACAGATCAAGACCTCCTCTGCTTCCTGCCTGAGCCTTTGGCTTCACCCTGAGCTTAGAACTTGCACCCTGACAAGGGGGAAATGATGGGTTTGGGGGTGTTTGCTGTGACTGGAGACCAGGGTATTGACCTGAGGGGAGCCAAGGATGGTTTCAGTTCCTTATTGCTTTTTCTCCCCCACCCTAGGTATGAAAAATAAAAACTAGAAAATAAAAAAAATAGGGAGGCTTGGAACAGGCTTCTCTGAGTAAAATATTAACTGGCTCTTACAGCATAACTGATTAAATGTTCTTTAGGACAAAGTTACATCTGATCTCGGGCAAAGGAGCCTTTGGAAATGGGTGTAGCTGCTTCCCTGGAAAAAGCAGAAGAGCCCAGCCCTGACAGCATGGGAGGCTGCTCCCCCCTGCCCGGCTAGGAACCCTGCACAACTCCCCAGTCTAATTTATTCGTTTGGTTTTCCCCCCTGTGCTGGCTTGGTGCTTACAATGGTTAAATGTTAGCCGGGGCTGGCTCACAGCGCCATGCTGGCCCTGTGATAAGCACCATCCCTGCCGCACTCCCGGCTCCAGTCCCCGGCATGTCGGGAGCCAAGCAGCAGGCAAAGTTCAGGGCTTGTTTGTGCAGGGGAGATAAGGCCAGGACGCCCAGCAGCATGCATGGCTGTTACCCATTTATGAGGGATCATTGTTTGCCTTGTCCTAAGGAGGTTTCTCCCCTGCTCTCCTTTCCCATCTGAGGTAGACCAGCTCTTGTGGCTTATGCATGATTCCAGACTCATGTCCCCATGTGGAGGCTTGGGGAAGGGTCCCTGCAAGTTCCAGAGTGGCCCTGCTCCCACTGGCAGGACAGAGAGCTGTCAGCATAGGGCTGGCCAGGGTGCTTTGGTGCTCTAGGTGTGACCCCACCACTTGCTTTGCCCAAAGCTTGGTGGGTTTGGCTCGTGCTAGACATGGTGTCACCAGAGCAAATACTTTCTTCTTGACCTCCATCTGCACTCAGCTGCCTTGCATTGCTGTGCCATCATTCATGGGCAGACCCTCGGTCTGTACAGGGCTCATCCTGGAAACAGGAGTAACATGGAGGGAGCCTGCTCTGGGATCTGCTCCCCAAGCAGCTCAGCTCTGCAGGCAGCATCCTGCCTGCACCCAGGGTTGGATGCTCTTTGGGTACTCAGTGCTACTCTGGAGCCCGGGGGACAGTGAGGCAGCAGGGAGAAACATCTCCCATCTGCCCCATTCCCGGAATGCTCTGGGGCAGCAGCCAGTGCAGGTGTGAGGTTTGTGTCTGAAACCCCTTGAAGGAAGCAGTACTTTGATGCAAGCTGCAGAACTACGGCTGAATCCACATCCAGCCCCTCACTTCTCCTTTGAAGCCCCAAAGCCCTTTTCACTTTGGTTTTACCTCCCCTCTTCCTGGGACCCGGCAAAGTATTTGCTTCAGGGAAATCGTCTGCAGTGAGCGTGTTTGAGCAGCTTCTCTACAGGGTCAGGTATCTGGTTTATATATATATATTTATAAACCTCTAAGCAAATATATAGGTGCTGGTTACTTACGGGGAGCTCTCCAGCTCAGAGATACCCAGTCATCCTTTTCCTCCTTAGTGCCTGCAAGATGAACTAGTGGCTTTGCTCAGTGCAGCTGGGAAAGGTCGGGGGTTATTTGTGAGGGATCGAATGCATGAAAGTGAGAGCTGAAGTAGATGTGGAGCTTCAAGGCAGCTTGGGATGAAAAGGAAACTGAAATCTCATGGAAAAACACTGGGAGGAAAAAATTGTTTCCGCTGGAAAAGACTTGATGAAGGTGCCAAGCAGTTCCTGTATGGATTTTCCTTCACCTTACCTTGCTACATGTTTGGAGCTTCCTTCCCAATACCTCAATCCTCAGGAGTTTCATCATTTCAGGAGGGGCAAAACTGGGGACAAGTATCTTGCACAGGAGGACATGGTCAGCTGGGCTTTTGGGAAGGGGGAGACCTTGGGCTCCCCAGGACTCCCACTGCTGCCATTCCTGCTGCAGCCGCTCTGGGGAGTGGGTCTTGGGGTACCCCAGTGGGCCAAGAGACCCACAGAGGGGCTTGGCCCTGAGCCCCTTTCTCTGCTTTTGAGGGACAAAAGTGCCTGCTTTTTGAGTGTGAAATGCAGTGGGGGATCAGCTGGCTCTGCTGAAACATATCCTTCAGTCAGGGAGATCTGTAGGAGCAAAAGACTGGGAGCGAATGAGGGATGAATGCAGAGAAAACTTGGAGGAAAATGTACCTCCAAGCTGCTGACCCGAGTGCTCAGCAAGCAACTCACCACTGGGTTGCTGACCCAGGGGGACGCTGCAGAAGGTCACTCTGCTCAAACTCCCCTCCATGCCCTGTGATGGCTGCAGGCTCCATGCCTTGTGCCATGCCTTAGTTTCCCCTTCAGCAAATGAGGGTTTGTTTTTCCCTGAAGCCATCCCTGGTCTGAGGCCGTGCCGGGTCAAGCATCCATGCGTGTATGCAGCTGGCTCCTTCCCAAGCCTGCTTGCTTGTGAGGTGCTGGGACAGCAGGAGTGTCTGACCCAGTGCTCTGTGTTTCAGGAGGGTTTGGTGGCCAGCCCTGTCCCAGAGAGCTGGAGAGCCCGTGCCGAGGATTGGCTGTGCTGGCCCGGCGGCAGCGGCTGAGGCGGCTGCCCTTGCCGAGAGAGCAGGAAGATGAGCGGAGCTCCAGCACATCTCCTGACCACTCTCTTCATGGCGGCAGCAGCCATGGGCTACCCATCACGGCGCTCTGCCACCGACCTGGATGCCACCCCCAGGACAACAGTCACCTTTGATGGTAAGGGGGTGTGGGTCCTGGTGGCAGCATGAGGTTTGGAATTTTGCTGGCACTGTTTTTGGTGCATTGTGACTGCATCTAGTCTTTGCCAACCCCCTGGAGCAGGGGGCTCGGCATGGGAGGGTGGCTACATGGGGGCCTCTGATCCCCTGGGCTCCAGAAATCAGAGCCCACATGCCTGTCTGGTACTGGGTGCCCCAAAGAAGGGAGCATGGCAAAGTCATCTCCCCAAAAGCCGGAGAGGGACAAGGATGTGCAGGGAGACAGCCCTGACCAACCCCTGGCCCTGCCCAGCAGCCCTTGAAGGGTGTCCTAAGCTGGGCCTCACACCTAGGCTGGGATCTTATGGCCCAAATAGTCAGCAGGAAGCTTTCTTCCATGATTTTCTCTAATTGCCACTGGGCTCTTGGTCTCCAGCCTCTGTGGTGTCAGTGAGCCCAGCAGTGTCATTGTCCCTTGGGCATCCACATGACTTCATTGACCTCATTAGTAAGGCTCAACTCAGCAATTGATGGTGGGAGAGTTTCATTAGCAGCTGGGGTGCCCTCTTCTCTCCAGGTGATGCCTCTTTTCTGGGAAAGCGGGGGGGAATCATTTCTTTTCCAGCTCCCTCTGGTGTCCCAAGCCTCATAGAATTTTCACTTCCTGCTGGTCCCTCTGGCCAGGGCTGAGTCCTATGTCATGCTTCTCAGCACCCCAAATTGGATGGTTTCATTGGCTTGGTGGGCAGGAGCACTCAGCCCCCTGCAGAATTGCTCCCCTTGCATGGGAGTTCTGGTTCAGGTTTTTTTATCCTTCCCTTTGGGCTGGCTGGCCTCACTTCAGAGCCAGGGTCACTGGCATGTTTCTGCTTTCTTCAGCAGTTCCCCAAACACCATGGCAGGTCTGTGTCCAGCATGGACACTGCAGCTCCCACCCCTGAGCTGTGCTTTAATTAGCAGAGGGAAATTTCCTCTGTGAGCCTGAGCCCAATTAGTGCTTTTGCCTTCTACCAAACCTCCTCCCTGCCTTTCCTCCTGCTGTACCTGCTGTCACCCAGCACTGTCTGCCTGATAACCTCAGTGAGTGCCATCCCACCCACTTCCAACTCCATTCTCTTGTCTTTTCCCAGTGGCTCACACTGTGCCTGCCCTGGGGTCCCCCTCAGCCCCCTGTTCCCTTTGCAGAGCTGTCGGAAGTCCGGCGCTTCAACGCGCGCACCCTCAACTACAGCACCCTGCTGCTGGAGGACGACCGGGGCATCCTCTACGTGGGCGCCAGGGGAGCCATCTTCGCCCTCAACTCCAGTGACGTGGCCGACGGCTCCCATCGCACGGTGAGCCCGGCCTCTGCCCGCCGACGGCTGGTTGTCCTCTCCTGTGCCACGCTGCCCAATCCCCATCGTGGCCACTCTATCCCTTCAACCTCCAGATGGCTCAACCTCCCCCTCGCCATCTCAGGTCTTGCTTGCAGGTGATGTCTCCAGGTCTGTCCCCAGGTCCCCTGTGGACATCTGGTCCTTCTCCCCAGCGAGGCAGCATGGGGACAGCAGTGGGAGACATCCCCAAGCTCAGCAGTGCCTGCTTCAGGGGCATACCAGCAGAACGAGGGGCAGGGGGGGTCACACTCTTTTGCTGCCCCAGAGAAGGATACCCCAAAATCCTCCAGGCTCCTGCAGTGCTCTGGGATGTCTGCCCACAGGTTGGGGTGTAGGAACACTCTCACCCCAGGCTGCTGGGATGTGTGCAGGGTGCCATCTTGTGCTCTGAGCAACCGTCCCTCCCTAAATAAATAAGGATTTTATCATCTCAGGTGGCTCTGATGAAAGCGGGAGCTTGCAGTGACAGGGGGAACCATGCAGCGATAGGGGTCATGCAGTAGCAGTCTCTCTTCCCCTTGCAGATCCACTGGGAAGCCTCCCCGGAGAAGCAGATGGACTGCCTGCAGAAGGGCAAGAACAACAAGGTAGAGCTGCTGGGTGGGAGCTGGGGAGGGGCTGCCCCTGCTTCTCCCAGCTTGTAACGCCTGCGCTCCCCCTCCGCAGACCGAGTGCTTCAACCACGTGCGGTTCCTGCAGCGGCTGAACAGCACCCACCTCTACGCCTGCGGGACCTACGCCTTCCACCCGCTCTGCGCCGCCATCGTGAGTACGGCTCACCCACAGCTGCCACCTGTCCCCTGCCACCATGTCACCCCACCAGAGGGGTGCAGCCCCTGTCCCACCATGTCAACCCACAGCCCCACTCGCTCTCTGCCCCTCCCTGGCTTGCGGTGGGGGTCAGTGACCCCGAGGCTGGGGTGAGTAGGTTTGAGGGCATGGCCACCATGATGCAGATGCCATAAGTCCCCACCCCAGCACTGGGGTTGGACTCTGACCCCAAAGCGAGAGGGCTGGGGGTGGATCAGCACCATGGGGGACAAACGTGGGCTCAGCAGGATGGGATGCACCAGCCCTGGAGCTGCTCTCCAGTGCCTGCTGTTGCAGAGTCCCCTCCCAGAGCAGGGGCTGCAGAATGGCTGATGGCAGGTGGTATGTATGCCCAGGGAAGGGTGACAGGGCCAGGACTGACTCAGCAGCCCCTCCCCAGGGATTTCCTGTGCCAATCTGGGAGTCTGAACATGGCTGTGACTCATGGCAGTGTCCATGAGCAGCCTTGTTTTACTGGCAGTGGGACTTTGACCCCCTTTTAGTAGCTCCTTGAGTCAATGGAGACTCAACTGCCCTTCGCCCACCTCCCTCCCTGAGATGGGGGGCAAAGGGGCCCCGGGACTACGTCTGCAGTGTGGCCAGGGAGCCCTGGAGAGGCTGTGCCTGTTCCCATGGCTGTGCTGCTGGTCTGGTTTGGCCATCACACACACTGGAAATTGGGTGGAGGAGCTGCCAAGCTGGAAGGGCCCCATCATTTGACATGCTTTGAAGTGCAAACCCCAAAGAAAGTAACTCCTGCCATGACATGGACAGCACCTGGGGGGGACCCAGGCTGGCTGAGCAGCATCTGCCAGCCAAGCACCATCTGGGAATACTTGCTACACTGCTTGGCTCCTGCCCAGTGCCTATGCAATGCCAAACTGGGGTTCCCTTTCCTCCCAGAGCCCTCTACCCGCTCTTGGCTGGGGACTCTGGCTGGCTGTGCGGTTTCTGACCAGCTGGAGGGTGCTGGGGGGAGTTTGTCTTACCTGGACAAGGGCATGGCTGTGGGCATCACTTTGTCCCTGCTAGCAGCCTCTGCAGAGAGCCTGAGGCTGGCAGGCAAGGTGGGTCTGTCCCCTCCTGTCTAACCTGATTCCCTGTCCCCCTCAAGGATGCCAGCAGGTTCGTGTTGCCATCCCACTTTGAGGAAGGCAAGGAGAAGTGCCCATATGACCCTGCCCGTGGCTACACTGGCCTCGTTGTGGGTAAGCAGCACCTCTCCAGGGCTGGTGGGGACATGCGGGATGCCACTGACCATGGCCCCATCACCAGCACCCCTCTGAGGGGTGCCAGCTGGGTGGGTTCCACGTGCAGAGGCCTTAGCAAATCAGGACTTGGTCCTCCCCCTACTCATCTGCCTGGGGCGTGGGGATGCTGGTGGTCTGTGGGGCTGCCCCAGGCTGCAGGGCTATGCTGATGGGCACCTGCCCTGCACAGATGGAGGCTTGTACACGGCAACACGTTATGAGTTTCGGAGCCTCCCTGACATTCGGAGGAACCTGCACCAGCGGCCACTGAAGACAGAGGAGTCCCCACTGCACTGGCTGAATGGTGAGATGTCCCCGTATCATGGGCTGTGGGACACTGTGCATTGCCCTGGAGAGTGTGGAGCAGGTGTGGGGGGTGACTCTGGAGTGCTGTGTAGTTTGCTATGAGAAGGAACTGAAGCAGGGAAGGATTCCCCATTCTGTGTTGGTCTCCAATCACCACCTCTCGTGCCATGTCCCCAGATGCTGAGTTTGTGGCCTCTGTGCTGGTCCGGGAGAGCAAGGACAGCCCAGTGGGTGACGATGACAAAATCTACTACTTCTTCACGGAGCGGGCAGGAGAGGAGACCACATCCTTCTTTGACAAGAGTCAGGTGGCCCGAGTGGCCCGGGTGGCCCGTGTCTGCAAGGTAGGCATGTTCCCAGCCACAGGGAACCAAGCACTGCTCCTCTTGGTGCAGAGGCAGCATGCCTGCACCTGTGGGAAAACTGAGGCACAGGCAGAGGGGAATGAACACCCATCCAGCCTGTGCAGAAATGCTCCCTGCACCCTCCCAGAGCGACTTGGGGGGGAAGAAGATTCTGCAGCGCAAGTGGACGTCCTTCATGAAGGCGCGCCTGGTCTGCTACATCCCCTACTACGAGGTGCTGCGCAGTGTCTGCAGCCTGGACGGGGGCGGCTGGGCCAGCACTGTCTTCTACGCTGCCTTCACACTCTCAGCACAGTGGTGAGTGAGGCAGTGGCCAAAATGATTGGGGCTAAAAGTCTGCAGCACCAGGGGAGCCAGAGATGCTTGAGGGGATGTGCAGGCAGGTGCTGGGCACCCGGGGGTGCATTGGTTGGGAGCACCCATGTATCTGCCCAGGCTTAGGTGAGGTTCTGCCCCTCAGGAGGACCATGGAGGCCTCGGCCGTGTGCCGCTACAACATCTCAGCAGTGCAGCATGCCTTCGAGGGCCCCTACATGGAGTACCAGGACTGGGCTCACAAGTGGTCCCGCTACGACGGTGCAGTGCCTGAGCCCCGGCCTGGCTCCGTGAGTGCCTAGGAGTGCAGAATGGGGGGGGGCACAGGGCAGCCGCCTTCCTCTCTGACCCCCGTTTCCCCTGGGCAGTGCATCACGGACCACTCCCGCAGGAAGGGCTACAACTCCTCGCAGGACCTGCCCAACAGTGTCCTGGACTTTGTCAAGCTGCACCCACTCATGTTTGAGGAGGTGAAGCCAACCGGCGGGGAGCCGCTCCTGGTGAAGAAGAATGTGGCATACAGCCAGATGGCTGTAGACAGGGTGCAGGCCCTGGATGGCCGCTCCTACGATGTGCTCTTCATGGGGACGGGTGAGTGTGGGTTGAGTTTGATAGGCCTCTGCTGGGCAAAGGGCACACCTCACACTCCCTCCTAAACCCCTGCTCTGCTCTCCAGGGGATGGCTGGATCCACAAGGCTGTGGTGGTGAACTCTGGCATCCACATTGTGGAGGAGGTGCAGGTGTTCAGGGACGTGCAGCCTGTGGAGAGCCTGGTGATCTCCAGCATCCAGGTGAGGGGTAGAACAAGTAGGGGGACACCACACACAGGGCATGCTTGTGCTGTGAAGCTGACATTGTGCTGTTTGGGGGACTGGGGGGGTGTGACTCATGGGTCACCCCAGCTCAGGATATGTGCTGGACCCCAGCAGGGTAGCCTGGGGAAACAGACCAGCCTGGCCCCGCACCTCCTTGCCAGCTGCACTCATCAGCACTGACTGGGAGCTGGGGGCCCTTCTCATGCACAGCCATGAAGGGAGAGCTGTGCTGTGGGGCTGGGGGGGTCTCTGGGCACCTTGGGGCACTCCACAGCCCAGCAGCACCATGCCAGATCCATACTGAGCCAGCCCTTTCCCCCTCAGAGGAGCCTGTATGTGGGGGCAGCCAGCGGGATTGTGCAGGTGCCCCTGGCCTCCTGCGCCAGGTACGCCTCCTGCTACGACTGCATCCTCGCCCGGGACCCCTACTGTGCCTGGGATGGCAGGGCCTGCCGCGCCATCGCCTCCACGGACAGGTAGGGATGCATTGCCCGTCCCCAGCCGGGTCCCCATGAACCTTCCACTTGCCCCATCCCATGCCGTTTCATGTCACCTCGTGGCACAGTCACCCCAGAGCCAACCCCAAAGGCCTGGCATCTGACAGTGTGTCTCCTGGTGGCTGTGACCCCTGTAAGGGTTGGCTCAGCCAAAGCTCTATGGCTGAGCCCCCCATGCCTTGCAGAATAGGGCTGGTGCAGGACATTCAAAGTGGCAACAAGGGATGCCGGAGCAGCTCTGGACGGGGTGAGTCTCTGCTGCCCCTCAGAACCGTGGGGATGCTGGTGTCCAGCATCCCTTAGAGTGGCTGAGAGAGGTGTAAGGCAGTGCGTGTCCCCACAGGCTCCCTGCTGTGGAAGAACCGGACAGTGCTGCAGGGGGACGACGTGCTGCTGCCCTGCGACCAGCGCTCCAACCTAGCCCGAGCTGTGTGGCTGCTGAACGGCAGCGAAGTGCTGGGCACGGGGCAAGACCGGCTGCGCGTGGGGGTGGATGGGCTGCTGGTGACGGACACGCTGCCCCAGCACAGCGGCGAGTACCGCTGCTACGGGAGGAGCAGGGTCTCCGGACACTGCTGGCTGCCTACAGCCTCACCGTACTGCCCGAGCTGCCCCGCAGCCCTACAGCTGTGCCGTCGCCCCATGCTGCCAGCCAGGCGACCAACGACATGAAGGTGGCTTACATCTCTGCCATCGTCACCTTGGTGGTGCTCTGCACCGTGCTCAGCACCATCCTCCTGTACATGTCCTGCCTGGAGAAGCGCAAGGGCAAGTACGTGCTAGGGGAGCCACGGCCAGCCAGCGTGGAGCTGCAGACCGTCTCAGCCAACTGCCTGCGCAAGGGCCACCGGGAGGAGGAGGAAGAGGAAGAGCTCACCTACCCCGATGGCTGCCTGCGGATCATCCCTGGCGAGGCACCCACGGCTGCCACCTCCCCAGTCAAGGAGCTGCCAGTTGCTGTGCCCCCACTGCCACCCCCGCTGCCGGCCGAGCTCACCAACGGCGTGGGGGCTCTGCCCAATGTCCTCCGCAAGATGAATGGCAACAGCTACATGTTGCTGCAGCAGCAGGAGGAGCCGCTGGTCTCCCCGCTCTACAGCGCATCCTTCACCGAGGAGCTCAGCAAAATTCTGGAGAAGCGAAAACACACACAACTGGTGGAAAAGCTGGACGAGAGCTCCGTGTAGGGGCTGGGGAGGAGGGTCCTGCCCGTGGGACCCTCCTCCCCTCCAGCCCCTTCTCCCACCCTTTGCCAGCAGTGTTACAAGACTCGGGCAAAACTACCTCCTGGATGGCAGAGCTGGGCCGGGCCCGGGCTCGGCCATTCCTTTGGCTTTTCACTCACTTTTGAGACTTGCTGTACAGAAAACAAGAAAAGGAAAAAGTATCTATTTAAATTTGGAGCTCTATTTATGTATAAAAACTCACCGACGGTGGCCACGAGCTGGAGACAGGAGCTGGCACCTGGCTGAAGGTGGACACCATGGGGAGGGAGAGTTTCTGTCTGTTCGTCCAGGCGTGAGAGAGACGCTGTTGTGGTCATGTGGACTTGGCCAGCCTTGCTGGGCGTCCCTTGGCACACAGGAGCTGGATAGCTGCTGAGAGGTGGGTGAAGAGCAGAGAGGGGGGCTGAGGGCTGACACACTGTGCCTCTCACAGGGCATGGGATCCCTTCCCGATGTAGGGCTGGTGGGGTTTCCCCAGCTGCTGGCTCTCAGGCAGGAGAGGGGCCCTGGACACATCTCACATTGTGAGGGGTGGTCTCTGTGGCTTCCAGCCCCTGCCCACTCTCCCACATCTGCCTCCTCAGGGTTTCCTCTCTGGGAGAGGATGGTTTGGCGAGGGACAGGAGATAGGGCGAGGAGCTGATGTCCTGAATACCCTGGAGCAGCTGGTGAAGGGGCATATGCCCACTGCGAAGAGGCCACAGGTGAAATATAGGGCTGGGTGCCGTGGGGAGGTGGCTTTCCCAGGGCCTCCAACCCTGACACAGCTCTGCTCCCTTTCCCCAGGGCACTGGATGCAGCAGCAGGCAGCAAGATGCACTAGCAGCAGGACTGGCAGCCACCACAGCGTGACAAGGGACCAGCGCAGCATCCACATGCCCCTGAAGTCTGCAGTGCCCCTGTGGCCCCAAGCACAATGTGTTTCTGCCCTCCTGTGTGGTGCTGTTGGAGAACTGGGGTTCAGGCACAGCCCTGTCACCTGTGAGAAAACATGTGGGCAAGAAAATGTCCTCCAACAGTGAGGAAAAAGAACCTTGGACAAGGGGCTGCCTCCCTCTAGAGCCTTCTCTTTATGGAACTTTCCAGGAGCAGCCATGGTCCCTAAATCCTCCCAACTATTTCTGCCATCTCCTGAGGGAACCTGAGAGATGGGGGTGACAAAAGCATCTTGTGCTCCAGGAACAGTGTGGTGATATTGGAGAAGCTGGGGAGGGACAGACGTGTGAGGGTCCACGTCTTCCCCTGTGTTCCTTGCTCGTACCTCCATGATCAGGACATTGCCAAGGGCTCAGCCCTGCAGGGGAAACAGGAGAGGGGTGATAACCCCTGGGGTCCCTCATGAGCTACAGCTCAGGTCTCCTATTCCAGGAGAGTGAGGCTTAGCAGGAAAAGGCAAGAGTTGCACACTCTCCCACCCTGCCCCAGCCCTTGTTTTTGCTGCAAGAAGGGGACGTGAGCCACCCCGACGGACCACCCCCAACCCCTCAAGGAGGGGGATCACTCTGTGTCTGGCACTCCTCATGCACAGCTCCACATCCCCCCCAGCAATAAACACGGCTCTGTCTGGACATGGTGTGGCAGTTTCCCTCTAAAGGCAGGAGAGATGGATACAGAGACATGGGGGTGGACGAGGCTTTATTGGGGCTGCAGGCGTGGGCCCTGGATGGTGAGAATGGAGGGTTTGTTGGTGAGGGGGTGCCACTGGCCCTGGACACTGGGGTTGTCAGTGTGGAAGGGCTTGCGGATGCGGATGATGTCCAGGCCAGACTGGTTGGCCAGCTTGGTGGCCAGCTGCACAATCTCCTCACTCGTCTTGCTGGCAATGAGCTCGTCCCGCACCGTCCCGTTCACTGCAGCAGAGCGTGGGGGTCAGGCCGGGATCCCCCCACTCTGCAGCCTCCGGGGGGCAGCTGCTGATCCCCATCCCACAGCAGCTTCCCCGGCACCGTCTGTGCCGGGCAGAGGTAGCACAGAGCCGGGGCAGGCAGGGAGACCCTCGCCCCCATCCCCTCCCCAAGGCCCCCAGCACTCACAGTACTCGGCCCGCAGCACCGGGCCGGGCCCAGGCCCGACTGGGGGCTCACGTAGAGGACAACATCGGGGTGCTGCCGGGCGAAGTCCTGCGCCGCCTCCTCCACGAATTCTCTGGGGGCCAGAGGAGGGGAAGAATCGCCATAGCCGCCAGGTTAGGGTCACCCTCCGCCCGTGCCGAGCCCACAGGAAAAGTCACAGCGCAGAATTTGGAGTCGTGCCCCCGATGCCGCCTTCCAGCTCCTGCCCCGTCTCGCAGGAGGCTGGGGGTCCCACCCCGCCGCTGCCCGGTGATCAGGGGCAGCAGCACTGTCCCTTGCCCACGCTGACAGGACCAAGGGAAAACCCGTCCCCCCAGTCCCCAGGCTCTCCCCTCCCCATCCCCGGCAGTCGGGTGGTGCCGCCGGCGGTACCTGGCGCCGCGGGCGTCGGCCGCGGTGGGGCTGAAGAGGAGCTGCAGGCGCTGGAGCTGCCGCACGTACCGGCCCACGCCGTTGTGCAGAACGGCGCTCAGGAACCGGCTGGGCGACCCGCGGCCCGTCATGGCTCCGCGCTCACCCGGAGCCGGAACCGGCGGGAGGGGCGGGACGGGGCGCCCCGGGCCCGCCGGGAAGTGACGCGCCGGGAGCGGGAGCCGCAATGGCGGTGTCCGTGCGGACGCACGTGGGGGCTGCGGCCTGAGCGGCTCTGCGGGGCCGGGGGCCGCGGGGCAGCCGCCCATGCGGAGCGGCGGCGGCGCGGGCGGGTGCCGGGGCGGTCAGGATGGCGCTGGTGCCCCTGCGGCCCGGCAGAGCCGCCAGCCGCCTCCTGCCGCTGCTGTGCGGCGGGGCCAGGAGCAAGGGAGCCTCGCTGAGCCCCGGGGCGCCGGGCCGCCTCGGCCAGCGGCGCTACAAGAAGGACGTGCTGCCCTCCCCCGACGGGCCTGCGCCCTCCGTCTCCATCACCGAGATCCGGCAGTACCTGCGGGCGGAGGACATCCCCTTCCACGATGGCTACAGCTGCCTGCACACCCCCAGCCTCTTCACCGGCGACGGCGGGGGCCAGCCGCTGTCCGCCAGTGCCCCGTTCACGCTTTTCATTGACAAGACCACGGGCAGCTTCCTGTGCACAGCCACCCTGGCCGAGGGTACCTGGCAGGACTTCCAGGCTAACGTGGAGCTGCGGCACCGTGGCGTTACTCCCATTCCTCCTGCCAGCTCGGAGGAGGTGGAGGAGGAAATGCGACAGGCTCGCGAGGATGCCCGCTGCATCTGGGAACGGGCTCTGCCGCTCTGGGAGCTGCTGGATGAGAAGGAGATCAAGGAGACCAAGGCTTTGTTTGGTATCTCCATGGTGACAGATGCCACCCTGAAACGCTTCGGGGTGCGTTATCTGAGGACTGCCAGGTCTCTCGTCTTCCCCTGGTTCAGCCCTCAGAACGCGACCCTGAAGGGCCTGAAGCTCGTGAGGGTGGAGAAGAAGGGGAGCACGATAACTTACGTGGAAGAGACTTTACCGCGCTTCGATTCCTATCGCAATCTTTTTGGGCTGCCCCTGATTGGCCGCCGAGACACAGAGCTGGTCTTAACTGGGTGGGAGCTGGATGCCCTGGCCCTGCACCAAAGTGCAGGAGTGGCCACCCTGGCCCTGCCACGGGGGGCCAGCTGCCTGCCTCCCACCCTTCTCCCCTACCTGGAGCAGTTCAAGCGCATCACGCTGTGGCTGGGCGAGGACTTGCGCTCCTGGGAAGCTGCCAAGCTCTTTGCCCGCAAGCTGAGCCTCAAGCGCTGCTCTCTGGTGCGCCCTGGCAACCTGCAGCCCCGGCCCTTGGAGGCTCTGAACCAGGGCCTGAACGTCACCAAAATCCTGCGTTCTGCCCTGCTTGCCAGCCACAAATCCATCGTCTCCTTCCGGCAGCTGCGCGAGGAGGTGTTTGGGGAGCTGGTCAACACTGAGCAGGTGTCTGGCGTCAAGTGGGCGCGTTTCCCCGAGCTCAACAAGCTCCTCAAAGGGCACCGCAGAGGGGAGCTCACCATCTTCACAGGTAGCGGGCACAATGACTTGTGGACAGGGGGAGCAGAGGGGTCTTTGGTGGCTTTACCCTCCTGGGGGTGGTGCTTCACGAGTTTTCCAGGTCTCTTTCTGCTCATGGCTTTGACTGAGCCTGTCTTGTGAGTGTGTGAGAGGCTGGGGTGCATTTCTCAGTGTGGTGGGACCGTGCATGCCAGTGTGGTGATGGGCTCCCTGCCTGGGACAGCATAGGAAGTCCTGGGCTGTCCCTTACTCCTGCTCCTGCCTGCCACCTCCTGTCTGAGCCCTCCCTGTGCTTACCCCACTGGCTGCCCAGCCCTTCACAGGGACCTGTGGGGACCCACAAGCTGTGGGAGGCCACGCCAGAGCACCCAGGTGGCACGAGAAGTTTATTTATGGTGTGAGTGCTGCAGTTGGGCTTCTCTTACCCTGCTCCCTGGTGATTCCACCTCTAAACAACCCCCCAGCACATTCAGGATGGGTCAGATCATCTCCCCCAGCTAATTTCTCCTGTTGTTGTCCTTGTACCAGGCCCAACGGGCAGTGGGAAGACCACGTTTATCAGCGAGTATGCACTGGACCTGTGCATGCAGGGAGTGTGCACGCTGTGGGGCAGCTTTGAGATCAACAATGTCCGCCTGGCCAAAATCATGCTGACGCAGTTCGCTGGCCGGCGCCTGGAAGACCAGCTAGAACTGTACGATGAGTGGGCCGATCGCTTCGAGGAGCTCCCGCTCTACTTCATGACCTTCCATGGCCAGCAGAACATCAAGTATGGTCCTGCATCTCCATTCCTAGTGGCATTTACCCCTCATGGCATGTGCTGCAGGGCCCTGGGGAGCTGGGGCTCTTCCCCCGCAGTGAGTCACAGATTTGGGGCTGGCAGGAGGCACATTGGGACTGTTGAAGTCCCAGGGTTGGTGTGTGGGGACTGTGTGGCCAACCACCAGTCATGGGGACTCTCGCAGCCTCTCTCTGCGGTGGGGGTGAAGGAGGGGACTTGACCCTGTGCTAGGTGGCTGCTCTGAAGCCAGCCTGTGCCCATGGCAGGACATGTACCTCCACACCCTGCTTACCTGCAGTGGTGTTGTTTGCTGAAGAGGGAGGACAGGCACCTCCAGCTCCTTCTATTCGTCAGGCACTGTGGCACCTGCATGCATCCCCATATGCCCTGAGAATTCCCGTGGGCTGGGGGGATTGCAGGGCAGTGGGCAGGGACTGTGTGGGCAGCAGCTGGGTCTTCCTGATCCCAGCTACCTTTACTTGTGGGGATGGGGCTGCACCTGTTATACGGGGGGGAGGCAGAGGTGAGATGTGCCCAGGTCCCATCAGGACCCAGCCTGGTACCTTCCAGCTCTTTTTCTGCGTCCTTTTGCCTGGCTCAGCATTCCCATCCCCACCTCCACTAATCCCTGGGGCTGATCCTGGTCTCCCCTCTCAGGACAGTGATTGACACCATGCAGCACGCAGTCTACATGTACGACATCACCCACGTGGTCGTCGACAATCTCCAGTTCATGATGGGACACGAGCACCTCTCTGTGGACAGGTAGCCCTTCTCCAGTCTAATCCTTCCTACCTCTGCCACCCTCACTGCTGGAGCTGTCTCTGTCAGGTGTCACGGCAGGGGCTGGGGACCCACACAGGGTGTCCCCTTTACTCCTGTCTGGCTGCCGTGTTTCATTAAAGGGCAATCACTTCCTAGGGAGGAAGAGGTGGGAAGGGGTGAGCAGGTTACCAGCCATCCCTGCCGTGCCACATCCCTCTTCCCATGTAGGCTTGGTTGCCTCATGGAGAGCAAGCCCATGTTCCTGGATGGCTCCTGCTGTGGGGATCAGCACCTTGCTGCCCCCAGCCACTGAGCAATGCCCCCAGCCACTGAGCAATGCCAGCCCCTGACCCCATTCTTGCTGCTGTGGCAGGCTCGCTGCCCAGGACTACGTCGTTGGTGCCTTCCGCAAGTTTGCCACGGACAACACGTGCCACATCACCTTGATCATCCATCCTCGCAAGGAGGATGATGAGAAGGAGCTGCAGACAGCCTCCATCTTCGGCTCTGCCAAGGTGAGCTGGGCCAGGGTGGCCTTTCCTGTCCCTTGGGCACAGCTTATTCCCAGGAAGGGGCTAGGATATGTTGGGCAGTCATCCCCAGATCCCATCAGCACCCTGGATGATGACTGGGCACTTGAAAGGTGTAGGATGTCTCCCAGAGTCCTGATGCAGGCAGAGAGCAAACCCATTGTCAGCTAAAGCTCTGTTGGGGCTTTAGGTGCAGTTAATTAATACTCATTGACTATGAGTGGAATGTAGTAGGAGATAATTAAAGAGGGAGGCAGGGAGGGTGCGGGGATGGGCTCTCTGAGTACTCTGGTCTCTTCCAGGATGCTGACCAACCCTGCAGTAGTGGGCAGGAGGTGCTCTCTGTGCACAACCCTCCTGTGATCCCGTTTCCCCAGGGTGTGCCTGGTGGGTCACTGGGATGTTCCAGCAGGGCGCAAGGGGCTGGTGTTGGGGAAATGCTGGAGTTGCTGTGGCCTGGGGTGCCCTGTAACAGGGTTTAAAGGAGCTGGGCAAGCATTTATGAGCATATCTGAGGCCTGTGACTCTGGCAGCATTGCTGGCAGCCCCCTGAAGATGTTTTCCTCTCCCCAGGCCAGCCAGGAGGCCGACAACGTCCTCATCCTGCAGGACCGTAAGCTGGTGACGGGGCCAGGGAAGCGCTACCTGCAGGTGTCCAAGAATCGCTTTGACGGGGACGTGGGTATCTTCCCTCTGGAGTTCAGCAAGGCCTCGCTCTCCTTCTCATCTTCCAAAAGCAAGGCCAGGCTGAAGAAAATGAAGGGGGAGAAGGAGCTTTTAGCCAATAAAACTGTGGAGGGAGGCTCAGGAGCCTCCAAGAAACCATGAGCCCAGCAGGTCTCTTCCTTGGTTCATCTGGAGGGATGGAGACTAGTTCTGGCAGCCCAAGGCTGGAATATGCCAGCTCCTCTTCCCTGGGAGCATCTGCCATGCACCTCTGTGGGCCTTTCTCCTGCACGAACAAGCCTCTTGACCACCAGCACAGTGTCTCTGAGATGGGGGACCTCCATGAGAGGAGGAGTGGTCTCATCCTAGCGAAGAGTGGCTGGGGAAGGTGCTTTGACAAACACTGGCTGCTCCATGTTGGTGCTAAGTGCTGGGAGCATGGGGGGAGTGGAGGCAGAGTAAGCTGGATGATGGTAGGGATGATTTGCAGGCCTGGGACTTGGGTATCTCCAGACCTGGGTCAGGTTGTTAAATTGTGTCTAAAATGGAGCTGAAATCATGAGCTGTCACTAACTGGGAGGGATTGTGGGGGGCAACTGTGCAGAGGAACATGTAGTAGAAACCTCCCTGTCACAAATGGGGTCTGTGAGCTCAATCCTGGCTGGGATGGAGCCAGCAAGGGAAAGATCGTGAAGGAAAGTGTGGGAGATTGTGGGTGGCTCATGCTCCAGGATGGGAGCAGGTGTGATGTGGAACTTGGCTGTTCTACCCACTCAGCTGGCGCCTGACCTGGCCCCCTTGCTCAGGGTCTCCCAAGCCCCTTTCTCCGGGGGGCATCACCAGCAATAAAACCATGTGGGGAACAGCCCTGCCTTGCTCTGCTGAGTTGGGGGGGCTGCCATCCCCCTGCCCTCAGGGCTGCAGGCAGCAAATACTGTGACCTGACTAGTCCTTGCCGTGGTAGGAAGTGTCCATGGCCGGATCTTGGTCTAATCCCTTTGATTTTTTTCTCTTTCTAGTTTTATTAAAGCATAAATATGAGTGTCTTTTCTGTCTCTGTGACTGGAGTGCCCTGGGTCTGAGGAGGGTAGTACCCTGGCCAGGGAGGAGGTGGCCCCTTGAGGATGTTCCTGCTTTGCTGAGCATCCTGCCCCAGCTGTGGCACACCAGATTATTACCAACCTCCATGCTGGGAATAGTTTTAACCTGAGCCATAATGAGGGCCCAGAGCAGGCGGTGGTACACACCCAGCCCTGGGTTTCCGGGGTGCACCAGCTCACCTGGAGAGCACCTTTGGGTGCTGTCAGTGCAGGTGTGAGCACCCGCAGGCAGGACGGGGGTGATGGCAGACGAGGGTCCTGGGGAAGCAGAGGTAAGGCAGGGGGCAGTGGAGCTGGGTCAGGGTTCTTGTGGCAATGTAGGTGGGGGCTGTGGGTGTCCCCCCTCAGCCCAAGGGCCCCCTCCATCTCACTGGCTTCCATTTGACCCAGTCTAGTTCAGGTCATGGGGCTCTAGAGTGGAAGTGAGGCAGTGGGATAGCCCAGGACCCCATCTCGCACCTGTCCCTCCATGAGCCATGGAGGGGGTGAAGAAGCTGAGCCTGTGGGGGGGGGCCTTAGCTGATCCCAGACTCTGGGGGTCAGGTGGTTTCATGGGGGTTTATTTTATTCTTTTGCCCCCAGTTTGGGTCTCTTGAAAAGGCTGGAGGGTGGCAATAGCTGTAACAACTCATGGGGAGGGATGATGTGATGTCAAGTGGGGCAGAGGCCCCCAGACCCCTTAGCAGAATGCTGGGCTCACCAAAGATTTGCGGAGGGGGCATAACCTAGAGGGTGATTTTCACCCCAGAGGCCTGGGGATACTTTGGGGGTGGAGAGCCTTGAGACGGAGGGCTTGGCTGGGGCAGAGAAGGGCATGAGCTCTGGGAATCCCCCGGAACGGACGTGACTGGGAATGTACCAGGCGGGGGTGCCCCAGGCAGCCCCCGTGTCCCCCCGTGTCCCCCGTGCCCCGGCCCCTGTCCGGGGGCGTGGCCTCGCGGCGGGGGCGGAGCCGGTGGGGGCGTGGCCCTGGGGGCGGGGCCCGCTCGGGGCGGGGCCGGGGCGCGGCGCGGCGCGGGAGGCGGCGGCGGGGCCGCGGTGAGTGCGGGGGCCGGGTCGGGGGCGCCCGGGGGTCCCGCAGGGTCGGCGGGGCGCGGGGGCGCTCCGGGGAGTTGGGTGGCGGGGTGCTTCGGGGGGAGATGCCGGCGCTTGGGGTGTTGTGGGGCCTGGCCCCCCCGGGGCCGATTTGGGGGGGTCTGGGGGGTCGGCGGCGGCCCTGGAACTCCGTGCGGTGCTTTGCGGATGTTTCAGGGGCACTTCAGGACGGTCCTGCGAATGCAGAGGCCCAGGGGCTCAATGGAGTAGTTGAGGGGGTCGCGGGCCACTTTAGGGGTGCTTCAGGGGCGAGCTGTGGGGCAGTGCAGGCCTAGGCGCGCCGTGGGGCACTTTGGGGGTGTTTTGGAGCACTTTGGGGGTGGTTTAGGAGCACTTTAGGAGAGGTGTGGTGCAGCAGAGGCCCAGGAGCGCCGTGAAGCATTTTAGGGGTGTCATGGGAAACTTTGGGGATGGTTTAGGGCACTCTGGGGGAACTGTGGGGCAGTGGGGCCCACGGGCGCCGTGGGGCAATTCAGGGTGCTGTGGGGTCAGGATGGGTGGAAGCACCATGGGACGGGCTGGGCACTGTGGGGCTTAGTGGGGCAGCGGGAGGTGGGTGGAGAGAGGGGGGGTGCGTTGGGCGGGCAAGGGGGGCAGCACCATCGAGGGAACCTCAGGATGCCGGGGCCTGGAGAGGGGCACAGCCGGGAATGGATGGTATCCATCCCGCATGTGCTGGGTATGTGGGGAGGGACAGGGGGCTGATTCCCCCTGCCCGGGGGTGGCCCTGAGGTGCCGTCGAGGCACGGGGGTCCCCGGGGGCCCGGAATCCCCACAGCAGCTCAGGGTGGGGGTCTGGCCGAGCAGGGACCGAATGTTCCCGTGCTATTTAGGGGTCGGAACGGTGGGATCCGGCAATGCTGTGCTCCGGCCGGAGTGGCTGGAGGTGACGCCACTCCAGTTGGAGACTGGTTTTACTGGGTGGCTGGAGGCCGGGCTGGGCACTCCCTCCCTCCCTCCCCGGGCGGCGGTGGGACCCTCTCGGCGGGCCGGGGGGCTGGGGGGAGGGAGAAGATGGAGTCTCCTCCCATCGCCTTCCTGGCAGGGCCCCAGCAGTGACGGTGTCCCCGCCAGGCTGCGCGGGGACCCACTGTCCCCAGGGGTGTCCGTCCCTTTGACCTGCACATCCTGAGGGCGTTTCGCTGGGGTGGGGTACTGTCCCGTGGCTGGCTGGGCTGGGGGGCCATGAGATGTCCCTTTGGGGTTCCTGATCTCTGATTCCTGTTCCTCTGGCAGCAGCAGGTCCCTATAGCGGGCTCTTGTCCCCACCACACCTTCCGGGGTGACCGCAGCCCACCCGGGGTGCTAGGAGCAGCGCACCCGCCGCCGGGCTCCCCTGCCTCCCTCAGTGCCACGCTGGCACCACCTGCCCTGGCCCTGCCGGCTAGGGGACTTGGGGGGGAAGGGGGCAGCGGGGAGCACGGGGATCCTGCTGCCGTTCAGTCCCTTGACCCCCTCCTCTTCCTCCTCCCCGCTTCAGGGGTCGGCGGAGCAGTGTTCACGGTGCGGGGGCCCGAGTGGACCGGACGGATGGGCAGCGGCTGGCGAGGTGAGCGGAGCTGTTGGGGGGGGTCGCCCACCTGCCCACCCAAGGGTATCACGAGCACGGTGTGAGGTCACGGTGCCTGGGGACAGCACGTGCCGGTGGGGGTGATGGTGGCGGGGGGGCTGGCTCGCCGGCATCTCTCCCCTGCCCGCCCCTCCCCGGGCGCTGGCAGGCGGATTGATTTCAGGTGACAGCTCGGCGGGCGAGACCGTGCGGGCAGCGGCCCCCCCCCACCCCGCCCGCGCCCTGTGCCAGCCGCAGCCATGTGCGAGATGCGATGAGGCAGCAGGGGATGGATCCGGCCCGTCGGCCGGCTCCCGTCACGCGGGCGTATGGCGTGGGTCGGGACAGGGGGAGTCACAGCAGAGGCCGGCAGAGCCCCCCCAGCTGGAGGGGGCGGGAACAAGCCTCCGTGTGTTGGGGCTGGGAAAGAGCCTGGTGCCCACCGGGCAGCTTCCCCCTTGGTGGCCCTCTCCAGGGAGCTCTGTGCCCCACTGTGGATAGTTTGGGGTGGAAAGCAGCTTCTGTGGGGTCACTACTGAGAGGTGGGGGCTGTGGGTCAGAGGAGGTGGCTGACCCTGGTGTGTGGGGCTGTTTCCCACTCTCAGTGAGGCTGCTCTGGTAGGTGCTGGGGGGCAGACAGGCAGGCAGGCTGCCTGTGAGCCAGCTCTCTGCAGGCCTCTTGGGATTTGCCTCCAGTCCTGGCACGCTTCCCGTGGCAGGGTCACGCCAGGGCACGGCATGAGGCAGGACTGCATCGCCACTGCCCTACGCTGCCACCAGCACCCCACAGCCCCTGGCAGGCCCTGGCTGCTCCACTGGGGTGCTGAGGCCAACTTGGTGGTTGCTAGTACCACTCCCCCAACTAATCCTGGTTTTGTTCTGGTTCGTTTGGCGTCTCCTTCTGCCTGCTTCCCCTTGGGCCAACCGTCACCTATAAAATTGGGGATGGTGACTGGGGACTTGGGGATTCCCCCATGCCCACCTAGGGATGCTGGCAGCTGGTGGGGCACTGTTTTCAGTGCCCATGGCTCTGATGCTGTCTTCCTTGCCTGCAGGCTGCCTGCGTGCCCCTGCCCGCCGGGGGCCCCCCCGCCATGGCCATCGTGCAGACGCTGCCAGTGCCCCTTGAGGCTGTTGCTGAGGGGGCCACACAGCTCTGCGCCGCTGCCCGCTCACCCCCTGCTGCCATGGGCAGCGTGGGCAGCCTCCTGCCTGTCCGGCCTCGCCATGACTGCGCCAGCGATGGGGACCCCTCCACTGCCTCCTTCTGCAAGCAGGAGGGGCTACTCCGGGCCACTCCTGAGGAGCCCCGTGTGTCTGCACCCGGTGTTACCCACTCGTACGCCAACGGGGGCTTCTGTGGTGACTGGCTCGATGCCTCCTCTCCTATCAGCCCCTGTAGCGACTCAGATGATCTTCGTGATGACCAAGCACCAAGTGATCACCTTCAGGGGCCACCCCCCAAGCTTGTACCTGTCTCTGGCAAGCTGGAAGAGGTGCGGGGGGGCAGCATCAGGGTGGGTGGGTGTGTGCTGCGGTCTTGACTTTACACCCTGTGCCACACTGGTATTGTTGGCTCAGATGTGTGAAATGGGGTCATGTGGCCACACTTCTGGTGTCCCTGAGGAAGTGGCAATCCCCATGCTCTTAATGTCCCCTCCATCATGCCAAGGGTGTTTGGGGAGCTCACCTGGACACCCATAGAAAGGGGATGAAGTGGGTGGTGACTGGCCCCTGTCTCCTTTGGGGAGTGAAGGTGTTAGTGCTGGGGGCACCCACCATAACATTCCTAGACAACCCTTCTTGGGGTTAATGGGTCCTACCCAACCCCTCATTCTCCCCTCTTTTCCTGGCAGAATGTGGAGAAGACCCTGATCCGCCCCATGGCCTTCAAGCCAGTGGTATCCAAGCTTCGGAATGCCCAGCCAGGCACACGCCTGGGGCTCTCGGAGAGCCAGGTGAGCCTCACCCACTTGCTGGGTGCTGAGAAGCCTGGCTCTCTGAGCTGCCGTGCCAGCACCCTCTCGGACTCGGGGCGCAACTCCCTCTCCAGCCTGCCCACCTACAGCACGGGCTGCAGCCAGCATCCAGAGGTGGGTGCCCTGCCGACCACCCCCCATGGCCCCCTCGACCCCCCAGGGGGCTGCCGCCCCTCCAACTCGGACAGCGGGCGCTCGTCCTCCAGCAAGAGCACGGGCTCGCTGAGTGGCCGGGGCCGGCCCTCCTCGGAGAGTGGCTCCTGCGGGCGCTCTCCACTGCCTGGTGAGGAGGCCATGCTGGTGCGGGAGCTGGAGGACAAGCTGCGGGAGAGGGAGGCCGAGCTGCGGCTCCTGCGTGACAGCCTGGACGAAAATGAGGTGGCCATCTGCCAGGTATGTCCCTGGTGTCCGCATGTCCTGTCCCTGTCTCCCTCCCTGGAGCACCTAGTGTGGACATACCCCCTTGTTGGGGGTAGGAACCTGCTTTGGGCACCCTTTACAGACCCTTGCAGGGGGATACCTTTTCCTGTGGATCTGGGTATGTGGGTTTTTCCCACCAGTTGGGTGGTCCTATGTAGTCCATGGGGGACCCTTGTATGGCCCATGGGACCAGTTGTACAGACTGGGGTGCCTTATCTTGGGGTTCCGTTTTTTGAATGAGCCTGGGACCTGTGGCTGCTCCCTGCTTGTGATGGAGCTGGAGGAGCCCTATAGGCTTTGGGGGTGCTAACATGGGGGGCCCATCATGCAGACGACTAGGGGAGCACAAGGAGGTGTGTACCACCATATTGCACTCTTCCTGGACCCTTGCTCCATTTGGGGGAGATGTGCTGCCCCCTCCCTGTGATGCCAATCTTGGAGATGGCAGCTGAAGTGGGAGAGTGCCGTGCTGCCCTCCCAGCAGCTCTGCATCCCCTGGCCCAGGTGTTTGAAGAGAAGCAGCGTCGGTGTGAGCAGGAGCTGGAGGGGCTGCGGCAGCGTTGTGCGGCCCAGGCGCGGCAGGCGGCCCATGCAGCACATCGGGGGCAGCAGGTCCTGCAGCTCCAGGTGCTGCAGCTGCAGCAGGAGAAGAAGCAGCTGCAGGAGGACTTGGCCCAGTTGCTGCAGGAGCGCGAACTGCTGGAGCGTCGCTGCGCCTCCTTCCAGCGGGAGCGCACCGAGCTGGCACCCCGGCTGGAGGAGACCAAGTGGGAGGTGAGTCACCCAGCAGTGCCAGAGGTGTCAGGGGGCGCAGGCTGTGGCTGGGGGGTCCTGGCCAGCACCTGAACCCCATCATCCCCACAGGTGTGCCAGAAATCAGGGGAGATCTCTCTGCTGAAGCAGCAGCTGAAGGAAGCACAGGCGGAGCTGGCGCAGCGGAGTGCTGAGCTGCTGGGGCTGCGGGCTCAGCTGCGGGAGGCACGGGCACAGCTGCAGGCAGGCGAGCGGCGGGCACAGGGGCTGCAGGAGGCCACCCGCCTCAAGGCGCTGGAGCTGGAGGTCTGTGCCAATGAACTGCAGCGCCGCAAGAGCGAGGCCGACCTCTTCCGTGCCAAAGCCGGCCGGCTCGAGCAGGAGGTGATGGGGCTGCGGGAAGCTGCCCGCGGGCGATGCCCCCCAGGCACCGGTGAAGGGTGCCCCCCACCTGGTGAGGGATGCCCCTCAGCCAGCGAGGAGCCCCGGGGCAGTGCGGGGCTGCGGCGGCAGCTGGAGCGGTTGCGTGCAGAGGTGGCCCTGGAGCGGCGGCGTGGGCAGGAGCAGCGGGATGCCTTCGAGCAGGAACGCGGCACGTGGCAGGGCGAGAAGGAGCGGGTCATCCGCTACCAGAAGCAGCTGCAATACAGCTACATCCAGATGTACCGGCGCAACCGGCGGCTCGAGCAGCGGCTCCAGCATCTCCGGCTTCAGGGCGAGGACCCCCTGCCCGAGCTCTGTGACCCACCTGACCCGCCCTTTGAGGAGATCACAGCCACCGAGATCTGAGATGCTGCCTGCCCTTGCCCCAGGCTTGGAGGGCTGAAGGGCCCTCCAGCCCCTGTGATTTTGGGAGCTGTGGGGCTGTGGGGGGCCCCTGCTCTCCCCCAGCTCTGCAAACTGCTGGCACTGTGAAGGGGCAGAGGAGACCACAGGTGCTGCCCCCTCCCCAGCATTGAAGTCTTGGGGCGAGGGTGTATCAGTGCCCACCACAGGGAGGGGTGCCCGTGAGATATTGGGTCAGGTGGGTGCTGAGTCCTGGCCTTGGGGCCGCCCGGAACTGGTTTCTGCTGATCCTCTTAGCTCCAGGGGATTAGCAGCGC
The DNA here is from genome assembly GCF_000738735.6 of Corvus cornix cornix. Taxonomy (NCBI): domain Eukaryota; kingdom Metazoa; phylum Chordata; class Aves; order Passeriformes; family Corvidae; genus Corvus; species Corvus cornix. Next base: position 13,048,463 of record NC_046336.1, read on the forward strand.
TGGCTTCAGCCAGGGTCACCTTGGGCAGGGGGAGGGCTGACTTGTCCCCTCCCTCTCATCCCTGCTGGCACTGTCACGCAGTCACTTGGTGTGTGCCCTGTCCCTGCCCATGCCAGCCTCCCTCACACCCCTTCGTGTGTTTGTCAGGGAATTCGTTTCTGTGCCATTTTAAATAACTCTATTTTTATAGGACTTACCAAAACATATCACCCCCTCCCAGCTCACACCCCACCAGTCTGTGCCCCCTCACCCCTGCCATGGGGCAGCTTGCCCTCAGTGCCTTTCCCATGCCCTTGCCCCCAGCATCCCTCTGTTTCCCCCCCAAAAAAGCCAGTGCCTCTGTGATGCCCAGCCTGCCAGGGGAGAGGGGTGTGGTGCTGCAGGTGCCAGCTGGGGACACCCTGGGGACACCCCTGGGGATGGGCAGAGGTGGGGGGACCCTGCTGGGCACCCGGGGAGGTCAAACCAAAGGAAAAGTCTGGCTGTGCCCAGCTGTGGCTTGGTCACCCCTGGCTCCAGGGGGGGAATTTTTGTACTTTATTTCAGTCATGTCTCGTTCCCAGAGCCTGGCTCGTCCGTGTACCACCCGGAAACGGCGATTAAAAACAAGCCCCTGGCTGTGTTTTTTTCATGACTTTGTCTGCATGTCCAGAGCAGGGTCAGGGACCAACTCTCCTTCCCCTGTGTTGCCAGTGCTACTCTCCCTTGGGTCCTCCAGTGGGCAGCTGCTCCGTGCCCTTGGGGCAGGTCTGGCTCTCACACCCTCTGGCTGCACTGAGACCAGCCACAGCTCAGTGCAGGAATGAGCCATCTGGCTCCTCTGGAACACAGCATGGCTCCTCAAATAGGGGGTGCAGCATCACTCTGGAGGTGGTCCAGGCACCCGCACCACCAGCTCCATGGGCTCCTTGGCTTTGTTGCGGTAGGCCTGGCGGATGATGTCCACAGCCCTCTGGTGCGTGACATTCTGCAGGCTCTCCCCGTCCACCGACACCAGCTCCTGCCCGGCCTGGGTCCCAGAAGGGAAGGCCGCGGGGTGAAGTGCAGCTACTTTTGGCGTGCTGGGGGACTGCCAGCAACCCAGCGGCACCAAGGGATGGGAGTGTCTGCCCACCCCCTGGCATGTGCTGGGACCCCCCCCTACCTTGAGGATGCCACTGAGGAAAGCAGCTCCACCAGGGAAGATCTTCTCAATCTTCACCACTGGCTGCGCCCTTGACTCAATACCACCGGAGATGCTGATCCCTGCAAGGGAGCCACAAGACAATCACACCTGGGTAGACTGGGACCTCCACCTGCTCCCAAGCATGGCACCACCTTTCCCTGGGTAGCTGCACCTTTGTCTTGCCCTATTTGGTAGGTCCTGCAGAGATGAGGGGCCAGGGCAGGGACAGCTCTCATTTTGGAGGAATGCTCTGGGGTTTACTGCTTGCCAAGGAGGTGCCACCCATCCTACTGAGGCTGGTGCCAGAAGGGTCCTCACCCCACCCCTGGGGTCCCACCCATGTGCCACGCACCCATGTACCACCCACCCAGCGAGTGCTTCAGCTTGGAGAGGGTGACGGTGAGCAGATGATACTCTTCCTCCTCCTCTTCCTCCTTGCCAGCATCTTCGGGGCCATTGGTAGCTGCCCCAGCCCTCGCTTCACCCCCTGGCCCCCCAAAGAGAGGGGCAAGAGGGGGCCGTGCCCGCTGGGGCTTCCCCAGCACTTCAGCCTCTCTGTCAGGCGCTGTCCTGGGGGGCTCCTTGCGCCAGGTGGCCCGGGGGCTGCGAGAGTGCCCATGCCCCTTGCCAGCGGGGGGCTCAGCCAGCAGCCAGTTGGGGGACTGCGGGCCAAGGGTGGGCAGGGGCCGGCTGGCGGAGGTGTAGGCATCCACTGGCACGTCAGGGAGTGGGGTGTACGTGCGGGGGTGAGGCCGGCGGGGGCTGGGGGAAGCTCTTGGACGGGCTGGGCTCGCCTGCTGCTCCCCAGCTTCCTCCGGCTCTGGAGTCCCTGCTGGCTTCAGCAGGAATCCACCCCGATAGTCTGCAACGAGAGGGGCTCAGGGATCTCCCCAGGGACCCACAGTCCTGCTCCGTGGGACCCCTGCCACACAGGCCTCCCATGAGTACCCCAAAGCCCTGGGTCCTATGCTACCTAGGGCCCCAGATCTTCCTCATCTAGGGACCCCCAGACACCCCAGCTCTCTGAAGGCACTCCATGTCCTCCTCCCCAAGAACCCCAGCACCCAAGATCCACAGATTGTGCTGCTCCCAGTCTTCCCAACACCCAGGGACACCAGATGCCTTCTTCCCTGGAACCCCCTGCACTCAGGTATCCCAGCTCCCTTTCTCCTCCCCCGAACTGCCCCCGTACTCCCTCCACCCTGCCCCCACTGGGCAGCCTGGTGTCCAGGAAGACCCTACAGGTGGCACTTACCAGGCACTGGTGTGATGAGGTGTCTCTTGGGGGGGACGTCATGGTGGGCCGGGCGGAGGGCAGGTGAGCGCACTGCAGTCAGGAAGAGCCCCCAGTCACCTCCCGAGCTGCACCCACCCCTGACCACTACCTGCCCCCAGTCAAGGTCCCTGGGGGGCTGGGATCTACCTGAGCGGCTCTTTAGGGCATCAAAGGCTTCCAGCTCCAGGGGCATCACCATGCTGTCAAACCTGCCCAGGTCAGTGGGAGCCACCACACTCCTGCCAAGGCAAAAAGGTGGGGACAGGTTGTAGCAGCCTCTGGGGTGGAGTGTGATCAGAGCTGAGGGGCATATGTGAGGCTCCACTTCAGTCACACCAGCCTGGGCAATATTGAGCTTCCCAGATATTTCCTAGCAGCACTCGCCTCACGTCCCGCAGCAGCAGGACCTTCTCAGGCCGGTCCAGGATGGCCAGCAGCGGCCGCACCAAATCCTCCACGCTGCCTTCATGCAGGTACTGTGGGCACAGGAGGGGGGTCAGTGGATGGATTCCCCCTCACCCGTTCCTTGGTTTACCTCCCAGAGCTAAGCATGGGCACAGAGTGCTCGCCATGCCCCCAGGATGCAGGAGCTTTCCAGGGACGAGCCCAGGGTGGCAGCGCTGCCCTGCCTGTGCCCCGCCTCCACTCTGCCTTCGGTGCGTACCCGGGAGCAGTGGCGGAGCACGGCTGTCACCTCATCGGGGCTGAGGAGACGTGCAGCAGCGTCCTGGATGTGCGGGAGCCGGGCCTCAGGGTCGCTGCCGTTGGGCTGCAGGGTGGTGATGCCCATGGGGCCCAGGATGGTGGCACGCCGGCTTTTCTCTGGGGAGGCACAACAAGGAGGGGTGGCCAGCGGGGCAAGGACTGCCCCAGCCAGCGCAGAGAGTTCCCCATGCCCCCCACCCCAGCAGCTCACTCCACACCAGAGCAGGATAGACACACGCAGCGCAGGGTCAGGCGCATGCAGAGCCTGCCCCACACCCCCCGGGCACACGGGCACCCCCGTTACCCCGCTTCAGGCTCCGGATGACAATCTTCTGCACAGCGCCTACTGCAAGGGAGATGGAGAGCGATGAGTGCCCAGAGCAGACAGCAGCATCACCGCCCATTGTCAAAACTGCATGCTTGGGGAACCCCTCCTTATGCCCTCTCTGTGCCAGGGATGCCACAACAGGCCCATAGAAGGGGGAACAGTCCCAGGTCGAGTCCCTGTCTGCCCTGTCACCCAGGCTGATACCTCTGTCCCCGTCAGAACGCCCTGGGGACTTGGCGCGGGCCCGGCGATCAGAGCCAGGGGCCTCCTGGCTGGGGGGGGCCCAGCTCTGGCTGGTGGCACGGCCCCCCTTGAAAAAGAGGTTGACGAGGGTCTTGGAGCGGTGCAATCCTGGGGGACCACCTCGTGCCCCTTGTCCCTCTGGCTTCTCCTTCTTCCGCTTCTCCTCTGTGGACAGAGAGATGGGGGTGTTGAAGTGGAGAGGAGAGGGGATGCCACCCCAAATCTTGTCTGGGGGCAGGGAACTTTGGGGGATTGGAGGGGCTACTGGGAGACACTGACTGGAAAGAAGTCCTTCTGTGGGGTGCAGTGGATCACCAGGGGCCATAGGCTGGGCTTTGAGATGCCTGGCAAACCCCAGGGACAGAGCTGGGGCTATGCAGGGTTATAGGATACCCAGGGCTGGTGGCCAGGGGGCCATATGGGCTATAAGGTGCCAGGGTAGGGGCCAAGATGTTTGCTACAGGCAGCCCAGGAGGGGGGGGCAGGTATCCATGTGGGTCAGGGACTATAGGATGCTTGAGTCAGGGACAGGCTGCCCACATGGCGCAGGGCCTGAGCTGTGGGACTCTCAGGGCTGGGCGTGCGGGGTTGGAAAGGGACTTCAGCCAGGGCTGAGTCCCATGTGTGGGGCTGTGCCCCAGTGCCTACCAGCGACAGTGAGGTCACTCTGGGAGCGTGTAATGGGCTGCCGTGGCCGGCTCAGCGCCAGCAGAAGCGCCGTCTTGGGTGAGTGGGTGAAGGTCCGGCGTGGGTGGGTGCCGGGGGCCTCGCGGGTGCCCTGGCCCCGGATGGCCGTGTCCCGCAGCAGCTCGGGGGGCCGCACTGTGCGCCGTGTCTCTGGCAGCCCCTCGGCAGCTGGCTCGGTCTGCATGGCCCGCTCGGCATGTTCCCGCACCCAGCCCCGCCGTGGCCCGTCCTCTGTGGAGATGGCCACATCCACGGTGTGGGCTGGGGGCACTGGGGCAGCTGTCCCCAGCCCATTCACTGCCCCTGGTGCTGGTCCCGAGGAGTAGGAGGAGATGGAGGAGCTGGTTTCTGATGTCTGAGACAGCTGTTGCAGCTGCCCGTTGGTCACTGCAAAGGCACAGCAGGGACACACTGTGACACACTGTGGGCCACCTAGAGCTCCACGTCCCTCCCGAAGACCGCAGACATGTGGGGAACCCACAGGGCCATGGGGACAGTGGGCTGTTGGCCATTGCATAGGGATCATCATGTCCTCTCCAAGAAAGTGGACATGCAGGATGCTGTGGAATCACAGGGACCACAAGGCTGCTGGCTGTGGCAGGGGGCTCTTCATGTCTCCTCCAAGGATGGGGGACAGGTGGGACCTTGCAAGTCCATCAGGCCTGCGTGTATGCTAACAGTGGCACAGGGAGCTCCCTGCTCCCTCCAAGGCCTCAGGACCCCATGGCATATGGACCTTCTCCCTCCCTACAGCAATCAGACATCACATGCATGGGAGTCCCAGCCCCACCGTGCCCCAGCCCAGCGCCCCTGCCGGTACCCGCACCGCACTGCCCTTACAGCGACTGAGCCAGCAGTACTCGGCCACCAACTCCTTGTAGGCAGGGAACCGGCCTGTCTCCTAGGCACAGGGGGAGAGGACAAGGGGGTCAGTGAGTGCCGGCTGCCCCAGCGAACTCGATCTGGTGCCAGCCATGAATAATGCATCCCCCCCTCCCACCTGCCTGAAACCCAACCAGCCAGCAGCTGCACCAGCCCCCAGCACTGGGCTGAGCTGGGACAGTGCCAGTGAAGGGACGTGCCAACCCCTGCCTCACACGAGGGTCCATGGGGCAGGGTGTGGGTACCTTGATGGTGAGCATGATGTGAGTCTGCCCCTTCAGCACCTCCACTGCCTTGCTATGGCTTATGTCTTCAAACTTGACTCCATTGGCTGCAAGGACTTGGTCTCCCACCCGAATGCCGTTTTGCTCTGCCAGCCCTCCGGGGTCCACCCTAGGGCAGCAGGGGGGCAGGATAGGACCAAGCACTTGCTGGAGTCCTGCTCCTGCCCCACACCTCCTCTTGGGCGACCCCATGGCTCAGCACCCATGGTGGTGATGCCCACAGTCTTCTGAGAGTGGGGTGAGGCTCAGCCAGAGAGGAGAGGCCGAGCCCCAGCGTGGGCCCAGCAGAGATTGGGCTGTCACAACCCCTTCATGCCCCAGGGCAGCCGTACTTGGAGACATAGATGCCGAGGCCAAACTCTCTGCCACCGCGGATGTTGAAGCCCAGGCAGTAGTCATCGGAGGTGGTGTAGAGGTGGACGATGCGTCGCAGCCCGTCCTCAGAGCCGCTCTCTGATGGTGTCGAGCCGCTTTTCTCTACTACCAGGCGCCTATTCACCACATCCACCCTGGAGCATGGGTACAGCGTAGGGGGGTCTCAGGGATTTGGCTCTTGTCCTTCAGCAGGATGGGACCATTGGTGGCACCCAGTGGAGGAGAGTGACGGGGATGCGGGATGTTTAGGATGGGGTTTGCACCCACCCTACCTGCTCCAGACCTTCCTATCCCATCCTGTACCCCACCCTGGTAGCTCCCCACCTTTGCCAGAGGCTTCTGATGCCACTCCACCCTGGGGGTCCCCCAGCTCTGGGATCCTCCCTGTTGCCCAGAATCCTCCACCAACCTCCCCCAGCATGCCCTCCACGAGGTTGGGTTTTGGGGTGCTGGCATGGGATATGCCCTGCTCACCATGCCGTCTTCTCCTTAGAGAACTTGATTCCTGGCACACGGCCCATCCGCCGGACCACCATGCGGAGACGGTTGTTGCCAGTGAGGACCTTGACAGCGCTGCTCATCGTGATGTTCTCCAGACTCACACTGTTCACCTCTGTGATCTTGTCACCAACACACAGCCCGGCCTGCTCTACAAGGGACACACGGCTCATCTGGGCATCTGACCTGGTACTGATGCCCTTGTTTGGTATCCCCTCCCTCAGTGTGTCCTCAACCTGGTCCAAACCCTTTGGGAAGAGATGCGGGGGTGCCTGAGAATTGCACTGAGTGGCTTGTCACCTTGCCGTGGCTTGGGGATGGAGCTCAGAGTCATTGGCACAGGCCTGTCTGCTCCTGTGTCCTGCCCTTCACTTTGGGCAGCCTGAAAATCTCATGGCCAAAGGCAGCAGGGAGCAAATGGTGGCTTTCCACCATGAAGGGTGGCATTGTCGCTGTGGTACCATGTCACTGGGAGCTCCTTGAGAGGCTCTTGTTGGCATGTGCCTATCTTCACTGGTGTCCCTCACCCTGACCCTCTTACCGGCAGTGCTGCCCTCCTCCACTTTGCTGACAAAGATGCCCAATCCATGCTCGGAGCCGCCACGGACGCTGAAGCCCAGTTTGCCGTCCACGCTCTTCTCCACTGTGATGGCATTGATGATGTCACTCTCGTTGCTGCTGGCTGTGGGGACAGGGGAGCAGATGAGTCACCCACACAGGGTATGAGCAATGGCAAGGGGTGTCTCTCTTGCTGAGAACATTCCCAGGCCCAGGACAGCCCTCCCTGTCCCTAGTCCCAGGGGATTCAGCCGTTGGGGCCCTCCTGGCCACGGGGGTGGGCAGAGGGCTGGGACATCCCACGCACCTTCGATGGGGGCATTGATGAGGATGACACGGCCCATGGGGGAGGCGGTGCGGCTGCTCCGGGTGGTCCCATTGAGCAGGCGGCTCTGCTTGCTGAGGAGGTAGCGGGGAGCCAGGCTGGCTTCGCTGCTGGAGCTCCGTGACCGGCTGCCTGTCGTCATCCCCGACAGCACTGTGTCCCAGTCCTGGGCCATGGTGGAGCTGGGCACTCCGGTGTCCCGGCGTCTGGCTCAGGGCTGGCTGTGTCCTCACAGGGCCAGGGCTGCCCGTCAGCCAGCAGGGGACATGGCATAGTCCAGCAGCACATGCCCGGGCTTGGGCACCGCTCTCTTTTAGCAGTGCAATGCTGGGGGCCGCTGGCCTGGGTGCTCGCCGCTGGCAGGACAGGTCCCAGGCGCAGCAGCACAGCCTGGAGGGACAAGGAGCTTTGTGGCCCCCTCCCTGATCCCCTCCCGTCCTATGGTGTCCCGAGGATCAAACTGTCACATAGCTCTTGGGTACTGCCGTGGGGGTGTGGGCACAGGCTGCCCTGCCCTGGGGTAAAGATGCTGGGGCGCAAAAGAGCTCTGCCTGGCAGTGTAAATCCGGAACAGGGGATGCAAAGGGGCTTTACCTGACAGTGTAAATCCGGAAGGGCTCCAGAGAGGGGACACGGGGACATGAGCTTTATGCTGGAGAGCAGGACCTGACCCCTCTGGCCATTCCCCATCCTCCCTGGAGCCCCTCTGAATTCCCAGTGCCATGGGGCTGGAGATAGGTGCACAGCCCCCAAGGCAGTTCCCGCGGGGATTTTCCAGGGGTGGGTGAAACGCCACCACAGTGTCCCCCCCACTTCATTCCCCGCTCGCCCCAGCCTGACCTCAATAAATAAGTGATGGCCCCGGCTCCGGGGACACGCCGGTATCCCCGCCGCTGCCAGCCCCCCACGGCGCCCACCCATTACCCCCCGCCAGCATCAGACGCGGGTGCGCCCTTCCCGAAGGGGCACAGGGGACCCCCTACCGCCGTCCCTCCCTCCCCCCCGCCCCGTGCCCTCCTCACCTGTCCCCATGGTGCCACCTGCGAAAGAGACACCTGGCAGCAGGGCGGGGGGGAAGGCGAGGCCGGGGGACAGTGCCGCCTCCTGCCCCCCCGGCCGCGGGGATTGGCTTTCCCTGCGGGACCGGAGCGGCCATCGGGCGCGGGAGCTGTCAATCGAGAGCGGCCGGGGCTGGCCTTGCAGCTGGCGGAGGGGGGGCAGTCCCGTGTGTGTCCCCCGCCAGGGGGTCTGGGGGCGCGTCCCCCCGCGAGGCTCGTGTGGCAAGGGATGTGGTGTCCCCCCTGACCTCCTCCCTTAGCACGGAGCATCCCAGGGGCACACAGGGGAAACTGAGGCACGGTCAGGGGAGGGGGGGGTGTCGTGTCCCGCAGCTCCGCTCCCTCCGGTGATGCGAGCCGGTATCCCCCCGTGTCCCCCTCCCCGGGGGGCATCGCCTCCAGCCCGGGCCGGCCGTGACCCCCCGGCGGGGCCCGGCGCCGCCAGCGCGAACCCGACACCGCGGCGGTTTCAGGTGATGCGCGGCGGCCGCGGGGGCTGCGGGGGGGCTGCGGGGGGCGGCGGGGACGGGGGCCGGCGCGGGGGGGCCGCCCCGGGGCAGCCCCCCCCGACAACGCCGGGGTGAGGGGCTGGGGGGGCACGGCCGGCGTGGGGACACGCACCCACATGCACACACACCCCATGCACCCACACGTCCACGGCATGCGTGTTCGTGCCCTTGCGCGCACTCACAGACACCCACGGAGCGCCGCACGCGCGCGGCCGCGGCCCCGCTCACACACACGCGTGTGCCGGCACGCACCGCCCCACGCACGAGCCGGCGCCCGCGCCCACGCCCGCGGAGGCGCGGCCCCCGCGCGCTCCGGCGCAACAACCGCGACACGCGTGGACGCCAACGCGGCGCGTGCGCGGCGCTACGGGCACTCGCGGGCGCGTAGCGCGGGCATCGAGACCCCGAGGGACACGCGCGCGGCTGACACGGGGGCGCGCGGCTGACACGGGGGCGCGCGGCTGACACGGGGACGCGCGGCTGACACGGGGACGCGCGGCAACGCGCACGTGAACACCCACGTGCAAACACACGCGCACCCGAGCGACCGGAAGCGCCGACGCGCGAGCACACGCGCGCGGTCACGGGCAGGCACGTGAGCGCCCACGGGCACGCCCACACAAGCGCGGGAGGGCCACGGGCGCCGCGTGTGGCTCGGCACGTACCGCTCCCCCCGCCGCCGGCCCCGGTCACGCGTGGTCCCCGCCGCCCCCCGCACGCCGCCCGCCCCGCCCCGCCCGGCGCGGGCCGCCCACCCGTGACGAGACCGCACGTCAGCGCGCGCAGGGCGGGAGAGGGGCGGCGGCGGCGGCGGCGGCGCGGGCACGGGCACGGGCACGGGCACGGGCACGGGCACGGCGGGCGCTGCCCCGGGAGTCGTGAGTGCAGGGGGTGCCCCGGGTCCCTACGCAGGGAGGGTCACGCGTGGCGGGAGGGATGCTCGGCGCGGGAAGGACGGGAGAGGAACGCCGTTTCTCGCGGGGAAGGGCGGGTGTGGAAATAGAGCCGTGCTGCATGTGTCGGTGCCTTGCCGGGAGGGACATTCCTCCTTCCAGTGCCCTTCCTCGCTCTGCTCTCCCGGTGCTGGCAGCAGGTGTGGCCCCGAAGTGGTGGGTCTCTGTCCCCTCCTCTGTGACCGGCGTGCTCTGCTGGTCTGGGGCGTCCCTGACTTCTGGTGACTGGTGTAAGCGAGGTCAGGGGGTTCTCGCTGGCACATTGCAGGGTGCCGTGGTGGGGTCACACCACCCACGAACTGCCCCATGTGCTGGGTGGACTCAGGAGTCGCTGCTGAGCTCCATTACAAAGGGGCTTCCTGTTCACCCCTTGTCCCCCCTGGCTGGGCGAGCACCAGAGCTGCCGCAGCAGGGGTGCGGAGGGGGACACACAGGCACCACATCCCACATAACCCTTTCATCCCCTGACCTGTCAGAAAATGCCACCATCCTTGCCTGCCACCATCAACATCCAGGAGCCCCGCTGGGACCAGAGCACCTTTCAGGGCCGGGCCAAGCACTTCTTCATGGTGACTGACCCCCGAAACCTGCTGCTCTCTGGGGCTACACTGGAGGAAGCCCGACGGGTAGTGGAGGACTACAGGTACCCCCTGGGAAGACAGATGTACCCTCAGCACTGCTCCTGGGCAGGATACAGCGTTGGGGCTGTTCCCAGGAATGGGAATAGAAGTGATGCTGGCCCCCCTGGCCAAAGCAAGCCCCCAAAACTGCCTGGCTGGTCCCTAAGGCATCTTGCAGCTGCTGCAAGTAATGTGGGGGACCAGTGAGGCCATGTGTGCTGGCAGAGGGTCCTTCAGCAGGTGTTACCCTTACCTGGCAGGGCAGGCACCGTACACCCTGGGCTGACAGAGGACCAGCTTTGGCGGGCAAAGTACATCTATGATTCGGCTTTCCACCCTGACACGGGCGAGAAGATGATCCTTGTGGGACGCATGTCTGCTCAGGTCCCCATGAACATGACCATCACTGGTTGCATGTTGACCTTCTACAGGTACCTCTTCCCTCCTCACCCCAGGACCAAGAGGATGCCTGGAGGATCCTCTTGGCTCTGGGGTGAGGAGGGGACACATGTCTCATACCCAGCTCATGCTGTAGGAGCATGGGTGGCATCCCCCAGTGTCACCCTCCTCTCTCTGGCAGAACCACACCGGCTGTGCTGTTCTGGCAGTGGGTCAACCAGTCCTTCAATGCCATCGTCAACTACACCAACCGCAGCGGGGATGCACCCATCACCCCCAGGTAAGCATCTTTCTGACTAGGTCCTTGAGGCACCCCAAAACACCAGGGGGGTGCCTTGAATAGCAGGGAACTGTGAGATGGGATAATGGGGATCTGGTGAAGGCAGAGATGGATGCCAATGGGGCTTTCACGGTTGGTGGTACAGCTGGGAGAGGAAGCCAGAGGTATCCTGGTGCTCTTGAAGGGCATGCTGTTCCCTCCTTTGGAGGGACAACTGGGATGGGGAGAGCCTGGCTTACTGGTGTCACTTTCTGCTCTTTCAGCCAGCTGGGGACAGCCTATGTGAGCGCGACCACGGGGGCAGTTGTCACAGCACTGGGGCTCAAGTCTCTCACCAAGGTAAGGTGATCCTTGGCCATCATGGTTGGAGGGACCTGGACCCTCCCCATGGGATCTCCCTGAGCTCTGAGCTGAGCAGGAGATTCACGTGGAGTGGGAGGAAAAATGAAGAAAAGGGGTTTGCTAAGGTTGCCCTCACACGGCAACTGTTCTCCCCAGTGAAGGCCGTGGAGATGGCCTGTCCCTCCAGCCTTACTCCAGATGTATCTTCAGGCTTCTTTCACCCCTCAGCCTCTTTCCAGGCCTGGCAGGGGACCTGGGATCCCCCACACCCTTTGGTCTATGCAGCTTTTACCAGCTGGGAGTTGCAGGGGAGGAGGGGACATTTTTCCTCTAGTGGGGCTGGGACACCCCAGGGTCTTGCAGGAAGTCTTGCAGACCCGGGGACAGCCAGCTCTGCCCCTAGACCCTCTATGTGACGTGTTCCTGCTTTTCCCCCAGCACCTGCCAGCCATCATTGGCCGGTACGTGCCTTTCGCGGCTGTGGCAGCTGCCAACTGCATCAACATCCCGCTGATGAGGCAGAGGTGAGCCCTGGGGTGGGACAGGCTTGCCTCAGGCTTCACAGGCACTGGTGGGGAATGCAGGGACTTCCTTCCTGGCCCTTAGCATGGAGGGGGTTGGCTTCAGGGTGCAAGCACCTGATTGTAACCCAGGGGGTTATTGGTCCCTGTACAGCCCTGTTGAGGACTGCTCCCAAATGTGAATGTGGGTCCAGCTGAGACAGTGCAGACAGTGGATGGGGTACAGGAGGGTGCCAGCCTTCCTTGGAGACATGTCCCTGTCCTGTGTCCTGATCCCCTCACCCTTGTGCCCTGTGGCCCCCTCACCCTCTCTGTCCCTGCAGAGAGCTCAAGCTGGGGATCCCTGTCACGGATGAGAATGGGAACCGCCTGGGTGAATCCACAGCAGCAGCCCAGAAGGCCATTTTTCAGGTGGTGGTGTCCCGCATCGGCATGGCAGCGCCGGCCATGGGTGAGTGTCCCCTCCTCCACCTGTGTTGAGAGATTGCAGCTGATCTCTGGCAGCGTGGGATGGGATCCCACTGCTGGCAGGGACCTGGGAACACTGGGAGCTCATCTCCTTCCTCCCTGCCTCAGCCATTCCACCGGTGATCATGAACATGCTGGAGAAGAGAGCTTTCCTGAAGGTACCAGTGAACCTGGGATGGGAGGGTGGGTTTAGCGACATCCACCGAGTGTGGCACATTGTTGGCACCCCTCAGAGCTGGCACCCTGTTGGGAAATAGACACCTTTCAGCCCTGTCCACTGCACTGACACACATCCTCTCCCTGTCCCTGGCAGCGGTACCCGTACCTGAATGCTCCCCTGCAGGTTGGCCTGGTGGGACTCTGGTAAGTCACCATCCACTGATGGGCATCACTGCCCCGGGTGCAGACCAAGCCCAGGTGTATGGGACAGTGCTGCTGGGAACTCTGCTTGGCAGTGGGGGGAGAGAACTGCCCCAAAGTTTCTTAGGGGGATGCCAGAGCTTGGCCAGGCTGGTGGCATCCCAGGCAGACAGGATGGGATATAAGGTTTTGGGGCTAGGAGTTGTTTTGCTTCATCTTGGTGTCTCTCAGACCTCCCATGGCTCCTGCGCAGCATTGCTGTTCCCCCACATATTGGGGGACAAGCTTTGCCCCACCTCAGGAGCCAGATGCAGGGTCTGGAGCTTGGAGAGGGCATCTCCGTAGCCCTTTCCTGGCTGAACACCCAGCACAGCTCTGGGCTGCCTCATTGCTGCTCTGGGATCAGGCCGTGGGTGGGTGTGGGTGATTTATGCAGCCCAGCTTCACCTCTCCACATCTTTCTCTTGCAGTTTGGTGTTTGCCACCCCGCTGTGCTGCGCACTCTTCCCTCAGAAAAGGTACAGACAGGCACTTTGCCTGCACGTGTGGCTCCTGTATGGGCAGGGGGTGCATGGGCTCATCGTGCTCTCGGACTCCCAAGAGATTCTTTGGCTTCTTCTCGCAGTCAGGGGCTTGAGCCTGGGCACACACATCTCTGTGCACACACAGCAGTGCAGACCCAAGGGTCTGTGCTGGGCCATGGGGACAGCATCTCCATGGGGTGCAGCAGGTAGTTTCCAACCTGAGGCCACTGGTGGGTATACCCCCTCCATCCTGTGTATCCATGTTTCCTCCGCAGTTCAATGCCTGTGAGCAGCCTGGAGCCTGAAGTCCAAGATCAGATCCGGAAGAAAGATCCATGGCTGGAGACTGTCTACTTCAACAAAGGGCTCTGAACAGGCTCCTGTGGTGGCCGAGATGTGTCCCACGGAGCTGCTGGGCCAGCGCATCGCTGAGCTTCGCCCTTCGGATCCCCTTGGGGCTGCCGCCGCTTTCCCTTGGCCCTTGCGTGTCTGTAGGTCCCAGGTGCTCAGCCCTGCTTCCTGGGGTGCCTGCAGCCGTGCAGCACCACACCAAACCCTGTCTCCATGCCCGGCTCAGCCCTGCTCTGGGGACCTCCTGGCTGGCACCCTGGTGCACTCCTCCTGTGCTTACTCTGCATGTGCCTGTAGCTCTGTGCAGTGCACAGGGAAGTGCGGGCAGCGACACCAGGGACCTTGTGAGCTGTGGTGGAGGAGAAGAAATGTGGGGTGAGGAAAAAAATGGTGCTCCCCAGCTTTAGGAGGCAGCAGAGAATCAGCAATTGAAGGTAGAACACCTCTGCAGGCACCCTATGGTGCCCAGCGGTTCAGCAGCTGGTGCCTGGGGGTGGCAGAGCAGCTTTCGGAGAGGAAAACTCCCCATAACTGAAATAGCTGGGGTGAGTGATCAATTGCTCAGTGGCTTGAACTCAGAGTGAGTGGGCTCTCCCAGCCCAGGCATGTGCTCCCAGCTCACCTTCTGCTCTCCTCTGGGCTGCTCTGGGGATTTAATCTGGCTTTCTGCTGCTTCCATCCCCAGAGCAAATGGCACATTCTAATCCCAGTAGAGTCTTGGTTTTTCTTCTCATTTTAATGCCATCTGTGTTCAGGGCTGGGCTTCCCCTGAGGGGTTACTCTACCCCCTCCTGGAGTGCTTGCTTTCAGGTGGACCTTCTCAAATAGCTTTAAGTGCACTGTGGTTTCCTCTAGATATTTTTGATATACATATAATGTACCTATATATACACCAAACAATAAAGGCAGATTGTTTATACAAAACCAACAGCAAAGAGAAGCATGCTGCTTGCTAGTTCGTATATGGTGGAAAGGAGCTGCTGTTGGGGTGAGGATGGGAGCAGGAGGGAGGGGCAGGCTGGCTTCTGGGGTGCCTCTGCACCCCCTGGGGCTGGGTTCTGCTCCCTGCTTTCCAGCTCACTGCCTTTGCAGCAGCTCTGGCTGGCCTGGTGTGTGTTTAAGCTTATCCAGCTGTCAGGAGGGCTTTTTTTAGTACAGTCGGCTTTGGGCCTCGCCGCTGCGCAGAGCTTTGCTAAGCTGCTGCCCTGGATGCTTCTGGTTTGGAGAAGCCAGAGCGTCACCCTGGCTCTGCCCACACTCACACCCCCTCTTGCAGCCCGCTTACAGGACAATCGGGGCCCTGCTCCTGTGCCTCCGCTGCAGGACTATTTTTATCCCACTTTCTATGCACGATTATCGGAGAGCACATGGGAGAGCACATAGCTGCTGTCGCCGGACCCTGGCCAGCCTGCCGGCAGCAGCTGCCTCTCCCTCAGCTTTCTGTCCAACTAGGGCAGGCAGAAGGAGCGATGGATGTCCATCCAGGGAGAGGAGGGATGGAGGCAGCCGTGCTCTGCAGTGCCCTGTGCTGAAGGACGGAGGAGCGAGAGCCACTGCAAAGGCCAGGAGGGGCAGATGCAGCAGTGACAAGATAAGGGCCAGGCAGCCCAAAGCAACCCTGTGCCTCAGCTGGCAGGGGCTGACAGAGGCCAGGCTGGGGCTGCTCCCCTCGAGGGGCAGCCAGGAGAACACCTGCACCCAGCACCCATCCAGGGTGGGGAAGTGAGTGGATTGGGACAGGCACATCAGGAATCTGTCCCCCTCCTTCTCCCAGCCCTGGAATATTGCAAATATCTCCCCTGAGCCAGCCATTGGTGGCTTATAAATAATGCAGCCCCTCGCTGTGCAATAAGGGCTTGTCAGTAGCTATTCTGCTCTCATAAATTAAAGATGAAAAGGTACAAGGCTCTTGCCAGAAAAATGAAGACAAATTTTTAATAGCTTGCCAAGACACAGGGAGATGGAGCGCTCAGGAAAAATGAATTACGTTTTTATTATGTGTTTTATTGTGGTGTAATTGAACGGGATTATCTGAGAATACAATATATTTCCAGAGCAGTGTAAAGAAAACAAAAATAATGATGACACCTGCCTCCTCCCACACGCACTGCCCGGCTTTTCAGGGACACCCTCCTTGTGTGTGCTGGCTGGGAGCTGGCCCTGAGCTGCTGGCGGCCACGAGAGGCAGAGATGGAAATGGGAGGGACATGGGACCAGAGACACAGATGTTCGGGGCGGCTGGGTCCGGCTGAATGGATCTGGCCGGGCAGAGTCTGGGGTCACCCCAAGAGGCCCCCCGAGCTGTGAGGGTCACCCCAAGAGGCCCCCCGAGCTGAGCTGATACAGGGCAGTGTGGTGTGGCAGTACTCGACCACACAGAGCCACTGAGTGTCTTTCACCTGTCATCTGCTTTCATTCCACCCCTGAGATCCCCTTTGGTCTGTCCCCCACCTGCACAAGCTGGCACCGCTAGGCAGAGACACGACAAACTCAGCTCTGGTGCGTTGCAGGTCTGGGGTGCCGCCGTGCAAAGCAGCCACGGTGTCTGCTCTGCGCCGGAGGTGGCAGCAGTGCAGTGAGCCCAAAGAGAGCCACTTCGCTGTGCTAGGGGGAACATGTCCTCGTGGATTCCCCTGATTGGGGGAGAGAAAACTCACTTGGCCAGTCAGTTTTGGGGGGTTGACAAGCCCAGAAGTGACACCACTGCCTCCGCAGGGGAGCCCAGGATGCAGCAGTGGATGCAGGGGAGCAAGGATGCTCGGTCCCTACCCGAGATGGCTCATCACAGAGGTCAAGGGCCAGTCCCAGAAAGACAGCAGCTGGATGTCCCCAGGGGTGCTGGGGGCTCTGGGCGGCGCTGGGCTGGGGTCATCGATTGGTCCCTGGCATTTTTAATGAGCTGCCAGACCACATAGTTTAACCTTGCCCATAATGAGCGCGAGCGGCAGCAATTCCTACCGCCTCAGCCGGCTCCCCCAGCCTTAATGAGCTAATCAATACTTGTTCTCAGCTTAATTTCCAGCTAATTGCTCTTTAATGACGCCTGGAAATGGGCAGCCTCTTGCAGGGGGGAGCGGGCAGGCTCCCCCTCCCCAGTGGAAGGGGGTGCCGAGGTGCTGGCAGCGGGTCACCTTCCCTGGCTGCATCCCAGCCCTGCTGGCGCTTCTGGAGGCTGGCGAAAGGGAGGGTGGCAAAGGAGACAGCGGGCGCGGTGCCACTGAGCTGGCAGCACCCTCTGGAGCGCCCACCCCGTCTGGGGGGGCCATGCAGCCCTAAGCACCAGGGCAGGCTGAACAGAGGATCCCCCACCACAGGAGGATGTACCCAAGCCCCTCAGGACACTACATTGCGGTGAGGGCTCCCAGGCTCGGCTGATAGAGGGACTTTTAGCGCACGGGAAGATAAGGGTGGTGGGGCTGAGGTGCCGTGCATTACTCCAGGTCCTGCAGCCCACAGGTACAGGGTCAGTGTCGCCGCAAGGGGCCGGGACGAGGCCAGCAGTGCCCTGGAGGTGGCAGCAGAGACCCCGCAGCCGCCTGCCCGCACCGCCACCCGCACCCTGTGCCGGGCAGCCCCGCGGGCCGGGCGGGGACACGCAGGGGCTGCGGGGTGCTCCTGTTTGCTGCGGGGTCGGGGTGTGGGAGGAGCCGGGCCGGTCACGGGGCGGTGGGATCCGCTCTCACCCGGCACCGGAGTGTCAAAGTTGGCACCACCGTGCCAGTGCGGGGACATCCCGGGAATGCAGCCCCCGCCGCCTTTTCGGTTCCTGCCCCCGGGTTATTAGATTAGCGCTTGGATGGGGCTGGTGGGAAAACCTCAGGAAACGGCATGATTCCTGCGGGGATGGAGCCGGGGACCCTCGGCAGACTGGGGACCGGGACATCCCTTACCATTCAGCCATCGAGCCTCGGGGCCGGCTCACCCTGCACACAGCTGCAACCGCTTCCCCAAGAATTTGCTGACGGGTTGGTTCTTCAGAGGAATTCGGTCTGGAAAAGCCTGGAGAAACCTGAGCCTGGCTGCTTCCCAGAGCGGGTCCGGCCTGGCACGCAGGCGGGGGGGACCTGCCTGCTGCCCGTGCCTCGTCCCCACAGTGGAGCCCTGGAATGTGGCTGGAACTCCTCGAGAACCATGCAGCCTTGGTGTGGGCTGGCCAGAACAGGGCTGTTTCAGGCTGTCAGACAGCAGGAAACAGAGTGTATTTGACGTGAAATGAGGGAGATTTGGTTTACTATCAGACGGAGACCCCCACAGCCCCAGGCAGTGCGTTGGCAACATTCTGTCCCAGGATCTCCGGTGACATTTGCTTCTGCTGTGACATAACCCACATTCTCAGCCCCACCAGCCCAGCCCCAATGCTGCTTGCCAGCCCTGCCTCACATGACGTACATTGAGTCACTTGGCCTAGGGCTTTCTTTCCAGAGCGGATTTTTCCCTTGGCTTCATCTGCCGTAAACCCCAGATCGCTGTGGGGTGTCTGGGGGATCAGCCCAAAGATGCAGAGGGGTCAGTGGGGCCAGAAGCTGTGTGGTACCCTTGACTGGATGTCAGGTGTTTCGGTGTGATGACAGAGCTCCAGAGCGATGCCACGGATGTGGGGCTGCCAGGAGCACCCATGGATTCCTGGCTTCAATGGGACCATCACAAGATAAGAAAACAGTGATGGGGAGCAACCCACCAGGAAGGGAGGAGGAGGCTTAGGTGCTTAAGGCTCAGCCTTCAAAGCCCAATTCCAGGAGCTCCAAAGCTCCAATTCCTCATGAAAAGTGAGGAAAAAGGAGAGAGGACTAGCCAGCACTGGTAGGGATTTACCCAAGTGCCGGGCCGTGCAGGGCGGTGATCACTCTTTTTCCCACAAAGTTGTCAAGCAACATAAGCCACAAACCCCTTTTGCAGCCGTGGCTGCATTGATCGACTTCAGGT
Organism: Corvus cornix cornix; assembly: GCF_000738735.6. NCBI lineage: Eukaryota > Metazoa > Chordata > Aves > Passeriformes > Corvidae > Corvus > Corvus cornix. The sequence goes on from NC_046336.1 coordinate 13,067,097, forward strand.
GTGATTGAGCAGAACTCCTTGTTAAGCACAGGTTACATCTTCCACCCCTCATTCATAGCTGCTACTGTTTATTAGCACATTCAATAGTCTCATTAAGCAGGAGGTTTAATTATCTGCCAGGTTTGAGCTCCATCTTGTTGAGCTGAGCTGAGCTGCCCTTGGCTTTCTGGGGCTGGGTTGTGTTGCTCCACAACTGGAGCTGTTCCTGCTCAGATCTGTGTTTGGATTTCCCCTTTGGCCAGGGGTTCTCCCTTGTTCGTGGCTGATGCCACAGTGATGCTCAGATGAATCCAGCCGCGCAGAGGCCATGATAATCCCATGAAGATGGGGGCTCAGGCCTTGGCACATGGGAGAAGGAACCATGTGTGGGGACAGGACAGCAGCACTGGGGCCTGTTCCCCCTTGCTGAGGGCAAGAGACACAAATAACCTGAAACACTGGTGGCCCCTGATTTCAGCAGTGCCTGGGATTTAAGTGCTGGCTCTGTTTCTGTGCTGGCCAGGAGCTTTGTGGGCAGAAGGTGGGCCAGCCTTGCCCCACTGCTTTTCCCCCTGTGTGGAGCAGGGGCAAGTGAGGGTGTGTTTGGTGCAGGGATACCTCAAGGCAGGAAGGGTGGTATGGCAGGGATAGCCCAGGAGGCTCAGCACCCCTGTCTGCGTCACCTACAGTCTGTCTCCTCTCTACTCAGGCTCTGACCCAGCTCTGGGGCTGTGTGTAGGAAAACCTCAGCCCTTCCTGACTTTTTCCCTGCTCCCAAAACAGCTGCAGCCCCAGCTGCTCCACAACTCGTGGATGCTGGACCTGAAAACTTGTGACATGTGGGGACCGCATTCAATAGGCTGGACAAGGGGAGCCAGGGAGGAAGGCAGCCCTGAGCCAAGGGGCTGGGGGCCACAGAGGGGGAGTGGGACGTGAGGCTGAAGGCAGAGCTGGCAGGAAACCCCACTCTGCAGCAGGGGGTTGGAGAGGGGAGTTTGGCTGGCAAAGACAGATTTAAGGGGGCTGAAGCTTGCTGCATTTTCCATCGTTAGACATGGCTGGATTCACAACGTGACCGAGCAAAAGCCCTGGAACCCGGAACGAATTTGCAGGAGGGTGTTGGAAAGCAAAAGCAGATTTTTGCATCATGGTGAAGGAAACCGGATCCTTAGAGGGGTCCTGATTTGCTTGAGCTTCACGGGGGAATTAAATCCCACAAATTCCTTGCCTGGAGAGGAGTGGGCTGTGTGATCCCCCCCGGCGCAGCATCCGGAGCAAGATGCAAATGAACAGTGCGTGTTTGTGCTGCAAAGGCATGCTGCCTCCCCCCTCCTCAGAGCCAGGGAAACTGAGGCAGGGAGCAGCAAGGCAGCTTGCCGGGGAGTTCTGGAGCCCCAGCCGTGTGCACACGGGTTTTGCACTGCTGTGGCACGGAGCAGCCCCACCCTTGCTCCCGGTAGCTTCACTCCAGCCAAGGTAACGCCGTGGCTGACACCCCAATACCCTCTTCACACCTGGCTCTTGGTGTGCGGGGAGTGCAGACATCCCCCGGGAGTTATCCCCCGTTTACTTACAGCAGCTGCTCAACTTTTCAGTCTATGTTTCCCAACCAAATTACAGGTTGAGAGACGCTTTTGACCACTTCCTTGGCCATGCCCACCTCTCCCATTCACTTGTTCCCAAGGACTCCTGCAAAAGGAGGGGACCCCAGTCTCCTCCTGCCCCACGGACGGGGCGGAGCATTGGCGCAGGTCCTGCACACGACTCGGGGTGATCCCAGCGTGGGGGTCCGCGGGGAGGTGCCGGTGCCAGGGAGCCGGAGCGGCAGAGCCCCGGGGCCAGGGTGCGGTGCGTGGCGGGACCCCGGCAGGGAAGGGGTGCCGGCCAGCCCGTGTCCCGGTCCAGGGACGGGCCGCGGGCCCGGAGAGGGGCGGGGGGATTCACGTTTCGCTGACATCACGGCGGTGCCGGAGCGGCCGGGGGCCGGCAGCCCTGGGGGCCAGCAGCCCCGCCGCCACGGCCACTGCGCACCCGCGGCCCCCGGCACCGGCGCCTCCGGTAAGTGGCGGCTTATGGCGGGGTGGCTCCTGGGGGACCCCAGGGGCCGTCGTGCCTCTTCCCAGCACTCTTCCAGCACCCCCAGCGCCTGCACCCCGGAGGTGAGGAGCCAGAGACCAACTTTGCAATTCCCCCGTACCCGTTCTCTGGCCTCCCAAATCCATCGCGGGATGGAGCCTTGCTCCGTACAGACCGGGGTAGGGTGGGCCGGGGGAGGGCTCCGGCACTGGTACGCGCTGCCCCTTTCCACCCCTGGGGGGCTCGGTGGTCTCTGGTAAATGGGTCAAATCTTCACGGTTTGTTATCCGGGGGATGCATATATGTAACCCACTGCTCGGGCCATCCCCACCCCAGCTCTGGGCTGTGTTAGCCCCGAGAGTGGGGGCTGCAGCTGGGTGGGGCTGCATCTTGCCGTTCGGTGCTGTTCCCAGTGGGAGGAGAGGGGACAGGCTGTCTGCCTGGGTCCCTTCCCCAGCCCCACTCGCTTGTGCTGGGTCGCCCTTGCACAGGGGACCATAACCTCACCCCAACTCAGGGAAGGCAGCCAGGATATAACAGGGGGCAGGGAGGGATGTTCACAAAGGGATTTGGTTCAGTGTAACCCTCTCTGGGGACAGGCTCTGAGATGTCACGTTTTATCACCCAGCAGAGGTGGGAAGCCCGGAGTAAAACAGCCTCTTGTTACCCTGAGTAGGTAATGCAGGCTTGGGGTTTGGGAGCAGGGACCCTGCTGTGCAGGTACGGGCTGACCACACTGGGTCTGCTGTCAGTCCACTGGTTGCCCACCTGTGCACTGAGCTCCTCCATGCTCAGCCTCAGTTGCCTGTGTGATAACTGAGGGGGTCACAAAACCTTCTGCGGAGCGGGCATTTTTTCCCCTTCTCATGTAGGTGGTGCCTAAGGAGAGGGGTTACAGTGCAGGGAGGGAAGGAGAACAAAAGCCAGGCATGACTGGGAGCATTCTCCTGGCTTGGCTGCTTCCAGCACAGAAAGAGCACGATGTCTGCAGGATCAGCCACTCCACTGTGCTTGTGTGGATGGTGAGGGAGGAAAAAAGGGCTCGTGATTTTTGCAAAGCAATGGGAAAGAAAAAGGGCTTGAGAGCAGCTTTCTGACAGGAGCCCAGGAGCAGGGTATGGTCATGCTGAACCATAATGTTGTAGAACAGCCTGTCCAGTGCCCTGCCAGCCCTGTGGCTTCCCAGGCTATGCTGGGGTCAGAGGAGGCTGGACTTTGCATGCTGGGCTGCCAAGGGAACAAGGATGAAACCTGGTGGGACTGGGGTCATCAGTACTATCCCTCCAGAAGATGTTCAGCGACTCAGGGCAGGAGCTGGTTGGGGAGCTCCAGGGTGCAAAGGCTGTGGCTGTGGGGCTGGGGGTGAGAGGGGCTGGAACCAACCCTCCCCTGCACATTGTGCAGTGCTGCTGCTCAGAGCAAGCCAGCCAGGAGATGAAGGAGTGGGAGACACTTCCTTCACCAGTAACACATCTTCTCCCTCCTCACAGGCCAGGATGACTCCTCAGATCTAGACAGGGAGACTGGAGCAGTGCCAGAAATCCCCATCCAAGTGACAGTGGGACTGGGATAGAGGAGCTGCCATGAGGATGTCTCAAGCCAAGCCCCTCAACATCTCTTGCCTCGTGTTTTCCTTGCTCTCCTTGCACTGGGCTTTGCTCCAGCTGGGCCAGGCTTTTCCCAGCACCTCTGACTACCTCCAGCGGGGCTGGCAACGGCTGCTGGAGGAAGGGGAGGGCTGCAGCGAGTGCCAGCCAGAGGAGTGCCCGATGCCACGCGGGTGCCTGGCTGGCACAGTGCGGGATGCCTGCGACTGCTGCTGGGAATGTGCCAACCTGGAGGGACAGATCTGCGACCTGGACAACACCAACCACTTCTATGGCAAGTGTGGGGAGCACCTGGAGTGCCGGTTGGATGCCGGGGACTTGCGTCACGGAGAGGTGCCCGAGCCCCAGTGTGCCTGCCTCTCCCACCTGGCCCTCTGCGGCTCCGACGGCAAAACCTACGCCCAGATCTGCAGGTTCCTGGAGGCTGCCCATGCCCACCCTGATGCCAACCTCACCGTGGCCCACGAGGGTCCCTGCGAGTCAGGTAGTGGCCCTGGAGCTGTGGGAAGGGACAAGCAAGGGGGTCTGACCTAACTGTTTCACCTGGCAGCAAAACCACAGGGACAGGACTGCACTGAGGGCTGCTCCATGCAGCGTCAGGCTCCCACCAGCCCCCCCACCCTGCTGCTCTGGGGGAGCCCCTTGCACATCCAGTGGATTGGAGAAATCTGGGAGCAGCTTTGCCAAGAGGGAGTGGAGTTTATGGGAAGCAACAAATCCTGCTGGAGCAGATGGGGAAGTTCCAGGGAATTGTTAGCAAATTCTTGGCGATGGTGCTGGGTTCACACTGGCCTGTTGCTCCTGAGAAATGTGTCTGCCTCCTGCAAATAGAAACCGGGGTTGGTTTGGCTTGGCTGTGTGATTTCCATCTCCTATTTACAGCTCAGGTGGGGGCTGAGAGGGGACAGGAAGGGGACATGGCAGGAAGGCCATGGCCCAGCCTGCCCAGTCCGGCACAGGTCACCCAGTGCTGTCACCACAGCCTGAGGGATGTCAAGGTTGACCTTATTTTCTGTAGATCATCATGTTCTTGGGTGTTTTCCCAGGTGTGTTTGGAGGTGGAAACCTTCTCTTGACCTCTGGTTCATGCTATGAGCCAGCTCACAGAGCAGGTGTGGGTAAGAAGGGTAGTCCTCACTCCATCCCTCCAGGGAAGGGATGTGGAACCCAGAGGTGTTGGCTCCATCCAGCAGATGGGGACCTGCTGACTCCCTTCATTGCTGGCACGAGCCCTGTGTCAGAGCAGAGGCCTCATTTGGCTGGAAGCTCAACTACCTCATCCATCCTCACCAGCCTCAGGCTGGATGAGCGCCCCTTGGCCTTTCTCCCACAGGAGGAGCATGCTCCAATCGCTCAGGAGAACTTTGCTTTGTAACATTGCTGTCATTGCGCTGTTCCTGCTGCACGGTGTCCCTTGAGCATCATTGCACAGGCAGGGAGACTCAGGCCAGCAGGGATGGCAACCCTCCATGGGTTGGGGGGGGTGACTGAGGAGGGAGCTCCCAGTCCCAGCTGTGAGGAGGGACCATGTCCTTGGGAAAGGTGAGGGTCTGCCATGGGAGGGAGAGGAGAGAGGCATGGGAAGGGTCCCAGCATCTCTATGTGAACCAAATGCTGCTGCTCCAGAGACCAGCCCAAGAGAGCCCGTGGGACCTGCCAAGGGTGGGACCTCTTCTGATCCCACCCTGCTCTCTTCTACCCCCCTCCCCAGAGCCTCAGATCACCTCTCCTCCCTATGACACATGGAACATCACTGGGCAGGATGTCATCTTTGGCTGCGAGGTCTTTGCCTACCCCATGGCATCCATTGAGTGGAGGAAGGATGGCATGGAGATGCTGCTGCCTGGAGATGACCCCCACATCTCTGTCCAGGTGAGTGGTGTGCCTAGGGCATTGAAGATGACCCCAGGGTGAGCCAGTGCTTCTTAGAGCTCATGGACAACCAGACCTGAGAGTGGTCATACTCTGGGAATGGCCAAGCCTGGCTGCCTGGGGATGAGAAGGGGTGACTGGAGGCTGCACACCATGAGGACTGACTGAGCCATGGCTGGTGTCTCGGTGGTAGGAGCCATCAGCATAGCTCTCTTCTGTGATCTCCTCTAGTAGTTTTTGAAATTATTCATATTCATAGAGTCCTGCAGCAGGGAGTTTCCCACTTCCCTGCCTTTAGTTTGCTGTGCATGCTGGCTTCAGTTGCAGTCCCACTGGCAGGGAAAGAGGATCTCCCGAGTGCCTTCCAGCCTGGGTTGTCCTCTGGTCCTACCAGCACACTCAGGCAGTTCCTGCCCTTTTTTCCCTTCAGCAGGGCTTCCCTCCCAGAGCTGGCAGGCCCAGGGGTCAGCATCCTGCCTGCGGCCAACCCCAAATATAGCACCCAGCTGGGCGTACCTAGCTATTAAAGGGTGTGGGCAGAGGCAAAGGGGCCATGCACCTCAGCCAGGCACCAATGGGGAAGAAACTGTGGTGGAATGGATGGAGGGAGCCAGGGGAGCAGGTGGAACCTGGCACCATGGCCCACTTCCATCTTTCTGTCCTTCAAGCCTCCCCATAACCTGTCTCGGAGTCCAGCTGAGGAACTTCACCCCGAGCGGGCCTACGCTGCCTGGATGGAGGAAACTCTACTGTCCTCCACCCCTGGCCAGTGCACCATAATAGCAGCCTGCAAACACAGCCGCAGCCCAGCTGGGTCAGGAAAAGCTTATTTATTCCTGGGGATAAATAGAAAATAGCATGGTTGCTGCCAGAGCAACCCTGGGACCTCACTGCCTGCTGAAACAGGGGACCCGAGGCTCTGTGGCATCGATTTCCCCTTGCTTCTGCCACAAGTGCTGACAGAAATCCCCTCTTCTTGCAGTTCAGAGGCGGCCCCCAGAAGTATGAAGTGACAGGCTGGCTCCAGATCCAGGGTGTGCGGGTGACGGATGAGGGCACGTACCGCTGCTTCGCCAGGAACAGGGTCGGGGAGGTGGTGGCAGTGGCCAGCCTGACCGTCTTCACGCCGGGTGAGCACCGCATCCTATGCCCATGCTCTCATGGGGACATGGGAAGGGATGTTTGGGCACAGTGCACCGGTATGGCAGGAGCTGCTGGAGCATAAGGCTGATGCCGCAGAAAGCTGCTGTGCATGGTTTGGCTTTGGTCCTGGTGGGAAAGGGGACAGGCACAGCAGGATGGCAATGTCACATTGTCCCCATGCTGCCGTTTCAGACCAACTCAACCTGACAGACTTCTCCCTGCCGAAACCCCGCGTGCCACCTGAGGACTACGGGGAGAGTGAGGAGGACTACTACTAGCCCAGAGATGGCATGTCGGGCTGCCAGAGATCACCTTGCCCACAGTGACCCTTCCCTGGGGGTTGGGGACATCTCTGGAGCAAGCACCCTCTGGCCCAAAATTCCTTCTCTGAACAATCCCGGCACTCCAGCCTGGTTTTTGGGGTGGGGGACAGTGTGACACATCCTTTTGGGGTGCTGGGGGATGGAATACTGGCTGGTTGGTGCGAGGGCTGGGACCAGGGGCAGCTCTGCCTGGAGCAGGGTGGATCTGTCCCCTGGCACTGAGCGGAGACACAACGGCAGGTAGGACACTGTGGGGACAGCTGTGCTGTGTGTGCTGAGGACTTGGTGCTGGGGATGGAGACAGCCCCCTTTGGGAGAATGAGGCCGGGGCAGGGGCATCACTGTCCTGTAGGAAGAATTTTTGGGGAAGCTGGAGCAGAGAGCTGGGACATGGCTGTGATAACCAGTGTGCAACCCTTATGCCTGCTCTGTATCCCCCAAGCACAGAGACATCGCAGCTTCTCCACAGAACCTGAGGAACCTGCTGCCAAAATACCCTTCTCTTCTGTTTTGTTTTTAACCAGAAAAGTAGTGATTTGAGGAAACCAGACCCTTGTGGCTTTCAGTGCTGTCTTTTCTCCAGCCGAACCACCCTTGTGGTCGGTCAGAAACACTTTGGCCTTTTTTTGACTGACTTCGTATTTTCCTTTCCATGCCTTTGACTGACTTAATTATTTCCTTTGTCGTTTCAGTTGACGTTATTTAAAATATACATGTAGGTCAAAGCCAAGGCCAGCTGACTGTCCTGCATCCACGAGGATGATTATGGGGGTGAGGAAGGGTGCAAACACTGTGGATGCTACCTTTTCCATTGTGGAGTGCTTGAGTTGAGGAGCCTGCCTGCCCATCCCAGTGCTCACAGCTGATCCTGGTGTGGGTCCTGCCCTTCTCACCCCCCATGGGAATGGGGGTGCCTAGCAGACACTAGGCACCTGTGCAGTGGGGAAGCGTCGACCCAAATCACTGTACTCCCATGCATTTGGATCCCATCCCACTGCTGCTCATTTTCATCTTGGGGTCCTATGTTCTGTGACACTGGGGTCTCCACCCAGGTGACCACAGCCCTGTCAAGTGTAGAGCAGCTCTGTGCCTAGTTGGTGAAGGAAAGGGATGCTCCAGTTTCCACTGGAAACATTATACTAAAGAAAAAATTCCCACATACCTCCCAGAGCTGGTGATTTAGAGCAAACTTTCATTTGGGGGGAGCATGAGAAGGAAGCTCAGAGCTGCAGTGTGCTGCTCACTGCCCTGAGAGGGCTGCCAGGACCCTTCCTATGGGCATTCTGGGGCTGAGCTCACATTCAAGCGGTGCTTTACCCCCCAAAGCAGCAGCATTTATGGGACTCCTGGTGCTCAAAACCTCTATATGGGCCAAACCACTGCCAGTTACTCAGTCCCAGCTCCAGGGAGGTCCAGAGCTGCGGCAGGGAGCCAGACCCCGTGAGGAAGGAATTGGCCAGACCCCAGGCAGGATGCAATAAGGCTGCTGCTCGGGTGCCGTGCTACTCTCCTTCACGTCTTTTCTCTCTTCTCTCTTCTCTCTTCTCTCTCTTCTCTCTTCTCTCTTCTCTCTTCTCTCTTCTCTCTTCTCTCTTCTCTTCTCTTCTCTTCTCTTCTCTTCTCTTCTCTTCTCTTCTCTTCTTTCTTCCTTTTTCTCTTGAGAGCTGGCTCAGACAACACAACTACGGCACTGAAACCTGAACAAGCAAATAAAAGGGATTTGTCTGGAATTGGCAGCAGAGCAAAATTCCTGCAGGGAGTGAGGCTGGGCCAGTCCTGGCCCCCTGCACCACAGCTTGATGGGGCACTGCTGCCTGCCTGCTGGAGTGCCTGCCCTCTCTGGCGGCAAACCCCTTCTGAGCCAGAGAAATGCAAAAGCCACCGGTGCCTCAGTATCTCCTTCTGTCTAACAGCATAACAGAATCCTCCTGGGCTGCTCCTTCAGAGTCAGAGGGTGTTTGGGAGGGACCGGGGACAGAAGCCATTGGCTTTTATTTTGCTTTTTTTGGGTGTAAAATACGCTTTCAGAGAAGCTGGGCCTTTTTTATCCATCCTGATCCCCTTCCTGTTTCGTACACAAATGAGCTGGTGGAACTGGGCCATGCTCAGGCTGAGGCTGCCACAGGGAAATCGGAGAGCGTCCCAAGCTTCAGCAGTCAAGAGCTGCTTGCTGGGCTCCCTGCCGGTGCCTGGGGCTGGCCCCTGGCCAGGGCTGCCATGCCAACCCTCCTCAGGGCCAGGCTCACCCTGTCTGTGTTGGCACATATCCAGGTTGTGCTGGGTGTGGATGCAGCTTTGGTCTGACTGGAGAGTGTCGGATGGGTCACACACTCCGCCCCTGGCTCTCCTTACGCTCTGCAGGACAGTGCCCTGCCTGGGCAACTGCATTTTGGTCTCAGTCCTTGCCCACCTCTGCTTCACACCCATTGCTTTCATACCCTGCAGGGAGCTGGCAGGGGATGCTGGTGGCTCCTGCGTGGCAGGAAGAGCAGTGGGGATGTGGTGACCGAGAGAGGGGGGAACTTGAGCAAGAGCTCTTGGCCAAAATGAACCAAACCAAGGGCTGCGTCCCCCAGACTCCTCGGATCCCACTGTGGGAGAGGGCTGTCTGACAGGCAGGCTGGAGCTGAGCCAGGAAGTTGAGCTCCACTCCCCACAAGGTGAAGGGCAGCAGAGTGGCTCCAGGGGCACAGAGAGGGCTGGTGTCTCCTCATCCCAGCTCCCAGTCTTGCCATTTCCAGTCACTTAAAAATTAAAGAAGCCAATATTGCTGCACGGCTGGAATCGGTCACTGCCACAGAGCTTAATTGAGGTTATTTGTTGGCTCTAAAAACATTTGGTCACCTCTGCTGCTGGCTGCTCAGATGTTTGCTGCAGCCCCTGCCCCAAGGAGGGGGTCACCCTAGGCTTTGCAGATCCTGTTCTCAGCTCCAGGCACCCCGGGACCTGACAAAACCTGGTGTCCGTGTGGGTTCAGAGGGTGTGCCCCAACAGCATGCAGCACCAAATTCCTTCGCTGGCCGATTTTTGGCGCAGTTGCTTTCTGGGGGCAGAGGGGGCTGAGCAGCTCCCGCCAGCCCAGCTGACTGCACTCAGAGCACCTGATCAGCCCAGAGGTCAGGCTGCTGTGAGGGACGGGGAGAGCTGGACTGGGAAGTGTTAACATGGCCACTGGCCCAGGTACAGCACCGACACCTCCTGGCCTGGGATGAGCGGGGTGCGGGTACCTCCCAGGGCACCAGAGGTCACTGAGAGCCTGGGTACAAAGAAAGGGCGGCTTGTCCTGCCAGCACCTGAAAGACCTTGGAGATGCACCCTCTGACCTGCTGCCAAGCCACAGGGTTTTGTGGGCTGCAGGGAAAACCCAGAAAGTCTGGCAAGTAAATACACTCCTGGAACAAAAACACGCTGTCGCTGTCCTTCCCTGCCCTTGGGGGTGCTGGGACCGTCTCCTGTCTGGGCGTGGGCAGGAGGCACATGGAATCATAGAACAGTTTGGATTGGAAGGGACCTTAGAGGTCAACAGAGTTCCAACAGAGTTCCATGTGCAGGGACACCTTCCACTAGACCAGGTTGCTCAGGGCCCCATCCAGCATGGTCTTGAACACTTCCAGGGCTGGGGAGTCCACAGCTTCTCTGGGCACCCTCACAAAAAAGAATTTATTTCTAATATCTGATCTAAACTTACTCTCTTTCAGTTTAAAGCCATTCACCCTTTTTCTATCACTACATCCCCTCGTCAAAAGTCCTTCTCCATCTCTCTTATAGCCCCTTTAGGTTCTGGAAGGTGATTTAAGGTCTTTCTGGAGCCTTCTCTTCTTCAGCCTACTATTCTTCAGGCCCACCTGTCTCAGCCTGGCTCCAGCCCCTCTGAGCATCTTCATGGCCCTTCTCAGGCCTTGCTCTAACAGGCCCATGTTCTTCTTATGCTGGGAGCCCCAGAGCTGGACACAGCACTCAGGCGGGGTCTCACAAAAGCAGAGTAGAGGGACAGAATCCTCTCCCTCGACCTGCTGGCCACACTTCTTGCGCATCTGCTGTTCCATCCCAGAGTCCAGGTTCGGGCCAGGGCCGTGATTAGCCGCTAAACAGTGCCATCTCCTGGCAAAGCCACCGGCCCCGCCGGCCCTGCCGCTGTGCTGGGCAGCCCGCGAGGGCACGCGGGCCTTGGGCACCCCTGGAGTACCCTGACCCTCAAATCCATCCATGCCTGCTCCACGCCGTCTCCCTGCCCCTGGAAGAACCTCTGCCTTGCTGGGAGGGACGGTGCCATCACAAAGGACATGAGTATGAGCTGTCTCTTGGGATGATCACCCGAGCCAGAGCATCCTCTTAACACTGGTTTTGGATGGTTGCCGCAGGCAGAGCTGGGACGAGGCAGAGCCTGGAGATGTTCAACTGCAATCCTTTGGTGTCTGCTTTGAACTAAGGCTGCAAAAGGGTTAACACCCCTCATGGCCACCCTGGCAGTCCCCCCATGCCGTGGGCATCTCCCATGGGAGATGGATGGCTTCTGGCAGAGGCTCATTGAGTCTGAGTTGATCACTGCTCATGCCTGGATGGAAGCAGCTCTGTAACCTCGCTCTGCAAATGGGTAAACTGAGGCACAAAGCAACTACATGTGGAGAACTCAAGCAGAGCCAGAGAGACCTGCAGGGCAGAGTGACCAGCTACCCCCAGGACTTCTGTCCCCAGCGTGTCCCCACCCCTGTTGGGGGGTGCCATTTTTCCTCCTGTCCTCTGCATGGCACCTCTTCACCCTGCTGTAGTGGCTCAGAGAGAAAATAAAATAGCAAGACGGCTTCCCTGCCTCCACCCAGCACTTACACTGCCTGATAAACAAAATGGAAATAAATCCTCCTGCGTTTGCAGCAAATAGGTCTCCATGGGGGGTTGCTTTCAATAATTCAAATGGTGTTGCAGAGCAGAGCCCATGCCAATGGGTTTTAATAAACACAGCCGTAATGTGACATGCAATTTATTATTAAGCTTAAAACAGGAAGCAAAGAGTTTAATAAAAGCACCAGGTTCCCTGTATCAGTCACAGTAAGTGGCGGGATGCTGGCTGTGGGGGGAGGATGGGCGAGCTGGCTGCAGGGACACGCAGAGCTGGGTTTGCTTTGCCACTTTTCTTTCAAGCTGGCACTGCAGGAATCCTGGGCAGCGCAGGGAGATGTGAGCCAGACCAGGGGGAAATGGGGATTGTTGCAAGGACAGGGTAAAGTGTGCAATGCTGCACCCTGTAACACTGCCCAGCCATCCAGGGAAGAGCTCTGCCCTGGCACCACAGCTTGCTCGCAAGGGCAGATTAAAGCCTTGAGTTTATTCCCTCTCACCAAAACTTTCTCACCCACATCCCTTCCTAACTCAGGTCCACTTGGGCAGCCCTTTTCTGCTCCACCCTTAGCACCTATGGGCTGCCTTTAAAAGCAGGCAGAGGGGAAAGGTGAACCTCCTAGAGACAGAGAGGCTGTGCCAGGTGAGATGCTGCGAGGCACAGGGAACAGCTGGTGCCTGGTGCTGCAGCATGTGTGCTGTCCACTGGGCTGCATGGCTGGCCCTTCCAGACATGGGTTTGCTCAAGGGCTGGTGAAAAGCAAGAGCTCATCAGGGAGATGGCTCAGCTGAGGTGGCTCGACTGGTCCAGCTATGTCTGGAGGTACCTCTGTGTACAGGTGAGGCATGAAGGATGTTGCACCATCCCACCTAGCAGGACCCAGATGCTGCGCTCTCCCTGGCCCTGCTGTAGGCCTACCTGGACACTTGAATGCTGGCACTTGCCCTAGGGATGTGATTTTTGGCCTCCTTTCCTTGCTCTTGCACCCTGGTTGTGCCCTTTCTGTTTGGGGAGAATGCTGCCAAACCCCAGTACCCACTCCTGCAGAGAACAGCACAGCAGGCGGAAGAGATGTGAGAAGTGGTGCAGGGACTGCCTACACTGTTTCCCAGTGAAAATGGGGCTTGTATGACTGCCCTGCACTCTGGTTTGAGGAGTGGCCTCAAGGAGAAGCAGTTCCCTGGATGCAAGCTTTGCCTGTGTTATGTTAGACAACAGAGAGTCCCTTCTCCACCAAGGCTGTGGGAGATGGGGAGCTTTGTCCCAGTCCAGCCAAATGACAGTCTGGGGCTGAGCTAGGGCTCCAGGCACCTGCAGCTCCTTCCAGCAGAGCAAGCAGCCTGCTATCTTAAGGAGGGCTTTCCAGCCAGACAAAGCCATGCAAGCAGCCTCTGTCCTCCAGCTTGGCTGAAGTGCTGGCAGGGTGTGTGTGGGGCAGCTTTTGTGGGCTCTTTAGCTGGTGTTGACAGCAGAGGGTTTATGCTGGGATTGATGCAGGGTAACACCGTGTGGTTCTGCCAGCACCAGTGCCTGCTAGAGCCTGTAAAAGGTTTTAACTTGAGACCGCTTTTTTTTTTTTTTTTCCTCAGCTGTGTCTGTTGAAAGCTCCACTTCCTCTGGCTTGAAAAGCCCAGGAGCTGCTGATGTGAGTCTATCCATGACCACTATTGAGGCTATGAGTGGGCTGCTGAATCTGGATCCAGTGAAGGGACATAGTATCTTGCCTGTCCCCTTGAGGTGATGATCCCTGTGCAGATTCATCAGGAGCAGCACCAACCCAGGGAGGGCTGGAGGGCCCCCACACTCTCTTTGCATTGCAGGTGACTTTTTGACCTTCACCTGTGGTCAGGTGGGGGAAGACTCATCCTTAGTTGTGTATGGGGATGGTCCTGGTTCTGTCTCTGCTTGTGTGCTCATCTGATGTCCTGGGTCTGCTCCCTACGGTCTCGCTTTCTCCTCTTCATGGGTCTGGAATTTGGGACTGGGGTCTGACTCCATGGAGAGAGGAGGGTGAGCTGGAGCAGGCAATAATCCATGTGAGGGCACAACCTGCAGAGAGCACAGGTATCCTTCAGGGAGTGCCTGGGGCACGTTATCTCAAAAGCAAGGAGGTGCTCAGCAGGGACCTGCCTTATCGGAGAGCTGGTTGCTGTCTCTCCTCGCAGCCCTTTCTGCCCCGGGGCTGCTCTCTGTCACTTCTCTGCTCTGTAACAGCCGGAGGCAGGCGGAAATGGGAGCCCCTGTGCCTGGTCCCTGCCAGAGCACACTGCTTCGGAAGTGGGGGGGGGTATCTGGCTTGCAATTACTGTGCCTTTGGCTTGGCAGGCCTGAAAGTGTGAGTGATGGGGTCTCTACAGAGCAGCCCCCAAGCGCTGGCGGGGTGGGAAGTGCTCATACCCATCAGCAGCTTCCCCAGCTGCCTGTGCTCTGCCGGTTTGAGAATGTGGGAGGGGAGCATGGGACAGCAGCTTTGGGCTACTTGTAAAAACCCCAAATATTCACCTGGCTGGATGTCCACATGCAAAGCACAACTTAGCCCTCCCCTTTAACAACCTCCCTGTCCCAGCTCTGGCTGTGAGAAGAGGCAGAAGCTGCAACTTGCATCTCCCATTCCCTCCATCTACCTTTCCCACTTGGCAGCCACATGTTGCCCTACGTGGTGAGGGACTGGGCTGGTTGTTCAGCAAGTCTCCAGGACACCTGCTGGAGCCAGTTCTTCCCTCACAGAAGAGTTCAGGTAGGAAGAATAAAACATAAAAATTCTGTGTTTGCATCTTAGCTGGTGTCAGTGGGACCAAGAAGGTCCAGGGAACCCTGGTGTGGTGTGTCCTGCGAGTACAGCCTCTGGCAGTGGATTGAAGCCCTCCATGCCTGTAGATAAACCATCAGCCACCAGGCTGCTGTGTTGCAGGATGGGAGTGGAAGTTCCCCTGCAAGCATTTTGGGAAGGAGGATGCTGCCTTCCCTACCCAAGGATGGAGGAGCCAGAAATGAGTGATGCCAGCTCAACAGGGCTCACTTTAAACCTGGAGAGAGAGCCAAAAGCACTGAGCCCATTAGGATGGTGTTCTCAGGAGTTGTCCATAGCTCTCTCCCACTGCCAGCTTGCCCTGGCCTTGGGGAAGGAAGGGTTAAGCTTGCGGGGCTCGGCAAAACAAGCGCTCTCTGAAAGTCAGCCAAGCTACCCAAATGCTGGCCTCCCCTCTGCCCTCACCCTTATCCATCTCTCTTATCTGCCCTGGGCAAGAGCAGGGCATTTCCCCTCCTCCGCTGATGAGGACCAGAGCTGGCGACAGGCGGAAGCTGGTGCTAACAGCACAGGGCTCGAGGGAGGCCATGGCCGTGGTGTCCCAGCTGTGGGGTGGCCTCTGTGGCTGCAGGTCAGAGATGTGGAGGGGCGGTTTGCTCCACCATGGGGCTGGATCCATTGAGGGATTCCCTATCTCTGGCTGTCTCACACCCTGGGTACTCCAGCAGCACCTCGTTTCTGTAGCATGCACGCAGTGAGCTGCGGGGTCTCAGCCGTCCTGGAGAGCCCGGCTCACATCAAGGGGGTTATCAGCTCTGCAAGGGCTGAGTACCTCTGGGCACTGATATCTGAGGGCACAGCAGCCCAGTTTGGGGTGGCTCATGCAGCCCAG
This sequence comes from Corvus cornix cornix, assembly GCF_000738735.6. NCBI lineage: Eukaryota > Metazoa > Chordata > Aves > Passeriformes > Corvidae > Corvus > Corvus cornix. The sequence goes on from NC_046336.1 coordinate 13,082,575, forward strand.
GCAAGCTGGGACACAGCTCTGTCCATGCTGGGAGTGAAGCTGGAAGGAGGCAGTGGTGTTTCACCCAGCGAGGGCTGCAGTGGGAGCGAGGTGCCAGGACATCTCTGGCAGCATGTGAGCTCTGCCGACACGAGGCAGGCTTGGACGGGCTGTTTAATTAAATGTGAAGAGCTCTCACACTTCACAAGCTGCAGCCCTCACTGCAGCCTGAGCGATTCTGGGAAAGAGTCCTTTTATTAAAAGAGAGAGAGGCTCTGGCTTTGCCAGGCAGCCATCAAATGGCACTCTTAATTGTCTCGGCTCGTTTAGCTGTCGCGCAGGGAGGGGTGTGCTCGGAGCCCTTCAGCCTTTGCTATTCAGCCTCCCCGGCAGGCACGCGTGCTCCCTGCATCCTGGGTGCTCCTGCTGCCCTCCAGGAGGGCTGGCGAGAAGTACATGGGAGACAAGCCTTCATCCAAGGTCAGCACTGGGGACTGGCTTGGTGCTCTGATGGCCCAGCCTACCCAGGGCTGAGCACTGGGGTTCAAAAGGGCTCGGGAAAGCGTCTGGAGAGATGGGAGCCTTCTGGGGCCGTGGGAGCTGCCTGGAAGACACTGGGTAACTAAATGACAGCTTAAAAGTATCTTCTCGTTTATTCCCATGGCAGAACACTTCTGGCTCTGAAGAGGGCATCCTACCCTGGTTTCAATGTGACAACCTCAGTGTAGAAGTCATGGGACAGGCTGGCAGTGGCTTAGGATAGTTGTTCTGCACCTTTCCTCCAGGAACTGAAGTCCTTGGAAATATCTTCTGGGCTCTGCACCATCCCAGCAGCAGGGAACTGGACTGTTCAGGGTGCACATGGAGGGAGAAAGGACCTCTGGGTGGTTTTGCTTTAAATCTGCTGGGTGATATGGGGAGGCTGAACTTGGGTTCAGCTGCTGGTACTGAGCCCCTCGTCCTGGAGGAGAGGCTGTTCGGCTGAGTGATGGAAGATGCCCCCAGAGGGGGAGTCAAAGCCTTTCCCATGGCTGTGCGGGAGCAGCCATGCCAAAACTCACCATTTGGGGAGGAGAGAGGGAAGAAAAAAAGATCAAGAGGGGGAGGAAATACAGGCTTTTATCAAAACCTCCTACTTCAAAGCTGTCCAGCTGAAGTGCTCCCCTTTGGTTTAATTTGAAGTGATGTTTCCTTCAGCAACTGCAGCTAAATGGTATCAAGCCAGGCTGAAATGGCTGGAAAGCCTGGAAAGGAAAGGCACTATTTGGGAACGGCTCAAGGCAGACCTTCCCGTTAGGGTCAGCCTTGAAGGCCTTTCCATAGGGATGAAAACTGTCAGTGCTGGCATTTCTCATCCCTCAGCTCCTAGCATGGGATAAAATCCAAACCCTTTTGGGAATGGGAATAGGGCAATTTTTCATCCTGGGTGCCTGGGGTGGCTCTACCCCTCTGAACTGGCTGCAGTGTCTGCACTCTTGAGCAAGGGGAAGGCATGAGATGGAGGCATGGGTTCTGCTCTGCCCTGAAGAACCAGTCCTTGTGGTATCCAGCCTGCAACCTCCCTGAAGATGCTTTGGCAGCCCCTGCACACAGGTGAGAGCTGAAGCAGATTGCAGGGGGTAGCAGGGGAAGGGGCATGAATCCCCATCTTCCTGACCTCCAAACCCTCTTGGAGTGGAAGAGGAAGGCCACTGCTCCCAGTGCCTGGGGAATTTCTGTGTGGGTGCAGTGGGGAAAAACAGCAGCAGTGGGGCACGTGCTGCCCTGTCACAGCATCCCTTAACAACTAAAAAAACTGCCTGGGAGGCAAAGCAGCTGGCTTTTCCTGGGAAAGACCAATGTTCTCCTGTCTGCTGCATAGGAACTGATTTCCCCCAGCTGGCTGGAAAGAAGCTACTTTGAAGGCAGCTGTGTTCTGCTCCTGCTGGGGGCAGCAGGGCTGGGTACCCCCTGGGCAGTGGGTCTGGTCACTGGGAGGACAAAGGTGATCAACACAGGCCAGCTGCTCTGTAGAGAGGGAGAGGGACGTGTCCTGGGAAACAGAAAGGTCATGCTCATCTCTTTAACCTCCAGAGGCCAAAACAAGGTTTTAATGGCAATGACTGTGCTAGCACTGAAGCCACTGACCAGGAAGGAAAGTGAAGGATGAGTCAGCTCTTGCTGCACACGAAGAAGGGATGCTCAGAGGTGTCTGTTCGCTGGGGACTGCTCATAACAGCATCTGCAAAGCTTCTTCCACCCAAAAGACTTCAGTGTTGTTCCAGCCAGAGGCTGCTTTAGGGAACAGAACTTCAGAGACCGGCGATTGTGGCAGAGCTGGGACCCTGATCCCAGATTTTCTTAAAGTAAATCTCAAGGGGGAGAAGCTCAGTATATTTGTGCTTGCAGTGATGGGAGCTCTGTGGAGCAGAAGGCAGCTGATCATGTGCTCTTTCTCATGCTTTCCTTGACATTTGGGAAAAGGTCTCTGCCAATCTCGAGTGAAGTTTTGAAGCTGCACGAAGAGGCGAGGAGGAAACAAATTCCTTCTTCTACAAGAGTGGGGTGGAAGGAGCTGTAATTTCTCTTCTCCCAGTCCAGCAACCCCACGTCCCTCACAGCACATCCATTCCAGCACTGGTATGGTTGCTGCTTTCTCGACTCTCCCTCCTCCTCGCCCCCTCCTCTCCCTCCCCCCAGCTCCACTCCACGTGCTCCCAGCTGCTCTAGGATGATACAGGCAGGCGCAGAGTTCATGGGAGCCGTACCTGTGCTTTGTCTTCATCTGTCACCCCTCCTGACAGTCAGATCCATCTTAAACTGGGAGCGAGAGGGGAAGAGAGGGAAGCAATAATTAACCTCTGTGCAGGCCGCTCCCGAAATGCTGCAGTCTGGTGATGCACGAGGAGACATCCCTGACACTTTTATTGCTACTCCAGTGCCGTTCTGCGTCTGTAGGAGGTGATTTGGCCGGGCTGGGATACCTGAGACTTTCATTATGGTTGAAGAGCTGCTGGCACTCGCAGCCTTTCTTTGCTGGGTCCATTAGTGAGGGCTCCCCACCACCCTTGCTGGTGAAGCTGGAGGGCAAAACTCATTTGGGGTGTTTGCAGGCTGAGCAGGGGTTTTCATGGCTCAGTCCTTGGGGTGGGTGCAAGGTGTGTGTTGGATTTAGGAGGTGAAGTTGTTTCTCATGTGGGTGCAATACACGTGTGCAGAAGCAGAGCTGGTGTCGTTCCATCCCCAGGGTGAGCTGCCAGGATGTGCCTGACATCTAGGGCAGGACCCCAGGTGTTATGGAGCCTGTGACAGATCATTGGTGGCAACCTTGTCCCACACCTGAAAGTTCCTCGATGGGGATATGAAATGGGGAGAGGGGCTGGAGGTTTTTGGGCCCCCCTTGTGGCGCTGTGCTGGACCATAATGCCATATTGGCAAGGGATAGTGCTAAATGTCCCCCTGGTGCCTGCAGCCTCCTGCCATGGGTGCTTGTGCCTGTCCTGGCACTGTTGGGTTCAAGAGACTTCCCAGCAATGCTGGGACAACAGTGACACTGCACAGCTGACAGATGTCAGCCACACACCTGCCTGATTAGGGCCTGATAGCAAAGGAGCCCTGCAAGTAAAGCAGCGTCAGTGGCCAAACTCCATGAGCTGCAAAGACAACAGTGGTTCTTGTAAACCCAGTGGAGCCCGTGGACAAACACAGCCTGACCCTGCATGGAAATCTGGAAAAGCTGTCCAGGGGTTGGTGTCTGGCTTGGTTCCTCTGCAGGATTGCTGGGCTGTCAACTGGAGCAGCGACTGCGTTTCATTACACACTGATGCCGGCTCAGCAGACGTTGCAATCTCACCTCATATGAGAGGGAGGAAAACATTAGTGCCAAAAGCACCTGGCAGTCAGACCCTGAGTTGTGATGATCCAGAGTGGGTCAGGCTGGTGATGTATCAAACTCCTGGTCCTTCATGGGGGTGTGCAGAGGCTGGGGAAGGATGGGACAGCACTGACCAGAGCTGGGAACTGGGTGTAGGTCCAGATCCTGGTGCAGGATGTGCTGTCATGCAGTGTCTTGCAGTGTCCCAGACATGGAAGGTCCTGCGTGTGGGGAGGGGAGCTGAAGGGACTCCTTGGGATGTGTCTTTGGGATAGCACTGGCATGTCCTGTTTGCCCATGAGATGGGTTGCAGCTGCTGTTTCTCCCCAGAAACAGTCCCAAGCAACCAGGACTGTGAGCAGTGGGAAGCTCACAGTGGGTATCAGGTCCCACTGCTGTTCCCAAGGCCTGCAGAAAGGGGCAGCCACCCAAGGGCTGCTGGATTGGAGGGACCGTTCAAATGTAAGAGAGAACCACTTAAAAGTAAGATCCATTTTGTTTTTCAGTTGTTTTAGCAGTGACAGGGGCTGAAATAAGCCTTTCCACTAAGATTAGAGGTGGCTTAGCCAGCTCTTGGGATCTGCAGAGCACACTGGGATCCTTTGCCCTGTGTTTTTGTCATAGGAATTCTTTATCCAAACCTAAGTTAGAGCTGTCAGTGTTTGTAGGCAGGTTGGTATGATCTGTCCTGAGTAATTTCTGAAGCAATTTCAGAGGATCCTGGCATCTCTTCTAGCCTTGAATTTTCTAGTTGCAGCCTTGGTACTGGCAGATTGCCTACTCTGAGTCCTGGCATGCGTCTCTTAGAAACTGTCAGCCCTATCAGTGTCCCCAGACTGTTTCTAAGGGGTCTATGCAAAGCCACCAAGAAAGACAGAAGTGGCTTCTGCCATTTGGGGCAAATTCCTAGTGGAAGACACTCTGCTCTAAAGGAAACACAGTATTTGCATGTAAGAAGGTGTTGTTTGTATTAGTTGGAAACGGGGAAACTGAGGCAAGGAGGATTAGACTGACTTTCCCAGCTGAGGGAAGGATCTGGTAGCCAGCCCAGAGACAACTCAAAAGTCTTGTAAATCTTCCCTCTTCCAGCTGCAAAAGCATCCATTGGGAACAGGTCAGCACACTGAAGAAAACCAGTCCCAAACTTTCCTTCAGGGGGAAGTTTGCCGGGGTAGACGGGGAAAATGCTCCTGAGCATCTGAAATGTCCGAGCAGGCTGCAGATGAGACCGTGCACAAGTGCTGCCAGCTCCCTGGCTTTTGAGAAGCGGGAGGACTTGGCCTTTCCCTGCACAGATGGGGGTTTAATCAGGCGCAGTTCAAGCACATGGGTGTTCAGCACTAATCCAATTTCCCTCCATTCATTAGGGTGGTTATTCATCACTCGGGAATGATGAAAGGCTGCGAGTCCATGTGGATGCTGGAGTGCGGCAGTGCTGCTCGATGTGGGCGTTGTGACCATGAGCTCCCTCCTTGCTGCTGAGCCTGACTGTGGGTAGGGATGGCAGGTGAGCTGCTGGGGGATCTCAATCCCTTCACAACACCACATTGCAAGCCAGGCTTGCTACACCAAGCTCTGGGGATCAAGTCATCTCAGGCTTGTCCAGCAGTTGCATGGGAAACTGGCTGAAGCACAGGTTAATTCATGCAGACAAGGAGCTGCTGAGCTGGGAGAGGATCTGAAGTGATGGAAACCTGTGGCCCTGCTGTGCTCCACCAGACCCTTGCATTGCTCCTGATGGTTAATTGAACAGTAAGCTGGCAGGACAAAGCCCATCTCCCAGTGGTCAGTGATCCCACAAAACAGAAGGTTTAACAAGCTGGTCCCAGTGCAAGCTGGAGAAAGGCCACGGTCTGTGAGAGCAGAGCTGTGGGGAGTGGGCGAAGGAATGGCTATCCCTCCAGGCTGGTCAGAGCTCAGGTACAGCACCAGCTGGAGAGGCCACTGGTGAGGCTGCACAAGGAAGGCAACTGCCTTGGGTGCACGTTTGCTTCTTCCAAGGGTCTGGCAGATGCACTTCCACCTCTGCTGGTGGTGCCTGGGCAGACAGGTCAGGAGGCTGCCAGAGCATGTCATGGCTGTGCTCTGGGACCCTGGAACCCAAGAAGAAGACAAGACATGTGTTTCCCTCTGTTCCTTTCCCCCATATGTGAAGCTCAACACCTTCGCTTTCCAGACAAACAGAAAAATGTGCACAAATGTCTAAGATGTTCCCTTTCAATTCCCAACTCCTGTCATCAGTGTGAATATTCTGGCCATTAAAGGCACAAAAAGTAAATTATCCTCCATGATTGGTGTAAATTTTGGTGTGGTGTGAATGAAAGGGGCTGAAAACACGGAGAAATCAAAGGCTGTTGAGTGGACGCAAGTGTGGGTGTTTTCCTGCTGCATTCATTCCATTGATGTGCATAAATGGTCCTTGTAGCATGCCTCACAGGGATGAGAGTTACTCCCCTGCCCCAGGGAGCTAAAGGGTAACTACCAATTAGTGGCTGGAGAGATATTGGGTAATTCTGATTATCATGAAGTGTCTGGGGACCTCTGGGTCATTGCCATGGGGAACCTGGGCTGTGAGCAGGTATTTAACCATGTTCTGGAGTGAACCAAACTGGCTCTCACATCCTGGACAGGGTCTGGTCCTGCAGACCCTCTTGAGGGTCTCGGTGCAGAGCACTGGAGGAGCAAGGGGTGAAAGCTGCTTACCACCCATGGAGCTGAGCTCCCAAGCCTCTGGCCAGTCTGTCTGTCCATCCTGTGTCCTCCTTGGCTGGGAGCTGAGTATTAATGTATCTGAGAGCCTGTGCTCCTCTCAGCCTAGAAGGTGAACCAACATTTGGGGACCTAAAATCACCCCCATCCTCTCCTCTCCTCTCTCCTCTCTCTCCTCCTCTCTCTCCCCTCTCCTCTCCTCTCCTCTCCTCTCCTCTCCTCTCCTCTCCTCTCCTCTCCTCTCCTCCTCTCCTCCTCTCCTCTCCTCCTCCTCTCCTCTCCTCTCCTCTCCTCCTCTCCTCTCCTCTCCTCCTCCTCTCCTCTCCTCTCCTCTCCTCTCCTCTCCTCTCCTCTCCTCTCCTCTCCTCTCCTCTCCTCTCCTCTCCTCTCCTCTCCTCTCCTCTCCTCCTCCTCTCCTCTCCTCTCCTCTCCTTCTCCTCTCCTCTCCTCTCCTCTCCTCTCCTTCCTGCTCCTCTCCTCTCCTCTCCTCTCCTCTCTCTCTTCCTCTCCTCTCCTCTCCTCTCCTCTCTCTCCTCTCCTTCTCCTCTCCCTCTTCCCTTCCTCTCCTCTTCCTCTCCTCTTTCCTCTCCTCTTTCCTCTCCTCTTTCCTCTCCTCTTTCCTCTCCTCTTTCCTCTCCTCTTTCCTCTCCTCTTTCCTCTCCTCTTTCCTCAGTCCCACCACCTGAACCCCTCATTCATTCAGTCTCCAGCTCACGGCATCTTCCTAAACCTCCCTGGCATCTCTGCAGCCCCCGGCCCTCCCTCAGCCCATCTCCCCTCCTTGTGCAGCACCCCACTTCCCAAACCCTGGCTGAGCAGCAAGGCACTAACACCAGCACCCCTCTACCTTCTGAAAGGGGCTGGTGGTTGTGTTTGATGGGAGTAATCCATCTCCATCATTGTAATGACCGTTCCCATTAATCGGCCATAAACTAATAAAGTAAGCACTTTCCCCTCCACACCCCCCCAACTTCATTAAGTCTTTAGTACATTAATATGTCTTACTTAGTGTCTGCTTTGGCCTCTGGTTTTGTGGTCGGGTTTGGGTTTTTTAGTTGGTTTTGGGTTTTTGTTTTGTTTCGGTTTTTTTAAAAATTTTTTTCCTGTGGGTAGCATGGATTTACTTGCTGATGTTATTCCCTGCAGCCCCGAGGAAGCTTTGACAGCCCAGGTCATCCTTACATCAGCAGGAACATCATGTGTGCTGATGAGCTGAGAAGAAAGGGACAGGGACAGGGATTGGGGCGGGGGAAGGAGGGAGGGAGGGAGGAATAAAAGATCCCGTACACCTCCAAATTAAATTTGTGATGCCTGGCATCAGATGGGCCCGCAGCCAGAGATTAATTCGACTGATCAAGTTATAAAGAGCGCTGAGGCAGGTAATCAATCTTGGAGCTGTCAGGCGAATAGGCAGCAGTATTAACCTGGCAGGACTCGCACACACATACACACGCACACACGCTGAAGCCTTTTTAATTCCTTTCACATTGACTATTATTTCCGAGGCCTATTTATTTTGGAAGGGCTGGAGGGGGGATGGGGGGAGGGTAGTGGTGCTTTGCTCTCTCCTCCTCCATCCCTGGCAGTAATAGCCCCATTCAAGCACAGCATCGCTCTCCCCCTCATGCACCCAACACCTCTGTGTGCAAAGGGGAGGCCCTTGCACATGAAGTTAGAAGGCTTTAGCACCAGTTTTCTAACTGGGTTTTCTGCTGGATGCTGGGAAGACTCAGCCTGGGTTTCCTTCTCTTTCCAGACTGTGGTGGTGGTGTTATTCTTCCCCACCAGCCCTCTGGTTGTGACCAATCCCAGGCTTGTGGTGCTCTGCCCAGGACACCCCAGCATCCTGGACAACCTCCATGTGTCTCTGGAGGTTCACAGAACCACTGTTCCACTCCGGGTCAGCTGCAAACTGGAGCTTCTTGGAGCTGAGTCTGCAGAGCCCATAGTGGATGAAGGCCAGGAGCTCTCTTTGGAGGTTTTCCTTAGGAATGGGGTGTAAGCAGATTAGCAGTGGTGGGAGCTGGGCAGCTCCCTGCTTGGTCTGAGGCTTGGGAGTAACAACCGTGCTGGCAGCAGAGGGGAGTTCTATCTGTATGGGCTGGAGACCCCTGTGCTGGCCAGGTGCTGGGCAGAGACCTTACCTGGTCCAGCCTCAGAGGTGGATGGGGCAGGTCCTACAGACTCAGTGCTGGGAGTCTAAAGGGCCTTGGATCAGCTCCATGGAGAGGAGACTTGCAGGCAAGAGCAGGGACAAGGCCAGCCAGGGACCCAGGAATGGATTTTTTCAGGAGAGAGCTAAACTTGGGGTGATTGGAAAGATGACAGGAGAAGGAGTTTGGGGTGCTCAGCCAGCAGACATCACTGTAAAGTGTCTGTGAGACCACCTGTGCCCCCATGGGGATTGTTGGCTATAAATATGGGCTCAGTTGCTGACTGTTCATAGCAAACCACCTGTGACATTAGGAGGCAGTGGGACCTCTTTCCATGAGGAGAGCAGGATGCAATCCCCTGCTAACTCCTCTCTGGCTGGGGACACCTTCTCGGGTGATGCAGTCAAGGAGCAATGTCTCCATGCGGGAGTCAACTGCTGACAGCCACCAAAAGCTGCTGGTGGGTACTTTTTCGCCAGGTCAAACACACAGCACCCCATCTGGCATGCCCCAGGATTTTGGAGGGGACCTGGGCAGGTGAACCAGTTTGTACTGATGCTGAATGCTGAGCATGGCTCAGATGGATGGGACTGGGAGCTGGCTCTGCAGGAACCTACCCCTGGTGTCTGGTGGCCCTGCAGACCCTGTCTGAGTGCTTGTTTACTGAAAAGGCTCAGGTACAAATTCTCTCCATATTGCAGCTCTTCTGGTTGACCCAGCTGGCAAAGGGGCAAGAGGCATCACTGAGCCCCTGGGCTGGCAGCCCTTTGGCTCAGAGTGGTGCTCTCCCATGTCCAGGCAGGCTGGAATTTTGCAGTGGTCCTACAGTACTTTCCAAGTGCCAAAGCTGCAAGCTGTCAGCATGACACAAGCAGGACATGTGACTCAGGGTGCTGGGAATTCTGTGTCCTTTCTGGGATGTTCAAGTGGGTCCTTTCCAGCTGGAACAAACTGCGTGGGCAGCCAAGGGGTCTGAGAAATGCTCTGTGGTGGGAGCTGCTGTCTTTGCAAGAGGAGTTTCTTTCCATGCAAGGTGCCCCGGTTAAATATTTCAAAATCCTTTCCCTCCCACAGTTTTCCTGTGCATCCCCTTCAGGGCCTGTCAGTCAGGCTGCAATGGCCCTGCTGAGAGCCAGGGCATCCAGCAGGGCTGCAGCTTGCAGCCAGCTCCTGCATCTCTGCATCCAGCTCCTGTGTTTGTGCAAGGGCTGTGCCAAGGGCTGAGGCAGAGCGCTCACCTCTAGGGTGCTTGGAGTAGATCCCCAAAAGGGGCAGGGTTTGGGGAAGGATTGCTGGACAATGTGCTTGGCACCAGTACCCACCCTCTGTGGCCCTGCCTCTCTAAAGGGGATGTGGGGATGGATGGTGTGTGCCCCACAAGTGTCCCCAGCCTCCCTCACATCCCCCATAAAGCAGAACAGGGGTGCTGGTACTGCTTCTCTCCCTCTGCTGGGAAGGTGTCCTCTTCCCTCTGTTCAAAGCAAGTAGTTGCAGCCATTCCCCCATCTCCTGTCCCAGCAGCCCCATTCCTGCCATCCTGTGGTGCTCTGATTGATGCCACGGCTCCTTCCACCAGATCCACCAACAAACACCTGTATCCTCTGCTGCCTGTGCCAACCCCACCAGCTCACAGGGCTGCAGGCAAGAGGGCTTCCTTCTGGTGCCAAACCTCTCCTGCACAGCTCATGCCAGCAGATTTTGGAGTTGTTTGGTGCCAACGTCTTCTCCAATTAATCTTCCTCCTTCCTGGCTCCCCTCCTCACTGGGCCACATCTTGGGGAGGATCCATCGATCTCAGAAGTGCCCAACAAAGCATCTGGAGCTCAGAGTAGACTGTGTTCCCCAGCACCTTCTCCAGGTTGCTGGGTAGCAGTGTGGATGTTGTCTTCATATTTGATGGTATTACTAGCACGAGGGGGGGTGAGGGGGAAGTAAGCACTAATTGATCTGGTAATAAAGTTAATAGAAGCTCTTATGAGCTTGCCCATTAAGAATAATTAAGGAAGGGTGAGTGAGGGGAGGAGGCTGAAGGGAAATCCACCAAGGCTGGGGTGGGCTCACTTGGTGAGGATTTACAGCTCTTCCGCCTCACACCCTCTGCCCTTGGCCTCCACCCCTAAACCCTCTCCTGTCCCTGCTCCCCGGGTCTCAGGCAGGTCTAAGTTCTCCAGCTGGAACTGGGGCAGCTGAAAGCATAAGTCACACAAACCTTGGGAGATGTAAGGGTGAGACCTTCCCTGTCAGCACCCAGACAAGATGGAAATTTAGCAGGGACTACTGGAGAGAGTGGTGGACTTCTTCCAAAGGTCTCCCAGCAGAAGGTGAGCATCAGTTCTTGCCAGGCTTTTCAGGGATGCTGGGACTGCTCTGACTCAGAGGCTGGCTTGGCAGGAGCAGCATCCCTGTGCCAAGCTGCAGACACTGCAGACACTCGAAGTAGGGAAGGGCCTCTCCTGGGCTGGAGACAAGATAGCTGAGCTCTGGCATGGGGAAAGAACTCAACCTCCAAGCCCCTGGTAAACACAATTGCCAAAAGAATCTGGGTGGGGTCAGGGGTTAACACAGACAGGGCTGCTCCTACAAATGGCAGGGACAACAGGTGGGATTTCAGTGGCTGGTAACAGGAGGTAGCAGGGACAGGTTGGGCTGTGAGTTGGCAGAGGCAGGATCAGCCTGGCTGTGGGACAAGGGGCTGCAAGGTACCTGGGGACAATGGAGAGTAAGTCCTCTGCACCTTCCCTACTCATGGGACTGCAGGCAGTGTGGCACAATTCCTGAACTCTTGAAGTTCTGCTTTCCCGCCTCACGGAGCTCATTGTGCTTGGCTTGGTTGATGCTGCCATCACTGAGCTGGATTCCAGGGAGCTGGGCAGCCTATGCCAAATAAACAAGGAATTCAGAGGATGAGTGTGATGCTGCAGCTCTGTCTACAGCAAACAGCCAGGTATCCCAGGTTTGCTTTGCCTGTGAGCTACCCCAAAGTGGGACAAAGTATCCCCGGCTCCCAGCAGCTCAGTCTGCTCCTGGCCTGCTCCCAACCTATCCATCTGCAACCAGCTGGGACATGCAACCAGGGCGGGGCTGCGGGGCAGGCGGATGTGGGGTTGCTTTGAGTGGCAGGTGGATTTTGCTGCAGGCACTGAAAGGCAGACACCAGGCAGTGGGGCTGCACTGCCCCCCCTCTCCCCCGCTGCACGGCAGCTCTCCCCGGCACTCTCCCCCATCCTGGACTCTCCCCCATCCCCCTGACCTTGGCTTTGCAGCTCGGCTCTGTCCCTCTCTGCCCATCCCTTGAGTGCCCTGTGGATGCAGATCCATGCCCATGGGTCTCCGGGCAGCCAAACCCACACATGGCATTTATTTCTGTCCTGCCTGTATCACATAAAGGGTGGCTTCACCCTCATGCGAGTGATGTGGAAGCCCTGAGACCCCTGGCCATAGACAGAGGGGCTGGCTTCTCCCACCAGTGGGATGCAGGATGGAGCTGGTGCTCAGGCTGAGTATGGGGGACATGGCAGGAGCAACCGGAGCACCCAAGCCAGCTCAGGGCTGGCTGCATGCAGCGCCCATGGGAGGATGAAGCCTGCCTGCCCTGGTGCCCCCAGGCTGACGCAGCAGGCGACGCTGTCTGTGTTTGTTTGCTTTGAGAAAAGGAATGAAACCAGATCCAGCCGTGCTGCTGTTTGTGGCAGGGCCCTGACTCAGACACAGAGTACACGGTAAACAGAGGCAGGATGCCAATGCTCACTGGATAGGCCATGTCCCTCCTGTGAGTGCCTCGGCCACAGGGAAGCATCTCCACCCCACTTCTCAGGGCATCCATCTCTGTCCATCCTGCCCCGACCTGCAACCCTTCAGTGTCCTGTCTGGAGCAGAGAATCCAATTTTTTTGTGATTTTGTAGCACTGCCATGTGATGTGTTGGGTACCAACATTGGAATGGGGACCAGGCTGGTGGTGTGACCATGCAGAGTTCCTTGGACTCCCCTGCCACTTCAGCCTACGTGACTGGCAGAGGGTCCCTGTAAGGAGACCAGTGACATCTTAAAAGCTGTTGCAACACTAGCTGGTAGCTTGGAAACACCCATATGCTCTGCCAAGCCCTGGGGAGGGCAACCAAGGCCAGCAGGCTCCAAATATTGATCGTGGCCGGCATGTTCACAGAACATCTTTCAAGCCCTGCCGTCGTGGAGAGCCATGGCCAGATGTCCCTGGTTTAAATAGCCTGTGGGTAGAAAGCAGTGGTACCTGCTCCTTGGAGCCCAGAAAACTCGAAGCACTCCCCCGGGTCACCCATGTGAGACAGAGCCACCCACTGACACGGCAGACTGGGCATGTCCCGTGTGACCATGAATCACCTCTGCACAGGGGTGACACCCTTTCTCCCCTGTGAATACAGGCTGACTAATGGGGCTTGGGACCCTTAGTGGTAATCCAGAGCAGTGATTTACATTTAATTAGCCAAATGAATATGAAAATAGACTCTGCCCAAGAGCCTGCTAATAACTGTCGGTGTTAATGGCTTGGGCTAATAGAACTCCTCCCTGGAAGACCTCTGTGCTGTGCAGTGAGACGAGGGCCCAGTCAGGCTGCAGAGGGAAGTGGGGTTGGCCATGTTGGTGAGCAGGGAAAGGTGACTATGGACACTCCCCTTCTTTTCAATGGGTACCACAGGTCTGATTCTATCAAGGCTCTAAAACACGTAGTTAAAGCCTCACCACATGGATCAACTCGGTGGTGGCTTTCCTGGTGCTAAATTTGGTGCTATATTGATTAGTAAACCTAGATCTGAATAAAGAGGCATTTTGTTGTTGAAGGCCATGATACAAGTGGAAGGAGTCTGGTATAACTATAGCAGACAGATCAAACAGCAAAAAATAGTGTGCAGAGCCAGCTCAGGACCTGGATTCAAGCCCCATCATACTGGACACCCGTGATCTTGGCTACAAACCCCCAGAGCTCTCCCTCTTTGCAACCCTCAGCAGATGCAGGAGCATCTCTGTCAGGCTGCTGGTTGTTGGAAATAAATCAGGTGGTATTCTGAGGGCACAAGAGGAGCCTGCCTGGAAACAAGTGCAGCCCTGAACAGGGTGAAAAAGGGCATTTGGAGTCAGTGGTTATCAAAGAAGTAAAATAACTTTCATCTTGTTAATTAATTGATGTTAACAAATTGTTAGTTATCTAATTAATGTTAATCAAGTCAGATGATGCACTTTTAAAAAATTTATTTCTAAAATAACTTCTGCCCACCAAGCTAGTCCACTCCCACAGCTTCAGAGGGCTAGTCTGACAAACCTGCAGACTTGTGTGATGGACGTGACCTAAGAACCAGCTTTGATGGCTTTGCAGTAAATTGCAAATGCACAGGGATGTCAGAGTGTGCCTGATTTGTGTGTGTTTGGTTTCTTAACCTGTCTGAACCCCACTAAACCTGACTGAGGCTAATATGAGGTGGATCCCCTCAAAATTTCTTACAGTGGCTTGGGGTCTCCCCAGTCAGTCTTGTCTCTGATTTCTTGCTGTCCAGGGTCCCCCAGCATCTGTAATTGAATGTGAGGGCTTCTGTCCAGGGCTGCAGGGCTGCATTAATCACCTCAACCTGATAGAGCCAGGCTGATAGATCTTCCCAGCATGTGAAATAACTCATGTTAATCATTGCTTGTGATGCATCCTTTTCTCTGTCTTGTACATGAATTATTCAGGAGGATGCTGTGGGAAACTGAGGCAAGGAAAGCCATGAGAGAGTCCCGTGGCTGGTGCAGGTGGTCTCGGTCCCCCAGCTGGGAAGGCAGAGTGGGAGGCAGTGGGGTTCTCCCTCTGGCCCTGGACACATCCAGTCTGCGGGAGGTGCTTGGCTGGGGTCTTCACTCTCACGGGGGTCACTGGAAATTAATTGCACAGTTGACAGCCATGTGTTGAACTCTCTGGGCATCTCCACCTGGGCTTCTCAGACAGGCTCTCCTCCCATCTGTCTTTGTGCTGGCTGCAGGGCTGTGTCCATCATTGGCGCCGCATTTGTTTTGCTGTGGGTATTTTTCTTTAGCCCCAATTACACTCAGGCTTACACCAAAACAAACAAGCCCTTGGATGTGGAGGTACCTGGCTGGCTCAGACAGGCTGGTGCCACAGCTGGCCCCAGGGCTGATAAAGGACCTGCGGTGTCGCTGCGCTGGAGTCTGGGCTTGCAAAATGTGACATAGTTTTTCTTGACAATTAATCACTGGGGAATGAACAGCATCAACTAATGGGTAATTGGCCTGATTTTGGGTGAGGGTTTCCAGGCTGGACCCTTTTTGGCCCTCTCTCCACTACAAAAATGAGCATCCCCATCATGGCAACTGGATGCAAAGCCCTGAGGGACAGAGTGAACGAGGTATGGGTTGATCCACCAGTGGTGGCAGCTGAGGGGTTGTTTCCTTGGGCAACTGGGAATATTAACAACAAACCCCAAGATGTGGAAAATGACCACAGCTGGGATGAGGACATGACTGGCCCTGTACTTACCACTGCTGTCTGTGCCCCAGACAGGCTGGCAGCACATGTCCAGCCTGAGCCATGGGGTGTTTTAGGACCTGGATGCTTTGAGGTGTTCAGTTCCCTGTTTGGCCCTGTGTGGGGTCAGAAGCAAGGGCTGCTGACTTTGTATTTAGGGGTGAATTGAGATGCCTCTAATACCAGGAAATGCAAATTTTTCTGGTCCGCACTTGCTTTAGGAAAGACTGCAGTGAAGTGTCCGCTTGAAACACTTAGTGGGGAAACTGAGGCACCAAAGCAGCTTTCCTAAGACTGAAAAGCCCTGATAAAACAGAGAAATTGTAGCACTTGTGTGGCACAGAGGGAAGCTCCTGGGACATCCCCAGCTCTCTCCATCAAAGCAGCCACTTTGGAGTATGGAGTCTGCCAGTGGTGAGAGCCCTTCCCTTCAGCCAGCGACCACATCCCACTGCAGCATGGCCGCCTGGTGTCTTCCGTGATCAGCCGGGGAGCTCTGAAACAGGTCAGTGGAGGAGCACGGGATGGGAGAGTAATTTGATGCTCTGAGTGTCCAGAAGAGATCCTGCTAGAAATACCCATCTGACACTGCTTGAGATAAAGCAGGGGAGGTGGGTTCACTTTAGCTTATCGGACACATTTCCTCTAGAGAGATCTCCATCAGCTCAGGGAGGAAATCACTGAATTTTTGTCTTTTGGTGTCTTTTTTTTCCTTTTGAAATTTTTCAAGGGGAACAAAGACGGTCAGGAAAAAAATGTTTCACTTGGTCTTTACTTTGTTGGTGAGAAATTTTAGGTTGGAAAGTTTCTGTCTCTGTTTTGCTTTATTACCAGGAAATCAATTTTTTTTCTCACAATTAAGATGAAGTAAAAAATACTGCCTGGAGAACGAGGTGGAAAAGAAATTTTTAAGCTGAAGAAGAGCAAGTGCCACACTTGGAAAGCTGTATTTTTCATAATTATCCAATGGAGACAAAGTGAAGCACAAACACAACGTGGGAATTTCACATGCTACTTCAAAGCTAATTTAATGAAATTTCATTTTTCAGGGACAGAAGCAGCTCGTCAGAAAGCATTTGCAGACATCCCATTCCTCAGGACCTAATCTTCTGCCTCCTGCTCTGACTCTGCACATGCCGCGGTGGTAAAAAGAACATTTTGGATGCCCTCATCCTGTGAAGACACATAGAGGCTTTGCTTGGTCTCACCTGCTGTGCAAACTGCTTCACTCCTTGCCTCTGCTGTCATCAGTCCTTGCTGGGCAGGTTTTGGGCTCTCAGAGCTGCCCTGCACCCCCCAGTCTGCAGGAGAGAAGTGGCTACCAGCCTGATCCTCTTCCCCAGGGCCACATCCAGGCACTGGGACTCAGCAGGGACCTCTCCCCCAAGCCATCTTCTCTGGGGAGCCGGGCACCCTCACCTCCCCCACCTTCCAGCACCAGATGTGCAGGTAGCGGGGTACGTGAGCAGGATGCTGCGGTGCCAGGCAGGATTTCTGCTCACCTGGCACAAACCCAGGGAGCTGTCGTCTTGCTGCTGCTGTGCTGCTAAGCATCAGGCATCCAGCATCACTGCCCCAGAACCCAGCAGCAGCTTCAGAGGATCCACCTGGCAAGCTGCAAGCGTGAGCAAACACATCATGGTGCACCAGTGTCTCATAAAAACTTCTGCAAGGCTGTGAGCACATAGAATACCGGTTTTGGTACAGCAGTGTGAGGGACCACACCCTGGGGAACACAGCCACCCTTCAGGAGCTGGAAGTGCCTTCTTCCATTTGACTTTCCTGCTCCTTTTATCATGGATTTTGAAAACGTGCCACTTGCTAATGTTTTGCAAGTGCTCTTTTGTGCCTTTGCTCTGGGAAATGCAGCTCTGGGTCAATGCTCTCCTCACTAGTATATGATAAACCACTTTACTTCATTTTCTTTTGAAATTTTCACCAATTTGCTGATCTGATTCGGTGAAGAGACATTTCTCCAGCCTGCCAGGTTTTCTTCTGTTATTTTCAGCTCTGTGTTAACCTGTCCCAGTCATTGCTAAGTATGAGATTTGTGTTTGCTGGTAGTCAGGGCATTTCCCCACGGCCTTGGTACTGAGGACCATGATGGCCTCAGGGGTTCCTATGGGCAATGGGCAGGGAAAACAGGCACTGGTCAGACAGAGCAGCCTGGAGGGAGGTGTCAGCACTGCAGCCATTGCAGGGCTGGGATGTGCTGGCCGGATGATGACCTGGCCCTTTTGCCAGCCTGGCAGCAACATTAGGTCCTTGGAAAGTGTAGCTTCCAGGATCTCAGTGACCAGCAGTGTTGGGTGTGTGGCCAGGGTGGGTAGTGCGTTAAGGAGCTGATTGGGGTGGTGATGGATGGGCAAGGTGTTTGGGGCTCATTAATTTCCTGGCAGGGATCAGCTTGTCACACCCTGTCGTGCAATCAAAGTGGGAACACATCTCACCCAGGGAACACAAGGAGCAGTCAGTCCAGAGGCAGAGCACCGCCTTGCAGCATCCTCCATCTGACAAAAAATGCCACTGCTGTGGGAGTTTAGTCCTGCTAAATGCCGGGCATAGCTCAGCCTCGGCTCTGTAACCCTCAGCAGGGGCACTGCTCCCATTTGACTGATTTCTCCTGGCTACCCAGCAAAAGGTGGCCGTGCAGGGGATGTTAGAGCTTAGCTTACTGCTTCCTTGAAACCCCACCATCCCTGGGTTGCAGGTGTCCTGGGAAGCCTCTGCCCTCTGGAAGTCTGGGTTGGCTGAATCACAGACCACAGCACTGGCTGCCATCATTCTTCCTTCCCCTCCAGTCACTGCATCCAGCTGTGGGGCTTGCTGGGATCCCAAGAGCAGGGTCTCAGTTGTTGGACAGGAGCAATTTCCCTAGTGCCGAGGTACTGTGGGTGCAGCCAGGCTTGCAGGAGCGTGTGACAGGTTACAGCCAGCACTCCTGCAGCCGGGGGATGCTGTGGGACAGGGCTGCAGTGGGAGGTCAGGACAGACGAGCCTGTGCTCCCTCCCAGCCTGAAACTCCCCAAATCCCCAGCCTCCTCTCCAAGAAGCTCTACTTCCTGTCATCCAAAGCACTGGGAGAGCACGGAAACCAGAAGATTTAAAAAAAGAAAAAGGCCCCCGTGGTGACAAACATGATCAGCATGGCTGTAAGCCAAGGCACCGCTCACTCACCCAGGGGACAAGCTTGGGGGGACACACACAGCCCCTCCAGCCAGGCCTAGGGCAGGGGGGAGGTTGTTTTTCCGGCTGCAGCATTGTTCTGCAGGACCTGAATAAACACCCAGCCTGGGGCACCCAGGCAAAGGGCACACTTCCCTCCCGGTGCCTGGAGTCCTCAAGGAAGCTGCTTTTGTCTCTGCTTTTGGCTGACCCTTGGAAAACACCTCCACTCCTGGCAGTCAGCAGTGCCTGCACCAGTACCACGAGTCCCTTGCTGATGGAGAGGGTGGGACCCAAGACTATACTCCAGCTCCTGTGCAGACATCTGGTACATGGCCTCCTCTGAGAGCATCAGGATCTCTCATCTGCTTCTTCAGAGCCCAAACCCAGCACACGTGTGGGTGTGCTTGAGAAGTACTTTGATTTACCCTTTTAATATGAACAATATTCAATAGTAATGATCCGATAACCATTTAGTTATTCATACAGCTTGTTTGCTGCTATTGATTACTTTGGTTTGATGTTACTTGCAGACAACAAGGAGCTGAGGTCAGGCTCAGCTGCACCGCAGTGAACTGCAGCATCCCAAGTAAGGGGAGAGATGCTCAGTGGTGGCTGTCCCCAGGTGGGACAGGGCTGGGAAGATGCCACCCTCTGGGCTCACTCAGGCAAACAGGCTTTGAAAGCTACTGGTTTTGTGGCCAGCTGCAGCTGGGGAGCTGTGGCTGGCTTACTGATCTGTGCCTCTGCTTCTGGGGAATTTTCTGGTTCTGAGTCCACCCATGGACATGAGTGGGATCCATCAGGCTCTCTTGTCCTGGGCATGCTAACATCAGAGAGGGCACTGGTAGCAGGGAGCTGGTTGTTTGTGCTGGGCATGGAGCCTGGAGCTGGCACATTCCCCAGCTCAGCACGGGGCTCTGGCTTTGCCTGATGAAGCTCTCGCAGGTGCAGCAGCATCTGATGGGCTCAGGAAAGGACCTGAGTCACTCTGAGAGGGCAATGGCTCCAGGGTGCTGCAATGTCCAGGGTCAATGCTGTTCTACAGGGCAGCAAAAACCAGCTCTCGGGGCACCAGCAAGCAGGAACTGCCGGGACAGGTGTGATGTTAGGGATATAATTTTCCCGTGCCATTGATGATTTTCAGCCTAGGTATGTCAGTGCTTGAAAGCATGTGTGCCCCTCATTTCATCCTGTGCTGGATTGGATCTTGCCCCTGTGTAGGAAAGAGCTGCTGCCTGCCCAGCTTGCTTTGCTGTGTATCACTGGTATCACCAGAGAAGGCAACACACATCTCCATGGCACAGGAGTTAAGGAGTGCAGGCTCATGGCCAGGGAGCAGCTTAGGAGCCCATTTTGTGCCTATTATCCAAAGCACTGAAAGGGCTGCAGATGAACTAAGTGAGGGACTAAGTAAATAAAGGATTGACCTTCCACCCCAGGGGCCAGAGGGCAGCTACAAACTAGTGCTAATGTGAAATAGAGAGCCAAACTTTGCAGACTCTGGAGGAATTTACCCTGGAAGCATCAAAGAAGGCGAAGGACTCATGTATCACCCTGTCTGCATCAACACGGGGATGATGGCCCTGCCACCCAGAGGACCAAGCTCTGGCCAGCGGTTCTGGGAGGGACTCTATGTCAATTCAAGGACTGAAGCAGAAAAGGACTGCAGGGAAGTCCCTGACATGGATTCCTGGGGCTGCTCACACTTTCAGCATGATGCCCTGTGGGTAGCTCAGCACAAGCCATTTGCTGAGCATCCCCCAGTACCCTGTGAAGGCACCGTGGGGCTGCTGGGTGCTGTGCAGGGGGAGGGACCTGGGAGCCGGGGCTTTTATCTTAACCTGTGGGTGCTGGGACTGGGGACCACTGAGAAAGCTTGGGCTTTGCAGAACAGAGTTTTCGAAGGACTTCCTAAATAGGGGTCACAGCTAAATGTCTCAGGCTGGACAGGCAGCATGCCCAGTTACTTTTGACCATATGCAAAGGGACGCACGGAGAGTCATATGAGAGAGGCAGAAGACCACTAGGGATGGACGGGTCAATAGGAGTTGGCAGATGGACACGGTCACTGGAGAAAGGAAAAAAAACAAGCAGATGAAGGTGGGAGCTGGAGATCACCAGAGGAGAGCTTCGATGGTGGTATTTTGACTGAGTAATTCCAGCTGAGGGAAGTTGAACCAAGGGGTGGTTTTGGTTTCTGCTTTTCTTGCTCTTGTCTCAGGGAAAGAGGTGAGGCTCTGCCTGTTATAAACAGCTTGAGATGCATGGGCTGGCACAGATCACTTCTGATAAACCTACAGAGTCCCCAAATACTCCTAGTCAGGCACTAATTCATTCACACGATCATGGCAATGTGCACAAATCTCTCTAGGCCTGTTGCATTACGAAAGTCTGTGAGTGATTTACACCCTGTTAGCAGGACCCCTAACCGGTCCGTGCCTTATGTACAGACCAACGGACCTTCTGAGCTGCTTTCAGCTCCATTTGCTATTTTAATTGATGCCCAGAATTGCTCTTCCTCCCTTGCAACCGATGCCATAGTACTGTGCTTGACTTTCCCTTGGTGGGAAAAAAAAAAAAAAATTTAGAAATTTAAAAAAAAAATCCCCAATCCCCCAAAGCACCCTGTTAAGAACTTCCACATCTCATTGAGCTGTTATTAATAGGGGGATTGTCTGGTGTCACAGCACAGGCATAAAATACATTATCACATAATCTTATTTAGCAAACACTTGTGTCGCTTCGCCCTTGGTAATTGCATTTGGGAGATGCAATATTTATGAAAGGGGAGAAGGAAATGTCTTGACTCATCTCCTCTGAGCAGTAAAAGTCCTGGGAAAAAGGGGGGGAAATACGCTGGGGGGGATGAAGGGGATGTCAAAACTACTGTTTCCTTTGCAGCAGGTTCAGTGCCCTGTTCTAACTTCAGCTTTTCCGCTGAGCTGCTCCTGGAAATGAGCGAGGCTGAGGAATGGATCCGAGTTTTGCACCAGGCTGTGTCGGACCCCAGAGCTTTCCCAGCATCTCTGTGCAAATCCTGCAGCAAGCTCACTCACTGCCGTGCGTTAGCTCTTATTTCTGGTTAGACTTGCGAGGCTCTTCGGTGAGACTGCACTCGGGGCTCGGCTCCGAGGATGCTACCCACTCAGCGGGGAGACGGATCAGGATTTCTCCTAGGACTGAAATCCTCCCAGGCAGCCCCGCATTTCTGTGTCGGACCTCACAGTCCGAGAGCAGGAGCTGAGGAGAGGAGTTTTGCCCGGGGTACAGCATCCCGACCCTCGGAGCTCAGATCTGTGTGGGCACCTTTCCCTCCGTCTCTGAAGCCTCAGCCCCTACCACTTGCAGATTTGGGGGAAATTTGGGGCAGAGGATGAGCTGCTGGAAGTTGTCCCTGTTTCCCAGGGCATGCTTTAGGGAAAGGAGAAAGCTGTCTTGGAAGATTATATAATGCTTCAGATAGCTCCATTCCATCGGAGCGCTGAAGTATTTGTCCCCAGAAACCATAGCTCATTTCCCCATCTGCAACAACCCACGTCCCTTCGTACCCGCAGTGTCCGTGGCTGACCTTGACCACCCAGCGAGGCACTGTGGGCTCTTCTGGGGTCCCGGAAGCTCCCGCTCCGGAAAGTCGTAGAGGGAGCAATAACACAAAACAGCGACTTTTCGCAAACCCCGACCGTGTCGGCACTGGCAATTCAAAGCCATTGCTGACGCGCACGGAACCCCATGGGAAACTGGTGTCACCTACTCTCCTTCCCGACTTATGTTTAAACACCGTGTTTAATGTTTGTTTTCTGTCGTGCTCTCTCTAAGCTGATTTTCGGAATTCCGCCTGGGCAGCTAGAAACATCCGCAAAACCTTTGGGGTGGAGCCGGGTCTGACTTCTCCCCGTGGTCACTTGGTGAATCGAGAGGCTGTAGCACTGGCTATTACAACGAATTACAGGTGGAAAACACACTTAATACGAAAGTGAAAACTGGAGATAATTGATTAAATTCAGAAGTGTGGAGATCACTCTTTGTGTCAATGGCCGATAGCGTTTAAATGCAGATAATCCTTTGCGCTCCCCATCCCCGGACATCGGTCCCCGGGCGGAACTCGCTGGGTGTTTTACCCGCGGGGAACGGGTTGTGCCACGAGGGGAGACTTAGGGTTTGGAAACCCCCATGATTTCCTACTTCTAGATCACTTCCCCGATTTTATGCCATGGCTAATACCTGTGCTGCAAACAAGTGCTGCGGCAAGATTTCAAGTGATCTGACAGAATTTGTACGTATTCTTAACCGCCAGCAATGAGTTTAGGCGCAAAAATTAGTTAAATGGTGAGCAGGGTAGTCGTTTGCTAGGAAACTTTCCCCTGCCAACGGTTAATTCCAAAAATTACGTTTCAAAATGTCATAAAATAAATGGTACAAAGCTTCACAAATGTTAACGTCGGTCACATACAATATGTAGATGTCAAGGAAAATCCTTAGGTCAAAAATTACTATATATCATAATCTGTAGCGCTACAGTTTGTCGGTACTTTTCTCAGGTATAAATGTATTTTCTGTTTATTTACAGATCAGATATTTCAGCCCATATACGAATCACTTGTAAAAAGACAAGCGTAAATAAGGAAAAGCGTTTGAACCCGTCGGAGTCCCTTGACTTCGGGGACCGAAGGGATTCGCGGGCAGGGCAAGGTCCCCGCAGCCGCCCACCTGTACGGCAGCTGCCTGGGGGGAACGGGGCAGACCCCCCTGCCCGGTCCTCCTCTCCAAAGGCTAATGCAAACAGCAGCAAATTGGATTTAAGTTTACCCATTGGTTCTGCCATGATTTGTATTTGCTTTTTGCGTGCTAATTGACCTCGGGGAGGGGAAAAGAGGGAGGAAATAAACAAACAAACGCGAGGATTTACCGAGGAGGGTTTTGAGGTTTTTAGAGCTAAGCCCGTAACAATGTTTGCAATAATTAAGACCATTATTATCGGATCTTCTCATTCATTAGTGAAAGCTACTCTGTTAGCGGAGCCGGCAGGGCGGGTCGCTTCCCGCCTGCCCGGCGTTGGGAGCTGCCTGCGCCCCTGCCCCCGAGGGCGGCTTTTAAGATGGGGGGGCCGCGAAGGGGAGAGACACAAATCTGTTGGCAAAACAGGACTTTGTCTGATGGGGAAAAGGCCTAAGGCTCGGGGCGGGTGGGAGACAAAGCAGCCGCCGCTTCCCCGGCGAGCGAACAAACAGGGCAGCTGCCGGCAGCCGGAGCCGGCGGCGGTGAGCAGCCCCCGTGGGTGCGGGGCAACCTCAGGATGGGACCATATCACGACTTCCATCCTCTATGTCGCGACAAGCCTGGCTGTCGCCTGGGTCAGAGTTTCTCGGAGCGGGGGAGACCCAGGGGGAGGCGGCGGAGGGGCGCGTGTGACCAGCCCACGTCTGCTCCCTTGCTGTCACCAAGAGTGTAATTAAACTGTGAGTTAATAACGGGGCAGAGCCCCCGGTGTCCCCCACTGCCGTCGATGCCCTCGGGGGTGGCGGCCAGACGCAGTTCATTACAGAGGGGCTGGTGCGGGGCGGGTGGCCAAAGGGACGGGGCTAATGGGATTACACGCATTTCTGCACGGTGGAGAGAGGGGCTGGTGCCACAGGACCAATAATTTATTGGCAGATGCTCCTCCGGCAACCGGCGACATTGAATATTCATGGGGCGCCGCCGGGCACGGCGGGCCCCATCGACCACCACCCCATTTCTTCCCCTCCCGCGGGTACCCCCGTCTGGGGAGGGTCCGTAAGGACGAGAGACCCCCGGCCTGTTGCATGGAGCTGGTCAGTCCCAGGGCAACGAGAGGTGGGAGGCAGAGGGAAGGTGCAGGTCCCTTCGGGACTCCACGGCACCCGCACTGCTTGCGCCCACACGTGCGATGAGTTGTGACCCTGCTCTTCCCTCTGCTGAGCCCATTTTCTCCAGAAAGCCAGCGGCTACAGGGGGACGAAGAGGCAGTTTGCGGACTGCTCTAAATACTTATTTTTGGTAGATAACTACTGCCTCGGGAGATGCCGTTGACAGAGCGCGGAGCCGGCCCCGCCGCTCCTTCCCCGCCGTATTAACTCGTAACCCCTCGGTCGTTTGTAACCATAAAGGGGAGAAATATCGTTGCGGGCGAAGTTCGTGCGATGCTGCGGCTCCCGCTGCGCCGGGCACTTTATACTCATTAAGTGCAGCGGCGCTAAGTCATTACTGTAATAAGGAGTTATGCTGAATGCACGGGGCCACGTTTCCGAAGCCATAAATTACAACTGTCAGTGCGTGATCGAGGGATCAACAGAGCTGGGAGTAATTATTTACAGCGTGCTTTATAGAGCAATTAAAAATTCCCCAAATGGTGTTAATTGCTTTTAACGCTCTGAAAGTGCAGGCCGCCCTTCCCGCGGACCCTGAGCCGGGGAGAAGCCGCCGCCGTCCGTGCGGGCTCGGGCTCGGTGCGAACTGCGGAAAACGAGATTTCCGTTGGGAAGCCCACACCCCCGCGGGAACCCGGCTGGTTGGTGCGGGGAGCGTCCTGCTTCGCTATCGGCGTCTGTCGCGACACTTGCGGCGTAACTTAGTGCGAACGGCAGCGCTGAGCGATAGAGCCCCGACGGCAGCGGAGACCGCGGTCCGCGGTCCAGGGAGAGGCAAGGGACGCCTGACGGGGCCGTCTCGGCCCCGGAGCTCTCCCGCCAGCCCCCGTGCGCAGCCCGAGCCCGCACGGCCCCGCCTGGGCACCGGCGCCTTCGCCGTAATGGATTTCACAGGGGCCGCGACGGGAGAGAAAGAGCTGCGGGAGGTGATGGACGTGCAGAAGGATGGATAATACCCGAGCTGGGGGAGGCCCCGGCCCAACAAGGGAGGGAGGGAAGGAGTCGGGTGCACCCTTCTGCTGAGGGGGCATTTGTCGCCGCGCACCTGCCTGCGGCAGAGTCGCTCGCTCTCTTTTCAGCAATATAGAGGATTTTATAGGTTCCGGAAAGCACTGCTGGAAGTGCGGTTTTCGGACCGAGCCCGATGGGCTTTGCTGGGATTTTGCCAAGGTCCCAGACACACCACTTTTGTCCCCGGTCCCCTCAGGAGGGCTTGTATTTCGCAGCGGTGTCCCGGCCAGCAGCTGCGAGGCAGAGAGGCAGCTTGCGATGCCAAACTCCCGGGAGCCCCGAGCTGCAAAGGAGCTCGGGGGCCAAGGGGAGTCCTGGCAACCCAGCAAGGCAGAAGAAAATGGGAGTGGAGGGTGGAGGTCAGGCCCTGGCTGGGCTGCTCCTCTCTGCTAGCAGGAGGCAGATGCACACGATCAATGAGAGAACCTGAGAAAGGATCCCTTGGCACTTCGTGGGGAGGGAGAGCCTTATGCATCAGGAAGAGCCCTCATCTCAGTTGTCATTTCCTAGCATGGATATACTCGGCCCTCAACCCTCATCTGGGGAAAGGAGCTGGTCTGGGGTAGGTGAAGGGGGACAAAAAGTTTCAAGGCTGGCAGGAATATGTGTAGAGGCTGTGGATACTTGAAGGAGCTGAGGATGCTCTGGAGAAGTGGAGACCAAAGACACTGGGCTTCCTTAATGTATGAATTTTGCAGCAACATAGTGCACATCAGCTCCTGCGCTGGAGGCTTTTGTCTGCTTCCAAGGAGGTCTGATCCACCTTATTGGTGTTTCCCACAAAACAGGATTTCTCTGTACAGGAGAGAAACCCTACTGCCCTAAGAAGCAGTTTGGGCAAATATCTGGGAATGTCTGTCTCCCTGAACTCTGCCTAGAGTATGATATCTGGATTATTTTTTTCAGGGCCTGATATTTAGAGTCCTAGCAAAGAGGGACAAATCCAGCCCTCAGCAAATGGGAGCATACAGACTAGGGGTCCAGGCAGAGACAGCTGGGCTGGGGTGCCTCTGTCCCCCACTCCAGGGATCCATTTGTAGGATCAGTGGATGCACCTCAAAGTGGGTGCTGATCCTTGTAAACTCTCCTGTTGGGATGTGAACCTGAAAGCACCAAGACTGATCCTGATGTGTCTCAGTGTGTGAGCTTGCAGCACTGCCTCTTCAGCCTCAGAATTTCGGAGGCAAAAACCATATATTAACTGCCAGCCCTAATGATACAGGACATTTCCAGAACCTCGTGCTCTACAGTACTGCTCAAGCCACAGCCCTGGAGAGCCCAAGGGGAAACTGAGGCCGGGAGCAATTTGAACGGGAACATTTGAACTGGATGTTGTCCCGGAGCTTAGATGTGCAGTGCCCAAACTTCCAGTGCCAGGAGGTCTGTGGCTTTCTCAAGGATGCAAGTGAAGTCTGTGGCTTGTGCAGGGGGTAAATCCTGGAGCTGTGCATCATCCCCAAACCCATCGATAATTCCCATTGACTTCCAGAAATTTTGAATCCTTGTCAGGACCTAGCCCTGCCTCCCCTTCTCTTTGTCCTCACCTGATGCTGGACAGACTAAGTTCTGACTTACCTATAATCTGTCTCCTGGCAAGTTTTATTGCTCCAAAGCCCCTATATTGGGCTCAAAACCTGGAGGCTGTGACCGTCACTAACCAGACTGGATCACTGGTGGTGACCTTGTGATTTCTTGAGGCCAGTCCCTCTGGAGCCTTTGGCATCTGCTCAGCCTGGGGGATCCCTGGCGCAGGGGAGGCCAAGGCTTTTTCCGGCATCAACTGGGGCCTTTGGGATGTGCAAGCAGCATCAGGCAGCTGTGTTATTTACTGGAGGGGGGGGCATCTCCTGGGTCTCAGGACTTGGCAGCAGATCTGGGTCCCTCTGGATGTCAGAACTCACTGGCAGGGGACTCTGTGGCACTGTGCAAGACTGGCATGGCATGTTTTATTGCTTCCCTGTGGCGACAACCTGACATGCTCAGGGCAGGTGAGCAGGCTCTGCCCCACATCTCCTATGTGACAAAGGGCAGAAGAAGAAGAAGCTCATGCATATCCTGAAGAAGGGCAAAGGCAGCTGCAGTCCTGTGGGACAAGAAGGCCCCCTGCCCGAGGGCAGCCTCCCGGCCCCGGCTGGCCCCAGCCCTCACTCCCTCCCTCCTCTCCCAGCTCCTCCTAACCACAAGGACTTTGGTTGATGGAGCTGGCGCCAGCGAGTTCCCTGAAGAGTTCAGAAGTCAAGAACTGAGGCAGGTACTGGGAGGGGGGGAAACCCGACCCCAGCGGGCAGGCAGGGCTGGGTGGTGGTGGGGGCGGGCTGGCTGGGCACCGGCCGGGCATGGGGCCGAGGGGCAGCTGTGGGTTGCTGCTGCTGCCCGCTGCCTCCACAGTGTTCCCAAATGGGGCTGTGGGTGGTGGGTGTCGTGATAGTGACAGGTCTTGGGTTATCACAGCAGGGCTGTGGCTTGGGTGAGGGTGGCAGGAACCCACAAGCACTGGTGTGTCAGTGTGTGTATGTCTGGGGGTGTCTGAATGCACGGGTGTGTTACTGCCTGTTGTGGGAGTGACTGTGGGTGTGTGAATACATACAATTGTGCAGGTGTGACAGAACGTGTGTCAGAACTTGTGTGGGTGCAGGGGCGTTGTAACTGTCTGTGAGTGTGTGGGAACATTTGAACAAGTGCACAAATGTAGGCGTGTGTGCAAGAGAATGTGTGGGACTGTGAGCACGGGTGCGCCTGTGAGCTCATGAGGGTGTTTGTGAGCTTGTGTGCAGCACGGCGAGTGTGAGGATGTGGATGGAATGATACATCTGGTGACGAATGACGAGGTGTACCTGAGTGCACAGGCACGACTTTCTATGCCAGCGCATTTGTTTTGCATGGGGGATACCCCAGAGCAGGCTGTCCTGTGGGATTCTTGTGGGCTCTAAACCACGGGCATGCTGAAGACGTGAAGGGCAGCCTTTACCCCAGCCAGGGAGGAGGGGGCCTGGAGGGCCGGTCCCAGCCAGGAGCGGGGAGGATAAGGCGGGCAGAGCACAAACCACAGGGCAAAACCCTGACGCCGCAGCCGGGAGCGCTGGGTCGCGCTGGGCAGCGCTGGTCGGCAGCAGCGGGAGGCCGGGTCCAAGGAGACGGCAGTGTCCCTGTCCCATCGGCAGTTCTGCCCCCGGCCCGGCTGCGCGGAGCAGGCACGGACGGGCCAGGGCCACAACAAGTTTTATAGAAATTGCAATAGCGGCTTTCATTTTCACTTTGTTATAAACTTTTAAAATAATTTTGTTTGGTTGGTTGGTTGGTTTTTTTTTTAACGAAAACGCTCATTTCCCCGCGGGCAGGCGCGGAAGGGCACCGCGGCGGCAGGCGGCGGAGCCGGCAGTGGCGGGTCCCCCTCAGCCCTCGCCCCGCCGCGGTGGCCGCTGCCCCGCGGGGCGCAGCTGGGGCCTGCCATCGTCCCGGGGAGCCAGCCCCGCCCCGGTTCTCCGGGGGAAGCTGTGCTTCAGGAGCCCCTCGCCTCCTCCCGTCACAATTCTTCCACGGGTCCGGGCACTTGTAGGGTGCCCTTCTCAACGTCCCAGTGTCCCTGCTCTGGGGTCTGGTGATGGGAGAGCCGCCAGCTCCGCGGCTTTCTGAAAGGTGCTGACTTTTGAAATTGAGAATACTCTTCCGGAACAAAGCGTCACGACGGGTCTGGGACCCCATCAGAAGGGGATCCTCCGGCTTCAGCCCTCACTCGGGATCAGCGGCAGCCTGTGGGGGTCCTGGCCTAGGCTTGATTCTCCGGCGGGGAGATCCCCCTTCCTAGCAGTCCGCGGCCACAAACTCCGGGACCAAACGTCCCCGCTCCGCCGCCCGGTATCAGCTACTATTTCACCCCCCAGTGCCCTGCGCGCACCCAGTGCTCACTTTATAAGGCCGAGACGGGCGGTGATTTTTTTTTTAGCGGTGGGGTGAGGGTGCGAGGGGGGGCTGGGGAAGAAGAAACTCCTCTTGTGTGCGCTTCTCTGCTGTCATTCACTGGGCTGCTTTCAGCATCCAACCAATGGAGAGTGAGGGCCTGCAGCAGTAGGCCCTGGGTAGGGTGATTGATGGGCAAGCGGGGCGGCGGGCGATCGCACTCACAATCCGCCGCGCTCCGCTCCGAGGGGCTCCCGGCTCCCCACCGCCCTCTGCGGCGAGGGGTCCCCGGGGCACCCTTGTGTGTGTGCGTGTCCGTGCGTACGTGCGTGTGTCCTGGGTGAGAGGCTCCTGACGTGTCTTGGTACCTGGGGGTGCTGGGTCTCATCGGAGCGGGACCAGTGTGCGTGGTTGAGCTGTCGCGTCTCCGTTCCTGGAAGCTGTTGGGTGTGTTTGGCGCGGTTGTGTCTCCAGTGTCTGTGTCCTGCGCCGCGCTGGGCACGGCTGTCGCGTCCCGGGCTGCGGGGGTGTTTCACTCTTGTACCTGGGCTGCGCATGGCTGTGCTGCTGTGTCTCCGTGCTGAGCGTGTGGCTGCCGTGTCCCGGCCTTGCGTGGCTCTGCTGGCGTTTCTTGGGTTGCTCGGCCGTCGTGCTATGGGACTGAGCGCGTAGCCGGCGTGTCCCGGCTGTGTGCGGCCCCGTTGCCGGTTTCGGGGCGGTGCGGGGCTGTGCTGCCCTGCCCGGGCGGAGGTCCGGCCCCGGTGCCCGAGCGGCGGCATGGAGCACCTCGGGGCTCACCACCTGCACCAAGGGCAAGCCGAGCCCATCAGCTTCGGCATCGACCAGATCCTCAACACGTCGGAGCCGGGCAGCTGCATGGTGTCGCACCCGCGGCTGCAGGATTCGGCGGACTACGGCCTGGGCTGCATCGTGGGCAGCGCCTATAACACGGTCACGGGTGGCTACGGGGCGAGCGGCGGCGCGGCCGGCGCCTACACCGGCACCTCCTGCAGCATGGGCGGCCTGCCCGGCTCCTACAACGTGAACATGGCGGTGAGCATGAACGGCAACACCTTGAGCTCGGCCGGCGGGGTGATCCGCGTCCCGGCCCATCGCCCCGTGGCCGGCGGCGTCCACCAGCCCCTCTCCGCCGCCGTGCCGGCAGTGAACGGCATGAACAGTCTCACGGGGCTCACCTTCCCCTGGATGGAGAGCAACAGGCGGTACACAAAAGACAGGTTCACAGGTGAGTCGCGCCACCGGGACCCCCTTTCTCTCCCTGCTCCCGCTGCCCCGCTTCCTCTCCCGCCGCCCGGCCTCGGCGAGGCAACCGGTGCCAGCGGATCCAGCCGGGGATCTCTCCGGCCGGATGGAGAAAGCAGCCGGGATGGTCCTGGGAAGTCGGTCCGGGAGGAGGCCAGAAGCAAGACGGGGTGGGAAATGAGGCGTATTCAGTCCCCCCTAAATGAGTTGTGTTTCCTTTTGTTTGTTTGTTTCGATATTTTGGCTGGTTCGATTGTTTGTATATGTGGTTTGGTTTTTGGTTGTTGTTTTAGTTTCTTTTTATTTCTTAATTTATTAGGGTGGTGTATTAAAAAAAAATTATTTAAATTTTTTTCCGCGATGCGGCTCGGCAAAGGCGGACAAGAGGGAAAAGGGACGGTAAACTCCGCACACCACGACCCGCAAGCCCCGGGCACAGCTGCCCAATCCCTGCCGCCCGAGCCAACGCCCGGGGAAACTTTCCTTCAAAACCGAGAGTTATTTGGGAAGTACGGCCCGGCCGGCGGGAGGCAGACCGGCGGCCCCGGCCCTGGCCGGCCCGGGAAGGCCGTCCCGTTGCCTTCCGTAACCGGGCTGGCTTCCCCCGGCTGCAGGTTTGGGCTCAGCCTTTTTTCCTCACCAAAAGGGACTTTTTGCAGACCCGAGCAGAGCGGGGCTCGGGCTGGAGGCGCTTTCCGGCCTTGCCACCGTTTCCAGGTGTAGCTGGGCTCGTCTTTCGGCGCTAACAAAGCAAAAACTCGAACGACGAAAAGAAATAAATAAAAAAGACGCAAACAAACAAACAAAAGAAAGGAACGAAATTGCAGCGGGGAAAAATCAGTGCCCGAATCGGCCCCTCTTCCCGAGGGCGGAAACCGAGGCCCGATTTTTGAAAGTTCCCGTTTAATTTCGACCCGATGGCGCTGGGTTCGGGCACGACCACGGGTGGACGAACGGGCTTTTTCCCTGGCGAGCACCTGATTTCACCAATCTCTTTCTGGCTTAGACACAATGTGACTTTTCACTAATTTTTTTTTTTTTTTTTTTTTGGTGGGGTTGGAAAAAATCCTCAACCAACCAAAACCATATATATATTTAAAACAGAACAAAACAACATAAAATGGCAAACAAACAGAACAACAAATCACAACTCCCGTTTCCAGTCCGGGACTTTACTTCCCGTGTACAAGGCACTGGGGCTCGGGCCGATGGGGTTACCGCCGCGCGCAAACGAAATTATCCCGAGCCCTCTTGACACGGAGCGCGGAGCCCCGGCCCGGCGCCAGGACCGGCTGCCGCTGCTGACCCTCCGTTCCCCGGCAGGCACTTGGCCGGGCTAGCGGCCGCCTTCCCCTCCGCCGGAGCCGACCGGTGTTCGGCGGGTGCCCGCAGCACCCAGGAAAGGCCGCCGAGCCTTCCCGGTACCCGGGGCCGCCGCCGAGTTTTTGCAGCTCGTGCGTGGGTGTCGGCGGGGAAGCCGCGGCTTCGGAGCGGTGGGGAGGGTCCCCAGCCCAGCGGCCGGGAGCCGGAGCCCCTCTGCTGATGTGTCGCTGCTTGCTTCTTTGCCTCTCATCCCCCCTCCTCCCGTGTCCCCCCAGTGGCCCTCTCACCCTTCACTGTAACACGCCGTATAGGTCACCCCTACCAGAACCGCACGCCCCCCAAGAAGAAGAAGCCGCGCACCTCCTTCACCCGCCTGCAGATTTGCGAGCTGGAGAAGCGCTTCCACCGGCAGAAATACCTGGCCTCGGCCGAGCGCGCTGCCCTGGCCAAGGCCCTCAAGATGACGGACGCCCAGGTGAAGACCTGGTTCCAGAACCGGCGCACCAAGTGGAGGTGAGGGATCGGGGGTCTCGGTGGACAGGGATGGGGCATCACGAGGGGGACAGATCTGGCTGCCAGCAGCTCTGCCAGGAGCATTGGTGGCTGCGCAGAGGCGTGCGAGCCCCGTGTGGGTGTGTGAATGCGAGCGTGTGTGTACAGGTGCGTGTGCATGCACAGCAGTGTGGGTGTGTGCATGTGGTGTGTGCACACCTGCGGGCGTGTGTGCAAGCAGGACACGCGTGTGGAACTGCACGGTCAGTGTAAAGGCGACGCATGCCCGTGTGTGCCCGCACTCAGCGTGTGCGTGTGAGCGTGCACGGGGCTGTGAGTGCCAAACACAGCCCCACGAGTGCGGTGTGATGCGGGCCATATGCGTGCATTCCACGGTGTGTGCACACCGGACCTGCACGCAAAAAGGTGTGCGCGTGTGCCACGGGGATGAATGTGTGTGTGCGCACACGCGTGCAGTGGGTGCAGTCCGCGTCACTAGTGGGTGCGGAGGCTCCCGCGCCTCTGTCCGCGGCAGCTGCGTGTGGGAGCCCCCGGCCCGGGGCTGTCGGAGTACCGGGCTCTGCACAGCTCGGAGGTTTTCGTCCCCGCGGGGTTCGCGGTGCCTCCTTGCCCAAACGCTTTCTTTTTGTTCTGCTGCCGGCCGTGCCGGTAAAGCCGGAGAGGAAGAGAAGGCTGGGCTCACAAGGAGCCTCCAGGTTTCCATCGCAGTGACCCTGCCCCTCCCAAGCTGCACCTTCCCGGGATGTTCCCAAGGGAAACACCCCAGCCCTGAGAACATTTCCTGCCCTAGGCTGGGGACAGGCACCCCGCGGGGGCGGAAAATGATGGGCAAGGGGGAGCTCCCTCAGAGAGCAGAGAAGGGTGGTGCTGCTGGGTGCTGAGCACTGGGTGCTGGAGGGCAGGCAGGCAGCAGCTTCTTCAAAACGGGGGGAAAGGGCTTCCCCAGAGTCTTTGAAGGGTTAATAGGACAGTGATTGCCTGAGGATGCTGGGCTTGGGTAAGAAATGGGGGACAAAGAACTTGAAACCAAGGGGGTGTGTGAATCCTCGACCCCAGTGAGTTCTTCGCTAGAGAATCCATGGAAGAGCAATACCCCAAGTATCAGGAAGTCTTTATCTGGAGTGATTTCTGTTGGCCAGGAGCAGGATCCTGGAGGAGGAACAGTTCTGCTGTGGCCTGCAAAACGGGGTCAGCTTTGTCTTCTAACCAGGTTTCCTAAGGAAGTGAGGCAAATCCATCTGTCAATACTCTTTGCATCTGTTGGCTAAATTCAGCCTCTTTTGGCAGAGGTGCAGAGGATACAAACCTATTCACATGTTTTACAAAAAATAGCTGGGTAAAGAGAAACAAAATCCTGCTTCTGCCCAAGGGAAAGGCTGCAGCCAGACCTCAGCTGTAATATTAGACATGGGAGAATCTCTGGCCTGAGCCAGAGGGACATAGACGTGTCAGTTCTGCTTGTATGCATCTGTGCCTGCTGGGTGTTGCGATGGAGACGTGGGTGCCCCTGGCTGATAGCACACCCATCTCGCTGCCTCGGGTCCCTGCACTGGACAGAGGGCTCTGAGTGGTTCCTGGAGTACTGGCAGCTGGAAGAAACTGCTGCAGGCTCGGCCTGAATGAGGCAGTGGGAAGTATCCAAGGAAAGAGGGTTGCTATAAGCCCTCTGAGTTTAACTGCTTAAATGCAGACTCGGGGGAAGAGTCTTGTCTCTGCTCCTTGCCTGGTTGTCTCTGCTGGAGTGAGGTGGCTGTGTGATCCCCTCCTCAGATGTGGGCTCTTGCTTTAGACACATCTCTTTCCAGGCAGATATGAACCAGGGAATCCCGTTCTGGTGTGAATCCATGACTAGACCAGCTGCTTGCAGCAGGGAGATACTTGGGAGCAAGGTGCTCACAGCATGGTGCTCCTGATTACCCTAGACTTGAGAGTCCCTCCCTCCTCCTGGAGCATCTCCTCATTGTGCAGGGCATCGTTAAATATTCATTGAAGCAGAGACTGAGCTGCTCCCCAGGCTGCACAGGGATGCTGGTGCTGCTCTGAGTCCCCTCTTCCCAGGATGTCTGATGTGAGATGTTGACACAGTGATTAGAGTAGGGACTGAGCCCTGAACTACCTGCTCCCAGGAGGGAACAGTGGCCACATGTCTGGAGGCTTGGGTGCCCAGAGGCCCATTGCTGGCATCCAAGCCCTGGCCTGCTTCACCTTTGGGAGCCAGGTTCCCCCTGCCCTGTGCTCTGAGATGTCACTGTGGAGATCAGAGCTGCCACTTCCAATTCCCACGACCAAAGAGGAGGAGACATCTCATATCCCCCTGAGCTGCTAAATTAAAAAGCTGCCATTTCCTGTGTCACTGGTCCACTGAAGCTGCTGAGAGAACGTCAGCTGGGCCTGGGGGTATGAGGGAGGGAGAGGATGCTTCGGGAATTATCCTGGAACCAGCACTGTGAGTTGCTCCCCAGTTTTCCCAGCAGCATCAGTAGACGTGCCAGGCGAAGCAGAGGTGACCACAGGCTGCCGACTTTAGACTGACCTGGCATCCAAGCAAGCAGGAGTGGGGTTTTCATCATGGATATGAGAGCATTCAGGCAGTTTATACCTATCCCATTTTCTGCTCCCAGACAGCCCAGAGCCAGGGCCCTACCAACACTGGAAAGAACGCCTTCTGACCCCCTAACACCCTCTCCTCAGGGATCACATCTGCTGGTGTCATACCAGGCAGAAACGTGTCCAAACTGTTTGTAAAAACACTGTAATTCACCCTTTCCAGATAGTATATTTTGTGCTTTGATTTTTCTTACTGCTAAAAAATCTATTTCTAGTGTTTAGCTGAAATTTTGCTGCCTGCCATGGGAATGTTTTTGCGTTCATCCAAGATCTCAGCAGCTGGCCACCACAGCCTGGCAGACGAGATGGCAAACCTGGATGCTGGAAGAGGATGTCCAGGGTGTCACTGCCCATCTCCCAGCTGTGTGACACTGCCAGCCACTGCCTCACCTTATCCTGCTCTATGCTTTTTACTGGGGCTTTGCATGCTTGGCTCTTGCTGTCAGACACAGAGCATGTTTTCAGGGAATTGCAACTTTTGTAATGCTGTTGTGTGACACTTCAGGTGTTTTGTCTCTGCTTGGTTTTTTTTCCTGTGGGCAGGGAATAATCCAGAGCTATGGGCTGCTCCCAGCTCTCTTTGATCAGAGCAATTTCTGCTGAGGCCAGTAAGACAGACAGACTCAGTCCCCAGTTTATGGGATTTACTGGCTGTTTGTGAAGGCGGTGTGGGACTGCACCATGACAAGAAACCCTCTTTTCCTACCCCTGCACTCCCACATCATGAGCACCCTGCACAACTTAATCTCTCTGGAGACACCCTTCCTTTGCTTCCCCAGGCCCCCCTAATGGCTCCCTCTCTCCTAGGAGGCAGACAGCGGAGGAGCGGGAGGCCGAGCGACAGCAAGCAAACCGCATCCTCATGCAGTTGCAGCAGGAAGCCTTCCAAAAAACCATCAACCAGCCCATCCAAGCCGACCCCATCTGTGTCCACAACTCCTCTCTCTTCGCCCTCCAGAATCTCCAGCCTTGGTCTGATGACTCCACCAAGATCACCAGTGTCACCACTGTCGCCTCTGCTTGTGAATAAGTCTGGCACCCAGTGATGGCACATACACCTTCTACTGGCGGGGCTGTCCCCAGGGGAACACGTGGCATCCTTGGTGGGACATGTAGCAACTCTGTTTCTCCCCAGGGAGTGCTGGAACCCCCTGATCCTCTGGTCATGTGCATCCTACATGTCCAGCTGGGGAAATCCTCAACAAGGACCGAAAAGAAGGGAAGCCACCCCAAAAACTCTCCCCAGCCATGGAACTGCTGGAGCAGCAATGTTGTTTCACCTCCCCCCAACCCCTTTGTTCTCTTGAAAGTCTCCAGTGTTGACCCTGAACTTGCTGACGTGCTGCCAGACAAAAGCCCAGCCCTGACGGACACAGCCGCCGGCATTCATCCAGCTTGGGGGCAGGAAAACTTCCTTAGGATTCTACTGGCTGCAGTGCAAAGTCTATGGTCACCCTTATATATCCATCCATATATATATATTCATATATATATATATATATATATGTGTGTGTGTATATATATATATATATATATATATATATATATATATGTTTTGAACTGGTGGCTTGAAAGAAAAGGCGGAGGCTCCAGGGAAGCACATTTCTGCAGCGAGACTTCTCGGGTTGTCCTCATCGGTGACATTCGGGGATGCAACAAATGGAGGAAACAGCAGCAATTTCTGCTTGTGCCAGATGGGAACCCTTCAGATCTCACCTCGCCGTCTCTCCTCCCCTTTTTCATTAATTTTTTCTTGTGAGGAGGGGAACAAGAGAAGGATCTGACAGACTCCTGAGGACGGTAAATATGATATCTCAGTTGTGTGAAGAGCCCAAACAGTCCCTAGCTGCCACGGACTCTGTGCCCATCAGCGTGTATTTTAATAACAAGAAGACCTGCGTGGCAGTTTGCGGGGGTAATGCAGTTTCTTTCCGTGGAATATTTCCATATAATTTGCAAAATGTTGTCCAATGTTTTATTTTATCAGTTTCCCATTAGAAGGCAGTTCCTGACAGCAAAAAATCGATTTCACTCTCAGCCGTTTAACTTAGTTGTTCTTTTAATTGTACCAAGAGAACGAGACACAATTAAACAAAGCACTTCTAGCAAATGCCAGGAATATATAGAGATATATATATATAAACAGTATATATTTTTCAGTTACTTATAATCTAAAACAGCACTGCCAATTTAAGCAGTTAGTACAAACAAGCAACCAGAAAACCTATTTTCAGTGAGATTTTTAAAGGCATTCGTTTGTTTGCTTTTGTTTGTTGTTTTCTTTTTTCTAAGTTATGCACTTACAAGGTGTTTTATGTGTATTCATTTTATAAAGTGCTTGTGTAATTTATGTGGAAACGAAAAAGAAAATAAAAAAATCTCCAGGGTACTGAATAAATCATTTAAAGCCTTGCTGTTCCCTGTCTATTAGTTCCCCAAGAGGAGACAGCATATCATAACTACGCTGAAGCCTGTGCTATTTTTTTTAAAAAAATGAAAATAGAGTTAGCATTTCCATTTGACTTTGCTCAGGTCCACTTGGCTTTGGAAGCTCCAGATGTAATATACTGTGTTTTAATCCCTGGTCCTATAAATATTTTCAGGCTTCAACCCAGCAGTGCATTTAGCACTTGCTTTAATTGAAGCCTTCTGTGGGGGCTTGCTGGAGGTGGCAGGGACTATGCAGGGGCTTAGCCTTAAACTCATGTGGAATAATTTATTGAATAAGACCTTAGATTGAGGTCTCACCTGGGCTGAGGCAGGTCTACGGATATTTGTGTCTGAAACTGAATAAGGAAAGGGGAATTTGAATATAAAGAAGTGTGCAAGAGTACATTTCAGAGACAATCTCGCAGGGGATTGCTCTGGGAACACTGTTTTCCCATGCTCTGCCTTGCTGCAGGACATCGTTCCCAGCTTGACAAGCCCTCCTCAGAGGAAAATCAAATGGGTAGGAAAACTCACATCAGACTCTTTTGGGGAGACTCCCAGCCCTGTGGCTGGCTTCAGCCTGGTGTTTCCTTCCAACACTGGGAATTACTGAGTGAAGGATGTTGGAGGCTATGACTGAAAAGGGCAGGCAGCCACGAGCAGTGGCAGGGACCCCCTGACATGGCCCTGGGGTCCAGGCTGCCTGTGGGACCTGGGATCTGCTACAAAATACCCCAAGCCTTTGCTACCTGGTGGTTGATAGTGCTCCAGGAAGCTGGGTCCTCTGGGGGCAGCATTGTTGGGGAGTTTGTTAAGGGAGCATATGAATAGCCTGCTTCATCCAAAATCTGCTATTGTAGGACTGGGCTGAGAATTCATGGTGCTGCAGGATTTTCCCATTCTGCAGTCCAATGTGTACGAGAACACAGAGAAACATCTGCAGCAATGGAGACAAGAAGCTAAAAAAAAGAAAAAAAAAGATAAAACACAGGAAAATATGAAATTCTGAGCACATCCATTTTTTGGAGATATCTTTAAAAGATGTTGATTGCTGCCAGAAAACTACTGAAATAAAATAACTTGTATTTTTCCCAACATATATTTCAGGGAAGTCTTTTGTTTGAATTCTGTTTCATACTACAGACAGATCTTTCGATTTTGATTAAGCTAATTATTTAACACACACCCAACTTTGTCTAGAAAGATGAACTCCTTCAGGAGGCATTGCTGTGTACAAATCTTTAATGGCTTACAGTTTGTTGCAGTGTATATTTTTGTTTTCAGGGTTTCTGGATAGGAAAAAACACCCACCACAAAATAATAATAATAATAATAAAAAGGATGATAAGACTCACTGTTAATATTAAAACTGTTTTCTATTTTATTATTATGACACATCAATATTACAAAATTTAATTCCAAGACAGCCATTTTATATTATCCACATTATTCAGTTCATAACCCAAAATGTTCCCCGGCAAAGTTGAACATACGGTAATTCACGTTCAGGGAATATGTTTAGATACAACATTTATCTATACCTTGTTTTCAAAACTGGTGACTTCTCCCTTTTCCTATCA
This sequence comes from Corvus cornix cornix, assembly GCF_000738735.6. NCBI lineage: Eukaryota > Metazoa > Chordata > Aves > Passeriformes > Corvidae > Corvus > Corvus cornix. The sequence continues at coordinate 13,121,437 of NC_046336.1, forward strand.
ATCTTTCCTGTTAAACAAACAAACAAAAAAAGACCAAAAGAAGAAAAGGAATCTCAATATGAAATGAGAATATATGTTACATCAGTACCAGAAAAACAGTTGCCTGGTCTTTCTTGTCCCTGGAAAAATTGCTTCTGGAGGAGCTTTCTCTTAAAATATTTCTCTTGGATTCATTTTAAAAATTGGTTTAGTGGCAGAAGGTGTTTTTGATATCTGCATATGTGCTTCCAGTTATTAATATGATGATTTGTACCTAGACAATAAAAGTTGTCTGAAATATGATGGAATTAAATCAATAAGTAATGACATGAAACAATGACACGTAATGTTATGTTTTCTAGACTGACATCACCTCAGCCGTATCCTGGGGCCATCCATATCACATTGAAGGCTGATTTAATTTTTTGTATCATACTTATTTGGGAGCAGGAATAAAATTGCATTAAGATGCCTTGAAAGTCATTTCCCCCTTCCCTTGCTCTCAAAATAAAGCAAATCCCAAACATGAAATGGGAATGAGGGAGAAACGTTTTTCTACCGTTTGCTTGTATCTAGGAAATACAGACCAAGGCAGAGTGACTTTGGTCTGGGGTGGAAAAGCCTGTGTGATGCCTGCAGCTGAAGGCACAGGGACATCACAGGGGACCACACTGGGGTTGTGCTCATCTCTCTCAGCCACGACACTGCCAGAGATCGAGAGCTATCATTCATTTGGGTTGGCTATGGATGTGCTGAGCTTTTGAAGGCAAAATCTGGAGCGGGGGAAAGCACCGTCTTTGCACAAGCAACTGGAGTATTAAACATCTGCGTGGAGCTGGAAGAGACAAAGCCCAATGGGATGGGCTGTGGTTGTCTGGGTTTGGTCCCAGCTCAGCAAATTATGAGGGCAGGAGGGAACCAGAGGTCTGGCCCCCATTTAGCCAATTAGTTGAGCACATGAGTCATCCAAACGAGGATCAGTTAGTTTATCTCTGCTGAGAGATGGCCCAGGAAAAGGCTGAAGGGTCTTTGCTGGAGCCTTTCACCTTGAACAGAGCCTGCAGTTGTGCTTTTTCCTGGGCACGGGCCAGCAAGTTTGATCCCTGCAGTACAGGCATGCCCCACTTTCTACATGAGTACCACATGCAGCTTTTCTTGGGCTGCATTATCCTGTCTACGGGGCATTTGCTATATATTTAAAGTTATTTCTCCTGCAGCAGCAGCAGCAGTGAGAGTCACCTGCATGTGGCATTTGCTGGAGAAGAACTGAGGCAAGTGTACATGTGCTCTAATATGGTTTGTGTAATTGATAATGAAAGGAGGCACTGACCCCACAAACACCCATATGCAGGATCATTTTCATTATCTCACTGTGACTGTTGATCAGTATTTTTAAATGTGCTCCTGATTAACCAACACACAGGAAAAGCTTAAAACTGGGGCTGCTGCCTCAGCTCGGCAGCAGCCGGAGCCCATCCCCATGGAGGCAGCCCCTCCTCGCTGCCAAGGCCAGCTCACAGACACTTGGGGCTAGATGGGTAAAAAACCCAAACCAATTTACTGACAAAACTGAAAATGGCTTTGCTGAAAACTGTTTGGGTTACAGTAAAAAGCCATTCCTCTCTGGGGTTCTGGGACAGCTGGAACTTTTTGAATTAACCTTTTTTTTCCCCTGCCAGAAGCGGACTGGCTGAGTGACACTGATTTCTTTGTGCAGTGGTCAGCTTTGATGGCCACTTGTTTGAAAACCATTTGTGAAATAACATTTGGAATTATCAAATTATCCTGGATGAAAATTTTCTAAATGAGAAGGTCTCAAATTGTGGAAAAAGGGTAGATTTTCTTAAAACAAATACTAAGGGAAGAAAAAAGCCCACAAAGCTTTGACCATCACAATAAACTTCTGTTGGAGTCACACCAGATTGGTTTTTTCAGATCTTTTGTTTGTGCAGCTAAATGTGACTTTGATGATTTAAAAAAAAATCTTGTTATTGTTTCTGTTACAGTAGGAAATTTGTTGATGAGCCAGTGCTTGTCCAAGATTAGGACAGAGGTTTTTTGCCCCTTTCCATTAATCAGAAACTCTTTGTTACTGGTAGTTTTAAATTAATTCTATACATTTATTCAAGTCACACCTAAAACTGTATTCAAAGACTTGTGTTAGTTTTTTTTCTGACAGCACCAGAATAATCTTGATTTTTACAAGTGTAGAAAATAATTTTTGGCTTCCTTCTGTTTTTGTTCGGGCTTGGTTGTTGCTTTTTGTTGTTGTTGCAGCTAGCTATGGTAAGCACAGGGCTGGCCCCAGCAGCTTTCAGCTCTGTAAGTCCAGGTCACACACCAGACTCCAGCCAAACCCCTGTGTGCTGGAGGTGGGCAATCGCATTGCAGAGAGCTGCAATCCCCTGCCCTGCGCTTCCCTGGGGCTGGAATTTCAGTACTTACCCTCAGCCCAGCCGTCCTTTGCCTTTCTGTTTTTGAGACAAAAATAAAATGAGCAGAAATGAGGAGCCCATGCTCTGATTTTCGAGCAGGAGGGAGCAAAGCTTGAGAAAACTCGTTCTCTCGTTGCCTGTAAAGAATGTGAACCCGCTGGTCTGAGCGCTGCGGTTAACTGTCTGTCTTTCCTAGACTGCAACTGTCTAAAAATAACAAAGCAGTGATTAAAAAATATCAATCAATATATACTTTTTTAACTACAGCTGGGAAGCGGTACAAAGATGGGGATAAATGAAAACATGGAGAAAAGCTTTGTTTCCCAGGATCTTCCCTGTCTCAGCAAGAGAAAATTTTTGGGAATTTGTCATGTTTAGCAATTTTTACCTGCTGTTGTGAAGGTTTTAGGCACGTGTCAGGGCTCACCAGACTCTTCCTCTCTAGGTATTCATCTAGAATGTGTCTAGTTTGCGATGTCAGTGCTCAGTGGGAGTTAGATTGAGCTTGGGCTATCAGGTGTGTTGGACAAAAATGGGCTGAAAGGCAGGGCTTGACCCCAGATCTCCCCATGTAAGGTGACAAGAGGGAAGAGGTACAGGTGGGGATGGGGCTTGCTCAGGGTGCTGGTGAGGAAGTGATCACAAGTGCACTGAGTTGTGGCCAGGCCTCTGTGTGCTCTCCTTCTCGCAGCTGATCTGGCTGTTTTCACAGGATAGCCTGGGGGAGAAGTGGGGGTGTCCTCTGAGATCAGGCTGGGGGAGGAGAGGATAAAGGCCAGCAGATCCTGGGGAGCCATGATGTAGCACAAGGATGCTCTTCTGAGAGCTGCAGAAAAAAGGCACCAAGTCCGCAGGCCAGTGGTGTTTGAAGGCGAGTGGTGAGGGGCACCTTGGGGTCCTGGTCCAAGGGGAGCCTGGGCAGAGGAGGGCTGTGCCCAAGCAGGGACTACTATACCCAGTTTGCCTGGCCCTGTGCCAGTGGCAGGCACTGGAGGGTCTTGCAGGGTCTGGAGATGTCACACCATGGGACTGCTGCTGAAATGCAGATCCTGGCTATGGCATCCCATGGTGACACTGTTGTGAAGCATGGGGGTAACTGCTGGGATGTATCCAGAGCATTTCCCTCCTTCCAGGATTAAGCTCCAGGAAGTTCTATATGCATTTACAGCCCTGTTGGGTTTCTGCCACTGTCAGGCTGTGCTCCACTGCCATTGGAGGGACACCTGCAGACAAAGAGGGATGTGTCCCAGGCACCCTGCCCACTGAGGCAGAGGCAAGTAAGGGAGCTGTGGCAGGGGCATTTCCCACTCACCCCCATTCATGCAGAAATGCTTGAAAAGGTCTGGCTTTCACTTTGGGATGGAGTGAAAGCAAATGTTGTAACCTTATCAGTTGTTATGACAGGTCTGAAACCTGACTTTGCTGTGGCTCATACCACCACATCCAGAGGCAGGAGGTGGGATGTAGAGCAGGGTATGCTCTCTGTGGAGCAAGGCACCAGACATCTGTTGGTGTACCCACCACTGTTCCCATGCACTCTCTCTCCAGATTTGGCCCCTTGAAGATCTGAGGATTTGAGTAGAGCCGTCTCACACGCCACAGGCAGAAGCCAGACTTGTAGCAGTTAGGTGAGGGAATGCAGATCCCCTGCTGGGACCCCAGGGTGCGCATGTGTGTGCCAGTCCCCGGGGAAACACACCACAGTGGTGACAGAGAGAGTGGGGAGACAGGCAGAGACACACCTGTAATGTTATTCAGCAGAAAGGATTTCCTCAGGGACCTTGTGGCCACAGACACTGCCAAAAGAGGTGAGGAGTGAGGAACTGTGTCCTGTTGCTGAACATCTCTGGCATCTCAGGAGCCGGTTTCTCTTCCTTCCCTGCCAACAAGTGGGATTGCAGGAGGTAACTCCAGCCTCACTCCCCTTCCTGGATGAAACCCCGACTGTTGCTGACGGCTTGGCCCAAGCTGGCTCTGGTGGAATAAGAGGAGTGGAGACCCCCTCACACAAGAGGTGGGATGGGAGGACTGGGTGAGTGTTGCTTGGCACTTCTAGAGGTGCTGCCTTGCGTGGAACTCACCCCACGGTCCTTTTTTCCTTCCTTGTGTCCTGTCCCTCCCTTCAGTCTCAGATATCTCCCTTAATTTGCCATTATTTTAAGGCCCTATGGGTGTTTCCTGGATGGGAGCTGGAGAACCTCAAACCTCTCAGCAGCAGACGAAGAGGGACACTTGGCTGTCTGGTTTTCCCCATAGGACGGGGTCTAGGGCAAGATAACCCTTACCACAAGTGCTTTGAGGCACATGGGTGTCAAAGCTATGGGTGTTTCTCCCAAAATGCGTGGCACTGCCCCTTCACAGGTGACCCTGGTGGATAGTGACCCACAGAGCTGGCCAGAACAGCAGGATGTGAAACGCTGTCCCGGTGACAACCTCTCAGGCCAGGGTTCAGCACCCATGGCGAGTTAGACAAGCAGGACTGGGTTGGACACCCTGCCCCTCTCCTCGGCCCTGTGCCGTGCGGGGGGGAAGCTGCCGGGGAACATCCCTGCTCGCCCCGGGGCCGCCCGGGAGCGATCGGTGGGCACCGAGCTCCATCTAGGGGTCAGGGAGCGCCTGGCGAGCGCTCCGCTCGCCCCCCCGCCCAAGGCACAGGGTGGGGATGACCGCGGACAGCCGAGCCCCAGGCAAACCAGCGAATGGTTCAGACTGGGAGCACTGGGTGCTCAGGATAAAGGATAGCCAAGCCCAGCCCTGAGCGCGTCCTTGGAGACACAACCTGTCCCTGAATGGGACACACAGAGAGAATAATTTAGGTTGGAAAAGACCTTACAAATCATGGAGTCCACCAGTTAACCTAGCAGTGCCTGGTCCACCGCTAAACCATGTCCCTAAGCACCACAGCTACATGCTTTTTTCTTGGATAAAGCCAGCCCTGAGAAATTCAAGGGATGGATTCCCCTCTATTTATTATTCCCCACTGTGATTAGAAAGAGAGACTTTCCATAGGATATCCCATATGCTGATGCTTCATGTGCTGGGTAAGTTGCAGGATGTTTGAGTGCACTGGGCAGTGCCAGGATGGGGTGTGGGGTGTGTGCAGGGCAACTGCTTGGGGGTTGCAGCCACACCGAGAGCACAAAGCTGAGGCCCTCGACTCCCTGAGCTCCAGCAAGGCATGGAGAAAGGGGTCTGGCTCCATTCCTCTCCTGGCTACACACCCCTACCTGCTGGCTCATGGAGCACAGTAACTGGGGACAAGCAGCTGGGATTTTTAAGCACAGAGGGATGAGCTTTGACCAAAACACGTGGCTGCAACAACTCTCTAGGACAGCCAAGAGGCTGCTTGCATTCATCAAAACAAAAAATATAAACCCATGAAACGCTCAAGCAGATAAATAAGGAAGCAACGATTTTTGCCTTTGTGACAAACAAAGTCAATAAAGCTCAAGGAAACCACCTGTATTTTATTATCACATATTCATATGTTTAATGCTATTAAAACAAGAGTCTGGGGTGAGCTGCAGGAAATCAGAGCACTTAATGGTGCAGACACAAACCTTCTCTCCTCCCTCCCCAAAGGTGATTTGAACCAGTTTAAGCAAATGTCTTTGTCTCTTAAAATAATTATGTGATTTAGAGGCACTTTTCCCTGGCTCGCATCAAATGACTTTAATGGGGTCTGCTTGTGTATGTCTGTGTGTGTCAGTTTAACAAGTTATTGCTTTTTAAAGCTGCATTTATAGCTCAGTATTCACCAGAAAAGTCATTCACTATGAGAAGGGATTATTTGTGTTCCACCATCACTTGGCATTTATTCCACAGAGCGTTTAGTAGTGAAATGGTGCCCAGAGGGCAGAGGCCAAAATGATCTAAAAAGGTATGTTGAAATTTGGGATAAACATTCTCTGGATGGTCTACCAACTGTGAACTTTCTCTTCTGTGCCCAATAGCTTTTGTCCTCTCTGGTCCAGTCTTGGCCGCTCTCTTGGCCTTCCTCAAGGTCAGGCTGATCTCTGTCCTCCTTGCCTGTGTCCTCCTCATGGCCCTGCCCCAAATGGGATTTCCCTAGGGCAGAGGAGAGCTGACAGCAGGGCCTGACAGATTGGGATGGGGATCTGAAGGTGGGTTTCACACTTGCCAACACTTGAGTGGCAGATGCCCTGGGTGAGTCCTTACAGGTGACCCTTCTCTCTTTGTCTGACAAAGACCAGCAAAGTGCCAGTGTTGGGGAGAAAAGGACTGTTTTGAGGGCTAGGTGAGCATGCAGGGGCAGAGCAAGAGCTAGACTCCATTTCCACCCCCTACTACAGCCATGGCTGGGCCAGACATTTGGGGTGATGCTGAGACTGGTTGCTAATGTACAAACTGGGAAGAAAGCTGGGAAGAGTGAGAAAGAGCTTGAGTGTGGTGGGAAAGAGGGAAGGTGAATGCACAGCAAACCTGCTGTAGTGTATTGTTTCCTGCAGTAAGGAGAAAGCACTAACGCTGTGGGATAAAGCCCTGATAAAGCCCCTGCTTGGCACAGTCCTCAGTTCTGGTGGGGTTGCTGGGGAGCAGAGCACTGAGCCATGCTCCTTGGGGAAGACACTTGCTGAGTGAGGTGCTTCATTTATCCCTTGCCCTGGAGGTACTGGGAATCTCCTAAGCAACTGAGCTGTGCCACTGAAGCAGCTAATTTCTCCTCACAGGTGTATTTGGCTGCTTCAGGTAAGGGTAAAATAAAGTCTCATGTGAATTATCAGTGCAGTTGGAGGACGAAGGGGGACAGCGGCAGCTCAGCAGCAGCCAATCTTATTTCTTGCAAAGAAATATCAGCAGTACAGACAACGAGAGGTGCAAGAGAGAGGGCTCAGCAGTTAAAGAATCAGGCTGTTCATGCACAAAACAGGCTAAAGAGGTGGTCTGAGCAGGACATCTCCAGCCCCTCCTGCTGATACAAGGGAAGAGATGGGCACTACCAAGTGAGGAGCCAGGAGGATGGGTGAGATGATGCTGTCTGCAGGGTGCCTTTGTCTAGCCACATTGCACACCAGGCCATTGGATCATGGAGCTGAGCTGGCTCCAACAGCAGCAGCAGGACAACCTCTTCCACAGGATGCTGGTGCAAAGGCCACTGGCTCTCTGGTGCTCTGCAGCTCATGGGTGACACCTCATGTGCCTGCAAAAGGAGCCCAGGGAACACTACCCCTGCAGTAGGATCAAGTTGCTTCATCAAAGCAGGCAGCAACATTGAAAGGAAATGTTCAGGGCTGCAATCCAGAAAGTCTGGGTTCTTTATCTGTGCTTGGGCACTGGCTTTGGTTTGCCGGTCTTATCTTCCAGAACCACATGGCTTGGAGCCGCGCTTTGCTAGGTCTGCCTAGCAAAGTAATCCAGAAACGGAGGAAGGAATATGAAATGCTCCAGTGACTCATGTGGGTGAGCGATTAATGTTTTGTGGCCACAACAGATCCTTCTAGCAATTCGTCTGACCTATTGGATCTCCCAGGCACAATATGTTGGACCCTTAGTTTGTGCTTCAGACTCCTCCTTCTTGATTTGTAGCAAATCTCCTAGAGGAAAATCAATATTTGGCTAAAGGGGCCCTGTGATGGACAACCTAGCCATCTATCCCATCCCTACAAGGCTTCTAGCATGTTAGAAGTTGCAACTTTAACCCCAAATTGCTTTGTGACAAATCCAGAATTCATTGAGCCTTTTGTGTCTTTTCAAGGTTAAAGCAGCAGCTTTCACTGGAAATAGGTTTCCTTACCATGTATCTTAAATCTTTTCTGGAGAAAGAAATCAGATCAATTCTCACATCCTTTGTGTCTGCAATAGCTGTGATTGCAAACATCTGCACTCTCTGTCCTGATACAAAGCCACCAAGAAGGGCTACTGCCTTCTGTTGACCTTTCATCTCTTTACAAAATCAGAGAAAACCACTCCAGTTCCTTGTAAATGGTCTCTCCTGCTCCTGGCCTGTTGCTTACTCACCCAACACTGACGTCTTTGCCCTTAGGTGGTTATGAGGGAGCTGAATGTGTGTGTTTCCCAGGAGAGGATGAGACTTGGCTCCTTTGCGTTAGTCTGTTCCTGGGGTTATTCGTTGACACTGGACTAACAAACTCAATTTTGGGGAGCCATGGGTCCAGGTCTGCAACAGTACAGTGATGGAAATGTAAGTATAATGGGCCCATTAAGGCATTTGTACTGGAATGGGCACCCCTGAGACACATTGCTGCAGGCTGGTTGCTGTAGGAAAGTGTGTTAGCAGACTGGGTCCACCCACTCCTTTTCCCTCCCTCATAATCCCATTCCTCAGGTGGTTGTTCACTCACATACTTCACAATTAAAGATTAATTCCTCAGTCTTCCCATCAAGGGACACAGAGCTCAGTCACCCAGCCACCCCCTGTCAACTGCAGCAGGGGAGTGTGGGGCTGAGGGATGGGCCCTTCCCATGGAAGCTCTGACACCAAGGTGCAAATTATTAATTTTGCTGGTTTAAGGTGGGTTTTCTGAACCTGTCAGCCTGGTTTAGAGAACCCATCTGCATGGCCAGCTCGGCATGGACACAAGCACCTGAACATCTTGAAGCATCACAGCAAATGGGACAGGGCATGAAATCTGGCCTCAGTTTTTCTCTGGAGTTGGGCATTTGGTCATTTCCTCATCCCACTAAGGAGTTTGTTCTGAGGCCCTGATGGTATCGGCCTGAATGGGATAAGTGGCTACACAAGTCTGAGCCCCCTTTGCCCATCTCCTGGCCAGAGGGAGGGAATACTGTGGGATATACAGGTGGGGAAGCAACACTTGCACTGCAGCAATCCCAAATCAGTTAAGCAATACCCAGATTTACAACAGAAAAAAGCCCTTGTCCCCATGCTACATGGTGGCCTGCAAACTGCTTGTCATGAGGATTTCCCAGGACAGTTCTGCTGCAGTTTTCCAGGAAATTGAGTGATGAGAGTCTGGTGGCAACAGCCAAGGTTCTCCCCATGCTCCAACCTGAGGAATGCCCCAGCAGGGAGGGTCTGACCCCGCCCTTGGAGTGCCAATCTTGTCCCCTTCCTTGCCCTGTTATAACATATCCTTTCAGCAAAGTGGTGAGGTATCTTAATTTTGCAGACAGAAGCACTCAGGGATAAGGTAACTAATTTGGGAAATTATCCTGGCTGTCAATTCCCTGAGTGATTGGTGGGAGAGGCTTTGAAGCCTCACGCATGCTCCCTGCCATTCACTTGGGCTCGAATTACCCTTTTATTTTACTTCCTCCTTGTTCTCATTGCCACACCACTCAAACTAAAATTATTCGCCTACAACCACAAATGCAGGGATATATCACTGGGAGTGCTGTAGGGCTGTCGCCATATATAATTCTCTGAGCTCAATATTTATAGAGCTACACACGGCACAAATCATACCCAGAAAGCCCATCGAGCTGGAGAGCTAGGTATAAACTCCAGAAATATCGCAAGCCATCGCTCACAGGAGACTGCCCGGCAAACCCGCTGGCCGTACATCAAGCTGTAATGCCATCTGAGTCCGCACTTGGTGCTGGAGTGGATCAGAGGTCACTTCCAAGCTTTTCTTCCATAAATCCTGGGTGCTGGCTCTCAGCAAGGTTAGGGGCTGGGAGAACCCTGCTCTGAGAGCTCCTTCCTTCTGCTTGCTGCTGCTGACACTGAGCTGTCCCAGCACGCTGTGTGGGCATTTATCTTTGGGGTCTTGTCCTCCCTTCTGCCCCTCAGCTATAAGAACCAGAGATGAGAGGGAGCAGGGGGATGCTAGATCTTACAGCTCCACTGCACAAGCTACGGGAGCTGTCAGCTCCTCTGAAATGTCTTTCTGCTGGGCTTTGAGGGAGTCCGAGTCCCTGTTCTTCTCACCCCTGTGGGTCACATTTTTCCTCATCCCTCATCCTGTGCAGGGCTGTGAATTTTCTCCAAATGCCCAGGTGGTTATTGGCACCCAGTAGCCTGCCTGACCACATAGCAAAGGCACAGTCATCAGTTCTAGAATAGCTCAGGTCCTTCTGTCACTGCCTTCTCTCATCTTTTCCCCCTTTTCAAAGCTTCTCTCTGGCTTGGGTGGAGCTGATGCCTCACTGGGGATGGGGGAGTAGTTCCTGACCAGGGCAGGCCCTGATCCTGTTCGGGGCTTTTGTACTGCATTTAAAGTCAATCCAAAGAGCAAAGCACAGGTGACATGGGTGCTTTGCAGTTGCAGGCTAATCCTTCTCCAGCTCTTCCCACCCTGGCAGCTTCCACCCTCTTGTGCTGGTGATCCAAAGGGTACCACGACAGGTGGAGAAGATCCAGATGAGACCCAATGCAATGAGCAGGTGAAGCCTCTCTGAAGCAGGGCAGCAATGACGTGATGCTTTCTGGACAAGGAAGTGCTGGAGTTTTGCCTGAGAAATCACCAGCCAGACAATTACTTTTAGTTCTGAGCTGCGTATGATGGACTTGAGCTAACCAGTCTCTGGTTCTTCCCTTTCCCGCAGCAGCGTGGCAGACAGACTCTGACATTTAAGCAAAATAAAATCCAACCCTTAGCATTAAGTAAAACTCCCAGCGTGATGGGTTCGTGGCTTGAAGCAACATCTCAGCAGGGGCGTGTTAAAGCTGGTCTCCAGCGAGTGGAAGAATGAAGCTTTGCAAAACCCTGACGAGGCAAAGCTCCTAAAATAACAATTGAATTAAACTTAATTCATTTTCACTTAATATCCTTATAGTGCCTTTAGCAAATGAGGATGTTATTACTTTGAGGAGGAAAATGGGAAGGTGCAGCCTGGGTGGAACTCATGCCTCCTTACTGAAAGAATAAAACTTTAGTGGAAATAAAAAAAGCCACGGGAAGAAATGCAGAAAGTTCAGGTTCTCCATTTTGGATGAAACACCCCCAAACCTGTTGAGCTGCACGTTCTTCAAGATATGCCCCAGGCTCCAGAGTGTGCAAACTCACATTTTTTTTGCCAGATGCTGGAGGTTTGCTGGCTTTGCCAGGGTTACATACTTGGTCACATCCAGCATCTGTGGGCAGTTGGCCAGGTCCTTCCTTCTCTCCTTTTTTCTCACAGTTTTTGAGCTTTTCTGCATCATTTGAACCCCAAATGCCCCCTTCTAGCCCTGTCCCTCACCAGCCCAGTCTGAAAAGAGTTTGAAGCACTGCTCTCACTTGTGTTTCCATGATGTATCAGTGTGAGCCTTTCCCTGGAGAAGGCTGAGTTAACCTCATGACTCTGACCCTGACTCAGTGGGGCAGGAAAGCACAAGCTCAGGGTGGCCCTGCCCCATGAGCCCTGGACACTCGCTATTCAGGACAACCTTTGTCCGCATGCCTTACTTCCAGCCATGTCTCCTGTTTGCTTGTGCCCACCTTTATTTCCACTGGGGATGGGATTTGGCAAGCCCCTCACTACCAAGATTGTCTTTCTCTGTTCGGGTTGCAGAACAGCATCCCAGAAAGGACATCCTGCATCTTGTCCCCTCAGACATCCTAGCAAAGGAGGAATATCTCATGATCCCACACTCCAGAGAGGGATGGTCAACCAAAGCAAGGAGCAAACGAACCCAAGGAGCCATCCCAACCTTGGCCTGAAAAATTCCTTGCTCTCAAACCTCAGGCTCTGCTAACCAGCAAAGGCTGCTCCGAAATGGCCATGCAGGCACTGAACTACACTTCCCAGTAGGCCACAGAGCAAGGGCCTTCCTGGTATGGAAGAGGCTCCATTTGACTTGCTCATGCTCCCTAGGGTTGGGGACAGCTGGGGGATTTTAGGATTTCAGGGCTAGAGGCAGCCGTCTTTCATTGCTGCATAAGCAGCAGCAACAGCAGGCATTACAGCAAAATTAATTTCCACTCTGAATGCAGCTCTCCTGTGTCACTACTGCCTTTACAGTCTTCTTCCCAGAGCTCAAGAAAATAGCCCAGACAGGCTTTGCAAGGTCGCCTCACCCTCTGTCTTGTTCGGAGGCAGGCTCCACTCCAACTAAGCCTCTTATGACAGACTGTTTTGTCTCTCTTACTCACAGAAACCTTTCTCCACCTGCCCTGGTTAGGGCAGCAGCTTCTTAACTCTAAGAAAAATGAGAATAAACTTTTGAAAGACACAGCCTTTCAAAACTCTCTGTTCTTCCCATCAATTAGAACTGGATAATTTTAGGGTTATGCTAACAAAACTGAATGAGAAGGTCCCTGGGACAGTGAGCACCCATCCTTCATGGCTGCATCCCCTCTGCTGCCAACAGATGCTGCTGCTGCTCTCTCTTGCTGCCAGGCAGGAACAAGCAATATCCAGAGCCTATGTCTGCAGCAGGGACAAGATAACTTCACTGGGACATTTTCCAATAATATGAAAATTAGCACATACCCATCATCTATTTCTCTGCACCCTCCTGCTGCTAGCAAGCCACACCTCTTGACCCCCACAGACTTTCAGAGCTCTCAACAAAATCCAGCTTTCCTTTCAAAAGCAAAGATTAATGGGAAAACAATTAGCAGTCATGGTGGAGTACTTCATCAAGATCAGATCATCAGGGTTTTGTTTTTTTAGAGTGTTGCAGATGAAGAAGAATATGAGATGAACTCCACCATCTCTGGGGCTGGCATGAGCTATTTGCTTTCTGTATCACTGGCTAAGAAATGGATTTTTTTTGAGCACTATTCCTTTGAAGGGAGATTCCTGCCTTGGTTGAGAGCCAAGGCCTGGAAAAAAATGAAGATCTGGGTAGGCATTTGCCAGAGCTTGTGAATGGACTCCTGTTCTCAGCATGTGCAAGACCCACACCCAGTACGAAACTGTGTGGAAAGTACCTGGTCCTGTCTTGGCAAGGTGAGCACCGGAGGGGCTGCGAGGGGCACAGAGCTCACATTGCATGTTGTGCCTCAGCAGGGCTCCTTCTGACCAAGTCCTGGGGGCTCTCAGGGACAGCCAAAGACACCCAGAGGGCATCACAAGCAGCCTCTGCCAGGACACTGAGCGCCTTTCAAGGAGCATCGCTGAGCTCTTGTGCCTTGCTTTGGGGATGCCAGCAAAGAGAGGAGCAAGGCTCAGCCTACACTGTGCACGCAGGCTCCAGCTGTGTTTGCAGGTACTGGAATACCTGCCCTGTGTTTGCAGGTAGTGGAATACCTGCCTCGTTTCCCCCCAAAAAATTTCCTGTCCAAACCTTTTCTTTCCAGCCATGTCCCTGGAACATAATTCTCATCCTCCCTGCTGTAAAGGGGAGCCTGGGGAGGTACCAAAATCAAGGCTGCAACACAGCAGAAAGAGGGCAGGACTGGGAAGCATCCCCCCTGGAGTACTTACCATTCCTTCAACTTTCTTACCACCAAACCCATTGCAAAAGGGTTTTGAGTGGGAGACTTGTCACCACTCCAAAGTGAGGTGCTTCAGAGCCCAGCCCTGACTGTCTCACCCAGACATCCATTAAATGAAATAGGAGGTCCTGGCAGCAGAACCAAGATATCAGTGGATTATTATTTCTTCTCCCTTTGGGGTGATCTTGTCTGTGTCTTTACATCTTGCAGTGCTAATTATGCTTTTGCTTTCCCTTGAAGTGTTCATGGATCAAATAGGGCAGACTGCCTCTCCCCTTGGCCATAGTTTCTGCACCCTGGACTGGACAGGGCACAAAGAATGAGGGCAGAAGTTGTTTTGCAACCTTGCTCATGGGTATTGCAGCTGATTCCTACTACAGGGCAAAAAAAGAGCAAGGAAGAGAAATTAAAGCTATTAGTATCAAACAATTAAGGGCTGTGCTTGAATTAGGTGAAAAATAAATATGACTATTCGAGAAAAACATTAGCATTTCATAAAATAATATCTTTTTAAGAAATGAGAAATAGAAGCTAATTACAGGCTGTGTGACATTGGCTTTATGTTGGTGCTTGTGCTGGCGGACTTGGAAGTTGCTTGAGTGCTCCAGTTCATTTTGGTGTGCAGGAAAGCACTGATGGATGAGGGGCATGCAGGAGTAGCAGCCAAGGATTTTGTTGCTTCATCATTGAATCATAACATAATTCAGGTTGGAAGTGGCCTCAGGAAGACTCTGATCAAGCTCTCTCTCTGAGCAAGGCTCACTGCTGCTAGGGCAGGTTTCTCAGTTCAGTAAACCTTTGAATGTTGACATGGTTAGTGACTTCAAAGTTGGATCTCTGGTCTGGTATTTGACTATCCTTCATGTGGAAAGTTTCTTTCTCTTATAGGTAATCACAGTTTTCTTTGATGCAACTTGTCTGTCACTCCTCGTGTCCACTGGCCTTTCATCTTTGCCAGTACCCCAAGAAGAGTCTGGCTCCGTTTTCTCTAGCACTTACACCAGACATCCCTGGCGTGGATGAGGGTGTCTGAGCAAAGGATGTGCAAGCACAGGACAGCGGGGGGAGCTGTCAGCATGAGCATAAAGGAACGTGACTTGTGATACTTCCTACTCTCAAGGCTTAACTACTTTCACAAACAAAAAAGAACAACAATAAAAAAACCCAAATAAAAAAAGAGCGTGCTGTGAATAATTTTATTTTCCTTCAAATTATTATTATTTTTCTGAAAATACTGGTGGGAAGTAAAAACCAGAGGCAGGGCTAATACCCAGAGGGTGATTGTTGCCCATGAAAGTGAGAGCAGAAAATAACCTGGGGACTGTCCACCAGCACATATGTCAACTCGTGATGTCAACTCTGCCAGCCTCAGAGCAGAGCGCTGAGGATCCCATGAGCAGTGAAGGGGAGATACTGTGTCAAGCAGCTGGCAGGCTTGGGACAGAACATATACAAGGGAGGGCTCATTCCAGGTGTGAAATCCTGTCAGTTGACAGGCAGTGACCCAGGGACTCTGCAACCCTCTTGGTTCTGAGGGTGAAGCAGGAGGCAGGAGTTTCTGCTAGAGGTGACCCTGGCTGCAAAAGAGCTGTATGCACACAGCAGGGAGTGCTCCAGAGATCAGTTGCCGACAGCAGCAGGATTTGAAACATCCAAGGACTGAATTTACTTGTCATGTCTGTAGTCACATTTTGGCTGAAATTCAACGAGACGTTTAGATTTGGGAGGACAGGGACTGAGGGGCATGCACGCCATGCTCACAGGATCGACTAGGAAGAACTGCTTGCTTTTGTGTCACCCCACTGTTTTTGAGATGCATCAGGTCATGTCTAACCCTCTGCCTGGTTTTCACCTTCCATCTTCTCCCCAAGATCTGTGGCACCGGTGTCATTTGTTTTAAGTGGCAATCCTCTCCAAAATGACTATGAACCAGGGGATGGCTTTCACCCTTCAGACTGCATTACTGTGGTAGCATCCTGCTTCCTCCTGATATGGGTCGTGGGGTACAATATGCTTCTTCACATGGTGACATTAGTAGTGTCACAAGCCCTGGAAAATATGACTTGATTTGTCTGCGGGATGTGAAGTGGCTGCTCACCTCACAGAAAAAGGAACGCCACGGGGGGTTTTGCTCGAACCAAAAGAAGAAACCCTTCTTCTTTTCAGCTTTTAACTTTTAGAAGGGCTTTTCCCCATTAAAAGCTGCTGGCAGGAGGCAGCACACCCTGCTCGGCCCCACACGGGGGTGCCGCCGTGTTTTGGGGCCGGGTGGCGGCGCGGCCTGCAGAGGTCCCCCTCGCCTAAGCTTTGAGCGCCGGGCGGGAAAGCGGCTCGGGCGGGAAACGGGTCCCCCTCACACCCCTCGTCCCGGCTCCCTCCTCCGCCTCCCAGGGCAAAGCGGCATTGGGATGCCCACGGGTGTGTCGTAAGGATGTAGTGAGGTGAGCTTGGAGAAGCGATGGCCTCGAAGTGGGACGTCGGGAAGGCAGGACAAGTAACAGCCAGGGCTATTACGCCGTAATTGAGGGCAGCCAGAATTGGGGGTCCGGCGGCTCATCCTGCCCTGCCGAGGAGGCGCCTGGTGCAGGACAGAGACACTTTGAATCTTGCCAGCAGTGGCCTACAGGCCTGACACCACCGAGGAGAGAGGCAATGGGACAGGGCAACCCATTCCTCCTTCCCAGCTGCTACTGGATCCAGTTTTTGCTCCAGTCTCTGTGATGGGTTTGGAGTGCTCGAGTTTGTGCCCATGTCAATACTGTGGCGGCTCCATCTTTGGCAGTGCATGGGAAGCAATGAGTGGCCCCAGCTGCATGAAAAGGTAATAATTACTGGAGACACACCAGAGGAAACAAAAGAGGGGTGTTTCTTCCTGTGCCCAGTGGCAGCTAAAAGCAGGCGTACTGCAACCAGCTGGAAGGGACCCCCACACCTGGCCAAGGCTGTACCCCTGCAGGGTACATGCTGTGTCCCCTGGCCTTGCTGCAAGGCCAGACCAAGCAAGGCAGGGTTGTGCAGGGTGCCACAGCTTTTCTGCTTATGGTCACAGGCCTCTCCTCACCCTCAGTGCATGAGCCATGGTAACCCTGCCCTGAGCAGGTGCTGGAGCGCTTGGGTTTGATGTTGAAGTTTAGGAATGGGGACAGTGCTGCTCATTCGTATAATCTACTACTTTAAAATAATAATAATAATAATAATAATAATAATAATAATAGTAGTAGTAGTAGTATTAGTGGTGGTGGTAGGGGATGAGATGATCCATTCACCCATGTGGCAGTACCTACAATTTTTACTTTACTAGGGGCTAGGACATGAGCTACCACCACCCATAAACTCCTGTGTGTTTGCCAGCATTTACAGACAACTGGCTTCTCCACAGCCAGCAAGACTTGAGCTGACAGTCCCATCACTTTTCCACCAAATACCATGTTCCTGCTCCCAAATAAAGGATTTTTTTTTTGAAAAGGAAAGGAGAATAGCAGCCAGCTACTAGAGTAAAGAGCAGAAAACTCTGTGAAAGGGTCCTCTGAGGGAGTTGGCACAGGCTCCAAGTTTCTGTGGTGACATGTTCTGTGGTGTCCTGTTCTCACTGCTGTGATCTCTGAGCAAGGTGTGAGTCCCTTCCAAGGGAAAAGTTATTTCCATAATAAATGGACTGGGGGGAGCTGAGAGGAATATTGGCTTTGTCAGGAAAGGACATATCAGAAGTGATATATTGGAATAATTCCAGCATCTTGGAAAACTCCAGTTTGGCTGTAATATTAATGTTTTTGAAGATAAGGAACATTTGTGCAATGAACTTGTGGTAGTTTAGTGTGGCCTTGGCATTGCTTTGGGCTATGAAACCATCATGGACCCTGTGCACTGAATGCCCTGAGCTCCCTGAATGTCCACGCTTGGCTGCCCTGAACGTTTTTCCAGCAGCGAGTTAGTGGGTCTGTGACAACAGAGAAGAGGGACTGGTGTTGGTGAGGGCGTGCCTGCTGGGGGTGGTGTGGAGGGGGCAGCTGGGTCCTTGGCAGGGGATGTGTTTGCAGATTGGGGCACCATTAAGAGCACTTCTAATCCTGGGGGTTGTGGCCCCGGTGAAGCGAGACCTCCTCTTTGCCATGTGCTGCTTGCTCCGTGTGCTCCCTTCCCAGGCGGGGCACCGGAGGGCACGTGGGGACTGCCCCGCAGCCGGGGCAAGTGTGAGCCCTGGGGGGCACAGCGGGAGGGGGCAGCCACACTCTCCTGCACCGGAGGAGGAGGGCACAAGGACTCCCCTGCTTTGCAGGCTGCTGTGACCGGCTGCACTCTCTCATCACGAGGTTTGCTCTGGGTTTAGGGGCAGGGGGAGGCGAGGGGTGCCGTGGAGCAGTAGCCCATCTCCCCAGAAGTCAGGACAACTCAGCATGGGGGGCTTTGCTGCGGCCTCAGAGGTTCCTGCATCCCTCTGAGGGACCTCCACCAAGTCGGGGGAAGTCCCCCCACCATCCATGGGCCCGCTGAACCTGGGAAGGGCCTGGGGGGCTCCGGGGGCTTTCCCAGCCGCCAGACTGCTCACGTGTGGAATCCTTGCTCCTTTCCTTGCCGTGAGCACTCGGCTGCCCCTGCCCCATTCATGTTTCTGCCTGCGAAGCCATCGCCGGGGCAGGGGGGACGGAGGCAGTGGGGGAGCACTGTCTTGTTCGGGAAATGGGAGACAGGGGTTGGGAAGGAGGGAGAAAGGCTTTTGCCAGAGGAAATCGATATCCCGTGAAAAGTAATTATTGAAGCATAAATTTATCATAAGGGTGATCACCAATAAAACATCTCTTGGCGACGTTTTAATTTAAAATCAAATTCGAAAAGGCCCCCCTCCCCCTTCAAAAAAAAATCCTTAACAAGCAGAAAAATAACTGCAGCCCTTGGAACACTTCATTATACGTTCAAAGAGAGCTCCATCATCTTCGCACCGACGCCGGGCTCTGCTCTTCTGATGGATCCAATGCAGCTGATTTATGGAAATGACTTGCAAATCCATAAATGTAGTTTGCAGTGACAGCCGTGCATATCACTAGTAATTCCTTTAAACTATGCAAAGAAAAATGATTCAGATCTGGTTGGACCCTGCCTTTTCCAAGGGTCGCCACTCCTGAGTCTTGATGTGTTTGTCTGTATTGGTTTCCCTCTTGATTTTTTTTTTTTTTAAACTCTGTGATGGATGAGGCTGAGATCTTAACGCTGAAACCCGGGACCCCGAGACCGCCAGCGAGGGAAGGGTTAAGCCTGTGGGAAGGTGGTTTTGCCCTCTTTCCCCGCGGACACGCGTGGGTCGGACGCGACACACATTGCCGCACTTGGTGTCGTGTTCCCCTGGCTTTTCTCTGCGACCCCCCGGGTTTCAGCCCCGTGTTCCGAAAGCTTAATTGTGTTAATTAATTAGTCCTCCATGTGTGGTTGCTGGGTGACTCTGGGGCGGATGCAGAGGGATCGGGGAGGTGCAGCCCGGAGGGATGCGTGCCCATGCCTCAGTTTCCCCACCTTCAAGAAGGGCGTGACGGGGCAGCCGGCCCGGGCGATGCTGCTGCAGCCCCGCTGTGAGGATGGCCCTGAGTACCCCCTCCCTGGGGCTCTCGTCTCTCTCCTCTTTACAAAACCCAGCACACAGGGCTGGGCCCGCGCACGTCGGGCAAGCATGGAGCAAAATTAGCGGTTCTCGGAATTTCTTCATTGTTTTTCGCAGTTATCCCAGGAATCACCATACGCCCCTCCCCATCTGTATCCCCAAAGATCATCCTCCAGCAGTATCCCTGATAATGCATTTATTAGGCTTCATGATGCAATAACCACAAGCAGACAGAAAATGTAGCATAATTCCACATTATCATCCAATTTCCCTTCCTGGGTATTTAGTTCAACTCTTTAACACCAGCCACATAATTAGAATTTGGATTTCCATTAATTTTCCTTGGGCCTGCAACCATTTTAAGATCACAGTGGTAATTAACGTGATACATCACTAATTTCACCGAGCACAATCTAAGTAGGCGCTCCCCCTCCTTCTCGAGGGCAAGGCTGAGGGGGGTGGCAAGGGGGACGTCGGGGGTCGGGGCGGCCCGGGGCCCCTGCCAGGGTGACTCTGTCTCCGCCCCGGCCCCGCCGAGGAGCGGAGCGTGTCGTGCCGCAGCCCGGCCCCGCCGCATCCTCCGCGTTCGCTACGGAAAAATACACTTTTCTTTCCACTAAATTTAACAATTAAAAATATTTATCGGTAGCAGATTTACGTTGTTGTGTCTTCAGTCTTGGGGCATATTGGTAGACTATTAAGACTAATTAGCATCCTTTCTGCATGCAGATTTACTAAGCTGATTGCGGTATAACTCATCCCTAAAAGCCCCTATCCCTTCACATTTGCAGAATGTAGCTGAAGGCAAGGCCCTTTCGTCTCTCTCCGAGCTTGCAAGCAGCTCACGTTAGCCGGGCCTTTTGCTAAGTAAACTTTAAAAATGTGAAGCAATAACAATTTGAGTTAGAAGCTTGCAAAGTACTAAAATGGAAATATTACCTCGGGAGCTTCCACAGGAAGGATCTGGGAAGAAACAAGAAGCTTAAATGTATAGAAACACGCAGCAGATACAGGCTGTATATTCTCAGCATTAAACCCAGGGCTGTTATTTTCTTAAATATATTTGGAAATAAACAAAGGGATTTCGTACGTGCTTGAGTGGCTGCGTGTTCCCGAAGCCAAACAGCACCGAGGAGAGGAGGGAGAGAGGGAGGGAAAGAGAGAGAAAACGAAGAGTTCCAGAAAGTTTGCAAGATGCAGTTGCAGGGAAGAGTTGCTCGTTTTTTCCTTCCTTCTCTGCATTTTGGGTCTGATTAAAAGGCGCGGAATCAGCAGAGTGCTTTGCTGCGCAGCCCCTCAAATACAACGGAGGGGAGATTCGTAGCATCCTTTGTACCTTACTTTGCATTTAAAATATTTAAAGCGCTGCAGAAAGCTCTGTGAGGCTCTTTCAAGGTGTGGAAAGTATCGGCTCTTATGCTTTTAAAAAGCATACACTGCTGGTTTATTATTAACACACTGGGAAGTACATAAGCCCCACAACTTTATTCTCTTTAATGAGCCTGGAAAAGCACGTTGGCCCTGAAGGGTTTTGTTCATTAAAGATGTAGGCTGTAGGAATATTGTCTCATTAATTATCTGGTTTTAATTACACTGTTACCCTTTGAATCCATATATTTGGGGGGGGGGGGGGGGGAGGGTTGGAAAAGTTGCTATAGCCAGACCCTCACAATCCGCAGTGAGGGCGTGTCGAGGTTTAAGGCTTAAGAAGCAGCAGAGACTCGGACAGGGAGTGCGGGAGTCGCAGGGATGCTCCTGCTGGAGGGATGGACGGATGGACGCAGGGGTGGGGAGGAAGCGGGGTCTCCGGGCGTGTAGAGCTGCGCGCATACCAGGAAATATTTATTTCCCTGTGTCCGTCTGCAGCCGCCTCTCGGCTGCCGGTCGTCTTCCGAGCCGGCCGGTACCGGGTGGGATGCGCCGTGGGGAAACCGGAGAGCTGGGTCAGGCAGGCTCAGGGCGCATCCCCCTCTGTGAGAAGTAACCCTCCGGACACCTCCCCAGTTCCCATACCATTATCTTTCCTCGGCGCATAGCGAGCCGGAGCCTCTCCAATTAATTTTATTTTCCTGTTAATTTGCTCGCCGTTTAGGAAAAGCGGCTCTATGGCCCGCTCCCTTACACCGAGCAAGAAATACAGCGTCTCTCACCCCGTCGAGGCTGGGCGCCGGTAGCCGTGGATGCTCCTCCCGGACTGGGCATCACCCGGAGGGGCTGAGGGCGTCGGTGCCATCGTAACGGCCGGGGCGCTTTGTCATTAATTACCCGGCGCTAAATTGTGCCGTTTTCCCTTTAAATCCCAGACATGTTGACAGGACACATTAAAGTGCAGCCTTCTCAGGCTGAGAACATCATAAAAACCGGACAGGCAATTTCTGTTTTCACCAAATAGCCAGGGTAGCGCGTTCTGCATCTTTGATTTTAATGCACTAACTGGCAGCTAAGCAGTGAGGGGAGCACAGAGGTGGGGAGAGAGAGGACTCGAGATGGAAAACCTGGGGAGGAAGCAGAGGTTAGCGATATATTTTTTTTTCTCTCTCTCTCTCTCCTGCAAGCCCTGCCCTGGCTCGGCCCCCTCCCATCTCCAAATCCATCGCACCAACTGAATTATCAACTAGAATTTGATTAATATGCAAATCTGAGGCAAACAGCTCCATATAATTCTTTCAGTGGAGAGTAATTAATCAACAGTTAAAGCAAATTAATACATATATCAATTTTGTCAGGAACATGCTTAGTTCAATAGCCCGTAAAATTGAAGTTTGAAGTATTAAGGGGCTCTACAGAAACGTTATGACTAAAACTTTCAAATTGATCCTATTTAGTAATCAATCAGGCTCTCCCCTCGGGTTAATCTGTCTAATTTTTCATCTCAAATCATACACTTTAGTGACATGCCATCTAGCAAACAGTCGATAAAAAGTTAACAAAAATGATAACGACTCCAGCACACGGTGGTTCCTGCGTGTGAGCCGGTGGACGCGGGTGGGTGTGCGGCCCCACGGCGGCCCTGCCACCCAGCCTGCCGCCGGTGCCATCCCGGCAAAACACCTTTTGCCGAACAGCTCATTAAATATGCAATTATTTTCTCTCCTCTTCCCGTTTGCTTCTCTCTCCCTCAGCTCAAGTGGGCTGATTTAACACCAGCCGGGCCCTCCAGTGCGCGACTCCGCGGGGTACGCTCCGAGCGGTGTGGGGATGCCTCTCCGCCCCGGGGAACAGGAGCTTAGCCCCCGCTCCGGGTGCCTCGGCTCTTCCCGCGCCCAGCGGGCAGCGTTCGGACTCTTCCTCCCCGAGACGGTCGTGGGAAATGAAAATTCAAAGTGCGGTGAAGGTGTGCAGTTCGTAGCCGTGGGGGTGAGGGTGTGGACGCAGCCTCACGCGTGTTACCAGTGCGGGCTCTACACGTGTTTACACCCCCTCGCACCCCGTAGCCCGTCTCCGGCTCCGCGTAGCGATGCGTTCGGCGAGCAGAACTGCGGAGGGGGCGCGGCGCGGTGGCCAAAGGGGCGAGCAGAGGCCGAGGTAAGGGCTGAGGACCGGAGCGTTGCCGGCAGAGGACTCCCGTCAGCGGGCAGCCCCCGGGCATCCCTTGCTCCCCCGCATCCGTCGCCCCTCTCTGTTATGATATCAAGCGGCCGGTTCTGGGAGGGCCCGCTTGGCTCGGCGCTGACGGCAGCTCCCTCGAGGGCTCTGCTCCGACGGCCACTTGCCTTTAGTGGGACGGGTGATGAGGTCACGGTGAGCGTCGATGACGTCATACCTTCTGCTGCCGCCTTCTCGTTGTGACCTGCACAACAGGACTGCGCACAATTCCCCTGGGGGCCTGGGTCCCCTTCCTCCAGCACTGGGGACGTTCCCCCAGAGAAACCAGGCCTGGGATGGGGACAGGTGGGGGAACAACCCCCCCGGGACAGGCTCAGTCCTGCCAGACAGATTGAGGGAAGATTTCGGACTCTGTTCCCCACCTGCCCTGGGCTCACCTGGACGGGGAGGGTGAAGGGCCAGGCCCCTCGGTGCACATGTCGAAAGTACCGCCCCTCATTGCGGAGGAGACACCCAGACCTGCGGTGCCAGCCCAGCCCGTCGGGGCGAATGGACCCTCCAGGTCCCCTGGGACAGCGGGGAGCCTGGCAGGAGGTGGGGGACAGGAGTGGTCGGATCGGGCGTCTCCGCTTTGGCCCGGAGGAGAGACCGGAGTTTAAGAAGGCTGAAAGGTGTCCGGGCCAGAGCGCCGTGGAGGAGGATGCTCACGGCCGTGGGGCTGAATGCAGCGAGCACGGCCCCACCGCTATCACGGCGCAGTGAGCCTTCCAAGCGGCCCCGGCCCTGCCCGGGCTGCCCCAGGGTGCCCGTCTCCTCGCTCGGGCACAGGAGCGGGGTCCGGTGTCCCCAGCGCCCCCCAGAGTGCCGCAGAGCCGAGAGAGCAAATACGGGCCTTGCCCAGGGGCCGAAAGCGGGGGAAGAGGGTTGGCTGGCAGGCAAAATACTGATGCCCCCCGGACCCACTGCCGTAGGTACGGGGACAGTGGGAGGCCAGGAGCGGCTGGGACGCGCCGTGCTGCCCGACAGCCTTTCCGCATGTCGCGATACAAGGGAGCGGTCGCGATATGGCTACGAATGTTTAGTGTTTACTGCGGGGGGTGGGCGGGAAGGACGGTGTGGGATGCTGAGGAAATGGGGAGAGCCCTGTGCCACCCCCGTCCCTCAGCCTGCCGGTCCCCCGTGTGCCCCAGGCGGGGGGCGGGAGGGCAGTGGCCCTGTACAGGGGCCTTTCTGGGGAGCGGAGGAGACAGGCTGCGATTCCTGCCCCAACCCCAGAATCGGGAAGGAAAAACCTTTCCTTTCAGCAGAGACTCATGCATCAAACTTCAATTTTCCGGACGATTGAATTAGTGATTTTTTTTCTCCTGAACTAAAATACACTTAAGTCTTTGGGATTAATTACCACGTTCTGGTCCCTCAGACTGTAGTATTAGTTATCGTTGCCATATTCGACATCAGCTCTGACACCTCATAAAATAAGGAACTGAATTTCACTGACTCAACCTGCTTCAACCCTGTTGGATAATTCAGAAGGGGGCTTTATTCTCCGTCTGGGAGCCTTGTGTGAAGTGAACAAGATCAGATATGGATCTTCTCCACCCCTCTCAGAAAAAAAAAAAAAGCTTAACTCCCCCCCGCAAACACTAAAGAGTGGCTTTTCCACGCAGACAACACCCCCCACCGCCTCCTCCCCTCCCGCTCCCTTCACACCTCCAAACGAAATCTAAGGCAGTGTCAAGTTTGGGGATGAAGGATGGGTATGGCAGGGGCGGGAGGATGGGGGGTGGGGGCTCACGCATGTCCGGCTCCTGCGTTTGGGAAATGGGGTTTCTGCCGGGGAGGGAACAGCGGTGGCCGAGGTGCGGGCTGGACCGAGACCCTCGGGAGTCGCCACGCCCGCGCTGCGCCTGCCCGCACCTGCCCGCACCCGGTGCCCGCGCCCGCCCCGACGCGGGGGACACGGGGCAGCGCAGTCCCCGACGGGGCGGGTGATGAGGGACCGCTGGGCCTCCAGCTCGCTCCCTCAAGGCGCTTCCACGTTCCCGCACACCCTTTTGCCAATTGCTAGTTTTCACCTCCGCGGGCTAGGACCCGGGGTGTTTAAGCAGATGGACGCCTTTATCTTTCCTGTCAGCAATCATTTGGGAAAGGCCTGTCTCTCCCCCTGCCCCATGCCCACCTTTTCACAGGGCGAACCGCGGTGAGCCGGTGCCCAGGGGACGGAGCACCGGGCTGGGGGCGAGAAGCTCCGAAACGCTGCGGCTTTGCCCGAGGTGGGGAAAGGGACGGGCTCTGCCCCCTGCTGTGAATCCGTGCAGGAAGTACTGGGGGCAGGTTGAAGGCCAGACAAGGAGACCGCTGCCCCAGGTGTCCCCGGCCAGTAAGTTCCAGCTGGGGGTCTCGGCCCACCTCCCTCCTTCTCCGGGACAGCGCTGGACACGAGGGGAGCGGCCGGCGGCCCCTGGGTCGGCGGGGCAGATCCGGAGATCCTTAGTTTGGGTTAAATCTGGGAATCTGGGGCGGGCAGGAGGGGTTCCATGCCGCGTCCTTGGCAGCAGTCCTCCGAATGGGCCGGGAAGGGCTGCGGCTGGGTCAGCCCAGAGGGCAGGATTCAGCGCTGTCAGCGCGTCCCTACTGCTGCTGCGGGGGGAAAAACCCAAACCAACCGACAAACAAAAACCAGTCCCACCCCCTCCCCCCGAAAAAAAAAAAGACAAACCAGAAAAAACCACAAACCACTGAAAAGAAAAAAAAGCAGTGTTGTATCTAAAATTCGAGGGAGAGCAAACCCCGAGCAATAGATCTACTCAGGTAGGTGATCCCAGGGAACGGCGCATTTCAAACTGGATGACAAACGAAGGGCACAAGGCAGAGCTTCAGTTTTAAGCTTAACAAAAACCAAAACAGCAGCTTTTGTTCGTCAATACGCAGATTAAACAGCCAAAACCCCAGTTACTTGGAAATGGGGGGCTAGCCAAATTAACAGGCTGCAAATCTTCAGGTGGAGGCTTTATTTACTAACCCACCCCAGCCACGTGTGGTAAAGTTCTGCGGGTGCAAGACTGCCCGGCATCTCTTCTCTTTGCACTCAGAAGTCAATAGATCAGAAACCCAAATTAACTCCCAGCCTGTTTTCCATACACCCAGCCACTTTTGGTTGTTTTTTTTTTTTTTTTTTTTTTTTTTTTATTTCTTGGTTATAGTGAATTGTACTGTTTGCAGCCTCATTAAATCCATTCCAAGACAAAAGAATAAAAGACTGGGGGGAGGGAGGGGACAGGAGAGGAGGGGGAACAGGAGAGGGAACGGGGAAAAAAAACAGATAAAGAAAACAAATAAAGCCCTTTAACTAGATCTTCACATAAATGTCACAGTTTCTCAGCATTTACGATTTCCCTGTTTAGCATAAAAACACTTAAGGACAAGATTGAAGGCTTTCCGAGCGATCTGGACCGAAGTCAAAGCTATCATTCGGAGGTTAAAAAAAAAAAAAAAAGAAAAAAGAAAAAAGAGGGGATGGCGGAGTGGGGGCGGGAGGTGGCGGAAAACAAGTGCTCTTCCAAATAATACTAAAGAAAAGTGAATTTCATTGTAATTCATAGGCTTGTTCCAAATACCAAGAGAGAAAGAAAAAAGAATAGAAGCGCACAGATGCCCCGACGAAGGGAGAACAGCTCTGCTCCCATTGTTGTGGAGTTAAACAGTGGAAGGGAGGGTTAACCTAATCCATCAAATTGTCTGGAAATTGTGAAGAAAATTCAAAAACCATATGGTCTCCAAGCGCTCGCTTCTCTCTGCTGTGGAGGGGCACGCTTGTTTCAGCATGGCGAACCGCAGGAGGCTGTATATGCTCCATTGTCGCTTGTCACTTCAGAGAAGAGGGCTCATTTGTCCCCAGTTTTCATGCTTTACGCTAAAAATTACAACCCCATCCATTCTCAAAGAGGAGAAAGATTTATTTAGCCTCGGAGAAACTGGACCAAAAAAAAATCCAACCCACAAACCAACCCCGTCTTATCTGGACACTTCTCTGCCGACTCCACCACTGTACACCAGATTTGCCTTTCTCACATAAATTTTGCAAAGAATAGGGAGAAACACACGTTGCTCGACTCCAAAGGCAAGTCACGCTGCCAAGAGAAAACACATTCACCAGAGCTTTAATTTTGACTGAAAAAAATAAAGAAAAAAGAAATTAAAAAAAAAAAAAAGAGGGGGGAGGAAATTAAAAGAAAAAGAATTAAAGGGAGGAAACGCAACATTTTCCATCCCCGTTTCCCCATGGCAGCTTTTGCCCAGAAGCGGGAGGCCTGGCCCGCCGGGAGGAGGGCAGCTCCCCCCGCAGCACACCCCGCTCCTTTTGTCCGTATCGCTGATAACTCCTTGCTCCCCCTCGGATTTGCTTTTTCTTTCTTTCTATTTTTTTTCTCTGCCCCTCTTTTTCCCCTCCAGTTTCGGGCTGGAAATGCCCTGCTGACGGCAGGAGCAGCGGAGCGGTCCCGGGGTCCCGGTGGTCCCGCTCGCCCCTCCACGCTCCTGCCGCCGCCGCGCATCCCCCGCGCCCGGGAAGCGCTGTCCGCACCTCCGGCCTTATCGATGCTCCGCGTTCTTCCTTTGCTAAACTCTGCCTGGCATTAGACTTAGGAAAAAAATTAAATAATAATATTGGTCTTACTTGTGTTCTCCTTTCCCGTCATTTTTTCTCGCAGGTACTGCTCTTAGAGTAACTTTAAATGCAAACGGGATGGGAGATTCCTGTGGGGGAAAAGTCTGGCGTAACCTCGGACCGGCGGGGTGTTTTTTCGGTCACAAATGAAGGACGTTAAAAAGTATATTAAAATGGTAAAGATTTTATTGTATCGGAAAAAAGAGCTATCTGTACAATTCTAAGAGACAGTAAATAAAACGACATTGTCCCTATCGGAACTTAAATAGCAGGCCTTTTAAAATTTGTACAATTCAAACAAAAACAGGTCTTAAATCTGTACATTTTTTTAAATTTATAGTGTAATATTTAAATGTATTGATTTTGGGATTTGTCCTTTTTTATTTCCATAGCATGCAAAAAATTCTAAAAAGAGTAAAAAATAATTCTAGGATTTTTTTTCTTTTTCTTTTTTTTTTGTTACCACCTTCATATCAAAAATACGAAAGGCAGCTTTTTAATAAAAGCACAACAATAGCAGAAAATGGTAAAAATAGCTTTTAATTGGTAAAATGAGGCAGAAATTGCATTGGAGACAAATCTCTATGCTCTAGGAAAAAAAGAAAGTATATATTTTTCAACTTGCATTATAACCCAGCCCCAAGTTCCCAAGATTGCGAAAGAAAAAAAATATATTTTAAAAGGAAAAAAAAAATTAGTTCGTGCACATCTGAAACATGCAAGGAAAGGAAAGCGGCTAATTTTTTGCTGTTGCCGTTTTAAGCCTCACTTAAATCTTCTCTAAAGTGGTTTGTTTCGGAAGTCTTTGAAAACAACTGCTTTTCCAAACATCTGTTGGAAGCCAGGTTTATTCCAAGGTTACGCGTCTCCCTTATAGACAAAATAATCATCACTGATAGCTATTAAAAAAAAAATCAAAACCTCAAAAAGAAGGGGGAAGGAAAAAATCCAATATATACGTTTAAATATTTATACAGAAGCCGTCCGTAATTGCACCGTTCCGAAGATGTGGCAGGCGGAGGGATATCGACTCTACCCTAAGTTAATCGGGGGGTGTGTGTGTGTGTCTATGGTGGGGTTCTATTGCTTATTGCTCCGACCGAGGGGAGCAGCCGCCCCGCCGCGCTGCCGGGGCCGGGATGGGGGGCTGAGGGTGCCGGTTTGGAGCTGTCGGGATGGGGGGGGAGGGACATGGTGGGGGACGCCGGCCGCCCCTCAGTCATCCACGTCGATCTCCACGTCCTCCTCCTCCTCCTCCTCCTCCTCCTCGCTGTCCCGGCGGCTGCGGGGCCGCTCCGTGGGGGGCGAGGCGGGGCGGGGCGGCGGCGGAGCGCCGGACTCCCGGGCGGCGGCGGGGGGCGGCGGCGGGGACCCGGGCCGTGCCTTGCCCCTTCCCTCGGCGCTGGGCTCCAGCTCGGCCAAGGCCACGATGTCCACGGCGGGGTTGGGGCCCAGCTTTTTGGCCGATTCCACGTCGGCCTTCATCTCCTCCAGGTCTCTCTTGAGCTTGGCGCGGCGGTTCTGGAACCAGGTAATGACCTGGGCGTTGGTGAGCCCCAGCTGCTGGGCGATCTGGTCCCGGTCCGCCGGCGACAGGTATTTTTGGTAGAGGAACCGCTTCTCCAGCTCGTAGATCTGGTGGTTGGTGAAGGCCGTCCGCGACTTCCGACGCTTCTTCGGCGTTTGCCGCTGACCGAAGATGGTCATCCCGTCCCGGCCTGCCGACGAGCCGCCAGATTGTCCCCGCTTTCCCGTGTCCACCCCGACCCGAGCCCCCGGACCCCACACCCCCTGCCCCGTCGGTATCTGGAGAGAGCAGGGCAGAGTCCCCGCTCTCGCACCCCGAGGGCCACGGGGGGAGGATGCTGCCGGGTACCGGCCTCCCAGGGACCCGCCATCCCGCCCCATGCGACACCCTGGGAGATGGCGGGGGACGAGGAGAGAAGGAAAACCAGGCCGTGGGGAGGAGCGGGGCACCCACCCGCTGGAGGATCCCCCCACTCTGCGAGCGGCTTACCTTCGGCCGCCTGCAGCACACTGACTTCCAGTCCCTTGAAGGTCTTGCTGGCCAGCTCTTCCAGGGCGCAGAGGGGCGAGGTCTGGGAGAGCAGCGCCCGGCCGGAGAGGGGCAGCCCGGCCGGAGGGTGCTTCTCGGCGGCGGAGAGGAGGTGGGCCGTTCCGCAGAGGGTGTAACTCCTCCGCACCGAGGGCTTGTTGAGGATGTCCTCGATGCTGAAGGGGGTGAGGGGCTTGTTGGAGTTGGCCGGCGGTGGGAGGTGATCCAAGGGGCTCCGCCGCCGTTCTTCCCCCGAGGAGGGCTTGGGTTCTTCTTTGGAAGTCATGGTGGGGCCGGGCTGCACGGGGCTGCCTTCCCCACCCGCAAAGGGGATGCGCTGCCGCGGGGAGAAGCCCCCGGCGGGACCGCGGGGTGACGGCGGCGAAGACAGCGAGCAAAAGTTGAAGCCCACCTCCAACTCCGGCGGAGGAGCCCCGGGTCCTCCCGGGGAGAGCCACGTCGGGCGGCGGGCCGGGCGGGCAGGGCGGCGGGCGGGCGCGGAGCGGAGCTGCCGTCGGTCCCTCGCCGAGAGGTGGTCCTGCCGTACCTCTTGTCCCAAGGTTTTGGGTCGGAGATTTCCCCCTCCTCTCTGTCTCCTCTCTCTCTCTCTCTCTCTCTCTCCCCCCCGTCTCTCCTCTTTCTTTCTCTTTCTGGCTGCTATTTTAAGAAACACCCCAAATCACAGCACTTTCCCTGCCCCCCCACCCCAAGCGAATACCCACCCCAAAATAATTTAAAAAAATAATTAAAAAAAAAAAGAAAAAGAAAAAGCAGACTTCAGCGAGGGGAAGAGCAGCCCTCTCACCGAGACCTCGGACCAGGGGGAAAGAAGCGAGAAGAGATGGGGTAATTGACTATTGCTAACAAGTTATTGTTGATTGGGAGGTAATCAATTATCTTCAATGACACTTTTCGCCCTCTCTCTCTCTCTCTTTCTCTCTCTCTCTCTCTCTGTCCAATGCAGGCTTTTGCAAGTTCGGAGACCCATTAATTAGGAGGCGGTATGGAGGTGGAGCCCAGTTGAATTATAATGCTGAATGCACTTGTCATATTCTGGCCCTGCTATTTGTTTGGACATATATATTTTTAAATTACATTACAAACCAGCCTTTATTGCATCAGGATAATACCGTATAGTGAAAAACAATAATAATCGAAAACAAAACAAACCGAAAAATATCCGGCTGTATCTTTTTTTTCTTCCCTCCGAGATTTTTTTAAAATTTTTTTCTTCTGTTTCTCCCTCCTGCTAATTTCTGCTACCAGGTTATTCAAAATGTCTCTCTTCGGCTCTATCCAGAGTAGTTTGATTTTTTTTTTAATGAGGGGAAGAAGGGGAGGACCTGGTTCCAGGTAAGGCAGACCTTTCCTTTCCAATAAAATCCGAAGGTTTCCGCCGAATTTGTCGTGCTCCTCTTTCCCAGCGCCCTGTGTCGGAGCGGGCTGCGGGGGCCGGGGCGGGAGCAGGGCCCCCCCGCCCCCCCCCCCCGGTGTTGGGAGAGCCCACGGAGGGATTGCGTGGCGGGCTGCGGGCCGGGAGCGCTCCGGGGATGTCGGCGGCTTCTTGGCTCCGGTGGCGCCGGGTGGTCCTGACCGGGGGCAGCGCGGGGGGAAAAAGTCGGGGAGGGCCGGTTTCCAGCCCGAGTCCTTTTGCTGCGAGCCCAAGGGCGGCTCTGGAGAGGGGAAGGGGCGGCGGGGTTGCTGTGACCCCACTCTCGGGGAACCTGGCCCGGCCCGGGTCTCCGCAGGGCCAGACCCGCTCCTTAGTATTTCAACGTGTGTCACCATCCCGCTTGTCTCGCCCTTCCACAGGGACGGAGACAAAGCCCAGAGACGGGGTGAACAGCTTGGCCCCCACTGCGGGCGTGAGCACCTCACGGTCCCCGGGGAAACCCCGGCCAGGACGCGACCCGCGGGCCGAGCTGGGGCTGGACGGGACGGGCCGTGGCGGGAGGGGCGGTGGGGCAGGAAGAGAGGCCGAGGCTTGGATCCGGCCCCAACTTTCCCTCCTCACCTTGAGGGCCAGGAGGAGGACGGCTGGCAGCTCCCAGGCCGCTAGGTACCAAACAAGCACAAAAGAAGCAAATGGCTCCTCTCCTTAAAGCGCCCTCTTCCCATTTTTTATGGCTCTCTGGGAGTCTCTTTATGCAGTGACCTATTTTTAAAGGCCTATATTGGGTTATTCATCATATCAAATACTGCGAGGAGATGGGGGGGAGTTGGTCGGGGGGGAGCGAATTACACTGATTCTAAATCGCCCGGCTTCTTTGCTTTGCTAGGTGGATTATTTGCTTCGCTTTGCTTGGGTTTTATGAAGTGATTTAAACATATTTTAACCAATTAGACCCTTTCCTCCTCTCCCTTGTGTCCCCTCGCATTGTTTTCCAGCGTGGCGTTTTATGTCAGGATCCAGGTTTTATTGAGAACTCAGCCGGGGGTGCTGGTGTTATAATTACAGAAATAAGATTTTAAAAAAAATAAAAAGGGGGGGAAAAAACGAAAGAAAAATAGCCTCGTTCCTGGGTGCGAGTTTGGGCGGGCTGGCGGGCGTATGGGATGCTCTGAGGCGCAGCCAGTTACCGGCTTCAGCCTTCCCCGCGGAGCGGAGTGCGGACACGGGTGCAGCTTGCTCCCCCATCTCGACAACAGCCAGTTCCTCTCAGGGCACGGGCAAAAGTGCTTCAGACACAGCGACATCCTGCAAACGGTTTTGGGTCCCCTGTTGTCCCCCCAGCCTGCATCTCCCCTCTTTTCCTACGCGGGAGGACAGGGCTTTAAAAGCACCCTGCTATTTTTTCTTTTGGCTTCCTAACAGGGGCAGAACCCGGGGGAGGACGGACAGCAGCCTCAGTACAGACTCCCCGACACAGAGGGACCCTTCCTCGTTTGCCTCGGCCGCTGTCTGGCAGGGGATAGCCGGGTTCATGCTTTGCACGAGCAGCTCAGCCCGGTGGCTTCAGGCCTGTCGCCTGTCCTTGTTCCCAGCGTCCCTCCCCAGATAGCACCTCACTGAGAAAAGGGGTGGTTGAGAGGGAAGGGGGTAGACCCTGGCCGCCCTTCCCCGCGTTTCCCGGCTCTCGGTGGTTGTCCCGGCAGGCTCCCACCAACCCCTCTCTGCTGTGCTCACGGCTGCCCGGTGGCGCCTTTGGTGGATTTGGGTTCGTTTGTCCTGCGCTTACTTTGCCTTTGCAACCGCTGCGTCTCCCTCCTCACAAACGACTCCCTCTCTGTGCACCGGGGGTGGGCTAGGCTGCCCTCAACCCGGCTTAGGGGGACAGTTCTGCATCCCCCCTCCTCATCCTTCGGAATTTAATTATTTTAATTTTCTTTTTTGGCAGCCCGTTTGGCACCCAGCCCCGAATTAGGGACCCTCAGTGCCCCTCGCCGTGTCCCATTGCATCTCACTGTCCTCGGAGGGCCCCGGAGAGCAAGGGAGCCCCGGGGACAGACGGGGGCCTGCTCCAGCCACCGCCAAGGAACTTCGCATCCCGCCGGGCTCTTCTGCCTGTCCTACCGGCAGGCAGCTGCCAGTCGTATGTCCCAGCTTTGAGGTCGTTTGGGGAAGAATACCCTCATCCAATGCGCTCCAACACCCCCCCGCTTCTGCTTGCTACAGCCCCTCTGAGTGGGACCTGGAACTGACCTACTCCTGGTGCATGCGGAAGTTTGAGTCGGGTCCCCGGCCGCGAGGCGGGGGCAAGCAGGGCTGGGGGGAACGGCGGCCCTTGAATGTCCCCGGGGATGGATGAGGGGGTCCCCCGAAACCTTTGGGGATATGTCGCTCCGGGTCCCTGCCTTCCACTGTGGAAGAAAAGCAAGTAAAGCTGAGGCATTTCCTCCTCACAGAGGAGAAAACTGCCGCTGAACCGAGACTACGCGTGAGTGGGGACACACGCGAAAAAAAATCTCTGGCTAGGAGAAGCGTCTTTGGAGGCCTCTCCCCTTGCTGTCTCCAGAACCGTATTTCGGGGTGTCGGCGTAGCTGCCCTCCCCGGAACAGCCCCGGGCCCGGCGGGCAGCAGCAGGACGCTCCCTGGGCTGCCCGGCTCTGGCTGTGTGCGGTCCTCTCCTGTCCAGGAAAATGTCACAGGAATATAATTAAAGCAGTCGGCATATATCATTGAAGTGTTGATCACCAAAGTAACTGCGTACAAATGACACCTCCTTTCCCGGCATAGCTGAGCCGTGCATGGCTCCCAGCTATGTCTGCCTAGTTTAAGTGGTCTAAACACGTTACCCCACTCCCTGTTAGCAGCGTGGAGAGGAGCAAAACTTCGTGCCCTCGAACTGATAGCTAGTCCTGGCACAGCATCTCTCAAAGGCCGGGAGGGCGAGCCGGGAACCTAAGAAATAACTGTTACTTTTGTCTTCAAGCACCCCCCTAAGTTTGGGGCTGCGAGTGCCGAGGGGCGGAGGGACCCTGGTGGGACCCGCAGTGCAGGACGGAAGAGGGAGCCACGGCGGGGTCTGTGGTCCCTGTCCCAGTCCTCTCTTGGCAAAACGGCCGGTAAAAGGTACCTTCAGGTATCCCCTGATCCTGCCCCCGCGCCGGGCACTGCTCGGCGTTGCTCCCTTTGGTAAACAACCTCCCCGAGTTGGGCGCCCGTCGGCTCCCAGCTGTGATGGGGAGGGGGCGCCGGGGGTACCGGGGAGCGCTGTGAGGTTGGGGAGAAGCTCCCCAGCAGATCCCATTTCTCTAGCTCGTTATACAGCTATCGGCCGATCTTTCCTTCCCTCGCAACCACTTCCCTGCAGGGGAAGAAACTTCTCTGCACCAAAAATAAATCTGACCCGAGTGCTCGCACCCGGCCTGGGAGCCGGGGTCAGGGGCAGCGTGCCCGGCCCGGCCCGGCTGGGACACACCGGCCCCGCGAAGCCCCGAACTCTCCCCGGCAGAGAAAGATGGAGAAGTCGCCGTTTCCTCGGAGGGCTTCGGCACGGGAACGGGATCGGAACGGGGCCCATCAGGGACGAAACCCGCGGGCCCAGAAACTCGACCGGAAGCGGGGTGCGAGGAGTAGCTCCCCTCGGGTGGACGGGCGGTGCGGTGCCCAGCTCCCCGACTTCTCGCTGGGATTTTCGTTTGCAAACCAACTCCCGGGGCGACTCAGCGGCGCCGAGACCGGCGGAGCTGCAGGGTCCGAGCACTTTCTGCCCACCCCCGGGGCCGATTTGTTTCCCCCCCGTAAAGTCCCCGCATAGTGGAGCTGGCACGGCTCGCACCGCTCTCGCCGCTCCGCTGTGGGGCCGGGAGAGGGGGCAGCCTCAATTTGGGCGAGTCCCTGGCCCGGTGTAAGCGGGGATGCTCTCGGGCTGGTGTAAAGGAAATAGAGGAGACCGTCTCCCCCACAAGCCGTTTTAGAGCACAAATTGAAAGGAACGACCGGGGTGGATCAACACCTCCAACCACCTCAGCACGCTGAGTGGGATCCCAGGGAGCACTTCCCGTAGTGGAGGAGAAACGCGGGGGTGTCCACATCCTAAATGTCAGGAACCAGGGCGTTGCGTCCCAGCACGGCCAGGGACCCTCTCGACCCACCACTCCTAGTGGATTTTAGGGATTCCCTGGGGTTTGTTGGGGCTAGAGAACCAGTCTGAGCTGACGGCTCCCCAGCCAGACCCCCGGGTTTCCCCCGGGAACAGAGTCCTCCAGTAGCCGCTCCAGGGGTTTCCTTGAGAGAAGGGCCAATAGGAGCATCTGAACGTATTTAATCTCTTAACTTCCAGTATTTTATTTTCTAGTCCAAGAAATCCAGTAAGACTCAAGCTGCCTGGGAAGAACAGTTTGGACATGCCTGTCCCAGCTCCAGGCAAGGCGAGAACTTGAGTTTTATCAATTTATAGTTTTAAAACCCTCTAAATACTCCGATAAATGCCATCTGCAGAACGCCTCAGGAGGACAGGGAGGTGGGACGGAGCCGGTCGGGGGCATTTCAGGCCTCCTGGCTGTGTCAGGGTCTGTAGATGACAGAGATTTAGCAGCTCTCGGACCCTCCCTACACCGTCCCAGTCCCAGGAGAGGCAAGGCTGGGCCGTGGGACAAGCGGGGAAGACCCTTCAGAGGGAACCAGCGCACCCCCGGTCTGTCAAGAGCCTGTCTGTCACCTGGGTCACTTTCATTTTGGGACAGGGAGCAGCCACCGCCTTCTCTCCAGTCCTCCTCGGTTCCAGAGAAGACGCTGGAAGCGGGGAAGACGTGGTCCGTGGCCACGGAGCTAACCCTGGGACGGCGGGGCCGGACGCTGGGGAGGCGGGGGCAGACATCGCCCGGCCCGCGCAGCTCCGCCCGGAGGCGGCTGAAATCGCGCATAGCGCTGGGTTCCGCTGTCGCCTCTGAGCCTCCCGGGGCTGGTCTGGGGGTGCCAAGTCCTGAGGTGATGCCCACCTTACCCCGGCCCCGGGTATCCTTCACTTTCCGGGGAGAGAAGCCGCGGAGGGTCTGCCCGCAAGACTCCTCCCTGCCCCGCAACTGCGCTCCGGACTCGGGGCTCCACAAAACTTTGCTTGGTTGGCTCGGGGGGGACAAACGACACAGCCACCCAGGACTGTGACAGCCGAGTCGCTCTGGCTCCTCCGAGACCTGTAATATCTCTGCCGCTCCCGGCACGCGTGAATAATTCACCAGGCTGCCAAATGCAAGTAACGTTTGTGGCAGCTATGAAGGAGCCGAGGAGGCGAGGGCTCATTTTTGGGGGGCAGGAGGAGGTGTGGGGAATCAATTGAAACTTAATAAAGGGACTGGGGGGGCGGGGGGAGAATGGCGGAAATAAGGCAGGCAACTTCTTCTAATAACAACTTGGTGTTAATAATTCAGGAGCAGTCATTGGATTATAGCGCAATATCCGAAGTACACGTTACCGGCACAGTGCGGGTGGATAATGTAATCGGAGCTCATTTTGCCTTCCAATAAATTACAACAGCAAAAGTTTCCTGTTAAAGCAGTTATTTGTATTTCTTTTTTGAAGGTGATTCCCCTTCCAACAACTGCAGTAAGAAAGTTAATTAAAAACTCATATTTTCATCCATTGGAAGAGCAGCAGCAAGATGCAAAGCCAGAGTTTGACTGTGATCTCTTCCAACTTTCAGTGCTGTGAGGCTGCTCATCCTTCTCACTTCTTTCTTTCAGTCTCCCTGTTTTTTCATCCCTCTTTTTTTTTCATCCTGCCCCATCTGTCCTTGCAGGAGCCCTCCAAGCTCAGAGAAGTGCTCCTGGAAAGAAAACTCTCCCTAAAATACATCTCTTCATGTTAGACTTGTCATGTTTGTTCCTCTTGTCCCTCTCAAGTCCTGTTTTGAAGGGGTAGCTGCTAGAGGTAGGGTCAAACAGTAGTTCACTTGTCTTTCAACTCACACATGAGATGAGTTTACAAAGCCTCAGATGACTCTTCTTCTTTTTCTTCCAAACTGCAGCACCATTTAGCAGCAGACCCATCCCCCAGATCTAGGCAGAGTATTGCAGCTTTCCTCTTCTCCATTCCCCTGTTCCTCTCACCAAAGGCCAGGCTGTACTCTTGGCCTCCATCTCCAGCTGGGGTTCACAAGATGATTCTCAAACCTCTCCCAGCCTCTGCTGCTGGACACAGGATACACTGCACTGCTCTCCAGTGCCAAGTTGCTCTCTGCATCCTCAGACCTGCCTCATAAAGGAACATTTCCCCAACAGTTTGTCCATGACCAGCAGACACCTCTGATGAGACGCTTTACATGTATGTTTGTTTTATTGTGCTTTCTGTTTCAGGAACCTCAGACACATTCCTCAGATGGTCGTGTTTCAGGCAGGGCTCTTTCTATGGGTACTTTTAGCATCCTGTAATGGTGACTGGCATTTCCCATCCTCCATAATAGCTGCTGTCAGCTTACAGCGTTTCTGTACCGATCGCTGTCAGATCGGGCTGTCTCCCTGTCTCCAGTGCTGCATGGAGGTACGATGGGGAGAGAGAGAAAAGAGCTTCCTGGAGGAGGCTGGAGTGGAAAAAAACCTCTCCTGTTAGGCACTTTCCTGATTTCCACTCCTCAGATTCAGCCTCTGAACTCTGAGGTTTAATATCACTACAAAAATCTCTCTTGTGATTCCACCTCTGAGCATTCTGGGGTCCTGTCCACACCCCTTCTCTTTTGTTCAGTTTGTGACATCTCTTAGCACCAAATTCCCACGTCTTCCTGCCTGGCACTCAGGACCCATTTTCAGCTGATGTATAATCCCTTGTCACTTGTGGAACTTTACAGCCTGGACTTTTTCTCTGGGCGCCGAGTAAAGCCTGTGTGGTAAACAGCCTCAAGATTTCGTCAATTTTTCTGCTTGAAATCTCCTTGGGGTCCGCTTAGCTCTGTTGTTTTTTACAGGTGTGGAAAGCGGGTCTTCACTAATGCAAAATATGCAGCAACACGTGGGTCTGGACTCTGCTTGCACGTGGAAAAACCAGTCAGGTTCACTGCATTTGCCTGCATTGGTGTTACAACTTCACAAGGACCTTCTCCTCAGTAGGAGCTAAGGGGGTGAGCAAGGGCGGTTAAGGCTACAGACAGCAGAAATAACCTGGTCTGGGATGTGCAAAGGGGCTGGTTGGCTGTTGTGGGCATCCCTCACCCTCGGGAGAGGCTCAGAGTGGTGGGGCCTGAGGGGTCTGTGGCGGGGGAGCCGCCGCTAGAGGGAGGGCACCGAGGGCAGCGTGGGGTCCCATACCCCTCAGCCTGGAAGTGGGAAAGGGGCTTTCCTGGGGCTCACTGCCTCTCTAGAGATGGGAGAGCAGCCATGCAGGGGCTAGTTCCGTCTGCCCCAGAGCACAGGTTAACTTCCCAGAAGCAGCCCCTATCCCTCACTTTAAATCTTGGGATTTTCTTCTTGGAAAGCTGTGTACCTGCTTCTGCTGCTTTTTGCAGTCTCAGTGAAGCAGTGGGTGTTGAGAGTCTCCTGTGCCCTGTGAACCTATTGCCAAACTCCAGATGGACCTTTATTTACAGGGAAAGGAGTGTTTGTGAATCTTGGAGCACATGGACTTCAAGGACAGGAGAGAAAAATTATTTCAATTTCACAGTGCTAAATAAACACTTGTTGACTGGTAATGCAATGTAAAAATTATAGAAGATATGATTTTTTGTTGAGATGTGTACAGATCCCTAAATGGTGACCTCATAACGTACAAGGAGTGTAGGCAGTGGGTAAGGAGGCGTGAAGTCCAGCAGAAGATCACCTGTGCCCCCCATGGCTGTGGGGCAGTTGCAATGTTGTGGGTGCACCAGGGCCTCTCTTCTCTTTGGTCCTTGTCCTTTTGCCCTGTACATGTGTGCAGTCTGCAAACTCACCAGCTCAGCCTAGCAGAGCTGGGCATGCTGTGCTGCAAGAACATGACCTTTTGCTCTGAAGATGGCAACAGCCTTGTGCTGGCAGCAGAACAGCATACCCAGTACAAATAGAATCATTCTGATAATAAATCACCATCCATAATAAGAAGACATCGTTAATAATAAGTCATCCAGGGGCCTCTTGAGACCAGAGTACAACTTACTGTAAAAATAGATAGGAAACATGGTGTGATCATTACAAGCAAGATAACAAATAAAAGAGAAAATGACTTTTATAGGCATTTAGCTCTTCGTTCCTTCCCCCAGCTTCCAGCCAGTTCTGTTATCAGTCAGGATGGCTATGATTTAAGTTTGGTGACAAACAC
Organism: Corvus cornix cornix; assembly: GCF_000738735.6. NCBI lineage: Eukaryota > Metazoa > Chordata > Aves > Passeriformes > Corvidae > Corvus > Corvus cornix. The sequence continues at coordinate 13,160,686 of NC_046336.1, forward strand.
AGACTGGATTTTTGCAGATGCAGAGTCCTAGGTTTACTGCACCTGTGAGCTGGCCAGATCACTACCTGCAAAGGAGCTGCCTGGCAAAAATCCCTCCTTTTTCTCCCTTCTGCTCACAGTGTGATCCCTTAGTTATCCTGATTTCTCCAAAGGTGATGGATACAGGTTCCCTGGTTATGATATATAGAAGTCAGCTGAGGCCTTGCCCATAGATGTCAGTTCTTTCTGTATCCCCTCAGTTGGCAGGATTTGCTGCCCAGCTCCCGTGGCTTTGTTTTGGCTCAGCTGATGGGGTAACTTCAGAAACCAGAGGATACTGAGGGGCAAACACATGGCAAAATTTGAGCTTTTAAATGAATGAATGTGTGCATCGAGAACTCACCAGCCCCAGGAATGTTTTCACACATAAACTGTCTGGCATCAAAAGACTCGTGAAAATTGCGCCATGCACAGAAGCGAAGGGAATCTCATACATTTGTTTAAGGACAAATTTGCAAGTTGACCTTGTACTGTTCTGTCAGCTGTAATCTGCTTGGGATATCAGTGCTGCTTCCTTACAGCAGAGGGGAAAGAGGCTAGGGCTGCTCAAATCTTTCTTGGTTTCTCCCCTTGTTTGCGTTTGCCAGGCAAACAATAGCAGATGTTATATAGTCAGTTCAGTTCACTACCAGTCCCATTATGCTCTATTTATGTTTCACTTTATTGGCTTTTTTTTTTTATTTTCCTATTATTGTTTCACTCTGGGGGAGGCAGAGGATATAATATATTCATCTTTATTATACAAAATCTGTGTGAAGCATTTAATAAAATGCTGTTTCCACACAGCTAGGAATATTACTGTTAGCTGTTCTTAAGTTAATGCTCCTATTAAAAAATGTTTGATGGCTGCAGTGACTGGAACTTGTGTGGACAAAAAGCACACACACCACTAAATAAGGCGCTCATAGCAATTCAGAGATTTCCTGATGCCTTGTGGAAAACTTCTGTTTAGCCAGATTTCTGCTTATTTAGCATATTTCCAGCATTGTTCTTCTCTAGTTTTATATTAGTTATATTTGAATGGAAAATAAGTTTTACCTTTTGTCCTCAAAACTTTCCCCTGAGATTGGAGGGGTCAAATCTGGCCCCCATTCCCAGGTCTCTTTCCCAAGCAAGAGTTTTGGCAGAGTTAGGGCAAAGGCAAATGGGGAAGGACACTGATAGGAACACAGTTATGGTTGTGTCAAGCACAAGGTGTTTTCCTGTTCCGAAGCTGCTGATTCACACCCAAAAATACCTGCATGAGGTAAGCCAGGCTTATTCTGCTTTACAAGCTGGTGGTCAGGGGCAGAGGGTCTATGTTTGCTCATGCACATGGAGCAGGGCAGTTTTTGAGACCTCCATGTCACAGCACTTGGCTGTGTCAGGAATGGGGGTGGTTCTCCATGGACCAGGAGCACAGGAGATAGTGTTGTTTCTGGGGGTACTCAGGGAGTCATGCAAAATAGTGATGAAAAGTCAATGTTACTGCATCAGGTGAGAAAAGAACCTGTTCCTGAGAAATAGAAAGCTATTCTCAGAAAGACCTTTCAGAAAGGTCTTTCTCTAATTGATAACTTTCCAGGAAAGACTCAGATATCCACACCCAAGACAATGCTGACTCAGAGAGTCTGGTTTTAGACCCAGAGCTCAGTCAAACACACAGTTTACCACCACGCTTGCACAGGCAGGGGTCTGACATGTAGATCTGGGTCTGTGAACCCTCTCAGAATCAGATACTTTATCCCTTGGAAGAGCAACGAGGCAGTTCAGTGACGCGAGTGTTACGTGTTTGCAGGAGTGCTAATGGCAGTCAGCCCGGCACTGATCCATACAGTCACTGGATGCGAGAGGCTGAGGAAGGCCATACAGGATTTAGCAAAATTCTGTCTAGCCCCATATCCTGACTCCATTGCTGGCTGATGATGGTCATCCTGAGAGAGCAAGATACCCAACTGTATTATATAATTATGTATATTATTATCATCATACAAACATTAGTAAATATATGTCATGCTTCCCAGGGATACTTTCCCAACCCTCAGCTGATTGTGGTTCAGAGAGTCCTGAGCCAGAAGTGATACTTTCATAGCCCCAGATAGATTGTTCTTCCATGGAACCATCTAACCACATGTTCTACTCATATAATCTTTTGGCATTCATGATATCCCGGGGCAAGGAGTTTCATGGCTGATCTACCAGCTATGCAGATAAGATCTTCCTTTTGTTTGTTATGAATCTGCCACCTGATAACTCCACATCCTCTTGCACTTGTTCAGGAAGAGGTGGCACACATTTAATCCCTGCTCACCCACTCCTCAGCCTGTCTGACAGCACAGAAGTTCCTTTGTAGAGCCTGTCAGCCTGCATGGAGATGGTGTGGGAGAGGTGAACCTCCTGTCATTCAGGACGGAGTACTCAACGGAGAAGAACAAGGAAAATCAAGATGCACCTCAGAGCGAGGATGACATTCATGGTGTGGTGGGCAGTGGGGCAGCCTGTGGTGTCCCTGGTTGAGCAAACACCCAAGGAATGTGTTGGACCACCAGGATGAGTTGGAGGAAGTTTCTTGGCTGACACACGGGGTTGTCTGATGTATGATGGAAGATGGCTGTCAATGTGAAGGGCTGGCTACTGGGACCACAGTGGAACAGAAACAGTGGGGCAGGGAGCTCATCCCAGTCAGCCAAAATCTCCAGTGTTTCCTGAGTAGTCAGGAAAAAGCAGACCAGGAGTTCGGGGCTCACACATCCTCTCTTGGAATGAACCTAAGCTGGGCATGACTGCACTGAACAGAGAGTATCCACTGGCAGCACCCAAGACAACACTGTTAAGACAAAAGACTGTCCCTCAGCCTGACCCCACCATAGGCTGCAATGCTCTGGGTTTGTTCCTTTGCCCACACAGGGTCTGGTGCCTTTGTGTACCCCACATTCCCAGGGCTGGGGGAGCTTTGCAGCTCTAAAATGAAATCCAAGGGACGTTTTGGCCCTGATATGAAATTACCATGCTTTGGGAGGTTATAACAGAAGTGTAAGGACAAGTGTACTCAGCCTTCACAAGGTTTTTCTCTAGACATGGCACTGTTGGATAGGGAGAGGAGCTGGGGGAGGACATGCCTGCTGTCACAGCACTCATTTCATGACATTGCACTCTTCAGACAAGAGCATCTGAGAGACAGAAAGAGTTTGGTAAGCTTGAGAATGTGGAAATGTTTTACAGAAGCACCATCAACATCTGCTGAGAGGTACCTGGGAACGTGACTGTGAGAGAGAATGAGGAGGTGCAGGGGGGGAAGGAAAACAGTTCTTTAAAACAGGTTAAAGCCACCAGCCCTGTGGGGGTGATGTGAAAGGCTCAATGGCACTGTGGGGGACACAAACTCTGCCATGCTGAGGAGGAAGCTCCTGGGGAGACTTCCTGAGGCTTTTGCAATGTGATAGGAGTGAGGAAAGAGACAGATTTGCTTGGAATACTTCATTTTAATTGCAGAAGGCTGCCTGCCGTCTCCCCGCTGCCTTGCTGGGATGTGTTTCTGTCTCAATCATGTGCATGAGACTTTTGGACTGGTGAATGGTGCCACTGATGGGCAGGGACCAAAATATCTAAACAGAGGTATCTCCCTCTGTTTAGACAGTCCTCTAGGACTTAAACTCTGACCACTGCCCTGCTGAGCAGACCCTTTGGGTCACCCAGTCTCCCTGCTTCACTGGATTTTTGCAAGTTTTTAACATTTCACTCAAAATGGCACTTGGGGACAGTTCAACTTGCACGTGTGGGTTTGCTCATCTGAGATTTGTGGTGACAGAGATATCCTTGAAGGTGAGCAAATGTTAAGAACAAACCACACAGCGCAAGGGACAAGGATAAGCCACCCTTTTTTTCATTGGTTTAAGCATTCTCTTGTGATTTTGAACCTGCTTCCCAGTTTTTTTGGCTGCTTGGCATTGACTGCACAGAAACAGAGCGCGGGTTTCCTGCCAGGATCCAGAGTTCTAGTGATTTTCCCAAATCCCTCAGTCTCCAGAAGCCATTAAACAAAATCACTTTCTTTCCTGCAACCTCCCATTACAGTTCCTGATCTGATGATCTGCAGTGCTGTAACACACAGCTCCCAAGGCTGCATCCCAAGGGGACTTCCAAACCCCATCTGTCTTCTGAGCACCTCGCAAATGAACTGTGGGTTCAGCTGTATTTCAAGCACTCCTTGTCGATGAAGAATGAAGTATGAAGGGAGCAAATCTGCATACTCTGGAGGCAAAAATGTGGTGCAGATGTTTTACCCCACAAGGCAGGTCTGGAAGAGCTGGAAAAACCCATGTGCTTATCCAGCCCTTCATCCTGTGATGGTAATCGGTTGTACTGGGATTTGTGGGAAATACAGCACTTTTCCCAGCAAGTGATCTGCCATTGTTTTAGATGGTGAGGACCCTGAGACACAGAGAGGTGATGATACTGGTTTTCCTTTTGTGCTCTTTCCCCAGCTCTTGGTTATCTTGAAGGCTGTTATGCTGAAAACTTCTCATTGTAATCTCCCAGTTCAGTTTCCCATAACCAGCACTGGATAATCTTTCTCCATCACCTACCTCCTTATACCCCAGACCTTAAACTGCACCCCTGAAATAGTCCACCTGAGACAGCTCTATACTACTGTATTCCTTTCTATCAGTTCAAAACCTGCCCAGAAATGAGTGACGAATATCCCCTGTGGGGCCTGTGGTAGGAACTGCCTCAGCCCCATCCATGCTGGTCTCCTGGTGTGGGCTGTACTGGGGGAGGCCGTTTTCCCACTGCAGGGCTCATCCTTCCCCTGAACCCTGAGCTGTGCTGCTCTGGGCTCCCTCATGGAGCAGAGCCAGGTGGGATTTGCAGACCTACATGTCCAATCCCCTCTGGTAACTGAGTTCAGAGGAGGGATGTTGCCCTGGCTGTGGGGCCATGAAGAGCAGGAGCTGTGGCAGTGGGGGACTCTCCCCATCTCATGCAGAAACAACTCTGGGTTGTGGAGACAGATGAGGGTATTGGGCGGAGTGTCATGAGCAGGCAGAGCATTGCAGGCAGCCACTTACCATGGCATCACTGCATGGGAGCAGATCTCTCCCCATCCCATAAAACTTCTCTCCCCTCCCCAGGAAGGTTCTCTCCTTTTCCCTCCCTGTTGGAGGGTTGGGCCAATGTGCATTTGCTGAGCCCTGGCTGCTTGCTGTCTCTCCTACCATTTGCTCTGGGAACAGCCCACGGCACCAGCACCGTGCTCTGCTGTCTGTCTCGACGTCTCTTTAATCCTGTTTCCCTGGTTTCGCATGGCAGCGGCCCATGTTTGCTTGTGCAAAGCCTTCCTCTGGATTGCTGGCAGCCGTGCTTCCAAACCCAGCTTGCTGTTTTCCCCAGAGTGGCGGGATTGATTGGCTCCAGCCGGAATGGGCATGGCTCTCCGCTGCTTGGACCGAAATGCAACCATCTGTTACACCTCTAGTTAAAAGTACATAAAGTTGAGCATTTGCGTGTAGACAATTCCACCCCTGATACGCTTTCCACCGCACATCCCTCTCACACTTTGGCAGGATCTTGCACCGCAATGGGCCCAGTACAGGCAAAACCAGCACTTTAGCTCTGCTGGAGCCAAGCAGCATGGAGATGGTGGGGGCGTAAATCAGCCTTTCCTTCTTCTGCTGTAGCAGGCCAGCGTCAATTTTGCAGTGCGTTGTGCCCAGGGTTTACCCCTGGTCCTGCTACCTGCTCTGCACTGGGAAGCCCTGCCCAGGCTGGCAGCCAGGCTGCCTAGTGCCTGCTGCACCACCAGTGCAGGTGGAAATGGCACTGCATTGGGTGTTCCCATCAAGGAAAGGAACTGAGGATAAACAGGCAGCAGACATGTGGGAAGATGGGACCAGCATATGAGAGAGCCCAGAGGGTGGGAGGCGAGCATGGAAGATGCATTGTCTGTATAGCCCTGCACCTGCACCGGCCTGGACAGCCCACCTGCCTGCTCCCTGCCCCGTGCTGCCAGCCTGGCCTTGTGCTGCCCATTCGCTGTCTACATGGGCCTGCACAGCTTTGCCAGAAGGGGAAGGCAGGGAGCGGGGTGGGAACACTGCTGAGCTACTGCCTCCTCCCTGAAAATGCTGGGGACAACAGGACACTGCTATGGCTATAAGGAGATTTCCATGGGCTTAAAATAATTCTGGCTTCTCCAGTGTCGCTTTCCAGTTCCCTCCTTTTCACATCTTTGAGACTTCCCTTCCCTGAAAGCTACAGGGAGCTATTGCTGAGGCAGACAGCTGTTTGCCATGCTGCACTCCAGCAGCAGCTGCTTTACATCTGCACACCTTGCCTCCACCTTCTTGTCTGCATGATTTCCATGCCCACCAGCAAGTCCATGCTCAGAGATCCACAAAAGCATCTAGCAGACTCCTACTGAGGTCCCGAATGGGCTCAGTATCCAGCCTGTGTTGGCTGGATGTGGGTGGGCAAGGAGAGCTTTAGCACCTGCAGGGTGGAGGAAAGCCTGAGTGTGCAGCAACAGCCACAGTTATTGCCATTGCTGAGGAAGCATATATCCCAGCCCAAATCATCCCCTTGACCATTTATTTTCACCAAAACACGTCTGAATTGCTGGGATGGGGTAGCTCCTTTTGGAAAGACCTAGGACAGAGAGAAAGCAAATCTCCCAGCCTGCTGAGGCTCACAAGTGGCGAGTAGTCAGTGACAAGGACCCTCAAAGTGCAGCAGCATCCCCCATCAGTGTCAGTAACTCTCTCTGGAAATGCTGGTCTCTTGATGCTTTCACCAGAGCATTAGCTCAGATGAAGTGAGAAGTATGTCACCTTTGCAAAGTTCACATGAGTGATGTCCCAAGAAGCCAATGGATATTGGGCAGCCAAGTCTTCTCTCAGGTCCCTCCTGGATTATAGGGATTACAGGTCCCTCCTGGATTACACCAGAGCGACTGGCGATGATGTATCAGCCATCCCTGACTTTGCTCATCTTTGTGGAGAACTGAAGGTGGTGGGAGAAGGGAAAGGCTAAATGCACATCCCAGGAGCCAGGGTGGCTCTGCAAGCTGAGAAGAGAGCTGGGGGCTGGGGTGGAAGAAAAGGCATCTGAGCTCAACACAGGGACAGCAGATGGATTGGAAGGAGCATAACCTTGTGGCAATGCATGCTCTGGTCCCTGCAGCTGGCATTAAGGGTCAATTATTTTCAGTGTAACAACTCATTTCTAACTGGAAAGAGAGTGACCTGATGACACTGATAGAGTCTGCTGGCGTCCATCTCCCTGCTGTGGGAGAAGACAGCAGCACAAGTCTTGAGCTTTGCTTGATGTGTGATCACAGACCACTGTGCCTGATTCCCTTCCAGACCTCCAGGTGTGCCAAATTCGGCATTCCCAGACCTGCAAAGGAAGTGCTCCTGCAGACTGAGTTTTGAGGGGGCAGCATGTGGTGTTGTTAATGAGCCCGTGTTTGACATTCACCCCTTTTAAGAGCTCTAGGAAGTGACATCTCTCTCTTTCAACCCATCCATATCAGCTGGGCTTGGATCCTCTCTCCTGATTCAGGTCAGAGCCAGTTCAGCTGGAGAGGGCTGGGTCAGGACCCTGCCATGGTGGGGGGCTGGATGCCAGCCTGGCCTCCAGCCCCAGTCTCTCACCTGTAAGATCTTGCATGCCTGGACTTCACTTCTTTTGGAAAAGGAACTCCTTAAGGCCAGAGGTCTTCCCCACTGTAAGGTGCAGCCCAGCCAGGCAGCAGAGTGTGCATCAGCCCTGCTTAGAGGATGCAAGGCAAGGTTGGGGTGCTGTCCTTGTTGTGAAGCATGAGTCACCCATCTGCAGAAGGCCACTGCTGTGGATGATGCTCCAGCATGAGCTGTTCTTTCATGCCAGCACTGCTTAATTTAACCCCTGGAGCGATAGAGTCTTGATTTTACAGATGCAGACAGCACCAAAGTAACTGTTTAAGGAAAAGCATCTCCCTCCTGCAAGCTTAACAACCTTCCTGGTGGGAAGATCATCCCCCAAGGGCTGTGGTGGAGGACAGCCCTGACACCTTGACTTTGCCTGTACCACAGTCTGGGGCATAACACATCAGGGCACAGTCAGTGCCAGGGCCAGTCATTGCCTTGCTCTGTTTCCCTATGCTGTTCCCAGCAGCGGCTGAGCTCAGGAGCTCTGTGCTCCTTGGGAAGGGGTCCAGCCCACTGAGATGAGTCAAATGCCCCCAGCTTGTACCATCCACGTCTGGGAGTTAAGTGATACCCTGCACCGTGCCAGGTCCTTGACCCGGGAGGAATTGTTTGTGCTGTCAGAGTGCTCTGGGCTGCACTGGCCACCCGACTCTGGGGGCAACCTGCTGTGAAGGGAATCCACAGCACAGCCTGGGGCAGGTTGTTGTGTCTCCTTTGATCGTCCCTCTGATCATCCCTCTCTGGTGCAACCACGTGACTCTGGTGAGGTTCACATGATTCACCTGCCCCACCTGCCTCTCACCTGGTGTGAGAGGGTGGGCCCTTCTCGGGGAGGATGCTGGAGTATTCCCCAAGCTCTCTCCTGCCAAGGTGCGACATGGTGCTAGCTCAGTCCCACAGGCTGAAACCCACGGTCACCAGCACATCCCACCATGCCAGAGCAGGTAAACACAGCAGTGGATTTAATGACACCCTAAATCACAGCAGGGCTGTTCTGGAGTCTATTCCACCCAGGATGGTAGGAAGAACATCCATGGAGGGGGAAAGGAGACAATAAGGAATGAAGAAAAAGACCTGAAAAAGGCACAGAGTGAAAATAACCAGAACATATAGCAAAGGAAAGGGAGTCAATCAGACCTTCAGAGGTTGGGTGTAAAAGGGTCTCAAAGGGAGTGGAGACAGGTCCTGTCAGTCTGAAGCCCAGACAAAGGAGATGATGACAAGTTTTTTAGCTGATGGCCTGAAGCCACCTTGCCTAGTGCACTCAAGTCTCCTAAACTAAGCAAAATTCAGCCTGGGACTGGGAGTTGGGTTGGAAAGCCAAGGTGGCGGGATGAAGGGCTGGTCCCAGAGCAGCATCGTGAATGAGCCAGGTGCTATGAGACGAGATGTGGGGCTATAGGGCACTGCCACCTCCAAGGGCATCACATTTCCAACACGGTGTTTGATGCAGCTTTGTTGCTGGGGGCTTCCCTGTCTGTTTTTGTAATGATGGGAATGTGAGCTTCAGTGCCATGTCCCAGTGAGGGGATCCCAGCAGGCACCTGCAGAGGTTGCTCCAGGAGCTGGGGTCCCTCCGCTCACTCACCTATGAATGAGGCTTATGTGGGACTGCTGCTTTCTGAAGGGGCACCTCTCTCCTTCTATAAAACAGAAAAAAACTGGTCCATGGTTTTGCTGAGATGCAGAACTTACACCTGCTCACGAGGTGCCTTGGGAAACAGTATGGAGAAAAGATGCTTTACATCATATTTAAATTTCCTTTCTTTTTATATTTTTGGTGGTGTAGCAAGGGTTGTGTGGGAGCGAGGCACGCTGGGGGAGCTGCTGGAGTGCCCTGTGCTGTGGCACAGTAGGGAGCTGTTGGGCAAAACAACCAGCAAATACCCAAGTATCTCTTCTAAAGCCTCTCACTGCTGTCTTCCAGGGATCATAGCAAGATGGTGCTTCTGCAAAAAGGATGCCGGACTCAATCCACAAAACACCTGCTTTACTTAAAGCACAAGCATAAACTCCTTGAAAGCCAGAGAGATTTAAACACATTTGGAGCGAAGCCTGGCTGCCAGCATGCTTGTTGAATCAGAATGGAATCTGTTATATAAACATAAAAACTGGTTTGCAAATATGGCTGCTTTAAATTCATCACCCAAAATCATATATAGGCACCTTTCTGGATGCTCCAGTAGCCAAAGCAGAGCTGCTGGGTCATGGGAAGCTGCCATTTATAGAAGCCAGACCCTAAGCTGTGCCAGGCAGGCATGGAGCAAACCCAAGAATGTCACACATTATTTGAATTGAGACATCATTGACAGGGAGGAAAAAAAAACCCAACAACCCAAAGCTCCTAAATCCACCAAGCCTTAAAATGGCAAGAGGAAACAGCCAAGGGAATTACACCCAGGATGAACTTGGCCCTGCTACTCCTTCAGCAGTGATTTCTGAGGCGATGTTAAGTCTTCTGAGGAGATGTTAAGGCATTTTTATCTCCTCTGGCATTTTTATCCTATTTCATTCATTCTATTTATTCCTGATCCTGTTAACTTTATCCTATTGATTCAAATGCATTTTCCTACTCCCTTATGGTCCCCTTTTGCACCACTTTCAGCTTTTAGGCAAACAGGATGGGCTTTTTCTGTCCTGGAAAAAAAGTTACCTCGGGAGCATGCTTCTCCCAAACTCCCCTCCTTGGCCTGGGAGACTGGGGTTTATTTATTTATCTTTTTTAGACAAGTAGCTTCATTTTCGTGCAAAATAGGATGTGCTTCTGAATGCATACAGAAAAGGTCAGAGGGCAGAGGGCATTTAATCATGCAGAGGGCAAAATCTGAGCCTGTTGAAGTGATGTTGGTGCAGTGCAGAATGTCTCTGTGAATGGAGCCATCCCTAAAGGCTGCAAATATATTGGAAGGTGGAGATTTACATACCTGCTAGCCAGCAGATATATTCAAGCCTTCTGCTGCAGAGAGGTCCCAGTGTTACTGCTGCCTTCTGCTTTGTGTTGGCTGCTGGTACAGATTTGGAAGTCATATCTTTTGGAGATGTTTGATTTTACTGTTGCCTGTTTATAAAGATGGCTTTGGTATTTAGACATATCTGCAGCTGAATGCTGAACATCTTCAAGGCCAGAGAGAAGCTCTGGTGTGGAGTTGGGGATATGAACAAACTTGTTTTGCTGATGGTCAAAGACAAAGGGTGACAGAGGGGCATGGGCATCTGAAACAGAGGTTTTATGCATTTAGATTCCCCAACAGCAGTTTCTGCCCTATCCCAGCCAAAGGTCTATCTCCAGTGGAACTGTAAATACTTGGCACTATGGGACAGGCAGAATGGACAAAACAGGGAATTTGGCATTTGCAAGAGTCATTATTTTCATCAATACTTTCTCCAGGTCTGCCGCCTTGACTGAGCAAATTTGGGGTCTTTAACAAGGATGTCCCAGTGGATGTAGACCTGGGAGCAATGGGTCTCTCCATGGCTTGGACTCATCAGCTTTCATCACCCCCTGGATTTTCCTTTCGAATAAAATTTGTGTGAGCCCAGACTCCCACTGCTTCCAGATTGTGTCTCTGGTAGCACTCTTGAGATAAAGACCTGTTTTCTGGCACGTACATTTTGTCTGGAAAGAGGAATAAAAGACCTCACGGTAAATAAATACAAACCTCCAAATGGCATGCACAGTGCCTTGTTCAAAGAGCTCGGCCTGTTTGAAATCAGCAGCCCCATAAAATCCGAATGGGTTCAGAAACACTTGGAGTCACGGGATCTCTCTACATGAAGGGCCCGGCTCAGCGGCTGCCCCTCACCGGGGTATCACGGCTCGTTCCTTGAGCCAGTGAGGCTCCACCATTCCCCACCTCGCAGCCCGGGGCTGCATCTCGGGACACGTAAATCAGAGCCTTTGCCCTTCGCCGTGGCTCTCGGCAGCGAGGTCAGGGGTCACGAGCTCACCTCTCAAAATAATCCTGGACGATCAGGAAGTGTTTCTCGTTTGATGAATTAGGTGTATAAAATCCGTGAAGGGCTCACAAATGGACAGACCTTTTCCTTTCTTCATGGGGATAATATTTCATGATTTGGGGAGGAAAGAGTGCAGAGGGAGGGGGGAAATAATTAGTAATTTGTGATTAACTCTTTTCATGGGTTTTTTGTTTCTTTGTTCTCTGATGCTGCCTGGAGCCATTTAAAAAATGACTTAACGACAACAACCAAACTAATCGCTCTTTGTAACTAATGGCTGTGTCAGAACTTGGAAATCAAACCAAAGAGTCTTGGAGAAGTTGCAAGGGAGATGCTGAGCACAGGGGAAGAGGTGAAGAGGATTCCCTCCCTGGTATCAGATGGATGCTTAGAAAGGGCCCTGAGATAACAGTGATAAAGGGAAAGACAAGAGCCCTCCCTAGAAATATGGTGGCTGTTCTCACAGATCCAAGTTGATTAGGCTGCCTGTGATGTATCCTTTCCTCTTCCCATGGGCAAAAGGTTTTGTTCAGTCACACTTGGACAAAAAGTCCTCCAAAATCTCCACTTCAGCTCTGTCTGATACATTATTTAAGATCACAGAACCATAAAATTGTGTAGGTTGGAAAAGAACCTTGAGATCATTGAGCCCAGCCATTAACCTATCACTGCCAAGTCCACCACTAAACCATGTCCATAAGGGCCACACCTACGTCTTTTAAATACCTCTGGTGGTGGTCACCCAACCACTCCCTGGGCAGCCTGTTCCAATGCTTGACAACCCTTTCTGTGAAGAAATTTTTCCCAGTCTAAATCTCCCCTGGCACAGCCTGTTACCTCTTGTCTTGTCATTTGCTATTTGGGAGAAGAGACTGACATCCATGAATAACCTGATCCTATGAGTTTTGGCTTTGGTTTGGCACAGAGACTCCCAACAAGAATGTGAGGGCTTTAGTAGAGTTCTGGTGCTGTTGCTGACTCACCAAGGTGAGTCCGTCTTTATAAATTATTTGGAGACCTCTTCTCATGTAGATCCAGTGCATGAATTAAAGACAGAGCAGCACTGCCTGCTTCTGGCTTTCTTGAGTTCGGTTTTTGCTGCAAAGTGGGGTGTGTTTCTGGCTGTCAGAAGGTGAGAATCGAGGAATGCAGGTGGTGGGAAGCAGAGAGGGATAGGGTCCAGGGTGAGGTCTCCTTCCAGTCTTGAAGGCCACCAACAAGCAGCATGTGTAAATCAGGGTATCAGAAGTGACTGGGGCCCAAAGCCTTGTGGTCTCTAATCGGGCCACACATAAAATAGAGTTTCAGATTGAAGGCCTTTTGGAGCTATGATTTAGAAAGGCAAATCCATTATGGTGTCTGATTATGACACTGACATTAAAAGCACTGCGAACCTCTAATCGATGGAGGTTAATTTATTTAGACCATAAACCAGGAATTAATTTGAAAGGGGCTGTGGTGGAGCAGCAGCTGAGACTCCAACCATCCCTTGTGTGATGCTGATGGAGTGACAGGGACACGTTGGCCAAACTGAAGGAGGAGACCACATTCTTACTCTGTAGAGCTCTGCCCGTCCTCTGTCTCAGCCCTTTGCTGACTGCAGACCAAGGAGATCTTATTACAGAAAGATGAGAAGTTGAGTGTCAGAAGCATGTTATCTTTGATTTGCCCTAGAGTGGAGACTGTCCCTCCTTGGGCATATCAGGACCCCAAATCATGGCGAGAGCCCTGTTTTCTGAAATGTTGCCCTCTAAGCACACAGTGGTATGGCTCAGTCCTCCAGCAGGTACTGATGTGCATTGTGCTCACCTCAGAGACCCCTTGGGTAGATGTGGCCAAAGAGCATCAGGTATGGAGGGGTCTGGACACAAAGGGTCATGGCAAGTAGCTCTGGTCCAGAGGAGTGATTTACAGCTCCTGGCTCCTGCCTAGGGGCGTGCTGAAGTGGAAGAGATTTCCTTAGCCCATCACTTTTATTTTCCTTGGTTATTGTTTAAAATGCAGAGATTATGGGGTCAAACTTTCCCAGCCAATATTTTTCCTAATGAAAAATGTAGTAGGGTACGAGTCAGTGATCGAATCTATATGGTGAGTGTTCCACACTACAGTGATTTCCACAGACAGAACTTCAATAAATCTTGTTTTCAGAGAAATTATATGAGGCTGATGCTCTATTTTTGCCAGTTTAAGATCACTTTACCCCTCTGCTGTGCTCTGTCCAACTGGAACTTTCCTCCAGCTGAGCTGAGTCTTTCCTACAGCAAAGCAAAGATCCTCATGGCTGAAATGTGAGCACGGCAGGGAGATGAAGGTGGCCACCAAAGTCCCTTTGGGGCCACCCCACATGGCAGTGTGGTTGTGGGGTCCCTTTTCCAAAGGGGATCAAATATGCTACAGTCCCTCCTTAGACTGAACAGTAGCACTCTCTCTCAATATTCCAACCTGAGTTCTGACAATCCTGGGTAAATTGCCTTTCCCTTGGGGAGAGAATCTCAGGCACTGGGTAGCGCTGCTCCTGCTACAGACTGTGTGGGTTGCCCATCACCCAGCTGTATTTGGTGAGAGACACCTCTTTGTCCTTCCACCATGCACAGTCCTGCCTCTTGTCAGTATTATTTAATGCTGGAACTGCCACGGCCTCCGCCAGCGCCCCGCCGTGCTGTGTGCCATGCGATGGCAGCCCTGTTACCCTGCACGTGCACACCTGCAAACATCCCCAAAAGTACTAGTAGTATTAGTATTGGTTGGATGGATGGGAGAATCCTTCAATATCCTCTCTTCACTCAAGCCTAGGAGCTTTTTCCTGACTTCCATCCCAGTTTGGTGTTGCTCATCAGGGAGGCAGATGCACGGGGGCAGCTTGATCCCCATATCGACTGCCCTGCTGTCGAATGCCTCCACTTGCTCAGTGGATTCGGCAACAGCCCGTGTACAACCATATTTCACAGCCTGCCCATAGGATCAATACGACATTTCCATTCATCATTAAATATGTCTTCTTTACTTTGTGCTGCATAAATCAACCTTTCAAACTTGGCTCCTGGAGTAAAGGGTTGATCTCAAAGACCACTGACCAAAACGGGGGCTTTTCTAGGTGGCTTCAGAGTTACCATGTGCTACTGGTGTAAATGGTACAAACTTTGAGAAGAAGCATGGAAATTAGGTGCCCCTTGCAGGTGTTGGGGGAGTTTTAAGCTTTGTGCTCCCCCTGCATGCTCTGTCATGTTGCTCAATGCAGGAGGTAACACACTGCAGTAGCATCTGCTTTCCCCAGGGGTTGGGAAGGTACAAGACCATTTGGTCTAGGCTGTGCAGGATTTTTTACCCCTTAGACTGATCCCAAACCAGCTTGGTGTGAGCAAGGTCAGGTGCACAGGCACTGAGCTCAAACCCACCCTCAAGATACTGTTGATCCATATACACAGGAGGGCAGGTAGTTCTCTCTGCTGGGGTGAGTTCCCCTGTCATCTCGGGACAGACCAGGAGCTGCAAGGGTCATTCCTGCTTCAATCCACCTCCAGAGAGGTCTGGAGCAGGCTGGAAACAGCCTTTCTCACCTTCTGCCCTAGATGTGACCCTGGAGAAGCTGGTCTTTGCTCATGTGCTTCTCCTCCAGACATGGATGTCCAGCACACACACCTGCTTGTGCAGCTCTGGCTCCCATAGTAAGGGAGAACGTGGGACTGGAATTGCTCTGCTGAGATGGTGGGGAAAGACAAAAAGCACTCTGTCCTTGGTGACATGCCGGCACAAAGATGGTGGATGCATAGGATCCATAGGATATCTGGGCAGAAAGGTATGTTCAAACCTCTCCAAAGCCATCACAGCCCTTGGTGGCAGTGGAGACAAAGGGAAGGACTGGAAAGGCACGCATGGAGCTGCCTCTGCAGCATGTTCTGATC
Organism: Corvus cornix cornix; assembly: GCF_000738735.6. Classification (NCBI taxonomy): domain Eukaryota; kingdom Metazoa; phylum Chordata; class Aves; order Passeriformes; family Corvidae; genus Corvus; species Corvus cornix. The sequence goes on from NC_046336.1 coordinate 13,176,251, forward strand.
TCCCCCGAGAGGAGTGGAGCCCTCCCCATGCTCTGGCTTTTTGTCAGCCGGCTCCCTTGTCCCTGCTGCACACACACACATTTTAGCACTGTCTGCAAAGGAGTTTGGGAATCGATATTGCAATTGTGTTGTAAGTGAATTAGTTATAGATCAGCTTGGGGTAGGATTAGCTTATAGATCAGCAGGCTGGCAGGTGCAGGGAAGGAGCACAGGCAGACATGCACACACGCACATCCCCCAGCGCGCTCCTCTAACACCCAGCAAGGAGAGGAGGGTGAGTCAGGGCTCTGCAGGCCTGCGACTGCTGCCCTACAAAGCGCTGCCGAACTCCAGCATTGTAGGCAGGTGAACACTTGCTCCTGGTTTTTGCAGTTGTTGGGACAGTGGGACAGGGCTTCAGGAGCAGCAGAGGTGATGTTATAACCCAATCTTGAGTCTGCAGATGTGGAATGAGAACTCGTCAGCTGGCTCCATACAGTCCTAGCCCCATGGCTTGCATCCCTCCTGCAAATGCCCACACCACTGGCAGGAACCTTCTGGGGGCCTTTATGCCAACATTTTTGCAAGAAGTGCATAAAAATACCCCAAAGACAAACCAGTCCTCAGAGATTTCCTTTTATGTTTTCTCAGAGATTGAAACAAATTGCTCTTTTCTAGTTGCCATCTGCACACCCACGGTCTTGACTCTTTCTTTTAGTGATCTCACATGAAAGCTCTATCCCCATATAGTGGTGGGGAAACTGAGGCACCAATCATAAGCTGCTTGCTCCAGCCAAAGTGGCTGATTGAGTGTATCCACCCAGGCTCTCAGCACCAGTCCATACACGGCCAGTCCTGGACCCCACTTTCTTCTTGTGTGCTGCATGCTTCTTAAAGTCCCACAGAGACCCTTGTCACAACTCCAGGGTAGTCTGACTTCTAAAATTAGCCCAGTGCCTGGGTCCATGCTGAGGGGTTTTCCCTTTAAATAATCCCCCTGCCTCCCCTCCCACTTTTGCTTTGACTAAGCATGCTGCAAAAACAACTTGCTTCTAAAATAAGCATCTCCTCTAACTCCCAGTTTAAACCTGAGTAGCCGAGCATGACATAGCGGAGTTGGGATGGCAGCTGTGCCATCTCTCAGGCCGCCTTTCGGTGCAATGGCACCTGGAACAGCTGGGGCAAGCACACGTGTGGGTTAGGGCAGTGTGGGCTTCAAAGGGGATCGGGGATCTGCTGGGAGTGTAGTGGGATTATGGGGTATGAGAGACAGTGTCCCCATAGTGGTACCCGCTGCTGGACAGTCCATCTTCTCTGAAGAGCACGTTTGACATCAGGACGTGTTCATTTGGTGAGATGAAATACAGGCAGACCTCTGAGGAATGCCAGCCCTCTGGGCAAGGGATAGTGAAATGACTTTTCCCTGGCACCTTGAGCTGACTTTCCTAAGTAACCCTGTCTCCATCTCTCTTCTCCTTATGTCAATCCATTTTTCAACTGTGGGGCCAAGTTGCTACAGCTCAGTTTACACCCACAGGATTTGAGCTGGGGCCAGATCCCAAGCTCAGTTTCAGTCATAAATCTGGAGTAGTTCCACTGAAGTCAGGGGAGTTAATTCCAGATTTACACCCGGTGGCACTGAGGTGGGACCCAGAGACTCTCTGGCTTTGGGAGTGAAGGTGATAAAGTCTATCGAGGATTTACCCTGGCAGGTTGCAGTGCTTGACCCCCAGCAGTATCTGTGCCTGAGTATCCCGTGGTTGGAGTTATTAGAGCAAACCCTCTCTTTATTATTTGATATAATCTACTGCTATCCCACTGGGTTTTCCTCACTCTGCACTCTGGGAAACCGAGTGGAACTAACCCGAATAGGAGGATTACAGGCTCCAAATGGAAACGGTTGCACCAAGCCGCCAAGCGGAGCTCCTTGCACTGAGCAAAGAGGGCGGCTGACAGCCTCAATGACATGCCAGCACTTAAAATGCTGGATGATGGATGAATGTCATCCTGCTGGGAAGGGAAAGGGGGGTAGAGAATAGGGGGGATTGGGGGGGGCGGGGCAAGGAGGGGAGGGAATCCAGCCCAGAGGAGCCAGGGAAGAAGAGCTGGCACCAGAGTTGACATCCGCACTGATCCTCATCCGTGGGTTGTGATTCATGGGGAGAGGAAAGGGCTGAGCTCCTGTCCGCGGGCCCCACCGCTTTCTGCACACTGGATTGAAATTTTACTGCTCCTGGCAGCTCTCTTGCCCACAGCACAGGCACATGCACAGATAAATATTTCTATATGCACACATAGGACACATAGGAAGAATGTTTAACAGATGTGTGTGCAAATGTGTGTATATTTATACAAACACCTCCCCTTGACACGCACATGCAAACATGACTTTTCCTCCAAGACACTTCATTAAAGTCCATTCTTGTCCCCACCTTTCACTCTATATTATAGTTCATCCACAAATCACATCTACTAAATGACTAAAGGTTTTCTGCTAGTTTTTTTTTTTTTTGTATTCCCTAGATGTCAGGGGATGTCAGTGATACAGCTGCATTACTCAGAATATTGTGGTCCTGTCTCCAGAGTGCCCGAGCAGGGGATTTCTCTCTCCGTCTCCTGTTGTATTCCTGACAGCAAAGTAATTTGCTTATATAGATTCTGGCAACAAGAACAACGCAAAGCCTGGCTGCTTGACAGTGTTGCATTTTTAACTCGAGGTTGAACAACTTCAGTCTGAAGACCTCTGGGATCCCTTTTCCAGGCCTGTTGACTCCTGGGATTTGCTCCAGCGTTGGGTGACTGCATAGATGTGACATGCTGGTGCCTTCCCCAGTACAAGGGCTGGTGAAAGGGGTCCTACTGTTGGCTGTGCCCTGGGCTGAGGGCAGAACCGGACCTTTCCTCTGGGCAGGGTCCACGATGCCTTTCTGCTCAGAACCCCATACTGTAGGCATAGCACCCTACATGGGGCCCCCAGAGCTGGTCCCAGAGGGACAAGTTCTGGAATGGCCAAAAGTCCATAGCTATTCTGCGAAGACATGAGGGCTAGCCAGGGGGAGAGGGATCCCGTGCCTCCACATGCCTGTGAGAAGAGCACGTGTTCTCCAGGTGCGTGAGCTCATCGATGCTCCAGCAGCTGGTGCTCAGCCAGGCAGCTGACATGCTGGAAAAAGAAGCAAAATCCATCTCGGTGTGTGCAAGTTGTGGTTCTGCAAGGCCAAGTGGGCAGAAGAGGGGGCTAAGCCTGGGAACAGAGCCCTTGGGGACAGCTCTGTGAGCGGAGCCCTGTTTGGGGCCGAGTGTGACCCCAAAAGTGGCGGTGTTTCGGCAGGCGGCGCTCCTGCCCCCGCACAGCGCTGACCCCAGCACCCCCGGGATCAATCCTGTCACCCACCTCCGACAGCAGCTGCTTAACCGCGCACAGCAACCCGGCGCAGCAGTTTCGGCAAGAGAGTGAAGAAGCCTGTATCCAATTGAAGCCGCAGGGGGGATTTAGGGAGGCAGAAGGTAATTTCCCGAGCTGGAATATGGCCAGAATACAAGGACTAATATCCTGGCTCTTGGGGAAACAGTCATAGGATCTTTGCTTGCTGAGAGTCATCCTGATCTCTGTTTTAAGCCAGATCTGGAAAAAAGGAAAATGAAACAAAGGGAAAAACCCTTCCAAGATGCTAGGGCTTTGGGGCACTGCTTAAAGCTGTCCTCATCACAGGGGAGATCTTCCTGGAGGCAAAGCTGCCAGGCATCCCCAACACAGAGGCATGGCAGCTGATCCATGCCCCCTTGCCCTAGGGCTCCCTCCTGCTCCCAGATGTGGCCAAGGAGTGCCCTGGCTCCCAGGAGGGAAGTAGGGTGCTAATGTCCATCAGTAGCATCAAAGTATTGCTGTAACCTGGTCATGTCCTTGTGCTGGTGTTTCCCTCTGCTGGGAGATAACAGGGAGGCTCAGAAAGGTCTCATGTCAAAGCAAATTTGAGGATAGAGGGCTGTATGCTAGTACCAAGCAGCCCACACTGCAGCTGTGTAAAGACATCTTGGTTGTGTCCAAAATTTATGCCAGCAAAAAGAGAATCCGCTGCAGAAACACCACGCAGGGTAGAAACTGCTGCAGAGAGGATGGGGTGGGAATAGAGGCAGCTGGTGGCCAGAGCGGCGGCAGTGTGGACACTGGAAAATGGTGCTCCCCACACAGGGAGCTCCCTTGCTGTTGGTATCTGCCATTGGGAAGGGATCCCACCCACTGCTGGGTGCCGCAGAGCAGGCAGGAAGGAAAGCATCCCTGACACGCTGGGGCAGGTGAGGGCAGGCTGCTTTGCAAGCTGGCTGAGCTCACGTTCCAGGCTTTTATGCTGCAGCTTTGGTTAAGTGCTTTGCTCAGGCAGAGCAAGACAACCCCAACCTGTGTTTGTGTGAAGCCATCTCAGCGAGTGGTGCTGAAGTGCTGGTCTAATGGAAGTGAGGGCTGGGTTAGCACTGCTGGGGCAGCCCAACAGCTTCCTGCCTGCGGGAAGGAGAGAAAAGACCTGCTTTAAAATTTAAAACACTTGGAAACAGCACGGGAAGCACTTCTGGTTAAGAATTATTGCTATTCTTAGAGTGGCTAGAAAACCTTGAATGTAAGCTATAGGGTAGTGTGTCTTTAATCAGTGTCTGCAGCAGGTTAACAGCTAGTGCTCTCCTCACCTTTACAAGTGATCCTTTCAGGTCATTTTTTTCTTATGGCTGGGCTCCCTGTGATCTGCCTGCCGGCTGGCAACAACTTCTTGCATCATCCCCTTGTCTGTTGCTGCACAGGGCAGGGGATAACAAGCAGCAGCCCATCTCACTGCCCCATACATCATGGCCAAGATCTGTATTCTGACAGTTGCATTTTGTCTCCTACTTTGCGAGCAATGTTCCCTCAGAAAGTCAGGAGGCAAAAGTATCCTCAGGTTTGATTGAAGACCCAGGGCAGGCAGGCACATCCTCCAGACCACCTCAGGAGATCTGGTTGCTGAGAATTGTTGTCTTCCTAAATTCTATCAAGGGAGAGTGAGAAAGCTGCCAGTGCTTTGCTTTGCTGAGTGGTCTCACTGCCTCACCCGTTCCTCTGCTTGTGTTCCTGCCTGCTGGACGCCAGAAATGAAACCAGCCAAGACCTAGTGTTAACAAGCCCTGACTGTTGCATTGTGCATAATAAGAGTTTGGTCTCTTGTGGCTGGGGTGACTGGGTGACACCTCTCATAGGTGAAACATGAATGGAAAAACAGAGTCACCCATCACATGAAGCCAGTGGTGAGCCGCAGCATGGGTTTGGAGGAAGCAGGGAGGTTTCCACGAGAAGTAAACCAAAGATTGTGCCAGGACTTCTGTATCACTGATGCAATGGCATATCTCTGTGCAGTGATTTCCCCTAGAGCCACAGCTTGCCCTTGGAGCTCAAAGAAAGATCATTTTGGCTATTATTAATAAAGCTCTTGGTGGCAGCCTCTTGCCCAGCTGTGCCTTCCCTGATGGACCAGGGAATCTGTGTTACACAGCCTGGCAGAGAAACCAGCTCCCAATCTTCCCACCATCCCTCCAAGGAAGTTGTGTTTCAGGAGCAGGGGAAGATGCAGGTCCACCATGCTCAGTGGGAGAAGCTGTGTGCACGTGTTTGAGAACAGGCCTGTGCTGGCTGCTTGCAATTCTCTGAGGGTCCCGTGTGTTTGCAAAGGCAGCTCTGTCAATCAATAAAAAGCAATCACAATAATAAAGTATCAAGTAGGAAGAAAAGATTTCAAACTCTACATTGTTGAGGGATTGGGGGTTTTCTTTAAATGAGGCAAGAGAGGCTGGGAAAGCAGAGCCCATCAGGGATGACAAATCTGTTTCTTTTGCATGGGGGAAGTGGCAGGACCGCAGCCCCTCTGACCAGATCCAATGACAAGGGAAAAGCTGAGAGAGGACCCCCTTTCTGCAGACACAAAGGACAAGCCAGTGGCGGCGACTTTCTCTCTGAAAAGTCACGTTTGCCAGGGCAGGCTGTGAAATCCAAGACGTTCCCAAGAGCTTGTTTCCTTCCCGTCCCCCCAGTCTGGGGAAAGGAATAATTCTGATTTCTTTTTTATTATCATTATTCCCTCCTGAGTGAGTGCTGGGAAACTGGTGAATTTTGCAGCTGCCCAAGAGCCAGTGGGAAGGGGGATGTCAGGGATGCATGCCAGAGCAAGGGTCCCTTCTCACCTTTTCCCTGCCTTCCCACGGGACAAGGCATAACTGAAACCAAAGCACCCCTTGTTGTCTTTGCCCTCCAACTCAGTCATCCCCACACACCCTATTTCCCCCTCAGTAGGACCTGTGGGGTAGCTTGTGGCATGCGAAGGCAGCAGTGTCACAACCACGCAGGAGTGTGCTGGCTGCATTGGCAAAGGAATGAGGAAAGGTATTCACCTCAGTAGCTGTTTAAAAAGCAAGTCATGAGCTGCCCTGTACTGGAGGAGAAGTTGCTGGGGGCTCTGGTTAACAAGGCTGGTTAGAGATGGGGAGCTCCCTCCTGTCAGTGCTTGCCAAACTGGCCCATCTTCCCAAGGCAAGGCTGGTCCTAACCGGGTTTTTTTTAGTGCCAAGGCAGGTCACTTAAATAATTTTCTGTAATTAAGCCTTACACAAACTGTAGCAGTCTTTACCTGCAGCCGTGCAGTCTCCAATAGGGCAAAAGTCTTTCCTGCCATAGCAACATCAATTAAAAAAAAATCAATAAGATCTCTACCTGGCAACCGAAATCTCCAGTGATCCATGGAGATAAGGGCTGGATGTGATTGCACGTGGTCTAGGAAGGCCTGAGACAGAGTCTGGGATTGCTGTGAAGGGATGTAGGTCAGTCACACTCTGTTCCATGTCTCTGATGCCAGCTTGTGAGGAATTTTAAGTAGAGCTTTATAGGTATGAATTCATTACTGCCACAACCCAGACAGGTGAGTAAGGTAGAGACAGGGACATATCCACTGCCACTTTGGCAGAGGGGAGATGCTCAATGTCCTTACGCCTGAACTTTCCTGCAGGGTAGCTGTAGTCCCAGCACCGGCTTCACCTCTTGCCTCTCCGTCTTCCTCCAGCTTGTGCTCACTCTCTTTGCTTTGATTGTACTGATTGCCAGAGAAACACCCGTCACAACGCCCAGATTCTGATGGCCTTTGAAGCTACTGATAGCATGAACCATTGCAGTGGCAGGATGGAATGGAAGAGCCACGGGCTGTGGGGCCCTCACCAGTGTCTCCCACGTGGGTAACAGTCTTGCAGTATAACATGTGCTGTGGCTCCAAGAGTGACACATAGAGAACAAAATCCCCTAATTTACTTGATGCCCTAGCAGACCATGCTTCTTTAACCAGGTGGCAGCACCTTGGGTTTCAGTGCTGCAGGCCGTGGCTATAGGGCAAGCTGCTCCAGCTGGGGACTGGCTGCAACTCCTTGCCTGGCCATAAGCTCTCAACTCAGTCCAGGGAGCTGTTGCACCTGCCTGCCTCGAGTCATTACTCTCTATCAGCAAAGACCTTGTCTCAGACACAGGTCAGCAGCTCCTACCATCCTCTGTGTCCTCTGTCCTTGCTGGGGAGATGCAGATGTGGAGGGACAGGTGCCCTCTTGGCAGGATGGGCATAGCTGTACAGGTGCTGTCTGGAAGGCATATGCCTCTTCAGCAGAGGGAAGAAGACAGAAAATATCACTCAATTCCGGCTTTCTTCATGGAGAGAAGACTTGTCATTGTTGTCCACCTTTGTCAAAACAAAGGGACAGTGCTGGTCCTGGAGCTTGCCGAGCTTTTAGTAAGGGTCTGAACCAAGAAGAGCCCTGGTTTTGTTGGGTACTCCTTTCAGTACAGCAAATAGCCTCCACCTCGGGCCATAGGGGATGGGAGGAAGAAAAGAGGACAGATTTATTCAGTGAAATTAATGGAGTGACACTGGGTGCTAATGGCCTATTTACCAACATCTCCTCCTCTGTCTTTCACTTAGCCAGAGAAACTGCCCTGCCCTCAGCTGTGCCCATTGCGCTTTCTCCCCAGTTTGTTTCAGACTCACAAGAAAGTGCCCCTCTCTAAGGGGAACCCCAGGGCCAGACCCCCCCAGAAGACCTGACTCAGCTTACCTGAGTGTCTCAAGCCCACGTGTTCTCACTCCCACCTTGTCTATACATGCTGGCAGGAAAGATGAAGTTGAACAAACCATTTACATGCCAAGTGGATCAGCCAAATTGTGTTAAGCTCCCGCAGGGACGTCCTTGTTCACAGGCTTCATTTGATTTCTCTTTCAAAAGCCCACCAAGCTGAATGTGATTATGGCCTCTTAATCCTGCCTGCATGTGTCCACGTGGGGTTAATGCAGCGTAATAGATGCCCTTTACAAGTGCACGCTGGTGACCATTGCTGGATGGCTAAACCCTCAAGCCCAGATGTTCAGCAGATGTAAACCCAAAGCACAGGCTTTCACTGCTACTCTTTGGCCAAAAAGCTGCTCCCACATCTAAAATATGGAAGGGAAACTGCATCTTCCCAAGGCTGAACAGCAAATCTGTATCAGGAGCAAGAACCTTTGTTGACATTCAGATCCAGATCGGTTCAACTCCTGCAGTGCTCAACACCCTTGGCGTGTCCAGCTTGTGATCAGAACGTGCATTTTCCTGGATGTTAGGAGGTGGTACCAGAGTCCCAGCCCCATCAGGAGTGATGCCCTTCTGGTCTGATCCCCACTTGTCAGCATCTGCAAGCCCCTGCCCGGGGTGAAAGAGTATCACTTTCCTAAGGCACAAGCTACAACCAAAGTGTCATTGCAGCCAAACAGCAACAGTGGAAATCCATAGAGCTGCTCAGCTAGATATTGCAAAGCTGTCTGGCTCTGCCCAGTCAGGCATGGGATACTGTAAAACACACGTGAAGAGATTTAAATTGGTTGCCTTTTACAAATAAGGAACCAAACTGATGTTGCCTTCAAGGAAGGAGGGCCACAAAGGGCAGAGGGAGCCATTCCCCAAACCCATCCTGTGCATCACACTTAAAAACGAATCCAGGACTTGGCACAGCAGGATTTGCCCTGTCCAGAGCATCTCTCCCTGTTTTCACAGAAGAAACCACCCCAAGCCATTCACACATTTACAAGGAAGTTTGCTACAGCAAGATATGCGAGGTGCTCCATTTAGGGAGAGAAACCTGCCATGGTTCAGTCCTATTATCAGCAAGAAAAAATAAGAAACTCAAAGACCTTCTTGTCCAGAGACAAGGGGGATGAAACCACAAGGGGTAATTTCCATAACTCTTTCAGCCGCCATTCAGCACACAAACTCTCTTTTCTCAAAGTCAGACCGCCTGCCAGGGGAGCAAATCCATTCGCCTGGTAGCTCAGGACTGTATCACATAATCCCCTTAATAAAGCAATCAAGTCCCAGATTAAAAACAGTTAGATCTCTACCCCGCTGAAAGGTTTTTTCCAGAACATCGCTAGGAGGAAACCTCCTTAAAATGTGCTGGTTTTGCTGGACTGACCAAAAATAAAAAATAACATCCCCCCCAAACAAGTAAACGGTACAACTGTTATTTCCCCATGGAAACTGTTGGGTTTGCCAGAATGATATTTTCCATTAAAAATGTTTTGCTGGAGAATTCCCAACAAGTCAGGCTGCTGCATCACTGATTTTAATCGAATTTAGAAATTCTCGTTTCCCTTTGTTCTTAAACTTATATTTAGGAGCAGGGATGGTTACAGACCTGTCTGCCTCCTTCACCAGCAATGTAATGTCACCCACCAAGTGACACGTACGAAGAAAGATAGCAATGAAAAACCCAACGCAGTTCTTGCTGCAGCCGGTGCTCCCCAGGCAGAGGCGTAATCTCTCACAAGGCTGCCTCAGCTCTCAAAGCCCCCTTGATCTCCAGCTGGTTTTTTGGAGATGCTCATTTTCCTAAGCATAGCTCTAACAGTGAGGCTGTGCTGAATTCACAGATAATCAGTACCTAATTGGATTAGGAGCTGATAATATCTTTGACCTTTTTTTAATGGCTTGTCTGGCCTGGCTTTCTGCAAGGCTGAGGCTTAATTTTAGGCAGGAGTTTCTTCCACAAGTGAAGCGTGACCCTGTTAACCTCTGAATCAGAGAGGTGACCTTCCCTCTCCCCAGCCACTGTGGAGCTGATGGAGATTATGTGGTACACACAGGCTTCACAAATGTGTGTACAAACAGACTGAACCTACTTATGGAAGTCAGAGTCAGGACCTGATTTTCAGCCAGAGCTGTGCTGATATTGGACTAAATCCTCAGACAGAAATGGTGAGTCAAAGGAGTGTGAAGCTCCTGTGAAGTCAGTGTCCCTGCCAGTGTCAGCTGCACAAGTCACCTCCCCTCCTCACCAGTTCTTCCATATGCAATGTGGGGGAAAAGAATTGCCAGTGCAACAAAGGATCCGGAGATTCGGATATTGGGTGTTTGTGAGACGAAGGCACAGGGATGCTTGTGCATTTGTGTGGTTACATCTTGCTCTGGCTCACCTAGTCCCATCATTGCAGCTAAGTGTGTGCTCCCACACATGTGAGTGGGTTCATGCACAGGCCCAGCACAGCTGAGAGCAGAGACAGCGTGTTTGAGTTACACCTAGCTCATGCCCATCACATACACACTGTATTTTGGGGCATTGGGATTTAAGGAGACGCAGGGAGCAGGAGGGGAGGGAAGGCTGCCTGATGAACAGCAGATGTTGGTGATCATTGGATGGAGCTGTTAATTTAACTGGAGTTTATTGAATAGCAATTAGGTGGGGTCTCATTACTGTAGCCAAGTGGCACAAATACGTGCTGTAAAAACCCGGGGAACAGGGATGTGCACCGGCAGAGTGACAACACTGATGGGGTATTTAGGACCTGGAGCAGTAAATCTCACTTGCCCAGAGGTCCTTCTCCTGGGTGGTGCTGGCTGGAGCTTGGCACCTGAACCCAACTGCTGGGCTTGTCCCAAGATGGGAGGCTGCAAACACAGTGAAGGGTAGTAGTGAGTGTGTGTACTCAGGGGAGCAGAGGACAGGAGAGAAACGAAGGTCTGAAAACGGTGTCAGTGAAGAGGTGTGAGTGACAGCCTGGGTAAGACAGCAGTTCTCTAGCTCAGCCAGGGACAGGGATGGAAGCAGGACAAAGGGTGGAAGAAGGGTTTGGAAGTCTGTAAGATACATCCAGGTGTCCTAACCTGCTGGGGGATGGGACAGGTTGTTTTGGTGCTTTAGACAGAGTATTACCCCAAAACAAGGAGAGCAGCTCTACAGCAGGGCAGGTTTCCATTTCATGTGTTAGCCAGAGACCACACATTTAACTGCTGCTTCTCCAGCAAGCTGGGAGTTGTGTTTCACACCTCTGCTGTGTAGGGTGGCCCTGACACTGCCAGGGAGGGAAGTCAGTGCTCTGCTCCTGCTGAATGTGGGCATGAGATCCACTAAGCCCATTTCCCAAGAAAGACTCAAAGGTGCTTGCATCAGCACAGCCTGAGCATTTGGTGTGGCTTAAACAGTGCAGAGAGGTCAAGGGAGCATTCCTACCCCTGCACAGCCTGACCTGAGCCTTTCAAGGTCCAGTGCAGAGTAAAACACAAGGAGAGTATAGAGGTAGGAGAGAAAAGTCCCAAACAGAGCTTGCTTCTAACACAGGAGACACACACAGACACATACAAAACCACATGCACTCTCGTAATGACATGATTATATCTTGCTTCTGTCTTGGGGGAAAAATCAAATGGTCCAGGTTCAAACACAAACAAAAAAACTTCCACTAATGAACAAATTGCCAAACTAGAGCGCAGCAGGGATTTGGAGGGTTAAAATGTTTGGGATTAATTAACTGATTAATTAAGCCCTCACATCAGTCTTCATCCCTGCAGCCCTCCTATTGCATGAGGGATGTACTGGGAATGTGTGATCCTGTCAGCACGATGCAGGAATGCTGGGGGGAAGGTGCTCAGCAAGGGAATTTTACACACACATTTGTGATTGCGGAGTTAAAGCCGGCTATGCCCTGCAGACCTTGTGTGAGACACCTTCGCGCCTCTGCTCTGATTGGAGTGGCTGCACATCAGGGCTGCTGGTTGCTTTGAGATCTTAAAAGAAAAACATAGTTTTCAAAAGCCAAAGGGATTTCTCTCCCCTGAGGGCATGGGGCTTCCCTTCACTTTGTCCTGCTGTGAATGTGACAGCAGCCCTGCTCTGCTCAGCAGCCTGTGATTCCCACTGCCTGCTTATCCTGGAGAAAGGGAGCAGTGGGTGTTGCAGTGTGGTCTCAGAGGATGGTAGCTGTGGGGCTTTTTGCACGGATCTCTAGCCCCATCTGAGTATTTAATGTTCAAATTTGGGTGGGACCCTTCATTTCATGAATGGCCAATCTTACAGCATGTGGGGAAAAAAAGGCATAATGCTTTTAACTTTTTCTCTCATCCTTCCTGACCCACAAAACAACCAAAGGAAACCTCTCCATGCCATGAGGCCACCTGTCTGATTCCCATGTCCTGACTTGGTAGAAGTCTATCCACCAAATGTACCGTTAGTGGATCTGGAGGATCATCTGCTCTCTGGGTACTAGTACAGCCTTCAAGACTTGAAATACTGCTGCACTCAGTGCTTCTAGCACTTAAGCTGTTTATAACCCATGCTCTTCTCACAGTCAGTGGGCTCAGTGTCTGGAAGGGTGCAAACGACCTTTGTTCATTAACAAGACCTGGCCTGGGCACTTCTCTTGCAGTTTTACAAGGCTATGCTAGCAGATCTCTTGTACATCAAGAAGAGCTTTGCAACCCTTTCCATCAGAGTAAGTGAGGAAATAAAGAAACTCATATGGGCCTGCACACACAAGAATTGATCATAAATCTGCAGCAGATATTTTTATGTAAAGCACAAGCAAATAAAGAGAGTGGTTACAGGAGGGAATAGAGTATGCCCAGGCAGATTAAAATAGCCTGCCTTGGAGATATCCTTCTGAGTGTGGATGACACCTGCTTAGCCTGTCTCACATGTGTTTGTTTTGCTGGGTGCAAGCACAGCAAAGGAAATGGCAACCGGAGCTCAGCCCACCACTGCTTCACAGCTTCACACTATAAATAAGGCATCGAGCTATTGCACCCACCAAATTCTTCCCTGTCTTCCGGTCTATGGCACTGTAGTGTCTGGGCTATGTATAGCATCAGCCCCTTTGTGGTATCAGGTGTTTTCTCTAAAGCTCTGGCTCCCAGATTCTGGGATTACATGGTCAACTCTGGGTTTTTTCTGAGAAAGACAAATCAGATGCCAGAAAGAAAAATATAAGATTAGAGTCCTGATGCATCTAAATAGACAAAGCTGATGTGTTTTGCTTAAGAACTTCTTATGGAGAAATATGTGGTTATTCCAGCATCAAGTTCCTTCTGAGGAAAATATTTTGATACAGGTTTTTTATTTTCCGATCAGGACAAGTAAAGCAACAATACAAATCATTCCAGCTTCAAATTCCCAGGCTGAGCAGCAGGCTTCATTTGAAAATATGACAAGAAATTTCCTCTTCCCAAGTTACATTTCCAATGGCAAAAGAGATTTTTCTTGCTGGTGTTTTCACTTTCTAGATTCATGATTTAGCTGCAATCTGCAGTTTGGAGATTTTTTTCTTTTGCTTTCTGACATTTCAACTTTTCCTTCTGATTCCCCACTGAGAATGACTTGGAAACACCAAGATTTCCAGCAAGTGAAAGTTTCTGTTTATTTTCCTGCATTGCCAGGCTGACAAGACAGAGGGTAAACAGAAGTTGCTCCAAGATCCAGGCAGAATGTCTTGGTTCTGTGTATGAATGCTGATTTTTGGTGCTGGCTACCTCAAAGACCCTGACTCTGTCCCGAGTGAGCACTGTGAGTGTGTGGAAGTACCACAAGAGCTCTCCCTGGGATCTCTGCGTGCAGAATATTTTGTTGCAAAGGCACAGGGCTGTTCCACAGAAGATGAACAATTTCCAGATTCTAAACCCCACAAAGTGTCCTTGTTCATTTGCCACCTGCAAAGGAGATTACACCATGGATGGAAGAAACGTACTTTTCATCAGGTGACGAAATAGGTGGCACAGGCTGTAAAGTCTGCAGCATCCTGAGGTCAGTTGGGCTTACCCAGCAAGATGAGTAATTTCTACTGCTCTCAGAGTGGGATTCTTCAGCAGCTGAGCTCACCTGGGGGCACCACGCAACTCTCCCACAGAGCATAGGCCTAAGCTCACCTGGAAAGAGAAGACACTTTTTGTCATTGGGTGCTGAGCAGCAGCACTGCTTACACACTTGCTCTGTCCATACATTCCAGCCATGTCTCTGAGGGTCCTCACAGTTCACATAGAATCACACCAAACTCTTATTCCTCATGAATTTGCTGTGATTGCAGCAGTGCCTGGACAACCCCAGGGAGATGCTGGTCTGACTGCTGGAGCCATTGCATACCTCCAGGACACCAGACGGGTCAGGATCTAAGAAGAGAAGATGGCTGCACAGTGCAGCAAGAAGAAACACAGTAACTCCTGTTTCAGAGGCAGGAGAAACGGAGCAGAAAAAAAGATTAAGGCCTGGGCTCCCCCAGAAAGTTTTGCGGATGAAAGTTTGAGTGTATCCATGGACTAGTAAATTCCCCAGGCGTGAGTGAACCAGGCAGCAGGGTCAAGCCTCCCCCTTTGCTATCTCTGGCTCCATTGTCATGGGGAAATACCTTGGTTTAGTACATCCTGGATGGGCACCAAGATGTGAGAATTGCTTTTCATCCCCATGGCTCTTAATCTGCAACTCCAGCTTCCCTGTTGCCCTGGGGAGGGCAGAGCTGAGGGTGTGCTGGTGCTGGTTGAAGGGTGTCCAGCCCCATGCAGGCAGTGTGGGTGCCACTCACACTGAAGATGGGGTGCTGGGGACAGAGAAGCTCTCCTCACCCAGAGAAACTTGGGGATGCCAGCCACGATGGCCTGGAGAGCTTGTTGATCCCGTGGTGCATCAGAGAGGGGGTGGAAGGAGGCAGCAGGCTGCATCAGCCATGAGCTGGACATGTGAATCCAGCAAGTGACCCTGTTGATCTGTTTTTGGGTACAGTGGGAATTTACATGGGGATGCACCAGTATGGCAGGATGTCAGAGCAGACTCCAGAGTATGTTCCAGCATCCTCTGCACGAGGCAAAGCATCCATCCACCCAAAGTCACCATCAGAGCCTTTGGGCAGCAGGGATGGGTGACAGCAGACAGCCCCCAGTGAGGGAGCGTTGTGCCATGCAATTTGGGGAGCGAGGAGGGCAGCTCAGGAGCGGACTCCAGAGGATGCTGCTGCTAGTCAGAGGCAGGATGCTCTGAGCGCGGGGCTGCAGGCAGGGGGGAGCTGCCAGCGCAGCCTCCCGGCGCAGAGCGCTGACACTTCTTTTTGTTCAGCCTGACAGCGAGCACCTGGTGCCCCACGCGCGGAGCCGGCGGCCGCCCGCGCCCGCAGCGAGCGCAGGCACACACACGCGCTCAGCCCCGCAGCTCGGAATCAATGCAAACATATGCTGCCATTAATGTGAAAATCACTTCTGCAAACATGAGGGTCTCTCTATTCACGGCCTTTCCCTCTCCCTGCGGGGAGGAGATGGGTCAAGTGCAGACCTTTTATGTGAAATCCCTGAAAGGGACAAGGGGGAGAGAGGGGGAGATGGATGAGGCTGATCGTGATAGGGAAAACGGGACAACAGCCCAGACTAACATACAGGAGCTGCTCTCCTGCCATGAACTGTGCTAAATCTGCAGTGTTGCCTTCCTTTCTCTCTAGCCAAACACCTCCCTGGGGTTGCCAGTTTCTCCCTTGCCTATTTCTGATAAAGGCAGGAGGAGGCTCTGAAGAACGGTGTGACTGGATGCTGCAGTGATGGGTGCTCGTATAGGAACTGAGGGGGTAAATTTCTGAGGGGGTGGCAAGCTCCCCTTGCATGGTTTAAAAAATGCTAATGAGGGGTGCTAGCTAGAGTAGGTGGCCGGCATTGGAGAATCCAGTCTTCCCCTAAAGCACAGCATATATTTTGGCCAGCCCTGATGTGCATGGCCATATCAACAGAGGCTGGTTATCTGGATGCTGCTCCTCTGACTCACTGCAGTGCTTCAGTCTGCTTGCTGCAGACATTTACAGCAGACTCCTCTCCTCTTTGGGCAAAGTGGCTTCTCTGATGTCCTCTACACCGCTGCCCACCTGCTGTGAAACACCCGGAGTCGCTTTGCCCCGACAGTGGCAGTGTGGACGTGGGTGGGCGGGTTTGGTTCACAAAGCATCAGGGGTCTGTAAAACAGCTGGAAGGGCTCCCTGTGAATCTGAATGAGAAAAGGGACACAGCTGACGTTAGAAGAACCAAATGGAGTTTCTGAACCTCTCAGTTGTTTGTCAAAGGCTTTAGAGCAACACTGTGAGATGTCACTGAAGTGCCTTGCCCCACTCTGCACCCACCTCCCCCACGAGACAGGCTATGTCCCTTGTCGGTCCTGTACAGAAACAGCTTTATGTCAGCAAGAGTCTTTTATGTATCTGCAAAATCCCCACTCTCTTCTGGGCTGTCCTTGGTTGCTGGTCTGATTAAAAAAAAAAAGTCTTTTTCAATGCTGTAGTTTTACTGCTTGGAAAAACACCACCTTCCTCTGCATTTTGTTTCTCAGCACTGAGCTTTTCTTTAAGGGAGAAAATTTTCCTGGCTCGGCTTTATGCCCATCTCAGACTCATCTCAAAGCACCTGGTACTTTATAGCATCTCCATTTTGTTTCCGTGTGATGTCCTAGACCAAGCACGTGTGCTGAATTCCCCAGCATCTGGCCTTCGCCCATATCTATCTGTTGGAAGCTGAATGCATCTCTGATTTGGGAAATCAATCACACTTAATTGAAGGGTGATTGTTTTCACATACGAGCCTGCCACATCACTTTCATCTTTATCACATTCCCTTTCTCTCTGGGTTTTGTGTGACAAGATACTGCAGAGCAGGAGGGAAGAGGTGGCTGACCTTGGACCTGGATATAATTGAAAAAAGGAGGGCAGTGTCTTCCTTTCTTTCCTCAGTGTATCAGTTTGCATTTCCTTCAGCTATCGGACTGAGCCATGTGCATGTGCACCCAGAGCCATATTTAATGCACCCTCACACACAGCCATGCTGTGATGCTGCACGGCAGAGAAGCTGGTACCCAGCATGGCCCAGCATTGCTGTGCCATGGAGAAGGTCTGGCCCCTCCGTGCACCACAGCAGGAAAGGGGGAATGACACAACATTGGTCTGACGTGGCAGAGTGTTTTGGGTGCCTGGTGTTTCTGGGTGACTCTGAGCATCCGGAAGAGCAGTACCAGGGAGATCAGCATGGCTTTTTAATGAGATTTTGGACAAGTCTATTTTCTGTTCGGTCTTGCGTTTTGCCTGGTCACACTGGAGACTGTCTTGAACCAGGATTCAGTCTTCTTTTACTGGAACATTATGTTGCACAGCAGGGCTCTGATTTCCTTCAAGAGCTCCCATAACACAGATGGTACATGAGCAATCCCTCCAGGTGGGCCTTTTTTAAGGACTTGTGCAGTCCAGTCCCATGTGGCCACCTGTCTTGTCACCCCACTGGGATGTCCCAGTCCAAACTGCTGACAAGCTCTCAGTTCACAGAGATGTCTTCCTGTCTGTACCAGCAAGCTGAATTGTATGCTGCTCCCCAGACTCCAGTTTGAAGGTCTCTATAGTATTGACTTTCTTGCACTTGGAAGTGCCTCATTTATCTTATGCTCCGCATTTGTCTTTCCTGCCAGTGTAGTAGTAAGCAACTGAAGCTTGCTGCCAGCTTTTCTCCCTTAATGATATTCCACATATGCAGAAAAGGATCTGAATCAGAGCTCTGGAGTCAGTCCCTACTTCCTCACTTTGGAGAAATGTATCTTAATGCAGTATCCTTCCTTTGCAGTTTGTCTTGAGGCTTGGCAGTAAAACAGCCCAAATACCAACCTCTTAAGGCTGCGGTCCAGGGCGTGTGTCCAGATTTTAGACTCATTTGAAGGCTGATTGTGTCAACAGGAAGGCTCTCGCTGGCTCTGATGGCTCTTGGACTGGGCAGCCCCAACTATATCCAAATTTGGCTCTTTTTCACTGGGGACAGATTTGTCCCTTCCAGATGTGGGGAGAGTCTTTCCCAGCAAAGACCCAATACAAGCCTTCTACCAAAGGGTCTTTTCTAGATAGCACGGAAGGAATTTTAGGTTCCTCTGGGTGAATGGTGCCTGTTTTTTCTCATGTACCTTCAGCACAGGCTTCTCTTTGTGACAGGTGCTGATGACTTGTAGCCCAGGCAGACAGGACTGAAAAGGGTAGAAGGACTGGAGTTCGTGTGATGGAGCTGTGGATTTCATTGATTTCTAAATAAAACTTTCATCAAGACACAGAGCCCCACTTCCCTCCCAATTTTATAAAGCTCTTGTCAATCTCTGACACAGCTGCCAGGGCAAAAAACCAAAGCTGCTGGCATCACTGTGAAGGCGTGTACAGAAGCAGAGTGACGGGTGGGGAGTTGGGTGTCTTCCCTCTGTGGAGAAGAACCAGAGCCCAAGCCCACTACCCTGCAACCTACCCACTCCCTGTCTTTCCCTCGGGGCCAAGACACCCCACTATGCTGAGCATGCTCTTCATCCTCTGCGCCTGCTCCTGCCCAGAGGGGATTTGCGTTTGCAATTAACTTTGTGGTGACTGTGTGCGTTACAAATGACCTTTTACAAAGTCACAGTGGAGCTGAGCAAGGAAGAGTGTGATGCTCACCAAGGCTGTGGGTACATGGGCAGAGTTCTGTGCTGGCCCAGGGATTGAATGAGGTCCCTGACGTCTCCTCATGACGGTAGCAGGTCACCATCCTCTCCCAGACCTACTTTCTGAAAGCTAACAGGAGTGACTGTAGGGAGCCAGAAGGACAACCTTTTACTGCAAACTGTGTCTTTGGTGGAGCCTTCCCCATCACTGGGAGGTGGTGGACTCACTCCTCCCAGGGCTAGTGGAGGACACACAATCTCCCTGCCCAGAAACTGCCATGTTCTGCAGCAGGAGGATGGCGAAATCAAGCCAAAAGCAATGATCCAAGCATTATTTGCCTCTTGCACAAAATTTGATGAAAACAGATGGAACATTTGCAGATTTTTATTAAAAAAAATCAAAGCCCAAAAATTTGAAAGCAATCTTGTATTTGCTATTAGTCTTTTCAGGCTTTGTTTTTCCCTCTTGGCAAAAAATAATTGACGACATTTTCCATCACCAAAAAAAATCCCCCACTGAGAATTAAGTATAAAGTCTTCTGTGTTGAGCAGAGATGAGAGGAAGGAGAAACCCTTCACATTCTCTTGGCTTAGTCCAAGAGGGATCGGAGATCACCTGCTGAGAGTCTGTTTCTCTGTCCAGCATCCAGAGGGAGCAGAGACTCTCCAGAGCAGTCTGAGTTGTTGCTGTGCCTCACTAAGGTGGCAAAGCTTTTCCTTTGTGAGCATGAGGAGTATCTGCCATTTCAGCCTGTGCCTGGGAGTACAGAATGGCCTGAGCAGCCTTTGCTGGCTGGCAGAGGGAGTCACTGGAGCTTTCAGGGAGCTTTCAGGGAGGACCATCTGTGCTGGAGAAAGGGAGACATCATAGCAGGGATGTACGGGGCAGTGGACCACAGGGTGTCCACATCCCCAGGAGAACGAGCATCATTGCAGTGGCCATCACATCTTGTCCTTGGAAGCCTCTTTATCTGCAAGAGTCAAGAGACTGGAGCCAAACGCCTTCACTCCCATCCATCAGCAGGGATGGAGGAGCGCATGGCCTCCCTCCTCCTTATTCTGCTGGCATTTGATTCAGACATACACTAAAAAAGGAGCTGTCGGTTAAAGTAAGAGCTGCTTTTCCAGCTCCCAGAGGACCCCCCTGGTGTGACCTGCAAGGTGTTGCAATCCCTCTCTGCCACTGGCCTGCCTGGTTTTTGTCACACATGCACGCACCTTCCTCCCCCTTCCACAGTGCTTATCACAAGCGTTTTGGTAGAACTGCCCTTGTCATATAAATCTAAACATAATTCTCTCTTTCCTGTTAAGCTAAAGAAAATAAACGTGTAGGGCTGTTACTGGAAGCCAAGCTGTAGGACTGCCCTAAATTCTCTTCTTATTGAGTCTGGGCTGAAAATCACTCAATTCTGCTGAGGACACACATCTATGCTTGCACACACAGGGAGGGAAGGTGGGAGGGGGGAGGGAGAGAAAGAGAGAGAGAGAAAGAGAGAGAGAGAGAGAGGACACGGTGTGTATAAATATCTCCAGCTCTCTAGATAGTCGGCAGATTTATTCCGCTGCCAAGCCTGCAGAAAATTGACTTGTTTCATGGAGGCAGGCTATTGACACATTACCGCAAGGAGGGTTAGGAGAGAAAGCAGTGCGGCTGGCGCCCCTCTATTATACGATAATGTAATCAGCATTGTGGGAAATGACTGTGGGTAAAATGGCATCGCTGACATTTATATTAGAGGATATTGATGGCAGGAACTGTGACCACATCTATCGTACCTCCCGTTTGCCAGGATTGACACAGACGGCTCTTGTTGGCTGGATTTCCTCTCTCTCTTTCTCTCTCTCTCTCTCCTTCCTCTTAGCTCTGTTGCTCGCTGCTGTCACTGCAGATAGATAATTGAAAAATGGATCTCACCTTTCCAGCAAACAGGAGTGGCTCAGGCAATTACTGCAGAGGTTATCTACTCAATCTCGAGGCCTCTTCTCAGAGAGAGATTCAGAGGAAATTGGATTTTACATGGATGTTTTATTCTGCAAGGGCTTTAGTATAAACAGAGGCAAGGAGACAGCAGCAGACTGTATGGGTGAGAATCACATACAGAGGGGTAGGGTGAGGTTTTGACAGGGTAGATGTGGTGGTAATACCATGTGGCAGTCCTTCGCACAATTTCTGAGCTCAATTATTTTTGAGGTTGCTATTGGTTTCTCTTTTCATGTTTTGCAGGGTTTTTTTAAGGTGGAGGCGTGTCCACCTGCAGCCATTTGGCTTCATTTTGCCCCTGGAATTTTAAAATTAAAGGGAGTTGTTCCCAAAGGAAAGAAAGGCAAAGAGAGAGCAAAATGCTCTGAAGATGAGAGGGCAGAGGAGAGCAAGATGTATTAAAAGAGCTCTGGAAACTGTCTGGCTCTGAAAGGAGAGGAATTTTTCCCAGGCAGGGAATATTGCCCATAGGCCTATTCTCCATGAGCATCCTTTAAGAGCATTATACCTTGAGGTGTGTGGTTATATGAGAGGTGAAAATATACTCATGGTGCTTTCATACACACTGCAATGCTGGGCTTTGGGCTGAGCTTGGTGGCAATCCAGCCCTTCAAAGCAATTTGCAGCTGGTATCCTTGCCCTCAGAAACTGCTGAGACAGGGAGGCCAGAGAAGGACCTTGAGGGTCTTGGTAACCTTGACAGTTTCAGTGAGTACACGGGAAGGCTGTGGGGTGGTCCTCAGAAAGGTTTGGCAGATGTGCCTGATCAGGGATCACTTTCCCAAGAACAGCAGGCTAAAGTAGGGTCTGCCAGGGAGCACCTGGGAGAAGCTCATTCCCCACTTAGGGAATTCACCCATCTTTTCATGTTTTATATTACCTTCTCATAGGCAATACACAACATGTGGGGTGTTTGCACATGTGGGTAAATACTCATGCACGTGGGTAAGAGCAAAGGTCTTTGCACCATCTGATTGGTTTTACTCCCAGCCAGTGCGGGATGCATGGGAGCACAGCTTTGAACAAACAGCTCTTAAACTGTTATCCCAGATGGAAGCAGCAGGGATGGTTTTGCAGGAGAAGAAATTCAGCATAGCATTAGACAGTCTCATCAACCCCTTGCTGTCCCCAGCAGAGATCTGTGACATCCATGGGTGCTGCTCTGCAGCCCTGGGTCTCCGCACCCTGCCATGTGCTGCAGTCCCGCTGTCCATCACCAGCTTTTTCGCACTCTCCTCTGTCCGTCCCCTGATGTCAGTGCTAGAGGTGCTCATCTCTCTGGCTGATCAAATCATTCCTGACATGCACAGTGGCAGATTCTTCCTCGCTGAAAGTCTGTCTCCAGGGTCCTAGGTGAGGTCCTGCTCTCTCTTCCCCAAGCAGTGAGAAGGCAGAGATGGGGAGGGCAGTGAGGAGGGGTAGAATGGGCTCCCCCTGCCCTCACACCTCTTCTCTCCATGATGCTGGAGGCCAGAGGGCCCCCACAGCCTATTGCCTATTCTGGCAGTGAAGGCAGTGCTGGAGATGAAGCCAAATGGCTTTGAATGAGCAACAAAATCCACATTTTCAAGTGAAAGAAGAGATGAGCTGCTGGAGCTCAAGCCCAAAGCAGGGATGACTGTTATGTTCCTTGAGATCCCTGAGTCTGGGAGGGATGTTTTTTGGGAAGCTGAGCACAAGTGATGTGGCTGATCCTGACCCGAAATCTCCCAGTGCTAAACTGGCAGGCTGGGATGGGAAGTCCAGGGCAAGTAAGGCTTTGTGTTTGCCCTCATCCTGCATTAGTCCTGGGCTTCCAGTGGTGGCCATGAGAAAAGGTCTGGCCTCCTGAAACAGGACCCCAAAGCACAGTCATCCAGGTTCTGTAGAAAGAGGTGGTCAAGCTCTCTGAAAATGGCTCATTAAAAAAAAAAAAAAAAAAAAAAAAGCACAGGGTTTCATCTTGATTTTTGCACATCTTTTTCATGTAAAGGAAATACTGAGTAATGTGACCCTGCGTCTTTTGAAGAATGACAAAAATCTGCTTTTTGAGCTGCAAGTGATAGACCAAAGGAAGGTCAGAAGAGGAAGAATGTTTAAAAATCAGCAGCAAAAATTTTCAAATCACAGTAAAATAACACATTGGCTTCATTTCCTTCTGAATTTTTTCATTTAAAGAAAAAGGCAATGAAACGCTGCTGAAATGACATTTTTGACAAAGTGCCATTTTTCAGCATGACCTCTTGGACCCACTCACACCAGTGCTGCTAACTAGTTCTGCATTCATCAAAGCCTGCAGGAGCAGGGGGCAGAGCATTGTGTGCTGATGAGCACAAATGCCTTGGATTTTCAGCACACATTCCTCAGATTTTTTTCCACCATCATCTCCTGGGTCTAAGTCCCAGAGCAGTTTTCACTGGAGATGTTCAGGCCAGGCTGTCGGTGTCTGTGACTTCAAGGCCACAGAAGAAAATGGGGTGGTTCAAAGAGTCTTCCTAGTCTTCAAGAACCTTCTCTTGTGGGTGTGATTTACTCCTGGGGATTGCCAGTTCCTGACAGGCTTGTGCTGACACAGGTCTGGAAGGGAACATGGCTTGCAAAGGACAGTGAGCTTTGCTTCTCTGAGCTGTCAGTCTCCGTGGAAAACCCTAAGCTAGCACATAAAGAAATGCCTCCTGCAGGGTGCCAGGTGAGGCTGGTCTGAGTCACACAGAGGAGGCAACAAGGCTCCTGCTTTCCCTGCTTTCAAAATCAGGAGCATATGGTGCCCAGAGCCGGATGAGAGACCACACTGCTGTCGAAGGTCTTTGTGATTGACCACAGTAGGTTCTGAACACCACAAAAAGTCCCCTAGTACATCTAAAAGCCTAGTGGTTGAGCTGGGTGTCTGGGTACAGGCTCCTCTATAACCCCTGTAATTGTCCTGAATATGGTATTTGCTTTCATTGCTTGGCCTAGATTGCTGTGGACTGTTATTGCATACTCATAAATAGCTGCTATGTTCCACCTTGGAGGAGACTGCATGCCACAGAGAAGAGAGAAGGCTTTGCTGCTCTCTAAATAAGCTTTCTTGAAGTGGGATAGATGCCATGAGACTTAATTTCCTTTAAAAGCTTTGAGCTCTTTGGGTGTTGGAGCCCAATATTATTTTATTAGCATTACCACAATTGTTAGTGGTATTACTAATATCAATCTTACTATAGACATAATATCTGGTGAGGATCAGAAATTATGAAGCTTGACTAGCTGACTGAAATACTGGGTCTCAGGCCACATTTCCCTGGTGAACACATAGTGATTGTCCACCAGTGATCCCAGGCTCGCCGCAGGAGAGGAAATAAGCCCTGGGGATCTTGTAAAATGCAAGAAACAAGCATGTTGTTCCTTTAGTTAGTTTTCCTTGGTGTTACCCTACTGTGGTGAGACAGCCACCTTGGATCAGGGTCCTGCCTGTCTCTCCAGCCCCAGAGCAAAAAGAATAATCTTCAAATTGCTCCCAGCCCTGATTTAGAGACGCTTAAAAGGTCCTCAGCTGGTGTTTAACCTTTCCCCATGTCCTTGCCCTGGCCATGCCACCCTTCACTCCCAAACAGAGCATCTTTTGAGCTTTGCTCTCCTCACTTCTCCTGGTATGCACCCGTGGGCAGGAGGAAGGTGGGAAGGATTCATGGCATTGATCAATAACTCTTTCCTGTCCAGCCAGGAACCCAACCCGCTCAACTTTATTGCTGCAACCAGATCCCGGCTCGAGGGATGTTACGACAACCGGCCTGGGCCGTGGGGGCCAGAAGAACAAATACCTCCCTAACAGGCATGACTTCAGCCAGCACATGCCCCGCTGCCCGGATAGCTCCTCTGACAGAGGAAGCCCCTGTGAGGATTTACAAGTCCCAACCACTTCCTGAAATCACCACTCTTGCTTGTTATCTCGCCCTCCCATCACCTGCAGGGTCCGGATACTGTTTGAAGGGAAAGGAGAGCCCTGAGAAGGAAGAGGAGGAGGTGTGCGAGTCCTGGTGATCTGGCCATTAGGCTGGGGAATGGCAATGGACCTCGACGATGAAATATCTGAGCACTCTGGCTCAGTCTTTTTATTACCTGCAATGGAAAATGAGTGCCAGCTGCAAATCAGGGATTTCAACAGCCTCTCTGAAGGCACGTCAAGCATTTTATGGCTGGAAATACATTTAGGGTTTATTATGGGCTGCCCACTGATCTTTCCTGCATGCATGCAGTGGCTGGACCCTGTTCCCACCCTGCCTTTGGATGGGAAGGGGTCCCCACAAATTGATCGGTTTTTGGATGGCAAATTGATTGGTTCCATCTGCTGCTTCTCTACTTTCTTGCTCCTGAGCAAGGATTTAACCTCACATTGAGACAGGCTGGAAGCTGATTTGGAGGACAGCCCCAGCCTGCAGTGGATGCACCATATGTTGTAGACCTGTCAAATGTCACACAGAGCAACACTTTCCCCATGGGTCCCTCCACAGCAGGAACAGGCTCTCCCCTTCCCAGCACTCTGCCACCACCTCCTCATACTGCAGCACTCAACGTGTAAACTCCACACCTTCATGAGAGGAGCACCCCAAACATCCAATCCCATGCTGGGGTCTTGGGAAAGTGAGCTGAGTAATGGGAACTGGACCACTTGGAGGTGGGAAGTGGTGCAGATAGGATGTAGCAACACAGCTTTGCAAACCAGCCTGCAAGCTCTACAGGAGCCTGGGCACAGCCTGGGCTGTTGGAGAAAACATCTCTTGGCTTCATTTCTAGACATGCTACAGCCATGTCTTCATTGCACCACGCACACCTCAACTATCAAAGTTCTTCTGTTTAACTGAATGGCTCCTTTCAATTTCTTATTAACTGGCCTCCACTCTTCCCGTTACACTAACATCACATTTTCAATCCTCTACCAAAAAAATGAAGGGAAATTTCCCTCCAGTGTCCTGTTGTTAAGAATTTGGATCTTGAAGGCCTGCAGAAAGTCATCATCACTGGCAATAAACAGGAGAAAGAACAAAGGAAGGAAACAGGGAGGGCCACTGGAGTGAACTTGAGGAGCTGTGGGGACGGTCAAGGTCTGCTATCTTGTCACCCCTGAGAGAACAGGGTTGCAAGGTCTCAAATGGAAGAACCACGGTCCAAAAGCAAGCTGGGAACAATGGGGCTGTAAATCAGTTCCTGCCCAGTGCTGTGACAGCTGCCTTAGCCTGAGCCGTGGCTGATATCTTGCCCGATGCCATGGCAACCATTCTGGCCTGTGCCATGGCTGTCACCTTGGCTAACCCACCCCAACTGGCCACTGAGTCTACAAGCACATCCCCCCTTTTGTATCTGAATTCACTGTGGGAATGACGAGTCCTTCATTAAACTTACACTGCCCATGGCCTTGTCAATAAGGAAGGGCTGTAGCACCCCATGGTGCCTTGGCTGTGGGTGCTGCTTGCTTGGCAGCCATTCTCTCTTGACACGAGGAGCAATATTGCAGTGTCCAGCCGGGGATCCCAGTGTGGATGCCCATCCCCTTGTTTACTCCTGCTACCATCTGCTGGAAGGAATCAGCCTGTGCGCTTGCCTGCCGCGTGGAAACTCTGTTGGGAGCCATGATGGGGACAGCACAAGGACGAGTGCAGCGCTGGAGTGAACCTGCCCATGGACAGCACAAGGACAAGGGCAGTCCTGGGGTGAATCTGCCTGCTCTCTGCCTTCCCACCCTGTGTTCTGAGGGACCAGAACACCCATGTATCTCTCCTAGCACTGTTCAAAGACTGCAGTTTTGGAGGCTTCCTTGACTCTGACACCATCCTTCTCCGCAGCCTGGAGCAAGGCATTGGTTTGGTCTGTACCTCAGTTTCCCTGTTACTACTTAAAACATTAACCGTTGGTGTGGCTCAGTCCCCTCCATTTGGCTTACTGTGACTACAAACATAGTCACTTCCTAGATAGGTGCCATCAGCTTCACCATGTTCCTATCCCTTCTCCCCGTCATTCCCAAAACATTTCACATTGAGCAGCACTCCCCTGTCAGAGAAACACACCCACACTTTGAATGGGGCATGAGGCCTGCTCATCTGTGACCATCTGGGGGAATAAATGGTGCTGAAAGCCAAAATACCTGCTCAACACACTCTCCTGTGCAAGCTGGGCTGGCAACCAAAGACAGTCAGTATCAGGCTGGAAACTTCTCTATTTTTGTTATGGGCTGTTGAACAAACCACACAGTTTTACCCCACAGGGTATCATAAATAAGCAATGAAAAAGCAGAGAAGTGAAAAGGAAAAGTATTTGTCTACAAAAATACACTACAAAGCAAACGAGTCAGAAGGATGTGGACTGAACTGTGCAGGGCCTGCTATGTTTAAAAGCAAAGCTTTTATAAGGTAGGGAAAGTGATTTAAGAGTCTGCAGGTAAACATGGGCTGCCATGTGTTGTTCTGGGGAAAAGTGGCAGAATAAATATGCAAATCCTTCTTATGTGACAGCCAGAATGGTGGAAATGATTATGAAATAGACCTGAAGAAGTCTGATTAATAATTTATCCTCAAATGGAAGTTGATTCTTGGCTGAACAGCAAGGATAATAAGGCTGAGGAATCAATAAGAGCATTTACAACTCTGTAAAATGCGTTTACAAGTACAAAAAGATGGGCTGTTTTGTGGCCATGCCTTGCATGAGCTAGGAGAGAGGGAAGGGCGAGCACACAACAGTGACTGTGCGGCATCGGCCACACAGACAAATCTGGAGAGGGAGCTGAGCATCGTCTCTGGATCGTTACTGCTACCTGAATGATTCTCCACCATTAACACGTGTCCTGACAGCCCATGGAGGACACATTAATTAAACTCAGTCACTTATGAAGGTTCACATAATGAGTGAAATGTTGGCAGAGCAGTTCAGTGGTACCTTCAGCCAGAATGTGACTGTCCTCAGGGACACAGAGTGGAAGTGACTTCCTGGACACCATGGCCTTGGGTGGCCTGTGCACATCTGGCCCAACTAATCCGCCTCTTCACCACACCTGTACCACAGCATGCATTGGTAGGCAACTCACCCTGCTCTCACAGAGGAACAAGTGACTATCAGCAGCCTCCTTTGATGTAAACTCTCAAAAATTCATGCCTCAGATTTCTAACAATGTCCTTGGTGAGGTCCATTGGGCAGCTGGAGGTTCATTGTCCACTCCACCTTCCCTGGGCAGCTGAGGAATGGGTGCCTTAGCAGCAGCACTGCTCTGTGAAGTGACAAAACCGGAGGCATTTTTACATGGCCTGATCAAGAGCTGTGAGCAGACACCTCTGCCTCAAGGCAGATGAGAAGGATGGGGTCTCTCAGCTTGGCTCCAGACTCTGTGACCCTGGAAGGGACATGAACCCATGACATGCAATTATCACAAACAGCTTCCAGCCTGTGGTCCATGGGTTCCCAAAATGTCCCCGAAAAATGAGAAAGAAAAGCCAGTGGGGCTGCAAATGACCAAAATCCACACTGCCCCTGGCAAGTTTTTCTTTGTGATGTCTTCTGTAATGAGAGCAGTGACATTTTGGGGGAGCAGAGGGAGGTGAGAAGGCAGCTCCCACTGGGGATGTGCCTGATACTGAGACCCTCCCTGCCTTCGGCAGAGAGCACAGATAATAGACTTGCACAGATTTCCTCTTAGTGCTGCTCCTCCCCTGAGGGCGTTGGCAGAGCGTCCCCAGCGCCCGGATGGCACGGTCTGTCCCAGCCGAATGGTTCGACAGTGGCAACACGAAGGGAGAAATGTGAGGCTGAAGGGACCCTGATAGACAATCTTGCAAGACAGCTCTCCCGAAACCCTCCCAACAGATGGGTGTCCAACCTGCTTGTAAATACTGCCAGTGAAAGAGGCTCCATCCCTTCCTGACAGCTTGTTCCAGGGTTTGTGTGTGCTCAGAACTGGAGGAGTTTCCTAACATCTGACCTAAATCATGTCTGCTGCAAAGGGGCCTTGCTCTCCTTATCTTGCCCCCATGCTGAATATGGAGAGCAATTCATCCTTATCCTTGCATAAAAACCTTATATACAGAAATATATTTTACTTGCTGCCTTCTGGTCCTTTCCTTTTCTGGACAAAATCAGCCCAGTTCCTTCAATTTTCCTTCCAAGGTCAGATTTTCAGCATTTATCTTTGTTACAGTGTGGTGCCAGGAGTGACACACAGCGCTCTGGATGTCCCACCTGCTGTGAGCAAAGAGGAATAGCGAGCTCCAGGGTACACTCCTGGTCTTCCTCATCACAGGGCATCAATGGGACCTCATGAGAAATGGAGAAGGGCTACTAGGATGGTGAGAGGGTTGACACTGTCAAGTGTGAGCTGGGACCCTTGAGCTGGTGAAAGACTAGAGGCAGGTTAGATGATAGAGGCAAATGTTATTGAACAGGTAAATAAGGAATGACTGTTCACTGTTTCTTTCAATGTAAGAACCAAGGCTGCCAAGTGAAAGCAGCAGGAGAACAAATGGAAAGATAAACTCTTTGTGCTGTGTACAACTAACCTGAGAGACTCCTTGCCTTGGGGTATGTGGAGATTACCTGTTTGAAGAAATTAAAAAAGGAACTCAAAAAATTTATTGGGAAAAAAATCCACAGCAGTCCCTGTGAAATACAAAGCCACAATGTTTGACTGAGAAAGTCTGCCATCAAAGATCACTGAAGACTGAGAAACTATTCTGAAGAAACCTCATAGCACAATGAGGTACTCACACATTAGGTATCCTCTCAGACATGGTGCAGGATTGCATGGACCTTAGATATGACCCGATCAGGCCTTCTCCTGTTCTGGCTCCCACCATGCCTTTGTTGAGCATCCCAGAACTCTGGTTACTTTAGTGAACAACAGGCCTTGCTAAGAATTGGGTTCAGCATCAGCTGTCAGACGGGCACCTTGGCTGTCTCAGTCATCTGGAGTCTCTCAATAGCTGAAGAGAGGAGACCTGAGGAGCATGAAGACAGAGAGAAAAAAGGGCACCAGTGCGTCTTGCAGAAACTCACATGAGAGCAGACCAAACTTACTGGTCCTATTTAGGAGTTTGTCCTGTAGCATAATACACTGTGATCCTGAAAACATTGCTCAGCTGAAAGTGCCTGCTGGGCTCATATGGGACACTGAGGTGGGAGGATGCTGACCTGCCTTGAAGCCTTGTGTAGCCACAGCTTCCTTTAAGTTTCTGCCCCTGGGCTTAAGGCAGTTTGCAGTAAGATTTCACACATCCCATCCCAGACAGGTGTGAGATCAATTTACTGACTGGAGCAAAGGTCAAACATCCTGAAGGGTGCAGGCCAATGCAAAGCAGTGTCTTGGCCCATCTAGGCTGAAGCTGTTGGCAGCCATAGCTTTCGTGTCTGTAATTTAAGGCCAAACAGACAGAAAGACCAAACTTTGTGAGGGAACTCTCATCCTTTTTCACTTCTATCAAGTTTGGTACTGGAGTGCTCAAGAGCAGGAGATCTCTCTCGATATTAAAGTCCTTCTGGCATGGATTGAAAGATGCGTTTTGCAGGTAGAGCACACTCAAGGCTTTAGAGGACCCCAGTTTGTAAATGGTTTACTTCTACAGCAGCTCTTTCCAGGGAACAGTGCAGACTGATCTATCACACAGCTCAGGTGGTGTGAGCAGCATCTGGTGAGACCCAGAGCAGGGCAGCTGAGGAGAACATGAGTTTTTGCTCTATCCCTGCACCCAGCATGTGCCTGGTGGTCTCTCTGGTTCCTTCCTTAGTAAAGATCATGGATGACTTTGTCCAGCACTGAAACACGGCACAGGCTGTCTCCAGGTCCTCCATTTACACACATCTCCACCTCCAGGGTGCTCAAAAACATTGAGGATGATATTTCCTGTGGGAGAGTGTATAACTGCTCTTACGGAGGCTGATGGCACTAGTAGGAAGGAGAGAGCAATTGCTTAGATTAATAAGGCCCCAACACATGGACTGAGAGGAAGGGTAGACACATTCGTGGGTTTTCAACACTTTATTTATTTTTATAATCCTACAGTTTCCCACCTCCCCCTCCATGGTGTCTTGGAAGTCAAGACTGACACCTGCCAGGATATGAGAAGTCCAGACAAAATCAGAATGATCCTCTCCAAAGCTGGAGTGGAGGGGAACTTTTTCAGCCCCCACAGAGATCAAAGAGCCAGCTGGGCCTGGGGTTGCAGGGCTGGGCAATTCCCAGGTGCAGGAGACTGGCAAGGTGTCAGTCATGTCTCCCTGCACATGCTCCTGCAGACGCTCAGCATATGACTTTGGGGCAGCTGGTGGCAGCTAAACCTTGGCCCGCACACCCCCTTCCTTGAGAAGCATGACGGAAGGGATTAAGTGGCTTGTAAGGTGACACGGGGTTGATCAGCTCTCAGTGGCATGGTGGGAGGGGAGATGCTGAAGTGGCTTTCCATCTCTGCTCCCAGTCTCCTGTCCAGTCACTACCCAAGCCCAGAAGTCTGTCCTCCTGCTGGAGGAACAGCAGCTCCTATATCTGTCACCCACTTTTCACACCTTACCTCTATGCCCTTTTCTCTCAATGGGGGAAAGATTTGTCCCTCCGATCTCTTCTCTATGTCCTAAGCAGTGACATTCCCAGTGGAGTGTCTCCAGGAGCTGGAGGTGCAGAAGATGAAAGGGGGCAAGTAGACGCTGTCCAAGCACAGATGAGACAATTTGATGGGATGGACTCTGCAGATCTCTGTCTCCTTCCTGTCCTCACAGACCTGTGGCAAGGCTTCAGCATTGCTCAGAAGACGAGGAATGAATTGCAGCACAAACCTGCTCCTGCATTCATCCCTGTGTTTGCTCCACTGCAGGGACACAGGAGCCAGACATATCCAACCAGCTCAGCTCCCACAAGCAGATTAACCATCGCACACCTCAGCACAGGGAGCTTCCCAAGGGCTTGAGGATGGATGTTGCCTGGCTGTTAGGGAGGGAAATCACTGAATGCAGCCCTGTGCTGAAGACGTGAGCTTCACTGATTTTGATCACCTCTTCCTCACCACAGGTCAGTTCTACCACAGTCATTTTCCCCCCACAAGGCACACAGAAACGCTGTGGGACCCTACCACCATCGGCAGACACCAAAGAAAGAGCTGTGCCACGTGGAGAGCTCTCCCTCCAAGCACAGGTGGTTCCAGCATCTCCCTGTAATCCCCCTGCTCTGCCCTCTCCTTCTTCCTGCCCTCAGCCAGCCCCCTCAACAGGCATTTCTGGATAACTCTTGTGCTCCACACTGGACCAACTCTTGTAACCCCCACTGCTGCTGCCAGACATAGGATGCCAGCACATGGGTCTTGCTGGCAGGGTCCTAACAGCCATAGGGAGCAGGATCAGCAGCTCCTGTCGTATTCCTGTATTATCACATGCACTGTCAGCTTTCTTATTCGCCTGCAGCCTTCCCACCCTCCAGTGACACCCAGACCTTGTGTAACACAGATTCCTCTCATAGGGAGGCACCAGAGAGCAGAGAATAAATTTGTAAGATTAGTTCATGTGGTCAGGGCTGCAGCTGAACAGATTTTTTTCCATCTAATTAGTTCACATCCCTGCAGCACCTAGAGACCCCACTGAGATCAGGCACCCTGCACCTAATCAGTGGGTCTTCAGAAGACATGCTGAGTTTTACAGGAAGAAGAAACACTTTTGATTGTCCAGTCTTCTCTGCTGGCTCAGGGGCAGTTGCTGAGCTTTCCTTTCCTATGGCAGGTGATGTCAGATCAGGTGTTGGAGCACAGAGCAAGGCATGGGGATACTGCTGGCATGGAGACTCTCTCTCATGGTCCCCATGAGCTTTGTTTCCCTGCTGTATCCCTCCAGTGTCCTTCCTGATCCAGAAGACTGCATGTCAGGCATGGCTGTGTCAGCAGTAGGGGGTCAAAAAGCAGGGGAGACGCTCGGTGCTCTGCACAGGTGTCCGGCTGCAGGGCAGGAGACAAGGCTGTACACATAATTCTCGAGGCATGACAGCGTGGCACTGCCCTGTGACAGGGATTTCCCTTCATTGTGAGAGCCCACTGGTGATGGCTTAATCCAAGAGAGGTGAAAAGGCTCATAACTGGCACTGGAAGTGGAAAAAACCCATCCTTAAGTGGCATCTCTAGTGGAAAATATGACATCTCTAGTGGAAAAAATCCAGGCCAGTTCCTCTGGAGAAGAAAGCTCAGAAAGTACGGCTCTGTCTAAATATATATCTCTCTCCGTGAGGGCCCCCAGCAGTCTCACGGCTGTCCTGAGGTGATGGAAGAGCCGGAGGCAGAGGGTGCAATACAGACCTGGCAACATTAGATGGAGCTTTGGGAAGGGGCCTGGGAAGAGTAGGAAACTATAACTAGATGTAAATTACATTTCGTGAGTTTGTTTAAATAAGGGATCCAGTTTAATCCCATCGACTGTTTGCTTAGTGTACAGCTGAAAATTAGCATCAACAATTTTATGAACACTAATAAATTTAAGCCATTACTCTCTCCATCTGCAGCTTCATTCATATAGTTTAAGAATCAAAGTGATTTCCCTGTAAATTTCTAAGCCTCAGTAATTCACTCCAAAGAATGTAAATAGAAAGAGCCTGAAGGCCCAGAGAGACAGTCTCACAAGCCCTCCCTCCCCTCCCTCCTCTTCTTACTCATGTCAGGTGAAGATGATGGGAGATGTCCAGTTTGGTGAGCGAATGTGGATACTACACTGCAGTCCCTGACTGCCCGCTGGTGTTATCCTGCGTCTGGACACAGAACACATCAGCTAGGGAAAGGGAGCCCTGCACACTGGGATGCTTGGTGTGGGTATAGCACCAATGCTCCGAGGCGACTGCGAGGAAATCAATCATCTTTTATTGTTCTTTGCTCCTCCGGTCGGGGTGGAACATTCCTCCTAAAGAGAAACTTGTTATCCTCCCCGGCAGCGTCCCTGCCGAATTCCTGGCATCAGCGGCTATAAATAACCCCCTGTAGATGAGAACAGCATGTGGGCAAGGCTCCCAGGGACTGCAGGCAGCACGGGCTCCGTCCTACGCACACACACTGGGCCCTGCCATCAAACCCCCAGGAGAGCTTTCCAGCCGGCTGGGGAGGTTGTTCCCCCATTCTTCACTTAAAAGCCAAGGCAAAAGAGGCAAAAGACTGCAAGGAAACCAGCTGGCTGGGAATTCTCACTCCAGGGTTTTGGGCTAGGCCTGTCCAGCTGGGACAGAGACAAAATTAGGATAAAGTTCTATATCTTTATGAGTTTTACAGTCTGAGGCCTTGAAATGTGGTTGGAATTAAGATTAGAAAGTCTTGCTTTTTTTCTGAGAATTGCAGAAATAGCCCATCCCCAAGTCACAATAAAACCCACCAACAGTCACAGCAGCCCCCTTCCCATCCCCAGAACTTTGTGGTCAGAAGCATGAACGATTATTTTTGTATGTGCCAATTTGAACACTGGCTTTCAGTCTCCAACATTTCATCAAACTATTTTACAGTGTAAATGTAAAAGCTGCTTTTAAGCAGAAAACATCTTCTTTTTCATTGTAGAGCCTGTAAAAATGTTTCCACTTTAAAAAAAAAAAAAAAAAAAAAGAAACATGTCTAAACCAGCCCATTGAACAGTTTAGCTTCAGCAAATTAAAAGATAAAAATTAATAAACCACTATTCTGCTTAGGCAAGGTGTCTATATTTTACAGCAAAGGAATTGGTGGATTACACAAAAGGTCTAGGACAGAGCAAGGGCAATTTGGAGGAAACTAGGGGTGGCAAACTAAAGTGCAATGGATGCTGCACAAAGATATGGCAAGAAACAGCTTTGGAGGAGAAAATCCATGCTTGTAAATGAAAAACATTTGGCTACATAAGAACTGAAGCTCTGGGATTTGAACTGACATTGGGACTACCATTTTTAAATGCTTCTATAGCATCGAACACAATAAAGAGCTGGACAGAGCTCTGCAAAGTGCAGAAGTTTGCAAAATCCAGAGGGGAGAAAGAATGCTGAGAGTTCCAGATGTTCAACACTTAATTAGAAATGTCCATCTTGTTCCCTCTCTCCTTTCACTGATCTCAAAATTATCTGCAAAGGAAAGTCCTCAAGGAACACTCTTTTCAGATCAGATTAATTAATTGCATTTTAATGTCAAGGTTTAAAAGCATCATACCGCTAAAATGTTAAAATAAAAAAAGCTGTGTCTAAACACAGTAATTTTTGAACAAACAGAAGTGAGGTATTTAAACATTGACCAAATATTTCTTTTGTATTTTCTTTCAAATGAAAATCATGGTAAAATTAGATGCCACTCTGTCCTTTTCCTTAAAGTTCAGGGGACCAAACTGTCAGGAGGAAGAAGCGTTTTTTCAGTAGGCATAGAAATCATGTGTTTTAAAACATTATTTTATTACTCTTGTAAAGCTTTACTGACAAAAAATAATCTTATGTGGGTGTAAAACAATGTTTTTTTCTAAGGAGAAATAAACCATAACAGCCAGATAGTTGTCCCAAATAATTAACTAAGAAGTCTTCCAGTAATGGAAAACACCAAAAAACTTAACACTTGGGATGACACACATTGATTGGCTCATTTGACCTCAATCAGGGTGTTGCCTCGGTCTTTTCAAAAATTCAAGGGGAGAAGCAGGGAAGATATAAAAGGGAAGCACACCATGAAGCCCCTCTGCAAAGCTAGAGGAGGGATCCTCCTCACACCTGTTGGGTGGACAGACACCATCTTATCCAGTTTTTTCCTATTTTCCTACTAATATTCCCCAGGAGCCCCAGGAGTAAACAAGGCTTCAGACTGTCCCTAGAGAAGACCTTGGAAGTGCCTGTCTTGTTTAGGGTGACTCCTGGACATACATCTCTGTTCTGGAGGAGACAGGCGAGGCACAGCATCTGTCCCCATTCCTAGCAAGGCCATGGCAGTAAGCGAGGCACGGGGGCTTGGGTGGTATGAATCCAACCCAGATGCGCTCCCACCTGGCTGCAGAAGAAAAGCAGCTGTACTGCTTCAGTGCAGGATGTCCTTATCACTTCTGGAAAGGCGACGCTGAGAGAGCTCGGCTTGTTTAGCCCAGCATGACACCCGCTGAGAGGGGATCTGATAGCTGTCCATAAATACGTCAACAGGGCTAACAGCAGGGAAGAGCCACTGAAGCTAAAAGAGGACACTGGCACTGGAGCAAACAGGGCTAAAGCAGAAGGAAAGAAAATGTAGGCTGGAAATTAGCAGCAGATTTGTAGCCAGCAAAGAGAGGCTGGAATAGGCATCCCACAGGGCCAGAGTGGGCCAAAGTCAATGTTTGTGTAAGACAGAGCCTGCTCAGTCCATGAAGGAGCTGCTGTGCTGGATGTTCTCAAAGCATTATTCCCCAGCCCCAGCAATGTTTTATATGCAAGTCAGGTATGGCTGGTGAGAGGCGCATTTCTTTGGCTTGTCTCTCTCTCTCACTGGAGATGATGGCACTGGGAGTCCCCCTTTCTCAACCAGGTGGACCAGCTTCTCTACTGGGATGCGCTCCATCTTCCAGGCTCCAAAGGACAGATGAATGTTCAGTTTTCCACACAGGGTCCAACCCATCCAACCCATAACTTAGGCTGTGCCCATTCTCTGTGCTAGCAAGACCACAGTGACGCCATTTAGCACAGTTAAACTTGGGTTGACTGAGCCACAGCAACGTTATCCCTGCTGCCCTCCATGCCTCTGCTGGAGAGACCAGCCCTGGGATGGTCAGCAGACACTGACACTGACAGCATAACTCACTGCTGAAGATGAATTTGCAGATTCATGATTGGGGTGGTAGCAGTGAAGGTCATGCTCTCTTCTGCCCTTTCTGCTCCAAGAATAGCAACATCCAGCAGAAGGGCAGGGCAGCCAGCAAGGGACAGCCTGGGACAACCCAAGTGCTGCAGGCCAAGGTCAGAGATGTCGTAGCCCTCACCCTCTGACTGGGCCTAGCTCCAAAGCTGCCCCGTTGCAGCACAGCAGCTGAGTGGCTGGATATTTGCTCCCGAAGCGCCACAGCCTAAACCCTGTCTGCAGATTTCCCTCCGTGCTGAAGCAGTGGTGTCTAAAAGCTTGTGGTGGATCGGGATGGCTCTGGGCTGGACGCGTGATGTGTTCAGCTGTCCCGGCTGCAGAGGGCAGCAACATCTGGGAGAGCATGAGGGAATGGCTGCAGATTGATGTATCACACATGCCTCCCATTTGTGATGGGAGCTCGAATGCACCGTGCTGACGGAGCCTGAAGTGTTCGGGCTGCAGCCAGCCAGCTGGAGCCCAGGGACAGCAAACTGACAGGTTTCAGCCATCAGCTGGGCACAAGGAACCTGGATCTGGTCCAGTTTCTGTCCAGTCCCAGAGCTGGGATAACCAACAGCTCTGCTGGAGGCCCTGTGATGTCAGTGGCTCAGGCAGTGTTTGGGTCTCAAGGGGATTTGAAGTGGGCAGTGCAAGCTCAGCAGGTTTGCACTGGGTGACCTACTTTGCCCCAGGCTAGATGTGAACTGTGTGACTGGCCATGGAGCTCCTCCACTCCCTGCTATCCGCTTGGGCCAGGCTTCCCTTTTCTCC
The DNA here is from genome assembly GCF_000738735.6 of Corvus cornix cornix. Taxonomy (NCBI): domain Eukaryota; kingdom Metazoa; phylum Chordata; class Aves; order Passeriformes; family Corvidae; genus Corvus; species Corvus cornix. The sequence goes on from NC_046336.1 coordinate 13,213,482, forward strand.
TCCACGCCCAGTGCAGCTCGTGTTTTATGACAAATTGAATTTAGTTATGTGGTTCATTGACTCTGTGCCCTGGAATTCCCTCACCCCAAGTACCTCCTCCCTCCAGCATGTGCTGGGAATCTGCTCGGAAGCAAATCCCCTCTGATATTGGCTAATCCTTTTTGTCTCACTCCACACCACCATGAGCTGAGCTGATACCGCTCTCCCCTCAGGGGAGTAGACCCTTCCCCAGTGACCTGCTTAACAGAAACTGCTACAGCCTCTTGCAGTCAAATACATGCTCGGCCATGTGCTGTCCTCTCTTATCCGGGCAGTGGTACTGATTTCAGCTGATGGCAACTGGAACTGTAATTGGCATCCATAACACTCTTCTCCAAACAAGTTCCCAGGCAGCAGCAAACCTCGAAAGCTGACAGCAGTGCTTCCCCTGAGCCTGATGACTGCCACGAAGTTTAGATCCTTGTGCAAACATCTCTTGAAGTGAAAGCTACCTCTACACCTGCAGCAGCATCACCTTCCCAGGCACCTTGCCTGATGACAAATAGCTGTTTCAAGCAGGAACATGAGTAAGAGATGATGCCCAGTAGTTGTCTTTTCCCCAGCAAATGTTGTGACAGTGGCTCTGGGGCAGGCAGGGGAGGGACACAGCCCTGGTCCCTCTCCTGGTCCACTCTCCTGACGACAGTGTTGTGTAAATGTTGAAATATGACTCTTTTGTACTTCCAGTTATGAGAGGTGGGTATCCTGCTTCGATCTGTCTCTCTCATACACATTCATAACATTCAAATTTATAATGTAATCTTACTTGCCGTTCCATATTTATGAGAAGTTTTGATGGGTGTTTCTTTATGTGATAATATCAAGCAGAATGCTAACCCATTGCCTCAAACCACTGTAAAGTCGTTTTCTTACATAATTGACACCAGCATATTCTTTCATTATACAAGATTTAGCATGCATCTGCTCCACCATTGCACGGCAATAGATGACTTTTTCCAGAGTCTCCTATTATCAATTCAAATTAGCCCCATTTCCCGAAGCTACTGTATGGATTTTACAGTTGACAGTAAGGGAAAAACACAGGAGCATAATGACTCTATTAAATTATTCAGGCCTAGTTAAACCCAGTTCGGTCTGAACTGGAGAGCAAGGAAACAGGGAAGAGCAGGGAGACAGGCAAAAAAAAGCCCTTAACTCCACGCAACTCATTGGTTATAAAATGCAGCCACCTTTACAATGAGTTATAGAGTGCATCACCTGCAAGAAGCCTGGAAGTCCTTAATCAAAGAGAAAAGTCTGTCATACGACAGAACATTCATTTTAGTTAGGGTAATTGGGTTCAGGAAGGGGCTAAGAAGAAAAGTTTGGTGAAAAGATGGACATTTATCAACTTTTATCTTCTCCAAATTTTGGTCTTGCTTGCTTTTCTTTCCAAACTGTCTCATGGGGCTTCCTGCCCCATCTCAATGCTTTCCCTTCTGTAAGAACAGACAGCTGGACAAGGTGCTATTGGGTTTTGCCATCTGATTCCGTCCTAACCAAACTCACTGTCCTTTGTTCCCTTGTCAGACAGAGAGATACTTAGAGAAGGATGGACCTGTGACTTTGGAGAGGGAGATGCTGTGTGGGAATGCACAGGTGGCACTTGGCTGCTCATGAATGGATTACTGGAAAGAGAGAAATGGGACCAGGCGTTTTGACAAGAGCACACTTAAAAATGGAGGATAGATGTATCAGGCTTCCTGAGACATGGAAAAATAAGGTTCAGAGACTATTTAAAATACAGGTAGATGCCAAGTTCTGGAAAAGTTTTCTAGGGTCTCACACTAAAATGAATATGTTGGACATGATCAGCTGTAAATGGTAGGCAAACAAGCTCTTTCAGCCACCTTTCCTTCTCTCGGCAGCCCACTGCCTGGTCTTCTTGGCCAGTTGCACCTCCAGGTTTGGCTTTGTGCTGCAGAAACTTTGAACTCAGTGCAGACAAATGGAAAACAATGGTTTCAGGTGCAGTGATGTTCCTGCCACTTTGCCTGGATTATCAACAAGCCCCAGTGCTTATCTGTATCCTGTAGAGTCTGCACAGTGAGACGGTAACAATTTGTAGCTTGCTTGGTTATGCCTTTTAACAAACAGCACTAAGCCTACAGCACTCTGTTCCCAACCAGACCCTGCCACAGCATCAAGACTTTCATTCCATGAGCAAAACCTTGCTCTAACCCATGGTTGTGAAAGAATGCATGAGTGGTGGAGCAAAATCCCCCTGCATATTTTTTGCAGGAGGAGCAGGAATGAGGCAGAGATTGTTGGTTTTTTCTTTTTTTGGGGGGGAAGACAGAGGCAGAAAAGCAGCAGGGAAGAAGAAAAAAGCCAGAAGGAGCTTCCAGGAGGCATTCTAAATCCCTGTCTTGAGGTTGCAAAAGGCATAAATGACCTTCTCTCAGCTGCCCTCTCCTGCTTGGACATACTTTCCCAGGTTGAAAGTGGTGAGTCCAATACAGTGTAAAATTGTTGCCTGATAGATTGATATAATGCAGTTCTCTCACTGCTGGCGGTTTTATCTCACAGATTGTCTGCTTGGTCTTTTACAGAGTAAAGATTGTCCTTCAAATCCAAAGGCCTTGGATATAGTTCCTGCAAGAAGTGACACAGGGAAGTGATACTTCCTGTCCTGCAAAGAAAATCCCTTCCCCATTTTGTTGCAAACAAGTATTGTGGCAGCTCTGAAGTGTTTGCCAGCTCTAGAAAACCTAGCAGAGATTTTCTGCGGAACATGGTGTGCTAGCACCAACCACTGTGCTTGGTCCAGCAGCTGTGCTCTGTCAGCCCCCCCTAGTGCCTTACTGATAGTTGAGGCACAATGTATGGATTCCAGACTTGCAATGCCCTGGAATGTCTGGTGAGTGTAGGAACCAGATGTGAGCCGGCACCACCTTGAGACTCCTTGCCAATCCAAACTGCTCTCTATTAGCAGAAAGGAGCCTTTGGGATCAGGATGGAGAGCAGCTTTTCTCTGCCTTTTTCATCCATTGCTACTTGCTTCAGAAGCTGTTTCTTGCTGTCTCTACAACAGTGTGTCCCTGGGATCTCACTGACTCCTGGGGGTTGTTTTCACTTTTGCTTCATAGCTGCAGGTGATAAAGTCCAAAGAGAACACACCCTGGGGAAATGTGCCCAGTAAATTCCTGGTTGAATTGGAGAGGATCACTTAACAAAACAGGGAATTGAGTGAATGGCTGAAATCACAGGAACTGAAGAGTAGCCAGTGGAGTCAGACTGAGGACCCATGCCCCAAATTCCTGCTGTCCTCGTGCTCAGCAGATCCCAAAATGTTTTAGAGCCAATTCTGATGCTGCTGCCTGGTTTAACAGAGCCAGGCAGATCAGAAGAGACCCAGTAGCAGGGCTGGGGGTATAACCTTTCCAGCTACATGAGTACTGTAGCTGTTGGATGGCTTGGTGCTCTTAGAGCAATGGCTGGACTGGACTCCCCATGCTGCGAGTGGCGCAGAGTTTAGTCCAGCTGGCTGGGTGTGTGGGTCCACAGGTCCTGTTCTCCAGCTGCTCTTTAGTCTGTGGGGTTGCAGGGTGGGCTGCCCTGACCATCCCTTGTCTGGCTTCAGGGTGTGTGGGAGCCCAGCTTCAAATTCCCCCGCCCCGATCATGGCTGATCTTTACAGAGAATTTGCGTCGAAGGGCAAAGTCTCTGCATAGTTTAGTAGCAGCTGTTTTGCCTGATTTATTGGCTGTTGCAAAGGCCTGTGCAAATGTAGCAAAGTGGTCTATTATCACAAGATATATCCAGTGCCCCCGCCTTGCTGATGACTGATGCCCTGATCCAGCAGCTTATTTAACACCTGTTCAGTTTTAAGCACGTGGGCCAGCCCTTTGAAGTCCTCTGGGAGCAGTGGCAGAGCTCATGTGGTCATGGTTTGAGTGTGTGCTTCAATATCTGCATGAGTTGAGGTCCCAGTGGGGCTTAGCTTTGAAAACAGCAAGGGCCAGGACATAAACCAATCTCTGTGAAGACTTTTACCTACTTACAGGGTGCAGAGAGTTGGGTAGGATTAGGGTACACATGAACAGTGGCTCATCTCTTCGTGTCAGTGGGGACAGGGACATGGCTGCTCTCACAGATTGCAAAATCCCAGGAAAATGGGGTATGAAAATCCACAAAGGGGGGCTAGCACGGAGCAGGGAAGGTGAAGCAATCAGGTAAAACCCAAAATACCTTGCACAGGCCCCTGTCAAGAGTTTTTGTTCCTAGTGAATGAAAGTGAAGCAAAATCAAGAGTACCCATTGATTATTCTCACCTCCCTTTTCTAGAGGGAGTTTTCTGGATGTAGGGTTACTGTGTGATAGTGCTTTTGGAACCCAAATAGCCTCAGATAAGAACAAAGCCTGCTTTGAGCCCTCTACTTACAAAACATATGGAACTTTCTGGCCTGGCTGTGCCTGACATTTCTGTCTGCCTGACATCTAATTCCAAGGAAGTTTTTTGTGGATATTGGGAAACCACTTCATCCCTTCCCCAAACCCTCTAATGAGTAAAACCCCAAAATATCTCACCATGGTAAATACTCCAGAGGAGATAGTGATGGGACAGAAATAATCTGCAACATTTTGTTTTGTCATCCTGCATTCTTCATTTCAAAGGGGCAATTTCAATTTTAAAAATTGGTCAAAACTTTAAGAATGGCAGAAAAAGTTACAGGAGGTACAAGTTGTTAAAATGAGTTGGAGCCACAATGAGTCCTGGAGTCAGTGATAAAAAAAGCATGTTCTTGATGGGGAAATGAGAACAGCATGACCCTGTCACCCAACTGCAAAGTGGACTGCCATTTTCCAGCAATGATGCCTGATGTTATGACAGCTTTTAATTAAGCTCCCTGTTAATGATCTGGGAAGAGGTTGTTTCATTCCTGAAGCCTGTAGGTGGTGGTAAAGAAAGGAACAGACAGTGAAATGACACCAAAATATTTAGCACCCACTTTCATTCCCAGTGGGAGCTGGATGAAGCCCATGGGAACTCTGACCTGGCGTTTGAAACAGCAGATGAAGGTCAGCTTGGGAAAACACAGCTGATCTGCAAAGGGAAAAGTAACAGATGGGCCCCATCAGGTTTGTTCCAGCCCCAAACCTCAAATACCCATTGGTAGCTTGGTTTCTCACTGGGGGAAGGAATCCTGATCCATTTTCACCTGCTCCACTTTTCATGTGAGTTACCACCTCTTCCCTTATGAGATTAAAGGAAAACAGTCTGGCTTTCTTCAAAATGGAATAAGCAGAATGGAATGTTACTCTTTCTTTTTTCCAGTCTACATTGATTCAGCTGGTATTGGAACACAGGCACAGCCATGAGTAGCCAGTAAAGATGAGATTGTCATGGGAAAAGTGCTGATATGATTTGGGACTGAGCACAGATGCACAGAGGGAAGGATCGGCCTGGAAAACCCTGTAGCAGCTTTGCCTTTGGCCCAAGTAGAGTTCCAAGGGTCATTTCCAGGTCTATGACCCGAAAGCCATTGGCATGATTGGAAGACATTCAGAAAAGGCTATGAAAACAAGCAGAGGTGTAAAGGGAAAGATTTACAAGGAACTTTTGAAGGAGCTAACTGCAAGAGCTTAGGCTAATGATGACACACTGAGGACACGATGATAGCTTGCAAATATCTGAGGGGTATTAGCACTAGGAGCCTGTCCTGGGGGACTGGAAGGGTATAATTTAGAAGGACAGGCATCAAGGAAGGGAGGCAGAGAAGGAGCTTCAAGATAGCTTCCAGAGAACCAGGAGAATTAAGCAATCAGATGTGCCTTTCAGGCAATGGTTGGAAGCAACCTGGGACCTACGAACAGCCTGAACAAGGAGCTGGAATGTGTACTGGGGAGCACACCTGGCATGAGGGGCAAGACAGGGGCAAGCTCATGGGCTTTTCACATTGCTGGCCCATGTGATCCCTGGTGTGACAGGTTGGTGCATTGCTTTGAAGCAACAAAGTGCTGGGCACTAGAGGCAAGCATTTGTGGAAGTTCTGGGAGCCAGTACCAGCCGGCCATGGCTGGAAGCCAGTTGAATCCATGCCTTAGTCACACTCACACATCAACTGGGGTACATAGTCCAGGCCTTTGATGTCCCCTTTGCCGGTGCCCTCCACGCCTTCTGCATCTCTCCCAGAGCTCCCCAGCTCTGCCACTGCTGCTCAGGTTCAGGCACCAAGCTCAGGTGCTTTGCTCTCTCCTTTGCTCTCTCTGTATCCTCGGGCTCTGCCTGCATCCTTGGGCTCTCCCTGCAACCCACCTTTCCTCCTTGCCCCTTCTCAGGGACCTCTGCACATCCTCCATGTCATGAAATGCCTGACCTTTCCCACCTCTGTCATTTCAGCCCTCTGTCTTTCCAAGGCAAGGATTCCCAACAATCCTAAGTAGCACATTGGGGGATCTTTCAATTTTTTTTTTTTTTTTGATACTGAATATCCACTGGCAGCAGGCTCTGGAGAGCATGAGCACACTGAGCCACCTCCCTGCATGTCCCCATGTATCCTAGCAGTGTCAGATACAAGGTCACCTCTGGAGACGGGGTGCCATGTGGCACAGAGATGTGCCAGCCCTGTCAGCTGATGCAAACACTGCTCCTGCTCCAAGTGAGCAGTGCCAGCCACAGAAGAAGAGAGGGAATGGAGGAACAGGGGAAGACTGATTGCAGGGCCTGACCTTACATTTGGCTCTCCCAGAAACTCTGCCAAGGTTGCCTCCATATGCTTTCTCTGTGAGCCCTGTCTCTCCCCCTGCATCCCTCCCAGGCAGGATGAGGCCTCAGAGACAGGAGCCCCTCAGTCACATCTTGCTCCCATCCATATACAGCTGGGCTGACAGGTCCTGCTTCTTGCAAAAACCCCTCAGCATGTCTTTGAACAGAGACACTCTTCCTCTGGAGCAGGAACCCCTTAGAGATGGGGATAGGGTGGGCCATGCCCAGGGGAGCAGTGCTGCAAATGACATGTCACAGAGGTGGTGTGGGGAGCGTGACAGATCACCCAGTGTCTCTGCTGCTGGACAACCAAAGAATTGCTCCAACTGGTTGGATTTATCCAAAAGTGACATGCATGTGGGCTGGGGGCAGGGAGAGGGGGCTGGCGAGGGACTCTCCTTATGGTAACAGCTGGGACCAGACCTAAATATGATTAATTAACATTGTGAAAAAAAGAAAGATCAAGACTGAAAGAGAGCAAGAGAACAGGGAAATGAAAACCCAAGTCACAGGCAAAATTAAGATTTATGGACCCAGAAGGATGAGGAGACTGGGGATGGGGAAGAACAAGGAGGGAAGGAGAAAGAGTGCCAAGAAGGTAGATTACATTTTAATGCTTCTTCATGCTCAAAAATTACAAGAAGGGGCTGAGTGTTGTTCCCCGGGATGGGGACTGCTGGAGCTTGGTTGGGCAGGAGTGGAGAGGTGGGGGGTGCAGGCTTGCTATACTTTTGGAGGGGGGGACATGTCCTGAGTGAAATGCCACCGAAGGAATGTGTAGGCATGATTTACAGCCCACAGGACAGCCTGCCCGGCTGCACTGTGCCAGTGCTTGTTTGGCTTGCAGGACTTGATGGGATCCTGAACGATGTGGGACAAGGGGGGCGGCTGTCTCCATCCCCGCAGCTCTACCCACCCCACAAATGTCTCCTCAGAAAGGCAAGGGGGCGAGATCAAAGGGCCACAGCAAGGTGCCCACCACCACCCAAAGATCTGGCTAGACCATGCCAGGTCTGAAACTGAGAGGGAACAGGAGGTGGGGCAGGTGACCCACTTTGGATGAAATAGGAGCCATCTGGGACCTCTTCCCAAAACCGCTGACCAGTCCAGCACTGCTCTACCCCCGTCAACTCAGCTGTAATTTATGGAATGGAGGGTACATGATCCCAAACAGCCCTTTCACATCTCTGTTTAAGAGCTGTCTTGTACCAGCTAGAGTTGTGACATAGCATTGACATTTTCCTTCTGCCTCTCCAAGTTTGTGTGCAACTGCCAATGGCTTCAATTTTCCTCTTTTGTTTTCTTCCTGTGGATGAGTGGCTGGAAGCAACCTGTCCTCCCTCTCTTCCAGAATCAACTTTCAAAGCCAGATTTTGTAAAATGTTCTTGGCTTTCCAAAAACTGGGAAAAAATCCCTAGTTGTAATTTTTTTTATTTTGCCTTGCTAAGACCCAAATTGGACACAAGGGCTTTGCAGAATAATAAACAAAACAATAACTAGGGGAGTTCTACTGAAGTGAAAAGTTTCTGCGAAGGGTTTGGTCTGCTTTAAAAAATGTTTTGTCCAAAAATATTTCATCACCTAGCTCCATCAGCATTTGCTGCAGACAAGCAGAGCTCTTGAGCAGGGTTATCCTTTGCCCTTCCCTGCTAAATCATCAGCGTCACCAGTTCTGTTGTCTCTCATCTCACAAGGAAAATATGGCTATGACTCCACTGCCTGCCCAAATAACACCTTGTTGCTTTCCCCAAAACCACTCATAGAATGCAAAGCACTACCCTCCCAGGATCTCTGCGTGCCCTCTGACCAGTTGGCTCCTGCAGCAGGCAGCAGATGTGAAGTGTGGAGAGCCAAGGGGTTGAAATCTAGTAAAGAGGGAGATTGTTGCTGTCTTGTGCCCGTGGACTGTGTCCCTGGGTAACTCCAGCCATCCTGCTGACCAGTGAAGGAAAATAACCTTCACAACACAGAGGTCTACAGACTTTCCTGAAGGTGTGCAAATCACACGGCGTTTGGGAAACCTCCCTTTCCCGAAGTCCTGGAATGTTCATACCTGTTTCATAGAACCATGGAATGGTTTGAGTTGGAAGGGACCTTAAACTTCATCTAGTTCCAACCCCTGTGCCAAGGGCAGGGATGCCACCAACTAGACCAGGTTGCTCAAAGCCTCATCCAATCTGTCCTCGAACACTTCTAGGTGCAGAAGATCAGTGTGGGGGTCTTGGTGGCTGATCAGACTGCATGGTGTCACAGGTGGGACAGGGAAAATGCAGAGTCAGGAGTATCTGGTATCTGGCCCTGAAAGAAGGATGCTCTTGTGGGAAGGATGTTAATCCTGGCTACTTTGCTGCAGCGCTTCATACTGTGGAGAAAGGGATTGACAAGAAAAGCACCAAAAGAATGGCATCAAATTGATGTCAGAAAGTGGGGAAACTGTGGAATAAGTAAAAGTTGGGGGTGTTCGGTTTCACTACAGCAGATGGGAAAGTAAATTAATATAAGGAATTTGGGATTTTAGACCGGAACCTTGACTGGAGTTACCATCCATCTGGGCTGTCCTTCATCTATCCCTCCACCCAGGGATCTTCCCTGAACCACCCATTCATCCGTTTATCTTCCTCCCTGCAGTAATTGTTGGCACAAGGCATTGCACAGAGGAAACCAGCTGCAGAGCACAATGTCAATTTGTGTCGGTACTAATTCCCCAGGAATGATGCTCCATGGTCTTACAGGCTTCTGAGTTGCCCTCTACGCATTAGCCATTTGTGTGTAGCAGAACAACCACCTCAGCACTTCCATGGTGCAGGGCCTGCTCTGAGAGGAGCATTGCACCCAATCTGCTTCCCCTTATATCAGGGCACAGGGATGCAAGGAGGCTGGTGGTGAGGCCAGCAGGACCTGGAGCAAACAGAGAAGAGATGGAAGCAGAGAGGCAGGGTTTGGATGCAGGCTGCTAGGAGATACCCAGTGGGGAGAGCTGAGGACAGGAGAAACAGGGGCTATTTGCAGGAAAATAAGCAAGAGAGAGAGGAGCAGAGTCAGCAGCTGCAGTGCTGGGAGCAGAGGGAGTTGTGCTGTGCACAGGTGTCTTGAAGGGGTCCTCCAGGGAAAGATTGAGCTGAGAGAGGTAACAAGAGAAGCAACAAGACCTGGTGCCCATATCCCTTGGAATGGGTGGTGGCAGCTCCCCAGCCTGGCAGGCTGCTCTGTCTCACGCTGTTCCACAGCCCCACCAGCGTTTTTCCAGTTGTGTTCTCTCTCCAGAGAAAACCCTGATTTCAGCAGGAAAATGGCTAGAGAGCACACTCCAAAGTGGTATGTTCATAGTAATCCACCCTTCATACCCCTGCAACTGCTGCGGCCGGCATGCTGAAAGTGAGCCACATGTCACATCCGCTAGGAATGAGGAAGACAGCATCCTGACCCAGGTGAATATCCCATTCCCGTGGCACTGGAAAGCTTCCCTGATGCTGTGTGCAGTTAGGGAGGGCAGAGGAGGAGCTGGGTAGGATCTGGTGGCCAGGACCATGGCAAAGACCAGTGAGAACACAGTGGATCTGTCCTTTGCTGTGAGAGGCTTTTTACTGCATTACCCAAGTGTGTCCCTGTGTTTCTGCAGCTTGGACTAGACTTGAAAGAAAGCTGAGTTGTTATTTATTTGAGGCAAATGTGAAACATCTCTGTCCCTTTTCTCTGGGATCTATCCTAAGATGCCTCTTGATGCATCTTAAATCTGACCCAAAATGCTTCACACTGATGAGCTTGGAAAAGGGACCAGGTGCTCTGAGCTCCTGATATGCTCTGTTTGGGCAAGTCACCAACAACCGTTTTTCTAGTGCTTTGGATCAAGGCACCTTTCTCTTCACTCCTCTCCCCTGCAGCACAGATCACATTGGGGTCAGCCTCACTGCTCCTGGTTGACAGGCTACATAAGCCAGGAGAGTTCTTTGGAAACCAAATCCTCCAGGATCTAGGGAACACATGCTGAGAGAAGCTGGAGGGTGGCCTACGTACTGGAGCCTGTGAAGCAAAGTTTCCCCTCTGGAAATATATATGCTGGTATGTTCTTCTCTGCTCTCAGCATCATCATGTGGCGGTAAGGTATAAACTCCTTGTGTCACCCCCATGTGCTCTGCTGTTCGCTTCCCCTGGAAGCCCCTTGAATTTTGTGTGGCAAGGCTGGGAGAAGACACAGCAGCTGCCTTTGCTATTTTGTACACTGTTTTCTCCTGTCCCTCAAATTCTTCTTCACATTCACTACTTCCCTGTTCTCTCCAGCTTTTCTACAAAGGAAAGCCTTTCCAGTCTCCCTGTTAGAGGCTCAGCCAGACATACCTAGGCAGGAAAAGCTGCAGTTTTCAGAATCCTTGTAGGGAAAAGAAATGGCTTAATGCTTAAATACCCTCCCTGCCATGTCGACACCTTCCTCCCCCCGACCTGGTGCATGTTGAGCGAGCAGCAGGGTACCCCAGGGAGCTCTGCTCCAGCTGCACGCTCATCAGCCATACGGGGAGCGCGCAGCAGTGCTTCGCCACTAACGCTCGCTGTGTTTAATCACACATCTGTGGATTCAAACAGACTTAGCCAGCATGGGAAGGGATGCACCAGGTAGCAGCAGGTGACAGAAGTTGCTGATTCTGGTTAAACTGTGAAAAACTGATAAGCTAGGGACAGGAAAGAGGCAGTGCCATGGGAAGCAGGGAGCTACGGGCATCCCGGCCTAGGCAGGTGGGGTAACAAAACATCTGTGTGTGTGCGTGCACACCCACGTTCATATGGGAATATCCCAATGTTTGTACCACTTTGGTCACTGTAGACCACAGACCAGGCTGCGCAGCCTGGGTCTGCCATGCTCCCACTACCTGGCTCACACATGGGTTGGCAGTGCCTGAGCATATGGATGATGTCTCCACACACAGAACAAACCCCACATAGGTTTGGGCTGAGATGTTTGTGAAGCAGTTAACACTGGCTGCAATGATCCCACGTGGGTGTGTTGGGACAACAGCATATTCCTGTGTGTGACAGAGCTCTGTGTGGGCGTTTGGCAGGAGGAGACCTTCAGTTTCATGTAGGTGTTTGCTGAGGTCTGTGTCTGTGAGATGTCATTTTCTTCATTTGTTTGCATGCACCAGCAAAAAAAAAATGAGCAGGGATGCCATGTCTCAAGCACTGGGAAATGAAGAAATGAAGTTTTTGGAGCTTGGGCTCCTGCTTCTTGCATGTATGTGTGTGTGCTTGTTCTCCCTAATGACAAGTGCATGTGTGCAGGGACTGTGTGTGTGCCTCACACACGTTCAACCAAATGCCTGCATGCAGGCTCCCTAGGAAGGAGGTGAGTAGGCTGTGGTCTCCAGCTGTTGGCCGTGGCAGAGCCCGCATGGCACAAAGGCAGCTCACAGCAGCCCCTCTCTCCTTGTGTCCCTGGCACAGCCTTTCCTGCAGCTAGGGAGGGGAGGAGATGTCAGCCTGGTGGCAGACCCAGGCACAGCTGGCACTGCCATGCCCAGTGATGAGGAGCTGGGCATGGGGACCTGATGCTGCAGCTCACGAGCAGCTATTTAGGCAGTTCCCACGAGCCATCAGCACAGGCAGTCACAGGGTACTCCAGGCTGCATTTTACCCCAGGGATGCTCCCTGGCTGCCTGTACCCATGGTCTGACCTTCACTCTGCCTCTGCTGTCCCTGTCCCTAGTTCCACAGTGCCCTGCAGCCTCCTCTCCTCCTGCTTTCAAGCCCAGCTGGCAGCCTTCATGCTCTCCCATTTCTGAATGTCTCCAGCCAGCCGCTTGCTGCCTCCTGCCCATCCCAGCTCACCTTCCTTTGGTCCTCGCCTACCCCGTGTCCGATACACGGGGCGTCCTGGCTGGCAGCCACACCATGACGGCTGGTGGAGGGGACAGGTGGGGTCACAGGCAGTCTCTGCTCTGCAGCATGGCACATTTTGGAGCTGCATTTGACTCCCTCAGTGGGAGGGAGGCGGACGAGGTAATGGCTGCTCTTTCGGGAACATGAGCATCCATCTGGTGTGCTGAGGGCACGGGGGGTTTGGCACCCAGGAGCTGGCTCTGCCACCACGTGTCATGGAAGGGCCAGGTCTGAGCTCTGCCTGGAATGGAAAACTTGTCCTTCCCTCTGACCTTGGTGCTGAGCAGGCCCTGTGGAGCAACTGCATCCCTCAGTCCCTCTGCTCTGCAGCAGCTCTCCACACAGGCCGGGCACAATCCAGACTTTTCCTGTCTCCTCCCAGGCTGTGTCATGCTCTGAACTGTGAGAGTAATCTGGCAGACACTGCTCTGGGCACCGCACCTTGTACCATTTCCATCAGTGCAAAATGTGAGTGGAAGAGCATTTCATACACGAGGTGTGTTTGCAAGTGATTGTATGGCACATCAAAGCGTGAGGAATCTAGAGAGGCACAGGAAATTCCCACCACAGTGCTGCAGGTCCTCATGGGGGTTTGAAAAGAAAATGCAACAGCGAGATGGGAGGCACACAGCTGAGCTGACTAAGAAGGCTCTCCAGTGGGAGTGGAGCACGTTTAGGCTTGCTATAAACCCTATTGAAAGAAAGAAGAGGATTTAGCATATTTCTCTGCTCTTCCCACTTCTCCAATATCTGCCTCACTTTACCTCTGCAACACTGGCTATATTTATTTCCCTCTTTTGTTGTTTAATAGCTCGCCTTCTGTTTCCCTCAAACTTTGATTTTTGTTATTCTCTCAAACTGTACCCAGAAACACAAGGTGAATGCACCCCTTGGATGCCAACACATCTGTGCAGATGCAGGAGCCTGCTGAAAAGTGTGTCCTTGGGAGGAGAACTCAGGGACACCGGGATGCCAGTATAACCTCAGTGTTACTGCTGACAGATGCACAGTTCATAGACTGTGTTTTTAATGTATGTCACTTTGGGATCTGAAGACTCAAGCTGGTGACTGGAAGTCGCCTTGTGCTGCAGTATCAGGGCGCTTGCCTGAGTCCCAAGCAGAGCAGCAACCTTCCACCCCTGGATCTCCTCTCTGTGACTGCCTGGGGGAAGCTGGTGATCATGGAATGTCCTTATCCCACAGGATGTTTCCCAAGTGCTGCTGTATGATGGATAGCAGCTCCTGGACTGAAACATGCTCTTGGGCTTAAAGGATCTCCAGGATGCCGGGGGCAGGATGAGACCAGGACCTACAGCAGTCAGATATGAGTGACAGGGTTGGCAGAAGCAGAGTGAGGTTGGAGGGTTTTGAGCATCACCCTTTTCTTTGCATAGATTTATTTTGAAAGGATTCGCCTACATTCCCACTACCTGCTTCTGCACAGAAACTCAGCACCGTCCCAGCTGTAGAGCTGAAGCTGGAGTTTGGAGTAGGAAGGTCCAAGGCTTCTCCTTCATCCAAGAAGTCTTTGGGGTACAAGGGGGAAAGTTGGCTAATGGATGGGACATGCAGAGCCCACAGGTTGTCACGCTGACTCTCCATCTCACAGAAATACCAGAGGCATCAATAACTCACATCCCCAAAGCCCTTGCAGCCCACCGCAGCCTGCAAACAGCACCACGACATTTACATTGATCCCCTCCTCTCGCTGCTCTGCACCCTCCATCACTCTGCATCCCCAAAACTGAAACCGGGGCTCGGTTTTCCCGGCATCACGAGCAACCAGCGCTATGAGACTGACTCACAGGCAAACGCACCCGGGTGCTCACACCCACTGCCCCATCTCATCCCATCACTGCCCCCAGCCCGCTCCCAGCTCGGCAGCAGCCCACGCCGCCGGGAGCGCGCTGGGCAGCACAAACCATCTCTGCCCGCGGCCCCGCACGGCGGGAGCCCCCACGCCTGCTCAGCAGTCCCGGCTGCTCTTAGTTTCTCCCTACTGAAGAATTATGTAGCATGAAGAAGCAGGCTCCACCATCTTGAACTGGCAGTGAACTTTGCTTTCTACATATAAATACAGATAGCAATCACACCCCAATCAGCACACAAGCTTCAGGGCATCATCACGGCAACTCTAACTTTCCCATTACGATAATGTGATTTTCACTCAGTCTATAATATCACCAGCCATGAATAAAACAACTGGCTTTTTCTCTCTTTCTCTCTCCCTTCCCTCTCTCCCCCCTCCCTCCCCTTCCCTTTCTCTCTCCCCCTCTCTCGGATCACAGTCTTTGCATACTAATGACGGCTGAATAAGGCTTCCAGGGTGCGATCTCTGATGGATGGGGAAGTCAGGCTCTGGGTGGATCCTCGGTGCTCTCCAGTCCTCACACACACGGCTTCATCTCTCTTTCACCTGCTGGGTATGTGGAACCCGACTGGACTGACAGACCTGGTTGGACAGACAGGCAGTCGCTGGCTTCTTGTCCCATCTGCATCATGCCCCTAGAGTGGGGCAGGGACATGCTGCAGTTTGTGTGATTGGGTAGAGGGGACGTCCTGGTCCCTGAAGCCTACCAGCCCCTGCCCGGCTCCCTGGAGCCTCTCCATCTCAGCTCGAATGCTCTGGTGTGTGGGAAATGTGTCAAGCCGGGATTAATCCTGCCCCAGGGCACCCTCACCCCTGCTGCTCAGCCAAGCTGTTTGTCTAACCCCGTTCAGGTCTGCTGTCCCTGAGGATGTATGGAGGCTAGATCAGAGAAGCAATCCGACTGAAAACAACCCTACCACAAAAAAAAGAAAAAAAAAAAAAAGAAAAAAAAAAAAAGTAATTCCCATAGGGATCAGGTACCTGCTCCAACCCACTACACAGAGAAGCACAGTTGCAGGGAATTGACTGGATTTTCCCACTGAGAGGCAACTTGCTGGATCAGACCCATCCTCTTCTGGTTCCCAACATGATTAACAGCTGCTGCAGAGGAGAAACCCCGTTTGCAGGCTTCTCAGGAATAACCCTGACCAGGAGTTCCTGCTCATTTCAGCAACTCCAAAATTGCAGCCTGATGAGTTTAAACCAGCCAGAAAGGGTTGGTGACTGATTTCGGTGATTTCTGGCAGACTGAGCATCACTGTGCATGTTCTGGTGCAACTGGGGTACCGCTGTCACTGTACTACACGCCCTGCTCTGCATTCAGCCCCAGCAAACATCCCATGCCTGCTCTGTATGCCTCCAGCTGATACTGGCACCCAGCTGTCTTAGGAACGGCATGGTAGGGAGCGCTCCCATATGCAGGGACTCAAACAAGATACGTCAGTTTGATTTTGTTTCCCATTCTCATTCCAGAAATTGTCATGTCAAGGCACAGAAACCCAGGAACAATTTTTCCCTTTCCCAGCTATGCTGATCCAAGATGCAAAGCCAAAGCTCAATTCCCTTGCATCCTCCCCACACTTGTTGTCTGCTTTCAAAGTTTTCAGAAGTCTCTAATTTGGGAGCAGTGGTAGAGCACTGTGAAGTTTTCTAACCCCAGACTATCTCAGAGACAAAAGCACTGTTCCTTTAACTCCTCTCCACCCAGTGCTTTGCTTAGGATTATTATCTCATGTGGATAATTAATTCTCTTGAGCACCAGCATCTGGCCCTGGGTGGGAGCTGTGCTGGAGAGAGCAGCAGAGCACAGGATTGAGTTATAAGGTGCTAGAACACCTGTTTGTGCCTTTTGTGTTCTTCCTCAAATCTATAAAGCAGGAGAGGGAAGGAGATAGGGTCCCTGCTCTGCCCCAGAACGGTGCCCTGTGGGCAAGCTGCATTGTGGAAGGGACTGGTTCTCCTTTTTGCAAGATAAAGAGATGTATTGAGTACTAATTGTTCAAGTAGTTGTTGAAACATCGGTGTTCCTCATGAGCACTCCTTGCTGTGTCAGGAGAGTTGCAGAGCGAGTGTTGATTTACTGGGGCCCTCCAAAGGCTGAAGAAGCAATAAAAGGTATTAGAAGCAGAAATGGGATAGGGTGGCGCCTAGGCTTTGCAGTGGCTGAAATTGTGGATGTTAGGCGTGTACTTGCAAGTTTTGAGTGCTCAGAGGGGAAAAACAGGCAAGAAAACACAAAGGAGCAGCAACAGCCTGCATGGGGCAGATTGATGCTGTTGACCTGTGCCAATTCCTCGGTGGGCTGTGGCTGACCCGGCAGGACAATGCATGCAAAACCAGCCCTGCATGCCCTGAGCCTGAAAGCACATGGCCAGAGCTGCCACGTTCATGGCACTGCTGTGCAGCACTGCCACCGCTCCTGACTGCTTTTCTGGAGAGCCACACAAGGATGGAAGACTCGGTCCCTGCAGCTTGTCTCTGGAACTGGATAAGCAGGGAAGATGCATATTACAGACACTTGGATCCTGGTTAATATGTGCCATGGGGTGGCAGACAGGACACCTCTCAAAATGAAAGACTGAGACAGGCTACCTGTTCACTCCTGCCTGTGAGCACTCCCGACTTGTAAGTGTCCTTATATAAATCAAGCTTCCTTCCCAGCTGATGGCTGTCCTTGCAGTATAAGTGGTTTTGGGGATAGCTCTGTCTCTGCCATCTCGCAGATGTGATATAGGCTGATTCAGAAACTGTAATGGGTCCTGCTGCAAGCAGCCTGGAAGGTGCCCTCTGCAGATGAGAAAAGTCTGCTGGAGTGGTGTAGCCCAGAAACCTATGCTGGCATCAACTGCATGTCCTTTCCCCACCCCCAGCAGTAGTCTGGGATAAGGGATGCTTTGGAGTTTCAGAGCCAGGGAGGGATGAGTCCTCATCTTTGCAGCTGCTTTTGCTTCTCTAGCTGGAAAAGTCTCCCTTGCCATCCCTGACATAAAGAGAAGAGCAGAGGTGCTCCAAAAATTAGTTGGCACCTGTGCCCACTGATGCCCGCACAGGGCTCAGCCCGCACAGCCGGGTATGAGTTCCCTGGTGGGTGACAGAGCTGGCTGAAATGGATGGGGCTGTAATGGAGGTACCTGCCGGCAGGGCTACCTGGGAGACGCTCTTATCTGTCATCTGATTTATCCAGGTTAAAAGGCTGCAATCAGTCACCAAGGTAGATTCATTCCCCAGTAAATAGTGCCCGAGGGCTTCCAGGACCTATTTTACTGCTAAGCACTCTCTTTCCAATGCTTGAATACCTTTGTTCCCGATGGAGCTGTTGCTGGCTGATATATATATGATATGGGGAGTCCCGGTGACTTTTTTATTTTTGCTCTGTACAGCTCCTGGCCTTGTCTCGGCTGCGTTGGGCTGCACGATGAATTATCTGTCCAAGGCTTTCTTGCGTCTGGGGGCAAATCCAGCCGAGACTGCTCTCAGCTGCTGGGAGAGCTGTCACTATGAATCAGCTCTGCCTGAAGCCTGGGCGATCGGCACAGCAAGAGGGGAGGTTTGGAGGGGAGGGAAGTCATGCTTGGAGTGCTGGTGGGCTGGCCCAGGTTTTGGGCTGGGGGCTGGGAAGGACCCACCTCTCCTGCCCTTGCTTCTGTTGCTGGGGCACTTTGTGACAGGGTGACAGAGCTGGGCTGAGGGACAGTCATATGCTGTGGTGCCCAAACATTTGCTTTCTCCAGTGACTTTTTCCTGCTGGATTTGCCTAGAGCCTGTCCCCTATTACAGGTGAGTCCTTTGGGTACCTCCAGGGTCAGGGAGGTTTCTCCAGCTGTGAAGAGCAGAGACTGACATTATTCAGACAGTGGTACCTGGACCCCAGTGATCCCCAGAAAAAGGACCCTCTCTGCCCTCTAGGGTTCAGCTGTCACCTCTCATGACATGTCACAAAACCAATCTGATTTCTTCTGAGCACTGAGGTCCCCTGGCCTGGCCCTGCTCTTTGGGGGCATGTTTGTTTGACTTGGTGGTGGAGAAGAGGAAATCTCTATCAAGAAGGCTATGGACACAATAGCAGTTTCTATCCTCATTTTAATTTTTTACTTCTTCTTTTCATCCTGGTTCAGCCCAACAACAGATCCCTGAACTGCTGGCAAGGGGCTGCTGTCCCCATCCAAGCTCCAGGTGCTACCTGCCTCCCCATCCCAAAGGACAGAGGAAAGGCTGCATCCTGCCCCCTCCTTTGGGGAGAGCTCGGGAGCCCTTGTCTACTACGCCTTGTTCTTATGTACCTTCAAGCACTTGTCCTGCAAACGTTTGAGGTTTGACTGCTTTTATTCCTTTTCCTGTCTTTGACAAACCTCTTATGTAGTTTATCATCCCAAATCGGTTTGTTAACTTCCTCCTGCTCTTCCCCTCCCACTCCTCCTCCCACTAATTAGAGTGAAGGACTAATGGAGTATTACTGTGAGGGACTAGGCAAGCTTCCCAAAGAGCTTACCTAAGAGGAGAGCACTTTGACTAATAGATGTGCATTAAGGCTGTGCATCCTCTTGTCCTGAGAGTGGGAGGAGGGGGCCAAGAGTACAGAGCAGAGCTCCAGACATTGGTATCATTGGCTCTCTCCAGATATCCCGATACGTACAGTTGGACCATTTCTGCTCTCAGATTCACCCTTAGGGATGGGTTTTGGGTCTAACTTGCCCTTTGGTAGCACCCCAGCCAGGTGGATTTGACTCACAGTAGGTGCAACATGGTCCTTTGCCAGTTACAGATACCAGCTTTCCTGCTTGGGCAGAAGAGGACTTTTTCCCCATGCTGTGTTTGTACAGCACCCAGCACAGGAGGGCTCCTTCAGTCCCCATGGGGATCTTGTGAAGTGCCTGCACCAGTACTTGGAGTATTGGATCACCCAAAGCTGCCCTGAGACAAGACACTGGGACAGCCAGAAGGAGAGCAGAAGGCATCTGCCAGGAGGTACAGAGCACTTCAGGAGCTGCTGTGTACCTGGACTTTCCATTCATTAATGTCATGAGAGTTTTTTTTCTGCTGGTCATCTGGCTTTGAAGCCTCCTATGCATTTTCCAGGGGCCATACCCAGCACTGGAGGAGGGTTTGAAGTTGGAGCTATGCAGAACCACACAACCTGAACTTTGGGTATGCACTGGGATGATAGGCAGTGATGATCAGTATGTGTCTCTATCCTTGCCCCTGCAATTTGGTTTCTGAACCTATGCTAGGGTGCAGAACCAATTGGATCAGCCTGGTGACCATCACCAACGTCATCTGCAACCTTCAAGTGTTTTGTAGCTCAATCCTCTGGACCCCTGGAGGGAATCACATTGACATTTAAACATTGTAAATGGCAGCAGTGCTCAAAGGCACCAGGAGAAAGGTCAAGTGCTTCAGTAAGAGGTGGGCAGGTGTGGGTCTTCACATGGGTGTTTGCTGGTTAAGTGTCTGGAGACATTTAATCTTGGGAGAGAGGTAACAAAGGCAGCTGGATGCAAACCAGGGGTGGGCAGGGTGGATGGGAGAGGACATAAAAATGGCAAGGAGTGAGCTGTGGCTGTCATGGGCCTTTGGGGAGGGAGCAAGTATTTCCAGAAGCTAGGTTTGGAGAAGTAAAGCCATGATGTTTATGAAATGTGGGTGCCCGGGTTCTGCAGACTCCTGATGACTGGGTCTGGCAATAGCATCAGGGTACAGCTTACAGCATGTTTCTGAGACCCCTTGTTTCACCAGGGAAGGTGCAACTTGCTAAGTGGATACAGGATGTGCATGCGGCCAGCCCTACCTTTGTTTCGCTTGGGGTCTCCAGGTGTCCCAGATTTCTCTCTGTCACTTCTTACTGGGAGCCACCCTCAGGGTATCTGACCTCTCAGCAATCTCACCTAGGTAAGTGTTGGCTCCATGGAAAGCTCTTGTGTGTTCCTGGCTTTGCTCCCTGATTAGCAGCAGCAGGATAACAGGAGAGATGTACTGATAAACGCAGGACAGGTTCGACTTGTCCAGCTTCACTCCCTATAGTCAGCACCTGCTGAGTCACCCAGACTCCTGACATTCTTCATCAGGAGGCTTCAGGAGGAAACTCGGCCAAACTGAGCCTGAGCACCTGGAGCCTATGGGCAGTGACAGAAATGGCTCTATGCATCTCATTCACCTCCTCTTATGCTGGGCAAGGGCATGAAACTTGAAAGTGCAGACGCTGATATGAGAACTGAGTTTGGCCCAGCTGGATTGCAGTTTGTGTCACTGGCTCTCGGGCTCCGGGCTTTCAAGCACTGGTACCTGACACAGTGTGTGCTGGGAGAAAGAAGAATCCACCATAGCAAGAAGAGCGTTCTCAGGACAACTGCCTATGTGAATGTAAAGATGAGGGGGAGGGATAAAACACCTTTCTGATACAGGGAGGGGGATGGTCATCATCCTGGCCACACCCATGGAAGGGGAACCTTCAATCTATTTATGTGAGCACGGGGGAGGAGGCATATCAGAGGTCCCCATGAGCTAGACACCACTCCCTCCCTGCCCCAGTGAAGGCACAATGACTGGCCACAGAGCAGGGTCACTCGGTAGTGCTCCCATCAGGGAAGAAGCCTTCCTGTGCCCTGGCAAACCCCTAGTGAAAGACAATCAGGCTCGCTGTCACCAAGCTAATTCCGACGGCATAAAAGCAGTAATGAAATTCACGGCAGGATTAGCCTCTCCATCCAATGGGCCGGCGCCACAGTGACATATCGTGCTTCTTGCCCGAATGTAACACACCATCTAATTTACGTCGTGTAGCGAGCGGGAATGAAATGTTCATAAAGAATTGCTGAATCTTGTCACCTTAACTGCGGCCCCGGGCTCTGAGGCATCTGTCAGGGAGAGGAGAGTGGAGAAGGAGGCTCCTGCCTTGCAAAGCTGCGACCAGGGCTTTGGGAAAGGGGAGATGGCTGCATTAATCTTCTGGGTCTGTGCAGTGGAGATGTAGCACGTGGGGATGAGGACTCCAGGCTGGAGGAGGGGGGCTGTAGAGCTCCCTTACATGTGCCTGCTATACTGAGTGGTGCCAGCAACAAGAAAGGGGCTGTTAGAGCTTCCCCACCCAGAGAACTGCATGCCTGGGATGCATGAAAAAGGACCTGTGGTGGCATGGAAATAAGGGGCAGCATCCTTGGAGATATACGTGCTCACAGCAGAACACAAGTTCCCAAATTCCATGTTGGGTCCCACGTGCAGTTGCACACTGGTCAGCAACTGCAGGTGTCCACCTGTGTCGGGAAGCACATACACAACCCTTCTGCTGTGGCTTGGCAGCCCCATTCCCCCCTCCCCTCCCCAAATGTTTATTTGCAGTTAATTTTCATGGATTCTAATGGCTCAGATCCTGCTAGGGGGGATCGTGCCTGCCTCTTCAGTCAGAAAGTTTGCAGAAAAAAATAGCCCTTTCCTGTTGTGTTTGGAGTAATAGCGTCTTGGTGTCCAGAGGGGAGTTGGCAAGGAAACAGGGAAGTTTATTAAGGGTAAGAGATTGAATTCCACTGGGTTTAATTGGAAGTGCTTGAGCAAACAGGGGAGGGAGCCGTCCAGTCCAGCTCTCTGGGAACAGCAGGACTGGCCCCAGGTTTCATGCCTATGGAGCTGAGTTGTCCCAGGGCCACCTTATCCTCTTGACTGCTGGGGAAGCTGCTGGGTCTGGCTTGTTTTCTTCCTTGGGGTCATTTGTGCACCTCAACCTTGGCTTCCTACTCCATCAGCTGCTAGGATCCTACATGGGATCTGGAAATGCTGGGTCAGGAGGGATGCAGCTCTGAAGTGTCTGGGAAGATGCAGTATTCGGGTCTGTATTTTCCTTTGGAAGTTAGTTCAGGGCACAAAGTGTATGGGCGAGGTATAGGTCCTGTCCCTCCCATGCTGCCCAGTCCTCTCCCATGAAAATATAGCTTTTCTCCCTTGACAGGGACAGCACAGCTCCCAGCTGGGACTCAGCAGCAGCTGGCTGGGGTGCAGGTACTGGGTATGCAATTTGCAACTGAGATTTGGATGTTTTGGAAGAGTCACCTAAACTTAAGAGGCCTGCTTTGCTTTCCCATTTTAAGGCCAAAATGGTGAAAATCCACTTTTGGATCCTAATCCCCACACCATCCTTCAGGGCACAGAAAAGTCTCCAAGTCAGATTGCCATGGATGAAAACATCTGCCTGCCTTGGGCTGGTCTGGATGCTGCCTGCAGAATGAGCTGCAGCACCTGTGTGCCTACCCTGCACTGATAATCATAGGTATGCAAAGCAGGATGGAAATGTGCCTTTGTGGCTGCAAAAGGAGCTGAGTGCCAAAATTCTGATTCCCTCCTAGAAAAGCCTCTCCTTCAAGACCTTCTCCCACACCACACTGAGTTGAAAGAGGCATCAAGTATTCTTGCAGCCGAAGGTAAATGGGGGCTCAGACATTTGTTTTGCCTTGAATTCAGCTGATCATTCTGCTCAAAAATTCAAAATTAAAGAACAATAAATAATTTATTACTTTATTTACTTTAATTCAATAAATTGCTTCCCGACAAATTAAGATACATTGCTTCAAATTAAATGTTTCATTAAATCTGAGATTAAACTTTTGGGGGCTGGGGAAAGTAAGACTTTTTAATTTGGCTGAAAACATGAAAACTGCCTTTTCCCATTGCTTTAATTGCAAACTCTAGAACCAAAGTGACACAAATTTTACAAAGTGCGGCTGTGCTGGTTTGGTCTCTGCTCCCACTCCTCTGGGAGACCAGTGGGTTTCTCTTTCTGACTCTCCTAGCATGACAGATGGCTGCAGACTTTCAGCTGCAAATCCAAACAGAGCATGTCTCTAATCCCAATCAAACCTCACACAAACGTCCTCTAATTGAAGCACTTTGTGTCTTCTAGACTTTGCAGGGTCTTGTTTCTCCATAATCTTGCTTCATGGGTGAAATTGCCATAGTGGCTGGCTCCAGCCACCCTCTATGCTCTTTGTTTCAAATACATGTTAGTCAAATATATATATATGTTAAATATATATTTATAAGTTAAATACATATGATGATTATAAATATATTTAACTTCCTTTTGGTTGATGTCCTGTGCTGGGACTCTCCAAGGTGGGATTTCAGCCATATGCTATTTCCCAGTCTCCATATACGGTCTTCACCTCTAATGAACAGGAGATAAAGCCTCATGTCTCTGTTTTCTGGTGGTTTCATAGATGCAGAGCTCTTCTACAGCTTTTCACCAGTATGATGGCCTAGCCATAGAGATGAATGGGACAGACAGACTTACAAATGTGGAAATATACGTAGACTGAAATGAAGGAGTTTGCTAGTTTCCTGGGCAGTGATCCTCTGTAGCATACCTAGCATGATTGAATCTGCTACAGAGAGGGATCTCTGGGGGCTGTCTGGCTGCTGGATGTTAGTACCAGATTTTGTAATTTATTAGGGACTGCTGGAGGGACTTTCAGCCAGTTCAGCACATGCCTCCCTAGGCACTCATGCACCTGTGCACCAATACAGCCACTGCAGAGCACCTCAGTGCTCTGTGACAAAGTCTGTGTTGCTCAGTTTAGGACAACCTGCACAAACACAGTTGCAGGAACAAATAATTACTAAAGGGCTCTTATTTTTCCCCCTCAGACTCTGCAAGCAGAGGCACTGTAGGTGCTATGAAACAGTGCTGGAGGAACAATCCCTCTCTTGTCTAACCCCTGGTTGGAAGGCTTTGAATGACAGAAGAACTCAAAGTAGCTGCTTGTGACCGTGCCCTTTTTGGTGGCCTCTTCTCCCATGGCTGCAGGCTCACAGCTCTGGGTACTTCATTGCAATGGTATCTGCTGCAGGTTTGGAAAACTGGGACCATGGTTGTCTTTCACAGGAAGGTTAGAGCAGCAAAAGGAGTGTTTGAGATACTGGGTGATGGAGGGAGAAGGCCTTGTGATGCCTACTCTGGGCTGCTCTGAAGAGGGTTGGTAGGAACCAGGGCAGAGACAAGGCTGTGTGCTTCACTTCCTTTTGGGTTTAAAAGGTTTTCCTAGAGGGAAATCTTTCCTGTGAGGGCCCTTTTGCTTTCAAGAGAGGTGTCCCTCTAGGGAGTATGTTCAAGGGCTGGGAAAATCTCCTTTTCTGAGTTGTCCTTCAGGCACCAAATGGCAGGGAAATGCCCCATGAGGAACAGGGTGCACATGAATGAGGGGGTTAGCTCTGCAGGCAGGATCCCAAACTCCTCCTCTGAGCAGTGAATAATGCTGGAGAAGCAACCTCTAAGAACTGCATGTCTGTCAGCTCCTGGAATCCAGGTCACTCTTGGACTAGTTGTGTCCAAGGCAGGGGGCAGTTGCTTTTGGATCCATGAATTGTAATGTCCCTCTGAGATATGGGGAAAGGCACAGTCACTGCAGCAAGGGGGCTTTTGCCAGGAAAAGTCTCTTATGTACTTACTATGTAAGCCAAGAGTATTTACAGGAGATCTTGCTGCCTGTAACTTAAAGCTTTAGCGAAACAAATTGGAATTGCCTTCTGGAGGCCATTGTTATAAATTATGGCCCCAACATCTGTCCACATCTGCAATGTCTAGACAACCCGTCTCGGCTAGAAGAGCGAGTGTGGGGGGTGCTGTGATCACAGTGGGGGGGGGAAGCAAAGGGTTTATGCTGGGGCTTGTGCCAAGCACCCTGGCTCACGCTACCCCTGTGCTTTTGAGCATGATGCTCAAAGCAGGGTCCATCCCAGCCCAGCCAGGAGGGACTTCAGGGGCGTCCAAGGCAGGAGGAGAAACATCTGCCTTCCCCCATTGCAGATTGATGCCAGCAACAAGCTTGGCCCTTGGAAGCCTTGACTGCTGTTGCCTCATTGATTGCATGTTGAAGGATGTGAGGGAAGGCAGCGCTTTCAGCCAGGCTTGTTCCTGGCTTTCCCTGGCCCCTGTGCAGCACTTGCCATATAGAGGCCAGGCCCGTCAGCTAAACGATTGTATTTTTTTTACAGTTCCTAGCGCAAACCTTCTCATTTATATGTAAAGTAGCCATTAGTCATAGCTCTGTTCCCTCACACTGCCTGATGTACAATCACATTTTGCAGTGGATGAATCTTTCCACACAGCTGCTCTGCTATGAATAATCCGTTGCTGGGCCCATAAATCAGAAAAAAATCATGCACCTCCTTTGCCTGATCCTTACACAAAGTCATATATTTTACATGAGGACAAACTAAATATTCATGAGGCTTTAAAAGGCTGTTCTGACTACAAGGTACTTGTTGGGGTTGTTTTTGTTCTGTCGGGCCAGGTTTGGTGGTTTGGGGTTGTTTTTTGTCCTTGTAAGAAGAAATCTTTCTTTCCCCTTTGGCACCCTTCAGACACTGAACTCCCAGCAATGCTCCTCTGGACTCGTGTTTGCCGAAGGACTGATGAATTAGTCATTGCTGCTGTCTCAAGGACAGGCTGATGGAAGGTGCTGCAAACACCAAAGGACACATCCCAGGGGAGGTGGCCAGGCCTCAGAGAGTGAAGGAGCTGCTCTAAGGGTAAAGAGGCACTTCCAGGTCTGTGGTGGGGGCACCTGGCTGGCTGGGAGTCAGGGTGTGTGTTTCTGTGTGTGCCTCAGCCTGGTGCTCCACACCGGGGCCTCTGGCAAGACCATGGAGACTGGGAAGGCTGCTGACAGTGGCTATAGTCTCTGTTCAAGAATGTTGTCACCCTGATTTCTCTTAATCCATATTTTAAGCAAAGCACCTACAGAGTCTATGGAGAGGACTGGGACCAGGGCTTCAGTATCTTCTGCTTCCCAGTGGCCAAGTGAATCTGGTGGGGGAACCGCACCATGCAGCCACAGTGGTAAGATGGGAAACTGGGAAATGAGCTCAGGTTTAATCTGCTCAGGATCTCTGTAAGGATCCCAAACTCTCAGAATCTGGCCTGCCCAAGACTCTCTGCCTTCGCCATCCAGAGCCAGTGATAATGTTATTTGTGCAGGGAGGGTTCTCAACCCCCAGGAGGGTCAGGAGACCCTGACAAGTGTGAAGACAAGGTTTTCCACATTCTATTTACTGAATTAGCAGCTCCCAATAACTGAGAGGGACCAGTCTCATCCTTCCCTGCCCTGGTCCCACCTGCCCTTACAGTAGCTTTGCTATTTGTGGGGTCACAAAAAAAAGCCAGTTTGACTTGCCAGCAAAGAAATGTTTAGTTTATATATCCTGAGTATCATTTTCCTGCCACTGTAGTGAACTAAAACAGCTCACTGTGCTAGCAAACAGGTTTCGGAGCCAGCAGGGGGTGAGAGGAAGTAACATGTGGCTGCCAGAGACAGAAGAGAAGATGCAGCTCCCCTTTTCAGCAGCACAAGGGATGCAATCAGCTCAACCTCTAATGTTAATCTACAGCCCACACTATTGTGGTTTCTCTGCAGACAAGCCTTTCTCTCTGGTCATCCGCTCCATACGTGCAGCCTTGCACATCTCCTTATACCAGGTAATAAGTACTGTCCTGCTCAGTAACATAATTCATACTGTGCGGTCTTGGACTCTCTCCCTTTGCTCTTGCATGACTGAGTGTCCCTTTGTCCTAAAAAAGCCCCTTTGCCCACAAGCTGCAGGGAGCCATTCTGCCCTCAGTTTCCCCAGGCCACTGCACTCCAAGCCCCTTTAGCTGAGATGCCAGAGCCCTGTGTGAAACATGTCACCATCACAGATGAGCTGGGCTGGAGAGGCTGAGCTGAACCACTGGGATGTCTCTGGGTGCAGGGGTCCCTGTCACCTTCTCACAAGCTCTTGTGCTATCAGAGGTTGCCTGTGTGCTTACGACTGTGAAACGCACCCCCAGTAACAGCTGCTGCCACTGCTGCTACCAAGTTCTTGCAGGACAAAGGGAACGACAAAAAATTCTTCTACCAGTGAACTCCCTTCTTTTCACTTCTCTTCCTTTTTGCTCCAGCTTGGAAAGAATGAAGCCAAGGCACTGCCAAAGTAGAGGAAAACAAGGCCAAGCACACACAGATGGTGACTCCACAAATTTAATTTAAAATCATCCTTTATTATTCAAAATATTAAAATTCAAGCAATAATGCCCAAAGGAACTGCACTGATTAAAGTTCCCTAATGTTTCATGGCCAAATCTTGCTGCTTCCACCAAGGGTCACTGGGACAAGAAGTGAAACCCCTCTGGAGTGCAGAGAAAGGTAGGGCTGTACCTGCTGTAGATGGCTTAACCAGTTACTTACTGACCCAATCAGCTTCACTTGAAGCAAAGCACCAGCTGTTCCTTACCCAATTAATGATTGCCACAGCAAATTAACATGGCGTTACACCAGGCGTGGATGTGGTCCGCAGAGTCCAGAATGCACAGAGCAATATGCTATTGCAAAAATGATCACAGTAATATCTTTACCGTTAGGTAGCATCCTTCATCTGGAAGGATGGTGAGGTCCCTGAGCACTATATGGCTCGTTTCATGCAACGTGCTCTGCAGTGAGGGGGTGGAGGGCAGGGAGGGGGGGGTATGGTTGCTGTTTCAAGGAAAAGTAAAGAGGAGCTGGTCAGGGCAGCTCTACTGTGGCAGAGACAGCACTGACTACACATGTCCAGTTCCTGCAGTCCAAACAAATAATTGTTTGGTTGGAAATCTGTTGAAATGTGCCTTCTGCCTGCCTTATGCACCACAGACCTTCCCAATGTTTCTTTGCCTGCTGTGTGATGGGACACCTTGATGGTCTCACAGCTTGGCGTGCTGGCCACAGAGGACATAGAAAGCTGGTGGGTGCAGAGCTGGCCATCCAGCTGCAGGGAGCATCCCACAGTGGGAAGGGGCCCCAAGTTTGGGCTGCAGATGCAGAGATCCAGGTGAGGTTCCCACAACAAGGTGTTGCTCCATGCTCAGCGCTGCTGGGCCAACTGCTGCTTCTCCGAGTCCTTCCCCAGTCACTCTGTGCTGTGGTTGAGGCTCTTGCCCTGTCCCTCTGCAGTGGTTCTGCATTGTGGGGTCCTGCTGGCAGGGTGTCAGAATAACCAAGCCATGATCTTCTACCACCAAGTTTAAGTCCAGCACCTAAACGCTCATTAGTTTTGGCCCCACATAGTTCAGGGACATTAATCCCCTATGAGTTACAGTCCAGACAGATCAATCAGCCTGGAGGGCTTTGGGACACTGCTGTCTAGAGCTGAAGCATTACACTTTCCAATTTTCCAACAATTAGGCCAGCATCAGATATTATTGACAAATAAACCATGCAATCAAAGCCCTGAGCCTGCCACGCTGCTACCAGGAGGATCCATTTACATCCCCAGCCAGCTGCAGGATGCCTGGAGGGAGGAGACTCGGGAGAGCCCTGCCTCAAGCACCAGCAGCCCCTGGTTGCCTTCAGTTCTGTTACAGGAGCCCTCCCTTTGTAATTACAGGATTCCCTCATTATAATTACTGTTATTTATATAATCGTGGTGAGTGTTTTCAGTGCTGTCAGCAGTCTGGAAAGTGCCCAGCCCCACTAGAGCCAAGCATTTCAGGCATTTCACTGTTAAGAGTCCGGCCTTAAAGTATGATGGCCAAGAGCATGGCTGGGCCAGGCCAAGAATGGCATCCTCTTGTCCTGGTGACAATGGCATCCTCTTGTCCTGGTGACATAGAAGCTTTATTTGGAAGATTTCTATGCCCTGGGATTGTAGAGGGAGAACATCAGGTTCTCTCTATCTCCTTCTCTTAGACCACTGCTCTGGGATCGTAGATCATGCCAGCACCACACCCTGCAAAGGCTGACATTCCCTGTCACCTCTGCTGGGTCACTGACTGCAGGAGACACTCCTGGCACTGGATCATGACGCACCACCTAGGTCATGTGTCCCTGGGAGGAATCCAGTAATGGGCATATTCTCTGCATCCTCTGTTTTGTCTCTGATCATCTTGTCTGAATATCTGGAGGAGATGGAATGTTTAGAGAAAATGAGGGAGGGGACTGGTACTCAGGAGATACCAGTTTTGTACCTGCTTGAAGCTCACTTTTGTTCCTTCGTCAAACACAGGAATGAAAAGAATGGGTTTGAGCTGCATATGGGCAAGCAAGTGCTGATGTCTGTGCCTGGCTTCTTTACATCTGAATAGGAAGAAATTCAGGGTATCTCAATTAAAATGCAGGGCCAAATATATAAATGCAGCAAGGAAAAGAACCTGAGTGTTTTACTAGATGACAAACCGGCTAGAAATCAGTGTTGTGTTTGCTGTAACGAAGTAAAAACTTATCAGGGTCTTATAGTTGGTATTAAAACCTCAGGAAGTAATTCTTCTCTGCTGCTCCATACGAGGTGGCTTCAGTTTTTGGGCACTGTGCAAAATGTAGGAAAACTGGAAAGAGATCAGACAAATTTAATAAACAAGAGGATTAGAAGCAATGGCTGCCACGTGAGCTGGTCTTGTAGGGTGTGCAAAAGAGGAACAGAGGGGATATGGTAAATATTCTCCAGTCTATGTGCAGTTGCTAGTCAAGGAGTGCTGATAAATTCTTTTTTCTCTTTGCTGCTTAGTACAGCAAAGAAAACTTGGTCCAATTTTCAGGGAAAATTTATCTAGAAGCATTATTAGAAAAAAAGGCACCAAAGCACCACGGGAGGCTTTTTATGCACAGGATGGCTTTGAACAAACATCTCTCAAGAATGATGTCAGCCTACTTGATCCATCCCAGTGATGCAAATTTTCCTGTTCCACATCCCATGTGGGCCTTCGGACTGGTGACTTCGAAGTCAATGGATAATTTTGGCACCCCCGCACGGAGGGGTGCGCCAGTGCACGGGGCTCCGTTTAGGTTTCCCAGCAACTGTCGGCTCGAACACCACAGTGCGGGAGCACGGAGCGCAACCGCAGCAAAGCGTGGGAGCAGCCGAGCCCTCCTGGGGGGATCATTTGAGAGCGCGGGGCCGTGACTCAGGAGCCAGCCGTACCTTCCACCCCAGTGAAGGTCTGGAGCTGGACGCCGCCCACAAGGCACCTGCGGGATGCGCCTCCTCATCTCCCTCCCTCGCCTGCCCACAGAGGCCGTGTCCATCCCATCCCTGCCCTCACCTCGCACCGTCACGGCCCCATGCTACTACAACTCCCGTCAGCCCCCTGCACAGACACAACGCATGTGCCAACCGGCTCCCAGCGTGCCCCCGGCTCCGACACCTGCCGGGACTTGTAGTTTTAATTGGCTTGTAGGGCCCTTGCCAGGGATGCGGCCGGGGACTCCATTTCCCGTGGGCCTCCGGAGCCGCGCATGCGCCGTGAGGGCAGCGGGGCGAGGTGGGGGGGGCGCGGGCAGCGCAGGTTCCCGTCTGCGCTCGCTGCGGCCTTCACTGAGCGGGGGGCGGCCCCGGCCCGGCCCCGCAGGACGATGGACCCGGCCGAGGCCGTCCTGCAGGAGAAGGCGCTCAAGTTCATGGTGAGGAGCCGCGGGGGTTGGCGGAGGCGGCGGGGGAGGGTGGGTACCTCTGTGTGTGGAGGGGCTGCGGTGGGGGGGCGAGATGGAGCGGGGGGCAGTGGGGAAGGGGACCCGGGCCTCGGGGCTGGGCCGGGCCGGGCCGGGGGGCGCCGGGCTGGCGGGCGGGGGAAGGTGGTGAGCGGGGCCCAGGGAGGGGGCGTCCTGCCTGCGGGGAGGGCAGCGAGCGGGGTCCCCAGATCCGGGAAAAGGGAGCATTGGGAAGAGAGGGAGGGGGCTGCAGGTGCCACCTGGGAGCGGGAGAAGTTAAACTGGAGTGAGGCAGGACCTGGCAGAAGGGCCCACAGACACCGTCAGGCTTTGCGCATGTAATTCTTGGGCTTTTTCTCTTTATTTGTGCACCTTAGACTATCCTTCTGTACTGCTCACCATCCCTCTGTAATTTTGTTTCTCCTCCCATTCTACTGCGAGATCTCTAAATACTGGCACTTGAGTGTTTCACCTGCTGCTGCAGCAGTATATCAGTGATAGTGACTGCGGGGAGCACGTACATTGTTTAGGTTTGTGACTTCACCTTTGGTATGGAAAACAGTACATGCATCCAAGATGCTCTTCAAATGTGGCTAATTTCCATAGATCTGAGGCACTGTGCATTTAAATGTATGTACTTGAATGTAGCTTCATTCTCTTTTTCTTCATTTGTTGCTATTTCTAAGCGTTTTGGCCAGAAATGTAAGATTTAGAAATGAAAACAAAGTGTTGCCAACTAAATTGAATGTAAATTTCAGGTGCCCCAAACTGTTCTTACCCTAAGGATATAATTTAAATGACTGGCAACACTTGCTAAAAGTTTGTTTTGGATTAGTGCTTCTAGTGGCACAGAATTAAATTTGAGCTCATCAGGAAGAAGGAATTCTATTAAATCTTCAGAACATATGCCCAAAATGAAACTGAGGAAACACTGGTTGCAAATTTTAATATTTAATCGAGCTTTGAAACATTCGTTTGGCTTTTGTTTTCTAATCTGGAAGAACTTGTTTCTCTCTTGAGACTTTTTGACCCATTTGCTAGTAATCTCCAAGTTTGTCAGATTTATAGAGTCTCAGCTCAGTGAAGTGGAAAAATGCTATGGACACCTAAATAGACAAGGTAGCAATTAGCAATAATGAATGGCCCTCTTTGGTGTGGGATTGGCCAAAGGAGTGTCCCAGATCCTGCTGCACTTGTGTTTGGCCAAGCTTGGTAATTACAACCTGCCTCTAGATAGTGAGTTTCACATCCCGAAAAGTTTCTGCTGAAACATTCTTGTCTGCTGCCAGACAGCATTGTGAACATGCTACGTTGACTTCTCATACATTACTTTTTTCACCCCCTGTGCTAAGATTCTCATTCAGGGGCTTAGTCCAGGCTGTTTGAGATCATCTGTAAGATTGGGCCTGGAGGCTGAGGGAAGGAATCCCTGTCCATCCTGCAGCTGGTAGTGTCCCACTCAAACAATAGAGCTCCCTGGCACTGGGGAGAGGCATGAGCATGAGAAGAAGATGCACTTCTGGGTGCATCTGTTGAGAGCACCAGATAAAGGGAAGAATTATCAAGACCAGGCTGCACTGAGAGCTAAAAGCTAACCCACGTTCTTTCATGTTTTATTAAAATGTCTCTTGTATGCAAAATGCTTGTAAAACATGCAGTGAAAGATGTGGCTTCCCTCTGTCCACTCTGAACTTGTTAGGGTATTTTTGCTTACAGGTTGAGAGTAGAGTAAGCAAAGCTTTTGTTAAGCACATCTCAGGCTTTTTCTTTAGCGCACATCGGTCCAGAACGTGGCTCTTACTTTCATTCTGCTGATGAAGTAAAAGTGTTTGTCAGACTTGGTGGGGTCTTCTGGTGTTGCCGGAAGGGTGGCACAGACGGATACTTTGGGATACATAAGGTATCAGTTGCAAGTATCATCTTGGCCCTCCTAGGAAATGTCCTTTCTCTGCCTTGTAAGCGCTCAGTGCTCAGGCACTGCAGTAATGGCACTGGTACAGTTGTCCATGCAGAGGTAGCAGACCAGCTCGTGCATCCTCTCAGCTGATGCTGAATCATTCACAGTGATTACCTTGTCCATCTCAGTGTGTGCTATGTTTCATTTGCGTCTCCCTTATCAGGTGGCTCACAGCTTGGCTTGAGGTGAGCTTTGCTACTAATTATTGATTTTCCCTGAGAGCTTCCCAAGGGGCATTGTAGGTAAATATTCAAATACATTTTGGAGGTATGAGGCCTATTATCAAAGGCAGGAGAGACAGTTTTGGTTTTGAAAAGTGTTTGGGGTAGGTTTCATTTCATACTGAAAAGCCACCCTCTAGGTGGTAGTATGTTGGTGCTTCTCTAGAAAATAATACTTTTTTCCACTTAAAAATGTCAGTACTTAACTTTTGACATGGACTTTGAGCAGCTCTTGAATCACAAGGTATCAGGCAAGATGGACCTGGTGAATTGATTTTCATTTTAATGTCCATCTCCTAACAGAAAAATGTCGTGGGGGAGCTTCATCCAGTGCTAATATTACAAATGAAATTATTTTGCTTTAAAGCATCTGTATTTGATGCTTTAAAAGACAAAGAGTACTCTGTTGTTTTTCTGTATGTTCATGTCTGTGCAACTTTTTGATGGGAGTAGAAGGCACCTGCCTTCTCACTGGCTGGTGTTGCCTGGATTACTTGCCAATGAAGCAGTATTGCATTTAACTGGTATCTGCTACCAGTTTCCTGGTTATCTGTGGTCAGGTACAATATCTATAATCTAATACTTTAAGGTTTAAGTAATTTATTCAATTTTATTTGCTTACTCAGTTTACCTCTATGTCTTAATAAGACCTAATTTATTCCTGATATTAAATTGCTGTGTATTAACACTACACAATACAATGCAACTGCTCACCAGGGAAGATTGTTTTTTCTGGTGAACGAGTGTATTGTATTGGGTGTTCCGCATGTCGTCTTTCAAAAGTTTTGGTGGTTTTGGTTTTGGTTTTTTTTTGAATGGAAGACAGTTCATAGATTTAAAATACAATGTTTTATATTATGTAGTCAAGTGTCCTGCACCTACAGCGAGGATTTTACCAGAGCAGAACCTGTCTTAGTTCACTTCAGCCTCTTTTTTTTTTTGTACAGTATTACTGATGAAACTGTGCTCTTTATAAAGTACAGTGTGTAAGAGACTGATGCACAAGCTAAAGAGAGAGGTGAACGTGCCTATTAACCTAAAAAAATGCACACAAAAGTCCCACCCCAAACTCCTTGCCTTACAGAGCTCTGCTTTTATGCGTTCAGGAATATGGGATTTCCATAGTCATAGTCATTTACAAAAGAACAAGAAGTCGAGGTGCTCAATAAGTAACTTTCATGTTTGAATAAGTGTTTGAAACTGATACAGTATTTAAAGTATGAGTGTGATAGGCTCAACTGAGACTTTGATTAAATGTCATATAAAGTAAACTACATAAGCCTGCATAGAATAGTAGATATTTTTTCAAAGTAGCTTCAAATGGTTCTGTTAAGTATACGAATGTTCTGATGATTATCTTTTTAATTAAAATGAGAAATCTTTGTTTAAAGTGGCATTCTTTTTTACGGCCTGTTACAGTCTCTGTGACAATCATTTCTTAAGTCTGAACGTTTTTAATTCCAGGAATCCATTTATATAAAACTATGTTTAGACTTAATTAAGGAATGATTCTTACAAAGCTTGTAAATAGCCAGGAAAAAAGGGACAGAAAATAAAACTGACATTCACACTTAACAGAATGATTGTTACAAGGTATGTAATATGCTATAAAAATACAATAAAGCCCTTTTTATAAGAGTTCATATTTTTTGTTCCTCATTTTGAAAGGTATTTAAGAAAAATATCAAAGCTCTATGAAGCAACATCTGTTTTCTTGAATGGACTAGTGACAACTTCAGTTGTGTTTAATTAGCAGTGCTTGGAACAGTACCTGACCAGTTTGAGCTCCCATCTAGGACCATTTGAGAGGCAAAAGCTTGATACTTAACATTAAGTTTCACTTTCTCAGTTTTTATGAATTAATTAATTTGCAATAATTCATTTAATTTCCTGGCTCATGAATCGGAAGAAGTCTGTCTGAGGGTTCCTCATGGGTTTTTTTCTGTTTCACCCCCCAAAATACCATTTTCCTTTTGGTTTTGGATGATAGGATTCTAGGGGCTGCTGATGGGCCTTCCAGTTTCGCAGAAGACCCAGAGCCTTCTAGTTGTGTTTTAAGATGCATCTGTGGGTTGTTGTTTGGTTTTTTGTTTTGTTTGTTTTTTGGGGGTTTTTTGGTTATTTTTTGGGGGGGATTTTTTGTGGTTGAGGATTTTTTTTGATTGTGGGTTGTTTTATTTTTTAATGAGGGGAAAACTCTGAAGTTCATTAATTGTTATATTTGCATGTTTGTAGGAGCTCCCACATAACTGGCAGGTAATATAGTAAAGAATAGTCAGTGTAATTGAAGGCTGAAGGGTAATAAAGTTGGAATTTTCCTTCCTGCTGTGTGTGTATATATATGGAACATATGGACAAAGGCTTATACTTTAAAAGAGGCTCTGCTTGCACTGAACCTATGTCATTTATGGTGTCAGTAGGACCAGGATTTTTAAGACCTGTTATTTGTTAGCTATTTTAAAAAAAAATATTTGAGAACCTTGCAGTCTTCCAAGTAACGTATTTGTGTCCTGGACATTGTAGCAGAGAATCCTGGGTATCCAAAGCAAGGATGTCATGAAAGCAGTGAGAATAATTTTGTGAGCTGGGATAGCAGTGTTGCTTCCTAAATGTGGGGTTGCAAATCCTGCTTGAATATTAAACATACGCTTACCAGTTTTTCCAGTGGTACTGAAATAGCATCCTGTTATTTTGGGTATTTGTTGGGACTAGTATATTGTATAGAAAATGCTGATTAATTTTCTTCTACACCAAACTTCATGCTGCAGATTTTTCTGCACTTGGTGCAGGCCTTTGGTACTTCAGTAACTTCACCCTTGCGTCTCTGGTAATGTTTCATTTCAGCCACTTTGCTCCATTAAATGTATGCAATTAGAAAAGCAAATGGCAAATTTGCTATCGCATCACTGAAGTATTTTGTTTCATAGACTTAAAAAGCCAAATTTGTTGCACCATGCTCTCTGTGCTGTAATATGTACTATAAACATCAGAGAGAATAGGCTGACCTTAATATTTGCTTCTCAGACTAAATCGCCGCCTTGCAGCAGTTATTTCCCACTGAATAAAAAGTTTAATTTCACGCCCTGATTAGTGCTAGGATGTGCAGGTGGATATTTATTTTATGCAGCTAAACTAATCTGCCTTGGCAAATTATTTGCCAGTCAGCAGAGCTATAATTCCTCATGAGTATTTGGTACTAAATTATCATTCTCATTAGTAAGATAAAGCAGACTGTTCTAACCACAAAGTTTGGTTAGGCAAAGGGCTTCCTACATAATCTTTGGAAGATAAAAGATGTGTGGTGGCCTCAACATTCTCAGTATTCTGTAATGGTTTGTGATATACAAAAAGGTAATGAGGATTTTAGAGGAAGAAAATAAAATTATTCCATAGCTGTGTATCATCTCTAGAGGTAAGGTAGGAATGCACAGTGTTCAGAGATCACTTCTTTAAGAGGTGCCTGATGAAGAAAAAAATCAAATGGTCATCTGTGGTTGGCGACTGGAAAAACTCCAAATTCTGATGTCTGGGCCACAAATGAGATGAAAATATAAAGTTATATTGTTTTCTTCTTTATTTTCAGTTCTAGCAGCTACTGAGGTAGCAGAAAGAATGACTTGAGCCAGAAAGTTAAATGGTAAAGGAAACTTCCTGGTCTGGTCTCATTTAAAATTCGTACTCTAAAAACATTTTAAGTGGGAATCAGAAAGTATTTCCTGACATACAAATGTTGAATGGATATGTTTGTCAAGTGAATGTGTTCATTATTTTGTTTTCTATGGATTTTACTGTGTTGGTAGTTTGTTTGTATGATAAAACATGTTAATGAAAGGTACTTATTTTCTGTTACAAGGTAAGTAATTTATACCTGGAAATCAGGAATTCTCACTAACTATTGTGTGTAGGGATTCCACTAACTTTTTTTCATCTATATAGATTGTCATATATTCTTGTCATATTCATTTTCTCAGTGATTACTGAAACAGTATTTAGGGTATAAATGATCATGTCACATTTAAAACCAGCAAACTGAGCAACTTGATGTTTTGTATAAAAATTTTCGTGCTAAATTCATCAGTGCAGATGGAATAAGCTGTTTTCTCCCTTCTTTGTGCTTATATTGTGTCATCTCAAACTCCATGCATGCTGGTGAGATTTGTGTAATATTTAACTGTCCTCAGGAGCAACCTTAACTGGTGTTTCCAATACTGAGTATTTTCTTCAGTCTTCCTCATTTCCTCCTTACACAATTCAGGAGATGCTCAACAAGGCATATTCTTTATACATTTTAAGTGATTTTGCACAGAAGGGCTGAATCCACTGTGTATTCAGCTGTGGAAGCTGAAAATTAATTGTAGCATAGCAGAGTCCAGTGGCTGCAGCTAAAGAGTAAGTGCTCAAAATACAATTAATAAGCAATCAAACATGAAGCTGTTTCCTTAACAGGATACTGATTAGTGTTGTGAAAAAACTTCTTGATACCACAGAAATGGTTGAAAATAAACATCCTGGGAATTGCATTAAATATTTCCTGCTTATTAAACAACAGAGCTTTCTAATGCCACTTTTTTGAGGCCCTGGGGAACTCTGGTGTTGGACAAATGCTACCCCTGCAGAAAGAGAAAGCTGAAGCACAGAAATTTGCCGGGGGTCATGGACTGGAGGAATTTGTGTAGGGTCCTATGGTACACTGATAATAGAAGGCAGAATACAAAGAAACCAGTTCTTCTAATAGCTACCCTTGTGCTTCTGACCATGTTTTGGTTAATTTTACAATTGGCTAGCCACCTGTTAAGATAACCCATTTTATCATTAAACAAAATTAATTTTAGAAATGGCTTGAAACTGTCTGATTTTAATGGGATCTGAATATTCTTAGTTTTAATCTGCCTCATGAGGCTTGTCTTTCTTCTGGGAAGTACATTGTTACATCATTAAAATATCATCCCCTACTGAGAGAGAAATCGGTCCCATTCACTAAATGGCAATGCTGAAACAATGTCAAGTATTTCTAAAAACTGCATTAAAATTCATTTTTTTTTCTCTTTGATGTGCAAGTTCCATGGTCCCATTAACCAATGGGTGCTCAGCCTATTTGCCGCTGTGTGCACAGCCAGATTTGTTAGCTAGGATGGCAAAGGGTTCAGAAGCAGACACGATGACTTACAGTTTTAAATTATTTTACTTTTCCACAATGATTTTGCTTGGAAACAAAAGATTGATCATAATTTTGCACTCTAGCTGCTTCTAGTCCTCCTCTGTACGAAAGATTGAGAAACATCTGATTTAATTTTCCCTCCCCCACTGCTAGAACAGGGTCTTGTGCAGTCATTTTGACGAGAGCAACAGAAAGGAGAGAATGAGGAAGAATGAGAAAGCTCAGCAAGGGGTCTTTCTAGTCTTCTTGAGGGAAGGACAGAAGTGTTTACAGTCTGTGGGCAGGAGCCATGCAGCCTCTTGGCAGAATCCACTGGAGTAACCAGTTTGGACTAGAAGCAGCAAAAAGGCCTAATGCTGGTTTAATTTTCTTCATCCCATGGTGGGATGGGAAAGGTTGCAGGGGCATACTACAAAGGAATGAAGAAGTTCTTAAGTGCAATTGTATGTTGTCAGAACAATAATAAGTGTGTTCTTCTAACTGTAGTCTAGATGGACCTATCTTCTTCAGAAGCAGCTGGAGCAAACCAGATCTGAAGAAGATGCTGGAGAGGGAATTAGGATAACACCAGCCAGTGCAGAACTCTGGTGTGAATTTTGTCAGCTGGCTTTGTGCCTACATGGGATTTTTCTGTTTGTAGGAATACTCTCTCATGATATTTCCATCTTAGGACATAGTTATTCTTACAGATTTGAGGGGGTTCTTCTTCCCCAAATATAGTGGGAAAGAACACTGTGTAGAAAGGTGATGGCAGTCTTTGCTTGGTGTAGTGGTTTGGTTCAAAATATCTATTACTTACTTATTTTCCTTCTGTGAGATAAGAATCAGGAGAAAAGCAAAGCAGGCACAAAACTTAATATAAAGAAGTTTATTAACAGACCTAAAAGAAAGAAAAAAAAAAAAAAAGACTAAACCTTCAGACCACTTTCCTCCCCCCACCTTTCTCCCTTCTCCCACTGACAACATAAAAAGACAACCCTTGAGATTTTCAGTCAGTTTACCACCTCTATAAAAATCTTTTTCAGCTCACTTAGGGAGGTGTGTCTCTCTTGCTCATGCTATGGAGACATCTCCACAAGAAACAGTTCTCTCATGGCTTCAGCGTCGCAGCGAGACAGCCGCCCGGGTTCATTCTCTGCTCGCATGTGAAAGTCCCTTCCCTCGACTTACAGCTTTCCCCACAACTGTCTTCAAGGGTTCAATCTTGGGCTACTTGAGCTGTTCAGAAGCAAAGGTTCTTTTCACCTATCTCTGGGAGCATCTTCATCTCTAGCAACAGAGGTCTTCTCCTTCCCTGGGAGCAAGGGTCCTCATCACTTTCATTTCTCTCTGTTCAAGCTTCTCATCAAATTACAGCTACTTCAACATTTGCTCATTTCAGCACAGGTACTTTTGCTCACAATTGTAATTTGAACGCTCTACCCCCCCATGCTTCATGAAATTACAACAGGTACTCTGATATATCATAGTCCATCACCACCATAGCTTTACAAAAGAATTTCAGCTTCTAAGCTTGAAGCATCTCCTCCTTCTCCCTCAGGGTTTCAGCTCTTCCTTCTTCACTGACTTTGGTGTCTTTATGGTGTTTTCTTCACTTGCCTTCACCTTTCCGTTTCCTCTGACCTGGGAGAGGATTGATGTCTGCAGGTTTCATCTGTTCTGGAGAATCTTACAGCACTAAAAGGGTTCATCTCACAGCTGGAGGCCCCACAGCTGGAATTTGCCTCTCGCTGTTGGTCACATGATCTTTGCCAGGCAGTGGCCTCAGATGAATTTCGGCCGAGCTGGGTGAGGGCCGGCCCGCATGGAGCAGGGAGCTGCCTGCACAGAGCAGGGCTGTGTGGGGGCCGGCCCGCATGGAGCAGGGAGCTGCCTGCACAGAGCAGGGCTGTGGCAGGGGGGCCGGCCCGCATGGAGCAGGGAGCTGCCTGCACAGAGCAGGGCTGTGTGGGGGCCGGCCCGCATGGAGCAGGGAGCTGCCTGCACAGAGCAGGGCTGTGGCAGGGGGCCGGCCCGCATGGAGCAGGGAGCTGCCTGCACAGAGCAGGGCTGTGTGAGGGCCGGCCCGCATGGAGCAGGGAGCTGCCTGCACAGAGCAGGGCTGTGTGGGGGGCGGCCCGCATGGAGCAGGGAGCTGCCTGCACAGAGCAGGGCTGTGTGGGGGCCGGCCCGCATGGAGCAGGGAGCTGCCTGCACAGAGCAGGGCTGTGTGGGGGCCGGCCCGCATGGAGCAGGGAGCTGCCTGCACAGAGCAGGGCTGTGTGGGGGCCGGCCCGCATGGAGCAGGGAGCTGCCTGCACAGAGCAGGGCTGTGTGGGGGCCGGCCCGCATGGAGCAGGGAGCTGCCTGCACAGAGCAGGGCTGTGTGGGGGCCGGCCCGCATGGAGCAGGGAGCTGCCTGCACAGAGCAGGGCTGTGTGGGGGCCGGCCCGCATGGAGCAGGGAGCTGCCTGCACAGAGCAGGGCTGTGTGGGGGCCGGCCCGCATGGAGCAGGGAGCTGCCTGCACAGAGCAGGGCTGTGTGGGGGCCGGCCCGCATGGAGCAGGGAGCTGCCTGCACAGAGCAGGGCTGTGTGGGGGCCGGCCCGCATGGAGCAGGGAGCTGCCTGCACAGAGCAGGGCTGTGTGGGGGCCGGCCCGCATGGAGCAGGGCTGCGGGAGGGCCTGGCCCAGCCCCACTGGGCTGCCTGCAGCCCCCCCCAGTTACCTGTCTGAAAGCTGGAAGCAAGAGAGCTTTCCCGGGCTCTGTTCGTTCTTAACTGTGGATCACAGAGGCGTGTCAAGCTTCTTAAGTGGCTTTAAAAAGTTGCCAATATTCAAACTAGCCAGCTGATTGGTTCTGTCGGGTTATAGAGGAAGCTGTACGCACCTCTTTGCAAGAGAATCACTTCTGTGGCTGAAGCCCTCTTTCCTAAAAACCCAACCTATACTAAGCCATGATACTAATTAGGACTGGACTGTATGCTGACTAGAAAAGAGTCTGAACGTTTCCATGCTTGCCCATACAGCAACCAGAACAGTCTCTAGTTGTTTCAGAGAAAAATGGTCTATCATGAAAGTCCGTCATACAATGTAGTCAGTCTCCCTTTCTACATACATCATTTGTAATTTATTGTGAGAGCAATGCAGAATGGAGCAGTGTTTATGTGGGAGTTGCTTTTAGTTTATGGGTAGTTGGCCTTGAATTCTGTCTATTAGGAAGATGTTGGCAATTCTCCAGGGGGGTTGTTCATTGGGTCTGCTCAATGCCCTTCCTTCTTATATGCCAAAACTCTCAGCATGATTGAGAAATGCAGCCAGCTATCATTCATCTCCTGCAAATTAGAACAATGAGAAGGGGGTGTAGTCTCAAGAAACGGTGGATCAATCTTGTTTTAGAAGATGAGTCTTGGAGGCATCTCAACAGAAAGAAATCCAAATAATGTTAACAGCCTCTTCAAATATGACAGAAGGTGTTTCCTGTTGCTAATATATTCAAAAAGACAAACATCTACATTCCCTTTTCTTTTGGTAACTTTTTCCTTTCTGTTTTTCCTTCTCTTGACTAGGGTGACTCCGGTGAAGTGTATTGCTCTAGTACTTTGTTACAGCTGTTGTTATAAGCAAGCATAAATACCCTGCAAGTTTTTTACTGACAAGAAAATATTCCTGTATATCTATAATCTCACTGACCTTAAAATAAGAATTTAGGCAGAGATGATAAAGGCCCCGTCAGTGAGAAGACACATCTCTGTGTTGGATCTGAATAGGTCTTGTGGAGCATGGGTTCAAGTCTGATATTGGCAGCCAATGTACTCTCTAAAGCTTTTACAAGCTACTGAAAGCAGTAGCTAAGTGGAATTCTCTTTGCTGTGCCATTACAGAGCTATTCCAAATTTGACTACTATGAAAGTCAGAATCCTAGTTCTTATTTTACTGCTTAACTCCATTCATGGCTAAGTCATCTCATCTGTTCATATGCCAATGTCCTTGAGCTTAAATAGCTCTCCATGTTCCCCTGTGTTCATCTGCAGATATTTGTGAAGAGTAATCATAGTCTGCTCTGAGCTGGATTTGGTCAGGCTAAATCAGATTTTTTAAATTTATTTTTCCTTGTGTTGTAAGACATTTCCTGGAACTTTTGATCATCTTAGTAGACCTTTTTAAACAGCTTCAAAATTAGATTAGTCTCCCTAAAATATGAATGACCAGAGCTATATAGAACATTCCAGGAAATACTTCATGGATTCCTTCTACTAAAGCAGTAATCCTAATTCCTCTCTTCTGGAATTTTTTACTTTATACAATCTCTTGGTAGTAGTATTTGCCATTTCCATGGCCACATCTTATGGGTGAGCCATCATTATCTAATGAGTAACATATCCCAGGGCCTCTTTCCCTCTTCTCAGATACCGAGTTCCTAATTTATAATGGAAATAATGTAACTTTTTGATTTATATGCATCATATGTCAGTTCTGTTACCAAATCTTCAAGATGCTTTGTCCTATATATTTATGATGCCTCTTTAATTTCATTAGCACATCAGAAATTCTTGGGGGTTTTTAGCCATCAGTGAGAATATTTAACTTCAATTTCAAGAGTAATAATAGATTTCAAAAAGGATCATTCTCTGTACAGCTTGGTGGTTCCTTATTCAAAATTGCCTGTGATGCTCTACAGTTTTTAGTTTCTTAGCCTCCTTTTAACTCTGGTATTAATCGTATTCCTCTTCATTTTAACTAGTAACTTCCTACATGTTCTCTATCGAATGCTTAACTACTTCTAATTTGTCTGGACTTCAGTGATCTTCTTAAAGAAGAAGATTGGGTTAGTCTAGCGCTAATTCTCATTTGTTCTAAATTGGGAGCAGATTTTCTTAGCGTCCCATGGTGACTGTTTCATTT
Source organism: Corvus cornix cornix (assembly GCF_000738735.6). Lineage (NCBI taxonomy): Eukaryota > Metazoa > Chordata > Aves > Passeriformes > Corvidae > Corvus > Corvus cornix. The sequence goes on from NC_046336.1 coordinate 13,256,604, forward strand.
TGGCAAGAGTTACCAGTACTCAGTCTCAGTAGATTTCCTTTCTTGGGAAGGGGGACATACTGTTTGTCTGTGTGTGTTTTGGTTTTTTCTTTTTTGGCCAGCCATTTCTGCAACATTTTAGATTCATTCTGGTTAGAATTACAGATGGTTGTCCTGCATGAGGTTGCTACCAGGGGCTGCCCATTAGGTGTCTTCAGCTGATGCTGTTGCCCCTGCTTCATTCGGGCATTGTGGTCCTCCAAGACAGCAGGTGATGCTTTGGTGTTTCTTGGTTGAAGGAGGAGTTTGCTCTAGTTAAGCCAAGCAAAGTAACATTTACATCCTATGCCAGGAGTTGAGAACTGTCATGGAGCTGAACTTGGTACAGAGTATTTATATAAGGAAAAGAAATTTAATATATTTTGGTAAGTTCTTGAGGCAATTAGTTACGGATTCCATGTTACTTCTGGTGGGTGAAAAGGTCCTGCATTGTAATTGTAGCAGAGTGCTTTGTAAGGGAAATGTATTGGGACAGAATGGCCGTTCCTGCAAAAAGGGAGTGTTTTGTTTACTTTATTGAACAGGAAAATGTTTGGCTAGTGCTGGAGCCTGCTCAGAAGACAAGAGCTCTGTAGCTAAGCAGAAAATGTGGTTGAGTGCTGGAGTCTGCTCTTGAAAGTGTTTCCTTCTCTTTAGAAAATAAATGGTATTCCTTTTACAAATTTGTCTGCTTGATGTGTGAACTGCAGATTTCCTTCCAGGATAGTTGGCACAGGCCTGTAACCCATCTCTGCTGCATGCTTTTTTGTCTGCTACCTAAAATTCAGCAGGAGATAGGAAGGTGAAAGTTAACACTGTATGTTCTTATGCTCATTACGGAGATTAAGTTTGGAAAACTACAATTTGGTTTACCTTGGCTGTATATATATTTTTTTTAAGTACAGGACTTTCTATTCCAGATACTCTGAATTTCAGTGAAAAATTAGAATCCAAGTGAACTTTCTGACTTTTCTATGGACTTACAAAAAAGAGACAAGATACGTGGAAGGCAGGAGCTTCATTTTGTTGATCTCTGAACAAGCTCCCAGCTGCTGTTTTATACATAATGCTTGCACTGTGAATGTCACTGTTCTTATTGGATACTTACCTGGCACAAATTCAGAAAGTAGCATGAGAAATGGTCTTCACCACAGATCTTGCAGTCTTAAAGGAGGCTGGATATAGCACTTGAATTTCATACTTAAAATATCAAATGGTTGTTAAATCAAGCATGGGCACAAAGAGGATCTCCACACCGCTACAGCAAGCATGTTTGTGGATCTTGCTGTTACTTTGTTCAGACATTAATGGAGTGCTGTCATGGATCTCCATTTGGTTTTCAATACTGTAGCTTAGTATTCTTGTGAGCCCTAAAGAAGGTATCCAGGTGTTTCATGTTACAAAAGTAGTTTACCTGGTTGCTGCTGCTCTTGCAGGATATAAAAAAACCTTGCATCTATTTATCTGTCAAGGAGTATAAATAGACACTCTCCAGTGGGAGTTGGTTTTGAGCAGATCTCAGTCGACGAACTGAGGCAGATTCATTAAAGAACTGGAGTAGCCATGTTCACCACGTGCGGTGAACTCATTAAGGTCGCAGGCAGTCAGAACCTACTGTTTGAGAGCACTGTGTCCTTCTGAAGGAGTTTGTATCAAACTGTGAGACCTGACAGTCAGCTGACTTAGTGTTTGTTCATTCTTTCCACAAAATCTCACAAAGGGCACACTTAAATATTGGCAATTTATGGGTTTAGGATCAGAGAGCTCATGGGTTTTTCTCCAAATAGCAGTGCAAAATAGCAAATCGTGTGTTTGGTTTTGTTGAACTGGAATCCACAGATCTAACTGTGCCTTATTTTGAGTATTGCTTTAGGCAATAGAGTCAGGGATCTGTTTGGGCCATGAAGTTGTATATTCTGTAATAGGAATTCAGTTTATTGCTGTAATGGATGCAAACTCATTACAAGTTCTAGGCCACAGGGGATACTTTCCTTTGCTGTGGAAGTCATCTCAACCGGACAATCTTCAGTGCAACTGGCCATGCCCTTCCATGTCAGTGACTGACAGATCTAATTCTGCTTTTGTAGCCGAGAGCCTGTTAGTTAATGGAGTCGTGAATATTGTTACTCAGAGGCAACCTTCAGAGTATTAAAATGCATTATTCCTGTTCTTCACTTGATATTTATCAAACAAGGTGTTATGTCTAATGAATTCAATGCTATTGTCAAATAAATACGGTGTGTGGATCATGACTTAAAAGAAATGGTAATATAAGTAGCTTCATTATTGCTTTGCAGTGACGGAGAGAGATGGGTTTAGTTATCTTGTTTAAATCCTATGTGATTGAAACCCAGAGTGAATGTCTTCTCTGAGGGAACAGCAAGCATTATGGGTGATATGATCAGATTAATAAGATCCTTAGTACATACATATTTCATACAGGTCTTAACTTTTTTTCCCCCCTCCTTTCTTCTTACATGGAAGCAGATGAAATGCAGAAGCAGCAGTACTGCCTTGGAAGTACCATAGTAGGTTTCCTTTTATAATTATCATTCTTGACATATTTATCCTTTCTTATGGAAGTGACGATGCAGATATTTAAGAACCCTTCTTGCACAGAAAAGCCCAATTTCCACTCAGTACTTAATTAGCACTTGTTTATGACACAGCATCTGATTTGATTTTCGAAACAAATTGCACAGTAAAGAGGCTGATATTTAAACTGTATAGTAACCACAGCTCCAGCTGTGACTCAAATCTTGTAAGCCTTCAGGGGTTGTGTTTAGGCTTAGAAAATAGGAACTCAGGCCTGTAATTAAATGTCCTCTGAAAATCAGCCTTTGTAGAGAAGTGGAGAGGGTACCACTGAATTTTAAATTACTGACTTGTTCTCAAGAATCATTCTGTTGTTCTGGGCCTTGCTAGGGAGTGCAGAAAGAAAATGGATTAAAAATGGAAGAGTAGATTACTAAAGGAAAAAAAATCAGAGGTTGCAGACAAAGAGATGAGCAAAGTAAGCTATTTTGGCTTCCCAGGTTATAGACAGATGCAATATATATAATAATTTTAATATATGGCTAATGTATCAATAACAAGTTCTGTGGACATCAGAAAGACTAGAGGGAGAGTAAAGATTTCATACAGAGTAAAACTGCGTTTCAGGACTGTGAGTAAGTTGCTGATGGTTGTGGAATAAGACATCTGTGGTGATGGAAGGCTCATTTTTAAAGCAAGGCCTCAATAATTAACATGAATGTCTTGGGAAAGGAAGTAGAATAGGTTATATTATAAAGTAGTCACTCACCTAGATCAAAATGTGAAATATTCACAAAATAGCTTGATGGAAATTAGCAGTTAGAGAGCTTTCAGCGTTACTTTTTGAGGAATGCAATCACTGTTGATGCTATTGAAAAAGAGAGCAAAATTCCCCTAGCAGCCTGACTTCTAGTCATGGAAAATACTGGAGCAGATGCTAAGAGAAAATACTGTGCTTATGAATGGTATTGAACCATGAGCATAAACGATGCGTGCTCATGAAAATACAAAAATGAGTAGGTCTTGCTGGGCAATGAATTGTATTGCTGGTGGAATTGCTTTGAATGGATCATAATCATGGAAGATTTTAATGTTGATTGATAAATTAATACAGCTTTCAAACAAGATGCTTTACTGGGTCCCACATCTTTTTAACGCTGGGGGGAAGAGAGAATTTTTTTTTTCTTTAATTGACAGTCCTCTTATAGTCCTGTCTGCTGTCATTGGGACACTGCAATTCAGAATATTTTAACCGGATGTACTACTTTAATTGCCTCTCTCTGCTGAAGAATGCATTCCTAGGGGTCATTTACAGTGTGCCTTGGAGAACCAGAGAAATTCAGAATTTAGGAGACTGGTTGTAAAAGTTTAGCCAATCATCAATCTGAGAAATTTTAATTAAATGATGCTTTTCTATTGTGCTTATTTTGACGTGAATAGCGGCTCACCTGTGCAAATATCCCACTTTAATGGCATAAGCAGCAGTATGTGGGTAATTACACCCATACCTCATACTGGTAAACTTTACTTCCCTTCTATTTAGTTTCATATCTTCTTAGATGAGAGTAGGTTTAGCAAATGTAGAGAAGACATACCTCATTGAGAGGATTTTGCAAATACAGTATTGAGGGATGAGTGATGGGTCTTAGTTTCTCCTGTTTTTTTATGTTTCACCTGTCAGCATTGAAAAATAATTTGAGTTTACAGTAGCTGCTAATCTGCCGAAAGTCCTGATTGCTTTTATTACAATACTCAAGCAACTTTACTTTCAAGTCACAAAAAATTGTGCCGGTAAGAGTTGTCTAAATAGAAATACAGTGTTATCTTTAGTACTGGAAACACTTCTGCTTAAGAGTAACCCTGTTGATGGCAACAGATCAGTTAATACACTTATATATTTGCAGGACCAGAGTCTTCATATGAAATGGTTTAAGTCAGTGTCTCAAATCAGTTATTCAGACTGCCCTGGACTGATGGGCTGGCAAATGTTAAGCAGCCTGCTGGTCCAAAGAGTTTGAGTGTTATCCTTTAATTTGTAGGTTAAGTGACAGAAACAGAAAGAAATGAAGTAATTTTTTGCAATTTGTTTTGTGAACTTGGGCACATCTGAGACTGGTATTCAGGTCTCTCTGCTTCTGACACTGTGATTTCAAAATTTATTTCTGCTTGTTTATGAGGACTTCTTTTTTTTCCTGGGTAGATACATACTGGGCTGTGCTACTTTAAAAAAAGCAACTGAAGCACTTGAGCCAGAAGTACAATGTGTGTTTCTGTAGTGTTCTTGCTAGATACGCAGCACTTCATATAGTTTCTTGCATTTTCAAAGCACATAGAAATGGCAAGAGCTCCTCTCAGCAAACTTGTGAGGTGGGTTAAATGAGTGTTGTCCTCATTTTACAGTTGTAGAGAGACTAACCACCCATGACGTTAGTGCTGAAGGAAGGATTAGGTCTTGGAGGGTGATGCTTCTAGCTGTGTGAGAAGTCTCCTAAAACGTAGTTTGTTAATGTGTTAAGCATTGCAAGTCCAAACACAGCAGGTGAATGCAGTAACCAGATATACTTGACTTTAATTTATCAGCACAATGGTGGTTATTAAAATTCATGTTCAACTGAGATCATTGGCTAGGACACCAGGGCATAATCTTACTACTACTTTGAAAGATTTAGGAGGATTTAAATTCAAACTGGAGAGAAGCAAAAATAACAAGTGCTCAAAGTATACTGTAAAATCCTGAGTGTGTACCTCTCTTTAGAGGCAAGATTTTAGTCTGTTCTAGTTCTTACTTTATTTTCAAATTCCAAGGCTGGACTACCCACCATAGGTGTGAAGGTTCGTCATTCAGCCGTAATACATTTTTTCTCTCCAACAAATTGTGGTTTTTGGTGTTACTAGTACCGAAGTGGATGCAGTTTGTACAGACTAAATATTGTGTTGACTCAAGAACAAGTGAGAGTAAACTAACTTTCAGTAGAGCCATTCTGAAAATGAGAAAGCTTTTTCCAGCCTTTCCTTTCTGATTTGGAGGGGAAGTACTGTGAGTTAAGAACGGGATTGTGAAGTAGTTTCCAGGAGTAAGAAACATCTCTGGACTTGATGTTTGCAGATGTCCTGTCTGATCTCGTTGCTTAGATGTGATTTTAATTTCTAAGCATCTCCTTTTTTTGTGGGGAGGGGGAGCACTTGAATCCACTTGAATGTGGAAGTATCTTTGAACTACAAATAAATGTCATGCCAGGCGGTGCTTTGGGTTTTGTTGCGTACTTTTTCCTAGCTGTAAGTTATGCTGTATGTGTTTTGTGCTTCTAGAGCAATTGGATGTCTTGTCTTTTCTTCAACCCAATAAAGCATGAAAACAGTAAGTGGGGGGGAGATTACGTTTGTCTGTCGATTTGAGGCATAATTTATGGCTGTGTGTGAGTATAATTTCCTGTTGTCCTGCTATTAAAGCTGCTTCTCTTCAGGAATTTTCTGTAATCTCTTCATGTTGTCCAGTGTCTGGTCTGACCGCGTTGAGGATGGTGACTGTGAAAACACTCATAGCTTGACTACTGCTGTTTTGACACCATTTGCTTTTTATGTAGTGTCAAAAGCATTAGTGACCATTAGTCTTTGCTATTGCACCCACCACAGAGGCTGTGCTTATCCAAGTGCATTTTTGTGGAAATTAAAAAAAATACATATATATATATACTGAACTGAAATGTAAAATGGTGAAAAACATAAAAATGGTGACTTTATTAAAAAAGTGTTCTTAAAGCAGCTGATATCAGAGCAGTAAACAAGAACTAATCTGGGGACTAAACCTTCATATGTGGCTTAAAAAGATCTGCATTGTTTAAAATGCTCCAGAATTTAGCCTTAGGTTAGCTAGGTCCCAGTGTAAAAGGAGGTCTCTCTTTATGTCTATTCTCTCCTAGCCCCGAATACACATGCCAAAAGATGGATTCCAACTTATATCTTCTGGATACCAAGCATGGCTAAAGCAGGTTGGACTGTATTATTGTTATTCATCTCATGTGAGGGACCGTGTTGGACACCTGTGCTTGTCTCATTAGTGAAGTACATAAATGAGGGTGTAATGAAGTTATAGTGCCATGTTAGCTGATACCCCTCATAGCCATCACTGTTTTGTGTTTATGCATGCTGTGTTTGTATAACATTTTCTCACCAGTCTGATGAATGTGCACTTCCTGTAAATAAAAGTTCAAAATGCAGTCACCTGGAAGCGAAGAGGGTCAGAGTCTGAAAACAAATCTACAACAACACCTTGAATTACAGAATTAAAATGGGCCTTCAAACACAAAGCTGCATGGTGGTGGTGCTGGTAATAATGGGGAGGCCACTGGGTTAAAACTCAAGAGAATTGTGTCTAGCATCTAATTCAGATCTGCCTGGGTGAATCAAGTATGGACACTTACTCACATCACATAACAATTGTGCAGTTTGACACAGTCTGACACTGTGGGGAGTCCCCACTCGGAAGTGGCCTAGTGCTATATTACTCTGGCTATTATTAAAGGCCAGGCTTTAGATGTCTCAGCAGTCTGCCTCTAGCAATTGCTGTCAGCTTTTCACTTTCGTGAGTGAAAAATCCCCCTTCAGAAAGAATAGCTTAATTTACAAATGGCCTGTACAGATCTCTTCTCTGATGAACATACATATATGATGAATCCTGTGTCCTTGAGAATACACGGCTTAAAGTTGCTGGTTTTGTAGAAAGCCAGAATGTGTTGTTATGGCAACAAAAACTGGAAATATGAAAACAGTACAGATAAGCTGCATCCTGTTGTCATGGCAACTGCAGTTGTGAAATGACAAAACATGGTGGTGAAGGGATCTTCAAGGTGGTACCGTGAGCCCAACAGAAACAAAGAGCCAAGTCACTTGAGCAGAGTGTGAGAATGAAAAGCTGCAGCAGCATATCCCCTTAAAACATAAGAGCTTCATTGAAGGTGCTAACAGCATGGTTTTGATTGTCTCCAGTCTTGTGTCAGTATCTTACAAGCAGTAAGTAGCTTGCTTGTGCAAGGTGCTTACTGCTGTCAACTTACATTGACTTCTGTGAAACTGAGCAGAGCTTGAACACCTATTAGAAGATGGGCATTGAGTCTAACATTATATTTGCAAACCATTTCTTTGAATGAGTGATGTGCTGCAAAGGTGAAGTGTGCTTTGGAGCTTCTTTCCGAGAGACCATTTCTCTCTCTCTCCTCAAGTCCACACTAGTAAAGGTCAGTTGGGACACTGAAGCTTATGTTTTCTTGATTTAAACTTTGCTGAGCCGGAGGCAGGGTGTCTCAGAGGAATCTCAACTCTGCAATTATTGTCTCACAGAGCTCAAGTTTGTTGACCTGTGGGGCATGGCATCAGTTTCTGTTTCTTATGTGGGTTGGGAGAACAATAGGAAGAGGATCGTGTGGCTGTTCTGTTTTCCTTTTACTTCTGAGGCAAACAGACCAGCCTTATATTACCAGTGCTCTGGTGCAGATGGGATATATGGTTTTTGGACTCTGCAAAATACCAAGGGGGTAAAAAGCCTAAAATGCACAGTAAAATTTCCAAGGAGGCTTTAAACTAGGCAACCTCAAATAATAGAAGAACTTGCACTTTTTAAAAAAGATATTTTTTGTAAGCATGCTTTTCCTTTTGATTTTTAGTTTATTGATATTGGTTCTAGTGTCTATCTCAATCTTCTCACTCCTTGACCCAAGGAAAAGTTATAAACCTGTGCTTGTCATCAGCAGAGACTGTCGTGGAAGTAGCTTTGCTATTCCAATTTCGTGCTGTGATTTCACCACAGGAAGTGTAAGGGTAAGGCAGTTGATAAAAAGGCTGGGAAGAGCTTTCATTAGAAGCAGAGAGGTTAAATTTTTTTGAGGTGAGATTGATTTGGTATAGGATATCTTTCAAAGGTACTACCTGTAGGATTCCTTAACACTATGTATTGAAAAGAAAGCCACTTTTGATGTATGTAAAAGCATAGTCTACATATGCATCCAGATGGAATGGGGGCTGTGCATCAGGTTTATTCTCCTGTTGTCTGTATTTTTAAAAGGATCCTACCTTAATGTTTTTTTTTTCCTCAGCATGGCTGAGTATTGATCTACTGCCAGACTTAGACAAAATGTGAGAAGTATCCCAGTAACACATTGTATTAATGTGGACTAAAAGCAGTTTATATTACAGATGAGGTGGAGGAAGATGGAGTTCTGCAAGACTGGACACATACCATAAATATCCATAAAACTGACAATTTTGTCTAAAACCAGATGCTGTCTGGATTTGCGTATTTTCAGCCTGCTTAGACTGGAGATAATAGTTGAACACTACCTGAGCATGGGTCGCCCACACTGATGCCATTACCCTCTGCCCTTTAATGGCAGGTTTTATATTTAGTGTTGCTGTGCTGCAATGGAGAGCTATATTGTGTTCTTATGTGGGCTAGAGGAAATACAATACCAATGGCCAGAAATATGTTGCTTTAAGACTGGCATTTGAAGTAGCCTGCACTGTTCTCTTTACTCTAGCTGTTTCCTGTTTGTCTTCTACAAAAAGGCAAACACCTGCAGTTGGTTTATTCAGCCTTGATCTTCATTTAAGCTTTTGACTTGCTAGAAGTCTGTATCATCCCATCACCTAGATGTTGACCCTTTGGAGACAAGCCACAATTGACTTCTGAAGGGAGAAAGGGAGGGAATGTTTGCGTATAAATACAGTCAATAGACATGACATTCTAATTCCTGTATTATATGGACACTTCCTATAATTTATGCCAGACTATGAAATTGGGCAAGTTAAGCTAATTAGCTGAAACATTTACAAAACATTATTTTGATTACATAAACGGGGAAGTAAAAGTATCATTTTAAGTGGCTTCTGAAACATGGTAATTCAGAGTTAAAGATAATCCTTCCCTTTTTCATAGCATTGTGAGCAAGTATGCATCACATAGGATATGTAATATAACGCATTCATCTGAGCCTTTCTGCCTCCCACTGTCTTTTTGTAGTAGAATTTTTAAAGCCAAGTTATAAACCTGTAAATGTGTTTTATGCTGGAAATTCTTGGTGATACCTTAACTAGATTGGTACCAGCAAAGGCCAGTATAATCAAAAGAAGGCACTTCAGATATTAATGGTCTGCACTTCAGTCAAGTCAGCTGGAAAAGAGAGTGTAAAAACCAGGACTGTGGTGAAAACAGGATTCTTCTGCTAGAATTGCACTTACCTGAGACAAAAATGCAATGATTCTGGAAATATTTTGGTTTTGTAATTTTGCCATATAGCATCTTTTCCTTAACTTCTAAAGCATCTATTTTCAGTGGATCCATATGCTTTTTAAAATTCAGATGCTAACTCCTTGGGTGGAAAGTCGAAATAAGATTTCTTTCTGCAGTTCATTTATTAATACTTGGCACTCATATAGTACTTTATGTTCTCAAAGTGCTATGCAGACATATCAGTTATCCTTGAAACACTTTTGTAGGTGCATAACAATAACTCTGAGAGATTTTATGGAATTAAATAAAGCTAGAGATGAGGGGAAAATCTAATGAAACTTCCGTTTCATCTCTCCACCAGTGTAGGTTTTTTCTCTGCAGTTTGTGGCATGAAAACAGAACTTCTAGAAATATTCCAAGATGAAGAGCTTTCGACATATTCCTTAGGATGCTGTGTTACTCTGCTCAAACTCATGTGGAATGCCTATGTCAAAGAATTACATAATAAGATTTTAAACTGTTTGGAATTGATCAGGCTTTAGACACAGAATTATTGAATCATTAAGTTTGGAAAATACTTCTAAGATCATCAGACATAATGGAGCTTAGTAGCCACTGTGTTTTCTTGCTTACCAAAGAGCCAAGTGCACTTGCTCTTGTAAGATCTCCATTTTAAGCCTTCACATAGTTTTGTGCTTTAGACCTTGGTGAGCTTGCTCTTAGTAAGTTTGTGTAGGGTTTGTTTTTAGCATTGCCATCTTTGGTGTTGTTTAAAGGAGCACACACAAGTCTCTGCAAGTTTTGCTCCTTAAGGAAGGGTATGGCACCTGAATCTTAAAGCTCTGCAGCTGCACTTCTTTAAATTTATCAGCTTCATGCATTAAAAAGCTATAATTATGAAAACATGAGTATTGTCTAGTTCCGATGTGATCCATACAAGTTCCCTCAAGCACTTGGCAAATGAGGATCTTGTATACCTTATAGATGGAAGTTGGCCCCTTGCTGGTGCATGTAATTTCTGTTGACTTGGAATCACAGAGGTTGAACTCCAGTAACCACTCTGGGGAAAACATTTCTTCACAAACATTTACCTAAAAGCTGTGATTTGATCCTCCCAGATTCCACTCAGGTAAGTTATAATTTGAATAAACTGAATATGTAAATCCTTTTCCATGTGTCTTATCTTTGATATTTAAAAGTAGTTAGTGAACTGGAATATCTTGTAAAAAGTTACTGTTAGCTAGGGAGTTACCAGAAGATTAGAGAAGAGTTTGCATAATTTGTATGTTAAGGAAAATTTACTGAGCAATTACACGCAAAGTGGGAGGCTGAAGGAAAAGGAACCCTTTACAGCAGTTGGAGCTCAGTGTGCACAGCAAAGCTGGCAGAATGTAGTAACACCCTGAGGGTGAAGGGGAAAACTGCTGCACTGAAGTCAGTGATCTGTACCAGGGTAAGAAGTCCAGTATTACCTATGTTTGGAATCTAGGAAGAGTGTTATAGTTGAATCCTAGTAGCATATTTCACCCACTGATTTGTGAGACCTAATTGTTTAGAAGTCAGACCCTGGTTATCCCAGAAACATATGCTCAGCTTTCCCAAAGTGAAATGTTGGTTTGCTTGATTTGCAGTTCATGAAAAATGGTCCAAGGGTCTTTAATGATATAGCTTTTGTTATGGTGAAACAGGAGCACAAACCACTTTGAATCATCCCTTACGCACTTGTGGAAATGTGACCAAGGTGTCTGAGCGTAATAGAAGGTGAGGAATTGTGCAAAGAACTGGTTGTGACAGCAACTGCATCTGGCCCTTCACAATTCTGGTGCAATATGTGCAGCTAGAAGAGCTGACAGTTGGTGGGCTAGTTGAGCTCTGTGAGATCCTTCTCATGGTCACACTCCAAGAATTACTACAGTTGCCTCTTTATGTTTATAAATTAATTTTCTTACTGTGGAAAGACTTTCAAGAAAAATTGCCAGTGACAAAGTCGGAATTATCTGGTTATAGGTGTGGAAAACTAGTCTGAGGTGCAAATTTTAACTGTATGGCTTTGACTATTGGTTTTTTTGTCTTAATTAAGACTTACAGCTTTTAACGTTTTTCTTATTTTCAAATGAAAACAGGCAAAAAACTTTTGAAGAAAGTTATAAAAGTATTAATTTGCTCTGAGACATGCTAGTCTCTTTGGTAAGTTCATAATTGGGCAGAATTTTTTTTTAAATGCATATTCTTGTCTCTCAGGTATATAACTACTTCATAACTGGTAAATCTGTATTCATATGTTAGGGTTTTTAAAGGCATATTATTTACACAATTCACTTGAATGGCTCCTTTGAAAGCTGTGTGGCTCTCTCATGTAATTACGTATTTAGTATGCCTTGTATCCATTGTTGGGATAGGGGGAAAAGAAAAAAAATAAGCCCCACAAAATCTACTAAAGTAAATAATGAATATTCTCATTCGATTTCGGCAGCATTTTCAGAAGTTGTATTATATACTATTTTTTCAGATAAGAAGAGCTACCAAGGCTAAAAAATGAAATATATATGGCAGGTTTTTTAACTGTGAAAAGTATACAAGATGCACTGGGAGTGGTTTTTTTTTTTTTAATACTTATATATATATTTAATCAGAAAACATCTCTCAGAACAATAGAGGGAAAAATAAGAGATACCTTTTCATTTTTATGTGTATGTGAGAGGTTAAAAGAATGAAAAGTGGACCAGAGAAAGGATCCAAAATCACTTTTTAGCCAGAAGTAAATTTCTGGAATTGTTATTAAGTTTCATGAGACCAACATTTGTAATGTAAATAGCAGCTGCCTTATCTGATACGTTTCATGCAATGTGTTGCATTCTGTGGTGACAGGAATAGTGCAGACTGGACACAATGTGAAAGTGATGTATGTTATATTTTTGGCATTGGCTTAGTTAGGTATGTGGCCAAAAAAAGTGTAAGAGGAACTGAGTGAGATGGAAAGGTATTGAGGTTTGTTCTCCCATTTTTTGTGGTATATGATAAAAATAATTCTGAATATCTGGAATCCCAGTAAGATCTGAGCATGTGTTTGATAAAGGATTAAAATTCCTAAGGCACATTTCCTGAGAATTAGATTTTATAGAGCATGCAGGAAACAATAGTGTGAAAGAGACTTTCAGGGAGAATTGTTCTTGCCAGCCATCCCATACTCACTTTCTGAAGTGATAAAAAGGTGGGGAAAGATCTGTCTCCTCATATCAAGCTCACATCTGGTTTATATACTTTTAATACCCTTCAGAGCATCCCTTAATTTTATCTGCTCCAGTTTGGGTGGTAGAATTTCTAGGACCTCTTTTCCCCTCGTCTTGGTTTTTGTAATAGTTAGAAATTGTTATTGGTTTATCTTTAGAGTTCACCTGCATAAGGCACTGGATGCTGTACTAGAAGGGAAATAATTCTGAACTAGGGAAGGACTGAAATAGATGTGGTTAGCATCTGAAATTAATCTTATGTACAGTAGACCAAATACCAGCCTTTGGGGAAAAAATTGGGTTTTCTCTTTGGCTTTGTCACTAAAGTGTGAAGATGTACAAAAATATATCAGGCTGCCTGTAAATCAAAGGTGTTTTAAGTGCACAGGTTATCATAAAGTTCAGTACAAGGGTTCATGCAGGGGTAGTAGGTAATACCTCACTATGTTAAAATGTGCCACAATTAAAGACAGTCATTCTGTACTGCTGTCTAATTAATTTCTCTGAAGTGATTATGAAGAAAATATCCTTCAGCTATTGTTTGATTTTCTTTTGGTCATTCTTGTTTTACAGCGAGCTCAGTATAGTAGGTTATGCTTCGTAGGTGTACACTATAGTTGTGAACTGTAGTAGTCCAAGAACTTCTTTTTCCCTGTGTAGAGTCACTTAGTTTTACAGGACAAGGTGATATATTTCTGACCTGTAACACAATTTACTAAAACTGTGTTAGTTACCCCTAGTATATTGTATTTGCTGAAGGTCTAGAAGAGAACAAATTTGATAAGAAAAACGCAGTCTGAAATGGTAATGTATAATCTTGTAATGCAATAGCAAATAAAGTAAATAACCAATTTTTAGCACTGGCAAAAATTTACCCATTGACTGTGTATTGAAATTTGTCTTTAGGACATCAGATAATTGGAAGAGAGGGTAGACTATTAGAGGTAGAACATCTAATGTAGTCAAAAAATGTTCCTGCAATATAGTTACAAGAATAATTGAATAGGTTAAAATACATCTTCCCTTTAGCTCAGTTACTGTCCACTCAGCTCAGGCAGTGGCTGTGAATGCTTCTAGCCTATTTTAATTCAAAATAAGGCAAACCCATTTTAATCACCAGTGGAGCAGCTGGAACCAGCCTCTGTCAGAAGGAGGATGCTGGTCTTGTTTGAAACTCTATTCCATGTATTTATTTAGTGGGAAAATATATTTCAGAGTTCAGGGAGTGGGATTTTAAAATCAGTTGGAAAGAGAAATTGGGTTTTTCGTCAAATAATTCCCTATTTTATGCCACTCAATGTGTATTAAAGATACTTAGCTTTTCTAAATAAAAAGCTATGCATCTCTGGGCCTGAAGGTTGTGCAGACATCCGAAGCATTAATGCAACTGGGAGTTAGGAAAGTAAAGAGATTACTCCATCCTGGCCCAGTACTTAGCAAGCAATACCAGCATTCCCATTTGGCTCTAGTCCAAGCGCTGTGCCTCTGTATCTTTGTTTTGATGAATCGATGTAGATTGACTTGGGTTCAGGAGAGGATTTTGTCAGTCAGCTTTCAAGTCATGAACATTGAGGCCAGTCCCTTGTTTGTGGAGCTGACAGTACAAAAGTGAGTGTTTGACATGTGGCTTGCTCAGTTCGAGGGGATGGAGGCTGTTGAGATTTTTCAGAGACCAGGCTCTAAATGAAGTTGTTCTGTTGGGTCACTCATCTGATTTACACACAAGCTGTTTCTATTGAAGCACCTGGGGCCTTTTGTTCAGGCTTGTGAATAAGCCTCTTTCAGTCACCAACAGTAATTTAGCGTCTCTGCTTCCTTCAATAGGTAAAAAGGCAAGTACAGGAATGACATTTCCTTCCACACTGTGCAACTTCACACCTATATTTTTAAGATAGGTAACAGAATTGTATCACTAATGTAGATTTTGTCATATACTGGAACAGATTCAGAAATCATCTAAGGTGTTGGTAATTTTTTACTTCACACTTCCTAATTCTGGAACAATACTAAGTGGCAGGACTGCATGGGTGAGGAATGATATCCTCTGCTGGACAGAGAGCTCTGCAGAATAACCCTTCAGTGCTTTCCTTTGTTATTGTGGCAATTTTAGAGGAAGACATTTCATCACCTTCTAAGTTCCCTGGCACAATAGAGTGCCCTACCTGCAGACTAATGACTCTGGTGTGAGCCGTAATCTCACGTAAACTTTGAGTCAACTTAAGCTTGCCCTTCCACTGGCAGAGTGCTCCTCATTTTTCCTGCCTCTGTACCTTTCCATGCTTCAGTCAGTACAAATACTTAAAGTAACTTCTTTTTTTTTTTCTTGTCAGTCAGTTTTAATGGCAATCAGTTCTTTGAGTTCATTACCACAGCATAAAAACTTGAGCCAGCCCAAAGGATGGGAAAGCTTGAGAATATGGAATAAATGATAGCTGCAAGTCTTGGATAACTCTGTATGAAAAAAAAAATAAAATCATCCCCTGTTTATTTGGTAGTATGTTATGAATCCTGGGATGGCTAGTGGTAAGCAGCTGATGCTTACCTAGTGAATTTGCTCTGCATCATCAGAGGCACCATGTAGTGAATCTCCTGTTATTGTGACATTCTTGGAGAATAATAAATAGCTTTGATTTAAGTAAATTAAACTGGTGAAATGCTTAACCATGGATGTCCATTTCATATATGAATATTTTTTTAAAAAAAGTGATTGTCACAACAGCTTTCAGTAGCTGTAGTGATACATATTACATTGAAAAGAAAAGATTGCTAGCATTTGGAAGGTTTTTTGTATGCGGGAGTGTTTGGGAGGTTAGAATGGTGGACAAGGAAGTATGGCTCACTTTTGTAGCTTGTTAACAATACTATGCCTGTAGTTTTTTTGGCTTCAGGAGGGGCATTACATATAAATTCATGTGATATTGTAATACGATGAAGTACTCAAATTCTTGAGTTTCAGTATCTTTGTAAATTGAAGAGTTGTTTGGTTGTTTTTTTTAAATGCAAATGCGACGAGGAATTTATTTTAAGGTATCATAAACTTCTGTTGAGAACATTTATATAGGTTATATTCCCCAGCAGTCTTTTAATACTATTTCTGGACCAGCAGTGTAAATTGCAACAAAGTACAGCAAAGAATGTGGTGACAGACAGGGTTAATCTCTGTGTCTGTCTGCACAGGACCAGATTATGGATGTTGGTGATCACCTTTCTGCTCATTCAAAGATGGCTTCTGTTGCTCTTACATACTCATTTAGCACAAGATTGTGCAAGGTTTTCTAGCCCTCTCAAGAGCAGGAAGAAATGGTGGTTCAGAAGGCAGCTGTCATTTCATACCCATTCCAGCTGCCCTTTCCACTCAAATTTCCTTCCATCCCCTCCCCCTCTATTTAAAAAAAAAAAAAGCTGAGGCAGGATTGCAAAAAAGGAGAGTATGAGGGTTTAAAATCTCTAGCAGCTAATCTATCACATCCTTCAGTTTTCATGGCTATCTGCCAATTTAAAATACACTTATTTTTTCCTTCCTTGCCAGTAATTACACAAATACAGTAGTGCTTATGGCCTCAAAAACTCTGTGTCTGGTAAAAACAATTGCTATCATAATGCATCCCTAAATTTAATAGTAGTGGTGTAAAATGAATAAGCAGCTCCCTATTTCAAGGGGTAATGGCTTTAACTATCAAAATGGCTAGTATTTTCCTTGATTGGCTGCTTTGGCTCCTTTTTTGTATTTGTTTGTAGTAGCTGAATCAATTTATTATAACTATTTTATTTAACAAACAACAAGACAAGCAGAAACATGAAACTCCTGTAAAGTGTCACCAACTTCCTATTCACCTTGGATCACAGGTTTTTCCTTTTATCCCCTTTACAGACAAAACACAAACCTTTCCCTGGAACTGTTACACTTAAAGTTGTCATTTACTTTTCTGCTTTCCTTGCAAAATTGCTTGCCTTGTATTCTGCCTGGAGTGTTGCTGTGGATGGAGAAGAGGTCTGATTAATTGGAAAGAAACTTTTTATTACTGGGAAAACTCAACACAATGGTGTAGAAAATTGATCAAAAATTTACCTTCTTGATCCGTAGTGCCTTTTTCTTGCTACTACAACATCTGTAAAGCTTCTCTCAAGGAAAAGATGCTTCAGCAGTTACTGCTCTCCTAAAGAGGTCTCTGTTTTTAAGGCCAGGTGCAGTTGTGTTGATGCCATTTGGCTAAGCCTTAAAAGTTCCTGTAATCTGTGCCATCCTGTCTCATACAGTCCCATCTCATAGTTGTCCTTTCTCTGCAGTGCTCTATGCCCAGATCTCTGTGGCTGGGCTGCTCCAGCCTGGCGGACAGCATGCCCTCGCTGCGATGCCTGTATAACCCAGGGACTGGCGCACTCCCAGCTTTCCAGGTACTTTCTGTCTCTCCCCACTCCTTTTCTCTCCATCTGTGTGCGTGTGCATCTCCTCCTTTACTTGCCTGCTTGACCTCTATTTATTCTGGTTCATACTCTGTGCCTTTCCTGTGTCATTCTGATCTCTGGTATTTTAACCCATTTTGTGTAGATTCAGGGCAGTTGGGGCATTTCCATTTACCTTCATATAATTATTTTATTTAAATCGGCTTGATACCATCATCTTTTTCATTGGCTTTAAATTGTGTCAAAAAGATACCACTTAATTATATCTGGCAAACAGTATCTATCACACAGTCTCCAATCTGGCTATTTGTGCAGTGATTCCCGTCCTATCTAAATTTTTTGTGTGCCACTTAAAGGACTGAGAGGGTGAGTTCATTGCCATGATGATAATTGATGCCAGCAATTCTTTACTTCAGCTTTGTTAGCAGGAGTCTGGACATTTGGACTACAGAAAATTATTGTCCATGTAAGCTGTCAGTCAAAAGGCAAATAAAGGAAACCTTTTCTTTTCCTTTGGTCTAGGAATTTGTTAGATCCAGGCTCTGGATCTAACATAACTCTGTCATGAGTCAGCTTTCTGCCAAACAAGTTTGTTCAGACCCTTTGGGTGACCAGTGAATCTTAAAAAAATGCAGACATTCTCCTGTGTGTAGAGAGTGGAGACAGGTGTTGAGTGAGCATTGAGAAACCTAGACAAGGCTCTCAAGATGACTGCCAGCATTTTCGATGGCATGTGAACATGACAGCAGAGACTGGGCACCAGAGGTGTTATGTTCATGTTGGATACTCTGAGGTATTTTATGAACTGCAGTGAGGGGCTTTAGGAGTATTTCTGTAGAGAGCATGTTTATTTGAGCTTATTGTAGCATGAACATTTACTTCAAGGTTTATGCTGCTGGATTATGATACTGCTGGCCTAACCTGTGGCAGAGAGTTTTATTTACCAGCATCTTACGAAACCAGATAAAAAGAATAGGCCGGAATCTTTCTGAAATTTTCACTTGTTTTGGGGTAGGTTCATTATGTGGCTCTAAAGGAAAGCATGCAAAGATTATTTTAAATTTTACTTCTTGCTCCCAGAGCTAGGATAGTACTGTGGAAATAATCCTCTTAGTCCCAGAGGAGGCTTAAGTGTCTTGCATCATTTTGCTACAACTCTCTTTGCTGACACAGCAGTAGCACTGATGGACTCTGGAAGGTGTCCTGCCAGGCCTCCTTTGCTGAACCAAGCTTTTAGCAGAGCTTTCCATGGGGGAGGGGGAGAGATGACTTTTTATTAGTCTGAGAGGGCTCTAGAGACAACAGGCAGAGTTTAGACTCCTAATCCTGATTTGCATAATTTGACTAAATCGGATGGGCTTAATTTTTGGGCTTTTAGCTGTTGAGTAAATCTCAGATCTCTTTAAGCTTAGCAGTATATGGAAAGTAATTTATAAACTCAAATTGAGACTTCTTCCTTTCTACTTGAATTATTTTCGATTACTTAAAATAGGCATATATTACAAAGTGGGAAGAGAAATTAATTTATTTTAGTTTAAGATGTCCTTGCTAATGACAGATAAGAATAACTTTTCTGCTAATACACTGCATTGATATTTGGGGTCAAATGAGTGAGCTGCACAACCAGTCATTGTGTTGGGATACTGGTAGGACTGACATTTGCATTTCTGCAGATTTGGAGAGACATTTCTGTGTGTATTTAGTGACTATGAGAATTGGGGAAGTATGTCCTACTTGCTATGTGAAATGGTAGACTGGTACTCTTCACTGAACTCTGCTGTGTTGAGGAACACATTTACTGCCAGTTGAGAGAGAAACCACATTGCCAGCAACAGCTTCTGCAGCACTGAGTCATCCACATTTCAGCCCATTTTTTTCAATGGGCTCTGATTGATCCTCATTAGCTTGCACGGTTTGAAGAAAACTCCCCTCTGAGGCATGGCTTCTGCATTTTCCAGTGCAGAAGGGAGTGGTTTGGAGCCTGCTTAAAGCAATGATGTTGCAGTATTTCATCATTCTTTAATGCTTTTTTTTTGGTATCAAATTTTCAGGAAAGCATTAAAGACTTTCTTGAAGCCCAGCAAATTTTCTCTTATTAAGTTACTTTCTTTTTTCTGTAGCAAGCTTGAAGTAACTGGAGAAGCATATCAATGTTCTTTGCTTGTGGCAAAAGAGAAGATGCCATCTGGAAGGCTACTTAGTCACTGCTGAATTTGTCTAGTTATTTACATGCCTGCCTTCAGATGCTCAGACAGAAATGTGGAAAGATGCTCTTTTTGAATAGCTCAGTTAAAGTCTTGCTGACTCCTCATGGGAAGCATTGGCAGGTAGTCGATTTAGAGATGATTCTGTTAATATGTCAAGTGACTTCGTTTTCTTCTTTGTGTTTTTATTATTGGTGACACTTAGGTGAAAACAGGATCTTCTGGTTCCTCAGCCCTGTTTTTAGGCAATCGTCCTGCAGTGGGAAAGGCTTTAAGGCTAAACCATGAATAGGGGAATGAGGAGCTAGAAACAGTTCTTTTTTGCATCTTTTATCTCAAAGGGCGTTGCAACTGATAGTCTACTGTGTAACTGAATTTCATAGTAACCATGGTGGAAGATTGCAGCAAATTGGAACATGAACTCCTATAAGGCACTGTGGGAAGGGGGCAAAGAGGATATTTTAACAAGAAAAAAAGGCCAGCCATTCCATTTTCAGTGTCTTGGATGCCAGATTTTACTGTACTGTTATTCTGCAAAGCAACTGAAAATTAGGTTGCATGTAGATTCTCTTAATAATAAAAAATAAATTATGCAGAACATACTCTTTCTTCTTAGAAATTTGTGCTTTGGAAGCTTCTGGATGTGTCAGCAGGTGTCTGTTTTCATGACATTTTCCATGTGAAGATAATTACTTTCCCTGTTAAAATATTTTTCCATGCAGGCTCACAAGGCTCCGTTTATGTTGCTTTTCATAGTTGCAGCTCTTTGAAAATTCAAATTTACAATTACACCCATCAAGTATGCCAAGGAAATGATTGTATTAATCCTTCCAGGTTTGCAGAAGACCGAAGTATTTCCTAGAATTTATTTCTGTAGGCTGTTCTATAAATGAGGAGGCTTGAAGAGGAATTCAAAAGTCTTGCCAAAGACTTTATGTATCATGGTAATGGCAGAGAGCAGTCCACCTCTTCCTTTTTACCTAATTCACAGCCAACAGAAATACCAGCTCTTCTTTAGATTGTAAACTTCTTGGGACAGGAGTTGTGCTTTTACTACCTTTGTCTGGAGTCTAGACACAAGTGGAGAAGAACAGAGTTGCTTGTCAGCTCTATTTTGCCAAAGCTGAAACTTTGTTTCTGTAACAGGCTCTAGTAATCTAAGAGGAGGATTAACTTTTGTGGTGGAGGTAGCAGCATCTTGATGAACACAGAAGTGTCTCTATAGAATGTCAGAAATTCACATTTTGTTTTACCTGAAGACCTTGGCCATAAAGAACTACACATCAGGGTTTGTCAGGTGAAGGGGACTAGCTTCTGCTTGGTTTTGCAGAAGTGAGCATGTGTGTGGCTTCCTTGGTCTGGGCTAAAAGCTCTGTCCTGGGGAGAAAGGCATGGGTGTAGTGTGCTAGGCAAATTGAAGCAAATGGAGTGTACTTGAGGCTGTGCAGTGTGGACGTGACCTCTATGGACTGAGATTACTTTTGGAGAAAGGTGAAAATGCAAAAGATGTCAAAGGTATGCAATGAGGGAAGTCTGTTGTCCCTGTGAGACAGAGATTTTTTACTTATTTTATTATTTTGTACTTACTTTAAAAATTATTTTTACATTATTTTTTCCTAGTGTTTATATTTTTGTGTTACAAAGCAGAGTATTTGTTAAAAAAACATTGTCAGTCTGTTGGTAGAAACAGTTGTGTCTGTAAATTTCCTTCAGCCTGTTCATGCATTTTTTTTGTTAGAAGTTGACATTTTATTGCTGGAAATACAGTGTAAATGTGAGTAGTAGTACATCATTTCTGGTTATACAGGAGGTTAGAGCTAGAGTCTTGGGGTGGGCAAACTGCATGCTCAGAAATGCGTTTGCGAGACATACATTTGAAAGAAATTGTTTGGCTTCGGAGCCAGTGTTTGCTGGTGTGCATAGTTCTGTCTCTAATTGGGAAAGATATGGGGTGTCCAGTCACAGACTCCATCAGCATGGAGACACTAAGGCTGCTTTGTATTCGCCCCTCGCGCTCTGCCAGCGGCCGTGTGAAACCTGCCCGGGGGCTGTTTACAGTGCACCTCTAAAGCAGAATCCTAATTTTGGTGACTAATAGCCAGAGCATGTGGCTCCAGCACCCCCCGGCTGGCAGCAGGCTCTGCCCTGGTTGTGAATGTAGTTAGGTGGCCCCCAACTGTTTACAAGACAGCAGAGGTGAGATCTTTGATTGACAAGTCAGAAATGCATTAGATCATTCCCTCTGCCAGTCTCTGGTTCATGCTGTTAAAAATGTCAGCCTCTCCAAGTTTGAATGGCAGCCCGAGGGCCTCAGAAGCTTTTTGTTTTCTGAGATGGAAACACAAATTGGATGTGTGCCTGAACGCTTCATCCTGGGCTGTAATTTCATCTTTTAGCTAAGAACCACAAGGTACATGAGCAAAGCACCCTGTAAACAATAATACTGGGGAAAAAAATAAACAAGGTCGTGTTTCTGGTACGTTGATCCACTGGTGTCCTGACCTCTATCACGTTGAACATCTCCACTCTGATTGCTGTTCCCTTTGGCATTACAATGAGAGGAGATAGACTGACACAGGAGGCAAAGATTTAAAGTTGCAGTGCTGTTGCACATTCCTTGTATTGGCTATGAAATATTGAACTGCCACAATGTGACACCTGGTTTTTTAAGCAAAGTTTCTTGTTGGAGGTGTTCAGCAGCAGTCTCTTCTGTTTTTCCTCATTTTACCACCTGGCAGGAGCAATTATAAAGGCATGAGAGGCGATACAAGAAGGAGCAGAAAGGAAGCCAAATCGTATAATTTTTGTGTTTGACTCCAGCCCCCATTTGTAGTTCAGACTTTTGGGAGCTTCACTGTAGAAAGACCACAATACTTAGCCTGGCTGGAGATTTCTTTAAATAAAGTGCCCAGTGACTACAGAAGAGCTTTCTTAAACATATTTAGGATTTATCCCTCCTTAAATCTGGTGGCCTTGTCTGTCTGGTGGTGTAACCTGTGCAGAGGCTGCATGATGCCGGGGAGCCCACCAAATTCGGGGAGTTGCTAGGGTGTGCTGCAAGATCTCAGCTCTTGGTAATAGCAACAGCAAGAAATATTTTCCTCCTTTCAGGTGGCAAAGAAATGAAGGGGACTAGAAAGAAATCTTATCTTTGTGGGTCACTGGGGATGGGTTTGGTTATTTTTTGGTAGCACGTCACAAATTTCTAATTTTATTTAGTAATTATATTTAGTAATAGAAATTGGCATTTGTTCTGCACCCACATCGATCCTGAAAAGTTCCATGTGCTTTTATTAGCTCTTTAATCTGAGTATGAAGAAGTGTGACAGTATCTGTCACTGAGAAATACCATCCCAGTGCGTCCAGCACAATGATTAATTTAAACTGCATCTTAGCTACAAGGCCTTCCCTCCTTCAGCCTTGGCAGTGATGGTCAGGTTACTACTAATGTGCTCTTCCCGCTAAGGTGAGGGCAAGGTCTCTAGCACACCAGCAGCAGTTTGGCTCTTTGGTTTAAAAAACGAAACAAAACTCATCCGAGTTTTCCTTCCTCCCTCGTTAGGAGTCAGGAAGGTGTGTAAAGCCGCAGTGACAAACGGCATATGCAGCGCCGCGTTGGAGGCATACAGGTATCTTTAAAGCTAGCTCCGGTTCCTCAGGATTGCGAACATCTGCTTGGAGGTATTGTGGAGCTCCACAATGCACTAATTGAATTACTCTTTTCTGGAGTTGCAGGCTGCGCTAATTGAATTAGAACGGGGCTGTGCGTGTGCGCGCTGCCGCGCGGGCGCGGCGCGGGGCGGGGGCCGGGCCATGGCGCGGACTGTGCTGCGCTCCCCCGGCCGCGCCCGGAACTGCAGCCGCGGGGCTCCGCCGGGCGCCGCAGCCGCGGGGGGTTGGTACTTAAATAACATTTCAGCGACTCTTCCGTGCTGCTCCAAAGTCTACATCTTTGTCCCTTTCTATGGAGAAAGGAGGCTCTGAGGGTACCCCGCTGCAGCCCCCTCGCACCAGTCACAGATGGTCCAGTGCGTTTAGACCCAGCCTAGCCCCTGTAAATCGCTCCATTATCACTTTGGATTTGATGGCTTCACGGGCAGTGAGGGCTTCAGAGGGAGCCAGTGGCATAAGATCAAGTTGTACCTATTTGTGCACAACTGGCAAAGAGATAACATCAATAATTTTGATTTTAAAATGCAAATACGGAATTTTACCACAAATTTGGAGAAGTCATGAAATACTTTTTTATCCAGCTTCTAAATTTAAGCCAGTGATAGAATTCAGTCACTCTTAGGAAATATGCAGAGATAGTTCTGTTTAATTCTGTATATGGAGAAGAAAATGAAATATTTCTTCTTTGAAGTAAGGTATTATGTGAACACATGTAAAATTTCAGGGAACGAACCCAAACACTCTCAGTAGAAATGCGCTTGCTAAATCTTAGAATTCATAGATTTAAGAGATACTTTGCTACGCTGTTGGGTGGGTTTCTTCTTATTTCCTCTGCTTTCTGTTGGCTATTACTTACACGGTGTGTAAAAATAGTTAGATATTCTCTTTCCTGTATTCTTTCCTCTATAGATAACCAGAAAACTCACTTTTCCATAAAACCTCAAGTTCTTTTCACTCAGTTTTACCTGTGTTTGGTAGATCATTTTCATAAACATAACCCCTATCAGAGACAAGATGGTATTTGTTTTGCTTTAATAGTTGTTTCTTGTATTTTTTTACATTTGATATAAAAATAATTTGTTAGAATACTCTGCAAACTAAGTAAAACTAAACTCTCCTTGTCAAAATACTCTGTAATATGCATGATTCTTTATGATGTTTGTATTCTTGCCCTGTGTCTGGTGATGTTAAACAGGGCTTCTGATTACCACCAAGAATTAGCAAAATTGCTGCTATACATAGAAATTTTAATAATTTTCAGTTACACTGAAAATTATTTAACAACCAGCTGCCCCTCAAAATAAAAAGCAGATTTTTTGGTAAATATATGAAACAGGTTTTTGTTGCTTTTTGAGGAGAATTCCCAATGAAGTTTATACTTTGGGAATTCTATTTTTCTGATTTTATTTATGTTTATAGTTGTTTCTCTTTAGCATTTTATTTATATATTTACATATATAAATATATTTGTGTGTGTATATATAAGAATAAAAAAAATCAGGTTTTCAGTCTACTTGGCTCCTTTTCTAAGTAGTCAGGTAGACTGCTTCTAGTAGTCATTGCAAATGAAATATCCAAGTAACTCATTGATCATGCCCAAATATTTATTTAGGGTTCATATCTGGTTCTTAAATGACTGCCAATATAATTTGGTACCATTGTGGAATTTTCTAAGTTGTCTGTGTACAGCAAGATCAACCATCACCTTTTGCCTACCTTCTACAAAAATCCTTGTGATTTATTCTCTCGAAATACAATATATCCAGCAAACAAAGGAAGCAACTCTTCATTCAGCCAATAAAGCTGCATACGCTTGTACTCTTTCAGGAATATACCTTGCTCTTCTCTCGCATCTTCAGAGTAATAAACTGTGCAGCAACCCTTTGATGTAGATAATAACATTTGACCTTGCAACACAGTACGTTCCCTTGTGCAAATGAAGACAAACTTAACACACTGATGTTGTGGTGGTTGTTCATTAAAAAAACCCAAACAGGCACACACACAGAATTGGTGTGTAGGATAATACACTTATATCCAGTGCCTTCTTTTGGTAGAAGCCAGAAGTGAAGATGGTCGTGGTGAGACTGTCACCTTTAAAATAATGTGGGAGTGAATTTGGTGCTGCCTTAAGAGGCTGTAAATGGGAAAGAATCTATTCCATCCAGTGTATAAAGTGCTTTTAAAATCAATCTATTTCTAGAAACTAAATTGTCCTGGGACCAGCTCTTGATATAAAAATTCATAGAAACCTGTTTTTCCGAGTGTGGTAACTTCTTGCCATAGTGCTGTAGTGTTAGAATTCACATTGGCCAGGTTGTTCTGTAAATTAAACAGTGACAGCTTCCCTCGGGGGAACAGCCAATGTATTTATGATGATGTGCTGATTACACAAAATACACTGCAAGCAGAAAACAGCTGCAGAGAACAAACCTCTTAAAAGAATACAATTACAAATAGCACCCTCAGTATTTCTAGTGGTGAGAGCAAAATACAGCATGCTAATGCAGGCTTCTAGTTTGCTTCCAAAGAAGAAAAGAGATCTACAGAGAAGAGGCTGAAGTATGGTTGGATGCACACACAATGCCAATGTGGAGCAGCACGTAATCCCCTCCTGAAGGTGAAGGGCAAGAACACACCTCAGGCCTGCTTTTTAGCTGTCCTTGTTGCTTAAAATGCCTGTGACTGCAACTCCAGCAGCACTGGCTGGTGAGGTGTTGGGGCTCTCTGGCTTGTCGATGTTTTGACTGCTGTGGTTCATACCCTGTATCCTGGTTAAGAGCTGAGATGTGATTAGATGACTAATAAGTAATTTGTGCTACCAGTATGACCATTATGAAACAGATTGTAGGACATGCTGTAGGAAAAAAAGGCCCTGGTTTAAAGCTGAGCTTTCTTTTGCTGCTAATTACTGCTTTGAGGGAACTTCTGGAAGTAAATTCCAGTTGTTGTTTGCACTAGCCTCCAGTGTTTTGTTTTTAAAAGGTTCCTGTTTTGTATGTGTAGGGCAAGGTCTTGTACAGTCCAGTTTAGGGTAAGATGAAACTTGAAACATAGTATTACTGGGAGACAGTGAAGGTGGGACTGTGATCATAAACTCAGGACACAGACCTCTGAAGAGAAAGAGGTCTTCACCTGGAAACAAAAAATGAGAAGTAACTGGAATTGCTTTGTGTAGTGGGGCTGCATGCAAGAGAGTTGTGATAAGGACTACTGTGGTGGGATTTTCTGTGAGGGCTTGTTGAAAATGAGTATGTGGCAGTGGCAGCTCCCACAGCTGCTAATATCTCACTTTGGAGAGTTGCAAAAGCAAAAAACCTGCACAACTCCAGAGCACATTTGTTTTTTGTCTGAGATGATCTGTCACATTTATATCATTAAAATATAACATTCTACTTATGGCTATGCCATGTATGTATGTGGGAGGGTGAAAATACAGAGAATGCCCTTTCCATCCACTTTTTCAGAGTCACCGATAGGTAAGTATGATACCGTTTAAAAGTCTGGAATTTCTGGTGTTTGGTGTCTGTTATGTTCTGGGATGGTATCAATAAAACATATTTTAAATACCAGCAAAAAATTACCTGTTTAAAATGAAAAAATATAGTCCTTTCAACATACAGATCTGATTTTTAAAGCAGATGAGGTAAAAGCATTGGCACTCTAATTTGGGAGGACTTAATTCACTTGTTTAAAAGAAGTATCAGGTTTTCCATCTATGGATTGCTGGCATGTACTAAAAGACTGTTATTCATCTGTCTGTATTTTCTTTAAATCGTTTTTGAGCCTCTGTGTGTTGTCCTGCTCTGCTGACATGTATCCCATGTGGCAAGAGGGAGTTTTGTATAATCACCCTGCTTTAATCAATAGAATAATTGATAAACCAGATAAGATTTAAACTGATTACCTCCCCGAGTAGAACTCCCTGAGGGCCTTGGACTCTCTTAATTTTGACATGTATGTTGTGTACCCCGTGGATGAAGTGCAGTTTGAATTATCTGTTTTTATTTGCTTAATGATGGGGAGGGTGTTAAAGTCAAATGTTTAATTAACCCAGCAATGGGCTGCGCTGTCACTTACACACACATCCAGCTGATTGAGATATCTCACCGAGAATACTGAATAGGAATGATAATGTGGCACTGAGACGGAAGATTGCTTTTTCAATCCATTTGCTGGGTCACTGCTTTGAATGTCTTACTGGATGAAAGGCATTCAGCCTGGAAAAAAAATTCAGCATTTAAGTACATTTTGTTTTCCTGGCCCCTTTCCACCAAGAAGTTAAATAAAACAGATATGCTGTAGGTTTAATAAGCCATTCTTGTTGTAGCAAAAAAGCTGCAACTACCGGATCTCAATAGGCGGTGGTCTAGAGCTGTATGATTTCCTCTAGGAACAAAATGTTTGCCAGCCCCAAGGTATCTGAAGGTGAGAACCTATGTATGTCTTTATCTTTCCTTCTTTGGTTGCTTGGCTGCTCATCCCATTTGATGGTCTCCAAAGCAGGTCCAACTCTTCTTCCTTACCCAGCACAGTGAAATTTAAAATAATACTTGGTAACTCCTTGTTCTAGTTCAAGAAAATGGCATTCCAGAGTTGGAATTATTTTATAATAGTACAACCTAATAGTGAGCTGTTAAATTTAAATGTTGCAGGAGGGGCTGTTGTGTTGCCACATTTAAATTTGCTCCAGCCAAATCAGGAGAACCCAAGGGTTTGTTTCTTGGGTCGCAGCTGTTAAAAGGCAGCAGTGCTTGCTAGCCAAACATTATAATGTGCAGTGCATAATCTGTAACTTTTGATTCTTTTATTAGAAGATTATAATTCTTTTTGCTTAATATGATTGAATGAACACACCTTTTATTTTCATATCATCAATGAGGTTTTTCAACAGCACTGTATGGAGGTAAACACCCTGTATTGGAAGCTAACTAAATTTGCGTCATAGTCCAATGATGTGACTGATGCTTTTTGTAATAGTGTAGCTTTGGAAGCTGGAAAAAGCACCAAAGCCTGACTGTACGGACTAATTACTACTGTGAGGTGTGTTGGGGAGGTGGAGCTGTGTCATCCAAACTGCTCCATGGTGATTGTAGGTACTTTGAACCTGTTCCAGATTGAGAACCAAGTAGCTTTGGCTACAGGGTCGCCTGGCTCTCACAGTGTCTTAAGACAAAGATCTGGGTGCCTCCACATTCGGTGGTGTAGACAGTGTGCTGTGAATTCCCATCAGTCTGGCACTGCAGTGAGATCACTGAGTAGCTGTTTCTTAGCAAGTGAGCTGCTTTGGGGGAGAAACTGTACCTAAAAAGTTAACAAGTTTTGTTCCCCTATGGTGTCATTTTTACTTTGGACAGACAACTTTTGCTTCATGCCTTTGTTTTGTATCTCATTTTCCCCTTTCCTGCAATAAAAAATAGGAAGGAAAACCAACAAGAAAAGCATAAAGCAGTACAGCGAGATGAGGATGGTGTGGTTGATTTAGGTGTTTGGGAGTGAGAATGCCACAGGCTCTGAGGAAGGGATGTGATGACAAGTGGAGGTATTTTGTCTGCTTGACAGGAAAGCTCAGAATGCGAGGTTTTGGAAAAAGGAAATTATAGTAATAAGTGTACGTGGTGACCAGGGATGAGAGGGGAAGGGGTTTTAAAGTCAGACCAGTGAGATGGCATTGTTTCTTTTAGAGAAGTGTTATAAAAAGTTAGAAAATAATGCTTGAAGAAGGACATGAAATCTACAGCAAAGCTAGACACTTTTACAACCCGTTTCTAAGAGCACTTGCAGCTCCTATGCAGATGAAGCTGTAATAAATATTGTACAAAGAAAGTTAAACTGTATCTAGAGAATTTTAATAAATAAAAAGTTTTTAAAAACTCTCCCTGGATCCGTACTCTTGTTAGTACTAGAAATATGTTTTTGACTTGTATTTTGAATGTTGGCTTATGTTCCAAGCCTGTAAAAGCTGACTTTGTGCTTTCCCCCCCACCTTACATATAGGGGAAAGAAATCAAGAAAACATCTTATTCCAGCATACAAAATCACTGATAAAAGCCTACAATTCATGGGCATGGGAGGGAAGAATGCTGTGAACTAAGGGTGTATAATTTCAAACTTTAGTACTTTTATACTCTGGGATGAGTGTTGAAAATTAATTTTTGTGGAAGGAATGTAGCAAAATAAAAGCAACAAAGAAGTGAGAGCCAAGCCTGGATTGATTCAGTTCTTCTCTAAAAGGCTTCTGTTGCATGCAAAATCCTTCTTCCTGAAGCATGTGTGGCACAATTCCGCAGTTTGGCAGAGAAATTTAACCCTGGCTGAAACTGTTATAAAGGAATTTTAACATGAATTTGAAAGCTTGTAGAAATTATTAATGTTGTCCTGTAGAAAGGGAAGAATATTGATTTGCTCAATGTGATGAGCAGATACACAAGGGTAAGTCACTAGGAAGAGGCAAACCAAAGCACAGAGACAGTAAGATTCAGAACAAGTCCTGACACTAGTCTTACGTAGGTGATCTGGTTGAATATTTGAAAGTGTACCCATATGATGTGTATTGTAAGGTTAATTGGATGGTTTCATCCATGTTTTTTGGGAATGTGTGCTTTCTGTTCCTTAAAAAGATGTAGATAGCTTTGAACTACATAAAATCTTGGAGTACAAGATGTACGCTATAAAATCATGCATAGAAAGTGCTAGCTATAAAAACGTGTATACCTGTGAAGGTGCTGATCAATTTGTGCTATTTAGGAAAGGAAATTCCGAAACAGACCCGGCTGTGAGGAAATGCAAATAATAAAATTCAGCTAGAGGTCCTTGAGGCTTCCTAAGCTCTAACCTTGTTATGAGGAATGGGGAAGTCGAACTGCCTAATGCAGATGTCTGTGAGTTACAAAAATAACCAGATGTCCTGATTAGCAGAAGCAAATGTTCTTCCCTTAATCCACGTGAAATTATATTCAAAGGCTCTCCGGATGTAATATGTGTGTAAATAAGGCACCAACAAACATTGGAATAGAAAGGGCCATTGGCCAACTAGCTTGCAAGGCTTGAAAGCTTGAATATTAAAAACAAATTTGCCACTGCTGACTCTCTTAAATTCACAGAACAGAACTGTTAAGCAGGGCTGCTTTCTGGGAAACATGGAAAGCCTGTTCTCATTAGCCATATTCTCTCTCTCCCCCTCTCTCTCCCCGCCTCTTGAAAAATGTGGATGAAGTAAAGCTAGCTTTTTAAAATTCCCCCTAAATGACTTGTTCCCAGCATCTGTATTTTGGTGGGGAGAGGGCTGGTGGTGGGTTTTTTTAGCTACAACTAGATTTTTGCTGTTCGAAATGCATCTGTTCATCAGATCTTTGATATTTGTGCTGGTTTTTGATATTTTAGTGTAAACTGAATTTACCTTCTAGTAATGCTGACTTCCCACACCATGAAATTACCCTTTATAGCCAACCAATAATTACTAAGTTAAAGAACTTCATAAGAAGCTTTTCTTTATGTTATGAAGTTCTGTTATCAATTCTCATTGCTTTGAAAATGTATATTTTTTCCAGTTATTGATTTGAGTGAAAAATAAAGAAAACTGTGAATGATCCATTCTACAGATATGAAAACAGAATCTTGTCCTGGTTTTCAACTGCAGAAAATGTTGTTGAAACTTATGTTATCATCATCAGTGTTAACACTGAGGCAGACCAAATTAGGACTTGTGTGAACATGCATGTATGTATCTGGTTGGAGGGGTAGTGTTGTACTTCCCCATTTTCTCTGTCAGAGATTCAGTTTTAAGAATTTAAGTTATAGTAGGTACCTGAGCTGCTTGGGCATAAATTTCAACTTGTAAATGTTCCAGGTGGGGATGAAGTCTTCATCACGGGGCATTTATAAAGGTATTGGAGGGAAAAAAAGCGCCATGATTCTGGGCAGCTAACAAGATAATAGATATAATAAACAGGATAGACACATGCATGCCAGTCTGTAAAGCAGGCACTGAACTGGAAGGCGTTTTTAGTTTATTCCCTTTCTTTTTCTGCTATCAGTCAGTGCAAGGCAGGCTGCAGATTCTCTGCCCTCTCCTTCCATCATTCTGATGCTCAGCCAAAGCCCCTTGCAAAAGTACCATTTAACTTTAAACTTGTAAGAGCTGGGAAACTTGTCTGTGCCTTCATTCCAGGCTGAAGTCACCCCCTTGTGCCTACACATTGCAATTTATGGTGTTCTCTAAAAGGATCTCATCTCAGTGAATGTTCAGTGCAGAAAATGCCAAGGAGGAATGGGGTCTGGTACTTATCTCTGCATTTTCATTGCTGTGGATCTCCCTGTGTGTTATAGCTGTCATTTTTGTTTTATCTACTGAAGAGCAGAGAATTGCCTTCAAACTTGCAGCTTTCATACTTGTTCTTCTCAAAGAACATTACCAATCCTAAGGACTGGTTTTATATATTTTAGTGACTAGCCAAATAGGTGTGAATTTGAATGTCTTGGGCCTCATGATAGGAAAAAAAGGAGAAGCTATCCTTACATGTTTTTAGTGTATATTAGACACTTATTTTTTTTAACAGTAATACTGCTTCAGGCTGACACTGGCTATGCCAGGATTCATCCTAGCACTGTTTGAAATGGCTGAGATATTTATAAACTGACAGACAGCATTTATAAAATGAGGATGCTGACAGTCCCTTAACGATAACAATGGGCTTGGACTCATCTATCACTTACAGAGGTTATTGGAAAGGGAACATAAGACTTCTATGTGCCTCTAGTCTTAGACTGGCACTTATTTCCACACATCTCTCTCTCTTTTCAGTCCTCTCTGACTGACATCAGCATTAGGCAATTACAGCTAATTTCGCCGTACCTGATGATGCTTTGTCCTGTTTTCTGCAAGACAACTAACTTTGCAGAATCTTGGAGCAATACCCTTTTTTGCCAGAATTCCCCCCTCCTAAAGAAGAGGAACATCCTGACTTCTGGCAGGCTGCTGACTTGAATTGGGAGAAGAAGAGTGCGCCCTGACTGACAGACTTAACCCGGGGCTGGGCAGGGGTTAAACAGGCCTTCTGCTTCCTTTTCCTTTCATACAGCACCAGTCTGCAGACAGAATGCTGATGTACCTCTTTATTCAGTGGCTCCCTCTTTGACTGAAAGAGTACCCTTCTGTCCTTGGTGAGGAGGACCGAGTGCAGAGCAGGGACACTTCCAGGAATGTGAAAAAGGATGTCAGTTATTTTCAATTTCTGATAAAATGCTGTGTTCATTCAATGTACTTAGGAGCTTGAGGGTCAGGTTGTATCAACAGTTTGCACTGGAAAAGGAGAAATGCACTACTTCACTGGTGTGTGCTAAAGCATCTATTTTAATGTGGCAGCAGAAATACTGAGACAGCTATGTCTGGCATCCAGTTTGCCCTTGAAACATTTACTCTACTGTAACTGCACACTGTGTTCCCACTGTATTATTTGCTTAGAGACCTAAAATACCCAAGTAGATTTCCTACATGCAGTTGGATCTGCTGATACCACTAAAAAGCACACCCTGCCCAGGCTTCTGTTTGAACTGATGTATACTCACGCAATGGCTGGAGCGAGACTTGATTGGCTTGAGGGGGTCTATTTATCAGGGAACTCGATTAAAATACAGACTGCACATGACATCAAATTTGTAATCATTTTTCCACAGCAAGCAAGCAAGCATTTTCTGTATTGTATGCAGGTGTTTAAAGCAATAGTGTGTTTTAAGGGCCAGTGCAGCACAAATTCTGGCCTTTGGGATAAAGACAAGTGTTTTGCCTGCATAAACAATATATTATTTTTTTCCCCTCCCCGAGGTCCACACACACCTAGTTTCCCTCAAGCTCATCATCTCTGTCAGGTTAATCAATAGGCACCGTATGGCAGAGGGTCAGTAATCAGTGTCATCGTGCCTTTAAATCGTGTTGAAAATTTGCTTAAAGCCTGGGCCAATTAACATCGAGATGATGAATGGATGGGTAGATGGGAAGAGCCTGGCGCTCAGGGGCTTTGTGAGAAGGAGATGCTCAGCTGTTGAGCAGCAGACACCAGCGAATAAAATCAGCCATTCATGTGAGCTCAGTCCACCCACTCTTAATGATAATGTCAATCTAGCAAAATATATACACATTGGAGTTGTCATGAGTTCATAAATCAAAGGAGTTTGTCAAAGGCATTCAGATTAACGAGGCAGCAGCAATAACAAGTCAAATTTGCATAGAGAATTGCCCGAATCTCAGTAAATTATGATCCTGTTTTTCATTTGATTATTTGCTAATGTCTCAAGAGGGAGAATGATTATATTAGCATGCAAAATCTACTCCAGAAGTAGAAATCCGAGGTATAGCAGACCAGCACACGATGACAATTAATCAGTTTCTGCATACTAGCATAAACGCGCAAGGCCCAGAAATGAACTCCTTTTTTATTATTATTTCTCCTTGCTACTGATCCAAATGGTTCAGCTTGACAGAGACTTTATATTGCTTTAACAGTGTTCTGAATTGTGCCTGCAGGCAAGACATAGTTATGCAGCTATAACCAACCTATCCATCTGCCAACCAGATTGGAATTCTCCTATCCAAGGCTTCCATTAACCCCCACTGACAGCTCCAAACAGGATTAAGAATTTGAAAGCATAAAAAATAGTTGTGCTCTTCACATAGACACACGCTTCTCCCCCACCCCCACCTCCACATACTTGGAAAAAAGGCTGTGTCTGTACTCTTTTATAATTAGTGCAGGGCAGAACAGCATCAAAGAAAGCCTCCCCCAGTTGGCAGGGGTTTGATTTCCACCACAACGAGTGAGGCGGTACTGAAGGTAGCTCTACCCAATTGGTAGTCCCTGGGAGTGCATTTCTCCATGTATTATATCTCATTCCCAGCAGTGTTTTGCTGGGTTGTGTACACAAAATACTGCATGTCATCTCCTGTCAAATGCTTCAGTCTGGGGATTTCGTATGCATTGTAGCATGTTGCGTTTAGTGGTGGAGGAGGCTTCATGGGGAGAGTTAAATAGTAATAATTTCGTAGTGGTCTTTAAGACAACCTGCCATGGAGTTATATTCTGTTAATTACAGGCTGAAGTTTTAAATGCAAATCAGATTTAAAAGGATCTCATTACAGGCAGTAGCCATTTTAGGAAAAATGAGCTATGGAAGGCAGAGCCCCTTTGCAGGAATCTCCTGTTAGAGAGAAATTTTCAAGGTTACAAGAACTATGAGCTTGGGTTTCCTGACTTCTCTTCTCAGTACTTCCACTGTCATTGTGTGACCTTGGGCAAAAAAAAAAAAAATTAACTGTCTGTGGAAAGGGGGGGTGCTTTGGAGACTTCAGCATCTAATCTTGCCTGTATTTGTTCAAAAGAAGAGACCCTTGCATGCAAGTGCAAACACTTTTAGCCAGCCCAGCTTTAGTCTATGGAGGAAGGCTTACCTGCGGGAAGTAAAAATTTTCCTTGATGGAAGGGAGTTTGTATGGCTTTTCAGCTTTCTGTATGCACTGGTTTTCTTTGCTTCTTTCCCCCAAACAAATTCCATCGTTCCCCTACTATGTATGAAGTACAGTTGCTGCAGTTCTTTAATATTCCCAGTGAGTACACCCAACTTACCGTCTGGATACCAAATGCTTCTTTCCAGGTCTGTGCCCGGGACTTGCATTTCAGTAACCACGAGAGGGTGCTCAGAGCGGTTCTTCCCTTTGTCTGCCTCTCCTGTGGCCGAGAGCATTGCTGGAGTCCTGCTGAGACAAACCTTATCCTGACCTCGCACATGTTTATCCCTCCTCCCACCTTGTTCAGCAAGGAGAAATATATAGATGTACCGTTTCAGTCGATTACGTTATGCTCTTCCCTTGGCCATGGATAAGTGTTGCCCTGTCAAGTGAAATTCACTTCCATGCAGCTACAGTTAGTCCTGAAATATGCGGGTTCCTGTACCTGCACCTGGATTGATAGGTTTCCTTTTCCTGAGAAATGAGCGGGAGTTATAAACATCTGTGCTTTTTCTTAAGTGTAATGCTTTCCAGTCATTCTGTCTTCACCAAGCGTAACTCACTTGCCGACAAAAGTGCATGAGCAGCGCTCCTCTTTAATAGTCTGCTATTGGAGCTGCTGTGTTGGTGCTGTAGAATGGTGAGACGCCAAGCTGTGAACCACCATATGCACTTGGCAGTCTTTGTCTGGTCTTTGTTCAGCCAACCTCTTAGCCTTGCCACCTATAAAGATAATGAATGCAAAATGGTCCTCTGCTTGCTCTTAAAATTAGATGCTCAGCTTAAAGAAAAAGTAGAAAACTTGAAGCTTTGCAGTAACTAGAAATTTCAAAATAAGGGCTGACAGTTCATCAGCAGTTCCTGCTTTTTGATGTTTGTGTGAGGGAGGATCCTTAGTGGCTTTGAAAGGTGAGAAGAATGCAAGATTTCACTGCTGTAGAGAGATTATTTCGAAAGGGAAGTCATTCTGACACTTACTGTAGGGAAGGGGGTGGATGTTGAAAATACATCCAGAAGTAGTAAACAACCTCTTCACCCTGCAGCCACAACAAAATGCATTTCCTGGAAATCTGTAGTAACTCACCTCAGGTTCTTACGGTTTTCACTCTTGGCGTTTTGGGGTTTTTTTCCCAAAGCACAAAAATTAAAATCCTAACTTGAACGAACCACTTACTAAACTAAATTTCATGAGCAGAAAAGAGCAGCTTTGATGTCTGACCTTCCTTTTCGTATATATGCAATTCTAGCTTGTATGTTTTTATGATCTCAGTTCTTTCAAATTTAATGTAATAACTTGGTCCTGACTGAGACCTCATACAAAAACTTTAAAAAGGTCATCTCTTACAGTGATTTATCAGGCTTGTTTAGGACTGATTTCCATTATAAAACCCTGGTTACAGCATCCCAAATGTCATGGTGCCTTACAAGTTCTATATCTTGTTTAAAAAAAAATTAAAAAATAAAAATCAGTAGTTGGTCTGCAAGCCTTGATTTACTCCTGACCAGTTTACGACATCCCAAGTACGGTTTTACTGTTGTGCTCCTCTCCCTCCAACCCCTTATCTGCCATTTCTCAGCAAACAGCTTCTGCCCCTGCCCTGTGTCCTGGCTGTCGCTTTCCTCCCCGTTGCCCGGAGCAGCGAGCCCGCGCTGCCCCGCTGCTGCCGGATCACGCAGCACTGCAGTGGGCACACGCTCTGCTCGGCTGACGGCTTCCCGCAGCTGCCGTGCCTGCTGCTGGCCCTGCGCTGCCACTGCTCGCAGGGCCCCGCTCCTCCTCTGCCAACAGATGCCACTTCTGTCTCCTGAGGTGTTGGGCTGGAAGCTGTCTCTGTGAGAAGCCAGGCAGAGCCGTGCTCAGCAAAGGACAGGTTATTTGGGGGACAGGTACAGAATGCAAACTTCTGCTGTAATAGACGTGGTCCAGAGCTTGTCTGCAAGTAACTGGAAAACCACCCCTTTCCTGGCAGAGCTCTCCCTACACAGTTTTTCTGTATCTCTTTAAAACCTGTTTAGTTGCTCACTACTGAATGTGTGGAAGTGTGGCCTAAGGCTGTGAATACTGTGGTGATCCAACTGATTTTAGATGTGTGTGTGGGATTCCCCCAAAGCTGGCTGTCATTTCTCCCCCAATGCAGTAGCTGAACCCATGCAAAGGAACGCTGCCTTCCAGAGTAGCTGACTTTGGCAGTGAGGTCAGGATTCTTCCCACTGTATCCAGTAGTTCTCAACCAAACATTTGCAAGAGACTCTTCATGTCCTGATACAACTATAGTTTCTCTTTAAACCAATAAATATTCGGTTTTAATCATGACATTAGCAGGAAAAGTTTCCTGGTTATATTTTTTACTCATGCTGGAAAAGCCCTTGTATTTCTTGTCTACTTTGTCTTGTCTTACTGATTTTTTTTTTGGAGGTGACAGCTTACATTTTGGAGCATCAGTGTTTCTAGAAATTGTACATGTATGTGGAGTCAGGGGGCCGGAGAGGAAAACACCTGTATTATCATACACTACCTACACAATATTTGGGCGTTTTTTGGGTCGGATCTCCTGACAACCTCTTTCACAAGAATTTAGCTCCATCATAATTTCTCTATGATTTTAAGCAGCCAAGCAGACTCAGTGCAATTAGTAATTGTTAGGCAGATTAAAAATATAGGGGCACAGAGAACAACAGTTGTACCCATTAACAGCCTCTTGTTTTCAACAGGTTCCACTGTTGTAAATGGTTATTCTGGGGTTTTCAGGAGTACCGATGTTGCCATGCTGATGCAACCACCATTTCGGCTTTTCAAAGTGGCTGTTACTGGTAGTTTCAGAATAAATCCCTAAAGCACGGGCTTCTTCAGTAGATACCTACACAGTGGTGCATTGTTGTGTTGAGGACAAGAAATTCTTTCTCTGCCATAACGAGCTGTTTGGCATAAAAGTACAAGTTAGCCTCCAGTATGTGTATGTGTAAAGTACTACAGCCTATGTAGGAAAAGTATTGTTTCTTTTCTCCTCCCAGAGTAATATTAGGGATAAGAACTGAATTAAAGCTTACTTTCTTTCACAGAATTCCTCTGAGAGAGAAGACTGTAATAATGATGAGCCCCCTAGGAAGATCATTCCTGAGAAGAATTCACTTAGACAGGTATGTGATCAGTCTCTTTAAAAATGTGATAAAACTTTCTAGCTATTTGAATCCTTAAATGCTTCTGGAAGCTGAAGTCTGGCTTGTGCTCATGGAAGTGTTTTCTTCTTTGAAGTCTGAGCAAGTCACAATTGTACCCAGGAAAATCAGACACAAGGATTTAGCATTCAGGGGTGTTTGATGACTGAAGAAATACATGCTTCAGTATAGTTCAGTCAGCTGTGACTCTAGTTTTACCTTTCTCCTTTTGGTGTTCATCAAGCCCTCTTCAGCCTTTTCTTCTGTAATTGTTCCTGTCTTGTTTGTAGTATATTTTGCCTTGCCTCAGATCAAGACTCTCAAAATGTTCTACAACAATTAAGCTTTTTACTGCCCTTGAAGGCAAACTTTCTTGGAGGTGATATCCAGGTTAATAACCTGAAAAATGACCCGTTCTTGTTTCTTTTACATTCATATAAATGACTAATGGGTAAAAAAGAGAAAGGGTGGTCTAATAAAACATTATTTCTTTGTCTTTTATATATAGTAAAGCAAATTTCTTACCAATTCAAAATAATTCCTTTTTTTAATCCCCATGGCCAACAAAGGGAGTCTGGCATGTGCTTTCTGGGAAATTTTAAGTTTGGTTTAGTGATTTCTGGTCCATTTTCACCTTGGTCTTTTTACCCACTGCAACCTTCAGGCAGCAGAAGCAAAATTATGTCCATGCCTTAGCTGCCTGAGGTTGCTGGCCGGTGAATCAGAGTGAAACCATTGGTGAATGTGACTTCAGTGAATACCCCAGGCCACAGATTGCAGCAGCTGAAGAATTATTACATTTCCTTCTGCATCTCAGCCACAGGAGCAGCAGTCTCAGGCAGAGGAATAAGATGGCACAATCCTGCCCCACATCTGCTATTTCCAGGAGAAGTTGTGGGTCAGAACCACAGTAAAGGAAGAAGTATCTTTTTGATACAGTGCACTTGTGCTCAGTTGTTGGTTTTGCATGGTTTGTTTGGAGGGGGATTTTTGGGTTTTAATAATGCATTGTGTTAGGAGTGTTTGATTTTGTGGGAGGAGGTGTCATGTAAGGGACCACATACATGTGACCAAGACAGGTCCATCTAACAGATGTAGTCCATATAAGTCTTCTAGACATGAGGCAATATGCTGGCATAATGACTGAGGTCCCACTTATTGCTGAGAAGGATTATCTTGCAGAATTGATTAAATATGTTAGATGAAACTTAAACTGTTTCTGGCATTCAACAACAAACAAGAGCTGGAGGAGGAGGGCAAAGCTACTAGGTCCCTGCTGTGTATCCCCAGGATAGGAAACAAGGTCCCCAGCATGCCAGAAAATCAGGGTTTTTTTATCTTAGAGTTATGTTATCAATGGCAAGCTTTCAGGTTCAGCAAGAAGAGGTATATGTCTCTTCTTCAAGAAAAGATTAATAGTAAGAGATGTTAAATAAGAAGGATCATGAGTTACTTATTTTGTGTGTCTTCTCATCACACTGAGTCCTTCCTCATGGTTATTGATTGAGGAAACGGATATTTACAAACTGTATTATACAGATGAGGAAGGTACAGTTTCTTGAATTGGGTTTCCATTTTGTTATATTTCAATCTGTAGAAGTATTCTTAGTGTCACAGGAAAGCTGTCTTTTCCCTCAGGCCCACAATTCATCATAATCAAGTAGATACCAGGAATACAACTAAAAAACCACTTGTAGTGTCCCGAGATTTCATATTGGAAAGAATTTAATGGACATTGTTTACACTGAAGATGGTTGGCTGTGTTGCACGGTATTGTTGAGACGTTGTATCAGTCTCCATCTTTGTGTCCAGTCTTTACAGTGACAGATGCAGGACAAAATCCTTGGGTCTTCTACTGCTATCTGGGGACTTTGTGCTGGGAACAGTCTTTGTAGATAAATTCAGGATGCAGTCTTAGTCTAAAGCAGGTGCCCTCTTGTCTAGATCATAGGAGGTGGTGGTCCATGATTTTTTGTCTGTTATGGAAGGAATTCTGGTTCTTTACATAGATATAAATAAAGCTGTCTGAGCATTTTGAAAGCTCAGATTGCTCCTCTTCTCTGCTCCTCTTCTCCAGGAGCAGTGGGGAGTTTTCCAGCTCTCATTCCTGAAGTCGGACACATATTTAGCCATGTGCCTAAATACTCCCAACCAATGAGTAATACCTACTGGAAAGATCTGCATCTCCTACAGAAAGGTATGCAGAGTGGCTGCCATGTCTTACATCTATCCATACTTTGTAGAACCAAAATTATGTGACCTGCCAATGCTGTCAAAGCAGTAATACACAAAAAATGCCTTCCATTCCAGTGGAAAGATGCTACCTTGGTAAATATTGTGTGAACAGTTTCGTATTTTCTGTTCCTCCCGTAATATTTCATTATTTGGGAACGTGGGCCTACATGCACAGAGAAATTGAGTGTATGTGGGTAGAAGGGAAGTCTGTTTATTTAATGGTCTTTCCAGTGGAAGTATCCACATATTTAGTACTTTTTGATTAGTCTTAGGAAATTAATGAGATGCATCAGACCACTTCAAGGTAAGTATGATTTCTTGACATGTTCAGCTGCTAACAAGTTTAAGTAAAGGTGCATTTCCTTTTCTTGCCTTGTTTGCAGTGCTGTTATGCAGCCTTAAGCATAAGTGTTTTCTCAGGTGGGTTTATGGAAAAGACATACCAGAAGGTGGAGGTATTAAGGAGGTGTAATGCTTACTTTATGTATCTGAAGTTGTATGCAGGAGCTGAAGACACCCATTGCTCAGTGCTATGGAACTCTTAATAGAAGAAATGTCATTTTGCTATTGATTAAAATGGTTTATGGAGAAGTGTGTCTTCAGAAGTCTCAACAAGTGGGGCTGTGTCCTTAAATTGCTGGAAGTGGAAAGCACGGCCGCTGTTGGGTGCATGTGGGGGCAGCAAGGCTGAAGAGACATGGAGATTAGCACTGGGAAACAGAAAAAGGCAATGAACTTGACTTTCACTGGTATCTGGAACAGTGAAAAGATCTAAGCTATGACAGACTTTGGAATATGGATGCAGACATTCAGTTTTTGTTGAGTGCTTGATCTGACAAAATTAAATTTTGCAGGGATAAACAGAAAATCATAGTATGAAAACAGACCAGAAAAAAACAATGACAAGTGGCAAAAGTTTTTGGCAACTTTATTTAAGCTAACAAACGAATTTTCACACTGCAAAGTTATAAATTAATTTTAATAGGCTGATCCAGATGGTCCATTTGGAAAATGGATAGCTTGATCTGTTGAAAATTAAACTAAATTTATCTCTCTCATACTTCAAACCGAAGTAAGTATGAGAAGAGTGCCCATTAAGTCCAGCTCATACAGATGGACCGGCAGGTCACACATGGGACTAATCTGATTCATTTTAAAAATAAATGCATGAGTTATTGAATCAGGTTCCTGTTTCAAGCCCTGCATGTGAGCGTGTGTGTGTGTGTGCTGCCCTTTCAAAGGGACTCGCAAATGCTTCAGTGCGTTTTTAACCTGTGTGTTTCCATTTTAATTCAACTTCCTTGCCAAAAACCATAATTAGTTTTCAGTGCCTATCATTTAGTGTTAGACCCAAACACTAGATTGATTAGGTCAGCCATTTGTTATTTTAAGGGCTAGTCTCCATCCTTCATTTATGAAGAACATGAGCTCAATAGTCTTGGGGAGAGAGCCGGCCTTTAGAAACTGGGAAGGGGAAGCTCTCTGGGGGCCCCTCCAGCCTTTTAGCTTCTGGGTGTTTTTAACAGAGCCATGAATGCAGATTTGTAAATTTATTGCAGTGCCATCTGGTTTTTTTGCAGGAACTGTATTATTGTTGGCTCGTATCTGTCTATTGTGGTGGTCACTCCCCAGGAGCTTGCCCTCATAGTCCTACAGAAAGTGATGAATAGTGGGGGTCAACATGAATAGGTCACAGGGCAGCTGTCCGGGGCTGCCCTGAACTTGATTACCCCGCTGGTTTTTAAAGAAGACGGGCACAATGCTGGTTGTTTAAAACCTTCCCTCCCTTCTCTTCAGTGCAGCAATAATGAAGTACCTTTTGCTGCTGTGGTTCATCTGTGGGCGAAGGTGCCTTGTGGGGAAAAGCTGGCAGCAGCGAGGCTGCCTGCAAACCTCACACTGGACTCTGCTGTCTTTCTGCAAGCTTCCAGATGGAAGTCCGGGGGAAAAAAATCCCTGTCTATTACCCCATTCAGACAAGCCCCTTAGCATTTTCAAGAATTCTTCCTCTTATGGTTTTGGCACAGAATATTACCTCAATTCACTCTTACAGATTTGAGATAATTTTCTAAAATTACATGTAGCACCTAAAACATGCTCTGGGCGTTATTTCAAAGTTAAAATAGGCACAGTCTGATCTTAAGAGTTTAAAGCCAGTACTCAAGAAAACCGTGAGAAGCAGAAAGCGGCTGAAGAAGGTAGAGCAAAGGGAAAACAAGAAGTAGCAACCATTAGCACTTTACTTTCAGCTGGCAGCCTTGTCCCACTGCTTAGGGCTCCCCTCCAGGCACGTTTCTCCTCCGCAAAAGTGTTTCTGCTGTGAAAAATTGAAGCCCTCTTCTTGACTGTTGAGGAAGGTTGCTTGGTGTGGAGGAAGAGAGGGTCCTTCAGCTCCCTCCATCACTTTGGGGAAGATGCTGCATTTCAGATTTGCCTTCTGTTGGAGAGCTGGTTGAGGCAGGGCAGTCCTAGTCTATAAAGTTATTCTGGTTACCTCATCTTTTACACAATGCTTGGTAGTAAGTAGTTGCTGATTGAAAAGCCCCCTGAAATTGCTAGAGGTACACCCTTAGCTTTATTTGCAAGATTATTCTTTCTTTTTAATCTTTTTTACTTATTATTCTCAAACAACAACAACAAAAGAATAATTTCCATTCCTTTGTGACGCTTAATGTGTGTTAAAAAGCTATCCAAAGCGGGATGTGCTGGAGTCTGTTACAATGGGAATGCTGCCTTGTGGCGGAAAGGCCACTGGGCTCTTTCAGCATTAGTGCTAATAGGAATCTGTCACCCCGCCGCATTGCTGCATTCCTCTGTAATTGAGTAAATTGCAAGTGTTGTCTGCTCCCCCCTGCCCTTTGTGTCCATGTCCACTTACCATCCGAAGAACGTGGGCAGTGATAAATAAAGCGCTGAACAGGGCTCCCAGCTCTTTGAAAGCAGCATGTTGCCAGCCCCCTAGTTATATTTCTTTAAGTGTTTATGTTTTTCTGTATTCTTTCTCTTGTGTGGCTGGAACCCTGGGGATCCAAAGCC
Organism: Corvus cornix cornix; assembly: GCF_000738735.6. Lineage (NCBI taxonomy): Eukaryota > Metazoa > Chordata > Aves > Passeriformes > Corvidae > Corvus > Corvus cornix. The sequence continues at coordinate 13,299,816 of NC_046336.1, forward strand.
ATGAGAGAGGCCAAGAAGCTAACAAAAGTAGCTGTCCCCTTGTTAGCTTGTTCCTTTCTTCTTTAAAAAACAAGATGAAAACCATCTGGCTCAGGGCATTACATTTTCCTCCCCCGTGCACCTCTATAGATGAAGAGTTTCACCTGCAGTGAGGGTTTACATTGATTAGGGAGGGAGCAGTAATTCAAGCCTCCATCCACTTCAGTGGTACTTTGCAGTCTTTAAAGGTGCTGACCCATTGAGTTAAACTGTCAAGGGAGGATAAAAAAGGATCTTCATCCCGGGAGGTAACAGCTGCCAGGTTTTCAACACCTTGCGCGCTGCTGGAAAAATGTCACAAATTGTCAATGGAAAGAAAAATCACTTGGCTGCCATCTTCCATTAATGATATGCCTTATAAAATGAAAGATTTAAGGGTTTAAAAATCAGCAAGTAGCTATTAGGAAAAGAAAATCCTGGGGATTTTGAACAATGGGCCCAACAATGTATCCCGAAAGACTGTGGATAATGCATCCAAGTTAGAATAACTGGGTCTGACTGGGATGACCATGGTTATGTCTGCACAGTGGGACAAGAGGGAAGTGAAAGCAGCAGCACAGAAGTATAACACTACCATGCCTGTATTAAAAAAAAAAAAAGTAGAAAAAGTAGTCTGATTCATAAGCCAGTGAACTGCGAGAAGACATACTGTATTTCTGCTCTTTTGAGGACAATTTGTTTTCAAGCAGCTACCAGATGGCTAAATACCACAACATTTTCCTTTTCTTTTTTTTTTCCCCTTCTTTAACAAGAGATCTAGTTTGCCTTGCTCTTTGTTTTTGTTTGTTTTAATGCTTTTACATAGCTGAACAACCCCATGGTGCTTGGCATTGTGGCATACTCCTTTTTGTGTTCCCCCCCCCTTGTGCATTGATGGATGAGTTAAAAAAGATCTTCAGCTTTAATGTAATTTCAGGTAACAAGCATATTGGACTAAGGCTTTTTGTTTGCATTGTCTTGAGGTTTTTTGTTTTAGGGGCCTTTTTCTTAATGTTTGTTTTAGGTAAGTCATTTTAATTGTACTGGGTAATTAGAAGGTGCACACAGCCAAGGGAGCTTTGTTATGGTAATTGCTCAAGGAAACCCACTCCCCAACTACCATTGCCATGTGTTAAGACACGTCTTCCCTCTAGTGGCAATATTAAGGACTCTGGCTTTCACAGTCGTCAAGGTGTAATTGCAATATGACAAACTGTGCTTTAGGGAAAATCCTGTAAACGATCTAGTTTTTTGTTTGGCTAGTCTTTATTTTGTCTTGCAACTTTCTGTGGAGACTATCGTTCCCAAGGCTGGGCAAGGGATAACAAAAATTTCGTCTTAAGAAAATAGTCGAGGCAGATCTTGGGTAATGTCTTACAGCTTGACTTAATTCTAGTCTTCTTTTTAATTACCTGTTTATAAAAGCGTTTTTAAATTTGCTAAGATTACTTAATTCTTTCAGAAGAAGCACCTCATTTGAAATAAATAAATAAATTGCATTTATTTTAAATAGTCCATGTGAAAGACCTTTAAAGGGTAATTAATGCAAGTCTCCTAAGACTCTAAATAAGATGAAAGCGATCTTTCCAAATCTGCTGGAGTGATTTGTTTATATAACTTCCCATTTCTGCTGAATTCTTCTGAGTCTAATAACTTTTTTTCTAACCGTTTGGCAATTTGTGCTTAGCTACAAAAGCCCTTGTTCAAAAAGAACAGTTTAATAATCTTTTCCCTGAAAATGACTTGAAGGGAGGGTATGGGTTTTGTCTTTTTGCTGTGTTTTTATTAGTGTTATCTTTCTCTGATAAATCATGTAATTACTAACAATTGGGGGGGGAAATCTTATTGAGCTCCTGGGTTGCAGCTTCTATTAAAAAGTGGAGCTTTGTTCAGGGACTGGGGATTCTTGGAATGAATGGCCAAAGAAATGGATTTCAGTTGGTAGAAAAGCTGCACACACATGGAGTTCTGCCTGGAGTTCGAGGCTTCAGGTTGGTGCTCAGTGTTCATCCAGAGCTGCACAGACAAGAGGAGAAATGTTTATGTGTTTGTGTCAAAAGAGCAGGATCATACTTTCTTTAAAAAGAAAAATGTAACCAAAGACACTTACGGAATGAGATCAGATACAGCTCTATCTTTAGTGAACCATAGTCTAGTGCCTCTGTGGCATTTGAAGCCTTTGGCTGAGAGTGAATACAGCTTTGTGGTTCCCCTGCTTCTGACATGATTTGGTGCTCCCATATATTTGTAGGTTTCTTTTTTTTTTTTCATTAGAGCTTGTTTGGCTATAGGGCTGCTTAACACTCTTCTCAAACGGCTTTTGCAAGGTTAAAGGAATGCAGCTTGGTAACAAGTTTGTGTCATTTTAAATATATACCTCCCAGTAAATAAGGAGGAGTCTTGCAATCAATCCCTTTTAGTGTGTTATATGTTTCACCTGACAACTAAACCCTCTATTGATTAACCATTACTTTGTTAGATAATCTCGTGTCATTGAAGCCACTGTAAAAATTAAACTCTTTAAAATGTTTTACCCTAGCAGCAGTGTGAAAATTGAAAACTTGTTCAGAATTACAGCCAGCTTCCACAAAGAGGGTAGTTTTCAACAAACTGGTTTATGTTTGCATGCTTTATATGCAATATAAAAACATATTAAAGCACTCCAACGCAAAGCTATCTGCCTGTAGCGTTGAACCAGGCTACCATTTCAGAATACTTTTTCTTGATGAAGAAACCTCTTATTTTGATGAAAGGTGAGGAGAAACTTGAAGAGTTTTGGTGCAGATTACATGAGATATGTAAAAGGGTCAACCTTTAAAGCTGAACTTGAGAAATTTCCTTTTCTGAGGCTTAGTTTTGGTTTTGATTTTCCTGCTTTTCTTCCAGGTAAGTCAGTGTTCCCGTGGGCATTGGAACAAATGAAAGGAGGTACTCTTATGTTGCAGTATAGCATTAGACACCATCAAATGTTTCACCTAACATGAAGGGCTCTGCATTATTACTTGATATGACATTAACTCTGCTTTCAGAATTCTCTAGTCTATTCACTGGATCTATTCACTAGTAATTACTAGTGTACAAACAATATCAGATGAAACCAAATCTCCGTGTCCAGCAGCCATTTTGTCTCTCTGTAGCCAGTAACTGCTGCCTGCAAAAAAGCATTCAGAGATTCCCATATAATACTGCCTTAAAAATATATTCTCCAAGCTTCTTACAACTTGGCCTCATGAGCCAGATGCAGCTTCTTTGTAACATTGTCAGTACATTTCCATTGAGACCTATCAAGTAGAGTGACATTACCTCTTTTTCCCCTGGACTACAAAGGACAACTAGGTTTTCTGTGTTTTGCTTCCAACCCTTTAAAACATATTGTAGAACATGCATGTGAATCTTCTTTGCCCTCTTTATTCATCCCACGAGGCCAATAAGGCATTCTTTTGTGAGAATGGGAAAATAAGAAGAACTTTGTAACTTTGCAAAGACAGTAATGTATGTCAAACTGAAGAGTACTTTATGTTTTAATCTCAAATATGCATCCTGATGTGTTGAATACATGATATATACTCCTTTTGGTTTTTCCTTTTTCTCTTTTACTTCCACTGGGAAACAAAGAGCTGCTGAAGGACTAAATGGTTGTCTGGTAATTTGGCACATACATAAATCCTTATGTAATAAAATTACTGTGTAAAAGTTGGCTCTCATGGTAAAAGCATGTTCTTCTCTCCTTCTGTGGTTGAAAAGGTTGGGAAGGAGGAGTTCCTTGGCATGTTGTCAAAGGGCAGAGAGGTACTGATAGCATGGGAACGTCCAGGTCAGTCAGACCCAGAGTCTGCTCATCCACTGCCAACTCTGGCACTGTCAGTGGAAGGTGCTGTTGAATGAGAGCAAACAAGTCTGGCCTCTTTTGGTACTCGACTGCCCTCCTGTTCCTGCAGCATCTACTGCTGTTGCGTTAGGGATGTCTAGGGGATATCTGTGCTGAGTATCTATGGAGCTGCTGTCCATGGGTTTGTTTAGTCCCTTTTTCCACTTCTGATGATGTTTCTCTGCATGATGTTCTGGGGCAGCAAGCTCCAGAAGTTCACTGCCAGCTGTGTGAAGAAGTATTTTATTTTGTCTTCTTCAAATTTATGCTATATTAGTTCTGTCAAAAGTCAGTAATCCTGGTATTGTGGGATTTGATGAACAAATTATGCTGGTGATGCCTTTTCCTGGTCTTAAAATCAAGAGTCAAACATGGTTAGAAGGGAAAAAGGGATTTTACCTTGGTATTTATTTTGAGGATCCTTAGGTGCACTACGTCCAGGTCAAATGCACCAAAATGCACACCACAATGCCCCCCCCAAAAGATCAGGTATAACATTATAGGTTTTACTAATTAACATATCTATCAAAGATTCCCCAATGAGAGGCTTGAATGAACCCCCCTCCCCAAAGAACCTTCCCCTGGATGGTTCTATCTCAGTTTACAGAATGTGTTCTGGAGAGGACCTTGGGGTCTGAGGCACACTAACCCCTACCTACGAAGCTTCTAAAATGTTTAGTCTCCTAGCTGAACAAACAAGTCCAAGAATGTAGGCAAAAAGCACTAAGAATGCAGAAGTTGTAAAAAGGTATGACAGGGATATAAAAGAAAAGGCAAAAAATCATCATGGCATCATTGGAAGTTCAATTGGTGCTGTTCTCACTGAGATGTAATGTGTGGATGAAAGTAATAAAAATTAGGCAATACAGTGGAATAATTATTTGTATGTGCATTCTGACATGCACATAACTTTTGAATAGTGCATAGTGAGCTTCTTTCATTCTCAGGAAATGCTGGTGTCTTTAGGTTTAGCATTTAGTATTTCACATTTTGTATTTGGATTGTCTACTCTTTACCATTTGTAAATGTGCAGAAAGCCTGTTGTAAGCCCAGCTTTTAAAAAGCTGGCGTGCAACCAAGGTTTGTGCGTACCTGTCTTGGGAGGAAAAAGACGGACAAGATCTGAGTTCATGGTTCAGTTCACAGAGCCACAGACTTCCTTGTTGCTTTCAGTAAATGTTTTTGTGGCTGAGCTTTTGATCTGCAAAGAGGAGTTAGTAGTAGATTTCCTCACAGGGCTCCTCGTGAAATTTACAGTATGTAGCAGACAAGTTGTGCAGAAATACTGCATCTGGAATTCTAGGAATTAAATTACAAATGAAAGAAATCACGGATTTACAATAAATGGGTTAAATTACACAAATGTAAAAACTGAACAAAGAATCTTATAAACTCTTCATGGTTTTTCACCTTCACAATCTGGTTGAATTTAACTAATACCATGCCTGTAAAATGAGGTTTGCATGGTATTGTCTGAATGCCAGTGCAAAGCAGATGGTGTCAACTTTTTGTCTATCAGTTGGGCTGCTATATCTAGGCCCCAGTTTACAGTAGTTTATACCATTCTGATTTTTCTTCTGAGGAGAAAGTTCTGTGCATACCAGGGTGATGGTTTTATGAGATTGGCAAGTATTTGCAAGAGGCCATCAGACTTCTGTTTGCTTGTGGCCTAATCCAGTTTGAATCTGAGCCTCTCCTGCTGAAAGATGCACTTTGTTCATCTGCACAGCACCTTGAATGAATTCATGTTTTTGAATTTTTCAGTTTCTCCTTCTGGATCCAGGGTCAGAAATTGCTTGCTGGCTGCTAGTCAAAGCAGATGTCAATGTTGTGACATGTAAGGAGAACTGCTGGAGCCAGAATATTCTGCATTCCTGTCTGTCACTGGTTGTTTTCTGGTTAGAGAGCTGAGAAATAAAACATGAGCTGCCAAAGCAATGGAGGAGATAGGGCTTCTGTGCTTTTTTTTTTGTTTCTGTTTCATGGTGAACTTTAAAGGGGCTCTCTAAATAGGTAAGGTAGCAAGGACTGTGATTTCCTGAATTTCTCCAAGAATGTTTGCCCTGTGCTGGTCCAGTACAGATACGCTTGAACCAGTATACTGATTTCCCATGGTGGAGGATGAGGATCATACGAACTTAGGTCAATGTTATAAACTGTTTGTGAACACTCAGTTCCCGTCAGTTGGTGCTTCCCTGAGCTGGGGCTGTTGGGAACACTGGCTTTGTGGACACATCTCCAATCACTCAGCATAAACCCCTTTTAATCTCTTCGCATTCTTGCCTCTGACATCCTTTGCCATGTGCTCCTCTGCCGGTTTTTGTATTGCTGCTGACAACATTTTGCACAGTCAGGCCTCTGGCAGAGGGGCAAAAGGGAGAGATTGTTTCTTGGTGCTTGGCACTGAGGGAATCTGGCTCTGGTGGTAGAGGTTTGGGGCAGAGGGAGAGGTTTAGGAGCCGTTATCGTGCCAGTGTTGCCCACAGGTTTTGTAACCTATAGTAGGTTTGGGGTTGAAGTAATTTCAAATCAAACAAATGGAAATCATAACAAGCCCTGAAAAAAAGATCTCCAGAGATTGCCAGTGAGTATTGCAGGGAGAGAACTGACAGGCAGCTCTTTACAAGTCTTTGTACGTCCTCCCATTAAGGCAATCTTAAAAATATCATGAGTGTTAGTATGTTTTACTTAGTGCTCTTGAAAATGTCTTTGTAACAAGTTTAATTTCATTCTGTTTTAGCGTGTTTTTTGGGTTTTCCCCACACAACTATTTGAGGTAGCAACATCTTCTCTGTGGTCCACTTACTGCTCTTGTAACAAAGCAAGTTTGTGCTTGCTTTTGAGTTGCCACTTTTGCATGGGAGCATTTTTCTGTAAATGCTGGTGTATTAATCCCATACTGAAGCTCTGAGGAGCTGAGGTGTTGGGGGTGAGGAGAAGAGCCTCCATTAGAAGCTCCTGAGTTCTTCAGGCATTTTAGTTTAAACAGCCAAGTCAACCGAAGTATGATATTAAGTCCACTTTGTAAGTATTGTTCATACACTTCCCTCAGAAGGGGGAGAGACTATGAGTGATGCGTTCTGGAAAGATTTTGAAGTCTGCGGCCCCAGTTGGGGGTCACTTGGGCAGGACAGCATTAAAGAAAAAAGACATTCTACTTTAAAAAATTTAAAAAAGCTTTACAAAACTGAGGAGATTAAATACAACAATGAAATGTGGTCTTCATTTGCTCCCTTCTGATTATAACCTTCATAGTCTCCCCATGTATTTTACATTTTATATTCTGATAAAGTGGGATGTTTATTCACATTTGACATACTCTGTGATAACCAGTGTGTAGAAATCACCTTGCTTTAGTTGTTCCATTATGCAGCATTTTGTGAAAGAATTAAAAACTGAGATGAGATTTTTTTTTTCCATTTTCAAAGGAACAGAGAAGAAAAATCTTTTCTTTGTATTTCAGTACTGTAAAATTGCTCATAGCTTCTCAGAGGACATGCATGCCCTGAACATAGACTTTTGCTATAAACTGGTTTATTTGGGTTTGAAACATTTACATCTTAGAAAAAGGAAATGTTGTAGAGTAGTAGAATTAGTGTAGGTTCCTGTGCCAAAAATGTGGTGCCTGAAAGAAAATTGTGTTCTTCTATTCATAACCATTTCAATCTTTCTGCAGACCTACAACAGCTGTGCCAGACTGTGCTTAAACCAGGAAACAGTATGTCTAGGAAGCACTGCTATGAAGACTGAAAATTGTGTGGCCAAAGTAAGTAAGAGAACAGCTTTGGTTTTGAGGGGTTTTTAGCAAATTGTTCATTGTTAGTCAACGAAAAGTTCTTGTTAAATATTACAGTTAGGAAAAAGTATTTAAACAAGAAGCAAGTATTTGGGGTAGGATTTTCTGTCCTTCAGTGTGGAGATTTTAGGTTTGCTGTTTTTCTCTGCTGGAAATGATTACTTGAGTCCTGAGCTATATAGGATTGAAGGGTTCATTCTGCTATACAAGTAATAGGCTTTTCCAGTGGGATGACCTATGCTGGCCATGTAATTAGCTGTGGCAACTTCAAATGATAAATGTCCAGATACATATTAGAAATACTGCCTGAGAGCTGTTTGTATCATGATTCCCTTTGTTAGCTACCAGAAGGGAGGTGCAAAAAGAAGGACCTTTCAATTAAAATACAGTGAACACTGTACTTAAAGGAAAAGGAGGAGGGGGATATTACAGTCAGAATGGTAAGAAAATGAATTTATTAGCCTGTCACAGGAAAGTAATTTCTTGAGAATTGAGGTAGATGTGATTGGAAAAGATGAGGTGCCAGTACCCACCCTCTTTCTTAGAATTCAGCATAACTAAAGTAAAACAATGTACAGCTTGGGCTGTTTGTCAATGGAGGACATTTGAACCACGACCATGTGTGGAAAGGCTGCGCGAAGGATGTGTTTAGCCTTGTGTAAGCTTTGTATTTCCACTGAAAGGAAGTTTAGAATGGGCATGCAGGACAGATCAGTGCATGCAGCCATCTGTTACTGAAACCAGCTGGCATTTTGTTGCTCCTCTGTCACCACAAACCTGACCACTCAAAAGCGTGTTTTCCCTTTCAGTTATTTATTCCTTGATCTTCTTGAAGTCCATTTTTTTCATACTTTGATTGGTTGTTAAAGGTGCCTTGTCCCTTCAGGGGCCATTTTTGTATTGACCTTTAAGATAATTTCCCAGCTAAATCTTTGCTGGGGTTTTGCAGGTGAATTTTGGATGTCCCATTACTTTTGACTCTTGTCAGGGAATTGGCTATCACAAAAGTTTGTCATGGTGCTTGCAGGTGGCTTAGCGCTCATAAACTGTGCTTGACATGCCAGTTACCTTCCACTGGAGAAGCACTTCTGAGAGAAGCTACCAGCTCTGGTACAAAGTCCTGGTACAAAGTTTCATACTGGCACTTCCATTCTTAACATCACTGCTGTTGCACACTGCTTCCTAAGGTGCTTTATGATACAGAGTAGATGAAACTCTTTAAGCAGAGCAACTCTGGCTGAGTTGTCTTATCGTAGAGCGTCGTTCCCATGCCATAAAGCAGCTCACAGCAGGCTCATGGGTGAAAACCCATTCAGCCCCATCTGCTCTACAGCGTCCTGTTTGACCTGATCGCCTCACGAAGGAGCAAGGGTAAGCAAGAAGGACAGCTAATTTAAGTGGTGCCTCTTTTAAATGAAATCACATACTGTAACATCTTCATGCCTTAGCTAATAAGCTCTCCTGAAGTTACATTTTCAGCAGGTTTATGGTGAGAGGCGTAGGTAGGCCTCAAGGCAAGAACAGCAAGATTTGTTTTATGCTATTGAGGATGAATTTGAGCCATCACCCTGGAGATAAAATAGTGTGTGTTTTTGAAGTGTCGTGTCTCTATATGCTGTAGGGCAATATATGTATGTATATATATTCATGGACAGTCTGCCATCATATAAATGTATGGAAAACCATATATAAATATATATATATGCATACATATATATATATATATGCATACATATATATGCATATACATGTGTGTAGATCTATATCTGAAATATATATGTATCTTTCTCTAATAAACCATAAGGACTTTTTGGGGGATACAATTCCTCTAGTACTAGCTTGCTTGGCTACCGTACTCCTTTCCTTTGCCTTCCTAGCTACAAACCAAATGAAGTTGGTTCTACGAAAGCTTGTCTTTCAAATTCCAGAAGTGTCGAAGCATTTATAAATGCAGCTATCTAAGTGCAGATGGCTCAGTGATGGCATAGGCAAATGGCACAACTGTTAAATGTTCCCTAGGTGAAGGGCTTAAATGGGATTTAGGGAGTTCAGAGGCTTTCTCCTACCACATGCACATGGCGAGTTTTATCCTCCATGATTGATGTATTTTATAGCCTCGGACTTTAAAATGTGGAAGGTGAATACTGGAAAGTGCTACAGTTTTTATTATCTGCAGCACTTTTCCAAATGTATAGTAGGGGGTTCAGGTTTTTTTTTTTAACTTGCAGTGAAACATAGAAAGGGTTACTTTGGAAAAAATGTTTTACTCTTTCTGATTCTGCAGTGCAGTATCAGCCCTGACCGGGAGCCACCGTCTGCATTATCACCTGCTTGTCAGATGTGTCAGTCAGTCTGCAAGAGACAATGGTTTTTCTGAAAACTAAATTTCTGATTCTGCACCTACTTGCAGAAGAGATAATTGTGCTCTGTGCTCTGTTAGGAGCACCATTATTAATGGCATTTACTGATCGTGTGCTTGACATTTCTAAAAGTTTGATCAAAGAATGAAATGCAGTTACCCTTGAGGCCACACATACCAATACTGAGGTATCTTCTCTCAGATTGGAGCACTGTCCATTCATTAAACTCTCTTGTGAACGAGTGCTTCTGTACAGGACATCTGTTACAGTGGGGAAACTGCAACACGTGTATCAATCAACGAGGCTCTTGGAAAAGAAATATGTATGGACTGATTCTTGATAGATGTTTCAGAGAGATGTTTGTTTTCCCAGCTGCATGGCTGAGGATCTGCTGAGGAACTGCGGCAATCGCGGGACCCGAGGGTCCTTGCCCGCGCAGGGAACACAAAACAACCAATGGGGAACGAGGCTGACCAGGGGCAGGGAAACCCCGTGCCTCCCCCCAGGGCCCCTCTCCCAGGGCTACATGGCAGGGGGAGGGCCCCAATTTCACCCGTTTATTTTTAACCAAAAGAGATTTAAAACTTAACATTGAAAACAACTGGATAAACATGAGATAACAAGGACAGTTTCAAAACAAAACAAGCCACCCTCCTGAGTCTTTAAATGTCCAAACAGATTCTCTGGAACATCTTAAGGCTGACAGAAGGGAGACAGGGCTCTCCAGGCATGCTTTGTTGGGAAACTGAGGCAGGAGAGGGTTTCTTCCATTTGTACCTGTTGGAATTCTAAACAAAAATAGTTAATTTCTTCCCTCCCCCTTTTCATCCCCACATCGGAGAGGAGTTGTAGGGAAAGGGAATTGTATAGGGAAGCCATGGGGTGAAAAACAGATTAGGAATAAACTGGGGATGGGGTAACCTTAGGAAAGGGTTCATATTGGGTATAGGGTAAAAGGGGAAAGTAGGCTGTGGGTAGGGAAGCTGCTGGGATGGATATTGTTTATAATTTTGTGCATAATGGCTGCCTTTGACTGGAATACCCCCAGGCCCAGTAACATTTACTGCTTGTAAACCCTTATTTCCTTGCACTATATCAAATTGTACAACTTCCGCATCTCCTACACTTTGCAGGTAATTTTTAGGGTTATTCTTTTTAATAGCAGTTCTATGAACAAATATGTCTTCTCAGTTGTCACATCTTGTTATAAAACCATAATTTTGTTTAACATTATACCATTTTACTACTCCTAAAACCTTAGCTACGGTGATTTTTTCCTTTTTCTGAGTGGCTGCTGTTTTGTGTCTTGCTGCATTTTTGCTTTCTCTTTTGCTTTCGCTCGCTCCCGTGTTGGAATTGTCGGGGCTGCTCGTGCCTGCGCGCTCTTCCTGGGGTCGCATTTGGGAATGTGCCACTCAGCTCCCCCTGCGCCGCCTCCTCTGCTCTCAGCTGCGCTGCCGCTGCCTGGTGCCGCACCCACGTCTTGGCCGGGCCCCCGAGCGACGACCCCCCCGCACCCTGCTCCAGCGCGTCTCGGCGAGGCGTGGCTCCACTCCGCTGCCAGCCGCCGCCCGCGCGCCGCCCCTCTCACGGGGCTCACTCCACCACGCGCTGCGCGGGGCCGGGCGGGCACCACCGGATCGCCCCGCTCCCGCTGTGCCTCGCTCCGCTGCCGACACTGAAGCTCGCTCTGCTTCTCCTGCGCGCGGGAACTGCCTCGCTGCTGCTCGCAGAGCGTTCGGTCCACGTGGCCTGGGTGGCACAGTCCCTGAAGCAGTTTTAACTTCGCAAGGACACAGCTGACATTGTTCAACAGTCTTGGTAGTTAAATAATATTCACGAGAATATCCTTCCATCGGCATGTATTTTGACTCAGAAATTAACTGTGTCCAAACAGTCTTCCAAAAGTCTTTGGTAAGAATTAAATCCCAAGAAACGTAGAAAAAATTCTTAAACGAGCATTCCAGGAAGTGTTTCAGTTCCTTTTGAGCTTGAATTAAGCTAAAATTTACAAATCGTTGTTCAAGAATCTTTTCAAGTTTAAGATAAGTGTCCATATGCAGCTCTGAGAGCCAAGAGTCTTTCCACAGTTCCTCCATAATTTAGAGATGGAACAGCAAAACAAAAACAAGAAGACAAATCCAGAGTTTCTTCACAAATCAGTCACTGTCCTTAGGGATCGGGGATCATTCTGCCCGCATCATCCACCATTTGGTACAGTGTGGAAACTGCAACACGTGTATCAATCAGTGAAAAAGAAATATATATGGACTGATTCTTGATAGATGTTTCAGAGAGGTGTTTATTTTCCCAGCTGCATGGGGAACGAGGCTGATCAGGGGCTAGGAAAACCCCGTGTCTCCCCCCCAGGACCACATGTCAGGGGGAGGGCCCCAACAGACATCCAGTGTAAGCTACCAACCTAACAACTGGCATGATTCCTAAAATAGAGGGGGAAAAAACAGATACACATATTCAGGTATGGAAAGCAGCACAGGGCGACAGTATTTTGATCACTCAAGGAAGTTTGTGTTTGTTAGGAAACTTTGTCTGTCTGGTTTTGTGTACAGTGTCATGCTGCCGGTGCAGCCAGGTGCTCAGTGCCTTTTACAAACCTATGAATTAACTAGTTTTATTCAGACATTTAAAAATAAAGCTAGAATGTCATATTCTGATGAATCTTTGTGTCTTATTCTTAGCCCTTCTTTTCTGGTATTTGTCCTCTGAAACTCCATTGATAGGATTTGTACAAGTTTGGATAGCAGCAAATAAGGAGCAGTAGAAATTGTTTCAAGTGTGTGCATGTCTTGACTGAAGAGCTGGGATCTTAAATTAAAAATTATACATTGTGATGCACAGATTTCACATGTGTGATCTGTAACATCATTTCTTTCCCTTGCACAGGAGTTTTTCTGTTATTTTTTGGCATCTTTTTGTCCATTGCCTTTGAGTGATCAACAAGTCTGATGTATATTCAAGCAAACGTCTTTTAAAAGGAAGTGCAATCTCTAATTGTGTTTTATATGTGTGTGTACACACAGAGGCATATATGTAAAAACTCCTCCTGTTTGTCTCTTTAAAAACCAAAAAATCTCTGCAAGAGAGTTTCTTTTAATGATACTACTGGTGTGCAACCAGAAGTGGACAACTTTCTCAGGAATTGGTACTAGGTGCTTAAATAAGGTGGAAATGTAGCATGAACCTGAGCTCCAAGGACAGGGTGTTTGATTTTAATGAGGCTTATTGAAATCTGGCCAAACGAGCATCTGTTCCTATTGTTTGTTCCATATTTCGTAAGCCAGTATCTTCAGGCAGATAATGGTGTTGATGTGTGCTTCATCCTCAATTAGAGAGGGACATAGTTAAAAGTCCCCTGGCATCTGGTATGTCGCTAGGATTCTTTTGATGCTCCTGGGTGTCCAAACAAGTTTCTCTTCTGTTCTGTACCCAGGAACACTTTCTGTGATGACCTTCACACTTTCTATTTGATGTGTGGTAAGGGATGCTCCAGTGTGTCTTCAGTCTCCTTGGCTGAGTCTTTGCTTGGATGGATTATATACAGTCCTGTTTTCAAACAGGTCTTACCTTTTCACCCTTTCGTTTATGGGCTGTGTTAGGTCTGAGTTTTGCTGTTTGCTTTGAATCTGTTAGATCTTGCATTTCCCTGGATCCTGGAAATATCCTTTTGATTCCAAGCACTTGTTGTTTCCTGACAGGTTGGTGTATAACTGATCTCAGAGTTCTACAGTCAATACCCGTTTCCTCCATTCATTAGATAGGTCTTACTGTTTATTAACTCCTGCAGTCGGTTCCAGTTCATCCATATCTCCTGTACAAAGGAGTGTTCTCGGTTTCATTTCGCACATTAAATTCTTTCCTACTTGTGCCAGAGACAGGCACCCTATGGCATCCCTGCCAGACAGCACTGATGAGACACCTTCAAAATGGCCTGCAGCATCCCCAGGTTTCTGCATAGTTCTGAACTCAGCAGCACCAGCTGGGAGAGGTTCTCTGCCTCCACCTTGATCTAAGTAAACCTGTAGAAGAAAAATATAGTCACGCACACCACCCTTGAAGAATCAGCCCTCTGTTTCAGGCCACTGCTTGCTACTCACATGTGATAACTGGTCTTGCTTTTTAAGATCCTGGCAAACTAAGGGACTTCTCAGGGTCTTTTAAGCATTTTCTGTCCTTTAGGGAATCTTTGCTGTTCTTCATACTTCTAAATGTGCAGTGGTTAATATATTGAACTGGGAATCTAGAAAGGGTTTATACCATTTATTTTCAGCATGGTTTTTTTTCGTGCTGTGACCATGATGGCTTTTCTTTCTTCTCTTCAAAAAGGGAACTGAATAATACTCTTGCAACAATGTTGTGAAATTTTTGTTGTGAGTTTTTTGTTGTGAAACTGTGTAATACTTCTTTGACCCTTGGATGAAAAGCCCTGCTTAAGCATGCTGGCTGGACAAGCTGTGTGTAGTGTGCAGGGGGACAGAGCTCTTATGCTCAATTCTGGAAACACAGAACAGGCCTTGGCACTTCCAGTATGCTATGCGAAATTTCCTTTCAAAGATGCATCTTATTACTTAGCTATAGCTACGTATTTTACACTCAAGGGTGATTCAGCTAAAGCAAGGAGTGGTGGAAGTAGCTGGTAATTCAAATCTTCTTTCCTTTGTCAGTTCTTTCTGCGTTGCTACTGTTGAATTTTTAGAACAAACATAGTCTGCACAATAATAACATTGTTTGGAATTTTTATATGAATTTAAAGGAAAAACCACAAGCACTCTTTAATAAAGAAGCATTTCAGGTTCCAGGCTGGATGTTCTAGTTGGCAGTAGGACAAATTGATCTGAAGAGTGTCCCTCTTGTACTCTCAAGTCCCTTTATGTCACAGATTGATGGCTCTTTTTTTCCAGAGTGTGTCTGCATTTACTTTGCATGAATAGCACAACCAGCTCAGAGTTCTGCTGTGATATACCGCTGAGTCAGTATATCTTCAGATAATGCATAGTTTTCTAGTGCTTTTGAAGCCTTTCCAGTCATTGAGATTGAAATTAGAGCAATTTAATCATGAACAAATATTATTTGACTAGCAACATTCAGTTTCCTGGTACTTGTTCTACTGGTTTAATAAGAAAGTATGTTAGCTTAATTTTTAGTATTAAGCTTCTGTGTAATGATGCAGAGGGACTGTCAGTGGACATGCTTCCAGCCCCAAATCCTTCACTAAAGTGTCCTCTACTGTGTCTTGGATATACCTTTCTCTGGGAGGGGCAGCAGTTTTTGAGGTCGTTGCAAACTGGATAAACACTTCCTCAACCCCTGGCTGATAGAGATGTAAGTATGTCATTTTACCCTTCTGCTGGAGGTATTCTCTCTGTAATAAGAGGGTTGTGTGAATGGCAGGCATTGCAGGGATATTGCTGGGAGTACTTAACATGCAAAAGGTGCTTAGAAAGTGAATTCTCAGACAGCAAAAGTAGAAAATGGTATTGGAGGTTTATGTAAAAGCTTTGACCTAATGATGATCTTCCTTTCACAAATATGACTACCTTTATCTTAGTTGCTAGTTTGTCTATCTTTTTTAGGTCAAGACAATCTTTATGCTTTAGCGTCATCTCGATCTAATAACCTCTGCCAATGACAGAGAAAGAAATGTGATATTCCTGCTCCCCCAACTCCACCCCACCATACACATTCTCCAGATTTTGATAGACTTGTTTTATTTATTTCCAAAATTATATCCGCAGGAAACAAGCTGTTTAAATTCAGATTATACTGAAGCAAAATGGTCCTGGTATGAGAAGCAACGTGCTGTTTTATGAGCGCAGAGTCCCTTTTCTCATAACTGATTGATAGTAAATATTTTCCTGAAGAATTATTGCCAACCATGAACAGTGCAACTGTTTCACTTTTTTTTTTTCTGTGCTACTTGCTGTACCAGCCATTGTCTGTAATTAAGATCTACAATTCACAATGCAGACGTTTGCACTTCCTCTGGGTCTGAGCTATTTATAAGGCATTTCAGCTGTTCAGAGTTTCTTTTGAGTGTTAAACTATGTGTAAACAGACTTCTTTAGTCTTCAGTTACGCAAAAATTGTGGAGTGGTTGTCATTTCTGCTTCTCTTACCACCCAAAATGACTTTGTATGTCAATGAAACCACAAATTAAAAAATAATTACACTTGGGTTTTTTTTAAATGCAACAGAGACTTTGAAGAAATAGCAATAAAAAAACTAACTCATACATTGCTTTGTAGCTGAGGGTCTCATAAGTGTATTCTGGAGATCAGTTCTCCAAGCTCTGCAGTAAGGATGGTCAGGCAAGGGATAGGCAAAATCTTGACATGAAGAATCATTTTCAAAGTTTGGTCAACTCAATGGAGATGTTTCTACTTTTTGGACCCCATGGTTTGGAATCTTGATAAAGCAAATTGCATTACATTTCAGATAGAGTTCAGTAAATACTGGAAAGTCCCATCACAGATATTAGAAACTTCATCTCAAGTTTGAGTGGTTTCAAGGAAGAGTTTTCTTGTGGTGATGACAGTCAAGCTGGAGCAGGTTGCTCGTGGAGGCTCTGCAGCCTCCATCCTTGGAGGTTTTCAAGACCAGTCTGAATGAAGCCCTGAGCTACCTGATCTGACCTCACAATGCACCCTTCTTTGAGCAGGAGGCTAAGCAGGAGAACTCTGGAGGTCTCTTCTATATGGAATCATCCTGGAATCCTCTCAGTGTACAGGCAGTGAAGATGTAATAGAAATCTTTTAAAATTTAGAGCTTGACCTGGCATCCTTAGTCAAAATTCCCCCGCGCCAGTATTATGTGTAGTATCATGTGCTGTAGTTCCTTGCTGTGTGTTTGCTGGTTTGGTGGTGTATACTCTGCATAAAGAATTACAGCCTTGAGGTCTTCATTCGAGGTCTGTCACATTAAGCCTGTAAGGAGTGTTTACCAGGATAAGTGTTACAAACAAACTGGACTTGGATTTACTTGGATTTGTGTTGGAAATGTGAAACAGTTTGGAATCCATGTCATTGGTGGCTTTAGTGATAAATGGTGGCAAACATGACAAGAAGCATTGCTTTTTAAGTAGTCACCTGCAGTCACAGCACCCTCAGATGGTATGGAATACTGGATGTTTTTTTAGTATTTTTCAAATACAAGAAATAAAAAAGTTGTTTGAAAATACATCCAATTCTTGTGCTAATGCTCGTGGTATGAAATGCTGTAATAGCAGTTTCCTAGTGGAGCCCACTGCAGGGAAGCCACTGGTGTGGCCAAGTATCACATTTCAGAAGGCAGAGCGAGTTCTGAGTTCAGCCTAGCAAAAGAGCACCCAAAAATGAGGCTGTTTCTGTAGCCTGATGGGGGTTAACGTGGGGTGGGCTGCAGCATCTTTGCTGTTGGGAGCAGTCAGGGTAGGGGAGGTAGCGTGGAGCGGGTTCATCGTGAGGCGCGCACTGCAGCACTGCCCACTGGTGCATGCCGGATCACCCGCACGCAGAGATCACATGGCTCCTCCAAAAGTCAAACGATCAATTCGCCTCGTTTTGGCTCTGTACTTAATGCACAAACAGTGCGATCTGCAGGGCTGTAATTGCATTGTTAGGGCCAAGGAACAAGCCTGTGCCTTTTCAGCAGACAGCTGGCAGGGAAAGAGGCATGTTGTTAGGAAAGAGAGAGGCAAGGCAAATAAAATTACTGCTAACGCTCAGAGATCGGCAGGAGTCCTACTTGCCTAATCTTACCGGTGGGAGCAAGCGGCTGTTGTAATCCAATTATAGCAGCATAAGCAATTTGTTAGACACTCCGCATAATGTAACAATTTCCCAATAAACTCTGACTTGTAATAACGTCGGCAAGAGCCCACATAAATCTGCCCGAATGGTGGGGGCTGGAGTGTTCGGCTGGGGGCTTGTAATTTGTGCCATCAGCACGTTTTGTGGAGTGTGGTGTGGTGCAGTCTTTCAGTGCAGGAATTTTAAGGGGAAAAGCATGGCACGCCCCTCCAAGAGAACACCATTAGCAAGGGTCGAAAGAGATACCAAACAAAGCTAGGAGGTGGCTTTTCTAGGAGGGAGGAAAAACCAACCCCCAAACGCAAGGCTCTAGCTGATGAGGATTTAAAAATATTAAAAAGCAGTAATGAAAACTGTAGCATTTTAAATTACATCAGGGGGAGGAGGGGGAACTAGAATTACATCTGGTTTGGAGGGGGAGGGAGGAGAATACCCTTCTTTATATTTAAGCTGTTTAAATATTAAAAAAGAAGCTCAAGTCTTGAAAGGGATGCTCTGTGCTTACAAGACAGAGAAACCACAGATCCTGTCCCAAGCAATTCATAATCTACAGAGGAAAAAATTAAACCTTTTCTGCTATCCAGTTACTCTCCCGTTGTCTTTCTTGCAGCTCCTAGCTGACTTCATGCATATTGGCACAGCATCTTGATGATGTGTCTGAGAGATAAAACGTAGGTCTAGAACCATTCACTTTGAGCGTACCCCAGTGAATTTAACTTTTTTGGCACAATGATGAATGTCCCCTCTGGTTCATGCAGATCTACACAAAGAACTAATCTAATTTAGATATTATTTAAAAGTAAAATCAGTCTGCTGTGCTCTGCCTGTCACTCTTGGAGTACGTTGCCAGTTAGAGCATCATAGACACCAGTTTAAGGTTTATGTTTAGCAAGATTTAAAGTACCGTATTTCTGTTAATCCCATTATTTAGCATTTCCCTTTGCTAGGATGCAGATAGGCAGCAGGCAAGATAATGTAGGTCCTTTATGTATAGCACAGAGACAGTAAGAGGTCCAGGATTTTCAGCATTTTCTTAACACTGCTGTGGTGTAAAAATGCCTTACTTCATACTGCTAACAATACTTTATTCATTTCTTAGCTCTGAGATCCTGTGAGGCTTCAGTGTGGAGTGACATTTCTGATCCCGTTCCCAAGTTGTGGCAGCACAATGCCTTTACATAGGGAAAAAGTAGTTCCCAGCCATACAAAACAGTTTCCCTTATTTGGACCTTCTGCTCTCAGTCCCTGTGTTTTGATGCTGGGCTAGAGAGGTTCTTTTGCATAGCCAAAAAAACCCCAGCAAAAAAAACAAACCCCAAACTAAATCACTGACCTTGTACATGCAGCTCATACAATTATGCCTGTACCATGTCTGCCTTTATGGTAGTACTGTATTTTGTGTGATTTTGGGGTGTATTTACATATTCACCTGTCATACTAGTCCTGAGATGATTTTTATTTAAACTGTAGAAGAGTAGCTGAGACGTGCATGCAGGCTGCCGTGAGGATAATGCTGCATATTTTGCCCTTCTTTATGTGGAAGTCAAGCTTCCATTGTTCTTAATCTTTGTTGTCTGCCAGGGTATCAAAATAACAGGCTGAGACAGCAAGCATTTCCAAAAGTATCCTAATAAATATTTTCTTGCTACGTAAGTGCACCTAAAAAAGTGTGTTTAAAGAGGACAGGTATTATCTTAGTTTACCGAAGCTGAATCAATAAACTGCAGTGCTTCTAATAAAGCCACTCAGTGTCTGGGTTTAACTAATGGCTGATTTTCACGGCTTTGACAGTGAGCTGTGTGCGTTATTTTCTCCTGATATTGTAAAAATAATGAGAGCAAATTAGAACAATCAGTTTACCCCGATAGCTGCTGATTGGAGGTGATGGGCAATATGGCAGCGGGTAATCCATCTTCGGGCTCCTGTCACATTAACTTCAGCAGTGTGGAAAAGATCAGGCGGAGCGAGTGGGAATCCTGCCCAATCAGAAAGCCGAAATTAATGAGAAGAGCATTGTTCTGTGATCAACCTTTTAATTAGCAAGAGTGGAGATGGAGGGAGTGATGAAGCTGGCAGCACAGCTGCACAATGCTGGGCATGTTTTCGGTGAGGGGGAGGAAAAACATGGGTTTTAAATTACCCCTTCTGTGCTCCCTGTACACCGGCAGTGTGTCTTCATTCTAACCCCCTTAAAAGATCTTAATAAACAGCCACATCCAGGTTAATACTGCAAACGTGGCTGTTACTAATGAGTAGTTTCGAAGTAGGTTGTTTCGGGGGTCATTTAGGAAAATGTTGATCACTGTTTACAAAAAAGGAGAGAGAGAGAGAGACAGGGTTTGGTGTTAAAGTTTCACTGCATCAAGGAAAGAAGGGGAGGGAGATGGATAAAATTAGAGTAAGGGACTGCCTGTTTTAATACTCCTCTCCTTATTTAGTATATGTTTGAAATAAGATTCCTCCGTATATATTTGAAACGAGACACTCCTCAGTTAAAAATACTATGTGTGCCATGTGGCTTTCAGCAGCAAAAAAAGAGGAGAGATCAAATACTGGGTTGATTTTCTAGTGCTCCTTTTCGGTGGTTTTTTTTCGATGTGTTTTTTTGCCCCAGTATTTTTCGGGTTATTCACTTAACAACAAGAAATTATAATTAAAAATATTTGACTGCTGTAATTGCTAAGATTGACTTGGGGTTTTTTCCTAGTGGTTTGAGAAAATCAGAGTTTTCTCAAGTACATTCTAAAAAGAGACACTGGAGTTAATGGCTGTCAGTTCTGAATACCAGTCTTAGGAAAATCTTTACTTTTGTAAAGGGGGAAAAAATAATGGGGGGGGGG
Organism: Corvus cornix cornix; assembly: GCF_000738735.6. NCBI lineage: Eukaryota > Metazoa > Chordata > Aves > Passeriformes > Corvidae > Corvus > Corvus cornix. The sequence goes on from NC_046336.1 coordinate 13,320,503, forward strand.
AGGGGGCTAGGGGGAAGTGGTTTTACAGAGCAATTTCTGGAAAGGAAAATAAGAAATGTTAGAAAATAATGTTTGCAGTGCGAGTGTAGCTACTTCTGATTACCACGGTTCCTGTTCTTCCTGCCTTGCTCTTTGTATTGTCGTTTTCAGGCAATTCTCCTTCCCCTTAATTCCCAAAGAAGTTGTAGTGGTAGAAGAGTGAGGCTCCATCACTCTGTGCACAGCAGCTGTGCTGTTTTCCTTTCATTTTTCTAATCAGGACACAGGCTCTCTTTACTTTTAGGTATTCTACTTTCTGATGCTGAAAAGCAAATAAACTCTTGTCAGTTTGCAAGAGACAGCAAAAGTCAGCGCCCTGCATCCAGCAACCTGTATGGGCTGTTTGTGTGAGTTGTGAGCTCACACCCACCGGCAACTTCGTGTTGCCTGCTTTAGGCAGCATGCTGGGAAGGAAAGCTGCTCTGGGTGAGGTTGGCTCCTTTGGGGTTTAGTTCCAGGCAGATCTCACCATCTTTGCTTACTGCAGTGTTTGGAACTTTCCTAGTTTGTAAGAGTGATGTAACCTCTTTCCTTCTCACCCCTCTTTAAAAAATGAGAGCTTTGTATGTGTTTGGTGGTGTCCACATAGTTTTTGTAGCCTGAAAGACAGTGCATCTCCACAAAGAAGTTAACCTGGTAAATTGTAGACTTTCTATACTATCTAACCAATTGTATTTCTAATATAATAATGAGTGGGGCTTGCGGTTCTGCCTGTAAAGGTTGTCTTAATATTTTCCTTTGCAAGAAACAGTTTCAATTTTTTATAACTTTGTCACTATTTAACCCTTTGAAGAAACATTCTACTTCAGCCTCCCACTCCCTGCAGCCTGAGGCAGAAATAAAATTTGGTGTGTGGGATGAACAGTATTCACTTAACAAACAGCTGTTCAATATTTTATTTTATTCGTATTGCTTGTTCTGTGCCCCAGGCTGTATTTATTGCATGCGTTTTAAGTCCTGGTCAGAATATGGAAATACAGACTTCCTCCTGGGGGTTTCCCCTGCAGTTTCCATGCTTCACAAACCTTGATTAATCCTTCCAGTGTTTCTTGGGGTGAGCATTGGACCCACAGCATCCCTTTTTTGCAGAGAGTTCAAAAGTTACTTCAACAACTGAAATCTAGGGAGGAAATAGTTTATTTATAGTAAGCAATGAGGTCTCGCAGGAGGAATATTAGATTAGGAATTATGAACCCAGATTTTGAGATATCCGTTATCTTTGTCATATTCTGCTTTTCTGTCTCCGTTCTGTCATCTGTAAAAGGATAATGCTGCTTAACATTTCCTTGTTTGACTTTTGGGAATCTGGAAACATGCTATCAGTTGAAGCATGTTTTGTATTTAAGCACTGTTTTTGTTTATATACACCTAATGTTGATTTGGGCTCTGTTGTTGGGGTGTCTTCTCTCTCCCCAGGACCATCTACATTTTTAAAAGGCTGTGTTAGACCTGCATCCTGGGAAAGATGCACTTACCAATGGTTGCATTCAAGTGGCAGTCAAATATGATCCTTGTGGGAGGCAAGAGGAAAGTCTAAGAGAAAGTGGACAGTTACTAAGCCAAACATTCTTCTTCTTGTGGCATAAAACACTGAAAGCTCTCAAAACCTTTTGTTCTCCTTTAGTAAAACTCAAGACCCAGTAAATTATTCCACAGCTGCTTAAATCAGTTTGTCAGTTTCCAAAGAGATTCCCCTGTGGGCAGAAACCAAGTGGTAAATTCTTGCCCCAAAGTAATCATACAGCAGGAGAGTAACTGGAAAGATGCAATGCATTACAGAATCCACCTTAAGTATGGAGCTTAACACCGTGACTCTGTAATGGGATGTCCCAACATGGGGTATAATATCATAAATACTGTAAATATGCCACTTGTGAATTAATAGGCAGCCTTGGGATTGTTAATGTTTACATACATGTTAAAATGAACATAGAGCTAATACTAATTCTTTTTTAACCTAATAAAATAATTTCATTCTAGCTCCTGACTGGGTTTTGCAAGTGTATGTTTTTACCAGTGTTGAATTTCTTGGTTGGGTTGTTTGGTTTTGGGTTTTTTTGATACTATTTTCAGTTAATTTGATTTAAAACATTTCACATATTTTTCACATTGCACTGTCTGCATTCTGCATTGTCTCTGTGCAGATTTCCTGCCTCTCTCTTTTTCATCCCCACACTGGCTCTCTCTGTTTTGGGGCCTTTAGTTTGAGAGCTGCTTTGAGACTGGAGAACACTGTCTTCACAGCAAGCTGGGGGCAAAGTCATTCTTTGAGGTAGTTGTCTTCACTTTTTTTAATCTGATCTCTCTGATGTTTTTGTCTGCCATCTTTCAGGATCACAAGAGCTGTGTGTAGAGTGTTACTGCTTAGTGCCTTCTCCTTGAGGCTCAGTGAGCTTAGGGAGCTTGGACATAACTCTGCAACACCCTATGAAGCAGCTGCGTAGTATCTCAGGAGAAAAGGGATGTGTTAGCCACACTCTGGCAGGAACCTGCAGAGAGCCAGGAGTAAAAGTTGTCCTGTAGCTCTACTGACAGTGTTAACATCTGCTGCAACTACAAGCGCATCTTTCACGTAGGTACGTGCTTGCTTTCTGGACTCCCACCAATTTTAATCACAAGTTCAAGAACCATCTTCTCTTTATCAAACTCCCTTTAAAATGCTCCTCATATGAATATAACTTTCTGAACATCAGGACTGACATGGAAGTGAACCCCATAGAGCAATATACCTACTCCTGTCCAGCTAGTGGTGGCCTGAGGCCACTACAAGGCCAAGGCCACTTGGCTTTGATGCACAGGCAAGTTCTCAGGCAATGCTGTGTGTGCTTTCAGGGGGTTACAGCCTTTTGGGACCTAAAGAGCATCTAAAGAGATCCTTACCCCACCAAGACTCCTCTCCGGAAAGAGGTGGCTTTCATCTTTGAGGAAACTACCCAGAATCCCTGTCCAAACTGCTGCGGGGCATGCTGCTGCAAGTGACATTGTATGGACAAGCCAGCCTAGTCTCAACCTAATAAAAAAAAGTATTAAGTAATTTGAGCTTATACAGGCAGAAATCTTCCCAGAACCCTTCCCTCTCTTTTCACCCTGCTCTGTAGCTTCCAAAGAGTCCCCATAAACACATTGCTAGAAGGAAGGTCTCGGGGAACCAAGCACACACCAGGCTATGTTTAAGTAACGGAAGTTCCGAAAGCATTTTCCCTGTAATGTTCCCAAGCAGAATGCTGGGCTCCTAGAATATATATGCATTGTCCAGCACACCAAAAGCCTTTCTGAATACTGTTGATGAAGCAAAAACCAAGCCTGTTTGCATTACATGTTAGAAAGTTCCTATCTCTAGGGAAACTATCTATATTTTACTTAATCCAGTTATCATTTCTTTCTTTGCTCTCTGAGGGCTAGCAAACTGTCTACTGTTGACAGAATATCAGCAACATTCTTTTTTTAAATTTCTCTCTTTTTTTATTTTTTATAAAAAGCTGTGTTAAACAGCGTTACAATTTTCAGACTCAATTTAGACTGACTTTTGCGTGTTGAAAAGTAATAGCAAATTTCATATATTAAAAGGTTTTGTATGTTTTTTGTAGCTGTATTAGCAATACTCTTCTTTATACTCTTCTACACATGGTATTACTCTTCCACAGAAATCCTTCTTTTCTTAATGCAGTAGTCTTTATTATAGGTGAAACACTTTAAAATTTGAGATTCAAAATTTTCACTTAATTTTAACTGTCATATATGCAGTATGAGTCAACATGTGATACATAGTAATTTTGTTTCTTGGGTAATGAAACATGGTATCTGCTCTAAAAAGTGTAAGTACATTAAACTTCTTTTGTTAATAATTTTAAAACACAAGGATAACATTTATTTTAAGACAAATAATTTTGTAAGTTTACCTATTAAGGTTTCTTTATTAGCTGAACAGTTACTTATAAACTGTTTCAGAATGTAATTTCTCTTTAAAGACATAAAACCTTAGCTGTACTAACGAAATTAATGCATATTTTAAAGTACTGGTTCCTGAAATACATCTTGTAGTTCCCATGAAGGTGGGGTCAGAGAAATGTGAATTTATACATTGCATAGATAAGTTATCAGCTGGGAAATGGAGCAGCTGATACAAGATACTGTTGAGTCTGCAGTCTTGTATCCTACAATAATGCATAATAGAAAAAGTATTTATCATTGGACAACCTGATGTCTTGTCCTTGGTTTACTTCCAAATATGTAACTTCCTTTATTTCTGGTAATTTTTTACCATAGTAACTTCTTTGGATCAAGTACTGACAAGTAGAATCCCTTCTACTATGAAAAACCAGATCAACAGGCTTCAAATCCTATCCTCAGGTGGAGACACATTTTCTTTCAGAGTTTCCTGATACTGCACTAAAGAACTTTCCATCTTATGTGGGACCTCAAGTTACTCAACATAAATAGTCTGTGTGGAGGTCAGACACTTGCCTCCATCTCCCTTCTCTCAAAGTAAATCACTATCAACTGGCAGGATAGGTTTTGATCCTGATGGTTGTAAGAGTTGATTTGGAGCTGTACTGGGATCCAGCTGGCACCTGTCTGAGTTTGTGCTCTTTGGAATCCCAGGAGTTTTTGGATAGACACTGCAATCTATACCCATATAACTGGTCAGTTAAAGGCACAAGACAGCAACAATATTGAAATCAACCATGTACCTTTTCTTCCAATTGCTGAAACAATAGACAATTGGCCCTGGAGAAAATGGAGTTCATAGTTACAACATGTTGCTGCCCAGCAGATCTTGGCCTGATCTTCCCGGTAAGTGACTTGAAGGGAACTCCTCCAGCAAAAGTGCCTCCATAGCAGGGACACTAAAGTCACTTACATTACTCACATCTGGATCTTCATCTGACATCCAAACATCACATGAATGAAGAACTTAAAGGTTTGTCCCAGATCTGTGAGAGTTTACCTGGATGCAGTGAAGGTATGAAAAGAGATATCTCTGTTCCCATGTAATACATTTATTGTAAATGCATCAGACATCATGCAGGATGTCCTGTGAAACCAGTGAGAAGCACAGTGAATATGGCCTCAGGGCAATGTGAAGTTACTTGGGAGTTTCCTGGAGGCAAGATCGATGGATAAAACCTCACCAGAATAAATAGTGTTCCTGCGTGTCGTGTGCAACTTAGCAGTTCAGCACATGGTGGAAAGGTGTAGGTTGTACATTTCATAAATGTCAGATAGGCTTAAGCTCACTGGGCACATGCCAGACTGAAAATTGACAGCTCTTTCAGTCATCCACGAGAGAGGAATGAAGCCCCATCTTTGTGTATTAACAAATTGGAGTCCACAGTCCCATCAATGTTCTGTACTCATTGAAAGTCACTTTGCTTAGTTAACAATCAGCAAGTTTGCATCTGTGCCTTCTCAGGTATGCTCTGAGCTATGAAGTGATGAATGTCCTCCTGCAGAGCAATGACGTTACCTGCTTTGTTATTCAAGAAGGGCTGGAAGGAGGATCCAGGGAACTACAGGCACATCAGTCTGACCTTGGTGCTGGTGAAGGTCATGGAACAGATCATCACAGGGCACATATGGGACAAACAGGTGATCAGGCCCAGTTAGCATGGGCTTATGAGAGGCAAGTCCTGCTTGTCCAGCCTGATCTGTGATGAGGGAAAGGCTGTGGATGTGTCTGCTTAGACTGTAGTGAAGCCTTTGACATCATGTCCCACAGTATTCTCCTGGAGAAAGTGGCAAAGCCCAAAGAGTGGCGGTGAATGGAGTTAAATGCGGCTGGTGGCCAGTTACCAGTGGTGCTCCCCAGGGCTCAGTATTGGAGCCAGCTCTGTTTAGCATCTTTATTGACGATATGGACAAGGGGATCAAGTGTACCCTCGGTAAATTCGCAGACAACACTAATTGGGTGGAAATGTTGGTTTGCTTGAAGGTAGGAAGGCTCTACAGAGAGATCTGGACAGGCTGAATCGATGGGCCAAGGCCAACTGTATGAGGTTCAGCAAAGTGAAGTGCTGGATCCTGCACTTGGGTCACAACAACCCCACACAGTGCTACTGGCTGGGGCAGAGTGGCTGGGAAGCTGCCCAGCAGAAAAGGACCTGGGGATACTGGTCAACAGCAGCTGATCATGAGCCACCAGTCGCCCAGGTGGCCAACAAGGCCAGTGGCATCTTGGCTTGTATCAGCAGTAGTGTGGCCAGCAAGACCAGGACTGTGATCATCCCCCTGTACTCAGCACTGGTGGGGGCTGCACCTCAAATCCCGTGTTCAGTTTTGGACCCCTCACTGCAAGAATAATATTGAGGTGCTGGAGCAAGTCCAGAGGAGGGCAACAGAGCTGGTGAAGGGTCTGGAGCACAGGCCAAATGAGGAGTGGCTGAGGGAGCTGGGGGTGTTCAGCCTGGAGAAAAGAAGCCTGGGGGGAGACCTTATCACTCTCTACAACTGCCTGAAAGGAGAGTGTACTGAGGTGGGGTCAGCCTCTTCAAGTAACAAGCGACAGGACAAGAGGAAATGGCCTCAAGTTGTGCAGGGGGGGTTTAGATTGGCTATTATGAGAACTTTTTTCACTGAATTGTTTATGGAGCATTGGAACAAGCTACCCAGGGAAGCTGAGTCATAGACCTGGAGATATTTAAAAAGCTTGTATATGTGGCACTTAGTTTAGTGGTGGACCTGGCAATGTTAACAGATAGACTTGATGATTTGGGAGGTATTTTCCAACCTCAGTGATTCCATGATTCCACCTTCTGGGATCTTGCAGGTCACTGGTTCCAGCCTCTTGTCTTGTAGATACTACTTTGTCCCCTTAGTGAACTTAGGAAGTTCCATCTTACAACCAGTTACAGTCTGGTCTGTGGTCTTTTTTTCATTGTTTCCATCAGAAGATTTTTCCAGAACCCAGTTGTTCTAATGACTGGAAATCCTCTACTGAGTTTCCAAGCTAGTTTATTCATGGAGAGATTGTACCAGTGGTTCTTTGTTTCTTCATTTTGTTTTAATAGTTCTTGTTCCATTTTTGATGTTTATCCACATACAGTTTTAGAGAGCTGTCATACCCACTTCTTTTTTATTAGGACAAATTGAATGGTCCTTTGGGAGTGGTATGATTTAAGAAATGGAAGAGAAAGCATTTGTGGTTGAGGACTTAGTTTTCTAGGAAAAAATTATTTATGTTTACTTTTCTGATCACTCTCTTTTAGGCAAAAGTTGTCGAATTATTGCCTTGAACTGTACTTCAGGTATTGACAGTCTTACATACATGTAAAGATTTAATCCTTCTGGCTGATGCAGTGATACAACCTGCATCCTTCTGAAAGAAAGAGGAAGCTTGGACAAATCACTGCATACTCCAACTTGTTATTGTCAGGTATCATGGTCTCTTGATTTTCCTGGAATATTTTTCTGCCCTGTGCAGTACTCAGCAAATACTACTGCTTGACTGGAATACAGAATCACCAGTAGTCACTGCCACTAATTGGAAGATTTTAAAATTTACAGTTTTCTCGGAGGGAACTTGTAATGGGAAATAACTCATGTTGTGCAGTAAAAGCAACTGTTCCATATTTTCCTTCATGTATATTTAACACAATCTGTAATTTACAAAAATAGATTTGAATTAGTCTGCCTGTGGAAGCTCATACCTAAGATAACTTCAGCAAGGCAGGCAGGCAGTCCCTTGTTGCTTGTAACCGATGGCTTAGTTGAGGCTGCAGCTTGGAGGGAGACAGCAGTAGTCACTGTATACGTTGCTGAACCTTACTGTTGAGGAAAATTAAAAATGAGCAGCAAAGTAGTTGCTCTCACAGTCCTGAAAATAGGATTCAAAGTGGCTGCAGTTACTTATTTTACCATAATAATGAATCTTGACATGCAAGTAGTCCTTACCTGCTCAACTCGTGTAACCAAGCTGTTTGGGTCCTGTGCCCAACAGGCAAACTTGTTTTCCTGATGCCCTGAATTTGTGAAACACAATAGGTCTATCCTAAATGTGTGTGCACAGGTTCAGATTTAACTGTCTTCATAACATTAGAGTGTGAAAAACTCCTGTTGCTTCTCAACACACAATGAAACCTTTGTAACAGTGATGACAAACTGAGAATTTAGTTAAAACATTACTACAATATTTCAGCATTGTTTTTTCTGACCCCACTTCTCTCACTTTAAACAGTTGCTTTCATGTTTAGACTAACATTCATTTAGAAGAAAATAAAAGTGTAAACCACTTAACAACTATACTACAAAAAATCAGTTAATTAACTAAGACTTGTAATTTCTCAGCAAAGAAAGCTCCCTCTCTGACAAGTAAACCTTCCTTATAGGTCTTTGATTGTAGATAATAAAAGTGTTCTTAATTAATGCCAATTATGTGCATTTGTTTTCTTTCAAGTCACTGGATTTTACAAAATTGTGTGAACTACAGAGCTGAAGCAGGTTTTTCTCCTGCCATGTTGATTTAGATCTGTCAGCCCTATTCTGGGGTAATCTGTTGGTAACCCCAAATAGTTCTGAGGTGGGTTGTAATAGGAGTATTTCAAGGCTTGATTTAGAAGGTTGCAGATGATTAGACTTCACAGGCAGTTAATTCATTGTAAAACCTGAGTTTTGAAACTGGTTCAGGTCATAAGTGAAGATAAGTTTGGAATTTAATAGCTTGTGGAGAGTATCAGCTGAAGTTCCTAGAGAAACATGCATCATAGAAAAATTGACAGTTTTTGAAAATTTTTAAATAGTTGGACAGATGTAATTGAAAGTCAGTATTGGATGTCTGAACAGATGAATACTGCCTGCTCTCAACTTGTAAAGCCAGAGGGCAGGTGCATCTGCAGTATTCTTGAAGAACCTGGTCTTTGGTTGCTGCAAAAAATGAACAGCAAAGGCTTTGTGAGCCCTAGAGTTGGAAACTCTTATTAAAAATAATTCTCTATACAGCATCTTTTAAAAAGAGTTTCAGATTTTGCTTATGATAAATGAACTACATCAACATCTGACAATTATAACTATCCAAAAGCCTGTCAAGTGTATGTGAACTTTGATAGTGAGGTTAGTAACACAGAGTCACTTAGGTTGGAAAAGACCTCACAAGGTCCAGCCTTCTGCTCATGGCAGAGCCAATATTGAATTCATTACTCCCAAGTGAGCTTCACTGCCAGGTACCTACTTCTCCTGGGTTTTACATCTACAGAACATCTACCTATAATTTGAGGTCTCAGACTGGACCCAGAAATGAAGCCAGCACGTTCTTTGCGTGAGAAGGGCAACATTTTCCCCTAGCTGTTGCCTGCCTTTATCTCCTAAGATAGCACCAAGGACCACATCAAGTTATGTAGTCTTGAAGTAACAAAGACACAAAAACAGCTGCAAGCTGTTTTCCTAAAGGGAAGATATATTGCTGCTAATATACAGAAGGAATCACAGGTCTCAAAAGTTTCAGTATTTGGTCATGTATGGGGGGGAACTGCTGCTGCTGTCTTCTGCAGTGTTGTCAGCACCACCTTTTACCTGTCTCATTCAGACCCAAGCCACAGCTCTGTGGGGGTGGGGGCAGAACAGATGGGTTGTGGTGTCAGCCCAAGAGACACCCAGCTGAAGGTCACCAGCCCAACTAATGGATCTGCAACTGCTGAGATCTTGCTTTCACTTGAGATGTCCTTTTGCTGCTGCTGGACAGGTCAGATGTCGCACTGTAATCCTCTCCTGCCACATGCAAGAGGTGTGGGGAGAGAGAAGTTGTTGCCAGTGCTTTTCTTCAAGACCTCTTAAGGGGATAAAAGGAACGGCCTTGGATGCCATCTGTACTGCAGAAGGAAGGTCTGTGTGTCAGGATCTGGGTGCAGCAGCAGGACTGTGTACAGAGTTCGGGCCCAAAATGGCAAGGACAGCTGTCAGATGGGACTGAGGGACATCGGCAGGCGATGTTGGGAAGTTTTGGTCAGGTGCTTCTGTCATCTACTCGGGTCTGGTTACTTCTAGTCTTTCTTATTGGACTTGTCAGAGACATAAAAACGTAGTTGTGGATAGCCTAACACATCCTACTGTATTTCCTCATCTCTGTCACATACAAATATTAAAATCACAAACTTCTAAACCCAGGCGATGTTCTGAAGTCCCCCAGTGGTTACACGTCAGAATGGCTGTGATGAGTAAAGAAACTTACCTAAAGCATGTCCTCCCTAGGGCACTTACCTTCGGGATGTGAGTTGTTGCCATGTCTGTATTGATTTTGGGGTGGTATCTGGGTATCTCAGTTCGAGAAAATTCAATGTGAAATTTTTTCACAACACACGCGACTTTTTATTCTGCTTTGGAAGGCTGTGGAAACAATTAGTACTGCTGCATTTTTTCTAACTGGTGAAGTGAGACCACACCTTTACTAACGAGTCTGTTTTGTTTTCGTTTTTGCATGACAGTTTTGTTTGCTGATGCTTGAGGGGAAGTTTACACTCATGTGGTGTCACTTTGTGACATTGCCCTCAACGAGCACCTTTGGTGCAGAGGCTTGGTTCCCAGCATTAAGCAGTGCTTTGTCTTTGTGTGAAGTGTGTTGGGACACATCTGTTTAACTGATAGACTTGTGAAATGAAGAGGAGTGACTTGCCTATGGCAGCACAGGAAGACAGTGGGAGACATAGGAGTAAAAGTGGAAAGACTTGGCTCCCATTTTCCTTTCTAATTTTTACATTGTACTGCCAGCTTTCAGTTTATCAAGAATTAATAAGTAATAACCTGTGATTGAAAAGGGCTGACACTCTTTCTGTCATGAGATGTTTCTCTGTCTTCAGCATTGTGCAGAACTCAGCAGTGTTGCACCTTTTTAGTTTTACTTAAGCGGCGTTACTCAATATTTAATGTGAAATAGAAGCACGTAATTCACAACTGCAGTCAGCTGCATTGGGATGTTTGTCAGCTGAAAGGGGGGTGAGGTAGTAAGACTTTTTTATGCCATGAAAATTAAAAATTTTCAACAACTTTTTCATTTAGTTTCTTGCTACACTTCACATTGTACACACAGCTGACATGATAATCCTTCAGCTTGTCCTAAATTACATTTTAAAGTAGAGATCAGTTAATTACAGCAGTCTGAGTATTTTTAATCGGTTATAGAGGGAATTTATAATGACACTTGTTTCTCTTGAATTTCAGATAAATTAGTGGATGTGTTCTTAATTATGCATGTGACAAAAAAAGTAAATCAAGTAAAAATTACAAACAACAGTACCCAAGACTGCTTTGAGTGAGATTAGATAGTCACAGTTTAGCATCTATGGCTCTTCTATTTGGAGAGTGCTAGAGGGAGCTCTAACCCCTCTATCGAGGAGCAGGCTGTCAATGGTGCATCTCAGAGTTTGGGCTGTGGTAGGAAGCGTTGACTTCTTTTGACGTTTTAATTTTGTTTTATGGCAGGAGGTTGCATATGGTTTTTCCAGGCATAAGCCCAAATTGCTCTTCCTAGATGAGAAGATGCAAATAGTGTGTTTGTGAGTGTTCTATTATTAGATTCAATGCAGGCTATTGTGAGCTATCTGAAAATACAGAAAACAAGTGAGAGATACCACAGAGGTGTTTAGCAAATAGTGAGTGCTAAAGTCTAATAGTCCTTTCCTTTCACAAAGGAGAAAAACTGTCACCACAGAAGACCTAATGATACTTAAAAGAGGATACATTTTAAACTGTTGGAAGTAGAAGCTACTTTACTCAGCGTGTAATAGGTTCTTAGATGTTTATCCAATTATTATAGTAGAAGTTATAGAAAGCAGTGGTGGTTGTTAGATACATTTACAATGGGATGCATCAGTGTGTGAAAATGGAAGAAATTTCTCACATCATATGCTTCACACTGATAACATTCTTGATATGACAAGAAAGTAACTCTTAGAAATGGGATGAAAAGAAGAAAAGGAAACTTGGTTTTTATTTGTAGAAAGGGGGAAATGTAGGTGAACTGATGCTATTTTCATTGTTTGTTAACAAACTCACTAAAAGTAACAGCAGAATCATGATTTTGAAGGAACGTTATGTGGAAAATACAGTATGTTGAAGGACCAAGTGAGGTTAGCAGTTCTGTTTTGCCACAATTTACTGGGGGATTTATATTCCTTATATGCTACGTTCAAATGCATCCTCTTTGATTGAGTCTGCTATAGGGAGAAGAATAATGGAAAGCTCCTTTCCTCCTTTAGTTTGAGGTATTTTTCTGAAAGATTATTGGCAGCTAAACACTGAGCCAAGGAGGAATCCCTACTGTAACAGTCTGTGACTTGGGCTTCTGAGTTGTGCAATTTGAGTGTCAGCTGATAGGGACAAAGTCTGCACAGCTGTGGAGCTGAATATGCCTTCTTGAAGTGCTGTTAGAGCTGGTCAGCTGCTGTAGCAGAGGGTACTGGTTTCTGCCTTTCTTCTGTCATGTGCTTTTACATAGCAGCAATTGGCCTAACCCAACTTAATGCAATCCCTGAAGATACAGAATTCATTGTCCTTAAGCTTGTATTTTTGGAATCTGCTCCTCAGGTCATGAATCTCTTGCCAGGTACCCATCTTAAAATATAAAGTCAAAGAAAATTTTAAGGTAGGATGGACCTCTGGAGGTCTCCAGTTCAACTGCCTGTTCAGAGGAGGATTACTTCACAACCAGTTCATTTTGCTTGGAACTTTGTCCACTCAAATTTTTAAAGTCTTCCTTTTAATGTCCAGAGCTTTGCTTGCTACAGCCTGCTGCTGTTGCCCCTCTCCTGTCATTATGCACTTCTGAAAAGATTCTGTCTCTCTTTCCTCTGTAACCTCCTTTTAGGTAGTGGAAGGCTGGTGGATAGCCCCCAGTCTTCTCCAGGCCAAATACATTCATCTTCCTTAGCAATCCTAGGGATCCTCCATGGAAATCACCCCAGTTTGCCAGGAAGGTAACATTTGACTGAAAGTTTAGCAGAACAGCTCATCTCAAGGAGACAATGCTCTTTAGTGAGTGTGGGGTTATTGGATGATCTTGTAGGGGTTTTAGGACGCTACAAGGCAAAACCTCAAGATTTTGGCTGCAGCCCACTGACCAGCTTTCACTTAGCACTGTACAAGAATATTTAATGCATTTGTCCTCTTACAGCTGCCTCTGTGGTGACTGCTAACAGCAGTAGTATTGATATCAGCCAGTGTGAGCTGCTGAGATTCCTTTTCTAGATCTGGCTGCACTGGTAGGAAAGAATACCATGCAGCCTTTGCCTGGCTGCTGCAGGTTGCTGCCCTCCAGGATCTGTCAGCAAAACTGCAAACCTGCTCTCAGTTAAGATGAGGTGTTTTAGCGTAGACAGTTTAAATAGCAGGTCTCTGCTAACAAGCTTATTTTGACTGAAATAGGTTAGGGAGTGCTCGTGTAGCCAACTCCTCCAGCAGATCCAAGGAGTACATTTGCAATGGGAGCAGAGCACATACATGAATCTTGTGCTTCTCCAGAGTGCTGCTGGGTTTTTGTTTGTTACATCTCTCCAGTATGCCTGGAAATATGTAGTACTCCTGTAGCTGGGAAATGTTATATGATACCCAGCATGTATATGCCTGACTTCCAGTTCTGAATCTTTAATGTTGCCCTGGCCAAACAGTCTGGTGTGCGTGTGCCCTCTTTGTTGTTGGTAGCAAAATGCATCTCAAAGGAAAAAACTCATGGAAAATACTACTGAGTAAGCCACCTTGGAGGGCTCATGTTTCTCGGTGCTAAAAGCTTTACATAGGCAGAACCAGGTGATTTGAAAATCTCAATAGTGTTATGGAAAGCAGATAACAGATTTTTATGATCATTCTGTCCCTCTATTTTTGTGTTGTTCACAGTGGTATCAGTCTTCACTGTTACTTCAGCCATGTTTTGAATCACTTGAGTCCACCTACCTGTTCCTGGCTGCCTTTCTCTCTGAGTTAGGGGAGCATTCGAAGCAGGAAGGAAATCAACAGTAACACCCATAAACAGTAACTTCACTCATGCAGTAGATCATCCTTGAATGTTTTAAAAACAGAAGCAACTGTTCCAGAAAACTATGAAACTGCTGTTTAGAGCATTGTTTACTTGTGCCTCTCCCTGACATAAATGAGCACTTTGCTGCTGCTGGCCATTACCTGATGACTTTAGTAGACTGGTTCTCCAAGTCATAATGTGCATATTCCTTCCCTCCATTAACAGTAATAACATGTAATGGTCCCAGCAGTTCAACTCTGGTTCTGGTAGCCATGCCAAGGAAGAAAGCATTTCCTTTGGTGGTTTCCACTGAAAGAGATCTATTGTTAATGGAGTGTCTGCTTTGAAATTTGTGTGTTACCGCTCTACAGTTAGTAAAAGGTGTGCTCTGAAATCTAGCTCTTTAAGAGGGATGGTGCCTGCCCTCCCCCCCATATGTCTAGATATGCATTTGGTCAGGGATCATAGTTTGGGAAAATAACATATGCCAGTGCTGTGCTGATGCAAGCAGATTTCTCATCAGTGCTTGTTATTTGCAAAGACATCGTGGAGATGATGAGGAGGAGAGGGACTCCCAATTCACATCCATTGCTGGCATCAGAGAAATTTTATTTTGGAGGTTTTTGTCAACACTTAAAATCTAGGTGGGAGACCTATATCGAAGGAAAGTTTACAGTAAGAGCTATGAGATTCCAGACAATTAAACTTTATTAGCCTGTCTGAAACATTAAGTATTAGCTTAAAAGAATAGTTTTTTAATCTCCTCTCCCTGTTGCTGTTTACTGTGTAGCAGCGTGGGAGGGGAGCATCTTGTCCAGTAAGGTATTATTGCTGCTCTTTGTATTGCCTATGTGCAAGTGCCCATGGCTCAGTCCTGTCTCCCCGGTCCCTAGAGAGACTCTGCATGTTACTTCTCTGGTGTCTGCAGCTTTTCCTGGCCCTGAACAAACTCAGCCTTTTCCCTTTCTTCTGTGTCTGAGGTAATATCCTTAGCCAGGTGCCCTCCAGGCTGACACCACATCATAGGTACTTAGATAGTACCTCTGAAAACTATTGCCCTCGCAGGATTTCAGAAAGTGCAGCAGGTTGGGCTGCTATGTCCAGCATAATTCCAGTGATCTTTCATCTAGATATATCCTTTCTTATCAAAGCTTTTCTGCAGTGTGATTAGAAACCAGATGTGGACAAGCAGCCTAAAGCTCCAGAGAGGCAAAATTGCTAGTTCCTTGGGTGCTGTTAATTTCAGTATGTGTGTTTTGAATTTTCTCTTGAAAATAAACAGTAGAGATGCTGTGGTTTCTTTCATGGTGCTTTCTTTTTGACTCTCAGATGTGATTGATGATCATCTACTTCTGGGTTATGTTCGTTTTTCAGAATGTTTCAGTGAGCTTTGCAGCGTGGAAAGTAATTCAGTACTGAGTGAGTAAGTCCATATATGAGCTAAACCCATGGTTAACCTCACAGAGGCTGTTATGCGAGATGGAGGCGGGCAGAAGTGGGTAGATTCTAAACTGAGCTTTTAAAATAAAAGTAAATGGAGTGAGTTGTTTAATGACCTAGCATTGTAGCCTTGCTGTCAACTCAAACACTGGAAAAGCAGGTTCATCCTGCAAAGGAGAAAAATGAGGAGCTGGCTGCCCTACTCATGTCTCTCAGGTGCTATGGCTCATGAGATCGTGTTTTTTATGGTGAGACAACCCCCTCACATCCCCCAATTCTCAAAGCAAAGGAGTTCTTTTATAGGAAGCTGCCAGTGAAGAGCTACAAAGGAACTTCTTTCCCCTTTGCTTAGCCTTGGCAGTCTGGGAATCAGTTCTGCAGCATTTGGTAATTACAAGCCTAAAAAAGAAGCCAGCCATAGAAATTGAACCTGTATCATCTAAATTACTGTGTAACTGCCTTTAGGCCCTGCAAACAACACCCTTTAAACTGGATTCTCAAATAACTATCTCTGCCTTTAGCATGGAGGGCTGGCATACCTCAGCTCCATTTCACCACTTTTGTTACATTGCTGTGGTTGCATTGTCATGGCATTGAGCGCTACTTCATCATGGGCAGTAGCAAGCAATTCAATGGCCACACAAGTAACGTTGGGAAAGCCAGCTGGGCTGAGGTTCTCTGGCTAAGAGCACCTTTGCAGGCATCAAACCAAATAATCTTGTGGCCATGCTGGTACTTTTTAATCCCTCTGCTTTTCCCACATGCTTCTTACTTGATCCAAAATTCCCGAGCTTTTGCTGCTGGTGAAAGTAGTTTCGTGTTTGGATTCACAGCTGTGGGCATTTCTGATGTGGTCAATCTTGAAGAATATTCAAGATACAGAGGCAAGCATGACTTTGCTTTCATCGTGAAGTTCCTGTCTTTCCCTGCCTTCCTCAGCCCCTGGACATACACCTCCGTGGTTCCTTCCTTTGTCATTCCATTGCTTGGGTTTTTTTCCCCAGTGTCTTTTATCTTGTGAGTAAAGTTTGAACAGTACGCAGAAAGTTAACTGCCTGGAGTCTTTTAAATATAAGTAACACGCACCCAGTAATAAGCTGTCGGTTGTTTTTTTGCTGCCTGCAAAGAAACATAAACACAGCGCTCATTTCTGGCAGGTTTTTACTGTCAGAGTTTCTTCTATTATATTTATCTTACAATTTGCCAGGGGGTGAAGTTATTAAGTTTTAGCAGCAGCCATCGATCAAGTTCACAAGTTAACACGATAAAGGCTCTGTGCCGCTCCGATCCGGGAAAATGATGATCCTCACTCGGTAATTAACTAAATGAGAAAGTTAAATCTTACTTGAGAGCTGGGAGAGATGAAAGAGAGGTGTTTGTCAGTTTCTCAGTGGAAATTAGAAGCAGTTTTCTGCAATTCCCTAAGCTGCTGCTCTGTCATATTTTACATAAGCACTGGGAAAACGTCTTGTAATTAGTGCTGTCATGGAGGATTTTTTTTGCTGAAGGATGTTGGAATAATTCATTAGATTATCAAGAAAGGCTTGTGTCCTGAAATGATTAGCACAGTGAAATTTAAACCATTAACGATAACAAGTTTAGAGCTTGCTGCAGTGCAGAGGCACCCGGGGTATGTCTGTGCCTATTTCAATCATTTCTTATAATTAAACATTATGTCCTCTTTTTTCCGCCCCTTCACTAAGACCCATCCAAAATTCCTGTTAAGGTGGCTCTGTCTAGATCAGTGACTTAACCACAATGGGCAGTGCAAGCAATTGGAGGTGAAATGCTGCAGTTGCAGAGAAGCAGTAAAGGACATTTGTCTGTGTCAGAGCCTGTGGTCCCAATGAGTCCTGGAAGGAGGGAAGAAGCCCAGTATGGCCTGTTGGTACTGGAATGTGGAAGAGAAGACCTTTCCTTTTACCTGGGGAGAAATTGAAATTTGCAGTGGTGGTCTAAGCTCTCAGAAGCTTAGACATCTGCATGCTGAAGCTTTCAGAGCTTCAGCATGCAGATGTCTTGAAGTTTGAGAAGATCCCAAACCTTGCTGGGATCATTTAAGCCATTCTTAATATTCTAGTAGATAGTTTATCTTTAAGAGATGTCTTCTTGCATTGAGGAACTCAAAACTTGAATTAATCTACTCTGTGAAAGGTGCCTGAACAAAGTCCTCTGCAATGACTAGAGGATGTAATTGAAAAAAAAATATAAAAGTTGTGACCACTCATATTGATGGGTAAACACTATTGCTGTACTACAGTCAGAGGAGTTGCTTGGTTTTGTTTTTTTTCTGTGCTTTAGGAGGCTCCTTGGTCCCCTGTGCTGAACAAAACCAAAAGTAACCTTGTTTGTCATACATGGATTACAGCTGTGATAGACCATAGCTATTTTGTTTTATATGCAAAGCAGTAGATTTATCCAGTCTTTATTTATCTGTATTGAAATATTGCACCTTCCTACAAGCAAGCCATTATTTAGATTAAAGTCTTTTCATATATTAGTCCTCTTCTACTTCACTGGGCGTACAAATGTGCTTTGTGTTAAATGTAGCCATTTGGAGAAATGGTCTTGTAATTACGGGCTGCAGTGGAGCATGGTACGTAGATCCCTGAGCTAGTACCAACCTGAGGCACTCAATCCCCTGGGTTTCCTGGCACAGCTTATGAGATCAGGCTCAGCATCGTCGGAGGACACCTCTGCCATTCCTGCAGATGAGTCATGGTGCCCAGAGCCAGCTGGGGCACCTCTCAGCCCTCACGTACAGGGCTTTGTGAAAAGGGAGTCGGTAAAGCTTCAGCTGTTCCAGCTTAGTAGTTTGCTCTGTTATGCCCAAATTTCCTCCCAGATGATAAACTACCAGAGCTTATTCTTCTTTGCCACTTTTGGAAGTGAAGCTTATAAAAAATTGGATTGTTCACAGTGCATTTGGATGGATATTTACCCTAGCAGTATGGATCGCATGTGGAACGGGTTTTTCTTTTTCAGGTGAGGCCTGGTTAGTGTATAAAGAGAGGGAAGAGGCTGTAGGCAATTTAATAATACAGATGCTTGATGATGTTTAGTCAATGTTTTTTTTTTTCCTAATAGGCCTTTTTCCCTGAACTGCCAGTGGATTTTCAGGAATCTTCAAATTCTGGAATTTTTGTTCTAAACTGTAGTTTGAGTGGTTTGGGAGCCCTGACAGTTTACCTGTCTCTACTGTGCAGAACTGGTGTGTTCATGGCATGTCCTGTCCTCTTGTCCCCCTGTTTGCACAAACCATTGGATCTACTGGGCACACCTCTGGGCTTATGCTCACTTCTTTTGGTGGGAAATCAGAACAGGCAAGGGTGCAAGCCAGGTCTCAAGATGACGTTGTAAGAATGCAGCTGAAGTATGAACCTAAAAAAATACGGTGTTCCCATGTTCACTAATTAGGGCATAAACATTGTAGCATGCTTTTCTTAGCAGAACCACTTTATAAATCTGGAGTTTCACTTCCAGAGCTGTTAAAAAGGCTGGTCAATGGACTCTTTATTTTGCTCATTATTCCTATCCAAGAAGGCTGTGTTCAGGCAGAATTAATTGTTTTGTCCCATCTGAACCATCTATTTGTACACACATAAGCCATCACTTGTATTTGCAGATGTTGCAACTTCTGTTTGATACCACAAACCAGTGTTTTAGAAGTAATTGGGGAGCTGAAGACTGCTGGATGAAGGGTGTTCAGAAGGCAAGGAAAGGCTAGAACATGGTGCCACCCTGTGAAAGGAGCTGCACCTTTGTGGCCTTTGCACATCAGCTGTATACTCCTCTCAGGCTCAGTGTATTAGGCAGACTTCACAGTCTCTCAAATTAAAAGACAGATGTGTAGGTTTTTAAAAAATGCTTTGTAGAGACAGCCTGTTTTGTAAGATGCACAGCAAACAAAATGAGAAATTAAATGAGATCAAGCTTGTAGGTTACACATCTCCCCACTGTCTTAATCCAGCATTTTTACTGGGATGCCTGTTTTGCAGGCAGTTTAACTGCAGCAACACACTGCCACACACAGCCACAGCCACACATTCACACGGAGGAGCAGGAGTAAAGTTGAAAACATTGATCTGCAGAATGGAGCACTGATGGTGCTCTCAAAGAAACTTAAGTCAAACTATAATCTAGAAATAGAAAAAGCTGCTTGTTAAAAATGACAGCTATTTACTGTCTTTTTCTACCAAAGGAAGATCCAGCTCTGCTAGAAATGTTAAAAAGAGTATTTAGGTGCATTATCTCTAAGAAAATGAAATGTATATGGTGATCAGTTGAGTATTTTCAAATTACGGGGTTTTTGGTGTTCCAAAGTCAGGATTGCTGTTGGGATTGGGAGGTATTGAAGTTCAGGAGTTATTTACTCCCAAGAAATGAGAAACTTCTTCATTCCAAATCTACTACTGGTAACTAAATTTTGTGGTCTCTAAGTAGCCTGCTGTTTTGGCACTTGCTGAAAAGAGGCTTTTTTGTTGTTTTTCCTTTTTCCTGTAAAATCAGTTAATCCTTGCATTTCTTTTAGTTCACTAGATATCTTTGCTGAGAGATGTAGGGGCTCATTTTTTACCTTAAAATTAATAAGGTCCCCTGGCGAGGTTGATGCTTGGAATTATCATCATAGAACAGAAATATGGCATCCCTACATCAGTGTTTTATGTGTTCTTATATCTGCGATTTATTTTTAATTATTTGATAATTAACAAAGAACCTCTAAATTTATTTTGTCAGTAAAAATGATGTAATAATATTGACTGTTATTATAATGCTGTCTGGTGCTAAACTGTTGCAGTGAAAGAGAAAATCACATGTTTTCAGCATGAAATAGGAACTATTTGACCAATATAAGAAAAAATAATTTCCCAGCAAACAGTTAATCTTACTTGGACAAAGAATACCCTTGAAATGCAAAATGTGCACTTTTCTTCCAGTTAAATCATTTAGAAAACAGAATTTATATCTTACTATCAAGTAGTAAATTGAAATGTCAGTGTTCTGTTTTGTCCCTGAGACTCTTCTTTGAGCTGACTCCTTCTGACAAGATATTAACAGTGCTCAGAAAGTTGAAAATATTTTATTCTGTGAAAGAAGCATTTACCAAATGTCAGGGTGTATTTTAGCTCGCTTTGCTCTCAAGGTATAATTCAATCTTTTTCATCCATTTCACGCATTCCCTATGAATTTTAGCAGCAATCCATTCTTTAGGAAAAAAACCAACGGAGTACAGGTGCATCGCTGTTGGTGCATTGAACTGGTATATGTACGTTAGGAATCCAAATGCATTTTACTGTCTACATGTTAAATAAAGTGTTTATGTTAAACTGCTACTGAAGGTTTTCCATCTGACCAGAGCCCTTTGTGTGCAGCTCTGGCACGAGCCAGTGGGTTGTCCTGCAGGGGCGTCGGCTCGCCGTGGCTGCACTCAGGCTGGCAGCACCAGCCAGGATACGTGGTCCCAGACAGCTTTCATGTGTCAGAGTGCTTTTTGCCTTCTATTGTCTGCCTCCTAAAAGAAATTGTACAACTGCTTGTGTTTCTTCTTGTATGTGTCATTTGGGTTGTTCCTCTCCTTCCTGTTTACAGACAAAACTTGCCAATGGCACTTCCAGTATGATTGTGCCCAAGCAAAGAAAACTGTCTGCAAGCTATGAGAAGGAGAAGGAGCTTTGCGTCAAGTACTTTGAACAGTGGTCCGAGTCCGACCAGGTGGAGTTTGTGGAGCACCTCATCTCCCAGATGTGTCACTACCAGCACGGACACATAAACTCCTACCTCAAACCCATGTTACAGCGGGACTTCATCACTGCACTGCCAGGTATTTCTGCAGGCAGAGGGAGCTTGCTCCCTGTCTTTCAAAAAACTATTCCATCTCACCCTGCCCTGCTGGAGAGGTCTCTTGTAGGGCCAGTTTGCAAAACAGATAATAGCTTTTGAATGAAAAGTTCTATACCAATATGAAATGTAATATTTTAATTTGTATTTTAATTTGTATTCCTGCTGTGTCTCAAGGCATGATCTAACACCGTCATGGTTTGTCTAGGAGTAAATGATAGCTAATCTGTGTATTGTAAGAGTAGTTATCCCAAGCCACAGGGCAAGTAGTTGTACTCTTAATGCCCACAACAATGCATGAATAACGAAAATTTTTTAAATTAAAACTACTACTCTTTCTGGTTGCTCAGCTGAGGTTTTCCCTTTTCTTATTTAGGTATTTGTCTCTCTTTTCTACTGAAATAACTTCCTGCAGCCATTGCTTTGATTATCTGTTTATCACTAATAGAAAATGGAGGGCATAAGAGCAAAAGATGGAAGTGTTCTGTTTTTTACACCTTTGTAGTGCTTTCCATTGAAAATATTATCCCAGCTGTTCTCAGATGTGGCATTGGGCAGATCTCACAGAATGCACACATAAAGTAGTGTACATACAGTTTTTTATTGTCCCTGTCTTAAAGATGGGAAAACTAAGGTGGTGGGAGATCAGGTATATACAGCAATAGAGTTTCAGAACCAAACAGAAATTCCTGGCTCTTTGGCCATATTTTTTCAGACCATTGGATCATACCTCTGTAGACAGATACATAGATAGATAGTTAATAGATTAGCATTCCCATGCCATCGGTTCTTAGTTTGAGAGGGACCTGAGCAAGAAATGGTACAGGTGTTGTCTCTAAACATCTAGTTGAAGAGAGGTGCTTCTTGCCAAAAGCTTATTCTGTGAATACCTTCAGAGAACTGCTGAACCCTTGGCAATTTGATCAGTCCAGTCATTTGATCATTCTTCAGAAGGGAGTTCTCAACATGAAATATAAGTTCTGGCCTTAAAAGATGGAAAAAAGTATGTTTAACTGTGAAGTGTGTAAAGCATAAAGGCACTGCAGGAGGTTTGCTATGAAGTTAAATAGGTAGACTCATTGGATTTTAAGCTCATTGTGCCCAGTAATCAAATGGCTGTTGTAGCATTAAAAAAAAATCTTAGTTATGCTAAGTACCTGCTTTATGTTAGTTTTTAGTAGTCCAATGGCAATAATCTCATGTACTTAGAGCAGCATTATAACTTGTGGAGCTGCTCTGTTTCAGAAAAATAGGAAGTGTTTGGAAACTGCATTGCTTTCCCCACTTTTAAAGAGGAAGTATACATGTAGTTACATACACATTTTTTCCAGGTCTTTCTCCACAGAACCCCATGAAAGCAAGCCAACACATCTCACTGCACTTGGTTAATTTCTTTCTACAGGGCTTTTTCTGAGAATTTTGGGCAGATGCTATAAATACTTCTAGAGACATTCCAGATTTCCTAGCCAAACCATGTTTGTTACTGGTCTATTCACAGTTGCCCAGGTAGCAGCTGATTTTACTCTATCAGAATGCAAAATAAATAGGAATCAAGCAGCTAATATGTATTTTAATAGTTGGGGGAAATGTGTGTATAAATAATGTATGTACATAAATTTGCATATTTGCAAAGTGCAAATGTCCTACTGGATATAGCTCTAAGGGAGAAAATTAATGGCAAGGAATTACATTGGCGCAGACTCCACAGTCTGTGCAGGATGTCCTGAGTATAAGCAGGTTCTAACGAGGGGAATGGGAAGGGAGAAAGGTAAGAAACTGCCTAGGAAAGAGTGACGAACCTAAAATTCTAAATAAAGTCATATAATGAAAAAAACCCCCTAAACTCTGTAAATATTTTTTAGCTTTCTGAAATTCTCAAGTGTTCAGTACCCTGGTTTCATTTTTACTACTTCATTCTCTCCTGCTCTCCCCCTTGAGTGAATAAAACAATAAAGCTACTTCAAAATCATGAGGTATCTTATCTCTGTCCTCCTAGCATGGTCCCAAAGAAGACCAGAATTAAAGGTAGTTTTAGATCATGGGCATGTTTTACTAACATAGAGTAAAGTTGGCTCAGATTATTTTCCCAGTGCTTTGAACAGAATTAAGGTTGTTTGAAAAATACAGCTTAACTGTGTACTTAACAAAGTTTGTTCAGTTTCTGAAAAATACGGCTTCTGCTTAGCATTTTCAAGCTGTTTAACATTTTTTATGAGGAAAGTAATTTTGATAAGGATTTCGTGTGTGAAATAACTGAAACATTCTTGTTGGTTTGTAGGGCTGAAGAGCTAATTGTGTTTCACATCCATGTGGCAAAAACTTCTGTAAGCAGAGTTTTCCCTTTTGAAGGAAGCAGTGCTTTGTTAGATACATGCCTCAGTGAGTTGTGCTGTTCCTAAGAAACAAAATAATAAAATTGAGTTTGCAACCAGGCCAAAATAGCTCTGCCCATCCACTTATCATAAATGTGAGGAGGAGAGGCCAGAACATTAGTATTCCTTCTCTGCAAAGGGTCTACTATCAATGAAGAAAGATGATTTAAGGACATGACAGTAGTTACAGCACCCTGCAGCTAAGATCTGAAGTGCAACTCCTGATGAAACAGGAAGGGCACATGGGTGAAGAGTACTGTGCCCAGGTGGTGCAGTGTAGCCCTGCTTCCTAAAGCCACCAGTTGTTCCCCATATAAAAAATGAATTCCTCCTGTGACGCTGCTGACTTAAAGCACCTGTAAGGATGCTATGCAGGCAGGCATTTGTAAGTGTCTGGTGGCTCTGCAGAAGTCTGTGAGCCCACTGGAAGCAACACAGACTGGGAAATCCGCCATTTCCACCCAAAGCTGCAGGAACAGGGCAACAGGATGTCCCTCACTACCCTGCCAGTTGTGGAGTTCCTGCAAATTCCAGTTCACATTCACTAAAACACTGTCTCCCTCTTTCTGCAGTTTGCTGTGGAGTCAATCTAAATTTACAAACACTTTCTTTTTTTTTAAATAGTGGTTGTACATGTCTTTTCAGATTAAATACATAATAAAGGTTGATGACGCTTTTACTTTGCAGGCTGACATCTAATTTTACATCTATAAAGATAAGAAATGTCAGACCTCTTTCTCCACTCTCTGGTTGTGCCCGGTATCATTCACATGCTTTTTCAACATAAAGATTGAAGCATAAAATGCTGAGCAGAATGTCTTACCCAAAGTGTATTCTAAGTTGAGCAAATTTGAAAGCAGCAGGAGGAGGCATGCTGAATTGTCTCATTTTCATCCAGTGGGAGATAATTTTGAAATCTTTTCATTAAGGAAGAAAAAGGCTGGGCCATTTGTGTGTCATGAACTCCAATCCAAGTCAGCTGGTTGCATCCAGTTTGAGTTTGCAGAAGTACAGATGTGTGACTGTAAAAATGCACTTACTGCCTTTTCTTTCCCTCTCACAAGCTGGGCCTGGTATTTGAGGCTGCTGTTTTAAAAGCAAGAAAACATGTATTTAACTTTGTCCCAGTTGTGAACCAGAGGGCAGATGCATGTAATACCAATCTGCCATGCTTCCTTTTTGGTTGGACTGAACGTTATGCCTGAGGGATGATGTGGTCTAAACTTTCACAAAGCATCTGAAATTTAACCTGTGAAGTGAGATAATCTCTTGGTGGTGTGTCTCACTCGTGAATTAAACAGCCTTCAAGAGAGCCTGTATTTGCACAACTTCTCATTTTAAAGGCATCTTGTTTTCCTGAAGCCTTGCTGGTGATTAAATTTGAGTTGGTAAGGGCACATTTTTACTGACTACATCCATCCAGTTAAGGAGCATAGCATAACCTTCCCTGCCCCCAGCTACGTAGACATTACATTGAGCTGTTTGGTGCTAACCAGGCAATTGCTTTACATTTCACTCCAGCCATGTTGAAGTAAAGCCAGTCCTGGTATTCATACCAGGAAATGATATTATTTTGGTTCATATTTTTCCTTTACCCACTAAAATAAATGAAACTAGCAAACCTGCTTCACTTTCTCTTTACATAGCTTCTCCTTTCCTCTTGACATCCCTGTGCATCTGCATATCCTTCCCTCCCCCTGTCTAAAGGTACCACTACCCTTCAGGGCACACATTGGGAATATATATTTTTTTTCTTCATTACATTTAAAAGCTACTGCTTTAGCAAAAACAGCTTTTGAGCTGTTGCAACATGAGAACAGCTGTAGCAGTGAAATGAGAAATGGTACTAATATAGAGAGATTTTGGGGGCCGCGTTGCTGAGTTGGAAACGCCATCCATAGAATATCCCCCTAGTGCTAAAACCCATTGAAATAGATTGGAATGACTTCTTGGATTCTTTATTATTTTTAATGACTTGTTGTGCTATATCCAGAGGAAGTTGGAGAACACTGCTCACTCCTGAACTTAGCCTCAAATGCTCTTCTGTGCATTTGGTCCAGCTGCGCATGCAGAAGAGGAGTTGGGAGAGTGTATCTTTGTACTAGTAGGGGGAGTTGTTTGAAACTCTTTGTCTGTCCAGCAAATAATCTTCTTCTGTTGTTGTTGTTGTTATTGTTCTCCCCCAGCTCGGGGATTGGATCACATTGCTGAGAACATTCTGTCATACCTGGATGCCAAATCTTTGTGTGCTGCTGAGCTGGTGTGCAAGGAGTGGTACCGAGTGACGTCAGATGGGATGCTGTGGAAGAAGCTCATTGAGAGAATGGTCAGGACAGACTCCCTGTGGAGGGGTTTGTCAGAGAGGAGAGGATGGTAAGGAAACTGAATCTTTACCTGTTTCGCCCCCATTCAGGACAGTAGGGGTTGTGTGTTTCAAACCATATTTGAAGAGGGTTATTCACTACATTGAAACATTATGTTTGTTCCAAATGACAGTTACTTACATCAAAAACCAGGGTTTGGGCAGTTAGGGTATCATTTGGCAATGTGGGGGATTTTTTCCTCACCTTCCTCATCTGATCATGCTCTTACCCCACTGTGAGAAGTGAGATACACAAACTGAGATTTTTACACCCAGCTGTCATTCAGTTCAAATTAAGAAGCTGTGTGTGCCTCAGGGGAACCCTAAACCGGTCAGCAGTTCAGAGCAGAAGAGCTTTTTCAGGAGTGGCAGTGGGGCAGCATGTGCTATGAATTAGTTCTTTCCTGATAGGTCTGTTTGTTTTCCTCAGCAGATTTTCACTGTTAGATATCTGTTTAATTTTCAAACTGGAAGCTGAGGGTAGGTACCACGGAGAATAGGGGACTTTAGAAATGCAGATAGATTAGTTAATAATCATCTGGAATAGCCTTACTACAAATGTAGGTCTCACTCAAGTTTGAATCTGCTCTGCTAACATTTCATTAGAACTTTCCCTCTCAGGGGTACACCCTTTAATACATAATTTTTTTTTCCAAGGGTGTCCCTAGGATGTTGGCAGAAGGGAAACTGGGTATGAATATTTCATAAACAAGATAAAAGTGACAGCTTAGGCATTTTGGTTGCTATTAAAAAGAAGAAGATACAGAGTTGCAAACAAAGACTCCTGGTTTATGGTTAATTTTGTTATACTGTTTGTCTTAGTAAGTAAAGGCAAGTAAATCAGGATTATGAGACATTCTTTAAAAATAAATACTGTTTTGATCTGCTTCCAATAGTGCAATGTTTCTAAAGAGTGTAAAATAAACACAAGCATGGCGGTGGTAACTTCTACCTTTCTTTTAGTGCCTTATTCTCTCTAGGACTTCCATTTTTTCTCCCTATTTTTGAGGTCACAGTAAGTCCTAAGAGGAGCTTGAGAGGTCATTTAGTCCCTTTTGTTTCCCATAGGCAGAGACAGGTTTTTCTTAACTCATCCCGAATGTTTGTGTTAGCTTGTTCTTAAAATCCTCTACTGATGGAGATGCCTGGAAAAGGAATTCCACAGTTTCACTTTTTTACTCTTTCTAACTTCAGTGTTTGAAAGGTTTTCTTGATATCTAGGCTGTCTTCCTAGCTACACTTTGATTTATTACATTTAACCTGCATAGGTAAGCAGGACAGTTTCTCATTCTCCTTTTTGCAGTAATCTTTTCTGTGTTGGAAGATGACCATGTTTCCTATGTTTTGGCTGCACTAGCCAACCATAATGGTGTACTGTCTTGTCTTCTTACTATTTTTGGTTTTCTCTGTTTAGACCCTTCCCAATTACTCTACTCATTCTTGGAGTATGGTGTAATCAGCTGAGTGTCTTCTGCCAAGGCATCACTGGTGTTTTCTCCCTCCACACTTTAGAAATAACATTAGCACCAAAAAACTAGTCATACAGACATATGACTTTTCTAAAAGACAGATGCAAAATTTTGCTTCTCATGTCAAGGACAGTCATCCTGTTACTGCACCTCTTCTTCAGGTTTGTCCTCACATGGGGCACCATTTGTTGAGCTTTTGATAGGATACCCTTCCTTCTTGGACCAGGGTAAATGAGCAGAGGAGGCTGCTGTTCTGCTAAGTTCTTTATTTCATAGTCTCATAGCTTTCTTGAAGGCAGAGTTCAGGAGGGTTACATGATAAAGCCAAGCAGCAACAGCAAACAGCAGGCAGAAAACAGCTTCTTCTTCTAGTTTCTCTATAATTTTTTTCTTACAGAAATGTGTTTCTTATGGAAGTGTGCTGGAATTTGCTTTGACACAACAAGAGCATGTTGTGCCCAAGTCTTTCAGATTGCCCTCTGGTTAACTCTGTGATGAACAGGCAGATCTGTGTGGTTAAGAGATGCAGACAGGAAATACCCAATGCAATTGCATCTCTGCAATATAGAGCATTATAGCTTGTAATCAGTGCTAGCTCTGCACATGGCACAAGGAGATGACTAACTGGACAGTTCAGAATGATGGGTGACTGGTGTTATTTGGTTACAGCTCCTCAATTTGCACATGAGCTGTCTGATTTCAGCATTTGCAGCTCGTACTTTACAACAGAACTCCCCCCGTTCTGCAGCTTGGCAGCCTTCACTGGCAGATTGTCAGGGAACAGTAAGGGTTACACAGATTTAGAGAAATATAAAGCAGAAGCCCAAAATCTGGGCATGCTTGTGTCCATCTGATTGAATTGGCTGGCCATCAAAACCTGCAAACAATAGTTCCTTTTATCCCAGAGCCACAGCACAATGACTACTGGGATGCCATGGAAATTCCAAGCAATCCTTCAGCTGAACAGTAAACAAGTAAATCTACATGCAGCAGGGCAGGACTTATAGGTAGCAACCAGGCTTTGTGTTAGATTAGCTAGTAAAGTTAGAAAGAATAAATAGGTTTTTAGTCACATAGCCTTGTACACAGGTTTTTGTAGACCTGCCCCAAGTTTTCCAGGATGTCTCTGAGGTATTCTGTTATCTCCAAAGAGGTTTTCATCTTCCTTGGCCAATAATATTAATTTTCATTAATGCACTTCCAGGCTGGATCACAGTAAATAGGCATCTGTCTAGTTAGTGGTTTGTCTGCATCCATGTGTGCTATCTTCACATGTGTTTGTTCCCATATGTGTGTCTGCTGGTCATTGTATTTGAAGAATCAGGTGACTGCTCTGTCCAAAGACAAAAGCACCTTTCTCTCGAGTTGTACTTAGAATACTTGATTTTAAAAAGTACCAAAAGTTCTTTTCCTGAGTATTTGTCATTTTGTTTGTCCAGTCCTGTAGTTTGGTACTGCCTTACAGCCTAAAGATTTTGGTTCACTGTTGTGATCTCCCTAGTTCAAGTGCATCAGGGCAGCTAATGTACAGTCTCTGAAATGAGTTTCGAGGTATACTGTATGGAAAGGACAAGAACGAAGTGCACAAGGAAGTATTGAACAATTAATTATGCTGTAATGGAGCAAGAGAGGGAGAAGTGGAGAGCTGGCCCAGTGTAAACTCTGTGCCTCTGATGCCAGGATTACACTCGGAGGCATTTGTGCCTCTCTCCATTTTGTGAGGCATGTTGCCAGGCAGAGCAGCAGTTAGTACGCCCATGGTGGGGTTTACTAGCTTCCACACCGTGTTTGGTGGCTTCTTAACTTCAGGATGAGGAATTAAAGTTTTTTACACAGCAGGCAGTGATTGCCGTTTACAGATTTTTTTGGTAACAAAACTCTAGCTTGGGATATGAGTATTCCAAATCAGTGTTGAAATGAGGGAGGCACCACAGATGAGGTGTTGCTTACCAAAACAGAGTAGTAGCAGTAAAATGTCCATGTACCCAAACTGATACTGTTCCTGCTAATGCAGATAAAAGCTAGCCTTGAATGCCTAGTGAATTTGAGGGTTTCTTGGCTTCTTTCATTTACTTTGCATGCTTTCTTTTAAAGGTGACCTCTGATAATGTGTGTGAATATTGCAGGCATGAACCACTGTCAACCCTTACTGAGCTGAATGGGCTCATGTCCATAACAGAGAATTTATTTCCCTTCCCCGAGTTATTGGACACAGATTTTTCTTGGGTATTTCAGTGTTAAAATGCAACACTGACGTGTGGCAGGGCGAACAAACAAGGAACCATCCCATCCTAATAAATTAAGTTTGACTGTGAATCTGTCAGCAGTGGTTACCCATTCGTAAAATGCCAGGAGGACCTTTCTCCAAAATGCTGAAACATGATTTGTGTTCAATGGAAATGTTCTTTGTCTTCCAGGGGGCAATATCTGTTTAAAAATAAACCTCCTGATGGAACTGCGCCACCCAACTCCTTCTACAGAGCACTTTACCCCAAAATTATACAGGACATAGAGGTAAGAAACAGCTGCCAGATGTGGTGGTGTTTCACTGTTGGTTTTTTAGTTTTGTTTTCTTCAAATGTTCCTGATTTATTCATGATGCTGAAGTTCTGGGGATATTAGATTGCAGTGTAGTATTTCATTTAATCTGACATGTCTGTGTTTGTCTGGAGTTTGTTGATCTGGGATAGTTACATAAGATCCTGCTGCTCCTTTAGACAGAGGATGAGTTGGATTGTTCAGTGAGCTGTTTGCAGGTGGAGTCTCCACACTTTGCACATCCGATATCACAGCGTCACTGCAACATCTTGGTTTTCTCTGTTCCGCAGTACTTTGCTCCTCCCAGTGCAATGAGACCTAAATGTTAAGGGAAGATATCAAGAACTGAGGCAGGAAGAAAGTGCATTCCTAAAGTCTGCAATCCTAAGACTCAGGAAAACAGGAAGCAGCTGAGCGCGTTTTCTTTGCATTTAGTGTGAGCAAAATGGCATGTTCTGGTTGTTTCCTAAAGGCAGAAGCAGTGCTCAGGCACTGTTGTGACAAGTTTGTGCAAGCACTTAGAGCTCAACTGAGACTTTCTCTTCAGTTGTTTAGCTGTCGAGTCACAGGGGGTTAAAGGTTGGAGATAGAAAAGAGCTTTTAGGTTACTTCTTCCTCACCATTCTCAACAGCACAGTCTAGTTTAGCCAAAATATGTTTTCCAAGCATTTTTCTGTTTAATTGGATTTATTACATGTATTCTAGAAAGCAGGTATGTCACTGTATGGGCCTGATTGCAGGAAAAAGCATGAAGAAAAGTGTGTGCTGCCTTCTCAACCAAACAAAAAAAAAGGAAGATAGTTCCATGCTTTTTTTTTCCCCTATGTCTCATTTGTCTCCTGTCTCTCCTCAAGACAATAGAGTCGAATTGGCGGTGTGGAAGGCACAGTTTACAGAGGATCCACTGCCGAAGCGAGACAAGCAAAGGGGTTTATTGTTTACAGTATGATGATCAGAAGATAGTAAGCGGTCTACGAGACAATACTATTAAGGTGAGAATGCT
The DNA here is from genome assembly GCF_000738735.6 of Corvus cornix cornix. Classification (NCBI taxonomy): domain Eukaryota; kingdom Metazoa; phylum Chordata; class Aves; order Passeriformes; family Corvidae; genus Corvus; species Corvus cornix. The sequence goes on from NC_046336.1 coordinate 13,351,500, forward strand.
CCATCATGGCATACTAATGGTTTGGAGTGCCTATGCCATAAATAATACTGTCCTAATTTCAGTGACACCTACCCAGTCTCTTGTTGGTAACCTAGCCTTCTCCTTCTCCTTCCCCCATCTCCCACCAGCACGGCAGCTACGCCTCTTTTATCCGGCTAGAGAGACCCTGTTTTCAGACAGACAAGCTTTGCTACCAGAGTTTCTGTCCGGCAGTAATTACAGGCTGTGTAATTACTGGGCCCTATACCCTAATGAGATGGGTAAAACCAATATTCATAGTAAAGCCAGTAATAGCAAAGATGTCAATGTATTGCACCAAAGAGCCTGTAGAAGATCAGATGCCACTAAAGGTGTTCTAAGTGCCCTGCAGATGATGTGTTGTAGTGAAAAACAGTCTAGTCAAACTAGTAAGTGCTGAAAGATTAAAACTTTACTAACTGTCTGGTTTTGAATATTTGCTCTCTTAGATCTGGGATAAGAATACATTGGAGTGCAAGCGAATTCTCACCGGACACACAGGTTCTGTCCTGTGCCTCCAGTATGATGAACGGGTGATCATTACTGGATCTTCAGACTCAACAGTCAGGTGTGTGCTTATGATTTGGACCTTTCTGTTTGCCTCTAAGATTTTAGCTTTGCAAGCTGCTGAAATGATCTCTTCTTAAATGTGTGCTGTTTAAGCAGTTCTGTGAAGTAGTTCAGCATATTTGTCCTTGTTTATCAGATGTCCATGCAAATCGCTGTCAAGGAGAAATGAGAATCTAAGCCAAGGCCAGTCAAGGTCAAGATGACTTAGGAAGGCCATCTGGCATTTCACCAAGGTTTTGCATGTTTTGGCACTCCCTGAGAACGTTATAAATTCTCCTTGAGAATAACTTTTTAAGAGTTGAAATTTTCAAAGCAAGTTTGAAGGTTTAGTCATTCATTGTCACTTAATTTTAACAAAATATGTATGACTAGCTCTCCCATGACTTTAAATTAAATTTCAGCATGATGTTTCTTTTCATTCAGTCTTTCTAACCTTTCTTTCCTTCAAGTCTCCAGCAAAAGGCTGGACACCTCAAGGTAGCACTTGTGGTGCATGCTGTGCAGTTGTGAAGTCCACTTGTCATACTAGAGGATACCAGAGAGTGTAAGACCCATACTATAAATACAGGCACATATGGGTTAATGAATTGCAATATGAACTTGGATGTGAAGGGGCAGGTCTGACTTCTCCATGTTGTTGTATACTCCCTCCTTGGCAGAGTACAAGCAATGCTCATGCAGTGAGGTTAGACACCAAAAAGCTGCATTGGTGGCCTTTTCTGGAACTATTAGCATGCATTCCTGTGGCTGCAAGCTCCTCTGTGCTTATGTGTAAACTACTACTGTAGCTAATCACTATTAAATTGAATTCCTGACATGTGATGCATGCAGTCTTGCAGTTCTGCTAGGTTTTGGGGTTCTGTCATTAGTAGGAATCCAGAATTTTGGCAACACCTCCTGCCTGGAGGTGGTGTGGGAACTGCACTGGGCTAAACAGATCGCAAAAGGAGAAGCTGATGTCTGTAACAAGCACTGTCATTTTCTGTATCAGGCCAGGCAGGCCAAATTGCAGACTGGCTACTTGCCCAGGAATACTTTGTCTCCCACTGTATCTATAAATGTTTGTGCAGACCCCAGAGGCACATAGGATGCATCACTTTTATCCTTGGGTCTCCTCAGGAAGAGAGGCTTCATCCAATAGACAGTACAGATGGGCTCTTAATGCTTCTGAGATCTCAGGGATGCACTTGTCCAAAGAAGTCAGTGGGTCTCCAGCTCCTGTTCAGTTTGGCAACCCTGTCTGCAAACTGTTTGTATGTTAATGGCTCAGGTCTTCAGTTCTTTCTCCTTTGCATTTTCTAATTGGAACGCAGTTTTCTTTCTCATTTAGAGTCCATAAGTTGATGCACTTCAGTTTCCATAAGTTAGAAAATAAGACATTAGAAGTCTTTCTCACATCTTGCCTTTTCTTACTGCTTGCCTTATTGGCAGTGGAAGGTTTTAACTTCTGCAGTGTCTGATGTGTCTGATGATACAGCCATTTTCTGCTTTCATATAGTGTATCTGGGATACAGGTGTCATAGTGCCTCCTCTTTATGGAGGGCAAAAGAAATTTGCCAACAGAATAGCCCAAAAGAAATATTTTTAAGGCTTAAAATCTTCATTTCAAGTGCTAGAAGTTCTGTATGAAGCTTCTGTCTAACATGCATCTTAAATTATCTTTCAGTTGAAACAGTTGGTTCCAATAACATTAAATTGACATAAATGCTATGTCTTAATTTGGGTATTCAGCACATTCCTGGAATGTAGCTGTGTACCAGATGCACCGCAGGGTAAATGCAAATCATGGTGCAACTTGTGGCAATTACTTGTATTTGTTTGAAAAGAATTGTCTTGTCTTCTGCTTCTGTATAAACTGGCACTTGAGCTGATAGTCCTGTGAGATAGGTCAAAAATTAAGCCTGTCAGGGAACTTACTTCTCCACATTGACTGGAAATTAAGTGTATAATAGGCTGGCACAACCAGGAAACACCAGTTTTTAAGGCCATCAGTCTTCTAACTTTCCTCAGCACTGAATTCCCTTAATTAAAGAATGCTTTTTTCCTGGGTGCGTTATTTTTATGGTGTTAACTGCATTGCAGAGTTTTTGGCTGCTGGACTGTCTCAATGTACACATAATCAACAGATTTATCTAATACATTTTTTAATGAACTATTTAATAGATGTAGATATAACTTGTGGTGTTTGCTTCTCTAATACCACTAGAGAGTCAATTACCTCTCCCTCTCTCGCTCTGCAGAAAATGCACTGTGCAGGTTTTTAACTCTCTTCTCTCTGGTTTGAAATCTGAACCTGCAGAGTGTGGGACGTGAACGCAGGCGAGATGCTGAATACACTGATCCACCACTGCGAAGCCGTGCTGCACCTCCGCTTCAACAACGGCATGATGGTGACGTGTTCCAAAGACCGCTCCATCGCCGTGTGGGACATGGCTTCCCCGACAGACATCACCCTGAGGAGGGTGCTCGTGGGGCACCGAGCTGCCGTCAACGTAGTGGACTTTGATGACAAGTATATTGTATCAGCATCAGGTGACAGAACTATAAAGGTGAGGTGTTTCAGAGGCTTTCTGTTTGTAGCACTGGGGTATTTATTAATGAAGAACAGTGACCACACAGGGAAGATGGCCCTTGGCCGGATCTTCCTTTAGAAGCAGTGTTCTTCCTCCTGCTCATTTGCACTCATTCCTCCTCATTTGAGCTTGCACAACTCGTTTAGAGAGCTTATGGTAAATCAGATCCAGGTACAGCTGCAGTTGAAAAAGAACAATTTTTCCTGTGTTGTTTTTCTACATGACCACTTCCATAGTCTGTTCAGTCATTTAAACAGTTGTTAGAGGGCAGCATGGGGACAAAAGTGAAGGTGAGTGGATAGGAGACACTTAAGTGTATCTGCTACGATCCCAGTCTGCAGCATTAAAGAATCTATAGATTCAAGAGAATCTATATCATGTGTAAATAATAGCCCAAGAATACTAAACCTGGAAGCTAATTTGATACTGTGTGGCAAAAATCTTCTGTGTACAATGACCCAACCTGCTATCAGTTGCAGACTATAACCGCAGGTCATCAGAGGGGTAATTTTCCCAGTCTTAATGATAGCATCTTCATTAAGAGTATTCTGGATGCATCTAAATATCATACAGACACCATCTTTTGTTAGTCTCTTTGTAATAATTTTGTCTCTGTGTGGTTCCCTCCCCCCTTCCTGTCACAGGTATGGAACACTAGTACCTGCGAATTTGTGCGCACCTTAAATGGCCACAAACGAGGCATTGCATGTCTGCAGTACAGAGACAGGCTAGTAGTGAGCGGCTCTTCAGATAATACCATCAGGTGAGAGACAAACTCCTCATCGAAGAGTTCTGTGCAAGCACATTGTCTCTGGTGCCCTGGCACGTGCAGAGGTTAGGCAACTGAAGTGCTCTGTACCCTTGTCAACTTTGAAATATGCTTTCTTTGGTATAGAACATTGGGAACTACTGGAAAGAGATATTAGAAGCCTGTTTTACTGTGTTGTCTTTCATCCTCTACATCTCAAGAGTCCCATACTAATCAACAAGTTGCATTGCTCTGACAGTTCTGGTGTATGAAAGAGCTGGCAAGTACCACTTTCTGTGATGTCCTCTTGTGATATTTTAATTGGACTATGTGTCTAGTTAAAGGGGTCAGATTTGCAGTAAGAGGCATTTAATCCTCTGCAGAAATCCTCCTGGGCTCTCGCCAAACTCTTCTTGTGGTACTTGGCACCTGGTTAAGTTTGGAACAGCTGGTTTAGAGCATGAAGTTCAGTTTGCTGCCTTTTGCACTTCTCCAGCTGCCCTGGTTGCAATCTGAGATTTAACTCTTTCTGGTATCATGAGCCAGAATTTCTCCCTACATCCTGCAGCTGCTAGGAGAGGGATGTCCCACTAATTTCAGGATGTACAGAACAAGCTTGAATATTAGTTTATGTGATGCAGGAAAATGGCTCTGTCATGGAAATGGGAGTAACAGCAACCTCCCTTTTCCCTTTGTCATTTCTTTACAGTAATAGTCTGCCTTCTGATAAAACTTGAAAGCTGGACAGTGTAAGCAGGAACCCTTCACTTCACATGTCAGTAATAATTTTTCCTCAGTGAGAATGATCCATGCTGTTGTTTGCCTGTGGACTTGGTTTGCAACATGCTGCCTCTCCCTGCTCTGCATTCTGTAGGAAAACAGCGGTCCTTGGGTTGACATCACCAGGACACTGTGCCAGGTTTTAGTACAGGGCTGTCTGAGAGCATGACCAGGAGAGCTGAAACTTTCATCTCTTAATCAAGGGAAGAAGTGTTACAGGGACTGTGTAAGAGCAGCACCACTTGGTGAGAACTTCTGCTCTTCAAAGAGAAAAAAATAAGCCTCTGCAGTTGTACTGTGAAACTTGGTCTCAGAAGTAGAATAAGAAATAGTTAAATACTACAGCAGTTAGGGAAGGATCTAAAATATGCAATGATAATAAAAATAAATGTCAAGATAGTGATAATGCTAAACAGGAATACAGTTACTTTTATGCTTGTATTGGACAAAATCCCTGCTTGACAGATAAATTGTGCTAGAATTTCAGGAATGTTGGCAGTGAATCTTAATGGAAGTCAAGTTTAGCAGCAGTGTGATCAAAGCAAAACACTTACCTGATGCTAAAAGACAGTTTTCTCCCAGCCATTAGCAGAGGGCACAAGTCAGTGGAAGAATGATTAAGAAAAAGGTTCCTAAGTCATCTTTGTGGATGGCTTGGTGCTTTGTAGTTTTGATTTTAATCCACTACCAGATGTTGTGTGCTGGACTTCAGTAGAGGCTGATACAGAACTTAAAAGTTCATTATACCTCAGGTGCAGGGAAACTTTTTTCCAGAAGATGACTTTGTGATTTCTAGTTTTGCAACTGCAAACATTAAGGACATGTGAAGTAGCTGAGACTTCTGCAGGGAGACTTCACATTGAAAAATTATTTAGGTTTTGATTTAGGCCAGAAATTTCACCAGTGTAAGAGGACACAACTACACAGACATCACTATCATTGTGCTAATTTCCATCTAGAAGGAACTTGTCCATCAAGTTTAATCCAATCACTTCAGTATCTTAGCTTCTAAGGCCAAAGTTCTCAATTGCTACAGACAAACATGGTGTAGAAAAAAGGGAATCAGAGAATTTAGTGCAAGAAAATAAAATAAGACTATATCATCTTGGGTTAAGTTTTTAATGAGTTAGGTTAGTCTTCAAGTATATATTCTGTTTCTAGTATGTGCACACATAAGGATCTGATACTGATCTGTTTAGACAACAGCATGCTAAGAGATGGGGTTTCCAACTCACCTGCCTTCTGTACATCTCCCAGCTCTGCTTTCAGGTGAATTAAAGGCTGAGATAATTGCAGACCTCCCTCTACTTCCAGAAGTTCTCCCAAAGTTATAGGAAGGAAGAGTGGTGGTGGTTTTGACTGCGTACACTTTGTAGTGATTTTTTTTTTTTAGTTAGTTCTCAAGCCTTAAATTTAGCTCTTTTACTGTTTGTTCCTTTGAATATTTAAAGAAGTAGAAGTTAGAGAAACTTATGAAATCTGGGAAGTACCCTTGGCACCAATTCTGCTAGAAGACCCTACTCTTAATAGCAGTTATCCCTTTGTACATGAAGGCCCATTTGCCACTTGACAAGGGACATGATCACCTCTTGTAATCCCATTCAGATTCAGGTAAAACCTCAGACTGGGACCTAAAAATACAGGCCTGAGTTAGTGTGATGGAGCTTCCCAGAGCTGCTGGCAATTTCAGGATCAATGGCAAGGAATGGAAACACACGGCATGAAAGTTCCTGGCACAAGATTGCTCCTCAAATCTTTCTGCACCAGTTAATCTCTGGCATTGTCCATCCTGTTTACAGTCCTTGACAGACGTAGTGCTCTCTGACCAGCCAGAGTGCCTTTGGCTGACCTTTGCCATGGAGTTGCTTGCTCTGACCTTGACTGGTGTGCTGTACTCTAGTGAGAACTATTGGGTCCTTCACAGATTCCTGAAAGATCCACTTCACAGATTGAAGAATCACTTTGTGCTCCTTGTTGGCTTCAAACATGTGCATAAACTTATCCTTTCTCGGTTCTACAGTGACAAAAGCGTTCTGTTCATTCCTCTGTTGTCCAAAGTGAAAGCAAGTTGTTGTGGCAAGACAGCTGCAGTCATTATCCACCAGCCTTGGGCAGACATCAACTGGATCTGGATTATTCTCTGGGGAACCTCAAGAGTAAAATATGTGGGGATGGTTTATCTCTTTCTTTGTCTCTCAAGCAAAAGTGACCTGACCTCTCAGCAGCTGTGCTGCTTCAAGATCTGTCACCCAGAGAAATTCCACATATTTCCCCATATTTCTCACTACTGTGAAGTTCATGCCAGTCAGAGCACTTACTGAATGAGCATTTGAGAACATCCATGACTGCTTTCTTTCTGCTGTGTGTCAGGGAGCCGGAGCAGATATTGCTATTACAAGACTACTGTATGAGCAGAGCATGTCTCAGCCAGAGGTGGAACACCTCTAGACAATACATGTCAAAGAATTTCAGTTCTTGTAGGCAAATACTCATTCTTTATCCACGGTAGTTGGGAGTAATGTCAAAGAGCTGGCAAAAGTATGGAAAACAAATAGACTTACTTCATAACTGTTTGAAGTGTTTAACTATTTTTCAAGGTAGCATGCAAGTGTAAAAATTATGTATTTTCATTTATTCTCCATGCTGAAAATCCATCACAAAAGCCAAAACTCTGGGATATTTACAGTTGAGAGAATAAGGTGTTGCTGGGTCTCTTACTGTATACTGGTTTGGGTGCCAGAACCTTTTTAAAATACTGTATTATTAGAAACAGTTCACAGAGAGCCGCAGGAGTTATTTGAGAGCAAGAAGAAAATGCATTACAAAATAATAAACACAGAGCATCCATTTTAGTTTATGCGTAAGGTGCCCAGATTACAGATTAAATTTACCTTCTCGGGAAGAAATGACAAAGGAAAAGGTCTTGTTAATTCTTATACTTGTCACCACTATATGGATGACTTAATTTGTCTGATGGTAGTCTCCAAATCAGAAATGGGCATGTAGGGTAACAGAAAGGGGCTCATACCCTGTGAAGGTGATCATATCAATTGAAACAAGCAGCCAGGGGGATTGGTAAATCTCCCTCTTTTAATGTCTTAAAACCAAGGCACGACACTTTTATGAAAAATGAACCTCAGTAAAATAAAATGAGGCTTACTGTGAAGGTAACTGGGAGATATCCTGTGTTACTAGAGCAGTGGATACTAGACACAACTGGTTTGTGACTCATCTCCCATTACTGTAACATCACAGGGTCATGTGGAAAATCGTGAATCCATTTAACTGTGGGAAAAGGAGTGATGAGTGTAGTTTGTTTCTTCTTTTTTGTTCCATTATAACCTTTATTTCCAAGTTTCCATTAACTACAAGCAAAGACCAAATGTTTCATTGCAATGCTAAGGTATTAAAAAATTCTTAATGCTTCTTTGTACTCTCTTCCAGGCTGTGGGATATCGAGTGTGGGGCATGTTTACGTGTACTGGAAGGCCATGAAGAGTTGGTGAGATGCATACGCTTTGATAACAAGAGGATAGTCAGTGGGGCATATGATGGGTGAGGTTATCAGTATAGTCAATGCTTTGCATCTTCCTGTCTGTCTCAGTGTCTCCCATCCTACTTTGTGCATCTTCTGTATAAATATCAGACTCTCTGTCTGTCATCCTAAGAGGACCTTCTTATGGCCAGTAAATGAGGACCATGCTACAGAGCATAGCTTTCGTTCTTCTTTCGAAGTAAGTCCATGTGATTTGATGTGTGTGGTCCAGTTCTTTTGCTTGTAAGAATATCTGACCAACTCAGCCTGAAACCTCTTCCAGCTCAACCACTTGTAAGAACAATCTTTGCCATCTGTGGTTATGTCTGCAGGACCATTTGCCATTACAGACTAGATGTCTGCACTCCCATGTGTTTCTGTTAGTTATTACCACCTGCTTTTTATGTGTTTTACTTTGTTGACAGCATATTTTTCCCTCCCATTAAGTTCTATAAGCTTTCCAAAGGGGAAATGCAAGAACCAGGTCTCAAGAGCAGAAGGATTGCTGTAATTTTCCTTAAACTGGTGCATTAGCTAAGTTGTACTAACAGGTTTTTTTTTCCATGAGTACTTGCTCTTTTCTCTTTAACAGAACCATGGTGTTTGTCTATTTTTTCACCACTAGGAAAATTAAAGTATGGGATCTTGTGGCTGCTTTGGATCCCCGTGCTCCAGCAGGGACCCTCTGCTTGCGAACCCTTGTGGTAAGAGCTTTTGATAGAGGTGTTGAAAAAAGTGTGCTTGTTCAGGGCCATCTTGAGCTGTGAAAACTCATCCTCCAGTCTGCAGGATCTTGAAATAATTTCTAGGGGTCTGGTTTTTTTGGATGTCCAGCTTTTTTTTAATTTTGCAAGCATTAAAAGTAAGAATCTCTGGACTTTTTACTCCACTCTGGGCTTTTTAACAGTTTTATTCTGTGATTTGAAGTTAATAACTGAAGCCATTTTTGAACTCATCTTTGGAATCCATGGGCCAATGGGTTTACATTAACCTGTGTGTACCTGGTAGTACACGATGCAGTAGTAAGTTCTCTGAATTGTTGACATGAAATTTCTTAAAACTGCTGCATTCCAAATTTGAGGGATGGGAACGAAAACACCCTTGGGATTGCTTTTAACTGCCTTTTGGGTGTTTAAAGAAAAAGCAGGTAAGGACTGAAACAGTAAAATGGCCTTATGCTTAAACAGCAATTGCTCTTTTCATCCTGTGCACTGCTTTCTAGTGCAGGTCCGTGATGGTGTGGTTAAAATGTTATTGTGTGAGTGTTAACAACATTCACAGTCATGTTTAACGGCTCTGCTTGGTCTTGCAATAATGTGGGAAAGTTGTGAGAAGAACGCCAGGATAGCCAAGGCCTTGGGATGGTTCCTGTAAGTGTTCCTCCACCACATTCAACCCAAAAAAATGGCACCGTTGCTGGGGATAAAGCAAGATTTCAACCAGTACCAAAATCTCATTGAAAAAGAAGTACTATATGTTTTTATTTCTTAGCTTGGAAGTGTTTGGGCAGTGTTTGGGTTGGTATATGTTAGACCTTTTCCTGCTGTGGCACGTGACTGTAGTCTGTGCTCTAAAACAGGATCGTACCAAGGCTGTCTGATTCTCCAAAAGTGTGGTTACCTCTCACCAGCTGAGCTGTGCTGGCTGACCTTCTGCACACTCATCAACCACCTGAATTGCTCCTGTTGTTGTAGATTTCACTGAAGTACTTTACATCACATTTGGTGCAGGCTGTGAGGTCACTAGGACTCAGGTAGTAAGATCATTAAGCCATGCTACCTTTTCCAATCATGTATTTGGACCATCAGCTACAGGGTAAGAGTCCATGAGAGCTTTGGATGCCCACAGGTACTATGTTGAAAAACCTTCTTGTTAGCCAAATAGAAGCGCAAATAGTTTCATGGCTGAAATCCAGAAATACGCTTTGTCATTGGTCACCCAGTTCCAAGCTGTGGAACAATTCTGGGTCCATGAGCTCATATCCTGCAAGTCTAAGACTTAAGCTTGATATTAGCAGTGTTTCTGCTCCAGCCTGAGACAAATGTGTGCCTAGTAACTTGTAGACTTAATTTAACTGGTGTGATTTCCTCTGCATTTTCCAGCAGTGGACAGCCAAAGTGCCCTAGCTAATTATATTATAAATCAGAAGTGGTGGGATGGAAACACTGTAGGAATCTCAACACATGGATACTCATAAATCCCTGTTTGATAGCAATGGAGGGGGCCAAAAGCTGGGTGGGGAGCAGAGGAAGCTGTTGCAGTGCTTTTAGGACTTCTATGACAACAGGGTGTCCTTATACCCGCTTACCCATGGTTTGGGTTTTTTTTTCCTCTTCCCTCGTCCTCCAAAATTAAACCTGGCTGCACAATGAACATCATGAGTCTCCTGCTGCTTGTGTTCAATTTTCAAACAGTAGGAGGAAAGTGCACAGATAACAAATGTTCGCTGCATGCCAGGTCCCTTCCAGTTTTGTCTTCCGTTAGCTGGAACAGTGGCCACATGAATTTGACAGAAGCTTTCCATGAACAGAATAAGCTCACAGTTCAGCTTTCCTTATGACCTAAACAGTCCAGCTAGGGCAGCCTTTCTAGTCCACAGTGACTGGGATCAAAAAGGGAGTTTTGGAAACAGCTTTTGAAAGTACCTCTCTCTCTTTCTCTCTCTCTCTCTCTCTCTCTCTCCCCCTCCATCTCTGTGAGTAATCTGTCAGTGGATCTGACTGTTGTAATGATACTTTTTGGAAGAACTTCTTTACTGCTACAACACAAAACCTGGAAAAACACTTCCCTTAAGAATAGGTGGGAAGACAGAAACTCTTAAGATGTTTATAAGACAAATTCAAGTTATACTTCGAAGATCAAAAAGGTCCCATTGATTAGAAATTCTAAAAAATTTATCTTAGAATCTGACTTATGTAAGCATTTATTTTCAGATAATTTTGATTTAAAGATTCAGAAATTCACTTTAAAGCAGCTATTGTGTTTTGTAAACTGAGCTGTATTTTTGTAGTCTTGTGCTATAAGACAAAGGCTTTCCTTTCCATAACTAGCAATTCTCTTTTGCCTAAATGTTTGAGAAACCTGTAATTTCAGTATTAAAGTATTTTAAGACATGTTTTTTTCCTGACCCTCAGAAGCCCCTTACAATGGGTGAGAACTAAAGAGAAATGTGTGTTCGTGGAAGAGATAGGGCTCACCCTCGCTGCACAGTTTCTGTTCCCTGATGACCGAGGAGGAGGCTACTGCTCTTGGAGTGTTGTGAGCACCAAGAGCAAATAGGCAACACAAAAGGGAAAGCAGAGTGGATTTGCTCTGTGATATCCAGGATCCTGCCATTGCCTCCTGTTAATTATGATCTGAACTCTTGCCAAATCATCATTGCCGTTTCCACTCATTTGGTGCCTCGGAGCAGAATGCAAACTGCCTATAAAGAATGCCCTTTCTAGATCATATTTTTAGAACTGCTTAGGAGGAATTACTACTGTGTCACTGGACTTTACAACAGGCTCCTTAGTGTCCTCCAGGGTTAAACTGTTTCCTCTTCAGCAGTGGCAAGGATGCCAAGTCTTGAATGCAAAGTTCTCATCTCTTCCCCTGTAACCTCCTGCACCTGGGAATGCTGTAATTTCAGGAAGGAGTTTTGCCATGGAATAAGGAAGACAGTGCTCCTGTCAGCCTCAGCAGATGGAATTATGTGGTGGAGGGAGTTTGGTTTGTTCTGCACAATGTGTGTCTAATATTGGGATTTAAGGAGTAGTGGGACAACTGTAATGTAAACTTCCTGCAAGTCAAGTACTCAGATATGGCAAACCCTTTTCCTTGAGAGAAGGTTTAATTTATTCTCTGTGATGGTGATGCAGTGTGTCATGTGGGGTTTACTGAGAAATTAATATAACACTAAAATCAAGCCCAAGTTCATCTTCCCTGCTCCATCCCAGGTGCCAGCTAGTTTGCAAAGTAACATGCCGTGTCTCCTGCTGGCATTTCAGGAGCATTCTGGAAGAGTCTTTCGACTTCAGTTTGATGAGTTCCAGATCGTCAGCAGCTCACATGATGACACCATCCTCATCTGGGATTTTCTGAATGACCCAGCTGCCCAGGCAGAATCCACTCGTTCCCCGTCCAGAACATACACCTACATCTCCAGATAAATAACACTACACTGTACCTCACACTCGCACAGGTAAAAAAAAAGAAATAAACTTTAAAAAATAAGGTGAGCCTCAAAGGTGACACTGGAGGTAGTGTGAGCCTGCTGCTTGAATAACTGGCTGGGTCTATCAGTGTTTCACATCTTGGTTATACAGTAATTACAGTGTCCTGTAAAAGGACAGGAATGGTTCTGATACCTTAGAATAGGGATTTTATTTTAGGATTTGTGACATGTGGTGCCTATGACTCCCCCTGACGAACTCCTCCTCCTCTGTCCATCATCATCAATAATTAAATCAGTTATACTGCTGTCCAGAAGGAAGAAGGGGTTTCTGCAGAGCGAGTAGAGCAGCTGCTGCCTAACAAGAGAATGCAGATGGCCTGACCCTGGGCAGTTGTCACCAGGCAGAGGGTTTTGCCAAGAACCTCCCTCTGAAGTGATGACCATTCTCCTCACTCTGCAGCAAGCTGATTCAGGATTACAGTTTGGCTAGGGAAGGAGACACTGAGGCACAAGCACAAGCCCAGGCAAATTAAATCGAGATGCATCAGTGTGCAAAATAATTTAGTGATAGCGCCTAGCCCTTGTTCTCTCTTGCATAGCATGGATGTTAAATTATTCATATCAGAGCCTGGTTGGTTTGCTCATCACCTTTTGTCTTGGCCGGCACAGTGGGGGGAGGACAAAATGTTTCATATGTTTGGGTCAGTTGTAGAGTGAATTTGATGCATGTGAGTGAAGTGGGATAACATGATTGCCTGCGTGGGTGGGTACATGCGCAATTACTGTTAAGAGAAGTAAACATAAGAGAGAAGACGGCAGAAGAGCTGACAGGCTTCTGCAAAGGGGTGTCCACAGTGACATTTTCCCATGAAAATGCTCTATCATGGGGCACATCCTGTATCCTTTTCGGTAACTGTACAGTGATGCTCTGGACCTGTCAGATCTTGATTTTCTCAAACACTCTGGTCAATCAGATGTTATTTTAAATCATTAAAAGGCTTCGTATGAATGGGGTTTGTTTCGTTTGTTCTGTTTTTTGTTCCCAGGACTCATTTAAGCTGCAGTATTTAAATGCCAGGACAAAAGAACTATCCACGTAACCAATACTTGCTGAAGAGAGAGGCTCTCAGACTTGTTTCTGGAACAAAGTTGGCATGCGGTTGATCTCAGACAGGGTCTACTCAGCGCGGCTGACTGCTAAAGTGCTGCTATATCAGAAGATGACTTTTATCTTTCATGAACAGTTAACATTTTTAAACCTTCCCATCCCTTTCTTCCCTCATTCCCCTCTTCATGTTCACTCTTCCCTTTACCCCATTTGGTTCCCCTCCAAGCCCAGTCACCAATGTCCTATGAATATATTTAAGATGTTGCCAGAATGTGTTGCTTTGCTGTTAAGCAGAAGACTTACAGCCACAGTGCATCCTGCTGAGAGTCACTTCAGGGTGGGTGGGAGGGTGGGTGGGGAGGAGGCTGCTACTCAGGCTGAAGTCAATATCCATTGCTAGGCCTTTGAAAAAGCATTCAGCTCTGAAGAGCAACAGAAACACTTATAACAGCCAGACCATCACCCCCCCCAACCCCAGCTTCCCTGTGGCTTTTGGCTGTTCTGACTGCAGGCTTATTTTTTTGTGGAGAGAGGACCCTTGAAATTTGACTATTATGAGCCAAATCCATCTCTTTCCTCTCCTGCCTGCTATGCTAACCCTTTGGAAGCTGATGCATATTGTAGTCTCCCCTTAACATCTGCTTGGCTGGGGAATGCTAGTCAATGACAAGTTAAACTCTCTCCTGCCAAAGTCCCAAGCATGATGGACTGGGGCTGAAATCCTGTCCACCCCCACCCAAGATGAAGTGTTGGCCCAGGACAGTATTTCACTAGCAAAGGGATTGTCTGTACCATCTTCCTCCTGCTGTTCTCCCTGAAGACAGTATGTTGCTGATGGCTTATGAATCATTCTGTAAATTGGAGGAAGTTTGAGGCTGGGGTGAGAAGGAAAGCTGGATTTTGCTCCTATCTTTCCATTCCTTCTCCCCTCAGAGAGGCTGTAGCTGGGTACTGGAAGAGGGAGCTGTTAAAAACTTCGTGGCACTCTGAAGAGCCACCCTAGAGTGGAGACACTACACAAACATTCTGGCCGTGACAGTAAGACTTTGCCTCACTTGAATGAGCAAATGCACACCCTGGAGATGGTGGTTGAGTAAAATGAGTGTGGCCATGAGGACAATCATTGCATTTAGCAGTGACTCCAGGCCAGTTCTGCAACGTTTCTGGGGCTGGCTTTGCTAGAAGGGATTGAGGAGTTTTTGGTCTGCTTCTCTAACCTATGTACTGCATTGTGGTTTAGGGACACAGGCTGATTAGTCCTTTTGCTGATAGCTGAGATGGGTCTTTGCTTTCTGGCTGAAACTTCTGCAAATTGTCATTGTTTAGAAGACAAAAATAGCCCTGAAGAGGAAGTACATGAGAAGCAATTCTGCATGTCTCTGAACGGGACAGAGGTCTGGGGGTAAACAGCTCTCTTCACAGAGCTGGAACGAATTGCAGCTGGCCTGCATTTAGATCAGAAAAGACTCTGTAAATCAGTCCCTGGCCATTCCAGGTTTAGGCCCAGATCTTCTGCTGTAGGTCTGGAATGATCTCCACTGCTTTAGTGGGGAGTTGCTCCAATCCCACAGTAAGAAATTGAAGTCCTTTGTCTCTGGGCTGGAGGTGTTTAAACTGGCTTTGTTAACACCCTCTGAACTTGGCAGATGGGATTTTTTTATAAGCTTTTCTCATCAACTTCACTTTGCTGGGGAAGCAGTTGCATTGTTTCTAATTGCTTGGGATGTGCTTTTTCCACCAGTGAAATCTAGCAAGGAGCTGGTCCTAGAGTCCCCAAAGAGCAATCCAGAGGGCTTGAATAATTTAGCTAAGACAGACGAGAAGGCAATGAAGTTAGGGAGGAGGGCAAAGCTGGTTCTTGGGGAGTACCTAGTGCATTTCCTGAAGCATGTGGGCAGCAGTGTTAAGCATCTCAGAACATGTGATGACACTCCTCTTTTCTGTTTGAACTATTACTGTAGAAGAGTCAAACAGGTTAACAACTCTGTTCAGGTAACAGTGACAGAGCAGCTTACCTCTGCAGAATCATAAATGAGTTCTGAGTCACAATGTTTATCCACAACTAATTTTGGCACTACTTTTTAAGTCCAGGAAGGCTGTTTTGGCTTTCAGACGGCTCTACATATCATGAATATTGCAGTCCAAAGCCAAAGTGACAAGGGAGCATAGAGAATCAAAGTTTACGTCCCAAACTTTGTTGAATTCAAGTTCTGAGTCTTCATACTGTTTGAACACTGTCCCTCTAAGTTCAGGTATTAAAAGGTCTGCAGCATGGCTGCATATCAGCAGGGGTTTATATGACCTTGGTGAAAATGTAATAATTATTTTCCTCAGTTTGGTCTTCCTCTATCTTTTCCATTTCTGTTACTGTAGAAAACAATGATCTGTTACTCCAGCTGCTGAAGGCTGCAGAACTTCCTAATATTTTAATGACATCTTTGTGGCCAGCACCTATAAGGATGTGTTTTATTTTTGCTAATTGGGAGAACTTGGGAAAACTGGCAGACTGGCTGGCCAAACACAAGAGACACCACCATTGTAAATTGTCCTTGGTTGTCATAGCCCTGCTGCTCTGTGCTGCTATTCTGTTGGGTCCTCAAAGTATGGTACCATACTTTGTACTCTGCTGTATAGAGCTGTTTAAGGTACATTTAGCAAGCAACTGCTGAAATCCATTTTTGGCACATGGTAAGAAAGGTGCGTCACCCTCAAGAAGGGACTGTGTGTGGGTACTTCAAACAGGACTGCAGAAGGGTGAGGATTCCTACCCCACTCCCTGAGTTGTACAAATTTTCTGATAGCTAAGAAGGAAACTGAAGTTAACTGATCTAACTTGAACTTGAAACTGCCACAGCCTGGCATTTGGTGGTGTTTATTGTGCACCCAGGGAGGAGCAATCTGGTGAGTAGATCTCCCAATGTCAGAAGAAAGTGGCTTTTTCAAACTCCCCTTCCCGTAGGATATGTGTGCATGTGTGTGTGAGTGTGCAAGAGTGCATGTGAGAGAGAGGTTTCAGCATGAACAGAATGGATAATCCCTCAACCAGATTGGAGTAATTGCAGAGTTTATAATGAAAATAACTAGAACATGCCTGCTGAAAGGAGATAAAAAAGGGCTGGGAAGTGTCTGTGGGCTTTAAGTGTTGCACATTGCTTTGAAATTAAATACCTCTGCTGCATAGAGATCGGCACTTCTCCCACAAGTAGGAAGCTCATGCTGGCCTTCCACCTTGGATTATGGGATGGAAAGTACTGGAGGTGTGGGACAATCTGTTGTGGCCACACCATCTCCTGCATGTGACTCCTTTGCAATAGGGCACAGTTCTGCTGCAAATATTTCTTGTCCTCAGAGGAACACAGCTTGCTTTCAAATATGCAAATAGAAAATGGCATGAAGGAGTTTGCAGTGAGATAACTTCTACAGCTGTCTCCTCTGGAGCAGCTCCCTCTGCTCCCTGTTAACATTCAAGGACAGACACATCCGCTGTTGGAACAGAAGGATTCAGGTGACAAGTTGAGAAGTCTGTGATCATCAGAAACACTGAAATGCTTTACACTTGTTTCTAAACTGGAAGCTGACTTGGACCGCCATGCTCTACCTACCCACCACCTGCTCCTGCTCCAAAGGATCCTTTTTTCTTTTTCTTAATTTTTTTTTGAACACTGAAAAAGCTGGAGAGTATCATGCACATTTCTCCACTCCCAGGTATGTGTATCTGCCCCTTCCACATGTCCCTTTCTCAGTCTGAGCAGAGCTCCAGGCTTGGTTCTGAGTTTCTTGGCATCCCAGCTCCTATGGGAAGCACCTCTCTGGGTTGGGCTCTTGCCTGACTTTGTTAGCTTCCTTTAACATGATTTTAGATCTGCCTTTGTGGCTTATTATTCCTTAATTCACTGGGAAAGGGCAATATGTGCATTTAATAAATCACAAATACTAGCAGCTCTTCTTAGCTAGGGAAGGGAACAAGAAGGAATGCCCAGCCTTCCTACTGCAGGCTTGCCCTTAACTATGGGAGGAAAAGGAGAAGATGACCCGAGTGGTTAAAAACTATAGGGGAGTGTGGGGATGGAGATGGATCTCTACAGAAGTGGGGACAGTGCTGAAAATAGATCTTTTAGCCTGTGCAGTTGACTGGGAAGAATAGAGGTTTGCCATGATCAGAAGTCATCAGGAGGTGACCAAATAAGGCCTCCAACTGTTGAACTTGTCAGTTGATGCCCCTTTTAGGATGAAGTGGAGGCATAAGGAGAAAGGGATGGTCTAAGCTATACTTGCCAAGAGAAGAATGAGCTTTGCCAGGGTCTCCAAGTGGCATGCATGATGCACTTGACATGCTGAACTTTGCCCTACTGTTCCCCTCAAAGTGATAAGCAGCAGCTTCCCAGAAGGAGGGGGGAAACAGCAAGTGATCCAGCTGTCCTCAGAGGAGGTCTCCATATGAAATCCCTCTATCCTGCTGGCAGATACCTACTGGATTGATTGGCATGAGGAGGTCACAGTCTTTCTGCCCCTGCTTTTAATTCCGAGACAGGAGCAGCAGGTCCCTTGGGTGTATTCCTTCTCTAAAATCCCAGTCGTGGTTTGAGAGGAATGGCTGCCTGCTGAGCATTTGGCTTCCCCTCCTTTCCCCCCTTGCCCCATTTTTTTTAAAGATGAGGTGTAGCCAAACTGCTGGACAAAATCTTAAATCCCCAGGGGGAGCCTTGGCACATTGCCAGAATAGATCATCCTTTGACTGGTCAGAAAACTCTTCCTGTGACTTTGTGCTTGTTCCCAAAGATCACTGGGCTTCCATGTATCTTGCCCAGCAGATAACCCATGGGAGTTGGCAACACTGGTTGATCCTTAGGGATGTTAAGGTGATACTCTCAAAATCAGAGGGATTCTGATGTACATGGATGTGCAGCAAGCCCTTCAGATACTGTAGACAACTCCTAAATAAGTCCCTTTTTTTAATAGCCTATCACCCTAAAAGATACCCTGATTTCTGCTCAAGCAGGAGCCAAGTGCAGCTGTAGCCAGAAAATGAGCATGAAATACAAGTCTTCATCACAGAGCAGCTCTGCTCATACCTGCACAATGAATAAGAGTTTGTTGCCTTCACAGGGAAAGTGTTTTAACCTCCTGGCACTTGAGCACTGGTTTACATCTGAGCAGAACTCCACGTGCAGGGGGCAGGCCAGTGGGCTGTCTGCAGTGACTTTTTACAAGGAGCTACCTGTGAGAATTTTTGGGCAATTCGGTGTGAAAACCTGGAGCTGCTTTTGAGTGTAAAACTTTGCTTTTGACTACTTTGTCTTTATCATGCAAGGCACTGCAGGGCTTAGCCTAGCCCCAGTTTTAGCATGGCAGAACAATAGTGTGGACCTCAGCAAAGTGTATTGTCCCGTTTCTTCCTGTCATTTTCCATCACTGCATTTAGGAGAGCTGCATGCCTGCCAGGCCAGCCTGTGCTGCATCACTCCGGCCTGCTCAGGCTGAGGTGGCTGTGGAAGTGGGAGAGGTGAGAAAGAACATGGTTTCTCCAGAGTTTTCTGTTTGTTACTGTGCTATATTTGTTATCTGGATTCTTAAGTAATGAGTGCTTTGAATTTTGTGGTTATGTTACGGTGATGTGTAGTTAATGTACTAATGTTCACTTGAGCTAGGATCATGGTAACAGTGTGGTTTGTTTTTTTTTTTAACTGTTCAGAAAATAACTTAAATACAAAGATTAAGCTGTGAATCTCTCCTGTTTTCCTTTGGGGGGGTGGGGGGAAGACACTGTCAAAATATCAATCCTCTATCTTCCTCGAGCCCCATGTGTGTGAGTCACACGTCTGCTACAAATGTACTGTACACAACATCTGCAGCATGAACACCTGGAAGTGCTGGGGACAAAAGGTGGCCAGCTTTGCCCCAAGCTTGTGGTAGATGCAGCTTCACAGGACACACAGAGTCTGCAGTAGCCAGTCCCACCTCAGAGCTGCTGCTGCTCATGGATGAATGCAGCATAAAAGACTGCCCTGGCAGTCAGAAAAAAACCACTTATTCCTAAAACCACAGCATACTTTTTAATTAACACTCTCTCCATTCATAGTTAATGGCCTCTGGCTGGGGCAGATGAGTCTGCCCTGTAAGCCAGAGAGTGGATATGACTGATAGAGAAGAGCTGGAGCTGTCCTGCCCATTAAAAAAGTGTGGGGGGAAAACTGTAAAGATTTTGTGTTTTTCTGGGTACTGTTGCAAGATCCTGGTAGGAGAAGCACAAATTTGTTTTATAAGCTAATCAGAATCCTGCTGTTCAATAATGAGTGAGTAATTGACATATCGCAGCACTGCCATGCAGTTCTGTGGCTGGGGATGCTGCCGTGCTTACGGCTCACCCGAATCAGAATGCAAGCACCCTTGCCCTCAGAATACCTTCCTCTTAAAAGTGCTCCTTGGATAGCTGCCTTGGATCTTTCCATTTTACTTAACAGCCCCTTTTAAAACAAAGGCCACCGCAGTTTTAAGATCCTGACTCCAGGGGTGGTCAGAAAACAAACAAACCCCTGCACTCCGACATCTCTCTCCCTGCTGGCTCCATTCTTGGGAGCCAGCAGGGGACTGGAGATTGTGAAGGCTCCTGCTTTTCTGAAGTGCTGGGAGCAGAATTCTTGTCACTTCCAATCTCCATCTCTCCTTGTGACAGAGTTCCCAGCAGCCCCGTGCTTTATTTGGCAAGGCTTTGGTGTTTATGTGTGTGTGTGCGCACATATATAATATATATTTTACATACATATATATATAATATGTAATATATATATATATTTACACCACTTTAACCTTTTCTGTTCCCTCTCTATTTCCTCCTACCCAATAATAGATTTGGTAGAGCAGTTGCAGTGACAGGTTTCATCCATTGCTTTGGATTGGTCTGTAACACAGAATGCAGCTTGATTTTAACAACCTGTGAGCACATACAAATGAGACCCCTTCCATACCCACAGTGCCAGGTGTCTGTGTGTACCTAGACAACACACATACTGCCTGCTCCCATGAGAAACAGGTTCTTCTTGTGGGTTATTTCTAGATGTTCCTTAGACAGTCCTTCCCCTTCTTATCCTTGATGTTTTAAAGATGAGAATCAGGGTCTTTATTCCAGATTTCTAGGACTATGACTGCTGTCCTGCAGGGCATGAGCTGGAAAACTTCTCTCAGGAAATCTGGACTCGCATCCAAAAACTCAAGCACTAAAGAGAGTCTTTGAGGAAGAAAAGCAATCCCAGTTGTAAATTTCCACTGGAAAAGAATGAACAGCTTATCTTAAATAGATTCAGTGGTTAATTACCCTTTCTGTTTAAAAATGTGTGCCTTATTTCC
This sequence comes from Corvus cornix cornix, assembly GCF_000738735.6. NCBI lineage: Eukaryota > Metazoa > Chordata > Aves > Passeriformes > Corvidae > Corvus > Corvus cornix. The sequence continues at coordinate 13,372,332 of NC_046336.1, forward strand.
ACTTCAAATGAAGGAAGAAAGTAATGTTTGCTATAGCTTCAAATTAACAGCATTTGATCAACCTACAGCTTTAAAATGAAATCTTCTCTTGTTTGGTGGTTTTTTATTGTTATCTTATACACATGCCTTCAAGAATATAGTAAGGTACTTTTTGGAAAGGAGGAATTGGCCAGTTTAGATTAGCTAGGCTAGAAAGAATGTAATTCTTACAATAATTGTTTAGGATCAGTTTAGCAGTTGAAGAGGATGACAAGCTCTCAGGAGAGGAGGCAGCATGGCCAAAGAAACAAAAAGCCCTGCGCAGACAGACGTGTAATGCTGCTGTGGATTTCTGTGGGTGAGCTGGCTGGCTGTCCTGGGAGTAAGGGCTGTGCCTGGCTCCAGCAGTGTCCTGGCCCCTTTTGTTCCACAGCACTGTGTGGCACAGCTCCCTGTGGCACTCGTGTCAGTGCCCAGGATGTGGAAATTACTCAATTTTTTGTGGGAATAAGGTGCCACTCCTGGTCTTGAGAGCTCTGGATAGCTATGCTTTTCCAAGTGCTCAAGTTGCTCCACAGCTAGCCCATAGACACTGCCCAAGACCCTGTCCCAGGAGGGGCTGCTGGAGGAGAAGTTAAGAGAGGAAAAATAAGCTGCTGCTGTGCTCTCCCATGCAACGGCCTGCAGCCATCATAGATCTCAATGTGACCCCTTTGCCAGCTGATCCATGCCAGCAGTGCATGTCTGTGAGTACCAGCCACTTCGCTTTACCCTAAGAGAGCTCAGACACACATTCATTATATCTCCAAGAGAGATCTCTTTGTTTCACATCCCATGTTACCTTCCCATCCTGAGCTTTCTCTCCGAAATGATTTGCTGACATGCACCTGGCTTAGGAGCAGCTAGAATTCTCCAAACCAACAGGGAGGTTGCTGAGCTGTGGGGCTGATCAGCTGGGGACCACCAAATTTGGATAAGGAACATTACCATGAAAACCTAGGCTTGGAAAGGTCTCACCTATACAGGTAAATAGCTTGCCTGCAGATGGAAAACAGTCAGATGGGCTTTCCAGTGCAACAAGGCAGAGACAGCAGCCTGAGCAGTGCTTTCACTGGGGACAGCACTGACTTTCTTCTGGAGGCCTCTGGTTTGAAGAAACTCAAGCCCCTGGTTAACATCACACCGCTGATGTATCCAAAACTCCCTGTCCCATGCCCAAAGCACCCTGCTGCTGTTTACAAAGGCGGATCAAGGAAAGCTTCTCCTCCAAGGGGCAGTAAGGTGGGGAGGCTGCCAGACCATCTCCATTTCTGCAGTGTCAGCTCCAAAAGGGCAGCCCTGGCAAACTGCTCTGACCTTCGGAGCAGCAGCGATGTCTGTGAGCAGCTCTGCCCGTGCTGCCGAGTTCCCTCTCCTCCAGCAGAAGGAAGGGGTCAGTGGCTGCTAAGCAATGCATCTTCTTGCCTTCGTATGAGCTGCTTATTTCTTCCTTGCAGAATTTATCTAGTTTGGACTAGATAGTGCTGGGCAAACCCCCAGGACCAGCACTGAAGACCACATCCTTTCCAAGGGATTTCTAGCTCATCTTGGAAAGGGGGACAGACCTTCCCATGGGGAGCTGTCAGCTCAGGGGAAGCCCTGAGGTCTCCCAACTGCTTCTCCATCCTCCTGGCCTCAGCAAATGCCATCACTCTGCAGGATGTGGGCTGGGACCAGCTCCACCTGCTGCTCTGCCTCTCCCAGTTCTAGGTTTCTTTGCATGCTCCAGGCACTGTGTCAGATGCCTTGAGGAGAGGAGGTGTGTCAGCATCCCATGACATGGAGTGCTGGGACAGGGATAGCTCCAGTGCTGTGTCTGGAGTTTGGGGCAGCAGCGAGGCAAGAGGGGGCCAGGAGCTCTGGGAGTGACGATGGGTGGGGATAAGGGTGGGTTATAGCCTCACAGCCACTTTCCCAGCCACAGGGGATGTTTTAGCCAGGAATTCCTTGCATGGAGGCAGGGGAGGAATGCCTATAAAATGTGGAGACAAGCTCCCTTGCAGCTCAGAGCAGTGGCTGTTTTTCACCAGCCCTTGTCTGTCATGTGCCACCATCACTGGGTCAGGTCACAGGAGTGTCTGTAATTAACCCAGCTCCCTGGTGATCCTTAATTGGCACTCCAGGCTTTCCTCCTCCCCCTTCTTGCCCCACCACGAGTTTCTCACCTCTGCATCTACTGCTAAGCTCCACTGCTGGGAACCAGTGACAGTAACCCATATTTATTCCCTAAATCAAGGCAGCAGCCATCCCCTGACTTGGAGCTGTGTCCTGAGGATGTCCCTGCTTGGCCCCAGCATCAGGGTGTGTGGCAGGAGGAGGGGCTGTGGCTGCAGGGATGAACATGGGGCTTGGGGATGGCTATGGGCTTCAGTGCAGAGAGCTGGGAAGCTCCAGGAGGGTTTTTTGGTAGGTACTTGCTGCTGCTGTTTCCTCTTTCCAGAGCCCACTGGACACATTTAACCCTCCATGTGCTGCTCCCAGAGATGAGCCGTGTACTTGAATGACCAGAGTTGGAACATGGCTGCAGGACAGAGCATGGCCTGGCTCATCATCCTGTCCCAGGTTTGCTGCTTCGCCCTGCTTAGCAAGGGCTTGGGGTGAGTCTTGGGCATGTTTAGGGCTGCCCTGCAGCACTGCAGGTGCTTTGTACATGGCTGGGACCCACAGGCTGCATGTTTTCTTGCCAAGTCGTCTCACCCATGGGTATGTCCAATAAAATGGATCTTCATCCTGCTGCTCTGGGAATGAACCAGGACCATCCCCAGAAGGACTGTGGCTCCTACAGGTCTCCCCCACTGTGGCCCTCTCACCAAGGTCTCTGCAGCCAGCCGGCACACCTGCACCGAGGTAAAGGTGATGTCCTGATCCAGATGTGGAAAAACTGAGTCTGGGCAAGACACAGGAGCTCTTGAGCAGCCAGCCAGCCCTGGGAAAAGCTGAACACTGGCAGGCTGGAAAGGGCTGGTGGCTGGGGGAGAGGCCCCGATGCTTTCAGGAAGAGCTGGAGGCTCACGTGGAGGGAGGAGACCGGAGCTGGAACATCCTCCGTGGGAAAATGTGGTGCCCGGACTCTCCCGCATCCCAGACAGCCCGGCTGGGGCTGGCACGGCAGGCATGGGGGTGCCCACGGGGCTCTCCCAGCTCTGTTCCGCTTTCCTGGCCCCGCGGGACCGTCCTGAGTGGGGCCAGCCTGTCAGGACATGTCCCTTTTAAGCCCTTGGAGCTGTTGCCAGCCGTGGCTTAGTGGGGTCCCCATCCTTTCAACTGGCTGTTCGGCAAATTAAGAGCTTGCTATTAGGCTGCTAATTAAAGGCACTTCATTAGCAGCAGGGGAGGCAGCTCCTGGCCGCAGCAAAATTGGATTCCTCTGAGCCGCCATTCCTCTGAGCCGAGTCTCTCTTCTCTGGGGCTGGGGGCTGTGCCGCTCCGTGTCCGGGGAAGGCAGCTGCCCCGAGCCACGGCCGTGGGCTACCAGCCTCCTCCCGAGCGCAGGGGATGGGGCACGTCTATCCCACGGTGGGAGAGGGGCCGGAGGTGATCGGGGTGTTGGGTGATGTGGGGCCGCCCCTTCGCCGCCAGCCGCGGGCACGGTGCAGTGATGTTGTCCCACTTACGGTTCCCGGGGTCACTCCCGTTTAGGGGGGACATGCGAGAGTTCTCAACGGTGGCAGAGCACCACGCCAGTGGTTCCGCTGCCCCCAGGCTGGGCCGTGACCCCTCAGCGGGCTGGGCAGTGCGGAGGTGCTGCCCCTGCCCCCGGCGCGGGGAGAGGCTCCTGGACTCCTCCTCCGGCCGCTCAGGCGGCTCCAATGAGCCCCGGGGGCGTCCGGGCTGCCCTGCCCTGCCCTGCCCTGCCTTCCCTTCCCTTACGCCCTCCTTCTTCCATCGAAAAATGGGAGAGATCAGCCAGGCCGCCGGACCGGGGCTGCCTTCCTCCCCCTCTCCTTCCTCTCCCTCCCCGCGCTCCGCCTGCAGCCTCGTCCCGCCGGTCGGGAAAGGGACTCCACGGCCCGGCCGGGACATCGCTGGGGTGAGCTCCCTGCGGGCCGGGAGGGCTGCCCCATCCCTACTTCCCGTCTGCCTTACGGTGTCCCTGTCCCCCTCTAGCCCCTGGCCTGACACCCTCCGGCCTGACATCCCCCTCCCCTTTCTCCCGGTTTGGGATTCCTGACGGGATTAGGGGGGATTTGCTGTGCGTGAGCCGGTAGCTGCTGGGTGCTACGAATCCGGCTACCGTGCGGGGGCTGTTGCCGGAGGATGTTGCGTGGGAGGGCCGGACTGTGGGTGCTGGGGAGCGGGGCTGCTCCCGGGGGACGCAGGCTCATCCCATGTCCCCACCCTGCAAGCCCCGTCGCTCCGGGGACCATTCACTGCTCCGGGGTACAGCACCCAGGGCTGCCCCTGCAGCTGGGGGTGCTCCGAATGCTCCTGGGCACCCCGATCCTGGGTCAGGGCTGCAGGGTGGCTATTCCCCCGCAGCTACCGGCTCCTCGCAGTGAGGATCCCGAGGAGCCAGAGCGGGAGACAAAGGTGTTGGAGGGGGCGAGGGTTTAGGAGGTGGGTGTGGGTGTATGTGGTGTTTTGGGTGGGACCTTCCGTGGGGGACCTTTCAACGGTGTTGGGCCACTCGCAGCAGCACCATTCAGCTGCTCCATTGAGGTAGGGGGATGGGCATCCCTCCCTCCTCCACCTGCCGCTTTCTGTCTGCTGCCCCTCCCAGCTGGGGGCAGGCGTGCCCAGGTTACCCAGGCTGGGTCACTGCCGCGGTCAAAAACCTCACACCACAGCCACAAGACCAGCCACGGGGAAGCTGGATGAGCTGGGCTGGGTGCTGGGCACCGGCATGAAGCAGTGCTCAACACAGGATTCCATTGGGCTGGGGTCTCTGCTCTGGGCCATGGTCATCCCTACTGGACAAGGCGCAGTGACCCAACACAGTTCATGACACCTTGGCTCCTGGCTCTCTGGCCAGGACCGTGCTGATCCTTCCTCCTCTTTCCCAGCGTCTCACCTTTCCCCTGCTGTCTGTCACCCTTCTGGTATCCTTTGGCTCCTCCATGCTCTATGGCTACAACCTTGCTGTGATGAACTCGCCAGCAGAGGTAAGGGATGAGCAGCGTCTCTGGGAGCAGGGAAAACGCCATTGCATCCCTCCCTTGGTGGGTGAAGGGATTGCTGTCCAGCAGCCCCACATCAAAACACTGGCATTTTCCTTGAGCAGTCACCCAGAGAGGAATGGCATGGGAGGGACATCAGAGTCCATGTTCATGTACACCAACCTGATCCCCCAGGAAGGCAGGGGCCGGAAAGCTGGCCCCAACCTCCCTCCTCCAGCCTGAGCTCTGTCTGTGGTATCTCTAAGTTGTCCTTAAGCCTCTCAGTGCTGACATGTGCTGAGCAACCAGACCAGCGCATCCCAGTCATCCTCAAGCATGTTCTACATCTCCTTTAATGCTGTTAAACCCATGGTATTGTCCCCATAGATCCTGTCTTCCCTTGTCTTCCCCTTTCTGCCAATACATCTGGTGCCTGTGTGTGTCTCTGCCCTGCAGCACATAAAAGCTTTCTACAATGCCACGTGGTCCCAGCGGTATGGACATGGGCTGGCCCATGGGCCCCTGACCCTCCTCTACGCCCTGACTGTCTCCATCTTCGCCCTGGGCGGGCTGGTGGGCTCCTTGCTAGTGGGGATGCTGGTGGCACGGTACGGCAGGTAAGGGCATCACACCATGGACCAGGGTGGTTGAGAGGTGGGATGGGACGGGACTGGAGGAGCTGCCCTGCTGCTTGTGCCTGCCAGGAATGGAGCTCTGAGCCGCAGCGCTCTCCTCGTCCTCCTGGCCGGCAGCTTCATGGGCTTCAGCCGGGAGCTGGGTTCCCCTGAGATGGTGATCATCGGCCGCTCCATCACGGGGCTCCACTCAGGTGGGTGCTGCCTGGGCTGTGCGCAGCCCTTTCCTCAAGGCTCAGGCCCCTACAGCCATTCCCAGGGGATGGAGAAGGCTTCATCTTCCCCAAAGGCTCTGTGGAGGGGTTCTCTGGTACAGCCAGGGCCACCACCAAGGCCATGGGGTCCCCACTGTGGATGATGCTGGGCATGGGAAGAGATGGACCAAGGGTCTGGCTAGGTACCCTTCTCCCCACTGCCTCTGCCATCCCAGTTCCTCCTGTGCCCCCCAGGTATCTGTCTCAGTGTGGTGCCCCTCTACCTGGGAGAAATCGCTCCCAAGAACCTGCGGGGATTCCTGGGCCTCATGCCCAGCTTCTTCATCTGCCTGGGGGTTTTCTCTGCCCAGGTCCTGGGCCTCCCAGAACTGCTGGGAGAGGTGAGCACAATACCTGAGCCCACACATGCTGGACCCTGCTCTGCCCTCCCCATGACACATCCCATTTCAACTCCTCCCAGGACAGGTTCTGGCCCCTTTTCCTGTCAGTGGTGGTTGTTCCTGCCTCCCTCCAGCTCCTGCTGCTGCACTGCTTCCCTGAGAGCCCTCGGTACCTGCTGATAGAGAGAAACGACATCTGTGGGGCCACCAAAGGTGAGGGGATATCCTAGGGGAAAATGGCTCTGGAAAGTGCTGGGTGCTTCTCCAAGGTCTTCCAAGACCAAGGTGCATCCTCATGGCATTCTTCCATACCCAGACCTGACAGCCCACCACAGTCCTGATGGTTCAGCCCTTCTGTCCCACCTGGTTGTGCCGCAGGATTTCCATGGTGCCCAGCACTGTGGTGTGAGACTTTTCCTTACTTCCTATGTATGCTTAGCCCCACAGGGAGGCTGCTGGGGAGGCTGGGCCAGGGTAGAGCCAGGCCCCTACCCTGTGCCATACCTGTGAGCATCCGCCCTGTGCTGGGGACACGTGTCCATGGCCCCCACTCTCTCCACAGCACTGCACCGGTTTCTGGGGACCTCTGATGTACAGGATGTGATCAAGGAGATGAAGGAGGAGCAGCAGTCGCTCTCCTCCATGGAGATGGTGTCGGTCTGGCAGCTGCTGCGGGACCGCTCTGTGCGCTGGCAGACGCTCTCGGTGGTGGTGGTCAACGCCGGCATGCAGCTCTCAGGGATCGATGCCGTAAGCCCCACGTGCTCCTCGCCTCGGGACTCGGCTCTGCAGATGCTGAGCTGAGACCCAGCAGCTCATTCCATCGAGTGCCTCACAGCTCCATCCCCTGGCTCATGCTGTGTCCCCTCCTCGGCAGATCTGGTTTTACACCAACACCATCTTCGAGAACACCGGGATCCCTGTGTCCCAGATCCCCTACACCACCGTGGGCACCGGCGCCATCGAGATCATTGCTGGGCTGATTGGGGTGAGTGGTGGATGGACAGGTGGACACGGCTCCTCCATGCCAGAGCCCTCTTGCCAGCTCCCAGCACCATCAAGCAGCGGGGACAGAGTGGACCTCCAAATATCACCTGTGCCACAGCACAGCCCCTTTTCTGGGGGGCAAAGGGTTTGGCATGGAAATGGGGATGCGAGATGGGATGAGACAGGTTCAGTTTAGGAGTCACGTCTAGGAGTGGTGGGATAATTTTAGGGTAGCAGGGAGGTTGGGGAGAGATGGCAGGCAAAGAGCGGGTTGGAGATGATAGAGGCAACTAGAAGTTCCTTCTGGTCTCGCTTTCATTGTCCCTCTGTTAGCAGAGCCACATGTCTCCATTTCCCCCCCTAGCCAAGCACTGGCCTGGCCCCAGGCTAGCAGCCCTGGCCCCCCCAGCCAGCCCTCATTTAGCTGGAGAGTTAGCACTGGGCCAGGCAGATTTATGGCCCTTGTCCCATCTGCAAGTGTCACCCAGGGCCAGCCCAAGCCACCCGGCACTAAATCCGCTCTCTGACAATTACAGAGATGGATGGGGGTGGCTGCTCCCAGAAAACAGGGAATAAGTAGAGGTCTGCTCCCCTCTCCCATAGCCCAATCCAGAACAGAGTGGGGTCCCCTGCCTCTCCGAAGGGTACCCCTTTCTCCCCTCCCCTGTCTGTGGGGTTGTCCCAGCCCCCCAGCAGTTGCCCAGCATAGAGCCAGATTGCTTGGGAGCAGCCCCACAAATGGCCCCCAATGGACATGCTGAGATTGGTTATAAAATTACAGGCATTTGTTCTGCTGTCAATACCCTGCCTGCTCCTGCCACCGCCACGCTGCCTGCCCACGCCCTGCTGTGCCCACTGCTCCACAGACACCCCGTGCCCAGCCCAGCACCTCCACCTGCCAAAGCGGTTTCGGGGTCACTCCAGCCAGCCCCAACCCTAATGGGGCTCTGTGGGACCCGTCTCCTGCCCCATGCATGCTCACCCCTGGCACTTTCCATGCCCCAGCCCCAACCCTGGAACTTTGAGCTGGGGTTGCCCCTGATGCCCAGATGCCACTGGGAGTATCTTCCCACCTTCAGCTGGATCTGGGGTTCAGGGGTGCTCCCATCCGCCTTGGAGCTCCACAGCACCCCATCAGTCTCTGCTCTCCCCTGGCAGTGCTTCACCATCGAGAGGGTGGGCCGGCGGCCCCTCATCATCACCGGTTTCTGTGCCATGGGTGTCTGCTCAGCTGGCATCACCGTCTCCCTGCTGCTGCAGGTAGGGCCTGGCCACTGCCACCCCCTGGGCCATTACTGGGGCTGGATGATGGAGGGATGGGTGTCATCCTGGGGGAGGGAGCATGCATGGAAATGAGAGGTGAGCTGGCTCTTCCAAGTCATATTTTGCCTTCAAAGTTAAAGTAAATTTAGCGCACCAAGAACAACAACAAAAAAACCTCCCACAAATCCATATGAGAAAAATCCTGCTGCTTCTGGTAGCTTTTTTGCAGAAACAGTTGTTCCCAGGGAGGCAGCTGTGAAATGGCAGCACAGGTGGAGGGTCCTTCTCCTGCTGTCTGCTTCCAGAGGATGCTCCTGTTGCTCTGGGGATACTGCAACATCATGAGCTGCTGAGCTTGGCTGAGGCTGACCCTCACCAGCTTTGCCAATGTGTCCTGTGTGGCCACTGTCCCCAAGAGCCAAGGGCAGGCATGAAGCTGTGTCCCAGGGATGCTGGGTGCAAAGCTCTGGACCAGCCCCAGCAGCATCCCCAGCCCAGTGTCCCCTTGCAGGCCACCCTGCCCTGGATGCGCTACGTCAGCGTTGCCTGCGTGGTCGGCATCATCACTGGCTTTTGCATGGGACCAGGTGGGTCTGGGGCAGGGGGAGTGGGGAGCAGCGGGGTGGGAATGGGGGCACCAGGGGACTAGTGGGATTTGCAGGCAGGTGACAGGACCTGAGCCTTGGCCCCGTCCCCATGGTCAGGCCCTGGTTTATGATGCTGTACCTCCAAGTGAAACCCCACCACAAACCCCTCCAGCCCCACACGTCCCCAGGGCACACTCTACCTCCTCCTCCTGGGCCATGCTCCAGGGCCAAGCAGAGTGAAAGCTCTCACAGCCTTCCCCAGACCTCGGTGGAGGCATCACCACTCCCATTGCAGTGCAGCTGGTGAGAATCATCCTGCCCCTAACTGAGTGCAGGCTCCAACAGCCAGGAGTGAAACCTGGACTGGTTTACCCAGTTGATGTATTAGCAGAGCTCTTAACAGATCTATAATTCATCCTCAGCCCAGACTTTATTCACTGTAATTACATCTTTAATTAGGATTTTAATGGCTCATTGTTCACAAACAATGATGAATAGGAGTTTTAAAACAAAAAAAATATATGTCTCTGTTCTGAGCAAGCTGTGAGTAAGAGTCCATCAGGGGCTCCACTCCTCCCTCACTTCTTACACTTGTTTTTTGGTTCTTTTTTCCCCTTCATTTATAAAGGGGTCCAGCCAGCCCTGTCCCAGGCAGTTGGGACCCCAGGCATGTCACCGTATCAAATACAGTCCCTCACCAGATTCCTGTGTGTCTTGGAATGTACTCTGGACCTCGGATCCTGCCCCCCAGTCCAGGGGACAGTTCTGGGACCCAGGGCTTCCGGCTCAGTGACACTTGACTGGAGAAGTTGAGTCCTTCCAGGAGAAAGAGCCACAACCTGTGTCCAGTTTTCAGTCCACTTACAAGTTGGCTTGGGAATTCACTTCCATACATCCTGGGTTTTTTCACCATACATGGGAAAAGCAGGTTGGAAAATGGCATTTCTGTGTCCTGCGGGAAATTCTGATGCTCAGAAAAGTGGTTGCTTCTTTCCTTCCTAAATCAGCCACAGTGGCAACAAAAGCTGATTGATAGAAGGAAGTTTTCTAAACTGTTTTGATCAAGGGAGTCTGGAAAGGGCATTATGGAGGGTGCCAGGAAGATGTTTCTCTATGCCTGTGGTCTCTCTGAGATTTAATGTATCAGCATTTAGAAACACTTTTGGAAAACTAGGATCCATGTGAAATGTTCCACCTTTATTTTGACTCAGTCTGAAACTTCCCAGTCATGCAACTTGTGGAACTGGCCTGAGCACCCAGCAATGTGCAAGTGTGGCATGTCAGGGGGACATCACCCACCCCCCAAGACATATCCCAATGGGACACCAAGGGCAGGACATGTTCCACCGCACTCCCTGTTGCCCCCAGCCCTCCCAGCACCACCAGTTTGAACCATGAGTCTTGCTGGGCTCCAGCCCTTTGGCCACAGGACTGAGGTGGGCAGAACCTGTTGACCCCAGGGATACTGGAGTCAGCCTGTCCCACATACCATTGCTCTGTCCCCTCCCTCTGCAGCCGGTGTCCCCTTCCTGATGACAGCTGAGCTCTTCATGCAGTCACACCGCCCGGCTGCCTACATTGTGGGGGGCTCTCTCAACTGGCTCTGCAACTTCACCGTCGGCTTCATCTTCCCCTTCTTGCAGGTACCAGTCCAGAGGGCCCCTGGGAGATGGAGGGAATGGACACAGCCCTGCTGCTCTCCCAGGAGGGGGTGCCAAGTCAGGGATGTCTGTGCTCTTGGCTCAGCTCAGTGCTGGCCAGAGCCAGTCCAGGGAAGGGTGGTGGGAGGGGACACTGCCTCATGCCATGCCCAGTGTGGGAGTGCCTGGCTCTCTGCCTCATCCTGCTCTTGTCCCCAGATGTCAGCCGGTGCCTTTTGCTACCTGGTTTTCTGTGGTGTCTGCCTGCTGGTGGCCCTGTACGTCTACCTTGTCATCCCCGAGACCAAGAACAAAACCTTCATGGAGATCAGCCACATCTTTGCCACACGCCGCTCTGTCCTCTCCATCCCAGCCCATCTCATTGGGATGATGAAGCTCAATGGCTATGGGACTTTGGAGAGCAGCTCCCTGGAGGGCTCAGGCTCCAGCCTGCCCTGATCTGAGTGGGCTGGGGGGCATGGGGATGGTGGAGGAGGCTCCAGGCTGGGGAAGAATGTGGGGGACAATTTGTCCCAACCTGGTCATCTCTGGGTCTCCCAAGACATCTCTCCATGGCACAGCCGGTGCCCAGGAGGAGCCCCATTGATGCACCAGGGTTGCACTGACTGCTGGGCATGACCCCCCCTGCTGGAAGAGCTATCCCCACAGAGACGAGGGGACCTCCTGAGCCAGGGATTTTCATTGCTCCTGGGTGTGGGGCCTTGGCATGAGCTGTTTAATAAAGAGCATGGCCACCAGAGCCATTGTTTGGCAAGTTCAGCCTGGAATGGCGGCAAGCAGGAGTGCGCTGGAATGGGCAGGTGCTTCCCCAGTACCAGGGAGGAGCAGAATGGGAGGAGGGGCTTGTCCTCTCTACTGTGCCTGGCTGGAAAGGTCAAAGTTTCCCCACATTTTCTAGGAAGGGTTGTCAGGATGGCTCCCAGACTCTTGCATCTCACCCCAGGTTGGTCATGCAAAGCTGGAGGCTGTTGTAGATGGGATGTAGAGCAGCTCTGAGCTGGGAGTGACTGTCCAGCCACTGTGCCACTCCACAGACTGCTGGGAGCCCTTGGTGCCTGGCCTCGTGTGCTGGCCCTGCAGAGTGCTCCCATGGGGAATCCTGCACACTCCCAAACTCCCTGGAGGACAAAGGGATCCAGGATACACCCACATCCCTTTACTGCACCCCATGAATTGCTGTGGCCCCAAGGTGCTCGCCAAGCATGACCTCCCCATGTCTCTGCCCTGAATCCTGGGGGCTGTGCTTGGAGGGAGGGGCTGTCCCATGTCCCAGGACCCCCACAGCAGCTCCCACAAACACTGTGGCAGACCATGGGGTTCCCAGACCCTCCAGGAGCTGTGGTTTGCAGGAAAACTACAACATTTTGTTCTGGTGAGAGATAAACCCAGGTGGTGGGGAGGGCTGTGTGGCCAAAACCCTCTTATGCCAACGCAAACATCATTTTGTTGCAAATAATTTAGCCCTTTTTCCAGTTTCCCTATCTGTGACATGTCCACAGCTTGGTGGTTGGTGCTTGTGGTCACTTAGTGAGGAGCCAACCCTTCCTGCATCCTGTGGCAAAGCCTCAGGGCACTTCTGGGGGTGTGTGGGCACTGGACCCGTGGGGACAGGGACTGGGCCATACTGGGTCCCCAGTGCCTGGTCCTATCCCTTCCATCCTCAGCCACCAGCTTGGGTCTCTCCTGCATCTTGAGCCATTTAAAGGACATCAGTCAAAGCAGGGTCATGGCTCCGCAGCATCAGGCGCTTCCCACTCCGCCTCCCTCCCGCCTCGGCTGCTCTCGGCAGCAGAACAGAGCGGTAAATATGTGCAGCATTACATATGTATAATGGAGTGTAAATAACCCCAAAAAGTGCATTGTAAATAGACTCCAAGTTTATCCTTTATTAATGAGGCACTGAGTGCCCTGCTGTTTTAGAGCAGCGAGACTTTGATAATATCAAAACCTAAATTACACTTGTGTCTCTCATTCCCAGCAAACGACAGCATCATTTCAGGCCTCTTTGCCACTTGTATTTATTTATTCTGGTATTTATCTATCTCTCCCACCCAGCATGTGGGGCAGCTTGGAAGATGCCCCCTGCCCTCCATGTGGGAGGCAATGGCCCTCCTGAGACCAGCCCCCCATTCCTGGGGTCCTGGCACAGCCAAGGAGTTGGAATGTTGCCTTATGGCCAAGGACTGCTCTGTGTGGCCAGTGAGATGCAGCAGACCTGGGAAATGTGGGGCCAGGACCCACTTCTGTCAGGGTTTCAGACACCACCAGAGCCAGAAGTGCCCTCTTTCCAAGGACAGGGGGTCACTGGCAAAATTCCATGGTGCCTTTTGGATACATTTGCTCCTGGGGACCCATTTGAGGGTACCATGTCAAAGGACATGTTCATCCTCCTTTCCATCAGGGCCTGGGGGTGAAGAACCCCCATGCTCATCACTGGCAACTCATCAGCTTTTTTCTGAGGCTATTGGGGCAAAATCTGTCTTTGGGGTTGTCAGTTCAAACTGCCCCATGCCACTGACCCTGTACTCTTGCAAAAGCAGGATTTGGGCTTGTCTTGCCAGGGAGGCTTTCCCAGCTGCTCCACTGCAGGCTTCTCGTGAAGGATATGGCTGGGTGATCTCCAAGCTGCTTTTCCATGTCCAAAGCTGCTTCCCCATGTCGAAATCCAGTTCCCTGGATTGTGGCCTCCATAAGCACGGGTTCTGCTGGGTGAGGATAAGGCTGTATTCTCTAGCAGTGTCCAAGCAGATCTCGAAAGACTGGAGAAGATGCAAAGAAGAGTCTGAGAAATTACTTGGACACCTGGAAATGCTGCTGATCCTCTTAAGGTTTGCAGAAACGAAGATGAAGGTGCTTTCTCCAAATGCACAAGTGCCATCTCCTGGTGTGCCCAGTGCTAAAGGGTGGGTGAGTTCAAGCACTGAGGTATTCACATGGAGGGCTGGGGCTCACCCCAGGACAATCTGGAACGGGAGAGAAGACCCTGGTTCGAGGTCTCCAGATACTTTGAATGGGGGTCCTCAAGGAAATGGTCATGGCCCATCACTGGATATCTGCAGATCCTGCATGGAAGCTCTCTAGGAGGGTACCTGGCTCCAGATGAGTGGTCACATCCCAATTGGGAAGCTGATTAAGGCTTTCTGGACACACCCGGTGTCCCTGTGTGATCACTGGGGGTTGGTGAGGCCACAAGTGGCTGCGGACCATGGTCAGACAAACCACGGAGCATTCATACCCTGCCAGTGCCCTCAGACCCTATGGCTCCAGAAGGGATGGGCTCCAGGAGGATGGATCCTGGGGGTCCACCAAGCCTTTGAGGCTGAAACTTTCTTGCACTGGTTTCATCAGGTGTTCTAACAGCAAACTGTCCCTGTCACCGCAACGGGGATGCCTTCACTCCCCGCAAATCTCACCTGACTGCAGAAGCTCGTTCAGGGAGCAATTTTGACTGAGGTAGATTCCTGTGTGCTCCACCTCCTGTCTTACTCCATGTGGAAAAAGTGGGGCTGGGGCAGTACCCTGTTGCCCCACAGAGGTTGGTGCAGAATTGGTCCCTGCCTCTTGTCTCACTAAGACTGTCCATGCTTCCAGCATCACAGCCATGGGAGCAGGGTGCTGGACCCAGGGAGCATTGCCTGGGGTCAGCTCGGTTTGCAAACAGACCCTGTGTTTGCAGCCTGGGCCCTGGATATATTTGAAGGGTTCAGGGGCTGATTCAGGGACCTGGAGGTGGATGAGAGCCTTGACATGACCCTGCAATCCATGCCTGCAGCCCAGGAAGCCAATCATATCCTGGGCTGCATCACCAGAGCTGTGACCAACATGTCAAGGGGTTCTGTCCCTCCAGTACATCCGGTGATTCCCAGCTGGAATACTGCATCCTGCTCTGGGGTCCTCAGCACAGGAAGGATGTGGACCTGCTGGAACAAGTCCAGAGGAGGCCATGAAGATGCTCAGAGTGCTGGAGCACCTCTCCTGTGAAGACAGGCTGAGATGGCTGAGGTTGTTTAGCCTGAAGGAGAGAAGACTCTGGGGAAGCTTCACTGGATAAAGGGGCTGTAAGAGACTGGGAAGGGCATATTACAAGGGCATATAGTGACAGGATGAGGGAGAATAGTTTAAACTGTCAGAAAGCAGGTTTAGATCAGATATTGGGGAGAAATTCTTTACTGTGAGGGTGGTGAGGCACTGGCACAGGTTGCCCAGAGAAGTTGTGAGTGCCCCATCCCTGCAAGTGCTCAAGGCCAAGTTGGCCAAGTGGATGCCTTGGACCCAGGAGTGTTGCTCACAGTAATAGCTGCCAGGACACAAGTCACCCAGAGGGAGAAGATTGCACCCCCAAAATTAGGAACCCCCCACAAATGGTGAAACACCTTCTGTTTTGGCATAGCAGAGGAATCTTTCAGCACCATCCCAGGGCGTCTTCTGCCTGGGAAGGGGGATTTCATTCAGGAATGGATCCTCTTGGTGCCTTCTTTTGTTTTTCCTTTGCCTGGTGGTGTCAGCAGTCTCCCAGGGAAGGGAAAAAGGACACAGAGGCAGTGTAGGTGTGCTCATTCCAAGTGTCACAGCCCCAGGGACACTTTTGTGCTCTGGTAAACCTGGTTCCCTCCTGGCTGAAAGTCATCCCTCAGGGGGGCCTTCCCAGGCTGAGACCACAGCTCTCACCTCCTTAAAGTGCAGAGCCAGCTCCAGCCTGCAGTTCTCATGGACTCTGGTCAACAGTCTTTTTGCAGGTAAAAATCTAAAATGGGTGATTTTTTTTTTACTGTGTTCTGGGTAACAGGCACTCAGCTGAAACCCAGCATTTTAGAGGGGTGGAGAACAGTAATTCATTTCTTTTAAAAGCCTAAAATATTTCCTCGTCATCAACCATCCCCACTCAACATCAGAAAAAAAAAATACATATAACGAAAAATGTTAACAGTTTGTGGGGGGAAAGTGTTTGTTACCCTATGAGAAATATAATAACTCTGTAGGGATGCCTGCAGGCCCATGGCTGGTGCTCTGCAGGTCTCCACAGCAATTGTGGGGTGCTGGGACTGGTCCGGGCTGGGTGGCCAAAGAGAGGGTGCCCGGCGGAGGGTGCACACCAGCAGATGGCACTCCCAGAATTTATTGCTACAGCAAGCTGCCTCTCGGAGAGCAGTCATGTAGGAGATGTCCTATTATATGGGCAGTTGACTTTAATAGTCATTGTGTGCTTAAAGCACAGCAAAACAACAGTGGGGAAAAAAAAATTCCCCACTCCACTTGGATGGCCCTTTTCCCCCCAGCCCTGCTAGTCTATTTGTACAGTAAATTAAAAATATGAATCACTTCTCTCTACTGCCTCCCCAAACACTCATCCTGTCAGGCTCTGTGTTGTCTTCATTTGTATTACCTTAATTTAATGTTAATTATGTTCTTCATTTACAAAGAACAAGCATTTACACTCCCTGTCTGGGGATTTTCCACACTCGCGGTCTCCACAGACGGGGAGGAAGGGGAGCGGCGGAGGCGGCCGTGCCGGGGAGGAGCTGCTACAGGGCCGTGGGAACGGGGGGCGGGGGTGCCCCCCCGAGCGGACCGGACGATGAGCGCTATTGCCTTTCGATTTATGAAACCGTATCGCTGCCGGTGCTTAAATCCCCCCTAATAAATCCTTTTTAAAAGGTCCTCGGCCAATGGAGGGCAGTGATTTATGGCGGGGAGGTGGAGTGGAGGGAGGTTTGGTGGCAGGGTTTGCTGCCGGGGGGGTTGGGGATGTCACAGGGTTGGGAGCCTGACCACTGCTGGGCAGTCCTAAGAAAATTTCCTGCACAACTTTTCCCTGATGTCTGCAGACTTGTCGGATGCTGCCGGTCATGGGATGACTCGTTTGATGTGGATAATCCACGGCATGGATGAGGACTGCAAATCCCTGCTCTGTGCCTCAGTTTCCCTATCAGGACATGGAGATAACAATCCCCCTCCCAGCTCTACCTATCCTCAGTGCTCACTGGTGAGCCAAATTTTGGAGTGCATTTACAGAAATGTCTTACAGGGGGATGTGTGTGTGTGTGCAGGAGCGTGTGTTCGTTTGCACACACAGGAAGGACCCAGATCTATAAAAACACCCCACACCTCACCCCAAACCTGACTTTCCCATGCACAGAGCCCGTGACTGGAATGAGGAAGGACAGAAGAGAAGAAAAAGAAGAAAAACAATGAAAGAAAGAGTCGTGAGCTTTTCTGGGCTATGGGATGCATGTTCCTCTTCACAGCCTGCCCTTGACCATCCCTGGGTTGGGGGACATGGGAGGGACGGCTCTGTGCAGCCACATTTTCAAACCCTGAGCCCCCCATGTGCACTCAGCAGGGTTTGAGTGCTGCCCACGCCTGCCATTGCCTGTTCTTCTAGCACTGTGTCCAGCCGCAGGTTGGGAACACCAGGGGCTTTTTCCCTGGGAACCTGAGGATGGGATGTGAGCAGGGGAAGCAGCATCTTTGGCCCCATTTGTGTGAGAGCTCCTGGAATCCCGTTTTGCAGTGCAAATCGGGGTTGTACCAGTACATCATGGGAGTTGGGTAGATCTGACTGAGATGCCCATCCCAAATCCTCAAAAGCACAACAGAAAGGTAATTAAAGAAAAAGAAAGCAGCCCACCAAGCCTTCCTGCTCTGTACGACAGAGGAACCCCAGAAAAGTACAGAAAACAAACGCCCACTGCCGGGGAAACCCAAGATACCACACACCCGCTCCTCCCAGTCACCACCCTCCATTTCCATGGCAACAGCCACACATTCTGGGGTGGGCACCTGGGCCCCCTTGCCACTGAATGGCCTCAGGACCTGGTTGCTTAGGGGTGACATCTGAGGTTTGACCCTCTAGACTTCTCCTGCCACGAGCCCGTCTTGCAGCTGCAGAGCCCTGTCCCAAACCCCTGTTGGGGGGGGGGTGTGGGGGGGGGGGTGGGTGCAGCCGCACAACCCATCCCACACCGCACTCCTGCCCTTGCCCAGCCGTGGAGCAGCCCCACTGCAGGGTTTCCTTCCCCCTAGCCCATCCTTCTGCCACGTAGATTTGAGGCCACTCACTTCATGACAGAAGTGGCTCAACTACTCCCCGTGGGACAAACACGCCCCCGGCTCCAGGGGGGTGACAATCTCCTCCATCCTCCACTGGCCATGCCTGCGCCCTGCCCACGTGCTCCCGTGTGCTCTCCCTTATTAACAATGACCTTTCCACCGTGCTCACCGCTGATTCCCCAGTCCCAAATATCTTTTAAATGGGTTTCAGGAGCTGATGCGAGCTCCGTTAAAAGGCCACCGCGTCGCACCCGCGCCCTCCCGCGCCGCAGCCCCCGTCCCCACGCAGTGCCACCCGCACACGCGCTCACACTCTCACACTAACATTTTAATTAATGACAAACGCTTTTTTTTTTTTTTCCACTCCCCTCATAAGCACTTTAATGTGTGTTCGCAGCCCGGCTGATCCCCACAGCCATGGAAATATTAGGTTGACGGATGTGGTCTGTCGCCAGTGCTCCCTCAACGGGTCTGCCTGTCAGCTCGCCGATGATGACATTAACACGGGAAGAAAGTGATGACAAATGCCCGTTATCAGGGAACGAGGCCTGTGACAAATCGCACGGCGCCTCGCGAGCAGCCCCATTACGCTGTAATAAAAAAAGATGGATGGCTCAGCGCACCGGGGCCCCGCGCTAATGCGATTTCGCCTGGTCTCTCCGGGTTCTAATTAAGGCAGAAAACGGAGAATGAACAGGAGTCCCTGGTGCCCGGCTCCCACCTAGTCCCCTCCCTCAAACGCCCCACGGTGCTGGGCCCTCTCCCTCAGGGACGATGTCCCCCAGCTGCCCTGGTGCCCCAGAGCGTTGGGAGAGGGCTTTGGTGGGGATGCAGATGGACAAGGAGCGCAGATGTCTGAGGGGTGTGCAGTAGGGGTGGGGCTGGGGGATCCCTCAGCCTGTGCCTGCCCATCTTGCCTCTGCCAGGTGGGCTCAAGGTTCCTCCATCCAGGGCGAAGGGAGGAGGGGGGACACGGCCGCCGTCAAATGCGTCACTCGGACACAAATGTCACCTCCACCATCTGCTGCAGCACGCGAAGTGGCGGGGGGAGCGCTGCGCGGCAGAGAGGGGACGGGCGGGACAGTGTCACCCTGGGAAAAGGCTCAGCCGCTGTGGAGCAGGACACCAATACTGACCACCGGGTCCCGTGGGGACAGAGAGGGGTGGCCACTGACGGGGCTGAATAGGGGTCCACGGGATGCTCACTTGAAGCAGCGACTTGCTTTGGGACAGGAGTGGGAGAAGGCAGCTGTGTGGGGGGTCAGTCCCCTCCTGGAGTTCTGTGTGTCCATCCCCACTGAGCACACCGATGGCTGTGCCCTTGGTGACAAGGACATGACCACAGCTGCCAGTGAGGTGGGAGCTGGGCCCCTCCAGCACCTGCTGGGGGAAAGGAGGAGTCAGCCCCTGCCACGGGTACACAATGGGGATAAACCCCCCACAGCCCAGGCTGCGCAGGCAGGCACTTTCCCCGCTGTCCCCACACCTCCCCACTGCCACCCAGCTGCCTGCACATCCCTCACCCCCTCCCAGCTCCCCAGCAAGGAGGTAGGCCAGGTGTCCCTCTCCACCTCTGCCCACCCCACATCCCCAGCCTCCTTGGGTGTTTACACAGGGAGAAAGAGATGTGCAAGTGACAACTCATGCCCCGTCCTCTCCCCGCAGATCTGAAGAGCACTCACAGATGTGAGTCAGACTTGTGGGGTGTCTCAGTGGGCTGTGGAGACACCCAACAGTGCCTCTAGTCCAGCTCCTGAGAGAGGAGCAGTGGCACTGCCACCAGGGCCCTTCTGTGTGGCCGGATCTATCCCTGATTGCACCGTGCAGATGTGCTGAGGGTCCACACCAATGGAGTTTTTCCATCTTTTCTATATGCAGGGAAAGTCAGGGTGACCTCCAGCCCTCACCAGACCTGATGAGGGTGGTGCCAAGGGGATGCAGCCCCACACACACTCTACACCCCACAGGACAGCACAGAGCAGCATCTCCTCCTGCAGGTTCTGGTCAGATCAGGCATGTATTTACCTCATGCCAGGCAGTCTGTAGGCTCAGGTTCTCCATTTCTTTGGCTTTGTGGCATACATCTTAATAATTCCAGGCAGGACACAGCAAGGCATGGAGAGCAAGTGGCACAGGGACCTGCCAGGGAATGTCACTGTCCTTGGATGATGGAGAAGGAGGCTTGGACACAGGCTACTCCCTTCCTGGGAACCACACTGGGCTGCTCTGAGAGCATGCTTTTGAAAGTACTTTTCCTTTTCAGTGGAGAGCTGGGTTTCTTCAGGAAGGATTCCTGAATTATTCCTGTCATGCCCTGGGGGATTTATTGGTCATTTCAGGAAGTTTTTTAAGGCTCACACTTATTTACAGCTCCCCATGCTCCTTTCACCTGCCCAGGCCTTCAAAGGGGCTTTGACAAACTTGAAATACTTCTGGAGCAAATCTGATCCCAAATGGCAACCATTGTCAGTGGGAGCATCCCAGCTCTGTTGTAAAAGCTGCTAATCTGAAGCCAGACTCACGTATCTGTTGCTCATCAACTTTTGAATCCCAGACCTAATTTTAGACTTATTCAGAGTGAGAGCTGAGCCAAGTCTTGCAACAGATTCTTCTGGATGAAACTCAACCTCTGATGCTGCCTAGCAGCCTAGATTAAACCTGCTCTCCTGAATCCAGCAGAAAAATAAGTGCAGAGGCCGTGGAAATGATTTTAAACAAATCACCTTTGCTGAGAGCCAGCTGGGAATGCACCAAGTTCCTGTTTTTGCAGCAGGTTCAATCAGGGGCTTGCTTCCCCAGCTGGGATGAGCTCTGGATGCTGCACCTGGACTTGTCAGTGGCCAGTGCTCAACGGTGATGCTTAAGCACTGGCCTCAAGCTGCTGCTGCCTGAACCCAGCTTAGCCCTAAGAAGGACCCTAAAAAAGATAAATCACCCCCATAATATTGCAAAAACAACCTGCAGCAGGGTCATGTGGAGGACTTGACAAATTTGTTGGGGAGGGGTTTCTTAGAAGGATGGGAGCCCTCGCTGCAGCCTTGCAAAGTTAATAATACTCTGTGGCTGAGAAATGGGAGCAGAAATGTGTTACCAGGTGGAAAGCACAAGTGTCAGTCTGGATACCAGCACACCCCTCAGTTTGTGACCAGCAGCAGGAGCCTGGCAGGACTGTGACAGATCCATTGCACCTGTGGGATGGCCAGGCAGTACCAGGAGAGGCTCTCAGAACCCTGCCTGCCCAACCAGGGGGTTGGCAGCCTGCACACCCCAGCCCTTGGCTGTGCTGTTCACCAAAAATGAGCCCTTCCCAGCACAGGCAGGCAAGCAGATATAGCTTATCCCTGGGAAAGTCCTAATGCCTTACTCGGATATGTTCTGCTGTTCTGCCCCTTCCCAAGCAGAGAGCAAAGGCATGGTGCCAGCAAAAATGTTCTCCCTTACTGCTGGACAGAGGGGAGCCCAGTGTGTGGCCAGGAGTGGCCTGAGTGTCTTTTTGCACCCCCAAGGGCTCCCCTCAACCCACTCAGACCACCTAAGCTGGCAGGTCTGGCTGGCATCATCCTCGGATGGGCAACTGCTGCTTGGTGGGTACATGAACATCCAGGTTTATAGCCATGCTGAGGTCCCACCTCAGCAGTTGGTGCAGGCAGGGATTGGGGTGGCAGCTGATATAGCTGTCCCCAGAGCTCAGCTCCCGTAGCCTGGCTGCATGCTGAGCTGGTTATCTGCTCCACCTGGGAAAACAAATGGGGCTTATTGCCAAAACACACAGAGAGTGTGCTGAGATTGGGCTGAGTGACACAGGGCCCATGTGCACTGGGGGTCTGGGACCTGAAGGTGAACCTGTCCCGAGAGGACAGGAGGGGTGAACCCCCCACAGGAGATTTCTGTACCCTAAGGCTCATGGACCAAGCAGAAGGTGAGAGGAACCAACCAAAGGGGACATTTCAGGCCACCTATAGTGGCACTGCCCTCTGCTGTACCTGTGTCAGGTCCTCCTGGTTCCTCACCCTGAGTCCTGGGCAGGAGGTGAGCTCAGACTCCTGGTGCCCTCCCTGGCTCTGCTGCTGATGTTCATGAAACCACCAGTCCATGCGTGCCTCAGTTTCCCCCCAACAAGGAGCCACCTCTCCTGGCATGATACCACTGACCCAGAACATCCTGTGGTTAAAACAGAAGCAGAGCATGGTCAGAAAGAGAGCTCAGGAGCAGGGGAGAAGGTGGAGGGGGTATGCTGGGAGCCTCACCTGCTCCACCCCTGCTGTTCACCACTCTGGGCAGCTGTGCCATTGGAACTGGGATCCTCAGCACTCGCTGTTCTGCATCCCCCCTCCCTGACCCATACCAGCCACTTCACTTTTGCTGTAGCTCCACTGACCTGCCATTAGTTACAATGCCTGAGCCCCAGCAGCAGGTCAGCACAGGCTGGCCCAGACATAAATCAGCTCCCTATGGGCAAGGAGACTTGGGGACCGCAGTGACAAGTGCCCACCACGTGCTGCAGGACCCCCCCCCCCCCCTTGGTCCTGGGATGCTTCCCAGGCATGGAGGCCTTACCCCCATCACATCCAACCAGGCTCCCTGGGGATCTTGCTGTCCCACCAGCAGGTCCTCAGGTGATGAGAAGCACTGTGTCACAGAGAGAGGACAAGGGACTTCTCAGAGAGAAGCTACATGGCTCCCCAGAATGAAACAGCGGGCTGAGACCCTAAAAGCCCAGATAGGAGGTGTCCACCACAGAGCTGGCCACCCACAGGGGTGATGTGTCTGAGGGGTGACACCACGGGGCTGAGAGGACAGTCAGCTGCCCTGCTGGGGGAGGATCTGGGTGAAGAGGGGTTTCTCTCCCGCCATGGCGCTCTCTGAGCTGCCCAGCCCAGCCCAGTCCAGTCCAGTCCAGCCCAGTCCAGCCCAGCCTCCGGCTCCCTGCCCGTGCTGCCATACCCGGTCCTCCAGCTCCCTCTGCTGCCGGCGAGGACGGCGGCTGCCCGAGCCGGCCGGAGCAGCGTCTTGGCTGCCCTGGGTCCCCAGCAAGGTCTTCAACCACGGACGACAGGGCACCTGCACCAGCATCTCCCAGATGCCCCCGGTCCGCTCACCTGGAGAAGGGGGGCGGGCAGAGGATGCTCCCAGCACGCTGCGGGAGACGTGGGACACCCAGCCCCAAGCAACCCACAGTGCAGGTGGGCAGCCTTGCCAGAACCAGCGGGTGGCTGTAGGCCCTGGAGACCCCATGGAGGGATGGACTGCGGCAAGATCTCAGCCTCAGCACTAGGCACCACGCCGAGACTGAACGTCCAAAGTGCAGGCATTTACAAACTGGTCCTTTCAGCTTAGGTGATTTCTTTTCTCTGGGTAGACATGTGCGTTCATGCCATGCACACTGCAAGTATCAGGAGCTGCTGAGCAGCCAGTCTGTTTCTTTTTAAAACTTGACAGAAGCAGGTAAATTATCCCCAAGTAACAATTTACCATGAGAGGAGAAATGTCAGTGCTGCTGCTGCCACCGAAGCTGGAGCTCCTGCCTCCCATTCCCCACGGTGACGGGGAGCCTGAGTTATGGCCCTGTTGGAGAGACAGCGGGTTTGTAAATGCCTCTGTTTGTGCTGTTTTCCAGCCCAACCAGAGCCCATTGATCACCGGGACAGGAGTGAAGCCAGCGAAGAGAAGCAGGAGCTGGAATGGTGGAGACACGCAGCCAGAGCCGTGCCAGGAGCTGAACACATGCAGGGATGCTCAGATCTGGCCCTCTGCATTCTTCTGCCTCTGTGAGATCCGTGGTCTAAGGACACAGACTGCTTCTTTCACCCCTTGGACAAGCTCATTTGCTTGGCCAGCAGCTGCAAAAGGATTTAAATCAGGAGTCCATGGCACTATGGGGGAAGGCCCCTGTGCCAGTGTGGTGCAAGCACAGAGCCTCATGGCACATATATTTGGTGTGAAAAAGGGCTGGTTTGGGGGTGAGGAGTGAGCCTTTTCTTGGCCACATCACACAGCCAATAAATGCTACCAAGGATGCTCAGGAACTGGGATGTTATTTGCACCCAGAGAAAAACAGACCCTGTCCAAAGGAAAAACAGCCTCAGGAAATGCAAGGAGGGAAACTGAAGCACAGAGTGCCCATGTGGTGTGCAAAGACATCCTGGGATTCGGCCCGGGCCTCAGTACAGAGGAATCCTTTTACAACCTCAAGCACTTGCTGTAGCACAGCCAGTGCTGAGATCTAACCTGAGCTGCTCTGAGTGAACTTCCCCCAGGCAGGTGAAGGAGGAGCCCTGTCTGTGCCCAGGGTCTGACATAGACCTGAGCATCCTGGGCACCCACAGCCCCCACACTGCAGCAGCCCTGCAGCACCTTCCCTGCAGTGAGTGAACCACGGGACAGGGCAGGCATGGGGGTCATGTTGGAGACAGCAGCCCCCAAAACACGTTCCCCAGAAGGGGCTGACATGATACCGACACAGCCAGGCACATGAGAGCTGCTGTGATTTAGGCACATGGTTGCTGCCCCATGGCAAAGGCACTCACTGGCTCCCTGAGCCCTGCACAGAGTTGGGCTGCTTCGCACAGAGGTTAGGGATGGCCAAGGGGCTGTGTAGAATCAGGACACTCTGCTCATGAGATCCTACCAGGCAGGCTGCTTCCTATAGCCCAGACAGGGAAACTGAGGCAGGGAGGGCTGCTGGGATTCAGGGAGCACGGGAAGGTGGCAGTAGACTTGTCCCAGCTGCACCATCACAGCTGAGCCACAGGGAAATTCGCTTGTCTACCAAGCATGAAGCCCCTGTGCAGACCACTCCCATGGGACTGGGGTCACAATCCCTTCACCATATGGGAGGGATGATCCTGAGAGGGCACCGACTCCTGGCTTTGCTCCTGCAGACACAGGCTCAGGCTCATGCAGACCAGGCAGGGTTCTCACTCTGCACCCACTGGCCCTGAGGATGCCCCACAGGGTGCTCTGCCCTCCAGGCCTTCTCCAACCAGGCTCCGTCAGCTACACCCCAGCAGCCCTTCCCTCACGCTCCGCACCACGCCGACGTCACCCCGGCCATTAATAGCACTTGGTTAATTAATTTGATGGGAACAGCAGGGACCACACTTTGCATTTAGTGAACTTCCGAGAACTTCCAACCTCATCTTCATAATTGGCCTCATAAATTCGAGGAAAGAGAGAAATCAGCAAAGCCAGAGAAGCGCAGGAGGCAGGAGAGGCCCTGCACGCGGGAGGGCGGGCGAGTGCGTGAGAAGTGACTCTATTTGGTGTCCTTATTTAATTTTATTGCACAGATCCATCTTCGCCCGCCCCCTCCCTGCCTAGCCCTCTCTCTCCCGCTCTCCCTGCTGAGTTCACCTAATCATGATAAATTCATATTCATTTCCCTGCCTGCTCCGACGGGGGGAGCAGCGGCTCCCCTACATTCACGCAGCCATGCTGCCATTAGCAAATATTTACTCATGAATACAAAGTGCCAGAGTTAGAGGCCAAACTACCCTCCCTGCCCCCCTTTTTCCCCAGCCCCCTCCCACCCCTGCACCAGGATTTGCAGGACAGCTAAGGATGGGTGGCCTTCCCACAGGGTAGGGAGCAGGGTGGGAAGAGCTGCCTAATGCCCAGAGCTTTTTCTTCTTCCAGAGTTTTTCTTCCTTTTCAATAAAGGAGGCAGAGAGATGCTCGTTGGGGGACAGGAATTGCCTGACACCCTAATCTGGACTCACCTTCAGGGTGCAGGGATGGCAGGGTGGCAGGCTGGGAGCAAGGGATGCTACGGCAGAAGCTGAGGGCCTGTCCCAGCTCCATGACTTTCCACTCGGTCTCTAAGTGCTGCTGCATTTTGTTTTATTTTTAATTTTCAGGATGATCAGACCCACAGTCAGGGAGAGCAGGAGGGGGTGTGCTGGGGAGGGGGGAATAGCTGAAGCTCCTTCCTGGGAAGCAGAACCAGGCTATACTTTGCTAGAGACGCTTAAAACCGTGTTTGCTCTCCCCAACTGCACCCATCCTGGGGATTTAGCACCCACCTCTTCCCACAAACCCAGGTGCCCCGTCCCTTGTACCTTCTTCCCAAGGGTGACATCCCGTGGTTTAGAAGAGGCAGGAGGTGTGCTGTGACAAGCGTGTGGTCAGGCCCTGCCCTGCTGCAAGGGCAGCGATTAGAGGTGTAAAGAGGAGCAGGTGTGGGGCAGCTCTGTCCCCTCTGCCCAGGGCAGGGCTGAATCACAGCGGGCAACACAGCCCAGCCCCTCATGTTTCTCCCCTTGCACCAGGATGAGGGAGAAGTGGGAGCCTGCAGCATCCAGAAATGCCACCCCCAGCTGCTCTGGACAAGCTCCATGTCGTGCTCCTTCACCTCCTGCCCCTTTCAACCCCCACAGCTACACCGAGGGGAAATGGGCTTTATCCATCCGTAGCCCACCTGGCTGCAGTTAGCCACAGGAGGGCCCTCTGCCCCCTCCAAAGAGCCTGGGCAGGGATGTGTGGGGTGGGAGGGGACGGACAGACACCCGGCTCATTCCCTCACAGAGCGGGGGACTGGTGGGATTTCTGCCCCAGTGGCCTCCACATGACACCAATGTACTAGGGCCACCCCCCCTGACATTTCCCAAGGGACTGGGCACAAAGTCTTGCTCCTGAGGAGCCCTGACCCCACACATCCCCATGTCCAGCCTCTCCCTAAGTAAAAGCAGGACAAACAGCAGGGTCAGGCGCTGCTGCAGCACCCCTTCAGCACCTGCCTGTGAACTGTGGCCCTGGAGGAGGGGATGACAAAGGAGAAGGAGTAGGGAGCCAGCAGTGCCATATTTCCCATGCCATTACTGATGTCTTCAGCACGTGGCCCCACTGAGAGAGGCAGCCCCGGCCCTGCAGAAGCAGCTTGCCCTGGCATCCAGAGCTGGAGGCAAACCTGAGCTCATCAAGGCACAAAACTGAGCAGCTCTGCACTGAGCCCTGCATTCTGCTTCAGCCCAGGCAGAAAAAGTCTCATGGCCTGTCAGACATAAGGCAGCCTCCCCATCTAACCTTGCTGTGGGACAGGACTATCCCCAGCCCTGGACAAGGCCAGATGTGGTACTGCCCAGCCAAAGCTGGCTGACTGTAAGGATGGGGACCCCTTTCCCTGAGGGGTGGTCCCTGGGCTGCACAGCCCTCCTGGGGACAAAGAATTCGCCCTGGACCTGACAGGCCCCTGGTCCGAGGCTGCCTCCCCTCTGCTCCTGGATAACCCAGCTCAGTTCTCGCTGCCCCTGTGCCTCAGCAGCCCCTGTCCTCCAGCTTCTCCATCTCCCTTTCAAGCCAATCATTCCTGCTGCTCATCTCCATGTGCACCCTTGACTTCCAGGATGTTCACATTCCCCTTGGATAACTAAAGCATTTCCTTGCTCAGGATTCTGAGCTGTGTTCCAGGCAGAGAACAGGACACAGAACAGCAGCCAACTCCCACATGCTCTACTGTTTGAAGAATATGAAAAAGCTGACAGCAATCCTTTCCTGACTCCACACCTGAAGAAAGAGCTCAACCCAAGGCTCAGAGCTCAAGAATCGCTCCTTTCTCTGGGAACAGCCAATCCCAGCTCAGCCATGTGGCCAGCTGGATGCCAGGACAGAGGATGGTATGGAAGGATGGTGGCCAGCAACTCCCTGCCCTGAGAGCCAGAAGTGCTGGTCCAACAGTGTGACAGTCTGCACTGCATGTTCTCCACCTCCACTGCAACCAGAGAAATGGGCCAGCACAGGAGGAGCTCCTGCTAAGCCACAGGAGAAAGTCCCAACAGTTGCAGTGCAGAGAGCAAAAAGACACAGATACCAAGGGAAAAGAGAGAAGGGATTTATTGATTACACTTCAAATTTCAAAGCACCAAGACAGGCCAAAAGACATTCATTTCCCTCAGGTGTCCCAGCACAAATGCCACTGCTGGGGTCTGGGCCACCCCAGCAAAGCCCCAGCCCTGGTGATGCCCAGCAGCCACAGGACACCTGGTTTGCGCCTGCCCTAGCAGCAAACGTGCAGCTTTGTCTTGCTATGTGCAACAGGGCCAGATCCCCCACAAGGGAGCAGGAGCCCCGGGGTCCTGGCACAAGAGATGCCCACCGTGGCACCTCTGCCAGGAGCAACCACTGCAATACCTGTAACAGACAGAGCACTCCACAACTCTGGGAAATTCATCTCCACAATATAAAATAGTGCAGGTTTCCTGAGAAATAAAATTCACTCCCATGGAACAGGTGGGACCAGCCACAGGCACATGCATACACAAACACATACACACTTTCCCTGATCAAAGACCAGATGACTCCATGGCTTCCACACAAAAAAAAAGGAAAAAAGCTTTGCTTTGCCCAAATTAGAACTTAACTATTTCCTTGTGTTTCTCTCTGTCTCCATGACTCCTACAGACAGACACACAGCCCTGCTGGGTTACATTCAGTGCCATTACATTCAAATCCTTCCTGAGCACAGCTCCCCAAGCTGTGAGTTCTGTTCCTCTCCTGCACTGAGAGGAAATGAGTTCTTGGGCCAGACCAGGGCTCTCAGTAAATCTGGAGGATCCCCAGCACACAAGGCTGGGAGCAAGCAGGCACAGCACCTCAGGTCCCTACATCTATTTCAAGGCTTAGCTGGCACCAGAGAAAGCTGGTGGCAGTCACAGCAGCCTGGCCCTGTGCAGTGGGACCCACCAAGGGACACATCAGCTCAGACAGGACACAGCAGCAGCACAGGTTAACTGCTTGGCTTGTGACTCCTGCAGCAGCAGCTGCCAGCAGTAGTGAGAAGGGGGAAGGCCCGTCAGAGAGCCAAGCTAGAAGCTGTTACCTTCATTCACAGCTCAGGACAGAAATTTTGGAGTGTCAGTGCTTAGACACAGAGGAAGATGCATCCCACTTCCCTTGTTCCCAAGCACTGTCAGGGGCTGGATCACAAGGTTCTGCAGCCCAGTCTTCCAAAGCCGGGAACAGCAGGGCCAGGGTAGCTGATGGGCAGTGAGTCCTTCTGGTAGTCGCACCAAGACAGCACTTCCAGTGTGGTTCCAGCCCACAGCCTCTGCTGAAGAAGCCACAGAGCTCTACCCAGCAGCCAGGCCTCAAGCTTGCAAGGAGCCCCAGTTTGCTGGGATATGTTCCTCAACCTGCAGGCACCACAGAGCAGCACTGGGGAAATCAGATCCTTCAAAACAGCAGCACAGCAGTGAGCCCAGTCTGACAACCAGGCATCACCAGTCTCGTTCCGAGGGCTCCCGGTAGGGCAGCCCCAGCTGAATGAAGACATCTCTCTCAGTGGGAGTGGGCAGAGTGTGGCCAGACGACACCTTGGCACCCCCAGGGCCTCGCACCACGGCCGAGCTGAGCGCGTGCTCCGACAGGCTCATGCCCTTGGTCTTGGCCAGGGCGCGCATGGAGCGGTTGAAGTGAGCCGAGCCCGTGAAGTAGAGCAGGGCACAGGCGAACTCCTGGTATGGCACCACGATGATGTCGAGGCGGCGGTGACGCTGCGCTGGCCCGGGCAGGCGGCACACGCCCAGGTACTTCTTCTGATCACCATTGTCCTCCTGACTCACCAGGTCATCTGTAAGGAAGCCTGGGGAGAGAGAACAGGCCAAGAGGAGCTGAACGGTAGAGACTGACACCTCCATGCTGAACTCCCCACTGCCCAGAGAGCAGCAGAGATGTCTCATAACGCGCTGTGGGACCCCAGGGATAACGTGCTGAGCTGCAGCACTATTCCCTCCTTAACACTACAGCTGAGCCAGGTCCATGGGCAGTAATTTTAAGGACTAACAAGGTGTCCTATCCTTGGGAAAAGTGATCACCTATCCGTCAATGAATGCCATCCACCTCACTGCCTCCTCACCTTGGCCATTCTAAAAGCAGCTTCCCCACCCTCTTACCGCTCCTGTGGAGGCTGTCGAGCAGCTTGTTGAACACCCCACGGTGAGACTGCCCATCCGGGTGAGTGACCAGCACATCCACATCTCCACAGGTGGCCTTTCCCCGACGGTAGGAGCCACAGGCCACACACACGAGGCCAGGCTTCAGGGCCAGGGCAGCTTGTCTGACCTTCAAGAAAGAGGGATGAGGAGTCAGACACCAGCCTCTTCATGCCCATTCCATCACGGCAGCAAAGGATCTTGTGCCTGCCTTAAGACCTGTCCTGCATCTCCAGAGTCTCCATACACTTGACAGGCATGGCACACTGCCCCACCAAGAAGGCTGGCCTGCTGTCAGGCAAGGAGTGAGCCAGGGTGGCCTCCACCCCGTCCTGCCAACACCCAGCAGAATGCCACACTATCCAGTGATTGACCATCACCTTGTGGGAGCACTGGATTGGGACAAGCAGGAAGATGCAGCACTGCTAAAGGGGCAAAGTACTGCAAAGCTTTCAGAGCCTTCCGTTTCTGAGACAGCAAGAGGTAAGAGGTTTTTCAGCTGCCCTACAGGCACAAGGCTTGCCAGCTCTGCCCACAAAGAGAGTAAGTTCAACAGGTGATAGTCACAGGTCCTGTTTCAAAAACAGGGATGGGCTCATGAAGTGTCCCCAGCAAGACCCAATACAGCAGAAAATCTGTGAGTACCCCTTGGGGTTCATTTCTGCCGAGACTTCTGCCTCTGCAGGAGAGCTAGGCTTCCTGACCCAGAGAAAGCACAATTGTCTCAGCATTTTATGTTTGGATGCCAACACGCTGCTGCCAGCAATCACACACATAATCAGAACTTCTCCTATTACAGTCTTCTCCAGGCTGGACCCCAGCTCCTGTTTTGTGCAGACAGTGCTAACTCTGATGGCTTCATTCATTACATGTTTAAGAAAGGCTCCCAAGTCCCTGGACAGGCCTAAAGTATTCTTGGTCTGATTGTGCCAATCACCCTGCTGGCAGCAAATAATGAGGGGCTCAGCAATTCCCAGTGATGAGGCCATCACAGAGGCTGGGGTTCAGCAAGGCAGTGTCTGTGCCCACAGCCCCTTGTCACTCTTGGGGATCATCCTTCATTAGCAAGAGATAAACCCATTAACCTTTGCCCCAAAGGTGCTCCAAGAAGCCACAAGCCTTTCTCATGCGGAGCAAGCCCTCCTCTGGTGTTCTTGCCCCCCTTCTGGCTTTAAATGAAGATTTCTAGAAAACTCCCAGCCCCACCCAAGAGCCTAAAAGCTCCTCAGATCTCACTGTGACAGGCAGCACAGACAGTGACTAATCCCTCATTCTCTCTCCTGGGCCTGGATCAGAGGAGTGTGTGTGTGTATGGAGGGGAGCACAGTAATCCCATCAAGATAACAATAGACCCACTCCCAAGAGCCAG
The DNA here is from genome assembly GCF_000738735.6 of Corvus cornix cornix. Lineage (NCBI taxonomy): Eukaryota > Metazoa > Chordata > Aves > Passeriformes > Corvidae > Corvus > Corvus cornix. The sequence goes on from NC_046336.1 coordinate 13,403,517, forward strand.
CTCCTCAGCCCAGCCTGCCTGGGAAAGGGACCACTCACCACCAAAATGGCTAATCCGGCACACAGGACTGACACCCCAGCAGGAGCCTGGCAGGAGGGTATTCTTCGTGGCCAGGCCCTGTGGCCGAGTGACAGGGTCACACTGGCTGCTGCTTCCATGGTGACTGGAGAGCACAGGGATAGCAATGACAGTGTGCTCCCCAGGCTCTCTGCTCACATTAGGGTACACTGGCTTAGCACCCCATAGTCATGGAGTGCCAAGGGATCCTAGAGCAGCACTCGTTTGCAGCCTGGATCCCCTTTGCTTCCAGCAAGGATATCCACCCTCTGTCCTCTGACTGACAACTGGATCACAGGGTGCTCACAGCTTCCTTTGGAGAAGCAGCACCAGGGAGACCTCAGCTGAAAGCAGACATTCCAGACATGATGAGAGGCAGGAAAGCAGAGCTGGGAACCTGCTTATCCATGCCACATGCAGCCTTTTTCAAAGCAGTGTGTACAACTGAGCCCTGTGAAGTATCCTCCTCCTTGCCAGGCACTCACACTGAACTTTCTTATGGGCCAAGGTAGGTGCCTTGTGTGCCCATGCCCAGAAAGGGTCCCCCAAGCACTGACCCCACTCAAAGGAGAGGCTGAAGAGCTCAGCTGTAACACAAGGGCCATTTTCACAGCGTCTACCTTCCTGTCATGTCCCAGCAAGTACTGCACTCTGAGGGCCTGGGGCCAAGCTACTCACAGTCTGCTCTATTTCTGCAGCTTCCTCCCGAGGCATGCGCTCCAGGAAATCCGTGTAGTGCTTCAGTCCCACAGCCTGCTGGCTGGTCAGAGTGGCCTTGGTGCGGATGTCATCCAGTGTCCGGAAACCCTAGTGCAGACCATGAGCTGATATTCAGACACCTACCAAGACTTTGCTCTTCACATACTTTCCACCAAGATTTGGGGAGATTGTATTTAGCCTGTCTCAAGCTTCTGAGATCACATGTAGAGAACACTTTAGGTTCCTAAAAGAAGGGATTTTGGCAATCCTACTACCCATTCACATCTCTAATCTCCACCCCTTCTCTGACAGAAGGCTACTGCTCCTAAGGCATGGTGTCCCTACAGCCTGAAGGAAAACACGTACTGCAAGTAAAGGAACACATACAATATCCCAATGAGGGAAAGCCAACAGCATGAACACAACCATATTTTTAAGACAAGCAAGAATCCAGTCACAAACCAAACACTACAGGAAACCAGGCTTCATCAGCTCGTACTCAGGAGACAAACTGCTTTTAAAGAAGGAACCCATCCAGTGCACTGGGCTGCTCCTATTGGCACAATTATTTCAATCTCACTTTTACAACTTCCAGACAAGATGGATGGCTGCTCTGACAGCTACAGGCCAACAGCCAGCAAGTGCATCAGGAGCTTTCATGGACAAGATGCCCTGATTCAAGCCTGGCTCTTAGCAATGTCATTACCATGACTAGTGTGACATGAGCTCCAAGGAGTGATGCTAGAGCAGAGGCAGCATGTCTCCCACTCCTCCTCTCCACATCTTTGTCCTCTACCCACCCCACCACAACTAAAGTCTCAGCTGGGTGCTGAGACACAATGGGACCCAGCCTCATAGGTCCTCCCAAAAAACCAGATTTAAATCTTACCTGTAGATATTGGCAATTTAAAACCATTTGTGAAAGTAATTCTCCTACACTCAGCAGCGGTCTTCAAATCATAACCTGAAAGCCTTGTATGTAAGGCATTGAACTTACCTGCTGGTACCACATCTGAGCTGTCTTGACCCCTGCTCCCCAGATGTTGGAAAATAACTCCAGCACAGGCACTCTCTCACTGATGTGATCCAGCTTGCGCAGGTGCCCACTCTCCAAGATCTCCAGGATCTTCTCTGCCATCCGCTTCCCAATCCCAGGGATTTTACAGGCTTCCTAGAAAGAAACCAGAGCTGCTACTGGAAAAGCAAAGACAAGCTGAGGAGCTGCTACTGACTCACAGCCTGGTTAGTCAATTGATGAGTAAAGGGTAAGTGGCAGGACTAGTTCTGCCTGACAGCCTCCTCTCTAGCCCAAACTTACCTTGGTTGATCAATTCAAGTGGAAAAGGACAAGCCTGCAGAGTGGGACTGAAACATGAACACACTGAACTGCAGGACTGCCACAGTCCATAAAACTCCAGTTAGTTTTATGTGTTATCTCTACTGGTGGCCAGTTGCTGTTGATGAAGAGGAAGGTGAAAATGTCCCTGCACTGTGTCCAAGGAAGGCATTTATCTTGTGAGTGTTCAGATCTGGCCCTAAAATGCTCAGATTCCATTTTTCTGCTGTTCTGAAAACACTGTGTGTGGTCAGTAAATCCCAACCAGCACTTGCTATACAACTTCCATCGAAGGTCTATCTCCCTGCTCCACCCCCCTGGGGAGGTGTTTTACCTGGTAGGAGGTGACTGGTTTGTGGTAGCTCTTGAGCGCGTTGATTGCTTTGGAGTAGCCCAGAGCTCTCCACTTGTCTCCCTGGACAGAGTAAGCCTTTGCCAGCACTTCCAGCTTCTCTGTGATGCATTGGTTGTGATTTTCCTTCTTGGTGTTGGAAGACTGGGCACAAACCCACTTGCTGGGAGGCTGGGCCACTGTGTAAGAGCTGTCACTGATCTCCTCTGATGATTTCACAGGGTAGAGGCCAGAAATCAATGCTTCCAGATCTCCCTGGGTGACACCAGCATCTTCTCCTTCACTGTCTTCATCATCAGAGTATTTCTTTACAGAGAGATCAGAAAGCAGCCATGTGAGAGTAAGTGCATGCCTCATATGTCCCCTTTGGCACAGGCTACTTCTGAGACTAGGAAGCCAGAGCACTGACCACCCTCCCTTCCGGGCACACCATGCTCCAGTTGCCACCTCTAGAAGTGACTGCCTCAAGCTACACATGCACATCTCACAGTGCACAGGAGACTATACTGCTGTCCACCTGTGATTCAAGCACACAGCCCCTCCTACAGCCAAGTCCCTGAGACCCAACTGAGGTTACGACACTAAGTGAGCAACTGCTGCCAGCAGCAAGGTATGACAATGCCAAAATCCCTGGCTGGCAGAGATCCTGACTCCCTACTCCCACTGGGAAACCTTTAGCTCGTCTGGTGGCAGCACAGGCACATCTCTCACATTCAGACTCAGCAACTTCTACCCCATGATGCAGATGACAGGAGATAGGCACTGAACTTTGTTTTCAGTTTACAGACACAAAATCTCAACAGAGTAGTAAATTAAAACCCCCTCATTTTCCCCATGGCTATCTGCAAGAGAAAAGGGGGAGGAAGGAATGACACAAAGGACTCCACATTCCTCAGTGACAGAAGAAAGAACCAATGTATGCATTTGCTGATACCCTCAGCATTAGGATGCCTCTGTGTAGACTTAAGAAACAATGAGCCTTGGCTTCAGGTAATGAACAAAAGGGGATAGAAGTGGAAAGCCGCACAGAGGCTTTGTAGACTGCTTTGCTCACTGGGGTCCCCATCTCCCCTGATGTATAAACACAGGAGTCTATGAAGATCCAAGAGTTTCCATGTCATGGAAGTAACTCTGAGCGGTGCAGGGTTGTTTGGGATCAGTCCAGCAATTACATGCAGCACACCATGTCCTGTTACGAGTTTCTGCAGAGTGTCAGCCTAGTCAGAGCCACATCCTTACAACCTCTGGTTCTGCTGGCTGAGGAGGTAGGAGGTCTGGAGACACAACTCCTGCAAGATACAGAGCTGAAGTCTTTCAGCAAAATAGACAGGATGTGTTTTGCAGTCTTGTTTTATAACTCTGAAGACTGGGTCAGACTGAGGATTTGACAGACTAAATCAGTTTAATTTGTCTTGAAATGCAACTCCCTTAAGATGCTGTTCTCTCTAAGGGCAGCAAAGCCTCAGAGTGCTCAGGTAAGTCAGTAAGCCCCTTAAAAGCATTTAAGGACATGTTATCCAATCACAATGCAAAGAACTCTGCAGCTGGAGCTGGAAGCAATTCCCATCCTCTTGGCCAGCAGTGTCACAGAGGTGAAACAGCCCTTAAATCCCTGACTCTACGCTTTGTCAGCAAAGCTGATGGACTCTTTACAACCACATGTGCAAAACCAACTGGTAGCAATTGGCTACTTGAGAGGGAGACAGGCAGCCTGGGTTGACAGCCCCAGGTTCACAGAGAGTAACAGCCACTGCTTGAGGCTGCCTTGCAGAGACTGCATCTGAATGCCAGTCAGAAAGTGATTGCTACAGTCTGACTGGTAACAGGATTTCCTCAAAGGAGTTTACATCCAAAGGCAGAACTCCCCGATCAGTCCCTGTTTAGTATGAAACACTGGCATGCTCATCATTTCCTAGAGAAAAAACATCCACCCAAGCTGGAAAAGACTCTGTGCTTAAAAAACAGAAGCTACTTCTAAGCTAAGTTTCAGCTTTACTGTTGTAGTTGGGTCTCAAGTAGCTGTCTTTAAAGTCTCAAGGTACCCAACTCCTCCCCAAGTCACACAGTCTAAGCTTGGGACAAGGGATTTTACTGAAATGTCTACAAATGCGGCTTTTGTGTCCTCAGTGAGCTGCCAGGTAGAGAGTAATTGCAGGTTTTCTGCAACAAAAATTTGTGTTGCAAAGCAGATGCCAGCAATACAAGGGAGCTGCTGGGGATGTTTGAGGTAACCTTGCTACAGATAGATTTGAATGACACCAATGCCCAAGAAGAACTCAGCAAACTTGAGCAAAAATACAGAGAAAGGATGGAAAGCTAACAGCAGGCCACAGAAGCTGACTCACTGCAGAGGCCACTAATAACCCAACACAGGTATTTTAAGAACACCTCCACAATGCTTCTGGTAGCAACCTGATCCACTGTACAAACACGGGTCTGAACAGGGTGTTTGCCGAGGAGTGAAGAACTGGTCCATATGGCTAAGGCAGGAACATGGGATGAAATATCAGAGACAGCTTCCTGAAAGGGAGATATTCTCAGACAGGGAATATTTCTCAAAAGGACATAAGTGAGTATCACCATAGTGAGCCTTGGCCTGATCAGAGCACCAGGACTGCTTCAGCTGGAAATGTTCTGATGGGAACAGCAATTTAAGGGGCATTGTTTTTATTCTGAACAGCTAAAAAGGACAAAGAGAAGCAGTAACCATGTCCACAGCCTGAGTCTGGCCACACAACTCACTGAAACATCCAAACACTTTCCCCTTGCTGAGAAAATCTCACATTGTATCCCTGCAGGAATCAGGGATGCTCTTAGCCAGGAAAAGCAGCATGCAGGATCTGTTCACAAGGAGATGGATCTGTGCAGGAAAGCCTCACCTCAGCCAGTTGCTGCTGTCCAAGGGTGCCCAAGCCTTGCTGTGAGGAATGTTCCACCTGTGATTCAGTATTTGGTTTCACTGCTCCCGTCTCTGCTGGGGGCTGGATTTTTACTCTGTCCAGGATCTGCTGCTGTTCTTTCTGGAACTCTCCCTCCTCCAGGTACCTGCCATGGATTGGATGTCTTAGTACAGGGGAAGGAGGACTTTCCAGCCCCCAGAAGTCTGACCAAGAAATCCTTCTGCATGTTTTGGACTGGACCAAACAACCCATATGAATTGTACTCTCTCAGATCACAGATTAATTACTCTGGTTTTAGCTCAACTCCCCAGTTACCATCTACCTTGCTGACCTGCAACTTCCACTCCTACCTACCTCATTCTTAGGCTCTCTCTCCAAAACTTTGCCAAAACATTTTGCTCCTAACCTGTGCCTGCTGCTCCATTCCTTATTTCCTCTTGTGCCTAGTTGCCAATTCTCTACCTTTCATCTGCAATAAGTAAGAAACAGTATTTAAACCTCAGCATTTTTAAGAGACATCTTGTTATCACTGATGGATCAGGAAGATGTGCCTTTAGTGCCTGTAGCAAGTGAAAGGACTTATGGTAATATGTCTGGGCCCTATTACATGTTTTGCTACCCCACAGAACTTTGAGTCATGCTCACAGGAGCTGCAAGGAGTTGCAGTCCAAGATTTTGAGCAGAGGTCAGATTTTAGTGCTGTGCAGTTTAGGATAGAAGAACTGCAGGGAGGGATGGCAGTGTGGCATTTGCATACCTGGGAGGCATAAAGACACCATAGCCAGCAGTACTCAGCAGCTTCTGGTCTCTAATGCAAGCACTCAGCCAGGATGCCTTCACCAGCTGCAGCCCCGGGCGCAGCTTGGTTAACTTGAGGAGCCGAAAGGCGCGATCGCAGTCCATGTCCTCAGCCACAATGACGTGCGTCACCTCCAAGGAGAGCTGGCTGTGTACGACACCCCCGTTCTGGACAATCTGCCTGTGGAAGATCTCGGCCCTGGCCTGGCCAATGCCGGCTTGCAACACGTAGGCGATGACTGGTTTCAGCCACTCTGCTGAGGAAAGCACAGGGGCAGGGACACAGTGACAAGGGAAAGTGCCCCAGCCCAGCAGGGCTACTACATCTCTCACACAGGACTTGATGGCAACAGCCCTGGCAGGCAGTCTTTGGGGGGCTCCAGCTGGACACACCAAAGCAAGCTGGACATGACCGCTACAGAAAAACACACTGAGGGCCTGAAAAAGCCTTTGGGGAACAGCACTTGCAGTTAACAAGCTGGGTGTAAGTATTATATCCTACATCACAGGGACACAGGACTTACCCTCAGGTATTTCTGTTCCTTCCTCTTTCAGGATCTTTGGAGGGATGCTTTTCCCCGAATCATCCCTCACCTTCTTCCTCTTGGGAAAGGCTTTGACAATCCCTCGTGGCTCCATAGGCCTGGTGGGAAGGTTAGCAGCAATTGCTAAATACAAATGAGAAAGAGCAAGGTTGCTTAGATCTTACCTAATCACAACTCAAGATTCACTCTTGTTGCTCACTGTCTTTGTTGTCCTGAAGTTCTTTTTTTGTTGTTGCCTTCCAAAAATGCTCAGCCTGAGGGAGGCAACCGAAATCAAGAATTGCAGCCCTAGAATGTCCTAGAAACCTCTACAGCTGAGTTCTTACAATGGAAAACATTCAACTGCTTTAATATTTTAGAGCTCCTATCTGCTCAGCCAAAAGAAGCAACTTCATTTCCCGGGTATTTCTTAAGCACATTCCCAAGAGACCTCTTGTGCCAGGGCTGAAATCCAGTCACCTATTGAGATAAAACAGCTGATTGACACCAAGTGCTTCACACAGCCACAAGAGGAAAACTCCCAACTTGGCTTCATCTGGATACAGCAAATTACTAAAGACTAACTAGCCGAGTTCAATATGGGTACAACTGCAGCTTTACCATTACAAGCCTTGCAAAAACAAACTTTGGAGCTTGAACTACCAGGATAGAAGGAAGCTCAGTTTTCTGTAGCCCAGTTTCCTGAATCACTGTATATGCCAACAGCCCCTTCCATGTGGCTGCAGCGTTGAGTCAACACCAGCTTGGTTTCCTCTCTGTGCAGCACTCTGGGTTTCGCGTAGAGGTTTCTCACACACAGACCAACACAAACCTATCCTTCCAAACCTGGAAAGGCTGAAAGTGGTCCCACCTGGCCATGGCTTCCTGCTATGGTCACCTTCTCATCTGAGCATTAAACATAACCCTCTGAAAACCAACCCAGAGCTCAATCAAGTCCTTGCTTCTGCGAGGAAGAGTTCAGCTCCAGGGGAACAGAAACCCTGCTACGTTTCTAAAACTCACCTTCGCTGAAACGTTTCAGTTTTCAGGTCGTTTTGACCAAAAAGAGCCCTCTGGAAACAGTAATCCTTTCTATTACATAAAGAAAAAACCCAGACCAAAAGCCCGCCAAGGTTCTGGGTGCCCAAGTACGTTCCAGGGCTCAGAAGTGTGTTTCTGCAGGCTGTATTTTAACTCCTCTAAAGCACAACCCACGCGCCGGGTACCAAACCTGCCTTGCCAGCCTCCTCAGGCCGTGAAGGTTTCAAGGCCACCAAGCCGGGGCTGGCAGCACCCACAACCTCGGGGCAAGAACGACACCCCAGACCTCGCGGCTGTGCCCGGGCGAGCCGAGGGCAGGCGGGAGCCGAGAGGGCGCAGCCGGAAAGCGGAAGGGCCCCGAAGGAGAGCGGGGCCGCGGCCGCGGCCGGGCAGGGCCGCGCTCAGCTCGGCCGGGCCGGAAGCGCTTCCGGGGGCCGGCGGAAGTTTCCGCGTTGCCGCGGCGACGGCGCGGCCGCCATGGCGGTGCCGAGCTGGCTGGAGCGGCTGCGGGCGGCCCGCAAGACGGCGCTGGTGCAGGACGGTAACCGCGGGGCGAGGGTCGGGACAGCCCCCGCCTGCCCCGCCGCGGGGTCTGGGGTGGTTCTGCAGAGAGCGGGCGCGGAGGGGAGCGCTCCCGGGCACAGCCCCGCGCCCCGGGCCAGGGAAGGACACAAGGCCATCAGCGCGAGCTTACGGGGCAGTGCCTCGTCCCCCCAGGCAGTGGGACGGGGTCCTGGACAATGGGATAGGGCCCCAGACAGTGGGACAGAGCCCTGCGCCCAGAGGTAGCTGTATCCCGTTTCCTCTCACCATCTGTCTTGCCTCTAGGGAAGCGGAAGATCCACTACTTGTTCGAGGATGGGAAGGAGATGGCCGAAGAGTACGACATTAAGACTGGCCAGTTAATGAGTAAGTGGTGCTCTCAGCTGGCCCCCAGCAGACGTGGGTCAGGGCAGAACTGCAGGGCAGTGGGTCTATACCTTCAGGGCTGGGGTGTTGAGAGGGACCAGCTGGTCAGGAACAAATCATCCCTGACTATTTTGGAAGACAGGCATGTCTGTAGCGGAATTTTGTAGGGTCAGAAGTAGGGTTCAGCTTGCAGCCAGGGTTCTCTGACCTTCATGGCATAGCAGACCTTGCTTTAGCCCAGGATCTCCCCCAAACATCCCATCTGTCACAACAGCCTTCGATGGACTACATGGGATTGTCATCATAGTTGCCAGGCACCGAGTCTGTACCACATGAAGGGCTGAAATACACTTTTTGGTGGCTTCTACTACCGCAGACAAGGTGTTGATTATGGCTCTTGTCCAAAACCACATCAGCTGCAGCACAGCACCTGTTGCAACCCCACCATGGCTTTTTTTGCACCAAGTAGCAAAAAAAAGAGAGGCATTCAGTACAGAGTTTCTGACCTAGGAATAGGCCAACTAGCAGATCAGCTCACACCAAAGTGGAAATTACTGGAATTAAGATACATATATTCATATCATCTCAGTGTGCTGGGCAGCTTTGGCAGTCAGTTCCTGGAGCTCTTATAGAGCAGAAGAATGAAAAGCCTTCTTCTCTCTTTTCCAGGTAGAAAATGGCGAGAGAAGAACACCCTAGGGGGCACTGGCAAGTGGCAGGTGGAAGTGGGAGAGCCGACCTCGCCGCTTCTGGGAGCACTGGATTCAGAGCTTATAACAGAGAGCAGCTCAAATGTATGTAAGGGTCTGCAGATACCACTGCACCTAAAACTACCTTGTCTTGTGCTTACAGCAGTAGTTGGTAGAGAGCAGATCACCAAGAGACAGCCTTAATGCACTCAGTGCTCTGCTACAAATCACCCCAAAACTGCAGGGCTGAGTAGAAAGAAGGCACAGGCTTAGGTTCTTTGGGGGTCTTCAAGAGATTTGTAGTTTCCTTAAGTAAAGAAACTGTATTGCTGTGTTGGCCAACTACTATCCTGGCTTGAAAGAGCAGGCTGGCAGGAGGGCCAGTGCCAGGACAAGTCAGGGGATAGAAAACAGAGGTGATAGCAATGAAAGGCACAGGCAGTGCATAGCAGGCTGCTCCCTAATAAAGCACAGCCTGTTTCATCTTCACATCCCTCTAGCTTAGGGGGCAGATGTTTTAGTCTCTCACCGTCTTTTGTACAGACCTGAAACACATGCACAGCTCTGCACCAAAAATTGGGGCAGAGCTAGGACTGAACCTAGCAGGTTCCTAGAGCAGGCAGAGCTCAGTGTTTGGTTGCCTGTGAGGAAGAGGCCCCCCCCTCTGTACTGCAAGGCTTCTTCACTGCACTCTTTCAGCCTCCTGCAAGCAGTGCTCTGGGCAAAGGCAGACCAGTCCTAGCTGTAGGAAAGTGATGCTCAGGCAGCTTCTTGAGTTACTCCCTAATGCTCCAGTGTGAAAGAACAGCTACTCCCATGCAGAGTCTCACAAGTAGTACAGGAAGGAGACAGGGAGGAGAGGAGACAGCTGGAGGGGCCTTGCTAAAGGTACTTGTTTGCTGTAGCCTATCTTCATGAGGAAGGATACCCTGAGCAGCTTCCAGTGGCGGATCCGTAACCTTCCCTACCCCAAGGAGGTCTACAGTGTCTCTGTGGAGGAGGAGCAGCGCTGCTGTGTCATCCGGACCACCAACAAGAAGTCAGTAAGGACAGCACTGCCAGTGCTGACAGTCCCTTGGGGTGGGCTGGCACAGAGGACAGGCTAGTGACTGCACAGGGGGCTGCCTCCCCTTCTAGTGTGCAAGGGCTGAGGGGCCCCACCTTGCAGCACATTTCCTGCTGCCCGATTTCCATTCCCAACTGCCTCAGACACCTTTACAGTAGGGCTTCTCATCTTGGCTCCAGTAGGGTGGTGCTTGCTCTGTTCTTGCCCCGTTAGGTGTCGCTTCCTTAGAAAAAGAGTCTTGCAGACCTCTTGAAGCTAGAACATTCCATCATCTCCCTCTGATTTAGTCACTGCATCTCAGAATGCTGCAGGATTCAACATGTACAGACAGATCTCCCTGCATAAACATATCCTATAGTCACAATGCCAGTGATATCATCTGGAGGTAGCAAACAAAATAGACAGACTGAATCTGGAAAGGAAGCACCACAGTGTTCTGCCAAAAGAGATTTGAGACTGGAAGAAAAAAAATGGAAAATGCTTTTAAAGCTACATCTTGTAGTGTGTCAGTACATGGCATCTCACATGGAATGAAACACAAAGTGTCCCAAAGCATCTACAACCTCAGATAAGCCAAGATGAGCTGAAGTGTTGGGAAGTGAGTGCACAGAGTGAGCCTTGGGAGCACAAGGGAAGCTGATGGAAGTGGCTGTAGGTGGTGCTGTCGGCACAGAACTGCGGCCTCTCGGCTGCCGAGGGCTTCGCGACGCGGTACCCGCAGTCTCCTGGCAAAGGGCTGCTGGAGCTCTGCACATCAGCACACCTGGGGGCTCAAAACCAGAAGGCTGGAAAGAGGAAAGTTACCCCAGGGAAAACAGCAAGCAATTACAGCTCTTATACAGAAATTTTGGCCTGAATGCACACAGAGGGATTCACAGAACAGTGGTGCTTTAGTAGGGAGACCTAGGTAGCAAAAGATAATGATATTCCTACCGGCCACACTTGGATACGCATGGAACTAGGACAGGAATGGAGGACTTGATCCTAAAGCCAACCACATACTGTCACAGACAGGCTTACCTACTCCAGTCCTACGGGGGTAGTGGTGTGTATGTGGGAAGTTCCTTGCCTGTGTATGTGGGAACCTCCTGCGTAGGTGCTGTAAGGTTATAATGTAGCACTGAGCCTTTACCTACCCCCTGCCTGATTTCAGGCTTTTTTGTACTGCTCTCAGAAGAGTCCTCCATGAGCAGCTGACATTTATTCTCTCAGACTAGTGTCAGAGGACCCAACAGTAACTCATGGCCTGTGTCTGACAGTTAAGGACTTTTAGAATTAAAGCTGAAAGCCACCTCACTGGGGACAAGAATGACGTTGCTGTCAGTAGGGAGTGGGGACAGACTCCAGCACTAGCACACTTAGTACAGGCTCCAGGATATCTTAGATCATTTCTCCTGGGTCTTGGCCAGGGCAGGGCACCACTCAGCAACTAATTCCAAGATAGCAACAACAGCATGGAATCCACAGAGAGAGTGCACATCACTACGGGAGAGAAAGGAAGCCTCGGAGCCTCTCCAACCCTTGGAAGTCAGCCACGCTGCTTCTGAGCAACAGAGCTGTCCTGACCGCCAGCCAGAGGCACAAGTAACAGGATGGGCTGCCAAGTCACTACTGAGTAGTTCAGCTCTAAATTCTCAGCATACCAGTAGCAGTTTTCCCTATGGGCTGACAAAAAGTGGGTTTCCAGTAGGAAAATAATAGAGGTGATTTCACGTATATACTGTGGATTTCGGGCCAGGACTTGGGCTCAGAGTGTAATACTGCCCTTGGCCATGGGGTGAGAGGCAAGGGTAGAGAATCGGCCTGCATCGGCTGGGATAACCACCCATCAGCTACCTCCCCAGCTCAGACAGGAGCTCTTCACTTCCTCCAGTCACTCCGTTCCCTCTGGCCACGGCAAGGGCTGCTCAAGTGGGATTTGCTTAAAACCTCTTGCTGTAAAATAAATCCATTAAACTGAACTCTAAAAACAAACCTAGAAAGCCACCTCCCCAAACGCCAAACCTGATTCAATTATTGTAGTGAGAGGCAGTGGTAATGTTAGGAGGGGGGGGGGTGGCAAGGCAGATCTGGTTTCCTTTGATCTTGTCACAGATTTTAGTTTGAGGCCAGCCAAAGCCATTCTTCTCCCCTTCTCCTTAGTCCTGGGGCAGCAGAATGCTGCTGTTTCATTGATGACTCCCAAGGCCCTTTGAAACAGTGGGTTTTTTCTGTGTACTGCTTTTTTTTTTGTCTAATCGGTAAGAAGTTAACACTTCCTTAACATGTCTTTGTGTTCATCTAATCTCTGCTGTTTAACCTTTGACATCTCCCTTATTATCCATGTCTGCCACCTTTTCCAAATACCGACAGCAGTGACAACACAGAACGGTTTGAGCCCTGCGGTAACAAGCCGTGTACATTCCTCCCACTGCACCGGGAGAGCCATTTGCCCTTTGTAGCTGTTTTCACCGTGACTTGGAAAATAAACTGCAATTTGGGCAGAGGTAGCCAGAGAGGCCAAGCCTCACACACAGCCAGCTGAATCAAGAACCACCCCTCATGGCATGGTAGCAGCCACTGCCTGTTCCCGCTCTGCTCCAGGCAACTCAGTACCAGCTACAGGCCAATTCCTTGAAGAGGATTGCCCACAACAGTGCTGGAACAGACTAAGAATCCAGCCATGCCTCTGGGTGGGCACAGGACCACCAGCCAGTGTATTTGATGCAGCCCCAGAGAGAAGCAGTAGATGCAGGGCAAGCCATGCCACACACAGAAGATCTCAGGTAAACATAGACACAGATCTACAGGGTTCTGGGTCCAAAGTCTTAGGAAATCTCTTAGCTGGCAAAACCTCTCTGTCCTCTGCTTGGATGTGAGAGGTTATTGGAAGACTGGGATAGAACCCAGGGAAGGAACAACTAGGAGAGCTGTAAGTGCAGAGGAGCACCACAGCCACCATGGGAGCTGCATGGAGATGCTGCAGAGCAGAGGCTCAGGTGATTGTGGGCAGTTACACCTGGAGATCTGTGCCCAGGGGTATGCCTGAGTACCACCATGCCACCAAAGCAAGAAGTTACCTAGGAAGTAAAGCAAGAAGTTAAAAAGAGGGGTTTAGGAAGGATTGCAACACAAAATGGTACATCACTGAGGAAAGTAAGTCATTTGCTGAGGAAAGTAAGTCATATGGCACAAAAGCTTTGACAGCTATTTTGACAAAAGCTAAAGGAAGCTGCTACTTAGAAGGAATGAGAGGCCATGAGCAGGGAAAAAGACAAGGAACACCTTGTTAGGGCTGAGTAGTCTAACCATAATCTGGCACTACACATGAGGGCAAGCTGGAGGACCAAGCCTGCTGTCACACACCAAAGCTCTTCAGGACTTTGCCAGCTCTGATTTCCAGTTTGGAGGTTTGTTTTTAGTGTTCCTGCTAACCTGGGGGCACCGGCAGTCACACAACACGGCACAAGGGCCTCCTGCCAACCCTGAGAGGTCTATTGTCCTCATCTACACCTTGTAGAACAGCAGTCTGTGTCTCAGCACTGCTAGTGGGGGAACAGAAATCCCACCTTCCTTATTTCTGTCTCCTCTCTTATTTGTAGGTACTATAAAAAGTTCTCTATTCCTGATCTGGACCGATACCACCTTCCCTTGGATGCAGCTGCCCTGAGCTTCACCCATGCCAACAACACCCTGATCATCACGGTGAGGCTTTAGCCAAGCAGAACAGCACTTTGCCCTTGTCTTTATGTCCACAAAGAAGCTAAAATTCTTATATGTAGGGAAATAAGGCAGAGCAGGGAGATCTGCTGATGGTCACCCATGCGGCCCCTTCTCTGTCACACAGTCGGTGGGAGTTTCAGATTACACTGGGCATGCTGACACTAGCCAAGAGGTCCCAGGCTGCAGGAGGGGCCCTGCCTGCTGCTCAAGGTGACATGCAGGTGGAAGAGTGTCTGTCATGCCCTATTTTCCATGTATTCCCTCCATCAGGCTTGAGCAAGGCTCTACTCTCAGTGACAATAAGTTTCGCTTGTCTCAGAGCATAAGAGTCCAAGGACTGCTGCACTTTGAGGTCTTGCAGTCTTAAAAAAGAATAATAAAAAAATAATCACCTGCTTCTTTGTGTCAGAGAGGGAACACTTCCACACGTGGTGGAAGCAAGAGACTAGCAACATGGGCACACACTTCTTGTTGCAAGGAGCAGACAGATGCTTTTGTGCAACAGGTGCTTGTCCTACCCAGTGCAGAAGTCAGCTACACAGAGGGCACACCCTCCGTGGGAAACCTGGCAGCAGAGCTGGGCTGCATTTGCAGAGGAAACAGGCCAAGAGGAGCACCTTGAGTCCTCCTGAGCTTCTGTTTGCTACTGGCCAAACCTTGCAAAAAGCACCTGCATCCACTGCTAAGCTGCAGCTGGGTGAGGGACCTCTGAGGGGAAGAGAGGAACTGCAATTCTTACTTGTCTTTGCATAAAAAAAGAAAATCATATTTTATAGATAAAAAAACCACTTGTGAGCGTACAGTCAGCACAGCAAGGATCTGCTTGCCAGGATATTCCAGAGGGGTTGGTGGCGGTTAGGATTCCACATCTAACTGGAAAGTTTTACTTGTACTGTAAAAGACACTCCAGAACTTGGCAAATGTCTCTAGCTTGATGGCACAACTTCTCTAAATGGGCTTCAGAGGCAGCTGGTAATGGCAAAGCCTCCCTTGGCAGGAGGGCCCCTGCTGGGCCGGCAGCAACAGGCCCCAGTTGGTTTGCTTGGAGCAGAGGCTGAACAGGAGTTCAGGAGTGCTAAGGGCATTTCTCTCTGTCCTACAGTACCAGAAGCCGAAGGAGATCCTGGCTGCAGAAGAGCAGCTGCAGAAGGAGCTGAAGAAGATAAAGGCAGCTAACAGTGGAGATGGAGACTGTACAACTCAGTAGGCAGTCGCTGCTAAGAGGCTGAGGTGAGGGGCAGCTCTCTGGCACAGCTTCATGGTGTTTATTTTGCCTTATCTAATAAAAATGAGTTCTGTTGTTAATAGAGCGATTTGGAGGAATCTCTGTAAGCCCAGGAACATGGCAGGGCAGTTGACCTGTCTTCTGCCTGGCCTGCTGATTTATGCAGACATGGTTTGTGTTGGAAGGGACCTTAAAGATCATCTGGTTCTAACCCCGTCATGGGCAGAGACACCTTCCACTAGACCAGACTGCTCAAAGCCCCATCCAACCTGGCCTGGAACACTTGCAGAGATGGGAATAATCCTTCTATGAATTGTGGGAAGCTGTAGCATGCAAAGGAAGCACACGACATCCACAACCAGCAGCCCTGTCCCCACCCTCCATGAGCAACATGACACCTTGGGAATTTCCCCGTCTGCCATCACTGGTGAAGGCAGTAATGTCTGGAAAACAAGAACTCCCTCCTCACACCCATTAGTTGCCTGGGATGTGTTTGGAAGCAGCTCCCTCCTGTGCAGTTAGGCAGCTCCTCTGTGCAGTCAGAAGGATGCTCTTGTGACTTTGGCATCTCTGCAAACAGCATCAATGCTTAGACCTGAGTGGGCACAGCCTGTGAAACAGGGTAAAGAGGAAGACACATAGCTGCTTCCTTAGTGCCAGCCATCCATGACGTGACATGGCTGTGCAGAGCGCAGGAACCAACGTGCAGCTGCCTCCATTTGCATGGCACAGAGGGGGAAGCAGTGGCTGGGCCGCTGGCTGGCTCAGGAGCAGCAGCTGCCCACCCTTCTGTGAAGGTACAAACAAGGCCCATTGCAAACCTCACTGCACAGGGACAACCCCAGCAGTGCTGCTTTACCAACTCCTCTCCAACAGCCATCCTCCTACTTAGATTTCTGAATGTTGTTCCATCCCAGTTCATATGTGAACAGTTACTACCCAAACAAACCCTGCAAACCCTACCTTCAAGTGAGCTGCTCATGGGCTCCCAGCACCACCTGATGAGGCTACTTTCAAACCACGACAATTCCTTAGAGGCCAGGGCTCCAGCAAACATATTCCTCCAATTCTTGTGCATCACAAGGGAAGAGCAGCCTCTTGACAGTGGAAATGAACTAAGTTCTAACAAAGCACCATGCTGAGTGGCTCACCCTAGAAATGCTCCCAGTTTGTGATACAAACCTCTCCTTTACCTATCCAGGATACCCAAACTCAGAACCAAGTAGGGTTCCCGCACTTCCTTCCCGTAGGAGGGCCAGACCCCAGACACCACTGTATTCACTCGCAGCACATTATCCACATTCAATCAGACAGCACAGAGCACACTGAAAACTATGGTTGTTCAGAGACCCACATCAGGTTCAGAAGGATGACACAAAAAGGAGCCCATTTGGATGTGCCTACAGGATCCCAGTAAATCACATCCAGGTGTTTGTAACTGGTCTGGTTTGCTGCTTCATTATGCAGGCACCAAATGAGTCACAGATCCTACTTTTTGAATTCTTGTTTGAAAAAGTGACAGGAGATCCAAGCTCCCAGGAACCGCCTTCAGTGCAGCAGTGTCACAGGGTCTAGCCAGGGAGAGAGATCTATTAGACATGGAGACAGCATCTGAAAACAGGTCCAACCTCCCCCACCCAGCCAGGCCCCTGCAACCAACAGGTAACACCACAGCCCCTTCAGAAGTTGAAACAAAACATACCATCTCTTCTGTTTCCTTTCCGTTTTATTTAGCAAAACACGACCATTTCAGCCCTGCCAAGTGCACAGCCTGACCTGACGGCCAGCTTGGGGAGGCACACTGAAAGCAGGGCTGGCTCTGCCTTTTAGCTCAATTGTTGCTCTTGGGTGTGAAGGACAACACAAGCAGCTGGCAGGACAGCAAGTTAAGGAGAAAGGTGGTCCTCACTCCAGGCACCTTTCCCTTCCACCAAATCAGTCCACCCTACACACAGCCTAGTCTTGCTTCACATGCTTAGAGCTTGGCTGATCTCAACCTGACCAGCACATAGCTGATGGGGCATCCTGGCTCAACTTGCCCCTCAAATGATGTATCCACAGGAAAAAAAAGGAAATTAAAAAAAAAAAAAGAAAAGAAAAACAGGAACACAGTTAATAAAACAAACCCTGACTTGCACAAAATAAAAAGGGTAAAGGACAATGGGCCTATTATTTTCACTAACAGGCAGATGAGGTTGAGAAAGTTTGGCCCTTTGTGCACTCTTCATTGTAGCTTTCTGGCAGGAAAAAGTCCCTTCAGAAGCCTTGTGGGCCTTTCTCACCTCTCCTGCCCTGCAATTCCCTGAGCCAAGTGTCAGCTCTGCTGAGTTGGGGTCACCAGAAGCAGCTGTGGTGCCCTTCACGAGGCCGTGAAGTCCAGGACATGCAGGGCTGATGCCAGGGCAGCATACAGGTGGGTGGTACTGAAACGGAGGCAGTACACTGGGCTGCTGGTGGGTGAAGACAGGTGAAAGCTCTGCAAGAAAACCGGAGAATCAACCTTTCAGAAAAGCGGTCAGCCCAAAGACCCCAGCTGGTGTTACAGATCCAAAGGCTGAGATGTCTGAGCAAAGCAGGTTTTCCCTGCACATAGGTTATGTTTGCCATGGTGGACTAGTCCCAAGACAGCCCAGCAGTCCCTCTTTCTTTTTCCCACGAGGCATGAGCACTGGGCTGCCAGAGAACAGCTGAGAAGCTCTGGTGCTGCCCAGCCTCCCACCAGTGCTCACCTGCAGGCACCGAGTCTGCCGCTTATCCCAGAGGCGCACCACGCCGTAGTAGGAAGAGCCGCTGGCAATCATATGGTTCTTGTCACTCCTTATGCAGTACAGGGCACTGTCATGGGGCTCCTCCCACTCCTGGACGCACTTCCTGCAAGGGCAACACAAACCAGAGCACGGCTGAGCCTCCACTCCTCCATCCACTTTGCCTGAAGGAGCTAATTCAGTGAGAGCTGAGCCCCCAGACACTGCACAAGGAGGGTCCAGGAGCCTTGCGTGGGCCCCAGACGGCAGCACGGGAGGCTCACCTGGTGCTGGTCCGTATGTCCCAGTAGCGGATGTAGGTGTCGTACCCACAAGAAAGGAGAAGGGAGGGTGTTTCGTAGAACACATCCAGGACTCCAGCTCCATGGTGGAAGTCGGTCCCTAAACAGGTCAACAGCTGACCACTGCAATGAAACACATTAGGGGAAGAGTCATTCAGAAACACATTAGGGGAAGAGTCATTCAGAGCAAAAAGCCCTTCCGGTTCGGCTGGCCAGAGCAGAGATGGTGTCAGAGAAGTCTTCCAGATCTCATTTCTGTGATTTAACAGAATACAAAAGCCTGCACAGTTTTCCTCTCCCACCCCCAGCTTCTGCTACTGGTTGGGTCACTAACTATCATCAACGATGACCGGCAGGAGTCCCAGCTGAAAGAGGAAGAGCCAAGGTACAGGCACAGCTGACCCCCAGCAGAATGGAATCCTTTTCCCTGGGAGAAGTGACCAGTATTCTGAATTATGTGGCTCCCACTTGGGAGACAACTCCCACCTTAGTCCAGATAATCTGCAAGAGCCATCTACCTGTTCAATCCCATCCCATACTCTGTCCTTCAAAATACTGTCCACTGGGATATTTCCCTGGATCTTTGACACAGAGCAGAGATCCACAGGCAAATTAGACTCTCCTAACCCAGTCCGCCATGGCTGCTCTCCTCAACCCCCTCCAGCTACACCACATTCTGCAAACAACATTCTGGGGCTGAATGTGATAGGTCAAAAGCAACCACCCCAAGGTTGCTCTGGAGATGACCTTCCAAAGGCTAGTTTGGGGTTTTTTTGACCCTTTCTTCCTTTTTAATTCCTTGCTTGCAGTGAAAGAGCAAAAGCAAGATCTCCATGAAGCTCTGTGCTGGGTGCTTTGTGGTGGTATGACTTGCTGCTTGTTCATGTGCAGAACCAGCAGCTCACCAGGTCCCACCCTGCCAGACTTCAAGCAGAAGCTTGAGCCCCTTCCCTGGGTCACATAGAATTGCATCAGGTACATGGCACAGCCCATCCCAGTATCACTCCACCCGCTGCAGCAGCCAGTGACATCCAGTCTGTCTCCATGACAGACTCTCGGGAATGGAGTGGACAATCTGCCTAGCTGCTTGAAATGGCCACCTATTGCAAACCCTCCTTTTCTTCCTTCTCCTTCTCCTCACACCCTCTACATCAAAAATGCTGGACACAATAAAACTTGAAGCACCCGCTTTTCAAACTCTGCTGCATGGCCACCCCTCTCCAACACCCTCTTGGTTCTCAGGACAATGAAGCAGTCCTGAAAGCCAACAGCACGGATCCCGCAGTGGGGTCACTCCCAGCATCTCCCTCCATTATTTCGTTACATTCTGCTCCTTGATCCAGCATCACACAGCTCTGAGGCACATCGCCAAATGCCTTAATTCTGTCTGTAATCTGGGCTAAAGCCCTCGTCGGGGGATAAAGACCACACAAAAGGAGAAATAGAGTCCTGGGAGATGTTAAAACAAGTAAACACCTTTGTGTCAGGAGAGAGAAATCGCTGATAAAGCAGATTAGTGCCTCGAGCCCTGGTGTCCCCAGATCAGAAGGCGAGCCCTGGCCGATCTTTGCAGCCAGCACGCTTCTATGATCACAGAGCTGGCGGCATGCTGGGGCCAGCCTGTTTCCCCACAGTCACTCTCCAAAGAGCAGATTATGTAGAATAACAATTTCTTTGTGGCTGTGTAATTCCCTCCGTGACCGTGGCTGTGGGCAGCTACATTGGCCCTTGATGCCAGGGCCCTAGCAACCATTTAGAGAGGCCAACCAGCCCTAGCAATGGCCCCCCCATGCAAACCTCTCGGACAAGCTTTAACATCAAGTGCATGAATTAATCCCCCCCAACACGAATCCAGGGGTGCTGGCTTATTGGACTTTGTGTTTCTCCAGGCAAGGGATCGAGAGGATTCCAGGCTTCAGCCCTTTGCAACCTTCTCACAATACATTAACCCTTGGAAGGTTACTTGTAAACCAATCCAGCGGCAACTCTGCACCTGTCTGTGGGTTGAGAGGTTGAAGCACTCATGGTTTGAGCACCATGAGCAAGAGCAATGGGGTTTAGTTGGCACAGATGGGTCCTCAGATCCACCGTGGAGTGAAAAATGGATGGGCATGAGTGCTCTGGCACTTCTCTGCCCTTCCAAGCACACAGATACCTCCATCTGCCATTCTGCAAAGCCAGCAGGACAAACGGACATGCACACCTTCTCAAGGCTTCTGCAAAGCCTTCTGCAAAGCCTACAAGTTGTATGTGTGGCCCAGAGTTGTAAGACATACAACAGAGGTATGAGGAGGAGTCACCTGCTCTCCCAGACAAGAATCCTTGGACTACCTGTGAGATGAGTAAGGGGCCAGACTGCCCAACTGCCAGAGTCCTCTGCCAGTTGCTCAGGCAGGAGCAAGGAGTTACTCCCAAGAGATGAGCTACCCCAGCAAGCCCTAGGCAGCACCAGCAGCTTGGACCCCGAGCACCACCCAGGTGCTTCGCTCCCAGTGTTTCTCCATGCCTTCACGTCTCACTGCAGCGGTACCCAAGCATTCCAACAATCACACCGTTTTCCTCCCTCCACTTCCCTTTCCATCCCAGGCAACAAAAATGAAAGAAAAGGCAACAAAAAAAGGGAGGAGAAAGAAAAGGATTAGCTTTTCTCTGTAGGCATAAAATGAGCACAGATACTTGCAAGTTACTGCAGCAAAGTAAACCCTGCTTTGCTGGTTTGTTAATCAGTCCAGTTCTCCTGTCCCAAGAACGTTCTCTCAGGTGGGAGGTGCAACCCCAGGATACAGGAGCAGCTCTTTGGCAATTTACAGAGGCAACGTGGTAGTTGCTACAGTGAAGCACTTACATCTGGCACCAGGGGAAAGTTTACTGTGCTCTACACTGGGCACACAAACCAAAACACCTATGTGTTCTGGCATGGGCATACTTGAGGTGATAAAGACGCAGAACATGACTAGTATTTCCCTTTTTTCAGCAGATTAAGGTGTCTCTGGACCAGCGACCACCATGCCAGGCTAGCTCTATGTGCCTGCAGCATACACTACCATGCTGAGCCCATGCTGGGAAGAGAACTCTGCCACCACAACTCTTCCAGTCTTGGGATCACAAGTTAGTGCCCACAAATTGTCCACTCTTTGTTATCCCAAATACTCCCTGCCCTCAAACCCCACACCTGAACAGCTTCCCCTTTCTCAGGAGCAAAACCCACAGCTAATCCTTAATAACCCATAAAGGATCAACATAACCCATGAATGGGCAACAGAAAAGCAGCAGCTACACCAGCACATCACCAACGGTTTCTAACAACTTAGATGGACAGAAGATACCTTCTCCATGAGGGACAGAGAGAGATGGCGTATCTATCTTTGACCTTTTTCAGCAGCACCAGCCAAATACAGCAGGAAACAGCTGCCTTCTTTCCTTTGTGGTCCCTTTTTCACCTAAACACCTTTCAAATCCCAGGTGGGCTGATCCTCAGCACTTCAGAGGCCCTGTCCTTGTTATGGGTAATGAAGGTTAGTCAGGAAGTGTCTGTGAAGACCAAGTGAGACCAAACATGGAAGGTCCACACCATCTCCCTACCCTGCCATGGCCCTCCAGCTGGCAAGTAGCTCTTACACTCCTAGGTCTTCTTCAGGCAAGCCAGGTAGTTACCTGTGCAGATGGTTGGAGCTTTGCCTGTCTTTGCACTGAACAGCCTGGGCCAAGTAGTGCCTGCGTTCAGTCCCAGTGCTGGGTGGCACCACCAGAAATGACTCTGCACTAGCAGAGCTCTGTGAAGCAGAACCACAAATGTGATTCTGTGTGCAGGTTTTCTGCAAAGACCAGTCTAGAGAAAGAGCTCTCAATTTCAACACTTTAATCACAAACCACCTGGGCCAGTGCAGCACCTACAAACACACAGGTAGGCCTGCAGTGTTGAGGAATCTCATAATATTCCTAATTTCTCATGCTTCCTGTTAAGCATCTAGACAGACTGAATAATATTGGCAGTAATCCAGTACCAGCCCACAAGGAACAGAGCCAGAGCAAATCCAGCAGCCTATTTTATCTTTAGCACAGGGAAGCTGTGTTAGCACCAGGCTCTGGACTCCTTGGTGATAGAAAAAGATGTTTAAACAAAGTCCATGTGCCTGGTAAATGTATCCAACTGATGAGTCCAAAAATTAAAGGCATTTTGTTCAGACACTATAGAGAATCCTTTGATTCATCTCAATTAATTTCCAAGTTCTTCAAGACTTTTTAAAATTACTTTTAAAATAAGATATTTGTTCAGGATTTCTCCATTTCACTCTTTCATTTCTATGCTAGAAATCTAGCCATGAGCATAGCTCTCCTAATACCTCCAGAAGACAGGCAGCCTGGAAGCAAAGTGAAGGGAAGAAACAGGCTGGTTTCTTTAAGTTCTTGCTCTTCTTTTTAGAAACAGCTTCAAGTTCTATTACTTCTCACTCACTAATATGAAGACAAAATAAGATCAGTCATGACAGAGCCCAGGTGGTTACTTTCCAGATAACCCATGGGACGTTGCTTCACCAAGTTAAAGTTACATACAGCCTCCCAAGCCACTGCAACTACTTGTGTGCCCTTAAAAGCTCGGGATCTCCCTGAGATCTTTCTGATAGTCAGAGTCCAAAAGAAGTCTGCACCTTCCTCCCTGGACCCTGCCCATTTGCTGCAGGTCTTGTCCAGCTGTCTCCAGTACACAAGAACCACACTCCAAAAGCTGGGATGAAACAACGCTTTTCTTCCTACCCTCCATTTCTGGTGACCCCAATTCACTAGAATTGATATTATATAACTATGCAAACTCTAGGAAACTGCTGAATTCCGAACATATGTTGAAAACAGAGATGTGCAAAACTGAGGACAATTCATTTGCTCTGGAAACCTCATCTGTGAACTGTGATCATCCGTCAAAGAGGAGAATCCATTGCACATAAGCAGATGACTATTCAGAAATCAAACAGAGCTCTAAACCAATATTTCAGCCCCAATAACTATTTGAAACAAAACAGGTGAGAAGCATATACTTTAAAAAAAAAGGTGTAAAGAGCCCTGTTTAGTTCCAAACATTCGATCTGAGTATCAAACAGAGAAAGAAAAATCCATTTAAAAATAATTATCCCAAGTGCAGCATTTGCACAATTTCTGTCATCCAATTTGGAGAGTGCACCAAAACCAAAGGGAAGAGCTGAGCTGCTGTCTCTTCCAGATGCTTTGCAATAGCAGCTGAGGCACTGAGGGGATGCAAAAACTTATGCTAAGAAGGGAAAGGCTTGATCAAACAACATCTGTATTGTACATAGGGAGAAGCACAGACCCTTGACAAAGTTATTCTTCTATCCTACCCCAAAGTTGCCCTTGCATTTAGGCCAGGCTACTAATTCCTGCAGGGAGGTGTGGGATTGGCTTGGGGAATTTTGAAGGAGCACCTCTAAGTGAAATGGCTCAGAGATGGTGTTTCAAGTGATTTTCAGGGCAAATACCTCTCTCTGATTCCTCAGTGCAGCTGAAGGGACTCGAAGCAGTAGGGGGGAAAGACACCAACGACGGTCTGAGATTGTGTTGGGGGGAGAGACAGAAGAGGGAGTTTTGCCTTCTTTTCTTCTGCTTTCTCTGAATTGGCCCACACACGTTTTAAATGGTCCAATAAAAAGATACAATTTCTTTACCTTTCCAGCTCTGGGACCCTGTGAGTTTTTGTTGTTTGGGTTCCTGTAAGGTTAAGTTCAGAGGATAAACTGACACACTGGGCTATGGGAAAAAGCCAGTTTCTTCAAATAAAGCCACAACGGTGCAAAAGAGACCCTGCTGGGGCTTTTATTTGGGAAAACAAACAGAAATGGCACCAAGCCCTTCTGCTTTATGAACCAATTTAACTATAAAACCAATGTTCTCCCTCTCGGGGGTGAGGAGGGGAGAGAGACAGGACATGACAATAGTCCAAAACCTTGAGGGGGAAAAAAAAAAGAAGATAGGACAAAAAAGGTTGTCTATCCCCTTTTCTTTCTTGTCCATGGCTCCTTTTCTTAGCACACGTGTGTTCTTGTAAAAACGATTAGATTGCAATTTGTATAACATGGTGACCCCCAAATTCAGACATTTAACCCCTTTTCTCTGCAAAGAATGTCAAGAATGTCTTCTCTGTCTTTTTTTCCAACGGGAGGAGTAGGGGGGAATTCTCAAACTGTGATTTCTTGGAGGAACAGAAAAAGAGGGAGGAGAGGAAAAGAAGCAGGGAATTCTCAAAGCCTCTCGCCTTTCGCCCCACTTGTGTGGGAACAGGCGGCTGTATTGCTCCCTTTCTGGACAGAGCTCTGCAGGTCTCCTTTAGTGAGGAGACAAAAAAATGGAGAGTCCAAATCAAAACAAAGCCATCTGTTTAAATGAGCTACCACTAGCCAGTGACAGAGGGGGTTCCTCATTCACTCCTTCCCATTCTTCTGTCTTGCCTCTGTTGATTCTCTCTCAACCCAGGGAAAAATAAAGATTACTTTTGCTTTGGCTCAGAGGGATGAAACTGATTGATGCGCTTGGAGTGTCCAGCCCCCACCCATGCTCTCTGATTGCTCAGGGCCTTGTAAAGTTGTCATAAATACGCCCGAACAAGAGTTCAAAGGCTGCAGCATGCCCTGAACATGCACACATCCAAAGGGCAGGAGCTGGCCTCGTGGTCCTCTCTAGTGAGGCAGGGCCAAGACTGCCATGGGGAAGAAAGGATTTAGGATAAACACCTGTATGTTCCTCCTCTTACAGTGATTTTACATTTAGGTTAAGATGGACCAGAGCACTCTTAACAAAAGGAAGGCAGAAGACACCCAGCTTATATGAGAGAGTTCAGAAACACAGTGTCAAAAAATCCAAAACCCAACCAGAAATCAGTAAAGAACAACAAGGCTTTGAGAAGTTTTGAGAACACATGCATACCATGGGAAGACGTTGCACAGACAAGACTGAAGCTATCCATTATAGACAGGAGACAGAGTTCTGAACACAACAAAGTCTTCTAAAAGGGACAATCATCCAAGAAACCACCACTTAAGAGGCTCCCTGCACCAGCAAGCTTTCTCCAGAACAGGCTCAAGCTGGCCATAGGCCTGGTGTCCTGCTTCTGTTCAGCCAAGACAGAGATGCTGAGAAAGAAATGCAAATCTGAAAGGAATAGGGAGCCTCTTTCCCACAAAACCTGGAGGAGTTTCCTTGGCAAAAAAAGATACCTGGCGTATGAATCTATAGAAAAACAGGACCAGAAAGGGGTATTCCACATACACCACATGCTATTATTCTTCTGCTCCCCAAATCCTGTGAAACTGTTATCAGTGACAGGATAATATTTGCTATTGCTTGTCTCTCCTGTTATCAGACATATGCACCCACTTCTCTGTGACTGGATAAATCCAGTTTAAATGCCTGGGTGAAACAGACTCCCCACATTTCTTGGAGTCAGTTACCTTTCCTTTTGATCTAGCAACTCCAGTTCTGAATCCATGTGCTCCCTTCACTCAACAACTCCTCTGGTGATTAAATTAGAGGGTCTCAAACTTGTATAACCCTTGGAGCTCAAAGCTGTGGAGAGAATGCTCTTCTACAGAAATTATTTTAGAACACAATGCTAAGAAGTCTTGAGCCAAGCTTCTAGATTAAAAACTTCTATTGAAAACATTCAGCAAGACTTATAACCAAGAACTACACCTGCAGATTCTCATTTCACTCATCTACTTCCACACAATTAAAAAACTGGAGCACAACAGGAGACAAAGTCAAGAAGGACTGGATTTAAACAGGAAATCATCAGTAGTGATCAGCTGACCAGGGTGCTCAGTGCTATATGCTTCAACTCTCAAATTACACTTGCTGTTTAAGACTAGTACAGGGAGCCCAAATTTTAACTCAATGAGCTCTGAAGAGCCACCAAAATGGATGCAGATCAACATAAGTCAAAAGCTGAAAAGACAGCAACTAATTCTTGCCCCCTCCATGGCCCAGACAGATGTAACCTAGCAAGGGTCCCATGGAAACACACACTAGAGATCCATCAGCAGCACATTAGCAAACTTCAACCAGCTGCTTAGGATGGTAACACTCATGCTGGCTCTTGGAAAGAAAGAGCACAGGGCAATGCACCATAGGCAGAACACATTACTACCCTGCTCAGCAGCTGCCTGACTACCTGAGACTCCTCCCCAACCCTCTGCTGAGGGCACCAGCCATACACCTGAATCTCCCTTCTCCTCCACTCCCAAGTCACTCTCACGAATCCTCTACCTCCCACCTCCCCAAAATCTGCAGACATCAAAGGCACCTGCCTTGAACACCTGAAGAGCAGAGGGGCCTGACGGTCAAGAAATGCAACTCTGTATCTTCCCCTTCCATGCACGCTCTATTTTTTTTCTCCATCTCTTTGAAAAAGGTGGCAGAGATAAATGGAGAACAAAGAAACAAGAAAAAGCCACAGCTTTGGCCCACACCCTGCCTATTACTTAAGGGGGAAGGAACTCTTCCGAAAGAGGAGGAAAAAAATGTGCTCCGACACAATGGCTCAAAAGGCCAGGCAGCAAACCGGGCCACTTTGTACTGCTAACAAGGGAAACCTAATTACAGGAAGAGGGCAAAGAGGGACAGATAAAAGGGATACAAAATTTCAACATCTGTTGCCATAAAGGGATAAGAAGTGGGGAAACGCAAAGTGTCAGTTTGGTGTCAGTGACGGCATAAAGCCACTTTCAAAGGGCTCAGGAGCGGGAGAAAAACTGAACAAGAAATTAGAGGGTTCTTAAAAAAAAACCAACAAAAACCAGAAAACAAACAAACAAAATCCCCACTCTGCCAAAAATACCTTCAAAAGGGGGGAGGAGTTGGACAAAGACTGGATATTTAAAAGGTAGAGGATCTGGGTGGCTTGCAGGGCACAGCTAACTTTGGTTCAGTTTTCACAGCTCTCGTGCCCTGCAGCATGTCATGTCATGTCACAGGAAAGAACACTGCAGGATTTGTGCATTCAAAGTGTTTATAGCATGAAGACTACCATATCAGAGAGTTCACTGTCCATTTCAAGCATCAGGCTTTGCAGAATAGCTCCAAGAGTTGCTGTAAAGAGACCTCTGGAGTATAACATCTCATGGAAAAGCATCCTTGAGACGGGTATTTGTCACCTAACGACATGCAGACCACCCCAATAACATGGGAAGCAACAGTTCCCTGCAGGCAAATGACAAATGCCGGCCTTGGAGCTGTCAGTGGTGCATGACCCTCATCTTCCAAGGAGTTTAAACTCCCAAAGGCAATAGAAAGAAGAAGAAAGAGGAGAAGGATCTGAATAAAGTTTCCTTTTCTCTTGCTTGCCATTAAGTGGCTGTTCTGTTGAGCCACACACACTGGCAAACAAGACAGGATGGTCTGAACAGAGAAAGGCAAAACTGAGCAGAGGAACCTGATCTGCAAGAGGGGCAGCTGCCATCATATCCCTCACTGAAGGAGGGACAAGGGAACTTGGAAGAGGACAAGGAGTCAGCAAGGGCTGATACCTGATGCAAGGACACAGGTTAGTATCCTGTGGCCCATACTGCTCACCGTTCTCCTTGCAGGCCTCTGATCACCAAACTTACTCACAGCTGCCTTCCACACACACACCTTGATCCAGAGCAGGAATAACTGCACAGCAACTTCCCCACATCTAAAAGCCATCAGATGGCACAATGTAGAATGTGTAGGGTGAGAGATGTCCTCCAGAAGTGCAGCTAGCCAGCTTCAAAAGCATAAGAAAAAAAACCTAAATCCTCCTTCATTACAGGAGACAGGGCCAGGTGTAGCAGCAGCTGGAATTTCAGCCATCAGAGACAGTGTCTTGGCATTATGCAGTCATTCCCCTGCTTTAGACTCCCTTGACAATTGCTTGTTGCTGCCTGTTGTGGCTTTGATCCAATGCCATCGTCTCAGCAGAGTCAGAAATGAAAGACATTTGTGAGGGTGGGATGCAGCAAGAGGCGTTTCCTTTCCCCACTAAAAATTTCCTCTACACCAAAACCAACCAAGGCCTTTTCAAAGCACAGGACATATTTACAGGTGAAGATATTATTCCCTTCCTCTTGGAGGGATGAGAATGGCTGCCCCAGGGTCATGGAACAGCGAAGGTCATAAATACGAAACATACCATGACCAACAGCTACAAGCACCAGCCAAGGACTTATCTGGCCTGGAACTAAGATGATCAGTACACAAAAGGTTATTTAAGCTTTAAATCCTTTTGTAGCATGTTCCAGCTCTCAGCTGTTGGGTAAAAAGACCACCTACCCCAACAGAAGAGAATGGCACAGAAACTGCTGTACTGTTAGTTACTCAGCCCCCGATGCAAAGAAAACTCCTCTAACTGAACTAACTGATCCTGGACAGCACTGAACACCTCAGTGGTGCTAAGGATCCTGCGGTTTTCAAGAGCACACCTTACACATCATTCTACCCTGCCTAATTTTTTTTGATGGAAGTTATCTGGACTCTGTTCTCAGAGATAATATCCTTGCCATGTTCAGCCTCTGCAGGTCAGCCTCTGGGCCTTTTTGTGGCCACAAGAAAAGGGTAAGCAGCAAACTCAGAGGCCCTGGCTCTGTCTGCCAGATGTTATCACGACACATTGAGCACAGGAGGAGTTTTCAAGTCCTGGATGGCTCTAAGATTTTCAGTTTTCATGCCACACTCTCACTCCTGGAATCTGACCAGGGAAACAGCATTCAAAAGCCTCAAAGGAAGAGACAGCATTCCCTACAAGATCATTCCTGGCAATCACTGGAGTCTTTGAAGATGGATCCAAAGCTCTGCTGGGAAGATGAACAGTTTATGGACAGTCAAGACCTGGAAGGATAGCTCTGTACTCCTTTTCTATGAATGATGACATCAAGCTTCACATGCTGGAGTCCCAGCCATGCTTCCTACTCAGCCTCCTATCCTGCACATGCTGACGAGTCCACCAGCTCACACACAGGTCCCTGGAGAGGAAAAGACCCAGTGGCATGGTGCATTCCAGCTGTGACAGGTGAAGAGGGAAGAATAAGTTTGACACTCTAGCCATTTCAACAGAGGCCCAGTGGCCTAGGTTGCCTTGGCTTTTTTATTTGCCTGTCACTCAGGCTTTTACGTTATTGAAAGATCAAACTCCGCTGTGCTTGTTCATTACCTTAATCCTATTTTCTACACAGCTTTATTATCTCTTCAGGCTTCCTTGGGAAAGGCTGTCAGAAAGGCTGGGGCAGGGGGGAGAGGGTTGCCCATCTCCTCACCCCTGTCAGATGCCTCTATTCAAGAACAGCCAGAAGACTTGATGGGCAGGGGTATCACAGCACAGCCTGCATCCTTCTGGGGTACTCCAGAGGCAACACTGGATGGGTCACTAAGAAACATGCACCATAGCTAAATGCACTGGTGCTCTTTCCTGCTCCAGCTTACCCTTTGTAGGATGCATTGTCACAAAGTATTTTTGTTACTTCAGAGAAAAAACAGCTGGTTTAAATTTGTATTTGATACAGTTGACTTAAACAATCTAAACTATTTAAACTATAGATTAGAAGACAATTGGTCTCAGACCTGCCCTGTGTCCGCATCAATGCTCCTGCACCCCCTTTCCCCAAATACAGCTCTACAGACATCCCTCAGGCCCCTTCTGCCATTGCTCACTTCAATCCTGACAGCACTCCTTTGGATTATCTGGGCCGTGCCACTCCTACCCAGAGCATACTGGTCCTGGAAGGCAGAGCTGCCCTTCCAATAATCCTGTGAAATATTTGCTATCTGTCCATCACTACACTAACACCCTCAGGCTGAGAGTTTCAAATTTGTCAGCAGTTGAGTCTCACATCAAGATTTGAGAACAACATTTCCCCAGTTGCTAAGGTCAGCACCTTCACCGAAAAGGAACTACTCAAAGACCCCAAATCAGAGGCCACAGCAATTAACCTCCTCAGTACTTATTAGGACAAAGAGAAGACAACGTGCCTAAGTCACTTCCATAGATAACCTGCTGCCACACCTCACCTCTCTTCGCTACTGGAATTGCCAGCCAGGACAAGGTGACTTCAGAGCCTGTGTTGCCTCTGGCTTCCCAGCACCACAGAGAAGTGGCTGAATGGGAGGATAAGGATCACCTTCCTCACCTCCTCTGGCTGAGGCTGAGGCATCAACAGAGACAGATGAAAAGGAAGGTGTAACGGGTAAATTTTGACTGTATACAGGTAATGGGAAGAAACCAGGATGGCTGTGCCATCAACTGGAAAAGCTGAGAAGAAAAGCCAAGTTACTGAACCAGAATCACCCCCCACATATGCCTTTCCACACCAGTTTGCTTTGTTCCCCACTCCGTAACACATCTCATCTTCAATCATCCCTTGCCTATATTGAAAAAAGAAATGATACCATTTTGCAGCATTTCCAATATTGCATTGTTACTCACTTTTCAAGTCCCTCCCTGTAATCTGGAAGCTCACTCACCTCTCAAGGTCCCAGATTCTCAGAGGTGAGGTATGTCCACAGCAGGCTGTCCCCGTCACAAATGAGCTGTTCAAAAAAAAAAAAAAGAAGCAAACAAAAACCACTTACTAATCCTCATGTTCTGAACAAAGTGCATGAGCAAGACAGAGAAAACAGGTTACAAGACAGACTTTAAATTCTGGTTCAAGATGATTTCAGCATATCCCACCACATTTCACAAGAGACAGGCAGCAGCAAAGGGAGAGCTGCCACAGGACTCTCAGTAGGTGAGCTTCCCAGATGCAGCAGGTCACAACTGCAGAGAACTGGCAGGACATAAAACATGTATTTGTAAACACAAAGGGAAAACCTAAACAGGAATGGCCGTAAACAACATTTTCAAATGAGTCGGTAGAGTACTCAGCATGATTCATACACAGTCAATGCTGTAAGCTGCAGAAAGACCCCATGGAAAATTTACTGTTATTTCCTACTTCATGTCTCACTTCTGTTTGTTGGCAACTTCTGAGCACAATCATGAACTGGCTGCAGCATCACAGGCCTAAAGAATCACAGAATAGAGTCTCTGGTCCAGCCTGCTCAAAGTAGGGCCAATTTCAAAGCTGGATCAGGTTGCCCTCCCCAGTGCTCAGGAACTCTCTGTTAGAGGCAGCACAGCTCTTCTGCAGCAAGATTTGGCTCAGTTTACACCCTCCAGCAGGGTCCATTCCAAAGTCCTCTTGGCAATGCTGTCCCTGCTGCACATGCTGGCTCCAGAGGTCACCTGACAGCCACTGGCCTCATACTAGTTCCTAAGACAGAACAAATCCTTCAAATCAAGCATCAGGAACATGGGTGCTGTGGCTCTCCAAACCACACTGCTTGTTTCGTGCCAACTTCCTATCCTCAGTCCAAATAAGAGGAAGCAGCTCATAAAAGGATTTCTAAGTAAGTTATAAATGACCTCTCACAAAGCCATATTTATTGCAGCTACAGAGAACAAAATGCCAAAACTATGTTTAAGTCAATGCAACAAGGATAGCATGAATGCAGGAAATGGAACCTGCTTTAAATAAAAGCCATCTCTACGCTTTGCCTAAACAACTTTTGCAGTATGACACAGGGCTGGCAGCTGAAAGATGAAAGCAAAATAAGAAAACAATGTCATGTCTGTAAAAATAGCAGTTAGAGTACTTTTTAAACATTTCTTTGATCCTCTACAGCATTCTTCCTTTGGAAGTCAAGGTGTCTCCAAGCCTCTACTGCACCAGGAATGGATTCTTGCAGCATCCTTGACTTCTGTGAGAAGTGCTACTGCTGCTGTAAGAAGGCACTCAGCAGTCAAGTGCTAAACACAGGATCAATTCAACCAAAGCCAGAGAAGGGCCAGATGGAAGCAAGGCCAGAACTCAGGACTCCTCCTATCTCTGTGGTTTAGCCAAGCAGCTGGTTTCTCCAAACCACAAGACCAAAAGCAGCACTGACAAAACACTCTGCAAAAGAGGCAAGCAGGTAACATCAAACCATTTCAAAGAGCTACATGAATTTAGGAAGGGCTTCAGCTACAAAGGCTCTCTTTTGCGCTGACTCTATCCTTCCACCCAAACTCACACACCTGGAGGTGTCCACAAGTCCTGCGACCCTTAGCTGCCCTTTAGGCTAGAAAAGGCCTGCAGGACTAGAGCTATTCAAAGTGTCTCCAAACAGGATGTCTTACATGCAAAATTCTAGGTTCATTGGCAGTGCACATGCAATCAGCCAAAGCAGCTGTAGCACTGGGCTGTCCCCACAGGTGCTGCAGGGTGCAGACAATATTCTTCTCCATGTAAGTCCCTGACCAAAGCCTGAGAGTCTATGGAAAATCCAATTCCTGTTGCTGTGCAGCAGCCACCAGGATCCATTAAGAAAGTGTGCAGCATTTCATCTTTGGAAACAGGGTTTCTGCTCAATGCCTGCCTTCTATCCACCGTAGTGCAGGACAGAAGGGAACATTCCCCTTTTGCCAGTGTCTCCCATCTCAGAGGAAAATAAGCAAAAGACACCCACTTTGACAGCTTGTCGGTCAAACCCCATGTCTGGAAAGCAGGCTACAAAGGCTACAGGCTCTGGCTACAAAGCTAGGTGTTGGGTTCTGTCCCCCCTCCCCAGTCATAATGCATTAATAACTACTAAAGTCAATTACTGTGGTTAGAAACATAATAGCAGTCAGGGAGTCAATCAAGCAGGCAATTGGGTGCTTAAGACTTTTCTTTTGGGGGACAAACTGACTGTCCCAGCAGAGAACGCCCTCACGTGGGAGACAGACCCCTTTGTGCAGAAGGTATGCACAAGGCTTTGATGGTTGCCACAGGTCTAAATTACCATGGAGGCACACCAACAGGGAGAAAAAGGTGGGAGGAACAGCTAGGTCTAATCCTCCCTCATGCTGTCAGTTCTGGACTTCAGCTTTCCCTCCTTGGTCCTTACCCCTCACCCCTCAGAGGGGAAAAAAAAAAAAAAAAAAAAAAAAAAAAAGAGAGAGAGAGAAAAGCATTAGATAAAGAGATTTTGCTCCAGCATCAAATACAGGCCTCAGGGCCACAAACAAGTCTCTTCTGGGTAAAGCTGACTCCATTCAGACAACAGGAATTTTGTCTCATACTTCAGCGGGATCAGGTTTGCAGGCCTTATCTTTAACAGCCTGAGCCCATTAGCAAGCAAAGATAAGACTTCTCCCACAAGAGCAGGCCACCTTCACTGCAGCATGAAAATGCAGCATTCACAAGACAACATGCACAAGAAGTGGTGCCAATGAGAAATTCTCAAAGCCTGAGAGCGAACTGACCTTAAAGTCTGGATTGCAGGGCTTGATACAGGGCCCCTCACCTTGAGTCTGATCTGCAGGCATACACCTTGAAGCCTCGAGTGTCTCATAACTGGGAACCTCTCAGAGGTGACAGTTTTACTTCAGGCAAAAGGGCAACACAAGTCAGCTTTCATAGGCCTAAAACAACATGCATATTGGAGGTAAGCATGTAAAGCTTGGCTCCAAAACTTCTGGAACTTCATTCAGCAGAGCTGAAGCGTTCTATCAGGCTTGCTCCTTTCAGTCTATCTTCAACAAAACTCTTCTGTGTTAGAAAGCACAGAGCACACACAAGAAAACCCTCCAACTTGGAGAAGTGCAGCTTTTTCACAACTGTCGTTGCCAGCTGCCCAAGAGAAACAATTCAAGCTGAGTTGCTAGCTTAGACAGTGTAATTTATTTTGCCCACGCTGCTTTCTACAGGAGAGACTAGATTGGGAAAAGGGGAGTACAGGATACCCTAAACATATTAATGCAGGCATGACTCATCTACCTGAAGTACATACAACACTACTTATGTACACTGACACTGATCAGATGCATCTACATCCACCATAAAAACTGCTACGGCCAATCTCCAGATGGCCTCGGAGATGTAAAGCCCATTCCCCACTCATCTTTCCTGTCTCCTTTGAAAGGTGCTGGCTATCATGGCTACAAGCTCCCTCTAATATGCCCTTCTAAGGGGAAAAAAGCACCATTGCACAGCTTCCATAACAGGGCATGTTGTCTTCACAGGGATCCCCTAGGAACTAAAACCAAGCCAATAACCAAACCAGGAAGTCAAGAATTTTGCACAGCATTGAGACACACATACTTCATAAACAGCGTATTTTTGTTGTCCAACATAAGGAATTTTCCAACTCATCTGATACTTTGATGTCCTCTTTCTTATTTGAAGCTCCCTACTGACAGAGAGGAGAGAAATAAACAAGAGGGGAAAAAACCCCAACAAAACAACCGAGAGCCTGCTTCTCCAGAAGCCAGACCTTTTCTATGTTGCAGAAGAGAGATTTCATTAGACATCATCCCCCCACAATAGAAGCTGGGCCAGGAAATGAAAGAGAACACATATCCTGGCAGTGCTGTTGGAAGAAACACAAGAACTCTACATCTGACTGACTTGTGGTTGTTGAAGATCCCATGGCATTTCTGGCAACAGCAGTAGTGCTCTGGCTACAGTCCAGCTGCAATAATCCCATGGCTGCTCCCAAGGTGCCAAGTACAGTTTGACTCCTGTAGCATCCCTCTTTACCCCATCCTCGACAGACCACTGCCAGATGTGAACAAACCAGAGGGACAGAGGTAGATGCCTATCAGTCCTTTTGGAAAGATGCCTTCCCCACACACACCTTCCCCACACACACCTTCCCCACTATCAACCCAGCCTCCAGAGTGGGCCCTGCCTGTGCTGGGAATCCTGCAATGCACAGTCATTGAAGGGACCTGGGTAAAACAGGTCCTTTCCCACCTCTTCTCACTACACCTCCTCCGTGCCCTAGGCTTGTGCCCTTCCCCTGTACTGTAAACAGATTGCTTCTCTAGTCCTATTCTGCTCTTTGGGGATTTCAAATCCAGAATCTGCTTGACACGTGCAAGAGTCTGTGCCTTCCTCCTGGCGCGCTCCCCCGCCCGCTGGAATTGGACATCGTTGTTCCATTTTGGAAACTATTATATATGGAGACTCACTGGACTGGGAAACAAAGAAGTTATTACTTGACAGAGCCCTGCAGCTGGGAATGTGGAAGGTGGGGGGAGAGAAGGGGGAGAACCAAGGGAGACAGGATGGGGGGGTTGGTAGCAGTGTTATGAAAGCAATCAACAGAAAGGACAGCTCAAAGATGGGAAACATCTATTTTTAAAAGTCTCAAGTGAAATGAGAAAAGGAGGAGAAGAGAAAGCAAGTCCAAAAGGGAGATAGGAGAAGAGAGAGAGCAGTTGGTGCTGACGGTGCTGCGGGTTAAACACACGGGTCTGTGGGTTTGTGTAGCCTTTGATTCAGCACTGACACGCTTTGGCAAGGGAGGCCACCGGAGCTGTCAAATCCTTCACCAACGTGCCCATCAATTGTATTCAGCTCTCCCCGACCCGCACTGGCATTTTAATTACTGTTGGGTAAACTAATTTGTACAAATGAAGGCAACTCTGCCTAATAGAATATGCAAGCTCTCTGACCTCTGACAGGCGATGACACAAGATACAAAGGAGGCAGAGGAAGGCTTTTTATCAGAGCCTTATTACTCTCTATTACTCCAATTAGTTAAGCTCCAGTGCTCCTAATTGGGGGAAAAAATTGCAATTAAATCAATTTTTGACGGGCTGAAAGTGGGTTACCGAACCGCCCTGCCTGTGAAACACTGATATTATAGCAGCAAAGGTCAAAGTCTTTGTCGGCACCTGTGGGGCCCCCACCTCCCCTCTCCAAGCCCCTCTGTGCCCCCCCCCAACACACACACGCAGCTCACTAAGGCGAATCATTAGAACATGTCATGTCTTATCGCAGCCGCCACCATCCCGCCAACCTCATCAGTTGACATCATTATGGAAGGTAACTCCTCCAGCATGAATACAGTGCTAAGGTCACACAAACTTGATGGAGCCCCTGCTGAAGAGCAGATGCAACAGTAACAACATTGTGAAGAGGAGAGGAGGGGGTCGGAAACCAAGCACAGGGAGTTTTGCCACCTCCAGCATGAAACTTCTCCAACAGACCAGATACACACAAAGGGAGAGAGACAGAGAGCACAGGGACGCAAGTGCTCCTTCCCTGGGGGCATTTAATTTACCAGGGTGGGAAAAAAAAACCAGCACAGCATCAGTTAGGCATTTTCTTCATGAGAACGCAGGCACTACAAACATGCAAGAAATACCACCTGCCTTAGATGCAGGCAATGCTGGACAAACCCAGGACCGGGTGGTTATGCAGGGCTGGTGTTGCCCCCTTCACTGCCCCAGACCAGTTCCTTTAGCCATACTTTGTACTTCTCACAGGATGACCAGAGAATTGAACCAAGCATCTTCAGTATCTCAGAAGCCAAGACAGCTGGGTTATATGTTAACATTCTGTAACCACAAATGCAACAAAAATCAGCAGGTAAGACAGTTGCACCTGAAGCTCACCTGAGCAAGCAGAAGAACCGCACTGCAGCACAGCCTTACCTTTGTTGAATAACCTTGCCAAAAAGACCCAGCAGCTGAAGACAACCAACCAGGCTTGTTCCAGAAACAGACTGGAAAGTTCTGGCAGGTTTGCTGCTACTTCTTTGAGCTCATGTGCATGCTACAGCTTCCCCCAAGGCACCAGTCAACTCAGTTGAATTGTGCTCCTGATATACATCATAAATGCCACACAGAGAAGGTACAGAAGAACTCTGCCACACCCCACCATGGACTCAGCACAGAGAGAAAGCAAAGTGCATAGAGAAGACCATGAACCCTGCAACACTGACAACCACTACTGCTCCAAGAGGAAATGCTGTGCTCCTGCAAGGAGCACCAGTGACATGCATGAACAGATGGACTAATAATTCATTCACATGCCACCTCAAGTGGACCCCTAGAAAGTGGTCCCCAGAAAGAAGGCATTTACATTTTGTACTGAAGGGCACCGTAGAGATGCTGGGTTGAAACACGAAGTGACGTTTGAGGCAGACCTCCAGCTCATGAGATAGAAGAAACGCTCACGTCACTGCCTCCCAGGTCATTTACTGCATGCCTCATGGTAGAGGGAACATCAGCTCCACCTCTCCAGCCTTCCTCCTTGGCCTCTAACTTCATGCCTTCCTCCAGACTTCAGAGACACTCAAGCTGAAGAACAGAAAAAGCCTTTAATATCCCCAAAGGCCCAATTCCTGGCATGGAAGAGAGATCACCCCTACTCTAGCAAGCTGCTTAGCAGGTGTCCAAGCTAGACACATGAATCATGCCTTCACTGCTTTGCAGTTTCACCCCATACTCTGTGCCCAAGACACCTGCAACCTTGATCACTGTTCCTTCACCAGCCCTGCAGCAGGTAAGTTCTGTGAAAACAAGCCACCAGATACAGAACACAATCCTCATTTCTGGAGAGAAACTAGCTCAGTGACATCAAGACAAAGATTCCAGAGAGGACAAATACACGCATACTCTTCCCCACTACAGTATTGAACAGGAAAATGTCCTTCATTAGAAACTAGTGATTCAATCCACAAAACAGTCCCAATGTTCCTAGGGCTGTTCACATCTAGGTATCACCACCTTCCCCAATACTCCACATGACACACACTTTTAGGAAGAAGCAAATGTCCAGAAGAGGACCGCATTCAGATTAGCTCTATAAAAGCTGATTGAGGGTCCTGAGTGTTCCTGTACAAGAGGAATAATGGAACAGTGCTTCTGTCATTTTTCAGAACTTCAAACAGAATTGCTATTGTAGCTACACAAGTATTTCTACTGGGTTGACATAAGCCCTGCTCCTTTATTAAAGGAAAAGGCTTGATAACCTATTTTTAACAGTGTAAAATACATATTTACATGGTATATCCAACAATCTTTATCTTTCTTCACTCCCCAAACCTCTGGGCTTGCCAGGCATGGAGTAGTTGTTCATGACAGAGGTCTTTGTACAACTCCTTATCTCTCTTGAGACCAAATTTAAACCCCAAATGATGTTCAAGTTATTACTGTTATTACAGGATAAAAGAGACTCCTTAACCATAACAAAAATTTAATCCAGAACATAACACTGGCACTGATAGGAATAACCTGTACCAAAAATCAAAGCCCATGCCAAAACTGATTTGTCTGTGCACACCTACCAGGCCTTTCTGTGAGCAGAGCTCTCTTTGCAGTCAACCACTGGGGTTACATCTTAGAAGCTGAATGATGAACATGACTCAACTGAGAAATCACTTCTGAGCTAAAGTCTAGGCTGTGCAAGAGATATGGCTCTCTATTCCTACCACAGAGAGCCTTCTGTGGAGAAAGAGAAGAGGGGGGAAAAAAAGAAGAAAAAAGATGAAATCTAGGGACTTTCAGGTGAGTTTGAGACTAGGTGGTTAAACACCACTACAGTATGGTTATATCAGCTTATCAGTAACCAGAACAAAATCTCGAAGAACATTTTTAATGCTCAGAAGCTGTAACATTAGAAATTCAAAGAAAGTGGCTTATAAGGTTACATTTGTGTTTTGAGGAGTTAAAGGTTTATTTGGGTTTTTTGTTTCTTTTTCAAGTGCAGGTGAAATAACTGCAGCTGGTGTCTCAACTTCTTTACTCACACAGTGCGTTCTCCCTTCCAACGTAACTACAGAAATCTCAGCCATCTGTAGCAACTTCATGCTATGCTCTACTCTTGCTCGACTCCCCAGAGCAGCTTTTCAAACACCAATGGGCAAGACTCCTGAGAGGTATCCACCAGACAGAATGCTCTACCTCCAACTGCTGCACATGCCATCTGCATTACAGTACATGGGAGCTGCAAGGTAACTTCATAAAATCTCTATCCTGAACAAATTCCCTGGGTTTTTGGAACGAATTGAAAGGAAGGAACAGATGAAGCTGCTGACTGAGCAGCAGAAAAGCATGATCCCTGGATGAGATACATGCATGGTATTAGACACTGGACACCCTTTGCACCTACAGACTATCATGCACCTTGGGCAGATCTCTGAGGGCCTGCCATTCAGTTCTCACCAACCTGCACACTCACTTGAGCCTTCACACCCAGCACGTTTCCCCTCCCTCCTCAGCTCAGTGCCGTTATCCTTCCCCCTTGCCCCCATGGGGAAGGCACCCTGAGCCCGATCTTCACCCACTTCCCCAGATGCAACAGCTCCCTTGAGCTCAGTGCTCTGGGCCCACACACAGCCTTACATGAAGCTCTGAACTCCAGCCCTCACTTTCTCAAAGCCTGCCCAGGTGTAAAGCTCCAGCGATTCCTTTTTCTTTGCCATTTTCCCTCCCTCCTCCCTCTCCTCCTAGCCCCACCAACATTTTCAGGCCACACAGTGAGCCGGGAGGTTGGAGTACATGAGGACCATCGCAGCAGTCGTGCTGTTTCAGGCCCCCCCCAACTCAAGACAATTTCTAAGAGCCATTTCTTATCCTCCCCTCCGTGAAATTATTTCTGTTAATTGCCTGGTGGGAATCAGTTATAGGTGGGGGAGACTCTCCCCACACACCCACCCTGGCCCCTAATTGGCTTATTGAAGTTTTAACGGGGCTTTCACCTGGAGAAGCTGGTAATTATTCCCTTCATTCCCCTCTTGCTTGTACCTGTAGCTTCACACTTGGGGCCTGCCTGGCTCCACGGGGGGGACTTTGTTCCCTCTAACTACAGGCCCCACACAAATGGGCCCAGCAGCAGGACAACACAGCAAAGTGGTAATTTTCAGCCCGGCGTAATTAGCCAAGGTTCTTTCAGCCCAAACTGCTGAATGGGTAGAGGGCTGCTGGGGAGGGTGCGCCATGTGGGAATGGAGGAACGGGGGCTGCTCTCAACAGGCGGACAAAGACCTCTCGGGGGCTCCGATCTGGGGCAAGCAAGAGGAGGGGGTGGGAGTGGGACAGTCTGCCTGGCATAGCTGGGGCACAGTCAGCAATGGGACACACACTGAGGAAGTCAGCCCATGGCATCCTTCCCCCAGCCTGGGTAACAGGGCAGTGCAGGATGCCAAAAAAGCGGTAAAGGAGAAAAGAGATTCAGTGATGCACAATAGAAGCATGTGAAGGGGTGCGATGCATGACAGATTCTTGAAGGCCTGGTGTAGCCTATGCTCCCAGGACAGGATTTCTAGTCTAGTACCTTTGCACTGAGATTTAGAAAGGCAACAGACTCAGGGAGAATAAACTGGACAGTGCAGGTCCCAAATAGCATAGCAAAAACTGTGCCAAGGACAGAGTGAGAACTCCTATTGCTGAGAAAAATCACTGAAAAATAAGTCAACTCCTCCAGCATCTGCTCCAAAAGTCAGGCAACAACCATAACCAGGAGGACAGCAACAAAGGCTCAACGTTCTCTTTTTGCTGAGGCATCTCCCATCAGCAAACCAAAACTGTTTTTCATTGTGGGACCTCACTTGCTGTGTCTCCCTTTCTGCTACAAGACTTTTGTTTTGCAAAACTACCAAGAAACCTGCTGCATGTGGGTTCAAAAAACTTGGCCACCAGTGTATCGCTCCTATGTCAAATGAGACTGATGTCAGATATCCCACAAGCCTGAAACTGGCATCCTGTGTGTGGCACGCTTCCTCTGCTGATTCTCAGGACTTGTTAGCGTCTATGCTTCCTCTGAACTATCACCATTGTCTTCAGGATAGAAATGTTTGTTCTGACTGGTCAGGTCTTGTAGACAAGTTAAAGCTGCTCAGCTGAATTGATCATCACAGCTTCAATGCAATGGGGTCTGGGGGATTTTTTGTTTGTTTTTAAATGTTAAACTGTAGTTTTAAAAAACTCACCTCGTGTCTCTTATGATTGCAGTATCCTACTAGAAAGCAAGAATTGTCATAATTGAAAAGCTTGGTCCTGATTCTGCAATGAAGACCAGGTGGTAAGCAGGGAAGTGAAAAGATGCCACTACTTTTATCAAAACACAGGTACACTGGAGTGCTGAGCAAGCCCTAGGAGATGATGAAATTACAACAATCCTGACAACAAGGAAAGGAGATCCTCAGGGACTCCAATTGTAGGAAGGGAGCAGGCAGGCAGCACAACCCCCAGGGCACAGACTTGTAATTTCTGAGCTGCCTAAAATACAACTGTGACACAATGCTGCAGCAGGTTGCAAACTAGAGAAGCAAATTGCCTGATTAAACCAAATGATTTTGATTTCTTTTCAGTCCATATCTGTATCACATTTTACAAAAGGCTCTCACAGAAAGGATCATTTTTCAATTTCAATCCTATTTTTTTCAGCCTCACCCAAGCTGCCTTAAGTACTTGTCACAGAGATGAGTTCAGCCAGATACTGTGTGCCTTTGACCCATCAATGCTCAAGACTTTTCCTCAGAAGCAACTTTTCACACCTCTGGACAAAGTACGCTTGCTGTGAAATCCATGCCAGCATCTGAGAAGCAGACACCAAGAATGAACATAAGCAGACCCATGTAGACCAGGCCAACTTCAAGCCTGCACAGAGAAACAGAGTGAACATTACCTGCACCAGTGGGAAAAGAGATATAATGTCATCTGTGCTCATACTTTATCACAAACCTTAGTGGTCCAGGGCTTTTTCTTCTTATAACCCCATACCCTGCAAGAGGACATGTAGAATTGATTTAAGTAAATACTCCAGCTGTCACTGCTTTGGACAAAAGTCTAAATATTTGCTCATGTATAGACAATGCTTAAAGAATCACGATGCAAAAGAAGAAAATCTCTTCTATTTATAAAATATCTCCTTTCTATTTTTTAAGGTTCAGGACTGCCAAGACCAATCCCAATATTTTTTCAGATGTGACTGGCAAAGTTTTCAGTTAACAAGTATTGTTTTAAAAATGCATGTATATATATAGAATGACATTTTATATAAACTTTTCCATTAGAATCTATGACAGAAAATTACTTTTCAATAAGCAGCAATTCATGCATGCCAGTGAGGTCAGGGGGAGGGGAGAATCCTTTCAGGTCTGCCAGAACAACTAAAAATCAAGAATGTTTCAATTTAAAAGTAGAGATGGAAGGAATCTCTTTTCCTGGTGCCACAAGCCACAAATTATTTTTGTCTTTTTCCTTTTGCCATACAGACACACGTATACCAAATTCAAACTTCCATATTTAGGAGAATTTTGAAAAAAGTAATCAGGATGGTGAGGAAGAAGAGGATTTCTCAACAAACATATACTTTCCTTATCTTAGCACACAGGGCAGCAGTTCTTTCTCGACACCATGCAGGGGCAGGAGCTGTACTTGTTCAATGCTTTTAGGGGAAAGAAGCCAAATCACAAAAACAGAGTGCTTGGTCTTCCTCCTCTGCCCTGTGATATTCAAACAATTTACAAATTAAGTCTAAATGAGTTCTTCACCAGCGGAGAGGGAAATAATGCTCAGAGGGTTTTAAGAAGTCAAAGACCAGGAAAGGTGAAAGGGGAAAGGCATGTATATGCAGCACGTGCTACACACAGAAAGGGCCAGGACACTGAGGCATGGAGACACAGGTGCTCTGTGGAGGAGGGAAGCAAAGCCTCATCTGTGTTTAACTCAGCCATGAAATGACTCCTAGAGCTTTCCTGCTCTGATCATTCCATCCCTGACACGGACACGCTTGCAACAGCCTTAATCCACTTGCCCTTAAAGCGCTGGGCAGCTTCCACCTCCCCAGTTCTCCACTCTATGCAATATGATTTGCTTTAGGGTTTTCATGCTAAGTGTTTGGAGCATGTCAACTCTTCAGCCTTAAGCAACCAAGATCCTGAATAAAACCCCTCCTCCCCATCTGCAGGCTCAGGGCATGCTTGTTTGTGAGCAAGCACCAGAGTGAGAAATCAAACCTGCCAGTCAGGCCAGAAAGCCCCAGTCCTGTAAGAAAGGCACTTAAGGTTTCAGTAACAGACAACACACATCTAAGGCATAAAGATGTTTAGTGGCCACCTCCCACACAGATCCCAAACCACCTAAAAACTCGCTGGAAAAGTTTTGGAGAAGCCAGAGTTCAAACCATGCTGACATCAATAAGGCACAGTTTCACAGCACAGGTTATCACCTTCAGTATCTGTAATCAGGCTGGGCTGCAAAGCAGGCTAAGAATTATTACATTTCACAGATAACTGAGATAAGCCAGATGAAGATGGGAAAGGGATCAGGCAAAATAGATGGCATAGAGATAGGGAAAGGATAAGACAAGAAGGTGAGCAGTAATTTATTATGATGCTTTATGTCAGTATATCAGGGAAAAAATAACACATAAAATGGTATAAGAGGGAAAGGATTGTATTGGAAAGGACTCAGAAAAAGACTCTTCATGCACACATCTCAACTCTGCAATCAAACAGAGGATTCACTAACACACATTGTCCTTTGATGAGAAGAAATATCTGATAAAGGGATATTAACTACCACACTGCCTCCTGCCACTCAGTAAGCTGCTGTCTAGGTGAAGCAGGACAACCTGCTGGCAGTCAGTCCTCCAACACTTCAAGGAACAGAAGTCTGGAAGCTTTAAATGCCTAGGCAGCTTTGCGGATAGGAGTGTGAAACCACAGTTTCCTCCCTTCCTTTCCATGGCTTGCCCTATTTCCATGTGCTCTGAGAATTTAGGAAGTCAGATCCAAAAACACAGCTATTAAAAGAACAATTTCTACTTGGTAAGTCAAACACCCACACAAAGAAAGGCCAGAACCAAGCTCACTCACACGTCCTACACTGAAATGAGCACATTACTTGAGCATCAGTATTTGATTCTGTAGCCAGTTACAAGTGTCCCAGTCGAAACTGTCACTCATCTTTTATCATGTGAATACACAAGAACCAATTACGTGGCCATCAATTCATGCTGGGCTGCATCTCTGTGGACTCCAGTCAGAGGCTGCACTGGGAG
The DNA here is from genome assembly GCF_000738735.6 of Corvus cornix cornix. Taxonomy (NCBI): domain Eukaryota; kingdom Metazoa; phylum Chordata; class Aves; order Passeriformes; family Corvidae; genus Corvus; species Corvus cornix. The sequence goes on from NC_046336.1 coordinate 13,447,678, forward strand.
GAAGTGATGAGCTTACCACAGCTCAGGGATGCCTGAACTCCACTCCATATGAACTCCACTCCAAATAACAACTGGCCAGCAAGTACCTGCAAGTCGTGGCTTGCTACTGCTTCACACAAGGCCATCAATACTGGAGTTGGGGTGGCTTGGGAAAAATATTAAAACTTTAAACAGAGTGGAGGGTATCCAGAGAGAGAAATCATTCACTGTATAACCCTGTAAGACAATCAGGCAAAAGGTTTAACAATGGAACAACGTGTTTCTTCCTCAGGACACAACACTAAATTTGAAAGGAGCCTATGAAGCCCAGAACACTAACAGATTCAGAAAGAAGAGATGAGCTGCTCACAGAGCTGTCCTCTGCAAATATGAAAGAAACACTAGTCCAGATGAAAACTCTAGCCAGGGAAACCCTAACTTCTCCTCATTGGAAGCTGGGAAGGAACAGGCAGGAAAGTATCTTTTTGCTCTTGTTTCTTACCTTCTCCATAGACATTTACTGCTGACCACTGCTGAACACCAAATGCTGGGGTAGATGTGTGCTGGACTGGCACCATGGCCAGAAGAAGAAGAGAAATGCCCACATTTGTCAAGCCATGGCCCATCCAGCTCACCATTTTGTCTCCAGTGGTACCGGCAGATGCTGTTCAGGAAGAACATGTAAGCTTGGCAACCTTCTGTGGTCATTCGCTTTGCATCCACAATTGCTGTATTAAGGATTTTAAAGAGTGTATCCCCACCTAGTCCCCCATTATGAACCTGCTATCCATGAATTTACAATTCACAAAATTTACAATTTACAAAATCACTTTCAAAACTGCTGGCATCATCCACTTCTACAACCTTCTGAAGCACTAAGTTCACACTGTGTGAAGGAATACTATATCTTTTATTCACTTTAAAACAATCTCCTGGTAATTTCAAATGTCTCTGGTACTACTGTTGTAGGACTTGGCGAATAACAGTTCCACATTCGAGTTTACCCACCATCATCTTACTCTCCATATTTTTTTCAGGCTGGTTTTACAAGGAATAATGGAGGCAACCAAGTATCAGCACGTCATTAACTTCTGCAGAGCGTTTTACTTGGGGCCAAGTACGGGGGAAGACCACAAAAACACGATACAAACTAGTAATGCAGCCATTTCTTTGGCACAGAGGAGTGCTCCTCTGCTGTACCTCCTCTTCAAAACCTGTTGGTTCATTGCTCCTTCTGAGGCAGGTTAATTGCTCAATGTTTTGAGGCTTCAACCAGCCTCAGTCACTCCTAAAATTAGCAGGGAACAATATCACTGGCTCTACTGTGAGAGCTGAAGAGCCAGCACAGGTCTCAGGACCATGAGGGTCTCAGAAACCAGTTTGGGAAGCAGAGGACTCAGACACTGCACAGTGGCAACAGCACTGCTCACCTGCACTCAATACTACTAAAGTACCTCATATTTTCCACCATGTACTAGGAGCATGAAGTCCATGCTTTGCCAGGCTCCAAACTTATTTGAAGTGATCTGCACACCATCCATGTTCCCAGAGTGCTCTGAGACCATCAGAAGACAGATGTTAGAGAAACATTATTGCTTTTCTAATATCTGGAACAGACTCCCTTGCTTCTCCACTGTCAAAGAGGAGAAAATCCAGGGGAAGTATACAGAAAACAAGAACATGCTCTTGGCCAAGACAGCAAATCAGATGCAAGAGAGAAACTCTTCAATCAGACAGTCCTGCTCCATCCCCATCCCTCATTAAATCAGCCTGAACAGCCGAAGCAGGTCACTGAACAAAGCACAGGTTTGTAAAGCTCAACACAGCTGCACCAGGAGGAAGAGATCAAGCACAGCAATGGTAGCAGTTGCTGCTTGGCCCAGCTTAGTCTGCAACTGCTTCTGATGAGTTCACTTCTTTCAGGAGTGAGGAAGAGGTACACATACAGATTTCTTTTTCCCCTGAAAAAAACACAAGCTGTTGGGTTCCAGCTTGCAAGCCTCTCTTCAGCCCCCCACACTAATAAATCTTTGGGACTATAAATCACCTTGGTACAGGTCGCTCTTCTCAAAGGAAATGGGCTCTCTCTTGTCATTAGCTGCCTGTGTCTGCCAACCATAGCAGGGCCTCATTCAAGTCCTCTTTGATGGACGGTTAGACTTAAAGGAGTATGTGCCTCAGTCTCAGAGGAGAGAGAAAAAGAATTTACTAATTAGACAGGGCAATGCACATTAAAAGCTGGCTTTAATACCTGGTCCCAAATTAGCCCTGCACCTGCTAAGTGTCAGGATGCCTACAAAGCAGTAAGAGTACATCCCACATGTAGGCATGTGGGATGGTAAATGGAGCATCATGAACCCACAACACTTCTTTAGAGCAAGAAAGTGGTTGCAACAGTTGTGTTTCATGCAGTTGGGAGGGAAGGTAGAGAAGATCTGACAAATCCTAGATACTGAACCACAGAACACAATACAGGCAACAGTGCACAGAAAGAACAGACTTTCCACTCTGCCTTCCAGTCAGGGACAGTCTCATGCTGACCTGAAAAGAAACCAGAGGCAATGGAGCCAAGGAGAGAGTCAGAGCCACACAATTCTGTCCACGTTTCCAGTGTCCGATTCAACTCATAACAGATACTCAGGATGCCAGCAACCCAAGGAAACTGAAGCTTAGTTACAGGCAAGAGGCGCTCTGGCATGCTCCATTTGAAAGTGTATTAGCACTCAAGCCAGACGCACACATTGAGGAGAAATTCCCATTCTTCAGAGGAACTGGTTTCCCTTCAAGGATGACTATCTTCTCTTACTCACTTGCTCCTTCAAAGATGACTACCTGCTCTTACTCATTTGCTCTTCTCCAAACTCCAGCCTCTCTGGTCCTGTTCCCCTCTTGCCTTATTTTAAACAGTCTGCCAAGCATTTTTTGTGAGGACTGAAGTGACAAGGAGAATGTTGCGACAGGAGACATCATCATCCTGATGTATGCAGGACCTAATATGGGAGAAGCCCACCTCTGAGCCATGCTTTCATTTTTAACAGTATTTTCTGTAGGCCTGAAAATATTCCTGTGCACAGTGCTATGCTCTGTTTCAAAACGCCAAAATTCAGCAGCAAGTGATAAGTCAGAGATTTACATTTACGACCTCTGTAAATTCATACCATCTGCAACCTCATCCTGAGCACATGGATGACAGAGCTTGCCCAGGATGAAGGCAGTGCTGCTGTAAACATCTCCCACTCTGTCAGGAACCACCTTCTCTGCAGACAGAACCCTTCCTTCAGCAGTTTCCAACGATCCATACTGATATGCTCATACACTCCCTCTCCTGAGCTGGAACAGAAAAGTTTGTACCTGTAGATTGGCAGAGCAACATACATAGCATACCGCACACCTGAAGAAGGTATGCTTTTCTCTTCTTCTTCCTCCCCCTTCTCCTCTTCCCCCCAGCCTTTCCTGACAGCACTAACTGATATACGATCCAATCCATGCTTGGAAAAAAGAAACTGTCCCCCTCTACTTCTAACCAGGAAATGCTATGTAAAACCTTGTCCCTTGAATTGCCTCTTAAGTTACTCCTTGCATCCATTCATACATACAGATGCACATATAAAGCACATCCATGTCTGCCTGTTCCTCAAGTTGGCACAAGCTATTTGGATCACAAAGCTGTGCACAAGCCCCAAAACAGCCACCAGACACTCTGTGCTGGAAGTTGGCCATTGTCTTCCCAGGGATATATACAAATTTCTATTGGATACAACAGCACTAGTTAGAGGTAGAATCAGGCAAACATGCATTAAACAAGTGTTTTGCACAGCATGGACTTGATATGCAGTATAAAACAGGCTTGAATTGACTCCATTGACCATAATCAAAAACATATCTCTTTGCTTCAAACAAACTAGTGCATTTTGGATAGTCTAGAAATTTGATTCAGCAAGTACTTGAATAGAAAATTACCATCACCTGTAGCCTCCTGTATACTTTTTAGTTTCCTTCAGGAAAACTAGGAGTAGCAACTGCCTTCATTTGTACACAATCATCACTTTCTTGTCTTAATAAGCAAAGAACTAGTGCTTTACTATAATTCTTCCTCCTGCAGCAGTCTGAAACATTCACTCTGATAAATTCAGTACTTTTCACAGTTCTCTCCCAAATGTATTTTTTACTTCTAGAAAAACTGAGGGTAGGGGGGAATCCCCCAAAGAGGCCCAGTGCTTCCCTCCTTGGAATGAAACCCTGTGATGGAATGCCCTGCACTCCAATTAGGAAGAAATGCTAATTTTCTCCAGTTGAGCACCCCCTCTAGATGTATCTAATTTGTTTCACTGCTTTCATCTCTCCCCTCCATCACATTTTCATTTAAAGGTTATGATCTGTTTGTGCCCTCCATGCCGCGCCCTGACAAGACACCCCTATGAGAGGTTGCAGGGGCCATGTCGCCCTTCCTAACCCCCTTCCCAAACAAAAACCAAAGCTTTTTTCCCTCCACTGCCTCTTTAAGAAATGCAGAAAGATGAAGGGGAGGAGCAGAGAATTGGGAAGACAATAATTAAAAATAAGAAGTAAGCCCTCTTGCAAGTTGGGCTGTTGGTTGTTTCCAACAAAAGGTTAGAGACCTTTGCACCATGACCAACACCAGTATGACCAGTGCAGGCCAGCCAGGAGCAACAGCATTACAGAGCTTTGCTTCTTCTGCAGATGCATTTTAGGAACAGCTGCCATGCAAGAATACTCTTTTGCAAAAGGTTTTGAGATTCTAAATTGTTTAGCTCCTTGTAGGTCTGGGGAATACATATTCTCTCATCTCTCACAGGGAGAGTCTGGTCAGAAAGGACATGAAGAGTTGGCTCAGCTGAGGAGAAAGTCTCAATAAAGCTTTCCCACTTCTCTCTAAATGGCTTATGCCTTGTTCTGGGAGCCTGTGTTCTGCAAATTCCTTCAGGAGACCAGAGACTTCAGATGGGTAGTGTGGGCCTTGGAATAGCTCTTCATGGCATCCATAAATTTGTGCTGCCATGGTTGTGCCTGGGCAGACATGTAAATCCTCAGGGTAAAACCCATCTGGACAAGTTACCCACCCAGAAGAGCTGTGTATACACCACATAAGGAAAAGGCATCTAGATGACCTTGCTGGTGCCACACCACTTCCCACAGAAATTTCAAAGGGCTTTTTTACCAAAAGACTGTAACTGAAAAAAAAAAAATAAATAAATGCAGCCACCATCCTACCTCCAAGCAAAGCCTCTTTGCAGCCTGCCCCAATATTTTCAAATAAAACAGTATCCCTGGAGCTGAACCCATGGTCTTCCCTACATACAAACCCTGCTCCCAAGCCAAGCCATTCAGGACTTGTGTTCAGCCTCTCCCTTCTTTCACTTCCATTTTCTCCTTCAGTTCTTGTCTGTTAGAAAGGAAATCAATGATCTACACTCTCTAGACCAAGTTTCACCACACACCTGTTGTCAACATCCTATAAGTTGAAAGTGCCTGGAGAATGTCTTTGGAGGAAAGGCAGCTAAGTGGCCCCTGATTGAAAAGGATTGGAAACTGCTGGGTTCCACCAGTGGCACAGCCTGGAACAACTACCCTCGTGGAAAAAGGAGGAGAACAGCTGGACACGCTACCCAGACTGAGCATTGAGTTCTTGACAGTAAGATGAAGCTGGAAAAGTGCTGCAAGAGTGTTTTCTGTTATTAATAGGCACTTTGCTAATACTGCTCAAGATAGTCAGCTCCCTCTCAGTCATTTCCTGCTGCAGCCACTGAATCCCATTGGTCACAGCACTATATGCTCCATTACAAGCTATTTCCTCTCTACATTTGCAATGCCTCCAAAAGCTTTTGCAGAAACTCCTGATGATCTCCCTTCCTGCCCCCTCTGCAGACACAATTCCCTCATAATTTTACTTTCTGGGACCACAAATGGGGAGCGGGTAAGAGACACACAAAGATTTACTCTTCATAAATAGTAGCCTTGCCCCTTCCTCCCCCTCCAGGCCCCCTCTCTATCTGGTCCATGCAAACAAACCCTGAGTGGGAAAGAGTGTTCGGAAGAGGCCTGTGTCTGGGCCAGCTGCCTTTCATCCAGAAGATGCCTCTTCCCGTTGGAAAATACAAGCATTGTGTGAAAACATTTTAATATATTCATGCACATTCCTATAGCTTGCAGGAGCGAGTGGGTCTCAGCACCCTCCCCTCCCTGCCTTCCAAATGATTTTCATAGGCAACGATGCACTGGGAATACCACTTGTTTTCTCGAATGCCCGCGAGTATGTAAATTGTGGGAATATGCAGGCCAAGGGCTGTGGTTTTATTGTGCTGCAGAAAAGATTTTACTAATTACTTGCCTAAACTCCAAAGCAGTATGCCTGCTTTTCTACAAAGCGGGAGAGTGGGGAAGGTGGGGGTGGTGGGAAGAGGAGGAGGGGGACTGAAAAAAAAAAAGCAGGGGGGAAGAGAGAGTAAAGGGAAAGAGGGAGAAGGAAAAGGAGCACAAGGGATGCATTTCAAAGTTTCTCCAGCAATTGGATGGGGGGGAGCTGGGCCCAATGTGAAATCATAGAGGTCAAAGGTGGGTCTCCCTCCCTTGTGAGAAAGTGGTGAATCAGGACGGTTTATCAAACGATCATTTTCTTTTGAAACTGGGAGGCAGCGGCTGGGACAATTCTGCAGATGTGCTTGATGAGTTTGGGACAAAAATGGGCCGCCTCCTCCCCCCCTCCCCCCTTTAAGGTCTCCCATCAGGGGTTGCTTCTCCCTCCACTGCTTCCAGGACCCTCCCCTCCCTTCTTCAGTGGTCAGCTGAGACCCCCACCCACTGACCGCCTTTGTATTCCTGGCCTTTGGACACAGTGACAGGGCCCTTTATGAGACCCCAATCAAGACCCCCATGTCACAGGTACCTAGTAGAGATACCAGACCCTTTTCAAATGAGGAACAACAAGGAAAATATGCTGGCCCATTGTCCCAGCACGGCACCAAGGGAGATGAAAGGAACAGGCTGCTCCCTCTCCGCAGACTGCCTGCCAATCAACCCCAGTTATTAAGGTCACGATGTGGAAATTCTTTTGACCTACACCTAATCAAAGATGCACCAAGGACTTTTGAGACAACATGGGGGAAGGTGGGAGAGCAAGCATCCCCCTGCCTTCTCCACCCATAAATACAGTGGCGCTTCCACAGAGAATTAGTAGGAGTTACCCCAGCTAGTGCTGCAGCACACTTGCCCCAAGTACCACTAGGGCAGCCAAGCAGAGCTCCATGCTGGCATCCAGCCTCAGGAGAGCTTAAATTAAAAGCACTCCTCACTGAAAAGTTACAGACTGAGCAACACTGGAGGTGGCTCAGAAGCCATGATCGAGGACACTGTGTGACAATACTAAGCATCCTTCTTCCCATTCCTGAGATCTTCGGTTTGCGCAGGCTGTGGGTTTCACTAAGCACAGTCAGCACCATCCAACAGTGAGTCCTGAAGAAGAAAAACTCAGTGGATGTGAATCTCTGAGTCTCCAAAAGCTGAAGCACCTGGAAGAGTGGACAGATGCCAGCAGTGCAGAGCAGACATCCTGACTCCCCCTTGCATGATACTGGGTGAAGAAACCAAGATGATTTTGACGGTGGCAGTTTTTAGGACTACACAGAGAAGAGGTAGGACCCATGTGCACTGGCAGAACAATGAGATGGGCACAAGACAATTAGAGCATGGGTCAGATGGGATCAGAGAAGCACATCCCATCACACAGCTCCAGAGCACTTGGAATATGGACAAGCTCAACTGCCTCTGAAAGGTTGTTCTGCATCACTCACTGAGTCATCACTGTACACTCAGAACACAATACTTCAAGCTGACAAGTGACACAAGAAATGACAGACTACAGTCTGTGATAGTTCACACAAAAAGGAAAGAAAAAAATCCAAACTCTGTACCAGGAACATTATTCAGCACATATAGGATGCTTCTGCAAGTGTGTGACTTTAAATTAGGTCCTCCAGAAGAGCCACATGGTATAAGTCATGGCCACCACTTATGATCAGTCTTGAAGAAACAGAAATCTTTGGCACTCTTCTTTATGCACCATATCTACTGTCATTCAGAGAATATCATTCCTGATCCCATGCCAGCTTGCTGCTCTCATCCTGTTGGCATTCTTCAAAGCTCACCTAGATGAAGGTCATAGTGAAAGGAAAACAAATTTGGGGGGGTAGTAGAGTGAAGTCATGAAAAGTGTAACAGTCACAACCTGTAAGTTTCTTTATGCTAAACACTGCTCATGCATTGGCTCATTTTACTCTGTCTTTTAGCTAAAAGATACCAGTGCAGTGCTACTGGAGCCCCACAGTTCCTGTCAGAGAGCCTGCAGAGGGTAACAGCCTACCAGTGGTGACCAGCTGGGTAAGAGATTAGAAGTGGAAGATTCCAAAAGAGCTCTGGGACAAAGACCCATGTCTTTACACAAATCCTACTACATTGCTTCTCCACTGCAAGTCATTGACATTCCTAAAACTGTCCCTTTGTTCCTTAGCTCTTACACAACTGTTGAAGCAGGTGGAAAACGGCTTTTTCTTCTTGATGTTGAACCAACTGCTCCTATACCAAAAACTGCTTAGCTATGGCTAGGCATGGTCTGGTTTAGGTCGTTGTAAGCCAAGATCCAAACTGACACTTCAGACACTGTAAACTGCAGTGCTCAGAGCAGCCATTACTTAAGCCCTGCAGCACAAAAGACAGATATTGCCTTTACTTCAGGGCAATATCCTCCACTATCGCTCTCCTTTCAAATGCCAATGGCAGGCTGAGGACCAGTCTCCTGCTGTCCTCAGAGTGAATCAACACTCCTTTAGAAGGGCCAGGCTGCTATCTTAGGACACTACAGCTTCACTTCCCACCTCAGGGCATGAGCTCGCATCCTCTGAGTGACACTGTCCGGCCTCATCTGGGAGGAGTAACAGTGGAAGCTGAGCCTGGTTAGAGGCATCTGCACCTGGGGCTCTCACCGTGCAAGAAAGGTCCATCCCTCTGTGTCCCTTCCCACCCCCAAAAGCAGTCATTTGAAAGGCGGGGAGGGAACAGACACCACTCTAATTGTAGGAGTGAAACCTGGCATCCTCCTGCTCATCTACCTTTGCACTCCGTTTCTGTTTCTCTTTGAACCTCTGGTACAGCTTGTCAGGTCGCTGCCCTCCTGAGAGATCAGAAAAAAAAATACAGCAGTGATTACTATTGTACACTGATATGCAAGCTGGAAAAAGGGAGAGAGAAAAAGAGAGAACGACCTCCATGCGTCAGACTATGAAAGGGTTGCGACTGAAGCCGCCTGGAAAACAAACCCTTAATTTAAATGTTAATGAAAGTGCTGAAGAGACATCAGAGGCTTTCATTTCTCTACAAGGAACAGAATCACCAGGTCCAGAATTTATGGCCCCCTTCACCTCCCCTCTCCTCTTCTCTGCTCCATCAGCCACAGAAGTAAGGAAAGGAAAAAAACCCTAATTTTAACATTAACTCCACACTTCCACCCTAGGATGCAATTGCTAAATTATCTGTTGGCAGGACACTGATCAAAGGTGGAAAAACAAAGGCACACTGCACAACCGAGCAAAGGTAAATAGCAGCCAAGGTCTGGTGAAGTTACCTTGTCCCCCTGCAACTTTAAAAAGCAAAGAGAAAACAATCACAAACTGGAAATGGAAACCTCAAACCATAAGGTTGCCAGCCCCCTCTACTAAGTTTCTTCTGTCACATCGATTAAACAGTCACGGATTCTCCTGTGCAAACCAGGCTGCACAAGAAAGATGCTTCCTCCAAGCTTTCTGAGACAGACTTTCCCCTCAAGCAAGGGGAAAGATGATAAAAAACTGCAGGGGGAGGGAAAAAAATTCATTGTGCAACACAGCTCAACACGATTAGAAACAGATGTCTGGGTTCCAACTCAGTCAGCTACTGCCTCCCAAAACCTGCTCACCTGCCCACAACCACTAGTGAGCCAATTCACACAGTCACAGAAAATATATACATTAGAGTATTGGCGAAAAGTGACAAAAAGGGAGGAAGTCATCAATCATGTGAGCTTTAGAGGGCAAAGGAAAGAAATTGAAGTGAAGAAAGGTTAAGCTGCAGTTTCTCAGTCTACAGAAATGTTTGCATATATGTTTGTTTCTAGAGGAGAGGGAAAGGACACATGCGTGTTCATGTGTTCACCCATGTGAAGAACACCAAATAGAGTCATTATCTCACAATTAAAGAAGGTAAAACAAAGTCTTCTTCCTCCCAACATCAAGGGAACAGTCAGGGCAAATGGATAAGACACAGGTGTCATTTTAGCTCCAGAGGGGAGAAACTGATACTCATTTCCTGCTCTTCAGCTTTAGGGTGAAAGAGCACCAAGTCAGTTATGACTATTGCATATATCTAGAAACCCACATCCAGCTCACCCTCTGAGGTCAGTAAAAGATGGTAGTTAATGCCACCACTAACACTGCACGTCCACTCTGGGATCTCACAGCTGAGCAGCTTCTTCCTGTCCCGCTTAAGAAACAGCTGCAGGTCAGAGTCCCCGCTCAATTATTCAAACCGACCAGGCTCTAGGAAGATCCCCAAGGACAGCAGAGCTGTTGCTGCCGGCTGTTTTGTTGGCAGTGCACAAACCCGAACAAAACCCAGTTACTTCTCCCAAGTCCTATCAGACTTAGGGAGGTTAACTGCACAAAGCTAGGTCAAAACAGAGCACCACTACGGTCAACAGCTCATCTTGATATGCAGTAGGGGAAATCTGCAGATAAAACTGGAGGAAGAAATGAGGATTGGGGGAACATTAGCCAACATTTTAACTTCTACATGTTAGGGCTTCAATTGCACAGTTAAAACCACTGCAAAGTTACTCTGATTCAAGTGGGTGGTTTTGCTCTAAGGCAAATCTGCAAGATCATATTGTTACACTTTCACAAAAAGTTTCTAGATAACCATTAAAAAGAAGCCCTCAAAATTAATCATTTTGATTGCTCCCAACGGAAGAGAGGCCCATTCAGTAAAGTTGCCTGTCAGTAACCTTTCTCTTCCTTCCTTTCCCCAGCGAGTTTGGGGTATGTTTTACAATTTGCCTGAGGTTGTCCACAGGAGCAGAGATCTCCTCAGATATTAATTCCTCATGATAATCCATGGGAGAGGCAATTAGGTTAAAGTCAGCGTGTTCAAATAGAGGAGTTAGGTCTCAACTACAACACTGCATGAACAGGAGAGCCAGCCTGGCTTTTTAAATTCCACTGCTCACATAAATACTTATTTTCCTTTAAAGTAAGCATCCAATGCAGATAGCTAGTCCTCAGTACAAACTTTCCTGCTCTCTGGAATTAACCAGCACTTCACCAAGGCAACATCCATGAGGAGAGGTCATCTACTGCAGCAGACTAATGACACAGTCAGAAAAGAAGAGACTGTCTCTTGGGCTTACACACCCAAAGCATGTCTCTGTCACAATAGGGCACTTTACGATTGCCTGATGTTGCCCCAAAATGTACCAAGGGTTTCCTAGCTCTCTGTCTACACTTGAAACCTGGCATCCTCCTGCTCATCTACAGTTGCACATAGGAAACCATTTTTGTGCCTCCATCTTCTCTTGCTTTAAAATCCGACACACTTCAAGTACAGCATCTCAAGATAAATATTTAAAACTTTTTAAACGAAAATAGCAAATGCCAGTGGCCAGACCTGGCAGGAGAAGCCAGCTTAGATCTGAGTAATCTTTAATTCAACACCAAAAAAAAAATCTGGATCCAAGATTAATAATGAACTTAACATGAAGGTCCACTTTTTTTTTTCTTTTCTTTTCCCTCCAGTTTACAGTGTACACTGCTACCTTCTCTTCCCTGGCTACTGCCACCTCAGGGAACCACAAAGCATGAAGGTACCACTGCTATACCAGAAACTCCTGAGTTTGCCTCACTTTGCACATTTGAATTGGTCCACTGCACTTAGGCTTGCCTTGGTCCCTGAGCACACATAAGTCACTGCAGTAAGCAGCAGTAAATGAAAGTTTAACATCTGCGTGATGCAGAGTTCAAAAGGCAAATGAACTCAGGGAGAAGAGGATTATGAGCAGCTAAGAACCGTAGTTTAGAGTACGCAGCAAAGTACAGCATTTTACTAATCCATGGAGAAGGACAGCTTTGGAGAGCAATTAAACCAGTCACTGAAGGAAGCTGAGATACCCTTATTTTAAGTATCCTACTTCAAGGACACTCTCAGACTCTTCTCTAGTCACTTATGTGACACGCAATGTGTGACCTGCTATCCAAAGCACATCGACCATCACAACTTTGCAGAAGACTTGGTGAAAACGCAGAATGAACACAACGCCCTCCAATCCCCACTACCCTGCAGGGCACTGTTAGGGATCCCCAGAGCAATGAAGTTCCAACAACACACATGGATGCCAAGACACTTCCATGGCTGAAATAGTTATATAAAGGACTAAGCACAGTTTTTCCCTGCACAGAAAATCCAATACTCTTGGTACCCTTTTACCACCTTTTCCTCTACTTAATCTCCCTTATAGGAATCATGCTGTTTGCAGACCCTAAAACCATCCAGAACAGCACCACTACACAAAGAACAAGGAAGCCTCCTCCCCCAGCTCCGTACATCTACAGGATGACTTCTGTAGTGACACAGGGAAACTATGGACAAATCAAAGCAGGATACCTAAGAAAAAATGCCTGAAGCCAGAGGAGCTGTGCTCCAAGAACACAAGTCCCTAACATTTAGCTTGAGTGTACAGGCACTGTCCTCTAGAGCAGCTGTCCAGCAGTGCAGGACTACAAGCAGGCACAGAAAAAAACCCAGCTGTGGGTCAGAAGCATATGGGATACTCTGTAAGAAGCTTCACACAGAGGAAGATATCACTGCAAAGACAAAAAGTTTCAGCCCATTAACAGCTGAAGTTCAGTAAGAATACAACCCTGGGTACTCTAGTGTCTCAGTCCTGGCAAACTTCCAGGTCAGGAAACTATAGCCTCCCCAAAGCAATTTTGAATGTCTAGAGTTGGAGGAGTCTTCCTTGCTCCCACCCCACTGCACACAACTGCTTTGAGCTGTTTCTGATCTCTGTGTGTCCATAGCAGAAACAGCTAGTGGGTTCTGAGCAGCAATGGGCCAAAATACTTAGGTGGTTGGAGCCTGATTCTCCAGCAGTTCTACACCAGGAGAACTACCTGTCCTTATGGAGGAGATCTCAGTTTACATCAGCACAACTGAGAAAGGAGAATGAGAAGGGCACATTAAGTGTTTAGGAGGAAGTGGAAGTTATAGGCCATGTTCAGTCTCACTAAGGAACAAATGGATCCAAGCCCTGACTAGAAAGATGGGGACTGCAGGAGATGAAAAGCTTGACACAATTGCATAGGGAATGCATATGGGTGAAATATGGGCTCTTGCAAATAAAACAGAAACCACAGAGTTCCCCAAAGCAGACCTTCCTAGAAACCAGATATTATCTTTTTGATACTCGCCCTCATTAGACAACAAGTAATAAAACCTATTAGTGAAAAATTCATCTCCCCTGCCCCTTGCCCTGGCCCACCCCCACCACATGCCCTCCTGCTCTGATCCTCTCTCTCTTCTAGGATGGCTGCGATTTGTTCTGAGAAGCGACAGGTTTATAGGTTAGCCGACACCTTCTCTCTGTGGAATTTTAATTAACTTCTCCCATCGTCAATATGTTAAGGAGCAGAGTTCCCATTATACGAGGTCAGCAGCGTGTTTCAGGCCCTGCTATATCAGCCGTCAAATTGAAGAATTAATGATGTGGCTAATTGGCTCTAATTCTCCACACCCCCCTCCCTAAAATATGGAGGTGTAAGGGGGGCTGCAGTAGAGTGGGCTAGTGGGAGAGGCTGGTACAGTCCACAGACTCATAAAAAAATGAGAGTACACAATTTAAGCCCACTTGTTCATGGGGTAGCTGTTCCACCACCTCCAATTTATCACCCTGCAGGGAGGAAAGGGGGGGTGGGGAGACTGAGGGCAAATATTGTGACAGAGAGTGTGCACAAGCGTGCACACCAGGGAGAGGAACACTGTCCTGACAAGAGGCCACGGCAGTAGGTCATCACTTATGAGTAGGAAGCAGCATGCCACTGGGCTCTAACCAGCCACAGTGCCTGAGCTAGAGCCTGTCTGCCAGAAAAGGGACCCTTGCAGCACAGGGCTTCCATCACATCTTGCAGCGGCACTAACGCACAGGGCACTTCTTCAAAAACAGTCTGTCTCAAACACTTGGAGCAAAGGGACAAGGGAACAGCAAAATCATAGCAAGCCTGGAGTGTCATTTCCCTGATAAAGTCATTAGCTCCGTACCACTAAGTTTCTGCTGCCTGCAAGACAAGCTTGGAAATCTAGTAAGAACAGCAGTTGTGGACAGTATTGTGGTTTTGCACAAGCCTAAAATTTAGTAGTTGCAGACATCACATGAGCAGCAACAGTAGCTCCTCCTCCCCTCTTCCTTGAGGTATGCTGAGGAAGAACCTCTCTTGCATGCAGATGACCAGTTTAACAGGGAACCACAGAGACAGATCATTGCTCGTTGATTTAAGATTTTAACGGTGAGGGTTTCTCAGATTTTCACTCCCTCAGGAACAGGAGCACTTTATAAAACACCCTGGAAGACACTGGTATATGTATTGCCCTTGTCTCCCATGCTGAAGTTGGACTGTAGCATTATGCCTGCACTAGAAGCCTGGAGCTACAGGCAACAGAGGCTGGAAAACCACATCCCTGAACTCCATCTTTGCCAGTTCAACATGTTCAAAGAAAACTGAGTTCTAACCACTGCATGCAGCTCTCAAGCAGGGACCTTTTTGCTCAGCATCTCTTCTGCCAGAGAATGAGAATACAAGTCAGCATCTTTTCGGCACAGAAAATCTCAAGAGGATCCAGTTCACTGTTTCTAATTAGCAAGTCAGCGTTCCTTCATCAAGAAAGAATGAACAGGTCCCACCTGAGGCACTACAAGGAACCCAGGGCTACCTTCACGGCCTCCTTAGGAGCGGATCACTCCACTGGTATAGGAAATAAAGACCACATACTCTTCACTGAGCTCCTGCTGCAGGCACAAGCACCTGATCAGCCTCCACACAAATCAAGTCCCTGAGCTGTCACATTGGTGCCTCAGAAAGATTTGTGGACACACAGCCTATCCAACTCCTTTACTTCTCTCTGCTGGAAATTGGGAATAAAGAGATCTGTTACCTTAATAATGGGCTGATAGCAATGGACCACACTCGATCCTCTGTCTGCACTGTATGTAGACATTGACCAACTCTGCCCACGGACAGGGACCAAACCTAAAGAGAAAGATGCGTGTTATGCCACATCACCCAAAATAGCAGAAGGTAGGATGCATGCTGCTAATGTTGTACTGGAAGAGCTGCCCAAACTGCCATGCTTACCTTCCCTGAGACCTTCTCCCAGAATTCCAATTACTTATTTTTGGGGAGCAGAGCCTTCAATTGCTGGCAGAAACAAGCAGTTGAAATCACACAAAGATTCAGCTTATAAGTATGACCTTCCACCCCACTGGTAACAGAGAGAGCACCCCCATCACCACTTGCTCTCTAGGGGCAAGACTCAAGAAGTGCTCAACTCCTCATCTTCTGTAGTTAAACAAATGAGAATTAGGATTTGTTCAAATCTGTTTTCTTGAACAGTGTGGGAAGACTTAGTAGCATCCCTGAAAATTTTCCATTAATGTTAGCTATAAAGTTAATTATTCACCAGCCTGTAAAATAATCTTCTTTTATAAGTCCCTCCTTTAGACCAAGTTTCTCAAGTGTACCCCAGGCTGTTTTCAAACTGGCCCCCCTTGCTCACTAAAAATGTGAGAGAATTCCTTCCCTCCCCCAACAGTGCAAACATGCACATCTCCTTCCACCAGTACACCCATTTGTTTCTGGGCCCTAATAAAGGCCCCCAAATTCTTGCTGGGGCCTCTGCTAGTGGCCCCCATTTTCTCCATCTTGCCATCATTCTTGGCCCACAGGACTCAAGCCCCCCAGTAGTCTGTAACCAACCCCCAATGTTTCACTTCAAGACTTCAAAGCGGGGAGTGCCCTATTTGTTTGTTTGTTGATAATGCCCAAGATTGCAGGCTATTCTTGTCAGCGGGGAATTTAGCACCTAGTGTCAGCAAAAGCAACAGAAAAGCTTAACTCCTTTAAGGCATCCCTATCTCCTACAGGTTAAAAATATTGCTCAGAGCACACTGTCTGCTGCCTATCACACAGGAATGTACATTAGCAGCTCTTCAGGGCTTAGTCCTAATCAACACTCAGCAGAGCCCTCAATAGCTTAGACACTTAAGAGCCCCTTTAAAAGGTTGGTAGGGATTCCCTTCCACCCTCCAAGGGTCTCATTCACGCAAACAAGACAGCCTACAAAAGAGATGATAAAAAATAAGAGGTGAACATCCCCAGAGTATATGCTGTGGGGAGCACTGGGTGGGCAAGATCTCACACTAGCTCTAAGAAAAACAGCTTGAAATTCCCCTCTGGCCTTCAGGAATTTGTTCTCAAGGTCGGGGATGTCTGTCCTCCAGCTGTCAGAGAAGGAGCAAGAAGGCACTCTCCCAGAAAAGAGGATCCACGACCAGAGAGGAGCAGCACTGCTAAAGTGTGAGACAAAGCAGCATCAAGGCCTTGCTCCCAGTAGGCAAAGAGCAACCCCAGAATTGCCTTTTGCATCTGAACATTGCTTTACTTGGAAGTGATTTTACTCAGGAGTACATCTGTACAGAGGGACCAAGAAAAATAGATCAGGTCATGCTGCTCCACACACTTCCTATAAAACCTTGAAAGAGACATTTAAGTCTTTCCTTGCTTCAACTTCCCCTCTTGAAAAACAGGAATTGGCTGGTTTTCATCTTACCTCCATGAATGCTCTGTGATATAAACCAGGGACCAAGAGTACCCATCAGCCTACCCAGAGCAAAAACCAACTTATTCAACACACAGCAACCACTTCCAACAATGAAACAAGTGGTTGGTTGTGAAGATGCCACAGGTACTGCACCATGCTAGCAGGACACGGGTGAAACATCTGTGTAGAGTTTCCTAAACTGATAAAACAGAGCTGCTTACAGCTCAGAAGAACAATTCTTCAGGTCCACATAGGAACGGAGCATTGCCAACCAGATCCAGAAGGAAAAAATCAGCAAGGTCCTGCCCCAAAAAGAAATAGTCAAAAATTATGTGACAGGACCCAGTGACGCCAGCTGGAAGAGAAAAATGGGAGCTAACAGTATTCATAGTCTAACTTCACTCCTGGTTTGCGAACCATTTAAAAAAAACCCACACACAAATAAATAAACCACAAAATTAGTAAATAACCACAGATTTGGAAAAGACATCACGTTATCCTTTACAAAGATTGAATATGTAACACAGAGCATGTTAAATCACACTGCAATATTAAATCACAAAACCAGGATGGGTTTGAGATACATACAGCAAATTTCACACTAACTGGCATGCATCTCCAGTATAGATAGACGTACAGTATAGACAGACGTACAGGGAAAGAAGCAAAATATCAGCTGCTGCCTTCTGCACTTCTAAGTTTAAGCCAGCAGCTGATGCTGTAAATTACTGCCAAATCGCTTTCTAACAAGCCTGGCAGAGCAAGCATCTTTTCAGAGACATGAACCAAGATAGTCAGCACTCCTCCTGCAAGGAGTACAGGGCTCGAAACAGTTCTGCTGACACTTAAATATTCATGGCACAAGACCTCTGAAGTCACCTCTACAGCAGCACCTGCAGCTGCTGAAACATCCCCTGCTCACCTTCGCTGTTCGGTCCCGGGAGCCGCTGACAATGAGGCCACCTTGGAAGTCCACACAGTTCACCTCCTGTTCATGCGCAGAGAACTTGACGCTGTAGGAGCCGTGGATCTTGTGAAGGACAATACTTCCATCTCTGAAAAACAAATCCACAGGCAGGGAAGCTGTATGAGCTGCATCTCCCTTGGACATGCACCTTCTATTAATGCTTCAGAGCACTATAAAAAGACCAGGACTGGTCTCTGACAGGGGCTGAAATTCATGCAGCATTATTAACCCTTCACTCTTCACACATCACCTGTTCTCTTGCAATTCCACATCTGGCCAGTCAAAGCCTGATCTGATGCACATGAAAATTTTCCTGGCTATCTTTCCACCCTCCACTTTATGTTAAGCTGCAGAAACTATAGCAAAGCAGCCATTCCTCCTCCTACTGCTTTGAGCTTGCCAGAATCTTGTCTGTATGCTGAATGTCTGGAGTAAGGGAACAAGTGAGAGGACATTCTCACCCATGCCCAAGCCTCAGCTTTTCATTCATTTCAGAGCAGCCATGCAGGGTGCTGTGCTTTGAATTAACTACACAGACATTTAGACCTTTTTCAACCAACACAGTTACTGGAATTTTAAATGGAAGTCTTCATTTTCACCTGAATTTTGGGCTGAAGTTCACAGGGAGAGTCTCACGATACCCAGGGCAGACAGCCATGACTGTCTCTCTCAATTCTGTGCTTTACTGCTGTGTATATTTATAAAGTTTTAGCTATTAATAAAAGTCCTGTCATTTGCTGTAACTGAAAAAGGTCAGTCAAATGCAAAATTAATTGGAGAAGTGTGTGTGTGTTGGAATGCTTGGCAGCTTTCCCCTCTCCACTATCGTATCAGTGGGTCTAATAAATACACACTTGTCTCTAGAAAACTTTCTGCACCACTGCAGTCCCAGCTACCAGCAGTACTGATTATTAGAACAGTCTAGCTACCCTGGTTTTAACAGGGAAAGAAATGAAACTTGCACAGCAGTTCAGGTTTGCCTGATCAGTCAATCACAATCCAACAATCCTGTGGACATCAACACAAGTTTACAAGAGCAAAGGACACTTTTTAAGGTCAACAGCATGAGACTCAGCTCCTTCACTGCTGCAGTAGCTTTTTCAGGCCAGAAAGAAAATTATAAGAGAGGAAGCAGCAGCAGCTGACCACAGCCAAGCATGAGGACACCGTGTAGCAGGACTGGCCTCTCCGCTCTGGGCTGGAGTTACACAGAATCTTTCCAGCTTCAGTGGCAAAACCCTTGGGCTCCTTCATTCACCCAACTTACCCCCCTCCACTGACGATGTGGGAGTTGACAAGAACAAAGCGACACACGTCCTCCTGGTGGCCAGAGAAGATGGCTTGAGGGTGATGCTGCAAACCTGTCCCTTCTGCACAGAGGTGGTAGGCCTGGATGTTCTCCGCTTGAGACAGGTAGAGATACTCGCCATCCAGCTCCATCCAGGGCATCAAACTGCAAACAGACAGCAGGTTGGGGGCATGCAGGAGTGGGGAGAAGAAAATGAAACAAAACAACCTCACACAGAAAAAGAAAAAAAAAAAGATTCCATCTGCAAACATATTAACAAAAATGCCTACTCAAGAAAGGTGAAGTTGGAGCTGCAGGTCACATGCAAAAGCAGGGCTTAATATAGCAGCACAGCTACAAGTGAAGCTTCTCCAGCAACATAAAAAGAGGATGACATTGCTGGCATTTTTCTAACCAAGAGCTGAGGAAAAGGAAGCATGGAATCTCTGAAAGAGGAGATGGCCAAAAGTCTAGTGAGCATAGATAGGAAATACTTAAGGGCCCCTGAACCTTCACATGAGCTCTATACCTTTTAAGAAACTAGACTCTGGTGTTGGTGAGCTATGCCAAGCCTTTCTAAGAGAGCATCCAATGTGAGGCTGTTGGTACCGTCAGTCTTGATCCTGAACACTATTTGCTGGTGCCCAGCAGAGACCACAAAGCTGCCACTGTTCCACACACCTCTAAGCAGGGGAGCATGTCAGCAAAATACCACAGATCTTCCTACAGACAGAAAGTCACCACCTCCTGCACTGAGGCTACCCAAGAACTTTACACTCATCATATAGAGGAGGTATTTTTGTACATTCATACCTCTTCCACTGCTAAACCAGAAGCTGTAGAGCAAGCTCTTGATTTCTCTCGCCCATCTTTTAGAAGAGGCCATACACCCTGTCTGGCCCCTGCTTTATGTGGGACAGTGGCAGGTTTCTACGGACAGGCTCCAGGCCAAGAGCAGTGGAGTTAAAAAACTACTCCAAGTTTTTTGAAGCCTGATGCTACAAATGGAAAACATGCTTTACTTTCTGGGAGACCAAGAAGAGGAGAAGACACTCAAGTAATGTCTGAATCAAGTCTGTCATCTCAAGATGTTTGTTTATTCTTGAAATAAAACCAAAATACAGAAGAAAACAGGCTACAACACACACTTAGGCTGTGAGATCTTTGCTCAAGTTTTTGCTTTTGTATAGCCACCAGAGAATCAGCAAGTAAGATTTCTGGATATAGCGAGGCTGGATACAAAGACACATGGGACTCAAGTCCTATGGGGCATGGATGTGTGAAATTGGCTCTGCTCTGCAGTCATTGCCAAGTGCACCAACGCCCATGGAAACACCGAGCAAATCCAGAGCCTTTCTATAGAGCAGCCTTTCAGTTTTCAAACTATTCAGGAACAAATGGCTTTGAAAGCAGGGGGGCTTCTCATAAAAACCTGTCTCACTCTTTTTTTCAGATCATTTATCCTCAGAGGTCATGATTTTCTGTGTCATCAGAGTCATTACACACAGCCGTACCTCGCAACATCACAATGAACAACTAGAAACAAGAGGACAAGGTTGCTCATTAGACAGAAGGTTCCTGCTTGCCTGTATTCATCTCCAGTAACAGGCTTTTAATCACATGGACAAAGCAGTTGAGTTTATAATGTTCATCTGGGACCTGATCATATAGATGGAAAAAGTAAGAGGCATCTTTAGAGCAGGAGCTTTGGGTTTAGGCAGGCTTTGATTTCCCCTTCCTTCCTCTACTCCTACACAGTCCTCTAAAAGCAAGTGAATATCCAGCTTACCTAGACTACAGCCAGTTTCTGTGGCTCTCCTTTTGCAGAAGTTTAGCTTTTTACCTTTTTCTATGGCTTTTTCATAAGGAGAAGTAACAAATCTGAAGCAGGATAAATGAAAATTAGGGGATGCCATTTGGATGGTGGCCTCATTAAATCAGTCCTTGCCTTTTCACTTGGGAAGCTGGTTTAGTAATGATCTCTAATATCCACAGAGTCTGTCTTCACAGATGGTTGCAAGCACTTCAAAGGCAGGTATACAACCTGCACCAAAACCCATTCTGCTCATTACAGCTGTTCCCAGGACTTTCGACAAGAAGTGGCACATTATCCACCACTTCAATCTACACAGCACAAAAAGGCATGAAAGCTCAGTAGAAGGTCCCTGCTCTTCAGCAGCTAACAAACTGTAGTCTTTCTCATTTTTCCTTCAGTCTGATGATGTGAAGGTTGAAAATTTAGATGTGCTGCTCAGACAAGAGACCTATCTTATACTTTGCTTTGAAAGCCAAGTACGCCTTTGCAAACAAGAATTTAACAACAAGCTCCTATCATTAATGTCAAATATACTTTTTTTTAAGTGAAGGAGAGAAGCATAAGGTATGAGAATAAAGGAGCAAAAGGCAGACGAATGGCAATTAGCATTTTAGATATGTACATCCAAATCAGGGTCCAGAATAAACCACGGGAGACAAAGGAAGCATTTTGAAGGGACACCTAAGTCCACATCAGGGATCAAGGTGAGCTCATTGTGAGAGCAGGACAAAAGATTGCTCATGGTATATAGCAGTAGACATGAATGCAACAGTTTGAAATCTGTAGCAAAGGTTGCTAAATGTGACTAGAACTGCACCGATCAGAACAAAGACAAATTCAAATTACTAAGAAAGAAACTCCTGACACTCAGCATGAATCCCTAGGGCAAGGCAGCAACTCTAGTTACCCCACACCCAGGTAGCCAGCAACAGCCAAAATAGGCCAGCAACAATCAGTTGTAAGACCCCATGAATCACAAGGAGCAGGAAACATCTCATTTCAGGGCACAGGCACAAACCCAAGGCCCCACTGCAGTTGTCACATAACAAAGAAGAAGAGAAAGAAGCCACTTGCTTGCATTTCCATTTCAGGACTGTCTCCCTCCGGCAGCGTCCATGCCTCCAGTTCTGAGATACCTTCACCCTTTCCTTCACTGGAATGCCAGCAGCTCTGCAGACAGAGGAGGAGAGATGAGATTAGCAACCAGGACTGATGCTTTCTGGACAACAAATGCACTCAAGATGGCCACAGGTAAGCTCTTAAGCTCTCACCCTGGTTTCACAACGATGAACTGGCACACACTGACGGTGCCAAAGCCACACTACAGTGAGCACACTCATGAGAGCTGACAAGAAAGGAACACTGAGAAGAGTGGGGAATCATCAGCAAAGAAAGCCACCTCTGATGATTACAAACCTTAAATATGATAAAGACTAGACCAAGTAGACTGAATGCAGCATAGGGTTCAGACAAAATGTAATCCAAACAAGATAACACAGAAAGAAACCACCAGAAGAACCAGAGATACAGGACATCACCCTTTAAACAGAGACTGAAAAGAGCCATTTAAGACAAGGACAACACCACACAAGAACAGACGGAGGAAACACTAGTCAGGAGAACACTGAAATGAGAAGCCAGTGTGCCTATCCAAGAAGGACTAGCAAAGAAACCCCTCCAGAGCCTCACCTGCCTGACAATCACATAACCAGATACAATACTCAGAAATCAAGATGTGTTCCAACTAAAAATAAAATACATTCATCTGTATAAACCACCCAATGCACACACACCACAAGACAAACTATCTTTTGCAGCAGCTCACCAAAGGATAGAGAATTCCAGCACATCGCTGAAAAATTCTCTATTTACAGTCAGATAAAGCTACTAAAAGAGACTGTAGATCATTAGCTGTTGCTGGGTTACAAATCAAAGTTATTGGAATGAGCGGAGACAAACCAAGATCAACACTCTTCAAGATGTGACAAAAAGTAGGTACCACAGAGACCTGGGATCAAGGTCTCTTTAGAGTCTACATAAACATACCCAGTTCAAGCAGCTGTTCAGCATCTGTTTTGCTTTCATGACCCAGGTTTGATTAAAGACAGGGGGAAAGGCAGCTTTAGCTCCCATCTTTCTCATATCATAAACTTAATTTTCAATATCCTTGCTGGAGCTGCTTAGGTAGAAAAGATTAGAAAACTACAAACAAGAAGAAACTCTAGAAGTTACACTTTGTAACTAGGGGTTGTGAACCGCTTACTAGACTACAAGAGTTTATCCGGCTTTCATACATTTCTCAACAACCAACACACCCAGATGCATAGGAAGAAGGGAAGATCCTTGAGAGATGGGAACTGGTGCCTCATCAGAACCAATTTCCTCCTCCCATCCCTACAGTCCCTCCAATCCACTTCCCAAAAGTAGCATTTTTGGGTACTCTGTCATTTTTAAAACAAAGATTAGCTCCCTGTAAATAAACATCTCCTGTGGTTGTTAATGGGTGTAGGAATCTCTAACCTGGCCCTGGGGTCTGGCCAGATTCTTATTTTCCCAGCCTTCCTTCCATAGCCTCAGGCTCCTTTTTTTTCTGCTCACCCTTCCCTCCTCTTTTCTGTGCTTTCCGGCACTTAGTCACCATTATAATTTGACTGCATTCCTGGGCATGTGACCCATTTTAAACAAAAACAGAAACCACACACAGAAAAGCTTTTCATCCTCTAGAAAGCTTTGCAACTTTACATTTATGATCAGTAGAGCCACACCAATTAAAACTGAATTTAGAAAGGTACAGGCTCTTTATTTCTCATAGCCATTTAAAAACAAACAAACAAACCCAAAATAGAGTTAGACTAGGCCGCAAGAAGAGGAGTTCGTTTTCTAAAGGGAGCACTTGCAGGAGCTCATGAGGCCAGATAGTGTCTGAGATGAGGAATGCACAATACTGAAAAGTCAGGTCAGGTCCACTCTCATCATTGCTTATTACTCTCCCAGACAGAGTTCAGGCTCTCCGCCTACATCCAATTCCATTCATTACTCCAAAACACTTCTCCTCCCTACACTCAACCCTCAGTTGAGTTCTCCCTACATACAGATTTTAAGTCACCAGCTTGCACAGTGATGGAAAACACACTTGTACCACATCCCACTCCCAACACATGCTGGCCCAACCAGACATTCTGAGCCCAATGCATAAACTCTACTAAGACTAGATGTAATTTCCAAGGCTCTGAAAAAGGTGAATCCAAGGTCAAAAAAGCAGCCTCCATCTTACCCTGCTGGTCCCTTTTCTAGCAGGCCTGGACCCTCCTGTTGCTGAAAATGGAATTTCCAAAGAGTCACACATTGGCTTGGCCCAGAGTACCAGTTCACTATTGCAGTTACTCCTGTAGCAGACTCATTCTTTCCCACATATCAACAGTTCCTGTCTGGAAGGGATGAGCGTTGGGTGGAGAGGACTATATGGGGGAGGTCTGATGGGATTTGGAGGGCGGGGGGGGGTGGTGTTAATTTGTCTTTTTTTTTGTTTTGCTCTTAATAGATATATTACTCATCCAGCTTTCCTCCTCCATATAGCAACTCTGGATCCAACTAATTTAAAAATGTCTTAAAAGTATCCTCCTTTTATATTCCAAACATTTTATTTATTCAAAATAGAGGCGAGAAAAGGGACAAAACACATGGAGAAAGATGACGTAGAAATTGGACTGATACATCTCTCCTCTTTGCCAATTATGGGGCAGCAAAGATTGAGTGCAGTGTTGGTCAGAGACATTCGATCCCTTATACCAGAAGTTAAATCAAACACAGTTATGGAACCAAGTGCTGAGATACAATTTGATAATTTGCTTCCTCAACAGCACCTCCACAGAGCAATTTCCAGAATACATCAAA
This sequence comes from Corvus cornix cornix, assembly GCF_000738735.6. Taxonomy (NCBI): domain Eukaryota; kingdom Metazoa; phylum Chordata; class Aves; order Passeriformes; family Corvidae; genus Corvus; species Corvus cornix. The sequence goes on from NC_046336.1 coordinate 13,472,530, forward strand.
AATTGTGATGAGTATCACTGCAATGCATGAGAACAATTCTCAAATCTTAGAAAGTTAAAAGGGGCATTACTATATGAACTTAACAATTTGATAAAAAAATTCCTTTTCTCCCCTACAAGAGCTTATTTTGTTTCAGTCATGATCAACACACTTTCTACACATGCAAACGTCTAAGAATTTTTCCATGTTGACCTAAGGCAATCAACAGACATCACATATCTGCAATGAGTGGTTGACTTAACTAGGTACCTCTCACTTCAGCAACTGTATAGAACATCAAAAGATTCAGGAGACTGAACCGCCTTATGAAGCCAAATGCTATATAAAATGCTATGGAGAGAACACTATCCACTGGCCAACTAATACCTTGATCTTTCTTAATATACAATCCAGAAAAATACTAAGCCACATGCTTAAAATTCAGCACATGCTTAAGTACTCTGTGAAATCAAGATCTTGGCATTCTTGTTCCCAGAGAAGCCACCCAATGGTGAACTTCAAGACTGCTGAGGGCTGACTCACTGGGGAAGGACTGCTATTTTTAGCAGGACCTACACAGGCCTGCATCAGAAAGCAAATGAGGTACAGTCCAGCATCCTAGAAGGATGACAGGAAACACAGGATTAAGGAACAAGTGAACACTGACTATGAAAACACAATGAAATTCAAGCAAAATGTTCTTAAAGCCCTTTAGAGTGCATCATCTTACACCTCTGCTAGGGCATCACAATTATCAATATCTGATAAAGTTACATTACTCAGGACATGCAAGGCTGTCTTTGTTATTACCTAATTACCACCAACAAGCACTCCAGCAGGATCCCAAATCATATATTGCCATACATGACCTGAGCCAATGCATGTTTGCAATTGCATGCACTCCTGATGGAAGCTCCCTTTACAAAGACTTCGTTATACTAAGAAAGAGAAGCTGAACATTTCTTACAGCCTGAGAGAAAGCTTCAAGAGAAAAGTCATCCCAAGTAACCCATTATAAAGGACTTTTCATTTCCCCCTTCCTACCTCACCCCACCCTACAAAAAAAGCTAGAAGTATTTTGCTCAAATTATGAATTTCCTCTCTTTCTTGGCAGAGTTACCAAAAGAAATGTAATATTCCTTCTGGACCCCACTTCCCAGCTGCTGAAGTAAGAGACTGGAACTGTCCCCACACAGCACCACTGACCCAGGTGACCTCAGCTACCAAGGCAGTTTCTGGCCTGGGCCCCAAAAGAAAGCAAAGAAAGAATCACTCAGCCAGGGCACATCACCTCCAACAGATCTTGCCTTCAATGATCCCCTCCCCAGCCAAAGTCCTTTGCCAGCAGAAATGGTATTTCTGCAACAGAAAGAGCTTCTGTGCTGTAGTGCATCCCAGGGAGATTTCTGCTGGCTGTCTACAATTTCAGCATGTGCCAAAACAGTGGTGCCTGCAACAACATAGACCATGTTACAGAAGATAACACCAACATGTCATACCGTGTATTTTCCCAGCTGCATGGTGCATCCTAACCCACCAAAGACCTTCATGTTTTGCTACATTTTAGGTACTGAAGAGCTCATCTGGAAATGCAAGTCTGCAGAGACCTGCTGAGACTGAATTTCTTCTGTGGACAAAATCTGTGTCTGCATAAAAGCTGTCACCAGCCTGCCTGAGGCCTGACTGGAAGGGTCATACAGAGAACAAACAGGTCACAGTGGCTAAGCCCCACTTTCAACCTTGGCCCTGTGGCAAGGCTGGCTAACACAAGGACCAACTGCGCTTATTTGTGTAATTGGGACACACCTGTTGAGTGGCAGGGTCTCAGTGCAGCTACAAGTCATGGGCCACCAACAGACAGCCGAGAGGGAAAAGCTATTTATGTCAGGAGCCCCTGTTGCTGTCCTCAACAAGCCAGCTAGCTTTCAAAATGTCTCTTCCAGGACAAAAATTCCAATTGAATTCCTTTAGCACATGACCCTTATTTAGCTTACTGCCATGTTCAGCCTGTCCTCTGTACTCCCCCCTCCCTACGGGACACGGGTTCAAATAACTCCGAGATGGAAGAGAGCTCTGCAACCGTTCCTCACTGTTCTTGCTTCCTCTGCTGTGTCTGTACCATCTCAGATGTTACCAGGCTGTTAACTGCTCCACCAAACTGCTCTTGTGAACAAGTCACCTCATGAAGAAGGTAGAGGCTGTCATAACACCCAGAGGTGCAAACAAATTTCTGTACACACAGCAAGGACACACACTTTGACAAAGGCTTCCCAACAGAACACCACCACCAAGACTGAGCCAGGCCACTCTGCCATCAGATGCCCTCTCCCTTACAAGTGATTGCAATGGGATTTTGGCTAGAAACTCCAGGCAGGGTTTGGACTCTCTCAGGGACTTGCATAGGCTTTTTGGAGATTAAATCTGGGCTTCTTCAAAAAATGCACTGCCCTGGAAAGAATATGAGAAAACCTGAAGCTGTTGAATAGGTGTCATGTGTATTCTGATTTGAAAGAGTAGATTGTCAGGGTAGCACTTGGATAGAATGAAATAACCCATAGCTAGTCCAACAGGGGTAACGGCGACAAAGCACACGTATTTTAAGCCCTGAACTACATAAAATTCTTCTTCCTCTTTGAACTTGTGAAGATCTTAAGGTAAGGGTCTCAAAAAACTCTTACAAACAACTTCACATGCCCAGAAGAAGCAGCAGTTTCACTGTTGTGGAGCTGTCCTGGCAGATCTGTCCTGCCCAGCACTAAGAGCTTAAGACAGAGTAAGAATAAATGTAATAGCAGTTTATAAAAACCACTGACTTTTCCAGCACAAAGCAAGAGCTGCATTCCCTCTTCCAAGCTTCTTCTGTTACTGCAATATCCTCCCTAGAGTATTCCCTTCTGCATCATATGCACTAGTTCATTGCCTTCTTCATTCGTCTTAATGAAACTTTGTTTTGAAAACAAGTTTTAAAAGATGAAGGAAACTGAAGCAGCTTTACAAACATTCACACTCCCTCCCCCTCCAGTGGTGAATGCTGAGGTCTCCTATGATTGCGGCAGTTTGCATTTGGATTTGACTTGCACAGATTGGCCATTTCCTGCTCCTGTAGGTGTATACATTTTTCCAAGATCTGGAGAAAACACAGCTTTTATTAACTCACCAAAATGCTTACACAAGCTCTTAAATACTCACAGATGATAAACTTATGCATTAATGAATCTGTTTCTCTGAACTGGAGAATATACCATGATCCTAGTGGGCAAGGCAGAACAGGAGACAGGGAAAGAGAAAACATACAGTGGAACATTTCTATATTTTGACATCTATTAATACATTACAAAGAGCAAATTGTCAAGCTATTTAGGTTCCAACTTTTAACCTGCCCTCTAAAATTCCTTTGTAACAAAGAGGAAATAAGTTTAGCCCAGCTGCAACTTTATTCCTTTCTTCCATGCTTTAAATAAAGAATCACCTTGCAATGAGCTCTTTGCCTCTCCGATTTCTCCAGTCCAAGGTGGTCCAGCAAGCAGGCCCTGGATAAAGGCTTAAAGCACTCTCTGCTATTCCTGGCTCTGACACTGACCTGCTGCACAGAGGGCAGCTTGGTTGACATCTCCCTGCCTCTCCTTCCCCTCCAGCCCTCGTTTACCCTGGCTATTTAGGCAGCAAGCTCGTCAGGGCAGAGACTGCTCTTTCTGGGCCTGTACAACAGCTGGCAAAACAGACACAGGCTACCGGACACAACTGTAATATCACTATATCACCAAAACCCCCAAAGGCTTTGTGCTACTACTCAGCTACAGTTTAGCTGCAGAAAGCGTTGTTAAGCCTTTACTTTTCTGTGACATGCTGCCACACATTTTTAAAACAAAGAACTTTCCTTTCACCTTACATCCTGAAGACGTGGCTCAACTTTTACTTCAGCTGCTCCTATGACTGAGTAAAGCAAAAATCTTCAGCATAGGGACTCTCTTTTTACCATCCTCACAACAATGTCTTGTAGCAGTACAGATCTATACATAAAATTAACTTGTCTATACAGAAAAACTGACCTGATTTGTAGAGGCTCACAGTTCAGATGCCAAGAAGCACATCCATCTACAACCACTCTGTACTTCCATAATAGTGACACAATATTCTATTGCACATTTAGTTACTGCTGATTCAATGAAGAAATAGAACATTTTTAACACTGAGAATGTGCTTTAAGAACTCTTCCAGGTCAGCCCCTGCCATCCCTAACATACAGTGACTCAGGCTGATGTGAACCTAATGATTCCTCTCTGCCAAAGGAATTAAGTGTATAGATACATCCCTCAAAGCAAACGTCTTTCTTCTCCTGCAAGTGCACAATTGAATCCATACCTTAAATACTTAACTTGGCTTACATCTGTGGCTCCCATTTGGCTGAATCTACCAAAAAGGGCAAATATGAGAGCTTGTCAATGTTGTGGATATGCCTTTCAGCATAACACCTAGTGTCTGGGCTGAAGTCCACATCTTCCTTTGACATCATTAGCAACTTAATTTAATGTTGTTTCAGCCCAAGCATGTGTCCAGAGATAACCACAGCTGGCAATTTTTAAAGGTATGTAGCCAGGATGACAACTTTAAAAATTAGATAAAATCAAATTTTTTCACATATACTACTATTTTTCTTCTCCACGCTGCTAACAACTAGGGGTTTGCAACCAGTTTCTTATCAATCTTCTCTCTTCCCTATTTTGGCAGAAAGAAGTGTTATAAGCAAGCTGACTGTGCAAACAGTTTTTTCACATACAAGATAAAGCCTGTTCCTTCTGATCCTTGTTGTTACAATTATCTGAATATATACCCAACAGAAACAACATTTTAAAGAAATAGTGTCATTTTCAAGTTAATCACCTTTTTAAAAATGGGGAAGTGAAGGCGGGGGTTAAGTTTCACAGCTATCTCCTCTAGGCTCAAATTTATTGCTATTTACAAAGCATCAACAGATGGCTTATCAAAAGCCACTTAACAGCAGAAATGATCAAACTACTCTGAGATGGATTTTTGTTTTAAACTGTAAATACTCCCTAGACTAATTTTTAACTTATGCCAGCCTCCCAGGGACCATCAGTTTAAGATCTAATGTTAGAACCATGTATGTTATTTCATTAAGTATACTAACCATAAACAGTTCCAACCTTTGCTTTCTCAATTGCACACAGTATTGTACAAAAACCTCTCAAAAGTAAAAATTAGTGTTCACCTCATGCAACATTAGCCAGAACACGCAACAGAAGCTTCAGCTCCTGCATGAGTCAAAGCCAAGCTTGACAAACTCAAGAGTTATTCCATATCGCCAAGAAAGCACAGTTATCAAGAAGGTCCAGCTAACCATTATCTTCATCACCACTCTATTTACACAATAATATTTTAGCTTAAATACCTAATCAGCTCAAATTTAATCTTCAATGAGCAATCTACCAGGTTCCTACTTAGAAGTGCTATCAAGAAGGATGGTGTGCCCAGAAGCTTGCCTAAACTCCCTCCCCAACTTGTACTGGTAAGTCAAATAAAATACAGTATCTCTCTGCAAATCTTACTCCCTCAATTGCAAGAGCAGCAATCTTGGAGATTGCTCTTGATCTTGGAGACATGCACGAGGAGCAAGTGCTACAGAAGAGACATGGCTAGTTAAAACCCCTGAGATGCCAGAGAGACTATTGAACTCTTCTTCAGCTAAGAACAAATTTTACAGCTGTACAGCTCAACACATGCAGTCATACTGGTTCTTCTGGAGATGTCCAGATATCCAGACCTCCTGGTACTGCAATATGCCCTTGCCTTTTACCTGTTGCCAAACTGTCTACCCTACTGGAGTAAAACTCCTGCAACTGTCCCCAGATGCTGGATCTCCACCCAGGAAAAACAAGTGTTTGTTTTTCAGGTATTCTCCATAGGATTTGGTACACTATTTCAAGGAACTGGAGACTGTCTGAGCCTTCTATGAAGCTAAAAGTAATTAAAGGAAACATCCTCCAGATATATCTCAATGTTTCTTCAAAACCACTTGTAATGTAACTTGGTGTGTTACCCATGATTGAACTCCCCAGGACCAAGGCAGTGCTGACTGATGCTAAAAGCAGCTCTCAGTACTAGAGTTGTTTGAGGAAAACTTGAAAATAGGACACAGCACAAAAGTACATCCCAGAATTACTAAAAAAACCCTGTTCATAGCAAATCTAACAGCACTGAAATCCCTGGGAATTTATGATACTCAAGCAGCCTTCCCTTCTCTGAAACCCTGTGACCTAGCAAATCTCTTCTGTAGCTGTTTATAGACGTGCATTCCTCCACAGGGGGAAGTGGTGGTCCTTACACACAGAGCACCTGCTCTGCTGTACACCTGATCCCTCCTGCAACTGAAGGAGCAGAGTATCACCTTATTCTTAATGAAAAATACAGAACTTCATTTCCTCAGGAGACAAAATCATATATCACAGTAGACAAGAGTCCAATGCACAGCCATTCCACAGAGCTTACTCCTGCTGACTTCCAAGGGAACTGTGCTTAACTTCCAATCTGTGAACTCCGAGTGGGTTGAAGTGCTGGCCTGAAAACCCAACACAGGGATTTTCAGCAGCACCAAACTTCTGTTCCTGCCAGCAGAAGACCTAATTGTTTCTCTAAAGTCTATGCATTGATGAGGCAGCAACATCAGACAGCAAAATAGGGGTCAAAACCTGCCATCCCTTCTTTTGAGTCATGTCACCACAGTGTTTATGGAAACAATACTGAGTCACTGAATGACAAACAAGACCCATGCTGGCAGCTAAAGAGAAGCCACTGGAAGGGATTCATAGATCCTAAGAACACAAACTTCCTCTTGGGATCCTTAAATGGGGAAGGAAAGCCAACTTTGTCTGGTTGCCTCCAAGTGGTGCTTGGTACACAGACAAATTTGAGAGAGGAAAGGCAAACTCTGGATCCTCACCAACCACTGTCAAGGCCCAAGCCCCAAAGGCACTTCATCTAAAGAGATGCTGGTGTCATACACACTGCAAAGCCTAGAGGGCTTGACCCTATGCCTAATCTATGTTGTGCTGTTGAACTGCTGTTTTATGAGGGAAAAATAAAGACCCCAGGAAAAAAAACCTCAAACAATTCCTACTCACAAAACTTTAAAACACAGAAGCTATGAAAAGTCCAAGAGTCATTTTCTCTGTGCCAGCCATCACCATTTATACCAGCAAGCTGCTCTGTGAGAACCTAAGACACATGTGTTCCTGGGGGCCCATGAGAGCTCTTGCACCTAAGAATGCACTAAATCCACTCTCCAGCCTTTTCCCAGAATGTTGTCCCAGGCCTTGCTCCCTTGCAGCTTCTTCTCTGAGGTGTTTTCAAGACCATGGCAGGGACCACTGCTCAAAAGTGGGGAGGGCGTGTGGGCATACAGGAGCCACCCCAGCTGCACACAGCAGCTCTGTCCGTCTCATGTTCCAACCTCCCCTAGCCTGAAGCCCCCAAGCCTCAGTGTTTGGAGGGATCTGGGGACTGACAAGATGACAGAATCACAGAATTATTAAGGCTGGAAAAGACCTCTGGATATCATCCAGTCCAATCTCCCTGCCAAGGCAGGGTGACCTAGAGGAGGTTACACAGGCATGTGTCCAGATGGGTTTTGAATGTCTCCAGAGGGAGACTCCATGCCCTCCCTGGACAGCACACTCCAGTGCTTTGCCACCCGCAGCATAAAGTTCTTCCTCATGTTGAGGGGAAACTTCGTGTGTTTTAGTTTATGGCCATTGCTCCTCATCCTCTTGCTGGCACCTGCCTTTGAGATACTTATAGGCATTGATGAGATCCCTCTCAGTCATCTCTAGACTGAACAGGCCTGGCTCCCACAGTCTCCCCCCATATTCTTCGTGGCCCCGTCACTCTTCGTGGCCCCCACTGGACCCTCTCCTGTAACTCCTTGTCTTTCTTGTATTGAGGAGGCCAGAACTGGACACAGTTCTCCAGATGTGGAGAGGGCCTCACGCTCCAGCTGGGCCTGACAATGAGACATCCCGAGAAGCCCCCGCCATCCTCGCCCGCTCCCTCGCGGGTACAAGAGGCACCTCCCCCAACCTCTCTGGGCAGCGCCGGGGCCGGGCCCCGCCACCCTGGGGTGCGCATCGGCCGCTCTCTCCCAGAGAGGCCCTTCCTGTGCCCTCGCCGCCCCTCCTGGCGCAGGGAAAGGGCGGCGCAACCGCGCTTTGGGAATGGCCCCGCGTCCCCCGCCCCTCGCGGCCCAGCGGCGGCCACGGTAGGAGCGCAGCGCGGCCCTGGCAACCGGCTGGGCCGCGGCATCCCCGGCCTTTCCCGGCCGCCGCGGCCGCCGCCCCCCGCCCTTCCGCCGGGAAGGCCGCGCTTACAGGTCGGTGCCGAGCTGGGTGAAGCCGGAGTTGAGGCAGCCGCGGGCTATGCGCCTCCAGAGGAGATCGCGGCCGCTGAGGAAGCGCAGGCGGCGGCAGACCTGGGCCAGGCGGCCCAAGGCCTGCGCGTCCAGGTAGGAGCAGATGAGGAGCAGCAGCTCCTCGGGTAAGGCCCAGAGCGGGGACGGGGGGGAGGCGGCCCGGGATCCCCCCTCCGCCTGGGGGGATCGGGGGCTGCCCTTCCTCCCCATGGAGCAGCAGCCCCCGCCCCTCCTCCCCGGGAGCCGGAGCTGCTGCTGCCCGGGGGAGGCCAAGCCATGGACGGGGCAGCCGCTCCCCAGTCACATGGGGCAGGAGCCGCTGCCTGTCACTGCCCCCTCCGGGGGAGGAGGCGGCTGCCTGGACCGGAGGGGGCACGGGCCGCCGACCCCACCATCGTTAGCGGATTAATTCATTAACGGGAGCCGCTGGGACTCCCCCCGTGCCACTTGCCCTCCCCCACACCCCCCTCTCCACGCCACGCCACGCCACGCCACGACCGGCTCACGGGTCTGTATCTTCCGATCTGGGATTAGCAACGTCACCTGATCCGAGTATTCATTAATAACGTCAACAATTAATGGTGGGGATGATGATCCCAGGTAACCAGAACATCTGCCTCACCACCTGGAGCAACCCCAGCTAGGCACTGCGCCCCTGCAAAGGAGGGTGAACAGCAAGGTGATTAATGCTCATTAATTATCCTTGACCAGGGTCAGGAGCCCCTGTCACCCACGAAATGACAGCAGGGGTCATCTGGTGCTGCACAGCAGTTTTCAACACTCCCAAATTCCTGGGACACATGAAAGGGTCTTCCCAACGTAAGAGCAGGCCCTGCTACAGTGGATTTAGGGATGGCTTTTCACCAGCATCCATCCTTGCAGTCCATTTCCCCCTCCAGAGCTCCACAGAGTGGGGGCGGAAAAGTGCTCACAATTCACACGTGTGTGTATACATACACAAGCACACCACCTCGAAAGAACAGTTCATAATAACTGAGTCATTGTTGCCATCCACAGGAGCCTGGAGTACTGACAATGCAGAAGGATTCTGGTCCAAAATGGCAAAGTAGCTCTCCACAGACAGTGGAGCAGGAAAATATGAGCCTAGTGTTGTGTTATTCTTTCTTATAGTACTTTCCACTCTACAGAAGCCTGAAATGCTTCTTAATATTAGATAAATTAAAAGAAGTTCATCATCTGCCTAGAATGTTTTGAACAGGTATCACTTAGCCACCACAATCTACATCTCATTTTGCAGGGTGGAGTAGGATAATAAATTTCAGCATATAATGAGGTTGCCATAGCATACAGGCCATTTGACAGTACTTGCATCCTGTTCCAGAAGGTCATCTTGTCCGTCTAATCTCAAGCTCCCAAATACTCCTATGAATAAATCACCAACTCTGGAATCCTCATATTTAAGAGGTTCAAAAGTGCTGGATAAGGAGCTCTCTGGTCCATTTACACTGAGTTTTAATATACCCTGGAAGTCAGGGAAGTTCCAAAAGGCAGCAAAATTTTTATCAGCATTTTTAAGGAGTGATGTCTGAAGTAATTAAAAATTTCTCAAGCTGAGTTTGAGCTCAGGTGAAATAACAGCACATCTAGTACAGGACTTTAGTAGCCAGCTGAGAGGGAGGTAATACAAATTTTGCTTAAGATTATGGAAACAGTGTGTGAATGCAGTTTTATATCAACTTCGTATCTTTCTGATGATATGGAACTTAGTTATTTTTGTAACAGACTACAGCGTTGTCTGAAACATTAAAACTATTAAAAGCTGAGTGACTTCTCTGTCTTAAATTGTTACTGTAAATACATGCGTTTTATCAAGTTGGTCTTGCTCTAGTAGGATCCCACAGACTTATGCACCCTACACTCTCTAATATTTTTACTAACAATCTGAAAAAAATCTGAAATCCATCTTAGCTGAGCCTTGTAGGAGGCACAAAGCATGGGGCAAGAGGCAAAGGATGCTTATAGCTGCATAGCCCTAAGTTAAGTTTAGGCATAATCACATCATATGTATTTCAATCAAGCCAAATGTAAAGTCTCACATCTAGGAACAAAGAATGTAGGTCACACTGAAAGGATGTAACTCTATCCTGCAAAGCTGCAATTCCGTAAAGACTTCATTAAGATGAATAATCAGCTGAACGTGAGCTCCTTCTGCAGTGTTGTGACCAAAGGGCTAGTGCTGTCCTGGGAAAAAAAACAAGAGCTGGGAGTTCTTTTACCTCTGGTTTTGACTCTGTTGTGACTGTTTTGGAAATAATTTGTCCAGACAACATTTCAAGAAGGATGTTTAAAAACTAGAGGGGTTTCAAAGAAGGCTAGTAAAGAATGATTACAGGACTGTCAAACATGTTTTGTAGTAAGACCCAAAGAGCTCAGTATATTTAGCTTTCTAAAGAGAAGGTTAAGGTGTGAGGTGATCATACCTTATGAGCACTAAAACAGGAAGAAAAATCTGAATCTTCTGTTTAACAGACAAAGAGGTAAGATTTCGTGACAGAAGGTGATGGGAAACAAGTTCGTGAATAAAGTGTGGTCTTGTAGTGAATAAAATTAACTGTTGAAACAGCTTACCAAGATTTATGGTAGATCCACCATTACTGGATTTATAAAAAACAATACTTGTTGGGTTTGGTTTCAGGTTTTTTCATTAGAGAGAGAGACTGGCTAGACCACAACTGCTAAAACTTAACCAGGAACTGACCTGGAGAGCCCTAACTCAGGATATCAGACCACAGCAGTCCAAGGGGTCTCTTCTGGTCTTAGGCTCTCTTACTCTACAGAGGCAACACCTGCACAGTGTGTCTCCCTGCACTGTGTGGCACCCAGATTCCAGTGGACAGTCTCCAGCCTGTGGCTGTGCTGCTTTACCAAGGAAAACTACTTGGTACAGACCAGAAAGCCTGGGTGCAAAGTAACACGTGCGGTGTGACCCTCTGTGATACCAGGTCCAAGGTTATGGACAAGTGCATCTGAAGAAGGGGAGCCTTAGTGCCCTTCAATTTGTGACCCAAGGTATAAACAGTTGTGAAATATTTGGTTACGATGAAATGTGTTTGCATCCAGTACTCTTGGAGAAGGTCAACTATGCTCCAAGCAGGGGACACAGAGCAGTACGAAGAAAAAAATTATTATACATTGCTCTTAAATGTGGCATTATTTTCAAGTATGGATAATTGTCTTACAACATAGTAACAATAGTTATTTTTTGCCCAAAACGTAGATGTCATCCATTACTTTCTCTGGGTTCTTTTTTTAAGAGAAATATACCAGCAACTGCATGCACTTGCACACACTTTCTCAGGCATGGTTTCGGATACGGCCGTTGCAGAGCAGTTAAAGCAGTGCATCACAGACTGAGAACCCCATGGCCTTAGTCTTCCCAACAATGCCAAAGTAAGTGCTTAGGTAGGTGTCTGTCTGCAGGAGCAAGAACCAAGGAAGGTTCTGAACCATTACTAAAACTGTATGTGTAGCATGATTATTTCCATTGCATTGTTCACACTCTAATAAAGGACTCAGAGCAGGTGCTCAGTGCAGTGTAATCATAATAATGTGTCTTTCCCAAATCTTACAGTCAAAGATCTCAGTCCTTTTTATGGCTCATGACCTCTCTGAACCCCTAGAAAAGGGGGTTGGGTTCTGTGCTGAAGCAGCAGACCATTCCGACATCATGACTTGCAGGGTTTATAATCTAAAAATCAGGGGGCTTATATCTGTAAAGCCTTAACATCATAAGTCAATGAAATCCAGCTTGGAGAAACACCATTTGAATCCCTGCCTGTCATTTTTTTTTCTGTCTTCAAGGGGTTTTATTATTTGCTGTGCCCTCAAATACACCTTTCCAGCTAAAGACACATTCATGTGGACAGCTCTTTGTTTTGTTTTTCCTTCCAACCAATGCTTTTGTGTATTTCTGAAACTTAAGACACCTCCTCTGCTACTACAGTACTTATCTGTAACACCATCGCTTTGAGGGATTAAAGCAGGTTACTTGTTACACACTTAGATCAAGAGTTATCTGAGTAGAAAGTCTATCCCGTTAGGGTTGGCGGACTCTGTTTTTGATCTTGAGTTGTTTTGATTTTCTCTGAGAGCAAGTAACATGTTATTTTAACTTCTGAATAAGGTGTGCTACCTGACTGTGTCTCTTCTGTTTGGCAGAAAGGATTAGAAACCTCCACAGAACTTGCACTCTATTAAAGCAGAGTGCTCACCATTGAGAACCAAGGAGCTGAATTGTTTTCAGATTATATGTGTGTGTGTGTGTCTTTCCCACATCAAAGACTTTGATGGAAGCTGTTCACGCCATTGTCAGGAATGCAGGGATTGGCACAAAGGTGATTAGCAGAATTGCTTTTCTGTAGGAGAAGCACAAAAATTATCAAAGGATTAAAGAGGATAAAATTAAAAGGTTATGCTGAATTTGGGGGCAAATTTTCTGCTTTTAAATTTTCTCCTAAATTATACATATTGATTTCGTTTTACCTGTGAAATATTTGCCAGAAGAAACGAGGATTAGAAGCTGTTTCATATGGATTCTGTTAAAGGGAGATGAAAAATCTTCCCTTAAAGATATTCTCAACAGACCATATTCCAAACCCTATCCACAAGGAGCTTTTGATGAGTACTAATGGCACACAGCTAGCAGCCGTCCCCTACAAGGTCCTCAGCAGCCACAGGATTGGGACTTTTAGTCATGATTATGCTGAAAATTATAACAAACAATTCCATGAATGAGTTTGTCATCAGTGATGCTGTTTGTTTACTTTTCTCACTACACTCTGCTGACAAAGATACTAAACTGAGGGGATCACTTTCATTATCCACTTGCTAGGCACATGCAATGCTTTTGTATTTTGATCAGCAGCTGAGCTGCTTGAGTGGTTTGGGAAAAAAGGCAATAAAAAGGGATTCTCAAATATTTTAGTGTATCAAAATGAACAGAGCCTTCCAGAATCTTTCTTGCTTGGCAAAACTGCAGTACAATAAAAAAAAATGTATCACCTCCCATAGCCAGCAGAATTGTCTCATCGTGCTGGTTTAGACTCTGTTTATTGTGCATTTTATTTTGAACAATCCTCTACTATTTGCTAAATACAAGCCATATACCTATTTCTTGTCTTTTCATTTTGAGTTTTGTTTGTTTGTTTTACTAAGCTTTTCTTCCCAGGAAGTCACCCGGAATATTTTATTTGTTTTAAACCTCATTTATCAAAGTATTATCTAAAGCATCTGTTCAGAAAATGTTCATTTTAACTGTTTTCCCAACAATGACCTTCTTCCTCCCCCCCAGGCCACATCAAGTTGTCACTCACCAGACAGCTGTGGAATTTGGAATCATTCCTTTTAAACGCTTTACAATTCCAAATGGTAGATTTCTAATGGCACAATATGATTGCCACAAAGATCTTTAAATTTCCCAATCCTCCAGGCTTCAAAGGCTGGACCGTCCTTGATCTCCTGAAGGAATGCTTTTGAATCTTGTTCTTTTATAGGGGCTACCTATGAAGATATTTTAGGGGCTTTTTCCTTTCATACTTAAAACCTGAGGAACTAAACATTCAAATGCCCGCTGGCTTTTTTGGGCGTGAGATCAAGACGTACAGAATTGTTTCTAGGGATTCTCAGCTCAGTTTTCATTAATTCCAAGGGTAGTTCCAAAACTTTTTGGAGTGTTTATAAAGCAATATAAATATCTTTGGTGTAGCAGTGACTGTGATACTGTTTTATCCTGCATTTTCCTTCCACCTACATGGCTATGTCATGCAGTTCCTCACCTGCCATGAGGAAGTCTGACAATGCCCTGACTCTTCCTGTGCCCATGGGTACAGAGGGGTTCATTGCTCTTGGAGGATTCACTGCTGTCATATCACTTACAAGGTAATAATTTGTTTAAGTAAAGTGAGCAAACGTAATCCTACAAGTAGTTTTGGGTCTGCCTTGACCAGGCAACTGAGACAGAGCCTAATTACCTGCAACAGCTACAAATGTGCAAAATTTTTTAAGAGTCCTAGGCTTACTTCTCTCTTTTTCTACAGGCAGAGGAAACATTTCACTATTAGTCCTTTTTTGCACAGTAGGATTTCTCAATCAGGAAGCTGACATTTTTTATTAATCAATTAACTAATTTTAAGTTAATTCTGTTTCTTATTACTGAAACACAGAGTTCGTTAATTTGAAGTTGAGACTTAACTTATAATGCACCAACAGGAATCTGGCTGGTGCTAGAAACAGCCTTTCTTTCTATTCCATTCAGCTTATGCCAACCCATAAGGCTTGTTTTACCCTCTCTCATCTTACAAATGAAGCACACATATATATCAAAAACTCAAGGAAAGTATCCTGCTGTCCACACACAGTAGGTCCTAGTCCTGCAGCAAAGCGCCACACTTGTGCATGGTCCCACCTCACAGATTCACGATAGATTTGGGGTCTTCAGCTGTACCCACCTTGGGGAAGGCACTGTCCTTTCTGTGCTCTTACAGTACCTCACATGACATCACCTCTGCTGTGACTGAGCCTCTCAGGTATTGTTATAAGGAGTAATTAATGCTTTGTCACTGCAGTAAGTGTACGTTTAGATACCCTGTATTGGTAGTGCACGTGATTTTTAAATGGTCCTCAGCCTAACCTTGGGTTTAGTGATGACAATAACAAACTGCAGGAACAACTGATTGCTAACCCAGTTTATGGGTCAGAGACCAGGCCTTAGATCCTCATTTACACAGTTTCTTACGATCATGTAAGCCCCCACTCTCCAAGACTATTTTTATTTGTTTGTTTAGATCAGTTTAAAAAAAAATCCCAGGTCCCAAAATAGAGAATGTTTTCCTTTGGAACTGGAAGCAAACACACTTGATGGCTTTAACATCTGTTGGACAATGCGTGGTTGGGTGGTGGGCACCTCACACAGTTTTGTGACAAACACATGTGCATACAGCGTGTCAGATTATAAATCCAAGAATAAAGAGTCATTAAAACCTCCCTTCTCCAGCCCACCTGCCATGAAAATAGGCTTTTCACTCTATCTATTTAAACTGAAAATTGAGTATTCGGAAGAAAAATGCCGACATTCCAGGGATTCAAGTCAAAATCTCCCCCTCCAGTAAAGGAGGTCTGTCAATTGAACATAGATTGATCCATTGTCTGTCTCCCATCAGGACCCACAAGCCACCCCATGCACGTATGCTTCTATTCTGGGTTGAAAGAGAGACCTCACAGTCCCAGGCCATCACAGTAACATTTACATCTGCCATGGGCTTGATGTGAAACTGCATAATTCTCAAATACCTTTCTGGTTTTGCAGCCTGTCAGCACATGGTGCAGTTTTTGGGCGCAGATCCCAGTGACATTAGCTTGCTACCCAGCAGAGCATGAGCCCTGTCAGCTCCACCATGAGCACAAACCTTCCTGCTCTTGGAAGGGAAAAGAGGAGAAAGAGACACTTGCACACTGGATCAAGTCTTAGCAGAAGTCACTTGACTGCAACAAGTGCTACATTTTTTCCTATCCTTTCTCTTTTCCTCCAGTTTGCAGTGGACTTACTGTTGTTAGTATGCCTGAATTACTAGTAGCAATATATTGAAATGCATTTCAAGAACAAAACATCCAGGCTGGGCAAGACGCCCATGCTCCTGAAGAGGAAAAAAGGCTTCTAATTAACAGACATAGGTTGTGACTCTTGAAACTGAATTTACTAGTATGGTGAAGCCTGACAAATAACAGTGCTTCTCACAGATTATTCTCCTCACCTGTAAGTGTGCTTCTTCATCTGTTTAGCCGTTGTGAGCCTTTTAACACACTCTGAGCCTAATAACTGCCTTCGTAATGCCAGGAAGAAAACAGCTTTCTAAAGCAGGTAAAGCCCACAGCACTTTTTCCCTTTTGGTTATGTCTTTTTCCATGCACACACATACAAATGGGCTTTTTTTTCCCCAGCATGATTCTCTGTACAAGGAAGCAGTGAAGCCATCTCCTTGCTTATTTTCTGTTGCCCCTCTGAAGGGTGAGGCCCATTTGCTGTGTGGATGCCCTGGCAGGTGTTTGGATGTGCAGGTGTGTGCAAAGGCAAAGTCCCGAGCACCAGCACAAAGATTCAAATACCAGGACCTTTCAGCCTGAACCTGACACTGCCACTTTAAAACCAGAGATGTGGACATCAAAGTTTTCCACTCCCCAGAAGGAAAGGACTGTTTTACACCCTTTCAAACGATGTCTCTTATCTCTGCCTTTCCTACAGCCTCCTCTCTCTTTCTCACACACACACTTTTTCTAATACCATCCCTCCCTCTCCACTTCAAACCATGGGAAAAACCTAGGAAAAGAAGCTTGCCGACTAAGGGACCGTTTCACTGCATTGTGTTTTCCAGCTAGACCTGAACAGACTGAAATCAATTCAGCTCTCTCTTGCTCGCTCTTTCCCTCCCTCTCCCATGTCTTTTTTTGTTTCTCTTAGATCGTGGTCTCTGCCTTAAGAAAGCCCGGTTTAGTTATATCCATCCCCATAGCAATCAAGTGACCAGTGTTTTTTTATTGCTTGTAAAAACACAGTATCTTTTTCATGAGAGTCAGGTTCTCCTTTAGTTTGAAATGCCCAGTGAGCAGTGGCAACAACCTGCAGAATCTTTGATCAATTCTCACATATCCATTTGAAGTATCTTTAGTAGACCCATCAAAAGAAAGGGGCTTGGTAATTAATATTTTAATAGAGTGTACCAGCCTCTCACTGTGTTATTGGCAAGAGGCCTGATTTAACAGGAGCACACAGAAATACCTCTGTCTGATCTGAATTGCTACGTGCTCTAAAAAAATATACATTATTAAAGCTGAAGTCCAGCTGTTGCTATATTAATATCCTCTGTTTTTTATTTGCTCCTACCTTTTGGAAGGTTTCAGTTTTCATTCTGAAATTTTCCAGGCTTGCTCCCAATACTGAGGTTATAACTGCAGGGTAAGGACCAGAGGAGAATACAAGAAGGTTCACTGGAAACTTGAACAGGTGAGATTCAGCACAGCAGAGCCAGCAGCCCAAAGAAGGCAGAAGTGTCATTTAAATTTTGATTGTACAACCTGTTGACAAAGGGACAAAATTAAGATGTGTGTGCAAGCTGGCTCTTATGCCTTCCAATCTTTGGAACAGTTAATTCCACAGTGAGTGTTCCCTTAACATACTTTTTTCTTTTCCAGAGTTGTCCAGGGTCTGAGGACCAGATGGAGGGTGCTGTAAACAACAGTTTTCACTGTGTTTAACAGAATTATGCTGCTTTATATTGAAACAGGGTGTCATCTAAAGAAAACACAAAAATTGTCCACCTGCCCAGGACTGCCATAATAAAGAAAATCCAGTAATGTCCAGTGAAAGCCAAACAACACAATTTCAAAATAGTTTAAGTAAGAAAAATAAAGGTGCTGTGAAGCTGCAGGTTATCACCAACAACCAGTGGACCAGAGTCCCGGTCCTTTAGGACATGCATAACACTCTCCCAGCCAAACTGGACTTGCAAAGTCCAGCCAGCCAGCAGGTAATGGCATGCCAAGAGCTCCTTCTCATGTAGCCCCACTAGACCACAAAATGATGAGGCATTAATGGCAGCTGGATCAAAACCAGTGCTGCAGAAACGTGTTCACCACTTACCAGGTGTTCAGTTCAGGTCAGTTCAACAGCTGGTCCCAGGGCAGGTACATCCCATTTGAGAACTGAATTGTCACCTTCTCTGCTACCTGTGGTTTCCATCTGGAGGCTGGAGCAACCATAAAAAGAAGCACTAAAACCTGCCTTTCAGACTGACAAAGTCGTTTGTCTGTCACTACCTCTGAAAATCAAGCAGAACTGTTGGGTGCTCAAGACCACTGAAAATTTATTTAGGTGCCTAAATACTTTTTCCAGTGTCTAGTTTCTGACTCCTAACACTACATGTGCTGTGTCTCACCTACCTTCTGCACTGTTCTGCTGTGGTACAAATTTTGATACAACAATTCCAAATTACTTCCCAAACACCACAGCACAGCGTATTTCCTCTACCACCTCAAGTACACTGGTAGTAACAGTCTTGAAACTTAACCTACCCAGGATTTCTAACCAGTATCTCCTAAGTATCCTAATTTTGCCTGCACCCAGAATGTGGCTGTTATTTTTAGCCAGCTGCACAGCTTTTCAGACCTTTATTGCAGGAGAAGAAGTGATTAATTATGACCCTAATTTTATATTGTATAAACTATACAGACTTTTAGGTAAAGGAATTGAAGAGTTCAGCTGTTCAGGTCAGCATCGATTCTGTTTGGTTTATACATGTCAGTGGTGTGTGTGTGTTTATAAAAATTCTCTGTATTTAATAAACAGTGTACTGTGTAAATACAGTTTACCTAGTATTTTTCTTAAAAATGAACATATGCTGAGTAACATGCAAAGGAGTATAACAGATTCTGTACAAAACTGCAGAAAGGGGTAAGTGACATACCGTATAATGGGGAAATCCTAGATGATAATAGATACTTGTCTTGGAGCATAAAAAAAGGTGCATGAAGTTATCCTTTCTGCAAGGTACGTCCCAGCTAGTGTGCTTAGTCTTACAAACTCCTGAAAGCATTAGCAATTATTTTTGGGGTTTGTTTTTCTTTAGAGAAAATGCTGTGGTTAAAAAAAAAAAGGAGAATTTAAACATGGGGCAAAGCTTTGGGGTGTTGTTATTGTGAGTGTATTTTCAGGAGCAGTTTCGCAAGAGCTCAGTCTTTTACATACTGTGATTTCTTCTGCCTGTTCTGACTTCTTATTTTATATAATACCAGATTAAAATCTAAATATAAACTTTTCCAAACACTTTCAGGTGCTGAAATTGCCTGGCAGCTTTAGTTGCCCACTCCCAGGTCTGCTGAGCTTTTCTGGCTTGCAAATAATTGTAATGATTGTGTGTAAATGCCATCTCTTGGGACTCCTGTGACAGATAGTGTAGGAATGCAGCTCCCCTGCAAGTAGCAGAGCGGGATCCACTTCCCTGCACATCTTGAAATATTCTTTGGGGAAAAACTCTTTCTCTCCATTCAGAATCTCAATTATGTCCCTGAAAATCCTGGGAAGAGGGTTGAAAACAGGGTACGCACTTCAAGAAACAAAAATATTAAAGATAGTAGGGGAAAATAAAGACATTTTCCAGCTCACACGAACAGATGGACAAGAATAGCCTTCTCAGCAATCTGAACTTTGTATAGGAGCATAAAGACAGCAGATGAACATTGTATTAAAAAGGCAGAGGAGTGAACTACAGTGAGAAAGGAGAGAGATGGTGTTGAGACATTTTCGGGGGGGCAGGGAGATGATTCGTTGGGCCAAGTGACCTTTTCCCATCCAGCAATTTCTTCTGTCCCAGTGCAGAATGACAATGGGAACCCAATGGCAGCGCAATCTGACATCCACGTCCATACTGAAAGAGATTCAACTCGACCGTGCTGCACTGCTGTGGCCATGGGATGCTGTGAAACAAGCCAGACCTAAGTTTCCAACTTGCCCTCTTTTCTGTTGTTGTTGTTATTGCTGTTTGTTTCCATTCACCCCCTTTTATTCTCCATTTTTTTCTGTCTTGACTCTGATGGGGGCTCTTTTTGTGCAAAACAAGCCCTTCTGATCTCTTTGAAAGGCCAGCTCTTGTCATTCTTCCAGATCATCATTGTATGACATGTTTTTATATCAGACTGACAAAGGAGCTATTTGATCAGGGGGTATGGTGTGTGATTGTAAGAAATTCAGCTAGCCGGTGGCAACCATTGTTCCCCAAAGCGGCTCCCTGACCCCATTCTATTCAAGGAAAAACTCCCTTGGAGTGGCCTCTATTCATTGAGTAACACCAGTCCGCAGTCTCACTCCAGGAGTATGCTCAATTCAGAGGTGTGTCACCGATATTGCCCATCAACCAGCCTTTAACTCTTTCATCGGCATTAGGTTTCCAACACAACAGCTGTTATCATAGGATGAGCTGGGGAGGGGGGGGTCACGATGCATTCCAGCGAGCTGGAGCTCTCCTTATCTTGGAGAAATTTAACCTTCCTTTCAAAAGTTGCCTCGGAAAATATCTGCCTGCTGCCTTCTGCAAAGTGCAGCCTGAGTCATTTTCCTTCCCATCCCTGCATCCTAAAATGTCACAGTTACTCAGCTTCTAAAACAGGAATCTCTGTGCTTGCTCAGGCTAATGAGGGGCTTTGCATTGATATTAATGGTTTTTGGATTTGGCCTAAAATTATCTGTGACCCTGCTGCACCCGAATCACACAACCTTTTTCTCTCCCAGATAATCTTGTATTCATGTATACATCCATGGCATCAGTGCAACTGCTGGCTGTAAAAAAGAACACACTTTCATCTGCCAGGAATCTTTTTTTTCCCCTAGGAACCATTTCATCTCACATTATCAGTAGAGAAAACTTAGGGCATCTTCATGAGCTCTGAGAAGGCACTTCACTAAAACTGCTCCTGCTTCCTTCAACTAAACTCACTGTGCACTAACGTAGAGCCTCCAAAACCAAGGGAAATCAGTGCAAAAGCTCATGTTAGGTGGCTCAGGGCCACTGTCCTGTGCTTGAAGGGTTATACAGCACTGCCATGCAGCCCAAATGGGATCAGACTCAGGCACAAGGTGTCAAAAGGCTGTGGGTTTGGCCCCACAGTGATCAGTGGCTTTGAGCACCATTGAGAGAACTGTCCAGATGACAGGATTAAAACTGGCCAGCCCAGTACAAGTGCAAGTACACAGGTTACTGGCTGCCTTGAAGTAGCCTCTGAAGCAAATTAAACTCAGATCATCCATCATAGAGTGGATCTGCTGCATCTGTTGATGCAAAATGTTTTCCCCATACAATAAGCATGTCTGCTGGCTGTTGCAGGTCATCCATCTCTTGACATGGTTGCAGTGTTCCAGGAGCAGAGCTCCTTGCAGGGCCTCTTGGCTAACCATTCGCTTGCTTCCCTGGTTAGAAACACAGCCCTGCTTTCAACATCACCACCAGACCCCTACTCCTTCTGCTGCCTTCCTCCAGCAGCCAGCATCCTGCCCGGGGTTTGGTACCACCTTGATAGCTGCTATCTCCGGGATCGGGATTTGTTAATAAACTCGGGCTCCCTCTGCTGGGACAGAGCACAAAATACGGAGGGGGCGGGGGTGGTGTCTGTGTTTTGTAGGACAGTGTGTTTTCACTGCTGGGCAGTTGGCTTTTTTCCCCCATGACATTTCAGTAGATGTCACAATAAACTCTGCGTTTTTCTCCACTGGGTGCTAACGGTGGAATAAACAGCAATGCTTTGCACTGCAACATCCTTCACTGCATGATCCAAAACTGCTGGGAAACTTGCATTAAACTTCCAGTGACCTGTGGACGGATGTGGCACCAGCTCTGTTTCACACAGGGGGCAGGAGAAGCTCAGGTGGTCGGCCAGTTGCTCCATGTCATGAGCTGAAACATGTGAGGCTCTCCACTGTCCATTGAGACACACATTCTCCCAGTGCACAGTGCTGAATTTCACTCCTCTGGGAACAGTCCTTTAAAATGCTTCTGTCACAGACCTGCTGTCTGCCACAGGAGACTTTGCATCCACTTCGGATAACTGCAAAAGTTGCAGCAGACTGGGGAAACCTACTCCTGCCCTGTCCGAAAAGCATGCTCTGCAGTGAGACCTGTCTGCATGCACAGGAAACTGCTTCTTGGAGGCTGTGTTTGCCCAGCCATCTCTGCATCCCAACCAGAAGACACTTCCCTGCTCCACCCGCACCATGCCAAGTGGTCACCCCATGATTTAAAGCATGGGGGAAAGATTCAGGTGTAGCCCTGCTAGCCAAGCTATTTCCAGTGTGTAGAAATGTCCAGGCACGAGTGAAACCTGCTAGGAAGGAGAAGCAAACCCAGTTCTTGAGTAGAACAGACAAAGCTGCAGAGAAGACACTTCAGGGAGACTTTCCCAGTGCGTCTTGGACTCTTCCCATCTGCCACCTGTGAATTCAGCGTGCTACATTATCTCTATGACCTTTAATCCACCCCTAGTTACTGTGCAGAATGTTACTGCATCAACATTTTTTCCAACAAAAACTGCAGTGTAGATCAAATTAAATGCATTTCCTCAGCAAAGCTGCTGCCTTCATCGCTCACGTCTGAGCTTCCTGCCCAGAGATCACTGCTGAGGGTAAGCAGACTGCTCTGCATACTCCAGTTTCAAGGAAGGTCAGACATTTCCTAGCAGCTCAATACAGGCAAATAACTCCAGAGACCTGTTGCCTTCCATGATGGCTCCCAGCAGTAAATGCTGCACCCAGCTTGCAGCTAAGTCTGTATTATGGTCCTGCGTCATTGTGATGTTCACCTGCTTCCTCGGGTCTTATCTAGGGCTGAGTCTTCTCTGTGTGGGGTGTTGGCAGAGGTATGGATTCACTGCTTTGGTAGGGAAAGACTTGCTTCCCCATAATGTATGTTCCTGAAATAATATACAAATATCTTCAGAGTTCCACATGCTCTCTATAGGTTTAAATCAGAGCAAGAAGCAACACAGTAAGGTTTCTGCGAATGAGGATTCTGTGCTATGTGGATGACTCTTCCCCTCCCCATTCTGAGCTCTTCATGCCCCACTGACACCCACCCTACCTTTTACCTTATGTCCTTTTGTATCATGACTGCTTCCCACATGGCCATCTTCAAGTAACATCTCCAAACCTGCTCCACACAACAGCAGTGACAGCATGTATCCATCCTATGCGTAAAATCCTGCAAGTTGGCACACTCAGAACTTTCCTGCACCGACACCAACAGGCCAGGCCAGACCCGTAAGTACCCACCAGTGCATGGTACCTGTGATGCTGCCCAGACGTGGAGCAGAGTCTGATCTCAGTGTCCAACATCTCCCCCGGGAAGTCAGTGCAACTCCTCTGGACAATTCATCAGGACAGGTTATGGCCAGCTCATCCCAGCTTGCCATGCCACAGGGTGAACCTGGCTCTGGGGTGGAGCAGGCAGCAGAGGAACAGTGAGCAGTGGGTGCTGCCTAGTAAAGTAGCCATGAAATAGCTGTGCCACCATTTCTCTAAGTGACAGTCCCCTGAAGCAGCCCATAACGGGTTCACTTGGTCTCAATAGCAGAGGGTCCACATTTGTCATCTCTGCATGCCCTTGAGTGACAGGAGGACTGAAAGCCTATGTGCTTCGCTAACTGGCTCCAGCTTCCTTCTCCTTCCAACAGATATTCATGCCCAGAAAATGTACTTTAGCTAGCATAGGATGGGACCCACAGCCCCACCTCCCCTTTCCACTGGCCAGTCTGGCTGCTTGTGCTTTTCCATGTAGGACTTGTCTACGCTCCTGCCTGCTTTGTCCCCTTTGCTGTTCATCCCTTTGCTCACATCAGCAGTCCAGCTTTCCACACTGTAGGTAGCAAATACACAAAAGAAATGCCCCATCCTCACCACATGCAATGTGATCCCACATCGCAGCACTAAGGATTTGTCTGAAATGCCAGCTCACAGAGCATCTCCATCAGGACAAAAATCTCAGCTGTAGTTTTCTCTTCCCCATAGGGAAGTTTCTCATCCTTACTGATGCTGAAGGCAAACTGGCTCCCCCAGGGAGCTCCAGACTTGATTTGGAAACCTCTAGCTGGTGACTGGAGTGTCTGGAGCCATAGTGGCCTGGAGGTTGCCACATTCACCAGCTGGCAACATGGCCCCTGGGGGTGCCACCTCCACATCACACTGCACCACCCTGGAGTCTGGCCTCATTCTAGGAATGCCACAACTCTTACAAGCAGGTTGGAGGGCAGCACTGGTGAAGGACAGGCAGCTGCTGTGGTGGGGACAGTCATCAAGCGCAAGTCATCCCCCTGCACCGGTGTCAAGTGCACGGCAAACCCACGGCTCTGCAGGGGGAGGTGGTGAAACTCTCAGCTCCTTACAGTGATCGCTCTGAGAGGGAGTGAAGTGCAGACACTTCTTCAGGCTCCACAATGGAGGCTGCAAGGGCTCAGCACATGTCAGCAACCACCGCTCTCTGCTCTTGATCCCGCCAGGCCTTTAGGGGCTAGGGATGCCCCTTTACCAGCCAGCAGCAATTAGTAAGAAAGAGCTTTTCTTATAATTAACCAGCTTGTGATAGTGGTGGGATTTGGGTCAGAGCAGCAGGTGCTGAACATATTGCCACAAGCCACAGTTACAGCCTTTGGAATTTGCAGTTTCCACAGCACTTCCTGCCCTATTGTGCCCCTCTACATCTTGGTCACTCCTCAAAAGTGCTGTGGGACAGCATCTGGGGTCAGTGACCAGCTCCTGAAAAACACATTCTGCCAAAACCTTTGGGTATATGAAAACTTGTGCACTCACTGCTGTCGCTGTGCTGGCTTAGTGTATGAGAGTGCAGACATGGGCATGGAGGATAATTAGGTCAAACCACCTTCTGCTCACATGTGAACAGAGGTTCTAGTGAAATTGGAGGAAAGACTGTGGCTTTACCCATCACAACTGAGAGCAAAAACAGATCAGACATCAATATTTAGATGACAGGAGATGGAGTCCTCCTGAGAAAGCACAAGATCTGGCATTTCAGATGTCAAAATAAATGTTGCCTTTGCCTTGGAGATGTGCTGTGGGCATTGCAGCTGGAAATAAGTGCCAGGAGACTGTAACTGCCTTACCTGCACCTCCTGTGAGGACCATCCATGTTTCTCTTCTTCAAAACAGACTGGAGTTATAGTGGTCCCATCTGAATGAGGGTTACAGCTCCATGGTTGGCTTCAATTGCTCCTCAAGTCCCTGCAAGAAGCTCTTGGAAAACACCAGCTCTGAGCAGAGAGACATCACCCCAGTGGGTGGTCACTGCATCTTTTCTCCTCTCAAGGTCCTGGACACAAGCAAGTCAACATCAGATTGTATCGCCAGATGCTGAGGCCAAGACACTTCACAAGAGATATTGACAGATGGGAATCAGCTTAAAAAATCCCTGCAAGAGCTTGGAGAGACCTGGAAAACCTGCCTGCTCTGCCTGGAGAAACTTGGTCAGGTGGGATGACACTGTAAGCTGGGAGAGTGCAAGCTCAAGTGCTGCGAGTTGAAGTTAGGCATTTAAGGCCAAAAAATATTGAAATATGGGGTCCCTGGAGAATATTCTTTCTTCCTGTTCCTTAAATAAGAACTGTGACTTTCACTCAGAAGGCACTGAGCAGAATTCTCTCATCCAAGTATGGCAGAAGACTGGGACGAACATTTGGAATACTCCCCACGACCTTGAAATCTGCTGATGTACAAATCCCATCAGCATTCAGGACAGAGTCCAATCTTCAGTCAAAGCTGGGGAATCGGACATGAGGTTTAGAAAAAAAACCCAGGTTTGTGGTTTTGTACCTCATTTATAACTCAGATTGTTGCATATATGCATTGCTTCTCCCACTGGACCACTGCCATACCTTTTCTTGGCCTCTTACAGATTGATTCAGCTGATTTGCAGCTCAGCCAGACTTTCTTTCAGGTCTTAATCTTTCTGTGCACTGATTTCCCCCACACCTTCTCTAAAGTGGGGCTATGCCACTTGCTTTCAGCTCTGGCTGGGAGCTCCTCTGTGTTCGCCCTGTGTCTGTGCAGAGCCCAGAACAGCATCAACTGCTGTGGCACAAATTATAAGGAGGAATGAGGATGTGATACTTTGGCAAAATAGCTCTGGAAAGTCTGTGCCACTTCTCTTGCTAAATTCTCTGCTGAGGGTTTGGCTCTGTTTGCATTGGTTCCTGAACGCAAAGCCAGCCTGGTGATGATGGAGAATTTTTGATGCCTAAAAAGAGCCCCCAACAAAACCAATTGTTTCTGTTTCTAGCTGACCTTCTCTGGTATACAAAAAGTCTGAGCAGGCAGAGCTCACCCAGCTCCAGCAGGCAAGAGGCACCCATCAGCACCTCCTGGAAGGGTGTGTTCAGCAAAAGCTCAGGGGGAATGGGACACCCACAAGATGCACAGGCTGGGACTGCTGTAATTCAGCCCAGCCAAATGCATAAGCTGCAAGTAAAACATTTGCTCATAGACCAATAAGTGAGAAAACTGGGTTGTCTGCTTACTCCAAACTCCTCATTTTTACTTTTGTAAGAACCGTTTTTTTCATGTACAGACTGGAGGAGAAACCCTGACTGATCCCCCGGCTGCAGTGGCTCACTGCACTGCCCAGAATGGGGGTGTTTCAGCTGCAACCCAGCCTCCCCAATAGGGACGGCAAGGTAATCCCAATGTGGGAGAGAACACAGCTTCTTTTAGTAGGTATTTGATGAAATAAGCAACTTTGTCCTGTTTCCCCAAGGATCTAATAAGCTGATTACAGAAAACATGCACCATGCCAGGGTATGTACTGGCGGGAATCTGGGATGACTGTACTTGCAGTGAAGGGAGAGGAAGATCATGGCACCAGGGAGAACCAGATAGGCACTTAGAGGAACCCTGCAGGAAGATCTTTGAAACATCTACATGGGTCTCAGGAGCACACATCCTGCTGAAAGGCACCAGGTCCCAGCTTCAGCAACTGAGCTCAGGCTCCAGAGCTGAGGCCCTGGCAGGACCACAGGTCCCAGAGTACCAGCAAAAGCACAACCACCATAGTGTTGTTCATCAAGGTGCTCACTCCTCACCCTGCACTGTTGAAGTTTACATTTCACAAGGTCAACCTCTGCAGTGCATCCTCTGTATTTTCAAAGTCTTTCCTTAACAGGTGGCTGTCTTCCTCCTCCCTGAAACATGCTACAGCTTGAATCAGACACTTTGATCAGGGGAAAAATATCCCCAGGGGAAAAAGCTCTTGATGCAACACCAGCAATATGTTTGAATGAGCCTGACAGGGCACAGTGGAGAACCAGGGCCTGAAACCATGGAGGGAAACGGATGAAGACCTGACCAGCAGTCTTAAACAAACCCTGGCTGAACCCTGGGACCCAAAGAGTATTTTACAGTTTTCGTAGAGATACACACACCTGCAGAGGAGTCTACATCACCTTCTAGCAAGCACAGCATCCCAGGCTGCTATGGAGACATCCCAGGCTTCCATATGCTGATAGGAGCTGCTGTCCCTGTGCAAGCTCCTGGCTGGTGGTGCAGATGGAAATGGTGATTTGTGGAAACACCTGAACTTCCAAACTAGATACATCAATCTGTGCAGGTCTGCTGGCTGGAACAATAACTATGGAAGAGAGCTGGACAATGAGCAATTCCCATCCGTGGGGGCCTTGAATGCCATGATGCCCAATGAGTATCAGTGGTTGCCCTACAAACAGTGGTAGCTGCCTTCCTGGAGCACAGTACGGTGGCAGCACTGCTCTGGTGGCTGCCAGTTCATCCCAACACATGCCAACGACCCCTACTTTAATCAAAATGGATAAAAATTCTGGTCATCCCCTTGCCTGCTCTACTGGTGTGGGACAACTCAAATGTTTGCCTGAGCCAGATGCATTCACAAAATCTTGGTTTTAATGGCATTTTGTGACTCAGGCT
Source organism: Corvus cornix cornix (assembly GCF_000738735.6). Taxonomy (NCBI): domain Eukaryota; kingdom Metazoa; phylum Chordata; class Aves; order Passeriformes; family Corvidae; genus Corvus; species Corvus cornix. The sequence goes on from NC_046336.1 coordinate 13,500,426, forward strand.
GGCTCCTCCACTGCAGCCCCAACTGCTGAGAAATCAATCATTACCAGCAGTTAGCTGTTTGATGGTTAACAGCCTGAACAGAAGCCAAACTGGTTGTTAATTGGACTAACAACTGATTTCAAGGGGTTGTTTTGCAGGGCCCAACACTCCCAGCAATTGACTTGGAGTTGTAACTAGCAGCCAGGCAGCAATTAACAGAGTCCAGGGAAATTCGCAGGCCATTACCAAAGGGCTGGCTCCCAGCTGGGCTTCTGCTTCTCACGGGGTGATAGGGAGCACAGCCACAGCCCAGGGCCTGAGCAGGCGCAGCCAGCACTCAAGCTCCCATTTCACATCTTGACAGTCAAAATTCTACTATGGATGTACAGCCTGGGTCTCATCCTGCACTTCAGCAAGCTCTTATGGGTTTTTTTTAAATGTTGTCTTTGGAGTTTTCCTAATATTTGCTATGAACTTCCACAGGGACACCTTCCAGCTCTCTTTCAAATCCCTTCTCAGGACTCTCTTTTCTTGTGGTAGCAACTAGACCTGTGCTTGTGTCTGTCTTGGCAGCTTATGGCACCTGCTGCAGTTGACCATAGGAAACATCAAGTCTTTGGGACAAGGGCTGCTGCTTACTCTGGGAGCAGCTCATAAAAGAGGAGGTCCCAGCCACCAAGATGTACTACTACAGAAGAAGGAGTATGCAAAACACTCACAGAAAGAGCAAGGCTGAGATCTTTTCCTTCTCCTCCTGCTATAAATCTTCGAGAGGAAAAAAACTAGAAAACACTATTGGCCATATTGACAGGAGAAGCTACCCCAGAAACAAGGACCCTTCACAGTGCTGTGGTCATGGTTGAAAGGGCTTACTCCATGGCTGAACAGAGGGCTTGGATGGGAGCAGGGGCACAGATCAGGCACTCACCAAACTGGGGAGGCTCTGACAGCCCTCACCATCCCATTTCCAGTCCACAACAACAAACAGCACAAGCTTAGCAAAGTGGTAATACCTGGACATGGCTGGAGTGGCTCTTCCCAACACAGCCAAGCCTCCCCTGTCTCTGATCTAGGACTCTGTAGCCACAGATTTGATCTTGGACACCACGCGGCCTGGAAGGACATTCCAGTGTTACAGCTGCTATGAACATAGGAGAGATGCTGTAAGTCACACAAAGCCCAAGAACACCCCCCATCCAAGTCCCAGATACCCCTCCAACATCTCCCAAGAGCTCCTCTGGTGCACCAAGCCACAGGGGCCATGTCTCCCTGGGCCCAAGGCTTGGCAACACCAGAGGTCACAGCACATCCTTGTCCCAGAGGAAGGCAAACAGCAAACTTAGCCATCAAAGGTCTTCTGCAGCAAAGCCACAGCAGTTGGAGGGTGGTCCCATTTCTAAGGGAGAACTGATAGTGCTGTAGGCATGTGTGGGGAGGGGGCAGCAAGGCTGCAAATGGGAAGCAGAGTGGTAATGAGGAGCATATGTGTAGGTGCTTGGAGCATCCCAGGTGCTACAGAAGTGCTAAGTGTTATTGCTACGGCCAGGAAACTGGCTGTGAAAACCAACTGTGCTCCACAGCACCTCTCTCTGCACCTTCTCCAGGGCCTGGACCAAAGACTCCCCATCAGACTCCAGAAAACAGGAACCAGCCTGCAGATGACTTTGGCTGCAGCTTGTGGTCAGAGGAGCTGTGTGGAAAGGAGAGGAGAGGAGCGGAGAGGGACCAAGGCTCAAAAGGAGATTTGGGTCTGGTCCACCTGTGGCCAAGAAGATTTTGTGCCCTGTCACAGCGTGGTGCTGTCCCTCAACACATGTGATTCTGTTGCAGCACAGAAGGATGTTTCCATATGTAAGACTCGTTTTGTGGCTACCCTGCCCAAAGTAATCTATCTCATGAGCTCCTGGCCTGCAGGGCCATTCCCTTGGGACAGCACTGAGCTCATTTCTGCTCCACCTTGTGTCCCCCTCTAGGATGCTCCACTCGGTTCCACAGCCAGGGCTTGCTGCTATGGAGCAGGGCATGGAGCAGTGCTGAGCCCTCCCCACTGGCAGGATGCAGCCCACCAACAAGCCAGTTTGGTCTGGAGAGGCCAAAATATGAGATCCCCCACTGAGTCCCTGAGCATCCTCATTTCTGGCTATAAACCCCTTCCAAGGAGGAGTCTTGAGAGAGCGGGGGCTGAGACGATCCACAAGCTGCAGCCAGCCCCCACCCCCCTCCCCAAGAGGAATTGCTCTCACACAAATGAAATCTGTGTAATTAATGGGCAGGGGGCTGGACAGGTCTGAGATGAAAGCGTTTCCTGGACTTGTCCTTCATTTGCATGGTATCAGAAGCTGTTCAGTAGGTGTGACTTTTCCCACAGGGAGCCCTCAGTTCGGTGGCACAATAAAGCCAGAACTTCTTACCCAGAATTAATTAAAGGAGGGGGAGGGGGATGGCAGGGAAATGTTTGAAAGCTGAGCCTCATGCAATAAACAAACAGCCCAGTCGTCCTTCCCAAGCTAGAGCCTGCCTAAGGGAGCCTGGGCAAGCCCCAGCTCTGCCACAGCATCCCACAGCCCACCCAGCTCAGTGGGCACCCATATCCAAGCGCACCTCGTGGAAAAGTTGTAAACTGAGAGAAGGGGTGGGAGCAGAGACAGCATGTGCCAGAAAGTTTGGGGTTTGATTGATCAAGGCCTAGTGCAGCCCCTGCTCAGACAGCACATGCCTGTTTTCTTGCCACTTCAGTTTACTGCTGCCTGTCTACTCTGTTTCTCTGCCATAGAATCACAGAATGGTTTGGACTGGAAGGGACTTTAAAGGTCATCTAATTCCAAATCCTCTGCCATGGGCAGGGATACGTTCAACTAGATCAGATTGCTCAAAGCCCTGTTCAACCTGGCCTTGGGCACTGCCAGGGATGGAGCACCCACAGCTTCTCTGGGCAATCACAGCAGCATTTGATCTGAAAACAGCTCTTTCTCCTGCCTGATGTTGCCCTGGTGTGTTCACCCCACATTTTCTTCTTACCCTGTGTTGGCTGGCTGGACCAGATGGGCTTCCCTGTGATCTGGCAAGGCAGACGGTCGCAAACGTTGCTCAGCTCCAGCCTCGTCGCTGTGTCTGGATGGCACCGCACGGTGAAGCCCTCTCCGGGCAGGGACACACACACTGCTGCTTGGAGCTCAGGGTGGGGCCATCACCCCTGCTCCGACAGCCAGAGCAGCGAGGCTCCTCTCCTGCTTCATCTGCCACCTCCCTCCAGCCAGCTGGGGGCAGTGAGGGGGCTGCAGGGTGTCACTGGCAAGGGTGGCATTAGGAACAGGCACATGCCCACCACAAGGACTTTGCTAGCTCAAAGCAGAGGTTTCTGCCCAAAACACCCACGCTAACAGCAGGAGTTAACAGAAGCAAACACCCATCCCCAAAGCTCCCCATCCCCAGCACTCTCCTGCATCCAGCCCCATCTCATCATCCCACAGTCCCCAGGGCCTCTGGATGGCTGTGATTCTCAAGCTTGGTTCACACACCTGCTGATGAAGAAGGAAAAGGAAAAGTCCCACATTCCTGGGCTGATGATTGACCCTATGCATTCAAATAACAGCCAGGGTTTCTGTCACTGTGGAGGAACAGCAGGTACCACAAGGGACTGTCCCCACCTCCCTACATGGGTAGTAGAAGCCACCAGCCCTGGGGACAATGTGCACAGGACCCTGCATGATCTCCTCCAGACTTACCAAGGACTAAGTGGTATCAGTGCAGAGACAGGGTATGAGGAACCGTTAATTAATTCATTTACTCATTAACTTACTAGAAGTGGGCTCTTTAATCTTCCAAGCAATGGTGAAACAACCTTTGTTGACTAGAAGCTCAAGTTGGACAAATTTGAACAATAAACAAAGTCTCAGGCTGTAGTGCTCCATGGCCCCCCAAAAGCCCTTTAATGAAAAGTTGCTGACTAACCATGAACCAAGTGAGCAGGAGCCAGGCCTGGGTGCAGAGCAGACAGCAGGATTTGGAGGATAGTGTGGTACAGAGCTGTGCAGGGACACAGGGCTGTCCATACCCACCTCAAACCCCAGGGTGCTAGCTGCTCCCTGCTTCAGCTCTTGGCTGCATCCCAGGATGGCAGGGATGGGGGAACAGCCTTACCAGAGGTTGAGCACCCACACCATGCCCTCCCATAGCTGGGGCATTCGAAACAAGACAGGAGACATGGAGCCAGTCCTGTGCCTCTGCTACTTGTACCTGGAGCAGGCACCTGGCACCAATTCACTCATGGTCACAAAGCCATTAGGAAAAGCAGTTAGACAAATTAAAGGAGAAAAAGCAACCATTAAGGACTATCAAACACAATCGCTGCCTGGGGAAAGGCCAGGAGCAATTCGCTTTTAATTCCTGTAGCCTGTAAACCACAACAAAGTCTCGCCCCAGCAGTCATCTTCAGGCTTCTGCAGCCCTTGGATCCTTCCTAGGACAAAAGCCATCCATGCTATCCTGTGACTCAAGCAACATCCCTGATCTCTGTGATGCAGCAGTGATGCTCAGGTGCAGAGCACGGCCAAGTGCTCAGCCCCTTGTTTTCCCCCCTTGAAATGACTGATAAATATTGCCAGTTCAGCCCAGGCTGCTGTGTCAGGGCCTCAAACCCACAGATAAGTCTCACCCTGAGCACTAAATGATGTCACAGGCACCTCTGAACACAGCAACAGAACCAGGGCTGCCACCAGTGATGGTGAGACTCACCTTGCAGGACTGCTACATTTATGCAGTTTAACATATTTCAGTTTTATTCTTGTATGCTTCCATACCTTAGAACCACTCTGTATCTGAATCCCTGATCAGGTCCTGTAAGCAAGACCACGCACTGCAGCAGGGTTGAGTATTCTCTGAAGGAGGGGACCCAACAGCCCACTTTGCAGAGCCACCAAGCTCTTCCAGGTAAGAGAGGAGCAAATACCAGCTTTCTCTTGGAAAGCTTCATCCTGTGCTTGAAAGCAGTGATCAAGGCTCCATTGCACTATGTCCCCATTCAGCCTGCAGCAGGCCTTGCTCCCACCTGTCAAGGAGTTGGCATCTGCACATTGAACCTGGAATTTGCTGCAAGGAAAACCATGATTTCCACGAGATTCATCTGGGTTCAAAATCTTGGGGCAGTCTCCCACTTTCAACAGCTGTTCCCTTGGGAAGGAAATTGCACCAACCAGCAGCCTCAGCCCCATCCTGCACCTCACTGCCATCCTTTTTCACCCCTCTCCAACGTGTCTCTCCAGCCCCAACCCATCCCTGGAAAGCATCAGGCTCTGTCAGACTAATACAAACTTTTAATGCACATATTAAATAAATATTTCAATCATTTCATATTCAATTTGTACACAACCGAAACAAAACAAAAATCCTCAAGGAAACAGGAAAACCCCCAAACAATCAAAAAAGATTGAATGAAAAGTTACCCCTGGTTCTGGCTCCTATCCAGTGTCTTTGTTTGCCCTCCCCGTTAAGAATAATTGGTTTAACCCTTTGGAGAGAGTCACAGTCCCAGGGCAGCATGTGCAGAGCAGGGCTGGCTGAGGATGTTCACTCAAGAGATTTAATGTTTCCTTTGGGGTTGGGGTTTTTTTTCTTCTAAATAGAAAATTGGGCTTCTGTCAACACAGAAATTTTGAAAGAAACCCCCTCCTTTCCTAGGGGGACAAGGATGGCAGTATTTCTTATCAAAGAGGAAACCTGGAAGAGACAGTTGGCAATGGAAGCACCAACTATTATGACATGATACTGAATATTACCACAAAACAGCCTGGAATGGCTCCACAATAATTTGTAAACTTTGTTTAATTTTATGGATGAAAACTTGCATCTGATAAAAAAATATAGACAGAAAAAAAATATCAATTTTTGGTGAGAAGTTCACATTTTCCACGTGGGGAAAAAAATAATACCAGTTACCAGCCTGCTCCACAGCAGCTGTACCTTAGTACTTTAAAACAAACCAAATGCCAAAGATGCTCCCGTGGGTAAGAGGTACCAAGTCAGTTCAGGACTTTCTCTGGGGAATCCATCACCCCTGTCCTCTCCTGAGTAAAAAAGTAAGTTGAGAGTTGTGAAGCCAGCAGTGTTCTCAGAAGGATGCAAGCGACTTCCAGCAACCCCTTGCTCAGCCAAAGAAGTAGGCACATCCAAGGAAAGAAAGCACCCAGTGGTCCTCACCCCCAGGCGTCACAGTCAGCTCCCACAGGCAGTGCCCCCACATCACTCAGGCTGCAAAAACCACCTAGGGAATCTCCAACCACCTCCAAAATAAACCCCCTCCCCTTAGTTGTTTTCCAGCCTCTCCATCTTCTCCAGCAAGCATAGCATTAGTTCAGTTCATTTAAGTAGCACATCGCTTCCAGATTTGGATTTCCATGGTTTTTTTGCTTGTTTGTTTTAAACATGATTTTTTAACTCCTTTACCCCTAGAGCTACAAAAAAAAAAAAAAAAAAAAAATTACAAAATAAAGCGCAACCCCAAACAGACTAGAACATTTCTAAGTGAAGGGCTCTTCTCCCTTCACCAGTCTTTGAATGTTTCATTACTTTTAAAGCTGGAGTACAAAAATAGAGCCTCTCTCATTTTTTTCCTCTTTTTTTTTTTTTTTTTGTAAAAATCAAACACCCCCCACAAAAGTATCAACAACTAGAGCAGGTAATTTTTTTTTATCCTCCCCCTCCCATTTTTTTTTCTCTGTTTTGTTTAATACCCATAAGGGAAGGTCTCTACATATAGTCCACCAAGCTCAGAGGAACATCCTCCAGGAGAGATGCAGGCAGATGGGGCAGGGGCAGGCACATCAAGGGCCCGCTCTGGAGCTGGAGTTTCTAGTCCTTTTACTTCTCCGGTTGAAGGGGTAGTTGAGGAACTCAAAGCGTCTGTGGGGCTCGGTGGTCTGGTGGCCCTTGGGAAGCCTCTTCATGAAATGCACCTCGCGCTGGTGCTGCCGGGTCTTGGAGCCCTTGCGCGGGCGGCCCTTGCGGGTGAAGGCCATGTACCAGCCCTCGTACTTGGCGTTCTGCAGCGCTGTGTAGTTGTTCTCCAGCACAATCTCCGTGAACACGCAGTCCTTGCCTTTGCCGTTGCTCTGAGAAGGGGACAGGAGCAGAGATTTAAGCAACAGGCACTTGCTCAGAGGGCTGCTTCTCACTGCCCCACACTGGACTGACTGATGTGGCAACAGGGTTGCAGTGCTTGCGGGCAACCAAAGGCTCACTGCTCCCACAGGTCAGAATTGCCCAAAATCTGCTTTTCCTCAACAAGCCGCAGGGAGCAGGCATTGTGACACAAACACTGCTCATTGCTGCTTACATACCAGTGCAGCTGGTCCTAGCCTTAACTTCCACCACATCCATAAGGGAACTTTTGCCTCCACCTGTGCCTGGGTATAACCATAAGCAAACTCTCCGTCCCAGTTCACCCACACATCCTGTCCCCCTGGCGTCTTTAATATAGGAGGGGCATCGAGGAGCATTGGGTGGTAGGAGAAGTGACGTGAGGTCAGTGGTGCTGGTGCCCACTGATGCAGGTGGTGGGAGGAGCACGGGGTAGCCAGGAACTGAGCTCTCCCCATTATGGGCAGCAGCAGGACTAGAGAGGGACCCACACTGGGCAGCCCCCAGAAAGCAGCTGCCATGGAAAATCCTTGCAGATAATCACTGTTCTGGAGGGATTTTGCACATCCATTCCACCCCCCCCCGCCATGGGAAGGGGCATCGAGGCTCAGAAGCTGCATGACAAATCAGCGGGTGGTGGGGTCTGGCCTTGGGGCCAGCCCCATGGCGCATCTTAACATTCCTGGCATTTGTACCATGTAATCGTGGAGAATAGACCAGCAATCCGCCTATTTGTTCGGAGAGATAGAAGGAATGTGCCCCACACGGCACCCTCCCACCTCTCTTGCTCCCCCTCAGGCTGCAGGATGGCTTGTCCCCCTGCCCTCAAAAAGGCAGTGCTGGCTGAGCCCCAGGACCCCCATCTCACCTCCCCACCACACAGGTAGCTCTGTATCAGGTCAGAGCTCCTCTCCTGGCAGTCCCTGCTCCGTGTCCCCAGCAGTTCCCTGCCTTGCCCATACCCTTGCACCCTACCTTGCCAATCAGCTTCCCCTTCTTGTTCATGCAGATGTAGAAACCTGTGGCTGCCCCCTTGATACGCACGCGGCTTCCAAAGGTGTCTGTCTCCACGATGAGCTTGGCTGGGGAGAGCAACGGAGGGCAGAGAGGGAGGGAGGTCAGAGGGGCTGTGGGATAGAGCCAGCCCAGGTATGGAGACCCCAGCAATGAACCCTGGTGCTGAGCACTGCAGGCACATGAGCTCATGCAACTGAGCCAGAGAGAGCCCTAAAATCAGCACATGAGGTTAAGATACAGCTTTGTCCCTCCCTTAATCTGCCCCTATGTCCCTGCATGACCTTGGACATGATCCTTTGCCACCGTGAGCTGTGCTGGGTGGGGAGTAGCTCTGTTTTACCCCACTCCACGGGGCTCAGTGGTTCAGGTGCCACAGAGGTGTCCCAGATGGAGTCAGGGCAGCGAGCAGGGCTTGTGCTGGAGGTCTGGGTGTGTCTGTGGGCAAGAACCAGGCAGGCACCTTCTGGAAGCGCACAGCATGCTGCCAGCTGTCCCCAGCCCAGGGGACACTGCTCCATGTCCCTCTGCCAGGCCAGGGCTGCAGGAGGAGTAGTGACTTTGCAGCTGGCAGGGGAGGCGTGAAGGGTAACAGCCACCCTTTTAATGCCTTTCACCTTTGCACAAGTCGAGAGGGCGTATTGATTTGGTCTCAGTTTTTTAATGGAGGCATCGATCGACTTCTGAAGGAGCTATGCAAATCACTGGGTCGATGGGCCACCTATAAATAGAACTGTCACCTTCCCTCCCTGCCTTCACCCTGGGAACCCAAGCCCCAAAGCCCATCCATCCCCAGGGAAGGGGGAGGATGGGGACAGGACATCCTTCTTCCCAGTCCTGCAGCTGCTGTCCCCAGAGCAAGCCTCGATGGGGATGGTGGCTACCTGTTTGCACCTCAAAAGGTCTGTGCTATGCCAAGCACCGAAGAATTCCCCACGGTGCTGAAAAGCCAGCTGTGACTGCCCCATCAGCTCTTGTCCAGCATCAGCCCATAGTACCACAAGTGCTATCAGAAAAGGCAATTAGAGTACAGGCCACAAAGATTCCAAGCTGACACTCTTAATATGGGTTTAAGTCTGTTGATGCCCGATTTATCCCCTCTGATCTCTGCACAAGGGCCGCTCAGTTCATCAGGACTGTGGTTCACTGCAGCTTGCACATCTCTAGCCCAGCATGCTCAGCCTCCAGCAAGCCCCAGTGAGGGCAGTGCTGTGGCTCTGGAGTGGGAGGCTTGGCAGGAGGATGCTTTGAATGGCAGAAGGAGGCTGCGGGTACATACACACAAGCTAAAACGAGCCTAAATCACACTCTGGGTGAGGGGCAAATGTCCCCTCTGTCTCTGCAATGCCTCAATCCTGTTCCCTGTTATGATGGATGCTGCTCAGGTCAATGGCACCAAGGGTGGGGACAGCAAGCAGGCAGTGCTGGCAGCCACTGAGTTGACCAATGGAAAGATCATCCCCAAATTTGCTGGGGCTGACTGATTTGGTGCTGTCAGGCAGGCCAAGCTTGATGTGCATGCAGGCACCCCCTCCCGTCAGCATCACCCTGCAGCATCTCTTGTCCCCAAGCTACCGTGCACTCACATCCCCCTACTCCTAGGCAGGCACAGATTGAACTCAGAGACAGGAAATTTGGGAAGAGCCGACTCCAGGCTGTGCTGATCAATGCCCAGAGCCTGACAAGCACCTAGCATCCCCAAAATCACCCACGGGAGCGATGGCACTCTGCAAACAAAGCACTGAGACAGTGACCCCCTATTTATCTATATTGGGGAAAGGGGGAATTGATCTTGGAGGCAGTAAAAGGTTTGAGGAGAATTGATTTTTCTCTCTGAGCGATAGAAAGAGCTGGGAGGGAGGGAGGGATGAAGAGGGAGAGAGGGAGGGAGTGGGAGGCCTTGGCCTCAGTGAGCACAAAACCCTGCTTTAAAGATGCACATTGCTTCTCTTTTGGACTTTTCCCTTTTTTTTTTTTCTTTTTCCCCAAAGGGCAGCTGTGATTTACAGCCACCAGACGGGTTTGCTGCCCTGCACGAGCCCAGCCCATGTGTCGCTCCGGCCCCCTCATCCACAGAGGATAAAGACAACCTGGCCCCAGGGACTTGCACCCCTAGACCCTTGTAGGCAACTCGTGAACCTTGCAAACTCCAGCCCCAGCCAGCAGAAAACCCTGGGCATAGATAAAAACCAGCAAGTGGGCAGAGAGCTGTGCTGGTGTCCCCAGCCACTCGTGGGGCTGAGTTCAAGCTGCAGCTGGCAGTGGTTTTCTTGGTGGCAGGCACAGCCTGGGAGGGACAAGCTGGGCTGCAGCTTCCCTTAGAATTAAGGCCGCCCACCTTCCCTTAGAATTAAAAAAAGTCAATCAAATATTGACAATTAAGATAAATAACTGAAAACGCCAGACTTGATGTTAAGTCGGCTGTAAAAATGTCAGCGTGGGGAAAGGGGTCATCTGCAAAAATAAATCAACCCCTTTTACACACCCACCCCCAAAAATGAGACAGAAAAAAAAAAAAAAGGCAGAAGGAACGGCTTGGGGAGGGGGGGATCCTTGCTGCAAAAGTGGATTTCTAGATAACATTTGGGGGGAGTCCTTTTTTTTTTTTTTTCCTCCCTCTTTTGGGGAGGGGGCGAGGCTTAACATTTTCAACTCCATTCTTTCATTTAAGTGACAGATTTATCCCAGTAAAATTATGTTTCATGCTCAAACTTTGAAGGGAAAGTGGCTACGTAAATGCTGAAAAAATGCAGCGAGACACACTTGATCCCCCAACTGGACTGCGAAGAGGAGAAAGTATTCAGGAAATGTTAAAAAAGGTGAAAGTAAGAAGCGTTTTAATAGTTCTTCCAGACATGGGGGCCTCCCTAGAGATTCATACAGAACAATCCTGAACCTCTATTTTAACATTTACAGACTTGCAACTCTTTTAAAACTTTACATCTGAAAAACTGCTTGTTCTCTTTCTGGTTTAGATCAGTCTTCATTTTCCTCCTTAGCTCTTCAAATGCTTAACCTTTCTTTATTACATTTTAATAGAGTTTTTCAAGCCACCACCAGTCCCCTCCTTCTGGCCTTATTTAAACCTGGTTGTTATTTAAATATGCACTAACTGTTTTTTAAAATCCAGGCGTTAGAGGTCTAAAACAAGATGGGATTTTCTTTTTTTGCTTGGGAAATTAGCTACTGCCCTTTGAAGCTAGATCTGCTCCAGTATGGGAATAATTCATTTGCAAGATTAATTCTGGATGTATGGAATATCACATGGAACCTGCACTGTGCTTACACTGATAATGTCCAGGGTGAAATTTTCAGCCAAACTAAAATGAAGAAAAAGCCCCCAAAACCCAGAAAGGTAAAGAAAAAAATTGCTCCTACTAATCTACCCAAGCAAGGTAGGGAAATTGCAGCTAATACCAAAGAACAAGAGTTGCAATCCCTGTGCACAACACACAGGAACGCAGGTGCTTCCCTGCCCCGGGTGCAGGATCAGGCCTCCCGCAGCCGGCCCCGTGGCGCTGCCAGGGCTCGCTGGCCCCACTGACCCCTGCGCCACGTTTGACCATCCCAGCGTGGCAGTAGCTCACACCACCAAAGTATTTGGGCTTCAAGAGTCCCCAGCGGAGAGACCGGTCCCCCTGCCCTAGAGAAGGTGGGGGTTTTGGGGAGAGGGTGCCAGGACGATGCAGAGGGGCTGTGGCAGAGCACAGGCTCTCACGCTTGCAGAGTCCCTGCTTTGTCTCTAGAGACACCGCAGCATCTTCACCTGCAGCTGACTGCCTCGCTGACCCTCTGCTCGGGATTTGTGAGGAGAAGAAAGGGATGGGACTATATCAGGAAAATGCCACTTTAGACAGTCCTAGTTCAGGGAAGGCTTCCAAAGCAGTCATTCCCCCTTTCTCCTCCCTGCCTCTTCTTTTTCAAATTTACTTTCTGTTTCTGTTTCAGAAGGAAGTCTCAGGGATTCCCATCCCTCTAAAGAGCTGGGATGAAATGACTGCTGATGCTCAGGATGCCACAGCCCCGAGCCCTCTGAGTCAGGTGCAAACCAAGAATTAAAAGGAAAGAAGCAGAGCCTATCCTTCAAGAACTGGTCCCCTCCCTTGGCACAGGGAACCCGCCCTCACCTTGAATCACACAGCTGCTGATTACTGACCCCTATGTTCTCCTTTTACAAGCCCCCACAAGCTGAACGATTTTAACGATTTCTGGCTAACAAACAGGACGGAAATCATCAATCGCCACTATGGGCTGCAAACACCTCCCCAGGTCCCCCCCTCGCCTGCCCACATCGTGTGTCCTTACCGTGCACATCCCCATCCTCTGCCATCGCATTGATTTTCTTGTTGTCCAAGATCTGCACATGTTTCCCGCTGGTCCGGCTGTACAGCTGGTAGGTACGGACAAGCCGCCGGCTGAGCTGATCTGTCACCAGGCTCTGCTCCCTCACATGCTGTGTAAAATTAGGTGGGGACTGAACAGTTACCTTTAGGAAATTAAAAAATATACAACACACCATTATAATCTCTACTCCTCAGCGGGGCAAATGGGCTTTACGGGGAGGCCAGGAGCCAGGACCGCGGCGGTGCCTCCTGTGCCACCAAAATCTTTCCAGGAGAAGGAGCACTAAGCTCTGGGACACAGTGATCAGAGCCCTATACAGAGCTCTAGACATGCCCGAAGCAGAGGGGCAGGTGGCTCGGGACTACAACAGTGCTTGGTGAGCCCAGAAGCCCCTCCAGGGCTCAGGGGGTCCTAACTGGCGCTGGGGTACCTTGAGATGGGCGTCAAGGCTGGGAGGTGGAAGGGGTCGAGGCGAGACATGCAGGATGGCACTGTGTTGCCCTCTCAAGGGGCTGATGCTTTCATCCCACACCTCTTTCACCTCTGCAGGAACATACTACTACTCCAGCTGCCCCAGGCACATATCCCAGCAGTTTCAACAGCTGCCTGTCCTCTGGGTCTCAGGCTCTTTATTTGCTCCCAAATATCCCACTCAATAAGCTCTTCCAACACAAAGTCCACAGAGAAGGTAGAGCTGTGAGGTATAAGAATTACAAGAAAACCATACCCCAGCCCAGGTATTTAGTGGTATAACAACCTGAGGATACCAACATGCTACCCATGCAATCACAGTCCTCATCCCCAGTCAGTGCCAGCACGGGGTCTTCCCCAGCCCACCAACCCGTTAGTCCCAGAGCTGCAGCTGAGCCCATCCTCTCCAGACCCGACACTGCTGCTCCTGGGCTTTAAATGATTTTCATGAGCAGCCAAACCTGCTCCCCCCTCAGCCCCGGCTCACAAGCTGGCACAGAAGTCTTTTTCCCCCCTCGTCTCAAATCCCTCTTTTAAGTCTGGAAAGTTTCGCTGCTCCCTGACATTTATAAAGATGTATTCTGAGCAAATGTTAGGAGATCGCTCCTTTCAACATCAGAAGGCTGGGACTACCCCCCACCACCCCCACGTCAAATGGGAAGATTTCCTCCTGTCTTAAACAACAACAGAAAACCACAATAAAAGCAAAAGCCGCTGCTCTCTCAAAGCCAGCTTTATAGAGATATCTCCCCTTGACAATGTCATCTCTCTCCCTCTGCTTCTGCCTGTGCATGTGTGTTTCCTATAGACGGGTTTTGGATAATACAGCAGGATTCTCTCCCCAGCTCTGATGAGGGTACCATGTGGAGGAGAGGTCATTAGCCATGCTGCTATTTGGTCTCCATCTCATACTCCAAAATATTACAGCTATGTTTTTATACAACTGCACACTCCCAGTGCTCCATTCCCTTCACTATTCAGCTGGAAATTCCATTTTTTCCCCCCAAGCTTCCAGGAAAATAACAATAATAAAAAAAGTAGCTTAAAGGGCATTTTAAACAAAGCTTCTGCACCTGTGATCTCAGGGGGAAGGGGGGGCTTCACCCCGGTTTGGAGGCGCACCGCTCCCAGCGACGCGTGCCTGCTGGTATGCGGGTGTTGCACAAGCTCTGCCCGGGACGTTTAATCTATTCGTGTCACTTCTGCCTCTGCCGATACAAACCAGCTATGCTAAAGTCTGACACTTTTAAGCTGAATCAAAACCTGCGCTTTTTACTAAGGCTTTTGCAGGGTTTCTTTTCCTCTTTTTAATTCTGCTTTACTTTTTTGGATGAAGCCATATAGGAGGGAAAAAAAACGGAGGAGAAGGATGGGGGTATCCACAGTGTAATTAGAGGTCGGGGGACGGGAATTAAAGCTGCTTTAAGATAACCCTGCGTATTTCCTTGAAATCCCGGTACTCCCTGCCTCGCAGCCGGAGTCCCCCGCACCGTATTTTGCGTCCCGGGAAAGGTGGGTTCCCCCTTGGCTCCGGCTTTTTACGACCCGGCAACTTTTGTCTCCTGGGTTTTAAACGGCTCCTCTTCCCTGTCTCCCTCCCTGCCGAGCCGCTCGGCGGCGGCGGGGCACCCCCCATCCCCGCGGGGCGAACAAAGCCGGGCAGCCCAGCGGGCTCTTACCTGGGCTTGCAGGCAGAGGACGAACAAGTGCATTAACCTGGGAGGGGGAAAAGCGGGAGAGAGGTGTGAGCCGGGGGGGCTGCGGGCGCGGGGCGGGAGAGCTGGGGCTGCCGGTACTCACACGTAGCTGAAGAGCGAAGAGCAGGGGTCCATCGCGGCGCCGATGCGGAGCCGGGGGCCCGGGGCCCGGCGGCGGCGGGGAGCGCCCGGGGGGCGCGGCGCTGCCTCAGCTCCTCGGTTCCTCTCGCCCTGCCGGCACGTCCTCGCCCCAAAGAAAGGAGGGCACAAGCGGCTACAGAGGGGAAAGGCCCCGGGGACCCGACCGCCCGCCCAGCCCCCGGGGCGCTCGGCCGGCGGCCCCTGCCGCGGGGAGCCCCCCGCCCCGCTCCGCGGCCCCGCTGCCTCCCCGGGAGGCGAAGCCGACCCGCAGCCCCGACGGCGGGGGCGGGCGCGGCCCGGGGCGGCAGCCGCAGCGGGGGAAGCCCGGCCGGACGCCCGCTACCCTCCCGGCCCCGGCGGTACCTGCCGAAGCGGAGCGAGCGGCGGGCCAGGTGTCGCCGGGGCTCGGGGCTGCCACTAAGGGCCGGGCTCCGCGGCCAGTCGCCGGCGGGACTCCCTCCCCACCCCGTGCCTCAGTTTCCCCATCGGTAAAACGGGGTTTAAGGGCTCGGAGGGTGGGTCGTGGATGCGGTTCCCCCCGCTGGGGGTTCGCCGCTCCGCGGGCGCGTTGTGGATTGGGAGCGGGCGGGCGAGCCCTCCCGGGACGTGCCAGACATTAAAAGGATTACCGGAGGAGGGGGATGGAGGGGGCCGGAGTTTCGAGAAGGAGTGAGGCTGAGCAAATACCTCCGCCGGGGTAGGGAGCGGGACACCCCCGCTTTCTCCGCGAGCATCCCCGCCGGGCGCTTACCTTGCGGAGCGGGCGGGCGCCCTCAGGGCCGGCGCTGCGGGGCCATGGGGCCGGGCGGCGGCGGCGGCGGGACGGGGCTCAGCCCCGCAGCCCGGGCAGGGCCGCCGAGGGCTGCATTGTTCCGGCGAGCCCCGGCCCTCCCGGCCCCGCCACCTGTTGCGCACCGGGGCGGGGGCTGCGGCGGGGCTGCAGCGGGCGGCCCCCGGGGCCGGTACCTGGCCGGGGCCGGCGCCGCCTGCTCGGCGCTGAGTGACAGCTGCTAATTTGCCGGCCGTGCCCCGCTGCCGGTCCCCGCGCTCCCCGCGCCCTCCTTTATCTTATCAGAGCCCATAATTACAATTGCTATTTTGCTTCCTCGAATCAGCAATCAGCGCTATCTGCCGCCGCTGGAGAGGCAGCTCCTGTCAGCCGCCCCTGCGTGACAGCGCGGCGGCTGCCCCGCCGCACCAGCACACACACCCACAGAGACACACGCGTGCACGGCCCGCCCGCACACACACACGGCCCCGCACACGCACATACATGCACGCTACCCTCACACACACAGGCTCCACGCAGTCCCTTTCACGCACGCACAGCTGGCACATGCGTGCAGCCTTTCCCATGAGGTCCCCTCCGTCTCACTTGCACCCCTGGCACACTGTGCACCCCCCAGCACAGTTATTCACCCTTCGCTTTGCTTACCCCTACCCGCAAAATACACCCCTCTGCCTCACACACAGACACACAGCTGCAGCCACGGGACAGTTCTCTCTCTCGTGTGCACGCTGACACGCAGCTTGCGCACCTTTCCCCTTGCTCAGGCACCCAGCAACCCTAGACACAAGAGCACCAACACCTCTCCCCACCATACAATGCGTCACCCCAAAACTCTGCCTACTGTCACCTCTGGGGATGGATCTCCCAGGGTTCTCACCTGATCTTGCCCAGCATCCTCACTGCTGAGGGGTGCTGCAAGCAGGTGCGGGAGCCTGGGCACTGCCCCACCACTGGGCTGACCCCACAGGGCCCAAGGAGAAAACAGTCCCTGTATCAGTATTAACAAACCCAGTACAGCACAGAATGAGCAACTGCCTTGTGCTGGCCAAAATTCCCCCAAAATTCAGGTCCTTGTTCAGTTTCTTTCCCTCTTTTTGGTGCAAAAGATTTTAAGGATGTTTCTGAGGGGGCATCCTATGTGTAGAAAGAAGTCTTGGGCCAAGCCTGCATTTAACTGGAAACATTTAGGAGGACCACAGGAACAGGCAGGACAGGCACTGAAGGTGCTCGGCAGAAGCAGGAGCTGGTTTCCAAGGGCAGGACACATTCACATACTCAGCTCATCACTACAGCACATGGTCAGGGGAAAAATCCTCCAGGATGAGCTGTGTGAACAGCTGATGTACCACAGCACGGATGAGGTGGATCCTCATATTCCCCTCTCTGCACTGCCTAAGGAAAACCAGGCAAAACCAAAGCAGGAAGCACTAGACACTCCTGATGTTCTAAATTCAGACAATCCCCACTTTTTTATACAGAAAAAATTCAAGGAATTTAGTCTATTTCCCAGATGCTGCTCTCCTTCACCAGTGGCCGTCTCCACTTTACCCCTGGTGGGCACAGGATCAGGTACACATTATCCTGCACACTACAGTCTACTCAATAGCACCGTGTCCAGAATAGTCTGGGCTGCCTTAAATTGGGAGATTTATGGTGTCCTGTACGGGGTCAGAGGCAGCCACAAGCTGACAGTTCTGTGTGCCCCCTGCCCTCGGCAAACAGGCTCAAGTGCCAGTCATGGCTGTAAAATCAAGCCAGTGTGGGATCACCCAGGAGCGGCCACACTTCCCCTGACAGCAGATGACAGATGATGCTCCTGTCAGCCATCCCCGGGCCTACAGCCAAAGCCTCCACAGGCCCCATCCTACCCCACCTTCGGGAAGGGAAGAGAAATGAGAAGGTCGGTGACAGCCAGGGACCAGCAGCATCATGGCTGCTGGGCTCATTCCACCTCTGCTGCTGCCTTGGATCATGCCCACAGTCTGCTCCTTGCAGGGAAGCCAGGTGCCTGCACAGAGGCATTTGCCTTCTTCCCTTGGTGCTTCCCAGCCCACCTGTGTTCATATCAAGTGTGACACCCCCCACCGCCTTTTGTTTCTAAGTAAAAAACCTTTTTGGATAGGCTCTCTCCCGTGCCAGGCAGCACAAGGGAAATCTGTGTGCCTGTCAGCTCCTTCACAGGCCATCTGAGATAAGCCCCCTGGTCCACGGGGTGAGGGTCCCCTCCATCCCCAGGCAGTGAGGCTAAATGGCTTGTCTGGCTCTCCTGGGGAGAAGAGAAACTCCAGCCCTGTGCTCCTGAGACCAGCTGGGCCTCAGGCCAAACTGCTGTGGAGATGGTGGAAGAAAGCCCCTTGTGGCAGAAAGACTTGGGGACCTGCTGTGCCCCCAGCGCTTGAAGCAGCCACTGGGCTGTGATCCCTGGAAGAGGCTCACCAGCATGGTCCCATCAGATCTTGTCCTGCTACCCCACTGCTCCACTGCCCTGGTCTGCAGAACTGGGACCATGTTTAGACTGGTCAGGTACAGAAGTGTTTTTCTTCAGAGAAGACCTCATGTGTTTTATGTTCATCAGGGATGTTAAATGCTGCAGATGATGCAGCAGGCATGTGAGCTGCAGCCCTCCCATCCCCTTTCCCACAAAGCTGAGTTTTGTTTTCCCAAGGTGCAGCCACAGGGCTACGACACCAAGAAGCAGGAGCTGAGAGAGGAATCAGGACACGGAGGTGTCTGTCCCAGCCTGGCTGGGGTCCAGGCTTGCTCTCAAACTTTGCCCATGTCCTTCACCCTACACAGAGCCTCCTGGCAGCTGGAAACTGTGGAGGCAGCTCCTGGAGCAGCCTAGACTGTGGTAAGACAGGAAGCAGACCAGGAGAGGATTTGAGAAGGAAGGGACAGCAGGAGAGGGACTGTGAGACTCTGGGAGAGGTCTGTGCCGCTGTACAGCAGAGACTGGAGAGAGCACAGTGGGGGCTGAGGAAAGCTCTTCCCATTCCCCTTGTGATGCTCAGCATGGCACCCCCACACCCAGAGCCACCCCAGCACCATGCCTTCTCTTTCCCAGGATGTCCCTTAGCACACCTGCAGGACACAGACAGGTTCCAGCTCCAACTTCCTGCCTGCTTCTTCATCACCCCCATCTATCCCAGTCCACATCAGAAATGGTCCACATACACCCCCTTCCTTGTGCAGGGTGACGAACAGCAGTGCCAGCTCCTGCTCCCCACAAGAGATCAAAGCCAGCAAGGAGCATCAGCCTGAAACCTCTCCACTAGCATCCCTTATTTCAGAAAGGCAGAAACAAGAAAAACAACACCAACCACAGCTTTAGGGGCAAGCAGGCCAAACTGGGCTGAATGGAAACAAGGGCTTCTAGCAAACTGGGAGTTCATGTCATAAGAGGAGCCTAGGAGAATCTGGGGTGAGGGGAAGCCAGCAAAACACCCACAGGAGTTTTGCCTTGAATACCTCTTTCAGGGGGAACTACCAGTGAATAGTTTCAGGGGAAACTATCAGGTGGAGGAGCAACCAGGACACTGCTGTCACTCACAGAGAGAGGCCAATAGGCACAGTTCCCTGCTCCTGCCAGGCAGGGACATAGACAGGACCACAGCGCTAATCCCGACTGATGGAGGAGAGCAGTACCTGCAGCAGCACACAGCAGCACTGAGCGAGCCAGAGGGCGAGGAAAGCTCCTCTCTGCAGGTGCAGAGAACTCAGACAGCCTGGGGACTGCGAAAGGGGACAGGCAGTGTAGGCAGGGGGGTTGAGGGTTAGCCAAAGACTGGGACACACGAAGATGAGGACACTGAAGCGCAAGAAGCACTGCCCAATACCTGAGCATCTCTCTCTGCTCCAACACCTTATGAAGAACAGCCAAAATGCACAAACCCCAGGATCCTGTAATGTTTTACAGCCATGCCTGGAGGATGCTTGGCCATAAACCAACTTTTTCCACCCCAAAATAAAGGCACGGGGGCTTCCCAGCAAAGCCAGAGGGATACTAGCCCACTCCACCCTCACTCTTCCCAGCCCGCCAGTCCAGTGCCCCCAGCCCTGCCTGCTGAGCCTTCACTGTGGCTTTAATGGGGCGTTTCAGAGGCAACAGCAGTCCTCCATGGCTGAACAGCACGGAGCAGCCTGGGGCAATCCCACTGCTCACCATTAACCTGTCCCCACCCCCCAAAGGGAAGGAACTTGGTGAAACCCCACTGGGATGTGTTACATGGGAATGACCTTGTCTTCACTACCCACAGCACCAAGGCAGCCCCGGGGCAAACGAGGAGCCCTGGGAAGGGGAGACACAGCCCACTCACAATTAATTCTTCTCTCTATTCAATTACTAGCAGCAAGACTGAGGCATGTTTTGTGGGCGGTGGGAACACCAGGCCAGGAGACTGCCCCTGTGTTCTGGTCACAGCCCCCTGGAGCTGTGCCCACCCCTGTGCAGGACCAAACTGGGTGACGTGGCCCTGTCTGGTCACTTTTCAGCAGCCTGCTCTCACAGCTTCGTTTCAGGGAATTGGGCTGACTCCTCTGCCCTTCACCACCTCCTGTCCCTCCTGCCCAGCAGCACTCTAGAAACACAACCTTTGCTTCCATAATTTCAGTCTGTGCTCCTGGAATTGCGGGTGTCAATATTGGCTTCACCATCCTTCAGTGGCCACGTGCTGGCTCCTAGGCAGCAACACTCCTGCAGATCAGAGGAGACAAAGCTGGGCTCTGCTTTCCATCCAGCCTAGGCAATAGGGAGGAGAGTCACCACTCACAACAGCAGGGCTGCTGGCATAGCAGGGGCAGCCTGGGCAGCTCAGCATGTGGCAGCTTCACTCCTGGTCCCCAGGCAGAGCAGGGTGTCATCCCGTCACCCAGGATGGTCCATGGATGCATACATGGATTTTCCAGTGGTGTTAAGCATCCCCTGCATTTGGCTCCGCTGAGGCCAGTGCTGTTCTCATCTCTGGTATCCCCACCCAGCACTTGGGGTGAGCCAGGCACATGGGTAATGATCTGGCAGAGCTGAGCGAGGCCAAAGCCTTATGGAGGGCACTGAAGGGCAGACACCTGCTCAGGCCCCATCCATCGGCAAGCAGAGAGAACTGGGATGGCTCTGCAGCTACCCAGCTCAGGAAGGGGTCCGCACAGAGTATCACAGCTGGGCTTGAGCTAGGCAAGCCAGAAACAAAAACCAAAGGCTCCCAGTTCAAATGGGACCAGCTTAGGGAGAAGGTGACATCTCCAACCCTGCATGATTTAAACCCGAGGTTGAGTATTTCTGCGCAATTCTGCTCTGCATCGAACAGGGGTCAGCAAACAAGCAGCCTGACCAGGAATGGCCATGACACGCCTGCATGGGGAAGGGGTGGCACACATGGACATGTGGATGAGGATGTGTGTGCTCATGGCACTTGGGAAGCTCCACTCCATTCCTGACCCTCTTGTACAGACCAAACAGCGCCTCTAGGACTTGGTCCCAAGACATCCCTGGCTGGCACAACTTCCCAAGCATCATAGCCCCAGCCCAAGCAGCAGCACCCTCCTGAGGGTCTCCAGCCACACATCATCAGGCAGGGCTGGGAAGAGGGGGGTCAAAGCCAGGCTGGGTAGGAAGGGGCTCCACTGGCCACCCAGGAAGATGGGAGCCATCACTCAATGCCAGGTGTCACTGTCCTGTCTGCGGGATGGAGTCTGTGGCTCCTTCAGTATCATGAGTAGCTGAGACAGAGACACAAAATGCTCTTCCTTTCTTGCCTCACTTCCCAGCCAGCCCCATCAGGCAATTTGGTTTGGTTTGGGTCCTCTTAGGAAGAGGACTTCTGTGCCCAGCCTGCAGTGGGATTAAGCCTAAAACCAACAGCATGGCCCGGGGGGGGGGGGTGCTGTACGTCAGCTGTAACTCTACCTTAGTTTGTTTGCTTACAGCATCCACCCAAAATGCCCGTGTGTGTCTCTGGGCCTCTGTGTCAGTGGCAGCTGAACTGCTGACCCCAGGAGTTTGCAAAACACCAGGGTTAGGGCCCTTTGACATCCCAGCCCAGCAGAGCCACAGCTCTTCCTGACCCTGGCCCCGAGGAGCCAGGCCCTGGGGCACCCCACATGGCCCTGCGAGAGCTGGGGCTATGGGGGGAGACAGTGGGGCCAATGGGAGTGAACCCCAAAGGAGTGTTGGACACACTTCCCATGGCACTTGCTGTTGTCCAGGCGTGGCTGCAGCCGCCCCCCCCCCCCCCTTTCTGTGGACCACCGCACCATGGACCTGCCCCAACCCCCCTGCTAGTCCTCATCCAAGCCCAGCCCTTCATCTTCTGTCCGCCCTACAGCCCCCCGCCCCATGCTGGGATGGGGACTGGCACAGGAGCTGCACTCCTTTCCAGCTTCCGCACCCAGGCCATGCCTGGTCTCTGTGCTGCCCTACAGACCTCTGTGTTTTGGGAAGGTGAGGAACATATGGTCACAGGTAAAACAACAGCCAGAGCCTGGAGACAGTCTGTAACTGGCTTCTCCCCAGTACCAGCTGTGGTAGGGGACCTCATGCCACCCGGCAGCATGGCCACGGCATGCACAACCCAAGCTGCCATCATGGTGCAGACACCATCTCAAAGGTGTGCAGGGATGGGTCAGGGCTGCAGGGAGCCAGCCAGGTACAGGAGCCCAGGGAGTTCAGATGGAGTTTGAGAGCTCTCCAAACATTCTACTGCCATTTTTTTCCCAGGAGCCAAAATCCTACCTCCCAATGTCCAAGCCCCGCTGTTAGACCATGCTGCTTTTCCCTGTGAGCTGAGCATCAGGAGGTCTAGCAGGACAGACCTGCCACAGACAAGGTCCCTGTCCCCTCTGCTCTCCTCATCCTCTACTCTGCCCATCAGCAACATCCCTTCCTATTCAGCCCCAAAAACTGCATGCCCTGCAGCTCAGGGGTCTCTGCCTGCCTAAGAGCCTGTCAGGGGAGCAGGCACTGGAGGCATGGAGTGGTGTGGCTGTCCCACAGGCCCTACGCAGAGGCATCACCACCAAGGATACCACAGAAGATAAATCCTGCCCATCCAGCCTAGGGCTCTGCCACTGACAGGCCTGAGAGAATAACTCAGAGATCCTAAATCCCCCTGGGACACAGCCCAGATGCTCCGTGCAGGCCCTGTTCCCCTGGATGCCACCAGGCTGGCAGGGACGTGTGGCCAGTACTGACAGTCCTGCCAGTGTCAGAGACAGCCGAGGCCAGAGCGATTAGATTTGCACCTCGGAGGGGTCGAAGGGCAGGACACCTGCGACCTCCGGGTATCTCGGCTGCGGGTGCTGAGCACAGAGCTGCCAACACTGCCCTGACGTGAGGCGGCTGCGCAGGGGGCTCAGCAGGGGAGTGTGGGACAGCTGCAGGGAGCCTCAACCCAGGCTGTCCTGCATGGAGCTCTCTGCCACAGCCCAAACATATTCACTTTTAACACCTGCTTTACGTGTCTGGGAGCGTCTGTGAATTTAAACCCACACACCCCTGCTCCAAGATTATCCTGTGCTTCTCCAGCTGTGCCCTCACTGCAGAACAAAAAACCACAGCTGCCACAGCAGCACCTTCATGGACACAGCCCTCTCTTGTATTCTGGGCTGCACTGTGGGGCTGGGGACATGAGTCCACACCACAGGCAGCGACATTATCACAGCCTGCCACCACCCAGGGCATGAGCAAACTCCTGTGCCAGGATGTGCATCCAGGCATCCACTGTGGAGCTGGAGGGGCCTCTCTTCCCACAGAACACTCAGTGAGTGAACAGCCACACATCCATGCTCCCAAAAAACTTGAGGCACCCTGGGAGGACCCAGCACATGTCTGAGCACCAGCAAGCAAGTGATGACACCAGACCTGAGCTTCAGTTCTCCAGCAGAGAAGGCCATTCCCACACAGTGCATCAGCACCATTTCCCTTTGCAAGGCATATTGATGGGAAGAGGATGGGAATTAGTGGCTGAGTGGCCCTTCCGGGTCCTGCTGCTGCCTGTCTTGGTTGCAATCTGCCCGCAGCTCAGCTGTGCCAGGGCACGCCCTGCCCTGGTGGCTCCCTGAGGCAACAGCAGAGGTACCCGTGCCCACTGCCCGTCGGGATGGAACAGGGATTGCACAGTCAGCTAACGCTTCAGAGAACAGGACACTCCTCACTCCCACCATCAGGGTAGTCTCAGCTAAATGTGGCTCCGCTGGCCCTTTTTCTGGCTCCTGCTGCCACCGAGGTACCACACGGCTCTCTGTCCACCTTGCAGAGCCACTGAACCCCAGGATAATGGGGTGCTGCATCTCCTGGGGTGTCTCCCTTGCTTCCTTCGAAGCCCAGGCAGCCGAGACTCAAAGAAAAAAAACTTTACCCCAGATCAGCGTGGGAACCAGCAACAGAGAGCTTATGGAGCAGGGGACCAGCCCCACCTACAGCACAGCCACAGCTGCGCTTCTCAGCCGCCCTGGGGCCGTGGTCTAAGCCACAAAGAGTTGAAACCCAGCCAGAACTCTGATGGGGCAGGACTGGCTGGGGCATCATAAGGAAAACCACTTCCTGGCCACACTCAGCAGAGCAGCTCCCCATCCTGCTCCTCTGCCCCTGAAAAAGCAACTCAAACCTGACCTCTGAAATCAGAGCATCCTGTGGGAGCTGCTGGCCTGGCCCAGCCACCCAGCTGGAGGAGGCAGCCAAGCCCCAGCCCAGTGAGGCTGCACCTGAGCCAGGCCCTGCAGCGAGCAGCCCGAGCCTCTCAGCAGGAGCAGCAGGCTGGTGTGGGAGGGCTGCGGCGTGTGTGGCACCATGGGTGCACAGCCACGGTGCTCATGCATGGTGACCCCCACATTAAGCCCCACTACAGCCACGTTTCTCTGCTGCATGTCCCAGCCACGGGCAGGGCTCCCCGCTGCTGCAAGAGCAGGAAGGCATCCATCACCAGCTGTAGCAGCATGCAGAGCCCTGAAGCAGCAGAGAGGAGGGATGCTCAGAGCAAATCAGGTCCCAGAGCAATCCCAGAGCCATCATCTGGGGCATCATTTGGCTCCCCAGGTACTGGCACCTCCACCCCCCATTGGGAGAGGGAAGGGCTCCACTCTTACACGTGTCTCCAGCATGGGGAGCTCACACATGTACATAGAAACACAACTCGATTACCCCCCTCACCCTATGGAAGACATGGCAGCCCTCGCACCAGGAGCCCCACGCTTCAACTCCCTGTGCACAGAGAGCCTCCTGCCCCCCACCATCACTGAGCATCCCCAGCCATACCCGAGCCCACCTGCTCTTAGACAGCCCTGTTTGTTTGCCCAAGGTATTTGCAGCCGGGGGCACCTGCTTTGATACCATCAGCTCCACGAAGGAAGCTGCTCACCTAGCGTGACCCCTGTAATCCCATCCTTCCCCATTAAGTGCTGTGTGTGAGCGCATCCCCCCTCCCAGCCTCCTGACATTTCAGCATTCATCTCCCTCTCCCCAGGCTGAGCACATCAAGGCTGTGACATTGCTGGGGATTTGGAGGCAAACCTCCCCAAGTCACTTAGAAAGGGGCTTGGCAGTACCAACACCCCCCAGCCCCTGCACTGCTCCCTCTGGGTTTGGGGCATTCACTTCCCCTGGCGTTGCCCTACAACAGCACTGGGGACCAGCCAGCACTCATGACAAAGTCTTGAGCTGAACTGGTCCTACGCTGGGGTGTGCAAGCTTTGTCTCCTCAAGCCTCCTGCCACCATCCTCATGTCCCCCATGGTGCCACCTTTGTCCCCTGCCAGGACAGTCCTGCCTGCCTCTGTTCCAGCTACCTAGACACCATGAAGGACACCAGCAGCCTGAAATAATCTCCTTTTACCGTTGAAGAGGCCAAATACTCCTTCTCGTCAGCCAGCACATCTTCTTCTACCCTATGTCAGGCAACAGTACCACCCTTCCAGGACTGAGCTGTGCCCACTCCCTCACTCATCACTCCTCACCAGGCTTGGTACCAGCTGCCTCCCCCAGTCCTCCCTTCCAAGAACGCCTTGTTAAAAATGGTCTGCTGGCTCTTGTTTCCCTGGAGTCAAGCTGCAATTCCACGGAGCACAAGCACAGTCAAGGTCTGGCAAACAGATTATCCCTGACCCCTTCCAGGTGCACATAGCCAGGGAAATCTGCGAGGTGATGGGGTGCCAGCCCTGGCAGGGGCTGGGCACCTTCCTAGCGCTGTCCCAGCCATGGCTCCATCCACAGCCCACATCCTTTCCTGTACCATCAGCACAGGCCACTGGTGCGCTGTGCCCACCAACACCTCTCAAACATCCCCAGCCCCCAGGGAAGCTGCTACGGCATCCTTTCACCCAGCTCAGCTGCAGGAATGTCCCGCTTCTTACGAACTTCCCAGGGCAACGGGATTTGCCGAGAGATCTGACCGCGCCTGTGGGCACAGGCACGGAGCGCCAGCCGCGGGCACACGGGACGGCGGGGGAACCGCATCTCCCCGGGGACAGACCCCTGCCAGCCGCACCCGCCTCTCGCAGGGATAGGAGGAGCAGCAGAGCGGGGTACCCTTCGCATCCCGGGGTGTGCCCGGGGAGGGCGGCCATACGCCGGGCGAGCCCCCCGCGGGCAGGGCGGTCGGGGCGGGAGCGGGAGCGGGAGCGGCCGGGTTCCCGGTGCCCCGGGAGCGGGGCCGCAGAGCCCGCCTGCCCCCTGGCGGTGCCGCTCCGGGCCCCGCCGCCTCCCCAGCCCCCGGCATCCTCCCCCGCGCTGCTGCGGGGGCCATGCGCGAAACACGGGGCTCAGCTCCCCGAGCCGGCTTTCTCCGCTGGTGCCCCCAGGCAGCTGAGGTCGCGTGCCCCGGGGTCGGGATGCATGCGGTCTTGGAGTCGTGGAATGTTTTGGGTTGGAAGGGACTTTTAAAAGCTATCTAGTCTAACCCCTCTGCCATGGACAGGGGCATCTTCAACTAGATCAGAGCCCTGTTCAACGTGATCTTGAATGTTTTCGGGGATGGGGCATCTACCGCCTCTCTGGGCAACCTGTGCCAGTGTTTCACCACCCTCATTGAAAAAAGCCTTTCTTCCCTATATTCTATTTAAATCAACCCTTTCAGTTTAAAATTATTAGTCCTTGTCCTACCACAACAGGCCCTGCTGAAAAGTCTGTCCCCATCTTTCTTATAAGCTCCCTTAAAGTACTGAAATGCCACAGAAAGATCTCCCCAGAGCCAACTCCTCTTCAGTCCTTTCCCCTTTGCTGCAAGGCGCTTTGAAGCCTCATTCTGAGAGCTAAGGGCTGTTTGGGGCCAGAAGGAAACAGTGGGTAGGTGGAAAGGAGCTGCACAGGTCCCAGAGAGAAATATGATCTAGAAAGGAGCCTGAGCTGAGGATCCACCCTGGATTTCCTACATGGGTCCAGGCACCTGAGAAACTCATTGTCCGAGGGCATCAAATGAGCCAGCATGACAGAACAGCCCATGGTGCTTCTCAGGGACAACATCCAGTGTCTCAGACAAGGAGGACTGGGACAGGCATCAGCATATGGGCCAAGAATACAAGACCGGTTGCAGAGAAACTGCCAGTGAAATATTTAAGGGCAGAACCAGCCACCACGGGTGAGAAATGCCACCTGGCTAAAGTGCAGAAAGGATCAAGCCCTCTCTGGGCACCCAGGCATGGGGGGGACACAACCCCTCAGCAAAGGTCACAGCTCAAACTTGCCCCACTGAAGCGTGCATGGGAAGAACCTGCCAGCCAGCAGTGACCTTTCTTCAGACCTGATGCCTGAGAGACCTTTATTGAGTGTAAGAACAGTTCTTTACAATGCAGATTGACCCAGAACCTCCCCCCAAATGAGACAGGCTGTGAGCTCCCACCCCACCGTAACTGCAGTCAGGAACAGAGCCTGGGCCCCAGTTTCACACTTCCACGTGTATAAAACACAACAAACTGTGAGCAAGCAAAAGCAAACACATTGGAATCAGTGAAAGTGCCTGGCTTTACATCCATCTGCTGGGAAGGGGCCAGGACTGGGTATTTCACAGCCAGGGAAAGGGGGTGCAGAGAGCAGAGGTCCAGGGCAGCAAAAAGGCACAGGGCAAGGATCACCTCCTCCACCTCCAACTCCCAGAAAAGGGATGGGGGAGAGGGGATATACCAGCAGCATCCATCCAGTTTTGGGATAACCCTCCCAAGGATGTGTGAAAGGAGGCACCCCGGTGCTGGGAGCAGCCCCTGCTCCCCAAAAAGTTACAACAGCATAAAAAGAAAAAGCAGCAAATGTTGAGGTCCTGGCAAGAGGTGTCCAAGGTAAAAACCATCCAGGGAGAGAAGTCCCAGTGAATACCTAGGGGAAAGAATCAGATTGAGACCAGCAGACTCCAGCAGCACGTTCCACCCACACTTGCCACACCGGTACCACAGCCACCCAGATCCTTCCTCCAAAGCTGCCCAGCCCCTCACCTTGCCTGGAGACAAGTTACTGCTTCCTCCTCCTACTTCTTGGCTGGCATAATAGGAGGAAGCTCCTCCTCATCCTCCTCAGACAAGTCATCATCCTCCTCCAAGGAAGCATCTTCCCTGTGCACTGGGACACACAAGTAACTGTTATTCAGCAATTAATGTGTGTGCAAATACAACTGGCACCCAAGACACCCCAAGAGCAGAACAGCCCAAGGAGCACTGAAGCAGCTTTCACAGCAGCTAACAGTGGGAAATAAGCAGCATCCCAGTTGGAGGGAGGTCCCAGAAGGGAGTGGTGACAGCCAGACCTGGAAGAAGGGGACAGTTTGAGACATCCAGACCCCTTTTCCCATACAAGGCTTTAGGGCAGGGAAGGAATCCCTGCACTGAGATGGCCCCTTGGGACAAAGGAGGGACAGAGAATGCATGCCAAGTAGCACCCAGGGCATCTCCCAGCAGCTCCCTGGCAGTTGTTGACACTGGAGCCCCTTCATAGCCCTCACTCCTCCCAAGCTTTTTCCCACCCTTCAGTCCTTACTGATCCTGTGCCAGCCGGCAAGGTGCACTGGGCCAGAGCCCGCTGCCAGGCGAAAGGTCACTGGAGGCTGCAGCTTGAAGTTGTCCAGACTCAGCTGCAAAGAGCAGAGATGGAGCTGAGTTAGGGGCAGAAGCAAAAAGCAGAATATCCTGTAGTTCCCAGCACCTGGCCCAGTAAAACATGTCCACCTGAGGGCACCTTCAGCCAGGCCAAGGGTATTCAGGGCATTTGCCTGTGAGCTGCGGATCCTAGATCAGGATACACAAACATCCAGAGCTGTCCTGTTCCCTGCAGCCATCCACCCCCGAGTCTTTAAATCAGCCTCTTACCAAGGGCTGGCATGACAGCTTCAGATTTGCCACAGGCACAGCAATCTCTTTGTTCTCATGGTTTCGCCCAATGACTTCCACCACATTGCACTCATCCTTGGCACCATCTGTGAGGCAGACCTGGGTGGGAGTGGAGATTGTGAGCAACTGCTCTCCTAAGGGCACGTCAGGGACAGCTGGAGCTCTCCACGGGACAAGTAACCCACAACAATGCTACCAGCCCAGATGTCATGCAAGGTGTGAGGATGCTGCTCCACAAAACAGGGAGAGCACTGAAGCACCCTGTAGCAATTGTCCCCCGACTGCCTCAGAGGGGGCTCTGTGCCTTTCCCAGCTGTGACAGCTGTTTTTGCAGTTACCTCAAGGGAGGCACCTGGGCTGCATTTTTGCTGATCTGATCCACGCTGGCAGGTTCTGTGCTCCCAGGATAGAAAACAATCCAAGTGAGAGCCAGGAATGAAGCCCTGCACCTATGTGGGCTTGGGGAGCAACAAGCCAGAGACCCAGCTGGTGTGAATCTGGTGTGAGGCTCCAACAAGGTCAAATTCAAGGTAAAAATATTTTTCTTCACCACCTGCCTGGAGCATCCCCCTATTCAGCAGTCCTTTGCACCACAGTCTTTGCACAAGCACCTCTGTATGATGGATAAACGTGACCACTCTATGACCTGCCCTGAGAGCAGCCAGTCCTGGGGCCTCAGTCACCCAGGGAGTTCCCTGATCCAGTCCAGCCAAGAAAGGAGGATGAGCCTGGAAAGGGGGCTTAAGGATATGGGTGACTACAGGAGAGAACAAGCACAGTTAATTAACATTTCTCTTACCACAGACAGCGCCAAAATGTGGTCAGAGTCATCTTCTTCATCCACCTGAAATGTGTAGGATTTGGTACTGGCAGTCAGCTCACAGCCTAGAAGGAGCAGATCAAAAACCTGTAGCAGGCATTACACAACACCATGCACCACGGGCAAAATGTTCTGAGGGGGAGCCCTGGCCAAGCATGCACATGGCATCCCTAAACCTCTTTATTTTCTCATGTGAGGAGCAGCATCAGGCCAGGGCACCCTGGGCTCCAGGGTCCCAGAAAACTACGCATCTGCCTCTGCGCCATGCAGGGACAAAACCTGGTGTCCCCCAAGCGGGCTGCCACAAAGCAATGACCACAGGCACCCAAGGTTCCCAAGCACTGGCAGGGCAAGGCTCTTCCCCTCCAGAGAGCAGAACAGTCAGGGCACACCACTGTGGGAAACAGGCGGGAGCAGACAAAACAGGGACTCTGCTCATGCCACCACCAGTACAACTTTTTCTTGGATGGGAGTCTGGAAGCAGAAACAGACACAGAGTGCAAGACCTGAATGATAAGGCACAACCCAAGGGGAGGATGCCAGGCCAAGCTACAGGGAGCTGGAGTCCCTCAAGAGAAGTTTTGAGACATACTTTATTATGTACTTCTTCAGACAGTTACAAAAACAAGGGAGATGCATAACTATGTCCTTAGCTCTTAGGATCAGGATTCAGCCAACCAAACAGAGGGACGAAACTGCCCTGGGTGCATTTAGTTATTGCAGGATGATTCACCAATGTCAGGCTGATTGGAAAAACACAGAGCTAAGCCCTGCATACCAGTGCCGGCATTTGCAAGGGAGAGGAATCGGCCTTCACGAACGCAGCCCAGGGCAGGTCCTCTTTCTGCCCATGCTTATGTATTCAACTCACCGAGGGGAGGACCAAACCCCAGGTGCATGAAAGGCCTGGGGAGCTGCAGCTCCGCTCTTCCCCCAGCGCAGCGTGCGCTGAGCCGCGGGGCCCGGCCCGGGCTGGGCGCTGCCCCGCACAGCCTCGGTGAGCAGCGCAGGGCCGCGTGTGGCGGGGCTTCCACGGCCCGGCCGAAACCCCTCCCAGAGAGGAGGGACGCGGCTCCGCCGCCCCGCGACAGGCGCCCACGAAACGCTGACGTGAGAGCGCGGGGGATGAACCGGAGGAGCGGGAGAGGCCGGCGAGAGCTGGGGCTGCCAACCCACCGCCCCGGTATTCCCAGCCCTCTAAAGCCACCAGAACACCAAGACCCCACGCGGCTCCCCCCAAACCGCCCCGGGACCCCCAGCATGTGCCCGTTCCCTCCCAAGCCCGGTCACACACGTGTCTCTCCGCACCGCCCTCCCCCCCGGCACGTTAAAGCCCTCCACGTGTCTCTTCAGACCCACGTGTCTCTCTTGCCTCCTTCCCCCCACGATGTGTCTGCTGCCCCCAGCTCTCTCTCTGACCGACCCCCCGGCCCTACTGCCCTCACACGTGTTCCCCCCCCCCACCCACACGTGTCTTTCCAGCCTCCACGCCGTCCCCATTACTCACCAAAGTCTCTTTCTGCCCCATCTCTCTCCCGCCCCCTATTTATTGCCCCCAACGTGTCTCTCCTGCCCCCCAGTTCTCTCTTACCCTCCTACGTCTCTCTCTCTCGTCCCCCCACTCCCCGCCCCGTGAGTCACCTCCCCAATTCATCTATGCCCCCCCACGTGTCTCTCCCTCCCCCTTGCCCCTGCCCCCGCTCCCCTGGCCCGGAGCCGCTCACCGAAGAGGACGCTGCCGGGGCAGGCGGGCCCGTGCGGCTCCATGAGGCAGCGGCGCTGGGAGCGGGTCTGGGAGCGGGGCGGGCCGTGCCGTGCTGTGCCGAGCCGCCCCGCCCCGCGCCCGCCCCCGGGGACCGAACCAAAGGGTCCTGCGGCAGCGCCCCGCAGCCTTTAACTCGGGCATTTCCTGCCCATCCTGGGCCTTCAGCATTTAGTGACCCCAGCGCCGGCTGTGGAAACGCCACACCGGAAAAACGGCCCTTACTACGGGCTGCTGCTCACCTATCGCCCTTCTCCTGGGCACCATCCCGGCCCACGGCAGCAGCCGTCCCAGCACTGGGGAGGAGATACAGGGCACCTACAGAGCCAGGAGGCTGAGGGCATAAAGAGGGGGGGGACAGGAGGGTGACAAGGACAGAGGGAGGGCCACAACGGGAGGGACCTGCTCATCTCTAGCCCTTTAAGCACGGGCAAGAGCAGCGTGACCTGACACTGGGGACTGCGGCACAGGAGCGTTTGAGCACAGCAGGCAATATCCTACTTCAAAATCTAAGGCAGGGAGGAGAGAGCCTGGACCGGCCTTTCAAAGCAGAAAGGGAAGCAGTCTCCTTGGTGCTGCAGAGGAGCAGACAAATTAAAACAAATCCCGCTAACAACGAGCTCACGCTGGATTCTGGGGACGAACCTGGCTCTGCTCCCACCGCAGAGACTGCTGCCAGCCAGCCACTTGCTTTGCTCAAGCTGGGATAGGTTCAAGAAAAACCTGACTGAAGAGGTTTGAAAAGCTGAACCAGTCCCAGAAAGCGGCCAGTGCTCGTGCAGCAATGGTTACACAAGCACAGCCATGTGCTTCTCAGCAGCTGTTCCACACAGCCACCTGACCCTACCTGACCTGTCTGCAGCCACCACCCTGGAGCAATGGAGGCAGGAGCATCCATTGCTGCATTATGCTCCCTTAAAGGAAAAGAGTCTGGTGCAACATCAGAGTCCAGTATCGTTTCCCAGGCCAAGATGTGTTGCAGAGAGGCAAGTCTGTCATAACCTCGTGAAATAGGCTTCAAGAAAACACAGTCACCTATGTGCAACGCATTACTTGTTTTAACAGAGAACATTTACTGGGCCAGAAGAAAATGCTAACTTCCTTGCTTAGTTTGTGTGTTATCCTGTTCTCTACTCTGCACAGCTTCTGAACCACACCTGTGCACTTGTACAGCACGTGGACAAACTCTTGTGAAGTGACCTTAGGAAAAAGCTGCTTTTCATACCCCTGGCCCCCCCCTTTGCTTAGCTGTCATTTTAAGCAGGAAGCTACTTGCTTTAGGTATCTCAGTATTTATCTTCCTAAGTTAAATTTTGTGGATGTACAACTGCCAACACCAAAACCAGACAAAAGTCTCTGACAGCTGATGTCGAGGGCATCCAACACTTACAGTGTGGTGTAACGTATGTTGCCGAATCACTTCCGGTTCTGGACCAGCTCATACACAAAATACACATTTAATTACATTCAATTCTCAATTTTTATTCTATTTCTCGCATGGTCTTCAAATACAGTTTTACAGGTCTTTTTCTGCTACAGATACTGTTGATCTAAAACAGATTAATGAAAGTGGCATTCCAACCTTAATGAAAATTCATAACCATGAAAGATATGTCAACATATCACTTTACAATCCTAGAATGATGGTATTGGCCTGACATTCCATAGGCTTAGACAATTAACTTCTATAATAGTAACAAATTCATAGGAAGAGAAAATGTGGCAACTCCTTAAAAGCCAAGAAATAAGGCCACAAGCATCCTATGCTGTAATGTTATGCATCCAGATAAAATAAGTCGAGTCTGGTATCCATGAAGAAACAAAACTCTCCCACCTGGTAAATCAAGGTATCAGCTACTCAACATGCACTCAAAGCTGTATAA
Source organism: Corvus cornix cornix (assembly GCF_000738735.6). Taxonomy (NCBI): domain Eukaryota; kingdom Metazoa; phylum Chordata; class Aves; order Passeriformes; family Corvidae; genus Corvus; species Corvus cornix. Next base: position 13,533,760 of record NC_046336.1, read on the forward strand.
AAACTAGTGGCATTCAGCTCGGACTTTATGAAATCCCACAGCACAACCCCATACCTCTCTCTAAAAATGAAATGAACTTGTTTCAACTTAAATACTTCCCTACCACATTAAAAATCATTCACATTCTGCAAAAGAAAAAAAAAAAAAACAACCATCTTGCACATGACTGCACTAGAAGGCCAAACACAGCATCTCCTCACAGGTTGCAGAGAGCATTACTGCAGTCTTAATGCCATTCATTACAGGTTGCAAATTAACTTCTATGCAGCTGGAGGCTTGTAAGAGTAACCAAGCTTCCTTTGTGCACCACTGAAAAAACACCAGGAAAACTTAAACATAAGATATAGACAGGTGATGGCAGCAGGTGGAAGTACTGCGAAGTGCATTACCATTGTCCAATCACCTGTCTGGGACACTGGGACTACTGTGAAATACCATTTTCATAAATGGTCCAACTACCTGACTACCAGGTCCCATACGATGCCAGATCCATCCCATCACCAAGCATGTCCATCCTGGGTAAAAACAGTAAACTCTTGGAACATTTAAAACTAGATAACCATTTAAATAATGTGTAAAAATGTGCTTATTGTGGCATTTCTTATAGAAAAGTTATTTGATACAAATGTGCAGGACTTGAAGACCCTGATTTAATCAAACTAGTACGAACAGGCTTTGAAACATGGTGACTCTTCCAAGGACAAATCCCAGCTGTGGGCCAGCTCTCTCTCCCTCTCACCATCTTTCATCCATAATCCCATGCGAACATTACCAAAATTAACGGGTTCAGCAAAGCATCCTGTGAATTGCTGTTTCAGTCCCAGGAGAATGATACCCTCAAGCAGTGACAAACTGCTATCTGAAGGAAGGGTCAGTTGGGATCTGCTCCCCTTTCCCAAGATGGTCAGTTCCTAGCCCTGGATATGAGGCACAATAAGAAAGGTCAGTGCTGAGGACAGACTTGTTCTCAATTGTGGTTTTAGATTATTCAAAAGTGCCATCTTGGACCTATACCATTTCACTTTTCAAAAGAAAAAGTTACAAAAACTAGTAAACAAAAAGTTAGTCAGCATACAGCTAAGTTTATATACACTGAGTTTACAAGTTTGTCATTAAGTGACTTCTGCCACAGACCACTGCACATTCGTCCCTAACAAAACACAAAGCTTGAACCAATGGTCATTAGACGTGACAATGGGTCATTGCTTTATCAACAAGCGTAAAGGTAATAAAAAATAGAACTGTAACTACTTATCCTTAAAAATGCTGATTGACACAAGCAATCCCTCCTATTTCTGCAACTTCCAGTTGCACATCCTGCCCTATGACAGAGAAAAAAAAACCTGCAACTTTATAGGCATTCTGCCAGAGGCCAATTTTCTGTTGACACTTGAACACAGAGAACTGTCATCAACCACAGCACCGACTGAGAGGAATTCCTCTGAGAAGCTATAGCCCATGCAAGATTCCTTGGCACTTCACACAGGACCAGGAGAGGACAAGGTTTCTCTTTGTTGTAACAATGTTTTCAGCAGCATTATCCCCTTCCAACAAATTACAGTCTGAATGTGTGATGGGTGATTTTCGCATAGCCCCTTATATCAAGCTGGCTTATTGCTGGCTTTGTGCAGTTAGACCATATGAAGATCCCCACCACTACCTGCCCAGCTGTTAAGGGTCTACAGTACTGGAACAGTTCACTGTCAAGCACTTCACAGGCTTCTTCCAAGGATAACAACATCCTTTGGAAATCCTTCCATTTTAGCAATTTCAAAACAACCCAGCTTGCTGTAAAATTCCAAGATTCTTTTATCATCTGGTCTCACTTCACAAAAAGCCCCACGGGAGCCTGAAGAAGGAAGAAAAGAAACAAAATACTGTAGGAGAAGAGTTACTGTAAAAAGCACAGACATAAAATATTACTAGAGTTTCCACCTATTTTAACAGGTAATTCAGTGATCCAATTCCACGTGGAGCATAGTGCCCAAGAGCCCAGATTTATGGCAGCATAGCTGACCGTCCCCTAACGGGACTGCACACTGCAGGTGTCTCATCAGTCTGAACAAACCCTCTGCACACCTTTCACTGCACACACAAATATCTGACGCTGGCTCCAAAAACAGCATTACAAGAGGGCACTGAGTGGCACAAAGGAACTCTGGGTGTGGGGTGCGCAGTCAGGGCAGGCAGCCAAGCGCTTCCCATGCTGAAGTTTTGGTAATTACCCATCAGTGCACGCAGCCAAACATAAAAAAAGGCATCATTACCAATGCCAGCAGGGAAAATACAGACTTTTGTGCAGTGTTCAAGATGTAAAGATGTCTGCTCTCAGTGCCAAATGGCTCCCTCAGTTCTGCCTATCTTCTAATTTGCAGGATTATGGCTAAAGTGAAAAGCAACCTGTTTCAAGGCAGCAGCAGAAGTTAGCTATTCAAAAGCTTTTGTAATTATTTACCCAAATCTTCCCAAGTTTGCCTTGCACCCTAGAAATGACATGTAGTAAGGAAACAAGGAATTCTAAGTGCAAGAAACTTACCATTAGCCTTTAGAGAAGAAAGCAGGCAGGCCATCATACTTTTGGCCACACTTGGATCTGTCACTTTTTTGTGGATATCAATCTTTATCAAAGATGGGAAGTTAGCAAGGAACGATTCTGGCAATACTTCTTGTTCTTCATGGAAGCTTAGCATTATTTTCTGAAAAGAATATGGGAAAGAGGTATTTAATAATTATCCAGCTTTTCATTTTCATTCATCTTTTTCAAGGGAGACTGCTTTGCTCATGGAGTGTACCTCCAAACCAGCAGGCTTTTCAGCTACACGTCTCTCTGATGGCCACTTAGGTTCCTCACCTGCTGAATTGCTGTCTGTACTCTAGACAAAAAGATTAGCCAGAAAAGCTTCTCAGGCCATCAAAGAAGGCATGCAAAGCTCCTTCTCAGTGACCCATACTTCAAGGGAAAGAAAACAAAAGCCAACACATAACCAAGAGTTTGTGCACATACTCTATTTTTATTTCTTTGCCTTTTTAATGGACAGTTTTAGGTTGCTCTGCACCATTTACAGCTGTCACACTCCACAAACAGCTCATAGATTTTCACACCAAAACCAAGTGCTCTTGAATTTGTTTTCCATACTTAAACTGATGTGACTTTCAGCGCTCTACCTGCAGCATGAGGAAACTAATACTGCATTTTGTAGTAGAACAGAACAATACTTTATTTCCAAAATGTAATTCTCTCTAGATGAAGGTGCTTTACATTTACTGCATTGATTACTACTAAAGTACACCTCATGGGTGTATTACAGCACATAGCTGTATCTGACTGGCAATGAATAATTTTACTGCCTCCTTCTGATACATCAGATGCTTTTGACCTACTCAAAGTCATCAGAAAGGTGCAAAAACTGAACTTCATGTGAGCTCAAAATGCAAGAGAAAAACAAAGACCCTCTTTAGAAAGATTTCAGCATACATAGTTCTGATCTCACAGGTTATACCAACCTCTGCCTCAGACAGCTCCTTGTCACTATTTGGTTTAGTATATTTTTCTTGCATGAAAGGGATCCAAGACATTTTGCATTTCTTAATGAAGGGAGTCACATCAACCGTTCCCAAAGCATAGCCACATATGCCATCCTCATCTTCTAAGACAAAGCAGTAATCCAGGCTGAGGGTGAGCAGACCTCCAACTAACCTGCAAAAAACAAAAAAAGTGCAAATTCAGTCAAAAGAAGGCCAGTTTGACCAAGTATGCCCTTCAGGTTACCATGGAGGAGACTCCCAGGTCAACCAAAGAAGTGAGTCCTCCAGTCATGGAATTAGTTCAGACAAAGCTCTAATTGACTGATCAGCTATCAAAACTCAGCTATAAGCAACATATGTACCTCAGGATTCCACAGTTTAATTCCATACACACTACTCTTCAGCTTTTGCCCTTAGTTGCTCTGCTGCCGTTATTTCCTTGTTCGTTCATCATTTCCTTTGGGTATTGTTTGATACTAGTTACACACCCTTTCTTATCTGCCTTCCTGTCACTCAGAGCAGACTCCCTATAAAATCCTATCTAAATTAAACACCTGAGACAAAAAAACCCCACTCAAAGTAGCTCATTTTACAGCTCAGATTCAATGCCCCCCCTTTTTTTTTTTTAAACTTCATCTATCATTGTTTATCCTTTTAAAAAGTTTGTACATGTACTTCAGAAAAAACTTGCAGCACTTGGCTGGGAGACTGTGCCTCAAAAACCCCCTCTTTTATTTTATTTTATTTTATCTTAAGAACTACAGTAGGTCAGAAAGAATATCAGAGGGTAACCACAGACGATGGATACTCTCATGATATACTTTCACAAAATCTGAAATAAGATACTATGACGCACAGGTTTCATAATACAGAGATTTCAGCTAAATTTATTTTCTAACAGCATATAACAGGTGACCAGCACATGAAGTGAGACACAACTGTCAACAGTCTCTTTAAGAAACCAAAACCCCAATTTCCTGAGGGTAAATTATTTTATCTATCTATTTCAAATGTTCTTTGTGTTCTTCCCACACACTTCTAAAAATTTAAATTAAATACAATGTCAGGACTTCAACCTTCAGAACCACCTCTGCAGGACAGTTGTTCCTAATACATACTTGTCTCCAATTAAATCTGGTAAACTATGGAAGGGTTGATCAGCTCCATCAGCATACATTTCTCTGCAGATCTTATATACAGATGCCTAGGAAGAGAAAATAGATGATTTAAACTTATCAGTCACATTCAAAATAGAATGTGTCATTAGCAGCTACACTGTAACCTAATACTGACAGGCACTAAGCCACCTGAGGTCAAAAGTATCCATCTATGCAAAAGAACGGGCTTCCCTCCACCTCTTCCCTGAAAGTAACTCAAAGTTGCCTTCAAAAACATTGCAGTTAAGTTGAATGGCTGGGAAGGAAAGGAAAGGCTTGGCGGTCAACCTCCTGCTCTTGGAACAGCACAAGATTAATTCGGAGAGTTAGGTACTCAACACTCAGTGAAGACCAACACCATTGCTACAAAGTCCCTTCACAAAACCTCTGATGTTCAAGTACAGCAACTCAACCTCTGCCAGGGACAGACAGATCCTGTATGTTAAAAGGCTTTCACCTGAATCTCTTTAAAAGAGCAAACTTTTATCAGTCACATCTTAAATAAGAAACTTTATTTCTTTTTTTAACAAAAATGCTTTGCATTTGACACTACTCTGTCCTCCTTTCATTAAAAGGAGAACTTCTCAGAACAAACATTGTTTATGACTGCATGGTTAGCTGCATCTCCAATTGCTAAGGTGGTATAGAAATATCAATTCCATTTTCCACAAAAGAACAAGTCAGCTTAGGTCGAGTCCTGCAGGAAGGTTTGGAAAAGGCTGCTTGGCTGCTCCTGAGAACAGCACAGGACAGAGCTGGCCTAAAAGTGGCAGGAAAGAGAGGTCTTCATGTGCCAGTCCTATGTGTCTGTCTGGCTTTGAAGTTAGGACTCATTTGAACTACTGCAAACTCAACCTAGAAACTCCTGTTTCATCTCAATGTACCTACCAACACCAAATTTCAAGCTGCATTAATCCCTAGATTGTTTAAACTGTATCCATAAAGAGTTAACTAAGTATTGGCTGATACTTCAGTTTCAAGTATTCTCCATGCCAAGCTAATAGGAAAGAAACTACAGTACAGATCTGTTCAGAAAACAGAAAGATAAAAAGCACTAATCAATAATGACTAACAAAATCTTCCTGGTTTTAAAGTATAAAACACTCCAAAGCAGATTTGACAACAATTCTTTCAAAATCAGACCAAGAAGCTTCCAAGTGTAACTAAAATGATATGAATGGCTGAACCATGATCATATTTTTCAGCTCTAATTTGAGACGCAGTATCAATGTTCTGCCTATACAACTCTGCAGATACCAGCAGGTACCACAATAACTACTGAGTGAAAGAGGCATACACATCCACCCTCTAAGGTTAACCCACTGCATGTCTCCCTGCTGCAAGAATTCTTCTAACAGCTGTGAACAAATTTAACTTGCCTTTCATAGAGAAGGCACACACAGATTTAAAAGCGTGAGGGGGTGGGAGGCTGGGAATCAAGCTGTGGGTGTACACGTACTGTTGCACAGCATGTTGCTGAACCAGAGGCAAATCACTAAACCTCAGTTTCCCTGTGAGCTGGCATTTGTGCCTTGTGCAAGCTATCAGGACACCTGCTTCGTTTGGGGAAGAAGGGATTCAGCAGTAACCACTGTTGCCACAACAGGAAGTGCATCACTAACAATAAAAGTGACAAGTGTCAAAAGCAGTTACCTCATCTTTAGGGAAGTAGGGTCGTATGGTGTACACTTTGGAAGTGGGTGTTAATGGAGGTGGTTGAAAAAAGAGGTCATTTGCCCCATCAATAGGCAGCAAACGCTGTGAAAACAAAATACTTAATATAACTATATGAACAACAAAACCCATCACTCTTGGGTGTGCACTGCAGACTCCCAAATTAACATTTGCTACTTGCTACCCCCGAAGAAGGTGGGGTTGGTATGGTTTATAAATGCAAAGACCTTATTTGAATAGAAAATATCCAATTGGTGTTCTAAAATATGCAATTGAAACAGCACATTAAGAGTCTGTTAATCTTAACTGCTTTAAAATACTTTTTACCAATCATATCTACACTAAGAACACAGAATGTCAGGAGGAAAGGTTTGGTCTGAAGAGGGTTAACTGGCCAGAGGAGACGCTTTATCCCAAAAGCAATGCGCTGATTCAATTTGCTGCGCGCAGAGCACCTGTGAGGGGGGAAAAGTATAGCGCCTGAAAAATCCATGAACAAATCTGCACATGGTACAAACAGCGATTTAGGAATATTTGCCAATTGAATTCCTCGCAATAAAGCACATTACAGCATTATTTCGAGAGGAACCAAAATTTGGATGACGATCCCTTTTGCTCATGGAATTCCCATCGGCAGACAAGCATGCGCGCATTGTGCAATTGCGGGCGCAGGTAAAAATGCTGTGCGACCTGCAAAGAAACAATGTGAAATGTACAACTAAAGCCGCTGCGCTTCGCATGCGCGTGGGACAGGCAGCATCTCCTTGAGAAATTACTGTAGAAAGGGGAGGAAAATTATTTTAAACCAAGCTGTAAGGCTAATGGGCTTTGGACCAGAAAGCCTTCGGCAGACCAATCCTTCCAGACCTCTGATGTGCAACAAAAGGTTTCTCATAAAACAAAGAAAATGTCATTCAGTTGTGAAGTCATATTGATACCTGGAACTCTCCTGCTAGACCACCTCTAAAGGCCCAGGGTTCTTGGTCTCCACTTAAGAACTGTGCTGAAGATTGACTACGACACCCTGTTGAGATCAGATCCAAGCGGAGAATGTTACGAGAAGGGGGATTTCCTGGGTGTCTTACATGTCCAAAAAGCTAACATACACTTGTGGAAAAAGCTCTCTAACTGAGCTAGAATCCAGGGCTTGGGGAGGGGGAGGGGCTGTAATAATGTAAAATTTATAAAGATTTTGTGCTTGCACACTAATTGTGGTATTTCAAATTTTTGATTACCTGTAACAGACAGGTGAGGCAATTCAGCTACACACTTCATTCTAGACCAGAAGGCACAAGAATGGTGCCATGCACAACTATGTAAACTTCCCACATACTTTGTACATTTTTTTTCTCATATTTGTGTCAGAAAAACTCATTTAATCTATGAAAATACGACATCTTGGAAGCTACGTGGCTTAATAGCTACTACCATAAATTTCAGATCAAACAAATGCCATTATCACAGCCCCTGAAAAAAAAATGGACCTTTCTGAAGTCACATTTTAGTACTGATTGTTTCTAATCTTGTTAGAAAACTAGGACTGGCAATATATGCAAACAGTCTGGAACAGATCAGGCAGCCAGGACATCTGTATGAAACAGCATTCTTACAAGAGACTACAAAGATTTACATAATCCAGGCCACGCCTTCACGACACTGCTAGCACATTAAAAAGCTAAGTAGTGTTAACTGGAATTAACTCACAATTTAAGTAATACACCTTGGTGGCCACTACTAGCTTTGCTTTTTGTATCTTGATTTTTTCTTCCACAAGTATACTGGATGCACCAGGGACCCTGCTGCTCAGGCAGAAGCAGCAGGCCCATTGCAGTTCTCAGCTTTAGTTTGCACTTACTTTAAAAAAGTAACTTCCATTGTCTGTTTGACTTTTAACACAGTTCTGCCAGTAAGGCACTGCAGCCTTCACCAAGTAACACATATGACAGCTCTGGAGAGAGAAAAAAGCCAAGTGGTATCTGGAGTGGAGACCTCAATTACCCGCCTAGTTTTCTGACAAGAGGAGCAGCGCAAATACTCTTTTCCTTTTGTGGACAGCAATCTACCTCCTGTTCAAGTAACAGTCTCAGATCAGTACAGACAAGTATGTTGTGCTAGTCAGAGAGTCCCAAAGTGTGCCAAGTTTGACATTTATGAGAGTTTAGGAATACAGGTTAAATACAAACTACCCTCAGTATGATAAATTTCAGAAACAATCCAAACACCAGAATTCAAATTTGGTTTACTCCCACATTTTAGAGTTCTCACATAAGAAGATATCCTTCACAAAGAGATTTAGTCAATAACTTGGAAGACAGTATCTGTCTGTCCTTTGAGACTACAACTTAACTAGCACTTCCAATTATTACAGTAAAGAGCTGTGTGAATGAAGAGCTGTATAAATGAAAAACATAGTTAATGCCTTAGTCGCTGCGCAAATGTGACTTCAGTTCATGCCTGCTGTACATCTAATCTATCTGAGCTGCCTCACAGACAAAACCTTTCCATTTTAATTAATTAATGACGACGCGCTGTGAACATCTGGCGCTGTCCATCCAATAGCAGTAGAAACTTGTGCTGAGGATTCTCCCATCTGTACACAATGGGGAAGAAGACAATAGAAGTCATTAGTAATCCATAGTACTGTACAGCCACACTAATTTAAGGGACTGAATGCTAGCTGGACTTGGGAGGAGAGGTGAAGAAAGTGAACATCCAGTGGACCATTGAGCACACCACTGTGAAAACTAACTTGTTTGGATTTGTAATGTACTTGACTTTACATAATTAGGTATTTTATCAAAGACCTTTACTCTGTATTTACACTAGTGATAAAACACAAGTTGAAGACAAAAATGGTCCCTCTCACAGAAGCACTGTTAGCATAAGAGTATTAAACTGTACATGTGAAAAACCCTGAATTTTTCAACTATCTAATACCAGTGTGAGTACTGGAACAGAACAGTGCCAAAGTTAACAGAGTTCGTGTGTACTGGGTTGGCTTCTACTGTGAACTATTCCAAATATTTGATGCATTTAGAGACTTGAACCCAACTTTACAGGGACACTGATAATTGAAAACAATTTCAGCTGAATTTAGTACGTAGTCTGATAATTCTGAAATGCAGTCTGCATTGGGCCCTCAATGTTTACAGAGATTACAAGAATCACTGTTCCCTTTATAGAGCTTTGGCCTAGGGTTTTAAGCAGATTAAGCTATCAAGAAGAGAGCATTCTGTCTAGCTAAACACACTATTCTAGCAAGCATAGTAAAGTTGGAGGAGTTGTGTTACACTTAAAAATGCACCAACTAAGGCTTTTGAAACAGCATGAGGTTGTTAGAGAAATGTTAAAATACTGCAATGCTGCTGAGTTTTCCTCCCCCAGTAGTTTTCTTCTATGTACCTTGCAAAAGGCAGTCTTAAAAGCTCTCTTCTTTATCAACTATATGTTTAGGCATCAGATATTTAATAAGTACAAAACACAGGAATTTGTTGGACACAGACCAACTTGATGATTTAACGGTCTTCTCTGTCCCTGCTTAAATCTGGCAGTGTATAGGAATATAATTTAAAGGCAATCCAAATACTAGGATTAGACCAAGTTTGTGTAATGGTTAGCCACTGTGAGGTTTGTGACAGCTACAGAAAGTGTGACTTGAGACCATCAGCTTTGCTGTCTGCTGTGTATGTCAAGCAACTCCACAGCATATTCCTTACAGTTGGATTGAAACCTGAAAGTGAAATGAGGTCACTAGAATTACCCAGGCCATGCTGGTGCTATCTGCCAACTTAGGATCTCCCAAAAATCTTTCAGGAAAAAAAACAAAAAACCAACAAAACAAAACAAAGATGAAAGTGCCACACGTTAAAAAAAAAAAAAAAAAAAAAAAAAAAAAAAAAAGAAAAAAAAAAAAAAAGCTGTTTCAAGATCATTTTAAGTCTCAGACTAAATCTGTCCAGAGAGCTCCACAATTTCCACCCATTACCAAAAAATAAAATTACAAAAAAAAAAATTTTAAAAATCAGCAATTTGGAAAGCGTTTAAAGGAAATTATTTTGCACCAGAATAGCCTTATGCTAAAGCTCGCATGCGCATGGGCTGGGAGGATCACCTTCCTCATGGCCAGGCCCATTGAAAGGTCTGTTGAAGACAGCAATAATGTTATCAAGACAGAGCAAACAGCAGATGGCTGATGTGATCACATTTCGTAGTGTCATTTCCAATCATACAGCGGGGCATCCAAGGAGTTACATGGCATAGTCCAGTGTGCATTCAGTCAAGAGTAAGTTAAAGTCAACACTTACGTGTCAGATGAGATTCAAGTTTCATTAGCCCAAGAAGAAAATCAAGGTCTCCAATCTTAAGCATCCAGCAGACTTCACTTTTAATAGCAAAGCAAACTCACTGCAAGCATTGCTTCAAATAGCAAGACAGGAAAACCTTTAAAACAGGGTCAAACCAGACCCCCTGTCCAGGAAACCGCATTTGCCCAATACTTCAGTTTTCCCCGTGGGCTAATTAAAAATACACATAAAAAAATATGCTATCTGGGATTATAAGGGCTCCCAATGCACCTACCTAACCACTGCACAAAAGATTTCACCATTGACATAATACTCTTGATATCCCAGACGTAGGAGTACATGTCATAAAGGATTGTCCTGTTGGCACAGTTGGAGAGGCGAGTGAACATGCCCATCACCAAGCTGCACATCTCTTCAAACTTGGCCGCTCGGTTACGCCATTCTTCTATCTATGAAAAAGATCCACAAGATCAAACACAGGCTCCTAGGGAAGAGAGGTACTCTAAATACGGAGGAAGACCCTACAATTCATTACTTCATTTTACCAAGATGGACTACCACACCACACATGACTTACAAATATTCTCTATGGCTGTTAGAAGTGAGGCCAGTACAGTGAACACTGGTCAAATGCAGACACTGGACTGCCTTCATAGCTACGTGGCACTACAGGGCTTAAAACAGTAGATTCCACTGGAGTAATGAAAATTACTGTGACCTGTGGTTCATTATACATTAGCCTTCAGGACCTACAAAGTAGAACACCAGTCTTTATTACAGACAACAGATAAAATTGCTTGGGATTTTGACTTAAAAGAAGAGAAACAATATTTGCACTCACTTTTTCAGCATCCTTTCCTTTGCAATTAACGCTGACAACACTGCTATTTGCTCTGAGCCACTGGAATTCCCTCAGCATCTGTGCACCTTTGGGCCCATGTTCATAAGGAAGGTAAAACAAGTCAGCAAGAAGCTGTAAGTCCTCCAAAGTCACTGGTTCTACTGTGTAAAGAGGCTTTTCATTAGGCCCAGGCACAAAATGTTCTTTGTTAATTTGTTCATCAGTCTGCATAGGTGCAATGTCACTGCCAGAGTCTTCCTGCATAGACATCTCTGGAGACTTTGACTCAACTATACTCTCCTTATCCGTATCCATTGGCTTCAGCTCCTCTGCCATCTTGGCTTCAGCAATATCTGTCAGTATCTGGTTTGCATTCTTGTCTGCATCATCTTGTTTTTCCACCACCATGTCCATTGGTTCCTCATCAGATTGCTTCTTCTCCTCCTCCTTGGCCAAGGCTGGTGAGTCACTGCTCAGCGCCGTGCCCTGGCTCATGATGGGTTCCTGGTACACCGTGGTAACCACTGTCGCTGCATTTAAAGAGGATGGTGCCACCAGTGGCCCTACATCCCCTACAGGGGTTTTAGCACCACTGTGGGCCACCTGCCTACCTGAGAATAAGAAGAAACAAGTTTAGTTTTCAATATCTGCCAACTAACATTCAAATCAGCAACTCCTGCAAACGATGGATGATTTTGTTACCACAGCACCCCATCAGCACAGCTTCCTTTTGGTATTTTGCCTGTTCACTTCTGTCAATGTAATTCTAACTACTGACTTTGAGTTTTGCAAGTTTCCTTTTCACATAATTGGTAAGCAAAGATAGGATGAAGAAAAAGTTAGGAAAATTAGTTAACATTTGTGTGCTGCCAGCAGCATTTTTAACTATGTCATCAGAATAAAAAGCTCTCAAAGCCACTATTTTTCCCTCTGCATCAACTGACTTGGTAAAGTTGTATTTGAGTATAAAGGACACTTCATAAGAAAAGGACTGATGCTAAAATATCTCAATTTCAAAAATGTCTTTAACCTGGGGGAAATTGAGACATTCAAAACCTTACTGGATACAGTCTTGGACAACCTGCTCTAATTCACCCTCCCTGAGCAAGGTCGTTAGACTCAAGAGCTCCCTTCCAACTTCAACTATACTGTGAAAATGGAGGCAGACTGACACCTTAATTACTGCTCTTCACCCAGCATTTCTGCTGCAGCTGAGTTTTAGAAAGATACAAAACTCTACAGCAGTTCAAAAGCATAAATGCACCAGAGCAGTCAGGAGAACCAGCTCTTCTATTCCATCACCAGTTACCACAGAAAGATGCTCTGATCATCTGAAACCCACATTAGAGAAAAACAGATTTTACCTCAGATCCCAAGCTCCCACTAGTACAGAAAAGGTGTACAATGCTGGAAGGAACTCAGCTGGTTTACGTAGACAGAAACTCAAGAAAGTAAAACTATCTTAAAACAACTGGAAGAACACGGAGTCTTCAGGACCAGAACTAGTGTTTACGACAATCTAACATCAACTCGGAAAAATAAAAACAACTCTTTCCCTCTCAGATTCCTCTGAAGTGTAGTAACAACTGGGACTAGCAAGATCCAGACCCTTTCCTGTCTTGTATCAGAAGTGCCAAAGGATAATACATCAAGATTTCTTCTGTTGATCAGTCAGAGCATTACAAGCACACTGCAGAACATCAAGCATTCTTACTTTTTTAAGGTTCCCCAATTACTAAGGTAGAAAATATTTCCAGCTGAAGTGTATGAATTGCCAGGATCTGTAAAATATCCTTAATCTAAACACAAATACTGAACATCTAACCCCATTTTTCTACCAACCCCAGAATGATACCAAATCATACTCACTGCTGTATTGCTGAGGTACTCCAAATTCCTGCAACCATTCTGTTAAGGCCAGCTTCAGGGCCATTTGTGGGCTGTAGAGAACATCCGTTTCAATATCTTCATCACTCCCCTCATTTTCCAATTTAATCTGGATCGAAACCGTGCTGTCTTCAGTATCAGCTACAGAGACAAATTTTTAGAAGCTATCACGCAAGTTTGATTTAAAATAGCAAAAATAAAAGTAATGTCAGACAAGGCATTCAGTCACTCACAGGCTTACTTAAAAAAGGACAAATTACTAGAAAAGAAAGAAAATTATGGTCACCATCCGTATCAACACAGAAACCAGACACCCTGGCATTCAGGGTGTCTTCTGATCTGAACTGCTTCTATTCCAATGAAATCATATCCATGGACACACATCAAATTTGGGCATTAAATTTGTTTTCCAAAAGTGTTAATTACATAACCACAGAAATCTCTCAAGACTAAGCAACTCTTTGATACCACGTGCTCCAGGTACGCCCCAGGAAGCCAGTAAAGCAAGATCATTATCTTTCAGGCAACTGCCTTTTACTTATGGGACAGAAAAGGCTAGGTGATCATAAGAAGAAAAAATTGGTGAGGAAGAGTTAAAATCATTAAAAACACCAAGAATTGGTATGATTTATATGGTTAAGCATAGATCCAGCAAACAGCTCTGCATACTTACTCATCACCACATCTTTTCTCACTCCATTCATGTTAGACTTGTACCAGGTCGCAAGCGTGTGAATGGCAACATAATTGGCTTCAAATTCACAGTTTGGATTGGTCAGAACGCCCTTTAGTCGAGGGATGAGCTCAGTTGACCGACCCTTGTAAGGCCCAAGAAAAAGCCTCTTTTGATCATAATCATTAGCATGAATGTTATCCCAGATAACTGGTGCTCTCCGGATGATCTTAGAAACTTCTTCAATGGATTCTACCGGAATGTCTTTGGATACAACTTTTGGACCTAAGCAGGAAACAGGATAATCAGAGGGCTTTGCATATACTTGAAGATTCAATCCCCAAGTAGTTGGACAGTTTATTTTAATAAAAACTTATGAGAAAATACTTAACACCAACAAATTAAAAGAAATAAGCCATCAAACCAAACAGTTTTTTACCTGTCCATAACACTTCAATTCCAGGGAGCAGCTTTTCTCCTACAGTCCGTAAATACGGTGACTGGGCAACATTTGGATAACAGAAAGTTCCACAGTACTCTGCACAAGAAAAGAGAATGTCACTGTTATCAGAAGGATGCACATGTGTGACAACATACCCAACTGTCCCACAAACACATTGAGAGAATACCACCCTTTGAAATGAGGAACATTTATAAAATTAATCAAGGCCCAAAAGTCTGAAGTATAAATAAAAAGGACATTACGAATGACACTTAGCATGAATATCAGAAACAAAAAGTAGAGAATTATTTTAAATTGCTCAAGTGTCAAAATGGAAAAAATTCATCAAGTCCATAAATAGAGGGCCCTGTTACAGCAAACAGTATCCAAGAGAACGAGAAAACCCCAAGACTCATTATAAAGTGGAAATACCTAAAAATATTAACATTGGAACATACATCTCTAAAGTTAAGGTCTGCAACAGAACCAAACTACTACAGTGTAAGAGGATAAACTAGAAATATTTTTTTTACAAATAAAGCAAGTCAGTGACTAGTGAAGTCAGCAATTTTATTTTAAAAAGGAACCAGGGACAGCAGTAAGCAGAGACTACTTCTACTTAAAAAAAAAAAAATCTTAGAAACTAACAACCTGCTAATTCAGGAAGCAAAGACTTCAGTTCAAGTTAAAAAAAAAAATAAATCTTCCTTTAGCCTAATTCTCAGTTCAAACTTCTTGAACTGTTCTATCAAGTTGCCTTCTTTGCTTGGCATTGAGCCTTTCAGAAATGTATAGATTTGGAAAAACCTTTGCATACATTTGAATAATCAAACTTTTCTTTATAAGTCAATTTCTTCAATCAACCCCAGAATACTCCTTAAGGCAGTTATTAAATATTAAACCAGCTTTTCACACAGTGAGATAACACTCCCCCTCATTTAAGGCTGAACCAAACGATTCTGCTCATTTTACCTGTAGGACAGAAAAGGAATGTGTCTGGTTCTCCTAGATACTGATAAATTTCATTTGTGATTGAGACTTGAGCATGAGCAAAAGAACTGAAAACTTCTTTGTCTGCTGCGCACATGTTGTGATCAATATCATCAAACAGCAGTGCAAAAGATCTGCAGCCAAACTGAGAAACCTAATACAAGAGACAAGAGCAAAATGTTTCATTTGTTAAATTGTTTCTTTTAATCAAACTGTAGAATTTTAAAATCTAATCTACCTTAAAGGGAACACCTATAGGAATGGGGGTATAGTGGAGGCAAAACAGACTTTGGTTTCTATTCACAATGAATGCCTGAAGCTCTGCTTCTCTCAAAGATTAGACCTTTAAAGACCTGCAATCTGTTCCAGTTCTAACCATCCAAAGCTGATCTAACAGGATGGACAGCCGGGAAAAAAGCTAATTCTGTAACAGCTCTTGGGAAAAGGAGAGGAGTCAGTTAGGAGAACAAAGATGATGTGCATGTCAGGTCTGCCTGCACAGGCATTTATTGTGGGCAAGAGTTCTTGCTTTAGCAGTGCATCTTGGCTTCAAGATTCCGAAATACTCTGAAGACAAAAATAGCCTTCAGCATCCAGTACAAGATGAGGATTTTTTTTTAAAATCTAAGTTATTGTTGGCTACTTCTGCAACACAACCTGAACACATCCATCAGAACCATTCAGAGACACCCAACCTAACAGCAGTGCTGAAAAGGTTCAAGAAGCTGGTGAAAAGCTGCAAGAGTGAGCAGGGTATTGGAGCTTCCAAATTAAGCAGCACTGCAACTGTACTAAGTTTGTGTCATCCTTACCTGGTCCAGCTTACGTTTCAGTGTGGATACCTCTTTAGGATTGGAGAAAGTGATGTCAAGTCCAGGTGAGATTGCATAGATGAATTCTATTTCGTGTTCTCGTGCAGCTGATATTAGAGTCATTAGCTGCTCTGGAAATCAAATTAAAATAGTTCAGAAGGACCCAACAGTTAAAAAAAATTCTCAGGTGTCATTTAGAGTATATTATAAAGTGCAGATGCCTCTTCTATCGTAATTAGAAAAAACATTTGCTGGAATTTCTTGAAACTAACACAGCAAAGAACACCAAATTATTTGGAAGAGTCTTCAGCAATTATGCCAACAGGAATACAACAACTGTCCTTGTATTCTCATTTTCCATGTTAAAAATTCTACAAATAATTTTAAAATTCTCTTAATCTCAGTGCTGTGAGACAAACATGGATATAGACTATTTCCACAGTATGTAAATCAACAATTCTAGAATTATTACTCATTTTTCCACACATACTAACAGACAATTTATTGCAGTAATATGTGACAGTGGTTCACATACTACTCATAGGATTAAAGCTTGGGCACATGAAAAAGTGGGGTTTAACATCACTGTGCAGAAGTAGTTGCTTTAAAAAACAAACTTGCAATTGACTCTTTCATAGAATGAATAAAGACAATTATTTTCATTATATTTAACAATCTTTGCTGTTATTGGCTATTACCTTGCAGTATCCTTTAGATTCTTTTTCTGCAGTGATTCAAAGAGGACTCCAAGAAGGATTATTTAATTTTAAGGGAGTATAATTTTTCCCCTCACCCAAGGAAAACTATAATCCCCTCAGTCTAATAAACCATCATAAACCCCATAAATGCCAGAGGTGGATGAACCAACTCACACTAGCATGAACAGATCTTTTATGTTCTGACTAACTGGTCAAGAGCTGTTTTTGTAACAGGTACTCTTTTCATTGAGACAAGGACTTAATGAATCACATAAAAGGACATGCTATTTGCTCATCAATATTTTTTCCCTTTTCTGAAGCAAATAATTTCTACTTCAAAATATGGCCCAGATGTTCAAGAGCCAGAGGAATTAAGTCCAAGCAACCCTTCCCTTGACAAAAAGTAAATCTTGTAAGACAAAGTCTTAAAAGCAGTTTCAGAAATCATCTGCAGTTATAGTTAGAAGAAGTAAATCCACGCTTGTTCCAAAGCTCCAATAAACACACCTGCAGGGTATTAAGAAGACATCTCCAGTCACCTTTGGGAAAGGCTACTGTGACTAAACACACGCAAGCATACATAGCAATAACCAATTTATTCAAAAAGCTACTTATAGAAAACACAGAGGAGAAATAAAAGCAATTACCTGCTTCCTCCACAGAGTACATTTCTCGCCAAAACATCCTGTGCTTGTAGTCGTCCTTTGGAGCATACAGGTACGTATTCAGTCCCCACTTTTGAAGCCTACAAACACAGGAAAAAAGCCTTTAAATAGCCTACAAATGCAGGAATCCTATGTTTTACTTCATCTTAATTCTTCTACTTAATCTATTTTTTTGTTCACTGAACATTGTGTTATACCATTAAATCACAAAATTTGAAGCACAAATTATATTGGACAAATTTGGTTTATGCAAGATGAAAAGGTGAATACAAATCCCCAAGGATACAGATATTAGGCAGAAAGTTGCTCTAGGTTAGAACAATAATTCTTTCCAGGCTTAAGTGGAAGATTATGATTACATTCCGATGGAATGTGCTGCAGTAAGAGGAAACATGACTTGCCTTCTAAAAAGTTCTTTCCTCTGCTCCATCACCCAAGGTCTTCCATAAAATCCTACGGGCAACAACATTAGAATTATCCAGTTAGATTATGCCTGCTCCATGAAACTTTGTATTAACGACCCACCATTTTCTTCCTCTTTTGCTACATTTGTCAAAAAGCTTCCCAAAGCAGAAAGTAAAAAAAATAGTTAGCATAAAATAGTAACAGCCTAAACTGATCTAAATTTAAAATGCAATTATAATTTGTTTTATTTCTTATGATCTAAGGTCTTATAATTTTGGCCACTGAAGCAATTAATTTTCAGAATACAAACTGTGTTGCTGAGCATATGCCCTTGACAAGTCAAGTCAGCATTATTATAGCAGCAGACTGAGCAGTTATAACCTAATTAAACTACCACTCCAGACACCTACAAAATAGATTTGATTTTAAGGTGAACACTGAAGACACCTGAAAATATTTACCAGCTCAAAAATGCTTAACTGGTGGTACAGGCTAGAATTTATATACACTGAATATATAAATACATATTGGAGGAGATGACATGTAATTAAAAACATGTGCAAGTGAGCCAACAAAATGCTTAGGATTTTATTTCTTTTATTCTGTTTAATAGGCTTTTTCTCAAAATTAAGTTGCAAACTGATATCCTACTTTACCATTTCCACATTTTACAAGCTAGTACTATGTCTGTGAATAATCATATATAAAAGCATCTACACAAGTGATTTTAAAGTAGACTGTATTGAAAGTCATACAATTCCATGGAAATTGCAACTGCTTCTGGCTTTAAATCTAATCTTTCCATTCTAGAAACATAATACTTTTAAAAAGCACTCTCAATGCGCTCTTAGTCAAGCCAACTCACTTAGACCTATGTGCAAACAGTTCAACCACAAGTGGGCACTTCAAAACAAAGCTTCAGCTTGCAGTCCGTGCAAAGACCAGAGACTAAAATAACATGAAATTTAATAAGCTCTTCTTTTCAAACAGCATGGCCACTCAGTGATGAATGATACTACTAATACACAAAGCTCACAGGTCCCCGTAGAACACCAGTTCAAAAGCTAAACAGTATCTTCATTTCCAAAGCTATTCACCCTCATAAATCTGTAAGTATTCAGTCCCATTGAGGTTAAAACCACCCTTCCACCTTTCTAAACTCCAAACTGAAGCCATTTTTTATACATTGTATTTCAGTTACATGTTAAGTGTACAATGCTCTTTTAAGAAGCTTAAAGCAAGAGGCTCAAGTTTCAAGAATTATTCTCTCAAACAGTGATCTCAAACTGCCTGGCACCACAATGTGGCAAAACTGAGCAACTACTTCTCACAACTGCCCAGGGGCAACACAGAACAAGAAGAGAGAGTAGAGAGGCCTGAAAACCTCCCAGTTTACTTCACCCAGAAGGAATTTCTTATTTTCACTTAGGTTTCCTGACTCTGACTGATGCTGCCCTGAGGAAGCTCAAGAACCCACAAGAGAAGTGAAATGCTGTGAGACCTAATGAATATCCCCTATGCCTCATAACTTGTTCACAAGACTTTTGCTTTACTTACAATACTGCTGTTTCAGACCTACAAGCCTAAAGCAAGGCACAGCCTATTATAAAAAGAAAGAAAATCAGTTACCAAAAATTAATTAAATAAGGCTGAACAGAACTGGTTAATCTGAAGAGATACTTTCTCATCTGTCAACACATTTCTTAGGTTACTACTGTCACCAGCTGATGACAATTCTTGGATCTTTCTGTCCAAATGAAAAAATTGACCTGGTTTTGTACTACTCCCTCAGGACTCTGTGTCAGATTAATACAAAGTCAACAGATCATGCCAAAATACCTCATCCCATTACCATGCTCTCCATCACTAAAAGCCAGGACGTCCTAGAGGCAGTGCACCCAAGCTTTGCATTCAGCAATCTCTTAGACCTTATTACTCTGCAAAACAGTGAATTTGGTAAGTGACATAGGCTCTTCACATTCTTAGAGCGCATACCCAGTATTTGGCCAATTGCCCTCTGCCTTTTCTACCAAAGATCCAAATTCTCCATCTCAGTGCTTTAATCTCACTATACCTTAGTCTGTATTAACCACTACACTATGTTTAAGTATTTATCTACACTTCTGAAGTTAATTCCTGTTTTTCTCTTAACTCTGTAATTCCCTTGAGTCATTAATGAGACAGATGTTTTCACTCACTACCATTTACCTCATTCACCACAAGTTTGTTTTTCTGTTGGTGGTGGTTTTTTGTTTGCCTTTTTTTTTTAAACACTCCCCTATTCCTTTTTCCCCCCCATACACATATTACTGTTAGATTGGTAACTCCTAACCAGTGTCTGACAGCTTCATGGGGCAGAGGCCATTTTATTGCTTTGTTTTGTGCACCATACACTCAAGAACACCTGCAACAAAATATATGCTGAGGCAACCAACAATGTAACTAACACAACAAGAAAAATTATTACGGTATTCTCAGTGGTTCACGTAGAAACCTGGACAAACAAGTGATGTTCCAGGTGTATCAGCAGGAACATGAGAAAACATGCTGTTACAATCTGTGCTTCTCTTCACTGTTGCCTGTCTCCAAAGCCTTCAATCTGGCATCTACCGTCACAGAATTAAGTCTATTAGCAAAAAAAGAAAAAGGCATTTTCCTCCACATTGACTGTATTTAAACCCTACCAAGTGCTAAAAAGAAAGGCATCATCAAGTAGGCCTAATTCATCTCTCACAGTGATATTTACAAAGCCAAATGCTCTTTTAATTTAAGATATGAACAGAAAACAGTCTGCAAGTAATGGCAGATACTGACTTTGATAAACTGTCTGTTCCCCTCTCCATTCCATCTGTTAATCATTTTGTTTCCCTACTAGAAAATCATTATAGGTAAAGAAATAATAAGAGATCACAGGAAATGAACAATTTAAAACCAACTGCTACGCTGCGAATAAATCACTTTTCCTGCTGGCTTTCAACCACCTACCTTAACTGATCTGTCAGAAATGCATTACTGAGAATTGCAAAAAGTCCCTTTATTCTGCAGCTTCAGCAACAATCTAAATCTTTAAATGCAGCAACTATGCTAAAAAACAGAGGACTGTTCTACAATTAAAATAATAAGCTACAATACTTTAGAGAACAAGGTACTTTTAATATTAATTACAGAGCAGATATTTACGGAATTACCTAGTCCCTACTCAGGACCGAATGTGAGTCTCCAGTGCGCAGGAAGACCACGTACAGCCGGGATAATCGCGCGGTAGCTCTGCTCTCTCCTACTTCCCCTTTAGACACGTACGAGCAAGCGAGCCCCAGCACTGCCTCAGCCTCCGAGGAATCATCGGCGCGCTGGGGTGCCAGGCCTGCCCTCGCCCCGCCGCACAGCTGCCATCAAAGGGCGCTCCCCGCTCCAGCACAAGCCCCGGGGGCAGAAGCCCCGCCCGGGAGCCGCAGCTCCTCCCCACCCTGGCGGAGTCCCGGCCAAGAACCGCACGCCACCTCCCCGCCGAGCGGGCTCCTCCGGGCGGGGGAGGAGAGGAAACGGGGAAGCAAAGCCAGCTGGGACCAGCCCACCCCCGGCCTCCCGCGGATACCGAACCCCTCGTTTTCCCGCACCCCCTCTCTCCCAGGGGAGATCCTCTCCGAGAACTCTCACCTTCGACGACTCCGCAGAGGAAGCGACGGGAGCCCAGCGCCGTCTCCGTCTCGGTGTCGGTCTCCTCACCCCCCGGGACCGGCCCTGCGGTGGCGCCCGGCGGCTCTAAAGGGGCGCCGGGCACCCCGGCCGGGTTGGGACTGCCCTGGGGCTCCTCCAGCGCCGCCTGCCCCTCCTTCTGCACCATCCTGCCGCCCGCCGCCAGCGCCGCCGCTCGCCGGGCCGGGCCGAGCCGAGCCACGTCCCTGCCGTCCCCGCTCCGCAGCCCCTTTGTCTCCGCCGCTCCGGGGCCGCCGCCGCCGCCGCTTCCTGTTTACGGGGCGCTGCGCCTGCGCGGGGAACCGGCCCCAACCGGTCCGCGCCGCTCCGCCCGCAGCCGCCCCGCTCCGAGGGACCGCCGCGGGAGCCGGGGGAGCGTCTGCCTCGGCGGGAAGAGAGCGAAGGACGCGGGCGGCCGGGACCGCGCCGGTGGAGCGGGAACAACGGGCTAGGGCGCGGGAGGCTCCTCAGGGAATGAGGCGGGCGGGCGACGCGCGCGCTCTGCGCAGGCGCGGGGCGGGGGAGGGCGCGCACTGCGCGTGCTCGGCAGGGCCGGCAGCGGGAGGGGCGAGGCCGCGGCGGCCTCAGGGCGCTTGCGCGGGGAGGCAGCGCGCGCCCGCAGCGCACGCGCGGGGGGCCGCGGGGACGGAGGGGGAAGCGGCAGTGTGATAAGGCGCATGCGCTGTGGGGTTTGTGTAGGGAAGCGGCGCCGAGGGGGGAAGGAGGGTGGGGAATTGAGTGTTTACCTCGCGTCTGCGCACGCGCCTCGCGGCGCAGAGCCCGGGCGGGAGCGCGCCTGCGCGGGAGCGAAGGGCGCGCGGGCTCCCGTGAGACATGACCTACTTCTCGCGGTGCCCCGCAAGCTAAGCAGGGCCCGCCGGGGCTGCGGCGCGGAGGGGAGGCCGAGCCGCTGTGGGGGGGGGAAGCTCCGACCCTCCTGGCACGGCAAGGCCGGTTACACGCTTGGAGGTGTTTCCATGCCTGGAAGAGGCCACGAGGATGCTTTGCAGGATCCAAAGCTGAGATGATATCAGTGGATCACAGAAGGTCACACAGCATCTCTCTAGGGAGAAGCTGCAGCCGCATGGGAGCACGAGGCAAGGACCCCAGGACTGAGAAGATGACCTCTCTTGTGGCTATGGAGAGAGGCCGGCAAGGTGATCCTGCCAGCCTTCCCAGCACTGGGGAGGCTGCAGCAGGTACCAGCCAACAAGAAACAAGTTCACAAAGAGCTCCCGAAAACCCCAGCTCGTGAGGAAGGGCTGGAGAATGCTTGCAGACGTGAGGGCAGACACACATCCCGTTTCAGCCACATTCCCGCTGATGACGGTTCGGGCATGACAAGAAACTGAAGACGGCTGTGTTTCCAGCACTGTCAATACCTGTGCTCAGGAAGCTGCAGCAGAGCCCGTAGCCAAGGAGCATCTCTAGTTACCACCATCTTCAGGCCAAAGCTTTCAAAGAGCAAAAATAGAAATTGTACAGATACCCTAAATAGTAAGCAGCTAAATTGTATTGATACACGACCAGACTTTACAGAAGGGTTAGAGAGGAGAAATGCACAGAATCTGGGTGGAGAACACCCAGGGCTTTCATACGCCTACAGAGCTGGGCAGTGACTACAGGGTTACAAAGGACCCTGAAGGGGTGCTGATATCTCTGATCATACCAAAATAATCCTGCAGTATTAGTTCTCCCAGTGCTGGAATCTCATCGTTTTACAAAATGCTTGTGTTTCTAGGCAGTATTCAGGATGCTGGAGTGAATCACTGCCCCAGGCTGCATCAGCTGCCTCATCCAGTTGCTCAGCTGTTTTACCACATAGCTACTAATAATTTTTCCTCTGAAAGCTGGGAAAAACTTGGCTGGAAACAACACACGGCTGCCCTTTTCCAAGGATCCTTCAGCTCTTATCTCTGTTCTTGCCATAGACCAAATGACTTGGCTGTTACCACCCTTCAATGCCACCTCCTACTAACCAGGGTCATCCAAAGCCCTGGCTCACCCAGCAGCTTCTCATAGCAAGCTGATGGCACACCTAAAGAGGCTGATCCAGGCCTCCCTGCCCTAAGTCCCTTCCGAGTGCCTGTTTGGGGGAGAGCTAAACAGATTATTTTTGACTCCCAGAGATGCTTCACCACCCCCCCCACCCCCCCCCCCCCCCCCCCCACCGCAACAGCTACAATCCCTGCACAAACCTTTTCCCATTTGGTGTGAAAAGGCTACGGCAGCATTTGAAGGCTGAGCCCCACAGCCCTGTTGTTCCCATTGTCACCTCAGCCTCTTTCCTGCCCTTCGCCCTGGGGACAAGGACCCAAGGGATCCTATCAGTGGCTCACAGCATCCCTGTGCCACAAGAGGGCACATCAAGCCCTTGGATGTCATTGCCCGAAATAGCAACCAGCCAAACAGAGCTCAGGGGATAGGATATACCGGGAAAAGTGGGTTAGAGGGAAAAATGTGCTCAGGCCCATTCATACTGCCATACACAGCCCTGGGCTATGGCCAGCAGCCTGAAAATGTCCCTGGAGAGTCAGAGGCTTTGGAAAGATCAGACTTGCTGCTTACCCAGTCCCACAATGGTAACTCCCCCCACGGCCAGAGCCCATCCTTTTAAGATATTTGGTCTCCAGGCAGATCTTTGCACTGAGCTTTCAGTTCCTGAACCACAGACTGTGTAATACTGGACCATTTTGCTGTCCCACATCAGGTGCATTACTCTCTTGTTCCACTGCTTTCTTTACTTACATGACTGTTTTACTTAGTTTTTCCCCAGTTCTCAATGCTGGCCTTTTCCAACAACTAGTGATTGCCCATCAGTTCATGTTGCTAAGAAAAAAGTCCTTCCCAGTCCCTACCTACCTCCTCAAGGTGGCAGGTGACCATGTTCCTGTTAGCTCAGCCTTAAATGCTACATCCTAACAAGGGCCACCTGGTCCTAATCTTGGGTTCACCCAGCAGCATCTGTGACAAGCTGAAAACACACCTGGCAGCCTGACTCCTGAAAAGTGACACGCTTGATGTAAGAGCTTCTTAACCTTAACACTTACAGCCTCTTAGCAGGGGAAAGTCTCTATTTAGAGGACCACCACCAGCCAAGCTCAGTGTGCACCCTGTCCCCCATGCAACCACAGTACCCCAAAAAGGATACCAACCCTCTTCAGCGACCCCTCGTTTTCCCTGCCCTCCCATCCCAGGCAGCTGACAGATGCAAAGACATAACGGTGGTGTGCATAGCATTGTGGTTAGATTTTATTGGTTTTTTGTTGATTTTTTTGTTTTGTTTTGTTTTTTAACTCATATAATTGTTATAATACAAAATATACAGACTGGAGATGCCAAGCAGGTTGTGGGTCACCATGCCCCAGGTCAGGGGGTCACACCATGCGACCTACAGCGTGAGGGGGGAGGCGGCATGTGCTCCACGTGGCAGGGGACAGTGGGTACCCCAGGGAGCCTGGGAGGAGGGAGAACAGGGCCGAAGAGATGGACGAGTAAGGCCCTCCCACCCTTAGGAGAATGCAAGTGGGAGCTCAGCCCCACAGCAAACCCAGGAACAGGTCTGTGAGATGAACAGTGTGTTGAATGAACCTAAAAAAACACATCATGTCTGCGAGATGAATAGTGTGTCGCATGAGCCTAAAAAACACATCATATCTGCAAGGGCTGGGACAGGGACGGTCCCCCTGGGAAGCAGCCCTGTAGCTTTGGCTCAGAGCCCAAGGGGTTAAATTCTAATGTCTCCAACGCCAGGGGCTCAGCCTGGGTCTGGCCCAGCATGGGTGCTGATCCCAGACATTGCAGCTCAGGCCAGCCCAAACCACCTCTGGCCAAGGATACAGAAGAGTGGAGCCACAGCTGGGGGCTGCCAGGGCTGGGTGCATTCCCAGTGCCTGTGAGGGGCCTTTGGTGTTGGCATGGGATCATTAGCCCCTGGGCATCACTCTCCCAGCTGTGACTTGGAGTGGTATGTGGGCAGGACAGGCCTGCCTGCACACACCTGGCTCCAAGGAGCTGGTGGTGATAAAGACACCCAGGGTCCCCATCCCCAAGGTCCCCAAGCAGGCTCACATATGGCCATGCTGGGGAAAGGAGATGAGCCCCCTGCCCCAAGGTGACCCCCAGCCTGCCAGCAGCATGGCAGCGACTCCTGTCTAACCCCAGCCTCGACTTTCTCCTCTAGGAGATGCTAGCTCAGCCATGTCACTAGCACAGTGCCTGTGGGAACACCTCTGCCTCGTTGCTCATTCCCCAGTCCTCTGGGCAGCAGGTGGGCTGGGATGGGCCAGGGCACAGGAGCAGGGCAAGGTCAGCAGCAAATGATGCCAGGAACACGACTGTGAGCCCTATGGGGGCAGAATGGCCACCAGGCACCAGCCCATCTCCCTCTTCTACGTGTCCCCACACCCTGGCTGTCATGTCCTCGGGAAGTGTTGGAAAGGGTGTCTCTCCACCAGAGCCTCCAAGTGGATCCCTGGGGTCCCTCTGTGCCAGCACCCCAAACCTGAGGGACAGGGGCTGAGGTTGCAGCTCTCCCAGGCTTGCATCCTCCATCCTGGGGGACAAGTGCTACAAGAAGTCACCTCGGGGTCCCTTTAGCCTCCCCTCTCCCCCTGTCAGGGCAAGCCTCCTAACTCTAACTGGGATCCCTGGGGTCAGGCATGCTGCCCCATAGCTCATGCAGCAATGAACCCCAAGGGCTCACATGGCTGCCTTTTCCAGGCACGGCCCCTCTGCCCACCCACCGGCCCAGTTTCAGGACAAGGAGGGTGGCTGGTGGCTCACAGTGGACACACCGGACACACTCCCCACAGCAGGGCACAGCCAGGGCAGGGGAGGAAGCCGAGGCACTGGTGCCCATTCCAAGACTTTATTGGTTTCTAGATAGTGTCGCTGGAGGGTTCAGGCTGGAGCCAGGACTGGGGGCTCCTGAGGCTGGGGAGGATCAGGGTAGGGGAGCTGTGGCTGCACAGGGTGGTGTGCACGGGGAAAACCTCTATTGCAGCCCAAGGCTGCATCTTTTCCATCAGGATTAGATGCAGGGAGGTCCATCCAGGTGAAATGCTCATCCTGTGCCAGCCATGCCCGTGCTCCAACATCAGGGAGCACCTGCTTGGGATCCCCCGAGGAAAGCAGAGCTGGGCCAGGGGAAAGGGAAGATTTCGGCACCGACTGCATCTCAGGGAAGGAAGGCCCCTTTCCATGGGGGTGTCTGTGCAGCCGGAGGAGGGGAGTCTCAAAGGAAAAGTCGAGAGAGAGAAGAAGGTTCTGGGCCCAGTGTCAGGAGAGCTCATCTGGAGGCAGGTCTGGGAGCTAAATCACGCTGTCAAAGAGCTGCATGGATCGCATGATGTTCTCATCCTGTCAGGAGCAGGTGGGAAGCAGGCAAGTTGGGCACAGAATAGCAACCTGGGCAGCTCCCCCAAACCTGGCTGTACCCTCATGGCAGCTCTGGCACGTGGGACAAGTGCCCCAGGGATTACAGGCAGTTCCCAAGCCCTGCTAGGATCCACAGCTCTCCTCATCTGTACGGGGATGCTGGTATGGGTACAGTTCCCAAAGCAGAGCTCCAGCCTTGCCCCTGGGAGCCCTGGCTTCACCTCCTCTCTGCAGGAAGGAAGCAGGAGGGACAAAGGTCCCCAGGGAAGAGCGTGGTGACCTAGCTTAGACAAGAGCTGCCGGTGACTTTACCTTCTGGCAGGACTCCAGGAACTCCTCAATTGTCACCACGCCGTCCTTATTCCGGTCCATTTTCTGCAGACAAGCACAGCACAGGGGGCATAGCAGGGACAGCCCCAGCCCCAGGGAGAACCTGGTACCCCCTGACCAGATCCCACAGGGACTGGACACAGTGCATCCCTTGCCCCAGGCATGCCCAAGCACCAGCAGGACCAGCACAGCCCTGCTTCATCCCCAGAATGGGGTGCCTTCTACCGCACTCACTGCAGCTCTGTGCTGGAGCTCTGCTTCCCCGGGATGTACTCAGCTCACCTGGAAGAAGTTCTCCACATGCTCCCGGGGTGCTTCCTCCCGCATGGCCGGGTAGGTGTATTTGCCCATCATGTCGTAGATGGACTTCATGATGTCCAGCATTTCCTGATGGGAAGGGGAGCAGGGTTGCAGTGTCAACTGCAGTTCAGCTCTGCCTCCACCTGGTCCCCAACCCGCACCTTTTTCTTGATGCTCCTGAAGGACCTGTGGGGTGCTCAGGTGTGTTTCTGCTGGCTCTGTGCACACTGTGGGGCCATGTGTGCACATGCATGCACAGTGGAGCCCCAAAGCTGCACACCACTCATCCACCCTCCATCCCAGAGTCCCACCAGTGCCAGGGGGCCAGGAGGGACACTTGCAAAGCTGAGCTCAAGTAAATATTGACCCCCTGAGCTCTCCTCCAGAGCTCAGCCAATACCCCCAAGTTCTGCCCTTGTCCCTGCCAGGTGCAGACCGGCACTGGCCCTGGGGACCAGTCTGGACCCCTCCATCCCACCTCTTTGGTGATGCAGCCATCTTTGTTCAGGTCATAGAGGTTGAAAGCCCAGTTCAGGCGATCATCAATGGTGCCCCGCAGGATGGTGGACAGCCCAGACACAAAGTCCTGCAAGGATGGACAAGGCAGGCAAGTGGGAGTTACAGCCACAAAGGGCCTCAGAGACACAGAGGGTACAGCCCTGCTTGATTCTCCTGCGGAGAGGAACTCAGCCCCAAAGCCAATGTGCCCTGGGGCTGGGCTGAAAAGGTGAAATGTTGGGTATCAAAAAGAGTCTGGGGAGAAAAAATTGCTTAACCCCATACATTTCCCACACTACTCCCTTGGGTCACAGCAAGCAAGAGGACAATGTGCATCATGACCTGCTGTTCAGCCAAAGCCTGAACAAGACCCAGCCATGGCTGTGTTTGCCGGTCTGGGTACCTACACAACCCTACCCAGAAAATACAGAAAGCCCTTTTTTGTTGCTTTTCATTGGTTTTCCATTGCCTCTGGGAATTTAATAAACTCCACTAGACCTGCAAAGCTCTTCATCCATCTGCAACAGCAACGCTGCTGACCCCAGCCCTTGGTCGCTGAAGGGACGTGCTCTCCTTGCCCCGCTGCAACCCATCACCCCCTCCTTGGCCACAGCTCACCTCGAAGCTGACGGAGCCATCGTGGTCGGTGTCAAAGGCGTTGAAGAGGAAGGTGGCATAGGTGCTGGAGTCTGCAGGGAGGCAGACAGCATGAGGGGGTGCTGTGTGACCCTCTGCCCCGCAGAGGCACCCATGTGTATAGGGACAGGGATTGGGATAGGCACTCACCTCCTTGAGGGAAGAACTGTGAATAGATCTGTTTGAAGTTTTCTTCATTGACAATGCCACTCGGGCACTCCTGCCAGGGCAAGGCCACAGCGTCACTTCCACATTGCAAAAAAGGGCTGAGCACCCCCTTAAAACCCTGTGGCTCCCTTGCCTTGTCTCTCCAGCCCTGTGCACCTGGTGGGGTGGCTAGAAAGGCTGCTTGGAGCATCTCTCTGATCTTTTGGGCTGCACCCCTCGCTGGAGGGGCTCTGAGTCCCAGGCACCCAGGAAGGGGGCTCTCTGCACCCCAGAAAATGGAAAACAAGATCAGGTCTCCTCACTGAGCTCCCTGCAGGTAAGGTCAGGCTGTAGCCTTATATAAACTTCAACCCCAAGGTCCCAAAAACCTTCACAAACAAAGCACCACCCCAAGGTGGACATGGCAGCAGAGGTGGGGACTATCAGAGCTGGTCAAGGGGTACTCACATTCTTGAAGCCTCGGTACAGGACCTGCAGCTCTTTGCGGGTGAACTTGGTCTGTTCCTGGAGCTGCTCCAGCCCCTCGGGGCGGTGGCAGACGGTGGAGAGTTCAAACTCGTCCTCAACACTGTCTGCAAGGAACCCAGGGGAAGAGAGGGTGGCTGAGGCCAGCACTGTCCTGCCCTATCTTGTCATGCCAGGGGGCAGGAGAGGCACCTTGCACAGCACACCCCTTCCTCTCACACCTGCCCAGGTTGACACATTTTTGGGGTGCTCTGCTCAGCCAGAGCTGGGTCTATGCCAGCAGGGGACACTCATAGACACCCTGGCTGCAGACCAGGGACTGACACTGGGCAACTACCCCCCCTCCAGTACAGCCTAGGCTGGGCAGAAAACAGGTGTGAAAACCCCCCAGTGCTGAAATCCTCTCTGCCTGCCCTTCTCCTCCCACCAGCACAGGCATCTGCCCTGTGGAGTTCAGACCCTTGATGTCCTGCAGCACCAGGGCTCACGTCCAGCAGGAGAGTTGCCCCTCAGAACTCCCAGCCCCAAATGCTCCCCCCCCACCTTTCCAGATTCCATCCTGCCCACTGTGCTCCCACCTTCATCGATGGCTTCTCTCCACCATCTGCCAAGCTGCACAACCCCTGCCTGCAGCAACCAGCACCCTTAGACCCCACTCAGCCAAGAGTGGCACATAGCCCCTCTCCATGGGATGGTTCAGACCCTGCCCCTCCATACTCACCTCTTCTGAGGGGGAATTGGCTTGCACTGTGGAGCGGGGAAAGATCCTGACCAGGGGCTTGGACTCACCAAGGGGCCAAGCACACCCAGTACAGGGGGTTAGGGGACTCTGCACTCACTCCCTGCTCAGACTCTTTCATCCCCCCATCACACCTCCATCTCCAAACCGACCCTGAACTTAGAGAAACAAACCCCCACCCCTTAAACTAGTGCCGGGAGGGCCCCGCTGCCCTGAGCCAGCTCCCAAGCGGTTCCTGCCGCTGTGCATCCCGTGGGAGCTGCTCCAGGGAGATGAAGACGGAGAAAACCAGCCTGTGAGCCGGTAAAGACAGAGGTAGGTGCAGAGCCCATGGGATCGGACCCCTCCAGGGCAGGGCTGATCCTGACAGCCAGGGCAGGGGAGAGGTGGAGGCGTCCCCTTCCCGCAGGCAGGGCCAGGGCGGAGAGCAGGCAGCAGCACCGCCGGGGACAAACACACACAAAGGCAAGAAGAAGCACTTGCTTTCACTGAGCGAGGGGATGGATTTGGGCCGGCAGCAGGGCAGCAGTTTGAGGAATCGCTGCTTCAGCGCTTTTTTAGTTTGGACTGGCGGGTTGCCTGGAAGAAAGAAGGAGTCACCAAGCAGAAGAAGAGTTAACAGAGCATCAGCCCCCGGTCCCGACGGGCAGCAGGGATGGGCACCCGGCGCAGGGTGATCTGAGCAGAGGCAGCACATGCAGCGTGAGGCTGGAGGAGCAGGAAGGCAAAACCCAGCCCAGGTTCTGGTCGGCCTTCCTGCTCAATCCCAGGACAAACCCGGCACTGGAGTATCCATCCTTGGGGAGGATGGGGGCAACCCTGCTAGGCTACCCACACCCAGCGCCTCTGTACACCCCCTTCATGCTGGGGTGCACTGGAGACTCCCAGGAGCCCAGAGAGTCAGGAAATGTCAGGGCCTGACTCTGTCCTTTAGCTTTGAGGACAAATACCTGCTCCCCGGGGATCTGCCCCGAGGGACTCTGCAGGGAGGCAGGGCAGGATGAAGCCCAAGAACAGCCTGTGGCTGAGCCAGGGCATTGCATCTTCCCCAAGCTCGGGCTGGGTTTGATCCTGCTGGCACCCAAGGGCTGAAGGCAAAGCATGCACCGGAACCCCCATGCAGCCCAGACTGCAGCATGCACCCCCACCCCAGTGCAGCGCTGGGACCCGAGCCCAGGGACCTGCTTTGAGACAGCCAGACGGGGAACGGGGCTCAGGGCTTTGCCTTGGCCAGGCTGCAGGGCTGTGTGAGGGACTACCCACAGCAGCCTGGCCCATGGCCATTGCATCCAAGTCGCCCTGCATTAATAGTAGGTCCTGTACTGACCCCACTGCCACCCCCTGTTCCCCCATTTGGGCCCCAGTGGTTTCACTCAGCCCCATCTCTCCCAGCTGGTGTTGCCCCATGGCTGCAGACCCCCTCCCTCCCTTCCCACAGTACCTCAAGCCAGCAAACTCAGCGCAGGACTAATGCTGCAGGTAGGGAAAGGAGGAAGAGGAGCGGATGAAGGCTATGCTGGGCTCGAGCCTCCAAGGGGAGGCAGGCACCAGCATGGGGACAAATGGGACGAAAGGTGCAAAGTCCCTTTGGGGCTCTGGTTTGTCACTGTGTTTGCTCCAAGCATCCTGTACCTCTGCAAGCAGCAGGTCACAATGTCTATGTGTCCTGAGTCCCGGTTTTGGGGTTGTTTCTCTAGGGTTCTAGCAGATTGCTGCCACAGAAACACTTTCTCAGCCTTGTGGGGCTAAGCTGAGCCCCAGGTGCCAGGAAAATGATGTTCTGTGGTACCCAGCTCCAGGGCAGGGATATGGGTGCACATACGGCAGCCACTGCTAGGCAGGTTGGCCCCAAAGTGCCCACAGGTAGAATCTGGGAGCCTCTGAGCTCACACCAAGGCAGCTCCATCATTCTGAGGGATAGAGAATAGCTCCAGGAGGTCATGGTTCCAGCAGGACATCACACAAAGCCACTCAAAGAGGGTAAATTCTCCCCAGGGATGTGGTATCCACAGCAGGGCGACAGTGATATGCAAATGTATAGGGATGAACAAACGCACCCCTCCTGGCATTTGTCGGGGGGTGACAGGGGCAAGGGTGAGGACCAGGATCTTGGCGCTGGCAGAGCAGCACAACCTGGCTCCTGTCTGCTCCAGGGTTTGCAGGCAGGTGAGGAAAGAGGATTTTTCCTTCCTAGAAGTGGGCATCAGTTGTACATAAACCATGATTTTGTCCCAGCTATGCTTACAGGGCCTTAATTTGCAGAGGGAAAGGGAAATTGCACCTTTCAGCCTTCCAAGGATGCTCTGGGGCCAGGTGCCTCCAGCAGAGCTGAGCTGCAGGAAAAGACCTGGCAGGCAGAAGTATCCCCTTTGCTGAGAGGGAAGGGACAAGGTGGGCAGAGCAACACCCAGTGCCAGGGTGATGGGCCCGGGAGGGAGCAGGGCAGGAGGGAAACCACACAGCGAGAGAGATGCAACAGAGAGTAAACTGTGGTTGGACTCACAGGGGCAGCAGGTATAGGCACGTGCAGTAGGTCAGGTCGGGTGCAAGTTACACTTTAGTTTGTTATAAAGAAGGAAAAAGAAAAAAAATAAGGAACATGGGCGTTTTCTCAAGGAGGAAACTGAAGGGGGCCCGATTCCAGGGTCCCCAGGGCAGGGGAGGGAGCACATTCAGCACATGCAGCTTAACAACAGGAGAGGGGTGACCAGGACTGGGGTTTTGCTGTCCTGGCTTTAGTGAACACAAGGGCTCTGCTGGGTCGGACACACCAGCCTCTTTCTGTCCCCAGCATCCAAACCACAAGCAAGTCTGGGAGCTCCCCCTTGCTGGGGAACAGCTCTGGCCGAAGATGAGGAGCAGAGCCCAGCCGTGTGCTGCCACTCTGGACACAAGGGACATTGCAGCACGAAGCCCTGTTCCTGCCAGCAACAGCTCCTTTTCCAGATGCTGCTCTGCTCTCCACCCTTCTGCAAGGGCCATCCAGTGGCTGGTACAGAACAAAAAGGGCTGGCAGTGTTTTATCTGCGGCAGGAGGTCTGCGGGGTTAAGTGGCTTGTCGCTTCCCATGCATCACTCCGCAGCTCGGCAACTTCGAAACACACATGAACACACACAAACTGAGACTCCATCCATGAGCAGCACCAGAAGGGGAAGAGATTTCACATCCCCACTTCCACATGCTGTTGAAATGAATCCCTAAGGCTGGCTCCAAGGGGACCTACAGTGGGTAGATCCCTGCCCCCAGCAATGATTGCCATCAGGACGGCCACGGACCACTTTGTATCGAGCCACCAGCAGCTGATGTGTCCTTGGGGGCTGGATCCAGCCAATGCCACCATGCTGAGGGTTACCCAGTGCTGGACTGACACCCCCTTCCCACAGAGGAGCCAAGCCTGGGCTGCTCCGTGGTCTCCCCAGAGGAAAAGCAGGACACAGAGTCAGTCTGATGCATAACAATGTCCCTGTCCTCCCATAGAGCCACAGCCACCAGTGACCCCACAGTGACAGCTGGATGGGGAGACCAACCCACCCGTTCCATGGCACCCTTCTGCTAGAAAAGACTCTACAATAACAAACCAACAGGCAGTGCCAAAACTCCCCCATCACTGTCAGTAACCTGTCAATAAATGCTTGATCATGATGGGTGGAAAATGTGCTTCCCATGATTAGACCCCCACAGTGTCCCCAGCCCAGCTCCTGGGCACAGCACTATTCCAGGAGGGGAGCAGAGCACCCACAGCCCCTGCTTGGCCCTGTGGGGCAGCATTGGGTCAGTTGGCAGGTCAGGAGGAGCTGGTATCCCAATGCTGACCTGAACCCACCTGCCCCTAAAACCTATGGCTGACAGTCATCCCTGTGCAGGGCTCAGCCACTCAGGGAAGTACCCAGCCTCAGGCAGTGCCATCAACCACAGCTCTCTGGAGTCTGCAAGGAGGGTCAGCAGGAGGAAGAGTGAGTCCCCCCAGCCACCCTGGGGAGGCCAGGATGTGTCCCACTAGCAGCAGCTCTGCAAATGACCCTCATCAGTCAGCAATGCAGAGCCAAGTGTAGCAAAGGTGCCAGACAGTCATCCATCAGAGGAATGAAATCAGAGCTGCCATCTCCTGGGGCCAGAGAGTCCTTGTCCTGGGGGTGGGACAGAGCTGGAAGCAGCAAAGCTGCCAATCGAGCTGCGGTTCATGGGACAGCAGAGGCTCAGGACCAGGATATTCCCCAGTACCAGAGGGAGGAACAGCTGCACAACCCTTGTACTGAGCAAACCCCAGAGGAAGAGGGTACCATGGGCCAGAATGGGCCACAGAGCCAAGTGGGGCTCACAGCAGTGCTGTCCCCACTCCCATCTCCAGCCTGTGACAGTGCTCCCAGATAGCCTGGCTGTGCCCAAAGGAGATGTTACAGAATAATAATTTGTTCAGTCCACACCACATACAAAACGTTGCAAGCAGGGAATGGAACAGGATACACATCCCAAGGGACAGGATGGGACAGCCAGATGCATCACCCTGCTGCAAAACCCACACACAGGGATATATCCTGCCCCCATTGGCACCTCCTCTGGCAGCAGGAACCAGCACATCCAAGGTGCCAGAGGAGCTACCCAAAAAAATGCCTCAGCAGAGCAGCAGCTCCTCTTGGCTGCAAGCAGTGTGTTCCACAAGAGAGCTGGTGCTCTGCATACCCATTACCCAGCCATCCATACCCTCCACAGTAAGGCACAGGGACAAGGAGTGGATGTGCTTCAGCCACAGCCCAGCCAGATCCCAGGCAGCTCAGGGACATCCTCCATCAGAAGGGGGTTGAAAGCACCTCCTGGGCACAGCACCTTCATGTCCTCCCCTCCCTCTGCTCTACTACTAATTGCTCCTCTGATCACTCCTATCCACACAGCCTCCCATTCCGAGATCTGGCTACCCGAGGGGATGTGATCTGCAGTCCCTTCATCTCACAGCATCCCCAGTGTCAGCAAGGAGGCAGAGAAGATGGCAGCAAACCAGCCCCAAAACACATTCATGCAAAGTCTGTTGGCAGCCCTTGTCTGAGCTGGGACTGTCCGTGGCACAGTCGAGGAAGGCAGCCAAAGGAAACAAGGCATCAGCACCATGCAGCTCCCTGCACTCCCACCCTCACCAGCCACAACCAACAGGTCCTGTATCCATTGCTCTGACATATTTTGGGTCCTCCTCTTTGGCCACATCCAGCCCTATCCTCAGTACCCACTTGCCAAACTAGGAAGCACAACACCCACAGCATCCTCTTCCTTCCCCAGCCCTGGCACAGCCCCATAGGGAGGGCAAAGGGGCTCTAGCCTCTTTTGCCACACTTCCCCCATAGCCACCAGTTCCTGTAGCAGTGGGAAAGCTTTGCTCTGCATGGTGCTGCACCCCACATCCATGGCTCTTTTCTCCCAGCTCACACCTCCTCAGCCGCAGTTACCTGCAGTCCTTTTCCCCATCATCTGACAAAGCCCAGCCCTCTGCATCCCCTTGCCCTGAGACTCCAACAGCCCAGACAGTTTCCATCCCCCAGCACCCCACACATCACTGCATCCCCGTGCCTCAAGACCCAGATATCCCCCACCCTAATGCTCGCAGACACCCTACATTTCTAGCATCCTGCACCCAACACCACACATTCCAATGTCCACAAATATTCCCACCCAATATCCTAACACTCTGAAACACCCCCAGACACCCCTACTTCCCCAGTTCCCTACATCCTAATGCTGCCAGACACTCCAATGCCCTCCTCCCCCCCCCCAAAAAGCCCTAAACCACACTAATCCTTCAAAAACTCCCCTAAGCACCCTGCAGCTCTTGGGATAGGAGGAGCACCTCCACCACAACATCCCCATCTCATTGCAACCCCATCCCCATCCCTGTCCCCATCCCACCTCCCCTGGTCAGGTCGATGATGCCCAGGGCATGGAGTATCTTGAGGCTGGAGCAGAGCAGCAGGATGATGCCCACCGTTTGCAGCCCCTGCAGGTCCCAGGGTGCCTCAGCCGCCATCCCCCAGACACGCAGCCCCAGCCGGCAGCTGCTCTGGCAGCAACAGACCCAGCAACGCAGGAGAGGGGAGGGCAGGGGAGGAGAGACCTGCCTTGGCCCTCCCTCTTCCTGACCTGGCACCCACTGTGGTCCCTCGGGACACCCAGGCTGCAGAGAAGGAGAGTCCACGGAACTTCCCAAGGGACTTAGGGGTCAGGTCTCCCCCAGGGCACGCCTGCACTACACAGCCTGGCACAGGCACCCACAAAGGGGTGCAGAACTGGCACCAGTGGGTGCGGGGAGGTGGAGGAGGATCAGCTGCAATGACTTCCACCCCAACAGCAGCTTGTGGTGGCACTGGAGCTGAGCAGTCTGCAGGGACCCTCGAGCTCATCACACACTACAGGGATGCTGCTGCCACCAGCCCAGGGACCAGCTCTGCCCAGGAAATCCCCTCTGCTGCATCACAAACCACCAAACCTTCCCCCCAACAGTGTCCCCACCTTGCATGGCAGGAGTTCCCTGCCTTGGAGCTCAGCCTTGTCTGCTGATCACCTCCACAGACATCTGCAACCCTCATCTCTTCCCTCTTCCTCTGCATCTCTGCACCAGCAAGTCAGTCACAGCCACGGCTGGGGGCTGCCAGCCCTGGGTACCTTGCGTGCTGCTGGAGAGAAATGTGCTCCACAGGGTGCAAACGTGCCCCACAGGGTGCTGCCTGGAGGGAGGGCAGCACGTCAGGGACAGCCAGGGTGGGTGCTCCCCACAGCCCACCCAAAGTCCTGCTTTGAGGGCAGCAGGACAGATTCCAGCCTGGCAACAGCGGTTATTAGAAAGTCTCTTTCTGGCAGCTGTCTATGCACCTCTCACCTAAAAGCTGCTTCTGACGAGGCCACCTCCTGCCCCAGCAGTACAACAAGCCCCAGCGCAGGCACCCATGCGGGAATGAGACATTCTCCTGTATCCCTGGGAGGGGATGCTGCAGCCAAGCATGGATGGCACATCAGATGTCCTACTACCTGCGCTCCAGGGACCATGGACTCCATACTACCCAGAGCCCAGTCCAGGGCACTTGTATTCCCACCTGTGCCCAGTCCTGGGGTCTAGTCCTGCCCCTCACAGGGGAGAGGTGAAGGAGACCCCATTGAGCTCCCACAGCACCCTGCAGCCTAACACAACCCTGCACTAGAGAGTGCCAACTTCTCCCACTGCACTTGAAGGTTTCACCCTCCCCCAACAGAGCAGGGCTATAAAGAAGGGCTGTCCCAATGGGCTCCTTTGCTCTCTAGATCTCTTGCTTTTTCTCCAGCCTGTGATTTTCTCACTTCCCTGTGGCTGAATGGTCTCCTGCCCCTCCATCTGCTGGCTCAGAGCCCATCCTGGGACACAGTGGGGGCCCTGGTCCATGTTCAGCTGGGTCCCCTTGCTCCCCTCTCCAGGCACATCAGCAACAGTAAGAGCAAATCAGGCCAGAGGGAATCAGGAAGGAAGCAGTGTGAAAAGTGATTAACACAAGGCCGGAGGGAGAAGAGATTCAACAAGCTAATTAGCTCTGGCTGGGCTGAGCAGGACGTGTCACCATGCAGCAGCAGAGGCACAGGGTGCACTACAGGTGCTGTGGACCTTGGGGAGCTCAGGGCTGCCGGGAGAGCCAACACATCCTGCCCAGCCGTAGAGCCTGGCAAACCTGCTAGGCCTTGGAAAGGCAAGGGTTAAATCCACTCCATACGGGGAAATCTCTGGTGCAGCCCAGCCCAGGGAACCCCAAACTTCAGCCTGGAGTGTCTGCAGCTGTTCTGGGCTAGATTTCGATGCTCCAAGATCTACCCCCCTGCAGCAAGCTCACCTTGACCTCTGGGGTCTGTCAAAGCCACCAGGCTGGATGATGCCCTGAGCCCAGGCACCAAAGCATCACACCCCGAAGGGCCAGTCCCTCCTGCAGCCAAGATGCAGCACTCCTGCCAAAGAGGTTCCTGGAAAGCAGGAGAAATCAGGGCTTGGCACGGGACTTTGCTCTCACCAGCACCTTGGGGATGCTTGCTTTCTCCCCTCTCCAGAGGGACCCTCACCCTGAGCCAGCCATGAGGAGGTGTCCATACTGCTCATTGCCACCACCCTCCTGGCACCGTCTGGGGTGCCAGTGGCACCCAGGCATGATGCTGCTCCCTCCTGTTTCTCCCCAGATTCTGGAAGGGTTTGGCACCCTCCCAGCCCTGCTTCTCTCTCCGTATCCTGAGCTCTGCGGCAGCAGCCTCCAGGGAAGGCAGAGGCCAGCACACCCCATGTTGGGGGCTCTCCAAGACACCCCCAATCCTGCCTGCCCTCCAGCACGTACCCTGAACAGCCAAGGCAGGAACAGCCCCAGGCAGGCACCAATTATCCTGCCGACAGCAATCTGCAACTTCATTTAATATTAATCTGTGGCTGGGCTACGCGGGTGGCTCTCCCGCCTTCTCCCTCCTGCCATCCCTCCTCCCAGCCAGGACCGATTGCTCTGCGCTGAATTATTGATGCTGCACTTCAAGAGGCAAAACTGATAGTGTTTCTCTCCACCTGCCCCATCCTGAGCACTTGGCCAAAGCAGGCTCTCGGCAGGGGTCTGAGAGCCTCCTACATGGGTCTGCCAAGAGATGTTCAGGGCTGGGGACAGGCACAATGGCACAGGGCAGAGGTGGGGTGACACAGTCCATCATTGATTATCCAGCTGGTAAACAGTGTCAGTTCCAGCACTGATCACCCTGAAGATCCTGGAGCACAGTGCACTCATGGGAGATGCTCCATTGCTGCTGCCAGGCGATGGCTGTGCCTGTGCCACCAAGCCTGTGGCAGGATCCAAGGGGGTACAGTGCCAAGCAGACAGGACAAGGGGTCGCAGACAGTCAGCACTTCTGTCCAAGACCTTTCTCAGCAAAGTGCCAGCTCCAAATGAAGGATGGGGTGCTTGGGGCCTCATCCAGCTGAGTTTGGGAATGCAGCAAGCCTGGCATTGCCCCAGGATCTTGTTGCAAGATGCTCCCACTGAACCATTCCCCAGGCTTAGAGAGATTGGCTTGGTCCCCTCTGGAGCTGCTCCATTCCCAGTCCATCACTGTGGTGGCACAACACCTCCCAGCACAATCTATCCACGGGATACAACCAGCACAGCCTGTGCAGACAAACAGCCACGGCAGGGGACCAGCAGGGATGGGGCAGGGAGAGCATGGGCCAGCAGCCGGGACAGGGGAAGCACGGCCGGCAGCATCGATGGCTCCGGAGCAGGTGGCAGAGCCTGGTGTCCATTAGCAGACCCGAGCCATTAGCATTTGGTTTCAGGTTCTTTGCGGTCTCTGGGTTGTCACTGTTGACCGAGCCACGGCTTGTAAACAACCCCTGGAGGGGCACACTATTTTCCAGCCCCAGACACTGTCTGGGACCTTCCCTGGAGAGCAAAATCCTACCTGCTGCCTCTCGAGTCAAGAGGGGAAGTAACCTATGCAACAGCATCTCACCCCCATCCCAAACCACTGTCATTCACACACAGGACTCCTCATACAGTGCCCAGGGCTCAGCTTTACCTCAGCCAGTTTCTGCCCCTCAAGTGACATGTTTCCCTCTCCTCTGGGCCACTTTAGGCAATGGGAGTAATTGCTGGCAATCCAGGGCACCTGGATCCTATTCCCACCCTCACAGCTGGGGCACATCTCCAGCCAAGCCAGAGGGAACTGCAGCTCCTCAGCAAGAGAGTGTGGGTGGAGGGGGACAGGCATGCCCCTGTTCCTTCTGGAGGGGTGACAGATGACCTGGACAAGGGTGGACACAGGATGCCCCATCTCTGATGTCCCACTCTGGCCCATGCTAGGGAAAAGTCAATTGCAGGTGGACAAGGAGTGTGCCCCAGGAAACAGAGGAGCCACACAAGGCAAGGAGCAGCCCCTGCCTTGTCCTGAGCCCCTCAGCAGGGTTGCTGCAGGGGCTGGGGGCTTTCTGTCTCCACTCTTTCCACTGCACCTGGGAGGTGCAAAACAGCTGCAATCAATGCCACCGGTTTTGGCACAAAGCTTCGGGCAGCTACATGGGGAAGCAAAAGCACTGGGAAGGGGTAAAGCAGCATCTGGGGGAGGCACCTCCAAATCACCAGCAGAACTGGGGAGGGGGAATCCACCCTGGGCACAGTCAGCATGCCCTCCCCTGGCACTCACAAGGCAGGGTGTCTGTCAGTTAGGTCAGCTCCTGCCTCCGTTTCCCTCCTGGTATGATCCACCTAGGAGTGCATCTGCTGCTGGAGCACAGGGACTTAGCAAGCAGTTAAGCAGTAATGAAAACTTCCACCCATCTTTCCTGTCCTTCGATCAGGTTCACAGGGTCAGAGGGAGAGATCCCCCTGATCTGCCCGCCTCCTTCCCTCCCTATCCCCAGGCACAGCCAACCAGTAGGTGCAGTCTCAGGGTGCTGCCTGCTCCACTGCTTGTGGAGGGGAGCATTCACCACTACATCCAGCCTATGTGGGAGCCAGTGCTGGAGAAACAGAGCGGAATATCCCAGGGCACCAGTAGACCGGGAAGTTCTCTGTCTCCTCCTCACCCTGTGCATGCCCTGACGCCAGGGGCCGGGCAGGCTGCGGCATCCTTCAGAGAGGGGTGTGCAGGCATGGGCAGGGGCTGGGTGGGACCCTTCACACAACCATCACCCTGGGAGCCCAGGGAGCACCCAGGCAAGCAGTCCTGACCTCCCTCCCACCACGCACAAAGCAGAGTGCCCCGAGTGGATCCAGATTCTGCCAAGTGCGTCCCATGCACACCACTCAGCGCCTCGCACAGCCCATCCATAACTGGACAGCTCCCTCTGTGTCCTCCCACCCTGCCCAAGGGTGGGGAGAGCCAGGAACAGGGAGCCCAGCATGCACCCATCCTGCCTGAGCCTGGCTGCTCTGAAGCCTGGTGCTGAGTCCAACATCTCATGTGCAGGGTGACGTGACCACAGTCTCTGGGAACACCTTGCTCCTGTGGGGGGGCTGCGAAACACCCTAGTGCCCACATATATGCTCACACACAGTCCCAGCCCACAGCACCCCAGCACACATCAAAGTCACCACC
This sequence comes from Corvus cornix cornix, assembly GCF_000738735.6. NCBI lineage: Eukaryota > Metazoa > Chordata > Aves > Passeriformes > Corvidae > Corvus > Corvus cornix. The sequence continues at coordinate 13,575,106 of NC_046336.1, forward strand.
ACACAGCAGACACCCTGCCCGCCCTGTCCCCTCCCCACATCCCCAGCCACTGGGACAGGCAGGATGCTCTGCTCCTTGCACCCTGTGCCCCTACAAGCAGCCGACGGACCCCATGTCCCAGGACTCTCTCATGGATGCAGCAGCCTTGGAGCATCCTCGGGGGCAGCTCTGGACACCCACCACCTGCCCCTCGTGTCCCTGGAGGTGACAGCACCGCCCACACCCGTTACCTTCCAAGGACACAGGCTCGAAGAGGCCAAATTGCTCCAGCACCTTGACGAAGAGGACCAGGACCACCAGCACTGCAATCATCTCAAGGCCTTCCAGGTTCATGGTGGGGGTGTCTCATGGCCCCTCACTCCCCACCCCTCCCCACCACAGCCCTTGAGCCCCCTCACCCCAGCACATCAGCCGCCAGACCCGCATCCCAGGGACACCCGCCTGTGGTGGGGGTTCAGCTGCCACCCCCTACTCAGGGGCACCCGCCATCAGCCATGGGCGAGTGAGGGGTCAGCGCGGGGCTGTGGCGGGAGGCTCAGGGAGCCACGGCCGAGAGCCCAGGCAGAGCAGGGCCGTGCCTGCGAGTAAGAGTGGAGAGAGGCCAAGTGGAGGGAGGCGTGGGGGGTGGTGAGGATGGGGGGGTCGGGGGGGAAAAGAAGGCATGCCCTCCCATTCCAATGACACCACCTCCATCGATTTGCTTAATGCAGTTGCTAAGGAAACGGGCCACAGATATTAAAAGGCACTCGGTTCCCAGGGGGGGACACAGGGAGGGGCAGGACGCTGGGCACTGGCAAAACATCCAGGATGGGGATGACTCAGGTTTGTCCTCTGTGCCCCAGACATGTGTCTGCCCCACGGGGACCAACGTGGCTGAACACCTCAACATCTCCCTCCTGGAGAGTGTCTGGGGCAACAACTCCAACTGCTCCATTTCCAAGCAGGCAGATGGCTCCACCTGTTTTGCTAGGAACACCAAGGGAAGATGGGGAGCAGGTCTGGGAGAACAGGCTGGGAGCAGAGGCTGTGATGCAGGATGCCCAAGACCCTGCCAGACCCCCAAGTGGTGCAGCAATGAGCAGGAGAGGAGGAGATGCAGGGGCTAGGAGCCCAGCCAAGGTCACAGAGCAGCTGGAAACAGAGGGTGACCCTGGCATCCATGTGGCTCGAGCACACATCCACATACAGCCAATGGGGCTAAACTGAGTTCTCCTGCTCTTTTTGAACAGCACTCCAGCCCTTGCCTGGCTGTTTGATCACAAGCCACAGGGACCACCGGGGATCCAGGTGCCTGTGGTCACTGCCTATCACCAGGGGTCAGCACCCCTTGTGGTCTTCCCCCAGGGATGCCTCCGGCACTGCCCATCTCCAGGTGGATAATTCCCACATGGTACACGATGCAAGATCAGTCCTAACTCCAGCACGAGTGTGGTAAGCAGGGAGCAGGGCTGCCCCCATGCCACTGCTGCCCCCCACCCTTCCCAGTTCCCCCCGGGAGCAAGGCCAGCTGACACAGCTACAGCGGGGTGGCCATGTCCAGGCTATTGAGCAGACCCCCAGCAAGAGGTCCCAGCAGGTCTGCCCCACACCAGTCTCCCAGGAAACCCCATTACTGGCCCAGTAGGCTGCAGGTTGGTCCCCTGGCAGGGGATGGAGAGGGCTGGTGTGTCAGTCCCAGGTCGTGGCATAGCCTGGCTATCTAGTGGCTCCGTGCCACCAGGCTCAGCATCTCCTGCCCACCTGGGGCACACTCCCAAGGTTGTTCTAACACCAGCAGAAGATGACAGAGATGCATCAGAGGCCTCCTGGGGAAAGAGCTGAAAGTCTTCCCTCAGGAAACATTCCTCAGGCTGAAAGTTTTCAGACCTGGCATTTCCTTTCCTTGGAAAGAGGTGAGTTTTCAGGCACTGAGACTAGATTTCATGTGTCTGCCTCCCAGTTTTGCCCTCGAGTCAATCCCTCCGGGCTGGGGTGGCACAGACCTGTTGCACTCCTGCAGGAAGTTTCCCACTGATGTCAACTGCATTTCTAAAGCCACTTTTCCTGCTGAGCCCCAGTTACAACCCATCCTCTCCTCAAGCCTCCAGCTGCTTCCAGTGCCGATGCCTGTCCTGCAGGCCATGAGTCTATTTTTGCAGCCTAATTTTGGCCAAACATAGAGGAAGATGAGCCCTTCCAGCCTGATCCAGAGGGTTTAGGGCAGCTTCTCTGCAAAGGGAACCTGCTGAGCCCATGTGAACGGGCTATCATCAGCCCCTCATGTGTCTCTGGCAGCATTGTGGGATGCTGGGGCTGAAGGGCACAGTGGCAGGTCAGTCATGGAGCTTCCCCACCTGCCCCTGTGCCTCTCCCGTGCCAGCTGTCCTCCCCAGCGGAGCAGTGATAATTCTCCCGCTGGCCACCATGTCAGGATTACATATTTCCATGCTGGAGACATTAATAAAACCCTCCACTGTTTGCTGCCAGCATGAGACAGAATCCCACCAGGACCAGCACAGGCACCCGGCACTGGTCCCGTGTCCCACTGTGACACACTGTGCCCAGCTCCCAGGACCACCAAACTCCCCAGAGCATATTCCCAGAGCATATTCCCTCTGACCAAGGGCAGCCCCAGATGAGCTAGGTGTGACAAAGGACCACCCCTTCACCTCACCAAGGTCCCCGGGATGTTACTCCATCTGGAGCTGCCCCCAGGATGGAGGAGACACAAGGGACCACACGTGGGACTTCACCAATGGAGCCAGACCCGCAGCTGCCTGCAGGGGATGCTCAAAAGCATACACACCCCACCAGAAGCGTGGGGCAGGGCTTTGCCCCCTGTCCCAGTGAGGGGCATTGCTCCCAGGGGTGCTCCTTGCCCCTGCAGCCAGTCAGCGTTTGGCCATGCTGTGCGAAGATCCTCAAGGCCCTGGCTGAGCTGTGCAGAGAGAAGTCTCACGGATGGATGGAGCAATGCACACCCCGGGCAGGAGAGGCTCTGCACGTCCCCGGACTCATGATGCCAGTTTCACCCCTCCTGCCCTGCTCCTTGCCTTGGAGTGTCACCCTGCAAACCTCCGGCACTCACATCCCACTGCAGCGGGGCTTGGAGAGACCCTTCACCGGGGAAACTGGGACCCCCACCACATCCCAGAGCTCCCCAGCACACCGGCTGAGGACCAAAGATGTGGGTCACGCCCAAAGGGACCCAGAGCCTCAAAATGCAGATTGAGGCCCAAGCATGAGCCCTGGCCACCCTACAAGAGCGGGAGGCTCCAGAGAGTCCATCTGCATCCCCATCTCACAGCAAGGGGCAGCAGTACCTAGACACAGGCAGCATGGTGGACCCCGGAGCAGCCCTGGATAGAGCCCTGAGCCACAGCTCAGCGCCGGGGCTGCCACCGGCTGCTCTCACACACAGCAGAGCAGGACCAGGGCCAGGAGGAACAAATGAAGTGGCTGAGGAGGAGATGGAGGTCTCTCAGAGAGGCAGAGAGGGAGTCCCCAGTCCACCTCTCCCACACCAAAGTGGCTCGCCTCACCACTTGTTTTGTGGAAGCGGACGGGGCGGGCCACCCTGTCCCCCCATGTCCCCAGCCCCGTACCTTCAATGCCGCTGATGATTTTGAAGCAGCGAGTGGTGAACCAATAGGAGATGAGGAGGAGGATGGCAATCAGGGAGGCATAGAGCAGGCTGTCGTTGTGCAGGGATGTCCTCTCCATGGCTCCATCCCCTGTGTCCGCTCGCGCCCCCAACCCAGCCCCGCCGTGCTATCTGGGGCAGCCCTGTCCCGGCAGTCCCCCTGCCAGAGGAGCCGGCCACCGCGGGCAGGGAGGCGGGGGGCCGCACGGGCAGGCAGGCAGGTAATTGGGAGCGTTGTGTGAGAACCAGGCTCCCAAACCAATTACCTTAATTGTGCTCAGACAGCACATGGCAAACAGTTAAAAATAACCCTCCTGGCCCGGGGGGAGAGTGGCACCATCAGCCAGGAGAAGGAAGCAGGGGGCAGAGAACAGACGGGGCTCGTTACACGTGTGGCTGTGTCTCAGTGCCATGGGGCCAGCAAGGCATCACCACAGCCCAAGGGCTGCTCTGAGTTCCCTGATGACCTTGGGATCCTCAGGGCTCAGCCCCTTGCTGCCACACCACAGGTGAAGCTGGGAGTCCTGGAAACGGGGCTCCCTAGGGAATGATGCTGCCAGGATCTCTGCTGATGCCTGTGTCCGTCCTTGCTCCAGACACGGGGCCTTGAAGGAAGGTGTCTTTGCAGTTCTGCCATCCTGGAGAGCTGGGTCTGGCAGAGAGGCACTGGCATCTCATTCTCTGTGTCCCACAACAGCACCTCCCCAGGGATGTCTGCGTTCAGCATCTGTTTTTCCCAGCCTGGAGTCAGCCTGATTCCTGCTCTGTGACGCTGGGTGCATTTAGACAGTACCACAGTGGGTTTGGGCGCACTCACTCACAGATCCCAAACCACGTGGGATTAGCTGCACCTATGCCTGAGACACTTCTGGTCACTTCACAGCACTTGGCCCTATCTGCTGCCCCATGGGATATATGGCTGAGGAACATGCTGGACCCAAGTGTGTCATCCCAAACCCTCTTTGCATACAAGATGTCCCATCTCTACCCTGCACCCACGTCCAGGGAATGTGGCCAGCCGGGTGTGGGTGAGGAGTACAGCGCTGCCCCAGCTGTGCCCCTTTCAGGGAGCAGAATCCAAGCATCCAGATCCGTCTCTCCCTCCCTCCCTTCTCTCTCCCCCAAGATCAGCTGCTCTGAGGATCCACAGGTGACACAGGACAGGATGGCAAAGTGCCCATGGCTCAGCACTGGAGAGAGCAGCAGGCCCTTAACATTGCCCCAGGACCAGCTATGCCAGGACAGGCAGCCCAGGCTGGCACTGAGTCCATGCCACCTGTCCTACTTTGGGCTGTAACAATAACAGCCATGAAGTTATACCCACCCAGCCACCCCCGCCCTGGCTCTCAGGTGTTGCCAGCAGCACAGCCCTGCGACACAGCTAAATTTAAACCTCCCGCCAGCCACCTGCTGGGTGGTGTATAAATAAGCCATGGAGTGGGGTTTCTTCCCCAAAAAGCAGCTCCATGCACACAGCATGCCACAGGCACACATGGGGCAACACCCAGAGCCATCAGGTAGCAGGTCCCTGTCTCCATCCTCCCAGCACCACCAGCAGCTGGGGAGGGGGAACTGCCCCCAGCTGCAGGATGGAGCAGATGGGGACGGAGAAGGGCAATCATCCATCGTCAAGGGACCTGTCTCTTCAGGAGGGGACCATGCATCTTGACTGTGGCCAGGCTCTGCCCTCCATGAGAGCCACCCCTGCCCTCCATGAGAGCTACCCCTAAAGTGCTCTTCACCCAGTGCTGCAGGGTGTTAGGGCACTACCTCCACAAAATGTGCCATAGGACCTGCTGGGCCACAATGAGGTGATGGTCCCTCGGCACAGCTGGGCAGCTGCTGCCCAGATCCCTTGGGTGCTCCTGACCTGCTGGGGGGCCAGCCTGATGGATAGGAATTTCTCCTTTTTTTTGGTTCTCGGGGCCATCATCCATTAGGGAGAGTTAAATTTAGGTTAAAGCCAATCCCTTATTACCTTGCTGCTAATCAGAGCGCGAGCAGATTATTAATAAGCACATTAAAATATTGGTGAAATGCTATTTTTGGGAGGTGAAGTCACAGTTTTAATCTGGTTAATTGATTGAGTCATTTCTCTTTCCCCTCTGGCGACCCGTCCTTGGCCGGCTCCCCAGGGCACCCAGCCAGGGGACCCCTTACCCCGGGCCCACCCGGTCAGGCACCCAGTGCCTTCTACAGTGAGCTCCATGGGACCTCCTTCACCTGTGCAGGAAGGGCAGAGGGTCACTGCCCCCCAAAAGGGAATGATGGGGTAGGATAACAGCTGGAGTTGGGTCAGTATCTTGGTGACCCAAGGACTGGAGCAGCAGCTGGGGAAGAGGGGATGCTGCAGAGGGGAGAAGGCTGTGCAAGCCCCACATCCCACACCCAACTCAGAGCTGCCCAGCTTTGGGTTTCACCCCACTTTGACTTGTCCCAGAGCTTGGGAGAACACCAAGAAGAGGGTGAGGGTAGTCAGAGCCCCACAGCCAGCCATGCCCTCTGTGCCCATCCCAATCCCCTGCACACCCAGCAGGGCTGTAGGGAAAGCCCTTGGTCCTGCTCAGCACCACACATGGCCACTCCAGAGACCCAGTCCCAGGGGACACCTGCTACAGCAACAATGCCATAGCACCCAGCTGGAAAGCCCAGGACACTGGGAGAAGGACCTGCAGGACATCCTTGCAGGTGGTGGGGTTCGGGAGCATCCTGAGGTCCCATTCCCTCTTTGCTCCATCACCTGCAGCTCTGCCCCTCATGCCCTGGGCTGGACTCAGCTGACTCATCCTCTGCCCCCTCCACTCTGGGCAAGTTGGCTGGTACCCAATGGAGCCAACTAGCGGGGATGGACCTGGCACTGCTTGCGGCACACCCAGGCTCTAGAGCCGGGCATGCTGCTGGGCTTGGGGGGACTGTCCCCTGCTTTGACCAGGAGCCTCCATCCCAGGGCTCATGTCCCTGTGGGCAGGAAGGTAGCATGCCAGCTGGGCATGGCTCACAGGTCAAATATTGTTCCCACATCGCAGCCTCCAGGGCTGTGCCAAGTGCATCTCCATGCTATCCCTGCATTTCTCTGGCCCCAAGGATAGGCACAGGCTGCGGACACCCAGGGGTTTCCCCATGCAAGGAAGGGACAGAACCTGGGAGGGGTTTCCCAGGCAGGCTGGTTCCTGGCAAAAGCAGTGCAAGTCCCAGCCCTGCTCCGAGGCGTGATGCTGCCACATTGGCCTAACAAGGCTTTCCCTGCACTCATGGTACAGTGAATCACTTCCCAGCACTGTCGGGGCCCAGAGGGGCAGCCCAGTGGTCCTCTGCAGGGCAAGGCCATGGGGATGGCAACTTTGTCCCTGCACAGGGACACAGGGACAGGGGCAGGAGTAGGGCACCCAGAGTCCCAGCATACACAGGTGCATGATGACCTCCACAAGATATGCCCACTGGGTTTAGGAGGTGGTTCTGGGTTCACACCCAGAGGAGGGGGTTCTGGGCAGCTGGCAGGGCAGTGCAAGGACCAGGCACAGGGGTGAGGGGTCCTGCCACGAGCACACAGCATGCAGCTCTGTCCCCAGGACCAAGCATCCCAGGACAAAAGCACGGTAGATGTAGGCACCAGGGCGTGTCCGTGCCCTGGCTCATGGGGCACACCCAGGACTTCTTTGCCCAGCTAGATGGAGGGCACAGCTCCAGCCCCAGAGGAGTCAGATTCCTTGACATGTCAGGGAACAGTCAGACCAGCTGCAGTTCTTTCATGCTCGACTTTGCATCAGTCCCCTCCCCAAACAAAACGTTCCCCTCACCCCAGGGCCACAGGGGGCCTTCAGGGGCTTTTGTTGCCTCCTGGAACCGTCTTCAGCTCTGCTCCACACGGAGCTCAGTACAACCCCTCTGCCAGAGGCTGAAGCACTCAGCACCTAAACAGCATTTCTCCCCTCCCCAAATGACCCCACAGAGATCACCCGACAAACACCCCCTCTCACATAACAGAGATCCCGTGTCCCCCAGGGCGGCACCTACCTTGGGAGAGAGTCCCGGTGACAAACTGGTAGAAGAAGCGGATCACCCGGCCCAGCTGCCTCTTGCAGCGCTGCTGGCAGTGGCTCATGGCTCCAGCTCCCAGCGCTGGGGAGGGACCCAGCCGCACTCCCTCCCGGCTGCCAAACAGCCCCCCAGCTCCTCCGAGCAGCGGGCGATGCCCGGTGGAGGACTGAACCTTTCTGCCCGGAGCGAGCCTGCGGGCATCGGCGCCCGGTCCAGCCCGGCGGAGCGGGCAGCGGCAGCGCCCGGCAGCGCGGCAGCCGCCGGCCCCGCTCCCCGGCGGCGGGCAGCGGGAAGTTTTGCGCGGGGATGCTCCGGTGCAGGTGGGCACTGGGACAGAAGGTTAGGCGGCGATGCCTCTCCCGGGGCTCAGGCTCACGAAAGCTGACCGCTGAGAGGGAGCGGCGTGTCTGGGTTCGCCCCCCCGGGCCGTGCCCGCCCGCCGGCCCCCTCCGTGCCGCAAAGTTGCGGGGAGCGGCGGGGAGCAACGTCGGGGTGATGCGGGGTGCCGGGGAGCCCGGTGGTGCCAGCCAGTTCTCCGGCAGAGGCGGATGGACGTCTCCCTGGCTGGCAGAGCCTCGGGTTGCCCCTGACTCCTGATCCGCCCCTTGGCATCAGCTCGACCCGGCAATTCACGCCCCGGCTGGCCGGGAACCGGAGGCAGGTTGGTATGGCAACCCGCAGACTCCACAGGTCCCGCTGACCAATGAGGCACCGCTGCATCCCAGGGCCGCCTCTCTCCAAGAGCAGGCAAGGATGCTCCTTCCGGAGGGAAGCCGGCACCGAGAGCATCCTGCATCCCTGGACATCAGCCATCCACTCCTACTATCAAGAGTTATGAGCATCCTGCATCCCTGGGCATCAGTCCTTCAGCCCTGCAAGTGTCTTGCATCTCCAGGCATCCACTTCTGCTGGCTCCACACCGGGGAGGAGACAAGGATGGGTGCAAGGATAAGAGGAAGAGGAGTCAGACTCCGAGACCACCCAGGCTAAGAGCTCCTCAGTCCAAAACTCAGCCTGTCAGCGGTCTGCTAACTTACACAGTATGCCAGAGCCAGAAGACAGACTGGAGTGTGGTGGCAGTGGGATTTCCCTGCTCCCAGAGCCAGCCTGAGATGGTCTGTGCACACTCAAGACAACATCCCTTCCCCAAGTCCCATTTTCCCAGGTGTATTCCATCTCTACAGTGCATTCACACCCCACAGCAGCAGGATTCTATCAGTTCTGAATCCATCCAGGCTCTATAATCTCATAAATTTCATCTCTTATTAATAGGGAAGGAAGTGTACAAAAAGGGACCTGATGGAAATTACAGCTTCTACTCCCTGGGGGATGGAAAAGAGGGTGGAGCCATGATACAGCCAGGAACAGCCAGACTGTCCAGTCCCTACTAATACCTCAAGAAGGAGCCCTAAGGGAAGGGGCAAGAGCACCACCACCTCCCACCAACCCTGTACTGTGGTTGGCATAGGGAACCTCACCCCTTGCTCCCCAAAAGAAGGGTCATTCCCTCCAAACCAAGCCCCCCCGTCTTACACAGGCTATGACCCTGCAAAAGGGGAGCAGCTGCCCAACAGAGTGTCTCCACACCACGGTATGACAATGTCCCAGTATGGGGGGCACCAGCAGCAAGGGATGCTGCACTGGTCACTGCATTGCTGAGCCAGGTTTGGAGAGATCCTAAAAAAGGCACAACACACAGCACAGCAGGGACTCGCATCCACAAAGCCCCAGGCCAGGGAAAGGCTGCAAGGGACATCGACGTCACAAGGGGAAGGGGACAATCCAGGCCAGCTGAGGCAGAGTGGGCAGCTCAGCAGTCAGAGACACAGATGTAGAGATAATCTGTGAATGCAACACCTTGACTGAATCTACCCCTGTGAACCACTTGCCCCCCACCTGAAAGTTCAGAAATTTGGGTAGCCAGCAGTTCCCAGTCCACTCCTGCCACTTTCCAGTGACAGGTCTGGGGTTTAGGACCCTCAGATACCCCAAAGTATCCAGGAGCTCTGCTCCTGGCTCAACCCAACAACACACATTGGGACAGTTTCTTGCAGTGACCAGGTCCCGTGAGCTGTGTGATGCAAGGCCAGATCCTGCAAATGCACACCGTCCCCAATGCTGGGGGAGAGGAGCAGCTCCGCAGCATGTCCACGGGGACCAGCCAGCACAGCTCAGACCAAGGCAGCTGCCGCATCCCAAAGGCCCGCGGGATACAGGACAGGTGACAGAACAGCCACAGGAGGGTGCCAGAGCCCACAGTACGTGACAGCAAACAAAAGTTTGCAGATCCATCCCAAACCCCAATATCCAGCTCCTTGGAAGCCAGTTTCCATCTGACAGGGAAAGTTGCTCCATCCCAGCATGTCCCGGGCGGGTGAGACATGCAAGTGCCATCCTGTGCACCCTGGTCGTGACGGTCATGCGGGACAGGGGATTTCCTGTCCCTTTCCGGAGCAGCAGATGTTGGCCATCCTGATCACCGACCCTGCTCCTCTCTGGGAAGCCGAGCAGGAATTCAGCACAAATCAAAAGCAAGCCACAAGGCAGCTGTTGAGCCCACCCTTACACAACTTTTCTTGCTAAAGACCCCACCTGGGTCACATCCACCACGGGTGCCACTGCAGGGTACATCCTACCAGCCTCCTGCCCGACAGCCCAGCCTGTGGTTCTCCCAGACCTGCTCCCTGCTTAAGGAGGCCAGTGGTTCCCCAGCCCCTCCCCCAGCTGCAGCCCCAGGTGAACTCCAATCCCCACAGTGCCTCACTGTGGGGCAAAGGACATCATCTTCCAAAAAGATACCTGTGCCCCCAGAGCACCTGCTGGGCCCCCAAAGGGGACATGCCATTGCTGGAGCTGCAGCAATGGGAAGGAGGAAGACTATAGCTCCAGGCTCTGTCTCCAGCTCATGCTCCCCCCATTAGACCCTGGCAAAGGGAGATACTGCCCGCACCTCCTAATGCCGAGCCTGCGCTGGGGACCAGCCCAGCTCCCCGCTGTAGGGGATAAAGGGCAAATTCAGAGACTGAAGACCAACATTGTCCCGCACTTCCCTGCCCCAGTCCCATGCCTGCCTGCGGACTGTGCCGGGACACCTCCAGCTTGGAGGCACAGGAGCCGGGACAGGCAGTACAGGCCATGAGACGCGCCTGTGATGCCCTGGGTGGGGACACGGACTGCCCACGCTCCGTGCCCCACGCTCCGTGCGGCCGCGGTGCCGCTGCCTGACGCTGAGAGGAGCCCCGGTACAGCGCAGCAGAGCGGCGGAGCCACGGGAGGTGAGCCGGGGACACGGCTCGTTCAGACGGCTGTGGCAGCTGATGGCACACGGGGGACAGGAGGGGACACGTGCTGTTGTGTTGGAGCGTGGCCCTGCACGCCTGTGAGAGGATGCACGGGAACCGTAAAGGCCGTGCGGCCGCCACGGTCCGCTGGCAGTCCCTTGGAGGCTGAAGGGACAGTGACAGCACCGCCGAGGAGGGGGACACGACACAGCTGCCCACACCAGAGCCATTGCTTCCTTCCCTACCCAGGTCCTCTCCTCCCGAGATGGCTTCCTGGCAGATACATCCTTCCTAAAGCACCGATTACCGGGCTGGTACCTGCCGAGGGAATGCAGGGAGCTGCCGGGGGAATTCACGCTGCTTCCTGGCCATGAAATATTCATTAGCACAGCCGCCAAGAGAAGGGGGGAAATAAAAGATAAACAGAAGAGTGTGGGGGGAGAAGACACAATGCTTGCAGGCAGCTCAGCATGGTGGTGACAAGCCCATGGAGTGGCTGAATCAAGGTCTTTATACCAGTCATCACACCAATATGTGGGTCCCCTGGTGTCCATGCAAAGTCTGACTCGCTGTCACAGGTGTCGTGGGCACATACACACCCCTAGAAAATGCAGCCAGGAACGAGCAGTCCTTGCAGGCACGTTCAGCACGGGTAGGGATGCCCTGTGATGTGCACATCACCAAGGGGCACCATGCTGGGTTGGTGGTCGGAGGCTGTTCCTGCCTGTGCCAGCCCTGGATGGTGCCTGGGCTTCAAAGTATTTCAGCCTGGGCTACACCGCCCCCCCCCCCCAGGGAGAGAACCAGAGCAGGGCCCCAGCCAAGGGCCACCTTGGCCAGGGCATCTCTGGGCTCTCTGGAGTCATCCCGTGGCTGGCAGAAAGCAGATGCCAACATTTATCTCAGGGAGGAAGGGCTGTCAGGGTGGGAGGCACATTTCCAGTAATGGGAAAGGGCAATCAGGAAGGGAAGGAGGAAAATTTCCATTACCAAGGAAGGACAATCAAAGTGGGAAGGATGCAGGACATCCTGCGACCCTGTGCCAAGCCTCAACCCACCACTCAAGCCCACAGCGACTGAGCAAATGCTCTATTCTCTATCTAAATAATTCAAACTCACCCTTTTTTTGGGATGGAGGGCATACATATCCCAGCAATGCCAGACCCACAGCTGTTTGGCAGGGAAAGAGCAGGTCCTGGCTCGAGGGAGAGCTCAGCAGGACTCACCCCAGAGCCAGGACACGATGAGGGAGAAGCAGGCGGCAGGGATCACTTCAGGAGCCATGAGCTTCTGGTTCCAGACACGCCACATCGGGCGCGGGTGGCTCCGTGGGATCCCAGCACCGCTGCCACCAGCAGAGGAAGGCTCAGCCCAGCCAGCCCCGCGTGCTGTTGCTCTGCTCCTGCCTCCTCCCAGCCCGGGGAAACCGCAGCCTCCGGGTCTGGGGGAAGTGCTGAAAACGTGATGCCAGAGAAAATAAATAAGGCAGCTAATGAGGTAATTTGCATAGCTATTAGTAGTCAGGATTTGCAGCGGGTCTGACATGGGATGTGCTGTCACAACGAAGTGCAGCCCGAGGGCTCTGCTGTGCTTGCAGAGGGAAACACAAAACAGCCGTGCTGCGGGCACACCGCAGGCACCCACCGCAGGCACCCACCGCAGGCAGCCGCCGCCCCACCACCGGGCAGGCGAGGGGGGCAGGAGCAAATCCAGCAAGGAGGCGGAGGAAGGTTCGGAGCAGGGCACACGGCCTGGGAGGAGCTGTGTGCTCTAACCGTGAGCCCCTCCTGTCTTTGGCCACACACCCTGCGGCTTGGCCCTGGGATGTACAGATCATGGGCCAGCACACAGCTCCCACCTTGCCAAGGCACGTCCATGAAAGCACGAGCTTGTGAAGGCCAAGGAAAAGCTGCCAGCAGCCCAGGCTGCCTCGAAGGGCAGCCCTGCCATGTCACAGCCAGCTGGCTCCATGTGCTTTCCCATCCAGAGCTGGCCACAGCTCCCTGCATCCCTTACATCTGCTTGCTCCCTTGTGAACCTGGCCTAAAACACATCCCAGGACAAGCACAAATCCTTTCCTACCCCAATCTTTGCTGCCAGCAAACCCAGCTCACTCTGACTCCCAGCAGAAGGTGCAATTTTTGGGATGTAGGACTGTGCATGAAGCATAATGCCATCAACAGCTCTGCATCATAACTGCACCCATCCTTAGCTGTTCGGGTCAGGAATCATTGAACCCCAGCAGGCAGGAGGGCACTGGTCATCCTGGTATATTCAGGAATGCAGGGGCAACACACTTGCAACCTGTGACACTGCTGGATCCCCAGGCTGCTGTGCCCAGTAAATTGGCCATGTGATGGAGAGGAATGGCAAGCAGGGCCACTTTCCCCGGGGCTGCCAGGGCATGTCTGGCTTTGATCACAAACACGCGACGACAGCTCAGCTCGTTCTCAGCTGGTGGATCTTGCTAAAAAATGCATGTGACGTGATCTGTCTGCTCAGGAAGGCGCTGCCAGGGAAAGAACCCAGCCCAGCGCTGTGCACTGGTCCTGCAGCACCCACCTGCCAGCAGCTGGCAGGCAGCAGGTGATGGGGCAGCAGCCTGTGGCACCACGCTAGGGACAAGCACATGCCAAAGCACCTCTGCAATGCAGGGAAAGGATGAGGCACCCCCACCATCTGATGGCAGACACAAGCAGAAAGACCCAACGAATGTGTGGTTGGACAGACAAATGGACACAAACTCCACCACCAATTTGGGTGGTGCATGTCAGGCCAAGATGAAGGTCAGAGCCCCCCAGGGACCACCCTGGTGTGTCCATCACCCCCAGAACCCCCATGATGGCCCCCAGACATCCAGGTTGCCCTGAGACACTGACTGCTCCCAAGCTGAATTTTTTTCGTCAGTTCTGCTAAATATTTTAGGTATTTACACAGAAAAGCTCTCTGTGCTCGGCGGCATGTCAGCCCCCTTGGCATCACACAGGCGGCCACAGACACACCCGCGCCCGCCAGGGCATGAATAATTCATTGACCCCATGAACAGGATAGAAGCGGCGGGTAGGAGGGGACAAAGTTGGGGGAACGGCTTCATCAACCCCCACCCTGGCTCCTGGCGTGCACCCCGAGTGTCTCCATGTCCTGCAATGGGAAGGCTAAGAACTGCACCAACAGCTGCAGGGAAACAGACGCACAGGGAAGGGAAAGCAGCCAGGAGCTGAACCCAGCCCTGGTTATAGGGCTGACACATCGAGACTGCAGCTGTAAGCAAGTAGAACCATAACCTGCCTGGACCATCTGGGGGCATTTCAGAGCTTGTTGTGTCTGAAAAGCACAGCAATGTTGGGGCATTTATCAGGATATATCAGGCAGTGAGGCAGCACAGCCCCCAGCACCTCCAAAGAGCATGGTCTTTACAAGTGGGCACCTTGCTGTATGGGGGTGCACAGCTCGCACTGGGGCACAGCACAGACACGGCATCTCCTTATCCCAAACCGAATCTTTCTGCTCCTCAGATGCTGACCTTGCTCCATGCCCATGGCACCCCATGAAAATCAGCAAGGATTTCCATCCCCAGCCCTGTTCCAGTGCCCACTCCAAGCCTCACCAGGGTCTCCTGAATTGAGAGGCTGGGAAAAATCTCAGCCTGGTCACAAGCGCTGCCAGCCCTGCCCCCAAGTCTGCTCCAGGAGAGGACATGGTCCTCAGCATCTCTCCAGCCTTGCCACCCTCACCACCCCAACACCAAGCCACAGGGACAGTGACAAATGAAATGAGCTCCTCACAATCACACATAGGTTGGGCTCCAGCAAGTGGGAGGTGGCACTAGGCTCATTTCCTTGCAATCAGCACTCTCTTGGCCACCAACAGATCTGATTCTGCAGGGTGACAGGAGGAAGCACAGTGGGAGCAGGCTGGGACACGACCTCGGCTCCCACGTGTTCAGGCAGCCCGGGGCTGCCTGTGGGCCAGGGAGCGGGACACCCTCTGTCACCCAGGCGGATGCTGCCGCGCCGAGTGACACGGGCTATTAGCACCAGCGCTTATCCAGAGGCTCCGGCACACACTGGCTGCACAGCTGGGAGAGGGAGATAAGACGCCCGGAGGGGAAACATACTTCAAATGGCAGGAATCTCCCCCAAAATGGACTTGGCTTGAAGGCACCGAGAGTGTTTGCTGCTATTAATAACTCCAGCACTGCAACGAGGCGCGTGCCCTCAGCTCAGGGAAACATGGCAACAAGGCAGGGAGGGAGAGCAAAGTGGTGCTGGAGATGGGACTGAGGTCCTGACCCATGGCTCCTCACCAAGCCCATGGAGCCCCCATGCCAATCACACCCCAGCACTGGCCTGAAGCCCCTGGATGGGTGGCTGGGTGGACCTGGGGGGCTCAGGGAAGGGCAGACATTGCCTTTCAGTGGTCAGTGCTGCCTTTCCAACTGTCCACAGCTCACCTGCACCTTTCTCCAGCCTCAAGCCAAGACACTGCACATCCCCATGGCTGGGCTAATGGCCCCCCATGCAGCACTGACCCTCTCTCCACTTGTTCCCTGGGTGATGGCTCAGCCCTCCACCCTGCTGCGCTCTCTGCCCCATGGGCCAGCAGGGCTGCCCACTCAGCATCTCCAGGGCACCCGCTCAACCCACTGGCAGCCCAGGGGGGCCCCCACAGACTGCCTTTTAAACTGACATTTTGGGGACAGGAGAGCTATTTTCGGTTGTTTCAGAGGCAGTGTTTCCATTGCAGTTTGTCTGCCTCCACTGGAGGGAGGGATGCTCTCCCTGGAGGTGCCATGGCCGGCAGCTTTGTGTTGGGCTGTGGCGCCCAGCACCCGCTCCGCACCACTGGGTCATCCTCATCCCTCCTCTGCCTACCCAGTGCCTGGACCCACTGTGCTCGGGAGATATCCCTGGGTTCCCACTTGGCCAGGAGGGTCAGGAGCATCCCATGTGGAAGAGGGGTGGTGGAAGGCACAAGGCAGAGCCTGGGGGCCTTGCTCCTGCCTAAGACCTTCTCAGCATCAGCAAGTTGTCTTCTACACACCTTAATGAGACAATCCCAAAAATGAGCACACAGAGCTGAACAGCCCCCCCTCCCTGGAGCCCCCAGGCACTCTTGATAGGAATAAATGTGCCTGGCAATTATGGAGGGAGAGTACAGCCTCCCAGTGCAAGACCTGCTGAGAGACGCAGAAATAAATATGTTAATAATCAAATATCTATCCTGTGTCTGAGCTCACGGGAGGACTTTCAAGTCTAATTAGCGGAAGATTTGTACCATTGCTGCCAGGCCTCGAGGGACAATTTGCCGTGGTTCCCACAAAGTGAGAGGTTCTGCTATAACTAGCCAGCAGCATCTCGTCTGCAAGGATTACCTCCAAACCTCCCCCGCGTTCTGGGCTGGGGGCAGGAGGGACCCAGGTTAGCCAAGATGAGAGATGGCCCCAGGCTTTAATCTGTGCCAGTCAAGTCTGGAGCTGCAAATCCAGGGCAGGCAGGAGGACAGGCTGTGAGGTTGGGCAGCACACCAGGAGAGCTACCCTGAGCCAGCAGGTCATCCCATGCTCCCACATCTGTACACAACCCCTACGTCGTCATGGAACTCCTCTTCCCACAACATCCTGCCACAAAATCCCAGAGTGCCTCTAAAACTGCTCCATCTCCAGACAGATCATTTCCAAGCCAGGGTTCCGACACCCAGCGCTGTTCACAGTGGGGGACATTTCCCAGTCTACCCCAGTCAGACATGTTGTACATCTATCTCATCCCCGACCCATCATAGCAGGATGAGCAGTGCCCAGGGGAGTACTCCTACCACCCCAGCCCACATGTTTTTAAACAGGGCCATATCCTGCTCCTGAGGATGTCATAGCAGACTCCATTTCCACTGCTACAGCAACTTGTGGGGTGGCTGTGATGGGGAGAGCACCCAGAGCAGAAAGACACAGGGGCAGCACCTGGAGGTGGACCACTGGCAGTGCCCAAACCGGGACCAGCCTCCAGGGGAAGGTGCAAAGGCAGAGAAACAGCAGAGGGATGAGGGAAGGGATGGAGAGAGAGCAGAGGGAGCCATGTCCGTGTTGAAGAGCAACAGCACACCCAAGGACGCTCTGCCAAGCAGGGAGTGGGACCCATGTGTCTGGTCCCACAGGGGGATAGCCTGGCAGATGCTCAGCCAGAGATCACTGACCTGGCAGCACCTGCCAGGGGCACTCATTAGCACCAACTAATTGTGGGCAGAGGTGGCTGGCCTAGCAGCACACTCTTCCCAGCCTGGCAGCGGGCAAGGCTCCAAGCTGAGGGGAGAATTACACACAGGGTGTCAGTGGTCACATCCAGGGCACTTCCTCAGGGTTGGCCTGAAAACATCTGTGCCAGAGTCCTGTGCCCATGAACAACAAATCAGCACCTCATCCCTCCCAAGGGCATGCAGGTACCCCACGTTCAGCCACGTTGCCCAGCCCGGGGCACAGCCATTCCCATCCAGCTCCTCTGCCAGCCCCGCGAGACCTCCTCAGTGCCACTGGGTTGTTCATCCCAGCAAACGAGGGGTTACCAGCCCCTCACTTCCCCACAGTTATTTAATTAAGCAGTGATAAAAGAGAAGATGTATTATCCAGAGAGTGACAGCGGGTTGTAATTACAGCAGGGCAGGCTGAGAAAACAAACAGTGCTGAGGGAGGCACAGGACGGTGCGGGGCTGGAGGGACACCACAATCCCTTGGGACCCGCGTCCCTGTCCCGGCACTGTGGTCCACGGCAGAGGTGGGGCTCTTGAGTCTGTGAGGGATGGAGGAGGGGGAAAGGCTCCTTTGCCTCCATGGGTGTGGTCCCAAAAGAGCCTCTCCCTCCAGTTTACACTGGGCTGGGGTGGCCCCGATCCCAGCCCCTTCCGGGGATGCTGGGGGACGAGCAGCCCCAAGGAACAGCAGGTTTTCAGTGGGTCACTTTGAAATATTAGACACCATCTCCTTCTTCCCCCTTCTGCTTCAGGGCAGCCCCCTGCACCGAGGGGCTTGCTGCCCAGCTGAGGCAAGGGGACAAAGTCCCAGCTGGGACATGGCACCCCAAAGGGGTTCTGCCTGCTCCTTCCCCCCTACTCTCCCTAGCCAGGCACGATGCCCTTCTGCTGGGTTGCTCCAGGCTTGGGTTTGAAACTTGTGCCTGGTGTCTCACGCAAACAAACAGGGGTGGAACGTGCAGCACGGCCACGCTGCAAACAAGCAGCTCACAGCCCCGTCCCCACCCAGCCGCCAGCAGCTCTCCCTGAGGAGGGAAAAAGCTTCACTCCCATGTTCACTCCCAGGGGTGGGAGGGTACCACGGGTACCACCACAGTGGCACTTGGGACACGTCACGGTGGCTCGGTCTTGAGCAGTGCACGGCACTTCCTGCCCATCCTGCACCATCAGACCCTGTGCAGGCCCCAGCCCCAGCCACATCCCTTCCCTTCATTAAATCCTCCTGCCCTCAGCCCAATCCTCTTACGCTCTCCCTCTCCCATTACAGCATCTTTAAATTAATGCCTGGCCAAGCATCGGATAGAAGGAAATTAACCCTGGGAAGGGGGAGCAGCCTCCACAATGCCTCTTATCACCTAAAGCACTCTTCCTTGCCCTTCTCCCACTCGACATGCAGGGGAGACACTGGGTCTACCACAATCACAGCGAGCATCACTCAAGCACATGCTGTCAGCACCGACACCCCTTAGCTGGTGGGGTGGCAAGTGCCCCCTCCAGCCAACCCTCTACTTGGGAGGCTGCAAGGTCCCCAGGAGAGACCGCCAGCTGTGTTTGGGTTTACACCAAAACCAGCCAGCTGGGAACTCACTGGAAGCAGTTCCAGAGCTGCCTGCACCTCTGCCAGAACGCTTTGGGGTCCCCAGTTCTGGAGCAAGAAGCCAGGAGGGATTTGGCTGCTGGTGGGAAGCACTTGTGACTCAGCTTGGGGAGCTCAGAGGAGCTGGACTGGGTAGGAGGCAGGGATGTGGCCAGAATGAAGGGTGCAACAATACACACCCTGATCAATGCAGGGGACACTTCTTGCCTGTGTCACTGTGGGGGAGTTGGAACACGCGCCTTTCGGAGGATCTGTGTGAGGGTGAGCAGACACCAAGGCCATGACAAACGGGTCCATCCCCCCAGGCTGGGTTTCAGTCAGGACTTGATGGGTTTTGGAAAAATGCCCTAGGGATCCGACCCCATTGCTGCCAGCATGGGGCAGCCGAGGAACCAGCAGGATCCCATCAAGCTGCCCTCTCCCAGGGCAGTGGTGGCCAGGACCAGTAATTGCTTGCCAGAGCAGTGCTCCCGCTGATCCTCTCCGTTATGCAACAAATTATTCCACTCGCATTAATGACTTTGCGGCAAAGGGGGAAATGACATGAATGATTCCTGGTGCCTGGGAGTGACTCACTTTGCATGACGGAGGGGAAGCAAGCAGGGAGGGCGGGCTCCAGGGGAAATTTGTTTGGGTCAGCATGAGCAGCAGAGGGCTGGGGATGGGCTTAGAAGATCAACTTCTAGAAGCAGAGTAAGGGGGAAAGAAAGAGGTGCTTAAGGGCAGATCCCACCACTCAGGAGAGGGTTGAGATGCTCCCAAGAGGTGCTGGGATCAGTCATAACCACAGCGTATTACGTCATCTGTCACTGTGCTGCCCAAGCCCCACATCCCTTTTCCACCTGTGCTGTGACCCCAGAACTTGGCACCAGCAGCTCTCCCTCCCTGCTCCAGGGTCAGACGAGACCTCGAGCAAGTGCAGCCAGGGCTGGGGGTGCTGAATCACCCAAATCCAGCATGCCCCTAGGAGTCCAGCAGGATGGGAAGCTGCCCGCCACAGTCCTTGAGGCAGCAGTGGTGGAGGCAAAAGGGACCTGTCACATGGGCTGCAGTACAGAGCCTGGCATCCGACCCAGCCCCTTCTCCCTCACCCCTGGAGACTTCACTAAATCACACCATTAAAAATTAATGTGTATTCCCTCCTGGAATAAATCAGGAGCTGTCAAGGGCCAGTGCTGCCAGCCACCTCCTGGGGACACCAGAGACACGTGGAGACACACCAGGGACTTCAACAACCCACTGCCAAGTAGCCCCGGGGGGGTCCTTGCAGTGACAGAGGGCCGGGTGGATTATTGCCTTTAAACCCATTCAGGGGCTTTCTGTAAGCAATGCAATTTTAAAAAATTCAATCTAGGAAGAAGCAATTAACCAAAGGGGCCAGGAGCAATGGCTCGCCTGTCTAATCTTGTTAGCAAACAGGCCGGTTCTCATTTCACCCCACCACAGCTGCACGGGCTGCAGTAACCGGTGAAAGCAGACAGACGGCTCTTCCCTGGTTCCTGACCTGGCTCCTGATGGGTGTGTGAGTTTTCTGGTGCCTCCCTGCATCCCACAGGGCTACACCTTCCCCAGTTGGGTCAAGGAAACCCCTCTTCCCTGTGACTCAGATCCTGGCCAGCCCATCACCAATAATACTCCATCCCTAAAAAGCACATTTTTGGTGTCCAGATGTGTGGTTGGTAATGGGAAGAGGACAGGTAAGGGAGTTGGTGCATCCCAGCTCTGCTGCTGGGGGCAGTGCCTGAAGCCAGGAGCAGGGTCCCACTTTCTACCCCACAGAGGCTTAGTGACAGGGTCATGCCAGTCTCTCATGGTAGCATCTTGCCAAGAAACCTTCCTCTGCTTCAGATTGTCGAGCCTCTCCCCAGCAGGAATGTCACTGCCATGGGAAGTGTCACACAGGGACAGCAGGACAGACCAGGGTGTCCAATCCTATCCAGCTCTCAAGTCTCTGCAGGGCAGAGCTGTGGCTGTAGCAGCAGATTTGTGCCACCATCCCACCTGCTGATATAGTTACTCCATCATTGTCCCTGACCTGCTCCCTGGAGAAGGACCGCAGGTGAAGCTGTCCATCTCCACTGCCAGCCTGGCACCATCCCTTGGGGCTCTGAGTGTTCCTTGCCTTCCTACGAGCACTGCTGCCTCTGCAGCATGGTCCCTGATGGACCTGTCTGTGAGCAGTCAGACCCCACACCTGGCTCCCATCCATAACAAAGCCATCTGTCTGTCCCAGTTACGGCCCTGGGCTAAGTGGAGAGTGGATCAGGTTTGTTTGCATGCAGGGGTGTGCAGTGCCCCCACTTGCACAGGCACAACCCCTAAAACACTCACTGCAGATGAAGCTGGCACAGGAATTGGGTAATCACACAGGCTCAGAGCCGGGGCTCCTGCTTGTATGTCCTGCAGACCTCAGGGTCTCAAGGGCCCCCACGTCCCCAGGTGGAGTGAGCAGGAGCAGCATGGATGGGACACTGACCTTCTTGCCCAGAGTCCCCAGCAGCAATGCCAACACCAGCCTGGGGTTGGGAGGGATGCCAGCTCCCTGAACAGGAGGCATCTCCTACCCAACAGGTTCAAAAGCAGAGTGCTTCCTGCCAAAATGGGGCTGGAGTCATCTGGAACCTGATGGAGCTGAGCCTTTGGGGCTGGAGAGGTGAGCAAGGCGTGGACACATAAGTGCATGTCAATGCCAGTGAGTGCCTTCCCTGCCCAGGAGTGTCCATCGGTGACTTGCCCTGTGTGGACCAGAGAAGAAACATTCAAGGAAGCCCGGGTTCAGAGGCAGTGAAGGTGGCAGCCCTCCACACCCCCCGTCCCTGTCAACTCCCGTTGAAGGCAGCAGTATCTTGCCCCCAGCTCCCCTCCCGCAGGGCTCCATCTCCAAACAAGCTAATTACTCTCACTGCTCCCCAGGGGCTGCACCACCCATTTTCATTTGAAGCGGAAGACAAATTTACTTAAAAGCCAGAAGCAGCCAGAGCCACGGCAGCTCGGGGACAGGAGGACCCCAGTAAGAGCCTCCCACCCAGCACAGCCCGGCTGCCACAGAACATTTGCAAAGCCCTTGGGGGGGTATTGCTGGGAGCGGGGCCACTCACCCCCATGCCATGGCATGCACCCAGCCCCAGCTGCCAGCAGAGCACTCTGGCATGGACAATGGGTTGAACACGACTCCTACACCCATCCACAGACCCTGCCCCATAGAAAGGGGCTCCTCTGCCCCTTTGCTCCTAGGGAAGCTGCTTCCAACAGCCCCAGCAGTTCACCTGCTCAGCAATAACCACCCTCAGAGTTCTACAGTGTTAGTGAAGGGTTGTGATTCCCCACCTCAAGCCAGAGCCCCTCACCATGGCATCATCCCACCCAGCTCAGCCCCCCCCCCCGGCGAGGGATGGCAGGGAGATTCATTTCACTAAAGGCTCATTTATCTGCGGCACGATTAGAGAGCAGGGCTGGGATCCATCCCGGCGGCAGGAGAGCGATCTGCCAGCAGATGGATTTATCATCTCCCAAGCACAGCAATTTGGCTTAAACAAAACCAAACCACTTCCCCTAATGAAAACATCACTAATGAGGAGAGCCAGCAAGGGAGGCAGGGGCAGCTTCATGGATGGGGTCTCTCCTGTCCTTCAGGGCTGGCACAACCCACTGATGTCCAGGCTGTTAAGGCATGAGGCTCAGCTCCAGCTGGGACATATGGACCCAATACAGCCTGGAAGAAACCAGAGTTTGCTCCAGGGACCAAACCTCCTCATGTCCTGGCTCCCAAAGCTCTGAGGGCAACTGGTTCCAGCACAACACACAGTATGAGAACAGCACCACCAAGTCGAGACACCTTCTCCAGCTGTAACGCAGCCAACAGTGAGGAAAAACTCTATGCCCAGACACAGAAATGGTGAAAGAGCCTGTGCTTGGCCAGCCCGGTGCAGCAGGAGCTTGGCCGAAGTTTCGACAGTCCATGAATTATGCATCAGCATCTGTAGCGATCAGCCGTTTAACCGCCCCAACCAAATCCGAGAACTTCCTGTCAATTAATCCTGTGCCACCAATTCCCCATGGACTCCAACCTGCCTTTGTTTGCAGGGATGCAGCAGTGGCTGCCAAAACCTCAGCTCCAGCCTTTCCACCTGTGAAATCCAACCTGCACATGAGCAGAGGTACCCAGCAGCATCACTCACATGCTGCTTGCCCCATGCGTGGCTAGGAGCAGCATCCCCTCCATCAGCGACCCTCAGGATCTCAGCAATGCCACAACACCCCATGAGAGAGGAGTCATCAGCATCAGAGGACTGCAGACAAGCCAGGACAGCAAAAAGGGAAGAGGAAGAGGGTACAGATGCCAGAAGGAGGGAGACAGCAGACAGAGATGAGGCAGAGTCAGGCAACAGTCCCATCACCCCGAGAAGGTGCAGCAGCCACTGAGGGCAAGGCGCTTTGGCACAGAGATGACCCATGGGAGCCCCTAACCCTGGCACACAACGGGGACACCCTTCCCTACAGTACCCCACCCTGACAGAGGACCTCCTGGGAGCTTGGGGACCTGGCTTGAGGGTCAGCATGGCTTCCAGCCCAGCCTCACTGCCAGACTGCAGGAACAGAAGGGGCAAGCAGAGGGAGGTCGCGTGGGGCAGCAGCAGGAGGGGAGGCAGGTTAGCAGGGGAGCAGGGGGGTGGGCAACACACCGTTTCCACAGGTCAGACACCCAGGGGAAGGACACTGGTGGGTGTCACTCCTCCTGGGGGCTGCTCCTAGGAGGAGGGGACAGCCCATGCCTGGCAGAGACCAGAGGGATGCAGGCAGCTGGCCCTGCCAGACTCATGAGGGCAGGGCTGTGCACCCAGGGCTGTTCCCGAGGAAGCAACTAGACAAGAGAAGGACCTTTATTCTGGATGTGGGCGAGCTGGTCTTGGGCACCGTCTCCACCCCAGCCCCCTCCCTGGGACCCACCCAGCACACGGGCACAGCACACAACCTGCCGTGCACACTTGCAGCCAGGCTCCTGGCCAGCCCCTGCCTGCTCATGCCCTTGCTCCCACCCAATGACCCTGTCACTCCAGCAGACCCCAGCGCTTCCCCCTACACATGCTATTATTTGGGACAGGCTAGTACTGACACCTCCTCCACACTCTGGGAAATAAATTATCCCCCGTGCAGATGGAAGTCCTACGCTATGGCAGGCTGGTGGAGATATTCCCCCCACCTGGCTGATCATGGGCTGTGAGCAGACACGATGAAGCTGCCGGGTTTGCTGGCAGAAGAACAAGCCCCTGGCACAGCTCTAGATCTGCCCATCACCTGGGACCCTCCTACGGCACTGCTGGGACGCAGCTCCTCAGCTTTATCCCATGGCAGGAACCAGAACCCTGCTCCCACTGTCCTCCCATCGACCCGACTGGCCTGTTCTCCTTCTAATGTGTCTGTGGGGGATAGCTTGGCTCCACCTCTCCTTTCTTACTGCCGTGGGGAGAAACACCTCTGAAACACCCTCCAGGCAGGGAGTAGAGCTCAGCCAGATGCTGCGCTGTCGCTATGCTGCTGCCTATGGCTTTCATCTCACAGGGTGGGCTTCTCAAATTGCTAGGATTTGGGGAGTCCCCATCCATCAGCTGTGTCTCTGGAGACAGGAGGATCCCAAAGCTCTGCAGATGATCTCTATAGCAATTGCTCAACCCTGCAAATGCTGCGGCTGCCTTTGGGGTGGAGCAAAGCGGTTGCTTGAGTCCCCAGATCATGACAACTGGAGGAAAAAAGCAGATGTGAAAAAGCAAGGGTGAAAAGTGAGCCTCCTAACCCCTTTTTGGGGACCAAACAGCCCTGGAGATGAATCCATCATCTTTCCAAAAGGCAGTTAGGGGGTTTGCCTCACCCCAAACAGGCTAGATATTGACCCCGTGCTGGCACATGCTGTCCCACTCACAGGATACAGCATGGCTTGGAGGGGCTTGTCCAATGGGGTAAGACAAGTCCCAGGCCACCCACCCCTGCTCCCCATCTGGAGCTAGGGCAGCCCTGATGCCCCACACATCCCTGTGGAGCATCAGGCAGGAGGGAAACCCTTCTCCGAGTTCACTCACCTCTCACACTGCCAGCATTCAGGGTCAGGGATGCAGTACCTGCGCTTCTCGGGACAAAGTGGCACTGGATTCGCATTTCTTCTGCATGGAGAGCCATGGCCAGAGCAGTCCTGAGACAGTGGCTCTGGGCTCTGCTTGCACACTAATCGCTCATGCCATTAGAGGCTGGAGGAATAATGTGATTTATGGATGGCTTTTATTTCTCGCTAGCGTCATCTAAATATCCCAGAAATGGACCAGTTTAATTTCCTGGTGGTGTAACCTAAACATTTCTCTCCTTAACCCCCAGGTGGGTGCCCAGCCACAGGCTCAGCAGCCAGGCAGGCATAGCTGCTTTCTGCCTCTGCCCCGCGCCGCCGCACCGGGGCCAGCACAGGCAGGGGCCGTCCCGGCTCGCCCCAGAGCAGCCAGCCCGCGTTCCCCCGGCACAGGGAGCGCTGCTGCTCTCCTCCCTGCTCACACGCAGGCAGTTCTCATTCACTCGGGCCTCTCACACACACATCCACGTGCCCACATAGCCGGGGCAGATGGGCATCGCTGGAGACGCCGCAGGGAGAGGGGGCTGTCACTGCACCCTCATTTTCAACAGCTTTTTAAAATTAAGAATGAGTGGACATTGAGGAGAGTTTCTACCCTGAGCACAGCTGGGGGCCCTGCTTCCTGTTAGCCCCTCTCCTTCTTCTGGAAGTGGGTACTGCTGATCCTTCTCTGGGCACGCATAGGTGAGAATCACATTGCTCACCCCTGGTTTTTCAGGCAGTGATGGGGAGGCAGCAGGACTGACTGCTGTCCCTGTACACACCAGCAATTGCTGGAGCTCCCGTGGGGCTGTCGCCCTGCCTGACACCAAATCATCTCTCAGTTAACAACTCTTGCATGGCAGATGTCCTCTAAACTCTGGCACACCCTGATGGATGGGGGTCTCCAAAGCTGCAGGAACACCCCAAACTGCTCGTGCTTGACCCCAAGCAGAGCTGAGCTACCAAACAGCAGGTGCCAGCAGCAACCCTCCCATCTGCAGCAAGAGACAGCCTACACTGGCACTGCCGGCTTCACCCCAGGGCTTTGCTACAGCACTGTGGAGGTCCCAGCTCCTTACCACATCTCCAGGATATCAGGAGAGCCAAGATCAGGTTAGAAGCCATGGGGTCAAGACAGTAAATGCTCCCTAGAGCTAAGGTTGCATCCCATCTCCTGCCTGCATCGCTTCCACGCTTTCTGGGAGAAGGACAACTTTCCCTCCACAGGGGGGTCAGCTTCAGTGCATTCAGCCAGTGCAGGGGAAATCAGTGCCACTAGGGCCAGCTCCCTCTCCTCTGTGGTGCTACTGCAGGCTCTTCCCTGGCAGGTCACTGACTTGACAGTGATAGCAAATGAGTGACATGCCCTACAGGGCCTGTTTCCCACTCTGGGAAATGGGGCAGATATTTCCAGCCTTATTCCCCAAAGAGTTCCCCAAAGCTCCATCCCTGTGGGCAGGGACTTGCATGGTGGCACAGCTCCACTCCATCCAGGTTCCTGCTGCACAGCTGGCTCAGAGGTAAGCCCAGGCATAAAAGGTCTCAGTCTTGGAGAGACTAGAATTTATTTTTAACTTTGATTTGATTTAAATCCATATGGACATTTTAAAGTTACCGGAGAAACCAAAAGTTGTGTGTGGGTTCCAATTTCCTACACAGCTCAAAAATATCTTCCCTGCAGCACGTTTGGGCCGACAGTAAGCAGCATCTCCCATGTCTGGGGCTGCTCAGGAAAGCAGAACAGGGGTCCTGCCCTGCTACCACCAACTATTCGAAATTCTAGAGCAAATCCTGAAACCCACCCCAGACTTTAGCAGAAAAAGCATCACCGGGACTCGGGGAAGCCGCCTGTGCACACACAACAGTGCCTGCGGCACAAGGACACCGAACCCCACTGGCTAAGGAAAGGTTCAGCTCCATTGTGGGTCCCAGAAAGCAGGTGGGAACTGCTGCCCCATTTCACAGCTGCTGCGACAGAGGCCCTAAAAGGGCACAGGATTTGGCCTGATCTGTGGAGAACACGTGGGGAAGGAGGGCTGTTGCCAGCTCCATCCCAGCGGCTTCCTTATCGGACAGTGGAGGATGAGGTGTGACGGGTGGACAGATGTTGCAGGATATGGGATGGTCGGCAATTCCCTGATGGGGCAGAGGATGGAGGGGAATATAACAGGATCACAAATGAGTCCTCTTAATCCTCTCTGTCCCACAGCTCCCCCATCCACGAGCAGGACGTCTCAAGGGAGGCTCTAGGGGACACCGAGTGACCGGTGAAGACACCAGGCACCGTGGTGCTGCTGGGGTTTTCTGAGTGGAGTGAGCCTGTCTTTCCTACAGAACCTGCTGCCGGGATGCTGCTGTGCCACCCCAGGGTGCAGGGGGGGGCCGAGGGATGGCAGAGAGAGCCCAGCACCAGACCCTGGTGTCCCGAGGGGCTTGGGAGTAACAGTGAGGGAGTGTGAGCTTGGGGGATGGCCAAAAGCGATCCAAGCATCCCACCCCCCGTCCGGGGCCTTTTCCTTGCCCAGGGACAACCTCTGCCTCCCTATCGCCCCCGGAGCATCCTCCCCCCCGGGGGTCGGGACTGTCCCCCTGCTCTAGCGCCGGGGTCGCGGCCGTTCCCCCTCTCCCCGAGCAAGGCGTGCGGCGAAGCGGAGCGGGCAGGGAGCGGGGCTCAGCGGGGCTGGAAGCGGGTGCCCGGGACCGCCCCGCGCCGTGGTCCGAGTGGCTGCTGCACCTTCCCCGGAGGCGGCACTCACCCGTCAGCTGGTCGTAGGAGCCGTCCAGGTCGCGGGAGTCGGACAGGCTCTCCTTCCTGCCCTTGCTCCGCATCTTCCCGCCCCGCCAAGCGGCGGGGGGAACGGCGACGGGGCGCACGGGCTGCGCCGGCGGGCAGGGGCGGCCCGCGGCCGCCGCCTCCCCCGCCCCGCCGCCCGCGCCGCTCAGCGCGGCAGCGGCAAGGGGCCGGCGGTGCCGGGAGCTCGGCTCGGCACGGCTCGGCACGGCAGCAGGAGCGCGCAGCCGCCCCGGTCCCCGCCGCCGCCGCCGGGGGCTGGGCACGGCCGCCCCCTCCCTCCCGTGCTTCCCCGCCTCCTCCCGGGAGCCGCCAGCCCGGCCCCACCACCGCGGGGAAACTGAGGCACGGGTGGGGGGCGGAGAGCGGGGGCGCTCCCGGGAAGAGGCAGGGAGAGAGCTGCTCCGGACTGCCCCGAGGTGCGGTCTCCGGCGGTTCGGGAGAGCCCCGGGGGTCAGGCACCGCGCAGGGACGGAGAAGGGGACAGAGATGGAGAAGGCGTGGGGCAGGAGGGGCGCATAACCCCACAGCCCACTGCGGGGGAGCGAGGATCCCCCGAGCCCTGCGTGTCGGTGCCCATGCCGGGCTGCGCCGTGGGACCCCCAGGGACGGAAACCCAGCCCTGCCCAGTCCCGCGGGGCTGCTGCATCTCCGCCTCGGGGGAGACGCTGGATGAGAAATCGGTCCGAGACGGAGGGGATGGGCAGGGGTCAAGAGATGTAGGAGAGGTGTGGGGAGGGCGGCCAGGTCCCCCTGTCTGCAGCCGAGCGCAGAAGCGGGTCCCACTGCCGTCCCCATCCAGAGCATGGCTTTCCACGCAGGGTTGGAGTCTCCAGCAGGATTTTACCCCCATCCCCTGCAGCCCCAGGGAAAGGGTGAAGCAGCAGCATACTTGGGGAGGCTTCCAGAGGCACAGTGCTGCCAAGAGAGGAGCTCACAGCCCACCGGTAC
The DNA here is from genome assembly GCF_000738735.6 of Corvus cornix cornix. Classification (NCBI taxonomy): domain Eukaryota; kingdom Metazoa; phylum Chordata; class Aves; order Passeriformes; family Corvidae; genus Corvus; species Corvus cornix. Next base: position 13,603,720 of record NC_046336.1, read on the forward strand.
ATCTGGCACTGGGAACTTGATGTCCCGCTGCTGCCCCTGGTGATTTGTTGCCATCTGTGCACGATGCCATCCCCGGGAGATGCAGACTGTGCTGGAGAGTCCCCTCCATGGACAAAGCCAGGGGCTTTTGTCATGCCACTGCCTGAGTACTGACTGTTTGCACCATGGCATGGGTCCTGGGCACATCTCAGGGGCTGTCCACCTCCCAGCGCTTCCCAGAGCTCCTCCCTTCCTTCTCTCACCCATGCAGAGAGAGACAGAGGAGAGCAGCGGCTGCGGGAGGAGGCAAAGCATCCCTCCTGATCCCTGTGCCCAGCCCGGCCCACAGAAGCCGCGGGGCAGAAGGGAATCCAGATCAGCAAGGAGGGAGGGCCATGCTCACGAGGCAGCGTGTTGTCAGCGTGCTTTGGTGTCAAGCCATGAAAGAAGCCGCCTTAGCGAGGCAGTGATGCTTAGCAACTGCCTGGATCTAAAAATAAGAGCCATTTAGCAAGGAAAACGCAGTGGAGAAATGCTCAGAGAACTAAACACATTCCCTCAGCCCTCCCTGTGGCCCGGCCAATGCACGGAGCCTGCATGCACTGACTGGCTGGAGAGAAACTCCCAGGACAGCTCTGGCAGTGCCCCCTCTGCTTCACCTGAGAAGCAAAGCTGGAGCCTGGCCAGCCCACAGATCCCCTGCACTTCTGGGTTTGTCCATCCGGCTGCTCCCTGGCCTCCTCAACCTCCCTCCTCCAACCTCTCCACCACGTGCTTGGCCACATTTTCTTGGCCGTCCTCGGGGACCAGCAGTGTCCCAGGGAAGTAGGTTGGGAGGGCTGCGTGATCCGTGCCCACGCTCACCCACTGACTTCACCTTCCTCGGGGTCCATCCTGCTATGGATGTGGCAAGCCCAGCAGAGCTGCAACAGGGAAGTTTTCACCTTCTGCCATCCCTGGTCCATTGGGAGGCAAACATGGCTATTTTTATCCCAGCTAAGTGCTCCTGTTCCGGCAGGCAAGCAAGAGATGCTTTGCCAGGCTAGGGAGAGGGGGGAAGCTGGGCGGTTTGATGGGTATCACAGGGTGGGATGGGGCAGCCCCAGGCCCAGGCTGACATACCCCACCCTCCCCACAGTGTAGAAAAAGGGGGACACAACTCACTTGATCACTGGTTACAGCTTCTTTCCTTAGCAGACACAAGGGCTGGGCATTGTGCCAGGATTCACAGCCTTTGAGCCTTTCTCTGCTTGGGAAAAAAACAATGTCCTCCCCTAAATGTTCCTCTGGGCACTGGGGGTCTGCAGGATGCCAGGGTGGGAGAAGCAGGAATGGGTCTGGTCTCTGCCCTCTTGTCCAGGCCCAGACAGGTGCCCTGCTGTGGGTGCACTGGGTGCAGAGATGCCTCGGTGAACATCTGGCCAAGGACAGGCACAGCAGCAAAGTCACCCCGGAACGCTGAGCATCCCTTGCGACACATCTCAGTCTCACTGGGACGTGTGGCAGATGCAAAAAGACTGGGCCAGGCTGAGGAAAATCACCTAAGCAGTGTCTGAGGCTTTAATCAAAGTGTGCCTTGTGCAGCCTGGCTGCTGCTGGCCACATCCACCACAAAAGCAATCAGCAGGTTCAGGATGGGCAGGAGTCAGCCACAGGCAGGGCTGGTGGTCTGCACTGTGGAAGATGTCACTGGATTAACTATTTCCAGAGGATAGAAAGAGCTCTGTCAGCTCCTGAGAATCCAGAGCCCAGTTACAAGGGGTAACTGGGAGGAAGGGCCATGCTCTAGATGGCCAACACATGGCACAGGCTCCACAGACACAGCTAACCATGAAGCCCATACTCACTCCAAAGCCCAGGACCAGGGAAGTGTGGAGGGCAGGCAGGTGGATGGATCAAGCCTAATAGGGTGGGTAGGGGTCATGTGGATACACCCAGGTCCCCAAACTCATCTCTGCGACAGCAGCAGAGAGCCATGAGAGAAACAGGGCCACGTAAACCAGCCCCAGGGCTTGGCACAGCCAGCAGAGGGGTGTGATGAGTAGGAAATGCAAAGAGGGAGGCAGGCTGGGGGCCCAAATGGTGCTGCCCCACGAGGTGCACCCGAGACCCTGTGCCTCTCGGAGGCAGAGTGTCCCTTCGACCACTCAGACATCCTCGTCATGACAGAAATCACTCATTCACATTGGCCTGAGCACAAGGCGTGTCCCCTAAGTGGCCTATCTGTCACCCTGTCAGAGACAGCAATGCTTTGATAAGGGACATCTGCACAGGATTGTTGCTGCTCCCCAGGCAGTGAAGCTGCAGCCAGGAATGGCTCTTAGCGTGAGAAAGGCTGGAACGTACGAGCAGGGCCATGCTGTCCAGGAGCCTTGTTTGTCCCCAGCCCAGTGTGTGGCCACTGCAGCAGCCTTGTCATAACTGGGGAAGGCAACAAGTTTGGAAGTTCACCCTATGAAGAGCCTGGCTAGAGGCAGAACTGTGCTAGGCTGCCATCAACCTCGTCCAGACCCAGGGTGGACAGAGCTGAGCCCACCCACATCCCTGCTCCTCCTCCAGGACACTCACCCTGCAGTACTGGGCTGATCCTTCAGCTCATCTCTGCCTCCTGCTCCCTGCTGGGACACCCCAGCTCTGGGGGCCCGAGGCCCTACACTCTCCTGCTGAAAACCCCAGGCTCAACACAAAACCCCAGACAGTCCCAAACCACAGAAGACCCTGCAGAGGAGGCAGGAGCACTGGGGTCTGCACCCAGAGAGCAGGGAGCTCTCCCCCAGGCCCTCTGCTTTCTGCAAACAGCTGGGGGTGGGTATGATTGGGGGACACGGAGAGGGAAAGACAAAATTTAACACCTCATTAGGTAACTACAAGGCATTGATCTGCCCTACCAGCCTGTACACTCTCTAATTGCATATCTCCATTCTTATTAGTTCTGTCGAAAAAGCAGAGAGCAGGACTCAGGAGTCTGATCCTATCTTTAGGAAATTTCAAACAGAGATGTAATCGTCAAGTGCTTGAAATCACGGTGCTTTATCCACTGTTAACTGTATTTTAAAGCCATGGTCATCAACAGCAGTCATCAGGGATGTGCTCCCAGAAGATGCCATTAATCCTATTTTGGCTGCGGTCTCCTGCTGTCTCTGGGCTCAGATTTACCCTCGGCAACAAGGGACAGCTCTGCTTCCACAGCAGAGAGGGCTCTCAGGCAGCTCCCGGGCTGGGACAAGGGGTGCAGTAACCAGGGACTGATTCCAGAAGCAGAGGGCAGAAACAGGAGCTCCTTAAACCAGCTTCACCCTTTGCAAATATGCAAGCAGATGGAGATGAGCAGCTCTGCACCAGGGGCTATTCCCCTCCCAGGACCCAGACAGGCCCCCAAGTCCAGAGCAGGGATGGTCATGGCCATGGAAGTGTCTGGGGAGGGCTCCAGGCAGGGCAAATGGCCTCACTCAGGAATAAACCACAATATTTACTACAGCTGCAGAGGAAATGGATCTGGGTGACACGAGACCAAGACGAGCCCCTTGGTCTCTGCAGAGAGATGGGTCTCTGGGATCTTGGAACAGCTACAGGAGACCAGCAGGTCCTTGGAAGGTGATGCCCCAGGAGGACATCAGCCAGGACACACACAGGGGAGGGCAGCTCCCATCTCCACTAACCCACCCTGCAAAGCCACATAGGCAGGTGGGAGCCACTGTGAGATTCAGACCCAGGGGGAATTTCAGCTGCTGAGAAATCTTGCAAAGCTGGAGGAGGAACAGATGATGCTGCAAGCTGCTGGGAGAGCCTTGCAAGCAGGAATGCTGCAGGAGGAAGGGAACCTCCTCAGTCAAATGCAAACCAGCAGGTGTGAGAAATCTGGGTGTGCAGGAGGGAGAAAGGACTTTGCATCACACTCTGTATCCTCGAAAGCCAGTAACCTGCCTCTGCTTATGCCTCCAGCAAGGAGGGATTCCCCAGCATGGCCTCACTGCTGGGTGGGCTGCAGTGGGGCTGTGTCCACCCAGAATGTTTCTTTGCCACTTCTGCATAACAGATACAAAATCTGTGTGAAGAAAAGACTTGGTCTGGGGAGTGGAGACTGGAGCAGTCCTGGGCTCAGGACATACCCTGAGTCTCACAAGCCCTCCCAGCATTACAAAGCATCTCATGTTTGTGTGCTCAGTGCCTGTGGGCTCAGCTTTTATTTAAAGAGGAACTAGATACTATTTCCAACCTTCATTTATGCCATGCTGGATGCCACACCAGGGACCCTTTCAGCAGCTCAAGTCTGCTGTAAGAACAGACGTGCGTCTCTGTCACGAGCAAGTCCACACTGCGGACACGTGTCCTCCTGTTCTGCCAGGGCAGGGCCCTGTGCCCGAGCTCACCTCCATGGGAGGGGATGTCTGTGCTGTGACTGCGGTCTCAGCACTCTGCTCTCAGCTGCCCATCCCATTCCATCCTATCCCATCCCACTGGCCGGGCAATGGTCACAGCAGAGGGACCAAAAGCAGGGGGTGGGGCTGGGGTGCTGTAGGTGGGTGCTGCTGGAGCACCACTTGCTCCACTTGTAGGCTGGGGGAACAATGGGATTGGAACTTCTGAGCAGCCACAGGTCATTAGAGCATCCTGGCCCCATACACTGCTGGGAGGGCCCTGGCTGAACCCTGGAGCAGGGCAGCTCCAGCTAATTAGTCATTAATTGCTTCAGAAGGGAAACGAGCCAGCCCAACCTCTGTATGCCTGTAGCAGAGTGACCCGTGGGCCCTGGGACACAGCCAGGCTGCACGTCACTGAGAAATGGCTGAGGGTTCATCTGTCACAGCAGAACTGGAGAAGCTGCCCAGAGCAGTGGGTGTCCATCTCCCAGCAGCCTCCCCAGCCCCTTCCTGCCCCCACGGAACTCCTGGGAGCTCCCAGCCTCTGGCAGCAGCTTGGCAAGGCTCTGAGCTGTGCTGCAGTGAGCGGCAAGCCCGGCTCATTTAATCTATTCAATTGGATTCAATTTCCAGCCACATGATTCAATTAGCCCTGGAGGGACAGCACAGAGAGCAGAGGCTGCAGAGCATGGCCCAGCCCGTGCTCCAGCAGCTGCTGAGCTGGGAGAGGGCAGCATAGGACCCTGTGCTTCTTCTGGCCCTCTGGAATGTGCTGAGATGTTAGGGGATCCAGAGGAGCACCATTCTGTCCAGGAGAGCAAGGGCTCCTCTGGGCACAAGCTGCTGGTCCTGAGTGATGTGTGGGCAGCTGTAGGGCAGAGGCTGGGGAAACCCCATCCTGAGCATCTCTCTTTGCAGTCAGTCACAACCCTGAGGGGTGACAGCCACGCTGGGTCAGATCTGAGGTCTGCATTCCTGAGCACCTGCCAGGGTGGCCCAAAGCAGCTTTAGGAAGACAACAGCATTCAGCAATGCTCCCTCGAGTGTGCTGCCTATCATATGTATTTGGGATCACCCCTCTGCTCGATCAGTGTCCCCCTGGGCACAACCACACTGTGCTGTAGTGGGCAGACCCAGGGCTCTGACCAGCACAAAGGACTCTGAGCAGCCTGGGAACAGCCCTTCTCTAGACTCCTGGTCCAGACTTCCACTCATCCCTTATTTTTCTGCCTACCCTCCCCCTGAAAGCATCAGCAAAGGCATTAGTAAGCTGCCACCAGGGGAAAAGCACATCTTATCCTGGCCCCTTTGGATTTCTACACTTCCCAAAGCTGGGCTTTACCTCTTTCCTTCCAGGTTACTGCAATGGTTCATCTGCCAAAAAACCCCATCATACTTCTGTCCAGCATGACCCTGCTCATCCCAGCAAGTATCAAACAGGGAAACAGAGCTTGACAGGAGATGAGAATAAATAGCCATAAGGCATCAGGGCTGACACCAAGAGCTGCCTTTGAGTGCCAAGAGCCAGCTGTAAATGTTACAATTGACTGCTGGCCACACACTGTCCCAATACACACATTGGCAGTTGTGACTTGGCAGGGGGACAGCCACTCCTCTGCCTGCCCTGGACTGGAAAGAGAGCAGCTCCACCCTGAGAGGGAAGTGCAGGGAAGCAGGTGGAGCACACTGAAGTTGATCCCTTGTGCAAGTGCCTCTAGGAGACATCCCTTTCTGGGACTTCTCCTCCTGATATCCACCGTGCAACAGTCTACAGGACCCTGGAGCAGGAAGCGTCCAATTCTTCAAGCAGGAAGAGAAAAGCACCCCACAACAGACACCAGGACATGCTCACATGGAAGGCAGCTCACATGGAAGGCAGCTCAGTCCCTGTGCCGTGGATACGGGACCAGAGCAGGCAAAAGCCATGACAAGGAAGAGGACAAAGAGGTTTGCAAACCAAGTGCAGCAGGTGGGCAAAGGTGCACTCTACCTTCTGGCTGCTGTACACGATCACAGGGTTGGTTCTACGTGCTCCTGGCAGCCCCAAAGAACAGACAAAACATCATGGGAAGCTGCCAGCCCGTGCAGGGAGGACTCAGCTCCTGAGGAGCTGCCTCTCTCTCTCAAGTCTGCATGAAAAGTTGGACCTGTAAGAGCTAAGGAAAAAGAGATCAAAAATCACAGTGGCACTTACAAAACAGTTTTTAGTAACTCCCTCCGAAGTTTAGCTCAAATTCAACTGTCTTCCAGAATTCGGTCATTATTTTGTAAAATATTTGTCTCCCTGCAGCTGCTGCATAATTTAAAGGCAGCAATATGATTTCTCCCCACATTCTCTAAGCCTCAGAAACAGCTCTTCCAGTAACAGACAGAGTTATGAATTAGATATAACAAAATACACTCACCTGCTCAGATCAGATGCGGGAAAGTTTGAGGCCATCACACACATCCTGAAGCTGAACATTAAGCTTTAAATTACTTTTTGCTCAGTTCAAGCTGACCTCAAAACACAAATAGTAGCAGGGTGTTTAACAAAGCAGGCAAACGTGCAGCAGAATCTGTGAGCAGGAGTTTGCTGACACCAGCAGCGGAGAGCATCACACCATGCACAGGCAGGTCCCTTGCTCATGGGCTCTCAGCCTTGCTCATGGTTTCCTTACTGCCAGCCACAGGGACACATAAGAGGAAGATGGATGCTGACTACTGGATGGTACCTGCAGACTGGACCAAGGACAAAGCATCACTGCAGCACCACACCTCCCTCTGCACAGGCAGGAAGAGCCCAAGGGCAGGCGACAGCCCTGCTGCAGCCAGTGTGCCATCAAATGGTGACAGGGCCAGTCCCGTAACCACCCCACTCTCCCCCTTGTGAATGACAAACACTGCACACGCTGGGCAGGCAGGGCTCTGCTATTTATTGAGCTCTAGGTTTGTATGTACATCCATTTACAGTGCTTGGTTCAGTGACAGTGTGACAAGAGGACATGTATCACAGTCTTCCCCAGCTCAGACTTGGATGAGGGCTGGGCTCCGGAGCTGATCTCACACACAGCCTGGGCTTCTATGATCATCCCAGCAAGGGAGCATCCTCAGGGAGACAAGACTTTTGATAGCTGAGCCCAGAGCGAGAAGCTGAAAATTCCAGAGGTTGCCAAGTCAGAAGCAGACTCATTCCAAACTCTCTCATGTATGTGTCCAGGCTCAGCCTAAATGGGCTCAGACAACAGGAGGCATTGGAGACAGCTGGATGACTCAATGTTCCAACAGTTACAATGCTGGGGACTGCACCTCAAGTCCCCTTGAGAAGGAACTCCCCCCTCAGAGGTGAAATCCCTCTGTATCCCCCCCAGACAAGCACCTCGTGCTGCAAACAACTGTTCCTCATTTTCCACTGGAGAAGCTGCCTCTTCTACATGCCCCAGCCTGTTCTCAAGCAGTGATTTTATGGAGCCTGCTTGCTCTCCTAAGCACTGTCCCTCTGACACATACATATTTCCATATACTTGCATGGCAGAAAGCAAGTAAGTGTCTGGTTTAGCTGTTAAAAGCCAGACAATTCCCTGCTGAGGAATAGTATCTTCTGCTGAGAGAGGCCGGTGCTCCCAAGGAAAACACAGGGACTTCATCAGGTGTTGTGCCCAGTGGGTGGCCAAGGACACAGCTTTCTGTTTCCCGTGCTCATAGCAAGTAAGATGAAACATTAACACAATTAACGCACATTAGCATGAAAAAGCCTTGCCTAAAAATGGTAGTAAATGAGCATGACATTCACATTACTCACACTAACCTACAAGGCTAAGGGCAGGACTAGGCACTTTTTAAAAAAAACACCTGTTTTCTAGGGGGGGAAAAAACCCTGTGGATCTGGGATTAAGTAACTTCTCTATTTCAGTCCACCAAGTCAGGCCAGATCCTAACATCATAACATCACTGCTGGGAGCTGAAAATGCATGAGCAGGGAACAGGTGTGGAACGGGTGTTTATGCTGTGTATTCCTGAGCTGTGAGCCTGACACAGCACTCTGAACAGGCTCTGCCAGATCTGGGCACCTCTGAAGCACCTGCTCTGGAGCAGAAGGGTCTGCCTGTGCCCCACAGCATCATCCCAGAGCTCTTCCTTAGGAAGCTCTCAGCAGACCGGGGCTGTAAGTCGCTTGGTGAAGAGAGGAGGGGCAAGAAAGTGAAGTCACTACTTCTCCAGATGCATTTTAACTGTGTGCTACACACAAGGGAAAAACTGGAGACGACTTCATGCATGAAGGTCACCAGGCACCTGCAAACATGTGCAAGGCAGATGTTCCTGTGCAGAAGAGGAGGATTGTCGTAAAGCAGTCTCTGATGGGCAATAAGGTGAGTGGGGAGGAGTCAGCCTCTCCTCTGCCCCATGAAAACCAAATATCTAAAAATGTCCCTCTACCTTAGAAACAGCGGATGAGGTGGGGCAAGGAACAGTGACCCCAAGCAGAGCTGGTCTCCAGTAACAAAGTGCTCTGTTTGATGACCCATATTCTTGTATACTGGCTCACCCTGGACCCTGTAAGCCAACAGCCTTGGAGGCAAAGTTTCCCCTTCTCCAGTAATCTGATGGCTTGGTTGAAGTGATACCTTCTGACATCAGGAGACAGCAGTAAGCAAGGCCTGCTCCTCGGGGAAACTGTTTTATAATCCAAAGCCATTCCCAATGGGATGGGAGTGGATTTGACTTACATTACAGGAGGACACGTTGACACAGGCTGATGGAAAAGAACAGCCCTCACTTGGGATCAGAGAGCTTTCCCCATAGAGCAGGTGAGCAATCTCTACCCAGAACAGTTTCACGCAGCTGGGCTGGTTTTATTATTTCAGTTGTGAGCTCTCCCCAGCTCTGCTACAAAGGTTTCCAGTGCATCTTCCCTGAGGCTGTGGAGGGAATCTCCCATTGCTATGTCACAGGAGCGGCTGCCCACTCCTGTGGCACCATAAAAAATTGCTTCCTCCTCAACATGCCAATCACCTCTCCTCAGCCCAAGTTCTGTTGAAAACACATTCCTTCGGGATCAAACACACAGCAGCAAGGCGTTCCCCTAAAAGAAACACAGTCCCTTCTGCAGGCAGGAGGCAAGGGGCGACCGGCCGCAGAGCTGGAGTGTCCCTGCCCACACGGGCCCGTCTCTGCTCAGCCGGCGCAGCGGCAGTGGCCCCGCTTCAGGAGATCGTAGAGAATTCCTTCAGCAGCAGTTCCTGGCTCAGCGTGTTGAAAGCAAGGTTCTTCCTCACATTGATGCTGATGGACCGAACCTGACAGAAACAAAACGAGATGTTTTAGCCACGGGACTCCTCCTGGCTCCTCATGAGCCTGGTAGTTTTGACATTGCTGACCTCCATGCTCAGCATGAAGCTGTTTTGCATTTACAGCTCCACAGAAATTGCTGCAGCAAGCTCTCACTGAGACTCTAGCAAGGAAATGCTGAGGTTTCAGCCGTTTCTTGGAAAAACCGGAATGTCTACAGTGACATCCCAGCAAGCAGCGTCAATTCCCAATGAGACAGGAATGGGAAAAGATGCTCTATGTGAATGCATGAGCTATGATGTGTTTCCTGTTCTGGGGCAAAGAGATGGGGGAAATGAGCACTCCCAGGTTGCAGCTTGAAGATCATATTCTATCAGTGCCCACTGGAGTGCAAGCCAGCATTTCCCAGATTAATGCAGCGCCATGGCCTCTGTCCTGCTCCAGAACCCACAGAGCCAAAGATACAGACTGAAGGAAAGGACAGAGGCCATGCCACTGTGCTGTGAACACAAATTATCACCCAGGCTGGCAAGAAATCCCCAGGTCCAGAGCCAGCTGTGTGTACTCTGACTGCCGTACACATGCAGCTGGCTCACTCACTGTCTCTGAAGAAGAGACACCTTTATCCCTCAGTGACACCCAGCCTTCTGGTCACCCACAAAGCATGAAGAAGAGCTGAGCAACCCTGTTGACAGCAGGTTCCCTTCCCCCCTCATGCCTGCAGACTCATTGGCCAAACACAGAGGCCCCAGACTGGGCTCAGTCTCAGCTACACTTGGCAACGAGAAAACAAAGTCAAACATCATCTGTGTCAGCGACTGTGCAGCAGTGACAGAAAGCAAAACTGACACAAGCTCATCCAAACAACAGGATTACAGTTCCCAGAGACTTGGAGCCTGTGATAATAAGGTTGTTGCTGACCTGGTTAGTGTTTTGTGCTTTATAAAAGCACTGGGGGAAGAATTATAGAGATGCATAATGAGGAATCCAGCACTGGGGGCTGGAAGAGGACATATATATATATATATATACACACACACACACACACACACACATACTGCCAAGGGTCCCACTTGCTGCCCTGGTGAGAGAAAAAGAGGGAAAGGGCAGAAAGCTACCCAAAAGGCAGAATTGTGTAAGAGAGGGAAGGAAACCAAAACTTGGAAGGTTAACAGGGAAAGTTGCGAAATGAGCCCCAGTGAGCCCCATTGCATAGACCCTAACAACCTGAGCATGCCAGAAAGGATGTCTAGCCTTAAAGACAAAGCACTTAAGTTTTACGTCATCTGCAGAAACCACAAACTCTCCTTCATCAGGATGGCTGGCAGAGACTCCAAGCATCTTTGTTCCCTTGGAGCACCCCCTCAACTCTCTTTCTTTAGGTGTCTTTTTACTTACTCCATCCTCAAATAGTTTGGGACCATGTCTTGCAAGATAACCACAGGTTGTACCCTGTGTTAAACACCACTGCAAGTGGTCTCCAGAACACTGGTTGGCAGTGCTGCCAGGAGACAGGAGTCCCACTGACAGGATCTGGTCCCAGTCCTACCAAGTGCTCCCATGCCAGTGATCCAGTCAGTTCTTACAAGAAGGAAAGAACAAGGGTAACAAGCTGTGGGGAGTCCTCTGCCCTGGGGAAAGTGACTGCCTGAAGAAAAGGGACAGATGCTACACATAGTGTAAGCCAGTATCCTTATTCTGACTAGAAACATTTCTGTGGGTCCCAACAACAGAAAGAACAAGCAGGAATGAGCTCCTGGCCCCAGGAACTGCTGCCAGAGGCCAGGCACCAACAGTAGAACATTCCCAGCTTGTATACAAATCAAGGTCTCCAAGGAGTCTCTGCAAGCCCAGAAAGGGAGGCTGGAGTGGCACAATGAGAACACAGGGCTTAGCAAAAATTGTAGCTATAGGGTAAAGCACAAGAAATTAATTAGTCTGATTAGTTTGCAAAGAGAAGGAGGAACAGAACAAACACACTCCATTATGTAAAATGAGGTCAGAAAGAGAACAGTGAGTAATATTTATCTGGCTCCCCAGGGATGGGGCAAGAAATATTCAGCCTAATTTAAGACAAAGAAGATTTACACAGGAAAAGAGGAAGTACTTTTAAAAACCTATGGGCTGTGAAGCAGTGAAGTAGCTCACCTGGAGCTCCTGCGGAGCTAGTTTCATTTAAAGACAACTTCAGGTTTCAAGAGAAGCTTTAGACACAGACTTTGGTCAAGAGTAGTCTAGATGGATGCAGATCTGCCTCAACACAACTTGGGGAGAAGAGTGGGCATGGTAACACACAAGAGTGACGTTTACACAAATCTCTGCCCAGCATTTCTTCTGCTGTGAGAAATCAGGCAGCCTGAGCCAACCCGCTTAAAAGGTAAGAGTAGCTCAAATTAGAGTTAAATCAAGTTATCTCCAGCACCAGAGCTCAGCACAGGGAGCCAGAGCTCATCTCCCTTCTGGAGTTGGAAGACCAGACAGTTACACAGGGAGGTGTCAGTCTGTAACAAGGATAAACTTCAGAAGCTTCCTGTAGTCTACCTAAGCTGCTCCATAACAATACACCCCAGGACTCCTCCTAGCTCATGGTGCAGTGGGCAGCCAAGGCCTGGCTGCCAGCCTGGAATTTACCAGATCCCTCCAGACGGGCTTACACAAGGGCCCCAAAACTGCAGAAATTAGGGTCAGAGCTTTGACATTCATTCTGCAAGGAAGTACAAGCAGAGCACATCCTCTCTTGCTTCTGCATGGAGTAACCAGGAGCATTAGGGCCAGAAGAGCTTTTAAATTGTTTTCTTACTATTAGTCCACAAACTTTGAAGAAATAGGAAATGCATGAAACGCTGACATCATCTGGAGAAGGATGAATGAATGAAAGAATGGATGAAACAATGGCATTAACCATGGGGGGAAAACACGATTCAGTTCTACTTTTGTGTCATTAGAGCTGGAAGTGTGCAAGGTTGTACTGACACTCCTATTTCACAGCAAGTCTCATCAATTAAACCTATTTCTAATCAACAAGCAGCCCTTAATTTATTTGTACAGTGGGAAGAAGGTTTACACTGACTACTGCATTTAATTAAAAGTCAAATTAATATAATTTCCCCCATAGAAATCAATCCCTAATCAGACTATGTTGAGACTGATGAAACCTGTCTAACTGCAAAGACAGTGAATGTTTTGGAAAAATACTGAAATCTCTTTCCACACACTCCTCCAGCTGCAATGTGACGGTCCAAAAGCTCACATCCAAACCATTCATTCTGTCAAAGCAGCCCAGACCTTAAATGACATCCTTGAGGCTTCAAAGGAAAAGAAATAAAAAGTGTTAGAAAACTTCCTAACTTCCTTCCTTTAGCCCCTCAAAGGCAGCACAACATGCCAAAAAACCCCGTTGATAAAACAATCTGCACATCACCTTCCACCACAATGTGGCTGCAGTATCGCAGCCTTTAAAAACCTCTGTGTAAAGGGAATGGGAGAAGAAAGCAGATTTTTCTTCGGGATTAGCAAGAAAGAGCAGTACTGAGGCAAAGCAAGAGAAGTGAAGCAGTGCATTAGCAAAGCAGGTCAAAGGAGTGAGAACAAGATTTCTAAGCATAAAGGAGCCCACAGAATGGCTTGGGGAAGCTTCTGCTCACCTACTTAATGGGAGCAAAGAGATATAAAAAGGCAGCTGAAAAGGAAAATGTCTCCTCTGTGTCGTTCCCCACCCAAGAAGGGTTTGCTTTGATGCATTCACAGATAGTGATAAAAAACCTGGTGGAATCTGGAAAGAATTACTTGCAAAGAGATCCTTGTCCACGAAGACCTGATGGGACCGTTGTGAATTTGGAAACCTGTAGTTCACCACCAGCCCTCCTCCTTTGGTACAGCCCACAAAGAGAACTGCAGCAACTTCCCTCTGCCCCCTCCATGACATCCTGTAAACTTCAGAGGTTAAACACAAAGCATTGGGCAGGGGGCTATTATCCAACATCAGACAAGCATCAGAACCTGAAGTAAAGACTCAGAAGCTTCACAAAAAGCAAGCAAGTACCTGGTTTGAAGAGGCTATGGGGAGGACAGGGCAGATTAGGGCCTTTTTGATGAGTTGTTTGAACAATTAATAAAGCCATCAGTTACTGTGCACCTAGAGAAAAACAGAGCAAGGAGGCTGGGAGGCCAACTGGATTTGCTGAAGACAAATCATAACGTATCAGGTTAATTTCCTGCTGTGTTGAGGGAACAGCTTAATGGAATGCAGGGGATTTTCTGTAGCTGTGAGTAAAGAACATTTAATAGGGTCCCAATTCTCAGGGCATCTAGAGATGTGGATTAAACAGATTCACAACTGGGTCAAATCAGCACATTTATACAGTAATTATTCAGGCTTTTATATGCCTTTTATATCCTCTTGAGGGGAGGGTCCCAGGGGTACCTGGATGGGCAATTTTCAGATGGGAGTTGACAGGCTGGTTACGATAAACAGATTGTTAAATGATACAAAATTGGGATTTTGAAAAAATAGGAAATTGGTCTAGAAAGAAAATAATTTAGGTGAAGTCTGTTGTGGCTGTGATGATCATAGGACTGCGAATGTCATTTTAATCAATTGGCATGATCAGCCTGAGCTTCTGCCAGGCCAAGTGGAAAGTGGAACATGAAGGAAGCAGAGCAGTCATGTGGCCAAGAGGCTGGGGAAAGAGATGCTGGCTGAGGGTGCGAGCCCTTGGGACAGAAGAGATGACAACAGAAACAGAAATGTGGTTTTCTTCCAGGGTACAGTAATAGAAGAAGCCTGTGTCACAGGAAGGCTATGGCCAAATTTCTTTGCATGTATTCCAGGAAAGCTGGATCAAACAGCAGGCCAGAGAGACAAAAACAAGCACAAAAAACCACTGAAAAATTGCACAGAAGCAATTGCAAGTGGTTTTGCCCATATACTACCCAATGTCAGGGCTGGAATGACCCCAAGACAGTTAAAAGCATTCTATAAAAGGAAACAAAACCAATTCAGATGCCTGTTCTGGAGCAGAGCTGACAGAGGGATGCACAACATGCCCAAACTCATGGAGACTCGTGACAGAGTGGGCAGGCATCAATTACTCATCAATCAGCAGGGACAGAGCTGGGAGAAAGAATCAGTTCTCAGACTGGTGGAGAAGGCTGCCAAAGTTAGAGATCCCTCCCTTTGCTGAAGCTGTAATGATTCAAGAGTGAAGCTTCCCTCGGACATCAGCCACTACCAAAACACTGCCTCCATGCTCATGTGGCTGTCGGACAAGAAAAGTTCCATCAGGGCTCTCTGGATCAGGGTAAGCAAGCTGGCTTGCTCAAGAATTATAACTACTAACCTGAACTATTTAGACTCATTTTTGTCTCTGCTCTATAATTTTTATGGGGCTTCCTACCATCAGTCTTCTCCTCTTGCAGATGGAAACATTTCTAGGGAATGCCTTCACTTTCTTTGCTTGGGAACCCTATTTTGTGAGTGATGGAGGAAAGCAATGAGCAGGAACATGTTTCACCGGCATCACATGCTCTGCTCAGTCCCAAACTTCATGGTCCCCTTAACAACAGCAAAGAAGCAAAGTTGCTCTGTGATTAAACCCCAGGTGGGAGCAGGCAGCTCAGTCAGCTTTTCCCCATACAAATTTACCACTGCAAAGCACAGCAAATCCCTGTGGCAAAAGGGACAGAGACTGTCTGACCAGTGCTGGCCTAAGCAGCCTGGAGGTTCCTCTTCAGCCACGCAGAGAGCTCCAGGAAGCTCTCAGTTAAGACATACAGTGTCTGTCCAGATCCTGCTTGTGCCCTGTCTTTGGAGGCAGTCCAGTGGAGTAACAGGACTGCTCAGCTATACCCCAAACACAACTGCCCAGGCCATAAGCAAAGGCTCTGGAAGAGGGCTGTTGGTTGTGCAGTCAAGGCAGCTTACCAGCTCTTTGAAGAAGGCAGCCTCCTTATGCTGCTCTGAGTAGCGCTCGTACTGGTCCAGTCCATCCTGCAGCTTCAGGGTCAGCGTGTCGTAGTTGGACCGTACCACTTCCAAAACCTGCCAGAAACAGCCAAGCACAGCACAGGAATCAGTATCCACGGACGCCTCAGCACAGGAGGAGCAAGACTGAGATAGATCACAGCTCTGGCACCTGTTTTCACAACAGAGATGGCTTTAACAGCCAATATTTGGCTCATGACTAACAACACGGAGGTGGGCACTAAAGCCTTCCTAATGCCAAGAACAGTCCTGAAATTTACAGAATTTCTCCATTCCTGAGAATGGTAGATGGAACCTATACCCATGACAGCAGCAGCTTTCTGTCATCAGAATTAGACACATTAATAAATCAAGCAGCTAATTACCACATGTACACCCAGATACAACACAGAAACACTATACAAACACAGGTTTGCCCAAACCCAGTCCTTCCAAGGTTAGTTTTGCCACCACACTTCCCTCCTGGCTTGTGAATCACTGTTCACAGCCTGCTAAACCACCAGCTTCTACAGCTGCTCAGGTCAGCCTCCATACAGAGCACCGTATGTCTCTTCTGATGGGAACAAGCTTCTGACAGGCACTAAGAGAAGATCAGCCTTGGTACGGATGCTGCTTTTAGAAAGAGATGAAGACATGAATTCAGGTCTTTCTGCCCAGGAGATACTTTACTGTTGGCCTTCACTGCAACCACAGCAGTTCCAGCTTTTATTACTACTCTGCTCCCAGTGTTGGGCTATACTTGCAAATTCATAGTTACACATCTCTGTGCTACTAACTATTCATTTTCCTAAGTAAGGAACACCAAGAGGGACTCCCACAATGATTTTTAGCTTTAAAGCATTGCATGGACTAACATATTCCTCAAAGCATTTGTGGGATGGTTAGTGACAATAATGTTTCTACAAGGAACCATAGAGCTCAACACTCCTGGGCAAACGTATGCCTGAAACAATTCCCTTATACACATAAACTTCTTTCTCAGGCTGTTTCCATTTGCTCTGAGAGCTAAACAGAATATCATCATCTGAGGTTTGCACTACAATAGCCCCTGCTTATGATAAGCTTCAGTCAGGAAGATACATGGTATAAGGTGCAAAGGAAAAGGACCCTGCTCCAAGGCATCACAACTCAAAAAAGATCCTAAGAAGAGCATTGTAGAGGGTTTAAGACAACAGTGACCAGAACAACAAGCAGCCCTTGCACTTCTCCTCTTGTACTCCCAACAATGTAAGCACCACTCTCAACCGCCCCTTTAGACAGCTGGCAGCTCCTGCTGTTTACAGGACTGAATCTTGTCCTTACATCCTTTATTCTAAGTAATCTAAACTTGCTTAGGGTTCCTTCAAAAGCTTGTTTCCCCCAAACTCTGCATGTGGCAGTGGCACACAGAGACACTTATGCTAGGGCCTGAGGTGGCAGAAGCCACAGGGAAATCACCCAAACGAGGACTGGCGGCAAAAAAGGGGTTCCAAAAGTGGTTCCCAGGTGAGATGGTCACACAGAAATCTCTGCAGCTCAACTGTCCTCCAGCATTCCAGAGGCAAGCTAGGGACAGGAATAAGCATTTGGACTTGAAGATCTCAGAGGCCTTTTCCAACTGCATTGATTCTGATTCTGCAATGTTATTTAAGAACAGCCTGCCAGTATTGCAAAGGCTCGCAGCCTCCTCTCCAGGACTCATTTCCTAATGCTGTTTTGCTTGTCAGCTCCACTGGCAGAAAGAAACCCCTGCAATGACAGCCATCTCCAAATTCAGCCTGCCCTTCTTGTTCCTGTGTGCAGAAGCTGCAAGAAGTATTGCAGAGCCAAGAGCAACGACGAAAGAAAGCCACCTGGGCACAGGAATAACTATCCACTAAGGATGGAGTGTAATAGCATAATGCACCTTCCTCTGAGCAATAAAAAATCTGGCAGCTTGCTCCTGTCAATCAGAAGCAGCCAAATTGACCAAGATTAATAAGCTGCAGGGCAAGAACCTGGTTTGAAAGGTGAGGAGTTGAACAGGCTTCTCCAGCAGTAACTCAAGAGCAAAGGCATTTTATTCAGGGCTACCTCACTCCCCAGGAACCTTCCCTTCAGTCTCCTTGTATTCCCACACACACAGGCATGCACAGTGCCACACACGCGTGATCAGTTAATGGATGCACGTTTCTTTAGGAAGAATCAGGATTCCTCCTTGCTAGCTCTGAGCAGAGATCTCTTCAGATACTCAAGAGAGGTATCCTCAAACCATGGTGAAGAGAAGTAAACTCTGAGGGCAGTAGTGAGCTCTGTAACCATACCTTTAAGTCTGCCCTCTTGCATCACCTTTGAAAGGCAGCTAAGAACTCGGTTTGATACTTTAGGATGAGGACAGGGAAGGAAAAAGAGGCCCCAAAGTCTCTACTCTGTTACTTATCGTAATCTCTGCAGCGAACTTGAGATCAGCTTATCCCTTTAGCTATGTATTCCATTGGCTTCCACTCCTTATCTCCTTTAACTACGAAATAGAACTTAAAAGAAACGGGTAAGTTAAAAATAAACAGCTTCTCCCCACTGCCTGATAATTTCCCTTTCTTGCTGCTGCTGAGAAAAAAAATGCTACGTGGGATCTGAGATAAACCCACTCACAGATCATTTCAACTTCATACCTTGTAATGGATAGAAACTGTTACTGAGATTAGGACCTGCCATCCTTGAGACAATTTCATCTGCTCTTTAAGATGCAGCTGCTAGACAGAGGACAGGTCAAAGAGCAGCAGAAGGCATTAAGAATGTCTAACAGGAAGGTTTAAAAGACATCAGCTTCCTACACAGATGACAAAAAACTCACATCCTCTGTGTAATAGAAGACTGTGTGATAGCATCCTTTGCCCCTCTTACATGTTGCTTTGACTTTTGCTCAGGAAAACTACTGCAGAAAGAACAGCCTTTTTCCTTAAACACGCAAGATCTTTATCTGCACCTTTCTGTCACATCCAAAGGAACTAGAGCAATTTAATTTTGAGATTAAAGCATTTTTCCTTCAAAGTCTTGTTCAACCCATTCTTCTTGGAAGTCTCTCGTCTAGAAAACATGAATTCCAAGATGGTCAAGTATGGGACGGGACTTTAAGGAAGGGACTTTTAGCTGGTCTTCTTCTAAAAAGATTTTAAATAGTTATTCAGCTTTTTTTTTAATGGTTTACTGGATCTTTGCAGTGGAAAAAAAAAACCCTAATGGAGTCACAATCTAAACCTCTTTTTGTAGGTTACCTTAGGGGGATCAGAGTCTTAAAAAAGCAGTATGATGGAAGCAAGCAACTCAGACACGGTCAATACAAGAAGAGCGAAGGCTGCTGAATTCCCTTCCTGCAGTTACCTGTATCAGCCCCAGAGGCTACATTCGCTCATTTTTTCCACTGCAACAAACCAGAACTCAGTGGACCTGCACAACTGTAATTTAAAGATAATTTGCCATCAAATTAACCCCTGCCCCACCACTCACTCACTGACTGCTTTCCAGAAATTCCAGAGAAATGCTAGGGATTCAGGTCCTTGCATGTGTGTCCCCAAAACAACTTTTCAGGAGCTCCTCTGAACAGCAAGTGCTTTCTGCAGCATTCAGATTTCAGCTTCCTCCTGCAGCTACAACTGCCCATGCCCCATAAAATTCTCCTTCCCTGGTAACATCAGCAACTTGTGCGTAGAGGCATCCCCTTAGGAACACGGCAGGAGGGCTGGATTCTGATGGAGAGACTGATGTGAAGGGCTCAGCTCTCTGCAGCATCCTACCCAAGCCATGCCAGGTCACTGCACCCAGAGGAACAAGATTATTTCACAGTTTGTGGCTACTTACTTTGCTCCATCCACCAGCTCACCACTACCTTGCAAACTGGATGGACAACCTGGGCTGGTTGGGTCAGTGGCCTCTTGTGAACATGATCTCTGAAACCATTTCCCCCAGAAGCAATTGCCCCTGCCCTGAAATTTTCAGCATTCAAAACAGACCATCGTTTTGCTGCACTAGTCACTCCAAACCAACTTCCTCCTTACTGCACCAGAGCTGTTCCCTCTGACTAATCCTCAACAGGAGCCAACATATTGCACTCTCTCAAGAAAGACTGGACCTCCTGGAAGAGCCTGTCCTGGGGAAACACAGCGATTACACCCAGCAGTCTCCTATCCCCATTGTGCCCAGGAGGACACAGCTACTGCTAGCAGCAAAGCCACAGGGGGAGCTGCACCAGCAATAAAACCTAATGGGCAACATGCAGTACTAGGGCCCATCTATCTGGCAGACATCATTTGCTTCATTGCTTAGTAACTTTTTAACCTGCAGAATCTTTCATCATCTGCAACTGCAGTCTCTGCCTTACTGGAACATAAAATTAGAGAGCACCAGCAATTCACAGCACCCAGCAAAGGAGCTGATGGTGGGTAGATTCCAGGAAGCATGCAAAGATAATGACAGAAAAACAAAAGGAAAAACAGAAGCAAGAACAAATCAATGTCTCTACACCATCTTTTTAATCAGCACAGGAAAGCACAAGAATGAAATCAGTCAGCATCACCAGTACCTCACTAAAGCCTCTCCATGCCCATAAGACAGTCATTACCTACCACGACAGGAGCAGTTGGAACACCACTGATTGAATGATCTCACATCAAGCAAAAGGCAAAAAACCACCCCAACAATGCCCAGGTTAACATGCACTATTTTGCCCCCACCAACTCCCTGCTGCTCACGTGGCTGGGATGTGGGAGGCTTTCCAGGTCAGGACTAGCAAGCCCTCACAGGACAGAAAAGCCAGGGGCTCTTTCCCATCTGTCCCATGCCAGGGGATGGAGCAGCCAGTCTATGGGGCATGTAATGCCAACCTCTCATCACTGCTACTGCACGACATGGCACAGGGACTGAAGGCAGCCAAACATGCCTTCTGTCCTCCCTGCAGAAGTGGTAGAGTGCTTGTCACTGCCTGTGTACCACACACAGAGGGAATTCTGGCAGTCCCACCTCCCAAACCTGGGCAAAGCCCAAAACACCACAAGCAAACACAGCAGTCTATCCCCTCAGCTCAGAGGGTGGAGGCTGTAGGAAGAGACACTAGGGTTTTCCTATTCCAGTAGAAATGTGCATTTCACACTGCAGTCCTCAAACAGGCTTGTTTATTCCAGGTTTAGTGCAAATCTTCCCCTTTTTCTCCCTCCCTAATCTTCACAACAGCTCATAGCCCGAGTGTTTCTCCACATGAATTCAACCAGATAGCAACATTTCTCATTGTAATGAAAAGGCTGCTGACACCTGGACTACAAAGAGGCTATTGCCTCTCCATAATAAAGTGCTGGATAATTGATACCAATTTTACAGTAGTAACTTCTAATTAATATGGAAAATGATTTTTTTTTTCCAAGTGCCATCACACTTCTCACAGAGCAACTTTAAAGTTGCTGATGCAGGCTGGAGTCTTTGTTGAAATTAATCCCCAGAAGCACCACAGACAAAGAACATAACTAAATAATTAGAAGTTAAATAAAAACATACACACACAGCTGCCACATTTCCCAACAGACTCTGTCCAAATCCCAGCTGCATTCGATCTCTTTCTCCCTTTCCTCTTTCACTGTCTGCAGGAGCCAAGTTCAGAGAGAGGCTCCACTAAAGCTGCCAATGCTACACACACATGCTGGAAGCAGCTGCCGTTCACACTGGCTTCCAGGAAAGCACCCATCCAGGACTAGCAGCAGCACAGAGCTTTTGTCTGACCCAACACTACCTTACCTTTGCAGCTATCCTGGAGCTAAATGCAGTGCTGATGCTTTAGCAGCATTCCTCACCCCCACACTGATCAAGCCATGACTATTAATTCCATGTTCATGAATGCTAAGACAAAGAGGAGGAGGATGTTGCTATGATAGTTTCACAACTCAGATTTCCAAGACATGCTGCGTGTGCAGCACATATCTATGGATCCAGAGGATGTGGAGTGGGTCTGACGGGAAAGACAAAGATGTGGGCTGCAGATTCAAGTGTAATCATGCCACATATGTGTAAGACACACAGCATGTTGTCAATCCTGCTCTGGTGCCTCAGATCTGCATACAGCAGCTGCAGCTTGTACTACATGCAGTGAAGGACCCATGGCCCTCTCATGGGCTGAGAGCATGAGGCTGTAAGACAGCCCCCACCATCTGTCATTCCCAGAGTAGAAGGCATCAACTTTTCTGCCCTGAGTACAGGAAAAACTCCTGGAAGAAGGGTATTTTTCCAATAGTAAAAAGTTCAGCCAGACCAAAAGATTACGTGGAAGCAAACAAACATGCATTTCTCCTCTGAGGTATGAAACAGGATGCCACTGACACAGGATGCACCAACACTGCTGGGCAGTAAGACTCTAAGAGGTCACTAGGGGGAAGAACAGCCTGCAGAGGTGGATGCAGCTGCCCACGAGCTCCAGGGTATCAATGGGACATAAGTACCTGCTCCAGTCCTGCTGTGGAGAATCCAAAGCTGATGGAACTCATGGGAGTCTTGTTCAGTGTCTGGAGCTGGACACACAGACAAAGTTGAGCAGCACATAGCAAAGATGAGTGAGCCAGGAAATAGGGACAGGAGATGCCTCACCCTGCTCTCCACTGCTAAGGTTGGTGCAGGGATCCCTGCACACAGCTCCCACCAGGTCTACTCTGACACTTTTTAGTTTGTGTTTGCCAATCTCCTTCTGCTCAGCTCATTGAGCATTAGCCAGGACACCACTTTCAGGAGTTTGGAAGTGAACTGTCTCTGCCCACTAGTTTGTCCTTTGTCCCTGCCAGTCACTTCTCACAGTCCTGCTGTGTTCAGTGAACTGCTCTGTACCCAACTAAACATAAGTCTAACTCTCAATGTCCTAAATCCTTCCTGAGGTCTGCTTTTATACATCTGCACTTGAGTGGTATCGAAATCCAGGCCTCACCACTTCTCTACCTAAGGCAAAAGATTTTGATCGTACATAAAAGATTATCATTATTATTATTTTACTTAGCAACATCAAGGAGGGACACTTCACACCCCCTTTTCTCACCTCAGCATACAGCCAGCCTGCCAGGCTCAGATAATATATAGTAGCTCAGATGTTTGTTCAATGATCTCACAGGGATCTGTGATCTTTAAAGGAACAAGCCTACAAAGGCAACAGTTTCTATCCATGGAGTGTGAGGGTTCGGTTACAGTCTTTCTCCTCTGCCCACAGGTGCCTCTTCTAAAGATAAATAATTTATAAGCTCACTCAGAAAATTACTGTTGTTCTCTGAACTCTGCTAGCAGAAATGGCATCCTATTTTGGGGACAAGACTTACCTGCTTCAGAAATGTTTTAAACCCACAATCCATTAGAAGCCTTAGGTGCTCAACTCTTATTTAATGGTGGTAAAAAAACACACTGATCCAACCAATCTGGAAACCACTCAGCTTTCAGAAATGTCTCAAAGCCAAAACTGTTATCCAGCTTCACCAAGAAGCAACTGTAAATGTACAAAACAGTGCCCATTCCAAGCTCCCATGGGACAGGCATTCCCAAGAATCAACAGCTACTTTAAGAAGCAGTAAGGCTGCAAACAAGGACAAAGGCAAGTAACAAGGGAGACATATGGTCTCTCTATGTGCACAACTTGCAGGGCACTTAATTTGTAAGAGGTACAGACAAGCAGAACAGATTAATGTGGTGATAACCCTGGACATTCCTGCAGCCATCACCAGGACTAGGTAGTGCTGTGCTACAATACCTTCTGAGCTCCAGCTGTCAGGCAGCTGAGAGCCTGCCCACCTTACCAGAAAGCCTATGCCAGGAATGCTTTTGCTGCAGAGTAATTTCAAGAAGTCACGTCTATACACACACACACACAACTCCCACACGTGTTAAATGTGCTTTACTCAACCCATTGAGGTTTGGAGCACACGGAGCAAAAATGCACGTAGCCTCACACTGCTTTTTCTCAAGACCAATCCTCCTTTCCCAGTTTCAAAGATGGTCAGTGGGTTTATACTGATCTGCATACTCCACTTGGCACAAAACCTGGCATTCTCTGTGGGACCCTGAGTGCCCTTTGCCAGACTCCAGGGACAGGCTCTCCAGGGAAAATAAAGGAGGCAAGCTCTGTGCCATTCAAGGGAGGAAAACGGGTTCAGTGGGCTTCTGCCAAGGGAAAAAGCATCCATATACTGCACAATGCTGGCACTTTCAAAACCTAGGCAGGGAAAAAGAAGTCAAAGATCCTGAAACAAAATATCTTTAAAATTATCAGTTAATAAAATAAGCAGTCTCCAGAGCAGACATTTAGATCTGGAAGGGGAAATAACGCCAGAAACCGAATGAGGCCCACTGAGATTGCCTGGTTTTAGAAATTTTGTTGAGAAAGGCAGGCAGCATAAGAAAGGCCAGGATGATGGCAGCAGCATAAAACCATGAGATAGATAGATTTGCTATTTTGGAGTTACAGCCCATTTTGGAGTTGTGAACCCTTATCTCCAGCTGGTGGCATTTATGAAAACATTTCTCACTGCTAGGTACGTAAGAGCACTTGCAATTCTGCCAAGGCTTGAAATGCACTGCAGATAGCTATGGACTGGACCGTTAATTTTTTTATTTCTCCTTTGTGCTTACAATTAACTTAAGTGCTGAAATGTGATGGGCTATTCCAGGAGAAGCTTTTTATCTACCAGCTGCATTCTCACAGAGCAGTAAATCAACTGCTGTCATCAAAACATCACACAAGAGGACAAGAGCATCCTTATGCTCACTGTTATTATTCATGTTGCCCGTTCAGCCTAAGTGGCTAACCAGCATTCAGCAAATGAATGCTGTGATTTGTGTGCAACCTTTGGTGCAATTCTCTATTTACAGAAGACCTTGTCCTCCTGAACACAGAGGAAAAAAATAGTCAGCAGCAGCTCTTCAGCACCATTTAACTGACCAAAGCAAGGCCAGTAACCTTAGTTTTCAAGACAAGATAAAAGAGTTTTAAGTTGTGAACTGCTGCTCCAGCTAAACTGAGAAGCCAAGACAAACAAAGTTATTACAGAAATCAAAAACAGATATAAGAACCTTAAAAATGGTTGCTGCAGATTTTAAGAAAAGGTTTGAAAGAAAATCTTTCTAGGACCAGTAGCCAGAAAGCATCCTGGCAAATGCTGGAACTCAAATACACAACTTTCAGTTGAGATTGCCTTGATGAAATGACAACAGGATACCTGATGTACACCAGAGGAAACTCATTCCCAGTAAAGAAATTCAAATTTGCCCAGAAGACAGTTAGCTCAGGAATAAGGCTGTTTAGAGAATAGATTAAGGCAGGATATGCAACAAAGTCCTTTCTGCTCAATCAAATCCAGACAGAAGCAAGTGCACTGCTCCAGTTCGAGGAAACCAAAACCTAATTGTGCCCATGGAAGAAACAATGGGGAGGCTTATTCTGGTTATGGTCTAATCAAACACCTACAGTCACATGGGGCTTCGGGAACTATGTCAGGTTCACAGTAATCAGTAGAGGATCCAAGAGAGCTTGTGCCCCTCACACAGCCACCATGGACTTCTATGGGATATAATGATTGCAAAGTAACTTAGAAACAAAACCATATCAAAACTCACCAGGACTCTGACTTGAAGATCAAGACAAGTGAAAGGAGAACACAGACAGTCCAAAAAGCCAGGGAGCTTGCCATGCATTTTGATTTTCTTTTTTGATCTTTTATAGCAACTAGCAAGCAAATGGCCTTTATGAATGTACAGCCCTGGGTCTGATGCTTGCTGAGAAAAAGTGGATGCTAATCTAGCTCATGACTTTTTTTTTTTTAATGATCAGAAATATTTTTAAACTTGGTTTGCACAGCATGAATAAATTTAATTAAAGGAAGCAGCAAAACTAAATACCAATATGCTAAAAAACTGGCCATAAACCAAGTGGATGCTTGTATTTAAAGTCAAAATCAATATAGGACATGCTAGAGAAAACGAGCTAGGACTGGGGAAGGAAGGTATATATTTGGAGGGGCAGATGTTAGAAAGATCAGTTCCCTAGCTGCTACTTACATTTCAGCAATTAGTGGAAGTGATAAAAGGCAGTCATTCAGTGGCCTGAGGAGATGCAATGAAGCCAAGAAAGAGAAAACACTAAGCTCACCTGCCTAACTGACTACATGTGGAAAATGAACTGAAGTCTGTTCTCAGGGAAAATAAAAACTTTCGAATACAAGCAAGAAGTCTGGATAGCCAAGAGACCCATTGAGCAAATAGCTGCTTGATTCTTTGCACTATTTTGCAGTTCTGCAGTATATTTTATGAACTAAGGTCACTGGAATCAATACACAAGATTTGAAACATGGGTTATTAAAGACTTACACAGTGACAACACAGTTCTCCTCCTTTATTTTGGTGTTCTCTCTAATAATTTGTCTTTATGACTACTGTTGAGTCTTGAGCCAACATTTCCAGGCTTATCACTGACTCCAGGAGTCCTTTCCTGCATGACAATATCTGGCATACTTTTCTACAGTTTAACGATTCTGAGAGACTTTAAAATTCAGTCTGCAAAAATGCCTTCTAAAGATAGAGCCCAAAAGAAATAGAAGATCTATAGTCAACTGGTTAGCTACAAATAGCTGTAGCTACAAATAGCTAGAAAGACTGTAGTAGCAGTATGTTATGGAAGCAAGCTAATCAGGAAAGGTGGGCAGTGCTTGGAAGTTTGTGTGACTCAACCTATATAAAAGTTCTAGCTCTTAAGGCTTTTGCAAATCTGGAGTTGGAACAGACAGCTATAAGCTGTCTGGATGATCCTTACAGACAGAAAAATGCTGTAGTGAAAAGAAAACTTCAGCTGCAAAATGTCTGGTTCTAAGGCTGCAGTTCCACAAGTGGTTTAAGTCAATCTAAGGGCAGATCACCTAGCCTGCAATCCAGAGTCTGGAGTTCTTCCTTCAAAGGCATTCACTGCAGAAATAAGACATTCTACTGTGCAAGTCAGAAGTCTCTTCGTCCTAAACACAAGCACCAAGGGTGTTGGGGACCAGGCCGTACTGACATCAGGAGGGACTGAGAAAGTAAAGGAGTAGAGACGGCTAAGATACTGGGAATGCAGCTGTGCATGTCAGGTTTACAAGAATTACAGCAGTTATGAAATTCCTACCAAGACAATGGGATCAAACCAAATCTGTCCCAACTAAGTGACTCCTCACAAACCCCAGACACACTTTGGGATCTTAGACTAATCTGCATTGCACAGCTGGAGGAAAAGGAATGGACAAAGTCTGTGATAAGGGCAGAAATAAGGAAACCAGATAATTTCTGATATGCTGAAGGATATCAGCTTGTTAACATTTTAATTTGTTGAATTATTCCCTTTTGTGCTGCTGGAATGTGTCATTCTTTTGAAACTCCATCTGGGCAATGCCCAGAACTGAAACAGAATGACACCATTAATGCTTGGAAGCATCCATGGCCAACACAGAAAACGTTCTCTGCCTGCAAAACCAGAACTGCTTAAACTTGACTGCTAAGTTAATTTAAAAGGAACATTTAAATGGCTATTGGGACAGATGGAAATGTAAAAGCTACTATCCAAGATAATCACTAGCAAGAGCAGGCCTGATGAGATGCTGAACATTGTAGGCTGAGACACTTTTTGACTGAAATGGAGATGTGCTGGAAAGTTGGGCAGCAGACAATCAACAAGGTGAAGCTGAGTGGGAGCAGACTTGGGCATGGACCACACACAGAAAACAGCTCTGATATTTTTGAGAAATCAAATTGTCTGCTGCTTATTACTGTCCTTCTCAGAGAAAAACATTCATGTGCAATCTCTAGAATAAACACAGAGGCACCAAAGGTTGCTGACACTCATTTGTTTTGAGTCCTTTCTCCTTATACGTGACAGAAACTGTCAGAGTCCAAGATAATAGCTATGCCTCTGAAGAAGAATTCCTGGCATGGTTAAATGGCATCTTGCAATCAAAACATATCCGGAGAACAAAAAGGCCTTGTATGCCCTGGAATACACTGTTTATCCCATAAACATTTCTTCCACTTAAGTCCTTAAAATATCAGACCTACCAGCTCTTCAGCCCAGCACTCTCACGATTCATATGCTCCCAACAACAACCCCAAACACTACAGGAGACAAATCTCTTCAGAATGAGTGGCTGAGATACACTGAAAAGAGGCATTTTCCCTCTATGACAGCGAGCTTTTATCTCCACAGACATTCAGATGCTGGATGGGCAGGAAGGACGTGACAGAAAGGTGAGGTTTATTGCTGACTGGCCAGAGAAGATCACCGTGTTGGCTGTATACCCACCGCTGACAATCAAGGAAAAGGTGACATGTGCTGGCACCTGTTCTCTCCAAAGGATGAGGAGAACACAACCTATGCTTCCTTTCCAAAGCAGCTTCAGCTGTTGACTCCTCAAGTTGAGCTGATCAGCAAGGTGAGCAGCAAGCTAGAGAACTACTTGTCCCTCTGAATCAAAAACATGTACCTTTTCCTGTCACAGCTCTAAACAGAACCTGCTGGCTATACAGATGGGATATACTGAAGACTTAAGCAAAGATGACGCCACTGTCCTGGGGATATGGAGCTGATCACCAATGCTTCTCCTTTCTCTAGATACTTCTCTTTTGCCATATTCCATGGATCAGTACCTGCAGGATCTGTGATGGAAATATTTCCACTGTAATTTCTGCAATGCTTGGAGGACACCAGTGTTCTACAGCCTAAAAATCCCTGTGTGAGGATTTAATGCTCCCAAGTGCCTCTTGGACATCAAACATTTTCAAAACTATTAGCTCTGATGGGTTTTTGAATAAGGCTCAGGGAAGCCTTGCTCAGTACTTCTTATGAGAAAAAGGTAGCTCTGATCTGGTAGAATTAAAATTACTGAGGAGGAAGAGAAGGAGGAAGAAAGTCCACACAGCCCACATTGCCTGCAAGCAAGGAAATGAGATTTGATTTACTCTGTGATCTTGAGGTATATTCCATTTCAGCTTGAATTTCCACTGCATAAATTCAGCTTGGCTGAGCAATGTCCCTGCTAGAGACTGGCCAAAGCAACATAAGATGATCCGCAAATGATCTTTGAAGCTAAAGGTTCAAAGCCTTGGTGAGGTGGGGTTTTTTAGCATATTTTTGCATGTGCAACCCATAAACCCGTGTCTTCCCAGAAGTTTGAGGAAGACAATATAAAGAAAGCAATTAGATACAGTGCATACACAATTCTTTATTGTTGCCAATTAATCAATTTGTTTATTTAGTTCACTGGTTTAATTTCCTCTTCCTACACCACAGAGAGCAACACTGGGTCTGTTTTCTATGAGTCAAAGGGATTAGATGACAAGCTGAAGTCACTCACTAAAAGGACTTGAGGGCTTCGGTTCAGGGATTAACAACTCAGCAGCTTTTTCTCCAGATTTTAAAACCTTTAATTTGTACTGCATCAGCTGGTAGTTTTATTTGCACAACTATTTTTGTTTAAATGGGAATCAAACCCTGCTCTTCCCAAAATGCTGCTGCATTGCCCTCTTGGTGTTATTCTCACATCTGAATTTTTGACTATACGTACAGAGGATTTCATGCTTGCTTAGAAAATTTCTTAAGAAACTGCACCTTATACTAATACATAAGTTCAAGTTCTGCTTGGCTTTTCCTGACTAACCAGGCATTTCAGCTGAGCAGTCCCCTCAGGAATTCAACGCCACTAGAAGGCAGCTTGGGTGGAAGCTTTGGACCAGGTCTCTCTGTGTCTTCAACTCGGTTTCATATTTCAGAGAAGCTCTACAAAATGTTTGCCTGCATTTGACCACATAACAACACACCTTTAAGGCAGGATAAACTAGAGGGATCCATCCTCACCCTGGGCTAACAGAATAAATTGGTACCACACTTACCCTGCTGAGAAAGCCCGTGGCAGAAGCTGAAGGGGACCACATTTTAAATTACTCTGTAGCGACTCTGATCTTACAGTTCTAAGAATCATTTGCTAAAGGGAGTTTCAGTGAAGTTGTGCTATAATTTAACCCCAACACTTCTTGAACTGAATAAATAAAACACAGAAGCAAGTCTGCAGGTTGAAAAATTCAGGTACTTTAAAGGTCTGGGGTTTGTTGTAGCCTGAACTGGCCTGACTCAACTAAATTTCTTCCATATGCCCTTTTAAGGCCTGACTTGTGACTGCGCCTAGAGCTTTTGTTTGGTGCATTTTCACAAATTGCAATAAGTAGAGCTGTTCACTTTGTTTACTGCTTCTAGACAACAACTGCCATCTACAATCAACTCAGAGAGGACAGCAGGGCAGGGCTGGCAGCAGCCACAGGATGCAGCATAGCAGCAAGTGATGGTTGTGCATTAGGAGAGGCGCCATCATTTTTCCTTCTCAACTCTCTAAAACATGTAAAGGGCACTAATTAACAGGCTAGCCAAGGCACACAAAGGCTACAAAAAGAGATGTCCCTAGCGTCCTGTTAAGGCCCGATCCTAAGATGACTACCAAGGCTTTAGGAACCTACTGAACTCTCCTCGTCACAAGTCTCCAAAACTGGTATCAGAAAGAATTCAAACATCACAAGAACTGCAGAATCGAGAAAAGAAAAAGAAAAAAAGAAATAGTGACCTACTTTATATTTTGTTATCACATGCTGAAAGAGACAGAATCATAAAATGCCAGAGAAGCACATGTAAAGGAATCCTCTCAAATGCGTGCACTGTCAGCAGTGAGATGACACTCAGCCACCCACAGAAAAAACAAGGGCAGGGAAAAATCTCCAGTCAAATACTGTGCCAGAACAACAGCTCAGTACCCAGAGAGAAGGGAATGTACAGTAGGAGCTATAGAGAACATAAGAAGCCTGAGATCTGAAATGCTCCTCACCCTTATCCTAGCAGGCTTATTAGAACCTCTGCCAGGGAGGGACACTGAGCATCAGAACAATCCAATCGCCTTTTCCAAGAGCGAGTGACAGAGGGCATGTGTCTTAAAACATTTTGTAGCTATTTCCCCAGCATCTGTTCTTGACTCAGTTACAAGCAGCAGGGCAGAAGAACGTGCAGCAGTCTGTAAGCACACAGGTGCAAGGCTGTAAGGTGACTGGAGAGGGTTAACAGCCCAGAGTCTGGATTGACCTCTTTGATGACAATGCTGTTAAGCATTGGAAAGTAAGGGGCTTGGGGAGACTGTAGGCAGGTGATTTCCACCCTCCATCCCCCAGGTCTCTACAGATGAATACCATAAAAATAAAAACTACTTATTCCCCGGATTTGACTTGGCAGATTTTTACATCATTCTTTTTTAAAACAAAGATCAGAATCAAGCCAACTGGCCATTTTTCTTCAAGCATCTTAACCTGACCTTTTCCAAACTCATCACAGAAAAAGGTCTTCCTGACATACCTAAGCTGAAGTCACACTGAGTTATGATCTCGTATGAAAAACACGGCAGTGTCAATCCCCATCTCAAAACAAAACCTCCATCTTCAAGTCATGCCTCACTCAACTGAAGGGTTTCTGGATGATGATGAGGAACCAGGCTATACCTTAAGCTAATAATACAGCGGACAAGACCACACATTAACAACTAACTTCTTGAGCAATTAGGACAGGAGTGGTCAGTGACGAATTTCTTTATGCTAAAACATTTGGTATGACATTAACTGCCCAGCCCCAGTACCGCTTAGTCCTAGTTCTGATGCATCAACAAACTAAATAGCAACAGAAGCACTTTAGGACTCAAGCAGTCCAGGAATATTATCCCTCTGGGCACTACTAAGGGTGGAAAGCTCAGCAAAACCTGCATGATATGGAAAACTGTCATCAGCCAGAGAAATTAAGTTCAAATCACGTTACTATTCTCCCCTGCAAAAAGTGTGTCACACTCAGGTATCTGCAAAGAGGCCGAGATGAAGTATTACAGCAGCTTTCTTTTTATTCTTCTGAGAAGGGGAGTTTAGCCCAGCAACAGACCTAAGTTTCCTTTCTATGCCTATAAAGTGACTTGTAGGTGGTACTGTAATTAAATAGGTTCATCCCTTAAAATAGAAAGGCACATCTTTCCAGCTGAGGTGAGAACTAAGACTCTGTAGCGAGATGCTTCCATCAAGTCACTAGCTTTCAGGAACATTAACGACAGGGTAGAAAACTCCCAGCAAAGCAGCCTAGATGCAAAAAATTTAAACCAGACAATCAGAAAGTCTAAGTTCCAGCATGCCTACCTCAGCTCCCTAACAAATCCACATTTCTGTTTTCATCAGCAGGAAGATTGTCCCTGTTCTAGTGTTTCAAGATGTTCAACAAAGAGACCACTTACTGCAAACAAAACACAGCCGTAAGAACTCTACGCTGCAGTTCACAACTACCTTTTTTAAGAAATGAAAGGGACAAAAACACCTGCAGATACAGTCACATGAAGCTCCATCTAGATCCATGTTCTGTGTTATAAGTTGTTATATAAAATGACAGATAAACCTTGGGGTGACAGGGACAGCTAATGTTTCTTGCAAGCTGGACAGATGCCTGACTACAGCAAACCACCAACATGACATAGCTGAGCAGAGGCTGGTACCTAGATTTGGGGAGGGGTATATTTCTAGTGCAGAAGAGAACTGGAAAGGGAGACGCAGTCCTTAATTAGCCAGCTAAGCACACTCTTCCTTTAAACACTTGGAAAGAGAACTGCTGGCAGAATGAGAGACATCTCAGGACTCTGTGTGACCTCCAGACTCACATAAGGATGGACTCGTCCTGGGTTTGGAACATTCATTGTCACTGAACTAGGAGAAGGCTGCAAAGTACAATGCATTACCTAAGTGAAAAGACTGGTGCCTTACTTGCAGGAAGAGCAATAGTTTGGTTCACAATATGCTGAAGAAATATAACCAGAGGGGAGTTGTGAGCAGTGCCCAGATTCTCATAGTATTCCCACAGTACTGTTATTTCCAGCTTTCCATTGTGTTAAACATGCTCAGGGGGCTCCAGGGCAGCTCAGTTGGCTCTGAAAAAGGTATTGCAGACCTTCCGAAAGCCAAAGCACCCCTAGAAGAGTTAGCTAGTCATGTCATGTCAGCTCCCTGACACTAAATCTCATTGCTATAGTGATGCCTTGTCTGTCCCTGCAAGTAGCTGTCACTGTCTCAGAGACAGAAGCTCATTCATGCCATCACAAGTGGGAGAAGCACTCAGAAGAACTTCTACAGCTTTCACAGAGGACCCAAACCCAACATTTTCTGAGTAGTCAGGAAGCCCTAGAGTATGATTTCAACAGCATCCTCTGTGTGTTTTTACATCCAACTCAAAAACAAATGCAGTCTGCTGAACTGCAGCTGCTGAGGGAAATACACTTGGGAAACCACGATAGGGTTTGTGCACAAATAAGCCTTCAGCACAACATTTCATTAGCGGGGTTCTACACAGAGTGACAATTAGTGGCAAAGTTTCCAACTCAGAGGCTAAAGCACATGGCAGGAGCCACTGGAAACAATGTTATTAGGTGACAGTCTGCAAATTATCGCCTTCTCCAATTGTTGAGATTATAACAGCATATTTTCCATACTTATCCATCTTACTGCAAGAGGTCATTGTAGCTATGACCTCTTTTCATGGAAGAGAAAAGCTTGCTAGTTTAAACTAACATTGATACAACTGCGACACACCAGTTAACATTGATACAAGTGATGCTTGCTGGGTCGTATCAGCTTATTCCAGAAATCCTATCTACTGTCAGACAATGCTCCACAACAATTTAGCAGTTTCTTGTCTGGGAGGCCAGAATACACTTTTCCTCTTAGAAATTCTTGCTGTGAAGCAGTTATTAGTGGAGAACGTAAATCCACAGATCAGAAGAAGTGAAAGAGGAACTCCTCCGAACAGGTGCTCAGGTGAAAGCAAACACAGGGCTATGAATTAATCCTTCTGCAGGCCTACACCCCTGCTGGCTATGAGGCAGATGCTGCTGCTCAAACAGCATGTGCTGCCAGCAATACTTAGCTCCCCAGGAGCTTATTTGTGCCTTAACTGAGCCATGGGGGAATCCAAGGGCCCTCTAAGGCAGTAGAATTGATTTATAGCCTCTGGCACTTGGCTGATGAACCACCTTTCCCAGTTCCATCCCTCTGGACATCCATTCTCCCAGCTTGCTGTCTTTTGAGTGGCACATCTTGGTTCCCTGAGCAATCCCACTGCCTGCCTCAGACCTACCATGAAGCCAGGAAGAGTGATACACATCAGGGATGCCATCCTCTCCGCTATTAAAAGGTTTGCCTTTGAGGTCCTTACAGTGAACAATAAATTTCTACGTATTGTCTTAACATCCAAATGTCAAGTGTCAGAGAGCAAAAAAAACTGATCTTCCAGCTGACTGGAAGCTCTGTTCAGATGTGGAGCTCCGTTCAGATGTGGCACCTTTTGGCTCAGCAGCATTTACTCTCCTGCTCTGAGAGGGATGGAGACCACAAAGCTCCATTTGTTTCCCACTTTGAAAGCAGAGCGATGACCCAATTTGTCACTTTTGGGAAACAGCTGCAGCTTCAGCTAGAGAATCCAGAAAAGGACGGCAGAAAAACATCATCTGTAACAGCAGGATACTACCAGAGAGAAGGAAGAGTAGCAGTCCCTAAAGGTGAGAGTTTTAACCTAAAGAAGCCCCAGAATGAGCAGGGCTGGCAGTCACTGCAGTCTGTCCCCTTTTGTGAGGAAAATGTGACTCCAGGAGTGGTTGCTCACAGCCGCACTGCTGTCTGTAGCTGGCATAGCAGGCTGCAGCCTGTCTGCTTTTAGGACTCCCGAGCAGAGGGACAACTGAGTGTAAGGAAGCTTGGGGTGGAGCTCGGGACTAGAGCAACAAATCATAGTGCTATAAATCCAGCTTTACAGAGGATGACCAAAGAAGTTTGCACGGTATCTATATGTATTATGGCAACAGCCAACACCTATTGTTCCTGTTTCACAAGGGATTAAAAAGCCTTCTCAACCTGAAGTTTTACAAAATGCAAATTGAACTGTGCATTCACACAAGCCAGACGCTGACAGCTTCTGCTTTAATCACAGATGTGCAGAGTTGTAATTTAATCTTTATAAATGCAGACTGTTTTGATCATTCTGCTGCAATCCTCTGTGGAGCTTTCCCTGCCCTATACAGGCACTTAACAATGATGGGAATCCGTAACATCGCTCTGTGCTTCCACAGCAGCCTTCCCTGGCAGACCACACAGCACTTCAAACGCTGCCTGGCTCCCCAAGGGCTCCGCACTGGCTTTCCTCACTCAGGAGGACACAGGGCTCAAGGTTTGCTCAAAGCAGCACAGCAACAGCAGGAAGGAGTTCAGACCCCACCCGGCAGCCCCTTCCTCTAGCTATCCACAGCCCCTTTTCTAGGTTTAAAAGCAATAAAAAGCAAATACGTGCAAAAGAAGCACATACAAAGCAAATCTGCCAGGCTTCTGTAAAGTGTTTTGTGAAGCAAACTCACTGGTGAAGAGGACAAGCACTGGAACTAGAGCAACATCAGCCTGTCTCCACAATGTGGACTGGGAGCTTATTACAAAGTTAAACCTATGGTTCTTGCTCAGTACACTCCCAGCTGTGAATCAGGTTGGGCTCGTAACTCACATCACTGAGTGTAGCTTCTGTAGCCTCAGCACAGAAACTTATCTAGCTCCAGGAGACTTTACTCAGTGGCAGCCAGAAGTGAGTAGCAGCTCCCCAAGACAGCTCTTCCAAGCTAAGTCCCCAACATTTAATGGTCACCTGTACTACTGCAGTCTTTGGCCCTGATCAGTGGTAGTGGCAAAGCCAGGCAAGGATGTGAAAACAGCCATAAGAACTGAAGGCAAGCCTTGCTTTGAAGTTTAATGAACTTACTTTGTTACTGGTTTGTACTTCAAGGCAGTCCCTTATGTGCCAAGAGGGCAGCTCACAAAAGTGGTGGAAAGCAAGACATGCTTCAGCATCTGCAGTGCACAAAGGGTGTAAAGACTGCTCTGCTCCAGGGGCAGACAAGGTGTTTGGGGGTCATGCTGCCTCTGAGGCACAGAGCAGCTAAAAGTGCCACCAACAGTAAGAGAGGCAGGATGCTGGGGCACCTTTGTGTTGAGCCTGAAGGAAGGGAATGGAAGGCTTTCTCTCCCATTTCTTACTGGAATGGGGATGCATCTCTCCAGTAGCAGCTGTTTTAAAAATCAAAGTCCTTCTTTTGTCTCTCTAACGGCCTACCACAGTTGTCCCCTCTCCTCCACTGACGCACAGTTTACTGCATTCTGCATGTTAATAAAAGGCACTACACAGCACAATGTCACTGCTCCAAAGCTCACCTCCAGCTTCAAATCTCCTTGCTGCAAAGCTGATCAGACCTTGGAGCCTGTTCAGACTCATTCAGTCTGGCACACTGCATAAAACAGTCTGAGATGTTAGTAAATGGCAGGGATATTTCTCTGATAAACCAAAAAAACAAAAAGGAAAAAAAAAAGGAAGATAGCTAAACCAGAGAAAACTCCCATCAGCTAAGCTAACCAGCAATTTGCCAATTCCAGAAGACTTTTTATATAGATCCTTTCCAATTTCACCCAGTGCAGCTTTGCTCTTTCTATTTAAACGATAAAATCTGTTTCAAGCCATTAGTCATGAGTAGGTGTCTGTAATGAGACCATGAAAGCCAACATCCCTGCCTCATTTGCAAAGACATGATGACTTTAAATTAAGGCCTTGCCTTGGTGATCCCTCCTTAGCTGGGGTTTCATGTTCCCACTACTGTGTGCAACACAACGCTGGCAGGCTTGAGACTTTCTACCCCAAAGCTCACTGCATTTCAGAAGTGAAGCACCATTATAAAGTATTTCTCAAGCCCTCATGACTCGTTATATTAATGTAAGAGATTAGGGGGATTTACTGTGGTAGTACCTAGCACTGACAGTACTCGGCATTTAAAAAATATCAAATGCAGACATTGCCAAGAGGCTTTTTAACACACTGCCAGCAGTGCTAAAAAAAGACAAAGCATTTGGTATCTGCCAGTGGTTTTGCTACTAGTTATGGAAACCAGAACAAGCTGAATAAACCCTGACATCAATGGCTTGGAATTAAAACACTTTAGGGCACCTAAAACCAGCTACACCCTTTTGTGTCTTTCTGTGGAAGTCGCTTGTGGAACCTCCTTGAGCAGTACTGCAGGTTAGTCCCTCAGAGCCTTACCAGGTAACAGAAGCCCATGTGGATTGGGTTGGCAAGGAGGAGCACTCAACAGCTGAGCTATGACCTCAGTGAAAGGGAAATGGCTTTGTGAGATGGCCTGACCAAACTGGATTGCAGCTACTGGCGGTGCTGGGTTAGTGGTTGGACGAGATGATCTTAAAGGTCTTTTCCAACCTAAAACAATGCTATGATTCTACCTCGGTTACAAAGGTACTACAGTATGAAACAACCCAAGTATTACACTCATTTGTCACAATTTCAGAAGCAATAGAGTTGTCCTGTTTTTCCATCACAATCTGTTCTGGCTCCCAGCACTTCCCATCTGCAATTATCAGACATAAAACAGGTGCTCCCAGCAGTCTCTCACACTGAACTTTACCTCCATTTTGGAGGTGGCATAATGTCCCCAGTGTGGCTGAGAAGGGGGCTTCTATTAAAAAAAGCACAGAGATGTTCCTGACTAACAAGCATTATCAGTCCTGCATGTCTCCCATCTCAATTTTAAGACCCTTAGAGAGGAAATCGTGGAGAGAAAAGGTGCCAAAGAGAAAACAAGACTTTAGTGAGCAATTTTCTAACTGGCACAGGACTTGATTGGCATGCAAGGCACCACAACACATTCCTGCTCAGAGAAGATCCAACCAAAACGACTAAATTCCTCTCACTTTAGCCTCTCTTTAAAGCTGTACTACATTGCTATCAGGCAGAGAGCTGCCTCCCTACCAACAGCTGCTCTTTCACATCCAGAAAAGGCAGAAGTGAGACCCCACCTAGACCGTTCATGCTGTGTTTTCATCCTTTCTGTTTGTCTGCATTTGCTCTTCCAGAGCAACTCTCGTGTTGCCGTTTCCTCACTGCCTTGACCCTGTTCTCTGCAACTGCTTATGCTAGAAAATATTTTGGGAGCTTCTCAGATCAGATATGGCACCAAGAAAGTCTACTGCCTCCAACATATTAAGTACAAGGCAGTCCAATCATCTGGAAAGCACAGATAAGCTTATGAATTCATTTCATAAAAGGCTATTTTGCCCTTTGACTCAAGAATGTACCAAAACCTCTTTGAAGACATGGGAATAATCACTTGCATGGAAGAGCTAAAATTATACTGGCAGTTAACGACCAATCTCCTCTTTCTGACTGTGCAGCATCTTTCAATCTCTTGAAGGATGTGCAGGGAGGAGCCAAATGTGTTGAGAGAGAGAATACCACAAAACAACAAATTAACACTGAAGTCAGGTTTAACAAATTAGCAAGTGAGGAAAGATGCCAATAACTGGCTAAGACATTCCCTGCTTCATAGTGAGGAACTACAGCAAGGTCAAAACAGCTAATGACTAGGACGGATTCTGAGCTTGCCTTGGCAAGGAAATGCTTTGCAGAAAGGCACTGAGGATCCCATGGTGTTTATAGACTGAAATGGCTCATCGTTTGCTTGCCCCTGGGAATCTCCCACTCTTTGCTGGAGAGAATATGGGATGGAAAAGGTCTCTTCCCAGTATTTCTGATCAGAACATTGGATAAACCCCTTAACAGTGGATAAACCCCACAACAGTCAGCAAAGCAGTACCATGAAGTCTTACAAGTACACCTGCCTAGACCAGAAACCTCTATATTCAGACTATGGTTCCTGGAAATCTCCAGGGCTGAGAACATACAGTGGCATTAACAGTCTATGCTTAAAACAATCCCATGCCCAACATTTTCAAATTCCCCCAGCATGTAATATTGTTAAAATTAATGCTTGTAAATAAAAAAGGAGAAAGCGCTGAAATGACAGACTTAGAATAGTAATAAATGGACATTAGTGATTAACAAGGTAATAAAAGCTCCAATAGGATTAGGAAAAGAAGAAGATAGAGCAAAATCTCTTTGAGCTGATTACTTAGCTACTTTTAAGGATATTAAAATATAAGAAGAAATAAATAAAAAAAATAATCTAACACACAAACAGGGTGTCACAACTTAGCTTCCAGTAAATTTGAAACAAATCAGAGCAGCTGGAAATTCCCCTTCAGACAAAGCTATGTCAAAGCTATGCCTGCGTGATTAACAGCAGATTCTCAGATACCACAGAGGAGTGTAAGGAGGCATATGAGAATCTGGTCAAAGACTGGTGTCTGAGAAGGAAATTTTCATTAAAAGAAAAGTTGAATCCTTGAAACTGTAAAAACAAATGTTTACAGTAAAGAAATACCACTCTCCTGAAACTACTGGAATAACTCAAAGGAGAAAATGACCGGTCCCAAATGTAGTATCTATGTGGACACACAAATGTCAGCATTAAATATTTCAATGTGCTACACTTCAAAAGACAGGGCTATAAAGGATGGTGGATGCCGTGTAGAAAATATTTAAGGAGAGAAGAAATAGGTAATTAAGTGAACACACAAGTTAAAACAAAAGATACAGCTGGAAGGAAAAACAAAAAAGGGAAGAGACTGCAGCAGGCAAAAGGCAAGCTTGATCCCTCCCCTTCCCACTCACATGCTGAACAGCTCACACAATGAAAGCAGCAAATTCTGTTAGCCCACAAAAGCCAGACCCTGGGCTTGATCTGGGCCAACTACCAGTACCTCTCATGTACTTACAGCTACTGACAGAGGGGAAACCACAGTCCAACACACAGACCTGAGCTCACTGGCGCAACGGAAAGTGGAGGCAAGAAGTCTCCATCCCTCTCCTCCTTGTGCAGCAAATTGCAGAGTGCTGATTAAACACCCTGAGACCATACACTCCCTCACCACAGTGACATCTCCCTTATTTCTCTGCAGTTCATCTGGGGCTATTATTGCTTTATTTTGTTTGATGTTCTCCCTATGTTGAGAGAAAGCATGAAGGGAGAAAAGAAAAAAGAGAAATCTGTCTGTCTTTCAACTTCCTAATCATCTTCCTCAAAATGCTTCATGCATCAGCACTGATTTCATTATCTGCCTGCTGCTAGGGATTTTATTTAACGAATAACACACAAGGAAGAAAGGATTTAACCTGACCTCCCTGAACTGCTGGGGGAAGAATACTACACAGAGCTGACAGTGAAAAGCTCATTTCCTTTCTCAGACTAACTCAAAGACTATGCAAAATTCCCCTCTATCCAAGCCTCCAGTTTTAAATTGGGCTATCAAAGCTTTTCTTTTTCGGAGGCCTGGGTTGATGTAATCAGTGTATCATCAATGAATGAGGATTGATAACATGAACCATCACAAAGCATAGCTGCGGATACAGTGACTCTCAGAGGCAGAATAATAAGGAAAATCGAGTAAATTAAAACCAATGTTCCTCTATCCAACTCTACCAAGAAGAGAATAAAAAGCAGTAGAGGCCACCTTTTTTCCCCCCACTGCATCAGTACAGCATTCATCCCAAGTCTTTGGGGTGTTACATATTACAGATCAAGTACGTTAATAAATGAAAAGGTTAGTGGGAAACACGAAAGGGTATAATCAAGAAATAGTAAAAATATCCTGGACAGAAAGAGAAATGAATTGCAGAGCAGGATACAGTCAGGACCTTATAGCAAGCACAAGTATGGAATCCCATCCAGTGGAAGGGATAACCCAAGGTAATTTAGGTTACCTAGGACAGACCCAAGGTCCGTCCCAGACTGCATAAACAATTTCTTCTCCAGAAGGTCCAGAGCTGTTGATGCAGCTGTGTCTAGGATGATTCCCCAAGCTCGCATGGCAGCTCTGCATTTTGTCCACCACATGCTCCTGCAGAGTCATTTATCTCTCCAAGACTGATTAATGTATAATTCCAATATTTTATTTTGGGAAATAGGCCATCTCTTCCATTCCTGAGACCACTCACAGTAGCCTATTTTCAAAAAGCCACATTTACAAATTTATGCAGTACAAGCAGAACATGAAGCAAGCAAACCAGGCCAAATTAAGGAAGGGAAACCTAACCCAATCACCCTCTTTATTAAAAACCTCTGCTTTTTAAAATCTAACCCAACTGAATTCAATTACACCCTAGAAAATTTCTACCAGCTGTTGCCAGAGTTCTGGGTCCCCAATATCACCAAAAGACAAAAATCAAACTGTGCTCAAGAGTTCTCTAATAACTAAGTTTGCTGCCAGAAACTTCTTGTCCCACTCTGAATGCCAGCACCCTCAGTCTCCAAACACACTTGCTGACAATGCTGCATATTTTCCTTGATCATACCTGTCTTTCTACATTTGCAGGACCAAAATCTCTGTATGTGACAGTAAAATTGGCTACAGCAATTCTTGCTTTTCTTTCTCTCACACGCATCTGAACAAGGAACACAAGAGTCCCACTTGCATCTCTCTTACTGCTGCCACATCATCAGTCCCAGTGAGCACAAGGTACTCCTGAACACCCATATTCCAGAGGCCAACATGACAAAAGGCCATGGCATGCGTGGCTTACCTGATCCTCAGAGAGCTGTGATATGTGATTCACTGCAGCATAAGACTCTATCTTCGGGTTGAAGTGATTGATGATGGCTCTGA
This sequence comes from Corvus cornix cornix, assembly GCF_000738735.6. Taxonomy (NCBI): domain Eukaryota; kingdom Metazoa; phylum Chordata; class Aves; order Passeriformes; family Corvidae; genus Corvus; species Corvus cornix. Next base: position 13,644,943 of record NC_046336.1, read on the forward strand.
AACAAAGGAGGGAAATTTTCAGAGGTCTCAGGAACAAATTACAGATGCAGCAGAAATTCCGTGCCAGTCTGAGCAGGTACACATGGAGGCAGTCCTGCAAGAAAGTCCTCCCTCACCACACGGTACTGTTTGCTTTGCCGAAGGCATGCTCCCTGCTGAGGCCAATGCAGATTCTGACATGAGCTTGCTGGAAATTGCAAGCACAGGTACTGTCCTACACGTGGCTGCATTTGCCCCAGCAGATACTGGACTGTGCTTGCTGCTCTGGCAGGGGGAATTGCTGGGAACAGGCTGCAAACTGCTCTATGTTCCAGCAGAGAGGCAGCAAACCTGGCCATCACTGCCCCATGCTGCTCAGGAACTGCAGCTCCTCATCCCTTCCAAAATCAGTGTCACGTGACATTTTGCTCTGTGGAACTTTGTTGCCTGGTATGATGAAGCTGATGGTTTATTGCTTCAGATTTTCACTCAATTTAAAATGTTGTAGCTAGCTCTTACTTGTAGTCATCCATCATTATAACCACTACATTTTGAATTCTTACCATAATAACTTCAGTCCTCATCCCCAGTTTAGATCATTACAGATAACTTATGTCAGTGTCCCAAACACAGCAGTGAATACTGGTCACTCCTGCTCCTTTGCCTCATTTGTCTCACTGCCTAAACCAACCTGCACCACTACCTTTCCCTTCTAGGTAGACCTAGAAGCAGATGTGAGAAATCTAAAACTGAAAGTAAAATAGCAATTGGGGAAAAAAACCCACCGAACTGCAGCTGGAATATTTCCTCAGCCTTCCCCTCTGCTTGTCAGGTGCTGCTGAGAAGATAAATGGCAGGACAGTAAAAGACTCCCTGGGACAGAGTTTCCAACTGCTCTAGTTGGGATATTACTCAAGAGACCCACTGCTGAGGTAAGTATTCATCATGGGAACAGGCCATGTCAGTGCTAGGCACAGATGAGTTCTAACTGTGCCTGGAGAACTCTTGCTCAGCCAGATTACAGTGCAGCAGTCAGGGCTTCCACTCTCATATGCATCAGCACAAAAATTCACTCTAATAGGTTCCCTCCTCCCCACACCTCCCTCTGCAGAAGAACTTTCAGCTGCTTTCTCCAGACCTCATCACAGCTAAGAGCTTGTGCCTCAGTCTAGGAATACGTGATATTCAGTGGTGCCAACCAGAGCCAGTGGACAAAAACCTGCCTAGAAGCATCCTTACTTCTTTAAATACACAGATAAACAGTGTGGACGGTGTGGAGAGCAGGAGAGGGGGAAAAAAAAAAACCAACCCAAAAAAACCCCAACCCAAACAGAATCTGCAATTCATAGGTTCACAGAATTGTTTCAGTTGTAGGGAGACCTTTAGAGCTCACCTAGTACCACTCCCCTGCAATGAGCAGACACATCTTCAACAAGATCAAGTTGCTCAGAGCCCCATCCAACCTGACCTTGAATGCCTTGAGGGATGGGTCATCCACCACCTCTCTGAGCAACCTGTTCCAATGCCTCACCACCCCCATTGTTTAAAACTTATTTCTCATATATAATCTATATCAACTTTCCTAGTTAAAAGCATTATTTCTTGTCCTGTTGCAACAAGTTCTGTTAAAAAGTTTTTCCTCAGCCTTCTTTTAAGTCCCCTTTAAGTACTGAAATGCCACGATAAGGTCTACCCACAGCCTTCTCTTCTCCAGCTCTCTCAGCATGTCTTCACAAAAGGGTTCGTCCCTCTTAACACTTTCATGGCCTCCCCTGCACTGCCTCCAACATGTCCACGTCTCTCCTGTGCTGAGGACACCAGAGATGGACACTGCACCTCAGGTGGGGTCTCATGAGAGCAGAGCAGAGCGACAGAATCATCTTCCTCACCCTCCTGGCTGTGCTACACTCACTGCAACACTGCCAGCCACACCTCACCAGCACACCAGGTGCCAGTCAGCACACAGGGCCAGTCTCTCCTGCAGCTGCTCCTACAGCATCTGTACACACTAGGCACAGGGGGACTTCTGCCTTCTCACCAGCCTTGACAGTTACATCCAGAAAACAAATTCAGCACTGCCTCTACCACGCTTCCCTTAACCCCCTTCCCTCTGGAGAAGGACAAACAGGCAGGTAGAGGCATGCCCAGGCTCTTCCCACTTCAGTGTGACCAGAGAAGCAGCTCCTGTGAGTCACAATCACACTGTCCATTACCCAGCCTCCCCAACACTCTGGCTTTCAAGCTGCACGTTTCATGCCTGGTTGGAGTCATATTTATACTCCTACAGGACACACTACAAGTCATTGAAAGAAAATGGAACACAGACTTACAACAACTTAACTTCTGGCTTGACAGAAGGTTTGGCAGCTCAGACGGGTTCAGTGCACTCACATGGTTCCAACATTTACCAGGGAACAGATTTAGCATTCATTTGTACCCACTGCTGTGAAGCACTTCAACATGGGCCGCCTGCTCACAAGTCTCTGCTTGGATCTGAGCTAGTGGAGCAGCAGCTGCAATCACAGCTGGGATTCACCCAGTGAAAGCAAAACCAGCAACCAGCTGCCACTGCAGTAAGAATCAGAAGACATCAAGGAAGGGAAAGAATTCAAGTCTCCTTCCTCATTTCCTCAAAGGTGAATGGACAAGTCCTCAGTGACTAGATGAAGTCCAGCTGTTTAATTTGTTTTAACTATGAAGAATTCCTCCCCAACCTGACCATCTGCAGAGCTGTTTCCCTGAACTCACAGGCAGCCTAGGGTAAAGAAGCATGAAGAGCTTGGATTCAATCCTGGCTCTGTGTAGCCAAGTTCTTACTGCCCAACATGCCCACCAGGGCCAGGCTTTGCACATGGTGCAGCTCCTTCTCGCTCATCTGCTATGAGAAATTCCATTGCTATCCGTCCCAGACGGCACTTTCTGCATCAGCTACTCTCATACACCTCTGCTGTTCTTCCATCTCTCAAAATATATCTTGTCCCTGGGGCATGTTTTTAGCAACTGGCCTCCTGGGATATTCACTGATTAACAGCTGGAATTCACTTTGCAGAGATGCCTCTTCACAGGCTTTTGATCCTGGAGACAACGGGAGACCAGAGCTTTGAAACACAGTCTCCCTGTAATGGACAAGAGACCAGTGGTTCTGCCACCATTAGTTCACGTAACAGCTGATCCTTGGCAATGATTTATTTTTACACTGTGATTGCCTCAATTACTGCCATACTAGCCAGTAGCTTTGGGGAGGGGGAAGGGAGCAGTTAAAGCACTTACAGAAGATTTGTGATGATGTGTTCTACTGAGATCCTCATACTGATCATGGGAGATAAAAAAGAAAACCCTTGTGTTTGGTATTCATGAAGCATGGACATCTTCAACACATTTGTAAAGCAAGGAAATGGTGAAGTATCAACTGAAAGACAAAACGCTGCAGTTCCCACACAGCCTTCCATAGTACGTGCACTTACATGTTTCCACACTGCCAAGTCCCTCCCTCAGTGGGGCTGGCTGCCATTTGTCATACAAATTTCACAGCACTCGTGGGACAATTCTCCAGGGACTGAGAGATATCACTTCAGCAACACTGCCTCCTTTCAGCAACACTGCCTCCTCTGACAGATCCACAGTTCAGCAGTGAACTGACAAGAGGAGACTGTCACAGGAGAAAGGAAGGATGCTGAATAAGTAGAAGGCTCAGCAATTAAAAACCTGGCTCCCAGTGTCTTGTCTTGAGGTTAATGCTTAGTGCTCTAAGGCAGATCACAAGCCATCTCCACATTCTTTATTCCTCAGTCTCCCGGGGAGAGATCTTGATTTCCCAATAAATACATGAGCCATACCAATGGTCTCCAAAAAACACAACTCACATCACTTCTTCATGCAGCTCTTCAAGCTACCTACACACCATGATGCTAGAAGCATGTAGAGACACATATGAATGTGCATATTTCTCAGGATGAACGACCTAGGACACTTGCATTTATGTATGTTTGCATTTATTGCATATTTACTGCATTCATTTAACTCTTCATGAAGAGGAGAACGATTACAGGAGAAATCACCCTGATTTAGAAACCTTGAAGTGCAAATGGATTATTTATTTGTATTAGCTGCATTAATCATATTATTAGACAGTAAAAGCAGGTCCCACTGTAACAGGTATTGTACCAAGCCAGAGTGGTGGAAAGCTTCTGTCCCAGGGGGTAAGGATCTCAAATGCAAGAGAACAGGAAAAGCACAGAAAAGTGCATTGGCAACAGAATCTGTAACAGTGCTGCTACTCACTGAGCATCATGAAAGACTTCAGTTTGACATAAACCATGGATGGAAAAAACACAGAAAGAATACCAAAGGAAGAAGCAGAGAGATAGGAAAAAGGAGACTGAAGGGCACATAGGATCAAGAAAAACAGAAGTGAAAAACTGCAGAACAGCGAGGATCAGAGAAACAGCAACAGATCCCAGAGCAGTCTGTCCTCTGCAAACTGCAAAGCTCTAGCTGGTGGAAAGTTTCTACTTTGGCTATTCTTGAAGCTGCAGAAATTGGCCAGTCTTGAAATTACTGTTACTTGCCCTTTCTCCCTCAAAATATGCTGGAAGGTAAGAAACAGAAGAATCTCCATGTGGGCCCTACTGGGGTTTTTATTCCCCAAATAGGGATATCCCACTGTGGCTCTCACCTAGAGCTATGGTGAGAGAAGGAATCCCCACAAGTAAGTTGGATTCCCCTCCCTTTACTGTTTTCACTGCAACAGGACTTGCTTCTGCAGTGGCTGCAGTAGCTCTCCAGACAGCAACATTTAAAAACCTGGGTTTATTGTCTTTAGAAACTGCCTAGAGTTACTCCTCGATAAACAGAAACAACCAGTGCTGCCCTGCAGAGGGGCCCAGAGTAAAATAACTTCTGAAAACACAGTCTGCTGATAGAAAAGGGCTCCTATGAAAACCAATATGGCATGTATGGAAAGAAAAGGTTTAATTAACTCCTCAATTTCATTTGCCACTAGCTTTAACGTTAGATATGAGAACTGAAACACACCAGCATGAAGGTACTGGTCCCACAGTTCACAGGATCTTCCAGCCCAGGTGATCCACCATGGCAAGGAAGGTACCTCGCCTTCCTTAACCTCACAATGAGCTGGTCTGGGTCCAATGTGCAGGGAAAGCAAAATCACTGTGCTCAGGCAGGCAGCATTTCTTCAGCACGTTTTCTCTGACCTCCAGACTCTCCCCATCAAGTTATTGCAGATGAGCTGTCTAATACCCACTCTTGCCTGACAGCAGCTACATTTCCAGAGTCCCATAAGACAACACTGTCCTCTTGTCTTAAGCAGCAAAATGAAGCACTGTGGAGGTGCTGAAAGTAGGCTAAGGGAAGAACAGAAAGGCTGCAAAGCTTATTATAGAGATGGAAATGCTGAGCCATCATTCCCGGCATGAACCTGGCCTTTGCACTTCACAGGTCCAGCATGCAGTGCCTGACATGAAGTATTCTTGTGGATTCCCAAACATTTCTTGTACCATAAAAGCAACACCACAAGTTCACTTCTTCCTACATTTTGTTAGAGTGGAGTAGAAAAGCAGCAGCTCTTGGCTGGTATTTACCCCTTCACAGGAAATTGAGGGCAACTTTGTACTCACTGCAGACATTCATCTTCTCATCTGCTTGTGCCAGAGCAGTGCACTGGGCAGCAGGGAATGCATCTCAGTCTTCATTGAGTAAAACTGAATGCACAGCAAAGGCAGCCAGTTCACTTGCCCTCTGCAATAAAAACTGGCACTATCTGAGATGGACAAATACTCCAGCATGCACTAAGCTTCATCCATGATGAAGGCTCAGGATAGGCAAGCAGGAAAGGGCATAGTTGTCCTTCATCACACTCCACAAAGCTGCTTTACTACAAAAAGAAGGCCTGAGATGAAGTAGTTACTGTTCAGGAACAGGAATCAATAAGTAACCAGTTTCTTTGTGATTTGCAACAGCAGTTCCTTCTCCCTCTCATACACCTCAGTTTCTCCTTTATGAAGTGGAAATAAGAGCAATTATTTCCACAAAGTGTCTTAAAACAACAAGGTGGTAAGAGCTCAGTGTTCTACTATGTGGTATGTTGGAAACTGCTCAAGCACAAGGCAGCAAGTAAATTACACATTTTCTCCCATATCATTTTCTCCTATACAAGCCATCACAACCATGGTTGCTGGAGACTTGTGTAAAGCTTCCAAGCCAATCTTCCTGCAGCAAGCTGTGTGTCAGCAAGTGCTGTTTGGGGCAAGGATCCTGCTGACATTGCTCTCATAGGCACTCCCAGCACTCCAGACAATAAAACCCCATCTGTTCCATGCCTGCAACAATTAGATTGAGTTGCTCCGTATGTACAACCCCACCTGGCAGGAGGTGAGAGGGTTTAGATTATTTTAACACACATCCATGAAGCATTGCTATAAAGTACACATACCTACCATACCTAAGCTGTCTTCACCAATTAAAAGCAAGCAAACTCCCTGGAACTCTGTATCAAATTCTTTCTTCTACTGTAGTTTAACTCCAGTCTGTTAAATTTCTTTTGCTCCTACAATTTAATGAGTACTGACATTAAGCTGAAAGTCCACAACTCACAGTGGGAGGCATCTTCCAGACACAATAATAAACTGCAGGGAAGAATCCAAGACAAAAGGATATTTTAGTCAAAAGCACTTGCTTTACAGCTCACTGAAAATATCCGAGTCAGCACTGCAGCAATTTCACAGGAGAAGCAACTGCTACACCTGTTCAATTCTGCCATCCCAAAACCTATTGATCGTGATGACAGGCTCCATGGCAGACGGAGATACATGGTCTATTTATTTAATAAGGAGGGGACAAAAGAGTGCACACACAGCAACTGAGCTTCTCACTTTTCTTGGCATGGTTTTATCAAGCTGCATTCTGCAAGGGCAGAAGCAGAGGGTGTGCTTTCTGAACCACCAGGCAGCTACGCAGTGCATCTTGAAACTTCACTGTCTGCTGGATACCAACCTGGTACCACCACAGCTTGCAGCATATGCTGATTTTCTCTTTTTATGGTTCATGTCTATAAATTTAAGTCAAGCAAATCAAATACCTCATTTAACTTCTATTTGTCTTTTTAACTAAGGAAGTCCTCATGGGTGAGCAGTTAACTCATCTTTTGGAACAGCTGCACAACCTCACTTGAGACTACAACTTAGGGAATTTATCCACTCACCTATTTTCATGCAGCCAGTGCATCACTGGAAACTAATCTAGAAGCATTTCTGTTCCCTTTTCTCAATAAGCATCAGAATTCTTAAGTATCCATAACCAGTGGCACTGATAGTTTAAGTGGTATGAATGAAAGTAGAAAATATTACCTAGGCACTGAGAGTGAAAATATTGAAGCATGGGGCACCAGCCTGATCTGTGTTCCTGCTCATCTCCTGATCTGCAACTGACTCTTCTACAACAAAGCTATCACTTGATAGCAAATACATTTCTCATCTCAAACATTTATGAGAGATCAAATGACATATTTTATGGCACATTTCATTGCTCTAAAACAGCTGGCTACTAGTGGTGAGTGTGGCAAGAGTTTACTTTAACCAAAGTAAAAACATTAAAAAACCAACCCTTCATAACACCTCAATTCCAGAGAGCAGCAGCCAGCTATACCTACTCACTTCTAACTACAAACAGAGCTGGAGCTGTGTGATGGAATAGATAAACATCACAGAGAGCAAGCCTGCCCTCCAGGCTCGGGTTGCCAGCACTGAAACCTGCAGCTCAGTCTAGCATGTCCAAGGTGTGAGAGCCAACCATGATGTATGTCAGCTTATGGGATTTTAGGCATGATGTCTATCCTTCTTCCACATCTGTGTTACCAATTTTGAAGATTCAGCCAACTTTTAAAATGAGAAGTCCTTCTTTGAAACTTCCTTAATATATACTTTTAAAAAACACCTACTGCCCTCGGGCTGTGGTCCTGGCTTAATATCTGCACAGAGCCATAGCAAGCAATATTAATATGGAACTAAGTTTTTCAGAGCTTTAACAACCTTTCCTGTAGCACCTATTTCCCAGTTCTCTCACCTCATATACATTCCTTTGTCCAAAGTTCTTCAGGTGTACCAAACAAGTACAGTCCACAGGCCAAAGAGGCTGTGGTTCTTCCAGTATCCAAGCATTCTGTGATGCAAACAGAGTGATAGTCTCCTGCAGCCAGGTGGTGTAGAGCAGTGAAATGGGTTACAGAACACTGCCTTAACACCAAACACAGCCCTTCAGCTACACCAGCTTTTAACTCCCATGTACAAGGCAACCTGCTCTCTAAAACAAACAGTGAGGTATGAAGAAACAATAAATCCAGAAGGTGAGGGGAAAAAAAAAAAGCAAAGACTAGAAAAAAAGCGAAAAAAGCACATTTGACAGTAGTTTACCATACATGTTTGCATGGCCACCTTCTCTGATTAGGACCTGAAGTAAAGCATTATGGCAAATATTTATTCTCTGCAAGTGCTATAAGTGGGTCAGCATCTACCCATTGCTTCACAATTCAGGTTATGGGATGCCATCTAAGCCTCCTGAGACACAAGACACATCGCAAAACCTTGAACAGAATCAAAACCTGAAGTTTTTAAAATTACTTTTAGTATCCTCGTTAGTATTTAATCACAGGATGTTTAACTTTGAGGAAAGCCTGGACTACTGGAGGCCACACGTAGCACAGAAGACTGTATGGATGCACACACCAGTTCCAAACACATCAAGCTAGGAGTGAAACCTAAGAAACTTTATAAACCATCCCACTGGGACCTTTTAAAGCTCTCTGAGAAAGGCTCTGAGTAGGCTGCTAGTTTAATTAACTAAGTGAAAACTTGCCATCAACCCTGTATTATCTAGAGTGCACTGGAAATTACTCTTCTTATCTCTTTTTGTCAGGTGTGAGCCAGCAGATATTGCATGAGGTCCTGAACACCCTGTTTGCAGGCTGTGGCAGCAAGACAATCCTATCTCTTTAGGTCATGGAGCACAACCTTATTTTACTGACTCAGAGTAAAACCTGTGCCTGCAACAGAAGTCCCAGAGGAAAAGGAAGGCACTGAAGCATCAGCATTTGTCTGTATTGAGCGAGTAAAGGGTTAGAACAATGCAATCGAGTCGTGAAGTAGCTGGATATTAAATTACAGAGAGATGAGGAGAAGGAACATTGTCTAAGCAAGAATCAGCTACAGTCAAAACTACTTTGCAAAGGAAATTAAAAAGAGTCCCACAATGGTATTTAATTAACTTAATTACACCAAGTGTCAGCTATGGCTGTACCTGCACAGCCAAGTAAATCAGAGTTCACAATATCAGCCTTTGAGATGCTACCAACTACCATGCCAACCAAAACCCATTATTTACAGTCCAGACCTCTGAAAATACAAGATGCTGCAAACCTCACAATGTTTTCTTGTCAGACAGGTGCAAATGAGAACCACATTTGTTGAAAAATGCCTAGTGGAATTCAAAAATCCAGGACCAAGACTGAAGCAATAGATTCTGTTGACATCCCCAGACACAGCCCAAGTGAATATGACATCCTCAGTAAAGATGTCACCTGGGACAAGGTGAAGTTGGTTTTCAATGCTAAGGAAAGCTAGAGCCAAACAGCATTACAGCTGAATGAATGGTATTCTTTTTCTGGTATTTATTTCATGTCTGAAAGGCTGGAGGACCTGCAGTTGATTAAGATTCTGTTTTTTCTGAGACAGGATGCCTGGTTTAAGGACCAGTGGAGATCTTCATCTTACCTCCTTTCCTGTATTTCATACTCATGTATGAGTACGAAATCATCTTCCCCATTTAATTGCCTTAACCTGACCCATCTCCCTGAAAGCCAAGCTCCCTCCATCCCAATATCCACACATCTCACAAATACCTACACTACTGCGATCTCTACTCTCACTAAGAGGTGATGATCAGAAGCAAGTGATTTATTGATCAAGTTATCGACTGAGCTACTGACAGCAAGCATGCAGTAAATCCATTCTGACTGCAGAGCAAAATGCCAGAGATAAACTTGCCCGTGCCCACACACTCCCAGTTCACCGGACAAAAGGAGGATTGGGGGTCAACTCATCACAGCCCAGAGGACAAGGGGCAACTATTTTTTCTATCATGTGCCTCACCAAGAGTTTCCAGAATCACTTCAATGGTGCTAGGTTTTCCAGGTTTTGCTTTCATTTTACACATCCTTATCCTGCAACAAATTTCAGGCAGATGTTGACAAAACCCATTCAGCTGAACATGCCACAGAAGTGCAGCTCTCTGAGAACAGACTTACCCATGTCACAGAAGAGGCATTTATTTCTTTTCAAATCACCCACCATCCTCCCTGACATACCTCCACATGTTCACCCCTCCCTCAAAGCTTTGGGTTTGTAATTTAGACATATGCTTTTTTCTGCTCTGTTCTTTGTATGGATGTTAGCGAAAGCAAGGCCAGTGAAGTGCATTTTCTATTTCAAAAGTCAAGTATGGTTCTCCAATCTTAGAAACAGCAGCACACCAAACATTTCAAAGTTAAATGCTCATGTTTTCCCATCCATCAAGTCAAACAAAAAGCCCAACTCCTACAGTGTTCTGCTACTGATATGTCTTTCGTGCTTTGGAATTTAAGCGTTTTTCAACGCTCTTACAAAACCATAATGCAAAAACAGGCCACATGATTTTTAATCAGTTACATGTGACATAACACAGGTGGCAGAGGATCTGCAAGATGTAAGGAAGGAGCCCTTTTCTCTATGGAAGGAGAGTTAAAGGTTTGCCTCTGCTTCTTCCTTTTAATTGCTAATACACAACTACACACCACAGAGGTACATTAGTTCTAACCAGGGCAGTAGCTTTGGATAGCTCAAGCCAGTTTCTTTGTGAAGCTTAAGCTGCACAATTCTTACACCAACAGATCTAATTCAACATTCCAGACCTTGGGCTAACCTCTTGAGTTGTGCAACACAGTCTGTGTTCTATCCCGTCCTTTCTTTTTCTTTTTGAAACACAAAGCATCCATGTATTCAGTTGTTGCTGAAAAGGTTTGTAGACACTCAGGGCAGTTGGGGAAGACCACACAACTTCCCAATTCAGCAACCACAACTGGCGACACACAAAAGTTGTCCATAATCAAGTGAAAATGCAAGGGGAAAAAAAAAAGCAAACTTGATGAAAAAAGCCACATGTGTTGCAGTTATTTGAGAATTAATTAATACGAAAAAGGAAGTCACCACACTTGGTTGCATTCATTTCTCTAAGTTCTATTTGATTCAGAACTGCTCTAGCAAACAACAAAATCTAAGCACTAAAAAAGGCTGTTGAAATCCTGACTTGTCATTTCACATTGTCAAAAATGCAGTGTTGACTACTTGTCAGCTATCTGATTTTTCTTCAGTTCCTTTTAGCTCTTCCATTCAAAGACTGAAGGCAACACTTTTCTGGTGGTCCACCCACTGCAGCAGGCTGATTCCTACTCCTGTCCCACCTAACCACTCTTCTGTCTGCAGGCAAAGGGCCAGAATCTTTTTCCTGATGTTGCTTGTGAACCAGCATTAGCAAAATCAGCCCAGCACTAGAAACGTTTGATAGGAGTGCTGTCATACACCATGAAGGGAAAGCTGCCCAATTTAAGCATTTGAGAAAACATGGAGGAACACACATATCTTTAAATAAAGGCATTCAGCACATATCTTTAAATAAAGGCATTCAGCACATATCTTTAAATAAAGGCATTCAGCACATATACAGGTCACTATTACAAGGTTTTAAACCGTCAGTGATTACTGCATGCTTTTGTGATACTGCAGATTCCACCACATTCAGAGAGGAAAAGAATTTGCATGTCTTCTTTCCCTTGGCTAGCATTTCTCCTGAGCATATGCATAATTACTTACTATTGATAGGCACACACTTAAGAAATTTCTGACAACTTAACCCAGATCCAACACTGCTCTAGCCTGACTGATACAGCATTTACTGCCAGGTAAAATCCTGTAAAAATCTTGCTCCAAAAACTCTAGTCAAACTTGCAGCAAAAAACGTGTTAGAGCAACAGAAAGCAATCAGACTGCTCACTGTTCACATACCAAACCCTGTTTTCCCTTCACCCACACTGCTCTTCTTTACGACATCCTTTTCCTGACTGTATTTTAAAACCATTCTTTGCCAGCAGCTCTCCAGGTAATGTAACTTAGCTTGCATGGCAAAATTTTCTCATCTGTTGCAAGACTCCTAAAGGAATTAAATCATGCAAGTCACTAGAGAACTTTGATTATTATTTTAAATAACAGGTCAGATCATTACAGAACCCATTCAGTACCAAAGTGATTAACTGCTGCATTAACAGCCAGAGTGGGTTAGCCCTGGCTGGATGTCAGATGCCCACTAAAGCCACTCTGTCTTTCCCCTTCTCAGCTGAACAGGAGAGAGAATATATAATGAAAAGATTAGGGGTTGATATAAGGACAGGGAGAGATTACTTACCAGTTACCAACATTGGCAAAACAGACTCAGCTTGGGGAAGTTAGTTTAATTAAGTGCCAACCAAATCAGAGAAGGTAATGAGACTCCTCACACTCTTCCCCTGATCCAGTGTGGGTCCATCCAATGGGAGACAGTTCTCTGGGAACTTCTCCAACATGAGTCCTTCCCACAGGCTGCAGTTCTTCACACACCGCACCGATGTGGGTCCCTTCACAGGCTGCAGTCCTTCAGGAACAGACAGCTCCAGGATGGGTCCCTTCTGCAGGATCACAGTTCCTGCCAACAAGCCTGCTCCAGCACGAGCTCCTCTCTCCATGGTGCCACAGGTCCTTCCAGTAGTCTGCTCCAGAGAGGGCTTCCCATGGGGTCATAGCCTCCCTTGGGCTTCCACCTGCTCCAGTAAGGGATCCTCCACAAACTGCACGTGGACCTCTGTACCACCACGGACCTCCATAAACTGCAGGAGCACAGCTGCCTCACCATGGTCTTCACCACAGGCTGCAGAGGAATCCCAGCTCTGGCACCTGGAACACCTCCTCCCTCTCCTTCTTCACTGACCTGGGTGTCTGAGTTGTTCCTCTCTCCAGATGCTGCTGGTGTTGTGCAGCAACTTTTTCCCTTCTTAATTATCTCAGAAGAACTACCACTGTCACTGATGGGCTTAGCCTTGGCCAGTAGCGGATCCACCTTGGAGCCAGCTGGCACTGGCTCCATGGGACACAGGGGAAGCTTCTGGCAGATTCTCACAGAAGCCACCCCTGTAGCCCACCACTACCAAACCCATGCCACACAAACCCAATACAACAGCCAGCATGTGTTTGCTGAGCAACTGAGCAAAGTGATATGGGCTGTGGCATTTGATGCTAATGGGCAACAGCACTTAGCAGTTTGCAAGAGCCAAGGCTTGGCAGCATGCTCATTATTTGAGAAAGCTAAAACTGCATAAACCTCTTTCTAGAAAAGAAATTAAATGGGGAAAGCAAAAAAAAATATAAACCCAAACAAATAGAACAAAACCATGAATGCTATCTAAAGGGCAGAACTGTATTTGGATTCACAGACAAGCCGCATAATAATTCAACAAGAAAGGAACAAAATTCAGAAGTTTTGTTTTCCCCTCCCCATATTTGTTCTTGAGTTGATTCAAAACTTTGGACAAAATTCAAGATTTCAGTTCAATTTTGAAATACAAGGTTTGGGATAAAAGTGACAAACCTGCATGTTGAAAGCACGCAGCTATTTTTAAAAAGGAAGTGCTATCTCAAAATATGAATTGCCAAATATTGAGAAGTGTTTTGATTTCAAATGTACACCGGAAAATGATTACATCCAAGTTCTTTCCAAGCAATCTCTAAAATAAACCCACTGGCTCCAGCATGGAATATTTCCTTGCACACTGCACATATACACAAAACAGACCTACCAAGGACTAAGGGTTTGCCTGCCTTTCTAGCAGGACTCCTCTTGCCATGGAGCAGGATGCTCATCTCAAGATCTATGGATCTCTAAGCCTTCAGACACAACATCCCTGCATTCAGAGGAGATGTACAACTGCTCTGTACAAGTTGCTGCCAGGGTCCTGGCAGGAGGCCAGAGGTGCTGGTAGCAGGCCCAAGTTTGGGGTGTATTACAGGCTGGAATGCCTGTTCACTGCTCAGCATGTTCATCATTCTGCCTTAATGGAAGCCCATATATTTTCCCCAACCTTTACTTTCCACAGTTCTCAGAAAGCCTGAAAAATTAATATTCAGGCAACTTCTAAGGTTTAATTCTGCATAGTGATAAACAGGGAGTCTGGCAGAGAAACAAAGAACCTCTTGCCTCAATGCAAATGGCACAGGAGAGCAGGAGTAAACAGAGTGCTTAACCTCCTGAATACCAATGGCAAACCTGAGTGTTTGATTTGGTGCCCCAAAACCCCTCTGCCATTATTCATCAGGCAGAATCAGGAGGTGGCATGAAAAGAGCAAGGACAGACCTGCAGCCCTTGCAGATTCTCTGCAGTTACGTGCTGGGGCAGCTACTAAAAGCTCCAAAACAGGTTGTCCAGGGCTTTTTTACACCCTCCCTCAGAGCAGCTCTTCATGACCCAGCAATAGATCTGCATGAAGTATTGACTGCTTTTCCTGTTTCCTTTAATGGTTTTTAACATATCATAAATCACACCATCACTTTTAACCATTCCAGGAAAACTGCAGTTTTAGACAGCTGCTAAAGGTCGAGTTCTTTTCCAGCTCTGGCAGGAGCTGGGATTCACCACAATTCACCACGGCACAGTTCAGCACAGTTTCCTTTCTCCTGGTGGTGGGCATCATTAAGATTCAGCTCCTGCCCTACCTTTGCACACAAAGCATTGCTATAGGACTGCCAGAATTGGAACTGTCATGTTCCAATCACAGAGTGTCTGGATACACGGATACAGGAGGCCTCTTCCAGGTGCGAGGCTAAAGACCCCCCAGAGTTGATAAACAGTCCTCTTGTGCCAAGGGGTGTCTTGGCATCCCCAAGATCACAGTGTTCAAGAACACCAGCACTTAAGCTTACTCTATATGTATGCACTTTTTAAAAAAGAGAGACTTTGCTGAAATAATCAGCACACTTTTACCTTTCTTTGGGTTTGAGGACATTTCCTAGCATGATTACTACTCCTGTCCATTAATTCCAAGACTAAACATGGAAAACGGAGCAAAACTCATTCAGTGAAATCTTATTTTTTAAGGCCTCTTTGAAGCACTCTAGCTTTCTTTTGCTATTACAACTGAGTACAAAAACTCTTTCCATTCTGAAACACAATGGGAAAAATCCCCACTCCCCTAAAAAAACTGAAACATGTACTGCTGAAAATTTAAATTACAGGTGTAATATTTTTGCTTGAAGGTTAAGCTAGTGAATAATTTCTCCACACTTCCTTGCAGCACAAGTCCTCCATCCTGGCCCCTACTCTCTCAGCACAGCCATCATGGTGACTGCAAACTGCAGAAAAATGAAAAGCTTGTGGCCTACTGACATCTCCTTGAATCTTACCTCTGTCTTGTGGTCTTAAGAGCAAAAATGTCTCAAAATAATTCTCAGGGCTGCCCTTCTGTTTAATTGCTCCATGGATAAATTTCAGTATGCCCGTGACTGATGTACTGGAGGAGAAATCTCTCATTGCAAAGATAAAGCCGAAAGCACAAGCATCCAGAGTGAATTTGTTAGGTTTTAAAGGCAAAACGGTATCTTTGATCCAATCTACCTGATTCATGGCACTGCAAGTTAGTAGATCAGCTTATCTGAACTTCTGTATATCACATTTTTCAATATTACCCTTACAGCATTACTCTCATGTCAGTAGATAGCTAGAGCACCTCTTATCAAGGTATTCTATTGGGATAGGAACAGGAGAAGAAAACCTATCCTTTCAGTCATTTACTACAGTGGTTAATCACCTATTAAGAAATGGGTATGTGATTTGCAGCTGCAATTTGGTTTCCATGGCTAGCCTTACATTCATTTTCTGTTTTGGTTCTTTATCTCGTCAAAGATGCTTGAACACTCTAAAGAGCATACCACAGGTTTTGTTTTAAAGAGATTATGATACTGAAATCTTCAAAGCATTCTCACTAGTCTCTCATAACTGAGGCTTCTCTGTCCTTTCTCCAATTTTCAATATGTTGGGGAAGATGAAACAGGAAAGCCTTATAAATGTGATTGCCTGACAAAAGATTTTAGGAATATGAAAACTATAAGCGACATTGAAATGAAAGCCACCTTTGAATTACCAAGTCTTAGTTACTGAACAACTGGAAAACAATGGTATGGCCGACTGAAGGTAATCCCCTCTTGATGGAACAATACCCTCTGCTTGCAGGCAGGTCCAAGGGTCAGAGCAGACCCTACTAGCTCAGCAGAAGGGGTCCAAAGAGTAGTTTTAGAAGTTAAGATGTAACACTCTATGGTAATATAAGAACTCTGATAGGCTGTATGTAAATGCTATAGGATTTGTATCTTGTATTAGATTGGTTAGTGACAATTAGAATATTCAGTACAGAAGATGATTTATTGTATTGTAACCAGGACTTCACCATTCCATTCTATTCTCATTACTTCTTCTTCACTCTCATTCCTCTCGCTCTCTCTCTCTCTTACCCGCTTACTCTCTTGCTCTCTTGGGCCTGCTCAGAGCTGCCAGCTGCAGCTCTGAGCAGTGCCCCTATACCCACGCCCTTTGCAATAAACCGCATGTTCCAAGATCTGACTTCAGAGATCTCTCATCCCAGTCCGTCCCGACCGTCCGACCCACCCCAAAGCACCTACAGTCTGGCGCCCATCGTGATTGCCGAACCCACACCCAGAACCTACACAATACCCTTTTTTGAAACAGACACTGGAAAAAATTGCAAAATATATACCATCATAAAATCACTTTCTGTCTCTTGTTAATATTTCCAGGGTTAAATAAACCTTTTTAGCTGAACGTTTCACGAGACCTAGAGTAAAGCTGTCAGTCAATGCTTCTTGAAACACTGCTTTTCAAGATACAGCCCCTTTTTGCAAACTGGTACTTGCTTTTCAAGAACTGCACTGCCTGACAGGTTAAAAAGCAATTCAGATCACACGCTTCATTTACTTCATGATTTAACCTTCAGTCAGTCTTCCAGTAACTTGCAACATTCATCAGAAATTCTTATGATCACTGAAAAACTTACCATGTACGACTATTTTTATGTTCATCACCTAAGAAGGGCACCCTCAACATTCTTGTCTTCTAGGGATGCTCCACAACAAGCACTTTGTCACATCACTCACTCTTAGAATCTCCAGCATTGTCACTGATGCCCACTGGAGCTCCAAAGGAAACACGATGAGTTCCACATGTCCATAGACCCTCAGTAATCTCTGCTATAAAACTGACACACAAAGGCTCTTAAAATACTTCTCTCTACTGTTACGAGTTCTCTAGTTGAGCAGATGAGCTATAATTGTCAGCAAATAATACCTGGAGAATCAACATCAAGCCAAGTCTCACCAGCATCAATCTCAAGGAGCTCTGAAATCTTGCCCTGCGCTGACATACAAGAGCTCTTTAAGTTCCTCTAGGCTCTCTAAGTTCCTGGAGGTCCTTTCAGTAATGAATGCTGACATATGACCCCAAATTCCTAAAATCTCTTTGCCAATGGACAACTGTTTGTATGGTTTGTCTGCTTTAGCCAATACAAAGCTCTTGACGGTAAACAATTCGAAGCAGAATTATTGAGTTCTGGACTTGTCGTATCACTGTTGTCTGCAATGTCCTATTTGATCACATCAGCAGTTCTGGGGCTATCAAGTGCAGAAAAGTGACAGGAAGACAAGTCTCAGCTCTGACAATGGGCTGCATCCATGTTTCCTCTGAATTAACAATGCTAATAGCACATAGACACATTCTTCATCTTGTAATTGTGGTAACTGCCAGGGAAACATTGATTAGAATAAATTTATGAGCATACAAATACGTTCTCTTTCCTCTACAGGAACCACTTTCCATCAGCTGATCTCTCTAATGCAGAGAACTCAAGATGCCATGACCACAGACCACTGTGAAGAAAAATCTGCCTTGATATGATGGATATTCCTAACTGAACAATCTAACAAATACCACATCCCTTTACCTTTTTGCTTTCTTTACACATAATGGAATAGAACAAAAATCCAATTAAATTTCTAAAAAGAGGTCACCTCTAAAACTCCCATATGCTTTCTACAAGACTGCCAAGGAGTTCTCATACACATCTGGACCTAGTCCAACCTGAAATACATTTTGGTGCCCTAAAGCCCATGGAATTTTCAAAGGACAAATTATTCATCAATGTCCCCTATATACTAAAATGCATTCTGCAATGTTGCTGGCACAAAGTGGCTGTTTGCTATGAGTGGGCAAAATGATTTATTTAGTAAATATACATATAGCCTCTGAAGCACTGCAGCCCTGGTGACAAAGAGGCATACAAATGTGAGGATTATGCAGATAAATCACAGGCACAGGACTGGACTTGACTACACTTCCACTATGTGTGTACATATATAATCTACAAATAGTTTCATCTGAAGTTTTGTAGTATTTTAACATTAGAAACTCTTGTTTTCATTAAAGTTGATTACCACTTTCAAATACCTATCTTCCTGCCCCTGTGTACTGACTAATACATTAAGCTAGAAGAAGACAATACACTTTCTGCTTCACAGCTACTGAGAAACTCCTAACCATGATTAGATTAGCTCTGTTCAAACCAGACCAAAATGATTTCTGGGATGTTCCCACAGCACATTTCATCTAGTACATATGCATTATTTATGGCATTTACACAGGTGAATTGAAGGCTTTTATAAACTAAGACACAAATCAATACAAGCTCTTAGCAGATGGGGCCTTAGTAGGGTTCCACAGCAGCATCATTCCAAACCAAGCAAACTCAGCTGAGTAACTGGTTACAGAGAAGGAAAGGTTTGTTTAGAAAGTCAGGAATTAGAGACATCTTCAGCACCCAGCCTTCCCAGAACTGTACCTGCATTGTTCAGAGCCTAAACAGTCAGGACTAGGTTTGTACGGAGTAGGCAGCTTGAACTGCTTCACAACATTAGTCTGCAAACATCAGGATAGCTGTGTTTCATTTGCCTCCACAAGCTAAGATAAAAAGGCTGTAACACAGATGGCTTTCCCTGTCAGAAGTACCATGGACTGGGGAAGAAACAGCTGGGGAGGCAAATTCAGCCTGGCACTCAGTCAGGTCAGCACTGTGCTCCAAAGGAGACTCTTCTTAGCCTCCACTGTGTTGGTGCTTGTTGTAGGGAGCACAGGTAGGGATGTAGAACTGGCCTGTGTGACCAGCACTGGGCAGGAGAACCAGCTGGAGCCACAGTCGTAGTCCCTCAGTAAGAGAAAGATCCTCCCCACCTCCATATGCAGGTAGTCCACACCTGAGCCAACATTAAGATATGTGGCTCTACTTGTGCCTGTTTTCAGATGCTCCTTTAATTCACCTTGGCTGGTTTTCATAGATAAACACGCATTACAAAGAACAGATCATTATTTGAGGCACTTACAGCAGCGGTTAGATTACCCTGATCCCCTTCTTTTCCTAACTCATCTAACCTGTGCACTGAGAATTCACTATAGGTTTTTTTTTCTTTGGATTTAGCGAAATCGAAAGTTGTCTTCAGAGATGTCAGCAAAAGAACCTTTTATACATCTATTTATAGAGCAGTGCATTGGGATCTACAGCAGCCAGAAGGAAAAAGGAACGAATGATAAATTAGCCAACATGAATTTCCTTTAGAACAGTAACCTGCAACAGAAAAAACCCTGCTCATATTCCCGTTCAACTCCTTTCTCTACAGATGCAGTAAAAGGATTTGTCCCCTTAACCAAATAAAAAAACCACAGGGCCTTTAAATTTTTTTAATCAAAGAAGTATCAAAAGGCTCCATCAACTCAGCCTTTTTTAGCTGACAAACAAGAGGCTACTGAAATTAGAAGACTTTTATATTTGGGTTGGGGTTAGCATGGAAGAAAAAAAATACAAAAAATCCTGTTAGTCTTAACTAAAATCATGTCTTGCTCAGCTGGCACGGGTTTTACTTTCATGAGATTTATGAGTACATGATCCTAACAGCTGTCCATGAGCTCTTTCTGGAGAAAAAATGAACAGTGAAGATGACTGAAACCCTAAAGGAAAATCACAAGGGAAGAAAAACCTTCCATGATTAATCATTCTACTCTTCACCAATGCTCCAGAAAATCACACACTTCTCTGCCACTCCCAGAAAAGAGCAAAAGGCTGAGAAACAGGAGACCAGCTCATATTCCTCCTTAGACATCCCTCTTCTAAATTACCACAGACAGTATTTCAGGTGCACAAAGTAACACCAGAAAGCCACAAAAAAGGCCTGTAGGCCTCCTGTCTGCACACAATGAGAGTGGGAGTCAAAGAGTAGGTAAGAGACTCCTTCACCTAACAATGAACCCTTATGGACACCTAACATGGGAATTCAGCCTTCTCATCTTGAAAGCAGTGACAGATTTAACAAACCATGTATATGACCAGATGTGTGACTGTTAGTAACCTGCAACGCCTCCATCCTGAAAGCAGTGGGACAGGGATGCTGACATGTTGATTTACCCTTGGCTAAAAGCTTTGAAGCAAGTAACTTATTCCTGAGAAAATGCTGACAGGTAAAATTTATGTAGACATTTAAAATTGCCATACTGAGGTAGCAAAGGTCTCTGTGTCCCTGCTTCAAAACTGTCTAGAATTTGGAGCTCAGGCAACAGTATAAGAGCAGAAAAACCAAAAAGGTACTGTCCCAGAAAGAACCCTTACTTCCAGCCACATACACTTCAAGATGATATGTGAAGCAGAGGTGACATCTGTATGATCCGGTAACCCATGATTAAATTCTGTTCCATTAATTTGTAGAATCATTGCTTTAAATTCACATAACCTTTTAGACATTCCACAGCTTAACTAAGTATTGCATGAAGCAATATCTCTTTATTTTGAGTTTATCTGATCTTCTGATGCACCCTCTTCTTACAGCTCCCGTTCACCTTCTCTCTGACATTTGGTAATTTTTACTAACTCTTTTATATATTCTCTTCCAGCCTGAAGACTTGTCATGTATATAAATGTTCTTCATAACACATCTGGTTCCATGCCTTCAGTCATTCTTGATGCCCCTTTCTGAAACCTTCCTAGTCCTCCGACACCCTTTTGAATTTTCTAAGCTCTGGATACATGGGAAATGAAAGGCTAGGTTAATAAACACAAAAATTTGCCTTGCCTTTGGGAATCAATCCTAATAGAAGATAATACACAATTTTCTGAGCGAGAAGGGTTAAATTGAGAAGCAATTTTTAAAAAAAAGTTATTATAGCTGGGCAAGAGAGAAGCTCCATTTCAGACACAGAGATGTGAATGATTTTAAACAACACAACTAACAGTTTAGTTGATGCATATTACATATTTTATCTAGAGTGGTACAGTAGAATAAAAAATTAAAAATTAAAAAATAAAACCAACAGTTTTTCAACAGAGCCTCTGTAATGCTGCTATGGGAACATTAGGTTATGTGCAAGTCCCAGTCATAGCACTGCAAAAGAACAGGGGGTTATTTTGTGTGTGCATGTGGGGAGCAGTTGCACATGTAGTCAGGTCCCTGACTGAAGAAGGGAGCATGAAGGCTGGGGCAAGTCTGGTAATGAGAACTTAAATTCATTTTTTCTTAAATTTTCCTTAATTTTTTTTCTGCTGGCCTCCTTCAGTAGTTGTAAGTTGTCACCACAATCCTAGTGCTGTTCACCTTCTTGTGTTTCCATTTTCCAGGTTTTCAGGAAAAAATGTGTCCTGGGTATGGTCACTGCGTACAGAGAAGTCCTCCAAGAACAAGGAAAGCATACCTGGTCCTTCATCAACAACACAGAGAATACTGAACTGCTATAATACTGATTTTCCAGGTGAGATAAAAAGCAAACATCCTGGCCACTCAGTGAGCTTTACACTTCTCAACAGAAGCAGAAAGCTTACTTTATCTGAATAAATTCCCGTTTGTGTAGCAACTCTGGAAATTTGCCTCCACAGCTTCAGTTCAGACATTCCTCATCCTAGACTGTCACATAATGAATCTGTGCAAGATTAGCACCATTTCTGTGTTTCAGCAACACACCAAAGAAAACACAGAAAAAACTCAGGATGTATCCTCCACAGTGTGTGATACTTCTATAAAGGAACCCAGAATATTTCTGGAAAAAGGGCAGTATGATTACAAAATAGTGGTCAAAAGAAAAATATAGACAACTTTCTTGAGGCTAGGAGAAAGCACGCTGTGCTAAACAATTTAATAATTAAATTGAAAAAGAAAGTACCAATGTAATTAACATACAGAGAACCAGCATGGCCTAGCTAATCTCATCATGAAGAGATCAAATAAAGTAGCATGCATTTTATGGAGCAATTTAAGCTGGCAAGCAATTAATCGTAAGAGCACTAAGTCAAACGAACAGATTTCCCTTTAAGGAGATCACATTCATCATCTGTAATGCATTCTAAACTGCAATTTGTTAGCCAGCCCCTGAATTTTACCGAAGACATTTACTGTCTTCCTTCAGTGGAAAAGTGATCCCTGACTGACAGGAGGGAGTGGCATCAGTCTTTCTATAGTGGCTACCCTATTAACACTAACAGGCTCTCAATCACTGATGCAGGAAGCAAATAACCTACATATAATATAGCAACTACAAGTTTTTACAAGCCTTATACCATAGAAAACCCTACAATGGTATTTACCACACTATATGAATCACATCTTAAGCCATGGACCAACACGATCTGATCCATCTCTGTAATGCCCTGGAGCAGATAACACTACTGATGGGGGAGGGGGAATTAAAAAAAAAATAAATCCAAACCAACAAAATATCCCCACCTTCATTGCTCATTGAGAACCTGAGCAGTCATCTTTCACCTGGGCTCCTCCTGGTGCAAGTCTGTGATTCTGGCTCTCCCCATTCTCTCAGACTCTCAGCTTCAAAATAATCCTTCCCTGTTTAGATTGCATCATTCTAACTGATTACAGGAGTGTCCCAGACTCTCAGTGCTTTTAATTTTAGAAAACCTTCCACTTACAACTTTTATTTATTCATGATACTCCGTCCCTATCCATCTGTTCCCATTACAAACTACCCTTCAGCTTCAGGAGCTGTTCTACATCACCTTTGTTTTCCACTACATTAGCAGTATCCACTAGTTTTCTCTTCGCTGGATTGGGCAAAGCATGAGCCAAGTGTCCTTCAGAAGGAAATCATGATTCCTGATGCTTGTCTGCACCTGTCCCCATACAAGTTTATCTTTCTATAAGATGAATTTGAAGGCCTCCTCTCTTCCTAGGAAAGGAAAATACTTAACAGAAAGTCTATCTTCCTGTGTAGATGGCAATATTTTTCTTCTGCCTGAGTGCAGAAGATCAGTTTGAATCATGAAGATTAGCAGGCTGAAAGCAATCAAATCTCACATCCTCTAAGTGCCCTTGGCCTGAACTGATTCCCCTCCAAATACAGCAAATACTTTAAAAATAAAAAAGCATGAGCAGACAGAGAAAAGGGCCCTAAGAATCCCTTAGTACAGTTAAGTCTTGATAGGACCACTAAATTTTACCGAAGCGTATGTGATAACATTTCATCTAGAAAGCACATAAAATTCACTCAAATGAGGCTATTGGCCATGTGTAAACAAAAGCTTGCAAGAGACATACAGCTTCTGCCAGTGCCTTCCTGCCCCACTATCACTCCAAATCAATTCAAAGGACAGACTTCTTCACAGCAATGACAGGATGAGACTTAGGCCTGGCTGCTTTCAGTCCTCTTCCAGCTTAATTTCCCTTATGCTCCACTCAGACTGAAGGCATGAATATAAAGCAGCCCCATGACAAATCAAAGTTAAATATGTAGTCCTGGAGATAGAGTACAATTTTAAAAAATAAGAAAAAAAATCCCTGAGCTATGCTCCAGACCAAGTTCAGTTAGTATCATCTCATTCCAGAAACAGTTAATACAAAGCTCATATTAAACTCATGAGAAAATACTGCTTTACTCCACAGTCAAAAAAAGCATGGGGAAAAAAAACTTTATTAAACCAAAATTAATCAAACCAAAGATTTTTGTAGTCCCAGAGGGCTCCTTGAGTCCCTTGAGTATCCAGAGGGGAAGAAGAAAACCCCACACTCCAAAAAGATGTCTAAACTAGAGAAAAACCCCCAATGGCTAAGCCTTTAAACTCCTCTGACCTGAACTTAAGTTCATGGTATTGTTTTCTGATGCCTTCCTGCTACATAACATCATACGTAGACCAATACCACATTAAAATGACAGCAAGGGCAGGCACAATTCATTTAACAATTAATCTACCCTAGCTATAATTTTCACTTGTCATTAGCTGCCTCTTAAATGCCCTCAATCTCATATAACCATAGACTCTTCCTTTAAACACATACACAGGGGAATATGCCATTATGGGCATTATTCAAAGCAGTGCTTTCTGTGCCCGTCATCAACCACAGCATTAATCACACTGAGAACAGTTTCTCCTCACAAATGACTGAGCTGCATATTTGGATCTCATCGGCAGTATCCAATTTGATGGTAAGATCACAGACAGCAGACAATACTGGGCATCTGCAGCAACACATACAGCCAGCTCTGTAGTTTTTACCCTTTACTGGTCTTTCAGGGAAAGAAAATAGATGCCAAGCACCTACTGATTTAAGTAAGTGCTCTACTCTGCACATCCAGCAGACAGGCCCAGAGTTAACACATAGCACAACACACTCCATGAAAACAAGCTTTCTTGCTTCTTTTACCATTTGACCATGCAGTGTAGAGACTGCTCTCTAAAATCAAATGGGTCAGGTTAAAAAGGACCTTGGGAGGTTCCATGGTCCAACTCTGTACTCAGCACTGGGCCAGGTAACTCACAGCTATACTCAGGCAAGATATGAAAAACTCCCAAGGATGGAGATTGCACTGAGCTATCTGGTCCACTATTGGATCACACATATTGAGGAGAGCCTCCCTTACAGCAATCTGACTTATTTTATTTCCCAGTCAAATCTCAGATCCTGAACAATTTCGTTCTGTGACTCTTTATTTCTGACATTAGCTCATGCTAAGAGTAAAAGTCACCAAACAAGGAAGAAAAATAGGTGCAACCCAGTGAGAATGGCACACTCTGCTCCTTCAGCAAGGCTCAACATATCACACGTGGGCTTAACCTCAAAGCAACCACAGCTTTCAAACTAAGGAATTAAGAACAATGTATGGTACACCTATTGCTTTCTAAGTTTACAAGGGAACGTCTGCCTCAGACAAGCTCATCTCAAATATTCATAAACATTTAATGTCAAGCTCAGACTTCAAAGCCAACAGTGTTGCAAAATTATGAGGAGGACATTAAATAATTAGAAAAAACTGTAAGTAAAAGCAATTTGCCACTGTTCATGTACACTGCCTTGCTTAACAACCTCTCTGTAAAGTCTTTTCAGACACACCATGAAGGACATTATATGAAGTATATCATATTCACACCCCTCTGTCAGCAGCAAGAGCTTTACATTAATTAACACAATACACAACCTTCCAGAAGAAGGCTCCAGTTTAAAATTCCTCACCCAAAATGTGTGCAACATAACACGTTTGTTTAGAATAAAAGGCATTTATCCTGCCCTCAAAGCACTTACGAGCCACATTTTGTATAGTGGATTGCAGCATTTTTTTTTACAGTACCCAAAGCCATCATTGAAATTCAATGTTCTAAAGTTTGAAATCATCCTTCCCTTGGCCACAAAGGTTGCATTACTTCCCATCCCACACAGACTCGAAAACTTTCCATAATCCAGCTAATGAGAAGAAAAATGTCACTGTAATTAACACACAAAGTGATGACCTAATTAATCACTAAAGCAGCAACGTGAAAAAGCTTTAGGCTTTCAAAGTTTTCTAGCAAAGTCAGGCAAAAGGATTGCCAGGGAACTTTTAAGGTCATTCCATTTCTGGTCACCCTGAAAATAAGACACATTTGAGACCATGCTTTTATATCCTATCAAACAGGACTCCATGGCAGTGAGGTGCCTTCAATGTGGCAGTGATCTCCTACTTCAGACTCCCAGCCAAGTAATACCAAAGTTCTCATTTTTTGGGCTCATAGTACTGTTGTCTCAAGCCCAGTACTTAAAGCAAAGCTTTAGGCAACGATCATGCTGATGTTAACAGCAAGAACAGTTTGCAAAAACCACCCTGCACTGTACCAGCACAGGCAAGAGAACATGAGTTTAGACGCCTGCAAAGAGTCACACCAGTGACCTCTGATGACTCTGGACATACTGTAAAAACACTTGGTAGCATTCCAGCTTACAACTAGTTTAACAGGTCATTGCTGCTAAGAGAGACTGTCTTCTTGTCCCAAACACTGAGCTGTTTGTTCCCCCACCCTCTACAGGCTGACACAATCAGTCACATATGTGTATGCAACGAAGCCTTGAGAACAGAACACGTTAAAACACATTGTTCTGTTCTTTTTTGTCCTGCCTAGAGAGTTTTACCCTGGGTCAGGTCCCCAGTCTCCTCCTTTACCTGCAGCTGCACGATGCAGGCTGCTCCCTGAAGAGAGCAGGAGAAGGCAGGAACCCTGTCAATTTACACCTGCTCCGAGTGAGCACAGCACAGGGTGAGGAAGCACACTTGGGGCAGTTTTGCCAGAGGAACATACCTTAAGTAAACCCTTACCAGGATGAGATATCAGAATCTGGTACCCAACACAGATGAATTCTTCATGAGATCGCTGTTACCTTAACCTGCTTGGCTTTGATTGCTGAGAAGCAGCCAAGCACACTGGCATTTCTGACTGCTGAACCTTCAGTCAGCATCCCTTGAAATGGGCAAGAGAGGTCTGACCTCAGAGCCAAGGGAGAAATTGCTACTGCTCAAGCCTTATCCCATCATTTTCTGAATTTTCTTGTAGCTGCAAAGGTTAGGAAAAAAAGAAAAAAAAATCAAGACTACACAGAGTAGTAAGAAAAGCATTCTGGAATTCCCAAGCAGTCGATTTATTTCAGGCCACCAGAAACTCTGATGTATCTTAGTGTTTCAATCTGGACTCACAGATATTAGAGCACAGCGATTTCACATTTTGGAAGAGGGAGGGGGAATCACACTCACTCAAGCTGTTTTTCCCGTCCCCTCAAAGCTGCATTTTACTTTCACCTTAGCCAACTTGTATTTACTGGGAGTTGCAAAGTTAGCCCCTGTGCTGGTAGGGTGATACAACCTTCTCTGCCTTCATGGCTAGAGCTCCTAAAAACCCCAACACTTCAAAAGCTAGAATGAGTATTTCTTTTAATGAACAAAGTCTTACAAACAAGATGTCTTCCTCTCACAGCTCCCTGGGAACTGAGTTCCAGATACTGGTGCAATCTGGAGGGCACCAGAAAAAAAAGACTGTAGTTCCACAGTCATGCTAACAATGTATTATCCTTGCTTTCAGTTCAAGATAAGGTAGGTACTTCATTACCTTAATGAGCAGATGTACTTAATGAGTGGGTACTTTGTCAGTTTAGTCCTAAAAGAAAAATTAAGAGAACAGGGCATTTACATTCCTAGAGTAAACCCAAATTTTAGGCCCCCCACTAGTGTAAGATAATAAGAAATACACGTTACTGGCTTTTGAAAGGTTTTTTTTTAAGTACACATCCCACAGCCCAGACTTTCAGAGGGAATAATAATTCTGGCTGCTGCTGTGAGCAACAGATTTCTTTTAAACAGAAAGAGCAAAACAGCATTATACAACATCACTTTCCAAGGGAAAAATATGTTATTTAAGCTCACAATAATTTTTACATTGTTTGGGTTATGAAGAAAGTTGCTTAATGTTCTTTCTCCACTAAAGCAAATCTTGAAAGCTAGATTTGAGACCAGCAGAGATCAGAGTCCCTTTTATTTACCCAAAGAATAAAACCAGCATGGACGAAGTTTCGACAAGCTATAAGCAGCTGTTTCAAACTGTGTTTCAATCATGTTCCACTAGAGCCAGTTCTTGGGGCCAAGAGAATCTGGTTGCTTCCTGGCTGCAACAGAGCTACCAACAAAGACATTGACTGTAAGGTTGAAATCTATCAATTAGGAACTGAACTCATGCCAGCCACAGTGCCAGAGAAATAATTAAGATTGTTCCCATAAACAGGAGGAAACAACACAACAATTCAGAGTGAGAAACAGCAGAGCTTTCTGGACTTTGAGCTTCAACAAAAAAAACCCAAGATGTTTACAAGTCTGCATCCTAGGTGTGTAGTACATGCTTTAATGCATTACTGAGCTCAGACATAACTTGCCTGTGTCCAGCACTGGGATTCAAGACCAAAATATCTACAAATGAGACAGAAAAACAACTTCTGACCAATAAATATTATATCTACTTCTGAAATAAACCAGAAGTACTCCCCATGCTAACACATATTCTCCACTACTTTTATGTTTCTACAGAGAAAGGTATTTGGCAAGCAAAACAAAAAACAATTTCTTGCCTGGTGCCACACTTCCTCAGACCAGGCAGTGCAGTCAATTACATAAATCAAATAGGAGACCACAATTGCATTGAGGAGTCTCTGACTTCTCTCTACTGTTTTCCCAAAGCTTCGCACCCCAAATTCATCAGCAAGAAAGCTGAAATTATTTGCCAACATTACACTCCCAAGGCTACACACACAGCTTTCAAAAAAAGTTAATCTGCTAGCAATTTTTATAATTCCACCTTGTAAGCCTACAATCTGCACCCATGAGTCCAGCAGAGATCTGAAGACAGGAATTCCCTATTCACAGAGCAGTTGCATTTGACAAAGAGCAAATGAAATCTGGGTTCTAATATGTCGGTAATGGAGGCAACACTTCTCAGCAAACTGCTAAGTAGCCTACAGATCTTGCCTACCTTTCCAAAACTTTAAGATTTCAAGGAAGAAATGCTTCCAATAAAATGTCCACGAGGACAAAAGCTCACAAGTGGGCAAACTGCTTTGAGATGTTCACCTTATGAGAATCACGTGAATTAAGAGACCGGCTGAACTCTGGAAGAGGCCGCCAAGCAGTAGCTGTTCTGCAGAGGAGTGTCCTTTCCACCCAGCAAACAATCCTCCCTTGTACAGAGGCCTCACCTCCACAGCAAACCTTACAGAGCAGCTGAAGTACAGAAGTGGATCCTGCTCCCAGTCCCCTCTTGAAGGCCAGCCTGCTGCCTTTGAGACATGAGGAAAGAGGATGAAAGCAGCCGATACAATTGCAGACTTTGGAAAAAAGCTAAGAAAGCCAGTTAAGTGAGGCTGCCATCCTAGGAATACATCACCTCAAGATCCTCCCCACCCCAATCCAAAAAGCCTTGTTTACTTTGAGGATGAAATTTTAGAGCAAAAGTGATCTCTGCAGAATGACATCCAAGTGCACTGAAGAAAGCAAGCCATGGCTATGGTATCTCAGACAGAGGCATTCTCTGCCATACAAACATCTTCGCCTAAAATCAGCATCAGCTCCAGAAACTGTAAGTCATCACGAAAAAAATAAAAAAAAAGAAATCAATCCTTCCAAAAACCTACTGAAAATAAAAGTTGATTAAAGAGAAAACAGGCTTGACATTGTCAGAGTCCCTTCCCAGGCAGCCGTGACCGAAATGGAAGTAAATAGCAGAAAGAAGGAAGGTGACCTGGGATTGTACCTGACTTGCTGAACCATGCTGCTGTGTTTGTGGAACTGGTCCATACAATGCCACTCAACCAACAGATTTGCTCTCTGGATTTGGGCCAGTGGCAGAGACAACATTTAATTAAGACATTGCATGAATGAGAAAGAATGAAAGAAAATTATAGCAGAACAAAATTGGCTATGGCTCTGTAAAACAAATACACCAAGATGAATCAGCTAGTAAATAAAAGCAAAAACTGAAAACTAACACTGCTGCCTCGAGAAGAAATCAGATAATGTACAAGAAATGAAGCGCTGAAGTTACAAGACTAGATGAAAGCCTTAAACATTAATAAAAATAATTGAAACATGTATAAAGACTGCTGAGAAAAGATGAAACATTGCAACCCAAGATAGGAATGCTTCTTTCCTTCCCTTTTGATTCTTCTGTTAATATGTTGCTGGTCATAAGGTCTTTCCCTTTCCACCACTTGCTTCCTCTGTTCAGGTGCCAGCTAATGCCAGGATCTGTTCACATCAAGATCTGTTCCACCTAGCAAAGGAACCTTCCCTATCACGATACGGCAAGGTCGAGTGAAAAACAAGCAGTGGTAGCAGGTGAACTCTGACTAACCACTATAACTCTCTTATAACCACTGTGGCATTCCAGGAACTGTTCTGCTGTGCCAGAGTCCCTGTGCAATCAGAAAACCATGCAACAAGAAACACATGAAATGACAAGAAGGGTCTGCTAGTTTTGCTACTTCAGTGAGGAGCAACCACAGACCACTAAAAAAGAACCAGAACAAAGCCAGAATCCTCATCTAAAATCTGCTATTCATTTTTCAGCGTCAGAATTTTTTCAGGCTACCACCTGAAAACTGCAATGAACTAATTCTTCAAATAGCTTGGATGCATAAACCTCAGAAGCTTCCTTACATCATTTTAGTAAGAACTGATCCATAATCTTACTAAGCTTGTGTTATGATTTAAAAGTACCAATAATATACAACTCTGGGTTTCTCTTTGAGCTTTGTTGGTTTTTTTCTTATTAAAAAAAATAATTGTTGACTGTCTTGTACTATCCTGTGATCTGAGCTCAGTCAGGCTGATTAGCAGTGACAGCATGTCAGAGGTCATTACCATTAAACACACCTCAGTGAACAATTCAATGGAGTTGTTATTCCATCAGTGTAGTCCTCAC
This sequence comes from Corvus cornix cornix, assembly GCF_000738735.6. NCBI lineage: Eukaryota > Metazoa > Chordata > Aves > Passeriformes > Corvidae > Corvus > Corvus cornix. The sequence continues at coordinate 13,675,857 of NC_046336.1, forward strand.
AGGTGGTTTTAAGAATTGCAGGGAATGAACTCCAGATCATTGTGGGTTGTAATCTGCATGCCTGAGCACCCTCTGCTGCTCTGCACTGGCTGGCCCTGAGCAGTTCCACATGGTCCCACAGTCCCAGGGGACTCATCCAGTGCAACAGTACTGCTGGAAGGAGCAACACCTGAGCGTCCTTAGCCAACCCTTGTGGTTCATCTGGGAGAAGCTGCAAACAAGCAGGTGCTTGGTATTTTCAGCTGGGAGATTATGGCTTTAATAAACCCATTGTCAAAGGAAACATATTTGTGTGTGTTCTACATGTAAATAAATATATATAATTTAAGTGTATATATGTGGGTATGTCTGTATATGTATTATGTATGTATTTATATATGCACAGACAACCCTATATGGATATTCACATTATGTAAGTGCATATACCTACAATGTGCACACAGACATCCATCTTTTAATATATATGCCCATCGATTTTCTTGATCATTTCTTTTCATAAAGAAGCTTTAAGCTTGCTCTCCCATTTTCAATCTCACTCATATTGGCAAGAAATGTGTTTGTATGTCCACTATGTCTGTACAGAGAGAGAACGAAGGAAGTGTGTGTGTACAGATGTAAACATATTTTGTACACAGTCTCAGCTGACTGTAATCCATAGGTCACCACCTACGCCACAAAAACAGATGCATTTCTCTGTCAGCAGGTCCACTTTCACACATCCTGCAAAAAAGCCATTGCAACATAACTAGGTCACCAGCATTTTGGTCTTCTCTCCCCTTAAACAGATGCTAAATTCCTTTCATTGTGGTGGAACCATGCTGAAGGTATGATGTGGACTGCTTGCAGCCACCCACTTTCTAAGAAATATCTGAATTAAGCCTTGTCGTCTGTCAAGGTTTTCAATAAGTGCAGTGCTGTGAGTGCTGGTAATTTATCAGGAGCTCTAGTGTCAGGGCCAAGTGTCCTACAGCAAACAAGCACAGCCCAATTTGGCCTAAGTAAAATTGCAAATGTTCCTTCAGAGTGCTCCTGCATAGACTGGCACCAAGCACAACTATTTTACATGCATCCATGCAATGCTCTGAGTGCTCCTCCCAAATCCCATCTCTCCTTTACAGCCCCAAAAGCAGCCCTGGGAGAAGCAGCACCTTCCATTCAAGGAAAGAGGATCACACAGGGTGGCTCAAGTGGAACAAAAGTAACTGCAAGATGGAAGAGTGAACAAAAGCACCCAAGCGAGGATTGCAGCGTATGCTACAACAGCACAGAAAACACCTTCAAAAAATAATCCTATCACCTAGTTCCATGCTGCTAACTTACTCTCTGCATATTAAAAGTGTTTCAGTGAGAAAAATAGAATTACTTTAAAAATTATGATGGGGCTGAATTTCAGACAAGGGAGAAATTCAGTCTATTAATCATCAAGTTAATCTATTTATTCACCTTGGAAAAATCCTGATCAGAAGAAAGTCTATTAAAAGAATACAGGGATTCAGCTGCCACCTTTCTCACTGAATAGGCAATCAGAAAATGCCCCTTTGAACCCTGCGTTAATAAAATTCTTATTAAATGCAAACCTGCACAATGTTATCTTGAAGAGGCTCATTAGTTTAAAAAAAAAAAAAACTTGTCTCAAAATGTGTTTATTTCCTCAGAGGTGAGAAGGTAAGTTCTCAAACCACCAACTGCTGCACCTTCCTATTTCAACCCCATCAGTGCTGCAGCTATATCTTGCAGTCTACCACATCTCAATTATTTATGAAAACCACAGAGACAAATCCACAGACAGAAATCATAATGACTATTATGAGATAGGACAGCAATCAGAATCACTCATTCCGGTTTGGTATGTAAGATTTTCAGACAGATAAGGATATTATTATTCTTTCTTCTTCAATTTTTCATTTTCTTTGGGTTGGACAGAAATTATGAATTATCTGTAGAAAGGAGAGAAGGCAGGAATAGGCTTCCTATCTCTCAATACTCAAAAAGAATATTCATGACTCCTTTTTTCACTGGAATAAGGACAAGAAAAATCAAATAATCAGCAACAACAAAACTCAGACTGTCTAGTGGAGAACTTTTAGTACAACTAAAAGGTACTGTTCATACCATAATAGGATACACAAAGCAGGATCTCTCTCTGTGGCTGAATTTAAAGAAGAACATGTCTAAGATTCTCTAGGCATTACTCATCCTGACTCTCTATTTAAACAATTAATCAGCTGAGCTCATCAGTCCAGCACTGTGGGGTACAAGCAGGACTGTTCTGGTGTCTCCTCAACAGTTATTCCTGTAACACAAATGCATTGCAGCCTTTGAACATTGTAAAGAACTCACCACTCCTCTCCCGGCAGAAATACCCATAAAACTGTACACTAGGATTTAAGACACTTGTTGAAGCCCACTGTATGCATGCACAGGCAGATGCTTTTACATTTAGAAAACCCACTAAAAGCCCTAGGATAAGGAAATTGCAATGTTTATTTATTTTTAAATAGCTTGTGTAATGAGACCAAGATATAAACCAAAGCATGACTTAGCACTGCACAGTTACAGGAAAAAGCAGGTAACCACTACTCAAAAACTTTCCAGAATGATGAAGCAAGGTGAGGAAAAAATCCAGTGTGGATTCCTCTAAATTCATTTCCTTTGTGGCAAAAGCAGCCAAATAAGACACAGTACACTAAGATCACTCTAAGGGAAAACAGAAGGGGCACAAACAAACAGATACCCAGATAATGGGGAGCTCAGCCTAGTTCTAGTCCCAGTCACTACTTTGAACCATCACACTGTCAGACACCTTCACACAAGCACACTACACCCTTGGATTTCTCTGGCTGCTCTGAAATCTAGTCAACTAAAGAACCCTTCAAATGTAGTATTTTTACCATCAGAAGAAAACAAACCAAAAGACAAAATTCTCCCTCCTTCCTTTTCTTTTGGGAGTGAGGAAACGGGATAAATCAAACAGACTAACTTCTCAGAATTCTAATCCCTCTCAAGGCCTTGAATCATCCATAATTTAGACTTTACTAATTTCACCGAATGAAAAGCAGTCATTCATGAAATTTCAACACAGATGAGCAGTTGGGTGGAGCAGGGGAAAGCTACCAGAAGTTCAGAAGAGAAACAGACTAGAGGCTTCACTGATTCCAGACATCACCACATTCTGAACATGTCTGATACAGGCTGTCCTTGAAGGGACACACATGTTCTCACCTCCTCGTCTTCTCTGACTAGAAGCAAAACTGTGTGACTTTGTTTCGATTTTCTTCTTAAATATGTCATCACAGAGGCATTTCCAACCTCTCTCCTTGGCCCAGTTTTGGCCGGCAGCATGTCCATCTTTCAGAGCCATCAGAGACTGGCTCTGCTGGACATGGTGGAAGCTTCCAGGAGCTCCTCACAGGAACCACCTCTGTGCCCCCCCTGCTACCGAAAACCAGGCCGTGCAGAACCAATACAAAGGGGTATCACAGTGCCAGTTTTTTGGTTGCATCTTGTCTCAATTGCACGCTGATCTTCACAGAAGCAGTTGCGAAGCCAACAGGAAATAAGCCCATGCAAAGTCTCAGTTCCACAAACCAGCAGTGAGCACAAACCCTCTGTGATCAATTGGTTTTTCTCTCTTCCCAGCTTAGACTTCCCTCCGTGGTTACACACAGCATTCCCAAAGCAGACACTTTGTGTCACATTCACTGACATTAGTCAACAGCCACCTGTTCTGCTGCTTTACTCCTAGTGCACTATCTACCCACAAGTGTTCACTTACATCTGTTTAAAAAAAACCAAAAATAAGGATAGTAGCAAAGTAAGTCTAGAATCACACATGATGTTATCAAGCTTACAGACTTATTAAGGGAATCTTTAAGGTGGTTTACAGACACGTAAGATGCATATTGACTTGAAAGATGCCCTCAGAGAGTTTGTCCTACACAATGCCTTTTGTAGTGAGGAAAACAAGTACTAGCCTAGAAATACAACAGTAGTGAGCTACTTGGTGTTGCACAGACACCAAGTGTCTGGGGTGACTAGGGAAGCGGTAGACAGATTTTTTTTCAGTATAAATACTTATATCTTTTATGGTTTGCTTACAAGCCAGAGCTAAGAAGTAAATTTTCCCTCTCAACATTCCTCTGTTTTCCAATCAATCATATCCATGATCCTCTTGCCCAGTACCCAGCTTGGTCAGTAGTAGCTGCTTCAGGTGCCAGAAAAATAAGTTATTGCCACTGTGAAAGAATACATACCTAGATTTACACTCTTTAGTCTTACAAGTAAAGCATAACTTTTCCCCTTCTGCCCTTGAACAGGAAGAAGAAGTTTAAGAGAACACTGAAATGTCCTTAAATAATCAGTTTTAAACACACACAAAACTCTTGCAATGTTAAGAGGCCTCAAATCTGCTTATTACAGCAGGCTTACAGTCCCCTTCATAGCTTTGTGGAATTACAATAGAATCACGCAACAGAAATCCATTAGGTTCACAATTGCTCTGCCAGCACAGCATTATCCTCTACTGTGTAACTTCTCCCAAGAACGATGTGAGGATTAATTCATTACAGTTTGTGCTATGCTTTCAAAGCACTCAGTCTACAGAAGAGCGGAGAGAATTATTAGAGGACAATCAAATTCTGGTGATCCTTCCTTTATGCCTGTGGGCCCTGTTTAGAGCAACAATTTAGCCCAACAATTAGAACAAATTGAAAACAAAATTCATTCAAACAAATGTGAAAGCGTCATGATAAAAATGTAGTCACACAGGAAATGAGAAACTTTAAAAGAGTAATTAACTTCTACTCCTTACCTAATATTGACTAATGCATGGGTCACCTTGCTTGCAGGCTCTTTCCATTGACCAGCATTGGTAGACAGCCTTAGAACTGAAAGGAGAAGAGAGTTAACAGTGCTGGCACAGAACTGGCAATTTCATAATTCAAAACAGGGGGGAAAAAAAAAAAATTCTGCTTTGGCAAGATGGCAGTCCAGGAACCACATCAAAGCAACGGTCATCTTTGAGTTGATCTGTGATCCAGGGCAAAAGTTCCCTTCAAAGCCCACCTAAGAAACATAAGGAACATGGAAGGGGTGAGAAGAAGAGAGTAACAACTTGGAGGCAGAGGGGACAGAAGAACCAGGGTCCTCCTAACTGCTTTCATTATCACACACAGCTCATTTTGCCCAGAAACAGGGCAGTGTCCCAAGCTTAGAATAGCTTTTATTCCACACACAGCTGTTCTCCTCCAGCTCCTGCTTATGCAAGGTTCCATCTGAACTGGACTACATACTGCAGTTTAAACCCTCTCCAGCAATGATGAAATTCTTTACATGCCCATTTATCTAGAGTTGCAGACAGGAATTACACACCAGCCTAAAGAAAAAACACTCCCTGTAGGAAGAAAGGTGGTGTTCTCTTGCACAGATGGTCTCTGACAGACTTAAGAGCAGATCTGAAACATTCTGCAACAGGAACAACTAGGGAACCCAATTCTTTTCCGCCAGAGTACCAAAAATATTTATTTAGGTCAAAATATGTAGTGTTTTTATGGTGGCAGTTACCTGCACATCTCTTGATAAGCATCAGAACAGTAACAGATCCTGTAGCAGATGTTTTGATTAATTTCCATATTGCCTGAACAAAGGGAATTTTCTATTAATTTGTACATACAGGGTTTTCTGGGGGTTAGATTCCACAACAAAAGTTCACCCTCAATTTAGAAGTGAAGGAACAGCTCACCATCTGAATTTAGGATCATCCAGAAACATGGATGTTGCAAGTGAATGATTAAGCACATCGGCCACATACTTATGCCTATAATTGCAGGACAGAAGCTTTCAGTCCTGCAAATCTGGATAAAGTTCAGTTTCAGAACAAGAGAAAAAAAAACCAAATCAATTAGATTCCACCTCCACTCCCAACATGCAAAGTTTCAACCACATTAACAGAAAAACTAAAGGACACGGCAGTTTTCTCATCTGCGCTAACCAATACCCCAAGGCTAGGGGACAGAAGGGTCACTGTAGTCTCAGAAATGGGCTGACAAGCAAAGGAAACTATCAGGACTCCTGGTGGCTTTCATCAGCTTGAGACAGTGCTACCTTCTCGCCTTCTATTCTACCATTACATGTCATCTGCAGAAAAAAGTTGTCAGCTCTGAGTAACATTGTTTTGTCAAATAGTAGGTACTGTACTTGAGTATCTGAAGTAATATATGTAGAGAGAGTTTCAATTCAGGCATCTGCAAGAGTAATTAAATGGGGTTTACTCTGCGTAGGATGGCAAACATTCATGTGAGAAATGAATTGTTTTAACAGGTCAGGTGTGGTGTGCCTTTTGCAACCCAACTGAGGAAGTATCTGAGTGCATTATTCTTCTATTCCACGTATCTTCAGCTTCCACAAGGGATGGGTTTGAAAAAATTATTAGCTAGTAAAAGCACCTCATTTTACTAGCTGCAACTCTTGAGAGTAGAAAACGGGTTAGCAAAAAATCTTATGCACTCAGAGGGCACAAAAATGGCCAAGTGAATCCTTATGTAATGGCTGAAAACTGTAGGGAATTCATACAAAAGGGCAGCTTGTTTCTGCCTGCAGTTACAGAGGGTAGTCGGCTACTTTTATTTAGGTGAGGATGTCTCTCTTCATGTCAGAAGAGGGCTGTGGCCAACTGTCTGCCCTTTAACTCTCCTTATATGCTTATATTAACGCCTGTTCATTGGGAGATCATGCTGAGAAGGGAACAGAAAGTAAATGAATGAAAGGTCCTTTCATAATAAAGCAAACAAAGAACATAACTATATTCTTTTTTTCACAGCTTCAAGTTATGCAGCACACCAGTGCTGCTGCAGCTACCCTGGGCTGCAGGTTCCTGCGTATAACACTGCCTGATTCTGTCTCCATGCATTCCTTGCTCTTCTTTGCTCCTCTTTCCTGCTGGGTGTCACTTGGCTCCCTTCCCTCTCTCGCTGAAGGATGGCAGCTTCTCCCTGTTTTGCCAGTGGGCACATTCTTCAGTCCAGTGATTCACTTGTCACTGCAAGCAGGTTTGTGAGGGCTGTTTTCTTGGTTGCTTTGGCAAAGAGTGAAGTAGATGTGATTTGTCTAGCACACCAAGCTTCTTGCTATAAGTTTCTCAAATTCTTCTCCAAATTCTTCTTTGCATTCAGTAGTTCTCTATGCTGGGTGGTTCTGCAGCACGTACCTGCCTTTTGACTTGAAATTGTTGAATGTAATAGAGGAAAACTACACAGAAATGCATGAAATACCACATACTCCATTGTAAAAACAAATTTATATTTCCAACATTAAGTGACAGAGAGAGGGGCAAGGAGTCTATTCGTATTCTTTTGACACTTAAAAAAAAAATTATCCTTTTAGCAAGTTTATCCCTCTCTCAATTCTTAATTTACCAACATGCCCTAGTACACAAAACATGTTCACCCAGCATGACACACATCAGTAGCAGATAGACAGGAAACACCTGACACAAACATCCCTCTTCCACCACACTCACTTCCAGGCAGCAGCAATCCTGACGAGTCAGGAGGTACTTACCCATAGAATAAAGGTTGTCAAAATTCTGGTGCATCCGAATGATTTCATAATAGAGCTCATCATAGCTGCTGGGAGTGGGCAGAAATGTGTCTCCGTAAGTGATGAACATGTTAAACAGGTTCACAACCTATACAAGTGAAAAGAAGTTGCAACAGGAATATTTATCCCAAATCTATTCTGCATCAGAAACAGTACAAACTATGTCCAAAACCTTCAAATAAACAGCTTGCAGTTGCAGCAGATAGCATGACATTACCTCATTGCTTTATTTATCATTTTCTTTATAGTACCAAAGAAACAGACAAGAAGCTTAAATACTGTTTTATCTGGGACCAGAAAAACACATTTCTATTCTGCATACAAAGGGCCACAGAACAAGAAAAAAATATTATCAAATCTGGAAAATTAAACTAGGTCTTTCCTCACATAGACTTATTTCAGTGAGCCAACCCTATAGTTAGTCCAAGCACTGTCCTTTCCAAACACCTAGAGAAACCAACCACAATGATACTCCTCTGCTTCATGGCCTTGTTCTCATATCTCCTTAACAAGCCAGCAATCCTTTCTGGAATCCTTTCAGGATTACAATTCTTTCCTAAGATTAATTCACAATTAAGTTGTTAAAAGATAAGAGGATTTGTGCAAGGGTAAAGATGCTCACCATAAGAGCAAGGGTGAAGATGTTGTGCTTGGCCAGCAACACAGTCTCATTAGACATGAGGAACTTCAACAAGTTGATCAAAGCTAGGAGAAAATAGTAAGTATTTTTAAAATAGTATAAAAAGCAAAGCCATCATCATCAAGTCACTTAAATACAGATGCATTTACATAACCTAGTGCAAGCTAAACTAAATGCCAGCTATTCACCTCAGAAATATATCAATTTATATGTAGGGTTTAGCGGTGCTTTTTGTTGCTAAAATACTCGGCTGAACAGGTAAGTGACAGCTATTTTACCTTCCCACATTTATTCTCCTTCACTGACTTCCCAATCAAATCTACTCAGGCTCAAGGTACATCTCTTGTTAGCTCAGTCAGCTCATGGAGATTTTTCTATCTGCTAGATCCTGGAGTGAGCTTTGGGGTTGGAGAATCCAACTGTCTTGTTTCTGCTTCATATATCACCAACATGATATATGCATAGTCAGCCCCAAACTGTCACTCTTGTTGATACATGCAGTTATAAAAAATAAAAAAGGTAAGAAAACCCCCACAGCACAGCTTTTCTGTAGCTCTGTGTCAATGCTACTGCACTGCTAAAAAGAAGGATGTAGTACTTTATTGTGCCAGTTATCTGGGGCTGTGCCATAAAGATTACAGATCTGGTTCAAACTTGTCTTAAATAATAAAACAACAAAAGCTCCTGCTGTAACCACCCAGTAGCAGTTAGTAACAGTGGTAATTAACAAAAAGGTTGGCTAAAAATGCTTTAATCAAAGAGACTTTACAATAAACAACTGTATTCCATGCACTTTAATAAAATGTAAAGTTCCTTATCTTTTTTTTTCTAGTTGTTGAGATTTTCAGAAAACTAGCTTTTCTGCATTATAGCTGTTCAAGAGTAAAAGCTGAAGGCTGACTGGAAGAGGTTCTTAATGTACTCTCTGCTCTGAAGTCAACAGATTTCAAGACTTAAAACGTCTGAATTAAGATGTCATGAAAAGTCAATGCTGGAACACTGTACACACCTTTTTTTAAAGGTTCTTAATTATCTACTAATTGGTAACTTCATCCAACAGAACAATACCAGGCATGACTCCAATTTTTTTACAGGCACAAGTAGAACTTGTTAATCCCTTTTTTCCCCCCCACCATTACACAAGCATCACACACTACCCAGTAACCTGTGAGAAAATAAGCTGTGGTTTGGGAGAGCTCCACAGCTAATGCAGAAAAAACCATTCACCTCAGCCCAAAGTACAGGCTATGAAAGAGGAAGAGATAAAGCACAGGGAACAGGAATGAGGTATGGGCAGAATTTAGATACTCATCCCCTTCAAGATTACAGAGGTAAAGTCAAAACACCTACAGCAAAATGATGTGAACACACTGGTCAGATCTTGAATTAAAGGAAACTGCCAGATTCTAAATGCAGTCCTGCAACCTCTACTTTACAATACTAGAAGTTCACCATGAGTATCAAAAGTTTATATACGCACACCCAAAGGGAAGCCTACAGCCCCAAGCCGGGTATTTACTCATCACAGGCAGAAGCTACTTCAGTTTAATCTTCCAGTGGGTGGCTGATGCTGAACTGCAAACCAGGAACGAACAAAGCTCTCTACAAACTCCAGACGTGCAAGTGCTGTATCTTTCAGAGCTATTCCAGGATTTAACCATCAGTAATAGCATTTCTCGCTTCCATGTCTGCAGCTCACCTCATAAAGCACATTCATTCACACCTTTTCAATCCAGCCACATAACTCTCCACACCATCATCACCCCATCATCAGAAACTCCTGGGACCAAAACCAGAGCTTGGATTCCACAATAACACAGCTCTGGAAATACCCTGTCAGTTACTTTTCTGCAAAACAAACGTTTCAAAACAAAGTAGCAGGTACAGATGGGCTCTCCACTGGAGCAAAGATCCAGCTAAAAACAGGTTGCCAAGGTAACCAAACCTCCACAGCAAAAAAGTCTCCTGCAGTCAGTGCCTTGGACTGCAGACAGCTGCCCTGCATCTCTGTCACAGCAGCTCATCAGCCATCTCTCCATCTCAGAGTTTCAAGCATTTAGTTACAAGGCTTTACCTCCTTCCCAGCCATGCCAGTCCACAGGGCCACAGCTCATGAACAGGTGCTGCTGTTCAACTACCAGCAGCTTGGGTTTGTGGAAGCAAAGTAGCAGAGCTCTGGATTTCTTCTGACAAGTTGTGAGAAGCCTCATGTTCATCTCTTTGCCTCTTACTCTACCGCAAGAGCCCTGCTGAATGGCCTTTGCCAGCAGGTCATGGCACAGCGTGACAAGAAGCCACCACTGAACATCCAAAAACAGTGAACATGAAAGCTGCCCGTGATGAGGAGAACTATTTTGAAAAGAATGAGCGTATTTGTCCAGAGCACAAGCACTCACCAAATGATGAGGACAAGCACCCTACAACTGCCCACTGCAATACTTCTCACAGACCACCCTGAAGCACTTGTACTGCTCTGTATTGGTGACAACACTTGAAGGAGAACTAGCTCTGTTCTCTCCCTACATTTGTTTCAGCCATTGTGATGAATCTATGTTTAATTTTCCTGTTTCAGTTAGAAAGAAGACAAGAGATTACCTCTGCTTGAAATCAGTATTTATACCTGAACTGCACTGCATCACAGCCCACTCAAAACAACCTGTGCTGCTCCTTCCCTAAGAACTAGGAAGGAGAGGAACATGCTTCACATGAAGAAGAAACTGAGCGCTGGGCTCAGAGCCTGGTCAGAAGAACTAATCCGTCAGAGGTTTACAGCCACTGTGTGCCCTGCACTGACAAATTTATCAAGTGTTAGGAAACCACACATTCCAGAAAAAGTTGCAGTGTTCCTAACTAGGATATACACTACATTGATGCTAAAAGAGCAACCAATCTTTCTCCACGCCAGCACACTCTGCAGCAGCCTCTATCAAGTGTCTCTAAGGAACACGAACACTGTGGAACCTTTAAATCCCTTTGCCGTGTCTCTGTAGTTTGTTTGTAAGGCAGCCCCTGTACTGAAAATGAGGACAGCTATGCCCTGAAGTTTTCAGAACTAACAACTTTTAGATCTGGCTTCATATGCCTAGTGCCCTTCAGCAACAATTACACACACAAAATAAACCTTTAGAGGAAAGTCCAACTGACTGAACACCCCTCTGCCCTCGAGCTCCAAGGGAGCACTGATGCCACTGTTCCTGAGCAATCTGAAGCCAAACCAGATGTGTCACTTTTTCCCTGCTGCAATCAACTGCTCGCCTCTCATACCCCACCTGCAGGCTGCCCTTGCACACTAGCCAGGAAATTATCCCTTTTTTTTTTTCCCCAACAGAGGAGCAGTTCAGTCTCCCAGCTGCACAGGCAGACAACAACGTGATCCTTGCTTGGGCTCAGCCACCTTATCCCAAATTATGCTCCAGGATTTAACAGCAATGGATGGTTTGGGCATGAGATCTATTTCAGCATTAACTGGAAAAAAGCACCATTTTTGCAATACCCTCTAGAGCCTTTTTTTTCCTCCCTAAAGGTATCTGTTCTTGGCCCGACCCAAACACCCACTGTGGTGAGTCTTGAAATATCCATAACTTCACAATACAACAGGGTCACTAGTACTTCTTTAGCAATAAAGGGAGAAGGCTCTAACTAAACAAGCAGCCACCAGTATTTTCATGTAAGTGACCTGAACTGAGTGCACTGGCTATGCCTCTTAAACCAACAAGAAGAGAGCACAGCTTTGGACAACTATGTTTACAGCCTGAAACCCAAGCAGACAAGCAGGCTGAGTGGACACAGAGCCATGTGACTGGCTCTGTGTGAAAAGTGGTATAAAGCAGGTTGGTTCTTAGGCAATTTTCTCTCCAAAGAATTATTACAGCAAAAGGATGAAAAGTGACATCACAGATACCCTCCCCTACTTTTTAAACTGAAATGACTGCAGTGAAAGAACCTCTTAGCTCTTTCTCTGCTCAGCTGCTTTTGAAGACACTTTCCCTTATCACCTCCCATAGCCACTCTGTCTGCCAAGGAGCAGCAGTACTCCTGCTCAGTTATTTGCTGCCCTCCCCCAGACCAATCCTCTGTGAGAAAACTGCAGGCAGCCACCATCTCTCCTTTTCTTCTACCAGGAAGGAGGTAATTCCTGTTACAGATGCCCTTCACTCCCTCCTTCCCCTACTCCTATTCCCACAGCATATAAGGGAAATTTTCCCTATAAGCCTTGTTTCAAACAGAAGTATATTCAGCCCCAGGTGAATTGGGATTCACACAACAGTTTTGGGCTTTTTAGCGTCTCAGTGTTCCCTGTTTGGATCATTTGTAATGCAACAGAACCACGGAGATAGACCAAGAGAAAAGGGGGGGGGAAAAAAAGTAGTAGTATCATCCCTTGGGCAAGTCAGAATGTAGCACAGACTCTGCCAGGAGCATCGGAAGGCTCTGATGTGTTACTGCACAACACAGCAGAAGAGAAGAGCTCTGAGACACTCATCAATGAGAGCTCGAACGGGTTGAGCACAGTACAGAGGCCTCTGTGACTGCATCTGCTGCGCTTACAGGTCAAAAATCTTCTAATGGTGCATATAATGGCCCTCAAGAAAGCAGCGAGGGAGAAAGAGATGTGAGGGCTCCTCAGTTGCAGTGTAACAGCCATTAACAGGATCTAGTGCTCTACTAAAATCCTCCAATTTTCTACCCTTCAACTTTCAGGGCACACTGGGAAGAACAGTGATTTTCCCATTCCCTCTAGAAGTTACCATTGAGTCAACAGTATATTCAGTGTCCTCCTCCCCATGTCTCAAATCAAAGCCTCCTTAGAAGGATCCCCACGCATATATCACTAGAAGGCAGCCGATCATGACATCTGGGCAACACTTCCATGCTGCACAGAAGTCCTCTGCCTACAAGTGCTTCAGCAGAACAATAACCACCCTGGATCTTCTATAGCCACCCTGTTCACATGTATGTATTCTCAAGGCAAGGTCCACACTACTCACTGTAGCACATGGTAAGCCAGATCTGCTAAGGCTTAGTGCAACTAAGGCCACAACTGAGAATAAAGTGGATTAGATTCTTCAGGAAGCATCACTGGTCTTTCTGTGCTTCAGTTCTTCCAACATACAAGAGAAAACAGGACCATTCTATCTGCAACAGCACTGGAAGTATAAACAGAGCAAAATGAGGAGCCCTGGCTGTACCTGGCCAGATCAAAGGTCCACCTATGCTTAGTGTTCTGTCTCTAAATGGTCTACATCAAACACTTGTTTAAAAAAAAATAGGCCAAACAATGCTTTCTTATATGTTCTTCCAGATTCCAAAATTCAGCATGATTCCCTTACACGAGGGGAACTACAGTACAGAATGTGAAAAAACCAGATTCTCACAGCACAACAATACCACAACCACGGACCAGTCCACTCTCTTGTTCCAGACTGGAAGTCACAAGGGCTAAGCTAGGATAACCACATAGCCCACTGTGCACCTATGAGGAGAAGAGATCCCAGAAGAGTAATCACCTCTAAAAAATGCTATACCTGAAAGGCAATTCAGATTTAGGGAAGCAAAAGGCTCAAATATGACATTCTGAGATGACCTAAGTGTTAAAATGGTGCAGATCTGGCCACAGTCAGCACTGGCAAGCACTCAGAAGAACAGTGATCAAAAGAAACTCAGGAGGAGATGAGTATCTACAGATTGGGTTTGACAGGAAAGAACAAACAGAGGTATTTTCCAGACAGAGTTGTAGGAATAAGAAGCGTGTCCAAGAAATAGTTACATTGCTATTACAAACTAATGCACCAGAACTCCCTGAGGCACAAACTATCCCAGCATCCTTGGACAAGCGAACCAATTACTCAGGGACAGCACTTGCAGCTTCCTGTCAATCACCCACAGCACTAGAAAACAAGACTGTTGCACCAATGCTGCAGTCCCCTCTCAGGGGAGCAGAGGAAGCAATAAAAGCTCTGTCAACATCACTAGTCAACATGCTCCAGCTCCTTCCCTCTGCTCTGATCAGGAGGGAGCACCCTGCTCACTGCTGTAACAACTACCTGGCTGGACGCTCCTCTACCCTCCCGGCTTGCTGCCAACAGGCACTGCTGAGCTCCTCCTCCCAGCCACCACAGCTCTGTGGCAAAAAGCAGCTGGCAACTAGCAGGCTCCCCATCACCAGCACTCTACAGCTGTTCCCTCTTTTCCCCATGACTCGCTCTCAGGGGTACATCCATGAAAGCAGGCTCTTTTCTTAATGAGAATCAACAGCTTGCCAGAGGGCTGGAGCACATGCTGGCATAACCCATCGCTCCCAGGATCAGTCAAGCAGGCTATTTCACCTCCAACCCTTCACTTTCTTTATACAGCCCCCATCCTCAGAACTCACTGTTCCCACCTAAATGGAATCAACAGGGTGAAATTGCAAGCTTAATGGAAATGCTGATTGCTGATGCCAGAGCAATGCTGCTTGATGGCAATCCAGCAAGCAGTAAGAAAGAATACAAATTTTCCAACTTCAGCTAAAGCCTAGATGAACAATATGCTTTTTTCTTAAGAAAAAAAAAAAAAAAAAAAAAAGCACAGACCTACAAGCTTCATCCCTCTTTAGAGGGAAGGGTAGTATTGAGCTGAATTCTGTTTTGTCTGACAGTGTAAGTCCACACTGTTAAATAGTAGTCTTGGGAGTTACGGTTGCACTTTTTGCCTGGGGTTTTAAAACAGAAAAGGTGGAGAATCTGGAGAAAGAGAAGAAGTATTGTGTGAGAACATGGAAAGACAGCAAGGTAAGGAACCTAGGAGTGATACTGCCTGAACACAAAAAGGGGCCAGGGATAAATTATTGCATTCTGAATGCTGCAAGCCCTCCGGGCAGAGAAAGAAACAACTTCGAACAGCTGTAACACTTCTATCATCAATGGGACCGTTTCCCAGGAGAAACTATCACACCATCTCCACAAGGTCACTGTGATCTGCAAACTGCTAGGGATTCACAACCAAATTCTCCAGTATTTGCTAGCTTTATTTGAAACAGGACAGAGCAAGGTATCTGGATGAGACCTGCCAGGCTGAGGGAAGATGACCAAAAGGTTGCTAAACTTATCCATGCAAATTACTAAATTCCCTTTGTGCTCATCTGAGCAAGGCTCTGTTGAGAAATTCCCATCCTGATCTCACCAGGGGATCAATAACAGCACCAAATCTTATATTATTCTTTTTCTGTTCATCAGCTATCAGGGTCAAACTCTTTATCATCAGTATTAAAATATGTTAACATAAAGTAAACGTAAACCAGAATTAAGTAAAAGCAGATGCTTCCAATAAATGACCCATGCAGGGAATTTAGAACATCGTCCTTTACAAGAAAAGCCACTGAGTTTCTGCATTTCTTACACTACCTTCTTTAAGAGTTTAATACCAGGACATTTCACCAAATGGCTGGAGTGTTCTTATGAAAATATTCTAGCCTTGATAGAAGGAGGTCATATGGAAAGGTGAGCATGAAATTGTCCCACCAGTTGAGAATGACAGCAGAATACCACAAGTAGACACTTGCAGTCTTCCTTCTGACCTTCCCATCTTTCTGCCTGTAAGTGAGCTTTGTATGAAGGGACTGGGGTTTTCTTTGGGGTAATAGAGTGCTCCCAGGGGTACAAATTAAATAAATCAGTGAGTATCAACCCACAACACACACCACAACTATAAACAAAAAATTATTTTATAAAACCATGTTTCAATTTCAATCCTTTCCTGAATTCCCTGAAATAGGTAACAGGATTAACAGTTGTCTTCCTGAACCCAGTTTGTGCCAACACAGTACCACATATCACAAGCACCAACACCCCTATGAGTGAAGAAAACAGGACCCCCAAATGGCTGCAAACTCCCAGTATGTATTCCATGGCACATAACAGCTACAGCCTTTAGTTTGTGTGAGAAACTAAGCCATTTGCTAACTGGCCAAGCAGCTCTACGGTCTTCCAAACTCTCATGGCATCTAGTGATCAGGAACTCTGCCAGTGAACTAGACTGTCTAGTACACCAGTGTGTGAATCCTGCCTCCACAAGAGCTGCAAGATGATAAGCTTCCCGTGCCATGTAGCTGCAGCAGAATGTGACAGTGACAGCTGGATTAGAGATGAAGGGAAGACACAACATCACCTGACTTCCAGCCTGTTCAGCAACATAAATCAGAAGGCTGAAGCAGACCTGATCAACAGTTGTAGAACCAGAAATGACATAGATAACATACTCCCAGTAATCAATGTTTCAGTCACAGAAATAATAAACCAAAGTGATTAAACAATACCATTTTAAATATGCACTGCATAAGGGCAGTGTTATATACACTGAAAGTCAGGGGGGAGCTTCTCCCCCACAAAAAATTGCTTCTTTATTTTAAAATCTTCCCCAGAGGAACCTTTCACATTTTTAGTATTCACCCAAAAAGATTTTGAATGCAGTACTATCCTTGCTTTAAATACAGAACCTGACAAAAAGATCTGAAGAGTGGACAAAAACGGGAATAAAAAAGTGTATTTTGTCTAGTAGCATCGTAAAAGTCTGCTTTGATGACCCTAAAATGAAAAAGGAGAAAAATTAACTTCTTGATAGTACTACATATTTGAAGCATGCTTATTTTACCAGTGCATTCTGCATCTACCAAATTAACTAAGCTACAAGGTAAGGAACTATAGCCTTATGTTAAAACAATTTGGAAACTGATCTTCAACACTTACTAATGGCAATGCCCACTTTTAATCCTACTTTGCATTCAACTGCCCCAACAAACAGCTATTTCACCATTATTATTATTATAGTTCAGATTTTTTTAGGCTCTACTCTTGCTATTAAAAGTCTTTATTAGTATTGCTTTTCTGTTTCTTTAAACATAGCTTTTGCTTAAAGCAAACCATAGCAACTGCAAAGAAGTTACCTGCATCCCCTAAGCTCAGAGTGAATTGCTAAAGCATTGCTAATTTTGAGGTGGGAGGAGTTGAAGAATGAGGTCTTTTTATATAAAAAGCTTAAATGACTCATGAAAACTCTTCTGGCATAGCTTATACATGCTTGACAACAACAACCACCTATATAGCACTGTCCATCATGCAAGTGCTGTACAAACTAGCCCAAGAACATTGGGCTGTTTCTGAGAACAGGGAACTGGCTGTTCCAAAGTTTCCTAATCGGCTCTATGAAGTACCTTACACTTGACATTCAAGCGTAATCATCAGTGTTTAAAAAGTGTAAGGTACCTGGCATAACAGCTCAGGAGATTTCCAGTTGGCCAAAATGTCTGCAAGCAAACAGGTCAACACAGTCATATCCACACAGACTTTCTGACCTTGGCCAAATTTCCAGGCTAGTCACCAGCAGTGGTACACTGTCAGTGGTGAAAAACCTGAAGGTTTTCTTCAGCACTCAAAGGGAAGAGCTGCACACTAACCACTGATGGAACTGAAGTGAACAGACAACTGAAAAGGCCTATTAAAAAAGAACCAAGATCAACAGACATCTCTGGATCTGAATCTAACTGCATTTCCATTTGCCAGTCACTTTCATAGGTTAATCAGATTACAACTTCTTTTCACTCTCCAGCCCTCTTTTTAAGATGTTCCAGAATTTAGCTCCACTAGTGATCTGATATTTATTTTCACACTACTTTTAGCTAGAGCCAGCTTCTACACACTACTTTTGCCACCCACAGATTTTCCTTTCTGTCAATCCTGTTTTCAGCTCTCAAATCCTTGCATCTTTCTCTGTCACCTGAACATTCTTGGTCATCTGGTCAGCACAGCTAGAGATTTATACTGCTTTGAGTGCCCTGGTCCCTTTACTTAACGTGAAAAAATTATTCTAATAGAGAAGCTAAGGCTGGATCACATCCAAAGACTCTGTAACAATATTGTTCTTCTTTAAGCTCAGATGTTGCAAAAGGAAGTTCAACAGAAATAAGATCATATGGAAACAATGTGCCAAATAGTGGCATATCTAAAAAAGTATAAAGTCTTACAGACTGCATAAACAGCCTGATATGTGTCCCAAGAGATGCCAAAGCACCTGGATCCACTGCTTTTCTCTACCACCATTGCAAATTAAAATAAAAAATAGTAAATGCAGAAACTTTCTCAAAGTGCTGCTGGCCTTCCATGCTGAAGACAAAGCATCCACAACGGAAGAGCATCAATCCATCAGATGACACACAAGTGGCTTTCCTTAATTAGAGATTAGCTAACATTAGAATTGGCAAGTGAACAGAAGGCTCCATACACTGCTACTGCTTCCACCTACAACCTTTATCTCAGTTCCTCCGCACCCTATACTGACTACCTACCCCACAGTATTCTCTTTGTCTTCTTCTCCCACTCAATTTTCTGCCTGAAAAAACTCTCCTCCTTTTACGTGCCAGGTAGAACTCTCTCCCTTTCTTTCAATATATCCTTACACAAATTCCCTCCAGCTTCTTTGTTCCGCTCAGCTCTGTTGGGGGGCCTCCATTCCTATTATCCACGCTGCACCACAGGGGCATTGCTTCAGTCATCATACACTTTGTCATTCTAGAAGACAAGTGTGGGCTTGAAGACCTTCTGTAGAGCACACCTGATGGGACAACCTGATATCTCAGACGTTACAGTGAATAGCTGCTCCCTTTTAGCTGTTCCTCCAGCAGTGATAACTGATTATTCAATCCAAAATAAAAGCCTGATGGTCATATGAGAGACAGAAATTAATTCAGAAGTCTTGTGCTCCGGTTTGGAATTGTCTGTCACATAGAACAAAACCAGAGAAAGAGACATTCTTTCACATCAAAGGCAGCAGCATTCTGGGTAATCAAGAGCAACCTTGACAGGGTAAGAGTTAAGTATGAAATAGATCTCAAGACAGGGCTGGCAATTAGCATTTATTCTGCAACATATATAGCATTCTAGAAGCATGTCTGGGGCAGCCAGGACCTGCCCTTCTACAGGTGTGTGTACCACTTCACCCAGGGCCTTCCAGCCTGTATAAACCACTCAGCAGTTACCAAAGAACTCTGTTTACCTCAACATGCTATAAAAAAAATTTTTTTGCAACTTTCTATGGTAGTTTACTCCCACGAGAGGATCTCCTTAAACACACAGAAATCTATAGTGAGCATGGAGCTCTGCAGCTACATCAGGTGTGCAGACATTCCAGTTCCTTCATAGAAACCTGGCCAATCCAAGTGGTTTTATGTTACTGCTTTGCTTTCAAAGCATGTGCGGTACTTAACACTTCTGAGGCACTTGATGTTTCCAAAGCTCTATATAAACACCAGTTAATTAGAGACTGCTAACAAGAATATCCCAAGATGCTGAATCTCAGTGTGTCCAAGGATTTCTGTTTTTTCCCCTCCCCTAAAACAGGGAAAGTTAAGGATTGAAAAATGCCTAAGAGTGTGCTCCCTGAACTGTGGAACAATACTTTCAAGCAAAAGGTGCTACATTTCAAACTTCCATTCTGCCAGTGTGTAGAAAAGACCCATGCCAGCCTGGCCAAATAGAAATGGCTCTGGTTCACTGTAACTGCTGAGAAGATATCACACACATTGTCAGATGCAATTTCCATTCACAACAGACATCCACAATGTACACACTCATCTCTTGAGCTGGCACTACACTGCAGCCATGCCTCTAGGGGCTCTGTTCTGAGGAAAACAACTGAAAAGGAACTGCTAATCCCTTAATTAGCGGCATCGCTTCACCTTCTGCAGGAATAATTTAGAAAGTCTGAATGGGCCACATGTCACACAAGGCGAAAAGTAAGTAACTGAAAATGACTCGGGTTGTTGGTTCATTTCTCTGTACCTGCATCTCAGCTGGGCAAGGCTACTGAAGGGAAGTACTCAGAGTCAATTGAGAAAAGCTTCACAAACCACTCATAACTGCCTCTTTCAAAAGCCGCCCTCTCTCAAATTTTTAAAGGGAGTTGCATTACACCAGGCAAGTCACTGATGCTAGGTCTCAAGCACAGCTCCAGGAATACACAGGTAAGGCCATGTTGCCTTGAATTTTCATAAAGCACTTGTTTAAGCCACAACAGCAAGGGGATTAACTGTACTTTCCTGGCTGAGCTACTTGATTGCTTGCTAGGTAAGAACTGAAGCACATACCATATCCACCAAAGACGCCTGTTAGGTCTCATCATCCATTCTCCTACTCCCTTCCTCAGACCTCCCACGCAATGAACTGCATCATATAAGAGTCCTACAAAGCTGTCCACTAGATTATGTCAAACCCCACAATATTTATTTATCTATCTTTGGATGCAAGTGGCATGAACCAGACTATCTACCATCAACTCAAAGGTCAGAGTTAAAAGCCTCTCTTCCCTCACACTGACATTTCAAGGCTGCTTTCTTCAGGAGCAGCACAACTATTCTAAGTGTGAGCATCTGCTACAGTAATAGGAAAAGCAAGGTCCCTCTCCTTTACCTAAGAGCCTATCTCCTTTCTACTCACAAATATGTGAGAGAGAAACACTATTCCATAAAACATGACTCCATTTTCTCCAATCAGGTAAAGAGGGACTCAGGTAATGGAACAGAAAAACAAAGACATTTGGATACCATGGTGAGCATGGACAGACAAGAAAGTAAATTAGCTACCATTATGATAATGAAATGGCTTTCCGAAGGAGGCAGCTTGCATGTAGCAACTAAGAAGCAACATAATGATGCTTTAACAGAACTGCTGCTTGCTTTTTAACCCTGTAGCAATGGAACAAGCTATTTTTCCTATTTGACTGTCTCTGCAGAGGCCAAGTACCTGACCAGAGCTCCCTCCAAGTGTAATGAAGCCTCACTCTGCATTTCTTCTGGTAGCACAGCAGCTTGTGCACAATCTGAATGCACCGTCTGGAAAAGAGAGGGAAAAGGATTAATGACATTGCATCTTCCTGCAATTCTACATCAAGCCTGGAAATATCTCTGAAATCAGCAGCAGGGAAATAAACAAACTCAAAGACTATCAGAGGAGGATGGGAGTTGTGGCTTTGGCCTCCTAAGAGGAACCAACGCTCACAAAAAAGGAATCTGACAAAATGAAAGAAAGGGGCCTGTATGCCAGTTTAAGCTCAACAGGATTAGACTGACCACAAAAGCATGTTTGCTGTTTAATAAATACTTTTCACTCTTTGCTACTTTTACCTAAGGGCCTCAAACTATAAAATGAGTTACTTAACTTGCAGGCTCCATATATGTGAGACTGCACATTATTGTAAAATTGGGACACAATGGAGGTTCTCAGTTTCTCTGTGCCCAGTGATGAGGCTAAAGGAAATGAGGGTGTCAAAAAAACTACAGGATTTTTACTGACTGAGGTGTGTGGTTTAATTACATTCATATATATATATATTTCTATCAAATTTTCCAGTCCCCTCATACTTAAAATAATTTAAGTATAAGCTTTGGAATGATCATGCAATACACATAACAAGCTCTAGAATCCCCCAACATACAGGCAATGCACTTGTAAAGTCTCCAAATCCTGGAGGTCTCTATAGCATCTAGTGTTCATTCAAACTCTTAGGTGCACAAACATTCTTCACACATAACATCCAAACTAAAAATATAATACAATGAGTAAATTCACTAACACTATCATTAAGGACAAGCCAAAAAATACATACAAATTTGAATGTGTTAGGCCAAGCTATTTTTAGCTATTGCCACGTAGAAAAAATAGAAGGAACATTACAAAAAGGAAAAATACCTTTTTCTCCAATCCCTATTTCTCAAAGCCACATTATCTCATTAAAATCCACATCCTTCTGAAAAGACACTCATGAAAGACACTGCACATCAGATAAACACGGAGAAATCAAATTCTAAAACTTTGCATGGAATTTATTCAAAATGAGGCAAAAAGTTCAAGACAAGGCTTTAAAAATAAGGCTATGGCAAAAAAATATGCAGAAGGTATACATTATTCTTTTCAGACCTGTAGATAATCCCAAAAATACCACAATAAGGTAGGAACTAAAACTAACTTTGAATAAAGGTAAAACTATTTATAATTGCTGAGCATGACATTAAGTGCTATATTTCAAATTGGATTCTCATAAATTCAACCAAGAAAAGGAAGCAAACCAGCTAGGATAGACAGCTGTCTTCAAACCAGGAACAGCAATCTCTCTGGGGAGAAACCTCTTATTTCTGATGTTACTGGTACTGGACAATGCCCAGCATCTTTTCACTTCTGTATCTGCTTGGCTGTAAGTCAAGTTATGAAATTATCCATCCTGGTCAGGTGTCTCTGGTTTTTAAAAGTTTCGTGCTGAGGATTCATAATACACATACCGGATAAAAAGTACCCTTAGTCTAAGCAACCTGGATTTCTCTTTTAAATATTAATATGCCCAGCCTTGAGCAGCAGCTTCATATTGTCACCTTTTAAATGTACTGCAGAGAAGTGTGACACCACTTGTGCATTCAGAACATCCACTTGGTCTGCAATAACTGCGTCTGCTATGGGATGGTTTCAGACAGGAGTACAGTGAAAGGACTGCACAAACATGCCAAAATGAATGGATACAAATGCCCACTGATGGCTGCTACTGCTCATTAATTTTAGTGTTATGGGGTTTCTAGATGTGATGTTGCTTTTGAGTCCAAGCATTTCACACCTTTCTTGTGAAATTCAGGAGCATTATACCCATCTACAAATAGTTCTGCAATTGTCATTTAAAAAAACCATTTCTCACAAACTCAATTGAACTGCACAACCCTTGAAAAGGCACTGTAATTGCAAGGTTATTTGGGCAAAATCAGAACATGCTGAAAAGTTACCTTAAGGGAAAACATGCTATGTGTCTTTATCTTTCCTACAGAATATAGTGCTGTTCACGCCTTGGGGAAATTCAGCACTGTACAAACAGTCACAGCAAAGCCAACAAACTGTCTAAATCCTCCTTCTGCCCTCCAGGCTAAAGCAGTACAAAGCACTGGAGAGGCCCCTGTGGGACACATGGAGTGCTCATGAGTAGCTCTGTTCACTTCTCTCCTTTTGCCCATTGCTAAGTTTTACCCCGTGCTGCCTAGCAGGCTATTTCAGGCTTAAACCTCCCTCCCTCCCTCCCCACACTGCCTTCCAGGACTCATGTCAGTCATCTTTGCTTTTTCAAAACTGCCTTTTCCGTTTCTAGACCAAGATTCATCTTCTGGGAAGTGGGGATTGTTGCAATGACTCTCTGTTATGAAACTTCTTTTAGACTGAAAAGCTTTGTGTTAGATCAAGTAGATTAGGAAAACAGTCTGAAATTGAATTGCTTTCAATTTTCTGGCACACAGAGGATTTTTGAAGTAGAAAAAGTTACTGGAAGAGTTCATGAAAAGCAATTCATCCTGCTTCCCACCAGCCACAAAGTGTTATTTCAGCCAGAAGATTGCTGTATGAACAGGATTCCACCTGAATTCAAACTTCAAATGAAATCACAATGAGTTACCCCACAGACACTTACACATAGAGGTCCATAGGAAATTCTTTCATCATGTGTGTTACAATGAATTCCACCATCAAATCTGACAGAAAAGAAAACGATAAAGTAAGTGTTGAGCTGGCTACTGTTAACTTCTAGTAGACTACAAGGAAGTCAAACTGCCCCACCTACCTATCTCTACCAGACAATAGTCCTGCTTAGATGAAAGGGATTTCACTTTTTTGTTTGTTTGTTCTAAAGAACATTAGAAATTTGCTAGAATTAGAAAAGAAACTACTGGAAACTGAGGGTACATACTGTAATTTGCTTTGAGGCACTGCTTCCCCATATGGTTTCCCCCACTATAGTCAAATAAAGACCATACACCATGAATTCTGATGTCTAGAATTGCTCTCATATTTCAAGCCCTGTCACTAATGGAGAATTCCATTAAGAAGCACATTTTAGGAAATTACTCTTACCAGAAACAATGCACAACCTAGATGTTACTTAAAGAGACATTGTAAATAACACCTATTTTTTCTAAAACAAATTCTGAAGCAAGCAAAGCTAGTTTGATCTCAACATAGGCTAAGCTTCAGCTCAAAACTAATTCGGGGGAAAAAAAAAAGAGAATGCGTCTAACATTTCAGGGCTTCCAGGGTGAAGATAAGAGGCAAAGAGTATAGAAATACAATTGAGAGAAGCTAATAAATGACAATTGAATGTGTGTGGGGGTGTGTTCAACTCAACTTCAGCATGAAATGCTTATACCAAGCCAGTGGTAACAATCGTGAGCTGTAAGCTCCTAAGGCAGTAACAGCCCAGCAGAGTGACTCAAAGTGACTAAAAACAGTGTAGATGAAGAGTGTATGAAATCTGATAGCTCTAGAAAGATTCTTCATGCAGCTGTTGTGTCTTGGCTTCAACAATCACTTTTGGAAATGTTAAAGTCTAAGACTTCAACACCATCAGGCTGAACAGCCAGGCGCCATCCATTTCTGAACCCATATACGCTTTTGGCCTCCACAGTAATGAGAGTCACAACTTAATCATGTGCTGCATGAAAAGCTTTCAACTACGCCTCCATATCCCCAGGCAAAACCAATCCTAGCTACTAACCAACATTCCTGTTGGTTTTTTGCTCAGAAAAGGCTTGCTCAATGCCCAGCAAACACGCTCATAAATATGTGTACCTTCCACAGGTTTGCCATCATCGTATCATCTACAAAGTACTTGTCGCTGTTACCACACTCACCTAAACACTGACTTTATTAATCAACTGCCCTCCCTCTTGTTAATAACTCAGGTCAGATGGGCCAAGCAGCTTCTGCAAAACTTTCTGTAAATGTATATAGGATTTCTTGCTACAGAGCTGCACTCTTGGATTTGTCTGCGAGGTAGCCATGTACAAAGATAGGCATGGATTGCTGTAAACATCTTTAGTATGTAAATGTCCTTCTTTTAAGTCCATCCACTGCTCCATTTAATCCTCAAATCCCATATTTCTATTGCTCAACAAGAGATGCTTCAGGAGCCACAAGCACACACGTGCTCTGACAACACTCACCGAGCACCGCACACACCAGCGGGCGACAGGGCAGGTTCTTGTCTGCTGCTTTCTTCCGATGTCTCATTGGCTTCAAAGACACAAAGATGAAAAGAAGTCAGCAGAAGCCTGAAGTGACAGTCTGTGTATTATTGTATTTTTCAAGCAAATAGTACCATCAGTGGAGGCTTCCCTCTGTCTTTTTCTCCAGCTGCTGTCTTACACATATTAACCCTAAAGGACATGGCTGGAGCAAAACTGTGCCTGCTTTCCAGCAGGCTAATACTGGGGATTTGTTTCTCTAGCTATGTAGCTGGAGGGCACTGTTCTACTGAGGGGAGGGACCCCAAGACAAAAACAAATCACACAGCAATTCCTTCCCCTTGCTTAACATACTGATTTGTTTCTGACCCAGAAGTCTGACTGGCGCTCTTAACAGTGTGTGCAGTAGTCAATGGCTTTGGTGTTCATTGTAACAGACCAGAAAGGCTAACTGGACAGTAAATTTGTTGCTAAGTGGTAATGACTAGTATTCTTGGAGTGTGGTCTCCATCAAGTAAGATGTTTCTTTCTTTCTTGAACAGTAACACTTTCAAATGCTGCTTTGCTGTCAGATGAGGTGGAACTTGCCAGCACCACAAAGACAGAATCCATCAAGTAAGGATAACCATTCAAGTTACTTGTAACTACAGAGATTCATGAGCTAGGTAAGCACACTTCCTCCACACGAAAAAGCTCTGGAAAAAATCCTTTCCTCCCTGAAGGTGAATTACTCCACCCCGAATGAAGGGTAAGCCAATAAGAGCACTCAGTGTAACTCCAGCTGGCTATTATATATCACATGAGGGCTAATGCTTGCTAAAGATTAAGGCAGAACATTCTCTTTACCACTGATTTCCTCAGAGACCTCATAATACACAGCTCCTTGCCAGCTACACAGGCCTCTGAATTCACTGACAGGCCAAACAGCTCTTTGTTCTTTGAAGAAGGGAGACATTCTGAGAGCAATTTCAAAATCATTCCCCAGCTACTGCATTTCTGACACTATTTCCACATGCCTTAGCAACCTAGGTTAGATATCTGTGACACAATTTTCAACATACACTTTTCATACATACTCAAATCCTCTGTGTTTGCATCCTAAAGAGAAAACAATCTGGAAGAAAAGACTCACCATTCTGTGTAAGTTTACACGAAAATTCATGTTGTCATCATGAAGAAAAGCATTAGCATATTGATCCTATTGAAAAGGGCAAGAAAAGGGAGGAGATATGAAAAGCCCAACACCCTACAGTTGCCTTTCAAATCACACATGTTTCAGTGTAAAACTCCCAAGATACAGCCATAAAGTTAAAAAGCTGTCTGTCCATTTCCTCTTCTCCCATCCATGTTTCCAGTCACACAAAAGCAAACCCCTCCTGATCCCACTTCCACTTTAGGAAATTGCTAACAAAACAAGCAGTAGTTCTTTCTCCCCCTTTGCTCATTTAAACCCTGGACTGCACACACCATTGTGTCGCAAATTTAACAAGTGCTCCAGGTGCATAACACATGAGGAGGTTCTCCAGCACACCAGTTCTGCGACTGTGTGGATAAAGGTTTAAATTGGCATTTTGATGCCAGAAGCTACTGCAGTACTAGCAGATAGGTTTATGAGCTGTTCCACCCCTCAGGCAAATCTCATTCCAAGACCACCTCTAAATTAAAGAGGCTTCTCCAGACAATGCACAGCCAGAATAGGTAATAAATATACTCTCTCTTTAATACCAGAACCAACGAATGCCCTTGTTATGCAGAAACAGAATTTCTTATCTTGTGTTATCTATGCATCCACCAGAAGAACAAGTACCAAAGCCATTTAATTAGAAAAATTTGAAATGTAGATGATTAGTTTTCAGGCTGCACCCTGAAGAAACATCATTCCAGAATCCATACATGGCTATCAACCTCGCTACTTTTTATTCTTTAAGAATGAAAGGTCTTGCAAGCAAGCAAAATGTAAATGCCACACAAACACTACCACCATTCAGGACATCAGTCAGCCATTAGAACATACTCCCCATGAGACAGGGCCACATTCAGCCAGGACTGCTGACATAGCTCTGTGATGCTGCTTTCTTATCCTACTACCACATTTGCTAATTGTCTTGCTTGTAGGGACCTAAAAATACGTGACTCACTTTCAGACTTGTAACCTTCTTTGGCAGAAGGGATATGGCCCACCCCATGTTTACCATGAACAGCACAGAGCTGAAAGCCATTAGCACATTACTCATCTAAAAGCCACACCACAAGGTCACTTAACAGCTAAGAGAGAAAAGGCTTAGGTTCAGTCTTTTTTCTCTTCATCCCCAGGAGCTGGCTAACTCAAATAAGATCATCCAATTTTCAAGTTTCAAGTCAACTTTAACAGTACTGCATCAAGTATATTAGCAAACATTAAGTGACTGAGGACCTCACCACTCAGTACCCCTGTGGATATTCAGCTCCTGCTCCACAGGAGGCAGGGGGTAGAGCCCTGTAACACACCATCTGCTGGGCAGCTTCACACGAGAAACCTACCTCTGCTATGCATGTCAGGATAATGAGGCACAGCTTGCCACTGTGCAGCCGGTGCTCATCTGCAAAGGAGAAAAAACAAGTCCTCCGTGAGCCACGCAAGCCTAGCAAGGCTGAAGAGCAAGACAGCTGTTGCAGCAAAAGAAAAGTCCAGCTTGAAGATTCTTCACAGTCCTACTTCCTCCATGATAGCTAATAGTTTACTCTAATTAAGTACTCGTCTTCCAACCTAGCCACTAAATCCCACCCACTTGTCACCACTCTGCACCAACAGCAAAGGTTCGGATTTGAACTTCCAACAGCGCTGTAACTATCCACTGGGCTTCTGTCTCATTCAGTTTTACTTCCACAGATATTCTAAATACTGTCTGTCACAGCAGAGACACACTGTTCCCTCTCTTAGACAAGGTGGAAAGCAAAACATCACCTTTGCTGTAGGTTATGAAACAAGCAGCAAAGCTTTCACAGAGATGCAGCACTGTGTAGCAGAACAACTGCTGACATTACGCTCCAAGTTCCAAGTTTTAACCCCAATACTAAGAGACACGACCTACTTCACTCTGTGCAAAACCATGAAAGAAGGGAGTCTGCAAAGACTTAGCATTTTAAGCCAAGAGTTCCACCCTGATCATGTTCCCCAACTTCTTATTCATCTCACAACTTCAAACAGCTTTTGCCCTGAAAGATAGCTGGAGCAAAACAGAGGGACTAAGGCAGAAGAATGCAATTTTTATTTGGATTATTTAAAATTCCTCTCAATTTTAACCTTGAATAAAAAAAAAAAAAAAAAAACCAAGATACATATAGTCATGGAGTAATGTAGGATGGAACAAATCTCTGGTTCAATCCTTGCTCAAAGCAGAGCCAGGTAAAATCAGGTTGTACAAGGCACTGTCCAATCAAGCACATTTAAAAACCTTTGTTCTACAAAACACCGCACTTGGATCACACACCCCCAAACCCACAAAAACAAACCAACAAAGAACAACATACTGATAACTAAATTCTGAGGAGGCTTAACAGTGCACATTCCCAAGATTTCCAACAGCTCCTCTAAAGCACAGGACTACTAAACATGCCATCCCAGACACGTGCCTTAAGAGTCAAACTCAAAGGAGAGGGATATTTGAAACAGACACACTTTCATATACATCAGAAGACAGCATCAGCCAAATTCCTTCTTTGCAGGTGACTTTTATGAACACTTTGCTGGCTGGTGTGTATATGGTAATTATAAAAACAGATAGAATGGGCTTAGCTAGCTATTCTGTCTAGTTTGACACCTCTTGTTTTCTTTTCTTTGCTGCTCAGGGACAGATATTTACAAACAAGACGTGCCCTGAAGTGTGCTGATTTCATCTCGCAGCACTAAGTAAGATGAAGAGGAATTTTGGAATTAGAGAGTTAAAAGTCTCTCCTATCTCCTTACCTCAGCTAAAATGTCTAAGTGTGAAGTTTTATACTCCAGCAAGTGGGAGAAACGGCCTAGAATTACACTGATACACAAGAGGCTTGTTATTTTTATACTGTAAGGCCTCTCTGTTTATTTCTGTAGGTGCTGCTACCACCTCTCTCTCTGGGGATCGTGCTGGAAAGGCTCCTGTTTGACACCACGAACTCTGCCTTCTGCCAATGTGTTGTGAACATCAGACCATTTTCAGGAGCTATGGGGCAGCTATGCAAGCAATTACTTACACACACACTTCATACTTTCACAGCACCCTTCATTAAGACAACAAAGCAGACCACTTTCCACAGGGAGGTGTATCAGTATGAACCTGTTTCACAGATGGGAGAAAGTGACACAGAGGTTTTGCTTCTCCCAAGGCAGCTGCCTCTGACTGACACAAGAGAGGCTAACAAGAGAAGGATCTAGCAAACACAGTCTATTAAATTATACTCTCTGGGACAGGACCAAAACAACTGTCTAGTCCTGGATGTGGAACAAACCAGTTTCCCCTCTAAGTGCTCCCACCTGTCTCAAGACACATGGAGTAAATGAGAATTATTCATTCTTCACTATATTGGTGTCACATAGAATCACAGAATCGTTTAGGTTAGAAAAGACCTTTAACATCACGGAGTCCAATCGTTAATCCAGCACTGCCAATCTCCCAGTAAACCATGTCCCTAATTGCCACATCTACTTGTCTTTCAAATACCTTCAGGGACTGTGACTCAAGAACTTCCCTGGGCAGTCTGTTCCATGCTTGATCTTGTAAGGAAAAAGAATTAGGCAGTGCTCCATCTATAATCAAAATATAAGGTCAGGAATACACCCACTATAATTAGTAAGTACTGGTTTGGAAGGGACACTTTTTTTAAATGATCAATCAGTGGAGCTCACTGCTACAAAATTCTATGGTGGGAAGGATATTAGGTCTATCAGATGCACAAATTTCAAACCTTACACAAGCTAGAACCAAAGTAAAGAAAGAACGAAACATTAACTCCTGTCTCATAACACAATAAACTCATCTCTCACTGGCTTCTTTAGTAAGGAATCCCCTCTATCAGATTTCACTCTCTCTGAAACTAATCCAGTGTGGCAGTTCCCAAGGCCCTTGCTTTTAGCTTTTTCCCCACTACAGTGACTAGTAAGTGCAGAAGTTAAATTGAAAAACATAAAATTGTTCCATCAGAGACTTGGATCAGCAAGACAGACCCTGAGAAAAGCAAATGAGAATTATTAGAGAGGTGGTAAGCCCTCTTCATGTGCACAATCTATTAAAATGACTGAGCCAAGATTGACGTTGTTTAGTTCAAAAGACAAAAGGAAGAGGAAACATGAAAGCAGACTTCAAATACGTAAGGGATGACACAAAGAAAAAAGAAATAATCCATTCTCAATATCTATCTTGGAGAAGATAACTAGTAATTAATTTGAACCACAGCAAAGAATTGAGGAAGCACACAAAGTTTTCTCACAATAAGGATAGTTAAACCTGCAATGGATAGTCTGAAAATGGTGCTCCATTATCACAGTGTCTTCATCCAACCTGTCAGCAATACCTCTGAGAAAAGATACAGGTAAACCCGATTCTGCATTGGTTCCAAGGAGCTGTGGTTTAACCCCAGACAGCAACTAAATACCATGCAGCTGCTCACTCACTTGCAATGCTTCTCCTGTCTCCACAGTGGGGAGAAGAATTGGAAATAAATCATGTGGGTTGAGATAAGAACAATTTAATAACCGAAACCTCATCATCATAATCATGATAATCATAATGATCATCAGCAGAGTGAGAGAGGGTAACAGAACTGAAGAGAAACAAGTGATGCACAGTACAGTTCATGATACAATTGCTCGCTGCCTGCTGCCCATCCCATCCCCAAAGAGCAATGGTCCCCTTCTGGGTAACTCCCCCAGTTCACATACTGGGCACGACATTCTGTGGTGTGGAATATCCCTCTGGCCAGGTCAGGTCACCTACCCTGGCCATGCTCCCTCCCTGCTTTTTGTGCACCTCCTCGCTGGCAGAGCACCAGACACTGAAAAGCCCTTGACAAAGGGTTAGCAATACTTAGCCAGAGCCAAAATATCAGTGTGTTATCAACATCATTCTCATACGGAATCCAAAATCAAAGCACTCTACCAGATACTAAGAAGAAAATTAACTCTGTCCCAGCCAAAACCAGATAGGAGTGCACTAAACACTTTCATGTTTCTTTTGTTTCAAGCTTCTTTTGGTCCTAATTCCAATTATTACTTTTTCTTCAACTAGCTTGCTTACAGAACAAGAGCAAGACAGCCAAACACAATTTCATTGCAAGCTAGTAGGTAAAAGGAAACGGCCTGCTCTCATTCAATGCTAAGCATTCATGAAGTTCAGTAATTGATGTATCATAGCTCTGCAGATACCTTAATATTTCTGTTGTTATATCTAACTTAAGAGTGGAAGTCGGTAATAGGCTGAAATATGGTGCAAAGATCACTTGTTATGTTCACACTATGGTCCTGCCCATATAAACAATGGACAAAACAGCACCCTCGGGTACCCTGAGCAGGAGATTAAGCAGTATTTCAACTCCAGCAAGCTGAAATTAACCCCCACAGAACTACAGGAGAAACAAAAAGCACAACATGGAAAGATACTTCCTCAAGCAAATTACTGCCAGTGCAGTCTAAGTTACTGCTGTCCTATTTATAATTACAGAGCTGCCTGTTGAACCAAAGGAGAAAGGAAGTTATTTCCTTCTAATGCTGAGCTTTGCCCCCTGTGTCAGTTTCTAAATGTTCTTAAAAATAGTTCTCTGGTCTCAGACTTCCCCTCTCTGACAGTTGTGTATCAGATCTACTCATACCTTTGGCATATAGACAGGCTTGGTTATTAGGTATTATCATTTATTATTACATTCTTTCCATACCTGACATCTCTCCCGCCAGCATTAGGTCTCTCCTACTTTCGTTAAGTCTTGTCTCACAATAAGAAATCACTTAATTTTTTCAAAAGGTGAAATCTTCAATCTTTTAAAGAGACTCCTCTTCTATTTCTGGAGTCATCAGGCATGGTCTTGTGCCCTCCCTTCTGACAGAAACACTGTTTGCTGCATCCACAGAATTCACTTACCTTTTGTGTCCTGCATCACAATTGAGCTGTACTTCAAGAAGGTTATCAGCAGGTTGCTAGTTTGCACATCAGCATCCAAAGGCAGCTCTGCAGAGCTTATAACTGGAACAAAGCAGATAAGACACATTTATCCCATACAAATACAAGAAATAATTACACAGAGAACTAAGACAGAGACTCAGAGGTCTAGGGTAGGATCAGCCTACTTGCAGGGGCACCTGACCTCCTCCTCCATGGCCCACCCAGGAAAAATTTTGTTATGAGGACTGGTACCACTCCCTCAGAGACCATTTCTCCTGCTCTAAGCACAGGCTGTGGTACCCTGCAAAGTGATATCCCTTTTCTGTCCTGCCCCTGCTCCTCCTCCCAGGGAGATGAGCCCACTGTTTTAGCACTCATCAACATTCCCAACCTAGGGAGCTCTGGATATCTGCACTGACATCCAATTAATTCTTACAAGCAACACAGATAACATTCACACCATTCTCAATTTGAAAAGAGACATGCCAAGCAAAGGACCTTCTCTGTTTCAGCAATTTTGAAATTTTAGTTCCAAAAGGTCCGTGTCAATTCCATTCTTCCCTTCCAACAACAGTCTCTCTTGCAAAAGCAACAAGACATAATGTAACAATTATTGCGTGACCGAAGTGATAGAAAAGGAAGGCAGAAACAGAAGCTTTATAAAAATCAAGAAGCAAAAAACAGCTTGTGCTAGATACATCACAACCCAGCAGGGAGCAGAAATGTACTTTCCATACCCACAGCACTTCATTGGCATTTCTCTAGGACACCAGCTGTACTTTTGACACCTTAACAGTGGACATCATCTGCCTTAGACTTTACAAGAAGCTATCTCATTTCCTCAGCTAATTACACAACGTACCTCCTCGCTCATTCCCCCACTCCCCATGCACCATCTGAAGCACTGAGTTTATGAGCTGTCAAGCCTCTATCATGTGACTGAGCCACATTTTTACTGATGACTGAGTCTGAGCTGTCCTAAAGGGCCATTCTCTGCCTTTCCATTTGGAAAGCTTTACAAGAAATACTGAAAGGGAGGAGAAAGATCAGTGGGAAACATCCATCATGCATTTACCTGCAGATCCTGCCAGGTAAGTCTGATACCATTTAAGATAAAGTAGCTCAGACAAAAAAATCCCCAGGCTGATGGAGTTTAGCCTAGGAACACTTCAGTAAAGCACTTAATACAGTTATGTGTAAAAAAATTAAAAGTGAAGGAAATAGGTGGGAACCCATAAAGAAATTTAATGTACATCAAAGATCTGGCAAACAAGATACAATTGGAGAAATTACTGGTCTGAGAAAAAATTACTGCTTGGATTCTGTAGGCATCAGTTCTCTTTTTTTCTGTATGACCTGGACATAAGAAACAGCTGCTTGCTAACAAACCTGCTAATGGCAGAAAGTTGGGATATATAAACACAGAGGAGTATCAGGCTGCACACAAAGAACGGGATAAAAACAAGGACAGATAATAAATACAAGGTAAAATTAAACAATGCAAGCCATAGGGTCAGGAATTCGGGGATTTATTTCCATGGCAAGATGAGAGCTCATCAGCTGCAAACAAAATACCATGATCAGATCACGAGATGACAAGCTACCAACATGAAGGGCTCAAGAGTGCAGTTCTACAACACACATCCAGAAATGCGCTTCCAGCAGAGACACAAACACTGTAATGCCCTACAGAAGGTCTTGTCTCAAAGGTCTTGAGGCCTTGTCTCAAACACTGTGTATAATTATGCAGAAGCCATGCTCAAAGAGGATGAACTTAAACTTGAACAAGTTTAAAGACAGGCTAATGTGTTGATCAGAAGAAGAGAGTACCTTTCTTGTGAGACAGCAAAACACACAGGTGAGTAAACCAACAGGTGAAAAAGAGCCATCTTTGTTTCAAGGGAGGGTTAACATGATAAATGGGTATGAATTGACAAGAAATGCAGGTTGCAAAGTTGAGTATTTCTAACCAAGGAACGAGATGCTGAAACTGCCCCCCAACAGAAATTACTGGGAAACAAATTTAAAAGATTTAGTCAGAGCTTGATAAACTCAAGGGATTCTGTGATGATATGCCTGCAAACACAGGGCACTAAGCTCAGGAGTCAAGGAGATCTTTTCCATCTCTATGCAACTGTCCTGACATGACAATAACATGACTGTTTTGGCTGCCTAGGGGGTCAAACTCACAAGTTCTCACATTCAGGAGATCATAGATGGCTTCAATTACAATTGACCAAAGTCTCTCTCCTCTCATGCTATAAACAGAGCCTAAGACAGGGCTCCCTTTGCACTGGAAACAGATCTGCAGACCACTAGTACACACATCTTAAGTATTACATCATCTCTTTTCTGTCTATCCTCAGGAATGCTCAAGGCTTTTCTCACTGTTGAGGAAAGAAAAACTAATTTATCATGAGATTGGACCTTGTAAGAAGTGAGGAATTACATCTGATTGTTGGATGACTAGGTTGGGGACTCTGAAGGGAAGTAATTTGATCCTGTACACAACCGTATTTTGGTTCAGAGGAAAGTGTGCTTTAATATAAAATGCCTTTCACAATTCAAGGCTTGTAGCTCAACCCTGTAATGAGGCAAGTAAGGCTTCAACTAGGGCAAGGGCAGGCACAGAGGGATGAAGGAGACAAGCCAACAGTAAAATGCAGGATTCTTTAAACCATGCACCGAGAGGCCCAGAGTACAGCAGAGGTTCCCATAGAACTCAGGATTATACAATCACCTTCAATACAAAACTGTAGCCCTTGGAAACAACAGGTCAAACAGATCAATGTAACTTCACTGTTCGAATCACATAAAAAATCATAATGGGGCTTTTAGCTTACAAAGGTTGCATGGCCCCAAGAGTGAGCTGGCTTAGGTCATTCAGTCTTGAAGACCTGGGGCGCCTGATGTTGCTAATGTGCCAGGTCTGTTGGCAAAGTCTGTGCAATAAGACTGGAAGCTTTTTCACTCCCAATATTATGAATAGCTCAGAGACTCAGGTAAAAGTCTGAAAAATGTATTTATATCCCCAGTGGATCCTTCTTGAGCTGTTACAATGAACGTAGTGAATGAATATTTAACAACAGTAAGCAAACTGACATTTAGATAACTATGGTGACAGGCACACTTGATTTACATATTATGGATAAACAGTTTCTAGCAAAAGCCTCATTTCTGGAAAAAAAAAAAGAAAAAAAAAAGAAGAAATCACACTGAAGAACACATCGCTGCTTATCCTGGTTCATAATACAGACCCTTTTTTTAACACATATTTGGAAACTTTATGAGGTCTTAATTCACACTATAGGTTAACAGCCAGAGAAATTTCAAACCAGAATACGAACCCATTTTTTATCCCAGACAGCATAAAAGAGAAGCACCTGAAACTCACAGATGGATTTCTGCATGTTACTGTACCTCGAAAACAATTCAACTACACATTTTTAAAATGCAGGAAAAAGAAAGCAATCTTCTCATTCCAAAGCCAAAAAGTCTCTTGCTAGCTGGCAGCCATGGGCAAATTTTACAGCTGAATTGAAAGACCTTAATAAACGAGGAAAATTCTGACATATCTTTAAAACAGCAGTACTCAAGCACCACCAAACTAAACCAAGCCAAGGACCACAAAAAAAAAAAAAAAAATCACAGAGTAGGGATCAGCAAGGTGACAGCAGATAAAAATAAAGCAAGATTCCCAATGTAATTGCTGTACATTAAGATCAGATCCTCTTCTTAAATTTAGTAACCTTACAAGCCGCAAGAAGCCTCAAACTTCACAAGATCACTGCCTCTGCTGAAAGCAGGATGGAAGTTTTGTTTTGATTTTGTTTTGTCTTGTGGTAAATGAAAAAAGAAAAGAAAAAAAAAGTGCAAGCAAGCTGTAGGTGTAGGTAAGCACAAACTCTGTCAGTTGTATAATATGGTGTGGGGGCGGATACATTTGAAATGAACACATTGAACAGAAGCCCACAAAATGCCCATCCCTCCACATTTTATGCTATATGCACACAGAGACTTGAGACATAGGGGACTTTTTATCTGAAGCTTTTGTTATCCATGGCAACAAGATAGAATTCATCCATGAGGAGGATCATCCTTAACT
The DNA here is from genome assembly GCF_000738735.6 of Corvus cornix cornix. Classification (NCBI taxonomy): domain Eukaryota; kingdom Metazoa; phylum Chordata; class Aves; order Passeriformes; family Corvidae; genus Corvus; species Corvus cornix. Next base: position 13,712,318 of record NC_046336.1, read on the forward strand.
AGGGTATCAAATGACCTGAATAGCTGATATAACTGAGTAAACCCAGGCTGCTTTTCCCCAGAAATATTTTCAAACTGTGCTCTATTCAAATTGACTCTGTTCCTTCATTAAACACTCCTCAGCTCAGATGCCATTAAAGTATGTGAAAACAGCCATTTCATTTCTTCTCTTAAACTAGGCTATATCTATCCATACCTTAAAATGAAAGGGTTTTATTTTAAATTATTTCAAAGCATATTTATGTGGACACATAACATTGCATTTAGAAGAAAATATCTCAGGGTAAGCAGTCCTTTACAAAGCCTATCAAAGAAAAGGCAAGAATAAGAGGGAGGAATACTTCCACACCCAGACTGAATTCAAATCCCAATTAATTCAAAGCTGAGGACAAATACATTAACTACAAGCAGGAATCCACAGCGATTCTCTGTAAATCTGTTCCAATGACAAATAATCCCAAGCAAAGGACCTGACACTAGAAATATTCATAAGTAAAAGCTGACATAGAATAACTCATGGGCAGGGTGTACCTTCATGCAGATATTGGGGCAGTACTGCTTTCAGAAGGAATATCAGCATAATTTAATTGAGCAAAACACAAGGCAAAATAAAAATAAATTTGAGTCAAAGAATCTTGCTCATGTTCAGTAAGGCAAGCCACTCCAGGAAGAGACCACCAAGTTACATCTGCTCCAGACAGATCTTATTACTTGCAATCTTCAGAAAATAGTTTGCTGGTTATTTTACAGTTTTAAATTATTCTTCCTCAGGAAAATTAAGAAATTACATTTCTTACCATCTGAAGAAGGCGGAGTGGTTCCAAGTGGAGTGACAGGTGTTGTTGGAATTGGGCTTGTTGGTGTTGTCATCAGGCCCATTTCAGGATGGCTCTGAGAAAAAACACAAATTCACAGGTCAACTGCTTCCCCAGGCACTAGAAACACAGACCACTACTTGTACTGTTCCATGCTCTTGCACAATAGACGTGACTAAAGAAGTCTCAAGAAACTCCAGCCTCTCCTCCAAAGAGCCAGGCCATGGTTCCTGGCCTTGGATGTCTAACGATTAAACCATACATCAATTTCTCTATTCCACAAAACACAAAAATACATCAGAAAGTGGTGGCTCTCCCCAGCAGACAGAAAAAATGCCTTTCCCTAATGGAGAATGGGAGAAGGTTTGCAAAAGTCTACAATGTTAATAGCTTCTAATTCCCCCCAAAACAACCCAAGGATGTGCATTTGAAGTCTTCCTCCAAGATCCTTTCACTTCTCTTTCTAAGAGCAAATTCTCCTCACTCCTGCCCCCAATCTGTTCATATTCAAAGATGATGGCAATTTATTACTTTCCTGTCTCACTGTAAAGCCCAGGCACTGCAGGAAAACAGTGCATAACATAAATAATACTATCATTATCGATCCTCTCAGCTTCCATCAGCCAGTTACTCTCCCCATTTCATCTTGGCTAATAGTTGCCTGCCTAATTACTGCTCTGACTTCACTCTTTGCAAGCTCCCAGACCTATCCACACTGGTGAGAGCGTAGGCAATCTGCCATGCTATTTTTGAGTGTGGCTGCCAAGCGAGTGTCCATTTCATAGGGCAAGTTTTACATAAATGTATCATCTGCCTTAATATATCATCACAACTTCAAAATAAAAGAAAGATACAGAACTGCTGCTTTGATGTTAGTTCCACAGGATTTTTCACAAGTGGATATCCTCCACACTGCCTCTGAATACCTCACTTTATGAGCAACTATAAATGCATGTATTTTATGGGAAGCACAGACACACATACTACAACTCAAAGACAATTTACATCCCTATAGCTACCAACTTAAATTTAAAATACAATTTTTCACTGAAAGTCTTACATAAGCCAGGTTTCCTTCCATAGGTTTTGGGGGCTTACCTCCTTCCTCCAGAACAGTAAACCAGCAATTGAGAGACAAGAGTGCCACCCAGCAGCAAATCTGAGCACCCACAGCTGGTGGGTGGCACTCTTAACGCTCCAGATATCCACACAACTGAAGCCCTGCTCTTCCCATGGGCCACACAGCAGCAGGGAGCCATTCATGCAGCACCAAGCAATGGACACCAGCTTAGGCAAGAGCATTCATCAGCTTTTACGATGTTTTTTCAACATGACATGACCTACCTTGCCCTCTCTTAAATGAAGGATTACAGACAATCCACCCAAGAATATCAGTTCTCCAATTCAACCCACTGATCAGCGGCTGCTTCAACTATCACTTTCACAAATAACTAGTCTATCCTTTTATTTTTAAGAGCTTTTACTCTAGCTGATCTTTTTCTGCTCTGCTCTTTTCCCTCCCAAATGCCTCTCTTCCCTCAGCAATATCTTGACCACACAATGGCCTGAGTTGGTATTACACAGAACTGAAAGAGCAGAAATCTCTCAGAAGTGCTAGAAATTAATAACCTGGGAAAAGACAAGCAGGGAACCTCAGCAAATTAACCATCCATGAAACAGAAGCTTTCTTCAGAGGCTGTAGATCTGCTTATCAGACCTCTTCCATCACCACTACTATCAGGAGTTGACAAAGGTCTCCTCTGCCATGCCAAGTGTCTAGCCTGTGATGTATGGCTGCACTCTGAGGAACTGAATAAACTGGGGAAAGGTGTTAACCATTTTGCTGATGTTGTTCTTTTCACAGATTACAAGCAGTACCTACAAACCAAAATTAAAAACCTGAACCTGAAGGTTTTCCTAAACACATCAGGCTACCCTTTCAGCACAATCACTGGATCAGACAGGCTCATTATCTGCCTCCCAGCAGCAACCACCTCTGCAAACTCACATAGCATTTAGAAAAGCATCCAGAGATTTGTGATCAGAGCAGCCCACTGCCTCTCAGAAGGCTGTTTCTCCACCATAGAAAGCCCAAGGACAAGTGCTATGCTCCAACAACTAGTTCCCATGCCAAAGGGGCTGGGCTCTCCACAGAAGTCTGAACACAAAATAGCATTTGAAACAACAACTGTCCCATGTCAATTAGTCCCTAAGCGAAGAATACCCAAAACAGGCAATAACATGCAGTCCATGCACACCCATACAGGACAATTAATCCAATTTGGGAGCTGAATCAGCCTCTTTCTCTCAACCCTAACTTAACAAAACTGTGATTTGCTCTGAGAGCTACAGCAATCTGTTTGCTCACTCCTTCCTCCCCCTAAGTGGAGTATCAGTAGGGCACAGGAGGCACTCCATGTAGTCCTTTCCATTCACTGGCAAAAATGAATCACTCCAACATGAACTGTGACCTCAAAACTCTACTTATTTACTGTCAAGGCAGAAAGTATATCATAAAATTCTTCCCAGGCCCTGGCCAGCTTCTGATCTTTCATGCTGATCCTATGACAAATATACAACAGGAAAAAAAAAAGAAAACATCTTTTCACCAATGGCTCTCCGATTTCAAAGACATCCACTACAAAGAAATGGGGAAACATTCCACTGAAACTCACTTGTGCCAGAACTGTGATGAAATTCCGGTTTAAGTGAACAGCTTCATAGAGGGCCAGAAGGATGGCTTCATTTGTTCTGTGGGAAGGATACAGACAAAGCCACAGTTAGTGATCACAATACCAGGAGCCAAGTTTTCAGAAGCATAGTCTATCTGAAAAAAGAAAAATTTTTTTCAACTATGGAAAGCTCGGCCTCTGCAATCCAGTTGTTCTTCTAATTATTAGTAGTACTAATAATAATACAAGTAGTAGCAATCCATAAAAACAGCTATTTTTAGAGCTCAACTACAGTCTTTGTTGCCTTCCCACTGAAGGTGTCCCTAGTTGCTCAGTGTTTTCCATTTGAAGTCCTCTCTTTTAAGAGCAAAGGATCCTAAAGACACTAAAATCCCTCATATTTATCACTTGACCCCTGGATTTAGAAAATATTTTGGTGGGGGCCAGAGTGCATGAACCATCACTTACCACATGCTACCTCTGACACACCTATTATATGTTATAAATGCCTCGTAAAAACCACTGGAGGGTTTTTTTTTAATAGACTTCACTACAAGCTATTCAGCTGTGTCTCCTGCTGCTGCTTCCTTCTCAGGGAAGGGCAAACCCACAGTTTGCAGGGGTGTGGTAGCATTTTAGTGACAGGAGAACCTGCTCCTCTAGTTTGCTTTGTGACATTCAACAGCTCCACGATGGAGCGGATCACACCGACCAGTTCATTGTGTAAATAACATCTGTGCACTTACTGGACAGAGATCTTCTCATCGGCATCTGCTATGAACATGCTGCCCACCTATGGAAAGAGAGAGCATTGCACAGCAGGAATTCGGGAAAGCTCTTAGCAAGAGACAGCACACGGATACAAACACCTTTTATTTTGCCATACTGTCACTGACCAATGCTTCACTTTACGAATCACGAAAAAGGGGGAAAAAAAAAAAAGACTGGCTCTTGAATCTCAGCCTGGATTAGTGTGCCAGGACACAGGGACTGTTTCCTGTCTGCTTGCCCCAGGGTGGCCACAGTTTTACCCAAGTCACTCCTGACAGACAGCTGTCAACACTGAACTATCCTTACTTACAGGAAATTTTTCTGCCAGTTAGATCTCAGAAGACAATTAAATCTCAGACTAAAGCAGTGGATTCTCTTTACAAGGAAGAAATTCACAACTGTTTTTGAAGGGTATCCCTCCAAAAATGCAGAGTGCGCCCACGGCAGAATCCAAGCTTTACTCCATAGCTGAAGTGCATCCAGGCTTCAGAAACAAAACAGTAAAGAAACAAAACTGCAAAGACTAGTGACAGACCAGACTATATGCCACTATGTTTTAGGCCACGTCACCACAGTAGCAACTAGTGTTTGAAAATATATCGCCGTTTAAAAGGATTAAGAAAGTTTAAAAAATGATTAAAAGTTTAAAATAAGGTGATTTTTAAAATAAAGTCAACTAGGGTGAGGAAGATGCAGGAAAAGAATTTCAGCTATCAACACAAGAACAGAGATCTCGTCCTTTGAAAGAGCTTTCCCAGCCAGACACCACCCTCCTCAGAATACAACCATTTTAGCTGTATTTAGTTCTGATTCGTTCAATCCACCTCTACCTCCAGAACCCACATTCCAAACCCACACTTTTTAGGAACACTCGCCTGCTGAACTTGCATGAATACACCTTTTTAAGAACAGAAAAACACCACTTCCTTGCTTACCATGTTAGTTAGGGCTGAGAAGAAACCAGTCTGATGCTCCTCTTCCTTATCTTTGTATTGCCTGAACAAAAAAGAAATAAGGATGAAGTTTCAGGGTTAGAAATTGAACTAGGGTTACTTCACCTGAATCCCTATGAGTTATTCTTATTTGATAAGCATATAAGATGGAGGAAACTTCAACATTCAACAGCCCTTTTCAAGAGCTCACAGAAGAAGAGACAAAGGGTACCAAAATATTTGTAAATTGTGTAAAGTTGAAGTGGGGCTGCTGAAAGATGTGAAATTTCAACAATGCTTGTGCTGTTACAGAGGACACAAGCAGTTTGGGCTAACGCTGAAGGAAAGGGATCAAGTAACTTAAGAAATTTTGTCCTGCACTGGCCAAAGAGTAATAAACCACATGAGAACACAGAGTCAGTAACCACAGAACAGTTTCATTTCAATCATCATCCACTACAGATGAAATCAGAGTTGGTCACCACATGGACCATTATGGTTCATGGTCTGATCTTGCCTGATCCCACTTTCCTGGAGCAAGTGAAGAGACTAGAACTAGAGCAACTGAAGTCAACAAATAGGTTGGAAACCTCAGAGTTAAGCTACACTGCTTCATCTAGCACTCAAATGGATTAGCAAAACTCACATGACCATTTATTTTGTCTGTCACACAGGAATCTGATCACACACAATGTAACATGCAAAGAAAGGAACTCTAAATTCTTGGGAAAGGGGAAAGGAATAAGCTAAGCAAAATAGGCCATGGTCTGAGACAGCTTTTGTCAGAATGAAGGAAGTTGGGTGGGTGAAGGTTTTTTCTGCTTTACTCTAATCATTCACTCTGTTATATGCATCTACGTGATTTGCCTATCTTGCAAGTCACCTGCATAACTATCACAGCAGACTTTCAAAGGAATTAAAACATTTTTCTGGATACTTTGAGAATCCTACTGCACAAAAAAAATTCTTGAGTTTCTCAGGTGAAATTGCTGTAAGTTTCCAAATTTTCCTAAAGCATTTTCCTCTTAAGAAAACTTGCATCTTTTATGCTGCTGCTTATGAAGCGGAGGCTAAGAATACGCTACCCCTCCTGCTGACTTTCTGGCTCTTTCTTCAGCAGCAGTTACTGCTTTCCACCATTTGGAAGAGTTTACATCCCCTAATTGTCTCTGATCTGACATGAGGACAGCCCTGGATACATTTTTTTTGTTTTAGATAGTGTTTCAGCTAAATCAATTTTTTCACAGAGAAGTTCTCAGCAAATTATTATCTTTTCGCTTGTGACTAAGATTTTACACAAAGTTCACACAGAGGTAAAATCCGTGACAGTAAAAACATACAATGGATATCCTCCACTACAGCAAGATCTCTCCTGAAGCCCATCAGCCCAGCTGATACAGATGCATTGAGACTTGCAGGGACAGCATCAACTGAACCAAAGTACCTCAAAGCATAAGATTATTCCCTGCCTCTCCCAGGTGCATCAAGGCTGTTAGGTGATAAACAAGTGCTTTAACACCAAAAAAAAAAAGTTTGTGAAAATGTTTAGCAACAATAGTGTATTGATAAACAAGACACAATCAGGTTTTACCTGTTATATTCTGATAAAGCCTGGGCAATTACAAGTCCCATTCCCTGAAAAAAAAGCATTAAAAAAAACTTCACATTAAAATCTCAAGGGAGAAAATCACACACTGACCACACATAGCAATGCTGTGCCCCCCCAAGATAATCTAGCATGCTATGCAGAATTTCCCTTGAAGCTGTTTGAACTATTAAGAAGTGCTATGATACAATATTATAATACAAAAACGCAGACAACAAAATTTAAAGTTATTTATCTAATTACTAAGTTCAACAGAGAACCTTTACTTTCCTTGGACCTCCAGATAGAGCTCTCACTCAAGAAGCCTAAGCAAAGCATCAAGAAATTTAGAAGGAAGTTGATGTCAGAGGAAGGACATCCAAAAACTCAAAACAAGAGTCATAGACACTAATAACCTTTGAGTTCTCGCAAACAGCCTCCACCATCACAAAACTACTACACATCCTTTCTGTCAAGCCAATTTAATTAAGTCAGAATAACAGTTCTCATTCTTTATTTAGCATGGACCTTATTTTTTACTTCAGGCCTAAAGAGCAGCTTCCAAGTCCAGAACTCACATAACTCAGTCTGCTGCCAGTTTTTATCCAGGCCTGGGTAAAAAACTCACTGTGGCTACAATCCAAAATATGTTGCAGGACTCTTGATACTCTCAGATACAAGCTTCCACTGAGTTACAAGAATTGACTTGTGGACTGATAAAATCAAGTGACACAGCACTGGAAATGAGATCCCCTTTGGCATAAACCATCCTGTGCCTCTTTGGCACATGACAGAAAAGAGTGTACAGACAGTTCATGAATGCGTAATAGATCAACTTTAGCATGTTCCTTGCTACGTAGCTTTTTAACCACCCCCACCATTTAACTGGTGATCAAACTGTCCAAATGGTGAGCTGCCTAACCTACTGCAAGAGCACAGTTAGGGCTGAACAAGCACTGTACTGGTGTTCCTTAGAGCAGCACTGTTCTGAGACCTGATTTCTACCATACACCATGCTTGCATTCATTACCCTACACCCTACATGAGAGAGCATCCCCAGCAGCACAGAGGAATCAAGCCAAGTACTCACATTGAGCGTGGCCTCATCATCCACAATGGAGAGCTTCACAATGTAGGGATTCACTGACTGCTCAGGGTAGGGGAAGAAGGAAGAAAGAAAAATGGTTTTAAGTTCCGCCTTCGGGGAAAAAAAGTCACTATTATGTTTCCCAGTTTACCCAATCACCTGGGAAGAATCTCTGTTCTTTCCCATAAAACAGAACACACACAAAGAAGCAGAGTCACAACACATGCTAAGACTGCTATGCCTGGGACACCTCCTTACTGGCTCAGCCAGGCAGTCCCCTGATTCTATTGGGAAGAGAGGGAGTTTCTGTCCCTCCACCAGCTCATCTGTCAGTCTGGAAAGTGGAGCAGCTGTCCTGCAAGCCTGTTATCTGTGACACACACGCAGCTTTGCAGCGGGAACAGGCAGTGACGCTGGGATGGAGCATTAGTGCTCTGCTATCTCCCTTCTGCAACACCTTGCAAAGACTGCTTAAAGCAGCACCCAGGAAGGCAGGACAATGTTACAGACTCATCTGCTGCTGGGTTAGAGATCAACACTTTGTTTAGACCACTAAGAGCTGGAAGTCTCTGGAGAATATAAATGCCTTGAACTTAGCTGAAGAAAGCACGCAGGCTCCATCTACAAAGACAAATGCTAATAATGTAGGAAGCATTTTAGATTAGCAATGCACATTTTTCCTCGTTTATGTGTGTCAGTGCAAAACTAAAAAAAGCTGATTTTGAATCAAGACACAGAAGAAAAGTCTCATCTGCAGGCAGGTAATTTTTCAGGGAATTGGAGCTTGAGTAATTACTTTTTTTGTTAAAGAGATTTTTTTAAAAAATAATTTGAGTTATGCAAGATCTCTGGAAAAAAAAAACCAAAACACATGAACCTTGTGATTCTCCTAAGTTGTATCTCTTCAGCACCTGTAGTTACCTGTATCAAGGAGAGGCAAGTGCACAAAACTGGACACGGAGGGCTGTGGGATACATTATATGCTGCCACACAAGCACACAAAGGGAAAACCCCACATTTTAACTAATTTCTTTCAGCTCTAAGAAAAGACACAACATGCAATTCTAGCAGGTTGAACATGAGGCAAATAAACTTCTGCCTAAACATTATCAAAGAGTAAGTATTTAAAAGTCACTACCTGATTTTATGTTTTAACTTGCTATCCTATCAGCCATCCCTTAAAACACTGGGAAAGTGATCAAATAAATACTTTTTCTCACAGCATTTTCTTTCTCATGGTATCAATGCAAAGGTATTTTCTCTGAAATCAGGACTAGTATTAAAAAAAAAAAGCATAAAATATAGCTGAAGGCTTGAATAAGTATATAGTTGGAACAACTTCTGAAAATTATTAGGATTTCAGTCAGGGCCATCCCTTTATATGTTCCAAGTAAAGACATGTAAATCCTGAGAACAGAAATTAATAAGCAAGCCAATATCTCAGCAACATTGGTAATGACAACATGAAGAGATACTCTCCACAGAATTTGGGAGAAGATTACAAAATTCATGTCCCAAAACTATGAAAGAACATCCTGATGCAAAACTCACTGGTATTTACACTAAAACCAGACACAAAATCATAGCTAATGAATTTTGAGCCTTATTAGATTTTCTTAAGCAGCTGGAAACACAACTTAGCAACCAATGGAGTTCAGACTGAAAGAGAACCTTTCAGCTGTGCCAGTTAACTAAAAAGAGAACTCCAGAGCACCTGTGGCATGCAAGTGTGCTACAATCCACTGACAACCAGACAACCACCATATTGACTCTAAGGGCCAGAGAACAGCAAATGAAAGCAGCTACTCAAGGACAAAGTTTGTGGCTGCATTACTACAGGCTTGGCTTGTAGCGCTGCTACAAAGGGCAGTGTTGGGCAGTTGTCCCATCAAACCTTTGTGGGAGTAGCTTTCAGCCTTGCCAGAGGAGCTGCTCAAGCTGAAGTTCCCCTTGCTACATATCTGCTTCAGTTGGGTTGTATGGATTGCACTTCTCAAACATCAGCACACCTTCCTCTGAGTGCCCAGTTTCAAGATGCCTCACTCGACCCCAACTCAGTACTCCCCAGAAAGCCACTGCAAAGAGCCAAGGACAATGTGCACTCACAGCATCCTACCTTACTAAGGACATAAACTACAGTCCACAGCAATCCATGCCTCAGGGATGGGATTACACAGCTCTCCACCATTTGTCTGAATGTTGCAATGAGACCTCTGGTCTTCCCAGTCTGCTCTCCTAAGTAACCCTACTTACATAATTCCTAACAGTTTTCCATCATAGCCATATATTAAAATCAAACTCCATGTTCCTGTTCCATGCTACCACAGCACAGAATGCTGAACAGAACCTGCAATTCATGATTCTGACATCATTGACAGGAATGAGAAATTAACAGGCATTACTTTGACACCAAGTGTAGCTCCTGTCCTTGCACATTCTCTAGGTCTATTCATAATTCAAAACAAGACCTATTATAAAACCAGGTAGGTTTTGAAACCTGCTCCCTCCTAGTAATTCTGTTAAAGCGGGGGTATTCCAGAACTTTCCTCTTTTCTGCCTACTGAAGTATACTAAGATATTCCTATTTATAAAGAAAAAAAATCCTGATCATTAAAGCATCATGCCTCATACAAAGAAAAGCCAACATTAGGTTATTCTGACATTCAAAATGTTTCTTTTTCAAGCTGATGAGTAATGGAAAAAAAATAGGAATACACCATAAACATAAAGACGATGATGAATAAAGTTCCTCAAAGAGGAATCCATCAAAGAGACAGAGAGAAACTTCTCTTGGAAATACTAGCTGTGACGTTTCAGTTCATTCTTTGGTCACAGCTTCACCATCTCTTCTGGGGATCTGTACTCTTTCAGTCAGCTAGTCGGGTTCTGAATCACAAATTCAGTCTGAAGCCCAGGATGACTGACAGCTCATTTTATTTTGGAGATTATGTATAACCACACACACACACACACAGAGGCAGACATGTGGTTTGGCACAACAGTAACTCTTCCAAAAGGACCTTCCTCAGACTATTTCCACAAAGGAAATGCAAATTCCCCAGGTAGTTTCTTTCATGCTGGCATGGAACAAGCTGTAGGAATATCATACACATTTGATTATACACATACATCAGAGACAGACACAGGGAGCATAACAGGGCTGCCTTGCAAAGCTTCTGCAGCTCTGTGCTGACATCCTGATGCTACAGTGTGCACTGCTAAAAACTGCACTGTGTGCTGCCTTCATAATCCAGAGGCCACTCTAAATTAATAAAGTAGAGAGAAGTGATGTTTCTGCTACCCAGAACACCTACCTCATACTTTCTGTAGTTGACCAGCAAGGCCAGAAGGACAACAGCATCATATCCATGTTCCCTGCGACTGAGAGGGCTGGACAGGATCTGGAATAAACAATCACACTGTTCTGTTCAAGCCTGCTTCAGGAAGCTTGCAGTGACTCAGACAGAGCAGAATCATGAAATGTATGTGCAAGAGCAAATTATGTCCTATCTGAAAGACGATATTTAGGGTGAAGGGAGTGTCAGTGCCTCAGGGGAGTTCTGCACACAGAGAAGCTTATTTATCATAGAAAGGATGCACGTAGGCTTTCAGGGCATAAAGGGCATGTATGTTTCTCAACAGGATTGGACAGTATCTCAGTGAATCACCAGCATTACCTGTGCAAGTGTTCTGGGTTTCTCCAAGGCTCAGTTCCACTGAAAAAAGTATAATTTATCCAAGAGCAGAAAAAAACTTGATATATCCTCACTGCCTTTTGGAAAAAAGTTTCTTCAATACAGGAATTCTGTGTGAAATTAGCCCAGAAATCTGTTCAGATTCTAACTGTACATAAATGTTTCAAGTGAAAATACTTTAAATAGTCAGTAGTGACTAAAAACAGCAGACTAAAGGGGAGAGAGCATTACAAAATATATATATATGACTGAGCTATGAATAAAAGCAACAACAGTGCCAGTGAACTACACTGCACTGAAAAAGCTGAAAAGCAAACACATTACTGAAAGTTCTCACTATGGAAGAGCACCCGCAGTAGAAGGAAGAACCCTTACCTGTAAAATAGCTTCAAATATGCTGTTAATCATCACATACTCCAGGATGGTGTTCTGGCTAATGTTATCTGTCACCTGAGTACAAACACAAGTTTTAAAATCTCACCCAAAGCCTCCACCCATGCTGTAGCTGCCTCTGGCACACACTGGGAACAGGAGAGTTCTGCTCCCAGATGGACACATTTACCCAGAATCTCACACTTAGCAAGTCAAGGTGTGACTAGCAGTAGAGCTAGACATGAAGTGAAAGAAATCCGTCCTGCCTGCCCTCTCTCTGCCAAGCACCACCCACAGACAGAGCTCCTTGTTCCTCCACACGGTGGTATTTTACACAGCTGCATGAATGACAACAGCCATCAGCTGTTGCAGGCTGAGAGTGAAAAAGGAGGCAGAGAATGAAAAACAGGCCACATATGCTCCACCAAGATCTTATCATGAAGAGGGCAGTGAAGACCTCCCCCACTCCCAATTTTCTCTTATCACAGTCAAAATAGGTCACAGTTGACCATCTCCAAGAGCTGATGAGTGGCCATTTATTACAACCTCCTCATTCTTCACATCCTCACCATTCTGGTCTACTCCACACTTTTTGTCTTTCCTCAACCCTTCTCCCTTTCTTTCCATTTATCTGAGACTTCTTAAATGTCTTTTTTTCTTTAAAAAACCCACACCTGTGAATCCAACTGACAGTTCCTCCTGCCTCTCCCCTTTGGCCCCAGTTTGCACCTATCTCACAGGATGAAAAGCGCCTGCTAGTCTGCGTTGGCATCTTGGTTAGAACCATCATGCGTATTCTGGACTGGCCCTTGTTCTCATTCACAATTTCTTTCCCCTTCTTAAGCTTCACACTGCAGCATTCTGCTCAAGTTTTGAAACAGTTCTATCCCTCAGATGTGGCTCATATAAGCCCTTAAGTTATTATACAACTGTTAAGTACTTACTGTCACCAAGCAGAGAAGTAGCTTCAGACACAGGCTTTTGAGGCTTTCAGAACCTTCTGCACAGAGGAGGGAGTCCAAGCTCTCCATCAGATTCTAAAGAACCACAGTCACATTATTCAAAAGCAGTATTTTAAATTACTTGAAATATTTTTATAAAAAGCTTTCTGGAAGATTCAAGAAGAGCACCAATATAAAGCCATGTTATTCCAAAGTCAATAATTGAGCCATTACTACTTCTACACAGGCCATAGTCATACTATCACTTCTCAACACTGTTTTGTGTTAACTACAGTTTAATGACTACTGGCATAACATCATAACATTTCCCATGAGTTTTCTCTAGATGAAGCAGCACACCTCCAGTTAACAATACATATATCAATTATGATTAGAAATCTGATAGGCAAATTAGTACTTAATGTTTTCCCCAAATGGACTACAATTTTTACAGAGAAGAAAAAGATACAACAATAATTCAGCTTTATCACTGGTTACTTTGTCATTTCCCAAACTCAACGTTTTTACAGTGAAGAGCATCAAGTAAGTTTAAAAAAGTACATGTGCTGATGGAATGTGAGAACACAGGGTATGACTATCAGATAAAGATTAAGCACAAGGTATGAAGTTCAACACTATGTAGTAATCGCCTGTGACAGCCTTTTCTAGCTTTAAGGTCTCTAAACCACAGTGACTGCACAGTGTGGAACTAAAGGAAAAGAAAGTGCTCCATTACAAACCAACCCAGGGACCCCAAATGTCTGTGCTACTGTCAGGTACAGGAGAGCTATTTTTAGTAAGTGGCTCAAATATTTCCCCGCAAAGCTGCTGCCTGGTAGACACTCCTGTCTGCAACTCACTGCCCTTGCAACACAGCTGCTGTGCAAACTGCTCCCTCTACATTGCCAGGGCCTCACCTTCATACACAGCTCTGCCTTATCAAAACCCACAAGCATGTTGATGATGTCAAACCCAGAAGTGGATTTGTTCTTCTGATGGACACCTCGAATTAATGCACACAAAGTCTGCAAAGGGAAAAAACAGAAGGTGAGATGTAAGGCAACACCTCCAACTCAACAGTAAAACCCACTGCATGACCATCTCCTAGCACTGGCAGATACTGAAATTAATACCACCAGCCTGGAAGCCATACATTTTGTCTGACCTTTCCTCCTGCCCTGTCATTTCTAAAGAGGATCTTGGATGATGACAACTCATTAAAAATTGGAGAAGAATGTATTTGTCCCTATTTTTCTTGTTTGAGCACAAATTTCTGTTTGGTGACCACATTGCTATACCAAGTCAGACCAATAAACTGTGTCTTTGTCAACAACAAGAACCAAGCTCCCCATCAAACAAAACAAAACAAATTGGCTCCAAGTCTATTAGGCAGCTTAATTACTGCTTCATACCAAGTTCTTGAAGATCACTGCTAATACACAGGTATCAGCACACTATGCTTCCAGCAGACTCTCTGGAAAATTTATGGGCAGCAAATGACTAATTTGTCCTAAGAGAGGGAAATGTCTGGGGTGACTTTTGTCATCAGGCACCTCTCAGGCCAGTGAAGAGGGGAATGAGCAGGAATGTAACTAATGCAGTTTTAGATTCCAGCTTAAGTTCACCAGTGAGAAGTAATTAGTTTCAGATAAAGCTGGAGACAAAACAGACCTGATGGAATTAGCAGACCTCTAGAACCATACAGAAGCAAAAAGGTAAGGTAGACATCCTTTTTTTGGTTACTGACAGAAACAGATACTGGGCTAAACAAACCTTTGGTCACCACGCTCATTCTCAAAAAATGATTGCTTAAATAAGTTTTGGCTTTGGGATCATTTTCCACATAAACACAGTCTGATTAAGGGAACATTGTCCCAGTTTGAGCTCAGGATGTGTTACCTGGTTCCTATTTACATGCAAATGGCAGGATTCTTGTGACCTGCCCTAACTTCTTCCAAGAGTCTGGATACAAGTTTAGCAATTTGGGGCTGGTCTAAGCTGTCTATGTAGCTATAACTAAAACTTTAATAGAACCCTTTCAAACTAATTCTAAAAATAACAATAAAACAATGCAAGATTGTACGTCAGAGATGTAAATATTCTGTTTTAAATCAACTTTTCCCAGCTCACTGCTGCTCCAATGTCTCCTACAGATGACTTCTCCAAACCTGAATTTCATATCCTGTACTCCTAAAGCTAAGATAAGCAAATGCATTCACCAAACGGTAAGAATCAGCTTGTGAACTAGTAACATCAAATATCGAGACTGAGGAGGGGAGTCTCCCATACAAGATATGGAACAGCAGAGCCTTGGTAAGGAACAACTTGCACAAAAATGGCTATTAATTCCGGGTGATAATTCTTCACAGCTTCCAGTTAGGAAGTGTCCAGGTGGGGCAATATCCTGCGTAAATTTCACACTAACTTCTCCAGAGCTTTATTTCATTTTGACCCATGTGGAAATTGAAGAAGGCAGCTGAAATGAGGGAGAAGAGGAGAAAGTAAAACACAAAAGCTACACAGCCTAAAACACAAAGGTCACAGCCTTCTGAGACCCCAAATTGACAGCCTGCAATGTGAACAAGCCCCTTTGTCTCCTCACTGCCATCCACTTCATCCTCCACCATCAGACCCTCTTGAATTCTGAAACCTTCTATTGCTCTGCCAAGAGTAAGGAGACTATGAACGTTTGGAACCTCCACAGACAGTAAGTAGCAACCGCCCCTTAGACATTACTCCTTCTCAGTAGCAAAGAAACAAGCACAAGGTGCTTGATACCAGCAACAAACATATTGTCTCATCGGAAGCAGAAGAGAGCCTTCCCTGTCTCCCAGTGTGGTACCTGTAATGCGTTCACCACTCTGATTGGGTGCTCCTCACCCAGGGCCTGGATGCAGTGCTGAAACAAGCAGTTGATGTTATCTTTTATCTTCATTAATTCTTCCCCATCCAGAGCCTCCAGCTTGCCTTCTAGGTACTCCAGGTTGACCTGTCAGGTTAAGAAGCAGTTCATGCACATTACACATCACCAACACCTTAGAAACAGAAGTCCTTGCACTGACAGTCTGCCACTTCATAGGCAGAACAGCAACAGGATGTTCACGTTCTGTTACCTTCATCAGAAATAGCTCCTCCCAAAACCTAGGGTTGCATTTACTGGGATCCTCTGTCTGAAAGGAAAAGGAACAGGCATGAGGGCAAATAAATTATTCAGGCAGAATTTACAGAATGTCTATATCACGGGTAGCTCAGAGTCAGTATCACTCGCTGGATGACCAAGCGGTCTCACAGTGCAGAATTCTGGCTACACAGATTCCCAAAAAAAGAAGGACCAACAGAAGTAGCTCTCAATTGGGATGCCTCTGTTTATTTTCTGAATTGTTTTGTGAGAAATACTGGGAAAGCCATGACTTCCCACAGATGGTACGGTTCTGGTACCAACAGGACAAGGAGACATTTTGGAAGAGAGCAGAATACAGAGCTCTGCATGACAGTAGGAGAGGCTGGAGCATGTGCCTTCACTGTGCAGGCCTTACCTTGAGGAGAGAAATGCACTGAAAAAAACCCTCGGCATAAACTAAACCAAGAAAATTTAACACAACGCTTTAGAAAGAAAAGATGTTCAACTTCTTACCGTGAAAATTTCATCATACATCAACACCACTTTCTCTTTCAATGGCTTCTTGGAGGCTGAAGATTTCCGGAGCAGCCCACCTTTTTTCTCCGTTTGGGCCATGCTGTATACCCTGAAGGTAAGAACAGACAAAAAAGGCTCAGAAAACTTGATCTTTTCTTCAAGGCATATCTGGCCTGCCTCAACCATGAAAGACTTTTTCAGCGCACTGAAATACTAACAGTCTCTCACAAGCTGTAAGTAGGGGCATTTGTAACTATACCAGATAAGAAATCAGATCAAAGGACCCATCTAGTCCTATATCCCATTTCAAAGACATGCAAAAGCCCACACACAGACAGAAACAGAATAATTCGTTTTCTTAATTCTTCTCTATTAGAAACTGATTCATGATCCAGACCAACACAGTTTACCTCTAGAAAAGTTAGGTATTTTTAATCTCATTGGAGGAATTGTGATACTTGATATCAAATAGGTACCCAGTCTTTTTTGATGCTGGTGAAGCCTCAAAGACATCTGGTGACAAAAAGCTCCTGAAACTATTTGAAAGTCTTCTCTTACCTGTTTAATTTGCTGCCTACCAAAGCACTTCAAATTCTGCTTTTGTACTCTGAGGTGGCATCCAACACAAGGAAAGCCTCCATAAAGCACTCCTGCCACCCTTGTTCACAACTTCCTCTCCACCTTAGCATCCTTATCTGTTCCAGCTGCTCTGCAAATCAAGCCAGAGAGGAACCCCAGCCTCAAAAGCATCCCATGTGGTTCAGTTTTGGGAGGAGGATGGAAGACAGGGGACAAGTTTTACAGAGATTTCTTTTTTAAAACAGATGAATTTCATAATCCACTTGACAGCAAAGGGTTTTCTAAAAAGGCAAAGAAGTTTTACTATCATTAATTGATGTCTTCCTGATTATACTACTTTAAAAAAAAAGTAGTATCCTTATTACAAAATGAGCCATTACACAAAGTAATGCGGTCCTGAGCCTTCTGTGACAGACAACCCACTCCAGGGGCTGACTCAGAACACACAACTTGCCACATATTCTCAACCTCATGTGTGATGCTACAAAATGCAGCACTACTCTGACCTCGCAAATACGCATTTATCTGCAATCACGGATTTTCCTGGCAAGCATCACAGCTTTAGCACTGTTCTAACCTCCTCCATCACTGCAGCATGTCAGAAGTACTCAACAGAAAGGGAGAGCCATCCGTTCTCATACCCCTGAGCGTCTAGCCTTTCTCCCATACCTCCAAAGGTAATTACACACATGGCAACAGCATATCACACACAGAGATTTGACTTAAGTCATGCTCCACAAAAACATGGGCAGGCTCTTGTGGTAGTTGCACTCAGCCATGATAAATTATGCACAGAGAGGTAAGTTCACTGTTTGAATCTAGGACCCCAGAGCTTTCTGAGCTGGCAGCCATGGAGATAACTTTGGATGTAGCCTCAATCCCAGACTAGCTGAACCCCCTCCCACAACCACAAGAGGTTTAGATCTGTCTTTCCCTCAGAGACCAAGATCCATCAAGTACTGAATACCAGTTCCAGATCTCTTTTACATTCTTTCCCCTACAGAGAATTTTTAGCTGACTTACAACTATGTTCTCAGCTAGGACTCTCAGGCTTCCAGAGTCAGTTATTCAAACATCCACCCCTTTAGCCATAAACCTTGGTTCTAAGTGACAGAAAAACATTTTTAGGCCTGAAGAAACAATGCTGCTGCAAAAGACCCTACCTCAGGTGCAAAGGGAAGGAGCTTTGCCTGGATGGGAAAGGGTAGGACAGACAGCAGCAGATCTCACACCTGAAAAGCTAACATTTACATAGGCAGAGAGGTGTTCTGTCTACCCACTAGAAAGGGAACCAGCTGGCTGGTTATGGGCTGGGGTGAGAATGGGAAAAGCCCCAAGACACACTGACAGAAGAAAACGTAGCAACCACTGCACCATAACCTTCTGTAAACACCAAAATTATTCCTGTAGCCTAGCAGGTCTATGTATCCAACTAAGATGGAAGAAAGTTTCCAACTAACAAACAAAACAGAAAACATTATTCAATCATCTTGATAGTTTCTCTTTTACAGACCTTGCATTATTTTTAAACTGTCATGGGAAATAAGACATTATTCTAGTTAGAAACATAATTGGAAACACTGAGAAATCTATTAAAAGCCAAATCAAGAGTGATGTCACTTTTAGTCTTGGAATACAAATCTTGGGTAAGATTGCACAAAACAATATTCCTACTAGAACTGTGAGTTTCTGAACCTAAAACAGCTGCCGGCCTCAGCATACAAACACATCCATCAGTGTGCTTCTAATTGAATTACAGCTAACGAATCCCAATGTCAAAACTAATAAACTAACTCTCAGTGCTTCTAGGTCAGCATTCTCACATCAAATGTGTACGTGAATAGGAGGGGATCAATAAGCTCTGCTTAGTCCCTGGACTTACAGAGCTGCATTTTAACCCTTTTCCTACATTTCCAGAAAGACAGAAAAATCTAAATACCTCAAGACACAAAGGGTGAGCACCAGAAGGATCGCACGATCATGTAAAAATTCTAGTCTCTGTCAAAATGGGACTTAGGATTCACGTTCTCTCAACCAAAGCTGCACAGAGCACATACAAAGACAACTGCTAGAGGCAAGGATTAAATAATGTTCTTGTTTATAATTTTCTATTCTACAAATGAGCGCATGGAGGAGCAAGGAGAGAAACGTAAACCTTGCCTTTCGTGCCAACGCTTTATTAGGCTGTGTTTGTTTCATGACCTACGATGATCAGGCCATACAAATGGTCTTTTCTTTTCACTTTACGCAATTACATTTTCTAGATGTCATAAAGACAAACAGAAAACTGCATTTTGTTAATGGAGACCTTCCAGGCAGCTGCAGAAAACAACAGCTAAATGCACAAAACATTTATAAGTAAGTTGTAGAGGTGTCAAATTATCATAATGCCGTGACAGCTTATGAAAACAATGACACTGAATATAATTAACAATTTTCCTTTAAACATCACATTTAAAAAGCATCAGTGCATTTTCCACATCTTAGGTTCAAATGGATAATTTATTCTGTCAATAGGTCATTCCCATTAACACATGCTGCTAAGTGAATCCTGCTGTATTCACTGACTGCACAGGAGAACTGCCCCTCAGGGCCAAGAGAAGCACACACATGGGGATTTTTAGAACAACAAATACTTTGCTGTGCAGCAGAAGATCCAAGATGCTTCATCTGGAACTAAAAGAAAACTTGACAGAGCACGAGTCTTGGCAGCTCAAAGTTAAAAGTTAAAAGCCATGGCAGACACAAGTTCAGGCATACTCTTGCTTTATCTCTCATCAACCCCAAGATCAGCTGATCCAGTCAGGAAGGGATGAGCACATCCAGCCATTCACCTCCTTTCTGTTTCATTCCGGAACTCATAACAGAGATTCCAACCAAACATATGACATTCCAATGAACACAGCTCTGTTAGATTTTTGTTAGAGCAGCCACAGGGAAAATGAACCTGGTATTTTGAGTCTGAGATTTACTCAGACTTGTGCACATTGAAAACTGCTACACAAGGCTCCACGTTGTCACTCAGCTCCTGTACAGACTTATCAGTATTCCATAGACTGTCTTTTAATAGCAAAAATACTATAGAGAGGATAACACTAATGCACATCTACACCATCAGGATCCAAAACTTGTAACTTGTGTAACCTTGCATGCAGCCCATCAAGCACAGCAGTTTGCATTCAATTGCCTTGGCTAACAAACCTGAAAGTTTTCAAGATTATAGATGCACATATAAAACCCCAACATGCAACCATACATTAATAAGTGTATTCTTTTCATTGTGGACCCCTCACAAAATATACTGTAACACTTCTTGGCTAGACAAAAAGAATACAAATGACACAAAACTGTACTTTCACATAGTGACTTGCTTGGCAGATCATTTATTCCCTACCTGGAAAAGACTGTGCAAATGATGTGATCTTTATTCATTTGTTAATGTCAAAGCTCTGAACCTCAATCAATATTTATAAAGACTCTGAATAAGAACTGAGATATTTTTGCTTTTAGAACCCAATGTCCCTTGACTTGCCAGAGCTACTAAGATTGGACTCACTTGTTCAAACATTTCAAGGCCAGCAATTGCCTCCTCCCTCACTGAGTGTATGCACCTGGGACTCAGTGTGATCATGCTTTGCCTTTCAAGGTGTTCTGCAGGTATATCACTCAAGATAAAAAAAAATTGTTCAAAAACTGCCTCAATCCTGCAAGAGGCAGGGATAAACCCCTGTCTAAAAGTTAGCATACAGCTTCTAAAGCAATGTGTTACAAGCTAAGTACTCATTAAATTCTTCAGAGAAGTACCAGGAAAAACTTGCACTTAATCCATGTGATGAATCTGCAGAGTAAATACTGGAGCTGAACAACAGGCAGTTACAACACAGGTCCCAGTGCTCATCCATCACTGGAAGCAACAGACAACCCGCACCCAGTACAAGAGTTTATGAATCCCAGTGCACAGGGAGCGCCTGGACCCAGTTCCAGCTCCTCTACTAAAACCCCCAGGACCACCCACCAGCAGCCCAGCAGACCACTATTAAAAACAAAGAGAGGGAGAACAGATCGGGCAGGCTAGATTTTGTCAAGGTTTTAGCAACCATCATGGCCAAATTTCTGCTATAAGGCCTTATTGCAGCTTATTCTCCACAAACTCTTGGGTTGGCAGTTACAGCTTGTGCAAGTGCAGCCACACTGCTTTTGTATTCCATCCACTCTTTACAATTTCATTTGTATATTGTCCATTGGAATAAAAACTGCTCAAACTGTGCTTTCCTCTACAACTGTAAGGTGCTCAACCCACCAACAAGGGAAACAGTAACAGCATACAAGCCTCGGATCCATGCAGCAAAATGTCCAGGTGCCTTCAGGCAGTATGTAATGAGAAACATATTCTGAGGGTGTGCTGATGACAAAAAACCCATCGAGATCCTACTTCTCTTTCTACAGTACAAAGCAACAACCTCCAGCACGGCCACAGTATATATGTTTTTACTAGAAATTCCTTCCATCCCACTCAGAGCAGAGCAGCGTATGTGCTTCTACGTAGTACAGTCTAAAGTTACACCACTGCTAACCTATTTTTGCCCCCTTGAAAAACGGGAAAAGCAGCTTCCTAATGCAAATACAGCCACATTACCTCCCAATGCACCTGCTTTAGTAATGATATAAAAGAGCAACATTTGAGCGACGATTTTAACACTCCATCCATAGTTGCATTTAATTTCTATCTGTCCAGTTAAAGTAACACCCAGTCCATCACCTCACACCACCAACTAGCTACGCTTCTTCCTGTCAAGTCCATCCAGAAGAATGCTGCATGATTCCACCAGCATCTGTTCACACCATTTTCATACAAGGTAATTTTTTCATTTCACCACACTTTCTTTCTGTATTCCTGGCTATCATGACCAGCTCTCTCATGTCAGAAAATGACTTTGCGTTTTCACTTTTCGAGCCCTTTAGAACCCATCCCACACAGTTTTTCATTAAATATTCCGCACTGCCTTTACATTCCCACCTAAAAGCTCATGTCACTTGCAGATCTTTTCAGATGCCTTCCTTCTGAAGAAAAACACTCTCCCTGTAACCTTCCCCTGCCCTTTTCCCATGGCTTCAGCTGCTGGTGTGGATCCAAGGCCCATGCTGAATACAGTGCAGCTGCATGACCTCGGCTCTGACTTCTGAGGTAGCTGCTATGTTCTAAGAAGCTGCACAGTAAAGTCATGCCAAGATGAGAAAAGTGGAGCTGCAGAGTGGGTAACATTTTTGAGATACAGACCATCAGCAGTGCAAGTATGCAGGAGTTAAAATGCAAACATGAAAATGTGTAAGTTCTAGAAAAAAAAAAAAAAATTAGGGAGCCAGAATATAGCAACTCAGCAACTCTGAGCAGCACAGGCTGACCCTTCCCCTCCTGACGGATGTCTGCATAGCTGCCTGGTGTGTTAGCAGGGGAAGGGAGCAGATGAGTGCTTAGCCCAGCAGCTCATTAAAGCCTCACTGTTCCTTTTGTGCATGTTAGCCAATAACTGTTTAACATTTTTACACTGTATATACCCTGCCCACAATATCTCTTTGCACACATGACACAGTGGATCATCCTTTTATTAAGGGAAAGCCAAACTGATGTCCTTCCCCCCCCCTCGAAATTCCTCTTCTGCATTTTTGTCACATTTCCTGCTAGAGCTCAAACAGCTGGTGAACTGCAATCACCACGTATCGCAATGATTCAAATTATCTCATTGCTTTGCATATTCCACCCACCTGCTCACCCTAATTGGCTCTCATCATATATTCAGATTACAGTCTCTGCTAAGGAGCAAACTTTCTTACAGCGACATACGTAACAGGGTTTGACCGAGGCCGCAGCTTGCTCATTTAGCAAGTGCCTCTGCCTTCAGCATAATAAACATTGCAAGCTCCCACTGCTTTACCACTGTTTGCTGCTCCACCTTGCTTTGCCCATACAAGTGTTCGGAGAAGCGTGAGGGAAACCGTGTAACTGGAACGATCAGCGAACACTCCTTCTTTTCCTAGAAGGAGTTGTCTCGAACCCAAACCACCCGGCAGCCGGGGCACAGCGAGGCCCACGAGCAGCCCAAGGTCTGGGCTGCGGCAGGCCCCGAGGCCTCCTCGGGGCCGGCACCCGGGGCACGCACCGGGGCGCCGCGGCGTTACCGGCGGGAGATAAGTAGCAGCTCCCGCTGCACGGGCTGCGTACGGCCGCTCTCGCAGCTAACCGGGTGGGCAGCGAGCGGCCCTGGCACGGGGTGCCGGTGCCCGGCGAGGCCCCTCGCGGCGGGGAGCGCGCCGGCCCTGCGGAGCCCCCGGTCCGGCAGAGCCCCCGGTGCCGAAGGGACGGCGGGGGCGCGCCCGGCCCCGCGGGCGGGGTCCCGTGTCCCCCCCGCCGCTCCCGCACTCACCTGCGGGCAGCCGCTCCCCGCACACCGCGCAGGCGCCGCGCGTGCGCCCGCCGGTTCCCCGCGCCGCCGCGGCTCCCGCAGGCGGGGCGGGCGGGAGAGGCTCCTCCCCGGGCCGGCTGGAGCTCGGCTCGCCCTTCGGGGACTGAGACGCGTACACACACCCACACACGCACCGGTAACTAATGGCCCCGCCGTCTGCGGGGAGCCGCGGGTCGTCCCCGGAACGCGGCCCTACGGCACACCCCGCGCCAGCGGCGGAAGTAGGAGCGGGACGGCCCGGGGCGGCGCGGAGCGGCTGTGCCCGGAAACCCCGCGGCCCCGTGACTGCGCAGCGCCGAGCGGAGCTGCCACCGGCCCCGGCCCCGGTCGGCAGTCGCCGCCGCGGCAGGTGGGTCCCGGCGGGAGGGGGACCCGCGGGTGCCCGGGGCAGCGCGGAGTTCTCTCGGGCGGCGGCTGGGTGTGCGGGGAGCTCGGGGTGCGGCCGGTCCCTGGGAGTTGCTGCGCGGAACCGGCTCGACGCGGCGGGAAGGTGCCCGAGGGGTCCGTGGGGGTCTCCTAGAGGGCCGAGGGAGCAGGGCGCCAGGGAGTAGGGTGCGGCGGGGCTCCGGGAGGGGACTGGGTGGCGGCTGTGGCTCCGTGCCCCGGCTCGCCCTGGTGCACGCTGTCGCTGACAGGATGAAGCTGCAGCAGGTCTCCGACTTGAGTGACTTCAGCCGAGGCCACTGGCTGGCGGGAGTTGTTGTGCCGCGGAGAAGAGCCCCAGCCACGTCCAGTCCAGCCCCGGACGGGCAGCACCTCCTGCTCCTGCAGAAGAGCCGGCCGCCCACCCTGCCCCGGGTGGTGGCCTTCCAGCGCCACAGCATCGCTGGAGCCGACCTGGAGAGGACCTGGCAGCCGCCCCAGCCAGCTCTTGTGGAACTGGCTCTTCCTGCAGAGCCCTGTGGTACTGGGCTCCTGGGTACTGGCCGTGGTGTGGGAACATGGCCGGACCGAAGTCTGGCACTTTGTGGTGGCCGTGGGCTGGCAGCTGCTGCAGACACTGGAGCTCTGCCAGGGTGCCCGGGCACGAGTCATCTCCGTGTGCAGCCAGGGAGCCAGCCTGGTGTGGTGTGAGGAGAGGCCACCGCTGGGTGCTCACTCGGACATGAGCAAGTGTGCCTTCAGGTTTTGTGTCTGTGCCCGTGCTCTGGAGGTGGGGGAGCAAGGCGTGCGGCTGGGCGCTGTGAGGATAGTCCTGCACAACAGCCCCGAGTACCAGGTCCTGGCTTCCCCCCAACACATCTTCCTAGTGCCTGCTGCTGCTGCCGGCTTTGCCACCACTTCCAAATTCCTCCTCATCTGGCATCCAGAGAAGGCAAAGTTCACCATCACAGCCCCCTCTGCAGGTTTCATCCACAGCAAGGTGCTGCACTCCAGCAGCGAGTCAGACTTCAGGAAACTCCTGCTGGGTTCTGTGGGCCTTCTCTCAGGTTTCGCACCTCTGGACATTCACACCTCCACTGTGTCCAACAGTGGGGGTCTGCTGCTGGTGAGCACAAAGGGTTCTGTGAGTGTGGTGGAGCCAGATGGGACACAGAGGCATATCTTTGACCTGGAGGGGGGCCCCCTGGCCCAAGGGAGTCCTGTCCGGCTGAAGACCTTCGGCAGCATCCTGGCCTGTGTGCTGGCTGGAGTAGTGTACCTTGTAGACCAGAACAGTGGAAGGCTTATAGAAAAGGAAGTCCTGAGCATGAAAGAGGTACATTTCCTGGAGTCCCAGGGAGAGGAGGACAGTATCCAGCTCCTCACTCAAACTGGCATCTACAGCTTTAGCTTCTCCAAACCTGAGGACAGCAGCAGGCCTGAGCCATGCCTGGTGGAGATGGTGTTTGAGGAGGCCTGCAGGTATTACCAGAGGAGGAGCCTCAGCAGCTCCAAGTTGACGGTGGAGAAGTTGAAGAAAGGTGGTGCATTCCAGGCTCCTGTGGTTCTCGCTGCCATCCTGCAGCACAGCCTCCACCAGAAGCAGAAGCCAGCCCGAGGCCTACAAGACACCTATGCCAAGCTGTTGAGCACACTGAGCCTGGAGCTGCAGAGCTACATGAGCCTGGAGCTCCTCAAGACTTGTGTGGTGTGTGCCCCAGAGAGTGAGGTGGAAAGCTACTGCAACGAGCTGGTGGAGCAGGAGGTCAGCCGCATTCTGCAGTCTGACATGGACAAGGACAACTTGGCCTATCTGAACTCTGTCTTTGCCTCCTTCCCCAAGGCTGCCTGGAAGGCCACAAGGAGCTGCCTGCAGCTGCAGCAGAATGGGGACGGCCTCTTGGTAGCCAGGGCCACCCCAGAGGTATGGAAGAAGGTCCTGTGTCAGCCACAACTGGAGGAGGTGGGTCAGAATGGGATGGTCCCACTCTATGAGCTCATTTGCGCCTCCTTCCTGAGGTTCAAACCCAAGTGGTTGCCCAGCTTTGTGGAGCTGACCCAGCAATACATTAGCAACTCTTGGTCATACAGCAGCAAGGAGGGCCCAGAGGGCCGGGTGCCGCTGTACAAGAGAGCACTGGGAGTGCTGGCCCGAAAGAACAAACATGGTGAGGCAGATGACGAGATGGAGCTGGAACTGCTGCTCTGCAGCAAGAGGCCTAAGGCCGTGCTACAAGCTCTGCACCTTCTCATCCGTCTGAAGCAGTGGCAGCGGGTGGTGGAGGTGGCAGAGAAGTTCTCCAAACTCAGCCCCTTGCTTAACAAGGAGATATTCACCACACTCCTGGCTGAGTTGGCCCAGCACCGGGAGCTGGACCCTTACCTGGACAGGCTGTGGCCACTGTGCCCCACTGAGCTCACTGCCTCAGACATCCTCACCGTGGTCCTGCAGCACCTCCCTCACTCCCAGGAGGAGGACCCAGTGCCTTTCTCCAGTGAGGGGAACCAGCTGACCGTGGGCTTGCTTAAGCCACTGCTGCAGAGGGTCGTGCAGTGTCCCAGTGTCCAGGAGGACATATACTCGGATGCCCTGCAGAGCACCACCTTCCCCCCTCCCACCCCACCCGAGAGCACAAAATCCCCTCAAAAGCAGTGGACGATGATGTTCCTCAGCCACCCATGGCAAGGACTTCCTCACCCTCAGCACTGCTACAGGATGACGGTGTGTGAAGGGGGGGAAGAACATTGTGATCCCAAGCCCTGGGTGTACAAGGAAGGGAAAGCTGCATCCACCCTAGGAAATGCTACCTGTCCTGGCAGTATGGAAGCCTGCTCCTTTCTAAAGCATCCCTGCAGCAGCATCTCGAAGAGGCTGTTGGGTGGCTGGGGTTGGGGGATCTCCTCTGAGCCAGGGCAGGCTTTCTGGCTGTTCCTAGCAAGTGCAATTGTGTGTGCCAGTGGAGGAGCAAATGCCGGGTGCATTTGCAGATGAAAACACTGGCTGCACTACAGGACTACAGAACTGCTCCCTGCCCAAAGCACTTTGGTTTTGGCTTCTTTGGTTCCTTTTTAACTCCACTTCTACTTTCCTGATCCTCTAGTACTGGTGGTGGAGTGGTAGGCAGGGATACCCACAGTCTTTCCCCCCTATTCTCTGCTCAGTGAGTTGGGTGGTACCTCCAAGCTCTGCCTGTGAGAAACAGGGTGTGTTTCTTGCAGCTGGGTCACTGAGTCCTGCTGCTTTGGGCTCAGATGCTAAACGCCAGTGTGGCACAGCTCCATGGCACTGGGGGTCCCAGCACACATGCTGGCAGCTGCAGCATTCCACACGTTGTCTCTCCACAGTTCCTCTGGGATCAATCCTGTAGCTGTGACTGATTGCAGCTACTTAGCTGAAAAGAGCAGCCTAATTCCCTTATCTCTCTGTCTCAGACAGTACCCAAACTCTCTTCGAAGCTGAGAAGCTTGCAGCAGCCTGTGTGAGCTTGGGGCTGGCCCTGCCTTTCCCTTTCCTTTGTGGAAGCTTGGATTATGCTGCAGGACACCCGGGCCCTCTGTTCCCATCTCCTCTGTCTTTGCCCTTTGCATACAAAGGGGCTTTGTCAGGGTTGTCTGGCTCATATTGTGCCTCTGTTTGCAAAATCAGTGTAACTTGAGAGCAGCTGTGCAGGAAGATCCAGGTTTGAGCCTCTCTCGGGTGCCCTGTGCCTGGCCCCTCCACCAGGAGGGAAACCATGGCTGTGGCTTTGCCCCTGCATTCTGGACTGTGGTGTAAAGGAGCTGTCTGTTGCCTTTTTGGGCTGTGGGAGATTCACCTGCATTAATCCTCTTGAGAGTGGTCTTAAGTGTAGAAGACAGACTCCTTTTAAAAATAAAGGTTCCTAAAGCAGTGCTGAGGTGGTGGTGGATGTTATGCGGGTACACACCCTCAGGAGGAGGGTGGTTTTGTTTTGCTTCTGTTGAAAAGTGGCTAGGCTCATCTCTCTGGTGCTGCTCAGCGTGGCTCACCACTGGTACAGCTGGGCTCGGAAAGCATGCCCAGACACCTCATTCCCTCTGTGGTACTCAGCTGCTTACCACTATGAAGCCATGGAGGCAGGAGTCTGCACAGGCAGGCTGGAGCGTGTGTGCCACAGGGAAGGGCCATCCAGGCCGTGCATGGCTGTGGCTGGGCCCAACAGAGAGTTGAGGAAGGGAGGATTTTTTTCTCAAGAGCTGTAAATCGTCTATTTTTTAGGAAAGCTAGCAACAGCAAGCACCTGGCTGGCCCAGCGAAATCCTGCTGCCAGTCACAAAGTGTCAGAGCTGCCGTTGGAGAGATTCTTGCTTGTGAAACCCCTGTAAAGATGTGGCAGGGTCTCCCCCAGACAAGGGCTTGGCTGTGGAAAGTCCCTGTGGTGGAAAAAGGCCTGGCAAAGAGGAACTGCTGCAATGGTTCCCTAGCGACTGGCTTGTTATTGATGAGCTCTTCCTTGTGAGGAGCCTTGTGCGTGGCCATGGGGTGCTGTGAGTTTCCCTCTCACACAGTGGAGCCGCCTCGATTCTGGCAGCTGCCGTGCACATGAGCGGAGGGAGCGTGGCCTGAAAGGAGAGCTGGTGGCAGCCGCTGTGGGCATTTTGTAATGAGCTGTCCTTGCCTCCTCGCCTCCTCTCCAGGCAGCTGCTGGCCTTGCCTGACGCTGCTCTCACCCACCTCCCAGGGCTGCTCAGGAGGAGCATGATGGATGGATGGACCCAAGCACCTCTTAGAGCCATGGCTTCAGGGATTGGAACACTGCCCTGGAGCAGCACTGCATGGGGAGCTGCTGAGAGCAAGCCCCACATCTTGGCAAAGGCTGTGCAGTCATTTCGGGGAGACATCTTCATTGCCAGGGCTGGGTTTGGGGGCAGGTGGCCACAGTGACATGGTGAATAAGGGTCAAGCTCCCTGCCTTCCAGCACTGGCTCTGCAGAGAAGGCAGAGCAGGGAAGAAGCAATGCCCACAAAGCTAGCAAGCGGAAACTGAAGCCAGCAGCAGTCCTGTGTGAGCTGGTGTCCCTGAGGCACAGCAAGGGAAGAGGAAGCAGGGAACACAATGCACTAGGGACAGTCTGAGGCTTGGGGCCTCACACATGTGGGCCCTAGACAAGCAGGAAGTTGTCAGAATTCTGGAGGCTGAGGATTCAGGGCAGAGGAAAACAAGAAGACAAAACTGAGCAGAATGTTTTCCAAGGGCGTGCTGGATGTCTCACTCCAAGGACCAGGAAGTGGCCATCCCTGGGGGAAGCAGGGGCCAAACCAATCTGAAGGACAGATTCAGCTGAGTGATAGGCAAGCGCAGGGCTCTCTCTGCAGTCAGACTGCTGGGGGGAAGACAGCAGGAGGCAAGGCTGCTGCAGCTTCAGATAATGCCCAAAGGAAAAACTAACAATTAGATCTGAACGCAAGTGGAAAAGCAATAAAGCAGATGCACGTAGTGGAGGGCTGGCCCGGCCCTCTCACTCTGCTCCAGAGAAACTTGGACTTTGCAACAAAGGAAATGAGTCAAGCTGCTCACGTATATCCCCTGTGCCTGACACGGCTTTCGGGATGGTCCCTGCACTTGCACCAAGGAGCAGCACAAAGCAATACCTGAACTTGCCCCAAGGCTCTAGACCAAGTCACCCTTTGTTCATCTGCACATGCAGCTCTTTCCATGCAGAGCATGGGCTGTGCAGGGGTGGGCACAGAAAGTACCCGTGCCACCATATCTTGCAGAGGGAAGGAGGTGTGGGCTGCAGGCACTCCATAAACTCACTGGAAACCCACAGATGATACATACCAGCCTTGCCAGAGGGAAGTGCTCACGCGCTGGTGACAGCTTGGGGCGGCACTTCATGGACAGGAGGCTCTTTGTGTGGCTTTTCCCAGGGAAGGACCTGGCACTCACCCAGTCAGAGGTGCAAAGGGCTGCCCACTGAGGGGAACATCACCCAGTGTTGGTGATGCTGAGCAATGGTCCTGTATCAACCCATAGGCTGGCTGTGGGCAGAGCACACTTGGGAACACCAGAAAGAGCCCTCTGGTCCCAGGCACAGCCTCAGCTTGTGCCAGCAATGGGGAACCCTCCATGCCCCTACCCCTGTGTACTTCCATCTCATCTAGACCTGAGGAGTGCAGTCACATCCCGCAGTGCACACAAACACACCATTTATTGTTTGATACCAAAAATTACAGCCTTGGAAAGAGGCAGGCTCCCTGCAAAAATAAATAATCACATTTTTCAAGTGAGGGGGGTCTGTCCATTTCCTCCTCCATCTGCACGTGATGGGGGCTAATGCCTTGTGGAAGGTCTGGGGATTTTGTAGGAGTTGAATGTGGGTGGCCTGCAAAACCAAGGTCACCTATGTCACCCCCAGCCACAGAGGGGAGCAAGGGACAGCTCAGGATGCACTGGGATGGTCAAATATCATCCCACTCCTATCACCCAGCCCCACAGGAAATAGGGTGTGGAGACAGCTTCCCCAAACCCACCAGCTCAGGAAACTGGGACCAGCAGCACCTCCAAATTTAGGAGTGTGGGAAGATGATAGAGGACCCCACAACTGTGTGCTCTACAAAAGTCCCACCTTCACAACCATCCCCTGGTACCAGCACACTCCTTGGTCTGGCACTCACCCTGGTCCTCATCCCTCTCCCTCTGTTCCCTGACCCCCTCATACCACAGGGGCTGCCCCCCACCCCACACAGGGACCTGGCAGTGTAAGTAGCTTACATCTCAAAGTCTTCATTCCTAAAGGGGAGAAAAAAAGAGGGAACAGTGTTAGTGGGGCAAGAAGAAGCCTTGTGGGACAGCCCAGCATCTCATGGTGGGACAAGGTCTCCCATGGGTCACAAAAGGAAAACGTGGCCTTCAGGGTGCTGTGGTCCTCTCCATCCTGGCTGCCTGATCTGAACAGGGAGCACAGGCTCTTACAGGCCCCCCCCAGAGCATCAGTGCTCCTTCCCCAGGCAGGCAGAGCAGGGCCCCATGCTCACAGCTCAGCAGCCCCCAGCTCCCTATGCCACAACTTTAGTTCCCTGAGGTGCCTGGGCAGCTGAGCCCATGTCTCCAGCCAGCTCAGAGGGTGGGCAGGTGGGGCACTGGGGAAGCCCCAGCACACCAGCTGCACTGCAGGGCCACGATGTAGCCCTCAGGAGTTGGAAATCCAGCTGGAAACTACTCAGTACCCTCAGGGGTCAGTGCTTGTGCTGGTGGTGGAGCTGCTGGGCAGAGGGTCCCAGAGGGTTGGGGGGCAGCCCCAGGACACCGGCAGCCACAGGCATGTGAGCAAGCACTGCACCCTCGTAGCAATGCCACCAACCACGCAGCACATTGCATTCTGCACTGCATCCAGCTGTGCTCCCATGCCAGTGCTCCAGCACAAAAATGGTGCTAAACAGAGTGAGTCAGGTGGTGGACTTGAGCCAGGCTGGGGCTGCAGCCCTGCCAGGCTCCTTCCTCCAAAGGGGATGCACCTTTGTCTGCCCAAAGGGGAGGTTCAAAGTAGGCAGAGAAAAGCTCTTCAGAACATTTCCATCCTCAAAAGCTAAGGGCTCCAAGCCACGTCTCAGGTCCTCCCCAGCCCACGTTACTTTAGCATCAGCCCCACAGGACATGAAGGGACAGATGGCAGGGGGACCCTACACCTAGTGTGGTCACAGGGGGTGGGGCTGCTCCTCACCTGTACACATCAGCAATATCCATGCGGCGGTAGAACTTGGCAAGTCTGACGGCCAGGATGATGCTGGGCAGCAGGAACAAGGTGCACCAGCCCAGGCTGAACCAGAAAGCATTCTGTGTAGAGTGGAGGAAGAGCCATTAGGCCCAGATAGCAACTGGGAGCATCTCTTTTGCTCCCAGGGCTCCCCAGTAACCACCCACTCCTTCTCAGAGCCTGGCCTTTGCTCTTAGCCATAGCAATTTGCTGGGGAGAAGCTGAGCACTGCTTCCTGTGCATCCCTCATCCTTCCCTGCATCCCTCATCCTGTGCACGAGGACAAGAGGACCTCACTGCCACCCCACACACGTGTCACTCTACACATGGCTGCCCCACTCACCACAGAGTCCATGATGTAGTCACAGCCAATGACCTCCACATTATCCAAGGACTGAGCTATGGGCTTGCAACGTGCCACATCTTCTGTCAGCTGGGGACATGGTGGGGACAGCATATATCAGCATCCACAAAGCCCTGCAGCTCATCCTCCCTTTCTCTCCACCTCACTGAGGAAGGCTCAGCTTACCCTGCTCTTAGCCCATGAAATATAGGTCTCAAAGAAATCCAACAGCTGCTCCAGGAAGGCCCACGTCTCCTGGAGGGGTAAGCACAGAGTGGAGATGCTGCACCACCAGCCCCCTCTGTGGCCCATGTCCCCTCCATGTCAGGATCAGGGCTCTCAGACCACCTCAGCCCAGCAGCAATAGGGCTCAATGCTTCACCCCACCCCAGTCCCTTGCCAGAAATGCCATAAGGGAAGGGGGCACCCAGGGATACAGGAGATGCCCAGGGAAGGCAGGCAGGATGAGCAGCCAGGAAAGGTTTGGCTTCCCTGCACAGAGGGAAGTCTTGGTGAGGGAGTCCGGTCTGTGTGGCCTGGCAGCAGGGTAAGGCAAGCTCACGTTCTTGATGATGTTTGGTGTCTCCCTCTCCAGGAACTCCTGAGTTTTGCTGGCTTTGTCTAGTGCAGCTGTTGTCTGTCCCTGAGATGAAAGATGCTCTCAGCAGCGTGATCTAAGTGGTGTCCCTGCACTTCACCGACCCTGCACAGCAGCAATCCCTGGGGCACAGCCTCTCTGAGCTGGGTGTTCCCAGTAGTCACACGCTGGTAGTGCCAAGTACCTCAGGTGGAGGGAGCCCGCACTTGGCAGGGTCTGTGGCCTCCCTCCCTCTACCCCATGAGCAGCCCCTGCAGCACATGAAGAGTCCCAGCAGCCACCAGCCCCCCAGACTGCAGGACCTCGAGGGTGCCCCAGACTGGCGTGCATTCCCTTTGTGCAGCTTACCTCTAGCTGGGCAGCCCCAGTCTGCACTAAGTGGATGTTCTCCTTCAGACTTTGCTGCGGACAGAGAAAGGGGGGTCAGAGGTGCAGACCCCACAGCTCAGACAAGACCCTGCCAGCAGGCTCTGAGCCCAACCCAGCATCCCCAGGACGTCCCCCAGCATCACTCACCAGTGGTCCAGAGAAGCTGGCCTGCATGTCCTTGTCCAGCTCCCTCAGTTTGCTAGCTTCATCTTCCAGGTCCTTCTTCACATCTGTGCCCTGGAAGAGCCGCAGTCAGCAGTGCCCAGCTCTGTGCCCCACCACAGCCAGCTGATGGGCCAGGCTGGGGAAAAGAGCTGGGCGAGAGTGAAGGGGCTCCCCTCAACACCCAGGCAGGCACAGAGGAGACCTTGCAACCAGTGGCTTTGGGGACAGGGTGGCCACGGCCCTGCGGTGTCATGGTCTCTCACCACTTTTTCTGCCAGCTGCTCCAACTCTGCAGCCAGATCCAGGAGGCTTCCCTGTGTCATATTCCGATCCAGCTGGAAAAGGCAGAGATAGAGCTATGAGAATGAGGAATGCGGCTCATGAGGGGAGCCATACCCCTTCTTTGTGGGGCAGAGTGGAGCCAGGGCCTTGCAGGCAGAGGATGTGCCCTGTTACCCTAAAGGGTTACACAGATGGCAGAGGACTCCCACAGCAGCAAAAAGGACAGAGCAGTGGACCTCCTCAACCCACATCCACCCCGCCCCAATCCCAACACGAGGTTGCACCCAGAACACCTGCTCCAGGGTGAGGGTGAAGTTGGGGGGCTGTGCTGCCCGACTGGCATTCAGCAGCAGGTCTTTCTGGCTCTGGCTGAGCAGGGAGATGGGGCTGAGGGTGATGTTCATCTTCTCAAAAGCTGTGGAGATGTTTCCTGTGTACTGTCAGAGCAAAGGGGGCCGTGATGGGACATGTGCTGGCCCGTCACTGTCCCCTCAGCCCTGGGTTTGGATCCCTGCCCTCAAGACCCTGGTACCCCCCATGCTCACCTGGCTGATATTCAAGAGCTCATCCAGGGGCACACTCTGGTCCAAGTGCAGAGTTTGCCACAGGGAAGCATCTTGCTGGCACTGCCTGCAGGATGGGGGCACAAGGTTGAAAACAGGGCAGGTAAGGGCCACCCCCTCCCAAGAGCATGTCCTCACCTGTGCAGGTAGGTTACATCTTGCTCCTTCCCTGTGATCAGTGCCTACCCACAGCCAGGGCAGGTAGGGCAAGCTGCCCTGCTCCTGGAGAGCATCTGAGGGCATTGAGCAGCTCTACTCCCCCCAAAGACACAGTGTCAGGCCTGGGACCTACCTGTATATCTCTGAGAAGTTCGCTGTGTTACCCTCCAGGCCCAGCAGCTCTGAAAGACTGAAGCCAGGGATCAGGCCAGGGGTGTCCAGGAGCTAAGAGCAAGGAAAGAGATGGAGAAACTAGACATAGTGCATGGCAGGACAGCTTGGAAGAGCATCCCAAATGGCCAGTGCTTCCTCTGCTCCACCAGCAGCCCTCATTTAGGCACCAGTGGCTCCAGGCAGGGTTGTCTCCCCACAGCAAGCTTACCTGGAAGAACTGCTGGTTGCGCCAGGACTCACAAAAGAACATGTAAATGTTCCCCCCCAGCACAAAGATGATCGTCACCAGCAGCATGAGCAGCCAGGAGAAGATGAAACTGAAGCCAACCCCTCTGCCAGGACAGAAATGCCATCAGCACCACAGCCCTGTGGCCCAGCACTGATGCTGGCATTGCCCCCAGCTCACAGAGCCCAGGGGCTGCACACCCCTCACCCCCTACAATTGCAGGAACACCACCCGTCCCACAAACATGTCTCTGTTCTGCCTTCAGCCCCCAGAGCATGACCAGGCTCTACCCTGGAGCTTGAATTCCAGAATAGCTTCCCACAGCTTTACAAGCCAGCACTCCCCTATAGAGCTGCAGGACCACGCACACACTGCCAGCCCTCGCTGTCATGGGCAAACGGGCCCCCCTCGAATGCCTCTCACCAGCACCTTGTTTTACCTTCAATTTACCACCTACATGGGGAGTCACCATGGGGCAGGCCATTAGGCTGCAGTAATGTGATGATTTAGGAGCTTGAGCATTCCCAGGCCAGCCCATCCCACCCATCCCACACATGTCCTTGGCAGCCACTTGAGCCTCACGCCATGAAGAAGTTCCCGCCAGCATTGGAGAGGCTGCTGGCGCTGTGTGGCAGCACGCCTTCCTTCAGCCCCAGGGGCCCCAGCAGCAGCCCAAAAACGTTGCAGAGGACCACCAGCAGCACCGTGCAGCACAGGAGGGCACACACGATCAGCCTGGGAGAAGACAAAAGGGCAGGAGTCAGGCAGCAGGACCTGGGACCCCAGCAGCCAGCCCACCAGCTGCTTCCATGGGGAGGAAAAAAGGTCCCAGGCCCCACAACAAGGAAGGGGCATGTGTAGCTCTGACTACCCTGCACCCACAAGCCCACCACCCAGCAAGCCCCCACCTCCAGCAACTGGAGGAGCAGGAGCCTTAAAACTCTCCAGACAACGGAGCTGGGGACACAGCCCCTCACCCACCTGAGCCCGTCCCAGGCGATGATTGGCTCCCTGTACTCCTCCAGCACCGATGTGGCATTGTTCAGAAAGGCCCCAACTTTCTCCTCCACATCCAGGAGTGGCAGCTCTTCCTGCAATCTTCTGATCTCCTGCCTGATGAGGCCCAGCTGGTCCTGGCTCTCTGCAAGGAAAGGGAATACACTGGCACTGCGAGCTGCCGCCCAGGTCCTGCAGGGCAGCGGGGACTCAGAAAGGATAGGAAAGGGGTAGTCATGGCCAAGGATGACATTGGCATCATGGCACCTGGGGACAGACAGGGCTGCAGGAAAGACCTCCGGGAAAGAATGGCTTGAAAACAGAGGAGGGAGCCCTAGGAGAGGGAGAAATCAGCACACAAAGCCCTGCTTACTTGCCACCACTTCCTGGGACTGCTCTTGCACCTTGTCAGAGATGGTGTTCAGCGTTCCGTTAACCTGCATCCAGGGGAGCACAGCATACAACTCACTTCCCTGCCTGCAATCCAGAGCTGAGCAGCACATCCCCTTGCCCCAGATCCTAGTAGTACAGGACAGCCAGGCTTGCCACAGCACCCAGTCCACCCTACCAGTGTGCAGGGATGGTTGGGACAGCACGCAGGCCTCTAGCCAGCCCTTCCCTCCATGTCACACACTGAATTCCTGATAGAGCTCCTCCCGACCCACTCCCTGTCAGCACAGCCCCAGCAGTTGCAGAAGCACCCAGCTTTGTGCCTAGGTGAAGGTGACACCCCTTACCTCCTCTAAATCAGTCTCTATGCTGGAGTTAGAGACCTCACGCAGTGCCTCCAGCTGCTGCTCCACACCAGGGATCTGCGGGAAGAGCCTGGGGTGAGGGAGCTGTTGGGGCTGGGGTAGGGGCTGTTGGGGCCCCTCACCTGCACCCTGCCCCTCTCACTGTGCTGAAGTTGGCAGTGAAGGCGAGCCCGTCCAGGGACACTTGGCTGCAGGGCTGGCCACAGCGCTGCAGGGTCTGGTTGAGCCTGTCCCGCAGGTTGGCCAGCTGCTGGCTGTAGTTGCTCTGCAGCTTCTCGAGGTCTGAGCGACTGATGGCAATGCTGCCAAAGGTGTCCTTCAGGGTCTTCATCCCTGGAGAGACAGCAGGGGGCTCAGGGCCTCATCCTGCCAGTGTGGCAGGGACTCGTTCTCACCTAGCTGAACCTTGGGAACCCATGAAAAAATGCAACATAAGGGCACCCCCAAAGTCACAGCATTTGCCCCAAGCTGTGGCTGGGAGGCCAGAGGGATCTGCCTCCCTGGGAGCCTTACCCAAACATGCACCTACCCTAGCTCTCAGTTCCAGCATCCCCCTGAGGCCCCTGCCAGCCTCCCAGGGATGGGGCCAGTACCTTGCAAGAGGCTCTGGAGGGATCCCAGAGCCCCGTCTGTGCTGCTCCTGATGCGCGAGGTGATCATGCTGCCCAGGTTGGGCCCAATGTCTGCAGAGATGGGAGAGGTGGTGTCAATGACAGGACCTCTGCAAGGCCGTAGGGCTTGCAGGAAAGCTGGTGAAAACACTGACACCACCAGCACCCGTCCCTCACCCACCCCCCCGGGTGGGGGGCAATAGGGATATCTCCAGTCTCCCACCACCTGCATCACCCTTCCCAGAGAGGAGGATTCCCCCTGAATGGGGAAAAGCAGCAAGTGGAGCAGAGCTGGAGCTTGGAGGAGCCTCCGGACCCAGTCCCTTTAGACGTCCCCATAAGAACCAGCCCAGTGGCCTGCAGGGTCAGCAAACACCCACAGGGCAGAAAGGCAAACCCACACAGCACCCCCACTGCCCAAGGACCCCCAACCCTGGAGCAGCTCGCCACATGGCCATGGGGATGCTCCAGCCCCTCCCGTGGCACATACTCACCATGGAGGCTGCGGTTGGCATAGTCCAGCGGGATGTCGCTCCTATTGATGATAAAATTGACTTGCTGTAGGGACAGAGATGTGGTGTCAATGAGGGTGGGGACCTTTCTCTGCTGCCAGCCCTGCTGTTGCCCTTCCCCAGGGGGCTATTTGGGCTGCTCCTCCCACCTGGCCCCTTGCCCCCCAGACGTGGCAGGGGGACCATACGTGCCTGGGGGATGGAGGCCAGGTAGATGTGGACATTGTCCAGAGTGTTGTTCACATTGGGGAAGGTGCTCTTCACAGCTTGGGAGAGGCGGGCGTTGCTGATGAAGGCACAGACACCACCAGCCCTACAAGGGAAGGGTGGCAGGGTCAGCATGTGGGGAGCTCAGTCCCAGTGCTCCCCCCCGGTACCCTCCAAATCCACCCACACAGACCCCAGCCTGCAGGGTCTGGAGCACACCAGTGAACCCTGCTTCCAGTGCATCCCAGCCAGTGCCCTGCACTGAGGGACCAAAGAGGAGGGACGCGGGAAACTGAGGCACGGGGGAGCCCACTAGCCCGTGGGGAAGCTGTCGGGAAAGGTCTGCACCGTGCCAATGCGCAGCCCCCCGGGGCCAGCTTCCCACCGCCGCCGCTTCCTCTCCTTTGTCCCGCCGTGCCGCGATCTACTCGAGAACAATGGCAGTTTCCTGGCACGGCCGCCAAGCGCCGGCATTTCCAGCCACCCCTGGGTTCCATCCGGAGCCTCCCGGCCAGCGCACTCACAGGAGGAAAGCGGAGACCAGCAGGACAGAAGCCCAGAGCGCCCGGCGCCGGCAGCCCATCCGCCGGCCCTGCTTCTGGTACATGCGGCCGCCGCAGTTCCCGCAGCAGCGGCAGCAGCAGAAGCAGCATCCCACCAGCGGCACGAGGATGATGAAGAGGACTCCAATGGCCGCGCAGACCAGGAAACCCAGTTCGTAGAGCAGCAGCTGGGATAGGAAGAATGAGAGGCAGCATAACACTGGTGCCCCTGTACAAGCTCTGAGCGCCCTGTCCAGACCCAAACAGACAAAATGGGTCCCCCAGGGAGCAGAACATCTCCCCTTACTGCTGCCCAGCATCCAGGGCTCAGCCTCAGAGCAGCACCCACCAGCATCCCCCAGTGCATGGTGGTCTGGGACTGCCGGCTCCCTGCCCCAGCTGCCTGCTCACCTCGTGGATTTCCTCCTGGTTGAACTTGCTCTGGGACTGCCCAAAATTAAACAGCCCTGGGGGACAAGAAGTACAGATGGCCATGAGCAGGTGCTGGGCCCTGGCAGGCTCTCCAGGAGGGCCCCAGACCCTGCTCACCCCAGAGAGGGGCTCCCAGCCCCAGGCATCACCTGCAGCTCAGACCAGCTCTGAGTCTGGCATTTTTCTCCCTTCCAGCTGCCCTCCCCAGCCATCACATCCTGCAGCATTTTTGCACCTGGGAAAAGTGCTGCCAGCCCCCAGGCTCTCAGGGGGTCCACAGAACAAGGGGGTTCCTCACCCCAGTGGGCATAAGGGACACTGCCCTGGCGCTGCCCTCCTGCAGCCCAGCCTCACACAGATGCCCAAGAGCACTGCCAGTGTGGAATGAGTGCTGGGGCAAAGATCCACTGCCACACTGCCTCTTTCATTCCCAGGGCTCTCCCTCTTGTGCCCTAAGCCCTCATCACAAGCCATGATGACACATGGGGTCATTGATTGTACCCTGTAGTCTACATGACAGAAGTTCACAAAGCCGTCGAGGTGTGTGCCAGCCACACCTTTGCCAGAACATTGATGGCGAGCAAGGGCTGAGCCCAGTGAAGGAGGAAGTACAAGTGCCAGCAGCCAGAGTGGCATTTCCCTCCAGGTGGGCAGCACTCGCCCCACAAATACCAAGCAGCTGCAGGGTCCTGGTATCACCTGTGCAAACCTGCAGCTGCTTTGGGACAGAGCTGTGACAGTGACAGGAGCAAGGGCAAGTGCTGGCAAACAGGGCAGTGCACAGGGAGTGCACACCGTGCTGCCACACACTGCACACACTGCTTTTGGTGGCCAGCAAGCACAGAGGGCTGCAAGACAGGCAAAAACCCTTCAGGAGGAGTGGGGTTTGCTCTGCACATTTTTGGGGGCCTAGGATTAAAATACCTGGAGGGAGGATGGGGCAGGAGTCTGCAAGGTGGCACTACCACTAACACCTGTCCTGGGGCCCAGCCAAGATACCCCCACAGCTGTTATGGTACATGAGCAGGACACAGCTCACAATCCTTGGGATCCCACTCCTGATTGCCCCAGCCATATCCCTCCTTACCCAGTACCCAGCGTATGGATGCTGGATGGACAGTCACCACTGCAGGAGGGCTCATGCTCAACGGGGACCCAGCAGCCCCAAGCAGCCCCCCCCCACCACTGCCAGCCCCCCGCCG
Organism: Corvus cornix cornix; assembly: GCF_000738735.6. Taxonomy (NCBI): domain Eukaryota; kingdom Metazoa; phylum Chordata; class Aves; order Passeriformes; family Corvidae; genus Corvus; species Corvus cornix. The sequence goes on from NC_046336.1 coordinate 13,752,079, forward strand.
CCATGCACCCACCTACGGGCAGGGGGTTGGGCTGCACCAGCCGCAGGAAGCTGTGTGCCATTGTCACCAGCCCCGGCGTGCTGCTCCCCGGCGCCTCGGGGCCAGGGCCGTACGTGGGCTTCGAGATGTTCCCCAGCTCCATCGCAGCAGCTCCAGAGGACTCCTGGGCACAGAGAGGAGCTGCCGGTGTCGTCGGGGCACGGGAACACCCAGACTGCCCTGCCTCCGACCAGGAAACGCAGAGAGAAAAAATCAGGCACCTGCCAGCTCCTGCCCGGAAGGAAAGAGCTGCGGGACAGCACCGAGGAAGGGATGGGGAGTCCTGTGAGCAGTGGGGTGGGAAGCCAGGCAGAAGGTGCCCACGAGAGACATGGGGGGCTGTGGGGGATGAAGCGGATTCAGAGCACTCACCCTGTCCTCTGACACCTCTCTGCACCCACAACTGCCGCAGGGTCCGGCCGCACCGTGCCAGCGCCCAGGTCTGTGGTTTGTTTAAGTTTCAGCGATGATTGCTGACTAGCTGTTTGCCGGGCAGGCGGTGATGCCGGGATCGCCCCACCCTGCCCCCTTACAGCGCTTGGCACCCGGCCACCTCGGGCCGCCTCTCCATACCGGGGTCAGGGTCACCACCGACCTGTCCCGACCCAGGCACCGGGAAGAGCTCCTCTCCTCGCCCTCCGCTAAGCTCCCGTGCCCATGCTGGTTTCCTCTTGTCCCGACCCAGGAGCTGGGTTGCCTGGGGTGATCCCGAGGGCAGCCGTCCCGCCCGCTCCGCCCCACACCATCTGCATCCCGTCGGGATGGGGTGCGTTGAGCCGTTCACAGTTTCAACACAAAGCAGCTCTAGACACAGAAGCAGGTTTTGCATCTAAAAACCTTCCGAAATGGGGCACTGCGGCAAACCCGGCATTTTTCACACGCGTCCCGGTCCCCCCAAGCGGGGAGCTGCCTCAGGGGCCCCCAGACAGCAATTTTCCTCAAAGGTTGGGCGCCCGCTCGGCTCCATCCCCGCTCCCCGCAGAGCTTTCCCACGCCGTGTGTTTCCATCCCCCGCCCTGCCGCCGGAGCTCCGGGAGCCGCAACCGGGGGCAGGAGCGGGGAGGGGCTAGGGGTTGCTCCCGGTTGTGCCGTGGACGCACCCGGTGGACGCGGGGCAGGTGCCCCGGGGGTCGCGTCCCGGCGAGCGGCGGCGGGCGGAGCTCCCCAGCTCGGTACAGCTCAGCACGGCTCCGCACCGAGCCCGCGGCGCGGGCGGCCCCGGGAGGTGCGGGAAGGGCCGGACAGAGCCGCCCCTTCCGCCCCGGCCAGCCGGGGTCTGTCCGGGGCGTGCGACCGCGCCGGCCCCCTCGTCTGCCGAAGGGGAGCCCTCCGCCCCAGCTCTCCCCGCTGCACCTTGGCACTCCCACTTCACGCGGGGGGCACCCCTGCTCCTGGCCCCAACCCACCCTGACATCCTGCATCTGCCCCAGAGACCCCGGCCCCTGCCCTGTCCCGCCGCCCATAGGCCCTCTGCCCGTGCCCAGGGGATGCTCCCTCCTTGCCTAAGAGCACCAGCGCTTACCCCATCCTGCCACAGCCGGTACCCGCCCCCGCTGCCCACCTATGCCAGCCGTCAGCTGTGCCCTGCAGCCCCCACCCCCTGCCCCGGGGTAGCTGGAGCCCCCAGCATGGTCCTTGGCCCCTGCCCTGTGTCCCTGCATGGGACACCATGGGCTTTTGGACAGGTACCAGCAGGGACTCCGGGTGAGCTGTACCTGAATGACCTTTGCATGGTGGGCTCCCTGGCCCCTCCAGCAGCCCTGGCTTGCTCATCACCATCTCCCAGGTACTGCTTAACTTTCCTCAGCACAAGCAGGCATCACTGCACTCCGTGACCTTAGGTGAAGGTGGTGCGGGGAGAAGGGCAGCTCTACTTCTAGGTTTCTTCCTGGTGTGGCCCATGCCGGGTGCTAGAGTGTCATGTGGGACCCTCTGGCACAGCACTGGCACTGCCGCAGGGCAGCAGAGGACACAGATTCATCCCACCAAAAAAGGAGGGGGGGAAAAAAACAACAACTGAGTTTCTCATAGCACTGGAGCTGATGTGGGGAAGGAGGTTTGGGGACTTCACAGGTACCCTTGGGCTTTTCAGGTCAGACGTCAACCCCGAGGTGTTGCCTTGGGGCCATCCAGCAGCTCTCAGGTCCACAGGCAGGATCCAGCCAGGCACATGCAGGATCCTTCACAGATGGCAGGATCTGCTCCTGCAAGGCATTGCTCCCCTCCAGCCCACGGCATCCCACCAGAGCCTGCCAGAGCTCGGGGCATGTCAGGAGCAAGGGTGTTGATGCCCCAGCTCTGGGTGCCACACCACGGGCTCACTGCAGCCACCCTGCCCTCACCCGTTAGCCACAAGCTCCCACCACAGCACCTGTATCCTGCAGCCCCCCCGACCTCGGCCCTGTCAGGGGAAAGGACAGCCTGGTGACATCCCTCACTGCAGATGTCAACCCAATCCCTGCCCCTACTCTGAAGATACAGCTCCATCCTGCCCTCACCCTCTGCTGCCATCAGCCCTGCTTTACGAGCCTGGCTTCCCCCATATCCCTAACAATGCTGGCACAGGGCACCCCAGCTTCTGGAAGGAGACTGGTCTAGTCCCCATGGAGGCTGGCCCTCTGTTGGTCCCCTGTCCCTCCTTTGCCCTCCCCAGGACACCTCCATGCTGCTCAGCTGCTCCCGCCCTGTTCCCACGGCAGGATGGCACTGCCCCCACTGCTCCCCAGGGAAGGTGCCCATCACCTTGGTGTCTGGGTAGGCCTCGAGCTGCTTGTTTGCTCTGGCTTGGGGACTGGACATTTCCCAGCAGCCCTGTACCTTACCCTTGCTGAGATTTCTGCTTTCCATGGCATGGCAGGGAGCCAGCTGTGGCCTGCCTGGGAACCAGCAGACAGAAGCGAGCTGGCATCATCCTGAGAGCACAGTGAGCCCTGTGCCCGCACCCCCTGCCAGGGCACCAGGGACATGAGGGGAGCCCCCTCTGCCTTGCCTACATCAGCCTGGTCCCATGCTCAGACATAAGTGATCAGGACAGCTTCAAACCGAAAAGTCATTTTATTGGTACCATACATGACTCATAAATGGCACAAACTATGGAGGGGAGGAAGGAAGAAAAAAAAAAAAAAAAAAAAAAAAGAAGAAACAAAAAGGCATTACAGTGTGCCCGTGGCAGTGAGGGCTCTGCACCCTCCACAGCAGCCCTGCGGCACGGCGTGGAGAATCGTACCTTAATTGCAATGCAGAGCCCCCCTCCCTGCAACACCAGGCTCCCACCCTGGGATCCCACCCCCACCTGCAAAGGGGCCGTGGGGACCCCCATGCCTGGGGGTCTGAGGGGCCGAGCCCTCCACCTCTGGCCTGCACATGGAGGGGCCCAGCAGCCAACACAGGCATCTCTCCAGGGATCTTCAGCTTGAGATCAGACCAGGGCAGACTCAAGGCTCTGTCTCCCTGCCCAACCACAGGGACAGCAGGAGAGGAAACACAGGGTGTCCCCCACCCCATCTCAGCAGCCTCCTGCAGTCTCAGCCACGAGTGGGCAAGACATGGGGTGCTAGTAGGACCCCTGCATCAGCCAGAGCCCCCTGTGCACAGGCAGCGGCTCCCTCAGTGACACGTGCCAGCCCCAAGCCCCACGGGGCAGCGGGACATGGACCGTGGGATCCCTGGCAGGGAACTGGGGGCGTCTGACAGGGAGAATGGAGTGCACCCCTCACTCCCCCGAACTTCAGGGCTACTCCGCCTGCTCCAGGCTCCCTTACACACACAGACAGACACACAAACCTCTCGCACACACACTCTTACACACACGTACACCCCCACTAGGGCAGTCCCCCCCACGGCAGCACTTGCTGCAACCCCACCACGGGGCATGCCAGGGGGTTCCCACGGGCAGCCTGGACTCCCGTCTTTCCCCAAAACCCCACTCCAAGGCTGCTGGGGTGAACTGGTTAGTTAGCACAAACACCCTCCCCCGGCACCTCCCATCTTCTCCTTGGAAGGGATTATTTTTTTTCTCTTTTTTTTTTTTTTTAAACCAAAAAAACCCCCCAAAAATTATTATTTTTCTCATCGTTTCCCCTAACATCAATGGAGGCACCTGCTCTAGTGATAACACATTGAAAGAACAGTATCGTACACACTGTCTACAGCGCGGAAATGTACAAGCACGAGGTACACGAACCCGAGGGGGGGAGCGGGGACAACAGCACACAAGATTTACATTGAGAAGGGAGGCGGGGGGCTGGCCCCTCCCGACCTCTGGAGGGATTAGAAAGGAAGTCTGCAAAGTCTCTCCTTGGTTTGAAGCTCTCCGAACTGGATATAAAACGAGACTTCCAAGAGAAGAAGCCTGTACAAAAGTCAGGACAGGGTGAGAGGGCTCAGGACAGGAGGGGGGAATGGGCAAGGGGGCTGAGGGAGTCTTTTCCCATTTTTTTTTCTTTTTTTTAAACTTACAATTTAATAATATTATTTTTTTTTTTCTTAAAAAAAGACAAAAGTAGGAGGTACCAGGAGCCAGGGGTTGCAAAGGGGCCCCAGGCAGACTCACGCAGGGTGGAGGGAAACACAGGGGCTGCAGGCAGGGAACAAGGGCACCGGCTGCTCCGGCAGAGCTGCGGGTCCTCCGTGCCCCCCAGCCCCCCACCACGCACTTCCTATATACAGAGTGCCCCCATGACCGTGCTGCGCTCTCGCTCTGGGGAGCGAGGGGAAGGGGAGGGTGCAGGAGAGTGGGAAAATGAGACGGGGCCATATCCTCAACACCATCCCAGCGCTGCAGGATCTGACCCTGGTTGCAGGCGGCTTCGTGGCAGAGCCCGAGGCACAGGGAAGGCTTTTCATCACTGCCCCCCCCAACCAGCCCCAGCTTGGACTAGAGATGTACAACCCCAATGCAGGTGGCTGCTCAGCAAACACCAGCCATAGGACCCAGGGAGGAGGGTCTCTGGGCTGTGCCAGACCTCAACACATGGCATCTGGTCATGCCAGCCACTGCCAACACCTCCCCTCTAATTCCCCCCACTCGGCAGGGAGGGGTTGGGCGTGTTGGGGCGGGGATGAGAAGCTCTCTGGGCAAGAAGCAGGAAAGAAGAGAGAAGGGGGAATAACGAAGCTACGGCCCCGGAAACCCACCCCTGCCCTGGGGTCCATCGGGAAGGCAGGCGTGGGGGTACGGGGAGGCGGCGGGGGTGATGGCTGGGGGCTGCCTGCCTGGTGTGCACCCCGGGCCATGCACCCCATCATCCGTGTGGCGCTGATCCGCCCTCGGTACCTCGCCGCTTCCCAGTCACTCTCCGTTGCAAATGTACAGGTAGATTGGTTGGGACTGAGTCCACGGGGCGGCGGGGGGGCCGTTACTGCGACGCCTGCGACGTGGGGTTCTCTGACTTGCTCTCCTGGCTGGAGGGCGGTTTGCTGTTCCAGGGGCTGTTGGCCCCCAGCGCCGGCGAGTTGTTGAAGCTGTCCTCGTCGTCGATGCCGTTGGCGGCGTCAAACTGCGTGTTCTCCAGCCGGGTGATGAGCCTCTCGTCCTCGTCCCCAAACTCCCCCCCCATCAGTGTGGGCTCGCCTACCACCATCACATCCTGAAAGGGGAGACGGTCCCGAAACATAATCGAGGTGGGGGGAGCCTGGGCCGCTAGACCCCCCTCTCATCAGCTCAGCCCCTTTCCCCAGCTGTAGGGCCACTTCCTCATCTCCACTGCAGAACCCAAGCTTGGGCACTGAGTGGGGCAAACACATCCTCACTCCCTTGCAGGAGAGCAAAGAGGCTTACAGAAGGCAGCTGGGACACCCCCTCCTTCTTTTCCCCATCACATGGGAAGAGCTGCGGGGGCTCAGATAGGCAGTCCCTGGGGGTCTCCCCCTAGCAGCTCCCAGGGGCAGGAGCAGAGAACCCTCCCCTCCACCCCAGAGGAGGAAGAGAGAATGGAAACGGGATGCTTACAGGTACCTGACTGGACAGGGCAAAGGTGCTGGCTGGGCTCTTCTTCTTGCTGTTGCTATTGTTGGTGTTTCCCCCACCGGAGCTCATGGTGCTGCCCCCTGACATCTTCCTTTTCCGGCGCTTGCTGGGCTGCTGCCGTGCTGGCTCCGCTGGTGGAGGAAAGAGACATACATGATCAGCCCCAACAAGAGGAAGCTGGTGCCCCCCAGCCCCTGTTATGCAAACCCCATTTCTTCAAGGACCACATTCCCCCTCCAGGCAGCATCACCACCCTCCTCACTTCCACAGCTCTGCTGTCCTCCCAGACCAGGGGACAGGAGAGGCAGCATGACAATTTCCATCCCTGCTTTGCTTTCCACAAGTAGCTGGCAGCCTCCAGGCAGGGAGTACTGGCTGCCTGCAGTCCTGCTCTGGCCCTCTGGGAAGGCAGACCAGCATAGAAGGAAGCTAAATGCCTGTTTCACCACTCCCAGCCTCACAAAACGAGGCCAAGAACAGCTCTGGGGCTGGGACAAGCTTGCACCAAGGGCAGGGCCTGACCAGGCAGTCCCAGAGACCCCCAGGTAGCACAGCAGCCACTGTGAGACTCACCAGGCGGAGCGACCATCCGCTGCCACTTCTGGAAGAGGCAAGTCTTGAGGCAGTCCCGGGGACTGAGGCTGTAGGTCTTGTGCCGTGACATAAGCTCCTGCATTGGTTCTAGGATTACACAGAGCTGCAGGGAGCAAAGACTCTGGGTTAGATTGCAATGCTCTGAGCCCCAGCAAAACAGAGACCCAATAACCCTAACCCTAACCCCCTACAGGCAGGCATCTGTGCTGCACTGACCCAAGCCACACTGTGAGCATGTGGGATTTGGTAGACCCACTGCCCCCACAGCTCCCTAACAGCCCCTCTGTAAGGTTGCTTTTGCAAAGCCAGCCTTGCAGCCTACCCACACCCCAGGGCAGCCAGGCATCAGGCAGCTGAGAGCACAAGACATGGCAGAGCTGCATCCCCCCTCTTCTCGCACACTTACTCGGAGGTAGTTGAGTGTGGAGTTTGAGAGCCCACAACGTGTGATGTTCTTGGATAACTGGTCCAGCATCTGGGGATCCTGTGCCTAGGAGTGACAGGGACAGACAGCTCAGCTGCATCCAGGCTGGGAACAGCCCTCCCATGCCCCAGCCTGTGATGCGGGACTGGGCTGAGGTTCCGCCAAGCTGCACAGCAGCCTGAGGAGCTCAGCAGCCCTGTGTCATTCGCACCCAGGCAAGCTCCTGGAGCTGTACTCACATGCATGGCAAGGATGCTGCGGGGAATGAGTTCTCGATGCTGGCGGATGCTGAAATGCCACGTCTTTATCCTCATCATGTCATCGAACATGAACTCCAGGTAGAGCCGCCCCTCCACACACACCTGGGCAGGGCAAAGGGTCAGGCACAGGCTGCCCCAGCTTCCCCCAGCCCAGATCCCCTGGGAACCCACTGCTGCACACTGGAATACTCCCATAGTGGCTTGCCTCTGCCTCCTGGGAGACTCAGCAGAAGCCATACCCAAGAGCCCCAAATGCACAGCCCCGTGGGACTGTAGCCACCAAGAGGGCACAAAAAACCAAGGCAGGAGGGGCAGCAGAAGCTGCAGGTGCAGGCAGTACCTGGGTGAACATGGGCTTGCCATGCTGGGTGACCATGGTGCACTGGTCACAGTCCAGCGAGACAAAGTTGTTGTGGAAGGACTCCTTGGGGTGCTTGAGCACGTAGTAGAGCTCTGTGGCCCCCCCTTCAAAGATGCTGCGGAAGTAACGGGGAATCAGAGTCCGGCCAATCGCTGCAACAGGAGAAGCAGGAAAATAAGGTCAGTAAACCTGGCTCATCCAGATGTTCCTTGGGATGTACATGAAGAGGGTGCCCCCATACCTTCTGGCTGAAAACAGCTGCGCTCTGACACCCTACCCACATCCCCCTGAGCACACAACTGTCTCCTGCTGAACGGCAATGCCCTTCGGAAAGAGAGCTCAAGGTGGTACTCACTGTATCTCTTTGGTCCATCCTCCAAGCAGAAAGTGATTGTTAACATGGCGTCATCCTCAAAGAACTCTGTGGTGAAAGCATCCCACCACAGATTGTCACATTCCTGGGGATGGCAGAGAGATGCTAAGTTACGGGGAGGAGAGACAGACAAACGCAGGCTGCTAGGCACAGCAGCCACATGCTCAACCCATGGAGGGCTGCGCTCCGAGCTGAGCACTTGGAGATGGGGGTGGATAAGCCCTGTCCCACAGCCACATGTGGGAGAAGGCGGTGGGAGCCCCCACTGCCAAAATACTGCCCTCGCTCTCCCGGCTCCCTACCTCTGTCCAGTTCTGCAGCCGCTTGTTGAGCTCAAATATCCTGTAGTCAGTCTGGTTCCCGTACGGCGTGTGTCTCCTGCCCAGAGAGCACAGAAAGCCATCAGAGGGGAAGGCAGCCACAGGTGTGGAGGGGTCCTGAGCCCACAGGGGGAACACATACAGCCCCTCCAGGACTGGCAGTCTGAGCAACCCTGCCACAAGCCCCAGCCAGCCAGCTGAGGCACCCCCACCACAGGCACAAGCTCCCCCCAGGCAGGGTCCACACCAGCCCCCCCATGCTTACCCAATTCCAGGCTCCAGGTACGTCGGTGGGTACATAGGAGTAGGTCTAGCAGTGGAAAGAGATGCAGGCAGGTCAGTGCTAGCAGGGATCTCCCTGCTCACCACAGCTCCTCCTTCCCTGGCTACAGCAGGCAGTCCGGCTCACTGGAGACCCTCCCCACAGTGCAGACTGTATCCTGGCTGCCAATATCTGACAGCCCCACGGGGCGACCTGCAGCCCAAAACTGGGCTCTGATCCCACATCACTGGCTGCTTCACTCCTGGGACCTAGCCAACTGCTCCTTGGGGACATACCCAGCTCCTCTGCAGCAGTGACTGGTGCCAGGCAGCACAGACATTCAAGAAGGGGCTGTTTTGGCCCTGGGAGTGCTCCCTGTGATCCCAGGGGGTTGGCCTAGCAGAGGGCTTGGCCTGACAGAGCTCAGGACCTGGGGGCTTCCTTCATTCCGAACATCACTCTTTCTCAACCCACTATCACCTGTGCCTGCTCCAATTCCCTCTTTGCTCTTGTGCTAACTGAACTCCATGCACTGCAGTCTCTGTTTGCTGCCGAGAAGTGTAACACAGAGACCCTGGGGCGCAAACTGCAGAGCGTCCTCAACATTGCAGATCCCTCCCTGGGCCCCAGCTCACCCCACATCTCGATCCAGCATGGTGCCTGGGTGGAAGGGGGGGAAGGCGTTGCCGTTCGGGGGCTCCTTTGGCGAGTACAGCTTGAATGACTTAGAGGAACAGCCTGGAGAGAGAGAGGGGACATGGGTCAGTTGGGGGCACTCTGCAAGGAGAGATGCCCTGCTGCTGCTGCTGTGAGACGGAGAAGGAGGAGTAGGAGGTGGAAGGATGCAAGACCAGTCAAGCCTTCATCAGCACAGCCCCATCCCTCCTCTGCTTCCCCCCTGATGTCAGCCTACTCCCTTCATCCCACACACAGCTCCAGGCCTCCCCTGTGCAGGATGGAACTCACAGGGTCAGAGCTGAGCTCTCAGGATCAGCAGCCAGTGGAGCCCAACCCCATCCCAAGGGTTTCTCACTGGTGCCCAAAGTTTGTCAGTTCTCAGCTGGCTGGGCTCTGGGGATGTGCCCAAGGGGGACAGTCCAGCTGGTGAGCCTGAGGAGGGGCTGGCTGGGCTCTAGCCCTCCCTCCTGCACTGCTCCTAATCCCACTGACCCGGGAATCACACAGGATCTTTTTGCTGACCTTTCTATCGTCATGGTGACGGGTGAATAATCGCCCGGAGGGATGGACGGCGGGTCCCCAGGCAGCCACCATCTGCTGCTCAGGCAGGCCAGTGGCCACCCAGATCCAGGCGGACAGAGAGATGCCACATGCCAGCCCCCAGCTGTGATCAAACCACCCCAAAGCCTCACTGCCCACCACAGCACCAAGGAGCCCATAGAGGACATGGGGTGTGATGGGGTCTGCAACGGAGCACACGATGTGTGAAACCAACCCACATCCTGAAAGCAACCTGGGGACCCCCAGACCTGCCAACAGCAGGCATTAGGGATGCCAGGCACAGCCAGCCCCATCCAGGCTCCTTAGGGGCAGCCAGGGGCTGCCACACTCACCAGCCCATTCCCACCACAAGGGCAGGTTCCCGGGAGCGGCGACTGCCAGCTCCCCTCCCGAGCCCCGCGGCAGCCCCGGCACACCCCGCGGCTGGCAGGACCCGGCACGCTGCGCCAGGATGCTGCCGAGGCACGCGGCTCCCTCCCGGCAGGCAGGCGGGCAGACGGGCTGACCTGGACGGGGCGCAGCGGTGGGCGAGCTGCCAGGCAGCTCCGGCTCCACCGGCTCAGCCGGCCCTGCCGCACAGACACGTCTCCCCCTGTCCCGCCGCAGGCGGGGGCCCGGAGCCGGCCGTGCCGGGCTGCCGCTGCAGCCGGGGCCAAGGCGGGATCCCCGTCGGCTGCCCGCCCGCACGCAGCCCTGGGACGGGCACTTCCCAACGCCCACGAACTGCCAGGATTGCCACCCGCTACTGCAGAAAGCAAACCCAGCAGCGGAGGGAAGCGTCCCGGAGACGCCAGACACACCGGCTGGGTTCCGCTCCACGGCCAGGCTGTGTGGAAGGGTGCAGGGACAGGATCGGAGCAGCAGCTCAACCACGATGGATACAGGAGGGGAGCAAAAGGCACCAGGGTGAAGGAAAGCGGTGCCACCAGCACAGGGACCCAAGATGTCCAGCTTGTTGCAATAAGGAGCTTGTTAGCCAACAGAGGTGAATGACCAGGGAATGACTTTAACCCCTGCCAAGCCATCTGGGACCCCAAGCCAGCAGTCACAGGGATTGTACACACTGCTGAGCAAGGGCTGGTCAAAAATAGAGAGGGTCACCTCCCCAGCATTAAATCCAATTTGCAATAGGGGAAATATGTGTTTTACTCCTTGATTTTCTTGGGGCCTTTTTACCATGTTTCCGCACAGCAGCTGAACCCAGCCTCTCTCCAGCACCCACCAGGATCTACCAGTCCTGTGGGGCTGGAGCCAGCCCAGCCACTCAGCTGTGGCTTGCTGTTCCCACTCCTGCCCGTCTGCAGTGAGGATAAGTGGGACATGGCACAATTTCTCATATGGCTGCTAACAATGTCGGCCCCTTGCTCCTACAGATTGTTTTTACAGATAAAAACATTTTTAATTAGGAGTTCAGTGCTGGTCAGATGCTGCTGCAGAGGAATTTATGCTTTCTGCTCTATCCACATCAACTTGTGCCTAACAGAAATGATAATTCAGCCCAAACTGTACTAGAAACACAGCCTTTCTATTTCCTCCATTCTATTGTTATACAACATGACATTGAAGCATGTTCAATGCATAGGAAACTGCCCAAAACTCCCAAGCTTCTGTTGAAAACAAACCAATTAATTAAGCAGAGACAGCAGTGGCTGGAGCACTGCTTGTTTCTGGCCATCATGTCCTTAGGGGGAGAAAAAATCGGACCCAGCAGGTCTCATCCTTCAATTCTTTGTTTTTATTCATGGATGAGACATGGGAAGGTTAAATGCCCAAGGCTTCTTGGGGTCCTCAGTTCCCATCTTGTTTCTCAGGGTGCAGGAAGGTCTCCTGGGGTGGGTGAGACCAGGGAGACACATCACTCTCCATCCATTGTGCTTCTCATGCTCCTCCCCAGCTCCCTGTTGCTGGAGATGGGACAGCAGATGAGCCAGGCCATCACTCCTACTCAAGCCTCAATTTCCGCCCTGGGCCTTTCCCAGCAGGTTAATATGGACTTGGAGCTCTACTGAGTGACCTATGTCAGGATCTAGAGGAGTGGAGAAGAGCCTCTTATGTGACCTCAGCAAGACTGGCATCCTGACCAAGTATTATTTTTAATGCAGCATAAAATATGTCACTGGAATCAGTGGTTTGAAATAACACTAACAACAGCCTTAGGACTTGATACAAGCTGTCCAAATTCTACCTTCACTGTAGACACACTACACAAGTTACATGAAATAACACAGTTACTTTACAGCAGCAGGAACACCAGCTTTTACTCACACAAGTGTCATGCCGCCTGGTCTCGGACATCCCTCCATCACCACCTCTTTCCTTCACACTGCCCCAGCTGCCTGCAAGCCCTGTCCAGCCAGGTGCACTGACACACACCTGCAGGATGTGGCCCTTCCCAAGCCAAGCCCAGTGCTTGGCCCTAGCTGGTGTTTCCGCATGCTCCTGCTCTGCCTCCTGCTTTGAGCACAGAGGATCTGGGCAGGCTCGGTGCAAACAGGGATGCTGCTTGGTGGCTGAGCATGCAATGCCCCTGTGGAACCTGAGCCAACAGAAGATGCTTCCTGTGGCCACTCACGGGTGCTGGCCCAGCAACACAAAAATGGCCAGCAAGGGAAAAAAATCAGGCTGACATTGCAGCTGGTGAGCTACCGGCCCAGGCAGGTCTGGGCAAACAGCACAGTGCTCATGGCCAGGTGGGCAGCTCTGTGGCTCCTCCTCAGCATGGAGGTGGGGGAGAAGGGAACCCCATGAAGGGATGTCATGGCTCAGCATCATCTGCCGAGGCCAGGTCCGCAGACCTGCCACAAAAGTGTGGGCAGGTAAACAGCTCCAGATGGGCGGGTGCCCAGGGAAGGGAAGGCAGGTGCTCTGCCCATGATTTATGTACAGCCCAGCACTGCCCAACCCTCCACATGCATTCTCCTCTGCTGTCCCTGCTTGCAAGCTATCAGGCCTATGGGGAAAGCTCTTCTGGTGCACTGCCCAGTGGGTTTTCTGGAGCAGGAACAATTCACATCCTAACCAAGCTCACAGAGCTGGGGAACATCAGATTTCCCAAGGCACCAAAAGCACAGTGGACACCTTGCAGAGCCAACACAGCCAGGAGATAGCAGGGTACCATGAGCAGAGACCAGCACCAGCCGTGGAGCTGCCTCCTGGGCAGGGGACGTGGAAAGCAGGAAGAAAACCCCCTGCCTGAACTCCCATCGCTTCAGTTCACCATCAAAGAGCAAAGAACTGCTGAGGACAAAGGCAAAGCAGCACCGACATCTTGCTCCTCCTATACCTGTGGCTGCTATCAGGAATTGGTGCCCACCTGTGAGAGAGGAGCCATCCCTGTCTGGGTAGCCAGTGCGCTCTCTCTGCAAGCGGCAAAGCTCAGCAGCAAGGCAGAGGCTAAAAACATAAACGATAAAAACAAATGAAGAAGTGGGGCTTGAAAGGGGCCACACGGTTACAGCTCAGCCGGGGAGCATCCTGCTCCTCCCAGCAGTCCGGGAAGAAGAGAGGCCAGCCTTAAAGGCAGCCGGTGCTTCCCGGCATGCTCCGTGCCTGCTTCCTGGCTGCCTAACGAGGCTTTAAAGTGTAAATAGCGGCATTGTTTCACAGGGCTGCCTCGATGGGGTGTGGGAGCCCTGATAGCGGCAAGAAATACATCTTCCCAGGCCAGTCCCGCTGGCATAGCTGGCAGGAGGGTGCTATCTGGGGCTGGGTGCAGGGCAGCTTCTCAAATAATTCACGTGGTTTTGCCTGGTGATGGTGCCTGGTGTACGGGAAGTTGGCAGGGCTGGGAGGCAAACACGGAGAAGTATTCAGAGTGACTGGGACAGGCAGAGGCACAAGGAGAAGTCCATGGTCCGCCCCCACAAGCCTGCCTTCACCTCTTTCTCCTTTTCTTTGGAATGGAGGGGATGGAGCAAGGCCAGTTGCAAACCCCAATGCTGTTACTAAACCCACAGGAACCCAGGTGGAACACACTAAGACATGGCCAGAGAAGTTATCAGTGACAATATCAACTTGCAGAAACCCCGTTTGCTTTAAAAATGCAGAACTGATGAAGCTGAAGCTCCCAGGAGGCTGGGCTCTCCAGGGAAGAGGAGATACCACTTTTGGAGGAGACCATGTGCCATGGACTCAGTGGCATCCAGAGGCTGACCCCAGCCAGGACATCACCTGGCCCTGACCTGTCCAGAGGCAAAACCTGCATCGCAGCCTGCCCTGCTGCGCGCAGGGATTACCCTCTCACTTTTCCCAAGCTGCACATCCAAGACATCCACAGAGCTTATCTGGACCACAAGTTGCCTCCCTGCCCACACCACACCACGTGGCTGTGCATGGTGTCCCAGCTCCAGGTCACATCCTGCAATATTAGTGCAAAAGTCCCCCACGGCAGCACACAAAGCATCTGAACCCAAGGGTGCTCTTCTCTGCAGATCGGGTCACAAATTTAGGGGGACAGCCAGAGAACGGATAATTACCTGCAGCTAATTATTACAAAGTGACAATCTTGATGTAGGCTGCAAAGCAGTATTATCTGAAAAGCACCAGGTGAGGCAAGCCTGGCCAGCATGTGGATTTGCAGGTCAAGGCTCAACGTAGTCCCACAGCCCCAACTCTGCCAGAGTCCAGGGTCTCCCAGGAAGGCATCCTGCAGAGGTGGACATTCAGCTGGGGCCCCAGGGGACGGCACTGCCCTGCAGCACCTAGGGATGGCAGGAGTCCCCCCTTTCCCATTTTGTTCCTCAGATGATTCAGACACGTAGACAGGGAATTCTCCAGGAGGGAAAAAGGGAGAAAAGCACACCCTGCCAATTGCAAAACAGCCAGAAAATTGAATCACGTCCAAGGCTGCAAGCCCCAGATGCAATCCCACAGATAACCCAGTTTCAGCTCCACTACTATCAACTTACCACGAGGCAGTCATTTCCTGCAACTCTCAGGGAAATATCCCACTGTCCCTAATTACTCCTTTCAGTTCACTGTCTCAAAGACAATCCATAATCAAATGCTGCCGGTTTCAGCCTCAGGAATGCACCTTTCACATTTTCAGACACTTTTCCTCTCTCCCAGACCCCTTCACCCTGGGGCCCTGCCACCCTGCAGCGACCAAGCTCACATCCCTCCTGCAGCATGCATCGGTGCAGCACCGGCAAACAAACGAACAATGTGGTGTGGGAACCATGGGGCTGGAAAAAAAAACCCTGTCAGCATACCTAGAATAAAAGCCTCCTGACAAACTAGGATTTTCATCATCAAAGGTTTGCTAGGCTCTGCGGCAACACAGAAAAATTCAGTCATAGCTAACCATGCCGATGGCCCTGCAGAACACGAAGCCAACATCTCTGCTCATGGCTGCATGCCTGCCACGCACATGGTGGAGAAAAACTACACAGCTCTGCATGGTATTGTGGGGTTGTTGCTCAGGGCAGCCCTCCACAGGGACAAGATCTGCCCGGGAGAGCTGGAGCCGAGAGCCACAGCGCAGGAAAGTAGCGGCAAGAGGCTGAGGTCTGTCCCTCCACTCACAGAGGGGGATCCACAGTGATCCCCCAGGCGGGCAGGACCGCGGTGCCGCTGCCTCGGAGCGCAGGAGGCTGTCAGCCCCCACGTGGCGCATGGAGGCTTGCGATCCCGGGATGCAACGCTCCCCTCGCTCCCTGCCGCTGCCAACGGCGCCGAGAGCTGCACGCTGGGACGCGTAGTCTCCGGAGACCGCGGCCCCGCCGCCGCCGGCCGCCTTGCTCCATGTTGCCTCCTAGGTGGAGCCCCGCAGCCCTGGCAGCCGGCCAGACGCCCGCTCCGGAACGGGGAAAAAGCTGGATAATTCCCGCCGCGGGGATCCAGCTGGCCTCGCTGGGGCAGCACGAGCCCGGGGGCAAACCATGACGCTGGGGTGCAGCGCCTGCCCCAAGGTCTGGACCACTCACAGATGCCCACGGAGAGGAGGGACAGTGGGAGCGTGGCGGGAACCTCCTCAGTGCAATCTACAAAGCATCTCCATTGCTTCTTCGAGCTGCCAGGGCAAGCCTCTGCCCTCAGGCAGAACTCCTCTCTCCTCCGTACTCAGTTAAGAGGTGACAGAGGCTGAACAAGGGACAGGCAGGCTGCCGGCAGCACTGGGGACAGAGCAAATGCAGTGTTTGCTGGACTCGCACTGCTGTGCTGGCAGCACGTCCTGCCACTGGTGTCAGGCCTTTGGACAACCAGTGCAGGATGGGGCCAAAACCCCAGGAAGCGAAAGGACAGGGTATGGTCAAGCACACCTGCCTGGCGCTCCTGAAGGCATGAGGAACTCAGCCACAGGGAAACCCTCTTACCCCAGCACCCCTGGTTACAACTCCACCCAAAACAACAGCAACCCATGGGGCAGCAAACCTCGTTACAGCAAGCGTCACAACCCACAGACACACACACACAGAGCAAACAACAGCAGGAGCACTCTGTCCCCAGATCACTCAGAGGACAGGAGGTTTCCAAGGGAGAGGGCCAGACGAGCTATCCTGCTCTGCCACCACACAGGATTTCAGGTCCGTATTAATGCAGATGTCAAGCTCACACCAGTGTAGAGCTGCAAGTACATGAAAGATGGAACGCTGAGAGAGTCCACTCTGGGACAAGCACTGCTACCACCCTGCCAGCCATGGCACAGGGAAGGAGCCCTGGGGCTGGACGGTCCACATCACCCTCTGCTCCCGCATCCTGAGGGGCTGGGCAAGCTCAGGGTCGCGGCTGCCAGCTATCACTGCTCTCTGAAAAGAAGCTGAAAGAGGCTCCAGGTCCCCAGCCTGGGGCACCTTGGCTTGAAGTGAACTTCTGTGGCTTTTCACTGCCCTTTTCCTATTTTACATGGATCGTGACCTGCTCCTGGTGAGGGGAAAAGTCCCCACCAAATGACAGCAAATCCCTTCTGTCACCAAACCTTCCAGCACCAGCCTATCCCCCTTGGATCACAAGTTTTCCTCTTTGAAGCAACACAACTTATGTGTCATTCTGCTCAGCACTTCTCAGCCTTTAAAGGATGCCCAGATCATAAACCTGGAATTTCTACAGCATCAGGAGTGGAAAGGCCACATTCAGTTATACTTCAGTGAAAACCACAATTCCCCCACAATGAGAACACTCCAAAACCTAAGGCTTTAAAGAAGGAACAAGGACACTGATATTTACCTGTACTTGCAACAGAAGCAGTAAGAGCTGATACCTGATCAGCACCAGAGGAGTCACTGCAAAACTGCTCAGACAAGATGCTACCGTATTGAAAGCATGTGGAGAACAACTGGGAAGACCCTGGGAAGGGGTGTTTGTTCTCACACCTGTCTGGCCCAGACTCAAGCAGGCTCAGACCCTCCTGATGAGAAGAAAGCAGGTGAGGGTTTGCAGTGTGGCGTTAAGTGCAGACTGTGTGCCCCCAGAAGGTGAGTCTCTGTTAGACCCCACAGCCTTGGAACCCTTTGCTCACACCTCACCCTGGGAGTGGCTGACACCTCTGGTTTTGGCTCCTGCTGCGGCACTGGCTTTGGCCACGGCTGGCAGTTGCTCAGCAGGCTCCTGCCACGGTGCCTGGCTTCTGCCAGCCAGGGCTGCAGAGATGGGACTGGGGGCTGCCCAAGCCAAGGGAGCCCCAGTAGTGCTGCCCTGGGGTGCTTATCACCCATCCCGAGTGGGCGGGCTGGCAGGGACTGCCGGAGGCCAGCCACCTGAGAGATCAGGGCAGCCTACTACAGCATGATCCACAAAAGGGGCTCCAAGAAAACACCCTCCCAGCTAAGACACCTCTCCACAGCCATGGCATGCATGCTGACTCCTAAACTGGAGCTGCTTAGTCTTCCCCACTCCCGAGGATGCTGAGCTCACCCTCAGCCTTGTCCCCAGTTCTGGCTGGCCCAGGTCAAGCTGGTGCTTTGTCTGCCAGAGAGGATGAGCCCCCTGTGCCCATGGCCCCCTGAGCCTGGACACCTGGCAAGGCAGCTTCTGAGAGAAGGTGCATGGCCCTCATGCGTTTGCACCCCTTGGACCTTTTATTCCCTTTGAGGCACCCGTGGGAGGCTGGTGGGACCCTTTGAGCTGTGAGCAAGGATGAAGTTGCAGCAAACAGTGAGGCGCAGTGGGTGAGCAGCCCCTAGAGCCAGGCACTGACCCTGCAGACCCCGTGACAGCACACGCAGGGGGACCGGGAGGGCGTGGGGCAGCTGTCAAGGGGCTTCGGCAGGGGAAGGAACCCGGAGAAGAACAAAGGGAGCTGCGGGCTGGGATGGAGCAGGGCACAGCAGGGCATGGGGGCTGCTGGCAGCACCCCACCAGGCTGAGGGTGCCACTCCAAAAGCCAATACCTGGTGGATAGAAAGGGGAGCCAGGGGAGAGGGGGGAACCACAGGCAGGGAGGGGGAGGACAGACAGGGGAGCTGGTGGAGAGGGAACGAGCTGAGGGGCCAAGGATGCACAGAGCAGCTGGGGAGGGATGAGGGACAGGAGAACTGGGTAAAGATGGAGAGGGGAGCCGAGGAAGGAGAGGGGAGCTGGGGACAGGGAGAGCCGGGCGGGGGGAGCAGAGGGCGGGCAGGGGGCTGCCGCGGCGACCCCGGGCCGTACGGGGCCCCGGTGGGGAGCGGCGGCGCGGTGCGGCCGCGCACAACTTCGCAGACGCGGGGGCGGCGCAGGCGGGACCCCGGCCCTCACCTCCGCCGTTCGAGCGGGGCCGCCACCGGGGCGGGGGGGGACCGGGAAACTTCCGCGGGGGGAAGGGGGCGCGGGGGGGCGGGGTGACTCACGGCGCGGCGGCGGGCGGGGGTCCGGCGGCGGCGCGGCGGCGGCGGGCGGGCGGCGCGGGGCCGCCGCGGGGCGGGGCGGGCGGGGCGCGGGGCGGGGCGGGGGCGCTTCCTTTGTCTGCGCCGCGGCCGGGACCACAATGGCTGCGGCGGCGGCGGCAGCGGGGCCCGCTCCCCCCGCACCGGCTCCCCCGCCCCGCGCCGCCCGGGGCCCCACGGGCCCGGGGTGACGCCCGAAAGGGGGTCCCCGGAGAGCTGTTCCCCGCCCCCCCCGCCCGGCGCCGGTACAGGCACTCCCCGGGATGGGGATGCGGGAGCCGCGTCCCGCTGAGGAGCTCGGCACCAGTCGGGGCAAGGATTTTTTCCCTACTGCGAAAGTTTCAATAAAAATAGACCTTTTCCCTAGCTGGGTTTCGGGGTGTCTGAAGTTTTTTCAGGATTTTTTTTTTTTTCCTTTCTGAAACTTGTTTCCCTTTCCCCCAGTTTCAGACGAGAAAAAAATATAACCGGCTTGTTTGGGAGGGGGGATGAAAAATAAAATGTGCCAGTCAGCAACTGCCATCCCAGGAAAGGAGAGCCCAGGGTCTTTCCTTTCCTTGATAAAACTGCAACCCCTTCCAGTTAGGAGATTTTACAAAAATTTCCATTATGAAAATTTCCGTTATTAAAAAAATCCCATTTTTCCCATTCCCCTTCTGTCTCACATCTGCCCCTTGCAGCTCCTGCTCCTGCCCTGGCAAGTCAGACTGGGACAGACCTCTGCTGCCAGCCCTGCCGGCAAGCCCATGGGCAGCAGGGACATGAGCCAGGACTTCAGAGCCCAGCCTGGGTACACCCCCCCAAGCCCCAACAGCCCCCAGCTCCGGGCAGTAAGAGCAGGCTCAGAGGCTCAGCACACACGCACACGCACACACGTGCTGGTACATCTCGTCCTACACACATGGGCTGGTGTTCACCCAGCACTTGCACACCTTCCCAAATGCCTCCCGGCACAGCCCTGGCTGGGTGTGCACCCATGCCTGGGGCACGCACACCCTCCCACATCCCCCTGCTTGCAGGGCCAGGCCTGCACCTCATCCCCTCCCCAGGCCTTGGGGTAATGCAGGTACAACCAGTTGGGTCCTGCCAAGCACACTCCCCCCGCGGTCAACAGAGCAGACATGGCGGGTGCAAAACCTCATCCATGAGGTTTTGGGGGTGTCCTCCCCTCTGTGCTTGTGCATCCCCAAAGCCCTACACCTGAGGACTGGGGGCAGCCCCCTGCTCCCCAACCATGTTGCTGTCTAGGACCAGCACTGAAGAGGGACAGGCAGCATCCCCTCACTCCTGTCCCCCACACTCATCAGCTGAGTGAGGCTCCAACCCCATCCTGGTTCACATCACACCATCGTGATTTCCCCTTCCTCTTGAAGGCTACCTTGCAGTATCACCTTCCATAGGCACTTGGCTAAATATAGCAAAAGTCTTCGTAAACTCCAGACTGACAGAAAGAAAAACTCACTGTAAACCTAAAAACCTCTGTGACACCCTACTCTGTGAAAAGCACACGCAGCAGGAGGTACCCATGCTGTCAGTGCCTTGATAACTGGGCACAGGGATGCTGCGAGTGCCCCGGAATGCTGCCCCTTTACTGCCTGTCCTCCTGCCAGCCCAAATCTTGTGGCAGTGGGTGAGATGGGGCTGCAGCATGCTGACCCCCACTGTCATTAGGCCAAAAAAAGTGCTGGCTGCAATGCTGGTGACAGCTACGGGATGGCACAGCCCTCCTCACCAAGACAAGCCATTAAACACAGTCTACCTGCACCCCATTACCTCTCCGAGGCTCAAAGATGCACGAGGCACAACCACCCAACACCATGCTGCTACTGCAAAACAGTGAAAAAAAGGGCATTTTGTCCCTGTACTAGAGACTCGTGGCACCAGTGCCATGGCCAGGGGGATCAGAGAGCAGCCCCCATTGATCCCTAAGCCCCATGGCCTGGCCCAGTGCATCCACAGCAAGCATGCCTGGAGCAATTTATCCCGGGGCTCAGCAGCCCTCCGGGACTGCTCACGTGTCCCTGCTCAGCTCTGACGACAGCGCTGGACTGGTCCACGTGGCTGCAGCAGCCCCAGCTGTTTATGGTTATAGTCGAGTTAATAATTAAATAGATGCTGGATGGAGAGCAGAAGGGCTGGGATGCAGCTGGGAAGTGTGTGTGGCAGCGACGGTGTGGGGGGGCCCCTTCCTCACGATGTGCTCGCGCCCTCACTGCGAGGGAAGCAGAGGGCTACCCTGTTTTTGTGGTAGGGCATTGCATCCCCCAGATCGCAGCCTCCGCTCTCCCCCTAGCAAGGGCCCCATGCCTTCCTGGTCTCCCCAAAGTCCAGCCCTGATCCAACACCCGGTGCAGGTCTCAGCCCAGGGAACTGGCAGCAGCTCGGGAGCAGGAGTGAGCACAGGGATACATCCCAGACGAACGGATGGGAAGAGCCCAGTGGGGATCATGGTAGCCAGGGGATGCCCAGTTCTCTCTGATCCCTGTGGCCATGGCTTGGTGTGCCCACAGAGTGTGCGTGAGGGATCCCAGGCGAGCAGGGCAGGAGGCAGGGCATGCTCACGCTCACAGCCGGCCGGGGCCCCGGCAAGCGCAGGCGTAGAGCAGGGACACGGACACGCGCTTACATAAAAAATAATAATAAAAATCTGCTAGCTCTGCAAACAGCACAGCCTGCACCGGGAGACAAACTGGCCTGGCACTTCCAAACCTCATGGACTTGTCCAAATAGCAGCCAGACCTGGGCACCATCGCACGCACGCAGATCCAGCCTGCAGCAGTGCAGCACAGCATGCATCCTGGAGCCCCCCCTTTGCAGAACACAACAGTCAACCCCCTGAATCCTACCACCTTTCAAACAGAACTATGCTTTGTTTCCCTGTTTCTCAAGGAGGGGCTTCTCTCCCTCCTAAAGCTATGCATGACCAGATCAAAAGGGAGTTCTGGGGCAGGAGGGGCCCCTTTTTTTGGCTGGAGAAGCCACAGCTCCATCTCTCCAGAGGAGGCTTGGGGGAGGCTGGAAACTACATGGTGAGTCATGCCAGGCAGACAGCAGATCCTGGGGGCTCCTGGGATTAACCCTTCAAAACCAGAACTACTTCCAGACACTCAGAGGCAGAAATAAAGCCCAGGAGCTGGGGAAAAGCTGTCAGGGCAGGGTGGGAAGTTACAGGGTCACATCTTGAGCATCCTGCATGGGACAGAGAACTCAATCTGAGTATGTGAGCAGCAGACAAGCAGCAGCCAAGTGCATGCATTGGTGCCCATCTCCACCAAAACAAGAGGAGATGGAGAAAGGTTACAGTGGGGGGCAGAACCCCAGAGTGCATGAGATTCATATGGGGTGTCCACCTCACATCACACCTTGTTCTGGCATGGGGGGTCAATCTCATCACCGCTAGGCTGCCCACGGGCTCCAAGAGGAAGGTGCAGTCTGCAAGCAAGCTTTGGCATGTCCTGCTAGAAAGGGGTTTCCCTGTGGCACCAGCACCAGAGAAATGCCCCACAGTGTTCCTATGCTGTTCCTGAGATATCGCAATGCACGTCCTGCAAGAGCTTAGCCCCAGCATGGCCACCCACAGCAGTGAGCCCCAATTCCTCTGCAGAAGGCTGGGGCCAGCCTGCCAGAGCTGCAGGGTTTTAAGGCTCCTCCAGAGCCTCCAGGTGGATTCTCTCATGTTACAAGAATGGTTCGTTTTACAGCCCCTTTCCTGGCCTGGGAACCCACGGCAGGGAGGGGGTGACATGCAGCATGGCTGCACAGCCCCAGCATCCTGCGCCTGCCCTCTGTCCTCCAAGAAAACCATCTACCCTCCAAGGGACAGGCACTGCTGCTTCAAAGAGAAGCCAAAGCAGAATCCTCAACACCCACACCCGGCCCTGCAATTCCAGGAACTCAGCCCCAGTAGGAGAGCACCCTGCTCCCTGGCCCACTGTTCCCCCTCCATTCCCTCCACTCTGTCTCCCAAGCTACAGAGGACCCTTGGCATCCATAAGAGATTTACATAGTCAGGAGCTGCCACCCACTGTGGCTGCCATCCCTCCTGGTACCCACATGTCACTGTGCCCTCCCACGCTGGAAGCTCCCCTGGGAGAAGGCAAGGGACATGTTACAGGGCCATGGCTATATGTGGTTGACTTGAAGCAGGTAACTCTCCAGCAGCTGAGCCCACCCCCTGCCACCCCCCCCACGGTGCTGCCGAACACTCCGGAGCAGCTCTCCGAATATAGCAGCATCAAATAGCTCCATCAATAATGCATTGCTTCTGCTTCCTCTCACTGCCGTGTTTTCGTTGCTAACATGCGTGTCCTTCCTGTTAGCGGCTGCCTCCTCCCCACCAGCTAGGCCAAGCAGGGACACAGCCACGGTGGGATGGTGATGGCAGCTCCCACAGTTCCAGGTACAGTTCCTGTAGGGATTGACATGGAGCCCCATCTACTCCACTCGGGGGCAACCTGGGGTTCTGGGGGGCAGCCCTGCCACTGTCCAAGCCTCCTGCTGCGCACGCGCTGGCAGCAGGCAGGGCGACTCGACATGCCGTGGCTGCCCAAAGGATTTGGCAGGGGCACCAAGATGGGAGGAGCATAACGACATCTCCCCAGCCTCAGCAGGGAAATGCCCCTCCGCAAGGACTTTTGGCAGCCTGGCACTCCCCATGCCCAGGCAGCACCCCCATTCCCAACTCCATGCACTGCTGCACCACATCAGGCTCCTCCAGCAGCTCTGCGCTGCCATCCCCGGCAGGGAGAGAGCTCCTGCTGCCGTGCTCCTGCCTGCCCCTGCCTGCAGCTGCCCCGGGCTAACCCCGGGCCAGTTGGAGCAGGCCGGTCGGGGTGCCTGGACCTGCCTCATGCCCAGCAGAGCTGCGTGCCTGCGATGCCATGAGCTGCCATGGGCTCCCAGTGGGGAGGCAGGAGCTGGAGTGGGCAAAAGCTGGCACCCACCGCCCTGCAGTTTCTCACAGCAGGCAGGAGCAACCTCTGCCCTGGAAGGGAGATCCCCAGGGTGCACAAGACCCTCATTGAAGGAGGACGCATGTAGCAGAGCAGAGGTTGGCGGAAGTGGCTGCAGCAGAACGGTCCAGGATCCCAACACCACCGACGTCCCAGCCTGGCTTGGGCTGCAAGCACTGTATCCAGCCACCTGGGCTGTGCTGCAGAAACCTGGCTCAATACACAACACCTGCCCCTTGGTATGTCGTAGAGGGGCTGAGGCTGCTGCTCCTGCAGAAAACAGGGACTCTCCCACCCCCTGTCTGCCACCCTCTCACCACGGGGCCATCCTGGAGCATAGGAACCATCACCTTGGTGCAGGTTAACCTCTGCTACCTGACTGTGGGTTCCACAAAGCTGGGGCAGAGAGAGACCTTGCAAAAGGGGGGCAGGAGCTACATCCCACAGGGCCCCCCCCAAGGAAGTGGCAGCAGAGGGGTGCAGGCAGGGTGTTATCGGTCGCCCCTGGGCAGGGAGGGTCAGGGCTGGACAGGGGCCAGCACCTGCCACAGGGGAGATTACGCCCCGGGTTTAACGTTCATCCTGATCCACGACCTGCCTGGGAGAGAAGGGGGTGAGCTGCAGTGGGAGGCCGGTCTGAGAGCTTTGGGGGCTCCTGAGCCCCACCAGCAGCCCTACTCAAAAGGGACACCCAACACTGATGCACAGCCCACTCTCCCGCACCTCCAGGAGCATGCCCAGTGAACTTCCCAAAACCCTGCCAGCATCACCCCTGCTGCAGCCACCCCAACCCTGCTCAGCAGAGATCCTGGGAGAGGGGCAGACTGCTGCCACTATCCCCACTCCAGTTGGGGCCCAGCAGTCCCCTGGCAGCCCTGCCTGCTCCCCAGCACCCTCCCACCGGCACCGGCAGGAAACCACAGCCGCAGCCTGCGGGCAGCTGATAACGGTCACCCAGCCCCATCCTGCCAGCACCCCACCACCCGGGAGCTGTCCCCACACCCACTGCTCCCCAGGCCCAGTGCACAACGGCAGCCCCAGGGCTCAGTGTCACCCTGCAGAGCTGGGGGCTCTCACCAGCAGCGCAGCTCATGCCCCAGGACACACCGACAGTTGTTGCGCATGGGCACCATGCTCCCAAGTGTCCCAGCATGCTCCTGGCACACCATGCAGACCCATGTCTTGTGTGTTCTAGCAACATGGATATGGCGGCAGAGTCCCAGAGCAGAGTGGGGGAGGAGAGGGTGGCATGAAATGGAGTGATCTGACACAAAAGGGATGGGCAGGGGACACTCAAGCTGCTTCGGCTCCTGCCCTGCCTGGGGGCATACAGCCACCTGGCCAATGCATTCCTGGCCACAAGCCCTCCCGGGTAGCAAGGGCACCTCCCTGCCCCAGAGGTCCCATCCTGCAGGGGCATCCCTTCCCTCCCCAGGGAGCAGCTTGTGTTGAGCAGGTAACAACATTCCTGGAATAAACTTGGGGCCCAGCACAAATACACAGTGCTGAACCCGCTGGCACTGGTACAGCACTAACCCATCCAGGATTCTCCAGGCAAATCCTGGGTGAGCTCGCACCGGCCCCAAGGAGCGCTGTGATGGTACCTCACACCAACAACAGGACCCCTGAGGAATACCCTCACTGAGCACCAGACAGCCACAAACCCATCCTGACCTTGCCAGAGTGTGCCAGAAGTGGGCAGGCAACACAGCACACATGGTATCTACTGGCCGGGCACTTTTCTGCTGAGGGGGACAGGGCAAGTAAAATGTTTCCTCCAAACATCACTGGTAACATGAAAAAAGCCTGAACTAGAGCATATGGATGTGCATGATGAGGCCTGGGAACCCCTACTGCTCCCCCCCTCCCCAACAGGCCCAGGGGCACCTCAAGGTGCTGGGCACCCCCAGGGCTGTTTGGCAGCCAGAGCCCACACAGGTCGGGGCTGCCTGGCCCCCCCGCCACGGCACTCAGCCTGCTCGCTGCCATCCTTCTCCCAGCGCATCTGTCGCAGAAGGCATGTGGCACAGCTTGGCCTCGTGACGGTGGGGGATGCACGGCGCCAGCTCGGCAGAAGGGAGGGATACGGCAATGGGCCGTGCCCTGGCTGGGCACGTCCATCCCGGGACCTGAAGCATGTGGCTTGGGAAGCTCTCCCTCCTGCCAGAGGGGTGCACAGGCTGGTTCTCTGCAAGGTGTTCCAGTGAAGGTGCTGACCTTGGGAAAGTTCCTTCCCTGCCATGAAGCTGGAGCCAGCCCTGCAGGGAGGAAGAACAGCTCCACTCCGTTTTGCTCCCCTCCTCCCCCTCTGCACTGACACCATCACCACAGGGGGAAAAACAATGATAATAATAAAAATAATTAAGAAAGAAAGTGCAGAGCATGCTGGGAGAGTGAAAGGTGCCCCCAGGGGTCAGGGCCCCGCTGGTGTCTGGATGCCAAGACCTGTCTGCCGGCCCAGCTTGGAGCAGCCCTGGGCACAGCACCACTGGCACCAGCATCGGGCAGCTGCTGCCCCAGCCTCTGCCACCTCCACTCTGAGCCCATTATGCTCCTGCTGCTCACCTCTCCACATCTGAGGTGGGGGGCAAAGCCCCCCTCAGCCCTCCACTGGCCCCAGCAGCTCCCCACCATCCTCGGGCATGAGAATGCGTCAGGTTCCCAGCTGAGCAGCCTCTCTGCTCCAAAGCTCTTGTAGAGGGGAAGAAAGGAGCAAGGAAACATCTCTGGAGGGGTGCGAGAGGAGCTGCAGTGGGGCAGGATGCAACCCCAGGGACGGCAAGGAGTACATCATCCCTCTGGGAGGGCACAACTTGGAAGGGGGGCAGCCAAAACCCCCCCGGCAGCAGCTCCCAAGCAGGAAACTCCTCCAAGTTAATGCAGCCCTGAAGAGCAGCCTGGGCAGAGCGGCTCATTAAATGTTTCTGGCTGGCGGGAGGCCAGCGGCAGAGCTTGTTTTTTCTATATTCCGATAAACAGTCCGGGGAGGGGAAGGGGGAGGGGGGCGCAGGCTCTGGATGTGCCACCCAGCCCCGGCGGGGGAGCGGGGGAAGAGGCGGGGGGGGGGACACGCACATTGCACGGCACCCGCGTGTCCTCCCTGCCCTGGGGCAGCGGGCAGGGGCAGCGTGGGGAGGGAGGACGCAATACATGAAGCCATCCACAGGGATACTCCCAGGTGAGGGGTGACCCCACGGCTCCCCGTCACCGCACCGAGGGAGGACCCCCCTCTTTGCACCCACCAACATGCCGATGACATTCCCAGTGGCATGGGGCCAGCTCCTGGGGAATACGGCGGGGCCCCACCATTGGCCGTCACTCGGCCTTCGCCCCGCCGAGGCGGGACCCCCGCCAAGGCTGGGGGTGTCGGGAGGGGTGTCGTGCCCCCGGTGCGGGGTGCCTGCGGGGCGGGTGCTGTGGTTGCTCGGCCTGGCTCGCAGGGAGGTTCACGTGACTTTCTGCTTGAGGAAGCAGCGCTCTGGCAGCTTCCAGTGGGAGATGGAGGAGGAGGAGGAGGAGGAGGATGGGGGAAGGGGCCGCTTGCCTTCATAGAAACACGGCGGCGAGGCGCAGGCAGCGCAGGGGCGGGGGGCCGCCGTGCAGGGGCACCCCTTCCCCACCCCGGTTATCCAGCTG
The DNA here is from genome assembly GCF_000738735.6 of Corvus cornix cornix. Lineage (NCBI taxonomy): Eukaryota > Metazoa > Chordata > Aves > Passeriformes > Corvidae > Corvus > Corvus cornix. The sequence goes on from NC_046336.1 coordinate 13,779,308, forward strand.
CAAACCCCTCGGCAGAGGCGGCTCCGGGGGAGGCACGGGGACCGTGTGCTGTCACAGCGCCCCACTGCCTCCAGCAGCCCCCCAGCACGGGGGTTCTGGCCTGGCAGGAGGCTCTCTTGGGACCACAGGGATGCTGCCAAAGGAGCTGGGCTGAGGAGCATCCCCGCTGTCCCCCCACAGGGACCTCATGTGCCAGATGCCATGGGGAATGGCAGAACCCCCTCCCCAGGGCCCCCCAAACTTGGCTCCCCCATCTGCTGCCCAGAGCCACGGGGACCTGGTGCTGGACAAGGTTCCAGCAGCCCTCTGAGACCCCTGCCCTGCCTTGTTCCTGGCACAGCAATGTTCTGCACCCAGCAGCAGGCAACACAGCCAGGCCAGCTGCCCCAAACTTGCCCCAAACTTGCCCCCAAGCCCAGGAATCCAGATGAGTATCCCTGTGGCAGCACCCTCCCAGGTGCTGAGACCTCACCAACTCATCACACCTCCTATGTAGTCCAGCGGTCTTGCTAGCCCACAGGCTCCAGAATCAGGAAGAAGCTTTCCAGCAGACACCCCACAATGGCCATGGTGGGGGGGCCATGCAGCACCCATGTCCACCAACAGCATTGCCAAGCCTCTCCAGGGACACTGTGCCTCACACCCACGTGCAGAGCTATGGCACCCCACAGACCTACTGCCCTGGCCCCAGGGGTGCTTCAGGGTCACTCTTCACAGTGCCACCTGCATGCCTGCCCAATGCCCCTGCAGCACCCTGCCTGTGGGGTCCCAGTTCCAGGCTGGTACCAGCATCCATGTGGTTTTGGGTCCCCGATCTCTTAGTACAACATATCTCAGCATCCATGCCATAAGAAGTCCAGCACCCATGCCATGGAGTCCTTGCCTCACAACCAGACCCCAGCACCCACACCATGGGGTTCCAATCCCACAGTCAGACCCCAGCATCCATGCTCTAGGGACTCCAGCCATTCATCTGGATTCCAACAGCTCCATACCATAGGGACCTCATCCCCATGGCTGGACCCAATAGCCACACCATAGTGACTAGGACTCCAGTCCCCACACCTTGCTGACTCCCATAGCTTGTCCCCAGCACCAGCACCATGGCCAACCAAACCTCAGCACCTACGCTGAAAGCCCTGTGTTGTAGTCGGCTCCCAGCAGCCATGCCCCAGGAACCCAGCCCCATAACCAAACACCAGCACCAATACCCCGGAGACCCCAGCACCAATACCACGGAGACCCCAGCACCAATGTCATGCAGACCCAGGGACCAATACCATGGAGATCCCAGCCCCACAGCTGGACTCCAGCACCAGCACCATAGAGACCCTAGCATTAATGCCACGGAGACACCAAGCACCAATGCCATGGAGATCCCAACACCAACGCCATGGAGACCCCAACACCAATGCCATGGAGACCCCATGGATCTCCCGTAGCTGGAGATCCCAGCCCCAAAGCAGGACAGCAGCACCAATGCAGTGGGGATCCCAGCCCCACAGCCAGACCCCAACACCAACACCATGGGACCGCAGCCCCACAGTCAGACCCTGACACCACTGGGCCTCCCACCCCGTAAGTGGCCCCCAGCTCCCCACCCAGCCCCGGTGCCGCGGGGACCCCAGCCCCAGGGGCAGCCCCCGCCCCACGCCCCGCCGCCGCGCCACTCACCAGGGCATGCACAGCCCACTGACATCTTCACATGCCTGGCCCGGCCGGGGGTCGCTGCGCGCTGCCCGGGCCGCGGGGGTCTCGCATGGGCGGCGCGCCGCGGGCTCCGGCGCGGCGGGCGGCGGGTAGCGCCGCGGCCAGAGGCGGGCAGGCGGGCGCGCCGCGAACCGGCGGAGCAGCGGCGGCAACGGCAGCAGGAGCAGCAGCGGCGGGGGCGGTCGGGGCGGGGGCCGCGGCGGTGGAGCGGGAGCGGGGGCGGCTGCGCCGGCGGCGGGCGGGTGGGGGTGCCTCTGCGCGTGCGCGGGGCGTCCCGTTTCCCCCCCGCCGCGAGCGCGTGCGTGTTGCGTGCGTGCGCGCCCCCCCTCCCCCTGGCTCGTCGCCGCCGCACGCGCGCACGCGCCCCCCCCCCCCCCCCGCAGTCACCGTGAGGGGCGGGGGGGTTCTGGTGGGGGGAGAGGAGGATCCGTGAGGGAGAAAATGAAGCGAAGGGGAAAGGGGTACCCCCTCCGCTCCGAGGAGGCTCTCGGCGCTGCCCCCTGGGGTTCGCAGCCGTCGGAGGAGGGGTAGCGCTGTCCCCAGACCCCCGTGGGTGGGTGAGGGTCCTCAGGACTGCGTGGGCTCCCGGGGGCGGCGCAGTGCTGAGACTTCCATCCCGCCCCCCCGACGGGGCTGCTCTTCCCAGGGCCTGAGAGAAACCCGACTGGAGGGACGAGTGCTCAGGGACCCGGCTCATGGCTGAGCCCCGAGTGTCTCAGGGCGGCTCGTTGGGGTTTCCACCTGGGAAGGCCGTGGGGACGAGTAGAGGGCGCCACGGCTGTTCCGCATGGAAGAGCCTGCTCAAGGCTTGTGCTTTTTGGGACCTTGCCAGTCTCCCAGCCCCGGGGCACGGGGAGGACACGGCGCTGTGGAGGTTGTGGGTGGAAGGGAAAGGGCCAGAGAGGACCGGGGGGCAGGAAGGAAGGGGGTTCGCAGCAGCAGCGCTTTGCACAATCAGGGACATCGTAGCCAACATTTGCTGTGCCTTGTGCGGGGATGGCAGAGGCTGCCAGACAGGAGGCTGGAAGCTGCTCGGGTCTGTGCTGCACACTGTGCCAGGCAGGGATGTGACAGCATCCCGGGTGAGGCCTGGGGTCGGAGAGATGCCAGGGCAGAAGGAGCAGAGTCCCATAGGGACAGGGTCTCCCTGGGGGCACGTGCCCAAGAGGACCTCACCAGGGATCCTGCCCCAGCCCCATGCAGCTCTGCAGGATCCTGCACACCGGCTGTGGGGCCAGAGCCCAGTCTGCAAAGGCAAGCACTGTCCCTCTACTGCCCTGCCAAAATGCAGCCCCAGCTCCACGGTGGGAGCAGCTCAGTCCTGGGCTGAGCAAACTGCCCTGGGGAGCCAAAGCTCTTTCTTCTCTCTGAAGGGCCAACTCCAGCCCATTTGCTCCTGCCTGGGTGGAACTCACATTACTCTTCACTGAGTGGACTGTCCTTTAAGCATCACACGAGTTTTTGAGCTCTCCTTTGCAGGCTGTGCCTATTAGCCCTGAGCAAGCTGCCCACCCTGGGTGCTGCACAGGCTGAAACTGGATGGCCCTGAGCAGCATCAGGCTGTGCCTGGCCAGGGAGTGGTCGCAACACAGAGAGGGAAGGGAGGGGAGCCAGGGATGTAGAATGCGCGTTTTCCTTTCTGGATGTTGTTTGTTTTTCCTTGTAAACCAGCAGAAATGCCTGGTGTTGCCCTGTGCCAAGAGAGCATCCCTGCTGAGGATTGTACTGGGGGAGGGAGGTACTTGCAGGTGGGATTCCCTATGGTCACACCCCAGGGACCCTATGTGCAAGGAATATGGTCCCACTTTGCAGGATGCACACCAGGCTAGGCTTGCTTTGTAAGAGATCAGCTTTGTTGTGCCACAGGGTCCTGCCCCACACAGGCACAGAGGGATTAGGCAGGTCACTGCATGCCCTGGATATGCCTCAGGGAGAGGACATGACAGGAGAGGAGGGTGTGGAGCAGGAGGAGGAAAGCTGCAAGGCTCCAAGGGGAACATTGTTCCACATCCTTGTCAGCAGGTCTCTGGGTGCCAGGTTATGGACAGCTTCTCCTCAGGCCAGTGGAGAGAGACATGGGCATTTCAAAAGTGACTTGTTCCTTGCTTTAGATGTGTTGACTTCAGGGGAAGCAAAGTGTCCAGAGGGGCAACCACACCTGCACTGCAGAGAGCCTGGAGCACTTGCCCAGCCTCCCCTGCTTCCTCTGCAGTGCCAGGGGCAGGTACTGGCCTAAATCCAGCAAAATCCCCCACACCCAGCGGTGTGCTCACATCCCCTCATGGCAACACATGTGCTCTGCAGCACTCAGCCATGCATCCATGGCCCTGGAGAAGGACACAGCAGCCTGCATGCTGCTTGGACGGCATTTTGGTGAGAGGTGCTATGGGTTCATTGGACGAGGAGGTGGAGGGGAGCAGCTCCCCCGGACAGAGAGCCAGTTTGTGGCTAGGGAGGAGCCACAGGAGGTGGCAGGAGGTGACATGGGACGAGCGATCACATTTGATCCCTTGTGCCAGGGATGGAAGGAAGGAGAACAGCAGGATGAGGCTGCATGTGTCAAACATAGCTCAGCTCAATGACCAGGCACACAAGGCTGAGAAAAGCAGCTCTATCCTGTGGATTCCCAAGGGAATCTGGCCTGGGCAGGTCTGTGCCCCAGGGACTGATGTAGAGGCCAAGACAATTAGCTCCCCCCAGGCAAATCTGCAGAGCTCCAACCACATGTCCACACTGCACCTGTGCTGCTGTAAGCACATCCCTGAACCCCATGAGATGATCCTGCTGTCCCATCTGGAAGCCAGAAGAAGAGCCACAGGAAGTGACGGCACTCAAAGAGACCCTGGACTTCCTGAACAGAGGGTACCAAACAGAGCCAGGCCAAGCGCCTGCATACACTAGCATCCCTTGCCTTCCTGAGGAGCCAGGCTGGACAGCAGCTGTGTCCACTGAACCGATTTTGGCTCCCTCACATTCTCCAGGTGATTTTCTGTGTGCCAGCTTCGGAGAGCAGCACAAGCCTAGGCACAAGCAGTGACTTGGGTATCCTGCCCCATCGCTGAGCCAGGAGGCTGCACGGCAGCTCACAGTGCCCATCCCTTCTTTCACACCCGATAGTTTTTTTCATCCCGCCTGTGCCCACCACGTGTGCGTGTCACCTCCACTAGCCCCACCCGAGGTTGAGCTGAATGGAGCACCATTACAGTACTGCACAGGCACCTCACAGGCACAGAGAAGGCTCACGGCCGGGGGACCGCGAGCCGCTGCGCCCACAGCAGCTCTGCCTCTGCTTTCCGGGAATCGCGGGAACACGCGGGTCGGCCGCGCACACGTGTGCGCCAGGATCAGCGGGGCGGGCCCGCGGCGCCGCGGGAAAACGCGCGTCTGCCCCGCCCCCAGGGGGCGCTTCCCGCCAGTCCCGCCTGCACCGCCCCGCTCACCGCGGGGCGGGACCGACCCTCCTCGTCCCCGCCCGCTACAACGATGGCGGCGAAGCCCGAGGGTGTGCCCGCCCTCAAGATGGCTGCCCGCGCTCCCGGGGCGGGGCGCCCCCTCAGGCCGGTGCCTGCCTCTTGGCGCGCGGCCGGCGGCGAAAGGGTGCGGTCCCGGCGTGCCGCGCGCGGGCGGGGCGGTGCGGGGGCCGCCGGGAGCTGTAGTGTGGGACGGGCAGCGGTCACGTGGCGCGCCTGGCAGTGGCCGCGCTGGGAGCGGAGGCGCCAAGATGGCGGCGCGGCGGGGCGGAGCGGTGCCCGCCGCCAACGGGGCTGGGGCCGGTGGCGCTGCCGCCGCGGCTGCTCCGCGGGGCCTGGCGAGCGGCGGAGCCCTGCGCGAGCCGCCTTTCCGCGCCGGCAGCCCCCTGCAGGTAAGGGGCGGTGGGGCGCGGCGGTCCGCGCCGTGACACGTGGAGGCCGGGGCGGCTCCCGCGGCGGCAGCACCACGTGTGCCGGGAGCGGGCCCGCCGCGCCGGCGGCGGGCGGGGGGCGCAGCACGGGCCGGCGACGACCCCGCTGCACCCGGAGTGGGGCGCCCTTTCTTGTGGGTGGGGGGAATGGGGTGCCCGGATCTCTCCCGCCGGGGTGGGGTGTGGGCGCGGAGATTCTGGGGCGGGGGGGCCGCCACGGCCACGGGACTCGGCGGGACGGGTGGCTTGGTGCCCCCTGCGGGAGACACCCTGGCCTTGGGTAGTGAGGGGCAGAGGGATGCCGCCCGAGTCATTCCCCCACGGTCCCTCCATCCCGGCGCCGCCCTCTGCCACCTGCGGCCGTGGGGAGCTTGGGCTGGCGCGGTTTGGGACACCGACACCCGCCGGTTTCGGCGGCAGGAGCTTTGGGTGCAGAATGTGGCCCGCGCCGGGCCAGGGGAGGTTCCCCGAGCCGTACCCGGGGCTTATCCCGTAGCAAGAAGCTCCCGCGCCGAGGCAGGTGTGGGGAGCGGCGCTGCCGCTGTCACCGGCCTCAGTGGGCCCTGCCGGGGCTGGGCTGGGTGCGAGTGCGCTGCTGTCTGGACGGGGAGCGTGGGGATGCAGCACCCCAGGAGGGGACTCGGGGGCACCTGCGCTGTGCGTTTGTCGGGATTTTTTGTGGGAAGCCTTAGGCTTCTGCCTCCGCCAGAGTCCTCCTGTGTGGCCGAGGGGCTGCAGGGGAGAACACCCCCCCCGCCATCCCGAGCCCGGGCTGGAGGATGCCGACCCCGTCTCGCCCCTCCCCGACGCGAGCAGAGTGGGCTGCATATGGGGGAAGAGAGGTGTGTTCCCGGCTGATGTTTTCCGAAAGCAGCAGAGGAATCCACGGAGCATCATCTGGCTGTGCCGCGCTGACCGGGCAGAGCCCCCCGGCTTCCCGGGATCACCCCGCGCTCTTGCCGGCAGCTCCGGCGCTGTAAGAGCGGCCTTGGCAGTCAGCCGGAGACCATGGCCGCCCTGTGCTCGGGGCGTAGCCGCAGCACGCCGGGCACACGTGTCACCAGCGGCCTGCGGGGGCCTCCGTTGTCCCTTCCGGGGACCAGAGCAGCGAGCGCAGTGGTGTACCCTGCGCCGGGTGGGTGCCGCAAGAGCTAGTGGCCACGCTTAGACTGTGTCCATTGCAAGCAGTTAGCTGCAATCCCAGCACCTCGCGTGCCAAAGCCCATTCTGAGGCTGTGGGCATCCTCCCTTCTCCCCGGCAGTGCTGGTTGCTTGGGCACAGCGTGGCCAGAGCTGAAGCCTGTCCTTGAACGTTCCCGTGACCCTCTTCCCCGCTGTGCTGCTGTGAAGCAAACACAGGGAGCTGTGAAAGGCACGGGGGTTTCCCCCTCTCCTCCGGGTGAGGAGTGACAGGGGTCTCTGGCAGGGAGGAGAGCGAGCAGGGACACAGGAGCAGGCTGGGCTGGTTTGTACCCCCGCCCCGACGCACAAGCCAAGCGATGCTCAAGCGATGAGGGCTGCAGGAGGTGCCTGTCCCCAGGTGGATCAAAGGGAGTCACAGCCCAGGCCGGTGACTCACGGCTGTGGGACTCCTTGTTGCAAGGCGCTGAGTCAAGGGAGTCGAGGAAGGCATGCGAGATTGCCCTCCCTCCCTCCCGGGCTGTGGGCAGGAGCCGCAGGAAGAGGCCATTTGAGTGGAAGGGTTTTACTTCCCTCCCTCCAAATGTCCAGCGCTGATTACAGCTGGAAACCTCTTATTACATGCTTTCCTTGGGGACAGCCAGCCCTGTGGCTAGATGGACAGGGCTGTGCAGCCCCGGGGTGTCCCCCGGATCCCTTTGCCATCACCAGGCAGGGGTCAGATGATCCCCGCGTCCTTGGGCTGCTGATGCTCCATCCTGCTGGCTGCTCCGGTGGCCCGGGTGCTTCTGCCTGCCGGTCACCGCTGACTCAGGGTTGCACGCCGGGGCTGGGTGTGTGAGCCTGGATGTTCTCCCAGTATCTGCATGAGGATTGGCCGGGAATCACAGCCAGGCTGCGCCTAGAGGGCTGCCAGCAGGCTCTGCGCTGTGCTCTGACCGACAGCCAGTACTGGCGAGGGAGGGGACTGGAGATGCTGAGTGGTAAAACTGCTCTAAAACTGCTCCATAGCCTGATCTGCATGGTGGGGTGGAGTGGTGTCCTGGTGTCACTGGTGGGCTCCACTTCCAGGTAGAGGGCCCTGGGAGAGGCTGGTCTGGGCTGCCAAGCTGCCTGCTGAGCCCCAAAGCACTGCAGACTCCTGGTCTTTCGGGCTCCCATGTCACAGACCAGGGCAATTTGGGATGAGTAGCTTCGGGGCATTGCTGTGGGTGTTCCGGCTTTGATTCCCAGCCTGGTCTTGGGGTGCCTGTGTTCTGAGGTTGCACAGGGCTCCTGGCTGTGCTGTGGCCAGAGGTGCCTGCTCTGTCTTACCGGAGCAAGTCTCTGAAGAGCCCCAGGGACCAGGGGTTTGGGCATGTGGCTTTGGTGCTGTCGTATTTTAGAAACACCTATTTAATGAAATTCCTGCTGTCTCTCTGGTTCAGTTTACTGCTTGCTAGAAGAGGATTTCAAATTATTAGCAGGTTCTCTATAGGGACAAGGTACATTTTGTTCTGCATGGGCATAGGCTCATGCAAGCTGTGGTACCTACGTGAAACACGAGCTGCATCAGATGTGCATCCCCCAAGGTTCAGCTGTATTCTCACAGTGCTGGTGCTGCTCCAAGGGCAGGAAGATGGGTCACAGGCTGCTCCCAGCTAGCTTTGGGAGGGAGGTGTACTCTCCCAGGGCTCTGTCCTTGGTGGCCTTATCTTCCCAGTCTCCATTATCTCTCTGCCTAAGCCCATCTACAAACAGGAATTCACATCCTGTCTCGTGCCGGTAACACGTCTGTGCTGCTGCTCTGCTCTGTATGTCCTGCAGCTCTGCTCAGCTGCCTCGCCCAGCATCTGGACATCCTGCAGCACAATTGTGTGGCACCCTGGAGTGCGGTGCAAATACTTTCTTGAAGTTATTCAGAATTACCCAAGCATCCCTGGAGGTGGCTGGGGGACTGGAAAGGATGTGGGGTTGGGAATTTGAAGGAGGAAGAGTAACAAAGCTGGTTTGGTCCTGGATTGCAAGCACAGACCATGTCCCCTTGTAGCCTGCAGCAGAGGTATTGGGATAGGACTCTGGCAGTGGCAGCTGGCTGCACCCCTGTTGCTGACTCCTGCACTTTTGTTATGAATTTCGTAATGGTTTTGGGCTTATCTGAAGCGCCAACAACTGGAATTGGAGGAGCGCGTGACAGTCCGTGAGGTGGTGGGAGCCTGCCTGTCCCCTCCCTGTCCTGCATGACCAGTGTGTGGTGTTGGGCAGAGCCTGGGGGTTTTATCCATTCATCTTTCCCAGTCATGCAGAGTGAATCAGGCAGAAATTTTTGGTGTGGAGGCATCCTGGGTAATCAGAAGGGTCTCGGGATGAAAGCAGCACAAGTCTTTGTGCAGTGGACTCTCCTGAAAACAAGGGGGAAGGTCCCCTGTGCCACCTTCTGATCTGCAGCTGTGTCCCACCTGCTTCCCCTGCATGTTTGGGGTGCTGGGGGTGCCCAGCCACTATTTGTAGTGCAGGTTGTTGGGAGCACGTGTGTACTGCAAGGAGATCAGTGCTGGTAGTGGGGCTGTGCAAAGTGTTAACCTGGCTCCCCACGCTCCTCGACAGTGCTTTTCCATTGAGGAGGATGACCTGAATTTAACATCGTTGGATGCAGAAACCATCTTAGAAGCTGAAGAGATCCTGGGGACAATGCAGAACTATCTCGACTCCTCTGTGATCTCCATCATTGAGGATCTTTCTCTGAGCGAGGTGGGAGCTCACACACAGATGCAGGATGTGGCGGCCGGGCTGGCCCTGGTGGTGGCATGGGTGGGAGTGGTGGCAGCGTCCTCCATGTCCAGGTCTTGTGGTTGTATCCCATTGCCCTCTGAGAATGTCCCTACCCTTGCAGCAGAGCAGGGCCTGCCTGGATGCACAGAACGAGCTGTCCCTACTGACTGCCATCACAGAGATCCTGGACAGCACGGATGATGAGACCCTGTCCCCCTTTGACACCATCATGGATGCCGAGCTGCTGACTTCGCCTCGTGAGCGGGAGAATCCCTCGGTGAGTTGGGGAGCAGATCCAGCCTGACCCCCAGAGCCCATGGGAAGATGTTCAGGCAGGGCTCTGCTAGGTCCTAGCACGATGGTGCCCTGAAATAGTAGGACCCTGGTCCCCAGTACTCTGAGATGTACTCTCATGATGGTTCCAATGTGAGAGAAGGGCTCTGGGGGGGCCATGCCTTCGCCTTGGGTCTTTATGTAGAGCCAAAGATGTGCCAGAGGCTTTGGGGAGAAGCATGTCCCCAATGGGAGCTGTGTGTGTTGTGGGTGAAACAGAGCTGTTTCCTCTTGGGCTCTGTGGGGTGAAGCGCGTGGGCACTGTGGGGCTGGGCATGGCCTGTCCCCTCCAGCAGCATGGACCTGCCACTGTCTCATTTTCTGTCCATCTTTCCAGTTTCAGAAGTTTCTCACCTTATCCCGCCCGTTGCTGGAGTGCGAGAGCCCTACCCTGGAACAGCCTAAGACTCTCAGGCCTCTCAGCAGCAGCAGCAGTGTCTCTGTGGTTGGGAAGGTGAGCAGCTGAGCAGGGGAAGCTGAGGCAGCAGTGTTGGGGTGGTGCTGGGATAACTGTCCCTGCTGCAGCCCCCAGCCCCAGCCTTCCCTCCTGGCACAGGCATCCTTTCCAGGAAGAGATGCTTTTGCAAGGCACCAGTAGCAGTGGGAGCAGGGTCTTCCTGAGGTGGTGGGTGCCAGGGACTGGGGATGCTCCCATAGGAGTGTCGGGTTTCCAGCTCTGTTGTGTCTTACTGGGCAGGTCAAATGTGTCCCAGCTTTTTGTCTGCCATGGGGCTTTGCTGTAGAGTTGCAGTAGACCCACAGTTGGCTGTCCTGGGGGGGTGCTGGTAAAAGCCCAAGAACTGATGTTTGCTGTGGTCCCCCTTCCCAGACTGACACAGAACTGGCCTGGGACCGTGCTGCTCATGGCCTGGAGGACCCAATGCTGCCAAAGAAGCAAGTCTGCAGCACCCCGAGGGTGGAGCGGAAGGTGGGCCGGCACCGAGCCCGAGAGCAGCCCCTGCCTCAGCGCAGTGATGGGGAGGAAGAAGAGGAGGAGGCAACCTTGAGCCTGGAGCTAGACAGCAGCATGGAGGCTGTGGATTTCTGTGTGAGCAAGGCTGGGGCAGTGCTGGAGGAGCATGAAGACCCCTGCATCATCAACACAGGTGATGTGTCCCTGAGTGAGCTCGTGAAGTCCATGCACCCCTACTGCCTGCCCACCTTCACTGTGTGCCTGGACCCTGACACTGAGCCTGTAGCCAAGGAACTTCTGAGCAGTCCTGTCTTGCTGGAAATTGTGCCTGGCGAGGGAGAGAGTGTGGAGATCCCTGTGGTCCTGCAGCCCTTCACTCCCAGCTCCCATGACCTGGAGCCCCAGCTCCTGGCAGCAGAAGAGAGTACTAGAGAGTCAATCCCAGAAGATCAAGGGGACCTGCCAGGAGCTCCAACCCAGGAAAATGGGGTGGAAGAGGAGGAGGAGGAGAAACTGCCTGGGAAGGAGCCTTCATGCAGTACCCCAGAGGGCACCTCCCCACCGGAGACAGCAGCACGTGGAGCCTCGCATCCCAACAGCAGCTCCTGGCACAGCACAGAGGCCCCAGCAGGTGGAAAACGTGAATGCTCTGAGAAGGGACGGGGCCGTGAGAGAGCAAGGAAGAGTCGGAAAAAGAAAGCAGAGGAGGACCAAAGCAAGCAGGCCAGGCCTGGCAGGGATTGTGTAGCCCACCGGCTCCGTTCCACTGGCTCTGGACAGCCTCTTGTCCAGCCAGCCATCAGCCGGCAGCGGGCAGCGTGTCCCTCTGTTCAGGTCTCAGACTTCCTGGCACAGCAGCTGGAACGAGCCCGGAAGGAGGGGCAGATGGAGCTGCATGCTGAGCGGGCACCGCGACCCCGGGGCAGGCCTCGGAGCACAGCAGGGGCCTTCCTGCCCAAGAAGGTGAAGCAGGAGCTGCAGAAGGAGCCAGCACCAGAAATGGTGAATGTGGCCCTGGAGAAGAACAAGACTCTGGTGCCCCTGGAGAAGACTGCACCAAGCATGGAGGGGCAGCCAGCAGCTGCATGTCCCAGCCTGACATACCAGACTGAGAGCCAGGAAGATGCACAGCCATCTGCTGAACAGAGCAGTGGGGTCTCGGAGGCTGCCTCTCAGCCCCCAGAGCAAGGTGTGGGGCTGGAGCCTGCCCAGAGCCTGCCAGCAGCAGAGCCGAGTGAGGGCCTGCCTAAGGAAGCCAAACCCAAGGCCCTAAGCCTACGGGAGTACCGCATCCGCATGCTGCACCGTCAGCCCAACATGGGTGGCAGCCAGGAAGGCAAGAAGGAAGTGGCCAGCAAGTGGCCCAGTGTCCCTGAGCCTCCGACAGAGCTGGCAGAGATCCCCTGCCTGGTGTCACCCATGCGCTCTGCCACTGAGGCAGATGGTGCTCAGAAGGGACCAGACAAACCCACCAGCCCTGCTGCTGTCCCTCCTCCTGCTGGCAAAGCTCCCACTGCTCTGACTTCAGCCCCAGCACCCACTATGGCTCCACCACCCCCATCAACGCCAATGCCTTTTGTAGCACCCAACGTGCCCCCAGCTGCTGGGGTGGCCCCCACCGGGATGCCGCCAGCCTCTGCTGGTGCTTATGCCCTTTACCCACCAGTGCCTTCCTGGCCCTGCTTCACCCCGCAGCCCATGGGCTGCCATGGTTTGCCCCCACCACCCAGTGCCAGCTCCTCCAGTACTTTTCACGTGGTGCCTGGCCTCCCACCTCCAGCCATGGCCTGGCCCCCTCCACCTGTGCCACCCCCGCCTCTGTTTGGCCCAGGTGGCCCCTATGCCCCAGTTGGGTGGGCACCACCATCCTACTGGCCAGGAATCCCCATGCCACCTCCGGTGCCTTCCCTTGCGTACAGGGACTCCGGAGCAGCAGTGCCAGTCACGACTGCCTTCCCAGCTGGCAGCCACCCTGGCACAGCCCTTCTGCCTGGGCAGCCTCCTGCCACCCCTCTGCTCAGCTGCCCAGAGCCACCAGCCTTCCCTGTCCAGTTGCCCACTACCCCGGCCAGCGACACGGGGGCTGCAGGTGGCCCGGCCAGGCCAGCGACTGGCAGGGTGTCAGACCCCAGGAGGCAGGCACGGCTGGCAGGAGAGAGCTCTCTCCCCAAGGCCCCTCTGACTCCAGCCCCAACCCAGCCCCTGCCAGCCCCCTCAGCTGCCACTGCTCAGCCCAGCAGAGTCCCTCCTGCAGTGCCAGTCCCCCAGGCTGTCCCCACCCAGCCTCTGGAGGAGCCCCAGGCTGCAACTCCCAACCAGGTCCCAAAGGCCCCCCCAGCTGCCATCTGCTGTCCAGCAGAGGTGTCTCCTGCCCCTGTTGTGGAGTCCCCTGACACCCACGCCATGGAGAAGGCTGCAGGGCCAGGCAAGGAGGCAGTGGAGAAAGCCCTGCTGGAGCCCAAGGCAGCTGCTGGGCAGGAGTCGCCTGGCCAAAAATCCACCTCCCAGGCTGTGGCACCACCACCGAAAGCAGGTCGAGAGAGCAGCCTTCCCACCAAGGCACCCACTGTGCAGCCATGGAGGCACCAGCCGCTCCTCAGCCCAGCCCAGCGCAGCGACAGCAGCAAGGACATCGTGCAAGCCTTCATCAGCGAGATCGGTGAGTGGGAGGGCTGCAGGATGCCGGGTTGAGTGTCACCAGCCAGCAAGGCTGAGGTGCTGCTGGCAACCTGGGTAGCAGGACCAGTTTCCTGGCACTTCTGGGGGCGAGGGTGGCAAAGCTATGGCCACAGGCTTGCAGTCTCTTCTCAGTACTCTGCTAGGATGTTGCCTCCAATGGATGGTCTGGGCTAGCTGTCCTGAAACTACTCCCTTCTGGGACTGCAGAGCTGGGTGCTCCTGTCCCTGCTGCGGGAGACACAGAGCTGCTGCAAGCTCTGTCACTGCTTCTCCTCCCCAGTGCTTGCCCCACCATCCAGGGAGGCTGATGCAGGGGGAGAATGGGGCGGGGGTGCATCGTTGTGGTGCTGGGAGAATTCTAGCTGATCTGACTTGCTGTGCTTTCTCCCTGGCCCAGGGATTGAAGCCACTGACCTGTCCAGCCTGCTGGAGCAGTTTGAGAAGTCTGAAGGTGCGGATCTGGCCTGCCATCCCCTGCAGGGCTCCCTCCATGCCATGCTGGCCTCCCTGGGCTGTCCATGCTCCCTGTGGCAGGGTGGTACTGGGAGGGCTGAGATGCTGCTGTCTGTGGGCTCGTGTTACCCTGCCCAGGTGTTTTGTCCCATCTCTGCCTTCATCTCCTTGGCCTCTGGAAACGCCTGGGGGTCCTCAGGGCAACCAAGGGGGTGGTGGAAGTATCTGTGAAGGAAAAGGGATGTGCAGCTCCTATCTTCAGGGAGCGGGGTTTCAGGTGCTGTGAAACCGCTTCCGAGCTGTTCCTGGGGTGCTCTGTGGCCCCCACTTGTTGCCACTCTCACCTACCTGTTCTCTTTTCAGCCAAGAAGGAGGAAACTCCTGTACAGCCCCCTGAGGAAAGGCAGCTAATGGGGAGCTCTGGGTGAGTACCAAGACCTTGGCAGCGGTGCCCAGCGTGGAGCCCAGCAGAGCAAGGGCACAGGGCAGCTTTCAGTCCTGGCAGGGTTTGAAATGTGCTGGGGCTGTGTCTGTTGGCCCAGGAGGGGCTGAGTTTGTCACTGGACTGTGACAGAGCTGGCATTGAGGGGGGAAAAACTGGGATGGGCATGATTGGGCTGTGCAAGTTTTATCCTTGCAGCTCTCTTGGATCTTCTGTCCTCGTGAACTGGCCAGTGGGGCAGATTGAGTGGGTGCCCCAGGTGTGGGGAGAGGGGCTGGGCTTTGCCTGCTGTGTTTGACAAGGCTCCTTTCCCATTCTCAGGCCTGAGACCCAGCAAGATGCACCAACCCAGCAGGACAGGAAGCCCCTGGATGGCCTGCAGGCCTCTGAGCTGGCCAATGTGGCAGGTAATGAATACTTAGGGCGAGGCAGGGGAGTCTGCCAGGTCCTGGCAGGGCTGTTATGTGTCTAGGGGGCACCCTGGGGAGTGAGGGGGGCCAGAACATGAGGGAGCCCCAGCTGGGTGGGTTGCAGCAAAGGGCTGCTCTTGTAAGCATTCTGGTGTTCTCTCAGGCCTCACGCCCCCAGCGACACCTCCCCACCAGCTCTGGAAGCCTTTGCCTGCTGTTTCACTGCTGGCCAAGACCAAGTCACCTGGGTCCATGCCCCAGGAAGGGACCCAGAAGACAACCAAGCTGATGAAAGCCAAGCCACTGCCCTCAAACAAGATCCAGGTGAAGAGCATGGTACCAGCCCCTGCTGGCACAGCCCCCAGCCACGTCTGCTCGGGAGACCATGACTACTGCATCCTGGGTACACCACAGCCTGAGAGCAGCAGTATCCCTGGCACGCAGCCTCCTGCCAAGGGTGGCTCCCGCTGGAATGTCAAACACCACCGAGACATCACTATCAAACCCATCTCCTCCTTAACCAAACGGACGCTGAACCAACCTGAGCCCATCCCACCAGCCCCTAACACCACCATGGGGCACAGCCAGGAGCCCGTGGGGATGGCCTGCCTAGCTCCCCTGGATTATCGGACTACCATCCCCAACAAGGCCACCACTGGGTGTAGCAGTCCCCCCACCTCAGTGCTCCTGTCTCCAGCTGCATCCCCCTGCCGGGATCAGGAGGTGCGGACTCCCAGTGCCCAGCCCAGCCATGCTGCTGCCAAGAGGTCCCTGCGCTGCTACCGGAGACCCCAGGACTCACCCAGCCCCTCCACTGACAGCTGGAGGGTTGGCCGGAGCCGCGCCAGCCGTTCTTTCAGCTCCAGTTCGGATGGAGCTAGCGAGTCCTCGTCTTCGTCTTCATCCTCGTCCTCCCGATCCCGGTCACGGTCGCTCTCTCCACCCCCCAAGCGGTGGCGAAGGTAAGCAGTGGATTGTTGCTTGCTCTTGGGGCAGTTGTCCAGTGGGTGGTCAGGTGCACAGACACATCTTTATGGTTCTACTAGATGGCTGGATTTGTTCTTTTTGTCCTTGTGGCCCTTCTGAAGAGATGCTTGACTCACAGAGGCTGGGGGAGCTGCAGCAACACCCTGCCCAGCCATGTCTGGCTGAAGCCCACATCTGGGCTGGTGTGCCTGCAAAGCCACGACTGAGCCAGGCTTCCATACTCCTTCTGGAACACCCTGTCTGTGCTACAAGTCCTTGGCTGCATCTTTGCTTTTGGATGCTTTTTCTGGGGTATTATGGCAGGTGTTCATATTTGTGCTGTGGGGCTGCTGCAGCCCTTGGTGCTCAAATGAGAGGAGCCACAGTGGAGTTCTTGAGGGAGCTGCTGGAGGCAAGCAGGGAAAAACCTGTCTGCTTTGGCAGCCTTGGAGGCTCCCTGTTCTCCTTATGGAGGTGGCTGTGTAGGAAAGTGGGACACCTTGGTCTCTGTGGGATGCATTTCTTTCAGAGTCCTTGTGCATCTGAGTGATGTGCAACCTGTCCCAGCTGGGCTGGGAGGCACTGGAGCTGGTGAAGGGTTTCTCTTTCTGTCATTCTCCTGGTGTTCAGCCAGTTCTGGTGATGTCCCTGGGCATGAGGGGCCTGTCCAACCAGGACTCCTCCATAGATGGCCAGTAAATGCAGAGGCTGGAGCTGGAAAGAGCAGGTATATAAATGCCATGTTCCATGGATGTGCAGCTTTGGGACTGTCAAGCAACGTGTCTGGCAAATCAGCTGGTCTTGTGCTGGATAATGTCCCCATGTACTGTGCCATCCTGACTTGCAGTCCTCCAGGAGAATACGTAGCAGAGCCAGGCAGCATGCCCTGCCAGGCCGGGGTTTGCCCATGGCAGGGACCACCTATGGCCAGCATGTCTGGAGAGGGACTGGGCTTCTGGCTGGAGGCAGCACAGCTTAATCCCAGAGGTGTTCCGGTCCTGCTGTCCTTAAGCTTTCCCTGGCCCTGCTGGAGAAGCTCTTGCAGTCTCCGTTCACACAGCTGTTGAGCACGACATGGATGTGATGGCTCCATTGTTGTCCTGTGCATCGTGTGGGGCTCAGCACAGAAGTCCTGGCCCTTCCTGGGCCCTCCCAGGCACAGCCCTGTGCTTCACAGTTCCCCCATGACTATTTCTTGCTCTTTAGAAGCTGTGCCTCCTGTGAGCCTGCTCTCTTTTCTCTGTGGCATTGGGAGCCAAGTGGAGCAACATTTCTGTAGTGTTGTTACTGCCCTGGCAATCTTGGGCAGATGCTTTCCCATCCTGGGGATGGGTCCTGTCTGAGTGGGATGCTGGATACCATGGGGATGATGGAGGTCTTTTTCTCCTTTGGAGCCTCATGATGCTGGACAAAGGGAGGGCTCAGCTGTATCTCTCCTTCCCCCAGGTACCGCTCAAGATGTTCCCACAGCTCCTCCTCTCGCTCCAGCTGTGGGTCATGTGGCAGGTCCCGGGACAGGTCCTCATCCTCATCATCAACATCCTCCTACTCGTCCAGGTCCACGTCTCGCAGCCAGTCCCGCTCCCCCTCACCCCACAGGAGGAGTAACAGGTGGAGAAGGTGAGTGTGGCCACCCTGCAGGGGGTGTGAGCTCTCCTCAACCCATCTCCCAGCCTCCTGTGGAGGAGGGATGGACCCATTCCTTCAAGATATTCCTTGTGTTTGGAATCAATCTTCTGAGACCCCCATGATTCTGTAGCTCATGTGCCTGGTTTCTGCCCTGACAGATACAGTTATGATGCACAGGACCACTACCAAAGGCAGAGGATCCTCCAGAAGGAACGTGCAATAGTGAGTGATGGAGGGCTGGCAATCTAGGGCTGGAAATTTGGGGGTCCACAGCCCCTTTGTCACTTGAGAAAGCCATGGGGGCGTAGCCTTGCCAGGAGCATTGCTGGGAGGCCCTGGCTGGGGCACAGTGTGGTGGGTGGCCATGCAGGGGGGTGCTATGTCCGAGAGGTCCTGCTCATGGCTAGGGCATCCCTGCCTGCAGGAGGAGCGGCGAGTTGTGTTCATCGGCAAGATCCCCAGCAGAATGACACGGTCGGAGCTGCGGCACCGCTTCTCTGTGTTTGGGGACATTGAGGAGTGTACCCTGCATTTCCGCTCCGAGGGGTAAGCGCAGTGGGGAGATGGGTCAGTCCATTCCCAGGGATGACTCCTTTGCCCTTTTCCCATTACTCAAGGGGATGGTGCAGACCAAGGGGGGTCAAACGTAACTGTTGCTGCTGATCTCCTCCGGTGTCAGGGATAACTATGGCTTTGTCACCTACCGCTATGCTGAGGAAGCCTTTGCTGCCATCGAGAGTGGACACAAGCTGCGGCGCCCAGATGAGCAGCCCTTCGACCTGTGCTTTGGTGGCCGCAGGCAGTTCTGCAGGAGAAACTATGCTGACTTGGGTGAGTTGCACAGTCTCCAAAGTTGGGGGATTGGCACCCTGGGTCCTTCTCTCCTTTCCAGAGGAGTAGGAGTCCCCATCCTTGGGGTCAGTCAGGGTTGACAGCAGAGCCACATCCAGGAACGGTCCTGCCCTGAAGGGAGGTTGAATGGGGGCTCCCTGTCTCTCCAGCACTGTGTTGGAGGCTGGCCCAACTCTGGGTCTAGAGGCTGGCATGTGAAATAAGATAAGAAGTTTGCTGTGGGAATGGCCAGAACTGTGCCAGTGTTTCCATGGGCTCAACACAGCCTCTCCCCATCTCTTCCAGATTCAAACCGGGAGGATTTCGACCCAGCTCCTGTCAAGAGCAAGTTTGACTCCCTGGACTTCGACACTCTGCTGCGGCAGGCACAGCGCAGCCTGCGGAGGTAGCGACAGGCAAGGCGGAGCACCCGCCCCCACTTTTATACTCAAATACAAAAGGCAAAAAAAGTATGGAGAGAGAGATGAGGTTTTTAATAAAAAGAAAAAGGAAAAAAAGAAATTTGTTTTATAACCAATATTTAAGGAGGACGGGTCGTTGGCCTTCATCTGGAGCGGTCCAGGCAAGTGGCAGCCCTGGGCTTGCCCCAGACATATAATAAATGCGGATGCCCAAACAGCAGCACTGCCTTGTCTCCTCCTTTGTGTGGGCTATTCCCAGGTGTGGGTTCAGGCTGTCCCCCTCTCAGGACTCCAGGGACTCTGCAGTGATATGGCCCTATGAAATACTGCACAGGTTGTGGACTGGGCACAAGAGGGGGGCAGGATTGAGGTCACCAAGTGTATCACTGTCACTGTGGCAGCCCACAATGGCCTGGCACGGGGTGAATGCCTCTCTGAGGACCTCTCTGACCGTCTCTTGGGCTCTTTTGGCTGCAGGGCTTGGCACCCCGAGGCTCCCAGCCGTTTTGGGGGTCACCTGCACCTCCCGCGATGGCCACGGGGGGGCAGTGCACGATCCTCCACCGCTGCTCCCGTCAGTGGGCTGGGAACAGACTGTAGCCCTTGGCCAGAACTC
This sequence comes from Corvus cornix cornix, assembly GCF_000738735.6. Lineage (NCBI taxonomy): Eukaryota > Metazoa > Chordata > Aves > Passeriformes > Corvidae > Corvus > Corvus cornix. Next base: position 13,798,504 of record NC_046336.1, read on the forward strand.
GGGCAGGGCTCCACTTGCTCCGAGCCAACTGCCCTGTCTGCCTGTCCCTTTCGAGCCTGCTCCTTGGCTTTGCTCTGGCTTGCCAGAAGGAGAGGAGTGACATCTCATCTCTGGATTTCCCCTGAGGGAGAGGTGTTTGTGTGACTGTAGAGAGGTTACAGCTGTGTGCAGTGTGATGGTGCTTGGCAGTAAACGATGGACAGTGGCAGGGAGGGATGGATGATGCCTTTCTAGGCCCCCTCAGTGCATTGCAGCTCATGGAGGAGAAGAGCGATCACAGGCAGCCTCCAAGGGAGTATGCTTGGGACTGCTGCCAAGCATCTTTCCTGCACCCTGCTCTTGTGCTGGCAGTCAGAGAAAAGCCCTGCCTTTGGACTGCTTCTCGGCTGGGACAAGCTTGGGAGTCCCTTGCAGGTGGAGCTGGTCTCTTGCAGGTGGCAGTGCTAACTGGGAACCCCAAGCTGGCACCAAGTGCCCTGGCTTCAGGACTGGGACAGGGTGCAGTGGTGCCCATTTGAGCCCCCTCTTGACACACCCTGAGTTAGGGAAGCTTGCAGCTGCCTAACTGGGCAGTGCAGAGCTGGGAGGGTGTGGAGAGAAGCGATGGGCAGGGGATGGACCCCCATGCCACTCCCATGGTTCCTCATGGTGTTTGGGGTGGGAGGGGGGTGGTCAAAGTCCCTTCAGATCCCTTCCTTGATGAAGGCAGCACCTACTCCAATAGTGTGAGAGCAGGGAGGGGAATAGGGGCAATAAACCTGGGGGGGGTTCAGCCAGGCTGATGCTGATGTTGCCATTTGGATCATGTTCAAGGCTCTGAGCCCTTTGTGGCTGTGCCTGGGTGCTTTGCAGCAATCTTATGGTCTGGCACTGTGGCTGGAGCCCATCTCTTCCCTCATTGCTCCCCTAGATGGAGAGAGGTGCTCCTGCTCCTGCCTGCAGTGAGGCTGCCTGCAGGTGGGCCCTGAATGAGCTTCCACCCTGTTGTCTCCTGCCTGGCCTTGGAATTTGCACAAGGGAGAGTCCAAGGAGGCAGCTGCAGGCAAGGGTGTGAGCAGGATAGGGGGAGGCAGGCAGGGGGCTGTTAATCAGTAATGCAGTTCTTCCAGGGACATCGAAGGAGGGGGTGACAGCCAGAGCCCAGTGGGGTCTTGTGGGGAGGATGCGCGTCCCTTTCTGTGAGTTCATGCAAAGCCCTGTGGCTGCAGCACACCTGCAGCCCCTTTCCTGCCCAGAACTGCTGGATCGATGGTGGTGCTGACCAGCATCTCCCTGGTCTCAGAGCTGCCACAGCAGTACTGAGGTCATGTGGATCCAAGCAAGTGTTACAAGGAGAATGTCTGTTAAACCAGCTGCGAAAATACTCTCAAGCTGTTGGGTGATTCAGGCCTGAGGAAGGGTTTGCGTGCCTTAGAGCTGGGGTGGTTTCTACAAACACTTTAGGTGATCTGAAAGTTTCTTTACAGCCTTTCCTCGAAACTGTGGTGCAGCTGAAGAGGCAGGCAGGAGTGGGGAGTGTTACAGGCAAGGTGGAGCTGGCCATGGGATGTCTGCTGTCAGCAACCCCAGGAACCTCACGGCATATGCTATTCCATGCACCTTAGGTGTGTGCATTTGGCCAGCCCAGTGAGCATGGCATCACCCCAAATATGTGTGCTGCTGATTGTTGTGTGAACAAGGCTGTGTCCTTGTGTTCCTACAGCTGGGCTGCACATGGTCCCCTCTCCTCCCACTGCTCCTGCGGGTGAGGAAAGGCAGGGGGTGTGAAAGCGTTTGTGTTGCCAAAAGAATTAACACCCTGCTGTTGTGCCCTATAAATCTTCTGAGTGTTAGAGGTTGGCTTTATCCCCCTGTGTTATAGTTTAATGGTTTCCGTTAGCAATAACCTGTCCCTGTGTTCTTGGTTATTGATTTAAGGTTTGTTGTCAAGGGTGTGAGAGTTGCAGAAAGGCGTTTTCCTGCCACCCAGTCAGTGGCAAAGGCACTGTTGCAAAGAGGAGGCAGGAGTGTGGAAAGCAGTGCAGAGCTGGCTCTCTGGAAGCGTGGCTGCTGGCGGGAGCTGTCTGGAGAGAATTGGGGACAGTGGCAAGGAGCAGCATTTGGAGCACATGGCTCACCCTGTCAGGCAAGCCAGAGGTGAGGAGCAAAACTGAGGCTTTGTAGGAACCCCAGTTCTCTTGGAAACAAATTCGCTTCACCATAGGACAGCCGACCTTCCTCCCTCAAGTAGCAGCATCCTGTGCTGCCTGTGTGAGTGGCTCTGCCCCTAGGTCCAGCAGCCCATGGCTGGGAAACACACAGAGGGTGTTTTCCAAGAGGTCACTAAGCAGAGCTGGGGTTTTCACTCTGTTTCTCTTCAAGGCACTCTCAGCCTTTCCCCTTCTGTTCCTGCTACAGACTCCAATCTCCAGCAGTTGTCCCTTCCTGCACCAGGCCCTGCTATCTACAGTCTTCTTCTGGAACAAATATCTAACGGATTGATGCTGATTTCATACCTTCCTTCTCCCTTTCCCTTTTCATTCTCTCGTGCATTAGTATGTTCTGAACATGATCTCCAAGCTAGAAAGCAGCTAGAAGGGCATCCAGATTGGTCTTTCATAGTGGGTAAAACCTGCAAGATGAGGGGCTTGTGCTCTGTGCATAAACTGGTTTGGACCCCATATGCAGAAGGCAGTGGGGCAGGAGGAGAGTCTGACAGCAGCACTCCTTGCACACCTCTGCCTGGGGCTGAAGGCTGCACAGCCCTTGTGCTCGTTGCTTTGCAGAGCTCAACATTTCCTCGGCAACAGCAGAGTCCCTTATCCTCAGGAAAGGTTATTCTGGGACTACGAGCTGGGTGCTGCCAGGTGCGGAGCACCCACATTGCTGTGAGGTGGGTGTGCTTTCCCACGCTTAGGATATTCACACTTAAGATGTTCAGCATACTCATCCTGAAAGCTGACAGGGACCCCAGTGGGCAGAGGTGCCAGGCAGGAACCTGGTTATGGTCCTTGCTGTTGACACCCATTCCAGTCTCTGGGACCACCAGTCCTTGAGATTCAGACTTATTCAACACACCCAAGGGCTCAGAGCTCCTGACCCAAAGCAGAGGTTGCTGCTGTGGCATATCTGTGCCTCCCCAATTTGGGCTCTCTCCACCAGGAGCCTCACAGGGGTACCCAGCTCCAGGGTGCCTGCTGAGAGTGACCATGGCAGTCTGGTGCTGGGATTGCTGCAGGCAGGCTCAGAGGAGCCCCAGAGAGCTGGGAGAGGTGCTCATGCCACTTTGGCATGCAGCATCTGCAGGTTTGGGGCTCCCTCACTCTCACCACACCTACTCCGCTCTCTTACACACCCCTCATCCCAAATCCCTGCCTGCCTGCAAGTAAGCCCTGGAGGCCAGCCAGTGGTTGTGTGTCCTTTAAATCTGTGTTTGTACAGCTGAGAGCCAGGGTTAATGCCCCTGTTCCCTCTTAGAGCCGCTGCTGCAGTTACTGTGTTTGTGTTCGCACTGGGGCAGTCCTCCAGCATCACCCTGTAGTCCAGCGTCTGCAGCTGGGAGTAAGCATGCAGTGAATATCCTGTTGGTGCCTCTAGTCTGGACACCTGCTCCACTCACCCCACAAAACAGGTGCTGCAAGTGCTTTCAGACTCCTCTTAGAAAAAACCTGCAGCTGTAACATGCTACAGGAAGCAGGCAGGGAGATTAAGGAACCATTGGTCTGCAGCTTGGCAATGGCAGAGAATTCATGAAAAAAAATTACATAGGATCTAGAAAATAGATGTGAACTTGGGGAAGTAAAAACCCAAAGCAAAGAAAAACAAAACAAAAAGGCCTCAATCAAAACCACACAAAAACTGCAACCACAATTTTTCTGTCAATCCAGGAAAATTCCCTCCTGACCCTAATCTGGCAAGAGCGTTAAGCCCCATGTGTGAGCAGACCTCTGGGACTGTAATGCTAGGAGCACCAATGCATGAGACCTAGAGCTTGCCTTTAGTTTCCCAAAGGAAGGAAAAACTCGGTACCTTTAGAAGCAAATTAAGAGGGAAATTGGTTATTCTTCATCATCACAATGACCAGCAGAAACCTGGAAGCCTGGGGTAGAGCAACACCTCCTCCAAAGAACCTTAGCACTGCTAACTCCAGGATCTGTATCCCAGGCTGAGCTGCCCATTTCCAGGGCTCCTTCACTTACGAATGAATGGAGGGAATTCTATCAAACTGAGTGTTAAATTGATCCAGGTTTTTCTGCCTCATTACCTTTCTTGGAAGGCTGGTCCAGAACATCAGTCCTGACAGGGGTATAAACTCTCTAATTCACCATCTAAACTTGTTAAATATTTTTTGCCATTATTGTACATTTTACATATTTTCTTAGCATTTTTTATTTACAATTTTCTTTCAGGGGTTCTTCAGAAATACATCTGTCCCTTTTCAGCACCTGTCTGGCCAGAACAAACCAAACTCTTTTAGTAGATTCTTAGTCACCTTGTGCTTGTTTGTCTCAGCATCCAAATAGTTTTTCTCTGTGCAGTGGAAATTTATCCTTCCTGGATGTAGAACTGCAAGTATATTCTGGAGGAAGTCTCACAATGCCTTGCGCAATGGCAATAATGTTTCTGTCTCTGCTAAAAATAACTTGTCTGATGCATCCTAGCATAGTGCCATTCCTTTTTCACAGAAGCATCACGCTGCTGCTTCATATTCATCCTTCAGTGCAGTAAGGTCTTTTTATTCCTTTGTAGCCTTCATTTCATCAGTTTATAGCAAATGTCCTTGCTGCTAGTCCCCAAGTGTTTAATCTGCCCTTTCTGCCATTAAATTTCACCTTACTTCCCTCATCCCTTGACAAGGTCAAGGTCCCCTTCTTCCCCTATGAGGAACTACTACTCTCAGCAATTGCAGTACCTCCCAACCCTCTGCTGCCTCTGCATTTTGGGAGCTTGCACTTGGCTCTTCTGAAATTACCAATGGATTTACTAGCCTGAATTTATTCTCAGAATATGTGGTTAATATCTGTCCTGCAGCCTGGTCATGCTTGTGTCTAATGCAGCCTGGACAGTTTCTCTTGTATCTCCTCTCCAACCTTGGGATTGATCTTCACCTTTAGCAGCAGTTTCTCCTGGTTTGTAGCGCATCATCCTTAACTCTGAACTGAGTGCTTTAGTCTAAGAAACTGGCAGCCTCATCTAAAGGATTATTTCTATTGTGCTGTTCCTGTTTCCTTAGGCATCTCCTCACTCTCCGTGTTCCCCTCATCACCTTTACTGTAACAGAGTTAAACTCACTTTTGAGGTTTGATTGCAGCTGGTTCATTTCTCCTCTCCCCTCACCTCTCTCCTTGCAGCTCTGCATTTGGTGTCTGCTCCTCCCGGCAGGTCTGTTCCCTGACTGATGGAGCGGGCTCACCATTCACGGAAGCCAGGTCTGAAATGATGTTGTGTTTTACGTTACACTGAATCGATACAGAAATCTGCTTTCTGTCTTGTCATAGGATATCTGAGCACTGCTATTCTGGCACTGTTTACTGCCTGGCATTTACTGTGAAATTAAAGACTCCTATAATTGCACAATTCCTACTCTTTATTCGTCTTGTAGCCTTGAAGACAGCACAGTTTATTCTCAAGGCTACATCTGGTGTGTGTGTAGCCAGCCCCTGAGAATACCTGTGCAGGGTCCTTTCTACCACCCTTTCACACACCTCCTCAGGACGTATCTTATCCATGTCATTCCCTTTTATGTCCTTACAATGACCTGATTTGCTAGCAGTGCTTCACGACTTCCTGCTCTCCTCCTACCGACCAGATGCTGCCAGCCAGCCTCCACTCCTGCTTATCTCTGCGGCTTTGTTCCAGGTGGCACACTCTGCCTGCGCCAAGTGTTCCAACACATGCTGGGATGCACTATCCTCTGGCTCAGCACCTTTCTAGTATGCCAACAGTCTGGCTTGCCTGATGTGGCCACAGCAAATGGCAAAACTTGGGGAGAAGCCTACAAAATCAGTAGCACAGGCTGTCACAAAATCTGAGAAGGAGAAAAAACTTGTACTGGGAAAGGATGAGGGAGATAAAGGACATGGTGCTTCCAGTTTAACCTCAAAAGATTCTGGTTAGGTGACGACAGAACCTTAGGAGATAATGCTGGTAGGACAAATGGATTTAACACCTCTCAGCTTAATCCAAGGGAGACCCACCAGTCCATGTGAAAATGCTAAACAAGGTAAATTGAGTGTTACTGGAAAGCTTAGTCGATGGGTGAGTTACAAGGTTGTGAAATCGTGTATGGTATCAATATAGCATACAAGCTCTGTTCCCAGGTGAACTGGTGAGTATTAGAAACTGCATCTTCAAATAGCATATTTTTAGAGGCAGGAAATATGTAGAGAAGTAGCAGAAAATACACTTTCTCAGTTACCAAGAGACAGTTGGAGCTTGTCCCTAAGTAAAGCTCTCTCCTTCAAGTACCTGGGGGTAAAATGATTCCTGAATCCCACTTATTAACTAGAGCAATGCTGCATAAGCTCAGGAAACAGGACTTTACCAGCTCTAGCCATGCAATCCAGAGCATACATGCTTGATAGAATCATTCAAATAGCCTGGAGCACGACCATCAAAGGACTTGTGAAGTGCACAAAGAACATTGATGGTGCGGTGTAATGAAGATGTGGAAACTGGGCAATGTCTGTGTATCAGAACTTCCAAGACCTGAGATTGCACTTAGCATGTAAGCAAAGCACTTAAATTGTTATAAAAATGCACATTAAGTGAATAAGAGATGATCATAATGTTTGGGGAAACACCTGGTATAAGGAATGAGGAACTACTTCAGGCTAAATTTGGCTTTGAAGGCTGGCTAAGGGACAGTTAGACCTCACTGTGATCCATTTTCACCAGTGGACAAGAATGAGTTCTACTTACAGTCTCACGTGAGTGAAGAGACCTGCAGGATGTATCTGCTCATGAATTGTAGCTGGCACTGGAGGAAAATGAATAAATCAGACTTCTCCGGATGCTGGTGGAGGCAGACTTCAGAGAAGGCAATGCTATTAATGGCCCAGATAAAAGGAATAGGTCAGAGCAGGACAGGATCTCTGGAGTGCCAGTAGCAACCAGGGAAAGAGGGGACAACAGCCAACACCATTTACTGCTATGGACAGCTGTTCTCTTAATCCCCATCTCTATCAACATCTCTAAACATCTCCATGTGATAGCAAGGTTGGTGAACCAGTAACCCCTCCCAGATCCACAAGCTGGGCTCAGTTTTGTCTTTGTTTTCTCTCTCTCCTGGTGCTTTGACTAGTGCTTAATTCCTCAGACCTCAGTGCTTCCCATTTGACTATTCACTTCAGAGCTATCTATTAATGAAATGTGTGTAAGTTAACAGGGACTGAAACCTGGTCTGGGACCCTCAGCCACCACCTTATTATTTCAGCAATATTTCTCTCAGCATGCTTGAAGACACATGTTGGAGTGAGGCAGTTACAAGGCTGGACCCAAACTTCAGTAAAAATTTTATATATACCCATTGCTTTTAAACCACAGCTAAAAAATGTTTGGATGTGCACAACTGAGTTTGGTGATAGTAGCCTCTAGTCAAGGTCATTTTTCTGCACTGTTCGTCCCTTAAAGCTCTCTGTTGGGCCCCTGAGTCCCTGTAGGCTTCCCCCTACTGTGTAAAACATGTCTTTATTAGTAATCTTCATGTTTTTAGAAAGCTGTTCTTTGAAAATTAATTTGGCTGCCTTAAATGTGTTGGGTTGTGGGGTTTCATTATTTTTTTATTTAACTTGGCAGAATTTGGGATTTTCTGTATTTCTTCTTTGGCCATGCTTATTCTTTTTGAAGTTTCTTTTCTCTTTTTTCCCTTCTAAATGTCATCTTTTTTCTACTGATTAACTGTGCCAGACTTGGGATTATTTATTATTTTAGGTTGTTGTTAGGATACTTCGAGTGATGCCATATTTAAAGCTTTAAATGAAGGGTCTCAATGTCATTGCAAACATTTGTCCTTTCATCGGCTTCTTTAAAATCCTCTTTAATTACTCTGCTGACTTCTACACTTATTCCCTTTGGAAGGAGAATATCCCCATTTCCCTTTTAAATTACATTGCACTGCAGTGTACTTTTCTGTTGCTTTTTCCTCTCCTGCCATAATATTGGATTTGAGCACATTGTGTTCCTAAAGACAAGGTGACTCTTCATTATTACATTTCAAACTCCCTCCTATGTACTGCTTGTGACTAAATCAAGAGTTCATTCTCTACTTGGCTCCTCTGAGTGGTCATTCTAAGAAATATCCATTTATGAGGGCTAAAAATGCAGTCTTTGCATCATTCTTTGACATGGTGTCTACCCAGTCCGTATGGGCGTAATTAATGTCTCCCATTATCTTTAAGTTTTCTCCCCTGACAACCTCTTAAAGTCCTCCAGTTGCTTTTCATTCCACTATCCTAATCAGGTGGTCAATAGTGTATGCTCAGTATCACTTAGGCACGTGTCAACGCATAATTGCTCTCTAGTAGTTTAAACAATATCCCAGGTGTGCTTTTTTCCCCCCTCCTTCCCCCCCCCTTTTCCTCTTTCTTTTATTTTCTTTCTGGAATCTGGACAAATACTCTGCTACTGGCCTGAATAATTTTCTGCGGCTTCACATCTTGAGTTGCTACTCTGGCAATCATTTTCCTCCTGAAATGAGACAAGACCTTACATTGGCTTGGGTGGTTTTCTTTGTTTTGTTTCTTTTGTTGTTGTTGCTTTTTTAAAATAAAATTCACGTGTTTGATGTCTAGCTCTGGGCTTTGCTCCATGAAAATGTCTTCTTTCACCAGCTGTTTCTTCAGTTTGTTGAATATACATTTGTTACTTGAAAGAAAACTTTTAACACCTAGGGGAAGGGCAGAGATATTTTCTATCTGCATGCAGTCCCCCACCTCTTCTGTAATGCAAGAAGCACTTTATGGTCATTGCTTGTAAAGATCAACCTACTGTGTATGAAGACATTCAGCTTTTTTATACCCATACTGTTCTTCCCAGGGTGATGGGTATGGTGATCATATTTCCTCAATCTCCATTCAGAAACTGCAGTGCATTTTCCACTTTTCACTTCTTGATTATGAGAGCCAGCTTAAGCACAACATAGCACATTGCATCAAGTAAGTCAGTAGTTTCATATCTGAAAGGCTTTAAAGTTCTTGATTAGTCACTTGTCACTGAGCCTCCAGCACCTCCCTCATGCCTTCACGGTGACCACAAACATGTTTAACATTGAGCAGACTTTTGAGTGCGGCTGTGGGTGCAGGACATGAACATCTGAAGCCATTTTGAGTGCTGCCTTCATTCTTGTAGTGTATATGTATAGAGGTTTTATGACGAGCAACTTAAAATTTTCAAACTTTTTGCACCCTTCATTTTGGGGACACTGTACCTCTCAGGTTGCTGGTGTGGAAAGCTTGTAAGGTGCAACTGCTTGTTCTACTTGCTTGTCTCTTAGGATGCACCAAGCCTCCCTCTGAGTTACCTGCATGCTTAGTTGAATTAATGTTTTGTTGTTTCCTGTTTCTACAGCATTTATAGTTTTGGCCAAGCTCCTTAATGAGCTGACACACACAGAAATGCCATAGTCTGCTAATCACTCTGCTAAGAGCTTTGGAACTATACTGCAATTTGCCACCATTCTTAAAAATTTCATAGAATCAAACCAAAGTTGATTAAGTTCCTATGAATTTCCTGACAGTCAGTAGTGGCACAGACAAAAAATAGCTGATCCTGTTCCCTTAAGTGAGGGAAAAGCAGCACCCAGCAGTTATCTGTTCCTTTGGCAGCAAAATGGCTCATCCATCATGCACATATATGACCAATGGTGCTGCTTCACATGGATGTCTCACGCTTCGTGTGTGCCAGGGACAGTGGCACTGGAGCAATGCATGCAGAGCATTAAAACTGTCTCAAGTCATGCTGCACTCTTAAGTCAAACGTTGCAGACAACTTGGCTGTCACAGCTCTACCCTGGTTTCAGGTGAATGTTTCCTTGTCCCCTAGAAACAGTTAGAAGCTGACCTAGTGTTCACCTTGCTGCATCACCCTTCCTTTTATTACAAAGGTGATCTTTTTTAGTCCATTTATTCAACCGTCCAGCTTTCCTGTTCCTTTAATGGGGATAAACTCCCTGCTGTAAACCCCAGATTACTCCCATTCACCTTACAAATCTATTGCTTTCTATTTATATTAATATTACAATTTCTGACAATACATTGTCTCTCGTGCACTGAAATCCATCCTAAACGTAATGAATATCTCTCTGCTCTCAGGCTGATAGTCTGTCCATCTCTAGTGAAGCTGCTATTGCATGTGACAGTGAATCCCTTTGAAAAAGGGATCAAATTGCATCCCTCTTCATCCATCCTGCACACACTCCATAGTGCTTCTCAGGCTCCTGCCCAGCAGTATAAATCACAGTGTTGCCCTAACTGCTATCTGTGGATGATTGTATGTGTCACTCCATGCCATTGTCAATGGCCTCTTGTCTGCCAGTCTCATCTCTTGCAGGATGTACAGTTGTGCTCATTGTGTCAAAACATGGCCCACAAACTTTGCTTGGATGGAGTGACTTTTGGTGCTCAGCAAATACTGAATATGTTGTTAAATGTTGTCCTCCCGCTGACTTGGGTAGACTTTCCAAAGTGCAGTGTTCCTTTTGCTGGACACTCTCCTTTGCCTGTGATCAGTCATGGCCTCCTCCATGATGTCACTTTCTGCCTTGTTAGGTTTTATTTCAGTGTAGGCTCACATACATTTGTGTGAGCTCCTCCTTGCAATGGGCATGACACAAACATTTGGACTTGGCTTGCATTACTTGAACTGTGAATCCAGTTTGCCACAGGGAATAATCCAATCCTGGCGAGAAAACTAAAGAGTTAGCACCTCTCTCTCTCTCATTGCCATAAATCATTTAACAAAGGCAATATATTGGAATTATGCCACATTCCTCAGAAGAAGGTATGTTCCTCCTTAACTTTCAGTGAGGTCTCATTTGTTGCTCTACTTGATGGGACGTAGTCTGTGTTCACTTCTGCTTGGCTGGGGCTTCTCAGAGGATTGGGTCACTCTTCATTCAAAAGCTCACAGAGTCTGGATAGAAGCTGAGTTGGTGTGACACGATAAATATACTTTGCTTATGATGGGCAGAGGGTTACAAAATTGAATTTGTGCCTTGTTCTCACTTCTCTTTGTTCATACTTGTGCTTTGGTGCTTCCTTCCTGAGACTGTGGTACCTCTCATTTCCACTGGACAGGTATCTTTCTCACCTTTCTGTGCTTCCCACGCTATCTCTCCACAGCAGGAGCTCTGCCTAATCTGGGCCCTCTCCAGTACATGAGGTGTTACCCTAGGGAGAAATCCCAACTTCTTGGTCTGGTGCCCACAACAAGGGCTGACTGAAGCAAAGGAAGCTACAACACATCCACGGATTCTTTTGTACCCTGTCTCTGAGAGATCCATCACTGACCTGTAGGTTTGCGAGCACTTGGCAGGGTGCTGCTGCCTGGAGCAGATGCACAGAAAAGGTTTTGCTGAAATAGCCCAGTTAAGAAAGAGGATAGTCCAAGGCTGCTTGTGCAAGTCTCACTTTACTGCAGTTGGCCCATTTCATTCAGACATCTGCTGTGCTGATGGAGGAGGTGCCATGTTCAGAACGGGGTTGCCTTGAACACCAGCCACACAGGAACCAGTCTGTGGCAAATCAGCAATTTACAGTCTATCCCCTTCTCCCATTCCTGTGTATTCCTTCTGCAGGACCACAGAATCAGGCAATTAATGGGCAAGAGGGTAAATCATGCTTCTGCTGAGTCCCATAAAAGTCATGTGATTATATAGGGCCATTTTTAACTCTCACTACTTCCCTGCCTCTGGCATTTCTGCAGCTGTAATAATACTGGGTGTGGTGCGAGACTGTGTGAGAAGACAGGTTTCTGCTCAAACATCTTTTTGAGTATTTTCTGTTCTTATGGCAAAACGGATGTTGGAGAGACTTGCTGTAGGATCTGCCTTGAAAGTCTTACCTCTGAGATGCCAGGCCCTGCTCGGTGTTAAGTGAAATTGTCTGCAGCTCATTAACATCAAAGCATTTTCTCCACTGGTCTGGGCGGCTCAGTAGTAACCAGCAGATGGACCAGAGAACAGCTACACTCTCCACTAAGCTCTGCCTGCATACAATTAACATCAAAGGGGAGCCACTGTGAAACGGGGAAAACAGTGCTCCAACTGCAGCAAGTCTCATGGCTCGTGGGAAATGGGGGAGTGCCAAAGCTGTGTCCCAGCTAGAGAGCTTGTGCTGAGATGTTTGCAGGAGCAAGTACAGGAGTGGCTGCTGGGGCATGCTGATGGTCCTGGCCAGGAAAATGGTGGATTCACTTTGGTTTGAACAAACCTCCCTGACGGCGTTGGTGGCAGCATGGTGCAAGCTCTGGTTTATCAAACTTGGTCCAGTCTAATTCTAGGATCAAGTCAGATCTGCCCATTGCCTCGGTAGTTTCATGACTGCTCACTTAGTTGTCACTCTCGATGAGACTCTTGAGGCCAGTCCCACCATTCTTTATACCCTTTTTCTCCATCTCGCTGAAAACAAAAGTTTTAGCTTGTGATTCCAGATGCTGCTGCTCTTTTATAAAGTGGACCTTGGCCCTTTGTTTGCTCTTCCCCACAGGAGGCCTGTGGTATTAAACCATTTTTTAGATTACAGGACTGTTGCATTTCTCTAGCTCTCAAACAGTTTCTCCTGCTTTATGTACTGGATCTTCTGGTTCATGCTTTCCTCATCCTCTTCCTCCCTGTTTTGGTGGTGGATAAGAAATCCAAACTGTTGGTATTTATCATGCTAACAGTCTGTAATTAGCCCTGTGGAGGGCAACATGTTATGGAAAATGAATGAATTTTTATATGGGTCCCAGTCAGGAATCAGAAACTTTATGGTAGGTTCAATACCAGCACAGGGTAGAACCATGTGGCTGTCTCAAAGAGTTTGCTGTCTAAACATCAGTCTAAGAACAGAGGATTGCAAAAAACCCCAAACTGGAACTCTCTTAACAATTAGTGCTGGGAGTTCACCCACTGCTCTGGCTGCTGTGCAGACTGCAGACAGAAGTTACCTGCTGGAGTTTAAAGCATTCATGTTGCAATCCCTTTGTTTAGATTATCTGCCTTTCAGGGAATACATACTTCTGTGATTAGTACAGTGCCTAACAGACTTATGAACTCAGGCTCTAGTGAGACACGTCTGGGCTTTGAGTCGAAGGAAGACTCCCCACTTCTGGATATGAAGACATGCAGACCCCAATGGCTCATCACATTAAAAAAGGGGTGGAACAAAGACCAGGATATCACCAGCAACTGGAATGAGATGCCGCTAAGGAGACCATTCCGGAGCAAGGGTGCCCAAAGAGCTTTCCCACTATTTGTGGCATAGAAATTCTCCATAGGTCACGCCTTCCTTTTTTTCACTGCTAATGGCATTCAAACCAGGACTGGGATTCCCTAAACCTGTCTGCTCTGCTCACGAAAACAAGCTACACTTTGCTGCCTTGCACGGAAGCTGCATCTTGAAATGGGCTTTTGCCTCTTGCTGCTCTAGGTGCTGTCTGCTATGGGAAGTTCCACCTCCTACAGTGAGAAATCATCCTCTGACTTCCTCTATGAGAGAATTAAGAGCCAATCAATAATGTGTCCTTATGCTACCATTGGCCTTCAGATAGCTCTGTCCACCTTTTCCCCACTGCAGCTTCCCTGGTAGATTGGCAGAGCAAGCACACTTTGGGTTTGCATTCCTTTTGCTGGGCTAGCCAAACTGAGCTGTACTGATCTCCTTTTGTAGGACAGGTTCATTGCTCTCCTACCTGCCTGCACTAAGAGACTCTTGGAATTCCCTTTGAACAGGACAGGTGGCTTACTGCAGCTGCAACAACACCCAAACAGCCAGCTCAAACAGTTCTTTCTCCACAGGAAATACCTTATCGGGGACATCCTAATGCAGCTGCATTTGACCAGCCAGCTATGCACAGCCAACTTTGAGCTCTACGCTTTTCTAACTCCCTAATCATGTGTGGCTGGGCAAGGTGAGGGTGATGGCTCTGGTGGTTAGGTTGGGGAAATAAAGGCTCACAGACCTTAATCTCTAGCCTCATGGCAAGGTTTGGAGTAAGAGATTTCACTTTCCAGTCTCATCCCCTGAGCTTGAAAGAAGCTGGTGCCAATGTTCCTGTCCTCCTGCACAAGCACCAGGCAGTGCCATGCCTTCTCTAGACTGTCAGTGCATTCCCTGCTTGCTGTCAGAACTGGTGTTACTGCATCACCAGTGCCCTTACAGCATCTGAGCTCACCTGGAGTGAGGGCCTTCTGCTTGTGGTGCAAGGCTGCAGCACAGGCGGTGGCTGAGTCACGGAGCTGTCAATGCGGGATCTCCCAGCCACTGCAGGCACGTGCCTTCCCTTTGCATCATGGCCAACAGGCCTGGGGGTTTTAAAACTACACCGTGGAGCAGATGAGGAGGTTTCATCTCTTCCTGATGGAAAACTATGTGGCCCCTTCAGGGTTGGAATGTCCCCTCAAGGAGGGATTACAGCTCTGGGCACAGTGACCCCTCAGGAGTGGGGTGTCCCCTCAAGACACAGTGACCCCTCAGCGGTGGAACGTCCCCTCAGGACACAATGACCTCTCAGAACACGACGACCGCCCAGGGCGTTTCCCCTCCCTCACGACTGGCTCCGGAATTCCACAGCGCCCCCTAGCGGACCGGTGCAGCGGCGCCGCACGTGCGAGCCGCTGGCGGGCTGGTAGCGCATGCGCGGGGCGGGGCGGGCGCCGGGCGCGAGTGGGCGTGTCAGAGCGCGGCGCGCGCGGCCCTCCCTCCCTGCCCCCCGCCCCGCCGGCCGCCACCGCCCCCGCCCCGCCCCCGCCCAGAAGATGGCGAGCCCGTGCGGGCGGCAGCAGTGCTCCATCCAGAGGCGCGGCGTCCGCCACCAGCTCGATTCGTGGCGACACAAGCTCATTCACTGTGTAGGTGAGGGACGGCGGCGCGGCGGGGAGGCCGGGCCGGGCCCCGCGGCGGCGGGAGGCTCCGCCAGAGCGGGGGCCGTGAGGCGAGCGGCGCCGCGGCCTGCGGGCCCGCCCCGCTCCGCTCCCCCTCCCCGCCGGCCGCCGTGAGGCGCCGCGCCGGGCCGGGCCCCGCCCTGCGCCGGAGGGGGGAGCCGGGAGGGGGGTCCTGCCCTGCCCTTTTGTGCGGCCCCTGTCAGCGCCGCGCCCGCTCCTCCCCGCTCGGCACGGCCCGGCCCGGCCGCGGCCCCTTCAAACTTGTTTACGGCGGGGCCGCGCCCGGCGGCGGGGAGCGGCCCGCCTGTCACTGCCCAGGGGCGAGCCCGGGCCGGCCCGCCTGCCCCCGGCCCGGCCCGGCGAGGCGGGAGGGAGCGAGGCCGCGGAGCCGGCGGGAGGAGCGGCGGGGGAGGCGGAAAGTTGTGGATCGCGGTGCCGGATTGACGCCGTGAATCCGGAGCGGGGCCGCAGGGTTAAAAGGATGTGTGATTGCTTTTCTGTTCTCCCCCCCACCTCCTTTTTTTTTTTTTCCCCTCCTCCTCTCCTTTGCGCGTTTCTTGTTGGGTAGGCTCCATGCAGTCGAATGTTTGGGGTTTTGAAAAAGAAGTCCCTTTCATCTCGAGTAACTTTTTCCATTCAAACATACAGATTTTGCCCTTTTCTCTTTCCCTAGTAGGAAATTGAGATCTTTTCTATGCGTCCCAACATTCACATAAACGTCAGCTCTAGGCCAGTAATTCAGTGTGTGTCTCCAAAGAAAAAAGGTTTGAGAACAGTAGACTGTGAACTTGCAAAGTAATCTTAAAAATCCCTGCCTAGAGCATTGGTATGTTTCATCTTGTTTGGCCTTCTGTTTCTATTTGAGCACAAATCCTCGTTTTATTTTTAAATATGCAAATATGGCCATAATCTGCCAGTGACTGCTCAGCATAGGTAATCTGTAGTAACAGTCACAGATTCACTTTAGTTCCTTGTGTGCAGTTAAACCTCTTATTGTCAGTTAGGTCAGCATCCCAGTTCATTATCAGGGATTTGAAACACCATTTTTGGTTACACCAGGATGTGTAACTGCTGCTGTGTATGTTTTTGACTTCATCTAAATGTTTAATTTTCTGCAATATAAAAGTGTGCTCTAGATGCTTGTTAACTTCAGATTAATTCAAGCAATTAATTTATTTTATGCATAAAGCAATTGAAGGACAATATGTTACTGAGAAACACTACATAAAAGTGTTGGGTTTTCTTTCCAACGAATAATTGCTATTTTTAGATTCAGTTGGCGGGATTTTACTTTGATTCTATCTCTGTTACATTCTATTCCACCTCTCCTTGAACCAGATTTATTTTACTTCTATCTCCTTCTCTCGATTCCTCTTTCATCAAGCTGCTGGGGTTCAGCTGTTCTAGTTCTTTTTAAACTCCCTATTTGCAGCATGTCATCTTGTCTTCCTCTCAGTCCCTGCTGCTCTAGCATTGGGTCCTTGAATCCTCCAGTGGAGCTGTCCTACTGCTTGGAGTTTAACTAGATAGCTGTGAGGAGTAAATTTGGAGGGAAAGAAAGAAAGAAGGAAAAAACCAAAAAAGAGTTTCAAAGCTGCTGTTGAAGATCTTTTGTTGGGGTGAAATGCAGGAATTGTCTCTATTCATTGTGCTGCTCTTTGGGAAAATTCTGGGTAGCTAGAGAAGTTTATGTCATCT
The DNA here is from genome assembly GCF_000738735.6 of Corvus cornix cornix. Classification (NCBI taxonomy): domain Eukaryota; kingdom Metazoa; phylum Chordata; class Aves; order Passeriformes; family Corvidae; genus Corvus; species Corvus cornix. The sequence goes on from NC_046336.1 coordinate 13,815,263, forward strand.
ACACACTCAAAGAAAACACTACGTTATTGAAGTTCTTAGCAACCCGAAGTGCTAAAACTTAAACCAAACACCCCACCTCCACCCCCATTAATACACACCCTGTTCCATTTCCCTAAAGCCATTTAAATTGCCAGCTTCTCGTGAAGTTGCTTTCTCCCCTTGTGCCCTCCATACTCTTCCTCATACCTAAATTTAATACGTTTTCTTCCTCCAGAAGATTTCCCTCTCTGAAAGTCCCTCTGTGTGTGTTTAACAAAAGATACTGTGAACACTGTTAAGCACAGAATTGTCTGGGGTTTTTGGGAGGTAAAGTACAAAACCATTTAAGAAAAATAAAGTCCAAAGTGTAACAGTGCTCTGTGACTTTTATCTTGATGGCACTATGTCGTAAATAGTTTCAGCTTCAAATTGATCAGCTTTATGAGGTTTCAGGATCTGCCCCGTTCCTAGTATGAATCTTGCGTAAATTGTTGGGTCATGTAAATGTGTTAATTGTTACCTTTTTTGTTTTCATATTTTTATAACATTATAAAAGGTTTATTGCACTAGCCCAGGATCTCCAGCTGAAGTTATGTTGTGAATCTTAACCCCTTGCTCTAAATATACTTGTCACCTTTTTAAGTGAATTTTGACAATATTCCTCGAGATTTAGAAGTGGACTGTTAAATTATGTAATGTTCTGTTCACCTTGGCCATTTGTAGAAATCTGTGAGAATTTTTTTCCTGTAATAAACACTCTGCTTTCCACTATTTATGTATCAGTATGGGAAAATCTTTCATGTTACTTCAGAAATATTCATTCATATTTAGTTCCGAAAGTAAATGAGGCATGTGGGATTTTCTGTGTTAACATCTTTCCCTGAAAAGTCATTCTAATACCACACCATGTGGCATTCAGAAAAAATATACCTGTGGTTTGAACTAGTGCATTTGGCAATAAAAATGGCTTAAGTAATTCACTTTCCTCTCTTGTTTCTTGGTTCTGCAGTCAGCTGCTCCTTTGGACTGTGGGTTCATGGCAATTTGTCAAACTAAGCTTGTGCTCTTAAGGGAGCAAAAACACAGAGGGTCTGACGGACCACCTGTCCAAAAGGAGCCGATTCAGGGGAGCTGTCCTAGCGGAAAACATCTTTTGGAGGGAGTAGAATAATTTTCTGCTGGTATAGTTCCCTGAACTGGCTGGCTGTCAGGTCAAGCAAATACCAGCACTCGCACAAGGAAATGTGAGAATGCAAAGCTGGTGGAAAGGAAAAGAGTGAGAACACAGCCGCAGAGATACAGATCAGCTTGAACTGTCGCAGAGTTGCATCTTTGGTTGTCCCAGTGTGGCTTTTTGTGGGAGATAGATCAGTTCCCTGAGCTATCTGAAACCTCCCTTCACTGTCATGCATTTCATCCCCTTTTTGTGAGGAGGGGAGGTGGTGAGGCTGGTGGAGCTTAGGTCTGTGAGCAGTTATCTTGATCAGTGATGAAATTACGGGAGCAGCATGTCATTGCCTGGATATGGAAGGAAGTGTGGAGAAGGGGTGTTTAAGCTTTCTTAGCAGTGAGTTCTAATGGGACTGTGGAACCACAGTGCAGGGGTAGGTGGGACTGGCACCTGGATCTTGATGCCCTGGTAGGGCTTTATAGAGACACAGTGTGTCAGATGATAACTATCTGATGCTGACATTTGTTTTCTCTGTACCAGTCTTGAGTGTTAACATCTTTTTCAGTGGTCAAAAGCAGATACCTAGAGACAAAGGCATGTGGTGATTTTAATTTTTTTTTTCTCTCTCCCAGCCTCTAATCATCTTCTGTTCAGACACTTGCTGAGTTTGAAATGGTTGATGAGGTTGGATCTGCTAAGGAATGGGGAGTTTGAGGAAGGAAATAACCCACAGATCCCTGAAACCCTCCTGACACCTTTTATACAGGCAGTAATAGCATGGCAATGCTGTGTGGTCACTGGAGTAGTAGTGTGAGGTGATTGCATGCATTTCTTCTAGCTGGTGATGCTTGGCCCTTTGTTAAATATTAGCTGTACTCTTGGAGACTCCCTGACTGAATTATGGTCTGTATTGGGGGTGTGGGGGCAGGGAGGGAATGGTTCACTACTCTTCAGCAGTGATCCTAGTTTTGGGAGCAAGATGAGGATTTCAAGGGAAAATCTGTAACATTCTTATAAGATTTCCAATCATCTTGAGCTCTGCTAGTGTTTCATTGAAATGCTGCTTAGCTGTTGATTTTACTCTTATGCTGTCAAAATATGCTGAAGTAATTGCCTTTTTTTTTTTTTTTAAAAGTTATTGTTGCTGATGAAATACTGCAACCTAAGTACCTGATCTTTTTTTGTTTAGTTCATTGTATAGTGGTGGTCTTCTGTGACCTTGGATATTTAGGATTAAAGTGTGGATTCTGAGAAAGAAATATGATATATCAGGAAGTATTAGAAGCTAATAATAATCAAGAGAAGGTGTATTGCAGTTGAATAATTCTGAAATCTTTATTACTTTTCTTATCTTGATTATGGCTCCTGTATAGCTCCAGCCTGTGTGTGATATGAATTAGCTGCTGCTTCTAAACAGTTAGCTGTGTTATCTTGTTTTGGAAGTAGGCTTGAGTCTCCAAGTGTTTAACGTAGTTCTAGTTCAAAGGTCAGATTGTATTTCTTTGTTCCAAAATGAGAAAGCTTATTTATAGCTGTGATGTTGATGAAAAATAAGAATAAAAAGCAAGTTAAAGTTTAAATGTAGGGCTGTTCTATACTGGTATTTGTTTTAGATACACCCCCAGCCTTGTCCCCAGCAAATGTGTGAGTGGTACTGTTTGCCTTATCTCAACCTGCGTGCAACGTAGCTGCAGCTTGTGGCTTTTTTTATTAATATAAATCCATTGTACAGCAGTTTTACAGTGTAGTAGCTGAAGGCTTGTTCAAGAAGATCTGTTCTATGCTCCAACCTTTCTGCTTGTTGGCGGTATGAATAGAGGGAAGGAGAATTACCCTTTTATGACAAAGTTATGCCAGGAAAAAAATCTGAGGCAACTGTCATTAAAAATAAAAATCCTTAGTTGTAAGGAGTAAAGTTTACAGTTTGATATTTAGCTTTACTTTAAATGTGCATGGAAGGATGCTATGTGTCTGAAGAACAGTAGAAGTTGAACTGTGGGGGATGAATCTCTTCCAAATACCTCTTTGAATTCACTACAGATCACTGTGGATTTGCCCTTGTTTCCCTGCTTGCAAATGAAGAATAACTTCTCTCCTTTCAGGGACGATGTCAACCAATGAAAAGCATATTCAAAAAAAGTCTTGATAATCACTTTAAATTACACCATCTTGAGGTCTACTTCTGATGTCTGTGACATGAAAATTCAGACTAGGCCTAATCATTTGGTTTGTTTCACATTTCAACAAAAATGTATTTTAATTTGTGTGAGGTAAAAACAGTCATTGCAAGGTGGGAGGTTTCCTTCTTGGGATATGTTTGTCCTACAGAAAGTATAGGTGTTTGAACTTTTTAATGGAGAAATAATGACATTCAGAATTCATCCGCTCTAATGGAACTTCCAAAATTAATTACAGTAATCCATTCCAAGCATGTAGAAAATAGTAAAAATCCACCTAGATAAAATCTTTTTAGCATTTTTGTTGGGATGTATATATTACAGATTTACAGTTTCATGGTACAGCACCATTTTAAAAGAGTACCTGAAGGACTGCTCCAAAATTTTAAGCCATTTCTTCATAGTTTGTGCCCTATGTTGATGGTAGGCCAAATACTGTTATGTACAGAAGTCCAATAACTGCTCTTTAATTGAAAATGGGAGATAAAAAATCCCAATTTCCATGCTCAGTTGTCTAAATCATTATTGCGTGGTACTTTCATGACTCAACATTCTGCCATCTTAGGCTATCGTACATCCAGGCAAGTATTGTCATGTGTCTTTATGGGGGTTTTGGGGTTTGTTTGGTTTTGGTTTTTGTTTGCTGTTTGTTTTTGTCTGAGAACTTGTGTTCTTCCATTGCTATTGTAAGACCACGAGAAGAATATTTCCTAGAAGTCAGTTGAGGCAAGGTTTGAGGAAAGACAGGCCTTTAATAGGGTTAAAGAAAATTAGCCCTGTAGTCTTACAGGTTGGGACAGAGCAAACACTACTGCAGTATTTTACAGACTTCCAATCCTCTGCTCATCCTTCTATGTGTATATGTTTTCAGTCTTAAGAGGATGAGGCTTTGGTTCTCAAAGGTTACTGGGATGGATATTCATATCTCTGAGAAATACACAGCTTTTGGGATTGTCTGAGGGCAGGGTTGGATGGGATGGGATAGGCTGAGCCAGTTTAGGGTCTGCCTCTGGCTAAGAGGGGTTGTTAGTGCTTATTTTTACTAAACTGACAGAAGTCTGCAAAACCAGCTAATCTTCTGGTGATGCGTAGTAACCTGAGTCATCCTAGCTGGGAATGAGATGATCAGGAGAGCTCATCCGAAACACTTGATGGGATCATATCTCTGGGGGGAAGGGAAGTGGGTAGAATAGCCTATTCCAAAGGCACAAAGTCTTCTAGTTTGTATCTTGTTTCTTGTAACCATGTTACAGACTATGGTTATGTTTGACAGTAGTGCTGTCTAAACTGGCTTAAATAGTCCCCTCTGTTCTAGCGCAGCTATGTGTGGCAGCTTGGTGAAACAGTTCCCTGACTAGACCTGACTGGAAAACTATTTTTTTAAATTTTTTTTTTTTGCTACAACATGTGCAGAGGAAGAAGTGGCAGAGAATGAGGAGTTGAGACTATTCAGCTGGTATTGTAACACATGCAAAAATACATCTTTCACTGAGTAGGTGTTAATTTTTGTGTGCTTCATGTTCATTACAGAAGCAGGAAGATTGAAGCAATCTCCGGCTTCATGCTCCCTCCCTGATAATGAACTGTGGGCTTTGCTTTCCCAACCAGTTCCTCTATTAATAAGTTGCAGCTTTGTACCACCTCTCCCCAGTATCTCTGCAGGCCTCTGGGGTTTCTCATTTCTCTCTGACAAATCTAAGTGGCCATTTTGGGAAATGAGAGCTTCAACTTCTTTCTTTTACTCTTGAAGAATGCCTCACTGTTATTTCTCTGGGTATCTTTAAGTCAATTACCTTTTACCTCAGATTTAGTTCACCTTGTATGTTGTGTGTAGTACCGCGTGGTCTTTATGGTGAGTTGACAAAAAACTGAACTCTCAAAGCTAAGCAGGAGATTTGAGTTACGCATCAGTGCTGCTGACACATGAAAGATGAAGTGGAGGTTATGGTTTTGCAACATTTCTGCAGGACACCACTTCCTCTGCAGTAAAATTGCTATTAGATGATGTCTCCATCTGTTTTTTCCACTCTTCTTACAGAGAAGAGGAAAGATGGTACTCCTCTTACATTTTCTAGGAGGGGTGGCAAAGTGGCTGCACAGGGAAGACTTGCCGGAAGACAAAGGATGTTCCTTATGCCCTGAGGACCACGATATTTTATGGGAGGGAGTAGAGGGGGAGAAAAGAGGAGTGGACAAGAGCCTAGTATTCATTAACAAAGGAAGCTTTCAGAAGCTGAATCCAGCAGTGTGGAAAGACATCAGAGGCCACCAGTCTTAACTCTTGAGCTGAGTTTACTAATGAAAACTTTTCTGGTTGTCTTTGAATGTTTTATGCATACACTTATAGTACAGGTGTTTCAGTGTATAGCTGGGGAGATGAGTCCATTGGATGTCCTTTGCCCTCTGCTGCTGCAGGGGTGGTGGTTGTTTCGAAAATAGAGTAACTGCCAAAATAGGAAGAGGAACAGGTAGTCAAGAGTCAGAGTTCTTCATTTCTTTATTTGTTTTTTTGTTAGTTGCCCTAACAAAAGGATGTGAAAGCTTCACCCCACAGCCTGTAATTCCCCATTCTTAAAACTTCAAGGTCAGTTCTTAGTCCTGAGGCTCCTTACTCTGTGCTCCTGTACATGTCGTGGTGTCTGTAATGAGTCTGTAGCAATGCGCTGTTTGGCTCCTTTTGCTGCTGTGTTTATGTGACAGGAGGCAGCTTGCTGTTACCTGTGTAATAAACTTTTGAGTTCAGCCTGCAGTTTTGCAGAGACAGGCTAGTCCTGCAGCTGTTAAACTTTCCACAGCAGTTCAGATGCACAGAGCTCTTTGGTGGTCAGCCTATACTTACTGTGCAGACTTAACATGCAGGTCAGTTTTGAAACTTTGTCACAGATTAGTCAGAGTAATGGAGTAACGTGCTTGTGCACTTCAGATGGGGAGTCTTGTGATCAGAAGAGGCCTCACAGCCTGTGCCTTGTGTCCTGTAGTCTTGGGCTCCTGGAGAAATGTTTTTATATATTGGAATGCAGAAAATGGATTTGCTTTGGTTTAAACAGCAACCTGGCTTACTTCTTGCCTTCTTTGGCAGTTATTTTGTTCTCATTGTGAACAAGTTGAAGATAAGCTAGTGTTACAGCAGACCTTTGTCTCAAGTTTGGTCATCTCCTGGGTTAAGATTTGTCATTGTGGCAAAAATGATGAGAGCTGCTTTCTAGGTGGTGCTTTATCGTGGTCTTTAGATGCGTTTCTGAAAACATGCTGTTGTATCCTTTGCCTAAAGAAAATTTTTGCAGGAGTGGATGCTTAACTTCCATTTTGCTCTGCAAAAGCAAGAGAATAGGAAAGCATGGAGGTAATTTCCTTTTCTGATCTAAACAAACTTAAAAGCAATCTTCTTAAAGCAGTGATTCCATTTACATCCTTCAGAATAGGAGGAGCATTGCTACCTTATCCCTAGCTTTCTCTCCTGTTTTAAAGTCATTAGTGAAACTTAAGTTTCTGTGATACCAGAATGTCTCCTCTGGGGTTTCTCTCAAGGGTCTTACTTTTATCTTATGAAGAAAAAAGCCATCTGACAGTGTTAACTTCCAAATGAGCAGTGAAAAAACTTAAAAAAAAAAAACCTACTGCACTTTTATGTCAGTGATCATTTCTTCATCTAATTGTCCTCTTTGCTAAATAAGAGGAGTGTCCCTTGCTGGTTTTAAATGTCCTTTGGAAAAGTTGTGCTCTTATTCAACTGGAAATGGAAAGTTTCAGTGACCTTAGTGGTTATTCTTTATATACATGTTGTACTTTACTATCTTTCAAAATATTACAAGATTGAGAAAAGGATGAGGATGTGTGAGGGGAAAAACTAAATGTGAAATATTAGTTATGTGGTGGTTTAGGTGAATATCCATACTTCAGAATGTGTTGTGTAAGACAAGTGCTCTGAGTTTTTGTCAAAATGAAGTGTCAAAGTCTCTTGGAGGGGGGAACGGTAGTTTTTTTCCCTGAAATATTTCTCATGAATGTTTAGCTTATTCGAACTTATACTTGGTGGGCAAAATCGTATCAAGTATAACTGGATATATAACAAAATTGTATCAAGTATAAATTTGGTATTTCTGGTTAAATGCCTAACTACTGCCCACACATTTCTCTTGGTTTTTTTATACTTCCCTCTCATCCTTGTCAATCCTGTGCATTCATACAAAATAAGAAAAATGTAATCATCTGGAACTGTATGGTAAGATGCTATGAGAACCTTGTTCTTTTATCTCACAGGAGTATTTTTTTAAACTCTTTACAAAATCTAGTGCCTTGGTCTTCCCTCTGCAGTTTTCCTTGAGACATGTGCAGTCATTTGGGAATGAATGGCTTTAGTGCTCAGTTGAGATAGGCCATGCAGATGCTGCATTTATTTCTTGAACAAGCCTACACCATTGAGAGAAGAACTGTGTTTTGCCAGAGCTCTCTTAAATCAGTGTTTTTCAACCTGAAGTTGGCAAGAAGCAACTGTGGAAAAACAAGACTATTGCCAATAGTTTAAATTGTGTGGGGTTTTTATGCTTTTCAGGATTCCACAGTTTGAAAATTACTGCTCTAAATGATTTGTAAATGAGGGCTATTTTTCCTTTCCAAAGTGGCTGTAGGTGCTAAGGAGTATGAGCTGATATTTAGTGATCCATTAGATTAGGATTGATTTTTAACTTTCCTTCCTCTTCTCATACTTTGCTATTTAAAAGTGTATTTTATCTAAAAATGGATATCATGGAGGATACTAAGCCTGGAAAACTTCATCTTGAAGGCTGACTTCTGAAAAAATGTTAGAGTGCTGTTAAGTAGGTCTGTTTACAGAACTGCACTCCCTGTATGTAGAGCTTCTGTATTTTCCCTTCCAAGAACCTTGCTATGAAGGCCAAACTCCTGCTAGTTTGTGTTAGATCTAAAGATTTCATTGCATTCCTACCTTACATGGTTGTGAAAGGAACTTTAAATATGCAGGCTTGAGCATAAACTGACGTAGTCTCCGTGTGGTACATTGGCAGATGCCCTGAAACAACAGGTAAACCACCTTTCAGGTCGCAAGAGGGCATGGATTTATTTATTTTAATGACTAGAAGGCATTTGAAGTATGGGATGGATGCTAAGCTGTTTGGTAATCCCTTGGTGCACTGCTGTTCTGGGTATCAAAACCCAAATAGTCTCCATCCTGGCCACTGTCCTCCTGACTCTTTTTTGCTAGAACCATAGCTGAGGTCACAGTTTGAGCATACTAACAGTAAATTGAGTAGAGTTCAGAGGTTACTCTGCTCAACAAGTTACTCAGTTTAAAATTAGATTAAAATTTGACTTCATAAGTTAAAGATGTTGCAGAACTGTAGTTGACTTTGCCATGGAGGCTGCTCTCCTTGCCTGTGACAGATTGGTTCTTGTTCCTAAATCATCTGTTTGCCTGTGACTAATGTTGAATTTGTATCTTTCTGCTGCTTGTAGTTTGAAGTGAATTCTGTGCTCCAAATAAGAACAGCAGATAGGGCTTTATTTTCTCAACTCCTTGTAGGCCAAGGACTGCTCCTGGCCCTAGGATAGGAAATGCCTTACGCAGCTTGGTATATAATGGGAGATGCTTGAGAGGAAGGCATGTATTGAGAAGTCGATCACAGCTGCTTTGGTCTATACTTACTGGCATGGTGATGAACTTTAGCAGCTAAATGCGCTTGTGATGACACCTCACAAACTTTAGAAAGTAAGCAGTTATTTTTAGGATTAAAACTACTAAACCTACTTAAAAAAAAGTCTATGCAAAAACACTTTTTCCCAGGAAATCGGCACCTTCTGCTTATCATGTTTGTGGGCATTTCAGCATCACAACCCTATATCCTTCTTGATGTTCCTTCTTGTCTGTCTTTCTATTGTCTGAAAGTTGGAGGGCTTTCCACTGCTGTAAGGGAAGTAGAATAGTTCTTTCATATTCAGTTAGGAGAAGGAGATAAGCAATCCTCTGATCTCACCTTTCAGGCAGATGGATCTTTGCTCTCAGCATGCCATGGTGCTGCCTAGGGGGGTCTTCATGGTTCTGCTGGTTAGCAGCACACAGAGCTAATTTCTGTGTTGCTTTGTACTAGCAGACTTGAAGGGTTAAGAGTGTTAAATTACTGTGTGGTTTTGAAACTCTGTTGGTGGTGTCAAAAATTTCTTTATTAAATAAATAAATAATGCTCTGAACACTGGTTTGCTGCCCCATAGTTTTGCCAGTGTAGCTGTATTTGATCTGGTTTTAAGCTGGGTCATGAAGTCAAGGTTTAATAAGCCTTGACTGTAATGAGGAGTCACAGGTTAGTCTGAGCAGAGACTGTGGGACCTTAGCTGTGAGTGGGCCAGAACAAGAGCCATGGATGTGGGTGTGTGGAGGAATCCCTGTGAGGGGTGTCCTTGCCTCTGAGGTAGGAGCCATCTGTTCTCAATGGCTGTGAAAGGACACCAGTGCCTGCTGGAGCACCTTGTGGTTATGTGTGTCAAGTGAGGCTCTCCTGAGGACTAATTCCTGCTTTCTGTCAGCATGGCAGCCAGCGTGCAAATGTGCTTCCGCTGTTAGTGCAATAACTGCCTCACCCTCTGCTGTCAGTCCACACTCATGTGGGGCTGGGGTCTAAAGCAGCATGAGTCAGGTGGTCTTAGGAAATTGATCATCTTGTTTCAGATGACCTCACAGAAGGTCATAAGCTTACAGTTGTTTTCAAAATGACATGTAAAATACTTGGCTGTGGGCTTTCAAACTCCTTGGTAAGGCATTCTTTAACCCAGGTGGCTCCTCCCTGTTAGTTCCTTTTGAGGGGAGGTAGAAATGAAAATTAACTAACAGGACATCATAGCCTTGAAATATCCCAAGAGTTCTTCTTCTTGGAACCTGTGAAGGAAAATGAATATCTCTTCAAAACTAGGTCTCTTGAAAATCCAGATGTGGCATAAATGAGGGTCAAACTTCACAAAGAATGCATTTAGAAAAGGAAATGATGAGCTTTAATAGCAGTATAAAGACTGAACTCTTCCAAATACATCTTAAAGCATTTTTGGGGAATGGGCAAAATGTTTCCCACGTTAGAAAAAAAAAAAAACAGTTTCAGGTAACTAACTACCTGATCTTCCCATCAATGAGAAAAGTGTATTCTTTTGAAGCCTTTGCCTATTAATGTTCTAATGTAAAACTTGAGGGGACAGTGTTTGGGGAGGCACTGGTGGGAGAAGGCAGGCAGGTTCTGGTGGGGTTTTTTTTGTTTTTTTGTTTGTGGTTTGGGGTTTTTTTGTTTGGTTTTGGGTTTGATGTTGTTGTTTTAAGCTTAAAAAGTCAAATAGAAGTCACCATGAAAAAGCTATTCTAAAAACATACTGTTTTCAGTTAAAGAGTTAAAGGTTAGGACAGCTTAGAGATGTGCCTAGCTAGGTTCTCTGAACCTTTTTTTTAAGGAAATTAGCAGAAAATGGTTCTCAAGAATATCTAATAAAATTACTGTTGGCTTTTGAGCCATAAGTTATTCTTTGTCCAGAATTAAGTTAAACATTATGCTATTTTTTTAAACTGTATTGCATCACATTAAGCAAGTTTCTAGAGGGCCAGATTTCTGAAAAGGCATGAAATTATTCTCTTTGCAATAGCACTGTTTTGGTGAAAAACATTGAAATGTGTTGATTATAGTTTATATACCCTAAAAGTGATGTTTAGTGTGGGTAGAAGATGCTATAGGAAACATTAAGTAGACTTTTTTTCCTTTTTGAAATAGAGGAGGTTATGCTAGAGCAACTGTAATAAAGCATTTCACCCTGATTTTGAAGAAACTGCAAGTCCACATTACAGACCTTGTCAAACTGCAACTTTGTATTACATTTAGAGTGGGTACAGGTTTGGGCAGTAACTCTTACAGTAATTTCTGAGAAATCACAATTGTATGTCTTTTAACCTAAATGAGCAGTATAGGAGCCTATAGTTGTTTAATGCTGGCCAATATATAAGATTATTCAGGAAAGATTTTGGTTCCACCACAGGTAAATAGAATGCATGTCCAAGGGATGCATAGCAGTAAAAGTGAATTTCCTTATAAAAACACAGTTCATGGTTGCACAGCAGTTTTGACTCTCACACAGATCTAAAATGCTGCAGGAAAAGGGTGATCTTACCACCCCCTTTGTGCCACTGCCCTCACTTTGTGTAAATGCGTGCTGGGTTGGATCAGGAAACTGATCCCTGAACCATCTTGTCATGTTACTGTGCAAATGCAAGATGAGTGAGCATCTGGGGGGGTGGGGAGGATGAGTGGGATCAGCTCTTTCAGTGGAGAGGTGGATTTATCATGGATTAAAGTGCCAGGTGATCAGTAATCATAGCTTCAAAACATTGAAGATATGCTGCAGAATGAACTTCCCTGTTACAGTAACCTTCAGTTTGCAGTAATCTGTGTTCTAGTGACTTGGGATAAATGAATTGTGGAATTTTGTGTTTTCTTACTCTGCTTCTCTTAATTAACAATTTTTGCATGATACATTTTGCAGTCATACATTTTGCATGCATGTGCATTTTACTGCTGTTTAATTTTTATCACCCTCCTTTAATGCACTTGAGTCAGGCAAGCCTCATTCTACTCTTGATGCCGCCTTGCTAGTGAATGTGCCTCAAGTTGCAGAAATCTTGATAAAGATCTTTATCCAATATGTTTGTTTTTCATAAAATTAACAGGAAGTTACAGAGAAACTGATGCTGTAATGGGGACATTTGGGTCAGTACTAGTTACTGTTAGCAAAAAGTTTTCAGGGATGAAACCAGTGGAATCTGTCTTCATATCCCCTAGTAGTCAGTCTCATAGGTATTTCCTTGCTCTGGTTCCTATGACATAGAGGTAGTCTAAATTCTCCTTTTGAACTGGAGTCAACACACTTTTGAATGTTGGCCTAAAGGAAGGGATTTTCTTTATCTCTTTGGGTAATCTGTGTATTTGGGCTTTAACAAAATGACAACAGTCTCTGCTAGGGTGCCTTACACCTTAGGTTTATGATGCCAGTTGGGGAGATGGGCCGGTGCTGAAACAGCTTGCCTGGGGTCCGTGTTCTCCCAAACCGCAGGGGCAGTGGGTTTCTAGCCATGGGAACCTTCTGAGCCTCAACCCCTCATTACACCAGACTTCGAAGCATTCTTGGTCTAGTGCAGTATCTTCCATTTTCAGTGAAAACAGTCTCTACAGAGGGATACATAGGTTTGGACTGGGCTTTCTATGTGATCAGCCAATCAGGATGCATATTCAGCATGACTACTGGTTTAGGGATTTTGTGTTAAGACAATGTTTAAAGTTGTTACAGGGCTTGCTTCTGAACAGGAGTCACTAGGGAAAAAAAGCAGGTAGAGCTAAGGGCAGTTGGCACTTCTGCTGAGTTAATCTGAGATTCATCAGCCAGCAGCTCCTGATGGCTGACCAAGGAGCACGACAGGGCTGTGTCAGGCCAGCTCTGCATTCATGAGAGTACTGGAATAAGAACCACTCCCAGAAAACCTCTGTCTGCTCATTCAGCAGTAGGTCCCATTGCCTTCCACACGAGCTCTGTGATCCGTGTGGTGGTCTCTCCTGCAGGAGCATGAGTCTCCTGCTCCTGTGTGCCTCACCTGTTCTCTGCAGCATGCTGTGCCAAAACCTACAGAGCATGGAGTGTTGTTGACTCTATCTCCTTTCTGTTCTAACAGGCCTTGATTTTCCAGCATCTTTGCTGTAGCATGTATCTCTCATGTTTTTCACTTGAAAAGAGTCCAGTGCAGTTACACATCTAACAAATTGTATGCTCTGTTCTTTAACAGCAGCTATGCTTCTGCTTCTGAAAAGATGTATTCTGGGATTTGCTGGCCATGCTTTTTGAGATGGCGTTGTTTAAGGCAACCCCTTGTGTTGCCACTTACACTTTTGCACTTATTGGAATTGGGATTTGGGCTAGTGAAATCTTTGTCTTAACCCTGAGCAGCCATTCTCATGCAAGGTGAACTTGTACAAGTTACTGCTTAAAAACGAAAAAGAAGTGAGGGGTGTGTGTGCAAAACCACTTATCCTTTCTGCAGTCTCATGAACTTTTACCAGTGTAGCTGATGCAGTGTGGGAGTAGGAATGAGTGATGGAGTAGAAGGAAAGGGCTGCAAAACCTGCTGTTGCTACTGAAAGATCTGCTCAGGAGACTGTGCTTTGAATCTGTAGGCTTGATTGGAGTTTGCTTCTATGAATCTTGCCTCATGCTAGCACTGATCTTTCAAAAGAGGCAAAAGATTACAGAGATACTTTTCCAGTGTCCTTTGGTGCAAAAAGCAGAGATTAATTTTTGTTATGTCTGAAGTCTTGCATCTTCCTGAAATGCACTGAGTTCTTCAATGAGATGATGTGATTCTTGGTTCTGTACTGTCTTTATAGTTTGAACTACTTTAAAACCTGTCCACGCTGTGTTTCATGTGCCTTTGGCTTGAGGGATGCCTGCCAATCTGTTGTTTAAATCTCCTTTGAAATATACAGGATTAACCAGTTTCTGTCAAAGATGAGGGAAACTGGTAGGAGCTGTTTTGTTCTTGCCATCACATCACAAGCAGCAGCTGTAGATGTTCATAGGGTGACTTATTTCAGAAATCACATCTTTTAGCAGTTGTCAGGAGGAGGGAGAACCTTCAGTCTGCTGTTCTCTTGTAATGATGGGATGCATTGACTGGAGCATGAATCTCCATACTGGAGCTTCTCCTAAGATTCAGCAACGTGATAGGCAGAAAGATGGCTTCTGGTAAAATGTTGGACCTTTTGGTTTGGGGTAGGGGTTTTTCTGTCTTTTTCCTTTTTTTTTTTTTTTTTTTTTTTTGTCTGTGGACTGCCATGAGTATAAAGCATCTACATGGTTGCCTCATGGAACCCTTGTTACTGAGAGAAACAAATCCTGTGAAATTAGCATATTCTGTTAATTTGGGAATGATTCAGAATAAATGGTTCTTAGTTTGTGCTTAGAAATATTTCTGAAAAACAAAGGCTTGACAGTCCTTGAAGATGTATGCTGGTTACTTTAGCTTTTAAATTTACATTTGTCTGCTGTGGGTGGAGATCCTCTTTCAATCTTTCTAAAGGTAGAGTCCGTTCTTTCCTCCTGTTATCTTTGCTGTTAAAGCTGGACAGTGCTGACATCTGCCTTGATGGATGAGTGGATGTCATTCTTGGGAAAAGTAAATTTGAGGCAAAAAGTAAATGGTGAAGGGTTTTTTTTTATTCTTCTTTCTTTTTAGTAGTTGAACTAGCTGTTTTGGTTTCTTTTCTCGAGGACCACAGGAATAAATCTGAACAATACAAGGTTGAGTTGTACCTGTAAAAATGGATTCATTTTCTTAGCTTCCTCCTGTTCTGCACAAAGCCACAAGCAGCAGAAGTACTGGAAGAGCCTGCTGCGTAGGCTTATGCTAACCGTATGTTAACTTTGCTTAAAAAAAATTAAACCCTACCTCCTGCAGAACTTGATTTGCCATTGAGAGAAGCTTTCCACTTGCTGGGAGTGAAGGGGAATTTTTCAGTCCCTGGCAATTGTGTGGAGAGATGGCTATTGTTATTGGCTCAAAGACTGTAGAAAGAACTTTAATTTCCCTGCTCTGTTTGGTGCCTCTGCAACTCCAGACTGTCTTTCAATGCAAATATTTAGCTGACTGTCCACTGTTGCTGCTTCTAGGTTCCTTTCATTTTACATTTTCTTCCGCTATCCTTGTGGTTCTTCTACATTGAGTGTTTGGAGTTATTTTTCATGAGATGTTTTTATTTCCAAACTAATCTTATTTTCTCTTTAGGTCATTTATGTATTTGTCTTCACTAATGTTTGCAACATCTCCGAACATAGTATCCTCTGTGAATTTAACTAACGTGCTGTTTACCCTTTCTTCCAGATCCAGTTTCTGATCCTACTTCCACATTTGGGAGTATGCAAGGGACAAACACATCTCTTTGCGTAGCTTGACTGGATATCCCAAGACTAGGATGTTAGTATATTTAAACATTTTTTTTTGCATTAAAATGTTGCCAGTATCTTAATTGCACATAGACTATTATTTCTTAAATGTAATTAACTTGATTGGCATTATGCATATTCAGAAGCCTGCTGGTGGAAACATTCTGCAGTCTGACTAGTGCTTATTGGTGACTTTAAAATGGGTGCAGGAGTAAAAAGAATTTCAAGGTTGCTTTTTAAATGAGCTTATTTAGTGTTACAGCTTTAGCACTCATTCTTGAAAATGTTGGCTCTTTGTGTAATAAGATTAACTGTAGGTTAATCCACGAACATATAAAATCGTTAGACTATGTTCAAGATATTTATGAAAGACCATTTCAGACTTCTGAATGCATGAAGAGAGATTTTTAAATACTTGAAATAGTCAAATATCTATAGAAATACTTGCATCAAATAAGCGTTAACAAAACCCAAAATTGCACACTGAAGTCTTTTTTGATTCCCTGCATCTCAAGTCATATTATTATTCTGGGACTAGTAAGAAGCCAGTTGTCTGGAAGAGTAAGCCCTATGCTAAACTCTTTTTGCAGATTTGATAATGCAGCTTCCTTAAAAATGTGTTTTGTGATTGTATCACTATTGCAAAATGGGGTATTGCATGTTTTCTGTTATGTAAGTAATTGTATGGAGATAGTTAGCAGTTCAAAGTCAGCATTAAAATATGTGGTATTTTGAAAAATGTTGGGGTTTTGACTTGGCTACTCTTGGAGTGTTCCATGTATTCAACTACTACTATATTTAATCAAATTACTTATTGAACACTAATATAAGCAAGTATTTAAAATAGTCAGCTACTACTATATTTAATCAAATTACTTATTGAACACTAATATAAGCAAGTATTTAAAATAGTGAAGTCACTAGGATACTGAATGCAGTGTTCACTGTGTAGCTGTGGATTTTGCAGGTTCCTCTCCAGCCTTAGTTTTCCAGTGTGCTTCTGTTCTTTTTCCCCTGTAAATGAAAGGAAGCTTCTCTTCATGTGGTTTGAATTTCTTTTGTTAAAACTGCTGCTGACTTTCTTGGCTATGATTTTAAAGTGATGGTATAGTTTCTCTGCTTGGATTTTAATTTGTACTGTTCAGCTCTGTACATGGGTAATAAATCCAGGTAAAATTGCAGTTCTTCTTTAGCTTGGCTACTTTGGCAAAAGAAGAACAAGTGCAAGTTGTTCTGCAGCACTTGTTCTAGTAGCCCAGTGCCTTTTGTTTTAGTGTCTGATTTCATTCACTCATACCTCTTGTATTATTGTTGTTGTTTTATAGAAAAGTAAGTGTGTGTTCTAGAAGTCAAATATTCCTTGAGCTTGGAAATATTTCTGGTGTCAAAGATAATTTTTTGAAAAGTTGGCTATATTTGAAATAATCTTCAGAGTATTTAAGATATAAAGTTGACAGTAGTGGGGAACAAGGCACTCACATGAAGTAGTTAGTAATGCTTCTTGCACACACAGTCGTCAGCACTTTACTGTTCACTCTTTATACCATACTTCATTCATTACGTGTGCATGGTAGTCTTTTTCTTTTAGAGAAACTTACATATGAAGAATTCTGTAGGGGAAAAAAAATTACCCTTAAGGGAAGGTATTTACAGTGTCATAGACATCAACCAACTTTGAATAGTTGTTAGTGCTACTGTGGCCTTTTAATCCCTTAGGATCTGGTGATTAGGGTGTAGCCTGCAGAAACTCAGTTTGTGTCGAATTCCTTTACTGTTTATATGGCTGTACTGCATGCAGTTCCTAGCCATGGACTGATTAGGAAATCCATTTCTGAGATTTTGCTCTGAAAGAACAATTAAGAAGTTAGAAAAAGAGCTGCTTTGAATATAAATGATACTGATCTTAGAAGCTGAAGCTTCTAGCAAAGCAGCACTCAAAATTGTGAAGGGTTTCTGTTGTTTCTTCATATAAAGGTTGTACAGATACTTCAGTCTCTTGATGAATTTAGCAGTACAACAGAGTGGGCAAGCTTGAGAAGATTTGTGTATAGGTTAACTGGAAAACTTAATTCTGATTTGGAACAAAGGACCAACTTCTGATTTGGAAGGCTGAGTGCTCTCCCAGTGTTTCTTCACTTAGCATCAAAGAATTGGTTTCAGATCTTCTGATCATCCCAAATAGTGACTTCATTCTTTGAAAATTTCTAAGGCACTAGCAGGTTTACTAAGACCTTTTTATTGAGATACCAACTGTAAAATTAGAGCAAGACTGGCTGTAGATGTCTTATCGCCAGATGTTTTGACTTTGTAACAGTTTGGTGTTCTTGACTAGAAACTTTGTAATTTGTTTAACTGTTAGCATAGCCTGAGATTCTGCTGCAACACAGTGACATTGAGAAACTTAGCATGCAGAAAGTATGGAACTGCTGTCTTCTGTCAAGTTCAGATCACAAATAATGCTTTGAAGCAAAGAACTTCAACTAGATTGAAAACAAATGTGTGAGAGTATAGGCTGGCCTCAACCAAAGTACAGTGGATTAAACATTTGACTAAAGAAGGCCAATAATAAGTGCTACGTTTCAAGAATTCCAGAAGGTCTGGAATAAATGAGATGGAGAAGGCTGCAGTGTCAAAAAGCTGCAAAGAACTGCTTGGTTTGAGGAAGACTTAAAGATGATGATAGGAACTGAAATTACTGTGTATATGACTCAGTTAAGTGCAGTATAAGCTGTTAAATATACCATTAGACACCAAATTCACTGTAGCTATCCAGAAAAGATACTTGGGAATAACTTTGAAATGCTGAATGGCCATCATGAAATTTGTGTTCTCTATCCTGTTACTTTTGCGTCAGCCAAATCCCACGGGATCTTTTCTGGCTATGATCTTCAGTTCTGTTCCAGTAATTACTTCAGATGTCTGTCTCAGATCTGAATAAGGGAAGGGCAGTCTGAGAGAACAAACAACTAAGTTGGACAGGTCTTGATTTCCACAGTGTTGTTGTCTAAGATGTCCCTGGTCCTGCCACTTGTTCCTGGTGGTGTAACTGGACTAGGCCTGGAAATTTTTCCAGCCTAGAAATAAGGCAAGCAAAAAAGATTTTTTAAAAATCTTCTATATGTTCTTGTGTAGTCATTTATATTTCCAGTCAAAAGCGTGATTAGAAATGCTGATGTTAAGTAGCCTTTCTCCTGTCCCATGTTGCTGTCAAAGAGGAAAAAGAAAAGCTCTGTGTAATCCCAATTGTAGTTGAACACAAAACGCCTCAAAGAAACTGGGGTGCTTCTTTTGAGA
This sequence comes from Corvus cornix cornix, assembly GCF_000738735.6. Classification (NCBI taxonomy): domain Eukaryota; kingdom Metazoa; phylum Chordata; class Aves; order Passeriformes; family Corvidae; genus Corvus; species Corvus cornix. Next base: position 13,833,851 of record NC_046336.1, read on the forward strand.
AGCTCACCTGCAAGCATGGCTTACAGAATTGGTGATGTATGTCTGAGGCTAAAAGGTTAGTAAGACTCCAAGAGTTGCCACATGAAATGATGGTAGACATGATGTGACATCAAAAGTGAGGGAGAGATTTATCAGTCACTTGCTCTTTGGGAAAATTTGACTAAACCCCAAAGGTCAGGCTTTTTTACAGCTATTTACTGTGTGTTTCTTGCATCTAAGTGTAGGTTTTTTTCTAGAGAAGGTTTACTGTTCCTAGTCTACACAGAGTAATGTTCCATCACATCTGGCAATTTCAGTTCCCACAGTTAATTTCAGCACCAAATTGTTTTTCTGCTGTAATATTTTGTTACAAAGTTGTCAGCAGCTGTGCTTATGCTTTTCTGTTTCCAGAGGAATATCAGGGCTTGAAGCTTCTTTAGTGCATAGGCGTAACCTGAGGTGTGACTGAAAGATAACTAAGAATATTTCTGCTAGTATTTGGTTCTGTTGGCACAAGGATAAAAACAGTAATACAGGTGTATCTTCCTTGCCGTACGCAAGAGTGGTCATGTGCTTACTTTGTACCTTTGTGTTCTTAATACTGCTGCTGTGCAAACAGCCATAAAGCTGGAGAGGATTTTTAGGCTTGGCTTTACTTCCTTTGGGTTTGCACCTGGTGTTGTAGATTCATGGAATGCCTTGCTTGCTGGGTACTTCCAAGTGTGACTTCAGTGATGACAATTAGTCACTACAACCTGCCCTGTAGCTAGTATGAATTCTGTGTCTTTCAGTGTTAAGATACTCCTCTTTGTGTGTTGATTTGTTTTTAGGGTTTAAGGTAGATAACTTGTGATCCCCTTGCCTGCTTTCATTTACCCTTTCAGTTTTGTGTAGCTGCCTGTGTCACCTTCAGATTTTCCCTAGATCATTCTTCCTTTTCAGACAGAACTGAGCTGTCCATATGAAAAGGCTAAGGATACTTTTCTGGAATTTCTGGGAAGCCTTCTCAAAACATCACATGTGCTTCATATTCACTGTAGTCATGATTCAGCTTTCTTTCCATGATCTAGATCTTTCTTTGCTTTTGTTAGCTTCTTAATCAGAATTTAGATATACTCACTGGTGTTGTAGTGAAATAATCACTTGACTTTTTTAAGTGGTGTATCTTTGCATACAGATCTTTCAGGATGCTGTGAGCTAGCTGGAATCAAGGTGTACTGTTCATTGAGGCAATTATGTAATGGCTTATCGTCGAGGTTTATTTTACACCAGACAGACATACAAATAACAGAGTAAAAATGCTCTTGGCGATTTTTACCTTACAGGTAAGCTCAGTATACTCACCTCTCAAATCAGAAATGTTCAATTGTTTTCATGGGTCTATTCATTGAAGATCATCAGATTTTCAATGATTGGTGATATAATTATGTTTAGTTTCCTAAACAGAATCATGTTTTCATTCCCATTTGCAAATTACTGTATAAATCTGAAAAATCTATGTAGAGATGGTGAAAGGGATAGCTGTAACTTGAGAGCGAAAAGAATAATATATTGAATTAATTCAGTAATGAATCATGGTATAAATGACCTCCTGTGGTAAAGTTGAAACTGAGTCACATTTCAGAAGTTTTTTAGATCACAGCTGTGGTTTGGTAGATGCTTTTTCTACTGGCAGTCCTTGTTTAAGTGGATTCAGCAGCTTGTACCTACCCTTTCTGGGCTGATTTTTAGCTTTGAATTATTTCAGTTAATGTGATTTCAGTAGGTGACTGTGTTGCAGATGGGGAACAATGTCAGGCAAGACTGAATTGCTGAGGGAAGGCAACCATCTTCAAACAGGACAGTTGTGGAGTGTGAAATATAGTTCATATCTCAGCCAGTTTAACTCATGCCTCTAATGCTTTTGCACTCTGCCAGTATGCATCTCTTGAAGTTGGGGTGAAAGCCACTGGTGTCCTGTGCTTCCACATAGACAGCTTCTGTGGGAGAGGGAGGGTTCCTCCATGATTTAAAGTGATGTGGACCTCTGGTGTACTTGCTTGTGGCAGGCTGTTCCTGATTGCACACCTGGCTCTTGCTTATCTGTGATACGAGCATTACTATGGCCATGAAATAAAGTGAAGCAGTGAACTGGTGCTGCTGGAAATCCCATCTTTTTTGTGGGAGGCATTTTCCAGGCAGATCAATTCCATCTACTGCAAGGCTATTCTTAAGTTTGTGCCTTAGGAGCGTGGGGTGTGGGGATAAACACTAGTAGTTAATCAATGTCACCTTACCTTTGCTTTGGAGTGAAGCATTAACGGACTGTCTCCAATGGGAAAAAAGTTTCAAGTTTTTTATTTTGCTGCAGTAAGTAATGCAACACGGTTAGAAATCGAAAAAAAAATTGCCTCAAGTTTGAGAAATGTTTGGGCCTTCATATTTTGGTCCATGCTGATTTGTGCTATTGTGCGTTCTCATTCTTGAGCTATTTGACTCTTATGTGTTCGTAAGCTTCCTAGCTAGTTGTTATAGTTTCTTATCAGTGAAAGTTGTACCTGCTGGAACTCCATACCTGGAGGTTGAACAAGTAAGAGCACTGTCTTTGAACTGAGATACTGAAAAGCAGCTCCCATTTCAATTTTTAGTGTTAAAACTTGTTTGTTTGGATTTTATTTATTTATTTATTTATTTTAAATTTAGATCCTATTCTACCATTAAGTAAAACTTAAATTTTTAAGGATGCATAGAAAGTCGATAGTTGCTGAAACTCTTCTCTTGTAATTCTTTGCCATTTTGTGCTGTCTGTATTTTCTGGTTTATTTTCTAAAGTAATAAAATGCAAGTATTTACATGAGAAGATTCCAGTCAGGTCCTGCATTAGTGCTGACTGGCTGTGAAGGAAACCAGCTAGTCATACAATAAACCTCCTGATCTTGAGTTAAAATGTAAAACAGAAACCCACAACCCCTGGTTTGAATTAAGTAGCCAGATTAGTGGTACAGTATCTACAAATTGGAGGATCCTTTCGCCCCTGAAAATCCATATGAAGATTACAGCTCAGCCTGCCAGAAAAATTGCAGAGTCCTTAGCTTTCCTTGAATTCTGCTTCTGAGACTTTTGATTGGAGATAAGAAGTTTGCATGCCTTTGTGTAATTCTCAATATCAGATCGCACACACAAAAATACTCCTCGTGGGAGGGAAGCAGGAGATGATCCATATTTTGCTATACTCTGCACTCTGGCAACAAGCTTTATTACTTGTCACTTCTGGTTTTTGGGGTTGAATTTTCAGTTGTAATCAGTGAGATGGCCTGCCAGTTAGAGTGCTAACATTGGATGGAGAGTCCCGTTTCCATTTCTTGCACTGCAACACAACCTGGTAACTTGCTTTGCTTCTCTGCTCTTCCTTGTAGAGGGGAGAGCTCTCCCCTGTTCCAGGGTATTTGGCAGGGCACTTTTCTGGTGTGAGCTGTAGTTCCAGTATGTAGCTGTTATGCTGTCATATTTAGCTCATTAAATTTTAAATGCCTTGCTGTGAGTTTGGGATTGCATCAAAGAAAATGTTCTTAGACTTGTTTCTCAGAGGAAAAGGAATAGCTTGGTTGAGAGAGATGCTTGGAGAGAAGAGTGAGGATGGTCTGCTGCAGCTTTTTTATTAAAATTACAGACTAATAGTGGAATTTTAATTAAGTCCTGCAGGATGAATGGTCAGTTAGAAGCACTTCTGTCAACAGTTTTTGTAGTTTTTTGCTGGTTTTTTGATTTCTTAGCTTACTGCTGTGGTAAGTTACTGTAACAGTGAAGTGGCTGTTTGGCAGAACATGCACCTTGTTGGCTTCTTGATTGCTTCAAATGAAGCTTCTCCACTGGAGATGCTGTTCTACCATGAATGAAGCATTACTCTAATGCCAAAGAATTCTTTTTCTCTTGAGCTCCAAGGGCCTGTTTAGGGACCCCAGCACACGATACCCCTTCATTCTGTCTTGAGAACAGAAGGTGTTTTGGTGCAAAAAGCTACAGAAGAGCTGTGTGTTGCTATACAGAACTTGGATGTACATCTTCTTTTAAACAGTACCTGTCTTGACATCCTTAGTTCTTTTGTATACATGTGTCTATATTGCTCTTATAGAACCAGGTTATTGATGTTTAAGGTCCCTAGAATCCCCTGGAGCAGGAATGTCTGCAGTAAGTCCCTGAACAGTGCAGTTTCATTAACAAGAATGGGGAAGCACGAAATTTGAAAAATTGGTTGATATGCGCAGCTTTTTCTTTGTTCCCCAAGAAGCTAAATCAAAGTTGATTTAACTTGTAGTTGGAATCCTTAATTGGTCTCCACCCAGATAACGAGATCTCTCATCAGAGGTGGATGGGAGTTTCTTTCATTTTGTTGCATGAATAAAAGAATATTCACAACTTATAATTATATGCATGTCATGAGACTCAGTGTATATTAATAACTGTCCTGTGATTTTTTTCCCCCCTCCCTTGTTGCTTGGTCTTGCTTTTCTATTAAGATGCCTGTGACTGAAACATTCGAGTTTAATAGATTATTGTCCTGAAAGAGACAGAATTCCCATGTTATGCATAGACTGTAGAATTTTTCTGAATTAATTTCTGCTTCAAATCCCATAGCTGTGGATAAATATAACCAATCTTGACCAGCAAATCTAGGCATGAGAAATCCAATAAAAACCTGATGTGATGGTGGTGGCTCTTGCTTCATACTAGTTAATGAGACTCCTAACATGATGAATCCAAGTGCTGGGGGAGAGGGAAAGGGAAATAGATCTTAGCGATCAGCCCATGCTTTACTAAATAACACTTCCAGAACCCTAGAGTAGGGAAAATGATGATCCAGTCCTAGAGTGCATGTCTTTTGTCTTCAGTTGGACCTCTGTAAAATTAAAGAGAGAGTGTCTTATGTCTGGCTGAGTTTGATCAGCTTCCAGTTTCAGCTGCTGGATCTGGGTATGTCTTTGAGAAGCTGTTTTTCCTGTTCCTAGATGTGTGATTTGTGGCTTTCTCCATTCCGTCTACTCCTCTTTCCAAGTAGTGTTTAATTGCATTTGCTTTGGTAAGCAGCCTCTGTGACCTGGGCTTTTTGTTACTTGCTGCTCTTCCTGTCTTTGTAGCTCCAGCAAATTTACTGACTACTTTTCTTCCTAGTCACTGACTAGGACTGAAAAGGCAAATGGCACAGGGCCAAGAACCAGTACCTGATGGACCTTGCTACCAGTAGTTTCTCATTTACACCAATATTTCAAGAGCTGTCACTTAATTGACTTCTTTTAATGTTTTGTATTTATTTGACTGGTTTTGTTTGGTTTGGCTTAGGGATTTTTTTTTTTAATTTTGGGGGGTTTTTTTATTTCTGATTTTAGTCAAGATGTGTCATGCCAGCCCAAAAGTCTAAAAATATTATATCAAACTTGTTGTTAATTAAAATTCTGGTTTTGTAAGAGTCTAATAAGGATTTCTCTAAGCCCATGTTGACTGACATAATTTTTGCTATCAATGCTGGAGAACTGTTCATTGGTTTTGAAAACCGTTACCAATTTGAGACCCCAGTACTAACTTGTTTAATGTTGTGACATTTCAAAGAGATAATTTTTTTTTTCTTTTTTGAGCCCATTGGGACTTTCTCAATATTTCAGGACTTTCTGGAATGAAACACTGCTGCAAATACTCTGAGTAACTGACGGAAAGAAAACTGACACGTGTCCATTGTATATTAAGACAATTAACTTACAAATATTAGTAACACCATCTTGATAGATTTTGTTGAATGATTATATGCCTTTCTATCGAATGTTTCATAATATACTGCCATATTCTTACATATATTACCTAAAAAATCCAACGTATATGTGCCTTGGTTTTGATTTTATCTTTGCTTACTTTAAAGCTGTGTACATCTCTTCTCTGACTTTTGTAACATTTCTGAATATATCTTCTGTGCTCTAAATCTTTCTGTCCATCTTCTAACCTCGTCTCCTCTTTGTGCTTTTACTCTTAGTTACTTGGGTTTGGGTTTTGTTGGTTTTTTAGTTTGTTTTTTTTCCCCATTTAGCAGGTCAGGTTTTTTTCCCCCATGGTTTTGATGGTTTCTAATATGTCCTTAGATAGTTAAGAAATTTAAACAAAATACATAGCCAACTAATGTCTTAAGTGACTTGACTCAATTTCCAGCTTTTTGAAGTTGTCCTTTTGTGTAAATTCCTATATATTAGGCTGACTGTTTATTATAAATAAATGCTGATGACTCACTTATCTTAATTTCTATTGCAACTGGTCCATTGCAGTTGGATTTGATCCTTTTGGATCACTTTCAACTCTGGATATTCTGATTCTCTGGTTCTATGACCTACTATACTTAACTGCTGCCCTGGCTAATACTTATTTAGTCTGCTGAGGTTTAGTTTATAAATTGGTATTCATAGATTAAATTGATATGCACAGATAAGGGCTGAAGAGTTGACAGCTATGTATGTTGGTTTTTATTTTCTGCCCTTTCTGTGTTGATTTTGAGTTATTAACAATTTATGTAATAATACATTCAGAGCGATTGTAGTCTGTATTTTTTTACTACCCTCGAAATGATTTGTACCTCTAAGTTAAAGTCAAGCTTTACTGCTTTGACTGGATACATATCTTGGGCTGAATTATGTAGTGACTATTCAGAGGTATATTTGAGCTGTGCTGTCTTTAGGGGAAAAAAAGCATTATTTGACATGCTAGGCTCTGTGTCAATGGCACTCCAGAAATGCATCCCTATCTTTTTCTGAAGATCTTGCATTCCTGTAGTTCATAGTAGAGAATGTCTTTGGCTAATCCACATTGCTAGAGACCAGCTGTTGACTATGGACTGTTGACTTCTCCAATACTGTTATCTCAAGGAGCCTGGTAGCAACTTAATGGTTGCAAGGGCTCTCAGTTTGAAGGGAGAAGATGACATGAAGGCCTAACTGGATTTTTTTTTTCTTTGCAAAGGTTAAATTAAACTGTTATGTTAAATTATTGTCTTAAAGCATTAGCTATCAAACTACAATTACAGTTTTAATTTATGACAAAATATTTGGTTATGGATGGGTAAAAATGCCAAGAAAAGATGAAAATAAAACTGTTTAGGTGCAGAGACAAAACTAGTGAAAACTGATCATGCTGAAGACTGCATAGTCAACCTTTTTTTTTTCCCCCCCTTCTCTTTAGTTTTAATATCTTTCCTTGCTACTCTTAGCAGAAAAATGGCACATACATTTTTATCAGAGGATGTTTTAGGGAATGCTTTACTTGGAGAGCTAACAATTATGAAATAGCAGTAAGTGTGTAACAACCTCTGCGTTTAAAAAGTTATTCCGCCCTTGCTTCAGTACTAAAGGCTTTCTTTCTTTGTTCTGGGATTTATTTTTTCTAATTCTTCACTTCCTAGAGAGCTTTCTGGGAAAGAGAGATGTTTTACACTTCATAAATGTTGTACTTTTAAAAAAATTTAAATCTTTTTTTCTAAATTCTTACACTAACATCCAAAAAATGTTTTTCATTGTAAAGGTCACCAGTAACATTTGTAAGAGTTAAATATGTGGCTGCTTTGATTGTGAAGAGCATATCAGAGATCTAAATGTTACTGATACTGAAAATCTAGTCTGATATGTAAATAATACTGATTACTAAAATATTGGAATCTGCTTTCTTTTTCTTTCTTCTAATTCTGTTATTCCTGCAACTTTTCCACTGGCTCTGCTCTTCAGCTGCTGTGAACTGTCAGTCACTGAAATATAGATGATGAAATTATAGAAACTGGAATTTAGCAGAGGCAGCCATGTTAATTTCTGTTCCATTTGAAATGCAGGGAAATATCATCTGCCAAATGGAAAAGGACAATCGGTGGGAAAAGAAATGTTCTTTTCAAGCTTCTAAGAGCAGTGACAATGGAGAGAAAAAATACTATAAAAAGTAGGCAGCTCCTTTTTCAAGATTTTGTTTTCAATGTATTCTGCATGATTAACTGTACACAGTTGCTCTTTTGGAGCCCTGAATGACTGAACACGACATCACAGGGCTTAAACTGCCTTTGCTGCATTGCACTTTGCATTTGGGGGGAATAGGGCTCAGCTTTATGGCAGTTTTACCAGTCTCTAGCATAATTTTTGAATACATTCATACTTCCCTTATTTGCCTTTTTTAATGTCAAACATTGCACATAAGATGTTCTGCTGTTGCTATGCAACTGCTAAATCCAATATTTAATATTAATAAAACCCGAGTGGCATTAGCATCACTCAGAACAGTGGGCTAGCAAACTATGATCGTACAATATCCAAGCTGTAAAACTTGGCAGGGACTTCAGTGTGCAATTGCATGCATGGCAAACTGTGGGGCATGAGTCACTGGCAGTTACTATTTAAAGATTGATGAGTTTGAGTAAAATTTCTGAGGTATTTTGATTTATATATATATATTAAATGTAAGTTTTAAACAAAAAGATAAAGAACAAGTTTGGTTAGCTATTTTCCTTAAGGTTTCATTTCAGAGTCAAATTCTGAGGGTCACTACCCATATGTTAAAAACGTTATAAACTATTCAACGTTATAAACCTATGGGTCAATACCCTGATTCTCCTATTTTTCTTCTAGGTCAGGTTGGTCGGCCCTTTCCCACTGTTCCTGCCACTTCCTGAAGCCTGAATTGGCTTTTTTTGGAGGCAGTGCTACTTCTCTGCCTGACAAGGTGCTGTTCAATGGGATGTGTTTCCAGTTTCTCAGTTTCTCCTCTTCCACCTTGTTTTCTGATTTCTCCCTATTTCTCTTCACTCTTGACTGTTACGTCACTTTTTTTTTTTTCCTTTTTTTTTCTTTTTTTTTCTTTTTTTTTTTTTGTTCTTGGTCCTTTCTGAGATTAGATTTTTAGTGTTGTACCCCAGCAATGCTTTGGCCATCTAAGTCATGTTGCAGGCTGCAAATTCTGTAGGATCCTGCATCTGATTGCTGAAGATGTTGGTACACTGACACTCTTGCTGATACCCAGAGGGGTGTAACGCTATTTATCATTTCCTTTTGTAGACTGCTCTCCAAAATATAACTTTGATATTAGATCTGGATGGAATCAGAATTATTTTAGAATTACTGCTTATTTGAAGTGTAATAAATGATTTCCTTCATAGTACATGATCATTTAGATTTTGACTGATTTCTTAAACATTGCTATTTTGGGTAGTTTATCTGTCCCTGATTCACCCACGAAGTTTCTCTAAATTTAAGACCATATTTTTGTTTCTTGAATTTTTTGGTTTTGTTTCTTCTTGTGCCACTCAAAGACTCAAACAAGTAGGACAAGCTAGAAGCTCCTAGCTACTTGCAAACCATTCTTAAATCTACAAAGCAAGAGTATTGGGGGGGAGGGTGGGGGGGACAGGCAATATGGTAAGTTGTAGTCTTGAATTTTTCTGGTCATATTCCCTTTTTATAAGCAGGTGGAATTTGTCTATCCTTAAGTAATCTTGGTACTTTTCATACTCACTTTGCTAACCCACAGTATTGGGTAGTTAATAGCTCTGTAGATTTTTTACTGCCAGCAGGAGGTTAGTGCAATATTGATTTAACTTTTCCAAATAATGCCAGTAATTTTGGTGCACGTTTTCCCTCTTCTGGAATAAATAGAAACTGATTAGATTATTTTAAGTGAGGTATAAATCATGGCATTGAAGTAAATCGGACTCTGTGTGTCTTGGATGCAGATCTGTAATTGAAATTTCATTCCTTAGTGATATGGCAATGCTGAATCTCTCTCCTTTTAATTTTCTCTCCTCAAAACTGCAACTCTTCGGGAAACACTGATTCTAATATTTACTGAAATTCAGAAAAGTAACTGAATGCCACTGAGATGGAAGAATGTATTTTTTTAATTGGGAAAATGTACCTTCTTTCAGTTCGGAGGCTTGTATGAGAATATTTTTATTTGTGTAAAAATTACTTGGTCATGTTGTAGAACCTGCAGCTACCTATGTTCTTTTCAAAATGGTTTATTTCAATCTTGTAATGTTCTTTGTTTTTAACCTAGCTATTTACAAAAGTACAGGATTCAGTGGATTCTAGACTGTGCTATGATTTATCGGTAGTTCAGTCATCACAATTGACCCATGTATCTTGTAATACTTGGAGAAAACATGTTGAGCTCTGTTCTTGGAACAGATAAATATAGAACTGCTATTGTGAATATTGTAGTGACGTACTAATCTAGAAAGCTAACAATTCTTTTATTTGCTTTTAGGGTTTGAAAGTATTCTAGAAGGCCTGTTTGGACCTGGATTATTAAAAGATCTCAGTTTGTTTAAAGGTATTCAATCTCTATGTTTGTATCTTGTTCTGCATTTCTAATGACAGAGGCAGCCCCAGCTCTGCCTCTAGAAAATGTGTGTTACCGTGGTGATTTGTGCTTTTTTTTCCCCCTCCCCCAGGCAGTGCTCACAGTTAGTTTCATATTGGCTAAAATTACTAATGAGTGTGCGTTCATCTTTATGTAGCTGGGAGTGTATTTTGCAGTGCTCAGAAAAACAGATTTGTTGTGCACAGATAAAATGTATATAGTTTGGTAATCTGGGGATTTAGAAAAATGGCCGAAATGAAGCCTGAATCCTCAGAATGCAGGCAAGAATGTTGTGAAACAGGTATTTAATTTGGCATTTCTCTTTTGGCTCCAGTTGTGTCGTGGTTTATGAATATGAAGTAATTTGCTATTCTTCTGATTTACAGACTGTGAGCCTGAAGGTGTTTCTGATTGGTCTTTTGATGAAAATTGTCTTTTCTGCTGCCTGAGAAGAGAAAAAGTGAAGGTAACAATGCAGATGTGTGAAGCTAGTAGTTGTAGGGGAGGGACAAAGGGAGGGAGTTTGCTGCTCCTAGTTAACTGAACATGGAAAATCTGCTACCTCCTACCCCTTTCCCCTACTTTGGAAAAAGGTTTTCTGATTTAAAATATGCAAATTAATGAACAGACTTGCCTCTTTCTCTGCAACTTTTTCTTTGTAGTATGTAATGCAGCAGTGGGTTTCTTTTTATTTTCCCCTGTGCATAGCTCTTTCTGTTTGGTGTTATTTATTGGTTTTGGGTTTTCTTGAGTTCTCTGTAAGAGATCTTGTTGGGAATCATGAAACCCTCCCCAAGGGAGCCAGACTGTGGCTTGTGCATGTTTACTACAGTCAGATGGTGGGCTTATCTTCAGTATAGAAATGTGGTGCATTTTAATAATCTAGAGTCTTGTTCTGTATCTTGAAATCTCCTTCTCCTGTGGGCCCTATCCTTTCATTAAAGTGCTCTTGTGCATGGTAGATTTTGTACTGTGCTTGTTCATAACGAAGTCAGAACCTAAACATGGACAAGTCAGGTTTGCCAACACAAAAAAACTTGCAGTTCATTTTCTTAAGGAGATTATAGTTGTATGTAAAACAAAAGCTATGGTGCTATACTGATTGTTGTTCAGCCCACGTGTTGAAATTGTGATTGTTCTATAACATAGGAAGGAAGGGTCATCTGTCTTGGCAAAACTTCATTTACTGGAATTTGTAACTACTACTTCTTCCTGCACAATGTAAAACAACACCAGAATGGATCTCTATCAACTTAGGAACAAAACAAAAGCACTCTTTCCTCTGTGGCAGCTAGCATGTAGCTGCATGGCTTGTCCATAAAGGAAGTTGACACTGATACTTGCCCCACTGCCAGTTCATGCAATGTTTTTGTATTAGAGTTTTTATTAAGGCATGGGAGGAGGTTTAGGAATACTTGCATTTAGAACAGATGTCACAGTTCTTTCGTTGAGACTAACAGCAGATAACATGTATATATGCTTGTGGTGTAAGGAGTTCTGTCTTTTTTCTTACCTCATCTCATAGAAGGACAAAATCCAGTGTTAAGCACAGCTCTAGTTAAGCCATTGAATTGATTCAGAAATTAATTTTGTGGTGGGTGAGAGACCGGTCATAGTCTGTACCAATCTGACAGTGTATGGGTAGGTATTCAAAAAGGTGGTCTTACTGCCCTCCAGCCTCTCTGTCAGTTCTGTTGGGTTTGGGTATTTTGGCTTTTTGGTTTGTCTTTTTTTGTTTGTTTTGTTTTTGAGGGAATAGTATGGCTCCTTTCAGGGTCTAGGGTTTTTTGTGTGTCAGCTGAGAGATGATAGGATGGGAGTGCTTCCTTTCCCCTGTGGGTGCAGCAGATTGCTGCCCTGCTGGCACTGATGTCATTATCTTGCAATACAGAGTTAAATATGATTCTTTCACAAGAGCCTTCAAATAATGTGAATTTGACATCTTAATTGGAATTAAAATATCAGAGACATAATGGTTAGAAAAAAGTTTGTAACTTAATTTGGTATTTAGCTAAATAATGGACAGTCTTCAGCTAATTTAGTTCAACTAAATTAGAAATGGTACTAATTTATTTGACATCTCTTCCATTGAACATCTGGAGTGATATCTTTAACTCTTCTACTTAGGGAGTTGCAGGCTGTTCATGTGCATCCTCTCACCTTGTTTGGAGAAGAGCTGGGCAGGATGGGATGATTTGGGTTGGTGCTTGTATAGTGCTGAGTTACAGAATGAAAAGGTGTGTAATTGATGCTGTAGCTGGGAGCAGGATAGTCACAAGCCATGCATTATGATAGCGTGTGGCTGTGGCTGGCCTGTTTTTTTTTCTTCTTTTGAGTGCATAATTACCAATACCTCCTTTTGCATTAGTTGAATAATTAATCAATGTACTTGATTTTCACCTGTGAGTGACGTGTAGGTACCTAGTGCAACAAGTTCAAAACCAATAAAAATCTTCAGAGTTTTTTTCTGGATTACATTTGCCCTTAAGAATTACCTGTAATTTAGGAGACCAGTACTTGTGCATAAGTAAAAATGAGTTCTGCACTGTAGGATGATAATTGAAGGCCAGTATTAGTTTATTGGGAGAGCTGCTTAAGGGGTAAAAATCTACATTAGCTCTCCTACCCTTTCAGTCTTAGTGGTTATTGCTTTTTCAAGCAGTCAGATTCAATTACATGACTTCTTCAAAGGATGGAAAACCATCTGCTGAAGTATTCTAAAAAGATTAATATATTTGTAGCAGTAGTTCTAATTGCAAATACTGAGCAAATACGAATATTTTTTGGCAGTCAAAATACAAGACAAGTTTTGATAGAGAAGTGGAATTGTGTCTTCATTTGAAAGGGATAATGAAATACGGACCAAATAGGGGGCTAGCATCTTTCCAGACATGTATTTTTCCTAAATCTGAAGGGTTATGTGCAGTAATGTAGAGCTTTTAGAAACTGGATTTTTTATTTTCATCATAAAATGCGGAATACCCAATTGTTTCTGTATGGTGTGACCAGAGAATAACTGGTTACCTAAGGAGCTGCTACCAGGTTGTTAACGTGGTTGCCTGTGTGCAGAAATGCACAGGTACCTTGATGAGCAAGAAAGACAAAAAGAAAACAGTTAGCAGCTCTGGCTGCCCACATGTGGCGAGAGAAAGATTGGGTTCTATGGGACCAAATCTGACTAATTCACATTTGGATAACCTGCAATTGTGGCAATTCTTTATCGCTTGTGGTTTTTATCACTTTTTGTTCTAAAAGGTTGTGGTACAGAGGAGACCCCTCAATTCGGATGGATTGAACTTGAAGTGTACTTGCCTTCTCTCTTTTTAATTATGATTCCTAATTTTTCTGTGTGGCTTGTTAAATAATCTGACAGACCTATCATTACAGAAGAGATCTTCAGCTCCATGTAGAATGTTTGTATTAAATGAGATAGTCTCTAGTGTCATTTGCTTGTAGTTGGAGCTAGTTTAAGATGTTAAGCCTAGTTTAAGAAAGGCCAGAAGAAAGGAGAAACTGGAAAACGAATCCTTAAAGAGGATTCAGTTGGGTGTATTCGTGTGGAAAACACTACTGCCTGTAGTGTCATAAAGTAATTCGTATGTATTAAGGGAAAAAAGGAACACACGCACATGGACACACAACTAATCTTGTTAGTTGGTGAGAGCAGAACAAGAAGGATAATACTCCTAAGCACATTAACTATTTTATAGATATATTTAAGCTACAAAAATAGCAAGAGAGAAAATGACTTTTAGAAGCATGTTCTGGATTCTTAGGCTGTTGATGCCAGAAGATTGATTCTGGTTTGCAAAGTTCTCCAAAATATCTGGGCTGCAATGAAAGGACCTCTCACAATTCTTTCATTCATGAAGAGGTGTGGTAGGGTGCAGCATTTGAAGAAGTTGTTTTAAAATTCAAAATTACTCTGACATGATTTGGGTATTTTTAAAAGCTTATAATTATTTTACAGAAATCTGGTGGCCTTTCACTATGGAGGAACATAAACAATAAGATGTGAACTGTGGTAAATGTCTGAATAATTCTGAAGAGAAGTTATCACTCATCTAAAGCATTGTTATAGAATAATTGAAGATGGCAAAGGAAATATCTGAGAATGAGTTGAAGTTGCAGAACTCTTACAATTTTTGGTGGCTTTAGAATGTGTTTAAACTGTGTACAGAGATCCCTAAGTGTGCTGGAACATGCTCTAAAACATTTTTAATGGATTTCATTACTTAAAAAACTCAAGCATTTAGACTGTCAATTTTGTATTGTGTAATTTAAAAATAATCTGATATGGAGGCTAAAACTTGAAGAGGCTGTTTGTGATAATCTCCAGCTGTGTTTAGTGGTAATGCAGGGTTGCGGCTTTGCTTGTGCATCAATGTTAATGTAAACATATTGTGGTTCCAGTGATACATTTCTTCTCCCCCTACTATTGATAATAAGTGATAGTCAATAGCTATAGATCAGTCAAGTTGTTTGTTTTAATTTGATAAATATGATGTCAGTCAACTTACTATAAAAGTATATATGTTCAGTAAGTAAGAGAGGTCTTAAAACTGATTAAACCATCTGAATTTTTATTAATGCTAAGTTGGGAGCAGTTGTAGGTGCCTTAAAGGACATGCTCAGAATTGAAAATGATCTTGATAAGTTTGAAAAACAGGACAGACAGACTTGTTTTATCAAGGCACAAGTTACAGATGTCTGAAAAGTGATAGGATTGTAAAAGTAGTAAACTACTTTGGGGATTGTATCAAGAGAAGAATTTGTGTTAATACCTGGAGAGGAAAACCTGAATGCTGAAGTCAGCTGAAGCCTCAGCTGACTGTAGCTTTTTGAGAGATGTAAACAAACTGAATAGCGCTGAAATGGAAGCAACAAGAATGATACTGTCTTGCAGGTAGAAGGAAAGAAGAGTCTCTGGTGCCCTTAAAGCTTGACTACAGAAAATTGTTCTCCTTTGCATTGGCTATGAATTAAAAAGACTGTACAGTCTTAAGGAAAAAAAGCGTTGGAGAAGACAGCCTAAGGATGTTGAAACATTCCTTTCTTACTCAGTGTTCCTGATTTTGCCTTGAGGTAGCATGGGAGGCTGGATTTTATCCCTAGGGTCCCTGGGTTGACCAGTCAGCTATGGGTGGTCTGTGGGCAGCCACCCTCCTTTTTCTTCCTGAAGATGGATAGGAATTATCTCATCCTGTTCTAGATTGTGGGCTCTTCCCACTCCATCTGTGCATGTCCTGTGGCTTAAACATGAAACTGCTGTTTCCACATCTACACAACAACAGCCTGCATCATACAGTTCTCTTCATGTCAGCAGTTTAGCATTTGGAATTGCTGAATCAACATTTCCTACAAGGAGGCTCTCAGGGAGCATCCAGCCCTAGTGCTGACGAGGGCGGGCTGCCCAGGATTAGGTGGTCTCACACGGTCACACATTAACCTTGCGTTTTGAAAACCTGAGCTCTGTATATCTAAGGCTCTTTGACTTAATTACATAGTTATGCTGTTTATCTTAACATACAAAGAGCTTTAGCCCTCAGGGAGCATGTGCAAACCACTCCAGGTACCGTACTTTCTCTGAAGGTGTGTTGTTCAATATAGTGATCCTGCATGTTCACTGGTGGATTCCAGGAATGCTCTGGGGCATGCTTCCCACCTGAAGAGAAGCACAAAGAGAATAGAAAGAATACTGTGTTATAAATAATATGTAAAAGTAACTGATTGGTTATAAATACCCTGAAAAAAAAAACCCCAATGACAATGCTGTCTAGATATTACTGGGTTTTTCTTCTTCCTACTACCTGCATGTTGCTACTGAAAACTTGGATGTGATTTAGAACTGTAGAGTGAGGGGGTAAGCCTGAAAGTAGTGATTCTAAATAATGATTATTGGGAAGAAATGCTGGAAAATGTAAAAAAGAACTCTAAAAAATCAACAGCCTCCCACCCCAACCAACAAAAAAACCCCAACACAAACCAACCAACCAGACACTCCCAAATGAAACGAAAACCCGTCACTTTTGGAAGTTGACTTTGAATAGCAATCACAATCAAATACTTAGTGTGAAAACTTGAATTTTCTTTCCAGGGTGAAAAAAACTGTAGATTCCTGGAATAATTATGGTACAATGGATAAGAAAACAATTAAAAAGTGTAATAAGCAGAAATATTTCCAGTATATTTTGCCTCATGTAGTCAGTGCTATACTGAAGATGCCAGAAGACTTTTGTTTTTCCTATGTGCGAGGTTAAACCTGACTCTTTTACATAACTGTATTTCTTCACATTTTGATGTCTTAGCATGGACAGTGATAAAAACCATACATGTAAGGAGATGCTCCTTAGTTGGCAGGTAAAAACTAAGCACTGCCATTTTCTTGCTATAATTCCTCTCCTCTCCTGAATGCAGATCAAGAAATCCTTTATTCAGCTGTTCACCAGCATAAGCCACTTAGAATTTTTTTTCTTCTGGCTGATCCCTTTTTCTTCGTTCCTTCTCTATGTAGCAAGTGTAGAGCTTTAGTTAGCTTCAGTAGATTAAATTGTACTCTTCTTAATTGCCTTTATATGAGTAATATAAAATACATTTGTTTATAGTGAGGCAGGGTGCTGCTGGACTCTGTTTCTGTTGAGTTTCCAGGCTAGTATTTACAGCGTATTGTTTCAGTTGTAAAAAGTGCTAGGAAGATTTAAAATGCGTTGTGTTGGCCAAGGGTTATTTTTATTTTAGGCTTCTTCCAGAGCTATAGTCTGTTAAAATGCAGGGTATCAGATCAGGTTGAAGGGGTAATGTTTCCTTCAAGTCTGAATTCTCTGTTTTTCCCTTGAATTAAAAAGTTTTTTGCAATGATTCATGGCACTCTAGATAGAGGATGCCAGTTAACTCCAATGGATCTTATCTCCCCAAATCTCTGGACATCAGTTTGCAAACTTTCCTTTTAAAGCAAAACTTTGGTAAAGGTTTAGAAATTTCAGTGATTATTCCAACATTTCTGTATGTCTAGCTTATTTACATTATTAGTTATTTTTCACATCTGCTTTTTATGCAAACTGATGAGTGTACTGTTATCCTGGTAATGCCTAAAAGATAATGGAGCTGATCTCAGACTCTCTTGTCAATAACAAGGATAGATCCTGTATACAGCTTTGTCAGATGCAGCAACACAGTTTCAAAAAGAGGTGTGTTCTGTGAAGTTCCACCTGAAGAGTAACTCTCAAAAGATGTTTGGCTTACTGTCCAGAAATATCTTTATTGTGAAATCCTGTACAGATACTTAGTACAATTTAGTATCGTGGAAGTACAGCTGCATTTTCAATCTGTTCATAAAATGCCAGTGCACTGCTACTGGTTGCTGGTACAGGGATGCCTGGCACAGAGGTGAACACTTTTATTATAGCTAACCATCAGTTCAAATTTGTATGAAAGAATTAAAGTCTGTCACAATAGAAGCTTCTCCTATGGAAGCAAGCGGGTTTGAATCTCTCTGGTGTGGAACAAAGCGTCAGTCATTTTGTGAGGCCTTTACTTCTGCAGGCTCTTACCTTCACAGAATCAAAGATGTTTTCACTCACCCGTTACCTCTGTCATTGCATGTTCCTTGTATTTCTGTTTGTTATAAAATACTGCTTTGTCTCTGTACCCTGTCTGAGATAGTATCTCCCTTTGCTTTTGATAGCAAGCTTTTGGAAGCTGTTGAATTCCAAATATGATGTGAAAGCCCATGTGGTTCAGGCCAGAGTCCACAGCATTTCGTTTCATTTCAAGGTATTATTACCCTTTGCATGCAGTTCATGTGACTGCTGTGTTCGTTGATTTACTACAGGCTGGTCACGTAACCTGGCTTCTTAAACCTCTTGAAGTTGAGACAGCACAAACTTAAGAATTACTTATGTTTTCATTTATTGTGATGTATAAATGAATTTCCATTTCTTTCCTTCCCTTCTAGTCCCATGAGGATATGAATCTGAAATCAGCTTATACAGTAGAGACCAAAAAAACAGATGCAGCCTAGATATTATGGTACCTGATACTTTATAAAGGTTAACAAAACAGAACACTCCCTAAAGCCAAAGAGTGGCTGTGTATACATTCCTGCAGTAGGTAAATACAGGTATCTTTAATATAGCTTAAAATGAAAGTGGAAGGAGAGAGCCAGTAAAGAGATTGTTCTCCTGAGCAGGAGCAAGGCATTACACTGAAAGAAATGAGAAAAGGGGTGTGCATCTGGGGGTGGAACCTAAGCATTTAGATTTTGTATTTTTGTAATCTTGTCTTCTAGTTTCTTGAGTGTATTTAAAATGATTGGTTTATCCTGGCATCTCACATGCTTAATCATTGTAGTTTGAATATATTCTAGACTGTGAGAATGGATTTTATTTCATTGTAGGTGTTGTAACAGCTAAGTTAAGTTTGTTTCACATAAAAGTAGCTGCTACTGAGCCTCTTCACAAAAGGACCTGTTTGTTGATAATGCTTGGTCATTTTTTGCTTAGTTTGCATAAATGATGTGTAGAGTAAGGAGAACTGCCTATGTTTTGCATTCAACAGTTATTTCTTGGATCTGAAAGTAATAGCCAAAGAACAAGTGCTAGATATGAGATTTGCAGCCAAATGTAAAATATCTAGGTTTTCTTCTTTATAAAGGGCTCTTATTTTCTGTATTGTTATCAAATCTTATCGGCTTCTGCTGCATTTATGTCTTGGGTTACTGGTTGTACTCTGGCTTTGTGGCTTTAAGCCAGTGTTTCTGTACTATTGCCTTTATTGTAATTTTCCTATTAAATTGTAGCTGTCTTGAAAGCTCTTGCAAGGTGTTTGTGTGGGGTTAATTCCTCCTGCTGGTTTACCTTCAAACCAGCTCATATTTTGGTGCCCAATGTGTGGCATCCTGAGAGAAGTTGGAATTGCAGTTTTGCTTTGTATTACAGAAACTGCCTATTCACCATGATGCTTGACATGTTTACATGGATGTTTTACCTTGCTCTCTATATTTTTCCACATATGGGGAAATATTTGCCAGTTGTGAGGCTTCTTTTGAGACCAGGGAATGGTATGAAAACTGCTTTTTAGTTTATTATGTCTATTGCATGATAACATCAGAGTCAATGAACCTCATTCAGAATGTATATTCAGTTTTGTTCACCTGCCCTGGTCTGGGCTGCTGCCTCTGGGGCCTCGTTAATAGTCGCACTCAGCCCATAGGGGGAAGAGTAGAGAATAGTTTCTTCCAGCCTTTCAGGCCTGACACAGCAGTTTTTGAGAATATTGAGGTCTGTGTGAATGTCAAGGACAGCATAATCTTGTTGTTAGTTTTGCTTTGTCTTCTCTGTATGCTGCACTGTGTATACCATGCTTGGAGTTGGGACAGTGCTTGGTGCAGTAGAGCATATTCAGGAGGAGAAAAGAAGCAAATCAGCAGGCACCATGTTCACGCAAACTGATCTCAGACTCTCTGAGAAGAAGAAAAAGAAACCAAAACAACCGGTGTTTTTGTGTCCACACAAACTGTCACTGAGCCAGGACACCCTAAGCCAGTAGCAGTTGCCCCAATTCAGAAAAGGAAATCGAAGAGCAAATCAGTCCACATAGTGACTGACGAGGAGGCAGCAGGACCTTTGCACCCAGCAGAGGAGATGGAGCCAGAAATCATCACTCAGTCTCTGTCCCTGGGTGAGCTGCGTGAGCTGCGGAGAGAGTTCACCCACCAGGCAAACGAGTCCATTCTCACCTGGCTGCTCCGCATCTGGGACACAGCAGCTAATGACACCATTCAGGAAGGATGTGAGGCTGGTCAGCTGGGACCTCTGTCCCAGGATGTGGTCATTGACCAGGGGATCAGAAGAACCCAGGAAACTCAGCCTCTGGCAGCGACTGCTGGCAAGTGTAAGGGACAGATACCTTTATAAAGAAGACCTCCAGGTGCACCAAGGAAAATGGAGCACAGTGGAACAAGATATCTGATGCCTGAAGGAATTGGCTGTGCTGGAGATCATTTTCTCAGAAGACAAGAGATTCCCTGAGATGTCCAGGGATGTCCAGATGCCCAGACATCCAGATTTGCCCAGTGCACATCTCAAATGTGGTTGAAATTCACATGGCTTGGACCAGAAATATACTCCCGCTACTTAGTAACGCTGCAATGGAGGGAAGAAGAGGACAAGGTGGATGCATTGGTCAACAAACTAAGAATTTACAAGGACGCTGTCACTGCCCTGTTATGCACTCATGTCTTGTCCATGGAAATCTGGCTGAGCATGTCTGAAGCTTGGAAGAGAAAATTGAAGAGGCCCACCAGAAGCTGAGGAAGGAGCTTAAGGAAAGAATTTACCACATCTTGCTGGAACTACCAAGAGTCTCTGCCATTAGGAACAGGCGTCCCTGTTCCTGTCTCCCCCAGCCAAGGAGAGAGGATACACTCTGCGGGATAACCTCTGGTTTTTCCCTCAGGAGCATGGAGAAGACATGAGGAAGTGGGATGGGAAACCCACCTCTTCCTTAGCCACCTGGCTACATGAGCTGAAAAGAGGAACAATGACCACAAGAAGCTCATCTAGGGTCAATGCTGCTCCGGTCTCTCATAGACAAGACTCCAGATGGTAAAGGAATGATGATATGATTAATCCTCTTGAAGGGACCTCAAGGTCATGTTTACAGGAGGGGAGAGCAATGTGTACCATTACCAGGATTAGAAGGGCCCTGCCTCTAGCCAGGTAGAGGAAAGGGACAATCAGATCTATTGGACTGTGTGGATCTGATGGCACATTTGCCCCACAAAGGTGTACGGCTTTGGTTGTCACCGGCACTCAATGCACTCTGATGCCATCAAGGTATATGGAAGCGGAATCTATTTCCATTTCTGGGGTGACAGGGGGATCCCAGCAGCTGACTGTACTGGAAGCTGAAGTGAGCTTGACTGGGAAGGAGTGGCAGAAACATCCCATCATGACTGGTCCAGAGGCCCTGTGCATCCTCGGCATAGACTGTCTCAGGAGTGGGTAATTCAAAGACCCAAAAGGACATTGCTGGGCTTTTAGGATAGCTGCTCTAGAGACAGAGGAAATCAGACAACTGAATGCCCTGCCTGGTCTCTCAGACAACCTCTCTGCTGTGGGACTGCTGAGAATTGAAGCACAACAGGTACCAATCGCCAGACCAACAGTGCACCATTGGCAATACCGCACTGACAGAGACTCTGTGATTCCCATCCATGAGATGATTCCTGAACTGGAGAGCCAGAGGGTTATCAGCAAGGCTCGTTGATCCTTTAACAGCTCTAATATGGCCAGTGCGTAAGTCCAGCGGAGAAGGGAGTCTGGTAGTTGATTACTGTGGCCTGAATGAAGTCACACCACCACTGAGTGCTGGTGTGCTGGACATGCTGGAGCATCAGTACGAGCTGGAGTCCAAGGCAGCAAAGTGGTATGTGACCATTGACATTGCCAGTGATTTTTCTCTGTTCCTTTCGCAGCAGAGTGCAGGCCCCAGTTTGCCTTTACCTGGAGGGGCATGCAGTATACTTGGAATTGACTGCCCCAGGGGTGGAAGCACAGTTGCGCCATCTGCCATGGACTGATCCAGACTGCACTGGAAAAGGGTGAGGCTCCAGAACATCTGCAGTACATTGATGACATCATCATATGGGGGAACACAGCAGGGGAACTCTTCAAGATAGAAGAGATTATCCAGATTCTCCTGAAAGCTTGCCATTAAATTAACTAAGGTTAAGGGACCTACTCGAGAAATTCAGTTTCTAGGAGTGAAGTGGCAAGATGGACATTGCCAGATTCCAATGAAAGTGATTAACAAAATAGCAGCTATGTCTCCATCGACCAACAAGAAGGAAACCCAGGCTTTCCTGGTGTTTTCCTTTTCCTAGGTGCTGTGGGCTTTTCAAGGATGCATATCCTGGAGTACAGCATGACTGTAAGCTCGGTCTGTCTTGTGTCACAAAAGAAAAGCTATTTCCAGTGGGGCCCTGAACAACAACAAGCTTCTGAACAAATTAAACAGGAGATTGCCTGTTTAGGCAGTAGCCCTTTGGCCAGTCAGGACAGGGCAGGATGTAAAAAATGTGCTCTACACTGCAGCCAGGGAAAATGGTCCTTCCTGGAGCCTCCAGAAGAAGGGACCTGGGGAGACCTGAGGATGATTGCTGGGGTTCTGGAGTCGGGGATACAAAGGATCTGAAGCCAGCTATACCCCAACTGAGAAAGAGATTCTTGGAGCCTACAAAGGGGTTCGAGCCACCTCAGAAGTGATTGGCACCGAAGCACAGCTGCATCTGGCACCCTGTCTACCAGTGCTGGGCTGGATGTTTGAAGGGAAGGTTCCTTCTACACATCATGCCACTGATGCCACGTGGAGCAAGTGGATCACTCTGATCACACAGCAAGCCTGGATAGGAAATCCTGATCGCCCTGGGATTCTGGAAATCATAACAAACTGGCCCAAAGGTGAGAGTTTTGGACTATCTTTTGAAGAAGAAGAGGAGCAGGTGACGTGCTGAGGAGGCCCCACCATATAACCAAATACCAGAGAATGAAAAGCGGTAATGTCCTCTTCACTGATGGTACCTGCCGAACTGTAGGAACAAACCAGAAATGGAAAGCTACTGTATGGAGCCCCACATGGAAAGTTGCAGAAGCTACCTAGGGACAAGGTGGATCGAGTCAGGTTGCAGAGCTTAAAGCCATCCAGCTGGCTTTGAATATCACTGAATGAGAGAAGTGGCCAAGACTCTATCTCTACACCGACTTGTGGATGGTAGCTAATGCTCTGTGGGGTGACTCGATTGCTGGAGAAAGGTCAACTGGCAGCAGAGAGAGAAACCCATCTGGGCCGCTGAGATTTGGCAGGACATTGCCATCTGGGTAGAGAGGCTGACCATGAAGGTTTGACACATGGATGTGAATGCCCGAGAGTCAGGCTAATGAAGAGCATCGTAACAATGAGCAGGTGGAGTGAGCTGCCAAGGTTAAAGTATCTCAGGTGGATATGGACTGACAGCACAAGGCAGAATTATTTCTAGCTCGTTGGGCCCGCAATGCCTCCGGTCATCAGAGAAGAGATGCTACATACCAATGGGCCTGTGACCAAGGGGTGGACTTAACCATGGACAGTACCTCACAGGTCATCCATGACTGTGAGATGTGTACTGCAATCAAGCAAGCCAAGCAGATGAAGCCTCTATGATATGGTGGGCAGTCGTCAAAATATAGTTATGGGGAAGCTTGGCAAATTGATTACATCACACTTCCCCAAACCCGCCAAGGCAAGCGCTATGTGCTGATCATGGTGGAAGCAACCACTGGATGGCTGGAGACCTACCCTGTGCTTCATGCTACTGCCCAGAACACCATCTTGGGCCTTGAACAGCAAGTCCTGTGGAGACATGGCACCCTGAAAGAATTGAGTTGGACAATGGGACTCATTTCAACAACAGCCTTATAAGCACCTGGGCTAGAGAACACGGTATTGAGTGAGTGTACCATATGCCTTGTCACGCACCAGCCGCCAGGAAAGTTGAATGGTGCAACAGACTGCTAAAAACCACCTTGAAGGCATTGGGCAGGGGGACCTTCAAAAATTGAGAGCTGCATTTAGTGAAGGCCACGGGCCTCCGTCAATTGAGCTGGTCCTGCCCAGTCAGAAGCCTTGCACTCGTGGACACATGAGATGTATGTTAGGAAAGATAGTTTGGATTAATCCCACCTCAGGCACAGGCAAATCCTTCCATGGGATTGTTTTTGCTCGAGAACCTGGTTACACTTGGTGGGTAATGCAGAAAGATGGGGAAACCCGTTGTGCACCTCAAGGGGACCTAATTTTAAGTGAGAACTGTGTGTAATGTTTCATTGTGTATGTATACACACATATATATATGTAAGTAGAGTTAAAGAAGGGTATTAATTTGGGTATGATGTAGATGGTGTAGAATAAGGGGTGGCTAATGTCTTGGATTACAATTTAAGGTGTAACCAGAGTATGTATTCTACCACCACCTGCATCACCTTCTGATGAACTGTTAATGGTGGGTCCTTTGCAACAGCTGCATACCCCACCTAGGAGCTGGGTGTAGTGTTCTCTTTGTTACACCCAGCCTAAGGGTGGTCATCTCCACTTAAAGCGCCATCAAGGACTCCCCAAAATATCCTATGTCTCATAGGATTACATCATTCCATTGTAAAACTCCCTGCCTTGGGGGAGGTACTGAACATACCTGCCTGGATTCAAGGGTATATAATCTCAAGGTTGGGGGACTTGGGGGAACCACCACTGGACCTCCAGAGAAGGACCAGGCCTTTCCACAGGACCACCGCTACAACAAGACCACATCCATCATTTCAATGGGACTGCAACCACCATTTAATCAGACTGCTACCACCACCCTGACCAACAGGATGCCAGGTTATACTCTGGCTTTGTCAGTTTAAGCCAGTGTTTCTGTACTATTGCCCTTATTGTGACTCTCCTATTGAATTGTAGCTCTGTCTTGAAATCTTCAGCAAGGTGTTTGTGTGGGGTCAATTCCTCTGGCTGGTTTACCTTCAAACCAGCGCAATTTACAACAAGAGAACAGGACAAAGTACAGTGTTGTGAAGCAGCCAAAAAAACAAGTTTTGATTTCAATAGATTCAACTCTGTACCTAAAGAAGTTTTGAATTTAGTAAAATATTGAATGCCTAGGGAACTTTATTAATTTTGGAGTCAGGAAGATCTTACAAATATTAAATATCTTTGCAGGAACACTTAGTCAGTCTGGATGAGCCAGCCTCGGAAGCTGGACAAGAAGCTCTGCTTAGACAAGAGCAAGCAAAAATCATTCGTTTTGAAAGGCAAGCAGAAGAGTTCCTCAATGCAGTCTTTTACAGAAAAGGTTGGTTTTGATGGGGGGAGGACGATGTGGGAAATAGTCTCTCTTGTGGTCTTTTTGCATGCAATGTAGGTATCAAAGATCTGATGTTCAAGTTGTCACTGTATGTTCAGTATTTTTCAGTCATCTTCTTTGTATATATTTATCAAGGGTAAAAATTGATTCTCAAGTAATGCAGTAATACAACAGTGTGGGCTTGGGATGGAGGAAGAAGGTATAACTATTTAACCCTAAACCAAATCTCTCCATGAGAACACTGGTGTTTTCACTTTTGGAGAGATGACTCAGTTCTTACCCAGCAGAACTGTTCCCCATAACCAGTGTTTAGGTGAGTGGGCTGTTGGGAAGAAAGGTCAAGTGGCAGTAGTGGTAGTAGGTGGGTAATGTGTTTTTTTAAAAATATTTATTTTATTTTGATGGGATATGTACTTACGCAGTTTTTCTTAAAGGTCATCAGTCTTTTCACTATTGGTAATGGTTACCCACACTATTCTGAACAATTTACAGTATAAAATATTATTGGAATAATGCTAAGGGGGATATATGGAGAATTCAAAATGTGATCAGCAAAAGAATTGCTGTAGAATATGCTGAGAACATGCTCAATGCTAGAAAATCACCTAAATATCTTTTGGAAAGTTGTTGCTTAAACTGTGCTCTTAAGGAAGGCACAAAGCTCATTTCACCGTTTTCTACAAATCTGAGAAACATGAATCCAGAGGTTACTTCCAAACGCATCCTGAATGAAAGTACATCATACTTATCAGTCTAACCCATGTGTGAGAAAATCTGCCAAATCAGTAATTCCAACCTATCTGCTGGGGGACAATGCAAGGCTTCAGTTTAACAAATCAGAAATTGCTGTAGCCAGTCCTCAGCCCTTCCTTCTAGTGACCAAAATATTTAAAGGTGTTTTAAGTAGATAACAGTATCTTAGCCTTTCTTTTATGACTCGAATAAATACAAGCTATACATTATGATGCTTCTATACTTCTTGCAATACATGCAGGATGGTAGGAAGGATAGTTACTGCATTACTACTGATAGTTCAGATAATGCCTTTATTCCAAGGCTTCCTTTTCAAGTTTTCTTTTTTCTTGTAAGGTTAATGTTTCCTTTTGCTTTTGAGTTTATCCCATTTATCTTCAAATCCAGAAGGAATTTAGGAAAACTAAAGTCTAGAGACAATACAGGTTTTTTCCATATTGCTTTTTCTGGTGAGGAAAAAAAAAGCACTTCCATCACTTCCAAATTGTTCATTAAAGACTTCATTCCTTTAGCACTAAACTTAAATCTTTATGTATGATGTGTATGTGTGTGTGTGTCCTTTAGGAAAGTATGCTTTTTAAAATTTGTTGGGGAGCCAGCAGCAGATGTTGCAGTGTGCTTATGAAGGGTATAATACTCTGTCCATGGCCAGATACCCAGAATGAAGATAATGAAACATGTCAGATGTCTAAGAATCTTCGAGGATTTTTTTAAATAAACACTTGTTTTCTTTCCTCGGACAAAGCTGTGCTTGGTGCTAGAGTAATAGGTGAGGGGTAGAAGCTTGGCAGGAAGTCAGTTCTGAATCCTTAATGCATCATTGTCAAGCTTACCTGTATTTAGATTGCTTGAAATCTAACTCATGCTGCTGACATAAGATCCCCTGTCATACCAAAGA
Organism: Corvus cornix cornix; assembly: GCF_000738735.6. Classification (NCBI taxonomy): domain Eukaryota; kingdom Metazoa; phylum Chordata; class Aves; order Passeriformes; family Corvidae; genus Corvus; species Corvus cornix. The sequence goes on from NC_046336.1 coordinate 13,860,721, forward strand.
GGTACTGTCATACCAAAGAGGCACTGTCATACCAAAGAGGACACAAAGAACGGCAGAACTCTTGACGTTCCTACATTGCTCAGAGATGCTGAGCTCTCCTGGCTTCATGCCAGCAATTAGGTTTTTTCTTCTTCCCATCCACACTGCCAGTAACATTTGAGATGGGCATTTTGTAGCCCAGGTAGATCAGAGAAAATGCAGATGTTCTCTGAACACTGGCCACACATTAATGTACTGAATATGAATAGGGAATCAACAAGATCCTCAGACTTTTTGAACAGGTTTACTGTCCATTAATCTTATGTCCTTTCTCTGAAATTTGTGTCCCTGGCGCTCTGACCCCGTAATCCTTCCTTCAAATATTCATATTTTTCCAGTCAAAGAAGAGTGGTAGTAGTTGTACTAGTTGTCTGTTACCTTTACTTTGTGGCAGGACAGGACCTTCTTCTGGTTTAATGAAATCATACCTTTATTTGTTTGATATTGCCCTTTCAAGATTTCAGTATAAAAGTCCACAAAAACTATTAAGGCTTTAAAGCTCAGAGGTACTGCTGTAGACTATTTATAGCTGATAATTATTTGCTGTATTTTTTCTTCTCTGAGGATTTCTGTGTTTTAGTTAATTTTAGTTTTATTTTCTTAAAAAAACCTAGAAAGGTGGAGTCAAGATAAATATCTGGTTGATTTCAAGTGATGCTGGAGGGGCACCAGCACATATTTTCCACTCACTTTTGAACAGCTTTAATCCTCAGCATTCAGGCTTTATATTAAGTAAAAAGCCTTTAATGTGCTAGGTACCTACCCTTCTGCTTGAAAATGGAGTTTTGTGTCCTGAATTAGTGAGTTTATCTTGAACAGCACTTGAAAGTTGTCATTCTGGGCTGATTCTTTGAAGCTGCAAATTACAAAGATGCATGGCTGTAGGCATATGTAGTATTTTATTTCTGAATGTGTAAATATGTTCAGCTGTAAGCATTTTTGAAATGAACATATGAACACGGTGCACAGTAAAGGCCTGATTCTTCGTTCAGAAAACACAAGTGCCATCGAGCTCTGCGTTCCTGCCAGCCCCACTTGTATATGCTACAAGCACATGTCGAACAGTTGGTATCAGTGTGATCATGCCATCAATTTGTGCCCCTCTGGGCCTCCCTGGAGCCTTTCTATGTCCTTCAGGAGGTTATAGTGAAGAGGTTAAAAATTGGAAGAAATGTCACCACAGCAGAACAAGGCCTCCACACTTTTCCAGGCTGGTGTCCTTGTAGACCATTTGGGAAACAAGTGAGATTATAAAATGTACCAAAATTTAAGTTTGGCTCATTTTTTGGTGTCTTCTTAAAACTATAGTATTTGATACTTAGCAACAAGTAAAATTTACAGGATGTTTTAAAGAAAATGGTTACATATTTACATAAACATCCTGGAAATTTACAGCTATTATGCCCCTGTAAGAATGTACGTGGCGACTGAATAAGATCTTAGGTGTAGAAAGCTGTGCTTAACAAAAAAAAATTTGGGCTTGATAATATTTAAAGGTCAATATGGTGTTTCATCAAAAAACACAGTGGCTGCTTACTGCTGCTCTTTGATTTGTGGGCAGCTCTGCTCAAACCTTCATGTCAGTCATTTCTTACACATGCAGTAAAGCTGGTTTGTTGATGTACTTTTGACAAAAGTGGTAGCAAAAGGCAAATCTAACACTGAAATGTCCCACGGAAGATTTTGCTAATGCTTCTAATAGCTCAATCCCAATAGATTACCTTTCAACCTGGGCAAATTTTTAAAAAGAGGTAGTAAACATTTCTCCATTGTTCCCTCTTGAGAGCTGCTTTTAAAGATTTATTTGGTCTTCTACTGCACAATTTTTTCTGAATGTTTCTTTGGTAATAGAAAATCAAACTTTTTGAGCCATTTCTGGAATAGTGGTGTGGTTGTGGTGTGCTTTGGGATTTTTTGGGGGTATTGTGGGTAGTTGGTGTTTTTGTTGTTTTGGTTTTTTGGGGGTGTGGGTTGGTTTGTTTGTTTGTTTAAAAAACCCAAAACTGATTTGACCAGACAACACAGTGTTTGAAGTGAAGTGGCAGGACTTAGCTTCTGTGATTTAGGAGTTAGAGATTTACTTTCACATCACAAATTACTATTGGTCTAAAATAGTGATTTTTGTCAATAAAGTTTATGGTTGCCCACATGCCCAGATACTTTTTTATTTATACACTAGTTCATATAAATAAATTGGAATGCCTTCTTGTTCTGTTTCACATCCCTTACTAATAGATTTAGGAGCTCTTCTAGAAATATAATTACTTGTCATGTGACACATCTTGGGTTTTTGTGTATATGCAAGTTCTTTGCGTAATTCCTGATGCTGCGTTGATTACAATGGTAGAAATCTCAAAAGGAATAGATAGAGTGAGATGGAAGACACTTGAACATCTGATCTTGATGTGAATAATTTTAAATGATCAGATCTATAGGGTTTTATTTCTCAGTAAACTTAGAGGGGACTGCTGCAACTTTATTGTCCATTTTACCCTTCTGTAGCTGCAGGTAAGTTATGCAATTCTTCCACTGAATAACCAGTACAATGTTTTTGGAATGAGCTCTAGCTCTCCTTTCCATTTCCACACCTCTTAAAGGTCTGGTGGAATATATCTATATTTAAAACAAATATGAGATTGCGTATTTCTTTCAGGAAAGTGTTATGTTGGGAAGGCTGTATCAGAATTAGCCATGGTTCTTATTCAGGTATTCTAAGACTAAAGTACATTTTCTACAGAAACTATTTTATCTTTGGCTTTCTTTTTTTTTCCCCTATTTGTTTTGGATTTTTTTTGTAAATAAACAATGACTTAATATAAAAGCTGTTTTATTTAAAGTGCTTCCTTAAAAGAAATCTCTAATATTTGCAGACAGTCCTAGGGTCTCTGACCCCAATATTCCCCTAGTGGCCCGTGAGATCATGCAGCGAATGATCCGACAGTTTGCTGCTGAATATACCTCAAAAAATAGCTCTACTCAGGACTCCAGCCAGCCCAATAGCACAAAGAACCAAAGCCTGCTGAAAGCATCTCTGGTCGCCTCCTCTCCCACGGCTGCAACTGCTCAGAACCCTGTGCTCAGCAAACTGCTCATGGCTGACCAAGACTCACCTCTGGACCTTACTGTCAGAAAGTCTCAGTCAGAACCTAGTGAACAAGGTAGGACTCGTACCAGTGTCTTGCATCCCGTGGCAATCCATTAATGGCATTCTTGTTGCAGAACCAGACAATTAGAAGGTTGCACTTTTGCATAAAAATTAAAGTGGAAAAGCAGTAGATGTTTTTACAATAAAAGAATGACTAGTTCAGTGTGTCTGGGAGAGAAAAGACTTTTTGAAAGAATGTAGAGCCATAGACATGAGAGATTCTTCTGAAGAAGGGCAAAGGGGATGGACATGCTCTAGACTCTGAGGATAAATGTGCTGTTCCTACAGGGAGCTGCAAGAAGCAGTCTGCCAAAATAGACTGTACGCTTGCTGATAAGAGAAGTTCATTTGGTCATTAAAATCATAATGTTTTCTCTTCTCTGAAGATTAGTACACAGTTTGACTGAAGGGCTGATTTATTTTCTTTCTGGTCATGGTGTGAGAAGAGTATCTTTTAAAAGTCTGTGAGAAATTGCCTTGTGAAGGCTGTAAAAACTATACCCATGAACTGCACTAAACTTCCAGGTTTGTGCATTTGGAAGAAATGTCTCTTTTCTACCTTAAAAATAGATTTGTTCTGCAGAGCACAGATTGAATAACTTGTAACAGTGTTTCAGAGCTTATTTTAATTCAAAAACCTTGCTTTCCATCAAACAAGCCTTTTTTAAAAAGCAAATTCTGTGAGTGATATAGTATATGAACTTTTCTGTTCTGAAACTGTTGAATCCTAAGTGTATCGTACTGGTTAAAATTAGACCCTATACCCTTCTTTAGAAAAATGTTAGTGCTTGAAGTCATTCTGTCACAGTAAGTTGTCCATCTGCAAATGGAAAAGGTGCCTTTAAAAAAAAAATCTAGCTAGGGCAGAAGAGTAGGTATCCCTTTATTCTTTTAAGTTGGGTTTATGAAGCCTTTTGTAAACAGGTTCATTTTATGTTTCCAGTAATATGCAGCTTGGACATCTGGACACATACTGCACTTAGAGCACTTACTGAAAGCTGTCACTGCACTTCAGTTACAAACTGCAGTGAGAGGTTGAATAGTGTCTCTCTTGAAATGTGGCCCTGTACAGTTAGCTGATAGGCATTTGTTTCTAGCTGTCTTTATTATAAATGCATTTTGTGAGTGGGTTTTGCATGTAACATGTTTTACATTTAAACTGTTCTCATTGCTAAACTTTTTGCTGAAAGAAAGAGGGAGAGAATCAGTTTTGCTCTGTTTCTTTTTAATTAGAGGATGATATGGTGAAGAGGAAAGCACGTACATGAACTGTTCTTTAGCTACCATGTGATGGAAAAAGCTGTAAGATAATGTATAATGTTCATAACACTTGTTATGAAAGTAGAATATGTGTGTATTGATTTATACAGTAATCTGTTTGCTGATGTGAAATTTTTTTTCCAATTTACATTTAATGTAATTGGAAAGCGATTTTGCCAGACTTGTTAATGAGAGATTTCAGAGGCTGTCACGAAAGATTGCTGGTGGTGCTTTGTGCTATATTTTGTTCTAGTGGGTAGAGGGGAACCCAGCTAGCTGTAAGCTTCTCCCTGGGGTATGAGGTTGGCCCTGCGTCCCCTCAGGGGCTTCTGGGTCGTACTGACCCTTCTGAGGGAGGAAGCGTGGATGCAAGTACCTCGGGCAGCTGCCTGTGCTGTCCAGCCTCTTGAAAAGGAGGAAAGACTTGATCCAGTCTGTGTCTCTTATGCCTGCATAAGTGTTGTTCAGAAAGAAAATTTAATTTTCTGCCTGCTTAAGTTTGGGTTATGGTGTGTTCCCAAATGCAGTGGGTGGAACAGCTTTCCATAAAGTTAATTCTAGTTCACTGTTTATCATGTTTTTTCTCCATATGTCAAATGAGAACTTTAAGCAATCTGAAAGCTGTCTTACATTGTTCTTGTGTTGGGTGGTATTTACTTGATTAGATGGAATGAGTGAGGAGCTTTGATATGTCTTGAGTTTACCTTGCCAACAGGTTTCATTTATCTTTGCCTCATAAATTCCTTGTTTCAAAGTTTCCAGGAACTTCAGATGCCTGGGCTGCTTCAATGACAATGTTGCCCTTATTAAAATGACCAGAATTTCAGGCTGCTGTAGTGCAGTAGGAGCAAGGCTTCTCTGGTGAAACACGCTTCCTTTTCTGGTGCCTGTAAATGCAGAGCTTTCTTAAGGGTTTTCAGGGGAGCATGGGGGGAGTGTGAGGAAGTGCCATTAGTGGGAGTGGAAGAAGCAGTCTAGCAGGAAAACCAATTTGGCGTATGGAAGAGAGGGAATAAAATGACACAATAAAGGAGAAAGGTAGCAGCTTTTCCAGTAGGGACCTGTGGGAGACATGGAAAAAAAAGATGAAGCTGGCTGCCAACTGAGAAGGAATCTCACATCTATATGTGTGTTCATTTAATTTCCAATATGAAATTCTCAATGAATTTTTCTGCAAGAGATTTGGATTAAAAAAAAAAAAAATCCAAATACTGGCTTGCAGCCTCCCTTTAAGGAGAGGAATATCTCAGGAATTTGAAGATTGTCTCATTTTTGGACCACTGAGAGGTAGTTATGTGATAGGCTCGTTGTATCCAGAACTGTCATTTGTAGGTAATTTTTTATGCTATGTCTCTTGTAACAGATGCACTTTCAATTTTGTTAATCTTTGTTGTGATTTCTGAAGACTATATTGAAGTCACATGTAAACCATTTGCAAAAAATTCCAAGCCTTACTTTGTTTAAAAATACAATAAACCAAAATATGTTGTGTGCTAAAAACGACTTTAGCTCAAAAGATTTGCTTTGTCTTTTCAGCTGAAGACAAGATCAGCATGGCTGATCCTGCTTCTTCAAACACTGAAGTCATTCTTTTGTCTCTACAGACGGTGTGCTTGATTTATCCACTAAGAAGAGTCCTTGCGCTGGCAGCACTTCTCTGAGTCACTCTCCAGGGTGCTCCAGTACTTCGGGAAATGGGTAAGAGAAAGCAACTTACTATGACCTTTTAAAACAGTTTTTTACTAAAAATGTGTGCTTAGCTCCTGTTAATTTTAACTTACTTTTGGTGTTAACCCTTTGGAGTAATGTGTTTTCAACTTGTACTTTTGGCAAATACCTTCACCCCACCTGCCAAATAAGAGTTGTTGCCAACTGAGACAGGTTTAGCTTTCAGTTAATGACTCTAATATCTGTTATTTTGGCCAGTTTGGTACTTAGCCAGAGATCTTTCCATTACCTGTTTCTTGGGTTTAGTGATAGGTGATTTCCATGGAGGTGCAAGTTCAGTTAAATGCATGAAGAGTCTTAGAGGCTTTGCAATATATTTAGACTTCATTACACTTAGAGCAAAGTTAGCTAACAGGAAAAGTTTATTTTAGTGGTAACAATGATTCCGGTGATAAACCATGCTGGATTAGATTTAAATCACTGCATGATTTTTGTTAATATTTCCTAGCATAAACCACAACTTAAAAAAGGACATGGGACAGGGAGTCTGGTAGTTCAGAAAACTTTAAATGTGACTTTGGATTTGCGATTGTACTGTAGTACTGAACAAGTTTTTTAAAAAAATAATCACAAAGTACGTGGTGTACTACTCTTGCCTAGTCAGTTCAAGTTGTGAAATACTGTTAAATTTAAAAAAAAATCTTCAGGTTTTGTATTTCTAATGGTCACCGTTTGCATACATTTAGAATCCCGTTACTCTTAGCTAGGGTTGTACTGGAGAGGCTGACTGGGACTAAGAGGGGTTTTGGGTGTTGATTATCTTGAAGCTACTGTGAACAAATAATTTTTTTATTGAAGTACAGAAATAGTATATGGTTTAAAGTGCTATTTAATTGCTGGATTTAGCTTTATGATAGCCTTTGAAAAACCTGAAAATCTGAACTAACAACCCACTCCCAACCATCAGTCCCATGTACTGCTAACAGCTGATTGAATTTTTGCATTTCTCTTTGGAAAAATATTACTGTCTCAGATTTCTCCCTTCAAGATTACTTTTCCGTTTAATATTTCTATTAATAACATACTTCAATCCTTCTTTAAAATTTAGTCTTAATACTTTTTACAGTTCTTTAGCATAAACCTTCCCCAGCAGCACTTTTAATTCTGAACAGGTTATTTCCAGCTTTATTTTCCTAGGAAGGCAGCAGAAGCCACTGAGGCTCTGTACTGTTTGTTCCCTTGTTTGTGAATCAAGTGAGGGCCAAAGTCCAACACACAGGGATGACAAGGCCGGCATCTGTTACTGTCCTGCTAAGTCTTGTGGGTCCAGAGAGGATGGGGCATACTGGCACCTGTGGTTACTCGTACAGGTGTGTGGTATATGAGGCTGGCTGCAGTTTGTTTAGCATCACTAAGTCAGGTGTAGCATTATTAGCTACCACTATGACCTTTATTTAGGTGTAGAATCACTGGTGCACACTGTGATGCTGATACATGCTGTAGAAGGGGTGGAGAATGCACACTGTCTGAGAGGGTTCTCTGGAACTGCAAACTTTGATCCATTTCTCTGGATTTTGTTCTGAATCCTTGTTGACTCTTGTTGTGCACATCTATGACTTGTTGCATCCTGGAGAGAAGTAAACAGCATGTGTATCAAGCATTGTGTATGTTACATACCAGGTCCTTTCAGTGGATGTCTTTTCTCTAAAGACTTTTTAAAATCCCAGTGTGATGTTAAAAATAATAATGTAGCTTTTCAGTACTATATATCCTATCCTTAAATAATACTGACTTAGCCAGAGGGCTTTATACCAGTATAGTGTCCAAGAGCATCAAAATAGATCCTCTTTGTTAATTTGTATGCTGAACGTGGAGAAATTTGGAGGTGGATTTTGAAACCTATGTGACTTAATAACTACAGGGGGCTAAGCAATCAAAGCGTTAAAATAGATGTGATTCTCTGCAGCAGTAGTACTTTATGGCATAGAAAAAACATTTGTGATGAAAGGGAAATGGTAAAAATACATACCGCCTTTTTTTTGCTAACCCTTGATCTGGATGACAGTTGGAACTTAGATCTTTCTTTTCCTAGCCATGCTTTATATCAAATGAGATTCAGGGCTGTGTATATATGCAATTAGTTGTTAAGAGAGCGGTTTGGTAAGTCTAGTGTAATGCAGCGTTTTTCTTTGTGATCTGCAGTATCCCAGCTTTCGTATTTGGTGCTTAATGAAAGTCAGGCAAATACCTTTGAGGCCTGCTAAGCTTTTTCTTTTATCCTGAGCAGCAGTTCTTCAATATGATGTAAGCAAACACTGTCCAGGGTTTCCACCTGTGTATAGATCCTGCAGGTGGCCGTCATATTTGCATGTTGAATATGTTGCACTTTGGCTTACTCTTTTATTACTGTGCTTGTTTAGTGGTAACGTCACACCAGTAACACAGTTGTGTGTAGATCTATGGCGATTGATTACTACTTTGTAATTAAGGTGCTATTTTCAGACGCTTGCGCGAAGTCTTTTCTACTCCGAGAATTTGTGAACCCAACCAGAGACCAGCCAACAGGTTTCATTTTTCTTTGCCCAAAAAGCTTCTCTTTTTTTGTGAACAAGTTTTAAAACTGACTGATGCTGAGACTTAAAAAAAAAAAATTAAAATAATAAAAAAAAAATTTAGAGAAAAATAAATAACACAAAAAGTGATGTTACCCAAGCAAGGCCTTCTAATAAAGGAGTGGCCCCCTCACCCATCCCTCCCTACCTGTGCAAGTCCTGCTCACATCAGTTTCCTTCCATCCAATTAGGCGACCTGGGAGACCCAGCCAGCACCATCCGGAGGGACTACAGAGTGGTGATGGGGTACCTCCAAGAAGCTTGCAGGATGGAACCAGGGAAGGTTATGGCCACTCCACATCTCTTAAAGTACCACTGGCTCGATCACTCCAGATTAGTGAAGAACTGCTGAGCAGAAACCAGTTTTCTACGGCTGCCAGCCATGGGCCATCTGGACTACAGAATCATGGACAGCACTTAATATTATCCAGGGAGGCTTCTTGGGCAAAACCACACTACGAATTCAATTTCAGCCGCATGAAATTCAGGGGAAATGGTGCACTCAGCAACATCAGTGACCTTCCTTTTCTTACAGAAAACTCTGCCTTTCAAAAAATGGCACTTCAAACTAAACAGGATGGGAAAAAGGACGTGAGCCATTCATCTCCTGTGGATTTAAAGATACCACAAGTTCGAGGCATGGACCTTTCATGGGAGTCCCGCACTGGTGACCAGTACAGCTATAGCTCTTTGGTAATGGGTTCACAAACGGAGAGCGCGCTTAGCAAAAAGTTAAGGGCTATCCTTCCAAAACAAAATAGGAGAAGTTTGCTGGATGCTGGACCAGATTCCTGGGGCTCAGATGCTGAGCAGTCTACCTCTGGACAGCCATATCCCACCTCCGATCAAGAGGGAGATCCTGGCTCCAAGCAACCTAGGAAGAAAAGAGGGAGATACAGACAGTACAACAGCGAGATACTGGAGGAAGCAATCTCTGTGGTTATGAGCGGGAAAATGAGTGTTTCCAAAGCTCAGAGTATTTATGGGATCCCCCACAGTACACTGGAGTACAAAGTTAAAGAGAGGCTGGGCACTTTGAAAAACCCTCCAAAGAAAAAAATGAAATTAATGAAGTCGGAGGGGCAGGATGTTTCAGTAAAGATTGAATTAGATCCCCAGGGAGAAGCAGCACAAAGTGCAAATGAATTGAAAGATGAATAGGGATGTTGTAGAGTGCCAATTACTTTGCAAACTGGGTGAGCACTACTGCATAGTTCAACCATCACTGAGCGCACCTGAGTCTCCTGTTTACTGCAATGCTCTTTCCTTTGCAGTTCAGCATAGACTTATGTGAACACAGGTGAAAGATGTGCTCTGAATGTCACATTTGTAAATTTTTCTAGCCTGGTATGGCACAGTTTCCCTCCTTCACCTGCCCACTGCCCTCTTTCTTTCTTTGTTCCTTTTTTTTTTTTTCTTTTGCCTTTTGCATGTTTCTCTGTAATAGAGAGTTACCTCACAAAGAATGCAGATCTGTGGAAGTGGACATCTTGCCTGTAGAGCCTGCCTGAACTTCTGATGTTGGATTTTTCTTATCTGCCTTTATATAATAAGTCCACTTTGTTAAACTGACACTCTCCTAAAACCAGGCAATTTTCAAATGAAAATCAGACTGTCATTCTTCAAAAATGTTTCAGAAATCTTTTTTCCCCCCTCTTATTTTTGTTGATCCAGTTGATTGAAAGATTTAAGCTAAATCAAATTATTTAGGAATGGTACCTCTCTTGAACCAGATTTGTCGACTAGATAGATAATCAATTGGGTCTAAGTAGGCTCTCCACTGTTTTCTTTCTAAATTAACCATACTTACCATTTGCTATCTGCTTAGTGCTCACCCGGAGGGGAGGGGAGGGAAAACTTACATACACTACCTTCAGAAAATGTCAGTTAATTATTTATAACACTACCTTCACTGTAATTTTATTTGGTGTTTTTGAAGGGTGATATTTAGACTCACCTGCTTGAGGATGTAGCCTTATCTCACGGAAGACAAGCTTCTCACAGTCAGGAGCAGTCAGGGTACACTAAATGATGTATTGGGGTATGCCTCATTGTACCAGAACTATGGTTCTTTGTGACCTTTACGCTTTTTACAGACTTGATTCTGAGTTTACTAAACTATGTGGTTCCAACAGCTAGTTTAAATGACTCTAATCCAGGGATGGGGGATTTGCGTAACAAACTACTGTGATACTGCAAAAACAAAAACAAAAACAAAAAAAAAAAAGGAAAAAAAATAGCCCACAAAATGGTGATCTCAAACGTTACAACCTCAGTAGTCTGCCCAAATATCCACATTAGTGAAGGAGCTTGTTAATGTTCAGGGAAGAAGTATAACACTGGTAGCCTGATCTAATTCAGGCTCTGCATCATATCTATCTGTAATACTGTCAGGGTCGAACACTCAATGAATGGGTGTTTCCTTTTTAAATATTACAGTTGCCAGTAGCAGGAATTTATTTATAAAGTCCTGCTTTTTTGTTGTTGTTTTTATTTAATCTATTTTGATAGTGGTTTAGCACATGCTAGAATAAGCATTTAAACACCACAAAAAAAAAGCACTCCTTAAACCACAAATCTGGGTTTTTTTCAATATGGTGATACCGTTATGATTATCTGGAGATCCAGGATAAGTTTTGTACTGAACTTTTATCTTTGATACTTTCTGCAGGAGTGGTCAGTAACTAAGTGGAGCTTACTGGATTTACCACAACATGACCAAATCATAATTACTGGTTCTTCAGGTAGAAGCAATTTGGTCTTAATCTGTGCAAAAGGTAGATAGAAATTACCATTTTTTTCCCCCATTTGCACAACCAAAAGAAGCATTGGAGTTTTTGTGTGAGAGCATTAAGTGATGTCAGTGAAAGTGGTTTCTCAAAGTTCATGGGAGGGTGGCCTAGGTAGCCCTAGGGATGCTGAATGACTTCTGGAACAATTGACTCTATTAGCCTCTCCCCACCCCCAGCAACTTCGTATTTTCGAAGGTTAGGCACACCATTGCTGTTGTTTTAAATATGCACTGCTCATTCTTGAAATGGACTGGGCATTTGGCCCCAAGTATACTTTATTTTTGTTTACTTAATATATTTTAGTCCTCAAAATCCTGGTTCCTTGTAGCTTTCTAGTTGTCATCTTGGCATTTAAAGCAGTTTAAGCTCAGTAGCAGTATATAAACTCTGCAATACGTTCCAGTTTAGCTGGTGATTGCAATAAAGGCGCAGTTTAAGGTGTGGTTTCATCTGCTGTTGGAGGTTATGGTAGAAAGTTTGTTGCAAGCTTAAAAAAAAAAAAAAGTAACACAGTTTTACTGTTGAGAGAGGTTTAACCTTTTGCAGTTGTCCTTATTTAAGCAACATGAGTTGAGTTTTATAAAACTTGTCACTGTAGTGTAAGTGGAGTGCTCATTTTACTAACCTAAATATTTTGTATGTGTATGTTTAAGTGGGTGACAATCGTGCAGCAGAAGAATGGTGTGCCTACCCTTTAATGCTGCAGTTTTAAAAGAGAATTTGTCTTGTCATTTCAGACTGTAGGCTAAGAATTGTAAATAGATAGTGAGAAGTTGAGTACTCTTTATTTGCTTTGGTTAGAAAGTGGATTTAAAAAAAAAAAACCCAACAACAAACCAAACACGTAACTTTCTCAGTTTATATGTCCTGAGACCTGAAGATTGTAATACTCATAACTGCAAAGCTTTTAAACACAACACTTGATCTGTGATAACTTAATATTCAGGTAATCTTTCTTTTTCGAGAAGCTTTTGAACAACCATATTTCCTCCAAAGGTCTCTGTTTAAAAAGGAAAAAAAGAAAAAGTGTAGATTATTTTTTAAGCACTAATTGCATTACGTTGGTAACTGCAATATGAAATAGCCATTATTGTTTTGTGAAGCATGGTTGAGATTAGTTAGTGGTCCCTTTTTAAAATTTCATGAGCCTCTCAAAAAATAAAAACAAATTTAAAAAAAAGCTGCTGAATATTCAAAAGATATATATTTTACCTTATTGTAGGTTTTGTAAATTTAGTCTGTAATATTCAGGTGCACCTTTTAATGTTACCTTTTTGTTTCAAAGTCCCATCTAACGTATTTTCTCTGAGGTGATTCATCACTTAAGACTAGTATCACTCTAAGTGCTGCAGTGATCACTAAGATTTTGTTTCAATTTTCACTACATATTTTTTGCAGGCGCTTTCAGTGTAGCTAACTAGTAGTATTTGGGATCATTTTAAATATATGATTGGAATTAATGTTTGTCCATTAGCATGCTTAATTTTCTGCTGACCAGCAGTTTGCATGGCCAGAATCCCTGGTTGACCATATTTTGGTGTGGGAAGGTGTGGTTCATTGCGGTCTTTGTAACAAAAGCCTTGTTTCTCATCTTATTTCTGGCAAGTGGATGCTTATGTTACTTGGATCACTTGGACAGGAGAAAGATTTTTAGACCCTTCTCCTGCTGCTCTTCTGAGATCGCATTAATGTGTAACATAGACAAACTGCAACCCTGTAAAAATCGAGACATTGTTAGGAGGAGACCTTTCGGGTATTTTTTGTCACTAGTTTTCTCTTACTCCCGAGAATGTCCATCCAATGTAGTTATTGGACTTAACAGTATTGTTGTGTACTACGTTGATGTAGCTGAAAAAGCCTGACAGCAAGAAACTGTGAATTATATTTGTGGCAGTCTCTGAAAACTAGTTTTTCAGTCCAAGTACCATGAAGGAGAATCCCCCTCCCTACCCCATCCTAGAAAAGTAATCTTCTATTTTGTGTGTATAAAGTTTTAAGAATCGAAGTTTCATATTGTACTGAAGTTTAGGTGTCGCTTGGTAAATCTTTGCTGCAGCATATAATTGAAGATGAGTAAGGCTTAGTGTGGTAGGGGTCCTGGTGTGGAGTTAATTATCGTACAGTTCTGGTGAGAAAGCCCAACATGTATGAAATGTGTCCTTTTTTTTTTTTCTTTTATTTGGACTTGTAAGATGTAAAAGTGCTTTTTTAGAACTCTGACCTATTACAAACTATTACCTCACTTTCAGCCAGCTGGATCCTCATTCCACAGTGTTGTAGGCATTATTGTGGCCGTAATGCTTAAGTACAGCTATAGAGTTGAACGTTTCCAGTTAGATATTGTAGGGACACGTTTCTGGACTTGTTTTTATTTCTGTCTAAAGATAATTTATTTTCCAGTCACTCCCTGATTTTTTTTCTAAAGGTTCAAGACAGTTTTCTTTAGAATTTCTCATTTTTTTCCCTGTTGCACAGGAGAAGTTGCTGCATAAGCAATACAGGTATGCCTTTGCTTTCTTTTTGTTGCAGAACTCGTAACTTGATGCTTGCATTACCAACCCTACTGCTAGACCTGAAGTGAAACTCTGAACTTTTTTGGCAATTGGAGAAAAAATTATTTTTAACGGTGCAGGGGTACATATAGGATAATGCCTCTAGTAAGGGAATGTGTTCAGCTTCTGTGTTCTTTTGCAACTCCTACACAACCTTTTTTTGTAGAACTTTCCACCTCTGGAGGATATTCCTAAACACAGGAGGTAACTGCACATGTGTTTAGACTGGGTAAGAGCAGACAAGGAGTAGTCTGTGCTTTGTCTTTTGGCAGGCCAACATTTGCATCTAAGTATTTCTTTCATGAACACCCGGGAGTACATTGCCTTTCCCTGGAAATTCATGGGAGCTGGCAAAGTGATTCAGGGGCTTTAGGGTTGAGTAAGCTTTGTGAAACAACTTTTTAGTTCTGATTGAATTGCTCTTTGTATCATCTGCAACAATTGTTATACAGGCAAAACTGGAATTGCCATGTGTTTCTTTCCAGTTTACTTTCAAGTAATGCTCTTAAGATGTCTTGAGTCTTAGGAGAAGAACACAGTGTCCAAGGAGTGAAGGGAGCACTCTGCTGTTCCCTTTTTTCTCAAAAACAGTGTGGCTGCATCTATAGTGTAAAGACCTCTTTCTTCAGTGAAGACAAAATTTTAACTCTTCAGTGTAAGAATGCATACTCTTGTTGCAGTCCAAACTCTTATGAAGGCAAAATTATTAACCTTATTGAAAGCTTTGTCACAATATTTTAAATAGCTTAAATTCTCTGCCAAATGTTAGAAGTAGGATGGGAAGGGTTGTTTCCTTCATTTTCATGAGGATCAGAAACTTCTAGGTATTCCCACAAATGTTTCAGAAATTAAATGTAATTTCAGTCTAGGTCAATGTTGCTTTTTCTTGGCATCAGTACATAATGTTGACTAATATTGTTTTAAAAAAGGTGTAAAAAATAGTTTTGAGCTAGTTTGGTACTATAAAGGTTTCTACTTGATCCTGAATTATATTGAAAATTCAGTAATTGGAACCATCAGAAACCTGAAAATCTGCACTGCTAATTATATGCAGTTCTGATGAATGTAGCAGATAAAGTAGCCACTATAGTAACTCATTTCAAATTATCCAGTGTATAAACACAGTGTGCTGTGATGACCACTAGGCAGAGAGGTATTACAAACTCAAAATGATCTCTAGATCCACTTCACGTATACCAGAAAAAGCTGTTAAGTATTTAGAGCATTCCAGCATCCACCTCTCTCCCTCTTTCCTGTTCTTTCTTTGATTGGGGCCAAGTCTCTAAACCAGTATTACAGCAGCAATTTTGGACCTCATGTCCTACTGAATTATGCCCATATTCAGGTATTGTCATAAACCCCTTGATATTAAGAGAGCTTTATCTAATCCTCACAAAAATCTCTTAGCCCAGTTGCAAAATCAGTTTTCCTGGGTGACGTACTAGGAAGGAGGACTTTTTTCAGCCTGTCCAGGGCATTTAATTTACCTTCTTAAAAACAAACATCCCCACCCATGCCCCTGTGGTTGTCTCTACTGAATTGGTAAGTATAATTTAGGAGGACTCAAGATGATAACTCTACCTTATGGAGCAGGGATTAGGACAAAGGCTTCATTCTGACTGGAGCAGGAAAAGTTAATATCAAAAACAATTTCTCTCATCATCACCTAGTACAGTTTATCTTAATATTTTTTTCCTACTCAGAAATGAGGATACTACTACAGCTACTTAAACAGTTTATCAATTACTTGGTGCTACATTTCTCAAATATTTTTGCGGATAATACTTTTTATGCCTGCGTGAAAGCATGTAAACTTTTACTGTCACTATAAAAAGCACTTGTCTGACCTATTCTAAAGTACCAGAAAAGGGATAAATAACTGCAGCACTTTTTCTGTTACAATGCCAGAGTCTTAACTAAATCTGGTCTTCAGGTTATGAGATACTTTAAATGTACAATCTAGGATCATTAACAGCTTTTCAGGTCAGATCACAAGGTCTCTTGGTATATTAATCTGTCTTTTAAAGACTAGTACAACAAAATATTCTGAAGTTCAGGCAGGGGATGTATATATACATGCCTGGTATTTTTAATTAATCATTTCAATAGGCCATTTCAGAGCTTGACATTTGGAATCTGGGATGAAGGGTAGGGAAGGGAAATTTCCCAAACTGAAGAAATAAACATTTTGGACCATTCTTTAATGTTCAGTTTGAAAACTATATCACAAGAAAAATGGGTAGGGATTCTTTCTCCCTTATGCCTTCAGGGAATGAGTAGTATTTAGAATCTCTGGCTGAAATTCAAGCCTTTTTACCGTGTAAATTTTTAATATTAACTCATTGACATGCTTTTTACATCTGAGGACTGAAAATGGATCTTAATGTTTAAGTTGTGGAATGGTATATTTCTTAAATGAAGGGGGAACATTAAAAAAAAAATAGATTAGAATACCAGCATTAGTGATCTTAAGGAATTTTAGTATGTAATAGCAAAGTATAGCAAAGTATTTGATTAAAAAATTAATCTTGAATTGCTAGTCTGTAACTAGGTGCATTCTAATTTAGCAGGTGAATATTCTTTACTTATTGATATATGATGGGCTTTTTGCAAATAGAAACCTTTATCTGAGTCCCACGTGTTGCTTGTACTGATGGGATGTATGCTTACAGCAGCTTACTGCTGCTTTAAAATGTATAAAATGTTTTGAGTGTTTGCTCATAACTCTTTTTAACCTCCACTTGTTAAATTGTCAGACATTGGTATTTTATCAGTCCGCAGTGTAAGTTTAAACTAATGTTCTTAGGAATCCAACTTGTACACACACTGTTTAAAAACCCTCAGGGACAGTTTACACACTATCCTCACTCAATTCAGGTACTTGTACTCTCTTCTTAAACCTAGCAGTGACTTGTATTTTTGTTTTGCTTTTCTTTTGACGTGCTGATAGCACATCCTTGATGAATGTCAACTTAAAACTCAGTTCAGGTATCCAGGTATAACTCAGCCAAACGGATTTTAAAGCTGCATATTTACTCTCCAGCACACAGTGCCTCAGACACTTATAGTGGCATTCTGTATATTCAGTTATTACTACTGAGCAGATCGCGTGGGGGTTCCTGGTATGTATTGTAAGAAATTCCTATGTATATTATATAATATGTATTATATTATATACATATATAGTATATATGTTATCTTAAACTTATATATTTTAAAATGCCACTACTAGCCAGCGCAGCTAAAAATGAAATACATTCCCAGCTGCTTCTGTGAACAGCAGAGGCAGCTTCTTAACGTGGCTCTTGCTTCTCTCTCACCATAACTACTTCTAACCTCAAGCACGGGTCCTTGGCTGTCTGACCTCTACACTCTAGTTATGCAATGTCCTTAGAGAATTCTGTGCACTGGCCACTGTGATGGAAACCAATGGGCCGGGAGTGCTTTGAGTTTATTAGTAATTGTTCTGCCAAAGTTGGTGTTTGTATGACAAGCGTGTAAACCTGTCAGATAATCAGCAGAGGTCCAGGCTGTCCATAATCACTTCCACCTCCTGGGTAGGACCAGACCTCACGAGGTGCCTCCTTTCTAAGGCCGAGCGCTATTCACCGAACACCTGCAGTGCCAGGCCTCTGTGCTGCGCTCACCTGGAGGCCAAGCCTGAAACTAAAATCTGCTGTTCTGCCTTCATGGTGATCCGTTGGCAGTCGCAAGTCAGCAACACCTCTGCTTTATTATTTGACACTTTACATCTAAAAAGTCTTCTCTTTCTATTTATGTAACCCATAGTCTTTGAAGAGTATGGAAAATGGCATTTCTCTCTGACCTCTAGAAGTTCAAGTGTCATGGGAAAAAAAAACAGGAACCCCCCCTTTACTCTTATGGACCTCATTTCAATATACTGTTTACAGTTTGACGGAATTGTATAATTTAATATTTCTCTTGTACTGTAGTTTATATTTATTTACAGATTTTTTTGTACTGTGTGATTTGAATTTTTTTGTTCCTTGCTATGATCAATGTTTTATGTAGTAGAGCACTTATGATCACAAATTAAGGTTTTTGGTTTGATTGCACTACATTAATTTTTTTAATGCAGTTCTGATTTTTTGACTGGACTAAATAAGCTGTGTCTTAATGTATGTGATAAGTACTTTTAAATTTTTATTTCATGTGGTCCATTTATTTTTTGCATTGTATGTCAAAGCGCTAATTCTCTTGTTGTGCATGTGTAAGATTTAATGGCTCCATTGTATTATTTGACCATGTCATTTTGGAAACACATTCCCAGCTGTAACGTTGTGTATGGTAGTTTTCACTGGATGCTAGACTTTTCAAAACCACTATTCTTCTAATAAATTTTGTTGTGAAAAACTTCAAGGGATTCCTATTCTGTTGTTTCTAATGTGCTTTCTAAATGCCTGTACTAGTAGCCCTAAGGACATGAGATGCAAACTATTGCAAATGGGGAGAAGCAGGGGAGGAAGTGAAAATAGAAGGTAAAGCAATTTCTGGCTGAAGGATTGAGCTTTGGAATCTCCATACTCTGTTGGGTTCTTGTCCTAAATAGGATTGACGATAATAAAGCTGCTTTAGCAGCTGGGTAGGGAATACATGTGAAAGCTGAAACAATGTCTCTTAGCAGCCCAGTCTCATGAGCTCCTGTACTCTAATTTGCGCTTCCCTACTGGCCACCTTAATTTCCTTAATGGTAAATAATTTATCCAGTGAAGAACAAACAGTCTCTCAGGAGGGAAAATAAAAGGTGATGGGTGATGTAGTGATGTTCACTGAGCACTTAGTAATGAGCCAAGGTAGGCACGGGGGTAGTGAAAGCGTGGCCAGAGCCCCACGTGGGTCGGTTCTGGACTGTGGGGTGACAGCGGGCAGAGCGCCGGTTTGGGCAGCGGGGCTGTGTACTGGAGCACACGTCATCAGGCACAGGCACCTTGCTTAGCTGCTCACCAGGGCACTGGTGATGCTTTTTTCTCTGCAGCTTTGCTTTCTCTGCTCTTCTTCTGCAGAGGGGGCAGGTCCCCAGCTCCCCATTAGCACAGGGAAAGCTCCAGCTACTCCATCTTTTTGTCCCCCTGCACAGGGGCACAAGGCAAATCCAGCAGTGACACCACACTGCAGCTGGCCCTTCTCCAAGATCCATGTTTACTTTCTCATGATTGTACTTTGGGTTGAACTACTTTTGATGTTATGCATTATTGATACTGAAATGCTGAATACTAAAAAGTAGGTTACAGTAAGTGGTGTGTAATGGAACCCACGTGAGTTTAGGCATTTCTGCTAACCTTTGTGTTCAGTTCTGGGATGATTTTGAGAGTGATGCATAGGGATTTCCTAGCTTTAGGAAAATTCATAATGCTGCACAATATCTAGCCCAGGTTTCTTTTCTCCTGAGAAATTACCTTTCTTAGCATATGGTATTGAAAAGTAGGTAATTTAGGGTTTGCATTTTTCCGTGCCTTTTTTGTTTTTTAAGATCATTAAATAACTGTTACATTACAAACTAATTATTGTATTCCTTGTATACTAATACTAGTATTAAAAACAAAAAGCAGAATGGTAATTGGGTGTTGTCATTGGTTTAGCTTTACCAGGCAAATCTCTCTTAAACAAAAAACTTGGTTTAACTAGGGACTACATCTTACACTTATTCAGGAATAGTGAGTTCTTACGTGTAAATAGCTTGAAAGCCTTGTGCAGTAAACTATCATTTATCATATTTTTTTTTCTGTATATCTGAATACATCTGTCAAATCTATGAAAATAGCCTTTGAAAGTGATGAACCATATTCCCATCTGCCATTCTTTAAGATGTATTACACTGTGCAGGCTTGTCCCAGAACATTTTTAATCGACACTTAGTCCTGCGATTATCACAAATACCAAGTTTTTCTGCTTTTCCTGAAGGACTTGCTGATAGTTTCTCACTGCTAAGATGAAATTGTTCAAACTTAAAAGGAACACAGTCTTGATTTCTTCTTTTAAAGCTGTTTCCTGTATCATGACAAGATTGCACAAGATGTTGCACCCAGACCCAGAAAGAAGCTTCCATGCTGTTGTCTCTTAGAAAAGTAGAAAAGAAACACAATTAGCCCTGTTAGGCAGCTTTAAAAGTCACCTGCTAATTTCCTTCAGCTTGTTTGGACTCAGGGTGCGTTTTGAGCTGCTCGATCTGTTATTGGAAGAGGCAGCTGCCTCTTTGGAAGCTGCAGGAGCATATCTGGTCACCTTCTGAAGTAACAGATCCTTTGGGGAGTAGCAGTGGACTGTAACCCCACATACATACCACCTGGGTCACTTGCTACAATGCAGATACTCCCTCAGATGTGAAATGAGAGGCTCTGCTCATTGCTCCTCTGTGGAAATGAGAGCTGCTGGGAGGGGAAGAGCAGGAAGCTTCAGCTTCCAGTGCAGCTGCTAGTTTTGGTGTTTAAACTAAACCTGTAAGGAGGCAATTCCCTGAGCTCAGCATGAAGGATCTGAAAGTTGGAAGTAAACTTACGTTTGTGAGTGAAGCTGGTTTAATTAAGGGAATTCCTGAACATCACAGTTTCATCTGCCCATGTAAGCAAAGCTGAGCCTTTGTGTCGTGGCTCCTCAGAGTCAAACAGCAGCAGTGCAGAGCTCGCTCTGGTGTCTGCAGTAAGACGGATCACCACTGGCTTTCCTGCCTGAGCATGCTGAGCTCTCTAATTTCCTAGAGGCATGACAAAAGTGGGTCTCGGGGAGGGGGAGGATTTAAATCCTGATTCAGGAATATACTTCAGCAAATCACTATTTTCTTAAGCTGCAAACTCTGCTCTGGCAGATGCCTAAACAAGGGTACTGGCTGAATGGAGGTTTTAACTGGAAGTGAGTAGCAGGTTCTTGGACCTGTTTAGGAATATGATTCATGTACAGAGGAACAGAGCTACAGATGAAAAGCAATTTCAAAAAACTGAGCTTGAAGTGTTAAGGCAAATCTAGGATTATGGACTTTGATACAATGAAGATGGAAAAGAGATTAAAGAGAAAGTTGATCTTTTTAATGTAGTTATTCTTGAGACACTTTAATAGATGTTACAATGCTGGAAGGGTCCCAGTTTGTGAGAGTGCTGTTTCCCGTGATCTGGTACATTTGATGCAGACTCTGTTACTTGAAATCCAAGGTGTTCTCAGCTGTCTAGTAGGAAAATCAAAAGAAATGTGAATGACTTCACACCTATGAATTATGAATTAATTAAGTTCCTTCATACCCACCTACTCGAAAATTGCAGACAACACAATCTTTAAAAGCTCTCTTTTGGTATCATGAAGAGGAAACATAAAGCAATTGCATCTTGTTTTTACAGGTCACTTTGAACATACCAAAATTACAGATCGCAGTTGAAATAAAACTCCTAAAAATTTTCTCTTGCTGCCTCCTCCTCTGCAGGTGTCTCACAGCTCTGCAGGAGTCTGTTCCCTACACACTTAACTAAAAGGCAGATTTTTGTATGAGATGACTACAGCTCAGATTTCCAGGAATTGTTTAAAAGCTCAACTAAAATTAGAAGCCCTTAAGGTATACTTCAGAGCATAGAAATAAAAGCACTGCTGCCTGAACATACAAAAGTTGCCTGTGTGGAAGTACAGCTGCATCCCCCTAAGGAGCTGACCGGAGTCCTGGACCATAACCTACCCAGCCCTCACACTAACGCCATGAGGGATGGGGCAGAGACTTCAGCTGTCGCCTGTACCCGAGCCTGCAGTGGATCTGTCCATGTGTGACTCCTGCCTTGTCTCCCTGGCTGTGGTTTCCAGAGCTTGCTTGCCTACCTTTGCTGGGCTCCTGCTCCAGGTGCAGATCAGCCAGCCGTGTGCTGACAGGAGGAGTGGTTTGTCTGTACAGAATTATCAGCAAACTGCCTGTAAAAATTACAGTGATAAATAGGTTACACCTGCTAAGGCTTGGAAATTTTTTTTTTTTTGGTGATGTGTACCAAGATCCCATTGTCACATGTCCCAGATCCCTCCTGCCCAGCTAATAACGTGTAGGGCTTGCTTAACTCGTTTTGGAATTACATTCCTAACTTTGAAAGGGGCTTTTATGGTTTCTTTTCTTAAAGCCAAGCCTTTGACTGTGCTTTTCTTCTCCCTGAGCTTTAGAGGAAGGCCCTGACACTAATTGTTGAGTTACTCTGGGACTGCAGGGAAAACCTGACACCAAGAGAAGCTGAACAGCTTCCCTGCACATGTGAAGGGGTTTTTCATACACACAGCCAATATTTGTGCTGGGTCCCTTGCTGTAATCTAAGCCTGAGGTGGTTGCTTGGAGGATCCACTAGTTTTCACCACGTTCCCCTTTCAGTGAAGGTAGTAGTATAGTTTTTTCATGCCTTCAGGTGCACTGTCATCAGACATGGTATCTTTCTCAGATTTCTTTCAGGCCTTTAAAGCAACTAGCTGCATGTGAGGTGTTATTAGGAGTCTGAAACAAACTATCTGACTTTGAAAGGAGACTGTAAGAAAAGCCTGAGTAGGATTCTGGTTTTGCATAAGAAGCTGTCATAGCAAATATACTCTGTTTGTACAGAAATACAAGTTTCTTTCTTGTTTCTATCCGTCAAACATCAGCTCAAGGTGTGAAAGCTAAACAAGCTTACTTGGTACCTGAAGTGTGGTTGTTAATAACTAAGTTCTGGTCCGACCATGGTGGCACCTGCCTGACCTCACTGCTCACTAGAGGTCCATCTAGCTGTAATTCAGTGAGCTTTGCTGCTCATGCACAAAAACAAGTAGATTTTTGCTCCTGTTTCAGGCCCTGTATTGGCTTTTCTCTAACAGACACAAGTGTGTGTGGTAAGGGTGCTGCTCGTCTGCTCTTTAATTCTAGCCACCTTGCCCATACCTGTCGTTACGTTGGTGCCTTTAATTTTGTTTGAGTGTAGACTGGATTGCTAATTGATAGAAGGAAAAATAACATAACTCTGGATTTAAAAGAAATATGCTTTGCACCCATTTAATGATATTATTAAATTAGGAATAATAGTTACATAATACAATGTAATATTGTAATAGAATAATAGTTATAAAGCTTAAAATCAAAGTGACAAAGGTAGTGGCTTAGTGCTGGCAAAGGGCAGATTGATGGGGTTTGGGTTTTGGCTTTTTCATCTGTTCTTTTATAGCTCATGAGTTTAAAAAAGGACTTTCATTGCAAGGTTTAGAAGAGTAGCAAGGCCTCAGCAGAACAACAGGGGATTTGGCACTCAGCCTTCTGTGGGTCAGAATTCCCATGATGTGCATTGTTGCGGCTCTGGTGTCACCGTTTGAATATCTGAGTTGCTGCGAGGAGGATTTTTCAGAGGTGGTTTAGCTGCGATTTCTGGGTATGGTCCCGTTCTGCATTTCTCTGGTCAAAAAAACACAGTGCAAATGCCAACATCCCATTAGCACTGTTTGTCTCGTTACAACTGCATGGTTAAGTGTGAGTTCATTTCTGTGAGCTCTCAGGGTTTGCGTAGTGCACTTACTGTTAATAAGATAAAAAACGTCTGCGGTAGAGGAGATCTGTGATTGCTTGATGGGCAGCATGTGCTAATGGGTCATCATGGCTTTGGCTTTCTCTGCAAAGGTTAGGGACTCATTTTCCTGCTGGTGGGACCAGGAAAGCACAGAAGTCAGAGGGAGGCAATCTGTGAAGGCATCTCGGGGGGATCTGCAGGGCTGTGATGCTTGCTCCTTCCTTGCTGCATGAGGAGTGATGAGTCACTTCTGCTTTTTCCAAAGGGTCTGTTCCTTTGCAGGCATAAGCTGTTGTTGGTAATTTTTTTCATTTTATTTTTCCTTTCATGACAAACCAGCAATTGATGGGTTTTGTCACCAGTATAAAGAAACAAACAATACCTATCATTATGCCGCAGAAAGGAAAGTTGTACAGAGATAAAGTACATTTCAACTGCAGCATCCATTTATAAAAGGTAAAATGCCAACTGAGGAGGCTTTAAATATGGTAAATACCCCTAAAGTAAACTGGGTGTATTAGTAGTGATGGAATGTTATTTACTAAGCAAGGGGTAGTTCCCTACTTCAGTTTACCACATAGCAGCACAAATATTGTCCGTGTGGGGAAGATGGAACCTTTTTTAGTGCACATTTGCAGGGTCAGATGTGGTTTGGATTTGTTAGTCTTCCTCTAGCATTGAGATATGTGACAATATAAACAAAGGAGAAAAATAATTGTGGGCCAGGATATCAAGGTGAATTTTTGAGAGGAAGAATAGGCTCTCTTAAGAGAGGGGGGAAGGACAATAGTGTGTAATGACAAGGGTTAAAAAAAAAAAGATGATGTGAGGGATGTGGAGAAATGGAAGGATGAGAGGTTTGAGCTGAAGGGGAGGGGTGTGCATTAGCGCAGAGGAAATCTCTCCTTGCTGATATGCATAGAGACATTTCCTGCCTTATGTTTTGGTTTCTTAATAGTTATCTGACTATAAAATTAACCTACATCATTTAATGGTAGTTGAATGGCAGCTAAATTAACCCACTTTCAAAATAGAGCTTACCTAGCCCATCAGCTCTGAGACAGCCTCGTCCCCAGGCATCCAGGGCTGCAATCCACTTCTCTGCCTTAACCTATTTCCCAAGCAGCCAGCCAAAGTGGTGCATCAGAAAGAGGGTTTGCTGCTCAGCCCAGCAGCTGACAGAGAGTACAGACATGTATCAGACCGCTAATTCATATTTCACCAGGCGTTTCCATGCAAGGAGGGATGGCGTCAGCACATGGGGAGTGCCGCCGTTAGGAGTTGCGATACTGTTTCTATTAACAACGTGGCCTTGATTATCTGAGGCCCAATTATCTGAATCTCCAGGTTATCTGAAATGGGGTCATATCCCCCAACATCTGTTAATTACACCCAGGATACCCTCTCCTCTCCAGATGTCTCCACTGGCCCCTCCCAAGCTTTGGCTACCAGGCTGTGCTGGGTGTGGTTAGCTCTAGAGAGCGCTCTACCTAGCTGCTGCATTTGATTTTTCGTATCCATGTTGGAAAAAAAACCCAACCTGGATAACTGTAGAATTTGAAATCCTTGAAGACTTCTAGGAGTAGGCAGTGGCTGTGCATGGCAACCTGTCTGTTGGAGCTGGGACCAGAAAAGTCTTAGGGGAGGGTGTCCAATGCATTTGGGTTTTCTTCCACCTTTCAGTGTATGTTCAGCTTAGGAGAGGAAGGTGTGATTTCTCGCAGCACAGCCTATTCTTCTCGCAAGCCCTCATTTACTGCACCTTCAGTGGGAGTTTGTTGAACCTGTGCGGTTGCAGTGACTCCAGCTGACCTGTGTTGCATGTCTGAAGGTTCGGGAGGGCTTTGTCCCCAGTGTGCTGCAGGACAGATAGGAACTGACAGCGATGGACTCAGAGCAGGGGAGAGGCCATACACCTGCCTCACCTTGGGTCCAGAGGCAGTATGCCTTCCCAACTCATACCTGGGACTGTTGAAGATACTCAGGGCATCCCTCCCTACCCTGTGGTTCGTTCTCCCTTCTCTTAACTGGGTGCTGCTTTTTTAAAAACATGCAAAGCTGTGAAAATCATTGTAAGAACTTTTTTTTTTTTTGCCCTGCTTGCTTTTGTTATCTGTCTTATGGTGCTGTCTGTTTTTCTATCTATTCTGGTCTTCTGGTGCTATCTCTCCTTTTGGAGCACCTAGCTCAGGGAAGATTCTGGGTACCGCCTCAGAAAGAAATAGTCATGGTAATTTTTTTTTTCCTTAAAGGGAAGATCCCAAATGATCTTGATAATTAGAAAAATTAGCAGGGACAATTCTGGAAAGGGTTTGAAAGTTGGTGTAGAATAGTATTTCTAACGTGATAAATTTCCCTTGGTTTTAAAGCAATAGCTCAGTTGTAAAATTTTTAATTAGTCATTAAATATTGTATCAGAAGTATCACAGTGATGATAAACTACTATAGAGTACTGTTGGGTTTTGGGCAAGGTGGGAGTCGAAGTTATGACAGGAATATAAAAAAGCAAAACTTATTTGAGGCTGTTATTGGTTTTCTTTTAATGTAAAACTAACTTTGGTTTGTTTGATTTCTATTTGGTTACAGGTGGGGAGAAGTGATTTTTAATGTTTAACTAGTTCAAAAAATAAATAAACAAATAAAAGACACTGCTCTGAAGGGTTAAATGTCTGAATCTATAATGGATGTCTGTTATTTGTCCAGTCAGTTGGCTGATTGTACAACCTGGATATGTTGATGAATACATGCAGCTGACAAAAAACCCCAGCCAAACAAGACCCATCTATAACTTCTTTCTTCCTGCTTTTCCGTTGAAATACAAGCTCAGTCCATCCCCATGTGCGTCACCAAGGACGGAGTAAATTCAGGGGCCTTGAGAACCTGGCAGCAATATTTCCATAGTTATTTTGGCTGTGCTTTGAACAACTTCAGCTTTTAATTTAGAGAAAGAAAGTGCTTTTTCTCTTTCCTAGCTGTTATGTGGAGCCGCAGCTCTTTGCATACTGCTTTTCTATTTTTTTTCAGTGCAATGAGAGAGAATTACTGTAGCACCCACAGAGGTGTGAAGGGACTCATTCATCTGTGTGGGGAGTGTTAGGTGCCAGGCATATTTCTGAGGATTGAAATGCAGGCATTTAAACTGGTGCATCCAGTGTCAGCCTTTAATTGGGGCTTTGAAAGATGAGCTCCAGCAAATCTTGCTTCAGTGGCTTACACTATTTGTGCCCACGGCTGATTTGCCCAACGCCTGCAAGGGATCGCCACATCCATTCTGCCAGCAGAAGGATGCGCGCCCTGCACCTCTCAAGGCACGAGGTCTGTGCTGCAGCTGTGAGTGGAGATGGGTTTGAGCACGGTCAGATGGTTCCGTGCCTTTCCCAGCGTGGTTGCTTTTGCACGGCCGTTCCAGCAAGCTGAGCTGGGACTGGCAAAGAACCCATTTCCCCCTTCTTCTGGGTGAGACCTCTGCATGCAGCCCTGCAGCACAGGCAAAGCAAGCCCATCCTTAGGAACCCATAGCACAGCCGCTTCCAAGCGCACGCTCAGCACGCAGGATTCACTGCACCCCTGGGGCTGGGGTCAGCTCACCTGACTGCCAGCAGTGAGCAAGTTCCTTTTAAGAGGCTGCTCTTCCTTTGCAACTCCTCAAAACAGCATTTCCACTCACCCTGAAAAATAAATTAAGTGGTTGAAACCAGCAGGGCTGGAGGTGCCACCCAAGGGCAGTGGGACGCTGCCTCAGACCTTGGCCTCACAGTGGGCATGGTCAGTACTTTGAGGTCAGCTGTTGGAGGGCACTGCTCACCAGTTAGTCTTTCTCCTTAGTCATCCACGTTTTCTCAAATCTCTGCTTTTAGTCAGGTTTCCAAAACACCCTTCCAGCTTGGTGGGGTACTCAAGTGGTACCTCTGTTTTTGGGTGGTGCAAGGCAGCTCTCTGCTGACTGGCACAGAGTCAGCTGTGTGGCAGCAGGAGAGGGAGGGGAAGGGTCATCCCTGTAAAAATACTGAATTGGATTTTATAAGTTTATAGCTATGTTTTGTTTCTTTTACAGAACTATAATCCTGGTGCTTAGAGTGGTCTGAAAGGAACAGAAACACTTAGCCTTGAACTTTTGTTCTGCTGCTGCTTCTTGTGCCTCTGAGGTACAAAACATACCTGTAAACTTATAATCAATCAAACCAATGTTCAAGGGCTAAAAAAAGAAACCCAAAAAGGTTACAGGCTTCATGTTCAATAGTGAGAAACTTGGGGGGGGCAAACCAGAAGATTGCAGTTGGCAATTGACAGGTTTTCGGAGACCAGCTTCCCAGGTAGGTTGGTATGAACCAGCTGATTTCTTTCTGCCTTTCTTTTTTCCCCTTTTGCTGCCCCCCCCCCCCCCAATACACTCTAGAGCCAGAGGCAGGCTGGCTGCCCCTAAAACTCTTTTTTTATGGCCTTCACAAGCAGGGCAAGCACAGTATCACCCTGGTACAACAGGAAGGAAGAGATACGACAACCCCACCAGTGGGCTGGGGCCACTGCAGGAGCTGGGAAAAGCTCCTCAGGCTGTGTAAGGGGAAACAGAGATAACTTGGCCCTTCCTCCCCATACTGTAAATCCTCTATCTGTGCAGTCTGTAGGTGTTACGGACTGACAAACCTCTGCCTTCCCCCAGCCCCTTCATCCCCAACCGTGTGGCCTTTGTTGGAAGCCCCAGGTCCCCTCCAGCAAGAGCTGGGGGAGGGTTGACTTCAAACTCCACTAAACAGTAGAGGCACAATGCAAACAAATGTATTGCAGCACGCAGCTATGCAAATAGCTTCAGAGCACAGCACGTTTTCCCCAGCATTAATTGCTGCACCGCCAGGGTTGCATAGCAACAGCTCCGCTTGTGCCTCTGACAGCTCCTGCCCCTTGATGCCTCTGACACCTTCTGTGGCAGGCAGGAAAGGGGAAGAGAACAGGGCTGCCCTGGGAAATGTAGAAGGGCTGGGAGGTAATGAGGGGCTCTGGTGATAAGATTCACTTGGGACAGTGGGGTTGTCTTCTGCTGGCCCAGGGCAATGTGTGCAGTGGGGCTGGGAGGAAGGTACTGGGGCACAGGAACAGAGGAGATCTGGCAGCCACAGCCTTGTGTAGGCAGCATTTGAGGCTGGCGGGCAGAAAGGGCAGACCTGCCATCTCCCAGGCTCTGCAGGAAAGCTCACTCTCAGGTGGGCTGTCTTCCCCATTGCAGTGAATCCTTCTGGGCACTCCATACAGGTTTGTGACTGCACTTCCAGCTTGGCTAGAGGCATAGAGGGTCCCCAGATAGTTGCCTCTCACTGGTGGTGAATCTCCTTTAGGCTCGTGGCTTTTCCAGCCCTTGAGAGATGGTTCATTCCTCAGGCACACCCAAACCTAAGAGAACCCTGGGCCAAGCCCTATGGGAAGGAGTACAGGCACCAAATAGAAGGCTGTAGGTGGGATGGGCAGTCCTGGACACCCTCTCTGGTCTCTCCAGCCCAGCAGCTTCTGTGGGGCTGGCCTGTGTCTCCCAAAAGGCAGGACTCTGCCTGCCTGCCTGTTCAGAGGCAGGACTGGCTGCCTCTTGAGAATAATTTTTCCTCGTGTTTAAAACCATGTTCCCAACTCCCTTCCTCTGTGTTTACCAGTCAGTCTTCAGCTCCCACTGTGCTTTTGCTGGGCTGAGGAATTTGTTTGCACCCGGCACCTTTCCCTGGGAAAACACTTCAGCTCTGCAGTCAGCTCACCTCTCCTCTATTCTGATAAGCCACATAAAAAAAAATAGCTTCTCTGCAACAGTTTGTACTGTCCATAAGCAACTCTGCCTGAAAATGTGGGGCACTGGATGTAAGTCTACTCTTATATATGAGCTGGAAACAAGCTCTTCTCCAAAACTGCCTCGAGTAGGGAGCATGTGGGCAATCCTGCGTCCATCGGTTGCTTCACAAGAGAATGCCCATGGGCATGTTTTATTTAATAGTGATAGCCAGAACAGACACAAATAGTGGGAAATGCTGGATAGGTACCAAGGCTCACAGATTAGCAGGCCCCAGGGAGCACAGAACTGTGTCTGGGAGATCTGGGGATGGAGAGGCACCCTTGGAGGCACAGGGAGAGGAAGGACAGAGCTGAAACCCAGCCACGCTCAGAGCCTGAGCCTGAGCAGGTGGCAGGGAAAGCTCTGCCCCAAGGTTATCCTTAGACACCCAGAAAAAGGCGATGCTGCCTGCAGTGCCCTGACAGGGGTGAACTGGGGAAGGAGCAGATGAGCTCAAGGTGAGAAGTGGCCTCCTATCTTTCAGCTGAAGTGGCGTAACACCAGAGGACCCTGAATGCAATGTGCCAACTGAACTGTGTCACAGTGTGAGAGATGGGTCTTCTAAGCAGAAAGGGCATCAAAACTGAATGGATTTATTTCCTTTATCGAGCAGGAAGAATATTTATCTCTGTTTTTTAAATTTACAGCTTGACAAGCTCTGTGTATCTCTGATTGTCTCCTTGGAGTACAGTAGGGCAAATAAGGTGACAATGAGCACAAAGGCCTCGGTCACACTTCAGAGGAAGAAACTAGGTGAAAGACAAAGCAAAAATGCCACTGGAACCTTCAGGATCAGGGAGCCCAGGTCCTCTCTGCCATACGAGCTGGACATGAGCCCTTTCCAGTCCCACACGCCCGTGCAAAGCAGGTGTGACCTGCAGCTGGCTGTGTTTGGCATCATGGCTGCAAGGCAAGAAAGGACAATGCCCAGCCACTTTGGTCCCTTCTGCCAGACCAGGCTTGCAACCTCTTCCTCACCAGACGTCACCCAGCCATTCCTTTCTTGCCACCCACCTGGGCAACCACTTCACCTATGCCATGGATTCTTCCTTCACAACCATCGAGTGTAGCACCTGAGGGTGCCCCAACAAGGAGTGAGTTGGATGTGTTGCCACCATAACCCCTTCCCACAGCTGCCCAGGGAGCATGGCAGTGGGGAGGCCAGGGCAGGGCCCCAACTCTGCTGCTGTTGTTATAAATTCAGTCTTCCCTGGGGAAGATGGCTGCTGCTCTTCAGAGCTGGGCTTGTAAGTAGGTAAGGGGAGTCACTGCCCTCTTTGCAAAGGTGGAAAAAAAATTACACTGAGCTCTGCCTCTTCAAAAAGCCCCCTGCTCCAAGCCCAGGGGGTTGAAAGGTTTTTTATCCCCTTTTGTTATTCAGCAGAGCGAGGGGAGGAGCTGGGCCATGTAAGAGATCCTGGCTGACATAACCCTTCCCGTGCAGGGCTCTGGAGAGGGGCCAGGTTGTACCTGGGTATTTTTATTTAAACTAATCCCAGGCGTTGCAAATTGAAAGCCATCGCAGCGTCAGGTAGGACCAGTTGAGACGGTTGCTGGCGGGAGTTTTTCTCACCTGGGTGTAGTAAAGCAGTCTCAAGGTACGTTGTTTATTGCTAACCCGGGGAAGATGTTCTGGAGGTGCCAGCACACATTTGGCAAGCTGAGCTTGCTCAGCCTTTTCAGGTGGTTTTAGGAAAACCCTGCCTAAGAAGCCTCTAAGGAAACTGAGAGGGTGGGCTTGAGAGGCAAAGCCTCATTACGTGTAAAACACATTATGCCTGAGCGAAATGGAAAGCAAAGGGCTGGGTAGCAGCTGCTCAGGACAGGCTTGGCTGCAGCCTGGCATTTCTGGGCAAAGAGGAGACCTGGTCAGCCGTGAGCCTGAAGTGGCCCCAGGTGTCTCTCCCTGCCCACCAGCCCAGGGAATCAGGTCACTGGAGGTGCCTGCCCAGTGTGTGTCAGTTCAAAGAAAGCAGCCAGCAAGCAGTAAGTAAGGAGCAGGTGAGGGCTGCCCAGGGCTGGCCCTGGCATGCCTGATGCCACTGGGCACGGCTGGCTCCAGCCACTGGCTTTCCCTTCTCCATTTCTGTGCTGATGGCTCCTCCAAGCTGGAGCTCTTCCTCCTCATCCACCTGTTGAGCCCTGTGCCTGGCAGTATGGAGAGGGAAAACCCACTCCAGATGAAGCTGCTTTTCCCCACCCTGGCCCTGAACCCTTTGATAAGTGTTGTCCCCCTTGACCCAGCTGAGTGAGCGAGGTTGGTGTCTGATGCTGGCGGGGGCCAGGCAGAGAAAGGCTGTAGGGGAAGAAAGGACTTTCACTCCTCTAGTACAAGGCCAGGAGGTGCAAAGTGCAAATGTTGCTGCAAAGCAACCCTATGTTATTGGTAAAGATCCTGTGTCAGGCAGTATGGGTGCCAAGGAGTGGGGCCCTCTCGGCGTGGTCAGGACTGGGTGGGAATCGCATGTGCTGCCGTTGGGAACAGATACGGTGTTGATAACAGCACCTGGCATGGCACTCATGATGAGTTCATGCAAACACTGGGTAATTATCCCTTAACCTCTCCACCAGTAAGTCCTAATTAGTTGCCTCTGCCAAGCAGGTAACTGATAATGGCCTGGGTTTGAGCGCTAGCTAGTGGCAGTGACCCTGTGCTGTAGAAGCCCACCTTTCTGTACAACCGCTGCGTGCTGACAGCCCATCAGCTGCAGGAACACTTTATTAAATGGCAGCTAATCAAAGGTCAGTGCAAATGGCACAACACTGCACAGGGTGCATTGCTGCCTGCATGTCCTGCAGGCTGGAAGCTCACCAGAATTTCTGTGCTGATTACAGAGAAGGCTCAGATCTGCTCAGTTTGGCCCCAGACCCATATTCTCCACTGAGGTGTAAGGAGAATTTGAAGACTTCGAGTAGCTGAAGATTCCTGGCATCTGGCTGCTCAGCTGGGATGCTGCTCTGCTCCCACCCAGCCTGGCAGTGCAGAGGGAGGGAGCAGAGGTGTGCAGCCATCCTAGAAATGCTGGGCCTTCTACACCAGGTGCCGTGCAGATACTAAGCCTGATTCTTTTTAGGTTTGCTTTGAACACATGACATGGTGCCTACACACTGGGATGTCCTAGGCAGAAGTGTAATTATGGGCTCTCTGGCAGTGGCAGACAAACAAAAGTGCAGTCTGTGTCCTGCCAGCAGTGTGCACATGTAAGTGTGCATGTTGGGACTGAAGGGACACCTGCCAGCCCCAGGAAAACAGGCTGCTTGATTTCACCTGGAGGTCAGGCAAGTGGTGTGCCTGACTGGGAGGAGAAAGGTTATTCTGGTTTTGCAGCATAAACTAATATTCCCTGGGACATGTTACTGACTGCTTCTCTCTTTGTCTCTCTAGTGAGGATGCAGCAGAGACAATAGCAATAGACTCTAACAATCAGCCGAAGTCTCCACTGGAAAAATTTATGGTCAGACTGTGTACACATCACCAGAAGCAGTTCATCCGTGTGCTGAACGACATATACACTGAAGTACAACCAGACTCTGACAGCCAGCAGTTGTCTGAATCTGAGATCATGGAGGCCTCTACTTGTGGCTCTGGTTGTAGCCAGCGAAGCACTGAAAATCAGGATAAGGGTGCTACTTGTACTGAATCAAAGCTCCCTTCTACATTGGACCCAGGACAGTCAGGGTCCGATGGTCCCCTATATGTTACAGGACAAGCCCTGAAGCAGCCAGTGGAACTGAAGTCTCTGGACAGAGCAGAGAACTCCAGTCCTGCTTTGAGAAGGGACTTCTGCGAGCTCCCCATCACCAGGCTTCGCTCTGCTAGTCCAAAGGATAGCCCCACCCAAGAATACCTCAGCACGTTGAACTCTTCCTCTTTGAATTTCCATCATGCCGCAAAGACCCTGGAAGGGCAGCAAGCTGCTGGACATGAACAAGAAGCCGGTATCAGGAAGTGTGAGGATAATAAAGAGCAGCTAGCAGGTAAGACTCTCATGGAAGGTTATATCTCAGTCAAAGTGGCAAATGTGAATGGCAGCGAGGACAGCTTAGACAGCTGTCTGGGGTCCCAAAAGAGCTCTTTCAGGGCTCTGCCAGAGGAATCCTGGGATCCTGGCTTTGCAGTGACCCCCCCTCGCAGAGCCGACAAAGAGAACACTTTGCAATGCAGCTCGAAAGCATCTTTGCACCAGGACTTAGACGCAAAAGAACAAGATGTGAGACCAAAGCAAGAAAACCACCTGCATGCCGTGGCCAAGGGCAAGGCAGGCTGCCACCTGCATCCAGCCGACAAGGGCACACTCGACAAGTCCAAAGAGGGCTGGCTGCCCACTGGCGCCATGCCAGCTGCTCACCGGACCCCCAGTGGGCACCCCCGTGCCAAGACAGCCTCCCTCAGGTCCTCTCGGAAGAGCAAGAAGACATCGGGGTTGAGGATCAATGACTACGACAACCAGTGTGATGTGGTGTACATCAGCCAGCCCATCACCGAGTGCCATTTCGAGACCCAGCGGCTGGTGCCGTCCCGCAGGACGGCGAGGAAGAGCACGCGGGGGTATTACTTCAACGGGGAGTGCTGTGAGCTCCCCACTGTCCGCACGCTGGTTAAGAGCTCCCGGGCGGAGGAGAGGGTGAGCAGCCCGGCACTGCGAACAGAGACCCTCGTAAGTGCGAAGCCACCCCTGGTGCTGTCGGTGGAGGGGTCTGCAGGGGCAGGACGGGAGGGTGAGAAGAGGGTTTCCCTGAGGCTCCTGGCTAAAGTGGCACCAACCAGTCGAGAAATGAAAGAGAGAGCTGAGCTGGGCTCCATGCAGCTCCGGGATACCCGAGCACTTCGGTCGAGGGAAGCTGCCGTGGCCATGCCATTCTTCTCCCTCTCTGCTCCACCCAGCCCCCAGAAAGAGGACAGCTTAGCCAGCTCACTGCCCCCTGGCTCCCCTCCTGCTGACGGAGGGGGGATGACAGCAGGAGGCACTGTCACCTGGGAGGCTGGCAGTAGCCTGGGCTCCTCTGGGGATGGCAGCAGCAGTGGGCAGGCTGCTGATATTGCTGCCTTTTCAGTCTCAAAAGCACACAGTGAGGAGGAAGGTTGTCCAGGCTCTGACATACAAACTGTTCCAGACCTCTCTGCCAGCCCAGAGCCAAAGTCCTCCTCACAGCCCTCTGCCACTACAGACACAACACCTCTGCCCTGTGATGGTGCCAGGGATCCTGCCCTGCTTCTAAGCTCAGGGGCTGCTGAGCTCTGTGGGCAGTGTCTGGCAGAGCCCTCCCCATGCTCTCCAGGCTTGCAGGCTCCTGGTGAGCTCCCTGCCACCATGGATGGGGAGAGCCCCCTGATGCCCTCTGCTACCTTGCAGTGTGGGGATGTGAACAAAAGCATCGATGCTAAACCAGAAGCCGAATCATCAGTCATGGTGGGTGATGGCCCTCTTGAGCAAGAGGATGCTGTGCTCGTCAGCACACCCCTCCCCAAAATCTTGGAATTGGAGGCAATGCAGAATAACAGCACAGCAGGTGAAAAAGAGCCCACTGAAGGGGAAATGCCACCCGACCCAAACAGCTCAGACTCTGTCCCTTCCAAAGACAGTCTAGACAAGAAGCGAAAGAAAGGCAGGAGAGCACTAGTGGCATCAGACCGGTGTCTCCGAAGCCAACAATCCCAGTCACCTGCCGAGGGCAGTGCTGAGGACTCTGGTTCTTCCAGCTCTGTGCAGCTTCCTTGCCTTCAGATCAAATTCTCCAAGAGCCCTGGCGCTAAGCGGTTCAAGAGAGAAGTGCAGCTGGATGAGGCAGCATCTGTGCACTTCCCAAATGACTGCTTCCCCAATGTGCTGCTCAAAACCAGTGAGGGGCCAGGCATTGGCCAGGCTCCAGAGAGCATCGCTGAGCAGCAGCCAGGTGAGGAGAATGGTGTCACTACCAGACAAACCTATAAAAGCATCTTAGCAAAAGAGACTGCTGCAGAGGGAGAAAATTACTCTAAAGATGACTCCTCTGCTAACAGCAGCCAAAGTCAACCGGGTGAGATGCTGGAAATCAGCATCCAGGCTGATTCTGAGAAGAAAAACATTCTCCTCCCTCCAGAGAACAGTGTTCCTGCAAATGATGCTGAGCAAGTGGATGTGAAACCAGTCAATGCCAGTGCAAAGGACGAGGAGAGCTCTGACAGTGCCAGGGATCTGGACAAGCCAGTGAACTGTGAGCTGGTGACTGATCTGCCTCCATGTCCCAGCAGCAGAGGTGGAAGCAAGCATCTTCCAGCAAAAACTGCAAAGCATAAAAAGGTTGCTCTGCAGTTTTATAACTTACGACATGCACCCGCACCTGTAGACAGTGCAAAAAAGAGCACACCAGGGAAGGAGTCTATGCAAGCAATCCCCAAACTGAGGGAAGAACACAGTTCAGGGAATGATGACTGCCCAGCACTGGAGGACATAGACATGGCTGACAGCAAACCAAAGTTCATGGAGTGGTGTGCTGAAGAGGAGAACCAGGAGCTCATTGCTGAGTTCAACACTCAGTACATGAAAATCCAGAAGGGCTGGATTCAGCTGGAGAAGGAGGTCCAGCCAACCCCCAAGGTTAAGAACAAAGCTGACAAACTGAAAGAGATTTGGAAAAGCAAGAAAAGAACACGGAAAAGCAGGGGCTCACTGGACGTGCAGAAGCTTTCTCCTGTGCAGATGCTGTTTATGAAGGCTTTTAAGCTGTCTGACATATGCCAGTGGTTTCTGGAGACAACTGAAACCAGGTCTCTAGTGATTGTGAAGAAACTCAACACGCGTCTCCCAGGGGAGATTCCCCCCCTGAAAGTCCCCATGCAGAAATATTCTTCCTCTAGTCTCTACCCCAGCTCACTACAAGCTGAACGTTTGAAAAAACATCTCAAGAAGTTCGCCGCCACTACCCCAGCTCGGAATAATCTGAAGAACCAAAAGCTTTGGGCCAAAATTCGTGAGAATGCTGATAAAGCAGAGGCTGAAGAAGCCACCACTCCCAACCAGACTTCTCCCACTGATGCCAGCACCAAGGAGCTGAGTGAAGACAAAACCATCCAGCCTGCCCTCAGCTTGCCCACGCAGGCCAGCACCAGGATCCTGCGCAAGTACTCCAATCTTCGGGGCAAGCTGCGAGCCCAGCAGCGCATGGTGAAGACAGAGAAGCAGAATGATGGCCCAGGGGACCATCTGTCCCTGGAGAACAAGCAGAGCCGGAAGAGTGTGTGCATCAACCCCCTGATGTCTCCAAAGTTGGCCTTGCAGATCAAAGCTGCTGCCTTTCCTGCTAAATCTCCCTCAGTGGATGGGACGGGGAAGGGGCGGAAGGGGAAGAGCAGGTCCCAAGAGGACTCCTTGCCCAAAGTTGACCTCCAGCTCAGCAAGAAGAAGAAGATGCTGAAGGAGAGCAGAAGCACCCAGGAGCGATCCAGCTCCTCCACCAAGGACAAGCTGCCTGCCAAGAAGGCTACTAAAATAAAGCATTCAGAGGTCAGTGCAAAAGCTCCCGCCACCCGAAAGCAGGCTGCCATGGAGCGGAGCAATAAACTGGCCAGAAAAATGTCTTTGAAAGAGAAGAAAGTCCCGAAAAAGCAGCTGGAGAAGATGCGGCTCCCCATAAGGAAGGGCAAGGAGAACACGAGCAGACGGGCTGTGCTGCCTCCCAGTCACGAGGAGCTGTCCAAGTGCCCCAAGCAGAAGCCCCTGGGAGAGTCCTCCACACGGTCACAGAAGATGGCCAACAAGAAGCACAGCAGCGGGAAGACCCTGACAAGGTCCATGAAGAAGATGCAGGAGAACAATGTGTCTCAGGGCAAGAGGAAGCTGAGGGCAAAAGTGGACTGTTCGCACAGCAAACGATCACGACTGGACCCGAAATAGCGAAGAACCGGTAGCCATGTACAAAACTGATGTATAGTAGTAACCCTTTACCATGCATTAACTAAAGCTGCTTTTATAAGCTGTAGCAAGCCTTTAAAAATCCGCAGTTAAAGGATAACGTCCATGATTTTAGGCATCAGCAGATGTGTCTTGGACAGAGAAGAGGTTGGTCTGTCTGGCTCTGCTGTTCAGAAAGAAGTTTCTGCAGTTCGAATGTTCCTTGGGTTCTTTTAAACTTGGAACCAGGCAGTTTTTGTTAAAAGTACAGTGCCTTATTTATCACTTTAAAAATAAAAATTAGAAGCTCGTCTGTGTGATTTGGAGGCTTGCGTTTTATACTTGAGGCACAAGCACTTGTACTGTAGCAGAAAGAAAACCACCTTCGTGCACATGAAGTAGCTTTTGTCTGCCTTTGGGTGCACACAAACATTTCCCTTTCTCTCAGAGTCCTCCTTCTGTCTGTCTTCTTAGTGGCATTTAAAGCAAAACCAAAATCATTTCCCATCACTGAGGGAGAGGAAGGCGAGTCTGTCCTTTGTCGGTTCGCTGGTAGCAGCTGCTGGTGTCCCAGACTGTTCCCTGCATGAGAATGTGAAGTAGCTACTAGTGTGTGTACTGCTGATGGCTGCCTGCTCCCCACTGCACAGCCCGTGAGTGGGGAGGGCCTGCTCAGGCTGAGGAGATGCTGTGGGGGCTCCAGGTACCAGGCTGCCACATCCACTGCTGCTGGCTGGGCGTGCTGGGCTGTATCTGTCTTTTTTCTTGCTGGCTTCAGGGATGAACCAGTCTTGCCATGCTCTGCTTTTGGATGGACTTCCTTCTCCTATTTCCCTGCCCTCATGGTTATTTCTGTGGTCTCTGATGGCAAAGCTTTTTTGCAGCACTTCACTGAAGGTTGAATCTCTCCCTTTTTAAGGGCTCGAACTCCTGATGTTGGTGCTCTGCAGGAAGGGAACTCTGGCCCTCACCTTGTGCTTTTGTGCACGTCTTGCCTAGTGCTCTCTTAAGCCAGGATTTGCAGTTGAAATAGGGTTGGAATAAGGGACTGGCTTGCATTTATTTTTTACCCTAATTTGCATTTCACCCTTTTACTAGCAAGGTGTGGGAGGTTTGTCCTTGTTTGTGTCACAGAACAGGGTCATAGTGCCTGTCTTCTCTGAGAAAAAGCCTGTTAGAAGTGCACAGAGTGTATGGCTGTGCTGGTACTGCTGGGCAGAGATGACCAGCAGCTGGGGAGTGCTGTGATCTCTGCTAGGGAAACGCCCCTGCTCAGCCATTGCATCCCCATGGCTTCACTTTCACATTGCTGCACAGAGTCCATTTGCAGGAATCCCAATGCCAGCCTCTTTCCACACATAAAGCTGCAGTGCCTAGCAGGGCACTGTGTGGGCCCTGAGGCTGCCAGACCTTTAACAGCCACCTTGCTGGTCCTTGCTCAGCTGCTTGTCCCTGATGAGAGCAAGGCTCTGGTGCAGCCCATGAATTCAAGAGATGCTGGCCCTGGGAGCAGAGGCTGGAAAGGGATTGGCTGCAAAGGGAGTTGCTTTTTTCAATGGTTGGCATTGAACCCCAGATCTCAAAGCCTGGGGGCTGGAGGTGAAAGGCAGATAATTGTGTTTAAATCTTTCATTGTACCCCTTCAGTACAGAGGATGAAATCAGGTGTTTGATTTGCACGCCCTTCACAGAGCACCTCTGGCTCTCTTGCAGGTATTCCCTTTCCCAAGCATTGACACACACAGTGCTGCAGTACATTTTTCTGTTACTGTGAAATGGCTGATTTAAAAAAAAAAAATCCTTTACCTTTCCTTCGAATTGTGCTAGAGTAAGTTAACTCTCTGAACAGCTAGGAAGTGATTAAATCTAGCCTGTCAGTCCCTGTACAGATTAATATGAAGTTATCTATTACTTTAATTTTTACTGCATGCATTAAATATGTCAAACATTCCATCAGAAAAGATTTAAAAGCGTTTCAGGAGAGGTGCAAGGCAGGAGGGCACTGCTGGCAGTTAAGTGACTGATCTGTACCTCTTTTGCATGTTGTCTCTCCCTCTTGCTTCTCCATCCCTACTTATAGTCCTTCTCTAGCCTCTGGCCCAGCCACATGTGCCCAGATTTCTTCTCCTTCCTCTGGGCCGGGTGTGTGTGTGTGAGCACGCCTCTTACCTTTGCTCCTCACACCATTCCCCTGCAGCAAATCCCCTCTCCCCATCCTTCACCATCACTCCTGAAGCGCCTGCACCAGTCACCATGCACCGAGTGTTCCTTGAGGCTTTCCCTCTCTCTTCTCCCATTTTTTAGCTGCTGGTAAATGGTAAATGCAGGCTGTCCTGCTCCCTGCCTTCTGTGCTTCTGGGAGCAGGAATCCCATTAGGATAAAACCCTATAGAAAGTAAGTGGAAAGAGTCTTTCTAGATGGGGTGCTGCTGCTCCAGCCTCCCGGGTGCCTTCCTGGTGCTTCACCAGCACCGATTGGTTTGAGCATGGCAAGGTTGGGGGACGGCAGGTGTCACATTGGTGCTGGAGTGGAGCAGCTTCTGGGCATCTGTCCCAGTTGGGTGTGCACTGCTTGGCTTAGGCAGTGGTGGGATCAGAACACTGAGCTTCCCGGCAGTGTCCCTGACAGGCAGTGGTGACGTGTGCTGCTGAGGCACAGCCCCTGCTTTACAGCCGTCTGCTACCAATGAATGCAGCTCTTACACCATACAAGGGATGCACAGGGAGCTGCAGATGAGCTTAATGAATGGAAGAAAATAAGCAACATGATTTATTACCTTATTCCACATGGACATGGAGTGTGTTTCCATGTGCTACAGGCACCGAGTTGCCCACTGGCACTACCACAGTGCCATCCTCAGATCCACAGTCTCATTGCGCTCCTCTTCCCCTGGGCCACCCCAGAGCTCCCTGCTCTGCTTCTTGAGCTCTGGATTTCAAGTGCTACATCCCACAAAGCGGACCTCTTTCTGTTACTTTGGCTTTTCTTGCTGGCTACTTTCTCATCCTATTGAAACCAGTCTCCATCATGCACCCTGGTCCATGAACAAGGAGCAGCTGTGCACCTCCACAGATGTCCTCACTCTCCCTCTGCTGCCAGCCTCCCTCTCTCATTTGCATGGTTACCTTTTTCTCTCTCTCCTTGTCATCGGCTGCTGTGAGTCTTCACACTTCACATGTCCAGGATCCGTCCATCTTAATCAACCTCTGGGAGGAGCTGCGTTTGCCAAGCTCAGAGTCAAAATTTATGTTGGTGCTGTAGCAAGAGCAGTTTGAGCCTGAGATGGCTCCTTCTACCTGTAGCTGTTAGGATCTTGTTTAGCAAGGCCAGCCCTGGAATGGGTTTCCCTGCTGACAGGGTGTGTGATATGTACCCAAGGTGTGCACATATTTATATTCATCACTTACTCATCCCTGGTGAGGTCCTGTTTGCCGGTGTTTGCTCTGTGCAGTGGGGTTTCTGTAGTCACCTGCCAGCATGTCAGGGAGATGGATTTGCAGCAAACCTTCTCTGAAGAGCTGACCAGTCGGCACTGATGCTTCTGACAAACTTTCTGCTGCATTGCTGATCAAGGTCCATCAGCTGTGAGAGCAGGATGAAATTGTTCCCGCTGCTCTCTGCATCTGGGCTGGGGGAGCCATGCAGGGCTGGGCTGAGCAGGCTGGCTGGCTGCCCCCACCACTTTTTGCTGGTGTGCAGATGAGCAAGGCTGCAGCCCAGCCCGTGTCCCAGCTGCTCTGCGGCGCCTCTGGAAAAGCTCTGCTAACTCCTAGTAACCTCCCAGGAAATAGAAATGCAGTCAGATATACTGGTGCCCTGTTTTTAAGACTTGCTGATGGACACTTTTTCTCTCCAGCTCATATACTTTTAGCCTGACAGCTGCATTCCCAGTTGAAGGTGACTGAGAAAGCTGTGATTCCCAGCCTTCCATGGGCACAGGTAGTGCCTGGGGCAGCATGGAGGTGCGGGTGGCCATCCAGGTTGGGCTCTCACCTTTCCGCCATCAGCAGTCATGCCGGGGGGAGGAGGGCTGAGCCCTAGCCAGGGTGTACTTGGGTCTGCATCCTTGGGCTGTTTGCCTGGACAGCCCAGGAACAAGATGGGGATAGGCTCCTCCTTGACAGGGAATGCCACTGCAGCTTTTCTTGTAGCAGTAGGTTTTTTGAGCAAACCACAAGGCTATGATGTCCCCATGTCGCGTGCGTTCCCCCCGTGTGTCGTAGCATCCATTTGGCCCATCCTTTAGCTTGGTGGTTGTGAAATGAATCCATCTGTTCTAAGATGTTCTCAGGAGTTCTTGTTGTATTAAGCTCACCCCTAGGCTTAGCAGAAATCACAGTCCCCATCCTCCCTGCTCCCCTCCCCGCGGACAAGCCCTCTCTCTCACGAGCACTTCCACCTTTTCCCCAAAGGGCAGCAGAGGGCAGCTGGCAGTTTTGATTCAGGGCACGTTGGCAGCTTTGGGGCAGCCGAAGGAGCTGGGATGCAGCCGGCCAGCATTTGTGACATGGGTCTGGAGGCCAGGCGGTCCCACGGGCTGTGTTGCTAGCCAATGTTTTCTAAGTCTGTTTGTAAGAGTACCTAATTTTAAAATGAAATGTGAATATATATTATGTGTAGGTGCCATGTAAGATAGTGTTGTGCTAGGCAGCAGGATGCTAACCTACTTTTTAAGCTTTTTGGGGGCAGGAAAAAGCATTTTTCTCTCACTTCATGCTCACAGATCTAATATTGTAAATAGGTTTTTAAAATATTTATTTCATGGGCTTTCCACAGGTTCTCGTTCTGACTGGTGTGCGGTGGGGCTGTATTGCCCAGTGTGCCGCAACCAAAGGGCTGGCGACTGCGTGGGGGATGGGATGGGGTGGGATGGGTGGGTGGTGGTGGTGTTCAGTTTGGTTTCATGTCACATCAAAGCTGAAGCATTAACTCTCTTCATCTCGTTTTGATGATGTCAGACCTGGTCGATGGCCACAGTCCCTAGGGAGGCTGTGAGCTCCCATGGCTGGCCAGGATGGCTGTTCCCCAGGACAGGGGACACTGCAAGCAATAAGATTTGTAGTAATAATGTCTGCTTTGATGGCAGGGGCTCTCGGGGCTCAGGGCCAGGTGGGAATAACTCTGCTCCCAGCAGGCGCTCAGTCCAGCATGACCTGGAGGTGCTCAAGGAAGGGTCCCCAGGGATGCAGAAAGTGGGGGATGCTGTTGCCCCCAAGGAACCCCCCCCAAACCATGGGGGTAGGGTAGGTAGCTGCTGGTAGCAAACTCCCACTAGTGAATTACTTACTGCCTTTGTGGGTACAGGTGACCCAAGGGAGCACACTGCTGTCACTGCTACAGTCCCAGGGCTGGCTCCAGAAGGTCATTTGCTCATTTGCTTGTCA
The DNA here is from genome assembly GCF_000738735.6 of Corvus cornix cornix. NCBI lineage: Eukaryota > Metazoa > Chordata > Aves > Passeriformes > Corvidae > Corvus > Corvus cornix. The sequence goes on from NC_046336.1 coordinate 13,903,353, forward strand.
TTCTGCAATTTTAATTCTCCTTCCAGGAGGTTTGAGGTCATTTCGTAATTTTTTCTTAAGTGGATTTAGATTTTTTTTTTCTTTGTTAACTCCTTTTTGCCTGGAAGTGTGGCTGGCTCTGACCTTCCAGCCCAGCTGTCTGTGTAGGGCAGCATCAGCAGGATCAGGGCTGCTTTTATGATGATGGGTCTCTGACTTTGGAGGATGGAGTGAGGGGTGCTGCTGGGTGCCAGCCCTGCAGGACCCTTCGCCAGTCCCACACTTCCTTCACCCTTGGAACAGGTGTGTAAAAAAAGAAAAACAAACAAACAAACAAAAAAGAAACAACACAGTAATTTTTTTCTTAAGATGCAAAATGTTTAAATATTATCTCCATCCTGATGGCAAATGTTTTTCCTTCATCTGTGTCTGCTTCCCTGGGAGAGTTTTGTTTCTCTGTTTGTTTCTATATGAATTTTAGACACTGAGCTGAAATTCCTCCAGTCCGGTACTGTATGTTTGAGCCCAAGCAATGTGAACTGTACAGACCAGCAGTGGGAAGTGAGAGCCGGTGACTGCACCTGGGAGAGCCGTGGCTTGGGACGGCATTCCCAGTTGGTGTAGGGAGTGGGAAGTACTGTGCCACAAGTTGGGAAAATGAACTGTCTGCTGTGAATTCTTGGTTGGAAATGTGGAGAGGAGTTTCCATTAGATAATGTTTACATACCTCACCTGATGAACCTTTGAAAGTGTATATATAAAAAAAAAAAGAAAATAAAATTATATTAAGTTGCTTTAAATCAATATGTATAGCTATAAGAGCTGGGTCATTTGAACTTTGAATATGTATTGATTCTCTAAATGTTGACATTTTGTGAACTCTGTGCTCCTGTCTTTTATTTCATCCTAGCCTATGGAAAAAGTTGTGTTCTTGTTCCAGGAAAAAGTCCCTGACTCAAATCTGAACTCCTCAAGGATTCCCACCACCTTGCTTTCTTTTCTTCCTCACTGTCAATATTCACCCTATGAGCTTTCTAAAGGTCCGTATTTTATTGCAGCTTATTAAACGTTTCTTTGATATCAATGTTTGTTTGGTGTGGTAAGTGGGGAAGAGTGAAGGTGAGTGAGTGCATGAGGTAGGGCACAGCAGGCTGGCACCCTCCAAGTGTCACACCCTCCCTATGGAGAGGGGTATAAATGCCTGTGCGGGGTTTCAGTGCTCCCACACCAGTCCCTGAGCTGTGGCAGACTTGTGTTTGTGGCACCAACAGTGCAACCTCTTGGTGCTCCTGGGGACTGCTGCCCAGACCCCCTCTTCCCTTCCCCAGAGAGCTACAAGTGCCCAGTTTCCCCTGGAGCCATTCCATCCCCACAGCAGGCGCTGGCCCTTCAGCTTCCCACCTGCAAGACCCCGGCAGTGATGGCTGCTTTTGCAAGGCATTGCATGGACAACCCTGGCTGCTTGTCCCTGCACCATGGGGGCAACACTTTGGCCAGAAGTGCTGGCCAGGGCTGCTCCAAGAGTAGGAAATCATCCCCCAAGGCAGGACCAACTCTTTCCATCCTGTGCCACCTCCTCGCACACTCAGCAGCTCCCAAGCATCAGCTTCCCCCTTCTCCCCACCAGGAAAGAAGAGGCCAAGCCTCTGAATGAATAAATGTCATGTTCACATGGAAGACAACATAGACAATACCAAACATCTCCTAAAACAATACAGCCTCTGCCAGCGGAAGGATGCCCAGCGCCTCCCTCGCCAGCCTAGTACAAACCAGCGTCTTCAATAGTGACACACACAAACCCCACGGGCCAAACAAAGCCACCGTCATTTTCCTGCCCAGTAGCATCTGTAAACAAAAAGAAAACATCATTTGTTGACCCCAAACATATAAAAATACTATAACAAAATGAAATACAAATATATATTAGAATCTGTAAGTATTCTGTATAAAGAGATACTTTAGCGGTTAGCGTACAGCAAGAACAGAAACACAACACAACCAAGCCCTGGGCGGGCCACAGGCAAAATGAGTCGCATCCCAGCTCCTCTGTGTGGCAGAGGAGCTCCCATGGAGAGGGCATTTGTGGCAGAAACACATCCCCGTGGTGGCGGAAACGCCCTGGATGCTAGTGGTGAGCAGGGATGGTGACAGCACCTGCAGAGCTGGGTGTATCCGTGGAGATGCCTGGAGCCTGGCCGCAGCTGGCAGTGCAGACCTGAAGCCGAAGTGCTGGAGCAGTGCGATAGAGAGACCCAGGACTGCAGCTCTGGGATGAGTCTGTCCACCAGGGTGATGTGGTGTTTCACTGTCCAGCCATCTGCAGTGTCCCAGGTTGGGCACCCACTATCCTTGGCCCCCACAGTTGTAGAGGTGATGCTGCTGTGGATGTTGGGTGCATACTGTACCCCGGCACAAGCTCCCCATGTGCCCCTGCTCCCACACCAGCCCAGCACATGCCCTGGCACTGTGGGCTTTGGAGAGATGCTGGGTATGGGCACTTCAGTCCACAAGCTGGTGGATCCTGCCCTGGCAGTGGTGTTGGCTCCAGGCTTGCAGGTTTGGACATCTTCAGCCTCTTCAACTTGGCACGCACAAGACTGAGGCCCAGTGACGGGCATGGCAAACCTGCACCCCAGCTGTCCCAGCAGCTTCTTGCTCCTGCTGGCTGGGTCAGTGGGACATGGGGTACTTTTGCCCAGCTGCAGGCCTGCTCCCCTAGGACAGAGCCTGGAAAAAAGGGATTCCTGTGCTGCCCTCACACAGCTCCCACCTCTGAGCAGAGCCAGCTGGCTGAGCCAGGGGTATTTGGGGCCCTCTCCACATGAACGGCACAGTGCTGGCCCCCATGGCACAGGGCAAGTTGGCACTGGAACCCTCAGGGACATCTGTGCGTTGCTGCCTGTCCCCCACACAGTGTGCCTGGCGCTGCCCTGGTCCTGCTCCACCAGCGTGGCCCTGATGTGACCACAGTGGGCTGGACCCATGCGTGCCTGTGCACTGCAGAGCCCAGCCAGCATGCACGGACTGGGGGCATCACCAGAGGGTCAGGCTGTGGCCACAGAGCTGGTGACATTATCTGGGGTACTTTGGGCTCCAGCAACCTGCAGGGAGAGAGACCAGGGCTGCTGGAGGAGAGGACGGGAAACCAGGTCTGGGCTCACCAGGACTGCAGGATGCTGGCTGCACCACGCAGCCCACTGTAAGCCACAGCTTGCCATAGCTCACAAGGATCTGCCATGTCAGGTCCCCCTCCTCCAGTCCCAGGTGTTGAAAAAGCCCTCAGATTGCTGGGCTGATGCAAGAGATAGGGATGCCGGAGGGGACTCGCTGGGGATGCAGGCACTGCCCTCCGTGGCTGTGGGGCTGCACTGGCTGGGAGGCAGAGTGCCACAGGGAGAGGATGGGGCAGCTGGGCAGGGTTCCCACTCCATATCCACACATCTGTGTAGTTGCAGTTCTTAAAAAAATTCTCTATCTACACATTTGCTTTGTTTGTGGGGTTTTTTTCCTTTTTTTTTTTTTTCTTTTTCTTTTTTTTCTGTTTCCTTCCCAACCTTCTAGATGCACCAGCTCTACCCTCTGCTGGGCTCCTCAGATGCAGCTGCAGTTCGGAACACCCAGAGAGCAGCATCATGCCCGCAGGGCAAAGTGAGGTCCTTGGCTTGGGGGCGTCTCCCCGCCAGCCCCCCGGCTCTGCAGGGCCGGTGGCTGCTCACAGACACTGGCTGCAGCCGCACTTGCTGGGCTTCTCCACCTCCTCCACAAAGGTCGCACCGTTGCTGCACTCGAAGGCGTATTTCCTGCGCCGGAGCCGCAGCCCAGTGCAGCAGCTGGCGTCAGGGCCACCGCAGGTCCCCCGGCATTCCACCCAGGCCACCGGCCGCGTCGTCTGGCAGATGGTGTAGCCCCGCTGCACCTGGTGGTAGTCCCGCACTGGCTCCCCGCGGCACTCTGGCTCTGTGGGACAGTGGGACAGCAATGGTCAGCCTGGTGTCGTGGCATAGGGCTGCCCTCCCTGGACACCCACCTCCTCAGCACCTAACCTACCTTGGTCACAGAGGGCTCCAGTGTAGCCATCGTGGCACTCGCAGGTGGGCTGGCCACCTGGGGTGAGATGGCAGTGGCCATGGACACAGGGCTGGTGGCGGCAGGGGTCGGGTGGTTCGGCAGGCTGGTTGCAGAGCGCACCCTGGTAGCCCTCGTGGCACTGGCAGCTGTAGGAGAGGGCGTCGAGGGGCAGGCACAGCCCGTGCACACACCTGTGGGCACACGGTGCTGTCAGGACCTGCTGGCGTGGCACCAGCACGCACAGCCCACCAGCACTGAGCACGGCATGGCTCAGCACCAGTACTGCACTGGGACTGGTACAGCACCACCTGGTACAGTACAGCCATCATGGCACAGCACAGGTGTGGCTCTGGCATGGCACCACCAGCACAGAACAGCCTGGCACATCTCAGTGCTAGTGGCATGGCAGGGCACTGCTGTGGCACGGCACCACTGAGATGGCACAGGACTGACACGACACAGCACCAGGAACCAGCCATGGGGCAGGGTGGGCAGCCAGTGGGAGGGGCGGGTAGGGCAGACAATGGGGTGAGGGCACTCACTTGTGCCCCTGGCAGGGACCGCCGCGGGGCTGGTCGCAGTGGGGCCCATCCCAGCCAGGCTCGCAGTGGCAGACGGGCCCTGGGTGCCCGAGGGCTGGCAGATGCCGTGCAGGCAGTAGAGCTTGCGGAGGGCTCGCAGCCCGGCACCACCCCCGGCGTCATCCGCGTCTTGGTGAAGTCCTGCAGCTCGTTGTTGATGTAGAGGTTGCGGATGCATCCATGGAAGCTGGTGCCATTGAGGAGCTGCCAGAGGCGGAAGGCAGCCGAGTTGACATCCACAGGCATTCCTGGGGAGAGCAGGACCGTCAGTGCACCCGGATGCCCCTCATGCCCTCCATCACCCAGTCCATGTCCTACCTCCCACGTAGAGGGGAGCCTCACTGTTCAGCGTGTAGTGCTTGCCCGAGTTGTCCATGGTCATGGGGCTGCCACCATCAATGGACAGGTTCACCATCTGGTCAAAGGTCACCAGCTCCACGGTATGGAACTGCCCGTCGTTGATGGTCTCAGCACTGGCGGGGATGGCTGGGTCACCAGGGACGCCCCCAGGCCAAAGCAACGGGGGTGGAGGTCCCCAGTGAGTGGAGAAGGGGTGCCAGGTACCTGTAGATGGCCGAGCTGGGGTGGGTGCCAGGGTCATAGCTCACCCTCACATGGCCCTGGTACAGCTCCACAGCCATGTGGTCACTGTCACCGTTGTACAGCAGGATGCCATTGCCTTCAGCCGTGGAGACCTGCCAGAGAGAGAGGTGGGAGCCCACATCCCTGGGGCAGACCCACAGTGCCATCCCTCAATGTGCCCACGCCCCCCTAGCCCTCACCTGAAGGGTGATATTGGCCCGGGGCCAGTCTTGAAGGTCAGTGAACTGCAGGTACGTGTCACGGTCCACGAAGTTGACGCTCAGCAGCTTCTCACATTTGGGGCCGCCGAAACCAGGCAGGCACTGGCAAAGGGCGCGGGCACCCCGCTCCACACATGGGGCCCCGTTCTGGCACTCGGCTCGCTCACAGAGGCCAGGGTGGCCAGCAGTGTGGGGTGGCATCTCACAGAGCTGGCCACTGTGGGGCCAAGGGTGCTGCTGGGCTGGGAGCTGGGAAAGCACCCTACATCCTGCCCACTGCCCCATAGGGCTCTGACAGCATCCCCCTGATTTGGGGTCCCTGGGGAGGCTCTCCAGACACTGGCATCAGAGGGATGCCTGGATGCTGAGCTGTGCCCTGGGGTCCCTCCCCAGTGATGCCGGCTCTCCCCAGCCTCCACCCCTAGAGACACACACTCCCAGCCTCCCTCCTTCCCCTCACACTGAGAATGGATGGATGGATGGATGGATGGATGGATGGATGGATGGATGGATGGGTGGGTGGGTGGATGGATGGACTTGGCAGCCAGGACTTGTCCCTTCTGCACAGCAACACATAACCATCCCCACTACCCCAGGTGTCCCATGTCTTCCTGGTGGTACCTGTAGCCCTCGGTGCAGAGGCAGGAGTAGCCGTTCACCTCATCCAGGCAGCGGGCGTTGTTCTGGCACCGGTGGTCCTGGCAGTCATCGAAGTCCTCACTGCAGTTGCTCCCCACGTAGCCGGGTGCACACTCACACCTGGGGTAGGCAGGGGGCTCGAGGCTGCCCCTTCCTTCCCCCCTGCACCAGTGGGTGCCTGCTCCTCCTCCTGTCACCGGCTTCTCCATGCCCCTCACTGCAGTCCCCAAAAAGCAAATCTACCCCACCCCCAGCCAGCCAGAAAAAGCAGGTTTGGAGAGGAGGGGGCTCACCTGGGCCCCTGGCTGGTGGAGATGCAGGTGGAGTCATGCTGGCAGGGGTTGAGCTCGGCTGAGCAGAAATTGGGAGGCTGTTCACAGAATTCCCCTGCAAGGCAGAAGAAGGGGTGCCCAGCAGCTCCAGGACCAGAGGAGCAGCCCCAGTCCCCCTGGGGCAGAAGGAACCCCTGGGGGACTCAGCTGAAGGCAGGGAGCTGCCAAGCCCACAGCTTGCACGCCATGGGCACAGGGCTCTGCTCCCCTAGAGGCAGCTCCCACCTGAGCCAGGCAACTGAGGGCATCCCAGGATGTGGGGTTCAGCTGGGTATACCCAAACTCAAGACAGCTAAACCCAGAGGCCATGCAATGGGCATTGAGACAGCAGGCAGAGGAGCTATTTAGCCCTCATGGGTAGGTAGAAGCACTGGACACATTCTGGTGCCAGGTCTGTGACATTTGGGGATGGCTGGGCCCCATTCCAGGTACCTGTGTAGTGGGCAGGACAAAGGCAGGTGTAGTTGGTGGCACTGGGCACACAGGAGCCCCCATTCTCGCAGCTGTGCTCCTTGCAGGGGTCGCTGGTGGTGTGGCAGCTTGGGCCCTCGAAGCCCACTGGGCACAGGCACCTGCCACAGGGTTGGGGCAGTGTCAAGGAGGAAAACGAAATGGAATATTTTGGGTGGCTCCCCCAAAATGATCAGCACAGGACCTTGGCACAGAGCACACATGCACACCAAGAGCTGGGTTTGGTGTCCTCCTGTCAAATGCTGGGCACAGGGGTGGTGCCCGAGGATGCTGTGTTGCCACGACAACAGGCTGAAAGGCCTGTCAGCTCGGAGAGGGGCTGCACAGCCTACCTCCTCACCCCAGCCTGCCAACTATTTTCAGCTCTTAATTGCAGCCTGATTCCCAGAGTGGCCTAAAGCATTCAGGGCAGTGAGGGTTTTGTGAGGGTAAGGCAGCCCAGCAGGGAGCAGCAGCGACTCTGGGACCACAGCAACCACTCCCAGTCCCAAATCCCTCTACCTCCCTGTCCTCCTGTGGTGCTGGTACCCTCCTCTCCCCCACTGACCTCAGCCTAGGAGCCTTTTGGGCTGAAGGCATGGGGAGGTGAAGTCAGACAACATGAGCTGGAGCTCCCATGTGAATGCAATGTCCCAGCTATATGCCCAAGGGAGCATGCAGGAGGTGAAGGAAGTATCAGAACTTCTCTCCATGGGATGCCAGGGTCCCTTGCTACTGCCCAAGCATCCACCTTTCATGGATTCCTGTCCAGCACTCACCTGAACCCAGCTCCTTCCCCCTCCTGAGGCTGGCAGGTTCCCCCGTTGGCGCAGGGGTTGGAGGAGCAGCCACTGAGTGCCACCTCGCAGTCCCTGCCCTGGGGAAGGACGGAAAAGTGGGAGCGAGGAGGGTGCCACAGCACCCGCCCAGCTCTCCCCATCCCTCTCAGCAGGATGCTGTGGCACACAGGGAGGGTAGGTGGACCCGAAGACAGCAAGCCCCAGGGGCATGGCAGAGGCCCTGCTCTGCTCCCCTGCCCTCTGCAGGGACACGTCCCCACGCACTGGGGACCCCTGGGATCAGGGTACCTTGTAGGGACCAGGGTACCTTGTAGCCACTGGGACAGGCGCAGCGGTAGGAGCCAAGGGGGTCATTGTGGCAGGTGCCCTGGTTCTGGCAGGGGCTGGAGAGGCAGGGATTGCACTTGGCCTGGACGCTCAGGGCGGGTGGGCCTGTGAGACGGGAGGCACGGAGATGACCATCAGTGCAAGGAGTGATGGGGACACGTCCTTTTGTGGGCACCGATGTGGGGGCAAAGCTGGCACCCCACCGATGTGGGGGCAAAGTGTTGCTGGGAGCAGAGCCTGTCCTGCCAAGGGGCTGTGCACCAGGCAGTGGGACAGGCACCAGTTTGCTCAGTCACCAGTGATGTGCCACCAGGCAGGTAAGAGGATGGAAGCATGCTGCTCCCCCTCCTCCACAAGGCAGCTCAACAGATGAAATCCTGGAGCCAGCCAGACTCACAAAGCATTGCTCTGCTGGGTGCCCAGGGGAGGGCATGGATAGACAGCGTGGGCACCTCTCACCTTGGCACTCAAATTTCTTGGCAGGGGTGGTGAGCAGCAGCTTTCCTTCCATGTCAGGGGGCCCAGCGCAGCGGGCAATGCCTGGCTCCTTGTAGCCCGTCTTGACCCAGTTGGAGAGCCAGCGCAGGTTGCAGCTGCAGTACAGGGGGTTGGCCCCAATGGCTCTGCATGAGGAGAGGGGCAAAATTGCACCTGCTGCCACACAGAGGGAACTGGGCACAACTCTGTCACTTGACCGGGATGCCACATGATGGGCAAAACAGTCCTCCTCCATTTCTGGACCCACCAGAGGTGCTGCTCACAATGGGAGGACTGGGACACACAGCCCCACAATGCTGCCCAGTTAGACCACCCTGCTGCCAGACCCACAGCCCATGCAGTGCTTCGTGCTCTGCCCTCTTCGGGCTCTCCTCCACTGTCCACACAGAAATTCTTGGCAATCCCTCTCCAGTACATGGGCAAAGCTGCCTGGGGTCAGCAAACTGGACAGAGTACCTTGAGGCCATGCAGAAATAACAGGACCTGCATGGGAGCTGCAGGGCCAGCCCGGGCTCTGCCACACAAGCCTGCAGGACAGAGTCACAGGAGTGGGCTGGTGGGAATGAGCAGTGGGTCACGGCCAGAGCTTGTGCAGACAGCATTGGGGGAAAGTGAAGAATTGCTCTGGGAAAGGAGGAGGAGGATGGAGGGTTGCTCTGCTCCACAGCAGAGAAGGGTACGGAAACAGTGGAATTTGTGGGAGGCGGAGGGCCTGGGTGTCTCTTTGAATCCTCCTTGACTGCAAAGGTCAGCAGTGATGGAGGGCTGATGTGACCAACACATGTGACAAAGGAAGGAGATGGCAGCCCAGAGGGCAGGCAGTAGGGACAGCAGATCTGCTGGGGCTGACAAACCCAGTCCTACAGCACCCACAGCACTGGCTGTGGCACAGCTCAGCCTGTGGGAACCAGCAGTGTCGGCTGGCAGCAGTGAAGGCAGCACAGCCAAGGGAAATTGGAGCAGAGCAAGCAGTGTTGCTCCCCAAAAAACAAGGAGGCCAGGACTGGAAATCAAGATGCTCTTTGCAGACTGACAGAACAGCCTGAGACCCCCAGGATGCCAGGAGCAGGCAGCTGGGAACAGCTTAGCAGAGACAGGGAGGGGACCAAAAAGACACTATGAGCAAAGTTAAACCCTGGCCCCGGGTGGTGGGTATAGGGCAGTGCTCCTGGGGTGCAGGCTCACTCAAAGAGGGGCTGAAACACCACCACTGGCAGGAGGATACCTGATGACAGACTGGAGGGCTGTTGCAGGGAACTGCACTGGCAGAAGGCAAGCAACACGCTGGTGTGTGTCAGAGCAGCCCCTGGCAAACCACAGCTGCGACACTACTTTGCATGGCTTGACCTACATCTTGGGGGACCCCAGAGATCTGGTGGGTTGGGGAAGGATCCTACACCACATCTACCTAAGACCATAGGGACATCCCAGCAGCACTGGGAGACTCAGCGGCACATCTGGATCTGAGCCTGAGCATGGGCAGCAGGTCACAGCGCTATCCAACAAATGATGTCACAGGTACCAGCCCAGAGAAGACGGGAGAAGGCAGCTCACCCTCCAGGGAAGCCAAGCTCAGCCCAGTGGTTTTTAAAGGTCTATGGAGCCTGCATCCAGCCCCGAGCCCCGAGGAGTGGGAGGAGATACTCACAGGTGGGAAAGGGAGGTGACATCTGCGAAGATGCCCTCAGGGAGGCTGGAAATGTCATTGCCATGGAGAGACCTGAAGAGAACACAAGGTCCTTTGATGCCCAGGGCTCCAAGGTGGGCAGCAAGGACTGCAGCCCCACCCCACGGGTCCAGGTGTGGGTGGCAGAACTGGACCCCCACCACAGTGTCACTGTAGCAAATGCACCGTCTGCTCCGAGAGCATATGAACCTTCCTATGCTCCTTTTGCAGCCTCTACCTTGCCTACCTGCCTGCACCCAGCTCCAAGCAGGCACAGGGGACACAGGGACACAGGCAGCAGCAGAGAAGGAGCCAAGCAGGGCTGTGAGCAGGGCTATGGGCCGGTACTTACAGCAGCCGCAGGGAGCGGAGGCCCTCGAAGGCCAGCGGAGGGATGCACTGCAGGGAGTTGTAGCTGAGGATCCTGCGGAGGGAAGCAGACAACACAGCTGTGTGTGTTGCAAGGAACCCGCCCTGGGCTACACGCTGCCCCTGTGTGAGCTGCATCTCAAACCACAGCTTCACCCAGGCCGAGGGTGGAGACCCTGGTGTCCCCAGCACCCCCCAGGCTTTGGGGTCCCCTAGAACAGCCCACATGGCTCAGCTGGGCTGCAGCCCCGTGTGGCACCGCAGGGACCGCACTTACAGGGTGGTGAGCTGGCTCATGTTGGTGAAGGAGGAGTTGCTCAGGGAGCTGATCTTGTTGTTGCTCAGATCGCTGGAAAACAGAAACCCCAGGTCTTGGAGCCAGCTGGGCGCTGTCCCCTCTCCCTGCTCCCCAGCCTGCTCAGCTGGAATGGGGTGCAAACAGCAGCAGAGCATAGCCTCCAAGGGAGCAGCAGGGCTGTCGCACAGGGTGATGGCAGCAATGCCACTTGTCCCCCCTCTATTCCATGCCAGGTGGTGAGCAGCCAGAGGCTGAGCATCACTGCCAGCCAGCTGTGTTCCAGAGCAGAGGGGGGACACAGAGGGATGCCAGGGGTCCCCTAACACTGCCAGACCCCTGCTCAGGATCACACACCACAGAGACAGCCCCTGCCCTCACCCACAAGTTCCAGCAATGCCTCCAGCTGCCTGGGCTCCTGCTCCCGGCTACTTACACAAGCTGCAGATACTTGAAGGTAGAGAGTTGCCCCGGGACCTGAGTGAACTGGTTTCCATCCAGGTAGCTGCAAGGGACAACAAAAGCACATTGGGGCGAATGAGAAGCAGGAGATCCCTCCCTCTGTCCCCCCTTTCATGGGCTTAGGGCTGCAAGAAGCATCTCCAGCATGACCTCCCTCCTGGACCCAGGGCCCAAGGTGCTCTCGGGGGACTCCTAAGCTGGCAGGGGAGCTAGAGTGTGAGTGCATTAGCACACCTGAGTTTGGAGGCACGTCCCTGGGGATGCTCTCCCAGCAGCCAACGCGTGCAAGCACAGCCAGCCACGTGCCACATTTACACATGCGATGTGAGCGTGGGAGGCTGTAAGTGCTCCCAAGGCATGTGTGAGCATGTGAGAGATGGCGGAGGATGCAGAGAGAGGAGGAGTGTGCAAGACAGTGGGGGGGGGTGTGCAGGGGTGGTAGGTATATATATGTATATATATCTGTGCCCAGCCAGTGCCTGCAGCCCCTGCGCACAGGACCTGCTGCCATCGCTCATCCCAGAGGGGTACAGAGCCACTTTCGCAGCGATGGGCATCACGGAGCCTGCACATCCAGCTCTGGCATGGCTGCGTGGGTATCTCCCTGACACCCACGGTGACGGGTGGCTGACCCCAGGCAAACCACATCCCATTGCCCACGTGCTTGGGGCTGGCACTGCCAAGGCATCCCTGCAGCTGTGGTGAGAGGGGATGGCAGAGGCAGAGTGCCCCTGTCCCTGCTGCCGATGGCAGGCTCCTGGGAACCACAGAGCCCTGAGCTGCATGGCTGTGTGGGGACCACAGCTGCAGGGGGTGGTTGTCCCTTGCTGTCCCTTCCCAAGGGCCAAAGACAAGGGTCCCAGCTGCTGGGTGACAACACCTCTTGCACAATACCCTTGATAGCCCTGAATTGTAAGAGAGACTCTTGCTGAGCCACTTGCTGGTGTTGGGGCTGGATGGGATCCCTTGGATGGCTGGGGGTCCTACTCCCACTACCAGGCCAGAATGGGGGTGTGGGGAGGAGCCCAGGAGTCTCTGCCCTGACACCTGCAACCCCACAGCAGAAGCCCCTCACCCAAAGCTGTAAAGTAGATGGAGGGTTAGGGGGAGAGCTTGGGTACTCGCCCACTACTCACAGCTCTGTGACATTCTTGGGGATCCCCTTGGGCAGGGCCTTGAGGTGCTTGTTGCTGCAGCGGACAACAGTGTCGAGGCAGGTGCATTCCTGTGGGCACTGGGGCCGGGGGATGCAGCTGGTCTCCTCCTTACCTGCACCAGGCATGGAAAGCCACTAAGTCACCAGGGTCCAGCCCTTGGGCATCATGTGAGGCCAGATTCAATGCCTTGTGCCTGCCTAGGATGGCTCCCCTCCCATGCCAACCATTCTCCCCTGCCTCCAAAACAGGATGTTGCAGGCAAGAGCAGTCAGGAGTTAGCAGTGCAGGAATTGCTCCTGCACCCAGAAATTGCCTGCCCCACTGGTGTGGATACCACCAGCTCAAGGCTGCTCTGATTTTCACCATTTTCATGCAAAAATGCAGTCACAGGGACAACAGAGGTAAAGGCACAGAAGAAGGGGCTCAGCCCTGCAAATCCTCCTGAAACAACCTCCTTCATCCATCTCCCAGACACAGGTTAGATGGAGCTGAGCCTATGCTGAGCAGCCAGAGGAGCTGGCACTGCTCCCCCTCCCTGCCATGACGCTGGAATCCTGCGGGAGAGGCATCCCTGGGACAACCGTATGCTATCTCGCACCGTTAGGAAAGGCGCAGGATACAACCCTTCAGTCTTTGACGTGGTGGAGGAGGGAAAGCAGAAGAAAGGATGATTTGTTTGTAAATATTTTCCAGAGGGCTCAAAAGCTGCTCTAAATTTAAAAAAAAATGTATAGAAAAAAGGTTTTTTCCCCACGCACACTCCCCGTCTGCTCCATCTGCCCAGCTCTGGTGCATGTGCAAGGCTGAGAAGGGAAGGCGGGAAGGAGCAGGATGAATCCCAGTGGGCTTTGCCTCCACATCTGCTCCTGTCAGCACCCAGGGCACAGCGTTTGCCAGCACAGACTCACCTACATACAAGAGCCTCAAGGTGCAGTGGTTGCAAACCCCTCTCCTGGCTCCAGAGTGGATATCTGAGTGCAGCCCCAAGGGCTGGGTACCAGGGAGGGAAACTTGTATCGTTAGGGGAGGGCATTCATGGAGCCCCCTTAACTTGCCAAGGGCACATCCTGGTGGCAAGGATGGTGCTGGGACAAGGAGCACAGTATCATCCTGGGAGGAGCAGCCTGGTCTCCCCTCACCCTCAGCACCGCAAGGCCCACGAGTTACCTTCCTCACACCTGAAGTCGGGGAAAGCCACATCCTGGAGTGGGATCTGCCGGAGGAAGTCGGGGTTTTGGCACCGAGGGTTCCCTGTCACGATCTTCCTCTTGCGCAGCCAGTCCCCCAGCCAGGCCAGCTGGCAGTTGCAGTTGAAGGGGTTGGCGAGCAGGTTCCTGCACATGGGAAGGAGCACAAGGGCAGCACCCGAACAGCCACCAGGCAAGGGGACCTGCAGCCCTCCCATGTCATGCGGACAGGCTGGGAGCATCCCCCCGGAGCCCAGGACGTACAGTGTGGAGAGGGACTGCAGCGTGTCAAAGGCACCCGGTGCAATTGTGCTGATCTGGTTGTCGTACAGGGAGAGCAGGCGCACGTTGCGCAGCCCTGTGAAGCTGTCGTTGTGGATGCAGCTGATGCGGTTGTTCCTCAGCATTCTGCAGAGGGAAGAGAACAAGGGCACCTACAACACGGGCAGGCGCCATGGGGGAACCCACCTTAGCAGTGCCCGGGCTGTGCCCACCTCAGTGCTGGGCAGCAGAATGAGCCTGAGCAAGTCCCTGAGCAGCAAAAGCCTGCCCCCCCAGCACTGGATACAGCCAGCTGGGGGGCAAAGCACTCCTGAGGTGGCCCTGCAGGGAGGCAAGGAGTAGGGACGTTCCCATCTGGGTGCTCATGGAGGAGAGGGGACTCACAGTGTCCTCAGCCCGTCCAGGCCCCTGAACATGCCGCTCCGCACAGACTCCAGCTGGTTGACAGTGAGGTGCAGCTCGTTGACAGAGGATGCCCCCTCGAATGCCCCATCCTCAATTTCTGACACCTTGTTGTTGCTGAGGTTGCTGTGAAGAGGAAAAAGCAGGCTGGGATGAGGGCTCTGCCTTGACCTCTTCCTGAACTCTGCCTCCCCCAGATCCCACTAAGCACCCTGTGATTCCAGTCCCTCAGAGGACCCTCAGGCTGGGACATGGCCTCCATTTCATGCCTCTGTCTGCCCTGGCATCAGAACTCCCATGTGCCTTTCCAGCCCTCAGATACTCCTGACATGGCTGTGCCTGCCCAATACTCACATTTTCTTCAGATGTGTGAGTTTCTTGAAAATGCCAGTGGCCTCCAGGATGGAGATTTCATTGTTGTTCAGGCGTCTGGAGTGGGCAGCAGTGAAAAGAGCTCAGCAGATGGCTGCAAAGTGCTGGCACAGCCAAACCCTGAGCCAAACCCCAATGCCAGCAAGGTGCCTGCTGCAGAAGGGAAGGCAGAGTGAGCGAGGAGACTCTTACAGCTCAGCTGTGGACTGTGGGATGCGATCTGGGATCTTGGTGAGTTTCAGGTTGGAGCACTCGACCACACCGGATTCACAGCGGCATTTTGGGGGGCAAATCACGTCACTGTTGCATTCACTGTTCAGCTGGTAATCCTCTGTCCCTGTGTGTTTGTGAAGGCAGCATGGGCTCCCACGGGCAGAGGCACAGGAGGCTGCACCTGCCCCGTCTCCCTCTGAGCCTCCCACATCCCTACTCGGTCTCATTCTCTTCCCCAGCTCCCCTCATTCCAGCCCCTGTGCACATATTACTCTTCTCCACACCCAAAGCAGCTTATCTGCAGGGATATTTGTCCTGGGTACACTGGGTGCTGCACTGCCCACCACCCTCCTGTGAACAGAGCTGAACCCTGGAGACGCCTCTCTGCCTGCCCACGCAGGTAACGGCACAATGGGAGATGCCACAACGCATCCTGGTACCCAGCACATGGGAAATGAAGCGTGGTTCTGCTGGGCCAGACCACAGAGCTCTCGCACAACACCCCTGCAGGCAGCCTGGCCAAAAGGGCACCATGCACACACCCATGTACACGTGTGTGGCTCCTCCGCTCACCTGGGATGAAGTACTGCTCTTTGGCTGTGGAGAAAAAAGCACATCAGCCTTCTGCACACAGACACCAGGCTGCGACAGGGCCGAGCACAGCCAGGCTGCAGGATGCCTGTGACAGGGCTGGGGACAGCTCTCACCCGAGCAGCGGAACTTCTTGCTCTTGATCTGGCCGATGCGCTTGTTGGCCAAGCGCCGGGGGCTGGCACAGCGGGCTCCGCTGGTCTCCACAGGGTTGGCACGGAGGAAATCTGCCAGCCACTTCAGGTTGCAGTCACAGATGAAAGGGTTCTGGGCCAGGTGCCTGTGCCAGGGACAGCGGGTGACACATTGCCAGGGACAGTGGGTGACACACCACCAGAGGCAGTGGGTGATCACCAGCTCCAGCCCTGGAGATGCTTTTCCCCCAGAGGCTCGACTGCCCAGGCATGGGAGCTGATGCGGACACTCACAGAGTCTGGATGGCCCGCAGGGAGGTGAACGTGCCTTTGGCCAGGCTCTGGATCTTGTTGTCATAGAGTGAGAGCAGCGAGAGGTTCTGCAGGTCCTGGAAGGCATCTGCCCGCACACAGTTGATCTTGTTGGCATTGAGAAGCCTGGCAGGGAGGGAGGGATGTGAGTCTGGGGACCCCCCTTCACTGCACCATGGGTGCTAGGCACCTCAGTCCTGCTTCCCTGTGTCCCTGAAAAGCATCCCACACAGCCACTGGCGTCTTACAGCAGCTGCAGCGCAAAAAGTCCTCCAAAGACACCCTTGGGGAGGTCCGTGATCTTGTTGCCATACAGCACCCTGGGAAAGAAAGGCCAGTGTGTGAGAGATGAGAAGAGCAGTGTGGGCCATGGTTAAGGGGGTGCAACATCCACCCCACCCCATCCACACCAGTGTAGGCACTTACAGGGAGTTCAGAGAGCGCAGCCCCTGGAAGGCATCAGGGGCGATCTCCGAGATCTGGTTGTTGCTCAGGTCTCTGAAACCCAAAGGGAGAAGGTGGCCTGGTACCCTCTTCTCTTGTGCCATGTCCTCACCCTTCTGCTAGTTCCAGGGGACCACCCCCAACACCCAATATCCAGAGCTGGGGTTATCCAAGACCCCCTACCAGTGCTGCCATGTGGGGCACCCATGTCACAGCAGTGCCCCATGTCTGTCAGCTCTCAGCAGTGGCCGGCAGGGTGAAGGGTATTGGGTTTCAGGATGAGCTGGTAGAGGCTGCACACTTACATCCTCCGCAGCTTCTTGTAGGGTGAGAAGGCTCCTGGGGGGATGGACTTGATGCCGTTGAGTTCCAGACGTCTGCAAAGAGAAGACGGAGACATGAGGGCTCTAGGGCTGGCCAAGCCCCAGAACCCCACTGACAGAGCTGGGGGCTGCAGGACCTACGGTCGCAGTAAGCTACCCCGCATGTGTGGAAATATTCTGCCCAGAGACAACTTGCATCCTGTGGTTGGGGCTTTCTCCATCAGGGAGAGGTGCCACGGGTAGGGGAACCATGGTGGCTGGGGTGGGGGAAGCACCTCTCCTCCCCAGCACCTTGGGTTTGGGGGTGCCTGCTGCCTCCCACATGCTTTGTGCACCATCCCAGAACGGGCTTTGCACCATAATTGGATTCCTCTAAGGAGATTGTTTCTCTATTTACATTTTTAATGCAGCTAAATCCAGGGCTAAATCTAGGCAGTGTGAGAGAAGGGCAAGGAAGGCCTGCTGCCCTATGGAGCAGCTGAGCTGTGGGGCTTGCTCCTGTGTTCCCAGTGCCTTGAGCCACCCAGAGCCCCATGCTGATGGTGTGGGGCCATACTCACATCTCTGTCATGGTCTCGGGCAGGTTGGCTGGGATGGCCGTGAGCCCCTTGCCCCGACAGTCCACAATGCCATTGCTGCAAGTGCACATGGCTGGGCAGGAGCCAGAGGACAAGCTGCAGAGCTGGGCATGTGCTGGGTCCGTTTGTCCTGCCAGGGAAGCAGCCAGCATTGGAATTGCAAAGAGCTGAGCCAGGCCAGTATGTGCCAGTACCCTGAAGAAGGGACCTTGGTGACAGCTCAGCATGCAGGGACAGTTCATGGCACCCTTGAGGGGGTGCATAAGGTCTTAGTGTACCCCAACCCCCTGCAAAAGCTCCAAAGGCACAGACTGATGTACTGTCACACTGATAGGGTGGCATTGTCCCCATATTTTCCCCACACCAAGGACTGTGCTGACCTGAGATGAACCCACAGCGTGGGTTCTGAGGCTCTGAGCTGGGGCACATAGCAGGGAGCAGAGATGGGGTGCATTGGTGGCACAAGCCTTGTCCCCCCGGCCCATATCCCTGCCCTGGCACCCACCACCTCCCCTGCCCCCCTCACCAGAGCAGCTGAACTCGTTCTTTTGGATCTCAGCCACGTTGAGGCCGCGAAGCTGGGCAGGAGCAGCGCACTGGGTGAAGAGCCCGATGGTGGGGCGCTGGCGCAGCCACTGCGAGAGCCAGGCCAGGTGGCAGTCGCAGAAGAGATGGTTGGAATGCAGGCGGCTGCAAGCGAACGGGGCAGTCAGCAGCCACAGGACAACTCCTGCCCACCCCACTGCCCTCCAGCTGCCCCAGCCTAGCTCATTCCAAAGGGTGGGGGCATTCAGACGGAGATACAGAGGGGCCTAAGAGCATCTGCGCCTGTTGCCAAGGCCACCATGCTTGGGATGCTCTGCAGGGGTGTCCCCTCCATACCCTCCCCATGGTGCTGTCCCAGCACTACTGAGCCACCAGCACCAGCAGCAGAGCTGGGGACATCCCACTCTAGCCCAGGAGGTGACTCCTACCACCACCACGGCCCAGGCACTCACAACGTTCGCAGCTTGGGCATGTGGTTGAAGCTGGACACAGGGATTGAAGTGATATTGTTGTTATTCAGGGTCCTGCAGGAAGACAAAGAAGGGCAGGTCAGGGCAGACAGGCTGTAAAAGGGAACGTGAGACAGTCTAGGTGGCACCAACCCCTGGGAACAACCTGGCATAGGGTTAATGGATGGAGAACTACAGGCTGGGGACAGCCCAAACCCCCAGCAGGACTTGCTGTC
Organism: Corvus cornix cornix; assembly: GCF_000738735.6. Classification (NCBI taxonomy): domain Eukaryota; kingdom Metazoa; phylum Chordata; class Aves; order Passeriformes; family Corvidae; genus Corvus; species Corvus cornix. The sequence continues at coordinate 13,921,848 of NC_046336.1, forward strand.
CTTTCCAGGCTTTGACTCCCCACAGCCAGTGGCACCCAAGTGGCCCCCTGGGGCATGATCCAGCCCTGGAGCACAGCTCTGCAGCAGTGGTACCAGAACCCTGCTCAGCCCCTGCTCCAGCCCAGGGAGAAATGGCATGCTGGGGATGTCCTTGTAGCACCTCAGCAAGTGGGGACACCCAAGGACACTCTCATCCTTCATGGGGTTGCAGGCTGGAGGCTCCAGCCTGTCCCCAGTCACTTACAAGACCTCCAGCCCCCGCAGGGCACGGAAAGCCCCATCTTCAATGCAGCTGATCTGGTTCTTGTCCAGTTGGCTGCAGGAGAAAGAGAGAAAAAAGGAGAATTGTTGGGACAGCCCAGGCAGAGAGCAATCAAGTGCTCCTGATCACTTCCAGTACCTTCTGCCACTGGACCTGACCCCAAACTCCCTCACGCCCAACACTGCCAGGACTCACAGGTTCTTGAGGTCGGTAGCCCCACGGAATGCTTTCCTGGGGATGGCCTGGATGAAGTTCTCACTCAGGTCCCTGCAGAAGGAAGAGGCAGGAAGGAAAATGAGCAGTGCCTGCAAAGAGTGATGTCCCCTGGGAGCAGGGCACCACAGGCAGCGGCACACCCCGGCACTCAGTGATCCCTCAGGGACTCCGACACAGTGTAATTTGGCTGCAGGTCCTTGGCTGACCACTGCTCTGCTGGCTGTTCTGAGGAAAGTCTGGCTCCATCCATGGTGGCTGAAAGTGACTGGGGCTCCCTGGGCACTGCAGTCCCTGGCTCTGACAAGCAGAGCCGAGTGGCACAGCTCTGGGAAAACCCTCCATACTTAAATACTCTCTGACTGCTATAATTACAGGTCCCTGCTGATTAACTGGTAATTATACTTAGTGGCTCCAGGAGGAATTCCTATGGAGCCTGACCTACACTTCAGAGGGCACAAATAATTGGGTCATTATTTACTTCATCACTGCAAGGTACTGTCTGTGTAGTCACCTGCTCTGCAATGCCAGGGCATGCCAAGCCAGCAAGGGCTCTGTGTTGCAGGGCTGGCAGCAGGTCAGATCCCCCACCGTGCCTGGGCTGGCTTTTAAAGACCATGAAGACCACAAATCTCACTGCAAGTAGGGTTTGGGTGGACTGGCTCAGCTCTGGGAGGACCTGTTTGTTTTATTTGCTCCCCGTGGCTCCCAAACAGCCATTCCCTCTCCCACCCTAATAGTCAGAAGCTCCTCCAAATTTGGCTGGCAACTGCATTGCCTTTTCCCAGCCCAGTGCCAGCACAGTCCTGCTCCAGCCACCTCTGGGGCACAAAGTCAAGTTCCCATCTCCTTCCTGGCACGGGGAAACTGAGGCACAACATAGCATTTTCCCTATGCAAGTCCATGGGTGAGTGAGAAGTAGTACCAGGGCATCCTGCACAGATTAAATGTCCCCAGAACTACACAGGCCAGACAGACACCCGCATCCCAGCCCACACAGCATCTCAGGGTGTCCATAGATGTCAGCATTTCACACATAGTGCTCACCAGCTCTGCTTCAACATAACAAAGCCTGTTCGCTATTGATACCCTATAGCTGGACAGGGTCAGGATGGAGGCACAGCATCCATGTTGCTCCCCATGCCCTCATTCCCACCAAAAAATGGGCTCAACCAATGGGCACAAGCTGCTTGCAAAATACCTGGAGGTCTCCAAACTGGGACTTCACCCCAGCTGAAAGCTTCACTGCCACAACAAGAAAATGTTCCCAGAGGGAAGGACCAGCGTTACTTGCACAGATGCATGAGGAAAAGGAAAACACAAGGACAGTGGGCTTGCCTAGCCCTCCAGTGGGATTCCCGGCCACCAAGGAGATGCCTTACAGTCCCAGCGTGATGCACCAGCCCCTGCCCCCTGCACAGTTTGTATATCACTCTGGGTCGTTCCTGGGGAGCCAAACCCGGCTGGCAAAGCATCATTGCTGGGGCAGAGGAAGGGAGAGGCTGCCCTGGGAGCTGCCCAGGCTGCTGGAGAAGGAAAAGCCCAGATCCTCTGCGAGCAGCAGGCGCAGTTTCACAGCAACCCACGTGGCGGCACTGCCAGGCTGCCCTGCCTGTTTGTGCTGCCTGCCCTGCCTGTGCTGCCTGCCCTGTTTGCACTGCCTGCTCTGCCTGCCCTGACTCTGCCAGCTACTCCCAGAACTCCAGCCCGACCCCCTCCCTCCAAAGGGGAAGGACCAAACACCTGCAGCAGCCTCCAATACCCCAGCACTCCTTCAAATACAAACATCTTCTCTTCATACTATGTTGGGGATGCGATGAACGTGGGGACCCCCAGGAATTGCACTGACCTTTCAGGAAAAGACAGCATTGCACCAATTCCTCTTTTAGCTCCCAGAAGGAATCCCTTAGAAAACTCTTCGGAAAAGATAGCAACTTTTTTACATGGGCAGACAGTGATAAGAGGAACAGTTTTAAACTAAAAGAGAGCAGTTTAAAATCAGATGTAAGGAAGAAATTCTTTACTGTGAGGATGGCGAGCCACTGGAACAGGTTGTCCAAAGAAGTATGGATACCCCATCCCTGGAAGTGTTCAAGGCCAGGTTGGATGGGGCACTGAGGAACCTGATCCAGTGGGTGCCATTCCTGCCCACGGCCAGGGGTTTGGACTAGATGATCTTCAAGGTCTCTTCCAACCCAAACCATACTATGATTCTATGAACCCTCTAGGTGCAGCTCACCACTCTTCCTAGCAATGCATTCAATGCACTGCATTCCTTCTTGGCAGCTGCCTGTCCTCCAGCATTAAATCCATCAAAGAGGTGAGCACCACACTTCAGTGCTCTGCGTCCCTCTCCCAGCTCTGGCACTGCCTGCCCAGGCAGGTCCTGCCTGCAGCTTGTTTGGTTCCCCTGTGGAAAGCTTGATCCCATTTCTCTGCTTGGAGCACATGGGAGTCCCAGCGTGCCCAGGGAGTAAACCCAGGCGTCTGTCTCCAAGCTGCTCATTTACAGCTTGCGAGGGAAATGCTGCTAGAAGGTTGCAACTGACTTTGCGAGGCTTCTCCCCTTCACAGCTTTTTGTGACAGTCACCGACAAAGTGCTGCCGTTGGGGGTACTGAAGCCAAGAGGGACAGACGCTGGATGCGAGGGTTTCAGCAAGGCCCCGGCACCGGGCTTAGATCACATTGCATGGTTACACAGCTGACGACACCAGGACAAACACATGCTTTGCCTGTGGGATCCTCGGCCCCGGCGTTGGAACAAGGCACGGCCCCTTCCCTCCTGGTGTTTCATAGCTCCCAGCTATGTTTGCTTTACACTTTGGCGCAGAAGAAACAGCAGATGGCACGGCTTCTCCTCGCTCCGCCGTGCCTCTCGCAGCACCCGCGGTGGCTGCGTTGGTGCCGCCCCACACCCCGCCAAATACAAGAGAGTCACTGCCATTGCATGTGGAGTGCCAGCTTGCAGCAGTGACCACGAGCACTGACAGGTCTGACAGCCCTGCTGGGGACCAGCTGACGGACGGGCAAAGACAGAGGGAGTTGTCACAGTCACCCTCACTGCCTTTTCTGGTTTCACTTCCAGGTATTGTCCTAAAGCTCCACGTTTAAGAGTTCCTGGCTATTGAATCCAGGGGTTGACCAAACAGCCAGCCTATTCACAGTGCCACGGTCCTCCCATCCCCGTGCCATGGTCCCAGAGGACCATGCAGCTGGAGTTCGTCCCTGCACAGCACAAGGTGCAGAGGGCTCTGGTTGTCCCAGGGGTGCCAAGGGGTGAGGAGGTGATGGAGGACACCTCTGTCACTAGGCTCACCTCCCACAGGGATTTCTAACCCAGCAGATGCCTGTACAACAGCAGCAGCCAGCTGCAACTCACAGCTGTATGATGGCAAGAAGGCAGGCACCCACTTTTCTTCCAAGTCCCCTGAAAGCCTCGTGGCCAAATTATATCCACACAAGTCCTCCTTGGCTGGACATTGAGAGGGATGGCGGTGGTCAGGGATTGGGATTTCGGGGGCTTTCCTGCTTGGATCTGACACCCGGCTGCCTTGCCCCACTGTGTGTGTGACGGCTGTCGGCGCGGTATCTGTAGCGACTCAGGAGGTGCCCCGGCGCTGCCTCTCCTGGCAGCCACAGCCCCATGCCAGTGCCACCGGTTCCCGGGGAGCCTCGGCAAGCAGCCAGGCGCGGGGACGCGGCTCCTCGGGCTGGCAGGGGCTCGGCGGCGGGAGCCAACCCCCCAGCGCGACGCCCTGCCCGGCGCTTAGCGGGGCGCCCGAGCAAAACTGTTCGACATGGCTTCCCAGTGGGGAGCCCACTCAGGCAAACAAACCCCGGCAGCCTTAATCTCCCCGGCAAGAGCCCGCTGGGCCGGAGGGCGGGCGAGAGGGAGGGGGCCGCAGCGGGGCTGCGGCGGCCGGGCAAGGAGGCCGGGGCTCTTACCACACTCTCATTCTTTTGGCTAATCCTGACTTCACACTTTAACCTGATTGAGCCTTGTTTGGCGAGCCGGCTCCTTGCGCGCCGTATGAGGGGATTAGGGCTGGACACAGCGGGGAGGTAATTGCTTCCCAGCGGCGCTGGCCCCGCGTCCTCCGAGCCCCCCGCTGCCTGCCAAGAGCGCTGGGGCGGCCTGGCAGCCCTCCGGCAAGGCGCTGCCCTCGCCAGGCGACCCGGCTTGGCAGCAGCCGCTGCGCTGGCTCCAGCTGTGGTGCCGAGGTCCATCTTGCCCGGTGTCAGCAGCCATGCAGACACCTTGTCCAGGCCAAGGCTGCAGCCCGTGTCATGTCCCAGGCGTGCCGGCAAGGGCTGTGCAGCCACACTGTGGCAGGTGAGTGACTTTCCGTCCTGGCAGTGCCCACATGCCCGGGACCAGTTGCCGACTCCAGGCAGGTGAAGTGCAGGGGGCTGCTCTTCTCCCCAGCATCTGTGCTGGAAACTCGTTATCATCTCTTGGTCTCTCAGAGCCTCTCCTACTCAAGGGGGCAGATGAAAGGCATTAACCCTTCAGCCTCTGCCAGCCCACAGCTCCCACAATGAAAATGCATGACAGGTCCCTGCTCGCAGGCCGGGTGCTGCCGCAGCAGCTCTGCTCCACCAGTGCTGGCAGCAGTCACTGCAGGCACCAGCTCAGCCACAGCAACCACACACCAAGCCTCATGCAGACAAGGCAACCAAAGCCACCAGCCCTGGGGAGCATCAGCGTTTCATGCTGGGACAAGTGCTCCCCAGATCCCAGCCTCACCTCACTGGTGCTGTGCCAGAGGCAGCTGTGCCAGAGCACAAATGACATTTCCCTGGCAAGGACTGTGGCACCAGCAGCTATTAAACAACCCTGTGTCTCTCAGATCACCCCACACATGCTGTCTGTCCCAGCACAGCCTGTCCAGGGCAGAGGAATGATCAGAGACAGGGCTGACAGCTGTTCACACCACCACCTTCACTGCCTGACAGGGGACAAGGGGTGAGCTGAAGGGACAGAAAGACTCCTGCATTACAAAAAATCAATAGACTAATCAGCACTTGCATTAATAGCGACAGCCCAGAGTCCCCCAGGGGTTTTGCACTCCCGGTTGCCACTTCAGGGCGGGAGCTGCTGCACCCGCTGCGTGTGCCAGTGTCAGCACCTGCAGCCCTGTGCTGGGGGAAGCGTCACCCACATGTCCCAGCCACACAATCCACTCAAGGTGATGCACACAAGTCCCCAGTGCTGCAAAGACCCAGTGCCCAAGGAGGGGTGTCCCTAAGGGAGCTGCTTGCTGGAGATGGGGAGCAGCCACTCTGCTGCTGCATTAGCGGGATGCCAGGGCAGCAAGGCAGAGTTTTGCCTACTGTGTCACCTGCCCCAGTCCCCAGTGCCAGTGTGAGGAGGGCCCCACAGCCCTGTCTCAGGTTCAGGCTCCTGTGGTGTGCCCCCCGCATTATGTCACACTGTTTGATTTTTAATGGGCTCCATCCTGGCCAAGGGAGATGAGACAGACCTCCCACTGCCCCCAGCCCATCTCACTCCACCATCCCCAATGTCACAGAGAGCCTGTGTGCTGCCTGTCACCCACTGCAACCCCAGCCCTGGGGCTGATGGCGTTTGCACAGGACAAGGTGGGATGGCAGAGCCCGAAGCACAGTTACAAACAAGCCAAAGTGCAGCATGGTGAGCTCAGCGTGAGCCCCTGCCAGTCAGGAAAAACATGGTGGGGTTTCTGGAAAAGGTGCTTTGGCAGGGGCCAGAAAGGGAAATGGGAGGGGATGGGACAGGGTCCAAAGCAGCATGGTGTGGGGGAAAAGGAACATGATTTACTGCTTTTCGTAATACTAGAACAAGGGATGACTGACACAATCACGAAGCCAGGCTTAAAATCACAGTTAAGAGTGAATCCTCCAAATTAGGAGTCCATGGGTCTCTCAGCCACAGCCAGCTCAAAAGGAAAATTCATAGAAGCAAAGTGCAGAGATGCACCTGCCATGCCTTGCTGTGGCAACAACACCTGCAGTGGATGCTTGGGAGCTGATTCCTGCTGCCGGGAGACCAGCTGGGCACACCTCTGGTAGCACCACACTGGCCAGTGCAGGCTGCACGGACAATGGCCCCACCACTGCTCTGCTGGCAGGGACTGCCACCCACCAGGAGTCACTTCTCCTGTCAGCCTGTTTTAGTGGCAGACAGAGTTGCACAACCCTTCTGCTCCCCAGGACAGTACAGGGGACATCAACCTGGGGTCAGCCCGATGCTGGAATGCCCAGCCAGAGCAGGGTACCAGGGTCCCTGCTCCAATCTCTGCCTGTCACTCTCATCACTGCCCCTCCTGGAAGGGGAGGACAGGGAGTTGGAAAGGGGGGAGGGAGGCGCTGCTCCTACAGGGGCTCAAGGGGGAACAGCTGGTTGCTATGAAGAGCATCCCAGGCTGGGCGGGGTGGCACAGCCCTCCCTGCTGGCAGCCAGAGAGGAGCGGTTCATCAGGCAGCCCCAGCCGCCAACAATTACGTGCTGAGTAAATCGATGGGATATAATTGGACTATTAAGATCTCATTATCCTCCTAGCTCCGGTTACCACAGCCCGCAGCGAGCTGGGGGAGACTGCAACCTGCAGCCACAGAAACTGCCTCCCGACCCACAGTGCCTTGATGGGTACTGGGAAAGGGTGCATGGAGCAGGGACAGTATAGACAGAGGGGACAAGGATGCTGCAGCAACCTATATTCAGCACAGAAGACATCTGTGTGGCACAGCAAAGCACTGTGCAAAGGCAGGGTGGTGTCCTTACAGGTATCCTGGAGATGAGGACATCCAGCCAGCTAGTCACCACACCAGCCTGAAAGCCACCACTGACCTGTGCAGGGCTCATTGCTCCTCAGTGGGATGGGGAGTTTGGCCTCTATATGCCCTTTCATGCATATCTCTATTCCTGCTGGAAAGCAGGGCTCATGTCCCCACCTGCAAGAGGCAGGGTCCCCATGCTCTGAATCACACAGGCTGGCAGGCCCTGAGGGTCCCTTTCCCTGTATCCACATCATCGCCTGCTCACACACCACCCATGGCAGCTGATTCCAGGCCATGGGACAGTCCTCCCGAAGGGACCAGCATCCTCAGCATCTCTTGGCACCAGGTCACATCCACTGTGGTTCAAGTGAAAATAAATAATCACCTCCCTTAGGAGAGCTGACCCCATTCCCACCTGAGGTTTCTCGTAGTAATATTTTTTTTCTTATTTTCTCAGCACCAGTGAAAGCAATGAATCAGAGCTCCTCCTTGCCAAGCCTTCTATATAAGGACAAAACAATCCTTTGCTGCAGCAAGGCAAAACACAGCTTGACACCACGATGTGCTGAGCATCTCAGACCTCAGCGACACAAGCCCTAACAACAAATTCTGCCCGTCCACTGTGTCCACACAGTAAAGAGTAAAAGCAAACAATGCTAGAGCAGGGAGCAATGCCTCATGCATACTACCCTGCCTTCCCCAGGCTTCCCAAAGTGCTGTGCTGACCCCAGGCTCTGGCCCTGGTTCCTTCCCTCCCAGGAGATGCAGATGCTTCCAAAAACATTAAAGCTGGAGAGATTTGTTGCTTGGACAGGCGAACAGAGCATGTGTAAAAGGCAACATATGCTCATGGCAACAGATAGTGAGAGGAGTCCCAGCCCCAGCGTGGTGGTGTTGATTTAGCAAAACATTTCAGGGCATGCATAAATCTCAGTGGCTTCAAAGGGCCACTGCTGACCAATGCCATGACCCGCTGTCTGTACCGGACATTTCGATAATTGTCTCTCGCTGGTATCGCCCAAGGGTGCCACCGCGGTGTCTGTGTGTGCCAAGGGGACACCTCAGGGATGCTGAGGCATGGGAGTGCATGCACCATGGGTAACACCAGCAGCCTCATGTTTGGACATCGGGGAAGTTGGGGACATGCGATGTCCACTGCGAGTGGGACGATCTGTGTGGGGAGGGCTTTGCCGAGCAGCTCCCTGCCAGGGCAGCGCCTGTGCAGTGGCTCTGCTCCAGCTCCAGCGAGGATCGGCTCCTGCGTGGGCTGCGCTGCAATGCCAGAGCTGCGGGACTCGGCCTCCGTGGGAAGGGGATGCTATGGGAACAAGGGGAGCTGGCCAAGGAAAAGAGGGAGGGTGGGAGGGAGGGGGAATAAAGCATCTGCTACACACCCTGGAGCCTCTTCAGAGATTGAAACAAGTTAAAAGCAGGAGCTTTAATGGAAACACAAGTGAAATAACAAGCTGCAAACCCTGCGTGCCTGTCACCGCCCCCTCCCCACAGTGTCCCTTTGTTCCTGCAACCTCGTTATCGGCGGGAAGGGGAGCCAACACGAGGCTAAGGCATCGCCATCAGCTCCCTCACATCCCAAAGTGCCTTGAGAGAGCCACGGCATCTGCTGTGTCCAGTGCCCTGTGGTCTGGCAGAGCCTGGGGTGAGCAGGGGAGTGTCCTGCAACCCACCTGTGGGAGTAGCCAGCCTGTCACTTTCTGCAAAAAGACCTGCTGTGTGGCTGACACATCCACCCCAGTTCCCACTGTCTGCTGGGTGAGGGTTCATTCCCTCCAGCAAGTGTCTGGCTGGACACTGAGTGTTAAAACTGCACCTGCCTGGCTCACAGCCTCTGTGTCCCACTGCCACTGGGAGCCAAGGCACCCAGCCATTGGCCCCATTTCTGCACAGCCTCCTGCTTTTCTGCATCCCTGCTTCTCACCACCTCCCAAGTCCCCGTAGCCCTGATGTTCAGCAAGTCTTTTCTCTTCCCTCTTCTCATGTTTTTGCTTCTGTCTTACCCTGTAGTAGCGGGAAATCCCTGCACGAACGCTCCACCAAAGCATGTTTTTCCAGCTCCCACACTACCCTGCAGCCTGTGCACCTACCTGCTTCACATCTGCATAGCCTGGCTCGTTTCCAGCACATTCCCCACACGCTGCAAATAAAAGGCACGGAGATGTCCCTTTCCCCAGGGCTGCATGCCAGGCCCCCCAGCCCTGCAGAGGGAAACTGCTGCCCAGAGCACAGTACCTCAGCACTCACAGACATGTTCCAGGATGCCCAGCAAATCAGAGTAGCTCAGCAGCTCCAGAGCTTGGGACAGAGCGAGCTGGGGGTGGTGGCAGGGATTTGCTGGACCATGTGTGGTTCTACCTCCATCAGACAGCAGCGTGCCACAGCAAGACCCTCCCGTGTAGCTCTGTGACAGCTAGGACAAGGTCAATCCCCCTCAGCCCATCATGACCCTGTGCATGGCTGTGCCATGCCCTGAGAAGGGCCAGGCTCCAGCCCTGCCTACCACGAAGCCTTACATCCTCCAGCATGCAGCATGTGCTCCCTGCCTGGCAGCTCACACCCGAGAAGATACCCGAACTCCATGCTGCAACACTCATCCAAGGTGTAAATGAAAAAGCAAATAGCTCTTCGGGCGAGCCAGCCTTGAGCCCTGTGGGGAGTTGGCTGCAGCTCTCGTTAGCAGGCTCATCCCCTGGGTTTGCGGCACTGCAGAGCCCAGAGCTAATTGACTCCCAGGCTCTGAGGCTTTTAATTGCTAATAAGTGTGAAAGCCAGCCCTGCCAGCCCTCCTGGATTCCTTCGAGGTGTGAATGAGGCTGAGCCAAGCTGAGAATTGCATCCCGCTGTCCCAGATCTGTCCCAGATCTTAGTGAGCCAAGAAGCAATGCTGTGGATCTGTGATGCTGCTCCTCAGCTTTGCAGGTCCTGGGACAGCAACTGGCTCCAGCTTTAAGAAGAGCTAAAGCAAACTCCCTGTGGGCTGGAGGATGTTCTGAAACCAAGGCTGAACCTTGCAAGACAGCTGGAGAACTTGAGAGATGCCCTGACATGACTACAGGTCCTGCACACTCCTCGTGCTTGGCACTAGCACTAAGACAGGTAAAACTCTTAAGTCTCATAGCCTGGGGCTTCCTGAAAGCACTTGGGAGAGGCGGCAGTGGGATGAGAAGTGGGAGATGCATTCCAGGGGGAAAGGCAGCCAGGGTGGAGCCAGTGGGACATCTCAAATCGCACCCAACAGCTGGTAAAGGAGATGTGATTTTGCACAGGGCTGGGAGGAAACAGCCATGATAGGAGAAGGAAAGGAGGATGGGAAATGGCAGAGCAAGTGTGGGGCTGCAACGCACCCGAGCATGGGAATCAACACAGGGACACACTGCAGGGAAAATGCAACAGGCGGATAAAGAGACTCCATCTCGTGTGACACACATCAAAGCCAAGATAAGAACTGCTGGAAGGCAGGCAGCAAAGCCCTGCCACAAGGCTGGCCCAAGCTGTGGCTGCCCTTGCCCCAGTAACATTGCTCCCGAGAGGGGATTTGATAGAGCAGCACCCAGTCATGGCCAAGCCACAGGGGACTGGGAGCTGCCTCAAGGCTTCCCTCCACGGAGCTGCTCTTTGAAGAGCCCCCAGCACAAAACCACACCACAGGTCTGGGGAAGCCTCTGCCTGCAGGCAGTGAGTACAGCTGCAGCTCCCACCCCACGGACCTGCCTGTGCTGGGGATCGACAGCCCCTCCTTGTTTTGGGGAGGCAGAAATGAGTTGCTGGAGGCACATCTGGGCGCTCCTCCTCCATTTCCCTGATCCATGCATGCATGGAGCCTTGGAGGAGTATCAAGCCTGACAGCAGCACCCGACCACAAGGCACAGACTGGAAAGTCCTGACCCTGAGTCTGTGGGCACCTAGGGGTCTCACACAGATCTTCAATCTTTGTGAAAAAGCTCAAGTGATGGAGCAGCCCCACATCCCTTTTCAAAACTGCCCTGAGACTAATTATCTTTGGGGTTAACAATGCACCTCCTGTCTTTGCTCCAAGTGCATCTGACTCACAGTGGGGACAGTGGCTCTGTGACCCCAGGAGCCCATGGCTGACTCTGCCCTGTGGATGTGCCTGAATAGCCAGGGGCTGTGTTACCTGTGTGTCCACATCTCCTGCCACAGCCTGACTGAGCTCAAGAGCAGCCAGGATTGCAGAGGGGAACTCCACCGAGGGGAGAGTCAGGGTGGTGCCCAGGAAGAGAGGATGGGACCCTTCACCCTGCTTGGCTTGGAAGGTTGCTCCTCTCAGCTCCAGGGGAGGTGCTGGCCAGGGCTGGAGCTGCCGAGGTAGCAGCCAGCCTCCAGCACGGCTGCTCGGGTGGCCTGGCACTGCTCAGCACGACTGCAGCTCGTGCTCTAGGACCTGGGGAGAGGAGCTGCCGAGGCTGATTACCCCTGCCAGAGCAGGCCTGGCGGGTTTATTTTTAACAGTTCTGATTGAAGCTGGTTTCCTGCTGACATTTACACTCCTTCATCATTATCGGCTCCCCGGCTTCCAACCGCCAAGATAAAAGGGGGGATGAAATCTCCCGAACAGTGGGGTCCTGGCTGCAAACCCTGCAGAGGGGGAGAGACCCAGACCAGTGCAGTGCAGCTGGGCAGATATCAGCCCCCTTGGAGGGAGGTGGGTGGCTGTCTCATAGTGGGGGCATTACAGACTCGGATCCTGCTACCAGATGCAGCAGGAACCATCTCAGGGCAGCCTGGGGAGGAATATGTGTCATCATCACTGGCATGAGTGCAAGGACATGGCAGCATGGCTAGGCTACAGATGCAACTTTGGGTGCTGGTGTCCCCAGAGACACCCATGCTCCTGGAAGTGTGCAGGGACTGGCTCCAGGTGTTGCTGGAGCCATGGCTGCTGTCTGCCGCCAGCAGAAGGGTGAGGTGCCAATCCCGTTTGCATGCGTGTGCCCATGCCATGAGCTCTCAGCAGTGGATAAAGGGGCTCATGAAGACACTCAGGGCTTGGACCCCAGTGTGGTCCTCTGTGATGGGAGAGTCAAGCAGGGGCTGTGCAGAACAGCCTGACCTCATCCTCCTTCCTATGCTGCCGTGGGAAGGCCGGCAATGCAATGCAGAGCCAGTAGCGGGTCTCCCAGCATGCCCAGAGCACTCAGATCTGAAAACCTCTTTTTTTTCCCTAAGAAACAGTCAAATTCCAACATGTGCCATCTAAAAATACACTCTAGTCTCCCCAGGACTCTGCCCACCCTTACATCTCTCAGATGATTCATATTTTGTCAGATTCCAGATCAGTTTTGAGACCAAAAATACCAGGTTTGAGAGACAAACATGTCACAGGCCCCAGAAAGCGTCAGAGCACTGCGAGATGTGCAGGGGCTGGAGATGTGACCAAGGTGGGGATGTCCTTCTGCAGCTGGGACTGCGGGCTGGGCATTCCTGACATGTGGAATGGTTCTCATGGAGGGGGAAAGCCCTGCAGCAGCCCTGGATGGGTACAAGCTGCTCCAAGGCTGGACAACCGGCACCAACCCTGACGCATCCCAGAGCAACCCCAAAATGGGAGGGGATTCATACACGGGAGCTTGCCTCCAGCTTTTACTTAATTACCTTCATGGATATGAAATTGTCAATAACTAATTAGACAGCCCCATTCCTGCCTAATATGCTGAAATCTGCCCCCTAATTAAATATTATCGGCATTTGAAAGCATTTCTGACAACATATTACTATGTAAAATACTGCAAATTAGCCAGCTCCCACACTGAAATCCTGCTCAGGAACAATGCAGGGACCTGGTTGGACAGAAATCCAGAACATCTTTTCAAGTAAATTGGGAAAAGGGCCCACTCTTCTGGCAGAGGATTTTTTTTTCTGAGGGTTGGAGATTGTCGAAGCACAAAGGAGACAGCCCAGAAACGCCTCTGCCAGTCCTGCTGCCCCATGAGCCATGTGAGCCCCCCAGCAAAGGCAACTGGGATGTAAGAGGGCTCCTGGTTAGTTAAGCAAACATTAATGCAAATTGTCAGCAAGCCTGGAGATGAGATCCCAGGCACAGTGGCTTGAAGGGGAGCAGGCGCTTCCTCGTATTATCAGCCCATCCACTCGTTGAGGGGGGAGCAGGAGCCAGGAGCTGCTCTGTGCCGTAAGAAAGGAGCTCCAAGAGCCAATTTCCATCTGACCACAGCACATTTGATGTCTTGTGAAGTCGAGTTCACATGCACTGTCTCACCTCTGCCTTGCGCAGGGAAGGGGCTGGATCCTCCCCCTCCACACACGCCGCAGCTCTGGCTGAGCATGTGAGCATCCTGCAGCACCCTGGGATCCAGCACGGGATGAGCCATCCCCACTGCACCCTTCTAGCCAGAATGCAGCTGGAGAAAAAAAGGCTTGAGTTTGGTCTCGTCTGCCTGAGAAGGGGGCCAAAGTACCGCAGTCTTGCTTTGCTCCCTGCACAGAAAACTTCTCTTCCTCAGTCTTGGCTTGGTGTGAGCCTGATTCAGTGCTGAAATGGAACCATGGGGACCATGGGATGGGGCACAAGAGGGCTGCAGCATCCCCCACATTAACTTGCAGGCAGGAGCCCAGCCCCACACAGTGTCTATGTGCTCTGGTGTTTGCGTCTGCTCTGGTGCCAGGCTCTACCCCCAAAAGCAGAGCAGAGAGCCAGTGGTTTGCAAGGGAAAAGGCTGGGAGCAAAGGCAGGGAACACCACCTGGTAATTGCCTGCAAACATAACTCAGCTAGCAAGCGGGAGCTGCAGTGCCAGGCTTTGAACAGGGCTGTTTCATGTGCCTGGTGTTCCTGCTGCTCCCTGTGCATCCCATCAGACACAGGAGAGGGGATGATGACAGAGAGAGTTTTTGAAATTCACACTTCAAAGTTGCTACCCGAGTGGACTGGCCTGTATTTGCTGCATGGCTGGAGGCAAATCAGGGAGTGGGAGGGTGAGACAAGGGCCCACATTCCCAGAGCCTTTAATGCCAGGATCAATCACCTGCTCAGGGATGCTCTGCTGCAGTGAGAGCAAGAGCTGTACTCAACCCCTTCCTTGCTACAGCTCCCACGCTGCAGCTCGTGCCCAGGGTGACGCTGCCTGAGGCTGGAGCACCCTCGGGCTGGGGGCTCGCCCTGCTGCACTGCCTGGGAATTTGTCACGCTGTGTCCATACACTGTGGCACACACTGCAACCATCGCCCACCGCACCACATCCACACTCCCTCCAGCATGCAGACACATAACACACATATGTGCTCTCTTAATCACTCCTTAATTCTCACTTTTTTGCTATTTTCTGCCCACTCCTGTGTCAGCACACCTGGAAAAGCAGCAGCCTGGGGAGCAGCAGAAGAGCGGACACGGCCCCTCCAGGAGTCCAGCACATCTTTTGAGGCTGGTGGGAAGACCATTCAATGCTCCTCTCCCAGCAATGCTTCCTTATGCACACAACCTAAAGAGCACTCTGGGGAGGTTAGGCACGAGGAAGACCCTGGTTCTCCACCACCAGGCCCAGGGACGCAGATGTGCAGCCCCAGATTGGCCCAGATCTGCGCGCTAATGCCTGGACTCTCCTGCTCATGCTCTCCCTGCAAAGCACAGCAGTGCTGAGGGTCTAAGTATATCAAAGCTGGGCTTTGAACCATTTTAATCAGACTGCCCACGTCACCATGACAAGATCCCCCCTGAGCCATCTGCACCTTCCCACATGGCATCCCAGGGGCTTGCAAAGCAGTGCTGGAGCCCAGAGGAGCCCAGCTGGCAGACACAGGGGCTCTCTGGGACACAGCTATGGGGATGGACACTCTGCATTCAGCTTCCAACCAAATGGCAGCCCTAAGCCAGGGAACTGACCCCTTTTCAGGACTGCCACCTGCTTTCCAGGGACTCAGCAGCATCATCCCCATTTTTCCAGGGACAGATTAGGGCACAGGGACAGTGTATTGGTGGCCATAAAGCCACAGGCCAAGGACCACTCTCTCTCCTTCAGCCCCTGGAGACCTCCTGAGCCCCCCAGCCAGACCAGCTGAAAGGCTCTCCCATCTGCTCCTCGGAGCCACGGCGTCTGCAGGGCCGGGCAATACCTGCCCCTTCCCCGCGGCAGCACCGCGGGGTGAGCAGCCACCCCACCGAGCTGGGACATCCCCACTCACCCCCACGACCCGCGGGCAGCTGCCTGAGCGACATCCCCGGCTCACGGGTGGCTCAGGCAGCGTGGGGCCCGGGAGGGAGGGCAGCTGCCCACCTCCCCTGGGGAAGGTGGCGGACAGCCAGGAGGGGACAGGCGCCAGCCAGACCCATGGCGAGAGGAGTCACCAGGCACAACGGCAGCCGGGTGTTGGCCACATGCTGCTGAGGCGCGGCATGGTCAGCTGGTGGATGGGCCCAGCCGGAACAGGGTCCCACCGCCCATTTTGCCCCTGGAGAAGAAGGTTTGAAGCAGCACCTGCCCGCCAGGTTGCAGCCTCTCCCTCTCATTATTGTTTCACTGCAAGAACTATCTTATACCTTATCAATAATTCACAGGTACAAACGATAACGTTCGCTGTCATGGTCCGGGAGCCACATGTTCCCGGCGAGGGGGAAGGGGCTGGTTGCAATCGCTATTGTTAATGCCTGCGGAGCTGGGGGGGAGGCAGGGAGGATAAATATTTAACACTGTGTCTCCGAGCAAATGTCCATGACCGAGGGCTGAACATGGGTTTTACACAGAGCTGCTCCTGCCCTTGAGAGGGTCATTAGCATGTTAAAAGCCGTCAGATCGGGGCTGATGGAAGGGCTCTGCCGGAGGGACCCCCAGCGCTCTGCCTGGGGACTAGCGGGGATGCAAGATGCTTTTTGCTGCTGCAGGAACATGGCGATCTCCATCCTGCCCAAATTTCCCCTTTTCTGAGCACAAAGGCTGTGCTCTTGGCTGCCTGTCGAGAAGCATCCTCATCTCTGCCCGCTGCCACATCGAGGGGCATGAGGCATGAGGCACCTGGGATAGCCCGGGGCTGGTGGGTGGCCTGGGCAGTTCATTGTGCAGAGGAATTACAAAGGGGACACAAAGAACCACACACCACATTTTGTGTGAGCTTCCTCTCCGGGGCCGCCCGGGCCTTTCTTTTGCCGTGTTGAGGGTGAGCTTTCTGTGTAAATCCCCAGGGCACGGTGGGGGGAGAATAGGTGTCTTTGTGAAAGAGGCTGGAAAATAAAGGGAAAAAAAAGAAGCAAAAGCACAAAACCCAGGCCCAGCAGTGGAAGGCTGCAAGGACAGAAGCACAAAGATTCCCAGAGGATGTAAAGACAGTCCTACAACCGGGGGATCAGGGGTCGGCCGGCTGCAAGTGCCCTGCTTATGGGGGCACCAGCAGCTCCCCACAGCATCCCCCCAGTGTGTAAGTGTCCTCAAATGCAGCCACAGTGCAACTTCCCCAGAGCCATGTCCTCATCCACAGCCCAGTTTCACATTCTCATTTTTTGAGGCACAATTTTGGGCACCGACAGACAGGAAAACCCCAGGCTGGGATAATCCAGGAGCACTCTGTTTTGGCCTTGCCATCACAGTCACCCCGCTGGCATCTCTCTGCAGATGGATGGGAATGGGAGAGGAACAGGTTCTGTCTGGCTCTGTGGAGATGGGGGCACAGGAGGAACGGTGTGATGGGCAAGGGAGGAGCGTAGAGAAGAGAGAACATCTTCAGCTACCACCGCTATTTGCCCTGTGAACTCCAGAAGCCAGAGCCCCCGCAAAGTTCAGCCAGCACCTAACCAGGCAAGGTACTCTAGAGCTCATAAAATTAAAGCAAAGCTGTCTTTCCCTTTTACAGTGCTAGTAAAATATATCTCCACCTAAGATGCTCAGACAGGATTGCAGCGCAGAGGTCGGGAAGGCCAGGGCTGAGCATCCCCCGGGGAGAGCGTGGGAAGAGCGACGCCAGTGGATCCCCCCCAGCCTGGCTGAGAGCAGCAAGGGCAGCCTGGAACTCCCTCCAGCAGCCCCCCGGCTGTGGCAGCCCCATCTCTACCCACAGACGTGCCTGTTCAGACATCAACTCACATCATCCCAGATGGAGAAGAGCCTCCGCAGCCAGCTTTGCTCAGCGAGCCTCACAAAGTAGGGATGCTTGGGGGCTTTGAGAGCAATTAAGGACCTGGCCTGTGTTGGAGGCACTGGACTGATGTCCCCAGTACCCAGAGAGGGAGAGGGATGGGGTGTCATCCATCACCCAGAAGGGGACACTTTATCACCGGGACACCTCTGAGCACTCAGCCCAGACCCAGAGCCCTCCCAGGGATTTCTGCTCCAACCCTGACACTTCCAGTTTTCACTGCTGGGAAAAGAAGTACAGTCTCCTTTGCAACTTCGAAGGACATTCAATTCACCTCTTCCCAGCTGAATGTTCAATGGTTAATTGCTCTCTGTCGTGAAAAAGACAAATTTAATTCTAGTCTGAATTTGTCTAGTTTCAGCCCCCAGCTATTGAATGGTTTTATGCTTTTTCTCTCTTTTTTTTTTTAATTAATGGGGTCCCTATAATCAGGTTTTCCCCATGCAGGTATGCAGAGACAGGGATAAATTTCTCTCCTAGCCTCCTCTTGCATACACTAAATAGGCTGAGCTTTTTAATTCTTTTCACTGGAAGGCAGATATTCCAGACCTCCAATTATCCTGCACTTCCTCTCTGAGCACTTTCTAATTTCCCAACATCTTTCTAAACTGCGGGCCCTGAAGCAGAAACTCTGCTCAGTAGAGGCCTCCTCCTGCCCCCCAAAATGGCAACTCCCCAGTACCCAGAGCTACTCTGTGCATCCATCACTCCCCGAGCTGGAAGCCTGCATCCCAGGCAGGCTTACACGATGGCTGCTAAGTCCTTTTCAGTGTAACCACATCCCCAGACACTGCTCCCCGTCTTGTAGCTGTGACCTACATTTTTTTTCCCCAGCTGCGTGACCTTGCATGAGGATGTTTTCCAGTGCAGGTGTTTCAGGCGGAGCATCCCGCTAGACCGGCATCCCGCCAGCAGTGCCAGCGCTGCTCCTTTCACCTGTTGGCTCATGTTTCCTCCCAGACTGAGTTCTGTGACTGTGCAGGTGGTTTCTTCCCAAGCTATATCACCCACACCACTCAGCTCACCCTCAGCTGGTGCAAGGCAGACAGAAGAGGCAACAAGAGACCAGGACATTGGGGGGATGATTGGCAAAAATCAGTATTGCCACCAAAGATTCCAAAACCACTGCAGCTCTGCAGAGATGGTGAACATTAGTTCACCACCATCTGACCCCCACTGCACCCTGCCAGAGAGGTGACCACTGCAATTCCCCCAGGGATTTCTACCAGTGAAGCACGCTGTCAGAAATGCTACACAGATTTTTGCAGAATATTAATGTTTTTTCATGGCAATATCCTCCAGGCAAGAGTAAAATGACTTGCAGAAGTCTCGGTATATCATGTCAGCACAGTCGCTACTTATCAACCCAATTTGTCAGCTCATCAAAAAAAATGATATCAGGTTTGTTTGACGAGAGCAATTTTCCATGTGGATTGGCATTAATTATCCTTTAATTCCTCCCTGATTGCCACCCGTATCGTTATTGTAACGGGGATCGGTGTCAAGCTGGAGGCAGAGCAGCGGCTGCCACCGGGGGGAGGTGTGGTGGGGATGCTCTATCGTCACTCACTGTGCTTCGGGGTTAACGACCTCACCCTCACTCTGGAGGTGACAAAGTGACTGATGCATAGAAAGTGTCACATCCCTCCCTACAGAGCCCAGGTCCTGGGCACGGGCAGTTGCTAAGAGACAAGACCAGGATGAAGAGAGTCAAGGAGGATGGGGGATAGGAAGATCCCGTCCTAAGGAGCAGGCTCAAGGGCACAATGGGGAATTTGAGCTACCCGGGTGAAGAGCCATGTTTGTGCAACCACCCCTGTCAGAGATGGGGACCTGCCGGCCCTACGAATCCCTTTCCTTAGGCAAGAGACAGCCCTGGCCACAGGCACAGGCTGGAGCAGCCCCAGGAGAAGCCAATATTTGCTTTCTCTCAGTTAACCCTCAGACTGAGGAATGCAGGGTCACCACCGGTGTGGCTCCCTGCAGAGGCAGCTGTGTGTGGAGGGATGCAGGGATGTCCCCTTTTGGCTGTGCTATTTATTTTCTCAATATTTGTGGAAGGAAACAAGAGCCGAGTGGGGGGAATGTGGGGCCAAGGATGGGCTGGGAGGGCTGGCCAACAGAGCGTTGGTCAAGGGTCAGCAGGTGATGGAGGTCGGCCAGCACTTCCCAACTGCCCTATGTGTCCCTGTGAGACCCAGCCAGGACCCTCCTCTGCCACCTCCCTCATGGATGGGGAGGGTGGCTGTGGGTCTCCCTCCTGAGCCTTGCCTCATTCCCTGGCTCAGCCATCTGCTTGGATGCAGCAGGACACACCAGAGCAAACCACTGCCTTCACAAAAAGCTGTTTCAGTGTGAGTGGGCTCGTTCCCACCAGGACCAGGGCTTTGCCAGCTTTCAGTTGGAAAAGGTTCTGTGTGATGCTTGCTTCCATTAAACCTGGCCTCTTCTGTAGCCCTGCTCCCCCTAAAAAGCTAAAATCTCCCACAAAATGATGTGCTGACCTATGGCACAGGTGATATTCCCAGTAGATGACTGTGCCACAGCTTGTGTCCTCCTCCCGCTTTCAGCCATTAATAAAACTCAAAAGCAATGACCTTGAGGTTCCCGCCAGTGACACCAATCCCCAGCAGCCCTTCACTTCCACACTCTTCATCTCATTTGAGACTGACATGCTTCCAATCAAGGCTCTGCCACCAGACAGGCTGTGAACACACAGCTCTGGCACCATGTAGCAGGTCTGGAGGAGAAATCTGGCCATTGGTGGGAGGCACAGCCCCTGGAGAGATGGGCAGGGCTGTCACCACATCTCTAACCCCTACAGATCTGGGAAATGCAACTGGCAGGGCCACACAGGCAATTTAGTTTCTGTCTCTGTGACTCAGTTTTCTGTCTGTAAATACAAAAAAATATGCTGACATCTGCAGTGGTGGATGTTGGACTGAGCAAGCGTCCCAAGCTACTCTAAAGCCCAGGGGGAGGACAACAAAGACTAAATATTATCATTCCTCATTGCAACCAAGACTGCAGAGCAGAAACTGCTGTGCCAGTGGTGCTGTCCCAGTGGGCTGTATTTGCAATGTCAGCTAATGATCAAGCTGAGGCACCTCTGAAAGCTGGACTTGCACACAAAGTGGTTGTCCCCAGCCCCACATCCCCAGAGCCAGCGGCAGGGAGAGTGAGCCTTCTGCACCCCATGCTGCAGGCCAGCCAGGGAAGGTGCTTCCTGTGGTGCATCTGCCTGCTCACCCCGGGCACGACTGGGCAGTCACAGAATCCGGGGAGCCTCAGAGCACCCCAGTCCCATGGGCTCATGCTTGGAGCAGCTGCCCTGCCGCAGCAGAACCAGGCAGCTGCCCGCTGGTACATCCCGGCTCCCAGCCCCAAGCTCCTTACCAGCGGCCCCTGCCTGGGGTTGGGGTTGTGGGGGTGTTTCCCAGTCCAGGATGCCCATCTGGAACCCATTAGGCACCTTTAATCCCCCTCATCCATTCTGGTGCTGTCTGCGCTCCCCCCCACCAACACACACAAACGCTGCCATTCAAGCAGTTAATTTAAACAAATTCTGCCCAGCCGCCACATCGAGAAGCGATGAAAAAGCCAAACGAAGCAGCTCAAAGCCAAGGGGAGAATGAAAAAAAAAAAAAAGAAAGAAAGAAAGAAAAGAAAAGAAAGAAAACCACTCGGCACGGCGGGGCTGATACCCAGAAAGACCAGCTGCATCCTCCCATCCCAGCCAGCCCCAGTCCTCCCCTCTCGCAGGCAATCAGATACCATGCAGGCTGTGTAATTGGATGGCAAAGGACAGAGAGAGACATCTTAAAGCTTGGGTCTAATCTCATTAGCACCCGGCTGCAGGGATGCTGTGAAATCGTAGGATGCAGGAATGAGCAACATGCTGAGCCCGTGGGGAGGAGAACAAGCGAGCTGGAGCGGGACGACAGCACTGGGAGGTGGAAATGCCTCCGGACAGACAGCAAGAGCTGGAAACACCGCCGAGTCCTGGGAATGCAGCCAGCCCCCTTGCTTGCTCCTCACTCGCTTGCTCCTGTTTACCCCACAAGCACAGATCCCCACTCCTGCTACAGGGCCCCAACTTTATCCCTATGATTAGTAATTAATAGTGCCAGCGTTAATTGCTGGGCAGTAATAGCCTGGCCGTGCAATGGAGAGGAGCTGCCACGGAGTATCCCTGGGGTTGAATACCTACCCCCCAACCCACACCCATTTTGCATTTCCACCATTCTTGCCTCGGACCGGCCCATACCCAGCAAAACACACAGCTGAGTATGTGTTGGTCCATGGCAAGAAGAATCACCAGATCCCAGGCAAATATCCCAAAAGGGTGCCATGATGAGGTCAACTCCAACCCTCATCTCCAGGCCCCTTTTGCCACTGTGAGTCTGTGTCACATAGCGACTGGACAAAGGCGCCCCCTGGGAAAAAACATCCTAGATGGGGAAAGTGGAGGGGATGAAGCACCCACGCATCTGTGAGGCTCCTAGGTGGACAGAAGTCCCTTTGAGTGTCATACCAGGGATGGGAAGGTGCGGGGAAACACAGGGTTGGAATTCCCAGGTCCCTCTCCCAGTTCTGCCATGGGAGGGGTCCGGGGGTGGAGAACTTCCCAGCTCCAGGAAGTGCTTTCCACAGTTAATACTCTGTCCATGCAACATAGCTAACATCTCTCGCTCCTCCTCTGTAGAATCCCAAAATTACCATTTTCCCAAACACTCAAGAGGATGGTCAAGCTCTTTCCAGCTGTACCTCCCAGGGAAACCTCTCTCTTCCAGTCCCAGTGCCTGCAAAAAGTCTGTGCCACTTTATTTCTCTTCAAGCAGCTCTGCCTCAAAAGCCATCCCCCACTGGAGGGGCAGCAAGGACCAGACCGGGAGAAGGATAGGTGAGGAAACCATTGTAAACCATTTTAAACCATCCCTGCCATTTCCTGCCTCCCAGTTTAGAGAAAACAAGACAGTGGGATGTCTTCAGTTACCAACAGCTCCCTTGGGAGCAGTAAAAATTAATCCAGCTTTTCCTATCCTGAAGGGAAATACAGGCACAAATGAAGATGAAAGCCTCTGTGGGCAAAGGGGGGTGCAACAACCATGGACAGGGAAGGCAGCTGGTAAGACCCCCTAATCCATGCTCTTCTTAGCTCTGGCAGGGCAGTGGGAGTCCCAACCACAGATGTCTGTGCCTCGCTGGTTAAGTGAGGATAAGCCTGAGATGATAATTAATTTAACACAGATGAGAATCTGGAAAGTGAATCCCCACCTCCTCAAACCCATCCCCAACATGCTGCCAGCAGGGTTCCCTTGCACGTGGATGTCAATCGGCACACACAGGGAAATGGACTCACCAAACCAGAACAGCCTCAGCCCGTCCCTGCAGGCAGGGTACAGCTTCCTTCCCCTTGGCAGTGCCTAGGAGCCCTGCTGCACCGGGAAACCCCCCAGGTGTTTGAAGGGGCATCTTCCCCACTTACATTCACCTGCTTGGCCCTTATGGCACTTTAGCACAGGGAACTTCACCCACCTACAGCACTGGATAAAGCATCCCAGTGCTCCAGGCAGCCTGCTTGGGCAAGAAGTTGGAGCCCACCAAGCCCACCCCTGCTGGTGTCGGGGTTGCAGGCTGTGTGGTCCACACCAATGCCAAAAGCACCACAGGTCCCTTGGGAGCAGAAGAGAAAGAACACGGCACAGGCACCCTGTTGGAAGCAGTGCTGGAAACTGCTGACAGCTCATTTTCATGGCAGTTCCAGCACAAGAGATGAGGGGTTCCAGCACCCACCCGAGGGAGGATCAACCAGCAATCACAGGTTAATTACCTGGCTCTGCACATTCACACATCTGTGGGATACACGTGCAGTGGTACCAAGTTATAACTCAGCCTCAAATCACTGCATAAGACTTTTTTCTTCCACATTCTGGAACTCAAATTACCAGAGGCTAATTCTGTTCACAACTCTTTAATATTACTTTGAACCCTTCTACTATTTGAGCTGTGAAAACAGGAGGAAGGAAATGCCTTTATTCTGTGCTCAAAATGTATGGACAAAGGCATCAGCTCCTCCAAGTGCTCTTTTAACTCTTTCAGCGGACCAAAGGTGGCCAAAGGCTGAATGTGGGACAATGCAGGCAATGAGCTGTGAGGCAGAGAGGGAATAAATAATTCCAGTGTTTTAATAGCTGTGTAATTAGCACTGCTGCTCAGCTTTAGGAAGATCTGATTTTTCATTGCTTTTTCCCATGAGTTGCAAATTCCCATTTGCCAGTGCACCACTGGGAAGCTGGACAGGGACGTTCTGCACGATGCCACATGGAGGGGGGGACTTTGCTGAAAGGGGCAGGGGGCTGGAAGCTGCACCTCACCACAGACTCAGCCCCCTCTGCTTTAATGACATTACAAAAGCCAAATCCAAGCCTGTGCCCAAAGCGAGACTGAGGGTGAGCCCAGCAGAACCAGTGGCTCAAGGAGAGAGCCCCAGGAGTGGGGCTTGACCATGTGCATTGCCAGGGAAACCTTGGAAGCGTCTCAACAGCCAGAAAACTGGAGCCGGCCGTGAGTCAGGAGCACGACGGGGTGCATGGAGGGAATGGGGCAGATTATCTCCAGGCAGCCGTCTGGCAATGCCCATGCCTGGCAGCCCCGGCTCGCTGGCAGGATAATGGCACAGAACAGAGCCAGGGTGTGCCTGTGCAGGGGTTGCACCAGCACCCCAGTGGGACGGGGCCCAGGCTGGTGGGAAGCAAAGGGGGAGGCTGCTCATTTGCAGGTTGGGGCATGGTTGCTACCCTCACCCCAGCTCTCCTGTGCCTCTAGAGACAGTGGGTCAAGTCCCAAAATGCTTATGGAAATGCTTAAATATAAAGGGATCTTAAAAATGTGTTTAATTCATGAGGCTTTCAGGTTGTCTGCACTCAGAATCACCCAGGGAGTCTTATTGTCCCCCCATCCCAAAAAGCTGAGATCTGTGGCACATTAATGATGGAGGAAGAAGGGGGAGAGCAGCAGGCAGTGAGCAGCTCCCTGCACTAGGGTGCTCCTTCCCAGCAGGCTCACCCAGTACAATACCCCAGAGGTATCTGTAAGGATGCTCTCCCCAGGGGCCAACAGCACAAGGATGTGCCAGCCTGCCTCAGCTTGGCCCTTCTGTAGCCCCCTGAGCCCCGCCAAGGCTGGGGGTGCCAGGAGCAGTCCCTCAGCGCCTGGCAGCCTGCCGGGGAGGGGGCTGGCCGCCCGCCCGCCTGGCAGCATCCTTCCCTAGGTAACCTCCCCACCTATTAGTGGCACATTTGTTTCCCTTCGTTTCCTTAGAGCTGTCACGAGCCACACTGACTCTTTGTTCCCGGGGGCTGCAGAGAGGCCTCCCTTCCCCCTCCCATCGGCTGGTGTGGGGGGGTGTCTTGCAGCATACAGACCCCGCATCTCCCCCCTCCCCCCAGCCACAGGGGTAAACATGCTGCCCCTCCTCATTGGTATTCGGGGGGACACATCCCAGCCTGGCCCCCCCAGCCCTGCTCTGTCCCCAACAGAAGGAGCTTTGTTGGGGAGCACGATGGGGTACGGCACCCGGAGTCCAAAACATGGGCATGGTGACAGCGGGAACACTTGGCCCTCACCCGGCAAGGGGAGGGGGACACTGCTAGAGGGGGAGCTGGGACAAAATGAAGGATGCTGGGGAAGGGGAAGCAGGAAGGTTTGCTCTGGGAAAGCCGCTCCCTGCTCTGACCTTGGCGCTTTGCTCTTGGACAGCAGGCCTCTGCACAGAATGTCAGCACACACACATCTGTGCAAAGAGCAAAGGGGCACGTGTCCAGGGAGCCAAAGCAACCCTGCTCCAGCACGGGAAGATGAAAACACAATGCTGTGCCCACAGGCTCCTTCCCACGCAGCGGCTGTGGGCTCCTGGGCACTTGCCGAGCTCCAGAAGCAGCACAAAACCTTGCTGGAGGAAGTGAACCTCAAGCAAAGCCCCAACAGGAGTGACCGTGGGAGGTGGGGGCGGGTGTCTGGCACAGGAGAGCCAGGGCACAGCCAGAGCCAGCCCACCACAGTGACAACATTTCCAGGGACCCAACAGGCAGGCAGGCACTGAAAATCCCCCACTAAATTGAAAACAGGGCTCAGGCAAGTCCCCCCCACTGGGAGGGAGCAAAGCTGTGGCACACGCATTCCCTAGAGAGCATCCCCACCTGGCACCCACACCTCCCACCTGGCACCAGCATGACTGCCCATTGTGGGGGCACGGGACCGCTCCTTTATCCAGCCCTCACCAAGCACTCATTTTTTTCTCCATCTCTGCCTTCCCTATCCGGGGTTTTCCTGGTGCAGCCCGAAGAGGAACGGTCACTAGTACAGTCTCACAAGCAACACCTCCCACGCGCAGCCAGCCCCATCCGAGCGGGGCCTGTTTTGTTATTCCTTTCTCTGACAGCTCCTTTTTCACTTGTCACCCTGTTTTGCTACTACTCAGCTCACAGCTTCCTCCGGCGTGGTTGTGATCCTCTCCTGCTTGAAGGATGTCATTTGCATTTTCTCAAGTTATTTAGCAGCCCTCCATTTTTCTCTGCCTGCTTTTCTAAAGGCAATTAGGGCTGGGTTTAGCCAAATGCAGGGGTGGTGCGAGGAACCTGCCCCAGAGCTCGCCATAATATCATCTCTCCTACCCAGGCAGCACACCCAGCTGTGGTGCTCTCTGCCACTCGGCTTCAAACTCCATCATCCATTTAAATACCCCTGGGTCCAGAGTGGGCCTGGACCAGCCCCTGGTCCCTCTGTCAGCTCCCAGGCAGAGGCAGTCGTAGAGCATCGCTACTCCTCTGCAGGCACTGGCTGCAGGAGAAGAGTCTCACAGGAGCGTGACAATCCCCCCAGCTCCTACAACATTTCACATGTCCCCGGCTCAGAAAGTCACCAGCCCTGATTGAGATGTTAATGCTGTTTCCAGGGAGCCCCTGCCCTTACAGACTGAGAGCAGCACGGCAGCCCTTCCCCCTGGGCTCGGCTGCCAGCTACAATGTGGCACCATCTCCTTCACCATTTTTGCTGGCATGGGTCCGACGGAAACTGACAGTCTGCGGCCCATGTCCTAAATCTCTCTCCTTCTGGAGACAAGACTTTTTTCCCCGTACTCTCTGCTCACCCTCTCTCAGCTCCCACTCTGCCTGAGCAAGGAGCAGCTACTGCAGCTTTCGTTGAGGGAAGCCACTGGGCAGCCACTCCCATGGGGATACATCCATCCAGGATTGTGACTCCCCTGACGGAGCAACTCCCCAGAGCTCCTCTCAGCCAAGCACCCACTGCTCCTCTCCTCCCTCGCATCAGCTCGGCTTCCCTCGGAGAAAACTATTTATTTATAGCCATCCTGGCTGCCTTTAGCACATTTCAACAGCCCACGTCTTTGCCTCCCTGATGATGCGCCCGCAGCATTTCTGTCCTCACCCTGCTGCTGCAGCCATTCCAGACTCCTGTCTCCTCCTCGCATCTCCCATCCAGAACCCCCAAATGGGCTTAGAAACAGCTTCAGGAGGAGGTTTTAAGGGGAGGTGAGCAGAGGAGGGAGAGAGTGCTACAAAACTCCTTTCTCATCCTTCCCCCATTCTTCCCAAGGGAGCAGAGAGAAACTCTGCATGCTTTTTCTGTTGGGAGCTGTTGGGAAACCCAAAAAAACCCCAACTCCTGCCAGCTTGGGAGAGTTGGTGAAGGAAGGTCTATCAGCATCCCCTTGGCTCCTGGTGTGCATCAGGACTGTACTGGAGCACCATTGCTGAGCCAAGATGTGTACAGCTGCAGTGCACTGGGGACCAACACTGGGCACTGCAATAGAAGAAGTCACCTTCTTGCCTGGGTAATCCTCAGTGGAAGGAAAGATCTATTTTTTATCAGCTCTCTACTTCGCAGGAGATGTGCTCTTCCCCAGTGAGCTGCTGGGGGACCCTGCCTCCCCCCCCCCCCAGCCCACAAAGCTTTGTTCTTCCGTCCAGTGCTGACAGTTTAATTAAACCCAGTTTGAGAACGGGTCACTGAGGTCAGGCGCTCTCCAGCGAAACCTCAGATCAGCACCATTTCCAGCCACCACGACTGCTGAATGAGTTATCCACTCATTGCGGGGGACATAAATAAAGGAGGCCATGCGGGGAGTCCCCCTGCCTCTGGCCCCACTGCCAAGGACCCCCCCACACTATCTCAGACTGAAATGGGCTCTGGGCAGGCGTCAGCTCAATATTCCCAAATTCCAAGGGGAAAACATTCCTCTCCAGGCGTCTCACCTCCCCCATGCCCTCATTTGAGGTTTGCTTTCCGTTGGCCCTTTCCTGCCATTCCCCAGTTTATTTAAGCCCCGACGGATCAGGTTTAACTCCAACCCTTTCCATTATCCCGATGCACAAATGCTCTTTACAGCCAAGTTCCGTGTAACTAATTGTAGCTTGAGCCGGGCTGGGAGACCACAAAGTACCACCAACGTGGATTAGGCTCTGACACTCAGGAGGTGGACAAAGAGCTCTCCATCCTGACCTGAGGGACTCCTCTTGTGCTCCTGAAAAATTTTCATCAGGTTCAGTGAGAAAGATACAGTGGGAAACTGCTGTATGGGTATCACATACCCCTAATTCAACAGACTTGCCTTCATCTTCTGTGTTACTGATGTGCTGAAAAAGATGCATCAAGACTGTGTCTAGAAGAGGTTGGAGCATCCAGGCCAGCACCCAAGGGCCCATCTAAGCAACCCCCACCAGTTCCTGCATCCAACCCTGGCCTTCTGCTTCAGCTGCCACCTGACAGCTCATTTCCCAACTGAACAGATCTCAGCCTGACTCAGTCAGCCAGTTTTTGCTAATCCAAGACCTCTCAGTACAATGGTGTGAAGACATGAGGACCTAGCAGGGACTCCAGAACTGGAGAAGCATGCCATGGGTGGCTGCCACCTGCAGTGGGCAGGTCAAGGGGAGGCTTTGTTTCCAGCCTGTTTGCTGGAAGTGGTCTGGAGATCAGGATTTGCAAGAAAGTGGTGCTGGTAAGGGCCTCCTCTTCCTAGTCCAGCACAGGTCCCAGCCCATTTCTGGGCAGGGAGGGGGCCCTGAGCAGTGGGGCCACCCCAGATCCATTTCAGCAGTTAAACAAGTGCAAAGCCCAGTGGGGAGGCTCCAATTTCGTTCAAGGAGAGCTGATTTCAATTTAGCTTAAACCTGTTCCCCACTGACTCATATCCCTGTAGCCTGACCTGGGTTTGCAGCAATTTAAGAGTGTCCTTATGACCTTCTGCACTGGCTGGACTAGCACTGGTCCAGACCCCACCTCCTGCTAAACCAGCATGTGTGTCTGGACAAGCCACCCAGGGCACCCCTTGCCCCACCATCCCCTCGAAACATCCCTGAGCACCTCAGCAACAGGCAGCCTCACGGAGAGAGAGCAGCAGGTCCTCCAGCACACAGGGCTCTGTTGCACAGATGCAGAACTCGAGGATCTGCCAGGACACTGGCTCCTGATGTGCTGTCTGGGCAGACCCCAGCAGCCCTCCCCTACCGTCACTAATGTGTGTGGGGCAATGTGCTGCAGGAGGGTGGTGGGTGGCTCAGTGTGTCCCCTGTCCCCAGTCCCACAGCTCATCACAGGGACTCTCTGCTCCAAGCATGCACCAAAGCTCCCCAAGACATGGCACCAGCTATAGTCGAGGAGCTGCAAAATCTGAGCCCGTGCACATAGCCCCATATTGAACAAGAGAAGCTCCAGGTGCTGGTATGCAGGCAGTTTGCCATGGCAGAAATGCCCAGAAAACAACTTCAAGACAGGGTGGGAGGGAATAGGTTTGAAATAACCACCACATTGCAGGAAGCAGTAAAACAACAGGAAGAGGCTGAAATGCACCTGAACATGATGAGGTGGCTGCAAGGAGCATCTTGCACAGCCCTCTTACACCCACGCTGGTATGTACAGCCCCCTGCACACTGTGGCATAGTCCTGGCTCCACACGAGCCAGGCAGCTGTGTAGGGGGCACACTGCATGTGTAGGCGACACACACGCTGCTCTTCTGCATCTCCACAATGAATTGTTAGGGTTTGATTGTTGAAAGAGCCTGGTATTAAAATCTAGAGAGGATTAAAAAGGAAACATTAATATTTGTACAATAATTCACTTGCCCGTGTTTCTGTTATGCAATGGGCGGCTAGAGGAGGATGGGCCCTTGCTGGCGCCACGATATGGCACAGCTGAGCTCAACAAATGCCATTTGATAATTAATTGAACGCCTGTGCTATCAGCTGCCATTACCTAGGCCCATCTTTGGCACCTGTCCACCACTTCACACATCCCATGCTGGCAACCCACACAGCATTTTAACCCTTCATTACACACCTCAGGCTGGACTCTGGGACTGACTCCCTGGCACTGTTGGAAGAAAACGGCTCAGCCACAGCCTGCCTGCACAGGCAGAGCTGCCTGGCCCCAACACGGCCATGCCTGTCCTGGGAATGTCTCGGCCCATTTAGTTATTTCATCCATTCCTGCCCTGCCCCAGCAGGGACCTGGCATCCTCATGTCACAGCTGATCGATGGAGACGCAGCACGCAGAAAGCTCATGTCCCAGCTACTACCACCCCAATCCACAGGGTATAAGCTGCCTCTCTGAGTGATGGAGAGCACCCAGCCCCAGTCTGGCACGCACCCTCTCCTCCTCACATCACCCTTCCCAATGTCTGTGGTGCCTGACGTAGCTGAGAGCCTGTAAACACTTTGTTTGAACAATGCTGGCACTGCTGAAAGCACCATTGCCTGAGCAAAACAGCCCCAGGCAAGGGAAAGCCAATATGGAAAGGAGAATATTTATCAAAACCCTCCCCAGGCAGCCTGCTGCTGCACAGAGGGAGGAGGAGCAGAGAGATCTGTGGAGCTGGGGCTTGCACAGCAAGAGACAGTCCCTGAAGTTGTTTCTGCAGGTGCAGAGGGACAGGCAGGGATAGGGACAGGTAGAGCAATGCAGGGAGGGGGCAGCAGGCATGAAGGGCAGGGTCTGCCCCCGGCAGGGCTTCCCCCTCCTTCTCCAGACACCTACAGAAAGGCAGCTCTTGAGCAGGGCTGTGGGGCTCTCTGTGCCCCATGGAGGTCTCTGGGCAGGCCATGACCCCCTTAGGGACACCCTTTTTCACCCTCCTTTCATGACAACCTGGGCTAGTGTGTAAGGGAACCCTGCTCCAAAGCCCGTGATCCAGGGAGGATCCAGGGAGGAGGCTGAGGGGCTCACAGCACCTCTGCACCTGACACTGTGCAGGCACAGCCCAACTCTGCAATGCCAGACCCAGCCCAGACTGCCAGCACCTCATCCCACATCCCCATGTGTTACAAGGACATCTTTAACACTGCCGGTCTCAGGTCTTCTGCAAGTCACAGCCCATTTCCCACCTTGCTGCATGCTCAGGTCACACAAACAGGGTTCGTTCCCCTGCCACGTGCCGAGCCTTCATTGGGACAACATACCAGTAACCATCAGCACAACCCCCCCAGGAGCAGCACCCTCCTAGGACATCAGTGCCCCTCCAAACCCCATGGCAGCCCCCCAAGCAAGCCCACACCACTGCTGGGCAGGGGAGCCTGGTGATCACAGAGAGTACTTACAGCCGCGACAGCGCCTGGTTGTTCTGGAAGAGAAGCTCGGGCAGGGTGTGCAGCTGGTTGCGGTTCAGCCGTCTGCAGGGAAAGAAGAAAGGGTCAGGGTTTGGGGGACAAAGCAATGACCCCACCTGCAACCCAGCTGGGTGCATCAGCCACAGCTGGGTGCTTTGGCTCACTCAGAGAGGCCAACAGAGCAGAGCATCCCACCTGGCAAGGACAGCCCCATCCTGCTCACCACAGTCCCAGGCAGGGACAACAAATGGGGCACTAATAGACCTACTCACAATGTTGTAATTACATGCAGAGAGGACTCCAAGCTGTTAACTGCTGACTGCTGCTTAACTGCTCTCTTAACCTGCTGCTCGATCAGCTCCTCATATTTGCTCGAGCAGCTTGGGATTTTTAAACTGCTGAGCTATTTTACTGAGTACTGGACCAGAACTTACAGCTCCCTCGCTAACACACAGGACACAGCTGACACAGCAAAAGTCATTTGTGTTTAACCTGCTCCTCACCTCAAAAGCATCAGAAAGGACTCTAAGATCTATAGAAACAGAAATAGGTTTGCTTCCCACACTGTAAAACACCACTGCCATGCCAAAGAGAAGCTGTTTGAAGTGAGGCAGCACCGATACATTAGGGTTTAAGGAAAAAAAGGAAAGGATGCTCTCTGCAACTAAATCCAGTGGCCCCTCACCAACCCCCCCTCCATGACCAGGCACTCACAGCCGCTCAAGCTCCTTCATGTCATCGAATGCCCCACGCTCCACCATGCTGATCTGGTTTTCCATCAGCTGCCTGCAGAGAGAAGGGGTCAGCTTTCTGGAAAAGTCGTCCCCAGTGCCCCATTACTTCTTTTGACCCAGGGCACCTCACTCCCACTATCCCCTCAACACACCCCAGACTCTTCCTACTCTCTCCCAGCTGGAAGCCCACCACTCTCAGCCCAACACAATACCCTCCAGCCCTGCTGGCTGAAGCCCACAGAAAGAGGCTGAGCAACTCTAGTAGCCCCAGGAGGGGCCACAAGCCAAGCACAATATCCAGCAAGGTGGGGACAGCTGGCCCCTCATCAGGAACTCACAGGACACGGAGCTGCTTCAGCCCAGCAAAGTCATTCTTGTTGATTCGCGTTATGTTGTTGCCGTTGAGCTCCCTGCAGAGAGAAGAGGAAGAAATTAGCATGGAAGCACTCAGGAGGTGGCCAGGCACTGGGCCTCCCCTGTACCTCGCCAGAAACAGCAGGCAGGGCCCAAAGGACAGCAGTGGCTGGTGCAATTCCCTCACCAGGAGTGGCCCCTGGTTCCAGAGAGGACCCTCATCCTCAATGGCCACCAGTGCTGGGCACACAGAAGTCTGGCTCGCCATGGGTCTGTAAGCTGGCATCTTTCATGGGCCATAAGGCAACAAGAGGCAGGGACTGTCTGGCTCCTCTCTGTTCCCATGCCAGATGCCCTCCTTGGGATGCACGTCACCCCATTTGCATTCTGCAAATGCAGCAAACACCTGGGAGGGTCATCCCAAACACACAGAGTTATTTACAGAAGGCAGGGGTAACAAGAAACAAGCGTAAGTCCCCAGAACAGCAGGATCCCTCCAAACACCCAGCTGCAAGACACACGTGTGACACTTACATGATAATGGCTCCTGCCATTACCCGTGCATCACAACCGCTTTGGTGCACAGCCATGTCACACCTTCTACCTGGAGAATAAGCCACACTCAAGTTTCACCTGCCAAGAGACAGCTTGCACAGGACAAGCTTCTTTGTGGCATCACTCTCTCATTCAAAAGCCCTGGGTTGAGCACAGGGACAAGCAATCCAGCCAGAAAGGAGATGCTGCCCCTCCTTGCTCATCCTGCTGGTGGAAATACAGGGTACCTACACCCACCCCACGGCCTCAGTCCTGCCCAGGCTCTGCTGAGCACCACAAGAACGTATGTCCCACTGCTGGACATGCACGTGGGAGGGCCTTTGCTTGCAGCCTGCTGGCTACACCTTCCCCAGCTCTCCTCAGCCATGCTCTCCAGCATGCTCCTGCTAGGATTATCCTGCTTTAAAATACATCAAGCCAGGAGCTGCAGAGATTTGCACCTCACACTCAGCTTTGCAGTGCCTTTCCGCATTACAGGGTGTGATTACTGTAGGAAAAGCAGGACCATCAGCCCTGGGACACACGGTCTGCAGAGCTGGGGATCTTGGCGCAGCCCCCTATTGCAGGAGAGAGTCTCCCTGATTGGCATCATGAAGCATGGCAGTGTTTGCTTCTTGCCCATGAGGCCAGCCTGCCCAAGGCACGTGCTGGAGATGGAAGATGCCTACGCGAACACATGGCCCAGGGAGGGCTCCCATGCTGGAGACCCACTGCCTGCACTGAACACAAACACAGAAATCAAGAGGAAAACAAGCAACCTACAGGAGGGGAAGGCAGTCAAGTGAAGCATGAGCTGCTGGAGCCAGGGAAGGAAAGGCAGGAGAGTCCCACCGTGGAGCAGGTTGGGGTGCTTGGGCTGGACCACGGCGGGTCTGTAACTTCCTGAGCCCTGACAGCAGGACCAGGGAGCAGGAATGTCTCATGTCACACGACTGGCTGAATACACAGTCCATCATTCCCATCTAGAGCCAAAGCTTCCCTCCACCGGGCTCTGCAGCCATGCGAGGGGCCAAGGTCAGCGGCAGGCTGGCCTCGGGGCCGCCGAGCAGCGTGTAGGGCCACCGGGTGCAGCCAGCGCAGCCGCGCACCCCGGGGTGCTGTCATTGTCCTGCTGAAACGGCTGATAATGGCTAATGAGTTCCAGCTCGCCATTATAGCCCCGTAATTACAGCGCTATTCAGCGCCGAGATTGCCGGGCTCCTGCCATTATCCAGCCGTGTGTGCCTGTGTTGGGAAGGAGGTTGGGAGAGCACCGTTACTAGGACACAGATGAATGCAAGCGGGAATGAATAGAGGTTCCTCAGCCCCAGCGATTAAACTGAAACCCACACTCGGGCTCTGCAGCCCCACGACTCCCCCGGCTCCCAGCACGGCCAGCACGAAGAGAGCACAGCAGGCTGCCGGGGATGGGCCTCCAAACCAGAAGGTCCTGACCCTCTCAGTGGGAGCAAAAGCCACGGTCAGTCAGGCTGTAAGTCCCAGGCATGAAGCACTGGGGTGTGTCACACGTTTTAGGGACATTTGTCACCGCAAAGAGGGTCGTTTGGTATGTGCAGTTGTGTGGCCACCTCCCGCTGGACCGAAACCCTGGAGTCAGCTAAGGCCAGGGAGAAATCACAGCTTCAGGAGTGGTTTTTTCCAAATGCCCTAAAGGTTCCTTGGCAAAGAAGATTGCCTGGAAGACCCCCAGGGCCACGCTGGAGGTGATGGCACCCATTCGAGTTCCTGGTGAGGGAGGGTTCCCAGCAGGACTCCCATGGCACCTTCCTTTAAACATGCCTAACATTACTCTGGATACAACGTGTAACTGGGAGTCGAGACATCTCCGGTACTGCAGAGAGATAGAGCAAAGAGGCTTGACTTAGAACTGCCCGACCTGACAGCCAGGACTCACATCTCAGCCTGCAAAGCCCAAGGAGGTGCTGTCCTCAGAGCACCAGCATCCCAGAGCCTTAGCCAGAGGCAGAGCACAGGCAAAGCAGCATGGAAACATGCAGAAACACCAAAGAGCCACAGACTAGACATGGCCAGTCCCCGCACATGCCAAAACCAGGCTCTGCCCTCTCTCCCAGGCATCTTCTGGGACAGTGCAGCCCAAAGACTGCAGCACCAGGAGGCACAGGCAGGACTGCTGCCCACACAGTCCACCCTAGCCTCCACTCCCTGCATGCTCACTGAGCATCCTTGGGGTACTTCAGCAGTGGGGCTGTGTCTCAGGGCCCCTTGACAGTCCCGCTCCCTCAGGGACTGGCTCTGTGTGCTCCCTGACAACTGCTCCCAGCATCCCTCCATGCCTTTGTTCAGGTAAATGATGGCCTTTGCAACCAAGATGGGAACGAACAGCAGGTAAAGCCTATTTGTAAGGATGCCGAGGCAACACTGCCATTTAACTTCATGACATTTTTTCCCCTCTGAACCCCCTTCAGTTCCTCATGGAGATAAATTACAGTCTGCAGTGCCCAGAAAGCCAGATCCCTGCTGCTCAGCTGCTCACCCACTGCCTCCATGCCCTTTCCTAGTGAAGCAAAACACTCTGCCCTGCTCCACACAGCAGAGCTTCAATAAGGACTGATGTGTCTGGGGAACTGCCCAGCAGATTGGTTGTATTTCTGGACTGTGACTTGAAAGCAAAAACACAGGGTGTGCTCTTTCCTCACTAATTCAAAGGATTTAACACCAGAAAGCATCCTCAAGTTCATTTTGGCTGCCTTCCTCTCTCCCCCCAGCACTCCAAATCTCACACTGCTGCTGGAGAGGCGGCGAATTTTCATTTGCAACGCTCAAGTTTCAGAAACCCCCCTCCCATTTCTCCCTGGGTAGAGGAAAGTCATTAAAACAATCAGTCCCTTTGCTACATTGCTTGTGGATCATCCCACTCCCAGATGGGATGTCTGTGCTGCAGCAGGGTTTGTTAGACTGGATTTGCATAGTCTGGGTTTATATTTGGTTTCTAGCTTTGGATGGCTTATCCATTCCCAGGGGGTCCGATGTGTCTTTTCCCTTTGCAGGGTTTGCAGCTACACTAACTCAGTAACAACCTCAGAGAGCACAAATGCTGAGAGTTAATTTATTAAATACAGCCAACATGAATGATATTTCCCTGGGCACTGATTTATCAGGAGCGTGAAGGAGCAGACAGCGCAATCCCACTATCCCTACTCCATTGCAAGGCATCAGCTATTCAGCACACATGTGACTCCTGTCCTTGCAGCTCAGCTCAGCTCTGCTCTCCTGCTGAGGCAGAAATCCTAACTGCTCTGCTCCCCAGAATCCTGCTTTTAAGAATGCAGAGGAAAAGCCTGTGAGATGAATTCCTGCATTGGCACCCACCAGTGGCAAAATGTGCCCCAGCCCATCAGTGCCAGCACAGAGCAGGTGCCCACAGCTCTGGGCAGTGACTGCAGGGGCTGGTGGAGATGGATCCACGCTCCTGTGGTGCCTGCTGCAAGGGCCACTCCTGCCCTGGTGCCTGGTGAGGCTGGTACTTGTATTGTCCATGAGATGTGTCCCTCCCTCGAAGGTCTCCACTGCTCTGCTGTTCCTGCCCTTGCCTCAGAGCACCTGCTCCCAAGGGCATGGCTCCCCTCCCAGCAGCTCCAGAGCCCTCATCCCAGAGCCTTGACCCCAGCTGGAGCCGGCAGTGCCAGATAATAATCAGGGAAGCAGAGAAATGAAGGCTGGAAGGTCACGCACCCCACAGCAGTACCTCTGCCACCCTCCATCAATCCAGGCAGATGCACACACTGCTCCTTCAAGGACAGGGACTGAAACTACCCTGTGCCTTATTCCAGCATGTCACTGCTCCTGCCTCAAGGACATTCCCAAAACTCTGACCTGAGCCTCTCCCACAGCAGATGAACCCCGTCTCTGCCTGGCCAGGCCACCACGGTGCAGAGACCTAGCTGCTCTCTTGCCTGTGCAGGCCTCTTTCCCAGCCCACTTCTCCCCACCAATCCCCCAGTCCTAAGGGCACAGCTCTCCCTCAGGGCCTCTCTGACTTGAAGGGGCAGGACCCACTCTGTTCCTGCTCCCATTCCACATCTGTGCTGTTGGTCATTCCCTCCCACCAAGCACTTTCCTCTAGTCCCCAGGCAACACCTTCCTTTCTGTCAGCTCATTCCTCCCATTCACCAAGCCCGCTCTGAAATCTCAGCCCATTCTCCTGCCCTCTTGCATCTCTCCCAGCCTGGTGGCATCTGCAACTGTCATAAGCAACTCGTGTCCCATCACACAGACTGCTAATGGGAACACGGATGAGGCTTTGACTCCAGACTGACCCCTGTGCTCAGCACTGGGGGGCAGAGCCAGCTGCAACCTTTCATCCTACACTTTTATTGCATTTTTCAAGTCTTCTCAAGATTTCACCCGGCTGCTGGAATGTAACTGAGCCCCAGCACAGGCTCACTGAGCTGCTCAAACAAGGAAAGGTGGAGCAGAGCCCTTCCCAGTCCTGGGAGAGCTGGTCCCCTCCAGCACTGGCACCACATTCACCAGCTCCCTGGAGCCCATGTGGGCATGGCTGGGTGCTAACTCCATCCCCTCCAAGGTACCAGGGAGTTACAGGGTGCTGCTCAGGGAGGGGACACTGGTCACACACGTCCTGGGCTGATATAGCTGCACAGGGGGCTCAGCACCTTCTTGTCCTTTCCCATCCCATGCCTGTTCTGACCAGACCCCTCAAGAAGAGCAAAGGTGCCCAAGGGCTACATCGAAGACCCTTTAGGGGTCTCATTCACAGGGTGAACACCTTGCCAGCACCGCCCCTACCAGCTGCCTGCAGGTGCCCAACAGGCAGAGCCCCAGAAGTGCCGTTTGGGCTCATCTCAGAATCACTGCCCAGCCCCAAGCACAGCGCTGGCCCCAGAGCACAGGAGGCTCTGTAAGCT
The DNA here is from genome assembly GCF_000738735.6 of Corvus cornix cornix. Taxonomy (NCBI): domain Eukaryota; kingdom Metazoa; phylum Chordata; class Aves; order Passeriformes; family Corvidae; genus Corvus; species Corvus cornix. The sequence continues at coordinate 13,959,348 of NC_046336.1, forward strand.
TTTACGAGATAGTACAGCAGGTTAGCATCACGACAGATCTTTAAGCATTACAAACAGCATCGATCATGCAAGTAACAGTGAGGATCCGGAAGGCTTTCTGTTCTCCTAACTTCTCTCTGGGGTTTTCATGCCACAGCCATTAGCTGCTCGCAGGCAGGGAATGCTTTACGCTCACGCAGCATTGTGGTGTATTACCTTCAGGTTAAAAATAAATAAATAACCTCCCTGAACCCCAGGGGGAGAGAGAAAAAGCAGCAGGTCATTTCTGTTCCACAAATGTGAAAACTGAGACTCAGCCAAGAGAACAGATTTTCCTGGATACCCCCAAAATTTGGCTTTTTATGCTGTGCTGAGTGGCCTGGTGAGGAGCTGCTCTGTAGCTTCTCTGCTTCCCAGGGCAGGGGAGGCTGCCCAGCCCTCAGGCTTCATCCTACCACTCATCAGATTAAGTTCCACTTTACATCTTCCTCAGCAAAACCTCTTTGGCTCATCCATCCTGGAGCTGCTCACAGCAGGGATGGGAGGACAAGTGCACCTCAGCTGCTCAGTTACAGGTGCCTCCTCAATCCCAGAGCAGATGGGCCTCCTGAAGCATCCCATTTGGGATGTAGAGCTTCCTCCAACCAAGAAATATCCAGGGCCAGGAGCTTGCATCTCTCTCAGTCTTGGTGCCCAGGGCTGCTCCTTGGCTGCATCGCTTTAAAAATTAATCTTCCCTTTTTCTGATCTTCCTCCTCTAGCAGCCTCTCTCCCCCATAGGACACTTGCCTCTGCTATTTTGAGCAGCGAGTGCATCCAAAATGCATGCCAGGGAAGCAGACAGTCAGCACAGCCTCAGAGCCTGAATGTAGCAGATGATTCCTGAGGGGACAGCCTTGGACCAACCCCACACCAACACCATGCAAAGGTCTCCTCCATCCCACCTCATTTCCTTCTCACTTCCAGCAGTACCACAATCCCAAGGACCCGGCTGAAAACTATCCTTACTGCTCACATTGCTAATTGCATCCTGGTGATGTACAGCAGGAAAACCTCTGCTCCCCTTACCATTCCTGCCACTGCCATCCCTGGCTGTCCCTTGAGTGGGGACAGGGGCCAGCTGCTGGAGCTGGCCTTGGAGCTACTCGCACTGGAAGCCTGCCAGGGAGCAGTGATCTGGGTCTGACGTCCCCTGGGATGAGGCCATTTGCTAACGCACAACTGTGTTTTTTACTGCTTTTCAGCAAAACACACATAGAAACATCTCCTTGCCTCTCAGGTTTTATGAAGGGTTATTTCAGTAGCAATAAAGATCAAGAGGACGCGTCCGCAGCACTAAGTACCTCTGGAGTGGGCAGGGAACCATGAAGGACTCAGAAGCAAGACAAAGACAGACTCCCTCAGCTGCCCACATGCACGTCCTGCTCCACTACTCTCCTGCACCAGGTTGCCAGAGAGCAAATCAGTGCAAGGATACAGGAAAAGCCCCTCTTCAGTGGGAGGTCATGGGCTTGTACACCTTTCCCTGGACAGGACACCCTTTCCCTGCCCACACCACCCTGGTGGTACCCCAAATCCCTTCTGTTCCCCCAGGCTGCAGGTTCTGCTGCCCTGTGATGGTCCCTCGTGCATCCTTTACCTTTTATAGCTGCCTCACTCTTCTGCCAGCCGGAGTTTTGATAGGAAACAATGAAGTAGGAGAGAATGAAACTCAAAGCAAATGCACGTCCTGTAATGGGTCTGTTTCTGTAACTGGACTGTTTCTGTGTGTGCTGCCCTGCACCGGCACCGTGGCCACCATGCCCAGCTCACCCTGGGGCTGCAGGCTCTGGGCACAGCAGCAATGGCATTTGAAGGTGCACATGAGAGACCCATAATTAAAACTGGAAACAATTCCCCTTCCTTGCTCCCACCTCAGCAGCAAGGAATTGCTGTTAGCACAATGCATCACTCTGGAGGACCAAAGTGGCAGCACATTTAAGGCAAAAATATCTGTTTTAAAAGATGCAATAAAACAGAGCCAGGGAAGGGTTTATAGGGAAGCAATTGTTGTGTGAGGTGAGAAGTGGTCACCAGAGGCCAATCTGCCTGGCTTTATTGCCTGTTACTGGTGACTTTTTCCAACCAGGGGACAATAGATCCTCCACTATCAGCCTCGACTTCAGTCAATACAAACACGACATAGTTTTTTAAACTAATATTTTTCCAGCATGCAATTCCATAGAGAGTGAGAACGCAGCGTTACCATGGCAATATATAGACAGCATCTGCCTTGGACGTAGCTGAAGGGAGAAATTGGAATAGAATTGCAAATTTCCTCTGTCCAGGAAGGCTCCCAAGGAAGCCACTGCAGTGGGCTGGGCAGGCTACCTTCCCAAGCCAGCCTGCATCCTCCCAGTGCCCAGCACTGGCTCTCCTGAGAGCTGAGGGCTGCAGGGCCAGCCAAGCACTGCCCTGGCTGGACAACGGTCCTGCATCCTGCCCCAGAGCTCTGCAGAGCCTGTGCAGACCCTCTGCAACCAGACTGCTCAGTGAGAACTTGCCCGGGCACTTCAGGGAAGGGAGAGGTTGACTTCCTCAAGGTGCTTCCTAAGAATGAGCACTCCTCAAAGCCCCTGAAAGGAGAAGCAGCCCAACAACCGGTGTGGAATGCAGGAGTGTTGCTTCCATACACCAGCCTGGCTGCTGCAAGACATTTTGATTAACTGGTGAGAGGTAGATGCAGGTGAATGTATTGAACATGCTCTGATCAAGAGCTTGCTGCCAGAATTGTGGCAGAGGATGGTTGGGCAGTATGCAAGTGTGCTTCAGGTGCAGCTGCCCTGGCGTGGTGCTCTCACACCCAAAGGCTGTAGCTCAGCACCCCTTCCCTCCACCAAAGCAGACAGAGGGATGGCAGGCTGCATGGGGCCCATTTCAGCACAGGCAAACCCCCAACTTTGAGAACCAGGCAAACAGAAGCCCCATGAAATGCTGAGACCAGGGACCCTGGAGGGGAAAAGCCAGAGCCAAGAGGCGTGCAGTGATGGGGACCTCCAAACCCAGCTCTGCTGCCTCCCACATGCAGGGAGGGACACTACACAGCCCACAGTGAGATGGGGGATGTTCAGCTCATGGGAGATGAGGCAAAAGGGGCAAGTGGGGCAATTCTCAGCTGTCAGCCAAAAACTTAAATAGCAGGAGAGTGTGACGCCATCACAGTCAAGTCATCCCATACAAGCAAAGAGCTGGGCTGGAAGCTGCCATTTGACAGTGGCAAATTTGCACTGATCCTGCTGGTGTGGGGAGAGTGATCCACCTCCCCAACAGGGCAGCCTGCTCTTCAGAGACACTGTCAAAGGAAGAAAGAAAGAAAAGCAAGCAAATGGGGAAGGGAACTGTGACCTTCTCCCACAACTCTTCTCTGGTGGCTGAGGCCTGAGGGACTCCTGGAAGCAGATAACACTGTAGTGCTGGAGGATTATCACCCCATCCTGCCTACAAAGCCTTCAAGCCTCTGTTGTGCTTGCCAGAGGTGTAGGCGGAAGCACAGGCATCTGTGCAAAGTGCCCAGAGACTTTGCTGCTTCCCGCCTTGCTCAGCCCCGATGCAGTCAGAGGGCAGGTGCACAACCCCCATTTATGTTGGGTTGCAGACTAAAAGGCACTTAGGGAGCAATGTGCTGTGCCCTGGCACAAGGGGGAGGGGTCCTGTCCCCCCCATGCAACCATCACTCATGGTCCATCTTAGACATGTCTGCAGCCCTTAGTCTCTACCAACAGCATGGCACCCACCAGGAAGGTATCACAGGGCAAACTGTGAAGCAGAAGATGAGACAATTTTTCCCCAGCCCATGATTCTCCAAAGTTGCAGTGACTCTCAAAGGCAAGTAATTCCCTCTTCTTCAAAGGAAAAGGGTGTATTTCAAAAGCAATGGAGCTCAAACCTCGCTGCAGAATGCTGCTGACTGAGTCCCCACTATGGCAGTGCCAGCAGCAGTGCTGCCCTGTCCAGGGGCTTGACCCATGCCACCGTGGGGCTCAGCCAGGTGGGAGGCTGGAGAAAGCCTGGAGGCTCCAAACCCCACACTGGCACGCAACAGGAGAGAAATTCAGTGGCAGGGACACCACTGCTCACTGGCACTGTGGGGTGCATGGTGAGGTTGGCCTCACTCACACTGTGCATCTCAGGGCTTAGGAAAAGAGGAAGGCAGTGGAGGGCACTGGTAAGAGGTTGATGACTTCCCACAGAGAGCTGGTCTCTGGAGAGAGCAAGTCCTGAGCACAGGCCCTGCTGCAGACTCCCCTGCGGCTGATAGCAGACCTTGCTCCATCAAACACTGAGAAGTTGGAGACTGCAAGGTTGCAGCCTGCTTACAGGGAATTGAAACTCACTTAGGAGCTGTTACAGCAGGATTTCACTGCTAGGAGATAGACCTGCTCTGCACAGACATCCTCAAGCACCTGCAAGGGTGTGCAAAACAGCAGGAAGTAGTTATCCAGCAGACAACACCCACGAGAGAGCAAGCATGTCTAGCTCAGTCCAGCCAGAAGATCCGGCATCGCCAGCTGCATTAAAATCCAGAAAACCCAATGCTGCTGAATGGCAACAGACATGGAGGACCAGGTCAGTGGAGGCAGAACGAGAGACAGCAACAGGACCCACCGCCAGAGGGGGAGAGATGCCCTGCCAGGGCAGGAGAGGGACACCCAGCAAGGGCATCCTCCATTAGCTCACTCCAGCATTGCCTCATTTAAGCAGTGCTGAGCACCTGCCCAGCGGGCAGAGGTGGGGACTGAAGGCCAACTCTCCCCCAGGACCCTGCACCTAGGTGCATGGAGAGCTGATGCCAAGGACCCCATTAAGCTCCCTGAGAGGCAGAAAGGGCTAGTGCAGGCTATGCATAAACCTCCCCCCTGCCCTGGACACAGAGGGAAGGGGGGATCCTGTCTCAGACCTCATAAACTGGGTCTATGGGATGGCAACTCACAGCAGCCTGGTTGCCGTGCTGGGTAATAATAATTTGTATGAGGATAATTATGGTGGGAGAAAAGAAAACTCCTCTAAAGTGGTATCCTGCAGAGCTCTTGACGCTGCACGCTGGGTGCAGCCCTGGCAGCTGCCAGGCTGTCTGCAGTCCCTGCATGCAGTCCTTGCCTGCAGGGTCTCTGCCCATCTCTAGGCAAAGGGCACAGTCACAGTTCAGGAGCTGCAAACAGCACAGCACAGGGCCAGGAGCTAGGAGCCCTAGAACATATCCTGCAGCTCTCCTGCCCAAGGAGGCAGCAGCTCAACACTTCCCTGCACTGCAAGGAGGATGTGGGAGCAGCCTGGCCCCAGGGCCAGGGCCAGACAGCTACTGTGCCACTATGCTCTACTGCAGCTACTGGGATGGGGCACCTGCTGCTACTGAGTAGAGGGTACAGGCTGGGGACAGCCCTGCTCTCTGGCCGGGACGGGGTTCCTGCATGCCAGGAACCTGCTGCCAGCAGCAGGTTGGACACGTTCAGCTCATGCTGCTCTCCCTGGGTGGGGACCCCGTGCAGCCACAGAACCCCGGGCAGGGAGACCTGCCCAGCCAGGCACAGCAGCAGAGGCACCCCTCCTGCTCAGGGGAGCTCAGCAGGTGACACAGCACCCACACAGCCGGCTGGACCATGACTGTGAGAGAAAAGCCTTCCTTAGCGGGGCCCAGCTCAGAGAGCCAGGGACACCTCCCCGCACTCCTGAGGACGTGGCAAGGGATTTGATGAGCAGTGAAGTGCAGGCACAGGGGACTGGAGAGGATGGGTGAGCTGCCTGGCTCACGATGGGTGATCAGCACGGCGGAAGGCTGGTCACACCGTGGGGGAGTCTCAAGGGGAGCTGGGGGAATGGGAACTGATCCTAGCATGATGTGCGGCACTCCCAAGAGAGCTTCCTGGGGACAAAGGGGTGCCCAGCACAGGTAGGGGCTTGGGGTGACAGAAGCCCTCAGAGAACCTCTCTGGTTGTGTAGCTACCCTCTGACAAGTCCCGGCAGGGGTGGCCACACACCTGCCGGGGGGTGCTATGCGGCTCGCGGACCCACAGGCGCAGTCCATTCTGGGCTGCCCCAGCGCAAATGCCCCCCGGAGCAGCCCACTCCCTCGGGCACAGCTCTAATCCCAACCCGCTCCGCAGGCTTGCACAAACACTGGCACACGCGGGTCCTTGGACATGCCGGACCCCTTGCACGAACCTCACACAGAGAAAGGGTCACACACACACCCTGCCCCAGCAGGCTCTCTCACACACGCACTGCTCTCCACCTCAACGGGCTATTGCACCCCCCCCAGGAAGGGGATAATGCACGTAAACTCACCCAACAGGCTCTTCCACACGTATCCCCCGGACGGGAACTTACAGACACACAACCCCCGGGCGTAGCGGGACACCGCACATCACCCACCCCACCAGGTTCTCGCACACGCACCTTTTGGGCGGCCGACCGTGGCCCCGCGGGCATTTGCACACGTACTGCCCTGAACAGACACGGTGGGCACTTGCACACATCCCACACGGGCTGCTGCACACCCCCGCCACGGACAGCCTCTTGCACACGCGTCCCCTGACGGGCTCCCGCACACACTCCTGACAGGCTCCCGAGCGCGTTCCGCTCCCCCGCGGGGTTCTTGCCCACGCGGCCCCGCGGGGCACTCGCTCCCCACGCGCTTTTGGACACGCACTCTCGGACAAGCCCCCGGCCCCGGCGCCCCGCCGGGCTCCCGCACCCTGGCCCGCCGCACGCCCACCGGCGGCGGACAAAGCCCGGCGGTACTCACAGGCGCTCGGTGCCGCGGGGGATGCTCCGGGGCACGGCGCGCAGGGCCGAGCCGTGGCAGTCCACCGTGGTGCCGCTGCAGGCGCACAGCGGCGGGCAGGCGGCGGCGCGGCCCCGGCACAGCGCGGCGCACACCAGCAGCCAGGCGGCGGCCCGCAGCCCCGCCGGGACCCCCCCGGGCCCCCGGGGGTCGGGGCCGCCATGGCAGCGGGCAGTAGGGTCAGGCGCTGCGGCCGCTGCGCATCACCGGGGAGCGGAGCGAGGCTGGGCTCCGCGCGGCTCGGCTCGGCTGCGGGGCGAGAGCCCCGTCGGCGCACACCCGCCCACCCTCACTGCCGCCCCATCCCGCAGCCCAGGCTCAGCCCCCGCGCTGGCTCCTCCCTCCCGCCCTCCCCGCCCCGACGGGCCCCCCCGCCACCACCCGCGCCCCTCCCCGCGCCCCCTGTACCCGCGGCAGCGGAGGTAGCAGCGGTCCTGGCCGGGCAGGGCACCGGCACCCCGGTCGCCGGAGCCGTCGGGGCTCTGCACCGCCCCGACCGTGCAGGAAGGCGGGCTTCGGCTCCGTCCCCCCACCCGGGACAGCGCGGTTGGTTCGCGGAGCACCCGACTTCCCCGGGAGAGGCTGCGGGCTGTCGGGTGGCGGGCAGCGGCACCCGGGGAGAAACAGCCTGCGAGCCGGGCGGCCGCAGGCAGGGCATTCCCTTCTCCTCAGGGGTGCCAAAAGCTTTTGCATCCCCTGGTGTACTTAAGGCAGCGTTGGCCTGTCTCCCACCCGGCAGCCCGAAGCCCCATCCCGTCATCCACAGAGTCCAGGTGAGGCACGGGGACCTGGCAGCCCACGGGGACCGCAGGACAGGCTGGCGCTTGTCAGCTGGGATGGTGCCTGGTCCGTGAGTGGGAGCCCCGCGGCTCAGCACCCCAGCGTGCAGAGGGGACTTGGGTGGCAGCTTTGCTTTGTTACTTTGCCCCACACACAAATCTTGAAGTCCTGGCTGTGCATTAGCTATGTTCTTTTCCATTCCAGAGGAACATCTTTAAAAGTAAAGTAACCAAAACGTCTTTTTGGCTAACCTACAGGGAAGAACAAGGCAAAATACACCTGTTTCAGTGCAAAAGGAAGTGAAGCCAAGAAATCTTGTAAGCTTGGCCCTAAACAGTTGACATCTCAGTAATACAAATATTGCATTCGTTTTATTGCCTTCCATTTTCCTCCCTGAGATCTGCAAATGCAAGGCAGGAGGTGTATCCAGGAGGGCTGGTCACCTGTTTTATTAATGTCACCTGAAACACTTGTAACCCCATGGCTCCAAGAGCTGAGTCCTTAAAAAAAACCCAGCAGGCATTTTGATATGCCCAACACAGCCCTGGCTTGTGGCAGCAACTGCTACAAATGTCCTCCTCAGAGAGGAAACCCATGGAAGGAGGGGAGATGGGAGCCTGCTGCACTGTACCACAGTGGGAGGGGTGGTGTGTGAGCATGGACATGCCAGTGCACACTCATTTCCCAATCCAACAGAGCATGGCGGGTATTTGCAGGGATGGTGGCAGGTCCCAGGGGCTGGAGTGCCTCTTAAATCAATGTCCTCTGTGCATGGAGCTCCACAAGCTCCTTAATCAGGGCAAGAGGGAGGTGTCTGCATGGAGTCCTGCTCCAGCGAGGACCACCTCATGCACACACAGGGTTGCACCAGCTTGGCCCAGATCAGCAGCCCTTTTCCATCCCAAATGCTGGCTCCCATCATCTGTCTGCATTTTCGTGACATCTCCTTCCTCTGGCCCCAGTCCCAGGAGGAAGCTGTGCCTGAGATGGATGAAAGGGGTTTGTTCCTTGTTGCTACCCAGCAGCCCTGACAGCAAGGAAGATGAGCTGCTTCCCAGGACTCTGAGAGCCGACCCCTTGCTGGCACAGCTTCTGCAGAGGTGGCCCTGCAGCCTCTCCTGGGGCTCCCAGGGAGACCCCGGTGGCAACGGCACCTGAAGGGATCTGAACTGTAGACCTTGGCTGAATTTTGGGGGGTGAAGGTTGTTTCAGAATGGCTTGGTGTCCCCAAAAGGCTGCTATCAGTGTGATGCTTGTGATCACCCTCCCTCACAAACTCCCCTTCACCGCTTGGCTGTCAGAGCAGAACTGGGTCTTCCTAACCTGCCCTTTACCTCTGGTGCTGGCAGGAAGGCGGGAGGCAGCAAGGGATCTTGTTTCCTCCGTTTTTCAGGCACTTGCCTCAGGCAAACCCTTGTGATCCTTAGAAAAAGCAAGCTCCTTCCATCTCTGCATCCAGCTGCAGCAACACCCAGTCACTTATACAGGGCTGTGGTCTTGGCAAAGGGAGTAGCCAGCAGGGCTTGCCTGGAGCCCACCATCACCCATCCCGGTTCCAGTGGGAGTGCGGGACTGGGAAGCTCAAAACCCTGTTTCAGGCTGACATCCACATTTTCTCCTGTAGGTACCTCAAGTCCTGCTGTTCTGTGTGAGCTTTTTGCCTCCACCTGACACGCAGCTGGTGCCCCATGCCCCAGCACCACAGGGCATCCCACTGAGCTGGGCTGCCAGCCCTGGCTGACCCCTCAGCATCTGCTCCAGTTGCAAAAGCAACACCCTTCCAGGGCTGCCAACACAACAAGGGCAGGGTGAGCCAGGACAGCAGTGTGGAGGGACAGGCTGTGTACCAAGACCCTCCTCCCACACCTCAGCCCCTGGTGCATTTGGATGATCCCAAGTCACCTAGGCACCCTGATGGGGTGGGCCTCAGAGAACAACAGCTGCCTGGGAAAAGCCCAGGGTTCCACTGAATATGGATGAGGAGCAGGGAGAAAAATAAACCCCAAACTTCTTTATCAGGGGAGGCCTGGTCCTGCCGTCTGCCACCGGGACTTGGGCCAAACTGCTTGATAGAGAGAGAGACCATCTGGATCGTCTGATGGGCTCTGGGCTTGGTTAAAATGAAGCAGAAGCTTTTTTTGTAGGAATTTTCATGGGAAGATCCAGGGAAGGGTTCCAGGGTACGCGCCAGACCTGTCGTGCAAAGAGATGCGAAGCAGCTACAAAGCTTCAAACAAAAAATTGCTGCCAATATTAAGCCAAGCCCCCCAGGGCAGCATCCAGGCATTTCCTCCCACTCAGGACAGGTCACAGCTTGCCCCTCTTAGCTCTCCCATGGGCTGGGCTGGCACTGAGTCGCCTGATAGCACCTTCCAGCACACCTGGGCTTCAAGGCAGCATGCTGTACCCTGCACCTGGGCATGCGGGGGGGAGGCAGCACACCCTGGCCCATTTGTGCCACGCTTTGAAGCAGTGCTGTGGCCATCACCTGTCCACAGCAGTGCTCAGCCTTTCTCAGAGTGGGATCAGGCACTGCTGCAGAGCAGAAGTGTTTTAAACAGAGGCAGTAGGGTGGGTTGGCCGTGGCTGGACACCAGGCGCCCCCCAAAGCCACTCTGTTGCTCCCCTCCTCAGCTGGCCAGGGGAGAGACAATATAATGAAAAGCTCATAGGCCAAGATAAGGCTAGGGAGAGATAACTGGTTACCAATACGGGCAAAACAGACTTTACTTGGGGAAATTGGTTAAATTTATTACTAATCAGATCAGAATAGGATAATAAGAAATAAAACCTAATCTTAAAAACACACCTTTCCCCATCCCTTTCATCTTCCTGGGCTCAACCTCACTCCCAGTTTTCTCTTATCGCCTCCCTACCAGTGACACAAGGGGATGGGGAATGAATGCTGTGGTCAGTTCATCACACTTTGTCTCTGCTGTTTCTCTCTCCTCAGGACAGGGACTTCTCACATTCCTCCCTTGGGCATCCACCTGCTCTGGTGTGGACTCCTTCACAGGCTGCAGGCAAATCTCTGCTTCACTGTAGACCTCCATGAGCTGCAGGGGTACATCCTGCCTCACCCTGGGCTTCACCACAGGCTGCAGGAGAATCTCTGCTCTGGTGCCTGGAACACCTCCTCCCCCTCTTCTTTCAATGACCTTTGTGTCTGCAGAGCTGTTCCTCTCACGTATTCTTTCTTCTCTACAGCTGCTGCTGGTGTTGTGCGGAAACTTTTCCCTTTCTTACGTACATTATCCCAGAGCTGCTACCACCATTGCTGATGGGCTCAGCCTTGGGCAGTGGTCAGTCTGTCTTGAAGCTGAGTGGCACTGGCTCCACTGGACATGGAGGAAGCTTCTAGCAGCTTCTCACAGAAGTCCCCCTACTACCAAAGCCTTGCCATGCAAACTCAACACATGCCTGCATGGTGCCTGCTCCAACCTCCTGCTGAGGAGCATTGCCAGCAGCAGGATCTGTCATCCCTTGCACTGGGGCTGTGCTTTGAACCCTTCCTCCCACCAGCAACATCTGTTTGGGGAGCAGCGGCCGTAAGACCCAGCTGGAGATGTGTTGGGAGCAGAGTGGCCGTAACCTTCAGCTTCTTAGCGTCCCCCAGAGACTTTGTGCAGGGTGGGCTGCTGGGCTGTCCCAGGCCACATCTGTCACGCCTGGCCAGCTTGGCTCATGCTGGGAGGCCAGGCTGCCTTTGTCCTGCCAGACACACTCGGCTTGGGAGAGTGAGGCATTGTGTGGGAGCGGGCTGGCGTGTCAGCCCCATTAGGTACCTGTTGGGCTCCTGCAGCACGACAATGCCCTTGATGGGTCTATTATAGAGTGGTGCGGGCAGCTGGGGCCACTGGGATCACAGTAAATCTTGCCTGGTTAGCAGCAGCAGCAGGCAGGGCTGGGATGTGCTCTCTCCTGCATCTTTCCAGGGACAAGCCCTCCCTCACGAACAGCAAGAGCATCACCCTGTGAATGTGGCCAGCATTGCCTTGCAAACTGCCAGCACTGCCCTGTGAGCATAGCCAGCATCACCTGCTAGACCCTGCCAGTGTTGCCCTGTGAACACCACCACCATCACCCTGCAAACACGGCCAGCATTGCTCTGTGAATGTGGCCTCGCTGACTGCAGGAGCCAAGCATCTCTACTGCCTGGCCATCTTCACCACTGGGACCAAGTGAAAGGAACAGCATCCATTGACTGCTCTGAGATGATGCAGGAGATGCCAAAACTCCCAAGTAGGTGGATTTGGCCCCAGCCTAACACAACAGGGACCATCCAGGTAGGGGGAACTCAGTCTGTCTCACTGCCTCGAACAATTGTGGAACAGCAGGAGGGTGACAGTCTGCAAGGCACGGCATCCCCGCTTTGTGGCATGGCTGAGCAGAGGGGCTGAGCCCTGCAGCCTGGGTTCCCAAAACCAGCTCTAGCCTACATGGGAAACATTTGCACCAAGCAGCCCAGATGCAGATGAAGAGATGCCGTTCCCAGCACGGCTGGACACACCAACCGCCTGGGAGCTCCGCGGTGCAGTGCAAGGTGGTTTGAATAAACCACACGCGAGGAGGTGTCTGTGAAGCGCCTTGCACATGGAAATGCTATTGTTGGAGCAGGGGCTCCGGGGTCCCCAGATGTAGCAATTGTTCCACATCCACACTGTGCATACACACACACTCTTTCCCACTCACTCTGCCTGCAGCCACTCATTAACACTCCTCAATGAAGATGCATTGGAGGGATAATTTACTGTTTAATAGACTAACTTTCCATTTGCTGTTGCCAAGAGCATCCAACATATTTCTCCACGGTGCCATAAACTGCAGCTCCTCTGCTATAAAACCCTGCCTCCCAGAAAGAGCAGGTGGGTTTTCAGGATTCAGCTGATGACCTTGGCCATGGGGTAAGCAGAGACACTGTGTTCTGTTGTTAGAGGAGCAGGGCTTGTTTCCACCAAGCCCTTTCACCCCCATTGCACTGACATCTCTGCACTGGGAAAACATCTAACTGGAGAAATAAGGAGTGCCTCAGCCTGATGGATGAGGGAGGCAGAGGCTCTGTCCTGATTTTGTTGATGAAGATGCCCTGGGTGCAGACGAGCATGCCTCTGCTCCATATTTATGGCTAGCTGGCAGCCAGTCCCACACTGGGATGTGATCAATAAGCTATGTGCCTGCTTGGGCTCATTGTGCTTCCACAGCTGCAGATGGCCTTTCTGTGCCTTGTCAGTCCCAAAGTTGTGAGTATGTCTCTGTGTCCTTGCTCCTTCTTCCCCAGTCCTTACAGAGTCACAAGCTACTAGAGAATGAAAGAAAGTCAGATTCTGTCAGATTCTGCTCAACGTGGGACAAGGGAACTCCTTCCAGCTCCACTTTGCCTCCATCACCCAAATTTCCACACTGTAGAAGAGAAACTTTCAGGGTGCAGGTTCTGCAGGAAGGAGCACCAGCCCCAGAGGCATGAGCCTGAAAGATTGGCTATCAGGGTCTGGCTCTGAAGAATGGCAAGAGGACGCCAGTAGCCAAAAATAACTTGAAAAGGAGAGGGAAAGGGTTCAGCTTGCCTTGTGACAGCTCTGCTTGGTCCTGGATGCAGGCAGGGACTCTCCTTAGAGCTGGAGGACCATGCTAGGGGCTACTTGCAGAGCTGATTTTTGATTTTGAGGACATCCTTCTCCAGCCTTCTCAGCGCTCTTTATGTTCTTGTTCACTTTATTTATAGCCCCAGCTTCCCACCTCCTCCATCTGCCAGATGTAGCCAGGGAGGAAGAACCAGGCGTCTCCAAGCCTGCCGCCAGCACATCTGGCGCGGGGCCCCCAGTGCTGCGGGGCAGGGGGTCCCGTCCCGCAGCGTGTGCTGCCAGCCCCCTCTTGTGCTGCCGCTGCAGAACGGCCTGGGAGAGGCACAATGGAGCCAGAGGCTTTTGTGCAAGGGGTTGCCGAGATCCTGCTCCACAGGGAAGCAAGGATCAAGCTTTCTAAGCAAAAAGGTTGGAAGAAACAAACTCTAAAACAACCACAGGTCAACACAGACACCCCCATGTCAAAGACCTGTGCACACACCAAGTTACACGCAGCCACAATGGCCAAGGCAGGTTGGCACCTCTGTTCACCGCAATTCCCAGTGGCACAGGAGCTTCAGCCAAAAGCAGAGGATCAAGTGGGACACAATTCTCTCTGGTGGAAAAGGAGATGATCTTAATATCACGTAAGGCACTGCATGGGAGGGCTGGGTGGTGGATTTGTAAATCTTCCCCAACAGCAAGGCAGGGGAGGCTGGTTTAGCTTGGGAGAGGAGGAACTGGGGAGGGGGCCACAGAAATGACCACTCCAGCTGTGACTCAGCAGAGAAAGGAAAACTTGTCTCCCTCTGACCCAAACTAAAATTGAAGGCTGGTGCTGGGAAGTGTCTGAACCTCACCCTGTGATGCACGGCTGGGGACAGCAGCTCCTTGCAGAGGAGCCCCAAAACAACCCCATCACATTCCTCATGTGTGGGCACTCCCCAGGAACAAAGCCGGGCTGGAGCAGGATGGGGCCAGAGAAGTGGTGCCAGTTGAGATCCCACTCCAGTCCACAACACAAGTGGGACCCAGCACAGAGATCTTGGCACCTATATGCCTGAACAGTTTATGAGCTTCAACACAAAACCCTCACTGGAGAGATGAGCAAACAGAACTAAACATGGTAATTTATTCACTCCATGAAAAAATATTAGTTAATCCAAGCCAATGAGATTGTAAAGCCTGATAACTGGTCTGGCTGGTGCCAGTATCTATCGCTAGCAGTAGTCATGGTTTTTGTCTACACTGTTGCCCTAGGCAGTGAGATGCAGCAGCAACATGACAGCTCCCAGCCACACATGATAATTTAAGAAAGAGAAAATATCTTATTTCAACTCCAAACCAGGGCAGAGCAGTTAAAAAAAAAAAAAAAAAAATCAAGACAACTTGCAAAAATTTATTTAGATAGCAGTGACACTCTGAAGAACTTACTTGCAAGTCTGTGCTGTGCAATTTGAGATAAAAACTGTTTAATGAAATGAAGGTGAGCACTGCCTGTTTGCTTTGTAACACCACTGCTGTGTGTACATACCAACAGGCCAAAGCAAACATACTGAGAGATGAGTAATCCCCCTTTAAATATATACCTTCACCCAGTGTTGGGTCCCAGTGGCTGCTGCCCTTTCACTTGCAGTCAAGCATAAGTGCTTGGATTGCAGCTTCAGAAGCCAAAAACCATTCATTTTTTAAATTATGTAAGCCAGATAAAGCTGTCACTTTGAATCACAGCTTTTCAGGGGGGTGATATTTGGGTTTGCAGTATTGAAGATAGCTGTTGTGAGTTTTGCATTCCTTTGTTCAATATGCTCAAGAAGAGAAATGTCTCTCTAGACTCTCATGCCCACTTTGAAGTGCACAGAGGCCCGTCGCCTCCCGCTCCCTGAGCTCCAGGGAGATGGGGCTCATCATTCCCATGACACCCAACTGCAGCCACGGAGGAGAAGGGGACTCGCTCGGGGCGCAGCCCACAGGAAGGCAGCGCCGCTTTCAAACACACTGTGCTGCTCCTTCTCCTGCTTGTTTTTCAATTGCATGGCGAGGATGTTAATGAGTGTCTGAGCTATGGCAAGCAAGCCCAGGGCATTTCAAACGTGGAAGAACTTCACAGAGAAATAATCTGCATAAAATCTGAGACACCATTATTAAGAAGGAGGAAAAGAAAATGCAAGCAGAAAGCATCCTCTCTTGGCAGCCAAGAGTGGCAAGAGAAGAATGGCCCTACAGAGCAAAATTTATTCATTTGATCCATTATTTATATAAAGTGTTCTTTGTAAACCTGATTTCCCATCACCCTGGATGACAGCAGGGGGAAGACAGGAAACGAAGAGGTCCAACTTCATACCTCCAAGGGAAAGGCAGCCTGTCTGGGCACCCTGTATCACGCAAGCACCCCAGAGGCTTTCAAGCCCTAGTGCCATGGGAGGCCAGTGTCAGCCGTGCAGGTGGGCAGCACCTCACCAAGCACCCCCACACTTATGAGTAGTAGCTCTGGGTTTCAAAGCAGACATTTCCTTCCTTTTGGAGGTGGATTGGAGTCCTTGTTGTCCCAATGAAATTGCTTAAGCCACCAAGCAAAACCACTAAAAATAAAAGCATTTAATGTGGTGTTTTCACATGAACACACAGAAAGGCAACAGTCTGCAACAGTACTTACATAGCATATATAAATAAGGACAAAGATTAAAAATACTTTGGAAACGATAAACTCTGGGAACAGTTAGCAGCTGCTCTGGGAAGAAGCATCCTTATGAGTCATTGCACAGGGCGGACAAACGAGACACATCCAAGCATGACTAAAACTCTCCCGTGCCTGGGAGACAGTGTGAATGCATTGGGACTGCAACAGCCAAGATCCTAGGGGCCGAATCTGTCAGCCACCCACCACCATCCTCAGCATGGCGAGCCCAGCACCACAGACTAAAGCCCAGAGCACTGAGCCCCTCTGCCCTGTCTGGAGACAGCACCCACCCCCTTGGCAGGTAAGGCATCTGACACATGCAGAAGGCCTGGCCAATGCCCCATAGGTAACTTTTCTTAGAGCTGAACAAATCTCAGCTGTGCCAGAAGCCAGACAGAGCCCCTGAGCTAGAGCCATCAGTAAGGGGGGACAGCAGAGTTACACTCCTCTCATCTATATGGGAGCAGTGTATCTAGTTTTAGGAACGAGACTGCCCTGCCAAGCAGACACCCATACAGAGAGATATGAAATGCACCAAGTAGGGACAATGGGCAGAGGAGGAGTGAACAAATGCTTCACCCAGCAATTGCCCCCAATGCAAGTAAGAACAGACATAGCAGAAGCAGACCCAGCTCTCCCTGTGCTGCCACTTGACCTTTGTCTGTGCCTCATCTCTGGTCAGAGGCAGAGCTATGATTCCCAAGTCCCTGCTAACAGCAGGCTGCAGGGACAGGGCAGAATTGCAGACAGAAAAACTCACGGTGCCCTTTGGAGAAAAGCACATAGCTTCAGCCTCTGAAGGGAATGATTCCAGACACATCCAAAAAGCACATACTACTACCACAGCAAACAGCCTCTGCCCTTCTTCACAGCATCATCATCAGTCTGGTCCCTGAAGAACCACAGCTCGCTCTTTGCTGTGACAGAGGCTCCTAACACCAGCAACTCCCAACTCACACATCTACAGTCTCACTACCCCCTATATTTTCAAGGCTTCAACTTGGGGTCAGACTGGGGTCAGGCATGCCTGATAAAATACCAAAAACTACCCTTTGTATAGAGCAGCACAAAGATTTGTATCTTAAAAAAAAATCACAATTAAAAAAAGTGACACATTCCAGCTAAGCTGCAAAGGGCTCCAATGCCCTGTTTTGACAGCTCCAGCCAGTCAGACTGAACTCCTTGCTCATATCCCAATAGTCACACCTCGTGCCACCAGTTGTTTCAGAAAGCTGTCAAGAACAGAGCTCTAACTCCTGCTGGCTGCTGGTTCTTAAAGATTAGAAGACAAATATAATTGGATTCCAGAGATTATTTGCTTTGCTGAGAAGGGCTGAGAAGTGTTTAGATGGTCCCCTAGCTGATTAAATCTTTATTTCACAGTAGTGATCCTGTGTGTATCCTACCTTGGAGTGCTTGCAGACAGGTTATTGGCAAGACTGGCTTACTGGAGCACTTTGGCTTAATGAGACCGCTGACACTGGCCAGCTGTGATTGGGGTTTATCCCATATCCAGAAGGTTTCATCTCATTTCTGCAGCTCAGACCAAAGAGCTGAACCCAGCTTCAGCCCTTTCCCCCAGTTTAATGACTAATCAGCCAGTTGCCTTACAAGCCATCTAGATATCTTGAGCCAAAGCCTTTGGCACCATTTGCAGCAGATCACAAATGGCTGGAGCCTTCTCTCACCTCTCACACTCTTTTTCTGTTTCACACACAGCCACAAGACTGCCTGCTCCAGGCACCCTAACTTCCAAAGACTAGGCTGTTCTGCCCCAGACAGCCTTTGCCAGCCTCCTGCTCTGCTCAGCTTAAGCCTCCCTGGGTGAACACAAAGTCAAGACACTCCTTGTTCAGAGCTGTGCCACTGAAACACGAAGGCAGCGAGCAAGGGCTGCCTCCAGCTCAAGCTGAAATAGAGGGATGAGTTTATTGGGGAAGCTGCTTTCCCTTGGCCCCACTTGAAAAGATGGCATCCAGAGCCTCTCCTTCTAGGCCCATCCTGTGCTCTGTACCGTCTGTGCACTCCAGCCCTTTGGAAACAGCAGAGCAAAATGGAGCCCAGAAGCAGAGAAGGGCATGCCTCCAGAGGAGGCCTGGAGGCAAGCTTAGCTGTGCGGATGTGGGTAAAGGTTGCAGCCCATCATTCTCACTGCTAACAGGGGGGAGGAAGCAAAAACAAGCCAATGTGTGTTAAAAACTCAGAGCAGAAAAGCAAAAAAATACAGCCTAGCAACATTACAGAGAAAGCTGTGAGTGCACACAGGGCCCTGCAATGAACAGGGCTCTCCTTGTAAGCACTCCAGCTCTTCCCAGAGCCAGCAGGTCAGACATGCTGCACAAGTTTTGGTTAGATAGTGGTTTGCCCCATAGTAGAATGAAGTATAATTTATATACAGAAAGAAACAAATCCCTGCAATCCTTGCAAAGGTCCAGTTTCAAGAGCGCTGCTGGGTGGTGAGGGTTGCCGTGAGCCTGCAGCACTCCCCTCTCAGTGCAGCACATTTTCTATTCACAGCTTGCGAGGCTGGGCAGTCCCCACCCACGTGTTGGTGCGAGGCGATTCAGAGGGACGATGAATCCTTGGAAAGCAGGCGAGCTCGCATGCGTCTACAGGATTCCTGTAGCAGAGAATGAGAGCAATTGAGTGCTTGAGATACTGAATACCATGCAAGAAAAGGTTGACTTTCTTCCCCTGCAAGGACCCTTCCCTGTTGTAGGCCTCCCACACCTTTTGCTAAAGCTCTAGACGAGGCAGTGAGCAGACAGAAAGAAACACAGTTGGTCTTGGGCTGCACCAACCTCTTGTCCCACTGCGACCCTGACAGGCTGTGAGCACTCCCCTGTGCTGGCAGCTTCCCTCTGCTTCCTGCAACAGCCAGCCTGCCAACTCACAGGTAGAAGGGCTGTCAGACCCTTCAGGGTCTGGCTTCCAGCACATCACCTGCCTGCAGCTCGGCACAGAGCAGATTGCTATGAGCTGGGGCACCACAGCTGTCGCAGAGCTTTGAGTGTCTGCTGTCACCTCGGCAGGTTTCAGCACACCAGGTTCCCCGTGGGAAAAGGAATGGTGGGTAAGGGGAAGTGTCTCACCTCTTTCTGGCCTTCCAAAGACTTCAGCTTTGCCTGGGACATGTGAGCTGGAGAGCCACATTTCTGTAACTGGACAAGAGAGGACAATAGGAGTAGAGAGCTGGTGAATGAACTGGCATCCACAGCCTTCCCTGGGAGCAGCCTGTACCACCAAAGAGCATCTGTCACCCAAATCCACTCTTGGTTTGTCTGGGCCATGGGACAGCCCTACTGCATACAGGCAGCAGGCTTTGTACAACCTGTGGAGGAGGATGAGAGAGAGGGAAGGGGGCACAAGAAAATGCCCCAGGGCAGGACAAAGCCAGTGAGACAAGACTGGAGTAGAGGCCCAGTGCTGTCACCCCTGGTCTGATGCTGTCCTTGCCATCTGCTCTGCTCTCCTTGGAGCAGCTTCTCAGGACCTTATTTTATCATACAAAAGAAACTTGGAAACCTTCTCTTGGGCAGAGAACAGCTCCCCAAGGATTGCTGAAGTTGCTCTCAAACTCCCCTCACACACTTCCCCACCAGCAGCTTCAGTGGTGCTGGGAGCAGCTCTTACCAGTTGGACATTCTCTTTGCTGACCCGCACAGGCTCTGGTGTGGTATCCCTGCTCTTCCTTTCCAGGATAACTGGAGTTCCCAAAACTTTCCGCTGTTGTAAGAAGAAAGGGCTGTTGGCTAGTGCGTAGAGTGCAAAGTAAAAAAGAAAGGGAAGGAGCAGGATGCATTGCTGGTAAGCAGTTGGATGCTGGGAAAGAAAAAAAGGAAGCCAAACTGGGACAAAGATTGCAAAGCAGAACCACCCAAAATACCACACCACTAGGCTGAGCCTGCCTGATTGTAAAGGGTTTGGGGAGCTGACCTGAGGCCTGGCCAGGAGCCCAGCCTGTCAGAAGCAGGTACATGCTGCTGTAGGGCAGCCCCCAAAGTGCTAAAACCTGTGCTAACATGCTAGACTATATGAACAGCTCCCTGTCAATCCTCATCTCATCTCAGGAAACAATCAATTCTCCAGAAAGATGCATAGATCCTACAGCCATGTGTTTCAAGATAATTACACCTTATACTAACACGGCTTATTGTCACTGTGCTGCCTTTTCTGCCCCAGTGGATCTGTGTTGTTTGGCAGGCAATACTTTGAAGAGTCCCTACCCTTTGAGGGTCTCATTCAAGGCAGGGCAAGGCAGAAGCAGAAAGCAACATCAGAAACTCACAGCAGAGAGCAAGGGTCAGAGGCTGCTTTTACCTTAATGAGGCCGCTGAAGGAGCGTGAGCGGGTGCGGCGTGGTGCTGGGGATGTGGGCACATCGGAGCCAGGAGTCAGAGCTGTTGGATGCTTATTAAACTAGAAGGAAACATGAGGGCAGTATGTTAGCACAGTTACACCCCTCCCTTACTGCTGTGTGCTGCTCTACCTGCTGTCCCAGAACTCAGTTTGTCTCCTTCACCCCCCAGAATGGAGGAGCAGCTCAGAGCTGCAGGAGGAAGAAAGCAGAGGAAGGCCACACCTTCCACCCAGAATTACAGGGAGTTTGGGTGAAAAACTGTTTTGTGCTGGCTACCAGATTAACTAAAAGCAGCAGATGTTGGGAGCAGAAAGAAGGCTGGGCAGCAGCTGGAGGCTGGCAGCCACGACCGGTGCTGACCACATTGACTAGTCTGTCTGGTGCAGCAAGTTGTCTGAGACCAAGAGGAGACCAGTTTGTCCACTCCCTGCAGGCAACAGGGGAAGAAACTTTTCCCTTTCTGAGGGAGGAAGCTCAACAAGGCCATGATCAGGACTGGGAAACTGCTGGCTAGCAAGTCCTTAGCTTAAAAAACAGAGCTCAAAAGCACTGCTTGGTACAGCAACATCCAGGACACCTCCTCCTGTCTTCTTACAGCTCTGCCCCTTACACAGCCCAGAGCCCACTTTCCCCAGCCCACCCAGAATTAGGAGCAGCTCTCAAAGAAGGCCCTGCCTTTAGCTCTGTGCCCAGGACTGTGCTGACAAGCACACCCCAAGATATCTTTCCTCCCCACACTACCTGCCGGATAAGCTTCTTTTTCTTTGCAGAGTCAGGCATATTGTGGACGTGGCGGAAGAGCTCCTTCAGTGCCTCCTCTGTGCGCTGCTGGGTCTCCTCCTGATGGCAAGAGTCCAGCCGGCTTCGCTTCTGAGACTTGAGGGGCTGCAGCTCCTTGGAGCCAGAAGACGTCAGCAAATCCAGGTCGTCCTGGGAAAGTGGAGACAGCAGTCGCTTGCCATGCTTTAATCCCAATGAGCCACCCATCTGAGCCAGCCTAGGAAGAGTCTCGTGAGCTCCTTCAACCCCAGTGAATGCACAGGGCTGTGTTTTCCCTACCCCTCTGCAGCAGCACTGCATCAGCAGGCCCCGTGCCAGGAAGAGGTGATAGCAATACAAAGGTGACCCCATTGCTTCTTCCCTCCCCTCCCAGATGCCAGCTGCAGAAGCCCTTCCAGGCTTGAGAAGGGTCAGTGCAGCTCCTTGCAATGCATCTTCCCTCTTCTGCAGCTATGTGAGGCAGGGAAGCATCTGCTGGCAAGACACAAATGTTGTCCCAGTGACAGCAAGTAGCCTTTATCTCAGCACTTCTGCCAAGCATCCTGGCCATGGCAGCAGGCATGTCTGTCTGTTTGGAAGGCACAGCCCTGTGGAGGAGCAGGTGCTGCATGTACTGGGCAAAGGGAGCAGGTTTGCTGCTAAACAGGGGCTCATAGCTTTCCTTCCCTGTGCTTTTGATTAACAGATGCTTCAACTCTGTCCAATTTCCCTAATGCAGCTGCCTGCACTACCACACCATATGCTTCCCTTGCTCCTGCCCTCTGACAGATCCTCTTTCATGACTTGGTTTGTTTTCAGCTTCTATCACTCACAAAGATCCCTTCATAGCATCAGAGCCTCTGCCCTTTCATGGAGGGCAGGCGCTGCATTTGCTGGCCTTACCTTTGATGTGTGGGCTCTGGATCCCAGATAGTGCAGCCTAGCACACTCCCGGATGTACACCGGAGCCTGTGACGAAGAGGAGAGAACAGGCCAAATGTACCTTTAGCATCTTTGGCCTTGGGGCAACAGTGGTTCCAGCAATAGCTGCTTTTCAACCATACCACACAAACCACTTGTATCAAGACTCAGCCATTTTGGTCAAACAAAGCCGTGGAATTTCATGTCCTCAACATACTCCCTGTTCACAGTATCCTTTACATGCAGACATTCAGCACAAGTGGAACTCAGAGTAGGAAAAAGTTCCTGTGGAACCCTGCTCTAAGTAATTCCCCCAGCTCTGAGCTGGCCAAACTGGGGCCTGACAAAGAAGGTACAAGGGGAATTCTCCATGGGAGGAATCTGCAGGGAGCAAATGCCTCCAGTGACCAGGAAGGTCCTGAGAAGTCAAGAGACTGCCTGTTGTAGAAACATTTCCTTGCAGGAACCTGCTGAAAGCCCCACACTCCTGACTGTCCTACCACAGCACCCTGCTCAGAGCTGGAAAGTGCCCGTAACAGCAGTGGGCTTATGACCATTGCAGAGAAGTTCACGACAAAACAACCCCCTGCATCAGGGATTCTGCTCTTGGCAGCACTCAGGCAGGACAAATCCCTTCCATTTCCTTATCCTGCCAGAACCCGAGTGCAGCCCGGTGCGTACCTGCCTTCGGGAGCCAGGTTTCCTGCCGGGCAGCAGGTGCTGGTCTCCAGCAGAGGGGAGTGTTACACTGCACCGTGCTGCCGACCTGCCCTGACAAAGCCACCTCCAGAGCTGCCTGCCCAGCAAAGACCTCCTCCCTAGTCACTAAAGGAACAGTTTCTTGTAGAAAGTCTCCTTCTCATACTGCAGAAGAGAGCCCACAGAATATACACTTAACACATGGATCTGTCTGGACAAGGGGCATTCAGTCTCCTGGTGATGGAGGCAGGAGAGCAAGACCCCAAAGCACACTTACCTTGAAGAGCTTCTGAGAATGTTTGATCATGAAGGTCACTCCATTGTTTAGCTTTGTGATATTTTCCTGAAGGTCATTTGCTGTCACCTGGCAAGGGGACACAGCCAAAGGTGCATCCATTAGGAGGGGAGGAGGACACAGACACACACAGTTGCCACAGCAGGAGACCTACTCTGAAGTGACAGGCAGGCAGGGCTCATAGCACGCCAACAAGCAGAGCTCACAGAGCCAAAGTTGCTCTGAGAGGAGAATCAGGTAACTCTGTGGCCAAACAGTTCACCAGCAGCACAAGAAATCTTGCAGAGAGACCTGCAAGGTTTTTCTGGAGCTGATATTCTAAGAAGCACGACTGTGCTGTGCTTTCAATTTTACTGAAAAAGAAGATGCATAAGTTGCAAATGAGACCCATGACAGGTCTGGGCTGAACACTGTGATTGAGTCCTTCCAGGAGGACAGCCTCCAACCCTCACATCATTGTGTCAATACTTAACCTTCTCATCTTGGGTTTTTCCCCGGCCAAGCCTTTGCTTTTTACCTTGCAATATCCCACCCACAGACACTGAGGCAATGCTCACATTTCTGGGCCATAGGATGTGAGGTGCAAACATGAGGGCAAGATTGTGGGCAGACATCTTGTTCTTGTCCTGCTTCTTGGCGGTCTGGTAGAGCAAGTCCAGCAGCAGCTTGAGCAGACTGCGGTTGGGAGCAGGAAGGATCAAAAACAGCAGCTGGAGGGCTTCTATTTGGCGCTCTTTGTCTGGAGTGCTGGTCTTATTCCCCTTCTCATCAAACAGCGTCAGGTCTGCCAAATCACAAGGCAGAACATGAAGGACACACGTTACCTTCCCTCAGAGCAGGCTGTTGCAACTGCTTGCCCTTCCCTCTTCGTATGCAGATCTCCTACAAACCCCTGCACAGTTCTTGGCCCTCCATCCCTCTTCCCCCCAGCTCCCAAGCTCCCCACTTGATGTGTTAATCTATGCTACTCCTCCCACAGAACAACAGAGCTGCTAAGAGCTGTGATGGCTTGATGGCAAAATGGAGGAAGTTCACATAAGGTAGTTCAATAACAGTTATTAAATACATAGAAACCACAACTTGCTCAGAACCCCGGACATAAAACAGGTGGAGACCCAGGTTATCACTGTGGGTTTTACCCCTGTGGTATCTGAGAGTAGAATGGTCTAGACAGATTTTGTCTGATTTGTTAAGATTTTCAGCTCCAGTATCACCAGGCTGAGATGGCAGGAAGATTCCTTCTTACCCTGCCTTTAAGGAATATACTTCACAGCCTAGCATGCTTTCTAGGAGACCAATTCCAGTCCTTCTGCCCACCACTGCCTCTTGCTGCCCACTCACCTGCAATTTTGAGGTGGGCATGGAAGTGCTTGTGTGTCAGCAGCGGCTCTGGTAATTCACCCAGGAACATCTTAAGTAGGGTGGCCACATCATTGGAATGAAACTCCCCAGAGTCCAGGTCAATATCTGTACCACTGTTCAGAGCATCCTTTAGGATTTGTTGCCTGATGCTGTTGCCTGGCACTCGAAACAAGCCTTCTGCTCTTAGATCTGCTTGGCAGCGGGGAGAAAAAAGGGCACTGAGTAATCAGAAGCTGAATTCCCACCTTCTTACTAAAGCAGTTCCCTCCTCTTTCCCAAGTTTGACAGCAAACCTCAGTGAACTGCATTCAGAGACATGACTTCAAGCTGGCTCCCATCAGTGGAAAAAGTCCTTGTACAGAGGGAAATAGATCAACATATCTCCTAGACAATTCTGGGGAACAGTTGCCCAGTGCAGTCCCAAACTCCTGCTGCTGGAGAGCTCAGAGCTTGTCACTCTGTCTGCACCAGAGACCTGAGGTAGGCCAGACAGATACCCGCTGGGATAGAAGACAGCAAACAGAGCCACTTACTTTTGTGCAGATACTCGATTAGCTGGGAAACCTGTGCAATGCCTTCTTCTGTCAGCGGTGAGCCAAACACCACCCCTTTCTCTGCAGAACAGAAGACAACGTGTCCAGGCAGCTCAGAACCCAACAGCCACACAAATCAATG
This sequence comes from Corvus cornix cornix, assembly GCF_000738735.6. Classification (NCBI taxonomy): domain Eukaryota; kingdom Metazoa; phylum Chordata; class Aves; order Passeriformes; family Corvidae; genus Corvus; species Corvus cornix. Next base: position 13,984,240 of record NC_046336.1, read on the forward strand.
CTCCCCAAACAACAGGATTTCAACATGCAAAGACTAGTGCGCCAAAATGTTAACGGTGAAGGTCACAAGGACCCTCACAGATGTGAGATATCACAAACACTCCAAACTAAGTCACTTCATCTCACCATGCTGTACTCACATGGGCTTCATCATCCTGCCTCTTACCTCAGTTTAATTACAGCTTTTATCAGCTAAAGCAAATATTCTCTAGCCCTTGAAGGAAAAACAACACCAGAACAGATGCTTCAGTTTTAAATGGAATAGAATCTGCAAGCCTAGACATTATGAAAAGAGCAAAGTGGGAAGGGCAGATGTAAGAGCCTGGACAGCCCTGGTGCCTGACACATTGGCACACTCCACACTGTGGAAGAAATGTCCAGATTAATCCTCGTTGTGGCTCAACATGAAGTGAAGCAGAAAGAAGAGGTGCAGCTATGAGTTTATGGGAGAGGAAAATAAGCACTTCTGCGCAGAGCAGACATAATCCGACTGGCTTACACTAGCCTTCTTTTCAGGCAGGGGTAAAACAAGGAATTTCCTCATCCCAGTGAGCCTCTCTTCCATGTCAGCTGCCCTGGTCTGAGTAAAGTATGAAAGCTGGACAACGTAGAAGGAAAATAGCAAAGCAATGAGCTGGGCTCCTCTCACTCTTGGAGTCTGCTCCCATTTCATGGGGTTGAGATTGGGCATGAGCTGCCAGCTCCAGAACGCCTGTAAATAACACAGGCTATAGCCCCAAAAGATGGAAGCAACTGAGCTGAAAGGAAGGAGACCCTGCAGGGAAGGAAACATTAGATGAGAAGTCCGTTTAACTGAAGGGTATTTGATGAACCAATGTAGAATACTCTTCTCGTCCAGAGAGGGACTTCCAGCTGAGTGATTATCCAGCAGGACAGTGTTTTCTAATAAATGCAACCTTGCTAGTGAATGCATTTTTCTGTCACACACACAGAGCCAGTATGATCTGTCCCTCAGAAAGTGGAGACAACTCCCAGAGACTTCACTGACAGCAACCAGAACTCTGGGCACCACACTTCTTCCCTCAGATGCATATAGGTTTGAACTGGAGACAAGATACTGGAGAGACTGTACCACAGCACGCTGACTGGGACTGAGAACTGGGACCAGATACAGAGCTGGCTTGTCCAGCCCTTGTACTTAGGCTTCAAAGAGACAACAGATGTAAGAAAAGAATATTCCTCCCTTCTCCATGACCAGACTGCCAGGAACATGGGTCACTTCTGAGGGCAGGCTGGACACTTGCACTGAAGGTTCCTCTCCTCGCTGCTACAGCTGATAGCCCAGCAATCCAAGCAGTGCATTGGCTGGTCTGATAAAAGTTATGTCCCCCACAAGCTTTCTCTTGCCTTTTCTTTTTTTCCCCTCATATCTCATTTTGATTTTACTAGCTTTTGGTCTCTTGTGCTACAGATCTTAGTGCTCTGTGGTGTTGATGCTCACAGCATGTGGGAGAGACCTGGTTAACCCTATGGACTTCTCTAGCAGCCTTCCTGTGTAACTAAATTTATTCCGCCTGAAGAATGTTCCGCTTTCTTCCAGGACTTCTGAAATACATGGTAAGCCACCATGGAACTCCAGCCTCCTGTTAAATCAAGAACTTTCTGACCTCACTCTGATAAAGCGCATGCTTCAGTCTTGCAAGAGAAAGGAGGGCAATGTGAGCTCTTGATCCACACGAAAGATCTGAAAGGTTTGAGTGCAAAGGGAAAGAATGATTGGCAAAAGATTCTTGTCCTTGAAGAAAACTAAACTCACTAGACATTCAACAGATAGAATCAATAGTGGCCAGGAATAGAAGAGGAAAATACATCTTCTTGAGACATGCAGGGCCTGACAAATTCGATTTAGTTTTGAAGTCAGAAGCTGGTATCTGAATGAGAATTTGATTCTCAAAGAAACTTGAAAGACGTGTCTGGAGAATGGATGCTGCATTACAAAGGCTTAGATGTTATTGTACGATTGCTTCTGAAACTAAGCAGCAGCATGAGGCTGAGTTTCCTGATGCTCAAAGAAGTTGTAAGTATTTGCAGTTTGAACAGCTCTGAGCTCTATGGTCCTTGGCCTCTGGCTTTGAAGAAATAAAACTTGTTTGTTCTAGCTGGTCTATAACATGAAGAAAAACAAATGATGGCTCCAAGATGAAACACAGTACATGAAACTGATTTTCTCTGTAGGCACAAACTTCTTTTTCTCAGAGTTTGGCCAAGGAGTTCACAGACAGTGCCTGTCAATGCTGGGAGACACTGCCATTGCAGCCTGGGAGTGCAGCCAGCAGACTTGGAAACATCTGCTAGCTGTAGTGACACATGGCCGTGGAGACATCTGAATGGGGGAAGGCAGAGCTCTTGGGGAAGAGAGTTAGCATGAGACGTCAGGTCTGATAAAAGCAGTGCTCCAGCAGAGTACAGATAATTTAATAAAAAATTGAGCTAGAGAAGGCTCTACTGGAAGGTTTGGACAAGAACATGGGGGTTTCCATACACACTAAGAAAACACTTTCAGTTTGGTTACTCACTCACTTCTGTTTGTCAAGTGGCAAGTGCTTGAATTTAAGGTGTCCTGCTACTGTCTGGGAAGAGGCAGGAGCAGTAACAGGTATGAGCACAGTCTAACTGCAGTTTAGGGGCAGCACAAAGACCTGTTATTATGGAGCAGCAAAGTAAGTCATGGCAATATTAAGTAATTCTTATCTAAGGATACTAAAAGACTTGATTTGCAGTCTTCTATTTTCCTAGGGCAAGTATATGTACCAGGGTTCTTGCTGGGTGAGACAGAAGTGGAGGGCTGAAGCCAGCACCAGAAAATTCTGCCTGATCAGTGGGGCTGTGGAGTTTGTCCTTAAGAAACACAATGGAGGAATAGGCTTGGTAGAATCAGAAACACTCAGAGAAATTATATAATGGTTGAAGACAGAAAAAAGCCATAGTCAAACTATGCCATAGCAATAGTTCACTTCTCTGAGATACTCACAACAGCAGAACTGCTCAAACGAAGGGGAAGACTAATCAGAAGTGTTCACCCTCAGGCTGCCAACATCTGAAGCCAGCTCACAGCTTCTCTGCCAGCAGCCAGCCAGTCTAGGCTGGGAAACCAGAGCTGAGGAGGAATGTGAGGGGCCCAGATGGAGACTGCTTCTGTCTAGATGAGTGAGAAGGTTTAATTGAACTTATCAGGAGAACCAGGCTCCCCTTGAGTGTGGGCAAAGGTGGGAGAAGACACAAACACACCTAGAACACTCTTTTAGTTTCAACAAAACAGAGTGGTAAATGCCAGCCATTGAAGAGGAAAGGATCTGAACACAACCACACTTGAAGAATTCTGAGAAGGGCCTGGGGCTAATATTTCACAACCAAGACAGCTGAACTTCAGAGAAGATAAGAACAGTCAGCTTAGAAGAAGAAAGCTCGGGTGGAATGCTTGTCTAAGAAAGAAAGATGTGTCACCTCCCAGCGTTGACACTGGGCTTCATCAGTCAGTCTGCAGAGATTTGTCACTGACTTGCTGGATTGGGATGTGGATCAGAGCAGCACTGGCATTTGGATGGAAGATGTTTACAGATTTCTGAGCTGCACAGTGGGCAGCTGACCCAATGAAGCCAACTCGACATACACCATAGCAACAATCCCAGAAGAAGGGTATTCTCAAAGTGCAGGGCATTTCTGGGATCAATTTCCTGGCCTGTTTTGCTCCTTTCTAGAAGTGCCATCCACAGAGATTACAAAACCATAGTATTAAGCATTCCATACAAGCTCAAAACTACGGGCTGAAAGTTTTGTAAACTGAGTGTAACAAATGATGGCAGCATTGCTCTAAGGGCGGGCACCAGACTTCATGCCATCCATACTCACCCTTGCGCTTAAGAGACATCAGAGAACGAAAAAATCCAGCGGCTGTGCTGTTTGTCCCAGGCAGCTTTGGGTCCTCCTCTCCCATTAGCTGGGCCAGCTCTGCCCCAGGCAAATCAATGAGCCTGGTAATGTTGCTGACAACCAGCTCTGTGAACACCTCTGGTTTTTCATGGCGCAGCTTTTCCACAAAGAAGTCAGGATTGAAGATGATCGGCTGGCTGCGGAGGGAGGAGTCATTGCAGATGACAAAATTGCAGATGGCATCACTGAAAAACGGAAAGAGGAAAAAAAAATACAGTAACTCCTCATCACTTTGGTTTTTACAGCCAGCTGGTTTGCCCTGAAGGAGACATCTGCTGACAGGAGCTACCAGCCTACACCAACAGCACTGTCTGACTTTGGTGAGTGTTCAGCACAGCACAGTTACATTTCCCTATGGAGCAAAATAATTTCTGGACTGTTTGTACAACACAGCCTAAGACTAGCTAGCACTCCAGAGCATGATGATGACATAGGCAACACATGGCAACACCCAGTGAAAACTTTCACTACTCTACATCTCTACTACTTGTTTCACTGTATCTACATCCTACTAGCTCTGGCAGAGATATTATATAATACCCAATATATTTTACATTAACTTATTGCTTTAAGTCTGGTTTTATCTCCCTTCCTCCCCAGTGGAAAATTCATTTCCAGTGGCCTGAAAGTCTGAAGAACAATCTCAGTCTTTTCATGGCCAGCTTACACTCATCAGTTCACATTGCCATTCTATCATACCTACCTTTCTATCAACAAATAGATAGTTCCCATGTCCTGGGACTTTGTTTTTAAGGTCATAAATGTGCAATAACACTGAACCCTCAGTTTTGCTGTGGGTGCTCCCAGGTGACATGCTGCCAACCCTTTGGTTACTGGTTACTGCTTTCTGCCAGCTCCGCATGAGTCTGGAGCAAGTGAGAACTCACTGTCATGAGCCACGCAAGATCAGTCCTTGAGGAACCCCTACTAACTTTTCACCTAGACCACCCCTTTTCAGCTCATTCAGTTCTTACCTCTGTTTCACCTCTTCATGCCCTTTATCTGACCTCTCTGTTCTCTACTGACACATACTTTCTTCATTTCATAGCTTCTTATGTGGCATGGGAAAGGGGATGCACCCGAGACACTGCTCTGCTAAGGGTTATCTAGAACAGGTACATAACCCTACCAGAGGAGAGGTACATTTCACCATGTTGAAAATCAAATCAAAGAGTTATCAAAGAGATATCTCATGTTAATCAGCACTCTTAATGCTCATACTTAACTTTCATCCCAATTTCCATCTACCTCTAGGTCTTCCATTACCATCTTCCCACCACTGTTTCAAACATTTTCACGTTTCTGAAGTCAAGCCCAGCTTGCTTCTCCCGCCACTCTTTTACTTAAAGGTGAGGATTAGTGTCATTATTCTTGAGTCATGAACTACTGTCCTGATTTCATACTCAGCTATGAAGTGATAGCCTGGCTTTGGGAATAGGTGTGCCAGTTCTTCCAGGGCTCTGGGAAGAGGATGCCTACCCACTCAGCTTCCACATACTGCATGTGTTCACCCTGTGACATTCCCCAATTCTTTAAGCATTCTTTAGCTCTTATATAATACTTTCCACACTTTCTACATCCATCCTCAGCTGGGAGTTCTCGCTGGACACCATTTTCCAAGAGCAGCTGCCAAGTGCACAGTTAATAGGGATGCTGTGCTTATGTACCAGGGATCACATCAGTCCCTTAGATGCAGTGTGGCACCTGGGGGATCGCAAGTGCTCTGCTGAACACCCCTGAGCCCATAAAGGCTTTCCCTTCAAAACAGGCTTTTCTACAGAAGGCTGGAGCACCTTGATCTTCCTCTCCTCACTACTGAAGGCTAGAGGCCATACCACTGTGTTCAGACCATGCTGGGCATCCCTGCTCACCACAGCTGCCACAGAAAGCATTTGCAGCCCACTAAACCTCACATCCATTAGCTCAAGCAACAGAACCCTTCACTACTAATTCAGAGACCTCAGCAACTTCCTGTTCTGATGTAAACTGACAGTAGCTCACGACAGGTCAACATCAAAGCACATACTGGCAAGTCACCTGAACTCCAGCCCAGCTCTGCACATTATCTGTGAACCCAACAGTTATCTGAGCTACTGCTGTATGTTTTTGACCTGAAAGACTATCTCAAGGATTTCCAGGATGCGTGATCAGAATAAGAGAACAGAAGCTGGGACTCGGGCTCCACAAGAAGAAAGATACTTGCTGAAACAAGAGGAAAGGAGGCTCTCAGCAACTCTTGCATCGTGAGAATCCATACCAAACCCCCCCTCCCCTTGCCACTGCTCTCCATGGATGCCAAAGACGCCTTCAAGAGGATGGAGAGGAAGAAGGTCTGCAAGGCAGACTGCAAGGCAATCTGCCAGGTCATCTAAAATTTTAGAAAGCTCTTAAAGGCTCCCAGCTGCCTGGCTCAGTGGCCTAGCAAGCAGACTGCCGACTCCAAATGGGGGCCATATTTTGCTGAGCACCTCCCAGCCTGTTTTTCAGCAGTTTGTTATCTGCAATAAATCAAGACCAAAATGCAACAATTCGGTATCAGCTGCCAAAAAGCAACTGCCAATGGATCTGATCATATTCACATTTCATTGCATAGAGCTACAATGCACAAACAAGTGCCAGCTCTGCCCATAATGTGGAGCAAGCCCTTTGCCTGAAACCCATGACAACTCATTCTGTGGCAATACAGATCCTGAGAAGGGTTAATAGCAAGTGTATAGGCCCAGTGACCCTGCCTGCAATGATCCGTGCACTGTTATTCACTCACTAGCAGTTTTGTTTCCCCACAGAGAAGATATGCAAATATTTTGCAGCAGTTACATCAAGCATCACAGATTATCTCTTCCCTCTGACAATTAGATATCTAGATTCACAGAAAGAAAATTAAACAATTTTGTCAACTAGCACTGACTGACACGACTTCTCTGCACAGCCTGTGTTACAAGTTGCACAAAGTCTAACAACATTTAATGCAAAAATAAATAGAAAAAAGTAAATTTCTTACATGAGTGCTGAGAGCTTTTGAAGAGGCATTAGGAAGCAGAGACAGGGAAAAGAACTTGCTCCTTGTTTCCAGCAACAAAAGAAACCTGCCTGTCCCAGCACAGCCTATGCAAATTCCACGCATGCTACGAGACACAAGGGCGCATTATTGGGTCTGAAAGGCCCCCTTGGCACACACTGGGCATCAGCCTTCACACAGGGACAAAACAGAAAAGAAAAGCTGGACAAATTGATTCATGTCTCTTGCCAAAGACTGCGTAGCTGGAGTTTAACTGCAAATAATTCCTACATAGAAACCAGGGTTTTGAATTAGGACCAGCGTGGTATTAAGTGCTTTCCACCTGTATCCAAGAGGAATCCACAAAATAGTTCCAAGTCTACCCTGTGTTTACCATGAGTAAAGCCATGCAAACACATTCCCAACAGCATCCAAGCACAACCGATGTTACGGCACTGGCAGGACAATAGCCAAGTCCCTTAACTGCACAACCCCGTGCCCAAAAACCTTGCTAGAAACACTCTCTGCGCCTGCCCTTCACACTTTCAGATCCTTTCAAAGACATAGCACGTAATCAGCCCCTCAGGGCTGGAAACAGCACCTGGCCATTGCTCTTTGCTACCATTGCTGTGCCACCGTGTGCTGTTCATCCAATTCAGGATTCCCGTTCCATGTTTCTCTGGATTCCCATCCAGTTTCCCTGCCTGCTGCAGCTGGGACCAGCCTTGTATACGCTTATTGTGATATAGCACTTCAATGAGCTACTTAATTTTGAAAGGTCACTTTATTAGCAGCTCTTCCTTGCACAGAAAATTTGCCTTTGTATCATTATTGCTAATCAAAATGGAAATGTGAAGCAAACCCCATTTCTGAGCAAAGATAAAGCCCCCACTGGCTTTACACACAATAACCCTGCCAATCCTCACTGCTGCACACACCATAACCTTCAGAAAGAGCCATGTGCCCCATCTGCTGTTTTCCTGTTAAAAAAGAGAGATGGATGTACTCTACCTACACTCACAGTTTATGTAACAGCAGCAAAGGGGAGACAAACATGTATTCATGGAGTTTATTGCCTTTTTTTTTTGCCTTGCTTGCAATTACAGAGTTATATTTTCTATATGCTGTGATCTCAGATTGCTTTACGACACGTCAAAAGACAATAAAATAAAGGAATAAATAGCTTCCTCTCCAGTCTCATGAACATAATCAAATCCCAATGAATAATAAAACCTCGTTCTACTAGGGTTGTGATTAAGACAGCAGATTAAAAAAAATGGGTCCTATATTGTGCTGAGATTCTTGCCATTCTAGTATCCTTCAGAGGCGAAGCCTGTGATCTCGGCCAAGTCACAAAGAAAGCTGTCTGTCACACACAACGTTTTTGCTTCAGGCATGACAGCCCCATCATTTCATGGGGAGTGGATGGTGCAGGAGGTCAAAATCATGATGGATCAATTAATCCCTAAGGTAACTAGATCCAGGCCAGGGAAATGCCGTGGAAACCAGGACAAAAATGAGACTTTAACTGCGAAAATCTGGTGATCAAACCTGTGGTGCAAGAGCTGTGCAAGCAGGCAGATTAGCTCACATGGCAACAAGCTTGCATTTGGATAGGTGAGGTGGAGCTGGTTTAGTGGCTTTCACAGATTTGATATTGTTTTAAGTCTACACATGTGACAGAAGAAAGGTTCAAGAAACATGAAATAGAGCATAAGGAGAACAGAAGGCAAGAAAGAAAGTAAAGGAAGAGTTACCTTTGGGGCAAGGCATCAGCTGTGTTTGTCTAGCTGGGAAAGTGGATACACTGAAAGCTAAAGATTCCAGAGGAGCCTGATGTGCCTAATTCAGTGGGCAAAATCCATCTCCAGTGCCATTTTGCACACTCTGTATGTCATCACTAAGGCCCTAATGCTTCAGACACACCACAGTAGACAAGTTTTACCATATAGGAGTAAAAGGATTAAAGAGCTTTGGAAAGTAAGGCAAGATAATAGAACAAAAATCTCCCTCTATAATAACAAAATCTTTCGATTATAAGAAAGAGACAGGCTGCTACCAAATATTAAGAGCAGGGTGATAAGCAGGCAGTGCTGAAGAACACAAAACATGAACAATTCTCTGCCTGGCTAAGCACAAAGGGACATGGGACAGATGCGAACAGGCTCGGATTTCCCCAGGGAGGGAGAAGTAGCATTGTTTCCTACATTGTGCCAGAGTAAGGAATCAATTAATGAGGATGTCTGAAGACAGTATTTTCAGAGCCAGATAGGAGCCATCCCAGATTTTGCAAAGAGATGAAAGAACCATAGTGGAATTATATGGAATCATTTTAAGTACAAAAGGACTAGACGACAAATTATTTCCTAGATTAAAAAAGAATAAAAAAATAAAAGTAGTCTAATGGAAACGGGCTGCAGAGACATTAGAACTGACTTCACAGTTAAAGTTGCTTTGAGGGCTGTACTTCAGACTGACATTCTTGCAAGATGGTGTAACAAAGATCACATTCAGACCTCAGACTTGGCACCCTAACTCTTCATAGGATGACTGATTTGCCTCTGAAAAATGTCAAGAAAAACACGCAGTAATTTTTGCCCAGGGTTATACTCATAAGGTCTTCAGGGGCCGAGTCTTTTTGTGATGAGTACACAGTGCACAGCACAGTGGCTGCCAATCCCTGCCTACTGTCTCTAGCCTTGACACAAGTAAGCCTTATGAGATAACACTGCCTTTTTAATTTTTGCTTTGCTTTCTTCACATTTAAATAGCTTACACAGAGTGATTCAGCCTTTTGGCTATGAGAACCAGATAATAATATACAATTTAAACAGCAAGGAGCTGGCTAAGAAAGCTGCTGTTATGTGATGGTAGCCTGTGCTCAACAACCTGGAACTAATGCAACTCCTGGCCACCTTTTGGAAATCAGGTATATTGGTTATCCATGCCACTGCTATCATCTATGAATGCAAATTCTGTGTCAGTAAAGGACTCAGAGTAGATCTTGGCAACATTGGCTACACATCTGTGATGAGAATCTGGAGAAGATGGACCTATCTGAAAAGATAAAAGGGTTGGGAGGGGTGGGGGTCTGTGCTTTGGAAGAAAATGAAAATGCAATATATTACCAGCGTCAAAGAAAACAGCAGTAGCAAGACAGCTTGATATATGTGAAACATCAAGAAATTTGCATTTCAGCATGAAATTTCTCGAGTTTGACCTGAGTGAATTCTTTGTGATATTTTTAATAATAGCCACTGGAATATTTTAAAGTCAATCAAGCAGTACTTCAATCAGCCATCAAAACATCAGAGCATCCAGATGCCTTCTAGTGCTAGGAGGGAAAGAACCAAGGGGTGCCTTAGAGAGGAACTGCATGTTCACTGCGTTGCTCCTCATCAAGTCTCCTTCCCAGTGCCACCACCACAGGTCTGGATGCTGCCACACTCTGTGATGGCTCAGCTGACTACCCACGACCTGTAAAAATGCAGAAAGGCAGCTACCACCAGAAATCCAGCAATTTTACATTAAAGATCTGCAAGCTCTGCCTTAAGATCAGACTAACAGTCGAACAGCGTTAAATAGGAATGCTGCTCTGATTCTCATGACTGTCAATGCACTTGTGTATCTATTTTAATATAAACTCCTACTGGGAGCAGCAATAGAAGAGCCTTAGATCCAATCTTGATTTCACTGAAACCAGCACCAAACCAGAATCTTTTTAGATGGCAGCAGCTGCCTCTTCTCGTTACTGATCTGCTCACTTTTATCACTGTGGCACTGGGAACCTCGGTCACAGCTGGGGACTCCGCTGTGCTCCGTGCTGTACAAACAGAACAAAGGCAATACCCTGTCTATAGAGTGCTGATAGCTAAATCTGAAATGAATGCTGGAGGGACAGAAAAGAGAAGGAATCCCAAGAGGAGAGGCAGCACTATCAGTCAGCATGACTGATATAACTGAACTCTGCCAGCTTTTCTGTAGACACTATTAAAAAGGAGGGCGAGGAAGGACAGGAAAAATAATCAGGTCACACTGCAGACATTTAGAAGAAACCCAGCTTCTGTGCAAGGGGTGGCATGGGACTGAGCACAAAGGAGCTGGTTTGAGAGCTATCAGGCAGGGACGGCTGGGACATGGGGCTGAGGAGGCAAGAGCTGAGCTGCCACACACTGGCTGGGAGCCGCTGGTGAGGCAGAGACAAGCCAGCAGTGCCAGCAAGCTGGAGAAGCTTGGCAGTGCCACAGGGCACTGTGTGGCACATCCAGACCCTCACTGCAGGGTGGGATGCAGCCCAAGGAAGCCTCACAGTCATTTCCCACCAAATGTGTCGGCTGTACCCCCAGTGTGCCAGTGGGTACTTTCCAGTTGCCAATAATGATAGCATTCCCTTGCTCTTCGCATTTTAAAATGTCTTTATCCTCTTTACTTCCCCATGTTGAGTGTACTGGAAGTCAATAAGAGGCATGACCCAGTCCTACCTATACCTCCTTGGCCTCTAGCACTCCAAAATGCTGCATGCACCTCTGATTGTCACCCTTACTCTTGAAGGTAAGAGCCCTAGAACATCCTTCAGAGGCAGGATGAAATGGAGTTCAGAGACCACCAAAGATACACCATCTAGATGCTTCTCAGTCCAGTAGCTCCAAGCTAGTGTCCAGGTCAGAGCAGAACAGTCTATAGACAGCAACCCATAACAATCAGGTTTACTTCTGACATGAAAAATCAAGCAATTACACAAAAACAACACAGCAAAGTTGACAAGCTATTGTAGCAACCAGTCTGGGAACTCAGAGCAACCCAGCAAGGCAGGACAGATGTTTTCCTCCAGCCCTCCCACAGAATGATACCCAAAATTGGTAGCACCAGCTGGTGCCCAGAACACATATAGGAATCCCATCCCACTATCAGTTGGTAGACTGGTGCTTGAGCAAAGCACCACAATTTGAGTACAGTGTGCTGCAGCACTCACAGATTTGCTTGACTGCCATTGCTTTTTCTGGACTGAGAAGATACTGACACCTGGGTCAGGACCCACAGCTGGCTCCCCACAGTACTGTTGGTGAGGTTTTGTAGTCACAGCCTAGCAAATACAGAGGACGAAGGTACCCAGGAATCACAGCTCTTGGTTTTGTTCATTCTGTAATTCCACAACGCTCCAGAGGTGCAGTGAACAAGCTGCATCCTTGCATCTGTGTTTTGTATCACAGTGGTGTTTGCAAAGGATGACAGCACATCAAATCCCTCCTCATCAGGAATCCTCTGCAGACACCACTGAGTATGTCAGAGGCCACATCCCTTGTTCCAGATGTGTAAACTCTTACAAGCTGGAATTGTGATGAGGAACACCTGGATGCATGCCAGCATTTAAATAAGCTGGTGACATCTGGTCAGGGCTGCTGAGGCACACAGATAAACAGGCTGGGCCCACCACAGAGCAGCACAGCATGCGGTACCAGAGAGACAGAGATGCACAAAGCAGCCCAATTAACTCACCAAACTGAGCAGTGTGGGGACCTAGGGCTTTTGAAGGGGATCTGGGCAGGCTAGGATGTCAAAAACTGGAATATTGTGCACAGATACAAGAATTCATATGACAATAAGCTATAGTGTCACTTTATGCAACTCTGGTGAGATGCAGCTTCTCTTCCCATCCTGCCTGACAGTTCATCTCTGTCTGGATCAACTCACTGCAGAGCCCAGGGAACTGTGATATATTTATACACTGCTCCAGGGGCCACTCAAGAGAACGCAGAGTGGCATGTGTGTGAGGAGAGTTCCAGGAGCCCCTGAGAGCTTGTGAGGATGTTCCCTAAAAGGCTTCCCGCTCTCCAAGGCACAGAGAGCCACAGCATGCTTGTCCCCTGCTATATGACAGCTTGCAAGCAGGGCTATAGGAATGCCCATATGGAAGTCCCAAACCATAAAGCTATGTTTCAACCTTGAGTATGAGCTCCAGAAAAACAAAAAGGAAAACTAATGCCATTTCCCCTGAGAAATTCCTGCCTCTGAAATCAGAGCTGCCACATTACTGTTCAAGAAGAAAGGATGTTTTGGCTGGACTCCAAATTATTAGAGCTTTATAGGCCAAAAGCAAACACATTAAAAGTTCTTGTAAGCCAGCTGGCAGGCAATTATTAAGCAGCTTATCACATTCCCTGCTATCTACAGTTTCTGAAAATAAAATTTATGAGGAAACTCTAGATAGCTTAATTGCAATTACCTAGTGTAGAGGTGAGAAAGGCCAGGAGTCAAGGAATGAGGGTTTTGCACTTTGGAGCAAAGGGTCCAATGCTCTTGTCAGACACCACAGTAAGTGTAATGCATTACCAGGATGAGAGGCCAGGGACACACACAACAGACCTGTGAAGCTCTGAAAAACATCAACCAAATTTATCCCACCAAGCAGTCACATTTCTTCCCATTTCTCTGCCCGTGCTGACTCCAAGACCCCTGTGACTTGGGAACATGGTGTCAGCCCCTAGGATCACAGTACAGGTTTGGTAACAGCTTGCACAGCAGCAGCACAGCAGAGCTGTGCCTGCACCCAGCAGAGGCTGCTCCTGCCTCCAGCTAAAGGGCAAGTGAAAATGAGATCCTACAGAAAGAACTAGGTCCAAAACAACTGCAAAATATAAGGCCTCAGCTGTAACCAGGAGCCCAAGCCAACATACAGACAATATTTCCAAGGGACAGTATTTCCAAGACGGACTTGACTTCAGTGCAACCATTTGATATTAGCCAACATTTCCACACTGCCCCATCTCCTTCCCATCTGTTCACGCCACTTACTAAACCAACACACGCTGAGGACTTTTGACCTTTAGGACAAGGCATTTGATTTCCCAGCAGTGTCCAGCACTCAGCACTTCAGTTTCAGACGGAACTGAGTGCCCAGGCACCTTTAAAGGAGTGATAACGAAGCTCTGTGACATTTTCATAGGCATGTAAATGTGCACACAGCAGCAAGGCAACGACCAGGCTGGCAAGGAGACCCAGACGCTGCTTTGGGCTATGTGGGAAGCAATGCTCCCCCTTCATGCAAACAGACAATAAACTGAAGTGTAGCAGAACAAGGATCCTGTTGTCAAAGCCCATTCCACCCTGGATGGGAACAGGACAGGGTGTTACATGCAAACATACAAAAATACTGCAAATAAAACACGGCCTTGAGTTCGGTTCAGATGTGTACCTCACAGGACTTGGACTGAGTAGGGGGTCAAACTCAAGTCTAGATCTCAAAAATTCTCATGAGGGCTGTGGAAAAGGGAATGTTTGAATAAGATTGTCCTCAGCTCCCAGGCTATCTTCAGAGAAAAGTAGCCATGTGTTCAGACTTGGCTTTAACTCTGAAATCAACCATTTTTTCTGCCTGACCCTCAGCAAGTCACTTTGATTTTTTGCCATTAAGTCATGTTTACAGTGAACATTTTCCCATTGCCAGTAAAACACAGATGGCAACTGTGTCTCCTTTCATAACCTGTTTACAATGTGAGCTCTTGCTGTCCAGTTGTGCAGTGCCACTCTATCAAGCTGCTTTAGCAAGATGCCTTATGGCTTTTTCCAGCTTCCTCCAGACCCATGGCTTTTTCCCTTCCGCTCATCCCACCCCTGCCGTATCAAATGGCCGACACGAGTGCCTGGCAAAAAAGCGTTTAGGCACTGCTTGAGTCAGACATTAAATGCATTCATTAAACAGACAGATGTTTCTCTTTAGAAATTGAGCACTCTGGCACACTGCAATCTTCACTCTCAGTTATGAAGAACCAGGCAGAGGTTAGAGAGACCCACACAAATCATCTTTTGTCATGTTCAGTAACATTTGGTAAGGAGTTTAGGACAACCAGCTTTTAATTCCAGTCTTTAAGTCAGCATGCTGTAATACCACATGCACAGCATGCAAGCTTTACTAGCTAACTTGCCCTTCTCTCCAGATGAGAGGAAATAGGGGCAAAAGCATGAAAAAAGCAAGCTTTGTGGTCTGTGTGGTGATAGACCAGCAAAGCAAGAGATCGATTTTCTAGCGCTACCTGTGGGTAACAGGCAGTGCTGGAGGAAAACTTGTACTTCAGGCTTTGCATTAACATAATCACTTGCGGAGGGGTGGGGGATAAAGAGCAGGGGAATAGCTCCTAAGGACAACTGCCAACAGAAAAAAATAAATTTAGTCATTTAGGCTGATCCAGGCCATGTTAAAAATGCTTTATCCAAAAGGGCATTTTAAGTATCAGCTACACTGAGCATACTCATCCCTTTACCAGGTCCAGCATTTTAGGCACTCCCTGCCCAAACACCCCGCAATGAGCACCATCTCTTCATCCCTCCTTCCAGGGCAATACTCTGCCCCAACCCAGGCACCACAGCAGTGCCCCCAGATGAGCAGAGCAAGTGCCATCGGGATGGGTCCCAGTCAGCAGAGAACAGGATGGCACCAGCTGTGAACCTGGCTCAGCCCTCAACTGTATTTATTTATCCACAAGAATTACCATTCAAAGGATACTCAGTTTGCAGCTACACATACGGGGGGGGAAAAAAAAAAGAGAGGGAAAAAAAAAGATACTGCAGCCTTTTAACAGTCAGCCGACAACACTGCTCTAGCGAGTGCTCATGCAGCCCTTGCCATTTTAATGCAGCAGTAACAGAATGGTGATGCATACAGAAGTGTGTGCTAAAGGTGAATTACGTGAAGCTGACACCGCTTGTGTGTTTGGAAAGCCAGAATAACGCGCGCAGAGCGGACAAAGCGAAGGAGAAGGAGGGCTGGATGCGAAGCAAGTCTATATAGTGCCATCACCCTACCAAAGCCCGCAACTGCCAAGCGCTCGGCGCCGGCTCCGAGGCTGCAGGAGGAGCGAGGCAGCCCAGGCGCAGCCCGGCGGGGCCCCCGCAGCAGCGGGGCCGGGCAGAGCTGCACGGCGCCTCGTCACCCCCCCGGAACACCCCCTGCCCGGGCGGGAGGCTGGAGCGGGATCTCTCCCCTTGCAGAGGCGCGGGCGGCGCTTCCCCGCAATGCAGCAACGGGATGCTGCGGGGAGCGCTCTCCCGCTGCCCAGCCCGCGGGGACACGGGCCCCGCGGGGATACGGGGTCCTACCGTGACCCCCGCGGGACTGCGTGGAGGCTCAGCCGAGCTCCAGAGCCGCCGGAACACTGAGCCGGACAGCTCCGTTAAGGTGCTGGGGCACAGGCGGGCAGCGCGGCAGCGGGAACAGCGACGGCGCTGCTTGCACGGGTAGCGCCGCAATGGGCGGGCCGAGGCGCACAGGCCGGCGCCTGCCCACCGGCTGGTGCCAGGTGCCCGACCAGGACCACGGCGGGGAGGGGCCGAGGATAACACGCCGCCGGCCCAGGACGGAGCGAGGGGGTGCCCGGGATCCTGCTCCTACCTGCCACGGCCGGACGCCGGTGCTCCCGCCGCCATCTCATACCTGCCGCTCCGCCTGCCCATTGGCCCGCCGCACCACCCCCTCGGCCCCGCCCCGCCGCGCTGCGCAACGCCATTGGCTGCGGCCAGCACCGCCCCGCCGCTATTGGCCGGTTCGAACGGGCACCGGCCGATCCGCGCGCACGAGGGGGCGGGCGTGCGGGAACGGCCACTGGTGCGGCGCGCGCGCTGGGAGTTGTAGGCCGGCGGCGCAGGCCTTGGGCGCTGCCCGCCGCAGTGCTGAGCACCCCCGCACCCCGAGCCTCGGCCCGCAGCTGCAGAGCGGCACCCGCAGCCATTTCATGGCAAGGAAACGCACACGGGGACTGATAGACCCCGAGCCTGCAGAGGCCGCACCAAATGCTCCAAAGAAGCACGAGTTGCACCATAAACTGCAACTCCTATCTCGGCTTGAGTATTTATCATTGCTCTCCCTCAAGGACAAATTAGAGAACATAGACACCGGTAGAGCAGTTTTATTCCTTTTTTCCCCTTTGTGGGTGAAAGGACCTGGCTTGCCCACAGTAAGGGTCCCTATGGCCCTGCACACTTGCTGCATCTGCAGTGCTCGGGTAGCAACTGCAGAAAGACAATTTAGAAACAATTGAAACTCTAGATCAGAGTGCTGAGGGGACTAGGAATTAACGTAATATTTTTTTAATTGACTAGATTTCAGCTGGAGTGGTCCCTTGGCATTTTGAACCTCCACACTTAATTATCTTGCTGCCAATCATTTCAGCTTAAACACCAAAGCTCCTCGTATACTGCTGGCCCCTGGAGGGTTTTCCCATCCCTGCACCATGTATGGGAGGAATCCCAACTCTGAACTGGGGAACCCTGAAAGGTGCTGCAGTGTGCTTGGAGGATGGTGGTCCATCTGGATGTTGGGTGGGCACAGCCCCATAGGGCACACCTGTCCCTGATTTTAAACTTTAAGAATCAGGGTAGGCATTTGCAACTGTCCCAGCCCAGCCAGGGGACACCCAGCCAGCACTGTTAGTCCCGCCAGCCTCTCCTCAAGCTGGTATCTGCAAGGGTTAGGAACCCTTTGTGACAATGGCATATGTAAGTGTAACTCAACACTGGCATTTGTGGGAAGAAGTTGCATGGTTTAAGAGCTGGTTGGGTGAACAAATAGCCTTCAAGCCACCTCCCAGCTTGAGCAGCAAAAGCCAAGCATCTCTCCAGGACGCCAACTTGTGCTTGTCCATTGGTAACTGCAAAATATTTGTGGCAGGTAGCTGCAGGAGGCAGGATCCACACCACCCCTCACCCTGCCCCATATCAGAGAGCTGTGGTAAGGCTCCTGCGGGCCCCCACAATGCAGCTCTGCTCCCTGCCAGGGACAGCTGCTGGTGGGGAGCAGGTTTGACTTGCAGCCAACCTCCTCAGGCAGGATGACATCTCCTCGCCAAGGGTTTCCATTGCATTACATGATTAATTAGCTGATTAACAAGATGTTGCTGCAGTAGAATCTGTTCTCTGGACACCGGCTCAAGTGAACACCAT
The DNA here is from genome assembly GCF_000738735.6 of Corvus cornix cornix. Classification (NCBI taxonomy): domain Eukaryota; kingdom Metazoa; phylum Chordata; class Aves; order Passeriformes; family Corvidae; genus Corvus; species Corvus cornix. The sequence goes on from NC_046336.1 coordinate 14,002,120, forward strand.
CCTCGGTGCTAATACTCTTCTGTTCCATGCAGGCATGCACTAATTTAAGCAGCAACATGCAAATGAAGAACAATACAGTGAGTAAGCTGGAGCTCCTAAATAAATTAGCTACAGCTACAGGCCCTGTCTCCAAGGAGAGAAGGGAAAGCACAAAGACAGCTCCGCTGCGCCTAGAGCCACAGGTTACAGGTGTTGGTGTCTGTCTCCCCCTGTCCTGCTCTCAGGGGAGGGGAGGGCATCAGGCCCAGGCTGCAGGCAGCAGAGGAAGGTGAGTGTAGCTCCTGGTCACAAGGTGCTGCTGGAGAAGCCTGTCCCATAGGCCAGGCTGTCAGCTCCCTTCTGGCAGGATGAGCAGCAGCACCTCAACATGGTCCTGGGGCTCAAGGGTCCCAGTGAGAGCCCTGGGTGGGAAAGCACAAATGGAACAGCATTCCTGACAAGGCAGGACCAGTATCAGTACAAGAGCTCCTCCTCCATCCCAGGCTTTTAAAAGGATCTTGAAAAAAAAAAAACCGAAGCACATAAGAAAGCCACAAAACTGGATTTGCAGCCTCCAGAAAGAAGCCTGCAGTAAGAGGCTGAACAAGCACAATCCCTTTAGCTTATTAGAGAACTGAGAAGCATTGCAATTCCAGCATGTAAGCTGCCACAATAGGAAATTACAAAGGGCTGAAGGCTTTTTAACATGGAAGAGGAAGGGAAAGCCATCTACATTCACCAACACCTGTTCTTTGCAGTGCAAGCAATGGGACGTGTATCCAGTACCCTCAGCTCCGCTCTCTTCAGCACGCTTCGGCCAAGCACCATCTTTTGGGCTCAGCGTAGAAGTAGTTGGGCAAAACCAGATGCTCAGGCCAATGTGACAGGGCTGAGCAGCTAAAAAGGTCCAGTATTACTTGTGCTGCACAGGTCTAGCTGGCAGGAAGTGGTCAGAGCAAAGAGCTTTCCTCAGCTCTCAAAGGTAAGAGAAAGGGCAAGGCACAGAGATTTGCTGGAGCAGTTTTCCAGCCAGTTTGAAGAAATTTGCAGTGAACTGTTCCTGCCCCACCATCAGGCATGGCTGCTATGGGAAAAGTGTCCAGTGGCCAAATGGCAGACACTTCACACATGGCACAGATTCCCTGGCCACAGTTTTGGGCAGAAGAGCCTGCCAAGGAGGAGTTTGTTAAAGAAAGCTGGTTGTAAGGACTTCATCCTCTGTGGCTTTGTTCTATGGCAAGTCCACGCCTCAACCCTACTGCACGTGTGCCCCACTGCTCTGTGCCACAGTGCTGCTCCCAGCAGCCTCCAGGCAAGCCCAGTGTGGGACAGAGAGCTCTGGCTCCCAGTCCAGGCTGATGCTGGCCTGAGCCCCGTGCTATGCAGCCTTGCAGGAAGCAGCCCTGCAGCAACAGAAGGACCTGCTGCACACGGACAGGAGGCAGAGCACAGTTATGCAAGCTCTGAAGGGAAGGAGGGGAGGAATCTGAGCTGGGTAAGAACAGAGGGTATTTATCAATATAGAGAATTCTTTACATATTACTTGCTCTCTCACACACACACCCATGCCTGTACCAGGCAACCCAGCATCTTTCCCCAGAGACAGAAGGGCCATCAGTCCATAATACATCCAAGTGGCTTCCCAGGGAGTCTCAAACAAATGGAGGTCACCTTCAAGAGGACCCCCAGCTCTTCCACTCACAGGATGCTGTGTCCTCAGGTAGGAGTAGGTCAAGCACCTGAGTCTCCTCAGGAGCGCTGGGACTTTAGACGGTTCCTGTGGCCAGCCTTGGCCCCACGCTGGGCTCCCTTCATCAGGCCTTTGAACTGGCCCTGCATTTTTGCCCGCTTCCTGGAGGGAGCAAGGAGCAGAAGCTGGGTTGGTGCAGGCACTGAGCACAGCTAGCACACGGGGATGCTGCTCCAGACTCCGCAAGGAGTGGCACAGCAGATGACAGGGAGCTCCCAAACCCACCAAGAAACCCTAATGAAAAGCAGGATCAAACCTGTTCCCACCCCTGTGCCCTTCCTGGTTAGCCTCACCTTCTGTTGAGTTTAGCTCTGTTCAGGGGGATGTAGGCATAGGGGTCGAGTTGGCCCTTCTTCTTCACGTCGCCTTTACCTTTCTGTGGGAGACAGCGACATGGGAGAAGATGCAGCACCAGGGAAGAAGCGTGCATCCCATTCTAATGCTACCCTGCCACCCTGCTATCCCAAAGACTGTATTGCAGTGGGGTGCCAGCTGAGCACACTGCCCTGGGAGCTGATTTCCCACCAAGACGATGCTACAGACGCCTGCTTTGAACAGTGAGCAGGAACTGTCCATGGCAAGGATAGGACAGGAACTTTGAAGTGGGCTGGCAGTGTTCAGAGATACTGAGTGTTTGGCAGCTCCTCTTGGAGCAGAGATCCCCTCCAACCTTGGTGCTACTGGACCAGACTCCCAACACAAACGGTGTTTCCTGCCCTACCAAAGTCCAAGCGTCCCCCCCACCCAAACCCTGCAACCCCATGGATACCTCACCTTGGATCTGTACTCTGCACCAAAGGCTGGCTCCTTGTTCAGCTGTCGATGGATCCCAGAGCCTCCAGCTGGAAAAGAGAATGTGTGTAGGAAGGGGGTCTTAGGGCTCCCCTTGCCTAATTCTAGGCTGTGGAAGCTGTTCCTGTTTTTGTCTCCAGCTCTTGGGTGTCAGGAGAGAAGAGGGGTGGCCATTTCCCCCAAGCAAAATCTCTGGAGAGATGTGCAGAGAACTGCCTGAAATTAATGAAGGTAAATGCACCAGGCACCAGTTCAGACTGGGGGTCAACCTGCTGGAAATTAGCTCTGCAGAGAAGGATTTTGGGATCCTGGGGGACAACAAGCTGTTCATGAGCCAGCAGTGCCCTCATGGCCAAGAAGGCCAGTGGTGTCCTGGGGTGCATTAAGGCACTGCCAGCCGGTAAAGGAAAGGGATCCTGCCCCTCTAACTCAGCCCTAGTGAGGACGCACCTGGAATGTTGTGTCCAGTTCTGGGCTCCTCAGTACAAGAGAGACATGGAGCTCATGGAGCTGATCGAGTGAATGATTAAGGGACTGGAGCATCTCTCTTATGAGGAAAGGCTGAGAGCTGGGCCTGTTCAGCCTGGAAAAGAGGCACCTAAAAGGGGACCTCATCAATGTCTGTAAGTATCTGAAGGGAGGGTATCAAGAAGATGGAGTCAGGCTCTGCTTGGTGCTGCTGGGCAATAGGACAAGAGGCAATGGCAGAAACTGACGCATAGGAAGTTGCACCTGAGTATGAGAACTTCTTTGCTGTCTGGGTGACTGTGTACTGGAACAGACTGCCTAGAGAGGCATTCTGGAATCTCCCACAATGGAGATACTCAGGACCTATCTGCATGTAATTGTGTGCCATGCTCTGAGATGACACTGTTTGAGCAGGGAGGCTGGACCAGATGACACACTATGATCCCTTCCAGTCTTACCCAGTCTGTAATCCTCTGACCTTTGCTCCAGCTGCCCTGAAGCAGCACAGCGAGATGGGTACTGGCCCTCTGGGGAGACCCAGACTGGGCACAGGCAGAGGACTTACCTCTATACTGAGAATAGGTTCCAGCCTCAGCTTCCTCATCATCTGGCTCCTCTCTGAACCGACGCTTCTGACTTTTCTTCTGTAGAAAAAGGCAGCAGGAACCTTGCAGCTGGCTTGTCATTACAGTTCTGCCCTCCCATCAACCCCCAACCTCCCGCTTCCTCCCATGGGCACCCAGAGACCTTCCAGACAGCGCATCCCTATCCCAGACAACTTCCTGCACCCCTCCAGGCAGCTGGCACTTGCCCGGTGTCCCAAGGCCTCTTGGGCAGAGCTGCAGCTGCCATGGCACAGGCAGTGGTTTGGCAAGGATGAGTTCCCCCAGCAGCTCCTCAGGACCACGAGCCCCATACTCACACTGCGGAGACCCACATCTTGCAGCACATCTGCCATCTCCTCATCTGCTCCTATGGTACAGAACAAGGTCAGTGCATGATGAGGGCATGGGAGAGCCCTGGTACTGTGCTAGCCCCTGGAGGGGGCTGCAGTAGCAGGGTGCCCCTGCTGAACCAGCACCCTCCTGATGATGTAGGTGACTGCTTTCCCTGGGCAACGGCCCAGAAGAGAGCCACTGGGTGTGACACAAGGCCATGCCAATTCCTGCCACTTCCACCCACATGCAGGTGGCAGGATGAAAACCATTCAGAGACCCAGAGCAAGTCTAGAGTGGCCCCTGTCAGCCCAGGCAGTACCTTTGGCTTCGTCATCATCCACCTCCTCTTCCTCATCACGGATGATCAGGCGTCCATCCTCAGACATCTGGAAATCATGGCTCACTCCTCTGGACCGCTTGGGGCCTGGCTTGGTGGCTGCTCACAGAGAAATGGGTCAGGGCCTGGAGAAGGATCCACTTCTGGGAGCAGCTGTACCCCCAGGGCCCCTGTGCATTGCAGCAGCCCCTGCCCCATCTGTCCCACCCCAGCCCCATCTGAAGCTCCACTCCTTACCCAGCACCCGCTGGGACACATTGGGGTCCAGGAAGTTGAGGGGCTCATCATCTTCCCCTTCCTTCAGCCATGCCTGGCCCTTCTGCCGTGCTTGCTTCCTCCACTCTTTGCTCCGTTGCCGTTCCTCCTCTTCCTCCTCCTCATCCTCTGAGTCAGCAAGGATCTCCTCCATACTGGTCAAAAGGTGGAAAGGATGATGGAAAATGGACTAAGCCCAGGGGTGCAGCCTGCCCCACAATGCACAGCAGCCCTGGAGATACCTCCAGCATCTCTAGAAGCACCAGCTGAGCAGATCCAGTGCCAAGCCCCCTGTGGGGGCCGCTCCTTCACCCCAAGCCCATCTTCACCTGTCTCCTCTGGGCTGTGGTGGTGGTGCCTCCTCCTCATCCATATCCGCAGCTGCCTTCTTCAGGGCACGCTGCTTGCGGCTCCGCGATTCCGCCTTGCGGATGTTCACCAGCACCTTATGGTACTCGGCTGGCAGCAGCCCCTTCACCAGCTCAAAGCTGAGGAAACACACAGAGAGCAGTCAGCAGCCCCCTTCTCCCGCACTGCTTCCCAGAGAGCTCCCTCGCCACCCCAGGAGACCCTGGCTTACCCAAACTTGCGGATGAACTTGATGAAGAGGTTTCGCAGCTTCATACGGAAGTGGCGTCTCATGTCATCTGAAAGGTTCCCCACAGCCTCCAGCTGTCAGGACAGAGACCCTCAAGACCAAAGCACTCCTGACTTGGGGACCCAGCCTCCCAGCTTTTATCTGCATGGCCACCTTGTTCACCCTGCTGCCATCTCTCCATGCCTGCCCCAGGTAGGGCCATGGGGAGTTCTCCCTGCTTGGCAGCACTGGGGCTTTTTTGACACGTCTATGCCAGAATTCCAGATTCAGGAGAGGGGCCTCCTTGCTGCCATCTCAGCTGCTGAGATCATGGTTGTTTCCTTGGCTCCCAGTCAGAGTGCAGCTGGAGATAGCCCTGGCTGCCCAAGGCAGCCGCAGTTCTGCCCCACCACCCTCCTCAAGGCACCCTGTGCATGATCTCACCATCGTCTGCACATGCTTGGCCAGGAGCTTGGTGTCCACCAGCAGCAGTGTGACCTTCAGGAATCCCAGGGCTGCCTTGACCACATCCCGCGTGCGGGAGGCCAGCAACAGGCAGATGTTCTGCAGCAGCTGCTCCACCACACTGAACTCCAGGTGATCTACAACCATGGTGGGACTCAGCCACAGATGGCTTCCTCCCAGCACCCACCTTCGCTGGACGGCTCTGCTTCATGCCCCCAGCTCCCCTGCTCCTGCTCACCTTTGAACTCAAAGAACAGGCGGGTCAGTGCCAGCACAGTGCAGCTGATCATGGTGACTGAGCCAGTGAGCCCCACGTAGATCAGGAGCAGGAACCGCTGCATAGCCTCTGCAAGAGGGGGATGTCTCAGGCCCTGACTTGCTCTGTGTTCAGCAGCATCCCTGGACCATTTCAGCAGGATGCTGGCCATGCGTCTGATCTCCCTGGGGCCAGAGTGGCCGTAGGACTGAGCAAGTAGAACAGAAGCTCACCTTCAGGGGTGGGTCCAAAGCGGATGAAAGCATGCCCCATCTCCACGAGCAGCATGAAGGCGTTCTTGCGGGCCCCCACCGACACCTCCTTGGTGCATAGGATGACCTGGAGGAACACAGGCACGTCACCCACTGCTGCCACTACCACAGCCAGAACCAGCCAGCTTCTCACAAGGGACCATGCTCACCTCTGGGACCAGGGCAGTGACAAAAGGCTCGTGCTCTGCAGATAGCTGCTTCACAATGTGGAACAGGCATTTCAGCCGGGGCTGGGGAAAGAAACAGACCAGCACTGATACACCCAGGGACACACAGCTGGTTACCCTGTCGCCCACCCCATCCCTTCCCTCCCAGCAGTGGCTGGTCACCACCACCACAGCCCTTGTTCTCACTCTCTTGGCTGGGGATGCTGTGCTCTTGAGCGAGTCCAGCAGCGCTGTCTGCAGGTCCTGGAGGTGGGAGCGGATGAAGGCCTGGCAGGGAGCGTGGGGAGCGGCACACACCTCCTCCAGCACGCGATACGCCTTCTTCTGCATGCTGCGCTCTTTGCTCTGCAGGGACAGCCAACATGCTCCCACTGTCAAGGCAGCCCCTCACCACGGTGTCTGAAGGGACACCAGCACCCCACACCACCCAGCAGAGACCTATCCCCTATGGCAGCTGCTCAATCACCAGAGTGTGGGTCCAAGCTGGCAGAAAGCAGAAGGTGCCCCACTGCAGCCCTTGCACCCGTCAGGGCTGGGGACCAACCCACCTGGAGGGAAGGCTGGATGGTACGGTACAGGGAGCCCAGGGACTGCTCATCAGCATAGGGTGCCATTGCCACTACCAGGTCCAGGATGGAGAGTCTGCAGCCGAGAAGGACACACAGCTGGTTAACTGTGGCATCACTACCACTGCCTGACCAAGCTGGGATGTCAGCTGCAAGTCACATCAAGTGCACAATGGTGGCACAGCCCACACAGGACAGTGCCCTAGTGCTGCTCACCAGGAGCACACCAGGAGTTTTACCCAGTAGCACCAGCTCCCAGGTGTTACCTGGTGAACTCGGAACTCTCAAGACTGGCCAGCTTTGCACTGGCTTTCTCCAGGAATCCGCACACCATCTGCAGGGCAGGCAGAGAGAGCAGGATCAGAACTGAATGAAAGGAGTGCTTTTACAAGAGTTTGCAACCCACCTGGCAAACAACTTGCCACAGAACTTTGTGGAGACCAGAAGCACCAGTGAGTCCAAAAAGACCTGGACAAATTCACAAAGAGCTCGTGCATGATGGGCCAGATGTGACTGCAAGATTGGGAAATCCCAAACCATGGGCTAGAAAGGTCTCCCTACCCATGAGAGCAGGAAGGGCTGCTCTCTGGTCAGAGCCTTTCTTCCTGTCCTCTTCAATCAGACATGCACCAAAGCCCCATCACACTGGGTCTGGCTGGGAGATGCTGGCCTGAGCCAGGACAGCTTGCCCCAGTGCCCCATGGGCCCCTCACCTGAGGATCCGTGACAGTCAGGTAAGCACGGACAGTGTCCAGCACGGAGCGGCGCTGAGCACTTGTGCCCCCCTCTTCCTCAGGTTGGCTGTACACGTTGAACAGGATGGGCAGGAAATTTTTGGCAAAGCGACCCACTTCTGCCCGCTCTGCATCTAGGGAAAGGATGACAGGAGGCTACAGATCAGCATCTCCCCTCCCACAGGCAACAGGGACCCACCACAAGGGTCTGTTTCCACCCCAACCTGTCTCGCAGCCTTTGTGGATGAGGGTGCGCAAGGCCTGGCACACAGTGGGGCGGAGGTCTGGGCGCTCACTGATGGCCATGCCCAGGGTGCGGGCCAGCCCCTTGAAGGCTCCCAGCACATCTGTGGGGTGGGTGCAGAAGCCAGGCAGCAGAGTCCAGACCTGAAAGGCAAAGGAAAAGGTGGGAGGCCACAGTCTTTGCCCAAGTCACTGCTCCCCAGCCTGGTACCAGGGGTACAGTATGGCAGGGCTCCCAGGCACTGCTTGTTACCTGCCACTGCAGCGTGTCGTAGATCTTGGCCTCCACACTCTTCCCAGCCTGGGTAAACTCCAGGGCTGCAGAAGAGAAAGAGAAGATGAGTGGAGCAGAAGATGTTGCAAAGCCTTGCTCCATCTCAGGGCAGAAAACGGAGGTCCCACAGAACACCCTGGACTACTGAGACCCCCACCATGCTGCTCTCCTCACCTCTGCTTTTCAGGGCAGCTGCCAAAGGCAAGAAGTAACTGGTGAAGAAGCCAAGCCGTGCACCCTGCACGTTGTCCCGCAGCACAGGCAGGAGCCAGCTGCGGGGAAAATCCAGCGTCTCCCTGCGGAGGAAAGGCATTGGTCAGGAGGGTCAGCATCAGATCCTGGGCACAGGGCACTTTCACCCAGCCCCAAAGCTGGGCACAGGTAGGCTTAGCAGCCACATCTGCAGCACTGCACGGAGACTGAACAGGAACATAACAGCTGCATGCTACCCCGTGACTGTACTCACTCCTTGCCATCGATCTGCAGGGGCACAGATTCCAGCAGCACCTCGGGACCCATGGTGCTCACAGCAGCCCCCACCGCCTGGTCCACTTCAGCAGTGTAGGGAAAGTGTGGGGAGAGACGCAGGTCACACAAGGACTGGAGACACTGTGGGGACAGGGCAGGACAGTCACAGAAGAGCCATGTGGGCAGGTCTAGCACATATCACTCACTCTGCCAGGGATGCCAGCTGCCCTGCATGTCCCTGTGCCAAGTGTCCCAGAGCTGCACACACTCTGGCCCCACACGGACAACAGAGCAGGGCAAACAGCATGACCCTGCTCCACAGCTGGAGGGGGAAACACAGGCACCCTACCTGCCTCTGTGGATGAACCTGTGCCCTCCCAGCCTGACTCACCTTCCTCATGATGGGATGGCACTGCTTCCCACATGTCTCGAAGAAGACCTCCAGCACTCGCAGCACCTCATCCCACGCTGCATGGAAACGGTATGTCAGCCCTTCCTCCACTGATCTGGGGAGCAGAAAGGAGACAGTCACACCAGCAGTATTCAGGGTGCCCACCAAGCCTGCCAGACCCATTGAAGACTGGGCAGAGGCTGGTCAGCCAGACCCATGGGGACAGCCCCTCCCATATCACTGCTCCTCACCTGAACATCTTGCACAGGTGAGCAGCAGGGGCTGGGGCAGATGTGGAGACAGTGCCAATGTCCTCCATGTGGGGAGCAATGCACTCACTGAGGAGAACCTGCAAGGGCAAGCAGGGAAAATGGGACAGCTGTTGGATCATGGAACCCCCAGCCTTGCAGGCACAGAGGGGCACACCACTCCTTGGCAAGCCCCAAGGCAGAGCCCCCTGCAAGGCCCAGGGCATCCAAGAGGGGAGAGATGCCTTGGTGAGGTACCTGCAGGGTCTGCGCTGCTGCTGACACCACCTGGGAGTGTGGGGAGAGGAAGCAGTTCATGGCAGCAGAGAAGAGCCGGGGCAGGTGAGCCCAGCACAGGTCCTTCTGCAGCCTGGAGAGGAGAGAAAGGCCAGATTAGAGACCAAGCAGCTGCCTGTCCCCTTGCCCAGCCACGGCCCCTGCCTGCACCTGGCCAGGTTGATGTGTGCCCGCTCCATGGTGGACAGCCAGGTCAGAAGGGGCTGCAGGTCACTCGTGCTGGGCACGTAGTCGTAGAGAGCCTGTGGAAGCAGAAGGTGGGGTAGGCAGGTGGGTGCTGTGCAACTGCCAGCTCTGTCCCTCCCCACACTGATACCCCGCACTCACAGTGATGATCTGGGCATTGAGCTCAGCTGGCAGGCAGGCCACGCTGGCCTGGGCACTGAAGAGGCTGTGGAAGGCTTGCATGGCACATGCTGTCACCAGCTGCAAACGACACGGTGTCAGAAGACGGGGCTCTGCTTTGAACCCACTGTCCTCCTACCCCAAAGAAGGCTCTGCTCTGGAAAACGCAGCACTGCTGCAACTGTGCCCCATCTGCACAGTCTCCCTCTTCCGTAGAAGTCAGGCCAGCAAGCTGTCCTGCGCTCTCCTCCATTTGCATCCTGCATTTCCAGCCTCCCAGTTGGCAGTGAAGAGAGTCTGATCCCTCCCAGAATGCAGCCCTTAGGGAAAGGGTCTGCCCTTGTCATCCCTGGAGCGGGAACACTCACCACATGGCTGAGGGTCATGACTCGGAGCAAGGTCTCACAGCAGGTCTTCACCAAAGCTGCAGGGAAGCAGGGCAGCACATCCCGCAGCAGGGCAAGGACATGCAGGGTGGTGGTGGCTTCCTTGGCACCTACAGGAGCAGAGCAACCTCTGAGCCTGTGGCACCCCACGGCAAAGCCCTGCCCAAGGCAAAGCCCCCCGACAGCAGTGGGGCTGACCCACAGAGCCAGGGTGGACACTCCCCTGCCTTCTGGAGAGAGGAAAGCAACAGAATGGCTGAGGAAGCTTCAAAATACCGTAGGTGCCCCAAAGATATCTCATACCCTCCCCAGCAATCCAGAGTGCTGCAACCTCCCCTCTTCCCTCCAAGTCCTTATTGTCCCACCATGGCAGAGTCCCCCACATTCAGCTACAGACCCCATGCTCCAGTGCCCCACACCTCCAGCTTTTTCAATCTCCTGCACACAGAACTTGGCGGTAGAGGGTGCTGCAGGGTGATGCTCAGGGGCTGCATCACCAAACATGAACTCGCTGCCCCTCAGGACAGAGCACACACCATACTGTGCTGCTTTCCGCACCTGGGGGAAGAAGAACCCAGGTCAGTAGAAGCTACAGACCAGGGGGATACAGCTGTCCCCAGAAACAAACCCCAAAAGCAGCATCATCTCCTGCCAGAAGCACTGGGCTCTCACCTTGGGCTTGGTATGAACACAAAAGCTCAGCAAGCCATGATAGACCTGCAGGGTGATGGGATAGCTCCAGGCTGCCAAATCTTGCTTCCGTAGCAGCGTGGCCAGGCAAGAGAGGACCTATGACAAGGGAGCAGCAGGGGCATTAGCATCACCCCACAGAGACATCTCCCTTTCACTGCAAGAGCCTCAGGCCGAGCACCCAGCACCACCCTACAGCAGCAGCCTTGACCCCAGCAGTCAGCAGACCCTGGGCAGAGCTGACACAGCTGGCTGCCTCTTGGCTACTCACCCATCGCAGGGCAGAGGTGGAGCTGCTGCAGGCCTGTGAGGACACGATACTCATGAACGCTTTTGAGGCATCTGAGAACTTTTTAATAAGAACAGGGCTTGGGACCCTGCCAGGAGAAGGGAACATATCAGTGGGGTGAGGAGCAGATAGCTGCAGTCACACAGGGGACTGCATCGGCAGCTCACCCTAGCTAGGTCCCTTCCCCAGCCTGGGGAGGGAAACAGCACCAATCCCTTTTCCATGATTGGGTCTGGTAGCTCTCCCTGCTCCTCTGCCAGGCACTCACCGCTTTAAGACAAGGTTAAGCAGGTATGCAACAGCAGACAGTGACTCGGGGGACTCCACTGCCTCCAGCGTGGTCATCTGGAAACAGAAGATGGATAAGCGATGGGGAGCAGGGGCTCACACCAGGACAGCCCTTCACCAACCCTTGGCAAGAGGAAAAAAAAAACCAGGAGCAGCCCAACAGCATCTCTGCTGAAGAAAAACACTCAGGGCCTTGGCTATAATCACAGCACCTTTCTCCATCCCTCCTGAGAGCCCACCCATGCTGCCACCAGCAGCTCCCCTCGCACCTCTTCCACACAACCAGCACTCACCAGAGCAGCAAAGTACTCCGTCTCGCTCTCCTTGCCGCCCCGGGAGCGGATCACCTCTGTCACAGCCGCCAGCACGGCACAGATCTGTGAGCAGCCACCAAAGCAGGTCAGTACCCCTCAGCCTCACAGCCAGGGGGGCATCCCCACCAGACACCCCTGTCCCCAGCCCTGCTCCTGTCCATACCTCTTTGTGAGCAGCAGAGTTGGATTCCCAGAAGCGCTGCACCTTGCTGAAGGTGATGTTGGTGCAGTCGCTCAGCCCGCTCAGGAAGGTGCCAGAAGACTTCTCTGTGGCAGCCTCTTCAGCACTGTCCTCCTCCATACGGACCTGAGCACTGTCACTCGCCCGCTCCAGACGCAGGGACCCCGACTGCAGCTCATTGTGCAGCTTCACTGCATCCACCGTCAAGTTACTTTTCTCTGCAGGGGTGAGAGACGTGTCAGAACTGCGAAGTCACATTGCTCCACCATTCACCCCAAAATCCCCCATGCTCCCCTCCTCTCTCAGCCAGACTGGCTTGGCTGGAGCTCATCTCCAGCTTGTGGAATACAGGTGCTGCTTCACCCAATGGGCAAAAGCACATGAATAACTGTAAAGAGCTCCTCATTCCAGTGAAGAGAAACCAGAGCACCATCCAGACATCTCCTCTGATGGAAGAGAGGATCACATCCACACAAACGTGTGCCGGTGTGCCAAGGCTTTAACACTAAGGTGCTTCTTGTACTCTGCCCTATTTATCTTCTTCCACCTGAAGCCCTGGCAACCAGACAGCCAGGACACATGCTGCACGTCCGTCTGAGTGCAGACATCAGCCTGCAGCCAGCATCTGCAGGAGAAGGATCTCCCTGGCCAGGAGCAGCCAGTGCTCTCGCAGTGCCCGGTACACTTTGGTTTACCTTCCCCATCATGTGGCCCATCAGTGGGAGCTTGTCACGTTCCTCACCGCACCAGACACCACAGCAGCGCTAAGGGGTGTGGCCATGACCTTTGGGGAGCCTCGCAGGGCGACAGGCACTGCAGCATGCGGTGCCCCATTCCGCTTCTGAGGCTCGGTGTCACGATGAGGTTAACTCGTTACGCCGCGGCCTCGGTTGTCCTCCCTGATTTGCAGCCTCCGCCGCACCCCGGAACTATCAGCGGCTCCGGTCTCCCTCCTGCCCCCGCCCCAGCTCTCGGAGGTCCCCAAGGTCCGCCTCGCAGCCCCCCGCGCCCCTGCACCCCTCCGGGAAGCGCCGGGCACAGTTCAGGAGCCGCCCGCCCTGGCGCCCTACCGCCCCGCCCGCCCCTGCCCTCACCCGCCGGCCGGCTGCAGAAGCGGCTGCGGGCAGCCAGGCGATGCTGGCGGGTCTCGGGGTTGGAGTCGCTGCTGTGGCCCTTCCGCCAGCGCTTCAGCTTAGCCGCGGCTCCCGACCGCAGCCTCCCGCTCCGCGCCATGCTGGACCCAGTTCCACGTGCGGCTGCGCCCCGCGCCCCCTTTCCGCTTCCGGCGTCAGCCGCCATCTTGAGTGAGGGCAGCGGTCAGGGAAGGCCTCATCCCGGCCCAGCGGGCGAGAAGCGGGGTCGGGGAAGCTCAGCGGGATCGTGCCGAATCGGGGCTGAGATGGGAGACCCGAAGGGCCCAGGGGCAGCCACCAGCAAGGGCCCACCAGCCATCCCCGTGCCGAAGCCGCGGCCCTGTGGAACCGTTCAGACCGAGCCCGTAGCCACGCGCGAGGAGTCACGCGTTACGTATTACTGCGTGTCGTGACGTCACGGTGACGCCACGCCCTGAAGGTCGCACCGCCCTTCGGGCCGCGCCATGTGGTACGTGCGCCTCCGCCTGGCGCTCGTTGCGCGCATGCGCCTCCCGCCGACCGGCGGCGCGCGGGGCGGGGCGGGGCCGAGCGGGGGCGTCAGTCGCGCGCGGCAGCAGCGTGAGGAGTAGCGCGCGCCGGTCCCTCAGCCCGCCATGGCCGCCGCGTACCGGCTCGTCCTCGTCCGCCACGGCGAGAGCGCCTGGAACCTCGAGAACCGCTTCAGCGGATGGTACGACGCCGACCTCAGCCCCGCCGGGCAGCAAGAGGCGCGGCGCGGCGGCGAGGCCCTCCGAGGTACTGGTGAACGAGAGGGGGGGTGTCGGCCAAGAGGGGGGTTGCGGGGGACGTTGGGGAAGGGATACGGCCTAGTGCGGCCACGTCAAGCCTAACGGCTGCTGGTTTGGGGCTCTTCGGTGACGGGGGTGGCCTCCAGTGCCAGGTCGGGGCTTCAGTACTGCTGGGAGAGTCGTAGGTACCGCAGTATGTTGGTTCTCCGGTGCCGGTTGCGTCCTGGCCACTGCCGGTTTCCGTAACGGCGAGGACGCGATCGGTACCGGTGCGGTGAGGCCGCCGCCCTTGCCCTTTCACCGGTTGCATAAGGCCCGGCACTCACCTTCCTGGTCTTCCCCCGCCTCCCCCTTCTCCCGTATTTTCTAGATGCCGGCTATGAGTTCGACATCTGCTTCACCTCGGTACAAAAACGGGCGATCCGTACACTCTGGACCGTCCTGGATGCCATTGATCAAATGTGGTTACCCGTTATCCGGACCTGGCGCCTAAATGAGAGGCACTATGGGGCTCTCACGGGTTTGAACAAAGCTGAGACAGCGGCAAAGCACGGTGAGGCGCAGGTCAAGATCTGGAGGCGCTCCTATGACATCCCTCCGCCTCCCATGCAGTCTGACCACCCCTTCTACAGCACTATTGCGAAGGTAAAACCCATTGCTCTTTGGTTGCCTTGTAGGGAGTCTCCTAAAAGTCACCTGCCGTGTGGCCTGGCTTCCTCTATAAGGTCTCCTGTGTTTCTGCTGTGTTACCTGGGGCTGTTCAGCATGGTGCTGGTTGGCTTTGGGCTGAGTTTATCTTACTCCCTCCCTGTGGAGTTGAACCCCTGGGCACTGCACAGACAGGTCCAAAGCAGAGGGGCAATACCTCTGTTAATCATTAGTGCCATGACCCATTCATGGATATTTGATCTGGTTTCTTTGCCCGGATAGGCAATGTATGACTTTTCCCAGGAGGGCTCATGGCCCTGACTGTGACTCATTGCAGCCTCAAACCTCAAAGGCACTTCCTTGCTTCCAAGCCCATCTAGTGGGTCCGCAGGTGGAGAATTTGGGGGAGGGACAAAATCTTGCCACCATCTTCCCACACTGGATGGGGGCACTGGGCTGCTGTGTGAGCATGGTCGTTCTCCCAGGATCGTCGCTATGCCGACCTGACAGAGGACCAGCTGCCGACATGTGAGAGCTTGAAGGACACCATTGCCCGGGCTCTGCCTTTCTGGAATGAGGAAATCGTCCCACAGATCAAAGAGGGCAAACGAGTCCTTATTGCTGCCCACGGTAATAGCCTGCGTGGGATTGTCAAGCACCTGGAAGGTAGGTCACCCCTGCAAGGGCATCCCAGGGACCTCCCTGCTTCCCCAGCTGGCCCTGTGGCAAAGTCCAGGAGTGATGGCACTGCTGTGTTCACAGGCATGTCAGAAGAGGCCATCATGGAGCTGAACCTGCCCACCGGCATCCCCATTGTCTACGAGCTGGACAAGAACCTGAAACCTGTCAAGCCCATGCAGTTCCTGGGGGATGAGGAGACTGTGCGCAAGGCCATGGAGGCTGTTGCTGCTCAGGGCAAGGCCAAGAAGTGAGGGCAGGCATCAGACCAGCATGTAGTAGAGCCCCCTGCCATTCCCCACCCCTCTGTTCACACCCCCACAGTTGCAGGAACTTGGAGCTGTGGAGCTGGAGCCGCTCCCCACGGTTAGGCCCATTCCCTCAGACTAGGCTCCCCTCTGCAGACAGCCTGGGGGCCCCGGGGCAAGGGCTGGACACGGAGGTCTGGTGTGAAAGGGAGCCCTGGCTCCGCCAGGCAGCGACCACACACCTCTCCACGCCATGATCCCAACCCTCAGACTCTGTCTGCAGGGGGACACACCGAGCAATCCCTTCCCATGCCAGGCTCCTCCTTTGCTTTTCGTCCCTGGCAGCTCTCATCACCCGTTTACTGTAGTTTTGTCACTTGATTTAGTCCTGGGAGCAGTGAGGTGAGTGCAGTGCAGGCAGTGACCAAGGTGGGTTCCCCATCTCCTTGTGGGTGCGTAGCACAGTGACCGGGATGCCACTGGAAGGGTTGCGTTGTGGTGCATATGGTACAGCACCCCAGGGTGGTACTCACGACTCTGGGCCCAGCTCTGCCAGCCCCTGCTTTAACTATACTGCCTTCAGACAAGGAGGGAGCCTGTTGCCTGGAGGTCCGTGTCCGCCACATATTTCCCCCAGCTGATGCCCATCCTCATCCTGCTGGTGAAGCAGGTGCTGTTGTGTCCCATCCCTCACGTGTGTGTACGTGGCCTGTCACTGTGACCTCCCCCCTGCCGGTGTCATGAGCCTGGGCTTGCACAGGGTCAGCGTAACTGTCCAACCATAGCAGCTGTCTTGTTCCAGTTCAATAAAGGAGTAATGCGCAATAAGGAGGTGTCCATGTGTCTGCGGGCCATGGGGGGCTCCCTGCTGCCAGCACGTGTGCAAGGCAGCAGTCACTGCTGAGCACAGACAGGAGGGTGCAGAAGCTGTGCCAGGCTCAAGGAGCAAAGCACTGCTCCGCAATCCCTGCCTGAGAGGGTGACACCCTGCCATGCTGTGGTTTTTGGTCTCCCTGTGTGCCACACCCTCATCCCAAGGGCCGGGTACTCACTGGGGCCTGAGGAGATGAGATGTGGTGTCCCCAGGCTGTTTTCAGCCACAGCCCACACTGGTTATCAGTGTGCTGAGACAGGCTCTGCTCCAGCCTTGACTCCCACGTGGGGAAACCAACCTGGCGAGTGCCTAGGGTGGCGCAGCCACAGCCTGGGGCTCTGTGCTGTTGCTCTCACTGCAGCAAAGGCACCCATCACTCCTCTCCCAGCACTGAAAACGTGCTTTCTCGTGGCCCTGGTGCTGTAGAAGCTGTTCCCTCACCCACTCTGCTGCAGGAGCCAGATCAGAGTGCCACAGGCAGCCCTGGCTCCTCCATAGGCTGTAATGAACAAAGCATGGAGCTCTCAAAAAATGTTTATTATCCACAAGTAGCAAACCTGTCCTGCCAGTGGGGGGCCTGGCCGGACCTGTGAAGGAGATGGGAGCCCAGGGGCTGCTCTGGCTCCACAGGCCCCAGTCCTGCAGCCTCCTGCTCCCCCTCAGGCATCATGTCTGCAGGAACTGGGGCTGCACCCGGGCCACCTTACGGAACTCCTTGGTGTGTGTCCGTGGGCACTGCATCTCGCACCAGCTGATGGGCACCATCTGCACCCCTGGGGACACAGTATGTCAGGGTTGCTCCTTCCCAAACTTGCATTCCTCCATGTGGAGAGGGAGGCAGCTGCATCAGTTGCCCCTCAGGGAGGGATGAGGCAGAACTGTTTCAGCCTAGGCCCTGTCTCTGTCCTGTCCCTACCTGCCTCACTTCGTGCCACCACCACGCCCAGCTCATTCTCTGCTGTGCTCAGCAGGTAGTTGGACTGCGCATCCCCCAAGGAGATCTGGTTGGACAGGAGTTAAGGGAAAGACTTCCACAAGAGAGCTTGAGCCAACTCACTGTCCCTGAGGGGGAAGGATACAACTTTGGCCAGGACGATGTCACTGGGGCGGAAGCTCTTGTACACTTCTACCTGCACAGGAGAGAGCAGGCAACACCACACAGTGCCAGGGTGCTGTCAGTGGGGGGACAGGGCCCCAATGCGCAGAAACTGGGGGCGATGGGTGTGGAAAAGTTACTGGCAGTGCCTCACTGACCTTATCCTTCTCCGTGGCTCGGATATCTTCTCTCCTGAAAAAGGAGATGGAGGGATCTGAGTGCCAATGAGCAAAGGCGGCTCAACAGCCTGTGGCAGAAGCTACCCTGGCCTTCCTGGGCGCTCTCCAGGACCTGTTGGACACCAGCCCAGTGCTCAGGGCAGAGCTCCAGCTCAGGACAGCCAGCTGCACTGCCCACAGCAGCCTTCCTCCCCCCGAAGGGTGGAGGATCCTAACCTTTTCCCTACCGTATGGTCCCTCGGAAGGTGGATTTCAGTGGTGTGGAGCCAACATACAAGATGTGCACCTTGGCAAAGCGGGAGTTAATGCTGCAGACCTGCATGTAGGAAAAGGAGAATCAGTGCTCCAGGCAGGGAAAGGGCAAGGAGCAAGCAGGACAGGGCTGCCTGGGGAGCTCAGGTCTCACTTGGCCTCCTCCTGCCTGTGACCAAGCAATGGTGGGACACCTGGCAGCAAGCCAGGCGAGGAAGATGATACTTGTGCAATTCGAGGCACTAGAATAAGGCTGAGACCTGCAGTGATCCCAGTTCCTCTCCCTCCATCATGAATGTAAGGAAACTAATCCCTGGTCTGTGCCACCCTTTCTCCAAGCTGCTTGAGGCACTGACCTGCATGTTGCCTGCCCCAAAAAGAGTTATGGAAGGAGAGCAAAGAAAAACCTCCCCTCAAGCCCACCTCAATCCCAGGGCAGGTGTTCCTCATGCCAATACCCACTTTCTCTGTGAGTGAGGAACCCAAGGGAGCCCCTGAGCTGCCCCTGCCCTGGTGGGAGTTGTACAGAGGGGACAAACAAGCCCAGTGACTCCTCACCGACCCTATCTGCGAGCAGGAACAAAGCTCAGTAAGAGACAGAGGGAACCGAAGCCGTGCAGTTTATCAACGCAGTGCTCCAGCGCCCCACCTTGCATGTCACCACGGCCCCCACGTTGGGCAGGAGCTGGGACTCGCTGTCTCTCACCACCGACACCACGGGCAGCTGCAGTGCAAGAGAGAGTCAGCACAGGGCACAGCTCGTGCACAGGATCACCAGCCGAACCCCGTCGGAGTCCAATTCCCCGTCGGAGCCCAATCTCCAAGGAGGCTGCGCAGCCTGGGCGCACGGCAGTCAGCCCCGGGCAGGAGCAGCCATGCCGAGGCCGCGCTCACCTCGCTGTCCTCATTCCTCCTCTCCAGGCAGCCGGCCAGCGAGGAGAAGATGAAACCATGACGGGTGTAGGTCCCACTGCCAGCCGTGGCCTCTTCCGTGCTGCACAGCCGCTCACCTGCGACACAAGGGGCTCAGGGGCTGCCGGGGCATCCCGCTCCGGGGACAGCGCTCGCTCCCAGCCGGCCCAGTGAGGGGCATCCCCGGGGCAAGCCCCTCCGCACTGCCTCGTCCCTTACTCCTCTCCTGGGCCACCGCGTCCCCTTCCCGGGCAGTAGCACCCCAATCCCAGGAGCCCCGGACCGCCCCGGGCGGCACTCACCAGGGACGCAGTAGCGTGCGGGAGGCGCCATGCTCGCTGCCGACAGGGCATCCCCAGAAAGCCCTCATCCTATTGGTCCCCGACGTCAATGCCGCGCTGTAAGCGGCGTGGCTATTGGCTCTCTTCTACCTGTCACGCTGCCTGCTGGGGGCTGTAGTCCAGCGACGGCAGAGGGCGCTCCCGGCATGCCGTGCGCGGGCGCTGCCCGTGGGCCGGCGGGGCCCGGGCATGGAGGCGGCGGGCCCAGGTCGGCGGCGCCGGGCGGGGATGTCAAGGCCTGCGAGAGGCTGTGGGCCTGGAGGGGCTGCGGCTGCCGTGGGGCTGGGCGGGCTGGGCGGCGATACAGAGGTGCTTTGGGGCGGGGAGCGCGGGGGCCGGCAGGCGATGGGGGATGCCTCGTGGGGCAGGAGGTGCTTGTGCAGAGCCGGGAGGCAGTGGGGGGGCTGTCGCCCTGGGAGTGCACTTGGGATGGGAGGCGGTGGGGGGAATGCTTCTGGTCTGGAGGGGCCGGGGTGCTGCGGGGCAGGGGGACCCGGGTGTTACGGGGCTGGATGCGGTGGGGCTGTTGGCGTGGGCAGCTTTTGAGGATGGGGCTAAATACCGGAAAGTATCTTGGCGCTGTGGAGCTGGGTGCTACTGAACCGGGGGAGCTGGGCGCTGTGGAGCCACCGGAGGGTGCCACAGGACTGCACCTGGGTGCCTGGACCTGGCAGGGGAAGGGCTCGTCTGTGCCTGGGGTGGGGCCAAATCCGAGATTCCCCACCCCTCGGCGGCTGTGGTAATGTCAGTGGTCTTGTGTGTGGTGGTGGTTGCTGTCCCATTCTCATAGGCTCAGTGCCCCGCTGGGATGTGGGGACTGCCGTGGGCAGGGCGAGGGCCGGATCCCAGTGCCCCGCTGGGCAAGGGAAAATTGCGTGTCTCTGCTGGAGCCTCATCTCTGTGGTTGTGCTGCTGTCTGCAGGCAGGTGCCTGGGGACAGAGTGGGTCTTGCTCTGGAGCAGGCTGGCTGCCTCCCCTGTGGGTTCCCTGCCCAACAGCTCCTGCCTCTGCAGGTGAGGAAGCTTCTCCAGACTGCAGGAAGGTGCTGTGTCTTTGGAGGGAAGGGCTGACCTCAACACCTGCTTCTGGCTGCAGTGTCTTGTCTTTTACCACACTGACAACACAGGGATGTGTGCCACCCAAAGGCTGCACTGCAGGAGGTTGTTGCTCCTCTTTGCACCTGCTGAGTTTCAAGGAAAAGCTCTTGGCAAGCCAAAGGGGAAATGTGGAGAAGAGGGTGGTGCAGGGGTTTGCATGTCCCACCTCTTCTCTACCAGGGTATAGAAGGTCTGGGCAGGAGCCATGCCTGTGACCTAGAATGGGCTGCTGGGTCTGGTGTCCTCATATCCAGTAGCTCCCAACTGTGGGGTCAACCCCACACTCCTCAGGCAGGGTGGAGGAGAGCCCTGGCTCCTTTGGGCAGCTCATCTGGATGCTGCAGCTTCTGCCCTCACCCTCCCTGCTACTCCCCAGGGGCTGTGCTGGTGGGCACAGCAATGCAGAGAGATGATCCCTGCTGGAGGGACTCTGAGCTCTAGCACCAGTGCCTGGCACCAGACCAAGGCGAGTGCTTGGCCCAGGCTCAAAACGTGCCTTGGCAGGACCCTGGGGCAGCCTCGCTGCTTAATATTGATGGGTACTGCCTGCACGGAGGCCTGGGGGCCCCAGCCCTGCAGATCATTTTCCCGTGTGCTGAGCCAGATCGGGTTCCTCGACACTCCCAGCAAAGCTCTTGGGCAGGATAAGGGGCTCAGCAGGCAGGGGAATGCCGGCCCGGGGCTGTCCCCGGGGCCCTCATTTGCTGGTGTGTGGCACTGTTCAAGGATCCAGGCGAGGAGAAGCAGGAAGTGTTGGGACTCTTGGAGTGAGGCTGTGAGGTTGGGAAGGGCACAGGGTGGCCTCCGCAACTTGGTCCAGAAGTTGAGGTGAAGGGAAGTAGCATCCTTCTCTTTGGGGTTAAGGAGGGACTAGGGGAGGACGGGTAATCCTTTACTGGCTCTTCCACGTGTTTCTTGTGTGGATTCCCCTGTTCCTGAACATGTTGGGAAGGGCTGGGAAATGGCCCAGCATCCTGGATGCTCATGCCTTCTCTGGTTTCCTCTGAGTCAGACTCTCCGTGTCACTCCCCCGGCCCCCTCCCCGCTGGGAAAGACGAGATGGGACCAGAGAGCACCTGAGCCCAGATGCTGAGGGGCCTGTGCCCCCTGCTCCGTGCAAAGAGACATCCCAGCGACAGCAGCCCCGCAGCCTCCAGGAGTCTGGGCTCAGCTTCTCCAGCTCGGCATCCCTGTCAGTTCAGGGAGCTGCACTACCGGCATCAGCACGTCAAGGGAGGGGAAGCCCTTCCTGAGGGACAGCCAGGCAGCAGGGTGGCCTGCCCACGCCGAGCTCCTGTCCCCCAGGCGTGGTGTGGCAGGGATGAGGAGCCGGCAGCGGATGTTTGCCGCGGTGATGCGCCTGCTCCTCAAGTGCCTGCGGCTGGGCCGGCGGCGGCGGTTCAAGCTGGTGCGGCAGGTGGAGCAGCTGTGGCACTATGGGCACCTCTGCCTGCGCTCCCTGCTCTACAACTCCTTTACCAACGGCGATGTGGTGCTTGACTCCCTCTTTGAGCCCGTCTACTGGCTGGTGGACCATGTCACCCGGTGGTTTGGCGTGGTGAGTCCCTCTCACTGGGCAGGGTACACGTGGTGCTGGGGCAAGTGTGCTTCTGGGGCAACACGCTCAGGGCTGCCTGTGCTCTGGACAGGAAGTGAGCTGGGACCTCAGTGTGTGGTTCAGATTGGTTTCCTCTGGCTCTGTCCTGCCTGTGCCTCTCCCCAGGCAGTGAGGAGCAAGCGCTGCCCACTTCAGTGACCCAGGCCCCTTTTCTGTAGGTGTTTGTGGCACTGGTGATTGGGCTGACGAGCTCTATTGTGGCCATCGTGTACATCTGCCTGCTGCCCCTCATCCTGCAGACCTACACACCTGCTTGGATATGCTGGCACCTTGCCTATGGACACTGGAACCTCATCATGATTGTCTTCCACTACTACATGGCCATCACCACCTCACCTGGGCACCCACCACAGGTGAGGCACCGAGCGGCAGCGCAACCTCTCCCAGCTGGACACTGGGGCCAGCTACAGATGGTCACTGGGAACAGCCTGGTGATGTTGCAGGAAGCCTCTGGACTGGGGAAGCTAGGCTGGGCAGTGCAGAGCGCGGGGGCAGCGGGGAGTCATGGGAGGGAGATGCAGGAGTGTGAGATGCAGATTTTAAGGTGCACAAATCTCTTCTGACCTTGGCACAGGCCAAGAACGACCTCACTGGCGTCTCCATCTGCAGGAAATGCATTGCCCCCAAGCCGGCTCGCACCCACCACTGCAGCATCTGCAACAGGTAGGGCACCCTCCCTCTGCCTGGGGCAGCCTCTGGAACCCTGCTCCTCACCCCCTGCCCCAGTGTGAGACAGGAGCCCTTCTCCTCTGCTCTGCCACCTCCTTGCCCTGTCGCTTGTAGCCTGCAGGGCTGAGGGGTGCCTGTCCCCTCCCAAACACACCACTTGCACTGGCTCTGACACTGGCACTGCTCTCCTTTCTCCCAGGTGTGTGCTGAAGATGGACCACCACTGCCGTATCCTTCTGCAGTACTAACCGGTGGCACACTCCTGGGGGGAGCCAGCCCTGCTTCCCCTTTCTCTCCCAGTCCCTCCTCTCAAGGAGACAGCCAGCATAGGGATGGGTGATGGGAGCAGGGCCCAGAAGAATTGCCCTGGTCCCTGGGTTGGGTTTGGACCCATGGTGTGTCACAGTTATGTACCTTTAACCCCAGAGGCAGCCTGGCTAAACAACTGTGTGGGACACTACAACCACCGCTACTTCTTCTCCTTCTGCTTGTTCATGACCATGGGCTGCATTTACTGCAGCATCAGCGGCTGGGAGATGTTCCGGGATGCCTACGCAGCCATTGAGGTGAGCGGCCAGGCCCCGGCCCTCTCCTGCTGTGCACCGAGGCTGCCTGGCTTCCCCAGGCTGAGCTTGCAGAGCAAGGCTGGGCCAGGCCTGGCCCCTATAGTGACTTTGCTTCCCCTCTTCGTCCTCCTGCGGGGCCCCCAGCTGCTCTGGTCCTGTGGGGGTGTGAGGGGAAGGGTCCCTGCCCCACTCCTCTGAGACACATAACTGGTGCCCTGTTTTCCATCCCCCTAGAGAATGAAACTGCTTGAGAAGGAGAGACTGCAGGTGGCCGCCAACCAGGTGGGACATCCCTGCCCCCCAGCTGCTCCAGGCAGTGTGGAGCAGAGCTGCCCTGCAGGCTGAGTCCTGCTTGGGGCTCTGCTCTCAAGGAGCACCCCACACCAGAACTAGCCCCCATGTTCATCTCACGTGCCAGAGAGCTGGGGCTGGCCAGGCAGCTCTGCTATGGACACTGCCTCCAGCAGCTTGGGGTCTGCCTTGCTGTGCACCCAGCTTCCAGGGGCTTGGGCTGGTGGCAGCTTCTTGGCATGTGCTGCTCAAGCTGCAGCACTGCATACACATCTCACCGTGACCATCAGCTACAGTGTCCTGACCAGTCCCATGGCTGCTCCCTGCCCCCCTTACCTCCAGCCCACTGCTCCTCACACCAGCTCTGGGTGTCTGTCTGTCTCGTAGCTGCCTCCCCCTCACCCTGGCTGTTGCATTAGTTCCAGCTGCAGTCCTTTCTTGTTGTCCAAGCTCTGCAGCAGTGAGGGGTGCAGCAATCCCTGTCTGGCTTCAAGCTGTAGTTTGGGTAATCCTCCCCATCTGGTCCTTTTTCAGACATACTACCAGACCCCACCACCCACCTTCTCCTTCCGCCAGCGAGCTTTCCACAAGAGCGTGGTCTACCTCTGGGTCCTGTGCAGGTGAGGGGGGCCAGGGGCTGGGGAAAACAGAGTGAAGCCTGTGACATTCCTCTCCCTCGACCTGCCTATAGGTGGGCTTGCTCGCTCTAGTGGAGACGTCGCTGCCCTGCCAGCCTTGGGCCACAGAGAAGGAGAGATTTTGTCTCTCTGTCAAAGGAGATTAGACAAGCTGACCCACTTAACATGGCTGTGGGTGTGGGGAGGCAGCCTCAGCCCCCACCAGCTGCAGCACCAGGGAAGGAAGGCCTGTGTTCCACCTGCTGTCCCTTGTCCTACCTAGCTCGGTTGCACTGGCCCTGGGTGCCCTCACGCTGTGGCACGCTGCCCTCATCACCCGTGGGGAAACGAGCATTGAACGGCACATCAACAGAAAGGAGAGGCAGAGGCTGCAGAAGAAAGGCAAGGTGAGCACAGCCCATGGCACGGGGGCTGGCTGGGACAGAGCCAGACGTGATGCACCTCTCCCTGTCCTGCAGGTCTTCAGGAACCCTTACAGTTACGGCAGCTGGGATAACTGGAAGGTGTTCCTGGGTGTGGATGTGCCAAGGTAAAATCCTGGGGAAGCCCTTTCCTGAGAAGGTGGTGGCTCAGCAGCTCTTGGGGTTGTGGGAACAACAGGGGCTGTTCTTGGGCTGCTGTGGGAGAGGATGACAGTGAACATTGATCCCACACTCTGCACTGCACTGGGCGTTTTAAGGCGTGGAAGACCTGGGCATCATCAGCCTTGTGCTTCATGAGCCCTGTCTGGTAACAAGGTGTGGCCTACCCAGCACACCTTTGCCAGGAGAATCCCAGCTGAGGAGCTCAGCCATCATGGCAGCTCAGGACATGGCTCCTCAGAGCTGAGAAGCGCTAAGACTTCACCTTTTGGCTGTGGCCTCCCTTTCCCCACAGGCACTGGCTCACCCGTGTCCTGCTGCCCTCTCCTCACCTGCCCCACGGGACAGGCCTGAGCTGGGACCTGCCTCCCTGTGTGATGGAGCAACATGCGCCACTCCTGGCAATCTGAGGCCCTGTGCTCTGGACGTCCCTTCCCACAGGCAGGGGAGCACGTGCGGACCTGCTCTACTGCTGCAGCTTCCTTTGGCCAAAGTGCCTGGCAGAAGGCTGCTGCTGGCACATAGTGCTGACCGGAGCCAGAGCCATGGAAACTCTATGGACACTGTTGGTGCCTGGATGCCTACTCTCTTGGCTCTCGGTGGCTGCAGGCAGCCCAGGGGCAAGGTGGCAGAGCTGCTGCTCCCTGCACCAGCTGAAGGTGCTACCCTCATTAGCACAGGTACGGGCCAGCATTGGCTCAGCTCAGCTCTCTGAAGGGCTGGGTGCAGAGGATGGCACCCCCATCCCCCAACTGCTCCCTGGGGAGTCTTTTTAAGACCATCCACTAAATACTGTTTTTTTTTAAGGGAGTCTGGTTTTTTTATCTTGTGGGGGATATAGACTTCTGGGGATGGGAGGAGAGGGACCACAATGTGAAAAGAGGAGGAAGGGCCTATAACCAGCATTTTAAGCTGCTCAACATACGGAAGAACTGAGGACCCAGCCTGAGCTGCATGGAGACCCTCAGAGCATTATCAAAACAGATATATTTATTCCTCTGGCACGTGGGTTGTCACACACCACACGTGGGCACAGACCTGTCCTCTCCACTCTGCATGTGGTGGGTCTGTCCATCACTGTCCCTGGCTGCAGCAGAGGGTGGGCAAGCCACAAGCAGCACTGCTCCTTCCCAGCTGTGGGTGCTGAGAAGGGACTGCAGTGAGGGATGCTGTCTGCTGGCCTGCACGCTCCAGCCCCGGCACTCGGGGCAGTCCTGGGCTCTGAGGATCCGGAGGGTCCGTGGCATCGGTTGGATGACTTGGTGGGTTAGCGAGGCGCTGGTGAGACCGTTGGTCAGCACAGGGAGGGGATGCAGGGCGCTCACCTGCCTGGGCTCCCGAGCAGGAACCTACAGGGACAGAGATGGTGCCATCAGCCACGTCCCCTACATGCTAGCACCCCCTCAGCAGCTACTTCCACACACTCACCATTCCCCACGTGCTGCCACTGCTTCCTTCCGCACCAGCCTCTTTTTGTCATCCAAAGGCTTGGCCAGTGCCCGGATAACTCGGCCCTTGTATGGGAGCAGCTGTAGGACAGAAGGGGCTCTTTGTGAGAGAACTGGATGCTGGCTGCCCCCCAGGAGGTTTGGGACCCCCTTGCCCCTCTACATACAGGCACAGGCAGCAGGGTGCTGCAGGAGCACTTACCACTGTTGTGGGCAGACTGGTGAGCGCATGGGCACAGCGCAGGGCGGCGATGCGGACAGCCTGGAACAGACAGGGATGAGGGCAGCACAAGGGGCAGGAGAGAGGCACAGCAGGGAGGAAGGAGGGGGTGCACGCACCATGGTGGGGCTGGAGGTGAGGTTAAGGAACTTGGTGACCAGTGTGTCGACATGCAGGCTCATGATCTGGGGAGCTTCGAGCAGCAGTGGGTGGAGGCAGCTCAGTGTGGAGAGCTGTACTACACGATCAGAGCAGGACAAGGCCTCAAGCAGGAGGGAAAGCAGCTGCAGAGAGAGGGAGAACACAGGAGTCATGAGTAACCCCAAACTATGCACTCTGCAATGTCACAGCATACCCTGCCTGCTACCTAGGCTGGCTCTTACCGTGGGCAGCTCTGTCACCAGCACAGGTTTGGGGAGGTGGTTGAGCACATGGGACAGACCCTTCAGGTAATTTGCCTTCACATCTGTGGAGAGCAGAGATGGTTACAAGCAACCAGCAGAGGGAGGGGATGCTGCCTCAGGTCCCCTGGTTAAAGGGCCAGGAGTGGTGAGGCTGGGCTGGGGGTGGCCACTCACCAGGGCCAGCCCCATGGAAGCCTTGCACCAGCTTGGGGACATTGTCAGTGAAGAAGCGCTGGCGGAACATGATGCGCACGTCAGCATGGCAACCCTTGTGCAGCACATCCGGGGACTCGGCCATGAGCAGGGAGAAGCCATCGGCTGCAGTGGGGCCCAGCTCTGTGTCACCCAGCAGGCCCAGCAGCTGTGAGGGAGAGAGCCCTGAGGCAGAGTGCCCTGCTGCTGGGGGTCCCTAGCCAGCCAGGGGGGAGCAAGGCAGGTTTCTCAGATGTCACCCAGCCCCACCACCACCTACCTTGTCTGTCAGGCAGGAGCTCAGGGGGTGGTAGCGCAGTACCAGGGCTTTGGTCACCTGTGCAGGCAGAACAGTTGGTACCAGGCTGGGTCCCCTGGCCCCTCTGTCCTACTCATCCAGGGCAGGCCTTACCCAGAGCAGCAAGGTGAGCGCCTGCGTTCGGTGGGGCCCCTCCGCAAGGCCGGGCTCCATCCTGTTCACTGCAAGCTGCAGGATTTCATCCAGCTGCTGCCCTAGGGACAGAAGGGACAAGCTCAGCCATTCCCCTTGCCAGCAGTGGGCAGGGGTCCCTGGCATCTGCCCCAGCCCCCTTACCTGCTGGGTGTTTGTTCACCAGTCCTGCAAAGCACTTGGCAGCTGTGGTGGCCGTGAAGGGACAGTTGCAGGAACAGCTCAATGCCAGCAGCTCCCGGAGCAGCCATTCCTGCTGAGGGATTGCCACCTGGAAGAGACACAGAACGTCTTATGGCCCAGGGCTGCAGCTGCTCCCTCTGTCTGTCCGTGGAGCTTGTTGTGCACAGAGGCTGGAGGGTGCTCGGGCAGGGCTCCTCTCCACCCTGCTCCCCACCAACGTACATCGCGGGGCAAGGAGCAGACGAAGGCCATGAGGAGGGCGACCAGGCGTCTCTGTGCCTCCAAGCACTCCCCATCCTGTGAGGGAAGAACAGTGCCCATGTCATCACAGTTCTTGCTGCCAGCCTGTGCCAACATCCTCATTCCCACCCATTCTGGTGCCCCAGCCCCAATAACCAAACATACGCCGAAAGGCTGGAAGGAGCAGGGAAAACTGTTTTGGGGTAGGAAGGAGACCTCTCCGTTCAGAAAGAGGGGCACCACATGAGACACACTCTGGGCAGCCAGCCTAGGAGAGAAAAGACATTGCGATGTGCTGCTCTGGAAGGGTCACCAGAGACCTCCCAGGAGGCACAGGGTCACCCTGTAGAGATCACAGCAGGGGGCAATGCAGCCTGCTCCCTCCCCACAATGGAGCACCCAGCTTCCTGCCCCAGCTTCACTCACTCAGGGCTCAGGTGCGTGGTGGCAGCACTGATGACTGGGATCATGGCAGCCAGCACCTCTTCCTCCAGCAGTGCCTTGCCTGGCAGTGTATGGGTGCTCTCTGCAGGTAATGGAAGGAATGGAACTTGCTGGGGCCTGCTGTTCAGAGGGAGGAGGCAGGCACAGCCCCCTGAATCCCCATCAGACTGGGGCAGGGCTCTGGGACAGTGGCAGGAAGCAGTGGAGCCCACTCTTGAGGGCCATGGGTGCCAGAAGGTATCAGCAGTGGCACTGACTGCAGGATCAGGAACCCCTGAGAGCCTGGGAGTTGCCTGCTCTTCCCTCTCCCCCTCCAGCCCTGCACTTACCTTGCATGGCTGCCTGCACAGCCATGGCCAGCAGGCACGGCACCACCGTCTGGTGGAAGTACCAGCAGCCCTCCACATCCTGCTGGCACTGCAGGGCCACGCGGTGCAGGCTCTGGCACACGGAGACCATGTCTTCTGTGTTCCTGGCCTCGGTCCCTGCAGGGCACAGTCATCATCACATCAAACAGCCTCAACATCCCTGATCTGCACCAGGATCCCGGGATAATGCAGCCCTTCTGACTCCCACTCCACCAGTGGGATTCACAGCCCAGGTGTGGGTTCCTTGCACCACTGCCATTCCAGCTCTCTTCCAGCCATCACCAGTAACAGAGGCAGCTCCTGCCCAGACACGCTCTGTGGAGGTGCCTGCAGCAGCTCCATTACCTTTCTGCACCTTCTGGAGATGCTGCAGCAGGACAGGCACAGTATCCCTCACGATGCTGGTGTGGGTGGACACAGCTGCCAGGGCCTGCAGGCAGCGCTGCTGCAAGGAGCGGTGGTTGTGGTAGCTCTCTTCCCGCTCTGAAGAGGAAACACACCTCAGAGGGGGACCTGGGGTCACCCCACCCAAGGGCAGCCAGGGCCTAGACCCTGCCAGGGTGGATGGGGTGAAGCAGCATGGCAGACCCAGCCCACGCCAGGCTCAAGGCACTGTGCCTGCTCTGCAGCTGGGCAGCTCCTTCGACAAGGGTGATCCTAGCTACCAGACCAGCCACAGCTTTCCCTGTGCCAGCACACAGTGCCTGCACTGGGAATCCCCCATGAACAGCCACCAACCTATACCATATGGCACAGCCCCACTGCCTGGCAGGAGCCCAATGGGGATGGGAAAGGCTTTACCCCAAAACCAGTCACCACGCCTTCCCCAGCCCTACCTGACTGCAGCTCCTCTTCAAGCCTGGGTACCATGCGTCCAGAGAAAACCTCTGGGTAGGTGGGGGCCAGGGACCCAGCTGCCTCCATCGCTGCTTCACTGCCAGAGGGAAAGAGAATGGAAAAGGTGGTGCAAGGACTGCAAATCCAGGGCTGCTTGTACACCAGCTCCAGAGACCTGGCCAGAAGGTGTCTCCAGAACCTCATTTCTCAGCAGTTTGCTTTTTTAGCTCTTCAGGTAGGCAGAGCAGAGTCTCCTGATTTGATAGGCTCAGACTTTCTCATTTGCAGCCCATGAATTGTCTGGTTTATCTCACAGAGTCTTCTAGTTCAAGGAGTTCCTGTGCCTTCCCTCAGACTACAACCTCTCTCTGCAGCAAAGCCAGGCTTTGTTCTTCCTCCCAGAGCATGTGTGACTGCAGTGATGCCAGCCCACTCCTCACCTGCTCTGGGAATCCTCCTCATGCAGAGCGAGACGGATGAGGTGATCCACAACCAGCTCCAGACCAGAGGAAGACAGGAAGCCTGGAACAAGAGCCATAGAGGAATCCTACCCTTGGCCAAAGGCAAAGATGCTGGTGTGCTGGACAGGATCCTTCCCACTCATCCAGGGGGCAGCAATGCAGCAGCACACCAAATGCCAGAGATACAAGGTGCCCAGCACAAACAGGCAAGAAAGAGAGCAAATGTCCCTGGAGCTCATGGCTTGGGTACAAAATGCTGCCACTACTCCTGTGCACCTACAGGCAGCAGGCAAGGATGTTCCAGCAGCCACTGTGTCTCTCAGAAGAGAGTGACACCTCCCTCTGTCTCCTCAAGGAAAACAAGGCACCAACCTTGCAGGGAGCCCAGGACAGTCAGTGCCTTGATCCCAACCAGCTGCAGCTGTACACTGGGATCCGTCAGCGCCGAGAACACCACAGAGCAAACTGGGTCTTGGAGCGACAGCAGAGTGCTCTCATCTGGAGAGAGGGGCATAGAGTCACTGCCTGTCACCACACAGCCACCATCTTGCACTGTGTGGTGATAGCACCTCCACAGCACTTGACAGACCCTTTCTGGGGTGCTGCATTTGACACCCAATCATGCAGGGTCCCTGGGACATGGCAGGGGCTTGCACATGCAGCCACACTGGCCAGTGAGCTTTCCTTGTCTGTCAGCATACAGGAAAGTCAGGTCAGAGCCAGCAGCCCTTGGGACACAGGTGCCTCCAGAGGGACCAGCCACCCTCACCTTCTTCCACATGTCCCCACTTCTGCTGCAACTCCAGGAAGCCTAGCAGCATTTCCAGGATTGTCCTCCTCTGGCTGCTCTGCAGGGACACAAAGGTGTAACCCAGATCACTGTCACTGCTGGGACAGAGCTGCATCTCAGCCCAGCGCTGCGAGGCCACAGGGTGCCCATGGGGTCTCTAACCACACCAGGGAAGGACATCCCCTTAGACACCATGCTCCCCCAGGCCCTGTGCAGCCAGCGGGTGGCCCTCACCTGCGTGTGCTTGGTGTACTGCTCCAGCAGCAGGGGCAGGACACTGCGGGTGATGCGGTGGTAGGTGCGGAGGGAGGCACCTGCTGCTGCCTGCAAGAGTTTGGCACTGGGCCACACCAGCTTCATGTCGGGCTCGCACAGATGGTGCCTGCAATCTGAGATAGGCTGGGCGTCAGCTGCACCGGCGCAGAGCTCCTCTGCCTCGCGTGCGGGGACACAGCTGATAGCTGGGCTGGGAGCAGCTCTGAGCTGCAGCACAGTCTCCCCTACTGAGCAGCTTCCCATAGCCCCAAGTGCACAAAGAGTGCAGTTCCAGCAGAGAGGGAAGCAGCTCAATCCCCTTGTCCTCCCTTCCGGCAGCCAATTACCTTGGAAAAGCCAAAAGTGGCTGTGAGGACTAGAAAGAGAAGAGGCTTGAAAGAGAAGAGGAGTGCAAATCTCTACCTAAGAGGATGCTTTCAGGCCTGGCTGCTCGGCAGGGTCTCTGTTAGTTACCTTGCAGGATGCTGCTGAGGAAGGAATCCAGCAGATCCTCAGAATCAGAGCTGAGCACAGAGCGGGAGAGGCAGGCAGAGAGAGCATGCAGTGCAGCCAGGCATTCCGCCTCAATCTTCTCGCTCGCTGTCTGGAACACCTGGAGGAAGGGCCACAGGATGAGCTGCACTCCGTGTCAACAACAACCGCAGGCGTCAGGCTCCCAATGCAGGCTGAAGGGCTCAGGCTCCTGCCTCATTTCCCACGTGATTTGAACATGCAGCATAGCATGTTCAAGCCACAGGGACATGCTGATAGGGCTGGCCTGTCCCCTCCACTTTTCAGCTGGGACAGTGCAAGGTCACAGGTGTGGGCTGCTGGGAGATATGGGGCCCACCTGGTCTGATTGAGAACTGCTGCTCAGCAGAAGCCCAGCCATGGTGGAGCTCTGCAGTACTCACCTCTCTGCGCAGGGACGACCAGAGGCTGGGGAGGAATTCCTGCAGCTCCTTCTGCCCGTAGATGGCACAGCAGGCAGTCTGCAAGAGGGAGCCAGTGAAAGCATCACAAAGAAGCCAGTACCAGGTGGACACAGTGCTGGGACACTGCCCATCCTGGCAGGCTCATGCTGAGCTGCACAAATCACTCAAGAAAAACAGGAAAGAGCGATGCAGGCCAAACCAGGACTCTGGAAATTGTGGCTCTGCAAGGGAAAGTCTCTGGCTGGCAGGGAGAAGGGCTCAGAAGTGGCTGGCAGCTGCTACTGCCACAGATCAACAGTGGGCTGAAGGGAGTAGGGGATCCCTCCTTACCAGAGTCTGCAGCGAGTCAAGCTTGGCACTTTGCAGTTCTGAGTCCAACTTCTCAATAAGCAGAGGGAGAAGGAACTGCAGAGAGAAGCACTTCAATTCAGCTCACCCTTTGCACCACCTTGTCCATGGCCCTGCAAGGCTGCAAGTTCAGCCTCTGCCAGGACAGCAGAGGTGCAGGGGTACCTGCAATAGGCAGCCCCTTCCCAGGATGTCAGTCAGCACTCTCCCCATGAACAGCCCCAGAAGGAGACAGGGCTGCCCAAGTGCAAGCTCCTGGTCCCAGTTGTTCCTGTCCCACAGAGTCACAGCAGGAGCTGCAGCACTATGAAAGGCAGCCTGTGCTCAGGGAACAGTGAGGTGCTCAAGAATCCCTAAGGAGCTTCGTACCTCAGCGAATTGGGGCGTGGAGGCCAGTACAGCCCGGAGGCTCAGGATCAGGTCTTCCCTCTGGATGCCATGAGGATCATTGGGGGGCTGGAAAGGAAGCAGAGAGCAGGTCACCCACCAGTCAGGAAACATCCCAACCCAGCCATCAGCCGAGGCTGCATCACCTCATCTTCAGCAAGGCAGCAGCAAGTGCCACTGGAGCTAGCTTGGCACCAGCCTGTCAGCCTGGGTACCACAGCTCACAGCTCAACACTGCCCAGCCAAGACTCTTGGCCACCCTCTCATCCCATTCCCTTGAGGGGACACAACCCCCTAAGAAAACACCAGAAGGAACAGGCTGTGGCACACAGCAGACTCACTCACTGGAGTAAAATCAACAGGGAAGTAGCAGGATGTAACTTCAAACAGCTCTTCCACAAAGGGACCTGCAGACAGAGGAGAGGGAGTGAGCGAAGATACTGGGCAAAAAAGGCACAGCAGCTATGTTTAGCACCCATGACAGGCCAGCTCTGCAGCTTTTAAAGTGTGTTAGGGACCAGCCCAGGCCTGATCAGACCCAACAACCATCCCTCCAACAGCTCAAAGAAAAGGGACATGTCTCCCAGTCAGCTCTGCATGGCAGGTTTAGGCTCACCCAGAGAATAGTCCTTGGCAATGAGATCACGCACGATCTGGAAGGCCACCAGCAGATTGCGGGGATCCTTCTCCCCATCCATGACCTGGATGAAGCCAAAGGTGAAGTCGGCACCCAGGCCCTTCAGCTCTGCAGAAAGAAGGAGCATGAGCAGGTGCAGGACATCAGCCCTCACCAATACGGAATTAAATCAGCCAAGTTGGCCCAGCCCCACAGTCCTTTTCCAGCTCTCCCAGGCAGAGCCACAGAGCCCTTGGAGAAGGTAAAAGCAAGTAATTTTCCCAGCCTCAACAATCCCAGAGCAGCTCTGGCATCTGCCCCCTCACCTTCCTCCCTGGTGCTCATGAAGTTGGTGATGATGCTGTAGACTGTGTGGCGGTCCAGCTGCATCAAGGACTGAAGGGAGGAGCAGACCAATCAGAACCATCCTCTACACATGGCAGCACAGCTACCCACTACCCCATGGGCACCACATGCCCTTGAGAGAGAGCAGGACCCCCAGCAGCTCAGCTGCTGCTTCCTGGCACAGAGATCCCATTTATCACATGCAAAGTGTGCACATGCCTATGCAATGGCACATGAACATGACTGTGTCCCATCACTGCATGAATGCACCATCAGTCACACCAGGGCCACGCGTGTTGCCCAAGGCACTGCCAGCAAAAACAATCTTAAATTGGAAGAGAATTGGACTGGGGGCACTTAAACACAGCCTGGAGAATGGAGCAAAAGGAAATAATTCCCCTAGGGCTGAGAAAAGAGAGGACAATGGCCAAACAGGATCCTTGGCTTCTGTCTCTCACAGTCTCTCTTGCAGTGAGCCAAGCCATCTCTAAGCCCTGCAGAGGCACTGCACTGTGTTGAATGTGGCCAGTCCTCAGGGCAGGCAGGCCATCCCCAGACACACAAGGAGCAGAGATCAAGAACAGGAGGATAGGAAATCACATTGCTCACCTGCACATGTACCTCCTGGAAGATGGCTTTGAGCACAGACACTGCTAGTCCTGGGGACAGCACCTCGCACATGCTCTGAGGACAGGAAGAGAAAAGCAAGA
Organism: Corvus cornix cornix; assembly: GCF_000738735.6. Lineage (NCBI taxonomy): Eukaryota > Metazoa > Chordata > Aves > Passeriformes > Corvidae > Corvus > Corvus cornix. The sequence continues at coordinate 14,036,294 of NC_046336.1, forward strand.
ATAGAATACCATGATGGCAGCCACGTAACAGAGCTCCTGCCTCTGTACAGCAGCTGCCTGCAGGATCCTCTTCCACAACAGGGAGAGCTCACCACCCCCTCCCCAGACAAAACAGGACAAGATGCCCATCATCACCACTGCTCCCCAGGGTGGCCAGGGAATCCTTGCCCCAATACCAACACAGGCAGGAAATCAAGGCAGTCTCCTCTCCTGGCTCCTCCACAGGGGGCACAGCAGGAGAACAGAGGAGACAGGGCAATGCTGCCAGATGGGCTGACAGCCCAACCAGGCCCTGCTTGACACACTGCTCCAACCCACACCCAGGTGCTGGACCTCCCTGATGCTGCTCTGGAGTGCATCCCAGCACTGTGGGCTGGGGGTGCGAGCTCACCAGCGCTCGCAGTCCCTGGAGCACCGAGGGGATCACCAGGTGATGATCTTGCAGCCGGCTCTCATAGAACAGGACCAGATGCAGCACTGTCAGAAACAGACACCAATGTGTGTTAGCCCTAGGAAACGCAGCTGCTGGGTGCTGGCCCCAGCTCAACCACAAACTGATGGATTAAGAGCGAGCACATCTTGCACTGGTGAATGGGACAAACTGCCACTGGTGGGTGCACCCACCTGGCTCCAACACCTTTGCCCTCTCCTCATGAGCAGCCCACACCTGACTGCGGCAGAGCAGCACCCACCTCTGGCTGCTGCAGAGGTGCCGGAGCTACCCAAGAGGCATTTGCTGTGACCTGTCCAGACATGTGGCTGCAGACACCAGCAGCAGAGTGGCAGTCAGCTCATCGGAGCCTGGAGGATGTCATGGGGTGGGGCACAGGGCTGGGGCAGGAGCTCTGGCTTCCTCGAACTTGGCTCCGCAACACATTCCTGGCCCCTGAGTCACGGCCATGGGCGCCTGCACACCCCAGCCCTGGGGAGTGGTAGCAGGAAGCAGACTGGAAGAGCCGGCTAGCAGCATCCTGTGCCCACAGCTGCTGCAGAAACTCAGCCCCCCAGGAGGCAGCCTGACGCAGCGCTTGAAAAATGAACTGCGTGAGCAGGGACACGAGGCTCTAACCCAGCTCAATCCCCTTGCTCAGCTGCCCTGAGTCTTCTTTCTCTGCCAAGCATCCCTACTGAACCTCCCCACTTCTGGCTGCCCCTTCAGAGCACCCCAATTCCCACCAGTCATCACACCTGACTCCAGCTGCTCCAGTAGATAAGGTTCTATGCACAGCTGCTCTCAGCCCTGCCTGACTTCAGTCAAAGACAGCCAAATGCCAAGGGCTAAGCATCTTCTGCTTCCATCCTCCCCTTCCTCCACCTCACTTACTAGCTGGGCCCCCTGTCTAGCCAGGCTGCTGGCTTAAGTTCAGCTTCCCATCTGCAAGGCCCCCAAGCCCAAGCCAAAGTTTGTCAGCACTTACTGGCTTTCCCTGCTGCCAGCCAGTTGCTACGGGGCATTTAACGGAGCCAGAACTTCTCCTTGCCTCTTATGAACAAGGTATCTTCCTCTCCCCACTCCAGTCCCACACTCCATTCTCATCCTTACACTGATCTCCCCTCCTCCCCAGGCCTCAGGGTTCCTCCTGAGTTAACCTGGTCAGGTTGCAAGGCTGCAGTGTGATTTGATGTGTGAAGGACAGTCTTCCTGCTCTGAATCATCACCCAAGGATTCTGACATACAGATGTATCCCAAAATGTCCCGCGTGGCGCTGAGCACAACTGGGTGTGCAACACTCGCTGTCAGGGGCCCCAGGTGTCCAGGCATTTGGTGTGTTCAGACAGTGACCTGAATTGTGTGGTGAGGCTGGCAAAAAGGCTGCAGTGCAAAGCCTCATGCCCTCTTTGGACTTTGACTCTTAGAGACATGTACAAAGTTGTCACAGTGTTAAATCAATCCCTTTGCCAGTTGCAGGAGAGAGGCTTTAATGGCACAGGCTTTGTCCCCAGCCAGCCACTCAAGGGCCAGAACATCCCTTACCTTCCTTCTCCTGGAGCAGGGAGTAACACTGGAGCAGGACTTGTGACAACAGCTGGATGCCTCGCCCTCGCATCCGAGGATCTGTGTTCTCCAGGCAAAACCTAGGCCAAGGGAGGAGAAAGCCCAGGAAGCCTGTTGTGAGCAGGGACATCCAAGCAGGAAGTACATCCTGAGCAGGCACATTACAAAAACAAAGAGGTGCCACTCTGTGGACCCAATCCTGCCTGACTTGCTGGCAGGGTGGGAACAGACTCCTCTCCCCCCGTCCGTGCTGCATGTGTGCACTCAGCCCCAGAACCATGCAGAAAGAAATCCAAGTTCTCAAGTCGGATAAAAGAAATTGCTCTTGCACCATGCTCTCAAGATCACAAGGGTCAAAAGGGTAAAGCCTCTTATAGTTAGGCAAACCCAGACCCCAGCTAGGGAGAAATGAGCCCAGGCCATGACAGTTTGGAGACAGAAGCAGAAGCTGAGTGCCAGCCAACTTGTGACATGGTGTTGTGCAGCTGTGTGCTCAGGCAGCTCCTGCTGGGGACAGCCCCAACTGAAAAGTGCCCTGCAGCTTGCTGCCTGCCACATCTCTCCTCTGTCCTGGGAGAGCATCAAGAGCTGCCCCGGCCTTGCTCTTTCCCAAAGAGCTCCCACGTTCAAGGAGGGCAAAGCACTGCTCAAGCCCCATGCTGTGAGCAGACAACATCCTGCACGCTGCGATGTGTCTACCAGTGCTGAAGCTCATCCTGGATGAGCACACTTTTCCTTCTAACTGTGCCTCCTTGTGGGAATGTCCCCTGCAAGGCCCTTACCCGATGTATAACTTGCACAAGGCTTTTCTTACCCCAGGGCTTCCACAAGCTGCAGCACTGTCCACCTTCCATCTTTCACCCCTGGAGAAAGGAGGCAAAGAGAGTGAACCAGAGATCATGCAGGCATGGTAGTGGAGATGGATGCTGGGAGGCATCCCAGCACTGCAGTGGGAAAGGCTGGTCAGTGCCAACTCCTCACTAAGCACCAAAGGAGCCATGTACACTTAATTGGTGGAGCTGCCTCCAGCCCTGCCTGCGAACACCTCTGAGACTGAGAGCAGAGAGCAGACAGCCAGGGGAGAACTTGCTCGCACTTTGCCTCACCCTCTCCCTGAAGCCTGGCTGTATGTGTGGCTCCTGAGAGAAGCCTTGCTGTGCTCTACTTGACTGAGATACTAAAACCCCCTTCTCTAATGTGAGCATGCTGTGAGGAGATGCAGGGCAGCTCTCCAGGTGCTTCCTGAGGGACAACTGGCTGAACAAGCAGCCCGGACACTAGTGATCACTCAGCTTCCCACCTTGGCTCCATCACCTCCACACTGTGCTGAGCAAGACCGGCACAAACTTCCTCCAAGATGAAGGGCAGGGAGAAAGGCAGCTTTGTGGTCAGAGAAAGATAAAGTTCTGGGATTCTTGGAGTCTATTTCCAACTCTGACTCAGATACCTCACCAGGTTGCCTCATTCACCTCCTGCCTCCATATTCTTGCAGCTCAGCTGGGGGAAGAGTCACTCCTCAGGAGGCTTTGGTAAGGACCTGCTTGTTGCACCTTACAAGAACCTTGGCAGAAGGGCAGGTTCTTCATTCCTGCCACCCATTCCCAATGTGACAGCTTCCCAGAAGGAAAGCTCTGTGTATGCCCTCTGATCAGATATGGGGTGGCAGGCAAGGGACTGCCTTACCTTCAGACCCCTAACCTGCAGCCCAGGTGTCAAGTGACATTACTGAGAAACAAGCAAGACCCCTCACTCTCTACCTGGACAAAACAGCATTCCTCCACAAAAAAAAAACCCAAATCACCTTGCAGTCACTGAGACTCACTGTCTTTGCCCAGGAGCACTTCTGGGCACTCTGGAGGGACCTGCTCACCTCTCTGCCCTGCTGAACTTACACGACTGACAGGGCATTCACCCTCTCAGAAGTCCATAGGTTTCATTATGGGCTTTCCCAAGCCTTGTTCCAGCTTGTGTCTCCTGCTGTTGCAAGCATTTACTGTCTCTCCCTAAGCAGTTGATTCCAGTATTAAGATACACTGTTCATCATAGAGCTGTCTCTAGGGATGGGATGACAGTGTTTTCTGGCAGAGTGTTCTGACAGCAGGCAGTCCCGACTCCAGAGACAGAGCTTTCAATCCTGCCTGGCGCAGCAGGGAGAGGGAGCCTGAAATGAGGAACAGAACAGATAAGGGGAGTTGCACGGAAGAAGAGCCCAGCAGGTCTCGGAATTGACAGGCACAGACTGAACAGGGGGTGCCCTCAGAGACAGCCATAATGTGCTGGCAAAATTTCTTGCAGAATAACAACAGTGAAACAGCAAGCAGATGTTATGCACCAGCCAAAGCAGAATGGGCTGCAGGGAGAGCTCGGATGGCCCCTCCACATCCAGCATCCCAATATCTCACTCTGCAAGCTCATGAAGAGCCCTTGTGCCTCTGCATCATAACAGAAAAGGTCTGAGATAAACGCCATCTCTGTGGCCAAGTGCTCTGCTTCTCTGTGTCTGCAGAAAGCGAAAGCAGCTCTACACAATGACTACTCAACAGGAAAGAGCTGCAGTGTGATGGCCAAACCACAGCCAGGTACTGATAGTCCCCGTGGTCAGCGGCAGCGAGGTCAGCAGCTTCTTTGCTCAGCTCAGCAAGGGAGCTCCCTCTGTTCTCAGGGACCCAGGTGTGACCAGCTTTGCCTCACATGGTGTGGCCACTGGCCACTCCTCCCCGGCACAGCCTGTGAGCGTGGTGTGCTCGTGGGCAGCGCCGCACAGGCCGTGGTGTGAGCACCAGCACAGCTAATTGGACCTGCCTCATGAGCACGGCAGGCACAGCGGTGAGCCCCTGAAACTGCTGCCTCCACATCTGGCAGCAGCACATGTGCCCCAAGGTTAATTAGGCACCTTGAATCTCTTTTACCAGGAGGGGCTGCTCTCCTGTTCTGGGATTCCTGTAGTTCCCAGAGACTAAACAGAAGCAAGCCATTCACCCTGTGCTGGATTGCTACTCTGAACCAACATGCTCCCTTTCCTGACAGGTCTGTCTCCCTTTCACAAAGAGTCCTTCTAGGTATTAGTCACTTCTGGAGGCCTTCCATTCTTGTCTCCCCCACACCTTCAAAATGTGAGCACAACATTCACAGGGAATGTGTAATGGATTCTGTAACAGCAGTATCCTTCTTTCCCCATTTTTTAAGAAAGATGAATTCAGCCTCCTCCTGCCACCCACTGACCCACGCAGCCCAAGCTGCCTGTGACAGCACCAAGGCCTTTCTGCCACTTGCCAAGTTATGCTCATTTTAGTCCTCAGCAACAAATGGGGGAAGCTCAGTGTATTTCTTACAGCAATTGCACAATGGCCGTGAGCTTAGAAAAAACCTCCCCTTTTACTCAAGGATACATAATGCAATTTAATCCTTTCTGATGTGTGGCTTCGTATGAGGTCAGAGGGGCCCAAGGACATTTGCCAGCCCCCCTGTTTTTGAAGGTGGGTTTGTCACAAGAGCCACACGGCTGAAAAGAGCTGGGGGGAGAAAATGGGGGGCAATTCCCTTTGTATGTCTTCCAAGAGACAAAGCTTTCTCCAGGTGCTTCTGTAACATGACATCAGGTGACAACAGCAGTTGTAAGGTTATCCTTCCCCACATCTATCCCAAATATGTCAGAGACTGTGCAACCCTTCTGCAACATCTTGAATGTCACATAGTTTAGTGAATTCCCCCAAATTTCCTTGGCATTTTCTTCACTCTGTGTTACATGGGCCACTGGGTTACCTTCATGTTTTGCCAGCTCATCTCATCACCAAGACACTACAGAGCAGTTCACAATCCATCAGGCCTTGGGAAAGGTCTATAAGCTACCCCCCTCTGTGTAATGTAACATATAAAGATAGCCATTTTCTGCTCTCTCAGCTCCTTCCTGAAACATGCTGAAGCCACTGCCTAGAAACACAAAAGTATCACTTTATCCTTAGAAAGCCACATTCCTGAAGCTGTAACTTCCCTAATATGACAGTCACTCAACTGTTCCAAGCAGAAGGATAAATTATCCAAGGAAACCAAATGCCTCAAGCTCTGTTAGGAAAGGGGGAGAAACCACAGTGAGGGCAGTCTGCACCAGTCACCTCCCACAGTACCTCAGCAGGGCCATGAGCTCTCCTCCCACTGTCGATTTCTCTGCCACCCACATCTGCCTCGCTCCTGTAGCCCCTCACCCTCGCTGCTATCCCACTCCTACCGCACATCTCCTTGTCAGCTCCGAGCTGCAGGCTCTACCCTACCCGTTCCCCCGTGCCGTGCCCCGCACGGCAGCCTCACAACCCACGGACACGCTCCGTCCCACGCCTCCACACCCTGCCCTACCCAGCCCCGCAGCCCCACACGCTTCCTCCCAAACCCCTCCCCACACCGCCGCCACCCGCCCGCCACACCCCGACCGTGCCCACGCCCGCCCCAGGCCCAGCCCGGCCCCCCGCCGTGCCCACGCCCAGTCCCGCTCCGCCCCCGCGCGGTACCTGCCGCCACCTCCGCGCCGCGGCCGTCCTGCTGCCCGGACACGAAGTCCAGGACGGAGGCGGCGAGAGCCTCCACCCCGGCCCCGGGCCCGGCCCCGGCCGCCGCCATGACACTCGCGCGCAGGGCCGCGGCCCGGCCCCCACCCCGCCGTGCGCGTGCGCGGGGGCGGTGCTGGCGGTCACGTGCGCCCGGGGGGCGGGGCGGGGCGGCCCCGCGCGCAGGCCGGGCCCCGCGCGCACGGGCGGGCGCAGCGCGGAGCCGGCGCGGCCCCGATGCCGAGCGCCGCCGGTCGGCCCCGCCATGGGCGGCTGCGTGGGGCGGCAGCGCCGGGAGCGGCCCGCCGCCGGCGGCAACGCCCGCAAGCGAGCAGGTGAGCGGGGGTCGTCCTGGCTGGGGCACCCACGCGATCGCGGTCACCGGGGCGGGGAGGGGGGTCCCGTGTCCCCCTGGGGGTGGCGCGGGAGGAACGTGGGCACCGGAGGAGCGCAGTCCGCCACGGGAGGACTTCCCCCCTCGCACAACCCCAGGAGTCACACTGCGCTCTCGGGGTTCCCGGACCCCGGGGGTCCCGGTTCGGTGCGCGGCCTCGGGAGCGGGCGGGCACCGCGGCTCCCGTCCCGGCGTCCCGGAGGCTTTGCGGGATAAGGGCTGGGGTGCGCAGCGCGTCCAGCTGAGCCCTGCCAGTTCCCGGCTCCTCCCGGGAAGGTGGTGTCCTGGGGGGACTGCAGGGTGGCGGGTGCTCCCGGTCTGCGCTCGGAAGCGTCCCCCGGCACGGCGCGTCCTGCGAACGGCAGGGTCCTGCCTGCTCGGGATCGGTGCTGCCCCGTACACCGGGCTGCTGCCGGCGGGCGCGACCCCGTCCCCGCTGCCCCGGGGCTTCGGGAGGTGCGGGTCGGCTGCCGGTCCGGGGGAGCAGCGGCGGCCCAGGGGGGCTGGTGCAGCCCCGCGGTCCCCCGGAGTTACCGGTAGCCGAATACTCGGGTGCCATGAGGCGCTTCCCCGTGATGCCATCCCGGAGGGTCCCGGGGGCCGTGGGGATGGGTACGGTGGAATTTCGGCGGAGAAGCCGTGGGCTGGTAGGATGAATCACGCCTTTCCCTTGCCGCCTCCCGACCGGTGCCGTCGCAGCCGGTAATTACCGTGTTTATGCCAGAGCGGTAGTGGGCGGTGGGAGAGGAGGGGCAGGAAGCGTGTGCCCGGGACGGGACGCCCTGGTCCTCGCCCGCAGCTGGGATGAAGGAGGGAAGGGCGTTCTCCGTGGGAAGGTGCCCGCTGCTCCGGCAGCACGTGCAGGGTGCCGTGGCAGCCGGGCTGGGCTGTGCCCGTGCCGTGGGCAGCCGCCTCCACCGCGCGGGGCTGCAGGTGTGCCAGCCTGCCCCGGGGATGCCCTGCTGGTATGGTAAGCCACCCGGCACACTTTGCCCCCCAGGAGTGCCTTCTTGCGGGCATCAGTGAGGCCTCGGGTCCCTGGCTGACTGTTCCCTCAGCTTGGCGGGATGTGAGGCCGCTGCTTCGTAGCTCAGGCTGCTGTGAGAGGGGGTGGGGTCAGATCCCAACATCTGGATCTGTGTGATCCCCTCCTGTGCCAGGCAGCAGCTGGCTGCAGAGCCTGTGTCTCCATCCCCACTTGCTCTCCTGTGATGGGTCATGGTCCCTTCCTCGTATACTGCCAGCAGTTGCTGTTGCTGCTTTCTTTCAGTGTGTCCCTTCCCGGGAGAGCAGGGCTGTCCCTTGTGCCAGGTGCCCTGGCTGGTTCCTGCCTTTGCTTGCATGGTGCCACCAGCCCATGGGAACTGCTCAGCAGGTGGTGGAGGATGAAGCAAGGCTACAGCTGCCCTCACCAGCAGTATGGGGACGCTGCCCTGGGCCAGCAGATCCTAGTACATGAGGACCTGCTGTCAGCAGGGAGGGGGGCTCTTCCTGCCCACCTCTGCTGTCACAGGGGCCCTGCAAAGCAGCCTGGCCAGCTCCTGCCCTGGCTGGGGCCTGTTGTGACCCCCTGTAGAGGGGTCCTGCCAGGGCTCCCAGCAGCAGGTGACAGCATTGTCTCTGGGGTGGCCAGCTTACCGCAGCAGGAGCTGGGGATGCCCATGGCATGCAGCATCCCAGCCCTGCCTGGCTCGGGAGCGGACCAGCCAGCACTGCTGGAAGCAGTGGTGTGTGCCATCTGGCTGATGTCTTCTTCAGGGCCTCCAGGACCTGTCAGCTGGGGCTGCCTGAGGCTCCTGCAGACAGGGAGCAAGCCCCAGGGCAGGGAAGCCTTCAGGTCACATCCTCGTGCCTGGGGGTCCCTCACCAGGCCACCCCGGGGGGCTGAGCCACGGGCAGGGTGCTGCAGGTACAGGGCAGGAGGCAGGCAGGCTGCCAGCCAGATCCTGTTGGCTCGAGTCCGGGCACAGCGAGCGGATGGACCTGTCTGGTGGTGCTGCCGTGGAGAGTTGCACAAAGGGCCAGGAATAGAGCAGCAGGAGGTGATTAGAAGGTGCTGGCCCGGCTGGGCGGTAGCAATAAATAGACGAGGCTTAAGCCCCTGCCTACCTGGGCAAGGCTGCTGGGCACGCCTGTACACACGAGGCAGCCACAGCCTGCCCCTGCTCTCTGCAACAGCTGACCCCCACAGCTCTGATCCTGCTGCCTCCCCGGGCCAGCCTCTTCCCTTTGTTGCAAGCAGAGCTGGGGGAATGGCGCTGGCTGGGAGTGCTGGCCAGGAGTCCTGTGATGACACGTTGCCCCAGCCCACTGGCCACAGCAAGGTAGGGACATGGTCCCAGATATGTCCTTCAGGCTGGCTCTGGACACTTCTCCACTGCCCTCGTGGGGCAGGTGTTGCCTCTGACCTTGCTGTGTCCTGTGGTGCTGCAAATCCCTCTGGCCCAGCACCGTGACTGCTGAATCGGCAGCACTGGCTGCAGCCGGCTGCCCTTGCTCCTCCAGGGATGTGGGCAGGATGCTGCCTCCCAGGGATGCTCAGCGCCCAGCCCTGAGGTAGCTGAGCACCTGTGCCCCTTGGGGATCCTTGAGGTGGGTGCTTGCTGGGAAGCAGATGCTATGCTGGCTCCAGTGGTCTTGGGTAGGGTGAGGCAGGGCTGGTACAATCAGAAAGGTCGTGTAGTGCCTTGTGTCACCACACACTTGCTCAGAAACAGCTGTCTGGGGAACTTGGCTCAGCCCACAGCTGGCAGTGGTGGCTGTCTCCAGTGGCTGGGGTGTGTGGCATCACCTTGCCTGACAGGTCACTGTGTGGGCACGGGCATCTTCCTGCCCAGCTGGAGCCTCACTTTACCCTCGTCCTGTCCCCACAGGAAGGGGGCCGTCTGGCCAGCTCAGGGAGAGGGGTGACAGGAAGGAGCTGTTATTCATTGTCCTCAGCTCAGCTGGGAGTGACAGGTCCTTCCTGCCCCACGTGTCCAGCCTGGCCGTGGGGCCGATGGGACAGGGCTGTTCCCACAGGGCCAAAGCCCAGTGTAGTGAGGGCATGGTGGTGTGGGACTGGCACTGGCATGGCTCAGATCCCTGTGCAATGCTGGCTGCTGAAGGGCTGCGGGGACATGTCTGGGGGCTGTTTTGTGGAGAGCCAGCTCAGTTCAGCCCGTTGCTGGGACAGCTGCAGTCTGGCAGTAGTGCCCTCTGTCCCCCTGATGCCCAGGACGCTGTGTGCCTGCTGTCTTGCCTGCAGCTGGTCCCTGTCATCCTGGGGTGGGCAGAGGGGACGGTGAAGTCCTGACCCCCCCTTTGCTGCAGCTCAGCCTTTGTAATCCCCTTCTTGTTCCAACTCACCAGCTTATTTCCTGGCTAATTCCCCAAGCTATAAATACTGCTCTGCCTCAAAGGGCCCCGAGGCCCTGTGGCCGCCCCACAGGGCAGCGACTGATCCCCCTAACATGGAAGCAAGAGCCCTTGGCCCCTCTGAGGGCAAAGGGTGTCACTTGGGGGAGCAACTGCTGTGGGGCCAGTGGGATCTTGGGCAGGGCTAGCTTTAGCCCAGTTCCCCCTTGCTGCATTGGGGACTGTTCTTCACTGGGCAGGGTGATCCCTCAGACCCTCGCTGAAGTGCAGGAAGTCCCCAGGAAGAACCTGTGGGTGTGGGCAGGTGGGGGACTCAGGGCCCAAGGGGGAACCCTGTCCTTTGGCTGAATATCTCCCCCTCCTCAGGCCGCAATGAGCCCCTGAAGAAGGAGTGTCCCAAGTGGAAGAGCGACTACCCCATGACAGACGGGCAGCTGCGCAGCAAGCGGGACGAGTTTTGGGACACGGCACCCGCCTTTGAAGGCCGCAAGGAGATCTGGGATGCCCTGAAGGCAGCTGCCTATGCTGTAGAAGCCAATGACCACAGCCTGGCCCAGGCCATCCTCGATGGAGCCAGCATCACCCTGCCCCATGGTGAGGGTCAGCACTGGGGGTTTGGGTGGGGTGTGTGCTGAGTGCCCCATATCTGGGCACACAGGAGTCCTAGGCTGGAGTAGAAAGGGGCTCCCACCTGCTATCCAGAGCTCAGCCCAGCCAAGGGGAGCAAGGCAGGCTGTGCCACACTGCTTAGGGTGGCTCTGTCCACATTTGGGTGGTCCATGGGGATGCCCACTCTTAGCATCTCATCCTGCTGTCCCCAGGGTCCCTGACGGAGTGCTATGATGAGCTGGGCAACCGGTACCAGCTGCCCGTTTACTGCCTTGCACCCCCCGTCAACCTGATCCTGGAGCGGAGCGAGGAGGAGGCGGTGGAACCAGTGGAGCCTCTGCCCAACACCCGGCGGGAGTTCGCCCTCAAGGTGCGCCTCTCCACCGGCAAGGACCTGCGGCTCAGCGCCAGCATGAGTGACACCATCGGGCAGCTGAAGAAGCAGCTGCAGGCGCAGGAGGGCATTGACCTGGCCTGGCAGCGGTGGTTCTTCTCAGGCAAGCTGCTCACTGACCGCACACGACTGCAGGAGACCAAGATCCAGAAGGATTTTGTTGTGCAAGTGATTGTCAATCAGCCCCTCCCACCCAGGAACTGAGCCACCCCCTACTGGTTGAGGGGAGATGGCAGGGGTCTGGGGTACAGTGGCACCTCTGGGGATTCCCTGTGCTGTGTTCCAACGCATCTGGAGCCACTCCTGCTCCCCCCTGAGGCTGCCCAGAAAGGTCTGCATGGGGCTGTGCCACCGTGGTGGCTCCCCTTGGCTGGGGACACGGGCAGGCGCCGTGTTTGCTGCAGGAGGTTCGAGACCAAATGTCTCTGGGGCTGGGGCTCCTCTGCCAGGCTGTGCCAGCAGGGAGAGACTGTGACCCACTGGGCTCTGGCTTCCCCTGGCCAGGAGACCCATGGGGTGCTGGGCTGGGTGGAGATGTCTCCCCTCTGTACATAGTCTGTATTTATCAATAAAGCCTTTTCATCCTTCCTCTGGCCTTGGGGACAGGCTGGAGGGGGCTGTAACCCATAGCCACGGGAGGTCCCTGTGCTTTTCCTATATCTACTCCCATGTCAGAATGGGCACAGGGTGGCCAAGGGTAGCCTGGACAACTCAGCTTTGTTCCCTAGTGCCACCCTGACCCTGTCCTGCCAGCCCTGGCTGGTTGCCTGCCAGGACCCTTTCCCAGCATTACCAGCATTGACCCATTGTCATTCCGGCTGCTTCTCAGTGTGGGGTCACCACCTCCCTTTCCTGGTGCTTCCCCTCTGGAGATTTAAGCCTATGTCTGCCCTTGAGCTAGGTGGGACAGTCCGTGGAGGGGAAAAGTCCCAAGATGACCTTCATGGCCACCATGGCCTGCCCTGGTGAAAACAGCATCTTTCTGCTGTGGCACCCATGGGACAGGGCACCCAAGGATGGCCCTGGGAACTGCCCAGGAGGGTAACAGTGACGTGGCTGTCTGTTCCTCCCCCGGGTCCTGTGCTGGTGGACAGTGCCCAGCGCATTAACTGTCCTGGCACAGGGCAGTGTTGGCCTCATCTTACAAGGGGGGAGTGCTCAGGAGATTTGAACAATGTTCCTGCTGCCGGGAATAGCTGCTGGCTCTGCCTGTTGGCCCCACGTGAGGCCAGTCTCCTGCTGCCAGGCTGCCATGTGCAGTGAGGGAGGCCAGGCAGCCACGGGGACCCTGGCAGGGCTGCTCGGAACGTTCCACACCTGAGGTCATCCTCTAAAGCTGCACAGAGGGGCCGTGACTCCTGGCATCTCATGCTGCCTGCTGCTGGCTAAGAGGCTTGAGAGGACCCATTGCCTCTCTTTGGGGTGGGCAGGCCCCCTTCCTGCCAAAGGTTCCAGGGAGCCTCAGGCTGTGTTGGTGGCTACTGCAGCATCTGGTTGCACAGAGACGGGGTGATGGGAGCCACGGGAGCATCTTGCTTGTCCAGGGTCGGTGGCACAGGCATAGGTGCCATGCCTGTGGGATGGCCCTGGATTGTGTCCCTGCTCTGCTGAGCCTCTCTTGACTGGCTGTCACAGGTTCTGCACACCCCAGCTCCCCATAACAAGCACAGGTGTCCTGGTCAACCCAGGGTGGGGGGGGGGGGTGGTTCTCTTTAAGAGGGTGTGGGGCTGGAGAGGTGAGTCAGGGCCACCAGAAAGCAGGCGGGTGAGCTCATGGCAAAGCTGCCCCAGTCATGTGGAGCAGCCACAGCTGTTGATGCCCTTGGACTGTGGGACAGAGGGGCCAGCAGCATAAAGCCCCAAGGCCAGCGAAGCCGCCGGCAGCATCAGGGGCCAGGACTGGGCACTCCCTGCCTGTGGTAGCAAGGAGAGGAGGACACATCCTGCGCAGGACTGTGCACTGCGGGCAGACATGGAGCTGGATGTGGAACGGGCCAAGGAGCTCATTGAGCAGAAGCTGGCAGAGGAGGAGGAGGAGGAGGTGGGTCCATAGGGCAGGGGGACCTTCCTGGGCTCTAGTAGGAACCCCCATTGCACTGTGTCCATCCTTAGGGACTCCGATGTGAGGAGGCTGGCACCGACCTTGCCGTCCTGGGGGATATAGCAAGGTGTCCAAGGGCTCTCAGGGGGATCAGGTTCCCAACCCAGCAGCTCCAGCCCATGGGGCAGAGCTGAGCAGCAAGCAGGTGCCCAGCTTACCGAGCAGGGTGGGGAGGCAAGTGCAAGCCCAAGAGCTGCCAGGCACCCCCGTAGACCTCAGCGGCGAGCTGGGAGCCCCGCGCAGAGCCACCTCCCCCGGCAGGCTGGGCATGGAGGCAGTGGGGCTGCTCTGTGGCCAGCCAAGACCCTGCAGCACCTGCTGTGCCTGTGCAGAAACTCAAAGGGGATGGTGCACGGGAGCCGCCGGCCGTGGAGCGTATGAACACACCTGAGCTGGAGGAGGAGAAACGCTGTGGCCCCAGGAACAGGGGCCTTGAGGCCATCAAGGTGAGTGGATTGGGGTGCGGGGTGGCCAGGGGTGGCTGGTCGCACAGAAGTCAAACGGGGGACTGTGTGTGCTCACCAGGGCCAGGAGAGGGTGCGGAGGAGTTCAGTGGATCTGAGGCGGGAGATCATCGACGTGGGCAGCATCCAACGACTCATCGAGCTCCGCAAGCAGCGCCGGCAGCGCCGGGCAGAGCGGGCGGCCACCCCCGAGCCCACCCCGCCACCTGAGCCCCTGGAGATTGTACGTCAGGGGGTCCCAAGATGTGGGAGGGGGGCTGCTGGGATAGCGGCTGGGCCATCCACAGGCCAGCCCCCGGGTCACCCTGCCAGCCAGAGACCTCCCTGGGGAAGCAGGGCTGGGGGCCCCCATGTTGTCCCCTCTCCTGCACCCCTGTGCTGCCCCAGCCCTGAGCCTGTCCCATTACCAGGAGGGTCCTGTGGAGCCAGAGACCTTCCTGCGAGCTGCTGTCCAGGGCAAGATGCACGTCATCGAGAAGTTTCTGGCAGATGGTGGCTCCCCCGACACATGTGATGAGGTAGCTTTCCTGGCAGCCACTGGCTGTCCCCTGCCTGTGCCATGCCATCATATCCTGCAGCCATGCCCCACTGTGCCTGTGGGCAAGGGCTGAGATCCCTGGGACAGGGCTGGAGTACAACCCGACTGGGCCAGGGAAGATGCATCTGTCCGCCAATGTGCTGCCCTGTCCCGCAGTTCCACCGCACAGCCCTGCACCGCTCCTCACTGGAGGGACACATGGAAATCCTGCAGAAGCTGCTGGACAGTGGGGCCACTGTTGACTTCAGGGACCGGGTGAGGCTGGATCCTGCTTCCAGCTGCATGCTGGTCTGAGCATCTGGGTGTGGTGCAGCCAGAACTACAGCAATATTGGGGACCCTGCAGTGGGGCAGTGCTGTCCCCATCACGGAGGTGGCTACAGGCAGGGCTCTGCCAGTTCAGCTCGAGCACGGGGACCTGCTGGGGCAGGGGACAGACACAGGGTAGGGGTGTCCCCCACCATGACACAGCACTGTATGTCCAGCTGGACTGCACCGCCGTGCACTGGGCCTGCCGGGGTGGGCACCTGGATGCTGTCAAGCTGCTGCAAGACCGTGGGGCAGACCTCAATGTGAAGGACAAGGTGAGCAGGGCAGAGCAGATCACAGGGTTGGGGCAGGAGCATACCCTGGAATACCAGAGCTGACCCTGTGTTGGGTTAGCAGGTGTGGGTGCTGATCCCCCCTGATGTCCATCTCATCCCCCCTCAAGCTGCTCAGCACACCCCTTCATGTGGCCACCCGAACCGGACACCTTGACATTGTGGAGCATCTCATCCACTGTGGGGTGGATATCAATGCCTCAGACAGGGTGAGTGCTGCAGCCATGCAGGCATCACTGGGTCGCAACACAGATCCCCCTCCCTTTGTTGACCCCTCCAAGGGCTTCCAGTACCCACAGTGGGGCATATCTGGACACACACATCCCTGCCCCAGGGTGGCTGCAGCCACAGCCAGGTCTGGGACAGGCACAGTCCCCCTTGTCCTGGTGGAGGTTGGTGTGCTGGGAGCTGGGGAGCAGTGCTTGGGGCAGGCAGAGGGTCCCTGTCCCTGGACCACGATCTCCAGTGAAGCTGTGTCTCTCACAGGAAGGCGACACAGCGCTGCATGATGCCACACGGCTCAGTCGCTACAAGATCATCAAAATGCTGATCCTGCACGGGGCTGACATGATGGCCAAGAATGAGGTGAGCATGGGGGGGCACCTCTGAGGCTATTTGCTGCCCCACCATGTCACACCACCCTGTGCCCTGCCTCTCTCTGCCCACTCTTGCAGGCTGGCAAGACCCCAACAGACCTGGTGCAGCAGTGGCAGGTGGACACACGCCAGGCGCTGGAGACCAAGGAGCAGCCGCAGGGGGAGATGGAGGTCCCTGCATGATGGCACCAAGCAGGGACCAGAGCTGGGCTCAGCTCCAAGCAGCAGGATCCAGACAAGACTTGTCTGTGTCAATAAAAGTCAGCAAAGAGCAGCATTTGGCTCCAGGTGGCTGTGAGGTTGGGCAGCCTGCACCAGGGTTGATGCGCCTGGGGAAGATGGGTTATCCTGGGAGCAGGTTTATCTGGCAGCATGTTGAGCCCTGCCTCCTATGACAGGGACTCAGGTATTGGTGACACAAGTGGTTCAAGGGCAGGACTCCTCGCTGCAGGACACCCTGATTGCTCACAGTCCTTCAAAGTCCCACCTGGGCAAGCTCAGGGAGGAAAAATACATGGAGGGCAGCTCAACCTGAGTCCATGCTGTGCTGGAAGCTGGGGCTGTGCCAGAGAGCAGCAGCTGTACCCCTGCTGGACAGCCACTCTGTGGGGTTGGATGGCTTCTTGTTCTTCTGCCTTTCCTGCTGCAGTCACCCTTGGGGGACACATGGTCCCTTTTCAGGCTGGGACACATGCTCCCTAAATGGAAATGCTCACACTCACCCGTTTACAGGAGACCCTACACTGACGGCTGGATCAGGTGATCCCTGACCAAAGCCCTGGGACTGCTTGCAATGCCTGATCCCTCCCTGGCCTTGCAGCCCAGCCCTGTAGGAGGCAGAGGGATAGCTGCCAGGGTTGGCAAGCAGAAGGGAAAGCACAACTGGAGTGGCCAAAGCTCACCTGGAGGGGTGCTGAGCTCCTGCAGCCAGCTCCTGAAGGGGGAAGAACATCCTGAGCTCATCTGGTACCACCCCCATGTCATCTACACAGCAGGGTTGCAGGTCCCTCACATGCCCTGTCAAACATTAACAGCCCCTCGGCGAGGCAGACAGCACAGGCAGCAGCAGCACCCAGCCACCATGGCATTCAGCAGCCGCCTCACCTCGTCCCTCCGGCCCGCCCTGGCAGCTCTGCAGTGGGCAGCCCCCAGGCAGTGCCGGGGGCTCAGCACCCCCCAGGGATCAGAGCCCTCACTCGATCTCAGGGGCATCTTCCCACCCCTCGCCACCCCTTTCTCACCCTCACAGGAGGTGGACTACGCCCAGCTGGAGGGAAACCTGCGCCGCTACGCCAGCATCCCTTTCAGAGGTAAGCGCTGCCCACTGTCCCTCTCCGTGCAGGCTCCTGTCAGATCCCTGCCTGCCACAGAGGCTGTGCAGCAGCACGCAGGCAGCCTGCCAGCTTCCCAAGGGTGCTCAGCCTCCAGCCGGACTTCGCTCCGGGGCTGGCACCCCCTCGGGTCACCCACCTGGGGCCCCTTGCATGGCACGTGCCCGGGCACAAGTGTGTGTCCTTGCACAGCCCTGCCACACGCCAGCACGTGCTTGCACACCCCCTCCACACATGTGCGGGCTTGAACCTGTGCACTGCCCTCCCATGCACACTCACACATTCGTGGGGTATGTATCTGTCGATTGCCAAGGGCAGATAGATGATAGGAGAGGAGCTGCAAAAGAGGTTGCAGCCTCACAACAGTGTTCCCCAGAGTCTCCTCTCTTCTGACCAGGAGGCCAGGGCTGCAGGGATTTAGGCAAGAGAGGGCACACTGAGGACTGCAGAGCTCTGCCTGGGTGCCGGCAGCAAAGATGGGAGTGAGAGTAATGGGGATACCTGACATTCATGGCACCCTTCTCCTGTGCCCGAGCCCTGCCCTCCCCATATTTGTGTTCCAGGACTGGTGGTGCTGGGCTCCAATGGGGAGTATCCATACCTGGCACCCCATGAGAGGGTGGAGGTGGTGAGCTGCGTGCGCCAGGCTCTGCCCAGGGACCGCTTGCTGCTGGCTGGCTCGGGCTGCGAATGTGAGTGCCTGTGTGGGCAGTGTGGGGGGCAGTGCAGCGGGCATGTGTCCCCCCTGGAACACCCCTCACCCTTCCGCCTCCTCCCCAGCCACCCAGGCCACCATCGAGCTGACGGTCAGCATGGCAGAGGCAGGGGCTGATGTGGCGCTGGTTGTGACACCCTGCTATTACCGGGGTGCCATGACCACTGCTGCCCTGGTCCATCACTACACAGAGGTGAGCCACGTCCAGTGCCTGCCCTCAACCGCAGCTGGGGCAGCAGGAGAGGGATCATGTCCACTGTGTCTCCAACCCACCCCAGCTACTGAGCTCTGCCTGGCTGCCTGCAGGTTGGCAACGCATCCCCCATCCCGGTGGTGCTCTACAATGTCCCTGCCAACACTGGCCTGGACCTGCCCATGGACGCTGTCATCACCTTGGCTCAGCACCCCAACATCATTGGGATCAAGGACAGCGGTGGGGACGTGAGTGGAACAGGACTTTCCCAGGGCTGCTTACGACCAAACCTGGACCTAAGTTGGGAATGGGGAACTGGGACTTGCAGCCCTTCCCTGGACCCCAGGGCTGCCAGCAGGCACCCTGCAGCAAGGGGGACAGGGTGATGCCTGCCCCAGGGCATAGCATGTCTCTCCCCAGATCACCCGCATGGGGCTGATGGTCCACAAGACAAGGCAGGAGGATTTCCAGGTGTTGGCAGGATCAGCCGGCTTCCTGCTGGCGAGCTATGCTGTGGGTAGGTGCAGCTGCCCATCCTGGCCTGGGGACACTGGCAGGGGGAGGCAGGGGAGGGACCGGGAGGTGCTGGCTAGGCACAGCATGCTGAGCTGGCTGCCAATGTGTCCTGGTGTCTCTAGGTGCCGCTGGGGGGGTGTGTGCCCTCGCCAATGTTCTGGGTGACCCGTTGTGCCAGCTGGACCACCTGTGCCGCGAGGGCCGGTGGCAGGAGGCCCGTGACCTGCAGCACCGCCTCATTGAGCCCAACACGGCGGTGAGCACGCAGAGCCCCTCGGATGCTGAGGGGAGAGGGTGCCAGGCTATGACAGAGCCAGGGGGAGGCAAAGGATGGAAGTCCCTGGGGCTGCAGTGGGTGGAGGGGTGGTTCAGGGGGATAGGACGGCACAGCACCTGGCCAGTGAGCCGAGATGGGCTGGAGGTGAGAAGATGGGAAATGCCAGCCCTGTCACGTTAAGGAACAGCCTGTCCACTGGCACTGGGCACCGCCTGACCCTCTGTGAGAGCCTTGCTGACTATTTATAGGCAGCAGTGTGTGTGTGGGGGAAGAGCTGCTCCTTCCTGGGCCCCTCATCCCACTGTGGAGTGGCCTGTCCCTGCTGCAGAGCCCAACATGCCACAGAGCTCCTGCGTAGAGTCCTGTGTGGGTGTGCTCTGCACCCTCACCCCACAGTGGGCACTTCATGGGGTGCTGAAGCCACTTCACACCTTGCCAGCCTTGCAGCCCTGCATGGGGAGGACAGGAGTGATGGCAAGCAGAAGAGCAGGGCCTGCACAGCAGAGCCCCTAGAGCGTGCTGACCCATGGGAGCCAGAAAGCCCCCATGCCCTCCCTCCCTCCCACAGGTCACCCGCCAGTTCGGGATCCCGGGGCTGAAGAAGGCCATGGAGTGGTTTGGCTACTATGGGGGTCCCTGCCGCGCACCCCTGGCCCCTCTGAGCCCTGCCCAGGCTGAAGAGCTGAAGAGCACCTTCAGTGCCAATGGCTGGTTGTGAGGTGTTCTCCATCTGCCCCTTTCCACACCAGGAAGGTACAGGAGTCAGGGACCCTGGGAACTGGGGATATGCTGGGGACATTGGGAGGTGGCCAGGAGAAGGCTGCCCCTGTTAGTCTTTCCTGTTGGACAAGGCTGCTCTGGGCAGAGTGGGTAGAGGGGGGCAACCCCAGGCCAGCCTGTATCCCT
Organism: Corvus cornix cornix; assembly: GCF_000738735.6. Taxonomy (NCBI): domain Eukaryota; kingdom Metazoa; phylum Chordata; class Aves; order Passeriformes; family Corvidae; genus Corvus; species Corvus cornix. The sequence continues at coordinate 14,055,820 of NC_046336.1, forward strand.
GCCAGCCCCCAGGGTCCTGTTGTCTTCACCTGGGAAGGAGTGGATCCTTGTGCCATGAATAAACTTGCCATCTCCTCTCTGTGTCTGCAGTCTTGTCTGTGCAAGGCCCCCGCACCGTCTCTGCTCCCAGCAAAAACAACATGGCACGGGTGTTTGGCAACATGGTTTACTCAGCTGAGGCCTGTGCAGGCAGCAGCACAAGGCAGGGTCACAGCAAGGCACGGGACCCGGTGCAGGCAGAGACTGGCAGGGAGGGCACAGACCCTGCAGCCCTGCACTGGGCGGTGAGGGCTCCCGGGACCCCTGTGCCACAGCCAGCCAGACCGCACCGGGGGTGAAGGTGAGCGTGTAGTGGGGAGATGAAGGACGCATGTGGGGGGCAAGATGGGGAACTGTGTGCCCCCTGCCTGCCCCTTCGCCATACCTCTATCCCCTCCTGCCCTGCCCAGGCCCCCTGCTCCAGCCCTGGCACCCCACGCAGCCCTGCTCATGTCCCTCATTCCAGGCTCCAGCTGACCCTTCTCCTTGCTCACCGTTGTACCAATCTCCACCAGAGTGCAGCAGACACATGCCAGGCTGGGCACTCCCCAGTCCCCCTTGGTGGGGATGCTGCTGCTGATGTCCCCAAGGCAGTCGGTGGGTGCATTGGCACAGGGATGAGGGGAGCACAACCCATTGGCTGGCCCTGAGAGCAAGCTGGGTTCTTTGGGGACAAAACGTCACCCTACCCTGGGCATACAGGGAGATGGCCAGTCACCCAGAGCTGAGGGTGCAGGCCACAGGGTGCCTGGGGTGCCCACCCTGCCTCCGGACCAGGGCAGGAAAGTGAGCCAGGAGCTACCCCTCTGGGGGCACGTGGTTCAGTCAGCAGCTTCCAGCCAAGGCACCCTGGCAGTGGGGTCAGAGACCAGCCTCTACCCCCCTGCTCCATCCTCTGCAACTGGCTAGCAGCCCTAGTGGTCCACAGTCTTCCTGGGGGGCAGAGGGGCCAAGCCCCTGTCACACTGTCCTTCTGCTGCTCCAGCAAGTGCCAGGGCTACAGCCAGAAAGGGAAGGCACCACGGCTGCCCCAGGGCACTTGGGTGGAGAGCGGAGGGTTCCATCCCCTCCAGCGGCAGGGGTTGGCAGGAGGACACTTGGAGGGGACGAAGGGCAGGGAGGTACCCAGCAGTGCCACATCCCTTCTCCAGGGCCAGCAGGGCCAGCCAGTGCCCAAGTAGGGGGGTCCCTGCTCTGGTGGGAGGGGATGCGGGGCACCATCACGCTGTCAGGCTGTGGGCAGACTTGGAGGCGCCCTGGGCCCTCTGGATGATGGCCGTGCACTTCTCCCGCCGCAGCAGCTTGTTGTTCTCAAAGAAGCCCTCGTTGCGGGGCACGCCGTGGGAGCCATCGGGGAAGGTCAGGAGACCTGGGGAGGGGAGGGAAGGGCTGGAAGTGAAGAGGCAGGGAGCCGCGCCGACCGCAGATGGGGCCAGGGAAGGAGGGACAAAGTGGGAGATGCTGGAAGGGGCTGTGCTGAGCAGGGGCCGTGCAGATGCCTGCACCATGCCACCAGCACTCACCGAAGCCATACACGCGCCCGCCTTTGAACTCGCCCTCAAAGGTCATGTTGTCACAGCGGGTGAAGACTCCAACGCCACTGAACTTGCCCTGCACAAACTCCCCCTCATACCTGTGTGGGAGGATGTCCTGAGGCAGCTGCTCCCCACGGCAAGTGGGAATGCCTGAGGAGGTGTATGCAGGAGTGGGGTGCTCACCTGGAGCCATCAGAGAAGGTGAGCACGCCGCAGCCGTGGAAGAGCCCGTTCTCAAAGTGCCCCACGTAAGTAGTGCCATCAGAAAACGTCAGCTGCCCGATGCCGTGCCTGCGACCTAGGTGAGAGCAGAAATGGGCAGCACTGGACAGAGGCAGGACCTGCCCCAGTGTGGAGCTGGGCAGAGATGCGGGGTTTGCTTGTACCCCAGCACGGGTGGCACCGTCCCCTCCTGCCACATCTCACCTTCTTTCCACTCGCCGCGGTACTCCTCCCCATTGGAGTAGGTGAAGGAGCCTTTGGTGAGGGTCATGGCAACAGCCTTCGGCACAGCAGGACAAGAGCTGGCAGGGAGAGGCACAGAGAGCTGCTGGGCAGGGAGAGCAGCCCGGCTTGCCCAGAGCCCTTGCATCCTCTGGGCTCGCAGAGAGGCGCCTGTCTGCCCTAGGGACAGCTCTGCTGGGGCACAGCGCAGATGAAGAAGTGACCCCAGGAGCACAGCTGCCCTGCCCAGGCTCTGAAACCCCAGCTGCCAGGTTCGGGTTGCTGCCCGCCCACTGCAGCGCTCAGGGAGATGTGAGCCCACGGGGGTCACAGCCCTGTGAAATGTGAGTGAGTGGCAGGAAGAGGAGTGTGGCAGGAACTGGCTGTCTCTGGCATGGCACTCCAGCAGAACCCCAGAGGTCTTGCACTGTGCAGGCTCAGGCCAGGGGCCACTCTCAGCTTTGCTGGGGCAGTCCCAGGCAGAAAAGAGGGTTTTGGAGTGGAGATGCTTGCTGGGCTGTGCTCAGTGGCAGTTCTTCAGGAGAGGGAACAGAGAGCTTGTGGGGTTTCCAGATCCAGCATGGGATGGGCAGACCTGGTTCACCCTCAGGGATGAGTGGACACTCCTCCTAAGAGGGACAGCAGAGATAGGATCCTGGGGCTTCAGGGCTTTGCTCAGCTACCCAGGGTTTGCAAACCTGCCTGCCAACAGCAAGCAGGCCCCGAAGCCCTGCACATCTCACAGAACCCTGCCACGCAGCACAGCTCTCCCCAGCACACAGGGAAGGCAGGTGGGCTGGGCGCTGCCTCACCAGCAGCTGCCGGTGCAGCTCAGGCAGTGCCAGTGACGGGAAGGGGCTCCCCGCCTCCAAACGGGGTCTATGGGCTTACACCCGGCTGCGCATCACCCAAGAGATGGGTACTGAACCACGCGAACCAGCAGGACGCGGCACTCGGGAGCACAACAGGAACTTGCCAGGGCATTGTGTCCAGAGAAATGGCCCCAGCGAAGGCGAACAGCGACTGAACAGTGCTCTCTGCTGATGGGAGGGACGGGGAGCGCATCGCCGGCTCCCAGCCTGCAGCCTGCCCAGCCATGCCAGGCGGAGGAGAGGGTGCTGCCGCGGGCTGTGAACTCGGCCAGCACGGCCTGTGACACTTCACCCGGACGACAGCCCCCCACGAGCACTCCAGCCTGGCCAGCAGCCGGACGCGCCCGCGCTGGGCTCCCACCACCCAGAGCCTGCACGTACCGTGCCCGCCGCAAGCAGAGCAACGCGCTCAGCACAGCCCGAACCGCACAGGGGCCGAGGGGTGCCCGACCCCGTTGAGCCACACACCCCCGGGCAAAGGCACGGACGTGCTGCCCGTGGCAGCACCCGCGGGGGATGCGCGCACACCCCACCCGGAGAGTGTGTCCGGGGGCGTGACCGCGCCCACGGGTGATGCACCACACCGCGATGTACCAATATCCCGTCGTGTCCCTGTCCCCACGGGTGATGCACCCACACCCCGATGTGTCCGTGCACCCACACCCCGCCGTGTCCGTGCACCCACGGCTGATGCACCCACACCCCGGTGTGTTCATGCACCCACGGCTGATACACGCACGCCTCACCACCGGGACACGCGTGGCGGTGCTCACGGGCCCGGTGCGTGCCCAGGAGCGGGACGGGCAGTGCGGGCGGCGCAGGAACCCGCGGCCCGCGCTCACCTGGCTCCGCGCTGTCCGCCTACACCGCTTCCCACCACGTCCCGCCGAGGGGCGGTGGCGGCCACCGCCCCTGCCAGCACCCCGCCCTGCCGGGCGGTGCCACGCCGCCAGCGTCCATCCCCGCTCGCCGTTGGCTGTCTCCACGGCAACCGCTAGCAACGCGGCTGCTCATTGGTCAGCTTCGCAGCACGCCCTCGCCGGTCGCCATCTTTGTGTGGGGCAAGGAGCTCTCCGCCTTGGGCGTGGCTGCAGAGGGGCGGTGCCCTCGCCCTGCCGCCATCTTTGTGAAGGGCAGCAATGGGCACGGCCACTCCAGCGCGTCCATCTTTGTGCGGGGCACCGGCGCCAACCGCCACGGCGGGGGTGTACGGGGGGCGAACACACCCTGGCCTCCCCGAACGAACGGTGCGAGGCGCGAGAGCCTTCGAGCCCGCCCCAGCGGTATCATGGCCGCAGCCGCCCCCGCAGTTCCCGCCGGAGCGGCCGGGATGGGCGTGGCGCGACGGGGGACGGAGCAGCCAACGGGGTGTGGCGGGGGCGGAGCAGCCCCTGGGGATGGGCCGTGACGCGGACGGAAGCGGAAGCGGCAGCGGCGGCACGGCGGGGCCGGGCGGGCGGCGCGATGGACGAGACAAGCCCGCTGGTGTCGCCGGAGAGGGCGCAGGGCCCCGACTACGGGCTGCCGGGGGGTGCCGTGCGCGCCCTCCCGCCCGCCGCGCCCCCGCCGCCCTCCCCTCCCGGCTCCCCTGGTGGCCGCGACCGCGAGCGGCAGCCGCTGCTGGAGCGCGGGGCGCGGGGCCCGGCAGCGGCGCAGGCCCAGGCGCAGGCCCAGGCGGCGGCGGCGGCGGCGGCAGCGGCAGCGGCGGCGGCGCAGCGGGAGCGCAACGACTTCCCCGAGGATCCCGAGTTTGCCGAGGTCGTGCGGCGGGCTGAGCTGGCCAGCGAGCGCGGCATCTTCCCCGAGCGCATCTCGCAGGGCTCCAGCGGCAGCTACTTCGTGAAGGACCCGCAGGGGGTGAGCTGGGCCCAGCCCTGCGTGGCCGACCCAGGGGTGGTGCCGCCCCCGTGGCTCCGGAGACCTGTGGGCTGAGCGGCGCTGGCCGGGAGCGGGACGCTGGCGGGGGTGACCAGCCGTGGAGGGCTGGTAGGAGCGGCCGGAGCAGCTCTGGGCTTCCCCGGGGAGAAGTACAGTGGGACCAGCAGCGAGAGTGCGGGGGAGCAGTGTCTAAGTGCTGATTCAACCTCTTCTGTGGCTTTGTGCCCAAAGAGGAAGGGTCACCCCCTCCCCCAGGCCCGTGCATCAGCATCTGAACACAGCGACTCCAGCCCCAGGGCTGTGACTCCGTGGGCTGAGCTGGTTTTGGCCTGTTTTTTTGAAATGAGTGAGATGTCTTCTCTGTGGCCGTGTGGTTGGTATAGTGGAGACAAAGTCCTTGGCATGTAGCTGGTCCCCTATAGATCTGGTGAGCTGTGTGGCAGCCGTCTCTGTGCCACTGACTAGATGTGTATGCAGCACAGGCTAGCTCCCTGCCTAATCACTTGAGCTGTTGCTTTTTCCTGTGACTGCCTTGCCACGTGTGTGCTAGGATGCTTCCAGGGAAGCAGGAGTAAGCTCTGTGGTCTGGTGTGTCCTAGTTTTCCTGCCCTGGGTGAAACCTGGCTCCTGGAAGCTGTGCCACGCAGTTCCAAGCTGAGCTGATGGCGTGTGGGGAAATACATGCTTCTTGTGCCACAGCCTTGCTCCCTCCTATTGCCCAACATGAGACCTGGAGTGAGCAGCCAGATGAGCTGCCTGGGGATTGCAAGTCGGAGGCTGCCTGGCTGTAGGAGACCTGAGCTCAAGGACGGCTGTTGGAGCATGAGTGTGAGGAGTCAAAGTCTGTGTACTGCTGGCGCTGTCAGCTGGCAGGTCCCCCAGACTATTTGCTGTTGGCAAAGGTGGTGTGTGACTGGTTTCTGTGGTTGCTGCCCAGGGTCACTAAAAATGTCCCGCTGTTGGGACACGAGAGAGTGTAGCACGTAGGTACTGTGGGCAGTGGGGGAAAGATATTGGGAGGAAAATCTTTTCTCTTTGATTATTTCTCTTGGGGCTGCTGGGGCCTGAGCTGTTCCAGCTGGGCTGTGCTGCCCAGCCCCGGTGGTTATGATCACCCCACTGCCAGCTGCTCCTCTGTGCTGGCCGGGCTCCCTCTGCCTTGCTGCTGGCACCAGGTAGACCTGTTTTCCCTGTCAGTGCTGCTCTCAGCACGGGTCTGTCTGCTAGGGGATGCTGTGCTGCCAGGCCTCTGGTCTCCGCTTCCACGCTGTTCCTGCCTGGCTGGGTCTTGCTCTGCTGGACTGGTTTCATGGAGCACAGGGCTTCATGCTGCCAGAGCTCCTGACAGGCCTCTTTGCAGGCATATATCCAAGGATGGGTTAACAGTCACGTGGCAGTCGTGTGGGGCTGGTGCGGGGGATTGCCTTCCTGGGGAAAGTGGCTCCAGCATGTGATCTGGGCATGGCGCAAGTGATCCTGTTCCCTCAAATCCTTCCTTTCTGTCTTCCTGGTGGACAAAATCTTGGTTCTGCTTGCTCTGGCCTGGCTTTTGGTCCTGGACAGACTGAGATTGCATTGAGGTTCCCTGCTGAGGCACTGGGACTCATGTTCCACTTCCATGTTCTGGCAGGAGCTCAGCTTGGGGAAGTGACACCCACTCAGGCCAAGGCTGGCACTAGCCATGGGATGGAGGCCTGGTTGCGCGTGCTGCTGAGTCACCCCAGAGCAGGGGCTGCCAGCCCCCCAGGGATGCCTGACTTGTGGAAGGCCCTGCTCTCATCTGTGTGGTGTGGCAGTGCTGGCTCAGCAGTGGTGCAGTGCCCCACACAAGGCTTCTGTGCTCTCTGCAGCAGTGGGATACTCTGCTGTCCCCACTGTTGGGTCGGTGTATGCAAGGCTGGACTGAGGGGCTGGGAGTGCTGCTGGTACCAGCTGGTGGCCAGTTTGGAGCTGCCTGTGCCCTCTCATCCACAGTGTACCCAGAGAGTCAGCCCTCCTGCTGGGCCCCCAGCACAGAGCCTTGGCTCCTCAGGGACCCTGCAGCTGCTTGGCTGTTATGGTCCTTTTCCTCTGGTCAGTTTGGGATCAGCTCTGTTCAATGGATTTTTGAGCCAGGGCCAGGATTGCTATCCCTGACCCTCTCCTGTGTGGACATAATGACCAACGATGAGCAGTAGCTCTCCCTAGCCATCCAAAGGTCGCTGGAATGAGACTTATGTGTTTACCAGGAGACTGCATCATCACCGGTGTTTTTGGGACAAATTGGGTATAAAGGTCTCTGGGCAGCACTCTGGTCTTGTGGGATGGGGTACTGGCTGGAGAGGTGTCCTTCCCAGCTCTTCCCACCTCCATATCAGGAGCTGTGAGGTTTTGCCTGGTCCCAAAGGCTGGTTATTATCCTAATGAGGGGCAGTTCTGGACCTGTTCCGTAGTGTCCCCACTGTGGGCCGGCTCACGGGCTGAGGAAGGTGTCCCAGCTCTACCAACTGCCTGGACTCAGCCCTCTTCTCTCCCACTCACAGAAAATCATTGGCGTCTTCAAGCCCAAGAATGAGGAGCCATACGGGCAGCTGAACCCCAAGTGGACCAAGTGGCTGCAGAAGTTGTGCTGCCCGTGCTGCTTTGGGAGAGACTGCCTTGTCCTGAACCAGGGCTACCTGTCGGAGGCGGGTGCCAGCCTGGTAGACCAGAAGCTGGAACTCAACATTGTTCCCCGCACAAAGGTGAGGGGACAGCTGCTGGGGTCTTGTTCTGGGGAGGCTTTTGTGTGCTTCCACACAGCTCTGCTTGCACCTTGCCTTGTGCCACTGCTGACCTAGGAGATGGAGTGCTCTAGACCAGGACTGTTCCTGCTCAAACCCTGGGGATCCTTGTGCTGGGCAGAGCTGTGGGAAATGTTGTGTCTTGGTTTTATGAGGCAGTCTTGTGACTTGCCAGAGGCCCCTGCTGACTGTGCTCATGTCCCTCCAGGTGGTGTATCTGGCCAGTGAGACCTTTAACTACAGTGCCATTGACAGGGTGAAGTCCCGAGGAAAGAGGCTGGCCCTGGAGAAGGTGCCGAAAGTTGGCCAGCGCTTCAACCGCATTGGTCTGCCACCCAAGGTAGGGCTGCCAGCCTCTGTGCCTGCCTGTTGGCACCCCCTGGTTTCTGTGGCCTTCTGTAATACAGCCTGTCCTTGCTTCAGGTGGGCTCCTTCCAGCTCTTTGTGGAAGGCTACAAGGATGCAGACTACTGGCTGCGGCGGTTTGAAGCCGAGCCGCTCCCGGAGAACACTAATCGGCAGCTGCTGCTGCAGTTCGAGCGGCTGGTGGTACTGGATTACATCATCAGGAACACAGGTAGGGCCAGCTGCCTGGCATTGGATGCTGCCTGCTCCTTCATGTCCTACTATGCTGGAGAAAGAGGAGGGAGATACGGTCTTGCTGTCTTTTCCCAGCACCTGAAACTCCTCTCCCCTTGGTTGCTGCCACATGACATCTGCCTCTAGGCAGAGTGCAGCTGCTGGGCTGCCCACCACCTGAGGCTCTGGCTGCTGGCCTGTGTTCTGGCAGATCTGGATCTACCACAGTGCTCAGGTGAAAGTTTGCCAGCTGTGAGGATCCAGGGACATCCAGAAATCAAGCACCTGACTGTGCCCCTATATTCCATTTCACACTGCATTCCTGAGTTTCTGCCAGGCTGGAAGGGGTTGAAGTTGCACTCTGACCTTTCTCTTGGGAGCTGGCAATGTGGATCTCTAGGGCTGGCTGTGAGGGGCTTGATGTGGCTTCCCATGCCTGCAGCAAGCTTAAGGACTTAGGGGTAGAGTTTGAGCCTAAAATGTCTGTCTCACTTCTGGGTCAGAGGAGGAACAGTCTTCTGCCCAGCATGCTGCAGGGAGGCCCTGGTGCTGACACAGCTGGTTTTATCTCCCTGCAGATCGGGGCAATGACAACTGGCTCATCAAGTATGACTGTCCCCTGGACAGCGCGGGCGTGCGGGTGAGTGGCTGCTCCTTGGCAGGGGCTACATGGGGACTCTGCTCCTGGAAGCTGCCTGCTCGGCAGGCAGGACAGGAATTTCCCATCTGGCTTGGGTTTCCAAGTGTGTGGAGGCCTGATCTTGTCTCCTGGGCCTTTTGTTACCCTTTGCGTGGATGGTTTGTGGCCTAGTGGGACTTCATGAGGATGGATGCAGCTGAACTCTGTGGGGGAAACTGGTGTTGCTGGGGGAAACTGGTTTTGCTGGACCTGTGCATCTTTGGAGTGAGGCCTGGGGGGGAAACAGCTTTGTCCCCCTTCCCACCCAAAGTAGACTATGTTTCCCTACAGTCAAGGGACCGTGCTACAGGCAAGAGGCTGCCGTGCCTCTGTGGTAGCCAGGGCAGAGATCCTGACAGTGGAGCTGCAGAGAGTAGGAGAAGGACTGTTCCTGCTGGGAGGACCTCCTTGTGACATGCTTCACTTCCTTCCAGGACAGCGACTGGGTAGTGGTGAAGGAGCCCATCATCAAGCTGGCTGCTATAGACAACGGTTTGGCCTTTCCCTTGAAACACCCGGACTCATGGAGAGCATGTGAGTCCCTCAGGCAGTGCCAAGGCACCATGGCAAGCCATACAACTCCGTGCTTGGGCATCCTCCTCAAGGACTGTAGAGGAGAGGGCTAGGGCTGTGCCTCTGCAACTTCTGGGTTCATGGGCAGCTCCTCAGCAGAGACTGTAGAAGGCAGATGCTGGATCCTGTGTCCCAGATGCAGAGAATCTAGCACACCAGATGTGGCACTGTGTGTTGCTTTTCCCAATTCTAATGTCTCCTGCTTCTTCCCACAGATCCATTCTACTGGGCATGGCTGCCCCAGGCCAAAATCCCCTTTTCACAGGAGATCAAGGACCTGATTCTTCCCAAGATCTCAGACCCCAACTTTGTCAAGGACCTGGAGGAAGATCTGTATGAGCTCTTCAAGGTGAGCTGGGGGAGTGGGTGAAGATGATGTGGGAGGAGGAAGAGGGAGTGGTGTTGGGGAGCTCCCTATCAAGGTTGCAGGAAAAGAAAGGTGGTCAAGTTCCTGACAGCATTTCTGGGCTGAGGCACAGCAGGGTTATACTTCTGCCAGGAGCTGAAGATTCAGTGTGGGGAGAAGTAGGAACCCCATGGGACAGGAGGAGGGGCTTGGGGAATAGGTATCTTGTGCATAGCATGAAGCAGTGGGTGGATCCCATTGTGTTCTTCATTCTTTCTCTTGCAGAAAGACCCTGGCTTTGACAGGGGACAGTTTCACAAGCAGATTGCTGTCATGAGAGGCCAGGTAAGCTGTGCATAGGAAAGACAGATGGGTGAGGTAGGAAGCCTCATCCTGCCTGCATGGCAGGAAGGGTGCTGGTGTGGGTGCTCTCTGTTGCTCTGGCAGGGCAGCTCAGGCCTTGCTCTGTTGTGCCATACAGATCCTGAACCTGACTCAGGCGTTGAAAGATGGGAAGAGTCCACTGCACCTGGTTCAGATGCCACCTGTGATTGTGGAAACAGCGCGCTCCCACCAGCGCTCCGCCAGTGAGTCCTACACGCAGAGCTTCCAGAGCCGGAAGCCTTTCTTCTCATGGTGGTAGCTCTAGGAGCCACGGGCAGGGCTTGGCCACCTTGGACTAGCACTGCAAGAGGAGCTGGGCCGCTGTTGGCTTCTGTGGCTGGGACTCGACCTTCAGGGTAGAGCGAGCAGGCGTGGCTGGAGGAACCTGCAGCTGAACTGGAGGCGCCAGGCAGATTGGGCATGGTCCCTCCCCAGCTCCACTGGAGCTTGGTGCCCTGCCTGGGGCAGAGGCCAGGGGGAAGGTATGGGAATCTGCCAGGAACTGTGGCATGGCTGGGACCCTCCCCCTGCCTCTGTTCCTTGGCCTGCATGCGGTTCTGAGCACCCCTGCTTGGGGCTGGGATGAACAGGCTGCCTGAGCCAGGATCCGTCCAGCCCTTTACACCAGCCACTGGCCCTTTTTTTTTCCCCAACATGCCAGCTGCCGGGTTGGGAAGGCCTTTAGCAGGTGATACCCCCTCTGTTTCCCTGAGGGTGTGCTGTACTCCTCCACTGTCCCTCCCCTGCCCCAACCCCGTGCACGCTGCTTTCCTCAGGGGGAGTTCCTGCTGCCCACTGGTGTAGCGGGGACCGCAATGAACGGCTGTTCTCTGGCTAGAGGCTCGAGGAGGGGACATAAGAGGGACAGCATGGGACTGGCTTGGGTGCAGTTAGACATTAAGGGGAAAAAGGTGCTGGCTTGTCCCTGTGAAGAGCAGGCGGCTTCACAGAGCTCTCCCATGGGACCTCTCCCCTTCTGCCCCAGTCCATTTCTCCTGCCTGGTCTCCATGGTGGCTCTTGCTTGACTTTTTCCCCTCTCCCAGCAAGCTCCCTGGCTGCTGTGCAGCCAGCATGGTGCCAGCCTTGTCTGTGCCTAAGGACCCTCTTGAGGGGCAGGGGCTGCCAGGGAAGGGCTGGAGGGGCTCTTCTGCCACGTGGCTGGGAGCACTGGGGGACCAGCATGGACTCCTGGATGCCCTGGAGCTGACAATCTTGCAGGCCTGCTGTGGGTGGGGGAGGCAGGGAGCCCCTCTCTCACCAGCAGCTGCTGAGCTTGTGTTGTATAAAACAGTACCAGGGCTGCTGCCTGTACCCGCTTGCCTTGAGCTGTGGCTTCTCAGGCTGCTAGGGAAAGTCGGTATTGGGTCTTGCTGTCCTGTTAGCCCATCTTTGGGGAGTGAGGGGGATGAAGGCAGGTGAGCCTGGGAGGGCAGAGCAGCTGCTTTGTCTCCTGCAATGGGGAGGGGGCTCAACATTGGCTGTGTAAGCACAGAGGGGGCAGGAGTGGAGATCCCAACTCCCCGGCCAGGCCCAGCTGCATTTGACTGACCCAAAATGTATTGTTCTAATGCACTGTAGAAATGTATGTAATGTATTTAAACCATGCAACCATCTGAATAACAGAGCTGCTGTTCAGCTGGCTACATCTGCGCCTCTGCAGCTCCCTGGAGCAGCTCGGGGCTCCTCGGCCCATGGCTGGTATCCATATGTACCTGCACAGGGATTCACTGGCCTCCTGCAACTGCTGGAGCTGCTGCAGGACAGAGTCCCTTTCCTATCTGCTCATGCTGGGCATTGAGGGCAACCAGCTGCCCAGGCTGTCCCTTGGCATCCTGTGTCTGCAGGTCCTGCTCCAGCCTCGCCTGGGCCCAGCGGCTCTCGGAGAGGAAACTCTGGAGGCTGGAGATGAGGCTGCCCAGCTGCTGCTTCTCCTCCTCGAAGTGGCCACATTCAGACTGTAGAGCTGCTTCCTGCAGCTGCTTTTCCTCCTTCAGCCACAGGACCATGGCCTGGAGCTTTGCTCTTTTGGCAGTGAGGCTGGACACCTCCTGCTTCAGCTCCTCCAGCTTCAGAATGTCCCCCATGATTTCTCCATTCTCCTGGGCGCTACACTCCTCCAGCTTGGCCAGCTGGTCTTCCAGCAGAGAAATCTTTCCCTGGAGAATCTCTATTACCTCTTCCAAGCATTCCTTCTCCTGAAGGGCAGCATGTAACTTGTTCTTCAGTTGTCCCTGTCACTGTGCCAGGTCAGTTACTGTGTGAGTGACTGTGCATTGGAACAGATTGCCCAGAAAGGCTGTGGAGTCTCCCTCACAAGAGGTATACAAGAACTATCTGAATGGAATCCTGTGGCATCTGCTCTAGGCTGACCCTGCTTAAGCAGGGAGGTTGGACCAGATTACCCAGAGGTCTGTTCCAACCTGACCTGTGCTGTGGGGCTGTTCCCCTTACACTAGGTGCCGTACAACGTCCTGGACCATGGTTCTGCCACTCTGGAGGAAGGCCAGGGATGAGCAGGACACAACCAGCCACCACTGTCCACCCTTTATTAACCATTCATTGCACCCTGCCCAGTACACTTAGTGTCCTTGAAGAGCTGCTCTCCATGGCCCAGCTGCTCAGTGCTGCTGCATGGACCCTGAGCCTGTCTCGGCCCCGCAGTCACCCTCCAGCTTCTTCTCCACGATCCTACGGGGAAGAGGTGTGTGTTAGCGACGCGGCCCGGCCGCGCTTTCCCTGGTTGCGCCGCCACCCCGGGCCGCACCTACCGAAGGTGTTCGAAGCGCCGTAGCGCTGCCATCCCGCCGCCGGGCTGGGCTGTTCGCCGTCGCCGCAGCCGCCGCAGGGCCCGCGCCATGCGCCGCTGGCCCGCGTACCGCCAGACGAGGCGGGCGCGCTCCTCGGGCCGCTCGGCCCCGCCGCTCCGGAACAGGCTCCGCAGCTCTAGCAGCCCCACGCCCTGGAAGATGTTGGCCGAGGCCCGCTTACGGGCGCGGGCTGCGGGCGCCGCCTGTCCCGGAGAGTCGCTCACCACCGAGGCCGGAGTGCCCATGGCCCTGGCCGCTGCGGGCACCGAACAGTCGGCGTCAGACTCCGGTCTCGCCGTCCGGTCCGGTCCGCTTCCCCCGGGATCCGGGGCGGATGCCCAGTGAGGAAGGGCGGGCATCAGGGGAAGGGCGGTCCGGGGCGCCGGGCAGGGGGCCAGCCGCGCAGGCGGGGCCGCCCGGGAACGCGGGAGACGCCCCGGCTCGGGCCGGGGCACGCAAGTCCGGTCCCGCCCCGCCCGGGGCGCTGGGCCCGCCGTGACCCACTTTCGCTCCGACACCGCCCCGCGCCCACCGGTCCCTCGCACAGACCTGGCGGGGGCGGCTCCGCCTGGTGCCCGCTGCGTTCCCGGACCCGCTTCGCGCCACCGCACCGGGGTCCCGCCGCGGCCGCGCGCCCCATTCATCCGCTCGCTGCGCGCCGCCCCGCCCCGCCCCGCCGCCAATCCCCGCCCGCCTCCCGCTGCCAGGACCAATCGGCGCCGAGGGGCGCGGCCGCGCCGCTCCGCTGAGGAGGCCACGTGGCGTGGGTGACGTCACGGGCGGGGTGCGAGGCCCCGCCCCGGGCGGGGCCACGCCGCGCACCTCTCCGAGGGGAATCCAGATGACGTAAGGGGAACCCCGGCGCGCGCCCCCCGCCGGCCGCCGCACGGGGTCCCGGTGCGCTGTCTCTGGGCCCCGCCGCCGGCATCGGTCGCCGTCTCCTTTCGCGCCCGCGTTGTTGTCCCCCCTCCCCCCCGGCGGCAGCAGCACGGGAGGGGCGCGGCGGGCCCTGCTCGACGGCGCATCCGCGGCGGCTCTCGGTGTCATGATGGGCTGGCCGGAGGTGCGGCGGGGCGCGGAGGCGGGGCGGGGAGGAGAGGAGAGGCCCCGCGCGGGGAGGACCGCTAAGTGCCAGATGTTTGGCAACGGTCGGGAGGAAGTCGCTGCCGGGGCCCTGAGTCCCGCCCGAGCCGCGCCGGAGCAGGCAGGGCCGCGCCATGGCCCGCACGGCTCCTCCGACAGTGCCGCCGCCCCCGGGGCCGCCGGCCCGCGGCTCCCTCAGCCTCCATCGCGCCTACCTGCGGAGCCCGCTGGGGCCTGCTACGCTGGGGCAGCTGGCGCTGGGCGCTGCCTTCTGGGTGACGGTAGCGGCTCATAAGTACGAGGGGGCGGCTCACTTCGCTCTGTTTGCCGCCGTCCTGGTCTGGCTCCTCACCCTGGCCCTCTTCGGGCTGAGCCTGCTGGGGCGCTGGGAGCTGGTGCCCTGGCTGGGCTCCCGCTGGCTCCTCACCAACCTGGTGCACGACCTGGCACTGGGCGTGGGGCTCTACGCAGCTGCCACTGGCATCATGGGTCACAAGGCCAAGCAGAGAAGCTTTTGCAACCTGCCGGGCTACAGCCAGCATTGCCTCTACAGTGCCTACCTGAGCGCCTCCATCTGCGGGGGCATCACTGCCTGCCTGTACCTCTTCTCTGGGCTCTATTGCCTGTCACGGCGTTGCCAGGACCAGCGAGACATCATCTGAGATCCCGTGCCACTTGGCTCCCCTTCTCAGCCACCGACAGAACACAGCCCGTCTTTGGGATGACATGACCCTGCCGCCCCATCCTCTCCTGGCTGACTGCACTGCAATTCCTCCAGAGACTCCTGCACAGATGGATGGACAGACAGAGGACTTCGCCGAGCATGGCTTTCACTGCAACGCACCGAAACACCGTGGACACCCAGCCACTGCACAGGCCCTTCTCCCACCCCTGGACAGACATAGGCTACTGCAAGTGGAAGGACCCAAATGGGGAGCCCCTAAGAGGGATACCAATCTTTGGGAGCCCTCCTAAGACTCCAGCCAAACTTCCCTGCCCCTGGTCTTGCAGATGCTGCATGCTCAGGTGGGTGCTGACCAGTCCCTGGGGTGGAGGGAGACTGGCCTGGGGGAGCTGAGCTGGGGGCAGCAGTGCCTAGTGGAGTTGGATGGGCATAAACCCCTCTGACCTGCTGGCAGCCCCTTCTTGCTATTCCAGCTGTATGGTGCCTCCACAATTCCCTAAGGGAGGCTCTGAACTTGGCTTCCCCAGCCTGGGCCCCTCTTTCTGTCTGGCCTGAAAACGTCCTTCATTGTATTGGAGCCCCAAAGGGCTCGGTCCCTCCCTGCCCTGCACTCTGGGGGTGTGGAGATACCCAGGTACTGCACAGCCAGATCCAGCATCACCCCAGTCCGGTGTGGGGATTGAGCAGGGGAGCAAGGCCTCCATTGCTGCGTAGTGAGGGGAAGGGCAAGTGGAGCTGTAACCTGTCCGTCACCCTGGGCAGGGGGTAAATTCCTCCAGCCTTGGAGTTTGTTCAGTCCTGGGATGGGGCCAGGTGCCCTTGGGGTTGAGGGGAACCAGTCATGGGGTTGTTCTCTCCTCCTGCTGTCCTGTAGAGACGTTTGTAGCTCCAAGCCACCCAGAGCCACTGAACCAGCCCTGGGGCCAGGCTACTCCAAAAGGGACAGAAACAGCCTCGCTGATGGTTCTGGAGATCAGCCTGCAGCCCTGCCTATCTCTGCTGCACTTGGTTTATCATCCTGGAACATTCCCATCTTTGGACTCTCTGGGACTGGGCAGAGCCTGGAGACTGTGGTGAGGTGGAAGGGAAGGGTGAGCATTACAGCATGGCAATGCTAGGCTGTGCTAGCACTCTGACCATGGGGGAGCTGGGGCCAGGCACTGTGGGACCACAGCCTATCTTGGAGAACAGAAGAGGACACCAGCACTGGAGCCAGCCCAGCCCTGGATCAGCCTCCACAACTCACCGGGTACCAAGCCCTGATGAGGCCATGTAGGGCTGACTTGAGAAATGGGCAGCCAGAGACAGAATTTTTGGAGCAGCACCACACTAGGGCTGTCCTGCCACAAGCCCTCCTCACCCTGCCTAGAGGCAGGTCCTCTCTATTGCTCCCAGTGCGAGGAAGGGTCTGCTCCAGTCTCTGTGTAGACTCAGATCAGTGAGATGGGTGTCCCCAGCAGCTGGCCACAGCTGGCTGTTGCCTGGGGTTCCCTGGAGCCTTTTGTGAGGTGGAGAGCAGCAGCCATGGTTGCCCTGGGGGCTTGAAGGGGTCTGGGATTGGTACTGGGTCACCACTTCCATCATGATGTGCTGTCCCAGTGTGCACCCCATCATGCTCAGGGGCCCTGCTAACCCGCAGGCCCTGGGTGGGACGTGCTGTCTTTGCCCGGTGTCAAGGCTGGTCCCTGACACCACCTGCCTCTGCCTACTCTGGTGCGGCCGTTGGCCCAGGCTGTCCAAAATGCCCTCGGTGCTTCTGCCACCACAAGTGCCTTTCCCTGGCTTTCTGCAGCCCTGTCTGTCACACCAGCTCTATCCCCTTACAGCCTCCTTTCAGGTGCCAATGGATTCACCTTCCAAATAAAGCGATGTTGGCGCTCACTGAGTGTCTGGGGCTTTGTGATGGGCTGGGACCTGCTGGGTATGAGGTCTGAGCTGAGATCACACCCAGCTCTCCAGCCCTGCACCCTGGGGCCTCTCTGCTTGGAGCCTCTGGCCATGGTCATGAAGTCCTGGGGTGCTCTAGGGTCACAGGCAGGCTCCCTGGTGCTGAGCCACTGCTCCTGCTAGAGAGGCTTAAGCCTCTGCCCTTGAGGACAGGGACTATCCCTGGCCCTGCTGCCTGTCCAGAGACAGGGCACAGCCTGATGCTCACATGGGGCTCCCGACAGAGCAGAGGGAAGCCAAGTCCACAGGGTTCTGTGGCTGTGGGATGCACTGAGGACAGGATTTAGTTGCATTCCTAAGGGCCTTGTCACTCCATGCTGAAAGGACCTTCTGTCCCAGGGCCAGGGCACTGCTGGGCAATCATGTACACACTGACTGGCCCTTGGTGGGTCAGGGGCCAATGGAGGGCTGCCAGCATCTCCCAGGACTGGCTCCAGCTCTGGGATGCACTCTTGGGACAGGGTTGAATCTTGGACCTGGACCCACAGCTGAGATGTCACTGGGAACCCAGCCTTCTGCCTATGGGACACACACCCTGTTCATCAGAGGCTGCAGGCAGCTGGCAGCAGCACTGAGCCCTCATTGTTCAACAGCCATCACAGGGTTATAACAAGGTTAGAACTTTTGGCATCAGATGAAGCCCAGGATTCCCAGAGCATTCCTGGGAGCCAGCATCCCTGCTCTACTGCAAGCACCTTTCAGGACAGCCCATGGTGCCTGGAGCAGTGCGAGCAGGGCTGCAGGCAGTGCACCCAGGGCTGGGCTGCTTTGGGGGCATGGAGGGGCAGCAAATGAGCTGCCAGCCAGGCTCACGGGCCCGTGAGGAACCTGTTGTTCTCTTCCAGGGACTCTGGGTGCGGGGCTGCTCTCTGGTCTCTCCTGGGGGAGAGGTGGTCCAGCAACGGGCTCATGGGGACAAACCCACCGTGCCCGACACAGCTGGATGCAGGCCATGCAAAGACCCAGACTGGAACTGAGCCCTGAACCAAGATTAGACCCGGATCAGTGCCCAGCCCTGGACCGGGACCGGATCTAGGCTGTGCCTGAGCCCTACACCAGAGCAGACCCGAATCGGGACGGGGCCGAACCCCGTGTCTAGACCGGGCCCACCGAGAATCGGCCTCGAGCCTCACGCCCAGAGCGGCCGCAGGAGCCATCACGCAGCCTGGCACCCAGCGCGGGCAGAGGCGGGCGGGCCCCGGCACGCCGAGGCGGCGGCGAGAGCGGCCCGTTCCCCGCGGGCGGGGCCCTGCGCCGCGCCCGGCCCGCCGCTCCCATTGGCTGCGCGCGGGATCGCGGCGCGCCCGGCCGCGTCACGGGAGCGCGCGGCGGGGTCGGGCCGAGCGCGGCGGGGCCGCTCCGCTCCCGGTCCCGTCATGCAGGCGGTGGAGCGGGACGGGGCGGCAGGCGGCCCCGAAGGGGCCACGGGAGCCGGTGAGGCCCCGCCGGAGCCGTCGCCGCCCAAGGCCGCCGCTGCTTTCGACTTGCTGGAGCTGGTGCGGAGCTACCGGCGGCTGGAGCTCTACCTGGAGCCGCTGCGGGACGCCGCCGAGGGTGTCCGCTCCCTCCTCCGGTAGGTGCGGGCTGGGCCGCGATCGAGACTGAGACCGAGACCGTCCCTGGGGTCTCATGTCCCTTACCTTCCCCTCTCTCGGCAGGTGGCAGCGGCCTGTGTGCTCTCTCCTGGTCTGCCTCGGCCTCAACTTCCTCCTGCTCACTCTCGGCCAAGGTGCGTGTCAGGGGTCAGGGCTGGTCCCCTTCCCGGACCGTCCGGGCTGACGCTGTCCCGTCTTTTCCAGCTGCCTGGTACTCGGTGCTCGCCCTGCTGGTGGCGGTGCCGGCCCTGCTGGGTTACCTGCAAGAGACGTGCCGGGCCCGGCCCTCGGAGCCGGAGCTGGTGCGCAGGAGGTACCACAGCATCCGCAGGGAGGATCTGCGCAAGGTGCAGCTCTCGCGGCAGGAGGCCGTCGCCCAGGTCAAGAGCTTGTGAGTCCCTGGGGCCGCCCCAGCGGTGGCACTGTGGGAGCCTCTGCAGCCAGAAGGGCTTCTCAGAGGCTGTGCAGGGCTTGTGCCAGTTTGGCCACCGTAACCCGTGTGAATGTGGGGGAACGAGGGTGTGTGTTTGTAGAGCTTTTTTGTGACTGTCTCATTCGCAGCCTGATCCAGTTGGAGGGGTTTCTGAGCGGGATGTGCTGCAGCTGTGAGGCAGTGTACCGTGTGCTGTACTGGGAGAACCCCACTGTCTCTTCCCAGTGAGTAGTACTGGGTCAGGCACCCTGTGGTGGGCTTGGTGGGGAGAGGGGCTCAGCCAGGCCTGCGGCGCCTTGTTTGACTTGTTTGGTACTTGGAGAGAACAGGTGGAACACCAGGTGAAGGAAGGGGTTTTATTTTGTCATGTGGGTTGCTCTGACTTGACCGCAGTATCCTGCTGCTTTCCATAGGTTTTATGGGGCGCTGCTGGGCACTATCTGTGTCCTCTACCTGCTGCCCCTCTGCTGGGTCCTGGCCATCCTCAACAGCACCCTCTTCCTGGGCAACACCCAGTTCTACCAAGGTATGAGACCTCCCTGGAAGTGCCCTGTGTGGGATGGGTTGGGGAAAGGCCCTCTGAAGCCAGGGATCCTGCCCTGGACCTCTCTCTTACATGAGCCCACTGTCCTGTGTCAGGCTCCACCATAGACCCTGAACCTCCCTGAAAGCAATGATGTCCTAGGGGTGGTGCTCAGCAGCCCAGGGTGGGTGGTGTAGTCCTGGGGCTCAGCTGTTGGAGGTGAGAGTCTCTCCTGATGTGTGTCCCAGCCCAGGTACTGTTTCCTTCTCTTCTCTGTGGTGTGGCAAACCAGGGTCTGTCAATGCAGCCTGTGTGTGGGCATCTCCACCCCTCTCAATCTCTGACCCTGCCCTTCAGAATTTGAAACACATTCAGTGCCTGTGGCAGTGTATGATACAGGCTTGAAAACGTGCCATTGGAAGGGAGAGGAGCCCTCTTCTGTGGCTTGTGCTGGAGGAGTGCTGGATGTGTCTGAGCTGTGACCTTGGCCCCTGCTGCTCCCTGTCTTGAGCTGGGGCAGGTGGTGGAGGGGGTTTCCCTTCTTCCCTAACTTTGATGTGTGAGCAGAGGAGGGCTCAGGACATCTGATGAGTGAATGATATGTGTCAGTGCCCCACCTAGAGCTCTGGAGATCAGGTCTTGCAGCTGGCTTTTGTGTGGTGTGGCTGGGAGTAGGGAAATGCCACTCTACTCCAGCTGTGTTCCCCTCTTAACCAGTGATAATGGAGCTCAAGGCCTCCATCGAGCAGTGTGTGGGCTCCAAACCCCTCGAGAGCACTCCAGAGCCTGCTGAACCCCTGCCACCAGCTGCTGCCCCAGATCGGACCCCCACCCCCACCAGCACAGAGGTGAGATAGGGGCAGGGCTGGCAGTTGTGGGATGGGAGCTGGAGAGCCAGCCCTTGGGTCTGACCGTGCCTGTGTCCCTCTACACACAAACTTCTTCCAGCTGCCATCTTTGCTGGAAGCCTGTGAGCCACTCCCAAGTTACTGGGATGCTGCTCTCTGCTGTGGGGGCTTGGCTCAGTCCTTTTGCCACATGTAAGGATGTGGTCTGAGGAGGCAGGGGCACACCTCACCTGACACTTGTGTCACCTGGGGCCAGATCAGTTGTCCTGGAACCTGCTCAGAAATGTGGGGCCATCTTTGGACAGAGGCAGGGGAACAGCAGGACTAGCTTTGTCTATCTCTTGTAGGACCTTACCCCTGGCAGTGTGGAGGAAGCAGAGGAGGCAGAACCTGATGAAGAGTTCAAAGATGCTATTGAGGTTTGAGACTGGTTGGGGTAGGCTGTGCCTGCAGGGTAGCTGAGGTGGGAAAGGGACAAAGGCCTTGTTGGGCCTACCAGGTGCTCAGGGAGGGTGGCTGTGGGGCTAGTGCCTCTGACTCTGTCTGTACTCCCTCTCTGTCCCATGCTGCGGGAGAAGGAGAACCAGCTGCTGGTCATGGTGAGTACTGCCATGCCAGGGTGTGGCATCTCCTCCCAGCTGGAGCTTTGCCTGGTTTGTCGGTGGCTTGTAGAAATGCCAGGTGGAGCACGCTGCTTGTGCCTCTGGTGTGGGCTGCCCTGCAGCCCTCAGTGTGCCCCCAGCCACCCTGTGGTGCTCAGCTGGCTCTGCTCTCTGCAGGAGGATGATGAGAGCTCTCAGTGCTCAGCAGATTTTGACCTCAGCCTCCCAGACAATGGTTTTATGAGCAAAAACGAGGTGATCCGCAGCAAGGTGTCGCGCCTGACTGAGCGCCTGCGCAAGCGCTACCCCAGCAACAACTTTGGTGAGTTTGGAAGCAGGTGCTTCTTGGGGGAGCTCAGCAGCGTGGGGTCTGTGCTGCTTCCAGTAGTGACCGTAGGACTGGGAGTGGAGAGGGTGGTGTGGTACTTGCTAGGGCTGTGCTGACACCTCCAGTGACCTTTTCCACTCCATGGGGAGGAGAGTCCCAGCACTCCTAGGAAGGGCACAGACAGGAAGGTGCAGCAATGTCATCTCTGAGCTGAGCCTTTACAACAGCTATGGATGTTCTTGTGCCACTTGCAGCCCCAGGCAGCAGAGCCCTGCCTGACCTCTGCTCTCTTTCTGCCAGGAAACTGCACGGGCTGTGCCGCCACCTTCTCTGTGCTCAAGAAGAGGGTGAGTCTTCAGCTTCTGCCCCAGCTTGCTGTCTGCACCTGCGGCAGAGGTGTTGCTCATGTCTGGCTTGACCCGGATTTCTCCAGCAGTTCAGGTGTCCTGCCTCGGTCACAGCCCAGATGACCTCAGCTAAATGCTAGGTGTTGTCACATGCCTAATGGTACCAGGGATTCCTCGTGTTGTGGAGCATTTGTCCATTTACTCCTTTGGAGGCTGCCTCAGGCCAAACCCACATTGTTATGTGTGTTATTGTAGAAGGTACCTGCTCTGTGCCCTGGTTTAGTCCATTTCCTTTGGCCTTTCTGGTGAAGCAGAGCATGGGTCTGCTAGTTGGAATGACCTGTTGCCTTATCTGAGCTCTGTGTGTGATGCTTGGCACACAGTCTGTGGGCAACTCTCAGAAGGAGGTGTAGACTTTTGGCCCCCCTCATTTACTCCTGGGCTAGTCTGATACACATCTGGGGCTCACCTCCATCCTTCTCCACAGCGGAACTGCAGTAACTGTGGGAACAGCTTCTGCTCCAGGTGTTGTTCTTTCAAAGTCCCCAAGGCCGTGATGGGAGCCACAGGTGAGTTGAAAGGTGGGGGGGGAAGAGCTCCTGCTTCCACCTCTTCTGTCTGCTCAGCCATTTGCCCCAGCCCTGGTGGGGAGGGTAGACAGGACGTTCCCAGCACAGCCTGGCTTGGGACAGAGCAGTGATGAATTTGCAGCTCTGGAAGCAGCTTTATGGCTGGGGTCCCTAGCCTGTGGTGGGAAAGGGGGAGCATCTCTGACATCTGCTTTCCTTTCCAGCCCCGGAGGCTCAGAAGGAGACAGTGTTCGTGTGCGCTGTCTGCAACCAGCTGCTCATCAAGTGATGAAACAGGCCCAGCCAGCTCCTGTGTCCTGTGCTGTGACACCTGGGACAGCGGGCAGGCAGCCTTGCCGCTGGGAGCCTGGACTGTTTGGATCCCAGCGTGGCATTCCCCTGCCAGAGGACGCTTGCACTTGCACTCCTCCTGCCAGCGCCAGGCTGGATGGACCAGCTGTCCTTGCCATGCACCATCTGGGTCCCTGTGGTGGAGCATTGCCCACAGTTGTGCCCCATCCTCACAGCTGCTCCAAGCCCTGGGTGCTCTCTGGCACTTGCTGTGCCCTGCCATGTGCTTGCCCAGGCCCTTTGGCCTGGCTCAGTGATGGAAGAGCCATCCTTCCTACTCATGGTCCTGCCTTTGCCTCCTGGCTGGGGCAGAACAACCTCAGGGCTCTGTCCCTACCTTTCCCAGCACTGTGCTATAAGTGACTGTATTTTTGGGATCAAGTCAGAGCTCCTCCTGCATCCCTTGAGGTCTAGACTAGCTAGGTCTTTCATCCGGGCTCAGCTGAGACTCTGCTAGTCACTCCTGTGCTCCTCAGCCTCACTGCCTGCAGGTTTAGTCTTTCACCCCCGAATTTGGCTGTAGCCCAGAGGAGGAAAGAGACTGAATTTGGGTTGGGCTGTGTGGCTGGATCTCCAGTGCAAGAAAAGGCAGGAGTTGGTGCTGCTCTGTGCACTTAGTGACTGCTGCTTTCTACTACAGATTAATATATAATTGCATATAGAGAATGACCAATAAATCTCTTGTCCTCAACTGGCTCTTGTGTCATCATCCCAGTGAAAGCTGTCCCAGTCCCAGGTCACTCTGACACCTCTGTGGCCTTGGCCCTGCTGTCCTGCAGGTGCTTCTGGAGAAATGGTGTGTCTGTGCCACCAGCTCTCTGTGCTTTACTGGAATTCCCATCTTCTGTCCTGCTGTAGCCTTGTTTGCCCCCTGCTCAGAGCTGTGTGCAGCTGCCTGTCAGCTGTGCCAGGGCTGGATCCTGCTGGGCTGGAGCCAGGGAGCACCTCAGCTCTGACAGGAGCTGCTGAGCTTCGTCTGCCTCCTGTGGCTGCTCCTTCCCCTGCCCTCCCCAGGCAGTGGTCCCACCAGCTGCCTGTGTGCACAAGGATGACCTTTCCTTTTGTGAACAGCAAAGCTCCCAGCTATCCCAGGAATGTGACCCTGGCTGCTGTGCAGCCGGGAACAGCCATGGCCTGGGTCCCTGCCAGCCAGCTGCAGCTTCCTCCAAGCCAGGGCATCTGGGGGGCCAGTGCTTTTGGGCTGCCAGCGCCCAGTGCCTGCCAGGCTGTGACACCCACCACTCTGAGAGGTTGCTGGAGCCCAGACCTCGCTGCAGGCTCTATATCCCACCAGTGTGGGAGCTCCTATGGGGCAGGCAGCCTAAACACTCATCTTGGATGTGGGTTCATAAACTCCTTCACATGGAAATCTGGGGAAAAGCTGGAATTTGATGATGAGGGTGTCTGGGTTGTGCTGGGTGTGCAGGGGACTGGTGTGCAGAGGGCTGAGCAGTTAAGTGGGGGCAGTGGAGCAGCTGTAACATTTGGGAGGGGGCTGTGTAGCACCCCAAGAGCTGTGGGTGGGTTTGTGAGGGTGTCTGCAATGGGATGATTGCTGGGCTGGGAGGGGTGAGCTTGCTCAGACGGCTGACAGTGGGAGGCAGAGGAGCTACTTATATTTCTAGAGGAAAACACTTGGAGCAATGAGCATGATGGCCATATATGTCTGAGCACTCTCTGGGAAGATGCTAATGACACAGAATACAGAGGGCTACAGATAAACTTCGGCTGTGGGAGATGGGGTTTTATTTATGCTTTTTAAGTTGTGCAGTAAAATGTCATAATTGACAGTGTTTATTCCTATGGAAGTGTGCTCAGCAGTCAAGCTCTGAACATACCTTCTAATAATATTTGAATTTTTTCCCCATTTTTTTTTTCCCAGTGGCCAGGGAGCAAGGTGGAGGCAGTGAGTGCCTGCTCCTGGTGTGAGGCTGGGGCAGGGGCTGGCTGCCCCATATTCCTGGCTGGCTGTGGGGCAGGGGCACAGGCACCTCTCCCTGGCCAGAGCAGGAGATTTGGGCTCTGGAGGCTGACCAGTGGGGCCAAGACCATGGCCAAGGAGGGCAGAGGGAAAAGAGGTCATCCCAGAGCAGGGCAGGTGCCCAGTGCTCTTGTCAGCCAGAAGAGGGTGGGAGCAGACATCCTGCAGCCTCAATTTCCCTCTTGTCCCAGGAGGCTCCCTGAGGCTGGGCCAGCTCCGAAGAGAAGACGCAGTGTCAGGCAGCCAGGCACTGGGTAAATATCCTGGCGACCACCTTCGGGCCCCCCTCATGCTTTGGGACGGGTGGATACAAATATGCACTGGGTAAACACGGCTGGGTCATTCAGGCTGCCCCCTTGCCAGCTGGAACTGGGGGGCAGCTGGGGGAGTGGAGCTGAGCTAAGGGACAGCACCCTGCTGCCATCAGAGGGGCCGGGCTGAGGGCTGCCCTGGTCCTTGGGCTCTTGGGAGGGTCCTGGCTAGTGTAGGTGGGTGGCCCTAGGAATCTTTTCAGAGGAGGCTGGAGGTTGTGGCATGGGAGGTCTGGCAGCCGAGCAGGGCTGGCAGGGAGCTGCAGACAGGGCTTTCAGACGAGACAGTGTGGGGAGGACAGGGTTGGAGGCTGCCTGGTCCAGTATCTGCCCCCTATGATGCTCAGTGCCACGCTTCTCACAAGTGCTGCGATCTCCCAGACCATGGATTTATTCCCTGGGGTGACAAAGGAAGAAACTTCCCTGGCAAACATTGTCAGACCCAGCTGTGGAGCTCCAGCAGCAGTGACAGCCTTGTCCCCCCATCTTACTCATCTCAATGCCCTCCCGGGCTCCCTGGAGTGGCAGGGGTGCCTGAGTCTCCAGTGATGCCTGTGACCACTAGGAACCACATCTCTTGGCTTGGCTGGACTGCCCACGTTCAGGGTCTGGGCTCAGCACCTGAAGTGGGGCTAGAGCCAGATCCTGGGGTGACCTTGCTCCCTCAGGCTGCTTCACCCCGTGGGCAGGATTGGGACCCCCCTCCCATTCTTCTGGGGTCCCTGAGGGAGCCCCAGGGGACTCTTACCCATGAACTGCAGTGAGCTGCACACAGACTTCTCTGAGGTGGAATAATTTACTGTGGTGTGGATGGGCAAGGGATGCGTGGGCTGGGTCACAGCAGGGGTGTGTGCGAGGGATGCAGCAGGGCTGGTCTGGGGGGCTTGGAGGCAGACCCCCCTCACACACTGAGCCATGTGGTGTGGGGAGTGGGGGAGCCCAGGAAGGGGTTGTGCTGGTCTGGGCACTTGGTATTGAAGGGGACAGTCAGTGGGGACAGAGGGGCAGGAGGGACCTGCCTGGGCTGGGCTGGGTCTCTGCGAGGGTGAGATAATCCAGGGCTGGGTCTGAGCTTCAGGTGAGGGCATGGGTTGGTGGGCTGGAATAGGGACTGGGGGGCTGAGGGTCTGGGGCATGTCATGACGGAGCTGGGCAATGGACATGGGTGCAGGGTAGGGGTCCCAGATGTAGCCAAGAGGGCCAAGCAGGGATCCTAAATGAAAGCAAGGGTCTCTGGGCTTCTGGGCAGGGAACCCGGGAGTAGACAAGGGTCTCCAGTGCAGACCAGGGCTCACAAACGTGCAGAACAAGGGTCCTGGGTCCAGACTAAACTCCTGGGCAGGGGCAGGGGTCTTTGGAGCAGAACAGGGGTGCCAGGGGTGCAGAGCAGGGCTCTCAGGAGGAGGCAGGGGTCTTGGCTGTGGATCAGGGCTCCCACAAATGCAGCAGGGAATCCTGTGGGTGCAGAGCTGGATTCTGAGGCACAACCGAGGGGCTGAGGTGAGCACAGCTGGGCTCCTGGGGTGCAGCCAGGGAAGCCAGGGGTGTGATGTTGGGCCAGTGCAGGAGTCCTGGAAAAGGGCAGGGTGGGAAAAGCCCTAGTGCTGCCCAGCCCCATAGAGCAGGGGGTGGTAGAGGGGGCAAGGGTAGGAGAACATGAACTTGACTGCAAACTTCATCTCCTTGTTGTGCTTCTGCCAGGGGTAGATGGCCAGGAGCAGCAGGCGGCTGCCCACCTTGCGGCCCATGACCAGGAAACTGCCACTGAGGCTGTCAAGCTGGGGGCAGGGGCAGGCACCCGCGTTCCTCATGTGCAGCACCATCTTCTTGGTGTCCTTGCGCTTCAGTGGGCCCAGTTTCAGCACCTTCTTCTTCTGGGCAGCCACCAGCCGCCGCTCCCCGTTCTCCTCCGTCATCTCCTTGATGCGCATTTTCACCACTGTGTGGGGCAGCCATGGGGCACGGTTGGGGGAGGGGAGCACAGCTGTGGTTCTGGGGAGGGGAGGGTCTAGGCCAGGCACCTGTGCAGGACATCCCTGGGGTGGGTCTCTGGGGAAGTTACTGTGTGGGGAGGGGAAAGGGGTTGCTGGGGGGGGTCCAGCAGAGGCCCCCAGTGGTCCTCCCAAATGTCCCACTCTGCCTGTCCCCCCACCAATGTCTTCTCCTGTGGTGCACTCATCTCATGCATGAAGGGTCCAAGGGAATGGCTCAGGGGTCTCCCATGGGGCTGTCCCCCTACAACCCCACCCTCTGGCCAGCTCCCGCCCCAGCTGTCAGACCTAGGGGAGGCAGACCCTTGTCCAGGGGGGTGGGGAAGAAGACCCCGGCACTCACCAAAGTCACTGGAGCACATCTGCTCCATCATGCCATCTGCCTTGTGCTCCATCTCACACTGGGTGCAGATCTTGGACACTGCAGTGAAAGACCAATCACTGTCACAGCTTCCTGCTGCTGATACTTGTCACCTGGGCCAGCTCCTCGGGGACATGTGGGTAGAGCCCAGCAGCTCCTCTGCTCCCTAGGTAGCTGTGCTGGGGTGATGTGGGGAGGCACAGAGCACCTCACTTGCCAGGGTCATCCCCCAGGAGGGGAAGAGATATGGGGACACCCTCCCATCAGATGCTGGCACTTGGAAGCACAGCAACAGCAAGGGTGGCCCCAGCTGTCACAGCCCTGATCCTGACCCTGGGCTGCCTTTGGGTGATGTCCCCTCTCCTGCCTGAGGGGACAGCCACCCTGCAGCAGCAGCGGGGGGGCTGAGACCCACAGGTGCAGCTTGCTCTCTGCAGCTGACATGGGACCCAATGGGAGGAGAGGGACACAGCACTGTGGCAGATCCGCCAGTGGCTCCCACCTCATCCCATGTTCTTCCTTATCCCGGGACAGCTCTGTGCAGGCAGCTGGGAGCCCAGTGTTCCTAGGCAATGAGTGGTGCCCAGACAAAGCTGATACCATGCCCACTCCTGCCCTGTTGCAGACAGAGTCCTTGGCCACCACCAGTGTCCTGGGCTGGGCTTTGAGCAATGAAGGGATGGTGTGCAGGGGCTCCACATGCATTCCCATCCCGTTACAGCACCCTTCCCACTTACCTGGTGGCGGCGTGGCTTTGCTGTTTCCAAACTGGACGGCGATGCAGAGCTCGTGGTCAGAGGGGAACTTGCCACAGTGCAGCATCTCAGGCCAGGGGAAGCCGTAGGACTCCATGACAGGGGCGCAGGAGTCACGCACCACCTCACAGAGGGAGCGGCAGGGGTAGACGGGCCGGTCAAGGCAGACAGGGGCGAAGAGGGAGCACAAGAAGAGCTGGGTATCGGTGTGGCACTGCTTGGCGAGCAGGGGTACCCAGCTGCCAGCCTGCTGCTTGGCTTCGGCCATGGTCTCGTGCTCCAGCAGGTTGGGCAGCCGCATGCGCTTGTAGCCCACGTCGCGGCAGAGCTGCATGTCGGGCGGGATGTCGAGGCACTGCGGCTCCCGCCCGTAGAAGCGCCCGTGGGGCTGGCTCTCGGGCTGCCACCCGTAGTAGTCGTAGTGCTGCCCGCCGCCCAGGGACCCTGCCAGCGCCAGCGCCAGGGCCAGCAGCGCCGTGCCCCGGGACCCCGGGGGGCTGCCCGCCTGCGGCATCGCCGCCGCTGCCTGCCTGCCGCTGCCGAGCGGGACGGGAGCGTGGCTCGGCACCCTGCCTGCTCCCTTAGCGCCTCCCACGCTCGCTGCCCTTTCTAAGGAGGTTGGAGACCTCGCCGGCAGCCAATCTGCTCTGCCTGCTGGGCCCCCCGGGGCTGGCCCCCGGCTCCCCCTAGTCTGCCCGCACCGCTGCCACCTCCAGCCCTCCCTCCCCTCCCTCCCCGGCGCATGGTGCTCCATGCCCCTCGCCCTCCCAGGGAGCCCCCTGGCATGCACCCCCCCAGCCCGCCCTGGCTCTGTGTGCCCCTGGGGTGATGCTTTCTAGGAGGGCTGGCTCGCCTGTCCCATGGCGATGTGTTGTTCCCCCGTTATTCACCAGTCTCACTGCCCCCATCCCACCTGGCACCCCACAGGCATGCTCTGTCACGGGGCAGGGGACCCTGGTTCCTACCCTATGCCACTCCACTCCCCACTCTTTTCTCCCAAAACAATACGCTTGGGGTGCTGGGGTTTAAGGAAGAGGACATCCCGGAAGGTTTCAATGCTGCAGCCCTGGGAGGGCTGGTGTACCCAGGTGCCAGGTGTGCCATCAACGCCAAGGCAACGCCATGGGCATGGGGTCCTTACTCCTCAGGGATGGCTCTGCCAGCATGCACCTCGGGCAGTCCATGTCCTGCTGGCACAGGCACAGCTGGGATTACACCTACCAGCAAAGGGCTTGCACCCAGGCTTTGCCAGTGCCCAGGTTGTGGGCAAAGCTAGAGCCCGAGCAGTGGGAGGGTCCTGCCCAGACAACATTCCCCCATTCCCTTGGAGATGAGGGGTGCAAGTCTTAAGACCCCATTAGAAACCCATTTGTCTCCAGGGGTTATCTGGGGCACCCCTCCCTTTCCTATAATCGATGCCCCTGCCTGGCCAACGGGCTTTGGGCTGCCGCTGGCCCCTGCCCACCGGATAAGGCACCTCTGTTAATGGGCGATAAAGCAAACAGTCCAGTGCAGGCAGTGATAGCAGCTGCTCTTTGCCCTGGGCTGGGGGCAGGGACTGTCCCCCCAGCCCTGGCGGGGTCCATCTGCTTCAGGGCAATGCTGGGAACCTCAGCTGCACAACCTGCCCTTACCTGTAGCCTGCCTGCCCTGCCCATGCCCTCTGTGCTGGGCTCAGCGCCCACCACTGCATCAGCCAGTGATGCTTGCTCCAGCCCGAGGATGGGCTGGGTTCATCCCACCCCAACCAAGCCCCGGAGATGGCACCATTAATGTGTAACTGCCAGGGAGCCCGATAAGATACAGCAGCCTGTTATCAGGGCTGCCTGGTAGCAGGAGGGAGGGTGATGGAGGCATCAGGCTGTCACGGCAGGACTAAGATTGTCTGGAGATAAATGCTGATAGAAAATAGCTAATCCGTGATGGATGGGTTTGGGCAGGGCGTAATTGCCTTGGGAACTGGGCTGGGAAGGGGCTGGTGAGGCCTGGGAGCAGGAATGGGGAGGTGGAGGCAGAGGGAGGCTGGGTGTGCAGGGTGGAGCTGCCAGCGTGTGGATGCTGAGCATGGTCACGGGTGTGCCACGTCCCTGGGCTGTTCCCGTGGCACTGCCAGCACTGTTCTGCTCTTGACCATGGACCTGCTCCTGGCTCTCAGCCTGCCCTGTCCCACAGCCCAGTCTGGTGTTTACATCCCCAGTCCCTCCCAGGAAGGTCTTGGGGGTGCTGAGCACTCTGTGGCAGCTGGCACCCCACCAGATGCAGGTGAGAGGCCTGGCGAGGCTGGGGCTGAGGAAGGGTCTCCCTGCCAGCTGACCCAGTCCCTTCGTCTGTAATGATGCCTTCATTAGAGCCTGGAGTCACCTCCTGGCCATGCTGCAGGGCTGGCCCCAGAAGAGTGGTGTCTGTCCCCTGCTCCTCCCTGTGGGGTGTCCTGGCAGCCTTATCTCCGAGCTGAGACTGTGCCTATGCTCTGGGGAGTCCCTGCTGCACTCGCACTGCTTCCTTAACCCTTTCCCACTCAGGATGCCCCAGGGAACGTAGATCTGGGCTGTACCCCAGAGAAGGGGATGGACCCAAGACAGCTGGAGCTGGCACCCTTCCCTGCATCTTGTCTGTGCAGGCTGCTCCAGGGCCCACATCCCCGTTCTGCACCCATGCAACTGTCTGTGAGACTGACACCTGCTCCTGTCACTCCAGAAAGCTGGCTGTGCCACCTCTTGTGTCACTGCTTGTGCCACTTGTCACAGCAGTGAGACCGGAAGCGGGGCCATGGGGACCGCCACCTCTGCGGTGGAGACCTCAGGGACAGCCAGCCAGGGTGGCATGGTAAGAGCACATCTCCTGGGGGTGCTCCCTCGACATTTCGGACCCTCCCTGTGGAGGACCCGTGCCTGGTTGTAGCATAGAGCAGAGCTGAGCCAGGGCAGTAGGAGGCTCCCGAGAAATGAGAAGCTGAGCAGGGTTCCGGCCACTTCCTTCCATCCTTGTGTCCCACTCTCCTGCCACAGCTTTGGGTACTACTGACCTTGTTTCTGTCAGCAGAGATGCATCTCCTGGGCCTGGGTGGATGGGCTGAGCGGGCTGGGTGGGCTCCCTCTCATCCTCCTCTTTTCCTATCCTTTCATCCTTCCTGTCCCACTGGTTCCTGGGCTGCAACAGTGCTGGGCATGGGCTGCACCCAGTGTGGAGCAGGGGCCTTTGGGAGAGGGATAGCGCACTGCGGCTGGCCATGCAGAGAGCCTCAGGAGGGGCTGGCACGCTGGGACTGTCCGTGCAGGGACACGTGTCCCACGGCGTCCAGCGGCTCCCAGGAGAGAGCACCCCGGCTGCGCGGCAGTGCTGGGCTGGCAGCACGGCTCCGGGGGGGTGGTCCTGCCTGGGAGAGGCCGCAGGAGGTTGGGGCATGACTGGGGCCACCGTGGGGTCGAGGTTGCCGGGGGCAATGTGAGACCATCGGGTGGGCAGTGGGGAGGGTCAGCAACTGCCGTGCACTTGCCCTGCGCCCACACACACTCCCGCTGTCCCGGCAGCCCCAGGAATGTGCTGGGCAGCGCTCCCGGCCCAGCTGCGGAGCCGAGGCTGCCCTGGCGCCCTCCCAGCCCCCCACCCAGCACCTCCTGGCCCTGCCCAGTTCCTGCCAGCTTGCACACAGACCCTCCCTGTTCGCGGGCCGGACGCCCCGATCCTGGCCCCCGGCGTTTGGTGCTGCTCAGCAGGGCAGCGAGGGGGCATGTCGCATGTGGGGATCCTCTGAGGAAGAGTCCCTTTCCCTCACAGCATGCCGCCATGCGTGGGGACCTTCTCTGCAGTGCTGTTTGTGCCTCTCCGCCCCACCACGTCTGCTCCCACCACAGCCCCTTCCGCGGTATGGGAGCAATCCTCGCACAGTCCCTGCTCCCAGCTGGCACCTTTGCTAATGCCAGACCTTGGCACCTTGCTCTGAAACCACATCCTCCTCTGCTTGCCTGTGTGCAGGAGGATGCTGTCTCCCAGCTCCTGTGAACTCCTGTGGGATGTGCTGGGGGGCTGCCTCCACCCTCTGTGGGGGCTCCCAGTGCAATGGGGGCCCTAGAGCCACCCCTTCAGATGGACACAGCTGGACTGAGGTGCCACAGAGGAGTGTCCACACTTAGGGTGCCCAGTCTCTAGGGTCAGTGCCCCCAGTTTGGGGGCACTCTCCACATCCTGCGTGAAGGGGCAGGCTGGGGCATTTGGAGCTGTTTTCCAGAGGCTCACAGTGTGGGCCCCACGTCCCCGTCCCTCTTCTCTCCCAGGCGCACACACCTGGGATCTCTTAGGAAAGGTTATCAGTGAATCACGCTGTGTTTGTGCCTCCCAAATGTCACCGTTGTCCTCACTTGGGATGGTGAGCTCATGCTCCCCACCATTATGAAAGCACTTCCAGTGCTGGGAGAAACAGCTGCCAGGCCCTTCTGTGGCCCCTTTGAAGCAGAGCTGGAGCTGCTGACAGCTCTGACAGGCAGTGGGTGCAGGATGCAGCCCCAGGGGTTGATCCCAGGCTGGTTGCAGGGCTCCAGCTGTCCTCCATGGCCCCTGATCATCCTTCTTGTACTGGAGGGAGGGTTGAGATGCTGGGATGAGGTGCGGCACCATCCACTCAGAGACACAGCAGGGACACCCCCTGGTCCCGGTCTGGGAGCCAAGCGCAGGGGTTGGAGCAGGGGCACTGCTGGGCCATGCCTGCTGTGGTGTGATGGGCACAGGCACACTGTCTGTTGAGGGCTGGCCATAGGGGTACCAAGTGTACCCCATGTCTGTCCCATGGGGCCAGGGGCAGGGTCTCTGGGAGGTCAGCCAGGGCCTGGGGCAGATATCTGCGGGGTCTGTCTGCAAGACAGGTCAGAGCTGCCTCACTCCAGGTGCAAAGGAAGAGCCAGGCAGAGGAGTAAAGGCAGCTCTCGCACCAGCCATGCCCATCCCTGCTGCTGGGCAGCCTGAAAAATCACCCCTTTGGGCTGAGCAGATGGAGCAGAAGTGTCAGAGCCCTGCCAGTCCTGATGCCTTTTTCCTGATTTTAGAATTAAGAGTTAGATACAGTTAAAGGATAAAAGGGTTTTTATTTGGGTTTTTAATAAGGATTTTTATGGTGTAACAGTTCGTTAAGGTAGAATACGTTGAAATGTGTATTTATGTTATATTGTGTATATAATTTTAAAGACTTTGTAAATTAGTATATTTGACAAAGATGTTTTAATGAGAGGTTTAAATGAATGGTGTGACATTTCTTTATTCTAAAGTTTTTTTTTTTCAGATGGGTTTAATTTTAGTTTATAGGATATGTTTTAGAGAGGATTTTGATTTTTTAAGATAGTGTAAGGTTTTTTGGTTTTTAATTGTGAGATTTAGGATGTTTGTTTTTTTGGCTTAGTAGAATATTAGGACTATGCTAAGATAGTAGGTTTAAAGAATTCTAAGTATGTATGTTAAGGATACTGAGAATACATGAAAGGTATATAAAAAGAAAAGGCAAAAAATCATCATGGCATCAGTCTCCCTCACAGTGCAGGGGTCTGGGGAGGGGAGCAGGGCCATGCTGCACATTGGGGCTGCCCCGAGCTGCTGCTGTCCCTGCTCCTACTGCCTGGGATTCCATTGGCTATGCCAGCCCCCTCCACCTCTGACCTGCCCTGCTGGAAGCCATAGCACAGCGTAGCGTGGCGTGGCGTGGCATAACACCAGCCTGCTCCTTCTGCACGGAAACCAGCAGGGTCTGTCCCTGCTCTGGCTGAAACTGGAAAGCCCATGACGCCACACCCTGCACCGGGGAGCTGGCAGACCCCAGTGAGCTCTGGAGATGCCAGGGTCTGCAGGCACTACAGGCGGGGCCAGGCTCTTTATGGTGATGGGGAATGCTTTGGGACAGGTCCGTGTCCTGCTTGCCACTGGACAAGACTTGGTCCTGGGGAGTATGGCTGGCAGAAGGTGGCTCCCTGTGGTGGGGTGATGTCCCACCAAAGGATACTCCTCAACACATGCAGACACCAGGTCCATGGCCTGTGAGGCATATGGAGGCCAGAACTGAGGGTCCTGTGCTGGGCTCTGTTTGTGTAGCCAGAAGAGACAACCCTGGGGCAACACTACAGGATGCAGGATGATGGGCAGAGCCTGGGGTGGTAGGGGGAGCTGATCCCCCTGCTGCTCTCGGCCCCTCACTGCAGCATAGAACAGCAAACTTCATCTCCTGGCAGGCACAGTATTGCCATGGCAACCGGCAGGACCTGCCAGGCGGGCAGGCGAGCACTGACGTGGCAGTGGCATGCAGCACGGGAAGGAGATGGGATGCAGGGTCTGGGTTTGGGGACATCTGAGGACAGGCTTAGGTGTGTGAGTACATGGCATGTGCACCTGGGCGTGTGCCTGGGGTGCATGGGGTGCGCAGGCAGATGTGGGCATCCGAGTGCATGCACGAGTGCCTGTGCCAGTGTGCATGCACGTGTTTGGGTGCATGGGAGACTTCACACACCATCCTCTCAAGGGGCGTTCTTTGGTTTTGTGGCACTGTCAGAGCAGGGTGTACCTCACTGCTCTGCAGTGTGTTCTGAACCATGGGAGCAGCAGATTTCCCCAAAAGCTATGGGATCCATGGCTTTGTGTCTGTGAGGAACACGAGCCCTCCAACTGGGGTCCCTGACTGCACGTGTCCTTTGGTCCCTTGGTCACAAACCCTGCCATGCTCCAGAGAAAGGGGGCTGCCCACCAACCACCCCAGGGCCCTGCCTCCATTTGCTCTGCCCAAAGCCTGGGCTGGTGCTCATGGCAGGGAGCAGGAGTCAGACAGAGCTACCCCTGTGCTACAGGCAGCAGGCTGTGCTGTGTTAGCTGCGTTCACTGTGTTAGCTGTGTGTGTTAGCCGTGTTAGCTGTGTCACCTGTGTGTGTGAGCTGTGTTAGCTGTGTGTTAGCTGTGTGTGAGCTGTTAGCTGTGTGTGTTAGCTGTGTTAGCTGTGTGTGTGTTGTGTCTGTTAGCTGTGTCTGTTAGCTGTCTGTTAGCTGTGTGTGAGCTGTGTGTGTTAGCTGTGTGTGTAAGCTGTGTGTGAGCTGTGTTAGCTGTGTGTGTTAGCTGTGTGTGTAAGCTGTGTGTGAGCTGTTAGCTGTGTGTGTTAGCTGTGTGTGTAAGCTGTGTGTGTAAGCTCTGTGTGAGCTGTGTTAGCTGTGTGTTAGCTGTGTGTGTTAGCTGTGTGTGTAAGCTGTGTGTGAGCTGTGTTAGCTGTGTGTGTTAGCTGTGTTAGCTGTGTGTGTTAGCTGTGTGTTAGCTGTGTGTGAGCTGTGTTGTGTGTGTTAGCTCTGTGTGAGCTGTGTTAGCTGTGTGTGTTAGCTGTGTGTGTGCGCTGTGTGTTAGCTGTGTGTGTTAGCTGTGTGTGTTAGCTGTGTTAACTGTGTGGTAGATGTGTGTTAGCTGTGTGTTAGCTGTGTGTGTTAGCTGTGTTAGCTGTGTGTGAGCTGTGTTAGCTGTGTGTGTTAGCTGTGTTAGCTCTGTGTGTTAGCTGTGTGTTAGCTGTGTGTGTTAGCTGTGTTAGCTGTGTGGTAGATGTGTGTTAGCTGTGTGTGAGCTGTGTTAGCTCTGTGTGTTAGCTGTGTGTTAGCTGTGTGTTAGCTGTGTGTTAGCTGTGTGTGTTAGCTGTGTTAGCTGTGTGTGTTAGCTGTGTTAGCTGTGT
Organism: Corvus cornix cornix; assembly: GCF_000738735.6. NCBI lineage: Eukaryota > Metazoa > Chordata > Aves > Passeriformes > Corvidae > Corvus > Corvus cornix. Next base: position 14,091,104 of record NC_046336.1, read on the forward strand.
GTGAGCTGTGTTAGCTCTGTGTGTTAGCTGTGTGTTAGCTGTGTTAGCTGTGTGGTAGATGTGTGTTAGCTGTGTGTGAGCTGTGTTGTGTGTGTTAGCTGTGTGTTAGCTGTGTGTGTTAGCTGTGTTAGCTGTGTGTGAGCTGTGTTAGCTGTGTGTGAGCTGTGTTGTGTGTGTTAGCTCTGTGTGAGCTGTGTTAGCTGTGTGTGTTAGCTGTGTGTTAGCTGTGTGTGTTAGCTGTGTTAGCTGTGTGTGAGCTGTGTTAGCTCTGTGTGTTAGCTGTGTGTTAGCTGTGTGTGAGCTGTGTTAGCTGTGTGTGTTAGCTGTGTGTGAGCTGTGTTAGCTGTGTGTTAGCTGTGTGTGTTAGCTGTGTTAGCTGTGTGTGTTAGCTGTGTTAGCTGTGTGTGAGCTGTGTTAGCTGTGTGTGTTAGCTGTGTGTTAGCTGTGTGTGTTAGCTGTGTTAGCTGTGTGTGTTAGCTGTGTGTTAGCTGTGTGTGTTAGCTGTGTTAGCTGTGTGGTAGATGTGTGTTAGCTGTGTGTGAGCTGTGTTAGCTGTGTGTGAGCTGTGTTGTGTGTGTTAGCTCTGTGTGAGCTGTGTTAGCTGTGTGTGTTAGCTGTGTGTTAGCTGTGTGTGTTAGCTGTGTTAGCTGTGTGGTAGATGTGTGTTAGCTGTGTGTGAGCTGTGTTGTGTGTGTTAGCTGTGTGTTAGCTGTGTGTTAGCTGTGTGTTAGCTGTGTGTGTTAGCTGTGTTAGCTGTGTGTGTTAGCTGTGTTAGCTGTGTGTGAGCTGTGTTAGCTGTGTGTGAGCTGTGTTGTGTGTGTTAGCTGTGTGTTAGCTGTGTGTTAGCTGTGTGTGTTAGCTGTGTGTTAGCTGTGTGTGTTAGCTGTGTTAGCTGTGTGTGAGCTGTGTTAGCTCTGTGTGTTAGCTGTGTGTTAGCTGTGTGTGTTAGCTGTGTTAGCTCTGTGTGTTAGCTGTGTGTTAGCTGTGTGTGTTAGCTGTGTTAGCTCTGTGTGTTAGCTGTGTGTTAGCTGTGTGTGTTAGCTGTGTTAGCTGTGTGTGTTAGCTGTGTGTGTTAGCTGTGTTAACTGTGGTAGATGTGTGTTAGCTGTGTCAGCTGCATTTTAGCTGTGTTAGCCATGTTCGCTGACAGAGCAGACGTTCCGGCAGGGCCCCGCTCTGCCTCCAGCATTGCCCAGGTGTTGAGGGCAGCGCTGGCTGCTCTCCTGCCTGCTGAGGGCCCTGTGCCCAGCTACTGCATCCCTCGCCCCACCACAGCCCCAGCTGGGAGGCCCCCTTCTTCGCCGCTCGGGAGAGCCTCTGTTCCCCCCCGTTTGGCATTTCTCCGGCTCTAATTAAGCTGTCAATGGGCAGAGATAACAGGGAATTCGTTAGCTCTGCTCTTTGATGTTTGCCCGTGCTCTGATCACAGCACCAGCTGCAACTCCTTCGAAAACAAACAGCTTCAGACGAGGCCCCTTGGCACGGCGGTCTGCCAGCCCCACGGTCGACTCCCCAAATCCCTGCCGAGCCATCCCCACGGCCGCTCAGACCCTCTGTTACCTCCGGCAGCACGCCCTCGGCAGCCAAGTTTCTCCCCAGGGACCTACAGCCGCATCCCAAAGGTGTCCGGGCTGCGGCACTCGCCGTGCCAGACCCCCGGGACGCACGGCAGCAGCCCTCCCTCGCAGCCCCTCTCCGGGGCCCGCCCCGGGGCAGCCGGTACCGCCGTCCGCAGCAACGGGACCGCGTCCTCCACGGGCTCCGTGCCGGTGGCGGCAGGCGCCCATCCGCGGTGCCTCGGGGCGGGCCGCGCGGACCGGGCGGCTGCGCACACGGGGCGGCCGGGCCCGCCTCCGCCTCCCGGCTCGGCAGCACCGCGGACAGCGCCCGGCCCCGCGCGGCTCCGCACGGCCCCGGAGACGGCGCCGGTCCGGTCCGGTCGGGTCCGGTCCCCCCGGCACGGCACGGCACAGCCCGGCCCGGTGCCCGCCGCGTCATGGCCACGGAGGTGGGTGCGGGCGGCACGGCGGGGGCACCTCGGCGGCGGCACCCCCGGGCCGGGCTGCGACGGAGCTCCCCCGCCCTGCGCTGCCTGGGCGCGGCGGGGACAGGGCTCCGTCCGCGTGGGGTGCGCTGGGGCGGGAGGACAGCGTGGGGCTGGGGTCCGTGGGGACAGGAGTGCGGGGCTGGGCGCTGCGAGGGCTCCGTGTGCACAGAAAGGCCGGTGGGGTGCTTGAAGGGGTGTGGGGGTGCAGGGTGGCTGCAGGGTGCCTTTGGTGAAGGGAGGAGCGTGTGTCTGGGTTGGGATGTGGGACTGGGGGTTCCTCTCCCAGATGCCGTGGGTCGGACGCGGGACAGCGTCAGGCGGTCTGTGGGTCACAGAGCAGGGAGTAGCCCCATGTCACCCAGGGGAAGCGCAGGGAGGGGCCTAATGCCCGCCCTTGGCACAACCTGGCCCTCCCATCCCCTTCTCCAGCCACTAAAGCTGCCCCACAACCTGGAGCTCGGGGGCTGGCACGGGCTCTCACACCCCCTGGGGAGTCAGGGTTTAGCACCTGCTGCCGGGGCTGCCAGTGCTTTTCATGAAGATGCCCCACTGCAGCCTGCCCACCTGCTGTGCCACTGTTGCAGCCCCGCTGCCCAGTCCCTGCTCCTGCTCGGCTTGCTCCCATCCTCCCGCCTGGGAGCTGTTGGGTTGGCTGTGTGCTGGGGCGCTGCTGGGGACAGGGGGCTGTCCCTTCCCCGGGCTGTGGCTCTTGCATGCAGGAGCCACTGGGGGTGAGCCCAGACACCAGCGCGGGGCGAGAGCACACGCACTCGCCCTCACTCCGAGCAGGGGGGTGCCACAGCATCCTCCCCTTGCCACCGTCCTCCCCTCACCCCCGGCCTCACATCTCCAGCACCAAGCTGTGCTCATGGCATGACACAGCCTGTGCAAGGGGCCCCCTGCCCCGGGCTGTGTGAGCCTGCAGCCCCTGACACTGGGGAATGGCGCTGCTCCCCAGGCCTCCAGGCCTCTGGCAGGGATGCCCAGCACCCCTGGCTTTAGCCCCTCTCTCACCCTTTGCCCCCAGGTGCACAGCCTGCAGGAGCTGCGGCGCAGCGCGTCCCTGGCCACCAAGGTCTTTGTGCAGCGGGATTACAGTGACGGGACCACATGCCAGTTCCAGACAAAGTTTCCCCCTGAGCTGGAGAGCCGGGTAGGGAGTCTGACAGATTGTCAGGGTAGGGGGGTGCCCTATGGCAGTGCCCTATGGAAGCTCAGAAGGAAGAAGGGTCTGAAGGTGTGGAGACTCATGGGGTATTGTATGGCCCTGGGCCAGCCAATGCTGCTGGGTGCATGAAATCACAGCTGCCTTGGCTGGTGTGCAAGAACTTTGGTGTTCCTGGGGACTGGGAGGCTCTGGTGAAGGCTGCAGGCTCAGTAGGTCTTGGTACGGGTGGGAGGTGGGCACGGGCCTGCAATTCGAGGCATCAGCTGGGCAGGGAGGAGAGGGTTAAGTGCTCTCCAAGTCCCCTCAGGAATGGGGACAAGGCAATGCAGGGAGCCTGTCCCTGGCCAGACTCCTCTTCACCTTGGTTTCTGTCCTAGATTGAACGGCAACTTTTTGAGGAAACCGTGAAAACCCTAAACGGCTTCTATGCTGAGGCGGAGAAGATTGGGGGCAGCTCATACCTCGAGGGGTGCCTCGCCTGTGCCACTGCCTATTTCATCTTTCTCTGCATGGAGACACATTATGAGAAGGTGCTGAGGTGCAGGGGAGGGCTCAGGGATGGGCACAGCTGGCAGTGGGCACAGGGGTGTCACAGGCAGCATGGGACTGGAGGCCAGAGCAGACAGCAATGCTGGCAGGCCCTGAGTGTCCCTCCCTGTGCTGACAGGTCCTGAAGAAGATCTCCAAGTACATCCAGGACCAGAATGAGAAGATCTATGCGCCACGGGGGCTGCTGCTCACTGACCCCCTGGAGCGTGGCATGAGGGTCGTATCCTTTGGGCAGCGGGGTGCTTGGGGGATGGCAAGGGGTGAAGGGAGACCGGGCATGGGTGCTGGGCAATTGGGCTGGCACATGTCACTGATGATCCTTAGCAGGGCCCAGATCGAGATCTCCATCTACGAGGACCGGTGCAGCAGTGGCAGCTCCAGCAGCGGCAGCTCCAGCAGCAGCAGCGGCGGGGGCGGGGCGGGGGGCCGGTGACTGGTAGGGAGTCCCTGCAGGGACTCGTACTGCCGGGACAGTGGCCTCTCCGAGCTCCGCAGGCTGCACTACCAGAGCACCCGCTTCTGAGCCCAGGGAGAGCAGGAGGGGGAGGCCGGGGCTACCCGGTGGGGCTGCCCACCCCCGTCTGCTCTTTGTCCCCCGCAGTGGGTCTGCCCCTGCTCGGACCCGCTGTGGGCACGGACTGGTGCTGGGGCATCCCAGGTGCTTCCCACTGAGCCAAACTGTTGCCAAGGGGCTCCTACAGCCCTCCATGTGCTTGGTGCTGCTGCCCCTGCCCCAAGCGAAAGGAGCTTGCCCTGCTACGGGCAGTCCCAGCTGGCAGTGTCCCTGTCGCCATGCACTGGGGAGCACTGGGACTGGCAAAGCCTCAGGCATTGCTAGGCGAGGGACGCACACTTAGCCCCACGCCCACAGACACTGACAGCATTTGCTGCACCCCCTCCTTGGGGCACTCTGCTCTTGGTGCTGTGGTGTGGGCTCAGCTGCTGCTTGTCCACTGTTCAGGGGGCCTGGCAGAGCACTGGTGCCACTTCTTCTGTATGATGGACCATGCATTCACCCCGGCTCCACCCCACACACTGCCCCATTTCTGCTCCCCGGGCCCCCTCCCCCATCTGGCACGGCATCTTTGCCAGCAGCATCCTTCAGCACTGCCATGACACTGGGCACTTGCTTCTGCTCCCTGCATGACCTGCTGCCAGCCCCAGCTGGACCCAGGAATTTCTTCAGCCCAGTGTGCAGGGCAGGGAGGTGCAGTGCTGGGCATGATGCTGCTCCTGTGCCATGGGCCCTGGGCTCATTCATGGCCCAGCATAGTTGAGGCTGAGCTGTGGCATGGGTGAGGCAAGCTCCCTGCCCAGTCCTGGCAGAGCTTGCCTGTACCTGGCTGCCAGCAGCCCCCTGCCTCCTCTGCCCCATGACCTGCCCTAACGCAGGGAGGGTGCCCAGTGGAGCAGCTCCACAAGGACCCTTCCTCTCTCACTGCTGAGCCCTCCCCTGCCCACGTATCCTGCATGCATCTGCCACCAGCATCCCAATTCTCAGCCTGGCCTGTAAGAGGGGACCTCGAGAGGCACCTGGGCCTGGCTGCAAGGTGTGGAGGTTCATGGTCCAGGGTCAGGTAAGGGGAAATAGGAGGGTCCCTGTGACATCCAGCACCCTGAGGAGAAGAATTCCTATCTGGGTGCAGGGCTGAACCGAGCTGGCATTTCTCTCCTGGGGATCTGGAGGGAGGACTCGCACCTGTAGGACGCCTTTTGGCTTGGTCATGACGTGTGTGTGGGGTGGCCCTGGCCTCAACGTTCCTGCTAGAGCCCCCCCTGCATGGAGACCTTCCTCAATAAACCCCACGCTTCTTCCCCCACTGCCTGCCCTGCATCTTCTTGTGTTGGAGAGGTGAGTGGGACAATGCTGTGGGGGCACAGAATCAGGGTGGGCATCCCTTTTCATGCTGGGTTGCACAGAGCCCCACCAAGGTGAGCATGGGGGAAGGGGGATGATGGGCTGGAGGGGGCAGTCTCAGGGAGTAGGGTCAGGCCTGTGTAGCAGTCATGTGGCCCTGGGCCAGGGACACTCAAGGAATACAGTGCAGGAAAGGGTTTATTCAGTTGGCACAGTGCTGGGGGGAAGCAGGGAACACCTGGCTGTACCAGAGCAGGCTAATTGGGATGCCAGCAGCGTCCACCAGCACCCAGGGAGAAGCCGTGGTGACAGTGGCAGTGAAAGGAGCCATGGCTGTTGTGGCAGATATGTTCGCAGGGGCCAGGCTGTGCCTGGCACTCATCTATGTCTGGGAAAGAAGGGGAAAACGTCAGAGCTGGGATTGTCTGGCATGGGCAGGGCAAGGGATGGAGAGGACATGAGGGGGGCAGCTCCAGGGCTGGGTGAACCTGGGACACAAAGGCAGGTGATCCTGCCACTGCTTGGTCCCAAGGCTGCTGGGTGGCAGATGTCTCCTTATTCCACCAACTCCTGCACAACCACAGTCTGTCCATCCTTCCCCCCAGCACTAGGGCTGCGAGCACAGCTGGGCACCCCTGAGCATCTCTGCTGCCAGGGCAGCCTGGCAGCACCCCGCAGCGGCAGGTGGCTGGGCACTGCAGGTACTCACCCAGGCACCGGCTGGCAGCCGGATCAAGGGGACGGAAGCCTGGGTGGCAGAGGCAGGTGTGGGCCCCAGGGGTGTTGAGGCAGAGCTGGCTGCAGTTGTGCAAGCCCTGAGCACACTCATCGATGTCTGGTGGTGGGGAAGAGAGCAGTGTGGGGTTATAGCATACAGTACAGCCCTGTTGCTGGGGTGCAGGCAGGGCTGCTTGCTGCACCCCAGCGCCTCCAGAGCTGCACATTTGGCTGAGGCCCCAGTGCAGAGCTGGGCCAGGGCCACCATCATCCTCCAGCCAGCTCCCAGCCCTGGGGTGGGAAGAACTGGGGCAGGCTGGGGGTGCTCCCCATCCTGGGCTCCTTCCTCATGCAGCCCCAGGGCAGGGTGGGCAGAAGCACAAGCAGAGCCCTGCCCTGCAGAGCTCAGCAGACCAGCTTAATAGATGGGATATAAGTTTATTGGGGGTTCTCTGGGAGGGGGGCTGGAAGACTGTTGGGACTAAGCAGGGTCTGACTCCAAACAGTAGGGTCAATACGTTAAAAAACAGACCAGGAGGGTCCTGCCTGCCCCTGCAGGGCTGGGAAGACCCTCCTCTGCCAGGGCTGGGGAGGTGGTTCCCATCACCGAGGAGGGAGCAGGCAAAGCACACACGTCACAGGCCAAACCAGCAGGCACATGGTACGGTATTGAGGTGACAGAGCAAGCGACCACCAAGGAGGTGCCAGCGTGGCAGGAACAGCACTGGGGCAGTGGGGTGCGGGGGAAGGGGCGCTGCCAGGCCGCCCCAGGGCTGCTTTCCCAGAGATGGTGCATGGGACAGCCAGGTCTGTGCCCATCCCACGGCAGGTCACCCCAGCATATCCCAGCTGGCACTTCTAGGGTGGTTCAACATGGACAGAAAAAGAGAGACAGGCAGAGGCCAGCCCATCCTTCTGCCCAGGCTGCTCTGGCACGGGCAGGGATTAAAGTGCATAGACGCAAAGGCAGAGTCCGAGGACTAGAGGCAGGAGGGCAGTGTGGGGGGGCCCAGGCCAGCTCCCAGTAGAGGGATATCCCCCGAAAAAGGCCACTTGAGCTGCACAGAGGAGAGAAGGAACAAGAGAGAAAAAGAGAAAGGGAAGGGGAATCAGTGACAGCTCAGTGGGAGGCACAGATAAACAGACACAGAACCACCTGACAGGTTGCAGGCTGTGGCCTGGCCTTTGTCAGGGGTGCAACAGCATCCTAGGGTGGTGCTTTGGGGTTGATGCCAGCTGGCATGGGGTCAGGGTGTCCCAGCTATCACTCACCCACGCAAGCTGTGCCATCCTCATTTGGCTCAAAGCCCCGGCTGCAGCGCTTGTTGCTGCGGCAGCGGTACCCACCATAGGTGTTGATGCAGATGGGCTTGTCCCGGGGACAGATGAAGGGGAACTCAGTGCACTCATTTGTGTCTGCAAGAGCGTCCTCAGTGTGAGACATCTGGGCAGGGAGCTCAGGGCTGCCAGCCCATCCAGTTTCCTCCGTATACTGGATAGTCACCCCAGTGGTAGCCATGCATAAACCATGCCTCTGCCCAGGAGGCTCACAGCATGGCCACAGCCACCCTGCTGCATCCCTGCTGCCCCTCCATCGCTCATGGCTGCAGCACAAAGCCTGCCACATGCCAGCCATGCCTCCTGCCCCAGCACTGTGCTCTCACTGCTCCCTGTGACACCATGGTGTCCCTCTGGAGCTGTACTGCTGTCCCATTCCCAGGCCATGCGCCAGGCAGGCAGCTGTACCTGGCACTGAGCCATGTGGCAGGCAGCCACCTCCCAGTCTCAGAGTGTCCCCCAAGGGGCTATGCTACAGCATCCTGGGTACAGGCACACCTGTGCCTCCAGCAGCCACTCACCTACACAGCGTCCATTCTCGTGCTGGGAGAATCCCTGCCCGCACTGCATTTGGGGAGAAGCAGAGACCACCGGGATGGGGAGTAATCAGCCCTGGGCAGCCACTGAGCCAGCAGAGCCCAGCCCCTTGTTCCTGTCCCCAAAGTCTCGTGCCCTATACCCACACCTAGCCCTCACCTCCAGCGGGGCAGGCATGAGTGGCTCCTCCACATCCAGAGGGTAGGGGATCTCCAGGACAGAGTTGGTCTCACTGCTCGCCACAGCTCGTGACACCACGCGGCCATCCGGCCAAGTCACCTCCAGGCTGCTGGCTTCGTCATGCCCTGCAGGCGGGCAGCCCATCAAAGGGAGGGTCTCCGGGATGGGCAGGGGCTGAAAGGAGGCCAGCGGGGTGGTAGGGATGGGAGGGGCAAAGCCTTCCCTTGCTCCCTGAGCCCAGCTCCAGCTGCTCATGCTGACAGCCCATGCACAAGGATGTACTGAGGGGTGTACACGGGGACAATAGGATGACCTGCCAGTGGGCAGGGGCCCCCTACAGGCTTGGCTTCTGGATATGCTGCACCAGGGGAGAGTTAAAGGGCAGGGAAAGCCCTAGTGCCTGGGCAAAGCAGCAGGCAGGGGCTGGGGAAGGGGGCAGCTTCCCCTTGCACCACAGCTGCAGTGGCTGGGCACCCTGCCCACAACCTTGCACGGAGCCCGCTAAACCCAGGGTGACAGGCATGGGTGATTACTGTGGCAGCAAATACGGCCCCTGCCCACCCTGGGGAGTGCCAGAGAAGGCTGGGGGTGGAGGCAGCCCCTTGACCCCCTGGCTCACCCAGTCCGAAGTGCGCCACGGGCTCCATCTCGCAGAGATAGCCAGAGCCACCGTCGATGATGCGCAGGTGGGCCCCACTGCGCCGCGTGAACAGCACCACTTTGGCCCCCCGTGCAAAGGCCCCGAAGCGGGTGCGGGGGATGACACGCAGCCAGTTGTTGCTGGTTCCCTGTGAGGGAGGAGGGAGCAGAGAGACTGAGCTGGGAGGGACAGAAGGGATGGGTACAACACAAGGACTCTGCTTCACTCACCTGGGTGCCCCTGAAGATGGAGATTGGCTGTGCCATGGACTCGCCATGGGATAGGATGAGATCCAGCATCCCATCGCCATCGAAATCTGTCACTGCACCTCCTGCAAGGACAGGATCATGCTGTGCCTGGCCCCATGTCTCCCAGCACCAGACTTTGCCGCTGCTGTGGCCTTCCCCTGGCAACAGCAGCAGTCCCGGCCACGCAGGGACAAAAGGGAAGATGGGGTGACTTCAGTGCAGGAGTAAGGGCCTCTGTGTGGTTGGCATCCTGTAATCAGGTGCAGTGGAGGGGACAGGCAGCACCTGGAGGGCTGTGGGTGACAGGGAGCTGCCTGACTGCCTCCCAAACGCAGAGCTTGCTTTGAAAAGTGGGCACCCAGGAAGGGGCCCTCTAAGAGTGCATCCCTGGGTACTGGAGGTGGCACTGTTGGCTAGGTACAAGGGGAGGGAGAAAGCATGGGGCCATTCCTGGGTGATGGGAGCTCCAGCCTGCTGGTGGGGAACAGGCAGATAACTCAGCCAGGCGTGGGGCATCCTCAGTCATAGAAGGTGCCAAGCAGTGCTGTGGCAGATGGACTTCCCCTGCCAGAGTGGGGTGGACCCACCTGTGCCCCGTCCCTCAGGCTCCAGTGCATCCCCTGGATTCAGCTCTTCCACGATGGGGTCTGAGTGTTCTCTGCGGATGAGCCTGCCGAGGACACACACAGGCTATTAATGCCAGCTCCTGCAGTCCTCAGAACCTTCCTGGGCATGTCTGTCCCCTCCTGCAGAATCATGGTAGGGGTGGCAGCCCTGGTGGCTATAGGGTGTGGATGAGGGATGTGACTGTCCCCTCCTGCCTGTTGGCACATCCTCACTCCATGCAGGGGCAACAGGAGTTTCATAAGAGCTTCTGGGTGTGAACTGCAGAGTAGCAACACCATCTGTTGCATCCCTCTGGAACCTGGAGATGTCTCCAAAGGACTCCTTGCCAAACCCCTGCCCTCTACCCACCCACAGGTGCAAGCATCAGGTAGACAACCAGCTCCCACCACCCTACACACCAGACAAGGAGGTGCCACACAGAAGTAATGAAGAATTGACCCCCACAATTAACAGGAGCCATGAACGAGCTTCCACAAGGCTGCTAATCAGCGGTGCTGGGGACCCCAGGGGCTGCTGCAGGCACGATCACAGTGACTGGTAATGATGCCAGGAAGGGCTCAGTCACGACGCCTTTTATTAGCTAAGCCCGAGCCGTGGCACTGCTGGAGAGGAGCCCTGCGAGCCTGGCTGTGCTGTGAGGGCTGCTCGACTCCCAGAGCAGGGCGCAGGCTCCCCAGCGGGCTCCTACCGGAACAGGCGGTTGGCGGAGGAGCCGCGGTAAGCGATGTTGTTGAAGAAAACCTCCAGCTCCTGGTCATTGTCGAAGTCGGCTGCGATGACGGTGCGGACGGGGGACGGCATGGAGAACTTGGGGGTGGCGATGTCCTGCATGAGGCAGGGGCATAGCCTGACAACAGGCACAGGAAGCAGGACACCGGGTCCTGCTTTCATACTTCGGGTCCCCTCCTAACTGGGAAGTGGGGCTCAAAGGCAACTCAGAGTGAAGGCAGCCCCCCTGGCCGAGGTGGCTCAGTGACAGAGCCATCAGTGCGGGGGGGTCCCAGCCCTCACCCGGAATCGGACACGCCCAGGAGCTCCACTCTGCAGGTAGAGGCGGTGCGGCCCGTTCCAGTTGCCATACACGATGTCCACTCGGCCGTCGCGGTTGAAGTCAGCCAGCGCCACACCGCGTCCGTGCTGGTAGGGGTCATCCAGCCCTGGGGAACCACAAGGGGACAGGGGGAGACGGGAACCCCTCCCTGCCTCCTTGTCCCCAGCACACCTCCTAGGATGTGCTGCATCGTCCCCAACAGGTCCTCCACGCGCAGGGTTGCATCCCTGCGCTGAGGGATGCCCCGATGCATCTCAGTCACTGAACAGCGGTCAGTGGGGCTCTGGGTCCCTAGGGCTGTCCCTTCCCCCTGCACTCGTCCAGTGCAGGCAGGGACAGGCAGAGCCAGCCCTGCTTTGAGGTCCCCAGCGTCTGGGTATTCCCCCCAGCTTCCCCTACTCACCCACAGCAGCTGCCACGTCCCTGTATGTCCCGTCCCCCCAGTTGTGGAAGAGGAAATTGGGGCTGTTCTCATTACCACAGAATATGTCAGAGGCACTGTCGCTCAGGATGGGGCCCACGGCCACCCCACGGCCTCCTGGGGACAGCAGCCCAGGGTGAGGAGACAGCTGCCCCACGGGAGTTTGTGCTCCCCATGTTCTCTCAATGATGCCCACCTGGTGCTTTGAAGCACCCTCCCCCCCGCGCCCCCGCGGTGTCCCATCCTTGCCCACCTCCAATCCCTCTCATCAGGAGCTAATTGGGCCTGGCAGCCGCTTGTGTCACTCCCAACCCTAATCACTGCCATCGCCATGGTGACAACACTCCTAATTAGTGACAATTTACCGCTGGGGCGCGCAGCGGTCCCCGCGGTGGTGGGGCAGCATGGGGCGCAGGCGGGCCCCTTCTCCCCCACGCCTACGTTCCAAACCCCGCTGCCTGCCCTGTGGATGCTGTGAGGTCTGGAGGGATCAGCCCCGGTGATGGGGGGCACAGGGGTCCTGCCAGGCGTGCATCCCATGGTCCTGGTCCCTTCCACGGGCCGTGGGGCTGCCACTAGATGGGGCAGTCAGGCAGCCCAACGCGTGGCACGGACCTCCGGCTGCACTGCCCTGACACAGCGGGGTCTCACGCTCGCCCTGCCCTGCAGCGCCCCGTCCCCTCCGCAGGGCCACAGCAGCCAGGTACCTGTGTACTTGCTGACGCCAGCCTGGGCGGCCACATCCACCAGCACCACGACACCACGGGCAGGGTCACTGGCAGCCACATCCATCTCAATCAGGGCATGGGGGCCCACGTTGCCGCTGGCATAGTTGGCGATGTAGATGGAGTACCTGCCGGAGCCCTGCAGCCGGCAGCACCGCCTCAGCACCCACCCACCCACAACTCATCTCCACGGGGACCACAGGATGCCTGCCGTGAATGCTCTTATTGCTCCGTGGGAGCAGGCACTGCTACTGTGTCCTGAGCAAGAGCTCTGCAAAGCCCATGGCAAGAAGCATCCCGGGAGCAGGGATGTGCCCCATTGCCTCCAGGAACTCTCTGGTCACAGTGCTGGCACGGGGCTCGTTATGCCCCCTCCCTGCATCCCCGGTGTGCCAGGTCCTCCCAGTCTCCACCGCCCCCTTTGTCCCGTGCAGTAGCTGCACCCTGATTTAGCGATAATCATTTGGAAACAAACCGCTGGAGGAGGAGGACGAAGAAAGAACAGGTGACAGGAACATAAATCACCCCGACAGGCACGTTTATCAGCTGGTGGCAACCATGCGGACAGGCATCCACAGTCTCTACAGCTGGGGGGGTTGCCAGCCCTGACAGTCAACGGGCAGCTGGGGGGCACCCCTAGCCCGAGCCGGGGTTGGGCTGGGATGGGCAAGGGGAGTGGGCCCCCAGGACCCCACTGGAGGGGCACTGGGAGTGGGAAGGGGGCAGAGATGCCCGTGTAAGCAGAGCCCTGCCTGCTCACCGTCCGGTCCACGCAGGCGACGGAACGCCCGGCAAAGCGGCTGGCCACGTCCCGGTTCACCTCGTCACTCAGGATGTCCTCCCAGCGCCCATTGCGGAGCTTGAAGAGCTTGTCTGTGTAGGTGGCCATGCCTGGGGGAGGGGGCACAGGTCAGTGGGCTCCAGCACCCCACCTCCTCCCTGCTTTGCAGCAAGAGAGGCTGTGAAAAAGGTACCCTCTTTCCAGAGCATCCCAAATATCTGCTGCCCCTGCAGCCCCCTACAGTGCCGTAGGGCTGGGTGGGTGCTGCTCCAAGAGCCCCATGACCCTTAAGGGCCACTGGGAGACATACAGAAGAATCAACTCATTAAGTTAAAATACATTCCGATGGGGCACAGCCCCGTAGATCATCCCCAGGAAGGTAAAAAAAAAAAAAAAAAAAAAAAATTAAAGAAGAAATCGATTCAGTGGCAGGCACAGTCAGCGAGCTACACTGCTCCTGACAGCGCCAATGGCAGAGCCTGATTTAGGGACAGGTGTGCCAGCAGCCACCGCCAGCCCGGGTAATTAGGAGCACCAGGAAGACAGATCTGCTGCCTGGAGGTCAGGGACACAGGGCAAAGCTGGACTGGAGCACCAAGCCAGGGAGCTCTGGGGATTCCCAGGGCCAGACTGGAGCACGTAAGTCTTGCTCCCACTACAGGCACGCCAGGAGCAGGGACAGCACTAGAGGGGCAGTCTTAGACCTGACTTGGTCCAGCAGGCACAGGAGAGCCATGAGATCAAAGGGCACAACAGCTGCACAGCTGGGATTTACAGTGCAGGGTCCCCAAGGCAGGACAGCCCTGGGGGCAGAAGGGGATCTTCTGTCCCACTTGGGGTGCCGTGAAAAGGGCGATGGGCAGCTGGAAGTGCTGACTCAGTGGCTGGCTGGGCTCAGTGTCCCACCCGTGCTGCCATCAATCAATGGAGCCACTCAACTGAGAAATTAACTCCAGCCCGCACACATCCCTCACACACCGAAGGTCGTGGGCAGCCATGCTGGGGGCTCCCCCCGAGCCTGGGGCTCGGCTGCTGGCAGGGCTCACCAGAGAAGGCATTGTTGGTGTTGAGGAAGTAGATCTCCTCACGGCCATCACCATCGATGTCACAGGCTGTGACCCCAATGGCGTTGCCCTGCCGGTCCCGCAGTGCGTAGTACGGGGAGCCGCGCTCATCCTCCGCCACGTTCACCAGCCGCCCCTGTGCCTTGTCATACTTGAGCACCAGGTTGGGGCCATTGTACCTGTGAATGTCAGCAGGGGTATTGGCTTCCCAAGGCTTGGGGACAGAATGAAAGCCCTTGTCTCATCCCTGGGGGCACATTAGCTGTGATACTGGATTTTCCCCATGATGGACACTGCAGAGACCTGCACAGTCCATGGAGGTCAAGGACCCTGTCAAGCATCCCATGTCTGGCAACAGCAGGGCAGCTGTGGGGGGCCAGGCAGATAGCAGTACAGGATGGGGTGCAGGTCCCTGCTCGCAGAGCTTTCCCAGGGCAAGGAAACCAGCATGCAAGACAAATCTGCTCAGCATGGTGCGTCCCGCTGGCTCCTCGCCCGCTCCTGCCCAATGCACCAGTAAACAAGTTATACAACATGCACCACAACTGCTTACAAAACCCCAGCTGCCTTCTTGACTCAGCACAGCTGGGAGTGGTGGCCCAGACCTCTCCAGGGTTCCCAGTGCTGCCCATGTTTTCCTGCCTCAGTGATGCTGAGAGCAGCAGCAGCAGACTGACTGCCTGCCACTTGCACTGACTGCCTGGCATCTGTGAAGGTAAAAAACACTCTCCAGGTGGGCACACCTGTGTGTGCAAGCCTCCTTAGGAGTGAGGATGGTGGTATGTACACAGACACCCTGCAGTAACAGCTCACAGCAGTGCCAGCACACACTCAGAACTTGCACCATGGTCCCTGCTCTTCCTGACCAGGGCTGGACCGGCTGGCAGCAGCTGCTTTGTGTCCAGCTCCACTTGGGCACTGGCAGCACAGCACATGGCTCCCTGCTTCCCTGGCTCCTGCCAGCCCTTCCCAGCCATCACTCCAATAAAGGACTATAAAAAACCTCCAGCCAATTAACTGAATCTCCGGAGAGCGCTGAGTCCTGTCAGCAGAGCTGAGATGGCTTGGGGACACGCTGGCTGTGCACTGCAGGGAGGACCCCGGCTGCTGGGCAGCTGCCACCGCCCCACAGAGCAGGGACTGATGGGGGCACTCACGTGGTCCTACACAAGCACTCAGCTGGCATCGACACCCTGGTGGGTGCACGCACACACAGAGTCACTAGTGGGTGCATGCAGACCCTAACCCACCCACCTTTGTGCACAACCCCCCCACAGCTGGCCACAAGACCACAGAGGAGGGAGGAATTCCTGTCCCTGCAGGGCCACCAGTCCTGCTGCCACTGAGGCATGAGGTGCACCACTCACCCTGCCACCACAATCTCGAAGTCACCATCGGCATCCAGGTCAGTGACAGCCACGCCATAGTTGAGCTGTGTGGGATTGCTGTCATAGTCAGGCGGGAGAAGGCGGTGGGTGACAGCTGCAAACATGGGCTCGCTGCGCTGGGAGCCCTCGCAGAGCCAGGCCAGGGACAGCAGGCACAACGCCAGCATCCTGGACACCTGGGAGAGACCTACAGCCCATCAGTGCCAGGAGGAGACTCTGCTCCACGATGCCCAAGCAGCCCCACTGTCCTTGCATAGGAGACTCTCTCTTTGCACTCCTTGCCAGAGCACCCCAGCCTGCACCACACCACCTGGCCCTTGGGCACTGTCACTCTGGCATCCCCATGCGTGGACTGTCCTGGGTGCTGTTCACCCTGGGGACAAGATCACACTCCAGTGAGCTGGGGCTGAGCAGCAGCCCAACCTTGGGAGCCCATCCCATTAGAGGGACTGGGGAGGCAGCAGGAGCACTGTGGGGGGCTGACAAAGCTGGGCTCAGGCCCAGCTCGCTCTGCCCTAAGGGGCCACAGGCATCCAAGGTCCTGGTAAGTCAAAATGTCAATCACTGCTCCCTTGGCAGGATCAGAGGAAGAAGGCATTCACTGGCCTGAGGAGCTTGTCTTCTTGACAATTGGTCTTCCAGAGCTGGGGAAGTCCACAGGGAGAACATGGGGATACTTTAACCAGGTTACTCCCATGTGCCTCAGTTTCCCCATTCTGCTGGAACTGCTCCTCCCAGCGTCTGTGCAGGGTGAGCTCCTTCCAGCCAGGCCAGGGAAGGCTTCTGCAAAGGGATGCAGCCATGAGAAGATGCTGAGAGGAACAGGAGACTGGGAGGAGAGGCTCATTTAACCTGGACTGCGGAGGACAGCGTCTGCCAGCACTGCTGGCAAGGCTGCAGAGATTTTGGAGCTGGCTCTGACCTGGCTGTAGCACAGGTGATGAGCAAGATGGCACTCAGTAGGGCTACCCCTCATCCCAAGCCAGGCAGTCGCCTCCAGAGGGGAAGAGCCCAGAAATGAGCTGTGTCCCCAGGCTATGGGCATGAACCCACATGCCTGCACTCCAACTGGGAGAAAAAGTAGCCTGGCCCGCTCTTGCAAACTGGAGGGATGGCTGGGGCACCTGGCCTGCAAGGGGACAGTGCTTCGTGTTACAGTGCCACCTCCCTGGGCAGGACTGCCCTCCCCAACCAGAAACAGACCCCCTGTACAGGAGTGAATGACCCCATGCTTTTGGACTCTGACAGCAAGCCAGGGAAGCTGTGGCAGCTGTGTGGTACCACATGCCCAGCTTGGAGAGTGGAAGGTGCCCAAGATTTAGATCCTGGCAGACCGACTGAGTTGTGAACAACCTGCTGCTGCCTCCCCTGGGGATGGGAATGGTCCCAAGGCTCTCTGGGGGCTAGGATTCCCCTACCACAACTAAATAGCTTCCAGACCCATGTGGCTGGGCAGGAAGGGGCTGTTCTCCTCTGCAGAGGAAACCTTAACCCTCCTGCCCACAACGCCCAGAGCCCTGTATGCCATTGCACCATTGATCCCTTTCCTATCTGACCCCATCTGTACCCCAAGCACAGCTTCAGGGGGTGATGTGTGTGTGTCCCCAGCTCTACCCTGTGCTGCTCCTATTCTCTTCCTGTCCCCATTACCCTCCCATACTGTCTGGAGCAGCTCTTGAGGGGCAGGAGCATGGATCTTTCCCTGGTGCAGGGGTCTCATTCAAGACACATGTGATGGGGACGGGGTTGATTAGGTTGTTCAGGGATTGGAAAGTCCCTGGCTGTCACTCTGCAGTGCCAGACAGTGAAGGAGGGGGAGCCTTAGCCACAGCCTCACTCTGGGCGTGCCAAAATGAGCATGGGGGAGAGCCACTGACGTTGTGGACATATGGGTTCAGGGCTGCCACATGAGCCCCTGGCTGCAGAGCAGTGCTGCCTCACTTGCAGCTGCAGCCAGGCAATGGGTGGCTGTCCCCAGGCCATTGACAGGGCTCCCTGCCTTTCCCCACTCCAGCTCCCACTCCCCAGAGCCTGGACTGTTACCCAGGTACCCCCCCTGCCTCATCCAGCTGCAGCTGAAATCCCTCCAAGTTGGATGGAGCTTTTCCAGGAGGAAACAATATTCCTGATTGGAGACAAAAGGCTTTTCCCAGTGGATCTGGTGCTTGGTGCCATGGGGAAGAGATGTCTAGTCTAGAGCCAGGACATTTTGGGAAGGGGAAGGGAGGGAGACTCAGGCTCTGCATGTCAGATGCAGAAAGGCCTCATCATTCCCAGCATGCTGTTGATAGAACCACAGTCCCAGCATGAAGCTTCACCTGAGGTTTGGGGCTGTGGGGTTCTGTCTGTATGCAGGGCAGACCTCAGTCTATCCTGTTCCAACAGAGTCATGTCCTGGCTTGTGTTGTGGCATCTGGTGGCAAGGTCACCCCAGGGTGCTTCCTCAGTATGGCTAGTGACACAAAGCCAAGGTGCCAAGCAGGGGCAGAGGCACTGGGAGGATGTCACAGGCACCCATGCAGGGTGCAGCCAGGCAGCACAGGGGGAGGGTGCTGGCCCCATGGCAGGGATGCAGAACGTAGGGTTCATCTGACCCCATGCATTGCCATGACTGACAGTGCCCCAGTGGGGAGGGTGGGATGGGACTGGAAAGGGAGCCATGGGACAGGCAGGCAATTGTGCCCAGACCCCTCACCACAAGTGATGCTGTCCCCAGACCTCCTCATTGTACACACATGGACATCCCCAGCCCCTAGTCTACATCATGGGGAAGGTGGGTGCTAGTTCCCTTTGTGGCCACCCCATCCCACACATCACCGTGACATTGCTGCCCTCCACACCACGCACCCCAGTGATGTCATGCTCCACCACTGCAGCAACATCCCACCACGGGCCGCAGTCACCTCCAGCACCTCTACGACATTTCTTGACATCCTGCAGCGAGGGCCTCACTGCACCCCAAATGCACCCCAAAGTGGTGACAACATGGTGACATCACAGCACCTCATGCCACCATGTTGGATGTGCCCCAATAACATCATATTCTCATTCCTGCTATTCCCAGGCTGCCACAGCTGTACCTGCCAGGGCAGAGGACAGGCAGGAGATGTCCCACACAGCCCTCTTCCACAGCAGCTGGCCTGCCCAGAATACCAGCAGTGCCCCTCCACAGCACCTCAGTCCCAAGCAGCCCAGACCCTGCAGTGCCTCTGCTCCAGCCAAAGCCCATGAGCCTGGGTCCTGCTGCGACGTCTGCTCGCTGCTGCGAGCCTGTCCCTCCTATGCAGGACTCCTCAGTGCTGGACCTGGCAGCCAGCAGCAGCTAATGCAGTGTGGAGATGAGCAGTCACCTTAGCCTCTGAGCTCACCCCAGAGGGACACCAGGTCCTTGGGGGGCTCAGGCCCAGAAGCACACAGCCAGCCCCTTCTCACACAGGCAGGTACATGGCTGGACCCCTCTGCCCCCTGCTCCTCCATGGGCTCAGCCACGACCAAGCACAAGTGCCGCTACAAAGAGGGGCCGTCCCTCGCTGCTCACCGCCCTGCTGCCCCTGCCAGCGCTCCCCAGTCCCAGCACACACCTCCCATCACTGCACAGCCTTTTGAGCACGGTCCTCCCCAGCCCAGCATCCCTCCATCCCCATCTCATCCTTCTTCCCGTTCCCTCCCAGCTCACTACCCCGCATCCCTTCTACGCCACGGGGACAGGCTACGTGCCCGCGGTCCCGCTCCGCCCTCCACCAACTTCTCCCCGGGCCGGTGACCGCGCCGGAGTTGAGAGCCGCCCCTCCCCGCTCCGGAGTCCCCGGGAAACTTGGCGGAGCAGCAAAACCACACCGCTACTCACGGGCCAGGGGGGCCGCCCGGCGCCCCCACGGCGGCGGGAGCGCATCCCGCACCGCCGCCTCGCCGCCCGCCGCGCCTCCCGCCTCCGGCAGCGCCTCTCCCGGCTCCCGACGGGGCCGGTCCGGCCGCGCGGCGCCTTAAGAAGGGGCGGCGGCGGCGGCGGCGAGCGGGGCGGGGGGCGCCGCTGCCAATGGGGAGCGCGGGGTGGGGCCGCCCGCCGCCAGGTCCGGCCCCGCGGTGCTGCGGGGGGGCACCGGGGAGCATCGCCCCGGGCACCGGGCCCGCCAGCGGTGCGGGGCTCCGGGAGGAGGGGGGTGTCCCGGGACGCCGGAGCCGCCGCCGGGAGTGTCTCCCCGCTCGCTGCGGTCACTCCGGGGGTGCTGGATGGGGAGAAGTCGGGACATGGCTGGATACGGCTCCCCAACTCCTGTAAGGGCAGCCGGCGTGATGGACCGAGCAGAGCCAGGGACCTGACCCGGCCTGGGGGCGGCGGGGGTCGGGCACAGGAGGAGGAAAGAGAACGGAGCTGGGCACCCCCCTGGTGCAACACTATTTCATTGTAAGGGCAAGGGAGAACAGTTTTAAACTAAAAGAGAGGAGATTTGGATTAGATGTTAGAAGGAAATTATTCACAGTGACAATGATGAGGCACAGGAACAGGTTGTTCAGAGAAGTTTTGGGTGCCCCATCCCTCAGTGTTCAAGGCCAGGCTAGATGGGGCCATGGGTTACATGGTCTAGTAGGCAGCATCCCTGCCCATGGCAAGGGGATTGGAACTAGATGATCTTTGAAGTCCCTTCCATCCCAAGCCATTCTATTGTTCTATGAATCTAACACTCAGCCACTCCCAGAGGGGTCAGCACCTGCCTGTGCCATCACTGTGCAGGTCACCACCTCTCTCTGCAGGGACCCCAGCAGTGGCTGTGCCCTGGCAGCCAGCCTGAGCTCCAAGAAAGGCCCCATTTTAGGTCATGCAAGGCACTGACTTGCCCAAAATCTTGTAGCCCGTGGATGCCTGAGGCAGGATCACATTTATGCAAGCCAGCCTTCCCCAACATGTTCTCCTGAAGGGTTGGGCACAGAGCTCTCAGTGTGACTCTGGAAGCACAAAGTGGCTGTGGCAAGGACTGGGATAGCACTGACAGGGCACAAGGCTACCAGGTCACCCCAGCGTAGCACGTTCACAGATGCCCCAGCATGGAGTCTGGGGCTGAGGCCACTGTGAGAGACAGCAGGAGAGGCATGCTGGAAGACAGCAGGAACTACAGAAACTCGTGCCATTTGGGCTGCTTCAAGTGGCTAATCACCTCCTCTGCTAAAGCCCTTATTTCTCATTGAACATGTCTGGCTACAGCTTCTGCCTGTTGCTCCTGGTCCTTCTCTCCCTGCTGGATTTCAGAGCTCTCCAGTCACACTGATTGTTTCCCACAAAGGTGCTTCCATACGGCCATCAAATATCCCTTTATTTCATTTCTGATGACTCCCTCTTGAGAGGTGCCTGGCTGAGCACCAGGCTTGCTGCGTGGCTGCCTGCTGCAGGGTTCTCACAGCCAGGATGTTGGTATCCAGGCACAGGGAACCTTCTATGGGGTACTGCCATGGGGCAGGAACCACACCTGCTCTCTGCATTTGCCATGGTAAGCCACGATGCCAAGCAAACCCACCAGACTGGGATGTCAGTGTGACTGCCACACATGCGCAATGCTGCACTCGTGTGCCCCTGCACACCCCAGCGCTGTGCGTGTGCTCTGCCTTCCGGTGTCCACAGCCCCAGTGCCTGGCTGCAACCTTGCACGAGTGCGTGTGCACTCAGGGTGAGCACCCGTGCTGCCGAGCTGCTTGCTCATCCCAGGTTTGGTAACCACCTGGATAATTATTTGTACAAACTGCAAGCCGGCTCCCAATGCCCTCCCCATGACTGGCAGGTACAGAACACACACGTGCCGGCAGGAAGCCAGCTCGAGCATGCCAAGACTGTGAATGGCACTGGGCACACTGGCTCCCTGGGGCTCTATACCCAGCGTGCCAGCACAGCACAGTGGGGCTTGGCTCTGGCCCTGAGCACATGCACACGCAGGCAGGGCTGCCGGCCTGCCAGCACAGCGTGCACGTGCAGCCGTAGAGCCGTGCGTGTGCATCGGTGTTTGCATGATGGGCACAGCTGGGCATGTAGGGCTGTACATGCACGCACGGCTCCGCAGGTGCACGCACCGTGTCCACAGGGGTGTGCTCACCCCACGGCTCCCCGTGAGCACACACGTGCTGTGTGCCAGCAGGACACACGTGCCGAGAGGGCCTTGCACGCTGCAGCCCCCAGCCACTGCCACCAGCACCCAGTGGGGTGATTTTCCACTCATGGGACTGCAAGGTGTTCCCCAATACCTGCTGCTGGAGCTTCTCAGCACCCTTCCCATGGATGCTGCCACCTTGCTGGCTAGGATATTTTTTGGGGGGAGAACAGCAGCCAGCAGGCACCTTGGCACAACAACTGCCATGGCCGTAAGGCACAGCCTTGCATCAGTCCCTGGGCTCTGTGCTGGCCTAGATGTCTCCATCCCACCCCTCTGGTTGCAGCTGCGTGGGGGACATAGTGGGGCAAACACCTTGGGGTGGGACACAGCTCTGTGCAAGGAGCTACAGAGGGAAGCACAGAGCATCAGTGAGATGAGCTGGGATGCATGAGAACATTCGCAGGGACATTTGCAGGGCAGTAAGGTAGGGCGCAGGCGTTGGGGCATAGGGAGCCTGGCAGTGTGGTGCACGGAGGGGGTGGGATGTGCAGGGAATGGTGGCGCGGTGATGGGGACAATGCACAGGAAATTAGAGCGAGCAGCAGCCAGACACGCTGCGGGGGGAAGGGAGATGCTGCGCTCCACTGAGGGCTGCACGAAGGCGGGGGAGGCTCTTCTGCTGAGCTGGGGGCAGCATGAGCACCAGCCACCTCTTTGCACATCTGGGACTGCCCTTTCCCATCCCCAGGACTAAGATGTCCCAGTTTGCTCTGGTCTTTGCTCCTGGGGCCCCATCCATGCCAACCCAGCTCCCAGGGAATGGGGACCCTCTGAAAGCTAGCAGCCCTGACGCTTGGTGACCCTCTGCCTGGTGGCTCATCTGCCACCCTAGCCTCTCTCTGGGGAGAAGGCAGCAGGATGCTGGGGAGAAGTCTGCCCCTTGCTTGCATTGCAATGGGCAGAGGGGTGGCACAGGGCCGTTAACTGGTACTGCCAAGCAGAGCAAGCCTGTGTGGTGGCAGTGCCAGATGACCCCCATGGCTCTTGCAGGGACAGTACCGATCTGGGAGCACGACAGGAATCCACCCAGGATCAGCTGGATTCATAGAGCACCCATCCAGCAAATGTCCTCTCCAGCAAATTCCAGCTGGTGCAATACAAACAGGGTGCAGGTGAGCACAGGAATGCTGACTGAAGGCAGTAACCTCCAGGATACTTCACTGGAGCCGTTATTCTCCTTTCTAGAGCATTATGAGGGCCAGACACTGGTGCACAGCCTGGCGGGTGCACAGCACACACACACGCACACTGCCAGCACACTCACAAGCACCTACACACACATACACAACAGTCTGTGTGCAGCCACCCCATCTGCTCGTGTGAGCACTCAGCGTGCCACCCAGATGTGCATGCAGACCATGCACACACACACCTGCACTCACACATGCATACCCCCCATCAGGTACCCCTGCTGCTTTTTGACACAAGCAGAGGGCACATGCTGCCACCACAACACACTGCGGGATCCCTCAGCTGCCAAGCCGAGCCTGGCTCTTGCCTGGCACTGCTTTTTTCTCTGGAGGGGCTGTGCTGGGACATCCCTGCTCCGAGGGTCTAATTTCCACCGTAAATGTATTCATGGATAATTTATCCCCAGTTGTTCCTGTGCTAATGTTGTCTTTTAGCTGAAATAGCTCTCCTCCTCTCTGGCGTTCACCCTGCTGATGTATTTATAGTGAGCACTCCGTTTCCCCACAGCCTGCGCTGTGCTGGGCATGAGTCGCTGTCCTCCCTTCACGGGTCTCCCGGGCTCTGCCTCCCTTGGCAGCCCCATGACACCTCTGAGCCTCTTCCAGGCTGATTCCAGCACAGGCAGGTCCCCTGAAGCCCATGCAGGGATGTAAGCAAGTGCCCAGTCCTGGCAGAAATGCCTTCCTGGTTCCTCCAAGGATCGCTTTTGCCTCTCCCATTCTGCATGCCCATTGTGCTGTGGCTCACAGTGATGGACGCCCACGCTCAGATGGCTGCTCGCTTCATCCCTCTTCTCCCTGCTGTCCCCTCCCTGTCATTGTCCCGCAGTGTCTGATTTCCTGTCTTGCCCACAGACCTCCTCTCTCTCTGGTCCTGCACCCCAGACCACCACACTGCTCCCGTGTCCCCTGGACACCTCTCAGCGTGGGGGTCCCTTCGTGCCGCGGCTGGCAGTGACCTGGCGACTGTCACTCCTCCCAGCGGCTCCCTTGAGCTTTTGCCTCCCAGCGCCCTTCCCCAGTTCTCTTCTCCTGCCAGCAGGAGTCCCTCTCAGGTGAACCCTGGGAAGGCATTACCATCACAGAGGTCAGATTGACCCCAAAATTTGTTTAATCTAGTCTTCCAGTCCTCTTTCTCACAGGTTTCCTGCACCCTTGGCAGAAGCAGGGTGTGAATGCTGAACTCCAGACACTGCTCACCCAGGGGGGCTCCGGGGGTGCCCAGCGCCTGCCCTGGGACCCCCAGCCCTGCAGCTCTCTCACAGCCTAGCCCCCTGTCTTTGCACAGCCTCCCTGGACCCTGCGCGGTCCCCAGCCTCTCCTGTCACCGTGCACAGTGCCCCCGGGTCCTCGCTTGGACTCTTCCTGTCGCCGGGACATCATTAGAAATGTTAATTATTTATTATCACTAAAAGCCCTTTTTGCTGCATTGCTGTTCTCTGCCTATCTCTCTGCCCCGTGCTGCCTGTAACCGGATCCGCCTGTGCTTACCTCCTGCCTCGCAGTCCCTGTCCCTGCTTTCCCTCTTACCTGCTGGGACACAGGGTGGGGGAGTGAGAGCATTCCACCACCCCCCTGCAGGACGTGGCCCTATGGGACGAGCTGGACTTGTCCCCCTGGGATCCCAGAGCCATGTCTGGTATGGAGATGTACCAACACCAGTGCCCAGCCCGGGGACTGCCCTGTCCCATGCCAGGAGAGGTGACAGGAGGACAGAGGAAGGACCTGGCTGGTGCTGCAATGGAGCCAGGAACCATCACCTCTTCCCAGCCAAGGGCAATGATGTCCCTCCCCAGCAGCACTGGGATGGGGCTCCCTGGCCAAGCTCAGCAGGGTGAAGGCATCGGACTGTGCTACAGCCCTCCCAGGCAGCATCCCTGTCTGGGAAAGAGCAAACAGGCTGCAGGGGAACCTGGGGTGCTGCTGGCAGCCAGCTGGGGCTGGCAGGACACATGGGGCTGGCAGGACACACTTGGGGCAGCCAGCTGCTTCAGAGAAGCCATGCAGCTGCAAGGAGGCAGGGGAATGCCCAGCCTGCACAGCTCAGCCTCCTCTGCCAGGGCTCCTGAAAGATTTATCAGCTCCAAGTGGATCCCATTGATGAATCAATTAAAGTTTATCAAAAGCAGTGGAGTTCCTTCCCATGGGGCAGGGCTGGCACTGGATGCAGCAGCACTGCCACAGCCAGCGCTGGGTGAGATTGGGAGTTGCTTCAGGTTGCAACATCTCTGAACACAGTCTGCTGGGCAGAAATCACCTCCTGGCAGCATCTGTGCCTACTAGAGTCAGCCACGGCACCCTGATACCTTCTAGGGACTGTGGCAGAACGGGCCATGACAGAGCAGGCTGTGACAGTGCCAAAAGGAGCCAATTCGAGTCGACATAAAAGCTGGATCCCTCACAAGAGGTTTCTCCTTCATATTCCCCCGATCTCCAAAAGGAGCCAGGCTATCCAGGTTAGCAAGCTCCCCAGCCCCGGGGCTGTCTCTCCCTGCCGCTGCACAGTCCTGCTCAGAGTGCTGGAAGCAAGGCAACAGCGGGAAGGAGCCTACAGCGATAGCTGTGGGAGAGACACTGGGGGATGGCTCCCGCGGGAGCGCAGGGAGGAGCACCCAGGCCGCTCTCGGAGCGGTATTGATTCCTGCAGCACAAGCACTGCCTTCTGTGCCTATTCATTGTCGATGTGCAGGAGAACAAGGAGCAAGAGAACCTGGCTCCCCCCTCCACAGCCAGCCCGCACTCCTAGGGCCGTACCGCTTCCCTGCCCGCCAGCCGCTGGCAGCACCGGTGTCTGCCCGCACCACCGCCTGCTTCCCTGCATTATACAGCACTGTCACGAGCCGCCGAGTCCCCAGGTGTTTGGTGCAATAATGCAAAGCAGATCTAATCCACCCCAGCCCCAAGCTCTCTGCAGTCCCCTCCCCACAGGCTGAGTGTGTTCCCTGGCCAGGCACAGGAGAGAGACCCAGGACTGTGAGCACTCTGGGTGCCTCTGGCACAATGGAGCTGACAGGCAATTCCCCTGTTGTTCCTGCACACCCCTTGCAGTTCCCTAGAGCTTTTCTCTGCCAAAAGCACTCTGTAAGCATTTGCTCCGCAGCAATAAATCAGTGGGATGCTCACACAAGCACGGGCCGGCCCTGTGCTCTCTGGGACCAGGGTGCAGCAAGGTGCTTGAGGCAATGCTCAGCCCCAGAATGTGGTTCATTCATTTCCTGTTTGTCCACAGCTTGGTGGGGTTCCAGGTGGCAGTCCTCTGAACTCCTTGGGTTGTCTGGGTCTTTTAGGACCAGAGCAGAGCAGCCAGGGAACCCTCTGCACCCATGTGCGGTCCCAGAGGGCCCCCAGGACTGGCTGGAGTCTGACAGTCTGCTGGGTGCAACAGCCTTGGTTGTGGACAAGGTGGTTCCCCATCCCTGGACCATGCCTGGTCATCCATGTTCCTCCTGCTCAAACCCTGGCAAGGAGCCAGGGAGGAGCAGCCAAAACCCCTGTCCCCTCTGACACCCCCATGAGTATGTTGAACCAGCAAGTTCTCAGCTCCGTGAGAGCCCTGGGAGTCATAGGAGTTGACAGGCTCTCTGGTGGCTGTGAGGAGGCTCCAGGGCTCACAGAGAAAAGGCTGGTGAGGGAGAGCTGAGGTCACCCCATGCAGTCCTTCCTTCCCATCCCAAGGGCCAGGGCTCAAGCCAGTGCAGGATGCTGTGCAAACAGGGACTGGATGCACAGCTCACTCGAGATCAGTGCCAGATCTGGGACTGCCAACAGCTCCTTTCTCTCCCACACTGCTCCTTTCAGCCTGTGCCTCCCCATGGCCCCAGCTGATGCAGCTGCAGATGAACAGACAAAGGAGAGCCAGGCAGCAACTCCCGGCTTGCTCTGCTGTCCCCCGGGAGGCACAGACATGGCAGCTTTAGATCAACACTCTTCAGAAGTGAGAACAATCCCAGCTATCAGCAGAGAGTGGCTGGATGGCTCCCAGCATGCGCTCCCTTGGGTACACGACATGGGCAGGGGGATTTTGGACCGAGGTACTGGGACCACTAATGCAGAGCCATGAGATACTGCAGCTCCCACCAGCACTGAGCTGAGTGCCTGGGGCATGGCTGCACTGGAGGCAGACCAGGCAGCAACAGTTGACCCCCTGTCCCAAAACTGGGAGCAGTGGGAGCTCAGTGCCACCCTGCTCTGTGCAGAACTAGAGTCAGCCTTTAGGGCGTGGGATCTCCATGCCTGGGAAGAGTCCCAGGACACCCCAGGACACTCCAGCCCAGAAGAAGCTGAGCCATGGTCAAGCCAAACCCTACAGTACCATTCTGGGGTACCTGACCTGAGGGACTGGTTCAGGTGGGATGCCCTGACCCATCTGCCCTTTCCTGGGGAGAATGGGGGTGTTAGCAGTGTGATGGGTCTCTGTTCCCACGGGTGGCAGTCTGGAGGGTACCACCGTGACCTTTGAGGGAAGGAGCAGCACAGACACAGTGGCTGAGGCTGGAGAGGACATGAGATCATGTTTCCAGTGGACAAAAAGAAGGGGGTACTTCTGCAGCCCACACCTTGCAGCCCTTGGACTGTGTTACTGCTGTCATGGAAACTGCTGTGGAGCATCATTCTGTTGCACTGGCCAGGGTGACCAGGCCACGGCAGTTCCCAGCCTTCTTCGGGCTCTGTCCACAACACCTGGATTTACAGAGTGGGAGAGGCTGGATGCTGCCTGCCAATCACCATCCTTGGGTCACCCTGGGGCTGTGACAGGATGGGGGCATCCCAGGGTAGGGCACCCAGGGAACAGAAGGGATGGAGAAACCGGGTAAGTGCTGGCAGGGGCTGTCTGGTGCCATTCCCAGACAAACCCAGCTCCCACGTGGCCAGGGGCTCCACACTGCTTGGCCTCCCACAAACATAAATCATTTTCTAATTTATAACATGAATAATTGATTTTGCCTCCATAGCTGGCGATAAATCTCCTGTGCGCACATGCATAAGAAAATAATAATAATGAAAGCGATCAGGATCTGCTGCCATCGATTACCTGTGAGAGGGAACATGGTCCCCTGAGTGCCACATGAGGCTGGCATAGGGGTTGCTCCCCAGGGGATGCCGCGTGGGCCTGCCTGGTGTGAGCTTTCCTTGTCCTGCACAGGGGCACCTGTCTGAGTTGGGATGAGTGTACCTATCCTAGTCTGAGCCCCTGGGGCTGTTCTGCGACCCACACTGGGCAGCCAGGAAGGTCTGAGTACTTCGGGGTATCCCAGACCTCAGGCATCAGCGATCCCAGCCTCGAAACTGCGCCTAACAAGGGGCAAGATGCTTGGCACAGGCCCATTCACGGATGCCCCATGCGACGCCTCAGTGGCACCTTGCCAGGGCGGCCCGTGACCGGTCCCCTGTCCCTCGGCAGCTTCAGAGTCTAGGGGGAGCTGCAGAAGCCGCTCTGGCTGTCGGCTGCCCCGGTCCCTGCACGGGCAAGCAGCGTGCACGCCATGGGACATTCCTCTTCCCCGGGTCACCTTTTCTCCGGTACCACACCATGGGGCTGGCTGGGAGACAGCAGGTTGGAAATCGCATCGGAAGCAGGTCCTGGGGCGGGGAGCGGGCAGAGACCCGCTGCCCATCAGCCAAACTAATTAGGGCGGCCGCACCAGCTTGCCCAAAGCCTTTGTAGCCCGGTGTCCCCATGTCTGCCCGCCCCGTCACAGCGAGCACCACGGCTCCCGCCCGGCGTGTGACACTGAAGGGTAACGGGAGACCTACGGCAGCCCCACGCGGGGCCACCCGCGGGCGGGAACGAGGGTCGCTCTCCCTCTGTCCGCCACCATCGCCTGCGGCTGCCGGGCGGTGCCGGAGAGGGACGGCGCGCCGTGGCGGCCCCGGCCCGTGTGCCCGCGGCCGCGGGGGAGGAGCGGCGGCCGGGGCGGGGCGGGGCGGATGCCGGGGCCGCACTACAGGTCCCGGCGCTCCCCACGGCGGGGCGGGCTCGGCGCGGCGGAAGCGGCGGCGCGGAGCGACGGGGGACCCGGCGCGGCCACTGGTAACGGCGGGGCCTGGCGGGCGGCGCGGCCCGGCACGGCCCGGCACGGCCCGGCACGGCCCGGCACGGCCCGGCCCGGCCCGGCGGGGCGCTCGGTACCGGGGCACGGCGGCCCGGGCTGCGCACCCTGCTCGCTCCCGGTGCTGCCCCGCTCTCCCCCTCCCTGGTGTCCCAGCCCTGATCCTTACCCCCTGTCCCATCCCTGTTCCCCAGCCCTGCTCCCCACGCCCTGTCCCAGTCCTGATCCCCACCTGAAGGCCCACCTCCCCCAGTCCGCCGGCAGGCAACCCCCGGGATAACATGGCACGTTGCAGACCCCATAATTCCCCCCACTGTACAGAGTCGCAGGACGATGTGTCAGCCCTTGAGTGCCGGGGAGTTTCACGGGTCCCTGGGTGCTCGGTGCGCCAGTGTGCCATGCCGTGGCACCTGGTGCTCACAGGTGCTGGGCACTCTTTTTCGTGCCTGCCTGCGGGCCCCTGGCATCCTCGTCTGTTCACACCACCTGCGAGGTTCTGTGTGCTGCCTGCTGTGGGGCTGTCACAGCCCTAGAGTGGCCCATGGCATGATGCTGGTGACCAGATCTGCCTCTTGCACATTTTGGGGTGGTCACTCCAGTCACTTGCTTTCTGGTGTAAGTGCATTGTAGGGCTCTGGGCCTTGCTGTTCAGGCTGCTGTTGCTCCATGAGTAGCTACTTTGGGTTATTTTACCTTCATTTTCCCAGGCTGGGTCTTGCTTTGTTTCCTGCTTACATTTCTTGGATCCTTTGAATGGTGTCTCTACTCTGGATGGTGTTTGCAACAGCTCGCTGCTCAGTATCATCTGCAAATTTAATGACAATTCACTATTCAAGTAAAAGTTGGAGAGATGGTGTAAAATGAGACCCTGAAGTTCAGCTGAGTTGGCTCTTGCTTGCCTTATCAAAAAGCTTTACCCAGTGATTCTTCTGAAATAACTCCTCTGGGCAAGCCAATGTCCACCCACCATTCATTGTGTTGGGTGTGCAGGCTCCTTTACCTGCCAGTTTTGTTCTGTGCTAGGGATAGGAACAGGGTTTATCCTGTTCTCAGCTCTGGTTTTGTTGTCCTTTCTTGCACAGAAAATCAGTGCCTTGTTTGCTCTACCCATCACTGGGGTTCTGGTTTCTTCTCGGCACTGTGTGTCAGCGGGTTAATAGGTTCGTCTCCGCACTGGCCAGGCTGGCCAGGTGACTGTGTCTGTGTGGACATGCTGTTTTCGCTTTCCCTGCAGCTGTTTTTGCAAGGCCTTTGCCTCATTTGCATTTTTCTGTTTAAAAACAGTGATTTTTCCCTTTTGAGTCATCTTTATTTTTGAGCCATCATTAATTTTCTCTCCCTCCTTGTTTATTAATAGACCTTTTCACTTTTGTGCTGATTCTGCCTGGGTATATTTGTGAAGTCCTTTGTATTCCCCTTAGCATTCTGGCTGTTAACTCCTTATGCTGGTTTGTTGTCCCTTCCCTCCCCCCCTGCCCCCCTGCAGCTGTGAGGGGACACTATTGACTTACAAATCATTTTCCTGTCTGGAATGTTCCCCTTCTCTTGTTCCAGGTATCTCCTAAGAGCATCTATTCCAGGTGTCTCCTAAGAGTATTGCAAGTGAAAGGCACGATTGAAATCTCTCTCAGTGCCTTTGACGCTTTTGCCAGCCCCTCACATAGCCAGCGTTTGCTGTGTCTACTGGAGAGCGTCTTTCTCCTGGCAGCAAGGCACAGGGACGTCTTAAAGCCCTCGGGGCTGCAGGCAGAAGTTGGATGGAATGCAGCTCTTTGCGCCTTGAATGCTTTGCTTTGCCTCCTACCAGTGGCTCTGTGTTCTTGCCTTTGCTCTGTCTGTCTCCACCAGGTATCCAGGTCCTTCCCTGGCCCTGCCGCCTGCTGTTGAGCCAGGTGGCCTGGGCTGGAGCTCTGCTGAGAGCAGGAGAGGTGCAGGGTAGCCAAAACCTCTGACAATCCTTGCCTGGGCTGCCAGGGGCTGGTGTTGTGCAGCTGGTAAGTGTGCCATGGCACGTGCCTGGCATGAGATGAGTCCTTCGAGTGGCAGGTTCCCCAGTGGAGCTGTTTAGAATCTCCTTGTACCTGCCTTTTTATTAATCTTGTTATTGTGGTTAATTTTTTCCCCTTCAAAGAGCCCAATCTGCTGCAGGCTGTAAAGAGTGACATTGTGGTGTGCGAGCTGCATGCCAAGGCTGCGTGAGGTCCCCCAAGGCTCCTGGTCCCCCAGTATTGCCATCCCTGTTCACTTTTAAGGCTTTAAGGTTATCTACTCTATCGATGGGAATATGGATTGAGTGGAATTAGAAACCTCGAAGGCTAAAAATACAGCTCCCTGCCAGGAAATGCAGCAGCCTGCTGAGAGGGTGCTGCATGGCACTGAGACTTCTCCAGGAACTGGCATGTTCCACATGAGCACCACAGCCCAGCATCCCTGTCTGTTCCCAGGTTCCCTGAGCAGGACTGTGGCTGGCTTGCTCTTGTTTGTGGGGTCCTTCCCTGGACAGGACAGGGAGAGAAATCAGGGAGAAAACGCTGCCCATGTGTGCTGCAGATGTTCACTAGAGGAGAAACACAGGCTGGCACATGACGGGGCAGCTCGCTGCGACTTCACAAACACATACCATGAGCACAAGCTCCCCATGAGCAGCATGTTCCTGGGAACAGTGCAGGGGGAGCCTGTGTCTTCAGGGAGCTCTGGCTGATGATCCAGTATCCTTCTGGCCATGCCAGGCTATGTTGTGCTGGGCTGGTGGGCTTTACATGCCAGACAGCTGGGCAGTGATCCCATCACCGCTTTTACCATGGTGCCATGGCCTTTCCCTGCTTGGTGCCACAGTGCTGAGTTGTTTTGCCAGGCAGCTCCATAAAACAGGACAGCATCTGGGGCAGCATGGGCCTTTCTGGGGATGCACTGCCCATCGCTGCCTGTCTTTGCGGGGCAAGCTTGGTCCCAGACTCTGGAAGTGGCAGGATTGCCCTGCCTAGCGTAGTGTGAATGAGACCCAAAGCCAGGGCCATTGCTCTGCCTCCCGGAGCATGAAATCAGTCGGTGCTGACCCGTGGCTGTGGCATCGATGAAGTGTGTAATAGCCTGGGGGCAGGAGCTGTGCTGCCCTGTGGGGAAAAAACAAAGTCCTGCAGCATCGCTGCCAGTGTGGGTCATCTGCCACCTTGCTGTGCTTCTTCCTAGGCTGCAGGAAGGAGCTCTTCCCCAGCAGTGTGTGGCAGGCAGAGGGCAAAGCTGTGCAGGGAGAGGATGCTCCCAGCACCAGCCGTCCAGCTAATGCTGCACCATCTGCTTTGGAGGGTGAGGCAAGGTGAATGGCAAGCTTTTGAGGAGCCCATAAATCCTGTGCGCAAAGGCTCTTGGAGGTGACATGGGATGTGCATGGAACAATGCTGCTTCTGGTTGCTCTCCATGCTGGAAATTCTCAGAAAGCAGAGCCCGGGGAGATCACTGACCCCCACAAGACATTCAGTGATGAGCCATGGGCTGGGACTCTGGGCTTGGCTGGGAAAAGTCCTTTAGCAGAACATGTTTCAGTGCAGTTGGAAGCCCTGTGTGGTTGGAAATGGTGGTGCCAGGGGGGCTTCCAGTGCCCCCTCCCCTCTGGCACTTGGGCTGCCACTTGGTGAGAAAATGTATAATGCCTCAGTGTTGAAAAATTACTAATCCAGTCCTTGGAAGGTTTGTAGGATACATTCCTTTCTTGTGGTCGATAAAGATAAAGGGGATCGTTCTGCCAGTAAAATTAGTGTATCAAAGAGGGGGAAAAAAATGACAAGAGCTGTGGAGACAGAAAAATGATTGGGGCAGCCCTGGGATGGTGCTCAGCATCACCACAGTGCCCGTGCCTGCGTGTTGTGTTCCTGCCCACCTTTGCAGCATGAGGTGCAGGCACAGGCGCCGCGGTCATGCTGGGGGTGCTGCCCTGCTGGGCTTTTCCAGTGGTTTCCAGAGAGCCACGAGAGACTCATCCATCATGCCAAGGCAACGGCCTGTCCATCCATCACGAAGAGGGGATGATGCCACGTGGCATGGGCAGCCCCAGCCACTTTGCAGCCAGTGGTTGGCCTCCCCTCGCCTTCCTGGCACCGCTGCTGGCTGTTGGTGAGGGGCCACGGGGAGCATTCGCGCCTCGGTCAGGGGCTGTGTGGAGGGGAGGCTAATGTACCGGAGGTGCCTCGGAAATGAGAGCCTTGGATGGGTTCCTGGCCCTATTGATCTGCCGGCAGTTTATGCATCCTGACATTCATAATCTTGGTCGGCGCTGATGGTCCAGATTAATGGGCCCAGGGGCTGTCCATCCGTCACTTCACATTAATTACTGAAGAGGTGTTTTTCCAGTGATTTACCTGACAGCGGCCTGTGATGAATCCCCCTAAACGGAGTGGGCAGTGATTAATCATGGGGCCCCAGCCCAGCCCCGCTCTGCCTTCCCCTCAACCACAGTGTAGCCCCCTGCACCATCCGTCTCCATAAACCCTGTCTGATGCATATTTATAGGGGCAGGGGGGCCTGGCCGCTTGCGGCATGCCTGCTTCTGCCAAAGATGATGAAAAATAAATCTCTGTCTGGATGGGGCAGCAGGTGAGCGGGGCTGCAG
This sequence comes from Corvus cornix cornix, assembly GCF_000738735.6. NCBI lineage: Eukaryota > Metazoa > Chordata > Aves > Passeriformes > Corvidae > Corvus > Corvus cornix. Next base: position 14,124,426 of record NC_046336.1, read on the forward strand.
CATGCCATGGTCCCGCGCCAGGGTATCCCTGCGCTGGGGTTTGCTTTCTGTTGTTCTGTGGCTGCCTCAGGCTTCTCTGTGGCTTTTGATGCCTGAGTAGTGCATGGTGTTGGTGTTCTACTTCAGCTGCAGACCCTGCTCCCTTGGGGTGGAGGGTCCCAGGTAGCAGCTGCTGGAATGGGTCTGGTGCCTCAGTGATTCTGTTGGGATTTCCCTGCTTCCCCCGAGCTGGATATGCCCCACCAAAGGCTGTAGGGCTGTGGGGTGCTCCGGGCCCCAAACCCCGTCTGCAGATACGCTACTGCGGGGCAGCGTTGGGGCTCCACAATCCATCACTGTGCCAGCTGCTGAGGGAGCAGGGATGGGTGCTGGGACGCCGACTCAGTGACCTGGGCAGGGGCTGCCCACTGTGCACTTGGCTCTGGGGCTGTTGGGCTGTGGGCGGGACAGTGACGCTGTGCTCTCCTTGCAGGTAGCGGTGGCACCATGCAGCAGGAGGCGGAGGGCAGCCGGACGCGCCGCAGGAAGCCTGACATGGCCCTCTACGTGCCCAAAGCGCGGCGGGAGAGAGAGGCAAAGGCGGCAGGCGATGCACGGGTGGGGCACCGCCGGGAGCCCGAGAACCACTGCCTGGTGCAGGATGCTGGCTGGGGCAGCGGCGAGGGGCAGAGGCCAAGCCCCCGTGCCAGAACGCAGGCAGGCAGAGCAGCAAGGAGGGAGAACAAGGTGGATTCCGGCCCAAAGGAGCTGCGGACAGCCTCTGCCAGGCACAGCCATAGGATGGGAGGCAGCTGCCCCATTGCACTGGAAAGCCTGGAGGCATCACCCAGCATGTGTGGGCCATGCCCAGATCCAGCTGTTGCTCAGCCCTGGGACAGGCAGGATAAAGCATCTCATGAAGGACCCGGAGAGCTCAGCCACGGCCACAGGATGATAAGGACTGAGCCTGACCCTCCATCCCCACCGAGTGCCCAGACTGGGGCTGTGAAGGCTACCCCCGAGCCTGGGGATGACCCCACTAGCCCAACACCTGCTGCTAGCCCAGCACTGGTTTGTCAGACAGGTCTGAGTGACGTGTTGGAGCACTTGGGGGACAGCACCCCAGATCCAGCTGGGAACCTCTCCCAAGGCCTGGGAGAGGCTGTCCTGGAGTCAGAAGGGGTGGGCAACCATGACAGGGTGCCCCAGTTGGTGGGTCTGAAAACCTGGGAGGAGGAGAGGGAGGAAGACAGGTCTCTCCTGGCAGAGCAGAGCAAGGGTTGTGCCACTGGGTTACTGAAGGAAGAGGAGACGTGGGGAGGAAGGGCTGAGCTTCCTGGGGAGAGCACCTTGTGTGCACCAGGAGCCAGCTGTGAACCTGTGTTGTTGGGGGGTAGCGTGGGCGGTGTGCCAGTACTCCCAGGGGGCAGCACTCCACGGCAGGGCATGGGCAGCCCATCCCAGCTCCTGCCTGTGATGGAGGAGAGCACTGCTGGTGCTGGGGATCCCGGTGGGGAGGGTGACCTGGTGTCTGCTGTAGAGAAAGCGGGCAGCACTTCTGCCTCTGCCTGCAGAGATGGCAGTGCTGGGGCTGAGAGCAGCCCGTGGGACGGAGCACCTCTGGAAAGCTGTGAGCCCCCACTGCCCCTAGAGCTGCTGTGCCATGGCATGGAGGGGATCTCGCCTGCATCCTGGGCCAAGGAGCTGGCAAGGCCAGATGAGGATATGGGCTCGCTGCAGAAGCACCAGGAGGCTGAGAAGGAAGAGAAAGGTCTCCACAGCAGCTCTCCAAAGGAAGGACAGAGCAGTGCCAGTGCTGAAACCCTGAGCCAGACCAGCCCGGGTGCCGAGGAGAGCTGGGATGTGCTGTTCAACGATGATGGGGACTGCCTGGACCCACGCCTGCTGGAGGAGGTACTTCCTGCAAGCCAGTGTTTGTGGGGATTTGCAGGGATGGGGACTGGTTCCCACTGGGATGTGGGGGTTGTCTTTTCCTGTGTTCTCTGGGGTGAGTGCATGGGGTGGGCGGGCTGCACCCAGGGCATAGTCAGCCTAGCTGGCTGTGAGCCAGCCTTCCCCTGTGGTGCCAAAACACTTGGGATCTCCACCTTTCCCCGTCTGTCCCATCCTATCCCGCGTTGCTGGTGAAGGCTGGGGTGATCGTCTCTCTGTAGTACATAAAGGGCACCCAGTAAAACTGCTGAAGTGCCGTAAACTGCGACTGCACCCTTGTGAAACCAGGGCTGGTGATAAAGAAATGGGCTGAGATGTATGGGCTCCCATTGAAACAGCAGCAGGATGTTTCCTCGAAACTATGGCTTCTTAATCAGCTGTGGCTCATTGCCATTCCCTCCTGCACACATGCTGCTGAATTTACTACAGTTGGCTGCTTAGTGCCAGGGCCCTCACCGTTCTGCTGCTGTTCATGAGGAAAGCTCAGCTCCTGCAGCAAGGCTGGATATCCCTTATTGCATTTTAAATCAGTAGTGTCAAACTGGTAATTTTCCAAATGACATAAATGTACCTGAAGAAACAAACAGTGTTAATATGGTTACATCCAGCGTCTGTCTACCCCCGCTGGAATCAGGGTGTGAAGTGGTGGGTGGTGCCTTCCTAACAGTGTCAGTGAAGGGATGAGATTGACTCAAGAGCACACTTACTGGGGGACGTGGATCCTGCCTTGTCTGCAAGGCCATGCTTGTGCTGATGTGTCCTCTCGGAGCCTGGCATGGTGCTGAGACGGTGGGTGGGACACACAGGGCTCGTGTTTGGGGGGATGTGGAAGGGCGTTGGGTATCCCCATCCTTGCCTGGCTGTGCTCCCTTCAGCCACTCCAGATGGGAGGTTGTGGTGAGTGCTGGTGCTAGGAGGACAGCACTGCTGCTCTGAGGCAGCTGGTGCAGGTGGCATTGGCTTTCTGTGGGCTGCTGCCATGGGCATGGCTTTGTCCTCGGGGGAGGAAGGTCAGGGAGGATCCCTGTTATGGTGCAGCCATAGGGTGCTGTGGGCAAGGTTGTGCTGTGCAGTACAGGCTCTCACTCCAAGGAGTATCCGTATTGGCTCCCCCATGCACAAGCTCTGAGACAAGTTTGAGCTCTTCAGGGAGCTCAAACCCTGAAAAAGCTTCCCAAAATGGGTGAAAAAGAAATAGGGATTTATCAAAAATTGCCATCTTTGTCCCCTGCAGATTCCCGTGTGGAGCCTCGTGCTTCCTGAGCCCTCTGAACTCTTGGCAGGTGGAGGTAGCTGCTTGGGGAGGGTGCAGGCTCTCGGGAAGATGGAGCTGTTGTTAATTAACAAAAAAACCAAGAAAATTAGTAACGTCTTCCCCGTATCCAAATCCTTATGCAATGCAGATAGCTGGCAGAGAGCAAGATTTATGACGTTCTGTGGAGGAGAGATTTCTGATAGTGGACGGCTCTTCAATCTAGCAGGAAAAAAACACCACAGTGAGCACCATTGGCTGGAAGCTGAAACCAGACAAATTCAGAGTAGAAATCAGTTTGAACACAGAGTAATTAAGCACTGTGACCATTTCCTTGCAGGCTCTGTGGACTCTCCATCAGGCGGTGCGGCACGGCAGGGTCTGCGGAGCGTGCGTGCCCAGGGCTGTGGTATAAGTGAGCAGCCACGGACCCCTCTGACCTGCTCTGGCAGGAGTGTGTCTTTAGAGAGCAGTGAGATGTGATGGACGGGCTTCATTTTCCCGGTCATCTGTCTGTCCATCCATCAGCGAACCGTCCCCAGGATGCCTGCCAGGGCTGGGGACTCTACCATGGCTCCCATCCCTGCCCTGCCCCGTGGCTGGGGAGCTGCTGGCACACTGTGTGCTGGGGCTGGCAGTGCCGGGGGACCTGTTGAGCCGTGCCTGCTGTGTGGCTGAGCCCTGCTGCCAGACGGCTCCTGTCCTTCCTGCCCCGCCACAGTTGGTGATTTGTGAAGGTCAAGGACCGCTCCAGCACTCTGTGCTCCTGCTCTCTAATCATCTTCCCAGTGCCTGGCACTACCTGAGTGCTCTGCTCCCTCAAGCAGCACCGCAGGGCTTTATCCTGCCTGGGAATGACTCCCTTGCCTCCCCCGAGCAGGCACAGGGTGCCTGAGTGTGCCGCCCTGCACGGGGGTGATGGCAGGGCAGGCGGCTCTGCTGGCAGTGCTGGCCTGTCCCGTGAGCTCCATAACTCAGCTCTACCCTCCGCTGGCATCCAGCCGCTATGGCAGCACCCCCTCACCTGCCGTGAATCCATCTTCCCCATAAAATTGTCGGAATGAGCACTTTTTATCGACTGAGCTGGCTGGGATTTATGGACTCTAACCTTGCAGCCGTGGTGTGCTCTGCTATGATCGCTTAGGGGATCAGGGTGAGAACCCGCCTGAGTTATGTACCCATTTCCTGGCATCGTGCCAGCCCCACGCTCTGGGGGAACAGGGCAGCTGTCAGTGGTTTTGGACTGCACCTGCCCTGGTGTCTCAGCTGAAGCAGGGCAGTGAGTCCCCTTGGCCACTGGCACGGCGTGGTTTGGAAAGCAAGGGTTCAGCAAGTGATGCAGGGTGGCCCACTGGGCAGAAGGTGGTGCGGGGTGACCAGCTTGCCCTGGCAATGCTGTGAGACAGAGGGAAATAGGGGCTGGCTGCACCCCTGTGTTGTGGCAGTGGGAGGCTGCTGCCTGTGTTTTGAAATAAAGGTTGAAAAATGTGCAAGGTAGAAAAGCTCTGCAGCCATCATCTCTTAGGGCTGGAGAAAGTGCCCCGCTGTGAGGTATTAAAGGTGCACAACCCATTTTATCAAGAAGAAGATTGAGAAGGGACTTGATTAACATTAGTAAGTGCTGTGACAGGGAGGGGACCAGGGACTGAGGGTTCTTTAATCCAGCAGAGGCAGAACAAGAACTGCCGGCTGGAAAGTGAAGTCAGACAAATTCAAATGAGAAACAAAGCATAAATTTTTAGGTGCACAGGTGGTTAACCAGCAGAACTTGCTCCTCCGTGCTCCTCAGTCTTTTTCATCTTGGCATCCGGGGTGCTGATGGGCTGCTTTGGTGCATGTGCTGCAGTCAGGGCGCGCTGAGCCTGGTGCTTCCATGTGGCAGAGAGACATCATTTCCTTCTGACGTTACTGTCCTGCTCCTTGTTCTTCCCCAAACGTATTTCAGGTCATCACATCACTGTGGAAGGAGTGATATGCTCAGAGGTGTACATGCTGTTCCACCCCTGCCATTCCCACCATGTCCATGATGGGGATGCAGAGCGTGGCAAATGAAGGGCTGCTGGTAATGGGAAAAGCAAGTGCATGGTGTGAGAACCCTGGCTGATAACTCCTAATTCTCAATGCCATGAATCCATCTGTGATGCTGGGCTGGGGTCTGAGCAAGTTTCTGGGGAGCACTTGCTATGGATTGGGAACTGCTGTGGGGCAGGTGGGCATGGGTTGCTCAGTGCTGTGCCTGTCCTGCTGCTGCAGCTCTCAGGGGGTGTGAAGCACCAGGAGAGCCAGCAGTCACCCCGCTTCAACTACTATGGGGCTGAACCTGCTGCGCCAGACATCAGCGATGATGAGCTGCCCCACGTCATCGAGATCTACGATTTCCCCTCGGATTTCCGCACTGAGGACCTGATGCGTGTCTTCTGCAGCTATCAGTGAGTCTGCCAGCACTCTGTCCCCAGTGCTGGGGTTCCCTGCCTGTGCTCTGCTCCAGACGGCTGCCCATCAGGTGCCGATGCCTTGCTGAGCTTCCCTTTCTTTGGCAGGAAAAAAGGCTTTGATATTAAGTGGGTGGATGATACGCACGCCCTGGGCATCTTCTCCAGCCCCATAACAGGTACTGCTCCTGGTTCAGCTGGGGATGGGCAGAGAGGAGGCATCCCTCTCCTGCAGCCAGATCCTGGGCATGGGGCTGGCCCTGCACGTGGACATGCTGCTCTCTTCCTGCAGCACGCGATGCCCTCAGCACCAAGCACCTGATGGTGAAGACGCGCCCACTCTCCCAGGGCACCCGTGCCTCTAAAGCCAAAGCCAGGGCATATGCTGGTGAGTGGTGCTGCCCTGTGCCAGCTTGTGCCTTCGTGACTGTGCTGCAATATCATCCTCATAATTGGGGAGGGGTGGGGCAGCCAGCACGGCTCCACAGCTGTGCCCGCTGCCCTGTCCCTCCCAGAATGCCCCACTGATGTCCCCCATCTTCACAGAATACCTGCAGCCGGCCAAGGAGCGCCCTGAAACATCAGCTGTCCTGGCCAGGCGGCTGGTGATTGGTGCCCTCGGGGTACGGAGCAACCAGACACCAGCCCAGCGAGACGCTGAGCGGAGGAAGCTGCAAGAAGCTCAGGGTGAGTTTTAGATGCCTGGAGGGGCTGCAGTATGGCAGGGCTTTCTTCATGCATACTCCTTCTCACAGGGTGGGTGGGAGGGGGCTGCACCAGGGTGGACCCCAGCCACCTCCACAGGGAGGTGGGATGATAGGGATGTGGCATTGACCCTCTTGTCTCTGCAGAGAGGAAGCGCCTGGAGAACAAGCAGCGGGAGGATGCCTGGGAGGGCCGGGACTGAGCCAGGAGGCTGCACTTTCAGCCCACATTCCTCTCTGTGGGCGGGCAGAGCACTCTGCGTCTCAGAGCTGGGACGGATTCTGCACTGCGTCCAAAAGCACTGGGCTGCTTCACCGAAAGGGCTGAGCAGCATGCGGGCTGGTTGGTGCTGTGGGGATGCTGTTGCTGTCAGACAGCTCTGCCCACCCTGCGCAGGGCAGAACCCCCAAGGCTACCAGCCACAGCAGGAGCAACAGCAGGATGCACAGAGCTCAGCAGAGAGCATGGGGGCCTGTGCGGGGCGGCCCTGGCCACCTGGCAGGGCCTTGTGAGTGAGAGTTTCTGTCCTCTATTTTGCTAATAAATGCCATTTATTTTATTTGCTTGCCTGGGTGGTGGCTCCCCGTTCCCTTCCACCTCCCTTCGGAGGACGGTGTGCGTGCCGGGGACAGCTGCGCGTGGTCTGCACCGCTGTGGGGATGTCCACCCCTCCCAGGTGCTGGGTGTCCCCAGCGGTTGTGGGGGATGTGCAGGCAGGAGGGATCGGGCAGGACGGCAGGCAGGAATGTGCTGGCAGGGACCCTGTTTACTTCCGCGGAGCAGCTGCAGCCCTGAACAGCAGGGCCCTTGTCAGAGCATGGGCAGGGCCGTGTTCCCGGCCCCACACGGGGCTGTGATGTGGCCACGCTGCCGGCCGTGGCGGGCTGGGGGCTTCCTGCCCTGCCCCCGGGCGGAGGCTGGCGGCTGGGACCTGCCTTTGCCTCCTCTGCTTTGCATCATCCCTCAGCACCTGAAAAACAGCCCTGTGTGTACCAGTGCTCCCACCCTGTAGCTCTGCAGACTCTGAGGTTTTGGAGCCTTTCACAGGAGGCGAGGATGCGGATGATGCTTTTCTGCCACCACTGCCAGCAGTTTGCATGGTTTTGGTCGCTGAAGAGCTCATGTGGCTGCCCTGTGTCCCCTGGCTGTCCCCCAGCTCGGCAGCAGTGGAGCTGGTCATGACCCCGTGGTGGTGGCTGCCTGCCCCTGCACCATCCGGCAGCGCTGCCAGCTGGGAGCCGTCTCGGCTGCCGTTCCCGGATGCTCGTGGCTTGGCCAGTGGAAATTTCAGGGCGCAAAGCTGCTCTCATGTGGAAAACATCTTCCCCACCATCCGGCATCCCTCACACCCCGAGCCTGGCCGAGTGAGCCTCCACCAGCACGTGCCTTGCCACGGTCTCTGGCCTCGGGCCCCCCCAGTGCACCATCGCCGTTCCCAGCAGCAGCTCCACGTGCAGGAACCATCACGTGGGTGCAGCCTGACTTGTCCTGGGCCAACGTGGGTGCTGACAGCCCCCTGCCCTGGGCTGGTGCCTGCCAGTGAGGCAGGAATGGACAGAGGTGTGCAAGGAGAGGGGTGGCACTGCCCCATGGCTGGCAATCTGGGGAACAGACAGTACAGAGTGTGTTGGTGACATTCCCTTTTATTTCCTGTTGTAAGAAAAAGGATAGAAACCATGGGAGGTAAGAAACAGAGAGCAAGGGCATGGTGTACCCTGTGTCCTCACCCTGTGCTGAGGAGCAAGGACTTTGAGGGACAGAGTGGCCCTACCACTGCTCCTATGTCTGGGAAGCTGCCAGGACAGCCTGGGAAAGCCCAGCATGTCAGCTGCAGACACAGTGGCTGGTGGGCTGGCTGCCAGCCCATGCTGCCACAGAGCACTGTCTTTTTGCATGCACAGGGTTAGCCAGTTCAGGGCCAGGGTCCCCTGGCCCACGGGGACCACTGACGGCAAGCCAGAGCTCCTTGATGCCAGCTGCATGCAGACAGCCAGGAGCTGGTGGCCCTGGGTGGCACAGGGGGGACACTGCCCGGCTGGGAAGACATTGCCTAGACCAAGTTGTTCCCAGCTGGGGACTGCCTTTGTGATTGTAGTGGGAAAGAGCGCAGGGGAAGGAGGTGATGGTGGGATTGATAAGGGAGTACCCCCTCTCCCACAGCACAGCGCCCTGCTCCGATCTCACGGAATCTTTATTGAAGACAGGACTGGTGCATGGGTGGCCGGGGACTGTCCTGAGTCTGCTGGAGAATGGGGGGCTGGGCAGGCTGAGGTAGTTGTCCTGGGGGACCCTGGGGCTGTGGAGGTGAGGGCTGCTGCGGTACTTGGGCCTCTCTTGCAAGTCCTGCTGGCAGCATGGGACTCGGCACCCCCAGGCGCTCCCCACCGGCCCTGGCGCTCATCTCCATCCTCTGCAGCAGCATCAATAAATACAAAAGTCTGCAAGTCCCTGAGCTCAGTCCGGTGCTGCCAGGGCACAGGGGCTGGGGCACGGGAGTCGGACTGTCCGGTGGCGCTGCTGGGACCATGCCCGTGCCAAGCGGTCACACGAGGTTGTTGGCCAGGCGCTCCCGTCTCTCCAGATCGCTCACCACATCGGCACCATAAGCATCACCTGGGGAGAGCAATGTTAGGGGTGGGTGGGCGTGCAGGGGCACAAGAAACCTGTGGCACCCCCAGCCCCATCACTTCCCCCACGCTGCCCGCCATACCCCCAATGCTCCCTCCTTACTTGTGTGGCAGCCGTGCATCCAGACTCGCTGCCCATCATACTTGCACTGGCACCGCATCACGTTGTTGGAGAAGTCTGACTCAGCCACCTCATGCTTGGGGTTCACGACCACCTGGGGAGGGTAAGGGGCAGGGCTGGGGCACCTCTGCTATGCCCTGGCCAGGCAGGGCTGTGGCATGCACAGCAGGGTGCAGAACAGCACCCCAGTGTGCAGGGTGAGGGATGCCGTGGTGCTCATGGAGGGGAACCCCAGCCCTTAGCTTGGTGTCCCCCACCCTTCCATCCCCTTACCTGGAAGGTGTAGCTGCCTGGTGGCACATCAGTGATGTCAATCCACTGGCAGTCGATGTCATGGCGGTAGGTGTCCCAGCACCCCACACTCACCCCCTGCTCCCCAAAGTTGGCACAGGCAAAGCGTCGCTGCAGACCTGCAGGAAGGAGGGGGAGTGAGGGAGGCACAGAGCCCCTTTGTGGAGCAGAATGGGGGGCCACTGTCAGCTCTGCAGCCAGCACCTACCTTCGGGGCAGTTGGTGTCTTCCAGGCAAAAGCTGGCCTTGTGCCCCTCGGCCACCTTGGAGCCATTCAGTGTCAGCAGATCATAGTGGGTGAAGACCTCGATGCTGTGGAAGTGTCTGTGGGGACAAGGGCTGAGCACAGGACTGGTGCCTGGCCAGGGAGCACGTGGCTAGCCCAGGCAACCCCGGCACAACTTCCGGCAAGGCAGCACCCAGGGACCCAGCAAATTACAACCCTGAAGCCAAATAAAGCCGTAATGACAGTGCTGCCTCAGACGCTGTTAATTACCCCGGGTGGGACAGCCTCTTGGGGACGGGTGCCACCATGCCCTGCCTGGCCCCAGGAGGGGGCAGCTCCCTGCCATCCCCTGCCTATGGACCACTCACCGGTGGCACTGGTGCCAAGTCCAGGCATGTCGCCCCATCCTGGGCCGGAAATCGGCTCTTCCCAGGTTGTGGATCTGGGAGGAGAAGCGAAGGAGGCGGCGGTGGCCATAGGGCCACTGCATGTTGTCAGCAGAGCGGGAGAGACAGCGCTCCTCATGGGCACAGTACAGCAGCCCCAGGGGCCGGTCCTCCAGGTAGGCTGTCTCCTGCACCAGCTGGGCGTTCATCACCAGGTCTGGGGCATCTGGCATGGAGAGGATCAGCAGGGATTGAGAAGGTGATCCCCACGCATAGCACCCCCTACTCTCCTACAGGAGAAGGGGGGTCCCCCCTCCCAGCAGTACCCCATGGGCTCCTGCTACTCACGGGCAGTGCAGGTGACCCCTGCTGAGAAGCGTCCCCCGCCGCTGGGGCAGTGGACAGGGCCATGGCGCTGGCACTGCTGGAGGGCCAGCTCAGTGCCGGCACAGCGCACCCCGCTCATCACAACCCGGCTGGCATCGGGGCTGCCCGCCCAGTACCACGTCTCCTGAACAGAGGAGGAGCACAGTGCTTGCACCAGTCCTTGCAGCCCCTGCCAGCACCCACCTGCCTTCCCTGCCTCTTCTCCTGCCCTAACACTGCCACCAGGATTTGTCCCCCCACCGTCCCATCCCAGAGCCCCTGGCCAAGCCATGCCCATGCTATCCACCCTGCAGGACCCCTGCAGTCCCTGCCCCAGGCTGGTACCCCACTCACCTGGAGGGCATGGCTGGCAAAGCCCAGCCCCAGCTGCCTGCAGACCACCATGGCCTCGTTCAGGCCCCACTGTGCACCGCACACTGCACCCCATTGCAGCCGCCCCTGCACTGGCACCAGCACCTCCACCACGCCTTCCTCGGGGTTGCGGCCCCCGGCCAGCCGCACCTGTTGGCAGAGAGGGGCTGAGCTGGGATGTGGCGCAGGACCTCAGCTCTCCCACCCAGTGCTGCTATGGGACAAGCAGCCCCACACATCCAGCTGAACATCTCCCTCACCTTCCTCTTCCTCCTTTCCTCCCTATAAGACCACTTTTGCCACCAGATCATCCTGCAGAACCTCATCAGGGTGCTGCTCTGTGTCCCCCTATCCCCAGGGTCACCCCAGGGCTGCTCTGAGCATCCACACTGGGCACAGAGCTTGGGGAGCAGGGACTGTGCAATGGCCTGGGGTTCAACAGGCTCTGGGAAGGAGGCAAGGGCTCACCTGGCTCTTGAAGTCCATGTGGGGCATGTGGCAGCGGACAGCAGCATCAGCCTCGTGCCGACACCCACTCTGCTCGGCGTCCTGGAAGCGACACTCACCCAGGGAGCGCTCATGGCCAGTGCACTGTACATTGCTCATATGGATGGGCCCCAGACCTAAAGAACAGGAAGGGTCAGTGCTCCCTGCTCCATGCCCATCCTGGAGCAGGACCCTCATCTTCGTTCCCCTGGTCTGAGCATTCTCTATGGGGCTTCCCATGGCAGAGCAGACAGGGGAGCCTCATCCCAGGGCAGGCTGGAGCTGCCTGAACATCCCAGGATTCTTCAGCAGGACACGTTAAACCAGTTGATTTCCCCATCATACCCCTCCAAGCCCAGAGGTTTCCCAAGTCCATGCTGTAACACTGCCTCACCTTGTCCCATCCGGGCTCCCACCAGGGCCTGCTTCGCTGTCCCATAGCCCAGCTGCCGGCACACCACGCTGGCTGCAGCCAGGTCCCACTGCTTGTCACACACGGTGCCCCACTGCCCATGGCGTAGCACCTCCACCCGGCCCTCGCCAACATGGGTGCCTGCTCGCAGCCTCACTGGGAGCACCTGGGCATAGGGAGCAGCCAGTGAGCCACCCCAGGATGCAGCCACCCCCCTCCTCAAGTGCAAATGGGGTGGCTGAGTGCTGCTCAGCTCTGGGACTCTCTATCCATGGGAGAGGGTGTGGAACTCTGCAAGGGCTCACCTTTCCTGGGGTGGTCTTGTTCTTGCCCTTGCCTGTGCCCTTCTGAAAGGCAGGGCCAGGGAGACAGCTGACAATGGCGTGCATGCCGTGGGGGCAGGCGTGCTGGTGTGGGGCTGGTGGGGCCACCTGCATAGGGCAGCGGGCCAGGTGGGGCTCTGAGCCCTGACACCGCACCTTGTGTACCCAGAAGTTGTTCTTCTGGCTGAGGGTCTTCAGGCTGCCGAGGGAGAGGAGCAGGGCCAGGGTCAGCTCGGGTGCCATAGACTTTCCTCCACCCAATGCTCATGCTGGGTGCCCACCCAAGGTGCCCTGCCCACCATGCCCAGTGCTGAGTCCTACCTGGAGCTGGGGTCCTTCAGCTTCCTGTTCCAGAGCTTTCTGTGGGTGTACAAAGCCAGGAGGTGAGGGAGCACACTGACACTGCACGACTCTGAACTCCACGTCCCATTTCTGCCCTTCCCGGCAGGAGATGGAGACCCCACAGCACGTCATGTTCTCTCCCCACTGGCAATTACTGTGCCAAGCCTGTCTGTACCATGTGTCCCAGTGGGACTGTGTGACTCCTGGCACCGGTAGGCGCTCATTATGGGCTGTATTTATAGCCCCAGGCTGAGTCGGGCTGGGAGGGACCAAGGGACACTTGTCTTTCCTCTCCTTTCTCTCACATTTTGCCAGTCATGATGGTGACCATCCCCACAGACCTCTGCGGAGCCCAACTCTGACCCTTGTCAAAGGCCATACTGGCACCTTGCACACCCACCCATCTGTGCAGCCCTTCTCTGACCACTCCTCCAGTCTCTTGTCCCCACAGTGTCCCCAGCCGGGCACCTGCCCCACATGCCCAGGTGCAGTGCGTGTCTCCTGCATCCCTACCGGTAGAAGCTGGTGTTGATGTGCTTCTCCCGGGGGAAGCCCAGCATCCCACAGACCACACGGCTGTTGTTCCTGGTCCAGTTGGCATCGCACATCTGCCTCCAGCGCCCATTGTGCTTCACCTCCACAGCACCCTCCATCACTGGCATGCTCAGCTTGGCCCGTGCCAGAATGGGCTTGAGCCGCACCTCCTCCAGGGTGAGCCCCGACACCTGCACAGTGGGCATGGGGTGAGCACAGGGCTCCAGCACCAAGGGCAGGGTGTTCAGAAAAGGGGCCAGGAGAAGGGTTAGAGGGACCTGCTCCGGTTGTCCTGGTGTACCCTGCTGGGCACAGGGGAATGCCACGGGCCCCCACTCACCTCTCCCAGGTGACCAGAGGTGGTAGCCTGGGAGGAGTTGCCAGGCAGGCGCTGTCCTGAGCACACCACACCAGCATCCTCGCCATGGTGGCAGTCACTGATGCCCCAGCCATTGTGGACACACTCTGCCAGGGAGCCCTCGCTGCCCCCACACCGCACGTTGTCAAGCCAGATGGGGCCTGGGGACACAGCATCACAGGCCCCATCCAGTGTGTCCCGCAAGCTGTCTGCACCCACAGCCCCGTGGGCAGGCTCCCACAGCCAGCGGGAAGCACACTGCTCTCGTCGGAACCCCCTGCCCCCTACCTTCCCCTTGGCCGTAGGTGGCACTATGGGTCCAGGTGATGGCTGCGGTGTAACCCAGCTGTCGGCAGGCGACGGTGGCCGCGTGGAAGTCGAAGCCGTCATCGCACACGGTGCCCCAGCGCCCCTGGTACAGCACCTCCAGCCGGCCCTCTCCGGCTGGTCCCCGTGGTCCCCCCAGCCGCAGCTGCACCGGGGCCAGCTCCTGCCTGCTGGGGGCAACCCAGCACAGCAGCAGCACCAGCAGGACGTGACTTGCGCCAGTTGGCATCACCATCGTGGTTCTGTGGGTGGGATGCCTGGAGAACAGTGCAACAATGAGCCCTTGGGGACCAACGCAGAGTGAGGGTGCAGCTGCAGCCCCCTGTGCCCCAGGAGCTGGGCAATGGTGGAGGGATATCATGGCCTCTTAACACGGTGGTGACGTTCGGGTCCTTATGCTGTGGGAGATGCATGGGCTAGTCCCTGCCTTACTCACAGGCGTACCCCACCCCTGCACCAGGTCACCCAGCTCTGACACAGCCCTTCCAGGCACCGACAGCCATGGGCAGCCCCACGAACATTGCCCTGTGCTCTTGTTGCTTCCTGTCTGCCCCATGCTTTGGGACATGGGTGGGGGCCCCACAGAGCCCCCTTTTTTCCTCTACCTGGATTCTTTACCGAACACCAGGGATTCGTCCCCATCCTGCACACAGCCCAGTCCCCGTCACCTCACGTCTTCCCCTGCATCCTCATTCAGAGCACCGGTGGGATTGCTGACCCCCCTCCAGCTGCCTAGATCTCCCCTCCCGGGGCCACCCCGGGTACTCACCCTGACAAGGGATGGCAGTGGCGAACCGGCAGCGCTGCGGGGCAGGCGGTGGCGAGGGACACGGTGATGGCCAGGGGACGCGGCGGTAGCGCCCGCGGCGGTAGCTCCCGCAGCTCCTGCCTCCCGCCGGGCACCGCCTGCAGCCGCTTTTATGGTGCGGCGGGGTGGGCCGACCCGGGGGGGCCCCCCGCCTCCCCGCCTCTGGTCTGGAGCCCAGCCCTGCTCCGTGCACACCCCCGGCCCTACTCTGCCTCACTGCACACTGGGGCAAACCTGTTCCTGCCCCAAAGCCTGTCCTTCCCCCAGCCAGCGGAATCTGAGCTACCCCGCACAGTCCCTACCTGCCGCGAGGCTGGACCTCCCCCGAGTGCCAGCGTCCCCGGTCAGGGATGCTCCCCCCACTGGGCTGTCGCCCAGCCAGGCAGAGCATGGACTTTCTGGAGATGACGAACTGCTATGCTAGGGACACTCCTTGCACCTTCCTACTTAAGGAATGGTTCAGGTGGGTACACAGGCATAGGATGCCTGGAGGTGCTGCAGAGGGGCCAGGACTCGGGGGGCTCAGAGACCACGGCAGGCTATGGGATGGTACCGTAAGCCCAGTTCCCCCAGGACTTGGGGCATCACTTGCACCATCGCTGAACCAGGCTGGCTGAGGGTCCTCAGGCGTAGCCCCGCTCCGTGGGACGTGGAGACTGGGGATGCCCCCCCCGACTTGCCCCGGGAGCAACCTCCGGCTTGGGGTGCCGCCAGTCCCCGGGGCACCCTGCTGCCCACACGCCCGGCGTGCCCCGCCGTGGGATGGGGATAAACAGGAAGCCCAGTGCCCTGGCCGTGCCCAGGGACCGGCCAGGAATGTGCCGGTGGCCACCGGGCTGTTTGTTTGGAGTCAAAGCAGCCGGATCCTGCCGGGAGGAGCCAGGATCAACACGGCCGGGAATAGCCCGTGAGCTCATCGCCACGTCTCGCAAGGGCCTCCAGCACCTCTGGGTGTGCAGGGATGCACAACGCTGGGACCCCCTCGCAGGGGACCCTCACCCCAGCCCTCTGCCTTGGCCGGGATCAGGGCATGTCCCGAAGCCTCTGCTGCGATATGGGTCCCTGGCCAGGCCCAGAGTGGGGGCCACGGAAAGCCCTGGGGAAGAGCAGGGTTGGGGCCAGCAGTGGAGCCCGTGACTCATTCGTCTTGCCGTTTTGAAGCTCAATTGCTTAAGTGTGAGGCCAGGAGCTTCCCCCGAACTCCTCCCCCGGCAGATGCTGGCAGGGGTGCAGGGCAGGCGGGTGCTGGGTCCCGCTCCCAGCTCTGCCTCTGCTCCTGGGCACAGTAAGAAGAGAGAAGTGAGGGGGCTAGTGGGCTCTCCCACATTTGGGACCTGCCAGCCTCATCTCGCAGCAGTGTCCTGCTGCTCATGTGGTCGTGGCAGGCTGGAGGAGTCCCCCTTTGCCCTGAGGAGTCAGCCAATGAGCTCCTCACCTCCCTCGGGGCTCAGTGGGTGCCAGCACCTGCAGCCCCGGGCAGCCAGCAAGGGCAGCAGCTAAAAATACGCGGCCGGCAGCAGGGCAGCCCCGTGCGCGGGAAGCTGTGGGCGGCGGGCGGGCGTGCGGGACTATTCTCAGAGGGCTGCGGGACTATTCCTGGCCGGTCAATATTGATTCAGCCAGCTCAGGTGCAGCAGCTCACCCTGTCAGCACCGTATTTAGGGCCCGGCAGGAGGCGAGGCGGGCGGCTGAATCGGGAGCATTGTCTGGGGGAGGAAGAGGGCAGGGAGAGGATGCGAGCTCTGTAATCTGCAGCCAGCGGCTCCCGGCAGCAGCCCGGGTGATGGGCACACCCCGGGCCTGCTGTGGCTGAGGAGTGGCCAGCACGGAACATCTGCCCTGGGGACGGAGGGACGGGGCCAGAACACGTGCGGGCAGCTACCGTCGGGAATAGGAGCATGTGTGAGGCACGAGGGAGCAGCTGCCAGTCCTGGCTGCTGTGGTTTCTGAGCCGCTGGACACGTGTCTGCTGTACACACAGCCACAAAGAGCCGGGGCACTGAGGACAGTTGGGGACTCCAGGTACCAAAGCAGTTTCCAGGCAGCTCCCTGGCTCCCTGCTTGTTCTAAGCCCCTTAAGGATGGCCCAGACCTGCCTGGATCTGGGGAGCTCCGTACAAACAGCCCTGCATGCACCTGAGCCTGCATCAATGAGCAGAGGAGAGGGTTGAGGGGCTGTTTGTCCCTGTTCACTACTCTGAAATGTGCCTGTCCTCTCTGACAGTTCCCCCAGGGCTGCATCACCAGCAAGTGTGGATGGCACAGTGGGAGCTGCATGAATTGCTCAAAAAACACAGTGAGAGTGCTCATGACAGAGCCTGGGCCAGGGTTTATTTCCATGGGCACAGGCAGGGGCTGAGTGAGACTTGCCACAGTCATGCAGGGTCCAGGAGCCACTGGGGAAAGGCTGGGTTGTGGCAGGCTGCGAGCAGCCACCTGTCCAAGGTGACTGTAGCAGCTGGGAGCACAGCAGCTGGGAGCTGAGCTGCCCTGAGGTGCTGGGGAAGCAAGTTGGGGATGGGGAGGGCTCTGCATGGGATCAGTAGGGCTTGCTGCTGTCACAACCCTGTGTTGGGTGAAGTCAGTGTCACCAATCTCATCAGAGGTGCCTGAAATCCTTAATAGCCACCTGCGCAGCATTGCGTCCTGCTGCTCCCATCACTCCTCCTCCTGCAAGAAAGCAGAAATGGGGAATGGTGGTACACCTCTCACGTGCCCTTTCCTTTCTTCTGCAGGCCCCCAGGAGGGTCCTAGCTCCCAGCTCTGCTCACCAGGGTGGGCTCCACTTCCACACAGGTACAGGCCAGGAATTGGGGACCGGTAGCCAGAGTAGGATGGTGCTGGCCGGGCAAAGTACAGCTGGTCCAGAGACATCCCTCCATGGAAGATGTTCTGCCAACAGAGCTCTGTGTGAGCTGGCTGTGCCTTGCCCAGGCCTGTGTGCCCACTAGCACTGGCACCAGCGCGATACTCAGAGTTGACATGTGTGGTACTCACTCCACCAGGCAGCCCGAAGATCCTCTCCAGGTCTGGTGGCGTCAGGATGTCCCTGCCAATGACGGATGCCTTGAACCCTGGGGCATAGTCTTCGATGCAGTCAAACACTAGAGAAAGATGAAAGGACTACTGGTGGGCGGCCCGGGGGGACATGGTAGCGAGCTCCTGTGCAGCCCCAGGGCAGCTCTGCCCACGGGTGTTAGCGGGGTCTGTGTGTGCATTACGTACCCGTGTCTGCATATGCATTTCTGGCCTGCTCGTCCCAGGACCGACCGCCTGCCAGCACGGACGGGGTGTACTGTGTGAAGAGGGACACGACGTGGCAGCCCGGCGGGGCCAGCCCTGGGTCCAGCGCTGAGGGAATGCAGAGCTCGATCATGGGCCTGGGGGAGCAGTACACCAGCTGCGCAGGCAGAGGGGCACCCAGCCACTCCACACCTCTTCGCCCAGCACCCACTGCCATGACTGTCCTCTCCCATCCCCAGCACACCAAGGCATGCCAGTACAGGCTCCTACCTGCTGGAGGGGTGCCCATGGGTGGCCTCAGTGAATGCCTGGTGCAGGAGCTGGGTGCCCTCGCAGTTGAGATGTATGGAGCACTGGTGGTGGGGCAGGGGCTGGCCATTGTGGGCATTGGGGGCAGCCAGGAAGCTGGGCAGCCGATCCACCGCCACTGGGCATGGGATGGGGAGATGGAGGAAATGGGGTGCAGCCTCTTGCTGAGCCTGACACCAGTGTTCCTCCAGCAGGGATGGCAGCGAAAGTGTCCTTGCTGGTACCTACCATTGATCTTGGTGACAGGGGAGCATGTGTCAACCTGCCGGATCCGCTGGACAAAATCCTTCGGCAGCTGCTCCTAGGGTGGGATACACCAGTGCAGAGGCTGGCTGTGAGGGGCAGTGTGGATGGGGGATTCCAACATGCCAAGGCCCCACCAGCCCCATGCACTCTGTACCTGAGGAATGAGTTCCAGGAAGGTGATCTGGGGGGAGGCATTGGACAGCACCAGTTTGCTCCTCACCTCTGTCCCATCCTGCAGCGCGACACCCTGCGCCTCCCCGTCCCTGCCCAGCAGCACGTGGCACACTGCCTGGGCATGTGTAGGGGACAAGACTTTACCAAGAACATCCCTGCTGCCTGTGGGGGTGGCCAGGCAGCTCCCCTCTCACAGACACCCCGTACCTTCTCAGCAAAGATGTGGGCTCCCCGGGCAGTCGCTGCATGGGCGATGGCTTGGGACAGGGCTCCCATCCCACCTGCCACGTAGCCCCAGGCCCCCCGCCGTCCCTCCAGCTCACCCATGACATGGTGCAACAGCACGTACCTGTGGTAACAGGACCCCAGGTTAGCTGCCAGCTGAGGGGATGGGTCTGTCCCCTGCATGGGCAGTGAGGACGGTGCCACAGCCCCCACAGGCGGGACCATGCCAGCTCACGGGATGTCAACTCATTTACAACAGGGAGCACGCACCAGCCAGGACTCAGCCGAACCCGGGGACAGAGGTGTCCAGACAGCAAAGGGATAGGTGGGGGCCACTCAGGAGCGCCATATGGCAGGGTTGGGGGCAGCCCCTTGCCCAGCACCAGCCCCTGAGGCACCCTGGCTAAGTTGAGCAGGCAGTGGGAGGGAGAGGCAGGGGGGCAGGGCTTGTGGTACCGGGGTGCAGCAGAGCCAAGCACAGAGCATGGCATGGGGGGACAGTGCAGGCATGAGCCCCAGGGGGAAGGGACCCTCACCCGCTGCCGGGGGTGTGTGGGCTGGCCATGGCTCCAATCACCGCATCAGTAGCCAGAGTTGCTTTCAGGGGTTCTGACTCAAACCACTGATCCAGGATCTGGCCCAGGAGAAAGAGAGCACACCAGGCTTGGGGTGGGGAGTTGCCACAGCACCCTGACAGGCAGGAGGAGAGGAAGTGGGTGTTTCCACCCCACCACTGCCAGCACGCACCTTGGAGATGGGGGCTGTGAGTACCTCATAGTAGCGGGGCAGCTGCCGCCCCAGTGCCAGCCCTGGGGTAGAGAGGTAGTGTGAGACCTACATGGCTGCGCCAGGGCTGGCTACTGGTGCCCAGCTGGGTTTGGAGGTCAAGACCAAGGTGAGCAAGGCTACCAGAGCCTGCCAGCCCAGGTGGGGCTCCTGAGGAGGCTCTGCATTGCCCACCCCAGGCGCTGGCAAACACCCCTTGCTATCGGAGTTCCCTGGCATCCCAGATGTACCTGCCTGCAGCAAGGGCTTCAGGGTTTGTAGGTTCCTGAGCTGCTGGAGCATGGAACCCTTCCCCAAGGCAGCTGTATCCACTGGAGGGGCATCCAGCAATGGGTCAAGGGCCAACACCATGCGCCCCAGGAATGCCTCATACTCAGGGTAAGCCTGGAAGGGGACAGAGGGGGGACAACAAGGACTGCACCATGGTGGGTGCAATGGATAACTCACCCAGGAGCATCCCTGCCACTCCAGGGGCAGGGCAGCCCCTCATGGGTTTTGCTGTGCCAGGTGCATGTCTCTGATGGTACCTGGGCATCCTTCTGGGAGAACTGAGCAATCTGCTGCTGAGTTTGAGCCATGTCATGTCCCAGCAGAAGGGAGCGAGGAGGGCTCCTGTCCTCCAGCAGTGGGGTAAAGGAGTAGGGGTCCCGTGGGAACACCCTCAGACCGTGCCGCTGCAAGACAGGGATGTGCCCACTGCAGGGACAGCCTGGGAGCAGGGTCCCCCTGCTTGCATGGTGGGAGTTGCCAGCAGCCCAGCAAAGGGTGGGTGCCAGTACCTGCAGCTCCAGATCAGCATAGATTTGTGGTCGCAGCAGGCTGAGCAGATATGATGCCCGGGAGAACTTGAACCCTGGAGGATGTGGGGTGGTGGGGGATGTCTGCCACCGGGGCTGGCCAGGGGGACAAGGGGAACGGGGGGATACCTGGCACGATCTCCTCCGTGATGGCTGCGCCGCCCAGCACATGACGCTTCTCCAGCACAGCCGTGCGCAGCCCTGCCCGCTGCAGGTAGGCAGCCTGTGGGGAGCACGGCACGCACTGCCCATCCCTCCAGCCGGGATCTCATTGTCAACCTGAGCACCCTCTTGCACGTGGTGCCCCCCTCACTAGGGAGGGCCTGTGGGAGCCCCAGCCCCATGGACACTGCCACCAAAGCCCTCCCTTGCCCACAGCGCTGACCCTTCCCAGTCCCCTGCTGTCCCCTGTGGATAGAGGAGAGGCAGAATGCCACTCTTGGTACTCACTGCCACCAGCCCGTTGTGCCCTGCAAGAAGAGAGGGAGGTGAACAGAGTCCAGTGTCAGTGATGGGCCCACAGCACAGGGCACCCTGCAATGCCTGGGGCATGGGGCTGTCACAGCCAGCCCAATAACAGGCTCTGGACACAGGGATACGGGTGACAAGGAGCCTCCTCCCCCGGCCCTACAGCCCTGGCCCTAATGGTGGAGCAAAGGCGGACAGAAGTGCTCAAAACAGATGCTCCAACAGTGCTCTGCATGCTGGGGGGCTGCAGCTTGTGCCAGACCCCTGCGTCCTCCCCGGCATGAGGAGCAGCCTGGGGGTTTGCAATGCATCCAGCACTACTGTGGTCCCCACCTGGCTGCTCCTCTGCTACATGCCCTGGGGGGAGGGCAGATGGGGGCCCCCGCTGGCTCCCCGCAGCTCGACTCTTGCTCCCTTGCTCTGTTACCTGCCCCGATCACCACCGCGTCGTATTCCCGCTGCAGCCGGGCTGCAGCCCCGGCATGGGCCAAACGCGCTCCTGACGGCCCCAGGGACAGATGCCAGCCCTGCAGCCAGCGGGAAGAGCAGACCAGGCTCAGTCTTCCCGGGAGCCCAGCTGCCATCGCCCCACAGCGCCTGGCCACGGCTGCCCTGCGTCCAGCAGCCTGGACTTTGCTTTCACGGCGGAACTTTTCCCAGGGCTTCCGGGCACAGGGATGAGACGGGGGGGTCAGGGCAGGGAACGCCTAGGAGAGGCGGGGAGGCTGGTCAGGACAGGGGGACCCGCCGAGCGCTGCCCCGCTGGGGCTGTCCCCAGCGAGGTGCTGACCCTGGCACAGTTTTGCTGGGGGCTTACAGCGGGGCCGGAGACAAACCCCAGTGCTGAGAAGGCGACAGATCCTGCCTGGGGCTCAGCAGAGTGCCAGGAGCTCCCCAGCCTGTACTCCGGGAATGTGCTGAGCAGGCAGGCGGGGGCCTGAGCGCCCCCGTGCCCCAGCTCCTCTTCTGCTCCAGGGATGATCCAGAGGCACGTGGCTGGGGTGATGGACCAAGCACGGTACGACAGAGGGAGTTTGCCCCCCCCCTCCCCCCCCGTGAGCAGGCAAGCCCCGAAAGCAGCAGGAAAAGGGGCAGCTTGGGGATGAGCTTGGCTCTGAATCCAGCACTATTGCTCAGCAGGGCAAATTCCAGCTCAGCACGATGGGGCAAAGGCCCTGTCATGGTCCAGTGCTCCCTGAATCGCCGTCCCCAGCTCCAGCAAGTGGCACGGGAGCAACAAGGGGCAGCGCCTGCATGAGTTCCTTGGGGCTGGCCCCATTCCCAGCTGTACTTGAGGTTTGGACGTGCACTGAGCCCAGACGTGCCTGGGAAACACATAAGCTGCCTCAGGATTTACTTGCTGCTCCCAGCTAAGCTCAGAGCTGTGGCTAACTGGTGCCTGGAAGCCTGAGTGCAGGGAAGGGGGTGCAGGATGGGCTGCACCTCCCCAGAGCCTGCCAAACCTCTGAGGGCCCTGCACCCCACATTTCAGGGTCAGGGGGAAGAGAGATGCACCCTAGACCATTGCTCCACTCAGGTTTGGCTACACTATCTTGATCTCTGGCCAAAGCCTGGCAGTAATGCCAAGCTAACATTATAAATCCTGCTCTGGAAATGCACTTTTCAGCAAGACAGTGATTTGTAAACAACCTCCCGGCCCCGCTCTCTGCCTGTCCCCATTGGCTGCTGGGTGGCAGCATGGGGAGCAGGAAAGGAGACAATGCCAGCCCTGGCCAGGCTGGAGGATGGGAAAGTTGCCAGTTGCTGCCTGCAGGCACAATCCATGGCATGGCACACAGATACTGAGAAAGCAACCCAGGCTCTGGGAACACCCACACACCCACTTTAATCCTGGCCCCAAGGTGGCTGGAGGCAGCTCAGAGCAGAGGGATGCGGGATGGCTCCCAGAGGCGCCGGGCCAAGTCGCAGGCCTGCTGGACCATGAGCTCGGAGGGGATGATGCCCAGGTGCACAGTCAGCAGCTCGTAGCACTTCACTACCTCTGCCTGGTGGTTCTTGCTGTAATAACGCAGCAACTTCCTGGGGAGGAGAAGACAGGGGCCTTGGCAGGTACAGTGCACACAGGAAACCCCTTTCTAACCACCTTCCCTCTATAAAGTACTTTGCAAGGACACAGCAAAACCATGGCACCAGCCCGGGGAGATGGGCTGGTGCAACCCCAGTGACACCACAACTGGTACCACCCTGCAGTGACATCCTGCCATCACTCACAGGGACCCCTGTGCCATCAGAGCTTCGAGCCCTGGTGCCAAACCACAGGGCTGGCAAACTGCTCACCTGTAGTAGTCCCCTGCCAGCATCCCAATGGGAGCAGAATCGTCAGACAGAACTGGTACCTCCATCACCTCCAGCTTGTAGCCCTGGGGAGAAATGACAGCAGAGGGCAGGAGCTGGGATGGAACTACTGAGGAGTCAGAGCTGGCTGTGTCTACAGCCCTGCTCCCTGCCCCAGGGAAAGAGGGGCTCAGCCCTTTCCTGGCCCCACATACCATCTCATTCTCAAACCAGAGGAAGTAGGAGCAGCAGTAGTCGCCATCTTGCAGCATCAGTGTCGTGTAGCCCTTCTGTAGGTATCGCCGGGCCAGTGTGATCAGGGACCAGACCTGGGGGACAAGGGGCATCTGAAGCCTGAGCAGAAACCCCTCCAATTTCCACCCTCTTCTGCGGTTCCCACCCCACACCTACCCCATGAGTAGTACCTTTCTCTTGATGAAGGTGGCCAGGGGACCCTTGCCCAGCTCTGAGCTGGACTTCTCTGTCACACTGAGCGATGGTGCCATCATTTGTCCAGCTGTGCGGTCCACATAGATGAAGTGCACCAGACCAGGAAAGTCTTCCAGGTACGTGGGATGGGTTAAGGGTGTCCAACAACTTTGGTGCCCTTCCAGGACAGCCCCTGAGCCTCAGGGAAACCACCTTTGCCCACTACATTCCTCCCCTTGATCCCGGTGCCAGGGGATAGGGTCCCACTCCCCATCTGCTACCCCTTTGGGGACACCCCCTTGCCAGGCTGGGTTCCCAGCTGCAGAGATGGGTATGACACCATGGTGATATTGCGCCTGCTCTTCACCAGCAGGAAGTCCCGCCAGTCCAGCAGCTTCTCCCTGCCAAGAAGAAGCACAGTGAGAGGCCAGGACCCACATGCCCCAGCACAGCTGGGTGTGGGGCAGCCCCCTGGGGATGCTGACCATCCCATGCACTCACCTCATCAGCTTCTGAGCACGGTCCCGCAGCCCTTGGGACAGGCTGTGGCCAGCAGAGGTCAGGAAGAGCTGGCGGTACACGGAGCAGAGCTGCCGCTTCACGTTTGCCACTGACTGCAGCAGCCTGAGCCAGGGGACACAGACACCAGGTTTGGACACTGGGTCCCTAGCACTGCAGGGACAGTGCTGGTCCCCAGGCTGGGAAAGGTCCCTGCCTGTCCTGGAGACTTTCCCTGGCTTCCCCCTACTCACTCCAGGGAGCTCCCAGGCTCGCTCCGTGAAAATATCTTGTTCTTGAAGTCCAACCAGGTGTTCTGCAACTAGAAAGAGACAGGACTGTGTCAGGCTGTGGGGACAACAGGACAGGGTCCTCATGTCCCCACTCCCACCTGGATGTCATGTCCACTCAGCTTCTTCACAAATTTGTCCATGCGCTGCCGCAGCTCAGCGAGGAACGGGTAGGAGCGTGCGACTCCCACCTCTGGTCCCTCTTCCAGCTTCTTCTCCAGCACCAAGAAACCATCCAGCAGCTGGTACAAGGTGATGGCCACCTGGGTCATGGGGCCCTGCCAGGGAAGGGAGAGGCAGGTCAGGCAGGACTCAGTCCAGCATAGCTTCCCTCACCTCAGAGGCAGCTCACCTTGGTCAGTAGCACAAGGGAGATGCCTGGCCAGAGCGGGAGGCAGTGCATGGTGTGCGGCAGCAAGGGGTAGTAACCTTCCCGCAGGCTGGCGTCCAGAAAGATCCTTCTGGGGTTTGAAGCTTCAGGGACCAGAGGCCCCAAGGTCTGGAGCAAGTCCTCTGCCATCTGGGAAGACAGGGGAGGTGCTCAGTGCCCTGTGGGGATGAGACAGCTCGCACAAAGGATGCTCTGTAGGGATGCGTCATTGCCCTGAAAGCTGCAACCAGGCATGACAGAACCAAAGGAGCTGGAGGGGCCATGTAGCAAAAGATCAGCAGTGAGGAAAGCGCCCAGGGACCCCAGAGGAGCAGAAGAGAAGAAGCCTGTTGCAAAGATTAAGGCTGCAAATGCCTTAAACGGAGGCCAGTGTTTGCTTGCAGTGTGCTTTTCCATAAGGAAAGCAGCCCAGAAAGCCCAACGGCAGCAGAGGGAGACACTGGACTGCTCTGAGGCAGCCCCTCTCCCTCTCTGCTGACAGCTCATTGTAAGCAATGCCTCAGAGAAGGAGATCAGAGCTGTCACAGTTATGCACAACATGGGGGACGCAGGGCACCCACAGCTGCAGCACAGCAAGAGATGAGTGAAAAGGACCAGAGACCACAAAGGGCACTGGGACAGGCTGGTGAGGTGTGGAGCTGGGAGGTATTGCAGGACTCCGTGCTCACCTGGACGTCTGCAGCATCAACTTCCCCAATGCTCACCATTTCGGCTCCCTCTGACCAGCTCTCACTGCCTGCAGAGAACATGGCAGGGCACCCTTCCAGCCCCCCTCACAGCCCCGGAGCCTCTGCAGGGCTGGGGGTGTGGGGCATGGCTGCTGCCCAGCTGGGCACTCACCTGTACTGTGCCTGCTTGGTGAGGGCTCAGGTGTGTAGTAGACCTCAGGCACAGAGAGATCATCTGTGTCCTGCCAGCAAAAACAGATGGGTCAGCGATGGCAGCGATGCAGGCAACCCTTCCAGCATCCTGCAGCTCCTGATCTCAAGGACTCACTTGGTCATCTGAGTCCTTGTCTGCAGCTCCATGGGAGCCAGGGCCACTCACAGGGATGCTCTCACTTCTCTTGGGTCCCTGAGGGAGAACATTCCCTGCTGTGGGCTTTCAAAAAGAGGGAAAAAACCCCTAAGCCCCAGCTGTCAAGGCATCACCCCATGGGAGAGCCCTGACTTGCTGCGCCCCCAGTCCTGCTCTAAAGCACCTGCAGGCCAAGCTCCTCCTCGGCGCTCTGGCTGGGGTACAGGTCCTGAACCAGGAGGATGAGGACAAGCAGATCAGCTGGACGGATGGAGCTGGCGTTGCGGCTGCAGGCCAGAGAAGGAAAGGGTCAGCTGGCAGGACAAATGGCTGCCCTGGGGAGGGTGGTGGGGCTGGGCACACCTGGAGTAGAAGGCCAGCAGCTTGGTGTGCACCAGGAGGAAGGCATGGCCCACTTCGTCCCCGCCACGCTCGGGGCTAGCGTTGATGTACTGTACCACTTGTCGCTCCAGGAACTCGATGCACTGCTCACACAGCTGAGGATGGATCAGCCGCTCCACGGCCTGGGGTGCAGGAGCAGGAAAGGCTGTTGAACTCCCTCAAACCCAGCCTTGCAGCCCTACAGGCAGGTCTGAGCTTCCACTGCTGAGGGGAGCTGCCCTGAAGTCCCCAGCCCACCACCTTTTCCCACATCCTGGGACTCCACACAGCCGCCCACCCCTGGAACACCCCAAAAGTGAGGGACACCCCAGAGCATTGGTACCTCCACTGCAAAGCTCTGGTCCTCCTCCCGCAGGTGGCTGTAGGTCTCCAGCAGGCCCCGCAGCAGGCTCCACACACGCTCCCGCTGCTCCGAATCAGCCGGCCGCAACCTGCAGCGGTCAGAGAATGTAAACTCATTGGTGGCTGTCACCTCCCTGTGTGGGACGTCCACACCAAAACCCAGCTCCCCACACGGGACGGACACACCAAAACCCAGCTGCAGCCCGGCAGGCAGGGGGTCCTGCTGCAAAGGGGGGATCCCAGCTGGAGACACCCAATCCCAGCCCCCGGTGCTGCATTAAGGCACCTCGGGGCAGCCACCCCAACATCCCGACATGCCAGCCTGTGCCGGTGGCTGTGCCCGCTCACTCCTTGCGGATGAGGTGCGAGTCGAGCGTGACGAGGCCACAGTGAACTTCCAGCAAGCGCCGCAGCACGAAGAGGGTCCGGCGCAGGTCGTCCTCGCTCTGCGTCCCGTCGCCGTTCACTGCGATGTACAGGCAGTCCCCGAACTGCAACCGGCAGCGGGGTCAGGCGGGGGCCGGCCAGGGGTCCCTGGTCCCCGGTGCCGGTCCTACCGTGTGCAGGACGTGGAGGTGCCGCCCACCCCCGGTGGCGAAGCAGGTGTAGGTGTCGGAGAGCTTCTCCAGCAGCGCGGCGCAGGAAATGATGAGGGGGGCGAAGAGGGTGTTGAGGCCGTCCTCCAGCGCCGGGCCCTGCGCCACACGCTCCCGGTCAGCGCCCACGCGCGACCGCGCACCCCGCGCTCCCTTCCCCGCACCGGCGCCGCCCCGTCCCGCCTCACCTGCCCGACGTGGGACGACCGCAGCCGGCGGAGGAAGGCGGCATCGGCCCAGTAGAAGAGCAGCTCGGCCGCGGTGCTGGCGATCAGGACGCAGCGCATGGCCCGCGGCGGGGGGAACACCGGGACCGGGACACCGGGACGGCGTGGCTCCACCCGCCCCGCGCCGCTTCCTGCTCCGCCGCGCGTGACCGCCGCGCCCACGCGCGCAGCGCCCCCGGCGGCCCGGCGCGGCACCGCACCGTGTGTCCGCCTCCCCGCACCGTGTGACCGCGGCACCGCACCGTGTCACCGCCGCCCCGCACCGTGTGACCGCCGCCCCGCACCGTGTGACAGCGGCACCGCACCGTGTGTCCGCCGCCCCGCACTGTGTGACAGCGGCACCGCTCCCCTCCCGCCCGCCCCGGCCCGGCCCGGCCCGCGGCGGACAGAAGACGCCGGCATGGTTGAGAGCCCAACTTTATTACACCTCCGGTAGCGCCTGGGCGCGTCGCAGCTGCTCCTGCTCGCGACACCGCCACTCTCCCGGGCAGGAGACGCTCCCGGCCCACCGCTCCTCCCCTCTCCGCTCCGGGATGTATAATTTAACAATCAACATTTCCCGCCGCGGAGCCCGAGCCCGCCCGCCCGGGGCGGCCCCCGGAGCCCCCTGCCCCGCCCCGCCCCGCCCCGCCCCGCCCCGCCCGGTGCATCTCGCAGCGGGCCAGGCCGCTGGCGGCATCCCGGCGGCAGTAGAGGGAGCTGCTTCCATGCGCTTGGTGCACCGGGGTACTGCCCGCCTCCAGGGAAGGGGGTCCGGCTGCTGGAGGGGTCATCCCGAGGGGCAGCGGGACCAGGGGGTCGGGGAGGGTGTCCGTGCCGGGATATACCGGGGCTCAGCACCCCAACCCTCCCTGCAGCCAGCAGGCACGAGAGCCCGGGTGCTTCTCGCAGCTCACGGGACGGATGGTGGCAGGCCCTGCAAACTGGCTGTCGCACTGCTCTGGCGGGATGGCGGCCAAGGCATGTGGAGCTCCGCGGCCACAGGGCAGGAGTGGTGCCAAGGTGGAGGACATCCTGGGGGTGAGGATGAGGGCATGGCGTGGAGCTGCCCAACACGGCCCCACGGCGAGGCTGCGTGGGCTGCCAAGGAGGCAGCATGACCTGGGCAGTGCACGGGGGCAGGAGCGGGGCTGGCGAGTCCATTGTGGGCTGCGGGCTATCGGTACCGACAGGCCAGCGCGTTCACATTCTTCACCACGTAGAAGCTCATAGTCAGCGGGGGGATGACCAGGGTGCGGCCGGCCCGCAGCGGGCGAGGCTTCAGCTCGGGGAGAGTCCCGTCATCCACCATGGCCAGCGGCTGCCCGTTGAGCTGGACTGACCTGTGGGACCAGGGGAGGGTCAGCGCAGCGGCACTGAGGATAGGACAGTGGTGGCAGTCCCAGCCACCAGCATCAAACTTACTTGGAGTGGAGCCCGTCCTTGCCATAGGGCTGCAGCAAGTACTGGTGGACAATCTTATCCCGCAGCGTCCCTGCCAGCTTGATTTTCTTCCGGGAGCGATGCAGGTTGATGATGTAAAGGGTGATGGATCCCCGGACATAGTTGTGACTGCAAAGGGGAGAGTGGGAGATGAGGGCTGCACTGCCGTGTGCCCAAGGAGCATCACGTCCAAGAAGGGGCTTGGGGGTCTCTGCAAGAACTGGCCTCGTGCAGACGTCCAGATTCACCATCCTGCTGCCCCTTCACAGGGAGATGCCACCTTCCCATCATGAAGCCTGGCTCTGTGACAACACCTTTCAACCCCCCTCTTCAGCCAGCAGTGACACTGCACAGGAGGATGCTGCAACGGTGTCCAGAGTGGGGGTGGCCCAGGACAGAGTGTCAGTCCCAGGACAGCTCCCGCAGCCTTGCAAGGAGGAGGCTGAGAACGGAGGGGAGCTCTGTGCGTGAATGGCGTCTGCCCCCTCCACCCCAGGCACCTGACAGACAGGTCCAGACACTGATCCTCTGTCCCTGCCTAATCAGGCAGCCCCAAACAAAGGCTATAAAGCACTTTGCACCTGTCAGTTACTGGACAAGGTTTCCTACCGAGCTGGAGGCATGTTGAAAGCATCTGGACTGTGTAAAGAAACAGCTTCTCCTCCTCCACAATAGCAACTTGTGTCCGCGGAGGAGGTGGCCGCCCCCCCGGCTCGCTGAGGTGCTTTCAAAGACCTTATCAGCGAAACAATAACCAGGCCAGGCTCCCCGGCAGCGCGGCCTGGCGAGTAACCCGACCGACCGGGGGCCCCTCGTGTGAAATCCACTCCCTTGATCTCTGCTGCCCAGGCTGCCCGGCGGCCACTGCACCGGTCCCAGCCGGCCCCGTTCCCAGGCGCGGGCTTGCCACGACTTTCATCGGAGGCATCGCCATCCCGGCGCTCTCCCTTCAGTGTGACAGCGGCCAGAGCAGCACCTGAGTGAGTATCCTGGGAAGCCAACCTGCCCCAGCGTGTCCTTGTCGGTCCCCATCTCCTGGGGATACCACTTATCCCACCCTGTAACCCTCAGCCTTCCTTGCTCCGCTTACTTGTGGTAGCTGGTGCAGTGGGCATAAATCCGGAGCTTGTCTCGAATGACTCTGCCGGGCCGGGGTTTCCTCTGGAGACCGGCCACGTGGATCGCCAGCACCTTAGGACCAATGAGGCGCTTGTAGAGTAGGGACAGCCAGTAGTCCTGGGGGGCAGAGGGGACAGTCAGCAGCACAACAGCCCCTACTCACAGAGGGCGTGGGCAGGAAAGGCTGGCTCCCCGGCTTGCAGCCTGGCAAAATTCTGGCTGTTGGGGTGAAAATGTTGTGTGCCAGATGTCTGCCTTGGGATGAGCTTTTTTTGAGCGGTCTAAGCCATGATGGCATGGATGTTTCCAGGGAAGAGATTCAGGGAGGAATACATTGCCCACGCTGAGAGACGTGGGTACCCTCTGAAGGAGCTCAGCTTTTGGCTGGGTTGCAGAGCATGGGGGGCAGCATGAGTACCCTTGCACATACCCATGGACGCACACATAGCCGTGCTGTGGAGCTGCACACCAGCTCCAGCTGATGCACACAGGGTGGTGATGTCACGGGAGCAGGCTCTTCCCCCACTCTTTACACAGAGCTGGAGCACACCAGAGCTCTCCCCTGCTCTTTGTCTCTGTTCATGGCACATCAGCTTTTGGGATTGCTGAGGGTGCTCAGCTTTCCAGAGGTATTTCTCCCATTTTAAAGCCTCCTGTGGAGCATGGGGAAGCCAAGCAGTCAAGAAAGAGGAAATGCTCAGACCCTACACGCATAAATGGTGCAGCCTTAATTACGTCACCACACACTACTTTTTCCCGCAGGGCACGGCCTCGCTCGGCACACAGGATGGGCCCCAAGCCCTGGGGAGGGAGGTGAGGCTGTGTGGTGACGGAGGCCGCTGCCGGCAGGGCCCCCCACTCATCCGCTGCAGAAGCTGGGAGGTGTGTGGTAAATGAAGCAGGGTTGTGGGAAGGGAAAGGGCAGGCTCAGGCCCTTGTCTGCTGTTCTGCAGGATGGGGCTCTGGCCCCGCTGCTGCTCCAGGCACACCAGGTGATGCTGGGGAGATGGAGCATCGCCCTGCTTCTCTGAGGGCTGCCTGTGGGTGCTGAGGCACCTTCACACACATGAGCACTCTGGATGAACACCCTCTGAACAGCTCAGACTGGATATCCTAGAGCGGCCATGTGCCCCAGGGCAATTGGGATGATCCCCCTCCCTGCTGGGCCTGTCAAACATCCAGCAACGATGGTCACAGTAGCACCAGGGGCTGCTCTGCTCCTCAGGTCTGACCTGCACAGCGAGGAGGAAATGAGTACTGAACAAGCACCCTGTGGCTCTGCACAGTGCCTGGGAAGGGCAAGGAAAGCCCCACATGGTCAGGATAGTGCGAGGAAGGGGTCTTGCATCGCAGAAGGGCATGTGGTTGGGAATGGGGTCTCCAGGCCCCCGGATGCAGGGCAGAATGGGCAGGTGGAAGTGCAGATATCTCATATAGACTCAGTTATCCGTCCTGTCTGTGGGGAGCCCTCACACAACCCCTGATTAACATGCATTTTGGGTAAAGAGGTCGGCATATAAAACTGAGCAGCGGAGCACCAGTGACCAGCATAAGGCCAAAACCCACCAGCCAGATGGGACTGCCAGCCCCATGCTCTTTCCAGCTCAGCAGAAGCTGATCTGTTCCATCAGCACTTAGCTGGTCTGGCAAAGAGAGATCCAGACACACTTCTCACTTTCTGGGCAAGATCTTGGCACAATGCTAGAGGAAAAGCCACCTTCTGTTCTCTTCTTGCTACTCCCAGCCAAAACCACGGGGCTTTGTGCCACACCAGCCTGGTAACTGCTTCCTCTGCAAACTCTGGGCCCCGAAGGAGATGTGAGTGTGAAGAGGAGAGTGAGGAGAGGCTCGTGTAGCCTGAGAAGGCTCAGCCACAAGGCCAAAGCGCCCAGGGAGAACGAGCTGCAGTTGCTTAATGCTGCTTATGTGTGCTGTAAACGAGGCCACGCCACTGTCCCTGACCCTGCTGGCTTGTTGGGCTACTCTACAGCCTCGGGATGTCCCTGCCTGCACCAAGCTTCTGTGGGAAGCAGTGCCAGCCTGTGCTGCTCAGGCTCACAGCAGCCAGGAGAAAGAGTACTGCTGTCTCTCTGGCCAGCCACCCTGATTAGCGGAGTCATTAGATGAGTAACTACTTGAGTTTGCAGTGAGGACAAAGCTAAGTGCAGACTTCAGCATTTAGTCCCATGGTCATGAGTTAAAACTAAGTCTGGTGTCCTGAGCTACCTTGTCAGCTCAGGCTCTTAGGCCTTTTCTAGAAGCCCTCTTGGGCTTTCTCACCTCCTCTCCATATTTCCACTGATGAGATGCTGCTTTCACCCACAAGTGATGGGGGTGATAGAGGCCAGACTCTCAGTGTCTGCCCTCAGAATTTCCATATGGATCTCAAGAGGTGTTCTGCAGGGGACTCTTGATGGTCTTGCCTCCATGGGGAGCTGGCACCAGCAGCTCCAGCCTCCAGCTGAGCACCCACCCCTCTGGGCTGGGTGGTCCCCAGAGATTTGCTGCTTTGACATTAGTGTCCCTCCACTCTCAAAGCTCAGCAGCAGCAAGGTTTGTAATGTGGGGATGCTGGGAGCTGCCCAGCCCCATGACCTGCCCCAGCTGCTGCCAAATCTCACATCTCAGCACACGCTCTTCCCAAGGATGCTCTGACAAACCCTGCAGAGCTGGGGGAGTCAAGCCCCAGGCTCCTGCCATGATGGCTCATGGGCAGAGCTGTGCCATTCAGCATGTCCCCAGCTGGGCACGAGGACAGATGCTTGTCTCTCTGAAAAGTTTTGGCTATGTTTTGTGAGCTTCTGGCCCAGCTAAGGGTACCCAGCTTTTCTGAGAAGAAGCTCCCATGCAGGTGCCATGAGATGGGTGAGACAGTCAGCAGTGATTTAGGGTGAGCTGTTCTGCAAAGTATGAGGTGATCATGGCTGAGTGTGCAGTTATTTCAGCACAGGCAATGCCTCCAGGGCAGTGCAAGGACCACTGTGTCCCTCCAACATCTGCAGGAGATGAGAGGGGAGAGCAGTGATTTTACCTCACCTTGCTGGCAAAGCTAGCTCCGAAGTCTCAGTTTCAAGAAGGATGTGAAAATACCAAAGAGAGTTCAAAGGAGGGCCAGAAAAATGACCCGGGGCTGAAAAAGGAGTTGTCAGCACTGGTCTCAAGGCACTTGAGCTCTTCAGCTCACTGCAGGGGAGCACTGAAGACAGCTGCAGCTTTTCGCATCATCTCAAATCCACTTCTGTGAGAGGCCAAAATGATGTTATTTGCAATAAATTACCAGGACCTGGTGACACCAAGCACTTGGATGATGAATTACACACACACACCTAGCACGACTGAAACAAACCTGCATTTTCCCCAGCTGGGCTGATGCTCCAGGGCTGCTCCTTCCACTGGCGTGAGTGAGCCCCAGTAAAAATCACACCAGGGCTGCTGGGCACCTGCAGCTACCAGCTCCTGTTCAAATGAGACAAGCTTGGGAAATAGCTGCTCTTGAAACCCAGTTTGGCTGCAATCAGGGTGGCTTTTCCACTATCAGTGACCTCTTCCTGAGCCCCCGACAGCAGGTGGCACCTACTCCCATGTGGCACAGCCTGTGCAAGCAAGTTCCCCAGGCTGGCAGTGCCCACACACTCCTTGCAAGGATGTGCAGTGTGGTGCTGGACATCCTGTCAGGGGCAGCTCCAGCAATGTCCAGGGAGACAGGTTGCTCCAATCAGTGCAACTGAAGAAAGGATTTGTCTTTTGAAGTCACAGAAGACTCTTACTGAGAGGGCTGAGCCAGCAATACAGCTGTAGCAGTAGAGGGGGTATAGCAGAGAGGAATCTGGTTTGCTATTAGTCCCACGGGAATTGAGGGATCTTTCTTGCTTTAATTACTTTGCAGACCCATCAAGCAGCACTGCAGGTGAGGAGCACCTGAAGGCAAAGCCCTCCTGTGCCTCAGGAGCTCTCCTGTCTGGAACCCCTGATTTGTGGGCAGGAGGGGTGCTTGTGTTGAGTGAGCTGATGTGCAGAGCTCAGGGAGCCTCATCTTCTGAGCCCCATGGGGCCAGTGAGACATACAAGCTTTCCACTAGAGAGGGAAAGCCCAGAGGGTCCCACTTGATCTCTTTGCACATTTTACTTCATTGGAGAAAGTTTAGAGACTTCAGCTTTTGGAAACAAGGTTGATTAGGCAGACCCTGAGGCAGAACTATTAGCCAGACCCTCTTGTCTGCAGAGCCATCAGGAGAAGTGCAGGAGTTATCCCCACACTCTCTCCTAGAGGCAGCAAAGCAGCTCTGCTGCCCACCTGAGTTTGTTCAGCTCCGCGCTCTCCACGTGTGAGAAGACGTTTCCATAACCAGAAAACCAGAGTAAGAGAGCCATAGCCCTTCAGTCTCCTGGGGACTGTAACCAGCAAAGGCTGCTGAACTTCAAACGAGTTGGCTGTGAGCCCGTGGTGCACAGCCTCCTCTGGCTGGGGCTGCCAGGGCATAGCTCTCTGTTCCCAAGTCACCAGCAGCATCAGCTGGCTGCTGCTCACCCTATTCCTCTTCCTATTGCTTCTTCTCGCTTCTGAAGCTGCCCAAGTTCTTCCGCTGTGCCTTAGGCACACTCGAGTTTCAACAGCCTGTTACAGAGAGCTCCATTCCTGCACCTTCATCTGCATTTTTCCACAGTCCCAGCAACCTGTATGGAGATAACGGCTGGCTGCTCTGAACATCACAGGACAGAGAGCTTTGCTCTTTTATCCCTTTGTTGAGCCTGATGGCTTGTTTTTGGCAAAAGCATCTTACAGAAAGGTAGTGATTGTGGTTGTGAAGACTTGAAGGGATGGAGAAGCTGCTGCTTCCCAAGGAGCCTCTTCTGGCAGTTGCATATCCGCACTGTTAACAATCCCACTCCTTATTTTTGTCTTGAATTTGTCTGGCTTCAGCTTCCAACCGGTGGTTCTTGTTCTTTCTTTTTCCACTAGATTAAAGAGATCCTCACCATCCAAAGCTTTCTCCCTGCGGAGGTCCTTACATCCTGTTCAAGCCATAGCTGCTTGTTCCTTCAGCAAGGCTGGATAATTCTGCTTTTAAAGTTATCCCTGAGTTTTATGTGCTTCTTAAGGGGGAGTTAAAGGTTTTCTCAGCCAAATGCTGTACAAGGTCCTGTGACAAGCAGAGCGGGGCAGAGCCTCATCCCAAAGGGAAAAACTTTTTTCTGAAGTCAAAATCATCAGCTGCAGACACTAATGCTGCCCTCGCGAGCTCTCATGCCCCCACCCTCAGGGACATGATCTCTTTGCTGTCCTGTGTGTGCCCCCTCCTTGTGTGGAGGTTCTGGAGAACTGAGGAGTCTCCTACAACATTTGCTGCTGTACTGGGGACGTCTGTGAGTGAGCACCATGGGGGACACTCCAGAGAGGGTCTATGAATGGGGAACAAGGCTCCTTCTAGCCCCAAACAAGGGGGCTTCACGTGGACTGGGCTGCCAGAGGCTGGTGGCACCAGCAGGGGAGGAGGAGGCAGCGCACAGAGATGCTGCAGAGAAGTGGCCCCTTGGATCTTCCCTGTGCTCTGCCCCTCCTGGGCAGGACAGACTTTTGCTTTGATCCAGACACCTCTGCCCACGAAAGGAATGGCTGATGCTGACCAATTCCTTTTTTGTTGAGGCCAGGTCCCTGCAGGAGCCCCACCACCAGTTCCCTGAAGCTGCTGACAATCTCTGCCTGGGCATCTGTTGCGTTCACCATGCTGATCCTCTTCCTTCCTGCTCTAACGGCTGCGAACACTTCATCTCACACCACTCTTTCCTGCGTTGCGTTATGCCTTTACATCTTCCTGCAGCTTTCTCTTCAGGCAAGTGATCTACAGCAAAATTCCTACCGTGGGAGCAACAGCCACAGGAACTGCTGCCAGGCACCAGTGGCACTGAGGGGACAGCCTGCCCAGAAAACAGGAAAGTGGCGAGTAGGATGTGAACCCTGCCTATTGCCCTTCACAGCCTGGCCCCAGCCAGTGGCCTCCACCTTCTTGGGATCTGAGCAGATGGAGGAACAGCCAAATCTCTCTTTTGTCATCACCTCTCCCTAACAGGGTCCAGGCGATGGAGGCTACAGGAAGGGAGCGGAGCTGCCAGATCACAGGGCTTGGAAACCAAATGCAATTTTTCTGTTTCCTGTTCTTCCAGAGCACAAATCTACTCTGGGAATGGTCCTTCTGCCCCACCTCATCCACAGCCCTGGGACGGCTTTGTGACCAAGGTGGGCAGGTTTCACACTAGCATAGTGCCTCTGGGAGATGTGGGCAGTGGCTGTGTCTGTCCTTCCAAGACCAAGCTGCTGCTGCTGCTGGTCCCAGATGGAGTTTGTCTCTGCCCCATCCTCCAGTGCAGGAGGAACAGTCCAGCTCCAGCTCTGCACATGTCTTGCAGCTCCGGCGGGTGGGTACCAGAGCTGCTAGCCACAGCATGGCTTTGATTCATTTGAGAGTCCATGCATCTGCACTTCAGAGACCTTTTTTTCTGATGCACCAAGAGGGAAAGGCCCCATTACCCACTGTGACAGCGAGCAGAGTTTAGGTGCTTTAAATCTGTCTCCTTGTTCACAGATACAATGATCCTCAGAGCTAACCTGGAACTCCTGGAAGGAGACAGAGTGCAGAAAGCAGACAATGCCTCAGTCCTTGAGACATGATGGAAAGGACAAGGTGGTGGATGCCCTACTCAAACTTGCTCCAGGCAGTTGTGCCAAGGCTCGCTGGGAGACTTCCACAGGGCACCGTTTCCACTCTGCCTTAAGCAGACCATGGTTTCGCTTGACATCTCATGGGAGAGCTTTTCCCCCATGCACACTTGAACTGCCCGGGATTTCATCCCTCCCGTCTGTGGTCAGAGCAAACGTCCTGTAACAACAGCTCCTGCCAGTCCTTGCCTCTCCCACCCCTTCCCTGCCTGCAGGCATCACTCCCACCAGAGCTAGTGCTCCAGCGTGCAGGGCAGATGGGGGTGCCAGACGGCCGCGCAGCAGACTTACAGTCATCAGGAACAGCTTCCGTGTGTGTGCGCGCTCCACTGAACCTCCTCACTCTCCCCACCCCTTGCCACTCCCAGACTTGGGACCGTGCCTCTGACGGCATGGCACATGGCACATGGCACATGGCACGCTGCAGTCCGACCTGAGCACCCTGTCCTAGACAGTGACCTGCAGCCGAGGGTCGCCGCGGGGGCAACAGCAGCCACAGCGCTGCTCTGGCAGCTCGGCCGGCTGCATGTGCGCAGCGCGGTGACAGTGCTGGACGTGCAGATGGGCGGGTGCAGCAGCAGGGCTGGATTCCCCTGGCCCTTCGGGGCGGGC
This sequence comes from Corvus cornix cornix, assembly GCF_000738735.6. Lineage (NCBI taxonomy): Eukaryota > Metazoa > Chordata > Aves > Passeriformes > Corvidae > Corvus > Corvus cornix. The sequence continues at coordinate 14,161,329 of NC_046336.1, forward strand.
ATGGGCACAGGTGGGCAAGGACCCAGCCCCCGCAGCCCTGGCCTGGGAGGACCCCCTCGGGGGCAGCGCGGGGGCGGGAGAGGTACCGACTGGGGAGCCGGCTGGGACCTTCAGCTGCAATTAGCAGCGCCTCCTGCCAAGCCATCTCAGCTAATGAGCGCACCGGGGAGCGTGTACGTGCAGCCGGCGGGAGCGCGGCCGGGGACCCGCTCCCGCTCCTGGCACCTCACCGGAGGGCCCCTTGCCTCCTCGGACTCGGAAACTGCGGGATCCGGAAACCTGGGGGGGCGGCAACCCATTCCCCAGTGGGGAGGTGCTCGGAACAGGTCAGATAGACCTAGTGTGAGCCCAGGGCCCTCCCTCCTCCAGGACAGACAGTGATATTCTTTCCCATTGTGTTCTCCTCAGTGCCTTTGGGCAAAGCCAAGGAGGTAAAAAATCACCCGCAGCATCCAAGCATCTGATCACAGCACCATTGGGCACAGACCTTCGCACTGCTGTGATGCTTTCTCAAGGACGCCATCAATTCACAGGCAATATCATATTGTCTTCTACCACCACAGCTGAGCAGGCAGCCCCTGCTGTCGATTCACCCTTGATCCCTCCAGGACTTCCTTATCCTGCATATGAATCTTATATGCAGAAAAGAGCTTTAAGTGTCTACCAAACCCAGTATCTCACCGCCCATACTCTTCAGGGGAAGAGGAGCTCTTTAGGCCCCATGAGGAGCCACAGGAAATGGAAGTCTGGTTTTCAGCTTTGGCTTCTCTTTGGAGTTTGTGTTCCTCAAACCCTGCCTAGAACTATGCCCAAGTTTTTTCTCTGCATAGATATAACCTTACAGCACTGTACATTAAAGGAGCAGAAATCAATATCAGGGATGGATAAAAAAGTAGTGAGTGCCACGTGGAAGAGCACTGAAAAAGGTCTTTAACATTCTGTAAGAATATGAAGAGAAATCTCATGCCTGCCTGGGGTGAAATAAATGTATTGCTTCCCTCTGGACTGTTTCAGAGAGATATTAAGGAAAGAGAGATAGAGTATGTACGTTGCATGCCTGAAATGATCCTAGAGGTACTAAATGCCAGATCAGCATTTCAAAGGCACTGCCCTGTGAAGAGCGAGTATTGGTGCTGCTCCTGCCCTCCTTCCCTCCACTCCTTACTCCCACACATGTACAGGTTTAAGTGCAGGCAGGCAGACTGATGTACCTGCAAAAGGCTTTATTTGAAGGGCTCCTCTGACTATTATACAGCTGACTGCCCCAATCATTCAGGAAGAAAAAGCACTCCAACCATACATGAAAATGTTATCTCAAAAATAACAAGGCAGTAAAACACTTGAGCTCAGAGGGAGAGTGGACAGGCAATTCTGGCAACCAGGATGGGCACTCAAGCTGCCCTTCCATGAGTGAAGGACCTGGAGGGGCACACAATGACCAGGTCCCTTGCAAGATATCCACAAAGCCACAAAATACCACTTAGCTCATGAGTCAGCTGTGTGTGGGAAGCCCAGCAGAGATGTGAGCATCTTCCTAATTTCACTGAGAAGCTTCAGTGCCCCTTGGCCACACTGCTGCCACCTGAGGCCATCCTCTTATTGAGCAAGCAGGCATCAGCAGCGGCAGAGGAGGAGAAGGTGCAAAGACTGCTCCGGGGAGCCCAGGCCTGGCTCCCAGCTCCCTGAGGAGCTGCCAGCTGGAGCTGTGATTGATGCCGCGGCGGTGCAGCCCTTCTCTCAGCAGGCAGCTGAGAGCTGCCTCACGCCCAGCCGGCGTTCGGAAACCTCTTTGTCATGGCAGCTAATGAGCAGATTGTATTTCACAGCGCCGCGGCCCCGCACAGGTACAGCCAGCGGCTTTTATCTTCTTGATAGCTCCCACGGGAAAAGAGCAGCAGCTATCCCGCGGAGCAGGTCACGGCCCGGTCTTGCTGGGCTTTATGGTGTTTGCAGCTTTTAAACCCTTTGTCGGTTTTCACCTGCCTGTGGCTCTTCTGTAGCACAGGAGTGCAGAGAAAAGGGTCGTGGAAGCACCCGCCAGAGTTTGTGCAGGAAGAAACTGTGGTGGGATGTGGGATCAGTGCTGAAGCACATGGGAGAGTGAAGAAACAATCATGACAGCAATTGGCATCTAATGTATTGGGAGACTTATCTTTAAAACAACAGCAAAATCCAAGTTAAAGACTTCCATTGTGTTTAACAGCCCGGGGTTTATTCCTCTAACTCCTTCCCTGGCTTTAATCCCGTTCTGAACTGCACTCCTCCAGCCGCTCTGGGCCGCTGCCCCACTGTGCCAAGAGAGCTGGCCATGGGCCACCCTCTGACCCGCTGTGCCAGGAGAGCTGGCCACAGCCACCTGCTGCCCTTGTGCACCCAGCAGGCAGGAGCTGGCCTGCACCTGTCCAGCCAGGAGCAATCCAGGGGGCCCTGAAGCCCTGGGAGAGGGGGTGATGTGGCTTGGCCAGGGAAATTGGCTCTTCAGGAGAAAACCATCAAGTGCTAGCTGCAGGCTCAGGTTCATCTCAAACAAAGCTCAAAGCCCCCCAGGCTCTCCCCACCTGGGCCCCCAGAGCTGGCAGGTGTGCCTGCTGGAAGGCTGCATGTGGGAGCAGACCAAGGTGCTCCAGGAGATACCCAGAGCAGCGCAGGCAGTGGGCCTGCCCTCCTGCTCACTGGTTTGCTCTCTGGAGCCAGCCTGATGCTCAGGGATGCTGTTGCAGGGATGCTGTTTTCATCGCCTGAGTAGGTAGAGCTGACTGAGATGCAGCTCCCTCAGACTTTGCTCCCCTGCAGCCACCCTGAGATCCCGGCACAGCACTGAGGGCAGGCTCACAGTGTCAGGGTTGTGCACATCTCCGACAGGGATCCCCAGCCTGCTGGCAGTGTCTGCTGGGTCATGGACCAATCCCTTCTAGGGGAGATGCAGAGCACCCAGCCGCTCTGCCAGGCTCTCTGCTTACAAGGCAGTGTATTTACTAAGCCCCAGAGGAAAAGGAAACCTGCTACTTCTAACAGGGTTTTTCATATGGTTTCCTTATCAGCCCCATGTGTTCTGGGAGTTCCCCTCTGCCCAGGTGTTTCTGAAGAGTGAGGGATTTTGTGGGGCACTGGTGAGGACCACTGCTCACGGTGAAGCTTTCACCTTGGTTTCTAGAGGTCTGAAATCAGGTGCTGAAGCTCCATCCTGGCTTCTCCATGGCCAGCTCAACACTAGCAATCCAGCTGATGCCCCATGCCATGCATGGTAATCCTGCCACATCCATCCCTCCGACTCGCCAGCCTGCCCTGGCACCCCTCAGTGGCACGAGCCTCCCTCCTGTGCTATGGACCCTGAGGGATTAGATGAAATTTCAGCTACAGAGGTATCACTCTCCCATCTGCCTCCAACATGTTGCACTTGACATGAACTAACATCTCCTATTAACACTCTAAGGAACAGACCTGGAAAATTCATTTTCCAGCAGAGTTCAGAGACACCACAAGGAGAGAACCTCCCCAAATGTGCAAGGAGAAGGCAGCACCAGCACGACATCCCTGGGCAGACCTACCGGCAAGGGGTTGAAGTTCTGGTCCACCAGGTGGTTGTGGCCGTGGTCGAGGAAGGAATGCCGCACCACCACGTCGATGCCCTGGCTGGCCAGCAAGCCCAGCGTGTTCAGCCACCTGGGGACAGAGGGAACAGAGCTGGGGCACCATGGCGGGGGGGGGGGGCTGGGGGAGCACCATGGGGGGTTGCCTGGTCCCAGTGGCACAGCTGCTCTCATGCATCTGACCTGATCCCTACTTCAGCACCTGAGCTGAAGTCTCCAGAGGGTTTAGTGAGCTGGGCATTAACTGGCTCCCACTATCCCTGCCCCAGCAAGTCTGCATGTTTCTCCCCCTGCCCCAGCTGTGCCCAGCTTGCATGTCCCAAACCTGTGCCTGAGCCCCTGTGTGCACCCCAATATCTCAGCCCTCTGCCCAGAGCCTGGGGTGCTCCCCCAGCCTGCCAGCACTCTGCACTTTCTGTCTGAGCAGGGCAGACCAGACCTTTGCACTGGCCTGCCTTCTCACACTCCCTGGGCAAGATCTTCAACTCTCACAGCCTGCCACAGCCTTGGTAGCCCAGGCATGTCCCTGTGCTTCCCTGCAAAGCTTAGATAATCCTCCTCCATCTTTCATTATCACAGCCAGCTCTGAAGATCTGAAGTGGGGCTTTGCAGCAGGATGTCCAGGCCGTGGGGCTATGCCAGTGGACAAGCCCCAGGAGCCAGGAATGGTTGTAGCTTCAAAGGAGAGAAAATGGAAAGCAGAGCTGAGGAGGGGTAATAGGGATGAAATGGAGAAGTTAACAATACTCAGGCTACCAGGGAGTACTGAGGGGGTCTCTGGGCATGGAGCTTGCCCTCTCCCAGCTGCAGTGCCTTTGCAGCACCTCAGCCTGCAGAGCCCACGGAGGTGGCAGTGCCCTGGTGCTGGCAAGCCAGTGTCACTCACAGGAACCCAGCTGCATATGAATCGGAGAGGTTGTTCATGCCTCCAGTTGAGGTCGTGCCAACACCTTCCAGCCAGATCTTCTTCCCTGGTGTGTACGTGTTCACTACCTGCGTGAGAGACAAAAGTAACCAAAATTACCCTGGGGAACCTGTGATTCAAAGCCAAGGCATACATTTCCTGTCCCACACCCTGGGAAGACTTGTGGAGACTTTTGGTGATGGCGCTGCTGGACAGTCAGTGCCTGCCTGGGCATGGCACGTCACTCTGTGTCTTTACCTTGGCCGGGTGGGGGGACACTATTCCTCACTCTTTCCTGCCACTGCCACATGTCCACTTGCATCTTCTGGAGCTGCTCCCAAATGTACTCTCATGTTCCCAGTCCCAGACCCTGCTCTTCCCCTTTGGTCTCCCCTTGCACTCCATCCCACAGACTGCACTCTCATGTTGCCTTAGCTCTCCCTACCCCCTTTCAAGGTGGCTGCCAGCCATGGAGAGCCCCTGAGCCCCAGTGGCTCTGCAGTGTGGGAGCACTGGGTCACATACTGGAGCCACATGGATTAAAGATGAGAAAGCAGTGGGATTCCTCCAGTCACAGATAGTCAGTCCCACAGCTGGGCAGGGGCTGCTTTGCCACCTGAAGGGTCTGTGGCACAGGTGGGACATGCAGGTCTGAGCATGCTGGCTCACCCCTTACAAGGCTTCAGCCAGCAGTGAACCTGTGAACAGACATCTGTGAGTGCCAGATGGGACAGGAGGGCTCAGATGGCCAGAGCTGCCCTCTCCCAGCCTGAGCAACCTTCGGCACCACACCCTATCTTCTCTCCTGCAATCCCACTTCTCCAGGCCGGGTGACAAGCTCCCACGACCAGATGTCTGCAAACCCAGCGGCCCCAGGAACGCTCTGCGCAGCCTGATGGATCCTGCCCCATTAGTGAGGAGCGCTGGAATGTGCTGGATGGACTGGGATCCCTCAAAGATGTTAAATACGCCAGCTCTGGGCTGCCTCCCACTCACAGCCTGTGAGAGTCGACAACCCTGACTGAAGCCCCAGAGGTGTTGGCATCCTGCCTGTAATTATCTAAGCCCGCCACCTTCCCCGGTCGGAGAGGAAGCAATAAAACAGGGAAGTGGACAAGTCCAGCTGCTCTAATCAGCCCCGGCAGGATGCACGGACTCAGAGCCAAGCTGGAGGCCATTAGCACCCAGTGCTGTGCTTTTGCTCATCCACACTGGCATTCCCAGGAGAGCCTTCCCCAGCCCTGCCCTGTCCGGGCCAAATTCTGGCCCATGGGTGCGAAGGTTCCCCTAAACTTCACCAAGGGCAGCTCCTTGCTGCTTCTGGTCTGGGAACGGATGGAGTCCCACTCCATTCCCAGCAGGCTCCAACCCGCAGCAGAGGTGGGACACGTGTCACCACTTTTGGCAGGGTATTATACCCCCAGTGGGGGTCTCTTGCTTGTGACACAGTGATTCCACTGGCCACTGTGTCATGCCTCCCCCACAGCAGGAGTATCATCCACATACGTGGATGGCTCCCAGCTTGTGCCAGAGGGCTCAGCAAGCAGCTTCTCTCCTCCAGCTTTGCTGCACTGACCCTCTCATCCCCTTTCCCAGGGCCTCTTTGAGTTGTTTACTCATTCTATGGTTTCTCCCTGCAGGAATTACAAGTGAGACATTGTGGCGAGCGGTAAGAGTTGAAAACCTAGACAAGATGGATGGATGGACATCTCCTCCAATCCCTAAGGCCTTTTTCACTCACTAGGTGTTCCTTATTTCTTCCAGGACTGACAGCTGAGTGTGTCAGTCACAGCCCTGGCCGCTGTATCAGCCAAAGCAGGGGGACCCTGCAAAGCCCTTGTCGTGTAGGTCCCCCAGACCAGTGAGGAAAGGAGCACTCATGAGTCAGGCAGAGCCATGGACTCTGACACTGCAGGCCAGCAACAGCTTGGTTTTTTGACAGTCAAAACATGATCATCAGGGAAAAAGGAGAGTTGTTCATAATGGTCACGATTCTCCACTAGTGAGAATCACTCTGGGAATGCACCTGTCACTACTCTGCAAGCAACATTTCCAGGCACTGTGAGCAAGTGGGGCAAGATATGGCAGTAGAGTCCCCTCCTGAGCAGACACAGCACCAGCTGTGCTCAGGAGGGTTTGGTACCACCTGGCTGCTCACTCCTCTCCTTGTCCTGGGGAGCAAGTTCAGTTTCTCCCTCATTTCATGCTGCTCCCTTCAAGAATAGATGGATGGGAGACTCAAGCCAGTCTTTGCATGGGGTTTGCTCCTGCCCTGTGCATCCAGCCTGTGTCCTGGCACACCTGCACAGCCCATGCTGTTCTGCAGCCTGTGGCCACTTCCCTCAAAACCCGCCGCACATCCCACCCTGGGGCCAGGCTTTGTGCTGCCTGGTGTTTCACCCCATGCTTGGTGTTTCAGCCCTGAATGAGGGCTGGCTGCATTTTGGGGGGGAGCACAGGGCCCAGCAGCCACTCTCCCTCCCTACCCCACGCCAGCTCCCCTGCGAGTGTGGCGATGCTGAGCCCAGGCACTGCAGGCACGGTGCCCCCTCGCCCCTGCAGACCCTTTGCACTCGCTCACCTTCTGGATTTTCCTGATCTGGTCTGAGAGTGTGTCTAGCAGGCGTGTTTTCAGGAAGTCTGTCACTTTGGCCACTCGACCATCTATGTAGTAACTGGAAGGAAAATAAGAAGACAAGGTCAGAGAGCTGTGAGTGTCTCTGCCCCCAAACCATGTCCTCCTGTTCTGCTGCTGCCCCCTGCCAAGAAGCCTCCTTTGCTCTGGGGGAGTCCCTGCTTGCACCTTGTCCTATCCTGGCCCTCTGGCCATGCCTGTCTGGCAGATGCTTCAGTCTCCAAAACAGGATGTAAGGTGGACACACCCTGAACACTGAGCATCCTGCACTTCAGGAACCATGGGAAGTTTTGCAGTTTCTTAACTTTTGCTGGTGAACTCTGGGGGAAGAATTCCAAAGGCTGGGAACAAAATGCCGCCTGCAAAGGCTTTGCAGCACTCTTGCACAACCTGCACCTTCCTTGCTTGCTTTTCCAGCAAAATCCACAGCTGAATCCTCCTGTCAAGAAATGTCATGGCTGTCACCAGCAGAGGAAGTCCTGCTCTCACAGAAATACCTTCTGGCCTATGAATGCCAGGGAGTGTTTCCCATAGAGGGGGCTGATTCCTGCTCTCCATGTGCTTGATTTTATAGAGTACAGCTACAGTGCTGCCCATAACCATGTGAATCATCTATCTTCAAGTGTGAGAGGAAGGCTCTGAAATGTCTCACTGCTGTCTCCTGGCTCCGGGACATTAGGTGAAGCATTCTGTCCTGACTGCACATACCCCATGTCTAGAGGTAATCCCAACCTGCTCCTCCTGAGGAAGAGTCTTGGGCTGGCACCTCTGCTCCATGCGAGGAGAAATGGCAGCCCATGCACATCTCCCAGAGGCTCCTGCCAGTCTTGCAGGGACCAGGATGCCTGCTGCAGCATGCACTGGCATACCCCTGGGCCGGCCCTTTTCCTGATTAATAGGTTTTGCAAGAGAAACTTTATGAACCTTGTCCTCCCAAATCTGCAGTGTGCATCAGCCACTCACCACAACAAGCCCCAGAGTATGACAGAGCCATGCTGGGGGGATGGAGGTTCCCAGGAGCTGCAGCAGCTCTGGCTGGGGCTGGTGGGGCTTAGTCATTGCCTCCCATCCCCCACTGGATCTACGCCCACTTGGATTTCACCAGAGTTACACAGATCCTCTCTGCAGACCTCAGTGCAGCTGTGGGTGCTGGGAGGCATAATGGGCTGAAGACCTGGGCTCTGAAGAAAGGTGGATTCACCTTTCCAGCACTGCTTTCTCCATAACATGCATCTCATCTGCACCAGTGAGCAGCTGTAGCAGTTGTAGTGGCTGTTTCACTTGGGTGCTGGAATGCAGGAGCATCCCCAAAGGATGCCGTGGGCTAACTCAGCTCAGACAGAGCACCTGGCACATGTGCAACATGCACGAGTGCTTGGAGAGGATTTTTGTGTCTCACTGCTCCAAGTCACTAACTGTCCCAGAGCAGAATTCTATTACAGGCTCAACTTGCAAATGCATTACAGGAGAAGAACCTCCTCTGTCAACCCTCCCCCAGGCGTGCAGTCCCAGCTGTGTCCCCAGCGAAGCACGGGAACATGCCAGGCACCCCCCAACACTGTGTGACCTGGGCAAAGAGGCAAGAGGCATTTCTGTACATCCATGGTGGCTGGAAGGTGCTAAGGGCGGAGATAATCTCCAGGGAGAATTTAGGAAGTGTTCAAAATCATTCTGATCACTTACACACTATTGAACCACTGGCTGCTGGGAGGAGAGCAGGTCTGTGAGCAGCAGGCAGTGGTGGGGTTTACACAGATTACTTTTTAAGACAAAATTACAAAGCAATATTCTCTGGGGATGGCAGATGTTTGGATTTTAGCACTGCACTTAAAAACTGAACAGAAACAACTTTTTCAGACTGCTGTGGACTAAAAACTCCATCACCTGGGCCTAAAACTGGCTGAAAGACCATAAAAAAAGGTTGCATTCACAGGGAAAAGATGGAGTTAGATAAACCTCAATCTGTGTATGACCCCTCCAATGCATCAGAGTCTCTGTAGGGTTTAGCTTCTTGGCCAATACGGTCCCAGAGCCCAGGATAAACCCCTCAGAGAGCAAAGACAGGCTTGCACCTCGTCATCACCTCATTCAAGCACAAGGTGTGCTCTGACATGTAGGTCCACTGCCAAGGGGAGAGGACCAGGAGCAGACCCAGAGGAGGCTCTGCCATCCCAGAGATCACATGGAGGCAGCCTGGGAAGGTGCTGTTGTGCTCAGTACACCCGGGACCCTACAGGGAAGAGAAATACCCTGGGATATGTGCCATGGTCACATTGTTTGACACCTTCATTAACAACACAGTGAAACAGAGACTGGTAGAGCCATGAAGGGCAGAAATGAAGTATCAGTATTCCTGCTTCAGTGTCAAGAAATCCTGGTAGCATATTTCCTGGGGGTGTGAAGAGGGAAACACTTCAGCTTTGGGTGTGTAAGAAAAGCATGAAGAAGACAATTACAAGCTTCAGTAAAATGGGCAAGGATGTCTTGCAAATCTGCCTGGGAAGTTCTCAGTTGCCAACAGGTGCTTTCATCCTCCTCAGACTAGGAAAAAGGGAAAATGGCACCAGTTGCACAAGTCTTGTGAGGAAGAGAGAGGAACTGAGCTCTGTGCTGATACCTGGCTGCTCAGGAATGGGTTCCCAGCTGTGGCATAAAGATGAGCTGAGAACAGTAGTGAGGCAGGGCTGAGCACAGCTGCCAGTCAGAAATGCTCTGTTCTTGAGCAAGCTGCAAGGCCAGGCTGCACACAGCTCCCCAGTTCCTCCCAGAGAAGGACAGTGCCAGGCACCAGAGCACTTGGGAGATTCTGGGGCTGGCTATGTGTCTCCATCCTCTCACCTCTAGGTCTTGTGTTGCATTTAAAAGGGTTTTCTGGAAAGATCCATGATTTGCTGCATGGGACCATAAGCATTGTCCCGTGTTTAATGAAGGCAGTGCACTGACTCCCAGGCAGCTGGTTTCATTTACCTCCTCCTTCATTTTAAAGAGCAACCTTTGCCCCTATTATCTGACCTCTTCTTCTGTTGTAGTTAATTGCATTAAAGCCCACTTCCCAAAGCTCAGGAATTTCCGGATCTACTTTGTTGCCTGCTGCTACAGGGAGAGTCTGCTTGGAATTAGGGCACCCGCCTGCCAGGGACACCGAGCAGGGCAGATCCCCATGGTCAGCATGACACCCTGCTGCCACTGCAGCTGGGAAACTGAGACACCTCGGCTGGCAGGTGGTCCTGATCCGTGAGCATCTTCCTGAGGAGAGGGCATCTGCAGCGCAGGACTTGGGGCAGCCACACTGCTTGTCATGGAGAGAGAGGCAGGATGCGACCTGCTCCTTCCAAAGGCCTGCAGGCACAGATGAGAGGTGCTGCCCAACTCCAGTCAAGTAATAATTGCACTGATGAAGAGTGATCAGGGGCTGCTCTCTGGCCCCAAAGGCACAACTCACACCCATGCCTTTCTCTGTCCCCAGACAAGATGCATTTTTCCATCCCACCACCGGGAGCTATCCCTGGCCTGTGCCATCTCCCCAGCCTTGCCCTGGCCTTGCCTGGGAATGTGCTGGTGGCCAGGGCCGGGATGCTGCCAGAAACTGTTCCCTCCATCAGACAGTGAAGAGGATTGCAAGCCAGTGGGCAAAGCTGTGCCCTGACCAGGTTTGTGTACAGGTGCTGATGGGCCAGGGATTCCTTCCTGCAGCCCCTTCCTCCAGGCACAGCCTGTGAAGACACTGCACTCTGAGCACTTGCAGCAGGCTGATGTGAGCCCAAATATACACCCTTGTGGGTGTGCCCACGCTGGACAACTCTCTCCTGGCACCTCTGGGAAATCTGCCCTGTGCTACTGCTTGTGAGCATCTCCCCCTGCACACTCAACATGACTAGGCCAGAAGAGATGTCACCCAAACCCAGCCAGGCAAAAGCATTTTAAGCAACATCTCACACGTGCCTGTGTGTCTGGCACTTCTGATTTGCCACATAGGTCAAGTGACTTTCTATCTTGGAAGAAAAAGTGGCATTCTCCAAGAAGCCAGAGGGACAGACTGGTTTTGAAGGTGCAAACACTTACTTTCTCCATAAGTAGCAGGGATTTGTGTTTCAGAGGCAGCATTGCATAAGGATTTGTCCATTAAACATGACAGACTTGGAGCTGTGTGCAAGACTTTGAATGGAGAACCAGTTGTACAGACTGAGAGAGTATGCCCAGGGATGGAACTGGGCACAGCTGCAGGTTTAAGTGGGCAATGAATCTTCACCATGTGTGAGGACACCAGCACAGAGCAAAGAGATGGCTGTGGGGAGGATTCTGAGCAGTGGAGACCCACATCCAAAGGCTGACGGGGTCTGCATTTACTCATAACCAAACATAACAATCTAAATCACCAGTGAAATGCCAAAACTCTTGGAGCCACTGTCACATCCTCCTTTAGAGGAAATTCCCTGAGCACTTTGAAGCCATTCACACATCCCTCTCCAGCAACACTTTACTTCTGAAGAGGAAAGCACACATGCTGAGTTATGTTATGTACGTAAGTGAAACCATACTCAGCTGAGTGAGTGAGGCTCATTGGTGAGCTGCTTATTTCTACTCAGTGTCACTTTTCTATCAATTATATTTCAAGATATATTCTGTTTTCACACAAAGAATAGGACTCCTTGCAATATATTCCCTTCTCAGTTCCCTTTCTGGATTGAGCACAGACTTTTCAAAGGAATAACAGATTTGACAAATTTATAACCAATATCCCAGGAGAACGTTAGGGTTTGGAACAAAAATACTCATACTTGAAATTAGACAGCAGTTTAGTTTCCTGCTAATAATTTTCTTCTTGGATACAAAGGAACTTGTTTTGTTTTGTTTTGCTGTTTGGAGCAGAGGAATGAGACACTGTTTTGACATTTATTCATAAACAGTACAGAAGCTCAGCTCAGAGCTGTGGCCATTGCCAGTCCTCACAATCACATACGGGTGCTATCTCCAGAGCTGCAAACCCTGGCTGCAGGAGAAGCAGGAACACTGCAGTGGAAATGGGTCAGCAGGCAGCAGCTCAGCTCTGCTGACTCTTGTGGAGAGCTGCACCAGCCTTCCAAACCACAGGTTGCTGCTTCAGCACCAGACCTGATAAGCACTTCACACTGATCCTATAAGAAAAGGTTTCAAAGCAGCCATGCAGGCAGATTCCCTGCACACCAGATGAAACTCCACATCTGAAGCCTGGAAATTTGTTCCTTCAACTCATCCAAGGGCTTGGCCCAGTGATCAAGCCCTGCTGCAGAAAGCAAATTCCTGGACTAAGTAAATGCGATCAGCACATCGTGTAATCATGAAAAGCAAACTCCCAGATGAGACATAGATCATCATTGCACAGCATGAGCCTGTAAGTAACACAAATCCTGCTCCAATTGCTCTGCTACCCCACTGTCCCCATTGCATCAAGCTGCTGCTGCCTGGCAGGGAAGCCCAAGGAGCTAAACACCCAGGCAAGCATACTGAGACAAGCCAAGCTCCAAGAATGGGACTCACAGGTTGCTGGCCATGCCTGGTGCTATAAACCCCTCTGAGGTGCCTGCAGTTGCTTCTGCAGAAGCCTCCAAGGTTAACACACTGACACAGAGACCATGGGGGCACTTGCAAGAAAACCTTGTACGTTAAACCCCATTGAGCTCTACTCAGGAGCAGGTCTCCAAATGGCCAAGTGATGGATTTACAAGCCCCACTACTGCACTTCAGCAAAGCAGCCTGAGCACCCCATGAAGGGTCACTGTGAAGAATCAGCTTGGGAACAAGTCTCGTGGGCAGCACACACAAGCACACGGTGGACCTGAGACCCTGGCTCCCATGCTCAGGCCAGTGTCCTGCACGGGAAGTTTAACCCAGCATGACAGCAAATCCACTTTATCTGAGAACCGTGTGGGCTCATCATAGTTTTTTCCCTCCAGTGAATACCTGTCTCTGAAATGTGTCCTTTCTGTGGCAGGAGAGAGTCCTCCCCACAAACCCTATTGCTATCAGTTTTGGTGGTCACTGCTGTGCTTGTACGGTGCCTCACCTTTGCACTGGCATTTGCACTCCCACTGCAGAGAGCCACAGATTGCCAGGGACCCTACCTCTGGCCACAGCATGCAAACTGGGGCAGGTGGAAATAAGAGGAGGAGAAATATATTTATGGATTTTCCCTCAAATAAGAAAACCCCTCCCTCCACATAGTGCTTGTTACACTCAGTGCTACAGCTCAGAGCTTCCTTTGCTCTTCTGAAATGCAGCATTTGTGGGACCAGGAGAAAAAGCAGGTAACAGCACCTCTCAGCTTCAGCTGAGACAGGATCTTGGATGTTCATCCCCTTTCAACTGATATCTGCTCCTGGGGCTCCACCTGCATGTAGGACACAGCGGTGTGTCTGTGGACACCCTTACAAAACAGAGTGGAGGCTGGGGCATTACGCATTTACCTTTGGACTAAGCTTCCTCTCCCTTGTCTGGATGAACCAGTTTAGATTCAGGCCAGTGGGCATGAGGAGACAGTGATTGGGATGAAAGGAAAAGGGCTTTCAGATTGTCCCATACACTGTAACACGTGGCTTTTGCCTCCCTGTTGTCCCTACCCAGGCCACCCCCAGAGCTGCCTGTCCTCCCAGCTGCCTCTGGAGACTCAGCAGTCCAGTGCAGGGCTCTGTTTCCAGCAATGTGGAGGCCAGGCATGCAGGCAGTGGTATTTTTATCCTGTGCTTCAGCTGCAGAGGTAAAGGTTATTACATCCACTCCTGTAATTGTTTGAGAGGCTCGAGAGAGAAGGGCAGAGCCTCCTTCACCTGTTTATATGCAGCAGGACAGAGGAGGTGGCTGTAGCACATGTGCCCCTTTGACACCCAGAGAGCACATCAGCTCTGTTCCCAGTGTCTGTGATCACTGCACTGAGGGCTGGAAAATAGAAGGAATGGTGAATACCTACTGTTGCCAGGTAACAGCATCCACTGTGCCGCCGGCCACTTTCAGGAACCTATGGGAAACAGAGGAAGAAACCAGATAAGCCCAGTGTTGTCACAGGGGAAATCCTAAAACAACCAATGCTCATCCTACATCGTGAGATACCAAAGGTGGCCACTGTGCCCACAAATACATCCTAATGAAGCCTTTGTGTCCTTAAATAGAAGGAATAAATTCTACTTAATCTGAATGCTTGTAGCAAGAACAGCTGAGGACAACGAAGTGAACCCCAACCGGCAGCAGAGCTCTGGGCATCATTTTGGGGCAGGTAGGGAGGGCTTTCAGAGCACAACAGCATTTCAGGAACAAGATCTTGAGGTAGGTACTAAATTCTGTGACTTTAACAACTCCAAATAGCAATTAAAGAACATGTTTTAAATGTCCATCTTAAAAGGAGATAGTTCTTGTCCCACAATATGTATTTAACCTGAGGAACTCTTTGCCTGGATTCAAGCAAGGATTGGAAAATGGAAGAAAATGGGAAAAAAACCCCAGCAAAACTATTAGATGCAAAAATGCCACCTCCTGCTCAGGAAGCTCCTGAGCCTTGGAGGAAGCGAGCAAAAGCTGGACCAATACTGCTAAGTGCTTATCTTTTTTTTGCCTCTTTCTTTGGCATTAGCTACTAGCAAACTGATGGCATTCTGACCTGGATGCACTTTTGGTTTATTCCATTCCTGTGCCTAACCACAGCAGTTCCATGGACAAGGTTACAGTCAGTTATATACAGGTATTATCCTCCTGATGGCTTCTGACCTGACTAAGAAAATATCTTTTCCAGACAGCTCCTGTTTGAGTCAGACTTGAGGCTACACAGGTCTACCTGCTCACACTGCCAGTCCCAAAACCAAAACAATTCCTAATCTTGGGCCCCATATGCAACCACCACAGGAGGAGCTGGTAGCTGCAGGGGTCTCTCCCTGGTTCCCCAGCCCAGCAATCCAAACTGCACCTTGGAAAACTGCAGCTCCCACGAGGAAGCCCAAGTAGTTCTTATATTCTTATGTTTAGGGGCACAGATGTGGAAACACAGAAAGGCACACTCCAACTGGACAGGCACGTTGTCTGTGCAGGAGTGCAACGTGCACTGAGTGGCTGATGCATTTTGGAAGTGATATGCACACACATGACAGGAGACATTTGCTTGAGTTCATCAATATGCTGAGAAAGGAAACAACGCTGTATTTTCTTGGGCTGCTTTTGATGCACAAGGATCCCGAGAACAGAGCAGGAATGTCACAGCTGTCCTGACTCCACACGGGGCTGAGTGGTGCTGGGTCCAGCGACCCCAACGAGAGCCCCATGACTGAGGGTAGGGAAGGGGAAGGTTTGTGAAGACAGACCATGAGACTATTTGTCGTGGCAGGGACGAGCAGCAGCTTTCCGGCACACGAGCCTCTAATCAGGTCTGAAACAAGAGCAGCAAGCTTCGGGCTAAATATAGCTTGGAAATGATCATTCTGATTTTAAATTAATGATGATGGTCAATTATAGACTGGGACAAAAGGGCAGCTGGACCCTGTGGAGCATAAGAGGATGCTGGCAAAGGCAGCAATAATAAATCCCTGCAGACAGAGAGGGAAGAGATACAATTAGAAATGGAAAAACAATAACATGCTGTGAACTCCTGTAGCACTGATGCATCCCCGATTCTGCTGCCCAGCAGTGCTGTGAGCTCAGCTCCCAGGCTCTGCAAAAGATGTAAAAGCCTTTCTGAAATGCTTTTACATCTCTCTTGAGGATCGGGCCTGGAAAACCAGTGGCAGTGTGATGGCTGGGGACAGTTCCTCCCCAGCTGAGCAGGGGGAGGATATCAGCTGGGCCAGCCCTAGTGCAGCCATAGGGAGTGGTGTGAGCTCCCCACAACTCACACTGGTCACCTGGCAAAAAGAAGATTTTGCAAATATTGCTGAGGAGACGTTGCTGTTGTATAAAACTGAGTGTGCAGACATGTCAAAAGAGTCAAAAAACCCAGTTCCCAGGTTTAAAATTCTCTGTACAGGGGCTGCTGCCTAAAATGTAATGCACAAAGTGTGTAGGAGTGAACTAATGAACTCTAAACTGAAATTACAAACACAATCTGTATTGGATTTGAAGATCAATATGTTGCAATTGGATTTGAAAATTAGCCCAACTTGTTTTCTGACCTCAAATGCTTTACATTCTGGCTGAAAATAAACCATCCTGGACTTCATTAAATCACCTCTTCAGGCTCAGCTTGGCACTCTCCCTTCACAGACCAAAACCATGAGCAGACCAAGCTTAGAGGAAGAAGGTCTCTGGTTTTCCTTGCCATTTCCATAGGACCTACAACACCATTGAAGACACACCTTCTACAGTGATGTTTGAGCAGGGACTGAAAAGCAAAGCAAGTCCTCATTATAACCTCCTGGAGCAGCAGAAGCAGGACATCCATATGTCCCATCTCCCCCATCTCTAGGAAGCTACTTGGCCTCTTGTTAAAAATTCCTGAGCAACTGTTCTAGGGCACAGGCATCACTCAGACAGCACAGTGCAGACCAAAAACAGGACAGAAAAGCCCTGGCTTGCTTAGTGTTCCTCTTCTGCCTCTATAATATAAAATAAATCAGTTAGTTCTGGTAATATTAAAATTTTATGATAAAATATACATATCTAGCTCAAATTTTCTTTTCCATGTCTGTTTTTCTTTCTGTTTTCTTCCTTTTTCCTTTTGTTGAGATTTTTGCAGGATGAAGTTCCTGATAGTTCTTCAAGTCCTGCCTTTAGAGGTGGAGTTGTTCCTGGAGCACCCCAGATGTCTTGGGCATCTTTGGTCTATACACTCCAAAGGGCACCTAGAGCAGCTCAGCAGCCAGCAAGTGGTACTGCAGGAGCAAGAGATGAAAACCTAGGGGAGGTGGAGATGCAGTAATGCACAGATATCCAAATATCCTCATTTTAGGAATAGGGATTTAACTAATCCCTTTATTCCTATAGCACTTGTGCTGCTCCATCCACAGATTTCGAGGCCACTGAAGATCCATACGGTCAAGACGACCAGTGGTGACACATTTTCATTTGGGATTTCCTGGGCTGCGCAATGTCCATGTGCGCGGCACGGCGCAGGCACAGCAAGCCAGACGCTTCCGGGAGAGCTCAGCTCCCTGCACATGTGCTGCACAGATGGGCTGGGCTGGCACAGTAAATCTGCCATTTTCCTACACACCAGGGTCTCTCTGTGAGCACCAATGGACCCTGCAGCGCATGTGCAATAAATCCCTCCCAGGAGCAGTGGGGCAAGCTCAGCCCGTGCTGTGCAGGCTGTAGGGGCAAATGCTGGAGCATTGCCCCATAATTCAGAAGGGTGGCAGCCCCAAGGCCTGCCCATGTAGTACCCCTGGCTGGATTTCCACATATCATAAACCTGGGCACGTGTTAAAATCCTCAAGAAAAGTCCTCAAAATCTTCTGGGACAGCATTTCTAGGTGGGAAGGCAGAACACAGCAGAGACGTGGAGGAATAGGAACCTTGAGTACGGAGTTTGTGATACTGAGGATGAGACAAAGTCACTGAGCTTGATAAGGACATCTAAGTGACAGAGGGTAGGTTTATATTAGATATTAGCAAGCAGTTCTTCACTGTGAGGGTGATAAGGCACAGGAGCAGGCTGACCAAAGCAGCTGTGGATGCCCCATCCCTGGAAGTGTTCAAGGACAGGTTGGATGGGGTCGTGGGTAACCTGGTCTACTGAAAGGTGTCCCTGCCCATGGCAGGGGGGTTGGAACTGGGTGATCTCTAAGTTCCCTTTCAACCCAGCCCATCCCATTATTCTGTGATATGTCCATTTTCTTACCCTTGCAGCTGGGCCTGTGCCAGCATCCCATGCCAGCATTGCTACCTGTGGGGCCCTGCGTTGAGCTAGAACTGAGAAAAATGTAATTCAGTATTGCTCAGTGGCTCAAACAGTTCACAGCTCTGTCCCAGAAATGGTAATGCCAGCGCAAGGTGGGGCTCACCTCACAGGTCATGAATGAGCTGGGGGGGCGTGGAGCAGGAGGGCTGCAACACCTCAGGATGGTACTGATACCCAAACTCTGTACTGTGACACCATGGGTCAAATCTGACCTCTTCCAGAGCATCTCCCATAACCACATCTCCCAGGACCATGACTTTCACTTTAGTGTCGGCAGATCTCTGAAATACATCTCCTGTCCTGATTCACTGCTTGTCATTCATGGAGCACCTACTGCAACCTTAAGTAAATTGCTCCCATGGTTAATTAGCCTCCAAGTACGTTATTTCTCATCTGAATGTGTCTGGTTTCAGCTTCCAGCCACTGGAATTTCTTAGGCTTATTCCTGATACATTAAAGAGACATCCACATTTGGAAATCTCTTTCCCATGCAGGTAATTTCAGATTGTCATCCTTTAAATTAAAAAAAAAAAAAAAAAAAAAAAAAAAGGCGATGCTGTAACAAAGAATGCAGCTGCACAAAGAAACAAGTTGTTATTTCAGAGCTGCCCAGCTGGTTTAGCATCTGACTGACTCCCGAGTGCTGGACTTGACAAACATGGGTTATTTCATCTGCTACTCCCTGAAAAACTACAAAACAGAGTGCCCACCCTGCACAAGCCCCAAATGTAGGAACAAGACTGGCCTGCCTGTGGTTGTGGTGGTGCCCTGGCGGATCCCTAGAGCAGGGAGGCAGATCTCTGCCCCAACAGTGATGGGTAGAAAAAACTTCATCTTGTGTCTCAGCTGGCTGGTGAGGGGCACTAAGGCACAGGCTTCACCTACTGACTTCTTCAGGTTCTGCAGCAGCAGAAACAGGTACTAGACCCCACCAATGCCACATGCTGCAAAGCCTTTATCCTGAAGTGCTGTATTTCAGACAGGATTTTCATTCTGGGGAGCAGAGTCTGGTGTGAACTAGGTATAAATCTGCTGATATATTGTATTCTCCACCTGCTTAGCATCACCTTTCTTCAACCAACCTGATCTGTGGCAGGGCTGCACAAGCCTTCCAGAAAAGAGGGCTTTATGTCCTTGGGGGAACTCAAGGAATTAGGAGACAGGGACTCACCTACCTCTAGCCTCCACAACATGCTGTGACAATTTCTTACACAATGCCATTGCATACCACGTGAATAACCTTCCTCCTTCTTTCCAAAGCTTCCTTCCAAACTTCTTTCTGCACCATGGATAAACCACCCCATTCACAGGCTCTTGGGCCTTGGTAACATTTCCTCTGAGCTGCCTCTCTTCTGAGCTGAAGAGCCTGTTTAATCTCTTCTCATGTGAAGAAATTACATACTATGCACATCCTCAGCTCCTCTCCCTGTAACTTCCTGGTTCTATTACATCTTTTCTGAGGGGAAATGACTAAGATTCTAGATAGTAATCAGAATGAAGGTACAAGGTGTACTTATACAGTGCCATAATCTCATCTATGTCTTTTCTTACCCATTTTGTTCTTCCTATATGGGTGACTGTGATTCTGGCATTTCAGAAATCAAATTAAGTTTCAGAAGTAACAACTATATTAACTCTTTCCTCCTACAAGAGCAGCAGCTAAATCTTTTGCTTATATCTCAGCTCCTTGACCCTGCTGTACAACCAACTGCAAAATGAGTCATCACATCCTTCGCACCTCATTTCAACATATTTATGAATTGAGTCACTCATAAGTTCAATGCTACCAGAGCTTGAGTTCATGCTGCAGTGACCCCCTCCTCCCTTTGTATCATTAATTTAAAGTTCCTTGTCTTGTGGCTTGAATTTTTGCACAAAATTCTTGCTCTGGATCTCTTGAGTGTCCTGGTACAGTGTGTGCCACCAGCCTTGTGGTAGCTTGTGTAATACAATATGGCAAGGATATACTTTTTTTAAAGAAAGTCAAATAGCCGAAACAGCTTCTAAAAATGCAGTGTTTACAAGTCCCCTGTGTCAAATATGGCAGAAGTCCTTGTCAGCAAGAGGACGGGAAAAATGCCTACATTCATTCCTAAAATTCATCCAGAGTCCTTCCCTTTGCCAGATACCATCTACTCCAGTTACTTATTTCTCCTTCTTACTTGAATTTAAACAAACAAGCCCTGTCCATACACTGTCTTTGGCTGCTATTTGGATAAAAACCAATGCTTGAACTGACTGAGGTGTGCTGACCTGCACAGACAGACACAGCCCTCTCCATCCTCCTGATGGCAGAGACATAAGGCAAGGGCAGATATCATCAAAACGCTACCAAAGTCTCTCCTATTTTTAGCACCTTGATTTTGCTTTGGTGGAACCCCAGTGTTCAACTTGTGCCATTTCATGAGCTTTAAGCTAACAATTCTCTCTACCAGATTAGTGTTAAAAACCTTGGCTTGGGGTTGATTTGTGGGTGAAAGGAGCAGGGCTAAAGAGTGAGTCAGGTATTAACCTGACCCCTACTTGGCTGCCCACAAATAACTAAGACATGCCCCCTCCCAATCCTGGTTGGGATCCACAGCTTATATCCACAGCTGGCAGGGAGGAAGGGCTTCGCCACCACTGGCAAAAGTGCTTCTCCAGCTTTATAGGCTCCATTCAGAGCGCTGTGGAATGACATCACCAAAAGGAGACACGGAGAACCAGGCGGGTGGTTAAGTCTCCACAGGCATTACAAACCAGGAGCAAGAGGCAGTAAAATCATGAAGGATGAGAAACTCTCGTGCCTTGCAAGGGAAAGACTGACAACTGGAAGCCTCCTCACCTACTTCTGCCATGTGGCTGGCAGTGCTGTGGCTCTGTGACCAGAGGATGGATGCACAATGGTGATTCAGTGGCAAAGAGGGGCCAAGGAGGCTGGAAAGAGGGCAGAGAAAAAGCCAAGGAGGCACAAGACCTGGTGACTTTGAGATCTGTGGGATGAGGAATAGGGAAAGAATGTAGCTCCAGACAAGATTTTCACTTCTCTGGTGACTCAGCAGTCTCAGGACCTAAACTGGCCACAGAGCATCAACAACAGGCACTCTAGCATGGGCAAAAGTGCCTCCAGCCCTTACCCTGCTGCATTGCTGCAGCTCCTGCCATGGTGGAGGTAACACACTGAAGCTTGTGAGTGTCCAGTGGCAAAAACTGGGCTACACCAGCTGAGGAGCAATGGGTCATGAGAGCCCAGAGCCAAATCCATGCAGACATGCCAGCCTAAGTTTTGTACCACATGTTCTGAGCTTTAACATCTTTTAGCATCTCTCCTGCCTGATAGCTTTCCCTCGTGTTTCTTTTCTTCCAGCACCAAATGCAGCCATGCATTAACCTTTGTGTCAGATTCCTGATCTGCTGTTAAAATCTATGTTAATTCCTTAGAATCCCGTATTTTTTTTTTTCCCTGAGCAAATTCTGAGCAGGTCTGGGATTCCTGTACCCGCAGACGCAGTAGGTAGCTAACATGGTCTGCTCTGCAACAGCTCAGGCTGCATGAATGGTCTAATTAACACCTCATCAAACTCAACTGTTGGTTGTGTCTGGAGAAATTCTCTCTTGCACCTGTGCATCCACGAGACAGCATTTGTAGCCTCCTGCACAGCAGGCCCAGCCCTTGGAGCAGTGCTCCACTGCAGAACCTGTCCTTACAGAGCGTTCCGGCTCCAGGCCCTGCCGGCCCGGAGTGACACCGATGGGTGTGGCTGCTCTGAGCTCTTGCTCCGTGCAGGGTGTTGGAGGAGCTCAGGGGCAATAACTCAGCGCTGAAGGGTGTGCGAAGCCCAGGCTTCTGTGCTTTAGGCTCTCCTCCCCTCACTATATCCCATCTCCACCACTGGGAAGTGCACAGCTGTCACCCAGCACAGCTCGGTGTCACCTGCCTAAGGACAGCCTCGGCAGTGGACAGTGTGCACACCCTCCTAATATGCTGCAAACCTCTGGGTGCCCAAACTGCCCATTGCTGTAGCAGACCCCAGAGAGAGGTGGCACCTCAGGAAGGGTTCAGTCCCACCCTGTCCTGGAGGACAGGCATAGGGATTTAGTCAGAAGAGCCCTGGAGGTGTCCATCTCCACCACTGATTCAGATAGAGCCTGATGTTCAGCAGATACAAATGCCCAGCTCATGCTGACACTGCCATTATTTCAGGACAAAATTTTAACACAAAGAGTAAGTTTTGCTTAGTTGCTTAAGATAGCAGCTAAAAATGGTCTACAATGTTTGGAACACAGAGCATGGAACAGGAAAATGTTATTCTAGTTAATATTTCACAGTGAGACTTTTCTCTGAGTGTTTTGGGACCTCAGGTATCTCCAGAGGCTTTCCCTGGAGGACATCTCCCTGGGCTTCTCTGAGGTCTCCTCTCCCATTTCAGCTCATTTCCATTACTTCCCTCACCAAAACTCACTTCCTCACTTTGGTAACAAGGCAATGCTTGCCTGGCAGACAAATCCACCCATCTCTCTTCGGGGGTGTCACCTCAGCCCTCCAGCCTTAGTTAACTCTTGCTGCATAATCTTCCACTTGAAATATCTCCTCCCACCTGGTTGACTTCTGCTGTTCAGCACATTTTTTTTAAAAGAAGAGAAAAATTGCAGATTTCACATCATCAGGACTATGAGCTGCACACACTTCAGTCAGGAGCCTTCATCCTACTGTGAACACTACGTAGACCACTCATGGTCTATCAAGGCAGATGGCAGATTTGAGAGAATCTTCCTAAATTCCCTCTCCTCTCTGCTGTTTGCTGACTGTGTGTGGCTCATTCAAGACCCTGAGAGGCATGTCCTGGCTGTGACAGCACCAGGCACATGCTGAGCCACATCCCGCTGACCAGTTCTGGATGCTGCAGAAGAAAGAGCTCTTGGTAGCACTAACCCACATATTGAAGAGACCTTGGGGAGCTACTGGGAATAAAGCTCACGCTGTCAAAGAGCTTAGGCACTGGGGTTTGTTTGTTTATCCTTTTGCAACTCCATGTCCAAATACTGCAAATGAGCGTTAAACCCTTTGTCTTTGTGTAATCAGACTTATCCCTCCTCTTTACGCCCTGCCTGGAAATAATGGGGTCTTTATGTGGAAAGACAAGCAGCTCTTTTCCCACAGGACCTTGCGGGCTGTATGGCCATGCAGGCATGTGCTGCTTGCCGTGAGCTGCAGACACCAGGATTTGGAGTGCAGGACACAAGGTTTCTCCACGGGAGAGACAAAACACGTTGAGCACCCATGTAACAGAGTCATCCTGAAAGGCAGGGATGGCAGCAGAGAAAAGCACATGCAGCTTGCAGAGCAGGCATGCCCATCACAGCTTTTCCACGGCAGTTGGGGGTTTATGGACAGCCCCCACTATCCCGTCACCAGGGCTGCAGCTCTTACATACCTTCCCTTTCATTTGAGATGGAGTGTCTGCCATTATCTCCACCAGACTGTACACTACAGCCTTGCTCCCAGGCTTGCCGTCAGTCAAAACACAGCCCAGAAACATTTAGCTGCTGGACCACCCTGGCCGTGCGACTTGGCTCTTCCGACCCCTCTTCTCTGGGACCCGGCTGCGGTGCACGAAGGGCAAACACAGCAGTAGGACTTCCCTTTCTCTAATAGCTTCTTGGCTCTCATCCCCATTGTTTTCCTTACTCAGCCCGCTCCTCCCGGCGCTAATAGATTTCCTGCTGATCAAGGCTACTACAACATTTTGTAACTCCCCCTGCGCCGCTCTCACGCGCGGCACTGAACGCGGGGCTCCGTCAGGCGATGCTCTCACGCGGCATCGGTGGCAGCTGTGGTGTGGGCACAGGGGCTGTTCCCCCACTTTGGTCAGTGGGAGGGATGCTGGCGTCGCAGATGGTTCAACCAGCTTTATGGTCTCTTTGTGCTGCTGCAGCAGAGCTGAGAATCTGGCCCTGGCTCCCTCCCCGCCTCGCTGGGGACTGCATCAGTGTGCTGTTTATTGTTTCTGCCAGATCATTCCTGCAGATGTTAATGAATGCTAGACCCAGCTTTGCTCCCAGCAGAGTCCCTTCCACACCTCCCCCTGCCCAGCCTTCTGCACTGGAGTTTCTGTTTACAGTCCTGCAGGGAATTTCCCTTCTGCAGCATGGTCTTCGAGCTGCACAGTCCCAACTCCTGCTGCCAGCAGGCTCCCACACCTCCCTGATTCCTGTAGCTGTCCAGTGTCACCTCCAGGTGTCTGCATCCCTCTCTGTCACCATTCCTTCTCCACCTCTGGCCCTCCCAAACTAGAGACATGCCAGTTCCCCTAGAAGGGAGAAGAGAGCTTGGCTAGTGAAGAAAGTTGCTACAGGTTCTTCCTCTGCACAGATGGAGAAAGCACAGGGAGAAGAAGTCACCAAATAGGAAGAGCAAAGCAATTTGTCCAGGAGGACCCAGAGATAATAACGTCCGCACTGGTAAGTGGTGCCAGGACCCACATCCTGATCCTGCAGCCCAGGGGCATGCAGCAGCCTGCATCCACACCACTGCATTGTGTTAACATCCCAACAAGGTGGACACCTCAGTCTGCCTGTAATTGGGAAACATTGGAAATTCTTGGGAGAGTGTTAGTCAGTCCATCCCCAAATCCCACCAGGGACCTCTGCAGAACTTTAGCGGTACAGATGACCATGTCCCAAAGCCTCTGGTACTGTGGTGGCCCAGCCACACAGAGCCTCACCATCCTGGGGGCTGTTGGACATTGGAAGCCAAAGAAAAAACCTTCCTGCTGCAAAGGCCATTGGTGCCAGGAGGGGTTTCTGAGCTCTTTTTCATCAAAGCAACATAACCTACCCTTCTAGGAAACCAATGACATTCTTTCTGGGCCTTCCAATGTTTGGCCCATAGAGGTGTGCTCTGGAATAAGTGCGGATAAGCTGCAGCAGGCTTCTCAGTTGAGTGTAGTCCTTTCCCAGCTGGCTGCCATTCACCGAGCGGCCGATCAGTGTCCGATAGTTATTGGGCTCTGAGAAAATAAAAACAGACAAGCAAAACTTGACAGCTCTGCTTCCTCCTCTGCACTTCCAGACAGACACACAGCTCACCCTGTCACACAGCTCGAGCTCTGCAGAGGACGTAAGCAGCTCTGAAGAGCAAGAGAAGGAGCCTTTGAGAAGTGGATGACAGCCACTGCCTGCTCTCCTGTGCCCCTTTTGCTGTGTGAGGGATGAAGAACCTGTACCTCAGCACCTTGCTCCTGTCCCTGTAAGGTTGCCCATTTCCCCTGGCACTGTAGCCACCATACAAGTCCCTACAGTAGCTGGTTTGGCCCCCCAGGACCAGCTGAGCCCAGCAGCCAGGGCAGAAACATTTCATGTGCTTAATACCGAGAGAAATGTCCAGCTAAGAGACTAACTCACACCAAGTCTTAGAGACGGTGCTGCCATACAGCAAGGGCCTTTAAATCCCTCTGAAAATACCCTGGCAAAGCATCCTGGGAGCTACAAGTATCCTCTTCCAAAACTGAGTGTCTTTCTGCTACAGCAAGCTCCGTTCCTGTGGCTCTCCTGTTCCCACACTCACCGTTGCCCAGCTCCCAGGAGATGTTGTACTTCTTGCTGGCACTGTACTTCAGCAGGCTGAGGGCATTGGAGCTGTTCCAGGAGTTGTTGGGATTTCGGCGCAGAGCATTCAGTGCAAAGATCAAGTGAAGGCCAGAGCAGTCAGCAAAGTTATAGAGTTTGTCTAGAGACCTGGCTGGGAAGAAACAAAAAACAGTTTGTAATTCAAAGGAAAGCTAGTTCCAGGGGGGTTCAAATGATCCTGCTGTCCATCATACCTTGCCTTCTATGTAGGATGAGCCAGGGTCAAATGCCATCCCCACGACATCTGTAACTGCAGAAAGACACCTGACCTTTGAAACCCGGATAGGATTCCAGGTGTGGGTTCATCTTCTTCCAGCATGAAACTTGGATGCCCTCCACCTCTGTGTCAGAGCTGGGGCCATGTTACCAGAGACAAGTGACTTTATAACATCGCTTTTCATCTGCTCTTGGCAAGGAAAGTTCATCCTTTCCTGTGCTTATTCTGCCTTGCTTCTCTTCCAGAGCAGATCCCTGCAGTGCTTGGGGAGCAGACGAGGAAGTCACCACCCTAGAGCTGCCACCTCTCCTGCACCCCACAACAGCCTGGTCTCTGCTCTGCAGCCCCAGTGCAGTAACCCAGCCCCAACAATGATCAAGTAGAGCCTCCATGCATCATGCACCTGGCTGACATCTGTCCTGCACACAAGGAGTGGAGCTTTGTGTCACCCCCTGAACCTGGGGAGAGAGGGGCTCCCTGCCTAGTGACAGCCTGGCCAAACCCTGCTGCCCAGCAGGCCCTCTCAGGGTGCTGGGGGCTTTGTGGGATCCATGTCCTATCTGCTAGCCCCAAAACTCCCTGGATGGCACCTCCCCATACTGTGGCCTCAATGAGCAGTGGGGGCACAAGCCAGCAGCAACAACAGGAGAGACAAAAGAAAGAGCTGACCCACTATTTAGGGAGGTGTGACACTAGCACAGGGCAGAGAGACAAAAACACTTAATGCCTTTTTTTTCTGAAAACTTCCCTAAAAACTCAGCAGCAATCACATTGCTGATGAAGCTAATGCCAGCGTTAGCAGGATACAAACTCACGTGACAGCGAGAGGAGATTTGGTTAAAGAGCAATTAGATAACTGTGGTGTTTTCAATCATCCGTGCCTGTTGAACTGCATCCCAGGACACTCAGCAAGCTTCCTGAAGCAGCCCTGGAGATGCAACCACTTAACTGTGAAGAGCCACCAGGGATAGGGAGGTTCCAGGGGGCCAGGGAGGGCAGACCATAGGCTCCACTTTCAGAAGAGGGGAAGGAGGTGCTTGGGAATTACAGAGTAGGCAGACTGGCTTCAGGTCCCAGAAAAACACTTGGACAAATAACCAAGTTGCTTGTCAGCACTTACAAAATATAAGGAGATGGTCAAGAGCCACAGGAAAGTGCCAAGAGCAAATCACACTGAAGCAATCTACTGACAGGAGAGCAGGGCTTGTGGGCAGCAAAGCAGCCATTTAGGTCTGGTACCTTGATGGGGTCTGAGGCTTCGTACACAAAGGATTGCACTCGATATTCCCTCCAGAATTGGAGGTAACCCTGATCTAGACTGAACTGCAGTGAGAAATATGCACACCTAGGTCAGCTTTCAGTAATTTGTTGTTACAGTGAAGGGTTAGGCAGCCTGCTCTGGGGCTATTTGCACATTTCCAAAAAAAGTGGGGCATAAAGGAGCAGAGGATACATCAGACTTGCCACGGCACCAGGGTGATAGCATGCACCACCTTTGCCAAGGAAAATGAAGGGGATGGAGGGAAGTCACCGCACACTCAGGGAATTGCTCTAAGCCCAGGAGTGGTGCTCCAAGATTTCCTGCAGCCATGCTGCCCACCTGAGGTGCAAGGGAAACAGTGACAAGTGGGAGCTGCTCG
This sequence comes from Corvus cornix cornix, assembly GCF_000738735.6. Lineage (NCBI taxonomy): Eukaryota > Metazoa > Chordata > Aves > Passeriformes > Corvidae > Corvus > Corvus cornix. The sequence continues at coordinate 14,188,775 of NC_046336.1, forward strand.
CTCCAGGCGGGATAAGCTGTTCACTGTATGTCTGTGTTTATTCTGTTGCCTTTCCTGGTCACTGAAAGTCTCAGTGAATACGGAGCCAGCTCTGAGGTCTGAGAAGAATAAACTTATTTTCAAAGTAAAATTTTAAGGAGGGTCCAGGAAATAAGCTAACTGAATAACTAACATTTAATGCAACACAGAAAAGTTATGGAAAGAAGAAGAATGCAAAAATGTGGAAGATAAATTCTTAATCCCTTTCACAACCTTTTTTGAAATGCTACTGGTTGTTTGAGTGAAAAGTAGCTGAATTAGATTAAACTAATGTATTCATCCCACTGGTTCAGGCACATTAGCTGTTTTTCTGGATGTTTAGTGAATTAAAGGCAGATACAGTTACTTATTACTAATTTACTTCAGACTCCAAGGCAAAAAGCTGCACTTGAAATGAGACTCCTATAAAGAGGAGAAGACAGATACCCAAATGACAAATCAGGATAGCAAAAAAGGTGTTACCTGCAGTTCCCCTGCTAGAAATGAAGCTTTTTCACTGGCACAAAACAATTGTACTACAAAAGCAGATTTGGTTCATGTTCAGGAGCCACTGCAGAAGACTGGGAATTGATTTTCCATGCATCCATGAGAGGAAACAAGATGTCTGTTTATCCCAATGCAGGGCCTGCCACTGTGAAATTGTATTTTCCCCATGACACTTATTTTGTTTCCGTGCGCCTGGACGCAGAGATGCCACGTGTATTTCATGTTCTGCCATGACTTTCCAAGCTGGAAACCTCAGCAATCAGGGGAGTGAGCTGGAGAAACACACAGATGTCTGGGGTTTGGTCCTGCACGTTTCCAATGGTCTCCCAGGACAGACCGACCTACAGCCTGCAATGAAGCTACAAAGAGCAGAAGAGTACTAATAAACCTATCTCTGCATCAAACCAGATTGTTAAAACAGCCACTCTCGATGTCAAGAGTATCAGGTGCCAAATCCACTTTCCTCCTTTATTCTTGGCAACTGTCTTGGGATAGTGCAAACTTGGAAGCACCAGTTCAGTGACCTTGGCAGCGTCTTGATGATCAGTTTGCACAAGCTACCCAAGCACTGGTGGTTAAGGGGCATGTGTCTCACTTCTGAGATGATCGCCTTAAAAACTGGACATCTTCATTGCAGACAGCTGCAGTTCGATGACAAGAATACCATCATGCAGTGTATGACAGCAGCGTGCTCAAGTGGCCAAGGAGGCCAATGGCATCCTGGCTTGTATCAACAGTAGTGTGGCCAGCAGGACCAGGGCAGTGATCACTCTCCTGCACTCGGCACTGGTGAGGCTGCACCTTGAGTGCTGTGTTCAGCTTTGGGCCCCACACTATAAGAAAGACATTGAGGTGCTGGAGCATGTCCAGAGAGGGATGAAAAAGCTGTTGAAGGGTCTGGAGCACAAGTCTTGTGAGGAGCAGATGAAGGAGCTGGGGGTATCCAGCCTGGAGAAAAGGAGGCTCAGGGGAGACCTTATCACTCTCTACAACTACCTGAGAGGAGGCTGTAGTGAGGTGGGGCTTGGCTTCTTCTCCCAAGCCACAAGGGAAAGGACAAGACCAAAGAGCCTTAAGTTGTGCCAGGGAATGTTTAGATCAGATACAAGCAAAAATTTATTCACTGAAAGCATTATCAAGCATTGGAACAGGTTGTCCTGGGAAGTGGTCGAGTCACTATCCCTGGAGATATTTAAAAGATGTGTAGGTATGGCAGTTAGGGACATAGTTTAGTGATGGAGTTGGCAGTATTAGGATAATGGTCGGACTGAATGATCTTAGAGGTCTTTTTCTACCCAAATGATTCTATGGATGGCTAAAGCACGAAAAGAAGCCCATTTAGAAGACTTTGAGTGATGTCCAGTCCTCCATATGTACAAATAAGGCCATAAGAAAATGCTATAAATATTTTACTGCCATGACTAGGGATGGCAACATTACTTTTGAGTAATGAGAACATGAAGAATCGTGGTATTATTAACAGCTGGCTAAAACTCACTTTGAATTCTGGATAATTGCACTGTTTTTTCTTCATCAAACAAAGAAAATCATACAGGAATTTAACCTTTCCCCAGCTAACAGATCATTAGGCAAGGCTTTTACAAAGCACTTCAATAGAAAAAGCCATTGTTGTACCAGAATGAATCTTAATAGAGCAGAACTAGATTTATAAGATGTTCTCCCTGCTCCTTCTCCCCCTCTGCCCAGTGCAGAGATGCACATGCTCAGCACTCATGTGCCACTTGAGCTCAGCAAGAAGGAATAACGAAAAAAAAATGAAAAAAAGTGCCAGGATGCTGAGAGTCAGCTTCTTCCATTTATAATGCTCATGTGGTTGGAGTGAGGCCACCCAAGGCAGCAAAGCCCCATGCTCTATCCCCTCATGCCTGGCATCAGTATTGGTGGCAGGGGTCGCACTGGGGTGGGTGCCTTGGTGGGTTTGGGACAGACAAACAGCAGCCAGTAGTCAGAGACAGAGACCATGTAGTCCTGGCAGAAAAATTAAATCAGAAGATATTTGGGATTTCTCAGCCTTTTACATCCTTGGTTGCAGAGGCTTGAACTCATTTAGGGAGTGAATACAGTCCGATGAGGCATGGCTGGGTGGCCAACAGTAAAGATCTGCTCCTAGTCCGGCCCTCAGCTGAAGCTCTGCACAGAAATTAAAGCTTTTAGCTGCTTGTATTGATCTCATACCCTGCACAGAGAGAGACAAACAATTTCAAAATGCAGAAGGTGTCTGTGAAACCACAAATGATGGTGGGGTTCAAGGGACAAGTACGTCCTTTGGGATTCTTTCCCATTATTCTTCTTTTTATACAAGGCTAAATTTTAATGTTCTCTGAAAGATGGATGGTACTTAACTCTGTAGCATGCCAACACAAAATCTGAGGCACATTAAAATATCTCTGGCAGTTTAAAATAATTGGAAAGACTTTCCAGTTGTAGTTACTGAATTAAACATTATACTAGAGACTTTATAAAGAGCACAGTATTGACCGCTGTTTGGTAAGAGGGACAGTTCAAGAATCTCTGGGTTTGAAAGTCTTCCACATTTTTTATTCTGCTTCAGGAATTTTGCTTTGGCAGAGTTTAGCACAAAGAGTGGAAATTCATGTGTACGCTGAGATGGAGGCTGGGATCAGTCAGTGGGCTGAGGGGTGGCGGGGCATGGCACGGTGTGCCAGGGGCTTTCATAACTCTGGAAAGGCAACCAGAAGGATGGGAAAGAAGATCCTGTTCCCCCTCTATCCCCACCATCCACCACAACCATCTCTTGCACGTACAGAGCATGCGAGCACCAAGGAGGGTGAGACAAGAGCTGAGCATGGGGTGGGCGGCACACAGCACAGCTCCCAAATCCACAGGTTAGCTGAGAGACCCATCCAATGAAGAACAGATGAACCCTTCTGTGGATATAGCAAAGAAATGTAGCTCTAGAAATAACGGTTTCAATTAATCACAGACATTGCTCAACTCTGCGTTCTCCATAAATTCTGAGCAAGCCTGGAGCATCCCTGCACACAGCTCCTGGCGCCAGCACTGAAGCCAGAGCATCCCCTGCCCCTTGAGCACCCCAGAGGAGATAGCAGAGCGATAGGATTGGGAAAGACCTGGCAAAGAGCAAAGAGAAGCCCAAAGAGAACTTTACAGGGAGGGGGCAGAAAGGGCAGTACAGGCTGTTCAGCCTAGAGATGAGTAAGATGGCTGGTCAGAGCAATGAATGGAAAAAGAAAGATATTCCCACTTACAGAAGAACAAGTGGGTACACGGAAAATTTATTTACAAACAAATTGGCACCACACTCAGCTGAATCCCATTTGCTCTGGCTCTCTTGTGTTGAAAATCCTCATAAAACCATTTGTGTGTGGCAAGGACTTGATGTTTTGTCAGCAAATAAATATGAATCAGAAGATATGCAACAGACAATTAGAGTAACTCCAGACCCATGGGACAGGTCTGCAACATTGGCTTGAAATCTTCCAATGGATCGCATCCCCAGTCATGACAGGTTTCAGACACGGCAACCAGAAAGCCCCCATCCACAATCTGCACAGTTAGAGCACCAAAGATCAGCCTTCCCCATCACTGCAAAGCAACATCCCACACTGTCCATATGCACTGTAACATCCAGCTTGACCCACTGGATCAAGGGAAGGTTTTCCTATTGTAGCTGCATGCTAAGCCATTCCTTCAAAGCTGCTGCTTAATGAGAATTTTAGAGATTTCATGGCTACCAAGGAACCCACACAGTTGCTGGAAATTGCATTCTAGTGACGACCATCCCAGCTGGGAAGATGTTTGGTTTTAATTCAGTCTTCTGAAGCATTTTGCCATCCAGTAAAACCACACTGTATAAAGATGCTGAAGAATTCCTGGGCAAAATTGCTGGCTGGAGGGAAAAATTTGCTTGCCTCAGATACACATTTCACCTGAAATGATCTCTCTACCTGGTGAGACTCCCAATGCTCTCCAAAGAGGATTAAGGTTTTCAGAACTGTCCCTTACCTGCCAGGCTCTCCTACTGCTCCAAGGCAAGGTGCAATGTTGGAGGTCTGTTCTGAGTGACAAGAAGTGCTTTGGCAGAGTCTAATGGTGCTATAGAAAAGGGATCTAGTTTAATCCCATCTGAAGAATACCTGAAAGTTGGAGGAACTGGCTTCAATACTGCCAGCCAGCAAAGAAATGCTGCACACTGTGTGTTAATGAGAACCTGGATTTTATATCCAGCTGGAGGACAGATGGGGGATCTGGGGCTATTCCCTTTGGAGTATCAAGGGGGCCTTTTTCCAAGGGAATTGTCATCATCCCTGGTCTTTAAGCAGCCGAACACTGACCCTCAATATTCATTCAAGTATTTAACTAGATTTTTCATTTCACTGCCAGAGCAGAGGTGATTATGCTGACCACATGAGCAAGGTTTAGTCCTTAACACTGCCGTACAGAAATAGCAGTGTGGGGGCTTGGTGTCAATCTCTCACCAATAAGGAGCTTGGCCGGCAGCCATGGATTGTGGGCTGAGTTCCCAGCTGGCATATAACTTGGAAGACAACCACGAGGTCTGGGTTCAATATCCAATTGCTAAGGAGTCTGGCTGACAGCCTCATTTTGTGGAATGAATCCCAAATTAATATAATTCTTTTGATACCAGACATGGGGCATGGCCTGTTTCCAAATGCTCTAAGGCCTCAGATAAAAGCCATAGGCATTGGGTTCAGTGTGTAAATGGTATTGAGGTCGGATAACAGTCAGGATTGGGCTTAATCCTTAGATGGTGAGAAAAAGGAATGAGCCCTGAGCTCTGCCTTCATGCAAAAAGAGAGAGCTCAAATGAGCAGAATAGCTCTGTTTTCAATCTTCGCGTGGTAAAGAGCTCACAGGACAGTAATGGTTTCTAGGAACAAGTGTAAATTGACATGGAGCTTCAGAAGAGATGTGGGATCTGGGTTCAATCTCCAAGGGCTGTAAAGCTCAGATAATGGCCAGAGGGACAATTCCCAAACCCTCTGTTCCAGTCTGGTGTCTGGGAAGAAACCAGGATCATATTACAGCTAAGAAAGCTGTTTTCTCCTGCTGCATAACTTAAGGTATTTTCCCTTTTGGATCAGGATGAATCCAGCATCTTCTAAAGTTTCAGAGGGAAATGGAGGTGAGCAGGGAGAGTGCTACGTGCTTGAGTGGAGCTGAAGAACGGAGCAAGGGAAAATAAGACTGTGAGCACCACCTGCTCTTCCGCATCTTCTTGGCCACCCCAGATCACTGGATTTGAGCCACGGAAATTGCTCCAGGGAAAACCTGGATACAGCTTCTCAGCATCCTCAGTGCTCAGCAGTGCCTGCACTTCTGGGTGTCCTTGTGGCCTCTGCAGGAGGCAGCTTGTCCCGTCAAGAGACAGTGACAGCCTGCGTGGCAATTCCATCTCACTGACACCGCTTGCACAAGGGATTGGTGGGAAACAGCGTGCGCAGCAGGGAGTAAAGTCAGCAGCTTGCTTGAGTCATTCCATTTTGGATAAAGGAATGCAAATAAAATGAGCAGAAACTATTCAAATATTATTTTGTCCAGGCATTTAAAGCCCGTCTTTTACATAGGAAACCCTTCCTGGATAGGGTTTTATCGAAAGTTATATATTGATCCTGTGTAAAGCTTCAGATTTGATAGCACTATCTTCCTGCCCTTCCAGTCTCTGTGACTCTCAGTTTTATCTCCAAAGTCCAAATGAGATGGACCACAGCAGACAGGGCCTGATCTGTGAGCACTGCTATAACAGGCTGTGGATTGCGAACCTGACCTGCAGTTAGCCAGACTCTTGAGCAGCAACAGCAGACTTGGGGTAAAACCCTCCAAAACTCCTTCTCAGAGGAGGAACTACCCATTCCTAATGACCAGGGGTGCTGGAGACAAGCCCTGTCAGCACCATCCCCTGCACAGGTGGTGGGCACAGCCCAGAGTTTTGCTCTGTACTCTGTGCAAAGCTGTGACTCTGGGGACGGGTTACCCCACCAGCCACAAAGCCGCCTTCCTTCGGGCTTTAGCTATGCACGTGGAGGGAGCAAACCTGCCAGGCTTGGGAACACGGCTGCAGACATAACCCAGCTCCACTGCCAGACCGTTTGCTGACAGAATGACTGTTTTATATGGCTATAAGAACAGCTATAAGCGCAGCTGTCTGAAAAGCAACAAAATCTATGATGTGTGTTTCTAAACCCAATGACAGCTGGCAGTGCTGCACTGCAGCTCATTCCTTCTTTTACACGGTTTAGTTAAAACACTTCTCTGCAATCACCCCGATTTATCAACAAACAGCAGTTTCTGGAACAATTTAAAAGCATTCCCAAATAGGTAAGAAGTGGTCAGGTCCTCAAGCACTCAGCGAGCTCCCACATGGCAGGCAGCTAGAGATGGACAGGGATGGCTGATGGGAGGACCAAACGCCCTCCCTGGCCACCTCACAGGCAGGACAGGGCTGTGAATCCCATCGGGGTGGGGGGTGTTGAGGCAGGGTTAGCTGGGCAGTTGTAGAGCATTACCCATGGATGGGAGAATGGTGATTTGTATAGTTTAAAGCCAGCTTCAGGTGCAAACGTGAGCCACTTCTGTGTTGCCAGGAGAGGTGACTTGGTCCTTGCACAGTTCTGCTCCCATGCCACATGGAGGGGGACCTCCTGTGACTGAGTCTGACCACTCAGGAAACCCTGTGCAGCCCAAACCCACAGAGGTACATACAAGATAACACCACAGCTTGCTGTTCAGCTGGATGCTGTAACACAAGGCAGAGTGAGAGGGCAATAACTGTGCCGTGCCTGCCCCCACACTCACCTCCTCCTGCCAGCTGTAGGGCAGATGACAACAGCCATGATGGGAACCCACATACCCTGTGCATCGCTTGCTGCTCAGGCAAGGTGCATCCACGTTGTTCTTTCAAGCTGCCACAGATGCAAGGCAGAGGTTTTCTTTAGAAATACTTTTTCTAGCAGCACCTGAAGCACTAACACTGCAGCAAGAGGATGGATGTTTTCAGCACTTCCCTGCAAAAAGCGAACTGGGCAGCACAGACGGAGCAACACCCTGTGCAGATGCTGCATGGCTAAACTGGAATGAAAGATGCACAGGCACAAAGCATGCTTTTAACGTGTTCACTTCATCTTGGTAAAATGCTTAGCCCAGGTAAGCTGTGCATCTAGCTCACCAATCCCTTCAGCCCAGCCAGCAGCTCCCATACTCCATTTTTTGCTGCCTAAACTGCTGTCATGTGGCAGACACACGGCTTGATTCAGAAGAGCCTCAAGCAGGGATGCAAGCCAGATCCACCCCACAGCATCCCTAGAGCCAGAGAAGGAGCAGAGCCTTGTACCAGGCCCTTTGCCTCCCACCCCCCAGATCTCTGGCTGCTCCAGAGCAGAGTGACATTGATCAGTCATGCAAGGAGGCTGAACTACCACATCGGGAACAAATTCAAACTGAGGACTTCAGTGTTGCCAAACCCCAACATTCAAAAATCATGAGTCAAACTCACAAAAAACATGGGACTGGCTCAAGAAACCTGGTTTTAACATAATTTTCGTTGCCTGCTGTTTTCAAAAATTTGGGGTGCCTTTATATATGTTTTTGAGCTCTTCTACTACCAGGAGAGCTAAAATCTGGCTTGTTTTTTTTATTCCTTTTATGGCAGTTGATGTGCAGCAAAACAACCGGTTTAATTTACAAGTTGTTTGCCTCCCTTCCCCAAGGGCGGGGACCGCAGCCGGTGGCCAGGGATGGCAGGGGCATGCCTGAAGTTCCTCAACGCCGGGTGCTGCAGCAGAAATGCTCTGCTGCTGAACAGGGGTCTGGCCATCTCCTCTTACAATCCCTAGCTATTCTACAAACCCAGAGTCCACAAATATCAGGTGCTTTGTTTTGTGGGTCTGAGTCAATGTTTCCTATCGTGCAAGCAGCCGCAGTCATGGTGTGCTGCTGAAACCGCCTGTCCCCGTCCCAGCACATCCTCTCCTGCCTGCTGACCCCATTCTCGCCATCGGCCGTCCCTGGCTGTTCCTACTCAGCGGAGCAGCTGACTTTCCTGGGAGGAAGAGGGAGTGACTATGGCTCTTCGCACACTTTGTGAGCTGGGCATCTGGTATTTTTCAAAACTCTGAAACATTTTAACTGAAAACTGTCTTAAAAAAAAACCCACCCAAAAACCCCAACCAAAAAACAACACATAAAACCGGAAATGTTTCAATCTGAAATCCTTAATTAAAACCACACTCTTTAGTACATAAAGAAGGAAGTTAAAACAGAAATGTACTTTTGCACATTACAGACAGCATTATAATAAACACAGAGCTCTGCCAAGAAAGAGGCATTTTCAAGGCTACAGTAGATGCCTCCAGCTGCACTCAGATAATGTCAGAGGGCTCGTCGCAGTGCAGAGTGTGGCTGTGTTTGAACACAACAGCGACCGACCACGCTTGGCCGGTGAGGAACATGGCAATTACTGGTGCAGACTGCGAGTGCTGCAGCAAGGACCACAACCCGCTGGGGTCAGACCTCCACCGATTCCCACAGACCCGGGTCTTAATCTGTAAAATATTTGAAAGAACTGGCCCTGGCTCTCTCTGCTCCTCTGGGCTCACAGATACGGCTCAGCTGGAGGGACCCGGTTTGGCAGGAGCTCTCCCCGGCTAATCTTTGGGGGAATCTTGTACCAAAGCACACAGGGTGGAGTCTGAACCTGATTTTGGAGGCACAGATGAACGACTGGAAAAGGCCAGCATCGCTAGCCTGATGTCCTGCACCAGGCAGCCTGGGATGTACATGTGGAATGCACGAGTCAAACCCAGTCCCCCAGCAGGACAGATCAGATATTTCATAAATGTACCCACTGTCAGCTTAAAATCTGCTGCAAGTATGGAAATCAGCCTACCCCTGTGTGAAATTCTGCAGTTATTTAACATCCATGGTCAAAATAGGCACCTGGTTTCGAGTCCAAACTTACCTGTTTTGGTCTTCTAGTGACTGGATCTTGCTATACCCCTGCCTTTCTAGGTTTTTGTTTCTTCTGGACAGCTCAAGATTAAGGTCAAGCCTCCTCTAAACACACTTTCATTAAGCAGTATTTGTTGCAGGTTTTCAGCACATTCACAGTAATGCAAGATGTTCCAAGCTTCCAATCAATTCTTCAGCTCTTTGCTGTCTTACAAGCCTTACCAAGCACTGTCAACAAACCACTGCTATGTGGGGCATTTAGGATCTCATGAACCAACTGATTTGCAGTGAGAGGACAGGTGTGCTCAGACTCCTTCTCCTCGTCACCAGCTGCAGAGCCAAAGCAGCCTTGTCTGTACGTAAGTGCCAGGAGAACAAACAAGACACATTTAAAGCCCTTATAAGCAACTACAGCAATTAGCCTCACACATGCTTCATGGAAAGATTGTTGGAGGGGAATGTTGATATGAAATTATGTCACCTGCTTAAGAAAAAGAAGAAGGAAATAGGAGGGTTGATTGGGGTTTTTTGTATGAAGAGTATTTTGGGGTTCAAAAAGAGGTGAGAAACAGATGCTGTGCATGTCTCCAGGGACCAAGAAAAAGAAAAGGAGCACAGACGATGTCCCACAGAACTTCTGTTAATGACAAACAGAACATGGAGGACATCTTTTTGAGTGTCTGACTAAAGCAGCTAAAATAACTGGAGTTGGTAGGAACTGGTTATTTTAATTACCCTGTTATCTGCTAAAGACAGAGCAGGGCAGGTCCCAGACACTCCAAGCTGCTGGAATGCGTGGGGAAAAGTTGCTCTGGAGAAGGGAAAGTAACAGGGGAGGAGATGTTTATTACTTGGATATTATTGATACAGAAAGTTGGTTAATAGTCCAAAAATGGAAGTAAATTTGAGTGCAAGTGGTTGCAAAAAAAAAAAAAAAAAAAAAGTCCAGCAAATTAAGGCAGTGAAGGAATAAGTAAAACGGATTAAAGATAATGTATTTCAAAAAAAGCAAATTTGAACAAATTCAGGGCACAGGTCAAGAGGATCTCTGGGGAAGGGAGTTTAAGACAGCATTTCCCAACCAGTGAGACATGGAGAGGCAACAGCTGTGCTGTGGGTCAGGGGAGAGAGCAGCAGAAAGAACAGCAGGAAAATACCCTGCAAATACGTACAAATAAGAGAAAGAAAGAGGAAAATATCAATTGATAACTCAGTGAAAAAGAGTAAGCAACATATCGACATAGAAACAGCTCTTTTCTTTAGTTTTCATCGAGACAATTAACTGTGACATGGCTGTTAGTTACATTAATCTGATGTGTGAAAGAGCAGCAGACCTGAAGAGGGACAGAACAAATGAAAGACCACTTAGGAAACCAAAACCACAGAAGTGCTCAGTAATCACTATTAAATCTGTGTCAAATTGTTTTGCCAAATACAGAAGATTCATATGTATTCAATAAATACCTTTTCTGCATTTTTCACCCAGAATTTTGCCACTATCAGCATGCCCTCTTACAATAATTCTGAATTTTGCTGAAGTGGTTTTTACTCTTGGTACACTGGAAGCATATTTATTGCTTTACTCCCCTGGGCAGAGATGCATCCCAAATACTCTCAACTTCCCTTCACCATTTGCCAGCATTTCAGGGGGATGCATCTCCTCCAGTTTTAGTGCAATGGAGATTTTACCTGAACTACTTTGTTCTTTCAAGGTGAGCAGGGAAGAACAGGGATGACTCCTAGTGATGTAAGCATCCAAGTGCCTTGAGTGAACTCCCTTGAAGCTCCATACCTCTTTATATTCCTGGACAATAACCCAAAGCCAGCCCAGCCCTGTGGATCAACACTGCAGGTACGTGGACTTGGATGGGATGGATATTAAATTTCACAGCAATCACCCTGCAGGCACTCCTGCCACACAACTCCTCCGCACTGGTTGGCACATCCTTGGTCTCTGTAGTGATGGGGAGGGTGCTCACACAGCCTGCCAGGACAGTAGCCCCAAAGTATCATCCATTAATGGTATCATGCCTAGAGGTGGCTGTCAAAAACAGAGCGAGCCACGTAGGCAGAAGAGGCAGAGAAGAGCACGACTCACTGGTGGTATGTGGGACTCAGCTAAACACACAGCAGAAGGCTGTGCCACAGTGAGTTACTCCACTCACTGAATGGATTTAGGTGTCAGACGTCAGCTCTTTTCATGAGCAGATCGTCTGCATGGCTTTTAACACACGTGTACCCAACTGCTGAGCGACCTACAGCACCGCCTTCCCTCCTGCTCCCCTCTTACTACTGAAACACAAATCCTTCAACTGAAAATACATCAAACTCTGGAGCTAAAGAGTCGTATTAAAATCGAGTATATGAGGTGCTGGATTAAGCTAATGGTGTCATTGGCTTGCCTTCTGGGAGAGGGATCTGAGGTTTTTGCAATGTACTTGTCAGATTTTTCAACTTCCTCAGCTAAACAAATAACCACTGTTAAACCTCTGAAAGGGATTCTGCCCCCAGCCAGAGGAGACAGCCTTCTGAGACAATTCTTGGGGATAAAGGTTGATCTAAAAAACCACAATTTCTCAGGGTTTAACTGAATATCTCACTGGTTAAGTAAATGGTTTTATTTCTGGATATGGCATAGTCTCTGCTGAAAAATAAATGTATGGAAAATATTAAAATCAACTTATTAAAATAAATTCCCCCCCAAACTGCTTGGCAGTCTCTAATTAAATAATTCTACCTGAAAATCCATCGCCTCAGATTACTTAAGCGATATGCCCACTGGCTCCCACCTTTGGTAAATGGGAACCATGTGGGCAGCATTAGGAGAGGGAAGTGCAAGAAAAGGTGAGCCCAGTGAAAGGCAGATGGACACACCATGGCATGCTGGGGGAGATTAAAGTGAGACACAAAAGGAGGGATGAAAGCTTCTGACAGTGGAGAACAGGAAATTTTCTGTGTCTGAGGAAGGTTATGGGCTTGCTCTGAGAAGGAAGGAAGGTGTTAGCAACTGGAAGAAAAGAGTAAGTCTTGTCCTGAGAGAAAATGCTTCAAAAGCATTTACTTTCCAGATTAGCAATGACCTTGCTCCATTTACTGCTGAGGCTGTGGATGTTGGAAGCCTCATCCTGCAGAATGTGGCTTGTTGTGCATTATTGTACAGCTGAAAAATGCTACATGTTCCAAACTGAGGAATATACTTATGCTCACAGCACTCAGAAATGACTCAACAGATTCTCACTCAGATTTCAGGTCATCTCCTCAAACCCTCAATCTGAAACTTTAGCATAAGGAATTTCCATTTAAAGAGAGGTGATAGGATAAAACTATAAAAACTCAAACCACGTTTGCAGCCACAGACCAAGGGTTCCACATGATCTTGTGCTATGTCAGCACCAGGGGGACAAACAGGGCAAGCATCTGGACACCAGGAGGACAAGTCAGCCACTAGGATCACCTCCTGGAGAGAAAACAGAGAGACAGAGGGTGCCCAGGATGAAAGCAGCAAACTTGGGCAGTCTCAGTCTCTTCCCACTGACCAGACCTGGTGGTGATATGCTGCTGTGCAACACAACAGCTTTGATCACAAAGACTGATGGCAATGAAGAAGAAGATATCTCTAGTGATTAAGGGAGGAATGTGAAATATTTTATGCACATGTGTGTAGAAACAGACTCTGTCTTTCTAGAGCACTTTTGGCCATCCAATCAAGAAAGTCACAGATGCAGCACTTGTGTTAGAAGAGGTGGCAGCAGCAGGGAGAAGTTTATTATGCTGGTCCATCAGGCCCTAGTCAATCATGATTTCTTTCTGGTGAATTTTACTCATACTCCAGTGCTGACAAGGCCTGGGATGGACTTGTCACAACATAAGCCCACAACTATCAGAGGATCGGGAAAACTTACTAGCTTTCTGATGGCTTTTCACTCAAATACAATCTAATCACCACAAGGACAGAGCAGAAGGGCAACCCAGCCTCCACAGTGCCCTGGAGGAGTTTTGGAAATGCTGTTGATAACCATGCTCCAGGAAGGCATTGGCTGGGACACTGCATGAGTGCTGGGTTTTAACCACTGTGTTTCCTGTGTATTCCATTTCCTGACACAAGAGGTGCTGCAAGTCCTATCAGTGATGATTTCCCACTTCTCAAAGGATGGAGATCTGCGAAGTTTCCTTAGCCTCTAATGGCTCCTTCCCAAGGACAGACTCACTAGGAGGTGCAAGCTATTGGCAGCTCAAGGGCCCAGAGGAGCTGTTGACCGTGTTTAGGCCGCGATCCAGAAGACTTGATTTCATCCAGCATAAGTGGAGCTGTTTTATTTATTCTAATGGTCTGATGGTGAGGGAGGAGTGCTCCCTGGCTGCCCACGCCAGCCCTGTTCCAGGCAAGAGGTCCAACACACAGCCCTTCTCCAGAAAACACTGCTCACAGGGACAAGGCGCCCATCCTCACATGCCACCTAGAAGCAAAGTTTCAGCAGACTCATGCTGCCTCCCAAAAGACATTCATTCTTCTCTTAGACCTGTTGTCTGACATGTCTTTGCCAGCCAGGTGAGCCCATGTGATTGCTCCACATCATGCTGGAGGAATGTTTGAGCCTCCCTTCTCCAGCAATGGCCAAGGGAGACACCTGGAGAAGAGCACAGGAGGGACAACCACAGCATGGTTGGCCTCCAGGAATTGGTGGCGCAGGGAAGCAAGGATACAAGGCTTCAGGAGTCGTACTTGCCAAATAAAAGCAATAGCAAAATCCAGGATACAATGATAGCCCCGGTACATCACATGCACCATGTATGATGAAACTCAGCTAGGAGTAACCTGCTGTGCCACCTGAAGGTCTGAAACCAAGATGTCCTAGCTCACATGAAATAGTGAGAGTCTGCTGAACCCTCAGAACAGACTCATGCCAAATTATAAATAAAGATCCAAGAAGACTTGACACAATACTGAGGCAATGACTAGAGAAATGACTTATGAAGTGCACAGTGAATGCCTGCAGGGCTGACCAAATGGAGGAGAAGCTTTTAAGAGCTGCAGAAGCTTTCCAAAGGAACAGAATCTGAGGAGTGCCAATTTGTGTCAAAGATTTTCCATCTGCACACAAATAAATAAATAAGAAAGATGGAAGCAGACAGGGAGAAATCTGTGTTGTCCATCACAGAGCCCTATGTGGGTGTAGCTCCTCCAGTGCAGTCTGCGCTGAACTCCAGCGAGACTGAAGTGTTGCAGATGGCCGGCAGTAGTCATCTGCGTGGGGCTGAGTTGTACTTCATAGGTCCAGTTCTGCCTCTGAAATGAATACTGTGTCCTCTACACACCCAAGGTATGCTCCAGACCTGCACAGCATTGATCTGCCAGAGAGGGAGCAACAATGTCCCTTAGGCAGAGCGTGGTCTGGGAGCCCAGCAAGAACAAAGGAGCAAGGAAGGAAGATGTGAGACAATAAGCAGAAGGGGAAAAGAAATAAATTTTTATGGCCAAGCCATGACATCCCAGCTCCCATTAACTGCCACTCCTGCTCTTCAGAGCACCTCAGCATAAGGACACCAGCCTTGCCACCCACCAATACATCCACGGAGAGAACAGAGAGGGAGGCATGGCAGGCAAAGAGGGGACAAAGGCAAGCCAAAGAGTGCGGGAGGGAAAAAATATTTTGGGGTTTATTTTTCACACAGGATTCACAACATTCCTCAGAAAATTTAATTTTGCTGTCCTGTTCTTGTTTGCTAACCAGAACCAATTTAATTTTAAAACAACACGCAGAGCCAACGGGGAAGAAAACATTTTGCAATGGCTCTTCGCTCCCACTTGGAACGGCAAGCACAGCTTAACTCGTTCGGCTCTTGCAGTTGCAGCACCAGCTCGTGCAGAGCTGACCCGAGAAGCCTCTGCCCGGGAGGAAGAGGGGACTTACTGGTGCCTGTAAACGATAGAATAAAAATGGGGTTTTTTGAGTAACTTGACAGATCCCACTCTGCACATCTGTGGGGGCTGGAGGTGGTGGGAGCAGTGAGTAATTTGTCGTATGGAACATCTTCCTGTAGCCCTGTCTCTCCACTCGACAGCTCACTCCAAGGTTTGTAGAAAAAAAAAAGGCTTGTTGCTGCATTTAACAAAGAGCAGAAAGCTCCTATTCCTCTTCCACTACCAAGAACATGCACATTTCTCATATCAACATGTGAGTCTTCTGTGGTTTTATGCCTTGTTGTGACAGTTTGGTAAACAAGCTGATAAAAATCAAGAGCTTTTCAAAGGCAAGGTTAACACACTCATGTGCGACCTGGCTTGTCAGAGAACACCAGAAACTCCAAACACGTTGCTTCTGCTTACCATCTGCATGAGCTTATTCAGACTAAAATAACAAAGTGTGTTTCCTGATCTCCATCAACATAAATAGAGCCATTAAACTGCAAGGCTGTTTACATTCTGGGAAATAGTCATTGCATTCATCCTGACTGCTCCTCATCCTGCAGCCCCAGCGTCCCCACACTGTGCTCTGCTGCCCACAGCCCCACTGACCACCGGCTAACACCAGGCACCAGGACTCGCCATGTCTGTGTCACAAAACCAACGGAAACCCCTTCACAAATATTGTATGCTGGTGTCCAAATTTGGTTTTATAACTAGTAACAAGGACACACTTGAAGGATCAAGCTCTCCCAGTTGTAATATCTGGCAGGCGTAGAAGTGGGAACATTCACATTTTATAAAAAGACATCTTTTGGTAGGTAAAATCATAAATATTAGAGCAGACAAAAAGCCCTGGATCTTGCCAGTGGTGTGCTTACAACAGCTCTGTCTTCTGCGTCCCGCAAGGACCAACGCTCCAACACGAGCACGTAGAGGTGGCACAGCCTCTGTCCCAGAGGATTTATGCCCTGGAAGAGGAGGGGACGGTGCCATCTGTAAGCTGTTGCATCCCAGAACATCAGAGCCAAACACTGCACTTTTTTGGCCAAGGCAACCCATCTGCTCACAGGGGAGGGCTGAGAGCAAACATTGCCCAGCCCTGTGGGGGTCCAACCACGCCAATCAGCACCTCTGCACCCATGTGGGCATGGGACTTCTTGGTGCTGACAGGGACATTTGCACAGTTCCTGGGAACTTGTGCCATTCTGGGTGCTGGCCTGCACTGCTAGACTCCTTACAGCCCTAATAGGTGTTCCCTGTAATTGTGGGAGATGTTGTTTTTTGTTGGCCTAGCTTCACCTGCAGAATTGTCAGGAATGAGAATTCCACATTTGGAAATAATAACAAATGGATAAGACTGGGCAAATAATGATGCAGGCCAGGTCACACATTCCCGTTTTATTAGACTCAAACCCTCCTGAAAGAATTTCCTTGTATCTGCGTGTAATAGCTAAGTGCAAATATTTTCTAGAGGACATTCTGTTTCACAAAATGGAGGGGCTCTGTTTCTGTGTGTGTTACATCATAAATTATCCATTGTAAGTGTGGCAGGTTTTGCCTTTATGCTCTCTAGCACAACAGCTCTGGAGCTGCCCTTGTGGCTCTGCTCGGCGAGCCAGCTCCTCAGTTCCATGGATCCATCACAAATGTTCCCCTCCATGGGGCCAGAGAGTCAAGTCTCAGTATTACCACTCTTCACAGCTCCTGTCCTTGTCTCAGTCCCAGCTGAAAATATCCCTCTCCTCTTCTAGCCTCTCCCTCTGCTAGCAATTAACTCACTGGAGCATTTGTGAACCAGAATGAAAGACAACACGGAAGATAAAAGGTTAGTCCCATTCCCCACTGTCCTGATGGGGATAATGGCACTCTGCCCAGCCTTATGCCAATTGGCAGCATGCAGCAGGAAGCCCACAGAGTGTGGGCAAGGCTAAGGAAGAAAGAGTGCATTTGCTTTAGCTGCTGATGTTCTGCCAATCGTGTCACACATAACCATTTAACAACACGGCTCTTGAAACCCAGCACATCAGCATGTGCTTTTACCTTGACTTTCAAGGCATCTGTGCCATGCAGGCACTGTTTTTAAAAGAGTAAAGCAAATATGGATTTGCACTTGCATGTGAACAACATGATGGGAGGTGATACACTGCAGGAATGCCATCGCCCTGGGCAGAACCAGTATGTCTAAGGGAACAATCCTGCCTTGATTCAGAGCTGCTAATCACATTCCAGGAACCATTGCAGGTTCTAGAGTTACACACCCGCTGGGAGATGGGCTTTCATCACAGACCTGTAATTAAAGGGAGATGTTAATGCTGCATGTTAATAACCTGGAACATCAGTTATCCTGGGAGTTCAGTGAATTTAAAAATCTAAGTATTTCGATAAAGCTCATCAGTTAACATACCAACTTCAATTTAACTCCAAATAAATCAGGAAGGTTTGATGTTTTTATGCCAAGGTATTTCTGCAGAAATAGAAAGTACCTCAGTGTAAGCCTGGAAAGTCTCAGTCACAAAACAGGCAGGCACAGCATGTCAGCACAGAGCGCCTTACATCTATCTCTGCATCTAAAACAGTTAAAGAATTACTGAATACTTTGCACAATGAACTCTAAATATCATTACAACCCCTCAGGTTTGCTTCATGAGGAAGATTGAGTGAAAAAAAGATGCCTGTGGCTAGACAGTATGTTTTAATCATGTCCAGCCCTTTCCATTTGAGGTGTATGTATCAAGTATCTGTCCAAACAGGAAGGACGCACACACGGGATAGTCAGAACAGCTGAAACTCACGCACTCAAGAAGGAAAACATCTCCCAGTTGTGCGTGGGTTGGCTCTGAGGATCAGGAAATACACAGAAGACAATGCCCAGGGACAGGGTGATCTCGGTCATGGGACGTGCTTGGGCACGCTGCAGGGGTGTCACTGAGGAGCAGGCCACTTTGGGTCGGGGATGGAGAGAACACCATCCCCTGCACAGGCTCAGACCTGCTCAGAAGACACCTAACCCAGATGGGAGAGGTGAAAGCAGCAGTCATGAGCTGTTTTCAAGTGCGTGGCAATGTTTCATTGTCAAAAAGGCTGTGCTAGCCAGAAATGTTACTACATTTTTCAGCATTAAAAAACATTTTCCATTTAAGAACAGACACAAGCTTGAAGCCAGTGTAAAAGCACCCTCTCAATCAGTAGTAACAATGGCATCATTCAGTTCTGCTGATGCTTCAGGAGAGATCAGTACTTCTGCCTGCATGGTTTTAATAAAAGCAGCCAAATAATCCCAGTATGGGCTCTCTAGAAAGCCCTGTGGTGGGCTTGTGCACTTGAAAAAGGAGCACAGGATTCATGGCAGTTGAGGTGGTACTTGTGTGAATGCAGCTGCCCTGGGATAAAGATGTTCCCGGCATAAGCTGAAGCAGTACAGAGCTGTAGACAGACAAGCCCCGGGAGAGACAGAAGAGAATTATGGAGTGTTGAGCTAATTAGGTTCACAGCCTTAATTATTGGAGCACTACAGTTGATAATGCAAAACCAGCCTTGTAAACAAGCTTCTATTTTCAGCCACTCATGCCAACAACTTTCTTCTGAAAGCATCTGCTGCACTACTCAGACTTGTCACATCCCAAGGGCACATTCTGGAGAGTGTAAAGAGGTGCTCTGAAGCCCTATAATATCAGGTAATTAGAGCAAAAGAGATCTTGACAATTCCCATTTTTAAACAAATAATGAAAACATGATGGAACATTTCAAACTCATATGTGGTCTGGAACATGCATGGCTTAAGTGCTGGCAGGGAAAAAAAACAAAACATGGGAATTCGGTTTTATAGATGGCTTGCAAACCTTCAGCTTCTCTTCAGATCATCCTCCCTGAGATCAGAGGAACAAGAGGCAGGGTCACACACAGACCCTCTGCTAATCCCAGGCAAATATAGATGGAGGCACAGCCTCAGACCTTAACTGGCCCCAACCTTCTGCCTACACTAAAACTTCTTAGAGGTTCTAAAGGAGGAGGAACCATCAGATCACCTTGTCTGACCTCCTGTGCATCACACACTATAGTATTTCACCCACTTATACATGTGCTGAGCCAAATAACTCAAATTTGGCTGAACCGTAGCTTCTATAAAGGCAGCCAGACTGAATATAAAGCATTACAAGATGAAGAGAAGCCACCTTTTTTTTTCCTTAGGTAGTTTATGTAACTGGCTAAATATTTGTGTCCCAGTTCTAATTGGAATTCTTTGGTCTTGGCTTCCAGACCCTGACTCTTGTTCAGCCTCTAGTCATTAGATCAAGAGACCTTGCAGTAGATTATGTGTTTTTTTCATGAGAGCACACAAATCAAGTCACATTTTAGTTGGTTTTTTCATACACTGAACTGACCAAGTTTGTGAAGGCTCCTTCACAAAAAGGACCCAATACCTCTTGGTACCCTGTGGAGTCCCCTCCACTCCACCACCTTCACTCATCCAGGTGCAACAGCAAATTGAATGTGTTCAATATCAGTCTCAAATGGTGCACGGAGAGCCCAGGGAAGAAGAAGCAAAGAGTAAAGACAACTCTCAGTGACAAGGGAAAATCAGGGGAGCTTGGAGATTGCACCAAACTCTGCCCTGCAGAGGGCCTAAACTTCCAGTTACAGCAACACACAAAGAGCTGTTCCTGCTCACATGTGAGTCACACATCAGTGCACAGAAAATGATTCTTGGAAAAAACCTCAGTCCATATAAAGCTCAGAAAAGGTCATCACATCATCGAGGCTGTTGTCCCACACAGCCAAAGGTACTTCCCAGAGCCACCTTCACTGAACTCAGTAATTTGAATTTTACTCAATAGCAAAACCATCAGATTTTTAATTTTTTTTCTTAAATAGAAAACAAGTGATCCACTTTTATATTGCTGCCTGCTCAGTGAAGCATTAAATGTTTCCTGGGATAGGGCGCAAGCAATGATGTAACGTTTGGGAGCCTCAGACATGGGGCAGCTGGAATAACTGGACTATCATGAGCTGTCAACATGTGAACAAAGATATCAACTGTGACATGAGATTCTTGGGCTTGAAAATACACACTTCACAATTCCCAGAGCAGACAGTGATTTATGACTCACCCAATTATCCTTGTCTCATGATGGTGGTTGGTAGAAACATTAATGAGCTAAGGGGAGACAAAAACGGACAGATCTCCACATGGACATGCATCATATGATATGGCACCCATGATATTCCAGTGCCCATCCAGGGGAACCTGGGCTGGGTAAATGGGGGAAAGAAGTTAGAAGAGGATCAGGTCACCTATTTGTGCTGTGAGTAGCAGTTTGAAGAAGAGGAGAAGCCAAGATGCTGCACTTCAGTCCTGAGAGAGTGTCAGTGACTGACAAATCAGGCTCAGATCCCCAAGATGCTGTAAACTTCAGGGCAAACCTGCTCTTTAAGTGATGATGAATTCTGTTATTTCATATCTTCATCCTACCACTGTAAACACATAGGGTTAGGCAGGTTAATGAAATAACTTGTCACTTAAGCCCTGCTTAGTGCTAAACCTGAGCTCAAGGTTCTTCACCACTAACCCCACCCACCCCACAGCCCAGAGAAGTCATGTCAGATGAGCTGCAAGCACCCTGTTCTGTCCATCCTGCACAGAAACTGGGGGGCCTGTCCCTGCCAAGGCCACACCCCAGTGATAACTGTGTCATTACCGTTTCTGTGCATCTTTTGTTTGACAGCACTTTCCAACTTAACTCTGGCCAACCCCCCACTCAATTGCAAGGACTTAGTCATTAAGAAAGTAACATGAATTGGCAGATTATGAGAAACATCTTTCCTGGAAAAGATTAGCCTGAGTTGCTTAATAAATAACATGATAGCAGAGATGGTGTTTAGGATTCAGGGGTCAGCAGGCACTTGTGACCATCACAAAAGCTTTTACAGGTTCTCTTGGACCTCCTAAAGAAGCCACTTAAGAAGCAGGTATGAAATCAGTTAACCACAGAGTACCAGAGCTGTGTGCTTTCCTCATTTTAAAGCAGAGGGCAAGCACCATGCAATAAAAAGAAATTCAGGGCTGGTTTTATGTGCATCTCTTATGCAGAGTGGGTGTGAGGGCCATGGATGGAACAGGGGTCCCTGGCACAGTTCTTCCTCAGCAGCACAAGGAGACACTTGGGACACAAAAAAGTGATTTCAAAATCATCAGTGTCAGCAGGGACTGAACAGCAATTATAATTCAAATCATGACTTTAAATTAAAATAAGCACTAATGTTACAATGAGAACCTTATGCAGCCAAAGCATAGAAGGTGTCTGCCTCCACACTGCTTGAACAGAAACTTCCTTCAGACACCAGGAGGCACCAACATCCTGACAGGGATGCACTTCTTGTGGGTGATGCTCACAGTGCACAAACGGATACCTAGGAGTTAGCTTTATCCTGCTGAGCAAGCACAGCTTTTCCCTAAGCATGAGGTTTCTATTTGCATGTAGCCTCCCACATCCCTTCATTTTCTCCCAGGCTTTCTGGTGTATGAATATCTCCACTAGCAGTCATCTTTTTGCCCTCTATAATGCTGCCAAAGACCTGTACCTGTCTGTCATTCATTAAGTTACTTGAAGTAAAACCTTGCTTTTTCTTCTCAGAATATGATACCCCCCACCACCATGTATGTACCATAATCCAGGGGAACTGGAGCAGCTCCCACGTGCCCAAGCAGCCCCTAGCCATTATTGCAACCACCAGCCCCAAGACTCCTCTTCCTGTCATTATTGTCCTAAATACCATCACACTAAATTGGGAGCAACACTCTTTTGTCTATGATGCCCAGCTTATTTCTGAGCATATAAAGTTTCATGTCTCTCTTTAGTCAGCTTCACTCTGAGAAACTCAGATGCTGAGCAAGCCAAAGCCTGCACATCTGCTGGGATGAGAGATGCTCTGTGGCAGCTAAATCCCCAGGGCACACACAGTCCATTTGTCTTTTCTTGCAGCGAGCTGAAGCGAGGACATGCCGTAACACCTAGTGCTATTCTCCTCCTCATCTCTTCCACCACCCTGCTCATTCAGTGAGAGAAAGCCCCCCCAAGAACAGAAACCCATGGGAGCTCAAGTCCCAGCCCTAACACAGGCTGCATTTAACTATCTGTTCATAGATCCTGTCAGTGGGAGTAGGACTCCTTCAGTGCCCGAGGAAGGGCTACCACAGAACCGTGCTCCCATGTTGAGAGTCGACAATACAAACAGCATGAAACCAAATGGTACTGAAGCTGCTGGCACTGAATTATGGTGTTGGAGGCTCTCTTCCCTCAGGAGTCACTCCAGGGAACATGTGCCATGGAGAGGTCCCCAGCCCCAGGCACCCCCAAGTTTCACAGCCATGCAGACAGGCAGGAGGTAGCACTAATGCCACCGTGTGCCAAAGCACACGGCACTCCTCCAAGCCTACAAGAGCCACCAGCGCGGATCTGCTCTCCAAGGTCTCAGTAAGCATTTCTGCAAAGCATAAACTCCTTAAACCTCACGTTTCTGGAATTTAAATCTGCCATTTTAAAGCAGCTTAAATGTGATGTGAACACTAATAAAAAGACCATCCACCAGCTCTGCTGCTGCAAAACAGCTGGCTTTGAAGCTGGCTAATTCACTTAGCAGGAGCTCAGCCTTGCAGTGCTCTTGAACAAGGACAGAGGGACTGCAGGAGCACCACTAACAGCAAAACATATCTAGGTTGTTTCTATATACTGCTCAGGGCAGTAACAAGTTCAACGAGGAGAAAAGCACATGTACTTTCCTGCTACAAAGGCAATGCGAGCAGCCCAAGTGCATGAGGTAACTCACACATGAGCTTTTTAAAGCAGTGGCTGCAACCATTTCTGGGGTTTGGGACATGATTGCCCCAAGGGAACATATGGCTGCGTGACACACAGCCCTTCTCTGGGATTCACACTCTCTAGAATTCACCGAAGCTAAAGCTTTCATTACATTTTCACTGTGTTTCTGGGCTGGGTAATTTTATGGACATTAATAACACTTAGAGTTAAGTAAGATACGCCTATGAAAAGGTAATCAAATGTCATGCATGAATCAAGAATCCACTAGTGGTTTATTCAAAGAAGGCTGAGGAAATAGCAAAATAATTATCTTTGGAAGGAAAGAGGAGATGCACTTAAATATTAGCAATTAGCAATATGTACTTACATATCCAGAAACCTCACGTCAGTAAATTAAACAAGGGCTGGTGCTTGGGGTGACGGGCACAGCTAGCTCAAAGGTGGGCTTCTGCTAGGGCTAAGACACCCTGTGTCCAGATTACAGGCTAGAAATGCAAGAGGGGATGGAAATGACCTAAATTAGGCATCACCACCTTGGTGATGGAGGCATTCCTGTGTTGATACAGCAGAGGATTAAATTCTGCAGCTATACAGTCCTGCGTTGAGAAGAGAAAATCACAGCAAGGAGGAGATTGGAGGCCAGGAGTGGGGAGGAGACACACATGGTGCTGCTGAAGGCTGGCTGTGCTGTGCTCACAAGAAGGTCCTGCTGATCTTCGGCCACAGCCACCCCGTGACAGTGATGGGTGTGGGTGGTGACAGCAGCACTGCTTGCTCTCAGCCAGGAGCCTGTCTGCTCCTGCCCCACAGTGGGGTCAGCAGGACGCTGTGGGACAAAGCATCTGTAGACACAGCCACCAAATGCCTTTGGGTTGCATGAGATTGGTGTGCATGGTGCCCATCACATGGTTTTTACTGAAGAGTTTTCCTGAAGAGTTTTCCTCCAGCACCTCCAGAGGAACACACCACTGATCTGACCAGCTCGACAGAAATAATGACTGAGAGTTTGTTTGTGGAGTGACCGCCACGTCCTGGTGCTGCACTAAATCACCCTCCTGGTCGGTGCTCAGCGTGGAGAAAGCAGGCTGAGGATGTGGCTATGGCAGGGTGTGTTACTGCAGACAGGATGCATTTCTGCACCCCTGTGGAGACACTGGGGTCCTTTTGTAATTGCATACTTTCCTGCACTGCACTGGCCCCTTGGGATCCTGGGATGGGACTGGAAAGGAAAGAGATACCACAGTGCTTGTCAGAAGATTTCTGGACACAGACTTTGATCACAGGGAAGGAAGGGCAGATTGGGACATTTATGCAGGAAACAAATGCCCAAGAACCACCTCACTGCAGTGTAAGGGACAGTCTTTTTTTCCTCTGAGCTCCACACAGATTGTCAGGGGAAAAGACCCAAAAAGTAACCCCCAGAAAAAGCATAAACTCTGGCAAATTAAATGTAAGAGCATAATAAAGCAAATAAAAAAGATTTTAAGAAACAACTTACTAAAGCCTTTAAAACTAATAAAAGCTTTTTTCAAACACATCAAAAGGAGGAAGGCTGCCAGAGACTGTCGAGCCAGAAGATGGCTGAGGCAAAAAGATAAGACTCCAGCAGAAAAGTTAAATTAATTCTTGGCATGTGTGTGAAACAGCTTAAGAAGGTTCCCACAGCAGAGCCTTGCTTTATGTGGGATGAGCCAGAGGAATGTCTCCAGCCACAGCACCAGCCACAGAGGTGCAGAGACAGGGGCTCGTGGAGCTGAGCAGGATGGGAGCTTTGGTCACTGCTCCTCGCTGCAAAGGGAACACCAGTGCCAGGAAACCACAAGGTGGAAATACTAACTCACGCACCCAGTGCAGCTTCCTCCCACCATATGTAATTAGGCACAGGAGCTCGTGACCAGAAGGGCTCTGAGGGTGGTAGAAGGCTGGATGGATTCCCTGGGCTCTGAGATGAATGACTAGGAAGAAATGCACCGTCAGCTTTAGGTGATGCACTGGCAATTCCACAACTCTCCTGCCCAGGCTCTCCGTTAAAGGCAAGAGACGCATGAGATCCCTCTGAGGGACTGAGAAGCAGCCCCTAGAAGGAGGGAAGGCTGAAGGTGGACACCCCAATCAGACTTGCCATCACCATCATTATTGCTTTAAGCCTGTTATTTGGGAAAATATCCCAGTAATTAGGATTTAGAGTGCAACTTATAATTAAAGGATGACAGTGGAGAGAGAGAGTGGTGCTGCCAGTCTTTTGGGGGTTCAGAAAAATTTTACTTGTGGGTACCAGAGAGGTCAAGGTCTGTGCCTAAATCCACACTGGAAATGCTTGGTCATAATGCAGCCTGAACCACCAGTAGCTGGGCAATGCATCAGTTCAAGTTCCTGGCTGCTTCCAGCACAAATTTCATGTGATTTGGTACCAAGCATATTCTGTCATCATCACTCACATGGCTGTGAAGAAAGACCACGGTACCCCAGATGATGAAATTAGGACCAGGATGCTTATCCTGAGCAACACTTGGCCTCACAGGGTGCCTCCCAGGAGAGCCCACTGCAGTGCTGTCTGTGACAGGGCTGTATTATTGAGATTAATATTGTTTTCATGGAGAGAAAAAGAACACAAATACAGGAGTGAAGGGAAAATTGGGGGGTTGGAGGTGGAAATGTATAGGCTAAGGAGAGGTGTAATTTCATAACTGGACTTTTTTTTTTTTAAGTCTAGACTGCACTGCACAAGCCCCTTCCTCTCAACACCTGCTTGCCCCTCTGCATTTTCCAGCCTCAGTTTTTTCACCACTGAACCTTCCTGATGGATTAAAGGCAAATCCCAATCCATTTCTCAAACCTACAGAAATGGATTTAGCCTACCAGGGCACGTGGAGCCTCCTGGATAAGAGGGTTCTGCAAAGCCACCACGGTCCCCTGACACCTGCAAGACACCTGGTACTTAAGGGAACTGTAGACAAAAACTCAGGAAGCCCAGCACCTGGAGGTTGATATTTTCTATATTTGAGCCTAATTGCCACACACAGCACACTGGAAAAATCTCAAAATTTCACCAAAATCAAGAGCCTACAGATTATACATTCACATATTTAGTCTGAAAAAAAGAATTAAGTCTCACTTTCTTATTCACTTTGATTTCCTTGGGACAGGAAATGCGGGTTTTCAATCTGGCTATAGCAAGGGGAAATTTGCAGATGAATGGAAGATGGCTTTGCTCCTAGAAACGCTGGCATAATGACTCTGAAGTGAAATACCAAAGAACTTCAAGCTATTCAATTTATTCTAGTGACAGATAGCACGCCAATCAACTCTTAAGCACCGGAATATGTTAAAAGACTTTTTTTTTTAATTATATGTTGCATTTTAATTTATCAAAGCCAGGGCAGTTTTTAGAGACAGAATGAAGCAAGACAAATGTATGCACTAGAAATAAGCCTCCTTTTTATACATACATACAGTGAAGGCAGTTAATCATTGGAACAATTTATCTGCATTGTGGATGATTCTCCATCACATGTTATCTTCTTAAGGCAAGAATAGAAAATTTTATTAAAATCTGCTCTGGTTCAACCAGAAGCTGTGAGTTTTAAGCAGAAATTTCTAAATAAGACTTTTTGTTCAATGTTATTATGCAAAACAGACAAGACTATTGTATTAGTGCCTACTGACCTTAACAGTCAAGATTGATTGTAATGAGAGAGGTTTCCCATTAAAAGAAATTATATTAAGGGCATTAAATTGTATTTCTTTGAACTACTCAGAAAATTTTTGCTTTGATATAGATATTCTTATTCAGGCAGTGTTTATTTAGATATCAAAAGGTACTAAAACTAATCATGGGACTTTTTGTTAACATATATTTAATATAGCACAATAGACTTACTGAAGCATGTAAAATATCTGAAGTATATTAGAAGTTTAAAACCTTGTAAAACTATGGATTACTAACCCAGTGCTATGACTGCATTTGGGGATTTGATGGGATGTTGCAGGATATTAATTTCCACCCCCTCTCCATCACAGCAGCAGGGTGAAGGGAAAGCTCCTCCAGCCCCTCTAGCTACAGAGACAACATATTAGAGCCCAGTCATGAATTTCTGCTGGACTTGCTGAGGTCTGGATGCATGAAGGTCCTTCTCCTCTGGTTCGCACATGTCCTCCACTAATACAAACAACCACTGATGAGAAAGAACACTGAACTTTGAGTCAGAACTAAAATAGGTAGAATAGTCAAGTATTAAATTAAACAGAGCTCTGGATCAAACTTTTCCACATTAGATTGAGCTCCAGCCCGTGTACACCACTCAACCTCTTTTAGACAACACAGACACAATCAGATCTGATTCATATTCCAGCAAAGGATCAGCTCTTAATTCCCTTAAACGAAATCCAGACACAAGGTGCCACATGTTCCTAGGCTTTGTGGATTCTTAAATACTTTCCTTCTCCATGTACACGCTTGGGACACCCGAGTACGCACCACGCCGGAGCGGGCAGATACACAAAGGTGGCTTTTGGCCAGGCGTGCTCCTCTGCAGTGAGACATAGCAAGACTCTGCCTAGTTCTTGCTCAGCTAAAAGCTACTGCTATTTGAACTGGCCATGAACAGCCCAAAATGGCAAGGAAAAATCAGGCACTGCTCACAGAAGCCAAACTCATAGTGGACTCTCACGCTCCTAGGTGTGCTTCTGCCCCAGCTGTGTTGTAGCACCTTACACCGATGCACAGCCACTGCATTGGTAACAAAAAACTGCCCAGCACCCATGGGAAATACATCTTTTTTCAACCAATCAATCTACAACTAAATTTTCCAGTGCTTCAGTCCAGCTGTGTCATAGTCAAAGCTTTTATCTATCTGTAAAGCAATAGCACTGGCTGGTGAAGAGCTATCAATTTATGATGTTTTCTTAATTTCCAAGCCCTTTCAGTAGTTTATATCCATGCTGGGCAAGGAGGGAGGAGTTAAACGTGACTAGTCCAGATCAGTAACTTCAGCTTTTCACATCACCCTCTCCCTAATGGTGGGGAGGGCTGCACACCCTCACCCACTGATCTCCCTTCTTCTCAGCTGTCTTCATTGACAAACACATGCCACAGGGGATCAACAATGGATATGTGCTTGTTTGAAACCCCTCTAAATTAAATTGGAATGGAAGGAATGAAATAAGTTAATGAAACTATTGAACATCACTGGACTTGGCCCTTAAGGCTTTCTACATGATTTCTTTTCCCAGTTTGACAGAGAACTAGATGTATTTATTTCTTTGAATATAATTTTTTCACCTATTTTGTAATTATTTCATCCAAACCTAGTGTCCTTGGTTTGCTTTAGAGACAACTACTACCTCACAGTCAAAATATATCAGAGATCCTATTACCCTCCCAAATCAATGGCTGTCAAAAAGGAAAACAAATTTGTTCTTGACTGGCCTAGGTTAAACCGATGTTTCTTGTCATCTTATCATCCTGGAAGTGGTTTTAAATTGGCTCATAATTTGTTCTAGTATCTTCCTCATTATCAAAGTGAAAATGACTGGTTTATAGCTAGCCATGTCTCCCATCTTAGAGAAGAAGGATTATGCTTGTTGTGCTCCTTTTGCCAGGGCACAATGTGTCCTCTATGGACTGCTAAAGGTGGCTTAATTATCTACATACTCTTCAAAACTGACCCTTTGATATCAAGGGCACAGGAGACCTGTGGAAGCAGTTTCTGGATAAGCAATTTCACTACCACCATTGGGTGCCACTGTGAGCAGAGCCAGATCAGTGCCAGCAATAACAGCGTGGCTTCAGGCTAAGGGTCTGCAAGTGTGGGCTCACCAGCAGTTGTTTACATGTGTTTGTCTGAAGTTAGGGGAAAAAAAAGAAGGAAAAAGGAAAGAACAAGAGAAAATGAACATTTTAATTTCCCAATAAAATCTATGCCACAGCATGAGTCATTGTTTGCTTTTTTACACTAGTTGGGAAAGTCCTTCTGGTTTTAATAACTAATACTGCTGAGTTCAATAAAAAGTGCTTAATTTAATTTAATCCAAATCCTGATTAATGCCAGCTTCCCCTGGAATTTTATCTTTGTTTTATTTTGAGTCACTATGTTAAGGGAAAAAAAAGACAGAAGGGGTAGAAGTCAATTAGTTCCTGTGCCTGTTTCTGGGCAAAACACTGGAAAATGGAAGATTGACAGGTACGGTCTGAAAGTCTATTTTTCCCCATTCCTTGGGCTGACTCTCCCCTAAGAATGTCATGTTTGCTTAGTCTTAAAAAAGGAAGCTTAACGGCTCACAGCTCAGTTTGGAAAATAAAATATTCCAGGGCCAACTAGGATCAGATTTCTTTGCTGGAAGTATATTGCTTTTAATGTGTTAATATTCAAGAGATATGCTACTGTTTAATTGGACACAGAGAGCCCTTAAAGCTCGAGAGCTCTAACATGAAAACAGCCAGCCTCAGTTGTGGGCTCTGGAGTGGCTACAGAAGGAAATAATCTGGGATAAAATCTCTGATAAGAGGTTTTCATCCTTTCCCTACAATTGTCTGCACATATGTTTATTCAGATTAATATCTTATACAAATAACCAGCGCTAACAGATTTTTTAGGCTAGAAAGTTGAACATTCAAAAATCTAGAGCAGACGAGCTGCTGATACTGGAGTTCAACACCCTCTGTGGCTGCAGGGGGATTGGCTCTGCCCAGCATCACACAGGAATCCTGTGACAGCGCCAGGGTTAGGATCCAGTTCTCCCACATCCCTCACCAGTGCCTTAACTACAAGTAAACATTCCCTCTCTTTCACAGTCCTCTATCTTATTCTGCACAAGGAGTAAGCCAAGGTCCTGCCAAGCCAATAGTTTTTAATTACATGATCACATACTCTTGTAATGCATATATGCAAGAGAAGTGAATTAAGGGTGCAAGGGCCTGGGTATTTTCCATCTTATGTGTGAGTGATTTCTGCAGCTTTACAGGGAAGGTTTTGGATATGTTGTCTATGATTACCTTTCATTACAGTAACAAGAGAAATAGAAATGAAATGATGCAAACATACAGGACTGCTTGCAAAAGTCTGCAGCAGACCCTTAACTCAGAATCTTAAAGGAGCAACATCGACTTCCATCTCTTTAGCAAACAGAGCAACTTCTGGAAGCAGACGGCTGGAGCAGTAATTACATAACAGGCACTTCACTACATATGGGTTTTAGGTGGTTTTTTCCCTTCCAGTAGCCAGGGATGCTGGAAATTAGCAAGTCTGAGCTCTTTGTTGTGCTGGAAGCATTCGGCAGCACTCTGGCATAGGCAGGCACTGCATTCTCATTCTCATAGGCTGCTTGAACAAGAACTAATGTTTTTTGTGTGTTAGAAACCATCAAAAGTACAAGCAAAGGTTGCAAAGAGAGAGGGGGAAACACTTTTCTGGATTTACTTGCTCCTATTCATCCCATCTTCCTGAGTCACCAAGACAAAGGAAGGGGCACAGACATCATCCCCTTCTCCCTTTGGAGCCCCAGTTCCATCCCTTGTCCTCCCCCTGCTAAGGTGAACACAAAGAAAAAAAAAAAGACAAGATACACAAGCAAAGAAAAGGGTCAACAAAATGGACGAAGGAATTAAAATTTCAACAACTATCTTTTCAAGAAAAAAACTTTCAAGGGAAAAATGAAAACCATGTCAGTAGAGAAGTGCACAGATTAGTTAACCAAGCTCATTACTCAGAGGGGAGGCTCATGGGAAGGGAGGCTACCACCAGCATCAGCCTGGCTACACAAAGCCCAGAGTGAACCATCTGCACCCTGCAGAGCCCTAGAGTGACTCGAGCTTTCCTGCTCACACCAGCAGTAATGGGGATGGGATTCCAGGCACTGCCCCTGTACCTTCTAGGAAATTCATTCCCTGTGGTTGTTGGGTAACACTTCTCCAATAAAAATTAAACAAACAAATGTAATAAAGAGTTTTATTCAGAATAGAGGCCAATTTACTAGTAATGGCAGCATTAAGGTCCTAAAAGGGTATTGAATTACAGAGCAGTAAAGCCACAGAAAACAGCCTCTAGTTCTAAAATAACTACAGGTGCCAAAATTAAGGAGGACCAAATTACCAGCCTGTTCCCAGTGTTGGCCTGCAAATACTCAACACGACATGAAAAATGAATAGCAAATGATTGGCTTTATATTAAGAAAAAGTTGTTTGGATATATTAAATGTGTTTCATTGTGCAATTTCTATATTTGCTCTGTTCCCCAAACCAGAATTATTCACCTAATGGATAGATTAATGAGATGACACTAAACAGAGGAGGAAGGTCGTCTATAATCAGAGCACTTGCAGACAGTGCTTATAAAAGCTATTTAACAACACCAAGGATGAGTACACCGCACTTACAGCTAAATGCTTCTAGGAGGGGCTGAACACCTGCACTGCTCAGAATGCACAAGGGCTTTAAACCAAAACAACTCTGCCTTCGTGTGAAGGATGGCAATTCTGGATGACAGAGAATGAGATTTCCTGTCAACTGACCTCCCACCTCCCAGGCGAAGAGAAGTCGAACCAGCCATTGGTAGCATCACTGTTCAATTTGAAAGAGCACATGTTCCTTGCCTGGAAATGTAAAATTTGGATTCAACATGCTAGCTGCCTGTGCAGCCATGTGAGGCAGTATAATGGCACATGAAAGAAAAGGTCAAATTTACTAAGTGTTGAGGAGGTGTCATCAAGAGTCACATATTACTTCAAGATGTGTTTTCAGCAGCAGAGCCTGCACGAGCCCCTCTCACACAGAAATCTCTTCTGCCCACTGGGAGTTGGAGAATTCCTCCCAGCTTGGGTGGAAGTTGCTGATCTGCACAGGCTTGCAGAAGATCCGTCTCTTTTTCCTGCTCCATTCTTCCCTAAACTGCCACAAAATGCAGCCAAACTGATCGGAACAAGCCTCTGGCAAACCCCTGTGCTTCTTTCTTTCTCGTTTGCAGAACTCTGCATGTTACCTATAGCAATTAGGCTTTTGCAGAGCAGTGATTGTATCCCATGTCATCCGAGGACCTGCTTTCACCTCTCTCAGCTTTCATTTTCTTCAACTTGAGTTATCAGTTTCCTTTCACCAGTGGTAGCCAGGGATGGGGGAAGCAGATTTTTACCTCTCTCCAGCCCCTGCAGAATGCTCCAAACATTTTCAACCTGTTTGGTTCCTGACCCATTAACACACTTCCCTGTCTCTGCATTTTCCATTGAGGAGCAGAGTGCCGGTGGGAATTGCCTGCCCAGGCTCAGGAAGCAGCACTGGCTCCACACAGCATGACACCTCTTCCTCAGGGCTGTCTTCCTCACATTCCCCACCCCTTCTTTCCAGATAAAAACTCCACCAGCACAACTGTCAGCAGCAAGAACAATGCGCTAAGGCAAGCACCAAGGCAAACAGAGAAGCCATCAGGCTCTCTGTGGAGTAAATATGAGCTAAAATCCAGAGTCACATAAATCACGTGGATACATGCAGTTCTGAGGGGAGAAGAGGAAAAGAAGGGACTCATTTTTCTTGCAGCAGTCCTGGAGGCCCCTTCCTGAGATCAGAGCAACTCATCCAGAGGCGCTGGTGATGCACTGCCTGCTTTGACCAAGGGCAAGGAGCTGCTTAGGAAGATGACCCTGGGATATTTGTGCAGCTATCTGTGCCTGGGCTCCTTCAGGATGGTTTTCAGCCTCAAGGCCTGTAAACACTACTCTTGTGCAGTAGGAGAGCTGCAGCCAAAATGCAAAGCCCCTTGGTTTGAACCACCTCTTACAGAAGGTGGCTTTTGCTTCTCATTCAGACTGTACATTGTAGGCCACTTCTCAGTGCAGATCTGCAGCTCCAGACCACAGTGTTGAGATTCAGGAGAGACGAGGGGTTGACCTGAAGAGGTCTGGTTGACTCTTCACAGGACATGAGTCCCCTAAAAATGTCATGGCAGGGCATTTGGAGCTAGATGATCTTTAAGGTC
This sequence comes from Corvus cornix cornix, assembly GCF_000738735.6. Classification (NCBI taxonomy): domain Eukaryota; kingdom Metazoa; phylum Chordata; class Aves; order Passeriformes; family Corvidae; genus Corvus; species Corvus cornix. The sequence continues at coordinate 14,221,960 of NC_046336.1, forward strand.
CCTTCCAACCCAAACCATTCTATGATTCTATGATATATGGGCTAAATACCCCAACATATAAAGTAACTTATATGGTAGCAGCTCTTGTCATAAATTGCAGGACAGGGAAACAGGAGATAGACACAGGATAGTACATCAGTACAGTTGTGACAGTGACACAGGGCCAGCTTGTGGGAGTCCCACATGAGCATGGCACAGGATGGGAAAAACCTGGGGTAATGTATTAGTATCAAGATTTAAAAGCACAAGCATTTCCATGCATTGAAGTAAAGCCAGCATTTTCAGAGGACTAAATTCATTAGTCATATCAGATGAAGCATCCAACTCAGAGTACTCTGTGATTTGTGAAATGTTCACTGAGAGCGGTGGAAGCTGGAGTTGGCTGGGCATATCAAAGAACAATTCCCGTGCCCATTTCCAGTTAGTTAATGTGCTTTGCATTATGTATTCTCAAGTTCAGCTCGAGAAATTTGCATTATTTGGGTGTTGAAGGAACTTTGAGCTTTGCACAAACAGTAACACAGATATTTCAGTATTAAACTCATTTTCAATTTTCTGATAATCTCTGCCTGGCAGAAAACCAGCAGCTAAAATAAAAATATAATTGCAGCAAGATGCTGAAACAGGGAACAGCAGTTATTTCTTAATTCAGTAGCCTCACATTTTATGTGCATATCTGAACTTAACATCCATGAGCACTGTGTGTTAGTTTAACCTATTTTGCAAAGCTCAGGAGAAAAGTTTAATTTAGCTCTCTTACAAGTCTCTCCAGTGGTTGAATATGCTTTGCTTCAACAAAGACATAGCAGGTAATCCAGGAAATTGCAAGAAAAAAAGACATTAAGGCAGTGCCATGTGTGATGTTTCTGATACCTACAGAGATAAGGTGACTTACCAACTTTCCCATCATGAAACAGATATAGAAAGAAAGGCATTTTTTTGGTTATGTAGGAAGCAAACAACTGAAAGTAGTGTTCCTAAATGCTCTGAAACAGTAGAGGTGAAATACTTATTTTAAATTAGCAGTGTACTTGCACTTTTTTTTTTTTTTAATCTCTTCATTTACATTGCTGGTACAAGACCAGGGGAGTTTTGAAAATCTTCTTAAATAGCACCTGAGAGTGGTTTTGTTCAAACCCAGTAATGTATTTGAATCCCAATATAAAAATCAGTGTTACCTCCCTGCAAGGACTTACTGGATCACCAGTCAAACCAGCCCTGGTATTCATGCATCTGAGCTGTGCTGAAGGTATAGGACATTTGCTTCCAGAGACTTTTCAGAGCTCTCCTTCCTCTTCCAGGTTTTCAAGTCTCTACCTGTAAGCTTGGAAAAAAATTTTTTCCCTCTATTTATTTGAAACCAAACCATGCATATTTGCATCCATGATCACTTTGCTCAGACAATGTGCAAGTGGAAGTGCCACCCATCTTGTTCCAGGCACTTGGGACTTAAGGACTGGCTTATCTAGAAGCCTGATGACAGACAAAAGGCTCCCAGTCCAGCCTCCCCCTACTTCTTCCCACTGCAGCCTCCCCAAACTGCACCAGGGCAACACAGGCCGGGCAACAACACAACTGCCAGTGGCAAGTGCTGAAAGAAAAAGTCACCCTCTCACCAAGACCGGGAATGTTGATGTACCCAGTGCACTTCAAGAAGTACTGTCTGTCTGTACACCCAGGATGGCATAAATTCCCCAAACTGCTCCAGATAGGTGACCAGGTGTACAAGAAACCACAGTTGTCATCCTATACAGCCAGCCACAATTGAAAAGGGAGAAACCCACACCCCTCATTTCTTCCCAAGAAGTCAAGAGACTCCAAATTAGAGGACAGGGATAGAAGATGCTCAAAGAGCATATGGATAGCACATTTTGAAGAATTTGGTGCTGGTACATAACCTGTTTTATTCCCTTCCTTTATGTAGATGCACACTGATAGAGTAGTCAACCTTCAAATCCCCCTTCCAGGGACAGCCACATCCAAGGGGATAACTATGGGGACTTTACAAGGGCAAAGCCTGGAGGGCTGCTGGGCCAAGTGCTGTATCATGCCTGGAAAAATGATACAATAGACCAGCTCTTGGCAAAGACATGAAAGGCTCTCCAGGCTACCCAGCAAAACACACTGACAAGTGTTTCTCAGAGACACCACTGGATACCTAAGCATTGGACATCACATGGAATAACAACCAGTTATTCAACCTTGGAGTGCTCACAAGTCCTGACACAGCTCATCCTTCTGTGCAGCATCCCTGCTGCTCATGCTGAGGGACCTGGGAAGCCTTGCCACAGAGGCAGAGAAGGGAAGGTGTTTCCCAAATGTTATTTTATGTAAATATGATAAAAGTTTCCCCAGAGAGTACAGGAGGGGTAGAAAGTGGCTCACTGCACACACAATACAGTGATGCTGCAAACATACAGCAACTCTGATGCACCAGATGTGTTCTGTGCGCATCCAGATGTGCTCCTGTTTGAAGTCTCTAGTATTCCCCAGCTGCACTTGTGACTCATCAGCACACATGCCAGAGTAGCTCCCAAGCCATGAGATCCCCATGGCACCCTTGGGTGACACATGCTGAGGGACTTCTCAGGCACCTGCAGAGTGATTCTATCCTCCCAGAGAGCAGAGCACCCTTCCTGCTGGTGCACAAAGGCACCATGTTTGTCATGGGGCAGCATTTATGGGCAAGAGTAGTTCTGCTTTATCCTATCAAGGTCACAGCCAAAAGCAGCGTATTACAATATGGAGAGTGTTACAGAAGTAGCGTAACAGATGCACAGTTAACGACTGCCTGAAACTGAGATCCGTGATTTGCTGTTAGCTGATTTCTTCCCCATGGTATCACCCAGTCATTCAGGTTGAGAATGGGTTGTAGCCAAAAATCCTTTGCCAGAACATGCTCTGAAGAAATAACCTCAGTTTGGAATACAGCCTGTGAATATCTGCTTACTCAGTTCCAGCAGAACACTGAAGGGAAGCGAATCTTCAAATAATTTCTGGTCTCTCCTATTCTTTTTCCGATTGCTCAGTTTGGAGATGGTAACATACAACTTCCACTATTTCTCTCCTCTTCTGTCATCTGCTCAGGAGCCTACTCTGCTCGCTCACAGTAACGCTGATGTTCACACTTCCATCCAGAAAGCCTGGTGCTCACACCTCCATGTCAAAGAGGAAGAATTGCTTGTTTCAGCCCAAAAATTTTTGCTGTGTGTTTCTGTTCTTCCTGATTTACCTTTCCAGTTCAGACAACTCCACTAATGCATTAAGCTTCCCATCAATGTCCATAGGATTCAAGAAACAGTTACCCTCTAGCAACCAATACATCTTCTACTGTGCGCTGAGGTCAGGCACAAGGCCAGCAGAATAAACGCATTAGTGAAGGGGAGCAGAACCCTGCCCACATCCAGCAGGTACCCCAGCAGGGTTTTGGGATGGGTTTTGGGCTTCCATTCTATGCTTGGGCCAGCCATGGAAGGTCAGTGGGAGATGATGCCCCCCAATAAACCAGGGAGTGAAGAACAAAAGCCAGGTGCCCACTGTCTTCCAGCTAGCTGGGTTACATGAGGCACTTATGCCTTTCATTCACGATGCCAGTACTCAGCTCCTGGCAGGAGCTTGGAAGGATTTTACCATTTGGCCAAGCACAAAGCCAGAAGGACAGGGGCAAGCAGGAGGATGTGCAAGCGAGCAACATCCCTGCTTCTCCCACAGTCTGCAGGGAGTCATGTTATGAATTGCACCAGATTTCCTAGTGACAATTCTGCTGGTGAAATGCTCCTGACTCTGGAAGCCTTAGTACAGGTCTCACAGTACGTTAATCCCACCACATAGATCTGAGTAGCATATAAACACCATCATCTTCACCACTGCTTGGCACATCATAAATACAACTGCTTGAAGCTGGCTGTTGGACACTCATCCAAGCAATGGTGCTGTAAATTCAGAGGGCAGGAGAGTCTGCACAGGAACAGCCCAGGAGAGAGCAGGAGACAGCTGTTTCATTTCTACTTCTTACAGGAAAATATTTCCATGAAGTGTAATGTTTGGAAAATGTCTAACAACCCAGTTCATGCTTTCTACAGATTATGTGGATTTAGCATTTCTGTTGTCTATACTGGGATAGATGAATAGAGAGATAAAAGGAGGCATGAAAATATAAGACAGTTGGAATGCAGGAGAATCTACAGAATGTGCGAAAAATGTAGGAAAAACCAAATAAAAGAGGAAAAGACAAATGAGATATTGTCAAGGCAGCCAGTGAAGCAGCAGGGTCCTGGTTCAGAGGTGGAATCATTAAACGACAAGTGAGGCAGCTCTTACGAAAAGCCTACATGATTCTTTAACCCTGGAATTCACTAGGGGGAGTGTGTGGTCAAGGGTGAATGCCAGAATAAATCTGTTTTCCAGAAGAAAAAGGGAATGTACTGGGAGTTCAGTCACCCCAGAACAGGGGCTCAGGGAATGAGGCAGCTTCTGCACCAGCCACACCCAGGACATGTCACCCAACAGCTGGGAAGGGAAGGTGGGAGGCATCCACCCCGCATCACACTGAGCAGTGGCTTTGGGAGAGCAGGTTCACTTGCTTCCAGAGTCAGGACCAAATACCATGGCCCTGTAAGGAACAAGCAAAAAAAAAAAAAAAAAAAAGCCACAGAGAAAAATCTGGTGAATTTGCTTGTGTTTTACCTGGGGAAAACTATTAAACCTTCCTCCCTTTCCTTCTCCAGCTTGTCACAAAAATCTGGGATCCTGATCTGGAAGAGCCACAGTGCCAATGCAGCAGCTTACACACCAGTTACAGCCCTTCCCCGTCCCAAGTGCAAGCGAGCAGCACGTCAGACAAATGTTAGGGTAACCCTGTCCCACCCCCTGCTCTCCTCTGGGAGAGGAATGGGAAGATACAGATCCCCATGGAGACCTGTGCTGAAAGGGGATTGAGGAGCCTAGCAAGGAAGCACAAAGATCAGGCAGGAAAAGGAATTGCCTCAAAGCAAGACCGCAACACAAAGGGCCTTCCGACTGATCCTGATGGAAAATAGTCCCATGTAGGAAGGAGGACTAGGATGGTCTGACAGGGATTTCCAAAGTAGTCATGCTTGTACAGAGCAGCCTGTGCATGTGCAACAAACCTAACCCTAAACATCTGCAGACGTACCAGGACACACACACCAACTCCTCTCCTTGAGATCCTGCATTTCCTTCAAGTGGACTAAAAGCAATTGCATCACACACGTACAGCTGTCCATCCAAAACTCCCTGAGTGTCCAATCCCTTGCACATAAAAGTATCAGTGATTTCCAGGCAAGGAACAACTCAAGGCTCCTATGCATGGGGGCATATCCTACATTTCCAGACATCTGGCAGCCCCTCAGGATTCCTGCATCTGTGGACACATCTGGGCTTCCCAGACACAGGGCAGTGGAGAGTTTCTGTGCACGCACAGCAGCATGCAAGGCCAGGAGACACATGAATTCCCCCAAGTCTGGCTAGACAGTGACAGACAAGAGAACACATCTGGGGAAACCTGGAAGGTTGGTCATGTGAAGAGCAGCCCAGCCCAGGAGGTGCAGCCAGCAGAGGAAGCTGGTGGCAGCAGAGGTGAAAGACAGGCATGGCAGCTTGGGTTCTTTTCCTCACACCTTCTACCTGAGGGCAAACTGGCACTTGCATCTCTTGGGGACAGGAATGCAAAACTTGTGCTGCTTTCTGGACTGTCCTGTCCTCAGAAAGAGAAACACGAGGCATGGAGCTACTCCCAGTCCCCGTGGGGCTGCCAGAAATAACACAAACCTAACGTCTCACACCAGCTGGCGAAGAGGACTAATCTGGCTTCAGGAACTGCTTGAAAGAGAGCCAAGCCTCCCATCCAGTTCTCATGGCCCCCTCCACCTCCCTCCAGACCCAGTTCCTTTTCTGGCATGATGGTATCCTCAGTGTTCTGCTGACAGCAAGCTGCTCCTTGCTAACTGCTCTGCCGACCAACCCTGCCACATATTCTTTGGTGAGGCTCCTCTGTGCTTTTTCCATCCTGGACACAGAACAACAGGCCCTGACTCTGTGGTGGTCAGACCAGAGGGTGGTGGGGCAGTGGACATGGCAGGAAACCCCATCTGTTCCTCCATCCTGGTCCCTGCCATTGCTGCTGCACCTCTTCCTTTGAATTAGGCACCTCAAGACACTCTCTGCCCGTGACCCTGCATTTCTCTCCCTTCTATCAACAGCCTGTGTCTCTTTTGAACCTCCAGCTCCAGGGTCTGCACTCCTCTGTAGAAGAGGAGCTTGGTCATATTTTTAAATAATTTTAAAAAAAAGGTCTTTTGAAAATGCAATATAATGACCAGAGCAGATAAATCAGCAACATAATAACTAGATCTGTATGCATTTACCACGAGGGTGCTGAGACACTGGCACAGTTTGCCCAGAGAAGTTTTGGATGTCCCATCCTCAAAAATGTTCAGGGCCAGGTTGGATGGGGCTCTGAGCAACCTGGTTTAGTGGAAGGCGTCCCTGCCCATGACAGGTGGATTGGACAAGATGACCTTTAAAAGGTTCCTTCCAACCTAAACCATTCAATGATTCTATGATTCTTGATTAATTTCCACCAGCAGCTTGTAAAATAATGAAAAAGAGTGATTTTGACAGTCACATAACTAATTGCATCTAATCCAACCCTGCATAGCCCAAAGCAACAGCTGTGAAGCACAGTTTAAATTGATGCTGGTGGAAGCATAAGGGTTTATTTGCATGACTGCCATCACACACACCTTGACTCTGTTCCTGCCACCACTTCCCTCCCTGTAGCACTGCCTCACTGTGGTTCCTGCGTTAGAAAAGCTGTGTTAAAAATATGTAAGAAAACATATTTTTCTTGAGTCAGTGCAAAAGAAGGAGACTGGCACACTCAGGAGGCTGCACGTAAATGAGTCCAAAGGCTATGTGTTTCAGAAAGACAAGATAAGTCCAAAAATTAATTTTAGAAGGGCAAGACCCTGATGGAAAGATACCCTGCATTACAAGTGGACAGAGCTGGGCAGAGCTAAGTGCAAAACATTCCGAGCCTGATTTGGTCTGCAAGGTTCCTATCTCCTTCTGTCACACATTATTAAACATAGATCAGAAACAGGATCTGGGATTACAGAACACACTGAACTCAGGACATCAGAAGACACCTGTCCTATAAATAGGAATCATTTGCCAATTCAGAGCAACACACACATGTTTTGGCAACCTCTCAGCCAATAAAAGCAGAAGCCACAACTTCAGAATTATCCAAGTGCTATTATTTTAAATGTGAAACAATGGTTTACATCATCATGACTTAACTCCTTATTTCCCAAGTTCTCATCATGCGCTGAATCACACCAAAAATTAACCCTTGCCAAAATTAGTCCACTACCAATTTGGAAAACTGCCTAATTGCCTTTTTTTTTTTTTTTTTTTTAGAATAGAGCAGAAACAACAACAAAAAACAAAACTTCAGGTTTGGAGCTGTTGATTTGGTGCTTTTGATTTCTTCTGTAGATCTCTGTCTGTATCCCAATATCCCAGGATTTCAACTTCAAAACTTCAAAGTCGATTTAGTCACTTAGATCACAGACTTTGCATGGCAAAGTGCTCAGAAACATCAATTTGGGATTTTGAACGGCGTTCCAATGCTGGGCTCCAATTTGTTGACACTTGGGTTCTAGGAAAAATTAACAGGAACACATGCAAGGGTCTGTTTAAGGGAACAACGTGAAGCGCCACTTCCAAACAGGTGCAGCCGATTATCTGAGGCAAATCTGAGCAGGAAAAGAAATGCTGTTTTCTTCGCAGATTTTAAGAGCACTAAAAACTTCCAGATAATGGGAAGTCCCTGAAGCTTTTAGAAAGTGTTTTCTCATACTCCATACCTGGTACGACAGCTGCTTCTCTGCAGCTATGGGGAGTTGTGGTTTTCCATTTGTGAAAATTCAAGTGAAATCTATCATTTTTTGGAAAGAGCCTAAGTCCTGGTGTTCTCAAATATCTTTACAGGTTGAACACTTGGAAAGGATCCAAGACTCCAATCAGAGCCTGAATATGTGGAAATATTTAACTCTCTAAGAAACAGTATATAAAATAAGCTGTTTCTCTGCTTGATGACTATTTCAGGATTGACTAATTACTTGTCCTGATGCCAAACACCACAGAGATGGCTCAAGAGGATAATTTCTGAAACTTGAATTTGTAACATTTTATCAAAGGAAGGCTATTTCTGTGTCAAAACCCTATATCTGGAAATTTATATACAGCAAGATCATAAATGAACTTTTGGACACCCAGGTTTAGAGGTCAAGTTATTCAATGAAATATCTGCTAAATCTTTTTTGGGAGGTGGAATGAACAAGCTTCAAAATAAAGCAGGAAAATAAAGACTACTGTATCAAACACAGGTTCCTCCTGGGGAAGCACTCACATTTCACATAGTTGGTCTCTGGATCTTGTTTCAGGGAAGGATTTGGTGGTGGGGAGTAAAGACTCCCTGCTGTCCTGGTCAGCACATCAGCTCTTCTCTGGGGGTGGTCATAGCAAGGAGATGTAGCTGAGGTTTCCTAAATTCAGTCACCTCTGTCCAAAAAACCCTGACCTAAACTAGATCTTTCTTCTCATACCAATGCACATCACATCAAGGCCAGGCAGGTTCTGGCATAGGCAGGGGCTAAAGTCACCTCCTCTTTTAATGGGAAGTGAACCAGAGCCCATAGTCCAAGCTCAGCTTTGCTTCCAGCTGAGTGAGAGGTCCCGCTGGCCAAGTTATCAGCAAAGGCTAACAAATTCAGTTTGGTTTCAGGAGTATTTAATTCCTGCCATCACCTACTCTCTAGAAGGCACAACACTCATATTGCACATTTATACAGATTTTAAGGACAGAAAGGACCATTCTCAGCATTATAAATCTGCACATTATCACTCCAAGGTTGTCCTGCATTATGTTCTAAACCATAGCTTCCTCTTTTGCCTTTCTTCTCTAACATTTCAAGGTATTTGCCTTGAACTTTTTCTTCCCCTTGTTGGTACTTGCACATTATGATTAAGTTACTTTTTAATTTTTCTTAAATAGATGAATCTCACTGAAATCTTATCTGTAGCCCCCTATTTCCAGGATTTGGTCACATTTACTGGTCTTTTCTGAATTTTTCCCAACCCTATAGCATTTTGGCTAAAATGGGCATGAGAATTGGACATGGTGCCCAACACTGCTTCCCAATACCATTTCCAAGGTCAGAGCATCCCACTGACCCTTAGGGGGCTCTGGGTGCACATGTCCTCCCAGCTGCTGCTCTGCCCATGTGGCTCATACCCACCCAGATATTTGCAACATCCCCAATTCCTTTTTATTTATCTGCTTCCACCTTAAATTTAACCTTTTCTCTTTACTCCTGTGAAGTCCAAATCTATACTGAGTATCAAAACACAGGAACTTTAGTTCACCTGTAAAACTATCAGATGCCACTCCCAAGCTCAGAGCTGTACAGAGCTCACTGTCACAGGAGCTTGCCAAAGCCAAGCAGCAGATTTTAGACCAGTGCCCTGACACACCTTGTGAGATAACCCAAGGCTTTGGCACAGAGAGGACAAAGATACAGCAGCTGTTCGAGAGAGCAGCTTTGTCTGTTTAGTATCTTACCATTTAAAAATAACCTTTTACTTGTCACTAGCATTACAAGGGAGCTGCACCAGCTGGAGGTGGGTGTTGTGTGGGGTTCGGGGAGCTTTTACCAGTGCCCATGGTGGCTGGAGCACAGCTCAACAACAACAACTGGTCAGTGAACTGAGCAGAGGGAAGAAAAGGGGGCTCAAGGTCTGATTAGCACCATGGGAGGGAGAATGAGAAGGATTTTGAAAGCGGAAAATCTGCAAGAGCCAAGCAGAAGGGCACAAGGCTGCGGTGAGGGCAGATAACCATCGGAACAGGCTGAGCTCCAGCGTGGTGGGAGGGGACAGCAGCACAGCAGCCAGCATGTGGGAGAGGGAGAGAAGGAGCAGCATGAGCATGTTATGAGGCCACAGGGAAGACACAGCTGTCAACCACAGCCCTGCAGAAAGGCATCAGAGAGATCAGCAGGGGAGACACACATGGAGTTTGGTTTTGGCCAGCCTGAGAAAAGCAGGCAGCCATCCACCATGGAGCTTATGTAGGATGTGCAAGGCTGGCTGGCAGGGGGAGGAAAGAGGTCCCCTCTGGGGCATTCCTCATCTCAGATGGGTGAGCTGGGTCCAGACCAACACTGGACTCCATAACCCTGAGGAAAGGAGACTGGAGAGTCTCACATTTGTGCAGCAAAGGGGCAGGCTGAAGGCACCGAATCCAGCCAGGAAAGAAGGAGACCTGTGTGATGGGGCTTTGAGTAACCTGGTCTAGTGGAAGGTGTCCCTGCCCATGGCAAGGGGCTTGGAACTAGGTGATCTTTAAGGCCCCTTCCAACCCAAACCATCCTATGATTGTATGTGGAACACCATCAATCATTAGCAGCTCTAGACCTTCATTCCTGTATGCCAGCCTTGCAAGGCACAGAAAGCAGCTGTGGCAAACCCTGCCACCACCTGCAAACAACAAAGTCTCCTCTTCCTCCTTCCATATTCACATGCTGAGGGGCTCAGAGACTGGCAGTGTGCCTGCCTGACAGGCAAGGTACACAGCACCACAGGCTTCTGGAGGTGCAACCTCCCTGCCCACCCAGCTCACCCAAAGCAGCAGCCTCCCTTGTGTACTCCCAATCTCCTTCCTTAAGGACTTGTTCCTGCCACCTCAGCACAGCTGACAGAGCATCTTACTCCACAGCTCAGCCCAGCAGCATAAACTAAGTGTCCCAAGCCTATCTGGCTGCTTGTACAGCCTTTCCACACCAGTCTGAGGCCCCATATCCACCCAAACTCTCATGTCACACCCCATGGCAGGCACAATGGAGCCCCAGCATCCTGCTCTTGCACCCCTGTCACCTTGGTGTGACAGAGACAGTTCTCCCCACACATGCACTCACAGATAGCAACGCCCTTGTCCAGCAAGGAGATAGAGACATAGGTTAAGTGCTGTATGTGAAGAAAAGCAGACAGCTCAGCAAGGCACCAGCACTGAGCAGGTTGCAAGAGACACTGGTCATGCCAGTAGGCTCAGACAGCAAGCCCTGGTGGCAAAACCACCTAAATTAGGTGCATAAACTTAGGGGCATAGCCACCTATATGCAAGGCCTCCAGAGCTACATCTTTTCTGCTCTGTGTGTACACTCCTATAGTTACAGTCTGCTACTAATCCAAGGACCATCACTGTTCCCAGGTTTCTGTTCTGTATAGTAGATAATACGTAGTGATTTAGACCCACAGTTTTCCTGTGCAAGTATGTGTTGGGAAGCACCTAGAAACTGTTATACAACATTAAAATATTTCCAGAAGAACCTTCTGTATTACTGCTACTTTGCCAGACATCTAAGCAATTTCTTGGCCTGTGCCCCCCCACCTCCCCAAAAATCCTCCAAACAAATCCCAGAGCTGAATCAGTTTCCTCCATTTAGAGGCTCCACTAAGTTTTTCCCTAGGATTCCCATTTTCTCTCCTTCTTTTTCTTTAAAAATATATAAATAGTCACATCGTCATATGAGACAAGTAGAGACTGACTCTTATGGGTAAAAAACAGATGTTTCCCAATCTTCCCTAACGAAGTAATATTTTATATATGGCTCTTCAATGGATTTATAGCCAATGAAGGGATGTTACTACATTAGCTCATGGAGGGGGTGGGTGATAAAAACTGGAAAGGAAGAGCCAGACAAGGAAAAAAGAAGCTATCCAGAGCGCTGCAATTGGAGAAGCATGACAAATGGGCAGCACAGTTTTAGAGGGCTTCGACAGCAAGGCAGATTGCCTGGCTGGGAGTGATTGTCCACAGCTGGAGCATCGCAGAGACCATCTGGTATTTCTTAAACATGCTTTCCCCAGGTGATCCAATTCTTGGAGTGCCCCAGCAAAGAGAAGAAAAAAAGGCCTGCGAGTCTCAGTCCCATTTCCAGAGTTCCCCTAATTAGTTAATAGAATTATATTTGAACTGGTTTCAGTTTCTCCTATAAAACCTCTGCTTTTGCCACCTTTTCATCAGAGGAAAAAAAGAAAATTTAAACTCATAGAGATTTTCGTTTCTTTAAGAAAGTCAATGATTGTGTCTCTTGGCACAGCAATCCAATATAAAACTTAATGAAGTAAAGAGAGATCCAAAATTTCTTTTGAACACCTTGTAACCTCACTTTTCCCCCACCACTTTTAGCTGCACAAAGCATGCATATCCAGAGGTTCTCACGTTACTCTCCCACCCCCGTGTATCCATCCCCACTATGAGCCTCTGAAAAAGAAGAGCATGGACTGCATGGGGGACTCCAAGACTCAAGGGACTCTCATTTACAGGATTTTGACCGTTTTCTTAGCTTGGAAAAAGTGTAAAAGAGTTTAATTAACTGTGCGTGCCACACAGTCCTGTCCCCGCAACAGGGAGGGCTGGCAGAGGAGCAGTGTGACAATATTTGCTGCTGTCCTTGTGCTCCCCATAAGACAGCCCCTTCCAGAGCCAGGAGCACTGGGAACCAGCTAATGAAGAAAGGAGCAAGAGAAAGCGGTAAATAATAAATGAACGGACAGATGGAAAAAGGGTTAGAGAGAGCAACTAGAGAAGCAGCCTTGGGAAGCAAACCGCGTTCCCACCAGCAGGCAGTGCCCCCACCGAGCAGCGTGGGGCAGGAGCCAGGGTCCAGCCACAGGGATTATCCCCGCCACTCCCTGCCAAGCCAGGCTCACCAGCCGTGCCTCTCCCCTCTCCTCCCTGTTCTCTCCAGGAGTTAGCCCAGCCACAAAGCTTGGGTCTGTCAGATGCATCCTGCACACCACGGTCCCACATCCTCGATCCCCAGCATGCAAATAGTGCTCCTGGTATTTTTCACAGGGAGCAAACACACAGGAATGCTGGCTGGAGGGCTGAAACTGGCGATACTCCTCCAACTGCAGCAAAATTAGTTGCTATGTCACAGTTTGTTAGAGAGGTTTTTAAAAATGCTGAGAACTCACCAGGCACAGTTTCCTGCTCTGTCCACATAGACATCTACCTTCTCCGAGTCCGTATTTGAGCAAAGCTAGTGGGATTGTAATCCCAGTCAAAAATACATACACAAGCTGCTTCAACATCTCCAGGCTGAAAAAAATTCTAATTAAGTTTTTGGGGAGAAAATACTGGACAAAAGAAACCAAAGGAATATTTAAAGGGGATTTTGGTTGGTTTTTTTTGTTTTGTTTTTAGGTGATGGCTAAAATCAGCGTATTCCAGCACCATGCTGGAAGGGGATTTTGGCAGGAAACCCATCCTTATGCAGTGGTATAGATAGCAATAATAGAAGATAATAGAACCCATGATTGTAATGCTAAAGAAATAGCAACCAACTGCAAATCACAAAGTATAGAAAATTAATACAGCATTTAAAAAGCATGATGGAAAAATTCATGTCTTGCTGGGTTATGAGTGGGAATTTAAATATACAGGAAAGAAGGAAAATGAAGAGATAGTTGTATTATTTTTTGCACATGGTAAAATTACCAGTGCAACTACAGAAATATAAATATAGGCACTCTGTATTTATGAAAAAAATATGATGATGAACTCATCATAAGATGATTATATACATCACCATTTACGAATGACCAAGATGTATTAGATAACATCTGCTTTAGATAAACACTGTTAAATCCCCCACCCTGGATACTTTGCACCTCCAAGTGCACTAAGGAGATCTCTGACCTGCTGATGTTAATTTTTAATAAATCTTGGAATTCCACGTAATTCTAGAAGGGTAGGTGAGCCCTAACCCCATGCTGGTGCTCCGGCAGGACTTGCTGACCTAGGGACCAACAGCCAGTCAGGCTGACAGGAGAACCTGACAGGGTATTTAAAGACAATATGAGAATCTACCAATAATTCATTATATTCATGTCTCAGCTAATTACCAGGCAGCATATGTTGTACAGAATCAAGTCCTGTCTAACTGGTGTTACAGCTTGATTTAAGAACTTGCATTAATAGAAGTAATTTGGCATAAGTAGATGGACAGAAGTGGCTAATGAGACAAAGACCTATCCATTGCTTGTTTCCCATCCCACAAGATGCAGTGTTTTTACCAATCATTCAGATAAATAAAAGATCCTTAGAGGCAGCTTGCAGATAGCACAAATGAAGGTTAGTAAATAACGAACAAAACAGCCTTCATTCATCCTGTGATCCAATTTGTGTGGCTCAATGGCCACCATCCAACCGAGCGTGCTTTAATTCAGCCAAGCACAAGATAGTACACGTACGGGAAAACAATATAGGGCTTGTATCTCTGGGATGGAAATGTCTGTCCTGCATGGCCACAGGACAAAGGAGGAGGTATAACAGGACTTTGGCAAAGTGAAGATTGAGGAGCCAAATCTATTCAGCTTTTGAAAGAAAAATCCACAAGGTTTGACTGCTGCACGTAGGCATTACGTTAGTGTGGGAGGAGAGGGGGTTCCTAACCTGGTGGCGAGAGGCAAAGCGAGCTCCAGGGGTTGAAAGTCAGAATTAAGCACCGTGCTGACAAAGAGGAAAAGTAACATCAGCACAGCTGAGGATGAGAAATATCACACAAGAAGCTCTGGATGATCTTGGGGCCCAGCATAAAAGCAGGGGGTGAAACTCAGTAGTACAAAAGGCAGGTATAAAGACCTGTGTGTAACGTAAGACTGGAAGGAGCCCAGACACTGGCACACTGGGGGTCTGCTTTAGGCTACAAAATCAGGGAGATCGGAAGCATCGGCTTATTGGGAGCATCTGAAATACAGAACCTGCTGGTAATTAGGGACCTTTAACTGCCCACACATTTGCTGGGAAAGGAAGACATCAGACACCACCTCGCATCAAGTTCCTGGAATGCACCAACAAAAAAAAATTGAGAAAGAAGTGACAGGAACAAAACTAGGAAGGAGTCTCCTTGAGGTTTGATTCCCATCAACAGAGAGAAACTGGGGAAAGCCGTGAAGGTGGAAAGAACCACAGGTGGGGAAGCCCGGAACGAGTGTTTGTATTTGTTTGAAAAAGAATGGGAAATAGTGGCAGAATAAAAATAGTGCTTTGTAAGAACAGAGGCTTCAGTAATCTGAGAGGGTTGGCAAGGGAGATTTTGCTCCAAATGAAAAGAGAGTTTGGGAAAGACAGTGTTTTGTAAACACACAGCAAGATAAGGGAACAGATGTAAATTATCTTAACGCAGGGGTACGATTAGGGTAATTCACAGACTCCTCCGTGGCTTGAAGCATGCAAAGGAGAAATGGCAGCTCCATCAGGCTGATGTGGATGAGCACAAAGGAGCAGCACCAGGAGAGAGGGACAGAGCGAAAGAGCTGAGTGCTCCACAGAAATTGCTCACAGCCAGCAGTAACCAGGAGACATTTGATAACTGTATCGGTGGGAAGAGACAGACCAAAGAGTTCAGCACCTTCTGAGGAGGGAGAAAAGGTTAATAGATTGCTTTATGACACTGAACACGCCACAAGCCCTTCCAACGCTGTTAGTGCGTGTCAGCCCTCCCCCTCTTCCACCAAAATCTGTTTTCTGTTAGGTTTATGTGTTTTCTTTATTCTCTACACAGCACCCAGAACTGGCTGGTTCTGGTAATGACATTACATATTATAATGTATGTATAATTGCTAATTTTAAGATTCACAATTTATAAAATATCTTCTCTGGTGAGGCTAGTTAAATTGGACAGTAAATTGAATTTAATAAATCCTGAACACGTCACAAGAAGCCATATTTCCCACAGTTACAAAAACAATAACCAAATCAGATAATGAGAAAGCCAAAGTGTGGCTTAACAGACTAGAGGGTGTCACCTGAAAAAGAGATTCACCTTCATGACCTCTCTCACACACACACATGCTGTCAGCACAAAACGAGTTGTAAAACTACTAATTAGGGTAAGAGAAGGCAGGGGATCCCAGGGGTTTGGCTCACAGCTGTCTCAGGAAGCAAAGAGGTATAAATTGGGACAGAATTTCACAATAGTCAACAGCTCGCAGAGTTAAAGCAGGAATGTTCAATGCTTTCGTTGGTTCAGACCTCATGAAAAAAAGGATAACATTAGGACCACAAAGTTAATGCAATTAAAAGAATCAGAGTAGAGGGGTAATGTACAGTAGCACCTTAGCAGAATGAAAACTGCGGAAGTTTGACATTTTAAAATAGGGGGAGGTCCGTCAGCAACTATCTGTAGGAATGTCTGGAAGATGAATGAGGTTCTAAAAGACCTGAAAAGGGCAAATATAGTGGCTATGTTCAACAGGTTGAAAAACCAAGGAAATTGCAGGCCAGCCAACACAACTTCAATTCTTGGAAAAATTTTGAAAGGAATCATCAAACAATCCATCTGCAAGGAAGGGCTGGAAGTAATAGCCCTGCCATGTGAAGGCAACCTGACTTCTCTTTATAGAGCAACAAGGTCTTGTATGTGAGACAACACATGTTCTGTACCTTTACTTTCTCAAGGCTTTACCTCCAGTTTTGTGTAACATTTTAATTAGAAAATTAGGAAAATAGCGTCTAGATGAAATTCTGTGTGGGAAATGCACAGCTGGTTGGGAAATGGTACACAAAATTGCAGACATGAACAAGCAATATTGCAGCAAAAAATTCCATGATTATACAGACAGAAGTGTCACACACCAGGTACATGAAATAACCCTGCTGCTTTTCCCAGTCAAGAAAGGCCTCAGCTGCAATACTGGTCTCATTTCAAGGCAAAGCACTTAAAAAGCACCTCAGACCCAGTGGAGAGAGCCCAGGGGATCCCAACGAAACACAGAGCCACAAAAAAATTGTAGAGGGCTGAAAGGGACCTCAAGAGGCAGAATCAACTACGCACGTGCCATTCAACTTGAAAATAAAATGGACATGAGAAAAGACCAAACGAAAGGCAGTTGTTCAGTGCAGAGAACAGAAGTCCTCAGGGAAACATGATAACAAGCCTCAAATATGTAAAAGATTTCTGCAAAGAGAAAAGGAGTGCTGTAAGCTTTTCTCCATATCCACGGGGAAAGGACATGCCATCATGGGCTTAAACCGAAGCAAGAGATTTTAAAAATACCAACCCCATAATGATAGAGCTAATTATGCCCTAGAGCTGACTGCTGAGGGAGGGTACATCACTGCCATCACAGAAGGCTTTAAAACAAAGATAAAGCCACATCATTTGAGTCATCAACAGTGATGTCCCCACAACCTGGGCAGTGCTGGTGCCTGGCTGCCGAGCCCTGACAGCCTGCAGGCTTTACATGGACATGCCCAGGAACACAATATATTTCAGCTACAGCGAACACCCTCACAAGGCTCTGTAGTAAAAACAAACAGCCACTTTGTTTCAGAATGAGCTCATATAAACAACTGATAATGGCACAAAACCACTCAGTTACCAGAGACTGTTTTCCAAGATTTATTTTTCCCAGCACTATTCCATTGGTTCTGATCCCAAGATCTCAGAAGACACCTGCAAATTATCCTCAAAAGGTTGGCACCTCTGCTGGTCATTAACTATGGGCTCAGTACAGGTACTGTTTTAATGACATTACAGTTTTCCTGGTCCCTTCCTCCCAGGAAAGCCTCCAGTGTTTCACAGCAGTTCTCTCCCCCTCTTTCCCACAGGAGCTGATGACATTATTGTGTTCCCTTTGCTGTCAGGACTTCTCCACCAGTACCCCAGTTGTGCTTATCAAGGAGACAAATTCTGGGTAACTATTTTCACTGTATTTTTAGCTTTGAATGCTACTTTTTCTTCTTTGAAGGGTTCAACCCCCCAAAATTTGACTGATTTTACAAGTGTACCAGCTGGTCACACAAAAGATATTGCCTCTTCTCATCCACCTTTCCCCAGGCAGAGATCAGGTACAGACTTACCATGGAAAAGGCTAGAAGATGCCCTCTTGAGGTCCTTTTCAGATCTATTTTGTGCAATTCTGTGGATAATGTGTATAATATAAGGGACTGTGATGGACAGAAGGGCAGAGAGCTTGGTCCAAAATACACTCCCAGGCCTGAGACGCAGCTCCAGGGAGCACCCTCCTTGAAGGAAAGCTGGAGAGCCAGTGCAGTGCAGACCACGCCTGTGCAGCACCCAGTAACACAGCTATGATACGTATCACTGCTGTGAAGACCACAGCACATTTAGGCTGATCCCAAACAAGATGCCAAAAGGGCAAGGAAGCTGTACTTACCCTCGCAACAACCCTGTCAGGTACCATATCACAAGGTGGCCCACCCTCCAGTCCCATGGAGTTAGGTGGAGCTGAGGAAAATTCCAGCAAAAATAACCAGAGTGGCCTTACTGCCTGGCAGCACAGGCACCAAAAACACACCCAGCCCCATGCCCTGCCTCCTACACACACCTTCTTGTGAGAGCAGCCTCTGAGCCATGGTTGTCTCCAGACCCAGCACTCCATGGGATGAGCCTCAGGCCCTACAAACACGTCCTGCTCAAGGACCACTATCTCCCAGAGCCACAGCATTCAGCAGGAATCACAAAACCACCAGGGGAGGTTCACAAGTGCAGGAAACACACATGTCACAGGTGCTCAACCTGAGCCGTGTGATTCCCTGCCAAAGAACAACTACAACTGGGGTTCTTGTTGTCTTTGGGGAGAAGCAAAAAATGTATTTCTGTGGGACAGTATCTCACTAGCAAGCCCTTTATGCAGACACACTGCCCTCATCTCTGCTCTGTGCCTCCCACACATAAGTGTTCTGCAGTAGCCACACATACTCTCTGCTCTCCTACCCTGCTTTGTTCCACTCATCCCACATTACACATCCCGCTCATGAAAAGCAGATGTGCACTCTGTCACCACCACCTCATACCCCCAAATCACTTACCTTGGACAAAGAGCATCTCTGCATGGCTGCTAACATCTCCAAAAGTAGGTCTTTTTCAAGGAATAACCTCACAGAGAAATCTCAGCTGCTGTTATGGCAGTGTTTAAGCTATCTAATTACCTTAATGGGGTAGTGGGATGCCAGTGTAAAACACCCGATTGCAGTGTTGGACACAGACAGTGAAATGCACTGAAGGCACCTCTCAGCTCCATTCCAATCAGTTCCACCTGAGTTTAATCCCTCCAAGTCTCTCTCAGTGCAGTGGGGAGAAACACTGCCAATACCCTCAGCAGGGTGGGACCACAGAGGGTCAACTGGGAGCATTCCATGCCATGCAAGGAGGGTCTGGCCCCTTAATCACTGCTTTTAGAGGCTGTGCTCTATGATATTACAGGGATTCAGGGCTCCCACCACACACCTTGCAGTCTCCTCACTGGCTTTTCAGTGCAGATATGGTGTGGCAGGGCAGGCTGGAGAGCTCTCATCATTAGTCTCTTGATGCAGAGAAATAATCCGTGTCACAGTTTTGGGCAGAAGGTAGAGCAGAAAGATGTTTCTCCATAGTTCAGAATGAGCAGTGGGGCAGTATTTGAGGGAAATTTATAGTCTATACATGTTTCTTGGGAAGCTCGGTTACCCTTAACACTTCGTGCAAATACAGGAGGGGACACTTTTTCACATATGTCTACTGACCTGAACAATTCCCTCTTCCACAGGCTTAACAGGCTTTACTTAAGAACAGTGCAGAAACCTGTGGATGTCCAGTCTCTCAAAGCACAAATGCAGTGCTCTACCCCAGCCCAAACTGGCACCACAGGTGGAGAAATTTGGATTAAGTCTGTCGAAGCTTTGCCTGATGCTGCCCCACTCCCCACAAGCTCACTCTCTAAAATCTGCATGCACACTGTGTCTCCGCTGCCCGAGGCAGTTCCTCACACCTCACCTACTGCCAGCCCTATGTTGTACATTCCGGCCCCCCCCCACCTCCACCCGGTTCCAGGACTCCAAAATAACCTTCCTGTGGCCTGAACATTTCTTCTGAGGGCCGCAAAGGAGGGGAGCCTGCTGTGAGGATTGCAACTTCTACCCTAGCTGATCCTAAACACAAAAAGAATCGCTGCTTGCTCTGTGAGCTGCGAAGGAGCAAAGAAGCGTTTCTAGGGACAGATTCCTTCTGCTCCCCCATCCCACGGAGGGCTGAGCTCAGAGAGCTGGTTCCCAGAGGCGAGCAGGCAGTGCTGTGCACTCTCCCCCTGCTCTACCGCGGACTGACCCGGGAGCATGAGAGATGCTGATCTGTGAAACGAGATACCCATCTCTGAGCACTGCAGGGGAAACAGCAAAGATTAATAAACCTCAAAATATTTTACAGCATTCAAATAGCACTGTCCCAGATCAAAGGCGATTGCTCATGTCAGGGAGGCAGGCTCAGTAAGCCTGGAAAGATCACATACAGAAAGCAGCGGCAAGATGCAAGAGAAAGCCTGCAGACAGGAGCTGAGGAAGGCTCGTACTCGATGAGAGAAACCGAAGTGGTCTAAGCCAGAGTCTCACATGTGTTCCTGGAGGAATGAGAGCCAGAAAGACTGCCTGGTTTCACTCAGTCTCAGTTGTGTCTTAGCACAAAAACACACATTTCATTTTAAGACACCCTCTTACCTTGGAGGTACCTGCTGCTGTGAGCAGCTTAAATCCCAGTACAACAGAGCCCTGCCTGATGCTTGAAATAAGGAACACACTGGGAATTATGTGCAACTGGTGAATAGATTTGAAGAAGCCCCCAACTTACATTGATGCCACAGGGACTGCAGAATCACATGCCCTGCACTCTAAGAGCTTTCATTCCTAAACCCGTGAGGATACTGCATGAAAGTTTGTTGGCAGAATCCCTTGTCCACACTTGCAGGCAGAGTGGGAGGCCTGATCTATAGTCTTTCAAATTGTTCATATAACTATATTACTGAGGAGGAGGAGGAGGAGGAGAACAAGGAAGAGGAAGAAGGGAATGGGACTTTTTATCCAGATCACTACAGTGGTAGTGGTACTGGTGAGGGAATAAAAGTGCCACACAGTAGTATTTCTACTCTCAAGCTCTCCTAGAGTAGCTATCCCATCATAAAGCACCTTTATTCTCATATGACTTTGAGCAAGATATTCCATTTACATTTTTGGGTTACAATTAAAGAACTAGCAGTAGTAGAAGCCCTCTCACACTGAGGTGTGGGGTTCAATATTCCTGCAGTCTGGGCTGGACACCGAAGGTCATCCACAGTACATGCACTGCATGAGGTCAAGTGACTCCTAGATACAGACCCCCAGGAGGAAACCCTGTTCTCAAGGATCTCATGGATACTCCATCCCTGCAAACTCAGTCCTTCACTAAGGACTCCCTAAACCACATCTGCATTCTTGCTCTGCACCTTGCCTCATGACCTGGGGACTCCCTGTAGCACTGTACAAACCCACTGTGCAGAACAAAAAGAAGTCCTCAAGCAAACTCTGATTGAATTTTGAAGGTAAGAAATGCCCTTCTGCAACAGATGTACAACCCCCTCTACCCACCCCAAACACCAGATCCATCACAGAGAAGGGAAATATTTACACAAGTTAGTAGAGTTCCAGTTAAATATTATGCTTAGCTGTCTAGAGTCCATGTTCTCAGACTACGTCTATGAAATAAAAGATTAAACTTCATAACAATTATGAAGTTGCTCTGCTCACATTCAAAGGGAGTTAAAGAACATTAAAATAGTTCTTTGGGTAATATTATGGTGAAATTGCTCTCTCCACCCTGGAGAGCTAGAGCTAAAACCTTCTGAACTATCCTGTAAACACACTTGGAAAGGCTAAGAGCTAAGCTGATAACCAGGTAGCACCTCTGCTCTGCAGGTTCTGTAAAAAATGTGAGCAATGCCAGAGAGCTTTTGAAGCAGCAAGGGAAGGAGGATAGGGGAGAGCAGCTTCACTTCTCGAGGGAAGTTTGTTTAGTGGAAAGTAAGCAAGATGTCAGGGGAAAAGCTGACAATGTTGATTCCAGCAGTTGTACTGGGAATAAACAGCCAAGTGGATTACGTTACAGAGAATGAGAAACGGCTCTGAGGATCCCATTTAAATGCTGGGCCCTCAGGAATGATGCGATTCAGCTACACTCATGGCCCCAGTATCCAGTGACCCCTGGGCTGAGCCTTTCGGTAGTGCTGGTGTCACCATCCCACCTCTGTGGGGTCCCCTGGAGCTCCAACACAGCTGATGTCCCCAGGAGAGCTAGAGCTTACTGGTGAGGATGCAGACCCATTCTGGCTTCCAGGCAGGGGCTGGGCACTGAATTAGGGGTGGCAGCAGAGAGGAGGAGGTTGTTCAGGACCAGTTTGTCTCTCCCAGCCCAGCAGCAGGGGAAGGCCACCATGGGGTTTGCCATCTCCTCCCCAGACAGAGCACAGGGCCCTCTCTCTTATAAAAATAAGATGCCTGCCTGCCTTTCACAGGAAAGGGACTTGTCAAGAGGACAAGGGGGTCCTGTTTGATTTATTAGTCTCTTCCTCCTTCCTGTTGTCTGTGGCTCATCCAGCTGTAGTGATAAGGAGAAGAGATATGAAAGGACCCTGCTGGCTGCTGGGATCCCATCTTTCTGCCCACTCACTGCCTGAAGACATCAGTCCTTTACAAGCACCATTAAATGTGTATCCAAAATGTGGCAGTCTCCTCCATCGAGATTCTGTTCCCTGGATAATACAAACAGTTGCCAGAAAAAGAGTATCCTCTCATCTCTGTCTAGGCCATTATCCCTTTATATTTGCTCTTTAATATTTACTGGGTTCACACAAAGTGCATGCTCTGGAAAGAAAAAAAATCAGCTGCAGCTTAAAGGACTCCAAATTTAGTAATTGCTGCAGCCCCATCGACGTGAACAGTTAGCAGGGAGATTTCTCCAGCACTTCACATGCCGTGGTATTCTGCTTAGGTCAGACTGTAGAAAATGTTCTGTTCAGGGACACCAAATCTGGAGTGTTTGCATAGGTGCCAGCTGCAGAGGCCTTATGAGTCCACCTCCAGTTCCTGCTGGTCCTTTCCCTCCCAATACCCAGTAACCGTGGTTGGAAACAGAAGCAGCCAGAGAGATGCTGATTCATACAGAGGCGAAGAACCCGAGGGTTTTAACACACCTGTGAGTTAGCAAGAACTAGACCCAGCTCCTGGCTCCCGAGCTGGTCTTGCAGCCTTACCTGTTAATGTGAGGTTGCTGTATGTGTTTGAAAACTGCTCCTTTAACAAAACCAAGTGCATCTGAGCTGCCTTTTCCCTCTGTAGCTCCAACATTATGTCAGGATGCTGGGCGATCTTACAGCCTTTCTGCTTATCCAGGGCAATGTCGCTGCGAACAATGTCTACAGCAAAAGGGAAAGAAAAGAGGGAGATGGCCAAACCTCAGCTTTCATTTTCATTTTTGCCAGATGCTTGGATCATCTCCAGCCAATATGACAGTCACACAATCATCACTCAGCAAGAGCAACCCCAAAAAAGGATCCAAACCCCTTGGATCCACCTATCAAATGACCCTTCCCAGCCCAAGTCTCCTTTTCTTCCACACAAACCTCAAGTTGTATGCTCACAAAACCTACTGGCCCTTCCATCCTTTACCTGCCTAGCTGTTGCTCTCTTACAATGATGACCCCTCCCTCACAGGAAAGTGCAAAATCTCCCAACATTTATATTACAACCCTGTTACATGTGTGTTTGACACTAAATGATGAGAAAAGACTAAATCCCATTTCAGTAACCCCTGGCTTCCATTTAACCTTGCCTGTCAAAGAGGTGATGAAGAAGGCTTGTTCTCACCTTGTTTATCTTCACTGCAGCTATCACAGGTCAGCCTGGCTCATGACTCTTTGAGCAAATGTCTGTACCCTTCTAATGCCTGACATTCAGGAGACAGGATTATTCAAAAATTGTTTTCTCTTCGTATGAGCATTCTCTAAGTCATATTGTGAGATAAGAATAGGATATTCTCTCTCCTAGAACTACTCACATGCTGGGTAAAGGGAATGATGAAGTAGCAAGGCAGAACAAGAATCAAGTAAGATATGGCAGTCTAAGCAGGAGGGAAATGGTGCAAACTTGCAAGGTCCTTGCAAGGTCCCTTATGAGTTTAATAAACTCTGTAACATGTTCAGATCCACAGGCACCAGATGATAATTCTTACAAAACCTCAGGCGGCCAGCTCTGATAAGCAAGGATCGAAGCTGGAATTCTTCCACCACATTGCATAAGGTTACTTTGCCTCACGAGGTTGATCTTTGCTTGGTTCAATTCCCATCTAGCTAGAAGCTGCTGAAGGAGCTTGTTGTCAGAAGAGAGTCACACCTTGCTCCACACACGCTCTCCAGCTCCTTTATGGTTATGCACGTCAAGAAACACCTAAGTTGCTTCCAAAAGTCATGCTCCTGTCTCTTGAGGTGTCCAATCTCATGTTCAGATAACTTAGGTTCAAAGCTGTGCTATGTCTTGGGCTGGCAGGGAACTGCCTCCAAACATGCAGTGGAGGACTGGAAGCCACATTATCTTCCTGTCTCTGAGCCTCATCCTAGACTCACCACACTTTCCTGCCCAGGATGTGTTCTATCTCTTTTCTGCATTTGGGATTATTACAACTTCTCTAAAGCCTGTCTAAAACAGACTGCTCAGAACAGCAATGTCATTAAAGTACCCATGGTCTGTAGTTAGCCACGTGAGTTCTCTCCTACACCCACAGCTAGCATACTCAGGAGTGGATACTGGGCAGCATCCAGCTACCATGAAAATATGGTTCAATATTTCTACACCCAGCACAAGGGCATCAGTGAGATGGAGCAAGAGAAAGGACTAATGTTCCTCTGCAGCTAATGAGCACACACCCCTCAAACATGTGCTTTAGTGCACATTCTCTTAGGTAGGCACTAAGTAAGACTTGGACCTACCCAACCTTTGCCCAACTAATGAATGGTAAAATCCTGAACCCCTGTTGTGTGAAATGTTTGGAGAACTGAAGACTGAGAAATGCCACCTTACCTCTCTCCCACACCAGAAAGGGTATTGCTGCCATGGGCTGCTGGAGTCACGTGGACCCCATGAACAGCCATTCACCTTCCTGGGTGATGGTTTTCCCTTCCTACAGAACTGAAGGCAAGAGCTGTACACCCCCCACCCCAAGGTAGAATGAAGGCAAACACATCAAGGAGGCCCTGAAGGAGGAGAAGACTGAGAGGCAGACAGGTTTGAAACTCAATGGTCAATAAGCTGTCTGCAATTCTCTTCAAACTGCTGTAAGGGAGTTCAGGCTGGGTCAAAACAAGTTTATTTCCTAAATGGAATGGATGACATCTAAAACCCAAACCAGGGCCAATATGGACCCATGTGGAGGAACCATTGGCCCAGGAGCAGGGTCAGGGTCCAGCACCTTGGAGGGTGCAGAGGACCATGGCAGTGAGTCCTGTGTGACATCCATCTTTGGGGACCACAGGGATGGCTCTGCATGCACTGTCAGCAGGGCCTGGGGACAAAGGGCAGGCCCAGGAATGAAGAGCAGGAGCAGTGTTGTGATAAAGCTGCTGTGACAGGGATTACCACAAAGATGTCAAGTCACATTCAGGCAAATCCCTGTGAGGGTAGCGAAAAGCATGCAGGGCACAGAAGTCAGAGCACTCTCTGATAGTTATGTTCATGGGGTTCTCTGAGAGCTGCCACTGCAGACACTCAGGAAGCAGAGGCAAGACATGCAAGGTCCTGTCTTCTCAGATTGGTGAAGAACCCAAGAAACTTGCCAAAGACTTAAAGATGGAGGTGGACCTCACAGTCATAATGACTCCAGCTGAAACTGTGGGCAGATGCCTGGGATATGGATCTCACCAAGGAAGTCAGTGCCTGGTCCTTCATACCCCAGCAGGCTGTGCTCAGTGCAGGGAAGGAGGCACAGGCACCTCTGCACCACTCTGCTGAACCAGCAGCACTGAGGGAAGAGGGATGGCAGACCACAGCTTCTGAAGGCCTAGGGGAAATCTCAGCAAGTACAACCCGAGGGACGCAGACAGCAAGGAGTTCTCAGCTCTGAAATCTTAAAAGGAAGAGATAAAAAAAGAAGACAGATGCAAGGAGGCCAAGAAGGAGGAGGGTACCCCGGAGGATCTGGGCAGGGCAGCCCCGAGTGGGCAGGAGAAGGGCACTCACGGCCTTCCTGAGCCCAATAAAAAAAAAAAAAAAGGCAATAAAACTGCCCAGCAGAACACGGAACCGAGCAGCTCCTGGCAGGAGTGCGAAAGAACTCCAGATGTGGGAGCCCCAGAGGATTTTCCAAAGCCGGCAGGCCAGGAGCCGTGCCCCCGGCGGGCCGGGTCAGTACCCTGGCCAGCTCAGGTTCCCCCGCGGCCGGACCCCGGCGGGCGCGGCGCTCCGGGGCGGCGGGCGCGGGTCCCGCGGCGGCGGCGGCGCGGTGCGGGCCCGGCAGCGCCGAGCGGAATGGCGGGAGCACACCCGTGTGGCGGCCAGGTGAGCTGCGGCTGCCGGCAGGCGCCGACCGGGAATCCCGGCGGCGGAGCGCCCGCTCCGGCACAGCCTCGGGCCCCGCGCCGGTCCCACCCCGCCCGGAGCGGCTGAGGAGCCGGCATCCCGCAGGAGCTCTCCCCTCGCCAGGCTGCGGAGTTGGGCCGGAGGACGCTGTTCTGTCTCCGAGTGCCCGCACACATCTCTGTCCCGCCTCGGAATATCTGCTGCGCTTCCGCGCACGCCGCCCATGGAGGTCACCGAAACTACCGGGGAAACGTTGAAGAACAAGTTAGAAAACACCCTTCAGGAGTGGCACAAGGGCAGCGATGCTCTTCTCCGGGCATCCTAGGACGAGCTGAGCTCTACCAGTCCCTTTCTGTGAATCACCTGCACCAAGCGGTTTCAGTCACCATTTCCCACAAGGCAGAGAGGTTCCAAGCTGTGAGACCTCGAGGACGGGGCACAGCATGTGGAGACAGCTCCCAGCCAGGGCCAGGTTTCCCTTGCACAGAGTGAGCTTCTCTAGCCGAGAATTTATATGGTGTCAGTATGGCCGGTGTACAAGTGACCATCCCATGGCTCAGGCCACCATCTGCCCATAGGCAATTCCATCCCAGGAGCGGCCGGAGTCATGGAGCAGACACAGACTATTGCAGCTGATCAGCTGGAAGATGGGAGGAGGAAGGCACAGTCCCAGGTTTATGCGGAGAGGGCAGAGGGATGTGGTTATTGTCAGAGGGATGTGTGACGGAAGGGTAAAGAGGAGAAGCAACTCATCTTTCTGTGTCTGTGTGTGTGAAAGCGAGCACTGCCCACAGCGATCACCGCTCCAGCAGGAGTCACCACTGCCATGGAAACAGAACAAGCCGAGTTTGGCCATCCTCCTCATGGGACTGTTTGCTTCAGATTTTCAGTCTTGAAAAGTGAATTCAAAAGGGGGGGAAAAAAATCGATTTTATTCTAACAAAACCCGAATACTTTTTCTAAAAAATGGAATATTAGGACATTATGTTAGTACCAAGGTTAAATAGCTGTTTAATGAGTGACCAAGCAAAGGTCCTACAATTTGCATGTTGCCAAACTTGTAAAATACCTACTTTTTAAATCAACACATTTTAAAATGCTTTAAAAAACAGGTTTGTCTGCTGGAATTATTATAAAATTCCCAGTGATTGTAAAATTGGGAACAGAACTTTTATTTACAAAGACAGATTTCTCAAGACACAAACTCCATCCCCATCGTGCCCGTCTTTAATAGGCAAATTTTTGACACATTAGTATTATTCCTTTATTTTAGCTGGGAGAAGTTCCCTGACAATGAGTTCCACAAGTTGTTTCCTACCATATTAAAAAAAAAGTAATATTTGTTCATTTTATATGTAATAATTCCACTGGATGCTTCCTATTTCTTGTGTCATGAAAACAAGGAAATAATCATTCCCAAATTGTCTTCTCTGTGTGACACCGAGCTCACAGCATTTGAAATAATCTGTCATTTTTCCCAAGATGAAAAATCTCTGAGTGAAAGATATGACTTTGATCATTTCCATCATCCTACCCCTCACATATATATCCTTTACACTGATTAGTGTGTCAGCACCTAGTTTGCTTACAGCATAAGAATGCTCTCAGTGAGTTTTTTCAATTATTTTCTAATATCCCTAACATTAGAATCACTGTTTACTTACCCAAATGCATTCAGAGACCAAGCCATAATAAGTTCAGAACATTTTCCCTGAATGCCAAATGCTAATTTAGAATGGATAGTTGTGTACAAAAAGTCTTATGTCTTTCCCCATGCATATAACTTTGCATGAATCACTTTTAATTCATACAAAGTAGATGTGTCATAGAAAGAAGTGTGAAACTAACAAAAATATGTAAATTTTTTAGAGAATTTAGGATGCTTATTATAAACAATTAAATATATGACCATAGAAATCTCACCAATTCGCAAGCAAATGGCTAGCGAATCAGGAGTTAATTGTTTGATTGCACCATTTCCTTCAGTTATTAAAGCACTTCTCATGCATGATTCTAGCAGAACAGTGTTTAATTTAAAAAGAAAAAGTGGAGATAAATAGACAATCTTTGGAAGTGTCTCCTGCCTAGGCAGTATTTCCCTTACCTTGTGTAACATGATTTCTACAACTTTTTTATTATTTTCTAATTTCTAAGGAAAAAAACTAAGCCCTGGGACTCCTTATACAGGCAGAGCAGGTTGTAGCTCCTTCCCTGCAGTCGTGGTTCCTGGGAACTAGGGAGCAGGAGGCTGCCTCAGAGCTCATGCTGAGGCATAGAGCAGCCCCAGGTCTGGCAAATCCCAGAAGTCCAAAGGACATCAGAGGATCTTCCCCTCTTGGGGACTGAGGTCTTGCTATGCCTGAAATGCTACAGCTCGGCTAAGGGGCTGTGTTTGAAACACTCAGAGGGTGAAAAGAACAACTATTTCCTCTTCAAGCTCTGAAAGGACAGATGTCTAAACTGTCGAGGGACACAAAGCAGACAGAAAAGGGGCCCTGGGTGACCAGAAACAGAAGATGATTCTTTGAATAAAGGAAAATTCGTTTGCTCATTTTTACCAGGACAACAGGATGGTTCTCCATTCAGAAATATCTACTGCAGTTTTATGAGCTGGCAGAGCCAAAGGGACACTCCCAGACATACGGCAACAACCCTCCCTTCCTCTGGCTCAGGTATCCTCATACCCCATGATGATCCTCATGATCCTGCTCACTAAATTCGCAGTAAAACTGTTGCTTTTTTTTTTTTTTTTTTACTTAAAATAGTTTTCTGCTGGCTTAGCAGAGGATCAGAAATGTGCCAGAGCCACACAAGGGAAGCAGCAGAACAGTGCACAGATCATAAAGAAAGCATGGGGACCAACCCTTCTGATGGCAGAGAAACTAGAGGTGAGATTTCCTGCCTTCAGGACACAGATTTGAAGGATTTAATCTGACCAAGACTGACACTGCTGCAGTCCCATCTGCCTTCAATGCAGAGTTTCCCAGCACTGTGCTCTACACCTCTGCACGGTCATGCAGCATTAATCAATTTGGCAGCTGAACAAGTTGAAGTGCAGCCACCTCTCCACCACCAAGTTTTGGTCAGCTGAGATGCCTGAACTGACTCACCACGCAGACTCAGGCTCCAGGTGTGGAAGAGGGCAGGAACATGCCAGAAAGGGCAGAAAGGTGGGAACAGCAGCCCTAGCTGGGGTCAGCTCCAGCCCCCGTGTAACCACACACACACACATAAAGGAATCCTCAGGTCATTTAACAGTTTATTATCTTCCTTTCCTCTCAATACCCTGGAACATGTTCAAACAGCATGGCATCCTAGAAGACCCCTGTGCACTATGGACTGAGCAAGGGTGAGAATACATTCCCACTGCCACACAAATTTTGAGGTTTAGATGTAGTGTTGGGGTCCTGAGGATGCCTGAAGGAATGGATCCAACACTGAAAGAACACACAGAAAACTTAGCCAGTATTACACAGCATGATGTGAAGTTTCCCACACTATACTGCAAAATCCCCTGACTAGTATGGAAGGCTTAAGAAACGTGTCTTTGTGATTTTTTTTTGTTGTAATTGGCCATTTTTCCATACGCCTATTATCCTCTTAAAAAAAAAAAAAAAAAGACATAAAATAGAAGGAAGCAACTAAATAGCAATTAAAAGAGTATTTTTGAAATGTGTTGCTCATACACACTTCAGTTCAGAAAACTTCTTTGGTGCACTACATGCAGCATTCAAATGTACTCCCCTTCCCCTCTCCCTCCCATGGCCCACACAGGGCCACACCAAGTGTCCTTTGGTCTCAGCACAAAAAGGTTACAAAAGTCTACAAAATGCTGAGGGACAGGAGTGAGAATCTGTGCAGTTGGGCCAATGCATCTTTAAGAACTCCAGCTATGAGTAACTTCTCTTTTTCCCTGGGAGTCTTTCTTCACAGCACATACGCACAGGGGGAATCTATAAGCGATGTCTATGTCACCACAGGTTGTCCAAAGCTGGGCTGTGTGGCTTTGAGGAGAGAGGCAGTTGAGGATCACCCTGCAGATGAGGGGGCTCCACATTACCCCACCAAACTCATACTGGAGCACCGGCAAGGAGCTTCCAAAACGGGCTCTAGGTTCAGGCACTGAGACAGCACCTGCAGCATCTCTTGCTGAAACAAGACCAGGACTCCACACACACATAACACTCCAATGCCAAGCTCCAGGACAGCATGCAAGTCAGGTTTTAGCAAACTCAGCTTCAGAAGAGGTTTTGTATGGGCAGCAACCTGTGCTTTTGCTCCAAAGAGAGCTGCTCAAGTGTGTTTTCCCAGAGGCCAGTGTTTCTTGTTGTTCCATTCCTCAGACCCAACTGGTCCTTGGCACACATGAGGTAGTTGAAAGAACAGGCTGAACAGATTGCTTGTTAAGCAACCCAGCAGCTAAAGGAAAAGCAGATTTACCACTGATAGACTGAGCATGAAACCTCACATCTTGGTACCTGCCCTGGAATCGGACGTGCCTACGGCAGCAGAAAAACATCTCCAGACAACAAAGCACAATGCTGAGCACAGCTGGGGAAGAAAAATGAACTCAGGAGGGCATATACAGAGAAACACCATTTAAGGGAGGGAAAAGTCTCTCAGGCTAAAAATGTTACACCTCTTGATCATAAAATGTCAAAAAGTCTCTGGCACAGCCCCACCTCCTGGTACCAGAGAGCCTGACATACATTAAACTGGGTTTCTGTTTCTAACAAACCTCAGGCTGGCCAATGCCTTATCCAAAGAGGGTGGACTCCAGGATTGACCATCCAAAGTAGGGGCTGCATGAAATGGAAGCCACCCAGTGTGCAACATAGGTGGGGTGTTAATATAACACATTAAATGACCTAATATTTAGCAAAGTCCAGGAGGTACCTAGAGCCATGCTACCATCCACAGGGACTGCACACCCCACGGCTCACCACAACCATCTATCATAGGCATCCCCTTTTATGAGTCACTCTGTCAGGTACTGACAAATCTGCCAGCAGGTGATGAAACTGCTGTGCCAGTTTTATATGCAATGCTGAAAACAAATTGACACATGCACCATCTTTGTGGGCAGTCACCACAGAGCATACACCACTTTGCTACCTTTGCTGCCCAGACATGACTAGTCTAGACTGGGGTGAGGCTGTTCAGACTTACAAAGGAAAGATATCACACACACCAGGTAATACACAATACCTCCAGGTCTGTGTTTCCAGGAAAAATCTGAACAAGAAAAGAGTTACCCTGAAACCTAAAGGAAACACCTTGTTTCAGGAAAATGAAGTACATTTTAGATACAAGTCAAAAGCAACTATTACTACCCTCAGAGAGTGTCTACACTCTCTGTGGAAGAAAGAAGTGAGAAAAGATGGGTTGATGAACCCAAAGGTAAGCCTAGGTAAAAACAATTTTCAGAAGGTGGAGGTGTGCATAGTTGGGACCATTTGAAAGGGAATCAAATACAATTTTAAGTGGAGGGGAAAGAGTAAAGTGTATTTCTGAGGAGGTCTGATAGTCAGGAAGGCAGAGCACCACAGAGATGGAAAAAACCCTCGAAGCGAGCAGTGAGGAATATCTGGTCTGAAGAGCACCAGGGTGGCAGAGGGGGATTTACAGGATGAAGATCCCTGCACAGAGATTCATTTCAACTCTAGCAAGCATGGTCACAGGATCCATGAAGGATGATGCAAAGCAGTCCTGTTGCTGTTGCTGCCTCCCATCTGAATGCCTGAGAGGGCCACAGCAGTGTGGCCTGTGAGCACACAGTGGGGTGCAGCTGCCTGTGATGTGAACACCACTCACAGTCACTCACTTGTAACTGCAGTTCTCTGAGCACACTTGCACACATGCCCTTCACCTCTCAGTCCTGCACTCTATGAGTTGCTGCAGCTTAGAGGAACATAAGAAGTGCCCTTCCCTCCCACTCTGTGCACGGGCCACAGGAGAACACGAGGCACAGGAACACCCGTGGAGGCCGCAAAGAGAGCCCAGACTCTGGGGCATAGGCCTGGAGTCTGTGGGCACCCACGGGCAGAAGCAGCAAAAAGACAAACACTCAAAGCAAAAAACAACCAAACAATCAATTGTCACATCACTAAAAGTCACTAAGGTGATGCATAGGACTTAAAAATTCACTGATTTATCTTTTAAACGTTTTCTGACTTTTTTTAACTAATCAAGCCCCCCAACATCTTCCCCACTCCCATGCCATTATATGAAATTCCAGAAAATGGGTATTGGACATATAAAAGTCCATGGACATGGAAAACAGCCCCAACCACCCCAGACAGCTTGGGGAGAAGGAAGGGTACCTAGCAGGATGCTTGTTGGCTTCCCCCATGCTCAGGTGCTGATTGCCATCGGTTTTTTGTACTGTCTGTTGAGGATGTAAGTCCTTAGCAGCAAGAGCAAACTACATGCCCTGATCCCAAGCAGGTCCTGGGTGAGCCACAGATAAGGGAACAAAAATGGGACCAGTTTTTCAAATGGAGAAGATGGCTGCTCATACCCAGTACAGCAGGGCAAAGAGCTGTGGTGGCACCAGGATTTTATTTCGGAGAACCAGATCCCTCAAGTGAAGCACTTAGTGCAGCCTCAGCACAAAAGGATGTGAGCTACTAGCAACTCTAGCCTTGGAGTTTGCACACAGATCTTAAGAACAAATACGAGAGCTTTGCTTCCAGGCAGGAAATCCCTTTTGCCACACCTTTCTGATTTACACCAATGCTTGATACACACCACATGTGTCTTCTCCTTCCTTCACCCACATTTATAATGGTCCTGTTCCATATTTAAGTGATGAAAAGTTAAGACCTGTGGTTACAACTTCTATGAAAAGCTTCATTTTGAAGGCTGCTACATTTCAATTTTATTGCCATGAGAAAAACTGAAAAAAAAAAAGCCAAAATATTTCAGTCCTTCCTTAACATGGAAGCTGTTGTGAAGACATTTAATAAGTAAGTTCTCTCCTGCAAGCTGTTGAAATATGGAAGGTGGGGAAATTTATTCTTACAAACGTTTTGTATAAGTCCCATCCACAATTTTATGCACCACACTTAATTTCTACTGTACAAGGTGTCTGTGGCAAGTTTGGTCAGCATTTTTTCCTCAAGTGCATCTCAGCAGGCAGAACTTGAAACAAACCTTTCGACTGAGATTTGTCACAAGAAGAAAAACAAGGAATAACATCAGGATTGCCCCAGCTAGGAGACCAAGTGAAAGATGGAGCACAAAAACTTACCCACCTGCCTGTGTGTGGGAATAGAGGGACATTCATCTCAGAGCGATCAGATGTTATGTGGGGAAACAGCGGGAGTGAGAGCCATCAGAAAACTGGCAAATGCATCTGCTTTTTCCATTCAGGACTGTGCTGCTGACTAGATCTCTGCAAAATTTCCTCTGTTCCACAGACCTGCCCAGTGGGATCTGTCTGGCATTATTTGGCCTTCACAGTTACTTATGGAAAAATCTTAAGCTAATTTTTTAAGTCGTTGAGTAAGGGGGAAAAAAAAAAAAGCTTGTTTCTTTAAAAAAAGAAACAAAGCAAGAGAGAAAAATCAATAAATTCTTGCATGTGGACATGGTATTCTGCTTCATAAAAGAAATGCCTTAGGACGGAGATGTGGCCCTAATTCTTCTACGCAGTTTCTTTGTGTGAATTATGGGCCGCGAAAGGTGAAAGCCTTTTGTGCACTGAGGTCCGATGGGGAGAAGGGCAGACGGCGAAGAGGGGAGCAGCGGAAAGGCAGGGGCCAAGAGGTGACTTTGGAAAGAGCTCGGATGGCCGAGCGGTCCGGAGGGGGAGCAGCCCCGACCGGGCACCGGCACGCGGCGACCGACCGTCACCAAGCCGGGAGGGGCAGCGGGGAGCCCAAGGGGCTGCGGCGGGCACAGAAAGCGCACAACGGCGAGGTCCGTGGGGCAAGGCAGGGCTCCCGAGAGCCGCGGGAGAAGCGCGGGACAAGGCGTGCACAGAGTTCCCGGGGCTCCGATGCCCGGCCCCCGCCTGGAGCCGCGGCAAAGTCTCCTCTGCGGGCGGTGCTGCCCACTCGGGGGCAAAGGGAGAGGACGCAGCGGGGCGGGGGAATATGCAAAGTCCCGCTCCCCAGTGCTGGTCTTTTGTTCCCGAGGGCCGACACCCGCCGAATCCGCCGGCAATGGGGCGGGCGAGCTCCGCCGAGCTCCTCGGCTCCCCTCTCTCGGGAAAGAAAGGGTACGGGAATTCTCTCCCGCCCGGTGCCCGGCGGCGGCGTGCCCGGGCGCCGCACGGCCCCGCCGGGCTCGGGGAGAGCGGGGCAGGCGGAGCGGGACCGCCCGGCTCCCGCAGCCCCCGCTGCAGCGCCCGCCCCCGCCCCGGCCCCGGGGCTCACCATCCTCGTAGTTCTTGAGGTAGTAGTCGGGGCCGGGCCCGCCGCGGCTCTTGGCCGGGTTCTTCACGTTGTGGAACTGCAGAAAGTCCGTCCTCTTGCCCGCGAAGCGCAGGAAGGCGGGGGCCAGGCCCCGCGCCAGGGTCACCAGACGCCGGGAACTGGGGAGAGGAGAGAGAGGGCTGAGGAAGCCGTGGGCCGGGCCCTCGCTTCCCCAGTACCGCCAACGACCGGGGACCGCGGGCTCGAGGACCCGCCGTTGCCTGGCGGGCCCCGCTGCCCCGCCGGGGCTGTGCGACGCGGTACCACCGGCTGCGGGGCTCTGCGCGGCCGAGCGCGCGGCCCCGGAGCGGGCAGCCGCCCCGCCCGCCGGTGGTGGCCCGGAGGCCGGCGGGCCCGGCTCCCCCCCGTCCCGCCGGCGCCCCCCGGACAAGTGCAGCGGCGTCCAGGAGGCAGAGGCGCTCAGCGCCACGCGGGACCGTGCCGCGGGCCGAGCCGCCGGGGAGGGGAGAAAAGCGGGGAGGGGAGAAAAGCGGGAGCCGTCCCGGCTCCGCTTCGCTCGCGCCTTCCCGCATCCTCGCCCCGCTCCTTCCTCTGCTGCCGAAAGGACCCTCGGAGCGGGCGTGCGGAGGAGACCCGCTCTCCCTCCCCGACTTACCCAGCAGGGAGAAGGCTTTCTGGCCGTCCCAGCGCCTCCAGGCCGCGGCCGCTCCGCACCGCCGGTGGAGCCCAGCGCAGCTGCAGCCCGGCTCTGCCCCCCGCGCGGGGCTGGAAGTCCGGGGAGCGGAGGGCTCAGAAGACCTGGCCGACACCCGCTCTCTGCCCGTCGGGACCCGGGGAAGGCTCGGCTCGGCTAGGCAGGCGGCCCCGTTCCTGCTGCTGGTTTTTGTTTGATTTTGATTTTGATTTTTCCCCTGTGCTGCCTCGGCCCCGTGTTGTGCTTTTGCAGAGGAGCGGTTGCTGGAGCGAGGGGAGCACGACATTTTTGCAGTCATAACTGATAAGTCTCCGAAATGCTTTCTCCATTGCAAACATGTGCATCTTAATGGAAACCATGGCCTCGCTCCCTCCGTTCACAACAAGCGCCGCCAGCAGCGCGGAGCCCGGCAGGGCTGGGCGGCGGGGCCGCCGGGGCGCCCCGCGGGCGGCGTGGGGAGGGCGCCGGGGGGCTCCTGCCTTACCTTAAGAAATCGAGCCAGCCATCATGAATGATGGAGGGGTCCAGCTGCAGGGAGAGGAAATTCTCACTGATTATCCTGACAGGGCTCTTGGTGTTGACATCAAGGAGAATGAGAGTTCTTCCCTTCACACCTGGAGGTTTCTCCACCGGCAGTGCTCTCCTGTCCCCAGCCTGGGAGGGCAGCGAGAAGGTGGCCATGAGGGCCAGCCCAGGTGCCATCAGGGCTAAGAGCCCCGGGGGGCAGGAGCTGGGACAGGGCATGCCGGAGAGCAGGAAACCCCTAATTAACTCGCTGTCTGCAGGGGCTCGCTGGTGGCTAATTGTCCTTATCTAAAGTGTGGGGCGCTCTGCCTTTTTTTGCAATGTTTTGGTGTTGGTGGAGGGGAACTCACGCCCCTGACCAGCCTTTCTCGCAGCCGGTGCCAAGACTCCTTGCAGCCAGCACCGCCCCTTTAAGAGATGCAGGCTCCAGACATTTTTAACTTTTTGAAGGTAAGGGGAGGCTCCTGGTTTAACCCCCTCGGCTCGGGGCCCGCCGCCCTGCCGCAGCCCCGCCAACACCGAGCTTTCGCTTCGCGCCGGCTCCGGCGAACGTTTTCGGCGGCGGGAGCCCCAGCACCACGCAAAACCGGGACGGAATCGGGACACCGAGACACCAGGGACCTCGGGACGGGGGCTGGAGCGTGGGGACCGGCCAGTACGGTCCGGCATGGTCGCCGGCTGCAGGAGCGACAGAGACGGTAAGGCAGGGAGGACGGCCCTGGGGTGCCCGGTGGGGGAAAGGGGGGGTAGGGGGGTAATCACCCCGAAAAATACTCCAAACACTGCCTGCGGGAAGAGTTAGCTCCAAACCGCGCCGGGACCCGCGGTGCTGGGCGAGGCCCTCGGGGCTGAGCGCTGGAGGCTCCCTGGGACCCGACGGGCGCAGCGGGGCTGGGGGCCGTCAGCACCCCGGAGCCCCGACGCGGCACGCTCGGTGCGCCCTGCCGAAGCTGGGGCTCGGCCGGTCCTCGCACGAAGGCCGTCGAGCACAGCAGGGAACCGAGCCGCTGGTCGCTCTTTCCCGCCTTCCTCCGGCCCCATTGGTGTCCGACCACCAACAGGGAAAGGAGAGGGGAGGCAGCAGCAATGCCTGGTGTGCAAACGTCCTCATCGGGGATGGAAGGGACAGCGCGGTTTGATGGCATCGACGACGACCCTCGTGCCGGGGCAAGCCCTTGGTCGCTGCCTCCAGGACGGACCGGGACAGGACGGACCGGGCTCGGCGCACTGCAGAAGTGCAGGCGGCTGCGGTTGTCAGCTCTGGGCGCAAGGTCGTGGCACCGGGCCGGGGATTGGTGGCGGCTGCCGACAATCCCGGGAGCCTCAGGGCATATCCATCCGAATCGGACATCCTTTCCGTCAGCAGCCGCTTCCCGGGCAAGCCCCGAATCCCCGCTAGCAGTCTGCGACTTCTGGGGCACGTAACCCTTACCTGGGCCCGGCCGCCGTGACCCGGGCCATGCTGGCCCCGGTGCCGCTGCCGGCCCGGCGACGGAGGGCTGACGGCCGGAGGGCTGAGCCGGGCCAGGTGCGGTCCGTCGGGGCCCCGCAGCCCCGGGGATGGGGCGCCCGCAGCACCATCTGCTGGTGAGGGGCCCGGCGCGGCGGGGGAGCCGGCACCCACCTGCGGACACCCTTCGCACGCGGTCGGGAGGCGCCGGGGCTGCGGGCAGCAGCGCGGCTTCGGCATCAAAGCACAAATCTCGCCGCAAGAGCGGACCGGGCGCCGGGGGACCAGCCAGCCGCCCTCGGGGAAGCCGGCGGGCCAGGTACGAGCGGCCCGGGCAGCCGGATCAGGGGCACTCCGAGCGCACGGGCATCCCGCTGTTCCCGACAGGGCTCCCCGCCCTCGGGAACCGCCTCCAGCTTCTCCCGGTGTCTGTGCGGAGCTACTTGCCGCGTCCCGATCGCCCCAGTCAGGGCCCGAGAGGCGGCGGGAGCGGCCCCGGTGACCCGGCGGCGAGTCCCGGAGCTCGCTGCGCCCGGCGGAGCCCCGCACAGACGGGAAGCACTCGGGCCTGGGCCCCTGGGGAAGTCCGCGGGTAGCGCTGTCTCCCGTGGAAATCTCCACTCCCCTTGTCTCTCTGGCCCACGAAACGCTCCTAGAGAAGAGGGGCAGCCACCCCTGCCAGTCCCAGGTCACTCAGGCAGGGGCTGCGGCGGTACGGGGCCGCTATGGTAACGCGTGGGGAAGGATGAAACATACCTCTGGCTCTGGTAGGGGTGAGCAGGGAATACACAAACGAGGATTTGTCGTGAAACCATCCCGCTAAAGCGGAGAGCAGGGCTCAAGCCGCGCCTGGGAAGAGGCTGCCGAGCGCAGCGCAGCGCAGCGCAGGCTGACCCAGAGCAGCAAAAGGGTGCCCGGGGCAGCGGGCTCTGAGCTCTGGAATAAGTAAGAGGAGCCGGGG
The DNA here is from genome assembly GCF_000738735.6 of Corvus cornix cornix. Classification (NCBI taxonomy): domain Eukaryota; kingdom Metazoa; phylum Chordata; class Aves; order Passeriformes; family Corvidae; genus Corvus; species Corvus cornix. Next base: position 14,260,441 of record NC_046336.1, read on the forward strand.
AAAAGAGCTGTGCAATTTCGGCTGTGCAAAGCCCTGGCATCCCGGGACAGGAAGAAGGCAATTTAAGCCTGGAAATTTGTGTTCGGCTGCAAACACTTCTGCCGCGGTTTGCAATAGCACTTAAAATTGACCCAGGACCTAAAGCCTCTGCTTCAGAAGCGCAGTTTTTTGGGTCATCTCCAAATGAAGAACACGAGTTTTTGAATTATCTCGGTTTTGTTAAATAATTTTTTTTCTACGTTATCAGAGATGTGAGCAAGGCTTCAGGGGTATTTGCTGTGCTTGCAGGCCGAAATTTTGTATTGTGCCTCCCGCCAAAGATGGTTCTATTTTCAAACAAAACTCCAGTGTGTTCTGTAGTAAAAGGGGAAAAAAAACCCCAAACAAAACCTAAACAAATTATCCAGTTTAACCTCCTTTATATATATTTTTTCCTTACAAACACACTATTTCGGAAGAGAAATGTGTTTATTCTGAAACGTTCCCCACAATTAGTCTCTGCTTTGAACGCAAACTCCGGATGCAGTGAAGTCACTTATCTGCGGAGATATCACCAACAACATTAGACAGCAGGGAAAGAGGCAAAAAAACTCCCAGATGCCGGAGTCGCCTTCCAGATTCTGGGAAGACGACGCTAAAGGAAATATTAATTTACCTGTCCGAGCTTTCCAAACCAACACCGGGAGCCTGCCCCAATCCTGCGCCCTCGGAAATACAATTGCACCCCACTTTGCGTCTGACTCCAGCAGCGGCAAGTTAAATCTAAAAATAAAGTGGTTTGGGCTTTTTGTTTGTTGGTCTGTTTTTCAATAAATTGTAGGATTGCTATAAAAACCATTTAAACGCTAAAAAATATTTGGTTATCTGCGAGCGCTGGGGCAGCAGCGGAGGTGCGGGGAGTCCCGGGCCCCGAGCGCTGCGAGTCCCGGGAGCCGCCGCTGCCGTCCGGCGCAGCTCGGGGGATGGCCCAGGAGACTGCAAAGGGGGGGCCACGGCCACCTCCTCCCCAGCCACGCACGCCAGATAGGAGATATCTCAATTTACACCAGCTGCGACCCTGGCTCGATGTCCGCAAGGGCGGCGAAGCGATGGTCCTTGCCTGAATTATGATAATTACTTTAGAAAGCCTGACTCACATAAAAAGTATCTATAAAGATTTACTCGCGGTTTTGTCAATTTCGAAATAGGTTTCTCCGTTTTCCATCCTCTCTAAACTTGCTGCTTTTAATCTCCAAAACAGTCATTGGAAAAGAAAACTGGGGGAGGAGAAGCATTTCTATAAAGAGCTTAACCAAAGTACATTAAATATTTTCCCAACATCACCAAATAAACAACAATCCTCCAGCTCCCTATAAACTATTTAAAGCATACCATATCATCTCTTCTACTCTTGCCAATGTACTTTCCTTTTAATTTATAAGCTGATTAGAGCAGGGGCCTGTCTTTTTGTATATATTTGCAAAATGTTTGGCACCCTTTCAGTCAGTTGCAATTCACAAACACTTAAAACTGCATTTAACTTCATTATTATAGGTAGTCACTTCGATTTCTCCTCTCTTTTGTAGAGCTACTGCCTGAGAAAGTGCTTCTTGTAAATGGTCTGAGCAGTTGTTGAAGGTTTTCAGCAGAGGAAACCTCTTTAGATGAAAAAAAAAAAAAAAAAAAAGAAGAGAATAAAAAGCGCAACGGAAATCTAAACTCAGATCTCAGGCTGTGCAAATCGGCCCAAAAGAAAATGGGGGAAATCTCCTTAGGAGGAACATTTTTAGTTCACTAAAAAATAAACTTTGCTCATAAATGATGAAAGTTATTATCATCAGAGGATGTCCTGTACCAAACAAACCTCCATTAGGCTGGGAAGGATAAAACAGGCTAGACAGCCCTTTAAAAAAAAAAATCATCATGTCTTTGATTCCCAAGATATCAACCATGTCTGTTTCTGTAGTGCTGTCAAGTAAATCTGAGTTATGGATGCTCTAAAAGAAGCCAGCAAGGAGAAAATTCAGCAAGTGAAAATTAAGAGTGTTATCCATACTTCACAAAAATACACTTTCTTTTCAGGCTCTTAAGCTCCTGCCCTGCACCATGGCATGACAGTTTCTTAGAAGAGCAGGACCAGTGAATGTGGTAAACCTGTGATCATCAGAGCATGCAACTGCATGACAGATTCTTTTTACTGAGCTTTTTGCTCCTTCTGGAGCGCAGTGTCCATCATTTTCACCACAAGAGCCTTAATGTCTGGAATGCAACCTCCTAAAACTGCCAGTGCCTCAAGGTGGGTGTCGCACAGTCTGAACTCCTCTGCTGAAACCATTTTCTAGCATGTTTATGTATCATGTCTAACCTGATCAAACAGACAGAGGACAGTTGCTTGATTTACTACAGTATCCACATACTGCTCTTTAGTAGGTGACCTGGGAAGTTCTGTAAAAAGCAAATACCTCTGTCTGAGCTAGAAGGACTGGCTGGCTAGGGAGCTCAGCCACAGCAGGAGGAAAGCAAGCCTACTGAGAGAGCTTCCTCCCTCCATACATGCGAAAGGCAAGGCATCGACCGAAACCAACTGCCTGGTCAGGAGAAGCACAGTTGGCAATGTTGTCTTTGCATTTTTGCCAGCGCGAAGGGAACACAAACTGGTATTTCCAAATCTAGCCATAGGAAAATGGAGCATGTTTCTCTGAGAGTCAGTCTGCACTCACTAGCTGCACAATGAAGAAACCTGTAAAAAAAAAAAAAAAAAAAAGGGAAATGTGGGGGGGAGAGGAGCATAAAGCAAGCACTGGTGCCATAAAGGTTGTGAATGTGTGCTCTCCCTGGGTGGCACACCTCAGAATGAAACCGGGAGGATGGAGTTTTAGGCAACTACCAATCAACGATTTTTAATTTTTTTTTTTTTTTGGTAACTTAATTTCCAGTTTGTGAGAAGTTTGATACCATGTACTCTGCTGGAATAAACAGCATTTATTATTTTCCTTAATCTGCCTTATTGTTTTACTTTATCTGACTTTTGATGCATGGTAAAAATACTCTTACAAACCCAGGGTGCCCTGGTCCTGCAGATTTGTCCATGGAGAGAACTTGTGAAATCCTGAAGTGTTCAACTCCCAATAGGATTTCTGAGGTCCTTCAAAGACTGAGATGCAGGATTTCCATAAAGCTGTACGAATTGCTCGGGGGGTACAAACCAGGTGCCATCGCAGCAGACAGAAATCCCCTTTGCCCAGTGCCTCTTCAGCAAGCAGAAAAAAATCTACATAATGACTGAGAACACTTCAGTGTACAACAACGCCCTTGGACAGAGAATGCTCTTTGGCTCCATTAACTTCTCTGTACTCATCAATGGCCAGGTCTGATTTCACTTTTGTCTTTCATATCTTGAGAAGCAGCAAATGTGGCAGCAATTTGTCACAGTCAAAGAGATACAGAGCTAAAACACAACAGTGAGACCGGAGCTCTGCAGTGCCCTGAAGACCACAATAGCCTTGGAAACTTTTTCTTCAAACTGAGCCCAACCCTGAGCAGCAGAGAAATGTGTAAAATTGTCCCCATTTCACATGATCACGTGAAAAAGAAAGAGAAGTGAATATGCCAATTTTACAAGCCTGAGAATGAATGCAAGCAAGTAGTTGTTCCACCATCTGGGGGAGATGATAGAGGTGAAGGAAGAGGGAATATGAGGGGGATGGTAAAAGTTGACCGAGACCTTCTATTTTTCTGGAGGGATGCTTCACATTCCAGCAGCAAAAATGGAGGAAGCAAACATGAGAATTAGATCAGAGAGGGGAAGTAGGAAGATGGATGAAGTGCAAGACTGGAGGAGCAAACGAGTCAATTACAAAAAAGAGGAAGGAACTGTGTGCAGAAATCAACGAGGAGATGGAGCTCAGGGGAGGAAATAGCAGCCAAAATGCTCTCAAATCAGAGATGCTGCTGGGGTGAGAGAGACAGAAAAGAATTGGAATATTTCAGGTAATGATAAAATTGTAAGCCCCTGTCCTCTGTATTTATTTGCAGAGGGCATCTCTGTGACCAGCTCTATCCAGACATCTGAGCGTGGCCCTGCTACAGACAAAGACAGAAGAAATCAGCTGTGTCAAAGCTGCAAACTCTTGGGTGTGCATTATAGAAATCAGAAGCAACACATGAAACTCACAGCTAGAGAGCAAGAGGAGTAAACTATGGGTCATGCCTGAAAACCAGACAAGTAGGTGAAGTAGAAATAAAGTGAAATGCCCAGAAGGAAGCAGGAAATTAGGAGGCTCAGAAGAGAGCACTACTGAATGAGGGGAGAAGGCCAGAAGTACCTCAGTGACCTGTACTCATGGAGGGAGGAGGAGAAGGGCTGATGCCAACAGAATTTAAACCAAATAATCTGCTTCCCTTGCCCAGAAGAAACTCTCAAATAAATCAGAAAAAGCAGTGTTCTTTCTGCATAAATTCCAGAGCCCTTACAGCAACTCATCCTCACCTCAGCATTGCTTAAGGGCTGACATGTTTGCAGAAGTGAGGGGTGAGGTGCAGAGTCCCTAACCCAAGCACTGAAGATTATTGCTCAGAAAAAAACTTCAGGGAAAGTGCATATATTCACAGCACAGACATCTTTGTCCTTTCTACCATGGGCAACTGGGTGTTGCCTTGTATCTTCTCCCTCCACAGCTTCCCTTCTGTTAGTCCTTTAGTAACAGCAACAATGGAGAAAGTTAAAAATAAAAGCTATATAAGCAATGTAATAGGCATGCAATTGCATGTCTATTTTCTTTGAAAAAATGATGCTTTATTTCCTGCTCAATGGAAAATAGAGTTTGATGTTACAACTATTAGGTTTTGACTGAATGCAGAAATTTGACGGAAACAATGACATTTCCCCCGTATTTACTATTACCATATGTCACTGATTATATATTTAAGTTGCAAAAATGAGTTAAATTTCATGGCTTCCTCAAGCTAGATTCTCTTGGAATGGACTGTCTTTTGTTATTAACCAAAATGCTTGGAAAACAGTTTAAATCAAAACAGCAGACTTTTGGTATCATTTCAGGAGAAAACTGGTTATCACAAACCAAATGCTTAACACATCATCATCCAGAAGGCTGGGTAAAGCCTTGTAAAGCTGCAGCAACCATGGCCAGGACAGAGAAAGGGGGTTAACCGAACACCACAGACTTAGAGATGGAAAAAAGGAGAGAAAAAAAGAGGACACTGAAGCTCTCTTGCCTGGGGTCTTATTCCTTCTGCTTCTGAAGTTATCATATATCCCACATCACCGTGCTTATTTCACTCGCTCAAAGAAAGTATCTTCTCTAAGCTGGCTACAGAGCATTAGTGACAATCAGATTGCACATATGTTCCAGGAGAAGCCAGCCTTGTCCTTGCTAGATTTCCTCCAGCTTTCTGGGGAGTAAAAAAAAAATCTGTCTTTTTTTTAGTCCTTCTGTTTCCCATCATGATTTGGATTGCTAACATTTCTATCCCCACTAGGAGTCCCTGGAGGCTCCTGGCCCTTTTCTAGAGGACCAGCAGACAGCAGAGCCCCTGAGCTCCCATCAACCAGGAAGGAAGTGAATTGCAACCTGCAGCCTCCCAGACTCTGATTTCAGACCTTAAAGTCAAGGTGATATAAAGACACTTTAGGAGACTCCCCATGTCCATGCTTCCCACTTTCTCCAGGTCCTGGCTGGACCTGTACAGCTGGGAGAGGACAACGGTGACTAGAGAAGTCACCACTGGCAGGTTTGTGGATATTGCAGGCTGTGACACAAGCTGCAGAGAGACCTCAGTGGTGGCAGACATAGTGTAAAGCAGAACCTGGTGAGTGGGAATCAGGTTGTCATTCCTAATTGAAGAGTTAGGGAAGAACAGGTAAGAGAAGTAGGGTTCAGCATAAGAGAAGAAGGACAGCTATGCTGTGCTTGCTGAAGGACTCACCAGGCAGGATACAGCCAGGACAGGCTTCAGTGAGAACATTGCAAATTCATGTCATACTTTGCCAAAGACTCAATCAATTGAGCATGTGCTAAAGCTTAGTTTGTTTTCTCTTATTTGGAGCTTTGGAAGATATTTCCTATCTTGACTCATTGAACACACTCCAACCACACACCTGCAACTTCTGGAGTGCATCCTCTCAGCAAGAGGCTGGCTAGCACGTCATCACTTATGCAGGGCAAATCCTACTGAAAGCACATCAGACCACAGCTTTCACACCAGTTTACTTTTACATGTAGCACATGTAAGCTAACATCTGGAAAGAACACAACTATGTCCTGATCGAGATGGAGCTCATAGTAACAGATGGTGTTTGATACTGCAGGACCAGAGAGGCACTACCTTAAACTGAGCATTATTTCTCTTCTGAATTTTTACACCCTCTGGCCACATCTTTTTCTGAGTGGAGCCACTGTCACTATGGCTTCACAGTCCCCTCAAGACCAAATGCAAGCTCAACCAGCAGGTCAGTGCCTAGTCCTAACATCCAGGTGATTTTGCTCCCATTGAGGCACGTCAGAGCATGAAGCAGGGTGCTGATGCAACCATTATATTGTACATCAGTACAACATGAGGTTAGCAGTGCCCTGAACCAGCCAGTGCCCCCAGTGCAAACTTTCTCTCCAGGCACACAGTAGCTCTGCCTGCAGGCACGAAAGCAGCACCGGTAGTTAGCAACCTAACAAGCAACATCTGCTGCCTATTTGAGGGCAAAGGATGGAAAAGCCAGCAAAGAGTAGCCTACAGTGCCAGCTCTTCAAGACTGAGCTTTTCATACTAAAGGAAAAGCATTCAGAAGAGAAAATCCAGCATTCAAACGAACGTTGCTGTGACTCTGGAAGATACAAGATGTGACCAACCGCCTCTGCAGCTTTACACAGTTACTGTCCGCGGCTTTTTTTGCCACAGCTTTATTTTGCCAGTAAAAGTGCGGAGAGAGATTGCCACCTTGTGGTTCTTCCTCCTGCAGTGCCATGTTTTTTTCCCCACTTGTTCCAGGCTAGACCAGTGGTTTACAAACCGCTGTCCAAGGATCTCTAGTGACAAGGGTACTGGACAATAATACTTTCCAAATAATTAACTAAAAAAAGCGCGCCTGTAATTCACAGTCTTCAGTTCCTATACTGAGAAACTTATCACTAAAAAACCTTCCAGGAACCTAACTTCAAGTTGATAAATATGAGTGACTACTGGCATGGGTACACAGCTCCCGAACAGCAATACAAAACGCTATGGCAGTGATGTACAAAACCAGACCGTCTTTACAATACTCTCAGCACCAAGAAATCTGCGAGAAATTCAGGGCTGATGACAGCCTGCCATTGCTAGAATATGCAATGATCTCAGGCAGTAGCTCCAACAAGGTCCTAATAAGGAAGGAGCAGCCATGTGCTCATCCCCACCACCTTGCAGATAGGAAGGCAGAAGCAGGCTGTGCTGGTCCCCAGTCACTCCGGGTACTGCTTAGGGCAGCCTGTGAGATCTGTCCCTCAGGCAGTATAACCTGGGGCAAGGTCTGCACAAGTAGGTTATCAGTGGGCTCCACCATCAATCATGCCCAGGTAGAGCACCAGGCAATATTTCCCCAGCGGTACTGAAGGGGAGTTAGAAAGCAGAAGATCAGCAAGAGCTTGTGAGGCAGCACACAGCACCTGTGAACACCCAGTGAATTTATCACATTTGGAAAAAAATTAGCTGCCTCCCCCAGAGAGAGAGAGAGAGAGAGAGAGAGAAGAGTCTCCTAACACAGAAAGGAGCACAGATCCCCCTGGTAGCTTTTCATGCCTGTCTGCCTGCTGACATACTGACACAGAAAGTGACCTATTTTCATGGGAGGAATAATGAGTGAATAATCAGAATTTTTCGGGCACTTCTTTGCCTCCACGACATTTTCTAGCTTCCTGCTTTGCCACTACTGAGCCTGTTGCAGTTGTAAGCAACTGTTTTCCAGTTCCCCAGCCTCGTTTCAAGCTTGTCGTGAATGTTGGTCCGGGGAAGACACAAAAGTTTCAACAGTCCCTCAGTGCATTATTGAGCACATGCTTCTGAAGCTGATAAACCCTAGCAACATTCCCCATCAGGTCTAGACATGAGAATAAATGTAGTTACAGTGTAGTACTTTTGTTTCTTAGAAAGACTGCAAATCTAATGACTACCCACCCCCCGTAAAAAAAACCCAACCAAACAAACAAACAAAAAAACCCCCAAACAAACAAAAAGATTAAACCACTCCCAACGGAAGAAGGGAAATTAATTTTAACTGAAAAGCTGAAGAGTAGGGCCTCAGCAGGTAACAGAGGGAGGCTTACTGCAAATTCCAGCAGCAGAGACTGCTGGCAGAAGCCCCTGAGCAAACCCCGGCCGCACAGTGCAGGGGAGGCGCAGGCCCCACACCGCACCCCGCAGGCAGTGTACCCAGGATGACACCGGGAGCCAGAGCGGCCGCGGGTGGCTGGGGCAGAGCTGGCTGCTCGGGCCCACATCCCACTTTGGCTGCCAGGGCCGGGCGCTGACCGGTATTACCGGGAACGGGCTCCGGGGTAGATCCGCCAGCGTCTCGCCAGATGCGGAGAGAGCGCGCGGTTCCGCCCGCCGGGGGGACGCTCCCGCACGGGCCGTGCGGGGCGGGTGGGCGAACTCCTCGGTCCCGTGCGTAGCGTCCCGGTTGGCGGCCCCGCTCCGCCGGCCCCTCCCGCCGGGGCGCCGCAGGCCGGTCCCGGTCGCACGTGGCGCAGCGGCCGCCCGCCCCCCGGCCCACGTGTGCCGCCGCGCCGTGCCGTGCCGTGCCGGCTCCCCGCTGCAGTCCCGGGGCGGCGGGCGGGCGCTGCGGTGTCGGCACAGCGGCATGGCGGCGGCGGGCCCGGGGCGCGGCGGCGGCGGCGGCGGCTGGGGCCGGAGCCGGAGCGCCGTGCTGCTGCTCTTCTTCTCGCTGTCGCCGCGGCCACCGGCCGGGGCCGCCTGGCTGCTGGGGCTGCGGCCCGAGGACACGACGCCGGGCCGGGTGTCTCTGGAGGGCGGCGCGGTGCAGGCGGCGGAGGGCAGCCGCTTCCTCCTGCGCCTCTACTTCCAGCCGCCGCCCGAGGGCAACGGCAGCCGCGGGCCGGCAGGGGAGCGAGAGCCGCGGCTGGTCTTCATCGAAGAGGCGGCGGCAGGGAGCACGGCGACGCGGGGCCCGGCGGAGCGGTGCCGGGAGCGCAGCGCCTGGGCCTCGGACGTGGAGGTGGTGGGGCCGCTGCGCTCGGGCGGCGCGGCGGGCTCGGCGCTGGCCGAGGTGCGGGTGCGGGAGCCGCGCAAGGGCGAGGCGGCGGCGGCGCCGGGCGGGCGGCTCTTCTCGCTGTGCGCCTGGGACGGGCGGGCCTGGGCGCACCACGGTGCGGCGGGCGGCTTCTTGCTGCGGGTGCGGCCGGCCGCCCCGCCGCTGGGCACTTGGCTGCTGCCCCTGCCCGAGGCGGGCTGGCTGCGGGCGCTGGGCGCCCTACTGCTGCTGGGGCTGTCGGCGCTGTTCAGCGGGCTGCGCCTCTCGCTGCTCTCGCTGGACCCGCTGGAGCTCCGCGTCCTGCGCAACAGCGGCTCGGCCGCCGAGCGGGAGCAGGCGCGGCGGGTGCAGGCGGTGCGCGGCGGCGGCGGCACCTACCTGCTCTGCACGCTGCTGCTGGGGCAGGCGGGGGCCAACGCGGCGCTGGCCGGCTGGCTCTGCGCCTCGCTGCCCGGCGGCGGGCCGGCGGCGGCCGGCGGCGGGCCACGGGGAGCGCCCTGGCTGCCGGTGCTGCTATGCACCGCCGCCGTCTTCCTGGGCGGCGAGGTGCTGCCCTACTCGGTGTGCTCGCGGCACGGGCTGGCCATCGCCTCCCGCACGCTCTGCCTCACCCGGCTGCTGATGCTGGCCGCCTTCCCCGTCTGCTACCCGCTCAGCCGGTTGCTGGACTGGGCGCTGCGGCAGGAGCTCAGTGTCTTCTCTACGCGGGAGCGGCTGCTGGAGACGCTGCGCGCCGCTGGCCCCACGGCGACCTGGTGCGGGAGGAGTTGGCCATGGTGCAGGGCGCGCTGGAGCTACGCACCAAGGTGGTGGAGGATGTGCTGACACCGCTGGCCGACTGCTTCATGCTCCGGGCCGATGCCGTACTGGACTTCGCCACCGTCTCTGAGATCCTCCGCTCTGGCTACACCCGCATCCCGGTCTATGAGGGTGACCGGCGCGACAACATTGTCGACCTACTCTTTGTCAAAGACCTGGCCTTTGTCGACCCTGATGACTGTACTCCCCTGCAGACTGTCACCCGCTTCTACCGTCGCCCGCTCCACTGCGTCTTCAACGACACGCGCCTCGACACGCTGCTTGAGGAGTTCAAGAAGGGTGAGGCCGCCGGGCCGCGCCACCCCCGCGGGCTTCCCCTGCACCCCTCTGCACCCCCAATGATTTCCAGGTCAGCAGCCCCGCATGGCCTCCCGGCAGGATGTGGCAGGTACCAGGGATGCTGGGGGGAATTGGTCCCTGCATGTGCTGGTGTGTCGATGACCCTGGTGTCACCTGGTGGAACACCCCCGGGTGAATTGAGGGCCAGCAGTGCCCTTGATGTACCTGTGATGTTATGAAGACTGTAAGAGCCTTTGGCCTCACAGGTTGCTGGCTTGGCAGGTGAGGCTGTCCCCCAGGGGCTGATGTGTCTGCAGTGGCCTGGCAGCATGGGCATGGTACCTGCCTTGCAGTGTTGCCCAGACAGCATTTGCTGCTCTGTTCTGTGCAAAGGAGTTTATGACAGGAAATCGCATCTCATTACTCAGCTTTCACATTTTCAGCTTAGCAGTCAGAAGGAGGTCTGTAAAGTGTTTCTATGCAAGTGGTTTAAAGGAAGAAGAAAAGATTAAGCCCTTAGAAAGAGCGGTACTTTTTTTGCAGCTGTGACAGCATTCATAATGCAGCAGCTGCCAGCAGCCCCAGAGATGCTGAGAGCTGTATTTCATTAACCATACCTTGAGAATACGCACAGCATGTGTTTTTCCCTCCCACTGGGAATTGTGTTTTGCCGCGTGTTACTCACTACTTCATACTGTGGTGAGTGAGTCTAAGAAATGGCTGCAGCAGTGACACACTGCATTATGTAATGCGGGAGGGCAGCGCTTGGCTCCTGGGCTGCCTGGCGCAGCTCTGCCGCAGGCAGAGCTGATCATGTGGGAAAGGCCAACCTGGTCCACTCTAGTAACAGAGAAAGCCTCTCTGTGAGTCATCTCCATGCTCGTTTTTAGAGGTGGGAGGAGGAGAAGATAGGACATTTCTCAGTGCACCAGGAATGTGCTCATCAGATCCATGCAGGTCAGCATCTTCTCCAGAGATGTTCAGCTGTGTCCCCACTACCACTCAGGATCTCAGGCAGAGGAGTTCTGTGTGGCACCACCTGCCCTCTCTGCCCCTCAGCAGGACTAGAGACTCCCAATGGTGAAAATCAGAAAATTCCCGGGTTTTATACAAGACCGTTAGCAAAAGCATTGAGGTTGTTCTCTGGGTTCAACCTTGGTGAGCTGCAGTAGTCCATGCCTGCATCCTTCCCCCCATGCCAGTTGTCTCCCGTCTTCCTAATTCCTTGTGTGCTTTGCATCTCCTTCCTAGCTGTGTTTTCCTGCAACAGCACTGAAGTTCACCTGAAGTCTCTTCTACCTCTCTCTTGCCTAGAGATGTCAGATGATTTTGGCATTCTCTCCCTTGGTCAGGCTCCCCTGCAATTTATCTGATTTACTTTGATACACTTCCCCTTCCAAATTTGTTCTACAGCCTGGTACCCTATGGATGAATAGAACATATAAAAATGGACTTGTGGTTGCTTAGTTCCCTGCCCTTTTCTTGCTGTCCTCTCTGCCCTCCTTAAACAGAGCTGTTCTGTGTGTGCTGCTCCCTGAGCTCACGGGTATGGTAACAAGCCTTGCTGCCTGCCCTGCACTTTCATATGCTGGTCTTCATCTGAGATGAAAATTATCCATCCTTCTTTTAACTTTGCTCCATTAAACTCTTGGCATATCACTTCAGGTTCTTCCTCCTTTATATCTGTCTGCCACTGTGGCCTTCTGGGGTGTTTTGCTACAGTCCCTGTTTAGAGCTCTCCCTAAACCCTTTTTCTGTTCCCACCTCACTTCTCCTTGTCTTTTCTGAACTACAAGGCTGAAAAGCCTTGCTTTTGGTCTTAGTATCTAACTCAGCATGGTGTTTAGCAACTCCAGCTCTTCCCCCAAATGTTCTTCTTCCCAAGGGTTGATGTTTTCTTCTGATTCATCTTTCCCCTATTTGTAGGCACGTGGTCACCCCTGAGTTTGCAAATAGTCACCCCTCAGCCCAGCCCTGAGCCCTCCTAAACTCTCTTTTCCCAGTTCCAAATACAGGTTCCTGTGCTGGCTCCCACACTGCGACAGATGTTAGCTCCCAGCTGCCTTCAGCCCCATCCACTGTTGCGTCAGCCCTGTTCACTTGACTATTTAATTTCTAAAATAAAGATTTCCCGTTTGTAATTAAGAATCTTTATCACTGTCTCCTTTTCTGTGTCCATTTGAATTACGGTGAAGTATCTTGTTTGATCCAATCGAGGTTTCTTTCCATGGCCAGGTCTTCTGAGACACCTCCACTAATTAGAAAGTAGGCTGATTGCTTGCTGGCTCAGCGAGTGTTTAATGAAGGCATTCATCACTTCACACCTCCAAGGTGCCTGCAGGACAGCAAATGCTCCCACTGATAAGGCCCAGTCTCTTTTTAGGAAATTAAAGTCTCTGGTAAGGATGGCCATTCATAACCACCTCCAGGTCCTTATGTCCCTCACAAGCCTTTAGAAAAGCCAGCTTTTCTTTCCTTTTCCCATGATTAACTCAAACAGTTTTTGTACTGTACCCTTTCTTTTTGTTATTGTAATATTTTTACAAAATACCTACAACATTTTATATCCTTCTTTCCCAGATAACAATGTATGCTTCTGATCTGTTTCACTAATGATTAATGTTCTGCCACATACGCTATACCCATAATGTCATTTTTTTGCATAATGTATAAGTAACACAATTTCACTGCCAGAGCTCCTTGCCACAGTACACAAACATTTGTTCTTTCTTACTGAAAATGTCAAGGGATTATTAAATACAGCACTTTGGGACTCTTGCTCACACCTCCGACAGCACTTTCATTTTCTGTTTCCTCCTACTCACTGCTATCATACTATTGTCCTTGTTTACCTGAGGCATTTCTTTTCTCTTGCTGTTCTGTCCCAGCTATGAAGATAATCAGCTTTTTTTCCTCTTTGGTCTTTTATAGTAGGGTGTGAGGGGAAGCTTTCCTTCATTTGCTTCTAGGTATGCTCACACTAACCTCGTTTGAGTGCAGTTCCATTAAAATGCATTGGTGTTTACCTTGATTTTAATTCACAGATGTGTCACAAACTGCCTCTCCCCCAGCAGGACCTTGTGTAGAAGGGATTACCTTCCACAGACCTGTGGCATCAGCTTTCCATTCAATTGAACATTTAAATTGTATGAAATAGTAGCACACACCCAGTAGCACCAAGGGAGCCACTGGCCCAGTGTGGTTACAATGCCCAAGAGCAGCTGTGAGCCTCTGGTTAACAAAACCTGGCCCCTGCTCCATCACAGTAGAACTGGTCAAACTCTTCACCTCTGCCTTTTCACAACCCTGCTGCCACAGCCATTGTTTGATTTGTCTTTCAGCAGTAAGTCCTGCAGAGAGGTGGTTAAATTGGGGGTCCCGACTGGAACTGGGAAAAACCCAGTTAAGACTCCAAACAGCAGCAGAGGGGCCTGCAAGAGAACAGTTTAGACTTCAACCCACAGCCCGAATGAGGAGGGCAGCTGCAAAAACCGTTTAGAGAAACAACATTAGAGCAGCTGAGACAGGTTCAGCTGAAGGAAGCAAATACTTGTGCTGCAATATGGTTTTGAGTTCACCTTCTCAGCAAAAAGAACTCAGAAATAATGAGGGCTGGACACCCAATTTGCCATCTTTTCAGGGAAACTAGATGGGGTCTTTTATAGAAGGTATACTTTGTTGTGCAGCAACATGGCAAAATGTGTCCTCCCTTCACTAGAAATGAGAAAATACATACCAGTACAGTAATTTTGCCACCTGTAGTCTGGTGAAAGAAGATGGAAATACTGAAGGAGTGAAAAAATTGGGAGACAATTTCTTGGCAATTTGTATTGGTACACCTTGGAGTACCTGGCTTTATTCTGGGCTCCCAGGAGAAAATACCTAATACACCAAAAAAATAACTGCACCATATTTAGCAAGCTAAAGCAATGTAGGGAGGCAGATGAGCTTCCTGCAGGATAAACTTCACCTAGGGAGTGTGGAGCTATGAGGAAAGGTTTGTGCATTTATTCAGTGTGAAATGTTGTGGGTGATACAATCTGTTTCTGCTCCTTTCTTGAAGATTACCAAGCAATGCATGTTGCAGCTCCAGTCCAGTGATATAACTCCTCATGGGAACCTCTTCTGTGAGGTCCACCTCCTTGTTTTGTAGCGCCACTGGGAAGTCAGTCTTGTCCCTTTCTCAAGTTGTTTATGGGCTTTGTTGACTGATTTCCTGGAGGAGCCTCTACACAGCAGTGGCACCTTTCAGCAAGTAACTTTCCTCTGTCAGAGGAACAGTAGAAATTTGTTCTTAATGTTCATTTTCCTGCAGCAGGGCAGAGGCTGAGCTGCAACTCAAATTAGACTTCTGTGGCTTGGCATCTTTTAAGAGTTACTAAAAATAAATTCTCCAAACCTCAAACTTTCAGGCTTAGCAGGGAAAACAGCCTGTCCTGCAGAGGACAGCTCTGCCCTAGGGTCTGTCTTTACATTTCAAAATGCTCCACCGTCTCTATTAGACTTCTGCAAATTGGAGAAGGTGCTTACATTTGCCAGGAATTGAGGTTAATACCATTTCAGATGCTTTTTGTACCATCTTTCTGAGCCCGCAGGCATTGCAAGCACACAGTGTTGCTTCAAATTTAACTCAGCCTTCAAGAGATTTCTGCAAGCGTTATAGTCACTCTGCTGGGCATCTTGATGAGCTGAAGCAATGACCTCCCAAGGCAGTTGTATGGGTTAAGGAGCCAGTTTTGCCCAGGAAGTACTACCTACACTTCCCCTGGAATGTGGTTGCCAGGCTGAGAGCAAGTGAGTTGCTGATAGACAAAAAAATGGTCTCAGTGTCTCATGCTGCAATTCTGCCTGAAACATACTGTGCTTTTCCTGCTAAACTGTGCTAATGTTACTGTGTAAACCCTGGGCTACTCTATCCCACCCCAAAAGTCCCAGGATCAGGCCTGCTCTGGGCAGGCATTCAGCAAAGCAAGAGGGGAGCCAAGTCCTCGGGGGAGAGGGCACCCTGCTGCACATTTCCCTCTTTGCAGCTGTCAAAGGCACCTTCATACTGAGCTGATGGGTACCCAGGAGGTCAGAACCCTGTTGCACAGCAGATGGAAGATGAGGTTCCATGTCCCCTCTAATCATCTCCTTACTCTCCTGATCTGCTTCGTCAATGGAAATAGATCAGCTATTTCAGATATTCCATCTTTTTACAGTCTTCCTTAGGATTAGGAAAAGCACAAAAGGAGAGTATGAGAAAGGCTACAGACAGATGTAAGCAGGTGAAGTTTCTGTCTCTGAGAAAGGTCTGGGTTAGGTTAGGATTTACAGTTTTTCCTTCACGTAGCTCTTATTCCTGTAGAGCTGGGTGACCCTGCAGCCCTCTTGGTTATTTCCCCCCTGCTTAGGTGTAGATGTGCATCTCCTCTAGATACAATGTGTGGTTTCACCTTGGCTGCAGAGTCGTGGTAACACAAGAGCACACTCACACACATTTTCAGTTCAAGTTGTTCAAATCAGGGTCCCTACTTTCTCCCGATGCAGGCCAGCAAGAGGGCACAGAGATGCTGCCAGCCCCTGTGGAGAGCTCTGAAGAAAAGCACACAGAAAATAGATTTCAGTTACATCATGGTTGTTTCACAAATCAACCTTATTTAAAAATTGCTTTTTTTTTTTTTTGCCTTCCATTTTGTAGCTGTAAATGGTTCACGGTTTGTGCCTGTACCTTTGATCTCCTAATAACAGCTTCAGATCTTACCATAAAATTCATGAAAATGAATTTCATGCTCAGGATGTTCATCCCGTGGAACGAGAGACAAGGCTAAAGCATCTTTAACATTCCTGTGGCAGGGTACCTACATAAAAAAAATGATGAAGAATTAGTCTGGGCTAAATTTGAACCCAACAGCACTTTCTTTCCCAGAAGCCAAGGCATTTCCCTGTGTTCAGACCCTGTTCTCTCATTGGGGAAGGTGATTTGAGGTGGATCTATGAGCCCAAGCTCATTTAGGTGCCTATGAAAAACAAGGGTCCTAAAAATGGGCATAAAAGCTTTGGATATCTGTTCAGATGCTTGCTCCATCTGGAAGCTCTCAGCTGTTTATATTAGCTCTGTAATTTAGCATTTTGAGGCATTAACTTTCCACTGAAGCTGTTGTTTGAAAAGAGCAGATTTCATGTAGCTCATAAAGAATTTAGTGCAGTTGTATCCCATGCTGAGGAGACACTTAATCACCTATAGACTTCCTGTGCGAGAGCAGTCCTGCGGAGGCCTGTGGAGCTGCTCGCACAAGGAAAGTTAATTGCCCATTTGTTCTTGCATTTGCCAAACCAAGGCTTTGATTCTCAAGTGTTTCACTGTGCTTTCCTGCATCAGCGATAGCCCTGTAAAGTTCATATGTGACAGCTTGCTAGTGGGGAAGCAGCTCACCCTTATAATTCATCTCATTTGAGCTAGCAAGCAGTGGTTACAATAGGACGGGTTTTGCAATCAGTTTTACAGATCTTAAAGCTGTTTTAGATCAAGTTTGGGGGTTTGTTTAAATGATGCATCTCCCTCTGTTGTGCTCCCACTGAGGTTGACCTGCCGGATAGTGGCTGCAGAGGCAAATGTGACCCCTATGGCATCCCCAGATCTGTCCCTGTGCCACCCTCCCTTAGACATTGCTTCCATCTCATTGCCCAGGTTCTGCCCTTGTACATGCTCTAAAGGCCACTGCTTTTCCTCCTGTTCAAGTGTAGCAGCTCCCAGGGCTGGGCAGAGGGATATAGCTGAGCTTGGCAGCATTGCCCAGGAGTGAACAAGCCATGACCCTACAGCCAGGGCACCCACAAACCCTCCACCAAAATTCATGGGGTCGCTTAAAAAAGCTGATGGGAAGAGCTACAGAACCCAGTCAGGTCAGGGGGGTGGGGCACAACTTTGCAAATGGTCTCATGTCCCTCCGGTGGAAAATCGGAGCAAGTCAGCCCTTTCCCAGAGGGGACCAGCTGAGAGCAGCAGTCGCTTGAAAGGACCAGGACTGGCTGGCATTCAGGGCTTTTTGTGACATGGATACCAGCTGGCCAGGCATGGGCTGGGATCAGCTCTCTCAGTATGGGCAGGAGCAACCACACAGAACTGCAACAATTTTCCATTGTTGGGTACCTGCTCCATTTCTGATGTGGGTGTTAGCCTGGAATCATGAACCTGGGGGTTTGGAGTGTGAATACAAGTGTTTATTTTCTGTGAAAATAAAGAACTCTTGAGTGCTCTAACAGTCCTACTGACTCTGCCCCCAGTGCAGTGAAACCATGGCTCTCCTTCCAGGCTAACAGTGCTGGGTTATTTCTAAATAATCTCATTTGCAGCTACGTGAACATGGAGCTGGAATCACATTTCTAGTGTAAATTGCAGTGTCGATGTAGGTGTTTGGCCAAAAAAAGAATTGCCTACATCACTCTCTGACTGCCTTTAAGTAGCACCTAAGCTTTTGGTAAGGGCTTGGTGGTTTTGGGTTGCATGTAAATGTCATTAACAGCAAGCTCTCGGCCAAAAGAAATAACTTTTTCCCTCTCCTCGTTCACCCAAGGACTTGTAGGAGACCAGATGGCCCCAGTGTTTGGGAGCAGAGTTTGGCAAAGGAGACCTTTTCAAAAGCTGGACTTTGCTAAGATGAAACGTAGCTGTTGCTGCTGTCTTGCAGCCAGCTCCTCTTTTTTCTTTTTAAGTGCTGTGTTGCTTTATTACCCACTGAACAGATAAGATGTGCAAACCTATGTACGAAAGGAGTGAAATAGCCCAGTCCAAAGGACGTGCTGAATTTTCAGTGCCCCAAAGCTATTGATTTGGTTTTTTAAAGTGTATCTCAGTGCTACTTGCTGCAATGTTATGTTCTCATTTCTAAATCTGTAGCCGTGGGAGGCAGTGAGCTGCTCTCTGAAATCTTGCAATAAAAGCTTGGTATGAGGAGGAGGGAATTTATACTGTGGAAAATGCCCAAGATTTGCTGTGAGAAATGTATAGTGCTGATCTTCAGCTGAGAAATGTCGTCTGCTCGTCTCAGATCCAGGGCAGGGTTATTTGAAGGTCACATGATCCCCAGCAAGAGGTGTCTGTGGGACTGCCACGATGCTCGGGCTGTGCTCGTCCCTGCACCTCTGCAGGGACGAGCCGGGAGGCGCTGCGGGTAAGGAAGGAGCTGCACACCAGGCAGGAGCCCATCCTGTCACACCTTTGTGCATGAATACTGTTCACATCCTTTGTCGGGAGCAGCGGGAGAGCTTGCTGGGACGGGTTTAGGGGAGAAGCGGAGGCAGAGGCAGCTGCATAGCAGAGGGAACCTGCCCCCGTTTTGGGTGACCATTGCTGCTCAAGGAGCTCAGCTCTGAGCCCATGGCAAAAATAAGGTGTTTACAGCTTTCCAGAGGTCGTTGCAGGACTTTTGGTTTAGTGCAGGCATTGCAACAGGAGATCGCCGGGATGCAGAGCAAACAGAGGGAGGAGAGGTTTTTGGCTGTGGTGCCAATGAGGGTGTTTTTAAGTAAAACTAGAGGTTCAGAATCTGTGTGCGCTGCTGAGCAGCGTAGGAGCCACATGGGCAGTAAGAAACCCAGTGCTGTTCATTGGCAGGTCCAAGAATACATTGGAGCTAGAAACCCCGAAGTTGTTTGTGGCTTGGAAATTGGGTTCTGGTCAAGATGCTGACCAGGAGTGTAAACCAGAGCAGCCAGTAAAGGAAGGGAGACGCTGAAAAAGTCAAAACAGCTTACAGAGAGCTGGACATGCAAAAACAAATAGAAATGTTTCAAGTATGCCAAAACCAAGAAACTTGAGAATGTGTCAGCAGAGCTGCCAGCTTACAAGGGACAAGTGAGGGAAGCTGAAACTGTGATCCAAGAACACTGGAACTTCCAAGCAGGAGTCACTGTCATTGTAGATGAAGGTCCTGGTCCCACTCTGCTTGTTTAAGGTAACATAGAGAAGATGCTGTCAAGGGCAGGGCTTGGAGAAGAATTTCAGGTGCAAGCTGATGGCTTGAAAAGTGTTCAGTGTCTGCATCCAGATGGTTCACCCAAGAGTTCTGCAGGACCTGGACTGAAAGCTGCAAACAAACATACATGTTTCTGCATAAAAACCAGCTGCTGTTTCAAGAAGATGGAGGTTTTGCCCATATTTTAAGAAAAATCTTAGGATTGGTCTAGACAGTGATGGATAGAAAGATGAGGGGGAGCTGTTCATGGCAATTTAATAGGAGAGATAATTAGCCACAGAATAAGAAAACACCAGGGGGATAAGGGAAATCAGTAGAGCCAAGGACACATGCACATTTCTGTGTTGGAGAACATTGTCGTATTGCTCTGTTAAGAGTTGTCTCATGCCAATGAAGCTGAGGGTAAGGAGGAGCTGGTATAATGTACACTTCATTCCTGCACAGGAGGCTGTCAAAGAGCTGAACAGAGTGACTCACAGCCTGGGTAAAGAAAGAAGGTGGCCCCAAAAAAGAGCCTACATCTACAAATCCCTCTGGACAGCAGCTGCCCTGTTAGGCTGGGCTGTGTGTCCAGCCCTTCTCCTTGGGTTAGCACACTTGGGGTGGCTTTGGATGACAGTGTCTGCCTCACACCAAACCCTGCCCACCACACTGGGGACCCCTCTCAGGATCACCGGGATCGGTGTCTCACTGCCACTCTGCTTTTCCCCTGCAGGAAAGTCCCACCTGGCCATCGTGCAGCGGGTGAACAATGAAGGGGAAGGAGACCCATTCTACGAGGTGATGGGCATTGTCACCCTGGAAGATGTCATTGAGGAGATCATCAAGTCCGAGATCCTGGATGAGACGGATCTGTACAGTTAGTGTCCCAGAGCAGCTACTGCGGTTGCAGGAGCCAGGGTGGGAGCCTGCACAGACAGACAGACATGTGGGTAGGAAACAGGCCAGAGTAAATTGTGGTCCTTCCCCAGAGTAATTTGCTGTCATGATGGGAAAGACAAGAATGGTGGGGAGATGCTGGTCAGGTGTCAGGGAGTCTTGAATGCTCAAGATAGAGAAGTAGAGAAGCAGCTGGTGCCTGGGCAGGGCCTGACCTAGGAACATCTGTGTTGGGCATGAAATGTCTTGGGGTGGTTCCCAAGCTCATTTGCAACTCTGGGTGATGGATGCAGCCAGGACAACCCAGGACTTGTTCCTGAGGAATAAGTGTGTTTCACGATCCTGCTCCCTGCCCAGGGAGCTGCTCCCAAGGTGGATGCACAGCATGGTTTATGTGCCCCACTGCTCCATCTGCTCCTCCACAGCAGCCCTGCCATAGGGTGCAGCAAGACATGCCTGTCCCTACGTGTGCATGTGCCATGGGGCCCTGCAGCTGCAGCAGCTTTGTGGCTGGTGCAGGTGAGTGACCGCTCTGCTCTGCCTGCAGCTGACAATCGGAAGAAGGAGCGGGTTCCCCACCGGGGACGCAAGCCCCAGGATTTCTCCATCTTCAGGCTCTCAGAGAGTGAGATGAAGGTGAAGATCTCTCCGCAGCTCCTCCTGGCTACCCATCGGTTCATGGCAACAGGTACACCTGCCCTTGTGCAATCCCTGCAGCACCAGCCCCCCAGGGCATCCCTAAGCCATTCCTGGCTCAGGCTCCCCTCCACTGAGCAACTTCCACCTACAACCTGGACATCCCACTGCCCTACCAGTGTGGGTCTGCATTCAGCTCCCCTCTGGGCAGCGGGTGCTTAGGCTGCAGGTGTGGGGCCGTGCAGCTCAGAGGATGAGAGGTTCCTGGCAGCCCCGGACCTGCTGAGCATGGCATTTGTGTATTGCCTCCCTTCTAGAAGTGGAGCCTTTCAAGTCCCCCTACCTCTCTGAGAAGATCCTGCTGCGGCTCTTGAAACACCCCAATGTCATCCAGGAGCTCAAGTATGACCGAAAGAACAAGAAGGCAGCGGAGCATTACCTCTACCAGCGCAACCGCCCCGTCGACTACTTTGTCCTCATCCTGCAGGTACCTGGGGCAGCAGCAAGCAGAGGGTGGCAGGGGGTGGCCCTGTTTTCTGCTTGCCACCTTGTTCTGGGCTGCTTCTGTCAGCAAAGATGCCCATCCTCTTGTATGGGATGGCAGAGGACCCTGCAGCCCTGGGTGGGTCAGGAGCTTGGGGTGCCTGTCTGAGAGGGTTTTCCTCCTCCTTCCAGGGGAAAGTGCAGGTGGAGGTCGGCAAGGAAGGACTGCGGTTTGAGAATGGGGCATTCACCTACTATGGTGTCCCTGCCATCATGGCTGTTGTCTCCTCAGGTGAGGCTTCTATGGGCTCCCTCTGGCCCTGCCTTTTCTTCAGCAGCATCCATGGAGGCTACGCCAGCTGGTGCCAGGAGGAGGGGCTGGCCATAGGATGGGGTGGCCCTGCTTCAGGGCATGGGGCAAGCCAGAGCCCTTCCTCTGCTATTCCCACACCTCCAACTGTTGTTTCAGAAAACGATGTGCGAAAAATGGGAAGCCTGGCAGGATCCTCCTTCCTATGTAAGTATTTTGGGACAGGCTGAGGCCCTAAAACCTCTCTGCAGCACCAGCTGGCTGGAGGAGTGATGGCTTTTCTCCCCATGCAAAACTGCTCAGACTCTGTGCTGAGGTCACCCTTTAAAGAGGTAGACAGAGAAACAGCATGCTGAGGGGCTGATGCAGCAAAGGCCCCACAGAGTGACTTGGAGGTCCCTTGGAGGTCCCTTTGATATCCTTTTGAAATTTCCACCATGTTCCAGGTCTCTGCCAGTAGGTCCCAGCACGGCTGGCACTGCAGGGGGCAGTGCCCACAGGTGGGTGTTATGTTCATTCTAGGTCTCAGCATAACACCTCTAGACCCCTTTGCCTTCCTGAGGCTCAGGGCACAACCTGAACACGGGCCCTGCATTGGGCTGCTCGGGAATTGCAGAGATGGGCTGATTTACCTGTGAGCTGTTTGCACGTAGGGGTGGAAATTAGCCAAGTAGATACTCCAGTGCCAATGTATTCCCTGCCTGCAGACCTGATGGGTTAAGAAGCAGATCCCCTGCTTGCAGGAGTTAAGAGGGAGCTCTGATTAGGGGAGACTGGCAGGTACCCCCTTCTTTGCTATAACCCCTGCAGATGTTTAGTCCCTGGTGGCTCAGGAGCAGGTGGAGGTGCTGCCCAATCCCAGTCTGTCACATCCCTCATCCAAACCCCAGATGCTGCAGTCAGATCTGCAGTGCTGATGGTGAGCCGAGACGCTCTACCTGCCTAATCAAAACAGGGACCTACTAAATTCAATCTTCAGAGAGGTGTAAAGAGGAATGTCATCAAGAGAACAGGGAGAGTCTCTTGGGGCAGGTGACTCACCCCGGTGGGTCCCAGTCTTTCTGCAGCTCTAGGGTTCATCTGCTGCTTGCTCTGCCTCTGTGCCAAAGGCTGGCTCATGGACTGATGGATTAACCCCTCAGTGCGCATTCCTGTTCCTCCGTGTGTCCACAGTGCACTCGGTTTGGACAGAGGGAATCAGTGACGTGGCCCATTTCTGCCAGGTGTCGCTGGGTGGCCCAATGTCCTGTATCCTAGGTGACAGTCCTCAGGGCCTCGCCGGGCTCAGGCAGTGAGTGCTGCCCACGGTCCTTGGGCCAGGCAGGGCAGAAGCCACGGTGGGAGCTGTGTCAGAACAGCCATGCATGTCTGCAGTGCCTCCTGCCGGGACACTGCTGCTCAGGGCTCCTTTGCTCCCAGTGCTCACGCATGACGCTGTCATGAGGTGTTTTCTGCCACGCAGCCATTCCTGCCTGCAGTGGGACACGTGCAGTGTCCCAGCCCTGGCCAGCAAGGGAGCAGGCTAGGAGGCAGAGGTGACAGGGCATCTCCCTTGTCAGGCTGGTGTCCTCTTTCCTCCTTGAAGGAAAGCCCAGAAGAAATGAGTGTGAGTAGAGTATCACAGCTGAGAATTCAGACATTAACCTAGAGCATTTAACAGTTTGTTATTAATTAACTGTTGTTATGCAACTGTTTTATCACCAGCTGATCCTTGGCATTGGTGCTGTGCGGTGACAAATGCTGTGGGAGGGTCAGGCAGCGGGAGTGCGGAGTCAATGCTAGTGGTTACCAAATTGTCCTTTGCTCCCTTCTGGACAAGGTCATTCTGGGCAGTGCTTCATGCTGTTGTCTTTTTTATTTGCAGAAGGTTTTGATTCAGGGGAAGACATGGAACAGGAATTCCTGGCGGAGCAGCAGGGAGATTAGAAAAGGGGACTGCAGGGCAAATTTCCTGGGGGTTTTATGTTTGAATCAATTTTAAAATGTTAATCACATAGGCAGCAGATAGTTCCTAGAGTGTTGCAGCTGTGCTGAGGACAGAGTGGCTGGAGGTAGGGCAGGACACCTTGGGCAGGAGGGCTGGCAGCTGGGGGAATCATGGCAATGGCTGGAGGAGGGGGCTGGCAGCCAGCAGGCTTGCATCTCCCAGAACTGTCGAGGTGGGCAATGGCAGTGGTGAAAGCAGAGACTGGGAAGTGTTAAGGAGTACATCACTCACCCTTGTGTGTTGGTCTCTCCGTGCTCCCCCATCCCCTGTGGCATGGCCCAGGAATGCTGTGGAGGGCAGCAATCACCTGGAGGGGGAATGGCCTGCCCTAGAAATTGTCACTGCTGCTGTAACCCATGGCAATAAAACACGGAAAGTGAGTGTCTATGATTTACCTTCTCTGTGGCAATGGGTCAGGCAGCCCCAGATGCAGAGTCCTGGCTTCTTGCAGTTCCTGCAGGGATCAGCCCCCAGTGCATAGCTCTTCTCAGCATCACCCTAAGGCTGTTGAGACCTAGGACCTTGCAAGGAACTGCAGGCAGCCTGACATGAATCCTTTTGCTTTGCATCACCTTGAAGAGCTTCTGCCAGCCCCTGCCTGCAGCTGTGGGGCTGGGGCAGTGGCTTTTGCAGAGCACATTCCTTCTTTGCTATGTGCCTGCACACCCAGAAGCATCCCAGATGCCAAGTGCAGTGATTTAGCTTCCACCCATTTCCCAGGTGGCATTAGCTGACCACCAAGTCCCCTCTTCTGGCAATGGCTGGTAAAGAGCTAGAGCAAACTGCCAGCACTTAACCCATGGGAGAAAAGATGCTTTCTACCCATGCCAGGGCCCTAGGAAGTTGTGTGGCTCTGCAGACAGGCCTGGCAGGAGCAGGTCCTCCCTGCCAGCCTCACCTCCCCTTACCTCATCACAGAGCAACCTGCTGATTTACAGCTTTCAAGTCTGTGTTCCTGCTGGTGGCCCAGGACTGGCGAGCACCTCCCCAGAGCAGAAGCAGGAGGGTGTTGAAGGGGTGAGAAGGGATGCTGGAGACAGCAATGGGAGCTCAGCCCAGGACTGCTGGCACATGATTCTTTTTCTCATTCTTCCTTTTGGTCTGTACCCCACCCTCACCTCCATCCCTCACCTTTCCCCCGGGTCCCCTCCCTCCTTCTCCCTCCCTCTCTCTGCAGTGCCTGTCTCAGTGTCCCGTACTTTCGCCTTCAGCAGAGGGGACTCCCTGGCTGGCTCTCCAGGTAACAGGGTGTGGCTTTGGCCAGGGACCTCTGCATGTGGCAGGCTCTTTCCAGCACCCTGTCCCCATTGCCTCAAGCCCCCTCAACCCTGCATGCTGGGCAGTACCCCACGGCACCCCTGGGCAGCCCCTCACTGGTTGGAGCATTGGTGGCAGACTGGGGACAGCAGTCCTGCCACAGCCTCCCCAGTATGATGCAAATCCCAGGAAGAATGGGATGGGGACAAGGGGGAGCCATGGACAGCTTGGGCTTGCTTTGGTGTGCACTTCCTGTAATTTCCTGCACTTAGCACTTG
This sequence comes from Corvus cornix cornix, assembly GCF_000738735.6. Taxonomy (NCBI): domain Eukaryota; kingdom Metazoa; phylum Chordata; class Aves; order Passeriformes; family Corvidae; genus Corvus; species Corvus cornix. The sequence continues at coordinate 14,285,564 of NC_046336.1, forward strand.
GGGTTTTGACTTGCTGCTTTTGGTGACAGTGACCTGCAGCACTGCATGCGTGGTGCCCTGCCCCCCTTGCTTTCTCGTGATCCGGGTAATAAAAGGGCATTTTAGCAGCAGAGCAAAGTCAGCAGATGTCACCCGTGCAAGGAACAAGCTGCCTTTGTTCCCTAATAAATCACTGACTAGACAAAATCCATCATGCTGTGTGTCAGAGGCCATCAGTCAACGTGAGTGACAGGCCAGCTTGCCATGGCAGCCTCTCCTCCTGATCTGTCATAGTCGGGGTGAACAGGAGCATGCCCTTGAGACACATTGCACAAATACTCACAGGCTGCCGGCTGCAACCAGGAGAGCTGTGCCAAATGCAGTGCAAAGGCCAGCATTAACAGGAGAGCTGTCAGTGACAGGCAGGCAGCAGCCCTAGCCCCTGCTGCTGGCACCACGTCAGAGTCCTGCCTGGTCCCTTCGGTTTGTGTGGGGCTGACATGGCACAGTCTCCACACCAGCGTGCACTGAGGAGGACCAGCTGCAGGTCCCCCTCAGGGCCCCTGCCAGCCCCGTGTCCTGGGGAATGCCGCTGGAGGTGACTGGTCCACCTTGGCCCTACACTGGCACTGGAAACACAAGCAACACCTCAAGCAAGAGTGAGTGTTTGCCTCTCTGCTGTCCCCTCCTGCAGTGAACAGGTCACCGTCGCGCTGCAGTGGCCTCAACCGCTCCGAGTCCCCCAACCGGGAGGACTATGGAGGCAGCAGCACGCAGCTCCACAGCAGCAGCAACAACATCTACACGCCCGACTACTCCGTGCACATCCTCTGTGACGTGCAGTTTGTCAAGGTATGGGCAGGGCTGGCAGGGACTGTCCCACCCTGGCCACCCCTGTCCGGGTGCCCTCTTGCCCTACTGTGCCCCAGGAGCCTGGTGGGTGCCCAGTGGGTGCTGGGGAGTCCTGCACTTACTCCTGCTGTCTGGAGGTTTGGTTGGAGCCACCAAGTCTCCGAGAGGTCCCGGTGGGGCTTGGTGCCCACTGAGCTGGGTGCACGTCTGTGTGCCCAGGTGACCCGGCAGCAGTACCACAACGCGCTGGTGGCCAGCCGCATGGACAGCTCACCCCAGTCCCCTGACATGGAGGCCTTCGACAGGGATTCAACCAAGGCCTCGACTGCTCGGGGAACCCCACAGACACCCAAGGAGGACCCCGCCACCCTCCTGAATGAGAGGAACAGCATCATGTGTGAGTCACGCAGCAGCATTCTTTCCCTGCCACAGGCCAACACTGCATGTCCCCTGGGGGGTCCGTGCTGGGACCCTCCGGCATGATGCACACACCAGCTCTGGGATGCAGTTGCACATGGAGTGGGGTTCGTGGGCATTTGCACACACACACCTGTGGATGCCTGCACTTGCACACAGCTGCCAGCGTGCAGGCACGTAATTCCTCATTGCCATGCGCTCGTGTCTCCCGGGGTCCCTGGCAGTGGGACCTGCTGCCATGGCTGGCATCCTGCCACATCCTGCCCCAGGGCACGGCACCTCCCTGCCCTGCTGTCACGCCTGCCCTGTGTCCCTGCAGGCAGCCGCCCCGAGGGGCTGCGCAGTCCCAGCGAGTCAGTGTTCCTGCGCATGGAGGGCATCCCCTTCATCCAGGAGGAGCTGGCTGACAACGAGGAGAACAGCAAGCGGCAGAGTGAGTCTGGCCGGGGGGCACACACGCCTGACCCCGGGGGTGGCGAGGTCATGGTGCCCTGAGGCGCTGCAGCCACGCTGGGCTTTTGCAGACAGTGAGTGCTGCGGGACCGTCCTGGAAGCAGAGTCCCCGGGTAGAGAGGCCAGGACCAACTCATCACCGAGCAGCTCTGAGGAGGCACTGGGCAAGAGGCTGCTGAGATCCCTCAGTGAGTGACTGACCCGGGGAAGGCACACCCAGGGGAGAGCTCTGCCTCGGCACCCCACTGCCTGTGTCAGCTGCTCCCCAGCTCTGTCGTGGGGACACCCTGTATGGGGCTGGCATGGAACAGGGGGCAACCTATTTCCCTGTCAGTATCTCAGCAGCCGGCAAAACTGCACCTACGGCTAGCTCAGGAAGAGCCAGCCACTAGGTCCTGGCCCAAGCCTATGCACCCCTGACCTGAGTGCCCTTGCTGCTGCAGGTGGGCGCAAGCGGCGGACATCATTGGAAGGTGAGAAGTCACCAGAGGAAAGCTCCAATCTCGCCCCATTAATCACCTGAGCAGCAGCGTGGCCAGAGCACAGTGCTGGAGGCCCATGCAGACTGGAGGTAGGAACCTGCCTCTTGGTGTAACACTCCTTCCCCAGCAAGTGGGAGGTCACTCATTTTATCATTTTAAATAGTGTAAAATCAAGTTGCAGGCAACAAAGCCAAATGGTGTGGTTTGGAGCCCGTGCAGGTGTGTGTGTTGCTGGGGGCTGGAGCAGTGTCAAGGGATATGGAGCAGGGTCTGCTCTTAACAGCAGACTGGATGTCAGAGATTGGAGTGAGACTGTGGCTCATGTTTTCACTAGAAACCTGTGTCTGCACCAGTATACCCCTGAGAGTGGCTAGGAAAGGTGCTGCAGGCTTGAGCAGCAGCAGGTCAGGGAGGACAAGTTCTGGCCACCTGCACCAGGCTGTGCTTGTGTCTTCCAGGTCTGCAGCATGGGGGTCTCCTGCCGTGAGGCTCATGTCCAGCAGCAGGAGGTCTGCACTCGCTCGCTGCCTGTCCACCCGCTCGTGCCGCCCCTCCCTGCAGGACTTGTGCAGAGCCCCATCTCCAGGCGAGAAAGGATGTACCCCTGGCAGGGCTGAACCACCCAGGCAGCCTGGACCAGCTAGCTGGAGTCCGAGAGCCCTTGCCCAGCTGCTCCCTGATGGCATCTGGTATCAAGGAAGAGGTGGAAAAAGGAAAGGTGAAAAAGTGTCTGTCACGGCATCCCTGCAGGCAGTGCAGGGAGGGGCAGCCCAACCCAGAACTGCCCTTTAACATCATTTACCATCCCCATCCCAGCGAGGCCCAGAGCCCAGCAGTGCTGGGTGCTGCACAGATGTGGTCTCCACCACGAGGAGAATGTGCTATTTGGGGGGTGCCCCACGCAGCTCAGGCCCCAGCGCACATTTGTGCCGTGCCTGGCGACACACCCGCTTGCAGCGCCTCGCTCACGCTGACCATCGACACAGCCCGGCACTCCCAAAGCCCTGCTAGGCACAGGGCAAGGAGCCCCGCTCACCCCCGAGTGCAGCCCCCTCCCTGGGGAGGGGCCTCTCCATGCTGCATTGGACCATCTTGCTCCCCACACACGCCTGCTGGTGTGAGGAAGGCTCGCACCAAGACTTCGGCGTGGTACAGACCAGTGAGTAGTTTTTGTAGAGGCTCAATGCAATGGGGATATCAACATTAAAAGTGATTTTTCCCTGAGTGATGCCCTCTCTGTGTCCATGGGTGTAGGGAAGGATGCTAACCTCTCCCACCAGGCCAGGCTGCCCTCCTACCCATGGCCAGAAGTGGCTGGAGTACAGGACTCAGCCTAACTGAAGGAAGCAAGAGAACAGATCAGCAAGTGCTGCCCAATTTCCTGCCATGAAGCTGGAGAGCACTTGGCAAGCAGAGCGATAAGCCACAGTAGTGCTGACAAGGACTGGGGGAAAAGCAGGAGTTATTATCAGGCCATTGCAAACACAACAGTGGGATATACGTGCTGGAGTACAGCCTGACAGATAACAACAGAAATCTCATAGTCCACCCATGCTGATAAAACTTCAGCTGGAATAACTGCAGCCCTATCTGGGCACTGCCCTTCTGAGGAAACACACAGCAATTGAAAAGTGGACAGAGGAAAGCAAAGGCTAGAAAACAACCTACCCCAAAGGCTGAAGGAAATAGAGTCACTTAATCTTAACTGGTGAAGGATGTGAAGGGGAGAGAGGAAGTTTTCAAATACATAAAAAGCTGTTGTACAGAGGAAAGGAATAATCTGTTCTCTGTTGCCATGGTGAATGGGATAATTGGTAATAAGCTTACACCACAGAAAAGGAGAAATTTAGGTCACTTGCTAGGAAAAACAAGGCTGGTAAGACTAGCAAAACACCGACATAGATCACATGGGGTGGGCCAGCCTTCACACCAGGAGGTCTGTAAGGGCAGAAGTGTAAGCAAATATCATAAATAACAAAAGCAGAGTTGGTTCCTTAACTCCTCCTGAGTTCACCCCTAGAAGCCACCTTTTAACCACTTCCCCATCATCCCTGTTGTGAATGGACACCAAAAGGAGAAAAAGCTCCCCACCAGCAGAGAGGAGGAAAGGCTCTCTCTGGCTCACTCTCTTCTGTGACATGAATGCTAACCCAAAAAGAACAAACAAGAGACCCCATGCACTCTGTGCAAACACAAGGCAATAAGGCACCATTTTTGCCTTTTCTGTCAGCTGCAGCACAAGCAAATCCATCAGGGTAACAGTGAGTACTGCTACCCGACCCAAGGAAAGGAGCTGTCCCCTTTCTTTACAAGATCCTGTCAGGAGGCTGCTCTGTCAACTCACAAATAGATCTGCAGTGACTGCAGAGAGCAGAAACAGATGGTCCCAGCTCTTTTTCAGTGCCAGAAACACAGGCTGCTGCTGGCAGGCCCCCCTGAAGCCAATGGGAGTAGATGGTGGTTCACCAGGGGCCTGCTGAAAAGGATGAACAGAAGAGATCTGCTTTTTGACACCCTAGGGGCAGCCCAGCAGCCCTGGGCCAAGAAGGGATGGCCAAAAAGCTGGAAACACTTGACCATCCAGAAAGCAAGCAGAGACAGACAGACAGACAGACAGACAGGATGAGCTGGGCAGCACAGGGCAGGGGGGCAGGAAGAACACAAGATGGATATAGGAGGAACTGGTTGGCTTCATGTAGTCACAGGGAGCTCTCAACAACACTCTCCCAGTAAGAATCCCCCTTTAGTAGTAGATCATCACAGATGCAACACACCCTGAGAGAGAAAGGGACAGCCTTGAAACAAACTGAGTAAGTGGACAAACGAGGATGTTGAGGCTTTAACCTCAGCCTGGGAAGAGGTTCATACAGTCTGAAGACACAACATCACACAAGGCAGGGGTAGCATTCAGAGACTAAGGTTTAATTTCATGTCAGCAACACAAAGAAGCAATTATCACAATTACAAATATTTGCTCGTGTAAGGCTCAGACATTGGGAAGGGGTGGGACAGGTGGAGAGAGGAAGCTAGCCACAGCTTTACCCCTCTCCAAAATACTACTGAGTGACATTAGTTCCCAAGCCATGTGAGATCCCAACCACTGGGCTGTTATCCCACAGTGCATTGCACTGGCACCAGACTTCACCATGATCAAAATGATCAGTTACACGGAGTTGATTTGGACGTGCTAAAGATGCAGCTCAAAGGGCCTGAAGACCAGGCTGCTGTTGTGAAACAAGAGCCAAGGGGGCTCATGCTGCCCCCACCTCCTGGGGACACTGGCTTACCATATTGCAAGGACCACTTAAAAAACATCAGAAGATGATTATCCCTGATTGAGCTACAGCTCCCATCTTTATTAAACCCCAAGAGGTGTGGGAAAAGGCAAGCCATGAGCAGAGAAAGACATGGACTACACACTATAGCTTTGGTGACTTCATGTAAGTTTGGTTGTTCATGTGCTTCATTGGATTTTTGTGACAGCTTCATGGATGGACTTGGCCACATAGTCCAGGTTCTTGGTAGTTAGACCACACATGTTGATGCGCCCACTAGCCATCAGGTAGATGTGTTTTTCCTTGACCATGTACTCCACTTGCTTAGCTGCAGAAACAATTGGGCATCAAGTCAGAGCAGTGACCCACAGCTCGGAAAAGCCTAAAGAACCAGTCGGGGATGCTTGAATCTTTCACAACAAGCAAAAGAGTTCAAGCACTGGCCACTGAAATACTGTCTGATGCTTCATCCCTCCCCAGCCACAGATGCAGTGATGTCACAACTCCAGTAAGGCTGAGAGATTCCTGCTTGGACTGCTTCAGCCCAATCCACCCACAGCAAAAACTGTCCTCACCCAATCCTCCCTTCACCAGGCCACTCGATACTTACGGTTCAGCCCTGTGAAGCTGAACATGCCGATCTGCTCTGTGATGTGGTTCCAGGTGCCTGGGGTCCCAAGGGCCTCCAGGCGAGACCGGAGCTCTGACCGCATCAGCAAGACCCGATCTGCCATTGTCTTCACATTGCCCTTCCTGCAGCAGGCAGGAAGCAGAGCATAAGGATGGGCACCCATCTGGTTTGAAGCCATCTGGCCAAGCCTGACACTCAGGGAGACAGCTTCCCTCTCCTCCCTTCTCCCACCGGCCCTAGCAACACGTACCACTCATCAAAGAGCTGCGGGGAAGAAAGTGTAGTTGCCACAATGCGCGCTCCCTGGGAGGGAGGGTTGGACCAAGTGGTGCGCACAATCTTCTCCATCTGAGACAGCACACGCTGCACGTTGTCTGCATCCTTCCCCACCACGGTCAGGTTCCCCACCCGTTCATCTGTGGACAAGCCAAGAGATGTGAGCCATTGGTTCCACATGTCGTGGCAAAGCAGAGCATTCCCCACCCCTCAGCATGCCAGCCCCATCTGTCTGGGTATGATGCTACTGGGCCAGCTTACTGCCAGACACTCACTGTAGAGCCCAAAGTTCTTGGAAAACGACTGTGCACAGAAGAGCTCAAAGCCCTCGGAGACAAAGTATCGCACAGCCCAGGCATCCTTGTCCAGGCTGCCAGAGGCAAACCCTTGGTACGCCGAGTCGAAGAATGGAAACAGGCTCCGGCGCTGCAAGGAGGAACAGTGTTAGAGGGAAATCCCCTCCCCATAACCTCTGCTTTACCCCCCACAGTACCCGTAGGAGGGAAAAATGACCATTGAGTTTCTGTGTGAATTCAAAGGAAAAGTGGTCCAGCAACACGAAACAAAACTACCTTCTTTCTACTGGGGTAAAAGAATAGAAAGATTAAAGTGGTCAATAAAAGTCAATGCAGGAGAAAACTGCATTTGAGGACACAAGAAGTACACCACTTCACATGCTACTATCCAGCACCTGCCTGTGGATAATCTTTCCAGCAGGAGAAACCTCACTACAGCCCATTCCGCAGAGTTTGAGAACAAGAACTTGGAGGCACAAGAACTGCAATGCATCCATGCTCTGAGCACAGACAACCACCATTCTGTTGTCAACCTCTCCCTTCAACACCTGCCTTGTGGGACTCTTTCAGCTTCTGCCACATCTCATGCCACTTCCCAAAGCCCACTTCAGATGCAAATGCTCTGGCTGGCTCAAGAGCTATTTGTCCCCTCAGCACTGCTTTAGCCCCAGCAGCAGCCATACCTTCATGACAGCAGCAATCTGCTTCCACTGCTCAGGAGTAGGGTCTGTGCCTGTTGGGTTGTGCGCACAGGCATGGAGGATGAAAATGGAGAACTCCGGGGCGTGCTGAGGAGAGAACGTGTCTTGGTCACATACACACATGGATAAGACTGGGCACCTGCAGCACAGGGAGAGGCCTGGAGCTGCTCTGGGCAACAACAGCCTCTTTTGCAGTGATCCACTTCCCAGCACAGCACACAAGAGCCCAGCCAGCTGCTGATACCAACAGCACAGCACCAAGCTCAGCCCATCCCATGCCACTTTTACTTACCTCCATGTCATTCAGCAGCCCCTGGAGATCCAGACCCCTCTTGGCAGCATCCCAGTAGTGGTATGTTCTAATATCTTTGAAGCCAGCATCCATAAATACAGAATTGTGGTTCTCTGAGGAAAGAAATAACTTTTCAGAAAAGCAGGCCCTATCTCCAGCAAGCTACCTTCTCCAGTCCCAGCATCTCCTACTACACACATGGGAAGGCCCCTCTCTCACTGCCCAGGCCTCTGCAAGAAGCAGGGCTGTACCTCCCTCACTGGCTGACCCACAGGGCTCCCTGAGAGCCGCACTCACCCCAGGACGGAGCAGAGACATAGACTGGGGTGGCCGTGTTGTTGTTTCCATTGTACCAGCGCCTCAGGAACTCTGCGCCAATCCGCAGAGCGCCCGTCCCACCCAGGGACTGAACACTTCCAACCTGCAACAGAGACACTGCCAGCTTTGTCCACCCAGGTCAACAGTGCTATGTGTAGAAAGCAGAGGAGCTTGCAAGGATGAGACAGGATCCCAAACGTGTCCCCTGGGGTCACCCCAGTCAGAATGCTATCCCTTTCCAGTGGTCTTCAACCTCCTTCAGTGCTCAGGCCCATCCTGACAACTTCTACTGTTATAAATAGACTCCAGCCATTCCTGTTATATTTTGGCACAGAACAGATTCCCAGCTAGTAGTTTATTTCAGGAAAGGTGGTATATTATCTGACTTGGGTATCCTGTGGGGAAACTATTAAAAGATTAAGGAAAACACAGATTCTAATCACAGCCCACGTTTGGTTTTTGCCCAAAACCACAACTACCTGCACAAACAGTTTCAAGGAGATAGGTTCATCAAGTAAGCTACAATCAAGAAAGACCACGTGTGAGAAATGCCCAAATCCTGCCAAAATGCACATTTTGTACTCTACGCATTTGTGCTCTTCCACTCTGCTGTAGAGACACCCCAGGGACCCCAGTGCTCCCCGTCCACCACATACCCGGTTCTCCTTGATGGCAGGGCTGTCATCACCCAGGGCGATCCGGGAGGCGTTGGCCCGGAACTCGGGCAGGCCCAGGATGGGCAGGTACTCGTGGTTCAGGCTGTTGTCGTTGGCGATCATCTGCTCCACCTTCTTCACCACCGGCAGGACCCATGGCTGCCCCTCGTCCGTGCGGTAGGCTGCGGGAAAGGGAGAGCCGTCCTTACTGCACCGGGGGGACGCTGCGCCGCGCGGCTCCCCGAGGGACCTGCCCGGGACACCGAGGACGGCGGCCCGGACGGCGCCGGGCTGCCCCACGACCTTGACGCCCGCTGGACCTCGCTGCCCGCCCACCCCCTCGCGCCCGACCGGGCGCCTGCTGCGGCCCGGTGACCTCTGGGGCTCGGGGTCCGCCGCGGCCGCCCGGCCGCTGCAGCAGGTGCGGAAGGCGCCGCAGGGGCACCGACCGGCCCGTCTCGCGGGGAATGGCCCCGCCGAGCAGGGCAAAGCCACGGACTCACCGCCCACGCCGAGGTTGACCTTCCGCGAGTCCCCGTCCTCCCGGAAATCCGCCGTGAGCTTGAAGACGGCGACAGGCGGGGCACGGGGGACGGCGGCGAAGATGGAGGCGGCCATGGCGGCGCAGCCACTGCGGTCCGGTCCGCTCCGGTTCGGCACGGGCGGCGCGCGGCGCCTGGAGGAGACGCTCACCTTCACCGGCGGGGCGGGGCCGCCGCTTGCCGTGGCCAATCAGCGCGCCCGCCCGGGCCCGCCCCCGCCGCCAGCCAACGGCGGCCCCGCCCTGCCTTGGGCGCCACGCGGGCGGCCAATGGCGGCGGGGAGCGCACCCGGTGACGTAGGGGCGCGGGGACGCAGGCACCGCCCATGGGCGGCCGTGCCCCCAGACCGCCGCGCTGCCCTGAGAGGGGCCGGGCGTGCAGAGCCGCCGCCGGGGGTGCGGCGTCCGGGGCCGGGGGGACTCCCGCAGCTGCAGAGATGGGGAATGGGTCCCGGGGTGCAATGCCCCGTGCAGTACGGGGTGCTGCGGGGGATGCCGTGCCCGAGGCAGCGCTGCGCTGCGGTAGTGCTCGGGGGTGCAGTGCTCGGGGTCACGGCACAGTCCCCATTAGGTACCCGGGGCTGCAGATCAGCCCTGGAGCGCAAAGCTGAGGTGAACGGCAGCCCCAGGGTGCTGTGCCCGGGGTGCCAGGTTCGGCGGGGCGGGAAGGTGCCGGGTGGCCCTGCCCAGGTGTGATGGATCCGGGCGCAGTGCCCGGGGGGGCGGGGGCAGCCCAGGGCTGCAGTGACGCGGGTGCGGGACGGGGACCGCTGTGAGGACGGGGTGTGTTTCCACCTCAGGGCGGGTCACGGGGACGCCCCTGTGCGTCTGCCCCGGGTTTTTAAGGCACTTCCCTGATTCACAGCCACGTGCAGGTCAGACGCTGTGGGCTGATCCCCGAGAACCTCCCAGCCCCGGGGAAACCCCAGGGTCACCTATGAGGGTCTCCCCTACCACTCGTTAGCCCGGGACATGGCACTGATCCGTGGGGTGTTCCTCGCAGCGCCTCGCTGCCAAACTCCACGCCCATCGCGCAGGCACAGCGCTTCTCACGGTGCCTCCGGCCCTCTGTGGCTCCTGCGGACCGCCCTGCAGCCGTGCGGGGACCCCTGGGGCTCCTGGGCGCGGCCGCCGTCGGGGGCGCGGCGGTGCCGGGCGGTGCCGGCAGGGGGCAGAGCCGGCCCGCGCATCCCGCCGCGCATCCCGCCGCGCATCCCGCCGCGCATCCGCCGCATCCCGCCGCGCATCCCGCCGCGCATCCCGCGCATCCCGCCAGCCCCGCGGGGAGCGGCACCCACGGCTCCGGCCCGGCGGGGCAGGCGGCCTGGGGCTGCTCGAGCATCCACCCGTGGCTGGCCCCACGGTTTCCCGGGGAGAGGGGTAGTTGCCGCCCGGTGCGAGGCCGGCTGCGTTAGGATCCCGCCACCTATCTCGAGCGGCTTTTGAAGTTTGTGAGAATCCGCCCGCAACCCTGCTACATCTGGGAAAGGCTTTGAGGGAAACGGGAAGGACGTCGCGAATAACAGCCCCGATAGCGTGACACACACCACACACACCCCCCTTCGTGAAATAAAACACGGGGGTACAGGACAGGAAAGGCCATGCTGTCCCCAAATGCTTTTGTAGACAACCCGTGTTATACGCTCCCTTTGTAAATCCAGCCAAGATCCCTCTGAAAACCAGTTTGGCTCCTTGCCCCCCTCCCATGCTCAAGGTGGCTCCACAGCCCGGCTGCCCGGGAGGGAGCCCAGGGGCACAGCCCTTGCCTCTCCCGGCTCCGGGCAGCACCTGGAAGAACTGCCCAGTGCACTTTCTGCTTAGCATGAGAGTGGGGAAGAGGCAGAGCTGTCTGTCGGCACACTAGCATGCCAGCACTTCTGCCTTCAGAGAAAACAGCGTAATGGGAAAGGTAGAGGAGCAAGACAGCAGTGCTACAGCAAAGCCTTGGCCCTGGTGCGGTTTTAGTCCAACTTGCATAAAATTTCATTCAGGCCTTGAGAAAAAGCTGCATGGAAACCCAAAAAGAGCTTCAGGTCTGCTCTCTGCAATAGCTGTGAAGCTCTGCAAACACCTGATGTGGCCAAGCTGCTGTCAGGGCATCCAAACCTTAACCCTAACCCTACCCTTAACTCTAGTCCCAACTGGATGAAGAGCTCTTGGGTTTCTCAAGGTCAGTGGATTCTGCTAAATGAGGGATACTGCAGTGGTGGGCAAGGAAGCAGCTGATGAAGAGAAGGGCATAAGAGGGATCTGGGGGTAGCCCACTGCAGGGTGAGTCATTTTTTCTGCTCACTGAGAGTAAAGTACTGCACAAGTGGAATGCTGCAATGGGAAAAATGGACAGAGGCTGCTTAGAGCATCCTATTTCTGGAGCAGACAGAAGTGCTAGGGAGTCCCCAGACTATCAGGCTCTCACTGCACTTACTGGTTTCTAATCCTACCACTTTCCAAAGAGCACTGGGATACTTGGGGACATGGCCAAGTGCTTTCCCAGTGCAGAACAGGGAATTCACAAAGGCCCAGGGGTGCTGCCTGCCAAGCTGGCTGCACCAAGCTGCTGTCTGGGACTGCCAGAGCAGGCTGAGCAGCACTCGTTGCAGGAAAAAAATGCAGTTTCCCCAAATCGGCACCATTTTGCTCCCCTTCCTCAGGAGTTCCTGGGCAGTGTGAGCTCAGTGCTGCCAATCTGGTGGAAACCGTGTGTGCCACTACCCATGCCTCTGAGGCTGGGGTCGCTGACCCAGCAGGAGTTACCTGCCAGTGCGCTTGGTGCCTCCGGCTCGGCTGGTGTCCCATGCCCTTGACAGCGCGGAGTGGGACTCCACTGGGAAGAGATGCAAGAACGAGACAATAAGAGACAAAGGAGCAGGCCGTCAGGCCCCCAAGCTGGGTGGCTTTGCGTTAGCAATATCCCTCTGGCCCTGAGCTTTCATCTCCTCAGCCTACACAAAGGGTGCCACCAACATGTATGTAAAAGCAGGAGGAACATGGGAGCCAGCCCTGAGGCATCCCTCCTTCATCTCCTGCCTTGGACTGACAGCCAGCAATGACCTGCCACTCAGTGGGAAAGCTTGCACACCTTACCCAGAGTGAAGAAGCCCCCGGGCATGCACGGCTGTGCCACACGCAGACAGGGCCCCCCACACTCAGCTCCTCCTGGGAGCCAGAGGCTCGGCAGCCAGCCTGGCTCCTGCAGAGCTCAGGCTGCTGCAGGGATACAGGGACCACTGGAGACCAGGTGATGGCCTCCCTACACCGTCAAGTCTCACATGGTCTTGGAAAAAAAGCCATTTTTATGAGGGTGAGCTCCACTGACCCCATCCCATTCACTCCCTCTCGCAAGATTCACACTCCCACCCCTCCAGCCTCTGCCTCATCCTCTTCCTCTCCAGAATGCCCTACCCAGTACTGGGATGCTGTTGATCCTGGCATCACAGCAAGGGTTTAGCAGCCTGCCCATCTCGGTCTGAGGCTGGGTGCAAGCAGTGTGTGGCACGGAGCAGGGCTGAGGCTGTTCCCAGCGGGTGCCATGCGGGGGCTGTTTTCCCAGCATCCTCCGAATACAGATGTTTTCTCAGTGCAGGATCCAGACAGAGGAGGGTAAAATGTTTTCATTCCAAGCTCTGGAGGTCAGGTCATGGTTTGTCTAAATGGCTTTTGTTGCTGTAATTATCAGATTAGCTGATCTCTGGCGGTGCATTTAGGGGCAGCTACATTAACTGTGGATCCTGACACTGCCACCCTGCCCAGCTGGGACAGTGGGTTTGCAATGGAGCAGTGGGGATTAGGGATGTCACGAGAGCCAAGTGAAATGCTCGTGATTAGTTTTGAGCTGGCAGCCAACTGGACCCTGCCCAGGAGCAGGTGGTACATTTGAGGAAGACAGCAGCAAGGCTCCTTGACCCCAGAGAATACAATGATGCTGAGCTGGGCCTGATCCTTCCCTCCCACTCCAACCTGCCATACACAGCAGCCATGGAGCCCTGTCCCAGGCACCTGCCTGCCGCTGTGGCTGATGCTCAGCATGCAGACACAGGATGGGGGCATCTGCGGTGCCTTCCCTCACTCAGAGCTGGTGCTCCTTGCAGGCACCAAGCCCAGCAGGTCCCGGGGGAGGATGGTCCAGAACCTCACACTGTGGCTGGGATGGGGGAGCCTGGGGCCCGTGCCTGGCCGCAGGGTGCTGTGAGTCTGGGCAGCCCCCAGCAGCCGGCAAGGCACAGGAATAGGAGCGTGAGATACCGGGCGAGACACAGAGCATGACAGGGAGACGAGAGAGCAGGCTGAGGGGCAGATAAAAAGGGATCAGGAGTTTCCGGCCCCTGCCAGCCCCTTGCCGGGTCCATGGGTCCATCTGTCAGCGCCTCCGAGTGCTGATGGCATCGGGCCCTGGTGGCAGCCGGGGTGCAGGTCCTGCCGAGGGGCACCGTCAGGGGGGATGGGGCCCTGCCACCCGCCTTCCCGCTGCACCAGGGCGCTGGCAGCAGCTCGGACCGCAGCATGCCCTGGATGAGCCCGTGCACAGCCCTGCAGGTGCCCCCTGAGTCTGAGCTCCGGGCCATGATACCCTGCAGCATCTACCTCCTGTCTCCTGCCCCGCCAGCCCCACTGCACGCACAGATGGAGAGTGCCAGGGCTTTCACCGACTGGCACCAAAAAAAATCAGTTCCCACTCTGCTGAGCTGCAGATCAACAACCTGGGTGCTCAGAGGCTGTTTGCTCATGTACCGTGCCTGTGGCAGCCCCCTGCCCCTTTATCCCACCTCCTCTCTCCCTTGCTGTGGGTGGGAGAAACAGGAGATTCTCTTGAGCAAAGCAGAAGCTCTATAATGAAATAAATCAAAATCAGAAAAGACTTTATTGTTTCTCCATAAAACAACTTATTTAAAATATGGCTTCACTGTATTTCAGTTTCTGAAGTTTTGTAATGCCAGAGCATAACACCCCACTGAATTAATGCTTCTGGAGCAGAATATCTATGTCTTCTCTTTCAAAGAATATTTCAATCCCTTCAAATGCTTCAGAAAATTTCAACAGCAAAATTTTTCTTTTAAACACCATGTTCCTACAGGAAGTTTTGGCTTCAGCAAAACATACGTTAAAAAAAATAGTGAAAGCTATGTTCCTGGTATTTTTCCTAATTGCCACCAAAAAAAATAGTGAAAGCTGTGTTCCTGGTATTTTTCCTAATTGCCACCATGACAGAACTTGGTTAGCTCCAAGGCCATCTTTGCTTCCAGCTCAAGGCCAGAGAGCAACCCAGGGCAGTGAGGACAAAGTCTGTGCACCCCAAGAAGGAGAATATCCACCTACCTAATCAGCTTCACACCTCTTCTGCCATTGCAGCTTCTTGGGCATAGCCAGAGGTTTGCTATATCTCTAAAACCATTTTGCACATTAGTCCTGGGGTCCCTGGCATCCTAGCTTGGCTTATGGACCACTCATGGCCATGCTTACCTATTCTATGTCTACTCGTTCCCACAGGCACCCAGGAGTTTCCCCTAATTTCTCCTTTTGCATCAACACCTGCTGGCAGATGTCAGGGGACTGACCCATGGACTGTGACCTGCTCAGGCACTGACAGCTGGCACCCTGGGGCATTCAAGGTGGTTTCCTAAGGGTGTGGAAGACCTGTGGGGGAAGAGACAGGCACATCTATGTCACAGCACAGACTTCTGCACAGCCAAGGAAATGAGTTTTGACATGAAGAGACAGCTGCCATTCCCAAAGGCAGCAAGCCTCCTGGTCAAGCCTCTGCCCTCTCCCCAGTGAGCCTGGCTCAAGCGTTGGGACAGAGACACTGGATGTGTTGCAGGGAGCTGCTCTGCCATGGTGTACCCAGGCTGCCAGGCAGCCGCGGGAGCTGTGCCCAAGGGGCTGAGGCAACAGCAGCACAGCCGGTCCCAGCTGGACCCCTCTGGACAGGGAGTGTCCCCCAGTAGAGCCAGGACAAGGCCAAGAAAAGGGAGTCCAGCTCTCTTGCAGGGAGACCAGTGCTGAGGGTAGCTTCTGGACCTTGGTGTAGGAGCAGATTTACTGAAAACAATTTATTTAATATCAAAAATAATTTCTTACAGCGTTTCAGCTGGCGTCAGCCAAGCGCTTACTCACCCGGGAATTCAAACAAAGGCAGGGCTGGCGCCCAGCCAGGGGGTCGGGCGCTGGGTGGTCGTGTCCATCCCGGCCTTGGACCCGCCTCTGGGTCACTTGCGGGCTTGTGGCATGATGTCTCCATTTATTTATTGGAAATGTTTGAACAGGAAATGCTAATGGTTTGGGTTTGTGGAGACAGCTGGAGGGGTCCGGACGGAGCTGCTGAGAAGGGGAGGGTGCACTGGGACAGCAGAGAAGGGGGAATCAGTGCTGCCACTAGCGACTTGTCCCCTGTGCTTATGGTGAAGAGCCCGGTGGGAGGTGAGACCAGGGAGGGCCCTGCCAGCTCTGCTGCCTCCTCCTTCACTGCTGCCTGCATCCCACACTGCTGGGGTGCACGGGAATGGTGTTTACAGAGCGGTGAAGGAGGAGCAGCAACCACAGGGCATGGCACACCTCACCCCATCGCCGGCCTGCTGGGTGCCCATTAGCGTGGGAGAGATGTGAAAGTGCTGCCTCCCCCTGCAAGGGGGTCGAGAGGTTCCTATGCAGCCTGGCTCTGGAGCGGGCTGTTCCTGCATTTGCTGATAACAGCGGAGGTAAAGCCTGACCCAGGAAAGCAGGCAAGATCCGCAGAGATAAACTCCCCGCAGCAAGACAAAGGCGCTGACCTCCTCACTGCACGAGCTGCCACATTCCCACAAGCACAGCAACAATTGCCCAGGAGCAGCCCTGAGACCTGCACCCAACCCCACTGGCCAGCCACCAGGAAAGGCCCCCACAGCAGCCAGGAGCACCTCTTGCCAGGATCACAGCACAGAAACCACAGCTTGGGGTTTTTAACCAAATCTACTGTCCATTCCAACTGTCTGGGCAGTGAGAGCAAAGAGCTTGCTGTCATTGCTTGCTCCTCGTTCAGCAGCTCGGCCCTGCTGCGTTGCACAGCCAGAGGGTGGCTGCACAAGCACCCCTTTGTATTTCCTACCTCACACTTTTATCTGCACACCTGCAGTACAAACAGGCTTTAAGTTTAGTTCCCAAACACTGCCGAGGGTCTTACACGCTCACTGATGCAATTCAGGTGTGAGTGCCTGGAGCCTCACACACCCACGGCACACCCAGGGTACTGAAGGAAGGCACGGGCTCAGCTCTGTCCTGCCTGTGTCCCACCCATGGACCAGGAGGCTGGAGCCTGCATGGCATTTCCTCATGTCAGGTCTGCCCCAAGAGAGCACCAGCTGAAAAAGGCAGAGGCACTTAATGGGATTTGCAGAAACACAGCTCAGTTACACACCATACGCCTGTTGTCTCAGGCATGTTTTTAAAATCTTTATCTCTGCATCATTAAACACTGATCTACATTTGAAAAGAATCCCTTCGGTTCCCTACCTCTGAAATGAGGATAACTATCCTTCACCTCATAGCAGGGTTATGAGGATAAACAGATTAAAGACTGTGATATTGTTGCAAAGAAGGTTAAACAAGCCCCTGTGACAGACAGCCCAGGGGCAGGGACCAGCATCAGAGCCACGCACAGCATAAGCCGCCGACCCACGTCTGCACCATGCTAATGACCCCAAAATCTCAGTGACAGGTTTGCCACTGTCTGCCTTCCCAGGACGCAGTCCCCAGCCAGCTGAAAGCCTGCAGAGGGGGAAGACGGGTTGGGAGGTGCACATTAGTAGCACAAAGTTTCAAGACGACATCAGAGATCCAAGGTACAGCCCTCTGCACATCCCTCCCCTCAGAACAGGGCAACTGTCTTCTACTGCCCACAGTCCTGTCCATCCCTGTCCCTCTGGGTGCCCTGGGCTGGCAGGGACAGTGGGGAGATGTGCAGTTCTGCAGAAAGAGCTGGTGGGGGAGAGGATGAGCCAAACAATTACTGTCTGGAAAGTCTCACCCGTATCCCCAGTAAAATAATGGCACAAATATTAAGAAAAGGAGCTCTGTAAACATCTAGAGGATAATGAAACCATGAGCTATAAGCAGGATGGGATTTGTAAATAAAGGACTGTGCCAAAAACAACAAGCCCTCCATAATTGTTTTGGATAGAAGGACAAGATTAGTGCGGGAAGGGGACTCAGCGGATGTCAAGAGAGGAGACCTGGAAGCACCGGGTCTGTCCTCCTGCCTGGCCGTTAGAGTCTCTGGCATGTTTGGGCAGGTTTAAGGAGGCTGACCAGTACAAAAGGTGCCCCTGATGGCACGGCTGACACCTGGGGACATACCTGACCTCTGCAGCTGCACACCTGTACTCCCCCAGCCTGTCACTTGTCACACCAGCACTGCGGCAGTTACTCGCACTTTGCCACCTCTGAGCTGTCAAGAGAGAGCAAGGCTAAACCTGAGTCCCCCTCCCAAACGAGGCACATCTCCCCACCACATCTCACAGGGCTGGGACCCATGCAGTGCAGGAACAAGCCAGCTGGACGGTCATGGACTAACAGAATGAGAAGTAAAACTAAGCAAATCCAGGAGCAGGAAAATAATGCTGGCACCTTCCATGACATTCCCCAGGTTTAGACAAAACTGTCTTTTGTGAACACCAAAACGGCATGTTCTGCAGGACTGTAGGGTTCCCCGGTGCTCTCAAGTGTTGGCTTTTTGGCCAGACATACAGGAAATGTGCATGCACCTCCTTGCAACCAGCCCTTTGAAATGCTACTGTAAAAGCACATGTAAGCACCACCAGTCATCGCTGCACAGGCCGAACTCGTCCAGTGTAGACATTGCACAGAAGGAAAAGCAGAAGCCTGGCCAAAATGTACCTGATTTTGTGCTGAGCCTCGGGTCTCTGCAGCAGCCAGTGGTGCCGGGCTGGATAACGCGCTTGCCGGCTGCGTGCGGCATGCAGGGCAACGCACGCTCACAAACCAAAGATGAAATGCACCATATATGGTGAAGGTATTATGAGTCCATAGCTTCTTCCTAGGATCTTCTGAGGAAATCCTTTTTCAAAACAGGGAACAAAGAGGTTTGACTGTGTCTCAAGCAGGGACTCAAACTGCCCATAGGACCAAAAGCAAGGGCTTCAAAGAAACAGGGAGCAGTGAGGTGTCAGACCCTTGGGTATCTGCGAGGTGCTTAACAATATTCTGGTTAAGTATTTGTCTTAATTAATACTGATTGCCCACTCTTTACCTACACCCTGACTGGTCTCCAGGAGTTGTTCTCAACAGGGAGATGTTGCTGCAATGGTGTCAGCACTGGTCTCCAGGTACCCAGTGCAGGCACAGGAGAGCTCAGTGTTGGCACCAGTCCGCTGCTGCTAGCCTTGGCTACAGCCCTAGAAGTCATGGAAAAGATGGAGTACCTGGTTGTGGGTTTTGACTGAGCCAAATGCCAAACTGGATGTGGTGGCAAAGAAAGTGGGCTATCCCTCTGGGCGGCAGGGACTAACACAAGGCTCTGGCTCTGACTGGGATTGTTTGGGGTCCTGGGGGTGAACAGCTGGATGTGAGTGCAGTGCTGGGACCACATGGTGAACACAGTCCTGGGCACCAGAGCTGGGAGAGCAGCAAATGGGAGCTGTGAGGCAGTGCTCTGTGCAGCAGAGGATGGGATGCCAACCCTGAGATACTGTGACTAGCCTGGTGCCCCACATTAGAAAGATCCAGATGAAGTGAGAGATGTAAATATGATTTCCACCCCCTCCCCACCCCCCATATTTCCCACAGCGTCCTTGCAGACAGAGCGGGGAGGTATGGGCTGGAAGGGAGAAGAAACAAGGTGACTTAAAAACTGAGTGAAATGATGGAATCTGCATCTTCAGACATTTCCAAAATTCAGTGGATTGAGGCCCAACCAGCGGGCTGCACTGCCAGAGTTCCTGAGGCCAAAATTATTCTGTGAAATGAGAGAGAGTGCAGAAAACAGGCACAGAAAAGACACAATTGCAGGAGAACGCACCCCACAGTGACAGAATCAAGCTCAACCTGTTTTCTTCTTAAAAAAGCTCAAGAAATTTGACTGCTATGCACAAGTACTCTCACAGTAAGAAAATACCATGTGCTAACGTCTTTTTATTCCAGCCAAAAAGCAGAACAAGAATCAATGGTTGGAAATTAAAAGCCAGACAACTCTGCATAAGAAATACGACATACATTTACTGAGCAATGCTGATTAGCTGGTGGATTAACCATCAGTGATTAAATAAGACCAAACCACGAACTCCCTCGCACCTCCGGACCAGATGCTTTTGTGCATTAGTGAAAGCCCAGGTTATTCGGATCCAGAAGGAGTAACAAGACAAGGCAGTCAGGGGAGATCAGCATAGGTGATCTAATGACTAACTCTGATCTTAAACATCATGAGTAAAAATACATTGTGTTACTAATACACATAGAAGAATTCCCATTGCACAAGCTCAGTGTAAACACTGGACAGTTGACATCTGCAAACCCACAGAGGGAGGGGGACGACAGTTGTTGCTCCTGTTTTAGAAACAGAAAAACACCCAGCCCACGGACGACCCGCTGGGCCTTGTGACAGGACTGAAACCAGGAGCGAGGCACGAGCTTGGAACACCAGGAGTCTGTCAGCAGGCAAGTTCATGAGAGATACGGGGTCTTCCCCAGGATGCTTCTGGATACTGTGTGATGTATGGCACATTGGGTGGGGAAGAAATGGTCTCTCTGTACACGGCTTCAGGGGACCACACAAGACGTATGACCATTCCAGGAAAAGTAGGATCACAGTGATGTACAGAAACAGGGGAAAATTTCAATAGGGAAAAAAATTGGTTGGGAGTAAATAACAAAAAAAGAAAAAAAAGGAAAATAAAGAAAGAAAAAGCGCTGATGGAAACATTCACAGCTGAAGCAAAACACACCTGACAAGGACCAGTCCTGAATAGACTGGCCACAGGCAAAGTGATCTTCCCTCTTTTTAGTATCTGTATTCACAGAATTATAAAAAATAAGCCTGGAAGGCCCTTGAAAGGTCACCTAGCCTGTCTGCCTGCCCCCAAACAAATCAAACCCTTCCTGGTGGAGCTTTTGTCTAAACTCTTCCTAAAAGAAGCCTCTAGTGGTGACGACGGCTCCCAGGAAAAACAAGTTTTAATCCCTTTTACCGCAGTCATTGCAGGGTGAGTCTATGGCTTCTTCTTCTACCCACCTGGAAACAAGGAATAGCCCATTATCTCGTGCTTTGTAGCAGGGCTTTATGCATTTAAAGACTTTTATCTTATTTCCCTGCAGTCTTGGTGTTGTGATACTAAGCTACCCTTCAGCCTTCTCCAGTATGTCATGTTTTCTGAATTTCTGATCTCGTTCTTCCCTGGGCTTTCTCCAAGAGCAGCAACTTGAAACGCCAAGCCCCAAGTGGAATTCAGTGCTGAGTCTTACACTCTTTAAATGCAGCAGGATCACATCAGGTGTCTTACAAACACCTTGTTTATATGTGCTGGTCTGATTTTGCTCTTCTCATTTGGGCTGTTGCCGTCTCACGCTCCTTGTGGGACCCATTGTCACCTCCAGCTACTTTCCCACAGAGCAACCTTGCTCATTCCCCAGCCACTGCTTCCAATGTTGATTTTTGCCAACTCATAGAAGAGCCCTATATTTGTTCTTATCAACAGGTTTATTTCAGGTTTCTTTGCTTTCTCAGGAAAATCACTCTTGCAGACTGGTGCTGCAGGTGAAGATCACTGATGAAAGCAGTGAGTACCCCTAAACCAAGACCAGGCCCTGTCTGAGGACTGAGCATGGGAAACTGCCCTTTCAATACCTTTTTCCAGGCAGCTGTGCTCTCATGTAGTCACACACTCACCTAGACCACATTTCTCCATTACTCACAAGAATTCAAGAATTTCATGTGGAAATGGGACTAAACTCCTGTGAAAGCCAAGATTTAGCACATCTTGTCTTTCCTATGTCAGCCAGTACAGAAATGCTCAGGTAGAAAATTTGGTTGATTCAGCTCCCAGCTGATGGCCAAAGCTGTCACTGTTTCTTTATCTCTCAACTCTTGGGTTGTGTCACTTAATGATGTATTTGCCTGTCTTCAGTCTGTTTATGATCTGTTTATGTCAAAGGTCCCTTTTTCCTTTAGTTCTGTACCCCAGGTCTTGAGTAAAGCTCAGGAACTTGGAAAGCCACAAAGATTCATTTGGGAAAAAAAAAAAAGGGAGGGAAAAGAAATGCTCAACAACAACTACATCCTCAGAACTCACATGTTTATCCAAATTCATCTGAACCTTCTGGGGACAGTGACTTTTTAGGGTAAAATGAAAACAAGTTCAAGTGAGTTTTCCATCCCTGCAACAGTACAGTAATTCCAGCCAATCTGAAACAATTTTCCAAGAAGATTTCCTGCAACCTCACAGTGATTAAAGGAAATAACATTGTGAATAAAGGGACATTCTTCAAAGTCAATGAAGGAGCCACAAACTGTACATTCTCACAGAGGGCCGGAAAGCGCCGGCGCGAGGTGGATTTTGCAGTGTGGCCCCCCAGAAGGAAGAGGGTGGGCTGCCACTCCATCCCTCTTCCCCAGTCAGGGGTTGTGACCGGGCTTCTCCCAGAGCAGGAGGTGAGGGAAGAGGGTCCCCAGGCTCTCCATGCTTAAGGGCAAAAGGCTTGGCCCCACAAGCTCTGGCTCCCCACCTCCAGGTGAGAATTTGACAGCTTTGGGGTCAGGGGACAAGGGGCAAGAGCCCATCGACCCTCTCAAAACCGAGGGTGACTATGCAAAGAGCAGCATCCCACCATGGCTGTTTCATGCCACAGTCTTCTTCCTAGGAACCTCCCCATGCCTCACTTTGCCTGAATCAGCCCCTCAGTGCCTTTGCCTGGCCAAGCTCCGAGACTGACGTGGGAATGTGAACGGGCCCAAAAAGGCCCTTGGGCAGAGGCAAGAGCACTGTGCTGCCATGCTGGGAGAGTGGGGTCCTGCCCTGGCCACCCCTGTCACTGCGGGTACCTCGAGACTGGGACCAGCCAGGGAGGGAGGAGCCTGCACTCCAAATGGCTGGGCAAGGGGACTTTTAAAAGCCCACCTTCTCAGCTAAAACAAAGAGAAGGGGGTAGCGAGGAAGGGAGAAGAGCTGGGGAGGAAGGTGAGAGGGGGCTCCCTGGCAGCCTAAACACACATGCTTCAGTTGATGCTCTGTAATAAGGGAATTAGCTAATGAGCTTACTGCGGCACAGGGACAAGTCCTTTAGAAATATCATGGCCACCTGGGGAGGCTTGCAGAGGAGCCAGGCGGCCTTAATCTGCAGTGCTGGAAAGGCAAGCTCCCTCTGCCCCTCCCCAGCCCCGCTTCCTCCCTGGACAGCGCGTGTCCCGGGGTGCCACAGAGGGCCGACACAAATCCAACAAGAACTGGGCATGAAAACAATAATAAAGAGTGCTTTTTAAAAAAACTCAGCCCATGTTCACGGCTGATCTTAGACATCCATGCAGTGGGGATGGGCTGCTCAGGGACCAGTGTGATCCAGCTGCCCCCGGACAGACAGCACTGTCCCAGACTGCCAGCACAAGGGCTTCCAGAAGTATGGATTGCCTTTCCCTGCACTGGCAGCTGTGAAGGATATGTCAGACAAAACGAAATAGCTTCAAAATATGGATTGGGTTATTTTGCAAATACAGCTTTATAAAATCTGGGCAAACTCAAATTCATATGTAAGTGCCTGTGAATGTGCTAATTTGAAGGAAAAGTGGGTGAGAGAATCTGATGTTGAAAGTCACTTAGAACAATGCAAACGTTAAATACACAAATACTCCTCAAATAGTTATTTAGAAAGTGGCTTTAGACACTGAACAGGCTGGGTTGAAAAAAAAAATTTTGCTGATAAATATTGAACTCATTGAGGAATTTGGGCATGTGGCAGTATTTGCATGAATTAGAGTGGGGAAAGTATGAAAGCACTGAAGACAGAACACTCCTCCAATGAACAAAGGGACAAGCAAAAGCCTCAGCCAAAAATAAGGCTCCACTTAAAAATTACTCCCACACTAGTGAAGACAGGACCAAACACACGTATTTGCCGGAAAAATGTAAATTGATGATTTTTATTATTATATTGAGGTAGAATTATTATTAATGATGTGGAAAACAAATTATAAAACTTATGCTTATTCTGTAAAAAAATTGCTTAAAATTTTCTTGCTCAAAAAGAATTAGATTGAAAACTGTTCTATGGAAAGAAATTTCGTTTAACTTTTCAATGGGATATTTTGAAGCAACTTTTTCCTTTCAGTTTTCTAAAACAGAAAACTGTTTGAAATTTGAAAGCATTGTGTTTCAAGGTTTTCCTTGTCTTCTTTTTCTCCGCCACCCTGAAGCTGCCTGATGATGGCTGACGTTCATGCTGGATTTCCTCCTCTTTTCTCATCCTTTATTCCCTACTCTCAAGCTTTACAAAATTAGAGCATTTTTGTAAAAGAAAAAAAGAAAAACCCTAAATGCAGTATCACTTCCTCAGCCATTGAAGAGTTGTAAGAATAAAAGTAATAGAAGAAAAAAGAAAAAATTTTCAGCATTTAAATAATTTTTCAGCTGTAGTAGAAGCAGTTATGCCTACTCAGGAAAGGTTGGGGCCTACAGCAAAATGATCCTTGATTTTTTCCCTTTTTGTGT
Organism: Corvus cornix cornix; assembly: GCF_000738735.6. Classification (NCBI taxonomy): domain Eukaryota; kingdom Metazoa; phylum Chordata; class Aves; order Passeriformes; family Corvidae; genus Corvus; species Corvus cornix. Next base: position 14,309,414 of record NC_046336.1, read on the forward strand.
GAGGATTTTTTTTCTGAAATACTTTAGTTGGAATTTTTTTTTTTTTTTTTTTTTTTTTTTTTTTTTTTTTTTTTTTTTTTTTTTGTGGTAGGGAAAAATCAGGGTCTATTTTCTGGGGTGCTGCTTTTGATTAGTCATGATGATTCAGGCCCCGGTGTCCCAACCTGCCTGGGGGATTCAGCTCCCACACTGCTGGCTGGGGAGTGAAAACCCTTGTCTGCCGCACCAGGAGCAGCAGCTTCTCCTGCAGTCAGACCCTCTGGCAGAAGGGGTGACATTAGGGGAGGCGTGGTTGCAGGGCTCAGAGGTGACATGAGCCATGGGGACGACCCCACTGCTGTGGCAGCAGCAGGTGTGTGGGGCTGCAAAGCCCCTGGCTCCACACTGGGGGAGATGCCAGTGCTGGGCACAAGAGCCTCACGCACTGCAGTGTGGCTAAAGGGAGGAAAACCGCCACAGCTGGCATTTGGGAAGGAGGATGGGATATTCCCTTGCCTGTCCAGTTGGTCACCACTGCCCCAGCTCTGAGTCCAGCACAATGAGCACTGTGAGTGATGCCCCAGGTGCCCACCCCCTGCAGGGACCACAGCTAAAAGAATCGCCCCTTCCCCCGTGGCGGGGGACAGATGGAAGCACTGAACTAAGCCACTCTCTCTCAGCACCAGGGTCCTTCCACAGTGCCCTGCTCCTCCAAGTGTCCGCCATGGGATAGGGCAGAGCCCCAAGCCGAGGGCAGGGGACTGTCACTCCACAGCAACGAAACAATAGTCAGTGTCGATTATTTATTTTCCAAATAAATCAGCGGGTCCTGCAGGAGAAGGGCTGGAAATCGGCGAGTTTAGATTAGACCCTCCCCAAACCCCGGCTGGGCCTTGAGCCGCTGTCAGGGCTGCAGAGAAACAGCAGCGAACTCTCACGCAAATGGCCTATAAAAAAGGCCCCTGTCAAAGGCACCTTGACCTGCAGGCTCGCTGTGGTGCTGAGCTCCCCGTGGCCCTCCCCTCCCCGGGCCGCGCTCCCCTCGCATGATGTATTTCCCCTGCCTTTTTTAGAGCTGCATTATGTTAGCTCCAGGAAACAGCCTCTTCCTTCTTATAAACACAGCCCTGGGTTACTGACCAGCGGCCCTGCCACTCCACAGCCACTCTCTGTCCATCCATCACACCTCGCTGTCACCCTGGCAACATATCTCTTGGACCGGTCCGGCTCCAGAGATGGGAGAGGCAGGAGGGGGGGATAAGGGGGGGTCACATACACAGAGCACAATTCCAGCCTGCTGACTAATTCCCTGGAAACCCTGGGGCTGCACAATGAGAAAGCCTTTCCGAGGGTTTCTCGAGCGTTACTGGAAGGTCAGACGAAGGTCAGCGCAAGGACACGGCTCCTACTTTCCCCACCGTCAGCAAGGGCGGGTGCGCGGGGCGGACGTGGGTGAGTCGCGGGGGTACCACGGGTGCACGGCAGGAGGGATGTTTGGAGAAGGGAGCCTGGGCCCAGGCAGCCCTGGGATGCGGCACAGAGCCCACTCGCCGCTGCTGGGCGCAGGGAACGTGCCTAGGACAGGGCTGGCGGGGTGTCCTGGCAGCCAGACAGGCGTCAGTGCTTCCAGTGGGACAGGGCATGGCCGGCAGTGTGGCCTTTTGCCACCCCGGCAAGGGAAGGATGAGGAAGGGAAGAACTACTTTGGCTCCATGTGAACTCCCCAACACCTTTGCTATGGCCCCAGTGCCTGACTGCTGGCCTGACACAGCACTGCTGCATGGGTCATTCACAGTGCAGGATGGATCCCGGGGCAGACCACCGGGATGGGTCCCTGGGAGAGCATCCCAGAGATGCTTGGATGCCCATGGTCTCCAGTGTGCTGGAACATCAGCAGCACCGGGACAAGACAGGAACCATACCAAGAGATCCAGGTTGCCCTGTCAGTGCTGGCACAGGGACATATTTTGGCTGAGTCTTTGAGTCACCCAGCCTCTTGTATGCATGATTGAAGCACAGGAGCCACGGCAGGAGGGGTCCGGCCATGCCCTGCTCCTGAAACACCACCCTTGTCCATCCACACCTGCTTGTCCTTCACGTTAAGCCATTGTCTCCAAGAGGAAATACCATTTAAAGGCAGGTATTTCAAAAGAAATGGGAGATCTCTACTCTCTGAACAGCACAGCACTTCACTTCTGCCCCTTCCCTACGTAAAGCTGGGAGTTAGGTTTACATAGGGATAAAACAAAAAAGGCAACGCTTTTAAGGACAGATCTTCACAAACCCAAACCAAAGCCCCATGAGGGCAAATCCTTTCTAATCCATGCTCTTCCTCAGAGGTGTAAGTGGAGTGGAAGGGTGGAGGGGGGGATTTAAATCTGGAAAACAGTTCCCCATCCCTTTGGTCTGGCAGAGGGCCCACCGATAGACTAAAAACAAGTCTGTAGAGAAGCCTGTGTGGGATAATCCAGCTCTGGCCCCTGAGGGGATGAGAACAATTAGGAGTCCTCTCTCAAGTCTCCACTCCAAGATAGAAAAACAGTTTATAGTTTGGTCCAGAGTTGTTGTTAGAAAGTTCTGAATCATCAGGATACACTAACAATTTCTGCACAGTAATTGCCAGGATAGTTCATTAGGCAGACTCAGAGATAAACTATTAACAGAAGCTTGCAAATCTCCTACCTGCCTCCCCGTGTGCAGGACACAGGGGCTGCCCTATTTATACAGCAGCTGTCGGTGACGATCTGGGTTCAGGAGGGAACGACATTAGCAGCCATGGCTAAATACAAAAAGTATTCCAAAGGAAAACAAAAGAATGGGTATTAAATGCTCTGCCATTAACCTTTCCAGTCATGGTAATCAGCCAGGGAGCAGTTTGCCTTCACTGTCCCTGAACATGCCACAGTCCCCACTCACAGCAACCCTTCCACCTCCAGAGAAAAACCCAACACAGCGTTGGAAGTTGGCCTGCTGCAGCCTCTGGAAGCATCATGCAAAATGTCTTTGGGCTGAGCCTGACAGGCTTTGGACCCATATTTACCCAGAAGAGACAGAAATTATGAGCTTCCCCAGCCCCATCTTCCTTCCTAGCCCCCAAGTGCAGGTTGTTGCATGACAGAGGATATTTGTGTCCAATCCTCCTGAGCTGGTCAGCATCAAATTACAGTTGAGAAGACGGAACAGTGCAACAGCCACTGGCTGTGGGTGCCCCTCGGAGAAAATGTCAGCCCTTACAGACAAATGCCAGCAGAGCTGAGGAATGCCACCACACAGAGGCCTGTGCACTGTCCTATGCATGTGCTCAGCCAAGGTTGCAGCACAATTTCTGCCAAAGCTGGTTTCTGCATCCTTTCTCAGCTCAATTACCCTGAAACCACCCTGGCAAACCCACAGTGGTGTACCATTTCTTGCACAGATTTGCCAGCTCCGGGGGTAGCCATGGCCAGGACGGCTTCATCTGCATGGGAACAGCCATAGGAATCTTGATTAATCAGGGAGAGAAGTGGAGACTGGCTGCCGGGCAGATGCCCTAAACAAGAGTAACTTATCAGCTCTGTTTCCAAGATGAGACATCTGTCACCACATTGCACAGAGCCAGCCAAGCCACTTGCTCCTCACCAGCACAGAAGCACGAGGGCTTCCCTCTCCCCAAAGGAAGCCATAGAAATAGCCACCATATAATTTGCAGAATTTCTTCTAGAAAAGGCTTTGCTTGGGCTAAAGAAAGCATTGCACCCAGAATGCTTCGGGGGACAGTGCTGGACAGGAGCAGGAGCCAGCATGCAGCTGCATTCCCAGGCCCCTGTGTTTGCCAGCGAGCCGGCCCCAGCGGCAGCGCAGGGAGGTCCCCAGCCCGGAGGAACACCAAGTGCTGTGGACAGCAAGGAACCACTCCGCCAGCACACACACAGCAAAGCCCGACGTGGTTAATCCCTCCAGTTTATTATGTAATAAAACGCTTTCCAGACCTGTTAAAATTTAATTGGTTTAATCTTAATTGTTCCATTTTCTATGGCACATGCAAACACAGAGCCTAACCCTGCCACTCTCATGTGAACTGTCCCGCGGGCTGTGGTGGGAGCAGGATGAAACCCGCTGACCTCAGCGGGATTACGTGCATGAATCAGAGCAGCAGGCCTGGGCTCGGAGCTGAAATCCAGCACTGGGCAGGTCGCCAGCACAAGGCCCAGGGTCCACTTAGGCTCCACTTAAGCCCTATGGGATGCAAGTGGTACGCAGGCCTGTGGATGCGAGTGGTGAGCAAGCCTCATGCTGGGCCTCTGCTGAAGGATGAATTTCAGCTTCTTAACCTCGTGGACGCAAACATACAGCAATGGCTTCTGAGACACGGAGCAAAGGGGCTCCCAGAAAGGCTGTGGGGTGTGCTCCACCAACAGGGTGATGTACGTGTGCCTGCAGCAGTGTCCTCCTTCTGCTGGACAGGGGACCCTCTCATTGCACGGTCAGTAACTGTGATTTATGACAGCTTCTACTCCAGAGGAAGAGGTGTTTTGCTACCCTCTGCACGTCCACAGTCATGGGGCTGTGTTGTGCAGCAGGGTGGCTTTGTGAAGCCTGGATATCCTTTGTGCACAAGAGATGCCAAATAAAAGCAGACAGGAGGGGGTCCTTGGCACTGGCATTTATTATCCTGCATTGCCTTAGATGAAGGATGACCTTTACCTGCTCCTGCAAGTTGGCTCTCACCAAGCTCAACATGTCAGCCCCAGTTTCAGAGGCCCATCAGGCACTGAAATCAAGGACAACCTCCCCTTTGGTGTCCAAGCCTATTGAGTTCCCCTTGCTGCAATGGGCAGCTCCCTTGCATTTGCTGCTCCTATCCCTCAAAGTGCTGAACACTGAATGTTTCACACAGCTACTGGTATCCTTCAACCCAACCTCCCACCTTGAAAACATATGTGTAGAATGCTAGAGTCTGGTTCTGACCTTAAGAAAACAGTTATTTTTCACTGAGGCTTTGTTTCAGGACATATTTCCAAGCCATACATCCCTGCAAGAACTGTGAAACAGAAGTAAATCAGCCAATGTCAATGGAGGAAAAAAATACTGAAGAAAAGCAGATATTTGCAGTGATGTATTTCTCAAGAAAATGGGCATTATTTGGGTGGTTCTTGGTCAAACCAAGGCAGCTGGTTCTGAGATTCGGAGAGGTGCAGGCAGGTGTCAAGCGGCAGACCCGAGTGAACAGGACGGTCTAGGCACTGCCCTCGCACAGCTGACACAGCAATGGGAGATGTAGACAGCCTATTGCTGGGTGAGCATGCAGCATCCCATGCCCAGACCTGGATCCACAGCCTGCAGAAGCCCTCTGCTCTCCTGAGGAATACTGATAACGTTTCTTTTCAGAGCTGTGAAAAAGAGCCTTTCCTGTGCAAGCGACAGGGCAGGAATAAACGCCACCCTTTCCCCCAGGAGCCGTGACCAGGCGGGCGCACTCAGGGAGTGAGTCCGGGCTGGGAGCTGCCGGCGGAGCCACTCTGTGTCCGCTCCTGGCGCAGCCCCTCGGGGCGCGCCCGCTGTGCACCGTGAGGGGCGCCGAGGCTGTGTGCGAGGAGAGCCGGACCCGGGAGAGGGCGGAGCGCCGTGCCGTGCCGTGCCGTGCCGTGCCGTGCCGTGCCGTGCCGTGCCGGACGGCGGGGTCCGCTGCTGGCAGGTGACCGAGCCGTGCGGGGCCGGTGCGGGCTGCACGGGGCGCGGCCCCACCGGCGGCCCCGGCGGCGGGTCGCTGCCCCGGGACCCGCCGCCTCTCCGCGTCGCGTCGCCGGCCCCGCCGTGCGGGGGCGTCCCCGGCGCGCTGCGGTTCTCACATAAATCAGGACCGAGCTCCTGGGAAAGGGCCATCCTTCACCGGGCGCTGCTGACAGAGAACGAGAACCAGACGGGCCCTGAGATAAACCACGGCGCGCAGCGTTTACACAAGGGCAGGCTCTGTGTAAATAGAGCCGGGTGCGGGGGGCAGCTCCCGGCGGCGCGGGTCCGCTCCGGCTACGGGCCTCCTGGGGCGGCGGGCAGGTGGGTGCCGCCCGGCCAGCGCCTCCCGCCGCCGTGCCCCGCTGGCTCCCCGAGCACGGGGGTTGGAGACAGGGCCGGATTAGCGTGTTTGTTTGTTTACGGCCATTAGCGCAGGGCCGGCTCCAGCACTCCGCACCCGCGAGACTAATGGAGCAATTAGCAGCCCTGGGGCTGATAGCATCGCCCCGAGCGAGGCCCCCGGCCGCGGCCGCTGCTACCGGGCTGCCTGCGGCCGGGGCCCTCGGGCGGGAGCGCGCTGCTCGCTGGCCCGCCCGCCCGCCCGCCGCGGTGTGCGCGGCCGCAGCAGGGCTGCTGCTCGCTCCCCAGGCCCGGGGGGGGGAAGCTCTTGGCTCTCTTGGCTCCGCTGCAGCATCCGCACGGCGAGCTCCATCCATTACAATAATCCCCTGTCTAAACAGAGCGCAGGAGCGGCCGGGACAACAAGGCCCTGCTGTAAACAGAGCTCAGGGGACGCCGCTAATGATATAAATATAATAACCATTAATAGCCCGGTGACCCCAGCCCAGCCGGCTCGGGAAAGCCCTGCAGCCGCATCCTGGGGCTGACACCCGCCGGCAGGTACCAGGGCTGCCCCGCTCCTTCCTCCCCCTGGTTTCTGTACCTCTGCACCGCTCGCCTCGGTCCAGTAGTGCTCCTCGGCGCCAGCCGCCTCAGTATAGGCACGGTCGGGCCCGACCATCACCTCGCTTCCTCGGCTTTTCCAGCCGGGAACTCACCGCCGATCCGCCTCCACCAAAGAGGGGATGCTGGCATGGGGGGAAAGCGCGGGCTCAGTTACCCCAGCGGGAGACCGGTGGAGGATGAGGCCGCCCCGAAAAGGCCCGGCCGCGGCTTGCTCCCTCCGTCGGGCGTGGGGTCCCCGAGCAGTCCGTGTGGCCGGCAGCAGCACAAATGAGTGGGTCCCAGCGGGAGAACCACTCGCACCATTGGGGAGACATCCCGAAGCGTTGTTTATGGCCGACCCGGGCTCCCAGAGCCCACAGGCCGCGCCTGGCAGTCGGCCCGTCCGGGATCCCTCTGCGGGCGGGAGCGCGATGGCGCCAAACGAGCCAGACCCTGCCGGGGCCGGGCCCTGGCCCTCGGCACGGCGGCTGCTGCTCCGCAGACGGACGGGCAGGCGGACATCGGCTGTAGCCCGGCAGTTCTTATGGCCGCCACCACCGAGGGCACCGGCCCTTGACGCTGTTCTCCCTGCCGCGAAGCCCGGGCGCAGTGGGGCTCCCGGGGAGCGCGGCGCTGTGCAGAGCCCGGCCGCTCGCCGTGCTGCCACCGGGCCCCGCGCCTGCACGTCCCCGAGCCCGGGGCCCCGAGGCGGGCGGGACAGGTCCGGGACGGCGGCGGATGTGTAACACCGATAAGGAGCTAATTGTTACTAATTCTTTTCGGGGCCCCGGCAGAGAGGCAGCGCCGGGCTTCTCTGCGCACCGGCGGCATGGGGAAGAGTCGGGCCCCGGTCAGGCCTGCTTACTGCGGGCGCCTTTCCCCGTACACCGTCCGGACCGCAGGAAGGCGTCTCGCATGGGGAGCGGGCGGGGAGCGGCGAGAAGAGATCGAATCGTTGAATTTATACGGCGAGGGGTTTGAAGCTGCGTGGTGGCAGCGGTCCGGTGTGCCGGGGGAACGGGAACCGGCCTCGCCGCGGCACCGGTAGCACATGAGCTGCGGCGAAGTGCTCGGGACTCCGGCTCCTGTCCCGGGCTGTGCCACCAGTAAATACATCTCGGGGGCGTGCAGAAAGACGAAGGTACGAGGGCACGGATAGAGCCGCTAAACGGCGGAGCCTCCGGACGTTAACAACACGAGAGAAACTCCCGGGAAGGCCCCGCGAAGCCCCGGCGCCGGGACACTCACCTGCCCGGCGTACGCGCCCGGCTCCAGTGGCCTCCCCTCGTCGCCGATCCAAGCCCTGCGGGGCAGCACGATTTTAATCACAACGAAATATCTCACCAAGGACCCCCTGCGCCTCCCTCGGTGTGGCCGCTCCCGGCGCCGCGGCAGCTCGGAGCCCCTGCAAAAGTCCGGGGGCCGTGGGGAGCGCCGAGGGGCCGCGGCACCCCCCGCATCACCGGGGGACTCGGCCGGTACCCGGCGAAGCCCTGTGGCCGGGGGACCCGCGGTGTGGAAGAGCTCGGCAGGCTCATTCGATGCGTCACCCGCCGGCACGGAGGCGAGGTGGCTCCGCGGAGCCGCTGGCCGCCCGTTACCGGCGGGAGAAACGAAAGAAAACGAAACGAAACGAAAGAAAACGAAAAACAACGAAAGGAAACACCGACGACCGCGGTATCGCGCTCTCCACCCAGCCCCGCGTTACCGCGGTCCCGGCCTGCCCGCCCGGCCCGGCCCGGTCCGCCCCGACTGGGCCTGGCGGTCGCGGGCAGCGGGGCCCGATCCGGCGGCGGCGGCGGCGAAGCGCGCTTTTCCCTGTGCGAACGCGTGTCGCACCGGCTGCGGCGAGCTGGGCCGGTCTGCAGATTGGCCGGTCGCGGGGTTATTTGCGGGGGCACCGGCGGGAGGGACCGGGGGTGCAGGGGGATGCAGAGGGGGTCGGCTACGTGTACGTCGCATGGCTACGGTCCGTCCGGGACGGCGGGGTCGCCGTCGGCTCCGGGAGGGGTGCGGGGTGGCGGAGGCGAACCTCCCCCTCCGCTACGCGTCCTGGGCCGCGGGAGGCACTTGCGGGGCCGTGCTGGTGGGGCGGGGAGGCCGGGCCGGCGGAGCCGCACATGTCGGCCCTTGCCGGGGTCGGACCGAGCTGTGTGCGGGCAGGGGCCAGCGGGGTCCGCCGGGGAGGGGGTCCCTACCTACCTACACGTGCTTAGCACTGGGGGGCGCGGCGGCGGCTGCCGCGGCTCTCTGCGGGGACCCCGACCCCGGCGCACCGTCCCCGCGCCCGCCGGGCGGGTGCCGGGCCGGCGGGGCGCTCTACGGGGAAGCAGCCTCCCCGAGTGCAGCCTTAATACATTGCTATTTCTGGCCGGGCGGCCGGAGCCGGGCAGGGGGCCGGCTCTGCCTCCCCCTCCCTCCAATGGCGAGGCCGCCCCCGGCCCCTCCTTGCCGTGACGTGCCGGCCCGGGGCAGAGGAGGCTCCCGAGCCTTTGGCTGTCCCTGCAGAAGCTGTAACAAAACGCAGACCCCCAGCGCTGAGCTAATGGAGGCAACTTAGACAGAAGCAGGCGCGGCCCCTCGTCTCTCGGCGCTGCCTGCTCCCCCCGACCCGGGCGCGGCGCTCCCCGCCGAGCAGCCGCCCGAGCGCCGCCGGGCCCGCGGGACTGCCTGGCCGCTTGCGCTGCCCCGATGATGTTACCGAGCCCCGTCACCTCCACACCCTTCTCTGTCAAAGACATCCTCAACCTGGAGCAGCAGCAGGACCCGCACTATGGGGCCCAGCTCCCGCACCACCTGGAGCACCACTTCCACCCCGCTGCCTGCCTGCTGGCGGCCGCCGACGGCGCCCGCTTCTCCGACGGCGAGGAGGAAGAGGAGGAGGAAAAGCTCTCCTACCTGAGCCCCATGGCAGCGCCCGGCAGCCAGGCGGACGCGCGGATCTCCGCCGACAACTACGTTCACGCCGTACTGCGTGGCTCCTGCGAGGCCCCCGGCCCGGGAGAAGAGCTGGACCCGGCGGTCCGAGACCCAAGTGAGTATCGTCTCCGCCGCGCTTCCCCGCACTGCACCGCCCCGCCGGGACGGGCCACGCGCTGGCTGCTCGTGGTGCGTTCCCAGCCCTCGGGCATCGCCCCGCAAAGCCCAAGTCCTGGAGCTGTAACCCGCTCCACGTCCCTTGATCATGTCGAGTCGGGACGGGCACGTCGCGGGGCTGCCACCGCCCTCCTCTGCGCCTCGCTCGCCTCCTCCCTGGGGAGTGCCTCCGCATGGCCCTAGCCCGGAGGTGCTGGATCAGGCCCGCGCTCCGTAATTTCGGTAGCGGAGAGGGAGGAACGGGTCGCGTTAGGCCCAGTCCGCACCCGCTGCGGCGGGGTCCGGCGGCGGAGCAGGTGCCCGGCGCTGTGCGCGACGCGGTCCGGAGCTCTTCACGCGGTGCCGCAGCGGTAACGCCGCAGCCGGCCTGGAGGTGCGGGGACGTTCCTGGCCCCGCCGCCCGAATCGGGCCCTCGCAAACACAGGCGGTGCCGGAGACGTCCGGTCCCAGGGTTGCCTTCCCGCCCGCACCGCGGTGCCCCGACGGGCGCGTAGAGGCGCGGGGTCGGCCAGGGCGCGGCGCGGAGCTCTCGTCTGCCGATGGGGCCCGTCGGGAGCAGCGAGCGCCCGGCGTTGGCGAGGCACACCCGTGACCTGTGCTCCCCCGTACAGAGAGCTGCGTCCTGAATAAGCCGCTGGACGCAACGGAGGAAGGCGGAGGAGGCGGAGAGGCCGAAGCAGCGGAGCCGGAGGAAGCCGCGCGTACTCTTCTCCCAGGCGCAGGTCTTCGAGCTGGAGCGTCGGTTCAAGCAGCAGCGTTACCTGTCGGCGCCCGAGCGGGAGCACCTGGCTAGCAGCCTCAAGCTCACCTCCACGCAGGTGAAGATCTGGTTCCAGAACCGGCGCTACAAGTGCAAGCGGCAGCGGCAGGACAAGTCGCTGGAGCTGGGCGGCCCGGCGGGCCCCGCCGCCGCCGCGCAGAGTGGCCGTGCCCGTGCTGGTCCGTGACGGCAAGCCGTGCCTCGGCGGGTCGCAGGGCTACAGCTCGGCGTACAACGGGCCCTACTCCTACAACGGCTTCCCCGCCTACGGCTACGGCAACGCTGCCTCCTACAACCCCGGCTACGGCTGCACCTACCCGGCGGGCACCGGCGGCGCGTCCATGCAAGCCGCCTGCAGCCCGGCGGCGGCCGCCAGCCCCTTCGTGAACGTGAGCGGCCTGGGGGGCTTCAGCGGCGGCAGCCAGCCGCTGCACCAGGCGGCGGCGGGGCCTTCTTGCGGCCAGGGCGCACTGCAGGGCATCCGGGCCTGGTAGCCCGCACGCACTGAGGGTCGGGAGCGGACCGACAGGACGGCCCGGCGGCTCCGCGGCCCCGTTATCACCCGCACCCGCAGCCCGGCCGCGCGCCACGCGCCCTGGACCGGAGGCGGAGGCGGCGGCGGGACGGCGCGGCGGGACCCCGGCGCTCCCGCGAGCATCGGTGCGGGGCCGGCGACGGACGGAGCGGAGCGGCGCGGCGGGACGGGGCCGCGCGAGCCCGCAGCGAAGCGCCGCCGCCCCGCGGAGCCGCCGCGACGGCCGGGCGGGCCGGGCGGGCCGGAGCCGATCGCGCCGCGCCAGCGGAGCAGCTTTGCTTGTAAAAAGCCGACGGCGGGGCCCGCTAGTGCCGCGGCCCCTGTCTCTATTCTGTATCGGTCACTGCCAGCGCCAGCTCGCCCAGTCAGTCAATAAACCAGGTGCAATATTCGCCGCCCGATCCTCCTTCGTCCACCGGCCGGTGCCCGGCGGAGGGGCCGGGGCCCGTGCCCGGCGGCGAGGCGGTCGCCGCGTCGTGCCCGCGGGGCAGGGCGGCCCGGCCGGCTTGTGAGCGTGCCAAGGGCGCTGAATGGGGCCGCGTAGCTCAGAGCCTGGCCCATTGTGGCCGCCGGGCCAGCGCTGAAAGGAGCCGCCGAGGAAGGTAGCGGGAATAGGCGCTTATTGGATTCGGGAACAAAAGGTGTGGCAGGGAGGCGAGGGACAAAGGGGCCCCGGCGCCGAGATTGACGGGCCGCTTTGCCCCCCACTGAGGCCCAGGCCCGGCGCTTTATGCGCGGGGGCTGCAGAAACGTGCTGGGTTTTGTTCCCCATTCTGGGAGCGCAGGGGAAGAGGAGGGGGGTCCGCGGGCCGCTGATTAGGGCCGGCCGGGCCGGGCAGCCTGAATGCCGGGGCATTATTGCTACATGTTCAGCCATTTCGCTCGATTGCAGGGGGAGGGGGCCGCCGAGGCCCCCGAGCCCCACGGGACCGGCCGCGGGGTCGCCTGCCGCCCGTCCCGTCCCGTCCCGGGCCGCCCCGTCCCGCTGTCGCCGCCGAGGCGCTATCGGGGCGGTGGCGGCCCCGCTTCCGCGGCCGTGCCTCTGCCGTGCGGGTGCTGCCGAGCCCCGCCGCGGGGCCGGAGCCGCGCCGGGGAGGGCCGGACACCCGCAGAGCCCCGTCTGGGGCACCCCGGGCGGCAGCGGGGACCAAAGGCGTTGGGAGCTCTCCCGTGCCGTCCCGCACATCTGTCCGGCCGCGACGCTGGAGCTCCGAAGGTATTTCCAGCGGAGCCTTCTTGGAGCCGGCGCGAAGGACGCAGACCAGGGGCTCGATATGCCACCCCTCTGACGCAGCGCTGCCCACCCTGTCCTTCCCCTGACCTCCCAATGTGTGTTGTGTGACAGTCCCTCTGTCCCGAGCAGAGGACCAGGCTCTGCCCTCGCAGAAGCAGCAGGTAACAACGACCGCTGACGCTACTGACCCCGGGTTTTAGGCTGCACATTCCCAGCGTTCAAGCTGAACGTGCACCTTCGGGGTTTGCTGTTTGAAAGGAACGGGAGAAATTCTTTCCACTGCAGGGACAGAGAGGACAAACCGCAGGCCCCCCGGCTCCCAACCTGGCTCGGCACGGCACCCCGCTGTCCCGCGAGCCACCCCGGGGCTGGCAGGCTTCACGGGGCCGGCGCTCGGAGAGGATGCGGCACGCCCAGCTGATTGTTTGCTGGATGGCAGTAAGGTGTCGCAGGAGAGGAAGCCCAGGCCCTGCTCTTGGCTTTCGGAGATGAGTGGTTAAGGCCCTGTGGTCTCGTGGGTAGAAACAGGATAGCCAAGAACAAAGGTAATGCGCTTTCTTTCTTCACAGCAGCAGTCAGGCTGGGGAGATTTGTCTCTGCCATAGGAAAGAGTTGCATTTTCCTCCGTGTTCTGCCAGACTGCTGTCTGCAAAGATAGGGGACTCGTGTGAGTTCATGCTTCAGTGTGCAAGCCAGAGGAACCGTAACCACAATAGCAGCTCCTCCAAAATCAGGGTGTGTGAGAGGAGTTCCCACCTTAACACATCCCCTCAAAGTACATGGCAGTTGATGAGAAATCCACTGCATCTCAGCAGCACACAGAGCCTCTGGATGAGACCAGAGCCCCAGCATGGGACATGCTGCCCGGGTCTGTAGTCAGTTTCTAGAGCATGGACAGGTCTGTAAAGCGAAAGGACACACAGGGAGCCCACAGCTGCATTGCAAGAGGTGATGCTGGGCAGGACCAGCATGATCCAGCACCAACAGTACCCAGCCATAGTTGTGAGGTCAGTATTGAGCTCCCCCACTTGCCCCTGGTGACAACCCTGACCCTTCTTTCCCTGCACGGACCTGGAACGGCGCCCAGCCGGGGGATTCCAAGAGGCCTGACTGCAGGCTGATGTTGCATGGTGCTGGAAGTTTCTAGATGTCCACCATAATAAACCCCATTGCTGGGACAGATCCCAGCTGTCCCAGCAGCTCAGATTGGAGGAAGGGTAAGGGGTTAGTGGGAGGGACCCCTCTGCAGAGCCTCGCCCAAAGCTCCTGATGGGGAGGACAAAACAGCACAAAGAGCCGGCGGTACTGGAGGGCCCGGAGCAGGGTGGCGGAAGTGGAGCGCTCCAAAGAGGAGGAATAGCCGGCGGAGGCCAGTGGGAGGGAGATGGTGGGAGATTGCAGATTGGACCAGCTGCCCAGGGAGGGGAGACACAATGGAGGGAAGTTGCCGCGTGGCTGTGCTGGAGGCAGCACCCGCCCATGATGCACGCTGTCCCCCACACCCCAGGATGAAGCGGGATGCCTCCAGCAGGGTGAGAGGCACAGGGAAATCTCTGGTGGAAATTCCTTCGGCATGGTCCCGCTGTGGTGGTGCCATGGCCAGAGGGACATCAGGGAGGGAGGAATGGGGATGGCCATAACCAAGGAGCAGGGGGCGTGTGTTTCTTCCTGGTCGATTGGGGGATTTACTGCTGTTTGGGAATCAAGCTGGGAAGGTGCTGATTGATTTCAAACAGGAATTCTCTAAGTGCACTGATTTAAAGGGAAGGAGGGACTTTTTGGGCAGCTAGGTTTTAACTCCCAGGCTTCAGACCCACTCTGTATGCAGGCTCCAGTTGTGTTTTTTACTCAAGTTTCCTATACAAGGAGGAGCCCATGAGCAGAACTTGTCTCTGTCCAGTGGCTCCTAGGGAGGCTCCACCCAAAGCCCAGTTCTTGGTGGTTTTCTGTGGCCTTTCCATCATGCTCAGGATTACACAGAAGCTGTGCTGTTCCTTCTGCAGCACCACAGATATGCTCTGGTTTCCTCTCCTCCCTGACATCTTTTTCCCTTCCTTTCTCCCTCCCTACTGCTGAGGTCATCCCTCTCTTATCCTTCATTCTTCTGTCTCCACCACCCACTTGCTGCCATCAGCATGGAGCTCCCCTGGATGCAGAGGGAGATGCCTGCTCCCAGTGAGGCTGGACAGGCTGCCCGTGGATCTGGGCAGGCATCCCTGGGTTCTGGTCCCATCTACTTCAACCTGATCATAGCCACCTCCTGCTGCCTGGGTTGGGAGCCTGGGGACCCAGATGTTTGCTAGTGTGGTGCCCAGCTCTTGCTGCTCTATGTGGAGTGGCAGCTCCGGCTCTGCAGAGCTTCCCACTGCAGCCACCCCAGCCTTTGAGCTGGGAGCTGCCAAGGCTGCTCGGGCACTGGGGCTCTGTGGAGCATCAGGTGTTGGAGATGCTGGAAGCTCCTCCTGGCAATGGCAATATGAGGTTGTCACACAAGAACTCTCCAGTGCCAAGAAAGCCGTTGCCAGCCATGGATCAGGTAATGAAAATATTGGTACTTGTGCTATGGAGCCTCAGAAAGCCAAGTGAGGCTTTCTCCCACTACTTGCCTGCCAGCACAAGGGGCAGGGACCTGCCTCCCTCCCTTGGATGAGTCACTGCATCACAAGATGACTACACCTGACTGAGCAGGGTGATGGGACTTTCGTGTTTTAGCTGTTCTTTCTTCCCGCAACGGTGAGACCAGGCACAGTGCTGCCACTGGGGATCCAGGTGACCCACGAGGGATCCTCTCTGATTCAACCAAGGATCCAGGTGACCCATCCACAGAGGGGGACTGAATCTTCGTCCCCTCCAGGGCAGAGTGCTGCTGAAGGTCAAAGCTGCCCCTGCGTCCTGCCAGAGCCTTTCCTGGCTGCATCATGCCACCGTCTCGCACCTAGGCAATAAAACCCACAGACACTTCCCCGGGGACGACGCTTGTCCGCGCCCGGGGTTGCTGCGGGCGGGCGGTGCCGGGGCCAGCGGGGTCCCGGGGTACTGCCTGGGATCCTCAGGTCCCCCGGGCTGCCAGCAGGGACAGGGACACTTAACTCCCGGGGCCTGTCCCCAAGCGAGATACGCCACCGCCATCTATCGGCCAGTGCCCGGGGACAGGGAGTGACAGACACCCGTCTGTCCCCGCCGTCCCGCAACGAGGAGGTTCTGCAGCTGGTGTTGGCTCGCTTTGGGGGTGCCCGAGTCCCCCTGCAAGGCTTGGAGGGCTGCGGAGCATCGGGGCAGGGTGTGGTGTCCCCGCTAGGATGGTCAGCGGGACAGACTGGACATCGGGGAGCCTGGGCGGGTTGCGTGGGCTCTGGGCAGGTGGGTGTCTCCCCCCGGCAGAGCCCTGCGGGAGCTGGGGGACTCCCGACCCACGCGGGAGCATTGCTGCACCGGGCAGCATCGCTGCGGGCTGTGCACGCAGCAAAGGCACGCACCCACCCGTGCCCCGCTGCCACGGCAGAGCTGGGGACGAGGCCAGTGTCCCTTCCCAGCCTCTAGCCACCGTGCAGGACCCTTGCTAGCGAGCGATGCTTTGCTGTGTTCTTTTAGCTGAGCACGAGCGCCCGGCGTGTCTCTCTCTCTGTGAGAGACCCAGTAGGCTTTTAGCTCTGATTTTTTTTTTTTGTTTGTTTGTTTTTTTTTTGCCCCGGAATGATGCGTTTCACCTAATTCCAGGAGCTCCCCTAAAACTCCTGATGCTCTGACACTGCCTGCGGCTTCCAGCTAACGTGTTTCCTCCGTGCAAGTTCTTGCTCAAGGACGTAGGACGGCTGCTGGTGTCCAGCGCCTGGTGCCTGCCACAGCTGCGTCCTCACCAGAGGGAGCTGCGTCCCGCATTGAGGCACAGCCCAGTACTGGCCCAATTCCCTACCTTTTTTATAGCCCTTGGCAATAAGACAGCTGACGTACTGCTCAGGTCTAACGGGCGTCCAAAGGTGCGTGGATTTACATTTCTCTTGGCACCACCAAGCCGTGCCAGGCATGGTCTGTGCCTGCCAGGAGTCTCCCATGTCAGTTCCAAAGCCATATTGCCCCGGGGGGCATTGCAGGCTTTCTCTGGGGCTGACACTGGCTGCCAGTGCAGTATCTGCAGGCATGCTGGGCCAGGGAGATTAGGGCTGAAGCCTCTACCAATCTCCTGGAACAGCCATCGCTTCAGCTGCTTTTGAGGATGATCCCAGAACAAGCTCTAGTGTCACAGCGTGCCCGAGCTGCCCTCATGGAGGACGCTTGCAAGAGTGACCCCTGCTGCCACCCCTGTGCCACTCCCATCCAGCCCAGGAGCAGCTCCTTCCCCACCTCTGCCGCCTCCCCAGTGCAACAGGCCCCCTGCCCACACCCAGCTCCAGCCAGGGTGCCACTTTGCAGTCCCGTGGTGGGGGAATTTGACACATAAGCCTGCACTAGGTATGGGTATTATCAGTATCTCCCCATCAGAGCAGACATGCCAAGAGCTGTTCCAGCCCAGCCCAGAGGATTGCTTCTTCTAGTGGTTCTCTATAGACAAGAAAGCAGATTTTCAGCCTCAGCTTTACCTTTCAGGGTACCTTCCCTGCCTAGAAAGGGAAATAGCTTTTCAGGCTATTCCCTGCAGTGCCATGCTTGGACAGAGGCACGCAGGCTGGGACCAGCCTAGCCCAGAGCTGTCTCTCAGTTTAACCCAGGCAGCAAAGTGGGTCAGAAGGGGTTTCCAGGCCCACCAGAGGCAATGTCTGCTCTGTGTCCAGGAGCCCCGGCGCTTGCGTTTGGCACTGCTGTAAGGCCGGGAGGTCATGAGAACTTGTACAACTTTATTGGGGCCTGACAGAGCCCTGAGGAATCCCAGAGCCAGGGTGGGTTGGGGCAGGAGGGAGGCGGTGAGACCATCTCTCTGCTCCTCGTGGGCTCCAGCCACCTCCTCCCACCAAGCAGGGCTGTCAGGCACCCACTGCAGAGGGGCTGTGGGGCAGGAAACCTCAGGGCAGCCCAGGGTGCTGGCAGAGACAGCACAGGGATGTGGTTTCCAGGGCAGTGCTCTTGCTCCTCTGCCTGCCCCCGAGCTGGGCTGGCAAAAGCCTCCAAGCACTGGGACCTCAGCGCCCTGTGTGGGGTCATGAAGGCAGGAGCAGCCCAGGAGCCCACCAGCCCCAGCTGAAGGTACAGGACAGACATTGGAGAGATCTCCCCTTCTTTCACTGAGTAAGATGAACCCTCGGCCCCCAGCTCCCCTCACCCCAGCTCTGCCCTTAACCTGCAGGAGTGCAGTCATCTCCAGTTACCCCAGGAAGGCAGCTGGAGGCTCCTGGGCTGCTCCTGGCGTGGCAACCTCAGGCTGCCTGAAATAGTTTGGGCTTGTGCCATAGCACAGCTGCGGCAGCCCCAGACCTGTTACCTGGAGCAGGGCCAGACCAGTGGTGCTTCCCAGCTCTGCCTGCTCAGGGGCTGTGGGGCTCACCCAACCCAGGACAGGGCTCAAAGGGCAGTTGGACACAAGAAAGCAAGGCAGCAAATCCCTGCCTGTGCTGGATGTGGCTGGAGATCCTGCAGGAAAGTGAAAGGAAAAGGGATTGTCTCCAAAACTCTGCCGGGCTGAGCATTGCTTCCTTGCTGGAAAGCCAAAAATAGTCTCTTTACTCAGAAGAGGCTGTAGGAGGAGAGATCTCACTCGAAGCACAGCCAAATACCTAGGAGGCCAGAGGACAGACCCAGAGCAGTGTGGCTACAGAGAGGCATTATCAGACCTTGGAAAGGCAGCGGCCATAGCTGAACCAGCCAATAACTCCATTGCCTCTGGGCATCTCATCGTGCCAAAGGTGCCAGAGGAACCAGTCTGGCTGGCAAGGGAACACTCCCACCCTGGCAGAGCTGGGCAGCAGCAGCATGCTGCCACGGCCAGCCCTTAGTTTGTGACAGGCATGCAGCTCAGAGATGGCAGCAGGACATTTTTCCTGTCCATTGTGGCCTGGCCCAAGGCATATATGGGAATCCCCATGGCACCTCTACTGTCCCTGCAGTGCCAAACCCATCAGAGGCAGTGCCATTCCCTGCAGGGCTGCTGCTGCCTGCACTGGGCAACACCCAGCTGCTGCTGGGTAAGCT
This sequence comes from Corvus cornix cornix, assembly GCF_000738735.6. NCBI lineage: Eukaryota > Metazoa > Chordata > Aves > Passeriformes > Corvidae > Corvus > Corvus cornix. The sequence goes on from NC_046336.1 coordinate 14,327,796, forward strand.
GGCAGAGCCACCAGAAAGGCTGTGTCCTTGCTAGGGGAACACTTTAAGCCAGTTGCTCACATAGCAGCATTTCTGGGCTGTGCTGACTTTTCATTTCCCTGTTCCTGGGGGTCTCACTCCCTCCCCCAGCACTTCTGTGGGTAGTTATTCCTGGAAAACACCCTGGAGACACTTTCGATCATGCCGTCACCCACTGACATTTATAGAGCTTCTTCCAGCAGCTGATGGATTTAATAGTGTGAATCTGCCCCCAGCCCTGGCCCATTTATGCCTTTGCCTCCATGGGGTTTGTCCCCATTGCCCCAGTGCACAGTGAGGGCTAAAGGCAAAACTGCAGCTCTGCCGCCAGCAGCTTTCAGCTCCTGAGCAGAGAGATCTGTCCTGGCAGAGCCCAGTTGTACCCATCTTCTGTGAACTCCTGTCTAATGCCCTGCTCTCCAACCTAATCCTGCCCTGGTTTCTCCCAGCCATCTCTGCTTCTCCCTCTTGGGTGGAGGAGCTGCAGGGCTGCCAAATCTTGCAATACTCAGACTATTTCTTAAAGCCCTAGCTCCTGAAAGTGGGAAAACTTCCAGTTCCTGACCTCCCGTGGCTTTTGTGTCCTTAGGGAGTTTCTCATCCTTCTGCTTGTGCAGAAAAGGCAGGGACCAGGGGCCTGCAGCCCATGCCAGGGAGCAGAGGATGGGCACAGCACCCAACTCAGGTGGGCCCAGGCTGCAGAAGGGTGACTGTGGCTGCTCTGTGCCAGGGACATCCAGACCTGCCAGGCAGCCATCAAAAATCACACAGGTGGTCACTCAGCTTCCCTCACCACCTTCAGAGCCAGGGCAAGAGAGGTGTGTAAGGGAAAGGTGGACATACAGCTGGGCTGGGGCTTGGGCAGGGTGTCAAGCACCCAGCCCTGCAGTGCAGAGGTCCCTACCCTCCAGCCCCCCAGCTGTGCTGGAGCCCATGGCCACTGAGGGCCAATGATCCCCCTTGGTCACCCAGCAGCTTTTCCAGCCACAGGAAAACCCCTCTTTGTCCTCACCACAGCCCACTCCAGCAGTGTTCTGTGCAGACCAGGCCAGCAGATCTTCTGGAGCAGCCCCAATTCGACCCAGATACCCACCAGCAGCACATACCACAGCTGTGAATGCATTTCCTCCAGGGAATTATTTCGGGCACGGCTCTGTGGGACACATGCCACACCTGAATGCGCTGGGAGAGTCAGGCATCACGCATGAGCACCTTATTCAAGAAACCCAGAGATCTGCTCTGGGCAGGTCAGCACAATGAGGCAATACTTTAGTGCACAGCTCACAGCTCCATAGCTGGGTGGGACCCTAAAATAAACTGCTATCAAGACAACTAGTAACATGTTAAAAAAAAAGTTATTCTACTAATCACCACTAGGTTGGAAAAGATATTAGCATTTTGAGCAATTTTAAGATGCTCATCAAGCATCGAACTAGTCCAATTACTCAAAACTATGGGGCAAAAGCTCTGCTGAGACCCAAATCTCCTATATGAGGTGCACAAAGCCTTCCAGCCTCCTTCAGCACCAAATTCCTATGCTGCTCCTGACACACAACAACCCCTCCTGCCAACACCTCCATTTGGAGCAGTTTGGAAGCATCCTAAGGACCCCCAGCCAGACTGAGGGTGTGGGACTACCTGGCCAAGGAGCTACTCCTGTGGGGTCACAACCCACACTAGCAGCGGGCGATGGACCAGGAGCCAAAGGGGATGGGGGCACCCTCATCCCTGCATGCTGCCAGGGTGACTGGGCCAGACACGCACCCCCAGACCGCTCTTGCCTCCCTGCTCTGGCATCCATCAAAAGAGCTCAGCAGCAGGCACAGTCAGAAAGGCACAGTGTTGGGAGCTGGGCCATGCTGGAGTAAGAATGGGACATGAGGATAGAGCAGAACTGTTTTTATTGGAGGTGTCAAGAGCAGGAACAAGAACAAACCTACAGGCTCCCTCCTCAAGTGCCATCCTCCCCTCACCCACCACCACACCAGGGCAGTCAGCATCATGTGTGCGTGCTACGAGACAACGGCCACGGCTTATACTTTGCTTCAGCCAAAAGCCACACAAAGCCCCCAGCATCCTGCCATCACCCCCTCCTTGGCAACTGCGAGCTCAGCTTGGCCCTGCCAGGGGCAGGGCAGGACATTCACCTTCCCCTCTGAGGAGGAGTGAGTTTTGCATGAGATGCTGTGGTTAAGGGAAGGACAGGAGCACAGCTCCACCAAAGTGCCAGGGGATGTGACCTGGGATGCAGCTCTTGGTGGGACATCTCGGAGGACCCCGGGAGAGAGCAAGCTGTGCAGCCTGAGCAGAGCTGCAACAGCCACAGGCAAAAAGCGGCATTGCTAAACCCCAAAGGGCTTCGCTGCCCCCTCTCTTCAACACAAACCAAACCAAAAGGGAGAGGGGTCAGGAGACAAACCAGGAGGGGATGTGAGGCAGGTCTGGAACAGTGTTTCGCTCTGGCTCACTTCCCAGCCCAACGCTCCTCCTGGTGCTTGGTAAGGATGTATTTGAAGAACTCGTACACAGACCAGGCAATCGCCGTTGAGGGCATCTGAAAAATGACTCTCGCCTGGACCCCTCTGAAGTAGGCGGTCACACCGCCCACTTGGTACACCGTCCTGAAGGCATTAGCCATGCCTGTGATGTGTCCGCTGATGTTGGAGCTCAAGGCCAGGGACTCCTGGGTGTTGAGCAGTGTTTTGCAAACGTCCAAAGGCGTAGTGGCAGCAGCAGCAACAGCCCCTGCGCAGGCTCCGGAGACCACGTGGGAGCCTGGGTTGTACTGTCTGTGGGGGTTGAGCTGCTCTTGCAAGAACTCATAGGTCATGAAGTGAATGGCTTGGAAGGGGATGTTCATGGTGAGCTGGGTGGTGTAGCTGCGGTAGAAAGCTCCGGCCCCTTCGTTGCGCCACACAGCCCGTACACAGTCCATCACACGCTGGTAAGGCGAGTTGTACATCTGCATCCTCTGCTTGACCACTTGGGACAGGCGGTGGCAGCAGCAGCCAGGACCCAGGCACGGAGGGGAAGAGGAGAGAGAAGGGTAAACACAAAGCCAGGCTTCCTCCAAATGCTTGGAGTTTGGTCACACTGGCCTAAGAGCTGAAGAAAGACAACTCGAACCACCAGTGCCCCTGTGTCTCCAGACAGGACACCAGCCATTTACATCTGCTGAGGCATCACTGTCACACAGACATCACCACGATGAAGCCACTCACATGCCACAGACTCAGGGAATATTCTGATATCCCACTGCTTACAGTCCAGATCCACCTTTGCTCCCGTTGCAACTGATGCTTCCTCATCCACTGCTGCAGAGCTATCACTCAGTCAGAAGAACGCCCCCTGCATCCAGTCTCTTTATTTCCCAGACAGCTCTCGATCTGGTTAAGACTGTCCCTCCCCTGCCACCCCCACTGCAGCCCAGAATAACCACAGCTCATTGCAGAGCCCATTAGCCAGGAACTGTTAGCAGCCACTCCGGGGCAGGACTCAGGTGCCAAACCCCCCTAACACATCCAAGAGCAGGACAAGGGAGCCCAGAGCACAGCCTGCCACTGTTCTACCTCCACCATTTCAATGTGACTGTAAGGAGCTAAAAATGATGCAATGCTGAACCACTACAGTCATGACAAGAGCAGCTCCAGGGAAGGAATGACAACAGTCTGGCAGCTGCCTGCTCCTCGGGGTCCCTGCCGTGCAGTGGGGAGGCAGGAGCTGTGCTGGGCCCAGATCAGCTGGAGCCTGCACTATCACAAACCCTCCAGTTTTAAGAGGGGAAAATACTTTCATGACTGGCCTTTCCTCATTGCTTCTCCTTCTCCCACCACCTTAACTGACTTAATAAAATTACTAACTTTTTATGCTTTTTTCATATACACCAGGCTCATCAAAATCAGCATCTTCCAGACATTTCACAAGATCTCCCTTCTCCCAACTTCTCTAGCATGTTTTTGTACCCTACTCTTCTAATTTTCCTCTTGAACACAGGCCCACAACTGTACCACATCTTCCCCAGATCTCACCACAGCAATGCCCAGCTTCCATACACTTAGAATGACTTCAGCAGTGCCAACCACATCTCTCTTGCCTTCTCTCCTGCTCCAGGTAACAGTTCCCAGTCAAACTCCTGGGTCAAAGGCCCATGTCCTCCCAGCTCCTCCTAAACCATAGTTTGCTGTGCTCCTGAGTACATCTCTTCTACCTACCCTGTCCCTAACAGGCAGCCACCAGGGTCCCTAACCAGAGCCACAGGCCCCCAAAGAACCCTTGCAGTCAGGCAAGTAACAAGAGCACCCTTTGTGCTACAGAGGGGACCCAAAAGGCTTGAGCAGACCCTGATTCTCCCCTTCCCAGCAGGCCAGGACCATCGTTACCTTCAGCAGGGTTCATGGCTGCATCGTGGAGCAACGTTGCTACACACCCGGCTGCACCTGCAAAACAAGAACTGCCACATGTGAGGGGGGGAAAGGTGAGGGACCCTGGGGCTCCACCACAGCCCCAAGTCCCTGGCCGAGGCACAGGAGGAGGCCCCCGGAAAAAGGTGAGATCTGAAGGCGGCCTCCATCTCCCCTCCAAAAGGCAGGCTGATCCTCAGGGGTTCCCACCCAGAGTGAGATTGAGAAAGAGAGGGAGAAGATTGTGACAGGCTGCCAAGTCCCAAGGGGTGACCATGACTATTTGTGCCCACTCCTTGGGGGACAGGCCAATGCCACCAGCTAGCAGGGAGGCTTTAGGATGGTGAGTGTCCCCGTGCCCCATGGAGAAGCCCGCTGGCACTCCGCTGCATGGCTGCCAAGGGCAAAACAACGTGCCCTGCTCTCCCCTCAGCCCCATGCTCTCCCTACTGTGGCAGGTCCTTGAGACAAGTAACGGGCACCATGGCGAGACGGGCTCCGAAACCGGCTCCGAAACCACGTGGCACTCCTGGGGCGAGCTCTGGCACTGCCAACCCACGGGGCCGCGGCCAGTCCCAGCTTGTCTGCAGGCAGCTCCTGTCCACCAGCATCCTTCCGAGCCAGGGCCACTAACCTGCTTCACGCCAGATACCTGGCAGCAGCTCTGCAGGCGCGGAGCGGTGCTTCTCCGTGCCCGGCACCGTGCGGCTGGCTCATGGCTGGAGAGAGCACAGGGCTTTAGGACATCCACGGCACCCCGACCCCGCGGCGGGACCGGGCCTCCCTACCGCTCCCACCCCGCTCCCACCCCGGCGTGGCGGGGCCGGTACCGTTGGCCACATGGCTATTGCCCCCCGCGTGGATAACGTCGCTCAGCGTCTTTTTTAACTTTTCGTAGCAGGCGAAGTAGAGGGCGTGCGCCGGCCCGGCGCCGGTGGCGGTGATGTTCAGGCCCCGCATGGGCCGCCAGACGCCCTCGGTGCGGGCGATGCGCCACAGGGCCTCCAGCACGTTCCGGTAGCGAGCGGCGGGCTCCGGCTGCAGGCTCTGCATCCGCGTCTGCAAAACAGGGCGGGCCCGCCCGGGCGGCTCGTCAGACCCGTGCCCGGGGCTCCCGGTGTCCCGCCCCGTCCCCTCCCTCCCCGCGCCCGCCAGCCACCTTGACGCAGTCGATGGGGTACATCACGCAGTGCTCCATGACGCCCGCCACAGCGCCCGCCAGCATGTGCGTGGACACGGCGGCGCCCTGGGGCAGCGCCTCGTAGTCGGGGGCGGGCGGGGACCGCGGCTCGGGGCCCCCCGGGCCGGGACCGGGACCCGGCGCCACCTCCGTCTCCGCGCCGCCCCGCCGCGCCCGGCCCGCGCCGCCGCCGCCGCCCATCAGCAGCAGCAGGACGCGGCCCGACTCCGCGCTGCCCCGCGCGCCGGGGCCGCGCCCGCCCCCGCTCCCGCCCCCAGCTCCATCGCGCCGCCGCCGCCGCCGCCGCCCCGGCCCGCGCCCGCCGCGCCCCGCGCCGCCCCGCCCCTCCCGGCGCCCATTGGCCGCCGCCGTCCGGCGCCCGCCCGCGCAGCGCGCCCATTGGCTCGGCGGGCCGCGCACCGCCCCACGCGCGCCTCGCTCATTGGCCGCCGGCGCCGCGGCTCGGGCGCCGCCACTGGCCGGCAGCTCCCCTCCGGCGCGTTCGGCGCGCTGCCCGTTGGCTGCCGGGACCGCCCGCCTGCCGGCCCCTCGCAGCCCATTGGGCTTCTCAACTTTCGCGGCCCGCCCCGCCGCGCAGCGCGTTGGCCGGTGCGCCCGCGACCTTTGGCCGCTCGCCCCGCCTCCCCGTGGGGCCGGAGAGTCGCCATTGGCCGGCGAGCCCGCCACTCCGGACGTCGGCGCGTGCTGTGTATTTGGGCTCTCAGGATTGGCTGGGAGCCCCCACGTGACGCCTCCGGCGAAGGTCGGACGCGGGAGCAAGGGCGAAGCCGAGCGCCGCCCCCGCCCGCGCGGGGGGGGCCGCGCCAAGTTGCGATTGATCGTCGGGCGGCACGGGCGCGGCCCCGGCAGGGCCGGCGGAGCCGATTGGTCGCCGTGCCGCGGGGGGCGGGGCTCCGGCCGGCGGGGCGCGGCGGCGGCGGTGGCCGGTGACGTGTCCGCCGGTGCCGGCGGCGGTGCCGGCACCGGCGATGCGCGGGCGGGCGGCGGCGGGCGGCACATGGCCAGGTGAGCGGGGTCGGGCCGGGCCGGGCCGGGGGGTCGGGGCCGGCGCGGCGCCGGTGCTGAACAGTGGCCTCTGCCCTCAGGATCGGCGTTTCTTGCCTGTCGTGGCCGCTCGGTGGGATCGTGCCCGGGGCCGCGGCAGCGCCCGGCTGCACTGGGGCTCGCCCCTCCTCTTGGGGCTGCTGCTGCTGCTGGCGGCCGCCGTGCCCCGCCGCTGGGCTGCGCCGCCCCGCGCCTCCCGGCGGGACGAGAGGTGAGCGGGGGACTGGGCTGCCGGGGGAGCGGGGTCACCGCCCGGGGGAGCGGGGTCACCGCCGGCCGCCGGTGCTGAGCCGCCGTGCCGAGGTACCTTGCGCGGGCGGAGGACCTGGCGGCCACCGACACCGAGGACTCGTCCCTTAATTACGGGGTGGTGGTGGACTGCGGGAGGCAGCGGGTCCCGGGTCTTCGTCTACTTCTGGCCCCCGCACAACGGGAACCCCCACGACCTGCTGGACATCAAGCAGATGAGGGACCGGAGCAGCCGCCCCGTCGTCAAGAAAATTAAACCCGGTGCGTGCTGCCCCTCTCCAGCCCCTGCCCCGGCCCCGAGCCGCCCGCGCACGGACGGGGCGTGCTGGCTCACAGCCGCCTTCCCCGGCAGGCATCTCCGTGACCGCGGCAGCCCCCGAGCAGGCCACCCCCTACCTGCGGCCTCTGCTGCGGTTCGCGGCAGCCCACGTCCCGGCGCGGAAGCACAAGGAGACGCCGCTCTACGTCCTGTGCACGGCGGGGATGCGGCTGCTGCCCGAGCGGTGAGTTCTCGGCCATTGTCAGGCGAGCCAGGGATGCGCTGGGATCCCTCAGCCCCGAGGAAGGGCAAGACAGCTGCCTGCTCTTGAGCCTTGCGGGAGAATCGAGAATCTTGTGGGGGGGAATTGAGAAAGGAAAGGGTGCGTTGTTGGGGCGAGTGGCGAGGGATGCAGAAGAAGGGTTTGAGCATGCTGGGAGGGAGCTGAGAGGAGATGCTTTTGACTGAGGATGTCAAACAGATAGATCTCTTTATTGTCTCCAAAACATGCTGGCTGCAGCAGCAGAACTTGTGGGGCTTCCTGGTCTCTTCGGGGATTCCTGGTCTCTTCACCAGCAATGCTGGTGAAGGTCCCTCAGCATCTGTCCCTCTCCTGCACCCTTGCAGGCAGCAAGCCGCAATCCTGGATGACTTGGTGAGAAATGTGCCCCTGGAGTTTGATTTCCTCTTCTCCAAATCACATGCAGAAGTGATCTCAGGGAAGCAGGAAGGTAGGAGCTGACACAAAGCACTGCTTGTTCCTCTTTAGTATACTGTCGTAATGGCCTTTTCTGTCTTGTGCAGGTGTCTATGCGTGGATTGGCATCAACTTTGTCCTGGGGCGGTTTGATCATGAGGATGGTGAGTCTGGCTGCTCGTAGAACAGCTGGGAGGGTCTGCGCAGAGCCGCGCTGGACCTTGGACCAGTGCTGTAGCTAAGATCAACCTCTGGAGTAGGCAACAACGCCTGACCCCTGTCATATGTGTGAAACTTTCCTGGACCTGGGAGGTGGTCCTTGCAGGTGGCCCTTGGGGTCTGCCTGCAGGGGTGGAGGATCCCCATGAGGCAGCTGTGGGGGTGATGGTGGAAGGGAGAAATGCTGCCCCAGGCCCTGCTTCTTGCTGATGTGCTGCTGTGGGTTGCAGAGGAGGATGCAGTGGTCACCGTAGCGCTGGGGGACCAGGGGAAGTCCCTGGTTCGGAAACGAACAGTTGGGATCCTAGACATGGGAGGCGCCTCCCTGCAGATTGCCTACGAAGTGCCCGACTCTGGAGCCATCTCCTCCCCACAGCAGGTGCGTGTCTGGTCCCCAAGAGCAGCTCCTGCCTGCCCTGGATTGCTGCTGATCATGGATGTATCTGTGTCACCAGGAGGAAGCTGCTAAGAGCTTGCTGGCAGAATTCAACCTGGGCTGTGACGTGCAGCACACTGGCCACATGTACCGTGTCTATGTCAACACTTTCCTGGGCTTCGGGGGCAATTTTGCCCGGCAGCGCTATGAGGAACATGTGCTGAACCAAACTTATGTGCACAACCGGTATTGCTGCCTCACCTAGTGGTGCCCCCGCTAGAGCATTGTGAAATAGGGTGCTGGTTCCTTCATGCTGCCTTCTCCCCCTTGGATTTGCCTCAAGAGCCACCTGTGGTGATAGCAGCTCCCACAGCCACGCTGGCAGCAGCTGTGTGGCAGTGGCAGGTGCCTGGGCTGGCACAGAGTGCTTGGCTGCTGCCCTTCTCCAAGCCTGGCAGGTGTTATCAGAACCACAGCTCCCTGCCTTCCTCCTCCTCTCCTCGTGACAGGCTCCAGGGAGGCCCCTTTAGTGGCTTTTCACTTTTCCTGCTCTGACTTTCTCTCCTCCAGCACTGATTCACTCAGCACATCTTTCCCTTGCATCCCCACCTCGAACTCTCCTGTCTCCTGTCTCTCCTTTCCTTCCAAGAGCACTGCATGAAGCTGTTGCCAGAGGTGGAGAGGCTTGGTGCCCAGGTACTCCTGTGCTGGCAGCAAACCCTGCCTCCAGATCCCCAGGGGCTATGCAGAGGTGCAGATCCCCATGAACTGGGTGGGGTGGGCTGTGCCTTGTTGCACCCTACAGGTGCTCAGAGCATGTAGCTGCAGGCCAGCGTGACAGATCTGGCGAGTTCAGCCTTAGCAAGAGGTGGCAGGGCAGGCACCAGCACTGCAGGGTACAGGAGGACACGGCCTGGTCTGGTGCAGAGGGTATCTGGATGTGGGACCGGGCTAGATTAGGCTTTTGGGAAGTGGTATAGGACCCCCTGTGCAATTACCATTTCTTCCTGGACTGTTTTCCAGCCTGCACAGCCAGCAGACAGGGCTGAGCCCCAAAATGCCCTTCTTGGACCCCTGCCTGCCCGTGGGGCTGGAGGACACAGTGGTGAGGGGTGGCCAAACCCTGTACGTGCGGGGACGAGGGGACTGGCAGGCCTGTGCAGAGCTGCTGCAGCCCCTCCTGGCAGGGTCCAATGGCAGCCATGCCTCCCTGGTGGAGACCTACAAAGCACCCATCGACTTCAGCAACAGTGAGTTTTACGGCTTCTCAGAGTTCTTCTACTGCACCGAGGATGTGCTGCGCCTGGGGGGCCAATACAGTGCCCCCACCTTCACCTCTGCTGCCCAGGTGGGTGCTGCCCCAGCACAGGGGCTGGGGAGTTGCTGTTCCTGGGGCTGGGAGTGAGGGCTGTTTCTCTGCTCTGAACCCCAACTTCTCCTTCCCCCAGGAGTACTGCAGCCAGCGGTGGGAGGTGCTGACGCAGCGTTTCCGTGGTGGCCTCTACTCGGCGCATGCTGACCAGCACCGGCTGAAGTAAATGGACTTGTTGGGAGGTGCCCTGGCTGGACCTCCTTGGGGGGCTTTTGCTGGGGTAAGGGACTGGTGCAGTTGTTAGTGTCTGGCTGATGCTCCTGTGTGCTGTGTCTGCAGGTATCAGTGCTTCAAATCAGCCTGGATGTACCAAGTCCTTCACGAGGGCTTCCAGTTCCCGCTGGACTACCCCAGCCTGCGCACAGCCCAGCTGGTGTACGACCGGGAGGTGCAGTGGACACTGGGAGCCATCCTCTACAAGACGCGATTTCTGCCACTCAGGTACCGTCGGCTCGCTGATGGCATCGCGCAGGGAAGGGTGGTTGGGGAGGAGCGGGAGTAACTGCACTGGGTGAGAGCTCTGTATGGACCATGGCAGGACCCTGGCAGTGCCTCACTGCATCTCGTGGCCAGTCCTGACATTCCTTTCCACAGGGATCTCCGTCAGGAGAGCATCCGGCAAGCACACGCCTCCTGGCTGCGCCTCTCTTTTGTCTACAACCACTATCTCTTTTTTGCCTGCATCCTGGTCGTGGCGCTGGCCATCGTCCTCTACCTCCTGCGGCTGCGCCGCATCCACCACCGGCAGCTGCGCTCGGCCCAGCACACGCTGCTCTGGCTGGACAAGGTGGTGGTGCCGCTGGGCCAGGGAAGCGTGCCGTGATGCCAGGGGTACCCAGCATCCAGTTGCACCGGCAGAACTAGGACTGGCGGACAGCCTGGAGTACAAGGGCTTGGACTCTTTCTTGAAGACCATCTCAAACTCTGCACTCCATCATCTCTGCAGCAGAACCAGAGACCAGAGTCTGTGGGCTGAGGCAGCTATGGACACGAGAGCTTTCCTCTCCACCTTGCCCCAGTCCTAATCTTTGCATTCCTTGGCCTCTGGCCTTTGCCTCACTGTGTGGTATAGAGCAAAGTCCTCTACTGCCAGCAGGCTCAAGGCTGCAGCCCTGGCAGATCCCTCAGATAAAAAGGACACTATCTCTGAGGCAGCCAAACCAGGGCTCTGGCCAGAAGCACTGAGCCACCCCATGACTCAGCCACCAGTTTGCAGAGCAACCTGGTGAGGTGCTGTGGTTCATCACCTGGGGTGGCCTTTCTGCAGGCCCTGGCAAGCCCAGGTCTGGAGAACAGCAGGCACCAGCTAAGTTACTGCAGGAACATGGTAAACCACGAGTTCCACCGGGCTGCTCTGCCCAGCCTGGCCCCTCTTGGAGCATTCCTGAAGAGGTGTCCTGCTCTTTGCCATGTCTTCCCTCCAGGGACAATCCTACAGTCCTATCCAACATCCCAGACTGAGCCCTGAGGGCTCACTGATTGGTTCTTGAAGCACCACCAAAGTGGGCTGTCTTTGCTTTCACACATTCCCTCCTGGGCACAGCTGCCCCATGGTGTCCCAGTCATTTACCAGGCACCAGTGTCAGGACCTGTGGTTCTTTCCTCCATGAGCACGGGCTGGCCCTGCCCCTGGGAGAGCCACCTCAGTCCAGCCCAGCTCATGGCCCCAGGACAGGTCGGGGCTGCAGCTGTGCACACAGGCACAAACCTTCCCTGGGGCTGGAGCCCCACCGATGGTCCAATGAAGTTTGTCACTTTTTACTGAACTCAGCTGTTCCCATTCCTGTAGCAATAAACAAACCCCTTGAGCCATCCAGTACTGGTCTCATTTCCTAGTGAGCAGCTCTCAGCAGCAATGGCTCCTGGCTGATGGTGTGGCAGGGGGGCTGCATGTCTGCACAGCACTGCTGCTGCTTTGTGCTGCCACAGTGAACGATGGAGCTCCTTTCCTGCCAGTATTGTTCTCTGATTCCAGCAAGACTGAGCTTAATTGAGCTGGTAGTAGCAAGGGGAGCTCTGATCTGAACCAAACTGTTGGGATCTTTGGAGACAGCATCCTTTGCTGCCCTCTTACTATGAGGAAAAGCCCAGCCAGAGCCCCTGGAAGATGTTGGTCTCTGCTTTTTACCTTATTCCCCACCTGAGTCTTAGAGAGCTGCCTGGCAAAGAGGCTGCTGAGCTGCTCCAGCTGCTGCACAGCCATGGAAATGGCCCCAGCACAGCTGCAAGAGGCTGGGCAGGTACTCAGTTCTCTCTCTAGCACATGTAGTTCCCTACCTGTGACCCTGGTCCCACAGCATGAGTGCACAGGTGGCATCAAGGATAAAACCTTCCATTCACGACTGTGCTGCCAACCTCCTGCTCAACAGCTGAGGATCCCAGCCTTGTTCTCATGGTGCAAGAACCATGCTGGGGAAAGGAAAGATGTCTGAATAAGGCCAAGACTGTTTCTCAGCCTCAAAGCAGAAAGTGACTCAGCCTCCAGCATGACTTACTAGAAAAAGGATTTATTTCCACAACACAAGTTAAACACAGACAAATAAATAAACACAGATAAATTATCTGATAAATAAGGGGAAACCTGAAACACAACGCCCTACTTGGCTCTTCTTAGAACTTGGACCCATCTTGGTGTGGTGGAGATGCCTAAACACTACTGCAGCTGCCTCACTGCTGAGGTGGGAGACACAGCCCCCTCCTTTCATCCCCTCCAGCAGACCCCAACACCTCCCTTATCACCCAAGGGGGTCTGCATGCTCCTCCAAGGTCAGCCCTCCCTTCTCCCACCCCCAGCCAGAATCTGCCTTAGCAGGGACCACCCCCACCACAGAGGACTGACCAGACCAGAGTATGCAATGGCTCCTGCCTTCTCATGCAGAGGGGCAGCCAGGGGATGTAATGACCAGGGACAGGGCAACTAGCTGGGCAGCTTGGGCTATGAGCAGGGGTTTCACGTGGGGGCTAGGACTGAACACACCAAGAGGGCAGGACAAGCACGGCTGGGACAGGATCCGCTGGCAGCACACACAGATCCCTCTCAGGATGGCGCGCAGTCACTGCAGCACTGGGCCAGCTGAAGGGATCTCTCCCTGATAGCGTGGTTGCTCCTAGTGCTAGATTAGTAGGCCCTCGTCGAGGGGTGCTGCATGCCATGCTCAGGGGCCCAACCATCCATCTGTCCAGGCTGCAGTGCTCCAGGTGTGCTTGGGCAGCGGGTCCAGCCTCTGTCCCAGCACCTCTGGGGGCTGTCTGGTACAGGAGGGTAGAGGCTGGAACAGCTACAAGAGCTGGGGGAAGGAGACACAAAGTTAGCACCAAACTGCATTCAGGAGGAAGCTCCCACACATTTGAGAACTACAGTGCTTGATTTGCTCAGGCCCAGCAGAGAATCAGCAGCCCCACACTGGGACCAGCTCACCACAGCCACAACGCACAGAAGCCAAAGCATTTCCCCCAGCCCAGCAAGGGTCGAGCTGCAGCTCCCTCCCCAGCCAAATACAGGCAGGCAAGCAGGGACGTCTCTGCCACCCCAGCTCTCTGCCCACTCACGGTGATGGATTTGACGGGGGTCTCTACTGAGGCGCCAGCTCCCAGGGACTGCTCACTCCCAGAGGAAGCGCACGTACCAGATGGTCTCGTTCTTCAGCTGCGGCCCGAACAGGGGGTTGGCCTGGGCCAGGATGGCGATGAGCCAGCTGCAAAGGGACACAACCTGCCGTCAGCCCCCCGGCAGGACCAGAGCGCCGGGAGCGGCTGCTGCCCCGGGGGTGACGGGCCCGGGAGGGAGGCGGGCCGCAGCTCAGGGGCTGTCCTGTCCATCCACGGAGGAAGCTGGGCAGCAGTCACGGGTCCCGGTGAAGCCAGCAGAGGTGGGGGGAAAGGTACCGGGCCCGGCCCGCGGTACTCACAAGAGATAGCAGCACACGGCGGTGGTGACCAGCATCGTGATGATCACCCTGCAGAGACACCGCCGTTAACACAGGAAGGCCCAGCCCCAGAACCCCCGACCGCGGCACCCCCCGAGCCCCCACTCACCCGCGGTTCGGCCCCTTGGGCACGAACCAGGGGGCGGCGATGCCCACGAGGCCCCAGAAGGCGGAGAAGAGGACGAGCGGCAGCGCGAAGCTGTGCGCCGTCATGGCCGCTCCGCACCGGACACCGCCCCGCCCACTGCCGCGCCGCGCCGCCAATCCGCGCCCGGAGCGCGCCGCACTGCCGGCACCGGCGCTTCCCATTGGCGGAGTCGTTCGGCTCGGCTCGGCTCGGCTCGGCTCGGCTCGGCCCGGCCCGGCCCGCATCCCTCCGCACGTCGCTCCGCAAAGGAGCACCCAGCCACACACAGCCGATTCACAAAACTCCTTTATGTTACAAAGTTCGCACTCGCACCCGCCGCTGCCGCCTCCCGCGCCAGCCCGGCTGGGCGCACATCCCCCTGCGCACCCGGGTCTCGGGGGCTCGGCCGCCCCTGGGTCCGGCGGTGCGGCTCCCCGAGAGGGCTCTCCCGCCGGTGCGTTACTTGGGAACTCTCCGGAGCTCGCTCATGAGCCACAGCGCCATGCTGAGCAGGGCCAGGGAGCCCGACTGGTGCGTGGCAGCCAGAGGTGTAGGGACATAAAGCAGCAGGGTGCTGATGCCCAGGCCCACCTGCCAAGAAGGGAGAAGAGGTAAGAGCAGTTGTGGGTGCACCGCTGATACACCATTCCCAGCACAAAGTGTGGTGTAGAAAGGCTCGTGGCCACACCAGGACTTGCCACCCCCAAGTTCAGAGTGTGCATGCAGTATGGTGAGGTGTGGGGCCTAGGCAGCTCCATCTCTCAGTTCAGGCTCTTGGAGCCAGCATTGATCGCAGTGGGGTCAGCTCTGTCTTGTGAATGTGCTACGAAGGAGTAGGGAAAAAAAAAGGGCAGTACCTGCATGCAAGCTACGGCCAATAAGGAAGTCACAGCCATCCTGGTCCTTCGTGGGAGTGGGATCTTCCTCGAGAAGAGGTACAGTGCTGTGACAGCTGTGACAGAGGCAATTCCCTACAGAAGGGAAAGGAAACAACCGTCCTTCAATGAAAGTTCAAGGGAAATGGGTGCACTGGCCTCTGGCTGTGCCTTCCATGCAGTAAAAGAAATTCTGTGAGCAATATTTAACTGAAGAAACATATTAATGGCCATGACCAAATCCTAGAGCTCCCACGCCATCAGGTTAACGACCCTGAAATTTAAGTGCAGTTACAGAAACTTTTATTTTGCTCCAAATGAATGCTTTATTTTCAACAGCTTTTTCTCATTTATTCAAGTCATTGGGGATTATGTCTGCTGTCTCCCCAGCTGTCACCTTGACAACTGAAGGTAGAAGCTGTCATCTGGAAAACTTTTCCACCACTCAGCTATAGTTCACCCACATAATCTTTCTGTGCAGGTCACCCCAGGTGATCCAGCTTAATCTTTCTTTTTTTAGTCTTAGCCACAACTTAGTTCACAGCAGTGGTATTTAATATCCGGATTGCTCTAACTAGCTGAGATATTTTCACAGGGCACTACAGTGCAAAACAAGTTCAGAAATGCTGGAGGAAGTGTTTGATATCAGGATTTCCAAGTTTTATTTCACACAGCTTTCCCAGACATTTCAATAGCAAGGGCTACCCCACACTGTAGCTCATGTTATGGAAAAGGAGACTCAGAGAAACAAAGTGTGTTACTTGTGCAGGAGGAAGACCTCCTTAAGGATGAAGGCCACATGGAAAATAAGTAACAATGCTAAACTTCCTCTTCCTGCAGAAGCAAACTGGTAAGATGCTCTCAGGCCCTTTGGACACCTTAGAAATCACTCAAGCTGACAGAACCACAGCCCAAAGAAGAGACAGCTTGGCTGCAGGAGGCAACCAAGAAGCAGCCCAGACATATCAGGAAGTCAGCACTTACCAGAATCCTGTGATCAAACTGTACAGTTGTAGGATTCTCAAAGATATTTCTCAGCACAGGGGAGAAGGCAAGGAGATCATCTGGGATCCAGCGCTCCCCCATTTTGGGGAAGGAGTTGTACACAAGGCCAGCATCCAGCCCTGCCACAAAGGCACCTGCAATTCCATAGCAGAAAATGAGACTACCAGAGCAGGGAAAGGTGTCACTCCAGGTTGCACAGCTCTTGTTCAAGAGCTCAGCTTGATCCTGAATTTCTTTTAACATATACAGAGATCCCACAGCACAGGCAGGCTGAAAGGTGCATCTCCACCGTCCGGGAAAGACCAGTGAGGAGGTTCTTGACTGTAAGCTCCCTGACAGCACCAGTTTTCCCAGAGAATGGATGGGGTTGCTCACAGTCCCCACCAGATCAGAAGAAAAAAATCAAACCAGCAGAGAGGAATGAGTCACAAATTGGACAGCAGAAAGAAAGAGGTTTACCTGAAAGAGCAGTAAGAAAAATCAGAGCTGTAGTGCCATGAGCATATTGTCTCAGGCGAAGGAGCTGATGGGTTTCTGGCAACTGTAAAACAAAAACATACAAACAAACAAAAATAATCAAGGCATTTCCAGTGCTGTTGGCAGCAGCTAAGAAAAGCCTTCACTACATACATAGGCCGAAGGGTTGGCCTGTATTTTACAGAGGGAATATACAGACCACCACACAGCAGCCACACTTCAGTGGTCCCTCAAAACCAAGCTAATCAAGCTCTGTGCAGAAGTGGCCCCTGGACAGTTACTGGCACGAATCATTTAGCCCAGCCAGGCACAGCCCTGCCTGAGCTTACACAAATTCTAAGACTAATCACTTTTGACCGGAACAGCACAAGCCAAAGCAAGTGTGCCATAAGCAAGAAGTTTACAGAATGGGTGTTTTGTAACACCGCAAGTATTCTGTAAGTATTATATCAGAGTCAGGAACAGAGACTACAAGAGAAGCACCATCAGCCTTCACTTACTCTTCACACCACACCCCAACCCTCTGAACTGACACTGCCCTGGGCTTTTAAATCCTGACACACCACTCCATACCTTGTGTCGTGGAAGCAGCAAAGACAGCCCTGTCCACAGGCTGGCAGAGTACAGGACCAGCGCGGAGCCCAGGTGTGCTGCCAGACGGTACTGACTGACCCGAGGGATGTCGTAGGAGTCTGGCTTCTCTTCCAGCCCACTCTTCACCATGTACCATCCCAGCAGCCCCTAACAAAACAGGAGAGGGCTTAGAGCCAGACAGGGCAGCAGCAACTACTAAAATGGGATAAATATTAAGGGCAAAGCAACTTGTTTCCTCTACCTTCAACTAGCTACCAGCACTTGACACACTGTCATGGTGTCACTGACACCAAGCTATCATGAATCCCACTGTCTCAGCTATGCTGAATCAGAAGATATCAAACTGACAGAGGGCAGGTTTAGATTAGATATTGGGAAAAATTCTTTATTGTGAGGGTGGTGGGCACTGGAACAGGTCTCCCAGAGAAGCTGTCGATGCCTCTTCCCTAGACAGGTTGGATAGAGCTCTGAGCAAACTGATCTAGCAAAACTGATCTATCCCTGGTTGGGGGGGTTAAAACTAGGTGACCTTTAAATATTCAGATGTTGCCACTAATCCCTGCAGCTGCAGAGCTCTCACCTGGAAGCAGACCAGCCCACAGAGAGCGAGGACACAGCCCTTGAGGGGCCGGCTGAGCCAGCCCCGGCGCCAGAAGTAGGCAGCAGGCAGGATGTAGGCCAGGCCCACGACGCGGCCCCACATGCGGTGCGAGTACTCCATGTACCAAATGAACTTGAACTCTGCCAGCGTCATGTCATGGTTCAGGCTGTTAAAGGACAGTAAAGCAATTGTTTCACAGCCCCGGACTGAACTTTGCATGACACGGGATCGCCTTCCTCAGAGAAAGGCAGGGAACAAAGGAGCCACCACCAGGCAGGCTTTGTGTGCCTTCCAAGTGACTTCAGAAAACATTTTCCTTCTTACAAGAGTTTTTTGAGTGACTCAGTTGCAGCAGGGATGCTCTCAGCCCACCCTCCTTCCAATTTTGCACACTCACATTTTAAACTCTGGGAACTTCTGGTACTTCTGGAACTCGGCTTCCCACTCCTGCTGTGTTCGGGGGGGTTTCATCTCTTTCACCAGGTGCCAGTCGACCATAGAAAGGCCTGATTCTGTCAGCCTGGGAGCAGACACACGAACAGGCACAACTCACTCCCTGACAGTAGGCAAATCTACTGAACTGAAGCGAGAGCTGTTGGCTGCACAACAACCCAGGAGTTGGGACTTCGATGGTCCTTGTGGGTCCCTTACAAGTCAGGATATTCTGATAATCCTTAAAACCCTTGTTCAGACAATCCTTAAGCTCACAATTAGAAATAGGACAGAGATCAGAGAGTTTGTGAGTGACCAGACCTAAAATTACGATAAATGTGTAAGAGTTACCCTACAAGGGGCATCAATAGGCTATGAACAGTCTCTCCGGTACTCCCAGCCCTATCCCGCCATGTCCCCTTGCAGCCAGGAAGGGAAGGCACGAGAAGAGCTCTACGGGCACTCTCGGGGTGGGTCTCGGTGTGGGGGCAGCCGCAGAGGGTCACCGGCGGGGCGGACCGGAGGGCAGGCAGGGACGGCTGTCCCCAGGGAACCCCTCGGCGGGGCTGGGGCCGCCGCGCTCACCTGGTGACGCCGCCCAGCACCACGGCACCGGCCACGGCACCGCTGCAGACCAGGAGCCATCGCCCCACGGCGGGCGGCGGCGCGGCGGGCTGGGGCGCCTGTTGCAGCAGGCAGCGCTGAAGGCAGAGCCGCGGGGGGAGGCGGCCGTGTGCCGGCGGTGGCGGTGGCGGTGGAGGCCCCCCCAGGCCCCCGTCCCGCAGCAGCCGCCGGGCCCCGCCGCGCGCCGCCCGCAGCATCCCGAGCCACGCCGGAAGTGTCGCCGCCGGAAGCGCGGGACGAGCACTTCCGGACACGCCCGGGCGTCGCCATGACGATCGCGCGGCGCGTGACCGGCAGCGCAGAGCAGCGACCCCCGCGCGCCGCCAGCGCAGGTGGTGAGGGCGCGTGCGGGACGGGGGCGGGGCCCGCGCGGCGGCGGGGGCGGGGCCGAGGCGCCCGGGGGGGGGGGGCGGGGCTTGCGCGCGCCGCGCGCCGGCGTGGGCGCGTCCCGCTCGCGTCCCGCGCCTCCGCCCGCCCGCGCGCCCGCCCTCGAGCCAACGCGCGGCGCGGGCCCGAGCCGCGAGGGGGCGGGCCCGGAAGCGCGGCCGGGGGGCGGGGCCTGAGGCGGAAGCGGGGCGGGCCCGCCGCGGGGCCGGTGCGGGCCGGGCGGGCGCCATGGGGCGGTCCGGGGTGACCGCGTCGCTGCCGTCCCGCAGGCATGGACGATGGGTTCCTCATGGAGGTGTGCGTGGACTCGGTGGAGTCCGCCGTCAACGCGGAGCGCGGAGGTAAGGCCCGGGGGCCTCGCGGGAGGGGGCTACAGCGCGGCGGGGGCGGTTCTGACGCGCCTCTCCGCAGGTGCCGGGCGGATCGAGCTGTGCGCGGGCCTCGTGGAAGGAGGGACCACCCCGAGCATGGGTGAGCCGTGCCCGCCCCTGTGCCGCCCTCCCTGTCGGTCTCCCTCCGCTCCCCCGTGTCCCGCTCGGCTCCCTGCCCGCGCCCGGTCCCGTCCTGCCCGCCCTGGGGCCGGAGCTGCCGCGGCGGGTGCTGAGCCGCCCCTGTCCCGCCCGCAGGGCTGCTGCAGGTGGTGAAGCAGTGCGTGCGGGTCCCGGTGTTCGTCATGATCCGGCCCCGCGGCGGGGATTTCCTGTACTCGGACCGCGAGGTGGAGGTGATGAAAGCCGACATCCGCCTGGCCAAGCTGCACGGGGCTGACGGGCTGGTGTTCGGGGCCCTCACCGAGGACGGGCGCATCGACACGGAGCTCTGCACGGCGCTGCTGGGTGAGGCTGTCTGCAGGCAAAGCTCTGTGCTGTGACAGCGTTGCAGCGCTGCTCCGGCTGATGCCGTAGAGCTGTACAGAGGGCTTCGGTCTGCACATCCTTTCTGCAGTCTTGCTGTCTCTTTCGCCCTTTTTCGGTTTCGTTTGCTGCCATACCTGCGAGACATTAAGTAGTTAAGAAACTTTGCGGACCGAGGGCCACAACCCTAAGCCGTTCACACAGAGAGAGTTTGAGGTTACCTGGGATGTAATAGCAAAGTGTAAGAAGGCTTTGATGAGCTGTTTTGGGGGCATTCAGCTGTTGGATTCTCTTCCTTCCTCATTTTCTTTTCCTTATATCCTTGCTACAGGTGTGCAGGATATGTATCTCCTGGACTTTGGCCTTGTGTGTAGCTGGCAATTCACCTTCATTTTTTTCCTCTTAACAAACACGGGGAGAAAAGATAACGAGAGAGAGGTGTGAACACATTAAAAGCTACTGAACCTGCAGTGGGAGATTGTTAGTCCAGGCTACAAACATGCGGAAGCAAATTCTCTTTCTTTTTGTATATTTTTGGGGAGCTGCAGCGAAAGTTAAAGAGGGCTCAGCCTTTCCCTGGTGATGTGGTGCTGAGGTTCACATGTGAAGCTGAATGTGCTGTAAGGAGTGCAGCAAAAGGGTCTTGCCAGGACTTAGCTCCACTAGGCCAACTTGTGTTCTGCTGTTTCCAGGGCAGGGAGCAGGTGGATGTCTTTTTGTAGAAATAAACAAGCTTTGCGCAGTAATTAGAGCACCTCTGGTGAAGTTTGCTGCGGTCTGACAGCAGAAATCATAGGTAGTGAAAGAAATCACAAAAATCAGCTGTCCTGCTTTCAAAGAGGTCCTGTCCCCAGGTAGATGATACAACGTTCCTGCAGAGAAAGTCACCTGTGGTGGGATTGAGGGTTCTGCATGTTCCAGATGAGTTGGGGGGTTTTGGTGTTACCCGTAAAAACAAAGGTTTGTTGCTTTCTCAAAGGGCAGAAGAACTCTTCCCCACGAAAAGAGCCTGGATAAACAGCAGCCACTGCATTGTTCTCAGCAAGAATGAGGACTCTTCTGAGCTCCCCAGGAATGGCTTGAGAAGCCTTTTCCCTCTTCCGTGTCGTGCATTTCTGGTTCTAGCACAAGGCACTCTGTACCAGCCCTGACTGACCACATGTCTTCTTTTTGCAGCTGTGTGCCGTCCCCTGCCAGTCACATTTCACCGTGGTGAGTTGCCAGGGACAGTGGCCCTGGGCAGGGTCCAGTCTGTGTCCCACTGATGGGGGAAGGTGAGGCAGGGAGGGAGCTGAGCTTGATGTTCTTTGGTTGTTCTTTGGAGGGGGAAAGCTCTGCAGGCTGTACTATTCCCCACAAGGGAAAAGGTCCAGTGGGCTCAGGTTTGGGGGCTGTCTCATCTTGTGAGAGAGGAGGTGTCTGAGGAGCTGAGTATGGTGGCCCTGGCACTGCTGCAAGGGGAGTGTTACAGTCAGGAGCTGTGAATCCAGGGTGTGAGCAGGACCCTTCCTGTCACTGCCTTTGGGCTCCTCAGGGGAGCTGGCTGAGGGACGGGGCTTGAGCACAATGAACCGAGCGATTTCTGAGCTGTTGTTCTGGTCCCTCAGCCTTTGACATGGTGCATGACCCTCTGGTGGCACTGGAGACCCTGATTTCCCTGGGCTTTGAGCGGGTGTTGACGAGTGGCTGTGACAGCTCAGCACTGGAAGGATTGTCCTTGATTAAGAGGCTTGCAGAACAGGTGAGTGTTTGCTGTGCTCCGCTGGGTAACTCCCTGGGCACTGCCTGCAGGCAGCTGCTTTATGGTATTCCTCATTTCTGGAAGGGGACTTCTGTCAAGGAGTACTTGCCTTCCCTCTCTTGATTGGCTTTAATGTTTCCCCAAGTCCAAGTGGGCTGGGCCCTGAAGTCTCCCACAGCAAAGGCTGGTTGGGTTGTTCTTGCTTGCAGACTGGGGGAGGGTGGTGGGAGTTGGTTCCAACAGCTGGCATGATGAGCCCATGCAAACAGCAGTGAGATCCCTGCTGGGTGTCTCACAGTTCCTTTTAGGAAAGTGCAACAGATGTACCTGAGGGGTAGCCAGGTGGGATGGAGAGGTAGGAGGGAATGGTGACAGAATTGCAAGTTCTTTTCCATTTTTCCTTGTAAAACATGAATGGTACAAAAAAGATGGGTGAGAGCACACAGATTATAGACCATGGTGACATCTGTGAGCTTGTGGAAAGTGCTGCATGTGAGGTTTCCTTGCTGCCTCACAAATGCACGTGTGAATGTTAGTGCTCAATAATATCACTAACGTGCTATTCTTCTTTCAGGCGAAGGGCAGAATTGTGGTGGTGCCAGGTAATGTTTTTTGTCATCTGTACCAGGTCCTGCAATCCCTAGCCCGCCCTTCCTAGCCTCTTGTCCTGAGATCCACTCTCTTATCTGGCTTTCTGAGCCAGCTGCCCAGGAGGAGCAGCTCCTATCCTGGTGTGAGTAAAGGCCATGCAGCCTGTTGGGGAGGGCAGAGCCCTGCAGCTATTGCTCCCTGCAGGACTTGAGGACGGTTCTAGATCTGTGGGAGAACATGAGCCAAGGCTTCTCCTGTCTCTTTTCATGTGCCTAGGTCTCTTGTCCCAAGGGCTGTTTTTTCCCTTCAGTGTGTATGGCTCCTGTCCCTTAGCGGTGAGGTCCTGGGGTGATGTCTGGAATAGCGTCACCTGCTCGGTGTGTGACATTGGGCTTCTTCCCACCAGGAGGTGGCATCACGGAGCGCAACCTGCAGCGGATTCTGGAAGGCTCCACTGCTTCTGAGTTTCACTGCTCTGCTCGCTCAGCTCGTGACTCGGGGATGAAGTTCAGGTAACTGATTACTTAAGTTTATTTTTTAGGAGAACTCTGGGAGGGAAAGGCTACATGAATGTAAATGTGAGTTTGAAGAACTGGCATAAATTTCAGACAGCTTCCTGAGCGCTAGTTGTGCTCTTGTGGTTGGGATGTTGGTGCCCGACACTGTATTCTGCTGTGTATGAATCCAGAAGTGCTCCTCATGTGGACATGAGTTCTGTGCAGGACCAGATCCTTGGGGTGTTTCTCTTGCTACTGCTGCCCTGGGAGTTGTGAGGGCACTTGGGAAGGCAGGTGCTGGTGTAGTTGCCTTAGACTTTTAACATAAGCATGTAGGATTTGGGAAGCCAGTGGGATGTGCTGAGAAATGAGTGAGGAATGGGTTCTATTTGTCCATAGGTCTGTGCTCCTTTGGATTATTGTTCTTTCTATTACTATCCCATCTTTGGTTTGGGTGGCACCATCTTTGGCCAATGCTGAGACTTGGGGAAATATGGGGGTGTTTTTCTTGGTGGGTCTTACTCATCTGTATCACCAGCAGATCACCACTAATGGCTGGTTTTCCTGACAGAAATCCGAACGTTGCCATGGGAGCGTCCTTCTCTGCCCCTGAGTACTCCATAAAGGTGGCAGATGTGGCCAAAGTGAGGACCCTGAATGCAATTGCCAAGAACATTCTGTAGTGGACGGCTCTGTGCTGGGACAAGAACGCTGAGACTCCAGGGTCTGCCCTGGCACACGGACAGATGGGTACTGCTTCCATCCTCAGGCTGCAGAGGATGTGCACTAGGTGATGAAGCCTGACATCTCTTCCCTTGGCTTCCCCTGAAGTCCCTGGCCTGGAAACTTATGTTGGCCATTTTAAATAAAAGGACTCATTCCCAGATGTTACAGCGACAGCTGTTCGGCAGCATTTGGGAGGAAGGGAGGTGAGCAAGTAGGGGGACTGAAATGTGTAGCACTGCATGTGATTGTCAAATAAACACTGCAGCTGCCCCCCTCTTGCTGTGCTCTTCTAAAGTTTATTTATATTTTCAGGTAAGACTGTAACCCATGTTGCATACCCTGAATTGATCAGGACCCTGCTGTGCCAGAGAGTACAATCACATCCAGAATGCCAGGGTGGGAAACATCATAGCTGCAGCTGGGAAACAAGGCCTGCTGTGGTTAGCCAGTAGGATAGGTGGGGATTAGCAATGCAGCAGCTGTAAGTGGTGAGAAGCACCTGACTGATGAGGTGAGGAAGCTGTGAGACATGCTGGGCTGTGGGCCCTCAGTGCTCGAGGTGGGATTGGTGCATGAGGAGATTTCTTGGGAGGACAAGGTGCTTTTCCTAAGGGAGTTCCCAGGTTTTTGTCCCAACATAAAGCATAAACCACTTGTTTTCCAGACAGTGCTTGGGGAATGTGCCTGTTGAGTCATTACTGCCTAGTCAGGATTGAAGCCTCAGACTCACTTCAGTTACTCTGTAAAATATCCAATGAAAGATTTGAATGGCATCAGGGTGGTCCATTAGAAGAGCAGAAACCCAGAGGTAAAGCACCTTTATCCTTGCTGCCTGCTCTTCTGTAAAATATGACAAAGCTGATGAGAATCCCTCTGACAGCAGAGATAGTGGACCTCAGGAAGCAAAAGCAGGGTACAGATTTCTCGTCTCATCTTGGCAATAGCTTACAGCCTGTGAGGATGTATGGAAAAAATGTGATACTTGGCAAGGTGGCAGCACCTTTGTCACCTAAAATAGAATCACAGCATTGAAAACCTATCATCAAGATTACATATTTTCAGCCTAAAGGGTACATCCACCTTTTCACATGGATCTTCAGAGATATTTGTGTCTCCCAAAACCTTGGGAGCCTAAGTTCTTAACGGAGGAGCTGGGAAGGGAATGACTGCATAGTGCTGGCGTCAGCCTGCTTTAGCACTGACAGATGTGCAGGCAGTAGGAAGGATCAAAACCTGGAAAGAGTGATTAAATTTGTGGCTATAATCAATATAGTTTGGAATCCCCGCTTTAAGAGTTCATGGCTTATGTTGTGAGATTTCATGAGTCATGGTCATGATTATGATACTGGTAGCTCAATTAAGATGAATATTCTGCTGACCCAGCCCCCTCAGGTTTTTGTACTCACATGGAGTTACAGCATGACAAGGCAGAGAGGCAAACCCTTCAGAGAAGAGAGGAGCAGTGAGGGCTGGAGGAATTTGTAGATTGCCCAGGAGAGACCTCTGGACCGGACCCTGTGTGAGACAGGCATGAATCAATGCCTAGTTTTGAAAAGTTATGCTGGACAACAGATGGATAAAGACAGGGTAGCACAGGGAAACTGATACTGTTGGCAAAGAGGTGCTACTGCTTTGCTTATCTTGGTCCCAGTGAACATTTTCTGGGTATTTTAGTGGAGGAAGATTTATGGAAGGAGCTGAAGGACAGTAAGGCTTTGTGGGTTTTTAGGAGGAGCATGTCCCAGCTGTGAGGGTAGAGAAAGTGGAGGTGTGCTTGTCTTGAACATTGAAAAGAGCGGAATCTTGTGCTGAGAGACCAAAGACGGGGTGAGGATGAACTGTGACATGTACTAAAAACTGAGACAAGGGGGCACTACCTAGGAAGGTGCCATAAGCAAGTGGCCCCCTTGGCAGCAGTGCTCCAAGTGGTTTTGAGCAAGGCCAGAGGACATCTGTACCTGTGTCAGAAAGAAGAATCACATCAGCAGTGCAGATGGTCAAGGGCTGAGTGACTGCTCCATTCACTTACTCCTTATTCATTGTATCAGTTTACAGCTCTCATGGGCAGTGTATTGGTTCTGGCCTGGAGGACCAAGCACTAGGGGTAGTTTTATTTACAGAAACATGTGGATTTAATCAGACAAACTGCTAATAATTAACCACTGATTTGGACATTGAGCCTTTCTCTCATATTGATGGTTCCTGAGCAATTACTCATTGTGTCACCCTTGACTTCTGAGTTATCTACTAACTCCATGTATAATGAGACAACATAATCATTGCAGTCACTCTACTGTCCCCTTTTATCTACTATTCCTCAGGAGCACACATGATAAAGCAAATCCAGTTCCAGCCTTAGTTGCACCGTCCCCGCTTGTCCCTGTCACACCTAGGCCTTTCTAAGCAGCAAGGGTTCAGTGGCAGTCATTCTCCTCAGGAATCGTCCTCTTTCTGTCTCAAAGTGTCTGGGGTTTTGTGGTCAGCCAACTGCCATAACACACAGACAACATGGAAATGTGGGAAAGAAAGAAGCAAAAGGAGAAGTTTGGAAAATCTTCAGGCTCTGCAGGCTGGAAATTAGTAAAAGGAGCATGCATCCTGAGGACTCAGACCAGTGCAGCATGTGGTCAGCTCAGCTGCCAGACACTTTGAATTCCCAGACCTGGGGTACTGCTGGTGTCACCTTGCCAGGTGGCACCACCCACGGTGGCACCAGCCGTTGCTGGCCTTTACGTCGGCATTCAGCCGGCTTCTCTCACTGGAGCGGTCTGTTGCGCCAAAGTCATGTCTTTAGCTGGTCCAGATGAGTTTGTGTCTGTTGGTGTGCACTGATCAAGGCTGTGGTTTCTGAGCAATGGCTGTGGTGTCCTGCAGTGACTCTGTGATTTCCTTTTGTCTCCCCTTTGACCTCTTTCTTGTGTCTTCCTCTCCTCCCTTCTCCTGAGCCTCTGCAGCTTCCCAAGCCCTTTTGGTCACTGCTTTGGTTTGTGGGGTTGTGCAATAGCACCAAGTTAATAAATAACTGTGTGTCATCAGGGATTTTGTCCCAAGACCGCTTGAGGGTGTGTGGGGGGACTTTTATCCCGAGCATCCACCCAGGTCTCTCAGCTGGGCAGAGCGAGGGGAAGGAGCTGCCGCTTCTCCTCCCCTGAGCTATGTCAGCAGCCCTGGAGAAGTTCTGCGGCTCCATCTTCTGGGTGAGTGGCTGTTCCATCCCCATTGCCTGTTCTCGGGGTAGGACACCCAGTGGAGGGGGAGAGCAGTGGATTCCAAGGCTCGCAGCTTGTCCTGCCAGTGGGCGGCAGAGGTTCTGCTGTTTATCCAGGACTGCCATGGCACTGAGTGCTGTGCACTGCCTGCACGGTGTTCACCAGACAGTGAGGCAATGATGCCTCCCTGAGTGAGCTCTGTCCTGTTTTAGCCCACCTGGGAAAACAGGGCACCCTGTATGGACTTCCTGGGGAATGATTTGGCTTCAGCTGCTTCTGCTGGCTTGGCTCCAGCAAGGGATGGCCATTCCACGTTCAGGCAGAGAGATGGGGAGAGAGATATCACTCGGACCTCGGCTGAGTGCTGAAATGCTCAGCCAGGAGGGCGGGTGTTGAAGGGGGATGCGATGGGGTAGAGCTGGGTGGGCAGGACCTACTGGAATGTTGGCTCTTGTCCTGTGTGCCCAGTGAGAGTTAAGCCATCCCACATGACTTGGTGTTCTGTCCTTGCTGCCCCCAGAATGATTCCTACCTTGCTCGTCCGGATGCTGACCTGCCTGTGTGCTTCCAGCAGACTGTGCTGGTCTGGGTCCCCCTTGGCTTCTTCTGGGTTTTGGCCCCATGGCAGCTCCTGCCCATGTGCAAATCCAGAGCCAAGAAATCCTCTGTGACCATACTCTATGTCATCAAACAGGTAGAGTGGAGCTGAGGGGGCACAGATGACAGGCTGGGGCAGCCTGAGGTGTAGGTGGTGTGAGTGGGAAGATTCTGTGCTACAGTCAGGTGTGGGATGGAGAGATGAGAAGTGTAGGGGGGGAGGAGCAGTGGGATAGGGGACCATCTGGGACAGAAAGGTAAAGGGGAGTCCAGCATGAGGTGTATCTGGGACAGAGGGGATAACGGGGCTGGGGTGCAGTGGGAGGGAGGGCAGAGTGTGTACTGGGGCCTCTCATCTTGTGGGCTGTTTTCTTTCAAACTTAAAATGTTTGCAGTGCTCAGAGTCTGGGTTGAAAAGTGTTTATGGGTGTATTTCATGCCGAACTCTGTTGTCTCCCAGTGGTTCCCAGTGTCCACAACGGGCTGGCCCCCTTTCCCCACAGGTCCTGGCTACTCTGCTGATGCTGACGGCAGTGGCAGAGTTGGCCCTGGCATTTGTAGAGGATGCTGAGCAGGATGTTGTGCCAGCTGTCCAGTACACGAACCCCAGCCTGTACATCGCCACCTGGGTAAGGGCTCAGCCGTGAGTGTGGTGTGTGGCACCAGGGACAGGAGGAGGCTGCAGCGCCAAGCAGCGCAAGAGTTCCCTACCACAGACATCAGTGGGAAGCTGTTTCCACGAGGGAAGGGTAGCCTGGAGATTGGATAGGACTAGCCCCAAACATGTGTGGGTGGTGCTTGAGGGCAATATGTTGAGGGCAGGTGCATGGTTGTACAATGCTCCCTGCTGTTATCCTTAAAACTGGGATGGTTCTATGCCTGCAAGTGTAGCTGAGCTCTCTGACAGAAGCTTTACTAGGAGCAGTGTGGGTTTCACAGGAGTGATTTTGCAGTGTGAACATCAGACCATGGCTGGCTGCTCTGATGTCTCACAGCTTCCTGTACATTGCTGCTCAGTTTTGTGCAGAGAGCCTGGAAGTACCACGGGATGCCCAGGCAGAGGAGAAAGCTGAGGACCTGGGGGCTACTAGCTTGATGGAATATGTGCATGCAAGTTACAGACATCTTGTGTGAGACATGGGATATTCTTAACAAATGCTCAGGAGCTACACTTGGAAGCAAAAGTAACACCCTCATTTGCTATCCTTATTTTGTCCTGTCATTTAGTTTCACATGCAGAGTCCATGTGAGATGATAAGGCAAGGGCACTGCCCAGAGAAGCTGCACTGCTGGGATGTGATCTGGGTTCAGTTCCAGGTCAGGAGACAACGTGCAGGAGACAGGGTATAACCCCTCACAGCTGGACATGTCTGAGAATCTGGACTGAGAACAGCTAAAAAGAGTGATAGTGCCCTGCTGTGATGTCAGGGTACATTCAAACCTGATCTTATGTCTTCCTGAAATAAACCTTTGCCCTATGCAATTAATTCTGAAACTTACAAAGGGTTGGTGGTGTGTTCAGGCACTCAGGATATTCAAGGCAGTGAATCCCAGCAGATCATGTGTGCTGGCATCCCAGGACACATGCTCTGAAGGCACTTTTAGATCCAGACCTAGTCCTGCAGCTCTACCTGAACCTCTGACTGATTGTCTTTTCTGCAGATCATGGTCCTGCTGATCCATGATGCACGACGCTTCTGCTTGTGCAGAGATTCAGGGGTGCTTTTCTGCTTCTGGACACTGTCTCTTCTCTGTGGGATACTGCCGTTCCAGTCGCTCGTCCGGAAAGCCCTGCAGGTTGGATTTGGCAGGAAGCTCTCTGCTTCCCCCGCCCTTGTTCTGTTCCCAAAGAAAGTTTCTTCATACTCTTCTCTTGAAAAGCTCTCTGTGGTATCGCTGAGGTCCCAGCTGCCCTGGGGACCTTGGGGAACCAGAAAAGACCTGAGAAGGAATTGCTGTTGAAATTCATCCTGTCTAATTTCTCCCCTTAAACAGTTATGGGAGGAGGTCAGCGAGAAGCAGGGAGAGGTTGCAAAGGGAAGCTGATCCAGGACTCAGAGCGAGTTTTGCAGTGCTCTGTTGGGCTCAGCCAGGGGATGGATCTTGTCTCTGAGTACCAGGTGGCCTTGAGATAACCCCCTGCAATAACCTCGGCTTTCCATTCCTGCAGGAACCAATCTCTGACCTGCCAAGGTTTATCCTTTTCTTCATCTCCTACGGGCTCCAGCTGCTGCTCTTCCTTGTCTCAAACTTCTCAGATGTTGCCCCAGAAACAAAGGAAATCGGGAAGAAGGTATGAGGACTATGTGGGAGTGGGTTTGGTGTACCACATCCTGAGCATTGTGTGGGGCAGGGCAGGCTCCATGCAGGCTCCAGGCTCCTTGGGAAGACCTGAGGACTTCATCACAGGGCCCAGCAAGAGCTGGAGCCTATAGCACAGGGCATCTGCATGTGTGACCAGAGGGGGCTGCTACTGGCTGTGAGATGAGGTTTCTGGGGCTGGAGCTGGCATGGTTTGAAACCTATGATGCTCCTTAATGGCTGGGGGTGCTAAATCAGCTTTTGTCAACACCATCTCCCAGCGTCAACAATCTCTCAGTATGCCCTTTGCTTTGCACCGTAGAACCCAGAGGTGACAGCCTCCATCCTGAGCTCCATCACCTTTGAATGGTACAGCAGGTGAGCAGGGCTCTGAGGGAGGTTGGGCTGGCAAAATGCAGGGGTGCCCCAGGGGAACCTGCAGCACAGGCTGCTTGGAGTTAGGTGGAAGAGGCACCACACTGGGTGCAGCCTGTGCAGCCTGAGCCCGGGGCCAGGCTGGGTGTGAAGGCTCTGCGCTTGCAGCAAGGAGTCTCCAACAAGTATTCCAACGGGATTTCTCTGTCCCACAGCATGGTCCTCAAGGGCTATCGCAAGCCTTTGGAGATAGAGGATGTCTGGGAATTGAAAGATAAAGACAAGACAAAGGCTCTTTACACTGCTTTTGAGAAGAACATGAAGACTGCAATGCGGAAGGCCCAAGCAGAACTGGAGAAACGGAAACGCAAGAAGAGACGCCAGGGAAGTGACCCAGACCATGTGAACAGCATGAGCAAGGCCCAGAGCCAAGACATCCTGGTGCTGGTAAATCCATTCCTGCTCTTGGTCTTGTATGAGACTGAGACATCCAGGTCCAGCCTTGGGGAGCAGGGTCACCTCACTTCCTGCAGCCCTCTTTGCTGGGTTTTCCCTTCTTTGATCCTGCAGGTCCATGGGCAAAGATAGGGGAACCCATGACAGGGTCTTCCTGTTGTGTCCTTGGCAGATCCCCATATTTTGAGAGACCAAGAAAGTCCATCCTTCTGCCTTACATAAAGACAGGAGACACCCTCAAGTCTGCAGTACAAGCAGTTCCCTTATGTCTATCTACCTCAGATACTTCCCAGCAACAGAGGTCAGAGTAAACATCATTCCATGACCACCCCTGGCCTCAGATTCTTCATATTTGCCCGATTTTTGGCCTGAGAGGTTCAGGCTGGTTTGGGTTTCAACAATTGTCTTTGGTACAAAAGAGAAGGTGTTAGTCCTGGGTGTGTGTGACATAATCAGAGATCAGTGAAAGGGAATGTGACAGGAGTTAAAACTAAGGCTTCATTTAGGATGCCTTATCTGGGGTCTGTGAGGTGCTGCCCTGGAATTCCTTCCAGATACAGGATGCCTGCACAACCAGCTCTCTCACTTTGGTGTGGACTTCCCTCTAGGAGGAGAAGCAGCCAAAGAAGAAGAAGAAGAAGAAGATGGGAGACAACAAGGACTCTGGCCCTCCCAAGGATTATGCCAGGGGCTGGTTGATGAAAACCCTGGCCAAGACCTTCCGGCAGAACCTCTTGCTAGCGGTGGCATTCAAGGTGGTGCATGACGCACTTGTGTTTGTCAGCCCCCAGCTGCTGAAGTGAGTTCTTTCTCTCTGTCCTGACTTTGCACCTAGCCCCACCACCTCCCAGTGCATGTGCTGTACTCAGCCCCACCATCTTCCATATGTGTGCCTCTCCCAGCCATGGACCCTGGGGACATTTCGTGCCCTCACCAAAAGTGGGAGAATGTGTTGGGATACACTTTAATCAAGAGCTGATCTGAGCTGCCTACCAGCTCTTATGTGTAATATCTTGCTCCCTGCATTCTCTGTTATGCAGTCCTGCTCCCTCCCTGGAGACAGTCCCAGCTCTTCTTTGGGGCCCTCCACGAGTCAGTGCAGCTCAGCCCAGCAGGGCCTCCCCAGTTTGTTTTGCAGAGCAGCACGGTCCCTGTGGATGATCTTACATTAGTGACCCATTGCCGTGTCCCTGGCAGAACAGGGTTCCCAGCTTGCTGAGCATCGCCAGCTCTCTGGGGCAAGGTTTTGGTTACCACTCTTGTGAGGATGCTCTCCCTGCATTCATTTGGAACACCCTGCTTGGGTCTGTCTCACTAGAGTGTGTGTCTCATGAGCTTCTTTCCCCTCCAGGCTGCTGATTGCCTTTGTGTCGGACGAGGATTCCTTTGCCTGGCAAGGCTATTTATATGCCATCCTGCTCTTCCTGACAGCGCTGATCCAGTCCCTCTGCCTGCAGCAGCACTTCAGCTTGTGCTTCCAGCTTGGCATAAACGTGCGTGCCAGTCTCATCGCTGCCATCTACAAGAAGGTCTGTATGGTTCTGTCATCACCCCTGTTGGCTTTCTCCAAGCTGGGCCGTGGATAAAATCATCTGTTGCCTGCCCCATCAAGCTGGGGTGACTGGGGTGTGTGCACTTTACTCCTCAGAAGGCACAGGGAGAGCTTGGGGGACACCCATCCTGCACTGGGGACACTGTGAGCCCTAGTTCTGCTTGGGACCTGGGAGCTGCAACCATGTGTTTGACAGCTACCAGGGGCCGAGGGAGGTTTCTCTTCAGAGCAGTGCAACACCTAGGGCAGGTGCCACTAGGATTCCTGCACGGGGATGTGTTTCTTTGCACCCAGCATGCAGTGGCTCCAGGTCTGCAGGCAGTGAGGAAAGCACCTGTGGCCAGTACAGAGGCACCAGGGGCAAACTCAGAAGTGGTTTCAGCCTGGCCTGCTAATTCCCTGCTCTGAGCCATGCTGCTGGCAGCAGGGCTGCTCCCAGACTGGCTTGTGGTGACTGTGCTTTCTCTTTCCAGGCACTCACCATGTCCGGAGCCACCCGCAAGGAGTCCACGGTGGGAGAGACTGTGAATCTGATGTCAGCTGATGCCCAGAGGTTCATGGACATGGCCAACTTTGTTCACCAGCTGTGGTCATCCCCCCTGCAAATTATCCTGTCCATTGTCTTCCTTTGGGGAGAGCTAGGCCCCTCTGTCTTGGCTGGTATTGCAACCATGGTGCTGCTCATCCCCATAAACGCATTCCTGGTTGCCAAGGCTAAAACCATTCAGGTCAGTGGTGGGTGCAATATCCTCCCTGGTCCCCCACGTCCATCCCCACTGTTGCTCCCCTCCCTCATTTTCCACACTCCCTACCCTTTGCTGTTATGCTGTGGATCTTTCCCAGCCTAGGAAGTTGATCTCGCTTGGCTGGAGGTATCTCTAGCCTGAGCCAGAGGTGGTCAGCTGCCATGAGTAGGAGACAGGTGAGATCTGTTCTACCATCACAGCTGAACTTGAACCAGACTGGGCACAGCCTTGAGGACTAAAAATGAGATATTGCCAATTGTAAGATGAAGCTTCAGCTTCTACCTGACAGCAGGGTGGTGTTTTTCCCCAGCTTGTCCAGAGCCACCGGGAGCCAAGGCTCACCTTCATGAGATGACTTCTCCAGGCTATGGAGCAGCCCAGATGTATTTCCAAGGGTGAGCTGCTGTCTGGTTTAGGTGATGTCTGGCTCTTCTGTTTGTAGGAGAGGAACATGAAGAACAAGGACGAACGCATGAAAATAATAACTGAAATCCTCAATGGAATCAAGGTGAACAGTGGAGTGGAGACTCCCTGGGCAGCTGCTGCACCCCTCTTCTTGGTGCACTGTACCTGGAGGCAGCACACCTGTATAACCCTGCTGCACCAGTGTTAGTCTAGCTTGGGGGCCCTGGGTCTGGGTCTCAGCAATTCCCTTGGCTTCCTCATCTATTGAAAAGTTGGCTGGGGAGGAGCTCTGGGACTTGAGAGCCAAGAGAGGATTTTCTGAGTGTTTCCTGGATGGCTGTGGTAGTGGCATGGTGGCAGAGGGGCTGGTGGTGACCTGTAGGCTAAGGCTGAGGGAGTGGGAGTGCACTGGGGAGTGCTGTAAGCCGTGAGCAGGACAGGAGAGGGGAGATGCAGTGGCCAAGCAGGCTTGTGAGCAAGCCAGGAGCTGGTGACAGAGGTGCTGGCCACCAGTGAGCTGAGCGTGGAAGTGGGCATTCCTGTGAGGCCAGAATCTGCTCACACTGCTCATCCTGCAGATCTTGAAGCTTTTTGCCTGGGAGCCCTCCTTTGAGAAGCGAGTTAATGATATCCGTGCACATGAGCTCAAGAACTTGGTGAACTTCGGTTACCTGCAGTCAGTCTCTATCTTCGTGTTCACATGTGCTCCCTTCCTGGTGAGTGACAACAGCCCTGGGGAGGCACATACCTTCCTCTGAGCTGGGGCTGGGCTGTGTCCAAGGGAATGGGAAGTATCTGGAACCTCAGCTGGAGTGCTCCTGGCTGGTGGATGCCTGGGATGCAGATTACGGTTCTGGCTGCTGGCAGGAGAGCTGTAGTGGAAAGGGGTCTCACCGAGATGGTGAAATGGGGCTCAAAGGAGAAGGGAAGCAGGAGGATCACAGGTCTCCAGCAGGAAGGCACTGCTGAGGCCTTGGGGCAGTGTGAGGGTCTGAGCTGCACACAACCACACTGATGGTGGCTTTCCCTGATATCTGTCCCAGGTCTCCTTGGCAAGCTTTGCTGTCTACGTGCTCGTGGATGAGAACAACATCTTGGATGCACAGAAGGCCTTTACTGCCATCTCCCTTTTCAATGTGCTGCGCTTCCCCATGGCTATGCTGCCCATGGTCCTCTCCTCCCTGGTGCAGGTCAGGCCTCATACAGGGCCGGGGGTGTAGGGGGATCCTATGCCCCTGTCCAAACCAGCACATGGAGCTCGGGTGTGTGATGGACCCCCAGGGTCAGTGCACAGGGCTCTGCTGGCAGTGGGGTGGGACAGGACTCACATGCATGACACAGGTTTGGGGCTCAGACGTTGGGTGGGGACTCTGTGATGTGGTGCTCTTCTTGTGGGGCTCCTGCCAGCCCACCCATCTGTGCCCCATGCCCACGTGCTGTCCTCACCCTCTTTCTCTCGTGGCAGACCAATGTGTCGACTGCGAGGCTAGAGCGCTACCTGAGTGGAGAAGACCTGGACACCTCAGCTATCCACCACAACCCCATTGCAGGCAGGTGAACCTCCAGATTACTCCCTGTGGGTCCCAGGCTGGCCCAGCCCTGGGCTTTCCCCTCTCTGAGGGACATCTGTCTCTGACAGGCAGTGCCGTGCGCTTCTCGGAGGCCACCTTTGCCTGGGAGCAGGACGGTGACGCTGCCATAAGAGAGTGAGTGCTCTGTGCCACATCAGGGGCAGAGGGCTGGGAAGGGGGAGGCTTTGTGTGTTATTAGTCGGGGAGGGCAATCACCTCTCACAGTGCTGCTAGATGTGAGTGTCCCAGAGACACTGCTCTGTGCTGGTCTCACACAGGAACTGACGGGCGACCTGGCAGTGCTGCTTCCTCAGCCCTCATGTCTTTGCAGTGTCACCCTGGACGTAACACCTGGGAGCCTGGTGGCTGTGGTGGGGGCTGTGGGCTCAGGCAAATCTTCGTTGGTGTCAGCCATGCTTGGGGAGATGGAGAATATCAAGGGACACATCAATATCCAGGTGAGAGGAGCCAGCCAGTGCAGGGGGCTTTGGGGCTGCCTGGGAGCTCAGTGGGGAAGCAGAACCATCCCAGAGTGGTGGCTCAGGGCAAGGACAGGCTGCAGGAGGAGTCAGTGCTCAGGCTGATCTCTGACAGGTAGCTGTTCTTGTGTATCCTTCCAGGGCTCCCTGGCCTATGTCCCCCAGCAGGCCTGGATCCAGAACGCCACACTGAAAGACAACATCCTTTTCGGGTCAGAACTGGATGAAGCCAAGTATCAGCAGGTCCTCAAGGCCTGCGCCCTCCTTCCAGACCTGGAATTGCTGCCTGCAGGTGACCAGACAGAGATTGGAGAGAAGGTACCAGCCCTGGGCACTATGGGTTTCCGATAGCACCTGCAGCAGAGGTCAGAGCTGTTGCCCTGTGCCAGCCCCATGTTCAGGGAGGGCCTTTCCCTTCCAGGGGATCAACCTGAGCGGGGGCCAGAAGCAGCGGGTCAGCCTGGCCCGGGCGGTGTACAGCAATGCAGACATCTATATCCTGGATGATCCGCTGTCTGCCGTGGATGCCCACGTGGGCAAGTACCTCTTTGAGCACGTACTGGGGCCAAAAGGGCTGCTGCAAAAGAAGGTGAGCACCCATCCCCTGCAACCTACCACCCAGCCAGGCAGGAGTGGCACTGGCATGGTGTTAACGATCCAAGGAAGTCTGAGGTTGCTTGCTTGGGACAGAGAGAAATTCTGTAGCTTTCATGTGAGGCTGCAGCAGGCAGGAGAGGCCTCATGAGTCCCCAGAGAGGTACCCTGTGTCCTCATAGCCAGGCATTGATAAGCAGAGAAGTCCCCAAGTAGGAAAAGGAGAGCCTGCAGACCCATGGCTGGGGATGAGGGGTGCTCTGATGATCACTACCCTGCAACCCCTTTGTTGCAGACACGGATCTTGGTGACGCACAGTATCAGTTTCCTGCCCCAGGTCGATAACATTGTGGTGCTGGCAGCAGGAGCAGTGTCTGAGCATGGCTCCTACAGCACCCTACTTGCAAAGAAGGGGGCCTTTGCCCAGTTCCTGAACTTGTATGGCAACCAGGAGGAGGATGTGCCAGAGGAAAATACCACAGGTACTGGGAACACAGTGGGGCTGTGGCAGTTAGAGGGGCTGTGCATGTATATTGGAGATGAGAAGATCTGATCTGTCAGCCTGACCAGGCCCTATCCAGCCCAGGCACCAATGGTGCCTGCTGTGACTCCTCAGCTTCTGGCAATCAGCAACACAAGGACTTCCTGACTAAGGTTTGCATTCAGGCATTATGTTGAACATCCAGCACAGGACCTGTTTAAGTTTTTTACTCCCTTTTTAGTTCATTTATTATGTATCCCAAAAACTCATGTGGCAACAGGCTCCATATTTTTGTGATGCTGGGGTCAGAAAGATCCTTTGGTTTGTTCTAAACTTCCCACTGGATAAAATTTCATCTTTATCATACTCCCCAGTGCTATGGGGAGGAGTGGTGCCAGGTCAGGGGGATGCTCACTCTGTCAGGGCTCAGCTGAATTGTCCAGCTGCAGCCTGACTATTCCCAGTATGTCTTCACAGGACCCATCTTCACCTGCTCAAAGAGACATTTCTGAGCTGGAGTGATATGACCTACCAGATCTTGTACCTACTAAACTAGCACAAATGTTTGCTTGAGGTCTGGCCAGTGGTGCTGGGATAAGTCAGCAGCAGGGATTGCCTCCATGCAGGCTGTTAGCCCTATGTCCCCTGTCAGTTCTCCCTCCTGCACAATGTATTTTTTCCTCTTCCTGCTGTGCTGGTCTTGCAGCAAGGTTGGAGAGGGTGTGATATGTGGTGGTAGGACACAGCCTAGGCCGAGGGTGCGGCGTGGAGCTGAGCAGAGCAGAGGTGTGGTGCATGGGATGTGCTGTATGCTCTTTCCTCAGTGCCTGACCCTACCTTCCCCCATCCCTGTTCTTGTAGCTGTTGCTTTAGCTGGGGATGAAGAGGAGGCTGATGAAGGTGTCGATCCTTGCATGGAGGAGGGCTCTGGTGATGTGGTGACCATGACCCTGAAGCGAGAGGCCAGCATCCATCGGAGAAAATTGAGTCGCAGGTGGGACACGACCTGAGCTCTCAGTTCTTTCCCCTGGCACATGCACTGCTCCCTCGGAGACAGGGATCTGGGGGCTTCCTGGGGAGTTTCTGCTGGGAGCCTCCCTCCCTGCCCCTGCTCCTACCGCAAGCCACTCTGGGTCAGGAGCACCTGATTTTGCCTTTACTCACACTAGTGTGCCACAGCCTTACTCTGCTGTCTTCCCTGAAACTCGTGCTGCTGGCTAGTTCTGCTTTTGGGAATGAGGCTATAATTTTATGTCTGTACATGCCTAGTGCTTCCACAAGGCTCACTCAAAGCTGCCCGAGTTAGGACATTATTTTCCAGAGGACTCCACCACTGGAGACCCAGTGCAGCATAGAGATGGACCCCCAGGAGATTAGGAGTGATCCAAGACCTTGTGACTAATGGTACTCATCACCTCCCTGCAGCCTTAGTAGAAAGAGCACCAGTTCCCGGAAGAAGGCCCAGGAGGAGCCCCCAAAGAAGCTGAAGGGACAACAACTGATTGAGAAAGAAGCTGTGGAAACCGGCAGGGTGAGGAGGATGGAGGGATGAAACATTGTGCTGCTCTGGCTAAGTGCTGCCAGACCCTGACTGTGGCTCAGGGAAGCTGGTGTGGGCTGGCTGTGGCCCCACCACAGCCAAGAGACACGAAGGAGACAGAGCTGCCTGGGACTGGTGGGCGGGGTGGTGGAGGGGAGCACTGTGGGCAGCAGGGTGGAGTCCCAAGGCTGTGCTGGGTGTCATTGCCTGCGCTCTGATGGGCTCAGCTGTCCACAGGTGAAGTTCTCTATGTACCTGCGGTACCTGCGTGCTGTTGGCTTGTGCTTTTCCTTCTGGATTGTCATGGGCTACGTTGGACAATACGTTGCCTATGTGGGGAGCAACCTGTGGCTCAGTGCCTGGACTGACGACGCGCAGCACTACATGAACCAGACCTACCCCACGCAGCAGCGGGACCTGCGGATCGGTGTCTTTGGGGCACTGGGCGTGTCACAAGGTGAGGGTGGGAGGACAGCGGTTCCCACTCGCCTCATCTGTGTGCTCCAGGAGGGATATGACTTGCAAGGCCTGCAGCCAGCAGTGCAGCAAGGAGCAGGGGACCCAGCACTGTGTTCATTTGCCTGCTGCCTTCCTTCCGGCTCCTGGCTGAATTGATGACACATGCTAGTCTGAAAGCAGCATAAATTGCCCCAAGTCTGTGTTGCCCCCTTAGCTTTAAGATCATTTTCCTTAATCAGATTGGACATAGTGCTAGGGCCCAAGGCTTTCCAGTAAGGTTAGTGTTCCTCCCCTGTGCTGGGACGCAGCTGCTGTGGCTTCCCAAGAAGGTGGGATGCGCGATTATCCCAGTGGCTCACTGCAGACATGTCTGTTTGGTGTGTCCATCCAGCCAAAGGGTGCCAGGGGCCAGTGTCACACACGAGTTGGTGACAGCCTCGTGCTCTCCCTGCAGCTCTCTTCCTGCTCTTCGCAACCATGCTGTCTGCCCAGGGCGCCATGCGAGCCTCCCGCGTCATGCACCAGCAGCTGCCTCAGCAACATCCTGCGCGTGCCCATGAGCTTCTTCGACACCACCCCGACCGGCCGCATCGTCAACAGGTTTGCCAAGGTAAGAGAACACCCCCAACATGCAGAAGGTGTTCGTTCCAGCAGGTCTGGAGAGCACTGGGTAGTGGCATAACCCTGCTCTTGTTGAGCACTGCACAGCTAAGCCCAGGTAAGGGCCAGGAAGGGACCAGGAGGGCATGGTGGATGCAAGGCTGACTGTGAGGCAAACCACATCCTGGGCTATACTAGAAAGACAGTGTGGCGAATCACAGGAAGTTGTTACCTCCTCTGCCCAGTGATAAGGAGGTCACACCTGAATACTGTGTCCTGTTTGGGGTCACCTGGGCAAGAAAGATCTGGAGAGACAGAAGAGGGTCCATAGTAGATTACTAAGAGAGGTAAGAGCCTAGAGCTCATGTCCCATGATGAGAAGTCCTTCTGGTTATAGACTTCCAGCAAAATCTATAGTCTTTTCCATGTAAGTGAAGGTCATGAAACAAAGAGAAAATGAGAAAGGAGGGAAAATACAAAAAGGTAATTTCAAGTGTGCTGCTACTCCACTTCTTCCTTTGGTGCTGTCTCTTGGTTTTTGGGAACAAAAATTTCTCTTCAAATAAAGGCTATGGGCCTGCTGGGTTTACTCTGAGTTGTGAGAGTATGTGGTGCCCAGCTAGGAGATGGATGGACCAGATGGAGACCTGGGTGCACCTGCATGGACCTGGAGTTTGCCCTGTCCCTCTCTTTGCTTCAATTAGTGCTCCTGCATCCTTGGTCCTGATGAAGATGCAGTTCTTAAAGCTGGTCTGTGTAACAGGAGAGTATTACAGGAAGTTTCTCTGTTAACTCAGCTGTTCCTAAGCTAAGAACTGTGGCCCTAAATGATGTTGTGACCATAACACTGATTCAGGGTCATCCAATATTTTTACAAGTGTCTGGCACTGTGTTACCATACGAGTGTGTAGGAACCTTGTATGTATGGGGCCTTTGAAGGCTTCTCATTCTCTCTGGGGACACTGACTGCTTCTCTATACCTTTTGATATGCTCCAGGATATCTTCACAGTGGACGAGACCATTCCCATGTCCTTCCGCACCTGGCTCTCCTGTTTCATGGCCATCATTAGCACACTGATCATGATCTGCCTGGCCACTCCATTCTTCGCTGTCATTATCGTTCCCTTGAGTGTCTTCTACTATTTTGTGCTGGTGAGTAACTGGGCCTTGAGTGAAGCTTCTGCCCTGCTGAGAGCAGTATCTTTGTGGCTGCTGGGCTTTGTGTTGGTAACCAAGCTGTGTCCCTCGTTTCAGCGCTTCTATATCTCCACGTCGCGCCAGCTAAGGCGTCTGGACTCTGTCACCAGGTCTCCCATCTACTCTCACTTTGGTGAGACAGTGTCAGGCCTTTCCGTGATCAGGGCCTATGGACACCAAGAACGGTTCCTGAAGCACAATGAGACCACCATGGACATAAATCAGAAAAGTGTTTATTCCTGGATAATATCAAATAGGTGAATTTTACCCCTTATGCTACAGCACAGCCTGCAGCACCTCTGCCCAGGGGCTTCTGGGTCCTGAGGGAGGTCCTTGAGATGCTGCAGTCCTCCCTCTTGATCTCAGCATTGAGGGTCTGTGTAGGTACTGGGGGAGTTTAGGATAGGGGCACCATCTGTGGCAATGGGACATTTTAGGGTGATTTTTTTATGCCCCCCTACAAAGTGTCCAGAGGCCAGGCAGGGTGAGTTGTGCAGTCAAGGGCTGGGATGCTCTTGGTGAGTTCTGTGAAGAAGGTGATCCTCCAGGCCCAGTGGGAGTGCGATGTGGGCACTTTCTGATTTTGAATCTTACTGGTAAATGATTTGGGTGTGTGAGGGTTGTATGGTTGGGGCTCTTCTGATACATGGCATTACCAGCACAAGAGGTTATGTGTGAGACATGGACTGACATAAATGAACCTGCTTGCAGAATTGGCCACAAACGACCTGCTGTGTACATGAACCAACGTGTGCTGTGTGTAGAGCACTGGGCTCATGGCTGGGTGTGGGGATGCTGCTGCAGTGCTGCTGTTACTGCTGGGCTCTGTGTTGGGCACAGGCAGATGCCTCCCTGCCTCTCTCACTGTCCTTCACCTGTCCTCTCCTGGTGCAGGTGGCTGGCCATCCGTCTGGAGTTCGTGGGGAGCCTGGTGGTGTTCTTCTCTGCACTTCTAGCAGTGATTGCAAAGGGCACTTTGGAGGGTGGCATCGTGGGTCTTTCTGTCTCCTCCGCTCTCAATGTGAGTGAATGAAAGCATTTTGTCCTTCCAGGACAGGGTTGTCTCTGGGAGCTCTGGGCTGGTGGCAGGATGCTGCCCTGACACCAGCTGTGATCCATGGAAATGGGATTATCTGGGGTGTCCCACCAGCTAGGGAGTGGCTATAGAGCCAGGGAAGCACATATCCATCCCAGTGTGAGTGGGATGCTTGCTGCTATGAGGAGGAATATGGCCCTGCTGTGGATCAGAGATGGTGCAGTAAAGTTTCTGAAGGGCTGGAGAGAGGTGGGCTGTCTCTTGGCAGTGGAGCATTAGGAAGCAGGCCACGGATGCTCGTGCCCAGGATGAGTCCCTGAGTCTCAGTCCTGGGCTGAGATGGGAGGTGGTTGTTCCTAGGGGCCACTGAGCTTTGGATCCTTTGGTTCTGCCATGCAGGTGACCCAGACACTGAACTGGCTGGTGCGGACATCTTCGGAGCTGGAGACCAACATTGTGGCTGTGGAGCGGGTCCATGAGTACATGAAGGTGCAGAATGAGGTGAGGAAACCAGGGTCCAGGCAACCATCAGCTGCACAGCTTGGTGCTAGGCAGCATCACAGAGTGAGCCTCCCTAATGCTCCTGTGCCCTCCCCCAGGCTCCATGGGTGACAAAAAAGCGTCCACCACGTGGCTGGCCCAGCAAAGGCGAGATCCAGTTCATTGACTACCAAGTTCGCTACCGACCTGAACTGGACCTGGTTCTTCAGGGGATCTCCTGTAATATTGGGAGCACTGAGAAGGTGCCTCTGCCCTCACTACACTCTTTATAGAGACTCTGTTAAAGCTGTTTCTTCTTCTTGGCTTCAGTCTGTGGACTGGGGTGGGATGGTGATGGGATGTGGCTCCTGGGGACTTGAGCTGCAGAAAAGGAACCAAAGCAGACAATCTGGGTGATGGTAAGGGCAGGAAGGCCCACCAGACCAAGATGGAGACCATCTGCCCTGTTTTCTACAGCCCTGTCAGCTGGTCTAAAAAGCTGCTTCCACAGGTTGGGGTCGTGGGCCGGACCGGGGCTGGAAAATCCTCCCTCACCAACTGCCTGTTCCGGGTGCTGGAGGCAGCTGGAGGGAAGATCATCATCGATGAAGTGGACATAGCAACAATTGGCCTCCACGACCTGCGCAAGAACCTCACCATCATCCCCCAGGTGAGCTGATCCCCACCTCTCCACATCCCACCGCTGCATGGCCCCCCGCAGGCAGTGCATGGCCTCAGTGCATCCCTGGGTGCTGTGGACGTGCCAAAGGCCTGTGAGCAGGCTGTCACCACATCCCCTGCCAGCTGCAGGCAGT
Source organism: Corvus cornix cornix (assembly GCF_000738735.6). NCBI lineage: Eukaryota > Metazoa > Chordata > Aves > Passeriformes > Corvidae > Corvus > Corvus cornix. The sequence goes on from NC_046336.1 coordinate 14,369,982, forward strand.
GCTGTGGGCAGGATGTGGCCACACTTGGAGGCCTGGAGCCATTGCCCCTGCTGAATGGCTGTGGTGGGGCTGAACACGGTGCTGTCCCTGGCAGGACCCTGTGCTCTTTACTGGAACCTTGCGGATGAACCTGGACCCCTTTGACCAGTACTCGGACGAGGAGGTCTGGAAGGCCCTGGAGCTGGCTCATCTGAAGACATATGTGCAAGGCCTTCCTGAGGGGCTGCTGCATCTCGTGAGCGAGGGAGGGGAGAACCTGAGGTGAGCAGAGATGCAGGCTCAGCTCCCCTCCCTTCTCTTGGTCCCAGGGTCCAGCCTGGAACAGCAGCCTCCAGTGAAGTGGCTGTCCAGGGATGATGCACAGAAGCTTCTGGGAAGTGAAGATGGAAGAAAACGGCCGAGGAGTCTTAGGGAGCTAATGTGAGCCAACCCTTCTGTGGTGGCCCAGAAAGCAAGATTCTGAGGGATGTGGTGCTCAGGGTGGCAGACGGTCAGCGGGGAAAGGACAGGGACGGTGTTGGGGTCGGAGCAGTGAGAGGTAGTAGGCTTGCAGAAGCTCTGCTAGTGTCCGTCTAGTAACTCGTGCTCTTCATCTCATCCCAGTGTTGGGCAGAGGCAGCTGGTATGCCTGGCTCGGGCCCTTCTCCGCAAAGCCAAGATCCTCATCCTGGATGAAGCAACAGCAGCCGTGGATCTGGAAACTGATCATTTAATCCAGACAACAATCCGGAGAGAGTTTGCTGACTGCACTGTCCTTACTATCGCCCACCGCCTCCACACCATCATGGACAGCAACAGGTACCACGGGACAGTACTGTGGGGCAAAGGGAATGGGGATCTGAACTCCTAGGATGGGGTGAGGGGTGGACAGCAGCAGAAGCAAGAATGCAGCCAGAGGGCCAGGGGTGGATGCAGTGCCTGAGGCAGTAATACACCGTGGTGAAGAGAACAGAAGCAGAGGACGGATGCCCATGCAGTAGTTATGCCTTTGTGGAAGAAACATTTTCTGGGGTCCTTCTTTGCAGCAACAGACCACAGAGGCATCTGCTATTGACACCTCATGTGTGTGACCCCGCCAGCACAGGGAGGAGGGCTGTGCCCTCATTGCTGCTGAGAGGAGAACCACATAAAGTGGTTTAGGAGGGGTGAGGCTGCAGCGCTATCCACTCGGATCCTGGGACTTCATGCCTTCTTGTTCCCTTCTGCCAGGGTGATGGTGCTGCAGGCTGGGCAGATTGTGGAATTTGACAGTCCTGAGGCGCTGCTCATGAAGCAGGGCATCTTCTCCGCGATGGCGAAGGACGCCGGCATCGCCATTACAGAAACCACCGCCCTGTAGGCGGAGCGCCGCAGGGGCCGGGGGTGTGAGGCAGCTCCTCCTGTGCCACTCGCCCAGTGGGCACCAGTGTCTCCAAGCTGCCCAGGAATTTGCCTCTCTGCAGCGGGGAAGCAGAGAGGGAGGCTTCTCTGGTTGTCCAGGGACAGAGCATCTGGACTCGAGTGAGCTTTTAACCTTGCTACCGCATCCTGCCTGCTGTGCACAAAAGGGTCTGGAGCTGCATAATTTACTCCAGGATAGAGGGGAAAAGCTATCTGCCAGGCAGGGAGAACATGACCTCCATTGGGGGTGGCATTAGTTTTTGTACTTCACCATGCCAGGTGACCCTACCTTAGAGATGCTTTTGCACTATGGAATGAAATTTACAGTTTAATCTAAGAATGAATGTTGTAATTTATTTACTTTTTGTAACTTTGTTGTCTTCTAACTAAAAGGCTGATGTCAAGGCATGTTAAGTAAGCCCCGGTTTAGCTTTAAGCCTGGCTAGTGCTTGGGTGGGGAGAGCTGCCAACAGAGGTTACACAGAGCTGGGCAGTCCAAATTCAGTGGCACAGCTCTACTCAGCCAAGAACACTATTCTCTAGCAAAACCAGGGCCACCTGCCTGCGGCTACTGCTCCCTTTGATTGTAGTGCAAACAAATGAGCCCTCCCTGAGGCTATCACAACCACTTGTGGGGCAGATTTTGGGCTGTGGCTCCAGACTGCAAACCTGATTGTGGTGGAGACAAGCTGGAGAGCAACCAGCACACCTCTGTGCTACAGCCAGGCACACACAAAGTATGGTGGCTACTGTTGACAAACCCTTGACTTGTTCTTGGGCCTGATCTCAGCTGTTGGCATGCAGAGAGCAGGTGCCCACTTAGAGCAGGGCAAACACTCACCCCCACCAAGCCCCTACTGCCCTGCAGCCCCAGCTGAGGGGCTTCTCCCAGCTGGGGGAAGAGGGCAGGGCAACCACTTCATCTTAATAAAGAAGGTTCCTCTGAGGGTTTCCTCGTGCCTGAGCTGCAGCTGGCACAAACACCAAGGCAGCAGAATGCTGGACCCCACCGAAAGGGAAATGTTTTTCCTGGCCCTGTAGGTTCTGGATGCAGTCTGTGGTCTTTGCTCCCCGCACTTGCCAGACACTCCTCCCAGCTCTCCCAATACTTGCAAAGGCACCTTCTATACACAAGGGTAAATCTTTATTTACAGAGCAGCAGTACAGGGGATACAAACATTACCCCATGAAGGGAACTTCTTCCCTTCAGGACATGGCAGCAGCAGTATCACACACCAACCCAGCAAAAGGCACCACACACCCTTCCCAGGGATGGTCCTGCCATTCCAGAATGTCAGCACCCTCTCCCATGCTGTGCAGGAAAGCACAGGTGAGGCAATTCTGGTCAGACACCCCAAGAAACAGGCTGAAGGATAGCTTCTGCCCTGCCCCAGCCCAGAGCAGCCAGGTGGGGCATGCCAGTGCATAGATGGGTCCTGGGCACAACTAATACCTTGCCTTGCTGACAAAGGTATGGTGTTCTGGGCTTCTGGCTCACCTGAAAGATGAGAACCTGATGGCTGCTGGCAGCAGCAGATCTTGGAAAGGCCAAGCCCCTGGGAGAAGGCACCTGCTGCGGGCTTTGTTGTGAGGGTTTCAGAGGCCATACCCATCCCAGGCCTGGAGCTCAACTACTCCCAGCAACCCTCAGAGCTGCTTCCCCAGGCAATGTGTAAATGTCCCACCCCCAGTCCTGCAGAGACAGGTGAGACTAGGCTCCTGCTGCACAGGGAGCACATTCACAGGGTCTGAGCTGCTTTTAGTACTACTTGACTAAAGACAACCTCCAAAAACTCAGCAATAGCCTTCCACAATTTAAATCCACAGCAGCTCCTCAGCCTTAGTCAAGCCTTACCCTCCTGGGCAGGCCCCAGCCCTAAGCTTTGCTCCCCTGCTCCTGGCTGGACACAGGATGTCAAACACACCTCAGGGGTGAACTCACCCCTGCCCTCATAGAAGCTGCCTGCTCCTGCCTACCCGGCCAGCCCACCCTTCTTCCCTCCCCTGAAGGGGTAATGGCAGACAGTGTCTTGGGGCCCAGGAGCACTGCACAGCTGTAAGAGGCACAGCCTCAGGGTGAGCAGTGGGGGCTGCAGGGCTGGCCAGCCTCCCCCAGGCCCCTAGCAGTCTCAGCAGGAACAAGGCATGGGGTGCAGGCTCTGTCTGCTGTCTCACGTGTACTCTGTCTTCCGGATGTAACTTGAGGGCACATAGCCCTGCTTCCCATGGGCCTCGGCCAGCCACCACTCCTGATTGCCTGTGATATCCTCAAACTGCAGGATCCTCAGTCTCTGGTTAGCTGACACACTCAGCTCGTTGGTGTTTCGGCCTTTGAAGGTGTAGAGAGCGTAGTAGACCTGCCAGACAAGGGGAGAGCATCAGTTGGATAGTCACACCACACAGCCTCATTCTGACACTGCATAGGATGTGTGGGCTTTTGTCCTTCTTCCCAAACAGTGACAGCCCTGGCCCCATCCTGGCCTCTGCCCACTCCCATTTGCAGCCTAGTTCTGTCTCATACTCCACCTCCTACATCTTTCCTGTCACTGCCGGGGAGGAGGATGATTCAGTCCCCAGCCAAACTAAGCAGTTAGCCCTTGGCATCCCCAGCCCCATAAGGGTGGCTGAAGACTCACCTGGTTGCCCTCTGACTCGCTGTTCTCCAGCCCAGAGTCTCTGTCCTCCATCGAGGGTGTGGGCCTGAGATGTGCTTTGGTGGGGTGCCTGTTGCGAGAGCTGGGGCTGCAGCCCGGCTCAAGGCGGCTGTAGCGGCGCTGAGACGTCACTGTCCCAGCCAGTGGGGCTGTCCTGTCACCAGAGCCAAGCTGGGGCAGAGAGGGGGAGTCCACCTCCAGTGGGGGCTGTGGGGACTGGTACAAATCTGCTGGTGAGGCAGAGTCCTGGAGGGGTTTCTGAGTGAAGGTGACAGCCGCCCCACTGGGGCTGAAGGTCAGGGTGGCGTTGCTTTGGGGAGAGCAGCTGCCGTGCTCCGACTCGTTGGAAGAGTGGCTGCCCACGGAGATGTCTGACTGGCTGCGGCGGGGGTTGTAGGGCTTCAGAAAGGAGCTGTACACAAAGCCCTTCGTCACTGCAGAGAGGGAGAGGAAGGGAGCTCAGACTGGTGCACAGGGAGACCAGAGGAGGGGACTCACAGCAGGCACCAAGGGCAGGGAACAGCCACCTACCCCCATTGTCTATGAGCCAGCGATTCTGGCTGCCCATGGGGTCCTTCTTCTTGATGACGCCCACAATGTCTCCTTCCAACAGGGAGACATCCAGGTCTTGGGCAGCATTGAAATTGCGGTCAGCCTGGAAGAGGCTCTCTGGGGGATAGCGGGCCAAGAGGGTGGCTCGGATGTCATCTGACTGCAGGAGGTAGGTCGGCTGCAGAGGAACAAGGCAGGTGTGAGTGGCTGTCCTGGGCTCTGCAAGCCCTGACACCGGGCAGAGGGCACTCACCAGGCCGACAAGGGGCTGCCGCCGGGCAGACTGCCGTTCCATGCTCTTCCTTTCAAAAGTCTTCTTGGGAGCCGCCTGGGACTCTGGGAAGAAGGTGAAGGCCTGGAGCTGCTGGAGGACTCGACTGTGCTCATCCTGGAAGATGGCAATCAGGTTCCCCTCCCTGCCAGACACCTTCAGCAACTGGAACCAGAGCAAAGTTGGGGATCCTGGTTAGGTGACAGCTGCTGGGAGAAGCAGCCAAGAGCTACAGAGCAGACCACAGCAGGGGTCTGAGTCCTGCCTGTGATTTGTGTAAGACCCAGGTCTGCAGTCCTGTCTGGACTCAGCTCTAAGTGGTCCTCAAACTCATGACCCGAGATTCTCCCAGGACAATGCTCTTCTGCCCCTGCTCCAAGAGCCTTCTACACACAATTGCATCATAACCCTGCAATGCCTGACCCGAGCATCCCACAGGAGCCCTCCACAAGTCACTTGTGGCATGAAACCGCAGTAGCAGCTTCCTTCACGATGTGACAGGTCCCAGTGATGCTCAGGGATAAACCCTGCAGGGATCAGTGCTGCTCTGAGCCCAGGGCGCTGCCTGCACTGCGGGAACCCACCGACAGCAGGGGTCTGAGCTCCTCCAGGGCCAGGCGCACGAAGTCGCAGTGTGCCTCGGCATAGCCCCGCACGCAGCTGGCAAACAGCTCCTTGGCGAAGCGCAGGAACTTGGGCAGCTCGTCCAGCAGCTGCGCATTGAGGGCCTCGTAGTTGTTGCGGGCTGACTGCAGCTCCTCCAGCGTTCGCTTGTCCTTCAGCTTCTCCGCTCGCTCGGTGCAGTTGTGGAAGTCGAGGAGTTTGTCGAAGCGTTTCTGCACCAGCTTGTGGGGCCCCGCAAACATGCTCAGCAGCTGGCTCAGGGGCGAGCTCACCAGCCGCTCCGTCCGCTCTTTCTGAGGGGCAGAGGTGCAGTGAGAAGGTGAGACAAGGTGCTCTTTCCCACTGTGAATGCCAGCAGCTCACTCTCCAGCACACAACCTCCCCAGGACAGTATAGTCATTGTCTCCTGATGGCACCCACTGGAGCTCCAGAGGTCCCTTCCAACAGCAATTATTCTATAATCTTACATAACTGTGCCAGCATGGGTAACTCTATGGGAAGTACCTGAACCACTCACATAAAGAGCTGTAGCATTTCAGGTATGGCTGAAAAAATGTGTATCTAACAGGCACATTCATAAATTCCCAGGCATCAAAGCTCTCAGGAGGGCAGAGCTAAGGAGGAATGCTCACAGCTCTCCCAGGTTACCCTCCCTGCAGCCTCCCAGGGCCTGCCCATCTGCAGCAGACCCCCAGCATGGGCCCCAAGGGGCATCCCCAGCACACGAGAGCACAGCCTCACTCACAAAGCTGGAGAAGAGCTGGTCGCTGATGAGACGATTCACTTTCTGGAACTGGTCCAAGTCCCCACTTCCCTTCTCTGTGCACAGGTCCCACATGCTCCCTGCTGCCAGTGCCTTCATACAAGCTGATTCCTGCACCAGGGAGAGAGACATAGTCAGATGAGCCATCCTTGCTGCCCAGAAGGGGCTCCCAGGGCAGCCCAGACCACTCTGCAGGGCTGAGGCAGGAGCCGTGGCCAGAGGCACTGCAGGGACACACCATGCAGATAGGAGGGGCATGCTGAGCCCCACGGGCTGGGCATCACACCCAGACTCACCCGGACATGCTGCAGGTAGAGGGAAAGGTCCCGGATGAAGGACTTGATCAGACGCTCCTGCATCCGGAAGTTTTTCTCTGTCTCTTCAAAGGCTTCATCCTTTAGCTGTGAGAGAAAGTGTTTCAAGGGAGGTGATGCAGGACTCAGCACCTCCCAGAGTGCAAGGTGTGGGGCCCTCCTGCCCACAAGCCGGACAGCAGAGATGGGTGGTTCAGACCCTACGCTCACTCTGCCTCCCTGGCCTGGGTGAGAGCTGCACGGGGGAAGGGGTGTGGGGGGACAGCAGGTACCTCTGGAGAAGCACTGCAGGGTGTAAGTGCACCTGACGCACAGTACCTGGGGTGCAAAGCCTGTGAGATGCTTGAGGTGGCTGCTCACACGGTTGGATTTCTTGATGATAGAGTGGAAGTTGAGCTTGGAGATCTTCTCCATGAGGCTATCCTCATCCCCTTTTCTGTACTTTAGCACTAAACAGATTGATACAGAAATCAAAACCCTTGTAAGCACAAATACCCATGTCTTACACTGCCTCATCAACAATCAGCTTGTTAGTTCTCTTCCCCAAGCCTCTGCAGTCTGAAGAATCCCACACATCATTAGAGAATGGCTTGGGTTGGAAGTGACCTAAAAATCATCTAGTTCTAACCCCTCTGCCATGGGCAGGGACATCTACTAGACCAAGTTGCTCAAAGCCCCATCCAACCTTGTCTTGGACACTTTCATCCACAACTTCTACAGGCAGCCTGATCCAGTGCCTCACCACCCTCAGTGTACAGAATTTTTTCCTTATATCTAATCTAAATCTACTTTCTCTCAGTTTATCCAGTCCTATCACTACACGCCCTTGTAAAATATTGTATCATAACCTCCCATCCCATCCAGCACTGTGCCACCTATTTGGTTCTTGAGATGCCCTAGTTTGCAGACAAACCATTCAAGCTCCTCCACAGGATTATGCATAATGCCAGCATAAGATGACATAGGAGATGGTGTACAACAATCACTGGACATACGCAAGGTATGCTTCTATATTGCTTCTTTAGCAAATGCAAGCAATCATTATAGGCAGCCTCTGTCACCTCAGCTTCAGTGGGGCTATGAGGCAGGACTAAAGTGTAAGATCTGCATGAACCAGGGGCTTCCAAGGGAAAACAGGGAGGGTGGCCAGCAGGTATGAAAGGGAGTAATTTTCTCCCTCTGTTCAGTCCCAGGGAGGCTACACTTGGGTACTGCATCTAGTTTTGGTGCCTGAAGGCCACAGGAGATGTGGGAGAGTCATAGCTCCTAACCCACAAGGAGAGCTGGGGGAGCCAGGCAGGCTGGACATGAGGAGGCAGAGGGGGATCTGCTCACAACTAGCAGCTACTTGAAGGGCAGTTACAAAGGTGATGAGGCCAAACTTCCCTGAGCAGTGAGATTTCCTCCGCGACCATGGCTGCCAGCTAAGGCTCAGTGGCCAGCAGACACCAACCACAGAACACCCAGTCCTGTCTGTCTCTGCCCAGCTCCTCACCCAGGTCCTTCCGGCGCTTGTACTCGTTGATGTTGACGTTGATTTCTTTGACTGCGAGGACAGCAGCTGTGAGTGGTGCCCTATCAGGGTGAGCCTCGGGGGTGGCACTCAGCAGCTCCATCAGCAGCAGTGGGTACCGCATCACCCTCTGCACGGGCTTGATGAGGAAGGAGCCCAGGTTAATGTAGTTTGTGCAACCCCTGGAAAGTCAGGACAAAGGAGATGTATCAGGTGTCAGTCCAGCTCTGCCACACAAACTCTGCCCCCTCAAACCAGTGCCAACCAGACCCAGAACTACAATGCCTCTAAGTCCACTGTACTCTCTAAGTCATGCTGCCCTTATGCCCAAACTCACTGCACTCCTGAACTCCTGGTGCTCTCAGTTCAACCCCAGGTTTCTGGTCCTCACTTGCACCAGGTGATCCTTCCCAGCCAGGATCCTCTCCATTACCAGACCCACCATGAAATCCCACATAGGCACAGCCTCACACATGCCAGAGAGCCACTTGTTTCAGATGCTGTTCCACCACACAACTGCCCACATCTGTCCCCCAGTGCAGGACAGACTGACTGCAGGACTACAGTCACTGCAAGGCTTTCCTGGCTCCTTGGGGCTGAGGGCTCCCAAATCCTGTTTCCTGCCCAAGATCTCCCCTCGCCTCATCACTTGTGCTGCCTACCTGTGCAGCCTACCCACTGCCACTGCTGCAGTCATGCCACAGACACCCCTCTCCTCCCAGCTGTGCCTCCACAAAGCAGTGTTAGGGCCCCCCAGCATGCACCCAGCCTGTGGCAGGAGGTTAGTTACAAGGGAATGGCCAGACCAACATGGACAGACAAGCAGGGACTAAGAGGAAGGATGCACTTACCACTCACTGTACAGGCTCCTGCCGGCCCACAGAGTGCCAAAAAGCAAAGAAAAGCAAGGGTTAATAGGGTGGCAGGTGTGCAATCCCACAGCCAGTGTCTGTGCCCTGCCAGTGAGGCTGCCAGGGCAGTGGGCAGCCCCATTCTCCCACAGCAGCTGTCGGCACTGCTGGCTGCCAGGACGTTTCCCTCCACAAGCTGGAGCCCTGGCACTCACTGAGCCAGGCAAAGCAGCTCCTTTCTCACCAGCCATGGTGGGTCAGGGTTTGGGGAACAGGAGCCCTCAGGCCAGGACATGCCACCTTCTCTATACATTGGTGGCTTCTCTGCAGATTTTAAGGGGGTCTATAGGTTTCCCAGAACCTGTGCATTGGGGCAGGGGGCCATTTGAACCCAGAGCCTGGTGAATTATGCAGTGCCACAGTCAGACCCTCTCCAGTCACCACCTGAACTGTCCAAACACTGCTGACAGAGGGGCAGGGATGTTGGAAACTGATCCCCCTATCCCAGCCTGGTGGCTACCACAGCCAGAGACTCAAACCTGAGGCTATCCAGCAGGTCCAGAAGTAGTTTCTGCATCTTCTCATCCTTCTCATAGGTTTCCAGCAGTGCAATGGCCTCATCATGGTTCTGGCAATACACCCTGTAGACACTCTCCAGCTCTGCACGCTGTGTCAGGAACACTGGCCCTGCAGACAGCAGCAAAGCAGGACTTCAGTGTCTCCTGGTCCCCAGCTGCCTCCAAAAACACTGGTGCGTCTCATGATAAGACATGCAGTGTCCCTGTTCCGCACACACAGCTCAGGAAGACAGTGCTACTACAGCATGCAGGACCCCTCCTCATCACCCATCAGCACGGGGAGCTCAATCAATCCAGGTCTCCCAGGGGGAGTAGTGGAGACATTGGACACTGGGGCCACAGAGCAAAGGCACAGGCAGCCCAAGGCCTGAACAACTCAAGCTGGCAGCACTTTGGGGCAAAGGGCCACGGATGGCCACAGGCACTGTGTCTCAGCATGGTGACCCCTAGGGCAACACAGATCTCCTTGGCTTCGCTGTTGGACTGATGAGTAGCAATGGGGGCCAGCAGGGAGAAAGCCCAGTCCCAGTGATCCTCTCCCACCATTTAAACTGTTATGTCCTGCCACTAGCAATGCCCATCCCAGCCTTCTGAGAAAAGGTAACAGCAGAATTCATACCAATGGCATCTGAAGCCTCCAAGGTGGACAGCAGCTGCTTGGAGAAGTTAATTACCATGTGGATGTTTCCAAAAAGGCTCTCAAAGTCTATGTTCTGCATCTAGTAAATGGGAAAAGAGATGTCCTGGATCATGACATGTCCCAGTCAGATCCAACAGCCCCCCTCCCCGCCACATTGCCCTCCTGCATCAGTCCTCAGCTTCACAGCAGGCACCTGGTGCGCCCTCCTTTCATCGCAGTGACTCCTGTATGCATTTCCTTGTCCCCCAGTGCACTGAAACTCTCACTCCTTATGTGTCCTTCTCTTTCTCAGCAATTCTGCCTCTGCTCACCTGGTTTTCTCTTTCTCTCCCCACTAAATCTGTCCCATGCCAAGACTCCATATCTTATTTCTCCTGTCCATGAATTTAACCTATAAAACCAAATGAAGATAAACTTTTCCTGCCCCAGAAAATCAGTCTGTGATACTTGCTGCCAGGTCTCTTGCTCCCAGCAAGGATGAGAGCTCAGCATCTCACAGCAGATGGGCTATTGCAACAAGTGCATGGAGCTGTGGGAACCACCCTCCTCCCCTAAGAATAGCTTAAATTTCCTTTATGGGTTCCCGTGCTGCTTTGTCACCTTAGAGAACTAAACGGACTCAGTATCCTCACCCCAATTCACCAGTGCTGCACCACAGCTTTCCCTCCCTTCCCATCTCCTACCTGTGCCTGCTGCAGGGGCACCATGATCCTCTGCACACACATCTCCAGGTCTCTGATATAGTCCCGCTCTGTCTGAAGCAGTTCCTCAATAACTTTGGCCCTCTTCTCCAGCATCCTTTGCTCTGCGCTCTCAGTGGCGGCCGAGGACGGCTCCAGGGATGGTGTCTGGGAGGACAGGAGAGTCATCTCTGCAAGACAGATAAACGAGATCATCATGCCCCAGCAAGGCTGCAAGGACAGGAGCCAAATAGCACCTGAACTGCAACACATGTAACCCATGAGACTGAGAAACAGCACTACTGAGAGACCAAGGGCCCTTCCAGAGCGGCCATCCCCAGGGCTGCAGGCAGACCCGGCTGCTCCTACAGCCCACCCTCGCAGCACCAGGAACGCTGCGAAGCCCCGGCACCGGCGCGCCGGGCAACAAACCTGCTCCACACGGTCTGCCCCTATACCGGCCGGGGCCACGCCGCTCTCCAACTCCGCGGCTCCGGGACGCTGCGGACACGGAGGGAAGCCCCCGCTGCCCCGCCGGGCAATGGCGGCCACCCCTCCCTCAGGCTGGGAGCGGGGTCTCCGTTCTGCAGCCGCGGGGCATTTCCATCTCAATGGCCGCGGAGGGCCCCGGGCACCGCAATGGTGCTGCCGCTGGCAAAGCCTGGAGCTGGATCCCAGCCAGCGGGGCCGGGCAGGGCCGCCCCGCCCGCAGGGCCCGGGGCTGCGGGCCGCCCTCCTCGGCCCCGTCCAGACTCCCGCGGCCGCTCTCCTCCTGGTTTTCAGTCCCACCTGCGGCCCCGGGCCGGCCCAGCCCCCTCCCGCTCCCATTGAGACATTTTATCCCCCCGCAGATTCCTGGGCCCCGCCGCGCTCTGCCCCACCTGCCTGCGTTCAAAGGCTGTGCCCTCGGACCGAAACCACGGCCGCAGTGTTCCCACCGCCCCTCCCCGACCGTCCCCTGGTCACCCCTCTGAGGCCAGGAACACTCGGGTCTCCCCCATTTCAGGGCAGCACGGAGCCCCTTGCAGCGCCCAGCCTGCCTCGGGTACCCCATTTCATGTCAATGGCCGATTCCACAAATGCGCCGTCTGCTACGGAGCCCCAGCTGCCCTCCATCAGCGGAAATTTTTTTAGATTTGCAGGCATGTCCCAGCTCAGACATTTCTGGGAATGTTTTTGCAGAACAGGCACTTCCAGATCTCCACCTCCCTGACCTCTCCGGTGACAGCCTCGGGCAACAGAGGCTCAGCATCGATTAAACCCAGGGACACCCAGCAGGGCTTGGGACTTATCCTGGTACCACAGCACCGACTGTGCACGGCCCCAAGAAACCCCCACGCTCCCAGCTGCTTCTGCCCAGGTGCTGGGCAGGCTGCAGGCAGCCCCCAGCTGTGCCCTGTGGGGTGATGGCAGTACCCAGCACGGCAGCATGAAACATGGCATGGGAAAATTGCTGCCTCAGCCTAAGCATCCTGCCCACTGCTCTCCCAGGCCGGGGTCTTCACACTGAAACAACCCGAGAAAGAAGACACCCAAGCTGAGACACTGATTCAGCCCATGATTATCTGAAACCATGCCAGCCCTTTTGGCCCTTCCCACTGCAGAGCAGCTGGGGCAGAAACCAGGAGCATCAGCACCAAACAGCAAGTTCTTACAGCCACCTGGGCTGAGGATGAACCACTGTGCCTCTCTGCAGAAAGAACAACTTCAAAATCATTCCCACTGCAAGCCCGACAGATGGGAAACCCAGCTGAAACATTCAAATGCCCTCAATGTGGGAAGGAAGATACTCATCTCTCTAAGCTGGCATCTCTGCTGCCCTGCCTTGAAATCTAGCCTGGGGAGAGGCAAAACGACCAGCTCCATGGAGGAGGACTCAGTGACGCAACCAGCACTACATTTAGTAGGCAATCATTGGGAAGAGAAGGCCTCACTGATTCCTACTGGCAACTATCCTTAAGACAAACCCCATCAGAGCCTGTCTTGGCTTTCCAGCAGTCCCTGATGATCAACTTTATCAACTCTAACGCAGCAAGGAGGGCCTGGGAGCAGATGCTGGGTTTAACTGGTTTTGCTCTTTGCATTTCCACAGCATCTGCAAAGTCACAGCAGCAGACTGGGCCCTGCTGTGCAAGGTCCTCCACAAACACCCACAGGGATATCCCTCGACGAAGCACTTGGAGCCTGAACAGGATACGAGCAGAAAAATGTACAGGAGGGACAACTAAACACCAAGATAATACAGTCAGCAAGTCTTTATGGCTCAGAGTTAATGAAGTAATAACAAATAAGTTATTTTAAAGAAGGCATGGCATTTGTTTTGCAGGAGAGCAAGCTCAAGTGGGAAGGCAACTGGGAAGAAACAGGAAGGTGTTAATTTGCAATGCAAACAGGTGTGTGAAACCCAGAGGGGGTGGGCGGGTGAGATGATACTACTGCATGGGGTGGGCTGGGAAGAATCTCGAAAATGAAGACAAGCCAAAATCACAGCCAGAAATGACCCATGCAGCAGCATTTGGGAAGACAAATGGAAAAGATTACATTTGCTTTGGTCAAAGAACAGGATTTTATATTTAGCCCCAGGCAAAATGCCACCACATTAAGTTTTGTACAGGACACCTCAGGAGTTTACTGCACCACTAAACAACCCTGCTGTGCTCCCAGCCTTAGCCATAGCGAAATTGCAGTCACACCATGTGTTTGGCTCCAGCTCCCCAAAACAAAGCTGGGGATGCCCAGTGCTGTTGGCAAGTGCAGCAGCTCCCCATGCTCCACCAAGCAAACCCCAGGCAAGTAAATCTAGGTTAGGCCCTTACAGAAAGTACCCTGTGGTGGCAAGGATTCAACCCACACTTGTGAGATTGCCAGCTCCATGACACCCTTCTTCGGCAAGTCTCAAATCCCTGCCTATGGAAGAGAAATTAAAACCTTCCCTGCACAGATTTTAAGCCCACAGTAGTCATCAGCTCAGCTTGGTTGACCTGGCACAACACAGGGAACCAGTTCTACCCACTTACACTGTACTAGTACTTGCATGATTTTGAAAACTCATACAAATTAATTCTCCTCCAGCCTTCTTGCTCTTCCTGGAAATTTCAAGATTCCTTCAAAAACAAGGCTACATTGCAGTCAAGTCTCTTAGGATTCTTCTTGTTTATGACTAGTCCAGCATCCTCCTTCAGCAATGAACTCAAAAGGTGTCCTACTTCTTTCCAAACACTTGCAGCTCAAAATATTCAAATACAGAATTTATTTTTAATATTTGGCTCTTATATCTAACCAATATGTATTAGTGTTTGTTTCTGATGCATTTAAAAACTCTCACTTTTTGTATTTCATACTATCTCTGTTAACTGTCATCAATTTATTTTTTCCTGTTTGTCACACATTCTTGTATGTCTAATAGCAGCTTTCCCTAAATGAGGCTTATTAAGCAGTTAACTAAACCCACCAATTTCACAGCTGTGGGTTTTGGTCATCCAGTAAGTATTTTTGAAACAGATCTCCATTTTACTTCACAGATTTTCAATTTAAATGTTACCTTTCAATTTGATTAATCATGCCCATCAACTTTGAAGGTGCTAAGACATGCACCACAGCTTGAATGGGCTTTGTCGGCCTGCAGGAATATGACTCGTATTTCTCATGAAGCCACCAAATTCCAATCCAGTGACAAATTCATCTTTACCCATGACACAGTTGCCAAATAGGCATTCAGAAATACATTTCCATAAACAATGTTCTCAATCACAATTTTCAGAGACTCAGATTTTGTTCTCCTGTTTCTTCTTGGTTTGATGGTCTGAGACAGCCTCCCAGGAGCACCTGCTTTTGAGCTTTGCTAGTACCCCTGCTGACCCACGAGAGATCCAACACCAGCTCGTAACCCAGCCCTGGCAACGAGGTGTGAAGATGGAGCACACTCCCACCTCTGCCCTTCCCGGGGAGGCTGCGATTTGCTGTCGCAATCACACGGCTCATCCTGCTCGTCTGAGAAATGCCACCGTCATCAGCTTTCTTCCAATTAACGAAACCTTTGAGTTGTTATTACCCACCCTCCTACTGGGAGCACACATGCAGGTTTTCCCTGCCCGGCTCTGGGAGCAGAGTTGGCCCACAAAGACCAGATCCAATGGGAAGTATGTGCACCACGCTGCAGGGCTCTCCCAAAGGTCTGCATCGCCCCCCAAATGCTCGTGCTCAGGGCTCACCTGGCAGCATCCCGCAGGCTCGGCGCAGCCCGGCGGGCGCTAACGCAACCTGGAGAGGGACGTGCCGCCCATCAGCGCCGGCGACAACCCCAGGAATCTCCGGAGGAGCTGCACCCAGCCGCGAGGCAAGCCCGGCCCCGGGCCCACAGCTCAGCACAGGCAAGCAGTGACTCAGGACAAAACAAACCAGCTGCAAATATTTGAAGTATGTGGAGGCCAGGAGGGGAGGAGCCACTGCCGACCATGAGGGGGAGGCGATGAAACTAGGGCAGGGAATAATTAATCTGAGCGAAAGGCTAAACTCGCTGCCAGGAGCAGGATCTGGCTGGGGCGAAAACTCTTACTCCAGACATTGGTAACACACCAGTGAGCTGAACGGGGGCAGAACAGGGATGCTTCTCCAGGGCCACTGGAATGGCTTGGTGTCCCAAACGTGTCTAATGCAGAGCCTGCTTGGTGGGGATATGTCTCTGATGATATCTCTCTGTGGTGAGACCACAACCACTGCCCCAAACAGCCTCTGGTTGCCCAGACAGCCCCATGGCATTGGGCGTGAGCAGAGGATGATTCCAATCCTTGACACAGAAAAAAGTGAAGTAATATGATGGTGTAAAAGAGCTAAGCTGCTAAAGCTGAGTCAGGGCATCAACAGAAAGTGTGAGCAAAAACACTGATGGAAAAAAGAATGAAAGCTGAAAGTTCTTTAAAAGGATGTTTTAAATAGACATGAAAAAAACATGAAGAGAACTGTATTGATGAAAAATCTGTCCTGTATCTGTGCTTCAATAAAGACAGCAAATATAAATATATAAATGAGCATAGAAAGTGGATAATAGATAATAGATACACCAGGAACTCTGAAGCACAGAAAAATGAGAAAAGAAAGACATCAAGAAAAATCCATGGATGGTAGAATTCAATTTTCATCTTTTAAATGAAGAAATAAAATACTACTTTATAATAGACCTTTATTTCCATCCAGGACAAAAGAAAACCTACAATGACACAATCCAACATTTTTGGCAACCCTGGCAAAAAGGTAGAATTATACAATAAATTTTCTGCTTCTTTCTTTCTAAAAAGAAAGAAAGAAAAAAAAGAAAAAAGAAAAAAAGAAAAAAAACCTTGAAAACCCACTGCCAGTGGAGACTATCCAGAAAAAAAGGCATTTCTAAACAGAGACTGGATTTAGTTAATCTCACATAATAAAGTAAATGGAAAATCACTGCTGTCATGTAGAGAACTGAAGATCAATTCAACAGGATCACAAAATAAAGATGAGGCATATGAGTCACTGAGTGATCCAGGGTATCCTGGATAAGATGGAATTATTCAAACCAAGCAGGTTTAATGCAGACAAACGCATTAATGTATTAATGGGAACAAGAAACACAGCCACATGCAGGACTGTATTCTGGGGAGTAATTATTCTGCTTGATCAGACAAAATTCAGCAGGAGTTCCCTGACTGTTGTGGAGGACAACTGGGGTTTTAGACAAAGGCACAGGGGCATAGCAAGGTAAACTAGTATTGACACCCACCCAGAATCCCTCACCCAGCCCTCAAGTCCACTGTTTTAAAAGTCTGAACTGAAAAATGAGTGAGCATCAGGAAGAATAAACACTTAAAGGTCTTCCTGCGAGTCTTTGACATGGGTATTTTAAGACTCCACTACAAAGAATTGAAGACTGAAAAATTACTTAACGACAGTACCTGCCTGAGAAGAATATCCATCAACTAAAAAGCTCCAATTTAGGAGAAAAAGGTTGGGGTTCAGAGCTGAAATGGAACACATAACATGCAAAAAACTTTTAAGAGTGATGGTGACTAAGCAGCAAAGTTGTGACAGGTGGGTTCTCCTGTTGATGTGTCAGGCAGTCACATCTGAGTCTCATCCCAGCAGAGGTACTCTAACCAAGTAGCTGTCACCCGGTTACACTATACAGAAATCTGTAAGAAGTGTGATAACCCTCCTAATAGAAAAGATCATCTCTACTGGCTTGGAACTATTCAAGGCAGGCTGGATGGGGCCCTGGGCAACCTGATCTAGTGTGTGGCATTCCTGCCCATGGCAGGGGCACTGGAACTAGATGATCTGTAAGGTCTCTTCCAACCCAAACCATTCTATGACTCTACGATCCCTACTGGGGCTTTCAAGTCTCAATTTCTGTCACTCAGGGGATTGAGGAGGAACCTGTGAAAGAAGTAAACAGCATTAGAAAAGGTGCCTGGAGCACACACTGAGGGAAAACCAGAGCTGCCTTTTCCCTGTCAGCTGTGTAGGTGGGTGTCTGCTACCAAGCACAATGGGAGCTCTTTTGGGGAGGTGCTGGTGGGATCTTGCACTGAGGCAGCTACAGCAGCAAGCATTACATACCAAGGAGAGCTGCTGCTGGTCCAGCACTGTGCCCCAGCAGGGCAGGTGGAGGAAAGTAACAGACAATTGCAGCCAGAAACAGGCCACAGGATGGACAGACAGTGTTTGAAATACCTGGAGCATTCATCCCTCCTTTCCTGCTGTGAGACACTGGTGCTGATAATGAGGGCATCCTGCCCTGCTCCTCTTACAGCTACTCCCATGCCCCTGAGCCTGCCACAGTGGGGAAAAAATCCTTCAGCCCTGAAGAGTGAAAACTTTCACTTGGCATCACAGTCTGTCCCTTCAACTCTTGCAAAAGCTGGACAAGCCAGCACTGCTCCAGCCTCCTAAGGCTTTGTGAACCATTTCCCATCCCATTCTGTTCCTGGCCTCCTCCTGGCTCCCCTGCTGCCCTTTGGATGTCTTGGCACTGCAAAGCCTCTCCCTTTCCTCGCCCTGGGGACACAGCTGAGCAAAGTCCCACCCTAACAGGGTGGCCTGGGAGTGCAGAAATGCAGCCTTTGGAGCCTGCTTAATCAAATATCTCCAGAGGACAGATTTCATGCTAAGGCAAAGGTAGTCACTGCCTCCAGCTTTGCCATCGCTTTGGCTGTTGCACAGTTTTCCTCTCCATTTCAATCCCACTTCACGGAGAGTTCACACACACAGCTACATGAGACAGATGCTGGCAGAAAGGGCACAGGAACTAACAGGTTTTCAGACACATGGAGGCCTGTCCGTCAAGAAGGGCTCCTTCTGTCCCTCTGCCTAGACCCCAGCACCTTGCTGCCACATTCCCCCCCCCCCCCCTCCCCAGTATTCTTCCAACAACCAGCCAAGCTTCACAAATCTGTCTGCAGCTGACTCTGACACAGCCACAGCATCAATGCAATGATTTCACCCATGCCAAGACAGCCTAAGCCTTCCACTTTGGTGACTCTCCAGCTCCAGGGTGCTATTTGATAGGACTGGAGACCCAGGGATGGCTTGGGGACCCAGGACACAGGGCATGCAGTATGTAGCACAGCCAAGGGACCACTGCAACACTGAGGGGCTGGCGACGCAGGAGATTCCCATCGGTGACACCCCCCAACACGCAGGTGCCTCAGTGTCCTGCCCAGGTGAATTACACAACTCGGAGTACTTGCTCTCTGCATATGTCTGAGTGCTACAACAGTTTCCTCTATTTCCTGTTTGCACTGCCTGTGAACAGCTGCCATGCTCAGGGTCAGGAATTGGTTCTTACACGTAGAATCTATTCATGATGGGTTATAAAAGTAAAACAGGCAGTGGAAATAACCCAGCATCTCACCCTTTCCCTCATGAGGAGCCTCCTCAGGGCTCTAAAAGAGCAGACGAACCAGGGCCACAAGTTTTAGGGTGTACCTGAAACACTCAGGAGCAACAGAAAGGACAGCATTGAGCCTGTGCCACCTGTGCTTCCCTCTCACTTGGGCCTCCACAAAATCCCCTTGCAGAGGCTGTACAGAGGGGTGAAGACCATGATGCTCATTTCAGTAAATCCCAGGGAGGCCCTTTCCTGTGAGAGCCTGTCTGTGCTGGCCACCCACGTGTACCAGAGTCCCAGTGCTGCCCTGGTGCCTGGGTGAAGGGCAGGGTGAAGGCACACCCAAGGGAATTGCCCACCATTTCCCTGTGTACCTTGCTTTTTCTTCCTGGTCTGCACAAACTCTGAGTGCCGCAGGGCACTGGGAGCCGTCCGTCTGTAGAAGCTGTTCCGCTGCAGCACAGAGCCCACCCTGTTTGCTTCCTCAGCCTCCTGCTCCCAGAGCTGGCTCCAGTCTGGCCGGCCCGTGCGTACCCTCGAGCGCTCTGCTCCACTGCTGCTCTTGGCTGGCATCCCAGGCCCTGGGGCTTCTCCTTCCAGCTCCCCATAGCTGTCGTAGTCAACAACGCATGTCTTGAAGTGTGTGTAGCAGGTACCTGACCCCAGGTTCACGCCACCATCTCCCGAGGACCTGACTGCAAATGCAGGAACTTCACAATCTCTGTCTGGACTGCTGTGGTCCATGACATGGCCTTTGTGTCTCCTCTGTTGTTCAGTGTCTTCTTGGTCTACTTGGTCCCTGGTACCTACACGTGGCCTTTCCTGCTCTCTATATGCCCTAGGGCCTCCATCATCTCTATACCCCTTTTCCCCTTCCCTATATACTAGATTGCCTCCATCCTCTCTATACTGCCTTCTCCTCTCCCTATACTCCCCAGAGTCCCTCTCTTGCCTGTGCCACAGTTCCTTTTTCCTAGAATGTCTTTCATCTTCACTGTAGTCCATAGGATCTCTGTAGTCCTGATACCACCTTCCCCCCTTCCTACAGTCTCCAAGGCCTCTGTCCTCTCCATACTGCCTTCCCCTCTCCCTATACTGCCCAGGTACTCTGTCCTCTCGGTTCAGCCCTTCTCTTATCTCAGAACTGCAGTTTCTGTATTGAACACCCTCCCTCTCATACAACCTGTAGTTTCTGCCCTCTATATCCTGTCTTTTGCCTTCCCAATCATCGTCTGCTTTCCTGCAGTCCATGTACTGCATCTCTCCCTTCCAAAAACCTCCACAGTCTCCGTTCCTGCTCTGTTGGTCCACGGAGATGCCCTCCTGTCTCCTGGAACTGTCCCAGCCGCTGTCTGCTCCTCGGCTGCCCGGGTACTGCCTCCTCGTCACCCTGGGTCTGTCGTTGCAACCAGCCACGTCCTCTCTCCGTACAGCACAACAGTCCTCATATTCCCAGCTGAGGAGCCGCGGTTGTCTCGGATCCTCCATGCAGTGTTTCCTCTAAGGATAGGTGCGCACAGTCCTGTGGGGTGTGGCACAGGGGCCCACTCCCCTCACTCTCTGCTCTCTGAGCCCTGCCCCGGGCTGACGCCAGTTCTCCACTCTGCTCCAGCACTCCCGTCCCAAGTGAAACGCAGGTGCTGCTTCCTGAAACCAGCCAGCAAAGGCACGGGCCCAATCGCTGCCAGCCCCGGCCTCCTCCACCTGCTGCCCAAAGTAATCAGTAACCAGCCCGGAGCGAGGAGGGGAGCCAGGCTGGGCAGGCTCTCACCGCCCAAACCGGCTCCACGGCTTTGCCAAAGGCTCTCTGCAGGCAGCTCTGAGGCAGGGAAGAGGAGGGCACTGGAGCATGCAGAGGCCCTGCCCCAAGACCAGTGTCCTCAGGGAAGGGAAACAGAGCGTGTGTGAGACTGCAGGAAGCCACAAACCAGAGGTGGGATACCAGATCTTCTTCCACTGCCTTCCCACCCCTGATAGCATGAAGGCAACAACGTGGTCTAGAAGAGGCTGGGCTCTGCTCCACACCTCGCTGGGGCAAACAGAGGCCTTCAGGCTGCCCCTGGCTCAACCCTGATGCTGAGCCCATCCCTTCCCAGCCCTCACCCACAGTCATGGGAAGATCAGGAGAGGAGCTGCTCCCTGCAAGACAGAGCAATGCCTACACAGTGCCATGCAGCCACAGCTGCCTGGTTCCCTGCTCTAGCGGGTCCACCCGCTGACAGGAACAGGCTTGAAGGGATTACCTGGGTTACAGAGTCCAGTGCCAACACACAAAATAAGTTTCCAGGAGGCTATAGAAATATGCACTCCAGTAACACCTCTCACTGCAGGGCACAACATATTCCCAATTTTCCATGCTAAACAGAGAGCTCCTATAAGAAACCAAGAGACAACCACAACATGCCCTTGACAGAGAACGTGAGAGTCTGTGGATGTCATCCATGTCTCAGGTTCTTGCAACACTTGTTAGGAATGCAGAGTCCATGCTCTCAGCTGGTAGAAGACAAAAATAAAACCAACTCTCCTACTCCAACTGCAGGAGGGCAAACACTAATCCTGCCCCAGCCTGGTGATCAGCAAAACCCCAGTGTGCTCACAAGACACACCAAAAAAGCAACCTGATGATTTTAAAGATTTACTGTAGAAAACCACATATTTTCTACTCTTCCTTTGGCTCCCCAAAGGATACGCTGAGGGGCTGGATTCCCTCAAGATTATGCCTGCCCTGCTTTGGTTGCTGGTCAAAGCTTAGTGAGAGCTTTTCTGCCTTCAGTGTGTCTCCATGTTCACCTAACAGTGGTAATGCAGAGGTCATGCCTCAGGCATGGCCCAAACACATTTTGCTGAGCTGATGCAACACCAAGTTACTGTTCTGTCCTGCTGCACTAGAACTGGGCTAGCAAGACATGCTCTCTGGCCACATTTAGATGTGTCAGGAGGGACATGACAGGGCTTGGGTAGGAGACATCTTTATCACAGGGCTAGAGAGGTCTCTTGAGAAAAATCTCCTAGGACTACTGGAAGCTTACTAACTTGAGGATGCCTCAGGATAGTGCATTAGTTCTTGCCTAAAGCTTCCACTTCCAGAAGCCAACAGGGCACAGGTTCCACAGGATCGGTCCTCTGCCAGGAAGCACTGGGACAGTAGGAGATATTCCCAGCAAGACCCATCCCATCAGAAAATTTCCCTCGAGATTCAGTCTAGATTTTCCTCTTCCTACCTTCAAGTTATTTCACCTAGCTTCAAATCCTCTAGGCCTCGTTCCAAGCATGCCTCTCGCACACCACTGACATGGAGGTTGTTTGTCACCTATCAGCCTTCATTCCCATGTGCTCTGCCTCAGACATGATCGTGCAGCAAAGTGCCTGGGCTCCCCAGGGCTGATTAAGCAGTGGGAGGATGGAGGCAGTGAATTCAGAGTGAGTAATTCCCAGGCAGGAGTTGGCATTTCACTCTACCTCCTGCATGCAGTGCCCACATTTCCTGCATGTCGTGGGTTTTGGTAACAGAACTGCAGTGTCAGAGCTCCTGGGAGAAGCCTGGGAAGGGACTGTGGGAGAAGATGTATGTGGTCCCATCTTTCCATTTGTCTACTGTAATATCAAGTGAATGTAATTAACAGCACTGATCTTTACATGGCACCTTCAGGTTTCAGAGAACAAATGTGCTGATATAATAATGGCAAATTCCTCTTTCCTGAGTAATTTTTTTCTGGAGTGCAAGAACAAAAGTCACATTTTCAGCTACAGATATGCCACAATTGAAAACTCTTTGTTGCTATTACCAACAGAACAGTGCCGTTTTCTTGTCCAGGACTCCACGGACAGCAGGAACACAGGGGCAGGCTTTACTTTTTGCCCACTAATCCATCCCACTCCCAGGCCAGGTTCAGTCCCCTTCTGTGTACCCCTTCTCTTCTGAGTGATAAATCTCCTGTATCAGCACCAGAGCAGAAACCACAGGAAACCCAGTGCCCTGACAGGTTGAGGGCAGTCACAGCACAGACAACTACTCAAATCTCAACTGCAGGACCACCAGCAAAGCCACCCTGAAGTTGCTGCTCACTCCACTACAGATAAGAGGGGATGAGGCAGGGAGGTTGGAACTGCAGCAGCTGTGGTTTTGCTTTCCATCACAGGCATACTGGGAGTGGATGAGATGAAGGCTCTGGATGTATGGTGGGGCCGGAAGAGGAGATGGGGAGATGGGAGAGTTGGAAGGAAAAGGGGGTGGGGAAGACCAGGGCAAAGGGATATCTAGAGAAAGACACTGTGATTTTCCAAGGCAAAATCATGATGATTTGTACTGCAACAGTGCTTACAAAATGACCAAAATCAGGAATTAAAGTAGGGTATAAAAGACTGCCTTCAAGAGTGTCTGTAAAACAGCAGAGGCACCTGTGCTCCTGAAGCATCCCCCATCCCATGCTGCTGAAGACTCACCTCTCAACTCCTGCAGCTCCATGCTGAGGCTCTCAATGTTGGAGTCACAGAAATCAAGGTTTTCCATGGTCTCTGCTCTCACCAGCTCATCCTGCTGCTCCTCCAGCATCAGGCTTAGCTCGGCACGGGTCTTGCTGTACGCCTCCAGATCTCGCTCCACCTCTCCAATTCTAGTCAGCAGGATGGAGCTGGAGGAGGCTGATCCTGCCTGTGTCAAGTCCTCACGTCCCTCCTCCACCCGCTGCTCTGGGGTGCTGGGCTGAAGCTGTGCAGGGACCACATTTTTCCGCTGGCTGCTGGATGGAGGCCGGGGTGCAGGCCGGGAGGGTTTGACCGAGAAGGACAGGGACCTGCCTTTGGGCACTTGGCCACCCTGCACGTGCACAGCGGTTGTCACAAGGCTGCTGGGCCGAGGAGGGGGTGGCCTCAGGGCCCTTCTCCTCTCTGCCTGCCTGGAGTGGGACACAGCTTCAGGAGAGCCACGGACAATGTCTTTCTCAGAGCTGTAGTCCAAGATAGAGAAGTGACGGGAGACCTTGTCCTGCTCCACACCAGTACTTGACAGACTCTTCTCAAACTGGGCCAGCTGCTCTGTCAGTTTGGAGTCCAGGTCCACGCAGCCATCCCCCTGCACTGCAAGAGGGCAGCACTCCCTCCAGCTCCCAGCCCGTGTGTCCAGGCCCACCTGAGCAGTTCCTAAGCTGGAACAGGGCTTGGACTTCTCCTGTTTACTGTCCATCCAGTTGTCTAGGTCCTGGGTGCTGCTCTGGCTCTCCTGGGGCTGAGATGCTGCCCAGCTGTTAGGAGATGAAATCGCCTGGCTCCTGCAAGGATTTTGGGGGAAGTGGGGAGCCTGCAAGGGCACAATGGGGCTGTCTCCATCGTGCTGAGGAAGGGGGTGAGTTTCTGAGTTTCCTGGGGAGGCTGAAAGGGTCCCCCCAGGCTCCAATTCACCTGCTTGGCCAGGCCTGTTGCCCTGTGGGGGAGGCAGCTGAGCAGAGGGGAGAATGCCATTGACTGTCTTCGTGTGGTTAGAGGAGACCGAGCCCCCTGTGCCTTTTGGATGTGGCTCTTGGGGTCCCGTGCTGGGAGAGGCCTGGTGCTGTCTCAAGTCAGTGCCAAGAGGACCCTCTGACCTCCCTGCCTTGTGAGACAAAATGGTGGCAGGCTCAGGGTATACAGCCAAGCCATCCTCCTTTTCCCTGCTATCTTTCCCTGGCAAAGGAGGAGTTTCAGAGCAAGTGCTTTCTGGATCTTGATGGATGGTCAATCCACAGCTGCCTCCACCTTGCAGATCCCCAGTACCCACCTTTTCCCTGCAGGCCTCAGAGGCTTCCAGCCTCACAAATCTGTGTGGAAAGATGCCACGTTTTCCTCTCAGCTCCCCCTCCAGCCAGCCATCCTCCAGAATGCCTACAATCCGAATCCTGTCACCTACATCAAAATCCAGTTCCTGGGACTCCAGGGCTTGGAACTGATAGAGGGCAACACCATAAGTACTCCCTGGCTCGTTGTCATCTTTGGGGGGCATGTCTACTGTCCCATTGGTGTCACAAGTCCCTGTGGGCTCTGGATCCACTGAGGTTCCTGGTGCTCGCAGAGGAGTAAGCAGTTCCACAAAACCCTCTGGGAAGATGCCCCTGCAGCCTCTGAGCTCACCCTCAAACCAGCCAGGCTCTGGGACACCAACAATGTTGATCACATCCCCTTCCCTGAAGTCCAGTTCCTCCTCCAGCTGAGCAGACAGGTCCATCAGGGCCCGGGCTTGGCCCAATGAGTAGGCAGGCACCTCCAGGAGAGTGCTCTGGGACAGCTGACGTCTCCGAACTGAAAGGCACAGCTCCCTCACACATGATGAGGGGAAAAAGCCCTTGGAACCCCAGCTGCTTCGGCCCT
Source organism: Corvus cornix cornix (assembly GCF_000738735.6). NCBI lineage: Eukaryota > Metazoa > Chordata > Aves > Passeriformes > Corvidae > Corvus > Corvus cornix. The sequence goes on from NC_046336.1 coordinate 14,394,999, forward strand.
GGAGCCAGCTGGAGGCCAGGGACCCCCCCAGGATCACCAAGTCTCCTGCAGAGAATGAGACACACCAGTTCAAAACTGCTCTCATTACTCCTTCCCACCTCTTATTCCTGCCTCCCCGCGTTCCCTCCTGGCTGTGGGTGAGGACTGGCACTCTGTCAGAGCACAGTACATGCTGGGAATGCACACAAGCACAGGATGGGGTTAAAGCATGAAGTATCAGCAGCCTCTTGTACATCTAAGATACACAGTTTGGCTGCAAAGTCGTGCAGGTGCATCAAAGCTTTCATTCTCCCCCAAATGCAAGTCTAAGATTTGGGGATTGGAGGTCACTTAAAAGTAAATTTACTATGATCAGGTGATGCCAATTTTTGGAGTTTCATGAGTAATGACCGATCATGAGAAACTGGTATCAAAGTGGCAGAAGCCCAGAGGACCATGGTGGATTTGACATGACCCATGTCACAAGGTATTAGAAGATTCACCTCTTTCTTCTGTCACTCTAGGCAGGATGCTGTGACTAGGTTCATCCAGCAGGAAGGACAAGTGAGGCTTTTGAGGTGCAAAGCAAAGGTGGGGAATGGAGATTACCTCTCTGCAGTGACAAGCTCCCTGGCTCTTGAGATGTGAAGTCATTGGTACAAACAAACAGTTTTTCTCCCTGCTTCAAAGGGGGAATATCCACAGGTTCAACAAAGCTGCTAGGAAACTGCCCTAAAAGGAGAACAAGTTGTCAGCAACGAGTCTTTCCTGTGACCCACCACCATGTCCACCCTCCTTCCAGATTTTGCGATCTATTCATCTCTTGCTAAAGGAAAATACCCAGTTACCCTGGGTGCCTCAATAGCCTGGTGGAAGAAGAACAAGTTTGGGAGTCAGGAATTCCTGGGGTTTAAAGTACTTAAGAACTAACAGAGAACAAAAAGCTTTGAGCCCTTGGCTCACTCCAGGCAACCACAGGCTGTGTGCATTACTGGGACTGTGCCATCAGCATGGAGCTTCCAGGAACAGACATACTAGGTTTTCTCTGCCCTTATCATTTCCTTCCCAGCTCAGATCCATGGTGAGGACTAAGAGATCCAGTAGTGCTGGATCATGAGACCAGTGTCTTCTGACTGGGCATAGCCACCTAGTGCTCCATCCTCCATAGGGCTTAGGCCCTGTGCAGTCTCAGCACAGAATTCAGGCTGCCACACTCGGGATGGCCTCACCTGTGAGTCACAGGCTCTGTCACAGCTTCAGCACCGCTGGGACTCCAGGGACCTTCCCCACTTTGTCATTCTGTGTACCTGTTTCACCATGGCACACTTGCTGGCCACCACATGATACCAGCCAGATACTATTTTCAGTCCTGGGAGCATAAGGCATGCAAAGGCCACTAAAAATGTGTTTCCTACATAATTTGAGGCAAGGGGATATGGTGAAGTATGGGCTAGTACCACATCCAGCATTGCCTCTGGATGACCCAATATTTTCTAATAAAACGTGGAAACACCATATCCTAGACACCCAGAGCTCTGCACTGTGTTTAGGTGGTTTGGCATTGCTATATTCCTTTACAGTTTTAACCAGCTCTCTTTTTCCTTATCCTAGTTTCCTGCTCTGTACATGGAAACAACATAATGCTGTAAGAAAGGAATTACTGTAATGGAATTAATTACAGTAATTGTTCTGCAGAGCAATGAGTACTAGGCTGTAACACCTCCACAGCTTCTATTCTAAAGTGCTTTTTCAATTCCCTACAACTTTAACTGGGAAAGCTGGGCAGAAAACTACAACAGCTGTTCCAAGGGAGAGCAGGAATGCAACTGGATTTTGAATTAAAGGTCATTAAAAAACATTCAATTTGACTTCAGCATGTTTCTTTATCTCTGAGCTATGACATACATCTGTTTGTTATTTCTTAATAGCTTCATCTTCAATAGAACAACCTCACCAGTTATGCTGGGAGACAAAACTCTGTTGAAAACTGCACACATAATTCTTGCTCAGTGACTTCAGCAGCAGCAACAGGATCAGGCACATGCTCATTCAATGCCACTTATCAGCTACATGGAGCACAGGAGGGAAGTGCTCCTGTCCACCTTTGTTTCAGACAGTAGACAGCTTGTGGCTGTCAGGAGACACCAGACTGCTGCTACAATAGCAGCCCCATCTCTACAGCCAGGGATGAAATCAGTCCCGCCCTCATGCTGAAGACAGAGGCAGGCTTATGCTTTGAAGTGGACTGGCTTTCATCTCCCCAAGAGCTCACACATCTTCTTAACATCAGGATTAAGATGAGAAAGAGCTGCCTAAACAGAGACTGTGAGACTCTTAGTGTTTCACTAAGAGCATTCTGCTGTTTTAGAAGTTTCTCACACCTCCCTAAAAGTTTAAGAGACTTGCATACCTCTTCAGGAACCTAGATATTGATGACAATTTGTGCAGGAAGACGCTTTGAAGCAGAAAGGAGGAAGTGGGGCTGAGTCAGAGGGCTTTGGGGGACACATGGTCACTGTTGCTCTATCTCCCACTGACAAGGTCACTTGGACTGGTTTCCAGAGTGGATGCATTTTTACTCTCAGTGCATCTGTTTCCTCTCTCCCCTTCCACTGCCACAGCAGGTCAGCACATAAACTATCCAGGAAATGGATAGTCTCCCCACAGAGAATGGAACAACTAGTACTGTGAAGCTCCCATCTCCTTGAGAACTGACCCTCTACTAATCTCTCTCAAAAAACAACACACAAGCTGTCTGACACAAAGCTGGCAGGAGACCAGTGGCAACCTACACTCTCAGTTCCAATCAAAGTCCCCTTTAAGAATTAGTAAATCAAATCAGGTCCTTCCCCACCAAGGGAAGATGTGCTCATGGAGCGGACATTTAGCTGGCACTTCTATGGACCCAGGTGCAGGCATTTCCAGCTCTTACCTGTGACACCTTCCTTCTTGCCGAGGAGCCAGAACTCATCCACCACAGCCAACACCTCGATGACATCTCCCACGAAGAGGGGCAGCTCTTCAGAGACGCTGGGACAGAAATCAAAGACTGCCCGTACCACAGAGCCAGCCTCCATTGTGCAGGGTCTGAAGGCGGGTCGGTGCCTAAGGCTGAGACAGTGAGAAGTTTGTCAGCAGCCAGAAACACCTGAAAGTATCACACATAGGCTCAGGAAGTAAAACCCTTCCTGAGCACAGAGGCAGAAACAGTGTGGGGAAGTCCTGTCCTGAGCTCCCTGCCACCCCTTGACACATGCCGCAGGAGCCAAGGGGCTGCAGCAATGCAGCCCCCATGGTCTAACCTGCCTTGTCCAGCCCCTCTGGCTATCTCTGTAGGGACGTGTGATTGTGCTGCAAGCGGGGGGAGAAGCAGCAAGAAATTTGGAAGTGAATTCCCATCAGGAAGGAAGCAAGAGGAGGGGAGGAAGCTCAGCATTTCCCTGACATACAGAGCAGGGCTCAGCCTGCCAGGGCCCAGTAGGCAGCCAGCACCACCCACTTGCATGTCCCACCACACATTCTCTGGCAGGATGGGCATGGGCATACCCCTCCCCATGCCGCCACTCAGGGTCACAGGAACTGCATGCTGAACCAGCATCACAATTCTGGCCCAGCAAGAGAAGAGGCACAAAGTCCACTCAGGCAAGCTCACGCCACCATCCTCATTCTTGGATCAGACTGGAAATACCCTTTCTGCCTTTAGGTACCTGGCTAGGTACCTTGCTTAGTCATCCCCTGGGAGGCCTCACCATGGTTCTTGTCAGAAGTAAGGCTAAGATGAGGGGTGCAGACCCTGTCCAAGGCTTAGGAGCCAAGGCTAAAATTCCTCCTGGCAGGAGACTTGAAGGCAGGCAAAGACCTCCTCATCAACGACTATGTCCTGGATCCCCCCTTCCTCTGGAAGTGGCTGTTGAGAACACTCCTCTGTACCATTTCTGCTTTTCAGCCTCACCATCAAGGAAATACACGGCACCAAGGCAGCTTAAGCTGCTCCTTCGCCTCCTCACAAATTCCTCAGGATGGGAACAGAAAGGTGCATCCATCCAAAGCAACCAGAAACTTTAAGATCATTCCTCAACTGCACCTCAGACCGGTGAGAGTTTGCTTTCACTTCCGGACCCCCTGCAATTACAGGCACAGGACAGCACTGCCAACACCTCTCCGCGGTGCTTTCAGGGCCCTGCCCTCTGCGACGCTGGGACAGCAGCGTCCTCCCCACCAGCCCCCTCGGCACAGGCTGCTTTCCTCCCACATCACAAGCGCAGTCCCTGCTCTGTCCGTTTGCACACAACTTCCCTGCTGTGGGACCCATTCTCCTCCTTTCCCCAAGTGGCTCGAAGTGCACAGTGAGCGGTCCCGCTCCGAGCGCCGCCCGGCCGGTGACACCCATCCCATCCCAGCTTGTAAAACGCCCTGCCCAGCTCAGGGCAGAAAGAGCAGTGACAACACAACAAAACACAAACACACAAGGGCACCTCTTCTCCATACAGTCACACACAGCCCACCTGAGCCCCGGAGAGTCAGGAAGAGGGGAAGCTAACACAGCGAGGAGAAATACGTCCCTGCTGACGAGGTGCGGCCAACTTCCAGCGAGAGTGCCAGCGGGGGATCCAGCCAGGGAAAGGCGTTCTGCTGACGGGACCACTCTGTTTATCCAGTCCGACTCACCTCCTGGGAACAAAGCGGGTTTGTACTCAGCAGGAACAGCTTCCTCATCACGTCTCTCCCCGCCCCCAGCCATTCCCCTGCTGCAGCCAGCACGCTGTGCCCCTGGACACCCTCACCTCTGCCATCCTGTCTGTCGATCCTATTGCTCTCCACTGCCTTCCCCATAGCACGTGGGCTCCTTGGGACACAGGCTGTCCCTTTGTCACCAGCTTTGTGCTGGCTGTACAAACAAAGAGCCCAATATCCAACAGCAGACAGCACTCTGCCACCAAAAAGACATGAATGGACTGGAGTGAATCAGGAGCACAAAGAGCTGCAGTTCAGGGTAGCAGAAACCTACTGAAGCAGAAGGAGTAACAGTGTTAAAAACATGACCATGTGGAGCAGGGAAAAAGATGGAAGATCCATCAATTAGCTTGAAAATACTAAAGACAAGTTAGGATCCTTGTGCTGTTTGAGGTGGGGTGGCTGGGGCATGCCTGCTGCATGTTCTCATGGGAACAGGAGCAGCAGCAACAGGCGCGGCAGCAGCAGCCCTTTGCAGGCATCCGGGCTGCCCTCCACCCCCAGACAGGCTGCCAGCTGAGCTCAGGCTCCTAGGAATCCTCACCGTACTCTGAATATTCAAACTTCACAGCAGCACTGGACAAAGAGGGGAAAACATATTGCAGGCATAATTGCTGCCTTGGGGTAGTTTCTCCAGGAGCACATGATGGTACAGTGAGATCTCTTGTATTTCTTCGGTCAAAGGTGTAATGTAAGAATGGGCTGAGGAATGCAAGGATTACAGTATGTGTGCTGCAGACCCAAACCCTGGCTTTGCTGCAGTCACTGGGGCTGAGAATATGGCCCTCCCACTGATCCTGCCCATGAGAATAGGAGTGTCACTTCATTTAACACACCTGCAGCTCTGGGGACTCATCATTAAAATGTGCAAGATTTTCCAATGAGACAGAAGATAGAGAGGGATGGGCAGGACTGCAATAGTTCCGGCATGTATATACTAATTACGGTTATAATAAACCACTAACCTATTCACGTCCAAAGCATTCCCTGAGAGGCAGCTCGTAAGAAAGCATGAAGCAACTTCTGAAAGTGCCAAAAAAAGAATCCCAGCAGGCTCATGTTCCCTCAGCAGTACCAAGAAGAGCAAGATCACTCCCTGACTCCGTCCGAGTCTAGACAGCATGCCCCTGTATTTGCAAGTAGTGAATCAGTCTTGCAGAGTTTGGTTGCTCCATGACATGAATTGAACGCAAAATATTATGTTTTCCAGGACCTTGGCCTTGTCTTACTCCATGCAGTGCTGCCTGCCAACATTTTCTACAAACCCCCACCTAGAGAAGGAAGCCTCCCAGCATATTCCAGACTGGAAACTTACTGAGTCCAACTCTTTAGGCTTAATAGTGGACCCGAGCTTCTCTGAGATCCACCCTAGATCTGGTGAAAACAAACATTCAGCAACAGCTCACGCAGAGGCTCCAGAAGTAAAAGCAGATTGCAGGGAGAGCAGGGCTCTGCCTGTGATCCCCTGTGAGTCACGGCTCCTGACAGCTGGCCAAGCACCATCCCCTCTCACCTCAAGGATGGGTGATCCCTGCCTGCCAGAGGGAAGGAGGGAGAGCTCTGCCACAACTGAGCAAACTCTGGGATTTCAGGCTGGCGGAGGTCAGGACTGCGGATCGCAGGACTCCTGCCCCCGCCCAGCAGCAGACCCGCATCCAAAGAGAACCTCACTGTGCAAGTATGAAGCTGTGGCGCAGCAGGAACTCGCCCTGCTGAGAACACACAGGCTCTGTCTCACTGCCTGATCCTGCACAAACCAGGTAACGTGTTCCTGGCGTCCGACCACAGCCTGCCTGGTGCCAGGCTCTGAGCCTGACACAACAGCATTGTGCAGCAAGGCAGAGATTCCCAGGGCATTAATCACTGCCCCCAGCCTGCATGCATGCTCAGCACATACTAACTAACATTACCTTCATGGAACACTGCTTATCCCATTTTGCTATTAGCTCTGGAGTGTGTCTGGTCCAGCGTGGGCTGATGAGAGGAGGGACCAGAATGAAATGATGGCTATTAACTCTGTTACAATATTGTTTCAAGATCTTCAGCACAGACTGGGTCAAGTCACAGCAGCCGAAAAAAGGCATTTACACACAGACTCTGACAACTTCTTCTATCCCTCCTCTTTTTGCAGGTGAAATTGTGCAGCGTAAGAAATCTTGAATAATGGACTCACCAGCATCAAATCTAATTGTCAGGCACTTGCTAAAAGTACCCTCACTTAGATGGAGGCAGGACTACTAAAGATGCTGAAGCAACGATTTTAAGCACTTAGAGATAAGGCAGCAATGTGAAGAGACCATTTAGACTGATTACAAGAAGTATTAACAGCTCCAGTAAAAAGGGAGACCCAAAGGGTTTGAGGGCAGCTAATCCACTCCTATCCCAAAGCACTGCTAAGACCATGGGATAAAAAAAAGTGACGGATGGATGCCACAAATTAAGCAGCAAGGAGACCAAACTTAACAGGTGCTATTGCCACTTGTTTCCCCACTAAATAATACATTCCAGCTTCTCACTCATGAAGCAGCACTGTTAGAACTGACTATGGACAGTATGACAGTACTGTAACTGAAAAACTAACATTTCACCAAACAGACCAAGACATGCCATGTGGGCTTCCACAGGCACGCAGGATTTGCACAAGAGGGACAAGTGGATTCTTGTCCAGATGTCTCAATCTCTATAAAAATCTCAGAACCTGCATGAACAGTAGACGAGGAACGGTCATACTCCCAGACACGTACAAAAGACAAGCTTGACACAAAATTATTGGAGAAATTAGTATTAAAAATATTAAACAAATACTGTCAGTGATCTTTTTAAAAATTGAAAAACACCTTACATTTCACCTAGGTCTTTTCATACCTCCTTCTACTCATTATAGCTCAATGTCTGTTCACTGAAAACACAATCCACCCCCAGTGACAGAGACACCCCTCAGTTCAGTGCACCCTCCAGCTGCTGGGACTGGCTTTGACAGGAGAGCTGCTGCAGCTCTTGCTGCACTCTAGGCTGCAGGAACAGTATCCAGCACACAGTGGGAGGAACCAGGAGTTAATGCTTGGCTTCTCACCCCATTGTGTCAAGAACAGAAGCTTACTAACTACATACTAAGATATTTCTACCTTTTTCCTCTGTTCCTTCCCGTGTTCTCCAAATCTGGACAGCCCTCCTCCATACCCCAATGCATCTGCACAGCCTGCACAGTCCTCATGCACATTTCTAGGGTAGGACTTTACCCACACACCAGCACACCCTGACCGCTCCCACCAGCCTTCAGAGCTGTGGCCACCCGCAGTCACTCTCCCTGTTCAGAGCAGAACATGTTGCTGTGTAAAGCTCCCCGAGGTCCCTGCTCGCCTGCACATTCCTGGGTGGAATAAACAATACCCCATTGAGCCAGGCTGCCTGGGCCCCAGCTGGAGATGGTGCCAATGCAGGGACTGTGGCTCCAGCAAATGCAGAGCTGATCCTATGAATCCCAACAGAATGGACTGTGCAGCAAGCAGGGCAAACCCGCAACTAATGGTGCTGAGGAGAGGAGCCTTCTCCCACCAGGGAAACGCTGATCACTGCAGCTTCTTGTTAGGACATGTTGCTTGTCTCAGCAGATCCCAAAGAGTCCCCCTGCTCAGCTTCACACAGTGGGAAACATGAGAGCTCTTCTGCACTCCACCTCCTAATGCCACATGGCTCCCAGGAGGAAGAGGAATCTCCTCCCTTTAAAAAGAAATAGCTTCTCTTTAGCTTTTGTATGTGACCTGATTTATCAAAAATCATTGATATGAATACATTTGAGGTTGGATCACCAACCCCTCAAGAACCAGGACTACCAAGTAAAGGGCTGCTTAAGCAAGCTCTGGCCTCCTGTGTGGCACAGGAGCTCTACCATGTACCAAACAAGTCACTCAAACCACTGCTTCTCTCCTGCTGGGCTCTGGCTGTCAGTGTTCTCACCTGCTCTGTTGCAGGACGTGGCTGAGGGCAGGCTGGTGGTGTTTGTGTGGGTTAAGAGTGGCATGGCAAGGAAGCAAGAGGAGCTCATGCTGAGACAGAGAGCAAGCAAACAAAAGTCATCTGGAAACTAGAGCACAGCATCCATTTTTAATGCAAAGCAGAACACCTTGCCACAACATGTGAGCAAGATGCCTGATGGATATTTAATCTCTGGCAGTGGGGACTCAAGCATACAAAGGCCAGAACACCAGCTTGAGAGACAAGAGTTTCCCAAATTCTGTATGCTGCGGCAGCTTTCACCTTACAGACTATTACAAAGTCCTGTCTTCTCCCACCCCAAGGTGCACGGTTGTGTCTCTTGCCAGTTTTGCAGACAGGCTAAAACAATACAACTTAGAATAAGGAACAGACAAAACCCCAAGAGAAGACCACCACTACTGTGCAGTACCTGTGGCTGGGCTACTGGTGGTAAGTGGCATACAATTACAAAATTAGTCATTACACCTTGAGTACATATCCAAAACAAGTTGAACTGGGGCTCATTCCTTAACACTGTAGCACTTGATTTTGCACCCTAAACAATATTCTTCAAAATAACTTTTGGACAGAAGCCTATTATGATGCTTTGGTTGCTGGGTGGGAAATCCAGAAATCTGGAAATTACTTGAGTTTGACTTGGACACTGTTCTTTGCTTGCCACCATTTCCAAAGAACCTCAATCCCCAGTGGGGGTTCTGCTGCTACCTGGACCTCTTCCTTTCAGAGTCCCTAGGTGCTCCTGAGAAGGAAGCAATAAATTTTATTTCCCAACAGAAAGGTTCTAAAAATAAGACAAAGTAAAAGCTGTGTCACTCAGAAGTGGGGTTGAGCAACGTGATTAGAAATATACTTTTGCTGGAGGTTGAGGGGAAATCATCAGTTAAGGCAGTGAAGTGCTAAGGTAAGCACAGCTCAGGCTGTCCCACCTAAGCTCACATCACTACTGTCACAAAGTCCATCTGATGTCACCCACTGCAGGGACACCTCAGCTGCACTCAGAACCCCAAGAGGTCACACAGCCATGGCTCCCATGACACTAGCAGAGGTGGTGCCCTGTAAAGCTCTGAGAATCACTCCTTTCCTCTCTGCCCCTACTGCTCAGCTCCTCCCATCCCATATCAACAGCTCTTTAAAACTGTTGTATGTTCATACTAGTTTTTAATGTCACTGCTAATTCTAAGCAGAGCAGCTGGAGAGAAAACTGAAACCTTTGGCCCTGACAGAACAGAGGATCTCACGAACAGAAAGCGGAGGCCAGCTCAGAGACGTGGGTACTACCGGTGCTATGGAGGCCTCACACACAAGCAGGACACATTTAGACACTGCCCAGCACGACTCGCAGCCAGAGTGAGTCAAGATGAGGGGGATGATGGTGACGTCTTGTAGCATGGTACAGAGGCTGTATTTGGCAAAGCATCTGCAAAACTGAAAACTCTCTATCTATGAACTCTTTCAGACGAAGAGGTAAAATCTCAATGGAAGCAAAGGCGAGGATGGCAGAGACAAGGGGAAAGAGAGCCTTTAAAGAAGAAACTGAAAGGAATCATGACAAACCTCAAAGCAGATGTTAATGCTTATGACACAACCAGAGGCTTCCTAGGTACTACGGCAAGGAGAATGAGAGATGAAAGGTCAGAAGTGGGGGGACAATTTCAAACACCAGGAACAGCAGCAGAGATGATTGAACCCAAAGGCAAAATTGCATCAAGGACAGGATCAGCTGAGGTACCACTTAGGATCAGCAAAAGGGACAGCAGAGGAGCAGCAGCTGCCTCTCACACTGTGCTGAGGGTAATCCAAGACTTCATCCCCGGGCACGGCCACTGGAGGAGACACTTCCAGTTCATCTCTGTTAAAGTACAAGGCAACGGGGCCAGGCTGCCCGTGTTGCAAGAGGGATTTGCGTTTACTGGAGTGAAAACAAACACGGAATTCTTGTAAATTTCTCTTCTCAGGCTGCCTTGAACAGAGTGAATGCCCTCGGAAGAGCACCCAGGAAAGGCACAGTGCTGCAGCCTGGAGCTTCTGCCCTCTGTGTACAACCACTTGTGCTACCCTCATCGGTGAAACAACTACAGACTCCGGGTGCGAAACCACTGTGGGACGCCCACATTACTTCTACAGGGCCAGGTGCTCCCCTGCAACAAGCTGTCCAGGCAACACCAGCTCCCATCAGCTGCCTGCCTGCCTGCCTGGCGGTGACCACCAGACTTACCACTGCCTGCACAAACACGGCTTAAGAGACCACAATCCCAACATGCAATGAGGGGAGCAGACGGGCGGCTCCCGCTGTGCCGCACAGCTGCTCCCCGCTGCCCAGGTGACCCAAGTGCTCCCCGGGCAGCGTGGGTGCTGTGGGATGGGACACAGCGCGCACCCAGCCGGGCACGCAGGGCTGGAGGGCCACACGCAGCCTTGGCGCGGCTGGCACGAGGGGAGCGCGCCCACCCGAGCCAGCAGCACCCCAGCCTGGGGCCCCCGCCGCCGGCCAGCGCGGCCCAGGGCAGCCCCCGGCACAGGGCAGCCCCCACGCCCAGCCCAGCGGGGGCCGGTGCGGAGTGCGGGAGGCGCCGGCGGGGCGGGGGCCGGGCCGCGCCGGGGCCCGGCGGAGGCGCAGGCCGGGGCGGCCGCGGGGCGGGGGGAGGCCGGCGGGGCAGCGGCCAGACCGGGCGGCGGCGGGCGGAGAACGCCCTGCTCCCCCCGGCCGCTCCGGCGGGTCCCTACCTTCTCCCGGCCCGCTCCGGGCGCCGCGGCCGCTCCGGCCCTGGGGGTCCCGTTCCCGCCTCCGCCCGCCCGTGGCCGCCCAGCGCCGCCCGGGTCCCGGCCGGCCCGGCCCCCAGCGCCCGCCCCGCCGCCCTGCTGCCTCCGCCCGGCCCGGCCCGGCCCGGCGCCGCTGGGAAGGCGGAGCTGCTCCGCGGGGCTGGCCCTCAGCCTGGGGAGCCCGGGGCCCCCGGGTGACGTGGGGACATCGCCCTGTTCAGCAGCGCTCGGCCCCAGGCTGCGAGGCATTTCCCCCGGCGGCCCACGGGGACGCGCCACCGCGGGACACAGTGCCCCCGTAGCCTCCGGGCTGGACACGGCACCCGTGCGCCATGCACCGGACCAAGCTGCCGGCAGAGCACCCGCGAGCCCGGCGCGGAGCACGGCAGGCAGCTGCCTGTGCAAACCCTCTTCGACTTCCCCACAGAGCGCTGCCGCCTCGCAGACACCGCCGGGGCTCCCCTTCCACGCTGCTGCCTTATGGGAATCTCGCTGCCTTGCCGGCTTCAGCTTTGGCAGCAGCTGACGAGTGGGTCTGCACTGTTCATCTGGTGCAGTCTCGGCTTTGCCGCTAGCAGCCTCCTTGGCTGCTTAGATACATTGTATGATCATGCCAAAGCATCAAGATGGAGAAAAACAAATAGCTCGGGAGAAATCCACGACAGAGAGGGCCAGTTTGTGCATCACAAGAGTTTCTGGCATACCAAGTACAGTCGATCCCGCACTGGATTTCCTGGCAGGCTAAAAAAAGCCTCCATGCCCCAGGGGATACCATCCCTCAGCAACACGTTGTAAAGCCTGGAGTCTCTAACTCCCCCTGAGCAGTTACCACTGTTTGGCACTTGTTTGTGCATTTAGCTACACTTCTCCATAGCAACCACACAGATCTCAGCTTGACTTTCCACCAGGCGGGAGCGGGTGTGCGGAACGCATCGCACGCACGCTCTCAGAGTCGTGTTGGTACGTGCACAGGCTGGGTGCTGATTCCCGTCTGTTCTCCTGAGGTGGGGACCCACACTGCTGCCATGGCACGATGCCGTGGGCAGGGGGCCTGAAGCTGCACAGGGAACTAAGTGCTCTATTCCCTGCAGGTATGGATGCTTGTAGACGGTTTACTGGTGCTGAGGAATGGACACCAGCCCCTGCCACAGGGCTCTAGATGTCCTCTCACCCAAAATTTCTGTTGTTCTTGCCTGCCAAGAAGGTTTTGAACGTTTTTCATCATCCCAATCCCTCCTTCAGCCTTTCAGGTCACTTCCATGACCAACTTTCCTCTGCCGACATCTCCATCAAAGCTGCTTCACTCTTCTTTGAGTTCACTTATTTGTATTTTCCCCTTTTCTGCCTCCTCCATGCCAGATACAGAAATGAGAAGGCATTGCATGCAGAGTTCTGTCCACCCTCCTGGTTCTCCCAAGATTCTCACAGTTTTACTTATAAGAATTTTGGTTCATTTTACTGGGCCTGGCTTCAGTTTGTTTAAATGTTTTTCCAGGGTCTGTATACTGTTCTGATTCTCTCATCTCAGAAAGGGTAATAGGGAATGGAAGAAGGTTTAGAGGCAGGCGGTAAGGATGCTCAGAGACATGGGAACAGACTGTACAGTGAAAAGCTGTAGGCTGGGACTCTTCAGCTTGTAAGAAGGACATACGGTAGGGAAGAGGTCTTGCAAAATCATGAGTGACCCAGAGAAGATGGGGAGGATTGACTGTTTGCTGTGTTTTCTGACACAAACCTGTCAGTTGTTTTTGCTTTGACTGAAACCTCAAAAGCATAAGAAATCCCTATCCTGCAGATGTTACATCCAAAGGTTGTGCCCTTTTCAGCCCACGGTTCTTGCAACACTGTGGGCGAAGTTCACGGCAAGCCTTTGAGGGGCGTGCTTAAAAGTCCTGCCTCAGAAACATTTTGTAACCATGTTTTCACGTGGAGACCTCAGCCACGGCCAAGTGGAGCTTTACCAAATTGTTCAACGCAAAAATATTCAGAGCTGGGAGGAGAATGAGCTGGACAAATCCCGGTCCAGACAGAGACCTCCAGAGGATGGTATCTTGCAGGAACCCTCTTGTAGGGGAAAACGCATGAAACTGAGGCTCCAATTTTTTTGCTGCACTGCCAACCCCACAGCAGCCTGCGAGAGTAAGTGATGTGGCCTCCCGGACTGGTTGAACTGTTCTAGGGAAGGAATCTCCCTCCTCTGACTCTGCCTTGGAAAGTAAATGGAATTGAGACGGTCTCACATTTTCCAGGACCACAAGAGGGCAACATGAGAGCACCCTGCAGCCAGCAGGCCCAGCAAGACAACCTGTGACACTGCTGGGATGAAGGTGGCACGGGCAGCTCTGTGCGGGCTCAGCATCACCCTGTGCAGGGCCCACCCAGCTGAATCAGCCAGCTGAAGGCTGCTCCTTGGGAGCACTTTCCTTGCTCTCAGCTTCATACACACCCTCAGAGGTCAGCGGTCAGCTCAGCCAGCAGAGTGCTATAATTGGGAGCAGCAATGTTTTCCTGCGCATGGGGCAGACACTTGGTGACAGCAGACCCTTCTAAGTGCTGCATGGGGCCAGGCCGTGGGATGCAGGGTGTCCTCCCTTGTCCTGCATGTCAACCACGAAATCCCTTGTGTGAATGTGCACTGATGTGTGGCTTCAAACAGGAGGGTCCAGCATCTGCAGTGATGCTTCTGGGCTTGCCCAGTGGAAGAGGTGTTAAACCACATAGGAGTTTGAGTATCTCAGCCTCGCCATCCTTTTTCATTTCCTTCTGCCACAGGAAAAAAAATTAAAAATTTAAAAAAATTTAAAGGATTGGAATTCAGCTTTGGCTGTGACTGCTGAACTGGCCAGTGTCTCCAGCCCACACTGGTCTCTGCAGACCAAAATCACTCATAGCCACAGTTAAGTGCATTACCATTCTGGGCACTTTTTTGCAACAGCCTGTATAATTAACCTGCAAGGGACAGCTTCCTCTGCCTTTACAAGAAAAGGCATGACAGAGAAAGAGCTTCTGTTAACAGGCAGAGCTACAAAAGTGTGTGTGTGCTGCTAATGCTGAAAATGCCACCAGCATCTTGTAGCAGAGACAGAGGAGGAGGTGACGGTGAGGGGTGAAGTGCAGAATATTGCTTCTGCAGTAGGGTGATACAGGTTGCTCACAAGAAATGAAGAGATGTTTGCAAAAAGGAAAAGCAAAGGAATGTTTGGGGGACACTTTTTGGACAGGCTTTAGACAGGGAGACAAGCCGTGTAACCAATGGCTATATGGTGGAGATTGGGATAACCAGCCACGGAAAAAAGAAATTGCTGGGGCACATAGGTGGTACTGTTTACCTCTCTGGAGTTATTTATTTTCAATGAAGAATGCTAGAAAGGTTTTGCCTGCTTAAGTTATTTTTACCATGGAAATAACCAGCTTTGTTTCTACTCTTTCTTCCACTCAAAACCTGCCCACATGGCCTAAGCAGCATTTTAAGCCTCAGCCTGTAGTAGCCCACCTCACTGAACTATGGATCCTTTCTCTCCTAACCCAATTACAACTCACATGGCTTATGCTGTACCTGTACAGCACACTGCTGGCAGCAAGCATCCATGCTCCCCTATTGCATATTGATGGGACCAAGGTTCAGGGTATTTGTGTCAAAGGAACATCCAAATAACCTAGCTTGGACTTCTACTCATCACCAGCTGTCAGACCTCACCTAGTTGCTTCTGTGTTCAGAATAATAGTTTGGGTTGGACAGAGCAGACCCCTCAGCAAGCCATCTGGTTTGGGTCTGAAGACATAAGGAGACAGGATGATACTTGGCTTTTGCCAGCATGTATAATTTCAGCCTCTCTGACTACAAATAATTCAAACCAGCTACTAGAAAGTCCCCTCTGCACATCAAGATCAGGAGACGACCTTGAACCATCACCTCCTAGAGTTGCCAGTCAGCAATAGCTGTGCTGCATGTGGTCAGAGCTGCTCACATCACTGCCTGCTTTAAAACTGACCTTCCCCTAACTTTGGGGTCTGCAGGCAGCAAGTGTCCTTACCTGAGGGAGAAGAATGGCACTTGCACCCAGAGAACTAATGTTCATGTGCCCAGTTTGTGAGTGCAGCATACACCAAGGCTTGGATTCATTATCCCTGGTATGCACCAGTGGCATTTCATGTGGTCTGTAGCAACAGTTCAGGAGTAAAGGGAGCAGAGCTCTCTGAGATGGAGCAAGTGCAGGAGAAGAACTCAGCACACACAGACACACTGCCCAGGCGACTGTAGCCCAGGCACATTCTGTTGTGAATGACTTCACAGTTTGTTCAGGGATTAAATACTTCTTTGTTTAATAACCTAATAATTTGGGCTAGTTTCATGCTGGACTGTTGGAAAGTTCACTGGCTGGAGTCGTCAGCCAGGCCTCATGTAAACGGCTTCCCCAGCTCTCAGCCAAATGAGTTGTCCTCATCTTTGGGTCCCCCGGCGGGTGGCTCTTGGCACAACCTTCTTCTGCAGGGCTTTGTTGTTCATACGTGTGCCTGAGGCTTTACGCTCCATAGGCTTCCTCACCACTTCTTGTTTGAGCTGGAAATGCACCTGGAGAAAGAACAAAGATAATTGCACTGTGTGCGTGCTCTGCTGGCTCAGGGGTCTGCGGGACCTGCCTCTGCTGCTTGCCTTAGAAGCTGACTCTGGGGCCAAGTCAAACAATAAGGGGTCTCAACCGTTGTTAAGGGAACTCAGTTCTTAAAGCAGCTGTAAACTTCTTTCCTCCTGTGGAAAATGTACTGTCAATGAACTATGTTTCTTGTAGTTCAGAGAGTTGCTCCTGTGGCAATGTGATGTCCTAGGGTGGTTTGGAAGAGGACCTGTGAAAAGCAAGGGACTGAGCTATGTTCTTTCTTCTCCTTTTCTCACCAGAGTAGAGACATAGCACTGCTTTGCGTCTCTGTGAATATTTAATACACAGGATGGTTTAGGACAGACAGTTCTTTTTCAACTGCATCTTGTTAGCTTAATCTGCCTTTCAGCAATCAGTGCTTCCAGTGGATCCAGGCAAAAAAAATCCAGGAAAGAAACCTCCATCCGCTACCGCCACGCAAGCAGGTAAAAGAGGGAGAAGGGGACAGAGAGTGTGCAAAACACAGCATCAGCTAAATGGGGAATGGGGAGGCCATACAGAAAGGTGAAACTGGAATGGGGATGTATGGGCTTCTTGTGGGAGGGATGGGGTAAACAGTGGGTATGGGAGGTGTTGCAGAAATGGGAACAGGAGGGCTGCTGTGAGAGGAGATACACAAAAATCAGACCATCAGGGAACAAACTAGTCTTCTACAGTAACACAGTAAAAAGAAAATCTGTTCTAAAAAGGAAACCCAAAGAGCTGGGTGCTTAACCTAGCAAAACAAAGGACTGGGCTTGACAGCTCCCTATAAATACACCAGGGAATAAATACCAGGGAAGAAGAGGAGCTATTTAAAACACAACATTGGCATAAGAACAAATAGGCATAAACTGACCATAAATAAATTTAGTACGAAAATTAGAAGGTTTCTAATCCTGAGAAGAGGGCAGCTCTGGAAGAACTTCAGAGGCTGGGCAGAGTGGGATGAAGGGATGGAGGGTGGGAGAACAACCACAGTGTATTTACAGCAGAGCCTGACCAGTGAACATACAGTGAAGAAAATGATGTGCCAGGATGCCACAGATGGGGGGTTCTGCTGGTCCTCTGAGGAGCCTACATCTATGGTTCCACCATGTTCACAAGGCAACAGCAGGGGCAGGAATTACCACCCACTGTTTTTACAACCAATTTCTAGTTGTCCAGCCAGCCCTCAGAAAGACACTGTAGGAGACACACCAGTGTCAAGAGCATTTCATTTCCTGAAGGTGCTTGGCTGTTCTTTGCTGGCACTCAGTTCCCATTTGTCTTCGGTGCTCTCAGCAAAAAGAAAGGCAGACTTCAGCCTCTTGCTATGAGTTTGATAACATGTTTGGTCCCAGGCAGAATGCAGATGATAGCAGAGTGCTGAAACCCACAAAGCTGGGGGGCTAACTGAACCTCAGGGAACAGATGCTATCTCCACATCATCTCATCCTGGAGAGTGAAGAGGATGAAGGGAGAGCTAAAGAGTGGCAGTCCCAGCCAGCCAGGAGCTCTCCCCATGGCCAAGAGGCAGAAGGATACAGGAGCTGGCATGGCAGCCCAGTGCAGCTGCAAGGCCTCAGTAAGGAAAGGCACATGGCATTGTCTTCACTCTGTTCCCCCGCTATGAGCCGTGTGGAGCCTTGTCTGCCAAAACAGGTAACCTATAGCCACTGGAAATGCTCTACATCCCATCTCCTATCTCTGCTGCTCACTAGACATCCCCCACCGCATTTCTTTCTCCCTGGGGTGAAGATATTTTGAGAAACCCTTGTGACTATGCAGCCTGACTCACCAATGAAGGTGCAGCTGGGCCCACTGTTGCTGTCACCGTCAGGGGCTGGTACCCCTCTGCAGAGGCTGTGACAGTGTAAGTGCCAGGCAGCAGCAGCCGGAAATAATCCCCCATATCACCTGGAACACAAGGTAGGAAGAAAAAGCACTCAGGATGCTCAGGGAGCAAAACAAAAGACATTCCAGTGGTTCTGGCTGAGTTACTTCCTCTAGGATATGTAGCCTTCAAAACCCAGAATTGTTTTTCCCAAATCTACTGGCTACCGCAAGGCTGGATTCACATTGTTACACTGCAAGTGATGTCTCATTAGTGCCTCGGAGGAGAGCTCAGTCTGCAAGTAAAAGCCACATGAAAGGGCACTGTACAGCAGCATTGGCTGTGCCTGTGCAGGGAGGCACAAAGCTGAGCACTCACCAGTCAGATGACAGCAGACCTAAGGACAATCACAGCTCCAGTCTGACTCCTTATGCATAACACAATCTAATTGCTGCCATACACAATTTTGCCACATTTGGGTTAGCAGGTTTTCGTTGCTCATTAGCTCAGCTGTTCCCTGATAAGGGATAAGAAAGCCCCAGAAGCACTTTGACAGACTGTGCACTGGTGTGCTTAGGGACAGGAGATGGCCAACAGTGAGGTAACACCGTATTAGAGATCACTTTGGAAATCTGAGTATAATCCCATCTCTGGAACTCGATGGGTATTGCAAATTGCTTCAGGGTGGATCTGGGAGCGCAGCTTTACCACGAAAGTGGTAGATCCCTGGCACAAGACAGCAGTTAGGCTGTGAAATATCCATCCTTGGGGTCAGTAAGAATTGGCTGGTGGGAGCAGTGGCTGATCAGAGCCAATGTTGGGGACAATCTTGCTCCAGGCTGGACAGGAGACTTCAGAGGGCCCTTGGCAGCCAGCTCTTCTGCAATTTCTTCCATAGTCCCCTTTCCTATGCAAGTTGGCATAATTAAGTGCCAAATATTAGTGTTACTGAGTCACAAACCTATAGCCAGGAGGAGCTTTGATGATTCCATAATGTGACCTCTCAAGAGCTGCACTATGTAATACTATTTTCTGCAGGCAGTCTGTAATGTTCAGTCTGCTTGGAGGAGGGTGTTCATGGAAGGAGGTTAAAACTGGCCAGCAAGGGAGAAACAAACACAACTTGGATAAAGTAAAGTGGCACTTCATTCTCAGTCTAGACTTGTCTGGTGTAAACTTTCAGTCCTTCATCTTATTCTTTCTTTTTGTTCTTTGCTGTCTTCTGTTTCAGCTCTTTGCAGATACTTACAGGCTTGAGTAGATTATCCCCTCAATTGTCCCTCACAGATAAAATAGGAGCTGAGTTTCTGAAGTCCTTTACAATAACATTTGCATTCCAGTTCTTGCCTCTGTTGTTCCTAGGCTTTCCTAAGCCCTCCCTGGTGAAGGACAAGGATAAGGCATATTTCTCCCAGCTAGTGTCTTTGGGAAACAAACCATGCTGGCCTCGCATATTATAGCCGTGCCTGCTAACCTTCACCCACATACCCAGACATGTAAGGGGATTGACAACCCACCAGAGGTGATGTCATGGCTGATTCCTCGGACAGAAATCACTGCTCCTGCAATGCCGTTGTTGTTCTCATCTGACACCATCCCTTTGATGCCCTGGTGAACCTGCAGGGAGGGAGACAGACTGATGGGTCAAGGCCCCTCCTTTGCCCAAGAGGGAATTGCCGAGCAAGACAAAGCTCTGGGGACACCCCCACCTTTTCCTGTACCCTTGGTGATCCAGGTTATCCCCAGCAGAGCCAGTCTAGGACACAACAGCTTCCCCAAAGGAAGCCGCCAAGAAGAGCACCCCATAACCAACTCCCTTCCACCCCTGGTACCTACTGGTGCCCTACCACCAGGGCCCATGGGGATCTGCAGGAGAAGGGTGTAAGTCTCAGGACTGCCCCTTTACCTCTTCAATGAAAGCAACAAGGGCTTCCCGGTTGGCCATCCACTGCCGCTCCAGGTCCTCCTCAGGGGGAAATTTATTGCAGCTCAGCTCCAGGGTGATTTCAAAGCAGTTGGTGTAGAGGTAATTGAAGTCCTGCATGCCTGAAAGAGAAGAATAACCTATGGCCGGGGCAGGGCTCCCTTCCTATTCCTATGTCCCAGTCATCCTGGCCCATCTTTCTTTGACCAGAACCATCCTCACTGTCCTTCTCTGCACCACAGGCACAGCCTCCTCCCTGCATGACAGTGCAACTAGAGCCTTCTCCACCCATGCAGCCCGGCCCTTGTGGCTGCCCAACTCTCTCTTTCAGCTGGATTATTCGCCAACCTGCCTTCAGAAGCCCAGGGAGGCTGGGTACCACAGGGGCCTATATATCTTTTCCAGTTCCTTTTCAATCTTTTTTCTAGTCTTATGTGCTGACTTTTCAGATTCCTCATTGTGCCTTTTTAAATCAGATTTTTCAGGAACCAGAAGCTGCCTTCCCTTTGGTCACAGTTTTGGGTTTTGATGGAACTACACTGTAGGATTTTCAAATACACTAATAGATTAATGCTTCCTTTTTCTAGCCGCACACTGGGTGAAGGTCTCTTGGCTATTTCTGTGGCTCTTTCTCAAGCCATTTCAAGTACTCCCAAGACATTTCTTGGTCTGACATACAAACACCAGAATGGTGTCTAGTAATGGGCACAGTCCTATTGCCACAGTCCTTCCCCAAACCATCCTGTCCTGAGGTTTCTTGTCTACCCCTTCACATCTTTTTGCTGTGGGGGGTGCTCACCTGCCCAGCCCTTACCTTTGCTGAGTGAGTACCAGGATGCCCCATTCGTGATGCCATCAGCAAAGTAGTCCCCGCAGTTCCAGCCCCGGTGCATCCAGCTGTGGGCGTACGAGTAGGTCTTGGCCAGCTAGAGGGAGAGCAGCCAGTGGTCACTGTGCCCGCCCCACATGGCTGGAGAGCCTGCCTGGCTCTGGACAAAACATGCTCCCTCCTTTGCTGAGGAGCATGGGAGGGAAGTCAGACAGGAGACAGTTCCTGCATTTTACTGCCACAAAATACAACGCGAGGTGCCCAGGACGTCTACAAGATGTAGGCAGATAAAGATGGAGGAGGAAGAGCAGTAATCTGGCAAGCTGGAAGCTGGTTGATGGCACAAGTGGCTTCTGCCCTGCTTGTGCTGAGAAGAGGGGGAGCAGAGGGCACTGGACCTATGCCCCACACAGCAAATGGCACTAAAAGGGGGAAAAGATATGTGAAGAAAACTAACCAGTATCAGTCCCGGCAAATACCAGATACGTATCAGGGGAATTTGGATTAGGAAAGAGTTTGGGCAACTTCTGGTTCTAGCAACCATTTGTTTGTTGCCCTTATTAAGATTACTGCTTATTTTTAGACATGAAGGCAGGGCTAAAACTGGGCTGCTGCATCCAAAGCCAGTCCTTTGCGTAAGACACAGTTTAAGAGAGACTAGCATTTGCATTTTCTAACGCAAACTCTATATCCTTGTATTATGGTTCAGATTCCAGTGTAATACCATTCTGTCAGCAGGAAAACAGTTACTTCTCTACATTTCTGAGTCCTGAGGCCATGTGGGTATCATCAGCCTACGCCCCAGACTGCAGCCTCTTTACATCTGGGTCTGAGCGCAGCCATGATCCCAGGAGGTCCTGACAAGCCCCTGCAGATTCTGCTTCCAGAGAGGGCTGAACTCCAGCTTGGACTTATTTTTCTCATTAACTGTTCTGATGCAGACTTACTTTTTTCTTCTGCTGGGTATTTCCTAATGGAAGCAGTGACTGAAGGCATTGTTTTCTGGGATAATGAAGAAAAACCACAAGCTTCAGCTAGCACTTACGGGATCAACAACACAGACTGATGCTTTCCCTGATGTCTGCTTATGCTCCTGGAGCTGTTGCTGTTTGTTGTAGTTCTTGTTCTTCACCATCCACAAGCCCCTGCTGGGCACCCACCTCCCTTATCCTGGTCTCAGCAAGCCCCCAGCCACCTCTCTAGGAAAAAAACCCTGTGCATGCTAAGATGGTTTGGCAAAGCTGGGTGCAGCTCCCAGCTTTAGAAGAGCAAGTTGTTATTGAGGATACCAGTGGTATTTGGGTTATGGGGAACCTAAGCACAGCATGGATAAGGAGGGGGACCCTGAGGGTTAAGACTGGCCTGTCCTTGTGGTGGGACTGGCTCACAGGGTGGGACTGCCTTGACCTGTCTCCTGAGCCAGTGGTTGGCAGAAATGCTGTAGTCTGCTAATGATTATTTCCAACACGTTTCTTGGCTCAGCTCCTGCATGACGCAGTGACCAGAGCTCCCATCCAGCTCTCACTCTGCACCCTGCCAGGGAATGTCCTCACACAGTGTGGCTGTGCTCACCTTCTGAAACAACTTATCATCAGGGGTAGGTGTGTTGACTGTGCGCCGGTGGCTCCTGAACCGCTGATCCTGGGACTTGTCATAGGGGTAATTTGCCACCACTGCTCCACCGTGCAGATTGGCCGAGAGCACAAAGTTGTAGCTGCTGATCCACTGGATCACAGCCAATGTCTCTGGCTCCACCTGTAAGGAGAAGAGAGCAGGAGACAGGGAGAAGAGCTCAGTCACCTGTGTGCCAGCTGCTGCTCCATGCCAGGCTGTGGTGTGTCAGGCCCTATCCTGCAAAGTGTCTGCTGCAGCTCTTGCAGCTTCCTTTGTTCTCCACCGACTGCTCTGATACACAAAGCAGGCTCCTCCTGTGCATACCTTGCTGCAGGCTCCCCCAGCACAACCCCAAAACTTGAGGCACAGATGTTAGCCAGCATATGCCACCTCCTCTGCCCTGTGCATTGCAACCTGCTTCCCCAAGCCAGCTGTGATATCAGCCTCTCCTGGCAGAGGTGCAAGCTGTGATATGGGACCAGAACTGCATCACTGCTCTGCAGGCAGAAGGCTCAGAGAAGGAGACAAGAACTGTGCAAGCCAAAGGACGGTGTATTTGCTTGCGTGCTGAGACACACTAAGAGGATGCTGTAACCCTCATGGCAGCCCAGACTGGTACCTGGCTCTTCCAGTTGTCAGGCAGTGGGATGTGGTGATTTGGCCCGCTGATTTCCCTGCTGTAGTACATGAGTGTGTTGAGGTCAGGGAAGTTGCGGTTCAAGTCCACTCCATTGGCATTGTTCCTCCCTGTCAAGTACCCATTGCTGTCTGGGCCCTGCGGGGCAAAGGTGTATCACGGGTGAGTACAGGGTGGGTGCAGTCGGGCTGGGTGTCAGAGAAGTAGAGACTGGCCACTGTAACAGCACTTCAGTGCCTTTGAGTCACAACGTGTTATTGCTGGCAGGACAATAAAGAGTATTGGTACTGACAGGGAAAATCAATAACAATATCTTCATTTTCCAGGGTGATAGAGTAAGCCACAAGACAAATAAAAAATTTGCTTTAGCTGAAAGAGCCACATATATCTCCCTGAACTCTAGCAGCACAAAGAAATGGGTTATTATTTGGGGGGAGGACTAGGGGGCTTATTTCTCCCCCATCTCTCATGTCCCTGCCTGCTTATGACAGTGGCATTCAACTGTCACTTTCCTGGTCTAGGGCAGGGGATTTGCAGTGACCCTCCTGTGACAAATAACTTCTAAGGAGGGTAAGACAGGTATAGGAAGTCTCCTCCATCAGCTGCCAAGGTCACCTGTGGCAGGACGCACAGCAGGAGCCCTTGGAAGGGAGGTGAGAAGCAGCGACACCAGTTGAAGGGGACAAATTTGGCAGGGCATGAAGAGCAAGGATTCCGCCTCCTCCTAGCTGCAATGAGGAGGATCCCAAAGGGATTTTAAGGGCTTTCTGCCCCTACCCATCTGGGGGAGGCGATCACTGCCTGGTACCTGCTTGGCAGCCACTTCGTACCCGTCGGGATTCATGGAGGGCATGATGTGGATGCGCGTGTCATGGATGAGGCGCGTGATCCGCTCGTTGCCCCGGCGGTACTCCTCGCACAGGAACTCAGAGAGCTGCAGCAGCAGCTCACGGCCCAGCACCTCGTTCCCATGCATGTTCCCAACATACTTGAACTCTGGCTCCACTGGAGAGAGCAAGAGAGTGACACTGTCAGCCAGGGCCGGGACAGGGGGAAGGAGCAAATTCCTACCACAGGGAACCCCAGCCAAGTCCAAGGGACACCCAATAAATGGTATAAAATGACCCTTTCCCTTGAAAAATGCAAACCTCAGTGAGGGAGAGTGGTACAGTTCTCATATGGGCTCCGCTCCATTTTGCCACAGCACCCTGGAAGCAGCTCAGACTCTCCTCCAGGTTGCTTTGGGCCTTTGGAGCACACAAGAGGAGTATTTGCAGGGGGTTTGGTCTTGGGTTGGTGAAAGGCAGCACAAAAGGACCAGGGAGCACTGGCAGGATTGCCCCAGGCTTCCAGGGCCTCACAGCTCTGTGGTGGGTGGCAGTGGAGGGGACAGGCCTTTTCTCCCAGCTCTGCTCTTCTACATTTGCTCTCAGTGCCTCTCACCAGCATGGCACATTCCTGGCTCTGCACCTCTCCTTCCCCTTTACCTGCCTCCAAGGTCAAGGTTAAAGCCCTCCACACCCTCAAGGGAAAAGAGCCTGGAGAAACCCTCAGCAGCTGAGCTGAATATGGATCAAACTGTCCCTCAGGCAGCTCCAGTATGACCAAAAAGGTCTCTTACCACTGACTTTTCTAAAATAAGGTCTCAAAATACATACTTGGAGACCACAGGCAGACAGTGCCTGGAACAGGACTTGCTGCTTTGCTGAAGGAGAGGCAGGACACATGAGGGACAGGTTGCACTTTCCCAGAGGGCCTTTTAAAGCAGTTACTTGTGGGAAAATAAAATGTCACATTGCAGGCTGGAGCCAGCATTGGTAGAACGAAAGACAACAGGGGAATTCAGTTAAAAAGGGAGCCTGACTGTCACATGAAAGAGTCAGGAAAAAAAGGGGGTTGTTACAAATGTTGGCTTGCCAGATCTGGAGACTCCCATTGCGCTGCGAGCTTTCTGGCCACCAGCAGGGATCAGGGGATCAGACTCGCAGTGGCAGCATGCAGCCCTGCTGCCAGGTATGATGTCCATCAGGATCCCTGGGGTAAAAGGCATCACATTCCAGATTGTGAGCTGCTGCTTGCAAAAGCCCCTGTGCCCTTGCTGCATTAAAAAAAAAAAAAAAAAAATCTCTAATTTTAGCTAAAGATTTTGCTTTTCCATGTCTTTTGATTGCTGTGTCTCGGTTCAAGACACCAGAGGTGGGTAACATATTTTGATTTTGTTAGATTTCAGGGAGATGAGAACTGATTTAGTTAGATAATTCAGTTATTAAAAACACAGAAAAATCCTGGGCATTTGTGCAGCCTTTAAAAAAAATAAGGCTTCAGCAGGGATTCTTTGCTTTGTTCGAGTCTGCAGCAGGATTTGTCAGCCTTTTTCAGTATGCAAACTCCTAAACTTTATGTACATGGCCACACAAGCTCTAATTACTGCATGTAAGCCCATTTGAGCTTGCTTTTCAGAGTTACTTTTCATGTCCTTCAGGGAAATCCAGAGTTTCCCAAATTCTTTGTGCTACAAGCTGAAAGTGCCAGCCTGACAGTGGCCCATGCTACAAGCAGGGCCACAGGTCCATGCTGCCAGCCTGGGGCAGGGGAGATTTGAGCCATCTCCTACAGCCTTTCCAGCTGCTTTCATGTGGTTCTGCAAGTCTAAAATCTGATGGTGCACTACCAGTGCCCTTTGCTCACTCCATGCTTTGAATCAGCCCTTGATGCACTGGGGAGGTGCCCCATATGCCCTCAGAACCATGCAGGTTTCCCTGTGCTGAATAGGGCTGTCACAGAGGTAGTCAAGGTGGGAAGCCTCCCATCCCACCTCCTGGCATCCCTGAAAATGATACTCTGGGCCACAAGAGCGGAACAGTATGCCCCCAGTGCAGTGCTGCCAGGCATGGGGTGGTGCTGTGGGGTTTGTGGGGGTGCTCCACTGAGGGGGGCACGGGTTCTGCTCACCCCTGCAGCCCTGCTGGCAGTTTTCCATGTGACTAGGCTGCCTGCGCGTGTCAGCCCCTGCGTTTAGCCACATCAGCCAGGATTTGAAAAGGCAAAAGATCCTGCAGAAAGTAGGGAGAGCTCTGTCCTTATCTGCAGCTCAGGGACAAAAGGCAGGGATGTGAGGGAGCCTTGTGTGCAGCCCCCCAGCCTGGAGAGGCAGCTGTTCTCCTCAGCACCCCCGGGTCTCCTGGCTGCCTGCAAGGTCTGGCTCGGCAGCATCTCCAGGCTGCACAGGCAGCAGCTCTAGGGGCCACTGCTGCCAATGTTCCACAGGGCCACGTGGCAGCAGGTGGAGATCCCTGAGATCAGCCTGTCACTGGGTCTGCACAGCCCTCGGGGCTGGGAGGGCTGTAGAAGCCCAGCGCCCTCTCTGCCGGGGTCCCTGCTTGCTGTCCTCCTGGCTTTGCCGTCTGGGGGAGGAGCGGCCGAATACTTTCTCTCTTGTCACTACCCAGCAGCACAGGGCAGAGGGTGGGTGCTGCCTCTCCTTGCCTGAACAACACTGTTTTGGCAGGGAGAGGGTGGTAGTGCAGGTGGGGTGCTGGGATGGACTCGCCTGCGTTCTCGCATCAGTTTGAGTGGAAAACTCAGAGCTCCGTCCAAAGTACGCGCCTGGGCCACGCTGCAGCTCAGGCAGGCACAGTGCATGGCACGGTGCATGTGTGCGGGCTGGGCGTGCGCGTCCCTGGGCTGGCTGCGGGGTCCGTGCCGGAGACCGCGCTGCCTGGCACCTGGGCATTGCCAGGAGTCTTGCCTGGAAAGGGACATGCCCCCACCCAGTGCCCCAACACTGCCGCGTGGCAGGGAGCGTGGCAACGAAGCCCGTCCTGTCCGAGCCGCTGTCCCCACCCCCCCGTACTCACGGGGCTCGTGGATGCCGGGGTAGTCGCTGAACTCCAGCACGTAGAGGTGCCGGCCCTCGACGCTGCGGCCGATGCTGTAGATGCGGGTGACGTAGGGGCACTGGCTCTGCACGCGGAACAGGGCCTGCACCAGCTCCTCGTAGCGATGGTGGAGGAAGCTGAGGGCGGCCGCCCCCTCGAGCAGGAGCAGGGCTCCCACGAGGGGCCACAGCCACCGCGCCATCCTCCCGCGGCGCTGAGCGCCCGCACCAGCTCCCAGCCCCGGCTCGCTCCCAGCCGGGAGCTTAAAGTGCAAACTCCAACCAGCTCTTTCCAGCTGCCGAGTGCCAGCCCCCTGCACCTGCGGGCGGGGGGCGGCGGGGGGCGGCGGGGGGCGGCGGGAGCGGGGCGCGCCGGGGCCCCGCGGCGCAGGAATGCTCCCCCCGCCCGGCCGCCCGGCCGCCGGCGAGCCCGCTCTCCACCGGCGGAGAAGTTTCCCCCTGCTCCAGCTCACTTATTAACCGGACAGCAAACAGGCCCCCGCAGCCACGGGCTGTCACCGCAGAAGAAGCGCAGGGCTGGAAAACTGGCTGCGGAGGGCGTCGAGGCTGCCAAGCGCACGGGGAGCGGCGGGCGGGGGAAAGGAGAGGAAAGGGGGCCAGCGGGCGGGGGGTTGCCCGTCACCGAGCCCTCTCGTGGGGCAAGAGCCGAGGGGGATGGGGCGGCCTCGCTGCCCGCACCACTCCCGCAGCCCTGCCCGGCCCGTGCCTGCCCGGCGCGGGCAGTTCCCAACCACTCCTCCCCGGCGCCCGGTCCCGGCTCCGCGCTGCGCCTCTTCTCCTGCCCCATCTCCTGGGGAAGCAGAAGAGACACCACCGCAGGCTCCGCGGGTCAGTCGGCCTCTCTGCCCGGCCCGGCTCACCCGGCGATCCCTTTGCTCCCGGGATAAACAGAGGCAGGGACCGCATCGCCCTCCCCACAGCTGCCTGCCCAAACCGCCGAGCTGGGACGGTGCAGGGGGAGGGCAGAGCAGCGTGGGACGTGATGCGGGAGTTGTCTGCCCAGCAGGGACCATCACTGAGAACTCCGCTCGGAAGTCTGGTATCACCCTACCCTGCTCTGGGAGCGGGCATGAGAAAGAGCTCTGACGGGCACTGGGCAGCAAGAGGTCCCTTAACTATGTAAAGACAAATTAAAATGTCCTGCTATCTACTAACAAAGGGTTGCAAACTGTTTCTTGGACATGGGGGAAGCTGGTTCCTCTCCACCTCTCTGGCACCCTTATCCCAGTGGGCAGCAGACACCTCATGGTCCCTGCTCTCTGCCCGCTGCCAAAGGCAGCCTTGCTTTGCAGCCTTGCCCCATGAGGCTAAGACTCCAGGAGCCTAGTGGCTCTGACAGAGGTATTTACTAGGACAACCCTGACACAGAGCCCAAACATGAGCACAAACAGCTGAAAAATTTACCATCATGGCTGGACAGGCCAAGAGAAAAGCTCCCTTAGGTAACAGGAGCATGTGATTCTGAGCTACCCAGGCCATGCTAGAAAGGAGCTCCTCTGGCCATCAGTAATGGGCTGCCCGGGATACTCAGTGCCATGCCAAACATTTGCTTTCCCGTCAACCTTGAGGTGGGTCCGTGCTGCATTGCTCTAATTTCTGTGTCAAGGGTTGCTTCGCCCAGCAAAGCATTCTCTATCAGTGCTGCCTGGCACCAGTGCATGGCATTACTGCTTGGGCTGCTGTCTTTCTACCTCAGTTTTCCAAGAAGAGCAGTGGTAAAACCAGGAAGTCCCTGTTTATAGCCTCTAGCTGCTGTTGATAGCCTCTGATGCAAACAGTACATGCTGGTGGGCAAGGCACATGGCTTGCCTGCTCATGGCTTGGCTTACTCAGACTTTCCCATATCCAGCTTTCTTCTGCCTCAGCCCCACCATAGTGGTCCTTTCTCTCCTTGATTCTTTGCCTTCTTGGTCTTCTGCCCCATCTGCACGGTTGCCTCTTACCCTTGTTTTTGAAAAAATATCCTTTTGAAGACATGACCAGAAAAAAAAAATACTATACATATATAGAGATAGCAATAACCATATTAATACCTTCTCCTAGTTAAGCTTCATCCCACCACATCCCTGTTTGTCAGCCAGTCTGAAAAAAGCACATGTTCAGGAGCAGGAATGGCATTGCACCCATCTGTAGCCAGGTAACAAGAATCAGTGCTGGAGGTGATAGCTTCTCCCAGCACATGCAAGAAACCAAGGCAAAGTAGCTGAAGCTGTGCCATGGCGAGAATGGGTATGGGAGGACAGCTCTTGTCTCTACAGCAAGACATGTCTGGTGGTATTTTGCAAAGCTGGCAGCCCACACAGCAGTGGGAAATGCCTTCATCTCCTTCACATCTCTGCTCCCAGGGCTGCTGGGTTCCCCTGGAGCTGCTCTCTCCCCAGCCTTCAGCAATGAAGGCCATGTGAAAGAGTCGTGGGCAGGTTTCCAGCACTACCCAGTGTTACTTGGCAGCCAGAGAGTGCTAGGCAGGGCTATAGTAAAATAGCACAAGCCCCATGTTTGGCCAGTTTCCCCCCATCTCCTTTCCCTTCCTAGTCTGCTTTCAGTAGCCTGGGACAGCAGTGGCAGAGTTGGAACTGCAGTGCTGCCAAGGGACACATGAGGAAAGTTTTCACTTTCCTATGGAGACAAGCAACACTGATGTCAGGAACAACAGTAAGAAAAGGAATGCCAGACCGTTAGAGCCTAAAAAGGAACCATGGGCAAAATCTCATGTGGGTGGAGAACACATCTCACACACTATTAAGTCTGGAGAGTTAGTCAGCCTTATCTGTAGCACAGGGATGGAGGCAGCCTGTTATCAGGCAGCAGGTTGAAAGCATACAAAAGGAAATAGTTTTGCACAAAAGACACAATGAAATTACATCATCAAAGCTGAAAGTTAAATGAGTGCAAAAGAGGATAAGATGAATTCATAGAGAACAGGGGCACCCACAGTTATCAGATCTTGAAGCAATCATTTGATCACAAATTTCCTAAGCTCCTGATGGGTAGAAGAGAAGGATTATGCTGTTTCCCTAACTATCCCTCTAAATCCTTTCCCACCACACAGCTGGAGACGAGTGCCAATGCGCTGCCTGTTTGATCTGACCTAGCATGGCCTTTACACATTCTAGGAAAATGACAACCTAATGACTCTTTAATCCAACAATAAATCTGGGCATGTTTGAAAACACCGATGAAAGCAGAAACAAACAATATAAAATGTTAGAAAAAATGAAGGAAGTAAATAAAGACTTAATTTGGAAAATACGGCTAATACATCTGGGATGGATCATACACTCCTCCACCCCCCACCCAGATGTTCAAAAATGGAGAGACCTTGAGGCAGTGGGATAAAGAGGGGGAGCAGGAGTGCTCTGTGCCACTGTGGTGAGAGCGAGAAGAATGCGGATGCGAGCCCTGTCCCCCCACCACTGCACTGCTGGTGGTCACGGGTGGCAAGGATCTGATTCTGCTGGAACTGGCCATGGAAAGGCTCCATCTGATGGGTTCATTTTAGTTCTGGCCATATTGTTAACAGAGGAAGACTGGAAAATTTGAGGAAAATTCAAGCTAATAGTCCTAAGAATGAGTGAACTGTGGGGAGTGCCTGCTGGAAGAAAAATAACAGCTGTGACAAGCATTGTTTGCCTTGGCAGAGCTCTAGCACACAGAGACACGCAGCCCTGTGAGCAAGGGGCACAGGCCCACTGTCCTTCCCCTGTTTGGGGGGCTGGGAAGGTGGGCTGCAGTGCCAGCATGATGCCAGTGGAGCTGCCTGAGAGAGGGAGAGGGAAAATGAGAGCAGAGGACTGCCTCTGTCCAGTTCGCAGCAAGGGAGAACGAACTGCTTTGAGGAGGTCAGGATGAAGCTGAGGCAAGGAAAGATGTGGTTCGGGCACTAGCAGCCTTCCCGGGAGTGAGGCATCCTGTGTGAGGTGCCCAGAGCCTGGGAAAGACCACAGTGCCTTTCTCTACCAGGAGGGGATGCTACTCATCCACTGGGAACTTCAGAGCTGGCCCCGGAGAGCATCAAGGAACTGGCAGGAGAGGAAATCACATCTCAGGACTTTTCCATGTTTAGTGCCAGAAGCTCCATTCCACTACTGGCAAACTCCCATCTTCTGGAAAACAGCATGAAAACTTTTCTGGCATCAGTTCAGCAGTCTTTATTATGATAAGCATACAGAGACTTGTGTGCATCAAAACAAAGATCCATTTCTTCAGGGCTGGGCCACGGAAAGAAAACACATGGCCTGGGTGGCAGAGACTGTTGTCCTCAGTGTGTCCTTCCCAGTCCCTCCAAAACAGGCTGTTGAGCCTGGGACAAAGCTGGCAGCCCTGCAGAGCCTGCACACCCTGCCTGGCACAGCATGGGAAGAATTGGGGTGGAGAATGAAGGGGCACACATCCGGCCCAGAGCTGCTCTTGGAGAAACTGGGAAGCCCGGGCCAGGGCCAACATTTCAAGTCAGCCTCCCACTGCAGAGGTGAAGGCCCCACTTCTGAGAGCTTTCTTCCAAGTGGAGACCCCACTGTGCTTTGCTCTAGGGCTGGAGAAGTCAGCTGTAGTCTGTGCACAGAGGAGAGGCAGCTTTATCAGGGAGGACGGTGAAAGGTACTTAGAGCCTGTGGTGGGGAACAGTTTTCCTGTCAGAGGTGAGGGTGCTGCAGGTACCCAGGCTCTCTCTTCTGACAAGTTCCAATAGCTTTGGCCCACACTTGACACTCGGCTGAATATGGCAGAGCTCATAGAGGTCATCAGTCCCAGAGAGACCAGGCTGCTCTTGCACCCTGCAAAGCTATCAAATCTCTCTGCAAGGAACCTCCCCAAAAACGGACCAATCAACATTTCAACCCAAACCGGAGACACTCATCCCACCTTGCTGCAGCACATCTCAGAGCTTCCCAGGAGCCCAGGAGAGCTCTCTCTTCTAGGAGAGACCAAGGTCTGGAGTCTTGGCAGTGCAGCAGGGCTGAATAGTGAGTAAATATTTGCTAGATAAGAACATGTGATGTTAAAAGATGCTTTACCCAGGAAAAGCAAAATGCTACGGCAGGCAGTGTCTAGAAATTAAAGCCAGAAGCTATCAAATTAGAAATAAGGCACAGATAATTATCGGTGAGGCAGATCAACTGTATTAACAAGAGAAATGATACATTATTACTGGCATATTTGGAAACTCCCTTCACTATCATTAATGGTCTTCATGTACATGTTGGGTGGCTCTGGAACACACATTTAAGTTGAATACAGCTGGATCAGATGCAGCACAGAATCAAAGAAATGAATGTTCATAACTTGAACTCTTTGACCAAGGACTTTGAGTAGCCTCCGTGAATAAAGTCCTACAATAACAGGAGAAATGGGGAAGAAACAATCATAGGTCATTCTGTGAGTGTTCACATACAGGCAATGACAGGATGCCTTCAGTCAACCAGCTCCTGGAGCCTCAGCCTGCTCAAGTGGCATGTCTGTTGTCACCTTAGAAGTTCTGATCTTGGAGAGACTGATTTATGAATGGGGTCTATTAGTCATAAGGTTTAAAAATATTGTAACATATTTTGTGTTTATCTTTGTTTGGGCCCTTTAGGTTGTGCTCAAGTCACATTTAAAGCTTTAAAAAACCCCAAAACTCAAACCAAAAAGTAAGATAATTAAGACAGGAGGAGCAAGTGAAGATGCCAGCTGCTCACCTGGCTCCTGAAAGAGGAGCTAACAATATTCATACTCTGGGACTTGCAACGAAGACACAAAACATAGTAAAACTTCTTTTTCCAGGTATTTGACATTTTCCTTTGACATAAATCCTTAGCAGGAACAAGAGCAGATTGGCACAAGCTTTCTTTCCACACCAACTTCCACATGGAGTTTTTGCATCAATTTCTGATGTGTCCTAATGGATCTGCCAGTTCTCATCATGGACACAACTGAGCAGCTGCCAGATCCCCAAGGAGGTCTCAGGAGAGGCATTGCCATTCTGCAGGTTTCCATGCTGTTCATGGGAAGGGTGGATGCACCAGCTCACCCGGGGAGCTTCTCCAGGGCATCTACTCTGCTAGAAAGACTCTGTCTGCAAGGGAGGTGGCACCAGACGGGGTGGATTGCACATGAGGCTGTCTGGGCAGCAGAAGCAGCTCCGATCACACGTTTCTCCTGCATGCCTTCCAGCCATGGCCAAAAACTACTGTTCATCTCTCACCTAACTATCTTTGCTTTAAACAGCAGAAGGAAGACTGCATCCGTAGCTGAATTCCGGCATCACAGAGTATTTGCAGATAAAACAAAAACTGGCCAATGGACTCACAGCTGGTGAAGGGTCATTTGCAGATTGAACTGGATAACCTGCTTGGAGGAATATCTTTTGAATAGCACATGTTTCAGTGGAGCCCCACGGAAGGCAAAATGGCTCCTACCGAGAGACAGTGATGTAGGATGTGAGGCAGAGGCTGTTCTGAAATGCAATGACTGGGAAAAAAGACCAAGTTGCCATAGTCCAGCTGGACTCAACAGCCTAAAAACTTTCTGTTAAGTGAGCAGACCTGGACCAGAGATATATGGATGGGGAACATAGAGTATAGATCAAAACCAGATACATACACTTTTAGTGACTCTACTACCACTCACTGCTGAAAACGTTGGTGTCCAAGTTTCAGAAAGATGTAAAACATTTAAAAGAAGTGGAGTTGAGAGCTACAAGCGAGGTCAGCACAGAGCACTTTACAGATTGAAAACCAATCTATTTAATATGATATAATGACAACTTGCAAGCACCAACAAGGAAAAAGAGATTTTAATAGCAGAGTTACTCAGTCTTTTGGAAATGGACAGAACAAGGTCGAACAGAAGCTGAAGCCAGCTAATTCAGAGCAAAAATAAGACACAGATTTTTAGAACAATGATCTGCCCAAAGATCTTAGGACAGGGTAGATTTTTCCCTTATTCTTAGTTCCTTCAATGTATTAGGGCTTCTACTTCCAGGCATGAAGTAGAAATAACTGGGTGACATTTTCCAGCCTGGACTGTGCAGAGGGACAGGCTGGGAGGTGTCTGTGTCTGTGCTTGCCTAAAGGGGAAGGCATTATTGGGGTTGCACATCCTGACCCCCTCCACACTGCCTACACCTTTGCTCGGGGAAACAGGTGTGTGTTTGCCATGCCTTCCTCTCTACAATATCTGCTTCCTTTTGGCCTCCACATTTACAGGTCATTAGGAGAAAAGATTTCCGAGATTTTGAGGGAGGTAGACAGGCACCAGTGGTTTCTGAGTATTTTTACAAAAATGGATTTCTGACTTACCTCTCCTTTTTTTGGACCAAGAAATGGAAAAGTGGAAGAAAGCTATTCGTAAGCTCAATCAGTGGCATTGTCCTCATTGTGTGCTAGAAGACGGGCTGCAGTACGTGCACTCACAAGCCCTGGGTCTTATGGCCATAGGATAAGCCTATGCCATGATGGAAGGAAAGGCAAATCTTCACTAATTTTGCTGGTGGAAAGAGTGGTTCAATCTGTGCATACTCATGCTGGTTAACTGCTGCCAGCTGCCTATAGGAACATTAGCTAATAAACACTTTCCCTAGGTTGGAGGCTGCTGTGTCATCAGCACAGTGACCCTGGATTGCTTTAGTGGGCCTGTACCTGAGGGCACACTGATCACACCAGAGTCCCTGCAGGCATAAACAATCACTTCTGGTCAAGCAACCTGGGCCAATACAAGCTGTTCCTACAAAAACCAGCAATGCCTGGCTGGGAACTTGTGGCTTGATGTACCTTAAAGATGCAGGAATGGCTCAGTGCAACAGTGAGCCAGCTTTGGTCCAGCAACATCAGGAAGACATGGGAAAAAGGCATTTTGCCACCTGCAAAAGGAGCTGACAGCCAACAGAACCCAGCTAAGGGCTGATGACCACAAGCATGTTCATCCTCATCC
The DNA here is from genome assembly GCF_000738735.6 of Corvus cornix cornix. Taxonomy (NCBI): domain Eukaryota; kingdom Metazoa; phylum Chordata; class Aves; order Passeriformes; family Corvidae; genus Corvus; species Corvus cornix. The sequence continues at coordinate 14,429,734 of NC_046336.1, forward strand.
CTTCTTTTCCCAGAGTGGCATTTGGGAGCCTGACCCACCTTCAGGGGCCAACCAGGTGCAAGTGCTGTGAGAGCTCAGGACGCAGGGAAGTGAGCAGAGGTGTGCTGGTGCAGAAAGGGCTCTTGGGAACAGCTTCAGCGGAGAAGGAGCAGGATCACCCTGTATGTGATAGCTCCCAAGAGCTCAGTGGGATGTGTGACCCTGAGATAACCCTTGCAGGAGCACTGGCTCCCAAAGATTGCTGCCACTTTTCTCTTCATAATGCTGTGCACAAGGCAGAAACCAACAAGCAGCAAAGTTTCATTGAATGAAGGTACGACCCATTCAAGAAGGGGACACCAGCTTGTCTGTCCTTGGCAGAAAAGGTGGCGAGCCTGATGTCCCAACATCTGTCAGTGCAAGTGTGATTCAGAAGAAATAAATGCCCTTGTTGTACAGTCAGTAGCTTCAGTGAGAGGGACTCTGCAGTACAGCCTGCTCTGCTGGGGTCTCCCACCCCTGAGTAGCCAGGAAGACATGGCTCCTCTCCGCTTCAGGTTCTTCCTAAACAATCCCCTTCTGCAGGCACTTGGGCTTGTGGAAGAGAAGCCAGGCGAACAGGAGCACGGACACCAGCACAAGGGAGCACAGCACCATCAGCCCCACGTAGCTGCCATGGGAGAGAGGGGGCTCGGCTGGCTCCTCTGCAGGAATCATGTTGGTCAGGTTCAGCATGTAGCCCAGGGTCCAACCTGCATCACTGCTGCCGATCTGAAACAGGAGAAGAGCAGAATCAGTGCTAGGAGGCTGCCTGTGGCATTGCTGGGGCAGTGGCATCCCTGGGGATAAAGGGCCAGGCTGTGCAGCAGAGGCTGCAGAGAACTGCTGGGGTAGAGCCCTCCCCACCACGAAACACACCTTTCCAAGGAAGTGGATCATTTGCCAGTTCTTTTCAGTGAACTCATAGCCATTTTCCAGGAGAGAGAGGATGTAGGCTCCAGAGAAGCAATATTCACTCAGGTACTTTTCTTTGATGTGGTGATATGCTGTCTTCACCTAGGGAAGGGGGCAATCACCAGACTGTTAAACACATCTTTCCACTGCTCCAGCTTGTGCCTGAACATCCACTGCGGGTGCTGGGGGGATCTTCCCCATCTTGCTCTGGCAATTAACCTTAGCCATTTATCCTACAGAAAAGTATCAGTAGCCCCAGTCTACTGCAACAAGCACTGCTCACCTCTTGCCAAGGCCGGGCACAGAAGCTCTCAATGGTGCTGGTCACTTTGTTCAGGGCAAGGGGGTTTGGTTCACTGGTCAGGTTCAAAAAGTTCATCACAAAATAGAAAGCAGAAAAAGCCTGAAGGAGAAAGATTCTTTTAATCTGACTAGACCACAAATCCCACAAAAGAAAATGAGTTTATTTATAAATAGAAAAATATAAGAAGAAACATCATATGCACAAGAGCAGGAATATTTTCAAGAGTGATGTCATTTTGAGACATACACCACAGGGCTGCTGAGAGATGGAGGCAGGAATTATGATATCCCAAACAACTTCTGTGAGCTCTCTCCTTTAAGTGTGCCAGTGGCACGCACTGATTGCCATCACAACCATGATCCTATTTTGGCAACTGAGTGAGATGAGTGTGCAACCAACATCACCACAAAGAGCAGAGGTGATGGTCTGAAAGGGTTGTACAGAGCCCCATCATATAATCCAAAGTCCAGAAACCCCATCTCTGACCGTGGCCAGTAGCTTATAGGTAGGAGGCAGCTTATGAACAGGACAAGGGTGTATTAGCAGTTCTCTGAAAAGCCTCACAATCACTGAGGTCTTGCAGCTCTAGGACGGATGGTCAGCATGGTGTCACACATAATGTGTGTTCAGAGCGTGCACTGTCTCCTCATCATGTCTGGGAAGCAGACAGGTGAGCTGGCTGGTTTCAGCAGCACTCAGACACTGCTGGGTGAATTTCAGACCTGGTACCACCACTGACCTCAGGAGGCAAGGTTTTTAGGAGCGGTATTCCTGCCTGCAGCACACTCTCCTGCCTCTGGTGTTGGACATCAAGAAGGACAGCTTAAAAAGTAAGTAGATCACCCCAAGGAGATGGGTTAGAATGGGAACAGTGCAGTACTGGTAGGCCAGTATTTACTGGGGTAGCTCCTAACATGTCTGTCCTCACAGCAAGCACAGCACTGCTTTTGTAGTTACATGTCCAAAAAGCCATCTTATAAATCATTTCCTGCCTCAGTCATGAAAAATGCACTCTAGCATTAGTCTGAATTTCTGCTCTGTTGACATTCTGGATTACAGAGTTGAAGAATGAGTGAAGACTCACCCCAAAATCCCCTTGTAATGGAGGTAGGTATATCCCATTGAAGGAGCAACTGGAGTAAGGACAATGGGTTTTGTTGAAGAGTGTCTGGATGTTTTCTCGGCACTTTTGATAGTCCCCCTCTCCCTCTATGTACAGCTGTCTGAAAGGTAATTCCTTTTTCTTGTCTGATGTGCAAGGGTTTTTGAAGAAGTCACTTATATTTATAGTCCTCTGATAACCCTGGTGAAAGCACGGGTCGAGGAGACTGCTGCTCTCCACGGTCTGAAAGTAAAAATCAATTCAAGCTGTTACACTTTGCTCTAGAGTAACCTGGGGAAAGAAAAACCCTGGGAAAGAACCACAAGGAAGGGTGGCACTTGTCACAGTACATCACATCATGGTGCACACATCAGGTCAAAGGGATGAGGATAGCTTAAGGCACTGGCTGTGCAGGGGAAGATGTGGGTACTGCCATAGCCTCCCTGTAGGACCCTGGGCAAATTACTTTAAGTCACAGTTTGTGAAGCTGTGCTGTTGATTTGGGTTTCTCAGGGATGGTAAAATGTCACCTCCCCTGAGTACTCCAGTTAAATGCCATTCTCTTGCTATCCCATGCCCAAGAATCAAGGCATCTCAAATTGATACTACTTTTGAAAGTATTGACTGTCACCTCTTTGGGCACCTCATGCCCAGTCTGTGTGGAGAACAACGACATTTCCCTAATCCAAACTAAGAGGTGAACTGGGTCACAGCAACTTTTACAGCACTGGGAGGGTCCAGGATGTCCATGTTTAATTACAGGGGTAGATGTACTTGCCTGTAGGTCCCTGGCCAGTTTCTGTTGCAGAGCCTGGTCCTTCCCGTAGCAGAGAAAGCTGTGAGTGTACACTTGGTAATCCTTGCCATAGAGACGGAAGTAGAGCTGGTTCTCTGGGGACTCCAAAGAGAGGTCCTTTGATACAAAGGTAATCTGTGTGGAGGCTCCTCCAAGGTCTAGTGCTCCTGATGTCTCACTTAAGGATGTCAGGGAGTGTAGAAGCTTTTTCCAGCCAGACTTGGGGGGAAAAAAATCAAAGTAAACCAGATATATTGGGCATGGAGAGGATTTATTTTGGAGAAATGAAAAAGAGAAAGAACTATGAGGAGAGAAGCAGAAGCACAGAACACAAGAAACATGGGAAGTCCTGGAGGGGGCATGAGATGAGAGCTGGAACAAGATACAAGAAAAACACAAGCTTGTAAATACAGGAGATGGATCATGTCCAAGTTTTTGCAGGAGGGCAAAGAATATGGAATCTAATACCACTGTTATGAGAAAAAACAGTCCACTTACTGTTTCAGCTCTCAGAAGATTTATAAGCTCAATAGGAAAGAATCATAGTCCAACTTTTCAGAAACTGAAATATTTTAGATCAGGAAGGGAGAAGGATGCTGTACCCAAGAAAAATGATTGAATATGCTGGCATTTTATTTCAGTGCTTGAAGCCTGACTGTAGTGGTGCATCCTGATACCACTAAGTATCAGGAGGTACTCCCAGCAACTGCTGAGGCAACATGTGCAGCTTCCTGATCCCTGGTAAATGGCTTACAAGGCAAGATAGTGCCTGTGACACCTTCTTGCAAGGCATGACTTACAAAGTGCTGCAAGACAATGATTCAGATGTACTTGCTATAGATATACTACCTGCTTGAAATTGCCCAGAAGGTAGTTAATGGTGATCCATCCATAGGCTCCTTCTTCCTGACCAGTGATAATTCTGGCACCCTGGAAGTTGAAGGGAGCTAAGCGTAGTGTGTTTTCTACTGAGGACAAGACTTTGTCAGCTGCACTTTTGTTCTGCAACCTGGATGAATGGAAGAAAGGATGGAGTGACTCTGGCTGACAGCTGTCAGTCGTCTATGTGCTTTATTCTGAGCAGGCAGGCTGCAACTCCCCACCAAGTGACAATTATAAGAGAATGGTTGTTCATTTGAGCCATCCAGCTCTAAGTGGCCATGCTTCTCTCTGTCACACCTTGACAGCACAACTGCCACCAGCTTTGACACTTACAGACCCTGCAGCTGAGAGTGGTAGGTACTCGGAGCACAGACCAGAGCTCTTGTTCAGTAGCATGTGTCCTGATAGGAGTTGCACTGTGGAGACTCCTCTCACTCTTTACTGTCACCATTAGAGAAGAAATCCAGAAGGTATCCCCAGGAAGATTTCCCAGGCAATATATACCTAAGATCAGTTGCCTGTCCTAGCCAGGAGAGGTCTGGGTCACCCTCATGAAAATCACAAATTGTAATTAAAGGAGGATGTGATTATAGAGTTACCTTAGCCTCTGATGGCCCTCTGTGGGGAGTTGCAACATGGGCTCAAAAATCCTGGATTAGGCTTAATAGCAGACCATAGGGATGTTTGAGCATGCCTTTATTGTGGGGATGTTTAGGCATCAGCTTGGGCACTGCTGATCTCCTGGTGTCTCCATGCTGCATGTGGATGCAGGAGATGATGGAGGGTTGGAGTGAGCTTCGGTAAGCAAGGGAAAAGTCCAGGGGACTCGGGGCTCAGAGAGGTCAGCAGCACAGGAGGGTGTCTGGGCACAGTGTGGGCTGGCAGTGTGTCCTGAGAGGCCCCCACTGTGCATCCATGGTGATCCCAGGTGCAGTGCTGCAGAAGGGGACAAGCCCTGCAGTACCTGAGAAGCCGCATGCCAGCAGTTGCTCCGAGGTAGACGGGTGTCTCTTTGTGCTGTGCTGAGGGAATCACCTCTTTTGCTTGTTGTAGGCACTGTGCCAGAGAGGGACCTGCCTCCTCTGTGGCATGGGAGTAACCTGAGATCCCAGGGCCTGCAAGAAGTACAGATGCTTCATTGTTCAGACTCCAAGCATAACCCCAGAATGCTGTCATGAGCAGGTGTGCTAAACTGTATCACAGGCAGCAGAATCAGATTCAACCACCCCATTCCTTAGGAGCTTTAGAAATCCTACAGCACCAACTAAGCCCAATGCAATTGGTGGGTGGTGACAGGGCCCAGCATCTGTCACCCTGTCTCTGCAAAGCAGGCTATGAACTAACAATGAGGGTTGAGACAAGCCATTTCTTTAGCATGCCCTGAACATCTGCAGTCTGTTCTCTGAGTTTGCCTGGGTGTACCCTGGATCTGCGCCTAAAAATCCCTGACCCTTCTATGCTGGTTCCTCCAGGGGCAGATGCTGTCATTTGTTTGTGTACTTTATACTCACGCTACAACACTGGGTGTTTTGCAGCTATTGCTTCTTATGCTAACCCAAGGAAAAAATCATTGTCCCTCTCTACCATGTGTCCCCTGGTTCCCTGGACTGCCCCAGGACCAGGGCCTGTCTGGCAGCAGTGAAGCCCCATTTGCTCCAGCTTGCTGTGTGCTCAGCATGCTACTCCTGACGTGGGATGCTGCAGTGCAGAGCAGCTATCACAGCAGCTTGGTAACAGTAGGGCTCTCCCCTGCACTGCAGAGGCCTGAAAAGATCCCATGCAGGTCTGACAACACCTCTGATCCCCTCAGAATGCAGCGATCCATGATGGTCTGTGCTGTTTCTTGTTGTGTACACCCCTAGGCTTCATTTATGCCTTCCTAAACAATACAGTACCTACACAGCAATTAAACAGAATAAAAAAATAAGCCATGACACGCACAAGTTGAGCAACCTTGAGCCACAAGCCCTGTGCATAGCTTGCACAGAAGCCTTAAAAAAGAGCAAACCATGCTCTCCCCTCTCATTGCCTTCATCAGGACTTCAACAAGTGTGCATGCAGACACTTTATTTATTTAAGTACATTCTTCGGTGTAGTTCTTTCCGAAAAGCAATTAATCCCAAGCATCCTAAAAACAAAGGAAAAAATGGATCTATTTTTCTTGCCAGGAAGGTTGGGCACATACAGCTCCCCGTGGCAAGCAGTGGGGTATACATCATTGCACAGATGTAACACTGTTTCTACTATTGGCCTCTTCCTCTAGATTTCTCCTCCCTCACCCCTTTATTACATTATCTCTTCTTCATCCCACGCCCCTTCCCCAGGTCCTTTTTCTCCTCTTACCTTCAACTTTACACACCTCCACCTGCTTCACCACCCCAGTGTCGTTCTCCTTCTCTGCTGGCCACTCGTACACGTAGAGGTTAGTGTGGGACGATCCCGCATCCAGCACGATCCCATACTGTGGGCAAAACAGAGTCACTACCCCACCTGAGGTACCGAACCAGACCCAGTGTGTGCTGGCCTCCGTACACGGGGGACCAGGCACACGCAGCCCATCTGCCTGGCAGCTGTGGGGATGTATGTCATTGCTCTCCTCAGTAGAGCTCCAGTGCAAAACTCCCATCAAAGGAAGCAGGAGCAGAGAAACCACAAAGTTGGGACTGGTTACTTAAGAGATCATTCCCTGTGAAGCTGTAACTGGTTTTACCATGAAGATGTAAAACAAGATGTTGAGCTGCATGGAGCCAGAAAAAGAGGTTAGCCAGAGCCAGCAAGGGCAGCAGCGTGTCCGTGAGCACTATGGACACTTAACCCCCCAGCTTGTTTTCCTCTAAGGGTACCAGCTTGTAATACCTTAATATTCCTCGGAAGTGGCTTGTTTTGGGTCACTGCTACAGCAATTAAAGCAATTACAGCCAAAGTAGAGAGGAATCCCAGGATGAGTAGAATCGTTCTTGTCGAGGACATCTTTGGTTTGGTACCTGTGACTAGAGCAGAAAAAGGGTGTTAGTGCCCCAGTAGCCCATCTTACCCAAAAGCCATGTGTTTCGGCATGTTCCTGCAGTCCCTTTGCATGGTGAAGTATCTGCCTTTGCCCATCAGGTTATGAGTGGCCTGTGTTTGCAGAATTGGCACAACATGCTTATAAATCACACACTTTGCAGAACTTGTACCACTCTAATTCCTTAAATGTTACAGGCATTTTTGGGATAACATATCTAACAAATTAAGATTTTTGTGTCTTAATACACATGGTTACATAGAATTCTGCAAAAAAGGCCACTTATGGCTGATGAAAATCATTCACAACCAGTATGTCTTTGAGCTTTCAGAACCAATATACATATACCTGCACTTGTTAGTGGCTAGCATGATGCTGTCTTTCACATTTTCCTGCTTTGGATAATCCTTCACGTATCCCACAGTCAAAATCTCATTTCACGACTTAGACTTGGCCGGTTTTGCAACTGTTTAATAAAATACCATCTAACTACATGGAGCCGTAGAAAGGGTAACAGTGTATTTTCCAGATTTATAACTTTGATGTAAATTCAACACTTACAATGAGCAAATAGCTCTAGGGCACATACTTGCTCCCACTATGACATGAAATCCATTTCCACCAACAGTGATGCTTCATACTCAAAAGCACTGATCATCTGACTCGCATGGGAACTAGTTTCTCTTCTCCTTATACACAAATACTCCAGGAGATGTTTAGAAGTACATTACAGGCCATTCAGGATGGCAATACCTCGGTGCAGGCAACCACATCAACTATTGTCATGCTCTGAGAAGGTGTCTGAACCTGCTCTGCATCTGCATGCCAGAACTTGGATTCCACTGGTGTCCAGACCTTCAGACCCAGATCAGTGCTCCAAATCCATCCTGGCAATTCATGTCGTGCATGCAAATATGAAAAGCATTCAAGTTCTGATCAGGGTCAGCTTCTAACTGCTCTGGTTTTATGTGAGGGGTGGTCCCAGGTTCCAGAAATTTATAGTGTTACCTATAGTGTTACACTTACAAGTGACCCTAAATCCTCAAATTATTTTCGGAAGTTAGCCCAAGTGAAAAGAAGCAACGCACCTCTGACAAGCTGGAACTATAGACAAATAACAGCTACTTGCCTTCTTAGAGAAAATGAAACCTAAAAGTGCCAGGAGAGCTGACTTTGAAGATGCCACAGACAGGTGCATTGGGAATGTGACCTGGAGCTCTGTGCTCACTCTCACACGTAAATCTGCTGAGGTTAACTGTGAAATTTGGAAGCTTGTAACGCTCACATTGTGTGAGTGCCTGTTGGAGGCTCAGTATGCTTGCCAATATCGCCAAGAATGCAGCTTAAAAAAATAGTCTAGTGTGCATAGCAGACAGTAGGAAGTAAGAATGTATTTTATTAAACTCTATTCAAAAATGTCCGGAACTCAGGGCTTGAAGTGATTAGAAACAGCAGAGCATGATGGCTGGGAGACCTTTCTTCTTACTGGAGAGAGTAGTTGGCTCAAGGTATGATAGCACTGAGCATGTCTGCTGAAAAAAATTATTTTAACCCTAGAAAAAAGAATAAAACCAGATGCTATATTGTAAAATCAGCTGCACAGTATAGATATGAAGTTAGCATGCATGAAAACTGAAACTGCTGCTGACAGTTGCACAGCACAGCCACATAATTATTGCCACCCTTACTCTGAGATCTTGCCTAGAGGAAAGCATGAACAGATTTATGTGTTTGCTGACATAGGAATGAAGGATGTGTGACTTTGCACAAGTTCTAAGATTTTCAAATTTCCTGTTGTGATGGGTATTGTCAGCCTGCTGCACCTTTCAGCAGCCACGCTCTGAAAGTACCAGCATTGTTAGCAAAGCAGGAACATTTTTCTCACTGTAAGGGGCCATCCCAGTTATCAGCTAGAAATCCCTTGTCTGAAGGCAGAGGCATAGTGATAATTGTCTGCATCCCACCTGTAGCCTGAGATTAGTAATTTTTTTTGTCAAGGCACATTATTTTCTTAACTCTGAATATGACTTTTGCCTAAATTTTGGTTCAGTATCATGAGCACTTTTCAGGACTCTGGGGTTTGTAGAGAGATGACTTTGTTGCTGTATCCCATACCAGACCATCCAGCTCTGTGAACTCTAATGCTACCAAAGAGAATTTTATTGAAATGTTTTGTACAAGAAAAGGTACAAGATGATAAACATAATCCAGAAAGTAGTGTAACAAAGTAATAACCTTCCAAAGAGCACTCATAGTGTACAGACTTGAATACTTGACAGACTTGTTTAAAAAAGACAAACTTATTTTAAAAAATCCAAACAAAAACCAAGCCAAAAAACAACACTGCAAATCCATCTAAAGAATTCAATGTAGTTAAAATTCACTTGCCATTTCTTCAGAAAGGTGAGGTATTTCAATAAATTCCTTTTTCTGTACACTTGGTTACCTCATCAGCTCTGGGTGTAATTGCAGGCTCTGCAGGGGCTAAAGAATTAAGTTATTCCAGCTTCCTCCAGCTCCTCTGAATTTCACATTCGCACTACTGAATGCCATGCAAACACTCCTCTGTGTCCACCAAGTGGAGCAGTACTTGACTGACTTCCAGGCCCCAGGATCTTCCTTCCACTAGCAGTTTTCCTCAGCTAAAGATTAAGCAGACACGATCTTCTGTCCCTGTGCCCAGTCAGAATCCAAGTAGAGACAGATCTCTACTCTTTCTCTCATACTGCCCACTGTGTGCAGTGACTAAAGCATCCTGTAGGGCCATAAGTAGGCATAGAAATGATACTGCTTTACTCCTCTCAGAGCTCAGAGCTGCTTGGTGCTGGAGCCCTGCCCGGCTGCATGGGCATTGAGCACTCTGCAGATGCTGGAGCACAGCCCAGCTGCTCAGGCATCTCTTGTCTGTTTCCAGTTTTGGTCTCTTTCCTTTTTTATATAGGGGCTACCACTGGTTCCTTCCAGTGATGTCCCCAAAACATAAACAGCTCTAACATCCTTTCCGTCTCCAAGACAGAGAACTGGGAGGATGTTGTCAGTCACTCCAGGTGGCAGCAGTTTTGCTGCGGAAACCCTGTTGCTCTTAGTGAATCACCAGGAAGGACCACACCAGCGTGGGAGGCAGCTCTGTGTGAAGGCAAGGAAGCAGATTTGACTCTTGTGTCTTCCAGAGCTCAAGACAAATAGGAAATGGCCCCTCCAGCCAACACTAGACTAAGTCACTGGCACCTCTGCGTGCCAGGAGATGTCACTCACAGCCAAAGCTGCCCCCCTCAACACCCTTCTCACCAAACAAGATTTAGCAACAAAAGTTAAATGGAATCAGGCAACCAGCTGCTTTTAGACATGCAATAAGGAGAGACTATGGCTTGTTTAAGGAGTGACATTAGGAATGTCAAGCAGAAAAGATGTTGTACATAGACCAAAGCCATGCTTGGTTCAGACAATCTCACTGTGACCCATCATCTCTAATAAATACAAATATTTTTGTAAGATCTGACTTCGCATAACAGATAAAGCTGATGCCTGATCTTTCCTTTGGATGTTCGTGCTCAGTTACAGAAAGGATCACAAGAGACTGGACTGCAAGGCCAGCCCTCTTCCACTGCACAAGTGCCACACTGACAGAGACACTTCCCACCATCAGCTTTATCCCCTCATCACTCCTCTGTATGGTCAGGAACGGTCCCATTTTCAGCCTTAATTTATTTATTGCCAGGCTATTCCCTCTGTCTGTCTTCCACTTCTATCTCACAACTTCTGCAACGCTCAATCCTGCAGGAATTTATTCTCTTAGTCAATTTGTAAGAAATTATCCTTTCTGGATTTTTGTCTTTTCCAGCCTTTTCCATCTGCCTGAAGAGTCCAACATCACTTCTCTGCATATAGAACTACTTGCTTACATTTTTCTTGAGGATTCTGACCAGAGCTGCAAGGAGGCTGGCCTTGCACAGTACTGAACCTATCCCACAGGAGATGATCCAGTCCCAGCCTAAATGAAGTGAGGTGGGGTCTTGCACTACCTCAGAACCATGATCATCTACCACCCCAGGCAGTGACAGTTAACCCAGCACCTCTCATACAATCTCAGCAAACCCACCCAGGAGAGAGGGGCTCTGGCAATGCAGTCTGTGCACATTTTCTAACTGCAGGAGTTTGTGTCTGTGGAGTTCTGCTGGCAGTGATGGTAGGGAAAGGGCATGGGAGCAGTCAGTGCTGCTGTTCAGCATGGAAAGAGGACACACACATCATCCTCCTGGTGAGTGAAAATGAGATTTCAGTAGTCATGAAGGTTTTTTCAGGCTGAATTGCCTGAAAAACTCACTGATTACTCTGTGAGGTTGCTGAACTTGGATCAGATTTGATGCACATTACCCAAAAGGCACTCCTGTCTTCAGACTCACCACAGCCAATCATCGGAGTGCATAAACACTCAGAAGATCCACACTGCTTCATTTATCAACCCTTTTATGAAATTTTCCCTGTCCCCAACTGACTTCTTACTCATTCTCATCTGTCTTTTTCACTTAAACATGCTCGTATCCAAGTTACCTAGGAGGACTTTGCTGCAAAGTAATGTAAACCACCTGTTTCAGGCCAGCATGTTGGAAAAGTCTTTTCTCAGGCTGTCAAGAGGCTCAGGTTTGTCTTAGAATTTACATACAAGCACATATACAGTAAGTCAATGGCTTTGGTTTAAGGGGCTTTATTTCAAAATATCAGGGCAAGACACACAGCATGTTGAAATTAGGATTCAAGTTCCAGATCAGGATTTTACATCACTTTTTACAACTGCTATGTGGAACAGTGTGGGAGACTCTGCTCCAAGTCTTAATTATTCATATGGCAAAGATTTTGGCCTAAATACTGGTGTGATCTCTGACCTTCCTTGTAATGCTATGTAGAATAATAAATACACTTTTACTGGGTTATATTTTTCCAGACGAAATACTTGTAAGTGCTGAAGTACAAACATTGAAGTGTCAGTGAAACTGATAATCCAAACAATATAATGGGTCTTTTGGATGCCGTCTTTCAGAGACATATGATACTGAAATCTTGCAGCCCTACATGTCTCAAAACCCACAGACTCCCATGAATTTAGGCTATACAGCTTGGCAGCTTGAACTGTTCCATGTGCACACATACCTGTGCACAAGTGAGCTGGAAGACAAAGGGTGTCTGAGATCACACCAAGCTGCGAGCGAAGCACACTGACACATAGGACTGAAGTTGAAAACCAGTTTGACAAATAGGTGAGAGCCTGGTGAAAACATCTAACTCTCTTAAGGACAAAAGCAAATATGACATTTAGGTAAGAGCCGTAACGCAAAGAAAGTGTGGTGAGCAATCTGTTAAGCAGCTTTTCCAGAGAAATCGTTACGGCAGCTACAGCAGTTTATAGTAAGCTTTCCCTCCATCTAAAGCTGGTAAATCTCCCTGTGAGGTTCTATGTCCAATTTTGGACACTGGCTTTCAGGAAAGATGTAGACTGCTTGGAAAAACTCCAGAAGTGAACAAGAAAGATCGCAAGCCTAAAAACTTGACCTATAAGGGAAGATTGAAGGAATTGAATTGTTAAGTTTGCAGAAGAGAAGAGCAAAGGAGGCTCATTATCTGTCTTCAGACAAATGGCATTTCTATCTGCCAGCGCTGTTGTAGCTGATCCTGCCTCAGGATGAGGGTGGCTCCTGGACTTTCTCCCAGTTCCGTTTCCTTGGTTCAGAAGGCAGGGAGTCAGCAAAAAGGGGACAATGCATTCATAAGCTAGACTGCCAGCAAAGGCCAATGCAGTGCATATGCTCTCCCTGTGGGATACAGATGCAGTTGTACAAAGGTGCTCCCTCCTTTGCCCAGCAAAGCTCCAGGTTTTGTTCAGGCATAATTCAGCCATGGCAACCACCCTGCTATATGCTATCCATGTGTACAGCACTGCTTGGCGTGGGAGTACCTCATCCTTTTACTGCTTTTAATGTTGTGGCTGGGATACAACCCTGGGAAATTGCACAACACACATTGAATGAGTCCTCTTTTCCTGGAAAAAAGAAAAGCGCGTGGAAATCCTGGAGAGCTGGTGGGTGCTAGAGGCAGCAAAAGCTGAGCAATGGCAGCAAGAGACAGATACAAAGGAGCAGGCAGCACACAGGCTCTTCTCTCCCTTCCACAGCTGCCCGCAGCACAGAGGGGCTTTGTGCTCGGGGAGCCCCATGGCCCTGCAGAGCAGATTTACTGCTGGAGAGGTGCTGTCCAGGGGCTCTGGGCACAGCCCCAGTGACCCAGACTGCCACACCAACAAGTGCCCCATTCACCCGTGCACAAAGCAGGTTCCCCTGTCAGAGACCTTCCCACGATGCAGTGCTGGGGATGGTGCTCAGCCTCCCTGGCTCTCTGCAGGGCACTCACACCCCCTCTCACCTTGGCCTCACAGCCCATCTCCCTGGTATTATACACAAGTCTTCCCAATGCCTGCTCATTAAATAATCTCTCTGCAGGAAGATATTTTTCTGGCTTACATTGCAGCAGTCAGACCCAGACACTCAATATTCTTAAACACAACCAGCAAGTGGCAGGATGCTGCTGGCACAATGACCTTTAGACAGTAATTTTTCACATTTATATGCTGTTTACTGAACGTCTAAGCCTGTATCCTACTTGTACTCATACTCATTTCTTTAGGATTCTCACATTAAAGAGGCTTTGCAAACCAGAAGAGAATACTGTTGTCAGTTACATCCGTTTCCTGCCAGGAAACCTCTGATATTATTAATTTGCTACCAGACATCAAAGTTGTATTTTAGCTGGAGAAGATTTATTGCCGTTACCCACAAAGCTTGAAGTTTCATCAGAATATATCCAGTGAGCACAAGGGGGCTTCCCCTCCTCCCTGGCTTCCCAGCTAAATTGTTGCTTGAATATACTTGACTATCACATAATGTAAAGGCATTTGTTTGTCTTTCTCGGGGAAAAAAGATGCATGAAGCACTGACACCTTTTCAGCTTTGTCTGATAGTTCAAATGCAATGAGTTGCAATGGCCCAGTGGTGCTGCCAGGCTTCTTCTTGTGCTCAAGATCCTCACATTCTTCTTTGCTCTTAACTCACTGGCCGTGACTTTTTCCTTATGCTTCTTTTGACCATCTTTTACACTTTCCAACTTTAAATTTGCACTAATTTTATCTTCCTTTTTTTTGCCTCTGAATATGCATCTTTAAGAGATTTTATTATTTTCAAATTAACATAACTTCCAACAGTTGAATTATGGCTTTTGTGGAACAAAATAAGAAGGGAATGGGCTGTTTCTTATTAGCATTCCTATTTCCACATTTTAAATACTCTGCTGATTCAGTGAAAGTATTTTTTATTTTGTGATGTTATTTCTTTTAAGAGCTACTAGACATTGTCGACACAGAATAAGTGGGGATTACTTTTATAATAATTCAAAACTCTCATAGAATTCCGTCTCTTTCTGTTGAGACTGTGGTCAACACACATTCCTCTTGAGCTGGAAGTAATGCATTGCAAATTGTGAGGCGGTCACCCTCAGTTTTGAGAAATTGCCTTGTCTTTCACTAAAATGCACCATCATATCAGCTTTTCTCATCCGTCTATAGACAGCCACGCCCTTCTCTTTCTCCAGCATGCTGGCTGGCAATGGGCACTAGCTTTCAGTTGCTTTGGTCACTTGCTCCCTGTTCATCCCCAGGCAGCTATTGTGAACAACTATTTAATTACTGTTGCTGCTTAAGACAGCAGGACTACTGCTTACACTGGAAGATGGGTGATGTGTGAGTCACATCACCAACCCAGTAGAGCCCACCCTTCCCTGTGTCCTATCAACCACCCACACGAGGGGGATGTACAAGTCATCATGAAAAAAAGAGAGGAAACAGCCTCCAGAACAACCACTCCCCCTTCAACTCCCACGTTGGGCCAGCAAGTTCAGAAACTTCCTGGAGAACAAAAAGTCCTGAGCTTTGTAAATGCTGCAACGCCCCACAGGAGGTTCTGACAGGGAATCACTGCAGAGGAAACAGATCACAGACCCAAACCCCCTGTTATCCACAGCATGCTCTGCACCCAGCACACTTTGACTGCCAGTGGTGCCAAAACAAAACCCCAGCAGTCACCAGTTTTCCTTATGCCCTCTCCACTGACAACCTTCCCTGCCTTGAAGGGGCTGAGGCCACCAAGCCTCTCACCACACCTCAAGGCTGTTTTTCTCTGAACTGTAGACTCCTGGGATCACCTTGTGTGTTGACTAAACATTCCTACTTTCAGAGGCTCACTTCCCTGCTTTCCAAAATAAACAGCACAGCTGCCCAAAGTGCCACACGTCAGCAAGTGGAGCCGTTGCCTGTGCTGCCCAAGGATTTCTGCACAGCAAAGCAATCAGCTTTTCTTCTGAAGTTTCACTTCCCATTCAGGACCAAAAACCATTGGAGACTGAACACAGACACACACCCACTGTTCCAAGCTGGTGCAGCATCAGCAGAGCCACTGCAAGGGCCCTGGGGGATGATGCCCATTCCGCAGCAGTCCCTCATGAGAGTGCATAAGCTGCAGTGCCTAGCTGTGCCTGGGATTTTCCCTATATCCTGGTTGTGCCACCCCTTAATTCTGTGATTTTCAGCACAGGGATTTGCTGTCTTAGAGGAGCATTTCTCAGTCCTATAAGGTACCCAGTGAGTTTTTCCTCCCTTAGCATGCATAGCACCCCATTTGCAGCAGTGAATACTGTAGGCACCTTCCCTTTGCAACCCATCCTAGCAGATGAAGCAAAACCCCCTTGCTATTCAGGCAGGGCAGCAGCTCTGCTGCCTCCTTTCAGCAGCTCAGGGTTAGGGCTGCCATGTGTAAAGATAGCACTCTGCTTAAACTCTTCCCAACTCACCTGTTTACCTCCAGCTGTCAGTACTGCTATCTCCATTCATCATTTGAGAGCACAGGACAAGGAACAGCTGGAATAGTTCCTTTATCTTGCTGAGGAGCACATCCACCATCCAGGCCTTGTGGAAAAATATACTGATTTCTCAGAGGTCAGCTTTAATAACTAGGATTCCCACAAACCATGAGGAGAATTCAGCTCATGATATTTGGCATGAATATAATTCTCTGTTCCTCATGCTGCTACAATTTCCATTTCAAATAGCAGGAAACAAATTACCCTGTGGTATTTTTAGTGACGACCAGTGGGAAGGAACATGGGATCAAAGGCTATTGAGGGGCATGGGCCTTGACAAAGTTCCTGAGTGTAAGAGAAGAAATTCTTCTTGGAAATTACAAAGGTAATAAGGAAAATATGAATCTAAATTTTCATGCTCAGAGGAGCACTTTGAAAAGGCTGCAGCCTCATGCCGACATGTAACAAAACAGCAAAGGAGTTTTTCTGGATGAATGGGCTGACACAGGGTGCTATTAATCTCTAAAGTTCAAATTACTTATTACTGGGATGTGCAGTGAATCCTGAGAGGAGAATTAGGCTCAGGAAAAGAAACCCATTTATAATCAAGCCATAGTTTGGCCTTCAATTTATTATCCATTAATCTTCCCCTCCTCCCCCCACTATTCTTGCCTCAAGTATTTTAAATTAAAAACATGAAATATTTTGGATAAGGCAGCATGAGTACAGGGGGACAGTCACAGCAGCCCACCCTTCTGTCTGGCAACCCAGGGCCCACACAGAAAGGAGCTACAGGTCTGCTGCTTCCCTGGGGCCACTGTGTTTCCCAGCCTCTTTCAGCAGCATTCTCCCTCTGACTAGGGATGGAAGGTCCCAAGCTCAAGTCGGAGCCCACCTTCCAGCCACAGGATCTCCAGGCCAGCTGCAGAGCTTGCAGCGAGTTCACACGAGCACACATTTTCCTCACATCTCCTGCAGGAGCAGGGACATTGAAAAGGTTATTTATTAACAGCTCTGGGACAAATGGGCAAGAAAGAAAACAAATCCATTTATAAATCAGCTAAAGAGAAAACTTGTGACCCTAATGGTCTCCTTTGTAATTCCTTAAGTGTGGCCTGGAGCTGCCCTGGCATCATTTCTTGTGATGCTGAATCAGCAGAACAGCCCTGCTTGTGCATTGAATAGCCTGATAAGAGCAGAATAGACCCAAGAAAGCAGTAACTTACACCACATCCAGATTTTTCTTTGCTTCTGTTAGGATTTAGGGAGACTGATAGTGCTCAAATTTCTCACCACTAAGTACCAAGCAGCGACTCCTATTAGCATCTACCTCTGCAATCCAGGACATAGTGTTCCTCCGGGACAAGGTGGAGACAGGATAAAGAGAGAAAACTCATGCTAGAGCTGTCTGAAAGAGCAACGTCGTTGCTATCTGAGCTCTCATTTAGGAGCATACCAATCCTGAATACTTTGCCAGACTTTGTCCTTTGATAACATTTCTCAAGGCAGGGGGTGGGGGGGAAGGAGAACAAAAATAACAAAACACTGTTCTGTTTAACAGTTACCCATAGCAGAGAAAAGCTGAGCTAAAGTTTCCAACAATTATCAGTACAAAATCCTAAAATAGACATGTAATGTACCATTTTTGAGTTTAAAACTGGCTGGACAGGAGTTTCGTCATGTGGATTGAAAGCCGTGTAAAGACAACAAGGCAGCTTATCAAGATGACGTGTTAGAACAACACTGTTAAAATGCTCAGTGTAGCAGCGATATGGACGAAGGAACCAAGGCCTCAAGCAGAACTGGCAAATTGCTCTGTAATTCATTGGAAGGAACTGTATGTCCAGGAAGGAAAAATAAATAATGTCCAAGGTATCTATGGAAACCACCATCTTACACGAGAAAAAATAAAACTCAGAAAAAGACAAACAAGAAAAGAACAACTCAAACCTCAGATGCTCGTAAGGCCAGCAACACTAATCGAAAGCAGGATTTGATCCCAAAGAGATGGGGCTCACTTAAAGAGATGTGAAATATGGAAATGCAGGCTAGCAGCTGAAGGAGAAAAAGGAGCTGTACAGTAACTCTTTGGGGCTGTCTCCTCAGAGAAGACGTGGGAACCCTACCCTTCAATCCATTTATAACCTGGCTGGGCTCCCACAGCAGTCTTACTCAGATGACTCTCAGCAGTAGGTCTCTTCCTGGGCCATGACCTGCTCAGCCTTTATGCAGGCATGTGGGAAGTTGACTTACTTTG
This sequence comes from Corvus cornix cornix, assembly GCF_000738735.6. NCBI lineage: Eukaryota > Metazoa > Chordata > Aves > Passeriformes > Corvidae > Corvus > Corvus cornix. The sequence goes on from NC_046336.1 coordinate 14,447,910, forward strand.
GGGGGGAACGGCAAAGTCAAAGTGCTTGGGAGTAGTTTCTGTTTTGCACTTTCCATCACTGAAAGCATCTGAGAACTTTCCTTGCCCTCCTGTTTTGTCTGATGTTTTTATCCAGTATTTTTCAGCTCTTAGAGCCTCTTACAGCTCAATTTGGACCTGATTATATTTTTGCACCATCGATCACAGCAAAACAAAAGCTTCTTAAACTCTGATGGTCTTATCAGTTATAAATGAAAAAAGATTTGAAAGCTTTGTTTAAGAATGGAGAAGTTTTTCATGTATCTATGATACAGCAAACTAATGCAGCAACAGCGCATGACCTTACGAAACAGGAAGATGATGTTTGTTTTGAAGAATCATTTTGGTCCCATTTTCTCACCCACGCTCGCTCCCCCCATACTCACAGGCACCAAGCTCGCCCAGGTGCTCTGGCAGGATCCTGTGTGAGATGAGACTGAGGGTGCCAAATGCCAAATCCTCACTGCACCTCTTGGGTTCCTCTTCAGTGACAAGCTACACATTCTTGAGCAGGCCTTTTGCCATCTTGCGGAGTTAATGGTTACCACAGGGTGATCCTTTTGCCTGGAAATCCCTTTTATCTAGGACAGGTGGCTGCTCAGTGCCTTTTTCCCCCCCCTCATTTTGGGTACCTTAGCTCCCACTGTCCGTCTGCTTGCCGGGAGAGGAGGAGGACAACTTGCAGAGAGGATGTGCTGGGAGTTTACTGTGATCTGTCTGTTATTTGAGCAGTTTTGTTCCCCAAGGACTCGCTCGCACAGTGGCTTTATCAGCACCCAGGCCTTTTCCTGGCAAGCCACCCATGTGAGGCTTATCAGGGCGCAGGTGGCCACACTTGTCGCAAACACATTTTTCAGCACTTACCCAGTTTTAGTGCAGTCAGTTATGTCCTTGGTTATCAATACAGACCATTCTTTTGCTCCTTGATCTGTTGCTTCTTTTCCTCCTGCCTCACACACACACACTTCCATTCTCATTTCTTCCAGGCCAGCTGTAGTACTGCTGCTCCTCCAGCTGCACACCTACCTTAGTCATGGTGTGCTAGGACCTTGTTTTCACAGGCCACCATTGCAGCTGGGAAAAGGTCTCCTTGGCTTCGTTAGGTTATGACAACAGCAAAGTAGGTTTAGGGCTGCTGGGATAACCGTGAAACTCTGCTGCTCAGATGTAGCCAGCTCTCCTGCTCGGAGCTGGTGGCACAGCATCCACGGGCACAGAAGCAGTGGCAGTCTTTGGGAAGTCAGACGCTGAAATCCTGGAGAGCAACACTGAAGCCTGTCCCTGAGTGTCACTGCCCAACTCACCACAGAGGATTTAAAATAGTTTACAACCAAGATCTCACCGACAGTGTTAGAGCTGGAGCTGTTTTCAGCCTGTCACAGGCAGAGCAGCTCCCTGTGACTGTACAGGGTGAGACCATTGTCACCAGTGCAGCAGAGACCTGGTACTGTTCCTGTATCCAGGCTTGCAGGGCAAGGCTGGCATTAACCTCAGCTTCTCCCATAAAGCTCCTGTGAGACGGGACAGCTGCAGTTATCCCAGAGCAGAGCCACAACACCCACAAGAAAGCTTTTGTGCATGCACATTTTCTCATGTCAGTCTTATGAGTCCAGCCTTCTCCCAGCACACAGACACCAAGCAAGGCCAGGTCTCTTAATACTTTCGCAATATTGCCAGGCTCCCCTTGACTCTGTGGCTTTCACAGCCGACTCCAGCCCTCAGCAGTACTGTCTGCCCACATCATATGGGAAACTAATACAAAACAGGTAATGCTGGAGCCCTCCATCATAGGTTTGTCAGCCTTTCCTGAATAAAAAATCGTAACACTTAAATTTGACACAGAGCTTGTCACCCATATATTGCCAAGGAGTTTACGGAGGTCAGCACCATTAGCCTTATTTCCTCAGTTGGTGAAAAACCAAGAGAGCAGTAGACATCCCAGTGTCTGCCCTGTGGACCACCTCATCCGCTTGTCTGGGTAGCTCTCATGGACCAGGCGTTGCAGCACACTCCTTCCTGCAGAGAGGCAGAATTCCCAAGGTCCGGGGAAAGAGCAGCACACTTTGGCTACAACTACTCTTAAATTTCATCATTTTGATATATTCTCTGATGTTCTGCCAGATTAACAGCAATTTGGAGATTAATGGTCCAGTAAGATACACATGACTCATACTAAAATTTCTATGCAGTTGTGCTGCAACTTTAAAAGCAGGGAATAAAAATTGAAAATGTCATTTAGGTTAGAAGAAAAATGCTGGAAAAGGGAAACAGAGGCATCAGAGTCCCATGGAGGAATGAAGGCATTCCCTGTGTCTCCTTCCTGCAGACTAACTTCAGGGACAGCGGAAGGAGAAACCAGCAGAGTTAAAAGAATTCATTACTACATTATAAAGATGCCAATAAACTAAAGACTAACTGCTACTCCACACCAAAAATTCCCAAGATGTGTAAATTTATAGTTACAGACTCCTGAGAAATATAGGGGCAAAAGAAGTTCGCCAAATCCCTATTTACAGAAGGACATCTATTCCCAGCAAGGCCTATGGGATCCAGTTAACATTCTTAGGTGCCAAGTGGCCACAGCGCTGAAGATTCTTAAATTGGTAGAGAAATTACTAGTCTCTGTAGCTGAGACACACTTTGTAACCTAAAAAGGAATTGTGAAATTACTGTCTTTAACAAAGAGTTCAGAGCATGGGGCCAGGTTCTATTGTAAACCACTATTTTTAAGATGAAGTGCAGTGGTTTAGTTTCACAGTTTGCTTAACTGCTGTGTTTGCTCTGCCACAAAAGGGACTATCCTACCTCTGTCTTGTGCCATAGTTCCACCTTTCAAATATGGTCCTAATTCTCTTTAGTTAATGACAGAATAAAGTCTAAAGAACCCTGCTGAAACATTCTTTTCTTCTTTTTTGTATCACTTTCATGTTTTTGGTCACAGCAGTATTTCTAAGTATTGTAAACAAGAGCCTGACCACTGGATTTACCAGAATAAAATTCTTTTTGGCTTCCGCTGTTTTCGTGTTTACTGCAGTCTCAAACAAAGCTGACAAAGAGCAAACTTCCTATATGATTTCAGTGAAGTGAGACTAAATATATATATAGAAGCTTTAGATCAACTTATTTGGCACATTCAATTCAAGACAAAATTGCAGATTTCCAGTACATTTCCCAAAAGAAGCTGGAGCCAGCAGCTAGGGGCTGATTGTGGTGAAGAGCAGATGTTCTCCCTGGCAAGAGCTGCCCACTCGCATTCTGGCAGAGAGCAGGTAGCAGGGAGGGACAGTTTTGAGCAGAGGGACAAATCCCATTCTGTTACCTGTTCCCACCACCAAACCCACCCTCCACAAAGCAGCTCCACCTTTCCTCCCGCTGCTTGCCTGCTCCCTGGGCTCTGCCATGCACTCTGGATGTTTCCATCCCATTAGCTGTACTGAAGGGACTCCAAATTCCCTCCAGCCCTCACTTTTGGAGGAGTCTACCCCTTCTTGCTAAGCCCAGGGTGAATGCTAGAAACGTTCACAGCAGCTGAACCAGCATCTGCCTCTCTACTGTCTCGGGATCCCCACAAGCAGATTGTGACAGTGCTGAGAACCAAATGAGTGGTTGAAGTGGTTTCTGAGTCCTGAGCTGCTGACTCACCTTTTCCAGTCAGCACACAGAGCTCAAAGGCCAGGGATGGTTTGAGCTATGGCTGAAAGGCTGCAGACAGTTAATGAAAAAACAAACTAAATCTCATTCCTTTGTAAAAATAGGTTCATTTTCTTTGCATCCTCTCCATCAGGAACACACCAGGATCTGTGATCAGGGCAAAGATACTCAGGAGGATCAGAAACAAAGGGGAGAATACAAATCAAACTAAGAGCCTTTAACTTCTAGTTAAGCAAAATAAAAATGTTTGCTCAAACGTACAAGTCCCAGCCTGTAAATCAGTCAGCCACCCTGTAAGGCTTCCTTTTGGTCAGAAGAGATGCAGCATTCAGCTGGATGGAGGTCACAAGGGAGCATGGGGTAGAGTGGGTCAGACTGATGGACACCTGTCTCCTCATACTAGAGACTTAATCCCTGTGTTGGCAGCACAAAGGGAATTTGAAAAGCAATGTGAAGGAAGACAGTGAAGTGGCCCTGCAGATCCTCACTGAAAGCTCTTCCCAAGCTGGAATGGACAAATATGGGCCTCAAAGGGTTCAGACAAGAACCGTAGTAGGCAGAGTTGTGGCATTGCTGGTGGTGGCTAAACACCAACAGAATAGTGACAGCACTGACCCTTGAGTGTGAACGGCCAGTGCAGCTCTAGGGACAGAGGGACAAGGAGCCCGAAGAGCAGGATGGGGAATAGGTATTTCCAGCATTTTCCACAGTTGGGGGCAGCAAACACATGAGATGATGTGAGCAGATGAATTTCTTCAGTGTGCATTAGCCAACTCTGTTCTCTTCCATCTGGCCTCTCACTTTCCCCCTTAATTCATTTCTTAATTTGTACTGCTAATGCAGCAGTGTTTCAGAGCACAGGGCTTGTTTTGTGTCTCTCCTTGTGTTGCAGTGAAGATTTCCCCACTGCACCCCCCAATAACTTTCATCAAAGGGACTTCTACCCTTACCCTCCTTCTGTTCTCTCGCTCGAGCTGGTGCTGACTTTCAAGTTAGACAAGCTGGAAGTTATCACAGAATAAAAAGAACATGGCTAGAAGCAAGGACAGGCACCTTTTCTCTTCTCTTTCAGCAGCAAGATTCATGTCAAATGACACCACTGTAGACGTGCACCCTTAGGCTCTGTTGCTCTCCGTGTGAGCATTCTGGCAACAGCTCTGTGACTAAGAGACACTGATGGAAATGCCTACCATAAACCTTCAGCTCTGCTCAGGGAAGGGAGGTTTCCACTGAGTTGAAACATAAAGCCAGTTCTCACACCTAGATGACAAAACAATAATAAAATAGGATTTTATTAGTGGTCGCCATCTAACTCAGCTTTCAGAAAACCAACTGGGGTGCTTCTCTCGTGAACATGAGTCTAAAATTTTACAATTTAAGTTTGATCAGTCTCAAGAAATACTAATCTCTTATGAAGTGGCTGCCCAAAGTAATTTCAGTATCACCTACTTCATCCCAAAGTTCAGCCTGAACACTTCTGTCTTTAACCACATCCTAACCACCTTGAACAGATAATTTCTAAGCTGAGAATGCAGCTCCTGTCTCAACACACTTCCAAGCAGATCCAGCTCTGTGGAACACTGTTATTGGGCATTGAGCTAGTGAGAAGGTATAAAATACCTGCCCAGAGGGTATTAACCCAGAAGTTTTATTTCCTAGCTGCTCTCAAACCCACAGGTGTGAAGATGTCTCAGGAAAAGAAGGAATGTGACTAAGCATGATACTTTTGCACCACAGTAAGCCAGCTATGCAACTTAGGTGAAACCAAAAAGATTATGAATGATTATAGCTTCTGTAACCCTTTGCTTTTCAGGTGTCCAGCCTCTTAAATTTATTCTTTCTCCTCTAGAAATTCCTCGAGGGTTTTCGATATGCTTCTGGTAGTTACAAGTCAAGGGGCAAACAGATTGCAGGTCACAATAAGGTTGACTAGAGGACAACCTTCTCCCTCCATGGTAATGAAGAAACCAAAACCTCTGAGTTATGGCTGTCCCAGACATAAATATTTTATAGACATACACGTGCATACATACACACCTCTACATATTTTTTTTCTGAACAACATTGTCTGGAAATTGTTCTGGTCTATTCAGTGTTTGAATGTCCAATTTTCCTCCCAAAGTCACATTAGCTGTGCTTTTACAAGCTTGGCTTAAAGCCTTTTATTTGCTCTTTATCTTTCCAACCACTCTTGGCTTCTTTAGACTTTTTCCTCTGACTTAATTGGTATTTGTACTGGTCCTCCTAGAATTGACAAACTCCATCTGCAAATCAGCAATGATTTTATGCTTTTTAGATCATTATTGGAAATGTCTAATGCCATCAGGCCTCTTCCAGAATACCTCTGAAAACACAGCTGTTTCGTGATTATTTCCTTTGATTACTATTTTTGAGGCCTATTGTTATCCAGGTCTCAATCCATTAGTTCATTCTTTGCTAGAGAGTCATAGGGAGACTTTTGCAATCAGAACAACATCAGAAGCACATCTATTGTGAAGAAGTTTAAACATGGAAGGTATTAATATTTACTCTTTTCAACCACATTTTTGTCTCTGGAAAATAAAACAAGTGCAAGTAATTAGCTGGAAAATAAAGGACCAGTGCCTTCCCAGCCCTACCCTTATAATCCAGACCATGCCTGTCAAATAGCAGCCAGGGAAATCAGTTCTTCCAGTTCCCCTTTCGTGTAGGGGTTCTTAACTCTCAGGAGAGTCAGGCTTTAGAAGTCCCTTAACTTATAGCCCGGATTTGTTCAAAAGCCACTCAGCTTTTAAGAACACTTATTTTTTTCCTAGGACTTCAATGGGTGATAACATGCATGAGACAAAATGCAGCCTGTTTTTTTCCAAATGGGAATCACACCAGGCTTGTGTGACATCTATTTTTCAAAGTCAGCTGACATACTGTGTAAACAAAAGATCCTTCAAGAAAGCAAAGATCTACCAGTGCTTGAAGTACTTCCCACCACTCCTTCTTATAAGTGCATTCTCCAGCCAAGTTCCAAACCCAAAAGAAACATATTCCTTGAAGTTCTTGCTACAGACTCTTGTAAGTGGGACTATCTCCATTCTAGGATTCAGACCAATATGCTCACTTGAGGGGGCCATGGGAACTCATAAGTTTGCTTCTGTCTGGGATGAGTAATTTCCTTCTCCATGCATTCATTCCGTTATCCATTTTGACAATGTTACTCATTTCTACAATGTTCTTCTGCAAGTTACTTTGATAAGTTTTATCCTCTGTGAAGACAAAAGAATATAATCAAACTAGCTATTAAAATTTGGTTACTGAGGAGATTTATCCAGTAATTTATATAAAACTGGTGTCAAACTAAATTGGCAATATCTCTCCAGGATACCCATCATCATACTGCAGGGATATTGGGTGAACAATAGTATTCTTCCCATTGCCAGGGATATCCACAGTGTTCCAGTTTGCTGAAAATGAACATCACAGCATACAGATCTTCTCAGTAAGCGTTCAGCACATTTCATTTCAAATTGTTGTAATACTTTTTTGCCCCAAAAACATTAATCTACAAAACAAGCTACTTCCATGAACATCCATGAAATACTCCTTCATATCAGAATTCACTTCCTCCCTTCTCCCCCAAATTTGGAAAAGTATTTAAACAACACTTTTCTGTTTTTTTCCTGCATCATCATTAAAATCTTGCCCTGTCCACCTCCATAATGATTATGCAATTGACCTACATACATTATTTTGTTCCTGAGGCACACTAAATTCCTCCTTTGAATTGTGCCTGGTCCTGATAAATATAGATTTCCCCCTGACATCTTTACTTTCTCTAAATAATCTTCCCCAATTCAGAGTCTGCCTTTTTCATCAGATGTTTTCCATTTCCTCTTTCTGCACTTCCTTTCCATTAATTTGTTTTAACTTCTATTTGCTGTCTTCACTGCCCGAATGAACAAATCAAAGTCATCTTCATTCTTGGTTTTGATGTTGGTTTGGCTGCTCAATATGTCTTCTTTAAATTTGTGATTTTCCACTCACATTCCTTTACTTTTTTTCCCCCCATCGGATTTTGCTTTATTGCTCTTCCATGCTGGAACAATCTATAGAGAGCAGTCATTTGACAGAGGTTAATTTGTCTCTGTGTATATAGAGACCTCCATATTAGAGTTACTACATGAGTACATTTAATGTTAAAATAGATACATTTTAGAAGGTTTATTGATTTTCACTGCTGTCTACGTGAGACCGGTGTCATGCTCTTGCCAGACTGAAGCACACCCATGTATCCTCCGGTAACACGTATTTATCAGGCTCTCAAGCTTTCTGCCCAGCAAAGTATTCACTCTGATCAATGATATAACCTGTTGCTCTGTAGCATCCCAAACAGAATTTCTTTCTTGGCCATGTTAGCATTTTGATCCAAATTTCAAAGCAGAGTTGACAGTACCAGTATCCAAGAACAGGCTTTCTAAAACCAAAGACTAATGTTCCAAACGCGTTTATTAGAGTCCCTGTGGACAAGGCTTATAGGAAACAGCTGTCTTACTGAAACACTTCCTAATAATTCCTTTCCGATGAAAGGACCTGCCCTTGGTGTACATTTGTGCCTCCTTTCAAGGTGGAACCTTCCTACTCCCTGATAGATGCCTCCTGTCCCAGACTGCCCCGTGTTGGGCCCATTGACTGCTGCCTCTTGCAGAGATACTGCTAGAGGCATTCTCAGAAACACTGTGTGCTGTTTTCTTTTCCCACACACATGAAATGCTATTTCTTTAGGGTCTTGCAAGACTTGCACACTCTGCAGGTTGGCCCGTTCTGGCACCATCATTGCCCCATCTGCAATCGGCTTGAGTACTGTCAGTTTCCTTTACTTTCCTTCTGTCTCTTTAAAATTCCATTTTCTAAAAGAAGGCTTACTTGGTCGTTTTTCCTAAATCAGTTCTCATTATCCAAGTTTCTTTCCCGTGATTACTCACTCACTAGAAAAGACATCTCTGTTAAAGCATTATATTTCATTTTTGGAATCAAAGTTTTAAAAGACTGGTTTCGAAGCTATTCTTATCTCCCTTCTCAGTAGAGGAAAATTATCTCCAAATATTTCCAGCTTCACTCATGACTGCATAAACTAATGAGCTAACCTTCTCCTTCTGCCAGTCTTTGCTTTAAATTTTGATGTACGTCAGACTGAGAAAATGCTTCTTCCCCTCAAATGCCATTTATTATATTCTATGAAGATAAAACGTTGCAAAGGTCTAGTTTACCATTTTGTTTATTCTAGGGGGAAAAAAGAAATCACACTTTGTTTCCCCGTTGTCATAACAATGATAAATGAGCCACTTCCACCTGGTGCTGAACAAGAAACTATCTGCCCAAATATCTTCCCTGTTTACTGCCTCTTGCGTACTTGCCCGAGTTCCTGCTTTGTGTTTGAAAGCCCCGCACAGAGCGCAGTGCTGTCAGCAGTACGGAAAGACGGACCGGGTTGCAGAAGGAGCTGTAAACAGAGGGTAAAGCACCCAGATAGAAAAAAGCTGATACTAAACTAGGAAATGTTTCTGCCAAACGTTGTGACTAGTGCTGCTACGTGCACCGTGTCAGCTGATTATAAAAGGCAAACCCAAGTACAAGACACTCATCTTGTAGAAAAATCACGGTGCAATAAGAATCTGCAGCTACGGCTGGGTCCCTGCCCCATCCTCAGGAGCGCAGTTAAGGCCAGAGGGCTGCCAGGCTGCCGAGTGGGGAATCCTCCTCTGACGAGCCTGTGAACCGAGAGCCCCTCGCACCCAGCACCGCCCTGCTTCCAGCCTCAGAGCTCTTGTTTCCCACCGAGGTCTCCTAACAGCCAACACTTCCACTGAGTTTTCGCTCTCCCCTCCCCGCCCCCTTCGCCCTTGGAGCGCGGCGCCCGGCCCCGGGGACAGCGCGGGCGGCAGCCGGGACTCGCCGCCGGCTCCTGCCCGCGGCGGGGAGGGAATCCCTCGCACTGACGCGGACAAACTTCTGGCAGCCGCCGGCGCGGAGCCCCCGCTCCCGCCCGCCCGGCTGCACCGCCCGGGGACCGCCAGCCCGCGGCCGCCGCCGGCTCCCCCCGAGCAGCCGCGGCCCCCCGCCCGGGCTCCCCGGTCACAACTCGGCATTGTCCCTTCAGGAGCGACCAGGAGTCCAAGGGCTGGAAGATGATGTCAGCCGGGGGCGGACTGCGGCAAGGCTGCGCCCACCCCGGCGAGCCCCCGCCGCGGAGCCCTCGCCCACCGCCGGCAGCGCTCCGCGGGCGCGGAGGGAGGGACGCGCCGCCCGGGGATGCCGCAGCCGCAGCTCCCGCCTGACTGGCACATCCCGGAGGAGATCCTCATGAATATGCACAGGCTCCCCGGAGCGCCGGCCGCGGGATGCCGCCACCCCGGGGGCTCCCCGCCGAGCCCCGCGCCCCTCGCCGGGGGTAAGGGCTGCCTGCGGAGAGCGGCCGCTCGCTTCTGTCCTTACCCTTTGGCTCGTCCATCACTGCCGGTGCTCGCTCCCTCCTCCCGCGCTCCCCCCTCCTTCCTCTCTCAGCCTCTGCCGGTTCCGAGCTGCCTTAGTGAGAGGTGCTCATGAAAATCGGCGCTTTAGTGGTCCATGGCTGTGGGAGGGGTTAGTTTAACTCTACATGACTCAATTCGTGCAACTTGCAGGCTGACCTCCTGTTTTTCTCTGAACACGGATCGCCTCAGAGCTGCCACGTTACCAGCACCTCGGACTTCTCCACCGGGCCGGAGGGTCCCGCACGGCCGGGGGCTGCGGTGCGTGCCCGGGGCTACCCGAGGGAAGCGGTGCTCTGGAGCAGGACTGCATCCCTGGCTCGGGGGGCAGAACGGCATAGTGGCTACAGAGAGAAAGCATTTTGTTAGTGTAGGGGTTTTTTGCGGTTTTTGTTTGTTTTTTCTTCAGTCGCATGAGACTGCACAGATACCCTCCACACCAGCGAGGTACACAAAAGTGTCCAGAGAAGAGATGTCCTTCCTTGTTTCTAGATGAGGTCCAGCCCGCAGGAAAAAACTCAACCCAATCATGAAAGGAGACAAAGTTGCAATAACTGCTGAAAATTTCCTGCACCTACCTGTCCCATGGAATGAACTCACACCTCTGGCTACATCTCCTGGGGAACTTCATGAAAGAGCCAATTTTAGACTTCTTCCCTGGAAGGCCTGAAGGGATCCCACCCTCCACCACTTTTTATCCCTGACTCACCACAAATATGAAATACTGGGTAGTGCTGGAGGAGTCTCAGCAACTTTTCTTCATAGCTTATGACACTCAGTCCCATGCCAGGAACCACAAGTGTCTCCACACTACTGCCTACAGAGCTGTCAGCCTCCCACTGCAAAGGAAGTTGTGAACCACCCTGGCTCTTTCACTTTCTTTTCAGAGCAGTGGGCACCAGCTTCTCAGCATCTTCCCTGCTGGTCACCCAGGGGGAGAAGTCACTGGAGCACAGGCCACCAGTACCTGCAGCCAGCCACTCTGCCTGTGCCAGAACCTGCTCCCCTCTCAGAGCTGCCACTTCTACTTTCTCTCTGTGACTGGACACCATCCAGCTCTGTGCCTACCACCAGCTTCCAGAGTTCTTGCCCCAAGGAGAGACAGGAAAAGCAGGATCCTGATGCTAGGGCCTGGAGAACCCCATCTGAACATGGGATTTCAAATCCCTTCCATTACTGCAGCCCATCACAAACAATGACCTGTTCTTTCTCCTTCACAAGTATTGACCTGGCCTGTATTACTCCATCTGGTAAGACAACACTCCCATTTATCATCTTCCTGGGAACAGGAAAATAGGGACCAACAAAATAAAACAATATACATAACTTAGGTTTTAGTGATTAGATTCTTTGTGAATTTCTGTCAGTTTTGGTTCAAAAGCTCAAGGAGGAATGTTTCAGGAGATGAAGGTAGACTTTGAGTGTTTGTCATCTTAATGAGAAAAATTGGCCTGGGAAGTGCAAGAGAGAACTGATCTTCCAGAGATAAGACAGCAACATTTTTAGATGGTTTAGCATGGCATGGCAGAAGTAATTTTGTTGGTCACCTTGCACATCAGTTTTTGTAAGAAATAGGAGTAGCTGATGCAATGCTTAGTTAATAAATGCAAATTTTAAAGTATTCACTGTAATATCAACTGCACAGATGTATCACCAAGAAATACTTAAAAAAACATCAACTAGAAGTATGAGTGCTTATGTACCAGCTTACACACTTACTTCTGTAAAGAATATTTGTTGGTAGAGTATAATAACGGGAAATAAAGCAAATATATACAAAAATGCCACACGTTGGATAAATTAAACTCAACCAAGCAGTAGTTTTTAAAAATAGTCAGAATTTAGAACTGATTTTGCAAATACTGTGCTTAGACTCACTGTCTCTACAGGTAGAAATTCAATAAACTCGGTCAGCTGAGCTCACCTATGGGCTGAGAAGTCCAAATTTAACAAGTGGAAGATATACACAAGCTCCCCTCAGAGAAAAATAGACATGACTTCACACTATGTTGAACACCTCTTAGGATGCCCAGACCCGTGTATTTCAAGTCCTTTAAAATTGTGCATGTACCTGACAAACCACAATAAGCTTTTTTACACTAGTCTGCCAGTGACAGGTTTTGTGTTTGTTATTTTTTTTCCTGGGAAGGTTCAGTTTCAAACTGAGACAGATGAAACTTTTATGGGGAAGGATGACACATTATCAGTCAATGACCATGAAACACACAGCAGTGTTTTCACACAAGAGGAAGTTGTTACCTGGAACATGAAGGCCCCATGGGGAAGGATTGCTGTGAACAGTGATGGTCTACTACACCTAAAAATATCCAGGTCATTCACAGAGCCACAGGGAACAGATTTCTATGTTGAGGATGATCTACTTGAAGTGATGGACTGATACACCTGTGAGTAGTATTCCACAGCTCCAAGATCAGGGGATGGTGGTATTACACACTATTCTGCAGCTGTTCTGTTTCAGTGAAAGACACAGTGAGGAAACACTTTCCCCATCCTCTGTCACAGCCTAAGGGGAGGAGTGGACGTTTCAGCCTTATGTGGTAAGAAATGCCAAGTTCCCCTTCCACAGAGGGCCAGATCGACATTTGCTAGAGCATTTTGGTTCTGTCTGCTGATCCTCCTGCCTTCGGGCAAACCTCTGCCTGCAATACACAAACCAGCAGAAGGCAACAGCAGATTCTGTGTCACGGTCATTTCCATAAGAAAAAAAATGAGGAAAAAAGAGAGCGGCCCTAGAGGCCAGCATTTGTACTTAGATAAGGCTCCAGACAGCTGAGGAGGAAGCTTGAAGCACAAATAAAAAGAGGAAACCAGAGAGCTCAGGATGTAGTTTCCCCACATCTTGAACAGTGGGTAAGAATAGCAAAAAACCCCACTTTTCTACTCCCAGGACAAAACTGAGCGTCCTGAGCAAATTTGAAAGAACAAAATACATCTTCTTAGCCATAGTAAGAACTTATGTACAGTCATTTTGCTCTAAGTTTGCACAAGTTGTATGTGTGTTGGTTTGTGGCTGAAATTATGCAACTTCTTGGATATCTAGAATTTGCTATTTTGCAGATGAGGTATGCTGACTTTGGGACTCAGGAAAGAAGCAAGAGTGAGTGAACACTGGGACATGTTAGCTTCATTTCCAGGAAACAGGAGATGGGATTGAGATGGCAGTGCTGGAATCCAGGGCCAGAACCTCTCATCTTTGGGATGGGTAAAAGAAACATCCAGAAAAAAGAGTCAGGGAGCCTGAAAACAAACCTATAGGCATTAGAAGCACAAGTAGCTTGTTTTCACAGGAAGAACTGGTATGAAAGAATCTGAAATATTTTAAATGGAAACAGGCCATCCCATCACCAAGCTCAACAATATTGAAGTCTGTGTTTGCTTAGGGGCCTGAGGGTACGTGTTTAGTTTACAGCATATCACTCTGTATGTTTAAGCAACAAGGGGGAGTGGCAGCTTCAAGAAACTCATGCAAACATTGAGTGGGGGATAGGCTGAACAGTCCTTGGGCTTTCCCAGGCACTTGGTCCCAGTGTGCTGGCTTGTGTCACCACTGAGCAGCTGTCAGCCCTGGGAAAAGGGACAGCAAAGGTACACAGGCCTCCATCCCCAGCATCTCTGAAACATGATAAATGACGAAGATCTCCAGAAAAACAGTGAGCATGTTAAATTGCTGGGACCAAGGGAGCAGAATGGTCTGCAAAGGGACATTAATCCAAGAGATTAGGACAACTTCCTTCTGGAAAGAAAGGCAGAGGGGCCAGGCATTAACAAAAGACAACCAAAACCATTCATGGTGCCAGATTTTTTTTCTTACAGCTCCCAGCTCCTTGTCCCACTCATCCCACATTGCAGTCACCTCAGACTTGACAGTTTTCACAACACAGTAGGCCAAGTCCTCCCCACCTCTCTGGGTTCCTCTGAATAGTTGAAGTTCAAATGCTTAATTTAGATTGCCCAAGCACTTTGTTTCTGTAAAGCAAACCTCTTGGATGACTCCTGAGGAAACAGACAAACAAGCAATGAGCTATACAGTATTTGTCTGAGTGAACTGAGCATTATTTTTTAAGAATCCAATTCTTGGAAAAAGAAAATTAACCTGCTTTTGGTGTTTAGGTAAAAAGATGACTGACCTTCAGCTTCATCTTGCTGCAGACAAATATTACTCTTTAGCCTTAAACTTCTGAGATGCAAAATCTATTAAAAGGATTTAAGTTCCTTTCTGTCTTCGTACTTCCTTGTCTTGGTTTAAATATTTGTAATTGTCCTTTCAGAGAAGGTCCCCATGCTGTCTTTATACCAGTATTCACAGGCATTGTCACTCAAGACCTGTGTATCACCTTCCACTCCTTGAGATTAGCTCAGCTGGTTAGAGCATGGTACTAAAAGCTCTAAGGTTGTGGGCTTGATCCCTGCATGGAGATCTGCCTAGCTCTGTTTATTATTTTCATGATATAGGGATAACAGTGCTCAGATGACATCTGCAGAGCAACAGTTAAACTCTGTTTGTATGATCTCTACAAAACTCATAACAGAAGTAATGATGCTCATTGAAACTGGCAAAAAAGGGTTCTCAGGACTTTGTAGAGGTGAATAATTTTCTAGTTATTCTGCTAGGTTATTTTTCTATACAGTCTCAACTATTGAAGAAAAATTGTGGTTTTGCACAATAAATGAAATAAGTTAACATCCTTATTGTTAAAAATGCACAAAACTTCATCAAAATGTGCAGACAAGTTCCTATGCTCAGCCTCAGAATGAATGATGGGCACTGACACGTGGTTTGAAAGGAGCAGGACCAAAGACCCACTCTCAAACAGCTTAAACTGCCCACCTAGTTTACATATTCATTAGCAAATTATCTATTAGGTGAAACTTTAACATGCCTGCAGTGCCTTATTCTATAGGTTCAACACACTTTCAATATGAGTGCCTCATAATATCATTAAAGATTGTATTACTAACTTTATTTAACCTTACAAAGACACATTAACATATTAAAAGTAAAAACAATTGGTCTTTATATGCTCTGCAACTTAGTGTAAAAAAAAGAAGTATGTCCTGAAAAGGAACATATCACTGCTCATTAACTGCTTAACAAAACACCAGTTGCTCTTTCTGCTCAGGTTATTTCATGCACTTCAGGGTAATTCAGCCATGTCAGCTGCAAACATGATGAACCAAATTTAGAGAGTCTTCAATTTGCTTGGTAATTTTAACAAAACCATCACAGTCCCAAACATAAGCAACACCCTGGCCCAAAAATCTGCTTCTCATATCGTTAGTCATCATATTTATCCAGCACATTGGTGCTCCCCTGCTGGCAACAAAGCTCTTGTTTTTCCTTCTAAGCAACTGCAAACAGAGCTAAGCATAACTATTATTATTGATTTTTCACAAATACACAAATGCTAGTGGTATTTTCAAGTCTTTTGATCTTTTATTCTTATAGTTTGCATCTTTTAGTATCTTCCTAGTGTTTTATCTGGCAGGAACAGTACACAATCCCTAATAATGGCTCACTGAAGCAAAAATTTCCAACTTTCTGATGCTCTCAGGGCAAGAAGCCCTTAGGAGCAACTAATAACATCTTTAGTCTGATTTTCAATATTATGGGGCCACCAATATCAAGAAGAGAAATGAGCTCTATAGAAAGAAGTAGGTGGGGTTTATGGAAAGGTACTCCAGTAGAATAAACTAGAAGTGAAGGAAAACACAGAAAAAATATCCTCAAAGTTCTACAAGGATATAACAATAAAAAACAAATAGAGAGTATCAGAACAACAAGTGATAACCATATAATGAATTAATAAGGGAAGATAGTGGGTGCCATTTGCCCCATCTAACAGGCAGAGTACCTCCCAAACTTAGTAAATTACAGAAAGAAAATGAGGAAATGTGAATTAGCAGCATGCATATGGGCCTTGAATAACTGCTGCCTTAAGATTGAAGAAAGGAGACCATTTTATTACCAGCTAATCTCCATGTTTTTATGACCAAAGTTAATATTTTTTTGTCAATTCTGAATTTATCATGCAGCACCTTGGTAGCTAAGGCAAAAATAAATAGACAAACCACCTCAAAGCAGATATTTCCAAATATATATACAGTTCCAAACTGTACATATTTAGACCAGATTGTCACCCAATCTTAATATTTCTTCAAAAGAATAAAAGTAGACATAATGTGGAAAACATACATAAAAAAGGAATAACTTTAAAATAAATGCTTTTTAAATGTCTGAATTCAGCCTGACTACCCACTCACCCTCTGTTAAGTGATTTGGTCTTTATTAAGTGAGCATCCACAGAGGAAACCAGTACCAGCACGTTGATGCATTGTCCATCAGATGTCACTCAATTAATAGCAGAAGAGAATTTGACTGTGTCCATCCAGAGTGACCATCTGAAGACAGTGGCAAAAAGGGAGAAATCTTAAAATCCCCAATCATCTCTGATTTGCATTTGTTTGTTAACCACAGCCATAAATAAACCCATGATAAATCACCCACCTGCTTTCCTGTGTTCTAGAAGCATAAAATGTTCTCCCTTCTAAGAAAGCCTCAAATGTAAGCTTTTCTTTGGAAGATAATTAAATTGGTTATTTACTCTCCTTTATCAAAATCTTCACAACTGTAAAAACCTGCTGCCCTCCTTACATCCCACCTCACTTCTCCGTGTGCCCGTGCCAGGCTTACGCATGTCCGTGAGCGCCATGGAGAACTATCTATAGAGATGTGAGCTCTTGGATATTTTCACACTTGCTTTTGGATTCTCACTACCAGATTTTTCTCCCTGTGGGTTTATGTGCATTTTACATGACTTCGTTTTACATGCATTTCATTGTGGTCATCTTTATTTAGTGTCTGAGAGGTTTCCTGCTCTTTAATTTTGCCCTTCAAGAGACTGAGAAAGGAGACTCCCTTGAAGTCCCAAATTTTAGGAAATAATGTACCTCAAGTTCACGAGAGATTGATAATTATTACTTCCACAGATTCTAGTATTTTTGCTTTATATAAAGTCTTCATCCCATTTCAATTCTCTTTGAATTAGCTGACAACAATAAGCAATTATATGTTTAAAGAAAGCAATTATTTATTTTTTAGTCTTTGCATTGATTTCTAAATTTTGGGAAAAAGGTTAAGATTGATCAGTTCCGGTTGTGTCAAGCTTCATGCTCAATTCTAAATTGAGAGACTTACTTTATGAAATATAGTGTTTGTGCATGTATTTATAAAGGAGGTTTGGTTTGAGATCCATAAATTCATATATATTGACTACATGATATAAATGGCTTTCCAATCCTTCTATTTCCCTTAGTGGTTTTCCCTTTTCCCACCACTGACTACAAGTTATTAACTACAACACTGTGTCGTACTCACAGATCTGCCTCCTTACTAAATATACATTGATCGTTTCAAAGCACATTTTCCCCTTGAGCTGTTCTGGGCACCAAAATGTGTGCTTAAATCATTCAGCATGCAGGAAGCATCCTTCATCCACTTTTCCCATGAACACATCTCCAACTTGGCATCCAGTTTAAACTGTCATTTGTATTGTCAGTATTTTCCCCATATAAACTCAGCAGTGTCTTCACCTACTTAAATGTGTAAGTATATTCTTGTTCAACAGTCTTGGTTCTAGAAATAGCCTTTCTACATCTCTCAGCATCATCAGATGGCTGAGTCTTTTCAAGTTGAAAACATTTTTTCTGAAGTTAAATATCCCTGTTCCTCTCATTCTGTCATTAAATCACTAACTGACCTGACAGCACCAATAAAATAAATTCTATTAACTCAATTCTCCATTTAGCAAGCTATTTCCTACAAAAGATATTTCAGTATTTTTCAGAATTATTTTAGTATGTGTGAAAGGGTTATGCCAGTATTTCTCCCAAGCATCCTTTGGAAAAAAGAAAGTTACAAAGGGAACCAAATGATATGAATAGGTATTCACAGGAATACCTATGATACCTTTTCCTACAAAGGAAAGATTTAGGTCTGAAAAAATATTCCCCACTGAAAAGATTCATGAAGGACTAGACAAATATGCTTGACTGTCTTTTTAAGGAATTCCTTCACAGAAGTTTCTTTTCCAAGGAAACTGTCACATTTCCAAAGATTTTGCACAACACACTTTCTGGCACAGTGCTTTTTTTTTTTTTAAATCACAAATGAAATACCCTAAATATCTCAGTTACAAATCAGCAGGCTCTGAAATCAGTTCCCATTGCAGAAAAAATCTTATTATTTTTAAGGTGCTACCCTTTCCACGTGTGCTTGCCACACTTGGAATACGGGTTTATCCACCCACTGAGGTTCTGCTGGTGATATTTCCCACAGAGATTTCATTGTATGACAGCAATTGCATTAATGAAGCAAAAAGTTGTATACAGCCTTGGGTGACGCTCAGGTGGGGAGGGATGGTGGAGCAGCAGCAGGACCAGCCTGGCTTGGGAAAGGATTCTGTGCCAAAGATCTCCGGCTCAGCCCTTGGAGCTCCAGTCCCGCTGTGCCCAACAAGGCCCTGTGAGGAATGGATAGCTATCCACAGTCAAAGGCTGTCATTTGTGAGCAGATATTCATTTAAATACTCTGCAGGATGGCTGTCAGGCTTTTAGGAGAGCGGTTCTGTTGTGTGGATCACAAGCTTTCAGCAGGTGTTCATGTCATCAATCCATTACTTACTTGAAGTACAGCATGCAGAACAAAAAAAGAGAAGCTTTTAGCCCTCTGAAATTATCCAAACTAACTGGCAGATATGTTCAATTCACTTTTTCCCTTTTCAGTCTCTTTCTCAAAAGACACTGGAGCAAGAAAATAGAACAAAAAAGTGAACTCAGTGAATAGTTCTAGTTTCAAACCCATTCGAACATGTCATATTTCAAACATCCTAGTACAGAGTTCAAATTTCTTAAGGGCTTACATGAAGTTTCTTTCTCTAAATTGGTTGCTGGTCTTTAAAGACCTGTGAGTCATTAACCATGCAAAAAGCTACAGAAAGAACAACTGCCTGTAGAAACTACTGATTTCACTTCTACTGTTCTCTCTCCTGTGGAGCAGACTTCCTCTAACTCAGCTGTGTCTACTAGAACATTACACCACAGAAAATCTAACAGGCTAAAAATATATTTTGTAGGTTTAATCTTAATTATGCTCAGGTTAAAAAGATTTAGTAACCTTGGAGATAGAAAACAGTGATAGAAATCGTTATTTTTAGCATCAAGGAACTTCTCCAAGCAACAATACTGCACAGAGTAAAAATATACCAGGTCAGTACACTTTGGAGATTTCAGATGTTTATCCTCTTATGGTCTAAACTAAAATACCTTTAAACTGTAGTAGTCTGGAACAATTTTCTCCCCACAAATTTTTTTTCCATATGACCAAAGCAATTACAAGGACATGCAAAGATGTACAGGAACTTTAAGCATACCATCCTTGCAAACTGAGTTTGGCTCAGTAAAAACAGAGCTTTTCACTTGCTTTCAAGGCAAAGTTCACTGCCTTAAATAATTTACAATACTGAGAGCAGAAGTTCCAAGCGGTGACCTTAACTTGAAGACAATTGAAGTAATTTCTCTGGCTGCCATGGCTTTTTTTTGTATGCTCCTCATAACTTCAAGTCCTCAGGCTGTAGCCACAGGCAGAAGTGCTGTGCGAGAGTGCTATGGCAACAACAATCACATTATTTGGTCCTGTTAAAAATATGTTCGTGTAGTGACAGTCCCCCCATGCTCCTCTCTTCATTTCTGCTCTTATGAACATGCCAAACTGCCCAAGCAAACACAGTAGCATGACAACCCTCTCCAGCTCCTCACTGGGTAACGAGTGTGACTGTAGGAGGAAATAATTGAAAGTACTGTGTGAGTAACTATCTGTTAATAACAGCTTGCTTATATTAATAGCATCCTCATTTCTGCTAAATAAAGGAGAAATTCTTCTAATATTGAAAGAGATGCTCCCAGACTTGACACCCTACCAGGGAAAGGCACTGCACAGTGATACTTGCCTGACTTCTGTTAGCTATGTGAAGAATGTGCACAAAAATTTCCTAGCTCAGAACAAATGAAAATTTGTGTTTCAGCACAGTGACAAAGCCTCTATGTAAGAGTGTGTGTGCTGAAGGTTCATTAATAATATTTACCAGAAGGACATATGTGGGTATCAGTCATTATACCCAACATTTCCCAAAGTGCTCAGATTTCTCATAGGCTTCTTTCCCTCACGTAACTTTTATGTGCTGAACAGGTGGTGAGAATTCCCAGCCATAAAGGGCAGGTCACACTCTCCTCTACCAAAAATCAATTTAATCAGGCTGAGAAAAATTGAACAGCCCTGGAAAACACAGAGGTCAGCTCCTCTCTGGAGCCACTGAACGCTGCTGCAGTAACTGGCACATGCTTCCCCATCGTAAGAAAACAGACTTTAAGACAGCTTGGTTTAAATGCAGGCAAAATTAAATACTTAACATGGGAACAATAGGGTTCTTTGTGCTAGGGAAAAATGTTTTTTCCTCTGAGTGCTGGCAGATTAGCCCCAGTCTATTCTGCTTCTCTTTTGCTCAGAGTGCTTTTCATTATTACTATTTTTTTTTATATTCTGTTTCAAAGAACAGTCTGGAATTCAGGGAAAAGCATTACCTACCGCTGTGACACAGGCCTGCCTAGCAGTATGAAATAGCAAAATGCATTTTCCCAGAGTAACCTTTTTCTTAAAATTCAAGCTCCTGGAATTTCAGGAGGGGGTGGGGGCCTCGGTGGGCTACATGAGCATGTACAAACACAAACACTGCCAACCTCAGGCTGTTAGTATTTTTTTGCATAGTTCCCATTCCCATCTTTCAGCTCCCACCTCAGCAAGATTTTTTCTTTGATCTTTTAATGTTTCACTTTCCTTTGCACCCTTCCCCGTCTATTGGTTGCTCTCTTTTAAGTGCTCTCTTCTCTCATTTCCTAGTAGTCCTTTTCTCCTAAAAAATATTTTCTCCTTTCATATTTTTACATCAGGCTTTTTCACCTGAAGTCTTAATCTGTCTCTTTACTCTGGAGAGGATTTTGGCATCTTCTATTTCTTACCATTGGTGTGCTTTTATGCCTAAGAAATTGTGAATGAAATGCTGCTAAACTAAGTTTAAAGCACAAAGACTTGTTTTACTTTAGAAAAACAGCAATGAGATTCCTTTAAATTGTTTCCAGATGTAGTCTAAAAGACTAAGTTAAATTTGACAGCAGATACTGTGTACCAGAGTTGCATAATTTATGTAGTAGTCTGTCATCGCTGCTCTGAATTACTGCCAATAACAGAGACCTGGCAAATGTCCTGCAGATATTTAATATACTTATTTTTTGGAACATAATAAAGGTAACAGCAATGGACAGCTATGACAAGATGAAGATCTACTGCATAATGCACCCATTTATGAAAATATTGTTTGCCTGCATTTTTTATATAGCAAGATTTACAATAAAAAATAATAGCCACTTTGATTTGTTGCTTTCAGAAAGATGATACTTAAAATCTTTAGGTTTTAGATTATTTGAGTGCATTTTAATAACTGTGCTCATTTAAGCTACAGAATATTGTTCATATCCTCATTAGTAATTAATTCTTTATTTGATGACAATTGCAGCTGTTGATTTTCCCCCCCTATTTTTTACGTCACCCTTTTTTTCCGCCCCAAGGTATGAATCCGAAAGTTCCACATATTAATTCTATATCCAGCTTAGTCTCTGGGGTACAGGAAGAGCAAAATGCAGGAATGCAGTACTTACATTAAAATCATTTGTTTAAACCTACATCTGTACAAGTCTCCCAATAAACGATAAGTCCACCAGGATTTTTCCAGGTAGTTTTCATCTTTCTAGTGGAAGTTGGATATTTATGGTCCATGCCTTAAGTTTGATTTAATGAAGGCAACTTAACCTTACCATTAATGTATAGGGGGGAAGGACAAGTGCCCTCCCCAGTAATTAATATCCCCTCTCCACACTCACCCAGTTCTGCTCACTATTCCTTTACTTTCTTGACCTCATTTCATTACCCCTTTCCAGGTAATCTTCTGTACCTTCAGCATCCTCATGAATCCATCAGCCAAGCTATTCTTGAATAAACCATCTTCCTTAACCTCAATTACCCTTTCAATAAGGAAATAGATAAGCCTACCTTACACTCTAAGAAACTGCTGCATGACTACAAAAAAAAAAAAAAAAGGCAAGGACAAGGGAAGGAACAAAAGTCTTGCAACACCAACTCCCGATGCTAACCAGTCAAAGCCATCCCACAGGCACTGCTCCCCGAGTCCTGATCTTAATGCCCTCAACTGACATTCAAAAAGACTGAGTTCAAGAGTGATTTAGGACTTCAGCCAAGATTCAGCACAAGAATAAAATAATACTGGTCATTCAGGCTGGAACTGGAAACTCAAAACAAATGGCAGCCCAGCCACCTCTGTGAGTGCCACTATGTTAGGGTGCTGCATCAACTGTGCTGCCACTTGGCCACTGGAGACTAGGCAGCTGTGCCCAGATTACTGCTGAAACAAGCATTTAGAAGCTGTGAGATTCATTAAGGGATCATTTGTGTAAACTCTAAAAAAACGAAATGAAAAATCTCTGCTGTAATCAAGATTCCTAGCTGTAGCAAAAAACTCCCCCAAACCAACCAGGATTAAGCTGGATTTTTGATTGCCTCTTTCTTTAGTCTTCTAATTCAGCATGTATATAGACCTTTTTTATTTTCTCTGCAGAAAAGATAAATAGATACAAGAAAAGGCCTGGCCCATTTGGTGCAGTGGAATACTGTGATATATGAGTATTATTTTTGCAGTTACTTGGAAAGAAAGAAGTGTCCCATTGGAATTTAAATCACTCATGGGAGAAACTCAGAGACCAGACCCTGCAGGGGCTGAGCACGTACACTTAAAGAGCTGTGACTCTGCAATGCACTGGTCTGAGCTGTGCTGGCGAGGACAGTGAGGGCTGCGTGGCTCCCATGCCCCTCACAAACAGATGGCTCCCGTCAGGCCTCATCCTTGGTCAGGGAGATCTGGAGGGTAACAGACAGTGCCAGTTCACTGTTTCACTGCAGTGTGGTGCATCCCAGGCTTGGAAGACCTTAAAGCATCCTAGGAGCAGTTTGGCCCATGTCCTTGGGCATCTCCATGCTGCAAAACCCTTCAGGGCTGACGGCTGCCCTGCAGGCTGCACACCGCCAGCCAAGCAAGCAGTGCAAATTGTCAGAAAGGCATGGAGAGGTCTGTCCAGACATTGTCTGTCTTAGTTTGTGCCATTGCCTGCTTCCAAAGCAACTGTCCCACATAAGTATTTCCTAGGTGTTTTGATGTGTAAACACTGTCTGAGGAGCTCTTGCTGTAAGTCCCATGGCAAAGCAGCAGAGCTTCCTCCATGCTGGCCACCGCAGCAACCTCAGGGAGGACATGACGCTCCTGCCCTGAATATGCATTTTCTGAGTTAACACTGGTCCTGTAGGAGCTCTGGAAACACTCTGGCTCTGCTGCTGCTTCAGTCTAGTTCACTCCAATAACCTGCACTGACGTACATCGCTTGATGTAGGTTAGAACTGGCCAGCCAGAAATGTAGTAAAAAAACTATTTCACCAGTACATTAGTTTAAACAATGTGAGGTTTATTAAAACACTTGCTCTATCAAGTAATTTTATAAACTTGTTGTCCTGGGTTGCAGTGTATTCTATTACCATCCTCATGAGCTGTTGAAATCAGGTGGGGCAGTGTTTCCTTGCCTCCTCCCCCCAGACTATCTTTCTGTTAATGGCCCATCATTGTCGTGCCACATGACTCATAGATAACTCCCTCCGGACTATCTTCTGATAATGAGCCTTATCAACACTTGGCCTCATGACTCATTACCCCACTGTGAGATGCTCCACCCAGAGGGAGGAACCAAGCATCCCATCGTGGATATAATCTGAGATGCTGAACACCAGAGACAACCCTTCCACTGGATTTCCAGAGGACAGGAGATACACAGCCACCACTGGACCCTCTGAGGAAGAGCAGCCCCTTTTTCTACAGGATCACTGCTTCAGGAGGACTGCAGCCACCATTCTACCAGACTGCTACCACCACCCTGACTAACAGGGTGTCAGGTTGTATCTTGACTCTGTCAGTTTGAACCAGTGTTTTAGTTTTTCCTTTTCTTTAATTTCCCCATTAAATTGTTATTCTGACTTGGTGCCTCCCACTGGTTTGTTTTCAAACTAGTACACTTCTTCCTGGTGTGCTAGGAACCTTCCCACTTCCAGCAGAGAGCTGGCCAGTATGGCAGCACTGGGCACAACTCTGCCACTACCATGACAAGAAGGCTTTGAGATCTTCAGTCCCTTACCCACGTGTGATATATTAATAATTCCAGCATTTAAATATGACCTGGTCAGCATAAACGGCATTGTCACATGCAACACTTTGCTTATGTAGTGCACAAATGTAGAAGTATTACTAAAGACTTGGTTCAAGGCTAACATTATAAACAAAAATTAATTACATGCAAATTTTTTTTAACCCTCATTTTTTATTCCCAGTCTGTTCCCTTTGGCTTCTGAAGATATTTGCTACACAAACTACAGGGCTTTCCTTTTTACTGCCAGTATGCCAAGCCTACCCTGACATATAGCAGCAAAGTACTGATCCTATGTTTTAATTTAATTAATATTTTGTGGGTTTTTTTAATCACAGTTACAAATCTATACCAGTTTGGCAAAAGTCTTGAACAATGTATGCAACATGAAGCAAGTATCTGTTTAAGATTTAACAGTAGCTGCTTAAAATTCAATTAATGTTTAATTAACAGTATTTGAGCAAATAAACAGCTCCCCAAACTTTCATGAGGAAGTTTCTTTGCAGGGGTTAAAGTTCTTGGTGTATTTTCAGTCTGCAGTTCTGGTACTTTGAATTTTCACTTATATTAAATCACTGAAGATAGTGACCTGTACAAAGACCTGAATATTCACTGTATCATATTTTCCCTACTGCTGTTAATTATACTAATTTCCCTATTCCCAATAATAATTGTCTCAAATTATTTTCAAAATAAACCAGTGCAAATGCACTATTTCATTCCCTATGAAGTCTCACAAGAATATTTAGAAAAGAACCCAATTTTATTACATCAAAGTTGGTATCATGGAAATAAATTACTCTGAAATAAAGGTAATTTTGTGGTGGAGTTTCTGCAATAAGTAGTTTTATTACACATGACACTAAAATGTAAGTAACAGAATTAATTTTCTTCACACTTAGGCAATCTTTTCACTATTACAGGCAGAAAGAGGTTAAATTAATTCAGGTTAAATTAACCTAAGTTAAAGTTTTAGCAACATATTAACTGCTTGTACAGCCCAACTAAGCCAGAGTTTCCTATAGTGTTTACAAAGATAGAAATGTCACTCTGAACTGCCTGAACACTCAGCAACATTCTAACAAGCAGGATTATTTACGCAGTACAGAGATCTGATTAGATAAGAGACACCGAAAGACAAGGAAATACTTGTAGTTGCATAAAGCTGCTGCCTGAAGCAAGCCTTTACACCTGTAGCACTGTAACATCAACACTCAATACCGTGGGCAAAGACTCGAGGTCTGCATTGCCCTGCATACTTTCAACATCAGCCCATAGTTACTAAACAACTTGGCTTCAGTATCTTGTCATCTGTCCCACTCCTGCAGGTGAATCAACCATTTTAAACAAAGGTGTGGTGGGTGGTATGAGCTGTGCACATCACCTGAGCAGGGTACGTGTGCCAGCACGCTGCCCTCCAGCTGCTCACGGCTACCGAGTCAGCAACACCCTTCTTTCCACTAGCTCCACAGGAAAGGCACTTTCTTTACAAACGAACACAGCCGATATTTTTCTGGGGTGGGAATGACCATTCTGGTAATGAAAATGCCCCCACTATCTGCCTTGGCCAATGTTTCGTTAAAAACTTTTTTTTTTTTAATGGTGATTTACAGATCCTGCTGCATGCACCTCACCTGCGTCAGGCCTTCTTACATCGGTCTGCAAGGAGAGAGAGCCCCGGTCCCGGGCTGGGACAGCGCAGGACGATGCACGTTTGCCCTCCAAAGTCAGGAGGCTGCTGGAGCAGCAGAGGGGTTCCCGGAGTTCGAGGATGGTACCGCACTGCCACCCTCTGCAGGAACAAAGTATCGTCCTCAACACAAACCCCTTCCAAAAGAGAAGGCGCAAAGGAATTTTAATTTGCTTTCAGTGAGTAGTAATTGCATCTCACATCAACTATGATGTTCACTGCCATGAACAGGACTTCTTGTTAGGAAATGAAAACGTGAAGTACCGGCACCAGGAAAGTTTGCCATGCTCTCCACGTGCTCCTCTTGAGTGTGGAAAGACAATAGGCACAGAGGAACTGATGAGCAACTACAGCAGTAAGCAGTCCGAATTACTAACAAACATGATATGTGTTATTCGTAGATACACAGGGATTGAAAGTAAGTCAGAACTGAATGATTCCTCTTTTCCCACTTTATAAACATATGGATACACATATATTCAAGAAAACCAATTTTGGTCAGTACGTATTTGATACTAAAACATTGCACTAGATGTTCTGCTGACAAAAGGGACATTTTAGGAGTTCTTATCATTTATGCTTTAAATGTTATAGATAATCTTACTTTTACGATAACGCTCAAAGCAGTTCAGCAGACACAAGTTTTAATTATTCATCTTGGAATCACCCGTGATTTCTCATTCACTTAAATATGTCCCAACATCTGTAAAGATCAAACCCTGCAATAGATATATTTTAATATTGATATATATTTTAATAACTAAACTATAGAAGAACATCTATTGCAGAATGGTTTTTCTAGAATTCAAAAAGTTACCCTTCTTTTAAATTCTAGCTGTACAAGGAGTGATAACTTTCTCTTTGTTTGCATTTTTAATAAAATTCCTGAAGACTTCTTTTACTTCAGAGATAAACCTAATGCTTCTTCAAAAATATCAGAAGTTTTGCTATTCAAGTAATCACACTTAATTCTAGACATTGTGCAATCACACTGCCATTACACAGCTGAAAAAACCTTAACTCCTGTTTCACCGTTGAAATTTATTATTTCTGCAGCTTTAAAGTTGTTTTCAATCAACTTGCTTAAGGAAATAAGGTTATCTAACTGCTAATATCTATTAGCTCCCACCTAATTTTTCTTGAGGTTTTGGGGCATTCATTAATTTGCCTCAGGTTTGATAATTACTCTCAAATATATTGAATTGACCAAATTTTCACACAAACATAGAAAGAGAACATACGCTTTAGCGTAGATCAGATGAGCTACCTTTGCCCCAGAAGAAAGGCAGAATCCCAAACCTGCTCTGGCCCTTAAACAGTTGATAGTTGATGATAGTTCAGTCACAGGAAAAAGCATCAGCCCAGACATCTTTTTAGACACCAGATATAACAGCCATGGGCCAAATACAGGAACTGGGTTCTCACAATCGTGTTCCTTGTAAGTAAAATATGAGAGGCAATTCTTATTTTCCGACTCTTTACTGTCAGCCCAGAGCCAAGGGTAGAATATTTTGCCCAACTACATTGGATTTCCAGGCTTCTCCTTCAATGCAGAGCCATAGCATTCCTCTGGCCTGATAATTAAATTGTAAAATGACTATATACAACTTTATTACTCTGCTTGATCATAAAGTAACACAAATCAGACCAGGAAATTAACAATTGCATATCTTCAAGTATTAAAGGATGATTTCTAGCCTAAATATCAAGACTTCAGTATAATACATCTGAAGAACAGAAGAGAAGAATGCAGGGCAGCATCAGTGCTATAAGAGCAACAAGAAAAACAAAATAAGGAAAATTAGCATTTGGACTACTCTAGACATACACACACTTAAAAAACCCAGTAGGTTTATGAGGCTCTGAGCCTCAGAACTTCACTTGCAAGGACCATTTGAACAAAGTTCTTTGCTGAGTTCATTAAAAGAGACATTCATTCCCATTTCATCAGTCACTGTGTGATTTTGAATCAATGTGGCATTTGAGACCCCTGTCAATGTTGACTTGCATTAACTTTTGCTAGGAGATTTTCATGTCATATATATCTATAACTTCTTGAACTGCCTTTGGCATCTCTGTTCTCAGATTTATTTTTTCTTCTAGTTCAATAGATCAGAAAGATTATATTATATCTTCTGAATTAGAACAACTCCCATGCACTCCTGTGGAAAATGAAAAATGATTTAAGCATCACCACACACTTCTCACATGGTCTTTTTGAAATTTAAAACTTTTTAGTGCCCAGAATAATGTAGATGACAGGGTTTTTTTTCTGTAAAATAAGGTCTGGTCTTGCACAGATTAGAATTTTACTTCTGACTTCAGTAGGAACATGAGAAAATCTTTGTCATGACCCACACTGCAGATACGTTAAGGTATGATAGCATTCTCAGCCCCTTGTGAAGTCTTTAGGACATGGATATTTAGGCTTAGGCCTGGAAACCTGGTTCTATATTCTGTATTTATTTCATTCTCTTGCCAATCTGCAATTCCAAAGTCAAAATCACAGGCATTGAGATACATGATCTCCACCCTTTACACAAGAGTCAGCCTGAGGAGGGCCAGAACATCAGGATACCCATTTCTTTATAGGGATCTGAGATTTTTGCCACTGTTGGATTTCTCCAACCCTGCCTGGACTACATCCTCCTGCCTACTGCAAACTATAGGAGGCATTTAATGCTGAGTACATGGCTTGTGTCCTCTGAAGGACTGCTGAGGCAGCCACTAGAAAATGCACATCACTAACTTTGCCCAGATACTTCCAATTTCCCCTTGTAATACTTCCAGGAAAGGCCACTTAGCTTATATTGAGTGCCTAGTTACTCAGAGTAAGAATTCTTTTTTTACTGTAAAATTTTCCTCACATATGACAGCCTTACAAAGAGGTATTTCCAATCACAAATTGTCATCATGTACTGAGAATGAGCTTGCAGAAGTTTTAACTTCACCAGATTATGGTGAAAATACTTATGGGTTAATATTTCTACATGATGATGTTTATACACAGTATATTCTTAAGGCAGACAGAAGTGGATATTACATTTTAATTGGATAAATTTAAGACATCTTAATTTAGGTGCCATGTAAGAGACTGTTATCTCTTGCTATTATTCTCCTTGCATAATTTTACAGTTAGTGAAAGCCTGACAAGTGCCTGGTAGAAATACTTTCTCCATGTTTACACCTAAATTTAAAAGAAATATTGGCAATTTTTTTTTTTTAGTTTATAAGTAGCTGATAACCTTAACGAATAGCACTGCTACTACTGTAGCCCACATTTAGTACAAGTAGGAGTTAGATTGTGGGGTAGTGCACAGCCAACTACAAAATGATTTTGTCATAATTTCTTCAGTAAGCTTTGAAAACTGTTAAGAGTACATTAATAGCAGAAACTCTCTTGCGTAAAAAATGTAGTGTTTAAAATTCCACAAAGAAACAGAATAAGTTATTTCTTTTTACAAACAAAATAGATTTGTTTGTCTGTTTTACAACATCTCTCTAAGCTTTGTCTCTCTAATGTCATGTAATATATTGATATAGAGAACAGCAGAACAAACTAACCATAAACAGATGTAGCCATGTGGTACACGTTCACAGCACAGCACAATTCCATTTGGGCTAGAAAAATCGTCTTTTCTGTCAAAGCAGAGTTTTAGTATTATGTCATCAATTACTTTAGTCTTGCTCAGATGACACAGCAGGTAAGGCTTAAGAAACAAAACTGGATATACTGAAGCTGTAAGAATTAACATATGGCAGAGTTGATGATGAAAAGATGATCATTACATTCATGAACACTGGTGGCATCTTCAGGCAAACTGAACATGGACCGGAGAAAGTGGCACTTTCCCAAGAACCACTTTGTTCATGAGGAAATATGGGAAAGGTTCAGTCACCACACCAGATTCTCTTTGAGGAAAACAAGTCAGCCTTCTCCCAGCATTTCAGGTTTGTCTCCAGCACTACACAACAGCAACTCAAATGTGTTTGTCCGGGCAGTTAGAGGGACCTTGGTGCCTCACAGCTTTTCCTGGTCCTGCTTAGAACTGGGGCTTGCTAACTATACCCAGTGTATTTTTCTTACCCCATGTAATACCCACATGTGATACTCTCACAACACATCATTAATGTCTGTACAGCTCCCTGTGGCAATGGACATGGTCCAAACTGCTTCTTGGTGTCTCAGTAGCTCACTTCTGGAAGGCTTTTTTGTATTGATAGCTGAACATGGTGAAAAGTAAGCATTTCAGGTGAGCAAAAAAACCAAACGCAAATCCCATCAAACCAAGTTCTTTTAAAACAGCAGGATACATCCCAGCCATAGGCTTACACATTTCTACTGTCCTGAAAATAAACTGGAAAATTGTACATGGTGCAGGACTAGCACGAGCCTGCCCATTCTTGACAGTTAATCCAGCTGGCCTTTCAGACATTGACAGCATCATGCAAAGAAAATCAATTACCTGAGATAATCAAATCCACTGTCTTCATCTCAGCTCTCTCATTCATTTAATCTAATTCTTGAGTATTGACATTATTCCAGGCATAATGGGAACAAAAGTGCTTCATTAGAGGCAGTGCCTGGACATATTCAATAGTGTAGCAAGAGCTAACAAAGCTCTGACAAATGCAGCCGTGCTGCTGTGAATAAACTGACAAGTGGTAAAACTAAAAATATGTGCTTCTCAAAACAACCTCTAAAGAAACAGTGTTTTCAGGTGAAGGTGCCTTGCTCCCAGGAAGGTTTCATCCCAAAGTGCTTTATCACCACATGGGAAGATAAAGGTTAGCAGTGCCTTGAGCACAGTCTGAGCTGAAGATGTTCAGGTTAAAGGTGCAGCCTGGCTGCTGTAACAAACAGTGACTCTTGAGGTAACACAGCCAGAGTGCTCAGATTGAGGTAGGGCAGGAGACCCCGGTTTCAACAAGAATATGCTTTGATTTTGGCATGAGTAATCCTACAAGATGTCAGATGAACATTAAAATAATTAATTAATGATAAAAGCAGCAAGTAGTGAAATAAGAAAGGAAGTTCACTTGACAAGTAAAGGCTTATCAAGAGGTGAAAAAATTTCAGTCCAAGATGGGTCTAAACCAAAACCAAAACATGAAATACTTAATAAAAAATGATTATGTTTTATGTGTGACTCCTGATACAGGTAATATTTAAAGGTTTTGTTGTGTGACTGGACACCAAGATACAAAAAGGAAAGGTATGAACCTTAAATTTGAGCCGTTTTATATCCTCATTATTTTCCACTCAAATAATCTGTAAGAGCTGCAGAGTATGTAGCCCCCAGGTCACTGAGTATTATTATCATAATTTAAAATGCAACTATTCATTCAGTATGAGAATGCAGACTTTCAATGACAAACATTTCTATTAGAAAGTAGACCTTGTATTAGAATGCTAATTGATTCATCATCTACTTCACACATAGTTTATAATAATCAGAAAGCTTTATTTCCTAAAGAATTCTAAAGGTGGAACACATTTTATAGTGTTAGTATCACTCTTTCCATTACATCCTCTGGGACACAGAACACTGAAATATAATTGTTATTTAATTTCAAATCAATGCTCTACTATTAGTGGATTTTGAAAGTCCTAGACATTAGTGTTACCTGTTACCTCATTAAAATGGGAACATTTAAATAAGTACAATAGAGCTGTGGGTGTTTCCTCACTCTTCCTTTGCATTTTGCTTAGATATATATTGTATTATTTGGTCTAATTTTCAGGTCCTCACTCAATACTGCATTTATTCAGTACTCATTTGGTCAGCATTCCAAGCATTTTCAATTACTTTAATACGTCCAAAATAATATCCACTAAGTGTCAATGTAGTCAAGTTAAAAATGGGGACATTTTGATTTATGAGGCATTCCATTTTATGTATCAATATAATATTTAGGTGTTAGTGCTAATTTTGGCTTATTTATAAGGGTTATGTGTTATTGGACAAGCAATTCAAGCATCAAAAAAATCTGGCACCCGGACTGAGGACCAGAATTTAACATACGTCCAGGAATCTCTGGAATACCAAAAGCTCAATGTGTTTTGTATTATTCTTGGCATCACAGTTGCTGAAAGCCATTACAGATTCCAATGTTGTTTAATCAGTGCTGTGAATGTTACAACCACCCCCTGAGGTTACAAACTGTGAGGAAAATCTACTAAAAACCCCCAACTTACCCAACATGGGCTCCAATATGGATGCAGAGGACTAAGCGCACAGAGGAGTTAAGTGATTTCCTACTGTGGGCATCTAGATTTTTATGTTCAAGGAGTCTTTTCTGCAAGCTGTTCTCTGAAACAATTTCATTACTCTTTACCAGCCTGAGGATGAAGTCAGCTGATTTTCCCAGCTGATGAATAGCTCTATTCAAAGACCCAAGCTTTGGGTTAATAATTGAGCCGTCCCCTTCTGGGAGTAGCTTAAGGGCAGGAGGTGGGTTTGGTGCCTCAGAGGTCCCACTGCTGCCGGGAGCACAAAGGGGACAAGGGCTTCCAGGAGCTGACTCTTGAGGCGACAGGGCAGGTTTGTGCATGGGGACAGACATACCAGCCAGTTGCTCCTGAACTGGAACGCCCCTTGATGAGGCTGCAACAGCACCAGCAGAAAATTAATAAACAGAGAACCATAGGCACTCTGAAGGACCAGTATGAGCTTTACAACAAACCAGCATAAGTTTTAGTTTTATATTAATAGGTTTTGCTGACAGCCTTAATATTACAGGCCACAGCAATTAATTTTGAGTGCTGTCATTTACTTGCTTGTCTCCAGCAGCCACAAACCAGGTGCTGCTTCAGGTGATCTGAAATCCCAGTGACCACTTCTGCTCAGGGCTCTGGTATGAAGAATGTGCCCTGCCCCAGACTTTCAAATGCATCACAGCTGCCTTAGAACCTTAAAATGCAGACAGGTGCTGAAAAATTATATCTTAAAGTGGGAATTTAGAGTTTTTCAGTTGGGCACTGTGAACTGAAACAGGCAACAGCACATTGATGCTTTGAGTTTTCAAACAGAATATTTTCATTCTATTTAAATTATGACTTGCAATTAGTGAGAACTTGAAATATGTTTTTAAGAAGTAGGTAGAAAGAGATCCCTAGAAATTTGAGAATTTCTGATATTGTGCATTAGATAAACTTGTGCTTGGAGTTCCACTGAGAATAGCAATCAGCATTGGTTCTATGCCAGTTGCTTATAGAATTGTCTTTAAAGCTGTTTTCTTAGTTCTATTGCTATGAAAGGCCACATGAGACCAAACTTGCTGATTCTCCCACTTACAGCTGTTCTGCAATAGAAACAGCCAGGGATTTTTTTTTCCACTGGGTTTCAAGATTCTTTCTGCTTGACCGATGAATGAAAGATAAACACTACATACTTTATGCAGTTAGACAGACTGTTCAAATGAGATATGAGGGGAAGTATGCCAGAGCAGGCACACTCAGCACATATTCTTGACTTATAATTGGATCAACATTCAACATGTGCGGGAAAGAATGGTTTTTACATTTTTTTAATTTCCCCTGCCTACAGATGCAGTACCAACTAAGAGCTTTAGCAATAACAATAGAAAGGCAAACAGCAGTAGAGAAATCTGCTCCATTTTTTGCCATGGAGAGATGTGTTTTTCCTCTCCTAGTCTGAGTATCAGATCTTCCCATCTTTTATAACCTGGGGGGAGCTTCCAATGTAGTCACAGCAGGTACATGGTATCAAATAGCCTCTGAGGACAACATGTCTGTAACTAGGTTTAAGATAAAGTTAAGAAAAAGGGGCGAAGGTTTTTAACTAAAAGGAGGTTGATTCAGGCTAGATAAAGAAGACATTTTTGTGGAAGTAGTGATACACTGGCACAGGTTGCCCAGAGTGGCAGTGGATGCCCTATCCGTGGAAGTGTTCAAGGCCAGGCTGGACGGGGCTCTGAGCAGCCAGATACAGCAGATGGTGTCCCTGCCCAGGGCACGGGGTTGGACTTGATGATGTTTAAAGGTCTTTCCCAACCAAAAGAATTCTATAATTCTGTGAAAAAGCAAAAATATATGCTTACTTCTGACATGAACTGAAACTAGAATCTTCTAAGAAGAAAACCTGTTAGAAGATACAGGATTGAGACCTTTCAGCCTTTACCTTCCTCAAAAGTTATCAACTTTTTAATCCCAAAAAACAACACCAGGAGTTGAAACTGAAATAGTCAAAATCATCTTCTTTCCTCTCCTTCACAGCTTGCACCAGTACCACCATATTTTACTACTGGTGGCAGCATCACAGGTGTGTTCCTGTGTATCCCCCCATCCACAATATTCTAGCCACAGGAAATAATTTCTGACAGCAGATCTTAAATTTTGTCTGAAGCTGTTTTTCCTAACGTGACCTTTATTGGTAATCACATTGCCTACGTGGTTTCCTTTATCTTTTGTGGAATGGTGCTTTCCCATAGAAAGTGGTACTTTCTTCTCTCTGAAAACTGCCAACAGCTCCGGAATGGAGAGGTCAGACAGGAAAGCAACATCTGCAAAACTAACACTTTTCATTTCTGGAAAGGCTTGAACAATGTTACCTACAGGCACCCAGAACATTTCCACATCAAGTAGAGAACAAGGATGGAAGCTTCTACCCGGGGTAGCTGGGATGTGACAATTGCAAGAAGGAAAAAACAGAGGCAATCGGCAGAAAGTTTCATGCAAGCTCTGTTACAGGGGCATGGCAGAAAAAGAAGCCATGGGAAGGGTTGCCCCGACTTTTGTCTGACAGGGATCCCTCGCCACTTCTCTGTCTAGCATCCTTTCCCCCGAACACGCTTGAAACTGAAAAGGGGTGTAAGCGAGATTAAGCAAAGGAGGAGTGGCAAGGAAGGGGCAACGCTTAAAGGCTCCTATGGGGGCTTAAGCGAGCAATAACAGGGGGACATCTCTCTCCCTGTGCCGCCCACGCCCGGCCGGGGGCGGGCTCGAACCCGCGGCGCGGCGGGCGCAGAGCTCGGCCGGCTGCCAGGCTGCTCGGAGCTGCCTCCGCCGCGGGGCCGCGGCTCCAGGTAAGGCGCGCCGGCCCCGGGGATCGCGGCACCCTCCCGCCGGGACTGGCCCTGCACCGCTCTCTCCCTCCCTTCTCATCCCTCCCCCTCCGCTCTGCTGTCTTCGTAATTTAAAAAAAAAAAAAAAAAAAAAAATTAGTATTTCATTTCTGAGGTATCATTATTCTGCTGGATTAAAATAACCCAGAATAACTCAAATTTCAATTAATAAATCAAAGCGAAGAGGTGAGTGCCTCCCTTCGAAGGCTGCAAAACCTTGCTTTTAAAAGCAGTGAGTGGCAGATGGAGAAACTTCTCAAAGAAAGATAATGTAAGAGCCAGCTCCCATTTTTCCCTCCAATTCCCCATCAAATCTGCATCTCACCTCAAATGAATACATAGATGAACAATGTGCTAGTACTTAAAACAGTGTACAAAATTTAAAGTAAATCACATTGATTAAACCTGTTGTTGAGCACTGAGTAATGAAGAAAGGGAATATTTGAATTTAATGAAAGCATATTATTTCTCTAGGAAGCTCTTTTTTCCTAATTCTTAAAACAAAACCAAATTCCTATATACTCACTTTCAATGTCTATTCAAACTTCGTAAACAGGATTCTTAAAGGTTGCTTGCCATCATGAACACTCCAGGTAATTCTAATGACCTGTCATAGAATAAAGCTAAAGCAGTTTGTGCTGAAGGAAAAGGAAGATCCTGCAGCAGGCACGCACTTACAGATTTAACTAATCTTCCCAGGCGGTAACTGTGGAAAAAATTGGAAACACATATTTTATAGGAAAAATGCCTCTTGCTTTCAAAGCCCCTCGTGTGATTTCCCTCAGAACAAATTCCTGATGACTTTGAGCTGAGCTCCACATCTCAGTTGGAATAACTCCTCTGACTTCAACCTTAGGAGGTACAAAAGCTTGCAGCTGAGCCCAGGACACTCAACTTGGACAACATTCACATTTTTGTATGGTTGTACAATTAAATGCATTTTATCCTGTGATTATTATTTGCTAAAATATGTAATTCTACTGAGTAATTTTAAGTATATTGATTTCTACAGTTAATTTTGAATACAAAAGCTTTGTAGATTTTTAAAAAACCTGAAGTGCTTTGAAAACCGATTTTCTCCCAGTCTTCATCTTGTTGCGCTGCTCAGAATGGTTAGTTTGTAAATCTCCTGGTTATGGGACACTTAGCAATTCACTGAGGAATTTGAGTCTAAGACCTTGGACCCAAACTGAGAAGTAGATATTTGGTGACGAAGATGAATAAAGTCTTCTCTGGAAGGTTTCAGATATGCATAGCAAAAATCAAACCCAGAAAAGTCTATGATTCAAATTCATAACTTGAATTGAAAAAAAGGTGCATCTCTAGGGTATATTCCCTTCCTTCTTCCCCTTTGCCCCCAAACTAACAAGAATTTGCAACTGGAAACAAAATTAATTGCACACCAAGGGGCTGTTCTCTGTCATAAATCTCAAAAGCACATTGCACAAAATTCAGCAGGGAGAGAAGATGGATATGACTGACCCTAATCTGCTACTGCAGGGCTCTTATTTTTCCCTCATAGCCTCCAAGGTCTGTTCAGAGACAGAGTGACATGACGCTCATTCTCCCAGGCCAGAGGCTGCATGAGGGAAGCTGCAGGAACATTAGCTGGCTCCTGGATAGGCTCTACAATATGAGAATGCTGAGCAAACCTCACAGTCACCAGGGTCTATGTGGGGAGACTCTCCTCCAGGTTAAGGGCTAGAAGATTCTAGATCTGCTAACTTTGATAAGGAACAGGAGTTTAAACTGGCATAACAAAGGCAGGATTTCATTTGTCTTTCCAAATCAAGTTGTTATTTTCTTAATCTGAACCAGCATATCCTGTCCAACTTTCTGGATTTTCAACTATTTAGCTTAATCATATCTAGTCTGATAGTGCCCAAACAAAACTGTCTCCATTTTGCTGTAGGTGATAAAATCACATTATCCTGGTCTGTGTGAGTAGTGGAGGTATCAGTGCTGCAGGAGCACTCTGTCTTCCTTCAGCCTACATTTGTGGGTGCCCTTTGGAAATCTGGTGACCTGAAGTGCTCCCCCAGGCATCCGTCAGGTCTCACATGGTCGATGGGAGACCACCCAAGCCATCAGTGTTTGCCACACTACGGCTGTGTGCACCTTCCTGCACAGTTGAAACCTTTGCAAAGGTGCCTTTGGGGGTTCATTCATCATCTGCAGCCTCTGAAAGTTCCCTGCCCCTCTGACCCAACTCAAACTCATTCATTCTTTAAATTGCACAAAACCTGAGCCTCATGCCCTCTTGAAGCCAGGTGGGTGGGCTGTGAGTTGTGACTGTAAAACTGGTGTGGCAGAAGGTAATCCACACTTGTCTGTGGGAGTGGGTGCGGGAGGACCTTGGAGTGTTGACAAACACCTTAAGAAGCCAGTAGAGGTCTCAGATTTGAGAGACCTGTATTTTGGTACAAGAGGACCCAAACATTTGCAGATTTATGTAGAGGTCCAGCTGCCCAGATAGCAGAACTGTGCTGTACAGAGCAAAAAATTTAAAAAGAGTCTGTATGCACATAAACCCAACCATTTATAACCCCATAAACTTCTGATTTGTTTGGGTAATTACAAATGGCAGTAATCATCAGCCATGACTCAAACACCACTAATATGCCAGACTACTGAGTGTCAGCTATCTAAAATCATATTTAGGAACAAGGGGAAGATAAGTTACTTAATTGTCTACCTTTTAAAACTAGGAAATAGCCTGTGTGGCATATTTTCTGTGGGTTTCCCAGTAGATATAAGCAGAGCTTGTAATGGGCACTACATTTAAGCAGTCACATGAACACATTAATTTCTTAAAACCTGTTCTCTGAATGTTTATTACTACAACCATTTCTGTGCATTGTTGAAACCTTTCAGTTCAGTGTTGTGCTGGTTGGAAGCAGGACATCTGGCACTTGCTCCATGAAGTTAACTCCTAGAATTGTATTGTCATCCTAAGCACCCATTTGTTAGAAATCTGAAATTAATTTTCCAGGAAAACTGTATAATGTTAACAGTATCTCTGCCAGTTATTTCCCAGTTAATCCACAATATGTACTGTATTTAAAGTACACAGAGTGAAAACAACAGATAAATGTATAAAATAATCCTATCATAGGTTATGTAACTTACTCTAAGGCTTTGAGGTTCATAAAATTGATAATACAGGGAACTTGGTGAGAAATAATTTGGTGCCCTCAATCCAGGGCACCAAATGTCTCTCATGTACTTAATTATGTAAGTATTAGCAACATACTGCTAGTCCCTACTCCTTTGGTGGCTAGAAGTGCTGATACTGAAAAAAATTTTAAAGGCTGCAACAATAGATTTGTTTGACTTCAATTCCAACCTTCCGTGTATTTTGAGGACAGTGATTTTACATGTTAACTTGTCCATTATTTGGGACATTGAAGTAAATCCCTGAGTTGTTGCTGATACAGTCTGAAATCATGCATGCTATGCTCATTTTTTTAAAAATAAATGTATTTGTCATACAGATTTATTTGGGATAACTTTAAAGATTCTCATGTAATGCCTATACCTATATAAACAATTTCCAATTATGAAGTTTCAATTACAGCTTGTTTTGCAGAGAAGCAATTTTCATTTTTGGTGAATCTTAAGTTCATTCTACTTTTTTTAAGAGTATGACCTTATGTTGTTGAAAGGTATCTTTGACAAAAACAATTCAGAGTACAGAACTTGAGAAGATGCTCTCAGACTGGAGCAACTTCCCAAGCTTTTCATTGAGAAAAATGACACTTCTCTTACCTGGCACACGTGACAACTGTATTGATCAGATCATTGTATAACTGGAATCCAGTGTTTCACTTTGAACTGTTGAGAGATATAGCAGCAGTAGAGACCTAACAGCCATTCAATTGCTGACATAATACTGTCATAACAGATGGCCCCTGCACTGCCTGTCTGCAGAGAAAACATGACAAGACAGCTACTCTCTATGGACCAAGTAAATCTAACTTTGATTACTTGCCCAAGGAGACTTGCATGGTTTATGCCCATGCTAGGCAGATCAGATGTGCCTAGGGTTTAGAAACAAGCTAGCTGGTATGCCAAAAGCCACTTTGCCAGCCAAGTAAGAGGGTGCCCCTTATAACAGGATGCAGACACATGCATTTGTCCACTTCCATCCATCAATTCCCCAGTTAAACCTGAATTTTTGCTGCCAGTGGGTTTTATTCCTTCTTTCTAGTTTGCCCCATTAAAAAAATCCCTCAATACTTTTCACTCGAGCAGCACTCTCTGCAGTATTAATCCTAACATGAAAAAATATTTGAATGTGTGAAAATTTTGCATTTCTTTCTCTTTCAGGAAGTGTTACAAAGTATCATGAAAGTACAGCTATTACAGACAGGCATCCAGATTAACACAAATACAGATATCATGGCACTTTATTCCACAAAGTGCTTTGTCTGTGACTACTGTCAATCTGTTTTATGCATTTGACTTTTCCCAGCTGTGGTGGTTTTGGCTGAAGTAGAGTAAATTTTCTTCACAATGGCTAGAATGTGGCTGTGTTTTGGATTTGTGCTGTGAACACAAGTGTTGATATTTTAGGGATGTTTTAGTTACTGCTGAGCAGAGCTTGAACAGAGTCAAGGCCTTTTGTGCTTTTTGTACTACCCCACCAGCGAGGAGGCTGGGGTTGCAAAAGAATCTGGGAGGCGACACAGCTGGGACAACTGATCCAAGGGGTATATCCCCTCCACTTCCCAAACTTATCTTGTGACTGCCTTCCATCTACACACTCCCTTTCTCCCACCAAGTCCTTAGTGTTTCCAGCTTTCCATCGTTTCTCCTCCAGTTGGTTCATTTCAATCTAACAAACAGAGGATTAAGTCAAGAACAGATGAGCTCACTGGTTACTTTGCAATTCTAGTGGACAATGCCGGCAGAGAATCCAGAGCAGGGGAGGCAGCTGTATGTCTCTGGCACTCTGGGTGAATCCCTCCTGAGTTTCCAGCTGCTTTTCAGTCAAGCACTTAAAGGCACTGTCATTCAACAGTTTGGACGTGGAATTAAAATGCAACTGTGATGCTAATTCAGTTTATATTCTAAAACTCACCATCTGCTTTTTATTTTAAGATAATTCTGCACACAGTTTTAGATGCCTGCAGTAGTAGCCATGGGAATTCAAGCATATGGCCACTGCCATATGACAAAGTGTATTATCTAATAATTTCTAGTCTTCCCCATGCATCCACTTGTGCATAAGGTACTTCAACATAATAGGCATCTCATCCTTTAATTCATTCACACAAAATTCACTTCCAGTGAAATCTTCAGATATTGCTACTACCTCTGCCAGCTGTCTGCCTCACCCCATTTCAGCCTCAAACGTTTGTGAAACTTGCATAATTCACTTTTCCTGTCATGCTGAAGATAATAAATAACCGAATTCCCATGAGAAATGTCAAAACATTGGATGGCACTTTACAGTCCTAATCTGATCTGAATAAAAGTAGGAAAATGTTGTCTCGTCATATGAGAAACTGGGGCAGATTTGTTACCTTCACCTCAATTAAATGTTTAGAACAAGATGTATCAATATACGCACAATAATTTGGACAGCATGTACCCTGTCTAGTTAAACCAAATGGCTCAAAATTCTATGCAGAAAACAGGTTATGCTTATTTTTCTAGGGTGAGAGGAAAATATTATGAGTTCTGCTGAACTAGTTTTAAAAAGCAGTAGTTCCCTAGGTACATGCATGCAGGAAGGAATCCTGCTGTGAATGTGTAGTATTTGATAAAGAAATGCGTGACAGGAAAGGTCCAGATGTGCAAACATGCCAAGGGGCAGGCTTTTCAGCAGAACAAACCAGCTCAGTAAGCCCCATAAAAAAGGGGCAGCAGAGAAAATGTGTGTGTGCATGCAAGCATGTACACACATGCAGCAGAGATTTATATATCCAGCTTAAGTATTATCTGTGAAACCGCTTAAGACTCCAGTAGTCACCCAGTTCTGATCCTTGGCTGGCATACAGCTTCCCTTTGCAGTGATGGCAAGCCAGTTGACATGGCAATTAGATCTCTTGATTAGTATTTCTTATACAGAAGTAAAAGATCTTCTCCCTTATGAAAGTATATGTACCGTAGGATGGATTTGATCTTTCATGTGTTAAAGACCAAAATTCTCCACCCCAGCCTCCCTAAAATTGCTATCTTGGATATTCGTGAAGAACTGAAAGTAAACCAGTTGCCTTAGAAAGAAATCAGTAATAAGCCCACTCCATCTTCAGTAAAAACTGAACCCAAACAAGTACAGAAATATCCATAGGTTTCCTTAATCTGTTTATAAAGGATCTTCAGTCATATTAGGAGCTCATAGTAGCAATTCAAAAGCTAAATATAAAAGCAGCTTTGTGAAGTACTTATAAAGTCAGTAAGAGGCTTTTTATTTTTAGCGTGTTTTCCTGTGAGATAAAGATAATGAATGTAGAAAGCATCCAAACCCAAAATGAGATACGCAAAAGAGATCCCACGATCTGCACCAGGGGTGTTACAGAATCAGCGTGTAGAGAGCAATGTTCTGACAACACCATCTGCTCCTTTGTGCTGTTTTGCCCTTTTACCAGCTCTCTTAATGTCTCATGCATGATTTTCTGTGGGAGTCAGGAGGAGTGTATGATTTATTTTGACATTAATATTTACCAGGCTGGTGTATGCTTAAAGTAGCCCGGATGTTGAGAATGTTTGCTTGTTTAAAAAGCCATTAAAATGGCTTTCCTTTTTCTTTGGAGACATTAACAACTTATTTTGTCACTTCACTGTTGCATAAAAGTCATACCCCACTCACATGGCAATTATTTAGGTAAATACCACTAGTTTTGCTCTTACTAGAACTGTAGACTGAAAGAAAAATTACTTTGGTTTTTAAAAAGCTTGCTGGCATTTTACATTGGTCACTAAAGAACAGTGAAACAAAGTTTCAGGTTGTGAAACTTCAAATTCTTTACTATAAGCAATTTAGTGGGAAATTAAAATGCAAAATACTCCTGCAAAACTCATTCTGGACACTGAGAATATTATGTTTGATTGCCCCTTCCTGAAACCTAAAACAAGTATTTCATTTGCCTTTATTAACATTTAACAGCTGTCTTGCAGATCCTGGGTAGGTAGCGTTTCTGACATGTAGGGTTTTTTAGTTTTGAAGCAAGTCTTACAAATAAGGTTTCTATTCTCTGATGTGTGCACAGCCTGTGCATTTCAGATCTGTTGCATGGCTGCATTACACTACAGATTGATACTCTTCTCATCCAGAAATGGATTACAGAGCTGACAGATTCCTTAAAATAACCATGATGGATGTGAATCATACTGACAAAAGCAAAGTCCCATTCAGAAAAGACATCTTGCCTCAGCCAAACATTTTCATGAATGTGGATGGTTATATATGATTTATATACAAAGGATTTTTTTTTCAATAGCTATAGATAGAAGCCTATAATTTCATTTTTTCTCATTACCAAAAAGATTACCAGAGTTACATATCAGAGGTGTTGATCTACTTGTGTACCAGAGAGGTTGTGTTTAAACAGCTCTGTGTTCTAAGATGGAGTCATGTGTTGTTCCTTAAGAAGAGATGCTGATATGCCAGAGATGCACTTACTCACAAGCATGAATAGCAAAGACAAAACTCAGTGTTTGCAATTCTCCTCCACAAGAATACATTATTTTTTCACAGCAATTACTTTTCCTAGTATTTAAAGGACAGTGACAAAAATGAAAGAGCTGTAGTACACTGGAATGCAGCTTCTGCTGGTAAGTTAAATTAATCCTGGTGCCATCTCTTTTTTCAAGTTTTGAGATTTTCTAATCTATGTAGATATTTCCTAATACATTTATAGTAGAAGTTATTCAAGACACAACATCTTTAGTGTTGGAAATTCATGTGTTTAAAATGCATATGTGCTGTAAAACATTACCTCTGCACTTTTTGTTTTTTAGGAGCTACAAGAACTTCTGAAAGAACTTGTGAAAATGTGCAGTCTTAAGTGCTGCAGTCTCAGAGCCCTTTTCCTATTGCTGCTCTATAGGTAAGAAGTATTTGCTAAAAATATTATTTCTTCAATATATTACTATATCAGTTGGTTTATAATAAACT
Source organism: Corvus cornix cornix (assembly GCF_000738735.6). NCBI lineage: Eukaryota > Metazoa > Chordata > Aves > Passeriformes > Corvidae > Corvus > Corvus cornix. Next base: position 14,491,369 of record NC_046336.1, read on the forward strand.
TACTTATAGTTAGAAACTTATCTGACCTGGTAACAAAGTAAAATACTCTTGACATTTGAATCTTGCCTCTTACAAAAATGAAAGAACCTGGGTATTAATAACAGAAATGGAAGACTGAGCTTCATGAATCTCAGCTGCCTTGATTAACAGATTTTTTTAGTTGGAAAGATTGATGAGGAAGAAAAAGAATGGAATTTATGAAACATGTGAACCCTCAAATGAAGGATTACTGGGTACAGAGTGAGTACTGTATCAGATGCTTAAAAAATTCAGGCAGGCACGCAGTCCTTGCCTGGAGCACAGTGCCTTGCCCAAGGACAGAAGCACACAGTCCACCTAGATTTACTACAAGCTTGAGATAGTAAAATCATTGTTGTACACTGAAAGGAGAGTATCTTAAGAAGAATTACCTATTTGAAACACTGTTTTCTTATTCTCTGTTATGAAATCGTGAAGTCTTTAGGAAATCTGAGTTGCGTTAAGCTGGAAAGTGAAAATTATCCCCTCTGGCTACAAGTAACCCTTCTAACAGTGCAGCTGCCATGACAAAAAACATAGAAATGGAGTATTTAAAATATATTCCTTCTATAAAAATGGGGAAAAATATTCTTTAAGTAATTCTAATAAGAAAATGTAAGCATGGACAGGTTAAACATCGTCACCACTACCTTCAACTGAAGTATTTAAAATCTGTGAGTGAATTATCTATCTAGAATTGCCTAACCTACTTCATCTCGCAGTAAATTCCTCACAATAAGATTTTGTCTGAGCTTTAATTCAAGTGGGTGTGCAAGCACACATTTAGATAAAGCCTTCTCTTAGTAGTGGGGACAGGTGGAACAGTCCCCTGAAAGTGAGTTTAAAGCATCCACCTCCCCCACCTTCTCCAGTCCTATAAAGAGATCTTTGTCCAAAATACACATTTGTTCTAATTCCACCTTCCTTCCTCATCAGCTGTGACTTGCCACACTATAATAAGTGGATGACTCATGGCTTAGCAATAATAAAACACTGCTAAGAGACCAACAATTTCAGAAGCACTTAAGCAACAAGGAGGCAAAATTCCCCCAGGAGCTCAGCCTGTGGTACACAGTTCATTATTATCAGGCAGACTTTGTGACTCCTCTTAGAGCTTCATCTGGCTGCGAGTGTCCAGAAGCACAGGCATTTCATTCCTGAGTAGCATCCATGGGGGTTATGTGCACATAGAGCTCCTGTACAAGTGCTTGGATACAAGTGCACATTGAGCTGATGTGGTCCTGTTTTACCCAAATCCAGAGACAGGCTGAGAAGCAGCTCTGGCCCTTGGTTCTCACAGATAAGATGATGCTTGGGTACAAAAATTCATTTTTCCAGTGCACAAGTCAGGAGGGGTTTGTGAAAGCACTGTTTAAAACAACAACTATCCTGCTTGGCACTGAAACAGGGAAATATTTCTAAGCAAAACCCAAGGGCTAAGGTGCACCCAAAGCAAGGGCCATGATTTCTTGCCAAGTGGTCCCTTAGACATTCACTTGGATAAGCCCTGCCCAGCATGTGAAGAGAGTTTCTTCTACTGAATAATTTACAATCAATAATGTTGTGAGGTTGTTTCTTTTCTTTTCTATCTCTCCCTGCCTAATGACACTTCTTCACTTTACTTAACACTAAATTTCATTACAATCACATATCTGGGCAGTTGCCTGGATGATTGCCTTCCCAGAAGTTTGTTGTTTTTATTCTTTAAAATAGTAATGACAAAATTGAGGCAAATTTATCATTACCAGGAATCAGCTTAAGTAAATGTGTGCTATTTGGTCTGCAGAAGGGTTCCCACTTGTTTCAGATAGGGTGTTTTTAACATAAAGAATGCTAGCCTGGGTTTAAGGCATTAGAGACAGAAAATTCTGTGGAATGTGTTTGTTTTGGTTTTTTTGCTGAGCTTAAGAGCACTTAGAGCACTCCCCCGTTTGTTCTTGTATCTGGTAACATAATGCTACAGTTTCAACCTCGCCATTTAACAAAACAATGGTGACAGTACTGTGTTTCAGAGCAGAGAATTAATCAGTGATGTAGTAGGTTTTGCTACAGTTTATCTGCAAAGACCATATAAAACCCTGTATCATTGAGCACAAGTATGAAACCAGAAATAACACCTTTATTTGCATCTGTAAGCCTGCTGCCCGCCAGTGAATTGCCTGAAAAAAACCGTTTTTTATTCTTGTTTTCCTGAGGGGAGTGTTTCAAGAGCTTGTTCAGACTGCATCTGGCATTTTGTTTATCTTCTCGCAGTTCTAAGGTGTTCCTGTCTCTTTCATGATACATAACTTATGACAAAAAATAGCCAGAAAAAATATTCTCCTATATGTGTCTAGACTGTACTATTGCTTAAATCAGTGATATATGCTACTGTTTAGGGCAAATGTTCCTTTTTCCCCCTCCAGTTACCCCATTCTGTTTAGACAATAACTTGAAAGTACCTTAAATAACAAGCGGTTGTTGTACCTTTCAAGTTTAGCCAAGCCCACAAAAGTTCTCCATTTTTGAGCCACAAGAATGACTCAGGAAAAGAAATAATTATAATTCAGCTTTTATAAAAGCAACCAGAGGGCATTGAACCTGATGAGTTAAAGCATTTATTATATGTTGACAGCCCAGATCAGATAGATATTCTCAGCTGAAAAATAATTATATACTCACAGTCTTGTTCTGTAAAAGCCAATTCACTCCTCAGTTGGAACACCTGTTGCAAGGCAATTCCATGCTTAGATGCATGCCAAGGTATTTTGCACACATCAGGAAATATGTATTAACATACAGCTTCCTTTAACTGTAAAACATATATTTAACACAAATATAGGTTAAAAGAGATGTTTTGATGCATTGATGAGAAGATGCAGATGCATAAGTGGAATGAGCCTCAGCTTTTACTTTATCTTTTGCACATGTGTGCAGCTGCGAGCTCATGGTGGCTGAGCTGTGAGTGGAGCATGTGAATCAAAGAGCACTTTAAAGGAAACAGGGCATCATCCCTTAAAACACAGAAACCCCAAACCACTCAAGGCACAGAAGCTCTGTAGGTTCCTTATCTTTCAACATTGACAAGCTGCCCCTGAGGATCCCCCAAAGTTAGCAGGGTGGTAACACCATTCACTCATGTTTAGGAGGCCTCAGGTTCCTCTCACTTAATTGCCTTGCTATGATAGGACTTCTCTGAGGTTTTGTGGCCAAACAGCACACAGGGGATCATGCCTCATTAATTCACAGCCTCAATTACAGCACAACAGCTTTCCCAGGCTTACTTAACCATAAAACTCAAAAGACCAGTGATAAGAGGCTACACATCATGTGTTAATAAGGAAAATTATGAATTACCACAGGTCATTTAAGGGAAGGACTTCCATAAAACTTTTAAAGATACGTTTTAGAAAATAGGAGTTAATGATAATGAACCAGACCACTCTGCAATTGCATACTGATCAGCAGAACAATGTTATACCCTTGCAGTAGAAAAGAAACAAGTTTTCCTTTAACATTTCACAACATGTAAAACTTATTCAAGAACAATCCAGTAAAGCTGTGAAATTAAACTCATGCAGCTCACTGAACACTTAGCTAAAATTTGTATGTAATTAACAGACATCTATTCCAAGTCCAGTATTTAAGAAATTAATTACATTCAAATGCATTTCCAATTTTAAAACTTTAATGCAACATAAAACTGGCCTTCTTATTTATATTCACATCTCAACTCAACATGACTGTGTTTGTTTCTTTAGGAAAAAACTTACAGGATAAACTGTCTTTATTTCAATGCTGGCATTACTCAAGGGTATGCTTAAGTAACAACATCATTCTCTGGCAATATAGAAATAAAATCCAGGAAAAAATAAAGGAAAAAAATGGTTATTCAAATAGCTGAGATATTTGTGCTACAAGGCAGCTAATGAAAAACAGCTACTTCTGTGACAATAGGGTCTGCTGAATAAAAAAATTAACAGCAATAGCAGCTTTTGAAGCCAGTGGACACCACATCTAAACCCACAGTGTGATTTGGCCACGTGTATTCAGTGAGATCATGTTAGCATTTGAGCTTTGCCAGTTTAAGATACTGGATTATTCCAAGTGGATGAAAGTGTCAGTGTCCTGACAAAATGACTCAAGCTTTCTCAGAAACAGCAAAATTAAAATCAAAATATCAAGCTTTGGAAAGCTACAAGAGACCCAGAAATATAATGCAGAAGAGCAAGCAGAGTTTTCAGGACCAGCTCTAGAAAAAACAGAGACTAAGAAATTTGGTGAGGATTTAGCACTATAAGGAAAGACCACAAAACACTGGTAACCCTTTACCTAATGGTTTACTCTTAGAGCCTTCTGCTAGAAGCAAATCACCTCAGCTACCTCTCTTGCACCTACTGTAGGAGAGCTAGTCACTCTTAGGGACCAGTCATGCCCAGAGCAAGGGGCAAAAGCCACAGACCCTTCTCCTGGTGATTATATGGGTGCCTGCTCTCCATCAGCAGAGACAGTGCCTCTGCCTGCAGCCAGCTGGGCTTCGCTGAGTCAATCAATTATGTGCTTCTCACCTTCATAATTCATACCCCACCTTTCTCAAATCATTGGGAACAAGTAGTTGGTACCATCTGTGCTTTAATTTCTGAAGAGCACACCCTGCTCACCTTCTTGGGGTGCTCACCTTCGAGGTTAGGCAGAGATGGGTTGTAATTATTTATATATGACTTCTGAACATAGGAACAAAGGAACTACTTGAATTCTCATTATGCTTCACTGATTTTGCCCAACTGGATTATTTCTGTAACCTGTTTAAAAATTGTGTTGTGAAAGCAGAATTTTAAGAGTGTTTTTATGCACTAGTCTCTGAGGTTGGTTTCTGTTTCTGAGACCTAAATATAATGTATTTCATTATGTGAAGGGAAGCTTAATTTTAAATGCTGAAAGAAACAATAAGCATCCCTTCCACATTCCTAGATTATAACCATAATGCCCAGTTTACAGATAAAGTATTAAAGAAGATTGTTTGTCAGATAGAGTGTTAAGAAATAATAGACTTTGAGGTATAAAAGTGATTTCTTTTCCAATGAGAGGCTAACACAGATTATGAAATCTGATATTTTATGGAATATTGTTCTTTTGATTATGTCCTTTTAAAACATCCTCCTTTTCAATTCTTTCTAGGTCAATGCAAATTCCTGAAACCGAAGGAAAAAGTGAAATTCTACCTCCAACAATACAAAAAATAATAAAAGGGTACAACAAGTATCTACGTCCATTTTTTGATAGTAAGTAGAAAAGCTCTTTCAATAAGACTGAGTCATAACAAAATGTGGTGTCTAAAATTCAGTAGTGAGAGCAAAAGTTCTTTTTCTGTACTTTTTTCCTCTGATTTCTGACAGCCACCAATCTCATTATACATGTTCTGCAATACAATAAGATAGAGTTTTACAGCTTTTGTGCCCTAAGGTGAAACTTGTATATTCCAGGTATTCTCAAGCTAAACTTCCGGATTCTGTTAGAAAACTTGACTACCATTGTATGTGTGCCCTCATGAAATAAGCTGTAACATCTTGCCTATTTAAAAGCATAATTTTCTCTAATTTCCTAAATAATAACTATAAAAAGCTTTGATTAAAGATTTGAAAGCTTTATATATCAAGCTGTTCATAACAGCACAGGCAAATCATGTTACTACGCAAAGTCTTATGTGCATCAGCATGTAAGATTGCAAAAGAATTATTTAATAAATGATTCTTGCCTCAGGTCTTAAAGGTCACTGAACAGATTTACTGAAAAATTATGGGGAGAAAATGAATTGAAAAGGGAAAACGAATCAAAAATGTCAGTTCCCTGCATCAGAAGGCAATGGTCACCAGAATGGAAGGCCCACACAGTCTACTGCATCAAGGCTGATTTTACTGCCCTGCAGTGCAGTCAGGCACCAGAAATCTCAGTGAAAAACATCTCCCTTGTTTGAGTCAGACTAGTGCATGTATCAGAAATACTGAGGAGATACAAATGAAGATCTCTTCCTGGAGAAACTGCAGAACACTGAAGAAGAAAATATTCTGAATGTTGAAAAGAAGCTCAGCACCCTGTGTCTGCCAGAAAATAAACTTGAGGAATGAATGCTAGGCAATAGTTCTTAAGCTAGATGTTCAGAAATGTTAGAGGTATGAATGTCAAATGAAATATTTTACATCTCTTTATATCCTGCTTAAAAAATGATTGACTAATGAGTTTCTAAGACTATACTGCTACCTCTTGCCATTCGAATACCTGGTTCAATATGGATGCTCCACATCATGTGCTGTTTCCGAATCCATTTATAACAATTTTAAGATATACCTGTATTTTAGAGTGAACAAAAAGGGGAAAACTATTTCATCTGTTAGTTTTTATTGTAGTTATCTTAGCTGATGATACAACTACTATAAAATATTTAATGCTCTAAGGACATTTTCAGCAAAATATAAGTAACTTTAATAAATAAACTAGCCCTTTCTCATTGGAGATGATGCATTATGTAAAATAGCTATGTGTTCAGTGGTCATTAATATATTTTATTCATTCCCTCATGTTAGTACTAGAGATATGTTGGCACTGCCATGATGAATGTGCTTTGGTAGACAACAGAGTCTCATTTCAAAATCCTAAGAGAGCAATTAAGACCAATAGTAAAGCACATTTCACTTACAAAGCTCCCTTTTCTTTTCTCCATCTTTTTTCCCCAGCTGTGTCACAGCAATGCTATAGGTATTTTTTTGCCTGGATGTTTTTTTCAGAGGGATGCTAAGGCCTTTCTGTGTTTGCCTAGAAGTCCCAGAGGAGCTCAGGCACAGATCAAGTCTGTGTCACACACAAAGCCAGTCTCGCACCTCCAGACAATGCCAGCATTGCTGCATATGCTCACTACAGCTCAGGCATGCAAACACTGCCTCAGTAATCTTTGATGGATCTTTATTAGCCCTAGTGCTGCAGGAATGAGATGGCACTCTGAAAAAAGTACATTTTATTGATGCCACTTCTAAATGCAGGGTTGGTGGTTTTGTGAGAAATTACTTTGTAGGAGTAATTCAGGTTAGGATAATTCAGGCAATGCTCCTCCTGATTTTTGAACCTGTAGCTTTTTGTGAGATCATTTGGGATCACTTTCCCTGTTATAGAGGAATGTGTGCTTGGGCTGGCGAGTGGTATCAGCCTAGTCCTGACCCATCTCTGTTACTGATGGGCTACACTTTGCATGAGATTCAGGCCCAAGAGAAGCTGTTGCTCTTCTCAGAAGCACCTAAATCCTCAGCTTAACAAACCTGTGGAATATATTTGTGTGACCACAGCTATGCTAGCTTGATTCCACATAATATTTTCCTGATTTATATGGTGGTTTTTTGCCTGCAGCTGGTGTACCTTGTGTCTGTTCTTGGTTAGAAAGATTTTGATACAACTGGCTTTACTCAGAATAACATCAATGGCTGCAGCACAGCTGTTAAAGAAGCCAGAGTAGCAATTTAGTCATTGATACCTCTTCTGTGACTTCCCCCTGCACCATTCCCCCCAAATTCTGTTTCTTTGGGATGATATTTGCATGTTAATAGTGAGAGACAGACCGCTTAGTTAAGGTCAAACAGCTGATTAGGCTCGAGTAGGCTGATGAACCAATGCATGTTAAAAACATAAACTGAGTATTCTGGTAGACATCATCAGATACTGTAAAAGCCTGCACAGTCCTGATTGTGCAACCTATCAGTGCTGATGTACTCTGAGAAGGAAACTTGTATTTCTAGAAACATGAACAGAAGAGGATGGATATGCACCTGATGATGTATGGTTGCTGTCTTGAATGAAAGGATTTGCATAAATGGGAACCTGGTATGTGTATGTTGATATCCAGAAATATCCTCCTAAAATGTGCCAAAGCCAGCCTTTTCAAGGCACTTGGCTTCCTTTTCTTTAGTTTTGGCCAATATTCCTTTGCTTTCAAAAATATGTCTATTTCTGTTTATTGTGCAGTTAGATACACACATAAATACGCACGAAGGAATTTGTCATAAAACTAGATGGTATTATTTGTTGGCATCTACAGTGCTTTAAGCTTAATGTTAGTGAGTCATAATGGAACCCTGAAATGTGATTTTTATCAAGTGTGAGGGCCAGAGGTGAGCTTAAATTTTAGAATAATCTCATTTAAAATAATTTCCAAGTTACTTGTCCTTGAAAATTTTCTTCAGGCAGGAAATGGGGGTTTTTGAAGTGATGATTGCTCCCAAAATACAATCATGCTCTTGCAAAATCAGTGACAATGAACTCCTCAATATTTAGCAAAATGGGGTTTTATCCTGAAAGAAAGCATTAGGTATAAACAAACATTCATAAAATGACAGTTCCTTTCTCCTAAAGCCAGAAAAACCAGAAATATTTACTAGTCAAGTAAAATTTATGGCAGCTCATAAGTTTTTAGTTTAATAAGCACTCCATTTGCTTATTAATTTGTGTTTGGTCCTCGTGGTAGGACTGGCAGATGACTGGAAATGTCCCGACCACATACCCCAACCTGGGTAGTGTCATTAACAAGGGGACTGTGAAGATCTTTTTCATTTGAGTCCAGTGGCTGCATAACAACATAAAACCTGTCTTCTCCTCTCCTTGCATGGACTGAATCGACTGCTTTTCTAGGTTTTAATTCTGAATTTATCTCACCTTGCTTTAGCCATCTCCTCCCACACAGGTAACCCCTCCAGACCCTTGCTGTGCAAATGCTGCCATTCATGCATAACACAAATTGTCATTCCCATCTCTAAGCACCTAAATCGGGAGCCCAAAGTCAGAGTAGTTGAAGCCAGTCTTAGTATGTCAGAGGCTTGCCCACAAGTTTGGCTGAGTGTTTCATGTTTGTCTGTGGAGGGTAGCACATACCAGTTGCCAAGTTGTGAGGGTACTTTACACACTGTTTAGCACAGAGGAGTCTCAGCTGGACTGGTTATTTAGCTCTGACCTCATCTGAATGCTGCTATTAAGAATGTTCTCCTTCCTTATCTATAGCACTTTAATGTCCCTCTTTGAGCTGGTTCATCAAGCAAGTCTACATAAAATGAACAGATAGCTGCAATAAAGTTGTAATAAAAAAAGCCCCCTAATCTAGAATGATTTTAGCCATTCTTTGGACTGGAATATGAAATACTCCTATACTAATGTTAGTAGATATTAGTCCTCAATGCAATAGTGTCTATCCTACCCTTACAGATATATATGAAATACTTCTACAGAAAAGCTGGCATAAGGGATTTAAAAATCAACACTTATTTCCCTTAAATGTGTTACATTACCCTCACACTTTATCTCAGCCATACAAGTAGATTTCCACCTTGGGTTTTCTGCTGGAACCATGTAGATCAATTTTATAGCTTTAGGTGCTGTGCCAAACTCTCTGAATTAATGAGCAGTTCCTGCAGACTTCAGTGAGCCTTGGACCAGGTTCATAGAGTTGTTAAGGGATGCATAAAATCTTGTAAATAATTTTATACAAATAGATTTTGTTCTGTGATTGAATGTGATAATTTAAGTGTTCTAATTAAAAAGAGACTAGGAAAAGGTCACAGCTAAGTACATTTGAATATGGAAGCTGCTTTCAAGTGGTACAGAAAAGTGTCATGTTTAAATCAGTTATTCTAAATCACATTTAAAAGATTATTTTCCTTAGCTTCATAATGAGTAATACATTTCATAGTCCTAAGTTTTAAATTAAAGCAAATCGAATTTTTGAGTCCAAACTTCTGTCTAAGACCAGTCACCATGGTTTTTTCCCTCAAATGTTGTTTATATTAAGTTCTATATATTTAATTAGAAGAAGGCATTTTAGTCTTCAGAAGTGTACAAAAGAAACAAGGAGATATCAGAATGTTAGCTGTGTCTAACACCCTTTGGTTTAGTGAGGCAAACTCACAGGGTACATGTGAAAGCAATGCCAAATAACCATCATCTAAAGACTATTTTAAGTCCCAACAAGCCAACATCGAATCCTTTACAGAAAAAGCAAAAAGCCCAGAATATGTAAACTTCAGCATACGCATGGTAATGGAGATTTCCCCTCCTTTCCCAGGTAACTAAGAGACACTATGAGAATCCTATTGCCACGAAGCCCAGCTTCCTCCATGCAGGAGAGTTTGGGTTTTGGTTTGGGGTTCTCCCCTGCCTCTCCTACCCCTCCAAAGGCTTCTCTCTAGAGACTCTAAATTATGAACAGTGATTATGTTCAGATAATAAAAAGATCAATTTATTTGAAATTTCCTGTTGTCTCCAGTTTCCATAAACTGGGACCATGCTTTGCTTTGCCAAACCACATGAACAACTAACGGCTACACACATTTTCTGACACTGGACAAGTCACCTCTCTGACTTCTCTTTGAGGAGCTGAGTAAACAATGCTTGATTTTTATGTTACAAGATTCGATATTAAGATTCCAGATTTTGTTGTCTTTTGGAATATTTCTCTTTCTGCCAACCAAACTGTGTCTGCTGTTTGCACATTTTTTTAAATGTGGAAAAAAAAATCTTGTGACAGTCATCTCATAACAGTCTTGCCAGTACAGAATAGATTGCAAGATACCTTAATTCTGTGCATTACTCCCCATTGAAATAGTGCTGCTGCCAAAGCATAAGATGGAGAGAGCATGTTAAAATGATTATCTGTGACAGCCTCTAAATCCTTCTCAAAGGCACTGCTTGCCAAGATAGTTTCCTATCCTGTATGTGCTGCCTGTCTTATTTGTCCCCACATTAATTGCTTGCATTTGGCTGTATGGAAATATGGGGGTTTTGACAAATAATTTAACAAGCTGTTATTAATATGGTCCCCACCAATTTTTGTCTTGTCCACAAACTGCACCAGCAAAGCAACATCACTGTCAAAATAATTGATGTGGACAAATAGGATTGAAACTGATTCATGCTAGAAATGGGTCTGTCTTCTGATGCCTTCAAATCAAGAATTACGGTTGAGATCTGTCAGAAGGCCTGTCTTAACCTGTCCACTTTCTTCGTGTAACTATTTGTCAAGAAAGATGTCTTGTGGAGGGAAGTTAAATGCGCTGAAAAAATGTAAGCATAATGTATCATTATGTAAGAGTTCTGTAATACTCCAAAGCAAAGCTGGAAATCAGGGAGACAAAATGAGGTTTTTAGGAAGCTATAATGAGCTATTCTAGTGATAATTTTGCTTTTAATTCTCTGTTTACTTGCAATGTTTTATCCAGTATTGCTGAAAAGATGGGACATTCTTCTAAAAAGCCATTCCTTTTCCGCCCTTTCTGAATGCCAGAGTTATTTTGAGTTTTCTTAAGCTAAATGGAAAAGGGCTCATTCTATCAGCTCAACACTGGAAGTTATTGATAGTGCTGATCCAGTGCAGTAGTAGGTACACACATGACACTGTAGTGGTTTATTCTGCTGCTACAGACTGGGATCATTGCAGTGATCCAGACTTAATTTTTAGGTATGCTATCTGCCACTCTTCTGGCTGCTTTCTCATTTGGGATCACCATGAATATCTGTAAAGGGCGTAGAGGAACAGTCTCAGTACAAAAATCTCAGTAAAATTAGAACGAGTGTTGCTTAGGCTGCACAGCCACTTCTGTAACAAGGCACTCCCTTTGGTGATGCTCTGCCATGCTTTGAAGATTCCCTTCACTAATGCAGGACAGACGGACTCCAGTTTTCTTCTGAAGATCGGTAAATTTCTTCTGAAGTTGTCATTATACGTACAACTTCTGCCAAACATATGGAAATGTAGGAACTGACTGTTTCATCTGGTTTGCTGCCCAGTTTTTGACACTGTCAACAGGAGACCTTTCAGAGGAAGTTCAGAGGAAGCCCTGGTGAATAATTATGAGCAGACTCATTCTATTATTAATACTTTACAATTTATGGTGCCTTACTAAATAAACATTTATCCTCACATGCAAAAAAGAAATCAGCATTTAACCATTAATTTTGTTCTAGTTTAATTAACTGTTGGAGCAAAGCTGTTCTCGGCATCTTGTATTGTGTTAATAAAGATCCTTTCCCTAACTGTTGTTTTCCTGCACACCTCCTGCCACACAGCACGTTGCTGTATCTGGAGTGACGTAATTTTCTACTGCATTTTGCTGGGCTGGACAGGCTGGGTGCACTTGGGCAGTGAGAGCTGTTGACTGGGGCGAGTGGAGCAGGATGGCTTTGCCATGACTATGCTGCCAGTCCCTGGCACTTGAAACCCAAGGCAGGTCTGTGTTCAATCAGTTTGAGCTTGAAGTACATCTTAACCTGACCTAGGTGTCTTGTGGTGCTTGGGAGTCACCCAACACCAAAATGCTGTTGTGTTACTCAGTAATAGAAAGAAAAAGGGATCTACAATGTCCTGTTTGTCTGATTCCAGACAAATTAACTCCTCCTCCAGTAATCTTTCTGGAAAGTCAGCTTTTCCCCTCATATGTGTAACAACCTAGCACTGATAATAATGAATTGCTGCTCATGAACATTTTCCCCAACCTGCATCACCTTATTAAGCAAGGATCAGGTGTTGTTTCTACTAATAAATCTTGATATAATAGGAAGAGTCTGATTGTTCCCAGCCATGATTCCTGCTTAATCATCTGAACACTGCATTGTCCTCTCCTTAGGATGGCCCATCAATAAACACGTGCCTTGCTGGATGAAGTTCTCCCCAAATTATCATGTGATAGTTGGCAATAATACGTTCTGTTACAGTCATACAAGGGAATCTCTAGGAAGACATAAAAAAAAAAAAAATCAGAAAATGGATTATAAATCACATTATTTAAAATTCAATGATTTTGAGGGTAAGACATATCTTTTGAGTCTGGCAATATTGTACCTGTAATAGTACAATGGTAAGTGTAAGTATTAATTGTTGTACCCCAGGTAGCTGGGATGAGTTTCCTAAGGGTTGAGCTTTTCCTGGAGGGAGAAAAAGTAAATTTATTCTTGGAGTATCAAAACATGAAAAGAATGGAAAGAAGCAGAAGAAAAAACTGTCAATGATCTGAGAGCGTTTCAGTCAATTTTGTTCCAAAGTTAACTGCCAAAGTCTTCTTTCAGTATGTGAACACTTGCTTTTAAACCCAACATATAATTTAATAGTATATAATAAACACACATTTTACTACCAGGGCATGCTGCAAACCTGCAGTCCTGCTTTAAGTTGGAGCTTCATATTTAAACTTTCAACCAGGTCCAGAACAAAGGACTTACAGATTTTTTCAGGGGTGACAGATGTTTAATGACTTTAACACATGCACTAGAAATAGAAAATATTTTGGAAAAAATAAAAATACTAATAAACCTTTATGTCTTAGCATGACACATTTTTTCTTTAGTGTTACTCGATGTGGGTAGAGTTGGTCTCCATGTTCTTCTGGATGCCATTTGGGGCCATATGGGAGATTTGTACAAAATGTATTGCAAGGAGCCAAGAGGGGCTTTCAGCTGTGTGCCTGTGAGATAGGGGCACTGCCAGCTACAGAGACCTTACCTAAAGTATTTCTGCATTTCTCAGTACTGTGTTCTCTTCTTCTCAATTGCTTGGAAAGATGCCTGATTTAATATTAATTACCTTGTACCATCACTCTGTTAATTATTCTGCACAAATTCAACCAGGAATAATGTCATGTTTCCATCAAAGCTCTGCACAAATTCTGCATTTTAAAATGCACAGCTGATGATCTTCCTTCCAACAGTGTGAAATGCACATTCACAAGGAGTTGGGGATCTGAGCATACTGACATTACAATAACAACTACTTAGGTAAGGTGTCTAACCACACTGAATAAGCCTTCAGCTTATGACAAGTTTTCCTTTATAAATGCAAGTATTTAAATCACAAGTTTCCTGCTAGAGGTCAAAAGCAATACATTAAATTGCAATGATACAATATCTACCATAAATTCTTAAATGGGCAGTAAATACAGTCACTCAGCTACGCCACCTGGGTATTAACCATGTGACATTGCCAGGTAAAACTTCCTACTTCACCAACATCTGATGGACCAGATGTTGCAGCTGGAAGAATTCTTTCCACTGCTCTGCACCTCAGAGCAGAAGAGTGTGAGGTACCATGGGGATTGTGCCTTCCACACCTTATTGCGTAACATTTTCCAACGCACTTTTTTCTGGTGAAAAGAAATCTTATAAACCAGGAAGTGATTAAGAAATAAAGCCTGTTTCTTAAAACCAGAAACATTTTAGCTGAGAAGTATGACATTTTGGTTAGGAATGTTAAAATTTTTGCGTAGTCTATGTTTGAGGAATATTTAAGGTAGCTTCTAAACATTTAGAAAAAAAATTGAAAGATTTTTTAGCCAGTTCTCCTGAACAGTGAGTATTAAAGAATTATGAGCTACGTTCTGACTTTCTCTTTTCTTTTGCAGATGGTCCTGTGTCAGTTGGAATGAGTATGGATATTGCAAGCATTGATACAATATCAGAAATAAATATGGTACTGTAGTTTTGGCAGTCTTTTTTTATCCTGCCTGTTGATAAGCTGATGTCTTGTGCTTACAGCTGCTGGCAATATGAGTTTGGGCCTGTCTCCTTGTGAAGTCAATATGGGTTAGGAGATGGATTTTCTTTTTCACTACACACAGTGTTTATAACACTGTAATAAGCATAGAAATGCAGCTGCAAATCCCACCGCTCACAGATACTAACAGAAATTTGCTACTGAGTATTAATCTTAATGAGAAGCATGTGGATCAGTATTTATTTTTCAGCTGAAATATCTAAATCTTTATGCATTTCAGAAAAATAAAGATATATTCATGTGCCTTTGAAGCCACTCTCTTTCCCTGTGATTAGACACAGCTGAACTCAGACTGTTTTTCTCTTCTATTGTTGCTGTCACGCAGTGATTTATTCCAGCTGTCTTTAATTTAATTTGTATAATTTGTTTTTGAACAAACTATGAAATGGAATGTACTCTTCTACTTAAAGACCCTCCATTGGTACATAGAAATAAAAAGAAAAAAATCACTAATCAGATAGTCAATATGAGTGTATTAGTAATTAGTAATTATTGGTTACTATTTAGAAAGGGAAAATAAGGTCAGAACTTCATATGAATTTATAATACTGATAAAAACACACCATATAATCAAAAGTTGTTTTAAAAGTGTTAAGAAATAGTGTCATCTTAATGTAGGGCTGCAAGGCATATCTAAATTGAAGGGGAATTGGACTGAGTGCTATGTTCAAGGTCTCGATAAATTTGGTACCACTGTTTCCTTTGTGATGCTAAAAGGAGAAACTGTGCTAAAAGATTCCTTCTCTGTTTCCCTAACTTCTTTTGTCTATCTGAATTTATTCAACTTTTTCCCATGTGTTCTTAAAAAATTCTTTGTTTATTAGCTTATGTGAACAAAATGATGTTTGGAACCACTTACATAAATCATTCTAAAACTTAAAGGTTTACAGAGCCAGATTATCTGCTTATAAATCTCTGATGACTTCAGCTGATTTATACCCCCAGACTTAGGCCGTCAGCTTTTACTGTAAATGACCATAAGAACAAAATCTCCCAACCTCACATTGAGTGCTAGAAAATTTGGCAGTACAAGATTCAGTACAGCTGCTCCTGGAGTGCCAGGGACATGGAGAATCACGGTTTGTGTCCAGCAGCTGTTTCCATATACTTCTGTAAAAGAGAATACAACACATCCTCTCTTTGCATGATAATGTTGGTTTTTTCTCTTTCAGGACTATACAGCTACCATATTTCTAAGGCAGCGATGGACTGATGAGAGACTTTGTTTTGATGGTAATAAGAGTTTGAGCTTAGATGGTCGACTCGTGGAAATGCTTTGGGTACCAGATACCTTCATAGTTGATTCAAAAAGGTCTTTTCTTCATGATGTCACTGTTGAGAATCGTCTTATAAGGATATACCCTAATGGCACAGTTTTGTATGCTATAAGGTATGTAAATACCACATATCAACATTTATGATTGCATCCAGTTACATTTTAAACTTTACAGGTTCTGCTTAAGAAAATGGTGCTGTTTGTAAAAGTAGAATATGCATGGTCTTGTAGTTTTATGAATGTGTAATATTATTGACCAATATGAATAAATTCTTAAATTTAATGATAGATCTTCTTCCCTAAATAGACCCTTTTGCTTTCATGTAGACCAAACACGGGAATTGCATGTTGCCATTCCAGTTTGCAACGAAGATATCACAGGGGAAAGCAAGCTGTGATGATTGACTTGCATGATTTATTTTGGATTACCCTTTGTAAAATGTTTTGATAAATATAACAAAATCTTAAAATATATTGCAAATAACAAAGGAAAATGTGCACTGTAAATGAGAAGGGAGCAAAGGGTGGCCTTTTTAGACTGTCACTTAACTCAGTTGTTCTGGAGTGGCTTCTGTTTGGGATACTATTACTCGTGTACATTAGATACCAGTAAATAATAGATTCCCCCCCCCCCCCCCCCCTAGATATTAGGCTGAAAATATTATTTCAAGCAGGATGCATGGAATTTTTTTATTTTTACTGATGAACAATTTTGTCCCATTAATAATTAGCAAACTGATTTTTTTTTTCCCAAGGATCACCACAACTGTTTCATGCAGCATGGATCTGACTAAATATCCAATGGATAAGCAGACATGTACTTTGCAACTGGAAAGCTGTAAGACACTTAATCCTTATCATTTTTATACAATTAGAAAAATAGGTGTGATCTTTTTCTGCTAGATATTACCAGATTGGCTGAAATTTTCATAGAAGGCAAGGGACATTATGTGACCAGTCCCTGTTGAATTACAGTAGGATCTGTGTGCAAAGATGTGTGCACACATGTGCACATGACATCACTGAAAATAGCGTGGCAGTACTGAAATGCTGCAGTGCTAATTAATGATTAAGCACAATCCCGGGAGATTCTCACAGGCTTGGGTTTGCAGTGCATCCTGCAGTTACTCTCTTGGTCTTCAGAGGGAGTTCTGTGAGCAGGCATTTTCTAGCACAGATGAGATTATTTTTTTTTCCCCTTTCAGAGAGTATGTAATTTTTTCCCCCTGAGATAAAATTCCTTTAGGAAAGAAAGAAAATAAAATAATGCTTATTTGTAAGGCCTATACTTCATATTTAATAATTTACTGTTTTCATACTGAAAAAAAATTATTGCATGGACAGTTCTGAGATGGATAGTAACAGATCTTGCTCTGACTTGTTTAATTGTCTCTGTGTCAGTGCCCCGGGAAAAAAAGTCATCAATTGATGGACAAGAGTAAATAACCTTTTTCATTTTATCAAACAATATCCTCATATTTTCTTTGAAATAGGTTCTCTAATACTTTGTAGACATGATTACTTTGCAAACACCCAAGCATGCATTTTTATAGTTAAATGTTCGCTATTATTCAGATGACAAGACTCTAGAAAAGGGTTTTTGCATGGGATAACATAGAAAGATAATTGATTCTGTAAGACGAAAATAGATATTTAAAATATATGTCAATACCTGCTCAAAAGATTTTGCAAGGCTTTTCAGTACTTGTAAAGTTTTTTTCTGTATCTTTTTAGAAGTGTGTGTGTGTGTGTGTGTGTGTGTTCTTTACCTCTTGTTGGTAATGACCAATTAGATTGCCACAAAATTTCATTTTAGACAGAAACACAAAGGAAATGAACCCAAAACCTTCTTCACACAGGCATCCCTCTAGAATAAGCAGTTTTAAGAGATCCATTTAACAAACAGTTTAACAGTGATTTGAATTGGAATTGGGATTTATCTTTATTTTCCTTTGGAAGATCACATTGGTAAATCAATATGTATGGATTTAAATCAACAGTACTGCCTAATGAGTCATTTAGTATTTTCTCTAGTTCCAGAATGAAATACATATCCCCTAGGAATTTACAATTTATTTGACAGGATTAAAAAAAATAAAAAGGAGAATTCCCCATATAATTAAAACCAAGCATTTTTCAGATTGATTCCATCTGCTTTTTCAACAGCACACAAGTGTCTCCTGTCCAAGGGGAAAACACAGTCATGTCACAACAAATGCTCTCATTACTTTGGTGTTTAGTTTTGAGGAAAACAGATAGAAGCAACAAATACAAAAAGGAAAGAGTGTGCCCTGGGCTGTGGCCTTTTTTTGTCAGTGCACTGCAATCCTTTCTTTTGGGTAGGCTGGAAATGTTTTTTTTTTTTTCCCGATGTGATAATCTGTGTTAATTTACAGATGAATAATGTCATCATCCTAGCATACTGCTTGCCAAGACCATCACCTGGGTTTAAAAATTGTGAATGCAGACATGCACACACATCTGCACAAATATTGATGTTTATAAATAAAATGTAAAATCTATGGCAAATATTTGAGCTGAAACAAAGTGTTAGGCTTTTATTAAGAGATTATTTATATAAAGACAAATATGTCATGATATTATGAAGTAATGGCTTTACACTGCAGAATCCCCAGTGACCTTTACAACATACTATTCTGCTACTGCTAGTTAGTAACTTTAATTATACTTTCTACATGGCAAAACGCATTTTGGCCAACATGCCTGTTGGTTTTTTGCCTGTTATTGCAACCCTTTAGAAGGTAATGCTGGCATATGTCAGGAAACAGAGAATTGCCACTCTGAGTCTCTGTTGATATGGGTGCTGTGACATTTGGGAAACTGGAGGGTTCCTGTCTTGGTTGGTGCTGCTTGAGAGGGGGTTCCTGCTCTCTGCCATGTGGCAGGGAACACCACCACACATCCTTGCTGGGCTGAAGGGCTTGTCCTCATTTTTCCCCCACACAGACCTCCAGATCAAATACATATTCACGTCTTGGGCCCATCTCTGAAATTTTATTTCCTTTTTGAACTTGTCCTTTACCATTTATTCAGTGAAGAGCCATGTGAAGGCACTTAACTTGTGCTTGACAATCAGTGAAAATTAAAATTAGCAACAGAAAGGTAAAGAAACTAATTTGTATTAGGCATTATGAATGTTTAATCCCAAATTTACTATTCCTGTAGTTAACCCTGTTGACATTAGCAGCTCATACTGTATCAACAATGTACAGGAATGAGACATTCTGGGCTTGAGGAATTAGTTAGGATAAAAACTCAGTGTCACATAAAGAGAATAGAGATTACTTGTAAAAGCTGAATAACATGGGCTTAAGGATTTTGTCTCTATAAACTTATGAAATGTTTTATAATTAGTAAAACATTAATCCCCCGAATAAAGAACAACTTTGCACAGAGGGAGCACTGTGCTATTTAACTTTACTGACTATTGGGAAGGCTCTCTGAATAAAAATTCTTCTTAAGAGTTTTGGAATTATTATTCCCAAAGAATTTTCATAGGAAGTATCACCAAAACCTACTAATTGTTCAGCTAATGAGAATATTTTGGAACAAAAGCAACATAACCTCTGTTTCAAGATATGCTTGTTATCATTCATGTGGGCACCAAAAACTTCTCCTGTCTCATGCAACTTGGAAGGCTGAATATCTTATAAAAACAAAAAGGAATTTTCTGTGGTACTTTCTAGTTCTTTGGACTTTTTAAATGTCTGCAGTTCATTTATACTGAAAGGAAGTAAAAGGAATCCATGTCTGGAGTCATGCATAAAAACTGGTTCTATGAACCTCCTTGTTTTGACTAAGGACAGTGCAATCGTTTGTTTATAGAGACTGTTACTTCTATTTTACATCTCACAAATCTGGGAAATTTCCCAGCATGTGGTTTTAGGGAATTGAAAACTTAGCTTGGATGCATATGCTTTTGGCTTAGTCTTTTGACACAAAATTTTTTCGGCTTTAATTGCTATAAATGTGATAATGTGAGCAAAGACTCCAAGCCATGATACCTTTTCATATAACTGCCAGTGACAGTGAAAACAAAATATACATTTAAAGAATGAGCAGAGAAAGAATTTTCAGGTGAAATTATCATTTTAATAGGTAACCAGCCCAGTGTTTCCTTACAATAAAATTTCTGAAATCCTGTTTTTCCTACATGAGACGGCTGGAGAAATCAGTTCTGTTTTTATTATTGCAAGAAAAAACCCCCAAAACTTAAAAATATTAAAAGGCAGTTTAAAAAAAAATTGAATACATCTCTTTTTTCTGCAATTCTAGAGCTTGCTTTGTTTTGCAGCGTATACCCTTGTGCAATGTATTGTGTTATTGTCTCACTTGTAATTTACTTACAGTTGACTGAAGTCTAAAAATAATCATCTGCTCATGTTTCTGTTCCCTAAGCTGAGCTATTAACTTGCACAATATAAATCTGTCAAATACAAGAATGATTAATCTAAGCAAGCTAAAGAAAAAAGATGTTCAAATGCTCCCTGTTAACATGTAAATTACATTAACATAATCTTGAATTAATCATATACACTAGTCTGTAAAGTGGCTGCCTTTTATATGATGGGGAAAAGCTGCAGAGGTATTTTAGTTATGATTGTGCTGCACATTGACAAGTGTGTGCAAAATACAGTTGCCTTCTGATAGATGATTCATCCCACTCCTAATTACTACTTGAAGGTTAAGAGGAAACCTCCTGGGGCCCCTGAAGCATGCCATGCTGTTGAGCCTGCAGAAACATCAGCTTCTAAGCTGGTGTCCTTGGCAAGCATCTGAGCTCCTAAGCCAAAACCTTGTCCCAAGTGATGATTCAGGCTCAGGTCGGAGCACAGCACCAGTGAGCAGCAGCTCTGCTGCTCTCCTCATCCCTTCATCTCTGTGGGAATGGGGACCAAATGCACTGCACCAAGAAGCAGCATCTTGGGATGCAACTCATGGCACATTTCATGTGTAGTCAAAATGCTGGCAAGTGCTGTAATTCATAAAAGCTCTATTTTCTTAGAGCCTGGTAGATTTTGCCTTTAGCATACCAGGTGGTACTAATCTATTTTATTAGTTGTCATCTGTACTGAAATAGAAGATATGGAAAGACCAGCTCCAGTAATGTGAGCTTTTAACTTACAAGACTTAGCATGTTTTTGGACATTTTGTCATGAACAAGCATTACAGTCTGCTGAAACCCATCATTGTTTATGTTTAATTGTACTTTCAGGCACAAAAATAAGAAATAGCTGAACCATAAGTGTGCCCAACACAAATCAATTATTGTGTAAAATAAACACTGTTGTTGGCTTGTGTGTCACTACAGGGGGTTATAACATCAACGATGTCACATTTTACTGGACCAGAGGAAATGATTCAGTTCGAGGTTTGGACACACTCCAGCTAGCACAGTACACAGTAGAAGACCACTTTACCTCTGTATCTGAAGCTGTGTATGAGACAGGTAAAAACACCCTTTTAACACTTTCTAGGTGCAGTTTGGACTATGGCTTTGGAAACAGAGCAGCATCAGGGAACTGAGCACACTGCTTTCTGTTAGCATTACAGTTTTGATGTTCTAATAATTACATTCTTGAAGCCATAAATACTTTTCCAGATGTTACTAGCAGAGAACCGGCTAATGTAAAGACTGAGCATTTTCTTGGAGGCCACACATTATCTAAACAATTATAAACATGAAACTACTGCTTCTTCCACGTAATGTCAGGGAGAGCTCTTGTGAAGGAAGAGGAGCATATAAATGGGCATTTAAATTGGACACAGACCGGGGACGTCGGGAAACCCAGCTCGCATCAGCCATTCTTTATAAGTCATTCTGGCTTTATAAGGCACGTCAAAACCCTCTATTCATCTGTGGAAATTCCAAGAATACGCTGGGTGCTTTAACAGCTGCAGGAAGTTGAGTTTCATGGCTACTGCTTGTAGGAGTTTCTGTGGCAGCCTCTACCCAGCCTGGTGGGCAGCAGGGAGCAGAGTGCCCGACCTGAGGTTCCTCTGCCCAGGGAAGGGTCGGGAGTGTTTCCACAGACCTGCTCGTGTGCCGAGCTTAGGAAACTGCTGCAGAAAGTTTCCTCTAACTGCAGGACCTAACCTCAGGAAACAGTGTGCTCCTGTTTGTTTTCCAGAGATTTTGAAAGGGATTTCAGAGAGTTCAAGACCTGCCAAATCTTTATGTTGTTTCAGTTGCTCTTAGGTCCTTCCTTGCTGCTCTTTAGTGTGTACCTGGTTTCTCTTCTGCCCAAGTCAGCACACCCACTCAAGGGGTGATCTTTAAATCAAGACACACACATCCTTCAAAACTGCAGTTTCCCAGAGGATATGTTTCCAATTCTGAATCACAGAAATATAGTTTCTCTATTTCATTATCGAGTATTTCTGCTTTAATAACACAACACAGAGAAACTTGTGATCTAATTTCTGATGGTAATTCAGGCTAAAAAAATCAAAGTTCTCTAAATGGATGCAAAAGTAGAAATTAAATACATACCAGCAAGCTCTAGGGTCACAGAGTTTCTTGCTACTTACATAAGTGACATCTGCTTGCCCTGCTCCTCTTTACAGCTTCTGGGTAAGCAGCACCAGGTTCAATCAAAGAAGAAAAATCCTTTACTGCTGTTCTGCCCAGAAGGGTATTAGGACCTGTTCACCATACAGGAAAGTGGAAGAAGAACTTGGTTAATTCATATCACATTCTATCACAGAATCAGGACTTTAAATTAGACAAAAAAAGTTTGGTTGTTTTGTTTGGTTTCTTTGTTTGTTTTGGTTGGTTTTTAGTTTTGTTTTACCTGAACAGACCAATTGCCAATTAGAGTTGAAGAGGCATGATCAGATGAACTGTACTCTTCTTCCAGTAAGTGATGCTGTCTTCCTCCCTTTTTGTTGGCAGGAATCATATGTGTGAAGTCAAAAGACATTTTTTGTTTAAATTACACATTTTAACACATGCAACTTAATTCGATTAAAATTTCTCCCACCTGCTTGTTTCAGTTCTCCTGTTCAAGAAAGCCGTGTTATCAAGTGCTGTGCAGTACTTTCAAAATTAAATCTCTTAATCCTCTTAATTTTCTACCGAGTCATTCTGAACTAGGTGCTATTTTCTACAGATTTTTTTGGAAAGCAGTGCCTACTGTAGGCCATATTAAAAGAGAAAACAACCAGATTATGGAGCTGTGTAATCAATTTTGAAATGAAAAACTATGCTTTGCATTTCCTCAGCACCATTAATAGATATGAGAGTATTTTATAAATAACAATTACATGATAAATAACAGCTATTTATAACCACTACAATTCAAAGGGCTAAAGCTGAAGTTATGAGAGAAGAGCTGTGTGTAATATTTCCTAACACGGCAAAAAAAGCAATCAGGGTTTGATACTCTGTGAACTTGAACAGACAGTACAGCTGCTGTGAAATATTGTACAGCAGTGCAAAACCCAAGTTCACGTACAGTCACTGACAGAGCCAAATTTAAAATGCAGTCAGCAAAATTCCTGCATAAGTAACTTCAGTAAATTTAAGAAAAGGACACTGTGGATTAATCTTGTTTGTAGAACAGCATGTATCACATAATAGTAATCACATTATTGTAATCACATAATAGTAAGTCACTTTGAATAATGTTAGCTAGACTGCTGGCTAGGGTTTGGTGTTGATTTTGTTTTGGTACAGAACAATTTCATTTTGGACGTGGGTAATTTAATTGTGAGAACCATTCCCTACATGTCTTTAACTATAGCCCTCATTCTTCATACACTGATAAACTCTTGGACTCCCAAACCATGTTATCTGCATCCGTGGCTGCTGGGTTTTTATTTTAGCTGTCCAGCCAACACCACCTGCATTCTCAGAGTAATAAATACTAATAGAAAAAGCTTGCTTTTCTTACTGGAAAAATATAAAAGCAATGAAGGACTGTTACAGTGTAGCTTTTTGTATAAATAATCATAGCAATAAGGCTGGAATACTCTTTAAAAATTCATTTAATCTATTCTCATGTCACAAGACAAGGTCATCTGTATCTGCAGCCTACTTCCTGACAGATGTTTCTAGGAGTAAGTCAGACAAACCTCCAAAGTGTCTGCTTCACAGCCTTCCTAGATGATTTTTTTTCCTGGTTTTTATTATATGCATATTTTCCTCATGTCTAATCTTGATCTCCCTTGCTGCATTTCAAACCCATTATGTGGATATTGAAGAAAAATGTCCTGCTATTTTTCAGCAGTCTTTTCACTGTTTCAAGACTGTTTTATCTTTTCTTAGACCAACAATTTTCCTCTTTTTAAATTCATATAAGCAATTTTCTAGATATACTCTCTTTGCTATTGTTTTCCCATTGAATTATCATCTCTTTGCTGATGAGCAGCGCCCTAAAATGGGTACCCTGTTGCCATTAGATATCCCCTGAGGATGGAAGGGGTTACTTAATGTGTTTCATGAATCTGTTCCTCTTTATCCATTCTAGGCTGATATTTGTCTTTCTTGCAGAAAATCATCATGCATTTTTGCCCGTCTTCAGCTAGTGATTCCTCCAAGTTCTCTGACTCCTTTATTGCCCTGTAACCACATATTCCCTGAGCTCTGGGAGCTGGTGATTCCTATCTGTGTGCAGGACCTCATACTGGTTGAATTCCATTGTTTTACTTGGGTTAGGATAGCTGGTGAGATATTTTTGAACTCTAATCCTGTTCTCCAACATGCTAACATAACTCCACTCCTAACACACTCTTGGTATGTCATCATGTTAGGGAGCAGTTGTGGGCACAGGACAGACCCCATGTGTTCCCACTTGATAAATGCTTCTACTTTCACAGCAAACGAAAGCTAATTAATCTCAATTTCTATTTTTAGTTGGAGAAAGAAGCAAAAATGTAATTTCAAACTTCGTGCTAATTGGCTGTTGATAGCTTTTTTTACAGCATCTTTCCTTAAGTCTTGCTCTCACTCCTCAGCCCTCCTGTCAAGTCCTCGGCAGCAGCAGGAATGAAGAGGCTCAGCTTGCTCAGGTCTAATCTAATGCTGAGTCTTCAGCCCAGAAGGCAGGGAGAGACATGTCAGGCAGGCAGGGCTCTCAGTGCACGTCCCCACTTTAAAAATTTCAAGTCAACAAATTGGCATATTCAAATGGTATTATTTTGGCAGAACAGAAGGAAAGAAGAGACAGAAGCATAAGTTAAGTCTCTACTCCTTGATGCATAAAGACAAGATATTTGCTCTGTTAAGAAGACTGCAAAGGGAGCTGGCTGCTGTTCTTGTCTGCAGTCACTGCCAGGGTTGTCATGTCTGTCTCAAATCCTGCTTTAGCCTCCCTGGGCTAGAGGCCTGTCAGCCCTTGTGTGGCTGTGCAGTGCTGGAGCTCTGTGGTTCCCTGGCCACTGCAGGTTATCAGCTTCTCAGGGGGGATGTCACAGCTGAGCCAGTGAGGAGTTGTTCTCATTTATAATTATTGGTCTGAAATCAAAATGTATACAAACTGTACATAGATTATATAAAGTTTGTGTAAGAGTGCATGTTCATCAGTTACAGTCTCTCTCTAAATAGAAGCACTGCCTTGCTTTGTCCTACAGGGTCGGTCATCTGCAATTTCCCAAGGTTCAGGAGATTATTTAGTTAATAATCAAGTTTTTCTAGGTTTTTCAGTACTTCTCTTCAGGTATGGCACACTGAATAACTTTCCCTGTTCCCTTTATCAGTTCTTTTATAGTCTGCAATTGCTCTCCAATTGTTGTTTCTGAGAACATATTTTTTGCCATACAGGGCTCACAAAGAATCCCAGAACTGTATTCAGTAATAATCTTACCTGGTGAGTCTTCAGTCAGCCTCACCTAAGATTCAAACAATTACCTGTGGGTATCTGTCTGCTACCATGTTATGTTCAATTTACCTGTCTGAGCTCGTAGCATCCCTCTGAGTTGATGCTGAAAAGTTTTCCATCATGAATTGTTTCTGAGATACTTCTGCAATGTAGAACATTTTAGAAAGAAAACAATTTTGGAAATTTTGAAAAAGTTACAGTAACATAAGCCTATATGGAAATGCAATGAGTGGAGAGAATATCAAGGATATTAGGAAGCAATCTTTATTAACTCCTTTGAAGTTCTTTATAGCATAGACATAAATACACCTGAACACTTGGAAAACTTTCTGTGGCATAATTTTTTTCTGTTTGTTTTGTTTGCGGGGGGTTTTTTTATTTTTTTTATTTTTTTTTTTTGTTGTTGTTTGGTTTTTTTTTTTGGTTGGTTTTTTTTTTTGGTTGGTTTTTTTAGTAGGTAAGCTAAATATATGTGCACGCATGCACTACATGAAAGGGTTTGTTTCATTCTTAAGAAATCTGAATTTCAAGTTTATTTTTTGTGAAGCATTTCCATGAAGATGAAACACATGTTGAGAAGCCTGGCCTGAGCTTTCATTTCCTTTAGTTCACCTCTGAAAAGCAAGTAGGAAAAGAGGTAGTTTATAAGATCTAGACAGAAGGACAGAAGACTGTTTTTTCTCTGAGGGAGGGACAAAGGAGCTGTAATAACATATTAGCAATATATATTGGCACCCTTAGCATCCTGCAACAGTTGGAGAATTGCACAACTTACTTATTGTGTAAAAGTGGGGACATACTGATTTCTCACTGCCTATGTTTGTTATAACCAAGCAATAAAAAAATTTTATACTGAAAACTACACTTTCAGTGTATAGTTAAACCAGTAAAATCTATTTTAGGCTCTCCTATCCTCTGCCCTTAAAAGACACAAGAAGAGAAGAAAATGATGCATTGGTAGAGTTACACTGACGTGCTTGTGTGAGTTGTACATCACACATTTTAGCAGACACCCAAGGGGTCAGCATAAATAATTCATGAGAGAGAAAAGGATGCTCTTTGTGCCTGGCTGCACACCCCTGTGCAGGACACCAAAGTGCTTCTTACATAAAGAGTGATGTGGAGCAGTCTTTTACTGGAGTAGAGTTCAGCAGAAATGGTTGTGGGGAAGATGGTCCCATCCCAAAACACCTGGAGTGGAAATTAGGAACTGCTGACAGTATTTACAGAGAATTAGTCCTTCCTTAGGTGCCTCTGCTGGGACCATTCACTGGCCAGAGATGCTGCAGGAAAGAGCAGAGATGCAGCATTCTGCCACCAGCTGGAAACAGATGCTATGGAAAAATGGGATAATCAGAAAATGAATGACCTAGGGTGAAAAGGAAGCTTATTTAGGCTTATCTATTTCTCAAGAAGTGCAGCAATAGTCATTGCTGATAGAATCACCAGTGGCAAGTCTATATGAAGTGTTTGAAAATCAGAACTGTAAATTGGAATATTATTTTAAAAGCCAAACTTCAATGGCAGGTTATAAAATGAGATAAACTAGTTTTTATTGCCTTCAGAAAGATCTGACAGACCTAGACCTAGACCTGCTCAGCTACTGAGAAAGAGCCTGTGCTGGTATAATTTTCATGACACCGTAATAAAAGTGGTCAGCTGGACTTTTTTCTACTTTTTAGGGTACTTAGCAGTAGAGAGGGTTACAGTAGGTATGGAGACAGTCATCTGCTCTCTGGGCTTGTTCTTCATCTACAAGATAGAGCTACTGTCTGTACTTCTGCCCTCTGGTAAATTCTATAAAGCCCAAATTACTCAGCTTAATGTTCCTTTGCTGTGCGGTCAGTTAAGTAGAATACCTCACCTTCTGTCTGAGAATACCTCACCTCTCTATTTTGGCGTGTTTAGATTGTATATATTGACAGTCATTTAAGTTCAGGTTCATCTGAGAAACTGTTACACAGAGTAATTCAATACTTTGGTAAGTGCTAATGCTGTGCCTTTGCTGCAGTTAGCTATCTGCACAGAAATTATTTCCATCACATTAGCAAATTTAAATCAGAGTAGTCTCACACTGAGGTAACACTCATCATGGGCCAGAAACTTGAATGAAGAAATATACATTCATTTAAATGCAAGTATTTTGTTGTCAAGCAAGGGGCAAACTTGACAGTTTTGAGGAGTTAATTTGAGCTGTACTTGAGCTAACCCTAGTAAAGTCAGGACTAGGAGTACATGAACCTGTTTCAATTTTGATCTGGCTGATAGCACCATGGTCTCAGATGCGCCAGACAAAGGCAATGAGATCCAGCATTACCCTGTCATATGCAGCTCACGCAACAGGAGCAGCAAATCTGTTCATTTTACAGATGATAACTTTTGGTACATGTGTGGTGTAGATAAAAAAGGGACTGCAATATTTCCCTATCTTCATTTTATCCCATTGCTCATTCCTTTAGCATGGTAAGTATGCACTGAAGACTTTTTCTTGACTACTGCTTCTTTCAGTTTATTACAGGAGGAGCTCTGATGAATTCTATATATAGGTTGCTTCAAAATTTCCATTATAAAAGCTCTTCTGAACTCTTTAGAGAAATGCTGACACTATTATTATCATGTCCATGATGTGTCTTTTGATTCTGGCAAGAAGAAAGCCTTAAGGTTAGAGAAATGCCTCCTTGTTGTTCCCCAAAAAGCCACTCAGCTATAAGCTGTTACACTTCTATTTCTCTTTGTTCACAATACTTCAGAAATTTCTGGCATCAGAAAAAATAATAACACCAGAATATTCAAAGGATTTTTCTACGCTTGGAAATTGCAGCAAAGTGGCAAACTGTGGCTTTTAAGTTTGGTGTTTTGAACTAACTTCCCATGTACACACTTGACTTTTATACTGAGGTAAATAGAGATACAGTTGTAGGGCACTAACAAGGAGAGGGTGTTATTGTATGGCTGTTTGGCTGTTTTAGAGTTTTCCTTCTAACAGCTGGTTCTTCTGAGGCTGAACCGCAGGAAATCCCAGTGCCTGTGGCACTCTGCAGGAAGGGAGTTCTGGTCTCTTCACTCCCCTTTGCTGGGCATGTGGCTACACATGCTTCCCTATGGTCAGCACAAAAGCACAACACAAACAGCTTTTGTGGAGTATCTGTTTCTCTTTCCCTAAACATGCTGCTGTTGTCTGCAGGGGTGCCGTGAAGAACGACACAGAACCCAAGTCCAGGGTAAAATGGGATTACTTAATTAATTACAGTCTCCTTTATATAACTTGATTTGCAAGAATGGCCAATTTGCAAGTATTGGTCACTTGACCATTTGCCTCTCAGATTGATTGGCTGAATGCTACGACACCCATTTCAAAATACTATTCTCAGTGAACCAAAACAACATCCACAGTATTTCCACAACAACCTGCACCTGCAAAGTAGTTTACAAAACAGCAAACCATTTCTCAGCTAGTTTGTGTGAGAGCGGAGATTTTCACAGGGGGCCATGAAAAACTGGAAAATTTTCACTGCTAGCCTTTCTCAGCATCCATATAAACATGCTTTGTGCTGTAGCTTTTTGTTGTACAGACTCAGTGCTTTTCCATAGCACTGTGCTCATTTCAGAGCACGGGTGAGTGCAGGCAGAGGCAGTAAGGTTGCACAGTCATCTGTAAGTTTTTCACTCCCTAACTTTTGAGTGCTTTACTTTGGTCTGCCTACACTTAAAATCAGTTTTGGTGAGCAAAATGACATTTATTGAAACAACTGTATTGGTAAAAGTCACAGCCTTGGCAGAGGTACACAGGTGTAAGGTCCCTCTTTTCACATAAAAGTGATGATAATGGTGTAAAACATCTTTGTACTTCTTGCCTCATGGAGCTAGTTTAAGTGCAATGTTGGTACCCTTTCTTTCAGTCAGACACTTGATGATCTCAATATACTGAACTTACAAAGAGGAACCCTAAATACAGTGTATTTTTACTTTTGGAAGGAGAAAGAACTGACTATGAGAGGACTATTTGGTTCAGTGGGGAAGAGATGGTCAAAGTGGCAGAAAACTGAAAACAAGTTAATATTAGAAATTAGGCATTCATTCTTAGCAAACAGAATTATTTACTGAGAGAAATGGTGGACGTTGTATGTCTAGATATCCTCAGACTAAGCCTTCATGTCTGTGTGAAAGGTGGGCTCTATTCCAGCCAAAATGATTGAGTTCAAAGCAAGGGATAATTAAGGAAATTTAGAGGCTTGTGATTAGGGTCAGACTACATAATCTTGCAATTCTTTCTGGTTTTACAAATCCTTTTATTGTTCTCTTGATGCAGTGTATAAAATGTTTTTAAAAATGGCAATTTAGCCATACATTTTCTCATCTGGGAGCAATAAGACATTTCTTGGCATCCATTGCTTGTACTTGAAGGTTTTAAAAGTGCTCCTCTTTGTGTCTCACAGCACACCTGAAGGATGCACAAATAGCCTGTCTGTGCCTATATTGCTGTTGCTAAAGTGAATTCACTGTTCTGTAGTTCTGTCCTGACTCGCAGCAAGCAGCATTGGAAGCAAACATTGGTGCCAGAGAACAGGTTTTGTACTAAAATAGCTAAAGCCAGAGCTGTCTGAACACAGAGCATTAGTCTCTCACTGATATTTCACTGACATGCAAATGTTGTTAAAATGATTTCATAAAAACTTAGGAACGCTTAATTTGGAACCTGGAACTTCAGTACAAGAAGTCTTTTCTGCCCATTTAAAAAGCAATATTTTGCTTTCCTGTAATGCATTGAACTGGTAACAATTTCAGATCCTGTGCTTCAACACAGCCAAATTTTGCTCAGTTGAACTAGATAACAAATTCAGGCTTTGCTTACAAGTATGCTCTCCCCTCACGAAACACAATTCTGTATTTGACTCTGAGATCCCAAAAGTTCATCTTCTGGAAATCACTCACTTAGAAGCAAACCATTTGTGCCACAACAGTGAGACTTCTCAGAGCAACACAAACACTGTAGTGCACTAATATGAAGGAAAAACAGATAGTGAGGATGCAAAGATACTGCTTGGTTTTAAGTGGAATATAAGAGGTAGGTCAGCAATATCAGAGCAGGTAGCTTCAATCCACATCTTGAGCAATAGTAAATGAAAAGAAAAGCAAAATAAACCAGATATGTGAGATAGTTGAAAGTAAGAACCCGTGCCAACTTCATGAAATGACAATCCTTACTACACTAGTTCATGTAGTAGCTCATTCATTGCTATGGATAATGACAGCTGAATCCGTATGCGATTTCAAATTTCCTTGCCTAGTGTTGTATAATGAAACATCCTCTTCATGCATTGATGGATTTATTTTTTCCTTCCCTAATCCACATTTAATTTCCAATTCAAGGTGCCTTTAATAAAACTCTGGATATGGTGACTGAGTGTTACATATTGGATTGTTTCCTTCAGTCCAGAGTCTTCAATCTGAATTTTTCAGTGCTGTGTTTAATTTTTACAAGCTTGTTTGTTAAGCTTCTACTGCATTGTAGTGCACAAAATTAATACAGGTTATTTCAACGATCTTTTCATGAATTGCACCTTCACAATGTTTTTTTCCCCTTGCTCCTTCCACAGGACGTTACCCAAAACTTGTGTTTCACTTTGAACTCAAGAGAAACATCTTGTATTTCATATTAGAGACATATGTACCATCAATCCTACTGGTTGTGCTCTCCTGGGTGTCGTTTTGGATAAGCCAGTCATCAGTTCCAGCCAGAATCTGCATAGGTGAGAAAAATAAACCAACCCAAACCAAGAGTTGAATCATTAAGACGCCTTCTTTATTGTATGTACTTGGCATCCATTTCCTGAAGTTGCAAACACTTCTTATTTTTATGGAATTACTTTTTGGATTCGCCATACTCAGCACACCACATGGATTCCCCTCAAAGCCTTGCTATTCTTTAACTAAGAAAAATGCCTTTGGCAGCCACAGGAAGGAGACTTATAGGCAGGGGAGGCTGCTGAAAGCAAAGCAAAAAACTGTCATTTTGGAAATAATTTAAACATATTCAAATACATGGCATGCACAGACAGAATTGTGAGGCTTTTGTGAGGTCTAATGATACATACTAATTAACACATGAATAATAAGAGAATTATAAGAGATTAAATATAATTAATTTCAAATAAAAGATATTCTGAGAGGGAAAGAATGCAAATCAGGTTTGATCATGCTGCAGGTGGGATGGAAAAAACACTCCTACAGAATAGGGAATAAAGAAGGATTTCACATTGAATGAGGCCAGTGGGCAACTACACTGAGCAAAGTGATATCTGGGTATTTTAAAGGGAGCTTTTGCATAGATTTGCAATAATAATGTGTTAATCATAAATATATATTCCATGACACCAAAATCTCTCTCATTTTAATTTTCAGTCTTCTCAGCTTTGCTAACATTTTCCATTACTGTTTTTAAGCATTTAACTTCAGAATCACAAGTTTGTTTGAAAGTCTTTTTTCTAAAACATGACCCATTAAATGCTATGGCATCCTAGAAGTTTCAGGTTCAGGGCAAACTCTTCTGCAGTAGGGCCCTTGGAGCAGAGGCCCTCATTGCCATCTGTGTTATAGTAGAACATGTATTTTTGCATTCCACAGGTGTCACCACAGTCCTTACGATGACAACACTGATGATGGGAGCCAGGACTTCACTCCCAAACGCTAATTGCTTTATCAAGGCAATAGATGTATACCTTGGTATCTGCTTCAGCTTCATCTTTGGAGCACTGTTAGAGTATGCTGTGACTCATTTCTGCACTCTGCATCAACTCAGCTCGAAGGAAATTCCAAAGGTATTTTAATTATTTGGCTGTTGTCCTACAAACTGGATTTAAATCATACCTGCTAAAAAGAATGAATTCTCTTAGCACTAATGGTAGATGTATTTAGGGAAGTTTCTTTTTTAGAATTAGGACAGGGAAACATAATAATCTTGAGAAAAAAAAGTTTGTGTACCTGGAGCTTATTTGGAAGAGATCAAACAAACCGAAGCCCCCTTCCTTCTCTCTTTTGGCATGGACTTTATGGCCATTTATCAATGTGCTGGATGTATCACAGAAATCACAGGCACTTCTTGTCTCCCAGGCAATGACACATACTCACACAGTTCAAAAATTAGGCTGAGCTTGGTGACTTGATCCTATTGCAACATGGAAAAAAAAGAAAAGAATTGATCACATTCCATTTATGAAACCTGCACATGCATGGAACATGAGTCAGGCTCCTGGCAGACGGCTTCATGTGCTGGGTGTATCAGGTCCCTGTAGCCTTCTGCTCACGCCTTCTCTTTCAACAGCTGCACCTGAAGTCAGACTAGGATCCATTTTCCCTTCTGCTTCATTATTATAGCAGCCGTTTTTGTGGCTCTAAAGAGTTTCTCTCACATCTGAAATACTGTGAAGTATACTTAAAATAAAAATGGATGGAATCGACATAGGTATTTTTGAGTCTGGTGGTTGCTGAATTGATCAGGACAGGTT
Source organism: Corvus cornix cornix (assembly GCF_000738735.6). Classification (NCBI taxonomy): domain Eukaryota; kingdom Metazoa; phylum Chordata; class Aves; order Passeriformes; family Corvidae; genus Corvus; species Corvus cornix. The sequence continues at coordinate 14,524,558 of NC_046336.1, forward strand.
TATGAAGAAGTTTTGTCACATCTTCCATCTCCAGTGTATAGCAGTGCTTTCATAAGCAAGGAAAAAGAACTCACAAGGAAGCTGGAAGATGATTGTCTTGCAGCTTTTAATTACAGAACTGAATCTAATATGCATGATAGAAAAGAAAATTTTAAGCAGCCTATGAAATTTCTGGATTAATAGAAAAAAGTAAAACATGGAAAATGAGAATAACAGGAAGAAAAAAAAAAGGCAGAAAGACGTTTGCTTGAGTGCTGTAGGGATAAATGTGCAGAAGAAGAAAGATTGTTAACTGTTTAAGCCAAATTAGAACAGAGTATCACAAATGCCTAAGCAAAGCTCCTCAATAGACCCAAGAAACAGGATACTGAGCTCAAGAGGAGGAGCTTCAAAACCTTTTGAAGATCAGGCAATATGGGGCACGGGGATGGGGGTGTTTATGTCTAGACAGTTCATCAATTAATACAAGATTTTGGCTGTTTGGAGGACAGATAGGTCCTGTAAATACACAGGAATATGTTAAAAGCTGTTGTTGGGTCTAGGTGAGTGAGGAAAGACTGCAAAATGGACACAAAGCTGAACCACCCAGTGGGTTTTATGAGATAACATCTGTCAGGGGATTGTCTGCAAATGGGCAAACACTCATTTCGAATGAGGATTTGAGTGGAAAGCCTGGAAGTAATTTTTGTTGGCAAGGGAACGTCAGTGACAATTCCCTGTGAGCATATCCATCTTGTGAAGTAAGTGGTTGTCATTTTGCTCATAGAGTAGGAAAAAAAAGCTTGGAGGTTTGGGTAAGGAAGTAGAGTGTTTCAGTGCTTGGATGATTAAGCATCTTTGTGTCTGTGAAGGGCACTTATTCTGTCCTTGCCTTCACCTGCCTGTGTCAGATTCCCTTTCTTCTGGAGCATGTACTAGTGCTTGCAGATGGGGTGGACATGGGAACTTTTAGACTTCAAATATGTGCATGGAAGTGAGGTACAGCCGTAAAATGAGAAAGAAAAGTTTTGTGATGAACTTAATGACCAAAAGGAATAGTCTTTCGCTTCAGGCATGATTTCTGCCTTCTCCTGGGCATCAGGAGTGAGCAAGCAAGACAAACTCACTTCTTGCCCACACAAAGATAGAGGGATATAAGGGAAGGAACAGTTGTTTAGTCCTGTATCAGCTTGATACTCTGTAGAATAAGGAAAATGCCTGTCATGTCCTTTTCCTACTGTAGCCAAGGGCAAGCACCATTTACTGAGCAGGGTGTCATGGAGAGTACATCTGACTTGTATTTCTCATTTCTCATTGTAAAAACAAAAACATCACAAGGACAAAAGTACCAGCTAAAATCTCATGCCACTGTCTAGCAGGTACTTAGCAATTTATGTGCAAGTATCGTCACTCTGAATGTGTTGTCCTCATTATCGTATCCTCTTGTGGACACAGGTTAATTGGAAATCTCACTTCCCAGTTTGTTATTCCCATATGTGAGCTGATAGAAAATTCGCACTCAGAATTATGTAAATAAACGTAGGAGGTGAAATGGAAATGTCACCCTCTCTCTTGTATAGGAATTAGTTGTACTCACTTGCTTTCTGCTTTGCTCTTTAACAAAGTTGGGCACCAGCATATCAAACCCTTCTGAAGCCCCTGAGATCTCCAGTTTAGAACATAAACAGGTGAAGGAGCTCATCACCTCCATGCTTTTGCAATGTGGCACATCATGTGAAACAGGACCCATGGAGACAGCTTCAAAACTAATGGCAAAGGCAGAGGAACCACCTGCTGCAAGGAAAGTCAGGCAGAATGTGCCATTCACATCAGCTCCAGAGCAACAGGCTGCTTAAAAGGAGAGGTTGCCTCTACCAAGTTTCTTCTCTTTTGTACAAAGACAATAATTGTGCCCTCTTATAAAGCAGAGAAATCTTCCTTGGGCTTCCGCTGTCTTTTACCTAAACCTCCACCTGTAAGGCAGGATGGAGAACAGTTGAAAACTGGAAATAATTTTGCAGGTGTGGTGTTCAGCCTCTGTGGTATTTCTGTGCATGCTTCATGCAGTCTTTATGAGCACCACATAAGCTCCAGGTGTGCAACACTAGGTTGAAATATTTTTAAACTTGAGCAGCTTTCTTACCCAGTAAAAGTGACAACTTTCCTCAATTCTGCTGGATCTTGGATGTCAGCAAACACTTCACTTACTGTAAGCAGCAGCCACAGTAGCAGGTGCCATATACAGTGCTTTTTGTGTGATGTACAGCACCTTTCCTGGATGGCACTGATTTGGTATCCAAACAGAGCCCTTTGTGCAGGCGCCATTTCCTATTTGACAGCTGGCATCCCGAAAAAACTTAGTATGGCATTTAAAATTGGAGTCAGAGCTGAACACTCAAAACACAATTTCTTTCTTTGATATAATGTAAACCAGCTTAGTCTTTCCTCATGCTCAGTTCTCCATAACAATCGGGAAAAGTCCCTTGATAAACCCACCCTATAAGACTGCAGTTTTTTTATAAACTAGAAGGTATGGTTCTCTTCTAGACTAGCTCTCTCCTTTCTCCTTTTCAAGCAGTGTGATACAGCACTTTTGTAAGTGTTTTGCAAGAGCCCTGCCTTGTTGCACTGCAAACAGAATCCTGTACATATGCACCGCTTACGGTATTTTCTGCTTAAGTAAGAGCTGCCCCTCAGGGAGCTGAAAGGAGTCAAGAACAGCCTAATAATGCATCAGCCTCCTGGGAACCGCTCACATGCAGTTGTGAGGAAGGAAAAATGGCACGTACACAATGTCCTTTCATGCTCTGAAATATAACTAATTCTGAACAACTTGTAGCCAGCCCTACCTGAGAGAAAAATAGACTCTTATAGTGACCAATGCCCCAGATCCTGATGGTTTTGAAGTACAGATGTTTCTCTGCTCCCCCCCCCATGCCCCCCTTCTGAAAAATGAAAGGAGGGGAAAAAAGTCAGGACTCTTCTATCAGGTTCCTTTATTTTATTTACTTTTGAAGTGCAGAGTGCATTCATTAGGCTGTTGCTCTGGTGCCTCATTTCGAGTGCCAGGGTCTGCTGACAAAGGCTCCTCTGCCATCCCCAGAAGTCCCCTCAGCTGCCTGAACTTTTTGAAGCAGAAGAGAGATATTTATAAGAGTCAGGCCCCAAGTTAGAACTTGAGGTTTGAATTTTAGTACTACCCTGGGGATTATTTAAGGTTTAGACTGAAGTTTTATGGATTGATTGTCTTAATGCTTTATAGGCAGATTTTTATCCCAGCCTTTTGCACAGAGGTGTGGGAGACCAGGTGGAGGATGACAAGGTTTTTTGGTCAGTGTATTTTTAGGATGATGTGTTGTGTTGAGCTACATTTATCTCTCTCAAATAAAATATCCCAGATTTTTTTTTTTTGATTGAAAGTGGAAAGCTGTAATAATCCCTTTTCTAGCTCCATTTGTTCTGCTTCACTGATTCACAGCAGTTTGAGGACATTGTCCAGACTCCACTTTAATTTTCAAGAGTGTCAGTAATTTTAGATGAAGGAAGACTCAAGGCTCGTGCTGTACACATGTATCCTGGGCAGAGGAGCAATTCTGTACCAGCATGGAGATCACTTAGGTGACTTAATGAGCTTTCTTTGACTTTAATAGCTGGGATATTTCTAAATGAGCTTTTTGTCTGGCTGCACATAAGGATGTACATCTTAACCTTTCGAAAGCTTGTCCTTGTGGAAACTGTTTCTTCTAATGATGCAAATGGAAAAAAGCAAGTTGGTCAGAAGAAAGTGATTCTGCATTCTACATTTCACAAATAATTTTTTTAGACTTGTCTTACATTTATGCCACCTACTGATTTGGGAGGTAATAAAATCATCAGGAGAAAATTAAAATTATATGTATGCCTACCTGAATTAAAATGACCCCTCATCCAAGTAAGCATAATAAGGTTTAGTTCAGATACAAAATCGGAGCCAATCTCTGTATCTTGTTTCTGCTGGTGTCTCTGCAATATCCCATACCAAGCCAAATACCCCAGAAATTCCAAGGAAGTTTTAGAGCTGAAGCTGCAACTGATGTCTAATCCTGTGTCCTCTGAGTCAGGAACAGAAAACCCGCTGACTTCAAAGGGTGAAGATTTCATACATGAATTTTATGGCTCTGAGCCATTTCTAATCAAAGAAACAAAACCCACCAGAAGGCTTATACAACATTCTCCAAAGACCTGTCTTTATGCAGTGAAGCACATAAAAATATTCTTAACCCTAGCATAACTTTGAACTTAAAGCAGGGGTTTCAGGACTTGACAGAAAATATCACAAGCTACTTAGTATTAAATCAGCTGTGGGTGGGGCTTGTCCCTCTTTATTTTTAAAGTAACTTGATTTCCATCACAAAGCACCAGAATAAAGTAGCCAGTTGCGCACAAGGAGAGTGTCTTGTGTCCTGGGGTGCTTGATTTGGGGTGCAATCAACTCAAGTGGCTGGTCTGGCAGCTCCCCCACCTTCTCCATCTCCAGGCTGGGGCTTTGCTTTCACACTTTCTGGTCACTAACTTTTGCCAGTATTTGCCCCGAGCAGAAGACAGTTTACTGTTGTGCATATCAGGGATTTGCTGCTATCTTAGGTAAAGTTCCTTGTCCTTATTTACAACAAATCCAAATTTACTTGAGAGTCCTTCAAAAGCTTTTGCTGTATGGTGTTGCTTAAGCCAATGTTTTCCCCATAAATGGAGGTTTTGAAAGCTGAAAGGAGCTGTCTGGTGCATGTACGTGCTTGTCCTTGAAGCTGAGGAGTGAGATTGAGGAGGAGTCATAAGAAAAATCCCATTTGCTGCAGCTCTAAAGTAAACAGGTGATGAAACATGCACTTAAGTACCTGCTGTTTTGTTCCCTATCAGATTGTTGATGATGATGCTGAAGAAGAGAAGAATGGAGTCCTGGCAGCAGTGACAAACAGTTGCAGTGCCCCTGATAATACGAACAAGACCAATTCAAACAAAAGCAGACAAACCAGCAGTGACAGACAAAGGGAGAGAAGTCAACACAGTGTGTGTAGTTCAGCAATGTCAGTAATGAAAAGACTTTTCTGTATCTTTGATTGCTTCCATGTTAAAAATCCTTACCACATAGACAACTATGCCAGATTCTCTTTCCCGTTATCATTCATCATAATTAATGTACTTTATTGGGTGTATTATTTGTATTTATAAATAATTTATTTTGTAAAACTGGTTTAAAGTTTAGAAAGTGGACATGGGAGGGCAAGTTGCAGAAAAATGGAGAAGTTACATTTGGATAAAGGGATATGAAAGGACATGCCATCTTTTCAAGTGTGTTTGAAAATTTTGTTAAGTCACTATTCTGCTTTTAAATGTCTGTCATCCAAAACTGGCTTCCTATTAGCATGCATGTCCTATACAAAACTACTTATCAAAGGCCAATTAAGTCCTTTTTTTAATATTTAATGGTCAACTTTGTAAAATAAGAGTTATATTATACTTGTTTCTGAACTGCATTGAATAAATGTAAAAATAAAATGAAATATTGTTTCCCTTTTCTGCTTTCTGTACTCAGTTCCTTCTAGTTTTGTCAACAATGTATAAATTTTCCAGATTATATAAGAAAATGTTTAATTGCAGATCAAAGTGGTTTTTCTACATAGCAAGAAACAGTTTTGAAGACGTGAGCTACCAACACAAGCCAAGCAATCTGCTCCTCTTTGTAAGGTCACAAATACATGTTGAGATTCCTCTTCATCTTTAGACAGAACTCCCAGAGACATCAATGGCTTTTCCCAGTAAGTGCAGAGCAGACTATAGAAATGGACTGGAGCCAAAGGTTTACATCCAGAGGGATATATTTCCCTGAGTGAGGACTTGCTTAGGTGTTCGCCAGTCCTTAGTGGAATATGGCAATTTATCCTGATGTTTGTACTCTGTACTCTGCTCAGTCACAACTGCCTGGGTAACTATTATGCAGAGGAAAAATTTGATAGGCTTAATTTTCAGCTTAGTAAATTCCTCTTGAATCCCATACCATTAAAAACATTTCACATAAAGGTGAAAAACTTCTTGAATAGAAAAGAAAACCCTGGATTTGTGATAGCTCTTGATAAAATAGGAAAAGTTTTACACAGATAAAATGATGACCCCCATGAGAGATTGGTTACAGGTGATGAAAAACCTTAACAGTCTTTCCAAGTGGTTACTTCACTGACACACATTACCATCCTGTCTCCTATACTGCAGCATGGAAGTTTAAAGGCACTTATTATTATACCTTTTTCCTGACCGTAATATATGTGTCTGTTGCATATATAGGTATTAATGTGTGCTTCTGCTTTTATACACTGTGTATCTTGGCATTTCTGTTGCTCAGACTCGCTGCACACATAGAAATGCATTGAAAAAGCTCCCCCAACATGGACAGTCTTGGACACACCTTTTCACCCCGGTGCTGCCTGTGGAGAACACCATTACGTAAGAAGGAGGACAGTGCAAAATACCAGCATGAGACAGATATGCCCTTGTTCACATCTAAATCCCTAAAAATCATTGCACACTGATAGACAATTATTAGGTCACTAAAATCCTCTCAGTATTTTTATTTTCTAAAGGTTGACTACTGAAAATTTGTTTCTCTGCTGTTCTTAGTAATGTTTTTTGCAAGGCTTATTGAGGCAAAGCAACTTCAAGAACAGTCTAGTGGCTCTTTGTGCCTTGTGGCTATTCTGACTCTCATAGTAAATACAGAGTATTTACTAGCCATAGTAAATACATTCAAAAAAATCAAGCCAAGACTGCCTGTGTTAATGAGAAGCCAAAAAAAAAAAATCTATTTTTTGAATTTAACATTCTGCTATTGAATATTTAACCCTAACCCCTTTATTCAGGAACAGGTTGTATGACACCTTTTTTTGGAGGTGTGAAACTGGACTCACAGATTTCTTTCCAATCTGCTCCCATAAAATTTGCAGAAGACAAATGTTAAATCTCTGTACTTAGTTTCTTAATTTGAAGTTTACGTTGTTCCTGAATCCTTTCAAATAGTTACCTTTCTTGTCAACACTAAATTTGGGATTTACATTTACAGCAACCATAAAGTAAGCATTTAGAGTTTTGTAGCTTCCAATTAATTTGGATACAATTCACCTTAAATGTTATTTTTAAAAGCTATTGAAGGTCTAAGCAACTTTATTTACAGTGCACTAGCTGAAAACAGGGTCTATTTTCCCGCTGATGTGCTAATTGTAAGCAGCATTAGACACTGAAGTCCCCCATGTTTTCACAAAAGAATTGACTGCACAGCCAGATTATTTATTATTCTGCTTTGCACAACTCTGAATTAATTGCTAATTTCAAAAATAAAATTTGGTTCAATGTGAATTCATTGTAAAAGATGTTCCCAACATATTTCCAGTGTAGTGTATGAAGAATGAAGAACAGCATTAGAATTATCCTGCTCAAACATAGTTTCTGTCCCTAGAAACTCCCAAATCCCTTGGAGTTAGTTGGAAAGGCTCCCATAAGTCCATGGCATTCACAAACAATTCACTGAATGCTACACTCAGAGGAAAATCAGAGAGGGCGACGTCTCTTTCAGTGATAAGAGCAGGGGCCAAAGTTGAGGCTGAGGGAATGAAAATGTCTTTGGTTTCATATCTGATGAAAAGACCTTAGACTTTTGGCAACCATTTTCTGGTTGATAGTTGAGTTCCTTACTTCTATTTCAATGTTTTCTACTCAGAGACCTTCTCAGACTCATAATTCAGAAATGCAGCATTGTATTTTGAGATTACTTGAGGCAGATGTACAATGAGGGACCTGAGGCAGGTGAAGGGTGTTACAACAGGAACTGATGATGCATCCTCATGTAGTTTGCTTTGCTGATAGCAGGATGTGCCCTGCTTTCCACGGATCTGAGGGCAGCAGCCAGCCTGAGGAATAACTTTCCTTCCTTTATGGAATGTCTCCAAGCCTGGTATTTTGCTTGATTCAGCAGCCAACTCATAGGTGTTTAAGCTTTGTGCAGACTAGAAAAACATCTCTGACCATAGCAAGATCTTTGACATAGTTTTCTTTCTTAATGGAAAAGTATTACTAAAATAAAATCCTGTGCTAAGATATTTAATCAGACATAATATTTTATTCTTGTTTTTTAGATTTTAGACATACAAAGGTGTTAATCCTTGCTACCTTTCCACTTAGTCAATTATCTGGTGTTTTTCTGACTCAGCTATGCTTTAGGTATCTCCTGCAGCCTGTTTACTGTGATGCCAGTTGAGATACTTCGAGAGTATTTGAAATATTCCACCTAAATCAAGAGGGAAATACTAAGGAAGGTGATGTTTTAGAACACCTTATTCATTAACCTTCTCATAAACACAGAAGGCAATTTAGATCACTATCAGATAATTTCTCTTAAGACATAAACAACTAAATATCCCATCTGAATACTCCAGTCAACATGTATGGCAAGCATAAGGTAAGGACATACATCCACTGGTCTGAGTATCCATCTTCAGCACAGTGGCCTTGTCTATTAAGAGTGCAGCAGTAAGTTTAATAAAATTTCCTGCTTTGCAAGCCTCTTCGTTTTTTTGTGCTAATTATTTCAACAGAACTGTTATGCCTTTTTGCATGGGAAAATATATTCAAAAAAAAAGAAAGAAAGATGCCCCACGTTGTCACCCTGCAATTCAAAATGAAATTACCTAAAAGATTATAGATTAAAGAAAACCCATGTAACAGTAAAACCGATGACAGAAAACCAGAACAAGAAACAGAAAGAGACGAATGTTCTGCCAGGAGCCCTTGCCTGTGGCGTGGTGCAGCAGAGTGCCTGGAGCACCTCTCCCAGTGCAGCCTGGGGAGGTACTGGGGAGCTGGCGCTGCTGGTACAATTCACTCCGTGCAGCAGTAGATGGAGCTCATTAACTGCTCTTCATCATTGAATGAGCAAAAGTAAATGGCAAATGCTAGTTAAGGAGGACTCAAGGGAAAAGCTATTACAAGCTGACATTTGTACTGTGGTAACCAGGTCATGTTTGTACTGACAGATTAATTAAAGTCAGGCAGGACAGCATTGTCAGGTGGACTGTTTTTATGGTGAAGTTCAGGCTTCTCAAACCCTGATGTTGTTTTCACCATTTTAGCCACTGAAATTGAACATATTCTGCCAGTCCACAAAGTAATTTCATGACTGCGATACCTTGTGTTTTAAGCATGAATTTTCTATCCTTATGTCAAGGTTTTCTCCTGCAGGTCATAATGTTTCAAATCAAAGTATTACAGCACCTCAGTATTTCAAAGCAGGCAGAATAGTGGCTCTACTAACAGTTTCCCTATAAAGATGTATGAATCCTAAATAAATTTTCCCAGGTAATTCACTGGCATACTGCTAAAAGTTGTCACAAAGATCAAGATAATTTTAAAAGCCAGTTTCAATCTTTTGGAAAATTTCCCTTGAAGGAGGGCTGGTTGAAAAGATGGGGAGGTGAGCTGTGAGAGTATTCTGGGCTGATTAACAGGTCCCTGCAAGAACAAGCCATCTCAACCTGAGAGCTGAAAACTGGAGTGGATTCTTCTTATTTTAAGTAGTGGGTGCTTGGCAGTGTTTAAAGCAGATAAGCTGGACATAAATTCAAACTGTAATGGATTTGCCATCACTCGTTCTTTAACTTTATAATTAAATCAGGGGTCCACTTTAATAATCTTGCCAAATTCAGCTTTTCATCATTTTCCATCTGGAGACATCTTTGTTCCCCAGTCCCATCTGACTGTCAAACTTTCCATCCTCAGAAAGAGGAGGATAAGGGGTCATTTCAGTCTCATGATGTGAGTGTACTCATGTAATTTGGGTTCTCGGTTTCTTTCCAAATTGGAATGGATCCTGTTTTCCTATTCCAGATCAAACACAGACAAAACTTCAGAAGGCAAGAAACCCCAGAAGATTTTAACACCATCACATGTATGCAAAAAGCATAATCCTGGCTCATTTTGAAATTCTGCTCTGAATTTAAATTTAATCCAGATTTAACCGCTGGATAACTTAATCTGCAAAAACACACAAATATCTCCACTACTGTTGCTTTCCTTGCTGTAGCAGGTAACTCTGGAACCTAGGCAGTGAAAAGGTTTGATGCCAGGTTTATTTGATTTCTCCTAAAGGCAAGGAATTTAATCTTTCTGCTTTGAAGTCAGATCAGGAATGGATTCAGAATAGCAGCTCTGGTTCTGGGTGGGGCTTGGCCACTTTGGACACAGAACAAGATGACAAAATCAGAAAAAAATTAACATGAGAGTATAAAATGGAATTCAAACCTGAATTACATATTGACATGCTCAGCTTGTCAGTGTCCCTGGTCCTCCTGTTAATGATGTTGCCTCTCAGAAACAGCAACAAACCTGTGAGATTGGTCACCATGGGCAAAGCTGGCACTGCAAGCACTCATATACTCTTGGAAAAGAGACAAGGGATTGTCTCCTCCTTTTCCATGTCCCAGTTTTGTCAGAAGCCAGTTCATTTTGGTCCAGCTCCAGTCTTGGTTTATCAAGCACCTGCTTTGAATGAGTGCCAGTACAAGGTGGCCAAAACCACTGCATTTGTCTCTTCTACAGGAACCATCTGTTCATTATATGCATTTGAATGCTGATCCATTAGACACATATGCTGAACTATGTTGTGCATGTTGCTAGGTCAGTGCTGATCAAAGTACTTTCCATTCACAGCAATATATTTTAGATGGTATCTAATGAATACGACTGTCATTTTTGTGGGTTTTTTTTTTTGGTGGTATTTCCATGCTTGTGAAGAAAAGATTTATAGGTAAAGCTTCTACCCTGTGCTCAGTATACGAATTGGCTGAAGGGATCCAATCCAATCCTTGTTTACTTTGATAACCCTTTAGTGCATTTCAGAGAACAGAACTGACAGTGTTGACCTCAAAGTAATAATGTAGCAGATTAAGTTGGAAGAAACTTTACAACTTGGTAAATATAAATCAAACCTTGCTCTCCATGTCTTTACCAGAAAGATAAGAGATTGAGCACTGTTTTATCTTTCCCCTTTATTCTTTATCATCTTTGTATAAGTACTGTGCTCAAGTATCATTACTTTTTGAAGTACTTTCATAATGAATGATTCTGAGAGATTTGTAATTTTTTGCATTAAAAGAAAAAAAAGGATGATGTGCAAGTAACCAGAAACTTTGAAGTCTGAGGCTTCAAATGCCCCAGGATAATTTTAATTCTACTGAACAACTTTTTCATGTAGTGCTGGTCCACATTTTGTGAAGCCTGATAATAAGAACAGATAACTCTGGAGATTTCCATAATTTCTGTAGAGGACCCCTTAGGGATGCCAACTACTTGGCTGAGCCTGCACCTTTTCAAACCTACATATTCTTACATGTGCTACTGTTCTTATTCCACGTGTAACAAATGGTCAGACCCAAAAATGCAAACTCCTCCTTCTGTTACTGTCCTTTCCAGCACATTCCAGTTGCTGGGCAATGGTAAAGATTTTCTGTGGTTGATCATTCCTTCTATACAGTTCCAACTGACTATTCGATCATCTTTAAGGCCTCCTTCATAGAAGCTGTTCTATGATTCTATGATTCTGTAAACACCCAAAAGGAAGAGAGCCAATTCCTTTATTTCTACTGCAATAACCTAAAATCCTGATTTCTAAATTACCACCTCTGGGCCAGTAACTCAAAGTTGCATTTGCCTTGGGTTGCCATATATTACCTGCTACGGAGACTTGGACAGTGCCTGACCCTTTGTTTCCACAGCCCAGCTGTAGGTTCCTGTTTCTGCAAGCAAGTGCACACAACGGCCTGAGATGGATTTCACTCCTCTCAGATACCTTGAACTACAACACAGCTCTTTTCCAGCAGGATCAAAAGCTGTTCCTGGATGTTTTGTATCTCTGCATATGCCTGTCTTCCAGCTCCAGCATTTCCCTTCCCAGAAGGCTCTACATTGTTCTGTGATAATGTCAGGTCTCCAGATGCACTGCCATGCTGAACTAGAGATGACAGACGAACAAGCCAAAATCATCAATTTTTATGATGTTTCAGCATCATCCTGGTTCTGTGTCATTCCTGTGTATAACTCAGCCATCAATCTATGTTTGTCTAAAGTGGTTCATGCCAGCACCTTAAATGTAGAGAAAGCTGAAGAGGCCAATTTACTGTATTTTGACAAGGACAAGCCTCATCTGGCAATCCAGTGTGGCTGAGTGCATCTGGGTCTTTCTCAGATCCAAATTACTCCTTTAGTTTTCATGACCTTCTTATCTCTGTGCTGTCTCTGTCCACCCTGGTTTCCTTATCACATAATAGGATTGTGTCTGTATCTCCCAGTTTAATTTCTATTGGTTTCCAATCTGTGTGGTACTGGGAGTGCATGCTGGTACAACAGCCTCTCCTGCTGAGAGATGGGATCACTCATCCCGAAATTCCTCATCTGCACTGCAGGAGACTCTTGGCCATGGCTGATCAATCCCTTTACCTCTTTGGGCTTCACTTCTGATTTGAATCACTCCCTACACCAAGGGGAACTGCTCCCCACACCTCTGCCTATCAAGGGCTCTCTAGTGAAAATCTTCAGAGGCTTAATTAGGGTTAGATGTATCAATATATATATCTGCTCACTAGTCCATGCTATCTAATTTTTTGAACCCATTGTTGTACTTTTAAGAAATATGATAACAGAACAGAAATCTCAGAGACAGGGTGTTCCTACAAGATTTATGTAAATAGATGTCCAGGTCAGAGAGACGTCTGAGAGGTACCAACTGAGAAAAACGCTACAGCATGAGCTGGAGTCTTTTTAAATCCCAGAGAATACACACTGAAGAGGGCAGATCTAAATGCCTCAAATGCAGAACAAGCTTCAGTCACAATTTACATCTTCCAGACATGAGAGTCAATCAACACTGAACCAAAAATCTGGAGAAAATCAAGCTTCATTAGCTCTAATATTCATGAGTTACTTCTCTTCTCCAGTCCTCAGAGACTAAAAGTGAAGTACAAGGTCAGAGGCACTGCTCTCTTTCCTTTTTGTTCCTCCGAATTACAGTGGGAGTTAAAATTTACATCTTCAACTTGGTCTCTGAGAGAATACTGTAAAAATGACACTGCTATAGCTATAGAAAAATATTTATGTTCCTAATATTCCTCTTGCTCTTATTCTTCCCTCATCCTCTGCTCCTTCTTTCATCTTTGTAAATCTTTGTAAACACACTTTTTTAGAATCAGATTGGCTTTTTTTTTTTTTTTCCACCTGAATTTAAATCTCTCTTGGTGGTATGAATTAAATAAAAAATCAGCCTGTCCCCTACACCTCTGGCCCTGGGCAGCCTTTTGGAAATCAAACTGGAACATACAAGGGGGAAGAGTTACTGGAAGACCTGGCTTAATATTTGCAGTAAAAAAAAAAACAAAAAGAGCAACTAAAGTAAAAAAATGAGTTTGTAGCCAAAATAAATTTATTGTATTCATCTCCCAAGCAGATTATGTATTTGTGATTCTGGTAAAGGGCAGGTCACTGGAATTTTACAACATATGCAGAAGATATTTTACCTAGAATTTGAAGAACAAAATAATGATCAGAAGAGGGTGCTCTCAGCTCATGTTCTTTTGGTTTTGTTTTGAACATTTTGGTGGAATTCTGCAGAATTTTCTTCTCTCTTTGTTGAGATTAATAAAAAGTCTCTTTGTAATTTATTTTCTGGAATTTTTCACTAAATAGATGGTTCCTCTTACTGCACCATGTACAAAATACAGGCTCAAGTTTTTGATTCTAGATTTTTCTATAGGCTTTAGAAAGCTTTCTGTAATATTAGCAGCAGTCATTTCACAATGAACTTTGTGTCTGGGCTCTCACTATTTTATATGTTATGTTGATGTTCTCATGCAGTTGTACTCTGTTGAAATTAGTATTTACAGGAACTGATTTCCTAGCACCCATGACTGAGTGCTGTGGAAAACTCTAAAAATTGCAAGAGCAGCAATTCATTCCAATACCAGTTGCATTTTTAACCAAGCATGAAAAAGAAACAATAATATATAGCTTCAGAGATCAATTTCCAATTATTGAAATATCCCACATACCTAAGTATTCACCAAAAAAATTCATTAGTTGATCTTTAGAGAAGAATTTAATAAAAACTTGGTGCTGCCAATGAGATTTTTAGCAAAGCATTTGATCACAGAGTTCACTTCAGGTAGCATAATATATTAGAAAATACCTGACATTTGTTAAGTTTTATTAAAGCAGTGTTGATGTCATGGATAAAAGTAAGTATTTTAAAAGTTAGTTGATATATGTGTGCACTTTTTCCATTTTTTTGGGTAATCAGTCTTCTAAGGTGATGAAATTGTGCTGTGCATACAGCACTAGAACACAGGAATAAGTGATGGCTATAATCCTAGATGTTTGCAGACTCTCTCTCCTTGTCTGAAGTGTAGAGCACAGGGTAAATTCAGGCAGAAGGAAGGCACTCTCTTTTAGTTGGTGCAATGCAGCATTTAGCTCTGGTCCAGCCTGCTCATGGAATAAATCTCTCTGACTCTGATGCCCCACTATTTCACTTTTTCTAGCAATACTAGTACTTAAATGAAGTATTGTGTAGCCATCTTTTACAGGCACATACAAAAACTGCCTGGAGGGGGAGAGTCGTGCTTCTTGTACTGAACAGCAGTGACTGGAATGGATTGTAAAAGGATTCTCACTCTTTGTGCCCATGTGTATGCGTCTATGTATGTCTAATGTGCTTGAGTACATATACCTATGTATGTCTATAAATCTGTACGAATGTGTCTTGAAAAGGCACAGTTTTATTAATTGGTTCCTTCTGCACTTTAGACACTGCTTTTCAATTACGTGCATCAATGGCCAAGTCAAAAATCAAACCGAGTAATAAACAGGGCTCCTGCAGGTCCACGTGCAGAGAGGGGCTCCTCATCAGAGTGGCCTTTTGGAAAAAAGTTAATAAACTGAGCAGAGGGAAAAACAGCATCCCTGCCTCACCATGTCTGTTTACATTTGGGGAAAAATGGCTGATGTTTGCCAGGACTCTGATTCAGGAAAACCAGTCTTCCACCATTTTAGACATAGGTTTACACTTCCATTTTTTTACAGAGGAAAGGGAAGAAATTGAAGTGAGAAAACACACAATATAGATCAGTTTTCTTATGTAAAGTTCATGTGAAAGCACCATATTACAAGGAGGTAACCAGTCACTGCTATTCTAATGATTTCTATCCAGGTTCCTGCTGTCCCTGCACTCCTCAACATGACAGGTGAAAAATGAAGGAGCCCTGTAGCTGGGCAGCACTGTCCCAGCTGTCAGGAGAGAATCTCATTTCCAGCATCATATGGTTTAGTTATAAAGTGGGAACTGAAGGCATATCAGCGAATAAAACATGAATTATTTGATATCCACAACATACTGAAGAAGTGAAGTCAGAGACCACAGGTCACCCTTGCAGCTACTTAGGTTGGGAGAGTGTCTGGAGGGTCAGCAATGAGTGTGCATTAAGGAGTCATAGGAAAAAGCAGGAACAGAGCCATAAGGTCAGCAACAAGCCAGCACAGACAGAACGGCCCCACACACCCTCTAATCACACTGATTGTGAAAGAGACACTGAAATGTGGAAAGAAATTGCAGAGGGATGTTCACAAAATCACAGCTGACCTCTCTGAGACTTGGACAGGGAGCATAGATACAAATGATCTGCACTGCAGCTAAAACACTGCATTGCAGGAGAACAGAGTTTTGCCCTTAAGATCTAGCAAGTATTACAAATACAAATGTGTATATAGCATGACCTGAGAGCTGGTAACATGCTGCTTCCTTTGCTGCTTGGCAAATTCAGTCAGATTTGGCTGAGGGAAAAAATGTTAGCAACAATCACTCAGTTTCTAAGTGCCTGGAAGAAAACCAGCAGAAGTGCAATGAGAGCCCCAGAAAACGACACTTTGAAAAGTATCAATCTATTTCACCTATTTCCAAGAGAACTTTCTATCTAAAATGGGGCTACTATAGTAAGAAAGGGGATAGACAATCCCATCCCAACACCACAATTTCCTTGTCTGATTGCCTTTGCATTTGTTGAGGTATAGGCTGAACAAAAGAGGAGTCTGAAGGTTTGATTTTCAATAGATTTTACTTCCTACTGGCAAACCAGCATAAGGAGCACTGTAGTGTCACAGAGCACTGGCTTGAGATTTTCTGAGATAGTCCCAGCTCTGTTGGTGTCCTTTACAGCTGGAAACTCCCCTCTTACTAACATTTCACATAGAAGTCCTCTGTCTAATAAAACGAACTATTGTCAGCACTCACATGTTACTCTTAAAATAAGAGAACAGATTTTTGAGCAGGACTTTGGGGATCCTACTTGTCTGGGCTACAGAAAATGGAGGAGCACTGGATTTTGGGATACCTTTTAGTCCTCATTTTTTTTTCTCTGTGATGGCCTTTATTGTCAGGGCAAGTGCCGGCACAAAGACATGATAAATCATATGGTAAAGATAACTGCTTGGATTTGAAATATTTCTTAATAAAAAACAGTGTGAATCAAATGCAGACTCAGTTTATACTTATGAGCTCTGAATCACAGCTGCTTTGGATGTGTAAGGCCAACAAATATGAGTATATTCTATGTAAAACAATTATCTGCAAACTATTTTGCAATGAAAAACTACCTTGTTTTTAAGGCAAATTTAAATAAAATGTTCCAAAAACTCTAGTTTTTCTACTTCAGTGGAAAGAGATGGTTGCTTTTCACAAGAAGTCATCTTAGCATTTCTCTGTTTGATGCCTCAGCCTACAAAGAGTGATCTGAATTATTTCACTACTGAAAATATCAAAGAGCAATGGGTTGTTTTTTATAGGTTACAACAAAGAATTCATATTCAGTATTTCTGTCTTGGTTTATCTTTAACTTCACCAGCACATTCAGAGCTAGCAAATGAACTGTGAATAGTTGCTCCTCTAGCTCTACTCTCTGAGGGAGCAACAAGCTGTAAATTGCTGTGGCTGTGTATATTTTTAAATATTCTCTTCTTTTTTTCTTGTATTCTTATTTTGGCTGTCCCTGAAAACCTGACCTGATTACAGGTACAATGAGGATCTTTATGTGTTGGCAATTGCTATTCAGCTAATGATTTAACCTCATGAAATTTTTGAGTAGCTTTTACTGTTTACTACTAAATATTTTTGCCATTCATAAAGAGCCAGGCTCTGAAAGCTGTCGCTAAGCCAACTTGCCTCCATTGATTGGCAATGATTTTACATTAAAAAATGAGCACTACTATATTTATTTCCTGGATTCTACTTTTCAATCAATTCTTAATCACCTGCTCCTGAGTGACTACACTTCACTGCAGGTGGGGTATCAACACCACAGCTAGAACATCTCCTGCTCATTTGAATAGCCAGCATGAGGGCTTACCAGGGGCACTTCGGACCTCTGAGGAAAACATAAGCAAGACAAATATAGAAATCCTTGAATAGACTTCAGAATATCATATATGTTAAAAAAAATCAGGATGGATTTCTGCAGTAAAACTAAAGCAAAGGATATATGACTGATTATGCACCTTTTACCCCTTGTTGGTAAAGTCTGTGGGGATCCATCTCAGATTTTTTAAATCGGAGAAAATGAAACTTTAAAAACAGCAGCAGTTGGGTTTTGATTTAAAACAGGCATTTGTAAAAGTTGATTTTAATTTCTCCAATGACAACAAAATATACAACGAATGTTTTATAGTTAAAGTTCATTTATGTATAAAGAACCACAAAGTTATTTCCTCATTGCAATGACTGTAATTGTATTGCTTCAGATAACCCACAGACATTTCTATAGGACAGAGAACTATTCAGTACCATGTGAATTCAATCCTTTTCAGAATTATCACAGCTGGTGGATAGGGAATAAATGACTGAATGAAGGTTTGCAAAATCCTGACCTACACTGACACAGAGATTTCAGCTATTCATGGGATTGTTTTGGGGATCTCTTCATCAGTAAGGTATTTAGTCTGTAAAAACTTTCCGACAGTCCCGTATTTAACAGTACATATGTCCTTTTCCACATTTGAAGTCTGTTTAAGGTCTATGTCTTTAACGTTGACTTTCCAAAGACTTAAAAACCTCCCTGTGATGCACTTTGGGGAATTTGGTCTAAGTGGAGGATTGAAGGCTGATTCCTGTGCTTAGACACTTTGTTCGAAGATGAACAGTAATGCAAGTTTAAAATGTATTTCCCACCCACGTGCAAATATTTCTCCTGAAATCCTGCCAGTGAGAGAACCGGGCCTGAGTCTATTGCCAGGTGGAAGAAGTAAAGTGCTACTTGCTGGTTTAGTTTGCTAATAAAACCAGTATCTAATACTGATAATGCCTCTGGAAGTATGGAGTTAAAATTTAGAGAGTTTGAAAAGAAGCCATTCAGCAGTTATCACTGTTCAACACCCTATAGAATTAAGATTATTGAGCTATACTTAATCTTTGCACAAATGGCAAAAAGATTTTTCCTTACATTTGTGTATTGGCTACCAGTCTACAGATCCTTTCCCCCCCTTTCTTCAGCCCTGATACACAAGTTGCATGTGAATTGGATGCTTTGGAAAATGAACCATTAGAATAAAGGATGGTGGTTTTTTACAATTTTATTTTTATCAAGGGAATATATTTCTGTAATCAGGTGTGAAGCAGGGCCTTCTAGCTAACAATTGAGAAAAGGCCTATGAAAAGATATTGAAGGGATACCTGTGGTCTGTGACTGAATTGCATATTCCCTTTCTTTCCTGGAAGCTTTGCCTAGCTGGATAAAGCAAAGGAGCAGGGGGATAACACAGAATGAAGAGATTAAGAAGTATTGAGCCAAGATCTATATATATGTGTGTGTATGAACAGTACTTTAGAAAGGAGAAAAACGTATCTGAACTTTTAGTTGGAATAACTGTATTTTGTTTATTTGTGTTGCAGCATTTTATGTTAGTTCTCGGGCAGATATCTCACAACTGTAAGTCCTGGGAAAAGGCTGACAGAAAGATGATGCTGTGGGGATTTCAGTGTTACTGATTTATAATTTTGGTTATGCTGCTAGGTTAGTGGATCATGTGTTATTTCTTCCAAATGACAAGCTGCAGAAGCAGGTGATATTTTTCTCTGAATTTCAATATTGACTTGGAATGCCTGATGGTTTAATATTTTTTGTTGTTAATGATTTAACGGACAATATTAAAACATAAATAAACTTCTACCAACAATAAACAACTACAGATTGTTGTGATTGATCCTGTTTAGTGGGTTCCAGCTTGGAAATGCATGCATGCTACACCGCAGATAACCAGTTGGTCAGGAAAAGGGCTGCAAGAGGCAACTAGCCTGGTCATCTAGGACAGATATTTCTCAAGAATTCTACCTCTGTCTCTCTCTGTGCTGGTGTCTAGATGGCAAACAACTCTGACAGGGACAAGTAGAGGTATATTCTTCTTTGCTATGCAGAGGATTTCTTACACTGACAAGCACAAATTAAATTTTGCTCTTCTCGGGACAGAATGTAGTGTTTTTTTGCATTAAACTCATCAATGACTTTATCTTCTTTTTCTGGGTATTTCTTGTTTCTGAGGATGGCATTATAGGCTCAGTTGTCCCTTGAACCTGAGCTCAGCTTGGCACTGCAGAGTGGGTAAGGATTGATTGGATTGGCATGGCTGTTTGGTGTTCTTCTGCCAATGAAGGATCTGTGGAGCAGGGATTTGTTGTCGTAAACCTCAGATGTCCATTCCTCTTCCCTCCAGCCCTCCTGGGCCATACGTGGCTTAGGAAATGGTTCCACCAACACTTCATGAATGAAGTTGCCAAATACCAATGAGCCATTAAATGTTAGAATTTCATTCTTTTTGTTGGGTTACTGGGTGCAGGAATTGTCTGGGTTTTTTGGGTGGGGAGAAATGGTGAAGTGCCTGGCAGGTCACACAAGGAGCTGAGGAGGAGAAAGGGTAGATTTGCAGCAATGTTTGCTTAAGGAAGAGTTTGGATCACTGATCTATGCTGCTGTTCTTATTTGCTTGTGTGTATGTATTTGGTGTGTCCTAAGACAGGTTCTTAAATCTCTGCAACCCATTTTGGTGTTAAGAGGACCCTTTCTATAGGGTGTTCATGGTATTCTACTTAAATAATCCCCTAACATATGTGACTCAGTGCATTTACTGAGCTGTTATAGATCATACTCTTAATTGAAAACCACTGAGCTCAATAATATTCCAGAAAAATGTCAATAGTCTGGCTTATTATATCACAACCTTTTCAAATATTGTTTCCCATACAAGTAATTTAAAAGCTAGTCACAGAACACGGTAAATAGCAATTTGAAGAAAAATATGACTGATTATGTCTAGATCCATGTTATTTGCAGACCAAATACCTGATTAATTTTCCGGTGGAGGTAATGAAAATTTTTGTTTGACTTCAATTGAAGTTTTGTCAGACTCTCAAGCCTCCAGGCAAATTAACCAATGTGAAAGGAGCATGTTAATGTGAATGAGCAAACTCTCCCTTAAACTTCTTAAGATCTGAGACATGTCTGCAACAAACGGATGTTACTAAATATGTCTGATAGACTGATCAGGATTTACTTGTTTTCCAGATGGATAATAGTGATTTGAGACGAACTTCCTTCAGTATAAGGGCAGATATTTTTTTTCCACTACCTGTGATTTGCTTATTGAGTTCCAAATGATGGCAATCAGGAGTGAGAGTAGCAAAATATTTTCCTGAGCTAAAACCTCTTTTCATAGTAACTAGGTTTGTAAAACAAGACTAGGCATGCGAGGATTGCTTACTAATTGCATCTAAACACAACTGAGGAAGGTGGGGTTAGCACCCTTTTTGCCCATGTTCAGGCTGACATGAGGACAGCCATACTGTAAAGCATTCTGCATGCCCTGAAGACTTCCATGCTTGGCTTGCTCTAAATTTATTCCCCCAATGCACCATTGAATGTGAAATGCTCCCAACAGAAAGCTTCACAGACCTTGGTTTATCACTTTTTAATTATGCCACACAAATCTGTTGACATTGAGAGAGAGTGCTACACATCCCACTGGTTCTGAAATTCTTGTCTTGTCTATCTTCTACCGAATTTTATTAGTAGTGGTTGAAATAGTGCTTACCATTCTTATGTACTCAGGTTCTCTGTCATTCTTTGCCTCTGTGCCAAAAGGAATAGCTGTTTTTTATCCCAACACCGTGTTCCACTGCTGAATGTCTCTGTTAGTCTCCAAATGCTAATTAACTCACTGAGGAAACCAAATCTGTGAGGAATTTTTTCAATTTTGATAGACACTGAGAAGTAGCATTTGGGCAACTCTGCATGTATAACTTAATATAAAGCAAAAGCTTTATAACTGAGCATCTAGAGGAAATGTGCATGCTTGAGCTTTAAACATATGAAACCTTTTAATTTCTTTGATCTGCTCAGGCTGGCAGAAATATCATTAAGGCAAAGTTTCACATTAATTCCTTGGATTTAGCCTTTGGAACTTGCAAAGGCTGTGCAATAATGCAGTGACGTTTGCTGATGGATTGGAAAATCCAGGTAGCCTTGCATCAAGAGGTGAAGGGATATGAGTTAAGGCACTCCCAGAGTCTGCACATCCACAGGTTTAACACATTTTCTCTTCTGCAATTAGGCAAGAATATCTAATTATAGCATGTTTTATAGATACGTGATCCTCATGAAATAATCCAGACACTCTCAAAATTTTTGTTTCAGTATCTTGCCTTAATCAGAAATAAGAACTTGAAAGTTCAGCAGAATTTACTAACTTCTGGTTTTCCTAAATTATCAGTATCTTGACGGCTGTAGGTGGTGTGGGCATTAATCATGTTTCTGATGTCATTTAATTTAATGGGACATTACCCCACTGGTCCGTGGGTTTTCACATGGCATTACCACTCAACTTTCCTGCAAAGGAGTCTGCAATGGGCGCTCTGTGAGCAACACAAGATCATTGGTTACAAAGGCTTGAGGGAATCTAGCTCGAAGATCAGCCCTCTAGTAATTCACTGGTGTAAGCATGTAAGAAGGACTCGAGGTGTTAGGTCACCTCTTTTTTCCTTTAGCTGGACTATTTCAGAGGGAAACAAGATGCAGACTAAAAGTACTATTTGCAACGTGCTTAAACACCATATTTCAGGTTGTGTGTGGTGTCTAACAGCAGGTACAATTGGTTCACACTGAAAAGTGAGATTTTAGCTTATAATGCTCATGATGAATTCATTGCAGAATAATTGCAGACATGTTCTTTTCTTTTTGCATTATTGAATCCCTAGCATGTTTGGTCAGAAACTTCATTGAGAAGACACCAGAATCTTCTATAGGTTTTCCCATTTCCAAGAAAGGCTATGATAGCAAATCACAGGATGTCCTTGGGCTTCAGTGAGTAAATTCATAATCCCTAAAATGATTACTTTTATCTCTACTTTAAAGGGTAGAGTAAAAACAAGCTATGAAATCTCTTTTCTATTTACATAAACAAGAGATTATCATACATAGGAATACTCATACCAGTACAGCCTAATGAATTTACAGAACCACTTTGCTTTTAAGTATACCACTGATAAATTTAAAAGATAAGGTTAATTTCAAGGCCTTGTATAAATTTGTTTTAATACTGAGATGTGACTTCAAATCCATAAATCTGGAATAAATTTACCTATTACTTGGTAACTATAATTTTCCACAAATTAGCTTACACAGGAGTATAGTTAATGTGGGTGGAAAGAAGACCTCTCAGAGTTTCTCTCCTTAAAAGGTTTCCCACTATCTCAAATAACCTTGTTTTTGCTACTGTCAAGGATATACCTGCAGTCACACCAGAGCTGCTGACATTTATCTGTGCCCTGAGGCCCACAGAAAATGCATGATAAAGATAAGAATAACCCAAAACTTCTTCATGTTCAGTCTATCTCTCCATGTTGTTTTTCTTCCTCAATTCCATTCCCTTAAAAAAAAAGACAAAGTCATGTATTTGATAAATCCATCAAAAGTCACTGCCCAGCTCCAAGACAACCTACAAACCACCCACCCCTCTGCACTGTCTGTTAATGCTCTTTGAGGACTTGCTGTCCATATACCCAAAGTTCAAGCTGTAGAAGCTCAGTTCAATTCCTGTAGAAAACACAGCAAATCTTTTACACAGTGAACTCCTTGTACATCATAGAGTTCCATGCTATTTTTATTTGGCAGGATTCTGTGGAGCTGTTGTTTCCTTGGTACTGGTCTCATTAACTATTCAATTAGGTGCCTGTTTTATTGCACTATCCCTCTATCAAATATAAAAACTTTAATTGTCCTGCATTAGTTGGTTTTTTTGCTTTTTTTTTTAACTTTATCTTCAATACAAATTTCACAGTTAATATTAATATAATTGCACATACTAGAGAAGTATGTGTAATTCTGATAAAACAATAATTCTCTTAATTTCAAGGAAAATATTTATTATATTTTTATTTAATTACAACAGGCATATAAAAATATTTGTAGGAATTGAGTATAAAACATAAATGGCATAAATATTTTGTCTTGCAATGTGATTTTGTCACTTGATACCATTAGATATTTGAAATAGCATGTTTTCAGAGGTAGCAAACATTCAGCTACATCCCTGCCCCCAGAACCTTGCAGACCAAAGCCAGAGCTCCTGCACCCCTCCACGGCACAGGGCTGTCTGACACAGCCTGGTGTGACCTGTCTGCTCCCACCTCTCTCCCTGCTGGCTGTGCTGTGAGCAGCCAGAATCAGAGCAACAGGGAGATACTTCCTACTATTTTTATCCTATTTTAATCGAGCTTAGAAGCTGAAAACCAAAAATCCAACCCCAGGTGACCAAAGTATTTTCATGAACCTCCAGGAGGAGTTCTTGGGCCACTGGTGATTCACAGCCGTAGCTGTGACTGCCTCATGAACGACACCTATCAGTCATGGTTCTGCTTCCTTGGCTTGCATTGCTCCATGGTCGTGTTCTGTCTTGGTCTTGTTTTAATGAATGATAAATTTAGTAAAGATTTGTCTTACAACAGTTCTGAGCCTAGGTATTTGCAGTGAGCTTTCTTGGTCTGAGCATCCCCATGCTCAGCGTACATCACAGAGTCCCTGCTGAGAAATGACTCATGTTATTGAGTTTAGCCTCAGCAGACTTTATTATGGTTTTACTTGCCTTGTTCAGATACAAGTACTTTTCCCCCCTGAATTACTATTACCATTCTTCACACTTTTATAGGTCGAATGCAGACTAGGTACCTTGCCCTACAGGTTGAAGGGCAAGTAGTAAAATCCCACAGCATAGAACTATCTTTATAGTCAATGCAACAAGGATTTCCACACAAATTCCTATTCCCAAAGAACATACAGACTAATTCTGGTCAGAGTGCAGCAACACGGGAGGTTAATGCAGACCAAAACTTAGATCAGAGTGGTCTAATTAAGATATTTGTTGTTCATGTGCTTATGTCAATTAAAGGAAATCTCGCAAAAGAAATCTGCAACAAATCTGTTTTGTGAATTATGCTAATAAGGAATGAGACCATGAGGGCTGGGAGGAAAAGTGTATGTGCTTCATAGATGGAAGGCTAGAAAGAAAATAAGAAGTCCCTTGCTGGATTAAGTTTCCAATGGCTAACATTTTTATATCCGGAGCCAGATTATCAAGTGAGATCTCAGTCCTTGGAGAGTTTCTGCCCACAAAGCCCACCCACTCACATGATCTATTTAATATGTAAAATCCAGCTGAAGTCTCTGACTGTTGCTGGTACACAGAGCAACCTGTAGGTCTTCCTGTCATCTGCGATTTTAATCTGCAACATAATATCAACCACTCAGCTGAACCCGTGCGCTTGGAATATCACTTTGTCAGACAGTGCTGTGTTACAGCATGGGCAGAAATTAAACAAGCCTACAGATTATTTCACTACTTTCTCCATCTAGAAATAACAGACCATTATTTTGTTTTAAGTACAGAAACAGTACCCTGGATTTCATATTTATTATAAAATCATAAATACTTTTCTGGAAGGGGCTTGAAAAGAGTTTATCTTTAAGAGATTATAGGACAGCTCTGTTCTTCTTCAAAAGGAGACAGAATAATAAACAGACATAACTCCTCTTTCACAAACACACTCACTATAATTTCTAAGCTCTGCTGCTGGAACAATTCCTATTCTATTTCCAGCATCCCAAAGAGCAATGACACACAGCACTCACTACAATGCTCCTTACATCAGAAATAAAAGGAACAAGGGCAAAATAAAAGTGAACATGGACAGACTTTCCATTACTCCCATTTTCTAAAGTAAAACATTTTTCTCTCTTATGATCTGCCCCTGCACATAGCTGGTAGATGAATGCTTCCCCTTACTTTAGATGAACCATCTGTGTCAGTAAGGCTTGCAAGAGAGAGCTCTATTCAGCAACTAAGAACTACTGCTGGCTAAGAAATAGAAGTGGCTTTCACAAACTATTATAAAAAAATTGTGTTATTTTCATTATCTTTTGGAGCCATACATATTTTACTCCATACACTGTAAAAATTACTTTCACTCTTGTCAGCCCTAAGAATTATTGAAGGTGAATTGTCAAACACCCAGCTTTGAACAAGGTGATAGAGTGACAACACTTTTGAACTTCCTGTACTCTGCAGGGCTTCTGGAAGAATTAGAAATTTTATGTTAAAATTCTAAGTATTCTGGTTTGGCCTAGGCATCGCTGTTTTATGCTACATGATTTCACTGTATCCAGATAATTTGCTATATTTTCAATGTGCATTGTTTTTTCAGAAGATTTTAAGACTCAAGCAGTAAAGCGATAATTAGATTGTTCCTTATAGTGCACTAAACACAGCTTCATCTGGCATGCTTTACAGTCAGTCCACTATGTATGATATTGTCTCAGTACAAGACTCGCCCTGTCTTGTCTTCCTGATTAATTAGAAACAGATTGTAGCCAGAGCTTTGACTGGTGGAAAGTGATTGTTACACAGCCAGGGACAAATTATTTTCCCACAGAGCCACTCCAGTATTCTAAAGCCAAGTTTAAAAATATCACAACATTTTAGTATTTACATTCATCGTTCAAAAAATAATGAACACATGGAAGAATCTGTAAGATACAGTATTACAACAGTCATTGTTCATTTTATGGCACAGTACAGAAGTTGATCTAATTCTTCAGTTGTTACAGCTGGCAAAAAAACTGGTTTTGGGGCCAAATTCTTGCAGCATCTGTGTATAACCATCCAGTACAAAATTGGCAGTCAAATGCAGTTATACAGGCAGGAAACTGTTTATGCTCTGTTATTTTCTGTACCATTTCCTATACCATGCTTGGGATCATAACTTAAGAAGATCCTTTCTGAGCCACAATGAGGAGGGTGTGAAAAATCCAGCAGGCCCACTTCTGTCTTATGTTTTTTGTACACTCAGTGCCTCCCTAGGGAAAGAAAAGCTTGTAAGAGTTTTTCATTTTGGTTTTACTTCCTCTTGTTGTTATTTTTTCTGCTTATGTTTATTTGTACTACAGAAGCAGACGCAAAAGAAATGTTCCAACCTGTCTCTGGTCTGTCCTTCCTTCCTGGGAGCAATTATCCTGCAGCCCAGAGTAGTTCCTTTTCTGGCTTTCCTTTCTTGGAGAAGACTAAAACCTGAGCTTCAATATACTGAGTTGCATGAAGACAGAGGAGTAAAGCTTTATCTTATATCTTTCTTCCTAGATAATATCTAGATATTTCCTTCCAATAACTAAAGGAGGTTTATAAGAAAGATGGGGATGGAATTTTTAGTAGGGCCTGTTGAAATAGGATAAAGGATAATGGTTTTAAACTAAAAGAGGGTAGATTCAAACTAGATATAAGGAAGAAAGTTTTTTTATGAGAAGGGTGGTGAAACACTGGCACAGGTTGCCCAGAGAGGTGGTGGACGTCCCATCCTTGGAAATGTTCAAGGCTGGACTGGATGGCACTCTGGCACTCTGAACTGGACTCCCTTCCTTGCCTGGGAAGCAAGGGAGTGCAAGCAGGGAAAGCAAGGCATGCAGAGAGCAAAGCACACAGCATAGCACTAAAGAAGGAGACAAAGCAACATGCAGAGGAGAAAGCACCCCGGGGTCATGCAGGTTACACACACCTATAGAGGTCCTTGTTTATTTTTCCTTCACAGGACAAAAGACAGACAAATTTTCCATCAGGTTCCTCAAACTGAACTGAAATAGATGTCCTGGCTCCTGGGCATAATGGGAATGGGCCTATTGCATAGATGTTCAGGGAGAATTTCTTGTTTCCTTAGACCAGATCAAATGTCCTTTATAGCTCAAGTTAGGTCTCTTAATTGCTAAGGTATATTTTATTTAAAATTTAGTTATTGTGCTTATTGTGAATAGAATTTGGAGTGTAAATCATCTGAGAACCAGCACCATTTTTCACTGCAGCTTCTCACATTGGGGTTTATTTGAGCATCACTTCAGTCGCTGCTTGTCACCAGGATTATACATTTTATAACAAAGGATGGAATTCTTCAGAGTCCTATAAAGAGACAATTTATTAAATGAATGTATAGTTGTTTCCTTTTTTAACCCATTGTGTAACATCAGGTTAGCAGAAAGTTGATGCTACTTTTTGGAGACTGCTAAAGGTGCAGACACTTTCTCATTCTGTTGCTGAGTAGCACCTAATGCCCCAACATCCATGGGTATTGGTGTCTCTGAGAACTATGTATGGTTTTATCTCCTGTGGATCAGTCACAAACCAGGGAGCACAACACAAACAGAACAGTAATATTTTGTACAGCATAACATAAAATCCTGAAATTTCTTATACATGTCTAAAATATCAAGTTCAGCATTTCTGGGGCAGCACTGTTGGGGTTTTTTTTGGTGTTTATTTAAAGTAACATTTTCCAGTGCAACTCAGAAATTTCTTCCTACATATAAAAATAATTGAAAATGTGTGTATGAGGCACTAAACAGAGGTATGTTTTGTTCCCTGTGTGTTTTAAAACTGCTTTGTTTAAATGTGTTACAGTGGATTCTTGTCAGCTAAATTAAAGTGATTTTGTAGCTGGCACTTGGGGGCTGCAGACAAGCAGCTACAAAGAATATTATGTTCGCTCAGCAATTGCTTAAAGTATTTGGGAAAGACTGTACCTTTCTCCACGAGGTAACAGAAATGTCAAGTGAATTTGGAAAAAGAAAGCCATGAAAGAGAGCTTATAAGGATATATTTCTATAGCTAACACTTCCATCAGGTTTTGGACCAAGTCCCTCAGCTGCACTCCTGGTGCAAAATTGCATCCTGTTACGTGATTTTCAGATCTCCAGTGCAGATGTGCCATTCCTTAGAAACATCACAAGTTATTTGCTCAAAGAGAGAATCAAATCTGTGTGAATTCATTAAGTCAAACACAGAACTCTAAGTACTTATGATGAAGCATATGTTTGTCTAAAGAAGTTCTGAATCAAAAGAATGAACGTTTACACAAATAAATAGATGTATACACAAGTGACATATCAGATATCATTAAGAGACATTATACATCCCTTCTTGAATCGAATCCTTTTCTTTACCCATAAGCTGGGGATCTAACTTAATTAAACCATAATAAGTTATTTTCCTCTGCGAAAATTATTTTTGAATTCTTCCTTCTGCTACAGCCACAGGTTTCCACGAAATGAGCACTGAACTGTCACATAACCCTTAGGTTAGGAAAAGTAAATACACATACACACTGAGGCTAAAACAGACTTAGTTTTTTATAAGCTTTTATACTCCCATGTGAAATACAGAAGCAACAGCTGGGATTTTTAACATACATCCCACTCACAGCACAAGCCTTCCACCCATCTGTAGAACAGCTATAATCACGTTCATTAGCTTTTGTGAGATTAAATTTATATTTATGTAACCCTTTGGTATTTCTAATTACAAATTCAGAGTAAGGTAACAGGTTTGAATTGCTTCATCCTCTCTCACAGGTATCTTTCCATCTTATTATGATATTTTTCCTCTATTCTGATGAGGATTTGGAATCAAAAAGATTATGAGTTCCAGCACCTGCTCGTCAGATACACTCTCAATTTTCAGCTGATATTACAGATCTGTCACAAATCTATCTTTCAGCTCATTAAGCTGAAAATATGTCCAATTTTACTTTAAAAGAGCAGATGTTTAAGACTCGGGAGTTTCCAAGCCCCATCTGGCATTAGCCCAACAGTAAATTCTTTTTCTACAACTGTGAAAGCATCATGTTCCTGGAAGAAGTTAGAAGACAATGGAAGTCTGTGGAAGCAAGCCTGGGATGGAAAGACGCAAAAATCTGTAAGTAAATCATATATATTTGCAAACTCAAAGTAAATATAACCACCACTTAAGAGTCCCACAAGAAAACGCTTTAGGTTACACCTGCTAGTAGGATTTGCAGTCATATTTTATACAAATGTATGTGTTTTAGAATATGGTTTGCCTTATTTTCATGGTGTCACTAAATACATGAACATGAGAGTAGTTGCATTAGGTCAGATCAAAGTTCCACAGCTGTCTCACACTGCCCAGGGAAAGCAGATGTCCAGAAAACAATGTCAGACAAGGCAAGCATACAGGATATTTTCCTCTCAGAGCCTCTAGCACACCAGACATCGTGTCTATTTGTTTAGTAATCCTCGATGGATTTAACAGTATTTTTCCCCTGTTTTCCCTTTCATTAACTTGTGCAGTCTCTTTCAACCATATAAAATATTTCCTTCTACATCAGAGGCTGCAAAAAGCAAACTACTGTCCCACGCTACCAAGTGGGACCCTTGTATTACTTTGGTAGTAGAGAGAAGCTTTAAATTACTCTAAGAAAGCAATTATGTCTGTTTCTATATGAAAGGCCATAAAATAATTACTTCTTTGCATAATTTACTGATGTTAACAGGAAATGTGCAAATTGATTTACAGTGGGTTTTCATCCTTAGAATAGATGTGTTATTTTGATTAGTAGGCCTCTGTCATCTGTGTGAAATACTGTATGCATGGAAGAATCACCATAATAGCAATGGATCACGTCAGTGATGTGTACATATTATATGAAGTAACAAAAGTGGCATGTCTTTAAACTTTGTCCATCAGTTATGCACCATCCCTGTGGACTGAAATTCCATACCAATGTACAAAAAGTATAACAGTACTATATGACCCAGCTGGGAATGGTGACAGGGCAGCACATCTGCTGGAGATGTGGGAAGGATGGCAAGGATTAACGAATCCAGGCATCTCGTGTGGACAAAAAATAAATAAGTATGAGAGACAAAAAGCTAAATTAATCCTTTTGTATTGGTTCTTATGAAAAAAAGAGCTTGAGGAAGTTCTGAATACAGGAGTATTACGTGTGAGGAGCTAACAGATTGCAGTGTCCATAGGATTGCTTTGAGGAGAAAATGACAAGAGGAGTAGTAATAAATCCTGACCTTCAGGGAGGCCTGATAAAATTGTCTGGCAGAAGACGCAAAATGGACAAAAGAGACTCTGTTTCTCATAATGTGTAATTTAACTTTGGAACTCATCATCACTGCACTTGGTAAATGCAAAATTTTTAATGGATTCATAAGGTAATTAATACAGTGATGAAATAAAACTCGCCAAAGCTATTAAGCAGAAATATAGTGATGCAACACCAGACTTAGGAAGTCTCTAAACCATAGATGCATGAAAGTTGGGAGTATGTACTGCAAGAATAAAATGCCACTCTAAAGTGGCACCATTTCCAAAGTATCTGTAGTGGCCATGACTAAAGACAAGACTGAGAGCAAGGTGGCTCTTCTTAAGTGGTTTGCCCCATCTCAGTTGCTCTTGTGTTCCAGGTCTTCCAGTTAGTGGAAGATAATGCTCAGACTTGCAAAAATGGTGGTACCAAGTATTTTGTTATAAAGCAAGAAAAGCTTTTTATACTTTTAAGTGGAAGAAAAATCATTGCAAGTAAGAATCTTCAGGCAATTAATAATAGAAGATGTACATTTTCACTCTGGTGGGCTTTCAGAGTGTCATCACCACTTTTAACAATAAAGAATCTGCTGTATTTATAGAAAGAAAAAGACAATTAAGAGGGAGATTATTTCTCTTTGTACGGTAGTTAAAAATTGCTGTACAAATATTATTTGTGATCTTCACTCATACTGTGCTGGGAAGATACAGCTGTTTCAACAAAGCAGATAAGTATGTAGTGAAATAGAAAACAGACTTGCTGGGGAAAAAGGTAAAAATATATTGAATGTAAACTGTATGCTCTGAGGAGACAAACTTCTTTCTTCATTCTGCACTCTGTTTCACTCAATGGCCTTTTTCAGTATGTGCAGGAAAAGATGACTGGTTTGTGCAATTAGTATGTGTTCCAGTATGCAAGATGCACAAATATTTGGCTGCTGTATATGAATACAGGAGATGAGGATTAAGTCTGTATTAATGCACAGAATATTGAAATGTTTCTACTGAGATATTGAAGGAAGAATTCAATTGGTGCCAGGGATTTTTCACATGTAGCCTATGAAAGAAAACACTGATTTAACTCCTAAAAAACAAAGATAATTAAATTACACTTTAAACTGACTTTTTGCTCAGCAGCAGTGAACAAGTATAGGACAGCAAATCCAGTTTCCTGGATTCCCTTTCTCGCTTTTCTTGAATGTGAGTGATATCTTCCTTTATCCTGTCACCAGGGATCTCCCTGACTGCACAAGCTGCCAAAGATGACAGAAAGTCACTCTGTGACAATGGCAACCAGCTCCCTCAGCACCTTGGATATGTCCTACCAGCCTCACAGACTTGTGTTCTGTTCAGTTGGCTCAAGTGATCTACGTCTCAAGCTTTATTTTCTGTAGGAACTCTGCTACAAGCCAGTTAAGAGTTGGAAGGTCCAAGAGAAAACCTTGGCTGCAAAGACCAAGACAAAGAGGATACCGAGAATTTCAGGTGTTCCTGTATCATTTGTCACTAGGACAAAGCAGCCTCATTTTCCTCAGCTGTCCTCTTCTTCCAATGGCTCTGTATGAGTCTTCCTTGCTGCCCTCCACATTCCTCACCAGTTTTGACCCCAGTGGATATTTGGCATGCCTGGTTCCGGCCCTGCATGCCCAGGATATATTTCTGTGCTTCTTCTGGGTAGCCTACCCCCCTGTTTGCTCCCTGTATGTTCCTGTTGTGCTGGAGTTCACTCAGGAGTTCCTCATCTCCCTTACCAGACACCCTTGGCTTCCTGCCTGTCAGGATACCCTGTTCTGCTCTAAAGTGGTTGTCCTTAAAGGTCAATCAGTTTTCCTGGGCCCTTTGCCCTTCAGTGCACCCTCCTGAGAGATCTTGTTTGCCAGTTCCCTGACTGAATCCTGGTTTTAGGTACAAGGCCTGTATCCCTCTGCTTCCAGAAATGCTGAGCTGTGTGGCCATACACAGATTTCTAATTCCTGTTTGTTTCCCACACTGTGGGCATGTGCGTACTGGCAGTTCAAAATGAAATCAAACCCCAAATTTCAAAGCCCTGCTCATTAGGTTAGTAATCCTATTAGAGAAAATTATCTTGCCCCACTTTGCCAGATGGGTCCCAAATAATATATTTTCTAGTTTCAAGGCCAGTAAGTAAAAGAAGAAAAATCACTTTTTTTGCTCCTCTAATCTTGACCTTCAATTTCTCCATTTCAACCTCAACCTGTCCATTTTATTCTTGCTCCTTGCATCTAAACTCTATATTAAAAAAAATATGTGTTTGCCCTCTCTTTTTCAGCACCTCTGAAGTATATGGGTCAAACAGCCAGCAGTACATATTTGTTTTAGATTTGTTCACCTTGCTATGTAGTCTACACTTTCCATAGCCTGTCTGAACCTGTTTAATTCTTCCCACATCCTTTTTCCTTTTCAAACACAATATGGATCCAAATAAATTGTTATTTCATCTTAAATGTTATACTTCACAGTTCAAAATATATCTCATTATCTAAGATGGTATTTTCATTTTCTGCTGGAGGGAAATACATTTATATAGGATTAATACCATACTACTGCAGTGTTTTTTATTTAAAAATTACTTAGGTTGCATATTTAGATACAGGTGAGGAAAAAGTTCTCTCTTAAAATAACCATAACACTTTTGTTTATTGTCAGGATCTGCCATTTACTAGGAGGTTATCACTTTTTCCATCCTCCTGGGCATACATCATGGTACAAGTAAATTGCTGCAGCACATTGATTCTAAACTGCTGAATTACTGGTGTCTATCACAGTATTCAAACGGGTTTGAAGAAAAACATCTTTCCCATTCCTGAGGGCTCTAAAGTAAAAGTAGATTAATAATTTATGTTTCAAACTTGCTTCCAGCATAGTCAGCGGCAAACCTCTCATTGCTTACAGACAGCAGTGTCCTGCTTCCTACACAGACGTTGGGGAGACTCTGGTGTGGACACAGCTGAATGAATTAAAAGTTCCCATCAATATAACAATCCATGTGTGACAGCATTGTGAAGAAAGCACTCCTTTATTCACTGGGTGACAGTAACCAGACTTGTTCAGTTGAGAACATTTAACAAGAATACAATTGGACAGATCTTCCGTCATTCTGACCAAGGCTAAATTCAAGCAGAAGCGCCAGCAAATATAGGTCACTGATTAATTCACTGAGATTCTGCATTCTTGCTCCGCAATAATCACTTAATGACAAGTTACAGCAAATACTGCAATGTGATAATTAATTCTGGTTACACATAATTAAGGTCAGAGGAGCTAACGGATTCACTAATGATTTCTATTTTAGAACATGGGACATTTCAATCAAGCATATATAAAATAGTAAATGTAAGGGAATTTAACAGTATTTACTGGCTTAGTTCATGATCAAACATTGGCTACTGCTCAGCATGTGGAGGCATTAAATGCTGCCATTTTATCAGAGGGGAGATCCCATACTTTTGCTGAAAAAAGCACTTTCAAAACTTTTATTACATTTAGTTATAACTTAACAAAAAATCCTGAACATAGTTAATATAGCAACCGACTGAAAAATAATTTTGATCTCTCCTACACATAGAGAAATTTACACATAGAGAGAGAAAAAAGTCTTTTATCTCTAGACATGAGAAACAAAGCAGGGATACATGAAGGTTCCCAATTCACTTAGAAAAGCTCTCCCCTCCACTCCTCACACCCTCCTTGTTTGGCATCGAGGTGGATGGGACTATATTGTTAAGGTTACCTGAGGTACCTACTGTACAAGGAGCCTCCAGAGAAACCTGTATTCAGAGATCCAAACCACTGGGGAACTAACAGGTCTTTATACATTATTAAACATCTTTTTTC
Source organism: Corvus cornix cornix (assembly GCF_000738735.6). Lineage (NCBI taxonomy): Eukaryota > Metazoa > Chordata > Aves > Passeriformes > Corvidae > Corvus > Corvus cornix. Next base: position 14,558,920 of record NC_046336.1, read on the forward strand.
CTCCCCAGGATTTGCAGCAAACCTATCTGCTTCTTTCTGGCTCTTGTTCTTCCTCCTTAAAATATGCAGACATCACAGAGAAGGGTTTTCATAGATTCAGGAGAAACAAGAACATGATTTCATGAGTATACCTTTCCTACAGATTTAGACACTCAGTGAGTAGAAGGGAAACCTACATTTTTTTCGTACTTTATTCAGTTCTCCCTTTACCCTGTTACTGAAGTTATTGGCAGTTTTTCTAAGCCAAAAGGTTAAGCAACAACCCTGAAAAACAACCATTTATTACAAATGTATTAGTACTAATACTCCAATAGGTTGTCTATTTTCATAGTTTCCACTCTATGTTATTAATCAAAACATGAGTGAAAACTAGCATTAGTCCCATCTGCATCTGTCATACTTAACTCTAAATGACAATATGAAATGTTTATTAGTCTCATTGAACTGCTTATCCATCTCACTGACAATGCTTTCAAACCATATATGCTTATTTATCACCCTGGTGCCAGTGAGCTGAGCTCTCTCAATTTGAAGACATTTGTGGGTGGTGAAAATACTCCTGCCTTAGCATTCCCTCTCTCCTTCAGATCCAGAATGAAGTTCAGAAACTTCATTCACTAATGAGGGATGGAACAATGGGTTTCCAAAGAATATCCCTGCTTTTGACTACTTGCAACTTACCCCAGCATGGCTGTTAGAGGGAGGAGGAATTGAAATTTGAATATCCTTTCTTTCCTTTTGTTTTTTAGTTTTGTTTCTGGATGAGATGATGCCTTATGCATTCCTTCTGTCTGTTTTTCTAAAAAACTTTGCTATGTGTTGTCTGATTTCAAACAAGTTTAAGGTAAGAAGAAAATGTTCAGACATAAAAAGTTTCTGTGAGTTTTGCGAAAACTGGATAGTCCCTGCATTAGAAGGACACGTGGGTTAGTACCTCCAAACTGGAAAAGCAGATAGTGCAAGGCTCAGCACCATTCTGTTCTTTCTGGCATACACCAGTGGGGCAAAAACCTGGCTGATGACTCAGAAACAGCTACAGCATAAATTGCTTCTTGAGGAGATAGGAGCCAAGAAGGTGCTGAGAGGTGGGGTACTCCCAGAGAGATGGTGGATATTGGAGAGGGTGATGCAGAAGCAAAAATGAGAAGGCAAGCTAGAACTATCAGAAAGGTCAAGAAGTGTAAGACTAAAGGGCAGAAAGTCCTCAGGAAGGCAGGCTGCACTAGGTCTACTGCTTGCAAAAAATCCTGTAAAATCAAGATACTTGTGTGAATATACACGTTCCTTAATCTCATCCTTGTTCATTGTCTCATCTTCTGGGCTGCATTCTGGTATTTGCAGGTTAGAGAGACTAAACATTTTTAGTCCTATTGGTCAGATCCAAAAGTGCTTAAATCACTCAGGCAGTATAATTCAGATAACTAAAGGTAGATTAGACACTTCAACTTACAGGGCATTAAAAAAAAGCAAACATTTTTTGTTGCTGGCAGAAAAACAATTTATTAAAACTCTGCATACCTAAAGTTTGGCTTTCAAAACTTTATATTATCCAGGAGTTTTTGAATCCTGTAGTCTTACCCTCTTCTCCATTTGCAGTCTGGGTAGGTTTGTATTATTAATAAGTTAAACAAATTGCCTGGTCTATAGTGTGCTCTGATACTTAATCAGAAGGTAAGCTCAGACTCATACGCCATCAATCAACTTTAAAAGGCAATAGAGAAAAATATCACTTAAGGAGCTATTTGGAAGTTTCAGACTTTGCAGGTGTTTTGGAAAGATCTGTCTTTATTGCTGAATCCCACATAAACCTCATGCTTTGCCACCTTCCTCCCCCCTGACATCTGGTAACAAGATTTCATATGCAATGACTTATGCATGACCTGTTTTTAACACTCATAAAATATGTTAATGTGACCCCTTTTTTTGTGGCCCACTTTGAAGGCACTGGATCTGCTACAGAATCTTACATATCACCATTTTGCATGCAAAAATCTACGTTTTGCTTCTGTAGTAGTTTTACCGTTCACCTTGCCCTCCTTGCCAGTGTTCCAATTTAAGTTACCCATCTGGCTTACTCTCAGAGATGACCATTAGGCAGTTATCAGAAGAGGAGAATTAAATAATTGCTTCTGACTCCAAAATAACTGAAACCAAGTAGGACACACAGCAGATCTCCAATGGGAAATGATGCACATTGATTTCAGCTTTTTTTGTCGTTTTGATTTTAGTTCACAGATACGATTTCAAGAATAAAAAAATAATGTGTTGTATGATTAAAAATTGTCTTGTTACATAGATGTATAAATGTTATAGCAGTTTTGACTATGCTTAACTTCTGAAAGTTTCTATTTGTAACTTCATATAAAAGGTATGGTTTCATGTCCTTTAAAGGATGTTTTTAAACTAGATCTGACCATAGCATTTTAGGTATATTGCATCCATAATGTGTGCTTTTCTTCTCAGCAGGAATGGCTAAAATAAATAATAAAGACTATTTCCAAATGGATATTTAAAAACCTGTTAGTGGAAACTCAGATATACTACTCTCTGAAAGGGTTTCTGTGGTCTTAATTTACAATGACCAGTCAAATGAACGTTTATAAAGGAAATGTTCATGCAGGAAGCCTTAATAGTGCCTTCAAGAGTGCCTGCAATGAGCTGTAAGAGGACAAAAGCTTTTCTCCTCAGCTTTGCTCTGACTCTGCAGATCGCTGTGGATGTGAAACAAAGCCATGACTTTGACTTTGTCCAGTCACTCTTATGTCCACTGACACCTCTAATGTACTCGTGCTAAAGGATTACTTATCTCCCTGCCTGTCCTCAGGAAGGACACATGGTCTGAGGCTAAGCTGATATCTCTGCTTGCAAGAAATGGACAGAAGGTTATTGAAATTCTTTTTCCTTCAGCTTGTTGCCACTTGGTATAGTCATAAATATTTCCTATCAGAGGCAATTGCTGTCTCAGTTAATAAACCTCAATCTCTGCCATTCTCATTTAATGATTCATAAAATACTGTAATTTCCTATGAGTGCATTATGCTACCTTTTGCTGCTAAAAAATTGATTTCAAAAGAGAAAGAACTGAGAAAAGGAGACATCAACTAAAGTCTCATTAGGGAAATGAAGGCATCTTGGACATTCAGGCAGAAAGCTGCATCTGTGTCCCAACAACCAAATGAGCCTTATATTATTAAGTGAAAAAAGGAACAGCAAAGCTCCCCAGTGAAGGATAGGTGCTAGACACAGAATCTTACCTGACTTTAAAAAAATTTACTTTTTCTCAATTCTTCCTATTTCTGCAGAGATGGCATTTTTGCATTGCTACAGCTGTGCCATAGTTCCCATAAAAATAAAAAGGTGGATGTTTAACATATAGAAGCAAGTTTTTTATATTGCCATGCAAGACCTCCAGAACACGCAGAGTAGGTATGTGCTGAGATTTATTACATTTTATCTCAGTAACAGAAATCTAATCTGTGTTGATTAGGGGTAAAAAACATATATTTAATTAATTTTTTCAAGAGCATTGAAGATTATAACAGGCGAAAGACCATTTCTTGCTCAGTATCAGTTATTATGTTCTTGATTAACTCCATCTTTTAAGTCCTAGAGTAATCAGAATTAATCAAACTCATGATTATGAGTCAATACAAAAATAATAAATGTAGTCTAAGATTATGATACTTTAACACGTGTTTCACTATTTAATTTTATGATACCAGTACCTAACTCAGTCTTATCCCAGCACTGTCAGAGTCCACAATTTCAAACATCACTGTTCAGGTCAGGACCAGGCACTGGTCTGAGCAGAGACTCTCATGTACTCACAGGACACCATAGACTAAGCTCTCAAACAAAATTTCATACAATTACACAACAGTTAAACCACAACTTGCAACTCTTGCAATAACATTTTTTGCTGTATGGCTATTTTGGCATTCTCCTATATGAGATCCAGTCTTCAGATTATTTTCTTGCACAGAGGGGCATCCACAGTCTCTGCCTTTTGGAAGAGTTTCCGCAGTAAATGCAAAATGACTTTTGCCCTTTGTGATGCATAGCCTTTTCTGACAGATTTTTATGTGGGATTGTAAGAGCCCTGATATTTTGCAAATCAGTCATGATTTAAATTCATTAAAATTAATTTTACCTCTTGCTGCATCTAATTGCTTTGTTGGTTTACAGAGATTGATTTTTCTCTTAAAAACTGGCAGTTTCCAAACACAAAGGGTATCCAGGGCGTGTGTATACAGGGAAAGCTTGGCTGTATCTAATAGGATCCTGCAGGTACCAGGGCTCTGCTGTGTTCAAGGCAAGCATTTCTTTCATGCTCTGACAGAAAGTTAACACCTAAGTTTATTTTCCAGCTGTCACTTCCCTGGTAACATGAAAAGGATTGTGGATAAATTATAAGACTAATCAGTAAATTCTTTACTCTGTCAAGTGCTTTTGCTATTTCTTTCTTGAAAGCCCACTTTTTTTTTTTTTTCTCTACACAATGGTGTTAGTGCTCAAAATTCCTTATCTCTGTTGCTACATGTTTCACATGGACATTACTGCAAACACTGCTGGAAAAGGCTCCTGGAGCTGGTTGGAGGCTGTTTATCAGAGATCAGGAGACACAAGTGGCCTCTGCAAGCCTGTTTGCTATCAACACCCCTCCAATCTCTCACTTGCTAATGGTGAGAATCTTAGTAGAAGTTTCTCACTGAGTTTAAATAAAAAAATGTCAGTGAAGCACAGCATTAAACTAATAAACTATATATGTCAGAGAGAGGGGTAAAAATCCACTTCCTGGACATTAAGACACCATTTCCTTGAGAATCTTGCATAATTTCAGAAGTCTTTCAAGAATGTTTCTTCATATATTATTTAGCTCTTACTTTTTTCTTCTTTTTCTTTCTCTGCATTACATTCAACTACATTTAATAGCATTACAAGCAGCTGTAGATCTCTTTCTGACTGATCTAGAATTACAACAGGTGTCACAGGCACATCAATCAAGTAATAGGTTTTGGACAAAGATACATAACAAAAGTACAGAAGAATAGTTGGCATTCTCTAGAAAAGCACTGAAATAACAGAAACTTAAAAGCCAAGTTCTGGGGTTTTAAAAATTTTTTTGAGCCCCTGCATTTGGTCAATCATTCCATTAATCTTATGCCTTTTAAATCCAAAACAGAGGAAGGAAACATCCATTTTGTGTTCAGTTTATTACTCAGGCCGAGCCATGCTCTCAGACTTCCTCTTCTGAATTTCAATCCGAAAAGTAAACATCCAAATGAAAAAGTGACTAACAATCTACACAGAAATAAAACATCTCTGTTAACAGAGGGCACCCTCAGTGAGGGCTCCTTAAGACATACTACCCAATGTTTAATTTAAAGGTCATCCTCTGGACTTAATGAATTATCTATGTTGTAATCCATAACCGAATTGGCCCAAAACATGTCAAAAATATCAAATAAGCAGAGGTTATGAAAGGACAAACTGTATTAAACTAAAAATTCTAATATTTTTGTGCACATCCCAGAAAGTGAAATCACTTTTCTTTAGAAATTTGATTCAGTCTGGTAGAGAAACACATGGATAAATTTCAGATATGAATCAACAGTAAAGTAAGGAAGAATTAGTAATCATAAAGGACAGCTCGGTTTATCAACTCAAAAATCCACTCATGGATGCCTTGTAACACATGGGACAAGGAGATAAGCTGTCAACTCTGATGGCATTTGGGTCATTGTCATTACATGGTGTTGAGAGTTCAGCATCAGAACATGCCTTTTGAACACCACAATGTCATAAATGTCAAACTAATGAAACCATTTAAGTCAGTGAGTGATGCAGGGAGCCAGCCTCCATTGCAGAAATGAACATTAACCAGTAAACACCATCAATGAATCATCTGGGACTTTCTTCAAAATATCCCCTTCCACTCCATGCATTCTTTTTTATGAGGTTTTTTTTTTTCTCTGTGGCCACTTTCTTTTTCTCCTACAGTCGTAAGAAAAACTGCTAGCTGCCTTAGCACAAATGAGCTGGGCCTCTCTTCTAGAGCAAGAAAATTATTTCTCTGTCTGAGCATTAATAGAATACAGACTCAAACCTAACCAAAACCAAAGAACAAAATACAACCACCTCCTGAACACAAGTAATTAATTTTGATCTGAATAATCTCTTACATCTAAGAAATTATAAGAGTTTTTTTATCTCAGTCATTCGTGTTCTGATGGAATAATCATGAAGACCTTAATTTAAGTGATTAAAAGGTACAGGATTACTTTTGCACTGCTGGAAACATGAAGAAAGATTTACTTCATTGTTATCTGCAGCTTTTTTTATTAGATACCTAGAGTTGTCCATAAAATCAGAAGAAAAAAAAGCAACTTAGTTAACCAAATTTTTAAATTATGATCTTTTTTAGAATTTGTTTAAAATAAAATTTTCATGGTAAAGGTATGCAGTGTGATTTCTCCAATGCCATTCCTTAGAGGCTCCTAAAAATTTAGGAGAAAGTGTAAAAGCTGAAGTATAAAAATTACATAGCAGAGAAAATACACTAACAAATATGCTAAATGATAAACTTTCCTACTTGGAAGGCAAGGGTAAATATTAGTTCTTAAATTATTAAACCCTTATATCAAGCTGAAAATTTATCCCTTATGACTTCATACCTTTTGAAGGTGACTAAAAACCTATTAGCAGTAATGAAGCACAAGTTAAATGATTGATTTTGTCAATCACTGGGAATGTTCCAGACCTTGTGTTATGTAACATGGACTGTGGGTCATCTGTAAGCTTCATTAATCATATATAACCCATTCATTCATGAGGAAAAATGATGAATTACTGTCTGTGGAGGCCCTAACATTAGTCTCACTAATTCCATGGAAGTGCAGGATATATTGTAAGCTTTTCTTTTTCCCTATAAACATGTTGTAGAATGTAATCTGTAATCCTGAATGACACTTTAATCCATGTAAGCAGATATTTACTTCCCATGGAGCCACACTGATTTTAGTGGCTGATGCCTGCTCGTGTATAATTACAATATAGTTTTCCTACTGTTCCCATGATGATAAAATTCTGTATACATAAGAAAAAGAGATTAGGGACTGCATTTCACCCAACCTCAGCTGGCTAAAATTGGACCAATAAACAAACCACAAAAAGTGAAGGGAAGGTACTTTGGCTTATTATATATACGCAACTAAACTGCTATAGAAGTCATGTTATATAAAATTGATTGAATGCAATCTTAAAAAGAATTAGTTCAGGCTCCAACTAAACTTCTTTTGGGAAGTTATTCCAGAATTTTTCTTCACTCATGGCTGGAGACTGCATATCAATGCTGCAACTATTTATTTCTCCAACAACAGTGTCTAGTATTGTAAAACTCTCCCCTCTCTTCTTGCATTTAGTCACGATATATTTACAACAGCAGTTATAACCCCCCACATTTTATTAGGCAAAACAAACAAAACTCTGAATCTTTTAATGCGTTCTCATGAAATGGAATCTTTTCCCCTTGATTATCCTCAGGATAATCTTAAACATTGGTGACAAGAAACTTTTGAAAATTCCAGAGGAGGTCTCACAAGAGTCAAATGCATCTCCATTTGTTCTATAAAGTACTGTAGGTGACAAGTCATTTGCTGCTTGTCTCTTGTCTTACAGAAAATAGGTACTTGAAAATAATTATGCTGGTGATGTCCTGAAACAACCACCTTGCAGAGCTGAGTTGTCTTGTCATCCTTGTGCTTTATGTCTTTCTGCTTCACTGCCAGTACATTTTTTCTTGTTGCTTTTTTTCTACTCAAGATTGTTGTGCTTCTGTTAAAGACTTTTTTGTGCGTTTTGCACAATAATTAGCACAAAATGGTTAAGGCTACTCAGCCCTAGAGTGATAGTTATGGTAATAATAACAGCAATCTGAACATACACATGTTCATTCTCTCGAGATATGCCAGAACAGTATCAACTTTTTTTCTTCATCTAATGGCACTGTGGAGTTAACACCAGCAACAGCTGTGAGTCATTACAATTACATGCTCTCTGTGGTACTTAATACACACTTTAAAGGACATTTCATTTTCCGTAGTCCCTAGATAACTAATTTACTCCAGTCTATGTCTGCAAAAATATTTGCATTCTGATAGACAAGTTTTTTACTAAATTAAAAATCAACGTGATTTCACTGGCATGTGCTGTAGGGTCCTTTCTCAACATGAACAAACCAAACCCAGCCCCACTGCAAGGACTGGAAAAGAGTTCTCTTTGTTTTTCTGAGACATACACACGTGCTGAGACCATTTGTTTCCCCATGTAAATAAAAGGGAGCCCTGTATCCACACCTACATGTGTAAGTATTAGCTTTATCTTATCACCACAACCATTTTTAGATTGATGGTGAAAGGCATTGCCTCCAGTGATAGCTCATGCAGTAGAATGCACACTGTATTGTCAACTGACATTTAACAGCACCTAATATGCATTCATCCACTACGGGAACATTTTTATGTAACACTTTCTAGATTTTGCTTTAATGTACTGATTGCAGAAGAGATAGGCAGTGCTCTGAACAGTAATCTCCACAGCAGTTACATTCACTTTGGAGAGAAAACGTTGACATCTGCTTACATCTCCTGAGCAGAAGAAATGATTGTAGCTAAGATAACAGCTGAACCTACAATGCTCTGTGTGTGTGTGCAACTGTGTGTGTTCGTGTGTTTGTGACTGTGTGTGTGAGTGTGTAAGAGTGTATGTGTGTGTGAGTGTAAAAGAAGAACTGGCTGCTCACCACTGACTTATCTGAACGTGAGGTACGCTAAACAAAAACAGTCTTGCACACTGCAACTGCTTGAGTGCACATCATTGCTTCTCAGTTTAGTCTTGCTTTCAATACTAAATCTGATTTCCTTCCTCTCCCCTACCCACCCATTGACATTCCTTTCTACTTCAGTTCTGGAATGTGTGGTCTGTGGCCAGCTGACAACTCTTTTTTTTAAATAAATTAGAGGATATTTAAACAAGACATTCTAAAGATCATGGGGCATGAGCAGTGAGAGCTGCTGGAATGGGCAGAAAGTAGCTTGAATGTTTGAATGATTTCTCTTTCCCACCCTGCTTCTCCCACCTGTGTCTTTGTTATGAAACCGACTGTTACTGACATTTCCAAGGACTTTAACGACTTCTGTAGTGCCACCAGTGACTGCCAGGAGACGCCTGCAGATCCTAGGAGTCACACAGCTCCCATAATTCGTTTAATTCTAGTTTACATTACTTTTTCATATATTTTACATCTGCATCTTCAAGTTTTGTTCTTCTAATGCTTAACCAAAGCAAACCCAAACTAATGTATAAGTAGGCTTTATTTTTTGGAAAGTTGTGGGTTTTGTCACTGAGAAGCAGGATAGACCAACTGGACTCTGAGAAGGAAAGTGGTGGCTCCGGGCAGACACTGTCGATAAGGGAGTGGATTTTCATTGGACTATCATGCAAATGCTGGATCAAAATTAAATAATGTATTGCCATTTTTGCAGTATAGGACAAGTTGTAGTTTGTACAACAAGTCTTGCAACCAATTACTAAGGATAGAATAAAATATCACTGCCTGCTTCTGAAACCACTTGATACACTTTAAAAGAAGTTTGGGTCAGCTGGCAGAAAACATGTATGATAGTAGTTTTCAGAATGATGAAGGAGAGTGGGTTAAGTAGTTGCTATCCCTACAGGTGGTTGACACTGGATTGGTAGAAGTAAAACTTTGTAAATCTTCTATTCCAAGAGAGCAATGTGTTGAAAAAGAAAACAAACCACCAAACAAAATAAATCCACCCCCCTGCTCCATCTGCTAGCCTCAGTCTTACAACTCATGCAGAAAGACCCATTGATAAATATCCATCTGGCCTACTTCAAGTCTTCTGGAAACTTTTTTACCTGGGTGTTAGAAAAAACCCTTAGCTTTCCAAAATTGTTACCAGAAGCATTGATCCTGCTTCTGCTGAGATCAATGAGAACTTTATATGCAAACTGAAAGAAGGATTAGCATTAAAATAATGAAGTATGTAATAGAATTAACTATTTTGTATATTTTTCCTATTAGATTGCAAAGTGCTTAATAGGAACTTGATCTCTAAGAAAACTGATGAATAGATACAGAAGTCTCTGTAGCAAGGTTTCCTAGTAAGCCAGGGGTAGGTTGCAGTTCTTTCAAGTCCTGTTGAGGTGCTTTAATACATTTACCTGTAAAACATCTGAATGTGTATCCCCCAAAGTAATTTCTATAAGAATTAACAAAGCAAAGCAATTTTATTTTTCGTCCCTCATTTATTTAATGACTCCCTTAACCTATTTTGAGAAGGGTTTAGTGTAGAAGTTCACACGTCTAAATTGACCAGTTGTTTCTTGGTGAAGTATTTTCATCATAATATCCAAAATATATGATAATACCAATAATAAATATATAATAATAATAATATAATATTGCCTCTCTGAAGCTAGTGAATTTACAGAGTGTTAAAATTCCTGGGTTTATGATGATTTATGTGTTAGTGTTAATAGTCTGGCCTGGAAAATGGACAGAGGTGTGATACAATTGCATATACATCCTCTGATTGATAAGGAAAGTAAGGGGACAAGTTGGAGAAGACAGCTTAGTCTGACCATTTTGGATTTCCCAGTGATTCTGGAACTGCATGAACTCCAGTCCTAAATTTCTTTGGGAATAAAATTTATTTTCTTACACTAACACTTAACTACTTTCAGTTGGTACCTCAAAGCTTTCTCTTTTATATCCTGCACAAATTCAAGGAAGCCTAGTGCTAATGGATTTAATAGTGAAGGGTAATGTGAACTGAAATTACAATGGCTAGATTTTGATTTGGCTAATTTTCAAATAATCTTGGTTTGAGTTTCTTTAAAAGGTTACTCTATTAAAAGAAAAAAAAAAGGTAGAAAATTTGATCCTCCAAAATAACTCTTTAATGTAATTTAACCTAAAAAGATGATCTCTGTGTAGCCAGTAGGCTTATGAAGCTACTTACCAGTAGAAAACAAGGGCAAGTTGTCTAAAGTTGTTTGCATTAGTAAATAAATGGGATGGGGACAGCAGGGATCTGTCTTATCCTACCTGTCACAGTACTGATGAAGTCTCTGGATATGGGAGACCATGTGTGTCACAGTTACAGTGCATTTGTGATTTATACGTTTAAATATTCACTAATCCTATTTTATTATAAACACCCCATGTATTATAAATATTTTCTTTCTTCAGACCAATTTAGGTACTCAGAAATCATTCATTTTGGTGAGAAGGAGGAAATAAGTAAAAAAAAAGGACAAAGGACAAGCTTTTCTTGCTGATTTACTTCCAGGCTTTAAGTTCTTGTTGTAAGTGGAATGACAAGGAGCATTTATTTTAATTCCCATTGAGGGCCCTGTGAGCACTAACTTCCATTTGCTTCTCTGGCTTTCACAGGGTAGATTTTTTTTCTTCCCCTCTCTAAAAGAAATTTCTGGTAACCAGCAGAGCACCAGGCTGTCTTGGGACATTACACAGATAGGAACTTCACAAAGTTGTTGCCTGATTAAATGTGCTAGGGCTGTTTGGACCTCTCTGAATTGTTCCTGGGTAGTCCTATGAAAAAATTCTTATGAACAGGAGCATCAGATGCCTCCAACTTGCATAACCAGCCTGCAGAATTTTGATGCTTGACAGCAAAGCCTCCATTATGCAGTTGTAAGCATGTGTTTGGTATACACATCTTGTATACAAGGCCACTATTTTAAAATAACATAAAACAAAATTTTATTAAAATCATGTTAAGGTAAAACCTGATTGTTCATGTTATGCAGATTAAAGGGAAAAAGCCTTTATTTTTCTACAGATCCTATATTTCAAATGATCATAGAAAACATAAAAGGGAGAAGAATTGCTTAATCACTTCTCCTGATGGTTTTAGTCTGGCTTTTGTAACTACTTCAAGAACATTGAGGGAAAATATGCAAGTTTTAAAACCTATTCTTCCCATTTAATTTCACTTGCTATTAAATTGAGTGCCGATTCATTTTAAATTTTACTCTTTAATCCATTCTTAAGTGGTGTGGGGAAATACACCTATGACCCTCTGCAGAAGTGTACTAAATTCTGAAAGTCTCAAAGAAAATTCTTAGATATGCTGGATGTTGTGTTTCATGTTGAGAAATAGGCTGAAACAACCCAGAAGGGCAACCTGGTGCTGTTTTATGCTCTGCATAAAGTGCAACTCTGCTGAAGCACAGTGTGCCCAACACAGACCTTTGCCAGCACAGACCCTTGCCTTTCAACCTCACAGTCTTTGAAGATATTTCTCAGGCTATTGGTGTATCAGAAAAATCACCACTGTCTTGATTTTCAGTACTTCAGTTAGAATGCCCATTATACAAGAGGAGAAATAATACATTGAAGTTGTCCCCTTTAAAAGTGGTAGCTTTTTTTTTTTAGAATGAAAATAAACCCAAGAAAACTGGCTTCAAAACACATTCCTAATGCTTAAACCATTCTCTGAAATATACAAATACTTAGACTGAGGGGGAAATGGACATTAGATGAAGAGATTATTAAAAAATGTGTGATTATTTAAGGTCAACTGTTATTGTAGCAGGACTTAGCTGTACAACCATCTAAAAGTTTTATCAGCTCTGACAATATTTCACCTTATTCATGATCAGTATTCACAGCCACCCATTAGTGTACTTAGGTATCCAATAATTATAAATGTCAAACAAAACTGTTTTCTATCTAGCATGGCCTGATAAGGAAGTACTGTTTACTTACTCCATTCAAAGAAGTTTGGATCACTTGACTTGTTTTAGGTCATACTTTACTGTACCAGACTGAAAGCCTGGACAGAAGAATCAACCCATTGGGTGAAATTTGGTCCCAATATTAACAGCAGTAACATGCCTTTGAAGACCTGTTTGAAATGTGAAAGGTTAGACCCTTAGAGAGAACAAACTGAAGAAAGCAAAAAAGCTGTAACACTGTGACTCAATCTCAGCCCAGCACTTCCAGCTGAGATGAGCTTATCTGTCGCCCTTGCAGTGGCAGTGTACTTGTTTCTGAAATTGAGACTACAAGAAAGCTGCTCTCTTGACTGACATGCTTCTGCATAATGACTTTTTCAAATGTTCTATGAAGATTCCAGATCAGGCCTCAGCTAAGCAGTGTTTTCTTAACTTATTTTTTGCTGGCACCTGACTTCCTGCAAATGATAATACTGATTTTTTGGTGGGGGTGATGTGGGATTTCTTTATTGTTTGTGTTGTGTGTTGTAGTATTTTGTGGGGAGAGTTTGTTTGTAGTTTGTTGCTGTTTTTGTGGAGGGGAGTGGTACTTATTTGTTTGTTTGTTTTGTTTAAGAATACTGCACGTTTACACAACTCATCACAAGACTTGTCTTTCCATGTGTATAGATGGAGCTCACCTACATCCATGGGAATTGATACTGTGGTACCCTTTGGAATGACATAATGAAAGGGTTTCTGAAAACCATCTGATACCATGTGCATGGCCTATGCTGAAAAAACAAGCAAGTGGCTCCTAATATTGAGGCTCCTAATGAGCCTTAATATAGCTGTACATCTTCACAGAAAGATATCTAGGAGGTTTTCTCCTGTAGTAGAAGAAAACATCGACTACTACTATTATTTTGTTTTACTTAAAGTGGAGTGAAGGATTAGATCAATTTGGCAGCCATGCTAAGGATTTTCTGTGTGTTGTGGTAACAACTTCAAAAATTCAGGCAGTAAAATATCATTAAAATTGGGATTAATCAGGATTAACACACATTGGGGGGTGGGGAATGCATTATTAAGTCTCCTTGTCACCTTAACAGATTTCAGGGCTTTGTTTCACATGAAAATAAATACCTCATGGATTCCTGTACATTTCAATAAATACATTATTATTGATCCAATATAGACATCCTTTTTACAAAAACAACATTGAAAATAAGTTTATATTTACCAAAGCAGTACATCCTTGAGTTATTTTGGGTTTGTTTTTAATTTGCTTGTCCCCTGACCCTCTTGCTTATTTCCTCTGGCAATAGCTATTCCTAGACTATAAATGTGCTCTGAACACAGAGGAATTTTGCTGTTAACTACGATTTCAGAAGTGTAAATCTATGATAATAAATAACCTAAAGTCAAGAAAGACTAGATGTTAAGCTTTTTTTCTCATGGCCAGTAGTAATAGCAGTTTGATACAATATATACAAACTAGAGGAATATTTTTTGGTAAATATTCTTTTTTGCTTTTCCTGTTTCCTAGTGACACAGTTGGAAGCAGGAAACTCTTTCTGAGTTTTGAGCTGCAGTAGTCCAAAGGATATCCTTGTCTCTCTCCACCTCTATAAATAAAGTGGGAGAACTTTTACCCTGTCTCTAAAAATCAGAATGTGTAGCTTTTAGGTTGTTTACAAGGAGAGTCAGAACTGCTCATAACTAATTGATTTATTTGCAACTAATGAGAATCAAAGTATTAAACATCCAGTGTTATTTTCTGAGGCTTCTGACAAATACTTGGTCCCTCCCCAAACACAAAAAACAGAGTCTGGGCATCTAATTATTTACCTCAGTTATATAATTCCAACTGCAATGGCAGTATCACAAAAATATCAGATTTTGGTTTAAAAGAGAGATCTTATTATATAGTTGAACAATTTTTGAGCCTCTTTTTTTCCTCTTCTACTTGATAAATTTTCCAGAATATATCATATTTAATGTAACTCAACATTTTTTTTTTGATAGGATGAACTGAAATAGCATTTGTCTACCTTGTTCAGTAAAGCACAATGAAGTACCTTTACAATAGTCTAATTTTGGTTTAAGCTTTCCGGGATTTTTTTTTGGCGGGGCTTTTGTTTGGGTTGGGTTTGGGTTTGGGTTTGGTTTTGGGTTTGGTTTCCCCCGAGGTTTACTTCTATAACATCTGCTTAATAACTCAAGCCAGTTTGCTACAAACTTGCACCAAAGTTGTTGGAAATGTGTGGTTGCAAGGAGGAGCAGTATCAGCTTGTGGGTAGCTGCTTGAATATCAAGTTCCTGATTCCTACAGGTAAATGTTGGAATGGTCAGAACAGGAATCATAAGAATGAGAAGAGGATGTAAAACACTGCAAAACCTCAAGAAGTTGAATCCATTTACTTTATCATCTTCAGGCTAAAGATATTTTTTCCCAGTTGATAACAAATATGTCTGCAGTTATGAGCTAAGCAAATTCTCACAGAGACAAGATGCAGATTATATAGAAATGGCAGTAAGCAACCTTTAAACTGATTTTAGTAAAGACTGCAGTGGATTTCCATTACCAAAAATCCATACGAAATTTGGATATCTATTTTTCTGAATGGCCATCTATATTTTATTTCTATTTTGGACACAATTCAGGAAACTCTTAAAGTTTCTCTTATGCAGAAGACCAGGCTGTCAGGACATCACTGAAGTCCCAGATTACTAATAAGTGATTACTTATTATGGCTGATTATTAATTTTGGCAAGATTTAGTGGGTGAAAGCCTGGGTATGCAAGTTCAGTGGAAATAGTGTCACTAATTTAAATTACAGCATAACTTAGAAATATTTTATTTGCCTGGGTGATTTAAATACTCTGTAGTAATTCTGGGTTATGAATTGGGATTGTAAATTATGATGGTATAGTCAGGAGACAAAAGCAGAGCTTTACTCATCTGCAAACAGGGAATCAGGAGGCTGCATTGAGCCTTGCTGGTTTACCAGCTGTACATGATCCAGAGCATTCATTCAGTGCATTTGAGACAGGGAGTGTGAACAGTAGCATCAGCAGATGAAGATATCTGATTTTTGCAGTTTTTCTGGAAACTGAAAGCTTTTCTGTTACCTCAACATAGCAGCAGTTCCCAAGCACGGTGGAACTGAGGTTACCATAGGCTGGAAATTTCTGCAGTCAAATTTCCCATCCCTCTTCCTGTCGAGGTGTGACTGTAACTTTTCAGTCAGCATGGACAGGTCTCTGGGTCTATCAGCGCAGCTGCTGTGCCTGGAGAGAATGAGGCTCATGCTGAACAGCAGGAGGTACAATGGCACCTGTTGAGACAGGATGGAGGAACACACCTTGGAATCACAGATCTCTCATTTAGGCCATGGACTTTGAGTTTCTTACCTGCAGGGAAGGTTGATATCACTGCTGTCATCAAGATACAGCTGAAGATGGTTAGAAGAGAGATCAGAAATTCCACTTGCAGCATCTTGAATGAAGGGATCTAACACAGAGAGCAGAAAAAGGAACAAAGAAATAAATTAATATATTCACAAGGAATTTGTGCTCACAGACCAGTAATCATCCAAACCAAACAAAAACCAGGCAAAGAAAGAACACGTAAGAACACTCTGTTTTTAACTGTTCCCACCCTGTTTTCTACCTGCTTCCCAGACACACCAGAAACAATGCAAAAACTTCTATTCACTCCTTCTTTGGACACCTCCACTGCCCCACACAGACACATACACTCACTAACCATTATTTTTTATTAAGGCCTGAGAATATTTTTATGCCCTCTTTGTCTGGGAAGAATGAGAGTAATCTTTACAGAGAAGATGCATTTTAGTAGCTTCTTTTTATCAGGACTGTACTGCTTCACCATCCGACAGGCTGTCTCTAAGTATCCTAGTTGGATGTCTGTTTTTCCTTCACCTGGTATTTTTCACCATGGAGGTATTGTACCTCATCATGACAATGAAAGGCAGGAGAAGGAAGAGCTGGGAACCCTCACAGGAATGGAGGATGAGGATTACTTACATACTTTGTCCTTTTTAAATTTTTT
This sequence comes from Corvus cornix cornix, assembly GCF_000738735.6. Taxonomy (NCBI): domain Eukaryota; kingdom Metazoa; phylum Chordata; class Aves; order Passeriformes; family Corvidae; genus Corvus; species Corvus cornix. The sequence goes on from NC_046336.1 coordinate 14,575,763, forward strand.
TTTTCCTTTCCCCCAAAGATGAGACAGCTCTTTGGTGTCCTTTGTTTTTAGCCTCTGAGCAGGCTGTTATGTGATGCTGCTCCTATCCTGCTTGGCAAAAACTGCAACCAACTCTGTTTGGGGTCCCTTGGGCCAGGCAGACCTACTAAGAATGGTTTTGCCTAAGGAGATTTATTTTCAAACAAAAGCAAATGGAATAAAGGAAAACTGTGACACATAGTATGACTTACCCCTTTTCAAACTAGGAAAGTGATTCAGCCGAATCAGTTCTTGAATCAGCTTCTCTCAAACACTGGTCATTGCTATTGACTGAGAAAGTAGAAGAACGCTCCAGAAAAGGAGGTATATCAGGTACCAAAAAAAGAACTTACTTCTTCTGCTACATACACCTAGAATTGTAGATAATACTGCAGGAGGGTTAGAAGCACCTTTAATTTGTGTGTGTCTATCCTTTTTCCCGCATCTCACCTAAGAGATTGATCTGGGCAATGCTATTAAAGTGATGGACTTCATGCAGTAAAATCCATGGCACCAAGAAGGTTCCCTGAACATGGCTTTGTACCCTAAAACCAAAAAAGACTGATCTGTGTAATGGAGCACAAAAGTCAGCTGATCTGAAAGACTGGAAAAAGTTGTGGTCTAACTTTTCTCTGGTATTTTGTACCCCTTTGCACAAGGTCTGTAATCAAATGCTTAAACCTGTGCAAAAAAACCCCAAACTAAAATAAACAAAACCACAAATGGCAAAAAGCAAACAAATCCCAAAAGCTTAAAGTTGTTAAAGCAATTAATTTTTGATGCAGAAGGCTTTTCATATGCCTGTAGAAACAAAACCCCACCTTTCACTGAACAGTCCAGCTATTTGTTTACACGGGAAATGAAGATGGCCTCTCGCATTGCGGCTGTGTTACTGGGAAGAAAGAGCTAAGTTTGGCTGAGCTAAAGGCAGAAGAGCGATTCAGAACTCATTTCTGCACCCTCAGCTGAAGGCAGAGCCTGGGAATGGGGAGATTTATCTTAAAGAGGGCTGGGAGGTCGCACTTGCTTTGTTTCCAGACTGTTGAATATGAAACTATTCTGATAATACGTATACAACTTCCTTCTAGTCCTCTTCCTTGTTGCAGCAGAAGCAGCTATATCACAAGCAAAAACAATGTTTCATCCTGTCAGACTGGGGTGGAAAGGGGAGGGGAGGATAAAACATGAAAACAATTAAAATGTTTATTTTTAATAGTGTCTGGCAGTAGTCAGAGGTTTTAAAACTATAAATAAACAAAGGTCATAGTTAATGATGAGAAACATATGCCATACACATGTTTTTGAAAATGTAGATAAAGAAAATAGATAATGAATAGTATTATGTAGATGGCTCTTCACCAGAGTCTCATCCAAAGAATGTAAAATCCAGGTGTCTGTTCCTTGAGTTACCTCCGTTCTAATGGATTTAATGTCATCTTCCCCCTTTTTTTGATGAGAGGACAGGACTTGCTGGGCCTAGAGAAGACATGTATAGCACGGTGGAGCCAGGTCTTTGCACCAACCTGTAGCTGCTTATAAAACAAGCACAAGATCTAAAAATCCACTTGTGTGTAGGAAGTGGGAAACTTTGTTCAGTGACTAACAAATGCTGAAGCTCTGGCAAAGAGGACAATCCTAAGTTTCTGGTATTTGGTAGAAGATGAGGGCAACTCGAATACCAGCCCAGACCAGGTGGCTAATCCAACCATGGTGTGTGGTCAGCAGCCCTGCTCTGTTGCAGGATTGAGTGCAGGAATACGGCTCCAATTATCAGAGCTATTTATGTGCACTTGCTTTTGGCAGTCCTGCTTTGGAATGCTGCTTGTAAAAGGATTCATACTTTTCTATTAAGCTTCTTAAAGGGCCATTATGCATTCAAAAAATCCATATCCACCTGGTAAGGAATGTCTACCGACTCAATTAACGCTGCATACACACCAATTGCTGCCATTCAGTGTGATTCAGTATTCCAATTGGGCTTCCATATTAAGAGAAAAGGTTAGGAAAGAGTGGGAAAACACTACATATTACAAGAAAAGCATAAAACCCAATAGTTTTAAAAGGATTAAAAAAAATTTCACAATAGGCTCTTTGGACATTGGCATTTCTGAGGAAGCAGCTACATTCTTTGCTTTCAGGCCTCCTGATACCCTAAGATTCACAAGTAGGTGGGGCCCTTTAGAAGCCCTAATATTTTCTTGAATCGTTCCTGCTACGCTTAACAGCAATTAAGATTTGCAAATACATGTGCTTTTTATTTTTCATTTCTGTAATTCTACTTCTTTTAAATGTTTTCTTTATTGACATTTGCTGCTGTTGCTGAATATGGTACTTTAGTTACACAGCACTTCAATTTAACACTGAAGGTTTTTCTTTCCAAAAATACCAAGACAGATGACATAAAAGGGCATAAAGTCCTAAAAAACACGATGGCCACTAAGAATGAATAGGAACTATAAAAGCAAAGTCCAGAATTACTGGAAAATCTAAAGACATTAGAAACAGAGGGAAGAAGGCATCTACCTGACATAAGAGAAGGTCAGTTTCTAAAACACTTTTAAGTTAGAGGAAGATATGAGCTCTCCAGAGGAATTTTAAGGAGACAATACATAACAGTGAATGACACAATTTCAAGTGGTTTGGAGTGGGAAACTAAATTAAAATGGGAATAAGGGGACAGAAAATAAAAGATGTGACTTTCTGCTTGTAAGGCAACAGGGACAGAAATTTGCTTTTACAGAAAGAATTTAGGAAAAAGATGGAACTGTCTTAGAACTTAGCTGAACTGCAGGATTATTGATATGAACAGAATATTGCACAGCTGCTAGTGATAATTGGATCTGTTGGCTCTTCATGTTAGTATTTCTACCAATGGACTTTCTATCTTGGCCACAAAATATGACTTCACTTAAATCCTCCACAAAATTAGTTCAAACCACAGTATAGTTTATTTTTTAAATCGCTGTTCATGTATGAATAAAAGCTCTCATTTAGTATTTGTAATTTTTTCCCCTGTGTTTTCAATTGGCCATTTAAATACAAGTTAGTAAGTAATTAGAATCACTAGCTATTCATGGAACCTTCTCTATCAGGCTACTGTTGGCATTACAATTGGATTCCATATAAGTGAGTGATAGGGATGAAATGTAGCAGGCAATGCAACATTTGTCTATCTTAAGCATCTATTGTATAATGAGATTCTGATTTTAATCATTGTCTTTCAGATTATAAATCGTTACTTTCCTTTTTTTGCTACAAGGGAATAAACTCACAAGCAATGAAAGATGGGTTAGGTTAATATGTCCTTTTAATTCACTGCATGAATGATAGCACATAACCCATCAGCTTGCTGGAAATCCTTGCCATTAAGTTGATTAATAAGGGAAATAATAAAGCAATAACTACTTCTATTTTGCACCATTCATATATTGACACAAGATGGTATAGTCATGCAGAAAAATACATTGATAAACTGGTTTTACCTCGTTGGAGGATCAGTAAGATTGCTGGGGGGCCTGCAGCACCTGACTTATAAAGGAGAGAGCAGGGTTTGTTCTGCCTGGAGAAGAGGAGGCAAAGGGAGGATCTTAATGCTGTCTTCAATTATCTCATGGGTAGCTGAAGAGCAGATGGCAAAGATAAACTTTTTCTTCAGAGGTACACAGCAAAAGAAGAGGGAATAGATACAATCTGCAGCAAGGGAAATTATTCTAAGAGCAAAGGAAAAAACAGTCCTTTGCAGCAAGGATGGCCAAACTAAAGGGAAATCCTCTTCAGTGCAGTGATTCAAAATACCACTGGACAAGCCCTGAGCAACCAAATGTACTTTTGAAGCTGTTTTAATTTGAGACTTGGACCAGGTGATGTCCAGAGCTTCTGTCAGACAGAAGAAATCATCATCTGACCACATCACAAACCTAAACTCCATTAATGACTACTAGAAAGTGTGTTTTAAGTCCATTAATGAAATTACAGAATCACACAATCATAGAATAGTTGGAAGGGACCTTAAAGAACATTTACTTCAACCCCTCTGTCATGGGCACAAGCACATGCTGCTTTTGCTGTTTTTATCTGACCCTTTCCATCTTCTGACTTTAGAATATCCACTTACCATTTTGTCTCATCTGTAATGAAGAGACTGTCTAATCTGCCACCTCTAGAAGCACAAAGGAGGGTATTAAGAGATCTTCATAATTCAGGAAAGTGTGGAAAAGACTTATTTGACCTTCTTAATGCAGGGAGATGACAGAGAGAAAAAATATTTTTCTATGATAGGAAAATAAAACTTGAAATATCTACCTGAAAAATAGTCCATTTTCAGGGTGCTACATTTTTCCTTTTTCTCTTGCTTCTACTCTGATGCAAGGCATGCTGGTAAATCAGTCAGAATTCCCATGTGTCTCAGGAATGAAAAACACTGAGAAGCACTGGCATGTGTACATCAACATCCAAAAATATGTCCTCCCAGTGTATCTTGGAACCACGTGTGAGAGAAGAAGGGTGGCTCTCCTGAGAGCCCTGCATTCCTGCAGGAATAGATGCCTGGGTCTGTGAGACAGAAGGCAGCTGCCATCCCCTCTGCACTTTCTGCTCTGACTTCTGCAGGACAGCATTTCAATTTTCAGTGCAGTTTTGCAGTCTGAACCCTGTCCCTTGTGAGACCTCAGAAGGTATAAAGTTAAAAAAAAAAGCTGCTTCTCCTTTGGCTGACCATGCAAAAGTGTTGTTATTCTGCTACTGCACAAGTAAATAAAACAGCACGAAGAGATGAAGGCTAAAACATGAAAATATATGTGCCATTAACAGTATTCCTGAACAATTTCAATATGTTCTCTGAAGTAGCTGAGGGACTTGGCAACATCTGGAGTTGTATGTGGTGGTCATCAGAAATTTACACTGACATATACTCCCTTGTAGGTATGAGTTTTCTGAGGGAAGGGGACTTTGTATTACTTGGCAATAACTCTGAAGTATTCATTGGAGGAAAACTTGGCTCAGTATTGAGAAATATCAAACACTTCAGTTTTTTCCCTTCAAATATAATTTATTTCCCTGTTGATATTTTTGTGATCATTATTCCACTCCCCACTGAGAGCGTATTATTATTTGTTTATGATTTCAGAGCAATATTCTCAGTTTTGATCAGAATTTTACATTGGTCTCTGCTACAGAGCAAATAAAGCCACATTTTTTATACAAGGTCTCTATCTTCAAGGACCTCCTTATTTCAATGAATATTTCAATGCAACTTTTTGGAAACCTGTTGCCCTGTGAGGACTGAAGTTGATTTCAGGTATTATGTATAAATGTGAATATGATGAAGAAATCTAAACAGAAGGGAAGCAATGCAATGATATTTGAAGTTTTCTTACATTATAATTTCTTAACATAAAACCAGTACAGAGGTGTTTCTGCCTGTACTGATGCAGAATAGCAGAAATGGAAATTCTGTTTTGTCAGTTCTTTCTAACACAGCATGGTTCCCCCAGTTTATGATTCCCTGCTCTAATTACTCCAGTCCTGAAGGACTCAGTTTCCATATTTCCTTAAAAGATTACTCAGCCTGTTAAATAACTTCAGGATGGTTTTGCTGAGAGTCTGTTTCTGCACTCAGTTTTATCCAGTTATCCTAGTGATTGGTAACGAATATGAACAACTTTGCTTTTGTTGATTTATTCTCTATGTTTTGGCATCACCAGTGTCTTACATGAGACTATTTATGGATCAGGATTATCCCACCTCTAATACTGAGGTATTATTAGTTCATCATGTGTGAAGGTAAAAATTCTTGGGTCCTTTCTACATGAATGTTGTATTGCATATTTTTATCCATTCTGCTTTCTTTCCTCTATCACCTTAAAAATAATATCTTTTTACAGGATTCCAAGTGCCCCAGAGGAAACACACTCTGGATTGTTTTTCTCCCAGTTACTTTACATATCTTTTTTCTAGATAAAATAATTTCTAGGCTTGTTTTTTTAATCACTGTATTGCAAAGCTTACAGACATTTGTGCTATGCTGATGTGATGAGTAGCATATGATGCAGTCATGATGGAATAGAAATGGGATACTGAGGTGATGGAGGAAATGAAGTAAATGATGCATTGTGTTACTACTATCAATAAAGGGTCAATGTTCAAGGAATTAGAGGGCTGTAGGATGCCAACTTCTGGATAAGAAATGAAACAAAAGCCATGACCAAAACCTGTTTGTGGTTATTCAAGTTACCATGGCTTTGTTCCAATACTAACATGCAATTTTGAAATCCTGACAAAATTCAAATTCACTTATTTACATTCTGCCTCCCCATATTTCCTATTATTGTATAACACATTCTTGTTACTTAATTGCTGTGTAATGTCCTGTGATGTTAAGCAGGTGCTGCTGCTATTTTGTGCTTGGGAACATGATCTAAATGAAATGTAAACCTGTAGTTCAGTGAATCACCTGTATCTTTGATTCCTTTTAATGCTGTTCATATTCATTCAGGCTAATATCATTTTAGGATTATATTCCTAAATTAATTTACATTCCCTTTTAACACTTACACATTTAGTCACAGGATAAAATTTGTCTCAAGTACTGTATATAAGGTCATGGTGTGTGGATACATGGTCAGACCTACTAAAAACACTTCAGGACTTTTGATGCTTGGAACTAAAAATGTAAAGGAAACAGGAATATTTAGTAATTTTCTTACTTCCTTGATCTAAGAAAATGTATCCCTCAGTTCTATGATTTAATTGAATAACTAAAGCAAGAATTTAACTGTAAATAAAATTTAAAATGAGAAAATTTTTCATGTTTCAGGTGAATCTCTGGTCTTGTTTCTCTCAGCCAGGAACTTCGTCTAATCAGAACTTGGCATTTTAGGACTCCTCAAGCGTTTCTTAAGATTCAGTGTCTGGTTTTGTGTGAAAAAGTAGACCAGCACACACCGTGTTCTGATTTCTGACCAAACCAAGAGAGAAAACTTTAAGGAGAGATATCCTAAAGTGTGTCCGTTCAATATACGTGTGCAATAACTTTGGGCTAGGTTTAGAAAGATTTAAGAAAATTGAAGGGTCTAAGTTCAAATATGAATTAGAAAAACTTCTCTCAGTTCTATTTAACATTACGGACACCTAAATTCTCCACGTATCTTTGACTTCACAATAAACTCGTAATTCTCTCTTTGCACACACCAACACCCAGCTAAGGAGCTCATGACCTGTCCCATGTATCTGCTGTGTAAGTGTCCAAAGGCACCCAAGCTGTAGGCACACAGTTTGTCTAAAACTGGACCTTTGGAACCCAAACACAGTGCAATGTTGGCTGCTTTTCAAATCAAAGTGCCACAACTTTTTTTCTTCCCTTCTTACAAGGGAATCTGGGGTTGTAATGCCTTCCCAAGACATGGGAAATTTAGTTGTTTGTATATCATGAGTGGGTGGAAGTTGTATCTTTCACAGTCTGTGAAAATGACTAGCTACTGCCAGCACCAAACGTTCTGCTGTGCTGGCTGGTGACAACTGAAGCAGCTGAGCTCTGTAGGTGCTCAGGTCCTTTTTTTCAATTGTCCAGGCAACCGTTTAGACTGTGAGATCTCAGGGCAGGAACTATCACCTGTGCTTTTAAATCATCATAAAATTTTGACTTTCTTGATACTTGTAGATGTCAGTGAAGAAAAGGGAAGATGGCTGAACTTTTTGTCTAAATTTGTAATAAAGCAAAAAAGAAGATAGATTAGAAAGTGGAGGGGAGTTTCCTTTTATTTTTTGCCTCTAATGTTTTGAATAATCCCTTTTCTACCTTTACTCTAGAATTTGATAGATGGCTTCAATGTGACTGTAAACCTTCTTATTCCCTAATGAAACAGTATTTAAAAAAAAACTTTCAGTATCAGTGAGGTAGGAAAAACCATTAAAATTCTGCTAGCATATGTTTAATGGTTGAGTTTGACTGAAAAATTCCATTTCTTATCACCAAGGTTAACACTGTATGAAATCTATGCTACCATCTCAATAAATGCGTATTCCTCACTTGCACTTTCAAAAACAGTGTGGATGAGACAGGATTTTTTAAAGCTAGAAGAGCATTTTTAAAATTAAATACATTGGGTTTCTTTATGATAAATAACATCATGCAACCATAGCAATGTTGAGTGGTCTCATGAAATACAATCCATTTTGCTGCCTGCCAGTAAGCCTTACACAACTTTGCTTTTAAAAATAAAAGAGCAGAGGTTGTAATATTTATGATTCTTTAAATCAACAACTGTGCAGAAAAAGATTGTTCCTGAAAAAGTTCCTAGTAGCCTTGAATTTCACAAGGGCACTACCCCTCCTATCACTTATTAATACTATAGTGCCTAAAGGCTTCAATTGGGTATTAGAACACAGTGATAACAGGCACTGTAAATGTGCAAGACAAATCTTCCCTAAGGGGCTATAATACAATATTATTTTATAAAACCCAAGTAATTTCTTAAAATAGCTTTATAGCTATGGCAGACTATTACTAATTTTGGCCTAGATCCTGCAATGAAAATGTGCATTGAGAGTCTCCATCGACTAAGTGAAGGCAAGGAACTTGCTCTTTTAGTAAAAGGCCATTAAAAATGGAAGTTGTTGTTACAATGTGGAATTTTTTTGTTCACTTCCAGCAAAAAAAAACCCAACAGGGTAGCTTGCAGTTGATGCTGAAAATCTACCCTAGAAGTTACTAGTCGGATCACAAAATACTACTGAGAGTGCTCCAAAGCCACCGTGTGCCATAAATGACAGAGAAATACAAGTCGGAAAGAAACGTGCTCGTTGACCTGGATGATGACGTGTCTTTGACTACTGATCAAACCTTTGATTTAGGTCATGTTCACAGCATTATCTGAGGTGTCTGAAGTCAGCTAACTGCACGGACCCTTCCCGGTGGCAGTGGCTGGACTGTCCTGTCGTGGTCTACATTGACCCTTGCCCATGTCCTGAAGCTCCTTTCCCATAGCCATAGGTGCAAACAGCACTTAGCACACAGGTTTCTCAAGAGCGGCAGCAAAGGTGGCTATTTTCAAAACTAGATTCCCGACCCACACAGTTTTTCCAGCTCGCGATTTTCTGCCCTGTGCCTGGTCTGTTTGGTCCCTTTGGTCTGCAGCGCGTCCGTGGCGCATCTGTCCGGTTTCCCCCAAAGCGCTGGGGGCACAGGGCTGGCAGCGCCGCAGGGCACCGAGCGCAGGTAGCGGCGCTCCGGGCGTTCCGGGGCTGCGGCCGCCGGACCCCGGGGGGAGCGGCGGGAGGCGGCGGAGGGGGGGCTCGCTGAGCGCCGCGGGGTCCGCCCAGCGCCGCGGCTGCACGGGCTGCGGCAGGAAAGGAGCGGCGGCTCCTCGGAGAAAGGAGGAGGAGGAGGAGGAGGAAGGGGGGGTCCCTCGGAGCGGAGCCGGCCGCAGCGAGAGAGGCGGGGCGGGGTGGGCGCAGGAGGCGTGGAGGGGCCCGCGGAGCGGCGCGGACGGGCGCGTGCCATGCGCGGCGCGGCAGCCGGCGGCTCCCGCTCGCTGGCTCAGCATGCGCGGGCTGTGCCCCCGCCTCTGCCTGCTGGCCGCCGCGCTGGGGCTGTGCGGGGGCAGCAGGAACTGCCCCGACCTCATCGTGGACCGCTGCCTCTGCGCCGCCGAGCGCGCCAAGGGGCCCGGCCGCCCGGCCCTCCGCATCAAAGTGGTCTGCACCGGCGGAGACTTGGTGGAAACTTTGCAGCCCGCCGTGCTGCCCAACCGCACCGTGTCCCTGTGAGTACGGCCCGCGGGGCAGCGCGCACCTGGCGCGGGCAGGGGGTGCCCCGGGGGAGAGGGGCGCGGGGGAGACGCGGGGCCCGAGGGGACCCCGCGCCCGGCACTCCGGAGCCGGCAGAACCGCTCCGTGGACGCTGCAGCCCTGCCCCTGCTTTTAAAAAGTCTGTGAGAGTTTGGGGTTGTTTTTTTCTTTTTTCTCTCTCTCTCTTTTTTTTTTTTTCCCCCCCCTGTGCTCAGCTGGGAAGCTCCGGCTGGCGTTTGGGTCGAAGTGGGGGAGCTGGGCTTTCCCTGGTGTAAATTGCACGCTGCTGCGGGCGGCGGTTTGGGAAATGTCAGTGGTAGCAGAAGTGATGGAGCTCTCTGGTGTACCTTTCAGCCAGCAACGGGACGGGCTCACACTGTCCGGGCAATAAATGAATGGTATCGGTAATGCTGAACTGCCTTCTGGACTGCTGTGTCATTAACTGGTTTTCCTTTCTCTCTCATCTCCTCTAAATAAAGTTTGGAATTTGACGGCTTCTTTTTAAACATGAGTTTCTGTACAACCATGAAACTTCCAAATCTCCAATACCATCCAGAGCTGTCTGGTAATTTAAAATGACTCAGGGTATGGTGTTTGGGTTTTTGGGTTGTTTTTGGTTTTTTTTTTTTTTTAATTAGGAATTAGGTTATGATATTTTGTTGCCTGTTGCACATAGCTAAACTTGAATAAATAGTATGTTGCAAGTAAGGTAGTAGAACTTTCTGTGACTGTATCCTCAAGTACAGCTGAAAGTAATGTCCCTGTAATGCACCCAAGCAGTAATAGCTCTGTGACATTTACCCTTTAGATCATGCACATATCAACAGATCTTTTACTGTTGAATTTAGTTCTGTTGACAATTCCTGCTGTGAACATCTCCACTGTTCAGTGCATTTTCTTTAAGTCAACACTTTCAGGAGGCAACTGGTAACGATAGTAATTTATAACATCTGAGGAGCTTGTGCTTGTAAATGTACAGATGTGCTATGTATGCTCCAGTTCAGTCTTAGCTATAACTGTTGAGTGACTTGATGCTGATTATCCGTATGCTGATTATTTACTTAGGACACTCTTGCTTCTATACAAGATACAATAATTGCACTTCCAACTAAATTTCAATAGGCTGGTGTAGTGTATTGCATTATTTACCAGCATAAGTTTTAACCTCGGTGATAAATTCACTGCTACTTCTCTAGTTTGTATAACTGGCTATGTAGTTAGAGGTGGTACTCACCAGAATTATAAAATGTCGACGTCTTGGGCAGGCAGGAACTATTTTTTCCTGTTGGTTAAAGATCTATAGAAACTCTCACACTCAGCATGTCTACAAAGGGTTTTCCTCCTAAACACTGATTCACAGTCATATTTAGGTTTTTAAGAAACTTTTGCTGAGGTAAATACCAGTTGATGAATCCAGCCGACCATGAGATCAACAGAAGTATGTATTCACTGCAGTGAAAAGAAACTGAATTGGAAACAGAAGTGAGAAATGGTGAACAGGGGAGGTGGTGTGTTTGAAGTGGTAGGTGGGAGGATTTGCTCACTTATACATATGATTTAAGGCACCAGTAGCAAACTTGATCCTATCACCCTAAACACATTCATTTCAGGAAACACTTGATCAAAACTCATTAGAAAGGTACTGTGTTAGTTTTTTTAAACTTAATTGCAAATATCTGTTGACCTGAGAGCTGATTAGCTGGCCTTAGTTGATATAGAAGATACAGTTTTTATTTTTCTTTTGTATTTCACATGAACAAGTATAGTACCATATATCACCTAAACTTATCCCTTTCCTCTTACAGTCTCTCTTCTCATTTTGTGGGGTTTTGGGGGGGTTGTTTTTTGTGGTTTTTTTTTTTTTTCCTTTCCAAGAAGTAAATTTAAAGCTAAATATTGAAGGTAAAAAGGAAAAAAAGTTAAAATCTGTGTTAGTAGTTTTCAGTAGCTGGAACAGATAGGTGAAAATTTGACTGAATATATCTGAGATTTTCCAGGAGAAACTGGTTTTTATGAAATAAGTTACACTTGTGGGATTTGGCCAGCTGTAGAAAGTAATGATAATGAGCTCAAGTATTAGCGCTCTTACATTTGTTTTTGTAGCTGCATAAGAGACACAGGCAAAAGAGAATATTCTGGTAGATGCTGCCTGCTTCCACTCAGTTTTATGGGCCCACAGAGAGAAAGAGAGCTATAACATATGGAACATAACTCTTTGGATAGCTTTAACAATTAAGAAATATAGAGGTGAATAAAAGAATATATGTTCAGATGCAGTAACACTGTAATGAACCAATGTAATAAACATTTTGGGGAGGTTGGGGCAGATTATTCATTATATAGGGATGCTGGTTCCCTAGTGCTATGATCTTTTGGAAGGCAAGATTGAAACCAAACTCTGGTGACTGCTCTGCAGAGATGAAAGAGAATTACCTCTGCTCTATCTCTTAAGTCATTAAGAGATGACACTGTAGATGTGTAACATTTCATTTACATGCTCAGTAATGTTATTTATCAGCAAATTAATGTTCTTTCACCTAAGTGACCATGGACATTGTCTGAGTTTGACAATTTAGGCTCTTTATGGTATATATGTACTGAACTATTGCTACTAGAAATACCTTTGACACAATCACACACAGTGACTACAAACTAGTGTGAAGTCACTGAAGAAATGCTTATTCTTGACAGGTTTGGACCAATTTTTTCCAGCTTATGAGGTGGGGAAGTCTGCAGAGTTTCTTTGAAATTGTATGAACACTAGAGCTATTCAGTACTGTCTGAATGCTCCCAATGATAAACAATCACACTAGAAATATAATCAAAATATAAGCTGATAAAGCAACTATTCTCTCCTCTTTATTTTATATTAAAACCCAAAACAAACAAAAAACCCCCTTGTTCTGGACTCTGTTTCACTGTCTTTATTTAGTATTCTATTGCTTTGGAAACAGGATTCATGAGCTTGATGTGGATCAAAAGAAAAAACTTAGCTGCAGCTTCACAAAGTGTTTTCATGTATCTTGTTAAAAGGGTTTCTAGTCCTTAAGGATTTGCAACATGCATCTCTGTGCTTTGTATTTTGGGATGGGGTGGAGAAAGGGAATTACTTTTTTTTTTTTTCCATGAAGAATACAGCTGTTGAATCACTAATTTATGGGGTCTACTCGTGCCATTTCACTCTCAGTAGGCACTGAAGTGTAGACCCAACAAGGAGTCATCATATCACTTCAGGATAATGTAGTTTTCTCATTTTAGACTCTGTGGCTGAATACTTGAGAATTCTTGTATCAAACCAACATTTTACTTTTTTTTTCATCATTGTGATTGGGTTGTTAAAGTGTAACTCTAGGGAATAAGACTATTTGCAATCTTCTTTCTCTTCTATATTGACAGAAAAATTAGTTGTTAAACTTTTTGACTGAATTGCTGAAATTTGGGTTATGTGGAGAAATTTTTTTGCTGCTTTTTTCAATGCGAAACTTCTACAGTTTGAAATTTCAGGAATTAGCAGATTAGATTCTCTACTGGACAGTCTATTGATAGGTTACTTATATACTTTTTTCTTTCCTGTCAAGTGGTGTTAAAAACTTTATCCTTTTAATCTTGGAAGTTCTCAGTTCAATATGTGTCTTGGTATCACCGGGCAGAATATACTTTGAAGTTATAAATGCCATCAGTTTCTAATAGTAGCATCATTTATTTTTTTTTCCTCCCTCAATTCAAAAGAAAGTACAACAAGTGTACTGAAGATTGATATTTTTACAAATGTTACCCACAGATACACCTATGGAAAGGTGTAATTTTAAACGGTCATAATAGAAATGAAGAAATTTATGGTAGTGTATGGCTTATAGCAATTCTTTATCATACAGGATTCTTAGTACTTTCTATGTCTATGCCTTTCTTCTGTCTTTGAATTGGAGGTTGTCTCAAGTTCCTCAGAATCTCAATTTCAGAGTAGGGCTACATGGCTCCAGTGGTAATCCATAGCCATAATACGTACGAAGGGGCGTTCATCTTCAAAGCACTTCACAAACATTAAATAGTCTTCTGAAAGCAGCGTTGCCCCACTTTTCTCTGTCCCAAAATTACTTTCATGTCACATTCATTTATATCATGTCTACTGGAATTTCTTTAGAGTTATTATATTACTGCATTTTTTTCATGTCTGGTCTTTTACACTCCTATATTCAGCTTAGGGTATATTAATATGGTTTATTTGATACAAGCATTTTGTTTTTAAAATAGATCACAAAAATGTTCTTTATGTCCCAAAGACTTCAGCATTTAAGCTAGCCAAAGCAAACAAAGAGTTGAAGAAAGACTGAACAAAAAATATTATTTAGTAGTTTTATTTCCACATCTTAAAACTCACATATTCTTCTTTATTGATTTGAGACTGAAGATAGCATTGCTAATTTGTAAATAACAGCGTTATTAAAGAAGGTAGGTTGATTCTTGTTATAAAGGTTTTTGCAAACTTTTTCACCTTGGTTAGCTTACTGTATTCACTCAAAGTGGCAGGAAAAAAAGAATAAGAAACAGGTTTCCTGCTCCATTATTTATGTGTATATACATATTTATACACACTTCTCTGAAACTCTTAAATAAAGAAAAAGAAAAAACAGTTTGTGAAAGAAACTCCTAATAGGGAAGCCTACATAAAATACGCCAAAGACTTGGAAGGTCTGGGACAGATAGTTGGGGCAAGCAAATTATACAGAAGAGAAAGGTTCTAGAGGTGAAAAGTCTTCAAACATTACTCAAATATTAGTCTAATCTTCCTTGATACTACATGTTATATATTCATCTAGGGTGGCCACACTGTATTTTATTGTTGTTATTTCTGACAAGGAAATACCTGCACCTGAATTCTCTTCTCTGCCTGGGAATAGCAGAACTTAGCAGTATGACCACTTCCAAGGGATTACTTTTTTGGATGAAACTGAAGCATTGGCATCATTGGAAATTGTAGGTAAATTCTAATTTAGCTGAAGTGTGAAAAAAATTCTGTTAACGAAGATAGAGCTCTCATAGCAAATAATGTCCAATATATGCTACTTTAATAGTTACCATGTACCATAACTTTTTTAAAGTATGCGAGTCATCCTGATGCTTCTTTCTCCATTATTATTAAACTGTAAACATCATGAGTTTAAAGAGTGCCTGTGCTTTTATGTCTTCAGTGTAACTTTTTTTGAGGAAAGTGGTTTGTGTAAGAGAATGCGATAAGAATATCTGGAAACAGATAAAATTATTTCACAGTATTGAACAGTTCATTAATTTGGTAATTTAATGTAGAAATCAAGTCCTATTTTTGTTGCATACTAGGAAATTTGCAGTATTGTGATCTTACACTTAGTTTCATTCCAGAGGTAAAAATAAACTGGTGAAGCTAGCCAGGGGGAGAGTAATGCATGTGGGAAGGGAGTTTTATCAGTTAAGGCTATATAATGTGATACCTATTGAGAAGTGCTAAATGAAGCTGGGGTTTTATGATATGGTATAATTTGTCAGTTGTCTGGCTACTGACCTTGTTTGCCTTAAACAGGAAGAGATTTAGTGTATATCTTGTTGGCTCTCTTATCTTTCCTTTTTTTTTGGTATGTTGGCCTAATATTAATAAAATCTATTTAATTTTACCTATCTAAAGATATGTGCAACAGAAACTAGTTTCTGAAGTGTGTATATTTTCATCTCTTGCAGTCAGTTGGTGCCAGGGAGAAGGTGATTTATGTATATGGAATTTGCCTTTATATGAAGCAGCATGAGTTGCTGGCCACTGGGACCAAAGTATTGTCATCCCTTAAAATGGATTGTTCTTAAAAGATTTCAAAATGTGATGCCTTTTTTTTTTTTTTTGAAGGCATTCCAGAACATTTCTCAAAGTATGTTTTTCTTTCCTTGTCCCCTTCTAAATATCTTGGCAGCATAATGAAACACCAGGTGAGGTGAAGAGGAGGGAGTGGTGGAGTGATTAGAAGAGAGGTGAATGGGGAAGGTCCAGAAAGAAGAGGTCCAAACAATGTTATTAAAATGAAACTCCAAAGGTTTAAAATTTTATGTATGTTATCATTTTTCTGCATCCTCATGAATATTTAAATATTAGGTGCTTTACAACAAGAGAATCACATTAGCACCTGTGACGCTAGAAGCCCATTTATTACTTCACTATTAACACAGACCTAGAAAATTTCTGGGCAGATACAGCCACAGAAAACGATGTTTTTGTGCAAAGTTTCTCCCTATTTGAGACCGTCTGTCATCACAAATTTTGCGGCTGTTGGATTCAACCATGTTTCAGCTTATCCATCCCTACTTCCCTCACTGGTGTCTTTTGCCTTGGTTTTATAATACAGAGCTGGCATAAATCTGAAAGTCAAAGGGCAGAGTACCTTTACCAAGGCAGAACTTCTGCTCTAGCAGCCAACAGGAAACATACATTTGTGTATCTGCACCTTACGCCCTTTGTTCATGCACATCTGAGAGCCAGAGCTTTTGCCAGCTTGGTTTTCAGTGTTCAATAATATTTATGCATGTTTTCAAGAATTGCTATTTATGCCATTTGACTTAGATTTTTGAGGAAAAATAGCCTATTGATTCTAAACTTCTTCCCTTTCCATGTTTCTAATGGAATAACCAGACCCTTACAGCAGTGAAAGCATACAAACCATGAAAAGGTTGGGTATGTACTTATCCAGTCAACTGTGATTATTTTTGATCAGTCACAAGTTTGCTGTCTGCTTCTAGACTTCTCAAATATAATTTGGCTAAAACCTCTGTATTACCTATAGTATTAACATTTTTTCATCTACTTTAGCAATTATGTAATACGGGGAACACAGTTTAGGCTTTGTTCTTATTCTTGTGGCAACATGCCATTCTTCACCCTCCTCTTAAAATGAGTTCCAACTGTGTTTTCATGCCTGGGACTCATTTGAGGGTATTCTGAAGGTATGGTTAGCCATGAAAGCACTGCTTTTGCAATTTCTGTTACAGTCTTGCAGAGTTGTTGACAATTTCTTTTCTGTACTTAGTTGGATATCGTCTTATCTGAACAGCAGTTTGTCAAATGCATAAACAGTTCTGCCAATAACACAGCAGTTTATGGGTGTTATGCTCAGAGACCTGTAAGTCTTCGCAAAAACCTGAGATTTATTCCTAGATCATATAGAATCTGGATTTGCTGATAGCTGTGCATAAGTAAGCAAATTCTTTTAAACTTGTATTTTAAACTTACCTTTGCTGAGTGGCTACTCATCAGAACTCATGAGGATGGAAGGATACTGGGCTGTGTTTTCAGCATTTGTACTGTAGGCTTCGTACAACACACAGTGACGTTTAATGGATTTTCTGTGTTGTTAAGGTATCATTGTGACTTTCAAGTAACCTGGTAAGTCAAGGTCTCTAAATTACGAACATTTATGATTCTCCTTGTTTATTGAAGAGTTAATAACAGTCAAGATGATGTCTCTTCATGAAACCTCTCTCTTTGTGAGATTGCCTGTACCACAGAACTCATGTTTTATAAACAAAAGTATTAATTGGGAGGTTAAAGGTTTTATGTGTACTGTGACTTGAGAAAAAACCAAACTGCATTATAGAATGCAAAATAAGGTTAAAAGTAGTAGTAACAAAACCAAGCCTGGAAAACGTGAAGAAAAACGTAATGGAAGAATCGAACATAATATTATTGTATATTAGTAGTTCTTTGGCAACATTTATTTTGATATTTGCATTAGAAATTAATGTGCATGGTAACAGTTTCTTTGAGAGAGGAGGGGTGGAAGATCATAATCTGTTTGTGAACAACTTTATTATCAGATTAGGTTTTATACAATTTTCAGAGGAAGTATACTGAAATGTTAGGAAGGGTTTCTCTAATGGAATATGCTAACAATCTGGCACAAGAGGAAACCTACAAGCATTTGAGAGGGAAAAGAAAACCAAAAGCTATTACCAGTTTTGAGAAATAAAATTTTCCAGCACTCCTAACTCCTGTGAACTCCTAATTTGTGAATCTTTATACATTAACATGTGTCTCCTCTGGGGAACTTCGCACCACAAAGAAAAATGTTTATTTCTTTGTTTTCCACGGACCATCCTCTTAGTCCCATCTGTCCCATTGCCAGAATCCTTCAATTCTACACTTTCCTTTTTCCCCCTATTATTATTGATACTTCTGCCTGTTTGATCTTGTCATCTGCATCTTGTTTTTGTTCACTGATTATACGAATTGCAGACTGCCAGTGCGTTTCTAAAAAAGCGATAAACCTGTCTCCCTCCTCATCAGCTCTGCTTTTGGTCCTCTGCTGTGCTCCACCGCTGTGCCAGCCTCTGCACTTTCACTGCCATGTGCTGCAGGCTCTGCTGGCAGCTCGCGGTCTCATCACTTCTTTAGACTTGCATGACTTCCCAGTTTCTTCTGCTTTTCTAAAACCCTCTATTACATCTTCCCTCATCACCTTTGATCCTTGACTCGTTTTATCCTTCTGAACTCGATGAGTGGAACTGAAATAAGCGAGGACTTGGATCCTTAGAGAGATCTGAATTAAGTCCTGGAGTTCAGCCGTGCCTGGAATTGGGGCCAGGCAGATGGAGTTGATCCTATTGCACAACTTAGAAACAAGAAAAATCTTTTCAATCTTTAGCTCTGCCTCCTTAGAACTTATCATTAGAACTGCAGCTAGTGGAGTAGAGAGGTCTGAATGTGGTCGTGTCAAGCAGTGATTTTATATTGACCCACTGGACACACCGCTGAGGGAACAGCCGCAATGATCAGAGTTGTTTTCTATCCCCAGCACTGTGCTGAAGGGAAGAGGAAAAGTTTAATTTCCAGTTTTCTCTACACCTTTGTGGCAACATTCAAACAGTATTGCAACTGTCCTCGAAAAACTGTGAAATGTGTGTAACACAAATAATTACAGTGATAAAGATGGAATCTTAATGTGTGCTGTTATTCTCCATGCAGTTCTTGAGCCATAAAACTAAAGTTTACATAAGCAAATACAAGATTAAGGGACTGTATCCATTTCTTCTGTGACACAGCTAGTATTATTCACATAATTATCACAAATCTTGATCTTAAATTAGATCGGGTTAATGAACTGTTCTCAGCTGTGGCTATTTGTCAGCTGAGGTAACGGTTGACAAATTTGTGGTACTTTTGTAAAAGACACAACTTTCTATCCATACTACACACAGGATGTAAGAAAGGAAACACAGTCAAAATGCATAAATGGAACCTTCTTTCCACTGGAAGAAAACAATGTTTTAATCTCTCAGTAACTGGTGTCATCATTATAAGGCTTTTATATTGGGAAGGCATTCGTGAGTTCTGTTCTACCACCACTGTCATCATGAGAGTTTTGTTTTACTGGAGTCCCTGATGGAGTCACACAGCATCTCACCTATAGCAAGATAATAGAGGGAGAACAGCAAAATTTTATCACATTATGCTTCAAGTAACTCTTCTAAGTATGATATTATAACTTTTAAAGCAATTTGGATTACATGGGCTTAGAAAACAGAGTCAAGCTGTGGGAGTTAGGACACCAGATATTCAGGTAGCTGTTAAACTGCTGGTGCATGTGAGAATAATATCTGTGGTTTGTTTCTTTATCCCTCCATGTTTGGTAAACAGTAGGCTCTTGGAAAATTAATCTGCTCTTTTCCTGGGCTATATCATGTGAGGGTCTTATGGAGGGAAGTTCTATACTTTTTTCCTCTAATGTTGGGAGACTGGTAAGAA
Source organism: Corvus cornix cornix (assembly GCF_000738735.6). NCBI lineage: Eukaryota > Metazoa > Chordata > Aves > Passeriformes > Corvidae > Corvus > Corvus cornix. The sequence goes on from NC_046336.1 coordinate 14,595,321, forward strand.
TATTAAGCCCATCCAGTGGGAGCAGTAAGACATCAGTTCTTCTTTGGGTTCTTTTTCTGTGATTCATGCTCTCCTTTGCTTTCCTTTCCTTTCTTCAGCAGCAGTGCTGGTAGGGTCACATTAAGGTTTTATAGTTTGAGGACCTGTTTTTTGTGGATCCCAAGTATACCTGAGGAAGAGCAGATGAGAACACATTTGAGATATGAACGTCAAAAAGTGACTTGATGTCGATCATAGATGTTTGGTATTTATTTTTGTGACTTAGTGTACAAAATGAATTCCAACTGTTATTCTTGTTAAATTAAGGGTTACCTGGTGCATTTATATAGTTGCTAGTCCTTTTGGAGCCCTAGCAGATGTTCTAGTTCTGAAGTCTTTTTCTGTTTAAACAAATGAGATTTGCAGAAAAAGAGAAAGTAAATTTTCTAACGCTTTTCTTTGTCTTTCCCTTCTATAATAAAAGGATGAATAAGGAAATTCCTAAGACATAAAATGTGGGGGAAAAAACATATTAGAAGTCATTTATTATTGTACTATTCATAATTCTCTCCCCTTTCTGCACAATTAAAAATTATAAATAACAATATAAAGAGTCAGCAATATAGATTGAGGAAATAGAAAATAACCCTGAGCTAAATAAATGTAATAAATTACAATCTGCTGCATTTAGAGCACATGAGTTACTGCTGCAAAGTACTTCATGATTATTAATTATAATTATAATTTTTTTCTAATAAACAATTATTTTAAAAACAATTCTAATTAATTTATTTGTGCCTATATTTAATAACAAGTCAATTAGTGAATTGGTCTATGAAATGACCTTCATAACAATTTTACACAGTTGAACAGTAACTTGCTGACTGGAAAAACATCTCTTATTTAAATAAGTAATACAGCAGTATTGCTAATTGAACAAAATTACTTCAAATGAAAATACCCTCCATATATTTTCATATATTTTTAATAAGACTGAGGGGCTGTGTTGCCTGGCTCTCTGTGTAATTAAATTCTATTTGAGTTTTTGTTTTCTGTAGTTACCTTTGAAGAACTAAGGTCAACTATTTTGGTGTTGTTATTGTGACTACTTTACAAATGGAATACATGGTTATGAAGCTATTTGGTAATGAAGAGGGATTAGATGCCAATCCTCAGTTTGGAAAAGATCAGAGCAAATAATTTTTTAATGCTAGCTTTCCAAAGTACTTCTTTAGCTGAAGCAGAGCAATTGTTTTAAACAAATAATATCCCTCAAGTAATCATTTATTAAATAGCACTTAAGTCAAGTTGGTTTGGTTTTTTTCTCTGAAAGTTTCTGTCAAAATGGTGGTACTGAATTACATGTTGCGCCAGTTGTTCCGTATGATTAGTTAGTCTATTAGCCTTTTTGGTTGGCTGGTGTTTCCTTTTTGAAATGGGAATAGGTAATAAAGCTTTGGAAGAAGCTTTACTCTGAAGAACTCTGGCAGCTGGGTTTCCTGACTGTTTTTGCTTGCTGCTTTGCTGTTTTGTGTGAATTGTCAGTTAATAATACTTTGAGGATATGATAAATGGACTTCAGAAATGTTTATGGTTACACAGCTTTTCATTTTCTGCAGTCTGTACCATTAATAAAAATACATGTGGTTGTCCTGGACCAGGCCAAAGAGCCGTGGAATGTCCCAGTATCTTGTCTCCAGACTGAAAATTTTTAAAGCAGGTGCCTACAGTAAAGTAACACTGTGATATTTTCCACAAGGATCTCCTAGTCTCCGTCACAGCTCAGAGCTGTAGCTCCTGTGCATTCAATTTACCAAAATGGATTGGTTTTCCACAGCCTAATCCAGTCCCCCTGCAGATCCCATGCCAGTTCCCTGCATTTGGAGCATCCCATGGCAAGAAGTACCACAGCTCAACTGCCTGCTGGCAAGGAACTGTCTCACTTTTGTTTATTTCTGAGTTCCAGTTTGTTTCAGTCAGAGCTGATGTGGTTCTCAAACTTGGGAGAATGGACCAGGTTTGGTCTTCAACAGGGGGATCTGTATCTCTCTGCTTTTCTCTTATTATCTGTTAGTCACTGCCAGTAAGCTGAAAGGTAAGGGGGTGATGAAATGTCAGGAATTAAAGTTAATTTATTCTACTAATAGTGTGCTTTCTTCTGTTTTCAACACTGTGAAGAGAGAACAGTGATAAAACTTCTTTTTATAACAAAAATCATTATATTTAACTCAATCCATGGGAAAAGGCTTTGGTCTTCTAGGAAAAATAAAAGAAACTCTATTCCTGCTTTTAACATTTTGGATTAATGAAAAATGAATAAAAGTTCAAAGTCAGCTTTCTTATTGGTTGGCCTAGTTTTCTTGTGTCAGATTGATAGATTTTCCTGTTTCCCTCTGTATTCCTGAACAATAAGAGCATCTTCAATTTTCCTTGTGTGTTGAGGCCAGTATTTTGTGCTTTGTTTAGTTGTTGGCACTGCAGAAAGCAGAGAGGGAGATAGTCTGACCAAGAAAAAAACCTGCTAAATTGCAATAACAGCATGCCAGTGAAAAAAGGTTTTGGAGGAGGTAAATGGTTTCAGAAGGTATAAGAGTGCTTGTCATTGGGGTTTTTTTAATTTCATTTTTCAGCTGTTAAAAATAATCTTCGTTGGTTATTCAGGCTGGCAATGTATTTGTTCAGAAAGACTGCAGCATGACTCTGCTGATTGATAACACTTGGAATTACACTTCACTTTTGTCTTTCACTCTATTCTATAGTTATAATATGCTGAAAGAAGTTGAGTAGATTTTGTTACGTACTGGATATGGGTCACCACTGTATTAATCTGAGACTGGAAGAAAATGAATGAAACTAGAAGTGGAAAAATTCTGATTTTGAGCCTGAATTTTTTGACTTGGGGGAAACAAAGGTAAAAACATTGACAATGTCATTTTATACAGGGTTGTACTTCTTAGCCAGTCTAGAAGTCTCTCTGTAATGCTGCTCCCTCCTTGGTATAGTCTCTCCCCATTTTTTCTGTGGGACATGCATGAGGCTGATCCTCTCTGAACATCTGGCCACAAAACCTGAGATTCATCCCTGTCTCTGGGCTCAGGACAGGCCACTGGGCTTTTACCTTTTATTTTTTACTTTGTTCTGCACCATTTTGCTGATTTTGTGCCGTACTGCTGACTGTTTCTGTCCAGTGTGCTTTTTGCAGGGGAGGGTGTTTTGGTTTTGTTTTTTAACTTGTAAATTATGGGAGCCACCTTCCAGTAACCGAGGAGTAGGAGAGTCCTCGCCTTGAGCCTTCAGCAGGAAAGCCTTTGCCAGTTTTGACCATTCACGGTGGCTGCTATCTGCCAGATTAACCCTGAAAGAGGAGATGTTTAGAGAAAGACTTACCTCATGCTTATACCCCATCAACTGGGTGCTTTTTACAGCAGGGCAAAATGCTTAAAATTTAGATAACTTCCTCCGTGTATCAGTCTGCTTGCATGGTTTGAGGATTTACAGACTGCACGGAGGACATCCTGCTGAGTCATCAGAGACAGATCTCTTCTGCCAAGGTCTTTCTACAGGTCTGGAGAAATGTGCCTGTTGCTGTCAGTGAGTCAAAGGCCATCCTGCAGCAGTGGAGGATGCTGCGGGGTCCTGGAGGGTTCCCCAGCCTTGAGTGACGATGTGGTTATAGGGGAATGTGTGCTCACTTCGAGCTTGCAAGTGTTGTGTTAAAATAGTATTTTTTTGTCTGTTTTTGTGTTGTATTTAATAGTAGTTACTCTGCAGAAAAAGACATATAGAACACTGAACAAGTAGTATTTTATTAAGGTTAGTTTGCCAGTGTTTAAACGAATGGAGCTGAGAATATTCGTTGATGTCTTGAACATATGAATATTCCATTAGCTGTCCAAGTCTTTTCCTCCTCTGATTTTCTGTGATTTTCTGTAAATTTAAGTGATCAAGAAGAAGATTCCTATAAAATCCAGATTAAATTCAGCACTGATAAATGCTAAGTGAAAAGGGGTGTGTGGAATGTTTTAACTTGCTTGCACATTGATTGACTGTGAACAAGGCACTTGTTATCTGCAGGAGTGATGCTCTGGAGGGACGATACACCCTGTGAAAAGAAAAACTCAGCAGCAGTCAACATGCATGACAGAATAAAACATCTTGTTCCTGCTGTGTGAGCTGACAGTGGTGCACCTGCATCTTGGATGCTGACACAGCTCTGATTCTTCCCTGTCAAAAAGGGCATAACAGGACAAGGAAAGGTATAGAAATAGGCAGAGTTGTGGGAAAGCTCATGTGTGAGGAGTGATGAATAGCTGAGAGGCTTTTATCCTGAAAACCTCTAAAGTGTGTTAAAAGTAAATAGGGAACATTATTCACTGTTTTCCGTATTATAGGACTGAGGGGGCAAAAAATTATTGGAGTTTCATAAGAAATTAGAAGTAGGTTAGCTGCCGAGCTTCTTGCTGTGGTTTGTGTTATTCACATACCTTCTCTTGACCACTGTCAGAGACAGGACAGTGAGTTACAAGAATTTTGGTCTGACCTGCTCCTGATGGCCTGTTGCTGTTCAGCGTATTTATTCATGATCCAGATGGAACATACAAAGTTCTCAGAAGACAGAGCCAGATGAAATGATTACAGTTTGGGGCAGCTCTGTAGAGTAACATGGATCATTTGGCGAGCTGGACTCGATAGATCAGCGTTCATTTTAACATGGCCAAGAATGTTGTCATATATCCAGAATAAAGAAAATAGTTTGCACTTACATGTTCCAGAAAACAGTTCCAAAACTGTGTCACTGAAAAGCAGTTAATTATAATGGTGCATAATCAGTTAAACATCTGTTCCTGGTGTGATATTACTAAAAGTGCAGTGATAGTATGATCTTGGATCCAAAAGTAAGGAATACAAAGCAGAATTAAGGAGTGTAACTTTTTTTTGCTACTACTGAGAAAGAGATGACCAGAAAAAGGTGTTATATTTTAGTTTCAAGCATGATTTAAAAACGACAAAATTTGTGCTGTATCCTTGAATGTGTTCTCATAAATCTGTTGTAGTTGTTTGAGGTTAGGAGGTTATTTGATCATGTCCCAGAAGAAAAGATGTCTGATGTCAAAGATATTTTAATTTGGGAAATAATGAGATACAGTCATTGAGAACTCAAAACAAATGCATTCAGAATAAGAATGCCGGTGAAAATCTAAGTGAGAGTAATTAAGCTTTGGAAGACATAGGAACTTCAATGGAAACTCTTTACTTTCTTAAATTAAGACTGAATATTGTAAAACTTCACCAAGTTAGTGGCCTGACATGTTTATTACTGGGAGAGGTTCTCAGCTTTATGATCACATTGATCTCTTCTGGGCATTAAAATAAATGAGCTGGTGAAAATCTACTTCTAGTATGTATTCACATGTACTTACATGAATACTACCAAACCCCTGATTTCAGTGGTTTTGGGTACAGATATAGAAATACCAAGACAATCTATGCAATGTTTCTTTCTGTATGGTAGAAGCTGCCAATCTAGTGTAATACTTGTAAACATGACTCATTGTTTTTAATACAGGAGTAGAATCTTGCTAGTATCAAAATAGTGTTGTTGACTGTACAGTAGTACACTGTGTATTTGGATGTACTCAGCGCTGGATAGTTTCCAAGTGTCTTTTGGCTTGACACTGGCAAACGTGTTCGCCAGGTGTACTTCATCTGTGAATAGTTCTGTTTTGAATTCTGCCAAATACTCTGGCTCTAATTTAACTCTTGAGATGTCAAATCCAGTGATTTTAATGGTGTTTGTTTATTATTTGATGGTACACAACTGATTCCATTTCTCCATCAAATTTAATCCTTGCCACTTTACCTAAAAAATACGGACAACAAAAAATATATTGGCATAAGAAGTTGCAGTTTAAAAATAATCAGTGTCTATGTGTTTCTGTAATGAACTGTATTTCTGCATTCAGTGTCTGTTGCTGCCAGTAGTTTTTTTTATGGGGTGGTGGGTGTTGGTAAAGGGAATGTTACTAAAACCCAGTATAGCTCTAAGTCAGTGTATAGCAGCTTTATTGCAGAGATGAAAGTAATGAAGAGCTTTGTGATTTGAATGTTACCATCCTTTGATCTTTAAGTTACTCATTAAGTTTAATGTTTCAGTAGCTACTGTTTTGAAGGTCTTCTTCTGTACCTTGTATTTTAAATTGAAAAAAAAAGTTATTTCTGTAATTTGGCACTGTTTCTTTCCTGTACTAGGAAATGCGACCTTTTAGCCGTATTAAAAAGATTTCCTCTTAGACTTTCTTAGTACTTTTAAAAATAATTTATGCAACAATGAAAGTAGTATGTTGTAATTTATAAACAGGGGCTGAGCAAGTTAGATGTCTGGTTTTTTCATATCACTTTCAATCAAGCTTACAGCTAGTTGGAGAACCAAGAGCTACATCTTGTGCATGCAAAATTAGTGTGTTTTACTTAGTGAAATGACAACTGTTTAAAAGAACATATAAATCATCCTGAGGATTCACTGGTAATTTCTTATGTAATCTAGGATTACTTTTGTATTATCGATGGATGATCTCTTGTGTAAAAGGTATGAGTATATACATTATATTATACCAAAATTCTAATACCACAGGAGTAATCCAAGGTATTAGAGGAAAAGAGAAATCTTAATGCTGACAGTTCTTTAATCGCAAATGCTTTCTAGACAATTAAATTACTGCTGCTTCAATCTGTAAAGTAAAAATATAAGGAGGGGATTTCATAATGCAGCTAGGTTTCAGCTTTCTGCTGTGTGAAACAGCCACTAATAATTTGGAATTAAATTGAGATGTGATGCATATGCTGGGGGGAAAGGTCATGTTTAAAAATGAAAAAATAAAACCCCACAAAACATTTAAAACACTTGAAGCCAGCAAGCTTTTTTCTCCTCTGTAACTTAAAACTGGCTTTCTAAGACAATGTGAAAACCATTATAAAAGTAGTCAAGAACAAAGTCATTTGCCAGAATTCAGTAGCAGGATCTTGAAATGTTTTTATGGCATCCATGCTGCAGACATTAAAGGAAGCTGCTGTTCCCTTCTACTGATCAGAGCTCTTCACTTCATGTGTAGTCTCTCCAGATGCCATCCTGATACTCTGGTGTTGGTAAAAATTATTGCTGCTGCCCATTTCTGCAAACAGGTACCATTTTCACAGGAAAAACTTTCTTAAGTCACATCAGTTTAATGGCACCATTAGTGAGGTCTGTATGGGAAGGGCTGATGGTACTGCATGTATGATCAAAGATTGCAAGACTTCCTCAATACAGTACATATTTATACAGCATTTTGATGGAGTATGTGTCCAAATGTTATTGTCAATAAATCTTGACAGTAGCCAAGCTGAGAAAATACCAACTGACAACAAGAGCTGGCACATGAGTAACAAAAGTTATACTTTGGGGATTTCTAATAAAAGGATATTGAATGACTTAAACCAAGCTTTTTCTGAATTTAATTCTTCCCAGGACACATCAATTGTATATTTAAGCACTAGTACTATGAGCCTGGTGAGAGTGATAGTTGCAGTATTTGGAATTTTTGTCAAGAACAGAGGGTGCAGAACATGTTCTGTGTTCTTTCAAGGTGACTGAGATCTTACTTTAATGAATACAGAATGGGGAAACTTGCTTCTACCAGTCTGACAGAAATACATCAATAGGTTTTTTTGTGCAAGATGATAGCATGGTGCTTGATTCATTTTAATCATGTTTGTGAGAGAGATAAATTCCCATTTTCTATAGTAAGAAATCATCTCTTTGTAATTGATCCAGCATTCAAAATCAAGATCAATTTTATAAAAGAATGTTCATTGCTTTGCTATTTTTAAAGATACTCAAAATACAATTTTTAGGTTAACCGTAAGAAATGTGTAGTGTGTGACAGAAATGCAATATTACAGTATTTGCTTTCTGGTTTGGGTACCCTAGACAATGTGCATGTTTACTTAATTTTAGCATTTACCAAAATCTGTAGTCTTGTCTAAAGCTAAGTTTATAGTTTTATCTGTAGTATATATTGTTCAGAGAGTGTAGTTGAAAGAAAGTGAAAATTTTGTTTTATTCATGATACAAATGATTTGTGGAATTGAAGCTCGTGTTGTACCTTGATAGCTAACTCTGTCATTTTTGGTTCTGGTAAGACACATGTTGATGGTGTTCATAAATGACATTCAATATTTAGGAACAGTTAAAAATCCTCACAAAACAAAGCACCTTAGGGAGTCAGACTGTTGGTCCTCCAGGCAAATATGTCTCTGAATTCTGTCATTTTCAAAGTATGACTTTAGGTTGCAGGATTATTATTTTTGAGATGATAGGAAAAAAAGAAAAATTGGAGGGAGCAGTGGTGATGCATAGCTTCTGTAAGAAAGCAGTAAACTACTAATATTCAGATGACCATTGTCAATATAGTGGAACACCATCCTTTGGGTAAATACTGGATACCTCTTTAGTTGTCAGAGGTAGGGCTTAATGATCAATCTCTACTTCGTTCAGTCTTACTGCATTTTCACATCTACCTATTATGTCATTGCCATTTTCTCCCATTGCAGTAATACAAAGAAGTATGATTGTGCTGGGTTTCTTGCACATGCTGTGAGGGAAATGACCAAAGAATTTATTCTTCTTATGCCGAAGAGGTCACAGATGTGATAAAATGGCAATAGCTCCTGATGATAAACAAAAGCATCCCTGAATTGCTTTTCCAGGCCTGACTGAATGATGAGTCTGTGGGGCTTATGGCAGAGGTGTGAGAGGGAGGGGTTTGGGGGAGGTCACTTGTCATGGGTTTTCAGTGTTTCCAAGACATTCCAGCCAAGAATGGAAGCTCAGTATTCTGTAAGTAAATTGATTGAGCATCTCCTGTGCTTATTGCCTGTATTTTCATCTGACATCCCCTGGGATGGAGGTGATGGTGATCAGAAGGAGGTATTTCCTTTTCCTCATCACGCCGTAAAATACAGAAGCTGCTGTGATGGCACTTGAGAGCAAGAATGTGCGGTGCCTTACTCTGCCTGGAAGTTTTGCCTGGGGTAAAACCTGGCTGTTCACCTGTGATTTCCAGGTACCTGTCAGCCAGCAGGAGGGCAGATGGTGAGCAGGTGCCTGGCTGACCGGGGCATTTGTTCAGAGCTCCAACACAGCCAGTGAAGGTGAAGGAGCTGGTGATGAGGACTGGGTGTCCTTCCCAGAGAGGTTTCTGAAGTATTAAATGCTGCTGTAGAACTCCTTTTTAAATACTTTGGGGATGAGGGGGAATGTGTGTTTGTATTTAATTTCAGAGTAGCTCTAATCTGGTCTTGCAGACTGAGTGCTCCTCTTCTTCTGAAAGGCATTAGATGCATTCCTGGAGCAGAGCTTGAACTTGATTTCACCCACAAGAAATCCCATCAGCATGCTTGGAGGCAGCGTTGTGCCACAAACCAAAGCACAGAAGTGGAAATGAGCAGGATTCTGTTCAAAGCATGTTCATGTCCTGAACTCAATGAGATGCCAGCATGGGGACACCGTGGTGGTTGCCAAAAGGCCAGAAGTGGCGGTGGAAATTTTGATACAAACCAAACACTATGAATTTTCAAAAACCAATTCTCAAACAAAAAGCAAAAAATACCTCCGCCAAATTCTCCCTCAAACTGTATGGAAGCAATGATGTGGGGAGGTCTGGATTAACACTTCTTACTCCTGGTCTGTCTTCCGTAGTAGAAACACCATTGAGCTCTGTCTGGAAGCAAAGGGACTGCCCAGATCTTCAGAGCTCTGGCCAACTCACAGCCCTGTTACACGTACTTGAAAATTAACTTGACATAGTTTTATGTAACAGTTCAGAAATTCAGGGGAATTCTGTGTTATCTCTGTACACAACATTCCTCATTGTTCTTAAGTATTGGGTCTGGCTGAGAAGGAGTTCATTTTCCCATGGCAGCCCTCCCAGTGCTGTGCTTTGCATTGGTATCTAGAAAGGTGTTAAGAACACCCCGATGTTTTGGTTGCTGCTGAGCATTGCTGGCACAGCATTGGCACTGTCTCTCCAACATTTTCCCCATCAGGAGGTTGAGGGGTGGGCAAGATCCTGGGAGGGGACACAACTGGGACAGCTGACCCAAATTAACCAAAGGGATATTCTATACCTTGAGACATCAGCTCAGATATGAAATCTAAGGAAAGGGGGAGCATTCGTTATTTGCAATTTTTGCCTTCTGGAGCAGTTGCTGCCTTGTGCTGAAGCCTTGCTTCCTGGAAAGTGGCTGAACATCGCTTGCTGGTGGGAAGTAGGGAATAAACCTTTTTTTTTTCCTCTCAGCTTCTGCATGCACAAACTTTCACTTTTGCTTTAGTAAAGTGCCTTATCTCTACCTACGTGTCATTTTCCATCTTCTTTTCTCTCCCCTGTCCAGCTGGAAAGGGGAGGGATCGAGCGGCTTGGTGAGCACCTGGTGTCCATGTGAGGTCAACACAGAACATCTTGGTAGCCCTGTGTCTGCGTGTGTAGTATTTTTGTCCATCTATGGCATGACTGAGCTCATGAAGGTGAACTAATTATACATCTTGTAGTGCCAGGGTGGAATGATTTTTGTGTAATTACTGAGGTCAACGCTGAAACTGCAAATTTTATTGAATATAATATGAAATAGTGGCAGTGAGAAGCATTCAGAAGTGTTAAAAAAAATCAGCTAAGTAGTTTTTGTTTGCCAGTATTATGGATAGTGCATTTAGGAAGTCATTAAGGTATTTGAAAAGGGAGGAATGAGTTCTATTTTCAAATTGCTTTACTTTGTATTTTGCAATATTATTATTTCCTATTACTTCCGCTGATGACCAGGACATAAACTAAAAAGTTGTGTGGGTAAAAAGGAACAGCAAAACAAGAAAAAGCTTAATCACAGCTGTAATTTAAGACCTTTGAAAACTTCTGACTTTGATTCTTAGGGCAGATTCATTCAGATTAGCTTGATTTACTACAGTGACTTTTAACATCATATTATGTCAGATACAAGATACATGGAGCGTTTGAGCTGACAAATACAGGTTAAAAATCCTTCTACTGAAAAAAAGAAACTGTTGTAAGCAACATTTTGTCATCAGATAATCCAAGTCTTGTACTACTCCAGGTCAGAATTCAGGGGATTAAGTTTGTCCTTGTTTCCTTAAGCCATGGGGACATGGGTCTCAGGCTTGAGTTTCAAAAGTGAACTATTGCCTTTCAGCCAGCCCTGTGGGGCCCCTTTGAAGTAGGCCCTTGTCCTGGGGTGACGTTATGAAGCCACTTTATTCCTGAACCATCCGCTCAATGCCCAAGGGCGCTGTTTCTTTAAGATGGACCTGGGGGTGGGGCCACAGGACCCGAGTGCGGGGCGGTTGAACGGCTCAGCCCAACAGCTCGGGGGCTCTGGGGCTCGGCAGGGCTTGGGAGGGAGTGTGCTGGGAGCACTGTGTTGATCTTTGGGTTTCTTTTGTGTTCTGGCTAGTGGGAAAAAGGTTCTGTTGGTTTTTTCATGTTCTTTTTTGCCTTCCCCTTACCTCACTGCCTCCCTTCCCTCCTCGCTGGTCCAGGGAGCCTGCGGGGTGGCCCTGGTGGGCCTGCGGGGTGGCCCTGGCTGGTGGAAACCTGCGTGTCTGTTCCGTCTTTGGGAATTTGTTGTATTTTGAGGGTTTTTTTTTTCCTGTTCTACCCTGTTTTGTGTGTGTGTTAATAAACAGTTTGTTTTTTCCACTTTCACTTGCTGTGACCCACTTGTCTTATTGGTGGAGGAAAAGGGGAGGCCCTTTTCCCTTTGGAGGAGACACTCACTTTGGAGTGTTTCCTTCTGAAGTTTTGTCTCCAAAACCGAGACAAAAATTTGGTGCCCAATTTAAGGGGCACGTGACAGTGGAAAAAAAACCCCCAACATTTTGATTTGAAGCATTTTGTATTGAGGTACAGCAGTAAGACCATGCTGTTTGATTTAATAATTTTTCTGTGGAACTTACCCATCAGTATATGTCCACAGCTATGGGTAGTCGGGTCCCTGGCTTACACTTTTTATAAGTCAGGAATAAGAATCAGGACTGCCATTTTAATATGCCAGGTAGTAGTGATTCATCAAAGTTTGGCTGAAGTAATGGAAACCATTGAGAATGTGTATGTTATGTTGTTTTTCCATTCTGGCCTTGGTAGTTTTCTTTCTGAATGTAGTAGTAATTACACCCAGTTTGTTAGGGGAAAAGCAGGGGATGATAATTCCCAGCCCTTCATCTCCCTCTTCCCCTTCAGATATGGCGTGTCACCTTTTGAAAGCATCCTGTTTCCCCTGGATTTCAAAGATACCAGCTTCTTGTTATGTTACCTAGCAGGGTTCCATTATGTAGTCTCCTGCATGTCTAAAATAAGGGCTGAGATTTCCAGAGGGGTTGCCCAGACACCTGCCCCAGTTGTAGAAAATCCTAAGTGGTGTGAGATATGGGAGGTTATAGGCCAGACCCTGAAGCAGTTTTCTGACCCAGTAGGCTGGAACTTCCCCCCTAAACAATTTCAGAATCCAGCTGAGGTGGGGAAGTATCTGAAGGAAAATTGCGATAACAACGCTGATGAAAAGGAAAAGCTCATTGCCATGTGCTGGGTCCTGGCTAATGCTTACTGCATGCTGCTAGATACTGTAGGGCAGAAGATGCAGCCAGAGGAGCAGGAGAATAAGCCAGCAGACATCCCAATCACTCCAGGTGCAGCTAAAGCAGATGGGGAGCCTAAACTAATAACAATTGCCCCTGTCCAACGAAAGAAACACAAAGCCAAATCCATTTGCCCAGTGGATGATGATGGGCAGCCAGGACCTTCACACCCAGCAGAGGAAGTGGAACCTGAAATCATCACTGAGTCCCTGCCCGTAGAAAGCCTTCATACCCTGAGGAAAGATTACACCCGACGGCCTGATGAAACTGTATTAAGTTGGATGGTCTGAATCTGGGACGCTGCAAGCGATGGTACAATTCTGGATGGCACTGAAGCGAGGCATTTGGGATCCCTGTCACGTGATTTAAGTGTTGACCAAGGGATGACAAGGGGTCCTGAAGCTCTCAGTCTCTGGACATGGCTCTTGAGAAGTGTGAAGGAAAGATACGTGTGCCTGGAAGATCTCCAGCTGCAGCTAAACCCCTGGAAGACTATGGAACAAGGGATTCAATGCCTGAGAGCACTGGCAGTGATAGAGATCATATTCTCAGATGACCAAGCAATTAGGATCCCTGACATGGTAAAATGTACACTGGTGATGTGGCTGAAACTTGCACAGCACACGCCACCAGAACACACCCCTTCTTTAGCAATGATGATGTGGAATGACGGGGACGACACAGTGAGTTCTGTTGTGAGGAGGCTCCGGGCATATGCAGACACTGTGCACGGCCCAACACAAGCAAGAATTGCAGCTGTGGAAAAGTCTGTCAGGGACAATGGAAGATAGGATGGACAAGACTCATGAGAAACTCCGTAAGGAGTTGAAAGACAGCCTTCTCCAAATCGCATCTGTGCAGACCAGAGGCCCTGTTACCAGAAGCAGACGTCCCACAGCTAGGGAGAGAGGGTACACCGCAAGAGCTGAACTGTAGTTCTTCCTGTGTGACAGTGGGGAAGACATGAGGAGGTAGGATGGAAAACCAGCTTCTGTCCTGGCAGCATGGGTGCGTGAATTGAAGGATGGTAATGCTGAGAGAGGGAGTCCCACCAGAGGGGAAGTAGCTCAAGTTTCAAATGATAACCAGGACTAGAGGGGCCCTGTCTCTCGCCCGGTAGAGGCCAGGGAAAATTGCGTCTTTTGGACAGTGTGTGTCCGATGGTCTGGCACATCAGAATCACAGGAATACGAAGCCTTGGTTGACACAGGCACACAGCGCACCTTGATTCCATCGAGACACATTGGGGCAGAACTGATTTCTGTTTCTGGAGTGACAGGGGGATCGCAGCAGTTGACACTGCTTGAAGCCGACATGAGCCTAACTGGAAAACAGTAGAAGAAACATCCTATTGTGACTGGCCGAGGGGCCCCGTGTATTCTGGGCATAGACTTCGTCTGGAGCGGGTATTTCAAGACCTGAAGGGACTCAGGTGGGCCTTTGGAATAGCTGCTGTGGAGGCAGAGGGCACTAGGCAATTGAACACCTTGCCTGGGCTGACTGAGAATCCTTCTGCAGTCGGGCTCCTGAAGGGAGAAGAGCAGCAAGTGCCAATTGCCACCTCGATAGTGCATCGCCAGCAGTACTGAACCAATTGAGATGCTGTGATCCCCATCCACAAGATGATCCGTGAGCTGGAGAGCCAAGGGGTGTCAGCAAGACCCGCTCACCCTTCAACAGCCCCATCTGGCCTGTGCGCAAGTCTGACGGGGAATGGAGATTGACTGTGGACTATCGTGCCCTGAATGAAGTGACTCCACCATTGAGCGCTGCCGTGCCGGACATGTTGGAGTTCCAGTATGAGCTGGAGTCCAAAGCAGCGACGTGGTACACCACTATTGACATTGCCAATGCATTTTTCTCCATTCCTCTGGCAGCAGAGTGCAGGCCTCAGTTTGCCTTCACCTGGAGGGGTGTGCAGTACACCTGGAACCGACTGCCCCAGGGGTGGAAGCACAGTCCCACCATCTGCCATGGACTGATCCAGACTGCACTGGAAAAGGGTGAGGCTCCAGAACATCTGCAGTACGTTGATGACATCATTGTGTGGGGGAACACAGCATCAGGGGTATTTGGGAAAGGAGAGAAGATCATCCAGATTCTCCTGGAAGCTGACTCTGCCGTCAAAAAGAACGAAGTCAAGGGACCTGCCCGAGAGATCCAATTCCTAGCTGTATATATATGTATAAGCGTGCCTTATACATATATATATGTATAAGTGTGCCTAAAGTTGAAATGTATTAATTTGGGCATTGAGCAGATGGTATGGAATAAGGGGTGGAATGTCCTGGGGTGACGTTATGAAGCTGCTTTATTCCTGAACCATCCGCTCAATGCCCAAGGATGCTGTTTCTTTAAGATGGGGCCATGGGGCTGAGTGCAGGTCGGTTCAATGGTTCAGCCCAACGGCTTGGGGGGCTTGGCGAGGCTCTGGAGGGAGTGTGCCGGGAGAGCTGTGCTGTTTTTTTTGGTTTCCTTTGTGTTCCAGCTAGCTGGGAAAAGGTTCTGTTGGCTTTTTCTTGCTCTTTTTTTTTCCCTTCCCTTCCCCTTGCCTCACTGCCTCCCTTCCCTCCTCGCCGGTCCGGGGAGCCTGCGGGGTGGCCCCGGCTGGTCCGAGCCCAGGTGTCTGTTCCTTCTCTTGGAATTTTTTGTATTTTGAGCTTTTAAAAAATCCTGTTCTACCCTGTTTTGTGTGTTAATAAACAGTTTGTTTTTTCCACTTTCACTTGCTGTGACCCACTTGTCTTATTGGTGGAGGAAAAGGGGAGGCCCTTTTCCCTTTGGAGGAGACACTCACTTTGGAGTGTTTCCTCCTGAAGTTTTGTCTCCAAAATCGAGACAGCCCTTCACCTTCAGGGTTAAACGTTCTGAATGGATAAACTTTAAATAAATACATTCATTTTTACATCGTCAAACCTGTTTTCCTTGCAAAGTTTCCTTAGCTTGGAAGAAGAGCTGATATATTTGTTTCTAGAAGAATTATATTTCGTAGAAGATGGTAAGAAAGAAATATTTTCCCATGTTTTTTCCTTTTCTGTTGGAGGGGGTTTAGTTGTAACCTACCCTACACTTCTGGATGGATTTCTCTCTGTAGCTGGCACCAGCCACAGTGAGTCTGGCCTATTACCTACAACAAGGTAAGCCTAAAAGTAAACCAGGCAGCCACAGGAGTGCTTGGTAATTGTACATTAGAATATTTGTTAAATACTTGTGCACTGCTTTGCTTCTGGGAAGCTCTTATCCAGTTCATGTGCCTGCTGGCTAGTTGTTCTCATCTTTTAGGGAAGCTGGGACCACATCCCATTTTAGTAAGGTTTTGGGACCTTCTTGGTCAGCTTTGATGTCCATTCCTGCCTGTCTGAATCCAAACTGAAAAAAGTTTCCTCTCTGCATTGAAATGTTGATCTGGGACAGAGGTTCTGATGAGAAAAATAAGCATAAGGGGAGTGACAGTGATGTCTTCAGATGGTGAGTTATGAGTTACAAATTACAGGTACAGTCCTCAGTGTCAGTTAAGGATAAGAATGTGATGGATGTGAACAAATATGCTCTGGTGATTCAACTGTTTCTGCATGAAAAGTTGTCAGTATTGTTTATTTATAAAGTACCACGAAGATGTGCTGGGTTTCGTAAATAATCTGAGAAGTAGAGGGGGAGGCCAAAGATGCTAAAATTATCAAGGTTTTTTAAGTACTGCTTCAGTTCTGCAGTTCTTACAGAAGAATTAAAATCATAACTTTTTAAGGTGGGTTTATCTATGATAGCTGCTGTATTTCTATATCGGATCAACATGGTTCTGAGTTTGCCTCTGTCATTTTATTCCATGAATAAGTTGATTGGTGCAAGGTATTCAGGAGACTTTGAAAGCAGTGCAGTAATATCAAGTCTTCAAATACATGTTAATTACAGTAATAATATTTTGAAAGTCTGGAGACCAGAAAAAATGATTCCCAGAAGGAAACCAATAGTTCCAATGAATTAACCTTCAAAGAAAGATTCCAAGTATAGAGAAATAAGAAACCTCTTCGATGCTGATATATCAAAATTTTCTTGAATTTTATTTTTATGTAGTTGTAAGAACATGGATTTTAACTGTGTATGTTAGGAGAGAAGAGAATTAAATGAAGAACACATTTTTAAATACTTTAGTAGCAGGGTGGTTTTTTTACACAGAGTCATTATCATAAATCATTATTTTTGATACTTTTATTAGATACTTACGCATGGAACTCAGAAAAAGTAAAATTTTTATTTTATTTCTCAGGAGAGAACAGGTAGGGCCAAATGTTACCCTTGACAGGCATAAAGATTGTCAGGATTTAGTCCACACTTGGTATTTTCAAACTGTTTGCATTTTGCACTTACATCTACTGAGTGATGATGAAAAATCACTATTTGCCTGTTGGGCACTCCTGGATTAAAACCCACAATTTTTACTTTAATTTCTTTTAATACACACATTTTGTAATGTAACAATGTTTCTCTTGAAAGACCAAGCCTGTTTTTCAATTTCTGTGCTGCAATAATATTTTTGAGTTTGAGCAAAAACCCCTTATCTGTTGATTTCTTACACTTGGACTGTATAATAACTACTTAAAGCCCTTCATACCTTTATGTGGCACAAATGAACCTGGAAAAACTCAATGCTCTGAACTTTGGTGGCCGAGTATAGACATAATCCCCAGTAAGCAAAGAGGGAATAACGTGGATGCATCAACATAAAGAGCAAACAAATGCACTGACAGGATATAATGAGCAGTAAATTTAAGAGGGAGCTTTTAGTGAAATTGGAACGGAGTTGAAGTAAAGGAAGTGAAATTTAAGTATGGCACAAGTATAACTTGTGAAAAATACTATTTTCAAAAATGTTTACCACTGCAGTATAATAAATAAAACCAAGTTAAATGTGCTGAGACAAAGTTTTTTTTGGAAATAGAAATACCTAGATGAAGCAGTAAGTTTAGTTGATATGAAAGACAAGTTGGTATACTTGTATAAACTATATCTGAATGCAGGGAGTGACACTGTCAGAGCAGATAATATAATGCTTTAAAAGGAAATTTGGAAAAAAGGCGTGTACAATGAGAAAATGTGTTTATACTGCAGTAGATTAAAAGGGCTGCAGATGCATTAATTGGTGCTTTGGAGTAATAAGCTTACTGAGGACAGACTCAATGTGGGGCTTTTTAAATGTCTTTCATGTCTTCAGTACTTCACTATAGAAACAGATTTGTCAATGTACAATATTATCATTAAGATAATTCCTGTATTTGTGTATTTTTTACTAGCAAAAGCAGTCAGAAATGTACTTGAAAGGTAAGGAAAATGCAGGAGAACCCTCATGAATGCTGATAGAAGCAGTTAGCTTATGCTGCTGGTTTTGTTTTGATAATTTGCTAAGTGTAAACGTATTTAACAAGGTTCATACCCTTTTTATTTATTGGTGCATGCCAGCTGCTGTTTATAATGCAACATGTGCTCTGGACAATATATGCAGGGTAATATTTATTTTGATTTTTTTTTGCAGGTTCAGGTCAGCTGCACATTTTGTTATTTTACTTTTTCCTTCCCTCCACTTCCCTTAGGTCAGGAACCATAGCTTCCTGTAATGTGGTTTTCGGATATTCTCTAAGGAAATTGAATTTCTGGATTCAAAAGCTGCCCATCTCAAGTTAGAGAGCTCTTCTTTCTTCATGAAAACATATTTATGAAACTATATAGCTTAGGAAAATTTTAATCAGCTTTATGAAAGTTCTTCCTCTTTAAACATAGTAGGAAAGCTGAAGGAATTTAAAGATAAAGGCACATTGTTGAAGTTTAGCAAACTGTCTTGAAGGTTCATAATAACACTGTAGGATTTAGGAATTTAAATTCCTTTTCTTATAGAATCAAAACCACCTGTAAGTATATAAAGTACTTTGCCTAGTTTACAGACTTAACATTCCAAAGCAGTATGGCCAAGAGCTCCACCTTTATTTTGAGCTTATGGAACTATTAGGAGCTTGATAGGCTTCTCTCAGAACAGAGTGAATGTTGAAAAGAACCAAGTCCAGTTGGAATGCAAACTTAGTGGGGTGTTTTGTTTGGGTTTTTTTTTAAGTTATGCTGTGTGTTAGAAAGTAAGATACTGGAATTTTCACTTCTTTAAATGATGATTCTTTTGCGAATGAATGAGGCTAGTGGTGGTTTGCAGTTATTTTTGCTTCTCATTCTTTCTGAACTATGCAGCTGCAAAATTATGGAATATAAACTATGTGGCTAGAAATTTTACTTGTCTTATGAGTGTTACATGCCTTGGGCTAATGCAGCTTATAAAATCTGGTGGCAAGCTTAAAGAAATGTAAATAAACTAGTGTCACATGTACTGTATAAGCTTGTTGATACAGACAATATCATTTAAGTTATATTCAAGCTAAATAAGAAATCTGTTAATCTTATTCCTGCATGCCTCTTAAAGCCCACAATAATTTGGTATATATATTTTTTTAAATTATGTAATAAATTGCTACCTAAAGCATGTAACTGCTGACTAGTCAGTGGTTAGCTGATGATTTACAGATGGGAGCGAGATGATCCAGACTGCAGGCCAAGGAGCTTTTTATAGTTCTGGTGTATCATTTGGATAAAATTGCAACCAGGGAGGCTTTGGAAGAAGGGTGATCAAGTAGCTAAAGTGAGGTACCTCTTGTTAGGTTACTAAATCTGTTCTTTATTTGACTGTGGTGAGTATGGTGAAACTTGCTGGGGCATTCATTAAAACATCTGTCTCTTGGGCATCTCTGCAGAGAATACTGAAATCTAAAAAGTGTGAGAAAGTGATAAAAGTGAATTCACTTTTATAATTTCATTCTGATCCTGTTATTTGCCTCAGTGCTTCTGTCCTGGATCTTCTTCCCTTGCCCTCTTCTGGCTGTTGCCTGTAGTCCTGGACCTCACTTCCACATTTCACTGTAGATGGTGAGAGACTTCCCTGAGGTGCTGAGCTGAGCTTATCCTGATGATGGTTTCCAAAGCTTATACACAGATATTCTGCACTGGTAAAATGGGTACTCTCTGAAAGTATTTTAGCTCTGAGCAAAGAGTTTATTGTAGTGAGGAATTGCTAGAAATGTGTAAAGACTTCTGAACTGATCTAGATTTCAGTGAGACTCAAGTATTAAATCAGTATAATTTAACATGATTGCAAGTGTCAGGCTTGGGTATGAAGACATTCTCGTACTAGTTTTTAAACCTCTTTTAAAAATACTCTTTTCAGTCTGTAAATGTATAAAAACATAATACCTAAGATAAAAGAGGTGTCTTAAACAAAAAGAAGCCAAGTACAATGTACAGAACAGCCCTATGATTGTTACTCTATACTCACATGCAAGAGAATGTTGTGACTTGCTTTAATAATGTCAGAAGCTTCATTAACCTATAAAACAGAGATAAATTGAACTAAGAACTCCAGGTCTGGCATTCTGAAAAGCACTGATTTGTTACAGACAGAATCAGTGTTTGTGGTGAAATCTATAAAACATTGAAGATACTTGTGTTGCTGGGTCAGGTGATGTTAACTGCATCATCAATGGTTTTTATATTCTGTTGATATTCTCCAAAAGAGGTTGGTAGTTGACTCTCTCAGTTCAACTCCAAGTTATTTCAGGAAGTTGTTATGCATTAATTTTGCTGTTTTATTAATATTATTCTCCTCCTCCCATCTTTCTTGATAGTTGAACTTAAACAGATGCTACAGCTGTGCAAGTAGCTGTGCTAGCTCTAGGGCTAGCAGTAGGTCCTTAAAATTCTGAAATCAGCTCTAGAAATAGCCTTTAAAAGGTTTACAAAGGTAACCATCTTATTTTGTAGTACAAGCCATAACTGCAAATGTGATTTCATCTACTTTAAGATAAATTTGCAGTCACACAAACTGAAGTAACAGTGATTTATCGCAGCTGTAAAAGATTGGTGCAAGCTCAAAAACCTACCCAACAATGAACGTTTTCATGAGACTTATTGCCAAGGCAGGTATAGGGGAGGTTTTGTTTTTAATATCTCAGATGATTTAGTTGATCAGAGTGAGAGCAGAGTGGCAATTTATAATTGACAGACTAAGTTAAGGCTTTCTGTCAGGCAGCACTAGGTGTGGAGGAAAGGTCAATGAATGCCACCACAGTTTTTCATTGCTCTTGGTAGCCAAGTATCTACATAAAAGTCAGTGTCATAATTTCACCAAGTAACAACAGATTTAACCCTTCTTTCACCAGTTTCAAATGCAGCCACTGCTGTGAGCTGGGACACTTGTTAAATGGAATGGCTGGATTCAGTTGTCATCTTAATCTGCAAGAATGGCTGTAAATTTTCAAAACCTGTGCCCTTCAAATAGGTATGGAGATTATACGTAAAGAAATTTTGACAGTCAAAAATCTTTCTTTCAAACCCAGGTACTTACAGCACTCTGTAAAGGTGCCAAGGAGTCCAGCAATCTTTTTGATTTATTCTCTACACTGTAGAGGGAGCTGAGAATACAGCAGACATCTGACATCTTGATGGAGTTCTGGAGATATGTTCTGAGGCAGGAGTTGTTTGCTGATGCCTTTAAGTTTATGGTGAACTCTGTGGATCAGTAGCCAGACTTTCTTGTACTGGATTTTAAGTCTTGGTACACTGCATCTGCTAAGTGGAAGTGATTTCAGGCTTTGCAGCTTGACTTTCAAAGTCAGTACTCTGTGTGCCATATTCTCATTCTTTCAATCTTGTGTGATTAAATCATGCCACGTTGTCCCTGAATTTCTGTCAAATCATACTGGTTACAATTAGGAATGCCCCCTAAAGGCTTAATTGAATATTCCTTAGGATTTGGCAACACAGAGAAGATACTGGTTTTCCAGAGAGACCTGCAAAACTGTTGTTCTATGGCATTGACAGAGTTACTCTCTCAGGTATTCTCCCTGAGAAAAGTCCTAAGTATGTCTCTTACAGAGATGGGTAGTTATTTTTCATGTTCAGTGGTGGTATGCAGTGAAAATGAACTCGGACTTTGCTTGAAGGTTTTCTGTCTCTGCTCAGAAGATCCCCTTCCTGTCCATCGCTGGGGCACTGGGTGTCCCTGGGAGGAGCCACTGCTTTCACTGCCCTTCTGCTCAGATGGGTTTCATAGCTGTGCTAAATGGTTCACCTGTTTAACAGGAAAAGCACCAGGAGAGCTTTCCCAGAGAGGTTAGGTGGTTGTGCTTTACTGAAACCCGACTGATTTAATGGAATGTGTAAAATGAATATAGGTTTGTGTGTTGGTTTTCATACTTAGTGATTTAATAAGAAGCTCAGTCTTAGGGGTGAAATTAGCTTTGCCTAAACAATGCAGGTGGAGTTGTCTTAAGCTGTCTGAAGTTGACTCATGTATCTCAGCTAATTCTTGCTCACAGTTTTTGTTCTCCTGGTGTTTCTCAGCAATGCAATTCTTATTCATCCCAATGCTCAGGCTGAATTCAGTGAAGTGGGAGGGAGAGTTGCTTGCTCAGAGTTGCAGCCTGAAATACCGGAAATGTGATTTTGTTGCCAACTCACCCAGAAGTCACATGAATAATTCTTGTTCTGGTACTTTGATTCACTTTCTGTGGAATAATAACACTTAGAGAAATGTGTGTAATTTTAAGGGTCGAGAATACTCAGATGTGCTTTATAAAACAAAGAACATTAGAGCTTCCGGTGGTAGGGACCTAATGAAGTTCGTGTCATTTTTGCTTCTACTAGATCACTCTGGATTTTGTCTTTGATCATAAAGCTTGTGTGAAAGCATAAATATTTTTGTTGCCATTGTTCCTTTGCTTCTGATCTAACTGTTCTCGATACCTATTTTATTTTGCACTGGAAGCAAAGGGAGCTTGAAATTCTGTGTTTATTCATGTCCTGTACTATTATCGAGAAAGATTATTGCAAAATAAACATAGTTCCGTTCTGCCACAACCAGCGAGAGAATGAAATGAAAATGCAATGAAAAATAACCTTTGAAACTTAGCATAATTCATAAAACAGTTTGCCATTTCAAATATCTGGAAATCTGTTCCCTTAAAAAAGGTTAAGAAAATTCTGTTGGCCAAGGAAAATACCCTTCAGAGTAAGAAGCAATATATGTATATGTATACATATATTGTTTCTAGTCTGTGTATTGGAGTAATAGAAAAGGACACAGAAGATACTGCCTTTTGCTTTCCTGCAGTTCCCTTTCGGTCTTGGCTACATGAAACTGGTTTAGTGTAATACTTTAATGTTTCAAAAAAATTTTTCAGTACACACAGCATGATAATGATCTTCGGATGCACATGTATCACAGTAGATAGCTGTTGTGTCGTTCATTATTGTAGATGTAAGAAACATCAAAAGCAATTTAAAATTCCACTTATCTTGGCTCTGCTGAATCCTAAGATAGTGTCTGAGTATCTACACAGTAGTGTCTGAAAGGTAACACATCCCCTCTCTAGGAGTGGTTAGTCTGATGAAAGAAACATGTCTGAGTGGTATATCTCCAGCATCTGTAACTCTGAAATGAAGTAAATTTATGAGGAGAGTCTTTTTAGATAGAAATGTGAAAATAACATCTAGAAAACAGATTTTCCTGTTCACTTAATATAGGAATCTTAAGGCATGGTTAAGTTGAGTATCAGATTATTCAGCAGCAACTGTATTGCTTTTAGTTAAGAAGTGCTTCAGGGCTGACAGTCTGAATATTTTGCTGTGAAAAGAGCGCTCAAGGAGCCATGGACACTCAAAATGAAGCTGCTTAGTGAGATTCCCAAATTCTTACTCTCCTGACTTAGTGCTGCCTGGAGAAAGCTCTGGGTGAACTTGAATGTCCTGTGCATGTGGGCTCAGTCATCAGCAGCCTTTCCCCAGTCCTGTTATGCATGGGGCTGTGCTGAGTCCGGCTGTGCCACTTGGGGAGCCCTGACCTCTTCCCCTTCTCAAAATAGATGGCAATCCCAAAGGTTTGCTGTGGGCTTCAAAGGGGGCACATGGGGTGTTGTGCAGCGGTAAGTGCTGTGGCAGGGGAGTATGAGGCTCCCTGCTCTGCCAGGAAAATCACTGTGTTTTGGGACTCCAGGGTCTGCTACAGCAGAGGACTTAGACTTTCAAGGGTAGGAAGGAAGTGTTGCAGAAATTGTGATTCAGGGCTCTTTTTTTTTTTGTGGGGGTGGGGGGAAGGCCTGATTTTTTAAGGATTCCTCTGGTGTGCCCAGATGGTACACTTGGGTCAGGTTTTTTTCTTCATTTGCTGTTGTAATTGGTTTTGTGTCCACAGTATCTGAAAATGTCTCTTTTTAAAGAAAGTTGACAACCAGACTTCTCAGAGATGGAGATTTTAAAAAGTGCCAAATCCCCCAAAAACTAATTCCAGAGTTGTCATCTTGTAATGAGATGCATTTTATAGGTATAGAAACATTTCTGAAATGAATGGAAAAGCAAATCAGAGCATGACACATAGATAATATTGCTGTAGGTAGACAACTGCTGTGGATGTGTTAAGCTTTGCTTCAGGTATATTGCTGTTATGGGAGTGCATGCGTATCTTTCCATGAAATGCTTTAAGGTAATATTCTATTAGTCTACATAAATATTCAAATTGGTTAGGCCAGAATCATACATAATTAAGACATTGAACCATTCTTATTAATATTTTCCCTAGTCTGTGCTGAATATAATTGATTTTGCTCAGGAGCAATCAGTTCAGATTGCTTGGCTTATGTGAAGGACTTGGAATGAAAATGTTTCTGTTTAGTCTAAAAGCACCTAATACGAAGATTAAGAGATATATTGAAAATATGTATTGGGGTTTGTGTTACAGTCTTGAAATAGCTTATTTTTGGAAATAAAATTTCTGCTTTTACCTAATCTTTAATATACAAAGCTTTCAGAAAGCTTGGTAAAGAAGGACTTCTGATATCTTACTATTCTGTGGCATTTACTGGGGCTAATTTGTGGCATCAGTTTCTATATTTCTCTAAGTGCCTTGCTGATATTCTATAAGAACTTGGAGTCTGGTGGAGGGTAAGTAAACAAATTTTAGAGAAAGGGGCCTAACAACCAAGGAATAGCAAAGTTAGCTTCAGTCAATACCAGAAACACAGCAGAAATAGATATTTAAAGGAAGTTTGAAGGAAATTTATATTTACTCTTTGTTTAATCTTTGTGAGGAGGAAACTAATCAAAACATCATTGAAATATTCAGGTTTAATGTTAGAATTCTTGTTTGATAATCCAAAGAGTGTATGTTACAGTGTATTTTTTTTCTAATACAGATTAAGGGGGGTTTTTTGTTATCATCTGGCTGCTGCTTGGCAGCCTGTAAGATATGTTACATTGCTTCAGTCAAAATTCAGTAATGGTGCGAAGTGTTTGTACTGGCAACTTGCTGCTTTAAATTCTATACATTAACCATCTCCTATGCCAAGTCAGTGAGCACAAAGTAGTAAGTGTATGAGCAGCAAAGAAATAACAACTACGTGTGTTGCATGTAGTGCAGTTATAAATGAGAAAATGGCATTTCAATGGAAAAGAGACGGATGGGTGCCCACGCTGATTTTGGCTGATACAAGAACTGTCTGTTGTGCCCTGTACTTTCTGTGCTTTCTTGTCTTTGATGGATGATGCATCTTCCACACTGGTACACCCAGCTGCCCATTACTCTAACAGGGGCTTGCCCAAGGAATGAATGTCTAAGGTATTTATTTTAGGAATTACTTAAGGACAGAATATTTTTTTGCCATTCTTCTTCAAGCAGGTTGTGGTGATTTCCTAAAGAACACAAGTTGTGTCTCACTTGTAGACCAGTTCAGTCAGTAGCTCATTAATTATATGTGTACCAGAAAAGACAATCTGTATCTTTTCTTTACTTGTTTTTTCTTCATTTACTGCTCATAGCTATACTCTCTTCCCTGATCTTGCTTTTATTTCTTTCGTGACTTCTATTTCTTCAGTTCTTTCTGAAGACAGTCTCTGTTTTTAAAAAATAAGTGCAACGGGTCTTACTTATCCTTTCATGTAATTTCAGGCATCCGTGAAAGGTGCTGTCACTCTCAGTATTGATTCAAGGATCTGAAAACACTTCTGAAAAAAGAATAAATTATTCTGTCATCATTAGTTTGGGAAAACTTTTAAAACTGCTGAAAGAAATGAATTGGGAAACCATTAGGAATCATGGAGCTTCATTTAACATAGTTGTGATCACTTCAGGACATGATTCCCCCCAAAGGCTTTGGAATTCCTTGTGGATATTGCTGCCAGAGTTTATTATTTTAAAAGCAATGCGTTCAGTTACAGTTATTGTACTAGTAAATGTTTTAGGAGCCATTTGGTAGAAAGGCACACTGGGAGGTAAAGCTGAATATTTGCAATTGAGTATCTAACAAAAGGTGGTTGAGTGAGCTGAACATTGGCTAATGTGAAAGAAACAGATACAAAGCAAGGTAGGAAGAAGTTAGTTGTGTAGTGGAAATTGAATCAAATGGTAGGTGTCTTTGTATTATTTATACCAGTGTTTTGAACAGTTGTGCTGAAAGCTTTATTTCAGAGATTGCGGCTATAGCTAAAATGGAAAGAACATCAAATATTGAACAACACAGCCTTAGGAAGCTACTTTTAAGTACTGGGCTGATAGATACAGCATCTGAGACTGAGATTAAAAAAAGACAAATCCCAACTGAGACCATCATTGACCACTTTAGCTTGGAAGCTGGGAAGTAGATGGACTCGGAGATAATTGGTGTGTTACATTCGTCACATGGGGTGAAAACTGCCTTCCCAAATGTCCTGGGAGAATTTTCTTAAGGCCCATTTTCTTAAGGTAACCACATTTCCCTTCACCAGTGCAAAATCTCTTGAGAGATAAGACATGAGGATGTTGCTTAGGCTTAAAATGAGTACTTTTAACCAAGTAAGTGGAGTCTTCTACTTAAAATAATTAATTATTAATTCTGTGTACTGATTGTGCACACCTTACTATATTTTCAAATTGGAAATAAAAAGCTGGCTGAAAGTTTAATTACTCCTAGAAGAAATCATTAAATGTTTATTCTTTTCTGTATATGTATTCAGTAAAATTATATTAACATAGGGAATTTTTGAAGCAAATAATCTAATAATATTAGTGCTGGAAACAATTGATACAGATTATTTACAACAACAAATAAAAAAAAAAGTAAATGTTGCATTCCAATAGTTTTCCAATTCGACTTAGGCGGGCAATATAGAACTGGGATTTGATATGCCAGAGGTTGCTTTTATATGTCACTTGTGACATGTGGGTCCTGAAAGAAAATATTGTAAAGGCGGGTGTTGTGGCAGATATAAAGCACATTCAACCTGTAGGCTACAAGTTGGTGATTTTGATGTATAACCCCCAATTTTCTTGGTCTAGTTAGGGACCCACATTGGGTAAAGCAGAAGGAGGTTCCAGAAAAGGTGACGGTCTGCATCGTCATGTTTAGGGTTCCTCAGTCTGACACTTACTGTGACAATTCTCTTGCTTAATGTCTGGTCTCTGCAGTAAGTTTAGAGCAGATTACCTCTGTGCTGTCTGAATTTCAAATTTTTAGGGATTGTTCAATCTGTTGTAGTCCACTTCATAAATAGTGCTCAAGGCCAAGATAATCCACAACAGCCAATCACTCGGTTACACAAAAGTGCAAAAGTGTCATCATTTCACCACTCTGAGCAGTGCTCTGATCTACCTGATCTGGTTTAGGTGGGAGATGGGACTGGATGACCTCTTGAGGTCCCTTCCACTCTGGATGATTGGGAGAAACAAATTATCTGTCAGCCTGCGTTTTCTGCCTCAAATGGACACTAGCCCAAATCTGTTTTTTAAAACATTTTGCAGACTTGAAGCACCTCCAAAAAGAACTATAAACTTGTATGCTGGACTGTATGCGTTGTGTGTGGTTCACTTGTCCTCTGTGAATTAAATAAGAATAATTACTAAGCGTTCAAAACTTCGGGCTGTCACTCTACTAGAGTGAGTATCAGTAGCTGTCTGAAGTGCTTTAGAAAAACTTCTTTGTCACTCGTTATTAGCAGCTAAAACTCTGTTCCTCTGTCTTTTACACCAAATGGAAGGCTAAGAGGAGCATTCTGACATTCAGTCTTACTGGTTGAGGCAAAATAGAACAAACAATTTAGATTTCCTAAACTACCTCTTTAAATATATCATTATGAAAAAAGATTTTCTTTTGAAATTCAGCTAGGAATTATTTAATGATTCCAGACCAGGTTTTTTTCAGGCTTTCATTTTTCATACATATTGCCCAAAGGATGCACAATGAGTTGTGTATTTCATTGAATTACCAGAAGGTATACATTGTCATTTTTAAAAAATACTACTGCATATAGCTCTTTCACAGAACACAATTGCAGTCCCAGCAGAACTTGTCAGTTAAGCTATAAACATAATAAAAAACAGAAAACCAATTTGTGGGAAAATCAAAATTACTGCAATGAAAACTTTTCAGTATTTTTCTGGATTTATACTCAGGAATTGTTTTAGTAACTGAGAGACATGAGCATTTTGAAGACGATTCTGAGCATAGTTTTCAGAAATAATATGGAAACTTTATAATGCTCTTCTAGAAATACACAAAAGATTAGCAAAACTAGGGAAAGCGAAAGGAGTGTTTCAGGGTTTAAAAGAAGGGCCGTGAGCTGAATAAGAGAAGTGCTGAAAAGATCCCACAAAGGAAACAAAAAGTAATATAAGAAGTGTAATAAAAAAGGAAGGGTGACTCGGGAAATTTTACCCTTTTTCCAAAGTGACTTAGAAGTAAGTTATAGTAAAATCTGAATTAGGAAATCTGAATTCTTTCTTGTAAGAATTTTAATTAAATGTTAATAATTTATTTGGTACTCTTGTTAAAATTTTTGAACTTAAGAACTCAAAATTTATTTGTAGAATAATACCTCCTGAACGTATTGTATGTAGTGTATAAAACAGGTTTGGCCCACCTGTGGAGCTCCAAGGCAGTTTGGGGTGCTGGTGATTATTTGGCTGAGCCCAGGAAAGAGGAATGGTTATGCTGACCTTGCCATGAATCACCATGGTAAATCACTTGCAGAAACCATTTTGGAGTGGGGAACCTAAATGAACTTCTTATTCCTACTGAAATAAGTGTAAAAATTCCTGTCCTGTAGGATGAAGATGTTTCTCAGCTCTTGTGTCTTGTTGGTGCTGAGCACACTGAAATGCTCAAATCTGCACATTGTTCCAGTGCATTGTTCTCTCAGCTGCTCTGCAAGTCCTGGTGGTGTTTGCACCATTGCTGTTGGCGAATTCTATAAAAGTGTGGATGAGAAACAAACATAAGAATGTAATCTTCCCACAGCGCCGAGTTGAATGAGAAGCATGTCAAAAGCTAATTCTCCTGTAAACAATCACTTCATTAAATCCATTTGCATACTGCACAGGCTTATGCAGTGGAGGAGAACTTTCAATTTTTTTAGCTTATGCAGTGGAGGAGAACTTTCAATTTTTTTAATATTCTGTATGAATCTCATTTTTCCCACTAAAAATGGATTTCAAATATATATTCATTGAAGGATGTGCAGTGAGTCAAAGGCAAAACCAAGAACACCAGGGCATGCAGACCCATGCTGTCACCAGTTGGCTACATATGCTCTTAGAAATAGTGTTTTATTGCAAGTTCAGACATAAGGATTTCCTTTTCATTGTAGAGAGAGCTTTGAACAATTCCTCCCTTTCTCCAAAGAAAATGTTGACAATAGAATCTTTGATCTACAAAAACTAATGCACATGAAAAATTTAATTCATGTAAATAATTCTGTTAGACTCAGTAAGACCCATCACAGGAAGTTAAACATGCATAACTATCTCTCAAGTAAAGACCATGCATGTGGTAGGTACAGTGATATAGTCTAAAAGTTCACTTAGATAAAGTTCTGTCTTCAAAAGATGTAATGAAAATGCTGTCTTATCAAAAGATCATGTGGGGTTTTTAAACTAAAATTTGAAAAAAATTACATGCACTGAAGTTCAAAACTTTTAAAAGTAAGATTTATCTAGAGAGCTGAATGGTGTTATAAATACGTGTCCATGTTGTAGGCAAATAGTAATGATTCATCACATTTTTATATTCTCATATTCTATGTTCAGTTCAATATGATGTGATTTTACGAAATATCACTGCATAATTCCAGTTTACTATTCCAGTGCTATATATATTGTTAAACCTTTTTCTACAATCATCCACTCACTATGTAAGTTTTCCGGGTGCTGACTTTCTTGAATACAATTGATTAAACTTTGAGCACAGATTCCTGTATGACACTTCAGGTGTTCACTGATCTTTAGAAATAACCTTTAGACCTTAAGTTCTTGTGGGAAAAAGAAGTTTTACTTAATAGGATCATCTAGTTCAGAAATTCTCTAGTGCTTGATAAGTCATAAAATAGACAAGCACATTTCTTTTCTGAAGTACTTAGACTCCTATTAGTAATGCTTTGATTCCTACTGCTTCTTGTCCTGTTCAGTTAATTAATATCATCCTGTAGTGGAGTGGGCTTGTTCAAAAGCTGAAGCCTCTTTAACTCCCCCACTGTTAGGAAATCATATTAAAACTTCTATTTGAGAGTGACCTTGCTGCTTCCTTTTGTTAGTACATTAATACCACTGAACCAGTATTAGGGAGAGAATGAGTTGTTTGTCCTGCTAGTGATGATAATATTTTGTTTTACTGTTTGAATTGTGGTGTTGCTTTCAAAAAAAGGCTCTTGAATATGATTTTACCTAATTAAATCAGTTGATGTGGTAATTAATATGAGAACTCTCCGGCTTTGGTGTTTTGAATGTGACCTAGCAGTCCCTTATATCACCCAAGAGGACTATTGATGAAAAGCCACCAGTATGAACACCAAAGACAAAAAAAAAAAGCGTTTTGTTTTACACTTTAAATTTCTGAAAGTGGGGTTATTGAACAGTGATTTTGCACAAAAGCAATGTTCTGTTTCCATACTACAGCTTCTCCCACATTCCATTAAATGGATGACAGACTATTGGTGTTAATTTACACTTTTGGAAGGACTTTCATTTAAATAACGACTTACCTAAAAGGAAATTTCTTGATGCTTATGCTTTCTTTTGCTATCATCAAATAGCATCAAGATCTGGAAACTGCTGTTCTGCTGGTACTGTACAAATAAAAATGATAATTAACACACTCTTACTGCCTCTTTGGCTATAGCTGTTTGGGGGCTGGTTTTGCCACATGAACGTGCTGTGTACAATGGAAGGCAGTTTTTGAGTATTTTTCTGTTTCCACTAATGCTTGATATTGCTGCAAGTGAATGGGTTTAACAAAAGCTGGTATATATGGAAGATAATGATAAAACCAGTTGGAATTAGAGGTGCTGAGAGACTAGGTTTTATTGCTTTCTACAGGATTTTTGTATGATTCCTTTTAAGAATGTTGACCACACACTTTATTTAGTTTAAAAAGACAATAAAACAGGCCACAATCCTCTTCAGGAAGAGAGGTGCCACTTCAGGCCTTTATATTCATCTTTACTCTTCTGATCATTTACCTTTATGCTCTTTTAAGTTTTGGTGTTCTCAAAGTCAAAAAGAGAAGCAGGCACTATGAATTACTGTACTTACATACTGATATATAATAAATTAATAAATACTCCCCCTATCTTTACAACTTTTCCTCCCTTGTGTTTGGGTATCAGACTGTGCAGATGTCCACCACACCCAATTCATCTTGTGAGCTGTCAGCAGCGTTTTCAGTCCTTTTTCTCTTTTCACTTGTTCAATCAGTTTTGTTATTGTTCTGTGACTCCCTCTCAGTCTGTTTGTATAGTTCTAATATTATCTGTTGAAGTACTAGGTAGTAACTCAGCTATGGTTTTCAGTTTGGAGAGGGGAAAAAAAGTGCAGTTTGTACCTGTATTTTATGATAGCTCCATGTATCTCTCCATGTGTGGCACAAAAAGCAGGTATCTTTTTTTTAAATTTATTTTTCTATTTCTGCCATGTTTGTGGTCCAAACTCCTTCTTAATTTGTTTCTGTGGTGCAGTTCTCAATGAATTATGGATGTTGTGGGAAATAAACAATATTCTGGTTTACCAAGAAGGATTTTAAAACCTTAAAAAAAATTTAGAAAAACTTAGTTTTTCATTTTACACTGTAGGATTTCAATATAAATTATTCTAGTCGTATTCTGATACTATAAAGAAATTAAATACATTTTTCCCTACCAGTGTGCCCAAGGATTTCACAGGATGTCTTCTCACACTCCCTTCGTATCTAACCACATGCCACATGTAAAGAGGACAAACATCTTAAACTGCAATATGTCAGCTGTTATCAGGCTTCCATGAAAAATGATTAACTACTATCTGTACTTAAATTGTTATTTTGGAATAAAAGATACTTCAAATTGTTGATGTTAAGTTAGCATGTAAGAGAAAGTGCAGAACTCAAAACACAGTTTCTGAACGGAGCCCCAGCACAGTCGTCCCAGATGTACAATCTTAGTGGACCAGGCTTTCTGTCTTTTTTCAAATTCTCATGGATGTTCACCTAACACACCTTTCTACTTGAGAAGTGGAAAACTGAATAGGGATTAAGAGGAAGTGCACAGCAGGGGTGGGTGTGGTTGGGGGTCTGGTTGTTGTTTCCTGTAGCACTTGAGTGTCCCTTTAGCTGGGCCCAGTGAGTGGGGCTCAAAGGAAGGATTCTGGAGGTTTCAATTTTCTAGGCATGGTCTATCAGCCTAGACACAGGACTGGGTCAGGTATGATCTGTAGCAGCTTGTGGGCTGCTCAGCAGAAAATCCAGGTGAAAGTTGACATTTTACTGATTTTTCATGAAGTTTGGGTGGGAGGTTTTGCTTGTGGTTTTCATGTACTTTCCCCTGTGAGTATTATCAGAGGAAATACATATTTTCATTAATGGGTCACACTTCCTTCTATGTTCACTATGCATTTGGGAATAGCAGTCTTCATCTAAATGCCTTGTCTTCCTTAGATTTGGTTATCTGAGCTGTGCTTTCTCTGTGGATGCACTGCTGTGGGAGCTTGCAGGCTTTAGGCTTTACTGGGTGGGATGCAGCACCATCCCACTGAAGAAGCCTCAGCTGTGGAATTTGTTTACTCTGTAATGTCAAGTGAACCCAAGTCCATTGACTCTGGAGGCTTGGTAAAAAGATTCCTTCTCTCTGAGGGGTTATATAGGAAGTTGAAGTTTGTTTTCATTATGATTGAGAGCTCTTTATTCGATGCTTTTTAAATACTTCAGTAAGTTCTCTTATGCTGGGCATGTTTTGTACTTGAATGAGACTTTGTTGCACAGGGCCACATAATCCTGTACTTTCAATGGTTTCAGAAAACAAAAATCACAGCCTCATTTTAAGCAAACTGTGATTTATGGCTTGTTTAATTCAAATGGAAGAATTGGCAAGAAAATCAGAGAAATTACTTTTCTCCATTAGAACAATTTATTCTTTTAGGTATGTCTGTACTGTAAAGAAAGGGAGTCCAGGACTGAAAGGAGAGCACAGGAAGCAATGGCTCATTGACTGTCCATGCTTCTCCATTGTTAGCATCTGCTTGGCGTGGTTTTGGTCCTGGTGTATTGATGCCTTGAAGTGGCTACCTGAAAACACAGGCTAGACAAGATTAAGAAAATAAGAGTAGGTATTTATTTGAAGGACCTTCAAAGGTACACCTTGGGAGTCAAAAGCCTCCACCCAAGATGGACCCTGGGCACAAGTTCTTCACACTTTTATAAATTTGGTCCATTTGCATATCAGAGTTAATTCTCCAATTATAATTTCAGTTAATGATGTAATTACCCCAAACTTGCCCCTCCTCTCAAAGGCTTTAGTTTACATGTTTTTGGGGCCTGGGTCAACAAGGTGTCCTTGAGGTGCAAACCTAGAGAGGGTTTGTTATGTCTAACCAGCATGAAGCAGCAGTAGCTAACAGGCCGTATGAAATTTCAGTTACATACTGGGCAGTACAGGATTTGAAAAATATAAAAGTTAAAACCTAAGGCATCATTCCCCCCCCCAAGTGAGGTTGGTTGGTTGGTTTGTTTCCAGTGCAGGGTGAATGGAATCGTGTTCAGCCTGTGCTGCAGCCCACCAGGGAAGTACATTTGTGCTGTGAAACTGCATGCATGGATTAAATGCTTTAGGATGTCAGTGCAAGTCAAGAGAGGGTGTTTGAATGATATCCCTTGAGAGCAGGAATAGTGCTGGAGGGCTCCAGAGGGCCAGGAAAGAATAAACCTGGTGTTGAGTTAATATCTTCTGAACAGCCTCCCTGGGGTAAACTGTCCCCCAAAATGTCTTCGGAGGAGTAGCAGAGACGTAAGATTTTAGACAGTCAACTGCAGCAACAGAATGGTTCATGAAGTGTCTGATAGCAGAGTGGTACTGACAGGTAAACTGCTCCCCAGCACTGTTTTAGTTGCATCCTGTGAGAGCTGGGACTGAAGGTGCCTTGATTTGAATTTTCAGTTACTTGGGCTTGAATCTTTAATATATTGTGCAAAGACAGTTTGCAAACTGAACTTTAAAATAAATACTTATTAGAAGGCTTCTCTGGGAATCTTCTTCTTGAACAAAACCAAAAAAACCAACCAAACAAAGACAAAAACCCACCACTAACAATAAAAAACCAAACCCCAAACCAACCAACCAATCAACCAACCCAAAACCCCCCCAAGACCCAAACCAAACCAAAAAAACTACTTTAAGTAGATTTTGGTTTTAGAAAATACCTTCATTGAAATAAAGTGTGCTCATTTTCATAGTGTTTCTTCTGCTGGAATAAAATACTTAAAATGTCAGCTTCTTAGCACATAGCTAGAAACTGATAATTATTTAAACCAGCTGCCTAGTTGCAGTGTATGGTGAGATTCATCACTGTGATTCACTAGCACATCAGAAAAAAAAAACGCAAAAAGCAACCAAGTGAAAATGCTGTGGATAGATAAAATGTGAAAAGTACTTATTCACAGTTGGTGCATGGTGGTGGTTTATTTTTAAAAAGTGCAACCTCTATTAGAAGTTTGATTAAAATAAGTGAGTCAGTTTCTGTTATATCTGACAGCTATAAATTTGTTACAAGCTTTCCAAAGAAAATACATGAATAACACTTTTTTTTTTTTTTTCTCATGTATTTATTCACCAAACCCTTGCCATCTGTAAGTACAAGAAAAGGATGCTCATCACTGCAAAATTTCTGCAGGTCTTTAATTAGAAACATTTCCCTGTAAGCAGGTGACTGTATTCGAGGGAAAAGAGAAACATACCTATTTGGCTATACTTCATACATTTCATGTCCATTCTATTGCTTGTCCATAGAAATAATGTACAAAAATTATTCAGTGTAATTTCAGCATCAAGACTAAAAGCCACAATTTGTCCCAGCATTGATTATTTGAAAATGTTGTTCATTGTCGGTAGTTAAGCCTTGTTTCTGTGTTAGGATATTGAACATTGTAACCAAAACTTTCCTCCCTTCCATCCTCATTCCTGCGACAAATGTCCTCAGAAGGGAAGAATGTTATGAGTCGCATCAAAAGCTTAGTAAGTGATGCATTACTATATGAAAAATAATGTGATTTATGTTTGCCA
The DNA here is from genome assembly GCF_000738735.6 of Corvus cornix cornix. NCBI lineage: Eukaryota > Metazoa > Chordata > Aves > Passeriformes > Corvidae > Corvus > Corvus cornix. The sequence continues at coordinate 14,630,611 of NC_046336.1, forward strand.
CTGAAGTTGTTCATTTTATTCACAGAATTAGTCTTCAGTACAACCCAAATCCTTCTTGATAACAGCCTGTTGCAAGTTCTTGCACATCACTAAAACTAATTAAAACCAGGTGGATTCTTCCCATGTAGCAGTACCACCCAGCTGAATGAAATGTAGATAACTTATATGAATTGTTAGAGAGGATGTTGTTTTCCCTAGGGACCTTACTGGAATGCTAGGATTCTCTAAAGCTGCATTTCTGAACAGAAGAAGAATCATATTTTAACTATGATATCCTTATTACTTTGTTTATAAAACCTGAATTTAAGTTGGCACTGTAGAGAAGAGGAAACTCTGAAGGAAACTTAATTTTTGAAACCTGATCTCTGTGTGAAAGTCTCTGTGAAACTCCGCTATAAAGATTTGAAAGGTTTCCTTTAGAAACTCAAATCTACATAGCTAAGTTTTGTTGGTTTTTTTGGTTTTTTGTTTTTTTTTTTAATTTTGTGGTGTCACATTTTTCACAACTCAGTTTATCTTTCAAAAATATGAATGAGATAGCAGAATCATGAGCTGTGTTTACTGAGTATTCCATTTATGAACTAAATGATCTGCTTAATCTTGTGATTTATTACTAGTTTGATAGTTCTCCTTAATTAATAGGAGTTTGTTTTATGTGGGCTAATGATACTGGTTTCAATCAACGTGTGTAGGGCTGTACGGAAGGGGACATGGAGGAAGAGTAGGGGGCCAGCTGACCTGTGCTGCATTTTCATGGAGTGCCAGCAAAGTTCAGACTGCCCTCTTTTTCTGGGCAGAATGAATAGAAGGCTGGAAAAACAAACTGGCACAATGAAAATTTTTTAAAGACAGAAGTACTTGTATCTAAGCCAGCTGTAAGTTTTGAAGTGCACTTATCTTTGCAAATCAGACTATGCAAAGTAGTCCAAATACAATATTTGTATCAAATGTCATTGTAACAGACCTCAAAGATGGTCTCTCTGTAAAACAGCATATTAAAAAAAAATGACCCAATATGAAGTGGAATTCATTATGTTAGTCTTTCCAAGCCCAGCCAATTTTAATTTTGGGTCTTTTTTCTTGACTGACTCAAGTTCTTTGCAGTCTCAGAAGACAAGTTGAATAAAAGAATAAAATAATAGAACATTGAGAATAAAACAATAGAGCATTTCATATATTTACCCACAGTGGACCATCAAGTCACATCAAAATACACATTTATATAGGAATTTTAGATTTGCAGAAATCTCTAGATCTTACTAACATTGCAGTGTTTTAACTTTGCTACATCAATAATTATTTTTTGTGTTCCTGTGAGTCAGTGTTGTTACATTTGCATCTAGACTTGAGATTTTATGTGGTAGGTGTGTGCTGGGGCAAAGCACTTACTGTTCATATACAATGGGAAATGCTAAGAGCAAGACAAGTTAAGATGTCTTGTGTAACTGACTGTTTAAAAACTTTACAAAAATAAAAAGTTGATTTAAAAATCTCAAGTTTGCTAGTTAAGAGCATAAAATTTATTTTAAAATATTTTTGGTCTACTTTCTATCTTATTGCAAGCTGCATGTCTTATTTTGAAATGTACTTTTGTGCACTAGAGAAGTGTAATTTATTGTAAATGTTACATTAAAAGACTCATTTCTCAGGCAGTTGGAATTAGATTTTTTCAGAGACAAATGTTTCTTATGCACTTTGCATAATCATTACATTAAAACCCCAATTTCTCAAGTTGCTAAACCAAACTGCATTTCTTTTGCATATTGGAAGGTTTTTAAGGGGTAACATCTTCAGAACAAGGGCATGTTCATATTGTATTGCTTCTGAAATAGCTGGGAACACATGGTGATGGAAAGTCACTAAACTAGGAAGAACCACTTGTGAAATTCACAGTAGCTTAATATAAGGAAGAATAAACAACTTTTTCAATGGCCTGCATGCAGGGCCAGTCTGCAAGTGTATGTGATGGTGGTGGCGTTTGATGGGTCAGGCATAGCTTAATTACTGAATTTCTACTATGCAGAGGTTGTAACAGGAAAAATTTTTGGACTTGTCTGTTTTTGTTTGTCTCTCCTCTAGAAAATTAAATACTTTGTCTGTATATGTGAGCTATCCATGGTATGATTCCTTGTACCTCCCTGCTACAGCAGCCACTGCAAAGTGATTTTATTGTCCTCTAATCTACGGGAACAGTTTTTAACATGTCTTTTGCTTTACCCGCCTTTTTGCAGACTGGGAAGCCCAACAAGTACCTTAGTGGTAATTTAGAATCTACTAGTAAAGTGTGGGCATTTAGCAGTGTTAGAATTTTCAAGCTGGAGTCAAAATTCACTTCTTGACATATTTCTTGACTGTGCTTTTATTTAATAAAGAAGAAACTGTGCACTTCAGGAAATGGTAATCTTTATTTATGGCTATGATGGAAAAATGCAAATGAAGCAGTGAATTTTGTGATTAGTATTTTACAGAGCAGTCACTTACTATAATTATATGTTTTAGATCAGTGGAATTATCATGTTCTATTAACCAGATTATTTCCTGACTTCTTGTAGGATTCTGAGTAACAACAAGATCTTGTGGTTGAAGAATGGCTCTTTCTTCGGGCTGAGATCCCTGGAGAGACTGTGAGTAACTGACCAGCCTTGCTCCACCTTCAATTAAAAAGTCTTTCTACTTTAAATATAGAAACAAACATCAGATAATGAAGTTGAGACGTTCTGAACTGTATTGCACAGTAGAGTTTCTAGGCAGTCATCAGCTTAAGAAACAGCATAAAAATGAGTGCATGGGGATGGACGTGGAAAATACAGGAAAGCACTGCCATCAGTTTGGAACTAAAATAAACATGCAGTCAAAGGCTTGTACCACACTATGTACACTATCACAGCAAAGACTGCTATATGTAATGGTAACACTAATATACCTGACATGTAGTTTGGGTTATTTAACTCACTGGTCTCCAATACTTCCATTTTAGTTCTATACTAATTTTAATTTTTTCTATATTTTAATTATAATATCAACAAATTGGACAGCATTTATCACAGGAGCAAACAATGATATTGATAAAGCTCCATGGCCATGTATTTCTAGCCAGTATTTGGAGGGGGAAAGAGGAGCTCAGGAGCAGCTAATGAGTTAGGAAGAAAACATTTGGAAACTTCAATGGAAATAAATAAGCAGTAACAGCTATAGTATAACACTACTTTCTGTATAGATAGGTCAGTCATTTGAGAATAATTGTGAACAAGCCTAAAAGGCGACTTTTTATATCTTTAGGCAACTTATGGTGCCAGTACATCTAAAATGAGTAATTATGTCATGCCTATCTTACAATATCTCCTGCAGCTTGAGCTAAATTACTTTCATACTGCTTTGTAAGAATAGCTTTATTATGTAGAACTGTTGATATAAAATAGTTGCTACATTCATGAATGCATGAATGTATTCTGTGTAGTATGACATATGAAAATCAACCTTTTTTGCTATAGATGTGTGTGATATGCATGCTGTTTATGGTTGTGGAATAAAGTGGGTAAGTATATCATACTGAGATGTTTGAATATCCTAATGGTGATTTAAAAATAAACAACTTATTTCAAGGTCTCAAGCAATCCCTTAAGCACCTTGAAGGGTTTGGATAAAGTGACTGTCAGAACATTTATGCTAAGCAATATTAGATTTTCTCTGTATATAGTTATAGTTGTATCAAATACTTTCCTTAATGTTAAATATTGATATATTAAATGATAGGGAATATTAAATAGTATAGAATGGAGAGTGGTGTATTATTTACTAACTGGTTTAATACTACATTTAACAGTGATATGAGGTTTGTAAAGAAGTCTATAAATATTTTAGACAAAAAAATTTAGAACACGGGATAGGATTACGAATTTATTGCAAGAAGGGAAATTAATAAATTAAATTCTTATGTAATATAAGTAAATGTAAGTAATGTAGTGTTTAGAACTAAAGGAAAACATTTCCTCTGAGGTTTTTTCTAGGGTTTAACTTACATTGGGAAATTATATGAGTATGTACTTTTAAGAAGTTTATTAGTTAACTAGTGAGATAAATACTTCAACCTGAAAAGACATTACAAGCAAAACTAAGAACGGTGAGAAAACAGAAAAAGTGCCTCAAGTACCATCTCCATCTAAACCATTTTCATTTTCCTGTACTGATTTTTCACAACAGTACAGATAAAATGAATATCATCTCCTCTGGTTATAATTCTGTTTGGCTATAGTATTAATATAAAATCCATGAGTGATCCATTAATTGAAGACTGGAATTCAAGTGATGACATTCTCATGATTCAGCCACTCTATTTCTGCTTCATTTGGGGCCAGTCTGGCCCCATATGCTTCTTATCAGTATCTGTGAAATCCCAGTTTCAGCTGGAGGGGTGAGAACAGCTGGAATAGTCTACTAGGAGGTGAGTGTGAATGAATTACAGCTGGATGAGCGCTCCTAGCTCTTGGACAATGGTTTCCCCAGCTTTGCCTTTTCCACAGAACCTAATTCAGAGCAGTACTTCAGGTGCTCAAAATGGAGAACTATGGCAGCAACTGTTGTCTTTACTGTGACTTGTTAAAATGGACCAAAAACTTTCATTCCTTGCCTGAAAGGAAGTACTGTAGCAGGAAAATCCAGCTTCCTTTAAAATAATATTAAGTTTACAAGATTAGGTGCTTAGGAACACGGGTGTGCTGGAGTTAAGAATTACTTATTTAATTTGGCTTTGCACTCCTTGTGGTCCTGTTCAGAACAAAAAATAATGTGAATGCCATAGAGGAAAGAGTCATGTAAGTCAGTAAAATTTTTTTTTTACAGTTACCACGAGATCATGAGTTAGAAGAGTGTTAGCTTACACAGAAAATGAAATCATTCAATGTCAAACTGTAAAACTTCAGAAAAGTGAAATTTCAGGTGGAACTGAATGACTTGTATAGTCTGGCTCTTACCTGTTCTGGAGTCCTTAAACCCTCTTTTTGGGTAAAGAATGGTTTGAAGCCCTACTCCAGCAAGTGATTGAAAACTTTCCCCCTATTATTTTATTTTTCAATGCATGTCACAACAAGAAATGCAATAATATCTAGTAAAAACTGTATAATAATGATCAAAATACATGCATGAAATATTAATACCTTTACTGGGCATTTTGTAAAAATGCTTTGAAAAACACTGACTCACAAAAGGTGCGCTTTCTGTTTTATGTACATTTATGAACAGTGACTCATGAGTGATCTGTAGAGATGGCAATCCCGCTCCACAGTTACAGTTTTCTGAAATAAAGAATTGCTGCCATGTGCTGGTTTGGAAAGGCTGGCTCACAAAGGTGACACGGCATCTGGGTTATGATATGCCTCTGTGCCACAGAGCTTACACTGCAGTACTAACAAGTGGCATTAAGAAGTGAAGATCATAACTTAAATACCATGAGAGAATAAAAACTTTCTGTAAACTTAGATATGATAATGCTGCCCAGTTATATGGTCCTTGAGTTGGAGTAAAATCAGAAGTGTGGGTAAGAATATAAATAAGATTTTTTTTGAAGCAAGTGTAGTAAAGGAACTGTTTGTTAAAATATGAAGAGCTGCGTGGAATTTAACCAGAAGAGACTTAAAGGCCATAAATTCTATAAATGAGAATGCACGCCTTGAACCCATTTCTGTGATACACCCTGTGGAGATGGCTGGCTTCACATTCAGGAGGCTGAGAATTCAGTTTGGATCTGAAGCTCAGGGCAAAGACTTGACAGCTTGTAATGATTTCAGTTCTAGTGCTTTCCCTGTCTGCAGTCAGTGTCCTGCCTTCCCAGAACAGCAGGAGTTATCACAGACATTTAAATAAGTTTTTCCTATGCTCTGGCTACCATACAAGAAAGGCAAGTTGGGCTTTCAAAGCCATGAAAGAGCGAGGTAGCCCTTTCAAGTTAAGTCTCAGAAATCTGAAAGCTCTCATTTAGTAAAATATTTGGAGGGGTGTGAACAACTGAATTGTCTATGTAATTTGGTGGTGTACTTATTCCATAAATCAGAACAACATATTAAATAGAAAAAATGGTGATAGTTTGCTTCTTTAAGACTTATTTTTATTTACTTATTTTTGTCTTCTGGGCATGGGGTTAAGCATGCTATTACCCAAAGAATCATAGGCTAGTGCAGGTTACCAAGTTACTTGCAGATGCCTTATCATGGCCATATGTGGTATTGATGCTGCTCCAAAGACATTCCCATCCCCCTCCAGTGTGCAGCAAAGTAATAGTATTAGTGCCAGCTGTGGCAAGGCTTTTTATGCCTGAGAATATTTGGCCAGCCATAGTCCATGGGATGCTTCTGAGGGCAGAGACCAATGTGGTTGGGCCAGGTGCTCCAGCTGTGCTGGACCTAAAGCCAAGATCCAGACTAGGGAAATAAATCTTTTGCCCTCATCCTGGTGCCAGCTGGCACAAAACAATGTGTACTTCAGCTATTATCCACACTGCTAATTTTCTTACTTTGCACAGCAGCCACTGCACCACAGTTGCCTGGACAGCCCCTGCCCTGAGCTACCTCCCTATGTTACCTCTCACTGGGGCAACGTGTTGTGGCTTCCTCGCTGTGGACTCCTGCTGCTGTGGGATTGATTGTGTGCTTAGTATTTTCAGGAGTGGGTGTATGAAGTTGCTATCTCTCTGTTTCATTACCAAATGCACTTTTTCATTAGATTTATAGGAGCATTATACCTCTGAGACTTGCTCCTTTGTCCCAGTGACTGAAACTCTAACGGGTTCAGAAGCTATTGGGAGGGAACCAGAAAATAAAAATAAAGAAACATACACAAACAGTCCATGGTTGCATAAGCAGTTTCCTTGGGAAATCAGGATGAAAGATCACTAGGCACGATTACACATTTTTCACAGTTGAGCCAGAAGAAAAGCATGCCAGGCACTAATAAGCAGCAGTGACTGTTTAACAGAAACTTACTTTGTTACATTTTCTAGACAAAGAAAAATAATACTGAAGTATCTTTAAGAATTTAGCATTGAATTTATTTTTTGTTTTATTTTTTTAGTGCTATAGATGTCTTACTCAACCAGGCCTCACTTAGGTGGTGTGTAGTTTTATTAAGTGCTGCTGTAGTGTGAAGTTACCAATCACGTGTCAGTGCTGCACAGCCACAGGTTGTCCTCAGTTATTATCAGACAAGATTGCCTAAAAGCTACTTCAAATAGATTTCAGTGGGACATTCTGCAACTATATGTTGTGGTGTGTAATAACACACTCTACTGAGGGATGAAAAGGGCTAGAAAGACGAGCATAACAAATCAGAACATAGAAAAAACACGCTGTTATGCAGTTGTTACAGAAATATGATACTTAGAAGTTCTTTAGCAAAATTCAAGTGATGGAAGCATAAAATAAAAAGGTTTGACATTTTTAAACATGCAATTTACATTTTCTAAATTACTGTCCTCTTCATTTTTTCCCTGCTCATACATTTGAAATGTGCATGTGCGCACACATACAAAGAAACAGATGTTCTTCCTAGGTACTGTGAAGGATTGGAAATATGCTCAAAGAAATTGTTAAACAATTTTACTTTCAGCACATTGCGTATGACATCTTTAAAGTTAGAAACTTCATAGGATAAATTTAGAAATACGTGTTCTTTTTTTGATTGTTGTAAAAACAGAAAAATACTGGTTATTATGAACTAATAATATTTCAGACTGACAGCCACGATCCAGCTGTGCAACGTTTTTGGCTTTTTTTTTTTTTTCCTAGAAGATCTTGCAGCTGAGGAGTGTGCCCCTAACTGTGCAGGCACTTTTAATAGAAAATAAGTTAATAATTTTGGAGACCTCAAATGCCACTGAACTGTGTGTTTAGAGAAATGCTATGATGGTACTCAAGGAAAGGGAAATTTGAAAGTCTGTTTCTTAGGGCTGTTTGTTGTGTAAATAGCTGTAGTATGAATAAAACTATTCTGTTTTATCTAGTTTTTGTATTTGGAGAAATATGGAGAAAGAAAACTCTATGCAAACTCCTTTCAAGCATCTGAAGTTTTCTTTCTACTTCTTGCATTTCAAATCCTGCATGGATTTAGTAGGATCTCTAGGTCTAGTTGGTAATGATAGCAAGTTATTTCTTTATTCTCAAAGAACAAAAGGACAGGTCCTGCAACCATTATTTTTTCTTGTTTAGTGCTGTGTCTAGGACACCCAAGGAAATCTAAGCAGATTTCCATGTAAAATTTCTTACCGTGTTGGCTTGTAATTGTTTACAAAAGCTCATTAGGCTGCATTACTGTTTGAAGTGATCGATCATATTCTGGTAGATGCAGAAGGATGGGAATAGTCATGGGGAAGGATTTTTCTCCAGGAGCAAGACTGTGCTTTGTGCCTGTACTCTAAACTAGACTGAAGACAATTCATGTTCCTCTCAGCAGTCATTGAACTTTGAGTTACCTTTTTGGTTTCAGTGTCAGATGAAGAGATTATCTTTTTAATTATGATGATGCCAGTGTTTGCATGAGGCAGGAGAGTTCCCTTTGTCAGTCCTAAATGCAGCTAATGGAGCTGGCAGGTTGATATTAATTGATAGGTATGTTTGCCTGCAGTATAGTCTGTACAAAGGCATTTGTAAATACTGAGCTTAAAAAACAAAGTTCTGAAAATTCATGAATTACTGAAGTTAAGGTACTGGTTCATTCAGACATACATGTATTGCAGATAATTGGTTTGGAGGGTTGGAGATGCTCAGGAGATGAAGAGCTTTACAAATACTAGAAGAGAAAAGAAACCCAGTGAATGTAGGCAGTAGACAGATCAGAAAGAGGAAAGAAAATAGTTATGCATATAATAATCATTTATCGCCTAAAATTAGAATAGCTCTTTGTGGAATGAATAGTTTTTAAGGCTCATCCTGGAGCATGGGGAAAAGCAATTTCTACCAAGAAAATGAGTGTTAAGCTAGTAAATTGAACTGTATTCTTCAGAGCTTAATACGCACAGCTCCTTAGCCATCTCTTTTTTTCATTGGTAGTAAATGCCACAGTCACCTGCTGTAAGATTTTTGTTCTGGGGCTTTTATCATATCCCTGGGTTAGAACCAGATTCCTTGCCCATCCTGGCGCTCCTGCATCTCCTGAGGCCAGTCTGTCATTGTGGTGGCTGCAGCCCAGGGATTTTGCCTCTCTTTGGTGCTTGGTTCTCTGTCATTGTGGTAATTTTGGTCATGTTACTCAATAATGCCAGTGTCAGATATATTCTGGTACAGACAGAAGATAGAGATGTTCATTTAAATGAATGCGCTCTTTAAATATCTAACTTCATGTACCTGTCAATGACAATTGTAACATATCGTTGAATTATTGAAAAATAATTAAATGCATGTCAAAAAAGAGTATTCTTTTCCATAAAATCAATTTAGTTCTACAAAATACAATTTCTACAAAATCATTTTAGTATTTTAAAATTTTAATGGCATGGATTGGTGAGATTGGTATGAGCCTGATATGAGACTGAAAGGAGATATGAAAATGATCTCGTAGCACCAGAACACCTTCAGTTCCTCACTACCAAGGGTTTTTTTTAGCATCAAATAAGAGTTCCTCATTAACATTTACAACATTTGAATTGCATCTGGTAAATCATGCAAAACCACAAATTTGGTAATTGAAAATAAAATTTAATTTTACAATGAGAAGTTTCCCCTATCAGTTAATTAGCTAGAATTGTGTTACGATTTCTAACTGACTGTGTGAGTTGAACAAAGTTTTTACCTGATTGTATTTATTTATTGACAGATTTCTTTTGTCATTATCTGATTCTGGAAGATGTTATATTTTAGGCATTGCATTCAATTAAAAATACAGCTTTTTAACTTCTAGATATTTTACTTGAAAACCATCCTTCTTAATCATAAAGGACTTTGTATAAATAGGGAAATTTATGCATGCTGTAGCAAGTCTCTGATGGTTAGGTAATACAATATTTATATGTTGATGTTAAACAAGAGTCTTTTGAAAGAAGAAAATCTGTGAAAGAAGAGGCTTTTATTTGAGAGAAATGATGGGAAATGAAGGACTGTCTTATTTTAGAGATTTTTTAAAAATTTTCATTCAATTTTTGTCTCATCACTTAATCTCTCTCTACTTCTCTGTTTTTTATCAGTATTGCTTATTTAATGTCTCCAAATCTAGTAATACTGGGAGATCTCAGCTTATCAGGAGAGAGAAGGCAAGAAAAAGTATATTGATATTTGTGTAATGCCAATTATTTTACATTTCTACCTTATGTGGAATCTATGTACATTCCTGCCCTGACTGGGAAGAAGCCTTAATGGGCACAAATACCCAAGCCCAGACAGAGGATACTGATGCTTGTTGAAAATACCTGCCTGGTTACTTAAGTAGCAAGAAGCAACAGTAGACCTAAGGAACCTTGGAAAATATCAAGTCCTTGGATCTGGACGTGGAAAAGCCACTGTTGTTCCTCACTGTTGGTAAAGGAGTACCGGGTGAATTGCTTTTCAAAATAAGTATCATTTTGCTGCAGGCAGTGTTTTAATGAATTGCACAGAAGGAGGGTATCCAATTTGCTATCATTGCATAGAAATTTTCAAAAACCAGAGAAGGAGAAACAGAGGCAGGATCAATGTCACAAGTCAAACTGGGCAAACTTAATTAAAAATTGCCTTTTCATTTTTAATTCTGTGGTCCTTTATGGATCTCTTTATCCCATCCTATGACTAACCTGAGTATGTACACTTTTTGACACTGCACTCCCTAAAAACAAATAAACAAAAAAACCACCAACCAAAATAAAACAACCTCCCCAAACTCTCTAAATGCCAGAACCCATTATGTTCTACTGTGCAGTATCAAAGAGAGATTTAGCATTCTACCAGGAGTTTTAAGACTTTTGCTATTCTTAATATGACTGTCAGAAACATAGGAGTTAGAAATTAAAAGTAAAATTACATTACCCTCTTTCTAAGAGGCTGTACGTACGTAAGTCTCACAACCATGAAGTATCTATCAAAGCACTTGTAATGCAGTGTGACAGAAAGATAATGCATTTTTCCCTCTATTCATTTGTTATTTACCAGTACAAAGTCACAATACAGACTATTAGACATCACATACATTATATTTTAGAGAATGAGACAACAGGAGAATACCCTGTATGTCTATTGCTGTAGAGCTGCTATGCTGTAATGTGCAAAAGAAGCAGTAATTCTAGAGAGAATTTTTCCTTTGGGATATTACAATGCTGTTGAAAAATAGCAGTAATTAAGTCTGAAAAAAAGGTTAGTAAATCAGTCCCATTGGTCTAGTGGAAGGGTCCAGAACCAGGTGTGCTTCTTGTCCTTTCTTTATACCTTAAGCATGTTTTTTGTTTGCCTCCTAAACTGCCACATTCATTTCTCTGGTTCTGTGGGGTACTTGTTTCCCTCTGATAGGAACAACGTGGGCAACCAGGCGATGACTATGCTCTTAATTCCGTGGTTTATAGTGAGATCTCAGACCTGCTCAGTGCTGCCTTCCCTGGCAGGCTCTGCTCGTGGGTGTGACTGGTGTTCACGTCACTCTGAATGCACTGCTGAGATTACATTCCTCCAGTTCTGGCATGAAACTGTGGGTTCAGCTTGGGCATAAAATTGCCAGCTGCTGGCATGGACGTGGTACAGCACTGGTGTTCAAGATGTCAGTGGTTTGCCAGGCTGCGTCGATGGACTTTTGAATGTAACTATTTGCATTTTTTTCCCCAGCAAAACAGATTTCTGTTGGAAATGTGAGCGTGGCAAAATAAAAATGTTCAGTGGGGGGGACAGCAGTTTCGCAGGACTGTCTTTGTCATAGGCACCAGTGTTTCATTTCAACTGCTTTGTATTCACAAAATATAGAATCTTTTTTGATTGATAAAGCTGAACTATACCTCTTAGGACTGATGCAAGCTGTGTTTCTATGCAGAAAGGCAGACTGGTTGAAACAGTAGGAAAAACAGAAATGTGGTTTTAGTGCAGTTTGTATGAAATCAGAGGGAAGCATGCTGGGAAGCCAAGCCAATAAAAATTAGTGTTAGTTCATCAGCAACTGAGCTAATCTTGTGAAGGGAACTGTGAGGTGAATTGGTAGCTGAATCCTTTTATTCACTATGTGGTTTTGATTCCTCAGCTGTAGGCTATGGGTGGAATAACACTCTCCAAAAAATACTATATATTAGTCATATTCAGATGCAACATAGTCTTTAAAATGTTTACTGTCAAGAAGACAAAAAAGTTGCCTCCCCTGGTAGTATTGATACATAAAATGTGAGACCTCAAGTTCTGACTAGGAGCATCTCAATATCATATGGTGTTGGGTTAAAGTGAGTGTCCAAAGAGAAGCTCCAAACTCAATCCTTCCCCCGCCCTGAGAGTTTTCTGGGCCCTACTGATAGTGATAGCTTTTCTTTTTGTGTCTCCGTCTCTGACTTGATATCAATTGACAGACATTTCTCAATTGCATACTTATAAGTACAAAACCCCCTATGTATATAAGTTATTGTGTGCCAAAAGTGCATGTCTGTAGACTAGGCTGTGAGGTCTCAGATGAAAACATGCTATTACTCATTCATATTATGCTAGTCTGTAAATGCTCCAAGGGTACCAATGACCCTGGGAGCTTGCTGCCCTCAAAACTTCTGGGGATGCCTGCAGAAAGCACGGCTTGTTCTCTGATGCTTGTGCGTTGCCAATAATGTCTGAGAAGGCAAAATAAAAAAAAAAATAGAATTGACTTGAAAAGAAATGGAAAGAAGGGCTATGGTTTATGCCAGTTTAGTTTAAGGAAAAAAAAATCCCCAAAATGAGTTGTCTGAAGTAGTTAGGAAAGCTGATGTAATATAACAGCTGTGGGCAGTTTTTCTCCCCACTTCTTAATATAGACAGAATTGATTAGTTGGGTGTAGTATAGTGCTGCGTGTGTCAAGTAGGTACAAAATGGTTGTTCTCACGAGAAAATTGCATGCAGACTTAGCACATGATAAGCTGTCTTGTGTTAACACAAATTGCCTCGTTCTTGAAATGGAAAGTGACTGGGAGAGCTATAGAGGATGTTTGTATAGTCTGAGCTATGCACATATTCTGGGAAAAAAAAAGAATTACAAAATTCCACTATGTGCTGCTTTAGAAAGTGTTTTGCTGAGGAGAATACAGAGAGAAACATTGTGCTGGAATAAAATGCATATTTTTATTTGCTTGTTAACTTGGAATAATGAAATAAAATTGGTATATGCAATGGTAGTGAGATTCATCTGATAAAAATAGGCAGTTTAAGTTAAAAATAAGCCACTTGAGTTAGCATAATGTAAGAAACTTGTTGAAGCATAAATAAAATGTTTTTATCATGCCTTTATAACCCAGGAAACTGCCAAAGGGGCAACTTGAATCTCTGAAAGTCAATTAATCTCCGTCTATGAAAAAGTATGAAAGATGCTAAATCAGGAAAAAATATTTTAGCTGTAGGTGCCTGTAAAAGCCAAATTTATTAAAAAGCATACCCTCTCAGCCATAACTGTAACATTTCTGCTATGATGCTATAATTAATAGCCAATGAAAGAAAGGTTTACAGCTAATATATGTACTTAGACACATGGTACATTTATTACTTTCACCAAGTGTGTTTTACCATTTTTTTTACATTCAATATTCCCATTTGTTTGTTCATGCAAAGCAAGTTAATACTTTTTTAAAGACCTTAAAGACATGCTTTTCAGCTGAAAGGGCAGTTTAAAGTACATTGTGTTCAGAACAAAACAGTGTTTTATGTGCTATGTCAGCAGCTAAATTGAGAATTTGATGCTTTTTTCCCCTTTGTCCCATTAATTGCTTTTAGGTATTTCTGAGAAGTGCAAGTGCCTCACAAGGGACAATCCTCCCGTTTGAGCAAAGTTTAAATACTGTATTAAGCTTTCCTACTGTACAGAGTTATGTGAACTTACAAAAATATTTAGGAATGTAAGACCAGAATGGGTTGCAGCCAACCTGAATTTCCAGGGATAAAAAGAAAATTTTTTCAGCTCTCCCTCTCATCATATACATCATAAATGAGCCACTCCATTAACAGCTTTCCAGCACTCCATTAAGAGCACTGGAACTTGAGTTCAACATAATGGCTCTAAAAATTATAATGTGTCACAGGAGAAGAAATTGTAATGTGCCCCAGGTTGGGTTTTTTAATTTTTCTTTTTACGTGTTTTTGCCACTGTAACCAGTAAATCCTCAGGCAGTCTGACAGTTTCTTTAGCTGTGACTCTGCCAGCAAGGTACACCAACACAGGCACTGAGTTTTCAGTACTGGACTAGAGCAGGTTACCAGTGTAAACTATCCAGTACTCCCTCTCTTAGCCTTTTTAGTGGAACAGGAGGAGCAGGGGAAACTCCTGAAGCCATGTTCTGCATCAAGCGAGAAATAAATAAATGTTGCTGGTCCTTGAAAATGCCTGGGGAGGATTCAGCTCTGGATATGCAAAAATTCATGTCACAACTCCCACAATTCTAACTATAGTAAGCCCTGTTCATGCATAAACAGTATCAAATTGAACAAATAATTTGAAGGCTGCTCCAAATCTTTATTTCTGCATTTTCTTATCTATGATCTAAATGTACTCATACCCTATTTTTATCCATATGATTTTATCGTACTGTTATCCTTTAATTTAAACTAATCCCTTTCTCTTTGTAGGGTTCACCATTTATAAACATGATATAATGCTCTCTTTTCTCATCTAAGCAAGCCAAAAATATGATAATCTCTTAGTGACATCATGAAAATAACCATGAATTGTACATATCCTTAAAAAAAAATTATGGGCACAAAGCCTGAAGTGTATCTAAGAGTAAGATTATTATCTGCAAAGATATATTTTATACATAATGACAATGTACTCTCTTTATAGTCTAAAAAATTAATTTTAATCCAGTTAATTGAAAACTCAGATAAGTACAATTTCAGCTTAGTTTAACATTTAGAAGTGATGTTCATGTTGTAAAACTGATACAGCTGAATATAGAAAAGACCCCTCTGGACCATCTACATGCAGTAAATAAATATCCTTGGGAAATTTGCTGTGACTTCAGGGCTCAGGAAGTCTGTACAAAGCAGCTTTCTCTGGTCTTGTGTAACAAGCCAGTGCTGACCAAATGGTTACTTAAAGAAGCCCAGTGAAAATTTAAAGCTTCCTGCTGAGGACGTTGAATCGATTCCTACTTTTCATCCTATTTTTTATTTTTGTTGTCCCTACTTTCAGGTTGAGTGCTGACATTGCTGGATGGGTGGGGGTGATGGTTTTCTTTTTGCCCTCTCAAGAACTGAGAATTCAGTAAAGTGAACATATTTTTCTTTTATTTTTTAAGCTCAGTCATCTGTACAGACCTTTTGTTACAGGTCTTCTCTTCTGATTTCCGTGCATTCAGGTGTTTGAGTAGCGGTCTGTGATGATTGCTTTGTAGTTTATTTGTGTAAGTCAAATTAAATGTCTTTCACTCAGAACAGAATGAGACATTTCACTCATTTTTCCCTATTGATTATGTTATTGCACAACAGCTGCTCCTTGGTTTCATAGAGCTATCTACTCATGTATTCAGATTCTGTATTACTGTAAAATGAGAAAATTCATCTTAGCTAATAGCTCTGACATAACTTCTCCTTCATTCATTAATTTCTTATTTTTCTGCTTGCCTTGTTCAAGTCGTGATAAGCAGTGACAATGAAAGGAAAAACATAGAACAGAAGCAGAAAAATGATATTATAAAATAGTAAGTATTAGCACAGAGGTGGAGGACCATTTGTAAGGGGTCACCAGTAGCACATATTGGATGGAAATGGTCTTTATGCAGAACTTCTTCTATTGTTTTTCCTTACATAAGGAATTTTCTGGTCTTCCCACCTCTGTGTTGAGTTGATGTGCTAATGGGTGCCTGTCCTAAAGTCTTGTTTTCTTGTTTTACATCTCTTCTTTTTGAAAAGTCCCAAAAGTTCTCTGTTTTTTACATCAATTGCATCAGAAAAAAATATATTTCTGCCCCTTTGTCATTGTGTGTTCTTACATTATTCTCTCTGCTTATTCTTATTGTGTTGAAATACCATAACACAGCTACTTTGTTTTTACATCTAGTATTTTATACCTGAATAATTATTTAAACAGTTCCATAAGTGTTCATGAAGTCCTATATACTTACATACTTTTGGTCCATTTCCCCCAAAAATCTGTAAAAACATTTTCATATGACAATTCCTCGATAAAAGAATCAGGGTTTCATGCTCACAGAGGTGAGCTAAGCCAAATTTCATTTCTTCATCCCACCCAATGTCTCTCAGTAACACTTGTGGCTTTTCTGTGTCTCTGTGTTATTACAGAGGTGGTGTTCCCCAATGCTCAACTCTTTTTCACAGGAACAGCCAATGTTTCATGAGAAAACATAGAATGCCACTGAGTATCTATTTCATTAGCAGGCATTTTAAGGAAAAAGTAGGTGCAGGCTGGGAAACGAAACTGCCTGATACCTACAAAGAGCAGAGAGCCATAATTTATGAGGGCTGGGTACCGGGCACATGGAACTGAGCATGTGCCAGCGACGAGCGTGAACTCTTCGGGGCTCTGGGCTCATGCCAACTTACACAAAAACTGGTATAGGTACATCCTTGTTGCTGCTGTTGCTTCAACTCATGTAACTCGGGGTGCACTAGGCTTTCTTTTGCTAAATGAACCTGGGGAATTAATTTCTTTAAATACTTGATGTGTCATAGTGAGGTCGAGGTTCAACTGACTAAAACTCTAGCATTTTTAATGAACTGTAGAGCATTACCTGTGTGATTTCTATTTATTTATTTAAATGCTTGCATGTTTTAGACTTTTTGTATATGTTGCTGTAATGTGCTGTTTAAGTCACTGGTGGTACACTATGAAGTCACAATGATTGCCCCTTTTTCTTGGTATGTTAGTTGCATCTAAAAGCAAATGTGGATACTGTTTTCATTAACTGGGTTTAAGGAAAACTTAGTATTTACAAGATTGCTGGGAAGGGTAAACAGCATTTACGCTATTTTGTGATCCTCAGTCAGATTTCCATGAAATGAACATTTTCTGAAACCAAAGCTTTTGCAATGACCTATTAAGTCAATGTGTAGTTCAACATTTAAAAGATGATACATGAAAAACAAACCCTAATGAAGTGTGGTGAGCCAGCAAAAAGCAGACGGGATCATGCACGGTATTGCCGGTCTTGCAGAATGACTGAAAGGACCTTTTATACTAGTTACAGATTTTACTGTCAAATTTTAATAATGGGCGAATGTAAAAAAAGTAAACTGTGAGAGCAGCTGCTGCTGACTTTCCTACTTCAATCAGGCTGAAATAAAACTAGAAATGGTACTTCTCTTGTTTCAATATTGAGATTGTAGTAGATTTCTAACTTAGAGCTACATGAGTGCACTGTTTGTATCAGTTGCTAGGATAAATTAATGTAAGGTAAGTATGAACTGATAGAAAAATACTGGCAGTTTGGCAATATTTGTTCTATGTGCAATTGCCTTTCATTTCCCATTGAATTTTCAAGCTCTTGTGTGAGAAAGAGTATGGGTTCAAAGAAATTAAAAAGGAGAATGCATGTGCATGTATGTATAAGATCAGTGCTCATATGCCAGCAGTGAGCCTGAAGGAAGGCAGCCTCTCTGCTCCACCACTCACCCAGAAAGTTAGCAGAACAGCCAAGCAGCCAATTACCCAGCAAGCTGTCAATGTCCCCCAGTGCTAAGAGGCAAAGCAATTCGGTTTTGTTCTTTATTGACATTTCTCTTTTGCATGTCAGATATTTTGTGCATTTTTTGTATGTTAAATTTGGGATTGCGTAAGCTTTATTTTCTGGTTTATTTGCTTGTATCTTCCTAATCATATATTTATTTCATTTTATTACACTGCTGAAACAAAGAATTTCTAGGTATTATTACTATTATACTTAACTGCACCCATTTAGTTTTATCCTACCTAACTTTATAGAAGACTTTATGCAATTAAGTTGAACGTGACTGCCTTGCTTCTTATTTTTTTTCATCCTAACCACATCACAGGAAAGACTTCAGGGAACAGTGTAAGAAAGGACTGTTAGAAACAAAATACGAGGCATTGCTGCAGGTCTCTATCTTCTGTCCCCTCTTTGCTTTCTCCTCTCAGAGATGGAGGCAATGAAAGTGATTCCGGGCATGGGAACATGCCTTGCGCAGGAAAGTTACAGTTCCACTAAGGAAAATATCCTTATGCATACTTGCACCACCCCCTGATGATTTGGGCTGCGTGTTTCCAGGTTCCTTTGTATGTTATTTGCAGGTAACCTTTAATTAGTGATTGTCATCATAAAACTGATTAACTATTACCTGACCCAAAGAATTATCATTTATTTTATCCTAAAGAAACTTCTCTGGAGTCCAGTCTATTCTTGATATAACACGATTTTCATAAGTACATCAGGAATCATTTGATCTGCTTGATTTTTGCTTAGAATAATGTGCAACACTTGAATTTCTGCACATCTTCCATACTTCTGAATTACTTTTCCTTTTTATTTTTTTTTCTTTTTTTTTCTTTTTTTTTTTTTTTTTTTTTTTTTTTGGATAATTTGAACCGTTATAAATTTGAGTACCCATTCTTGGTTTGCTCGGTTGAAAGATGAGTACAGGTTGTAAATTTCTTTTTTGAGAAAAAGAGATCTAATTTACTGCACCATAGAACTCTTTCAAAATATGTTTTATGCCCTATTTTTACGGCTGTTTGATAGAATTGTATATTGTGTTTTCCTAGAATGGAATAGATACAGTCATTAAAAGAATGGTGCCATCCTTCAGGCAAATGTGGCACTATATAGATTATTTGTAAAAAAATTTTTCTTTAAAATCTTCTAAAATGTGGACTTATTCTCCAATGAAACACTTAAAAGGTTAAAAGTTTAATTTTGAGATCTGTTTTGTCTTTCCATAAGCAGAAGTCTCCTCTTAGAGCTTAGTACAGATTTGTTCTAATTCTGTGTTTTTAATCCCTGGTGTGAATAATTTCATCAGATCTTTTCGTTGTTGTTTGGTTCATTTTAGGTTAAGCCAGGGGCTAACTTCTTACAGAGGTTCATTATAAAGCAGATGGGTTCTTTCTGAGGACAGATGTGTTTTGGCCAAGATTTAAAGAAATCATGCAAAATTGGGATTTGTATCTATTCCCCCCTCCTCCCTCAACAGTTATGTTAAGATTTGAAATATTCAGACTTGAAATCTGGCAGAAATTTGTCCCTGTGTTTCAGATGGGGTCTTGCACAGTCCAGTAATCTGTTTCAATTTGGCTGAGATGCAAGATTTTAAACAATGTACATCACGTTTGTGCAAAGGTTGTATTAAACAGTGCAATCAGTGGTCTAACAAAGTGCACTTGGTGCATTATTTGTGTGTGTATCATATACAAAGTGTGAAAATTCCCAGCGAAAGTCTCTATCGCAGTACCTTGTTGGGTTTGTGTGCATAAAGTAAGAGAAAAGAGTTCAAAGATATTTACAGGGCTCAGAACTATAATTAATATAGCCCAAGTGAATGAAATCATGGATGGGAGAACTTCAATTGCATTCATTGGGGAGTAAGTATGGGAATTCTGATTACCAGGTCTGTGTACACGATGATGGAGTTACGATATCAGTGGCTTAATATGCCTAAAAGTGAGTATCTAAAAGCTGTACAATGAACTAAATAAAAAAAACCTAAAAATTTTCACCTGAAATGCTAATATCTTAGTGTCACTTAAAAAACGTGTAATTTTTCAAATGTAGAAAAACTGTGAATCTAGCCAATCAGGCCAAAAGTAATTATTTTTAAAATTTATAAAAATGAGTGAAAAAAACCCAGAAAAAAAGAAAAATAAAAGAATGTTGTATGTCAGATTTTGGTCTTGTGGAATGACAAAAGTTTCTGTTTCAGTCCTGAATGACCTATTAGAGCTTAGCAATACAAGCATTAATTGCTGAAATAATTCTTTTACTACAAGCAAGTCAGATTAGGTGATTTTAGCAGAATGAATTGAAAAATACAAAGCATAAGATGATAGAAAAAAATTGATAATTGGACTATAGAATTATCTACCTTTTCATGTTGATTTTACTTATTAATAGACTGTTAAGAAATAATGTTTTAAGGGCTGTAGGCTATAGAATGCTACCATTAGGAATCCAGACATTTTCTTTATGGTGATGTATCAAATACCTGATACTGACAAATATCAAATATCCTCCCTTCTTTTTCTCAGAAATCCAGATGTCATAATGGGAATCGCTCTTACTGTTTCCAGTATGTTTCAGTATAGTTGTCAACTTCATTGTCTCTGCCCATGTTAGATGTGGGCATGAGCATGTCAGTAAATTTTGTATAATCCCATGGAACACTCAATAATAGAATATGAAGCAAAGTAAGCTTATACTGAGTCAGAGTTTAAGGTGTATTACTGAACAAACTTAAATTGGTCCAATTTGCATATTGCCTGTCTTCCCTGTTGCTGCTAAGTTGCATGCTTTTGAGACTGGTATTTATTGTGTGTGGTCTAATCTGTCAATCTCAATATATCTGTAAAATACTGTGAGCATGAAAATTTGTAGGCAGATTAATAGTACCCATTATTAATCATTAACTAAGCCTGACATGGCACACGTGTGGTCATTTGCTAAAAAAATATTCTGTCTTCCTGAGGCCAATAGTGAGATAGTTATCTGAGGATATAGAGAACTTTCTTGCCAAATAATTCTGAGGAATGAAAGTCAAACAGAGAACACTAAATATTTTACTACTAAAAGGACACTAGCTTTGGATTTATTATAATAAGCTTGACAGAGTTAGAAATGAATGTATCGGAAGATGGCCTATTTTATCAGGGTTTGCAGAGCAATACCTTCTGAGCTTCTCAGCTGCACTGAAGTGTCACAGCACTGAGCCAAGCAGCACATTAACCAATATGAGGGAACCGTGCGTGCTCAGGCAAACTGGAGATGAAGGTGATCTTTGTAGATGGTAATATTGACATAGCTCTCTGACTAAGGTCGCTGCTTTTAAAAAGATTAATGCAAACGGTAAAAAAGAAGATAAATATAGGAGAAGAAGAAATTGAGTATGGGATTAAATAAAAATCCAGATGGAGAAAGCAAGGCTGGAAAATTTATGTGGTACTGCAGTGGACGTGACTTGGGAAGATGCAAATACAGGATACCTGTGACCAAGTGCTGGGACACACAGGGGGAATGGAGAGTACCAAAGAGGTGCTGAAAAAGGAAGAAAATTCATTGCTGTGAACCTGCTCAAACCATCAGGCATATGGTGTTACTTGAGCAGGGCTGGCTAGGCCTGCCAAGGACACTGGCAGAGACCTGTGTTTAGCTGTGTGTTTTGTGTTCCTTATCCCTGGAATGGTTGGTGGATACTGCAGAGGGAGTCACGTGCTCCTCACAGTGAGGAGGAAGAAGGAATAAATCACATTGCTTAAAAATAACATGCTTCAGGTACACATTGCAGGGCTCTGTAGGGGGAAACTGGCAATGAGTGAATGGTCTGTATTGTATTGGAAAAAATTATTTAGGAGTGTCTTGGGGGCAAAAAATCAAGCTAAAATCTCTAATTCCTCTGCAGGACAATCCTAACACAATTTGCTGCTTCATTGCAAAACATTTCTTTCGCACAACTATGCCAGAGGTGTAATACATGTAACTGAGTCCTCCCTCAGTCTCATACCAGCTTGGGTAGTTTGCTGAGGGCTTGCTGATGGCTGCCTGTCTTCTGTCTAAAGTCTGTGATTTTTTTCCAGGCAAAAGGGTCTTTTTGACCATGGAAGAAAATGAAAAGAGGAGCAAAAAGCCCTTCACCTTTCCAGTGAAAATAAAGTAATAGAATGGGAGATGCCAATATTACCCAGCTTCTGAGACATCCCCATTATGCCTGCTCTTAAAGAACTGTCTCCACCTTTGAAATACAACAGCCTGTAGCAGATCTGGGGTATAACCTGCACTAGAAAAACTGATTATAAAGGAAAAAAATCACTGCATTCCTAAACAGTGAGTAGATCCTGCTAAAGTGAGATCCTGGGCTGACCTAGAGAAGTCCAGAGCTGAGTCTTCCATGTTCAAGCCCCAGAGAGGGCTCTTCTTTCCCTTCCCTAATCCTTTTTTCAATTTTTTGCCTTATTGTCCTTTGCAGCTAAGGAGCCATTCAAGGTGCTCCTCATCAACAGCTTGCTGATTGTAAAAAAGGCTTGTGACTGGGGGACATGATTTCATCCTTTTTTGGAGCAAGAAAATGCAGAAATTCAGAAGCAGGAAAAGGGCAGTGGTTGTGAATATGAATTACAATGGAAATATTGATTTGGTTTTCATTTGTTCAGACCTTTCTTAGAATGGCAGGCTGTTGCAGCAACTGTGCTTTGGTGTTTAAAAAAGGAAGTTTCTATCTCCCTTGAAAAAGAAAGTCAGTTAAAAAAAAGTACAGTATCTTCTTTTTTTTGTTTGTTTTGGGTTTTTTTCTTTTTTTTTTTTTTTTTTTTTGGTTTCCTTTTAAAGAGTTCTGGCTATTGAACTGTAACACTGGCCACATGTGCATTAAAACTATAAAGTTCTTATGAATCTTTAATGAGGAATGTCCATGTGTGTACAAAGTAGATGGTTTTAACAGAGGCACCTCAGTTACTTTTCATTTTGTTCCCTCACCATCCCCCAAATACCTCAAGGGCTCCGTTCTGCATTCCTTACACATTTTGCCTGCTCCAGAAGGACTCACATTCACTTTAATTGAAAGACTGTCACCCCCTTCCTCCCCCTCCAAAACCCACATAACAAAACCAAAATACCGTTGCAAACTCATTTTGATCTCAGAAAAGCATGTAAGGATGATTTTTTTTCCTTGATTATTTTCAGAGGTTTTTAATATGGGCTGGGGAACAGAATTATTATAACTGCAAAGAGGGAAACCTTTTGGAAGTGCTCAGGTGCTGTGTTGTGGTGGAGCTGGTCAGTAATGTCATAATGTTCCATTAGAGTTGCTGCTGTAATTAGGGCAGGGAGATAAGTGTGGCCAGTCTCAGAGCAGGCAAAAGGAGCTGGTTGGGTCTCATCCTCAGAACTCAGTGGCGTGGCGGACGAGGATCCTACCTGGTGGCTCCATGCAGGACCCTGTGCAGCAGCCGCCTAGTTTTGATGCAGTACTGGAAATAATAAAGGTCAATGCCATTAAAAATGGTGCATGAGTAAAATGCTTATCTTGCAGGAGAATCTCAAAACCTACTAAATGTGGCTTAGTTGTGAGTTTGGTATAATACTGATGAAGGGGTTATCCTTGTTTTCAGAAGTATGTGGTGACCATGATCAACAACCACAGGACTGTGTAAAGTCCCATCTTTTCTTTCTCAGGAAGGTTGTCCTTGCTTCCTTGTTTACATTTGAAGAAGTTATTCAACTTAAAATATGTTTCTGCTTTTAAGAAAAGGAAACTGAATAGAGAAATTAATGCTTTTGAAAGGAACAAGAAGCGTGTTCTAGTTTGTGGGGGTTTTTTGTCCTAAATAAGGCTTCAGAGTAATAAACCAAGTAGTGTTTGTGAAGATGGATATATAATATAGTGGAATATAAACAAAACCACTTAAGCTTTCTTTTAACACCAGAGAGGACAAGAAATTGTTTCACAAGTAAGTTGTTTGTCAAAGTACCACTGTGAATTACTCCCAGTGTCTCAAAATGAGCCTTGACAATGGAATTGCTCCTCTATCACTATTTTTAAAATCAGATTCTGAAATTTGAGGCCAGCTGTGTACTGTTTCAAACTTGGTGTTTTAGGAGGAAACACAATACCATGAGCAATACAGCTTATGAACACACTGAGTTTGCAGGTCCCCCATTTCTGGTACAGCAGATATCTATTAAATGGTAATGGGGGAAAGCATGCCAGTTTTGTTATTGTGGCTATGGGATGAGGAGATCTGCTGCCTGATCTATCTGCAGGACCTGCCTCAGCAGTCAGGACACCAGGGGTGGGTTGCTTGGGGGAGGTAAGTTGGGCACCTTGGCTTTAAAAGGGTGGGCATTGGCAAAGTAACAACGTTTGTTACTTTATATGTACGCTTGCCTCTGATCAAATGATATTCTTTTTGGTATCCTGCAAGTGCATCATGGAGTAACACTTCGAATCCAGGACACAGGGAGGCTGGATGTGGGCAGGATTGTATGTCTTTTTGAATTATGATTAGATGGCATCCAAAAATTGCTCTCAGGAGGCTACCCTGAGTTTCTACTGACCTTCCAGGGACTATTTCAGTTCTTGCTGCAATCTGAAAACCAGGAAATAGAAAGATGTGAAACTTCATTTGCCCCTAAAGGGCCATTTAGCTGCATCTTTGGACCATCTTGTTCCCAAGTCTTGTCATGTACAGTACCCCGGTGTGGAGAGATGAAAAAATTTAATTTGCTTATAAGTTTATTTTGATGAAATTTATGTAAAACTAGCACTGATAAGGCCTGGATTGGCTACGACTTAAAGAAATCAGTACTTTGCATGAAGTTCCAGCATTTAAAAGAGGACAAACATGGAGCTCAGCATGTCACAACACTGGCCATGGATAAACAGCATGACACCACAAAGTAATGTATCGTGCCAGCTGGAAGTGCTGGCAGATAACTTAATTCAGTCATCAAATTGTAACTGAGGCTAATCGTGGCAAAACCACCAGGCCATGCAGCTGCTGCTGTCTGTGGAAATTTGTCATATGTCAGTAGGTTGTCTTTTAACTATTTTGAAATGCCAGAGTTTGGCATGTCACAAACCCTCTCAGCTGTGTGTTGTGCCAGTTTGTATGCAGTGTTTTACAAAATATTGAAATATAACTCAGAATTCAGGAAAGACTTAGTATTCCATGTAGTCCTTCACAAAGGCCTGAGAAAGTTTCTTTTTTTACAAAACTTCTCCATTTTCTTTTGCTTAGTGCATACTTGGCCACCCAGAAGATAAAGTCCATACCGTATAAGTAATAAAAGTAGCTTCACTTACAGTTTTAAGGGTTTTTGAGGGAAATATTTATTTTTGTTGCTATGCTAGACAGAAGGTTTTTGCTTAGACAGTGTCCTGTTTTTCTCACATCATCAAATGTTTAATGTACGAGCTGTCTACAATAAGAATATAAAGCTTGTGAAATCCTTCATTATAGCATGCTAAGGTTGTAATTCTAAATATTTTCAGCTTCGTGGGTGGCTTGATATCAGATTTGGGTTTTTGTTACTTATGAGCCACACAGCTATGTTGGTATTAACTGGCATGATATTGAACACTTTTGCATTGCCTTTGCAAAAAAATTTGACCAGTTAACTGACCAAAGTAGTTTCTCATCTCTATATATGCTCTATTACAATGCATTTTTATAAGCTGAAAATTTAAAAAATGGCCCTGTCTTAATAACTAACTAGCTTTGGATTTTTTATTTTCTTTTTAAGTGTGGTGGTGGTGGTGCTCTGAATTCAAGGCAACAAAATCAGGAGTTTGTGAACCACTGTAACAGGAAGTTACGTGTTTTCCCATTCAAGCAGCTGTTTAACTGTTTAAAACATTGCAGTCAAATATGTCTTTAAAAGTCAATTGTATAAGTTTTTGATTATATGAGCACTAAGAAGGCCTGGCTATGGCTTTCAGGTACACATCTAGTAAAGTAATATAAAATTATTAATAGAATGCTTTGTACAAATGATAGATAATGTGACATATAAAATGCAGTATGTTAATATTGTCTA
Organism: Corvus cornix cornix; assembly: GCF_000738735.6. Taxonomy (NCBI): domain Eukaryota; kingdom Metazoa; phylum Chordata; class Aves; order Passeriformes; family Corvidae; genus Corvus; species Corvus cornix. The sequence continues at coordinate 14,656,422 of NC_046336.1, forward strand.
ACAATGTCTGTCAATACCTGTGAGGCTATGGTTTTATAGATAAAATACGCCAGCCCACCATTTCCCTTCCGCCTACCATTTCCCTTTCCCTGGTTTCCTGACAGAAGCAAGATTTCCATTGACAAAGACTGCTGTTCATTATTAAAGTTGCAAATACAATTCCCAGAAATAAATACGCTTAAAATGTTGTTATCATTGGGCTAATTTTTCTTTTTTTTTTCGTTGAGCATTTTCTCACAATGAAATTCACCAATCATAATGCAATAAAACTCCCTTTATTTGCCCTCGTAGGTTAATTTATAGCAGACATTGGGAGAGAGGTTCACTTATAAGCAAAGCCAAGCTCCTGAAAAATATTCTGAATGACGGAAGCAGCTGTGTACCACTCAGGCAGGAATGCATTGTTCAAGTGAGGAATTTTAAATTAGTCCTAGCCAGCTATATGTACAGACCCACAAAAGAATGTAATTGGAGAAGCAGATGGGAAGAGAGGGTGTGGCAAAGTGTGTACCACCTTTGTGCTCCCATCCACCCTCTTTTATCCCTCGCTGCACGCACCTTTTGATTCAAGTCCCAGGGGAGAAAAAGTCAAAGGTTTTGCAGTTTGAAAATGAGGAAAATCTGCTGGTATTACGTCACTTAATAGTGAAATTACCACTTTGGATAGATTCTGCACTGCACAATCTTTTGCCCAGTGTTATGTTGTTTTACTGGTCAAATTTAATTTGGAAGTAATGGAAAAGAATCTGACCTAAATTGGGAAAGGTAAAGAAAGAAAAGTCTCTAGGCAGCACCTCAGATCTGAACAAGTGTGTGCCTGTTTTCCTGTTGTCGTCAATGGGTGATGAATGTAATGCAGATTCAGTTTTAGTTAAAGTTGCTGAAAGATTCTTCTATTGCAGCCATACTCAAACCACAGGAAAGCATTATTTACTGAAGCAATGCATATCATCTGTTCTTTTGCTGATTTTGTTTTGTTGCAGCCAACTCTGCTAGCATCCTGTATTCCAAGTCACATCCATAGTTGCCATGTTAACAACTAAAAATTTGTCCTTTACTTTTCTTCTTCTAGATCTTTAAAGAAAACTGAACTTCTGGCATTAATAAGGGCTGTTGTAATGCCAGCTTTATTCTAACTGTTTTATTTTGCATTGCTGCTAAATATAGGTATTCCTTGTTAATTCCCTTGGGGAACGTTCCTGTGTTGATGTGCTAAAGAACATTGTGGTGTTCACATTAATTTTCATTGGTATTAATGATGTTAATCTCAAAGAATACTTCCCACATATAATTGGAAAGTTTATTGAGATAGTCTTGGTTATGTAAGTTAATATATCATTATATAATGATATATTTATTAAATTAATATTATATATTATATCATTAATAGTATTTTATATGGGAAAACAGATTGAGTTTTATGCTCATTTCCTCAATTTATGAAATCTGTCATGTTACCTTGCAACTGAAGGGGGAGCCTCCCACTTCCTATTCCCTAAAGAAATAACTCTTCTGTGTCAGTGTACTTCCATCCCTTGAGAAAGTTGTATCTTAAAAAAACAAAGTCATTTTAGGGAAAAGGGTTAGTGTTTTTCAAAAGCCTACATGGAAAAAAAAAGGCTCCAAGTGTTGCTTTAAGGTAGGGTCCCCACTTCTGTAAGGAAACAGTGTAACAATCACCCTCTTCACTGAGCTGGTGTTGTATCTATAATGGAAATTCTTACTTTTAAGGTAAAAGATATATTCTGCTTCCTGGATTTCCAGAAAATGCTACCTCAGATGCGTACTATGAATGTTTAAGTAAATGAGAAAATAGTTGTTCCTGTCTCTCAGCCTTTCCTATTTTAAATATTTTCATGAGACTTTTGTCAATTGAACTCCTTTTTCCTTCTTTGGGACTCCTGTAGAATTTGTTGATCCCTGAAAGTGCTCCTCCCTTTAAATATGGACAACTTTTGTTTATCCATGAATAGGTAATCTGAGTTGCAGATTCTTTCTGCAATAGGCATTAGTTTGATCAGAGCAGTGTACATGTGTGTGGCTTTGACAGCTGTGAATTCAGAAGCAGCATCAGTTTTGTGTGGCACAAAGCTGGAGTTGAAAATGCATGCTGGACCTGTGCTTGACCTGGGAGTACTCAGAAATGAGAGATAATAAATTTTCAGGTGAGTGACAACAAAGTAAATGCCCACAGGGATGAGTACAGTACTGCACATAGGCTCCTCTGAAAACCAGTGTCCTGGGAAGGATGTTACAAGGACAATCCAATCCAACTTGATGGAATTGGATTTCTTTGTATGAACTATGCATTATCTCACTTATTAACCAAAATTTCCTATCACGTAGGCTCTGCTCTCCCCTTTGCCCTGGATTAGAGACTTCACTGGGTTTGATGAGCCATGGAGGTCAGATGGATATTTACAGGAGGGAATGGGATGTGGGAGGCTATTCAAGCTCATCCTTTCTCAGAGATGATTTTGCTTGATAGCAAGTCCTTCCATTCCAGTGAATGTTTGCCCAGGAAATCTTCCAGTGAGACCAAGCTGCAATTTACTTTTAAAATATTTCACATATTCTTTTTCATATGGAATGGAATTTCTGGTGTTTTCCAAAGATTTATGTAAAATTTTTCATATTTTCCAGTCCATGAGCTGATACAAATTTTAGGGTTGTAAGTATAGAAAATACAGGAGTATCCTGTATTTGTTGAAGTATTTCAGCTGATGAAGGTAAGGTCACAGCTAGTCTTGAATACTCATGATGGTTTCAATATATTTTTTTTCTCAGTTGACCCAAATGGGAGAAAAGCAAGTAGGTTACTAGTTAAGGTACAGGGTTGTTTTCTCTGTGGTGTGCATGCACTGTAGTAAAGCAGGGGAGATGCGTATTTAAGTACGCCCTTAAAAAGCTTGTATTGAAACATGCTCTTGAGGGCAGTTAACAAGATTGCTTTAAAAAAATGTAATTGCATTCATATAAAATTAGTCTTTTAAAACTCTAAAAGCAGGGGAAGACAATGCAATGGTCAGATTATATGGTCTGTTTTATGGTTATTATTGCTTTTACAAGTTAAAACAATGCCAACATAAAAAATAAAGATGTGATTTGTGGCATTTTCCCCCCCAATATGTAAAATTCAGTTGGTATTTTGTTTCATGCAAATTGGTATATAGTATAGTTGTACTGTATTTAGTGTAGCTTTATCCATTTTTATGTCAAATGTCATTGCCACAGATGTTATAACTGGGGGTTGGGCAGCTGTATGGGAGGCTTCAGAAGTGACCAAAGCCTCAGTGAGCACTTTGGAAAAGATGTGCCACTACAGCAACATTGCATGGCTCTGTAATTTTTTTGGTAGGCAAAAATATGGATCCCTGGACTAGATGGGCATGTGCTTTGTTTTCAGTCTGTATCTGTGCAGTAGATCCAATGGGCCAGGATTCTGCACACAGACTGACCTCTGTGCAAGCCAAACATGGCTGGGGTTAGTGTCAGCTCCCTTAGGTGCACTCGCAGGTTACAGAAAATTTGGGACAAATTAATATTCTGGACAATGATGCCGTCAGGATGAAATAATTGCTGTGTTTCTTCTCTTGCCTTCTGTTTTTCTCTTCTCTCATCTTCATGGAATTTTTAACAACTATTTGTATTCCCTGATTAGCCAGGGAAAAAAAAAATCATAGAAGTAGATCTTAAATACAGTACTTAGTGTGGTAATACACCTCATCTATGTGCATTGAGGGCAGCTATCATTGAGCCTAAAGCAGAGCTATAAATTTATTCTGGAGCTAAACTGTAAGAGATTGAAACGTTTTATTTTTTTGCCGTTCACTAGCACTGATCTTATTGAGGTGTTGTAGATGCCGGGTTTTCCATTGTGTCAGGAAATTGTGTATACATGGGTTGTTAAAGTAAAGAAGAAAAACTGTGTGGGAAATAATTCTTGATAGTATGTAATATGGAAAGTATTACAAAAGTGCTATTAGACTGATTTGTGCTTCCTGACCTTTATGCAACTTTGTATCCCATTTCCTGGTAGTGACAGATATGAATTCATTATGCTCTATGGTAATATAGAATATTTCAGGCTTTTGAATTTTCATCTTTTGACTGTGGTTCGGACTTATTGCATCTCACTGATTTAACTCACTTAAAGCTGACAGCCTGATGCTAGCTGGGTAATGCTTATTTACCTTCTCCTCTTAAAAAATTTTCTACTTAGAAAACTCCTCCTTTGCTTCCAGTCCACTCCTCTTTTGGGAAATTTGGATTAAATTCCTTTCACTTTAGATAATCATTTTATGCCTGCACATTTTCAGACAAACTGAAGGGCAGCTGCTGGTTTCCCTATATGGGTGCAGCCTTCCAATTGAGATTGTTATGTTTTCTGTATCTTGGCTGTAATAACCTTCAGCACATTGGTTTTCAGAAATTACGAGGAACTGCACAGTCCGGCAGTTCATGCAACATGTTTTGTGTTTCTTCCTTTTTAAAAACTTGACTAGTTTTTCTACGACCATGATTTTCATATGTAGTATGTATTTTAGATTTAAAATTTGCCTTTGGTTTTTCTAAACTAAAAAATTAATTATATTTGAAATGCGTCCCTCCTGTAAATACAGCAGAGATATAAAAGGTCAAGGTGAAAGGCAGTGTTGCTTTTCGCACTGAATGTCACAGGTCTAAGTCATGTTCACCCACATCTGAATGGGAGTTAATGGAGAAACCTTTACCAGAGTTTTATTTTGATTAATAGTTATAGTACAATCCTGGATGTCTCTGTAAAGGCTGTGCATGGTGGCTGTTAAGAGGGCAAACAAAATATTAACTTTCTACTATCTGAAATGATAGAGAGTTTTCAATGAGAAAATGGCACACAGAGATCATTCTACTATGCAAATGTACACGAATACAGAAAATTCTTAAGTCCACAGACAAACTGAGAAACACCACAGAGTTAGGAAATAGCAGTAAAATCTTTAAATATCTGGGAATAAATGATAGATCTGTGTCACAATATCTGTGACAACAGCAGACATTGCATTAGATGTGCCATATATCCACTCTATTGCCTATCAGGTTTTGCATTTAACTTTGTACTGATTTAAATGTATTTATAAAAATTATTTAGCGTAAGTGCTTTATATATTATTAATTATTATTTATTAATTCTATTAATAAACTAATATTTTGATACATGTGATTGGATCATATTGAAAACGAATGAAAGAGAAGCCAAACAAGCTGTTGCCTGTGACTAAAAGTCATGCCTAAAGGTAGCAATTAATTTGGAACCCAGCTAATGTGATTAAGGCATGAAAATACTTTCTCTCAAATTATCTTTTCTGCTAAGTAACAGGCATGGCATGATTAAATAGAAAGAAGTAAGAACATCTGTAAAAATTTCAGAGGTCTGCGGGGTGTAACCCTCTCTATTATGTGAGCTTACAAAAATGCCTGGAACCACAATACTTTGAATACTTTTGGTACTTGTTAGTAGTTTTACTGTGAAAACACCAGCTAACTATTCCACAGATGTTTGTCAAGCTTGCTATGTAAATTTTCAGTTTTCTATTGTAAAATAGCCTGGTTGGCTCTTTCAAAGTGAGTAAAATTGAGAAGATGTGCGTAATGTGCCATTCTATCTGATAGTGTAGACTTACGTTTTAGACAGTTCTTGAAAATGATGTGCAGCACTTGGATGTACTGTGCTATTGTACAGCATTCTAGAAAAGAAGTCCAAGCCTTAAATTGTGCCTCCCTAGGCAGAGCTACTACAGGGACAGCTGTGTAATCACTTTCTGGTCCTGATATGGTTCCAGCCTGCAGCTTGCTAAGGTTTCAGACACAGCAGAAGTACTGTTTATAGGTGCGTGACTTCAGATTGCTGAGCTCATAGAGATGAGGTGTCAGTGAAAACATTTCAATTTAATAGTTTCTTGTCAATCAGTATTTAACCTTTAGTCTCTCCTAACTAGCCTAAATCTGTTCTGATATTACTGGTTTGTTTGACCAGAACAATTCTACTACTTTCACTATTTACACAAAACTCAGAGGTGTATGAGTGTATATCTGGTTCATGCTCATGGTGGTGAGGTCTGAGTGGATGGGGCACAGAAAAGGCAATCACACAGCTCTGTGTGATAAAACAAAAAGTTCTGGCTTTCTTTTGGTCTCTGGTTGAGTAAAACTGTAGAGCGGCTCTTCAGAGGCCAGTATCAGTGAGGAACACAGAGGATGCCATCTAAAGTGATTATTAATTAAAGTAGAAATAGGTTGAACCCCCTTTCCCTTTCTCTCATGGCTGGCTGGAAAGAAACAATGAAAGTTGCCTTTTGTGCCAGTAGGTTTATTTTAATAGGATCAATTTTAGCAATGTGAAATTGAATTCAGTTAACGATGACAGTCTCTTACTCTCAGCTGAAAGCCCATAAATGGCTATGAAAGACAGCAGTATAAAATTCAGAGAATTTCTTCTGCTCTTCTGTTATGATAAAGTATGTATAATTGATCATATTTTCTATATATTTGTATATAAATAGATTATTATTCAGTCTCTTAAAAAATAATTATAAGTACTTGTAAAATAAAAGGTCATGTTGTCCCTTCATAACTGTTTAATTAATTGGCCTCTAGCAGTTTATTCCCTAGACACTGCTGCTGCGTGACTGAGGCACTGAAGCCTACTCCTTCCAATAAAACATCTGAATTAAACAAAGCTCATTTTCTGCCCTTCAATTACTGTGATGAACCTATTTGCTTCTTCTTCTATGTCACAGTGATAACTGTTACAGAGCTGTTGTATAAATACTTCATATTACAGATTTTTAAAATAGATGAACAAGTCTCTGTACAAAAATAATGAACAGTGGTTTTAGAAACAAAGAGAAAAGTACTGTTCAAGGGAAATCATGAAGGCAGAGTTGCTGTACTGGAGTCTCTGGCTGCTTTTGTTTCCTCATCGTGTTGTGTGAGGTAAGGGTTAAGTTCTCCCAAGCCATGTACAAGTTTGAGACGTACAAGCATCAACACCAAAATGTTAATTCAGAGAATTTCCTATACTTGTGATGTGTCTGCTGTTACAATTGAGATACAAAAACTTTTTGATTTTGTGAGATTTGTTTGAACAGATGAATTTAAAGAGATTCTTGGGGGAGGAAGGAAAAAAGAAGAAATTGTTATACATCAGGTATTTATAGTTCCTGTGTCTAAGAACTTGTATTTTCACTTATGTTTTATATTGCATAAACTTAGTTGAGAGTATCCATTAAATGTTTGCAGTAGTGTCTTAACTGATGGGTAGCACAAATTGCCTCCTTGCTGAGTTAGGCTAGTGAGCTGTTTCTCATCTTGCGGCAGTATTTGCAAGTCTAAACAATTTAAATTTATTTTCCATTTTTATAATTACATTTTGATTCAATAGCAGCTCCAACTATATGTCTATATATCATCTATATATCTATCTATATCTATCTATATACCATATGTCTATATATCTACACTGATGGTGCTTCCTTGTTCGTGTTGGATATGGTTTGGATGTATCTAGCAACTTCTTGCTTATATTTTCAATTATGTATTAAACAGCAAAGTAGAGCTAGTTTTAATGCTAGTTTCAACTTTCTGCAATGAAATCTTTTCAGCTTACAAAAAAAATTTTACAAATTAGAAATTCTAACTTCCTTTGAAGACTTAAAATGAAAGCCTGGAAAAGAGAAGGCTCTGGAGAGGACTTAGAGCACCTTCTAGTACCTAAAAGGGCCTGCAATAAAGCTGGAGAGGGACTTTTTACAAGGGCATGTAGCTATAGAACATTGGGGAAATGACTTCGAACTGAAAGAGGGTAGGTTATATAAAAGGAGGAAATTCTTCATTATGTGGCTAGTGAGTCACTGGCACAGGTCACCCAGAGAAGCTGTGGCTGTCCCATCCCTGAAAGCATTCAAGGCCAGGTTGGATGGGGCTTTGAACAACCTGGTTTAATGATGGATGTCCCTGCTCGTGGCAGGGTGGTTGGAACGAGATAATCTTTAGGGTCCCTTCCAAGGCAAACCATTCTATGATCCTGTGATTCTGTGAAATAGATTTATATTAATGAAATACAGAGCTGTTCCGCCAGTTGGTGGAGAATCTGCTATAAGATAAATGTCCTATGTTTTGCAAAATAAAAAGGCAGTTAAATATTAACAATTATTTCTGGGCGCTTTTTTCTGGTTTTAGAGACATTCTTTTGCACAATAGAGGCAATTTTTAACCTTAAGACTTCAGTTTGTGCAAGTCAGGAAATGCTGTTGAATAGATTACAAGTACAGGTGTGACTCATTTATTTTTTAAATTGATGAAGAGCTGCCTGATTCTGGAGTGGATAACTTCAGTGTCAGGGATTAAAGAGGTCCATAAGGAGGACAACAAATACCTGTCTGAGGAGGATATTTGGAAGGTTGGTGACAATTGAGATCTTACATATCGGAAATAGGTGTCAGTTTCCTAAATGAGAATGAGAGTGCATCTCTGCCGCCGTCTTTCCATTGGAAAAAGCTGTGCGTTAAAGGCTACAAATGGAGGAAGTACCTTTGCCATATGAAGGGAGATTGTCATAATAGTAAATGGCATTATTTCTAAATAATCCAAGTATTTGTACTCTGTGCAAGCAGATTTTGAGGAATCTTGCAGAGATTGTGGGTGCTAACCAATTCGAGTATTTCCTCTCTTTTCACTATGATTGAAAGCCAGAAGCGATTGTCACCCAAATAGGTCAACACCTGGTGTTTGATTTGCTAGCATCAAACTACTGGGTCAGATTTAGGTCACTGTTTTTGGTAGCCCTTGCCAGTAAGTTGCAAAAAATGCCTTCTTCGAAACTGATACATCTTCTCTTATCTGTGAACCTGGTACCTGAGAGATGGAGAAGCTCCTTTTGCAGCTTCATGCTTATGGGAGGCCTGAAATGCTGATGACCATTTTGGTGGGGCAATGTAGCGTCTCCCTACTTTGGTTGCTGCCACACTTCTGACCTCCCAGGAAGCCTGACAAAAGTCAAACAAGCCCGCATTGCATCAGCCTGCTCCATTCCACTGTGTCAGCATTCTGTCTGTGTGATGCCTGTGTGAGGCCATGCTGCTGTCTCCTCCCAGGGATTACATGATGATGAAATACACGTGGTGTGTCCAGCTCGTGGGAGAGAATGAGGGAGGTGTCACTCTGTTCCTCATAAGCATTTATTATGAGTTTCCACTACTGGCCACAGTGGGATACATGACTCTTGGCTGGATGGACTTTCAGTCTGGTCTGGTAGTTCTTGTGCTTCTAAAGTGTAGAAAGCCAAAGAGCTCACTCGAGACTCTGGCTGCAGCCAGGCTTTTAAAGCCTCAGCATTTGCCTTCGTAGAGCAAACCCACAAGGTCCTAAAAAAGCAGCAGGACGCTTGCTGGCAAATCTAATAATATCTTTCAGAAAACTCTGTCCAACATGCCAAATGGTATAAATATGCTGTAAATATGAGGTTCCAACTCTTCTGTCCTTTTCCTTTGGTTTTTCAAATGTCACTGCTGCTCATGAAGAGAATGAAAATGAATGAAAACACAATGAAACAAATTGCAGTTTTAGAGGAACACAATCATCTGGGACCAGCAGGCTTGAATTTTCAAAATAGAAATACAGAGAAATGATCTCTTATGAAAAAATTATGTAAAAATAATACCATCACTTTAGTATTTTCTGTTTTGTGTGAGGGGTTGGATTTTTTAAATTTTTTTTTTTTAATGTAGAAATGCCGAATTTTCACGTTTGATTCAGTGTTTAAATGCAGTTGACAGTTTATGCCTGGCCCAGTTCATAGAAAACTCATGCATCAATAATGTGGGATTTTCATGCACTTGGAAGAATGCACTATGCGCTTCCAACAGAAAGCAGCCTCTTTAGTATGTACAATATGTTCATTAAATACCTTTCCCTGTTTATACAAGTGCTCATGTCTCCATTATTCATTCAAGCAGAAACTAATACAAAATGTGGTACATCTGCTGTAGCACGTAAAAGTAACTGAAGAAAAGAAAAAGACTTTTACTTAGGAGGAGGTAATTCTGCTCACTTAAAAGGAATTCTGCTGCACTTTTTTTTCCAGAGTTGGAATGTCATCTAATTTCTGATGGATATCAGGTGACATTAGAGTCCTACATTTGTTTTAAAAACAGGGGGAGGGGTATTTTCTCTAACCCAAAGTTGAAAATTTTTGTGTTAATGCATTGGTGATGCTTTCAGTGGGAGGGGTGGCTGGAACTGCAGGGGCTCGCTGGGGCTCGGTGCTGTACTCTTAGCAAGGCACTTGGCAGTGTTTTCTGTTGAACCAGTCCAATGCAGGTAGTGTTTATTTTGTACTTGCATGAAAGAACAGTTTTGAGAATTAAAACTGACCAAGGCATTTGCCTAGATTCAAATGTTTGCTCCGTATCGTGCAACGATGGCTGTTCCCTGTCACAAGACATCTGCTTGCTGGGCTCTCAGCCACTCTCCATCTCTCCTATTTCCTTCAGAACCACTAAGAAGCTGATTTCTTTTATTAGTGTTGAATGAGAGAATAGTACCAAGCCTTCAGTTTTCATGAAATGGAAATATTTTCTGGTCCTTCCTGTTATTTCAATATTGGTTATCACTACTGAGAAAAGTTTCCCTAATACATTGTCCACCCAGATATGCTTCTTATTAAAGTAGTGACAGCTGGTTTCATACTCACAGAAACACGGGAATATAATTTTGCAGATACTCTTTTAAGGTTTGTGAGTGAGGACTTTGATCTTTCTGCACACTTAGAAAGATGGCTGCATTTCAGAGGAATACTTCTCCATCCTGGTTTAACGAGGTAGCAACTTGGTTTCTGTGTGCTGGAAAGATCTGAGAAGATCTGACTGATTTGGAAATTGACACTGACTTCTTGATACTGGGGGAAGTGTTATAATTCCCAGGGAGTTAATTTGTGAGGGCACTGGATACCAAAGACTGCAGGGATCTTGTACAACTAGGTGTATGTCCAACCTCTCACCAAAAGGCTCCTGTGCTTGTTAAAGATCATTTGCTGCAGGTATAGGGCAGTGAATGAGCCTGCCTGGTGGAGCAGACAGTTGTTTGTGTTAACCCATGCTGCAGCAATTGCTAGGGGCATTTAGATAAACCAATAAAGTCTTGCAGTATCTTTGAGCCTTGATTTATTCTTTTCTTTTTGGGGGATATAATTAGGTAAATTGGGAAACTCATTGTGTAAATGCAGCTTTAAAATAACACTCTGCTTTGGCATTCCATTATGTATATCTGCTGTCAGCAGTCTATTTTTTTTTAATGGGAGTTTCTGAAAAGTTTGGAAGTGTTCTAAATCCTGATACTTTAATGGAGACTGTAGATGAAATATAATCCTCATCTATTCATAACCAGTCAAAAATAAACAATTTTTTCAAGCCATTAGAGCATACAGAGGAAAAGTTCATGAACCAATCATTTGGGGCTTTTGGCAGACCATACGGAACTTTTCTAACAGCTATTTATAAGGTCCTAATGTGTTTATTTTCACAATAAATCTGACTTATTGCAGAATGTGTTGGTTTCATAGTAAAATAAACACTGAAGATTACAAACATATCCTTTTGTGAAGTCTTCTGAAAGTCCAAGGCTTAATTTAATAAATGTGATATTCTCTATATTGGCTGGGAAATGAGTGCCAACTGAGGAAAAAAAAAAAAAGGAAAGAAAAAAGAACAGCCCAAACTCCTGCTTTAAATTACAAAATCAATTGTCATCAAGTTTACATTATAGCTGAGCCATTTGATGTGTAAAAAGTACTAATAATGGATAGATTGATAGATAAAAGAGCTAAGAAGGAGCAAAAGAGGCAATAGTTGTACCTCAGTGCTGTTGTTGAAGAGCTGTGTGGAAAAATACTGTCTATTTCTCAATACACAAACTTAATTAACCCATTGTTTAAATTTGCTTAGCTTAATTCTGTAAATTAGTAACAAAGTTACATGTAGTTAGGCTGCTTTAAAGTGCTCTGAAAGTATTTGTATTGTGGCTTTTACTGGTTTAATTAGAAGAATTTAAGTCATCATGCTGTAAATCAAAGTATTTGTGCAGTTTTCCCAATATTTTGCCCCTTGCCAGTACCTGAGGTGAGCCTCTTACTCTACTAAAGTGGCTCTATTACCCATGTTGTTGAGTCATATTTCAGCTGAGATATAAAGTAAAATTAGCAAATATACAGAAAAGAATGATCAGTCATAAAAACACTTTCTTTTCTTACAATGTGTCTTCAGAAACCCTGCCTGATGTGTATGTGAATGTCCTCATGAGGCATATAATTCCTAATTCTTTTAGTGAATCTTACTAAGCTCTTGACCTCAGTGATATGTTCCAATAATGAGACTGTAGGTTAATTGCATATTGTGTTAGAGTACTTCCTTCTGTCAGCTTTTAAATGTATTGCTTTTGTACTTCATTAGATATTCCCATGTTCTTGTGAGATTAAAATGTATCACTGCCAAACCATCAAGTAGACTTTTGTGTTGGTTTCATTATTTGTTTGTTGCTAAATTAATTTTATCTTTTCTTCATGGTAAAGTCCCTTCAGACTTCAACCAAATGCTTTAGGTTCCACATAATGCGAAGCTGCTTTATATAAGTTTTATTGTGCTTCGTTTATGTCCAGTTGCAAGGGTGGGAATTGAACTTGGCTATGATTTGGTGTAATGCTGAGCATCCAGTTTCAGACCGCTTTATATAACATAGCATTGTTTCAATATATCATTTATTTTCAAAAGAACTTGAATCATGGCCATAGAATGTGCTTTATGTGCATGCTTTGTTCTCAGATAGAGGCCTGCAGGATCTCAAACAATTAAAAAGAAGTTGTCATTCCAGTTGCTGAAACGCTAGTGCTTTGGGGATAGTTTGGGAACAGCTCCAAGGGACATGCTTGGGAGGGTGGACCTGGATAGCAGATTGTTTTTAAGAAAACATCCTTCTTCTGAGTGATTTTATGTAGAAGAAGAAAGAGACCATTGAAATCCATTTAAAATGCTTTGTATTTTTTGAAATGGTTTTTAAAGCTTAGAAAAAAATGGACCAGCTGGACTAAGGATCTTAATATACTGCACAGTAGTTATCTGTTTTCTGGGTGACACTGCGGACATTTATAAATACCAGAAATGTTGGCCTATGCCAGGTTTTGGGTTGTTGAGTTTTTCTTTTGGTGGGGTTTTTTCAGCAATTGGACAGCCTTTTTCTGCTACTCAGAAAGCTGCAGGTTTCTGATACTTCCATCAGGAATTACTGTCTTGTATAGCTTTTATGAATATTTTGTCTTCCCAGTGAATTATTTAAGCTGTGTTGGATTAGTTCAAAAGAAAAAAAAGATTATAACAATAAACATCGTCATCACATTTCCCATTTTTCTGAAAGTAATTAGGACTCTACTGGCATGAGTTCACACTGTGGTAGCCTATAAATCTTGTGCAGATCCTTAACACTGGTGTCACGTATACATTAGTTAAGTCAGAATGAACAGATTAGTCGGGAAGGAGGTTTTTTGGTATAATCAGTATCGTGAAGAGACTGTGCCCAGAGAAATGCTCACAGTTCATAGAATTAATTTAAAATGAACTCCAACATCACAGCAATCATGTTTTATTTAAGTTTTGTTTCAACTTCTACTTTGTATTTCTGTTGTGTTTGAAATAGTTGTAATGCAAGAATTTCTTTGACTTCATTCTGGTTTCTCAGAAGTCAGTGACAAAACTTGGATGAATTTTATTCTGATCTCTTTAGGGCAGGGAACATAACATCTGTGGCTGATCCTGCAAATGATTGTATATGGGTAAGCTTATCACCTGTCATTCTATATATATCCAGAATAGGAAAAAATGTGTTTGCACAGCACAAAAGAGCTCCAGCCTTGACTGGGACCCTCTGGAGTTTTCTTTAAGATGAATATAAAATATTTTCTTGTGTTTTTGTTGTTCCTGGAAACAAGTCATTCAGCCAGAAATATACAAAAGTACAAGAATACTTCTAGTGCAAATCTTATTGATGCAGCCCTGGATATCTGTATTTTATTTAACATATAAATGGCCAAATTTATCAGCTTAGTGGAATGTAGCAGTACTTGGTCATGGCTAGTGGTTCTAGAATCCTGTGGTTCTACATAGTTAACATCTACGAGACTGTACTACCCCAGCTTGTTAGTCAATCAAGAGTAACAACTTACTCCAAATGTTGACCAAATTTCTAGATTAATTGCAGTATTATAACTTCTGAAAAGCTCCAACATTGAAGATACAATCAAATTACAAAAGTGGCAAATTAATCACAGATAGAAGTGTTTAAATTCTAATATCTTGCCATGAAGCAGTTCAAATCCTCTACTGAAATGGGTGCGCAGTTCAGTACACAGTCTCTCAGAATCTGTTAGTATATGAAAATTGCTTTTTTAAATTACCAAATTCTCTTTTGTTCTCTGCACCTGTAGGTACTGTGTCAGGGAATAATTTTAATTGATGCCACCTATATAACGTGGCTTTGGATCATCACACATACATTGCATAGAGTCAAAGGTAGAGTGACAATATTTAGCTCAACTCTACACGAGAGGAACCTTCATTAAAACAAAACAAAAAAACCCCTACCTGTCAACTGTCAACATTTCCAACACTCACATTTTTTTAACAGCAGCATTCACCAACCCAAAGCTTAAAAGCAATAAAATGAATAGTTAAATGCACAATAAATTTTCTATTTCATATATAAAAAACAAGTGTGTTGTCATCATCAATTATGGAGAAATACATACATGATTGCAACTAAAACTGCTAAATTTGTTGGATGATGATGGGCTTTGCTTTATTTTTAACTTGCAGATTTTGACTTTATCTGCAAAATATTTTTGAAGCCTGCATAAAAAATACCATTATGACTTTCATTGTTGACTGTTCATATTTTGATAAATAATTTACATTTCAATTTATTGAAAACCATTTAGTATATCGTAAGTTATCAGGAGACTGTCAGTATAATGTTAAAACAATATGGAGCTTGTATTTGAGGCTATTGTTATTAACACACATTTATAAATCTACTTTTTTTAAATATTCAGAATATGTAGGGAATGGTTTTTTTGAGGCTTGAGTTAGAGAGGGAGATAAGCTTCTCATTTTGTGGTCCTGTTTGTGCAATAATAGATGTCTGCATATGCTTTTTTTTTAGTATGCTGACAATTTCAAAATCAAGGTATTTTTAACATACTTTTCTTGAGCTGAAAAACTTATTTTCAAAGTAAGTGAAAGAGTCTTAACTGCTCTCTACTATTTTGATTATTGTATGAGTTCTATTTTTCTTGAGTTTAGGATGATTGAAATAATTTGTAATGTTTATCTTGTTTTATACACTATTTGGCAGGAATGTGTTGGTGTAGTTACTTTCACAAGGTCAAAATCAGCCTCCTACCTTCTCTCCCTCGTGCTCGAACGTGCTCAAAACAGAGACAAGCGAGTGATGAAATTCAGGCCTATGTGCTTGCCTTAATAAACAGCTTTTCAAATCAAAAGACTTCTGAAAAAATTTCACAGCAATATTGTTTTCTTTTTAGGACAGTACTCTTGTTAATGAATCTATGTCCAAACAATGGCAGCATTTCTTTTCTTTGTGTTTTTAATTATGTTACTTAGGTAAGAGCATAATTACTTCAGCTTTATATTTCATTTTCACACAATTCTTTGTAATTGGCATTTTAAAAACAAATTATTTTCTTGAAGTGAAAAATACTATATATTGATGGATGAGCATGTAATCTGTGTGAAAAATGTTTTGTTAAATTATTAACACTAGGTTGTTTGTCTGTTGAATCAACGACCTTTTGATGGCAACAGAGATTTCACTGTAATAGTTCTTAATATTCTCCTTTTCCCATTAGGACAAGGAGCACCAGTTTTAAAGCAGCCTCTCTTTCACTTTGATATGAATAGATAAATTGTCAAAGCTTCCAACAAGAAAGCTTCCTACTGCAGGGTATGTTGTAAGCAACACTGCATACAGTGTTCTTGCTGGTAAACACAAACTGTGCACAGTTAGTGGTGCGGCTTCGTTCTCATCCTTCAGTTGAATTTAATGAGCTGAACACTGATGAGATTTTTGAGAATTGGGTTAGTGTGTGCTGAGTGGAAGACAGATATGGGATGACATTTTTTCTGAGTTGCCCTTTCCCACCACTTATCAGCAAAGGAGAAGGGATAAGAGTGGAATATGTGCACAGTGTATATTGGTCCAGAGGAAAAAACTGTTCTTCAGAATTAGCCCTTTTAAAAATGCTCTATATGGAAAAGGAAATGCAAAATCATATTTAGCCTCATGTTCCATGTCTTTTTGAAATTATAAATTGGTTTTCGAAGTATTGCCTGCAGTGTTTCTTATGGGTATTGCACTGTGCCATTAGAAATTGGAGTTGCAATCCCAAACACGTACCTTAGCTCTCTGTGTTGGAAGGGAGCAAAGTGTCACATTAATTATGCTCTCTGCTCTGCTTTCCCACTGCTGTCTTCTTTGGGTTTTGCTTGCTGGATTGAAGAGAAAATTGATTCTTGTCTTGGCCTATTTCAGAGCCATCTGAAAACAGCTAAAAGCAAACTAAACCCCAGCCAAATGGGTGGTAAATAATACATACAGCCCTTAAACAGAAAATTTAGCAGCTTGCTAGCTGAGGAAGTTGCTAAGACTCCCATCAGCAACCAGGTATAGTAGACGTAGTGCTTCTCAGCACTGTCATGTGTAGAACAGATACCTAGCTTTCAAAATGTAATTCTCAAATATTCTTTGGAGGCCTAAGCTCTTTATACAGTGAACAGTGAGAATTAGGTCTGTAAGAAGAGAATCCAAACCAGCCATCATGGCTGAGGGACTGAACAGGCATTGAGCCTTTCAGAAGTGCTGAAGCCTGACACGTTTTTTTCCTGGGACTGGGATTTGCAACCTAATGCTTCTAATGAAGTCATTCTTCTTTATAGGCATAACTGACTCGATATTTTATTTGAAGTGTGGTCATAAAAGAAAGTAATTGTGCTTTCTGTACTGGCCTGCTGGCTGGAGTATCTGCTTTGGAAGAGAAGCACTCAGGTTCAGCCTCTTCAGCCTGAGCACATCACACATTCACTGCCTCTGTGGGAAAGGCCTTAACCAGAATGTAGATCTTGTTGAAGTGGAGCTGTGCCAATATGTATTTGAGTAGTCAAGATTTATGGGGCCAGAAAGAAAAAAACAGAGGCCGACAAGTGCTGAGGGTATTTCTTCAACAAGGAGTTAATGGGTTTGCTGTAAACAATTGTTCAATAAAATACAAAAATACTGTTTTAGAGAACAGAGACCCCTGCCAGTTTCTTTAGCTCCTGTGTATTTCAGATGTAGTTATCCATCCCTTTTGGGTGAGGATGGTACCAAAACAGTGTCTTTCATTTCTCCAGCTGTAATTGGTTCTTGTAGGAATGATGGGTGGCAATATTTCACCATTCTCTTGGATGCTGGGCTGTGCTTCGTGTTCATGGCTTTGCTGATGGCATCCTCTTAGCCTGTGTGGCCCCACAGAGACCCATGGTGTCAGCATGTCTTGCCTGTGAATCCCAAAAGGGCTTTTGTGTGTCACCAAGCTCTGAGGTATTGGGCATGCCCAGCACCCTTTCTGCAATTTAGGAAATTGAAAAGTGAAGGCTGAAGTAGCTGCAGCCATTTGGACATGTAGGAGGTGAAGTGGGGGCTGTGAATTGCACTCTGGGACTTAGTACCAATGCTCTGCTGAAGTTTTACTTTAGTTGGTCTAAGTGCTTTTTTGGACCTAGGCCAACACTTTCCCTGCCGTGCTCTGGGTGACCAGTGTATATTGTCATGGCTCTGCTAGGAATTAAGTAGTTTCTGAGTTTGATATGCTTTGAGTACTTGAAAGTGTTGAAGAAATTTTCTGCCATTCAGGTCAGTTGATTTGAAGAAGAGATAATCCAGTCCTGCTCTTTGTTTCAGAAATGTTTGTGTGCCAGTTTGTGAATGCTTTGCGTGATTTGACCAGCTGTGCCCCAGCGTTCTTTACTGATACTGCTTGTATAAATATAACAAGTATTTTATGTCTCAATATTGACTAAATGAAAATAACCTAGAAAAGGAAGAATTTCCAAATAACGTGCATTATTTATAGAGCTCTATGCCAACTGTTGCTGATCTGTTGGGGTGAGTTATTATAACAGTTCTCAGGAAAAGGATGAATTCAAAATTTCAAAATAGAAATTAAATTCAAAATAGAAAAGTCAGAGTGACCTGCTCCCCAGCAAGCCAGTTTCACATCAGGCCATCTGTTAGGGAGATTTGCAGTCATCTTTTAGTAAAAAGGTTGGATTCTGCTAGTGCACAAATAGTTACAGTGAACTTTATTCACAATTACCTAGAATTTAAATCAGTGTCACAGAGTTGTTGCTGAGCTTAGAAGGTTTAAGATCACTTGAAAGAAATGACAACTTAGGAAGGAAATGTCACTTTGAAACAGCATTGTTTCCCCATTAATAAATGTCTCCTAAAGGGAGAAGTATTTTAGTGGTTTTGAATAAAAAAGAGACATGGCAGGGTCAAGGGTCAGCTTTAATTTTCTTGGCAGTTGAAATAGACATGAGGAGAGATGCTTTTGCAGAAGAGCAGTTGAGAGGCCACAACACAATCTGCATACTGGGTGATGGTAAATATTGTTTCAAATAAAAGAATGTAGTTTTGTTATTAAATCAACAGAGAGTAATAAAAGCTACAGTGCTTTGTAATTTTTCTATTGATGGATGTTGTTCTGTTGGCCATCCTATCTGAGACTTTGAAAGAATAAGTGTAGCTCTACTGATGATCAGTATTACAAACATTAATTTATGAAGGACTAGTGGGGCCTCATCTGTGCAAGTTTCCTCCATGGAGAGATGCGGGAGACATTTGGAATACAAGATCTAATTTGCCTTGATCGGTACTTATTGTTTACATACTATTTATTATTATTATTATATCAAATTGTTAAAATTGTATGTATTATGTAATTTAAATACTTTGAAGAGTTCTCTATGCCATCGCATTTTGCAATGGTAATCATCTTTGCGTTCCTTATGTCTCATATAATCAAGATATTTTTGCCTTTATAGACATGATTCAATGTATTATGCCTTCAATAGTAATACATATTAATTTTTATAGATCACATTAATTATCCTAGTGTCTAAAAATTGTGTAAGAAGACTATACAAAAATCAAGATAATTACATTTTTTGTAAGAATGAAATTTGCAAGTGATGGTCATAAATCATAATTCAATAATTCATTTTACTGGACAAAAATATTAAGAAGCTGTTGTTTTTTTTTTTTTTTTTGTTTAAAAACATTTAGATCCCAGTCTAGTGCTGTGAAGTGTTTTATGAGTAGGTACTGGATCCATCACCTTTTAAAAGGGCAAAACATTGTGTATTTCTTTTCAGGTGTAAAAGATTAAAGTGTTTCAAAATGCAAGGAATGAATATAAGACACGTATTTTTGTTAAATATAATTTCAGGGAAATTGTTTAGTGGAAATACATCTTATTATACAAATTATTACAGTTGTTGCATGAACAGAAAACAGTCAGAACATGACAAAAGCCAGCAAGTTCTTCTTGAAATTGAGAGGGTCGGAATGTAAGCAAAGGGAGTGAAATGCAGGGAAAATAACTAGTGGTTAAAAGTGAGAGAATTGATTAGAAACAGAGTGAAAGAAAGTTGTATTAGACAATCTCAGGCTGGAATGAAAGGTTATAATTTGCAGATCACTTTTGCTGTCAATTTAAAATTAAAAGCATCTTTCCTGTTGCTAGTGCAAAGCACTTGTACAATTAAATAAAATGCCAGTTCCTCAGGGTCAACTGTAGCTGCATTCCTGACCCAGGGTAGTCTAATAGTCTGCTGGTTTAGAGACATTTGTTTGATGCAAGAGTTGTTATTCCAAGGAATTATTATTTTTCTATACCTTTTAAAATGCAGATGTGTAGAACACTTGGCAGTGTTTCTTACGAGTTTTGCTTGAACTCTTGTAAAGTCATAGTTTCCCTGCACTATAAATTTTTACTTTACAAAACAGTTGATTAGACACCAAAATTGTTCTTGCCTTAGCACAATCATTAAGAGTTTTATCAGGGCATTGTATATTAGAAAAAATATAAAAGATTTTCTATATGAAAAAATAAATATTAATAGTCATAAATGACAGGAATATGAAATAAACTCACTTGTAAAGTTAGTTTATAGAGCTGTTTAAATAGTGAATGATTCCTTTCTCCTGGGATTTTTTTTTAAATTTATGTAACGTAGTTTAGCTGTATTTCAGCACATCACTTAATTGAATTTATGAATATCTAGGCTTCTGTTTCCCATTAGGACCACAAATAGTTCTCTTAGTCTGATGTGCAGTCAGCCAAGGTCAGCCCACCACAATGATATATTCATCTGACATTTTTTATAGTGATGTCATTAAGATAACACATGATTTGTGTCAGATGCTGTCATCCTTTAAGAAGATGTAGCAAGAGCAGATTTATAAATACATGTGTTAAAGTAGCCACCACAAAGTCCCTTTGAGGACTGACACCAGATTCTTCCTCAATAATGTAGCTCTCCCAGAGCTCCAACAGCACTGGGAGGTGTTAACAGGGCAGCTTTTCTGTGCCCTGCATGCCCGAAGGAGGGTTTGATGAGTAAACTGAATTATTTGTGGGAGAGAATAGCTGGATGCCAGGCCTGACCTAGGAAAACTCTGGAAATAAAGCACTGTTTCTGGCATGTGATCAAAGTAGGAGAAGAGATGCCATGGAATAAGGTGTGAGTAAATAAGCGGGGAAAAGGAGTTCTATTACTCTGTGTGGTGAGAAGGATTGATAAGAAAGGGATGCCTTACTGAACAAAGCACACCAACAGCTTTCAGCAATAATGGCCTCCAACAATAACATACTGCTTCTTTCCCTGCATCCTTTTTTTGTGTTCCCTTTCCTGTTTCCTCCATTTTTTGGTATTCTTTCAGGGTGTGAAGACCTGTGGGTGTTCCTGTGGCCCCCGCTACTATTGTGTGTTATTATGTCTATGTTGATTTTTGTTAGGGCTTTCAATCATCGTTGCATATCCTAAGGCTGAATAACAGACTTTCATGGAAGCAAAAGAAAATGTATTTAAAAATGTATCATTTTGCCTGAAACACTAGTGACGAAACAAAGCATGAAAATCATCGCAAAACAACATTTGAAGTGGGACCAACAGAGACAGATTGTTAAGTATGTGCCAACTTCTTATTATTTATAGTAGAATATATTTTGGCTTGAAATTAATATTGGCAGTTCTGAGATATAAGAAATAAGATTTTTTAGTTTCTTTAATACTTTTTACTTGAAAATCTCAATGTACACATTGTATAGAATATAAAGTATATGGCAATGATTTTAAAGAATGGGTGGAAATTAGACATTCACACAGAACCTCTGGTCTTATTTTTCAGCCTCATAGTTTGCTCTATCATTCATCTGTCATTTACATGAAATTTTAGCAAAAAAGCATTTTAAAATTTCTGACATTTACCTGCAGAAAAATGCAAATGTAGCAACTGTGCACTGAAAATACTCAAGGAAGTTCTGCAGAGGGTTCACATTAACCCTCATTTCTGCAGAAGACAATTCTGCATGCCTTCTCATTAGCACACATGGTTTGTCTAAGTTATTACCAAAGACCCAGTTTGTATAAAACAGGGCTTTCTGGGGAAGGATTCTCAGACCAGTCTTCCAGCAAGATTTAATTCCTCTCAGCTAAACTGCTTATAGGCGATTCTCCTCTGTTATCCTTAAACTACTTACTGACGCTTTAAATTGACAGGTTTTCTATGCAATTAACGTTGCCTCTAACACTGGCTGAATTAAATGTTCAAATGGTGTCCCCCCTCCTTTTCTGGAAAGGGCTCCCTGCTCTATACGATGCTGGAATGTATCTGGGCGTTGCCATGTTCCCAGGTAAACAGGAAGAACAGCTTTGAGTATGGTTATTCCAGGAGAAGGGTGAAGGTTATTGCTGTGTTGCCTTGTCCATCTCCCATCATGAGCTGAATAATTACTGCAGGTCCCTGGATCCCTGTGTCAGTGTCTATGTTCTTTGTGATATTGTTAATTAACATTCTTACTTTTTTAATGAAACTGTAGAAATAATAAGCAGGAAGAAAGATGGAGTTGGTCTTTGACATCTTTTAATTGGTTCACCTTGGGTTTAGGAGGGTTCTATTTCTCCATTATGAAAACAGTACAATGAAATAAATGTCATAGGAAAGATTATTCGTATTTTCTTGATCTACACTCAGTAACAAGCTATCTTAGTTTTGGCTCAAAAGTGCTCTTAGATTAATCTGTGTGCCATCTGCGGGTACTTATCTTTCCTTTACACCTCAGGCTAGAAGTCTTTCCTCTTTTCTTTGGATGTTTTAAGTCACGAAAGCTCAAACTGAAATTCAATAAAGAATCACCTGTGGTTTTCCAAGTCAACCTTGATACAGTAACAGAAAAATAATCAAATATTTCCTTAAAAAAAACCCCATCCAAAACTCCATGATATGATGGATATGTATTTTAAGGTTCTCATATCTAAGAAAACACATTTTCATTGCACTGATACCTCTGATAATTTGGTATAAAAATGTAAATCTCCATATTTTATTATAAAAGATTAATTCAGATGCACTTTTGACAATTCTGGAAAAATTTCCAGTATTTCATTTTATTGTTGTACTGTGATTCCAGAGTTTGAAATTTGACCTAGGCATGTTGAATACATATTGCTGGAAATCTGTAACAGGCAAAGCAGTGCAGTTTTAGAATGTGGAATAACAACTCCTACAACTGGAGCTGAAACCGTTCTCAGTAGAAAGTATGTTTTACCCACTTTCTATGTGTCTGTTTTACATTTGTTTGGTCTGTGTGTTTAATTTAAAAATTAAAAAAAAAAAAAAGTTAAGTATATTTTTCCCCCTACTATTTCACTTTCTTTACAGTTTTCTCAGAGGCTGGAATTAAGCTCTGAACTGTTTTTTTTTTTTTTTCCTTCTTCCCCCAACAATTAGCCTTTTTCCAGGAGGAGTGGAACACATGTCAAGAAACATAACCCATGCTGAGCTGCCTTCTAGGCATGAATACAGAGAGACGTCCCAGTAGGTGTAGAATTTAAGGAAGCCTCTGGCTCTTTGCAGCTACCCGAGGTTTCTGTGCTCCTCATGTCTCTCCATAGGTATGGATAGACACAAGCTCTGCCATTGTAATCAACATAATGCCAGATCTGTCACTGTACACCAAGGCATTGTTGGCAGCAGAGGGGCGTTTTCTGCTGGCACTGCAGAGCTGTGGACACTGAAACCCACTTTATCTGCTCTCAGCATTTATTTCTTCTGACCTTTCAGTCTTGTTTTAGCCCCACACAACTGATCCAAGGGACCCCTCCTTAGGGGCTGGGTGGCACAGCCACTCTGTCTTCAGTCCCCAGGTTACAAGTGCCAAGCATCTGCCCCTGTGCCTGCATAGGCAAGACCTAACGTGATCTTACCATATATGTCTGGGTTTGTGGCATGAAAAAGAAAACATATAGGAACAGTTGCATATGTTTTGAATGTTGAATTTTTATTTCTTAAAAACATGCCAAAGTAGAAGAATCTGGAAAGTGTAGATGATTTTTTTTTTTAATTTGGAAATGCATTTAGTTTCGAGCTATCAATAAAAAAATTGAAAAAATGAAAGTAGAGGCAGGTGCCAAACATCTTTGTACCTATATTCTGGTTGGTTGATGCTATATTTAGAGTGAAACTGCATTAATTAATCTTTTAAAATGTTATTTTCTATCATACACAGGTATAAAAATCTATCAACAAATTTGTACTGCAGTCTATCCTGTTTTACCAAGCTGTTTGCTCATTTTTTCTTACTTGACATGCTGCTCCTTCAGTTCAAATACCGAGTCTTACATTCTTGCTCTATGACTATTACTGTGAAAATGAAATAACTTATAATGTTCTATGGGATTCTTTGAGCAAGCAAACCATCATAAAGCATGTCTCTGTTTTGTTTCAGCTGCCATTATTGGTACTTTGTTTTACACTTTGAGGCATGTTCCTAAATAATGAATAACTGCCAAATTACCACAGCACATTTGATGTGAATGAGTCATCAGCCTTAAATGAAAAACCAAAATGTGATGACCTTTCTGTTGTTCTGCATGTCATTATTGCCATCAAGTGATGGGTCTGAAACCTCCCATTGTTCATTAGCACCTTGAATGGACAGCAGTTATTTTTTTGTCGAGTCCTTAGGGTCTGTTGTTTCAGGGAATCCAACCAGTAATGGCTTGAATTAAAAAGGGGAAATTAAAGGAGAATGCATCATCAACATGCTAAGCAAACAAAAGACCTATAGCCTCTGTGTCTGGAAAGGCAGACCATTATTGGACAATTATTGTTCATGTTTGTGTGCATGTTTATGTTTATTATCTGATGTTTCTAACTGAAAAGAGTTTTGTTTTTATCTCTTGGAACGAAACTGAGATGTAACCATAACTTTTCTGATTCTGGAAAGTATGTTAAATATCCACTCTCACCATTTAAAAAAAATAAATAAAGAGCTCTGGAGTTCCATGGGAGCACCTTAGTTAATTTAGTTACTGATGATGGTACTAGGTAATCATTATTACTTAACCTGCCTCTTTCATGATATTTGTTTGATCCACAATGCATTTACCAACAACGGAGATGAAAATAAGTTTTTTATTATATTCATGCTACCAAAGTACAGCAAGTTACTGGCTCCTGTACAGATGGGTACATTTGAAATATCTTCAAAACACATTTTGCCAGTATCACTTTAATTCTTGGTTCCTGTATCCAGGAGTGCCAACCCTGACAGTCGCTGTCATGATGGCAGAATAGGTGCTAACTGTTGTCTTTCTTCACTGGCTGTGCCTCTTTCCTACTGCAGTGACCATAATCTTTTTGTGAAAGATCTGGAGTCTGCATTCATTTCTTGGGCAAAGGTGACATTTAGTTTAGCTGTAATATTTCACATGAGAAAGAAGTCTAAGATGTGACCTTATTTTTTTTTTTTTTTTTGGCTGTTGTTGTTTCATAGTATGCAAAATGTGGAAAGTCAGTCATATTTCATTGGTATTTGGCATCTGCTCAACAACTGATTGCTCTTCTCAGAGCTTTTTTGGAAAGTTTGCAGCACCATAATGACAGCTTTCTAAACACAGATGTCCTCTTGGTACAACCCATAATTTTTTATGAAAGATGTATCGATGTCAGGAATTTGAACAAAGTACTGGAATTAGCTGAATATTCTTGTTATGAATATGTATTCAAAATATCTACAGTACATATATTGTAAGTTGGAGGAAGAATATGCAATGTCTGAAGGCAAAGATGCTGGTACAAAATGTCAGAATATAGTTTAAAATAAATTGATTCTTTTGTTAATGGACTGTCTATACTTTAGTGATTTTTTCCCCACTATGTTCTGTAATGTGTAAATACATACTGTGACCTTGAAGCATCAAGAATCTCAAGAATACATTTAGATAATTGGGGGTTTGGCCATGGAAGATGTCTAATAGCTGAGAGGCCTGGAGTAGTTATTAAATGTTCTTGTGAAGTCCCATTAGTAGCCTGTTCCTCTTGTTTCATTTACCTCTTAGCTAAGCCATCAGGAAGTGAATACTTCAGACACAGATTTCCCCTCTTCAAGTCAGCTATTTTTCTTAAGGTTTCTCTTAAATGTTTTCAGTAAGTAAAAGTCAGTTGAAAGCTTAATGTGTAAGATGATAAACTTCCATCAGCTTGTGGTTCTTAGTAAAGGAATCCTTGATTTTTTTTACCTGTGGGCCCATTATTTGCAAATACCTACAAATAAGAAGACAGTGCTTAATGGCTATTGTATGTAATTTACATAAGTTCAGACTTGCAGGTGAAAAGGAAAGTCTCCTCTGTAACCATTTGAGATTGTTTTTTAATAATAACACAGTTCATTCTCTATTGTTCTTCTACCTGTTTAGGTCGAGTTAAGATCAGAGTACCATGCAGCCAGTTTATCTAACAACTCTAATGAAATTAGGGGAAATATATTTCAATAAATATTGTCCCATTTTCATTTTGTGCAGCTCTGCAGCCTGGATATAAGTGCTGCAGTTTTTATGACTATAGCTAACTTCATGTAGCTTCCCTCTATCTGTACTTGTACAGGCACTTGGTTTTGATTTATTTTCAGGTCACGCCACGAGATCTGTACTCCCACACCACTAATGACACGTCATTCAGATTCAGAACAGATACTTTAAAGTGAGAATGCTGCATCAGAAATGATGGAAAACCATAACTGTTAGTTAGGAAATGCTTTCTTTTTGGGCTTCAACTGGGTCATGCTGTGGTCATTCAATATCATGATACTGGGGTTGTTCCCCTTCTCTCATGCTTCTGGTTGATGATAAAATCACTTGTCTGGTATATGTGCATGTGTGTGGCCCAGCCTGGGCTGCTGTTTGGCTTGTCTTGGATCATGACCTTTTGCCAAACCTCAGCAGTAGCTCTTGAGGAAAAAATGTAAACATACAACCAAATTTACTCTGGTTTCCTTATTTAGTTCAGTGTAAGTTAATTCTAATTGCTATAAGGCTTCAATATGAGAAACTTTTTCCTAAATCAGAAAATGGGAAAAGCTAATTTAATATTTTAGTTACAGGAATTTAGTAAAAAATACAAGTGGGTGGGAAGCAAACGGATTCTCCTAATGTAGAAGTAAGAGTTTTTAAGTGTTTAACAGTTGTGATAATTTTATTTATTAATTTTAATCACATTAAAAGATGTGTTCAAGGATGACAAGGAAGAAAACACCTATTTTGTTAGGCCAGAATTATATGGAAACATTATGGAATATTAATTACTAAGAAAGTGCCAGAATTGTGGCCAGTGTAATCATCTACAATTTTCTGAGAATATCCTTACTAAAATGACCTACCTAATTTAAGTGTAATTTCCAAAGTAAGGAGAACAGATGTCTTGTTTGTGACAGTGTAAGTGATGGACACTTTCCATGTCATGGTCTACCTTCTACTGACATTAAATGACCTTTTTACTTCCTGTAGATGATACCTTAGGATTATGCTGGTTTTTCCTATGTGGTTACAAGTTATGGGGAAACAGGGAAGAGTTTCCATAAACTAGAAGATTTCAGTAAATGGAAGGCCTTTTGTCTACCTGGTTATTTTGACTGGCATTAAAACTCATGTGTCAACAGTTTGCCATTTATCCTGACTATTCTATATTTGTTCTGAGCTGTTAACCACTGTTGGCTACAAGAGCTGATCACTTTGCCTGATTGCAACTTGCAGAACATTTAGACGAGTTGTCAGTTAACACAGAATGTGTGTAATTGATATAAAGATTAATTACTAAAACTGTCAGTTAACCCTGCCTAAAATGTGCATATTTGCATATGAACTATGCGTTTTAAGTTGTTTACAAATGTGCCCCAGTGTAAAGCTTGAGCTAAGTTTTTCCTTTGTTTGTTTGTCTTACAAGTTTTAAGAATACAGCTGTTCCCCCAATGAAAACAGTATCCTTCCAGTCTTTTTCATATGGACTCACTTCTGCTAGTTTAACTTCCTTCTACCTGAGTAGTTACATAGTTAACATAGTGTACAAGCAAAAGGGGTAGACACAAATGTTTAGTATTGAATATTTGAATATTAAAAAAAAATGAGGCTTTGACTCACCCACAAAGCAAAAACCCTAAATCATCAAAGGAATAAACGCTCATGTAGATTAACTTTTGCCAAACAAAAGAATTGTCCTTGCAAGTTGACTCTGGAGAAGAGGGTGCAGAAGTTTTGTTTATACAGTTTTATTTGTGAGAAGGTACGGAAAATTCACAGTTAAAGAAATGGTCACAACTTCTTGAGGAAATTAAGACAAAGAAAGATAAATCTACTTCTTAAAGACTTTTAGAGTTGCATGTGGCAAGCTGAAAGCTAAACTTGACTGTTAAAGGGTCCTAACTCAGAACTTAGTTAGGGACAAATCACTCATTGACGTCATTGCTATAATGAAATGGGTGTGAGACACAAATTTTTGGAACTGTATTCAAGAGATCTGCAAAAATGACTAGAAAAGTACAGAAATATTTATTTATGATTTTGACTTGGAAAATAAAATATATCCTACTGTGAAATAAACATTTGGGATATAATCTTGCCCTGTTCAGGCCAATCACAGGTAGTGGACTCAAGTTTTCAGCTAGTGTGCACTTTATCTGCAGTAAAATAAAAAGTCTTAAATAAGATTATTCCTGTGGCTGTTGATCCATCTGTACTTCAGCAGAGCTGAGCAGTGTATGTGCTGTGATTCTTGGAAGTGGCCAGCCCGAGAAACAGCACCGAAACTAGTGAGCACCAGTTGCTCCCCATGAATTGCAAATTGTCAGAAGATGAATACTGCCTGCAAGAATTTGCAGCATTTGTCTCCTAGGCCTGCTTATCTAGTTGCACTGAAGGCACTTGTTTGGGGTTCACATCACAAAAATCTTTGAGACAGTTCAGTAGTAAATCTGTGGGGACTGAGCTGAGAGCAGTGTCATGGCTCCAAGCGCTGTGTCAAGAGCAGACCAGATTACTAATGCCAGTGAAATATTCTTTATCTGTAAAACAGCCAATCCTCTGGCTTGTCAGCAAGTGCAAAATGAAGCACCGATCTGCCAAATACGAGAAACTGCCTGTATTTCAGAACAGAAACCTGACCTGTCTGTCTCACATGCCAACTGCTTCGCCTACATTAGGTGGAAATGAGAAATTTATTAAGTGTAAAGTGCACAGCACAATGAATAAGCAAGCTAAAAGGCTCTTGCTTTGCTGACTAATTATTTCATTGACTCATTGATTAAAACATTTTTTCCTGGGGCAAGAATGGCTGGTAAGCTTGTTTTGAAAAGTATAAATAGGAGAAGAAGAATTAAAACAAGTGGATTTTTTTAAAGCATCTAATCTTGGAAAAAGATGTTTTTATAAACTGCAGATGATGTAATGTTTTTGATGCTACTATTTAAAAGAAATCCTTAGTTTTAGCTAAGACAGATAAAGGTTAGAATTGCATTGCATTTCACACTCCTCATGTATAACAGTGGTAAAGTAGGTAAAATGGTAATTAACCGCTCCTCCTATTATGCCTCTCTAGAGATCTGAAGAATAATTTGATCAGCACAATTGAGCCAGGGGCCTTCTATGGACTTTCAGAACTGAAGCGCCTGTAAGTATTAATTCCATTTGAATTATTCTGAAAATTGTGTTTGTATCGACATTTCTTTCCTTGGGCAACTCAAACATGCCACCAAGCAATAATCAAATAAGGGCACTGCCTGTAAAACAGAAAATCACACACTCTGCTTTTTACATTTACCATGCTTTTTCTTCTTCTTTCCCTTCTTTCTTCCATTTCCTTTTCTTTTTTACCTTTCTCCATTTAAAATCATCAGTTTGCTCTCCAATAAGTGTCCTAATAAGTACACCTGCAAAGGTAAAAACCATGCCTAATTAATGACTAAGCAGATGATATAATATCACTGTAGACATTAACCAGAAATAACACTAAGGAGCTTAGATGTGTGGGGACAATGGTTTGTGCTACACTAGGGTTTTTTTGTTACATAAGGTCTACTTTACTTTTATCATAAGTCAGATCTATAAAATACAGTATTAGAAAGGAAACTTTATCATACTGTGGAATTCGTCTACCATTTTCCATACCACCCACCTTGACTCTGCTTGATATCTTTTATTTTCATCATGGTTTTCTAAGGAAACAAGAGCTTACACAGAGTATTCCATGTCCATCATTCTTGCATTCCTCTCTCGGAAAAATGTTCTGGTAATACTTTTGGAAGCACTGGCTGATTTTTAAACTACATTTTACAGGGTAAAAATACCTAAGTTACAAGGATTCTACAGCTGGGCATTTTTCTTTAAACTAACAAGGACTACAGACCCTCCTTAGTTGTACTCAGCCTAAGGAAAAGTGAGATGAACCCTTTTTTAATTATAATTTTCCAAGTGACAGCTTCCAAGTGTCCGTGCACTGACTAACTAGGCCATCAGCACATGCCAGGCATTTTCCTAGCCATCTTGTATGCTGTCTTATGTTTAAAGGGAAAACCTATGAGAAACCAGGGATTATTGTAGTGGGATGGGAAGATTTAGATGAGAAGGGGAAGGAATGCAAATCCACAGAAAAAGAAATTGACGGCTCCTCTGCTTTTCTGCTGTGTGGTTAAATTCCCGAACCGCTGTGTGCCGGGAGCACTGCACCATGTTTCTATCTCTGATAATACTGTAGCTGTGTTTTCTAACACCAGCCCCTCAGGTTTAGTGTGTTTGGGTAGAAAACCAATTACATAATAATGATGAAGTTAGAGTAGCATACACATTTTTAATACAAATAAAAGCTTTAGGGTTGAAGCTTTCTTGCTGGCTCTGTGTACAGGGATGACAGTACACAGTACAATGATAAAAATGAGCGCTAATTGTTGCTTTGGCTGCGCACTCTAATAACACAACTCTGACCTCTTGTGGGAAAACCAGGAAACCTGTGCAAGTCATGGGCTGCACATCCACAGACTGCACAGGTGGAGCCTTTAGGTCAGCCAGGAGAGATGAGTCAAGGGAGAGGAACTCATCAGGCACTGGAAAAGAGAGAAGAAAAGACTCTTCAGCACAGTAGAACTGGCAGTGTTGAGTTTTGTCATGCCAAATCTCACAAAAGCCCTGTTGCTGATATGAACAAGGAACGCTGGGCACAATCTGGAGACAGAGAATTGTTTAATTGCTGGACTGCCACATTTGGCACAAATCTGTGTAGTTCCATGGTAAACAAGTAAATATCTTCCCTCCTTCAGTGTGCAACTTGGGAATGAGACAGTAGAGCAAAAGGAATAAATAGTGTAAACTCCTGTTGAATACTGAAGACAGTTATTACTTTAAGACTATACATTCGCATCTTTTTATTTCCTGTGTAAAATAGAAATGACGCTGAGTAAAGCAGAAGATGATGTAATGTGGGCAACTGCAAGAGAAACGGCTATGGCAAGTCAGACAGGCAAGCCACAGGCTGTCAGAATGGTTTCTGAGAATGATTTAGAGAACTGTTATCACTTGTATTTGAATGACAAACTGAATTATTTCAAGGGTATAGCCAAAATTAATGGAAATTGAAAATTTGTGAAGCACTAAAATTATGGCATTAGGTTATTCAACACAGGAGAGTTATTTTCTCTAACATCAACTTTACAAGTCAGCATTAGTAAGTTAAATGTCTTACTCCTGAAAAGGAGCACCAGCTTTGTACATCATGAACTGATTTGTGTTTAATATAACATGTATTAATCTGGAAAAAAGTGTAGCGAGTTGCCTTTTCTTTTTGCTATTTTTTTTTAGAAAACATGTTTTACAATACAGAGATTTCAGCCACTGCCATATATCTTCTTATAACACTTATTGAAGTAAACTTTGGTAAAAATACTGTTTTGCTCTGTGCCACGCTTAGAGAAATATGCACTTGTATTGATTAGTATAGACAAAATCTAGTTTTGCTACCCAAATTATGCCCCACGTTGTGATGCAATTCTTCCATACATGTTCAAACTTTGCCTAGACAAAAGCAAAGCATTACCCAACCAAGAATTCTGGGTAGGTTCTTTTTTATGTCTTCTAATATATAGATATATAGATATATAGATGCATATATATATGTATTTGTTTTAAACCTGCATTTTTAGATTTCCTATGTAGCTTTTATTAGGAGAATGTAAAGAATAATGCTGATATGAAATTATTGTACTATATTGTATCCTCACTATTATCTCAGCTGTTCCCTACTTAATATTCTTGACAAGCATTTAAGTAATACTTTCATTCTAATGTGATATTTCATCATATACTTGCACAACAATATATTCTTTGTCTGATAGAAGACAACTTCCTAGTGAACTCCAAAGAGATTGCCTTCATTTTCCAGCTAATTGGATGTGTTCCCATGAAAGCAGTAACTGGATTTGTCAAACTGCAACCTTTAGTCTTCCATTTGATTGCTTTAGTCTTCTCATGTATCAGTAGAAAAATATGGAATCTGCACAGTGTAGTAAAGGAATCAGAAAACTATCTCTAATTCTAAAACAAAAAATAAATTCAGATTGATTTTAACATTTTTTTTTGGCTGCACGATCACTTAAAATCCTTAGATAATTGCAACTATTTAAAAAAAATGTACTTGGTAAGAAGGAAAATTTGGGTCAAGGTTGAAAACCTAATACATAAAAATCAAACTCTAATTCAGAATCTACCAAGGAGCATTATTCATGTTTTTACCACAATATAATTGTTTAAACCTGTCTTTGTCTCCTTCCTGTAAGCATCTTGTACACTGTATTGCATGTATGGCTTATACAGAAAACATTTCTTCACTTTCTGCAGGCAAAAGTTATGGAATATAATGCCTTTTACTGTTTGTGCTCTTGGAAACCACAGTATTGCTCTTAAAAGAGCTTGCCAAGTGCTTATCAAAACTGACCTCACTAGCTCAAAAATTAATTGCCTTCTGGTTTCTGTGGTTTCAGCAAGAAAGGATGCTGTTAATGAGATGAAACATTAGTAAACAGTAAAAAAAATTTCAGTTTTGGCTGAATATTGCATGGAACAAAATGCATAATATTCTTCGTAAGTAAAAAAAACCTCAGGTGCTAATAACTCAGATCAAGAAAATCTGTATATTTGTAATATTATTTTGCTTTTATTGGCTACATATATATAAAATCCCATTTTAATGCAGTTAGAAGTCACAGTATGATTTGTGGAATATTGCTCAATAATGTTAATATAAAAGTTGTTTATTTAATTTGGTTACATTACATTATGGGAAAAGGTTTTATTTCTCATTTGTCTCTGACTCCTTAAGTATTAAAAATTAAGATGCTTTGTGTGATTATATAGGTATGTATATAAATAAGACAGACTCAATGTTTCATGGGATTTTTGGCTTTTTTCAGGGATCTTTCAAATAACAGAATTGGTTGCCTAACACCAGAAATGTTTGTTGGACTTAACAATCTTCACAAACTGTGAGTATAACACCAGTTTTGTTTTAAACAGAAGAAATCTAAACTGTCACATGAGTGACCTGAGTATAGATGGCAAGAAAATTACGTTGTATGAAAGTTTTCAGTTTTCTACTAAAAGGCCCCTCTCCTGAGCCTTCGATTGTGATGAATTGATATTTTAAATACGTTTTCTCTATTTCAATCGTAAAATCTATCAGAACTGCACAGAACTAAATTTCATTTTCACATTAAAAAGAGGCAAAACATGGTGTTTCTGTTTGAATGCATTTCTGTTTGCATGTCTAAGAAACAATTCAAGTAAGTTGGCTGCAAATTTCCTGGCTGGGAAAGAGACAATTCTTACGAAGAATCCTGGTTTAAATGGACATTTGTCTGGGCCCAGGAGGGCTCTGTATCTTCATTCACATCTGTCTTCATTCCTGAATGAGAAATAAATTCCTATACTGCACCATAGTGTGTGACAAATCTCATACTTTATTTTCATCCTCTCCAGCCAGTTACAGCATTTCCTTGGACAAACAGGGAAATCTTTCTAGAAAGATATGCCATGAGGTCAAGATAACACCAGGTAAAAGGCTGAAATTGGCACACTTACTGATCACATTAATGAGAGTAACTATGCCAAGTCTTCTCTGATGAAAAAAAATGGGAACAGACGATGGGAAGAGCCATGAGAGCATGTGATGAACAGGTGCACACTGCCCCTCTTTCTACTCATCTCAGATGATGAGTGCCAAATCAGGCAAGCCCAACTCACCTATTGAGGGTTTCTGTGTCTGCTTTTTTGTGCACAATGAACACGACTGTGACTATAAAGCCACATTGCCTTGGAAGGTAAGTTTAATTCAAAATGGTGAAGTCACGTTATTAAGTGGAGTGTGTTCCTAGATGCTAGGAACAGACTCAATAGAAACTGTTCAAATCCATGCTTTCTCAGAAAGATCTGAAAGTTCCATTCGCAAATCTATAAGACCCCCATCTTAAAAGTGAATTAGAAGCTCAATACAGAACATCAGTCATTTGGTGGAAAAGAACAGAAATTCATTCCCAGTGAGTGCACAGCAGTTGGTCTGTGACAGTGTTTGGCTGTACTATCCCTTTTCTCTGAAGCCCAGGAAAGAATGTGGCAGTATAGCTCTACATCCTTCAGCGATGCCGGAGATGTTGGGAAAAGTCACAGTGTGCAGGCTGACTGCCTGTGGTTACTGGGCTGATCAAACCACACCTTTACCATTTCTTTTTGTACAGATTTGCCGTATCCTTACTCTTTCTGGTAGCCTGAGTACCTGTCCCAGCATTTGCAAATTTTTTCTGAGCTGTGAGGATCAGGGAAAGACTCACCAGTTCCCTCTACACAGTCATTAACACTATTTTCTTGCATCCACTTTTCTTGTGGGTCTAGCTTTCATTTTGAAGTGGGTGTAGATCCATAGGTTCCTGTATTGTTTTCCTTCTGTTTCCCCAGTTTATAGCAGAAATTTGAGTTAGACATTTCCTAAGTGTAGCTCCCAAGTGACAGTCTAGTAACATTTTTTGCTTTGAATAATGTTATTTAATGAAATTACCAGTCCTTTCATCTTTAAGAAGGTTCATCTCTTATTGTTCTCTTAACATTGACCAAATCTTGGTTTTGTTATTACCAGATTTCATGTTCACATTCTCTTAATTCTGTGAGGCAGAGTCATTGTTGAAAGCTCTAAATGCAGTCACTCAGAAGACCATTGCTGCAGAGCATCAGTAATGTCTTATTCCCCTCCCTTCCATCTTGTCCATTATCTTACTCTGTTTTACAGTAAATGCACTTAACACCAGGTTCTTCATGCTTTTGTGGATGTGATGTCCACGCATCAGTGAAAAAAATTATTATTCTGGTAACTGGAGACTTCTTAGTCTGGCCTCTTGGTATTTTATAAGCGAGTTTTGAAAGAAAGAAAAAATGGAAAAAAATTGTTGGCAAATCAGAAATTGGTAAAAAATCAATATCCAGCTGTAGACGGTGTATTATGTAATCATATAAAGAGATCACTAATTCTCTAAACAAGATAAATTATTTCTTGGTTTTCATACACATCTAGCATGATGCTACATAAAGAGGAGAAAATCATTAACATTTATATTTCTGTTTTTGTATGAGTGGAATTAATCTTGCAGGCCCCTAATTGCCTGGGTATTCTTTTGATTTTAGCTAGTTCTGCAGATCAGTAGTCATACTGGAGGTGGTCTTGGGAAATACACTTTCCAGAATTTAGTGTGTGCTTCTCCCATAAATACATATAATCCAAATGACCAACCTGACTGAACAGAAGAGAAAATCATAGTAATGTGATATATTTAGGCTGGTATAATACCTACTCTTTATTAATCTCTTAGGTATATTAGAGTAGTATTGTTGAAGTATCTTTTGCACCATGTCTTAGCATACTTTCCAAATTTTAACTTAAGTTCTTCCTGTCACTTTGTTAAGCTTTTCCTGTTATCATCTCTCTAGTTATTTTATCTTTTAAAAATTTGAAGTATTTTTTTCAAGATTTAAGATTTGGTTGTTAATCCATTTAGTCTATCTTCCATTTTTCTTATTTGGCTTTTAAATTGCCTTCCTACCACTGACCTAATAAATAGATCCATCCTGCATTCTAGTCTGTGTGGCCTAGTGCTTTATTAATTACTTCATTTGTTTTAGTAGTAGTAGCAGTATTTCAAAAGTCTGTCCTTTGGAAATCAGAGGCTTATTAATAGTTTAGTCTACATTTTCCTTTCATCTCACATGAATCAGTTCATGACTGCTATGTCAAAAGCTACAGCTGCCTTGCAGGGATTGTCCTCTTTACCAAACCAAAGTCAAGAGTACCACTGCTCTTGTTGGGTCAGTGATTATTTTGTGAAGAAATACAGCCACAATCGCAGTCAAGAGGAACTGTCCCCTGCCATTCAGAGTATCACATGTTCCTCGATCTCAGAAATCTTGTATAATGTCATAATGCTGATAGCAATTATTTTAACTGGGATCTCAATTTGTCTCTGCTGTAAGAACTGGTCATTGTTAGTGGAGTGCAGGCTCATGCTGCCTGGTACTTTTCTAACACTCTGTAGCTTTGTTCCCCTTGGAAGTTCATGAAGAATCATACTTTTTAAACATGTTTAAAAGACAACAGGTCACCTTTCTGTTGCTGCTGATACCTCTGAATTGTGTTTACTTGCCATTTGAGGGGTATGAGAAAGCTGTTCTCTGGGAAGGTTATGGAGAAGCATTTACTTAGCAGAACATCAGTGTTTGTAACAAGGAAAAGATGACAAGTTCTTAAACATGGAACTGGTTTCGTAGCTATTTACTCAAGGAGCAATATAAAGATCCAACGTATATGTTGATTTATGGAGTTGTTGATTTGGTAATTAGAGCTCTCCCGTGTTATGTTAGCAGAGATGAAGTGCAGAAGCATCTCTGCAGGCTGTTATCAAAACCA
Source organism: Corvus cornix cornix (assembly GCF_000738735.6). Taxonomy (NCBI): domain Eukaryota; kingdom Metazoa; phylum Chordata; class Aves; order Passeriformes; family Corvidae; genus Corvus; species Corvus cornix. The sequence goes on from NC_046336.1 coordinate 14,693,106, forward strand.
GTAGGGAGAGCCGTGAGTCCACTGGAAGGAGCAGAGGACATAAATCTTTTCATGTGCCTTCTGTGAAATAAAAATATGGGATTTTCTTGTACTGCTTACAAGCACAAATACCAGGTGAAACAAAATAACACAGTGTGTTTCACTCAATCTTGTAAATCTAATTCAATTTGAAAAAAGATGGAGTTAGAGCTGAAAAATCAGCTCTGGGCCCAAACTGACACAGTGTGGTTTGGCCCAGTGATGTGATGCGTAAATCTAAACTGAGTAGGGTAAAGGTATGTTCAAATACTTCACTAAAAGGATGAGGGCTGCCTGGGCTTTCAGGGGTAATGCAGACACTCTTCAGAGGGCTTGGTGGTTTTGTGCTGTCTATTTTAGAACAGGACAAGCTACGGAATTCTTGAATTAAGAAAAAAATGAATTAAAAGTATCATCTTGTATTGTTTTTTTAAACATGCAGACGTACAGAAACCACAAAAAATTGTAAGTTCTCTTGACAATGTAGAGAAGACTTTTACTCCATTGCAGTCAGGGCATGTATGTCAGGGAACAGAAATTGAATTCAAAGTTACTAATGAAACCTAAAATTTCATACAGCCTCTGAAATTACTGCAGCCAGTGACTTGTGATTATGTCCCTTGAGATTGATTTAATTTTTACACCTTTTTGGATTTGATGGTTTTTTACTCTGTCAAATGATTTCAAAATGCTTTCATGTCATATGAGAGATGCAGCTGGCAGTGCCTCTCTATGAGAGTAGATTTATTACGTCTTCTAAGATACTATTTTACCTCTTTTGACTTATATATTACCTTTTGGCTGTGTTTATGCTGTGATGAGGTGCATGTATTCTAACTAGGAGTGACATAATTGAATGCAACAAATCTTCCAAATCTCCTTTGGACCCAATGTTTCAGTGCTTTGTTCCAGAATTATGTATGCAAATATATTTCTGCTAGGTAATAGAGCTGCTATCTACATTAATTCTGTTTATATTTAGTCTAAATATTAAGAGCTGTGAATACTGGGACGGTGCCCCTGTGCTGATGTACCAGACTACATTTATTTAGTCCCTCATAATTCAGCTTTTCAGGTTTCAAAACGTTGCGGCCTGAAATCTGTTCTAAGAAGCAGCTACTGCTGGGTCTTCCCTTTGGAAGTTCAAACCCGAACTTTATCATTGCTTCCAATTGTTTGATTAAACTGTATCTGATTTACTCTTCATCCTGCCTCTGAATCATCAGCAGCAGTTAGCTTTGTGTTAATATTCTACTGCAAATTCTTGTGTGACTTTCTTGATGTCACTGCACCAACTGATCATTTTGTATGGTGCCAGAAATCAAATAAAAATACACTAACACAATTCAAACAGACCCCATTTCAGCAACATTTCAGCAAATAAGAAAATACTCAATGTAACCTGCCCTCTCTGTATTTGTTGTCGTTTTTTTAAACCTCTTATCCCACTTTTTTTTTTTGCACAGATCAACCTGCATTCAAATTTGCTTTTTAATGCTGCTCTTAAGAGGGAAGCATTCTTCATATTCATATACTTCTGCTTCTATCTATATTCTGCCTCAAATGATACTTTGACACACGTAACTCTTTTTGACTGTTTTGTGGCATTTGTCATTTATGTTAAAACTTTTGGCAAAAATGCTTTATTAATTTCTCTAAAAGCACAAGTATTGGTGTATGAAAAAACTGTGTGTAGGACTTTATAAGTAAGACTGAAATGTTTTACCTCTGATAAAACTGGAAGCCCAGCCTTCTGTTAATGGAGTGAGTTAATGGCATAGTAAGTGCTATCAGCTTTGGAGTGCATTAATTTGTTACGTTTCAAATGTTTGCAAACTAAGTGTTACAGATGTTTTTAGAACAGATGTCCTTTTAAATCAAGCTAAAGTGGGCTTTTAGGATATCTGAAATGGAGGAATTTCACAACACTATACATTTGAAAATATTATAATATATTATGTAAATTATGTGCACTAAAGAACCAGGTATTTACAGAGTGCTGCATCAGCTCAGAAATACATGAGTTGAGTGATTTGAGAAGATTTCTGAAATTTTTGTTAAAGAACAATCTATTTCCACTGTTAGATATCCAAATATTGTAATTATGTTTCTTGGACATAGAAATGTGTTGCTTTTTGACTTACACAGCCCTGTGAAGATGATCCCAGTCTGCTAATTATGAGTAGTGATATGGAAACTTCAAACCAGGTCATTGCCAGAAGAATATGAAAAGTTGAGTAGCTGGCCTTCTGCTGATGTCACTGTCAGGAACTCAATTATTCCAGCACTTGGTAAAAAGGACTGCTATAGGAATTCTACAATCTTCTGTAAATGGAGTGCAAGTCAGGAATGTTTAGGTTAGCGCAGTGTAGGTAAGTTCTGGCTAGATATCTTGGTGAATTTGATAGGACATAAAAGCTCATGGGTGCAGTACCCACCAAATGGGCACCTCTGGCAGGTGCTTAGGTACATCTGCTGAACCCCGCTGTGTACACTGTGCAAATGACTTATAGTTTGTCCCCATTTCCTAAAATATTGACTAGACATAAAGCTTTCCTTTGGTCCAAATGGAATTACCAAACTTTAGCCTCAGTGATCTGTTTGTTTTGCCATATGAAGCCTGGCAAGCTGTTTAAGGGAGAGGCTGGGATTTGCATCAGATTGGAAAACTTTCTGTACTGCAGCAGGGCAAGGCAAAGGACAGGACTGGGCAGATTGCTTTCCCCATCCTTCAGTTCAGGACTTACTGACTGTCCTCTGTCAGTAAGTTTATGCTGCTGTAACTTCTTTCATATTACGAAACCACTTCTGATTTACTTCAGTGTAAATTTCAGTGTTACCAGTTTCTTTAGTCTTTTTAATGTCTCAGTTGACTGAGCTGCTTCAGCACGTGCCTTGTCAGGCCTTACGTCCAAAGAACACATGGGTAGGTCCATCTAATTTTAACTAAAGAGGTTAAATGAGTCTGTGAAATGCTCATTATTTTTAGTTCCCCATTGACAAATCCAAAATATTAAAGGTGGAGAAATATGTATCTACAAGCAAACATTCATTTCCACTTTTGGACATATCCACACTTAGGTACTTGAGAATTCTTCCAAGAGCTTTGCACCACAACTGTATAAAGGTGCACTGTTAAATAAAATCTTAAAAATCAGTTCAGTTATATCAACACATCTCATCGTCACTTAATAATTTCACTTTATGTTGCTGATTCAGTTTATTTTTATACTCTATTACCAGAATTTTGCTTTAAACTACTAAGAAATTTTGAAGTGTTCAGTTGTATGCAAAAATGAGATTAGTTATTGCTTCAAGAGTGTCTTAAACTAATTTATAATACAATTAGCAACATTTTCTCTTCTTTCTTGAGTACATTGACAACATCTTTTTTAAGGAAAAAGTAATAAAACCATTTGCTTTGCCAGGCTACTTTTTTTTCCCCCTATATCTACAACATATCTCCAGTGAAGAGCTCTGACATTTTCCTGATAACTGAGTTTTTGTAACCAACCTTGAATTCAAACGTAGTCTTCAGGCACTGGGCAGAAAGGAACATATATCAATATTTCAAAAGTAGGCAGTTAAATGCTCTGAAACATTTTTCTTGGATATGCACTAATTTTTAAGTTTATGGATATAGAAAAAGACATTATTACTTTACAATTAATCATTTAATTTTTGTACTACTAAGGCACTGGCAGAGAAGTACTGTTAAAGTGTGTGAAAGCGAATTGCCTCTATTTGCAAGTACTCAGCCTGAGCCATTCAGCCATCAAGACAAGAAATAGTAGAGCAGTAATTAAAATGGAAATGTCCTTAATTTAAGGATGGGAAAAATTGGTGTGTTTAAAGTCCTTTGTAATAAAAGTATTTGTGTAGTCACTTTGAAAACTCATTACTATTTCAAGGAATTACTTGAATTCTTTGGAACATTACTAAATTAAGACACTGTTTTTGTTTCTTTAACTTGAAGTGACATTCTATGTATACAATAAAAATACAACATAGGTCTCACTGACTAATTATTTTATTAATATTTTCACTCACATTCTAGAATATTCTCTTCACAAATTCCTTTCTTTTAAATATGTAGAAGTGTTCCTCTTTATGTGTATGTATATCTGCTGTGAAAATAAAACAAGTAAAAGTGTGTGATTTGATGTAAAAAATTGCTGTAACTTACTAAGACCAAAAAGCAATGTAGCAAATATAAATATGTTTTTACTCTTGTCAAGAAAGCAAAACTTCTTAATTAGCATTGGGAAAATTATACTCTGTAACAATTTTCTTTTCTTCTCGTATTTGTTATAACCAATGGTAAATTGCTTTTTTTCCCCCCAGGAATTTATCAGGGAATATTTTTTCAAGTCTCATGAATGGACTTTTTTCTGAGCTGCTAGCTCTGAAAGCCCTGTGAGTATCATTCCTTTTGTTTGTAAATCTGAAATACTTCAGAAAGGCATTAGAATAAACATAGCAGAGCTGAATATGAATTCAAACAGGATTGTTACTAGAGATGCATTCCAGAAATAAAATCTGCATTATTTTTTTATCCATGTCTGGCTCACTGCTGATGAGCTGCCATCTTTACCTGTTCAGGGAAATGGCTGGCACTGACAACTCAACCCCATTCCTGACTAGCCCAGTCTAGCTCTCCTGACTAGCATCCCTTTTATTTTCTTTATATTTTATTATCCTATACCTTTCCATGCTTTCCTGCATTACATCATATTGTGCCTCTAATTGCACAAAACCAGTAATGTTAAATATTTTTCTTGCAATTACAATAAAAATTCCCATTTATTGATATTAATTGTACCTGCCTGAGATTTAAAAGTGTATACTGAATGTTTCTACTTAGAGGGGTTTTTAGTCATTGGAAGTATGTTATAGTATGATTTTCTGCAATAACACAGACTCAGAATTATTTCAGTAGTCAGTGATGCTGCTCTGTAACCAAATCCAGAATTTTTGCATAATATTAGGAAAGTTATTAACAGTGGGACAATGTGTAGTGGCTGTCTCAGAATATCTTTGTATTCATACATCCATAGTTGTGCATCTATCTAGAATTCTCTTTGGAATTAGATAATTTGAATCTAGCAGAAGAAAGTATATTCATGAAGACTGCATGTGTACCAATTATGGTCATTCTTTGCCTTTGTAGACATTTCAACACTGATTCACTCATTTGTGACTGTAACCTAAAATGGGTCTTGCAATGGGCCAGAAATGCTTCAGTCCGAATAGCGGAGGAAACAGTTTGTGCTTACCCCAGTGCTTTACATGGACTGTCACTTTATAACCTGAAGGAAAACCAGCTGATATGTGGTGAGTTGTACTCTCGTTTAGCACTACAAATTGAAGTGGAATCCAGAGAAAATATTAAAAAAATAGACATGATGCAAAAAAAAAAAAAAAAAAAAATTAATGAATCTGACAGGTATGTGACACAGAAGATACACCTAAGAATGAAAGAGAATGGAAAAAAAATAGAAATTTCTTATTTCATATGTCAAGAACACCACTGTCCTGCAATGTATTCAGTTATATGCAATTATGACATAAAACATTTAACTATGATGCTAGTTCTACATTGTATACTTCATGAAACTGAGGATTCCTACAGGAATTTATAGAATGTTTCATTCAAGTTATATATCTGACAGTGTGACATCAATGTCAAACGTTATTCTTGTATTTTTTATTTTTATCAACCTGTAAGTATACATTTTAGCACTGCTTCCTGGGGGTGAATAGAATTCTTCCAGTGAGCTTCAGTTAGGTGAATTCTGTATTTGAAGATCTAGAAGTGAAACGTTTTTTGGAGATTTTGCACCATAACAAACATGAAGGATATAGTGTAAGGGAGAAAGCAAAAAAAATATGAATGAGTACAGAAAACTCATTTTACACTGAGCATTGTCTAGCAATGAGCAGACTAAACCAGAGATTTTTGAAAGTATCATACTGCAGAGAAAAGATCGCTGCTTGAGATGATGCCGGTGGGTTGCAGAATCAAAAGTCTAATTTCACACATAGTTGATTAATTGCAGAATCTTTGAATCTTTGACATGCTTGAATGACGGAAAATGGCTGAGACTGTGACTTTGCTAATGTCTTTTGCAAACAAAAGGAGAGTCACACGTTTCTCTTAATAACCACAAGAAGAATGATGTGTGTCGCTAACAAAAACATTCATAGCAGAAGGGAGATCAGAAGTTGACTGGAATGATATATAGAGAATTGGTTTTAGCAACAAATACGTATGTTTATAAGTTGGAAGAGATGTGAAAGGATGTGAATACTACCTATGGATGGTCCATCAGGTGAATTGTTAAGGAAACAGAGATAGGTGTCTGGAAGCAAATCTGGAATGAGCTCTTGTGAGCGAAAGATGAGACATTTCCAGTAGCCTGTGTTACCAAACATTTTAAATTCTGCAATACTCTTCAAATATCAAGGTCCCATTTTATAGAGAGCCAGCATGGGCATCTTCGTAGTGATCCATTTCCCAGCAGGAAAAGTACTTCTTGTAAAAGTGCTGGAATGATCAGAAGAGTGATTAAGGACTGTTAATTGGTATTTCCAGGTAACAAGTGAATATAAATCTCTGAATTTTACAGAGGAAATGAAATCAATTTCTCAGAATTTCGTAATATAATTCCTAATAGGACTCCCTATCACACCTTTGATACAGAAGTTATAATGCCCATCTAGTTCTCACTCCTATTTACAATGTCCATAGAACACTTGACAAGGGTTGTAATGACTTCCAGTAGCTTGAAATTGCTTCCAATATCCACAGAGAGTTTTACAGTGGTTATAATTGCTGAGCCTGCCACCAGCTCTGCCATGTCTGCCAGGTATTTCATGGAGCTCAGAGTATCTGCTGGGTAGCTCACAGTGCCCAGAACATTTACCAATTTCATTTTCTGTAAGTTAATTTGAGCTTAGGCATAATAGAAGTCTGTCTGGCACCAAAATAATACTAGCTATTGAGAGTGATTTGTAAATAATAAGTGTTGAAATATGCACAGGGCTGAATAAATTAAACATATCTTAAAGAAAATATTGAGTGACTTAAAAATTAAAAACTCCTTCATTTGAACACCATCCATACTGTCAGACAATTCTATTTATAGTAACTGATCTTCCTTCTACATGCTAAAAGATGTCATGAGGTGTCGCAGTCACAAGAGGAGCAAAAAAAAAGAAGAAAGAAGGCCAAAAAAATAACAATAGGAGAGAAATGGGAAAAGATTTTTGCAGGAGAGTTAGGGAATGAACCAAAAAGTCAAATTATGTGGATTCTGAACAGCTACAGGGAGCAGTTTGCCATCAGCTTTCTAGATTTATTTTATATGTTGAAGTGAGAAAAACCCCATTTTTTGAATTTATTCCTGGCAAGCATTTCTCATGCATCTGCTAAGTCACGATAGCCAAAGTAGTAAGTTGCCTGTTGGAAACAGTTAAAAACCTGCTTTAGGGGTTTTTAGGAGCTAAGTAACTGCACAGTTTTAAAATTCCCAGGGTTCTGCTTGCATATTTCACTAACAGCTTTTAAGAGCTACTTAAATCTTCTTTAACAAAATTCTCCAACTGTCAGAAATGTTTGGTTAGAAAGCAATTCTTCACAATGTTGGAAATAAGGCTGAAAAGCTAGTTTGATGACAAAGGATAGTTTTGCCCTTGTCTTCTGCCTTAATGAGGAGGGACTGTGATGAATTCATAATGGTATGGACAGAGCATCCTTCTGAAAAATGGTTGTGAAATTGGCTTTGTGCAGTGCCTTGTTACTCCTTCTCCGTGGCTCCAAATACAAGTTACTCAATTTTTAGGAGGAAAATTACATTTTCCTGAATACAAGTGCTATAAATTCCACCTGAGGTCTGATAGGAGTCTGCGATTTTCCCTGGCACACATCATCAGCAGAGATGGATTCTCTAGGCCAAATTCTTCACTCAGGAGAGACCTGTATGGGTTTTTGTCTTAAGGGGATTATGAAAGATTGTTCTTAAGGCTGGGATTTGATTATTTATACTGATGAATGAGATACGAGAATTTAGCTTCTCAGTCTCAAAACTGTATTGATGTTACTGAACAGCATGAAGAAGTAAAAGTTCAGTTGTTCTGCAAATTACAATTGACAAATAACTCTGATGGAGTGTTTTTCTGTTAGAAAGCGTTGACTCATCAAAACAGGTATTTGGGAAAGTGCTGACTTTCTTCTTTGCCCCAATTAGATTTTATTTAAAAGTTAGAAAGTTGTTGACATAACATCAATAATATTCAGTTAAGTGTTTTGACTAAAATGCTGAAAATATTTGCTAAATATTACCAAAAACTATTTAAAAAGTGAAAGTATAAAAATCATTTTATATAGTGCTTTAAGACATTTGTTATTTATTATTTATTTATACCACAAAGAAAATTATCTAATTCTCCTGGGACAGAATGCTGTTCCTCATGCAGATCTCCTACAAATTAAAATCTCGGTTTTTGAATATACATATGCTATACTAATGTTTATAAATAAGTAATTGAGAGCATCTTATTCCCTTCTTTTAATTTAAAAAGAAATTGCTTGAAAAGAAAATATAAAAGGATATTGAGGAATCTATTTTTTTTACTTAATTTATTGCATTACTACATAATAAATTACATTTTTATTCTTTATCATTATTCATTTTTTCATGCAGTTAGTAAAATTTTTTTTCTTTTTTGGTGTCAGTAACTTTTCAGGTTTCTGTAGTCTACTCTCCTAATCTTGGTCACGATATTGTTACATGGACCTATAAAGCAGAAAGGTTCAAAGAACTTGAGGTAGTATTTTGTCAGTTCTCAGGAAATCTAAATGTGGAGAAGAAAACTGTTTTCAAGTAATTTTGCACTACTCAACCAGATGGTTTGCTATGCATACATTCACATCATTGCATCACAGCACTTCCAAGCAAGCTTGTTCTGCTGCATGACACCTTTCCAGTACTTGTCCTTACCTTTCCTGTAGTTGTCCTTACCTTTCTGAGCCGTGCTGTGAGGCAGTCTGCCAGAAAGCCCCATAAAGCAATCTTAAACAATCCTGGATGGCTCTCAGGCCATGTTAGCAGAGCTCGCTCTGGCCCTTTGCGTCTGACCCCTTATGAGATACTGGCTAAATGCAATCCCCCAAAACCATGTTTGCCCTTTTCCTGTGTTGATGTAAAGCTGTGCACAGCTCTTTTCCTTGGAAGAAACAAATCGATTGCTTCTCTCTTTATTATGCATCTGCATCAAATGTTTCTGTTTCCCACTTCCTTATTATCTGTGTTATAAAGATTGGGAGAAAACCTTCCATGTTGAGCTGCTTCAACACGGGACTGTAGGAAAAGAGTTACAAGAAATTCTAAGATACAGCATTATTTCTTTACCTGTACTCTGCACATCTCTGGAAAAACCCATGCTGTTGCAATAACTACAACCAGCAAGGGCAAATGGAGACAATTCGCAAAGCTAGTATTAATACATGTTCTCCTTATACCACCCTCAGCAAAGAAACTTCAGAGGTAAAGGAAATAGTTATAAGCACAAATGTTAGATAGATTCATTTAAGACACAGTCTCAGGGAAAAACATGGTAGAAACAGAACTTGCAAAGCACAGAGTAACGGCAAATTACAAGACAAAATATCTCAGCCAAGTTGTTTTCCTTTCTTGTACTAACATGGGTGAGATAGTATCTGGTTTTAGGTACCATCTCATCTCCCATAAGTGAGGGTAGGGTGCTTCCCGAGTCGCAGGAGCCTGTTTTTCAGAGGTGGAGTACCCAGAGCTTCAGTATCCAGAAGCTTGGTTTGAATTCTCTTGTTGCTCTGTATGCTTCACATTCATGACAATCAACTGCAGGGCATTTCACACAGGGGTTATTACAGTAAATTATTTTGAAAGTATGTATTATGCCAAAACATGTTTTCTGTCCATGGGTGGTGCATCTGTTGGCTATGACCCATAGAATTGTAAGCATTTACATTGAACTTTCAGTGAGAAGTTCTTTGGGTTGGTTCATAATTTACTAAAAGCTTTAATAGTCAGTTAGGACTTTCACTGGGGATGGCAAGGAGTGAGCACTCAAAATAGAACTGGAGTTTTGTCTGTGTAGGATCTGTATGGTGAGGCTTCTGCCATGCCTCAGGGGGCTGTCTACTGAGAAAAGTGTTAACACTGCAGTAGAATAAAAATCCTTCCTACTGGAAATAGAGATGAGAAAAGAAGATAACAGCTACAAGTTGTGAGTGTCCAACAGTGTTTGAATTATTACTCAGTCTCTGAACTCTGTAAACTACCTTAGTTTAAAGTGTTAACTCATGAGTGAAATTAGCAAGTTCTGACTCATAAAATATTATTGAAATGTGGGGTTTGGGGTGTGATAGACTCCCTACTTAGGAGGGACACTTAAAAGGAAGGAGTAGAAATCGAGGAGATAAATCCTTTTCTGACTTCTGTATTCTGCAATAAAATTCTTTAAATGTTTCATAGAAAACATGAATAATTTATTGGAAGGGAGGAGATATAGTTGTTAGGGAATTGTTTGTACTTAACTAGCACCTTGTCTGTCGTAGTTTGCCTCACTTCATTGAGAATCAGAGTATCTGTTGCCCCAAAGGAGCAGAGTCAGGCTAAAATGTAGGCAATTTTTGCTCTGATGCTCAGTACCTGTTCACACTGAAACTTGTGCAAAGCAAAAGAAAAGAAGAAAGCACATTTATATTCTTTATGCATTCGTTCTACTTGTGTTCTTAGAGATTCCTTGTCAATTTTTAGATTCAGTTTCTTAAATACAAAGGTAGGAAGTACTTTCATCGTTACCTACCGACTGTCACATTTTCTAATCTGCATTTCTCATACTTAAATATCAGGAGAGCATTAGGGCATATTTCTCCCAGGCCACATGCAGCTCCGTAGTCTATTTTGATAAGTAATTTTTTCTTTTTTGCAGTCTTACCTAAAATGCAAAAAAATTCAACACATTCAAGGCATTTTAAATCAATTAGAGTAATACCATTGGGGAAAAAAAGAGAACATTTTGTTTTCTATACTTCCTCTATAAAGTACTTTCATTTTTTTGAAGAAGCTTTCTTTTTCCTCAACATAGATTCTTAAAACACAGTGTGGCTTTAAATGCTTTTTCAGCAATGATGGAATAGTGTTGTTTTAAATGTTGCATTCGTTGAAATGTCTTTATAATTTTACCTAATGTAATTGCACATTGTTTCCCCATCACTCCTAGCAGAGTAAGTCAGTATTCACTGTCCAATAGTAAGAGCTTTGAAAGAAAGATGTACTTTTTAAATGCTGAAAAAGTAAAAAAACCCAGATACTGGGGAATTTTGTTTTTGAAAGAACTTTTTCGACATTTAAATTTAAGCTGAAATCAACTTAATGCATTCAGCCTCTATCTGTGAGAGTCTTTAAGAATACTGTCAACTATCATGTGTTAGGGATGTTGGTTGAGAAGTGAGATTTGAAATTTCTTTTTTTATGTGGTGCCAAAAATTAAATATCTACATTGCCATTCAAGTCTTAAAATGACAAATATATATATTTGCACATAGGTTTTTCTTAAAAGTTTTCTTTTCTCTGTAAAATATATTGCAAGAAAAAATACTGGCTTAAAATTAAAAGGAGTATCTTCATTTCTTTTTCTCAGTGTACACAAAACATTTTTTTGGTCTCATTTGTTACTTAAACTTGGGGACAGGCTTGAGATTATTGTTTCAACCATTTCTTTCTTAATTTACAAGTCATTCTTACTCCATTAACTCAGTGTAAATATTGAACTGTGAGAGTTTTCAGTATATGGTAACTGACTAAACTCAAAACCTCAAGCATGAAGAATGATGGATTAATTATCCAGATTTAGATTTCAGTCCTGCAGTTTCTTGGCAGTCCACAGGTAGCTTGCTGCATTCATGCAGAGCATTGTCTTCCAGAATATGCAGGATCAAGACTTCAGCTCTAATTCTTCAGGGAGTGCCTAATCACATGAATAGGTCTAATTATGTTGAAATAGGAATAGTCACACTAAAAACCTTTCACAGGATTAGGTTTTTCAAGATATGGATAGTGATACAATTAGCAGTATTTAAATCCTCTTCTCATTACTTTTGTTTTACAATGTTAGCAATTCATGATTTTCTTTAATAAAAAAATATGCATAATAACAGAATGTATATAAATCAGATAATATAACTGTGTATTTTGGCTCTTTCAAAGATAGATGGGGTAGATTCATTTTATGCCAGAGCTAAGTGGCCATTTGTATATCAAAACTGGTTTCCATACTATCATTTGGTAGTATGAAATGAACAATGGGACCTTTTGGCTCCAAATTCTGAATTTCTCATCTAATATGATCAGTCTCAAAATGGGGGAAGAAGGAATATGTTGCCCTACATTTACTATTAAACATTATCTAATCTCTTTAGTGGCAGTTTAGAGCACTGCTGCAAGATACGGGACAAAAAATTAATAACAGTTAAATCTCATAAATGTGAAATAGCAGAAATATTAAAATGTTTGTTTGAGCATGAAATTTTACTACTACATATTTTCTTGCATCTGTGCTCACAGATGAAAATCCAGTTTAACAGAAATTTTCATCCCTGAAATTTTGCTGATTTAGATGCTCTAAATGTACCCAATTTGTTTTTCTCTTATATACTTACTTACATAAGAGCTTACTCTTATATACTGCATTAGAAGTTTTTAATGTACGCTTGTGTCTTGTTTTCTGCATTGTCTTTGACTGTTCTTCCAAAATGCATGCAAAATAGCTGAAGAAAAATTTAGCCAAGGTGGAGTGAAAATAGCAGTGAAATGAGGCCTTTTTAATCTTCAGACTTCTGCCCTTGAACACTTAGCTGGCCATATCCAAAAGCCAGTTGCTCATGAACAAAACAATGGTAAAACAAACAGCCTTGACTACAACCCATGGAGTATCCCTGAAGATATAGTCTTTATTTATAATATGGTAGCATGTAGATTAAAACACTAGGGTTAAATTTTAAATACTGGTGGTCTCTAGCTAAAATTATATAAGCTTTTTAACAAACCTATGTTAATATTGTCCAATAATGACATTCATTAGAGTTTTCTGTAATTAATCTTAATTGTTCTCATAGGAAAATTCCCTATAAAGCTTCCATCCTAACAAACTCTCTTTTAATTAAGTGGAGTATACCATAGTGGCATTTCACATTTTTATAGCACATTTCATCATTCAGCACTTTCTTTAATGTTTGTATAAAAATGGCTGTTGAGAGCTTCTGACACTGTCAGCTGGGCTGAAAGGAGTTTGGAATGGAAAAATTTAATACTTCAACAGAACTGTTGCTCGTTCAGCATTTCTTTTATGAACTTTTTTTTTTTTTTTTAATACTTTCTGGCATAGATGAGTAGTCATGCAGCCTACTGGACTCTGGGCAATTAGGGGCAATCACAGACACTCTTGGGACCTTCCTGCCACTCTCTGAGTGTGCAGTTATGACATGAAAATAAAAAAGGTTTAATGTTTGGAAAGATGAGTGTTACCACTGCACTTCCCAGTTAGATAAAGCTAATCAGTATATTTGATTATACCTGTTGGACCTGTTGGAGTGGGTCTAGAGGAGAGCTGCAAAGATGTTTGGAGGCATGGAACACCTTTTCTGTGAGGAAAGGCTGTGGTTGCTCAGCTGTAGAGGTGAAGGCTCCAAGACCTCAGTGCATCCTTTCAGTACCTAGGGAGGGTTTTTCAGAAAAATGGGGACAGACTTTTTAGTAGGCTCTGTAGCAAGAGAATTAGGAGTAATGGTTTTTAAACTAAAAGAGGATCTATTTAGGTTAAATATAAGGAAGAAGTTTTTTACAATGAAGGTGGTGAGACACTGGCAATGGGCTACCCAGAGATGTGGTGGATGCACACACTCCTGGAGACATTGAAGGTCAAGTTGGATAGGGCTCTGAGCAAACCTGGGGAGTTGAGGATGTCCCTGCTCATTTTGGGGGCAGTTGGACAAGAAGACATTCAAAGGTCCATTCCAGCCCAAACCTGTGTTTTGTAGAGCTGGGTGCTTTACTTTTCCACTGCTCAGCCATTTTTATTAACTGCGAGCTGTAATGAGTATGCAAAGCCATGAGCCAGCCAGTTCACTTGCCATAAGAGTAATTTGAGTAATCAAAATTAGCTTTCTAACAGTGGGTTCTGACTGGTGCCAGGAATGAATTTGTGTCAATGACTCTTCCAATACCATAGCTGTCAATATGTCATGGTCTTCAAGTTTCAGCATATGGCAAGTAATCAAATGCTCCTCATCTTCTGAAGTAGAGTTCTGGGGCAATTTGAAAATAAGAAATTGAAAACTTGCAGAAGTTTTATTTGATAAGAAAGAAATCAGTGATGAGAAAACTATTTACCTATTCTTCTAAATTTCTATGCCAGTGCAAGACAATGCAATTTTTAAAATTGTTTGACTGGAACAAAACCTTGAATTTCATATTGTGGAAATCTTTCAAGTAACTGTTACCATTTTACAAATTCAAATGTTATAATATTTGACATTTCTATTAAAGAAATGAAACCAATTATTAAATAAGTGAAACCTGTTACCTCTGTTTCTCACTGCCTCTACTTTCCTATCAAGTAAATCACTGCTATCAGTAAATAAGAAAGGGTTTTTCCACTGCTCCCTCACAAGGCACATCAGTACCTAGAACCGGTGCAAAAAGGGTAATTTAGTTTTACTGGGCCGTATGAATCTGGAGGAAACTCCTGTGGACAAAGACAGGTTAAGTAACTTTGTCATGGCTGGAAATGTCATCCACCTGCAGAGTGCTGGGTGGAACCTATATTACTTGGATTTGCCAAAACTGACTAGATTTTAATTGCACTTTCCCCAGCTCAGCCTTTCTTAGTTTCTATGTAGCTGTAAATTATTTTAAGTAAATAAAGCAGATAAGTTATAGAATCCAAGTGAGTCTCAGAGACTCATCCAAAGCTATGATTGTAGCTCATCTTGGCATATTTGAACTGACTTTTATCTTCTATTTTGTGTATCTGGAGTACCTCTCTGAGGTAAACTAACCCAGGTAACTGAAGCAGCAGTAGCAGTGGACTGTGACAGCCTGGGCTCACTGTCCTTCTAACTTATGGTAAATCCTGTGTACTACTTCTGCTTATCTCCTTTGATGGCCTTACAGAAGTTTGCAGGAGTAAAACGCAGTACAGAATTTGTAGCTTTAAGTAAAACAGCATACATATCAGAAATCTTGCTCTTTGGTTAGTGGCTACCATTTCGGTGTAGCACTTAGCATTACAAAAGAAATATAACCCCATAATTTAACTATAAGATGCTGGGAAGAAAAAAAAAATAACAAACCAACCAAAACAAAACCACTGCTTGATATTCTTGTCTGAAAAGCATGTATGAGAGCGAAAGGGACTGATAAAATGGTGTGGAATATGTCTTGCCATGCCAGCATTATGAAGCTGGTGGAAATTAGAAGCTATTACACAAACAAAAGCTCTGCTTTTTCTGCAGTGAGTGATAAATGAATGTGATACAAAGCTTTCTTGTCCCAAGCCCAAGAGACTTACCTTATTCTGCTGTGTTTAATACATGTTGGCATCTGTATTTTCTTGATATTGCATTGAAATTGGAGCCAGGCACAGCTTTTATTAAAACTGAAGCTTGGCCTCAGTTCTGTATTCATTCTTGACTTCCTTGGCACGTGGTGCCGTCTGTGACCTTCTACACCAAATGTTTCATTACTGCCAGCAAATTTTGCAACACAGAAACTGGCGTTGGTGTGCTGGCACCTCCCTTTTTGGCAGAGCTGGCCATTGGAGCGGTTCAGATCACGCTCTTTTTCTCCAGTTCCGTTCAGTAAATATCATCAGATGTAATTTGCACTGTCAGCAATTCAGATTTTTAACTAATGTTTTTCAATTTGTTTTTCCTCATTTTCATCTGTCCTTTTTCTTGGATTGGTTCCTTTGCTTTGTCCTCACTTCCAGCTTTCCCCCACTGTGCTTTCCATGCACATTTCTTTCCCACTGAGACTGTATACAAATATTAGAGCTCTAACTCACACTTTTGTCAGCAGGATGTGCCGCACTCTGTAGGCATACTCAGTTCAAATAAAAAGCCCATTGGCAATACAGTAAATCAAGTGATTAACAAGAAGCAAAATGCCAACCTCTGGCTTTTTTTTTCTGTCCCAGAAGCTTGTGGTACACTGTAGCAAACTGAATTTTCTACCAATTAACTGAAGTCAATGGTGTATCCTGAGATGTGAGCACTGTAGTACTGCTGATGTGTGGGCAGCCTGGAGAAACCTGTGGATTTTCCTGTTTCTGGTTGTGTGAAAACTGTTGATGTCAAACAAAGCCAATTAATGAGGACCAGAAAAAGCACAGCAGAAAACTGTTCTGGTAGACTGAGCAGCAGAATGTGCTGGTGCAGTACAGGTTTATGCACTTAGTAGCTGTTGAGCTGTAGAGCTGAGCTGCCCAGGTTAAAGGTTATGCAGCAGAAAATGCAACAAAAGTGGCTAGAGGTAGGACACAGTTTCTCCAGTACCTTGTGCTGGTCACGTTGGTTGATGACTAGCCAGCTTTCTGTGGTGTTTAGGCAAAGCTGTTGGCGTGGGCCAGGTTTTGGGCTTACAGATTTGCTTTTGGTCATTCCCCCAGAAGACAGTAGTGACCATTCATTAGAAGTGAATATTATCTAAATAATATGGTACTTAAAAAATAACTAAAATATGGGTAGAAATGCAGTTTATGTTATCTTTTTTACAAGCATTTTTGTTCCATGTATGTCAGGCAACAGCAGTATTTCCTTCATACTTTCCTCCTTTCCAACTTTTAAAACAGAAAGGAAGGCAAAAACTAGATAGGAAATTGAAATACTTTTAAAATCTCAAGAACTGAATTGGAAGGAAAAAATAGGATATACATAATGTGTGTACGTGTGTGTGAGATAAATTCTTTTAGAAATATATTAAGGACACATGCATTGGAACATTTCCTTAGAGCTTCAGCGCACTTTGCTATTTTTCTGTTTTAGCTAATTGTTTTAAAAATAATTTCTATTTTCTTTTTCAACTTTTTTAACATCTTGGGGCACTGCATGCATTAAAATGTGCAGGGCTATACTCTCTGTGAAAAGGACTCAAGTGATACCCTAATTCAGTGGTATTTGTGTAACCCGATTCCCTCTCTGTATGTCCTCAGTATTCTAGTCTAGAGCTAATCTGAAATACAAGACTAGATTGCAAAAAGAGTCTGGCCTTCAGTCAACAAAACCCTTTTCTGCTGAGAAGTGAAAGATAACTAAAAAGATGTAATTACTGTAATGATGGGTTAGACCTTTAGATTCATGCTGCAATCAGTGATTCCTGTGGTGCTCTGCTGCAATCATGGTTTAGTGCTGACTGGAGAGACAAGACAGGTAAAGACTGTAAAACACTCCATCAGCTCTTGATCTAAATGCCTAGAGAGGAGTCACACCTCTCATTTGCAGATAGTGGTGTTGGCTCCAAACTTGAGGGCAGCACAGTGCATGATCTTGAAACGAGCATCTTGGAGTATTTTTCAAGTGTGTAAAAAGTAAATAAAATCCCTGTAAATTACTCCCTCCCTTCTCAACATACAATAGTGAACTTTTTAATCTTATGAAGCTGTTGTGTCTGCCATATGTGCACACACACACATAAATTTGAACATCAGAGATTATATATATTCAGTAATCCCAATTTAGTCTTTATTACCCACATAACCAAAGAAGAAAATTCTGTTGTGTAGAGCTATGCTTGGAGAGCTGTTATATTTAAAGTGCTGTCAAATCAATGCCAAAATCGTTCCAACTACTTTCAGAATTTCTTACTTTGTACTTTATTCTCAAAGTCAAGCTTGAAAATGTGTGTACAGCATTAATAAATACTTTTATTTGTGTTCTGAATTTGAAAGATTGTTGGATTATGGACTTAAAATAAGTATTTCCAGCTGATGCCGATGGAATTCTACAATAATTTTTTAGTCATTTGAAATAAAGGGTATTGGTCCTAATCCTGAAACTCTTATTGATGCAATTAATCCTCATAACTGTGAGATGTGTCACAGAAGTCAACTGAAACTTCTGCATGAATAATGGTTGCAGAGCCAGCCTCAGACATTTAAATCATTACTATCCCTGGAAAGCAACTGAGGATTAGCTCTGGTATTAATTTTTTTATGTGGACCTCACAGAGATTAAAAGCAGATGTTTTCCAGAAGTACTTACGTTTACCTTCCATGGTCTGCAAATGTCATAATCCATAGAAATTTTATTATTTTCAATTTGAAAATGAGATTTCATCATTATTTGTCAATTTGGCCAACCCAAATAGGTACATTCTCAAAGATGGTCAGGAGGATATGCTAGCATAATGGTATGTTTAATTCCAAAGGTATGTTTAATTCATTTTGCATCTTTGTTGGCACTTAAAAGGATTTGCAAAGAAGAAAATGAGTACACTGTTGATAGGACTGATCATTTTTTGACATACTGAAGTAAAAAATGTTTTCGTTTATTGTGATCATTAATCGACAAAACCCATAGAGAACACTTCATTCCCATTCCATTTCTGGGTTTGGTGATCCCCAAGGCTGAGCAACAGACGGGTTAATGGGAGAGCCTTAGACACCAGTGCTAAAGACAGATAATTTGAGAGTGCTAGTGTTACACTTCATCCATATGCTCAACAAGTTATTTAACTTGACTTGAAGTTATCGATGCTCCAGTTCACATTCTTCCTACTTCATAGCCTCGTGACACAATGTGTCACTCACTGCATGGCCAAAACCATTTGACCAGATACAACATCCTCAGTTAAAAACACTGTATTCATGGGAAATATTTTGTTTCTGTGAGTAGTATCTCTTGCTGTTGTACTTGTGACAGTATGCTTAATTTTCTACATTTTGGTAGTAATTTCATTAATTTATGGCTAAATTTGCACTCCATATCTTTTCCTTATATTCCATAATTGACTTCATAATGCAACACCAACTTTTTGGGAGAGAGAGATTCTCTCCATCTGCTAGTTAAAAACATTTAATATAAGTGATTGAGACCAAGGCTGCAGCTATTGGGAATGAGGTATTAATATTACCTTCTTTTCTCTTAAGTAGAAGCCAAAGGTGATATAAAAATATTGTGTATGTTTCAAGGAATTTTTTGTACTGCATCTTTGTCTCCATATAACAGATGCAGTCAAAAGGTAAAGTACAGGATGGGTACACAGGTAAGGAGAGCTTTCTGAAGGCTGCCCTTTATAGTCACAGCAGACTTAAAACATTTCAGTACATAGCAGCTAGTAATCCTCTGTGTGCTTCTCCCAGACAGCAGTAGCACATATTCACTTGTGTACCAATCTTGCGTGCTGTGCTGGCCAGCATTCTTCCTTGTGTAAAAGCAGAAGTGATCCCTCTGTGGATCACTCAGCAGGTGATGAATATACCATTTAACACTTAAATACTCAAATAGCAACAAGGGCCCAAAGCTAGGTTTATAAGTGCAGCTTCTCACAATTTAAGAGTTCCAAAGACAACATCTGAATGATGTAGAAGAAGTGTGTTAGGGTGGGATGCTGAGTAAGCAGAGGAAAAGCACTGTTAGTTGTCCACAAATTTTAGCAGTTGTAGAACCAGTGATTATGGCTTGCAACCTGGATAGGCATAGCTAAGTTCATCTG
This sequence comes from Corvus cornix cornix, assembly GCF_000738735.6. Classification (NCBI taxonomy): domain Eukaryota; kingdom Metazoa; phylum Chordata; class Aves; order Passeriformes; family Corvidae; genus Corvus; species Corvus cornix. The sequence goes on from NC_046336.1 coordinate 14,712,881, forward strand.
TATTTGTTATGGGCAATGGAGGATTTTGAGGAGCAAGCTAAGGAAGATGAAATTGGGAGCAGTGAAATGGAAAAAAAAAAAGGAACTTGTCAGAAAAATAGATGTTTGAGATAGTTGCTAGTGGTGCAAATGTGGAAGGGTGACCTTTCAGCTGACAACTCTGTAGGATGGATTGATATTAATGATGAGAGGCCTTTAAATGAAAACAGAAGAAAAATAAGGGAGAAGATCTAGCTTTAAAATGGTAGAATGATAACCAAGGTGCAAGTCTGTAGGCCTTTTGTCTAAGCTGACATTGCAAAGGGAGGTTGTAAAGTGACCCAGGCTCAGTGAATTGTTTTGGCATTGAAGGCTGAGGTGAAAAGGCTGTATTGTGGGAACTGTTGTGCAGGACGTTCATGGTAAGGTGTTTATCAGTCATGTTTGTGAGTCTTCAGTATTTTCATTACCATTAGAATTTTGTGCAATGATAACAAAGTATCAGCCGTAGTAATTTTCTTCTGCTTAAGAAGAACTGTATCAGAAAAAAGAAAATAAGGTTCTCCTTTATTTCTTATTATCCCAAAGAAGATTATCATCTTTCTTTACATGCAGAGCTTCTGTTTCAGTTATTTTTTTCCTAAAACGCTCTTTTTCAATTTTCTGTTTTGAATTTAAAGAAATAGCATTAATCTCATAATATAAAGAAAGTATTTAGCAGAACTTGTCTTAAGGTAGTTTTGAGATCTAGAAATAAAAATAGAAGAAAACATACACTATCTAGAGAAGCAGTCTCTAGAGAGACTTTAGGATTGAAGAAAATAACCTTCAATCTCTCTCAAGTCTGTAACATAACAGACTTTCATCTGTTATGATGAAAGGGCCAAAAATACATATACCTTCCAAATTTGCAGTGTTTTTTTTTAAATTGTGTTTAGGCATTTGGGTTTGTGGTTATGACAGCTGTTTTTTTTAATAGCCTGCTTAGAATGTGAGGTGTTCTCATTATTGGGGTGTTTCCTGGAGAGAGCTTTGAGAGAGAAAATTCATTAAAAAAATATGGTAAAAAGTATTCTTCCTTTAATAGATAAAAAGAGCTACTTAGATAAATATTTAATGTTAAGTAATTATCTAGAGAGTAGAGATGACTTGTGGAATAGGCAGAAGGAACAGGGAAATAAAAAGTTATGGGGACAGTTGAACTTCAAGGGAAAGTTGAACTTTTATTAGTCTTATCATTATCTAAATCCCAGGCATATTAAGTAGTTTAGGCTCTCTAGACAGTAAGTTTCATTCTGGAGCACAGTGGGCATTTCATCTACTGGCAGTGAAGTGGTCTTCTAAATGTTAACTGAACCTATATTAATAGCTGTATTTTTTTCTCTAATTGGAAGACTCACTTTTTTATTCTTGTATAGTAAAGCATCCTGCCTTGAGAAGGAGGCTGGGTTGGAGCATCTCAAAAGATCCCTTCCAGCATCAACCATTCTGTGACCTGTTTCACAAAACTTATTTTCTGTAGATATTCTGGTAAGCCTGTTTATCTGGGCTCACACCAGTGAAAAAAATGTGATCTCTTGAACTCACAACATGATCAGACTTCAGTGGGTAGTTAGTGGTCATGTCTCTCATATTAGCATTTTAACATGAGCATCTAAGAAGCTAGAATTGTATACAATTAGTTCCCTTAACAGTATTCATCAGAGAGGAATTAATTGCAGCTTCTTTTTTCTGTTTTTGTTTTGTTTTGTTTTCCCTGCAGCTGGACCTCTGGAACTCCCTCTCTTTGAGCTGATCCCATCACAGAGACAAGTGGTTTTCCATGGAGACCGCTTGCCGTTCCAGTGTACTGCAACTTACGTGGACAACACCACCCAAGTGCATTGGTACCATGCTGGGCGCCTGATCGAAACAGATGAAGAGAGAGGCATCTTCGTGGAGGACAGCATCATTCATGACTGCTGCTTAATTACACGGTAACACTCGCCCCTTGTCATAGTCAGGCTTGCAGGCAAGGGGAACGGATTTGGCACTTGCAATAAACCTCATTAAATCATGCATCAGGAGTTACTTTATTTGAAGCAATTCAATTGCGTGCTTGAATCTGAGTACAGAGGTAGAGATTTTTCATGGCTATAATTGGCCGTGGTTCCAAATTGTACCTTTTGTGTCTAGGTATCCAGATTTGATCAGATATGGGTTTGAAACAGATAAAAACAGTTTCTTATACAGTAAACCATGAGAAGAAACATGAAAAAACAAGAAAACAAAAAAGCTTCAGTAGCATATGAGAGTGATTTACAGCCAAACTGCTTGTTCATGACACCATCTAGAAGTCTGAGTGATGGACCTATGAAGAACTATCAATTGAAAAGGCTTGGATTAGTTTTTGTAGGTTCCAATATACTAGATCCTATATTCTTTAGGTAGGTAGTCTCGTTTTTGTTTCTTATTAAATATTTCTCAATTTTCTTTGACTTCTGCCATTTCTGTGCCTGTTTGCTTGAGAGATACAGAGATCTACAGATGCATTTGCTGATGTGAAAAGTGGAAGAGGAATGAAGTAGAATACGCTTATATAAAAGAAGTAAAAACTAATATTTGACAGTGACTGTATTGTTCCAGTTTTGCTTCAGTTTCCCTTTTAAATATTGTTTAATAAATTATAAATTTCAGTGTTTATTTTTGGGTTTCATCACAGAGTATTGGCTTGTCACTAAAAGCTGCTAAGTTGTTGCACACATCCTTTTGTCCTCTGCCAGTTTCCGTCATTGATCAAAAAGAGAGTCTGATTCTGTGTGCAGGCTCTGCCTTTCTCTTTGTAGAAGATGGAGTGAAAATAGCTATGCTAATTAGCTTGGATAATCATTAACATCTTTTCACTCAAACCGTTTCTATTAATATAATTGACCTGAAATGCTTCTTGAACTATCAAATAGAAGTTATGAAGGGAGTCAAATGAAATCCTGTCCACTGGGGTCTTTTGGCTTTATTAATTTCATCTACTCACTGATTATTTGACCCCTTTTGGGGTCCTGTAGATCTAGAGGCGTAGATCTGACCTATTCTCACAGCTACTGGCTTTCGTCTAATATCAATGAAAATTGATATTAGACCAATTAGAACAGTAATGCCAAGTGCATGAGCTATTACATAACTGCCAAGTCACTTAAATTAAAGCATGTTCCTCTTATTTCCATTATATCAAAATTGAAAGACTTGCTGTTAATCACTTCATTATATTTTCCAACTGAATTATGTTTTGCACTGTACAAGCAATTTGTAAAGCATAGTAATAAACTGAAAAAAATAATATAAATTTTTTTTCAAAATAGCTATCCCTTTTTAAAAAGCTAGAATTAGCTTGACTGATTTTTACCTTAGGTTACTTATTTTTTGGCAGACTGTAAAATAAAAGCTATTGTCTACCGTATCTACCATAGCATATTTTAATAAGGATGGTTGATCTCCTGCCTACCTCGTTTACTGTGCCATTTAATAGGTGACCGTGGTGCTGATAGTGCAGTATGCACTGGGATGTGCAGTATGCACAGCTATTCAGAAAAAATGCTCTTCAAATACGTCATCACATTTGCTGTTATAGACTGGAAAAATACTCTGACTTGCCCAAGTTATGTGATGCATATAGACTGTTAAAATAAGACAAAATATTTTTGAATAAAACTCCAAGTCTTTAAACAGCTGTTTAAAAGCATGCAACATTCTAATTTCTCATTTATTTGCACTATACATGGCACTTCATAAGATAGAAGGGCATCAACACTGCATTTACTGTAGAGCATGGTCCATGTCCAGCCAAAAATGCTAAAACTAGAGCTGTCGTGCCTCTGCCTTGATCTAGGTTCTGATCAAAATTAACATATTAAAGACATAGTTTTGAACTTACTTTTAAAAACTGTACTATTTTGAAATAATTTTTTAAAATATTAGGACATGTATTGTCTCTTCATGTTGAAAATAAGAAAACGTTGGCCATGTTGTGACTGTTAAAATTATCTTCAGCACTTCTTAGTTTTAATCCCATCTTCATGACCATATATACTATATCCTAATTTATATAATTATTATTGTCATAACAAATCAAAATAATATGTATTAACATGCTTGTTACATGTAACAATAGCATGTATTAATATGCTTGTTACATGCTATTACACACTAATTTGTGATGGTTCTTCAGGCTAAATCATAGTTGTACAAGGCACTGAAACATCAGAAAGACTGTGCCTCCCTGAGGCTATCAAATGTTAAGGATACGATTTGAACTTAAAGGTAACTTAAAATCAGTTCTTATTTTGCCTTTGCATACCTAGTCTTTACAGCAAATGTCCACTGTCTGTGGCTTTCTGTAATTGCACTAAAGGAGAGGCTTTGGCCTGTGCTACTTAGCAATTTAAAGATTTCTATAGCTAGTTTTGAACAAAGAGGTGTAGTCATGTTCCAAAAGCTGCTTATTCAAACATTTTTAGGGGGTTATTTTATTGGGTAGTGCCAGATATTTCTGGACATGGATTACAACACAAATATCATGCTAAACCTTTCTGTTTTATTAACTGGCACAGTAGAAGGATAAAATATCCAAATGTGTATTTTTTGTCTCCTATGATAAAGCAGAATAAACTAAAATAAATATTTTTGTTACAATAATTAAACTAAAGTTTTGAACTGTATTCCGGTCTGTGACATTTTTCTTGGCAAGGAGTATTCCCTTACAGGAGATCTTGAAAAGGTGTTTTCAATTCTGCTGCTAGCTTGCATTTATCATTTCTTGCCAATGATAATAATATTTGATTCTTCTGGTGTTTAATTTTCTGTCATTATGCCTGTGTGTAAATGTCATAGTCATATATGAAAATATACATATGATGTGGGACTAATTTCTTATCATTTGTGAATGGATCTAGCTGAAATCATTAATGGTGTTTCCATGAAGACAGCCTAATTCTTTCTTTAGCTTGGAATATTGTATCAGTTTAATAATAAGTGGCAATTCTAAGGTCAGAAGGAAGGTCATGTAGGATTCTCTGCAGCACAGCATCTTTCCCAACTTCCCCACTGTTCCCTTTCAGTGTTTGAGAAGCTAGCAGGGCAGTTATTAGAATATTAAACTAGAAAAGGAACTTATTTTAATTCTATGAACCAAGAAACTCTACAGTGGTTGAGAGACTTTAATTTTCAGGAAGTTTCTTATTTACCACAAAGAATATAATGACAATTTTGAAGTCTTTTTATTTCTGTTCTGTAAATACTTGTGCAGAGTGTTTAACAGTGCTTATGCCCCGACAGCTGTAATAGCTGCTCTGGGACCATTACAGTTCACAAGTGCTCCTTCTGAAAACATGAAACTGTGCAGAAAGTTAAGAACCCACAAAAAGGAGAGCTACAAATGAAGAAATGCTCTCAACTAAAACTAGACTAACAGGTGCTAGGATCAAAAGTTGTTTTCAGATGTAATTTTTGTCGTGTGGGTAGATTTGCCACTGGAAATACAGACTATTAGGACTGGGTTTTGATCCCCTGAAAATCACGTTTTTCTATTATAGTCTGTCCTAAGTATTTCAGTCTTCTAAAAATGGTTGACAAAGCCACTTTATTTTGTGGGGGTTTTTAATTTAAAAAAAAATTAAGCTTAAGAATCTGGTTTTTTAATCCTCTAAGTGCTTCCTTACATTGTGACAGTAGCCACTGCCAAGTAAACAATGAAATAAATAGTAATGTTTGAGATGGGAGGTATATGATTACGTGAAAATCTCAAAAATGTGCAGGGGAAAGGAAGAATTTCAAATCATGGTCCACTTGTAATGCAAAGGTACAAAAAAAATTTCAAACAAATTAAATGTTGTGGGTTAAAACTTTTGATCATAATTTACACTATCCAAACAGAAGGTTGAGTCCAATTAATACTTTTTTACTGTTTGAAATTACCACTGCAGGTATTAGTAAAGAATTAGGACTTTGATTGAGACAGTTTCACTAGAAGAATAAGGACTTTTTAAGATATGCCTAGAGAAAGGAAATTGGTTCCAGGAGTAGACAGGTGGTATCATGGCAAGTTTGAGATCCAGGCAGGCACTTCTTAGAAGAATGAACAAAATGCTTCCAGAAGTTCTGTGTGAAAGGCAGAAATTCAAGGTGTGAAATGATCCAAATGATCCCTAAACTTTCTTAACAGTTGGGACAGGAATACATCTGGAAAAGACATGAAGCAAGCAGTAGTGATTTGGACTGGTAGTAGGTAAAAAAACAGTCTGAAAATCCCTGATAAGTGTGTTGGTAGGTTGGATACTTAATTGAAAGTTCAGATATGTACCAAATCATGGCAGAATATTGGAGATTGCACAAGATTAACAAGATTAGAACAGATCCAAATAACTTGATTCAGAAATGCAGATATTTTATAATCATTTTGTGTTCTGCTGTCATGGGTATTTGGAGATGAGCAGCTAAGGGTCATACTGAGAAATCTAGGGAGATAAGCAGAAACTGTTCAGAGCTGGTATTTTTGGTTTACCTAATTGACTCTGTTTGACCCTTAGTTGTCAAGTAGTTAGGAGACAATTGAAGCAAAATAACAATTTAAATTGTAAATCAATATTTCTCTATTATTTTGAGGTCACTTTAAACCCTGTAGACAATGGTCTACAACTCACTTCAGGCACTGGAGGCAGAAAAGGACTAGTGACAGATGCTACTTTACCAGCAGCATTCTCATGTATGAGATAGGAAGACAATATTTTAAATTATTGCAGAATATTATGAAATGCTCAGGGTAAGGGTTTCATTATGTGAGATTAAGAGTATCTTCATGTGAATTAATTTGGAAGATTAATTAAACTTAGGCCTTTTCTCTAAAAATATTTCAATTACCTGAAATATATAAAGCTCAAGTTTTACTACGAATCAGTCTGGGAAACATTTTAAAATATAACCTGTGGAGACACTAATATGATGAAAAGCAAGAGCAGCAACCATGATACCCTCTGTCATTAAAGTAATAGACCATTGCCTAAGAGTTGTGCTGTGTCATAAAACCTGTAGGGTTAATTTGGTTAAGTGCTTATTGAAACATGATTGAAAAATATGTATTTTCACAAAAAACGTGTCTAAGTATTTTGGCTGCTAGAATTAAAATACCCTAGAAAAACAGTATGTCAGAACTATAATAATATTTTGATGGAGACCTTGAAGAACTTTACAAGAAGGTACTTTCTTTGGTGTTGAGACCAGATTAAGAAGATGCTTTGCACTAAATTTTGACCTCTCACTTCCATCTCTGCTTATATGCAGCAGCTATATATGGGTCCATCCAGCCACAACACTGAAATGCTCAGTAGTAAGAACAAAAATTGACACTTAATCCCCCACAAGGGAGAATCAGAGGGTTTTGCTTTGACTTTTTAAGGCCAGAATGATTTTAATGTGGCCCTACAAACAGCTACAGCTGAGGACATGCTGCACTGTAGCAGCAGTTTGGAGTCAACATCTCAGGGCTGGCTTTTTCTAAAGTACTTTTCCTGTCAACATCAATGTTAGGTATAATTATACATTTTCTCTGAGTCCAGGCAGTAGTTTTAAATCTGTGAATCAAATGTGAGCATATGAGAGCATTTATGACATACATCCAGAATCTGATGCTAGGTAAACCACCCCAAATACTGGTGAAGCAAACCATTTCTTCAAAGCAAAACTTGTTAGACATATTAAAACAGCAACTGAATTACTTCTAAATTTTCATGTATTTCAATTTGTTCAATGTTGAGAATGAATTTTAAGACATATTTCCATTAACATGCTGGAATTCCATGAAAACGGGTCCTCTCCACTCTTTTTTCTCCCTGCAGGATAAAAACCCCCTATATTTAATTGTTTATGGTATTGTCATTGGGTGGCTCCTGGCCATCACAAAATAAAGTTTACACTGTAGGAGATACACCAAATACTGAGAAAGAATAGAGATCAATCCTGAAATTCTTATGTAGGAAACTGCTACATCTTACCTTCTTTTTAGATATTTCCAAAATTCTTGCAGTGGGCAAGTAAAACAGGTCAGTATTCCAACCCTAATGTATCAACCAGCCCTTCAAGTATTCATTAGATAATTAATTTCTGCATTTGTACTGTGTCAAAGTGATATGCATTTGACAAATAGTGTGAAATTGTAAAATTAATTTAGTAGGGTTTTTGGTTTGTTTCCTTTTGTGTGTTGTTTGGGGGTTTTGTGATTATTGCTTTGGGTTTTTTTGCTGGTCCCAGTGGCATGTAATCAAATAATCAAGAATTGTCATAAGCAGATTAACACTTCTGAGTCATCTGGGAAATATTTTACTTTAAAAGCTTTTTATGCAATTTTGGCTATTGGTCTGATTGGTGTTATTTTTGTCTAAGAATCTCTGATAGTGTACAGATCACAGGAGTTATGCTAATGAAATAAAGCTTCCTCTGAATATAACATTGCAGCATACAGACTACTTAAGGGCAGATGAAAGGCATAGAGCAGGTGTAGCACTGTTTCCCCAGAAGGCTGCAGTTATATTCATCCTGCAGTCCATCAGTTTGCTGGTAGAAAAAAATAAATAACAATAAACACATCTGAGCATCCCTAAACCTTTCACCAACTGACACAGCAGCTCAGTGATAGACAACTGATTCATGAAGTACTTTAAATAAGCCCTGGCCCAGGTGTAGTCTCTTCAGATAGCTTTATGGCACTGTGCTTCCACAGACCTGCCAGCTCTCTGAAGGTTTATCCAGCAAGAGAAAGTTTTGGGTCTCTAGAACTGTTGATCCTTTTTTTTTCCTCTCCCCACTTATGTTTTCAGCTAGCTAGACTGGCATGTGTTGACTCCAGGACTGTGGGAGTTTGAAGATAAATGCAAAAATCTTTATGTACACCCTTCAGTGCAGAACAGTACCTGATTGCCTGACAAGCTCAATGAATGATAATGAGATCATACAGCAAACGAAACATGTTGTGATATGATGTAGAGCTGTTTAGGTTGCTGATGTAGTTTCTGAAGATGGTTTGGTAGAGTCACTCTAATATCAATAGTGGGGTTTTTTTCAATTTTATGAAAGAAGTTAATGGCATATATGTAGGTCACAGGTACTTTGATATACACCTATAGAAAACACATCTCACTGTTGACTGTTGGGGAGCAAATGGATATTAGCCTGTGACAGTATTTTTGAACGCTTGCATTTCAATTGAAGTAATTTGAACAATGCAAAGGAAATAAAGTGAGATGGCTTTACTAACTGACATACAGCTCTTTTCTCCTATTTCGGAAGTAGGTTTTTGTTTGGCTTGTTGGGGTTTTTCCCCTCTGTTTTGTTTGGGGTTGGGTTTTTTTTTTTCTTGGCAGTATATTGTTATTAAAACTAGGTCCTTTCCAACTCTAATCATGGCTCTAGCACGTGAGCAAATGAGCTGATAGATAAATTATAGAAAAATTATATGTTATAGCCCATTACATTTCTTGGGTACCTACAGATGGTATTAAATGGTAAGTTAAGCTTTGTTTTTATATGCAATCAAAAGAAACAAGATCATGTGTATTGCATTACCTGTGTGTATGAGAAGTTGATTACACCTGAAAGACTTGCTAGACGTCTCACATAAAATGAGTACTAACTTTCATCTTCCTTTTCTCCTGCTGTTGCCTGGACACAAGTTTACTTCAAAGGCCATCAGCCTTCTAATGCTGTTTCTTTCAAGCATAAATAACTAATTTTGTCAGAGAGATCAGACTAGCAATTTGAGTTCAGACAAGTGCCTTGATTTACAGATTCTCTCTTCATTTTCCATGTTTTAACCTTATGTCCCCTATAAAAAGCTGTATTCCAAGCAGCAGTGTACTCTGGAGACCAACCCTTATTTTTTAAATTGCATGTTAGCATTAATAATTTAAGGTCGTATGGGTTGGAGGCATGTTATGTAGACCTTCTGCCTGAACTGTGGAAACACATTAGCTATTTATCTGTCTGAAGAAGAATATGAGAAAACCTAAATACTTCCTGTGTTTAAGTAATTAATTTTTATTTTCCTGCAGGAAGAGCAGTTGGTTCATCCTAAATCTTACAGAAACTCAAGTCAGACTTAAAAGTATTTCTTGTGGAAAGCCAATATGGTGTTAAAGTCTCTTCTTTATTTGTTAGTTTGTGTCCTGGCATGCAAATGACTGCTGGGGCGTACAGTAAATGTCGCTATAGTACTTCTTCAGGACATGGTTGAGAAACTTTGCATAATGAGACCTACTTCTGATTGCCTAATTAGTTATGCATAGCTGTAGCAATGCAAAACTATGCCTCAAATAGAACTCTATTGTCATAGGCTACTTGATTACATGACTATGGCTTCCGCTTGTATTATGGTTCCTCTCTTTATAATGACAAATGCCATGGGCTTCAGTTGAGTATTTTGACTTTTTCCGGCAATTGCATCAGCTGTACATTTTAATTAATTTTTCAATATGTCAGTCATCACATTTGAAAAAAGGAATTCTACCATGCATGAAATTTCCCAGTACAAAAAAGAATTATGTATATTCTTTCTTCCTTTCAATGTTCTTACTGAGAAGGTCACTATAATTTCAAAGGGAAACTTGAGAAAAGCCTGCCTAGTCATCCTTTTCTCATCAGGCAGCAATCTTCATATTCAGTTTGCCTTGATACCATCTCATGAATGTCTGACTTCATTTTATCATCATGGAATATCAGAGAATTGTTAAGTTTTGAAAAAACCTCTTAAGATCATCAAGTCCAAGTGTTAATCCAGCATCAGTGTGTTCACCGCTAAACCATATCCCCAAGTGCCACATCCACATGATATTTTGAACACTTCCTGGGAGGTGGTTCCACCACTCTCCTGGGCAGCCTGTTGCAGTGCTGGACCACCCTTTTCCTAGTATCTAATCGAAACCTTCACTCTGCTGCAACTTGAGGCCATTTCTTCTCATCCTGGAAGTCAAAATTTTCCATGAAAAGTGGCAACTGTCACACTGCTGAGGAGTGGGATGTGATTGCTGATGTAGAGGGCGTAGGAATGCTTGACTCATACTCCATCCTTAGGAAAGCTGCATAGTAGGGGCAATATTGTTTCATTTGTGGCTGGATGTTTATTAGCTCATGTGAGATGGGGTAATCAAGAAAAGATTACAGCCAAAGGAGCCATCCTCTCTTAATTCTTTTGTGTTCTTGTCAAGCTCCTTAATCAGAGTCCTGCCTTGTTCTCAGATTATGGGAGAGTTCTTGCCTTTAGCCAAGATTTGTTGCCATTGCCAAGAGAGATCAAGAATGCCTTTCTGCTACGAGTGAGAATCTCTGGGCGTGCTTACATAACCATGCCAAGACTTAAAATATGTAACTGACCTAGTAGACAACTTTATGAAATAGTTTTAAAATTCTATACCCAGGAAAGGCCCACCCTTCCCTTCTGGTCTGCCAGCACTGTGAAGTTGAAGTCTCTAAGGATTTTAAGTGGAGAAAAGGCTAAAGGATCAAGTTGTCTGCTTTTTTTGAGTATTAAAATACTTTTTTTTTTTAAATTCAGTCCCCCAAATTCTCCAGAGGTATAAGAGGTATAAGATCGATTTATCATTTGTCATATCCAGATGATAAGTAAATGAACAGTTTCACCATTGGGCTTGCTATCCAAAATATTCCAAGAGGAATATAAATCAATGCATCATTTACAGTGACCAGATGGCAATTCAGAAGACAATGTCATGATCTAGTCATTATATTGCATAAACCTTTTCTGGCTTGTTTTTTGTCACCATCTGAAGAAAGGGCAATAGAAGATTAAAAGTGTGAATGTGAGGAGTTACTCATCTTTTGAGATAATTTGAACCAGTGTTCAAGTATTGCATTTCTATCAGAAGCAACACTGACGTATCAGTAAATATGTCTGTGAATCTGGGAAACGTCATCTCATGACGGGAGATCTGTTAAGCAGCAGAGAAATTTACATCAGAACACATTTCAGCAGTTTAAATAAATGGAAAATACACCCTTTATATTTATCTTCATACTGAGTACTTGTAAAATTTATAGTAAACTCAAATATGGTATTTACCTAACATCACCATGGTTCCCAGTTTTATCAAATTTCTATTCTTAACAGTGATTATATATATTTTATGGAAAATATATCAAAATATCAGCAAAACTATCATACATTCTATTCATTTGTGAAGTCTCCACATCTTGATGCCACGAGTGAATATTTCTGCTGCCTTCTCTTTCAGTGAAAAAGTTTTATGCCTAATTGTTTTTATAAGCTCTAGGAGTATGATCTTAACTGTCTATAAAAATGAAATGAGATTGTTGTGACATATGAAATATAAGATTTAATTAAAACATTGCTATAAACTGGCTAATTTCACTGATATATTTCACCCTGAATATGAAAAGATGTATTAAGAATGAGCCAAGAGGCTGCTGTTACTGGGCTATTCACCTGAGACTTCTTCAGAGAAAAATTGCTTCCTTTGACGTTAAAATACTAAGCTAGTCTCTGAGAATGGCTAGTGATGCTTTTTCTATATTTTTTGCTATAAAATATGTTAAAATTCATTGTGAAAATGAAATAGGGGGTTACAAGGCTCTTGGAGTTCAAAGCCATCATAAATAGGAATAATGTGAAATTTTTAAAGTTACTATTTAATAATAAATTTTACTGAATATCTGGAGAACTATGTAAAAATTCTGAAGCAACTAACTTAAATCAAAGACTATTTACTGTGGTTTATTTGTTTTCTGAGGACCCAGATAACAATTCTGTAGTAAGTACTTGAGAAAATCATCTTTCAAAATGTCAGGCTCTACATAAAAGTGCTAAAGGTAACAAGAAGAATTTTTAAGATTTTATTTTAAATAAAAATTCAAAATAAATTTATTAACTTTTAATTCTGTCCTTCAGTTTTTATAATGTACATTCTCTCCCTTTCTCACACTACTGCCTTTCTTCCCACATAATTTCTAATTGTCTAAACCACAAGGCATATTCAAAGATGAGCCATTTCTGTAAAGCAAAGTAAATATTTCAGATCAATGCTGCCTTTTTTTTCCTCTCTCAGCAACTTTCAGAAGCTGTAATTTGTTTAAAACTCTAGTAAAATTTATTTCTAGCCAAGTGGCAGATTTAAGATAAAATGTGTTACCTTCTTAAAATGAAGTAGTTAGTATTATTTTTGGTCTATGACACCTGTAGAGTTGCAGCAATTGAATGAGGTTCTATCCCTGATAAAGGAGTGCCAGATTCTGCTGTTGAGATGCCATAGGAGCTGTAATCATGGCTGAAGGCAAACCCATTCTCTGTGGGTTGGTTGTGTGGTCAGCTTGAAATGCATTTCTGACATTTGGGTGTTTGGTTAGGCAACAAACCCAATACTCTGTAATATCTGGGGAAAGGAGAACAGGCATTGATAAATAATTGATATTCTTTTGTGGTAATTTGTGAGTTGTGTTGTAGCCTGTTACAACCTGAGTAGTCAATACAAATTGTTGCTGCTAAGAGCTCACTACCACTACATACTGTCTGTCCCTCTAATACCATAGACCAAACCCCATTTTTATATTTTCATTAAAAATCTCTGAAAATAAGTTAATGTCAGAAAACCCATGACTTGATATCTGTATAATTAAGTGTATACAATGATGAATCTTTTATTTTTTAGTGAACTTATCCTATCCAGTATTGACATTGATGCAACTGGAGATTGGGAGTGTCTAGTCAAGAATTCCTATGGAAATAGCACTAAACAAGTAGAAATTGTGGTACTTGAAACAGCTGCACCCTACTGCCCTGCAGAAAGAGTTATTAACAACAAGGGAGACTTCAGGTATGACTTTCTGGGTTTGGAGTGTGTTTCATGTATTAATGTAGGTACAGACCACATTCATGCTTACATGATACTTCAGTGTCAATTATAAATCACTTGTTTTAGTTGTCATTTTTATGTAGTATGATAGGAAGGAGGAGCACTGTATAATTTTGATGGGAAATGGGGCCTGGTGCTTCAAGAGAAGCAGTGGTTTGTGAAAGTCAGAAAATCTTCTAATTCCTCAGTATGCAGCTATGGAAGATTTTTTTAAAATGAGCCAAATGAGAGAATGTTCAAAATTGTTCTTGGTCTTTGCAGAAGATGATAACACTGCATTAAAGCATTAGAAGATTAAATCTTCAGTACTTGACTTTTTTAATCTGTTCTAGTTCTGGTGGCTTTGTTCAGCTGAGATGAGAGGTAACAAATGACATGAAACTGTTAGTAAAATATTTCACTGAAAAGAATCAAAACAGAAAGTAGAAGTACTTAGAAAAACAAATAGATTGTTTGAGGTGAGCTTAAGGACACACAGAGTTCTACCAATGTATCACATGCTTACAAAATACATCTGTCCTGCTATCTGAATCTTAAGAGTCTGCAAAATTTTGTAAACTAAATGCAGTTTTTGCTTCATCTTTACTTTATCTACATATGCTGGTGGGGCTTTTTAAAATTTTAATCATTTTAATCAGAAGAAAAGGTTTCTGTGGAATTTGGTATTGTTTTCAGTTAGCTCTAAAATACTCCAATGATATGCACAAAGCTCTTAAACAAAACCTGCTTGACAATAAGACTGATGTATGATGGCAATCCCATTGAGAAAGACAGTAATTTGTTATCAAATGAATTATAATGAGAATTCAGCTCGAATAGTTAATGAAAGGAAAGTAGATGAGGAAGGAAGCTTCTCTTAAACAACAGAACTTTCTGCAAATATTTCTGACCTGAAAGCCTCTCTTTATTTTTAGGTTACCTTTAAAACTTTCCCAAAGGCTTTTTGTACTATTTCTTGTGTTTGAATAAAAATAAAGGATTGAATTAGAAAGAAGTGGAAAAAAATAACCTACTCAAATAATCTCTTTTCTCTTTACTACAAAGCTATTTTATTATGTGTTAACCTCAGTTCCAGTGAGTTTACCTCTTTCACTGAGGTAAAATTGCTGAGGCAATCCATATATATGGATTAAAGTTCATTAGAGACCTTTGACAATCTTACAGATTTTTTTGTCGTCACAAAAACTGGAATTATGTTTTCTCACAGTGGATGTGCTTAAATATGTTTTAGTTAGATATTTTAAGAAATGTATACTTCCTATCAGAAAACACATATAGAATCTTTTAGATGACAACTCTATGAAGTTCATGTTCTTGCCCTAAAATGACATTCTTTTCTCCATAAAATAAATATATATAAATCCTACAGGCTGCACAAGCTAACACCAGGGGCATTTTTGTCATTTTATAGAAATCAAAAAAACAGGAGTGGACATTTCTCTTTCTATTGATCATCTTCCTAGAAATCCATATAAATTTATTTTTTAAATGTACATCAACAGAATGCTGAGTCCATAGGTTCTTTTGGCATTTGAGAATGAATTTAAAATCATAGAGAATTTATCAGGCTCAAATTCAGCACTAGTGCTTGAAATTGTTCCAAAGGTTAATCCTCAGAGATGGAGCTATCACACCAGCGTGTTTTCTTACAAAGGTCTTTGAAGATTTGGTAACATAACAAGTATGTAAGTAGAAAGAATTGAACCACAGAGGCAAAACTAGAAAGAACAGTTCTTTTATTGGGCAAAAGAAAGGAAAAAAGTGTCAACTGTTAGGGAAGTGTGGCTATTTCAGTTGTACAGCCTAGGTGGTATTTATAATTATGTAACTGCAGCAAGAGTTAGGCACTGAGAGTCAGAATGAACTGGCCTTTTGTGCTAAGAGGTTTTCGCTATCATGGCCATATTTTACTCTATTTTTTTGTTTTCTAAAATGCTGTAAGGTTATTCTGAAAAGCAAATGGTAATGTTGTTACATGCTATCATTCCTAGTCATAAAGGCCAGGTTCTGCTCACTGTGACAGTGCTAGTTTCAGAATAATCTTGTTCGTTTTACTTTTGATGCAAGTTGCCAATGTGTGGCCCAATTGCATTAATGCAAATGTTTTACTAAAAGTAATATTTTAGCCCAGAGGCAAAAGGCCTCTATGCTACTATACACTATATACTATATATACTACTGGACATATTTTGATTTTTTGGGGAAGCTCTTTTTATGATTCATTTTTTATCAACTGTTTTTACATCACAAATTGAATTATTTCAGTGACAGGTGTGACAAATAAAAGTATTTTTCTTCTCAGCTTTTCTTTGAAATGAAGAAAACTTTTATAGCCCAAAACCTTTCAGTCTATTATGGAACAATGTACAATGGAACGTGCATTGTGTAATTAAGAGGAGCTAATACATATGTTTGAGGAAAGGCTGATTGCCAAGCTGTGCTTTCATTGAAAGGCAGAATATTTTTGTGATTTATTGGGTTCAGTCATTACATCAGTGCAATTCAAGAACCATATCCTTGCCACACCTGCTGACTCGCTGAGGATATGCTTATGATTTTCTTTGATTTCTCCCAATTACCTGATCCTGCTATGTCCATACTAGGCTGTAAATGACAATAGATTGTTTATCTATAGAAATAGTTCCAGTTGTGCCATTCTAGACAATGCAGAAAAAGTGTATTTTATAACAGACCCATCAGCTAAATAGAAGAATTCTGGCTGCTTGTTGCTGCCTGTTACGAGCTTCCCTTCCCCCTCCCCGAGACAAGCCAGACTTGCCTCTGCCATGTGCTCCTCAACGCCTTTGTTCCAAGTGTGGGCAAAACCAAATGCAACTCAAAGTCTTTAGCAGTGTCTGATTGGCCGGTCACCCCAGGTCTGCCCCCAGTCCTCCCCTTTCCCCTTCTCTGAATAAAAGAAGGGCCCAAGAGGGGACCCGCCCTCTTTGGCGTTGTGATCCTTCTGCGAACATCTGTGTGTTTCTGTCTCTATTTGAAAGCTTCTAATTGCAGGAATTGGGCAACCGAAGGCTGTATTTCTCCCTCTTTGCTTCTACTAGTGGTATCAGCTTTGCAGCTACTATTTGCCATTTTCAGAGCTACTGAAATGCTGGATTGCCCGTGCTACTACCTCTCTAGGCTGCACGAGGCTTTCTAAGGCATTGAACTAAGGGCCTAGCCGGTAAAAAGCTGTATTTTACACAGCTGCTCTTGATTTAGTTTGTTTTCAAAGAATGTTTTAGAATCATGCTACATAAATCACATATACCTAAATAGCTAATTTTTGAGGGCTAGTTCCTTCCTCCTCCATCGCACATGATCTCTACTGAAATCTTGTTTATTGTTTTCTGAGATTTTCAGGTACATTTTGAGCACTTTTTAAGAGCATTTAGTAATAGGGTTTTAAGGTTTTTTTCTTTTGTTTCACAGACTTACTGCTCTGCTTTTTGCAGTTTGCAAACATGAATGTAGTAAAAACACCAGCCATACCTTTTTCCTTAACACTAAACACCTTCCTGGAATTAATGCAGAATGAATGTGTGATCAGCCAGACTTGAACCTGTATAATTTTGACATTTTCCAAAGAAACAAAGTAATTCGTTATAAAACATTATGAAGTAAAAGTTTAAATAGCCCTTTTTTCTCATATATCTCTGTATATTGCTTTATATGGTTATATATTGTTATATATATCTATATTGTAAGTTGCCTTTCACATTTTAATTTTTACTATCATGCTGTTTATAGGTGGCCCAAAACTTTGGCTGGTATAACTGCTTACCACCCCTGTCTCCAGTATTCTTTTAACTCCGTTGCATTTCACAATGGCGCAGAAGAGGCTAAGGCGTGGCGTAAATGTAATCGAACTGGGCGCTGGGATGAAGAAAACTATTCTGAATGTCCTTATTCACAAGAAATAACTCAAGTTCTTCATGCTTTTAGTCAGGTAACATTGTGGAATCCAAGGCTCTCCTTCTCTGGTACTGATCTTGTTGAATAGCTTGCAAGAAGTGTTGGTTCATCCACAAGTTTGGGATGGATGGACTTTTAACAAAATGCTTTACTTGAAAGACAACAATTTGTTTCTTTGGCAATTGGAAATTGTAGTAGGAACAAGTGCCCAGCATTTATTACCTTTATCTTAATTTTTTTTTTCCATTAGAGTGCTTAGAGTCGAGATGTTTATTAGTAATGTTGACACAGTGATCAGTGCTTCACTTTCCTTCTTTGTCTTCCCCTCATGGGTTTATCCAGAAAGATGTTAATTTCTCGTGAAGTCCCATATCAGAGTTTCATCAGCTGAAGTGCCTTTCTTCTGTAGAATGCCTTTTTGATGTCTTCAAAAAAAGCACTACTTAAACTGTTTCTTAAGGATAAGTAAAAGAATGAGATGAAAAATTAGGTGGATAGAAATTAATGAGGAAAAAAGAGCACAACAGGAGGATGTGGATGATGGCACAGATGTATAACTGCCATACTAATTTTACAACTTTCAGTTTCCTTGTTCATTTCTTCCCTAGTAGTAGTGCTAGATAAGACCACAGAAAGATAGTTTTCATATGGGTTCATAAATAGTAGTAACTAATATTAAGAGAGCCATTGCACTTGCAGGGTAATAATAAGGATGGTGTGTAGAATCCAGTTTGTTCTCCTGTAAGCAATGAGGTGATGTTGGGTTTCTCAGGGCTTTAGACACTGAGATCTTTACAACCTCTGAGGATGGAGGCTGCACAACTTCTGGGAGTGACCTGTTCAAATGCCTGACTGCTCTTATGACAGGAAAGATTTTCTTCACATCCAGTCTGAACTTACCTTGTTCTCCAACCATGTACCACTGCGTGTAGGAACCATTGCTGACACTGTTGTTTTTATGAGGATCTAAAGATAGAGGCAAGGCAAGGTTGGTAGCTTGGTATGCTTTATGAGGCCAGATAGTTACAGTCTAGAAAAAGTAGACAAAAATCTTCAGAATTTGTTGGCCTGTTGTGCTGGTGTCTTCAGATAACAGCAATTAAATCTAAGACTTAAGGCTGAAGATACTTTCATGTGCCCCTGAAATGTATATCCATGGCATATTGATGCACATAAATCCATGAGAAATTATGGCAGGCATTATACCAATGGATGTTTTTAAAGATAATGAAGCTAGCTGATTTATTAAGCCTAACAATTCTAATGTATTTTCAGATGCACATCAATTTGACAACCGTGGTTGAATTTTCCCGCCAGCTGACAGCCTACACGAGAGGTGCTTCCCTCTTTTCGGACAAAATGGATGTAATATATTTGGCTTATATAATGGAAAAGTTAATTGTCTTCGTGGATGAAGTTGAAGATGTAAGATATCTTCTCTATGCTGAAAAAAAGTATCACTTAGAAGAGAAGTCTTGACATATGGCCCTGTTCTTAATGTATGCGGGCACACACTGAAGAGTAGCTTCTAGAACTGATTGCTGATTGCAAATGTTCTGCATAAACTGTGATGTGTCTCTTTGTGCCAAAAAGGACAACTAAGTCTTCTTCTCTGATGACAAGGGCATTGCTGCTTAGGAATAAAACCTGTTTTTTAATGAGCTGCTTATTTAATTTCCTTTTTAATTTCTACCATGTCTAATGTGTTAGAATGGACTCTGTCTGGCCACTGGAGCTTCTCTTGTTTTCTTCATTGCATCAGGAGGTTTTCACTGAATTTTGAGAGAAGGTATCACTTCATGTAAAGAAAAGATAATATGTCTTTATGTGCAACTTTGTACAGAAACTTTTACCAGTATGTATGCCATTTTTGCAGGAAAATCTAATCAGAGTTGTGCAAACCCTATGGGAAAGATAGGTTTTTACAGAGAACAGAAATGTTCATCATATTTTTTTGCTGTTAATTTTCAGAGTAACTGCTTGCATAAAGATTTCATAAACTGCAATTTTTGAGCACATGATGTTTTCTTTTGGTTTGGCAATGTTCATTCCGTTCTGGCTCTGGGAATTATGACAGTTAACATTTTAGTGCCAATTTGAGAAAGTCTCCAATTTCACCATTAAACACTAGATCTAAAGTATATTATTAAGTGCTCTCCAAGAATCATGTTTCAAAGCTGCAACTTTATTTCAGCTCAAAATCCTGATAAGATCTTACTGCTTTCTGACAAAATAAAAATTTAACATTCAAAGGAAACAGCTGGATTTGCTATAAAGCCTCTTTATTTTTCTAGCAGCTGATGCATTTTCCATTAAAACTGAGCAGCATCTCTAATCTTTTAATTGACTTCTTCTGCCTTTCAAATAGGTTTTAGTTTCTGCTTTTTGGTATCGAAACATCTCTATCTCCATCACTTATCTCTACATATCTAATTTAGTAACCCTTATTATTTTCTTAATTTATAACATTTCTCCTAATTTTTCTCTGTTTCCCTTTACACTTTCTTCTCTCTCTCAAGTTTCCTAAATAGGGTCCTCATTCACTGAACTCTTTACTAGCACCCATTTCTTAACTCTCACTCAGAAGGTACAAAAGTATTGGTAAAATTTAAGTGTCAATAGCTTTGTGCATGAGGCTGTACCCATAATTATAAATAGGACTGAACTTTATTTAATAAAAGGCAGTTAGTTTGCAATTGACTAGGAACTGAAGCTACAATTATACGAATTCATTAGAAATCAATTAAAATGCAAATTTTCAAAATACTTTCAAAAACATTCTTACTAAACTAGTACAGTTTCTGTACCTCTTCCCTTGGATGCATGTCCCATTCCATGCAGGACTGTTCATTTTTATACAAGCTAAAGGTACTTGATCCCATCTGGTAGTTCACCTCTCAAACAGGAGAGGTTCAACAGCAGCACAAGGGCCATATTTGCAACACTACGATTTTTTGTCAGGAAGATATAGATATATTAGCCCAATTTTTTGTCTTTTTAATGGCATGCCTTTACTCTTCATTAATGCATTTAATTATAGTATAAATTACTTCCTTTTCTTATTTCTCTCCTTGTGTATATTTGTAGACTATTGTTCTGCCCTCAGTAAGTTACTGCCTAGTTGATTGGTATTTGCTTTTATAGTTTCTCATAAATCACTCCAGACTCTTAATGTGATTTGTTATTATTCATTTTATCAATAACTCTGTCACATTGTCAAAAGCCATCTAGAATTATCTAGTAATTATGTTCTCAAAAATAGATTAAATATTTCAGGAACAGTCACAGAAAATTTCACATATAGTCTCATTATTTGTTTCCTTTGCAGTGCATGTGAAATTTATGTATTTTTTTATTGAAAATGCAGAACTAACTTCAAAACCTCAGCTGTCTTTTAAATCTTTTTCATCATTGCTGAATTTCTGTTTTCATTTCCACTGAATTATCTGTGTATTTGCCTTATTTTTCTGTTTCCATTAGTGTGACTTTTTGGCTTTAACTTTTCTTTAGCAATATTTCTCAGTTGTTTTTCTCTTCTATATACCTTTTTATTCAAGTTTATTTGTGACAACTGGGTATATCTTTTCCATATCTTTGCCTTCAAAAATATTGGTAACATGGTCATGTTGATTTTCAAATTTTACTCGAAGCTTTTGAATTTTAAAAAGTAAACATTTTTATTTTAGCTTGAAATAATTACAAAAAATATTCTCAGTGGTATTTATTCTTTTTAAATGTAGCTACTAATAAAATTTCAAACACCTAGTTAACCAAAATCTGCAAAATGTCATCTGGTGAAACAAGATCTGTTATTTTGGGTTAGGCACAAGCATGAATTAGAACTACCAAAGCTACGGCTAATGAGATGATCTAAGTTTGTATCAGCACCTGAGCTATACTTCAGGTTTACTCCACTATGTCTGTAACAAAGATGTCTTTCAAATATATTTTCCCTCTGCTTTGTTTTTTCCTTCCCCCCACCCTTCCCCTTCAAGGTCCTTTGATTGAACATGAAGCAGTTCTTTAGAGGGGCTTGGCCAATTTTAATTAGTTTAAGAAAGAGGGTGATAATTCTGGAATTCTATTTATTGCCAGATGAGAGACTCAATTTGTGTGGTTTATCTAGAGGATAAGCTTTAAAGTTGTGAATTAGAAACCTCTTCCTTGATGTGAGTTGCACTTCTCCTTTCTCAGTTTTTCTTTTTCAGTCCATTTACATTTTTTATAAAATCAAAGCTGTCTTTCAGTGATGGTTACCAAGAGAAGTGAGGCACCTGCCTTCATTGTACTCTTATCTGTTCTTTCTTTACTTTGTGAGTTTTACAGACAATACCTTTTCTTGTTTGTTTGTTTTTTTTTTTTTCTCTTCCAGGTTGGGGATGCTCTTATTGAAATTGCCAGCAATATAATGTTGGTGGATGACCATGTGTTGTGGATGGCTCAAAAGGAAGACAAAGCCTGCACCAGGATTGTACGATGTGTGGAACAGATTGCAAGTCAAATATTGACAAGCAAGACTCAAGTTATATCAAAGGTATTTCAAAAAATTAAAGTGTTTTGTAAGATTTTTTTTCTCTTGATTTCTATTTGCAAGACCAAAATATTTTTTAAATATCACCAGTGGTATAAAAAATGGTTTTCTTTGTTCAGTTGTATTTATTGTTACAATATAGTGTTCTTACTATTCACTCAGTTTCTATTTTTAAAGCCACTATAGTATACGGCTTTATTTGAAAGGTCCAAGTTGAATGAGTGACTGACATTTTTAATAGAAAACAACATGATCCCTTGCAATTTGAAGGTTTTAATATGCCTTTCCAAGAGGATTGTAGACAATTTCTGCTTAAAGTATTTAGAAGATTATCAAAAAAGGTCTATCGTGTCCTAAACATTACTAATTTGGGGTTAGTTTTAGTTTTTCAGAAGCAAACTGTACCTGTTAGAAATAATTTTTTTTAATCCTTGGCCTCCACCTACACAAATGTGTGACTTGGATACTGAGAGGTTGCCATTTGGAGAGTAAGATATTGTCTTCTTGCCAGTTTCAACATATAAATAGCAGGAATACATCTGAATCAGAAGCTTTAAAGTTACCCTTTTAGAATTTTAGATAAATACTTTAAAGCCTTATTGTTCCTTGGGTTAGTTTGCTTGCTTGCTTGCTTTTAAACAACATGTATTCTTTTCTCAGTTGTCCACTGCATTTACACAAAAACACTGTTTCGATGTGAGTTCAGGTACAGCAATAATGTATAAAAATAAAAGCAACCCAAAAAAAAAAGGAATTATAGGCTGAATTGAATTAGAGAGGAAGCCAAATAGCATAATAGCCTTAATTCATTCACTGTATGTTTTTAGAAAAGCAGTCTTCCAAACAAGGACAAAAATATATTGGACTGTTTTTTAAAGGAAATTTTTTTGTTTAATTCTCATTTACATAAAAGAATCAAATTTGCTAAAAGTATTTATATTAAATGTGTAGTGACAATAATGTGACGTCTAGAATTATTTTGCAATGTGACAGCGAGGAGGGCTCTGTTGTTTTATACTTACATTTCTTTTAAATGTCAAGTGACAAAGGCCAGGTTTTTTCCCCATCACTGCTTCAGAAAGATGTTGACATTACTGAAAAGAGTAACTCTGTGTACTTAGATATGTGTCACTAACTGTTTTGCCATGCTTTATCTGGCTAAAATAGCTTCTCATGGTTTTCTGTAGGAGAAGTAGTTTACTGTTGAGTGCAATTTGTAAATAAACAAAAGCTGTGGAGTATTTCCGCTGTCATCTTATGCCATACCAAACATGTCTGCTCCTTTGGGAGGCCAGCCAGGAAACTGTCACACAGAAATTGCATCTGCTTTCTTTATTTTAGAAAACAGTAAATAAAAATCCCCCATGGCTTAGGCACCCAGTAGCTTCTAGTACAATTCCAAAGGAAAAAAAGAGAAACTCTATAAACTGTGTCAGCCTTGTGACATTGAATCACAGAATCATTTAGGTGGTCAAAGACCTTTAGGATCGAGTCCAACCATTAATCCAGCACTTCCAGGTCCATAGATCACTAAACAATCTATGCCTGGAAGCAGAAACCGTGTAGTCCTATCAGTGTGCTACCAGTCTCCACCTGTTACAACGTGAGCTGTTTATCTCATGCACAGGCCTGTGATGAAATGAGAATGCTAGTTTAAGGGTAGAGATGTGTCTCTGCAGTCTGCTATGACCTCTGTCTCCATACACTTCACTTTGCTAAAGGGCAGGCCAAAAATGTACCTGTACCATGGTGTTGCACTGAACTGTGTAGTCATGTTCAGTATTCTCATGGAACAAGGTCTGTGAAAAGACTCAGCCACTAAATAGCTAAGAAGGTTTCTGCTGCTTTTTTGTGGTACAAAAGCACATCCTTATTCAATTTTTAAATAGTTCTTAAGCCTGGTGTTGCTAGTTCACTTTATAACTCTGTCGCTTTAATTCCAGATTCCATGGGAGTTGATAATGATGAAATTGCAAAACTGATGTAATAATAACTAATGTAACTGATAGAAACAGGATCGTGTGTATATATATATATATGTATATGTAAGAAAGAAAGATTGAAGCAAATCCACTATGCTGTTGTAGAATTCTATATCATGTTTTCAAATAAGTTCTGTTTTCTTTCTCAGCCCAAGGATGTACGTAAGTGTATACATGCACAGTCCTTTATTGAGTGTATGCAGTTAAGTACACAATGCACATACAATATTGCAAGTATGGTTAATGAGTTTGTGACATGACTATTGTCAATGTTTTCACAGGTATCTCGTAATATTGCTCTGGAAGCCTTCATGATCAAGCCATCCAGTTTCACAGGAATGACTTGCACTGCCTACCAGAAAATAACTGCAAACTCGGACAAGTCAGTGACTCCTGATTTGGGAAGATGGGAAGCAAATCACAATCCTGATGTATATTTGAATTTCAAGTGCAACACTGGCAATCTGGATGGTTCTTTGGTGAATTCTTCTACCAGGGTAAGTCAGTATGATTATAAATATAAGTTATCTATTTTATTTATTTAGTGTTTTCAGTTGCACCTTTAGGCAGAATACTGATTTGTAAAATTCATATTTTATGTGTTGTTAGCACTGTAAACTGGTTAATAATTTCAGCATGTAAGTGAGCTTAAACTGGTGTATTGGGTGTAACTTATTTTGTTGTGCTAATGAATATTCCATTAATATAATCAGGCAGAATGCAGGATGTGAATAGAGATGAGTGAATGTCTTGTTCTTTCTATCTCTGAGTCCAGTTCTGCAAACTTTTCTATGTGTAAACAATCTCTTTAAATTAATTTGGAGATACTTGTTTTAGTGAGGCACTCTCAGGGTACTTTACATTGCAGAGATGTATTTTTTAGGGGAATTACCTTTACTTCTGTAAATAATATTACACTATTTTCTGGACTTTATGCTGAGGGAGAGTGTTTTGCTGGATTTTTGAGTAGTAGCTGAAGAAAATAGTAAATAAGCGTTTTAATAGAATACAATGTTGTTATCAAATAATGAAGTGGATCAATTAAATTTTGATTTAGCAGGAAATGGAATTTTGTATTTGGCTGAGCATGTTATTAAATTTAAGTGTTAGTGTTGAATTTTTTTTATCCTTCAACTGAATCTCAGTTTAATAGGCTTATTTCTTGAAATACTTACTATGACAAAATGGTCCTTTTCTGGACAATATTACTAGTTTATTGAACTTGAAAGTATTTTGATTGAAGTTTCTTGCATTTTAATCTGTATGGACTATGCAGTCAGTGATATGGTACTTTGTACTCCCAGGATCTTCTGCTAAAAGGAGTCATCTTAATAATGGAAGAATAAGTTAAATTTGTTTCCTTTAATGGAGTTCATTTTTTTCTGTGAACACTTTTAACATGTTTTATCTATATAAAAAGAAAGGTGCCTGAAAAAGAAATGAGTTTGCCATCCATAAGGTGAAAACCAAATGTCAGAGATCTAAAAGATGCAAGATTTCTTCAAGAAGCAACCCTGGAACACTCTGAAATGTATGGGATAGTATTAATGATATAGAAATATATATGGGATTACAGCAATGGGAGAGTTTTCTTTATTAGGTCCACCAATATATTCTGTACTTCTTTAGAAACTGAGTACCAACATTTTTAGTAAATTAATCTCTTTATAGTTGAATGGCCAAGCACTGGTGTATCTCTCCTGTTATAAAAATCCTACCATAATTGCAAATTCCTCATGTCCTATCAGCGTGCATATGTCAAAGATGTAGAGTAAGACCAGCTATGTGAAGACCCTTTCTAAAATGTAGTCAGAATGGCACCATAGTGATCTCAGTAAAATCTTTCCTTGTATACTTTGAACCTACCTGATTTTATACAATATAGGGAAGGGAAATGCTACTGATTATACAAAGAAGCCAGGAGAAAGTGAGCTTGTTCTCATACAAAGCCATTTTGATGTATGTAATATATATTCTGACAGAAGTGACTTTATTAGGTGGATCTCTGCCTTCACCTGTGTATGAATTTGTAAAGATTGTAGCAGCACAATAGAGGAGATCATAGACTCAGCTAAATGTTGGTTACATGGCTTTAGGTTTTAACACCACGATGTACTCAGGCTTTAAATGTGGTATGTGAATAAGTAGACTGGATATATTCCTTTAACTTAATCCTGAAATGCAAGAAGTTTTCATTCACTGCTCTCTGAAAGTTTTAGGCTAAGCACTCCCTTAATTTGTTCTGAAATTGGTTACATTTCTTCACAGTCAAGGAGAAGGATATGTAGAATTGTAACTGATAACAGAAAATGGGATTCTTTATCATCATCCACTAGCAAAATTGTTTCTGTATTTGCTCATCTGAGGTAAACCTACTTGATTGTGCTATGCAAAGTTTATGAAAATAGAGAATCTGTGATAGAGGTCAGAATTGTTTCTTTTGTTATATCTGACCTTTAGAACTTCATCTTAGATGCTGAGATTATTCTTAGAGTCTCCTCTATTTATCATAGGATTAATAATGAAGAAGAAAAAACATCTAATTGAAATCACCCAGTAGAACTAGTAATACAAATTTAATTTATTCTAATAAAAATGTGAAAAATTGCTTTAGAAACTTATTAAAAGAGAATGTTTATATGTTTTTTTGTGCTAGAAAGTGTAGCCCTCTTCAAATTTCTAATATTGTAAATCATCTGCTCATACACAATTTTATATGTTGTCTGTTGTTAAGAAATTGCACTAATCAATTAAAAAAGTGAATACTCACAAAGCAAAGTGTGGGCAGTTGAGGGGAGAAGGCTGAAATAGCTGAGCACAAGCTTTCTTGTGACTACAATCAAAGCTTTTGTAGCTATCCATAGTGATATTTCCGGTCAGTGGTGGGAAATTGATACATATTTAGACAGTGGTTTTCTGTACATAACTTAGTCTGATCTGGTTATTATGGGATAGAAAGCCCCAAAAATGTTGAGAATTATCAAAATTTAAATAAATAAGTAAAAAGCAGTTAAAAAATAATAGACTTTGAAAATTAAATAATTTAAAAGACACTGAAAGAGGTCCATTCAGAGAAGTTTGGGAGATAGCTGTTAAAATATATCTCTGTACACTTATGGTTCAAATATGTTGTAGGTCTTTTATAGACTAACTTTCAGTGTTTTCAGATACCCTAAATCAAAACATTATTGCACTTTGATACACAAATTTTTATCTTTAAATGTAATTCTGACTCTGTAGCCAGCTGCAAGTTTGAAAAGAATGTTTTACCACTGTTGCAGATCAGAAGTTTTGTCTGGTAGGACTTAGACCCAAACGCCTTCTCTTAGATCCCATTTTTGCTGTTAACAGGGGGCTTTTGCTACCTGACTGGACTCTAATGGGTGGGGGGGAAAAAAAAAGGCTCAGATATATATTCCAAGTTTTTGATACAGTATTTTGACACACTGGTTGTTTTCCTCATTTTCCTTTATGAATGATCTGTTAAAGTAGCTTTAATGGGATCCTCCCACGCTGGGTCTCCAGACTGAGATCCTATCACAGGAATACTCCTGAGGCACAATTCTGTCCCATGAACTGTCTGTGGTCTAAGGATATCATGATAATGATGTGATAATCACACACCAACCAGGCTGTTGTAACATTTGAACTTGGAAAATGTAAGAATAGTTTATGAAATTTTAGTGCCATTCAGTGTTGAGTCCAGTGTCTGGTTCTCATTTGATATGAGACCTGAAGCATACTTGGAACCTAATCTCTGTTCCAACCTGATCCTGCAAAATATCTCCAGTGTGCAAAGGTAATCACTTAGACAGGTAACCCACCCTCTGACTCGGTAAAATTCCTTTGGTATAGAATGAACCTTTAAACTTCCTGTATTATGGTAACGAAATGTGCAGTTCATGGGTAAGTTTGGTATTTGTGCTTCAAATTTAAAGTATTTTCTGAACATAATTTATAGTTTCAGCTTCATTGAAAATGCTTCTCAAATGAGAAGTCTATTCCTACCTTTAATTATTCTCCTGACACACAAATGAATTGGAAGCAAAGTTTTGAAATTTCGGTAATGTGTATTTCACATGTAATCCCTGACTTCTGAATTCCTCATATTATTCTCCATGCATTCCATTCAACTTTTCAATTCTATTTATTTCTTCTATGCCCTGAGCCAGACTGACCTTTTGATTTGTCAGGTTTTATTACAGGTAGTGTCCATGTGATAAAATGTTAAAAGTTATACTGGTACCATGCTAACCACAAAAACAAATTCTAAAGTGCTTGGGCAGAATCCTATGATTACTTGCATATACCATGTTGAGATATTACGCAATTTTAGAAATATTCTTGTCTCAGATACATACTGGGAAATCTATGCAAGAAAAGATTTTGTCTTGCATAAAATAAATTTTGATTGTCAGACCATAGATGTAATGCATACATAATGATAAATTCATAGGTAAAAGTTACCAGGAATGGAGAAAAGAACTTAAAGATTTCCACCAAGTGACAAGAGAGTAGGGTAAAGCACAGAATTAAAAATCCGAGGAGTAATTGTTAAGGGGAAAATTATTGTTGCTGATTGCAACAGGTTAGGTTGCACATCCATTTTAGGATACAGTTTCCCAGTTTCAGTATGCATGTGTACAGAATTTTTTCAATACATAAAGATGAACTCAGGAAATTCAGAATTAAAATAATGTACAGGATTTGTGGAAAATGTAGTACAAAATGAACATCCTTTCACAGAAGATAGCTATTATTGATTTTTCTGGTTCAGTGTATCAGACTAAATGTTCCCCACTCCAGATATTCTTTCATTCCATACTACATTAAAAGCAAATATTTTTCAATCTTCTGTTGAGAACATTCATGTTGAAATATTCAATAACCACATGCATCATATTAAGAAAATACTATCCAACATAGTCAACAAAATACTGTTATACTACAGTATGTCACAGTATATTGTTAGGGTAATTTTGTGGTTTTTTCTAGCATGTAATAACTACTAGGTTGATAGACATCATAAATGTAGCATGAATTATGTTGGCATCATCATTTCCGTCGTGATTGCCTCTGATTTCCCAGCACACATTGCTTCTTAGAGAGTATTGCAGCACTTTCTCATCAACTATGGTGAACTTTGAGTATGTCTGTAAAACTTTTTTGCCCATTTTTCTCTTTTCTCAATTTTCTTTCCATGTCTTAGTGCCCAAAGCGTTTTGCTCCTCCTCTCTTGGATAATGATATTATTTGATAATTTTTCCTGGTAACTTACAAGAAAGTTTGCTTGGGTGTAAATTTATAAATTGATTTTACAGTAACTAATTTAGGACTGTTTCTCCTTTCTGTGTGAGTGGGTGGGTACTCTCACAAAGATACATCTTAATGTGATGGAGGCATTTTAAAGTTTGTTATATTTTACCTGCTTCATCCTTTTGCATTTATTCTACTTTTTAAAAAATCTTTTTTATATAGTTTTAATTTAATCCTCTAGTGGTTTTTACAGTGATTTAGAATCTATCCAGACATATAATATCTATTTATTCAATATTCTAAATAATCACCTTCATTCTAGTTTTGGCATTTAAAAAAGGATCTTTTCTATTCATCCTAATTCTTAGACATAAGGTCTAAGAGGTATTGAAAAGTAGCTCTTGGTGTCTCTCTTATTACAGACATGGAATCCTTGTTTTAAAATAAAATTAAAAATGAGTAAAAACATTTAGCAATATGATATATAAACTAGTATATAAACTTTCTGTGGAGGTATTAATTTGCTTGCAGGTGGGTTCAGATTGTATACTGAGTATGAGCTATGGAAAAAGATGAAATGTCTGTCGCTGAGGTAATTAGAGGGTTTAACTTCAAAATCAAAACCAGACAAGACAAACTGAGCC
This sequence comes from Corvus cornix cornix, assembly GCF_000738735.6. Lineage (NCBI taxonomy): Eukaryota > Metazoa > Chordata > Aves > Passeriformes > Corvidae > Corvus > Corvus cornix. Next base: position 14,743,086 of record NC_046336.1, read on the forward strand.
TCTCTTTCCAGTACACTCAAATCACATTTTTTATATTGATAGCCCTTACTTCTATTCCTTCTCAAATAATGACTTTATATAATGTCTACTATGACACCTGCAACGTTTGTAGTTTGGTGTTCTGTGTTCAATATACCTTCTTTTTTCTTTTCTCTGTACATGCTTCTGTGGCCTTTTATAATGTGGGTGGTCATCCTGCACTTACAGATCTTTCTAAAGATTGAGAAGAATGAAACAGTGTCAAAATACTATTAATGCCTGTGTGAAAAATGTCAATAATCTTAGGTATACAGAAATGTTTCTACAATTCTTATATGGGTTTATCAGATGTTTTAACATCTAAAAATTATATGTTTTTTGAAAGTGGGAAAAATTTAGCACTTCTTTCTGTTTCATAGGTGCTTAGAAGGAACTTTAAAATGTGCAATTACAAGCTTATGCCCTTTTGGGTTGTTTTTTTTAATGTCCTTTGCCATTTCACTTTTAGCAGAAAAAAAAGGTTATTCTGCAAGTAACAACAGCCATCTGTGTGTTTTCTAAATTCCATTGGTGCTTCAGAAACATGTATTTTGTTTAAAACTTAAATTCATTTCGCCATTCAGGAATTCTCCCTTAATGCTATGTACAGTTTGAAGTCCAAACTTGTATGTCTGAAGAAGTGAAAAGAAGTGTGAATATCTTGAAGAGAATAAATACAAGGACAAAGGGATTGGGAGAATTAGCAACTTGTATTTGATGCAAAATTCCATTATTTGAACTCACATTTGCTTTCCTGCGAGACAAACTTCTGTTCCTGAACGCATGAATCATACTGATATTATATATGCTGTCAATATATATCTGAGAGATGTGCTGCCACTCTCTAATCCACAATGGCTGAGTTAAAAACAGTCCTCTGATTTTCAGCACCATTGCTCTTGTTACAGAAAAGTTCTCTTTGGGATTTCCCAAAGGGCATTATAAGATTATTTTTCTTGTTATGAACTATCAGACTCCTTCATGTGCATTCTGCTGTTAAATAATAATTTGTACACTAATTAAGATAAACCACATAACAAAAACCCATTGACACCATAACAATTAATAACACAGAACATCAGTTGTTGGAACATATTTTAAGTTAACTTGATGGTACAAAGTTAATAATGACCAACTACAATACTGAATACAAGTGCAAGTCCCAGTTCTGCACTGGCTTTCGAAGACTTAAACCCCAATTTTCTCATTATATAAAATAAAATAACCCATAATTTTCTTTTGGTATTAACAGTAAACGTTTAACATTTTTATAGAACTCCCTGTGTAAGTTAAGTATTTTTAACTGTTCTTTTCTAAACTCTTCTTTTTAATGTTTATTTTATTTTCTCAGAGAATGATTGATGCCACATAACAGAACATATATCAGTATCTGATAAATAATTACAGATTGTTTCTCAAAATCTTTTTCATGACATGGTTGCTTAGGTAATTGATTGTTGCCTATTTTAGAGAAGGCATTTCCAATTTCTAAATCAGTAATTTTAGTAACTGTGAAAGTGCATTTAGAAGTTTTTAGTTTTTCTTTCTTTTTTCTTCTTCCTTTTTACTTTTGTTTTTCTCTTTTCAGTGTTGGTTTGTTGGCTTATGTTGGACCACAAATAGACTGGTGGTAACAAAGAGTTCACTAAAATAGATTTCTTTGATTATTAGGAGGTGATATGGCTGGATATTTTTTCTGAATGTGGGTTCTTCTAGAAATTCTTGATTGTTTTCTGACTTTTTAGTCTCCAGCTGTATGTGATAATTTGAGGAAATGGTTAATAGCACACGTGAGGAGGCTGCTTTGGAGGAGTCAAACCCTGCATGTGGTATAAAGGTGCTCACGGAAGGGTGGAGCCTTTCTCCTTATGAAACTGACCGTATTGGCTGGAACTTCTCTTCAGGAAAATGCGGCAGTATATGAGGTCGTGTATCAAAGATTTTTGTGTGGGTTATGGTTTTATGTACATAGAGGGATTAATATGTGTGATTTTCTGTGTAGTAGTTAGGGCACTATAATTGCTACATTGTAGGAACTTTCCAAAGAAAATATATATGTGTGTGTATCTCCAGAAAGATAGTCATTACTGGGTATGTAGTGGAAGTCCAGGAGATGGGTATGTTACCTCTATGTTTTATGTACAGTGTAGACCTAGGGGTGCAATTATGTAGAATACCTCTTCTAAAGCGACTTATGAAGATGAGTATACCAATGAGTTGATTAATGAAAGGCCTAAAATGTTTCAGAACTGTCTTTGTGACACAGGAACTGAAATTTCAGTTAAAATATTTCTGTCTTGTTGTTATGCTGTTTATGAAGAAATTATTTAACTGGGCAGTGTATTTCTGTGGTTTTGGCGGGCTTAGCTGGGAGTAGGCGTTCACCCTGATTTCTTTTTTACTGCCAAAAAACCATCATACTAGTAGAAATCTCTAACTTTCCTTTTTTGGGTTGAAGGATTTAATATTTCCTTATTTAATTGACTGTTACCACTTTGTAGAACTTGTGAGATGTTCTGTGTCAGTGTGAATTCACGAGTACTTTGCATAGTCTGACTTGTCTCTAAAAATAGATATGAAATTCTGTAAAGTAAAAAATCTTGTTGTTGATATATTAAAGTAATAGTCACTAATCATAAATAGATTATTTAATCTATAAGAATTAATTTTTATATTGTTTTAAAAACCACTGAAAAATTCTGGCATTTTCTACTATATGAAAAGAGTGATAAACTTGTACTCATCTATGAGCATACATGCACATACACCTGTGTTTATACAAATGACCTGAGGGAATGGCCTGAAGCTGCGTCAGGGGAAGTTTAAGATGGATATTAAAAAGGTTCTTCACCCAGAACTGGAACGGGCTCCCCAGGGAGGAGCACCCAGCCTGAGAGAGTTCAAGAAGAGTTTGGACAATGCTCTCAGGCACATGGGGTGACTCTTGGGGTGTCCTATAAAGGGCTCAGAGCTGGACTTGATGATCCTTGTGGGTCCCTTCAAACTCAGCATATTTTGTGAGTCTGTGAAATAACTTTATTATGGAATTGTAGCTGGCTGTTATCAGAAATAGTGCATCCAGCAGCAGCAGAGCAGGGATTGTCCCACTCTACTTGGCACTGGTGAGGCCTCAGTGTTCAGTTTTGGGCCCCTCACTACTAGAAAGACATTGAGGTGCTGGAGTGCAGACAGAGAAGGGCAATGGAGCTGGTGAAGGGTCTGGAGCACAAGTCCTGTGAGGAGCAACTAAGAGAGCTGGGATTGTTTAGCCTGGAGAAAATGGGGCTTGGGAGGACCTTATTGCTTTACAACACTTGAAAGAAGATTGTAGTCAGGTAATAAGAGATAGAACAAGAGGAAATGGCTTCAAGTTGCAGCAGGGGAGGTTTAGATTAGCTATTAGGAAGAGTTTCCTCATGGAGAGGGTTGTTAGGCATTGGAACAGGCTGCCCAGGGAAGTGAAGTCACTCAAGTGACTCAAAAAATCTGTTCAAGACATTCAAAAAGAGCTCAAAACACATGTGGACATAGGGGAAATGGTTTAGCAGTGAACATGGCAGTGCTCAGTTAACTGTTGGGCTTGGTGACTTTAGAGGCCTTTACCAAACTTAACAATTCTATGTTTCTAAGTTTCATGGTTTTGAGGACTGGAATCCTGTGTTCTGTGTGTATGGGGTTAGCAACAGTTGTTCTGGAAGGATAATGCACATGGACAGGTAATAGTATGTGTTTATGGTGCCTGTAAGCTATTTGAGTGTAATCTATCTTCTGAACTTTGAAAATGTCTCCTAAAAATAGTACAGAGGGAAAATTAAGTAAGGGGGGAGGAGAGGGGGGAGGTCGAAGTAGTGAACTTTGTAGAAGCAATTTCCTGAGTTTACAGTTCATGTGATCATTCTCTGCTCTAACATCTAGTGTTGGAGTATGTGGGAAGAGGGAGAGATTTTGGTGGTGAGGGGAGGAGGAGAGAGTTGTTTACTTGGGTTTTTTAACACAAAAATCTTTTACAAGACTTGTGATACTGGGAGAGTTGCCTGTGACTGTAATGATTCATTCTTGTCTGTCATTTTAGACTGAATGTCATGTGCTACACTTTGAAAATAGGATCTAAAAGTGCATGACTACTGTCCCAGTGGGCATCTCACAAAGATGTGCATAGTATTTCTTGAGCCCATCTCAATGAAAAATTTATTTTTTAGCAAAATTAATATTGATATGCCGATGCATGTTTATGCTGTGAACTCTTTCTGCATTATTGATTTATGTATGGTTGGCATAATATATATCAAATATATCAAGGAAAGCTTGTAAATTTGTTGAACTGTAATTGAATATAGTACAGATGGGGTCATGCCATAATTTCCTGACTGTGAGTTACAAGAATCCCTTTTTTAAACTTCCATAGTTCTACGTAAGGGTTAGTTCATTATTGTAAATTATTGTTATTGTGCTCTCATAATATCCCAGAAAGTGAAGGAACTTACAGGTGTTAATTGAGTTTCCAAATCATCAGTGAAGGAACTTCATATTTTTAATGCCAGATTAGTTTGTAATGAAGCACTTAAGCTCTGCTTTACAGAGAAAGGAGTTCTACACAGATATTCATTGTTTGACTTCATACATGGACAGCCATTCTTTGTGAAGTTAATTGGCTTCATAATCTTGTTTCAGTGAATGAAAATCATACACAGCTTTCTTTAGTTTCTGAGAAAACCTCATGATGAAATAAAGAGGGATTTCCTTAATGAATTTGAGAAAAATAAATGGGTTTAAAAGACTTGTCATTCAGGCCTTTTACGGCTTTCTTCTCTTGGCATCACTGAGTGACTAAAACATAATTTAAAACAATACTAATCAGAAGTTACAATTGTACTTAAAATAGGTATAAATATTCAGGACTTCAGTAAGATTCTTGAATCTAATGCTGTTTCAAATGCTAGTGACAAGTGTTGAATTTAGGGTTATAAGAAAAGCTGCAAAGGGTCAGCCCAGAATTCAATTTTGACTTGTTTCTTACCTCTGGTAGGAGTCTCCTAGACTAGAAATTGTGAGAGAAATATATAGAGAAATAGAAATGCAGTGTTACATCTCTCTTATATGCACCTTCTATACCTTATGGATTTCCTCAACAACAGACTGTATCCAGAAGATGGTCAATATAGGAAACTGGTTCCTTTTTTTGGAAAAAAAATTATCTGAACTTTTGAGACATCTTAATGGTTTAGGTCTTAGAGTACCACACTTGGATTTATTTATTCACTAAGCTATATTTTTTATTATATGTAGAAATAGTTCTTTGTTTTAATGTACCAAGAATGCAAATGTACAAACCTGAGAACAGGAGTGATGATGGTTGCTAAAAAGTCCACATCCTCTCTGTGTGCATGAGAATACATATTTATACAATATCAAACTACAGTCCTGGAGCTTTTCTGCCATTAATCCGTGTGCTGCATTATTCTCATACACACTGCATTACTGCTAAGAAGAAAAACAAGAGGAAAAAGTAAATTGACCAATTATTTTAGATCAAAGCAGGCCATAGGCTATGAATTTGGATAGATAAGATAGTACTGAATTGTGTTCTTCTCCTAAATGTAGGTTAAAGCCCTTCAGACCAGAACTCTGATGAACCAGAATTGAAAAATTCAATGTCTGATTCAATACGTACAGGTCATACAGTAGATGTAACAGCTGTGTAGTGTATGCTTCACTGACCAGCATATGCTGCTACTTCAAAAGAAAAAGAGTAATCTTAGGACTTGACACTTAAAGAAAAAAATTGCATTTCTGTGACATTTTATTGCAGAAAGTGCCCTGTATTTCATAAGCTCCGTTTGATCAGTACTGTGCAAAGTGTCTTAACAGATTCAAAACTCTTACTAAATATAGTCTAGCAAAGTTGCATATAATTATCAGAGTCATTGAACTGAAGAGTTATTTACAGCTATGTTGTGTTTCTTCAGCCTTTATCACTGCACTTCTGATGATAGCAGCCATCTACAGAAATGCCACAGAATATCAAATATACTATTTAAGTGGTACTGATCATTTAAATGTGTAAATTCCTAATTTCCACATAGAATAGAATTAAATATGTATTCCAAGATATTGTAATAGCTCCTGTTCACCAGAACTATGGTTTTCAGTCTTCTGGACTTTCAGAGTACTTGACTGATTTGGCATCTATATTTTAATCCTTACTTTTCAAAAATTTCATGTCTGATTTTAGTGAAGTCTGTAGTAAACAAATGTCTAACGGGAGTGTGTCAGAATGTATGTAGGGTACTTAAGTAAAGTGCATCTTACCCTTAGAGTTTAGTTTAATTCTGTCAGACAACAAATAAAATCAAATGGCGGCATCAAGCTTCAGCATTAGGTTTTCCTCCACAGTGCAATTCTAGAATTTCTGTAAGCAAGGAACTTTCAAAGAGAGTCAGACTCACTGGGTACCTTTTGCTACAGTGCTTTTCAGTGTCTTCGTTCTTGGGAATTCATTAATGTGTGGAACATCACTCTAGACATAGTTGACAAGTAGCAGCGAATGTTAGAATCTATTGATAACTGACTGTCTGCAGTAAATACTCAGAAAAGCTACTGCTGTACTATTTGGGCCTGATTTAATGTTGTATAATCCCAATGAAATCACTGCACTGAAGTCTGTATTTATTTTGGCTAACAATATGTGTATTCCTGAAAATATCTTATACAGTTTGTTAGCACTTAAAAAGAAGAAAAAACAACAACAAAAAAAGGCAAATTTAGAGAGACTAGGGCACTATTTTCCATTTTCATTTAAAAAACTATAATAGGTTATCTTTTCCATTTAGCATTAAGCTCAGGGATACTTTAATATAAGTCAAACCATCAGCAAAAATAAGATAATTCAGACACTATAAGCATGGACTGGTAACCAGTTGCTTTTTGTAATTATCTTCTAATCCTTGATATATGGTAACATATTCAGGTTTATGCTAGTACCCGTTGGTCCACGTCGTAGATATGCTCTGGCAATTCTATTTGTCCTAAAACACTATTGCCACTAGGAAGAAGAAGATACGTAGATGATGCTGACTTTTTTCCAATATGCCTTCTGTTTTCAGGACATTTGTACAGACAATAAGAGCTACCATGTGTTTGCTTATTTCTCAGTATCCTTGAAAAAGGTACAACAGTAAAAATGGTTTGCCTTATATTTCAGTCCAATGGATAATGGAAGTTTTTAATAATTATTAGGATCTGACAAAAAGCTTCCTTTAAAAGGAAATGGGTCTTGTGCAACTGGGAAATGGGTAGGAGAATCAAAAATGGAATATACCTTCTGTAGGCAAAATGTGCAGATGTGTCATGTGAAGTTGTTACATAACCTGAGGAGTCAGGGAGGAGATGTTTATTCAGCTCAGTGAACAAGGACTGGAGTGAGATTCAAAACTTTAGGACACTAAATTAAACATCATCAGTGCTGGAAAGGAACAGGCTACAGCTTTCACATACAGCTATGGTGATGTCTTCATGCAACTATGAAGAAGAAAGCGTAGGAAAGCTCTTCTAGGACTAGCACTGTTTTTCTCCTGTTGTCATTAGCTTTGCTAGTAGGTTCTTTAGTGCTGCTGTGAAAGCATACCATGCTGATTTGCAAAGAACTAATGATATGAACTCTGTTTTACTTGGCAGTTGAAAGGGTTTGAAAGAGCACAAGCCTCTCTTCTCTGTAGGTGGCAACATGTATATGTTGAAATAACGCCTTAAAAATGTGTTAAAAAGTAATAAGTTCTGAGCTGCTGAAGATACTGTCTTGGAAATAAGTTTCTAGTGGCACTCCATGCATCATTTCTTCAGTTCCCTTTGTAATCAGTTTAAGGGTTTTGCCTACATGCAGACACAGGAAAATTAATGAATTTTGAAAGTGTTTAAGTGAAACTCCCAAGTAGGCACCCTTATCCAGAATCAAAGTAGTTTTGACTCAGTTCAGCTGAATTTAATTAATTTAGAAATGAATTCAGCTAAATTGAATTAAGGCCACTTAGTTATGAAGGAAGGTATCAACAGAAGTGTCTAGGTACAGTTTATTAACTTACTTTAAGACTTTTAATAACTTATTCTAACTTTTCTTGATTATCACTTATATGTATCCTTAAAACAGGTACACTCTCCAGATTTTCCCAAAGATTTTCCTGTGGAGTGTCAGAGGCTCATTCTGTAATACTCCTGCTGTGTAGGACAAGTTTGTCTTTCTTTGCTTAATCAATCTTGAAAATATATTTTTCCTTTCTCTGTTTCTCCATTTCACCTTGTTACTTCATTCTGGTCAAATGTTTTCCTCTGTTAATCCATGCAGGAAGGACTGACAGACCTGTCATTGTCCCAGTAAGAAATTAGTATGTAGTCAGTTTTCACTGTGGAGCTGCATACTGAAAAGTGCTGGATGCTTTTTTTCTCATGTCATCACTATAGCTCGAAAAGCTATGTAACAGCCTGAAATGGACATTTGCAAAATGCAATGTTCAGAAATTACTGGTGAGGTTTCAGAGCCTAACACTTGCCCAGGGTGATTTGCTCGACAGTAACATTTTTGAGATGTCATTATCAACAGTTTCATACTGTTATGTAATAGTAGCTGTCTTGCAACTAATTTACAGTCCTTTGCTCCCTTGTATAAAAATTTATTTGAAACAATACAATGAAAAGATAAAAGAAATTATTCCAGGGTTGATTTTTCATAAGCTATAAATGGCAACAAAATGAAAGTGCAGTAAGTATAAATTTACTGGAGTTATGTTACATAACAGGGTGTTGCAGGCAAAGCACAATCTAAAATTTAGTAAATATACCTATTAATTCCTCAGATTTTATCTCCATAAAGCAAACAAGCATGTAAATCCTGAATGAAGGAAAACTTCACGGTGAGGAGCTTCGGGTACATAACATTTTCATAAAGCTGCTGACAGAGCATGTCAAGACAGCCAGCTGCTTTTGTCATCTTATATCTGTTTATATTTTCCTATAGTATCAGCTCCTAAGTACTTATTTTGTAGTACATTATAACCCTTAAGCAGCAAGATAAATGCTTAGAGCTGGTTCAGTTAGACTATTTGTTGGAATAAATCGTGCACCTTCCTGCCTAATCACAGGAACTGTTTTGTAAAGACACTTAAATCTCATAGTCTTTCAAAGAAGTGTCTGCATTTTCAGGTTTGTAATACCTGTGTTCAGACAAACTTGTAATTTCACATATTCCAACAGGTCGTGAGGCTTGTAGAATAGGCTGAGTTAGAGTAGTGAATCCATCATAGCTATACCTGTTACCCAATCCATGGCAAAGTACAGGAACAATACAGGAGTAAATCCTGCTTCAGTGATTATTGCCATGACAGGCCATTTTCTTTCTGATTGGCTTCCCAGAGCATTAGATACACACAAATCCCTACTACAGGAATCCTCTATGAAGGAGTTACAATTTGTTTTAAGATCAGCTAATCTATGAATTTCATGTGCTCTGACATTGTCACAATGCCATCCTCTTTCTTTTCTAAATGCTACATCATCTTTGAAAAAGTATTTTTTTGATAAAGTAATCTATGGCTTTTTTTTTTTTTTAACTCCTTGCCGAAGATTTGCTTAGAACTTAAGTCAGACCTTCTAAAGCCTTGGCCATGAGGAATTTGCTTATTCATTAAGGAAGTCTTGAATAATCATTACAAATTAAGACAATCAGATCTGTTTTCACCTATTCCTCTTCCACTAATTTTTCAGTTTCTTCTATGACATTTTTATTTCCTTTTCCTTTACTGTGGTGTTCTTTATGTCGTTTTTTTTTAGGATTTAGTTTTTCCGTTCATTCTGATTCTTCTAGAGGAAGGCAGTACATGAGAAACTAGTCAGGTAATTTGTTTATTTTTCCAATAATGTACTAATGCACTGCTTATCACTCCAGATGTTATTTAGCTCTTTTGGGCTATTTTTGATTTTTTTTTCCCTTTCTCTTCTCTTGGAAAAGGAAGCTGTAAGGCACATCCCGCCCTTTGGCTGCTTGTGATGCTTCTGGTTGGGCTCTGCAGATAAGGTGACTGCCATTCTGTAACAGGCAGAAAAACTCACTATAGAGGAGGTCTGGGCAGGGGCTGAATACACAGATCCCCTCTTGCAGTGCAGAAATTTTCAAGAAATTGGTGGTTTATTATCATATAAAGGCAGAATGTCATCTATTGAGTGTTGTGCTGCTCCCTTAGGTGGAGAAGGGTTTGAATGGTCTGTTATAGGGGCTTTTTGGGATATTTATGGTAATACAAATGGAATTCTTGGTAGAGGAACTTTAATTTAAGTAACTATAAAAATAAGATTTATGATTGCCTGAAGCTAAAATTATTTTCAATGTTAGATTCTTCAATTAAAATTAAAAAAAAAAAAAAATCCAATGGGATTTTTAGACATGATAAATAGTAAAACTCTTACTGAATTGTTCCAGTAAGCTCTAATTGTTTGAATAGTCTTCCCATGATTCTCTGAGCAAAATATAATACAAATATAATACCGTACAAAGTAGTAGGCAGACTGTATATCATGATTGTATTTGATGAATTTAAAAAGATGTCTATTTGCTGGAGAAAAGGAAGGCAGTTTGATTTTTTTTTTTTTTCCTTTAGGTATTTACTTAGCACACAATCAAAATAAAAAAGATGTCATTACTGGAAAAGTTTTGCTACTTAGACCCAGTGGTTTCATATGGTCACTACTCTTGCAACTACTCTCCAGTGAGTGTAACTCAGAAAAACTTAGTTAATGGTGAAAACTGACAGGTGTGACTTCTCTCTGAGACTCTTCATCCAGATGTAACCAAAATTTTAAACTTTTATGAATACTGATAGTGATACTTACATTCCTCACTTAAGATAAAATTTCTTCCAAATATTCCAAATTGCATTTGTCACAGCAATAACAACGGCAGGTTGTGCACCTGCCTGATAAAACTATAAGCAAACAAGTTGGGGAAAGTTTCTTAGACAGATTTATTGGATAACATTTCCATGGTTTTTTTACTTCAAAGAAGCCAGCAAAGGTTTTTCAGGTGGCAGATTATGTGTCACTGTCTCTGATCTCAGTTTTCAAAGAGCGGGAATTAAGGAAGCATCAAACTTAATACTGATACTATTATTCCTTTTTTTTTTTTTTTGTAAATACAATGAAAACACATTGATACAGTGTGGTTTGTTGTAAATACAATTAATTTACATTGCTAGGGACAAATTCTTGTCACAAGTTCCATTACAAAGGTAGCCCAATACAAGACATTGACAAAGGTCAGTGTAACATTGAAAATGTTACTAAAATGTTACTAAAGTGTACAGGGTCAGATATTATAATAAATGACCAGTAGCTTTGAAAAATAATCAAACTAGCTCTGAACACAGCAATATCTTTATTAACATTCTACTCAGAAATGTACCTATGCTTTTAAGGCTGTACATGCACTGCATAATGCATGTAAAATAGAGAAAAGTGGTTTTGTCAAGTGAATTGAAAACAGATTGATGCTGAGATAAAAATTGCTTGAAGGACACAAGGGAAGTATTTTGCCTTAAGGGGTTGGGCCCATTTTTACCCTGGTAAATCTCTCATAAACTTGGAGTAATGGAGAGGCAGCTTAGTTTTTTGGGGTTTTTTTATAAGCAATACACAACCTTGTGAAAAAGGGAGGAGGATTTTATTAGCTGCCTAAGTTAATGGATAATGCTCTGTCAAAAAATTAACCATTATTTAATAAGGTCTGTTAAAATACAGTTTTATGTTAAAAGCTGGCTTCTAATGAAAAGCAAGAATTTTCACTATTTTCAGGAAAATAGGATGTCATTCTGATTAGAAGTTTGGGAGAGGAATAGTACAATCTCCTAGAAAAATAGTTAAGAGTGTAACCTACTAATACTGCTCTCGAAATTTTATAGAAATATTGACTTGTGGCCTCAGTGTTATGAGAAATTATAATTCATAATATGCATGTGTAGCATAATGGGAAAGAACGATTGTGAATGTTTACCAGTTATACACCTTACCAGGAGTTCTTGGGAAAGACTTCAAGAGATAGAAAGTATTATTTCCACATGTTCTGAGAGAATTTGAGAGGTAAGAGCTATATGCAAAGTATATTTTTGTAATTTTAAAAAAATGAATAATTAGATAAAAATTAGTTTGCTTTTGGGGAAGCTTTACTCATTTACTTTTTTCCATGACCTTCTAACAGTTCAGACAAGGTAACAGTGTGGAGGTAAGACCTTCAGACTTCACAGGTGTAGAAAATTCTTCAGTTTTTATTGACATTTTTGCAGCAAACTTGGAAAACCAGTCAAAATATTACTCTTGTGTTATGTACAACATTAACCAAGCAGCCTTCAATTCACTTATTTAGTATTCACCTGTTTGTCTTTACATCACTGATGTTTTTGTTGTGAAAGGACTAATTATTTTCCTTCAAATTAAAGAAATTCAACAAATGATCGTTAGACAAACTCCTTGGAGACCACCTCTGTAACAGTTAGATAGATAATTAGAAGACAACTAGATTAGATAATGGAAAAAAAGTAATACATAGTACACATTGAGCCAGAGGTTCTTTATAGTGTTGATTTGCCATAGAATCTTTTTACTCTGTAAAGTTTTTCTGTTATTTAAATATGTGCAATAATGCAAAAATAGCTCAGCAATTACTCCATGAACTTTTATAAATACCTAAATTAAAGTAACAACTACTACTACTGACATAAGTTTAGAGAAGCTGGATAAAACCTTACTCATTATATTTCAGTTTTTAATAACATGTTTCAGTCCTAAATACACAAATTAATCAAGCTAAATGTGTGATTGTAATAAAATAGGGTAAAAGATGGGCACATTCACAGTGCAGTCATTGTGCATAGTTTACTGGAAAATAATCATAAAAGCGCTCCAGAGTCACTAACAAGAACCGATCATCAGAGCACAAAGATTCACATACTGCACACCTATTGAAAAGTACCTGTTCAGTCATTCTGACAGTCATGTCTCCCAGAGTCATATATTTAAACAATAGAATAGTTCTTCTTTATTATTAGTTTGTAATTGAATAGTCCTTTTGTAGGATCTTTGGTCTCTGATTATTTGCAACAATTCAATCTAATTGTGGTAAACTATGTTAATCAGCACTCGCATAATTTTTCACTTTTGACAGAGGTTAGTTCATATCAGACTAATGACTTCCAATTGTCAAATAGTTATGCAAGGCAGCCAGAAAGAAACTTTTATTTTCCTGATTACTGACTGTGTGGTAATATGTGGGGGGGAAATGACTCATGTTACCAGGATTATAGACCACAGGTCCTTTTCTGGAAAGGACTGTGATTAAGGAAGGTGTGCCCACCTTTGCACTGTTGATGTTGGCATGAAGAGCAAGCAGTAACTCAATGCGGGTGCTTTCTGCTTTTCTTACTTCTGCAGGTTGTAGAAAATAGAGGTCTGCTGTGTCTTTAGTCTTGTTAAATGTAGTCTGAGTTTTTCTTTGAAATGTTCACTAGGCTAAATTTAGATGGGGAGGCTGAAATAGTTATTTACTTAGTGTGAGTGATGCATTCCATATTGACCTGATGAGGATCAAAGAGATTTACTGTGAGTAAGGCCACATGATGGACAAAACCATATAAAGTAAAAAACAACCTCTCTTAAAGCCTCAATATTACTAATTCTTATCAGAGAAATAAATTGGTGCTTTTGATAGCTACAGTTACAAGAAGTGAGATATTTATCACTGCTGTTTGTCTCTAGAAAAAGCTACCTTTCCATATTAAGAGTCGAAGGACTTGGGTGTGAGCAGGTCTGTTACTCTGAAATTGTATATTTCTGTACATGGCCTAGACCTGTCTGATGTCAGGTAGCTCTTTTCAAGCCTACTTAGAGAAAATTAGTCTACAATAACAGAAAATAGGAGTTGAAACTTTAATATGCTTGCAATTGTTAGCCTATAAATGATGCATCAGAAGTGTTCATTTTGAAAGGTGTAATTGAGCTGCAAATAAAATTGTAGTCTGTTCCCAGAAAAAAAGCCTTAGTATTTATCTTAAGTTTTATGTAAATAATTTCTTTACTGTCATAGTTGGCATAGATTTGATGTGAAATATTTAATAATACTAATAAAAATATGCCCTACCTTCCTTGACATGGCGAGTAGCTAGAAACTCAGAGCAGGAAATTTTACTGCTACTCTTTCTTCCGCATGTGTAGATTAATTCCATGGCTTTTTCAAAAGCCTGAAATAAATTTAATGCTTCAGCATTTGCCATAATGTATAAAGAACTTCTGAGAAAGATACTGGGATAAGAGAAGAAGAAACCAGCAATTATTATCTGTCTTTATATAAAGTTTTGACCTAAAGAGAGACACCAGAAGTCTGATACGGCAGTTCAGTTTTCATATCCTTTTCATCTTTGGGTTTTTTTCTGTCAAGAGGGGCAGTATGGTTTCCAGATCCAGTTGTGCTATTGTATTACATTTGTGTCTACAAATGAACAGCAAGAACTAAACAAAAAACATGTAAGTAATTTTATGTGAAACATTGCTTTAAAGGCTGGGTAATTAAGATGTTTGACTACTGCTTTTAAAGCTAGGTTCAGTCTGGTAGTATAAACATGGGAATTCCTGAATAATTACAATTTTAGCAGATAAGTATGGAAAGAAATTCTTTTCTCTTGTGAAAACCACAAAGGCTGAAGAGTTTGGGGTAATTAATTCCTATGCTTGTCCTTCACTGTAGCTACAGAACTTAACGAAAAATACACTACAGTTAATTTAGATCTTCAATCTTTCAATCATTTTACTTGGCTCTCTGATCACTTATCGCTTGAAGTTATTTATCAAACAATTTAAAGTTACAAGTCTAACCAAAGAAGGAGGAAATTCTCCCCCTTTGCATCCCTGCCCATGGCAAAGGGGTTGGAATGTGATGATCTTTAAGATGCAAGTTACTTCCAGTCAAGACTAAAGGAGAGATACTCAAGCAGAGAGGATGTTACTCTTCCCCTTTTCCCTTCCCTCCTCGGTCCATGGTACTAAGGCAAAGATGAAGGAATTTGGATTTTTTTAATTCCTGCTCCATAAATTTGAAAGAATTTTAAGAATTATCATAGAAGTGCAAGAGGTATAACAGAAATGTAAGGTTCCTTCTAACCCTTAATCATTCTATTATTCTAAATGTAAGTATTGATGTCTGTTCTTAGGAAATAATTAATTTCAGTGATCTGAATTTGGGCATGGATATACCAAATCTGAACCTTCTGGAATATAAGTGTTGAAAAATCTCTTAGAAAAACAGCCTTCAGGAATAGTGTTTATTTTTAGCTTTTATCTAGAAAAATTATCTTCTCAAGTTTTTCTTCAGAAATCAGACCCTTCAAAACACTTCAGAATATCTTTAGTTTCTGACTGTTGACTCTTGTTTCCCAATTTATCTGTCTGTAGTGAATTCCCTAAAGGCTGAGACCATCTGGTGCTTCAGTTTATTTAACTGTTTCTCAGTTTTTGTGAGCTTTGAATTAAAACTGTCAGGCTCAAGGTTTATAACCATAATGATTTCTCAGACATCATTAATTTTAATGTTTCCAGGATCTGTTCCATTTTTGCTCTTACACTTATCTCCCACAGGAGTAAGAGCTTCCATTCTTGTAGAATGTGCTTTAAAAGAGGATTAAAATGGAATAAGTAGGGGGAATCACTTGCAATCCAAGTCTTTATTGGACTTACTTCAAATTTTCATGCATTAAATAGGTGCTTATGTATTTGCTTGGTTTCACATAACCTTCCATTAAATATAGAAATAATTCTATTTTTCCAGTGGACAAACCTCCTCTAATGTTTGTGGTGATTATATATGCTAAGTGAACACTTAAAAGTACATTAATTGTTAACACATTCTATAAGAGTTAACCACCTAGTCTCAATATACCTCTGGGATGCTAATAAAGATTATTTATCCTTGGGGTTTTTTTAATTGACAAGATGTACAGGCACTGATTTATAGTGGTGATTTCTTTCACATCTCTTCTACAGGAATTGGATATTTAGTATACTTTCAGTTAAACTTACACATCTTTTACTCTACTGAGAGAACTAGTTACCATTTACTATCCCTGTAAAAGAGAGAGAAATCTTTATATGGATCTTTTGTGATATGTATTATATCAATATTCTTATTGATTTTTAAAGAATATCTTAATAGTTCACTAAAAAATAATACTTTGGGGGATCATTATCACTGCATAAAACCAGAAGTTTAATATTGATATAGACATGAAAGATAAAAACATATATTATATTGATCATGACTTTATCATGGTTATTTTAAATGCCCAGAGCAAGAACTTAAATAGTCCAGTAGATAAATCACAGAAATGCCTAGGGAATGCTACAGGAACCTTAAATATTATCCTCTTAAAAAGTGGGATTGTACCACAAGAGAAAGTAATTAAGAAAAATGCTACCACATAATGTGAATCTTGGGTCACATCATCTATTCTTCAAGTCTGAATTTGCCACTTCTACCATCACAGCTCCTTTGATTTCCTTTGCTGTGACCTGAATGACATTAATTAACAGAATGGTCAAGATTCCAAATGAAGAAGGGTTTACCAGGTCTTAATAAGGGCTCCTTCTGTAAGGATATCTGTACTTTCCACATGATAGACTTGCAGGTTTTTTGGTGACTCTCCCATTTCAGGAGTCCCAGGGGCATTGAAGAAAGGTGTAATGCTTTTGTTAAAACTAAGAAACTCACCTAAACTAGGACAAGAGTATTTTGCTTTTAAAAACAGTTATCTGCTGAGAGCAGTTCAACTAAACTTCCCACTTTAGTATTAATGATTTAAGAAGTGGTTTGCCTGGAGGAGGGCAGCAGACACAATTGTAAATATGTTATTCTGTATATAAAGGAGGAGAGGTTTTTTTAACTTTTTTAAGACAATCTGTCTTTGCTTTTTTTTTCTTTTTTACACTCAGAAATTGATGTACGGTTAGGATTTTAGCTGCCCATACTATGTAGGAGTTGGTGCTGTCATTGGGTAGTCTCACTACTTAGGAAATCAAGGAGGCATTCTCCTTTAGTTTAAGACTGTCTTGTGTACCTAAAATTGAACTTAAAGCCAGTTAAAGAAGACAAAGTTGAGATATCTGTAATAAAATGCTTCATTTCCTGGGGCTGGATCAGCTTGGCACTTTTTTGCTTTTATTTTTGTTACTACTACATTTAATCTAAAAGTCCAAGATAGTCTTGGGAACACTGGCAAATTTTCCCATCTTTAGAATCATCAGTAATTTTCAAGAAACACGTTCTTCAGACTGACCTTGCACTATCATAACAGTTGCTTCTTAGTTCCAGGTGAAGCCTTTTGTATGACCTTCCTACAAGCACCTGTTGTCTTTGCTGTGCTGCCCAGGAATAATTAATGGCACTGTCCCAGTGGCAAGCATTGAATGCTAATTTGTCAGAGAAAGCTTGATAGAAAGGTTTTGCACTTCTTGTACTTTAATTGAGGGCCACTGTAGCAGTGCATTTATGTTTAGAAGATATAATTATTAATACTTCATCTTTAACATCAGCTAAATAACATCCCTAATGATTAAGACAGCATAGAGTCCTGCCTTGTCAATTAGAAATTACCAGATTAATAATATTTAACATTAATACTGTTGTGCAGACTTCATGAAAATGTCACTTGTCCTAGCAATGTTTAAATTAAAACTTTTTATGTGAAGAGACTTTCCAGTGTAAGATATAGGTTCACAGTAGATTTTTAGAATCACAACTCTAACTTGTATATACTGGTATTAATCAGTTTATACCAGTGGAGGTTCCATCTGCAGTGATTAAAACTGCCATCTCTGTGTTTAGACTGAATATTAAATTGAGGTTTATTCTGAATTTGTTTCCTAATTCAGTTTCAATCTCAAAAAGCTTTAACCATAACTTACGTTGTAGTGTAGTCCAGCTTTAAAGCTCTGGCAGGTGTTTAAGACAGATTAATGTTGTGGTCCGCCTCACTGCTATTGTGTATTTCAAGCGGAGCTGAGGCTGCTTGTAATTACCTCAGTAAGTCTGCTTAGCTCATTCCTGAGACATTCTTGAAACAAAGAAAAAGTACAGGAAGTTTCTTAATTGTCCCCAGAAAGGAAGAAAAAGCATTCCCAGCTTTTCCAAATTCCAGCATCTGTATCCTTTCAGATGATGTGAGACCAGGAAGATGGAGGAGGATTGCATGACAACAGGCTAAGCTGTGACCAGCCACCCTCCAATGGACTCATTGTTTGGATTCCCTTTTAGTTAGGAATTTTCCTTGCTTTTCTACTTTGAATATTCATCCTTGGACAAAACCTGGGTCTCAGGTTTACTACTATTCTTCTGCCACTTCACACATTGTCAAATGATTGTTCAAGTACTGAAGTAAAAATCTCAGTAGAGTTTTAAATTAAGGATTAGAACATAGGTGCAAATTAACAGGAATGTGATTACCTACAGCTAGGCAGAAACAGTAAAAATTAACACTGATTGCTAAGAATGACTGGATAGATACTTCTCTGTTTACAGTTATCAACCAGATGCTGCTTAGAGGATATTTTTCTGGTTTTCTGATTTAGAGTTGATAAATTATCTCTAGAATGTAAAATAGGCTTTGCCTTTTTCAATATTAGAATATATTTAGTTCAATGCCATTGAATGCCACTAAAGGATATTTTACCACAAGAGGAGCAAATTTGCCTATGTCCATCAGAAAAAAAAAGGCACACAAATGCAAATCTACAAATCTTAGGCTTCTAGGATGTTTATATAACAAAATGCATTATAGCAAAGAAGATTGACAGAGTTAACTCGATTTGCCTGTGTTGAGCCTTATTAAACACTCTGTCTCAATATTACAGACTTAATTAGCTGGAATCACAATTACATCACCTTCAATGGGGAGGATAATTGATGTGAGATGAAGCAAGTCTAATAGGCTTGACCTTCAGTCACATATTTGAATGGTTAGGAACTTAAATGCATACTATATTTACCTGAAGGTTCAGACTGATCAAGTCTTCAAAAGAAAGAGCTGCAAAAGTCAATGCTGAGAAAGTCAAGTGCAGGCACACACATACTTTAAATGTAGCTAGAAGCCGAGCTTTTTCCTGGACTTCAGGCACCTATGTAAAAATACTGCTGACTGAAGCATGTGTTCGTATGCCTAGAGAAGGAAATAGAAATCAAACCAGGAACAGGTTGTCAGTAAGAACAAAAGGAAAAAAGTAAGAGTTTCATGTTTAATTTCATAGTTTAAATATACCAACACTAATTTTCTTCCAAAAAATTAAATCTACCTGCTATCTTCTTTGCAGTTTTTGCATATGGTTCCATATCTGCATTTCCCTCAGAAATTGTTTAACAGATACTGTGTTTATATCTATGTCCTTCCTCACATGCAGTCCAGAGCACTATAATGATGCCTGTCAACTGGAAACATGCCTGAATGTCACAGCCATGGTCTGGGAATGATTTTTTTTCACTGGACAGGGCTGACAGTGAATACAGAACAGCCTGAAGTGAAAACAGCCTCAAATCCTTCACAACAGAATATCCTCCTGAATGTCTTGAGAACCATAACCTGTGCATGTACTGCGGGAGGAGATAGGTCTTTTAAGTGTCCTGCTCTCATTTCCTCATGTAGGTTTTTGCTCATGAATTTCCGAGGCCTCTGTAAAGATAGTGTTTCAGCTGTGTAAATCTCATCCTTAACTAAATCATGCTGAGCCTAGGACATAATCAGTGAAGGATGAAGAACATACAGACTAAAGACTAATCAATTTGTCATGTAGTCTTTGGCAGTGGCTAAAAGCAGAGGCTTTGGAAAGGGTGTCTGAACAGGGCTGGCCTGAAGAGAAAGAGTCCCAGAACATTCCTCCAGCCTCTGCCAGTTTGCAGCTCTGGGCTTTCTTGTTCAGTCTTAACTAGGGAAACACCTCATAATGAGTTGTTATTGGAGGCTTTCTTCTTAGCGAGAAAGGCAGAATTGTAACTTAAATAAAACTTTAAACCTCAGGTGAACCATGAATTCGATCTGTTACTGCCAGGCATACCACTGTACTTTTTTGTACTAATAACAGCTTAACCAGAAAATACAGTAGAACACTGGACTTCTGTGAAATTCAGATGCCAAATGGCTTTTAGTACATGACAGCTGAGAAACTTTCTCTGAATAGAAAATTAGGAGATTTCTGAAAGTCTTACTGTTGCTAATGAAAATTACAGCACTTTCACTATTGCATAGTGAATATTCTGCCAAAATAATATACTTAAGATCTGATATTCAGCATCTTTTGTGATCTGATGTACTTGACTGAAAGGCATGATATGCACTGCCTTAGTTCTGTCATGACTATTTACAAGCATTTCAAATGAGCTGCCTCTCATACATACTCTGTTTTTCCTCATTTTAGGAATTAAAGCTTACAGTGATCTGTGTGAGAAATTAATTTAATAATATCAGTAAAATATTAAATTATAAATAATTCTGTAATTCTTGTAGGCTTCTAGAAATGATTACTTAACATGAGTAGCTAAAAATAACCTTCAAATACTGCAAAATAGCTGCACTGGCTTTGAAGTTGCTACGCTTGCTCTAACACAATATATGGTAAAGATTCAGTGATACACTCTTTCTTGAGTTCTGTAGAAATTGTCTTGCTTTTGTGTAACTCTCCCTGAGGAGTTTGACTGAATATCTTTTAAAATGTATATATATGTGTGTATATGAATCTATGAATAGACCACAGATATATACACACTTAAATAACTATATATGTGTATGATAACAGGAAAATTTCTGTCATCATACACATATATTGTTGAATATCTTCCTGAATAGGTTCATGGTTTAAGGAACGTTGCTGTCACGGTCTGTTGTAGGTAAGAGTGATTGCTTATTCCACTGATATTTCATTATGATTTGTTTGCAGCTGAGGTCCTACTCTTTTGGATAATCTATGTGATTTTTTTTTTGGGTAGCATGTTAAAGATACTTTAAGAGTGCACTACAGCTCTCCTTCAGTAGATCAGAAAACGAAAAACATAAACTAAATTATTTACATTACTAGTTGTTAATTCAGATATCATTTTAACACACTGCAGAAGCATCAATGTACAATCCTATGTGATCCTTCAGGTTCAAGTACCAGTGATTGTTCAGCTGTTGTTCTGGGGGCATTTCACTGGTGGTGTAAACCAAATGAGAAACTTCCATTGATCATATACAGTATCTATGAATAGGTTTTTCTTAATACTTTTTTTATAGACCTCTTAAAATTAGTCCACAGATTCTCAGGGTTCTATAGTTCATGTGTTGAAATCTGCTGACTAAATAGTATTGACATAATTCATCAGTTAGCCAGGTGATGAAACCTAGGTTATTGGCTTTTTACCTGTGTAGCAGTCCCAGAGGGAAGAGGCAAAATGAGCTCCCTTCATATTTTATTTCTCTTGACTGGCAGCACTAATATCGCTTTTATAAAGGTGGAGTGCTTTTAGTTCTCTAACTTGCCTTTTATAAAAGTGATGTGTTTTGTACCAAATACCTGATTGCTTCGACATTTTGAAAAATACAATTGCTATTCTATAAAAATGGACTAAATTCTTTATAACCTGTGACAAATTCATTTTACAAACAACTGCAAAATACTGCATTTCACTCTGGTAGGCCATAAGTTGTGTGTATGTGGTTAGAATACCCTGACAGTGGTCTTTTGTATCAAGGAAAAGTGTCCCAGTAAACAATATATAAAACTCTCACCCAGAAATTGTTACTAAAATTGTGCTTCATGTAGCAGTAGAGCCTTAATCTTCTCCAGTGGTCATCTGCTGAATCCTCTAAATTGTATCTAAAAGGAAAAAAGAAAAATCACAATTGCTTCATTCTGTATCATTAATTATTTAATGAAAAGTACTTAAGTTATTTGAGGAAAATGTAGATTTTGATACTGGAAGACTATACTTATTGACCATGTTGTCTTCCACTCTGTAATACCGACAAGTTCTAAACCTCAAGTGTCCCATACAGAGAAATCTGCTAACAAAAAGCATCCATTTGTTGTAAATAAAAATTCCCCTGATAATATTGGTGTTTATCTCATTTGCTTGAGAAGATAGCTTAATGATTTCACAGAAGAAGGGAAAAATAAAAACACTGCAATGACCTCTGTGTTGATTTTCTATGTAGGCATGTATTTCCTTCACTGTATTTTACTATGACAGGTAGATTTTTATTTCCATCTATTTCATTCTAAAGAAAAATGCCAAGAATTAATGACTTTAGATTATTCACTGTATCTGTTACATTTTACTTTCACATAATTTATGCAGTAAATAAAAATACTGTATTTAGAAATACATAATATTTCAGGCAAGCTTCCCATGTTTTCTCATAGTATGAGCCAACAAGCCACATTTTAATGAACAGATTGGAGAGATGGACTGCTTCTATCTTCTCTCACTTGGTGTTAGATCCATTCCCTTCCATCTGAGGCCACTAAACTGGTCAGAATGTTTTTTTGCCTGCATGGCATGGGTGGGAGGGAACATTTATAAAGAATGAAGAGGAACATTCCTGGATGTTTGCCAAAAAAAGAGAGAAATCGGCTTTTTTTTTCTCAGCCTGAATGCACCCCTCTTCAGAAAGATTTGTTGGAAAGGTTGAAAAGTTCAAGTTCCCCTAATGTAATGTTAGTGTTTATGCAACATCTTTGTTCCATTTGATCTTTCTCACAGAATCAAATATGGCTTATGGATCTAAGGTTATGGCACCACTGTACTGTTGATTTTGTGTTGATTTTTTTAATGGTGTTGCTAAATCCACTTCTTTTTTTTCCTGTTCCAAGAACTCTCATTTGGAGAGGATTTCATTTAACATGTTGCATCTTCATTTTCCTGCCCTGCAATGGAAAATACCCAGGCTTCATTTTTCATGTGAGCCTCAGAATATTTTCATGGTCTTTAGGGCAAGTGCAGGGAGAAGAGAGAAAGCTGATGAACTCAGAAATTTTGGCATGTTTATACATTGATTTAAGTTAATGCATACAATCTTTTCTAACTCTGTTACTTTGAAAGCTTTTTGACATCTGTTGGCACTGCTGGTGAATTTCCAGCTATGAGACCCATATGGTATGATGGGAACATTGGTTGAGTTCAAGATTTGTTAAAATGTACCCCAACTGCCAAATTTTGTTGATATTGCAGAATTTCTTCTCGATCATATTTTGCTTACTTGTTATCTCAAGTTGAGGAACTTTTATTTCTGTATTCTGTTGCCTTTTTTGGTAATATGTGAATTTCAGTCTGTCCAATGGAACTTTCCTTAATCCCACAGACTTGTTTGTTAGCTGGCACAGAGACACTATGTTTTAGCAAAGTCTAGATCTTGTGCTACGTTTTTCACAGGAATCTGTACCTTCAGAAGAATTTTTTGCTGCTTTTCTGTTTTAATTATTAAACATAGATATACAAACACAGTTTTCATTTAAATACATAAAGAAACATTGAAAAAAGTTAGCACCAAAACTAAATATCATGTCACAAGGAGCCAGAGAAAAAACATGGAGGTTTTTTGGCTGAAAAAAATTTTTCTGTAATCTCAATCCAGTGAGGCAAGGAGATGCCTTTGGACAACTCAGAATGCTTATGTTTCCTATCAGAAATGTAATCAAATCCAGCTTTCTAATCAAAGAGCCAAGCAGCACTTTATATTAGTTAAGAACTCAAAATGTAGCTAGTGCACAGCTAATCCTATTAATACATTTTCAAGAATCGACAAAGATCCTTCTTTAAAATATCACACGTTAAATAATGCTGCTTCCTTGAATTAAAGCAATATATATTATCCTCTTAAAGGCTAGGATTTTGGCTTTTGATAAATATGGGGTTTGCAATAAAGGAATTATAGGGCTTCTGAAAGAAAGTGTATTTACTAGCTATGCAGAAATGGTTGATTGGGGTGTTACTACCTCGTAGTAAAAATGTTCCTCTCCCTGTTACCTCTTTCTTGAGCAATGTGTACTCAGAAAGTGAGGCATAGACTAATTTGTGCTGAGTAACTATTTGAAAGATGGACCTGTAAGATTATAAAATGTAGCCAGGAAATAGATAAAGCTGATGTGAAAAAAAGGTCTTCATTAGAATTATCTGTATTTTTCTTTTTTTTTTTTGCAAAGTAATTACATTGTATAAACCATTTTCCATGTCCACGTTATACAATGTTAGGTGGAATATGCCTCTTAAAAATTAAGATATTCTTTGGAGCTGTAACTAATGTATCAAAATAATGAAACAAAATCTGTTTTATATATATATATATAATCTTTGCTTCTGATTGTGTTGGTTTTTCTGTTCTAGAGCAGACTAGTGCACAAGCTGCCACAAATTTGTAAACGCCTACACTGCAACTAGGATAAATTGAATTTATTTTCTGAGTGGATGGAATATTTTATGGTCAGAATACTGATAGTTTCACTGGTAAGAACTGTAAGATAAAGACCTTGTCTTGGTAGTTAGTGCAGTGCTTATTCATGCAGTAGAGGGATGGCTATAAAATGGTAGGTTTATTTGTGTTCAAAACTGGAGATCATTTTCAAAACTTAACAGAATAATCTTAAACACTTTTAATGAAGACTTGCAAGAGCTTTGGGTGAAGATGCTGAGATCTCTTGAAATCATCAGATTATCTAGTAAGCCTAAATAAAGCTATAGACTTTTTAATGTTTGCCTGATATAGGCCCTCTGCAATTTCTTAAACGAAGACCTTCAAATATTTTAACAGTTCCATTTTGTTAAATTTCATATGTGATATGCTTTATTCAAAATCTTACAATTTTCTGTTTCTGTTGAATTAACCACTTTCACACAGCTCACTTTCATGTTTGAATGTCTTTTTAGAGTCTAATAGTGTTTCCTTTCCTGAAATTTCACACTTGTTGTTCCAGAACTTATCAAAATAATTTTATATATTTTTAGAATAAGCTACTCTTAAATTATTTATAATATCAATGTCTTTTATGTCCGAATCATTCATGACAATATTTCATGATGGCTGACCCAAACAAGCCTTCAGGAATCCAAGCAGAAATCTTCTCTGCTGTAATCTGTCAAAATCTGCTTTTTGCGTTCCTTATTTTGAGCTCATGTGAGCTCATCTTTTAGCACTTTCAGCAAAATTGTATTTCTCTTATGTGCTTAGGTTAAGATGCATTGCAAATATTTCCTCATTCTTATCCACTAGGCTAATTACTCTGACCAAAAAAAATTAAATTAGGATGGTTTAATATGATTTCTTCTTGGCAAATCGGTGTTGTCTGTTTATTATCATGTTATCACCAGGTGCTTGGAAATTGATTTTTGAATAATTTGTATTAGTAATTTTTCAGATATCCCAGTTTCGTCAACTATTCTGTGAATCCCAAGATGCATATAAAAAGGAGAGAAAAAAAGAATAAGTACTGGTTTTGCCTGCCTTGATTCTAACCCACCCCCTTTTCCACGTGTTGTCAGGCCTAACAGTTAAAATGTTGTTTCAGTTGATGACAATTCCATTAGATTGCTAAGTCCTGCTGAAATGCAAATCTAAATATCATTTTATTCTTTCCCTTTCACTCTTTTTTTTGTCTGCTCTGATGTCCATTTTATTAAAATTATCCCCTGTGCTTGGTCACAAGTAGTTGCTTTCTGAAGTCAAAAGAAAAAATTTCCAAATTGTTTTAGACTTCTCTGTTATCAGTGATTCCACTTTTTTGTGTTAATGAAAGACCCTTTTGTGCCTCTTTTGCTTGCAACTTTTAACATTTTCTTGATTGGCTTAATGCACCTTACTTGTCATTACTTACCAACCCCCCAATAAGCAAGAAATTGATGCTATTCCTTTATAGGTGATACTGTTTACCCTCTTGGTACTGTTCTTTTTTTAAATGTCAATCATTCAAGAGATCTCAATTTAGACTCTTAAGTCCCTTTATGTACTTCATTTTTATTCCTGTTTGGAATAAGTTATTTTTCTGCCTCCGGAACTAGGTTTCAGTTTTAAAATTTTTTTTAAGGAACAAAACAAAACTTTGAATGTTTGCCCAAGAGATCTTATCTTTTGTTTCTTCAATTTGTTAAAGTCTGCTTTTGGAATGTCATTGTTCTTAATGCACTGTGGCAGTTCCTTCCTTTTGTAGTATTTGAGAACTCTGTTTTAAGGCAACTTTCGCTCAAGTTCTTGACTCTTGACCAAGTTCTCTGTATAACTAGGAATTGAAACAGCAGTCCTTACCCACTTGTTTAGCTGTCTGAGGCTATTTCCAGAAGAACTTGTTAAACAACCCACATCCTCCATTGCTTACATAAGAGCATTAGGGTGGTCAGTTTGCCATCATCCCCACCTTGTATCCTTTGATTGCTTTTGTTAATTGCTCAGGAAAAGTCATTCACCTTCTGACTGCATTTGATATGTCGCTGGTTCCTATCGTGACATTAGTTCAGTCTTTCTTTAATTTTATCCTTATCTAAGGGTAATGGTCTCTGCTAGGTCTTACTCTCACCTGTTGTAGAACAGCGGGAAAATATATTCATCACAGCTGCATCCCTGCCTCCATTTTTTACTTGTATGTCCTTTCTTAAGTAGTGCTTTATAACTTGAGAAGAGGCCACTCTATCACAGTACTATACATAATGTTAGATTGATACTACATTTTATTTAAAAGAATAAAATCTGAGCTCAAACTAAATCTAGTGACTTGAGTGAACTGTGCTAAATGGCTGGGAAGTATGTCATGATCAATGTATTGAGTACAGCATTTGTGACAGGAGGAAGAAAAAGTATAGAAGCCTGAATGAGAAAAAAGAACATTATTCTTCTAAGGGCATGTTCAATACTGATAAAAGGGTGGCAACTGAAAATGTACCAAGATACTGCTTAGAAATTATAAGATCAGCTAGAAAAAGTCTAACAAGTTTGAGTATAGTGTATGAAGTTATTGGAAACTCTTATAATGAATAATTGAAAAATAGGATTGAAATCTGAAAGAGAATTGCTTTGTTGACAGAAATTTTGAATAGGATTGGGCATGAAATGTTTGTGCAGATTAGCAATAAGATTAGCTAAATATGCTATTTATTGAGAGCACATTTCAACTACATGACCAGAATTCAGGAAAAAGAAGTATGTAGACACCAAAAACTATTTTAATTCCTACAGAAAAATAGAGGGAAAATGAGGATGATGAGGACTAAAGATATTGCTTAAAAGGCAGATTTCCTCTGTGTGCACATGACAGTACATACAGAATATTTGCAAAGGAAAATGTCATTGCTTAGCATACAAGGAATTCTGCATTTCTTGCCCACAAGAAATTTCTTGTTCTAATTGTTGCTTCCCCCTGCCCCACAACAGCAAGGAGAAGGAGTTAATGAGTTCAAGGGGGAGGGAAGATGCCCATTAAATCTTTGATCACAGGAATCTCCTGTCCAAGGTTCCTGTTTAGGGTAATGTACAACAGCTGTGGCTGCTCCTGCCGATGGACTACAGTAATGATTGCAGAATAGCTGCTCTGGTGCTAGGAAGCCATGGGGAGGAATTTGCTCTCTCCTTTGCTCTGCAGTATGTAGAGCTAATTTACTCTGCATTGCAAGGCTATGTAGAATTTGCTTCTAAATACCTACTTGAAAATGAAATTTCGCAACAGAAAATTAACTCAAAACTTTTACGTGGTCGTGTATGTATCATACATTTGTTGTAGCCATTCAAAATTATTTATTTGGTTATATCAGTGCTTGTTTCTTTCCAAAAATAGTCTGTGGAGTGCAAAAATCTGTTTTATAAGGTCATAAAGGGACTTTTTTATAGTTTATATATGGTTTTATTTAATCTCTCTGAAACCAATATGTAAGGTTTTACTGTGGTATAGAGACTGGCTTTTTACTGCCTTCATTACTTTTTTTCTGAAGTGTTTCCTAAGAATTACAGGTCTCTCTAGCAACGAGGGTTTGGGGGCTTGTTACATAATAACAGGTATGCTACTTTATATTGTTACTTAGTCTGTGAAAATCCCTCAACACAAAACATATTATTCAAGAATAATTCCATATATGCTGCATCACGTAATAAATATCTAGTGCATCTCATCAGATGAGAAACTATCCAGATTTTTTGGTTACTGTTCTTTCTTTGGATAGTAAATATAAAGCACATGATTCAATTTTATAGGGAACTTGAATGTCCTTAGTGCTACCATTCTCCACTTCCTTGGTTTTTCATCTACAGGGACTTATTAAAAATAATTTTGATTCCTGGGGAATTTTATGTTGTTTTGTTTGCATTAGAGGCCATCCTGCTGTTCCAAATCCATACCACCTTCAGTAGGAGTCTTCATACTTACTTCTACATTCAAAAAGGTAGTTGTTGAATCAAAACATAGACTTCCACACCAGAATTTCAGATAAATTTTGCCTTTCTTTGGACATTTTAAAGCCTTTTGGGGAAAAATGTCATATGATACAAATAATTATGAAAATGTATTTCAGAATTAACAAAATATCCGTGTATTAAAAATACCTAGTAAATATTTAGATATTTTTCCATCTCATATGTTATGATTTCTTTTAATTGTGCAGCTGTCATTTCATAACATTTTAACATTCTTTTTTAAGTACCACTAACAAATAGCACTGAACTGGGGGTAGACATTGATGAACAGCAAAGGGATAAGAGGGTATGTGTTCCCAAACTTCTGGAGCTGAGTGAGAGCCTATATACATTATATACATAATCATCCATTTTTCTTCAGATCTGAGTGCATATTTCATAGTTCTTGCCGATTCATTCCAAGCTTCCAGAGTATGGTGACTGAAGGTGGTCTTTGATCTACAGTCATTTAAAAGGTCAATGACAGAAATGCCACTGAATCCTACTATGACAACTTAAGAGAGTAGGAGTTTGCAGCCTTTCAAATAGAAACAGCCTTGAGGCCCATTCTGTGAGAAAGGTATGATGTTTAGTGGTTGAATACTAGTGCTGTTTCGTAACATTACTTGCATTTGCCTTTTCAATTTTCCACTGTCTAGTCAGCCATCAACCCAAAGAGGCTTTAAGAAGGACTTTGTGTGCTTAACACTCCAGTAGGATCACTAGGATCATTTGACTTTATGAGAGATCACAAATGCCCCAGCTTGGTACTGCAGGCTGTCTGCCTCCTATAGCTACCCAGAAGTGGTAGGAACACAACTGGAATGCTGTTCCCAGCTCTAGCTCTCCAGTACAGGAACAACATGGACATTGCAAGTCAGCAAAGGGCCACGAAGGTGGAGCAGAGACTGGACGTAGAAAAGATATGGAGTGATAGTGAAGCAGTTCTAGGGGTACCTATGGAGAGCTTTGTGGATAGGTGGTTTTGGGTACCTCAGATGTTTAGTTAAGAGAAGGCACAAGATAAATACAATGCATAAGGCTTCAGACCAGGACACAGATGAGCTGGGTTGTATTTTTGCCTGCACACCACCTTCTTCATGATGATTCTTAAATCATCTGATTTCTTTGAGACTCAGTCCTACAACCTGAACAATTAAGAGAGAATTACTATCTTGTATATTTATGTAAAATGTTAATGAGGAGCTTTCAAATATTTGAATAGAAAATGCTGTAGGGGTTAAAAGTGTTCTTTTATTAACAATAGGTTTTTCTTTTGCTGAAGTTTACTTATATTCAGTTATATATATATGTATATATATATACACACTTATATTCAGTTCTTGTTGCATTTGATTGTAAATTAGTTCATTGAGAAGCTGAACAAATCCATGAATTCATGCAAGATAAATATTTCTATAAAGCAATTTACATGGTCACACTTGCTAATCTGGCAAAACTTTGTAAAACTGTGTAAAGAATTTACCTTCAGAATGTATAATATAAACTTTCTTATTGTTCTGTAAGAACAACTACAGTAATTAAAATAATGACATAAAGTTATGCTCTCTGACAAGTGCAAGATTTCAAAGGAAACCATTGTATTAGGCATATAGAAGTTCTGTAACAGAAATTTTGAATTCCTGTTTGATCACTTTTTTGTCAGGTGAGGAAATGTTTTCTGTCTGTATTCGTGCTACTCTTGTTTCCAGAGCATACCAACAACATTACATGAAGTTTGTCCTGAGCCAAATTTGGATGTTTTTTTTTTCTTTTGA
The DNA here is from genome assembly GCF_000738735.6 of Corvus cornix cornix. Lineage (NCBI taxonomy): Eukaryota > Metazoa > Chordata > Aves > Passeriformes > Corvidae > Corvus > Corvus cornix. The sequence continues at coordinate 14,773,348 of NC_046336.1, forward strand.
ATAAATGCTGCTGCTATTGGTTTTCTTTAGATAGCAATATATAAGGGTGTGAATTACTTTCCATGACTTTAGTTAAATATGAGATTGCAAGTTGCAAATTCTCACCCGTCAAAAGTGTGAATTGAAAGAGTATGAGCCTCACTTAGCAAAGTACTATTATTATTATTATTCTATAGTCACTTTAGAATTTTCTCTGCACATTCATGCATCAGAGTGTATACATCCTTCTCAAGCATCCCACAAAGAGCTTGTTGTCTTGACTTTTAGGATTATTTTTTGTTTTTCCTAAACTTACGGGTTTGTGTACTGAATATCAAGACATATTTTGGGGATATTTCTGCTTGAAGTATCAATAGAATTCTGGTATTAAGTACAGATTTCCTTATCCTGTGTTTGTAAAAGCAATGTTACTCTAACTGTGTCTGCTCTGACTGGCAATGCCAGAATTGCTGTCTGTGACATTACTCTCAGAATGGAAGCAAAAAGACAGTTGGAATATCGTGAGGCAGGTAGGCACATTGCCTGGCCAAATGCCCAGGAGCTTGTCTGAATCTCCCTATAATGCTTGCCTCAAAAATGCTCTAATGAGTAAATGGTGTAGACAAACTGTGAATTCATTCTGAAATCCAGCCTCATGACTACTTTTGCACAGTACTGTAGATCTGGCATCTTGAAATAACATTTAAGCTACACTTACCTTGTGTAAGTGTGATATCTTGTAAATGGATCTTAAATTGCATTAAGGTCCCCTGGAAATCAAATGCATAAACTCTTCTTATATTAAAATATATACACTGCTAGTTCCTATGAAAGCACTATATCATGTCCTTGGAAAAAAAATTGTAGTGTTAATTTTCCTTATTTTTATGTATAGAAGTTGGGGGGTTTCTAATTAACTAATTAGCTCAGTTACTCTGAGTCTTCTACATAAATTCAATTTCTTTTTTCAGCATTCTAATTCATAATAGTTGTTCTACCTTTGAGCAATAGAAGGGAGGGGGTTTTAAGTGTTGTTAGGAGATTGAAGAAAAACTACCAATTTTCTGCTCCCAGGAAAGCTTGGACACTTTGTTCCCATGTAGTGATGTAACACAATGATGTAAATTCTGAAGCTTGGCTTCTGTCTTCTCCTTCTGTGCTTTCAGAATTGTTTGGGAGATTTCGTCATGAAGTGCTTCATGTATTTCTTTAACAGCTACTCCATGTGAGCAGTAAAGATAAGGAATGGGATTAAAACTGCTACCATAAAGATCCATTTGTAGATTGGCTTTCTGGCTCTTCACAAATAGATCATTTCTGTTGACTCCACATTTGAACCGTGCATTTGTTCCCACTAGAGTGACCATTTCATCAGTGCTTTTTCTGCATCTTGTCCTGAATCTTTATCATCTTCATAAAACTCCAACCACTGTTTAGTTTGAGTGATCCCTAACAAAGGAAGAAAACATGACTCCTATGACAGACAATTTTTGAAATGCGAAAATAACCAGTAAGTAGAATGTCCAAAATTTAAGTGGCTTTGTTTCCTGCCAGTAAAGAGAGAATGGCAAAATTCACAACTTGAAATTGATGCTTTGATCTCTGACTTACCCTTTGCCAATATGCAGAGGCCATCACCTGACATCACCTGTCATTTCTGTTCTCTATTAAAGAGCATAATTCTGCGATTGTGACATTATCTGTAGTATATGAATACAGCTGCTTCTAATAAGATTAATTACTAGAGATATTTTTGTCATTTCTGTGGGAGTAATTAGGTACATCAACCTAACCATGCAAAAACTCAGCTTAATATGCAAACAAATTGGCAAATCCGTATTTTTTGCCATGAAGCACATGAGCTTACAAAATATCAGACTTGGCATATTCCCAGAGTGTGCTGTTGTCCTCCCATCTTGAGGACTCATCTGCAGAAAAACGGTTTGTGTTTTTGTGAAGCAGAAAGGAATTCCTGAATCCATATATCTGTACCTACAGCTATGTCTTTTCACCTTTTCACTGAGTTTCAGTAGGTTACTGAATTTCACTGGATTGTTGGGAAAGGTCTGGTAAATCAGCATTAAACTGAAGTAATTTTCTTTCCTACCGATCATGTATTTTCCAAAACTGTATCATAAAGGAGTCTAAGCTAGTTTGCAGTTCTGAGTTAAACCCCAGTTCAAAGCATTGTTTAAATGTGTGTGTGTGTATATAGATATATATATATCTCAAAGGAAAAAAAACTTCTACCATGGTCCTAATATGTCTTTTCTTCATTCCTTATGTTATTGCATGGTGGTTCAAATTGGTTATATGATTTTTATTGGTAACAGGGCTCTTTTCTTCAATCACAGACCTATTCTTAAGGTATTTGAGTATTTTTGTATATTCAATACCACATGATCCCAATCATTATTCGTCATCACGCCCAACAAAATAGTGACTTGACCAAACAAACTAACAGAATACTTCTCATTCATAAAATCTGAAAAAATCCCCAACCCAGGTTAGGCTTATTTTGCTTTTATTCAGTATTTGTATTTGATAGTGTCTATCATAATGATCCAAATAGCAGATAAAAAATATCTGCAGTTGGTTTGCTCAAATTACAGCTCATCACTTGACTAAAATAGTGTATGAAATGCTACTAGAATATGTTGAAAGCCACAGTAGTTTATATACTATACTTTTTCACAAAATCATGCTGCATGAAGAGAAAGACACGTCACTTTGTTCAGTTAGGATTTTATCTGCCAGTTACATATCAAATAAAAAGGTTGTTTTAACACTAGTGCCTCTGGATGCAGCTGGCTGTTACTAGGAGCTAAGAAACCAAGATCAGAAATTTCAATTATTGCTACTGTGCAGAGTGGAAAATTACTTTTTTAAACATCTATGTTTGCTGAATTTGTTTATCACAGCTAACGTTTGCTGAATGACAGCTGAATATTGGTAATTATATTTGTAATGAAGCATTCTTTAATTTGGTTATAAATTTATTATATAAACTTAAAGTATCTATTCCTCAAAATGACATCTGAAGTACAAACAGGGAAGTAAAAATTATATTCATAATTTAAATATACCATACGCAAATAAGATAATCTCTTATTTGATGGAAGATGTTTCGAGGCACTGGTAATGTAACACGTATTTATTCAACAAACACCACCATTTATTATCAGGTCTATGCACTGAAGTCCATTTTAAATATGTACATTTTGACTGCTCAGGAATGAAAATTAGTAGATTTTATATGCTTCAAGGCAGGTTTGGGTACTGATGATGTAACTATCTACAAAATCCAGTTCATCGTGAATTCCTCCTGATCCATGGCTTGCACACAGTGGATGTTGGAGTAGGTCTTTGCTTAACAAATGCTGACTGAAGTCAGAGTCACATTTTTGGCACAAATAAGCTAGAAGAATTTTTATTAGATCAGTTGTTGTTCTTTTAAGGATATACATATATGGTATGTGAATTTTTTCAAAGTATGAAAGCTTCCATCTTTGCTTAACCCTGGGAAAGTTTGAGATTTCTATTTATCCTACACAACTTTTAAGGCTTCTAGCTTGCTTTCACCTGCAGAAGTGCTAATAGCATTGAATGCCAGAGCTGTGCAGACTACGTGGTATGGAGAGTCAATCAGAAATCAGATCCTCTGTCTTAAGGTGGGTACAGGCAGAGGATAACTGGTCAAGCACATAGCAGACTATCTGGTATCCTGCCTAATTAAAATACAATGTAGGTGCTGTAACTGTTGTCTCTTAAACAATTGGGGACTGCTTTAGTTATACTGCTTCATGAAAAACACAAAGTGTGCATAGACTGGTTATACCTGCAAGTACCAGTTCAAATAGGTACATACATGGAAACCATAATAAAAAAATATAAAATCATGTAAATAACAGCAAAAGTAATAGAAACAAAAATGTTTGATGGCATCCAGTTTTCATATTAAAATTCCCAAAAAAACCAACTCATGAAAAAAATACCAGGTATAGAAAGACCTAAGACAGATAGATGATTCTTTCTGACCCAGATGTTGTAAATTTAGTACACTTAGAAAGCACCAGTTCACAACACAACTTACTGCTTATTTCATACAGCCTGTTGGATAAATTTGAATCATAGCATAAATATAGGTCTAAATCTGCATCTGCAAAGCTTTGAATTCAGCCTGTGCCCACTAATTTGGCAGGATGTAAATGTGATGGGCAAACTTATGCAAAGTCAAACTGCATCTCATGTGGGCCTTAAATAGAACTTGGTTTAATAGAATTTTGTATTTTTAAGCACCAGAAATCTGTCTGGGTATCAATTTAGATGTTCTCAAAACAAGGTATACAGCTGCAGCTCAGAGTTTTGGTTTTTCAGTATAATTAAGAACTCTTGGATACCAAGTAGTCATGAGAAGTGTAGTAGAAAATATTACTCTTAGTGATGGTTTGAGTCAGCTTTACAATTTTTCTAAGAAATGCCGTATTTATTTCATGGGCCTCATTACTAGGTTTGATGGAGGCATCTGGACTTTCTCAGAAAAAAACAAGTAATTCTTTTATGTACAAAGAAATAATTTCCCAGTAACGTCATATCAGCTCATCACTGTACGCAACAGAGATGTTTCTCACTGAGAACTCACCTTGAAACATGAACAATGTGTTTTGAACCCACATTAGAAGAAAGATAACTATGCAATAGTATTCTTAAACCTCGAGAAATGGAGAAGAATGGATGAAATACTAGTCTTAGTGAAGTCAAAGTAAAATTCATGAGCACTTCAGTATAGTCAGGATTTCTTCTTCTGTGTTTCTTTTAATAAAATCTATCAATGTATACATTCATTAGACTTTAAATGCACCACACGAATACAAGAAAAGGTAAAAGTTGAAATGTTCGTTGTGCCAAAGTACCATTATCCCAAAGCTGCAGACCTGTAAAAATGCTTGATGTAGCTAAACAGAAAGAGAATAATGTAGTTAACATTTAAAGTAAAATTTAGTCATGCTAAATTTTGGATTTGAGATTTAAGATAATTGTGCACACTATAATCAGCATCTTTGCTGGGGGCTATAAAAACATTATGCAGTGTATCAGTTATAGAACCCAGCACTGAATGCAGCAGACAGATAGAAGAGATATGGGGACAAGACCAAAATTAATGCAGCCAAAGAATGTAATTGAATGTATTTTGTCTATTCTCAGCAATTTTTTTCTCTATGAATTTGCCTAGTCCAACTTCTGTCTGCTGGGTGTCCTTTTTCCAGTTCTGTTGTTTTAACTCATCCCAATTTTCAGGTGTGTTACTTATTCCTAATAAAACTAAGGACCAGTTAATGTGATCTTGTGCGGCATTTTGAATCAGTACCAATGAAAAAGACCTTTTTTTCCTGAATTAAGCCATTACCAGTTATGATGTCCTTTAAAGCATGAGTTTGTATATTTAAATCAAAAGCTAATTTTTTTAACAACACAGTTAGAAAATGGCCACTTCTGGCATTGCTGTTTCAAATGGGTTTGTTGTAGTTTGGACTGACTGGACTCTACTGTACAAGTCTGGTGATGCACAAGGAGAAGCAGAAGCTAGTTTGCTCTGTCTCTTGTTGTGTTATATCTGGGCTGAAGAAAAGGAAAAATCAGAAATAATGGTACCAAAGAAATTGCATCATGAGTAAACATGATTAAGATTTGAGCTATCAATTAAAAAAATGCCATTTTAGCATAGTCCATTTTGGTTTTGGTTTTTTTTGAAGTTATTTAATTTCAAATACTCATCGTTTAAGGCTAAACTTAGCTGGTCAGTTACTAAGACTGTACTAAATTTGTAAAATTAATCTGTGAAAAATTATGCTACAGTGGTTTACTTCTAATTCTTGAAACAGGTAGTATAGTAAAGGAACTTCAAGGACTTTGTGCACTGCAAGGCCAAAGCAATTAAAGGTTTAATCACATCTCTGGTGGTTAAGGCTGGTAAAATCTCTCAGGCAGTATGTGTGAACCATTTTATAGTTCCATTATGGTTATGTAGGCACGAGTTCAAATAATTGTATTACTGGACTGCCTTGTAACATTTGGATAGCTCATTTATGTGCTATCCATTACTGATGATGTAGACCACACTGTTTCCATAGAGATGATCTCTCTCTTTTATCTCTTGTCACATAATTCTCCATGCAACACATTAAATACTCTAACAGAGCAGAGGGGAAAATTTTTCTGACATCTACCCCATTGTTTTGAACTTCAATATTATTTATTTGTATGACAGTGGTGAGCCTTTTGATCCATGTTTTCAGAAAATCAGAGTATTGTGAGACAATAAGTAAGTATAGAAGCAGTTTTTCCTTTCAACTGGTGCATTTTTAAAGAGCTGGTGAACTGTAGTTTGTTGTCAGGATCATAGGTTTTAAGAAAGGACTTTAAAATTGTGGGTTTGAACTTCCAACTTAAATTCAGAGTGTGTGGGGGTTTCTTGATGAATTTCAGTTGCTGGACTTGTGGAGCTAAAGGATGGTGGGGTTAGGAATTTATGAAAGGGGCTGAACCTCTGTAACACTGGACATACCTTGGTGTGATCTGCAATGAATTGATGTAATGCCCGAGAAGAGGTTTGCAGAGTTAATGTGTGAATCAAATACAACAGAGTGTAATTACATGAAAATGACCCTTTCAGATCTGTGGAAAAACAATTTCAAAGGCAAGTTATATCATATTAGAGGCATTTTGTACCCCAGTGCAGTAATGAAAGGAAGCCTGCACTCCTGATTTGTTTCAGCTTCTCATGGTGTGCCTCTGATACCTGGTAGACACAAAAAACTGCACAAAACTGAGACATTTTGGATGTCTGTCCTTACCTTGCTATGTTTATGAGGTTATTTACTGCTGAACAGAGACAAGAAAATCAATTGGTCATTTACCGTGTGAGCAAAAGGACACGTACTGGAGGTTCTTCTGGATTGAAACAAATATAATAAATCTATTCTCCAGCCTGTTGTGCTCTGTGTAGACATCCTCTCCATCACTGCTTTGTCAAAGTGAAGAAATTTGGTTTTCAACAATAAATTATTCTATTTTAGACAAACTTTGGCCTACACTCAGTGCTTCTGCCTCTTTCAATACCAGTGTTATGTTTTTCATTGATTAGCCAGGAAAGACCTTCAATGTTTAGGATAAGCAATCCTGCTTGTTGCTGATAATTACAAGCGAAAACCCAGAGTCTGGATTTGAAATCACGCAATATATTTACGTACTCCCATATGTTCACTGAGATGCACAGAAAAGACTGCAGCACACCCTGAACTGCTGTAAATTAGCAGAGCAGTGTAGAGTTGAGTGGCTGATGATCTGCTGCATTCTTTCTTGAACTTTTGATGTTATTTAGGTGCCATTTATCAATATTTCCTGTATGAAGAGCACATGTTCTCTCTTCAGAAAAATGGGCGGATATTGACTTGTACTCATTCTGTTCATTTTGTTAGATGGGTTTGTTTCTGCAGGGTACGTACAGCAAGTGATAATTAATGTTCACGGTGTGAAATTGCGAACTCTCCTGCACACCCAAGAAAAAGGATGTGTGCTGTACATCAAACTACAGAATTAAAGTTTTTTTTGAATCAGACTCTGCCAGAGCAAATCCAACTATACTATTGGACTGAAGCTTATGATACATTTTCAGCAGGGTATCAAGTTACTGCAAAATATGTATTGCACATGCCTTATATATACAGCATCTTTCAAATTCTGGTGTCTTTTCTTAAAATCATGAATGAAAAAAGGGTATAGAGGCCTAAGCAGGGAAAAAAAAATCAAGCACTTTTTAAAACCCCTTGTACCCTTATAATGTTCTGTTCTAAACCACCTGTGAAATTCTCAAATATAATAAATTCAAAAGTTTTGCTTTAGATATTCAAATTGGCACATACAACAGTTCTTGCCTGCAGACTCAATTTTACTGTCCACTTCTCCCCACCTTACATAATTATGGACTTCTCTGAGGAACTCTTAGTTCATTATGTACTCACCTATCTAAAACACAACCTTTGAATTGACTTAATTGCTTCAGTCAGCCACATCTTAAAAATATCCTATTTGATTATCTCCATAACAGAAAATCTTATTTTCACTGTATGACTGGAAATGACAGTTGAAATTGTATCAATTCCTTTATGCATATCTGAAAAGAGGTTAACTGCTCAGAAGAAAATAATCATTTTTATTTTTTCAGTTCATTGATTCAATCCACTAACTAGTCAGACATCACAATGTCTTTCAAAATGTTCATTTTTAAATTACTGCCTTTCCCTTGCTTCAGAGGAAAATATATTTCAGGATTAGATTAAAATGTGACCAAATAAATACTTTAAAGCATTAAAAAGGCTGGTGTTTCTAAGGAATATGGGACTGATAGTAAAATTGAGTTGCTCTATCTACCTTCAGCAGTTAATCAGTAATGGGAATAGCAACATATTTTTGTTAGAATATTTATATTCAAAGAGGAAATGCCAGCCTCTCTAGATAAAAGAGCATAATCCAAATCTCTGCTTGCCAAAACTGCAGGACTATAAAAATAGTGATGGAAATAGACTGAAGACAAAAACTCAAGTCACCCCAAGTCTTTTCAGCTTTTGGGTTTAAAAAGGGTTGCTGAAGTGCATTTAGGTCTCAGAAAAAAATCCTATAGCTTTCCTACAAGGTGAAAAAATACTGGCATGCCAGGCATTAGCTTTCCTGTACTTGTCAACCAAATAAACTTTCTTTCTTGTATTTCCTTCTTGTTGAGCTGTGCATCTTGCTCCAGCTTTTAACCTGGCCTTTTCAAGTGCTGTCCTGCACTTACACCTTAAATCCAGATGACAATGTTACTTCTGGAGAGTGGTGAGCTTGGTTTCCCTTCCCCCATGTGAGTTCTTCCACCTATGGGTAAATGAAGCAGTTATGGCACATTTCAGGACCCCACAGCTGGGGGCAGCTTCCTTAAACGAGCTAGTGTTGTGTTAGTCACCTGACTATGTAAGGTACAAGATTTTGTGCAGTATGCCATTAATCTAACAAAATCATTTGCAAGATCAGATCAGCTGTCCCTATATCATCTGGGGGACCACAGGTTCCTTGTTTCCTGTTTCTCCCTCTTTCCCTTATCTTTTTCATTAGGTTTTAATTGCTTGATTGACATCTGTTTCAGGAGATTACTGGTAGCAATTAATGTCTAGAGATGAAGATTTTCATCTCAGTTTAGGTTTGTGGACTGCCTTTGATTTGAAAAGCCATTCAGTTCTGGTTCAGCTGGCTGTCCTTTGATGAGGCAATAGGTGAGGTTGCCTGTTACAAGCTGCAGTGATGAGCCCGTAGCCCAAGTGCTGTACGTGCAGGTTGAAATGATTGCAGCTATTGCAGAGCTATCCATGATTTTAGAAAGAAGGAGAAAAAGAGGGTTAGAGCGTAGAGAAGAGGAAGAGCTCCATTTTAGTTGTCTTTGAGGCTTAGGAATAGACAGGTAACAATCACTCTTAAGAAGGAAGAAAACCAGGAGAGGCCTGACTCACAGAAGGGAGGAAGGAATTAGTAAAATGAATGGTTTAATCCCACTTTAATAAGCAGTGTAATGCAATAGGTCCAAATCTGTGGAGCACAACTGAGAATCCAACAGCAATATTGTGTATTTGAAGTTGTTTCAGATTAGCTCTTGTCTGGTCCCATGTAACTCATCAGTTACATTTTGTGAGTGTTCCATCGGAATGGAATCCACGTTGTGCACTGTGACAGGGCTTTGTGGAATCATGGCAGTAGAGATCTCATCAGAAAATTGGAAAACTGGCATTCAGATATGAATGTGATAGGATGAATATAGTATCAGAATATCAGACTAGTTTTCCAAATCTAAACTAAAATGTTAATACAGACACACCCGTAAGAGTACTGTATTCAAGAAGCATATATCTGACAAGTTTATTCAAAAAATTTTGGTGACACCTATTTTAGAGGATTGCAGTGGCATGACAGAATGATTTTTCCTATTTTTTAAATTACAATCTGAAAGACCTTTTTGCTGAGTGTTTAATCATAGAACCATAATTTGTTTTAATTGTGCTGTAAATACTTTTTTGAAATGTAACAAGAAAATATCCATTAATGTTATCAACACTACCTGAACCCTAGTAAGGCATCTTTGACACAAGGGTGTAGACACAGCTTCAGAGCAAAATTATTCACATCTGCCTATATTATCATCTGGATTTACTTTTAATTTGTATTTTGTTTTATGATATTATGCTACAGCTTAATCTAGGAATTAATGGATTATTACAAATCTGCTGAATTCCATTAACAATCATATTTGTTTTTCGCGTTGTCATTTACCTGTGACTGTGCAGCCTTTTTGCTGGCAAAAAAAAAATTGTTCCTGTCTGAGTTTGTGGATTTGGAGCCCCAGGTTATATTTTATTCCTTCTCTTGCTTCCTACCTCTTTTCTCCCTTGAATTCTCCTGTTTTAACATTTAAACATTATGCACTCCCATTGTTGAAGATCGAAGTGCTATATAGAAAATCCATTTCTTTTTCTTTCTTGCATGTAGTGTTCCTGTCAGTTCAGTTTAGTGTAACCTTAAAGAAGGGTTTGATTTCAGTGTGGGCTTGATTTCACATTGCCTGTCACTGATAACAAATGTGTCCACAGTGATCCAGAGCTGAATGAATTTCTGTGCTACTTCCTTCCTCAATCTCTTAGATATTATTCTATGATTATATTTATTTTTCTTTGTCCTCTGACCAGCATTCTCCCATAAATGAAATTATTTAAAACTGAAAGCATTGTATTAAAACTAAAATTTTTTATTGCTATGTATTTTTCTGAGGTTTAGGATTCAAAAATCCTCAATCACAGATTAAAAATATTTTTGATAGCCTCGGATTCCTTATAGCCTCTGGATGTTTTGATTTTAAATGCATTACACTTACTTGATCAGTTTTCTTTCCTGATGTGTTTTTAAGGTCTGTAGTGCAACAAGTGCTATAGCATATACCAAATGGGAAATCTGCAGTAATGTTTAGTTGTAGTACTTCCTCCCCGAAAAATGTGTGAGTGTAGAATGTATCATTAATATGTGCTTAGTTCAGTATGCCAGATTTGCAGCATCTTTAGTAAATACAGACTATTTTTTCTGCCTTTGATTTTTTTTCGTTGCTTACATAAAAAGTAGTGTTATTAATTTATTACCTTTAGTTTGACTATGCATTATATTTTCAATAGCTTAGCTATCTTTTTTAAGCATTCCCATTCCTCTCTGTCCCCACTCTGTGTACAAATGGACAATTGATAGATGTGTTTTATGTTGTTGTGGAGGTTTTTGTTTTCCCTAAGAACTGTTCATCCTGTTCTGAAGCAGATCTGTTCATCATTGCCATTATGTGTTTATCCAATGACAATCATGGAAATATAAAATAATTTAGGTTGGATAAGACCCCGAAAATCATTGAGTCTAGCCATTAAGCTGGCACTGCCAATTCCACTACTAAACCATATCTCTAATTGCCACACCTAGCATGTATTTTAAATACCTCCACGGATGGTGACTCAACCACTTCCCTGGGCAGCCTGTTCCAATGCTTGACAACTCTTTCAGTGAAGATATTTTTTCTGATATCCACTATAAACCTCCCCTCATGCAACTTGATGCCATTTTACCTCATCCTGTTACTTACTGCTTGGGAGAAGAGACCAACCTTCTTCAACCAAGCTCCTTTCAGGTAGCTGTAGAAAGCAGTAAGGTCCCCCCAGAGCCTCCTTTTCTCCAGGCTAAGTAATCACTGTCAAATCTGATCATTTACTGGAAGAATGCTTGGTGATCAAAAGTATCTGAAGCTGCCAGGTAGATGCTTCATGCTGATGACCAGACATGCAACTGTATGGTGTTTCACCAGATGTTGTAAATATCATGTATTCCTGTTACCTCATACTGCTTGGCTGTTTCAAAATCAACTGAGGCTTCTCTTTCCATGTAAATGGATTATTGAAGATAAAAGCAAAACCAACCAACCAAACAAAACCCATCAAATCCAGTAGTTTACTAGAAAAGGAATTTATTTTAGAATTCCCCAGCACAGAAATTATATTCCAAGTTTCAGGTTATTTTCCCAATGGAGAATTGCTGGCTGATACTTTTGATGAACATGGGTTAAGCTTTCTTTTCTAGTAAGAATCTGTATAGTGAGCATACACTGATGTTAGTGGTACTACCCAAGGTAATCAACAGCATCATTCAAATGTAAATTTTAGAAAATGATTAAATAAATATTCAAATACATTTTCTTCACAAGCTCTTCTATGAATGTTACAGTGTCTCTTCTCCATATGCTTCCTGCATGTTCAGGGGATTAGGAATTTTAGTGGTCCTCAACTTTGTATTGAGCAGAAGATTACTATTCACGTTCAATTTCTAAGAAAACTCACTGCAGCTCTCTGAAAATCTCCCAAGTCCTACTTGGAATTAATGTATTGAGCTAAGTAATATTATGAAACTGAAAATATTTATTTGTTCTTAAACCAGATTTTTACCTTAGGGTAATGCTGAATTTGTTGACTTAAATCATTGTTAGAAATGGTCTGCACAAATTCAAACTGATGCTGTATGTGGGAGACAGCTGGTTGTCATGGTAACTGTAGTGCAGTTTTTAATTCCACTTGGTGAGTAATGCTAACACAATGTTGCTGAATAGACCATGGCTTAGCAAGTACAAGTATCTTGAATTCTCCATGTCGGTTTTACAGAGTAAGAAAATGCTTTTTTCAGATATATATACTGAACCATTTTTGGCTTATTGCTTTTCAACAAAGACATTAAAAAAGTGTACCTAAAAAGCTAGAGGATATCAAAATTATATGGAGAATCTGCTTTTGGTGTGGCCCTCAAAGAGCCCCAACAAGGTGATAAAATTAAGAGACACACAGTAAGATATCTATAACCAGTGAATATGGTTTTGTTTTCTTATGACTATTTGTCACTGCATTTTTAATGTGCATCTATTGAAGAAATGCAGGAATATAAAAATTTAGGATGGCAGAAGAGCACAAAGTTAGCCAATCAATTTTTATTTTTGTTTTTATGTGTGGAAGAAAATAGGACATTAATTGAAGTTATTTCATTATGTTAAAGCTGAGACATTCACTTATTGCTGTGCTTAAGAGAAGACCTTTGCTTTTCGGGTAATGTGTCCTATGTGAAAGAAACAAAAGACAATAACTCAAGATGTAGTTGGGGAAATAGGATCAAAATCCATTAATTAGTTTGCTAATTAGTCTTTTCTAGACCCTCATACTTACTATTAAAACACTTTCTTTCTGTTAGATAATAGAGAAGAATGAGGATACAATTTTTAGTAGTCTGTGCCCTTGGCAGCAGTGTTTCCATATCATCGTGGATATATAGAGCTTCCAGGACTCAGAATTCTTGATGATAAAAGTATTTCTCATTGCTGAGATAGACAATTTGGGACTCTGCCAGTTCTGAAAAAATAACTGTCTTTCAGCTAATAATGTTAGTTATTAATTTTGTACACAATGTTAGTCCTTCACTTGGCATGAGAGACTCAGCTTTTTTCTGTATTGATTTTTTCTTTTTCCTTTTCCTACTTGAGCACATTTCTTTCAGATCCTTGCTCTAAATAATTAATTCATATTCTCAGGTACTCATGTTAGCATCTGGTATAGCAGTAGTAAAAGTCCAGAAGTGTATGTGTAGGATTCACCAAAGTACTCCCATCCGATTTAATGCAGAAAGTAAAACTGAGAAGTCCAGAAGGAAAAGGTAGTGAAATGGTGAATGGATTAAGTTTTTATGTTAGAAAATGAACATTGCTACTGTCCGAAATAAAGGCATATCAGTTTAATAGAAGACTGGAAGTGATTCAGCAAGAATGATAGCACACTAAAAAAAAAAAAAATAAAATCCATCAAATGTGGCAGTGGAAGTCCTTGAGAATCTCTGCATTATACACACTGATGTGCCCGACTGGTAAAATAAAGCCCTTTAAAATAAAGGCCTCTGGTGCAAAATTTTGAACACATTAAATATACTGATGCCAGAAGAATTGACCTTTATGGAAAAAGATTAGAAAATCAGTAGAGCAAGAGGGAAAGACCAAGAATATTCAAACCGTTGTGAATACTTGCAATAGAACAATGTAAAACAATTCATTTTTCTACTCATTAAATTGCAAATTTGCTGCTTATATAAGTAATATACAAGACTTCAAAAGTGAACACTTCATGGAATATAGACCACTATTTTTAATGAACATGTTGCTGTTGCTTTTTCAGTATGCAGGCCCTGCAGCACTAATACTTGAAAACTCCTATTAATTCAAAAGCCATGAGCAAGATAAAAAGGCTGTGTTTTCCCATTCAGTCCTGTAGTATACTGAAAACTGAAAGCAGCTTTGTATTTGGAAGAATTAAGATAGTTATTTTTCCCTTTTGTTTGATCTGAAATGGGGAGAGGTGACTGAGCTGAGTTCTTATTTATTACTATACAAGTCTCCTCCCATATAACTTTAGGTAGGTTAGCACCAGTCTGAGTATTTAAAGGAATCTATTATATCACAAATCTCTTGCATTATATTAGGAATCCTCATTCTCAGCAGTCACTGAATGGGAATGAGGAGATTCTCCTCCTGGGCTTAGTTCAAACCTCATCTGGATTCAGTCACTCTATAAAGAAGTGTCACTATATAAGAAGTATCAAGTGACCTTTGGTGTCTGAACTCCAAGGGACTCACTTGAGTGAGAGTGACTGCCCCAGAAATATAACACCATCCTCACCCAATTTAAACTAGGACTTTTCAAGTGATGAGAGATGACAAGTACTTGATAATATGTGCAATATTTTAAAGTCTTAATCATGGGAACGTCATCACTATTTCACAAGCAGCTGAGCTACAAAACTTGATTTGACTGGTGGATTAAGATTTTAATTCAGTCAGCTTTTAGAATAAAATTGTGTAGAATATTTCAACTGGTTATTTTTGTAACAAACAAAAAAATTGTACACATGCCTAGGTGGTTTCTTAGCATCTGTAAAATATTAATAAATAAGAGATTTCTTCCAACCTTCTTAAACTAACAGGACTGTGTAAAGTGATCAGCAGGTTGGTGGAGACGTGTTCTGATAGAAGGTTAACTCAGAATTCACTTCCATTGGGATTGGGTTTGGATTTTAGTGCGGATAATGATAGCAAATATTTTTTATTTTCCCATAATTCTGTGACAAAACTCTTAAAAAAACTTAGTAGAATCAATCAAGGTAGATAGTCCCTAAGTTCTTACTAGAACAGGAGTGTGTCCAGATAAACTAGATCTGAGATGAGAACAATGACAGTACATGTGATTGAGCTGGAGGTAAAAGTGTTCCCTTTGGCTCTGAATGTTTTCTGGCTGAACTAAAGGACCGACACCACAGATTTTCACATGAACTACAGATACAATGTGCCTATGGATGCATCAGCATGCATGGTATTTGCCCAGAACTGAACTTCAGAGCTGAAATTTTGACTACCATTTCATTGTCATACTGAGCTGAATATCTTGTGTTTTGTGTCTGCACTGGGCGTGTCAGAATCCTGGCGATGTGTGTGAGACTTACAGAGCAGGGTATGGGATTTTGCATGGGAGCTTTGGGGAGTAGCAGCTACTGATAAATTCAGGCACTGGCAGTAGTGGAGTGTGTCTTCTAAAATTATTCTAAAATTATTTTCGGCAGTTTCAGCTTTCCTCCAGTATCAGAGAGGGACAATGTTTCAGTAGTCATCAAGCAGCAATGTCAGCATTTCATTGCAGTCATCTTTATGAAAAGGCGGCATCAGAAAAACACTTGGACTTCTGCAAATTACAGGCAATGTAGAAGCTCACTTTGCCTCAGGCAAATTATATCAAAATAGTTTATTAAAAATTTCTGAATTAATCTTTTTCAGTACATTCCCACTTACGTTACTAGATGAACTTATTTATCTAACTTAGTTAAGTGTGAATACCACATCAGTGAAATCAGAAATCCTATCATCTTGTATGATTAAATAATTGAAATATTCAGTCATTTTGAATAACTGTATTAGCTAATGGTTGCATCACTCTCTACTTGTAAATGTATATATACAAATTATCTAAGTCTTAAAAAAATCATAATATCTGTAAGGGTATGTACTACACTCTATTAAAATGCATATGAGTTTTGTTTAGTACCAAGTGAATTTTCTCATTCATGTAAGCCACCTAGTAGCCCATCTCCTTTTAATCAAATTATGCTTCTCCAA
Organism: Corvus cornix cornix; assembly: GCF_000738735.6. Taxonomy (NCBI): domain Eukaryota; kingdom Metazoa; phylum Chordata; class Aves; order Passeriformes; family Corvidae; genus Corvus; species Corvus cornix. Next base: position 14,789,627 of record NC_046336.1, read on the forward strand.
CTTTAGAAATAACTTTGGTAACACTTTACATCTCACTGTTGGGAAATATTATCTTTGTTCTCATTCATAATATTTTGTTATACATGATAATTACTAAGCTATGCAGAAATACTGTTATGGGGCCTACATTAACATAATTCACCTAGTTCAAAAAATAAATTAAAAGTTATCATGGAAAAAACCTCATGTATGCCAGTTACCACACGTCAGAATTCACATGATTCCTTTTTCTAAACTGGTAATATTTATGTGTAATTGAATTTGGTGGTCAATGAGCTGTAGAAGGTATTTGGTTAGTTAGGTATTCTGTATAATTATGATGTCCCTCCTAAGATCCATGGTGATAGCTTTGCAATTATGTAGCTGAAGGTTCCACATAGACAGCTCATGAGATTTTTTTATTCTTTATATTTTAAAATTCTAGCAGTTTAGAAGTCCATTCCATCTTCTGAGTGCATCTGCAACAGCTAAACCCACAGTATCAATGTAATAAACTTGAATATTCTTATCATCTTCCCAGAAAAAATTCATATATTTAATGCCTGAAGATTAACTGAGCTTCTAAATAAAAAGGAAAAATTCTCCTTCATCACAGGCTGTTTTAGAGGAAAATGCAGCATTTCTAGGAGCTAATGCATCTCTGAAGGGCCCAGTGAACCAAACTCCTGACAGGGTGAGTTTTCCTGTAGAGTGCACTGCTAGAAGCCATCCTTTTTAAAAATGAAGCTGCAGTTAGTCTCTGTAGGTCCACAGCTCATAGTGTGAATTTTGGAGTGTGTCTAGAATCCTTCAAGACTTCAGTGATTTTCCCCAAAACCCCAATAAATGCTGGTTGAAAACTGAGAGGCCACCCTTAAGAACTCTTAGATTCCCAGAAGATGAATTTTATGCATTCTCTGGCACAACTTTTTGCATTATGGCAAGTCAGTTATGGACTCTGAATTGAAGCAGTCCTGTAGTGCTGCCTGAAAAAGTTTGTTGCCTGCAGCTCTTAAATGTGTCCAGCATATTTTCAAAAAACTCAAAAAAATAATAATATTATTTTCACACTCTTTTAATCACACTTAAATCTACCATGACTGTATAGTTATTTTAACTCTTTTTCTTCTTAGTGAGATTTTTATGAGCCCTATTAGCTGTATACTGGGGATGTAAGTAGAAAGTTCAAAAATTCCTTTAATCAGGAAATTCACGAGTTCTTAAAAAGAATTTTAAACACTTCTTGTAAAACAGTGAAATAAATCAAACCTTGTCTAACTGCATTATTTAATTCTATCGTAGAGCTTTCGAATATTCTCTCAAGAGTTGGTAATTTTTTGTGTGTCTGTAATGCCTGAAAAGTATCCCACCCTCTCTGTTAAAAAGGCTAGGAAACTTTTGTGTATTTTAAGTCTGCATTTTTGCTCTTGCCTAATGTCCTATTTGTCCTTGTACTCAGGCTGGCTGTTTGCTTACATGACTTTCATTTTGCGAGACTAACAAAGCTAAGCTCCTTTATTCTCCACTTGTGAAAGAAATTATTCATTCTGAGGGTGACCCTAATAACCATCCTCTATATCCATTCCATTCTGGAATGACTTTTTCTCTGCCTAGTTGATCAAAATTTTGTATTATGTCTCTGATTAGGCCTTTAAAATCAGAATATTTACATGGCAATGAGTCATCTTGTATGTTCTGGATTGCATTTGTCATCTTTTTTTAATTGTTAAATCATAGTGGCTCTGAGTCATCCTCTGATCAACCAGTGCTTTCACATCCTTGTCCTTATCTTTTGCTTTCCAAAGTGGCCTGTTTCACCAGCTTGTCATAGACAATCTCATTATAAATATGTAAAACATGATTTAGAACCTTGTCTTAGATGACATTCCTCTTTGTTTCAAGGTCATCAAATAAAAATTGGAAGTCTTTAAGCTGATTTTCCTACAAACTTTGGGTATGTTCACTCCAGGCTGTCTTCTCCTTTCAAAGTAAATAATTGTATTATCAATTGTAGCTTTTTCCTTATTCACCTGAAACTAATTGCTACTAATTCTTAATGTCTCAAAAGAAATCAGGTGAATTGTATTGCCTGTCTGGAAAAATAGTTATTGAGGAGAATTATCATTTGGGTCAGGCATTATTTACCTTTGGTAAACCTACCTTATCTCTCTTCATGTTCTTTTTCTTTGATTTCTTATTTTTGTCACTTTTTCCTACACAGTAGCACATTAGCAGGCCAGTTGCTGCTTGTAGATTTGCACATATTTTCATTTTCTTAGGAAGTTTGCCAGGTTTTCAAATATGAAATGTAAAATCCTGATGTGGAGACTTTGGGTTTATACTTTTATTGGAAAAGGGCTACTGACAATCAGATTTCCAGATTATTTTATATTACCAGCTTTTCTAAAATTTCAGTGCTGTTTGCTAAATCTAACCTTTCCATAGCATGACCCTATAAAGCTTTTTATTATTAATTAGTGATAATTTCAAACATTAAGATTGTTTTGTATCTTTTGATGCAATTTACATATATTTCTTATTGTTTCCACATTTTCACTGTGCATCAAACCAGCTTTTATGCCTGGCTAGAACAAAAAAGTCTTGGACTACATAATTAGTTTTCCAGATATTGAGATGGACATGGACTGCAGCATTTCTACATAATGACTTTATCATGTAATAATCCCAGCACACTTAGCAATTTCATCTCAGTAACCAGGTGATTTTATGTGGCATTTCTGCAGTACTGCTGTACTGCTTCATTTCATCCTGGGATTCTATATAAATTCTGCTTTTCACTTGCTAGTCATCCCTGAGCCTTTCCAGACTTGTGTTTAAACAGCGCTCTAGAAAGCGCAGTTAAACTGTGACAGATTATGTAGGTAAGTTAGCATGCCTGGGGAACTTCTACTTTCCTTGCTTGATATCATCCCATTAAAAAATAACACAGTCCTGTTTCTTTTACCACCTGCAACTTGCTTGTCTCGTATAAGCATATTCAAACTGGCATTGTTTTCATTCTTTTTACAAGACTTTTATTTAGTATATTCCCATCTGGTCTAAATTTTGGGGGCTTCTGATTGATACTTTTCATACCAGAAAAAGAGATCAGAACTCATGTACAGACTACCTAAAGCCTCACAGCACTGGGCCGAGTGCCTGTCCTTACATCACATATCTTGTGCTGAGATAATTCCAAAGGAGTGTTGTTTAAATACCTACCAGGGGAGACAGCTAAAAAACCAATTTTGCCTCTTTTTTATTATGTTAACACCTAAACCTTTAACATAAACCCCAAACTGAAATCTTCAGTTGCTTCTAAGGATTTGCTGTCTTATTCAAGGGACTAAATAAGATCTATTATATATGTATAAATAATTTATTTGCTTGATTTTATTATGATGACCACACCGTTAACTCAGTCAGTACATATTTAATAATGTAGCTCTTACCTATATAGCTTAGTTTCTATTTTTTTTACTGTAACTTTATATAGCTGGTGCCTATTTTGGCAGCACCCTTTGTATCTTTAATTCTTTATATTAAATTTAATATATGGTGTCTTGCATCTGAATCTCTACATCACCTTATCAGATTCTTTGAAATCTGGAAACAGTGAAGCTGCTTTTCCAGTTCTCCTCCAGGTTTTAGGTGAATTCGTTTACTCTTTTTATTTTTCTTTTTTTTTTTTTTTTTTCTTTTTTTTTTTTCCCTCCAGACTTCCTCTGACCTGTTGTTAAGGTGCTGCTTTTTAAGTTAAGGAAATTGCTGACTGGAAAAACATACCTTATGACTGTTCTGAGGATTCAGAATTGGTTGGTTTTCTATGAAATATATTTTATCTTAAATAGAAATACTGTGCCTGAACTCAAAAACCAATCTAGTACCAAGGCATATGCAAGGGTTACTGAAAACAGTTTGATTTTTGTCATTCCGCAGTGGTTACCAAGTATGTTTCTTGATAATGATTGCTTGATAATGAGTACAGTCTCTCAATATTATGCTAAATTTTAGTCAAGTAGAACACTGTAACAGGAAAGCAATGCTTCAATGGGAGCAGGTCTCTTAAAGGACTTATGAAAGTAGAAGAACCAAGGTATCACAAAGTCACCTAAGGCAAGAGGCTGTCTTTCCTAAACACTTAAAAAAACTCCTTGTAAATGCTGGCATTGATTATAAGGAATGGACAACTACCAGAATAAAACTGCCTGGGGAAAAACTTCACTTTAAATCTTTTATTTTTCCTTTAAAACATTTTAATAAGGGTCACACATGCCTGAGTTGCAAGAATGCCAAGCATCCATAGCTCTGAATATCCTGAGGACCATGTCCTCTTCAGAATGAGATTTTCCATTCAAATTTAAAATTTTTAGGATCCAGTTAGATTTATTGGTTCCATTTTGGTGCCTCAGATATTTTGAAAAATTACACACACACATACAAAATCAGGTCAAAAATGGAAACAAACCCTAAAACTTCAAAGCTTATAAAACTGTACTACCCAAATTATGGTTCAGAGTGTTTAAAACAACCGTTCATTTCACTTTTTGGAAAGTTGAGCAGGTTCCAAGAAGTCCTAGGATCCAGGAGTCCTAGGAAGCCTCCTAGAAAATCCTCAGAGCTGGTTTAGAGCTGATAAGCCCTCTTTCCCTGACTGCAGGTCACACAGCAGATTTTCAGATATCTGGGCAGATGACATGGAAGATACTTGAGAGGGTTTGAAATCATTTCTATCATATTTATGTGCAAATGGGTGGATGTCTGTGAATAACTTTCATTTTAAATTACTGGCATTTTTCAGCAGAAAAATGCTCCTTAGAAGAATTTGCACTGTGTTCAGGATTTCTTTTTTCTAATCAATGCTAGTACAATCCAGTTAATAGGACTAAAAGTGAAATGGAGTCATGATGGGATTATTGACATTCTGTTTTGAAAACACTCTCAGAATGTCTAAATCCTGACTGGTGAATTGCTGACACAAACTCTAAGCTTTTCCAGGAAAAATATGAGATGCCAGGGCTGGCCTGTCATTGTAAAACTGTGGCTCCTATGGTGGGTCTGTTTCTATTGCTCTTTCTCTCTTCTCAGAGGCGCAGGCAGCTTTTTGCCACTATCATGCTCAGAAATTTTAGTTCCTATGTGATGTGATGCTCAAAAAAAAAAGAAAATTTAAATGAGATGATTTATGTGAATTTTGAAGCATCTGAAGCACAATCATTCACTCAAAACTTGATGTTACTGTCATTGGTTTTAGTAATATCTGTTCCCGTATTGTATTTCATCTCTGAACTCTGTAGCATCTTACAGGGCAAAATAAATGCCATCATTTTTATTTTGCTTAAGTGAGAGGGAAACTGAGGCAGGAGTGGGGAACTAACTTATACTTTACCTCACACAAGATTAGCAGAATACAAGACTGAACCTTCCAGCAGGTTCCCTCCATCCTCTGCCACAATGATAGGAACTACTTCAGTGCTCAGATCATCCCTCTTCTGTGAATAATGAATACTACTACTGAAAATTCTCACACATCTTAGATGAAAAAATTGTTCACATATTTATTCATATTTTTAAACAGCATTGTGAATGTGAGGGTCCTCTCACTATGTGCATTTTTCATTAATATCCTACCATAGGATCTTGTTGGTAGGCATGTCGCTGTAGCAGACAGTTTAGATGTTTAATTTTGATGAATTTCTAAGTAAATACTTGATGTGCAGCAAGTAGTTTGAGTTTATGTGTACATTTGTCTAGTTAAGGAATAGCCCTGTCCCTTTGCCCTTTACTCCACCAGCCTACCTGCACTCAAAAATAATTGAAGTAATAGGTAGTATAAGTGTGTAGTATTTAAAATAAAGTTGTCCTCCAGAAAGTAACTGTAGGCAATTATTTATTGAAGTTTATTAAATAGTTTGTGTTATGGGTATTCATTTTGAGCAGACAACAAGGGAAAAATACTGTCCTGAAGTCTGATCAGGAAAATGTTTTCTGTAAATGTGTCTTTTTGTCAAGTAAATAATTTGATGTTGCTGCATGTTTGAGATTTGCTCAGTCAGCCCGAGCAGAGCAACGAGTCCACACTAATTCCATTTGTGGGCTGTGTGCAGCGTTTCTTCCCTGCATTCAACCTTGCCCCTGTGATGTGAAGCTGTAATCTGTGAGTGAGACTTGGGGCACCCTGGTCAGGTTCCTCCCTCCCTTGCTGTATGCTGAAGGGTCTCTGTGGGCAGAGATGGGTGCTGGTGAGGAGGAGAGGGATGGATGCAGCCTGGTCCTGCCCCAGCTCGGTGGCTGCCATCAGCCCTGCTCGCCATCTCCCTTCAGGTGGGAGCAGCTTCTGCTCCACATCTCCCCAGTCCCACAGGCAAGCTCTGTCTACACCATTACTTTTTCCTATTAGTATCAGTAAGTCCCAATGGAGAAGAAATTAGAGAACCACAATAAATTAGACGATTTCCCCTCTTAGCAAAAGTGCTATAAACCTGTTGTTTTCTCTGGTTTGTGTAGGGCTGCTTTTGTCAAGTCATAGCACATTGTTGCTTAACCCAGTGCCTTTAGCTGTTGGTTTCATTATCATAAGCTTATTCATATGCTTCTAGCTTTCTCTTTTTATGTATAATGAATAATTAGTGTAATTTAATATGTCATCATTGTTGCTTTTTCCAGCACAGAATAATAATAAAAATCCAGTATAAATGTAAAGTTAATCACACTGTAACCTCTCTTACACTTCTGTACATCTCCAGATAAGTCCTTAACAGTGATCTGGGGTTTGACAAATGTCTCTTCTAAGAAAGTCTGTGCATACTTTTTGATAGTAATTTCAAGGCCAAAATGGTATCATCAGAGGTTCAGCATATGCAGATACTTGGGATATCATAGAGTAAAATATGTCTTTTTCAGAAGCATGAGATAAAGCCAATTATAACAGCTTTAGTGAATTAGGCAGTGGAAACAATCTCAGGATGAGTGCTTGAAGTTTAGCTCAGTTAATTCCAATTAAAGCCTTCATAATAATTTAAAATTCTAATGTAGACATGTTCTCTTGCTATCTGCTCTTTTTTTCCTGAGCACTTTTAATGAGCAGCATCACCTAGGTTGAATATTTACTTAAAAAAGGATGGTTTTGCATTTTTACTGTTAAAATCTGAAAACCTTCCTAAAATATACATGGTGTAAGGAAAATGGTGTACAAAAATCTTTATCTCCTTATTTAAGCATCCAAATGACATCACAGACTACTCATGCTTTTCTTCCATATTTATTGCATGGTCACTAGATGCTTCTCATACTCATTTTAGTTTACTGATCTCTGTTACACCTTTTATCTCTCACATGTGTATTTCTCCCAGCACATGGTCATATATTAATGTCATGTTTGTTTATATGGTTGTGAAGATCATTGTTTTACTTCTGAAATAGGTAACGTACATGTGCTATGAGTAAACTGTGATAATCTATGTAAATTATGTGCGCAGAGCCATAATCTGTCCTTGGGGGAAATGCAAATTAGAACATTTTGTAGTTTGTTTGTTTTTAAATACATACACTTTTCACATCAAGGCTCAGGACAGACTCCCTGTTTATTTTCCCATTGCTCATCATTTGTTATTCCTTGTAAATATCTCAGTCTTTAATGATTAGTTTACTACTTTGGCAGGAAAAAAATGCTTGATAAGTGAAGTCCTCAGAATACAATGTTTGGTGTATTTTATAGCTCTGCTGTAAGGGAATTATCTGCTTGTAACAGGGTGTATAACACACGGCTCAAAGCTATTATAGTGATCTGACAGCCTTATTCATTTTCTCCCAGTGTTGGCTTGTTTTCTTCTTTTACATTAGGGTTTGTAATATTTTTTATCCTGCATGACTAAAACATAGTTAACTGAGTTTCCTTATATGAAGCAAGAAAAACATTGATAAAACCGTGTTGTTTACTGCACTTGCAGTCCTCTGCAGATGTAATTTGTTTTAATAATAAAATTATTTTTATACTTAGGTACCCTTTCGGAGAAATGTTTTAATGTAAGTTGTCTGATTCTATTTTAAGTGAAGGAGAAAACCTGGTAGAGGTTGTCTCTTTAAATCAGATCTGCAGTGTTGATGGACCCTCTAGCAGGCACGGTAAGAACCATTCTCACCTCTGCAGCAGGGAGCTTGACCATATAGACTCTCACATTCAATCAAAACGCTTTCCCTTTTAATATGCACTGTACCAATCCTATTCCCATGGTTACAGCCCGTGCTTCTTTGGTTGCTTCCAGTCTGTTGGAAAAGGAAGGCAGCATACATTTCTTGTACAGGAGTTTAAAACATCATGAAAGCAACCCTGTTGTGATTTGCATTTTAAATGTTTCTTTTTTTTTCTCATTGTACAGAATGCTGTAGCAGTAGCTTCAGTTCATTTGCCACAGTCTGTCTTCTCTCAGTCTTCAGCCTGGCAATCTGTTGATAACTCCACTTGCAAGCTACAGTTTATTGTCTTTCGAAATGGAAAACTCTTTCCTAGCACAGGAAACTCATCAAATCTCGCAGATGATGGGAAACGTAGGACGGTTGCCACACCAGCTGTTTTTGCTAAAATAGGTGAGAAGCTGATATGCATTATTTTCTTTAATCTAAAAGCTACGGTGTACTTGATTGTGTAGAGAATAGAGGAGTAGAGTATGCACTGTGCTGAGAGGCTGGAAACAGTATCTGTCTTTAGTACAATGTTTGCAATTGTTCCTATCTGCACGATTTTATTCGGATTGTCCTGCAAATAAAGAAATGCCCTTGCACTATGATTAGAAGGCAAATTCTGGGCTACTGTTTGTAGACTGCATTGTTACAGATGCTTGCTTCTTACAGCTATCAGAAGGAGCTTTGTTTTACTCTTTACAATTGCAGAGTTAATGTCCTAGACACTGATAAAAATCAGGCTTTTGGAGTGGGAGTAGTGCCCTGTTGCATGTATCAATACTCAGCAGTATACTTTCTGATACGATGGCTGTAAAACAGATGTTGTTAAAGACTTTTGTCTAAATAAGATACATTGTATGTGCTAGTGAGTCATTATTTTGATTAATTACTCACCCATGCAATTTTACTAATTTTGTCCGGTACTGGATAGTGCTCTCATTTCTATTAGCATGTTTAAATGTTTGAATGTGACTTGCAAAGTGCAAAATTGTCTCAGCTATTAATCTTGCCATGAAACTGAGCCATTTCTGCAGTTGCATGGGCAATAGTGTAACACTGGTTGTAACTGGAGAATCTGAAACAATAAAAAAGATCTCTTTTGTGAGGGATGATTAGATCATTTTGACACATTATGTGATTGAAATATTCAGATTTATTTATACCATTGCACACTTCTCTGATGTGAGCGCTACCTTTGATTTTGACCGTTAAGATTTTATGTCCTCTGGTTTTTTTCCCCATAGTTTAGTGTATCTGATCTCTTTACAGAGCACTCATCACTCCGTCTCTCTGATTCAGTTTGTTCCTTTTGCAGATGGGTGCAGTTTTGGAAACCTCACCAGCCCTCTTACTATAGGATTGAGGCACTTTGCACGGGGTATAGACCCCATTGCAGCCTTCTGGGATTTTGACCTTCTAGATGGACATGGAGGCTGGTGGGGAGAAGGGTGCCACATAATTAGTTCTGCAGGCAATATTACCACCATTCAGAGTACACACTTCAGTAACTTCGCAGTGCTAATGGTAAGTATATGACTTAGCAAATATACCTGTATTTTTCTTTCTCTCTCTTTTGCCATACATTTATGTTCTTTTTACGTGCATCTGTTTCATTCTTACTTGTCAGTAGCTGACCTTCTGGGTTTTTATAATGTTCAGTGTAAAACAGTCTAAAAGAAAGTAAGTTGTTTAACTGCTAGTGAGTGAATAAACCTGTGGGTCAGTTTTAATATCCTGAGACAGACCTAATCAGAAATGACATTAAATTCAGTCTTATAAATGAAAGTTCCATCATGAATGATTAGTACGTAATGGTTATAAATTATAGGACAGGGTTTAAAAATGTATACTCCTGTGTGCTTTTACATCAGCACATCTCAGAGGCTGGTCTGCTTTTGTTCCTGCCCTGCACTGTGTTGATCATACTAATTAGTTGCAGGCATACCGCAATGTTGAATCATTTAATAAATGGAGAGGAGTAACATCTTCTGCTCTTTTAAGTAAGGACAGACCTGTCCTTGTTGATTCTGTAGGAGTTTTGTTTGTACACCAATGCCGATAGCCTACTTACAAAATTGCTGTTCATGAAGAAAAATATTCCTGTGCAGTGCTAACACATCAGCTGCTTTGCTCTGTTCTCAGTCACACTTACAGTTCCCATTGCAGTTATTTAACTAACGTGCTTAACAGAAAGTTACCTTCATGAAAGCAAAAATATTATGCATACAATAATGAACTGTTATGATTCAGGGACTAAAGGAAAGTGAACAAAAAACTGAAAGGTTTATAAGCTTTATAGGTGACAAAGTGTTTTCACCCTTAAAAATACTTATTATAAACCAGTTGTAAAAATATTAGACATGTGTGTACTATTAATACTAGATTGCTCTTGAATGCTGATGCATGATTGCTCTGTAGATGCTGCTTGTGTACATTACAGAAATGTTTATAGTTGAGTAAATAATGTATTGTGTGTATGTGTAAGGGACAGCAAACACAGGCGACAGGAATTGCAAGGACGTGTGCAGAGAATACCAATCTGCTGCTGTCAGATGGAGCCCAGATGGCAGCCAATCATAGCACAAAGCTGTGGTACCCACGAGTTAAATGCAGATATTATCATCCACTTCCTAAGAACTGATTTCACTGAGACTTAGTTGAACATTTTTTCACCCATTACAGAATTGTTCAGAATTTAAGAGCTGTTCCTCAGATTTGATGACATCAAATACACCTCATTTTCTACAGCTGCTGTGAGTTCCCTTTTTCTCCCAGCCACTTGTTTCCCAGAATGCAAATCATAATTTTGCTTTGAGGATGTGTTTCTAAATTCTTTAAAGAAAGCACCTGTTGACTTTGCAGGTGCCACACCCAAAATGGCTTCCTCCTCCTTCAACTGCTTGAGTTCAGCCTGTTCTTCTTAAACTTTGAGTAGTTACTAAATGTTTAATTAACTGTTTGCAAACAACCAATTCCATAGTTTCTTTTTGTTTGAAAAGTTGAATACTGACACAAAGGGCTGCAGTTAATTTTTGGTTTGTAAAGCACATTTATCTCTGATAAGTTGTAGGAGATGGGTTTTTCTACAACCATAAGGCAGCTGAGGCACTTTTTACTGGAGCTTTTGTATCTGGTATGTAATTCTGCTTTAGGCCTTGTGTTTCTTGGTTATGAGAATTCAACTTTGCTTTATTTCATGTGTGCATCTTTCAATTTTATCTGTGCAAGACAAGAATGTAGAATCTTAGACTCACCCTTGCTTTGCAATTGCTATGGTAGCAAACAATGGGATATGTTTCTTAGCTCATGTTTCACACTAACTTTTAAGAAAAAAAGATGACAGGTAATTTTAAAATATCCTTATATAAGTACGCACACACACAAACACGTTTTCCAACCATTGTCTTTCTAAACAGTTAATGGAAAATTTTTGTACCTTCACTATGTGCAAACATTTTAATTCAAGTATTAATTTTTAATCACTGTTTTATAGTATAAAGTCAAGGATTGTTTTATTTGATAGAAAGTATGCTTTTCTGGGCAGTTCAATTCTCATACCAGAAATGAAAAATACTTCATTGTTCTGCAGAATTATTAATATACAAAATAAACAGTATAAAGTGCCTATGTGTATCTTATTAATTCATATCTAAATGTCTAATATATTTTAAAATACTAACAAACTGTCAGCAAATTCAAAATAGCTGGCATATGGTGTGTAGCCGATGAAATTACCTAGAATATCATGATACATGTCATTAATCTGTAATTCTCTAATCTGTTAAACAACAAAATTTCATAATTTAGTATTATGGTTTGGGGTAGTTGCAGAAAACTGAGGTAGCATCTGTAAACTAAAAAGCAGCACCAAAGCTTTACATTATCATCAGAATTGTGTACATCCTGCTGTGAATAAGTTGAAACAGAAGCCTCAGTCAATCCAACTGCCCCTTTTATAGTTAGTACAGCACATATTCAGATTTGTCACCTTTTTAAATAGTAAGAGAAAGTTTCCTAAGATGCTTTCATAAAAATCGTTTATGCCTATGTGCTGTCAAAGGGTTAAAATAAAGGTTTTCTTGAGTCCTTTTTTTAGAAAGGCAGCAATCAAGGATATATCAGCTACGATTGATAATTAATAAGCATGAGCATACTTCAAGTGAGAGGAGTCATGTAGAGCCATTTGATTTCTCTCTGTGACAGTTGTTCAAGTGATGTCAGTAAGAGAGAAAGTATAGTTTGGAGGTTGGATGGGAAAAGAGGTACAAACTCCTTCCCTCACGTGGTCTCACACTTTCACTTTTCTCTGGGTTGGGCTGGCCAACAGAAGTAAAATAATAGAGTCAGACATAATAGAGCATTATCTTTTTCTGATCAGCTTTTGAGTAGTATGTCCTAGAGGTGGGAGTAAAATACTGTGAACTAACTCCCACATTATATTCCTGCCTTTTACTTCATGTACTGTGTGTTTAGACCAGTCCTCTATTTTGTCTTTTCTTCTATTATCTATAGGAGGAAGAGAGTTGGTTACACTCTGGAGGTTACACTTTGGAGGTGTCCAAAGCCCTCTAGAGTCCTGAACTCTGCAATATGATTTTCTATTTTAGAATAAAATCATGAATTTATATACTTTGAAGCTTTGTTATATCTAATGATAAGCATTTGTTTCTTACATACTATGTATTTATGCTCTTATGTGAACAGAGCTGTATATCAGTATTTTAATTTTTCAGGGCAACATGTGTGTATGTCATGACCAATCCAGAAACCTCTATATCTGAGTAGTAACTCTTCAGCAGATGACAAAAATATCCAATAGCAACAATTAATTTCAAAATTTGCTAAACATGTTTTGGCATACATTGTCCTCTGTTTTTCCTTTCATTTTTCGTAGAACACAATAAAAATTCAATAGTGATGGATATTACTGTAATTGTATACAGCATTTCCTTTCCCCTCTTAGACTGCTTTGTCAATAGTAATTTCCTCAAATCTGCCAAATAAACACAAATAAAATTCTTAAAACTAAGTATGATACTTCCCAATTAACGTAAAATGGATTAATAAATATTCTTAGCACTTTTAATTGTAATCCTAAAAGTAGGTTAAATCAAAATAAAATCATAAGCAGCTCCTTTCCTGTTTTGTCACAATTTGTCGTATTATTCCATCCGACATAGGTGTGGGTTTTGTTGGATTTTTGGGTTTGATTTATGTACCTAAGGAGTAATTATTTGCAAAAGTAGCATAAATTCAGTGGATGCTTATATGAGATAATCAGGGCTGAGGAGACTGAGCTGACAAAACCAGAGCATATTTGAAACTGTTCTGGAAGCAACCTTGGAAAATCATGTGAAGGAGAAATTGAGGAGAGGCAGGATACTAGGAATACAGTAAGAGTTAAGGGATTTTTCTCTTGTTTTACAAGCATTCCCGCAATCTTTGAAGTCTTTCCAATTTGGTACAAAAAAAGCTACTTTTTCAACATTTGCATTGTTACTGGAGACAATTGCAGAATTTCTTAAGCCTGTTCATGAAGTTCAGTTCTGAAAAGTCTTCTGAACTTCCATCTTTCACGTCTTCTCCAAATTAAACAGCCTGTCTAAGCCTTTTGAGAAATTAATTCATGAGTCGGGGAAGTATTACAGAGATGTCATTTAGAAGGTTGACATAATTACAGTATTTGACATTTTCCCCGTGGAGAACACAGGGTTTCTCGTAACAGGCTGTGGAAACATTGTTCTGTACTTTGAAAAATCAGACTGCTTATAACGAGAGGTTCAAGAACAAATACTTCAAGTCCTTTTTCATGTTTAAACACCAAGTTCAAACACCTACAGGATAAACCTTAGCAGAGTTTACACATCACAGATTGTGAAAGTGATCCAGAAAATTTACCTGCTATATGCAAAATTAACATTTGGTGTAGCGGGGACTACAAAATTCCCTGGAATTAGGTTCCTCTGCACGTGTATAGATGTTTCCCATGTGAAGAGCCTGCAAGGAGACACATGCTCTTCACTGAAGTCCTCAGCTGGCATGTACTGCTCACTGCTCATGTAAGGCTCATTCTCTTAAGAGCATGCTTAGCCCATATGGACAGTATTGAGTCCAGGCCCCTAGAAAAGGCTGCTTTTTAAAGAATGTTCCTGACTGTAATCCTTTTGCACAAAGCCTTGGAATTAGAGTACTCTTAAGAGCAAGGTCTGCTTTATTTCTTTTTCCATGGATTGCACCTACATTTTATTAAATTGCATTTAATAATATGTATTATTTGCTCTGTAAAATGCATAAACTGGCTTGGTACTGGGCTCAAAAATCCAGGCTCGTCTTCTCCAAAGTGCAATGACTTTATCAAAAATCAGGCCTTTGGCTCAAGCTCTTTCTTTGTGTTTGTTTTTCCTTTCTATTGACTTAATGGATCTTGCATTCATCATGGTGCAACTTCAGCCAGCAGGTAAATGGATTCAGATTATAAAGCTCAGTAAAATGGGCCAACTCTTGGGAGATAGATGTAAATTAAAGACCTGGAATCCAGGCCTTGGGAAATTTTATTGTCTTTGTGGCTTCTGCTTGGTGGCTCCTTTTAATTCAGCAATGTCTTTCTTGTACTGAAGTGCCCCAAACTGGAAACAATAGTTGAGATTTGGGCTCACAAGTGGTGAATAGAAGGGAATAATCACTTCCCTCACTCTGTTGTGTGCAGTCTTGATAATATGACCCAATAGGGAATTCACCTCATATGCCACAAGTGCTCCCCACTATCTTGGTTTGTTTGACACCATCTTAAAAGGGTGAACAAATGACAATTTCTCGTTAGACAACATTCAGTGGGCCTTGTAGTTGTAGATAGCAGTTTGTAATGGTCAAAGTCTTGTAAGTATTCATTTTCCTGGGATAATTCCTGTGATTTTTCAATATCATCAAGATCTGAATCCCCTCTAGGAAATAAAATCAAACCTAACTTTTTAAAATTTAATATAAAATTATGCTGCTTTGCATACAGCATTAAAAAAAATGCTTCTTTTCTGCATGTTGTCTTCCCCAGAAGATTACTCAAGGGAAGTTGATAGATCAATAAGGTTTAATTATCATCAGAGAGCAAACAAGATACATCTGTTATATATCTGTAATGAAATCAGTTTTCAATATACAAAACTCTTAAAAAGGCTATTCTACTTTGGCATTAATGCATTATCGTACTCAAAATTTTACCATTTATTTTCTGTAAAGATTAGATAAAAGATAATAATAAAAACTCAGTATTATAAAATGGAATTAGCTTTAAGATGCTGATTGTTATTCGTTCTTCTGCAGGCAAAATGATTGTATTCCCGTAGGACACATGGCATTTGCTTTTATACTGATGATCAAACATAGGGAGAGGTTGAACCTTGCATTTGCACTATTAAAAACTAGTTCTTTAGTACACAGTGATGGTACTCAAAATTGCTTTCATTTTTTGCTACATAAATGTGTAGCTTCACTGTGCTTCCTTTTTCACAACTTTAACTTTTCTGAGTGTTTTTTTCAGAAATATCCAATTAACTTATTTCTTTAAATAACTGTACTGTTACTACTGTATAGTTACAGTAACACATTTCAGAATGCACAGAAATGAAGTGTGTACCTAAAATTATGCCAGAGTGTACTATTGGTATATGAAGATATAATTATATCAGTAAGAGCTAGAAGCAAATGTTCTATTATCTTCAGCAGAGAATTTCTGTTTAAATTGTCCAGTGTTTGCATTACTACTTTAATAATATGAGCTATTGAACATTTCTGGTAAATACTCATTCATCTACCTTGAGACACTTACTCTATAAAAGAATTAATGAGGAGATGATGCAACTAAAAATATGGGAGAAAAAGATGATCAGAAAAAGGGTGTTTGAGTGGACGTTTAGAGACAGTTCCGAGCCAATAGACTTTTAAAGAATTGCTTGAAAGTTGCAAATTCATTATATCCTGAGTGTTTATTCATGCACACTGAAAAAAAGCAAAAATGAGAAGGCCTTAAGAGCATAGGTCTGTCACTTTGTAAAACTAGCACATCAAAAGACAGTTTTTTTCTTCCTCTATTTCATTTGTGATTGAGGAAAGAGAAGCAAGAACTTGACACCTACAGATGAGAGAGCATAAGCTGAGTTCCTCCCTGAGAAGTGACTCCACCTCTCACTCTGAGTCTTGGTGAACTGGGCAGGACTGAGAGAGAACTTGTGTGAGGGACAGGGGTGACAGAGCAGGTTTAATGAGGTACATGTGCAAGCTGAGGAAGTACCTGAAGAGAAATGGGATGTGATAATATATAGTTGGCATTCTTTGTTCATAAGTTATTTTTTCATTTTGATGGTCATTTTTATATATGTCGTGAGCTGCTCTGTTTAGTACTGACATTCATACACATCTGGAGAAACTGGTACAATCAATCTTAGAAACTTTAAAGCTAGTAATGAAGGAAAATAACTATTAGGGAATCTGTTACTTGTAAGAAGCATTTTAGAAGGTAAACTAAATTCTCCCCATTTAGTAATTGCATATACTCGTGAACATTAGCTGCTTGTACGTGGACAAGTTCATATACATAAATAATGGTGCTAGAAATCAGCTCTCTGCATGCAAATGCAATTAAACAGAGGTATTAGCATTACAGTCTCAGGTTTCTAAGGGAAGATTCCACTTCTGGAAAATAATGTATTGAACCTTCTTCTAAGGGAACCTAAAACTGACAAATAAGAAAAAAATCTTTTAAATGTATGCCAATATTTTAAATGTTAGAGTTTGCTGGATTGACATATTCAGTACTGTTTCAGATTTTAGCTTTTTCTATGCTCAGGTGTATATTTATTTTTATGAATATACTATACTATAGAGTTAGTGCCACTGCACATGGGAACTGGCATGTAGATGACACTTTGTTTGCACTCAGGTGATAGTTTTGTGTATAATTTTTAGTGCCTATGTGCAGAAATGTAGTGCCACAAACAAATGTGGCTTAATGCATTACAGGGAATGTCTGATGTTTGGTTTAATTCAGATATTCTGAAGACATTCTATTTTATGTGAGGGGCTACTTTTGCTTTCCATCCATCACACCTCCAGATTTAGCTTGTCTAAATGTGTAATTTAGAGGAATTTGATAAGGTTAATTTTACAAAGATATTGATGATTTTTCGTTACGGTTTTCATGAAGAATTGTGTCACTAGGCACTAACATGTCCAAAAGGAATGCACGGATCTTTATACTGCTGTTAATATAGATGTGCAAGTCACTTTTGAATTACTATAGGGAGTAGAGTATTTGCAACTAAGTGTGAAGGTCACTGGGTTACAGGAGTTGTATCAACTGGAAATTATATTTGAGTCAGTTGATAATTTGGGTGTATTCTCATGACTTTTTTTTTCTTTGAGTGGTTCTGCAGCCATATGTATGCCGTTTAGAAACCTTTATGGTGATTTGATATTTTGTGCTTAATATCTTAGTAAAATACACTCAGAAAGTTCATGTTATCAGAAGTACCAGATATTTCTAATGCCGGGAAAATGTAATATTCTTTGTATTTTTTCAGACCTTTTTTTTTTAATTAGGATATGTCTGCTTGTACAAAAAGGTTAATTTCTGTCTAGCAAACTGTATGCAGATGAGGAAGGAGCAGTTTGTTATTGTAAATTCATGAACTGTGTCTACATTAAAAGTTCATCTTTTTTTTTTTCCTGCCCTTGAAAGGGAACAGCTAGAAATGACAGGACATATTGGAATGAAGTCTCAGTTTCACACATGCCTAACAATGTTAAATCATTTTGCTCTTTCCGTAGGATTTTAAGACAGTGCTGTCTTTCCCCCAGTACCCAGGGGAATTTCTGCACCCTGTGGTTTATGCATGTACTGCAGTTATGTTGTTGTGCCTGTTTGCTTCCATTATCACCTACATTGTCCATCACAGGTAAGAACTCCATTTTAAGTACGCATTAAATGGTCAGCATGATGCTGAGGCACTTCAATTTTTACAACCCTTACTGTAAAGATAAGTTAAAATTATCTGAATTACTGTTGGATAGTAATGGCAGCAATGTGATTTACACCAGAGAAATCAAAACAAAGTTTATGTTGACCTGTCATAAGCTGTTCCCGAGCTTTCCTGACATGCATGTTTAAATTTTCTTCACACTTTTCCTAAGATTTCTGCCTCAAAAATTCAGTATAAAACCGTGAACACTATCAAATTGCTTTCTGGCAACTTCCAGATGAGCAGCACTTTGGTCAGCTACACTTGCCATATTGGCTTTTAAGACCAAGTTTGGTTGGAAGACTGGTAACTATCACTGGATGAAAGAAACTGTCTTCTAAATTTTGGGTTTAGAAAACTTGTGTTTTCTTTTATATGAAAAATTTATATAAATGCCATCTTAACTACATACTGCTGGTTAAAGACCATTAGCAATTTAAAAGAGTAGGAATGTATTGTACTGTAGAAGCTGCTAAATATTAATATAAGTGAAGTTAATGCAATGTCTTCTGGTCTTCAGCTTCCATTTAATCCTTTAGCAATGTCTTGTTAAAGTTCTGCATATGTGAAGCTATGCAATAAGCTTTTGCTTTTAGTGCTCTACTTTAATTGCTTGATTTGGTGGAGGAAACTTTAAGTCAGTGGACTTTTATGATTTTTACCATTTATTTTACCTTTTTATAATTTATTTCAATGCTATATAGGTCAGACTCTGTCCTATGGGTAGATTGTTACACAGGTATTCAGCAGTCAGAGAATTTTATTCTATCAAATTGAGTATTTTTTCCAAATAGTAATTTTCATAATAAATATGTTGGGGTTTTAATTTTAAAATGTGATTTTTTTCAACAGCACGATCCGAATAAGCAGAAAAGGATGGCACATGCTTCTCAACTTTTGTTTCCATACTGCTCTCACATTTGCTGTTTTTGCTGGGGGAATCAATCGCATTAAATATCCAATTATATGTCAAGCTGTAAGTATCTGTCTTAACAATTCTTACTGATAGAATTGAAACTTGGAAATGAGTTTTTAATGTAATATTGGCAGTTCTCCTTCTTTTCTTATTTTGTTCCTGGATCTTAAGTTTTTCAAAATATAAGCATGTCTTTTAAAGGCCAGAACTGGGAGTGTTCAGTGTTTGGTTGTCACATGAGTTTCTCTAAGAGGGTGATCAATGTATTAAGTTCTCTGAGGCTAAGATTGCCCTTTTTTTTTTGTTTTGTTTTTGTTTTTGTTGGGTTTTTTTTAAGAAAAGCCCTGAAAATCTTAGTATTTCTCTACTATTCAGGGTAGTTGAAAACTGAATACAAAATACTTCTGTCCATCCTGTGCTTTGGATTGAATGTGTGGGACTAAAGTTACTGCTTCACTTGTGTAATACATACACTGTTTGCCTGAGGGTGGCTCTGGCTTCTCTGGATGATCCCTAAGGAGACAAAGCCAACCAGCTTACTTGTAAATTATGGACCCTTGTTTGCACTGCTGGACTGTTTCACCTCTCTTGCCTCAGCATTTTTGGGGCAGTAGTGTTGTGAGATGCACAGATAGGGCTGGATCCAGCTGCTCTGAATATAAAGGCTGAGTCTGTACAATGTGTAAGGAGAGTCGTTTCAGTCATCTTCTGTAATGCCTGATGAGGGCTTGTTGCAATTTGTTTGCTGTAAATATTTCTTCCTCTCAGATTTTGTGGAAGTGCACCAGGGTTCATGAATGTTGTTGGTATTTACCTGTAGTAAAGCATTTTGTTTAGCCAGTGTTCTCCCAGATATTTTGCATGTCACTAATCAGTTCTTCTGATTGGCTTGGATGGGTGTAAATAGCAAGAGTCAGGAGCCCACAGAAGCGTCAGTGCAAAATTTGCAGAATTAGTGTAAGAGTTATCACTCTAGTATTCAGTGAGGTGCTTTGGAAGCCTTTTGTGTATCCTTGTGCATGACCATCAGTAAACAGCACATGGGGGTCTGTAAGCACTGTGATGTTCTACATGTGAAGTCTACTCATGTGCATTACATGGTACTCATTTAAATAACACAGTCGTCCACTAGATTATTTTGAGAGAAAGATCTCACAATATCTAGTGTATTGTGTCATAATTACTTTGTAAGTTCTAGCAAATTGAAATATCACTTACCATTGTCTTTGCAGTTAGCAAGTGATAGTAGCAGATTAGTTTGTAGGGCAGCCATGGCCATGTAATTACATGGTCACAAATGACCATCTGTTGTTCCAGTCGTTGTCTGGTTATTTACTTTGCAGCTTGCATGGTAACAACGTGCTATTAACAGCTATAATGAAAAATTGATTGAGATAAATGTGTTATTAATAGCCTTTTATAAGTAATACATAAACTACAGGGGTATCTTAATAAAATGCATTATCAGTGGCATCTGTCTCTGATAATGAGAGAAACATGCACACTTAGAGAAACTGAATTGAACCATTCATATATGTCTGCTAACCGGTTTCATGAAGTTATTTATTTACCTGACAATATGCTACATCAACAGACAATATCATCAGTAGTTACAGTATAGGAAAGATATAGGTCACACAAGGGAGACTGTCCTCTATTTCCTGCTAGAAATTGTCTGATGTAATTAGACAGGGCTAATGGATTAAATAGTCCAAACAATCTAAGACAAGGTTCCAATAGCTGGTAATAGAGGCTGAAAAACTGTTCACTTTGAGAACATTGTACCCAGCCACAGATCCTTTCTTGCTTTCTGACAGCAAGGTTTTCAAAATTCTGAGTGCCAGTGCCTGTGTCCTGTGATAAACCTGAGACAATTGCTCTGTGATTTAATATCCAAGGTGCCAAAACCCTGATATTTGGCTTAAAATATATTTGTGGAAATGTTGCTGCTTCAAGCAGCACTAAAATATTAGTTATACCACAGGTGTAACACCATCAGATGCCATTCCACAGGAATCCTGCAATCTGCTAAAATTCAAAGCACAGCTACAACCTGCAGCAATGCAATTTTCACTTTTTATTTCCCAAGTGCATAGGGAAAGATTCCAAGTGCAAGTATTTTTTGTCCTAATCACTGAAATGTGGTATCAAAGCCAGTCAACCGCCACCATTCCTATTGTAATTATCCTTAAAACTTCCACAAAAATTTTACTACAGCATACTTATCGATGTGAAATAATAGACTGAGTTAACTTTTGTCCTTCAAATTTAACCAAAAAGCGTGGTTCTAAATTAGCTTCATTGGGATCACCTTCTGTCTCTAAATGAGTAGTTTCAGGTTAGTTTTAAACATCAGGAATTAATGCTATGGAAATGGACCCATTTTCTGTGATATCTGGAAGAACCTTCAAATCCCCTTGAAGGTGAAATAATCACACAGGAAAAGTCTTTTCAGGAATGGTCAGACATTTATTTTTATATGGAATCTAAAAATCTAAAATCCCCTTTTAAACCTATGTATCTATTTCAGAGAGGATTTCGTATAGACCTTTTACTTGCATATGTGCTCTGCAGTCTTTATGATTTACAAGAAAACTGATGTAAGAGTGCTAGTCTAGAAGAGTTGATTGCATCTTCACACATTTCTTGTGTGAATGAATCTACAGACTCTTTAGATTGCCCTTGAATCCCATTCTGGGTGTCACTGAATGTTGGCTGTTGTTGAATCCAGACTCTTGAGTTTACTGGTAAAATCTTTCATGCAAGTCAAAGGTTGTCTTAGGAGCAGCAGATGGGGCTAAATCAGAGGCAGTACACACACTACTGGAAAGGTGCTTGAGCCAGCCAGCGAGCTCTTCCATCTCCCAGAGTTAGGGCTTCAGATTAGTTTGCTTCAAAAGGCAGAAGGAAGCTCACTCCTTTCATGTAAAGAATGAGAGAGAAGGAGACACAATTGTAGCTGGATCACTCCCCATGTGTGGGAGGCATCAATTCTTTACTCTCAAAGATTTCTGTTTCATGGCTCCTACTTTCCAGGAAAGCATGATAGCCATGAAATTATGGATGCTAGGGGATGAAATCATCAGTTAAATGCATTGAAGCATGAACAATGGACTTCTGGGCACAAGATTCAGGAGGCAGAAAAGTTATGGAGAGAGACAGAATCTTATTTTTTTAATTGCAGTGGCATGATCACTTCAATCACATCTCCAAGAACCTCCTATGTGGTTTATAAAATAAAAGTTTCCATGTAAACTTTGGCAAGGCTCAGATCTTCCTTCTCCCTGATGAAGGTCATACGTGAAGCTGCTTGTGGATTCCCTTCTGTAAGGCAGTAAATCTTCAACAAGGCAAAGCCTGTTCCATCCTAGCCAGTAGCCTACAAGTTCAACTCAGAAAGTTCAACTTCTTGCTCTGAATTTTCTACCTGAGAAGGGAGCATGGGGTTTTGCTAATGTTAAATGTTTAAAGACCATGAAATATTCACATCCTGTGGTGTTACAGACTGCAGAGAAATTCCTGAATCCCTTCATCTCACAGAAAATAATCATTTTCAATAGCAGGGTTAATAGTTCGACCAGAATGTCAATGCCTATCTGTGTCCTTCTTTAAATAGAACTGGATTAAGGAGTACAATCTTATCTGAAATATGATTACAATTAGAAAAAAAAAAGAAATTAAAAATCTGGGGAAAACAAAGAAATTTGTGTGCAAGTTAAAGCTGATCAAGAGACCTTTTTGTGCCAAAATGCTTTGCATAAATGTGTATTCTGGTCATTACCCTGGTAACTGCATCATGTGGAACTTAAGTTATCTCTAGGGTACTGAAATTTATTGGAGGAGCACAAATAGACAGCATCTTCTTACTGAAGAAAAGTATAATCTTTTATTCAAAAGGCTGGTGCTCATTCCCAAAGATTAAGAGTTCTAAGAACACAGGACATGGAAAAAATGAATCCAAGAAAACAAGAAAATTTTTACCGTATAACTGTGGTTATTAAAGAGCATTAGGTACAGTGCTGTTTTCAGTGCATATATCCTGGCAGTTTTTTCTGTACCATTTGGCCTATCAGTGGAAAACCTTAAAAATAGGGTCACCACTTCAATGTTTCCAATCATTATCCTTTATTCTGTGTGGAAAACTCAACCCTTTCCATACAATTTTATGTGAAATGCAGAAGTTCTGCTAACAGTGAAAATAGATTGAAGTTATCACTTTGATATTTAATTTGTGTGTATTTCTTGGCCTCTGAAGCTTTACAGAGGCAGAAATCCAGTAACAAGATACACACAGGTAAATTTGTACCCTGGACCTCTCATGCATAACCTCAAGTTCACATTTGCTAAGAGAGTCAGGAAAGAGTTTACTGAACAAAGCCACATTGGTCTTTCTGGTGTGTCTCATCCTTCCCTCTCGTGTTGTGAGCTGCTATCTCATGTATTTCTACCACGGGGCTCAGATGTCTTCCTAGGTTGAGAGAGTTAGAAAGTGGTGATCCCACTGGAAGGGACAAAAGAACGTGTAGTCACAGTCCCTAAGCACAACAGTGAGGAAGATGCATCTCCATGACATAACTGGTGTGGGTGTGGAGACAAGGGGAAGGAAGAGGCAGAGAGCAAAACCCAGCATTTTGAAACACTGATTTTTCAATGTGAAGTGAGACAAGCATTTCTTTACTAATTATTAGTGGATGAATAATAGCAAAAATTCTAGTAACAGCTCAGCTCAGCCTTCCAAATTCCACACTTTTGATGTGTCGTGTCAAATATGTTAGTCATAAGGAGGTCCTGTATCTTCAGTACAAATCCTTGTTTCCTTCAAGCAAGAAATGCAAATGGTTGGGGGTTTGGTTTTTTTAGTTTGGTTGTTTTGGGGATTTGAGAGAGAGATATGTATCATTAAAGAGTTAGTACAGGGGATGATAACATTTTTGCCTCCTCCATGTTTGTTCAGTTTTTCCATGTGTCAGAAGTAACTCAGTTGCCAAAACATGAGCTCACAGTGAAAAACAGCAATGTGACCCAGGTGTGGCGTAAGTGATATTTTCAGTCAGTTCAGTTGCCTCCTTGAAAGTTCAATAAAATAGTTTTGTTGTACTATTTTTAGGTCTTCCATTCATTTAAGTGGCTGATGATTTCTCTCTATATGGTCATCTATGATGTCAAAATTTCACATGTAGGTGCCTTTTCACGTGGAATTCATTCCTGCTGTTCCTATTATTGCACGTACTTGTGTGGAAAAAAGAATGTATAGCAGCAGGGCTGTGCTGAAATGAGAAAAAGGTTAGGAAATAAATATCTAGATTTTTTCCAGTTCTTTCTCATTATTTCTGCCCCCTTTTCTTCCCCCTTTCTCATCCTCCTCCCTCCCCTCTCATGGTCCCTACAGAAACTCTGCAAGCTGCCTGTGAACCAGACAGCCCCAGTCCCTGAACTGGCAATATCTGCCAGCTCATTACAAAGTTGTCTCATTCTCTTATTTCTGGTTCTTTTACCTCAAGCAACAACAGCAATGGAGGCTTTATACTCCCTTGTCTAATGTGACAGACAAGTCCCAGAGAAAATTACAAAGGGTTTTCTGTTGATGGTATTTGCTGCTATCTTTGAGTTTTGAGCTGTAATACCAAATATAAACAAAATGCATGGAAATTTTTTTCTTTACTCATCAATTATTTTGTTTTAGGTGGCGCAAAAATGAACACTGGTTCAAATAAATCCTTATAATAGATTTGTGTTAGCTTTATTCAGCAATTCTCTGTATTCCTTAAACATTTATGTTCTTTCCAATTATAGCAATATTTTACTTGTCACTGCAAAATGTCACGTTATTGCTTCAAAGGTACCCTCATTTTACATAATCAGATGGAGACTTAGCTGATGTAATAAAGCACTGGAGATTGGATAAAATTCCAATTACTGCTTCCATAGTAATGAATAACAATTACTGACAAAACAAAGATGTTAGCATTTTAGAGGTGTTTGTACTTTCTTTTGCTTTCAATGATAAACACACCAGTTTCTTGGAGAGAAAGTGATAATAACACTAATGGAGTTTATAATTCTTTTTAAGGGGGGATGCCAAGAGCTGTCATTTAATTTTTAAAATTGTGGCCAACTTTATAAGTTTCTTAAAATATGTCTGAAAATAATCTGGTTTTAGGCAAATAGCACTGATGCCATTGCCAGAAGTCAACCTTGCCTGTGTATAGCAGAGAGGGAACTACAGTGGGATATTCCTGAAAAAATAAAGGAAATAGCATAATAGCAAGCAAATATTCTGGCCTCTCCTTAATTTTTAAATTGCATTGTCATGATAAGCTAACAAAGAGTGTACCAGAAACTTAAAGTGCACATCACTTTAAATGCAGGTGTAAAATGTTTTCATTAAACAGCTTCTTAGAAAACAAATGTTTTTACAGTCTTGGTTTCCTAATGTAGCATCTGGTATTACAGATAATACTATCTATGGTAGATTAGATAACCATTTTTAAGTGCAGCTCTTAGATTTATAAAC
This sequence comes from Corvus cornix cornix, assembly GCF_000738735.6. NCBI lineage: Eukaryota > Metazoa > Chordata > Aves > Passeriformes > Corvidae > Corvus > Corvus cornix. Next base: position 14,815,227 of record NC_046336.1, read on the forward strand.
TCTTAGCATTTATAAATTCAGTTAAAAATTCTGTTTGCTTGTGCACTTATGAAGTAAGATTCTTGTAAAACTCTTGTTTTACTGATCCATTCATTGAGTTGTTTAATTTTGTCCACTCTTTTTTTTAGGTTGGCATAGTGCTGCATTATTCTACACTCTCTACTATGCTATGGATCGGAGTAACTGCCAGGAATATTTATAAGCAAGTCACAAAAAAACCTCAGCCTTGCCAAAACAGTGACCAACCTTCTTATCCAAAGCAACCACTACTCAGGTATGGAATATTAGCTACACTATGTTTTTAATGTCTTCCTAAAACTTATCAGTTATAAACGAACTCTCTGATTACTGTATCTTTACTTTTTATAGACTATAAATAGCATCCATAAAGAATTGAACCACATAGGTGTATACAGAAATATTTATTGTATGCTGATAGTTAACTCTACTCAGGAGATGGAAATACGTAGAATTGGTATTGTCTCAGTTCAGATATCTTTATCTGAACAGGAAAAATTGAAATGTTTCTGTTGGTTTCTTACAGAGGGAAAAAAACCCCACCCAAATCAGAAACTGGCTTGGTTCCTAGCCTTATTTAATCATCTGAAACTATGCTGTAATGATTCTACCTTTATCTCTTTTGCTGTAGTTCTTGCCCACACTTGTATTGAAAGCCTAATAACCTCACAGCAACCTTCCTCATTCCCCATCAGAGATCTAATGCTATTACAGGAGCCACTGGAAGTCTGCACTCCCTGTCAGGTCTCTCTCTGGAGCAAATTCACAAACGTGTCTCTGACGGCATTGCAGGTGAAAGACAGTAGGAGTTCTTGCCAGAGGCCTGTGAGATGCTGAAACTCCAAGCCAAAATAGTCAGTCTGCACAAGAAAAAAAATGACTCCAGGAAAACCTTACTACAAACCAGGATTTCCAGCTAAAGGCATGAGAAGATTAATTCATCTTTTTTGAGCTTAGCTATACAAAATTAGGTATTACCCAAAGTTATGTATTGTCCCTATAAAGATTTTGGAGAGAGACAGAGAAAGAACTTCCAGAGAACAATTCCTCCCATCTGTGTTGGATGTTTGTGTGAGGACAGGATGAATTATCTTATGGAGGTGCCTCTCTTACCCCACAGATCATGGAAAAATCTGAATGGTCAATTGAGCCTAAAGACCTCAGTTTTATAGTGGAGGTCTTTTCTGTGAAAAATACACAGTGTATTCTTTTAAACAGATGTATCTTATTTTATTTTAAATACAAAATTTTTAACAAGTAGCATTTATAGATAACTGTGTGATGTTGTCACAACTTGTTGAAAGTCTGTAGGAAGATTGAGTTTTTCTGTCTGATTCTGCAGAGTCAAATTTTTGCTAACATGATTTTAGTTAGAAGGCTAGCTAGTTTTCTTCTTTTTAAAACACTTTATTTCTAGAGATGAAATTTATTAAAGTTAACATAAAATGTGTATTGTGATGAGAAGGAGTGCCATATTGATCCTTAGCCTTATTAGGTGTAAGCAAGAGGATAAGCTTTCACTGAGGGTGCCTGACTTTGCTAATCCATGATTTACTATACCATTCTTCAGAGATGAGAATTTCACTCCTTCAGTTAGCAGCTCATGGCAAAATGAATAATTGCCAATTTTCAAATGCTGCAGTGTGACTATTAAGGTAGAAAATTGTTACAAGTTACATAGACCCAGCACAGTGTATGTTCTTCAAATTCAAATCTTGTTTGAGTTGGAAAACAATAGACAATCAGGTTACAGAAAAGAGTAGTCTAATTAGAATCTTTGTTTTACCAGTCATGTTGAGGTTCTCAGACAGTGAAAATAAATAGTAGCTATTTTAAGTTTAGCAATAGAAATGATAAACCACCTCCTAGCTGCAAGAGAACATGAGTATAATTGTTTAATAGCTAAGTAAAATTATTCTAAGTTATTTTTATCACACAGAGCACCATATATCCTAGAGACACAGGCACTGAAATGTCTAATACAATTTCACAATGGTTAGCACTAGATTCAAAATAGTAAGGATGAGTTTCATTTCATGTAGAAAACAGGCATAGTATATGTAAAATTAAGAATCACTTTAAGCAAGAAAATGCTAAACTCATAATTAGTAGTTGTTTGTTCTTTTAGAATGATAATGGTCATTTTGGGGGGCATTTTACCTTTCCTGGTTCTAATAAAACTAAATTCTGAATTATTCTTTGTCATAATATTTCCATAAAATCCATTTAAGATGCTTACATTTCAATGCAGTCATTTATAAGAAATGTTTTAACTAGTCAGTGTTCTTGTGTCTATAAGCCAATGCCAGCCTTTATACATATTGTTCCTCAGGTACTTAAGCGATAACATCTGGGTTTGGGTGAGGGGGTGTTAATTTGTCTTCATTTGACACCAGCAGGTAGCTACATAGTATTAGGTTTATTCAAATGGAGATGGAGTTAAGCTTTTTTATCTGTCAGGACTGCCAGTGATAGGAGGCAAATAATGCAGTCTACAAGACATTTTTAAACAAGAGGTAATTTGTCAGTGATCCTTCTCTATAGACTTAGTTTTGTTGAATACAAATATATGAATGTGTTTGCAAGAAGTCTAGACTTGGTTTTTGTCCTTCAGTCTTTTTTGGTAATGGTTGTATTTGATGGGCGGCGTTTGCAGTCCACATGTGAGTATTTTGTATTCCTTATATATGCACTTGCTGTATGAGACATAAGGATGTCTTTTGTGAGTCAGTAAGTGGGGTCTATTGCCAAAAATCAGTACATAAATCTATCATGTGGAGTTTACCAGGAAATTATAAAAATTGTCTCACCACATTTTTTTAACAGAGCTTGGTCCATTCTAAAAAGTAGCTGAAGTAGTGAAAAAAAAACCCAGAATATCTAAAAGGAGACCTTACCTATTAGTAGAAAAGAACATATGCTTGTAAGAGTTGCTTCAGTTTCTCTGCCTGCTGTTTGCATATTCATTTGCAGAAGCAAAACAAATGAGGTGCACCTGATCTTTTCTCATACTTTTCTTTGAGCTGTAGCAATAAGTATCCTATTATGTAAAACTGTCGTTCTCTTTAAGTTTTCTCTCTTCTAGATGGAGTGATCAAATTTGAAACACTTGCAGTCTAATTTTACTTCATAGCAATATGATTTTAAATATTGCCTCTTTTTATATGTTAATCATGCATTATATGATACATTATGTACATTGTACATTATACACTATCTATTTTTTATTATACATCTTATTCATGAAATATATATTATCTGTTAATTACAGAGTTAAACCCCTCAGGGTCTATCACTTTGATGACTGGAACCAACTGTAACAATTTTGGCATTTTTCTCTAAGTGTGCCTGGATGCTAATGAGGTGGATCAAATTAATGCATCATTGAGTCTTGTGTATTAAAATTCTGAACCTTAGCACTTCAACAGATAATGAAATTACTTCCTGTAAAATATACTCTCTGGTATTCTTAATAGAAATAAATAATTCTATCTGTTCATCCTCTGTGGACATTTGTTAAACCTGGCAGAGTTTAGCTTCTGACTCATCTGAAGGCAGATTTTGCCAGCAAAGGCAAAGGGGCATGCAAGATTCAGCTATTACTGCAATGTACAAAACTTCTTATCGGCCCAAGCTGAGGCACAAGTAGTGTTAGTTTTTGTGCCTGCTAAGTGCATGCATTTTTCATGCAATGCTCGGCACACACACAGATTAGACAGAAGTACAGACCAGCAAAAAATACTTCTGAAAGATATTCTATTAAAATAATTTCTTTCTAGAGAGACAGAAAAAAAATCAGATTACTTTCATTTTTAATAAGATAACTAGTGAGCACAATTGCATTCTAAACATTTAAAATAAAAAATAAATAAGCTGCCAGCTGGGACAGAGATTGGTGATAAGGAGACAGAAAATTAAGTTTTATCTCAAGGTTAGGTACAAATATATCTCCTAATGTTCTCCCACCTCTTCTATTCAATGAATGTCTTGCAAGATAACTAATATGGCAATCTTCAGATTTCCATATCCCATATCTGTCATGAAAAAGCATCAATGTGCATAAATAAGGTTGCAGAATCAACAGCAAAATGGATAATAGTTGATGTCGCTATCTCTGTTGAACTTCATTTTATTTTTTATGTAACATATTTTGATAAGCTTTTTAAAATGTTCTTTCTAAAATTGTGGGGCTGTTAGGAAATGTACCTCATGCAGTGCTTTAGAAAACTTGTATATCTAGCTGTAGTAGCTATTTCAGAAAGGACTGTGCCCTTTGCTTTGTATTCAAAGTACTAGCCTTAGTGCTATGGCTAAGAAATCAAAACTGAGGCAAATTGAAACAGTTTTCAGCAGCACATGCAGAGTACCTACAGTCAATACCACTGGCTTCAGTTCCCCTCTCTTACTGTTTTCAACCTTAAATAATTTTAAGAGTTAAGAATCATTTTCAGAATGAGAAAGCTGTTTGCCTATTTCACATATTTTGAACTGTCTTAACTGTCCTTTAAGCCTGCACACAGAGCAGACCTAGAGTACAGTAGTTGAGAATGGGAGTAATTTGGTCAAACTCTAATAATCTGCTAATGGATGTTTACCTGCAGATGTGTGTATGAGTGTCTGCTATTCTATATGAGCTTGTATGTGGGCAAGTTTCTGTACATTGTACATACACTTCCAGAGTACAGAGCCATGTCCTGAAAGCAGCAACAAAAGGGGTCTTCCTAATGAGCTGTGTTTATGGTCTAGTGGTGACTAACAACCTACACCCTTAGCTCATGTGAGATGTGGTAGTGCTGCACTGCATCCTCCCCCTCTCCTTGGCAATGTGGCAGCAGCTCTTCACATTCATTCCTAACTCATATTTCTCTCAGCTACTAAACATTAATCAGTAACACCCAGCTAAACAGCAGCTAAGTATCTTCGAGACACTGAATTATGCTAAATCCTTTCTCTGCAAAAAGGAGAAACCACACTAAACTTTCAAATACAAGAAAATCCTCTCCTACTGTTATTGCCAACTAATCCTGTGATGAGGCTCTTGCCTTACAGTGAGGGGATTTTACAGACTTGCATGATACCACAGGGGTCATGGCATCCACTTAGTGCTTTGCTCACAGTGTTAACCCTGCTTGTCTCAGGATGAACATTTATCTGCTTGATCTGAATTCTGACAAGCTGGAAACCAACACAGGGGCACAAATGGACCTACTGCTGTGTTTGCCTAACTGCTGGTCCTGAGAGAGCCCAGCAGGAAATGTTGTGACTTCCATCACAAATTGGTTATATGGAAATTTTTACTGAGTAAGTTACCAATAGAGCAGGCTGTGTCCTGAACATGAGTTGCACACAGCAATATTCATTACGTCATTAGAAATTGTCACGTGATATTTTTGCACCATAATGGAGATACTGAAACATTCCAGTTATAAAGACCAAAGGCTTCTTATATTTCGTTTTTAAAGAATGCTTATGTCCAGAGAAAAACTCTAGAATAAAAAAAACTAATGCTTTCAAATATTCCTAAGGCTGACAGGATCTTCAGAGAATGATCGTTGCTAATGTCCCCTATCATTTATAACGAGTTGGTTACAATTTATTGCAGCTTAAAAGCAGTGTAATGGGGGATCAACATTTGGCTATGGTAAGAAATACTTAATTCAGCATCAAATTTGGCGAATGCGCCTTTTTTTTGGCCATGCCCTTTTCTGAATCTTCAGACTGGATCATATGAAGCGACTTAATTTACATTCTGACAGACACAGACATTACTTGTCCCCTTGACACCAGCAGCTCTGAAATGCAGTTAAGTTCTAGTGCATTTTTCATTAATGCTGGCTCTCATGAATTCATGTCTTCTAGTATGAAACAGTGATTGAGAAAGAGGGAGAGAGAAAGAGGTCAGATGGAAAGCATCAATTGCAGCCCATTGTTTTCTTCTTTGTGAAATGTCCTTAAATATTAACTCATAGAGTCTTGATCCATGAAAGCCCATTTTTCCTTTCCACAGATAACATATCAAACTTCCTCTATAAAGTGTAAATTTAGGCCTGATTATCCCAAGGGATCATCTGTCTTTTTCTTAAAAATTCTCTATAGTATGAGTATGTTGAATTAAATGGGAAGTGCCACAGGGCAGAATTCTCAGGAGTCCTGAGGAGATCTCGGTGCTTCACCCTTTACTATTAGCATAGACCCAGTTGTGTCATTGCAGAGTAAGTGAAAATGATGGCTCCCTGCAAGTAAGGTTTTCACCAGCTGGATGAACCTCGGCATGGTGAGCCAACAGTCTCTCTGAAAATCTGCTCCAGGAAGTTGGATATAATTTAAGTACTTGATTGTATCCTTTGCTTAGAGGATGGGATATTTTGATGTAGGCAGGGTCAGTCATCAGGAAATTTAACTCATGTCTCTGATATTATAGTCAGCATTTCTTATTTTAGATATGTGAATTAAGACTAGAAATGTATATTATTAGATTACTTTAAAATTGTGCTGTAATAATTTTTTGCAATCTTCATGTATTCTCAAGGCTGTTTATTACCTCCATACTGTAAGTTCCTAAAAAGAATAAAGTGTGTTAAAAGCTGTTTTTATCAAATGGCTTGGGTTGGGAGGGACCTTAAAGATCATCTAGTGACATTTCTGAGATATTATCTGCAAAACACTATTCCCATGTTTCTTGTTTCAATATTTTTCATATTTCCCAGGAAGGAGAAAGACCATATTGCTAAAATACCTTTATTTAATTTTTTGCATTTGATAAAAATGCAATGTTAGAAAAGCCATATTTCCCTTCCAGCTAATTGTTATTAATTTTATTCACCAAAATAAGGCTTATATTCAACGTCAAAATAATGTATTATATTGTTACATTGGCTATTAAAATAATCTAAGGAAAACAGCCTTTTCAAGGTTTTAGTTTGATTTAATTATAGAGGTAATATTTTCAACAACACTACATTGCTTCTGAAGGAAATTTTGATAACTGGCATTCAAAGATGACACAACACAAGTAATTCAACAATACCAACGGAAATGCTGAGCATTTTAGACAGATTGTGCTGTGTCTTATCAGCCCACCAACTTAGGCAAGTTCTCAAAAACAAAACAAACGAAAAAACCACCCCAAAACCAACCAACTAACAATAAACCAAAACCTCCACTCAAACAAAAAGAAATAAAATGCTGGAAGGAGCCTTAGCCAGAAGAAACAGAACAGTTCTGCCCCTTGAGGTATAAAAGCTAGAGATAATGAAGAAAGAGGAGCTTAAAAACAAAACAGGAAGTCTGTATATCAAGAGTTAAAGGGAGAGACAGGGTTGCAGAACCTAAAGGTACTTGGAACTTGATACTTTGATACTTCAAGGACATACTGATATTACGTCCTATTTAACATGATCACTCTTAAATGCTGATATATATTCAGATGGAGGTAAGGATGTAACTGAAAGGTCTGCAGTGGAAAAGGGTACAAACTGGTGATAAGGGAAACTTTTTCATTAATTCTTTTTACTGAATTTCAACCTGAAGCTAATTGTATTTCCATCAGATGGGGATAAAATTATCTTAAGTCAAAGAAAATGTTTACTTCAGGTTTGGACTACTTGTCCCACACAAGAAAATTTCCAGTAAAATGAAAATAGTGGAATATTACAGCAATCCACAATTTGCTACAGGGTAGCAATATACTGTCAGTGGTATCCTGAGAAAGTTGTTGCGCTTTGCACAGGCCATGTAAATATTCATTGCTGACAGCGTTGGATTGCCAGGGTATGATGTCATAGCATGGAGGTATTTTCCTGCCAACCCTTAATCAAACAAGAGAAGTGATTAGAACTTTGCTTCTCCACCTTCCAGGTGAGTGATTGAATTGTTGAGTCACTACGAGCAAGATGATAACAGAGCCATCTGCTCTGCTTGTAGTTCCACTGCATCTGGCTTATGAATCAAAATTCCAACTGAAACTATCTCAAAAGTTTGTTCTCATGGCATAGTTGGCAATACTATTCTTCAAAACTGTCCTGAATGCACTACCAAATACTTTAAGTGAATGATCCCTGGAGCACAGGCTCCTCCTTGATGTGAACTTAGTTCAAGCGCATGTCAAAATCGAAGTAGAAAAAGGATTTTGTTACTGTCATAACTTCATTAGCTAAGTTATAGGAAAGATACACACGATGTTGACACTTTTCAGGGTAGAAATACAATAGTACCAAATCTTGAAGAGATGTTAAAGTAGAAGGTGAAGTTTTTTTCTCTTTGTTTAAAGAATGGTGTCTGAGCTACTTAGTATAGATGGAAAGAAATGGGTTACAATTATTGCAGAAGAAACATATGACAACTTACTACTTGTAAACAAGTAGTTTAAACAGCACAAGCAAATCACTTAGACAGGTCTGTTCAACTGAAACTCTCTCCAGTGCTACAGTTATTGACAAACATAGCCAAAAAAAGACAATGACCACACCTGAGTGATACTTGGTCATTTAATGAGGAAATTATGGGCTTGGGACTTAGAAATTTTTACTATCTAAGTTACAGTATTTGCAAGCTTTCAAAGTTGTGAGCTTCATGAAGACTTATAATGAATTCTGTGATATTTTCAGCTTTGAAAGGCTGGAACTGCTACATGCTGATCTGCAGAACTTTTTATTAGATCAAATTTTCAGCTGCTTTTATCCTGAGTTCACATCTAGGTATTTCCTGGAAATTCAGAATTTTTGTCACACTATCCCTTTGAGCTAGTCATATACATAATTGTAGAGGGTAAGTTAGAGGGTGGGTAAGCTTGATAAAATGCTCCATGCTGTGATATGCTGCTCCAGGCAAAATGTAAAACGCTGATTGGAAATTTTACAGGTTCAAGGATTTTTAGAAGATGATATATTCAGACTCCAGTGGGGACTTTGTAGAAAACTTTATCAGATTTGAAAGAACTAAATATTTTCTCATATGACTCTCTGGTGTCATATAGATTAAACTTGATTATGCAAAAATGCTGTAAAGATAAATGCATAAGATATTTTCAAGTGTGCTTATTGTAATTGTTTGGACAAAGAATTAAGCATTCCCATCTGCATGAAATTATATTCACCACAATTACAGAAGAAACTATCTGACTTTTAATGGTAGATTATTGTACTCATTAACTAGTGAGATAAATTAGTCACATTAGATACAAATTCTTCCTTACAAAAATTATTCTGTGAGAAAGATAGAACTTAGTTTGTTACGGGACACCTGTCTTAAGCAGGCATCAGTATACATCCAGCTGAACTGTAATGAAAACCGTGATGTTGCAAGAAAATGTAAGTCATGAAGATTTATGAAGTATGTGGTGCAGACTGATAAACTGCAATGTCACAGAAACTAGAACGCTGCAGGCAGCCAACCAGTGTAATACAGGATTGTGCAATAGTCTGATAATAACTGCAGTACAGTACAATCATTAAATTATAGCGTGGCATAGGACATAGTAGGTATTGCATTTACCAATACATTGCCACTATTCCACGAAGTAATTTTGACTAGAAGATATTACTAGATTCTAAGAGCAAATGCTAAACAAAAAAAGCACATGGCTTATCTTAAAATAAACTAGCAAAACCCAAATATATATTTTATGCATGTGTATATAAATTATCAGTGATAGTTATAAATACATTATTTTCATGGTTCAGAATACTTTTCTTTATTAATATTAATATTCATCTTTATTTTTCTTCATTAATATAATAAATAGCAAAATTCAAGGAAATTAAAACATATTGCTTGGACAAACAAAACTGGCGAAATCCACACATATGCATATTACATTAAATATATTGGAGCATATTTAGTATAACTGTTGCAAATTCAATTTCAGGCCTGGCTTATTCTATGCATTACTTCCTGTCAAATAAGTGTGATAATCTCTGGTTTATGCCTTTTTGGAAGGATGGCTTAAAAGTCTTGGGAGGAAAAGCTGCATTAGTTTAATTCACTTGGCTTTGAGTTGAGGCACCATGGAAAATTATACATAAACTTCCACTGATCTCCCTGACATTGTACATCAAAAGTAGTTGAAACCCATCACTGGAAATGTAGATGATTCTTTTCAAGTTAGTGTTCATTAAAAATTCCAAATGAGAAGTCATTAAAGAGAAAATCATGCAATGAATAACAATCTTAAATTGTAGCAAGGGGTAAATAGGTTAATAATAGGAAAATATTTCAAACTATGAGTATAGCTGGCAATTAAAACAGGTTACCTGAGAGGCTGTGGGAACTCTGTCCCAAGCAATTTGTTAACATAGATTAGATAAGGCCAGACCAGTCATAACAGGTGTTTAATGTGACCCTGACTCAGAGCTTTTGAGTGGACTAGATGATCTCCTGATGTTCAGTTCTGTTACTAGTAAACCAAGGACTTTTCCTAACAGTATTTTCATTTTTCAACCCTTACTTGCTGCTGAATTCCTACAGCCTCAATGGTCTCATAAGAAACTCCTGTGTTTCATTATGCAAGTGAATTCTGACAGAAGAGACTTTGAAGCTAATGTGTTCCAAATATGCCTTCAGTGTTTGGAAATGTTATGAGTCTTGTAGAAACTGGCTGCTGATCCTGCAGGTATTTTTATTCAGGTACCACCTTACTGTATAAAACATAACAAAAAATTAGGCCACCTTCTGCTCTGAAACACATGCACTCACACGGTTTTCAGTGGGAGTTACATATTTAGTCACAAGATTTTTGGTACATAGATCAAAAATACTGCTTATCTTCTGTAATTTTAATGATACAGATTAAAAGAATTTCAATATGTAATATCTAATATACCTTAGTAAAACAGAATATCCAGATTAAACTTTATGTCTGTATTGATTGAGTACTCATTCAGACAAAGGGGTAATGCCATTATTATTGGATTACACTTAGTTCTCAGAGAATCCCACACAATTTTATCGGAAAGTGAACATTTGTGAGGTTTTCGGCGAAAAAAAAACGAGCACACAAGATACCTGATTTATTTATCTATTGATAATAAGAGATACCTAGTATTGTTTTATCTATTGATTATGAGGTAAGAGAACTATGATTACTGGAGGCCATTTGCATCTACTTTTGAATATTCATTAGCAATGTCAAGAAAAAGTCGTGAGTGGTCAGTCACATGATCTTGCTGCTTCTTCATATTGGATGAACTTCTAGACCTCTCCAGAAAAAAAAGTACCTCTACAGGCAGAGTTCATTTCCAAGAAAAATGTATGCATACCCCTTTGGAATTTGATTTCTGGAATTGCTGATGTTTCTAAAACTCTTTCTCACTACTCAAAGCTGTAGGCAAATCATGATCTCTGTTATTTGCAGAATAGTTACCCCATGCTGGCTGTCTTTTGTAGGTAAGGCATTTTGGACTGTTTAGTGTGGATTATCGTACTCGTGTTATTGTCTTATATAAGAATGACATTAAACTTATCTGCTCATGTATCTCCTAGACTTCTGTTAGAAGTATTGAAGAAGCAACCTGTTACCCATACTCCCTCTTCATGCTCCTAAGAGAGTGTTTCCCAACTAGGGAGAACATTTCCTTCTGAGGTTCTGGCATTGCTAAATCAAATAACAAGTACTGTAGCTAGCAAAGCCAGGCAGCCTTTTGACCTGGGAAGTTGAGCAATGAGATGCTCTTACAGTTTTGTGAAGATGGCTGTTTTTTCCTTTTCAAATCTCTTTTTTTCCATGTTAGTAACATTCTGTAAATGACATACCATTTCTAGATTTTAATTAATATTTTTCAATTAATGTTTATAAAAGTAACTCTATCTCTGCTTTTCCTTTTTTTTTTTCCAAAGTTTCATGATCACTTCTGGTTGAGTGCTCAAAAAACCCTATGATTTTTTAAAAACTTACCTTTTGACCTTTTTATATATGATGGAAAAACCTTTCCTTTTGCTTCTGGTTTAAATCTGGGATAGAGATCACCAGAAATAGATTTCTGTGTATGTCAGCTTTTAAACAATAGGAAAAAGCAAATGTTCATGCCATCATCATACATAAAAGATTTTCCATAGCTCAACTTAGTAAGACTAAGACCGACAACAGCAAAACCCCTCAACATTAAAGTTAAAAATCAGGGTTGACATTCATGAACTCATGCAATTCTACCTTTGTTTCTTACTTTTGAATAGGGTGAATTAAGGACAAAATGTCAACCTGAATTTTTGTCAATAAATCTAAATCTCCATGGTTTTGTAGAATCAATTCATTAATTGAACAGTTCTTTCTATGGGTTAATAGAAGGCTAATCCATAGTATTTTTTCTAATATAACATTAAAAAAGAATGCTCTTTGCTGCTCCTAGATTAGCAGATTGAATTACATCCTATGGACTGTGAAAGAGAAGGTGTTCCAGAAAGAAACCAAATGTCTTAAAACCATCTAAAAAAAAATTTATCTTCAGTATATTTTAATGCTTCCCTGCTGCTTGTTACATTTAATAAAACCTGCTTGCTAAGTTTTAAGTTCTTGGCTACCTGCATATCTGTCAAGATGAAAAATTTGAAGTTGTAGAAGTGGATAACATTGCATAAATCCTAATATAATATTTTCTCCACAAAAACAAAACAAAACAAAGGTAGGCTTTCTCCTTTTGGCAAACTCTAAGGATGAAACTTCACTAAGGTTCTTTACAGGGTAGATTAGTTTCTGAAAAAGAATAATGCAGTTGTGTAGTACAAAATCAAGCAAGTCTGCATCTCATGGAGTTTGATAAAAGCAAGTGGGGATAAGACACTTATATAAGTAATGGGTGCACAACCTATCAAACATAATAATGGGATTTGTACATAGCATAAATTTCTCCTTGGTTTCAACTATTCTTGGCTGGCTACAGCCACAGGTGTAGGCATTGCTGATGGGATGTAAAGTAGGGTCTCTTTCTGAGTTTGATTGTGTCCTATCTTGATTAGATTTTGATAATGCATTGTACTCTTCTAAAGAATTCAGACTTCAGAGACATTTATTTGAAAATTTATATTGGAAGTATATTTGAAATTAGAAAATATTTGAAATACGCTTATATTGAAAAATATTCAGAATATATTTGAAAATTTAGGAATTTTCACTCAACTGTGAATTAGTCTGCTCTCTAAGGAGTGCATATATTTCAGTTTACATACTGATATATACTAGAAGAGCAGTGGTTTAAAGAAGCCTTCTCTCAGCATGGACAGCTGGTATGGATGGACTCTCATAAGACTGACAAGATAACAATGAATAGTAAGTAAATCGTAGTATCATAAAAATAGTAAGATCGGCAGAAACATCTGTAAATCATCTAGTTTAAGTCTCCGTTCAAAGCAGATGCAACTTAAAAGTTAGCTCAAGTTCTCACCTAGACCAGTTTTGAAAATCTGTGTGGGCTTCTTCCTCTCATCCCAGTTCTGTGTCCTTTTAGCTTTCATCTTGAATGGACCACAAACATGAAATGTAAGGGCTCAAACCTGGTCTGAAATAAATCACAAAAAATCACCCAATTCCAGCAAAATGGAGGAATATGTTACAAGTTGAAATGCATGAAAACAAAGCTAAGTCATTGCTAAGGATTCCTGAGGGAAAAAAAGAAAGGAGGTAATAAATATGCTCAAAAATGTTGTAATACCACCAGAAAAATTCAAGGAGAGGAGTTATTCATGGTTAATGAAATTAATAGATTTTGGATTTCTGCTGTTTTCTTTTTGTATTAGTTCATTAAGGTGTAAGTAGTGGTTGTGTACAGTGTAGTTGCATGTTTCAGATGTTGTCAGCTGTAAAACTGGATTGTCATTCATGGAAGATGACAACTGTTTTGCTATTTCTTCTTATTCTGAGAAGGAAAATAAACTTAAGATTTAGAAGTGATTATGTAAGAGAGATGCAGAAAAAATTCTGATAGAAAAAAATTGAAATGTTTTATCTTGATATTTTAAATTTTTTACCTGACCCATATTTTGCAGCTTCACATTTTAGATATCTGGTGCATGAATTTTCAGTAACTCTAGTCTTTGTGGTCTGCAATTTAATTGTTGAGGGAAGCATTCTGCTGTCCTGCTGCTCTATATAAGGACTGAGATTTTTTTTTTTTCTCAGCAAGTATTTGTGAACAAAGACAATATGAGGGTAGAAATTAAAAAAAAAACAAACAAAAACAAACAAAAAAAAACAACAAAAAAACAACAAAAAAAAAACAAAAAAAACAAACAAACAAAAAAAAAAACCAAAAAACCCCAAAAAGGCACATATTTAACTTATACAGGCACCTTATACATAATACTTTATTTTCAATTTTTCATTGTGCAGCCTTGGTAAATAAAGAAAAAATGTAGTGCCTTCAGTATCTATATGTCAAAGCGCTGAGGTTGTATTTTAGGATTTTAACATCTGTGCCTTGTCTTGGCTTTACCTGACTGTTTCCAGATGGTTTTCTGTATGATTGAAAGCAGCATCAGTGTGCATGAACGTCGTGTCTGACATCTAAGGGTACTTACTACTTTTTCTTAACTTTAAGAAATGCTCCCTCCTCAACTCATGACCTGTGGCAAAGCCTAAAACTACTAGAACTATGAAAAAAAAAATCAAAATATTTTAAAATGGGTACCAAATTAAAAGACAGAGTCCCTTCCTTTACCACAGAGGCCTTTAGAGGAATTCAAAACCTGTGTGTATGCTTTTCATGTCAGAAAAAATTCCTTTTGGGAAACTGTTTGATCTCTTCTCTAAAAATGTGGGTTTGAGAGCTGAAAGCTTGGTAGCTGAAAAGATTCAACTGAAAGGGTGTTGTGGTTTCCATGGATCTTCTGCGTAAATGCTTTTCAATTTTAAATGGCCCTCTGGGTTTGTGACTGAACACTTCTCATAGACCAGGAAGATTTAATAATCAAAATGATACTATTTTTATTTAGTATGTGGTTTCTTCATGTCTTAAACAAGACTGTTTGTCCTTTCAGTTTGCCTGAGGATACATCTTGCTATAGCTGTGTGATTAGATTTTAGATTCATGCAGTTGAAAATAAACCCAATTACCTAAATAAATGGAAGGTAGCAGTAAATTGTGATTAGCACATAATTGTAAACCCAGAGATACAGAAGCTTGAAACACTGAATGTTTAAATTTGGGGATGTAGCACCTAATCATTAACAATACTTTGAAGATGAGGCATTTATTTATTAACTTATTAGTAAAATTCTCACAAACAGTAAGAATGCTTTAATACTTTGAAGTATTAATATTTAAAAGCCAATAGAGATACCTTCATGTATATTCTATACATAGATAGTATAAATATGTCTTGAGTATGGTGTATGGGTGTCATTTAAGTATATGCATAGGATATGCTGGACAAATCTAGAGAGATGAAATTTACCACTGTTTTGTAAACTTCATAAGAAAACACTTTATGAGGACATACATATCAACCTATCAAATATCAACATATCAATATTAAAAATATGTATATTGCATGGTGGCCATAACATGCATCATTTTAAAGTCTGTCTGAGAAGACTCAAACAGTAAAAACCCAGTCACTGCTATGTGAGAGAAAGCAGCTGATGCATTCAGCTGTTTTACATACAATTATGTCTGAAGCTGTAACTTTCATTTTCACTGAAGACAGTCAGTTTGGGGTTTTTTTTTCAGAAATGGCAGATTTCATGGACAACATTAAATTTCCTAAACTGATTACTTTAATGGCCTGTATCAGTCAAACAGGCTGTAAAAATGCTTGAAACATTTCAGAGCCAGCTGAAGAGATAAATATGCTTTTTAGCTTTCTCACTACGATATTCTCTCTGTAAGTAGTAACACTAACATTCATCATTTAGGAATCAATAAACTAAAGGAAAAATTGTGGTATTAATGCAGAAAAGCATGATATTTGTGAAAACACTGAATTTAAGATTCCTATTTGCTGAGCTTTGAACCATTAAAGTTCAAATGTTCACATTTTGCCAATAAGTATCTGTAATGGAAAAATGGAAATCTATTCTTATTTATATTTTGATCTCCTTAAAGAAATAGTTTGTTTAGGGATGTCTGTCATTGAGACTTTTCATGTCTAATAACTTGGCTATAGCTGGTCTGAGATCGATAGAGATCATTAAACTTCTCTGGGTTCCACATGACTGGCTGGGCAGGTGAATAACAAAGATAAATACCTCGACATAAGGGAAGGCTGAAGTTACAGAGAGATGGCATAACTATGGGAAAGATCTCAAAGGGGCCTTGTAACTTTTTAGACACCAAAGACAATTGTAAAATTTGTAGGAAATCAGATTTCAGTTCTTCTCGTGCCCACATAAAAGTTCAGTATAAAAAGCTAAGATTCTTTCTCACCTGCCCTCTGGAACTGGAAGGGGCTTAATTTTGCATCAAAAGATACAAGGCTTGCCAAAAATGTGCAAATTAACAATGTAGTTTCTTTGGAAATGCACATCCTTGAAGTGTTTCTTGTATTTTTCACTTTCTTCTAAACAATTTTAGCTCCCTCTGGGACTGTGGGCAAAGATCTCGCCCTTCATATAAGATCATTGACTTATATAAGAGAAAAAGAATACATGAATTTAAAAGAATAGAATTAGAGTAATCTCTCTAGAGCTATTTCCCAGGAGTTCCTGTATTCTCTTTTCATTGTCTGTTTGCACACATCTGTCTTAAATGCTTAGCTGAGAAAATCTAAGAACAAGGCACCTGGATCTACCAGTAAAGTCCCCAACTTCATGACATTGATGGCTTGGTCATTAATATTTTCTGACTCATTCTCTGCGTGTACAGTGAAAGAGCTTAACAGAAAATAAAACTAAGAGTATTACTCCTATGTTACCTGTGAATCTCATGCAGTTGAAATTATTTAGCTCTAACTTGTCAGTATAGCTCATAATAAAAATTAATGCTTCTGAATATCTTTTTTTTTAATACAACAATTATACTTCATACCGAAATCCAAAAATACATCAAGTAGTGAATAAATAACCTCTGAATCAACTCTCAAAGGTTCTCGTTCTGTGAAAGTTAAAAATAGTGTATTTTCAGGTGATCTAAAAATTACAGAACTACAAAACAAGGAGTTGAATGGTCTGCTTAAATTTTTTTAAATTACTATGGAAGAAATAACATTCTTCTTGAGAAAAAAAAGTTGCCTAAAAAGCAAGTGTCAAAAACTCAACAATGCATGAAACACAGGGATATTCAGGAAGTTATGTCAGTGACTGTCATAATAAAATACAGGCTTAACATAAATTCCTTTTTAAAAATATGATTTAAAAGTTTAGCCATAGGAGAACATAGACCAGAACCCCCTGTCAGTGACTTTCACAGTCAAACCAAATTAAAATATATGTCCTCCTGTTAGTCATTTCATTTGGTTCCTTTGGCAGCCTTAATGAATATCACCTCAAGTAAAACCAAAGAAATCCATATTTTCTGTTTAAAATGCAAGGTGGTTCTACTGACAGTCACAGGACATTGATACTAATATAAAGTGAACTGAGTATTAAATACGTGACAATATAGGAGTACAGCAATTATTATCTTTACATGCTTTACTTTTCATTTTCATATTATATAAAATGCCACTGTCACATATAGGCAGCTATCAAAATTTCTTGTCTTGATGAGGGTTGATAGTTAATGGTTCTTTTCTCCCCTCTGAAAGGCAGAAGGACATCCTGATGGTAATTGACTTTCTAGAGGTGTACTGCAACGCTCGGTGAAGCAGTTGTGTTTGATTCAGTAGACTGGAACTGCAAAATGATTTCAGCTAACAGCTCTACGCCAGAGTAGTCAAATGGCTGGAAAAATGAGGTAGCAATGAATACCTCCAAACAAGAGTATCAGCCATTTTACTGCTAGAAATTAACTGTGGAAACAGAATTGAAAGGGCTTTTTGTGTTTTCTAGGGATAGAATGATGGTGCGAATAAAGAATACTCAAAGCATGAGTATTATTTCTCCTCCCATTACTTCTCTCCAAGCATTATCATAAACAGTTTTCTCTCTATAAGCATCATATTTTTGAACTTTTTCAAATAAAGAATCTGTAAGAAATACTAAAAAATATATTTTCTTTCTCATCAACATGATTCTTAATATTTTACTTACTTCTTTCCTTCAGAAGTGCATTCAGCATGGATTCTTACTTACCCTGACTTAAGTTATTTATTCATTAAATTAAGCAGGAATAGAAGTCAGCAGAGCTAAACTGCAGCATGGAATACACTGTAAGAATCATCTCTGTCTTTGATTTCCAGCAGCCCCCAAGGCATTCTCCAATAAAGTACAGAAAAAAAGGTGTCTCTTGCTTCTTAGATACAATAGCTCTTCAATTAGTCTAGCTCACCAAGAGACAATACAGTTATCCCTATGCAAATGAATCTCCTTTCTCTTTCTTCTAAATTTTCTCTGAACATTTTTTGTGAGCTCCTGAATTCATTTTTTATCTTTTTGTTACATGCATTTTTTTTTTCTGTCCTCTCTGCTGGCTTAGACTGTCTCCCATGGTCCTGGTAAAGCAAACTGCAGCTGTACTATCAACCTGTAAATTCCTTTTCATCTGCAAAATTCCAGTTAAGACCTAGTGGCTGCATACACCATGAAGGGTGTTAACCAAGGAGGGTGAATATAAATCACTTCAGTGCTGCCTCCACTAGCAGGGCCTCTCACCCTGCCTGGCAGTGCTTGAGACATCATCTGCCGTGGGTGGAAGGCAGAGACACAGAGTGAATATTCAGTGCACTGGGCTCACAGGAGAGAAGCAAATGGGTTTGCAGCCATTTGATAGGTGAGGTTTCAGATCTTCTGACACTGACTAACATTGTCCCACTTTGTTGCCCAGGTTCCCATGACTCTTTAAGGACACATGAAGAAGAGTATTTAAAATCCTTTCTCATGGCCAGTTTTAATAAAAAACCAGAGACTAGTTTTGTCAGATAGAGGCCTGGACATCTTAAGCTGAGCAGACAAATCTGCAGAGACTTTTCTTAATCAATTTTTTTAATTCATCTTTCTGCAATTTAGTGTCTGGCTCTAAATGGAAAAGATTATACATATTCTCACAAGGACATTATGACGATTAATTAATTAATGTTTGCAAAGCTCTTAAGTTGCATTAAGATCTAGAAAGAAGGGGTATATATAAATTAAATTAATAACTACCTGTACAGTGACCTTTGTTTCTTCTGTGCTGAATGAGTGAAAGGTCTTCTGGAAAAAAAAACAGTGGACTGTGAATAGGCAGTTAAAGAGAATAACAATATTGGCACATAAAAGGTGATAAATAGGGTTTTCACACAACCCTTACTTCTGCTATTATGTACCGTTTAAAGCCTGACTCACAAAATTAAAGCTTATTTTAGCATTATTAGTTGATTCTTTGTCTTTTTTTTTATCTGTATTCTCCATATTTAGATGTCCTTTGCAGACAGGAGAAAAGTTCTGAAGGAAATATAGGTTATTTCTCTTCAAAAAGGTCGTTAAGAGAAACAAGCATATTATTTGTAAATATGTTTGTAAGTCAAGACTATCTGGGAATAGGATTTTAAATTGTTGGGGTTTTTTCATAAAGGAAAAGTATATTCTCAAAATCCCATAATTTCTACAAAGCCTTATTTTTATTTATCAAAATTCCCAGGAAAAAGGATCACAAAATGATGTGATGCATGAAAAATTCAGGAAGAATAATTTGAAAATCAGGCTCATAAATTCAGCTTTCTACAGAGCAGCTACTTCTCTGCCTGCCTCCTGGGTACTTGAACTGTGGCATCTGGTTAGCTCAGAACTTAATGACCATTTTCTATATGGATTACATTTTACAAAGATGTTAAATCAAATCCCAGCTCAAGGAAAAAGAAAAGGGAAAGTCGTCTTGCTGTGACCCTTCTTTTATTTTGATGTTTATTTTGCAGGTGGCTAGTAGATTGACGTCTCTTCTTATATGAACTGTGCCCTAAACATAAGTAAAGCTAAACTGATTTTTTTTTTTTTTTTTTTTTTTTTTTTTTGTACTGCAGGCAGAAAATAAAATAAATTAATGCTTTGGTGGTATCTTCATATATATTTAACATGTACCTTTCTAGATTTGTGCATGCAGAGAGGAATAAAGTTAAATATGTGTACATTTTAATCAAGTAATATCTGCAATAAAGACTATTTGAAGCTTTAAAATCACTTCCTGATACATTGCCATTTTGCCAACATCTGCAGAAAAAACCCTTATAGTCAGTCTTGCATTACACCTCTAAAGCCAAGGTCTGGTCCTTTTTTGGAAAAATTCAGAGTCAAGGTTCTTAATCTGGAAAAAATTGGGCTAGAGAATAGCCAGACACTCAAGCAAGAAATTCATCACTGGGTAGAACTCTCCTTTTACTTGCTGACTTACTGAGTAACATTTATGGAAATAAACTTAGCAGAATATACTGTATGTTATCAGTATGGATGCTGCCTGCAGGCTATTGCAGTCATTCTTGCTGACATTATCCTGTTTCTATCAGATTGGCTGTGTAGCTCCCAGTATTTTGTGGTAGAGTTCGCCTTACAAGAGGAGTTCTTGCCGAAAGGAAGCTGAAAAACAGTAAGGCAGGATGTCAACAAAGTGGCATCACCCCAGGCAGTGTCTGCTGCTCTGTTGGGGGGGGGTGTTTATGTCAGTGCATGCAATAAAAAATATTGTACTTGCTGGTCTCAGGCAGTCTCTGCAGCGGAAACTTAGGGGTTCCCTGGAATGTTCAAGGAATGTGATTCCTCCCCTTCAGCTTACTGCCCATCATTTGCTCATGTCTGCACAGCCTGGTTTTCAGGCCGAAGGTGTTGCTGCACTGCAGCGAGAGGTCCGAGTGCACCCTGCTGAGGCCTACCAGGCTAGTTTTAATCTAATTAGCTTGGATAACAATGTTAGTGAAGATGTGATAGAATGAGCTTCAGTAAATAAATGTATGCTGATGTAAAAGCCTGCTAGGAATCATCAGAATGTCCCTGGGTGGCCAGCAACAACAATGTACAAATTTGAAAACCTCTTCCCAAGGGCTGTTGGAGCAATGGCTTAGCACTTGCTTCAAAGCCCCAAATCATCCCACAGATAGTTTATAGTTTTCCCCGTAAAACAGTTTGAAAATATTATGTAAGTTAACTGCTTATCAAGATAAAATTTTAGCTGGAAAATAAATTTTTGTTTTCTCCCTGGGGTTTCCTAGTCTTTAAGGATTTGCATGCATGGCTATCACAACTACAGCCAATCTCTCTGTGTTGTCTGCCTTCATCTTAACAGTCACATCACTCTTCTTACTGCTGCATATGGGGTTCCCTTACTGGTAGCCTGAGTATCACTGTCTGTGTTCTTGAATGGTAGAAGAGTAACACAAGCAGATGAAATTGGTTCTGGGTTACTGCGTGTTCTTTTTTGAAGAGGAGACAGTCTACTGGTAATGAGAAAAATTAGAAAATTAGCTCAGAAGTAGAAAAGGTAATTTGAAGACAAAAGCTGGTTACTGAACTAAAGGATACAGACCTTTAAAGTGTTAAAACTGTAAGACAGTCATAAGAGGAAATAGTAAATAAAAGGTAGGCAAACATTATAGGAAAAAGATGGAATTTTTTTTTTTTTAAATAAGAAAATATTCTTGGGGTGAGGGACAAAGATGGTTGAAAAGCATGTATTTTCTTAGTCTACAAGTCTACACTTCTGGTACAGCTTTGTTACTGCTTTATACTGTGAACAAGCTTACTGGACAGGAGCATCACCCGTTACTTTTTTTCCTTTTGTATGGCTGAAAGAGACCAAAAGTTGGGTGTGCAGCAGCATAAGAAGCAGAACCCAGCATCTCTCCAGTTAAAACCCTTACACTTGGACCACTTTAACTGGGCTGGAAAACCTGTTCTGTGAACAAGCTCAGGTGGGGCTATACCAAAGTGAATGGTGGTATTAGGGCTGCACGGCAAATAGCACACACAGGCTTCTCCAAAAGTCAGGCATTGGCAAGGCTTAGTGAATACTTGGAAGGCATCACCCTAATCAGAGGTTCATTCAGATAACACTGTGTTCTTCTTGCCCCTGCTTGAACCGAGAGAGGGGTAATTGGGTTTCTTGGGCTTGGAGACAAAATCCTAGATGCCATGATTTGCCCAGTCCCTTCATGTACAGTAACAGACAGGTGCCTTGTGTGTAAACATAGGATGGGAGTTAAGGAATTTCATTTTCTGCATGGCCTTCAACACCTAATCTCTCCTTGTTTTCTCATCTGTACAACAGGGACACCATTGTTTATTGACCACACAGGGGGCTGTAGGGCTAAATTAATTAATGTTAACAACCCTTTGATTCTCTTAGATAAAGGTTTTCTAGAAGTATGAAGAATAGCTATTTATTATCTATGTTTTGTCACTTTTTATTTATGCCCTATTCTACTGCAGCTTTTTCTTCAGAATTATTTGCCCTATTATCTGATCTGCATGAAAAGAAGAAATCGATAACAACTAATGATTGCATTAAAAGTAATGTTTGAAAAGACTGGTCTAAATTTATTCATTTCAAGTGTACTTCCTCACAACTAACATGTATATGAAACCTTTTGATCAATGTGTCTTTTCTTTGGTGGCTTTGCAATATGGTCTTTTCTTGTTTATATACTGTTTAAGGTATCCATGAGCTCACAAAAATGGACAAGAGTATGCACTTCTGCTCTTACAATTAATTTCTTTATCTTTGATTGTGTTTTCTGTTTGGTCTATTTTAATCCTATTCCTCTCTTGCTGACTTTTCTTCTATTCAACAGCTTCAAGAATCCTGAGCCCACCAATGCAGAATCATTTGTATACATCATCATTTCTATTTGCTGTTTTCTTTTTTTCCCCCTCCCCCCCCCCCCCTCAGTGAGGCAGTGTGATGTGCTGGATATCAGTACAGTGCACCTCAGGTACACTGAAACATTTGACTTCACCTTGTGTCATTTCTAGAATGTATTTTCTTGCCCTTAGCCCTGAGCCACAACAGGAATTTGGCCAGATTGTGCCACATTTCTGCAGCACTGTGTAGCTAAGTGCTTCCAGAACATCTGTTGCTGCTGTTGTGTTCAGCAGCCTGCTTAAAGTGTGAGCTGTGAAGTAGATTATCTAACGCACAAATACTGGTTTGTCTGAAACTTTAGATAAGAATTGATTTATATGTATGTATCCAATCTGTAAAAAGTGGTGGCACTGCAAAAAATGAAATTATAGGTTGCGTTTTAGGTAAATTCTATGGTGTAATCACTTCAGATGAGTTAGAAATGCAGTTTCCTGTACTTGCTTCTGTATTCCTATTTTTTCTGCTCCTTACTATTTCTTACATAATTTGAGATTCACTTTTCTGTGCCTCATTGCTGTACCCTAGTAATTTCCTGAATTTCAAAAATGCCATTGAAAAGGTCTTTTTTAAAAATAATAATAAGCTATTAAAGTAGCTTATTCAACATGCTCATGTCAGAAGGTATTTACAATCATTAAAGTGCAGTGAATGAATGGATTTTGTAGGCAGGCAGCTTGTTCATTGGAGTTGTTGAGATCTTCAGAATAAGCCAAGTTGAAGAAAAAACATATACTCAGTGACTTTGAATTTATAAAATCTGAAGGGCTTCCTGATGAATGCAAAATATGATTTTCTCTGATCTGTTTACAGTTTAGACCATTAGGACAAAGATTGACTGTAAATACTAAGATGAAATTTATGTTATGACCCATAATTCTGCTTTGGAAGGAGGTGGGAAAAGAGGTTAAGAAATTCTAACCCTAATTCTGGGCTTGAATTAAATGCTGATTTATTTAATCTTATTTACTATTACTCTGTGTAAAAAATCCTACCTTGCAATGACTGTGAAATTTCCTAATATTTATAATACATTATAGAAAACAAGTGGCTAGATTGTGAATGTGTCCCACACATTACCAGGTTCCTCTTAGACCTGAGGGACAACATAGCAGCAGTGACTCGGAAGTGTCTGTATCCCTGCATACTGTATCCACATCAAAGAAGAGGCTTGAAAAGAAATTAATTTTGTCTGCCAACAGAGGAGCATTGGTTAAGCCAGGAAATGAGTCAGGATTTCAGAGAACCATCTGCGCTTCTAGGTGCAGTGGAACATTTTCCCTTTTGCCACTGAGCAGCTTCCAGCTGCAGGAATGGGGGCTGATGCTCTCCACCTCAGAGACTACAGTGGTGGCAATGCTGTGCTCCAGGCATGATTTTGTGTTTTGCTTATATAAATGGAAAACGTGATGGTGGTTCATTTTGCTGAATTTGGACACAGGCATGAAGGATGCCAAATTCTGTGAGATCCCCTGGGACTTTAAGGTAGCCTAATGATCCTACATTGTAATGACTGCTGCCTCCAAGTAGTTCAGTGGCATTTAACCTGTTAAAGGGGTGTGAAGCTCTGTGTTTTCTGTCTTTACCGAAAGATTAACAGTTTTCAGATCTTGCTGAAGCCTTAGAAGCACTCACATTTTAATGCATTTGCAAGGCTGGGTATTGAAAGAGTGAAGAAAGTGAGGTATATGCAAAGTCCTCCCAATTTCTTCAGATTTTTCCCTGTGCAGAAATAAATCTAAACGTTTTACCAAGTGGACTGCCCCTTTTCTCTTTGGCTAACTGAGCTTCCTTTCTTTTATCATGTGGGAGATATGAAAATGCTTCTGTGATTTCACTGAATTTCCCTGGGAACATTTTTATGTTAAAGTGAATAAAGCTGCTTTGCCTGAATTTTTTTTAATTTATAATGCTTACATATTTAATAACTATTATTATTATTAACATATTAATAACTATTATGTTACATTATGTATAATATAACTATTATATTATATATATTTAACTATACATATTAATAACTATTATATTTAATAACTATTAAATATAAGTATCTAGGTGAGGGGAATAACTTTATTTAGGATTTAGGTTCTGTCATTAGACAATGTTTTGTTTTTCATATTACTTCGTAGCTACATTTACTAAAATTGTAAATCAAGAGTTTGTTAAAAGTGGGTCCATATAAATATTAAATACTAAATATTAGGCTTTCTGCTCTTTGCTTCATAGAGCACAGTGCTTATTGTGACAATACTTCATTCTTTGCTTTTCTGGTTTTAGAGACATGTTTAATGTTTCAGCAATATTTTATTCCCAAAATATTTCAAGAAGGTACAATTATTTTAAAAGTATTTTCAACTACAAGTCAGGCAAATTAAAATATCAGTTATTATTTCTCAACAGATTTTACCTGATTAGTGGTGGAGTTCCGTTCATTATCTGTGGGATTACAGCAGCAACCAATATCAATAATTATGGGATTGAAGGCAATGCACCATAGTAAGTATGAACTACTATCATATAACTTTTAAGGAAAACATATTATTTTTTTTATCCCAGTAAATGTAGCTGACTTCATAAAGGGTACAGGCATGCAATTTGGGATGATACTTGTTATGAAATTCTATTAAATATTGGCTGTGAAAGAGCAATGTCTTAATCTGGAGCTTGCTGCTTCACCTCCACCAATTTGACTCCATTACTGTCAATACAATCACCTTTCATTTACAGAATTACTCTTCATTTACATCTGAATAAGTGAAAGATATTAAAAATGCCTAATGAGTAGCATATCTAATACATCTATTGATTAATTAAATATTTTCGTTTTATTATCTACCTTGATTTAATATCCTTCATGTGACTTAGAGCAATTTACAAATAGTGATGTAAGAAAAGGACAAGCAAAAATCCCTTTCCCACCTCCTCCACTCCTGCCCCTTCATTAAAACCCAAATATTTTGGATTTCCACCACCTGGAAATGTTCCAGTCACAATATCTGGCAATCCTGACATAATCCTCTTGTGTCCTTGTGTGTAGGTGGGTGTTCAGTAGAACTGCACAAGCTCTTCAGGCATCACATTATTATTAGTTCTTGGCATGAAGCATGAGGTATCCATAAGTACAGTAAGTCTTTCCATAAAAGCGTAGCAGAAAGTGAATTAGACTGCAAAGTTAAATACAGTGTGTGTAACACATCAGCATGGCAGTGACTGGCACACTAATGGATATTTTACTACTCTGGCAGCACTAATACTCTAGAGGACATCACTCTTAGTTAGACGCTTTGAGCATCTATTGTAACACATTTGAAACTGGTTGTGTTCTGGGCATGAAAAGTGGCAACCAAGGAGAATGGTTCATGAGTGAGCATCTGGCTCCTTAAAGACATTTTTGTAGGTAATTGAAATTTAAATTCCAATAAGAAATCAGTGCATACCATGGCTAACTGTTTGCTCTGCCTAGGGCCCAACTCATATACTTATTCAAAGTTATCCAATTAATCAGCGAGTTTATAATCAACAGTGTCTTACAAAACTCTGTTATTTATGTTCATAAAGATGAGACATTTTTCATTTTGGTGCAGTTACTGATATTATACTTCTTTTATCATGTTAATGTAGCAAATCAATACCTGGTGCCACAGTGTGCACAGAAAACAAGGGACAGATGAGGAATGGTTATAAGACTGAGCAAAAAGACAGCTTCTAATTCAATGGCAGCATAGTGAATTATGTGCCTTATTCATTTTTTATGGTATTAGTAAGGTAAATGTAGATGCACAAACTTGAACTTTTTTTACAGAATAGATTTTGTAAGTGATCCACGATGAGATTCTACTTGAAATAAGAGCATCCCATGAGACTGCTCCACTCAGGAGCATTCCACTCTCTACTTTGCATCAAATACACAGCATTCAAATGTATTTCAAGTATCCACATAGCTTTGTGTTCTCTGCTTATCCAATTAACTATAGGTGGTAATTTACCTATGTTTTCACAAATATCTTTCAGAGAATCTTTTCTCGTGCCTGTCTAACAGCAAATTATACTCATATAAAAATATATATAAGTATTTTATATATACTTATATAGTGTATATGAAAAATACTCTTGGGAGTGTTTTTAAGTTCATTAATACATGTGTGTATGTTTTTGTTTAAGGTTCAGATTTCAAAAATTCAAAGTCGTTATTCTGCAGTTTCTTGTTGAAACACCCAGTGGGACTGTTTCTATTTAGCTGAGAGGTTCTCAGCCTGGCAGAAAAAGTCATTCTGCCCTTTTTATAGTAACTTGTAGGTAATTTCTGGATCGACAAGAATCTGATATCACAAGTTTTCTCACTGGAACTGGAGAAACTGCAACTAATCACACATGCCTAAATGAATGTGAAGTGTCACACCATGTCACTTTTAGAGCTGGAATCATAATGACAGATCACCTGGTCTGTCTTTCTGACCCAGGGGGAAATTAGCTATATCCAAACCATTCCTGACAGTTATTTATCTGAGGTACTTTAAATGCGCCCGTAATGGATAGACCACATTTCATTCCAACAGCTTATTATCCTAATTGTCCTAACAGCTAAGAAACTTTTTTAAAAATCTAATTTAGATCTTTCTTGCTGCAGTTTAAGCCCATTACTTCTTGTCCAAGAGATAAAGTAACTTACTCGTCTTTCCAGAAATCCATGCAATATTTAGGATATAAGAACATAATAGCAGCTGTACTAGGCTGTACTACCAGCTCAGTTCCCTGTCCGCACTATGGCTAAAAGCAGATCATAGAGAAGAGTCAAAACCAGGCAAATATTCCTTCTCCCTCTAACCCATATTCTGCCAGTTTCCATGTAGGATTTCATTAGTGTTTTTTCCCCCGTGTTTGTTCGATCAGATCATTCGTCCTTAAGACAGTCCTCTTAGACTCATACTGGCCTGTGAGCTAATTTAAGCTGCTCTAAAACAGTTATGGTTATATTATTTAAAGCCTAGCAAACCATGATCATGCTACAATGATATTATGCTACCAAGGTAGCATAATCACAAAGAGACCATCACTTTCCTTAATTTTTCTGAGGACATTCAAACTGACATGGATGAACTCCCAGCAACTCTAGAAACAGTGCAGAATTCAGAAATGGCATATATCTTTCAGGTCTGTTCACTGCAAAAAGTGGTGACAGTTCAACTGGAAGTCTTTTTTCAGGCTCTCTTGGTACTCAGGCTGTTCTCTGGCAAGAAGAAAATTCTCTAAGAACAATCTTTACCCTTAAGAATTTGTTGCAATGTTCATTGATACAAACATCTGAAATCTGTACATTTCTATTGCTCACATACAGTGTATAAACTATGCCTCATTTGCTTTTAATCAAAGTATTAGTGCTGACATTTTTAATAGTAGAAAAAAGGGTTGACATAAATGGTCTTCTACTTCACTGCAATTCCAGAGTCTAAGCTGACCTATATTTCTTGGAAATTTTCAGTTTTAATAGTGTCTAAATTATCCTATCTATTCTATTCTATTAAAAATTAGAAATTGATGTCTCAGTTTAATTAATATTAAAGACACATGTCCTGTCTCCACAGTTTGAACTTCTGAGATATTGTTGTGTCATATCAGTCAGAGATCAGTCAGCTGTCCATCACATCTAATGTGGTCTCTGAAATGTTCTTGACTCTGTCTTTTTGTTGTTTTCAGTTGCTGGATGGCCTGGGAGCCCAGTCTCGGTGCTTTTTATGGGCCAGTGGCATTCATTGTGCTGGTGACCTGTGTTTACTTTCTCTGCACGTACGTGCAACTGAAGCGCCATCCTGAACGCAAGTACGAGCTAAAGGAAAAGACAGAAGATCCACAGAGAATGCCAAGTACTGATGTGGGCCATGGTCATATTACAGACCCTGTGTCCGTTCCCCAGGCAACCTGCCCCATGATTTCTTCTTCCTTATTGGAAAATGAGCATTCATTTAAGGCTCAGCTTCGAGCCGCAGCATTCACTTTGTTCCTGTTTACTGCCACTTGGACCTTTGGAGCACTTGCAGTATCTCAAGGTCATTTCTTGGATATGATATTTAGCTGTCTTTATGGAGCCTTCTGTGTGACCTTGGGGCTTTTCATCCTGATCCATCACTGTGCTAAGCGAGATGATGTGTGGCATTGCTGGTGGTCCTGTTGCCCATCCAAAAGGAACACCTATTCTGTGCAAGTTAACGTGCGCCCAAAGGTTAACGTCAATGGCGACACTCAAGTTCATGCACCTTGTCTTCAGGAATCACCGTGTCCCAACAAGTCAGCTGTGTTTAATCACCCAGCAGCGAGCCACTGCAAACTCACTAACCTGCAAGCAGTTCAGAACCATGTTAACTGCCTGTCACCTGTGACACCATGCTGTGCAAAAATGCACTGTGATCAGCTGCTTGATGATGAGGCTCACATTCATGTCCACAATGAGGGAACCTTCAGACCCAATATGCACATTCATAGATGTCTGAAAAGCAGAACTAAGCCACGTTACTTCAGTCGGCACAGGTCTGCAGGGGAAAGAGAGTACGCCTATCACATCCCCTCAAGCATTGACGGCAGCATCCACAGCTCCCACACAGACAGTCCCCACAGCACACACGAGAGCCAGTCAGGTCACAGGAGGGCCTGCTGCTCAAAAAGTGATCCATACCCTACCGTCAACCAGCCCGAAAGTAGCGACGCAAGTACTGTAATATATAGTTGTGGTAAAATGCCAGAAAGTGACACTGTGCACCATCCAGCTCACTTTGAAATGCACCCACGGACACAGTCATTGCCATTTAATACAACAAATCACAACGGAATTCTCAAGGGAAACATGCATGAAGCCATGATATACAGCTCAGATAGTACAGGAAATATCAAAACTGGCCCTTGGAAAAATGAAACTACTGTGTAGTTTGTGGGCCATCATAACATGTTTTTTGCCCTAAACCATCATTATCTTTGTTTATATTCTGAGATGAATATGATGATATGTTTGTGTAGCCCATCAGTAAATTGTACGGCTTTTCATCTTCTTAATAAGAGTCAAAAAAGAGGGATAGTGACAGTTTTAAAGTGAAGGTATTTTTAAAAGAAAGTTATAAAATTATTCTGAAAGATAATGAGAAAATGAAGTCTAGACAATTGAATAAGAGAGGCAATATCCTTTTGTTATACAGAATGATATTTCTTTAGAAACATAATTTTCATTCATTGTTTTCACTTTTTTTCTGTCGTAATTTCAGACACTTTTTATAAACATATCAGCATCTTAAACTTTTACTTATTTATTTTTGTAGAAAAATATTATTACTGTGCCATGGATTTTAATCAGAAGTGGCTATGGTAGAAATGATAAACAGGATTTTATAAAATTGCAGCTTTTTAGATATACAAAAGTGATACTGCCTCTAAAAATCTTCTGTAGCATATGGCCTGTAAAGTCATGTAATGTACAGTCCCTGTTCTGTCCTTTTTCTTGTTGGAGAGAAGTGCTAGGTAATGTCTCTGTTACATCTTTGGTGCTGTATTGGTTGTATTTTGCATGACATATGTCAGGATATACCATTTGCTGTTTTCTAGTGTTACATGTGTTAAAGAACAAAAAAAAAGTGTTGTACAAGGCTGTGAAAAACCCTATTGATATTAATCTAGAGCATTATAAATCTACAGGAAAAGAAATCACTCTGCACTAGTTTAAGTGGCACAATCCTTTGTATAAGGTTATATGATAGCTTTGATAAGGGTCCACTCTAATGTCTTTACGGAGCATGCACTACTCATTGTACGTGGCACTGTGCAGTGTAATAGCAATTGTCTCAACAAGTTTTCCACTTCTTTGTAAAGTATGCCTTTTAAACAAATCTGTAAGCTGTTCCACAGTAACCTGTCCACATCTGTTAAGGTAGAGCAGTTTTACCATTAACTCTTTGAGGACTACAGTTATTTTCTTAAAGTAGCTTATTCTAGTTCAGAGATACTGTATATATGATATTGTCTATTTAGTTACATGATCAATGTAGTCCAGAGTTGTCAGGAAAGAGGAAGTTCAGTAATTTTGTGAAAACACACCTTCTTAGAATCCATCTGTTAATTTCACCACTTGCTTTCTGAAAACCCATTTCCTCCCCTAGCAAATTTCAGATTGTCTTAATCCTTTAATGCAAATTTGACCTTCAGAGAAGTTCTTTATGTTCATGATTTCTGCTAAATTGTAGGGCATTCCAGGGTCAGTAGCATTCTCTATTAACAAGGCTCTTGGCAAGATTTTTCATGTTTCCATGAACATCTGGACACAAAGCATCAACTCACAGTACAGAACTGCATCAGATTTATCCCTACATGAAATAAAACTGCTTTTTACAAATAGGAAGGGTGCAGAATAATAATAGATTTCAGAAAGTGAATGGGAGTATAGAGCTGTGAGAAAAATGTCTACAGTGGAAAGTGAACAGTGCATCCAGAAATGAGAGAAAAAGCACAGTTCTGTAGGGCCACACAAGAAAGTTCGCTGTCATGTCTTCACACAGACTTATGTAATTGCCGCAGAGAGGAAATAGAAAATTCCATTGAGAGATCATCAGTCTGTGATTCTCTGTGTATAAGTGGCAGAAGTCTTCACATACTTCAGCCCGATATTTTTCTGTTATTAGCAGTTTATTAGACTCTACCTTTTTTTTTTTAATGTAGGAATAAATTTCCTAATAGTGTACATAAAGATGACAATTATAATTGTTAGAATGTTATAAAAACATGTAAGTCAGATGAATGTGTTCTGCAGTGTTGCAGGTGGGAATTAGTACTCAAAGGGTTAATGCTCAGTATCTGAGTGCAAGAAATCTTGTTTTTCTGTATTTTTGTAAATTTGAAATATATATTGTAAAGTCCAGCAGTGCAATGTATCCATCTCAGATTGTGTATTTTTAAAAGGTGAGCAAGAAGAATGCACTAGGTGGTTGTCAAGTTTAAAGCCAATATTCAACAGTTTCATGACTGCTTCTTTAGCTAATACAAAAAAAAAAAGACAAAACACTGAGCTTTATTATGTATATGCTGTATATGCTTGAACTGTCTCTAAACTAAAATACAGTATTTTTCTTTGTTTGCATATTGAAATATTTTCTGTTTCATAATTGTTTTCTTTTAATAATACTTTTACTCATTCCACATAGACAGTGAGCCCTAGATAAACATAGACATAATGTGAAATCCACTTCTCTGTCTCAGCACTGTGTATATGTGTATTCTGTAACAGTAAAATTGTAGGAGGTCTGTAGACCATTATGCAAAATATCACACACACACACACACAGAGCCAAGATGAAATACTCACTCTGCAAGAATCCACTCAGTAAGCTCCTTTATTCAGCTTGTGTTTTAATCACCTCTGTTATTTTGTCTGAGAGGCCAATTCCATCTTCATAATGGCTTACAAAAAGTAAATAGGTGCTGCTTTCCACAGAATATCTTACATGATAAAACTCTCTGGAATTCAAACGTAAAATATTAAAACACTTTTCTTATTGTGTTAAAAATTAATTTAGTGAATATTTCTGGGCTAATTTGGAAGAGATGTGTTATGCAATAATCTGTTTGCATATTATTTTTTCAGAAAATATACAGTATATCTACAGAGGAGGAGACATGATATTAAATAAATATAAAAATGTTTTGTAACATCAAATTTGACCAAAATACTTTTTATGCTATTGACATTTTTTTTCCTTAAGATAAATGAGATAATTTCAATGCTTTGGAAGTCTGGTTTTGATTTATTGTGGGGTTTTGGTCAATTATAGTCAGTGAACCATTACTACTTTACCTGATTTTCTTCCCTATAAAAATAAAGTCAATGAAATAACCAGAGTGCAAGAGATATATTGTCCTAGTAAATTCCTTACAGACACATGTAACGTATTTTAAAATCAGTTTTAGTTTTGGTGATTCATTGATGACAAAAAAATGATTGAACAGATTTTACTGTTCACTTTCTGTCCGAGATTAAGCAAGAGGAATTTCATCCAAAAAAAGATAATTTTCAGAGAATGATGCAACCAACAGAAATCTGAATAGCTGCTACCAGGATAAAAATATGCTCTTGCTGTAGTGTTGTTCTCTGCGTATAGAAATTCCAGCTTTCACGACTGAATTTGAAGTCTCATAGGCTGTTTACAGGAAGAATTCCTACCCAGCCTCATATAATGAATTTGGGTGTAAAAATAAAGCATACATTTTTGCACATTATGTCTGGTCATATGTGTCGTTCCCAAGAAGTCTGTTGACTGTGTCTGCACTAATGTGACTGAGCAGTTGCTGTCAGTGGCCATAAACAGCTGTTTTCCTTCACCACACAGCTGCCTGCCAGCTACCCCGTGAGCACTGTATCCAGATGTTAACCCACCACGGGAGCTTCACTGGGGCTATACAGCATTCGTGTCTGAACCAAAGCAAAGTCTGTGCTTCAAGCAAAGTCAAGGCCACCTTTGATGGACAACATAGGCAATTGGGCAGCCTCCGCTTGAACACTAAGGGTTGAAGGCAGATAAATTTAATGGAAGTGGATTTAAGCAGTTTTAAGTCCTCCTCCCTCCATCTCTCTAAAGTACCTGCCTAGTAAGTTTACTGCCTACAGATATTTAACAAATCCAAACAAATCCAGGCAAAATTAGACAGTTGACCTAAAATTCCTGGTTAGTTGAAATGAGTGAAATAGCACAACCTAGTTAACAATCAGAGATGCCCAAGCGGGAGAAAACCTCTTTGGATGCTCTGTCACAAAGCTGCTTCAGGTTGGTTATGTGTGGGTCTAACCGTCCTGGGTCCCTGAAGATCTGAAATTGCTCTTGTGCACACACTGTTAAGGTTTACAAAGCTGATTTCAACTCCACAAATTTGTAAGTAGCTTCCACTGTAAATTATATGCTTTTTTACAATGAAGAGGTTATCTGACATTTCACTGTTTAGGAAAAAGAAAATTGTCATCACGATCAGGCTGGTAACCTTTTTATGATAGGATCTTCTTTGCATGGAAACAAGAAAAAGGAGACCACCTGTACTCCCACTGAGTTTTTGTTGCCTATGAAAAGAAATGTCAGGCTGATGAAGACATTGGCAGCTCAGCAGCTTCCTTGCCAGAACATGAATTCAAGTTCCTGTAGCAGCATCCTTCAATTTGGAAAGAAGCTGAAGAACACAGCTGGATCAATCAGAATGCATTGGCTGAATTTAAAGGCTGGCTGGCTGACTTCAGTTAAGCAATTTCAGTAGTAACTTGGTGCTCTAGGCAGCTTTTACGTGCTTAGTTAACTCTACAATGAAGGGAGCTTTTGGTTTCATTCTTTGGGGTTTTTTTTTGCTGTGCCCAGTTGACTATTTTCTAATTAGCAATTGAATAGCTAAGAAGAAAACTTGCTCTACAAATTACCTTGACTATAAGCCGTGGCTTTTTGTTCCCAGTTAGGGGGTTTGTGAAGGTGCAAGTGAATCCCTATTCCCTTACCTGAGTTTTTTCAGGACCCAAACAAGCAAGCATCAGTGAATTCAGGACAATATTAGAGGGCTCACTTCTCTACAGGGAGGGTTGAAATTTGGTTTGCAAACTCCAGAGCAATTCAACCTCAAACAATATCCTGCCTTGAAGTTGTGCAGCTGGCCATGCCTCTGAGGTAAGGGGGTTTTTGTAAACATGGTGTCTGCATACCCCATAGGTACTGCTGTCTCTTTACATTTTGATCTGTTTGAATTGTGTAGTGCCTTGCAGTCTGAATAACAAAATGAGTGACTGTTCCCATCAGCCCATCACTCTGCTCCAGCTGTTTGCCTTAACCTGCAGCACACTGCCAAGCAAGATTCTCCAGCATAATCAATGTTTTCATTCATTCCTTTATTTTATTGAGTATCCAAGGTACTCAATAACACCTGAGGAAGGCAGCCAGGAGGAGCTTATTTTGGGACTAGGGGGAATTTCTGGGAGAAGAGAAAGCAATAAAACACATTATTCATATTCTTCTCACACTACTTTCTTTTGTTAGCCCATTTGTTAGTGAGCTGTAAGCAGTTACAGTCACTTATTCCCTGATTCTTTCCACTGCAAGACCTTGTTCTCCACTAATTAGAACATAGCTGAAAGTTAACCATTTAGCTGGATTTATGCCCTCAGCAATTACTGCCCTCAGATGGATGATTTTACAGGGTTCAGCCAAAGCAGCTGCAATGTTTTCAGCAAAGAGGCTTGATGAAAGAATGTCTGTCCACAATAACACCTTTCAGTGATTCTATAATAGTTCTATCTTCGAGGCCCATTATTTGAAAACTTGGAGAAGTATGGCTATTATAAGAAAAGGGCATCTCTTGCTGTTTCTATAAAGTAAGTGGTTCACTACAGATAATTTAGCCACTAAAAATATCACAATATATTACTGTGAAATGGGTGCCTTCTTAGGATGTGTATGCCCCGACTGGGACCACACTCACTGATCCTGTGCTGCTGCTGCATGCCCTAGGGGCTCTAGAGGACCAGCCCTATAAATGATTTGCTTCAGCTGCCCTGAGCTAGGATTAGGATTGAAAGCAGTGGGGCTTGGTTCTCATGTTCTCTGCCAAATGCTCCAGCTTGTCTCCCCTTCACAGGCACCGTGATGGAATGAAGGAGGAAACTGACTGGTTTGTATGAGGGAGACAAATGCTAGGCTAAAAGAAATCAAAAAGAGAATGAGCTTCTAGCAGTGGATCGAGTTGAATGGAGCAAGCTGATCAGAAGGAGAGAGGTTGGTGTGAGTAGGGTGCTGCAACATGACTTGGGGAATAATGGAATGGAAAGGAAATGAGCAAAATTTAAAAGAGGAACTTGGAGGCTGGAAACAAACTGGGACCAAATTGATCATGGGGGAGAGGAGGAGGAAATAATTGTGTCCATGAGTCTTTCCAGTTTGGGTGTGAAAGCCAAGCTTTGTGATTCCTCTGCCATCAGTAAATACCTGAAAACCTACTAGAAAAATGGCTATTCACTTACAATGTTGTCCTCATACAAAATGACTGTATTAGTGCTGTCAGCTATTCCAGTAATGTGTCAGAAATCTGGGTATTGAATCACAGATGCTAAAAGCTGTTGATTAACCAGATATTTCATGTCCCACATGACAGAATATCTGTATTTTTAATGTCTTCTTTTGAAATCCCGGAGCTAAAGACAACCAATTTCAAACAGTGCAAGTGAAGCTGAAAGTCAAACACACCAAATTGAGGAACTGTTAGAATTAAGGCTGTCTTTGGAACCTTCATTCACAGCTTCAGTCTGTCTTTTGATGTTGTTTTTCAGTATTTGAGTTCATGCTGCTTTCTAACACTTTGGCTTTGATGCTGCACATTTAGTGTTCTTTAAATGTGTGCTTTTGTGTACATCTAGAGCTAAGCCAGTCAGTTCACTGTAAGCTTTCTTTTCTATCTTTTTTCCATGTTTTTATTTTTCTCCTGGAACTTTCAGAGAAGGGGTTCTTAGAAGAATTTTGATGTCGGAACTTTCTAGTAACACAAATTCTGCTTTTCTAACCTTCCCTGTGCTGAGTACTAGAATGGAAGAAGTGGATTGAAAGACTTCCCTTTGAGCTTCTTCTTACTGGGTTTTCTTCAATAGTTGTATAATTGTACCAAGTGTTGTCACTGCTATCAGGAGAAGGGGCAGGCTGAAGTCAGGAAGTGCCTGCCTGACTCTGCAGTCTGTGGGAACCCCGTACCTTATTGATGATAATTTGTGTTGACAAATGGGCTTCCTGTAAATCCCATCTTCCCTGCAACGGAGCCTGTACTGGAAAGCCTCCTATGGAGTAGATCCCTGGGGCTGCTGAGAAGGGCATCACATGCCCTGCCCCTCCAACCTGTAGGATGTGCCAGCTTTGGCCGCTGAGGGATGGACACACTTTTGTCTCTGGCAGTGTTAAGTGGCCTCCTCCAGCCAACAGCTAACCTTGCACACTGGGAGAGGTGTGCAGGTTTAGGTCATTATACAAAGGTCATTCTGCTGTGAGCTCCAAGAAAGTCTCTTTCCTTCAAACTCAGGCTTCCTTGCTAAGCCTGAGCCCATTGCCCAAGCCAGAAGCTGGGAAGTCCCAGTCCCCTTGACAAGATGACATAAGAATGCAACGTCAGCATGGAGGGGTGGTTCCTCTCCATCTGAAATAAAACGTATTGAAACTTTTTCTGTGTTCTTATATATGAGGAACAAAAAAGCAGGGAGGAGGGAGTTAAATGACCAGCTAATCTCTTCTAGGATAATAAGGGGAATAGCTTAAGTACTGCAACAAACAAAACAAACCCCCAGTCATTCTGAGTCAGTATGGAAGCCTTAATTCCAGCCTTATAACAATGTTGTGTTCCACCTGACAGCACAGCACAAGCAACGTGACACGCAGTCAAGGGCTACAGTACATTCAAAGTAACTACACTTCACCCACAGTGCTTTTCCCCTGGATAAAAAGAAGTTGTACACAGTTGTACCATGGAAATCTTTTCTGCATCTTTTGATACACTGGCGGGCTGTTCTACATTAAGGACCCACTTAGTGTAGGCATACACTTAAAATGTTTTTGTAATATTGGAGTGAAAAGAGGGAAAGTTACTTCTTTTTTTTTTTTTATTACACAAAAAGTCAGTCATCAGTGTTGTACTGAGATACTACTTCTCTTCAGTATGTAGATCACACAGAGCCAGAGAGCTCCATAACTGAGCACTACACCAAGAGTGAGAAGCAATGATGGGAAGTGAGAAAAAATCCTCTTACTATCAGCAGTTCTGAACTTTATCTGTAAGGGAATGATTTCAGATCATGCAATCTGCTTCATTAGCCCATTCAACTTCTCAGTGTGTTATTAAGGTTCAACTTGCTTAAAAAAGCCAGGAAGATCAGAATATGCCAATCAAATTTGGAGCAACTTAAACAGTCTGTGATATAAGTGGCTTACATATTTCATTGTAGGTTGATGTGGGGAAACTGCTGATACAGACAAAATATACAGGCTGTGATTTCAAAGGCCCTGGAGCTGTAGGATGAAAAAATCTTTAGCAAAAGTCCTTTTACTTAGACAAAGTAAGAAGAAAATACCTTATGTAGGAAATAGGAGTTTTGAATTTAAATCAGTGAAACAATGAAAGAAACTGACAAAGAGGCATTTTGAACAGCTCAGCACAGGCTTTCCTTCCTTGTGTAATCACTGCTGGATGTGAGGAAATGTTTAATTTATGCAGTCCTTAGTCAAACTCTTTTCAGTTCAGATGTAGAGTTGAAATTATAGGCAGGAACCTTTCCTTTGGTTTCCACAGGTCTTAGACTTAAATGCACAGTGAACAGCAAAGGCTCAGCATATGGTTTAGAAGATAATCTGGAGACTGACAAACTGCAGACCTCATTAAATAGAGGCTTTCTGTCATAGCATGGGGTCACATGTCCTGGCATGCATTCCCAAAGGGAAGGATCCAGAGGACAAGTGGGTGAAAATGAAGGAGAAATGGAGTATAAAGGGGAGGAGGGTGTTGTGATGGGTAATTGAAGGAGCACAAGTGCCTGCTGAAATGATGTGATCATAAGAGTAACCACAAGCCCTGGATGAGTAAAGGAATGTATTGAACAGGATTGCACTGGCGAGCCTGTTGCTGTTGTGATGGTCGCTCAGGAAGGATGATAAAAGATTAGATGATATTTTGACAGTAGTCTCAAAGATGAGCTGAAAACTGGAAATATGCTTCAAGGCATGTAATGTGTTCATGTTGTGGAGAGAGGGAAAAGAGGAAAAGAAATTAAGTGATTTAATCACTGTCCACAGGTACCTATACGGGCAGAAAAAACTTTACAGGAGGGTCTTTAATCTAGCAGGAATGGTATGAAAAGATCCAGTGATTAGGAGCTGAAAGTAGCACTTCCCCTTTAATCTGCAAAAGTAATTAACTTGATAAAAATTTCTTAGTGATATGGTGTGTTGAAATTTTTAACTCAAGAGAGCATATCTTTTAGCAATGTATTTTTCCCTTCAAACACAAATTTTTGACCTTGGTGCTATAAGAACTACAGGGTAAAATTTTCCAGGCAGTTTACATTATATTTGATTTTCACTAGACTTAGCCTCAGAAAAAAGTCCTCTTGTCAGATAGGTATTGTCAAGGTGAGGTAGAATAGGAGGGACAATGTCTCAGCCTGCCTATGGAGAAGTTGGGTTGTATTCCACCAACCTTGACTTTGACCTTCATGGCTCTGTTCAGTTTAAGTGCTATTTTAATGTTTATTATTCCAGGTTCTTTGTGTTTTTGAATGGAAAATCTTTATATTCTGCAGCATAATAAAGTTCCTAGTTACTGTTTATAATTAAAAACTCCCTTAACTTCTGGCTAAAACCACAATGGTGCTAGCTTAATTAGATGCTATCACTATATCCTGTAACAGTCTGCAGTAAATCAAACTCTTCCTTATCTCCTCTCTACCACATAATGACCAAACTTTGAGCTATATTAAGAATTTGATGTTTCTAATTTAATTCCTTTCTTACAAATTTCTCAATATTGCTGATAGTAGAATACATTCTTTCTAGTCTTCTATTTTTCTATCTTTCCAGTATAATTGGTAAAATAATTCCAGATTTCACATTTACAGTAGTAGAGAAATTGAAGACCTCAAAAGTTTCCCAAAATATTATTCCAATTTCTAGGTCCAAAGTTTCATCTTCCTTATTCTATATATTTACTTGATCTTGATGTAAAATGATTGAGTCTTTACTCTGTTGGGAACAAGGTAAAGCAACCCTGTGCCAGGATCCCAATGTACTGCACAAAGATTGGTATCTTCTGGCTAGACACAGCCCTGGTTTTGCACTTACTGTTTGTACATAGTCCCAGAATTTGTACCTGTGGATGTCTATACTCCTCAAACTGTGATGAATGGGATTTCTGTTGCTGGGCTGCACTAAGAGATGGTCCTTTTTTGTCCCTCTTTCCAGCCTCATGCACAATGTTTTTTCTCATATCCTCCTGGTTTTTGTTACCTGACTTTGGTTTGTGCACTGACTGCTCACATTGCTGTTATTCCACTCACTTTTTCTTGTCTTTCTGGAAAGGCAGCTCAGGTTTAGTGCTGACCTCAGCTTACCTGACAGCCCCAGGTCCTGTGCTGTCAGAGTAGGTCATAGCTGTGATCTAAAATGCTCTTTGCTGTCTATTTCTCTCTTCTCCTAGATATGAATTTATCCAGGGAGATAATTAAGCTGCAGTCCCCACACTCTCTCTGTTTCTCCTGCCTGCTGCAGCAAAATGGGTCCTATGATGGGATCACTTGTGTCCTTTCTCAGGCATGTTGTGTAACTTCAGTGCCAGGCATCCACAGTGTTCTCTTCTTTATTCTTCCTTTCTGAAAATGCTTTTGCTGTGCAGCATGTAGCTCTGCTTGATTTTCTGTTATTTGTGGTGAAACATCTACATATTGGAAAGGTTGTTCTGATTAAAGACCTGTGGCAAAGTTGATTGGAATGATTTCTGCTCTTTCTTTTAGTACTTATTTTATTTGCCTAGTAACCACTTGTTTATGAGTACTGAAACATAAGCACCACAGCCACTTTGGAAATGTCCTCTGCTGACATTTCCCAAAAGTACCCCATCTACCAGGAAGTATCATTTCTCATTTTTGTGAATTCTTCATTTTTCACTCCTGTGTTGCCCCTAAAGCTTCTTGCTATATCTTGGATTTCATTCTCCCTCTCACTCTTTGCTCTGTGTGGCTCAGACAGCATCCAGATGGTCTCTTCCTGAAGTGAGCCTGTTCTGGAAAAAGCCTCGCTGTTGTCACTCACCAGAGGATGAAGCTGACCTGACAAGACTGTGCACAGCACAGAAGGTTATTTTTCTTTCAGTGGCACTTAGGAGTTACATAGCTCTACACTGCATATATGTGTGTATATGTGTGTGCACATGTGTACAGTTTGTACATGTGGAGATTCACACACACATAAATGAACATTACAGAGGTGTCAATCGAGTGCTTGTTATTGCCTCCCTTTGTTTTGAGCAAGCAGATCATGTTTTCAGACTATGTCTTCTAATCTGAAATATGCTGAGTATTTTTAGTATTTCCTACTGGTTTTAAATGGAACCTACAATTTTCTAAGTGTTAAAGCTAATCCAACTCTGTATAAAAGGATTGAACCATTTAAAACCTCAGAAGGTTTTTCAGTATCTGTAATTGCTCTTTCACTTCAAGTATCTCCCCAGAGGTACAGGGAGTTGTAAAATTAGTGACATTTTTAACACAATTTTGCACAGGCTAGACAAAATTAGACCTTTTAAATATTTCAGATATAAATTAGCAACATTAAATTCCTTTTAACAAATTACTCTTTCTTGGAAATGTCTTGATTTACAAGCAAAGAATACTACCATGTGTTATTTCTAGAGAATTGAAGCCATGTGGTTCTAATTCAAATTACTTCAGACGCATGTAGTTTGCAAATGGAAATTCCCCCATAAACCATTAGGTATTGATGAGTTTCTCCAGTTAAGAGTTAAATGAGTCAGACCACAGTCTATCTAGTCATAACAATTAGAGGCAGAAATCATTAATAATTTAATTTAATTATAATCACTCTTTTGACTGTGGCTGGTGTAGAAGATTGCAAATAGGAAACTCTTGCATAATTATTCTG
This sequence comes from Corvus cornix cornix, assembly GCF_000738735.6. Classification (NCBI taxonomy): domain Eukaryota; kingdom Metazoa; phylum Chordata; class Aves; order Passeriformes; family Corvidae; genus Corvus; species Corvus cornix. Next base: position 14,856,769 of record NC_046336.1, read on the forward strand.
AAGATCATTCAGGACAAATAAAAGTCTGAAAAAGATGTTAAATCTCTTAAAGGACTTATTTTAATTATTTTAAAGTCATACATTAATTAAGGTGTTTACTTATTAATCCTTGGAAATTGAATTCTGTACTCAGAATTAAGTGCTGTAATTTTCTTGAGTAACTAAGTGCTGTGTTTCTCATACATGAGAGGTTGAATTGCTCAACCTTAACTTCAGAATTTTCTATAATGACTTGAGGGATGCTGACAATTAACTCACTCAACAACTTCTCTACGCCTCTAGCAAGTTTTGTGGCTCTAACATCTCTCTCTTTAGAAATCTTGTTGGCCTAGTTTTTTTGGGTCATTTACCAGTCATTGTCTGCTGCTTCATTTCTTACTGGCCTAACTTATCCATCTGGAATTGAAGCAGCATGTAGACAGAATTGATTCTGTGGCTGCAGTGGCATGCCAGCTATCATAACCATCTGAAGCTGAAGCACTTTGACATTTGTGGCTACTCTGGAGAATCCCCTTCTCAAAGACATAAGGGATGAGGGTGTTGACTACTCTCACTGCTTTCTTTTCCTCATGCTGGCCCTCTGAATGTAGTAAGGAAACTTCACAGACCTTCTCACACATCCACACCGCTCCTTGGAATATCTTTACTGGTCAGAGTTTTAGTTATCAACCTGGTTTTATGCTTATGAAAAACATTTTAACAGCCTAAAACTCAGTCTGCAGGTTCACGATGTTTTTCTTTACCTCTTGTGTGCACCACATTCCCCTTCCTCCCCTCTCTTGGCTCACCCATATAAAACCTATACTAAGCACTTCATCCTCAAGCAGTGGATCAGCCCTAGTTGTTGTTTAAAAATACATGATTATGGTCCAAATATTTTTTTTAGAAAAAGTAATGTTTTGAGGTACATGGAACATTGTAAGCATATTATAAGAGACATGAAAGAAATCAGGTTGTTTAGATTAAGACAATGAATATTGCAATATATTCAAAGGCTTTTTCAGGCTTTTCAATCCTTACAGGTCCCTTATAGCCAAAAGAACTACACATTGCATTCTGTCCTGCAGTGCCCAGGGAAAACTGACAATCCTGCATTTTCAGCAGAAATGCAGCAATCTCACTGCAGATGACAAAATACAAAGCCCCAGGTCTGCAACAGCAACATGTAGAGTGGCCTGGAAGGGCACTGTCTCAGGAAAAGGAGAGGTGCCTTCCAGATTCAGCTGTAAGCCTGCTTGGCTTTGCTTTGCTTTGCTCCCTCCCTCCCACTCCCTGACTGACTGTGCAGGCTGTGGGAACTGTCACTGCACCAGCTGGAGCAGATTTAGATTTCACATGGGAAGTAAAATGTTGGTTATGACGACATGAATCATTTTACCATTGTGCTGTAGAATAACAATTACCATTCCCTCTCTCACAACTCCATCTTACAAACAAAGCCCTGCACTGTAGTTGTAACCAAGAAGCCTGACTATTGGCAGCTGAAGCCATTCATCTCCTACCTGGCTGGTATCTTCTCCCACACTGCTTTCTGTGGGTAATTTGAAGTTTCTCCTCAGAGCGCTTTACCATTTCAGTGGGGTGGCTCTGGCCTTGATGGATTGTCCCTTTTCAGCAGGGAGATGTTGTCCTCTCAGCTACAAACACAACAGTCAAGAGACTGACTGATGGTTGCTCCCTGGCTGCTGCAGAGACTGGTGCAGAGACCTGGTTTGTTGTGGTCCTCCAATTCCAGTGCCATGTAAGGTCTGGGCAAATGTTGGCTGTGAAAATAATTTACCTGTATTTGATTGACTCTCCTGTTTATTCATCAAAGCCTTCTAGAAAAGTCTGGACAAGCATTTAAGTGCTGAAGTCTGTTCAAGCCATTCTGAATTTCTTAAGTATACATATGTCATTGATTTAAAGTTAACAGATCTGTTGTCTGCAGCTTCTTCTCAAACTGTCTCTATCATAAGAAGCAATCATGTGTTTTTGAAATTCAGTTGCCAAATAAAAGATCAAAGCTTCAGGCTTGATTGTGGCTGTTAGCATCCTTTCAAAGTCATTGGTCTAAAGTAATATACCTTTTCATACTGTTGGACATAGAAAACATAGCATTTCTCTGAATGCCCATCTGAAATAGCTCTTCTTAGCTACAGAGTCATTTATTGCACCTGTGATTATTGGAGTAATTGAGAAGGTCTATTTTTCCCACATTACACCAAAAATGAAACATTTATTTTGACACATTGGGCTACAGCCATCTGTGCCCCAGCATTAAAACATTTTTTTAATGTTCCATTTCAGCTGTTCCAGTTGGCCTCAAAAGAGCTTAAAATCTGGCAAAAATAGCATCAATGTTTAACTGTGCACAGAAGGTATTATTTATATGTCAGTAGCACATTGTTCGCTTTCTAGGTCTTTAACAGGTGTATATAATGACATGATCCTTTACACATGCTAGTTTTCATGGAATATGTCACATGGCTCTTCAGTACAAAGCTGAGGGTCAGAAAAAATTTTGTATTTTTCTCTTGTATACAAGAAAATACACAGGCACTGCATGGAATTTCATTGTAAGCCAGATACTATATTATTTCATCAAAAGTAATAATGCACTTTCCTGGCATTTGCAGAAAAATTGATTTCTGCTAACCTGAGACTTTTCTTCAGATATAGGGTGAAGAGTTCCATTTAAATCTCTTTGTATAGACAGATAGGGTATGTAATATCCCCACGGGCAAGAAGTAGGGCTTGGCTCTCAGATGACCTAATTTTGAGAGAGACAATAAGATTACTGAATTGAGGTGCAGCTGATATCAGAGCCCAAGGCCACCCCTAAGGTTCATTGCAGTTTATGTGATGGAAGGTCACCTCACTTTAGTGTCTGTAAATTTTAAAACAAAAAAATATCAGTGGTGCAGAAGACCTCACAGAAACCTCTGTTTTAAATAGAGGCCAGTTCCTTATTTTAAAGTTCTTTATAATACTTCTATTGTAATTTTTAATTTAATGTAATAGAGTACTGGACACAATATGTTTTTCTAAACTCTAAAAATAATTGTAACAGTCAGCAAATAAAAACAGAACAATCATTTTTGCTGAATATTAGAGGAATATGAGATAAGTAATCTGAGAAGTAATAACGAAATTAACGTGACAGCCCAAACGTTTAATTTTTTTTGGTCTCAAATACTGATAAAACCTTCCAATTCATAAACAATGAATTCCAGATGCTGCCTGATATGACTTTTTTCCATAAAACTATGGATGCACATCAATCTGTAGACACATTGCTTGTGAGTTACAGGGAAAATAAAATATCTTCAGCCTGATTTTTAAAGGAAAGGCATGAATTGGTCACCTAGACACTGTGAAAGTTTATCCACAGTTGTTGGTGTTGAAATGAAATCATTAGGGAAATAAATATCTTTCAATTCAAACTCTCCACATTCCATTGGGACAGTAGCCTGAGGGGGGAAAATAGATGTTTCAGAGTTGCCCAGCTGCTGTGTCCTTCTATAAGTTACTGCCCTGTAAAAGCCAGCAAGTGTCCAGTGTGCCTCTCTTCTCAATGGCCAATGCTCAAGCACCTCATTTCAGTAAAAAAAAAAAAAAAAATATTCAGGGAAAAGGGTAAAATTTATTAAAGAGGTTTAAGATAACAGGAAATATTCTACATTTTTTAATGCATGTAATGTAGTCTAAATGAGAAATTAATACTACAAAATTGAATTCATACAATTGTATGAGTAAAGAGCTGGCTGTCAAAATAGCAGCAGTGAGAATCAAAGGATGATCTCTTCAACTGCAAGCTGGAAGTCATAATTGTCTAAAAAAAATAGACAGGTAAGCTCCTGGTTTTGACTCCAATGTATAGTTAAACCTTTTTCCCTTCCCTATTGTAATGTCTCATCACATTGTCTCAGCACATGAAACATGTTATGACACTATTTTTCTCCCACATCTCAGTACTGTTCAGGAAGCTTGGGGTTAACAGAAGTGAGCAAAGAAGTCTATTTTTGAGACTGTCTAGGAGTTCACTTTGATTATTCATGGATGAATCAGCATGTCGTCATCTCCATAGGTCTAGACATAAGAAAGGTATAAAACCCAACCCCATGCAAGTCATGACTGCAGTGCAAGCCCTTTATCTGAGCACTGTGAAAGCACAGTCACTCTGGAATCAGATGCAGGCTTGGAGGCAGTCAAGCAAGAGCAGTTCAGCTAAAGCTCTGGGGAAGAAAAGAAAATGCTGGCCCGAAATATTGTGAAATATAAATAACAAGACCAGTTTTGGTTGCATAAGCATATGCTGAATGGCATGTGACAAAAATAATATCCTATTCCTATAAAACAGAGAAGTCTCTCTGTCCCCAAAGGTAAAGCTGTTCATGGCAGTTTAAGACCTTTCTTGTTCTTATGACTCCGCCGTACCTGCAAACGCCATCTGCATTGAAAAATTTTCATTGCATCAGTGTGGTCAGGAGAAAGGTGCATGGGCATCTAGCTATATTTATTTAGTTAGCAGCTTCAATATTTTCCTTCCTCAGTAAAACTCATCTGACATCAATGCAAGAGCTAAAGGCTCACTAGGGATTGTAGAGCAATGCAAATTTTATAGAAGAGATCAGATATTATCTAAAACTTACTTGTTAACAATTCTTTCAAGTCCTGCAGGGCAGTTGGTGCACATTAAAAGAGGTTTCCACAGAAATCTGCAGATTTTGCAAGCCCATCCTTCAGTGTTTTCCAGTGTTAGCCATTGCACCTTTAATGGGATTCCCTGCAGTGTTGCCTAATCTACAATCTTTGGTGAGATTTAGTATCTCTGGGACAAAATTTTCTGACGTGGGTGAATGCAAGATACTGGGATAATACATGGAGAAAAAGCTTATATTATTTAAAAATAAAATAATGCTGTGTAAGACACTAAAATATTGGTTCTGCCTAGAAAAGATAGCTATCTGGTACATGTTAGAAGATGTGATGGCACACAGGCAATGTTAATGAAGACCAGGGGAAGACCGTAGCTGTTATAACGGACTGTACAGAACAAATTGAACCATCTGATTTGCTCACCAAACACCTACATTGCAGAATGACCCCACTGGCTTCTTACCCTGTGAAAAGTCCTCAAGTGCCTTGTATGAGGTCTCTTTCCTCCAGTGGATTTAATACATTGATCTGTATGTGCCAGGTAAGAAAAGTGTTCTGTATTTGAACTAAAAATTCATTGCACCTTATCTGCAATTATAATGAGGTAAAACAGTCAGTGGCCCAATACCACCAGGTTGGCAGATGCAACTTGTCCTTCCAAATATAATTAATGTGATAATACCCGTCCAATCTGGGCCACATCAGTACAGGATGCCTGAAATATATAAACAGAGACATATTAGTGAGTAAATGATAGTCAGTGTGGATATTTTTTAAATTTTCATGAAAACAGAGAGAGATGAGAGAATATCTAGAGAGGGACCAATTACAAATAACCCTGCACGCGCATGCATAATTAACAGGATTCAAGAAGCAGTAATGATCATTCTTTTAACACAGCATAAGTCTGCCTAGAGAGGTGAACACATCAAAAAAACTCAGCATGAAATTTTTAAAACATCTTTGACTAGTTGGGCTTTGGGGAGCTTGTCAGTTTATTAACATTACTTTAACCTAATTTTAATTTTGTTTAATGTGATTTCTTTTTCTGTGAAGCTCTTTGAAAAAGCTGTTGTTTATGCAAATAAACTACGTGGAAAATTGGTTTTGTAACTAAATGACAGCTGACAGACTAGACTGTAATAGTCAACTGGGAACTTCTAAAACATGATTTGTTTACTCAGTAGTACAAATTGCATAGCTATGATTATTAGGGACAGTAAATATCTTAATAGTGGCTATTTTAATTAACAGAGTCCTACGGCTGGATCTCAGTCCCCAGCAAGACTGTTTTGTGCTGCTCCAGTGACAGCAAAAATAGCCTTAATCCTTATTTCAGTACTTGCCCTATTTAATATTTCAGAGGAGCTGGCATAATGAAGGTCTGATTTGTCCCATTCATTTCCTACTAAAACAATGTTTCGTGCTTGGCTGTTTGCACAAAGACTACATCCTACCATTTTTATCCTCACTGTCAGCTCTGACTTCTCTATTCACGTTCATCTGACTCCATCAAGTTTTTTTCTGCCTGGGATGCAAGTCCTTTAAGAAATCTCTCTTCTCCAAATTATTATATTCTATTCCAGTGTCAGATCCTTGTGATTTTTATAATTTATTTCTTCATTTGAATAAAAATGTATTCTTATCACAGATGTCCACAGAATTAAAAAATTACAACAGCAGCAGCAACAGTAAAAAAAAACCCCCAAACACCTACCTCTATAGCTGATGCATGATCTGTAAGTAATATAACAATTTTCTTACATTTTCAGATGTAGAAATATGGATGCTAAGTAGGGAAAAAGATGTTGCACACGTTGCCACTTTCCTGCCAGAACAAGGTTTTGCCTGCCGACAACAATTTAAAATAGCACAATATGATGGAATTATGCAGCATCACAGGCAGCAGTTTCATTTCTGCAAGCCTGATATTCCCAGAGATGTCTTTATTAACTGATCAATATTTGATCATTGTGTTAAGGAAATTTGTGCAAACATCTGAGTCTCTGTTCTTCCTAACATCAAAGCCAGTGCTCTGTCAAACCTACATCATCCTAAAAACACAGCTCCTCTACAGAGGAGGATGAAGGGAGACCAGTTCCAGAGACCATGGAAACCCTCAGCAGGTGAATTACCAGGGGGTGAAGCCACCAGCTCTCTCCTCACATGAGTTATCTTATGAGCAAGTGAACCCCCTTTCAAAATGATTGACTTTGAATTTCAACATATTTTCTTCTTGTCCTCCTTTCTTAGGGTCTTTTCACACCTGTGGATTTCTCCTATTAGAAGGGACTGGGCATTTGCTTTCTAATCTGCTTTGCTCCACCCGGCTGCTCAGAATGCCACAGGCAGTGACACAAATCAGTGAAGATGCTGCAGGGAAAGAGTCACTTGAATAATTTGAAGGAGGAAAAGCTGGTGACAGCAGTAGTCAGGTGAGCAGGGCCTTAAATGAAATATTCCTAATCTAGATAGGTAACCACCTGAGACTACTGGGAAGCAGTAGAAATATTAGTATAGGAATTTAAATCATGTGAACAATAAAAGAGATTAAACTGAATTATGATGCAAGGTGTCAAGCCAGATATAATTAGGGTAGCCCAGCTGAGGGAGACTAATAATAATAGGGTGCAACATAAATAGGAATAGTACACATTGTTCAGGCAAGCTAGAAATAAAAGGCAGGGTAGTGGAAGAGTATTATAATGTATAATGTGCTAAGCTTAAAAAAAAAAACCAACAAGATAATGTGATAAAATGGATAAGTTTGAGTGAAAAACAATTTAGGGAAGGATCAGAAAAAGGTTTGGATAATGTTGTCTGCTTTATCCCCCTAGAGTTTAATTTGTGCTGGATAAAGATCTCCATAATGTTATTAGAAAGGGAAATATTAGCATTAGGGAAGATTTACTATCTTTATGGAAGATTTTGACCTTCCAGAAACAGGCTTTAGAATAAATATTACTAATAATGGCACAGTGGAGGAATATCTAGCCATAGTAAGTAAAAGATTTTTTCACTGAACAAAGGAGGTATAAGAAAGCCGTGCATTTAGGAAGAAAGGTAATAATGATGCATTTGGGGTTCAACATTTGAACAGTCACAACATATCTGTGAGTCACTAATGTAATAGGGAAGAAAATAAGTAAAAACTGTTCTCAGCTACATCAGGAAAACTAAAAAACAACCAAACCAGACACTAGTTAAAATTTATCTGCAATACAATAAACAGTTCTGGTTAGCTGTATTTAAAACAAAGGCATTCGGATAGCAGTTTGATGTTAGACCTGTTCTATTATTTGACCTGAAGAGTACAAAAGGACAATATGTAACAACATTTGAAGGCAGAATAAAGTTTGATAAAAGATGATCTTGGCTTGTTTAGAGAAAATAAATCAGTGCTGCAGGGGGTAGTAACACAAGGGAAAGAAAAGAATTATTGAAGCATAAATTATACCATTGGCTTCAAACCAACTGGACCTATGCTAATTCAAATATAGAATAAAAGATCATTAATCACTGGAAGATTTAATTTCACAGACACACTAAGACAAAGAACACGGTGAAGATATAAAGCTGTGATTTAATAATTGTAGTGGTCACTTCAGGTGATCCTGGCATCCAGGAGAGATGAGGTGATTTTGATTCTTGGCACGAGTGAACAACTGAGATATTTTATCCTGAGACTTAGAATTCTTCACAGAAAAGAGTGATTTTCAATTTGGTTGTGAGGTGTCTGCTTTTCATTACTCCCTGATCTTATATACCTTGCCACTAATATATGCTCTTACAATAAGTCACAAGGCTTTTTTTATATATATTTTTGGATGCACCTAGAAGAAAAATGTAAAATGAGAAAAAAAATTATTATATATTATATACTGTAATGCTATTCTAAAAATATAATTTCACAAAAATCGTTTTATTTATATTATGTTACTATGGAGATACAGTATGTTGTATTGAGAGAAAAAAAGGCATTTGGTTAGATAGATGCATACTCTCATAGTATTATTTATATAATAAAAAGGAAGTTCAAATTAATACACACCCCTCGGGTGTGGGAAGTGGTATGGGGAGTGGCTGAGGTCACCTGGTGTGTTCAGCCTGGAGAAGAGACTGAGGGGAGACCTCATTGCTGTTACAGCTTCCTCATGAGGGGAAGAGGAGGGGCAGGCACTGATCTCCTCTCTGGTGACCAGTGGCAGGACCCGAGGGAATGGCCTGAAGTTGTGTTGGGGGAGGTCTAGGTTGCATATTAGGACAAGGTTGTTTCACCCAGAGGGTGGTTGGACACTGGAACAGGCTCCCCCTGTGGTCACAGCACCAGCCCTGAGAGAGTTCAAGAAGTGTTTGGACAATGCTCTCAGGCACATGGTGTGACTTGGGGATGTTCCTGTGTAGGGCCAGGAGCTGGGCTTGATGACCCTTGTGGGTCCCTTCCAACTCAGCATATTCTGTGATTTTATGATTTCCCTTTCAAGTTCAAGAAATGTGATTCTTGCTGGCTGCAAATTCAAGTGGACGTCTCCAAATTATTTACTTTATTAGCAATGGTACCTACAGGTAGCTTTTCCTCTAGAAGTCAGTAGTTTTCCATGAAAATTAAGCTACTATAGCACCATTATCTGGAAAACTGCAAAAGCTAGAAATCATGTTACCAAGTATATGGTGTGGTTAGTATTTCAAACATCAAGTGCAAGAGCCTTGAAGTTTCATAAAGCACCCTGGGACTTGTAACATAAATAACACCATACAAAAAATAACTTCTAGTATAGTATGTGACAAAGTCTCTAGAGCTACTGCCTTTTTAGATCACAGTAAACCCTAATGACCTGCATCATGAAGTCTTGAAGACTTACTTGTAAAACTGTTTATGTTGTAGATGTATAATGAACTGGAGTGGAGTATCTCTGCTATTCAAGACTCTTAAGCTAATGCTAGAGATGGGGGAAACAACTTGAGCATCAAATTAACCAGCCTGGTCCTTCTCAGCTGGTGTTGTTTTATCTAAATGTAAGTCCCTTGTTATATAGTGCAATGTCATACACTCTGTCTTCACTACAAACAATCTCACACAATTAGTGACAGGTGTTCCCAGGAAGTGATCATGATTGATGACCTTACAGCGTGCTCTGGCTCATCACCCCAGAAGCTCCTCGATACTTTTATTGAAGCTATCACCTTACTGCTGAAACTCAGAGCTAAATGCATCACCTATAGCTGTCAGGCCCCTCTCAGCATCACCTTGCACAAGTGAAGCATTGAGGCACATTAGGAAGGCTACAAAAATGAGTGAGTTGGTAACTAGAGAGAAGTAATAACCCATACAGAGCCACCTGCAGACTGTCAATTAAAGCTGCCATCCCACAGCTGAACCTATTTTGCTCTATACTATGGCACTGCTTTCTGTTAATGCATTAGGTGCAGTCGGGACATGTGTCCTTAATTTTGTAACCTGAAAGCTTACAAAAACCTCGCTATGCATTGCTTTGGCTTGCCACGCAGTAGAAAAAGTAATTTTGTGACTTTGGGAACTAAAGTCCTTACTCTGTCATTCACTAAGAATTAATTTGCCAAAAAAAAATCAATCTAGGTAGTTCTTGTAGCAAACAAAAAGATATGTCTGAGCTAAGTTGCCCCAGATGAATCGTAAAATATAACTTAATATGCAGATGCATCTGTTTCATGGAAACTACAGGGGAGAGGAAAATTATGTATATTAAAGGTTCTTTAGTAATGATGAGCTCAATTGTATTTTGATAATGCAAAATTGAAGTTATAAAGAGGAAGTTAAACAAAAAAATTAACTCCTTTTTCTCTTTTGATTCACCTTCCTTTCTTATGTGTATTTCAATTGGTTGTTGTTATGAGAGATTCATTTTTGTGTGTTGCCCCTGACATGCAGATTTGTTTGTATTTATTTGTCTCCTGAAGCTAAATTCAGAACTGCAGAAGCACTTCTGGCAGAATTTCTCTTATGGTTGGGTTAAACTACCTAGACCACTGTAATACTGCTGTGGTTTACAGGAATGATGCGAAGAGACAATTGACCTTTATTTTCTGCCCTCAGATACCTGACCTGTTCCAGGATTACAAAAGCTCATGGTCCTTCTACATGACAGAATTCAGAATTTACCAAGATGGGCATTAACTGCTATAGAGAGCAAAGCACTAAGGTAAGAAATGCAATGAGTAGAGTATGGAAAAATATCATATATATGTGTTTTCTGATACTGAAGGGTGAATCTTGGCTTCTTTTGTGCCTTGCCTTATCCAGACAAGATTTCTTCAGTCTGTCACCAACACAGCATCTTGTCAGCTATGCTGTCTGTCTTGCAGGCGAGGAAATGTCATTTTTGCTTTCATCCCTTTTTTCCTGGCAATACAGTGGGGGCGAAAAAAAGTTGTTAATATTAAAGAGAACATTGCTGCAAAACTCAACAAGGACAAAAGTAGGCATCTGAGAGTCATAGAATGGTTTGGGCTGAAAAGGACCTTTAAAGGCCATCTAGTCCAACCCCCTGCAGGGAGCAGAGACAACGTCAAGATCAGGTTGCTCAGAGCCCCATCCAACCTGACCTTGAATGTTTCCAGGATGGGGCACCATCTTCCTGGGGAAACCTGTTCCAATGCTTTACCACCCTCATTGTAAAACAATTTCTTCCTTACAAGTAGCCTGAATCTACCTTCTTTTAATTTAAAACCATTAGCCCTGGTCTTATTGCAACAGACCCTCCTTGTATACCCCCTTAAAGCACTGAAATGCTTCAATAAGTTCTCCCTGGAGCTTTCTCTTCTCCAGGCTGAACAAATCCAGCTCTCTCAGCCTTTTCTCATAGCAGAGGTGTCCCAGCCCTCTGATCATTTATCTGGCCCGCCTCTGGACTTGCTCCAACAGGTCCCTGTCTTTCTTGTGCCAAAAACCCCAGAGCTGGATGCAGCTTTCCAGGTGGAGTCTCGTAAGAGTAGAGCAGAGGGACAGAATCCACTCCCTCACCCTGCTGCCCACACCGCTTGTGATGTGGCCCAGGACACATTTGGCTTTCTGGGCTGCAAGTGTACAAGGCCAGGTCATGTCCAGCCTCTCACCCACCAGCACCCCCAAGTCCTTCTCTGTGGGGATGCTCCTAATGATTTCTTCTCCCAGTCAGTACTCATGTCTGGGATTGTCCTGGCCCAAGTGCAGCACCTTACACTTGGCTTTGTTGAACCTCAGGGCCCAGGTCCCTCTGGATGGCATCCCATCCTTCAGGTGTGTCAAACCACCACCCAGCTTGGTGTCATCTGCAAATTTACTGATGGTGTGCAAAATCCCACTGTCTTTATCACTGATGAAGATTTTAAACAATTCTTGTCCCAATATGGACCCCTGAGGGCCACCACTTGTCACTTATGTCCATCAGGTCTCTGAGCCATTGACCACGACACTCCGGATGTGACTGTCCAAGCAATTCCTCATCCACTGAACAGTCAAATTATCAAATCCATCTCTCTCCAATTTAGAGAGAAGGATGTTGTGGGGACTGTGTCAAAGGCTTTACAGAAATACAGATAAATGTCATCTGTAGCCATTCCCTTGCCCACTGATATTATCTCTCCATCATGGAAGGCCCTTGGTTTATTCAGGCAGGACTTGTCCTTGGTGAAGCTGTGTTGGCTGTCCCAAATCACCTCCCTGTCCTCCATGTGCCTTAGCAGAGCTTCTAAAAGGATCTGTACCACGATCTTCCCAGGCACAGAGGGAAGGCTGACATGTAGTTTCTGGGGTCCTCCTTTCTACCCTTTTGAATAACTGGTGCAAAGTCTGCCTTTTTCTCATGTGTATAGAGGGATATAGCTGCCCAGGAGTGTAAAGCCAGTTAGTCTGTTGTGAAGTACTGAAAGGTCACATTGATGGCTATACGGAGGAAGCATGAAATTTGAACATGAGGCTCCAGCACACTGGCTTTTTTGAGATTCCTGACAGGGACAGATCTAGAAACCAGCAGGCTGAGTCATTCAAAAGTTACTTGAATTTCATGAACTTCACTGGACTGCAAGAGACTCCATTGTTCACAGGGAAAATTTCATCCTTAAATGCTATTAGTCTGTGTGGGTTTTTTTACACTTAATCTTGATAGATGCCAGCATGAAGGCAGACTGCAAAAATTTAATTTGAATGATAGAATTACTGTAACCATGAAATTTGGGGCTCTCACCTGTTGGATTTTGTTACTGGACTAAGAAATTTTCCAACAATAATAGTAAAAGCTCCTTGCTCTATCCTTTCCCCTTCTCTTTCCCCAACGCACATTAATAGTGCTGACAGTTGTCAGCATCCCCTTCGTCATCAGTGCTGGCAGGCAAGAAGATGAACAGAGAAATGTGTTTATTTCACCAAAATAAAAGCTTGTGATGATCATAACTCTAATGCCTCTGAACTGTAAGCCATTCCCCCTGAAATGTCAATAATGTAAGCTGAACAGGGAGAGAAACAACTTGGTCACAAAGAAAAGATATCTCTCCTTCAAAATAAAAGAAAACTAAGCCACCACAAATACACACAAAAAAGAACATGAGTTACAGACATTGCTATTATAGCTAGAGCTTCCCAAAGGATTCCTTTTCTCACAGGATTTCTTTTTCACAATTGAAAATTTTGAACAAAATAGACATTTTCCTAGCAGATACTGTGGGCAAATGAAATCTGGAAAACATTCCATTTCCGTTTTTATAAATGTATGAGAAAAATCACCTTATATTGAGAAGCAAACCTTCACTGTCAGTCTTTCAAGAACAAAAACATTTTCTTACAGCTATAGGTTGAAAACCATGACAATAAAATTAGCTCTTGGGAGGATGAAGGTTCTCTTGCACTAAGAAGCTATTGCATAATTAAGCTCCAGGTACACTGATGGCTTCATATTTTCAAAGATCTTAAGAGGGCCCCATATTTGACATATCATGGCTATATAAAAATTTTACAGTTGTACATTAGAAACAATTCTGATGAGAAACACTGCGCCAAATGTCTCTCAAATTCCAGGTCTCTGGTTGCCTATTATTGTGTGAAGCTCTAATTGTGTTTCATGGACAAAATGAGTGCAACTTTCCTTATTTTAGCCATGAGTAAAATTGTTTTGATAAACCAGGAAAAGCTTGCTATAATAAAGGTCAAAATAAATCTACTTTATAAAATAAAATTAATATAAACTAAAGTTAGAATTTATCTGCACAAATTTGCCAAAGAGATAGTGTAGTCATTTCTCCTCTTTGCTGTTTGTGGCATTGCAAAACTCTGACCACTCTTAGCAATGAGTGAAATACTGGTTTTGCTCCATTATGCATTCCTGAGACCAGACACTTAAAATTCATTTCCATGGGGTTTGAGGCCAGAACTGATCACCTACACTGACTGATATGTCAGAGCCCAGCGATCATTTTTGATTAACCAATATTCTCCAGAAAGAAAACTGCCACTTTTCAGTATTATTCATTTCGGAAGTCAAAGTTAAAACCTGTGCTGTACAATGTAAACCTTGTCTTCCGTTTCCAATGAGTATTTTTGATCCCTACCAAGACTGTTCTTGGTGAGCATGTGTACTCCTCTTTAGAGGTAAACATTACAAACCAACCTTTTGGATAGGCCAAGAAAATTTGCTTTGCTAAGTTTGGTGTTTCTCACAGTTCTACCATCATTGTTGTGATGCTGGTTTTGCAGTTTCTTAGCGTATTTTTTTTTACGCTGGGCACCAGGACTGTACAGTAGTTTGTATCTCTTTCATATTGCAGTTACTGGTTCAAAAACCCCACATGTTCCTATACACTAATTAAATTGCATTTATAGGGTCAGTTCCAGCGAATCTTCAAGACAATTTTAAAGAGAAGAGCACAGGTGCTTTTTTTTTTTTTTTCCCTTTGCCTTGAGAAAGCTATTTAAGTTAAGCAACAGTTCTGAAATGAGAAATTGCATGGTCGTGCATATGTCCACCCCGGGTATGCCCACAGAGTGAACTGCACAGTCTATTACCCCAGGCAAAGCAAATTGACAGCTTGTCTGGGGAGATTTCATTTGCTTCCCACTGGCTTGGCAAAACCACCTAATGGCTGGCTGTAACTGAGCGTGTAGATGTGCACTGAACATGGCCTGGGACCCCTGCAGGCTCCAATCACTTGTCTGTGACACCAGTAGAGGTGGTAGTAGTAGCCAGAATTTCAGAAGAGCACTGTAGGGATGATATCCAGAGTGAAATGTGAGACTCTCTGTTTTACACATGAGAATATTAGAACATACCTTACACAAGTGAACCTTACACATCAACACATACAAATCCCACCATATGCTGGAAAGCTTGGCTATGTAGGTGCAAAATGGAATGTGTGCCAGAACCTGTATTGTTTTAAAATCTGCACAAATCACAGGCTGTTTATTGTTGCTCTCAAATTTAAATATGGCCTGGGTGGTATTTGGTGGGGCTCTCTTCAATCTCTATTTTTATAATATTCAGACATACAAGAAAATATTCTTTTTTTTCAAGACTTAACTTGGAATTTAGTTTGGTATTTGTTGCATTTTGTCAATATGATCCCTTTATAATATTTCTTTTCTCCCAGAAGAAATCAGGCATAGATACATTATAAAGTTCTTCTCAAGAAAATTCTGCAATCTATAATTTGATCTTGTATCTGAGATATTGTATTTTCAGTTCAGGAACTTTTATACAAAAAAAATGCAGTGTTTCAGTCCATTAGTTGTTCACTTTAGTTTGACTCAGCTTTAACTGGATTGAACATTGCGCTAATGAGATAGATTGGAAATGGCCTTCAGTAGAATGAATGATTTGATGATCTCTACTAATTTGCTATAGGACAATGACCACATTAAGGAGATGCATTTTTTCTGGCCTAGAAACGACTTCAGGCTATGTACTAATGGGGGAGGAAGAAAAAAGAACTGGCTCCTATGCTTTTTTTGATATCCCTTGTGCAAGCATGTTTTTAACACACACAAAGAGAATTCTTTACAAAGAGCACTTAATGTGCAGATTTACATTACATATATATGTCTCAACTTTCTTTCACTTTTCCAACCTGTTGTTCTCATTATAGCAGAACCTGCAGCTTATGTTTCATTTCAAACTACTGTTTGTAGAATCGAGTTTCAAATCTTCCCTCTAATCATCTGAAGAGTCTTACCTCTCTGGCTCTGTAGTATTCAACAAGAAAAATTCTGCCTTGCTAGAAGGATGGATCAAATACATCCTTTTTTTCTCTTTTCACCAGCAGTTAGATTAGAATGAAATGACCCTGACTAAAATGCCAGTAGTTCCCTATCAGCAATGAAGTTGCACCACCAATGAAAATAGCTAGCAGTAGGAGAAAAACCTGGCATGGACAGTGCTCATCTATAACAAGAGAATTCCCAGCGGGTTTCTAGGCCAGCTTCCCCAAAGCAGGCATTCAGCAGTGCACTCCCGTGCAGTGAAGGCTTCCAGCAAGCTCCTTCCCAGACAGATTGCACCAGCAAGCTAAGCACGGGGGTCCCTCAAAGAGACTGCTGTGGAGGTCAGCAAGGAGGGATAAGAAAGGGTGAGGCGTGGTCATCCTGAATTTATAACCAGTCTATTTGAAGATGTGACTTGCAAGAGTGCTGAAAAATTCTCCTGTGTGTTAAAACATACACGATTTCCTGTGGGAGCTGTTCACAGCCCAGAACATTATATTCAATAAAACCTGGCATGGGGTTGGAAGGAGAAGAAGATGCTGTGAAGAGGGTATTTCAAAATTTCTATTGTTAACTAGTCTGTATTTGAACATCAATTTGATCACCTTAAATTACATTTTCTGTGTGTGAATCATGAAGTGGCTTTTAGGTCAAGCTAATCAGAACAGCTACAACCACCTTCTTGCTGTCCTACAGGGTCTCATTAACCTACACAGAAGAGGAAACCTGCCACTTCTCACTGTGTTTCATTTAATTTCTGCTCAAGTAACCAGCCTATTTCCACTTGTCTAATCTGTCAGAAGAAAAAAAATTGAGCCTGAAACATTAGGTTTATAAATATTCAATATGACATGCTTCTTTTATTTTTTCTCTTTTGATACATAAGGCCGTGTCACAAGGAAGTCCCATTTTATCTCCAGAACTGACCAATGCAGAAGGGAGTCAGGATGCCCCTATTTACTAATATTTTAACATCTCAACATCTGCTTGTGCCTAAACTGGGGGTCACAATGGACAGGCAGTGTTGGATGTTGACCTGTTCACCATCAGCTGAAATCTGTACCAGTACTTTCACTGACAAACCTGGCTTTTAGAAGAGAAACAGTCTATATTTCATTAAGCAGTTGGAGCATTTAAAGTACTAATCTTTACTAATTACAGCTATTTAAATGTTAGGTATCTAAATCAAGCTTATCACTTACAGAGAGATAACAACTGACCTTACATGCAAAAGACTTTGAATCAAAAATTTGTCTATTCCTGAGATAGGCAGGACTTGCAGCCTTCTTTGAAAGCTTTGTTCTCTCCACTGTCTTTAAACACAACCTAGCAAATGGCTCATAGCTAAGGCTGACTTCCAGATGGCTGAAGCAGATGAGACAAATCCCACCTTTAATGAGATAGTGCCTATCTGGTCCCACCCCTGCTTATCAGATACTCCAAGAGTTTATTCAAAAGGCATTTCACTGACTCTTCCCTCTTTTACTGGCAAATCAGTTTCAGTCATAACTGTACCCATCAAAAATGGGTTTCTGTGACCTCATTTTAGCTTATCTCTTCTCATTTCAATATTAAATAAATAAGTAAGCAAGAAGCTCTTTTTTCCAGCCCGTCTTCACAGACTCCAAAAGCTCATCTGCAAGTTTGACTAGGGCTGAATGGATTATTCAAAGCAGGCATGTTTGCCACTTGGAAGGGGATTGTTTTGGTTCTATTCATCAGAACAATAGTGAGATGAGAATTCGAATGTGCTCACTGTGGGTGCTTGTAATGCCTTTATACATATGCATTGCTATAGTCACATATTGTCACAGGGCCCTTCATGCCAAGAGTGAATCATCTTGCACCCACTAATTAAGGTATTGTAGGAACACTTTCTCATTTGATAACTTTTTCCTGTGTTATCAACTTAATCATTTAAAGGCAAACTATATTTTGCCATCTTCTTTTAAATGCATAGTAATATATAAACAACAGCATATTTGAAGTCTGTAAACTTTCATAGTTATTTAATATTTTTGTCAAAGTACATTACTCCATTGGCCATTTTGAACAAAATGAGCTCTCTTGTGACTAATTTCAGTTTACTGTTTCTCACCAGTTTTACTCAAGTTGGATTGTCATTTAAAAATAATGCTAATTTTTCTTTTTTTTTTTTACAATAGATTAGTAATACGAAACACTTCTGGAACTAAAGCAAACAAATTCTTTCTTTTATTTTAGTAGCATCCCACATTAAAGTTCCCTATTGCTCCTGTATGTTCCCTCAGTTGTGATACAAAAGACAGGGTGACAGATATACAGGAACAAGTGATTTTTCTCCATGGTCTCATGGAAGTTCCTGTGTGAATGGTTCAAAATGATCACAAGGTAAATCGTGCAAGGCAGAGAAAGCCTGGACAGTCCGGAGAGATCTCCAGAATCTCCCCTGTTTATGTTTAAGGAATAGCTGTGCTGTTTGTCTTTCTGAGGTGTGATTAGTGGGTTCCTGGAGCAGGTACATCCAGTTCCAAAGGCAATTGTGCTGCCACGGGCACATGCCACCTTCTCTTCTGCAATGCACAAGAATTTAGGCACATGGACTATTTCTCTATGCTGAGGGCAAGGCCCTGCGCTTTCAGCATCTTCTTAAGCAAAAGGATACTGTAGACTGGTGTGCATGCTTGGATCAAGGCCCAGTCTCAGATGGCAGTTTAGTATAAATTATTTTAACCTTGATCAGGAAGCAGCAGACAGACTCACATGGTCACCTAGCTCCTCCATCCTGCTGGCACACAGCTGCTCTCCGTGCCGTGCCATCCAGACACACGTTCAATGTCTGGCTGCAAAGCAAACCCTGGGGAACACTTACACAGACTTTGAGTGTTCAATCTTATCCCAAGGAGTTTCTTTTAAAGTAGGTGAAAATTAATGAAGATTAAAATGTCATGCTGGAGTGGGAACACTTCCTGGTTCCATCACAGTCACACAGTGACGAAGGCTTGTCCATTCCTGTGTGTTTGAGAAGATGGGAAATGGTGTAAGAGGCAAAGGTAACCTCAGAGTGAAGCCAGAAAAAGGCATTTAATATTCCTGCAGTCTGTCTAGCAAAATACCTTGTCCTGAGAATGCTGTGTAAACTGAGAATAATGTGCTTCATAAAAAGAATTTTATTTTCATGAAATATATTTCTGTGATGAACAGGATCCCTTTTATTGGTTTGTTCATGTGTTTCTTCCTACTTTGTTTTTCTTGTAAAAATTTTGGCTTGATGGGAGAGAAGGGGGCTGCCTCCCAGCCCCATCCTGGCTGCTGCAGCTTTCTGGGTTGGGGAATGAGACAGCTTAGGGTAAGATACTGTGACCCTTAGAATGATAGAGTCTTAAGCCTGGAAAAGACCTCCAAGGTCATCAAGTCCAGCTGTTAACCCAGCATCACCATGTTACAACTAACCATATCCCCAGGTGCCACATGCACACGTTTTATGAACTTCCAGCAATGGTGATTCCACATCTTCCCTGGGCAGCCTGCTCAAATGCCTGGCCACCCTTTCAGTGAAGAAATATTTCTTATATCTAATCTAAACCTTCTCTGGTGCAACTTGAGGCCATTTCCTCTTCTCCTGCCACTTGTCACCTGCCAGAAGAGCTCTTGCTACAACCTCCCTTCAGAGAACTGTAGAGAGTCATAAGATCTCAAAAGCACCAAATTCTCTAATTGCACCAAATTTTCACAGAATACAATCTGGAGCTGGCACAGATTTGCATGTTATGTGTGGATAATTGTAAACATTGGCTTTAAAATGCTCAAGAATTATTTTTATAAGCATGTTTCACATGGCTATGTAATGGACAAATATTCAGGCCTCTAGTCAGACAGTAAATTGAAAGAAACAAGTAGGTATCTTCATGAGCCAAACCTTCACCCTCCTTATAAATGAAAACATTTCTAGTGTGTGAGGGTTAAAGAAACTGAATTTACCCTTCTGCAAAGGCTAGCTTAAGGTTCATGCATTATTTAAGTCATACCCTATTTTAAAGTTTTAGGTGAAATTTAAATGACTTATCAGCTTTAAGCTGTATTTTCCCCTTAGAGAAGCAATCTATATGCAAAGAGTAAATCGTAGATACATTAATTTCTTTGGTACACAACTTCAATAAAAAACGGAGGATTTTATGTTTTGTGTTTTGAACCACCTAGAAAGCACTGAAAAAAGCCCAGTGCATCATTGAGACACTATCTCTGCTCCTAAGGATGAAGGTAATGCTCTGTGACACTAATGTATCCTTGCACCATCTGCTTTTTCAGTCAATAACACTCAAAGCTGTTCCTTTCAGAATTCATTCATTTTAAATGTTTAAATTTTCTGTGGAAAGTATATAGATCATGGAGGTTTTTTTATATGTGTTTTCAATTATGTTGCCTTTATATGTTTTAAAATCAAAAAGGACAAAACCATATAATAACAAGTGAGAACTTAGTTGTGCAAAATTCTTAAAATAAGCTTCTCTGTTTTATGAGCTATTGCTGATACAGAAAGATACAAACCCTCTAGGAGCAATGTATATTATTCAGTAAGTCTGTCTGTACGTTTAAAAGATCTGAAAGGGGGAAACGAAGTGCCCAATATTTCTTTTTCAATAAAATTCATAATGAAGTAAAAACTCAGGATGGGCTGACAAACATAATAGTTTCATGATTCTTAGGTCTGGGAAGCTGTTGTGTAAACTGTAACCTAGCACCGAATAGAGCTGTTCAAACACACAACTGTGGGTGTCAGCTCAAATCACATCCAAAGTCATCCAGGGAAAGACGCGGAACACTAAAGAGTTATTCAGGGATATGTTAACTTCTCAGTCGCAAAACTTAAATGTCCTCATATTGAATCTTACCCACCAATTCTCCTTGGAGATTAAGAGATCCATCAAGTCTTTATGGATGCAGCAACACAACCTGTGGTACTAGAGGTAATGTTTTCTTTGTCTGCCCTGACCGAGGACAGGTATGGTTTTTTGTCACAAATCTGAATCTATTTCCTTAGCAAAGCCTTCATCACTATCAGTTTATGTTACAGGAGTTTCCTCCACTTGCTGATAAAAACACTGAAACCAATTAAGCCATGGAAGAATCCAGTAGTCCTCCTTAGGGGAATTTTATGCTAGAAGTCTATTAAGACATATATGGTAAAATCAACTTTTGTAGATGCTCCTGATATTTTGGCCAGACATTTAGTAATCTGTATTTTTTAATATTAAGTATTTATTAGTAAAGGCAAGTGTGCCAAAGCAACTGTGAGCCTAAGGAGGTCTTCTGTGCACAAATTTTAATGTATGACAGGGAATGTATTTGCATGGAAAAAATTGAAAGAGACACCAGAGGAGTTACTGTGTAATGTGAACAGACAGAGCAAAAAGGCTACATGACAATCCAGAGAGAGAAAGAGAACTGTCAGATAAAATCTAAAGGTGGAGCAATCACTGCACTTGGGACTGTGTTTAACTCCATCAGTGCCATGCCAGGGTGAGTTCCAGGATTTATTATACAGTTTGCATTCATCTTCCTGTATGTGCCAAATTGCTACATCTTAGATAATTGTGGTTAGAGACAGACCTCCTCTCCAGGCTTTTCTAACATAGGCAGTACAGTCATACACAAGCAAAGGATTAAAGCAGATAAAGGGCAGGGAGAATTTTAGAATATGTATTTTGCCAGTTTCTTCAGAAGACAGATTAAGAATTCATGGGAAAGGAATGTTAGAAATTGCACTCCATTTCTGCACTGGTTAGTACTCACAAGCTGTATTCAAAGGTCTTGCTGAGATTCACCAATGAACAAGTTAATAAAAAATAGATCCTGGGTTTCTTGTTCTCATGTGTAGCTGATGCCCTGGGAGATCTTTCTCAAACTGTGATGTGAACTGGCAAGTGGGCTGCCAAGAGTGAGATGAAAGAGCATGACAGAGACTCCAGAGTATGGTAATAGTATTCTAATCCCAGCCACACTTACACTGTTATTTTATTTATTATTTGTTACATACCTGGGGTATGCTTAACACATTGCAAGACTAAAGGAAAGATACTTCTCTTGTGCCTTAGTGCATTTTGCAGTGAAACACACAACTGTGCCTTTTGTGAGAGCAGGGAGGCAACCTTCTGTATTTCTGAGACACAAGCCCTTTGGAAGCAGGAGTTACTGTAATTCAATAAATTCTACCTGCAACTTCTGTGAGAATGACTGAATAAAATGTTCCAATTAGATTGTTTTTCATGCAAAGCTGGGTTTTTATCTTTTTATTTTCCCCAGAAAGATAACTTTAAATTTTTCACACAAATGCCATTAGTGAGAGATCCTTCAACATCCCACTCATACCTCTGGAAATATGTATCCCATGTCTGGCCTACAGAGATGGGATGCAGTTGATGTCTCAGATGTATTTTATAACTCATTTCTCTCTGATATGTCATAACCATAATGGAACTTGTTAAATTGTGATTTTTCAGATCTTAGCAAGCCCTTCCTTGAAGGAAATTGGGGGTTTTATTTATTAAGAAACATTCTCACTAATTAACAAAGGTGGGCCAGATGGAGCAGGTTCTAAAATAAGGCCATTTTATGACTCTGATTCTACTAATGGTACTTAGAAAAGGAACACTTCATGTCTTCAAGGGGTTGTGTGCTTTGAATTACAGCATTTTATAATCCTCTATGTTACTGTCCCTCCAAAGCTGCAATTTTCCTGTGTATTTGCTAATAGACGTTTGAACTAATGCAGAAACAGTCCTCTGGTAAATCACACCTTTCTCAAGTGATTACCTGACTGGAATCATTCCCAAGGGCTGAAATAGCCACATGCAGGACACACATGTTCTCTGTCAAGGGACAAATCAAATTCAGACTTCAAAACTGAGGTTGGGGGACAGCATGTATAACCTAGTCCATTTAAATTACCAATAGATGTATTTATAACTTGGTGTGTATGTATGAATAGATTATTTATATCTTTTTACTCCCAGCAATGGGGTTGTCGTGCAAATATAGATGGACAACTGCTACATGTGTAGTATAAATTGGCTGAAGTCAAGGTCAAGGATGACAGGGGATATATACATATACTAATGGAATCATTTTGTTCTTTTCAACCTCTTGGGTGGTTTTTTTCAGCTTTCAGGATAGAAAAAGCCTCTTCCTTTAGCTTCTCCAGACAGACTGAGAAGATTGTAAAGAATAGTAAAGATTTCTGCAAGGCAACCTGGATGTTGAGACAATGAGGAGAGTCATGCTGACCAAAGCCTAAGTGCTGCCCAGCTCAGAACTGCAAAGATTTCGTAAGGTCTGTAGTCTCTTTAAAATTTATCATTGCAAAAATAGCACAAAAATATCTACCAACTCTTATTCACAAATCTGATTTGAGTTTAATAAAAAGGGAACAATCCAATGGTGATGTAATTTAAATGAAGTGTATGCAACTATACATAATTTTATCTTGGTGCACTTGCACCATTCCTTGCACCTGAATGTGTGCTTGTGCTTTTTACATAAAACAGTAAACATGGTATTTCATGGCAAGTTTGGCCTATGAACATGAGGTCTGCCTGTTGTTTTGTTTGAGCAACATCTTTGAGAACAGGTACAGATAAATAGGAAGGGAAGCAAAGATAAAGCACAAAATAATCCAAGATAAAGTAGAAAGTGTTCATATAGTAAGACTTTAAAGAAAACTGAGGACAGAGGATCTTTGGTGCTGCCTGAAAGCATCTCAGAATTGGAAGAGAACAATCCCAAATTTTGGTGAACTTAACTACTGTCCTGTTTCAGGAAACACGACTTTTTCACTGTTCTTAATAAATAAACATGATGGCACAAAGGTATAATTTGATCTATGTTTCCTAATCAAAATTATATGAAGGTTCCATATAATGACTGATTGGTTCAAGTGTGAGTCATGAGGAATATTTGTTCAACAAATCTTAATTTCTGTTCTCCAGAACTTTTATGCTGATGATTTTTTTTTTTTTTTTTTTTTGGAAAGACAATTATAAATTCATTCCTTAGTGTCCTACTTGGAGGCAGGCAGGTCAATACTACATATTTATATTTAAGCCTCAACTGAGAATATAGCTACATTTCCCAATCCTGTTATAACATGCTAATAGCTGGGCTCTTTCAGAGAAAACTTAATTAAATAGTTCCCTAGATGCACTAAGTTAAGCATTAAAACAACTAGTGTGACATAAATCATTTAACAACCTTTATAAATGCATTTTCCCCTTACATTTCCATGTGTCTGTGTCTCACTTTTACTCAGAATCATCTGATTAAGTTCCAGGAAATTCAGAGCCCAGCCGTGCATTCTGGGTTCAGAACATACAGATGGTTGAACGTAGAGATTTGACAAGGATTGAGTGGCAGTTTGCTTATTATCCCAGGTTGCGGCTGTGGTGGGCAGGTAAATGCCAGCAGGAAGAGCAGGATGGGAGTTTCAGTGTGCTTGTGCACAAAAAACTCAGGTCAAACAATACACTCGCACACCTTTAAACACACAAATTCTATTTGATCCTTTTATTATTGTGGTGGCTGATATTACTTAATTATGTCTTGGTAATTTGTCATCCTTGGCATGCATGGCACTTCATCCACTCTGTAACTCAACCCTTCTTCTGCATTTGGGGATCAGCCAGGGCTTGATGGAAGTGGGGCTGTCTTACCAGCCTTGGCCAGGGAGGTGATGATGCGTGAAATGTTGTCCTTTACTGCAGGAGATAATGCTCTGGCACTGGGCTGCCCTGGGAGGGAGGGAGCCCGGAGTAGGAAAGCTCCTTCCCTTTAAGTGAAGGAATTAAGCTGCAGCTTTTCCTCTCAGGTTGGTTGCTGGATGCTATCCAGGACTTCTACTTTACTGGGACTGAAATGTTAAATTCTTCCCTTTTGGAGGGGATTTATTGTGAAAGGTTTTCCTTGCAAATTCTGTTCTATTGTCCTGCAATTCCTCACTTGTGATGTTCTCAAAACCTGGTCTAAAGGTAACATTTTATGTATCACTAGGAATATGATTTATCTTAAAAAGTAAAAAGATTGAAAACCCTTGAGGGGCAGCAGGGTCTGTTATAGAGTTCCGTGACAGTTACTGACTTTGTTGCTCCATAAAGATGAAGGAGCAACTTCAAATGCAGCACATGCTGTTCTTTGATGGAAACACTGCTGTATTCAAGTCACTTCAAAACACCTGAACAGTATCAGGAAACTCAACTCTGACTTTAAGTAACCCACTGGGTATCTAAGGAGGCTGACAGCCCTGATTTTCTGATGAGTAACTCAACTTAGTTTCACTGCCCACATTGTGGTTACATAACTCATGGCAGCAGAACATAGCACCCATTGCAATTAATTTAGTTAGATGTTAATGAAAGCTGTGTTTCAATGCTGTTGGCCATTTGCCATAGTATGAAGAAATGTAATATATAATGCAGCACTTTATGATATAATTCAACCAAAGAGCATTTCTCCTGTCCCATAATCACTGAATCACAGAATCAGCTAGGCTGGAAAAGACCTTTGAGATCATTGAGTCCAAGCAAATATTCAGTTTCATTCCCAGATACACAGACCTGTGCAGGTGAGCAGTCACATGCACAAAAAAACAAGAATTACTTTTGGAATATTATTTTAAATGAAATTAATCTAGGATTGGGTGTGTTGGTTTTTTGCTTGTGTGTTTGTTTTTGGTTTTGTTAATTAAAAAAAAAAATGGTATTGATAGTCCACTATTAGTACAGATGTTGTCATGAGACAGCTGGAAACTGCACTGAGTTTATGCAGCTATAGTATATAACACATTCTTGTTACAACCTTCTAGATTTTTACCAGTTATGCTGATGTTGTATTAGGCCATTCTTCTGCTGTATTGGTTTTTTGCTTTTACAGTCCCAGTAATAAATAGTTTGCCTGACATAGCAGAATTTATTTTCTGAGTTTGGTTACTCATGATCTGCACCACTTTCCTGAAAAGAACATTCTCTTTAACTTGACTGTTACTATTTCCCTTGTACAAAGCAAATCATCGTGAAATTACACTTAGAGAATGTATTTGCAGGTGGAATTCCCTAGTTTCTAATAGATAACTAAAGGCATATGAGTCCATTGAGCTAAGAAAGAATATTCTGGCAAGCATCTGTTATGACAATGCAATATGATGACTTGATGATTTACTGTGGAGGGAGGCAGATCACGTGCCACAGTTACTTGTGATCCCAGCCATTTTACTTAGGGACTTTCATGCTGCTCTTAAAAGACTGAGGCAAAGAGCTAATTTCATGTCCAGTTCTTCACAGAGATGTTGATGCAACAAAATTGATTGGAATGCATTCCTTCTGACACTGCACTCAAAAAGAAAACTATTACTGTGGAAAATAGCTTTTGTAAAAAAGTATATTTTGGAAAAGAACTTTTCTGGTCAGCTTTTCTGTCTAAGCAAACCCTTCTGATGAGGTTGTTGCCATATAGTAACACTGTGATTTTGATAGCAAGCAATTTCCTTGCTGCTGATCAAGCAACGTTTTGCAAAAAAACCTTGCATATACCTTTACATGGCAGGTGATGTTGAAGAGGAACCTTTATAAAAAAATTAATTTTTACTATTAATTCCTACATTTTCTGAGCAAAAGCGAATGCAGTGGTTATAAGCTTTGATCATGACACTCTAAAGAACAAGAGAAACATACTAGTCTACACATGTATTAAGGGTTGTGTGACAATTTGTCACTAGATAAATTACAGTTTCATAATGAACAAAATACATTTTTCATAATCTGAAAGATGCTTGGAAGTTTTTAGAGGAAAATTTATCACCATATTAAGTAGCAGACAAAGCAGAAGAGGAGAGACTATCAAATGAAGCAAGACAGAACTCCATTATGTAAGATATCTAAAATCTCTGCTCTGTCTGCCATAGTGAAGAAAATGATTCGACTTTTCTGACTGACCTTTTTCTCACTGAAGTTGTATGACTTTTTTAAGTATAAAAGGAAAATTTGATTAAATTCATGGAAAGCAGCCAACCTATTATTTAATATTCCACATGACTGGATAATATTATTGATGGATAATATTCAATTTGTTGGAATATAGTACAGAAACTCATGCATATATTTCCACTTATATGTGCAATTCACTGAGTAAATTAATTTTCTTTATTTTTATTATTTTCCACGTAGATGGAAGAGTAATTAGAAATTAAGAGAGATAGCATGAAGTACAGGGTTTTTTCTGTAGAACTGTATTTCTCTTTTCTAATTTTGTAAAACTCTTTCAAAAATATGTTGGGAAACTACTGTGAAACAAGAGGGCATACTGATGGATTCACAATAGCATCTTCAAAATAGAAAAATGATAAATAATGTTTCCAAAACCTAACTGCAGTATACCTTAGAGGTTTCTGAAATTAATTTTCAAATAAAGAAAAACTCATAAATCTTGTAATTTTTGTAAGAAAGAATTTATAGCATACTCCCCTTAGATGCTGTAAAGAATTTTGAACATAACAAGTCCTGAGGAAAACCTTTTTCTTTCAAATGAATCCCAAACTGTTTCCTTGTCTATGTTACAGGACTGCTAATTTTTGTTGAGCATTTTTTTGAAAGGTGCTTATTCTACTGTTCTCTGCCCATTAGTTCTTCTGTTATTTTTATTAAAATATAAACAAAAAGAGTTACTTTAATATGACCACATAGCTCTAATTTCTCTTTGTGATTTCCACTTTGTGCAAATTTCTCTATTTGCAACCAAAATTCTAAGTTTACAACCTCATTTGTTTATTTGGTTTTCAAGATGTGAGAGTATTTCTTAGGCAGATTTTCCCCTTATTCGCAGTAGCAGACTTTTAGCTATTGTCTCACAAGCTATGCTGCAGTGACACACAGCTTCAGAAGGGCACTGAGACCCTACCAACTTGCAAAGTCTGACGAATATTTTCGTACGGACTTGGTAAATGAGTCACAACCTTTGTGAATTGCCTGAGGGCACAAAGCAATTTAAGGGAAGAGTCATTTTGAGAACTCGTCTTTCCAAGACTCCTGTTCTCTGTTCACTAGTTAACAAGGGTCTTTTTGTAATCACAGTAAAACGCTGATTTCTAAAAGTGAGGAAGGATCACTGTACAAGCTGTGTTCATATAGTCTTACTTAAGCATATGCTATTGACCACTGGCAGAGACAGAATAACTGAACTAACTGAATCTCTGTTGTGAGATGGGTCATCAGTTTTTGTATTTAGCAAGAGACCTCATATTCCTCCTCAAGGTGGAGGTAAAATATTATTTCGTTAATATGATTAATATGTGTTCATTGGGTATAGAGAGGATCTGCACTTCACCCAGTTCTGAGGAGGCCTGGCAAGACCTTGTTGATCTTTATGAACAACCACCTTCTACATCCCTAACAAACGTCTCTGGGAAAACTAGGGTAGGAGAGTAAGGGAGGCTGGGAGAGGAGTTCAATACTACTTTTTGAAACTTTCAAGAGCAAGCTACAAGAGCTCTCTCAGTTTCAGTCTTGCATCTCTTCTGTCATGGTCTGGAGTTACACAAGTGAAATTTAGATTAGACTGGAAATGTGGAAACAATTTGTCCAGTGATGCATAAAGAACAGAAACCAGTTCTCCCTTTCCAATCCTTTTCTGCCAAGACAGAGACTAAAGAGCGAATCATCTCTACTTCCCTTATTAAAATATGGTTCCTAATATTCAAAGGGAAGTAATCTATAGGATACAAAGGCACTGTTAAAACATAGGTAATTTAGAGGGTGGCAGAATATCTTATGTAAGGCTAATGGAAATGCAATACAACAAAGGATTTGTTGAAAAACAGGGAAGTTTTAAAGTAGACTTTTTTCAGCTGTTCTTTTCACACAGCGCCTGTTGCAACTGTGTGTTACAATAACATAAAATTGCTGTCATTAATAGTATGGGCCTATTTTGCCTGTGGAATTAGGCTCAGCAGGATTGATCCTTATTAAATTGCAGAAAACATTAAAATAAACTCCAGGTATTGAGGTAGCTAACCTGGATAAAGTTTTAAAACCATGATGCAATGTTGAAGACAATGTAACATTGGAAAGTAGAATACCTAGAGTAGACATGGCAGAAGAAATTGAAGTCTATCCTTTAGTTACCAAACAAACAAACAAACAGAGACCCCAGCCAGTCACTGAGACTGTTATAAAAATGCTGTCAAATCAATTAAAGCTGCTTTTCCCCTGGTTTTTTTCAGGCTGGCTGAGGCCTAAACAAAAGACTTGTGATATCCCAGCCCAGTTTCTCTTTGACTTTCTGTAAGTTGCAGAAAAGTAGGTGAGTGAATATCCCATTTTTGTATTATTTCACCTCAAATCTTTAGAATTGGGAGGTATATGTTTGCAGTGCTATCAAACTGACACCAGTGCGCACACCCAGGATGTCCTTACCGTCAGTGATGCTGGTGGACCTGGCATTCACATCTGTTGGCCATCAGCCCTTACCCTGATGCAGTGCATGGGAGCAACAAGATGACTTGGGTCCTTTCTCTGAGCTCCCAACAGCATCCATCCCCAGACAGCCAGGATTCATGCACAGCTTGACCTCCCCCAGCCTATGGCAATAGTAAGATGTTTTGTGCCATGTTGTGAGAATGCTCTGGTTGCTCTTTAGCAACTGACTGCTCATGATTCCCTAAATGGGGGCATTGCCATTGGAGTCACAATGATGATTTCCTACTGGATTTGGTAAATCCCACGTGGAGGCAAAGAAATTATACTGATGTCATCACCTGAGTAAACAAATATGTAATTCCACTGAACTGAGAAATAGGTTCTGTATTTTTATTGGAATAAAGGATGATGGATGATCAAAGCAGAGGCATCCAAGAGGCAGATATATGTCAATGCAGAAGACTCTTACAGAAGAGAATAGCACACTGTGCTCAAGTTCATGGAAATTCCTTCTTTGGGAAAGAAAAATACTATTATTCTCAGGATTAGAACATATTTTCCCAAGTTGAACTTACAAGGAATTTCATTCCTTTGATTACACTGTCCATTTTTATTTCATGATTACTCAAAAAAGCCATGATTAGACTCTAAACAGAAGAAGGATAGGGAGCAAAGACAGGGACTGAAAACTGGTCAAATTAGGAAACATGTGGAGCAAGTTTGTTGAGTGAATATTTGTTTCACTCCACTCTTGCTGATGATGAACAGGAACTGGAACACTGCTTCTCTCCCAGGGCAGTTGGTGCATGTTCCCATAGCTGCAGCCAGAGGGTTGGCTCCCAAGGAGCTTTGTTAGCAGGATGGCACTAAGGGCAGGTATTACAAACTCTGCCAGGTCACAAATATTGCTTTCTCAGATGAGAAAAAAAATGGCAAGAGATCTTCACAGATATTTCTTACCCACAAACTCACCTTCTCCCCTCCTTCAAACAGAGAAGCAAGGTTCATTTTTCCTTAATGCATTGTATAGTGGGGGCTGAAACCTGCAGGTGCAAGGCATAGTGCTGTTATTATTACTTACTGTTACAAACGACAACACAGGGATTGCCATCAGTGAATCTGTCTCTCAGAGTTAGGTTTGAAATTTGCAGTCCTCAGCTATCTGGGTAGGTTTAAGGAATAATTTCTGTTATTTGTAATATACCAAGCAATAAAATGCTACTAAGAATGATTAATAACCAAAGTGAAGATCAGACATTTCATCGATCTCAAAAGCCATTTATTGCAAGTATATGAAAGCAAAAGAGATTATTGCTATTATACAACAAACTATAAAATCAGAAAGGAGAAAAATGCATCTTTTTCTTCTTGCAGATGATGAAAAGGTATTCTGTACTTTTCCTCTCTGCTGGATTTTCCATTGGAAACACATGCTGGAGGCAGAAGTGGGATCAATAACATCACAGACAGAGCTTTAAATACTGATTAAATGATCAAGGACAGATACGTTTGAGGAAAAGCTGAAAAACTGTTCACAGAAGCAGCTGGTGCAGAGCAGAAGTGACAGGACGGGACAATGAGGGTTTTGTGTGCAGATACGTTTGAATTTTTCTGCCTGGAATTCTGTGCTTGTTATATAACCTCTCTTGATTAATTGAGCCCCTGTGCCAGGTTGTTGGCTGCAGCTGAGGTATGTCTGGCACAGCCAAGGGGAACTGGCACACCAGGCTGCTGCTAGGTTTTACCCTGTTCCACCCGAGCCTAGGACACAATAAGCCATACGAATACTTGATAGCCTGGATGTTCCTGTGTTGCTTCTGTACCACCTGAAGGTTTCACACCAAACAAAATGTCCAGTACTTTGGCTTGACACTAGTCAAAGCAGTCCCACAAAAGTTCTGACTTCAGGAGAACGCTCCTGGAGGCCACATCGTCTGGTCATGCCCAGACAGCCTTTTGCACAAGGTAAGAAAAAAAGTCATTCCACTGTTCACATGCCATGCTGACAACTACTGATGTCTGGGGGACCCAGAAGACATTAGGTGCATTAGGACAACTGGAATTTGTTATATTGAATATATAAGTGATTCTAGCTTTGTATTTTTAGGTCCCAAGTGGAAGAGGTCTTATGAGGGTATTCAGAGAGAAGTCGTGGTGAGAAGAGTTTTCCCTTTATTCCATGCAGTAGTAAGGAGTGACTAGAAATAGGGAAGTCTAACTAGGGAAGCTTACATGCAGGTGAACTCTTTTTTGTTTGTTTTAACCATTTTTCCTGGCTGTACTCCTACAAATAAAACAAGGGTTTTATTTCAAGAAGGTGAATTTAAATAACTTATCTGTCCTTGTGAGGCAGATGAAAATTGGGGTGTATTGCCTCTGAGAGACAAGTAGCTGGCTCTTTCCTGCCTCTTGAAAGGTCTGCTCATGCAGACACCAATGCAGAGACCAAAAATTTCATGAAATCAGTGAAATCCTATGCAATATTGGATGGAAGCACTACCTTGTACTCTTTCTGCTTCTACCTTGTACTCTCCTCTCTGCTTCTTCTTTATTGGATACTCTTCTACCTAACTGCTTGCTATACACGATCTTTGCTCTTTTTTCCCCCTTAATATAAATCAACTATCTTTACCAAGAATGAAAATTTAGTGACATGTTATAGATTCAGATGAATCAATAGCTCTAATGGTTTGGAAGGGAGTTTTGCCCAGTTGATTAATTTGGATTATCAAATTCAGGAGACATATACTGCAGTTCATGGATTTTATGATGCCCAAGATGGCTTTGCCTTCATCCAGGAGGTAACTGACGATGCCTAATTAATGACAAATGTTTCAAACACATACTTGCCATAGCTACTATAGTCTTTAGGCTGAACTCAGCAATTTATTTTTCTTCCTGGCTCATTAAACTCTATTTTGAGCTCCCCTAATACACAGCTAATGATCATGTATTTAAGAGTAGTTGCAAATCAGTCACCTCTGCCCTGGAATTAGTTCTTAAAAAGTCTAAAAATCTACAATCATGTAAAACAGAGTGCATATCAATCATTCAGGGCCTGTATCATTTGAAGGCTGGGGGGATATTTTCTCCATTCTCCTGGTGAGATCTCTTGGTAAGAGGAGCTCTTCTGGTAAAATCTTCTCTCCTCCTGCTAATCTGCATGTGCAATGTACAAAATTCGGTCTCAACTATGTTTTCAGGTTGTATTTATAAATTTTATGGCTATAATCTGGGTATCAACTGCTTCTCCTCAGAGAAGCATTTCCCAGTATAAAGGAGTCCCCAGTGGGACAACACATAGATATTACTAATGTATCCATCAGCAAGTTATCTAGGCAGCAGTCACAAAATTAAGATTTGAGTAGTAAAAATAATTGATTTTTTTCACTACAGTAGCTGAATTGAGAAGTTAGAAAAGAGTCTTGATTTAGGGTGACTGGAAATAGAACTGTTGGGGTTTTTTTCTCAGAATGCAAAAAGGGCATTCACCTGTGTGTGGCATCAGGGTTCAAACTCAAAGCAGGCCTGCATAAAGGACTACTTCTTCCATCTGCCAGGAGTACACCCTACTCACAGCATTTGAAAGCTATCTTAGCAGAGGTCACCCTTAGCAAATGCCCTTTTCCTCTTCAGTTGTGGCTATGTGAAAAATAAAAGTCTCTCTGGAACTATTTTGGAAATTAAATCTGCATTTTTAATAGCCTCAGTATGGCTCCTGCTGTGTTCTTCAACAAACATTTTCTGATACCCTGTATGAGATTTGCCTCAGTTTGCATGTAAAAAACCTCTGCTCTTCTGAGGTCAAGTGACTTTAGTGGATGATCTGTACCTTTGAAAGTTGCTCTGACTATCTTTGTTACCTATTGAAGGGCTTGGCAGAAAGATCGCGTTCAGCATTGTGATCTGAAATTGATTGGGATCAGACTCATTCTAATCAGCTCTGGCTCAAAGTAACATAACACAGGGCTCTCTGCCAAGAACAGTCTGATCTCAGCTCCTGAGTGCTTCACAGTGAAGTACTGCAGCCCTTGGGCTTCCATGCACAGCAGTTTTTTTCCTAGGGTAAGAATGGAGAACAAGTTGGTGGATTAGAAATGCTTTTATTTTGGAGGGCCTGTAAGGAATATGAAGAATAGCACCTGGTATGCTCCCAGGAGATTTGTGTTGTTTTGTCTTGCAGAGGTGGAATTTCTGAATGCCTTTCCAATTCAGTGTCAGAGAAAGAACTGCATTGACCCAAGTGTGAAACACAGTAGCTAAATCCTCACTGGAGACAAGTAGTCACAGCAAATCAAAAAGATTAAATAGTAAATATTGTATATTACCTCTGTCACTAGTAGAATGTGTTATCTATATTCTAGTTTGTCTTTATGGTTTATTGAGAAAGACTCCCAGGACAGCCATGGTGATGTCTTTGGGGAAAGGAATAGAACAGAACAGACACTCATGGATTGCATATCAGCTGTTGGGGACACCGAGTGATTGTTTTGGAGACATTAGGTCTTCAGGATGGGCTTTTCCTGCTGGCTTATTAACTTCAAGAGTAATTTAAACAATTCCGTTTGATTCACTGCCCCATAGATGGGAGACTGTCAGTGTTCTCCTCTCCAGCTGATAATGATCTCATAAATATTTAGAGGACAGCTTAAGGAAATAGCCAAGTGTCAGAAATATAAGCAATCTCAGGGTGAGAATGCTGCATGCACTTAGTTAATTTTTATGTTTCTTTTATATGAATTTAAGTCTTAGTTAATCATGATGAGATGTTTCTCTGAAGGATGATTGGTTCTACCCTGGATCTTATTTTCCAACATGAAATTGCCACAGGCACCATATTAGACTTTATTATGCACATTTTCTTTTAAAATTATCTTCTGTGCAACTTTTTCTTTTGTTTTCAAATGAATACCACTAAAATGAATTAAAAGAGCAAGGAAACCAACAGGTGTTATAAAGACAATATTGTGTTATGAAGACAACATTATAATGTCCAAACTAAAGCAGTTCAGACTCAATTGCAGAATGTTTTGCAATTATTGCATAAATTTGGCTTTCCAGGTTTATGGCTTAAATTGCCATTTGGTATGAGACTCCTGAGTAATGTTGGAAGTTATTTTCATGATGTCTCCCTTTACCATGTGAAACAAGTATAGTGGACTCTACCTTGCAATACAAGCTCATTGTAATATACCAAGATGGTCATACAACACTCCAGAGTGATAACAATAGGAAGAATCCCATTACCAGTCTTTCCATATGTGTGAACACACACATGTATATTTCTAGATAGGTACTGCCTATGACAAACCTAATAGTCTAATTGAATTAATGAGACAATGACTCAGAAATTCCCAAATACCTGACTTAGCACTGGATTTATTTTGGACACATACCTCCTCTAGTCCTCATTTTCCAGTGGTGAAAAAAAAAGGTGTGTTTGCATATCAGATGATTACTAGCTTATTTGCCCATTTGCATAAAAATAAAATCAATTTCAGTCTTTGATCTTGCATCTCAATGAGTTCTCTTCAAAGGAAATTATGCCATGACAGTTGTGCTTTGACTTCAATTTGGGCCAAATTATGTTCTTTACTTCTGTCTATCTCTGCATTTCAGCTGGTAGAGGGGGGGTAATATCCAACTGCAACAACATAGGATATTTAAAGAATGACAAAGTGGAGATGCCTAAATGCAAAGCACATTATTCTAAAGTAAATCCTGATGGGAGCTATCTATGCCTGGAGTGCCACCTAGGAGAGTTCATGTGAAAAGAATACAGGAATTGGAGATGCTGCTGCAGTTCATATGAAAATGGATTAGATGGCTGAAACATGTCCTGAGGAGGAGAAGTGTCAAGAATCCTTTTACCATCTTTCATATGAAAACAAATGAAACTACTGTTCAAAGATGCAGTGAAATCAAAGTCTTTAGACAGTGGACATGTGAGAAATTATGAAGATGAAAAAAGGCACATACCTAAAGAAATACATCAAGGGAAGAGACAGAAGAGGACTCTATCGAAAAGATCAGATCTCCTAAGCACCTGAGGAAATTATGAAATTAAGGTTTATCAGTATTATAAATACAATAAAAGTGTAGTGTAGTAGAAGAAAAATCATGTCTAAAATGGGGATTTAAGAAAATGCACTGTTAGGAAAAGATGAGGCAACAGAACAAAAGTACACATAAAGTGATAATCAGTAAAGAAATAGAACTGAGATTAAAAAATAAAAGACAATGTTGGGGCAAAAATGAATGAATATAAGTAAAGGCTGGAAATCAGAAAGTTCTGAACATGTAGGAGCAGGTAGAGTTTGATTACTTCTTTGAAAAGAATGATGTGACAGGTGTCTGTAATGCCTGAAGACTGTGCTCCATGATTCTGAAGTTTACTCTTCTACCATTCAACCCCATGGAATGAGAAGGCTCTGTATGGGTTTTGCCATACAGTTAGCACTCTATGCATGTAATTTTCTGATCTTCTTCAGAATGCACGGCTAACTCACCCCTATTGCCTTTGTAAGATTCTGAAGTACCTGGAATACAAACTAACCTACCACTTCAGGCAAGCAGAGTTACGCTCCTCTATGAGTCATTGCAGTAATGGGGTCGGTTTAAAAATTGTAGTTCTTTACCTTTGAATTCTTTCAGGTTTTCAGTAGCAGCAACACAATTTGCTCTTTATTGCAATGCTTTCTCACTGCTGCCACAAAGGCAGCAGCAGTTGGCAACTGGCAGAAAGCATGTCACTGTCTTGAAATCCAAATAATTTCTAAAAGAAGAATGATAGTTTCATAGACTGTGAAAGTATTAAAACCCATGGCATTAAAGAGATCTCTGATTAACAGAACCCAAACAATTGAAAAGGATATAAGTCACACACACACACAAAAAACCCAATTCTTTATACAGCAATCCTTCAATTCCCTCAGTTTCACCCAAACTAAATTAAAATGAGAACCTTCAGGCAAACTGCCATTAAACAAAAATTCTTAAAAGGAGAATGTGCAATCTAATTATAGTGTAACAAATGTGTACCTTTCATCTACAAGGCTGGTACTCCAAATTATAATAGTCAATTATGATTATATAATCTATTAAAAAGAATAACCAAAGTGCTATAATGAAAAGGAAAAACCTACAAAAGAACACAAAAGACACCTCCAGTGGCTCAAAGTGATGTAAGAGAGTACCCTGTACAATTTCCTTTCTCATGTAGCCTGTATTTAGATTATGTTGCAGAGACAAGGGTGCTGGCAGTCACTTCCTGAATTCTCAGGAATTCATTCTCTATGGCTTGTGCCATAGAGAATTATTTTTATGATATCCCATGAATGCAGCTACCTGGAAGTAAAAGGCAGGCAGCTCATAACTAGATCAATAAATCACAGTTAAAAGACGTACTTCCTTTTATTTTGCAGGCTATTAATATATTTTTTAAAATTCCTTCCTTCCTTCCTTCCTTCCTTCCGAATTCCGAATTCCGAATTCCTTCCTTCCTTCCTTCTTCACAATTTTTAATTATATAATGACACAATTAGAAAAAATACTGGGAAGTGCTAAAGCATGATCGAAGTTATGGACTAGTTTCTATTCTGCAAGTGAACAACTAGACCAGGGCCTTTCAACCAGAAAAGATGAAACTAGGGGAGATATGAAAACTATACAGTATCATAAATGTTAGAAGGGCAACAAATAAAGAATCTATCCACCACCTTTTTAAATACAAGAAGTTAGGGGGCTCCAATGAAACAAAGAATTTACTTTATGTGTGGGTCAGCTGAGGAATTTTGTAGTAGGATATGGTAGATAGTAAACCTATTCAGACTCCAAAAGTGAATGAACAAATTCATTAAAGGAAAATATTCCAGTGTCTCTTGAACTAGTAGGCACTACCACTGCCTTAGGGACTATCTGAACTGTGATGCTCTGGAGGTTCCGAGAACACAGTATTTTACTACCTTGTTCCTGCACTCTTCTCTAGACATCTGCTATCAGCTGCTGTCAGAAACAGAAATCAAGTCAGCTA
This sequence comes from Corvus cornix cornix, assembly GCF_000738735.6. Lineage (NCBI taxonomy): Eukaryota > Metazoa > Chordata > Aves > Passeriformes > Corvidae > Corvus > Corvus cornix. The sequence continues at coordinate 14,894,084 of NC_046336.1, forward strand.
CTTCGCAGCAAACACTCCTTATGTGAAAATTACAAACTGCCCTTACTCTAACACATTTCCTACAAATTAGATACAGTTTAAGGGGAGCATGCTGCAACTGTGGGAGGACTGAAATCAGGTGTATTTGATCCATTCCCTCCACATTGTCTGTGATCATACAGTCTAAACCACAAAACTCCATGTTGATTTAATGACTTTTTGGTCAAGAGCTTTCTCATGTAATATCTACATTATATCTGGATTTTACCTTTGCTTAGCTCTCCGTCTCTAATCTACTATTAAGAAGTCAAAATCTCTAATAATTTTGATTCCTGGTGTAATTGTTGCTAAAGAGATCTCAGTTCATGTTCAAAATCTAATTAGAGGTGAATGAAACCTCTCTCTGGTACTTTCATAGTAAAACCTGTTCCAGCATCCTTTAATAAAACAATTTTAGTCACAGTATATTCACTTAATCTATGCTAAAAATTCTAATTTCTTTTCTGGCAATAGGATATTATTAGTGCAAAGTAATGTTTTTATTTCTGCCTTTTGAGAACTCTCACCTATGAGAACCTGATTTGTCTTCTATATATTTCTGTGTTTAATGTGGTGCTCACCTGCATGTTCAGTCAACCTCAGACTCAGAAGTAAAATTTCACAGACATATATCCATCAAAACTCCTTTCAAAAAATGCCTACCAATAAAGACCTCCTAGGAACTTACACTTCCTTAAGCAACACTCTAAGATATATTTATGGATGAGTGTAGATATTAGGCCTAATTTAGGCACCAGAGAAACTTTTCCTGTTTTGTTTTGGTTTTTTTAAATATATAATGCACTCATGAGTCCAGCCCATGAAAGTCCAAAATTCAGGGTTCTTCTTGGGCACATTGTGCTGCCTGAAGAAAATATTTTGCCAAAAATGCTGGTAAAATACAGTTTAATAAACATTATATAATAACACTGTTACTGGATTCATGTTTGCCTTTTTTTCCAGAAGTACCAGGCACTCACTGTTTCCCATGCTTCAACACTTGTTCACAAAAGCCTGAGTTACCAAATTGTAAGTATATATCTTGTTCATATCAACTTAGTTCGAAAATATTAGTAAGAAGACAGCATGTATATGAAAGACTGCAATCTGTCTGGGTTTGGCTTTCTTCTCAGTAGTGTGCCATGACTGTGGAATGTATCCAAATAATATTTAATTAGGAGAAATCTTACAACTGCAGGATGACTTTTATGGGGCAGTTAATCAACGTATCTTTGTTTGCTTCACAGTGCTTGTTAATGTATATTTTAATAGAGTATTAATCTTTTCCATAGAATACTACATACCAAAAAAAAAAAAAAAAAAGCTCTTGCTTTGTTTGATGTACTGTGCACAGATTAATTAATTAACATACTTCATTTTGACATAGAATTATAGATACACAGGAAAACAGAATAATGAAGTTGGCACCATTATTTTCCAGCAGCTCTAAAATTTAATTACAGGAGAAGAGAGTCTATTCTCTCCTTCCACCATGCTTTTACAATGGAGATAAAAGACTGTGATGTGGCTTAAAGTTAAATCAGGATACACCTGCTCAAAGGTTACTTGTCCATTACCGAATGCCGATTCCCATTCCCAGGCTACAGCCGGTTTACTCAAAACGATCTGAGCTGTCTAACGGGGTTTACTTGAATTAAAAACTGGCTTATGCGGGTGGTGGTTTTGAAGGAATGCTTGATCTTGAACCTTTGATTTCAAGGGGAGTCCTAATGAAGCTACTTGAGGCACCCTAAGCCCTGTGGATAGCAAAAACGGGGCTAATGAACGTAAAGCTGGTGGCACCGGCTTGGTTTTGTTTGTGGTTGTTATGGTTCGAACTGCGTCAGGAGTTATGCCATAAGCGTGCAAATACTTGGCCACCTGTCTTAATTCTAAACACCGGTTCATCCAGTAAATCCAGCGGTCTGGAGAGCCGGTGGCGGCAACGCGAGCCCGAGGGCTCGGGCAGACAGGGTGGGGATCACCCGCCGGCGGCAGCAGCGCCCCAGCACAGCGCCGGTCCCACCTCGGCCACCAAGCACCCTCTTGCCCGGCACCAGCCCTCTCTTCCCGCCGCTTCCGATCGCCGGCAGAGCGCAGCTGAGAGAGGACCGGCCCCGGCTCCCGCGGGGCCCCGGCGGCCGCAAATCGCACTGCGGCGGGCACGCTCCTCAGGGCGCAGGGCCACGCCACCGCCACCCCACCGCGGCGAGCGGGGAGCAGCGGGCGCGGAGCACACGGTGCGGCGCGCAGCCATCCCCAGTGACTCCCGGGGCGCGGCGGGGGCGGGCGGCGCCGCAGGAGGGCGGGAGCCGCCGCAGTGAGGCCGCGCGGGCGAGGCGGCGGCGGCCGTTGCCATGGCAGCGCTGCCCCGGGCCGGGGCCTGAGCGGCGGCGCGGGAGGGGCGGGGGCGCCCCGCGGCCGGGCCCGGCAGGGGAGGGGGTTAAGGCGGGCGGGCGGCGCCGCGGGGGTCGCCGCCGGGGGCAGCCCGCAGGCGGGTGTGGGGATGAGCGGCGGCGGGGGCCGAGGGCCGCGCTCCGAGTGCACAGGGAGGCTGCGGAGGTGAAGCCTCTGCTCCCTCGCCGGGCGGGATGGAGACTCTTGGCGCTGCAGAGGACGTGTTTTATGAGGAGGAGGAGGAGGTGAACTGCTACGACTTTGAGCCTCTGCCGACGCTGCTGGAGGATGAGGTGAGTGAGGCAGGTGCGGGGACGGAGCCGCCGCCCTTGCGCTCAGCTGTGGTGTAGCGGCCTCAGGGTCCGCCCGCGGGAGGCGGCCGGGGCCAGGGGCGCACCCGCCCCCCGGGAGCGGCCAGGCCGCGGCCACAGCGGCGTTCGCTTTCCGTGTGTGCTCCTCCGGCTCCTCGCTGCCTCCTGCCCCGCGGTCCCAGCCACCAAGTTGGGCTTTAGCCCATTCCCGTGCACCTTCTCCACACAACAGCAAAGTCATGGTCCTTGAGTGCGGGATGTCTCGTCACTGCTGTCGTAGCCGTGGGTTAATGCTGCAGTCGGCAAGTACGTGTCCTTGTCGCACCCGATCAAGGGAAATTTACACGGGCAGAACAGTTTCCCGAAGCTGTCAGCCACTTTTTTGTACAGCCGTATATCGCTGCCCTGTGCTAAAAGGCCTTTGACACTGGGAAATAAAAAACCAAAAAAATAAAACTGTTAAATCTGTTTGTTCAGTTGTTATGCAGAATAACCTGTAGCTAAACCCAGTTCTTGTCATCACATTTGTCTGGATCTGTTATTGGTTTTGCACTTGCTTTTTATTGCTCTTGCTCATCTTTTTATCTTTTCACGTGATGTGTGTTTCTTACCCCCTAGTGAATGTTAGGGCAAAATGTTTGGAGATTTCTTCCTTTTTTAAGTAAAGGTTTGGTGAACCATATGTGAGCTGCTCGTTCCCTGAACCAGATCTTGCAAACTTTCTTATTTGCTACATCAAGAATCCTGCTGAATCAGGAGCTAAAAGCACATTTGAAAATGCGAAGCCCCTTTCAGCTTTCTCAAGTCACCCAGTGGCTCAGCAGTTTGGCTCTTCCACCATCTGTTATATTCAGTGCAGTAGGCCCTCTGCACTCAGACTGGCCAGTGCAAAATCTAGGAGGAAGGTGGTAATGGTCTCATTTTTTACATGTTGGCTTAAATACTTAGAGTATTTCCTCAGAACGGAGAAAGCTAAGGGTCAACTCTTCTGTACAAGAAAGAACTGAGCCCATTTTTCATACCTGCTCAAGATATACTTTGTGGGTTCCCATGAGTCCCACCTATTTAGTTATTACAAAAACACAAATAGTTTCAGTATTTTTGTTGGGAGAATGAGCATGACCTATCACCTGGTGATTAGATAAGTTAATAAAAAAGGGCTGCTTTCAAGAGTACTCAGCTTATTCAGGCAACCCTGTGTTTTTCTTCAGATGTGATGAATGTAATGAATGGCATTTGCCACATTTTTTGTGATTCTGGAATAGATTGTTTTGAAGTTTGTGTGAATTATCATGGCAAAAAAGACTTAGGCGTCAGAAGGCTGTGAGTGCTGTTGTACTGAACACTGAGTTGCTTAGTCATTTAGTGGAGTCTGCTCTTGTCACCATTGTACCTAGTATGAAGAATGAGGTTGGTGTCTGATGCATGTGGGCTTTTGCCAATATGTGAAGTAGGAATCTGCCTGAACTGGAGCGTAGAAAATGCTGAGGATGAGGGTATGTTTCCAATTCCTCTCTTTACTAGAACTTTCTTCATTTCATACTCCTTAATATTCAATTTCAAAATTTTTAAGAAAGGATCTGTGGCCAATTAATTTATTTTTTATTCCTACTCTCTCTTAATTATCTCTGCTTAATTATATGCTACTGAACTGTTTTGTACTTGCTGAAGAAAATATAAGAGAAAGCTGAGAACTAAAGTGAGCAGTTAAGCATGGTTGCCTGACCAGTTTACTTTTTGTAGTTCTTACTGTTAAAACCAGACACTTTCATATTAAAACCAGACACAAGTGTCTTTTGCTGAAAGAGACAAAAAAGAGGCATCAGGATCTCTGATATGTAGCACATTTGAATGAAGCAACTTCCAGTGGTCCAAAGTACTGAAGCAGTTGCTCACCAGAAGCTTCAGCTTGCCAGAACCTCCTGTGTTACAGTGTTAAAAGGATGGGTTTTTTCCACGGTGAAAGCTTCTGGTCTGTGTTTCTTTGGGGATACAAGCTAGTCAAATGCAAGTCTCAGTGTTTTCAATGCTTCATTCTCTACAAAGGCCTTGCTTAGCTGCAGTAGCAGCTTTAATAAGTAAGGTCAAGAAAGTGCGATCATTGTGGGAAATATGTGGTTTATGTGAAGTAAGTAACTTACTGCCCTGGAGCATTGGAAATAGAAAGGCCTGCCGTATGGTACTGGTGGTGTTTCATATTTTTGTATGTTTGTTTTAGCTTCACCTAGCCATCCACTCTTGACAGAAGCCACAGAACATTCATAGGACTTTTTTCCTTTTTCCTTGCTTTTTTTTTTTGTTTGTTTGTTTGTTTGGTGTTTTTTTGGATGGTTGGTTGGTTTGTTTGTTTGTTTGGGGTTCTTTTTGTGGTTTTTTTTTTTTTGTTTTGGGTTTTTTTTCTGTATTACATAACTTTTTCATTCCCTGGAAGGAAAATAAGCTTACCTGACATGAGAGCATTACCTTTTGTTTACTTCCCAAACGACCACAAGACAAAGATGTTTATGTAGGTTTATACTGTAGATATCATTGCTGATAATTATTATCTGCAGTGGAGTTCAGCCTCAAACCTTGACTTAAAAGAAGTTCTCTCAAGTCCTTATTGTGACTGGAATTTGATATTGAGTCTGTCTTAAAGATTGCAGGTTTAATTTTTTTCACGTGCACTCTAAATTGAACCTATTTTGTCCATACATACAGATGAAACTCTCATAGTTTTGCATCTTGATTAGTGAAGCATTCTATTATTTTTCTTTTGTGGCAAATGCCATCATGTCACCTAGCTGGAGGATTCTAGGAGAGTTAAAAATTATTACTGGTTCATTGTTTTGATCATAGGACTTTTATTTTTTTTAACTCTTTTTGGTGGCCATAGAATAAGCAGTGTGTCTCTTCTATCCAAGCCTATCCTCATCCCGCTGCTCAGTTTGGTCAATTTCAAAGCCTAATGTTTGTAGTAGAGCTTCTTGCAATGTGTTTTTATTTGCAGATAGAGGAACCTCTGTGTTGCTCTTCGTGTTTGGAACAGCTTCCATATGGAGATGTGCTAAACCTCCTTGCCCACCCGCCAACTCTGATGGCAGCATTACACAACTGTACTGAGCACAGCACAGAGAAAATAAGATTTTGTGCTGAGATCTTTTGCTGTTCTTTATTATGTAGGACTGATTTTAATGAGACCAAGATCCATGATTGGTGCTAGAAGGCACTGTAGTAATGCTGCCATTAGTAAATCAATCCATGTCTAGGCTGATGAAAAATAAGACCTTTGAAAAGAGAAGTTAAGTTTCCCAAATAACAGTGAGTGTGCTTTATTTCCTGCCTCATATTTATTTGTTCAGCATTGTAGTTTAGACTAAAAGACACAATACACTTTTGGACTGAGGTCTGGTTCTTATTTGAAGGATATCATGAAAGCAGTGCTTAATTCTCTGAAAGACACGTTAATAAGCTGTTAGCCTCTTCTGTATATGGTAATCCAGATATTATCGATATTCTTCTGTGCTGAAATAGGTAAAGAAATTTATAACTGTTCTCCAAGGGATTAAAAGTTTAAACCACAGCAGGTTTCTGATCTGTAAGATACTTCACATCCTCTTTTGCTGACGATGACGTACTTTCTTTTTTCTATATGCTAAGCAATGTGTATCTCCACCTTCCATTTAGGGTATATTTAATATCGCTGAGAGCATAGTCTTTAGTCTTAATTACTTACATATAAATGGGAAAATACTGTGTAATTAATAGTAATTATAGCTCCGATACAAAGTAACTTCTGTAGATTACCTTCCAGTTTTGTTGCCTTTTTTTTCCTTATGGATGGAATCAATGTTTTGTTTGGGTTTTTTTTTCCCTCATTCCTTTAAGTTCGTGAAAGCTTTACTTCTGTAGCTGTGGGTAATGTATTGGGTTTGTATTCCAAAAATACCCATAGAGAGACTGGTTGCTTTGAGCCAAGCATTGTTTCTAAACATCTTGACCAGGAAAGCCACATTAGAAATTTTTTTGGGGCTGGACTCACAGCCTTACAGTGATAACAGGGTCAATGCAAGTTGACAGCAACTTAGAAACTTAAGTCCATGAGCTATTTTGGTCACTAAGAGCTCTGGATGTAATGGGGAGGCCTAGGGCAACGGAAGTGTTTGGTTTTAAGTCCAAGTATAAAAACACTTTTCCTATGGCATGTTTGACTTTTCAGTGTTTATTAAATGGTCTACATCACTAAACTTCACAAGAGCATCATTCTTAACACAGGCTAATCTAAAGGGTACTTTTTCCCAGATCACAAATGGTCAGGAGAAGTGCTGTGAAGAGAATTTTTAAGTAGTTTATATAAAGACACCTGGGAGAGCTTGAAAGGCATGGGTGAAACAAAATGTTTTCATTTAGTCTCCCTGCTTTTACCTCCAAATGGTCTGTTTCCTTTGATGCAGTGTTTATTTAACTTACATATCTCCCATAGTATTTTTTTTTATGTTAGCATACTGTGATATCTTTGTTCAGGTTAACTGCGCTTCTTAAAACATTCTGTGTTAAGAGCAAAGTCATGCACTTGGTGTTTCTTGGGGTGTTAATCAGTGTCCTAGGAAGCCTGAGAACTTGCTGGAAACATTACTTGTAGCCAATTGTGTCAAATGTAATCTATGATACAGAAAGTTGTGTCATGAAATCCAGGGTAATTTATTAATTCATATCTTGGCAGGAGAATGTGTCCCTTGCTGATATTTTGTCACTGCGGGATAGCTGTCTTACTGAGCAAGATATTTGGGCAATTTGCCTGGAGTGTTGCCATTCTTTGAAGAGCATTGCCCATTCTGCAATCTTCCAGACACTCTGCATCACTCCTGACACTTTGGCTTTTAACACCAATGGCAATGTATGCTTCATGGAACAGCTCAGTGGTAAGTATTTGTGTTTCCAGGCTGTTTTACAACTGTGCAAACTCATAGTGAGAAACTGCAGTAAAACATTACATTCTATTTTTAAGACTTGCAATTCAAATAAAGGTAAAATAAAACTTATTTTGGAAGGGATGTGTATATGTACGTGTGAAACTACATGTTCAGTTTTGTAATTGATGAACAAAGGCTGTTCTGAGTTTGCTTAGACAATTCCCCCTAGTTATTTTAAGACTCATCCAGGTAATAAGTCTTCTTTATGTCCATTTTAAACATGAAGATTAGGTACTTGTGTTCCTGTGTACACAAGTCTCTACCTTTGTAAAGCATGTCTTTCATCTCTCACAGATTGTCTAATTTCATAGCTATGTTCTATTTCTAGATAAGTCTGATATTCAGTGTATCTTGCTGATTGTCAACATAAAGAATGGAACAATTCCAGTGCATATTTGCTATTAAAAAGGAAAGTTCTGTTGAATAAAGGCCTTTTTTTTTTTTTCAAGCTCTCTATTGAATAAAAAATTATTATTCTTTTAAATCATGATTTTCAGACTTGGCAAATCTGAAATGAATTTTAATATGTTAGAAACCAGTATGTAGTGGCATGAAGATGTTCAGGTATCGTAGCAGCTGAACAGGGTGATGACCTTTAAAATAACTTATTGTTTCATCTTAGATGAAAAGGCATGTTATGGTTGCTTTTCCTTTCTCATTGATGCATCTCAAGATGATGGGTCTAAAGCCTCTTAATGTTTTACAGAGGAGGAAAAAAACCAAACAGCTCTTATGCTATGGTACTTTTAAATTTATGACAGCTCATAACTAGGAGAACCATTCTATTCTATATACACACTAGTCAAGTTTTTGTTGTGATTTCTTTAACCTACTTTATTTTTTAACCTATGTCAGGATAAGGGTTTATTCTTTTAGTCAAAATCTAGATCACAGTATTTAGAAAAAATACTAGAAAAACTGAGGAAAGGTGACATCGCAACCAGATGAAGATTTGTTGCCTCCTTTAGGATTAGGGATGGTACTTCATATAAATGGAACATCATAAAATATAATTAATAAAGATGAAAATGTATCTTCAGAATTGTTGTGATGTTTGTTTTTTACTGAATTCTTCAAATAGACATGAGTCAACTTTTACTTCCATATTAATAGGGTAATGTGGAATCAACTTCCTTTATTTTAAGGAGCTTGTCATACCTTGAAATTTAAAAGAAAAGAAAAAGAAGCTGCCTTTGTATAAGCCAATGAAAGACTAGTTGAAGAGAATAAATCTAGTGGATAAAAAATGCTCCTCAACTGAGATCTTTGCTTGTAGCTAGGAAGGAAAATATCAATTTCTTCTTAAATGTTTTCGTCTAATTGAATAGCTGACAAACAATTGATCCAGGAATGCTGTATTCAAGGACTTAAAATGTGGGATAACAAATTCCCATGCAAAGCAAATGTACAAATATTTAGTTCCCTGAAGTCATGTTAGTCTCTAAGGAAAAGATTTTTCATTAGTTCTCTTTAAAGAATGTTATGTTTCCCATAGGAATGCAGAAAAGTTACGCATACATTCTACTTCTCTCACACACACTCCACTATGTCTTTGGCTCTTTCCCTCAGATCTTGTCACTGTTTGGTTAAAATGTAGTTTATTAAGTAGGCACTTGAGGAGATTGTTCTTTTCTTGCTTCCCTGTAGTTGTTGCCTATGGATTTATTCTTCCAGAAGAAGATTTGCTTGCCACTGAGAGAAAGCAAACAGCCTGTCATCTCTGCTTTAGCAGGAAGTTCTGCCTCCTGCAGGTTCTGTGGTGCTAAAGTGACAAACATTCAATAGGATGTTCTGCCAAGGGGTCTGATACCTTCTTGTCTCTTCAGATCAAACAAATTCCCATTGTAAACATTATATTAGAAGAATACAGTGAGCTGTAACAGTGATAATTTAAATACTTGTACAGCCTTTAAAGTGTTCTATGGAAAGAAAGGGAAAAAGGACTGGAGATAAAAAGGAGCAGTAGTCTGCAGGTGGGGGAGAGAGGAGAATAAAACATCTGTCTGTTAGTTCCCTTCTCATTCTGCCTCCTCTGCCCACCCCCAAAATCACAAAAAAATGTGGTGGTGGGTAAGAAATGCAGAATTAGTTGCATACCCCTCTTTTTCAGTGGGAAAGTACATTTGGGAATGTCATAAGGAGCTGTAAATCAGTTACTGGTATCTGGCTAGTCAGCCAGGCCATGTAGCTGCAATGTATGAATATGCAAAAAAAGTCATCTCTGGTAGTCTCTGCCATATAACTGGGCTTAGTGTCTTCACAATAAAAACTTTGCGTTTCACTTGCAAGTGAAATAAGAAACAGGCACAAAAGTTCTATTAAAGCTAAAGTTACGATGATTATGCTGTGCCTCTGAACATACTATTTTTCTCTTCTTGTTGAGAAGGGAAACACACTTTTTGCATGTAAATCATCTCAATCATCCTGGCTTCCCAGAAGGATAGGTTAGGTGAGTTGAGTATGTATGTGAAGAGTAGGTTTTTTAGTTGGGCTCTTGTTTAATTCCTTGGCGTTCTTTACTGGGTTCATGTGACGTAAGTACACTGTGATACTGTGTACCTGCTTGGATGCAGAAGCAGCATCAGTCTCTTTTAAGATGGTCTTTTCTTCTTTTCACCTCCTCACTCAGAACTGACTGCTGTAGTAGCTCAGATCTCTGTTCAGCAGCACGTGTGGGCAATTTACTTCCTCTACTCTTTTATCATAAGTAAAACAAACTAAGCAGAAAGGTCAGAGTTCTAAGATGAAGAGACAATTAGCTGTTCAGCCTGGCTTTGCTGCTTGAACCTTTATCACCCAGGTCTGCAGTGGAAAATAGTGAATGGAAGTGTCCAATTCATCAAATCAGACCTCTAAGCCACAGCTGAGCCCCACCAGCTTAGGTGATAACTGGGTCCAAACATAAATGCCTGAAGGCAAGAAGTGGTTAGACATGTTAAATGTATTTCTTTGTGGGTGTTTAATCGGTTTTGTTTCTTAGTAGGAAAGTTATGATACCTTGAAAACAGCACTTTATTTTACTTCCAGCACTAGTAACATGGATAAGTTGTCTGTACGTCAAATTGGAGTGAACCAGAATACTGCTATACAAAGTTTCTTTTGTCTCAGATAGGAGTGTATCATTAAATTTGTATCATCAAATTGGTTTGTGGTTTTTTTAAACAAGACTACTAATTTCTAATCTGGCATGTTTCCTTTTGTTTTCAAAGATGATCCAGAGGGTGCCTTTGTTCCACCAGAATTTGATATCACCGGTAACACTTTTGAGGCAAGTTCATAAATTTATATCTGTAAAGTAGAGGGGGAGGTTAATAGTTTTAGTATTTCTGGCAATACCAAATACTCAGCATTCTCAGTATATGATTTTAGAGCTTCTAAAGATTTTGAGTAGTAAATGGTGCTGTTGAGATATGTTTTGTGAAAATAAAAAGTAAAATGCTGTATTAATTTTCTGCATAAACATTTGTTCACTAACTGTTAAAATGTGAGAATCTATTTTGGCTGAATAATGTGTTGTGCTAAACCACAGCTGGCCTATATTATGTTCACTGGTATCCATCACTGGTTACATTGGCTTGTTTGGGGACTAGTCATGAACTTTTATGACTAAATATAAAATTTGTTTGCTATCCTCTTCAATAAAATAATTCAGGGAAGGGTAATCAGCAATTTTATCTTTGATTTAATGAAGAAACAGATTACTATCTGTTGCTTTGCAATGCACAAATGCTCTACATTGTTAAATTAAATTAGATTTGAATTGTTTATACTAATTCATTAGCCTCCCAAGTCAACCATCTCATTGCATGCTACAGGAGCACTTTCTTGCTTAATATCCTTCTTCTTAATACACTATTTTTTCTGGCATGTATTCTTAGATAATTCAAATGCTTTTATTAGCAACACATTTAATTCAAGGTATGTTTAAAAATATGGTTCTTTATCGTTCAGTACAAATATCTTTTGCTTTTCGTAGTTGTAGCCTTCATAGTCATTTTAGTAGTTCTCTGTGTTTCTTGGTGGAGGGCGTGGTAGTGGGGAGGAGGAGGAGAAGTGAGCCTTGGAAGTGTGTAGTACTCACGTTAAATGAGAATGATAAGGGAGGGTGGTATAATAGAATATGAAATAGTGCAGCCCTTGCAGGTTAGAGAGGCAACATTTCACTCTGTTGCTATGCTTTATTAATATATCTACATGGGCCAGCAGAGCTCTAGTCATTTTGTGCTCACTCTCCTCCTCATCCCTGTGATGGTTTGCGGGGAGTCTTTCTTTGTGGACAAGGACTGTTAGGAGGTGGCCTGCATTGCCTGTAAACTTGGCAACTTTATAAGCCTTTATATTCAGATGTGGTTGAGGAAAACAAGACCCAAAGGTGACTGGGTTTTGTTCCTTTCATTTTGTTATGCTTCTGAAGCTGGACTTAGATTTTACATAAATATGTTCTTCATTCCTTAACAAGATTCAAAGACTTGACACAGAAATGCTTACAAGATTTGTGGAATTATTTGCTCCTTTGACCAACTTATTTCCCCCAACCCTTTTTCTGTGTCTAGAAATTGCTGAACTTGTCTGCATAAAGTAAATAGATACAATGAAAGAGGTTCAAAGACCAAGGAGATGGAACAAGGTGAAATAGGAGTTTGGAAAGACTGTGGTAATACTAAGTGACCTGAAATTTTAGTTCTGTCTGATAGACAAGGCTGTTGCATTCCTTTTGGATAAAACTCATCTGTGTACAGATTTGTTGTTTAACTCTTCTCTTTCAGCAGCATGTGCAAGCCTGTTAAGCCCCAGTGAATCCCAATACAAAGCACAGCACAAGCAATTAAACAGTCAGTGAAAGCTGTTTGAGTCAGGAGTGGCTCTAAACATTGAACATTTTACTCCTTTTGCAAAGGTCGTTGAAGATACATGAAGGTACACATTTGTGTGGAAGGAAGTCAACATGCTCTGCATTGTCTCTTGTGAAGTGGGGTAAGGGCTGGGTGCACTGATTTCTGTGTGTTGCTGCTATTTCTTTATCTAACAAGTTGGGAAGCTTTCCAAAGCAGGGAGAGAGTGCTACAACAGTATCCTGTTGCCTCAGCTGTTTTTCAATAGCTATCCTAGAGCAATACACAGGACTGAAAAGCAAGGGCTTTCCCCTGCATTGAGGCAGAAATGTATTGTTTTACTCTGGGATTTGTGTGCATTTGGTCAGACGTCTATGGGATTCAGAGTATTTATGGAATTTCAGAGCTTTACCTCTTGCCATGTATAGAGTTTGGTTGAGTGTTTAAGTGCTTTAGTACCAGACCGACTTCTGCCAAGGATTCCATGCTGATCTCTGCTTGCTTTTACTTTTGCAGTTTCCAAGACCTACAGTGGGTTAATGCTTGTGTACTTGTTACAAGGGTTTTATAATATTGTAATCTTTCCAAGCTGGCCATTTCCTTCTTGGTGTTAATACGTCAAGTTCTTCTCTTTTCCAAAAGTATTGATGCTTCTGTCTGTCCCCTCACCCCTATTGTAACCTTCTACTGTGCAATAGCAGAATAGTACTGCTTTATATACATCTCCTGGCCTGTTGTGCTTTCTCAGTATTATGAGGTTCTTTGATTACAGTAAGCTGCCCTTTTTACAGGGGTGTCAAGTCTCTTGTGTTACTCCTTGCTTCTTCCTTGGTAATGGCCTGACTTGGTTCTTCTTTGTTGGATTGTTTTTGCAGCTGCTTAGTCTGCTTTGTTTAGAACAATGGCGAGTAATGTTTGTATTGAAACTGTCTGATTCCAATATAGAGAGAAAAAATTAATTTTGGAACTACTAAGTATGTTCAGGATGATCTTTGATAGCTGTTACTCCAGCGTCAAAGCTCAGCTGATTTAAAATAGTTATGTCAGCCAGAGGTTTTGCTTGATTTGAGTGCAACCTATTTTGCGGCTTCTAAAATGGAAGCACACAAGGAGATTTGTATGGCTACTGGATGACTTCTTCCTCTTTAAACTCTTTTTGAAAAATTCCTTCAATTAAAGCTACAGTTATTTCAACAAGAGATGTTTTGTTTCCTGCTTGGTGAATTACTGATCCAGACCTCTAATGGTATTGTGACTCCAGCCTAATTAGTTGCTAAACTTAGCTGGCACTCACAAGCACACAAGGGTAATAGACACAGGAAACAAATTGAAATGCATTACTGTCCTGGTGTCTGAAACAAAGCTATTAAAGATGTCGGTTTCTAGTTGGAATTTCAAATAGCAAGAGATCTAAAGCTTTGTCCAAATGACAATGCACAAGACTGAAAAGTAATTGATTTCATGTGGTTGGTTTCAGCCTTGTGCCTTCTTTCCTGACCTGCTCTCCATTTGTAAAGTGGGAATAATAGCACCAGCTTCAGTTACTGTTGAGAGTTGGAAGGTGAAGACTAGCCCTTCAGCTTCAGTGCCAGGTGTAAAATAGACTTTTTAGAGAGAAACATGGTTAAGAAGGAATTAGCTGTGAAAGGGGCTTGTGGTACTGACAGTGAAGTGCAGCTGAACTTTCCATGGTGACTTTAGTGCTGCTACACTTCCAGCCTGTGGGGTTGGAGGAAGGATTGCAGTTTCTGAGCATCTGAAGAGACCTTGAAGTCACTATGTTGCTAAGTGGTTGGAGTGGCATTGAATAGGCTAGTTCTGGTATGTTCTCCTCTTCCAGGTGTATGCGTTGTGGGGTATGCCCAGCCACTGCCCTGGAGGGACGTCTGCTGAGATAAGGAGATTGCTCAAATCTCCCAGCAGAACTCCCCTGGAAAGGCAACTACTTTTCAGTTACGGTGAGAAGAAGACAGACCCAGAATCCTCTGGGAGACCCTATGCAGATCTTTTGTAACCCATTGGCCTTTACCCTCTGACACCCACCCCCTGTATCCCTATAAAGCCAGCCCCCTGCCCCTGCGAGGGCAGAGAGGTGCTTGTCCCTAGCTCCCCTTCGCCAGAGTACAGACCAATAAAGCTGCCTCGTGCAGAACAGCTACATGGGCCTCTCGTCTCTCTCCCTGGTCTGGCCTGGAGGCTGCCCTGCAGAGCTGAGCTGAAATCACGAGCTGACAATCACTAAAGAGCTGACAGCTTCTGCACGGGCCCTCCAGCCAGCAGCTGAGGGAAGACACCAGGCCTCGGGAAGATGATCTCTTTGGGGACCATCTCTCTGGACCGGTCACAGCTTCCTCGGTCAGAGCTACTGACCCCTCACCAGCTGTCATAATGCATGCTTGCAGTACAAAGGCAGAAAGGTAGCCAGAGAGAGTACTGCTGGGCTCTAGGACAGCACTGAACTAAAACAGAGGATCTCCTGGCTATCTGTTCGTGTTAATTTTTTTCCCGTAACTTTGCTATCTCCTTACAGACTTCCATTACCACTGTGCTCTAGTAAATGTACTATTAAGAACTGGTGCTGACAAGAGAGAGAGGCAATAGGAGATAAACTTTGGAGTTATGATCCATACTGTAAGTCCAAAGAAAAGGTGAATTTCTCTACAGTACACTTATTATAACTTGCACTTCTCCTCTTAATGCAAATGCAGGCATGTGATGTAACTGTGTTCAGTAAAAGTTTTCACATTACCGAAGCTGTCACTTGTCTGCATCGGTGGAAAGATCTCACTGTCTGCTTTTCCTCTAAACTGGAAGTTGTGCCTGAATTTGCTATCGCAAGTATTGATCAAATTTTTGTTCTCACTGAATCTTGAGCTAGAAGTCAGTTAGAAGCATCTGGAGTATAAAGATTAGCATCTAATTTTATCATTTTCTACTCATCATACTATAGAGAACAGCAAAGAATGTGAATTTTTCTGTTCTTGAAAACCATTAATAGACTCAGATGCAAAAATAATATTTTAGGCTTCTTTTAAAATTTGCCCTGGTTCTGCCTTCTAAATAGGAAGAACTTTAGCCTTTTTCCTAATGAAGGTGGTTCCTATTTCATTTTCTTGCCTTGAGCAGTACAGTGTTAGACTTAGGAAATTTGACCAATGGGAGGCTCAACATGAATAGTTAAATATTGTTGAGTTCATTAATAGCCTTACTTCTATCACTACAATACAAGATTGCCTCAGGTTAAAAACATTGGCTGTCTCAAACCAGTTTCAAATAGCTATTTGTCTGCATCACAAAACTGCCATTGAGTCTCACACAGAGGTTCATTGATGTGGAACACCGCATTTCTAAGATATGAGCTTTCAGTGAGATGAAGGACCCATGTCCACTATGTGTGAGCTTGCA
Source organism: Corvus cornix cornix (assembly GCF_000738735.6). NCBI lineage: Eukaryota > Metazoa > Chordata > Aves > Passeriformes > Corvidae > Corvus > Corvus cornix. Next base: position 14,909,999 of record NC_046336.1, read on the forward strand.
TTTATAATATTTTAATAATGTGGCTATTCAGTTTTGCTTGTTCTAGTGAACCTTTGTGATAGAAATCAGTGAATTTTCGCTCTTGTCCATAGATTGGATAATACTTCTGTTAATTACTTATTTCATTATTTAGTGGCGATAAGATGCAGTAGTTCAGAAGCCTCAGTGTGCAGCAGGATTAAAACCTTCAGAAATTAAAGTACTGAAAAAGTGATACAGAGTTAAATACTACCTTGAAGAGAAGGAAGAAATATGGGTTAGAGAAGGGGAAGAAAGTGAAGTTCGCGCTTCCTCTTTTTCTCATCTGCAACTTGCTCTTGCTTTTATCTATCAGGACAGGAGTGGGGTATGCTGATCCCTCGCCTGTGAGAGAATCACAACTGGAAAAGGCTGAATGCTGTCACTGTCTTTGTTAGAATGTCATGGCTGTCAACTTGCAGTTCTCAGTGGCTGGTAGTTGATTTATATTACATAAAAAGAAGTCCAAGTGTTTCAGCAACGTTAAAAATAAACAAATGAACACAAAGTGGGAGAACTACTGCAAATAGAAAAGATACAAAATAAAATGTTATCACATTTTTTTAAATACTAAATTATTAAGATTCATATAACTTATTCCTATGAAATGAGACAAGGCAGTTGGAGTGATAAATACAATATACATACAAATATTTTATGTACATATAAATGCATGGGTTGAAGTGTCAAATGAAACACAGTGTTATACAGAATAGATAAAGAAAGGCAGGTTCAGGGTGTGTGTACGTATATATATATATCTGTGTCAGGCCTACTGAAGAAAACTGAGCAGTTTCATGCTGCAGTATTTCTCAATAGCTGATCATCACTAACCTCGTACTCATGTCTCAGCTGTTGGTCCTTCTTTAAATGTGAAAGCCTTTATCTTTCTCCCAAATCCAAATAGCAGACAGTAAAAAGAAAGTCTTGTCTTTGTGACTTTCCTAGTCTTTTGAAGCAGTAGCTTTGAATACTTTGAGATTATCTCTATTGTTCTATTCTTTCTTTAGCTCTCAGTGCAGGATGAAAAAAGAGAACTTTTATATGTTCTCCTAGAGGGGCTTTTGGTTTTGTGTTTATCTGGTGGGGGAAGCAAGTCTTTTGAAACACCTAGTGCCTTTTTTCTTCAGTTCTGTTTCCTAGTTTCATGTAGCCTCCCCTTGAGACTAATTCTATCTAACAGCAGCAAGGCTTGTCATCAGCAAATGGTAACTTATCTCCTCCTGTAGTCTAAACCATTCAACCTTCTGAGCGTTATTTAAAGCTGTCTTTTCCTTCAGTGACAAAAATAAATTACTTTCATTTGGTTACCTCTGCGTCTGCTGTGCTATAGAAGAGAAAATGGAATCTTCGTGTTCTTGGTTTTACATCACCGTCCCAATTGAGGTTCCGTTCAGGAACTTAGGACTGAGCAGACACCCTTTAGTTGCTTTACACGAAGTTAACAAAAGGAGGAATGAGGCCAATGGGACTTTTTTACAGCAGTCTTTGTTTGTTTGTTTGTTTGTTTGTTTTCTTTTAATGCCTAGACTATCTTAAAGTTTATAATTTGGTTACCTCAAAAACCTACAGCTTGTTGCTTAGTCCTGAAGTTGGGGTTGCAAAGTTGTCATATTGATCTTTGCTAGCAAACTTTTTGAGAATATTGCCAGTATTTCTACAGTTTTGTCTCTAAATCTGAAACAACTTTTCAGATTGACTTATTTTTATTGGAAACAATTTGTCTCCTGGCAGAAAAATGTCTTTAGAAGAAGAATTACTGGTAACCTGGTCAATGAAAATATATAGAATTTTAGGTTTCTTCCTTATTCGGCTACAAGATTCCTATAAGAAAGCATTGTTAAAGTTAAGATATATCATTTTTTCCCCTAAGATTGGTGAAAATGTACAAAATAATTTTTAAATTATCTTATTTAAGAATTCTTGTTTTGTGAGGAAAAGACTGGGAGTGAGGAGAGGACTTTGTGTTTTGTGGTTCTTGTAGTTGAAGTTTACTTTTTTAGAAGCCCGAACAGCTGTATTGGATAAATTTGTGGATTGTTTCCATCATGTGCAAAAAACTATGGAAAGGAGAAGAAATTGTTTTCTCCTGTTACACTTGTGCAGGGTCATCATAAAGCTCTGGGCTTCTTAATGCTAAAGATGCATGAATGTTTTGGATCAGTTGTTTCTCTCCAGCCTCTTCCACATAAACCCTCCTCATTAGTACTGATACTTTCTCAGCTGTGGATGAAGTTGTCTTCTTTAGCCCTCTTATCATTATCTGTCAGTTTCTGGTGCTGCCCATTCAAACTTATTTCTTTGATGGATCCATCATCATACTGGTCTTACTGGCAGAACTTAATTTTCTCTGGTCCTTTCCACTTATTTCCGTCATTTACTCCTTAGAGTGGTTTACAATGCTGTTGAAATGTAAGCCTGAACCCTTAAAGACAACATTGAATTATTCCTTATCATTACTTGTTATTAAAAGATTTCTCTTTCATTAATTTTATGCCTGTTTTACATGGATATTCAGGTCACTAAGAGATCCATGATCATTGCTACACTGGATCTGGATAATTTATACTCCCTGAAACAGTGGCAATTAATTTTTACCATTTGCATGAACTGAAAATTGAGCCATTTCACCAGTGTATGAGAACATTCATTAATACCACTATTTTTGAAAGGTTCAGGAATTGACTTAGAACTAGATGGTAGAATGGATGACTTCCTAATCTCGAGATAAAATTTCAAGACTAGTTCAGTTTCCACTGTCAATTAGATGGTTGTTGAGATTTAGTTAACAGAGCCTTCAGGATTGTGACAAAATGGTTGTCACTCATACATCAGTCTCCTTAGTTACAGCATTTCGGGAAACCTTAGAAGAATAACTGAGAATACGCTTTTGAAGCTGAGGATAGTGTCTCCTGGGAAATGTGTTGAATGTGACTTAAGTTTTCTTAGATAAGCTTGCAACACATTTTGAATTAATCTCTTTGTATATACATACTCCAGGATTCTTGAACTTTTCAGCCCTTTCGCCAAGTCTAAAAATAAAACAAAACAGAACAAACAAAAAAAACCCCCAAACAAATAAAACACACAAGCCAACAAACAAACAACAACAAAAAAAACCAAAACAAAAAAGCCCCACAAAACAATCAAAAGCCCCAAGCAAACTTCTCCTTTCTCTTAGCTGTAATACTACTGTACTTGAGTAGAGAAGGAGCAAGGTTTACTTCTGCAGAAAACAGTCCCCTGAAACAATCAAACAAAAAAAATAACCAAACTGAAATAAGCTGCCAACCCTTCCCCTCCAAATGTTTACGTTCCTGCCGTATAAAATGCGAGCTACCTATTCATTGGCTATTTCTGTCACCTCCAGCTGTTCTGTGAAAATTGGTATTCTGAATGCTGTCATAACAAGATATTATGCAGAGAGGTAAATACAGAAGTGTTTGGCCAGCTTTTTACATTTTGCATCTTATACATGATTCTTATAGGAAAAAAAATAGAAATCTCCATAGATTATTATGTTAAGAAAGAGTTAGCTGGTTATTCCACAGTAATAAATATTTTACATATCAAAATCTGGATGTCATTGACTCACGTAATGGTAGAAGAACTGGGATGCTATTCTAGTGTATTGGCCCATAGTGTTCTTAACTGGAAGTGCTACAATTCAGTTTCTTACCTCCAAAATGTGTAATAAGTATCCCTCAATTGAGAATGGTGTGAATGCCTTACTCAGAGTGACAGACTACCAGTAGGCACTGCCTCTTAGGTTTAAGATTAAAAGAATGTAGGTTTTTTTAAATAAAGAACTTCAGCAACTATGAATAACATCGTATTTGCCATAAATTGAAAAAAAAATCCTGCACCGTTGAGAGAAGACCGAACCAGTCTGCTCAGCATGCATATAACTGTTTCTCAGGCTTCCTTGTTTCTATGCCTACAGGGAATAAGTTGTGTTACCTTAATTAAGTGATAAATGAATTACCTATGGCAAGTAACTTAAAAGTAAGGAGGTTAATGGCTGATAAATCATAAGGAGAGCTGTGACACATGAAACTCCATTTCAAAGGGAGTTTTAAAAAGATACCATTGTTCAAGAAGCTTTAAAGATAAATGTGAGTAATTTTTGCTATCTAAACCTCTGAGGTCTTCAGCAGGTTTTTTTTCAGTATTCTTCCTTACCTGTCATAATTATACTTCTTCAGTCACACAGGAGAGGAGTCAACTGGTGTGCTACTCATCTGTGTTGGGGTGCCTGATCTTTGTGATTAAGGGAGCCTAAAAGTGGGATGGAAGTGTAAAAAAACCTGTTCTTAATTTGTGTCTTCACTCTGCAAATACATGAGTAAGTTGCTGCAAACAGCATGGTTTAAATTTGCTCAAGATTCTGTGTATGTTCATCTTCATGTGACTTCCAAAAGTGAAATGAATCTTTACCAAGAAACTGTCAGTGGCTTACAATACATCTGTCTTTACTATGGCAGTTAAGGTAACAACAGCTTTTTGAAACTGTGTTGAGGTCCATTTGAAAAATTTATATATTTTTTTTTTTTTCCCTTCATTTCTGGGTGTAGCTCTGAATTGACAGTATTTCTTTTCAAAATGATTACTACTATAAATGCTGGCAAGTTACTCTAAGGACAACAATCAACAGGGTCATATGGAAAGCCAAAATCTATTGCTGTTAAAATAATGCTTGAAGGTAGCACAGAGACTGTTGTAAATGTATCTTATGATTTTTTTAAAAACAATATGTATCTCCTGTCAAAGACCACCTGAAAAGAAACCCCTGAGGTTAGTCAAAAAGTATGCAACAAAACTTACAAAAGAATGAAAACCTGATATTTTTCAAATCTCTCAAAACTCAGAAATACTACACAAAGTCTGCAATGTTTGCAAATGAATAAGATGCAAAAGAGTTTTTCAAAGAAAGCCACAGCCAAAAAGCTATGTAATTTTTTTGAACGTTTTAATCTTGTAGGACCTTCAGTAGGTTCATACATTGCAACTCTTCTTTATGGAGAATTATCAAAAATTGGCTCAATTAAGAGTGTCAGAATAGACTAGTGACCAACCTGACAAAATTAGCAGTAACATAAATTTCCAGGACCAGATGGTGAAACAGCATTCATAAAAGAAACAGTTATTTCAAGTAATACTCTTGAGCCTGGAAGAGAAGGCCCTGAGGGAGAAGCTCTGCTAGAAATCTGTGAAGCGTGCTGTGGCAGCAGCCATGGAGTGAGTGTCAGCTCTCAGAAATGGAGAAGTAGGTGGCAACAATGAGATGTACATGGGTGGATTCAAACAAAATATTGCCTTTTTATGCCATGAGATGTGGAAATTCTTGCTGCAAAACATAGATGCAAAAAGGTTGCATGTGAATAAAACTTGGACAAATTCATGGAAATAAAACAGTTGGCATGAACCATTACAGACAAGAAGCCTGCAACTGTAAAACTGACATTAGGTTGATGTCCTAGGTAGTGTTTCTCAGTTCAAATTGGATGATACAAATACAGGTCACCCAGAACCAGTAAAATGTAGGGACTAGGTAACAAAACTTTGCTTGTGTTTTATGGTATAAACTATGACCTGATATTTGCTTAACAACATAAATAAACTTGAAAGCTTTCACTTATTTTTGTTAGGTTAGTTAAAAGACAGTTTGAGAGTCAAAATACCTGCAAACTTTGGCCATGAGAGAATCTGACCTGTAGATGCATTTTGGTCCCCATTTGTTTTTTTAGGACTCTTTTGGGGATCAAGTTTTTTCAGACAGAGTTAACTGTAGTTAGAAGGGACAAACTGCACATACAGCTTTGATAGAAAGTGTACTTCCAGCATTTGCTGCCGCTTCAAGCTATACTGTATGTTTTCAGAATAGTCGACAGTAGTTGAGCACTTCTAGCACACTCTGCAGACTAATGATCTACGCATCCAGAGTGCCAAATGAACAGAAAGCTAATATTTAATACAGCACCTTCCAGTAATTACAATTATGCAGAAAGGCATTTAGTCCATTTGTAATGAAAGAAAGTGTTGAAAATAATAGACCTATTTCCCTTTCATTTTCTCGCTGAGGAATATTACTGACTTTCTTTTGCATAAAAATAGTGCATTTTAGAATGACAACATAGAAAAATGACATAGGTAAATATTAAATGTTGTCTCTCAGTAGTAATTTTCTCAAGCATTACCTTGAATTTCTTTATAAAACTTTGAGGTTTATAATCACACTGAAGCTTTCATTTATGGAACCCTTAAATGCTTTGAATTGTGAAAGGGTGGAAGTGTCTAAATCTGTGCAATCTCAATAAAAAAAAGAAAATATGCAAAGTAAAATAAGGGTCAGATATGAATGTCAAAACCAAGAATTGTTTTACACAATTTCTGTAGTTTGTTATTTAGTCAGAAATATTTTCAGGAAGTATTGGCTGTATTACGGTCTGTCTTTTTCTGTTCTCCACAAGACCTACAATTCTGAACTCAGTGAAATCTCAATACAAATTATAAATGGTCATTATTCATAATTGCTACATGCTTGTGCAGTCTCTATTCAAAAGCTCTTTTGTCAGCTTTTTCCTGTAGTGTTTGTCTGCAAATGTGGGTTCCTGGAGAAGTTTAGTTCTTTAGTCCTGTCAAGCAGTAATACAACAATGCCTCTGTCCTGGTCTCTCTGTAGACTTGGAGCTTTTACTTCTTTTCCCAATCTTTTGATTGGCAGATTTTAAAACTAGAGCAGATCATTACTTTTCTCTGATTTCACTTCCTATAGTGTTAAATGGTTATAAAATGGCATGCAGCAAGGCAAGTAACTTTTGATTAGAACTTGCAGAAGCCTTTTGGAAAGTATTTCAATAATGATGTAAAATTATAACATGATGGCAGAAGCTTTCCTCTCCTTTGGTGAGTGCTTCCAGTACTTAGCCTGATCATTTAAAAAGAATTTTGAATTACCTTTTTTTTTGTTTGGTTTGGGATTTTTTTTTTTGTCTTGTTATGCCTTTGTGTCTTGGAAACCACTCTAGTATTAAAAGTTATTTTGATTTGAGGCTACTTGTATGATTATGACCTTCAAATTTTTCTCTGAAATACATGAGTTCCCTTGTTTCAGCATGTTGCTGAAAGGACTTCTGTTACCTCAAATCATACTTATTACTCTCTTCAAACATCTTTTTTTGTGTTGCCATTGTGATTCTTAAAGGGCACATTATTTCCATGATGGCTTTCCCAGTAATGCACACCATAATGGTTTACCTACAATTCTTGTTATACTTGCTGACTTTGGGCTAAGAATACATGTACTCTCTAGGACCAAATCTGGAGAGTTTCCTAATGTGACTTCCTCCCTTTCCTCCCATCCTTTTTGAAGCTGACGCTGTGGTGCAGTCTTGCTGGCATGGTCTATATATTTTTGTAACAAGTGGCATTAAGTCTCTAACTCCTAAGCCTCCTCAGGAATTGTGAAGAGATTGCTTTGGGTTTGTTTGGTTTTTCTTTTGGATCTCTCTGGAAATTCATGCTATTTATCAACTATTAAATTATTATCCTGTAATGCAAAATGCTTATAATTCAAAAAGCTTTTCTCCTTATCTACATTTAAAACAAGTGAGTGTGAGGGTGGGTTTTTTTGGAGGAGTTGTTGGGTTTTTGTGGTGGTGTTTTTGTTTGGTTGAGTTTTTTTCAGAAATTAAGGAAAAAAGCCCTCTTAATTATTTAATAGAATTCCTAATGGCCCATTCAGTCCCAATTCTGTCTGGGCAGAAGAAAAGTTGTTTGCCACCCGTTCCTATTTGTTACTCTCCGTAGAGCAGACTGAAAAATCTTTAGCTTGCTTTTGAGATTGTTTTCATTGAGAACAGTCGCTTCCAGTAAGCATTAGGTATTTTATAGTTAAGAATTTGCTTTATTTATTGCATATACCCATCTTGCTCTCCGTTCCCAGGAAGTGAAATTTTCTTCCTAAGCCTAACTGCGCAGTTAAGTAGAAGCATTTTGATGCATTAACTTGGGGAACGCCCCACCTAGTGGATGATCACAAACTCATTTTCTCATTTCTCCAGTTTGGACAGACTTACAGTTACATTGGATTACCTTAAATATTACCCATGTTTACTGCCAGCTCAGGAAACTGATTAAATAGCTGGATTTTCTTTCCCCTTTTCCTTGTGGGGTGACAGTGGTGGTGTTTTGGGAGCTGGGAGAGGGGAAAGGTAAAAAAGGGGATTTACATGAAAGAAAGTTTCAAGTTGAAAAAGATGTTCACATTCCCAATAAATGTTTTAACATAGAAATTAGTTACAAGCTACGGTGCTTAAAATGGCCATCTTCAAAACTAGCTTTCCTGCATGTCAGAGGAAAGGAAGTACCTTAACAGAGCAACTTTCTGTGTATTGGGAAAAAAGATCTTTGTTCAGTGTGAGACTGGCCTTTCTCTTGTACAAGAAAAGACGCAGTGAACTTCATTAAAACAGGACAGTAAAATGGAGTTGAAGCCTGTCTGCTTGCATCTCAGACACTTGTGCTTTTGAAGGCAGACTGGGGCATATGAGATATACCCCACTGTGAACAGAAATTATTAATTGGAAAAAGTGGGATGAAGTAATGTGTTGCTCTGCCCGTCTTGTTCCTATGTCCTATAATGTTCACACCCAGCCTTCTGTGTATGAAGAAAATTTGTCAAAAGCAAATTCTTTTGTTCCTTTAAAGTTAAGCTCCTCATCTTTCTGTCCTGCTTTTGGAGCTGGTATTTGAGTCTTATATAATGAAATTATATTCAAATAGTCTTTCTTATTCTCCTGTATTATAAGAACTAGTGAATTCTTACACATTTGTTACTGGAAGAAATTATTCCACTCTGAAGTTACTCTGTGTGGAAGTACCTTCTGACTCCCAAGGAGTCCCCACACTATATGGCATTATTCCTTCTGGTGTTTACCATGGCTTGGTCTGTGTAGCATAAGTCCATAACTTGTGCAGTGTGTTTTCCTTCAGTTCTTAGAGGAATGATTAATTTGTTTCTATAACAGTAATTTTGTGGAACAGAGGTGATGTCACTTGTTGCAGATCCTATCAAATAAGTGGAATAACTCACTAATATCAATATATTAAACTGCCCAGAACAATACTACATTTATACAAAAGGCTCTTTAAATAGAGCTGTATTATATTTTTAAGCTTGTCCTTGTTTCCTTATTCTTTTTTTAACTTTATGTTAATTTCTCTGTTATGTTGTCCACTGAGAAATGGAAAATTACATAGCTTACTGAAAAAGTGTTTAATCTCAAAATCAAGGAATAAGTTCTACACTGTACACTTCTTCACTGTTCAAAAGCTTATGAAACAGTCTACAGAAAAAAAAGACCTTAAAACCATCCTAAATTCCTATTGTGGAAGGAATTTTGGTTAAATTTCTTCTACCAAGTGAAATACATTAAAGTTTATAAATCTAGATTTTTTTTTAATCCTTTTTTCTCAGTTACAGTTACCTTTTCAGGCCTTCAGTCTTGGGCAGGCTTAGAGTAGTGCTACTTTTGTCTGGTTAATTTTATAGCAAGTTAACTCACGTGGACTGTAAACCAAGCTTTGAGCATTTACTTACAGGAGTTGTACTTCCTTTGTGTGTAGTTCTGTTAGTCTAGGGTGGAGTGCAGTTTCTGCAGCAGAAATAAGTATGGGTAAAGGTTGTGTATAAAGAAATAACTTTTGCCATCACCTTGTTAGTGGGCTATTTGCTCAGGCTTCATAGTTTTGTATCCTTTTGCCAGCATGGTCTGTTTCATCTTACAAAAAAAAAATAAAAAAACCCCAAAAAACAAGTCTTGTCAAGGGTTCAGTAGGATTGCTGCCACTGCTGGGGGGGAAAGTAATCCTTACTTTTGGAATAGATTAACAGCCTTCTTTCTTCTGCTAAATCAAAATAAAATCATAACAGTTCCTGTCTTAGTTCCTCTGAGATTCTCAAAACTCTTCAGTTACCTCTTCTGCTTAATGATGAAGTTGTATAACAGTGAAGAACTTGAGACTGAAATCACTGCTTTGCAAAAAAATTTTATCTTTTCTATCTAGATCAGATGGCATATATTCTGCTTTTCTGACCTTTTCCCTAATCTTGATGTGTCCCAAAAATAAATCAAGGCTTCAGAGCCAGCAGTCAGCACTGTTTATGTATTCTTGGTTTGGGGATGGCATGGAGGGGGGAGGGAAGAGAGGAATTGTCCAATCTCACACACACAGCTCTTCCTGATGAGGTGGTTTTGCACTTCCCTTCATGGAGGTGCCCTGCCTCACTTGAAAGTAAATATATAAGCATATCTGTGGAAAAAGTATAATTCATACAATTTAGAGACAAAAACACACCTTAATGAGAAAGTTAGGGGTGGGCGGAGGAAGGAAATTACTTGTGACCTTTGAGTCAGTCTTCTTTCGAAGAGTAAGGTGTGTAGCGAATGTGTTAAACAACCAAATTTACTGTACAAGTGCAGTCATTATTTTATTTAGGTATGTATCTGTAAGCCTCAGAGGGCAGTGTTCAGTACACTTGAATTCCTGGCTACGCTGTATCACCATTGAAATGTTTACCCAAACTTGGTCTTATATTTGCTTATAAATTTTACTGAATTGTGTTCTACAAATGGAATATAAAATACAGGCCATGATGGATAAAGTACCATTACTACTTAAGCAGATGTGAAAAGGTATTTTTAAAATTTTTAAAATTTTTTTTCTTTTTTTCCCAGAAAGTAAATTACTTCTAAAATTAAGAGGTAGCTGTGTTGTATGGGAAATCTATTGCATTTTCACTAGTTTTTAAAAAGTTGCTGGTTCACCTCTGTTTTTATTGGAACTCTTCACAAGGTTGTGAGCTTTAAGCAGAGGTGGAAAACATGAAGCATTTTTAAAAATTCTTTCATAAGTGTCTTCAGAGACTAGTGGTATTATGCTCTATTTTTTCTGCTCATTTTCTTTATGCTTGATAGCACTCATAAAATATTGCTATATATAAAAGGGGTTTTTTGCAAATTAATATTTTGTTTCCCTGCTAAGAGGAATGTCACTTCAATCTCCCAGCATGCTTCTAACTTAAACAATACTTACACAAACACAGGGTTCTGAGTTTTATATTTAATTGTAGCCTGATATAATAATTGTAATACTGGTTATTGATGAGGGGGGAAAAAAAGTTCTAGTTGGACCCCACAAAATTTTCTTTTTGTTTGCAGCAAGTATATCCCCCTAAGCAGGTCTGGAGCTGGTTTTGTTCCTCATGTTTAAATTAAACCACTTTTCCAGTAGACTGTTACGTTAAAATTGAAAATAGTGTAAGTTTGTGTGATCTTGAAGCTTTGGTGGCAGGAGAGAGAATTGATAGCATATTTAATGTCTTTTTTACACTTCATGCAGGCACACATCTATTCTTTGGGTGCAACACTGAAAGCAGCGATCGAATATATCGTAGAACCTGAGACAGAAACAGAATTTGGACAAGATCTGCACACTCTACTTGAACAAATGCAAGAAGACAATCCTGAAAATAGGCCAGATATTGAGGTAAAACAGCCTTACATAATTTTTTGTTTTAAAAGAAGTGATACTAATATTTCTGTATGTGTGCTCATTAATCTCTATTTATCTTGTTAATCTCTGTAATTATCAAGATGGTCTTGATAAGTGGTATGCTCAGGTTTTGCAAGACAGCTAAGGTCTTCCCAGACTCTGCAGAAATTCATCCTTTTTCCCACTCTAATGGGGATATAACGTGAAAAGTAGATGTATGTGTTAGAGAGTGTTTGGATTTTTAAGAAGATTGGGTGAGTACGCTGGTGGATCTAAATTTTCTCATTAACTGTTTCTTCCCATTTAATATTTGGTTTGCAGAAAGAGTGTCATTAGAAATAAAAGCACAGGCATTACACTGTGAAATTTGTGTGACCATTAGATTGCATTTAAAAAGGGGATGTAGGGACCCTGCCCCAGGAAACCTCTATTCCTTGGCATGTTCAAAGCTATGTTGTTTGAAGCATTACTGCTAACTAGTTTTTCTGTAAATGCATAAAAGCTTAGCAGCATTTGATTAGATATCTTTATTGGATTTTGTATTTTATTCCATTTGCCTCTTTTTTTATCTTTAGTTGTTAGAAAGAATTTGAAACCAAATAGGATTTTTCAAGCTGATGTTTTCAAAGAATTTACATTCTAAATGTTGGTTACCTAATAGAGTAATTTGACATTAATGTACGAAAGTTTAATGCTTTTGCAGGCTTTGAGAATGTAACCAGAGAATAACAGTTGTGCAATGTGACTTTTCTTGAATTCAGTTCTTCTACTTCAGAGTAGTGCTGTCTACTTTTCGGGGGGCAGGTGTTTCATTTTTCTGAGCTGATAGTGTATATTCTAAATGGTATAGTGCCTATGATCAATGCTTTGCAGAAAGAGTGCTGCAACAGAAGAATTAACAGGTTCATTTTTATAAAGCAAAAAGCATTGGCTCCCTGATTGAGGATTGCCCAGGCAGGAGACTGTATCTGATATGGAGCCTGCTTGGTCAGCAGTTCTATTTCTCCTCATTTACTTTTGAGTAGTCAGAGGAGGGATTGTATAGCACTCTCTCATCTCCAAGTGGTTTGTAGGCCCTGAAAGTAGTTGCTGACTATTTACATCAATCCAAAAATAGCTGATCTTGGGTAATATATAAGGGTCACTTTGTGAGTATGTTCTCTCTGTTCCTTTTCCCCGGACACTTTTTTGGGTGAGCAGAGTTGGGGGAGCTATTTGGAGGAAAAACCCAGAGGCTTTTCTAGGCATTTTGCTGGACTTCAGCACATTTGGATACCTGTCTCCCTTTTTCCTGTCCTTCCTCAATCCCATATGTGAACCAACAGTGCCAATTTCTTCCTTCCATGCACAACAGCAGAGGAGCAGTTGAGTGGGTTAGTGGGGAAGTGAGAGCATCTCCTAAGAGCTGTATGAGGTCTCATCAGTGTTTATCTAGGAGGAGTTTATCTTACAGTGTTTATCTTACTGAGGAAATGGTGGGATGTATTTGGAAAGGCAGCTCTCTTCTACATGCTGCCCAAAGGGACAGGTTTTTAAACGTGTAAATATCTGTAGTTAATTGTGTGTGAGACCAGTGCTAATGCCATCAAATGGTGCTCAGGCTGCAGATAGGACTGTTACTTCTTGTGATCTGATAATGATTGCTTTCTCTAACTGGGAATATTGCTTTCTAGATATTCGTATTTTGCAGTTTTTAAAAAATTTAGGGTTTAATTTTAATGTAATTTCAGTAATAAAACATTCATCATCCTGCCTGTGTCACTGAATTCTAGTGAAGCATTGGCTGTTTAAAAAAGTAATCAACACTCTAGCTTTTTGCATTTTCACTATGTTATTCATAAAGGATAACATTTAAGATAATTTTTATCAGTTGTTCTTGATGTTCTAACTGTAGGCTAAAAATTGAATTGTATTAAATGACTTCATAATAGCCCATGGTAAAAACAAGAAATTAATTCAACCACATAATAGAAACATGCAGTATAAAGAATTGTAGAAGAAAGACCTCCAGTGTAGCATCATATAAATTCAGATGTTCTGTGGGAGTTAACGTCATACATGTTAGTCAATATTCACAAATCTATTCATTATTAAATAAGTATTTAATATTCATTTTCTCTAGAGCATTTTGTCATTATGTGAAGAAAAAATGAAGATTGCTTCATCAAGTAATATTTGTCGAAGCTTGTCTGCTGTTGGAAGAAGAGTTCTTTCAATTGAATCATTTGGTGCTTCTCAAGGTAACCTTAAAATGTATTTAGTCTAAAACTTTAGATTGCCTGACATATCTAATGCTTTTTAAAAGACTGTGTTTGTGTGCTCTCCTGTTATAAGTTCCTTTCTAGATTACAGCAAATCATTATTAAATATTTGTAGATCAGTGGTGGGGAACTGGAGATATGCAACTCTTAATTAACATAATATATTTAGAGCGCCCCTTATGATTCAAAGTGATTTGTTCAGAAGTAGAGAATTTGTGTAACGTACTGAAGATATGTAACAGCAATGCCAGAAAAAACAGTATAAAGATTTACTAGGACAGATTAGAAGGTTTAAATACACATTTAATATAAGCATCTGTTTTTGTATCTAGATGTCTGTGATAACATGTGGAAGGGAAGAATGTGTCAGAGAAGTTTGGGATCTAAATTATATTTAAATGACAAAAACAACATAGCAGGTGATTCGTCTGCAGTGGAAGATGTGACAACTGCCTGTCATAACAACTCTTCTGTAGTTACCATGGTGACTGGCAGAGAAAGTGGCTTAAAGGAAATGCAAATTGATCTGGATAATGAGAAAACTCAGCATTCTCAACTTGCAACACAAACTGAAAAGAGCAAAGAAGAGGACAAACATGCAGTGTATACTGACAGTTTTGCTAGTGCTGCTTTGGATATAAAATCATGTGTTATTGACCTGGAGAGAGATGGCCTTTTTAAGAAAGGTTCTTTGAGAAAAATGAAAACCTTTCCAAAGCTACCACTTGAACTTGCAGATACAAATAACTTTTTTACTTCTGTAACCAACAGTGGACCACTAGATAGGAAAAATCACTTCCTGAAACAAGAGTCACTACCTCTAGACAATAATAACGGGGTTGCTTTTTCAAAGGGAAATCTTAATTCGTTTGCTGCCAGTAGTCCACCAGAAATAGAAACAAAGAATCACCAAGCTGATGATCGTCATTTAGAAGCTCCATGTGTATGCACACAGGTGTCTGGCTTGAATCTAGAAGAACATATGTCACTTATCAATGGTAAAAAGATAGGTTTTTCTTCATGTGATCATAAAGAAGACTGTTCTGGTGCTACATCCGAAGTGCTAAAACCTGCTGATATGCCAAAAGGCCCAAATCAGTCAATTGCTGGAGCAAAAATGCTAGGCAACTACATGGTGTTGGAAGACTTTTCTGAAACTTTTCAAGGGTCAAATGAAAATTATGTACCACATTTTAACAAGATGGATTCAGTGTTAACAACAAAACCCAGTGGGAACAGATGTGGATCAAACCTAATTAGGCCACCAGAATTAAGCAACGGTGTGATGAGTGCAAACAATAATGAAGATAATCTTTGTGGAGGCAGAGATTCAGAAATCAAAAGTAATGAGCAGGTAGTAAAAATAAAGTCTTCATTATATAGTTGCTGTAGTCACTTATGTGGAGATGAGATGACTTAAATACTGTGTGATTTCTTCCCCCCTTGTCCCCTTTAGCATCCCAGAAAATCAAATTTTGCTCGTCTGCACACCTTAAGAGTTAGTATTGGAAATACGGTGATCCTTTTTTCCTCTTAAATTAAAAAGTGCTACAGTGAAATTTATGCTACTGCAAAATCAACTTCCATTTTAATTTTTTATTTTTTTACAAATGGAGTCTACTTGCTAGTGTGTTAGAGCAGCATTCCTTAATAGCTGATTACATTTGTAAGAGAACATGACCAAAGCATACATATATTTTTAACTCTCTGTGTTACTGACAATGCATAAATTTCACTACCTTGCAGTGAGCCTCCCAGGTGCTTATGAAAATTGCAAAATTCCTGACTGTAAACATGACCTCATTGAAATCAATGGCAATATCCCATCAGCTTCAGGAGGATAGAGTCTGGTTTTTTTTTACTCTTTCATGTACATTTAAGTTTTTGGAAATTGTACATATGCTATATTTGTTCTGTGTTCTTAAATTGCCGTCTCTGTTTGTTATGTATGTTTCACTATAGAATTTAAATATGTGCACAATATGATGGATATGTTGTCTCATGCATTTAGTTTTTATAAAGAGCCAAATAAGAGAGGGAGAATCTACCAGAAGTTGTTGATAGATAACTGTAGTATGGTCTCTTCTCTGCTCAAATTACATGTCTCAGGGTGGACAAGTTTGGTCTCTGACTAGATGGTTTTCTCTTGTGCCACACTCAGAGGTGTAAACAATCCCTGTAGTAGGAGAGCTGCTGGCTAAAACTGCAGGGTGGTTTATCCTTCTCCAGCTTTGTTGTGGCGGGACAAAAATTAGCAGCACAAACTTCACACGTTTTGTTTCCAGAAATTATTCTTAGGTGAAGATGTTGGGTTTTTTTCTTGCTTGTCTACTGGCAAGTCAGCCTTGTTCTCCTTGCCTACCCATCTTCCAGCCATCCCATGCAGTGGGACTTAGGGTTATAGTCAGTCTCTGTCCATCCCTCTTTTCACCTTGCCCAAACACCTCCACTGGAGCACTAACCTAGATTTGTCAGGTGTGTAAAAAGCCTACGATTCATCACAGCTCAAAAACTAGTGCAAATTGAAGAATCCATCCTTTTTCCCTTTCCTGTCTCTTCTCCCTCAATAGGTGTGCTTATTAAATTCATATTTCCAGAGGATAGTAAATATGGATAACTACCACATGGCATGGTTTTGCCTTCTGAGGGAGTTATTTGTTGTATGCTTATTGAATCCTTTATTTAGGTTTAAAACTCTGCAAGTGCATTCTTCAGAGTCTGAGAATTGATCCATTTATTGTACACACATCCTTTCTTTTTTTCTATTTCTGCCATCACTTATGAACATAAGTTGAGTGTAGTGATAGAGATTCTTTTTTAAGGAGGAAGAAAATGTTGAAGTAAGACCTATATTCTGTCCTTAGTGGATTACCAGGGCAAAAGTTTGTCTGGGTGCATGAAGGTAGTTTCAAGAAAATAATCTTCTCCAGAATTATAGTTCTCCAAAATTCTTCCATGAAATTAAAAGCTGTAACAAATTTCATTTGCTTTTTGTGCAGCAGCACTTGAGACTGACACACAGATAAGTAAACCAAAACACGTTTTCAGGTTATTCTGCTGTTCTTCTGAAGTCGTCTTTTTCTTCAAATATTTCATCCTCAATTTAAATAAAGTATTCATTAAACCTGAACAGAATTTCATTCTCACAAACAAGTAGGCTCTTATTAACAGTGAGGTTATCCTGTTCCCACTGAACTCACAGGACAATCACAGTGACTTAGAAAAGGTAACTCGTATTCCAGATAACCTAATAAGCAGTGCTGTAATACATAGGATCTGAAATGAAGACAGCAGGGGGGTGATTCTTTGTGATATCAGAGGTTTATAGCTGTCTTTTCAATAGAAGAAATGTTTGATAGACTCATGCTCTATATTCTCTCTTTTAATAAAGGATTCCAGCAAATGTTCAGGTTCTGCCACATAAAGATATGCTATTTAGAAAAATCTTGTTGGTCTTAAACAAAAAAAAAGCAAACATGATAAAATCTTCTTTAACTGCTGTTAAGGGAGAAAAAAAACCCCTTTAAATATATTAACAACATCTAGGCTTCTGAAATGGCTTCCTGAAATGCTGAATTTCTAGCCTTGTAATCCTTTGTTTTCTGAAGGAAGGTCATTCATTGTTAGTAGTCATTAAACTATATAGCAGACTTTATTACTAGTCTTCTTAGAGAAATGGAGTGGGTTAGTGTTTTCAGCTTCTTCTTTTCTTTCGGAAAAGAGATTTTATTCCTCAGGCTCCTAAAATATAGCAGGTTTTGCCTCTGTTACCTCTTGACAACTGGAAAAAAAAAAAAAAAGCCATACTGTGCTATCCCTTGCATGACAAAAGTACAACTGCTGTCTCTCTCTCAAGTTCCCATTGGCCAGAATTTTACCAAATACTTTTTTTTTTTTTTTTTTTAAGAAAACCTGAATTTGTTGATTTACTGCAAAAGCACAAGAAGTGTGAAGCCCCAGCTAATGTGATTTCTGCCTTGTGGGGTAAACAGAAAATACCTCAGAAGATTTGCAGTGCTGCTCTTTCCCGAGTTTTCTGTAACAGATTGGCATGATTGCAACAAATAGAGCTTTTAGAGTAGTACCTCTAGCATTCCTTTCAATATTTCATGTTGTTTAGAGAAGGTGCAATACCAACCCCATCCGGTTGAAGATCAACCTTGTCTGCTCTGGAGAACAGACAGTTTTTCTTGCCTGTCAGTACTTCTCCAGTGGACAATATTTTTCTAATACTCAAACACTGCTTCTTATTGTTGTGTGCTTTACTGCTAGTAAGCATTACTAAAAATACTTGCTTGCTTTTGTCTGGCTACTGCAATGTATCTTGTGAGGGTTTTCCTAGTAATTTTTATAGTTTTGCATGCCATAAATAAATATTTTTCACTTCAAGTTTGAGTGGGGATCTTTTATTTCTCTAACCAGTTTCATTCCAATCAGGTGTGTCTCATCTCTAACCCTTTAAAATGTTTCTCTGTGATTTAAATGCTATGGCCTTGGGAAGGGTTAATGGGAACCTGGCATATGCAAGTTTGTTTTCTGTTGGTCATTCATACCCTGTCAAGCATGAGAGAAGTGAAAAGCCATGTAGCTAGAGACTGACACTTTAACACTGGGGAAATAACACTTGGAAGGAAAGAAAAGTTGTCAATTCCCAGAATATTACTTGCTAAGAAAAGAGTGATGAAAATCTTTCTTTGGCTATTTAAAACATGCCAGCATTATGTTCATAAAGTAGATTATGTTTGCATAGTTGAAATGCTTTACTAAATTTGGGGTTTACAATTCTGGTACCAACAATTAAGTAGAAGATCTATTAAATGATCTTTGCAGCACTGCAAAAAACCCATCACTTTTCCAACAAGTAAAGTTTAAAATGCAGTCTTTGGGCATAAATCAAAATGGCACCAGGATGTAGCTGTAGGCAATAATGGCTCATTTGGCTCTTTTATATTTTCTGACATAGTTTTTATGCTGTGAAAAACATTTTCTTACTTTAAAGAATGGGTAATATAATTTCTGTTATGAAAAGGTCTGGTTTAGAACACGAAAAAAATTTGGAAAGACACATTAGATTATAATTTTGTTTCATCTTTGGTGCAGTTTCACTGGTGATAATATATTAATGAATGTTTAATATCAGTATTAATGTTAATGGTTTAAATGAAGTGGACTTATAGATGGGGAAGAGTTATTGTGAGCTTGCTTTGCTAAAATATGTGAATAGATAAGAAACAATGCATGCTACAGATTGTTTGACTAAAACCATTTAATCATATATTTTTCAGTACTTCTGATTTTTTTTTTTAATTGGTGGTTGAGTGGGGTTTTTATTTTTAGGAAATAGTAATATCCATGAATCAGAGACTTGCATGTTAAAAAACAAAACAGCCAAACCTGAGACATGCCTAAATAAGGAGTTTTACACTTAAATGTTTACCAAACCAAGGTTCAGTGGAGTTAGAATGTGCATTGTGTTAAAATACCTTAGCGGTGAGGTACCGGGAGCATTGCATTAAATACTTTTATTTAAGGATGGAAATGCAAATATGTGATGAAACATGTCTTTTCATGTACCTTGACTACATGGGGTAACTTTTGCAAGGTGTTAGAAGCACAAGTCCCCAGCAGGTCTGAACCCTCAGTTTTCATCTGAAGTCTTCCACATTTCTCTTTCTGGTGTACGAAGGTGAGAATTTGTAATAATTAGGACACTGTAAGAATGACCTTCTCAGGTATTTGTTTCAGGAATAAAATTAATCTTTGATATGATCAAGGTGAGGAGAGATGTGAGTTATAGTAAGAGACAATAGCAGTGCAGGTAGTTTTTAGCATGACAGAAGACCAACTAGCACACAAATACCAGCTAACAATATTATATTTGAAGTTTCTTGTTTCTTTAGAATGCTTGCTGGAGAAACAATGAGCATATGCATTTAAATTAAGTTCATCAGCCTGTAACCAGTCGGCATCCTTTTTTTTCCTGACTCGGTTTGATTTAGCCATCCTGTACATGGCAGTGATTCTCCTTTCTGCTAAGATTTGCTTTCCCTACATACTTTTTTCTTCCAAAACAGAGTTTTCCTGGTGCCTCTTCATCCTCTATTTTCTAATCTATCATTGACACTTGTTCCTTATCATAAACTTTTGCTGCTGCTCTTAGGATTTATACCTACTCTCCTGCTGCACCTAAATTTCTTTCTCTCATTTCTTTCTTACTCCAAAGAGCTTGGATATCCCAGAAGTGATGAGAAATACTTTGCAGCTTTCTGCTGTACAACTAACTTCATTCTCCAGTTTACTGACAGATCCTTCTTTCCCTGGCTAACTATTGATCACCTTCTCCTGAAGTGAAAGATTATTTGTATACGTGGTAAAGAAGTCCATCTTTCTTCACTGCAGCTTTTCGAGCCTCTAGAGACATAAACTTCAAGAGGAGGGATTATCTTACAACTAGGGTGGATAATAACTAATATTACCACAACCAGTGTGGATAACTAGTGTGTAGTTGTATCTTACAACTAGAGAAACATGTGGCACTAGTGTATACTTATTAGAAGAAAATTCCCAAATCCCAAAACCTTCTTAATGTTTTAGTAAGTCTCTGAAATTTCTCTTATGGTTTCTTTTCACTCATGTCAACTGTGCAGGGTTAATTTGAAGATTGACTGCTCCTTTCTTTGTAGAGTGTCTGTGAGCAAAGACACTTGAGGCACATGAGAACCAGAGTGCTCTGGAGGGGGAAACAGCTGCTCAGGGATAGTAATCTATTAACAGTATGAAGCTCTATCTTACACGGTCTCTAGACTAATTCATTCTTTTGACTATCTGTCCTTTTCCTTCCTGCTGTGTGATTGATGGCTTTTTATCAGACAGTTCAAGAGCTTACTTTTCTAGATATAGTAAAAGAACACATGGATGAAAGAATTTTGCACTCCAGGCTGCTGGTGATAGCAAAATTGGAGAATGAAACTGAATCTTATCACCTGGCTTCAAATCAGTCTATGCTGAAGTTCCTAATTTTTGCAATGTGCCACAATGTAGGATAGAAGAATAAAAGCACCAAGTTCATTTTTATCTGTCGGAGGTAGGCAGAATATGAAACATTTTCAGTAAATCAAAAGGTGTGTTTCTTGTCATATTTTGTTTAAAAAAAGAGTCATTTATCTGGTTCACCTTGAAAGAATATTTAAAGAATATGAGCCTAAGGTATTGTGTTCTTTGAGAAGGTCTTCTGGTTAAAATTATCAACAAAGTTTCAGCTACAGAAATTCATGTCCTTCTCTTCTCCATAGATTGCACTGAAGCTATTTCTGTTTGTTGAGCTTTATGAAATTCAATGCAGTAGCCTGCTCATTACATATTGCATGATAAAATCCAAAGAGCATCTCAGCAAAGGGTATTTCATAGACAAGATAATGAAGAATTGAGTTTAGTAAATGACAGTGCAGAGGCTGATTTGTCAGAGTTAATGATGTACTGCCATTGCGTGTGGGAGAGACCCTTAGCCTATGTAGGTTTACAAATACTGATTGGGATATAAAGGTGTCTCTAAAAGCAGCAAAACAGTTCAGAGGGGTTTTTGTTTGTCTCCTGTGCTTCAGTTTTGTGTTTGGGTTTTTTGGGTTGGCTTGGTTGGCTTTTTTATTTGATTGGTTTTTGTTTGTTTGCGGTTTTTTCGAGAGTGGAGTGTTTGGTTTTTTCCAGAGTTAATCCTGAATTACTTCTGGTAATTCTTTTTCCCAACATGGCCTGAAGTTGACTCTCTCAGGACTGCATATGCAAGAGAAAATGTTCTGTGCTCTTTTTTAAAAGAGTTCTTTGGGTTTGCGCTCACTCAGAGGTTTCTGCCTACAATGAATTTTTTATTGTTCCTTTGGTAGATGAGCAGAGATCCTAAAGTGCCGCTGATGTCAAGAGCCACTACTAGAGATAAGCTTTTCCATTAGCACGGTTTGATCGGGAAGGTGTGTGTGCACTACTATAAATCTCATATTCTTAGATTCATACAAACACACACCACCCCCCAAATATAAAAAATCACAAAATGTAAAAGCATGTCTCTGAAGAGCAGTAAGTTTCCATGGAGCAGTATATTTGTCATGTTAAGGTATTATGCCAGGTATCAAAAGCTAAATTGATAGTCAGAAAGACTAATGCTGTTACTACAAATTGAGCAGCCAGTGATTAAAAATAAAACAACGTGCTTGGACTTCAAATAAACCTGTCATTAATTCTGTCAATATTGCTAACATCTTTCACAGAAGAACAAGAGATGTTGATGAAATCTTGAAGGTAAGACATGTAATGCAACTGTCAGGGTAAATCAGGATTTAAATGTGGGACTGTTTTTTTGATGGCAATCATTTGAATTTTTTATGTTTTTCAGTCTAGGTGTTGTCCCTATAATTATGTAATTATGTTTTATCATGAAATATGTCTATTACACAGTGGACATTTTAAGAGTCTTTCCTTAGTATGGTAAGAAAGAGCTTCCAGACAGCTCACTTTTCTTGAAGCAATTAAGAAACAATTGATTCTTTTATACAGTTAGCTAACTGGACCATGCTTTTTTAATAAGTAGTATTAGTTCATTACTGGTAAGTGCAATAAATATATTTTCTTGTTACTTTTTAAGTTGAGTATTTTTTTTATATTAGGACTTACTTTTCTATTGCATTAGTAAATGTTTTTCATTTGTGATAATTTTTATAACTTTCTGCATCCTCACTGTTTTTTTCAGTGGATCTCTCTAAAACTCCTGTTATCCTGGTATGGTAGGCCTCTGAAAGACTATGAACTCTGGGCATTATGTCACGGGTGTTTATATACTCTACAGACTTGCATAGATTATCCAGGTATAGTCTTAATTATCATAAAGTATTTTGCCTAGTTATTTATGTTCACTGTGTTAATGTTTCCTTTTATTCTGTTGATTGAAAGGATCTTGACGTTCATTTTGTGTGCAGAAAATAATAGGCAATGTTTCCGTTTTGACTCTCTTAAATTGTGGCAAAACTCAATTTGGAGTTTTCTTCCATATATAGATGAATGTCTTTTTTTCTCTTTATTCTGAGTTTTGGTGGCTTTTGCAGCAGAAATGAATCTTTGGCTTCAAGCAGTAAAACAAATTTTAGACCTTTTGGGAATGGAGAATCTGTACTGTGACTTTTAAGAAAAACACTTGTGACTTGTGTCAAGCAGGAGGAAATAAGCGTTACATACATATATATGTAAACAAACTCTTCCTCTTTTGGCTGGATTTCTTTGTGACAAATGATTCCTGACATATTTTCTACAATACAGGGGCTTTGTCATTTTAAAGCACCCAGGATCTTGTCATGATGTTACTCCTTCCACATCCCCTATGCTTCAGTTTACGGATGAATTATAAGAAGTAAGCTTCTGAGAGAGAAAGGGGAAACTATCCTTTGACAAAGTTGGAATCTGTTGTGTGTGACTCAGGAGAAGGCCATCCTAGATTTCCATGGGCATTCTGAGTGATGGTTTGGCTTATATTAATGATAAACCTATAGTAGTTCTGATAAACAGCGCAGAGGTTTCCCCCACCACCACCCCACCTTTCTAAAAAACTTGCTTTTGAGAGTATGGGCAGGGATGAGTTTGAAGCCTGTAAGTGGATATAAACAACTGGATAGTAATGTACAGAAAACTTACTGCATCTCTTTGAATTTCAGCTTCAGTTATTTTATCTTCTGTGATATAAAACTGCTTAAAAGGAAATAAGCCATAAATGAAGATTCTGAGCACTTTGAGAACTGTTACCCATAAAATGAAGTATTTAATATACCTTGCAACAGAGGGATTATTTCAGCCTCATAGCATGTTCCTAGTGTTTTGAAGGTTTCAGATAACTGCACATAATGTCTCAGATTCTAATGTAATATGCTTAGCCAGCCTCTGTTACTCCACTCACATGCATCCGAGTGCATGTCTTAAAAATATTAAAAGTTGTCATCTGACAACTGAGTTGTCATCTGAACCTTATGTAGCCTGTAGAAGTGAACACAGTGACAAACCACCAAATGGAAGACGCCTGACTTAAAAATTCTGTATTTGACAAATAAAGCTACGTTGAAGTTGAATATTGGTTTCAGATTTAGAATGTTTCTGCAAGAGGATACTCGGCCTGTTCTGAGAGGAGCTGTACGTTGTGGAAAGGCTTACAGTGGTGTTACTACTTCAGTGCCCACACACACACAAAGTTCTCTCAATGTTCCTTTTGAATAATACTAACTTACTAAAGGTGAGGCTGATACGTATCTTGAATATATAGTTAAAATATTCTTCGTCTTGACAACGGTAGAGAAGACTGGTAGCTGATGAGTCATAGTTAAATATATGAAGCTGAATTGTTTTTTCTTTATTCACATAGACAGCCTTTTCCTCCAAATCCTTCATTGATTACACTTTTTTCATTATCCTAAGCAGGAATTATCTGGCTAAGAAAACATACCCCACAGCTAGCCTCTTCTTCATGTGTTTGTTAATTCAGTTCTGCTACAGAACTTGTTTGTAACCTCCATTGGGATTTTACTGAATTCCTCTCCTCTTATCAGAGAATGTTGTTTACATGTTGCTTATGGGTGATTCAGGGAGCCCAGGTGAGGATTCTTAGGTTGTACGGAACAAGCTGAGATCTGGTTTGTGTGAGCAGGGCCAGGGGAGTTAACTGCTGACAAAGACAAGTGAGCATGAAGCTGCCTCTGCAGAAATAACCAGCAAAGGTTCTCGTTTGGGAAAGCTTTGCTTTTCAAGACATATACTTCAGGTCCAGCTTAAATATTATTGAAGGTAGTAGACAAGCCTTTATTTATGTTAAGCATAGTGAATTTTAGATGTGTTTTGTACAGGTAACTAAATACTGCCTTTTTTTCTTACTTTATTTTTGTGCCTCTTAGACCTCTTCAATTAATTATTTATTAATAAATTAATATTTGAGTTTCTCTTAGACATCTTTAATATTTTATTTCTTAATTAATACATTTAATACTTTAATTTCTTATTCAATTTAAGAATCTATACTTTCAGTACTTTTTTTTAATAAGAAAACAGTGCATTTGATGGTAATCTAGAAATAGAGGACTACATTACTGGCCAGTTGGCTTAATACATTGAAACATGTTAAATTAAAGTGTGCTTTGAAGCTAGCAAACAGATAGACAGTGTTACCACAACATTTTCAACACCAAGTTTATATAACATCATCTCATGACTTTTTATGTTAAGCTTCTGAAGACCTCAAATCATTTAAAATAGTTTTAGAAGTCCATTGTTTCTTTTTTAACAATGGAAGATTTCATGGCCTTGCAAATGCTGACCTATGTAACATTTCTTCACTGAGAAAGTGTTATTATAACTATTTGTGAAAAACTGGACTTCATATCCTGTTGCATATAGGAGTTTTGGATCTGGCCATGTGTGTGTCAGGTTTCTCCAGATGATGACCCTGTATTTTTGGAGGGTTGAAGGAGGGAAGAGAAGAGAAGAGAGACTTAAATGCTTAAGATAAATTGACTATCTTTATTGGCATGTTGTGAGAAGACTAGAGTATATCTACCTGTTATATATATATATATATATATATATATATATATATGTACTTTTTTTTTTCCTGCTTTCTTGACCTTCCTTTTCAGGGCTGGCTATAAAGAGACTAAACTTCCAGTTTCTTGTCTTTGTTCTGCAGAAATTGCTTTGGGTAATTGCACAGCTACTGTCTCTTTTTTGGCTTGTGTCTGTTCTAGCATAAATGTTATTTAAAGCATCATTTATCAAAGGGTAATTTCTGACACTGTAAATTCTTTTAAAAAAATTTTTATTTTTATTAGTGCTAAGTAGATACAAGAACAGATACTTATTATGTCTTGCCCATTTGTGGGTTTTTTGCAGTGGTCTTATGTTTGGACTCTGTGCTGATTGACTGCCATGGAAGGATCCTCTTTGCTGCTCCAAAAGATGAAGGTAAAATAAGACATTGCATGCTCAGCTTTTATTTCTTTCCAGGGGAAGTGGAGAAGAAAGCAAACATCTTACCTTTTGTTTCTGATTTCTTTTCTCCTTCAGAATCTTGTGATGTATTTTATTTAGCTCCTGAAATTGAAGAAGAGGATGTGGATACTGAGAAGGTAATGTGGTAGGTTATGTAGGTTGCTTTGCATTTTATCGAAGGACAGTTTTATCCCCCTGCTAGTTGAAGAAGAAAGCTAAACTCTTCTAAGACTGTGTTAATATTTCTCAGTTCTCCCACTGTTTCTTGGTTATCTGTGGGGATTTTTAAAATATATTGACCTCTCATAAAAGTAGTTGCTTCTAAAATTTTGCCTTCCAAAATTCTTGGAGTAACTGCCAAAAATCTGTTATTCAATGGTATTCCATAAGACTTAATTATTTTCAGTTTGTTAGCAGTAAGACAGACTTTGAAGTCATGTTTTCATATTCTGAAGGTCACAGTAAGATCAGTGTTTTAGACTGTCTGGCCAGAAGCTCAAAGATTATTCACATTTAGAAGACTGGATAAAAATATTATTATCGGTATGTTTTTGCTATGGGAACATTATGAATTAAGTCTTTCTCCAATATAGTTTTCGTAGAGCTTTTTGCTATAGATAAAAGCCTTAAGGAGCTTTTAGAACAAAGATAATAAAAATGTCAAATAGCAGGTGAATGTGTCTCCACAGCAGCTACCTTTGAGTTGCGAACTGTACCACAGTGATCTTAAAAGTTAGGGGAACAGAATTTACAGTACCTTTCTATTATGTAACAAGAAAAGTGGTTAGCTAATATGTACCTTGTGTCACATGAGTTCTTTGGAATTAGACTTAATAATCGTGAATCAGAAAATAAAAGTTCATAAAAATCTACTAAAAACATTCCATTTTCTGTAAAGCTATCTGTAACTAGAAAATATTTGTATATCTTCCTTAAAATTGCTTAAACTGCTTTGATCCAATGTGCAGGTTTTTTGAGGTTTCAGAAGCTTAAACTATCCCTGAAATATAATACAGCAGTCTCACCAGACAGTAGAAATTAATAATCCTGAAGTCTTTATGCTTTGTTCGTTTTCTTTAAAATGTCTGAAGTAATCTGCTTCCTTGGTTTTCCATAACATTATATATAGAATAAGCTGATGGGGTTGACTGTATAAATTTCTAGTTATGAACATTCAGTTCAAATTAGGGTATGGGAATGAAGACTGTAATGTCAATCACAATAACAGTAAAAAGAACTTTCTTTGAAGGATATGATGGATTGGATGACAAGTTTTTCCTCAATTAATACATTTAGGGTAATCTTGGAGTTCTGCACCTAAGGGGAAGAAAATTATTTATGTTTTGATTTAGCTGCTTTCTCCTATTTCAGGTATTTTTGTACCTATTAGTAGCTTTTGCTCAATAGTTCAAATGGTTCACAGATTATTTTTTTTATAGTGAGCTTACTTGTTATGTTTTGTTCATTGCTGTTCACTTTGCTCAAAAGAGTGCCAGAAAACACTGTTTTATGGGAACGCATTGTGTACTACTGTGCTTAGAGTTCTGTCCACTGAGCCTTTTTAATATCTTTCGGGGCAATGTAAAGAATGGTGCTTTAAATTTGTTAAAATTGTGTTTATAGTACATACTAACGTATGAAAACTAAGCATTAAGTGGACTAAATCTGACTCTGAAAATTGTAATTCTTCAAACAAAACAAGCAAGCTGGTAAAGACCAAGTCCTTTTCAAGGTCCCTCATTGGTGCAACTTCAATTGGTCTAGCTGCAGGTAGCACAATAATTGCTAGAATAAATATGCAGTGCCTCATTCTTCTGACAGGTATAATCTTCTCTATAAAATATTACTTCTGCTGGCTAGCTCGTAATTACTGTGTGCCACTTACTTGCTGAATTATCATGACCTTTTTTAAGTAAATTGCAGCTGGCCAGGTTTTATGGTAGTACTCTGGAGCTTGCAGCAATCTTTTTATGTGAGAAAGGAATTCTTCAAAATGGTTCTAAAATACGTTTTTCCTGGATAAATTCCCTAGGTAAAGAATAAGAAAATTAATGTCTGTTGCTCCAACAGTAGAAAAATAGCAACTGTTATCGTCCCTGCATGTGTAACAACTAGATTTTGAAATGGGCTGGGATTTTCATCAGCATCCTCAAAAGCCAAATGTAATCCGTACTTTGAAAACTCTAGCAATTTTTTTTTTTTTTCTTTTTTTGGCAGGGAATGGGGGGAATTTTTGGATAATTTGCTGGAATTGTTTTTGAAGTGGAGGCTTTTTTTAGTCTGTTTAAATCTTTTTTGTCTCTTACATTATGCCAATAGGTCTGTGTTTATGGTGTTGCTGCAGTTCTGTGGATGGCTGCAAAATACAGTGTTCCACCGAGTCACAAACTAGTATTGCCAAGAAAATTTAAAAAACTACTTCTGGATATGGCAAGAAAAAACCCTGAAGAAAGACCTTCTCTAACTGCTGCAATTAAGGTTACTAGATTTAGTTGTGTCCAAATTCTCATTTTAGTGATTTTAAAATCAAAATAATAACTTAATACTTGTAATAGACTGATACCTAATTAAAGCATAACCAGTCACTTTGGGTTTTGTTTTTAAAGTTACCTCCTTAGGGACACACAGAGGTGTGTTTTTAATTTAAATTGAAATTATCAAGGTACTTGGACTTGGACAAGGTTCATAAGACTTCCTAAACTTAGATTACTTCTAACTGACTATTTATATTGACTTTGTCCTTGTCCAAGAATACCTCACTTGGCTGAAAACTTATTTACCCACTGAAAATTACTTTTTTCTTTTTTTTAGACATGCGATCATTATTTACTTGAACAAGGTATAAACAGCAAAAATATTTTGACATTATTGGGTAAACCCATCTTTAAGGTAAGAGTGCCACCTTTCTTTAATTCTGTGTTTTTTCAATTAATTCTGTAAATGTATTCCAGTAAGATTTTCTCCCCTGCAAGTGTAGCTAGATTTTGGGTTTGGTTTTTTTGTTGTCATTTTTTTTGGTTTTTGTTTGGTTTTTTTTTTTTTAATGTATTTTCAAGTAGTCTTTAAGTATTGCCTTTTCCTAGTCCTTGCTATTGGAATGATCACTCCACAGATTGTGATGCTCTGACCCCACAATCTGTATGGGTGAAGAATAAGTGACTAATTTCATAATCTCTCTTTTTATTTACCACTCTGCAGAAGAAATTAATATGTAATTGTTGGGTTCTGTTTGTGTTTCAAATGTTTGTATATAATGCACACAGGATTCAGTCAATCCATAGAACTGAGCTTGTTCAAAACTTTGATTACCCTAAGGTTCTGATTTGAAAGACCAAGTTATCAAGATTTCTAAGCAGTTCTACCAGTCCTTAGACTTCTGTATGTAATTTTTTTAATTCCTCACCTTGGCATGACTAGGTTGCTGCTTTGCAGTATTCTAGGTGTATATGAGGATTGGGGTTTTTTAAAGTCATGTGCTGAACAGATTTTGATAAAAGAAAATGCTAATAACATCAATTTGGAGTTCAATGTTTATTGTTAGGCTGTTGAGGAAGAAGTCTTGTCTCAAGATCATGTCACTTTTGAATTTAAAAATGAGAAACATGAAATGGACCCTTCAGAGTCAAGTCTAGGTAAGCAGTCAGGCTCTGACATGTTTACTCTGGTTTAGTATTCTCTAGTTCAGTTCTCCACATAAGATTTTCTCAGTCCAATATGCAACTGTTTTTCTATCTAAATTGATTATTACTTGCTTTGCATTTATGTTTTACATATTGATCATCTTTCTGTGCTTTTGTTTTTAGGATTTGTGCCTTTTACCAGTGAAAGTAAACTTGTAGCAGTTAAAGGACCAGTACCATGCCAGATTTCACTAAATTGTGAGAAAGCAACATTACCTGTTGCATTCACCTCTCCTGCAACTCACTTTAAGCCTATTATTTTGAAACAAGATGCAAATATAACAAAGTTAGTATATCCTAAAGCAGAATAAGTTAAAGCTTAAACTTCATTGTTAAATCTATTTGAATTTTTCTTTAAAAAAAATTTTTTTTTTTTTTCAGAGACGTTCACACACCAGTTTCTGAGCAATTCAAGAAAGAGACAAGGAAAGAAAAAGGTATGGACTACAACAAATCGGGATATATAGAAGGCTCTAAAAGCTGTGGTATTGAGGATACAGGTGTTGCTGAAACTGTACCTGAAACAACTGAGTGTGATTTACAAGTTCCAAGCCACTTATTCCAGATGTCTTCAGAAGAGCAAAACTCAGGCAATATGTTTACTTCTACAGTTACATTACCATCACCATCTGATTCCTCACATATTCTACAAGAGAAGACCATTTTATCTGAAGATCCTTCCAGTTCCCTAGCTTGTCCTACATCTCCTAATTTTCTTCATATAAATAACATCATTCTCAAGCAGGACTCAGAGAGAAGAGTTCTGACATTTGTACCAGTACATTTGGCTGTATCAGAGCAAATACCAAATAAGCCTCTTCGCTCAAGAATTGCTTATGATTGCTATCACAGTTTGCCAGTGTTACTTTCAAGTACTATTGCAAGTTATAAAATGAGCATGCAGACAGAAAATGATGCCTCCCTTTGCAATGTGCAAAGTCATGAGACTACTAATACAAAGAACCAGTTTGATAAAAGTAGCCCAGTTATTCAAACCAACTGCCAAGAAACTGAGTGTGCTACCAGCATAGACAGTTTTTTCACTGAACAAGAACACACACAATGTACTTCAGTGAATAAAGACAATTATAATTTCTTTGATGATAAAGTCCTGCACCATCAGAACAGAACAAGTGGCACTTTACTACAGGAAGTGATTCATCTTATACAAGAGGAGTTTGCATTTGATGGTTATTTAGAGAATGGAACTGAAGTTTTTGATATGGGTATGTGCATTTTCTTCTGTATGTTATTATCGTTGATTTGTAAGAATATTGCTGTTAATTTTTTTCTCCCTCTTTTGTTTGTTTCTGTTCTTTTTATTTTGAACAAGGTAACTTCATTTTAAACTTAAAGGAAATTAAGTTTGGTATGTTCTCTGATAGAATTTGTGAGAAGTTTTGTGACCTCTACTGGGATGAAAAATTACTGGAGAATCTCTATCAGGTAGTAAATGGAGGAAGATCTTCACACTTATGGTAGGTGTTTTTCAACTTTTTCCTTCTTACAGTTGAATTTAATGCTTTTATCCCTACTTCATAGCAGCAGGAAAGAATATGTGGTTTCTCTTCAGGTATTCGTACTTGTTTCCTGTAAACTATTATTTCACAGTTTGAGGTTTTTAAAAGCTTTTTCCATGATAATCAGTGCTTAATGGTTCAGTCAAAAAAAAATATTTTCTACTACACTTGTCTCTAACTCCATCTTATGACAGCTGAATAAGGAAACCTAATTCTGGTCAATATTGGTTACAAACATTGATGGAGAGCTTCATAGTCTTGTTAGAAGGAGGCTGTTTAATCAGAAGTATATTGCTCTCACTGTTCAGTTTGCTTATTCTGTTTGATATTAGTTCTTTATACATCCTGTGTTCTAATCACACCCAAGAAAAAGGAAATTAATTTAGCTTTGCTAGAAATGTTTTGCTTAACTGGTTTAATTTGACTCAGTGTTCCTCCTGGCAGTCTTTTGTAAGTAGCCTGTTAAGTGAGAAAAAACAGCTTAATTAATTTCTCGTTTTTCTTATTTGATCTTCATTGACATATGTATCTACCTGAAAAATAATTTCAAAATTCTTGTTTTATTGCAGCCTCCAAATGTAGCACACTTTTTATAAAAGCTTCTTGCTGAAGACAGTTGAAAAAGAAAATCAATTTATGTCAAATTTAATTTGGGGGTTTTTGGAACTACAAATTTGAAGTTTTGACAAAGAAGCTTAGTACATACAGTTTAGAAAAACTTCAGTGTTGAAAGGTGTATAATTCTTACAGCAAATTTCAGAGATAACGGATTATGACCTCCAAATACCCAGCCTTGGTATGCTGGCCTATTTCCATTTAGGTTGGGATTTTTAAGGAGATATTGAAAATTGCTTGGAAGTTAGGCCCTTAGTTCCCCAGAGTTCAGTGACATGGTAGGAGAAACCTGAACTGTTGCAGCTGAATTACTGAGATGTGTGAAGGGGTTATCCTCTATATGAACTTTTGTTACAAAGTAGTTTTTGACAGTGAGAGATCATAATTTATTATCCAGTGAAAAATACAGGTCTAGCTTTTACATCACATGCAAAGCCTGTCTTAAAATATCTCTCAGACACCGCTTTACTTAACATTAGCTTGACAAAGACTATAGCAGTTTTTCAGTGTTAGCTTCTTTGACTTCAGATTATGATTATGATTCTAACTATGGATAACTAGGAGTCAGTGTTATCCAGAGGTTGGATCCTGAGTGAAAAACCCACTACAGTAATTTGCAGTTTTAAGTTATGCCTGGAGTTAAGCCTTCTGTTTGTGTGTGCTCTGTACTTCTGTTGGAGTTCTGCCAAATGCTATACAGGAAAATCTCTGTCTTATTGTGCTTGAATAGCCATTTGAGCATTGTTTTTTTCTTGTAAAATAACAACTGAAGCTGAACATTAAAACTTTAGGAAGTAGATAAATGCTATGAAGCCCTTTACTTGCATGGTAGAGTCACTTGTAAGATCTCATTTTACTGATGTAAATATAAAATTATAGGAAACATTAATTTTTCCCAGTCTCCTTGTATTTTCAGCATAACTGAGGCAGATGAAGCAAAGTGTGGCAATAAATTCCAAGATGTGCAGAAATCTGAAATCTTTTTGGAAAGCAGTGAGCAGAAAGAGGGTGAGAAGAGACTTCATGTTTCTAGATCTTTGTGTGTGCTGGGAATCTTATCAATGACATAAGCTTTGAGACACTTTTCTTGTGTCTTCAGGAAAGCACGCAACAATTACGAACATTTTCACTGAATCTTTACATTATCAATGCCTTGAGGACATAAATGAATGAAGCTTACATTTGACCCAGTGTTATTTTGTGGAATGTCATTTACTTTACTTACTTTTATTTAGACAGATGTGTCTGTTGAAAACTCCCAAAATGAGAAGTGCTGTATGTGGTTTTCTTGTGTTTGAGTAGATATTCTAGTGCCTGCTATATTAGTGGATTGTTTATTTATACTTCTTCAGTTTGGGTTTTATATTTCTCCTGACACACTTTGTGATCGAAAGTTTACAAAATATCTATCTTTCAGCAACTGAACTCAAAACTGAGCTGGGACTGGTGAATCCCAATATTATAACAAAACCATTACCCCTTCTAGGCTTGCTGCATTGATGGACAGCTTCTACTTGTTTGCTGTTTTACCAGTGTGAGGTTTTTTCAAGACAGTTCATCCAAATTTCAGCATTTAAACTTGCTTACTTCTCTGTTTTTAGCAAAGGGAAAATGTGTGTGTTTTACAGAAGGGCTTATACACTTACATTGTTCATTTTTATAGCAAAACATAAATTTGTAATTTTGCACTTTGCTGCAATATTTGTTCAATATTGCAGTTTTCCATTCCAAATCAGAATGATTGCAAATGTAGAGCTAGACTTTACTGTGGAGTGTGTGATTTCTTTGCACCAATAATTTAGGTTTGTTTGACTCCAAGGTGGCATATCTAAGCCCTGGAGGGTTGCTCAAGTGGAAAGGGAGACTTCTGGCAGGTCTAAATGCTCCTGTCAGCATTATACCAACCTTTGATGGTCACCTCAGTCCCTGAAGGTTGGTAGTAGTTGTTATAACTGCAAAAAAGTCCCATCATAACTCAAGGGATTGAGTCCTGTAGGGATACAAAGTTTAACATCTATTGGCTGTATCGAGTATTCTTGCCCTCTCTCTATGGAATAAAAGCTTCAAGACTTATGGATGGAAAAAACTCAAAAGCTAATGTGTTCTTTTTCACTAATGTGTTCTTAGGTCTGACATATTTAACTTCTGTCTTAAAGTTTCTCTGTATTGTTTAAATGCTTGTTGCCTATGCATGGAAAATATTTCGTACTTTTCAGAAATGCATTACTTAACTATTGCTTAATAGTTCTGAAATGTTTTTAACCTTTATCATTTTACAATGTGTAGTTGAGAAAAAAAATGTAAAGTCACAATAAGCATCTAAACCCACTGTTAGAGCACATACGTGGTCTCATAACAGTGTTTTGTATGGGTAGTGTTTAAGTTCAACAAAGCATGCATTACAACACATAACCATTATTTCTTTTCCCCTATACACCTTTTTTAGGAAAAGGGGAGGCAAACTTTGACGTGAAGGCTGAGCCTATGATAAAAACATCATTAGTTGAAATGGATTTTGATGAGTCACCTTCGGATAATATCAAAAAAGAATTGACTCTGCAGAGTACAATCCCCATAGCAAAAGAGCAACAATATTTGCAAAGCAACAGCTGTGATCCAGGCTTTGCAGAAGGAAATACAAGTTCAGAGGAACAGGCCATGATAAAGATAGCTGGAAACAGCTACCTGGCATCTCCCAATCTACCTGACTTTCATGGCTGTAGTCCTGGTTGGAGCAGTGCTTTTTATGGAGCTGAATGTTTTGATTCAGAAGTTCATAATTACTTGAAAAACCTTGGAAAGCAGAAATCAAGTGAGTCACAAAATATAGATGCTAAAAAAGTGGTGAGTACATTGATTTTAAATCATTAAGATACATCTTGTTGCTTAATAGCGTGATAAAATTCGTTCTGTTATAGTGAGTCAAAACACCATTTCTTCTTTCAAATATTGATTCTTAAGTGGTTTAAAATCCTCAAGATTTGTCATGTCTTAGCAGTAACCACAGTAGAGGTAGTATCCAAAATAAAGCTCACTGACACAAAAGTGCCATCACTGACCTACAACCCACGTCCTGTTCTTAAAGTTGAGTGGAAAAGCCCTGTCTGTTCTTTGCACCAACCCCATGGTGGTGTTACTATAGAAAAGAGCTAAGAATGCCTGTGACTGGAGCACATCACAGGCATGTAGCTTCATCAAAGGTTTTTATACTCTAGACCTACCTGAATTGGAAAATGTTGTGGAATAGACAGGGAATTTGCCTCTGACATCATTGCTACTCACCCCAGGTCTTTTATGGGACAACCCACTTTGTCTGCTGGATTCCAAGTGGTTGGTCATTCTGATTCCCTTTCTTTTTACATAGTCTCTTAATCACCTTGATTTTGCTTTAATTGATGAAGCAAAAACAGACCTTGAAGTAAAAGATAGCAGCTTCCAGTTAGAATCTGGATAACAGCTTTCCTGTGCTTTCCCTGTTCTCTGTGTGGTACCTCTGTAGGAGTACATCTTTTAAAAATCCAGGGGGCTTTTGTGACTCGATGTTAATGAACTATGTTGTTAAACCTTTTGAGCTTTTCTGAAAAAGAGTGACAGGTTTTTCTTAAGCTCAAATTAATTTCTAGCAAGTCCATCCCATTAAAGCTAACCTATTTACCAATCTGTTGTTTGATATGTTAACTCTGAGCTGTGTGTTTTCTGATCACTCTGCTTGTGGGAGTTGCCTGCTGCATTCCGTGAAATTACTGCATTTAAAATACTGTTTCATGTAACTGGGTCACTGGTAGTTAACTTAGGACCCAAGTGCAAAAGTCACCACTTTTATAAAGCACAACATACATCATGTTTGTTGTTTCATAATAAATTAGAAGCTGAACCCAAAGTGGATGGCCCATTTTTACTGGCTGATAAAATAATGAAACCTTTGATATGCAAACAATTATAAATGTAAATGTTTACTTTTAAATTGATACATTGTGAGAGGCCTGATATACTTTCACTTCTATTCACTGCTTAAGTTACGTAATTCTATGGAAATTTAGTTTAATTTTTTCGATTTTGTGAAATACATAAATATAAAACATGAAAGCTGAACTTTGAAATTTATATGTCCTTTATTTCCAGAGCAGCTCTCTTGTCTGCCTTCTGACCTGGTTGTACAGTATAGTGTAATTATACTTGTTTGGAAGCCATTGATTTCAGTCAAACTTTCAGTTCTTGCTGGAAATACAGGTCAGCTGTTTAACAAAGTGTTTCTGGGGTCTGCACTAAATTCAGAACATACAAATTGTAATTCTGGGTAACTTCTGATTGTAAGTTTTAAAAATGCTCTTGAAAACAACCAGATAAGTACAATTATAACTGAAGGCATATTTATGTGAACAGACTCAGACAAACTTCCATGCAGTCTCATCATATACAAACCTGCTTCAGTTCTTGAGTTGGGGAACTGTGACATCACTAATGCTTTTCTGGGAACAGGTAATACCTGCTGTATCTTGCCTGTAAGCACAGCTGTGAAAGGTAGTTTTTCGTTTTTAATATCATATTCTTGTCTGTTTGGATGTTCTTTTTTCTTCATACAAAATAATTCTCTTCTGAAACTTCACTTTCTTACTAGAACCACCTTCCACTTACAATTCTGATCAGAATCCTATTTCTTTTTAAATAGGAACTGGAACAATTGCTAATGATGGAGACAAAAAATTACAGAAAGACCATAAAGTTTTACCATAAACTATTGCAGAAAGAAAGAAGAAGCAAAGGTAAGATTGCAACAACTTGCCAGTAATAAGATGGCTGCATAGTACTTTTAAGGACTTGTTCTGTAAATCTGAATCATTGATGTTCTTATGCCATGTATTTTAAATCTAAAGGTCCTGAAACTAAATCTATGTTGCCCAAACTGAAAGGACAGCTACAGGAGATGAAATCAAAAGTGCAGTTTCTTGAACTGGTAAAGAAATATGTGCAGGCAAGTCAGACTTTTTTTCACTTATGCTTAATTTGTCATTTCATTACTGCATCAGTGTAGTTGGCCACCCAGATCACTATAAGAAATGTGAAATGTTTTGTGTCAAACTGCCAAATTAAGTAAGATCCAAAAGAATTATTAAAGGTAATTGCTACTAGTATTGTTTAAAAATGAAAAAAAAATCAATTATATGAAATGCAATTTGTCTTTAACTTGATTGCATTTTGTGTGAATTTTCCTCTTCAATTTCTTATTTTATCATGGCCTTGCTTCTTTGAGCAGATGATGTATGCAGAGCAGTGGGGTGTGGAATCCTATGTGCTGCCTACAGTCATTCACAATGGGAAAACTGACACCATGGACATGGCACCTATGGATGAATCATCATTGCTTCTTTACTATAACACAGAGAAACACCAGTGTAATAATCAAAATGGAGTAAGAGTTCTGCAGGCCGGTACACCACTTGGTTTAATGGCTTATTTATATTCTAGGTATAGTATATTTTGCACCTAAATTGGGGGTGGGTTGAAGCATAGTTGCTAAATCAGGAAAAACTTGTCTCTGTGATAAATCCTAGTTACTCAATATTGAATAAATTCTCCTCTCTTCTATCAAGTTTGTGTTATTTCTATGAACACTCATTTACAGAAATGGACATGAAAAAGGCAAAAGATCAGCTGGATTTGATTAAAAGTATTTGATAATAAATAAAATACTAGTAACTTTAAACTCTTTTATCTTGTACTTATTTGAGGTTTGCTCTGATAGTTGCCATGGAATCAAGACTTTATGTTACTGCCAGCAGTACAACAATTCTTCAGATCATGTAATTTGGTTGTTCTTATTAATAGGGTCTGGATATGAAAATGTTTAGGTTCTGTTCTACAGATTATTGCCCCAATAATCAGTCCTTGCCACTGATCAAGATGCAGGCTTATCTCAGGGTTTAAAAGGGGATAAAGGTGTCCTTCAGCTCTGGTGAGGGCAGTGTTGTTTTAAGGTACCTGAGCTGTAATAGTGTGAAGGATGGAAATTGCCAGTAGCTCCTTCAGACTTGTGCCTCTGTAGAGGGAGCAACTTCCTCCCAGCTACTTCTCCCAGTTCATCCTGACTCTGACATCCAGTTACTTACTCTGAGTGCTGCTTTTCCTGGTAGTTAATATTTTGCACAAAGTGAAGAAAATATTTTGGAATTGGAGTTTCCACATTCATCAAACGCAGACTTTCATGATTAGCTGTAAGCCAATAGGGAGACCTCAAGGTCTGTGTTAAGACCTTGAGAGTATGTGTATATAAAAAAATAAAATGCCCTCATTTTTAATGTGTGTATAATTGTATTCTGTTGTTGAAGTAACTACTTCTCTAATTAGAACTACGGGGAATATTTTCTTGCTTAATGTATCTACTTCTTATGCTGTTATTATAATGAAAATGTTTCAAAGCAGTATCAAGTGATATGATAGAAAAAAAAGAAAATGTAATATGTTCTTCCATACTATTTAGATTGTAACTTGCCTTAATAATAGAAATGTCAAAGTGGTTATTCACAAAATTGAAAGTAGAGAAACTTTTTATAACACTACTTATGCTTTCAGGGTTGCCAGTCAGAGTACTTGATGTGTAAAAATAATTTTTAAAAAATCCAAGGTTTTATGAAGAGCTTGAGAATTTAAAATGCCTGTTGATATTTTGAGGATTGTTTGCTGTTGCTATACTCTAATGCAAGTTGAAGATGTGTTCTGGCTTGTCTGAAGTTTTCTTGTGCTTTACAGAAATGCCTTTTTAGAAGGTTATGTACAGCAGTTTCTTTATACATTTCGCTATTTCTGCACACAAGAAGAATTTTTGCAGTTTCTTCTTGATAGAATCAGCAGCACTTTATCCAGGTACAGTAAATTCCCATGAAAAATATTATCAAAGCACAATTGAGTTTCCTCCCAATAACAAATAGTTGTTTCTCAAAAGTCCTACTTAATTAAAATGAATTTTTATGTTTGTGTTTGTAAGACTCTCTTAACAAATGACAGCAAAACTAGAGCAAGAGCTGCATCTGACAATGTGCTTACTTCTCAGTTCTGCTTCTCACTTTTACCACTTATCCAGTAATGGGTAGTAATTACAAATACAGCTTTTTTTTCCATAGAACCATGGATGCTAGAGACATGAAGTTTAGGAATTTAAGATAATACATTAAATCCCAAATAAAACTTCTGGGTTTTGTCAACACTTATTTTTAAATTGGAATTGGATGTCAATTTTGGCATAATAAGTTTCTTTTTCTTCTCACCAGTGCAAGCCTGGATCCTTCCGCATCCCTTACCAAAATATGTAACCGCAGTTTCTACATCCTGCAGGCATGGATTGAAGACTGTTATAGTGTAGACTTTGCAACAAATACTGATCTTCTGGGTACCCTAAAAGAATTTATTTTTTCCAAGGTAATTCAGAAATTCAATAGATCCTTTAAGGGGAAAAAAAAAAAAAATTAAGTCGGTTATGGGATATGTAACATTGTTATTACAAAAAGCTGCCCTAAGTACAATTAACGTAAATAAAAGAAAAATAATGCTATATTTGACAGCTGTGTTCAGTATGTCTGGTTTTGGACAGGTTAAGAATCTTACAACTGTATTGTAACTTGCTTGTAATTTCTGGGAAATTGAGTTCTGCTTTCTGTTAGCCTGTTTTGCATTCCCAGGTTGCTTCATTAAATGGCTATGGGGAGCGCTTGTTGTCACTGCTCGAGGATGCCTCTGCCAGGAAAAGTGGCAGTGCTGGTCAGTGCTCTAGTGTGGACAAATGTGAAGAGGAAAGTGAGGAGGGCAGAAAAACATTACATTCCCTATGTAAAAAGCTCTCAGAAGATGTTTCCAGAAAGGTGTGTCTTTTCTTCAGACTGCAGTGTATGGAGCATGTGTCCATATATTACATTTTGACAAAAACAGAAGTGTCCAACTCAGAATCCAGCCCACATACTTAGTAAGAATTAGGTACCTGCATTTTAAATTTTCTTTTGAAAGTATCTAAGATCCAGACAGTTCTGTAACTGCGAAAATAATCTTAAGTTTTAACTACTGACAGCTGTTTCAGTAATCACAGATCAGATAATAAAAAACTTTGAGATTTGAACTCTTCATTCTTGACACTATCATGTGATTCATTGTTATTAGGAGTCCTTTGCCCCCTTGTCAACCATTAATGCTTTTTATTAGGCATTGGTTTTTGTAAGACTATAAATACAAGAAAACAGCGGGAGCTAAGCGGTTTCCTGCTAGAACTTGAAAGCTTGTAGCAAGAACTTGTCTGAATTTTTGTCTGTATTTACTATTTTGTAGTGTTCTAGAGCCCCAGAAACCAGAACATACTGCAGGCTTTTCCCAAAAATAGATCTCTTTACAGAGTGACCAAAATAACATGTGGAAGTCAAATGTATCAATATTGTGCATTAAGATTGTAAATTAAGAACCAGCCTCATGATAAAGGTGCACAATTCCGTGGGTATATTGGGGATTCAGGCAAGGAAGGGCAAACAGAATAGAGGAACATGGACTTTTTTTATTGTCATCACATAATAATGGTAATGGAAGACAGAAGAAGCAAAAATAATGGAAAACAAAATATTTCTTGGAAAGAGATGTTTGATTCTAAGCAAAAAGAAGTAAAATGTTTTATAGCAG
This sequence comes from Corvus cornix cornix, assembly GCF_000738735.6. Classification (NCBI taxonomy): domain Eukaryota; kingdom Metazoa; phylum Chordata; class Aves; order Passeriformes; family Corvidae; genus Corvus; species Corvus cornix. The sequence goes on from NC_046336.1 coordinate 14,950,310, forward strand.
CATGCTTGAATACACAGAGGTTTGTTTTAAATACTGATTGTTGATTGAGATGTGGCAGCCTCCTGTTTAGACTCCTTGTGCATTTTATATTAGCTTAAAATAGCAATGTTGAGTAAACCAATTCATTCTGGGCTAACGTTGAAGATTAGCTGAAGAGTTTTGCATGCACAAAGGTGTTTCTCTTAACACTTTCCTGAAGTGTTTGTTCAAGAGAGAGACATAATGTTTGTTTTAGAGAAGTTGTAACCTTACATTTATTTTTTCTACAGAACTTCTACTGGAAGCGATCCAAAGGTATGGGACCAATTGCACAATATCAGAGAGAGAGACTGCACACTGGTTCAGCAGTTTTGCCAAAGCCCTGCTGTAGCAGTTTCACAGAAGAAACCTCAGTCTCCTTTGCTAGAGCAGACGAAGTGGGACCATTTCTCTTGATAGAGTGCAGTGCCCAACAGCTTTGTTGGCAGCTGACACTACTGCAACAGGTACAAAGGTCTAGGTTTATTTGGAAGTACAAATAATATCTGTCCTCTTACTTGTTCTCATCTTTCTCTACCATTTCCCAACCTTGTTTCAAGCTTATTTCATACTATTTTATGGTACTTTGAACTAAAGCTTTTCTGTTGAAACCTCTACAGTGAAATACAGAATATCAAATGCTGTTCTTAGGCTGTGATCCCTCTCAGAAATTTATGCAGGTGGGGTGGGAGGGGGACATACTCTGTCATTTTTATCCCTGAGCATTTTAAAAGAACTGTTAGAACTAACAGCAGATATATCTTACTCTTTTTGTTTAGGAAGTATTTCATAAATGTCATCCAGTACACTTCCTAAATTCCAGAGCACTTGGTGTTAAAGATAAGTGTGTTGCTGTGCCAAAGTAAGTTGCTTGTTTTAACTGCCCTTCTGTTTTGTTGACTCACAATAACTTAGAGTATTACACTTTTAATACAGCCAGAAACAGAGAAACAATTTGAATACTTAGTATTTTTTTTTACAAACTAGGTAGCCTGTTTATATGGATTATTTAATTTCAGGAGTTTTCATACGTGGATACAGGTATGTACCTATGCACATGCATGTATGTGGAAGGTCACATTTGCCAGGTGATTTCTTTGAAATCTGAAGTGTGTTGAGGCCAAAATATTTCTAAGAACTTGTGTTGGGAGTTGCTTGAAAGGTTGCATTTTTGGTAGGGAAAAAATGTAATGGATTCTGAAGTAGGATCCTTGCTTACGGATGTGTGTACTTATTTAAAAACTCAAAGACACTTACAGTCTCACAGAATAGCTGAGGTTGGAAGAGACCTCTCAAGATCATGTAGTCCAACTACCTTGCTGAAAGCAAGGTCATCTGGACCAGGTTGCCCAGGGCTGTGTGCAGTTGGGTTCTGAAGGTGGATGGAGATTCCACAGCTTCTGTGCAATGTTCCTTCTGTACTGTTAGGGAAATTAATTATTGGTATTCAGAGATACACAGAAATTTTCCTGTAGTTACTAGAGTGGTTACCAACCTATTTAAATTATTTGCTTATCAGTAATTAATGTTTTCATCCAACCACGTAGACCTAATTATTTTTATGATGGTCTACTTCTTACATACTCAGTGGATTCAGTTAGCTTCTAATTAGTACTTGTTAATTGCACTACCTATGGTAGATTTTTGCTTCTAAGGATAGGGAATGAACATCTAAAGGATCTCATTTTTTACAGATTATTCAATGGCCAAGGCTAAATCAGCTCATTTATACAGATTTTGGGGTCCAGTCATGGGAAACAAAGTGTGTGGTGCCCCTTGATATCAGGTTCAATTTCTTATGTGGCTGTGGTTGTTGAGTTTGGATTTCTGGCTGTTATTTTGTGTCAGATTGGCTGGAGTTTTATTATTCAGTAATGAGTGGTGAAAGTGGTTTTATATACAGAAATGTATCCTGCATATGCTTATTTTTTGATCAGATATAATTATCTTGTAATTATAAGGAAGAAAAAGTAATACAGCTCACTATGTACATCATGAAGTATAAAATCAAGATGGAAAGAAATGCAAAATTATTTTAAATGGTTAGAAGTTGACATCTTCACAATCAAAGTTTTCTTTAAAAATCCAATATCAGCCAGAATTATTTTTGCCTTTTTTTTTTCCATATTTTCCTTAGGGCAGTTTCTGCTGACACAGTTTCACTGAAAGTCTGTAATCTGTTTCTGTCAAAGTGCATACAAGACCAGTACCTTCTGCAATTATTAAAAAATGCAGACAGCATCAGCACCTGGGTTGCTGCTGAAATTGTAACATGTCACACAACTAAGGTTTGTCATTGTTTATTGTGCTAGTAACTACAAAATAGTTATTTATTTGTTATTATCTATGAATTGCTATGTAGCAAACCTGCAAGAAATGTTCTGAAATACACCTGTGAGTGGGCTGTTAAAAATTTGGTTTGTTGTCACAAGGAGGGTCTTGGATGCTTTTTAGTAGCAGGTGTCAAAACCTAACAGAATGTAAGAAATGGCTTGTCTGAGAGGAATATAGGTCAAACTTTTATCAAGGACACCTGAGTGACAGAAAGGGGAAAACTTTGGTGAAGGGAAATGTTACTACAGAGAGCGATTTCGATAACAAGTTGAAAGAGGAAATACCTCTTCCCCCTTCTCATTTAATTGTATTGTGTAGATTTACTATGTCTATATATGTATATATTATATATCTTAATTTTTTTCCAGCGGCAGGTGAGCTTGTTATCAAAATTTCTTCTTATAGCAAAATGCTGCTATGAACAAAGAAATTTTGCTACTGCAATGCAAATCCTAGCAGGACTGGAAAATCTTATTGTACGACAGTTACCAGTAAGTTTGGGACTCTGTTCTCTAACCATTTTACTTAATGTAATTCTGTTTGAATATGGACATTAATGTGAAAAACAAAAATATATTCTGTTTTATTATAAGGCCTGGAAAATTTTACCTGCAAAGGTAGCTGAGATAATGGAGGAACTCAAGGCTGTTGAGGTATAGTATAAACTCCTTAATGCAAAATGACTTCTTGGGGTTGGAGAAGGTGCAAGATCTGTTTAAATGGGTGTCTCTACAGAATGAAAACCATAATTATTACTTTGTATTATGAATTTAATTTGATTGAAGACTTTTTACTCCTAATCAAAAAGTTTACATAAATTTTGATCTCAGTATTTCTTTAACATGTGTCCTGTGTGACAAATCAAAATTTCAGAAGCAAGCTAAAATATTAGATTAGACACATTGCATTAGAAGATTTCTGCAGATGCTTTGCAGCTCTAATATGTTCTGAAAAATCTTAAATGTTTATTTTATTATAGCCATTGTCTTACTGATCTATACAACTTTGAAACATAGAGTGAGGTTTTAAAATGCAATTTTGCCTGTAATTTACAACAATTAAAATGTATGAAGTATCTTTTGATTAAAGTTACTTTTATTTATTTGTGTACTTTAAAAAGTTTGCTACCAGATGAATTCATAGTGTTGTCTTGAACTTTAGTGGCAAAAGTTGATATTCATGACAAATAAATAGATAGTGTTAAGTACATGGAGAACTTGTAAAGCCTTCCCCAATACTTAATGTGAGATTAATCTGAGTGCATTTTTTAACTAGGTGTTTTTAAAAAGTGACAGCTTATGCCTGATGGAAGGAGACAGATTCAAAACTCTTCCAACAATTCCATCAGCCCATGTTTTGGCTATGCATGTCCAACAACTTGAAACTGGAGGATTCACAATGACAAATGGAGCTCACAAGTGGACTAAACTTAGGTAATTATTTTAATTATGTGTATATATCACCTACATTTTTTATTACACTATTGTCTAATGAGATAACGAGAACTAATGCAGCATTTCACAGTTACCAGTTCAAATAATTTCATTTGTTTGGACATGTAATTAGAGGTACATGTACAATAGAATAAAATGCTTGATGCCTTTGAATTTCCTTTAAAGTTTGGGTTTTGGTTTATGCTTTTGTTTTTATCATCAGCAAAACGAACTAATCTTTTTTACCATATTCTCTTACAAGAAATATTGCAAAAGTTGTGAGCCAAGTTCATGCCTTCCAAGAGAATCCTTATACATATGCACCAGATTTCAAGCTGCAGTCTTACCTCAGACAAAGAATAACTCGTTTTAAAGATGCAGACATTTCTGCCTTGGCAGCTGACAACTGTGCCAACTTCCATCAGATACCAGCAGAAAAACATTCTCGAAAAATTCAGGACACACTGCGCAGGATGAAAGCAACATTTCAGTAATTATTTATGTTTCATCTGTTCTATTCTGAGTCTAGACTGTAAAACTGGATTAAGTTGGCTTCATCTACTGGACCAATTTCCAAGCAAGTACTTAAGTGAAACAACATAAGATACTGTCTCAAGTTGAAATTATTATATTTCTTAACATGCAATTAGAAAATGCTGACTAATGAGATTTGAATCTCTGGCAACTGGATGGCAGATCAGAAGAATAAAAATAGAGATAAAATTAAAGAGAGTAAAGATGAAAAAGATTATTAATTTTGTTACTCTTCTTTGGCATAAGTAATTAATTAGCCTGAAAACCAATATCTAAAAAATACTGTGGAAATAACTTAAAATTACAGCTTCTGTTGCCAAGTTGGCCTAGGAGATTTCAAAACATAGTTCATTAAATCTTGAATCTATTTTTATATAAACACAGTACACTTATATCCTGTCACATTGTGCATATAATTCAGGAACACAGATCCTTTGCTATTCACTGACTGTTGGTGTGTGTTGCTCTTATGTTGTATATTATGAAAACTGTAACTGACTGAAATAACTGGCCATCTATTTCTCCTACCAAGGAAGGAGAGGAATCCTATCCTTCAACTTTTGTTTGTTTGTTTGATTTTAAAGTCATCAGACTAACCTGTTTCCAAATGAAAGTAAGATCTGAATGTAAGTATTACCAATTTGTTGCTCTGCTTCTGCACTCCTGGCATTGTGAAGACAGTAAATGTGAAATTGCTTTTTTTATCTGTATTTGGCACAATAGTCACTTTGCCAATTTATGTCTGTCTGTATGTGTGCACATTTGAGTATGGCTTTTGCACCTGAGGCTATTTTTGTAGATCACAGTGCTCCAGCAGCATCCAGGAGAAGATAACCATGTGAAATTTGGATCTGCAACTTGTAAACCTGTGGTGCTAACCTATTTATGGAGCTTATACTTACAAGACCTTCTAAATGGCCATGAAATGTGTTGCTATTGCTAGAAAATTTGTTGAGCTACCCAGGTTTATGGAAGGCCAGAGTGTTAAGGCTGCAAATTATTGACAAATACAAATATTTCTACCAGAGGGAGCAATGGTAGTGTTGAATGAGAAGTAGGGAAGGGCAAGAGACAGTTAAGCATTGTTCTGAAAGTGATTTGCTTAAAACTGTGTTTAAAAAAGATGAAAAAATGTTTTGAGAGAAGTGAAGGGCAGATGTGAACTAAGTATCTCCTCAAATGTTAGTGATGGAGAAGGATAATGATGTAAGAAATGGGAGTGTGTACATGTCTGGTATTTTGCAGTTGTACTGTTGTGTTTGACAGAAGTGCATGTGCACATGCTAAACTGTAGCTTTCTCAATGTATAAGGGGAAGGCTTCTCCTTTTCTCTTGTCAGTAACAGCAATATTACATCTCAAGCCTCTCTCATCTTCCTCAGTAAAAACAAGGTGTGTCCATACTTTCCTTTAAATACTCAGTTACTTTTTCCTACTAATACAATAATACTAACTTTTGGCTCTTACTGCTTTAAACACTGGAGAACTCAGTCCTCAACAGGGTCTTCTTGCTTTTGTTCTACTTTTAATATGATTTATTTTGTTGTTTACCATAGGTAGTTTTAACATGTCATTAATTATGGTACTCTGACTTTGACTTACCCTTAAGGAAGTAAATCATGTTGCTGTTTCTCTAAAAATTGCCAAATGTGAAAACATTTAATCTTTACCTCCTACCTTTATATAATATAATGATTTAAGAATGTTAATGATAACGTTATTTTCAGACATACATTTCACGTATTTTATCTGTATGCATTTATCTTAAATAATTGTTTTTAATAGTTGTTACTTGGGGTTTTCTCAGTTAAAAATTACCATTCACTTGAACTCACACCTTGCCTTTGAAAGACAGTAAAATTTTAAATAGCATAAGCTTTACTAATGTAAAGTACTCCACAAAACTTGCTAATCACATGATCTTAATAAATTCATTTTATACAGTTACCAGTCAGACTTTTGAGATTGCTTTTGTGAATTTTTTTATCATTTATATGGCCTTTATTTATATTTTTCACTCATGAAATATAGCTAATATTAGCTCATGTATTTCTTAGCTCTGTATTATTGCATCTAGAAAATATTGTTTATTCTATGACAGAAGCTGGTGCTGTACAAGATTTTAAAAATCAACTCATGTCTCCTGTAAATGCTTCAGTGTATCAAACCTTATATTGGTATTAGTACATAGTATTGAGTTATGGTACTACTTTGGGGTGTTTCCATCAAGCAGACATTTCAGATTTTGTGGTTAGGTACCCACAACAACAGCAGCAACAAATGTTAGTAGCTATTGAAAAAAAAAATCACTCCTTTGCAAGGAAACTGGTTTGGTTTTGTCCATGAACACTGAGGTATCTGCATCTTATATGACACAGATTTCAGACAGAAGTTACATCTAGCATATAACTGTACTGCTTAGTTATGACTAACAAGCAGTAAGGGTTGAGCTAAAGTTTTCTCTCTTTGTGGGGAATGTCCTTTAAGAAAATAAAATGGGACAAAACAGATCAAAGAAACATGTTCATTTTTATCCAGTTGGCAAAATATTCTCGGCATCAGTAATCATATTGCATAAGTGAGGGACTTTGCACTCTGGCCCTGTGCTTCCGTTCCAACACCAAACTACAATTTTTTGGGGGAAAAAAATTGAGTTTGTTCTTTACGCCAGAATTGCCACCAGCTCTTCTTCATTTTTTCTACATTTCCCTCATCTTGCTTTTATGTTTATTTTTCAAACAGTGACCCATGGATTTCTGAAATGAAGTCTGCTCCTCGAGAGCCTTTCCAGTTGCTTTGTATATTGGTGCTCTTTCTGTGTCCCTTTGCAGATGTTTGCCCCCAGGATCCCTGGGGTTTTCACTCTTCTTGTGAGAGAGCTGGGAAGTGTGTCCTAATTACACCAACTCCATTAGAAATCGGATTTCCAGTTCCAACACCTCCAGAAGCCTGCCAGGAAACAGGGATGAATTCAACTGGATCCTGTGAATCCTATTCTGCAGAATCCTAAACAAAGAAGCTGGGACATAATTAATGAATCAACACTGATTCATGATTCTGACAAATTCCTTTCCTTAGAAAATTTTCAGCCACTTCTAGACTTTGCTTTGTGTATTGGGTTGGTTTCATAAGCATTGCTGAGACTCATCACATCTGTGAGTACTCAAGGTGATTTGCAAAGGATTAAAACTTGAGGAAAGTTTGTAAATTAAAAAATATATAAACTACTGTTAGAAAGGAGTGGAAGCCATCAGTTTTTTCAGTGCTAAATATAAGATTGATTGTTCTAATCCTTGATATTATGACAGTGGTAAGAGTGCAGATAAATTATTTTTTCTCCCTCATCCTTGCTTAAATACAACCCAAAGCATTGCCTTATTTAAATTCCAAGCATTCTGTTTGGAGCTAGGTTTTCCTTTTTTTTTTTTTTTCCAGAAAGTATTTTTTTCTCAAAATATGCTTTGTAAATAATTAGTTTTAAATGTATGCTGAGTTTTGAAGGACCCTCAAAGCATTGGAAACGCAGATTTGAACAATATTTGAAAACTAAAGTCCTATAAATCAAGCTTAGTTTAGTCATCATCTTTGGGATTTGACTGAGTAGGAGATATTCTTCACCTATAAATGTTTTTGCCTTCATTAAGTTACTATAAATGTAAGAAATTTTCAGATAGCCATTTTAACACTGCCCTCACTACAGTTTGGATTATAAAGGTTTTTGGGAGGTTTCCCCCCCCCAAGAGATCTTGTAATTATTAATTACCAATAAATTACTAATTTGTGGTGGAATATTCCATTGGCAATTTTAATGTGGTTTCGTAGTCTGATAATCCTCTAAAATACATGTGAGAATGAACAATTTCACATTTCAAATTTCTGTTTAAAAATTCCTGCAGCAAACAAGTTTGAAGAAACTTTTAATGTGGCTGTTTTTAATCTATCAATGAATAACAACAACTCTGCAAATAGATGCTTATTTGCTGTCATATGTGATAAAATTCATAAACATTAACAGTAGTAAATTATTCACCTAAGTAGCAAAATTCCAGGATAATCAGCTGCACAGTCATAGACTAGGATTACTGGGTTTTTTGTGGAAAAGGGAAGATAAAGTCACTTCTTCTGAGGAAGAAGTGTCTTGATTTCCCTTCAAGATATCTCCTAGTTCTCAGTTTCTTGATGCAAGGAAGGGAAAGGGCAAAGAGCTTGAAAATAAAAGGCTGAAAAAGAGCAGATGACTCCTGAGATGAGAGTACAGATCCATAGAAATGAGCAAAGTAACTTTTTTCCATGAAGATAAACTGCAGGTCGAAGGTCAGACAATTCTGTTAATGCCAATTGTTGGGGAATACAAAATCCCCCAAATTAGTTTATTTAAATAAAAGATAAATGACTGAAATCTTGAGAAAGATGTTGAGAACTCAATAGAGTGCCAAGCAAAGTTTTGATGTTTGATCAACTAAGCTGATGAAATATTGAATATCCTAGGCTGCATCTGAAATTTGTGAGGATGATGTATTTTGAAATGTCACAAATAGTCCCTCATTTTTTGTTTCTTCAGCCCAAGGGGTGTATTGAAGTACACTATGCTCACATCCCTACCCACACCACCTTCTTATTCCTCTGATGACAGCCAGGATGTGATTTGCTCTGAGCCCGGCATGAGTACACTTTATAGCTTTGTGTATATAAGCTGGTGCTAGAACCATAGGGAATAATCTTACTATTGAAGATTTTATAGTGTTTAATAGAGAAACTGTTGAAAATCTGAATGTGGAAAGCAATCAAGATGAAAGTTACCATGAGACAACAAAGTTCATGATTCAAAGGAAAGAAAGAGATGAAAGAAGCAGAATAATAACACAGGACTTCAAAAAAGCAAACTTCAACAAACTCAAGGAATTGGTACATGAGGTCCTGGGGAAGGAATTGAAAGGCAAAGAAAAATTCAAGAGAGCTGAGAGTTTCTAAGAAGAGCTCTCTTTCTAAGAGAGTTTCTAAGGCTCTATTTTAAGTACAACAACAGTCTATCCACATGCAAAGGAAAGAAAACTCAGAGACCACTGTGGCTGCATTAGGGGCTCATCAATTACCTGAAAAAAATCAAAAAAGAATACTGGAAAAAAAAAGTAGAAATAAGACGGCTGCATTATCAAGAACAAATATAAAAGAACAGCACAGCAGCTTAGGAACAAAACTGGACAGACAAAAAGTTTTTGTCAGCAAGGGAAAGGCAAAACAATAAAAATAGTTTTTAAAATATTTTTCTATTATACAGCAAGAGCTCTCTGCTTACCAGAAGAGGTGAGTAAGTGCAGATGGTGCAAAAGCCTGGAGTGCTTGCTGTTCCACTGTCTCTGCTCTAAACAATGTATATCATGATCAAAGTTAACCAGGAATGCAGGTCAGAGGCTATCAAGCTAATTAGATGTATCATAACATTAACTTCTGATTGCATCTGTACTATAATAATAATAATAATAATGGGGGAAATTGAAATTATCTTGGAATTACTGTATTTTTGATTGAGGAAGAATGAGTGAGTTCTCAGAGAACCAGAAAATAATACTACTTTTAAAAAGTGGGCAAGAGCACAGTAATGAGTGGAAAGGTGAGGCAAAGAGAATGACAGAGAATCAGCCAAACTTTGACACTAGAAGAGTTACTGAAAAAGCTGACTAAAAATCTGTAAGTGTAGACACTAATTTAAAAGGCTGACATGCTTTTGTCCTGTAAGTAATTTTTAAATAACCTGATGGTCAAGGTAACTGTCCCAAGAGATGAAAACAGCATGTTGTACATTGAAGTCAAATGCCCTTGACAACAGATCCTCCTGGCCTGATTATATATTTGGTTGCTCAGATTCAGATGATGGGCCTCTAAGGTGAATACACAACTGGTTAATAAATCATTTCAAAGGGTAATTACCATGCTTGTTACATTGTGAAAGTGAATGGTGTGGAGTTAGGACTACCCAGATGTTACGAGTGAAAAGCAGGTGCAGATCCCTCAGGGACAAGGCACAAAGTAAGTGAAAGCTTTGGCTTTATCAAGTGTAATATTCCTACAGTGGGAATCCTGGACCACCAATCAAATGAGGACCCAGTGCAGTGGAGCCTTGCTCAGGAGTGAAGCTTCAGGGAAAGTGCTGTGGGGGTGAGTAATGAAAGCTGTGCTAATTAACATTTCGTAAGTATGCAGTGTCCTGTTTTGCTCATTAGCTGCCCCATGTAATGTAGGTGCTGCTGTCTGAATTCCAAGATCTGCAGATGGCCTTCACCTTGGCACCCGTGCAGATGGGGGGAAGCAAACTATTCTGGCTTACAGCACTGAGGTAAAACATACTCAGTTCTCAACACACTCGGGTGGGAAGAAGGGAACTATCACAGTTACAGTAACAACAAGATAAGACCTGCCGGGGACTCTGCGTACTCCGATGAGGGAGGCAAACTATCCAGGGTTACCATAAGGCAGTGTTCCCCCAGCCTACTCTGTATGGAATGTGTGGGAATGTCTGTGAATTTTACTGTTGAAATCCAAGGTGGGATAGAACGCACACCTACACAACATACAAGCACAGAATGCACAATAGTCATGATAACAGTTCAAATTTCAGCTTCAAGCCTTATGCTTTTGAAGGATAAATATTAAATGAAAAATAACTACAGAGCTTTAGTAAAAATCTCTGGGGATCGTAACAGATCACAAGCTGAATATGAATCCATGTGTACAGTTTGCAAAAAGAAAAAGGTGCAGGGAGAAGATCTGAGGTATACTACACAAGAGCTACACATGACAGAAGGTAATTATTTTGCTCTGTTTGGCAATAGAGAAGTATCAGCAGGAATACTTTACCATTTAGGCACTGCAGCTAGGATACATACAGCCAAAACAAAGGAGAGTAGAGGACCACAATAAGTATATGTTTAGAAACATAAACTGAGAAAGACTGAAAGAATTGGATTTTCATAGAAAAGATTGGATTGAGCAGACCTGTGAATGTGAAATGTTGCTGTAAAAAGTTGTAGTAGCTGCAGAGCAAGGGGTTTTTTCATGTTCTGTGAAGCTTAGGCACTTGATTTTTAAACAAGGCTGATTTTTTTTTCAGTTTTTACATTGGAAAGTTTCATGTGAAGCACTGGAAGAGATTACTCATCTGTAACACAACTGCGGGATCCACTTTCCTGTGAATTTTTAAGAAAAAATGAGATAAAACTCTATCATAAGTGCACAGGCCCCCATGTTCCTTTGAAGAGAGAGGGACTCAGTAGGGACCTTCAGTAAACTAAATTGGACACTGATTCAAATACTTACCTGCAATCAAGGAATGATATTGGTTTGGTTATTAATTTAATTATATTCCAGTCGCTTCAATTCTCGGGGTTATTTGCATTATTCCACTGATACATACCAAAAATGTAGGTAATGCAGGGGGATGAGTTGCTAGAACTGATGTCAAAGATACTGTAGAGGGATGCTGAATTTCCTTTCTATGCATATGCTAATGCAGTGGAAAAGTGACCTGATGCTAAAAGCAGCAGCAGAGGGATTAGAGCCCAAGCCTGCCATGCACGTCCCTGTGCTGGGTGAGTCGTCTTAGCTGCCAGGAACTGAGTCACCATCCCGGGAGTACATGTGGCACTCAGCGACATGGTTTAGTGGTGGACTTGGGTTAAGGGCTGGACTCGGTGGTCTTACAGGTTTTCTCCAACCTGAATGATTCCCTGATTCTCTCGCTGCCTCAGCTGAACTCCTACTACTTCTCTTCCCTTGTGTAGCAGCTTTCTGGATGTGAAGTCTCAATATAACCAGGAGATGGCACAAGAGGCCCTCTGCAGCGTTTTAGATGTTGGTGCCGTACCGGGAGCAAAGAGAGCGTGAAAAACGATCGGCCGTCCAGATGTGTGCCCAAAACCTGCCCATTAGAAACAGGCAAACACAAAATGGCAGGAGTTTTAATATTCCGTTTGTAAAACGAAGATGTATTTGCATTCAGTGTTCAGCTGCTCCCTTTAGTCTTTTAGAGAACACTCACACACATCGTCATGGTCTTAAATCCTATTTACCTTCTATCCGTGTGTAATACACTCATTTCTGTAAAACCTGGCAAAAGAATTACACTGCACTATTTGAAGGAAACGTAGACGTCATATTGCAGGTTACAGGGGCAGTGTTAAGCATCTTAACCTAACTACATTCTTGTCCTCACCCACGAAGACCAGCTTTTCCCTTAACAGTAAACTAAGGGAATGTCAGGACATGTCTGTACTCCCTGTTTGGTACAAGTGAAGGCAGACGTGTAGTGTTATTTATGCTCTGTTGCTACAGTTATATATCCTGCCAACGTTATTCTCTTCTTCAGGCAATAGTAACATTTGCAGGATACTTGATGGAAGTGACTGGAATAAAGAAAATAGGAAGAAGCAGTGTATATATAGTGAGGAATACAGATGAATGGGAGAAATAACTAGAAATGTGAAATGAAGAAAAGCTTTGCAGTCAGGAAAAAAAAAAAAAAGAAGATAAAGATTGTTTCCATTTAATTTGAACAGACTGTTTTTGGAGGAATACAAAGACCTGATTTATTTTAGGTATAAGTTAGGGGAAGGAAGAGTCAGTAAAACATTTTCACTGCTGAGATCAATGCATTTCAAAGAAGCATTGTATGGCATAGACCAGGATGGGCACAGAGCGTGATAGATGTCCCAGGGCTGCCAGCTGTGACAGCTCATTCTCCTGCTGACTGACTCATCATGTTCAAATGCTAACTCTAAAATCAAGGGGGAAAATTATTCATTCTTTAATAGCTGAAAGTGAAAAGTTACTTTCAAGAATAATAAATGCTTTGGTCAGTATAATTTCTTTCATTTCTTTCTAAATTTCTTTAGAAAGTATTTGTGGGAAATATGAATATAACAGAAAATTTCTGATTTAATGCATTCTTACTTTTATATGTTGCTAAATGTAACTTTAGAAGTAATCATCATGAAAAAATATCTTTCAGCAAAGACTAACAAAGAAAAAAGCCTTGATGTAAAATGCAAAGGTGGCCTCTCTGTCAGGTTTTGGGAAAATTGCAAGGTATCTAAGTGTGTCTAATTGTTTTTAAAGTCTAATTTCTAGTCTAAGCAGAATTAAACCAACTACAGACTTCGGAGCAGTTTCATTTGAGCAGCATCCGTAGAGATCTCCCTCTGGCAGTATGATAGCAATGAGTGCTGAAGTAGGATTTACATTCCTGAAACTTGGATGGTTTGCCAACTATAATAGTTTGTCTAATAATAAATAAATAAACAAGAGACTCTGTACCTTGCTTCTGTAACAACAGCAGTACGTGTTTTACATGTCCTGCTTCATACTGAATTTGGCTTTTTTTTAATAAGCTTAAATTTGGGTAAGAAGCCATTCAAACAAGTAAATGTGTTTCTTTCTTAATATTTGCAGCATGTCTCTGAAGAATATATATATTTTTAAAACATTTCACTGATTCTGTTTAGCTGCTGGTGGCAGCCTTGTGTTAAGGAGCCATGGGAGCTCTTGGCATTTTGAGTACTGTGTTGATTTAGATCAATTCCAAACATGATGAGATATTTAATTTTCATCTGTGCATTGTCACTATGTTTATACCAGGCCCTCCTGGTATTTCTGCACATATGGTCTTTAAATGCCTCATGGAAAAGTAGCTCTTATTCTGTCAAAGATGAAAGATAATAATTGATAATTAAGAGATTGGTTGGAGGCCATTTATAATGTTTTAAGTCCTAAGTAGTGATTACTCAGAAACAGAATGTTTGGATAAACACACCAGGGCAAAGACCATGTAAACCGCATAGCAGATGCCAGCAGCCCTGGTTTCCCTGGACAGACCTTCATGGGAAATCTGCATGGCCACAGGTGAACGCATATCCCCTGTGTGGCATAAACTGCTTGGTTTTTACTCTGAGTTGCATCACCACCTGCCTACTCCTAAAAACCACAGATTCCCTCTGTTCTAGTGTCACAGGACCCTCCAGTGCTATGGGAAAGGGTCACCTGCTGGTACAAAATGACAGTCCCATCCTTTGGTCTTGTGTACCCACTGCAGCAAGGCCAAGTGGTGGCAGATCTCTCTGGTGCCTGTGGGGAGCCCAAGGTAGTTGGCAACCCTCAGCTGCTGTCTCTTCAGTTCCTCCATAGCTCCAATAGGGAGGGGATATCTCAGCACAATCCTGCACCTCTGCAGGGCTCTGAGCTGGCTTACTAGGGCAGAGCTGAGCTTTGGGCTGGAAGATGTGGAGCCACAATTAATTCTCAAAGGCTGAGATATTATCCCAAAATATTTCTAGTATCAACTGGCTAGCAGGCAGCCAAGTAGGACTAGGTAGTTCTGCTGAACCTCCTCAACTTGAGACCAGTTTTGTGTGTGTAGATTTCTGCAAAGCTGAAGGGGAAGGTGCTGCCTCCCCAGAGAAGGCAGCTGTGTATTCTGCAAACACCTGCATACAGTATTGCCATTATCTATGGTAAATGGATCTCCAGACTCCTGCTAGTGGTAATCACGTTGGTATGTCTGAGCTCTTTGTCTCTGTCCCCCTGTAGCAGCAGAGTAAAAGCTGCTGTCTGTCCCTGCTCTACTCTGACAAATTTCACTAGCATGAGCAGGTTTTCATCCTGTTGGTAATATCACTTGATTTTAAACGTGGTATTTCTGAATCACAGTTTAGCAGGAGATTTTCAAACAAGCATTTAATGAATAATAGATAGAAACAGAAAGAAGGCAGCTTAAGAATTTAGATAAAATTAAACTAGCAGCTGTTAAGTATTGTAGCATTACATTCAGAAGTCATCTGCTACCTATCCAGGAGACTTATAAATTTTATGTGTAATGGAAATGAGATTTGGTTTAACCTTGTCAGACCATGATCAATTTGTGTCTCTGGGAGCTCAGCATTTGACGCCATCTTTCTGCAGTGCCATTTGCTTCAATACAATGCAATTAATAAACCAGCAGTGTATAGAGATGTAATTTGCAGCTCAGATGGTAAAAAGTCAGTAAAGGCAGATGTATCAGTGGATGATAAAACTCGAGATTTTCTATTTTTAGAGCTCCATCATAGGTCGTGTGTTCTTTTTGTCCTATCCAACAGCTTGCCAAGTGTCTTTATTTGTTGACGTAAAGCTGGAAAAAGTAATGTCATAGACATAGACTCTTTTATATTTAAAAAAAAAAATTGTATAGAGATATATAAGTGTGTATGTTATATATAAGGATATAAGTAGGATATAAGTATATTACTTATGCATAATATTCTGTAAGGACTAAGATTGGAAATAATTCTGGGCACATGGGACAAATTTATCTCATGGGGATGGGATTTTGCCCCATCTATGGTGCAGAATGCTGTTATAGTGATCAGAAATTTCTAAGAAGGAAGCTTGCAGAAAAGTTACACTTTCTTATTCTGACATTCATGAGAATTAGTTCTTGAGAATGGCATTTTGCCTGACTGAGGCTTGGCAGGATTCTGCAAGCAGGCAGTGGCACTGATATTCCCAGTTCTGACTGGAGAGGTTGCTGCCAGGCCACATGTTAAATGCAGCTGACTCAAGGGACTTGTCCTTTAGTAATTCAGTGAATAGAGCAGATTCCTGCCTCCTCTCCATCTCCTGCCTGCTTGGTCTGCTCTGTGAAATATGTTGCCAACCGGACTGTCTAATGCCCAGAAGTTCCAGTATTTTTAAATATATCCTTAGGTTTGTGGTGGGGGAAGTTTTCACATTTACCTAAAGAAAAGAATAGTTAAAAACCTGAAATACTCGACATAGGGTGGGGGAAGGGTGGGGGTGTGTGTTATAAAACAGAGGAAATTTAAAAGCAATCTTGCACAGTTTGGTCTAGTAAACTTTCTGAACTTTCCATTGTTAATCAGAAAATTGGGAAGGATAAATGGGTGAGAATTCAAGTAATTAGATACCAAACAATTTCATGTGGTAAAAAGGCCCCACATATATATGTAGGGGGGTGTGTGGGTGTGTGTCCCACAGGCTTTGTCCATGCTAGAGCTGTTTGTGGACTTCTTCAGATAGATGACATGTATGGGAGGCATTAATGCTTGAATGTTTATTTACACATTTTTACACCTTCTTCCTCCACGAAGCTTGTTTAGTGGGCTCAGGCTGCAATGTCAATCCCTACCTACACAGGCCAGAAACAAAGGGCTCCAGGAGGGCTCTGGTCATGTATAGTTGTGGTTCTAAATTGGTTATTAGACACCTTTAAATAAAGGTGACAATCGTGTTTGTACTCTTGTTTGGTTAGAGACAAACTCTTGAACAGTGTCATCACTGGTAAAGCAGAGTAGGACTCAGACTATGCCATGAGAATGGACAATCAAGGAGAGACAGAGCCTAAGAAGGGTTCGCAAGTCAAACTTGAATATGGTTCAATTAAACAATTTTCTGGTGAACAAAAAACTGTAGGATTTCCTGATGAATGGGTATAGCAACTGTATTTGGCATGGACAAGAGGTTGAAATGTTTGGTTCAGGAAAAGATTGACAAAGAGAATTATAATAAAACCTTTTACTGGATTAATATAAAGAAAAAATATATATCCTTATAAGATTAAAATTGAATACGTTGGAAGATTTAGACATTAAGTAGGAGGGTTTCAGTCTTCAAACTCTGCCTCACTGACAGTATAAGCAATAGGTAGAACCATGGTTACAGTAACTGTTATCACAGAGAAAGCGAATGCTGAGAAATGTAGCCAGAGTGGCAGAGTAACAGGTTGGCCAAGTCACAGGGTAGACGGCAGAGCACTGACTTTGTGTGCAGGTGGTGGGTGCGCATAAAGCAGCAGGAACAAGGACAGATAAATAAGACATGCAGTCATGATTTCTGGAGGCAGACTGATACCAAGCAGGGGTGTGATAGGAGTTATCAATTCAGTGGAAGTCCCACTTTGTTCTCGCACAGGAGGGGAGGGTGAAAAGCGGAGGGAATTCATGGTTACCCTGCAGTGAAAAACTGCCCACAAAGCACCAAGAGCCTTTTGTCAGTATGCTACAGAGGCTTTACTACAGCAGCCAAGTGTTCCTGTTGCACACAAAACCCAAAGATGAACAGGAACGTTTCTGAAAGACACACATAAGGTAGTAAGAGGAAAGAGAGGGATAGTAAGATAGCAGAGAAATCTGGATGACCTGCGTAGCTGCAAGAGATCTGGGAGGGAAGATATGACATGAATTCTGTAACCTCAGCAGAACTCTCAGCAGAATGTTAAGTCTAAGGCAATAATAGAAACCTCTAGAAGCTTATTGAGTCGTGGAATCCAATGACCTTGGCATTTACCTTTTTGTGTTTCACAGCCTTCTTCTCCAAACGCCTCAGCCTGTGCCTGGTGCTTATAACCTGATGCTGCAGTCCCGGAGAACCCAGTGAGTGAGTTTCTCTGCTTGCCTGCCTGAGGCTGTCTCGGGACCTCAGTGCTCAGCCCAGAGAGGAGCAGCTTGAGAAAAAAAAGCTTTGAACAGTGGACCTGGTGCTTGAAAACGAGTGGAAAAGCGAACTCCAGGGGAAGGGAGATCGGAAGCAGCAGCCTCCCCTCTCCCTCCAGCGGCCGGGCATGTTACGCTCCCCCGGGGGTACATTCCCCAGCGCCGTTTGAGGCTGCTCAACTCCATAAATGCCATTTGCATGGGGATAGGATGTAACAAGAGCTGTAAATCACTGACGGCGGAGCGAACTCCTCAGGGGCAGACACGGCGGAGCCAAGCCTCCGCGAGCTAGGGCAATGTGTGAACGATATCTTTTGTTGGGGGGGGAGGACTGATAGCAATTAGATGATACTTATCTGACCCTTTGATGTGTACTTACACAAACAACGTTTTCCTCCGGGAGTTGCGGTATAAAGGAGAGGCCCGTGCTCCCCGACACCCTCCTTCCCGGCATCTCTGAAGCAAGGCAGGATGACTAAGGCCCCTTTCTCCGTGGAGTGGTTGTCCCAGAGCAGCCAAGCTCTCAAGAGCCCCACGGAGGGCTCTCCACACCGAGCATCGTCCGCAGGCTACCGGCTCGGCTCCGGCCCCAGCCTCGGCCAGAGCGAGCGGGGCCAGGAGCAGCCCGCGGGCCCGCGGGACGGGAGAGGCGGCAGGAGCAGGGAGCGCGTGGCGGCCACTCCCGCCGCAGGTACCCGCGGCCCCGGGACATCCTGGGGCTCCCGGGAGGGGGGGCGGGGGGCCTGGGACACCCCCGGGCCAGGGAAGGCACCACTGCGCGGGGGCTGCTCGGGGGCGGAGGAGGCGGGCGGTTCCCCACGCGGTGCCCGGGCCTGGCTGACCCTTTCCTCCTTGTCCCTGTCCCCAGGAGCAGGCGGCAGGCCGTCGGGAGCGGGGCAGCCCGTGCCGGAGGAGGGTCTCGAGTGCCCGGGCCCCGAGGAGCCCTGCGGGCGCGGCGGGCGGCGGCTGCGCACGGCGTTCAGCGCGGAGCAGATCAGCACCCTGGAGAGCTCCTTCCAGCGGCAGCAGTACCTGGGCGCCGCCGAGCGCCGGCAGCTGGCGGGCCGGATGCGCCTCTCCGAGGTGCAGGTGAGCTCCGGGGGCTCCGCTCCGGCTGCCGCGCGGCCTCGGGGAATGGCGGCAGCGCAGCTCCAAATAACGAGATAAACAAACCTGGCTGGTGTTGTAACCTCGTCTTTTCTCCTTCCCCTGTACCCTTCTCCCAGATCAAGACCTGGTTTCAGAACCGCCGGATGAAGCTCAAGCGGCAGCTGCAGGAGTTGAGGACGGAGCCGTTCTGCAGCCCCGCTCTCCCTTACGCACCTCAGAGCGCTGTGGTGCCCTTGCCGCTCACATATGTCGCCCGGCCACCACCTCTGCCCCGGCAAGGGGCTGCCTCCGAGGGCTTCCCTTTGGCGGCCCTGCCGGCACCCGCTCTGGACCTCAGCAGCGCCTGCAGAGCACAGCCAGTTGGCTTTTGGGCAGCACCGTGCTTTGTGGGGTACAGGGACCCCAGAGCTTTCTTGCTGGGTGTCTGACCCTCTGATATGGACTCTGCCAAGAGGATTTGCACTACTGATAGATATCTGGGCTGCCCTTGTCTGTAACTGCCTGGTGGAGTTACGATGCAGCACCGAGCTAAACATGTTGTACAAAGACATGTTGGACAATCTGAATCATGGACTTCAGGCCCTTGCATTTATAGGCAACTGTAAAATATAAACGGGGTGGGACAAACAATAATATAAATTGAATCTTTTAATAAACCTATTTTTTCCAGCTTTCATGTGAATTCCTTTCTCAAGGATTGTAGACGTATTCATCCTGTCCCAAAAGAAAGCTCCTCTTCATTAAAAGAGGCATAGACTCCTTATCTTGATTTGTTCTGCCCCCGTGCTATTTACTCTGAGGCTGAGTACAGAAAAGCATGAATTTCCCTCTGTCTTCTAAAGCAGATATCCAACCCCTTCAGCTACTTACTAGATGAGGTTTTCTGTCATGGAACTGTGCTTTTAGCCAAATATGTGGATACACCTGTTACTTGATACTGGGCTTCGTATAGTAACTGAACAGATCCATTTAAGATTTAAAAAATTTCTTTCTGAATAAGTACGATATTACGTCTTCACGTTTTTATGTGCTGCCTCAGTAGATTAGTAAGGACCTCTTACCTAAAAAGATCATGGAAAGGATCTTGAAATTTCCTACCTACAAAACAGTATCTAGTCATTTCACGTGCAGTTATCAGGGTATGAAGGTGATGATCAAAAGAATTTTGACATTCCAAAGCTGGTTTTCCGTAAGTGGCAGTAAAATTCCTTACCACTGTGCTATGCAATTAAAAATTTAATAAAGATTTAGTAAACTGATGATCAAAATGACCTGATTTCAGGCCAGAAAAAGGGCTCTGAGAAATTTTCTTTGACTGATGTAAGTTGACATAAATCTTTCCAAGTCAATTGCCAGCTAACATGAAAAGAGCAATAAAAATTTCCACCCCTTTAGAGGTGATCTGAGGGGTTATTAGAAGGTTTCCGGCGCACTGGTAATTTGGGCTCCTGTAATGAATGCTCTGAGGGTTCTCTGTCAGTATCCTTGAATATCTTTTGTATACAGGGGCCAATTGCCGCTTGAGTATCCTTGTCTGGTAAAAAGCAACATTATGTGCTGCAGTGGGCTGTGCAGTCACCTCTGGAAGTCTCCTTGATTATTTTGTAATCTATGCTGTATTTTTGTAGCCTTTTGAGATATTAGTATTTGATTGCAATTGCACAAATTAGGTGTCTCTAATGCAAGAATTTCAGCTAAATTTAAAAGGGCTCAGGTGCTATCAATCTTGCTGAGATCTCAGGAACATGATGTAGTTATGGATTAAGGAAATTTGTTGATATGTAAGTAAAATTCCCATTGGATGGAGGTGTATTACTCAAAGCCAGGTATCAGTAAACGGTAATATTGATTTGAAGAAATCTCTCTGACTCTTTCAAACGTCATTAGGGAACTGGGGTGTCTCCAGAAAGCACTGCAATGGTGAATATTTTCCTCTGCTCTAAAGCAGTGATGCTTAAAATAACAAAACAGTCAAGGCCAATAAATACACCATTTACCTGGGGCGGGGGGAGGTATTAAGCATTAGACTCGCTATGGCTATTCCGCTTGCAAGGGAGTTATGGTTGAAGGTTTAGGTGTTCCCTTTATAACCTTGTAGGGCCGCAGAGGAGAATCCCACCACTCCTCCAAATGCTCTGCTCAGCCCGTACAAAAGGAACAATGGTAATAACCCTTCCTGCTCTGAGAAGCCAGAGCGGCGGTGTGGGGAGCTGGCGGTGAAGGGACGGAGCAGCCTCTGAGGGCACCGGCACTACCCGCAGCGTTCCGGGAGCGCCCCGCCCCCGGACCAAATGGGGGAGGGTGAAAGGGAAGTGGGCACGGGCAGCACCGCAGCTGGGCCCGGGGAAAGTGAGAGACAGATGAAAAGGCTCAGGAGGAGAGAGGGAGAACAAAGTGCTCCCACCTGCGGAGGGGAACTGTTTCCTGGGAGGGGAACTGCGGGGACGGGGCTTGTGCGGGGGAGGAAGATGTCGTCTTCCCCCCACCCCAACGGTAAAAAGGGAGAGGCAGGAGCACACCTTATCGGGTCCCCGCTGAGAAGTGATCTGGGGCGGCTCTGGCTGAGTCCTCATCCCCTGGGTCTGCCCCCCCGGGCTCGTAACGCGGGGCCGCAGCCGCCGGGCCGGGCTGGGCTGTCCCGTCCGACGGGCGAGCGGCGCGGAGCCGGCCCAGGCTCCCCTGCTCGGGCTCGGCTCCACGGCGTCCGGCGGGGCAGCAGTTTCCCCTTCGTGCTGAGGCTTAGATCGGGACAGAGACAACCGGTGCTGTCAGGGGCAACACGCAGTGCTGCATCCTTGCCGTGATTTAGGCCCGCGGGGTTTGCGGGGACCATGCTGGGACAAGCGGGGCTGCGGGGCCGAGCAGCACCGGCCACGGGGCGGTCTCGGGGATGGAGGCTCTGTGTGCCGGGCGGGCGTGTGCGGCTCCCCGTGCTCTGGCTGAGGCTGGCCGGTGTCGTGCCAGGGATGAGCGATGGTTAGGGGCAGTAAAGGGGCATCCCAGCCCGGGGCGTACGAGCTGCAGAACGGTTGGCTAGGTAGAAGCCGATCTCCGTTTGAAAGGGTGCTAATGGTCACTTAACATAATGACTCCTTGGCCGCAGGTATACTCAGCAAGCACATGAAATGCCTTGCCAGTGTTTTGGCAGGACTAACTTGAAAATATTGTTCTTTTTCCCGGTAATTGCCCAGATAAACGCGAGAGATGATGATCACTTGGCTGAGTCCCTAATGGTATCAGGTTGCCCTGAATATCTACACGAAAATTTCTCTCCTTCCTGCAAAAATCGGCTTTCTCTAGTAGGTAACTACTACATTCCAGTAGTCTAGAAAGCTATATGTGAAATAATTTCATTTTTGCTAGAGCTGTCGAACTCTGGCCCTAAAATGTGAATGCACGTTTTTCCTTTGATCTGGGAGAAAGAAATTCGGACTTCATGCTTTAGTCCTGCTTGTTTGAATTTCTCCTTCACTGCGTTTTAGCCCTGGCAGCAGTAAAGGAGCACTAGTGTCCTTGCAGGCCCCTGCACGGTATCAGCCCCTCGCAGGAGATCGCAAGCCCCCGCGGCGCGGCGGGGAGCACCCCATCCCGTCTTTGTGTCTTCAATCGCACCACAATAACCCCAGTACCGGAATGCTCTCCGGCAGGACAAAGCGGTGCGGGCAAGCCAGCTACAACTGGGGGGGGAGAGGGCAGAAGGAGGAAGCCGAGCGGGTCGATTAGCTGGGGAGGAGTAGTTTAATGCTCCTGGGGTGAAATTGTCGGAACCCCCCGGGCCGGCGGCTCTCGGACGGTAGAGGTTGTATAATCTGGAAACTGGGCTCCCCAGGGAGGAAAAGGGCATGGGAGGGGAAAATTGCCAGAGTGCTAACTTCAAAGCCTTTCTCCCCTGCAGTGCGTGCGCGGAGGGGGAGAAACCTGATTGAATTAACACCGCGGGGCGGGGGAGCCGCCGGCAACCGCGCTCGGAACCGCCCGTCCCAATTTGGCTAGAGCAGCCATCAGGGGGCTGGGAATAGGATCGGGGTATACCACCCCCCTGCAGCTCCCAGACATGGTGGAGCCACTCCAGGGACCTCTTTACAAACTAGGTGAAGTTATTCGGCGTTGTGTGCTAATCGAGAGAGATCCCGCACTGTTAGGCCATTACATCTAATTGCTACCCATTATCTCTTTCTTTGATACGCAATTAGATGACAATTAACTTGATAAATCCCACCGACGTGGAGGGGGAAGAAAGAGGAGAGACCGCTTGGTCTCGACATGTTCCTTGTGTAGATTTTCCTACTTTTCCTTTATATTTGTCTCTTAAACTCCTAGTGTTACCCTCTAATAGTACCTAGTAGGGAGCTAATCCCGGCGTCTCTTTGGTATTCGGGTAGGTTAAGTGATTTAATTCTTATTTCAGCTCTTAGTTACTCTGCCTGGGCAATTCTGAGCAGCTGCGGAGGTGTCACAAGTCTTCAGGCAATGTGGCGAAGGCGTGCATAGAAATTCAAGTACTAGTTTGTTTCGAGCTAACTTGTATCTAACTTATCTAGCTGCTTTGTCCATTAGTTCTGCAAAGCGCACAAAAATATTGCCCTGATAAATAGTTTTTAACGCAAACTGCGTGCCTGCTCCCACATTCCCACAGTCGCCGAATGGGAATATCTGAGCTTTCAGCGTGCGAGTCGGGAGGGAAGAGGGTGCAGCGCTGGCGGCTGAGTCAGTAGCATTTGTCATTTATTGTGTGTTAGCCCGCATTGTTCCCGTGGGCAAAGGAGTGGCGGGGTGATGGCACTGTTAGTGTTCACGGGTACTTCAAACAGAAAAGCATCTATTCCCAAACAATCGATCTCGTTGATGCCTAATTGACTATCTAATAGCACCTATCAGGACATCAAAGGAGACGCTGAATAACCAAGTTAGCATTTCCAAAGGAGAGCAGCGGAGGGTACAAACAGCCATCAGCTGTCCCACCGGCCAGGAGCCCAGCCCGGGCCCTGCGGCTGCCTGTGGGCCTGGAATTCCTGGGGCCCCGTCTGAAATAGAGCAAACTGTCTTGTCTTGCCTGCACTTTTAGCATTGTTAAAAGCCCGTTCCTTACAGTGAGTTAACTTACCTCTGAAGGGCTGCCACACTTCTCCAGGCTCTCCCCTCCTGCCCACTTGTGCAGCTAAACATGTTTTTTTGTGGGGTTCGAATGTTGGGGTCTTATTGGTTTGAGTTTGTTGGGGGTTTTTTTCTTTCTCAGAATGGAGTGGGTAGCGTTGTAGTTGTTCTGACTGAATCCCCTATTATCTCCATTTCTCCAGTCAGGAAGATATTGGAAAATCTGTGCTTTTTGCAAAGCTAAATGGTACCTGCCTATGATGCAGCCACTATCCCAGATCTGGTGGCCTAATACAGCAGCTCTAAATCTATGATAAATGCTATCATAGTTTGGTCTGTATACTGGTTTGGGGGTTTTGTTTGGGCTTTTTCCCCATGGCCTACTTACAGACATGGCTAGCAGATAGAAAGTTTGTAATACGAAGATTTGCCCAACTGTGCTAGCAATTATTGCCCTTGAGAAGGGCTATTTTTCTGTTGGCAAAAATATGCCCACTTTTTCTTATGTTTCCATACAAAATCAATGTGATGGTCTGATGAAGGCCTTGGCATGCCAACAGCATTCCTGGGCAGTACAAGGACTTCAGCATCTGGCAAAGGATGAGCATCCAGTGTCTTGTGCCTGAGTGATGGGCTGGACCTTCCTTAGGCAACACCTTCAAGCTGCAGAGCTGCTGCAGTCCTGCCTGTTCTCACGGGTTTATATTCCATATGTGCACAAAGCCCCAGATGAAATATTCCCAGGCATACCAGTGAGAGAAATCTACCATTTGTCCTTAGAAGCCTTGTAGAGCTCACATGAGAAGAGCACTCTGTCCTGACAGCCGTATCTGTAATTATCACATCCTGGCATGAACCACTGCACTGAAATTCAGGGTAACATGCCGAGTTACAAGAGTGCCTGAGTTTTCAGTACATTTCTTGAAGCAGCAAACATGTTTCTTAGGGTTGTAAGGCTTACATACAAATGCAGAACAATAAGTATTTTGAAATGTGATTTGGAGAAATGGGTCCACTATGTTCTTAATATAACAGATGTAAGAAAAATCCATCAATTTTTCAATATAATACAATATTCTGAAGTTCTGAGTCTACATAATTCTATAGGAAAATACATAATTTCCACTGAAAACTTAGATTTATTTTTCATCATATTTATGTATCATATCAATTGAATGCTGTAAAAATTTCAAGTGATACAAAAGAATTGAATGGAAGTAAATTTGTGTCTCGTATGAGCCCCATATTACTGCAAGGTGAGGGGAAGATTTAACTGCAGATGCAGGGCCTTTATCCACCCAGGGTCGTTAAAGATTTCAAGTTTCTCAAGCTGCCACCTCTTCCTAATGGGAGCTACAATAGCCACATAACACCTTCCACACTTTTCCCATCTGTTCCAGGGTTTTGTGGTCCACAGATGCAGCTACTTTCATCTGGAGTGGGGGGATCCTAGTGTTGGGTTTAAATATCTTGCTAAATCGGCAATTCAGATTGGAGTCTAATAAAAAGAAAATCAGTTTTCGTTGACTTTCAGCAAACAGTGGGACAGGTCAGCTGCTTTCCTGCATTCCCAAATGAGAGGAGGAAATGGCAGCAGCTCTTCAGGGTTAATAATGGTTTTCTTCTATAAGACACATAATGTATCAATGCAGATGTTGTTCTGTTTAGGCAAAGCACTGAGTGGTCATCTCGTGTCTGGTTTAACTTTGGCAGCTGGGGATGAGGTGTCTCTCCTAGAGGGTAGTCCCTGGGTGTTTCTGTGTGCCCAGGTGAGGGGCCTGCAGGGCATGGGGAATCCAAAGCTGCCTGACTCGGCACAGGTTTCTTCTGCTGGAGAAACGGTGGGGGAGGCTGCCCTGCTGGACACAGGGGCAATGCTGATTTGCTCAGTTTAGGAGCTCCTGAATACCGGTGGTTTTAGTGTATTGTCTATAAAGTTCTTTTTGGTGAGGTAGTCAGGCTCTGCAGATAGTACACACTGCTTTACCCAGGATGGTAGAACATGAGTTTCTCTGCTTGGATTTGCCCACATATGGGGTTATTGGGAAATTGCTGTTCTGAAATAAGATGGGAGATAATGGAGTGATGAGTTTGCTTCAGAGAAAGAGGGACAAAACACAAGTGGAATAATTCAGGAATAGTTATTAAATCCTGAAGTTATCAAAATTAAGGTTCAGGCTCCTAGTTCGTTTAGGGAACAGTCAGTGACCTATCCCTGCTTGACTAAAATGTGTCTAGGGTGTGTTAGTGTTACAGTGGTTTTGGCTGGGTCAGTGGCACTCACAGATATGTGGTTCTGATCCAGGGTGGGAATTCGATCTCCAGCTGCGTTCAACTGCTTGGGCATTTGCACTGGCTTGTGCGTATCAGCCAAAATGACAGTCTTGTGCCAGCAATAGGTGAAACTCCTTTAGTGGCTGTACCCAGCACCCCTCAAAGAGCAGGGAGATCTCTCTGTCGGGGCTGTGCCGAGGCAACAACAGCCTTTCCCATCCCTGCCCTGAAGGGATGGTGTTGCAAGCAAAGCTTCAGAAGGCATCCAGCTTTTGGGCTCTGTGGGCTTGGTAAGGTGTTTGCATTGCTCAGGTGCCTGGGTTTTATCCCTCCCCTGAGGCCAGTGTGGGGATAAGCCGACTTTGTGGGATCGGGATAACCCTCTATCCATTCCCGCGGCCCTGGAGTTACGGGAACACCTGAGACAATGAAATGAATAGCACGAATATGAGGGGTTTTTTTCCCAAATGATTTTCATAATAAAGTGGAGAGATGGTTTAGTTGGGGTTTGGTTGAGTTTTGGGGTTTTTTTAAGAGAAAAAAACCCTCACATCCCCCATGTGTGTGGGAATCTAGATTATTGCTGTGTTTTAGAAAGAAACAGACTCCTGCCCTGTTAGACCCAGGTTTATGGTGTCCACTCCTTCTGGTGCTGCATCCGAGCAGGAACTCTGAGGATTTCGGAATCCTCCCTGCAGTTGAGGTCCCAACGGTGCATTTACCCAGTTAGAGGGATTGGCACTCGCTTCCATTCTCCTTTAGGCGAGGGTTAGGATGGGAGTTATTCAAGCGTCGCTACTGCCGGTGTGGTATTTTTTACCTGCGTCACCAAAAGCCCGGTGAAGTTGAACATAGGGAGAACCTGGAGACGGGCTAAGGTGCCGAGATGTCCCTTTCCCCCAACCAAGCTGTGCTGGGGGATGTCTTGGTATCCTCCCTGCATTACAAGGGCATCGTTCATCTCGGGAAGGGCGTGTGGATTGGGGTAGTATGAAGTTGATGAGGTGCGAGCTCCGCTGCCCACTTAATGCTTTGATCACTAAACGACTGGGGAGATGGGTTGCGTTTTCTGGCTAGACAGACGGCGCCAAGTTCAAGCTGAGAAGACCCGGGGCCCTGTTCACCCCCAGCCTGGCTCTGGCCCCGGGAGTGAGGGCTTAGCCTCGTGGATAGGGACTTCTTGATATTGGCCCCCCACGGCTTTTCCCAGGGAGGGAAAAGGACGGCGGGGCTGGAAGGCTCTACCACAGGTTCCTTACCCCTCATCCCTGTCCCGGCCTCGTGGGTGCGGGTCTCGGGGCTGGTTTCTGGCACCTGTGCAATGTGCGACTGAACAGGGAGTGGTAAACCCGCGCTGCCACCGGCACCCACGGTGTCTTTAGACGCCTGTTTGCGGGGCTGGGGCTGCCCGTGCCCTGCCCTCCAGGGGAGAGAGGCAGCTTTGCACTTCAAGGGGGTCTCCCCGGCTCCGCAGACACGCTGGAGCCAAGGGCTGTAGACATTTGCCAGACGTGTGAACTTTCCTGCTCGCTGGTAGCTGTTATCTCTGCTCGATTCCCACTTTGATGTGTGTTCGCACTTACAAACGACCCCCCACCCCCGGACGGAGCGCTCATATAAGAGCTGGCCGAGGCCATGGGTCCCCCGTGCCCTCACCGCCATGAACCAGGCCCAGATCCCTTCGGCAGAGACCAAGCCCCACGGGGTCAGGCCCCACATCTGCTGTGCGCCCCCTCCCCGTGCCCCCACCTCGCTGGGCAGTCCCACCCGCCTGGTCACAGCCAAACCCCGACGGGGCAGCCCCCAGCAGGGCCAGCCCGCGCACAGCGAGCCCTGCGCGGCGGAGAGGAGCCGAGACGATCCCCGGGACATCACTGACTCCTGCCCGTCTGAGCCAGGTGGGTGAGGAGGGAACAGGCAGGGAGAAGAGGGGAGCGGGCGAGCGGGCTGGGGTGACACACCTGGCAGGGCCGAGGGGCGGCGGAGGCACTGTTCCAGCCGGGGCAGAGGCCTCACCGCTGCCCCCATCTCCTCCCGTGCAGCCCCCGACGGCGGCTGGCTCAGCGCCGACGAGTCCTCGGGCTACGAGAGCGAGAGCGCGGGCGGGGAGCGCGCCGGGGCCGCGGCGGCGGGCGGACCCGCGGGCGGCAGCGGCGGGCGCGCACCGCCTTCACCTCGGAGCAGGTCTGCCGCCTGGAGAAGACCTTCCAGCGCCAGAAGTACCTGGGGGCCACGGAGCGGAGGAAGCTGGCGGCTGCCTTGCAGCTCTCGGAGATCCAGGTTAGTCCCGCAGAAGGAGGATCCTTCCCGGCCCCGGCGGGCAGGCGCAGCCAGGGTCTGCGGTTTTGCATCGAGCTTTCCTGCGATGAGGAGACATAGCACTCTTGAGTTAACAGGGGCTGTGGGATCCCTCGGGGATTAACGAGTTAGCACTCCGGGAAGTTTGCGACACTTTCTACGGGAAGTTATTGAGGGTTTTTTATTTCTTAGTGAGGTAAACCGTCCTGGATATACGGCGATCTGCATAGACCATGCAGAGCTCATATCTGGTTTTAAAGACTCTTAAGTGATTAATGGCTAATCCCTGAACGCAGCCACCCTCTCCTGGACATCCCGCAGGTCCTATGCCCTCTGTTAAGTAGGCCAAAAGCATCAGTCCAGCTGTGTCAATTCCATCTGAAGCAGAATGGCAAAAGCAGCTGAGATACGGTTGTTCATAGTTTGCACATTGTCTTTAGGCAAAGTCTCTGATTCATGTCCTGCATCCCCCCCCCCCCCTTCTTCTTTTTGTTGCTTAGATCAAGACCTGGTTTCAGAACAGGAGGATGAAACTGAAGAGACAAATACAGGACCACCAGCACAGCCTCGTGTCCCCCGTTCCACTCTACAGCTACGCCCCAGGGACCTCACCAGCTCTGTTTCAGGATGGTCTCCACTACTCGTTTGCTGCCCAGCACCAGAGACTCCTGCCTTTTACCCCAGTCCCTGCTGTGCAGTTTGGCTTCTCCTTTCCCAGATATGACGCATCGCAAAGCACCTACCCCTTTATGGCAAATGAACTGCCGTACTACCATCCACACCTTCTTCCTCATCCTTCTTTCCATCCAGTTATTCAGAACAAAATGGACAAGCAATGCCACCGTCTATATGCATTATAGTGAAAAACCAAAGGGGAAGAGTGTTTTCTACTGTAATGTATTTCATGCTCAGAATCTCTTGCCTGATTTGGAAGAGTGTCTTTATTATTTTAAGTTAAATGTGAAAATGAATAATTTTATATTTGATAATATTAAAATATTAATAAATCTACTCTGAAATGTATTAGGTAGATGGTTTTCATTACACATCCCCAGTTTTTCATAAATGTGTATATATATAAATCTGAACAGAGTTATACGTGTCAAGTCTATAAAAGGCTGCACCTGTGCTATGTAAACTGCGATGGTCACTTGTCCTCCTGTAAAGGTAATGGGTTTAGATATTTTCATACACTTTGTTTCACTTTCCTATCCTCCCACAGAGACTGTCTTTCTGTTGTTGAGTGTTTGGTAGCCTAAACAGAGGTAACCGCACCCAATTGCCCTGCATTGTGCTTTAAACTAAGTGCATCTTCCAGGGGGAAGGATAAGCTGTCGGTGAGTTTTGGTTCTGGATATAAATCAAATGGTACAAGTACCAATCCCATCTTCCATGTGAAGGCAGCAGACGTAATAATCAAAATTTATTAAGTCAGCATGTCTTTAAACAGAAATTAAATGGATCAGGCCTTCATCATGGAATTGTAAAGTTTAACAATTTCTAAAACAAACACTAGGCAAAAAAATTTTGGGCGTAATTGTGTCTGGTTCAAAGCCGTATAATTTGAACGGGATTGTAACCTGAAAATTTGGCCTTTGTCTCACCACTAAACAGCAATTATAATTGCATACTTTGCAATTTTCACTTTTTTAGCAAATTGATCTATTCCCTTTAAACATGTAAAGGGTTCAAATTTTGCTTTAGTAATCCTGAAATTTGTTGGGTTTTTTCAGTTCTTCCTGCGATTGGTGTTCACTCCTCCTGAAAGTGCTTAGTTAACACTACTTATTTCTTAGTCTAGATTTTAATGAAGTTACGTTAATTTGCCTGAAAGGCCTTTTAAATACATTACTTGATTGTTGCATTGTAGTCCAAATTTCCACCCTCCACCCTCTTTAATTCAGGGAATCATGAAGAGTTTCGATTTAACAGCCTAGGGGCTTCTCACTCATGAAAAAATTACTTGGAAGTGGTAAAGGGAACTTTCTGTAGAGTGTGTTCAAAGTGACTGAGAAATGCACAGGTTGTCCCTTCAGCTGCCTGGCTGTGTCACCGATCAGCACTGCCCTGGTGGGACACTGAGATGGGGTGTGGTGGAGGAAATTCCTTCCAACTTCCCCTCCTCCCTATTGTCTACCAAACGGAATGGAGGGGGGGAGGCAGAAGAGGGGAAAAGGGAATGCATGGCACAGAGCTGTTGCAGGCCTTTTTTTTCCCCCTTGTGAGCAGAGGAAAGGGAGGATTTGGGTTTCTTTCTCGGTGGTGGTGGTTTTTTATTTTGTTCTGTGGAGATAATTTTTTTTCTCTTTACAATTGCAAAGTAGTCTAACCACCACCTAGCAAGCAAGTTAGATTGCTCTGGATCGGGAAGGAGATGTAGCCACACCTGCTGCAGCTGCTTTATACTGATGTAAGGTCTCTTGTTTCCCATAGTCTAAAGTTTTGGCTTTTCCATTTTCCATAAAGCTTGCTTTGTGACTTTTAGGAACAGCCCTAAGTGTTCCTAAGAGCAAGCCTAAGCTAATTCTACATTTTAAAAATCAGGGAGGCTATCAAGTTACAGTTCAGCTTTTGGAAGTAAAAAGTGATTTTTTTTTTTTTTTTGAGTGTCCCAAGAGACCTGAATTGGTGAGCAATTCGTTTCCATAAGCGGATTTAAATTGCAAGTATGCTTGACATTGGCATCAACATACATGCTTGCCAGTTAATTCCTTAGCCTCATCTCTCTTCAAGTGCATAAATGCAACAAGTCCATCAAAAAACAGGTGAGACCACTTGAAGAATGGTGCAGAATATACACATAAATGAGAATAGTGGACAACTTATTCAGTTTTGTTCACGGCGTTTTTTACCTTTAGTAACATTTTAATTTAAATGCACTTGCTGCAGTTTACAAATGTTTCCTTAAAAACCCACGATCAAGTAGAATAGACAAAGTTTTTAACACCATTGTCTATTAAATGACATAGTTGTTATGTAAATTTCAGTGCAAACAGTACTCCACTTTTTCAGTGGAGATCCCCACATGATTATAGGTTATTGTCTGAAAACTTTTAGACAGGCAAAGTTTACATAGAAATTTCCATACAGCATGGTGAAATCTGTAGGAATAAAGAGAGGTTTCATGTCCTCCACTTCCACTCAGTACAACTTCTCTCATATGGGTAAATTACTTTCTCTGCTAATCAAACTTTTTTTTTTTATGTTAAAGAAAATAATTCAAAGAACCATCAATTTATTTAATATAACAAAATAAGTTAAATAGTTAGAGATATTTGGCACTTCTTTTTTAGATTACTGATAATCGTTGACATTAACAGGAAGGAAGATCTGGTTGGAACATCAGTCTTTTATGTTCAGTGGTTAGAGTCACTGCTGGAAGAACAGAAGAGCAACAAGATAATCCTGGCCCGGGAGGCAGTAGTAAAGCTGGGCTTGGCTGAAGCGACTGATCTGGAACAGAAGGCAACAAAAAGGCAGGGTTTGGCATAGCTGGGTGAAGGGAAACAGCAGAGGTAGCAGAGACATTGACATCCATCCCATGAGGCTGGCTGGATGTAGCTGTGTCTGGGTAACAATGATAGGGCAAAAATAAGCCTGAGAAAAGAGCTTCGATCCTGGCATCTTGGGTCTGGCGTTTGAACTTCATACGACGATTCTGAAACCAGGTTTTTATCTGAGGATAAGAAAAAAAGAGTCAAGAACCAAACCACTTATCCCTTTTCCATATAGTAATACACCCTGAAGGCAGACTTATTGTCAAAATAACAGGATGCATTAACAGTAAAGGTGTAGGGCTAATGACGTTAGAATAATTGTCTTGACATGAGGAATCAAACTGTGAAGATTCCATGATCCATGGCAAGCCAATACTCAGATTTGGACCAGGGCTGTAACACAAGACTGGTGCAGTGGGGCTATAAGGGCTGGGTAGGGGTAGTTCTGTTAAAAAATCCCGCAATGAACCTGTCAAATGGATACATAACCATAAGAAAGAACTATCCTGAAGATTGACGTTCTGGAGATTGTGGAAGTACTTTCACCCCCTGTGAAGTTTCAGCTTTTGAACTTGCACCCACTATTTTCCATTTGCACCTTGTCTCTGGAGGACTCGGAGCTGCGACGGGCACGGCAGTGCCGGGCGAGGCAGGGCTGTCAGTCTGCTCAAGCCCGTCTGCTCCAGCTGGGCGAGGCTGGCGGGCAGCCCGGGCCGTCGCACCTGCAGGAGCTGTCACTGTCACTGCCCCGTCCCCCGGTGCCCGTGAGGTGCCTCCCACCCCCGCGGGGCCCGTGTCCCGCTCGGGCGGAGGGCGAGCCCGCGCTCACCTGGCTCTGGGAGAGATTCAGCACGGCGGCTAAGCGCCGCTTCTCGCCGGCGCGGATGTAGCGCTGCTCTCGGAAGCTGCGCTCCAGCTCCTGCAGCTGCGCGGCCGAGAACTTGGTGCGGGACCGCCCGGGCACGGCGCCCACAGACTCCGCTTCGTGCCCGGGGCTGCGGCGCTCGGCGGCCTCCCGGCCCCGGGGCGAGTCTGCGGGAACAGACGGGGGCGTTTGAGGGGGGGACCCTTCGGGGCACCTTTTCCTCGGCGGGCCCCGGGCCCCGCGGGCGGTGACGCGGTGGCGGCCGTGCCCCGCCGGGGCCGCCCGCGGGGACCGAAAGTGCCGCGGCCGCCGCTGAGCGGGGGGACCCAGCGGGCACGGCCGGGACTCACCGGGCATCTCCGGGGCTCCGCCGCGGCTGCTCTGGGCCAGCCACTCCACCGAGAAGGAGCCCTTCTCCATGTCCCCGGCCTTGCCGGCCCTCACTGGAGCCGCCCGGACAAACATTTAAAGCGCTTTCCCCGCCGTGGTTTAAAAAGGCCCAAAGCATCAAATGAGGCCGGGGACAAAGGGCCTCATTTAGAGGGGCTTTAATCTCCCCTTTCAGGTGATTGTTACATCCGCCTAATCTCCGAGCGCAGTAGTTTGCAGAACTCAAGGCTGCCTGGCCTGGCGCCAAGTTCAGCGCGGAGTCGTCTCCTCACCACGTAGGTGCTGGGAATTGCATCACGGCCTGGGCTTCTCCACGCTGCCCGAGCTGCCCTCGGCCCCCGTGATTTTCAATCTTTATCTCCTACTACGAAGGACAAGGATTCAGAAGGGACTGATAACAAAGAAGGACAGGGAAAAGCCTCTTTTATGAGTCCTATTCCCAGATTTTGAGTCCCTCTTGCCTGTTTGATGCAAGGCTTGAAAGAATCCCTTTGCCTTTCTATCAGCAAAGGAAGTAGGGACGTGAGGTAGGAACAAGTAAGTAGTCCTCGTCAGATAGAAATCTTGAAGAAACACTGATACAGTGTCTTGCCAATATGCCTGTGAGGAACTCGGTGTTCTTTACTAGGTCTGGGTCGGTAGAGCTCGTTTGAGCTTGGAGTTACTTGGAAAGTGCGGGGTTAAATTTTTTTTGGTGCTGTCCATGAGGCAGAGTGCTGCAGTCACGACTCTCATCTTCCTCTGAAGTCTTAGGTACACTTGTTGACTCAGTTTATGTAGTATCAGAGATTTTGGGAAGTCTTCAGGGAGAGAATGGTTGAAACTAGAGCACAGCGGCATTCGTTTAGCAATTTGTTAGGTCATTTTCAGAAAATAGGGTGGGAAGTTCTCAATAATTTGAGTTCATGCTTATGAATTTATCTAAGAATGAGATTAAGCAATGAGAGGTTATGAGTCAGGACATAGGACAGGAAACACTGAGAAAATGACTAGTTTGCTTGAATTTATCTGTTCATGTCTTTAAACGCCATCTCCTTTCCCGTCATCCCAAGAAAGAAGTGTGTGCATTTCAAAGTAAACAGTTCTGATGTTCTTATGAAGTAGATCAAAGAAGAGGAGTGTAAACTCTGTTCAGAGGCAGTCTGTTCAAGGATGATTCCGATAAGGGTGAGAAAAGAACCACTTTTACGGTCTGAAGTGGGCCTGGGATGGCACAGTCCTTATCCTCTGCAAACACGGGCTAACACATTTACAGGTTGTCTCAGTAAACAGTCACCGCTGCTTGAGTTTATACAGTCAGAGATAATGAAGCAGCTTCCACGCGGAGCGGAACATGTTTGAGACAACGTGCTAATTCTTAAACTTCAAAGAAATTCATGTCACCTTTTATGAAGGGTGATGTATTTATAGCGAGATGGCAGGAGTAAGATAACGCTACACTCGCAGCTCTCTCTCTTCTTAGGTTTTCTATATCTGTCAGGTAGGAATACTATTTTCTCCCACTAAATGCAATGGAATTTTGTTAACTATGCTGAAGCATGACACATATAAGAAGCTTTTACACTGATTTTGAATATTCTTCATACATACGTTTAGCTGCTTTTAGGAAGTCTTTTGTTCTTCTTGTGGTAAAAAGAAAAAAAGCCAGAAAGCTCTCTTGAATATCTACCTGAACAGTCTGTTTTTCTTTTTTCTTTTTTTTCTTCTTTTTTTAATAAACATGACACTTCTAATAGGTGACCACATATGCTTCGAGGTAAAGAAATGATTGCAGACCTGACACCTTTTAGGTTTTACAGAAAAGCTCTTCTGACTAAGCTAGCAGGGACAGTAGTTGCATTGTCTTCATGCGCTTCTGATTCCACCCACAGCAATTTGCAGTTCTTAAAAGCAATTAAGATGTAAGTTGGAAGTTACAGCTTTTCTTTTTAGTAAAAACCAATCCAAAGGCAACCCAATACCACCACCCTTAGTTTCCATAACGTTATGGGAAAAACTACAGGGAAATAATTCAGTGTTCAGGAGGATTTGCCTGAAAGGGACCATTACAAATAATGGACCATTATTTTTTAGTTAGCCTGTTTCCTAGTCCTAAAACCCTGCAAATTAATCCTGGAGAAAGTAAAGTTTGGTCTGGAAAAATGAGTAAGTACTAGACAATTTCTGAAGTGAATGCTTGTAATTTTAGTGTTACAGGCAACATCTAACCAGAAGGATTAGCAAGGCATGATTCCTTTGCTATAAGTAATGTTTCTAGTTGTTGATTATTATTGTGCTTATTTTAATAGATGCACAATTGTCTTGAAACAACGAACTTTTTGCCACTATCATGGCAGTTTTAAAATTTGTATTTTAGTGTTAATGAAACTTGTGGGTTTGTGGGTATTTTGGGTTTTTTATCCTGCGATCATTGATCATGTTATTATCTAACTATATTGGAATAATAGGTTGCACTGTGTCAGGAGAAAAGCCTTAATTTCAAAAGACACAGGAAGCTAATACAATATTTTATATTTCTCTTAGGAAAGCAGTCTTTCAGACTCATGCTATGGTTTAGCTTGTGAGGCTTCCTTCCTACTTTTTTCATGCAGAAAACCATGTACAGACATACAATGGAAGTGACTCTGGTGGCTGTTTTAGACACTGGCTCTCTTACTGTAAACAGAAGTAGATGATAAAATGACTAAACTTTCCTGTGCTGGCATGTGACTGCACTAAAAAAGATGTGTACTGTTCTATTATGTTAGAAAATCAGTACACATTTTATTTTGTTTTTACTGGGTGTTGGTATTGTTAATGTGATTTTTTTCCCTTGTAGGATCTTTCTGTTATGTTTCCTTCAGTTGATATTTAAAATTTAGAGACTTGGGGTTTTGTGGTGTGCGATTGATTGATTTTGGGGAGGCGGTGTCCTAATTAATAACAAATTTTATTTTTGCCAGTTGTCATTTGACTTGCAATGTTAGAACTAAACAGGAAGCTCAACAAAACTAGGAGTGTCAGTGGCTAGGAAGGTGGCAAACACAAGCAAAAATATGCTTGAAATAAATTATTTTTTAAAAAACGCTAATGTTCATGCCGTTGAGTGTTATTGTGATAATTTACCTAAGATACAGAGCATGGCTTGAGGCAAAGCTCCCATTAAAAGGACTTTGATGGAGTGATTGGATCTCATCAGCGACCATCACATGAGAGCAATTGCAAGTCAAAAGGTAATTGCTGTGTGTTTCTAGTTAGCAATTAACATTTGTCAGAACCTGTGATGAAACGTTTATCCCATTTTCCATTGATTATTAGCACTTTTTATGAACACGAGGACTACAAAACCCATGACGACCAAAACTTTGAATGTAAATGGTAAGCTGTAAGTGTAGTGAAGGTGCAGCCGACTCACGTTTTACTGTTGGGGTTTAATGACAGCTTTTCTTTAAAGAGCCCTCAGTGAGAACGTCTGGTAACAAGTATGGTGCTTTCTGTGGTCTATTTAAGTGTCTTGTTGAAATAACTTTATGAAATGTCTCATAGTTGTTAATGCTTTTAGTTATGACATCGGTTGCAAAGATAATTTCCTGCAAAGCAACGATTATTCTTCTGGTGTTGATTTGTGCACAGAAAATATTAATGCACAGAAACTGTAGTAGGATTTGGCAGTATCCTAGCAATGAAAAACACTGGAGACAGGTTATTCAGTTATTTTAACAAATATTGAGGGCACTCATCAGATAGAAATTAATGCAGTTTGTAAGGTTTCTATCTCATACAAAGGACATGACTATCTAAACGAAGCAGGTTGAGTAGTACTACCAGCTCTGCTGTTGGAAGGGATTGATTCACTCCTCCTCCTTCCCTCTTTCTGGCTATGCTTTTTCCCATATGCTCTGAGTTTAGGTGACCCTCTGATCTATCAAGGAGTCCATTTAGGTTTCTAAGCTAGCAGGAAACAGGGGGGAAAGAAAAAAAGAAAAGAAAATGGCTTTTCTTTAACAGCTTGGAGAAAGGTTGGATGAGCTCTTTAACTTGCACAGAGAAGTTGAAAGGTTGGATGAGCTCTTTAACTTGCACAGAGCAATGCTGGAAGCATGGAAGGAAAGAGGAAGAAACAGGCTGATTCATTCAGTAGTGAGTCGATTTGTTGCTTTATATAAGTAAATGCAGGTGTCTCTACAGCCAGCAGGTCAGTATAATTCCTCACTTTCTCCAGATGGGGAGACTATGGTAGAGCACGGTGGGAACTGGATTGATGTGCAGATGCAGATGTAACTCACTAGTAAATAAATATTGATTTTTGAATACGATTTCTATTTTCAGGGCTTCCTTTTTGCCATCTTTTCGAGCTGTTTGCCCTCTGCTCCTTGCTCCAGCGCTGCTCCAGCAGGGTGTCACTCGCTGGCCACCTCCCTCCCGGTGTCGCCGCCCGGAGGCACCGGGCAGTGCTGGGGACGGGCTCGGTCACCGCGCTGGGGCAGCGCCGGCCGCCGGAAAGTGCCTCTTTCCCTGGCTTGGGAAGTGCTTTTCTTCCTTGAATTACATTATACGATAATGGACAACCCCCTCCCCTAACTGTAATGCAAAACAATACTTATTTTTTAGAATTAAAATTCAAATACTGCTTAATCTTAATTCAACCCCCTTGACATTTTATAAAGCATTAAAAAAAAAAATCAAAAAACCAAAACAACAGAGAAAAAACCCCGGGAGATTTAGCTTTAAAAACTTGACCCATCTCATGGGAAACCTGCCCCCGACAGCAGAAATAAGTTGTTGGCTGTGTCACTAGCCTTTCTTCAGTGTAATACTTCTTTATTTTATCTTTTCCTTCTTCACTTGATCTACAGCTTCCCATACCTGTATCTGTGAGGCTTTGGTCCTGCAGAACGGAGAAAGAATATGGGAACAAAAAGTAATAATTTATCAGACTGAAAAGACTGAATTCAGACCGCATGCTAATGCATATTCTATGAACTGGATTTAAGATCGAATAATGCCAGAATGATTTTACTTTTAAGGCCCCGGTAGTTTGCGTAATAGTTACAAAGATTGGTTTTAAAAATAAATAAATAAATCCACAATGTGGATGCATATCAAAGCCGACTATCAATAATGGTAAAAGATGTGGTTTACTGACAGGAATAAGCATTGTAACCCCAAGTTCTGAAGGGGGTTGTACTATTGAAATGAATGGCTTGCAGAAAGAAAAGAGCTCAGAAAAAAACCCGTAAAGGCCCCAAATTCTTCTATCCTCGCAATAGATCTTGTCTTCCAACACGCTCCATAAACATCCAGTCCTTCCTCTCCTTCACCTCTGCTTTTGTAAACCCTGTCTCCCTGTATTTGCCATTCCGTGCCGGCTGCCCCGGGCGCTGGCAGCAGGGGGAGCGCCGAGGGCGCGGCAGCGGCCGC
Source organism: Corvus cornix cornix (assembly GCF_000738735.6). Taxonomy (NCBI): domain Eukaryota; kingdom Metazoa; phylum Chordata; class Aves; order Passeriformes; family Corvidae; genus Corvus; species Corvus cornix. The sequence continues at coordinate 14,989,034 of NC_046336.1, forward strand.
AGAGGAGGGAAGGGTTTGGGGAGATGCTGAATCCCAGCGGGTCCTCTCTGGGGGCTGTGTGAGATCTAACTGTCTGGTCAAGTATTGAGAGGTGGAAGAATTAGAGCTCATTAATTAGATTGATGTAGCATTTGTTTACTAGAGCAAGAAACCCTCGGGTTAGTCCCACACTGAGCTATTTGAGGTCAGGTATTGAGTCAGGCTTTCAATATTCTCTTTCCTCCCTCTATGCACATGCACGGTGTGTAAATTCTCCTTCCTCCGTCTATTACTTATGCATGGTGTGTAAATTATCACTAAATTGCAGTTCTTCAGTGAAAAAAAACCTCATGAAATTAGCAAAGATAAATACATGAAGTCATTTTGGTGGAATTTTTTTCCCCCTTGTTCTGGTATGTCTTTTTTTTTTAACCCAAGACCAAGAATTTTCCCCTTTCCGTCTTTGGTAAGAATTATCTGGGGCTTGGGAAATTAGCCTGCAGTGGTCCAAGGTAAGCAGGAGGAGGAGAAAGTGGTGAAGGACTCCTTTCCAGCATCAGTGAGTTGTTTAATCTGCTCAGTTTTTCATATGGAACTACACCTCTCTTGTTCACATGGAGTGACAAAGCTGACCTATAGGCATCTTCAAAAATAATTTAAAAAGAAAATTTTATGTGTATGCTGGAATAGTACTTGAAGATTTACCTTCAGTTTCAGTGACCAATGAATGTAAGTGTCCATAGCATAGTATGTTGCTGCTAACTGTGTTGTGTTTGTAGCAAAACCCCTGCATTTGGATGCACAGACCATGATTCCTTATTTCTTTTCCACTGTCACTTATGGCAGTGCTGACAGGTGGTGTTTAGAGAAGAATTACATTTACAAGCTTCTGTGAGTCTTTGAAATAGGCAGAGATAAAGACTTTTCTCTAGGGCAAATCGGTCATGGGTATTTTGTGTTAGGCAAACTGGGTACAGGGGAAGGGTAAAAGCTTTTTTCTCATGCTGCAGTTCCAAAGAGGTTCCTAACTGTCCTTCCAGCATAAGCAACTTCTGCTGCTCTTCTTTCATTTCTTCCAGTATTATACTGATGCAGCTGTTTGTGCAGGTACAAAAGGAATCAGATCAGTGAAATAATTCCACTGAGAGGGGGAGTAGAATTTTTTTTTTTCTGATACATTCCCCCCTCCCCCCCACCAAGGTAGGTTGGTTCTCTGATGTAGTTTAAAGCTTGCATACAGAGAAGTAAAAGTAGGAATAGGGAGTCACGAGAACTGCAGGATATTAGACATGCCATGCACAGTGTTTCCAAATATGAGGGCATGATTTCTGAAAAAAGACATCTTGTGTTCAATTTTTCCCTTTTCCCAGCAGTTACATGATCAATGACAAACAGAAACAAGCAGCAGGAACTTTGTTAAAACTTTCACTGCCCATTTAACTCAGGCAGGGATACAAACTGTAATGCACTTGCTGGACAGTACAACCCTTAATACTGATTTCCTTTGTATTGCAAAGTTCTTTGCATTTTTCCAGCCCTTCATTTTACACCACTGAGTATTTACTATTCAACAATATGACACGTACCTTGGTATGTTATTTTCATTACATTGTTCCATAAGTTCATCTTAGCCTGATGTTTTTAGGAGGTGAAAAAGATATTTATAGCTTAAATTCTGTCTTTCTATTTAAGCCTTACAGAATGGGATCATCCTGTACTTACCCTCTAGGCTTATTGCTCCCACTTAAAATAATTATTTTTTAATGATGATTAGAGTGTATCTTGCACTGTGCCAAAAAAAAAGGGGTAGGGGGAAGGTCTCTCCACCCACATTTTAACCATGTCTTTTACTCTCCTTTCAGTCTCCTTCAGGAAGGTGTTTATGCATAGGGTTGTGATTTGTGTTTGAAAGATAAAGCATAAACTGGATAGAGTTAAAAAAACCCCTGTAAATACTCTGGGCTTCACTGTCTCATCACTGTCCCACCCCTCCTCCAGATCTGCTTGCTCTGGTCTCAGTACCTGCTCAGAGTTTCAACATTTGTATGTCCTGTTGTGTCATCACTTTATAGATGCTTACAGAGACTGGTGTTTGGAGTTTGAGAACCATTACAGGTTATGGTATGGCTAACAAAGTTTTCACTTTAGCTGTGGAAGGTGGGATCAGTAACCAGTGGTATTAGGAGGGAGAACTAGATTTGCTCTCCTTAAATGATTTTAAAAGCATTACAAAAACTCCAAAACATCCAACGACCCCAAATCATATAAAATGTCAAAATCATGTAAAAGAGGTGTTTGTTTATCAGTTCATGTTGTTCAGTTCAGTCTTGCTGCTTGCTTTGCTGCTACTGTATTTGGCCTCCTATTTTTATAGATTTCACTCCTAACTCAAACACTTTATTTGCCTCTGTTTTTGGTAATGGCCAAGATGACATTATTATTCCTATTAGCTTTGAACTTAAACTGTGCATTCTGTGCTGTAAGAAAAGAAAAAGGATCAATTGTAGTCCTGCTGCATAGGGATCTGGGATTTGTTATAGGCTGAGTTTTACAAGAAACATATTAAAGGTAAAATATACACTTTGCTGGTGCAATTGCTTTTAAAATTTTATATTAATGTGAAATTTATGTGAAATATGAGAGACTAAGTTATATGGGGAGTTATCTCTTGTTTATTTATACTTTTGTTTGTTTTGTGTGTATTTTTTCCACCTTTCATGCAGTAATTGTGGGGGTTCCTTTTGACTTGAATAACTATATATATTTAATATTTTTTTAATATTAAAAATAATCCCTGACAAACTCTCTTTACCACAAGCTTTGATATGAAATTAGTGAATAAAGATATAGTTGTGGATGTAATTTTTAAATTGACTTTTAATTTAAGAAAAAAAGTGATATGTAAAAAGAATAGTCCTCCGACACTATTAGAGATAAATTAAAAGTAACTTCTAAAATATTCATTTAATATTGAATGGTGTAGCATAACAATAACCACCGAGTAAAATGACTTGTAATGCACCTTGTTTTGCTCTTTCTGAGCCCACAGCTTTACAACAATTGTTAGAAACTGAGATGCAGTGTAACACAAACTTTTGATCTGTGACTGAATCACTAGATATTTATTTGACACGCATTATGTACAGTTACATTATTTCATAACAGCAGTATTTTCCCCCCAGAATTGATGTGACACATTGTTATTTAGAGTAAATGAAAGTAATTGAACAGAAACATAAAAATTGTGTTTAATGACTGTTTTTCTACTAAATGAAATGAGCAAAGAGAGCTTGTACTTCCACTTCCAAGATACCTGTGGGTGAAAGAAAGAAAAAGATATTAGTATGTTTTTAATTTGATTTACTATTAACTGGGTTTTATAAGAGAAGACTTTGCAATTCTACACATGCAGGCATCATGTAAAAGGTACCTAGGATCTTAAAGGATAAAATCCTAAGAATAAGTGATGTATTACAGACAACCCACTTAGGTGGCATTTGCATGACTGGGCTTTACACACGTGAGCCAGCATTACCTGGATTCAGTGACAGCCGATTCCCAGCACCTGTGAGACAGGGAGAAAGAGTGGCATTTTTGGCAGTGTGTGTGACTGCATTTCTGTTATTTTCAGTTGGAGGCTTATGGGAATAAGGACTATAGAAGCAGCTTATTAGCGATGCATGTGTTTTACATTAGACCAAGGGGGATATGTTTAATAATGTAGTTGGAGAAATGCTTAAAATATTGCTCTTTTAATAAATGGGATTTTAAGAGGAAACCAACATTTAGCTGTTAGATCAGAGTAAATAGTGCCGGTATCTTTTAGTGCAGGTTTTGAGGGTTAATTGGGAGTTTCATAAATTTACCTTTCATTTCTTCACACATCTGTTTTCTCTAAACATTTCTACTGTTGCTTTTGCAATGCTGCTTGAGATGAGTAATGAAGTATCTCAGTTGCCCCATTTTCCCATGCCCTATACCTCTTTAGAAGCAATTCTCAAAGAAGTATATGCATAGGAAAAAGGAACAACGAGCCAGATCGCGATCCACTCCACTTGTGGCAAGAGTAAGCCTGGAATATAAATGTGTATATTAGGGAGAATAAAAATGGTTTTTATTCCTGACACAGTACCATTTCTTTTTAACTATAAGGCTGTTAAAGATTACTGCAGACTAAAACAGAGGTTGAAGTGTGAGATAACCAACATTAATGCAAAGGATTCAGCAGAGACTCAACAGTAATTAGTATGTTAAAAATTCATCAGTGAATGTTTCTGAAATACATACAAGAAAGTGTAGAGTTCTTAGGAAAAATGAAGTGCAGCTCTGTAGACTTGACCTGAAAATTAATTGCAAGTTAGTAGCAATATCCCCTTTTACCATATATTGCACTACTGCACAATATTTGAGGCTTTTACATTTAAGACCTGAGAAAATACTTACTTGAATTACTGAACAAATGCAGGAGAGAAGGAAAGAAAAAAGTCTATAAATTACAAAATGTGGCAAAATCATCACTACAAGCAGCAGTAAGTCTTACCTGCTTCGCTGTCTGATGCTTGAAGTGCAATAACTTCGTTTCCATGAGAATTTATGCTTTGCTCAAGACCTTGAAGGAATATGAACTATACAGTGTTACTGTTTTCTTAAGTGATAATCACTTTGCCCCTTGCCAAGGTATTTGCTGCACCTGCACATTGGGTACACAAAAAGTGCTGCTGAAAACATGGGAAGTATCGCTCATGTGTTGGAGGAGTGCAATAGACAACAGAACTGATAGGAATAATTAAAGTGATGTCTTGAAATCTGTGCTGAGAATGAGAATTTATTGTCTGTGTTTTCTTTCACATACGTCAGTGGTGTTTGGAAAGTATAAATCTGTGAGAGGACCTTTTGTTCTCAAAGCCTGTGCTGTGTTTTCAGTCTAACCCACCCCCCTTTTCCCCAGCTCACTATTTTGAGAATCTCTATCAATGTCCTTCACTTGCAAATACGACTTTACTGGGGAGATAGCAAGGTCTGTGTACAAGGCTTTCCTCTGCTTATCCAGGCACCAGTGAGGCTCCGTGCTGGATGCCAAGGCTGGGAAACATCTTTCACCATATTTAGTCCTATTTGCTAACAAATTCATTAACCATTTGCTTTCAATTTGCTGTCTTTCCTTTAGGACATTAATTATATTATAAAACTGCATCTCCTATGTAAAGATGCTCTGGTTTATATGTTAGAAGTCTGAAGTGATCAGCTAAAATTTTTTTAAGTGGTTCAAAGTAATTCAGAGAACTACAGTGTCACAAGCAGCCACAATACTAATTGTTACATGCTGTTGTTTATTCATAACATTGCACACCCCTGAAACTCATTGTGTGTTCTTTCAGTGTCAGAAGATTTCAGAGTTTCTTTAATTTCCTAATTTCCCTTTTTTAACCTCAGGTTCAGTTTGTTCCTTTCTGTCATTGCGTTCTGATATGTATATAGTACCTTGAACTAAAAAACAAAATCTGTTTTTCAGCTTAGGATGAAGGTTTCCCTAGATTTTTACAAAAGTACAATTGATCCTTTCAGTTTTTCTTCAGGTTCTATGTTTGTGAAGCCATCCCAGTTGTGACCTGAAGCAAGTGCTTTGTTTTGTTATTTTTAATATGCAATGCTTGCTTCAACTCTGCTGGGCTTTCTGCCTTCAATCAGACAGCTATATCACCTGGAAAGAGAAAAATTGCACAAAACCAGAAAGTGTTCAGAGCTGTGAACATTTTCTGTGAACATATTTTAACAGTTTTTCATATAAGAGGTGTGCTAGAGAAATTGTCAGTTTTGGTTTTGCTGTGTGGTGTTCAGAGGGAGAGAGAGAGAAGGTTGTTTGTTTTCTGCTTGTTTGTTTTCCTGGGGAGTTGAACACTAAATTGCTGGATTGGCAGCTGGAATGTAGATGCTGTTTAAGCTCTAGTCCTGAGTTCTAGGTAGGCCATCTAATGCCATTTAGATGGTGTGTGAAGCTCTCGTTAAGGGCTGTATCGACAGAAAACCATAATGAACTCTGGTGTGGGCTCTGAGGGTTCTGATAAGGGTCCTCACTGAGAGTAAGATTGTTCTCTTGTGTGTGAAAGAGCAGTCTCTTGATTTTTCTAGTTTATATTTGTTATTATTTATTTGTGGATTTGGAAAGAACCTGCTACAGGTGATTTGTAATGTATCAATCTTTCTTTAGAACACAGTTAAAGCTGGTTTTCATTTGGATTGCAGAATCAAACCTTTATTAAACTGTGTTTTATTCAGATATACAAATAGAGATGGCAACTTCAAAATGTTAGAAAAAAAATTTAAAAGAACACACTGGTCAACCTTCTGGCTTTGATGTTGAATACAAAGTGGTGACCTAATCCTTTTTAACCTCGAGGCATGTTTTCTGAAATGTACTCCATTCAGGCACTCCTCTGAAAGCCACATAAAGTTGGTAGCTAGTGTAAAACAAATAGCCTGAAATTTTAATGCATTCAAGACTTGATGCTTCCAATATTTTTTGTGTTGTATGTGTAATTTGATATCATAAATATTTAACAACTGCTTCGTATAAAAAGACTCATACAAGCTTCGTGAAGCTAATTTTGAACCATGACCAGAGAGGATAAAACCAAGTTTCTTGAAAAAATTGCAAAACCAACAACTCAGGCCACCCCCCATCCTTCATTATCCCAGTGCACTTGTTATTAATTTACTGATCACTGCCTTGGGGAAGAGAGAGAGTTTGGCATTTTTAAAGGGATATTTAAAATCTAATGGTCTTAGAACATTCTCAATTGCATGTAGCTGCCAACTTTTGAGCACTCTGAACATCCCCTTTCGAATATTAAAAGCTATTCTAGACTACTCCTCTAAAACACTTGTAACCTGTCCTTCCATGAATGATTGCTGCAGACTAGATACAGCCAGAAGGGAAAGCCAATTGGGCTGTAAGCTCTAGATTTATCTTCCATCAGCTGCATGATTTATAATATTTGAATTGTAGCTTTGAAAGACAATAGTTTGGAATGCAATTCATTGGACCTGTGTGGCAGCATGGAAAAGTATGATTAGGCTGGAGGCATAGTTTGCAGGAAGTTGTAGCAGCAGTTTGAGAGATCACTATTACAAGATGCTACTTACAATGAAACTAAGCTCAAATTTGTAGAATAGTATTTCTCAAAATACTTAGGATATGAAAAAGTCAGGCCTTTTCTATTGAATTTCTCACGCATTTTAAATGTAGAAATGGTGTTTGTTAGACCTTCTACCATAGCATCTGAATTAAAACTGGAAGACTCATTCATTAATTGCACATTCTGTGTAATGACCGAAAGGAGGAAGAGCAGAAATGGAGTTACTGTTTGTGTATTATGAATACACACTGAGGAAAACTGTTAACTGGAAGGGGATCTACCAGCCTACAGTGCTGGCTTTCAAATGGGACATACACATGCACACTCCCGTATAAATGGTTTCTTCTTACCTTTAAGATTCATATTTTCTTTAGAGTTAGTTTCTTGGACCAATGGACCTTTTCTAAGCAACAACATTATGACAATCATAGGTGCAATTGCAGACAGTTGACGTGTAAGGATGCTCGGTGTCCACAATGAATCCGACTTTCTTGAAGAGTATATGGTTGGTGCATGTACATTTTTGCAGATATAAGTGTGAGCTCAGTAAGTTTCTGTCTTTTGATTATATTCCTTCATAGTTCTTATCATAGTTAAATGCATATTCTGAAAACAGCTTTAAAAACCTTCTGAAGAATGGATGTTGCTATATTCTAAAAGTGCTTTTGGTTGTAGTGGCCTGAGTTGGGATTTGTCTCAGATCTAAGGCATAAGCACATCGTGGTGTAGGGATGTTTTTTGCTTTCCAGGCCTTCCATACATGATCAGTACCTGTATCAATCTCCTTTTAGTCACTACTGAAAAGTTGATTTGTGCCTCTGCTTAACCAAGGATGACAGCATTTGTTGTTACTTTTTCAAACAAGGATCTTTTTCTTTCCACTCTACAACAAGGCTTTGTTCTACATCTACAAAGATTTCTTTATTTGCTTTCTAGAAATCTTTTGTTAAAAATCACCTTTTGCCAGAGTACCTACAAGAACCATCTTGATAGGTTGCATGGGACTGATCATATTGCTCATCATGCTGACCAATTTGTCACTAATTAGTGAGGTTAATTGTCTTGTTGTTTTAACCTCCTCCCATCTTCTGTTTAGTACTTCACTGTGTGGAGCAAGGATTATATTTTTTTCGTTCTGTGATGTATTTTACAGAACCCTTTCAGGGTCCTTCTCTCTAATGAAGAACTGCTCCTAATGAAACTACAGCCCTACATTGCCCTGTGTGATTCACTAAACAAAAATCAACACACAACCTCTTGATAGGTGACCAGGGAAGCTGAAGGGCTTTGCAGACAAAACTGCCGAATTTAAATTAGGTTCTAAGTTTTTAGTTTATTCTGTAATACAACATACTTACCTGGACAAACATATAATTAAATTACTGTTATTTGTAGCATTTGTGGTAAACTCTATAATGGAAAGCATGACTAAAAGATACTGAATACATAATATTTATATATAATGCTTTGGAAGTTTCATATAATAATGTTCTGCTTAGGTTCAGTTTATTTTGGGAATGTAAAGTACTTTACTGTTTGGTGCCTAAAGTCTTCGATGTTTAGCTTAAAAGTATGACCACTGCAAATTCATTTCAGGAAAATGTAGTGCATGCATAAAACCATCAGTGAATGATCCTTGCAAAAAATGTTTATTTGCACAAAATCTGTTTATAGAACATTATATAAGCAGAAGAGAATGAGCATTCTTGTTTGCAAATGCCAAATTATAATTTTGTAACAAGATGCATTATTATATTTTCTTTTTTTTTAATTAAATTGCCTTGAAATGAAGATGCATGAAATGTGAGCAGATAGTTGAAGCATAAATTATAAAAACTATGCTTCTGTCAGGAATGGTAATGGTCAAAGCTGTTGGAAAGCAAGCATGCATATTTTGTCTGGAAGAATGAAGCTGGCAAATATCTTAACTGCTAAAAGAACACAAGATATAGTAGTTGGCCTTCAAAAGTGTTTTTTCTAAGTCATGTGAACAAAGTTGTTTGTATGCAAACTGCAGGAAGCAGCTTATGAAAATCAACTGGAATAAACTCATATTCAGAGATCTGATTCAGTGTCCACTGAAGTCAGCAAAAGATTCCCAGCAAAAACACTGGAACCCCAAAATCTTTGGGGTGTTTTTTCTCCTTTTGTTCTGAGGGATATATGAAGTGCCAGTATTTTACACATCAAAGCTGAAACCCTGCTTGATTGTACAGATGCACCAGAATTCCAACACAACTAGTAGAATTATTTGGCTTTTAAATGAAGATGTTTGATCTGATTATATTTAAGTTCAACTTGATAGACATTAACCAATACAAGCATATCTTGAAACTACCCTAAAAAGATTTTCCTATCCTTCAATTGCCTCTTGATCTATTAAAAGAGGAAAGGCTCCTGTTCTTTCCAATATTTGATTTGGGATAAATTTTCTTCTTCCCTACAAGTGTGGCTTTTACTCTCTTTTCTTCATTCAAAGCACTGTTTAGCTATGTGTTTGGAGGGTGATCTACTGGTGGAACTTGAACATACACAGTTATACTTTTCACTTACATGGTACAGAGTTGTCTTAAACCACAGATTGCTCTGGGCTACCAAAAATAATTGGTTTCAATTTTGCACATTAGGGTAGGCTAAATTTGAACCATTTCTGGTGTGCTGATGCTGTCACTCTCTCCCTTGCAAGTGATGCTTCTGAACTAAAATGTGATGCTCCATTATGCATCTATTAAGTGATCCATCTCCAGTATGTGATAAAGGATGCAAGATGCTTTTGCACGGAGGTGTCTTCCCCAGGGTATCAGTGAGGAAACAAGCTGAACAAATGAGTAGCTGACAATTCCCTCCTGTCCTCAGTAGGACAAACAACTTGTTTCACAGTTCCCTGGAAAGGATTGTTGAGCTTATAGTAATGTTATGACTGGGGATAAGCTGCCCCAAGCCTTTTAATCTCTGCCAGATACGTGGAGTATAATGAACACTCCACAAAATGGCTTTGCATTTCTAGCCTCTCATATCTGAACTGTGTATTCCTATATGACCTGAGTGGATCGCTGCAATTAGTTCAGCAGTGTAGTATACTCTAAAATAATTTGCATTTTAAGTCCCTGAAGACTGACTGACTTTAAGGAAAAAAGCTGTGTTTAAAGATGAGCATTGGTAGAAGTATTTGAACTATTGTCACCTTGTTTTTCACTAGAAAGGAGCATGTAGAGCAGTTTCTAAAATTCTTCTCAATTTGTTTTTGCTTGCAGGTGACTGTGCTCTTTTCATTCATTGTGCTTCATTAGTACATTAATTGAAGTACTAATGCATTCAGTATGATACTGGGAATCCAGCATGCTCAAAGATAAACCTCTTGTTCATCTTTGTGGAAGTATAGAGGAGGATGTTGACAGAAGGTAGGGTAATTAAGGTAAATCCTTAATTGAGTCAGTTCTGAATCTCTCTAAAGGTTCTGTTTCTTGACATCAGCAGAGAAAATCTTAATAGAGCACAGCTACCTCTTTGCTTTTCCACCGAGTCCCAGCCACGTGCCTTTGTTGCTTATTCTGTGCTGATTCTGGCTTTTGGTGCTCCTCTTCACAGGCCAGTTCAACTCACCAGTTAGTTTTCAATAGAGGATTAATTAAAAAAAGAAGAAGTGGAAAGAGATTCCCCATTTTCATAAAAGCAAGAAAGCAAGATTTGCTGGCCTGACTGCAGCACCATACCTTCAAAGCATAAAAAGCCCGAATTGCAGGAATTTTTCTGTGCCCTGTCTCAGAATGCTGTTACTGCTGTGTGCCATTTCCACAGACCAGGTTTTGTCTCCAATCCAGTTTAAAATCGATACAGTTTTGTAAAAAGAATGCATTTCAGATGTGGAAAAATACCTATGTGTTAATAAAATGTGAGGATTTATTTAACCTGTAAATATATGTATTGGCTCATAAGACTTCAACTACTTGAAGCATTTTCCTGACTGATTAGTAAATGGCTGTAGCACTTCTGAACAATCTGTTAGCCTCAAGTGTAAAATATCTCCTGTAGACAGATTCTCCAGCTGATATGAATGAGTAAAGATTAGTGGGGTGAAATTATGTTGATTCACAGCAGCAGGCCTTAAAGATTTTCTGCTGTTGAACAAAAGTTCATATGTTTATATTTAGGAACTTGTTCTATAGCTTAAATTTGAATCTATTAATTTAGTAAGCAACTAAGCTGACTGTATCCAAAAGCTTCACAGACCCCAAATTAAACAACTCTACATGTTTACACTTAGAAGGATAGTCTTATTTCAGCAGAATTAATAATGTGAGTAATACAAGGAATGGAACACATTTTGAAGGACATGATCTGTAAAGTAAAACTTTAACATTTATACAGCTAATTTAAATCTTCATGTTTGACATTGTGACCAAGAGATTTATATTTTTCCCCAATCGATTATACAGCCACAGGAGGAAATACTTTTGACCAGGTTCAAGCAAATCCTCTTCAATTTTAATTACTCTGAAATAGAAATGGAGACAATACAGCAGCTTGCCCTACAATGTTGTCACTGAAGGTATACAACATTCTCAGCAATCTCACTAACAAGAAGCAGACAATGTTTCTTCTACATCCTTTGAAGTATCAGTATTGCCTTTAGAAATATAACAGAGAGACAAATTCAAACAGCGGCCTTGGCAAAATATGAAAACTTCATTTAGCATGAGTACCAGTTACTGATATCAAAGAAGCTGGGAAAAAAATTAGTCAGGAGACAGAATTATCTGCTTACTGTGCCAGAGGGAGTAACAGCAAAATTAACCTTGAAAACTGTTTGGAGAGCATTCTTGTGAAAACAGCATGACACAATGTTGAAGTTATGGACATGAAGAGGTCAACCATTCTTAACTGATTGTGGGCAGTTACATTTTACTTACTGTGCTTCTGAAACAATGTTCCAGCAGTCCTGTCTGTTCTAAAATTTCTGAGTACAAATACAGTTTGCTCATATTTTCTGTAGTCTGATAGAAAGATTTGTTCAATTACTATATTGTTCACCCATGTTCTAAAAGCAAAGTTCCATTCAGGTATTTAATTTGAGCGTGACAAAAATACAGCATCCTGATCTTAATCAGGCTTAAAATTCTTGCCTCAGGCTCAGTTTCAGATAGTCAGCAAAATAAAATAATTAAGTGGAGTAAGAATAAAATTCATACTTTTTCCATATATTTGAAGAATTTTTTTCTACTTGTAGCTGAAACCTGCTGCAAAACTGTCAAACACACTTTCCGTTTATGATGATTAGAATTTATATTTCAGGACATGAGATTTTGTTAATATTATATTTAGTTCATTAGGGCATACTAACTTGGACATATTTGCTGTAGACTCCTTGCTAATATTTGGTGGTTATGATAAACAGTCTTCTAGCCTGCTTTTTAAGAACACTATTTTTTTTAATGTCTGTTCTTTCAGAAAGAGTGTGCTCTAGGGCATAATTTTGGTGCCAACATTATATGTTTTCAGATCTTAGTTTAAATATGGTTATGCAATAATTTATATATGCAGTATCATGGGATAATGGTTATACTAAAACTAATAATGATTATACTAAAACTAAAACAGGCCAGGAAGCATTGCATTTCTGCTTTCAAAACAGAGAATTTTAGCAAGTACTAGCTAAATTGCATCCCAGAATTTCCTCAGTCATCAGTGACAACCTCTCTTCCCACATCTGTGGAGTTGATGGACAGCAGGATGGGGACTGTGGGAGGAAAGTATTCCCCACTGCAAGTAAAGATCAAGGTCTTGATCACCTGAAGAATGAGATGCATCCTGGAGTCCTGAGGGAATCAGTTGGTGTAGTTGTCCATCCCCTTTCCATGCTATTTGAAAGGTCATGGCAGTCAAGTGAAATCCCAGGTGACTGGAAAAGGGGAAACATTGTACTCATATTTAAAAAGGGTAGAAAAGAAGATCCTGGGACCTATTTCTGTGTTAGCATCACCTCTGTGCCTGGGAAGATCATGGAACAGATCCTCCTAGAAGCTCTGCTAAGGCACATAGAGGACAGGGAGCTGATCTGGGACAGCCAGCACAGCTTCACCAAGGACAACTCCTGCCTGACCAGCCCAGGGGCATTCCATGATGGAGAGATACATCAGTGGGCAAAGGAAGGGCTTTGTCTGGATTTCTGTAAAGCCTTTGACACAGTCTCCCACAACATCCTTCTCTCTAAACTGGAGAGAGATGGATTTGATTGTTGGACTGTTCAGTGGATGATGAATTGGCTGGACAGTCACATCCAGAGCGTTGTGGTCAGTCTCAGCCTGCCAGTGGACATCAGTGACAAATGGTGTTCCTCTGGGGTCTGTACTGGGACCAGTGCTATTTAATATCTTCATTAACAACATAGATGAAGGGATCAAGTGCACCCCCAGCAAATTTGCAGCAGACACCAAGCTGAGTGGTGAGGTTGACACTCCTGAAGCATGGGAGGACATCCAGAGGGATCTGAACAAGCTTGAGAAGTGGGCTATGGGAATCTCATGGGGTTTAGTAAGACCAGCTGCAAGGTGCTACACCTGTGTTGGAACAACCCCCTGTATCAATCCAGGCTGGGGGATGAGCAGAATGAGAGCAGCCCTGCCTAGAAGGACTTGGGGGTGCTGGTGGGTGAGAGGCTGAACATGACCCAGCAATGAGCACTGGCAGCCCAGAAAGCCAAATGTGTCCTGGGCTGCATCCAAAGCACCATGGGCAGCAGGTGAGGGAGATTCTGTCCCTCTGCTCTGGTGAGACTCCACCTGCAGTGCTGCATCCAGCTCTGGGGTCCTTAGCACAGGAACGACCTTTTGGATCAAGTCCAGAGGAGGCCACAAAGATTATGAGAGGAATATCTCTCTGGAACAGCTCTCCTGTGAGGAATGACTGAGAAAATTGGAATTGTTCAGCCTGGAGAAGGGAAGGCTCCAGAGAAATCTTGCAGTCTTTTAGTACTTGAAGTGGTGCCCACAAGAAAGATGGGGACAAACTTCTTAGCAGGACCTGTTGTGACAGGACAAGGGGTGGTGGTTTTAAACTGAAGGGGTGTCATTTTAGACGAGATATAAGAAATAAGTATTTAACAATGAAGATGTTGCTCAGACAGGTGGCAGATGGCCCTGCTCCCTTGCAAGCTCCTTTCCAGTTCAAACTGTTCTATGATTCTATGATTTAAATAGCCTTTACTAGGAAAGAGTCATAGTAAAGAGTGTGCAAGTAGAAAGAGAAAAAAGGGCAACACAAAGCAAAGTGGAAATGTCTGGGTCTCATATTTAACCAGGGCAGTATTAGATAAACTAGAAGGTACTTCATGTTGTCATGAAGGGGATTGAGATGTGAAGTTAAAGAAGGGGAATTGTTATTAATAACTGCATGAGAATAAATGCATTTTATACAGATGCTTTGAGACATATATTCTGTCCCTTTTTATCAGCATGACCCCTACAGTGGCATGAGGTCAGATGGAAATGGATGGGCATCAGGAAAAGGTTATGGCTCTCTTGAAGGAAAACATATATATTTCTAGTAGATCTAAAGAGGTCAAGATTTTGCTACAGTCCTCCAAATTCTGATTTTACTGTACTTCATGCACCTGAACCCAGGGCTCTCCTGACCCTTCTGTAGCTATGCACACAGACAAGTTTCAGTTTTGCTTTGAGTGACTCCCCTAAGTACTACTGGCTAATGGCTCATGTGTCCCAAAAGATTCATCCAGTGCAGGATTGCACAATGGTCGATTCTTCTGTCAGAAGATGGATTGTGACAGACTTCTACATCTTTGTAGCAGAATCGTGAGCTCCTAAAAGAAAGAAAACAAGTAATCTATTTCAGATTATGAACTAATGTAATGCATGTCTAGCAATATCTCTAGCTGAGACTATGTCAAAGCAGCCTCTGTACCATCTGCAGCAACTTTGTTTTGAGAGAGACTGATAAACAACAAAAAGAAAAATATTTTCCTTTTGTGCAGTAAGCATTCACTCTTTAAAAGTGGTTTCAAATCTTAACTCTTTATGCCAAGTTCTGAAGTACGTTGGGTGATGCGTGTCATAAACATCAGAAAAATATTGAATATTATTTTGGCTAGTGAAAATAAGACAGAGTAACTATTAAAATGGTTTATGGAGGGTTTAAAGGCCTTTCAATATTTTATATTTCCCCCCTTCTTTTTTTAATTTACGTGTATGTTTTCACCAAACTTTGAAAATAGTTTTTTCACAGAAAATTAAATTCTCTTTTTAGTGTGGGTGTGTGTGTAGATATATATATATTTTCAAATATTCCAATAAAATCAAGAATTTGAAGCTTGTCAGAATGTATATAAACCGGAACTTTGATAACCCTGACTTTTTCTTTGTGGTGAAAAGTTTTCCTTTTTTTCAGAAAGGATTTATTACATGGAAAGTAATTTCATTCACCTAGGGAATATCAAAAGCTATTTATTTTATGCCCTTCCTTCCCAGCAACTGTAAAACACTTATCAAATCGGGCTCTGAAATCAGGTGAAATGCAGGGCTACACAAAAATGACCAAAATTACTGTTAAAAAATTGCTCATTTAAATTGGAATATCAACATTTTTCATTTTCAAATCTATAGCCAGAAAATGCATCTTACCAGAAAATGTAGGGAGTAGATTTGTATCTTCTTGTTCAAATGAATTTTCTGTGCAGATGTTAAGCCTTAGAAAAAATCCCTCTTGGGATTAATTCGCTTTTCTCCCTCAGTTAAGATCTGGCTTAATAACAGATTCCTCTCCCCTCTTATGAATACAGTACAAAGTGTTCTGAAACTTATAAAGTATGATTTTTGAAGCAAAATATTGTAAATGAGAAGGAATTCATGGAACTCGAGGCAACAAGAAGCTTTGGAAGGTTTCATAGCAGGTGATCACTTAGCAGGCTCTTACGTTTTACCTCGTTCCCTCTGCTGTTGATCCTACTAATTTTGTTTTACTGTAGTTTTTCTTTCAAAAGATTACCTCATTTTGATTTAAAAGTCAAAAGATGGGACCCTTATTTTTCTTGGTAATCCCTGGCCCCTCTCCTCCACTGTGATTAATCACCCTGCATTTCTTCTTCTACTTCTGGTGTTGGTTGTTAGGTTGCTCCTTAGGAATGAGATAATTCTCTGTTATCTAGTATTTTCTCCCCATAAAGATGCTTTGTATCACTCTGTGAGACCGAAGCCCAAACAGCTCCTCTGCAGCTGAGTTACAGCAAAACCATGTGAAACCCTGTTGATCTCTGGTAGCTGCAAAGTTGAAATGCAAACCACTAACAGTATTTACTTTCAAACTTTTCAGTATAAGACTTGTTTTTTCCTTTCACAGTCGATTGCTTTTCATTGAAAACACAAGGATTTCAGTATTTTATCCTATTTCAATAATCAGAAGTTCACTTGTCTACTTCTGACATTGTCCATGTAATGTATTTTTTAATAGAAATGAAATTATGAATTCAGAAATGATGAAGGTATTAATTCTGAATATTAATTTCTTTTAACTACTGCCCAGGAGGGTAGAATGGACACTTATGGAAGGTGATAATGTATAGCTCTTTCTAAGCAGTTATTTAGATAGGAAATTAAATATAGATAGAATATTCTCAAAGTGCTTTGATCTTGATTTTAATTTGGGCCTTAGCCTTGTTTCCAGTGTTGAGAAGGAGTGTTTGTGTGTAACTAATTACAAAGGTAGTGATTTCATCATTCAAGTGAGTGTTCTAAGATTTCAATCCAGCCAGTTCATTTTATATTTTTTTCAGATTCAGTTTGCCAGGTGACCTTGCTCAGAGAAATAATTGCAACCTGCTGTTTTCAGCCTTGTTTCATTTAAATGTACAGCCACCTGAATTTTAAGAGAAAACTGCCTTTATGGATGTTAGCTGAAGTACCAGCTGTTCAGAATTTCTCAATGTCTTAGTTCACCTCTCATGAAGAAGTAGTAGATCAGAGAAAAAAAAAAAAAAGTAGGCAAGAAAAAATGCCTGGGTTTTGGGTGATTTTGCTCTGAGGAATATAGGCAGAGAAGTGATCAGTATTTCAAAGAGCATTTATAGGGGGTGCTCCTCTTGTATCCCTTATGGCCACTGTAAGAGAGGAGGAGGCTGCTCTGCTGAATATTTATCCACTGTTTAATTTATTTCACTTTTGCTTTTGCCAGAAGTCAGACTTCAGAATCTTTTTTACACCAAAATTCTTCACAGTCCTTTACTGGTTTTTGCTGCCCAGTAGTGTCTGACCGTACAAAGGAAATAGAGCACTCATCCTGTTCCAGGACAGGTTTGCATTAACATTGGAGCAGGCTGCACAGAGAACTTGAACAGTCTGTCCTTGGACTTTTTTCAATAACTAAAGGGATAAAACTCCAGGTAATTTTATTTAAGCTCAAAGCTGACCCTGCTTTGAGCAGAAAGACCTGGTTACATCTGTTCCACTGGAAGCTGCATTTTCTGGATCCGGCCGTAACACTGAGCTGTAGCTGGAGGAGTAAAAGGGCCCGTCTCAAGATTGCTCCACCACAGTGATCCCAGCCGAGTTAGCCAAATCCTTTTCAACAGTGCAGTGAGAACTGGTAAGTGTTTGGAGGAGAGTGAGTTATGGACTGACCCAGAGATGGTCACTGCAGAGCTGATGTGTTTGGCCTGGTTCAATATCCGACTGCTGCATGTCCTCAGCTTTGTCAAACTGCAGCTCTAATGTTGCAAGTTCAAAACTTTCTCCTAAGTATAAAATTTAATAAAATGGAAAAAAGAAAACATGACTGTTCCTGTCTTTTAATTTTGAGCATTTTACTTCCAAACTGGAACATAACTCACAACATTTAATCCCTTTTCCTTCTGCAATTGCTATGTAGGTGTTTGCTTAAAAAAATCATATTTATAGTAACCAGAAAAAAATTTCCATATACCTTGTGTTACTGCTTTTTCAATATATGAAGATACATAGCCCACTGTCATAAGGCAAAATATTTACTGTTTTTAATTCATTTTTATAAGATATTATAAAGACTATGATTATAGTGGGTATGTTATTGCTGAATTTTATAATTTCATATGCTGTTATTTTATAATTTCTGGCCTATTGTCTTTATAGGGGCATAGTTATAATAGATATGCCTTTATTACAGCAAATAATGAATCAGTTTAATGAGATTATACTATTTTTAGACTTGACATTTAGCTCAGTCTTGGTTTTTCAATTAATCACAATACGGTAATCTTTTTCAGCTAAGTTTCTTCAATTATCATTACAATGAAATAATTTTACATACTGCTGATACCTACTATTGAAACTTTCAAGCTGTTGGCCTCAGATAATTTCCCGGTTGCAGGAAAGTTTAGGAATAGGGTGGGCTAATATTCCCCACTTACCTTCTAGTTGTCCTTCTGACAAATGATGGCCCAATTCTATCTTCTAGCTGCTCTGTTCTGCTTTTCTGCCCATAAATGAAGAAAGAAATAGAATGAAAAGTGAGAATACTGAGAGGAAAACAGGTTTTTCTGATTCTGAGGGAGGCTGCAATTTAGTGTCAAGCTAAACCAGTATGATTGACTAGCCTGGCTTCTTGAAGTGCCTTGGTCAAGCATCTCTGCCACTTCACTAGGTCAGGTTCAGCATGGCTTGTTTGACTTTTTTTTTTAGAGCAATGTAACCCAGTAAAGTATGTCAGTGACAATGGAAAAAATAATGTCTTTTATTCATGACAGTACCTGGGTTGGAGAAGCACCAGAACTGAGACATAGCAGGGTGCAACACTGTATTGATGACATGGAGATGGAGGATTTGGAAGCACAGTTTGAAGATAAAGTTGCACTGTGGAGTGATGAGATGTAAAGGCTCATTCTTGTGAGAATGGGTTAATCACTCCTCAGCTGGGCCCAGCTGCATGATCTCACCTTCTCCCTCACACCAGCTCCAGCACTCCACTGGATAAATTGTTTCAAGTATTTAAATCATAGACAAACTATTCACTTTTCTTTCTTTGTTAGGCTAATTTTCTTCTCTTTCAACAACTTGAATTGACTCAACTCAGGGCATGATGTGTGGGAGAGCCAGAACGGGAAAGAAGGAGAAAGGGCAGTATTTATAGTCTGAAGGAGGAGGAAGGAGGAAGATCTCCCCCTTTTGGTCATGATGAATTTGTAGATTCTTTTCAAGGCCTAATGTCAAACCATCCCATGCTGCTATTTTTTGCAACAGCCTTACAGTTGTTTTCAGAAAAGAAGAATTGTTATTTATTATCTTTATTTCATTTCAAAGTTAAATACTGAGTGTCTGTATTTCCTGGGCTAGTTCTGGGTAACACCCTGATTTAGAAGCAGCTCTTTGATCCATTTCACCGGCTCTGGCAAGTTACAGAATTTTCTGTATGAGCATGGTTTCTGCTTTCCATCCCAACTTGCATTTCTGACAATGGCAGATGACTTCTTAAAAAGATAACTTGGAATGCATATTTTTCCATCACTTGAAGTCATCTCTTGCACTGGATACGTTATGACTCATAAAATAGTGTAAGTTAGAATTGTTAGTAGTCCATCAGCTTAATTAATTTGACAATGATCCCTGAATGCAAGAAGTCATAAATTTTCTAAACAGTATAATCTGTGTATTTAATTGATGATGCTAAGACACATCTGATTACAGAAGAAGCATTTTCTTTCAGTTTACTAAAGTGGCTAGAAATATGTGTTTTGAATATCTGACTGTAATATGGCAGAGTGTATATTTATTAATAGTATCTAAATCTGAAGAGATTCCAGGAAGAATGAAAATCCACTGTACAGAATACATTATCTTGCATTTTCTCCTTTATAATTTGCCTGTTTGTATTGTTACAGTGAGATTTATCCAGGTATCAAAAGCTGAAAATCTAAGAATTAAGCTTTCTGGGATTTTGGAAATGATTTTAATTAAGTTGTCTAGAACTGAGGTTGCTGTAACATGTGACAATAGGATTACCTTTGTGCTAGATTATCAGTTTTATTTTGTACAGAGAGTTAAGTCTGAAATCAGACTTAAACATACATATTTGTTTCAACACTGAGAATTGAAAAATACAGGAAGACATCTGGTATTTGGAAATATTAAAACAAAATATTCACCTGCTCACTCTGATGATGATAGACAAAGTGTTTTTTATACAATTTTCTGCTAGAATAAAGGACTCAAGGATTACTTAATTTAAAGAATGTCAACATTCTTTAGAGTGTCAAATCTAGGGAAGATACCAAGGAAAGACATCTAAAGGAGTATAAAACATGCCCTAGAGGCCTGTGGAAGTACTTGGAGGAACATCAAGCTGAGAAGAAGAAGATAGAAGAGCTCACTGTGACTAAATCCTCAGTGGTCTGTCTGTGAGCCAGACACCTCTGGCAAGCTTGGAAAGTCTGAACTGTCCCAGGGTAGAATTGTGCGGGAAGACTTTCTATGTGCAGTTCAATTAACAATCAAAACCAAATCTGAATGTGGCTGATGTGATAATATCAAGCATCAGATTTTGTTGTTAGTATCTTTTTCTTCTATGTGTAACTTGATTTAAACTCAGAAACACTATTAATTGGCTGACCATGCAGGTAAGTGAGATAATCTGACTAAAAAAAAAAAAATTAAATGCACATAGCTACAGAAAATCACTAGGTAAAACCAGATGGTAAAAACCCCCATCTTTTCATAGAACTTAAGCTGCCAATTTGAGCTCCAGTGAATTCTTTAGAAAGATTAACCTCGATTTAAAGACCTCAAATCACAGACAAATAATAAGTGTTTAAAATAGGCAATTTACCTTCGTGATTAAGATTGTGTGCCTTATTTGCATTTGATCTTCAGCCTCTGGTACTATCCGAGGAGTCAGCTAGGTAGGCAGGAGATTTGGGAAGTGATTACTTTTCAAATAAGATAGGACACTTTCTGGTTTTTGAAAAGAGGGAGAGATTAGCTCTCTTTACTTGATCTGAATTATTTTCAAAACTTATATTGATATAAATAATTATGAATCATTTATTAACAACTACACTTACAGAGTAATAAATTATATGGCCATTTCTAGGGAAATTTGCCAGAAGAGAAGCTGAATACATTATAAACTCCTATGGCTCTGAAAAGTTTTCTGCTTGGGCAAGTATCTGGGTCTTCAAGTACATTCTTATAAAGAAGGCAGAAAAAACATCAACCTTCAAAACTGAATATGTATAAAATTGCATGCCAGCATGGGCCATTACATAACTAAGTAAATGAAGCATAGATTTTTAGAATATATCCTGCACATTTCCAAATATTTTTGATGCAATATAATTTCTAAATGGAAAGTTTTGAATATTGTAAATTATATCACTAGATGGCAGTAATAGCCAAGTGAAATGAAACAACTATGTAAAGAATCTCAGGGTTTTGTTTTGAATTCAATTTCTTAATATCAACTCAAGATATAAATGCTTAGCATAGTCCTGCGTCCAAACCCAGGCCAGACATAAGTTATTACAATTTGTAGATCTGTTAACAGGATACAAGATACTACGAAAAACCATTTTCAATGCTTTCTAGAGCTTTGGGGGTCCTAATAGAGTCTTCAAGCTGTTCTATTTTGTTGGTGGTTAAGAAACTACAACAATAAAAATATCCAGGTACCCAATGGCCAGAGTGGCTGTTTCTGAGGCATTAGCACTCAGAGCCTAAAAGACAGAAAATTAACAAGTGAATATAAATTGTTATAAGCAGGAGGTAGATGGAGTTCCAGAATCTTACTGGGAGATATGCATATCAAAACATCTAAAACAGTGTCCATTTGTAGGCTTTTGAAATTATTTTAGCTGTTCTCAGACAGCCAAGAAGACACTGAATCTAAACCAACCTCCTGATTTGGAACGAATTTTGAGCCTACAGGCTGGAGAGTTTATAAAGCAAATGCTTCATTTCTAGTCTCCCATAGAACAGATCCTCTGTGTGCTTGGTCACACACAACATCTCAGTTTTTGTAATATTCACAATGAATCAGCACTGACACAGCACCCTTTCTTCCCAGGTTCTATGCACACTATCTCTGTGTGTGAGAGATGAAATAATATTACCACTATCCTTTTCATATGTACTTTAATAGCAGTGAAGATTAGATAAGACATAGCTTTGGCCTTTCTTGCTTGTATCTGAATAGCGCATTCTTCCACAAGCAGCAGCTTGGAAGGAACCAATGAGCCTGAGTATAGATGGTAAGATCAGCCCTTGGATTTCGGAGACCAGCTGTTTTACTGCCTCCAGTGACTGCCCCAGGAGCAGATAAGCAAGAGCTCTTAGAGCAGCCTAGAAGGACAGGGCTGAGACTCAGTCCCAAGTAAACCTGGAGCCAACAAAAACAAATTCTGGGCTTCCCCCTGGGTTTTTTGTTAACAGCATACAGAGCTGAGAGATATTTTTTTTTCCTTCTCCTCCACACCCCCTTAAAAAAGTCAGATATATACACACTAGCTGGTTCTGCAGGAAAGTGTCATACTGACATTAAACTATATTTCAGATTGTTCTACTATTTCTCTTCATTTGAATAAATGTGGTGGGAGGATGCAATTACTGTTTATAATTACATTCATCAGTTTAATTGTTCTCATTCTCAGAATTTTGTAATCAAACCAAGATAGGTCTTTTGTATTTAGTGTCCATATTTAAAGATAATTATAGACATTAAAGTCAAAGAGCATATGCTTCCTGGCATATAGAAGATTCAGTTTATTTAGACCATCTGACTAGCTGTCTTATTCAAATATTGCTATCTTTATTACTCAAAAGGCAGTTTAATTGGATTTTGCTCCAAAGCATATTGTACATTAATGTTATAGTATACAAAGTTTTTCTGCTTATTGTAGGATATTTGGAATGTTAGGCTAATGTTTTAAAATACTCGTATTGTTAGATCTCTCTTTATGTACATTCCCAGATCCAAGATGAGCTTCTTGAGGAGAGCTGAACTCAACCAAGGGGCCTGCTTTCATAATGACCTTAACAAAACTGAAAATGCAGCACAATAAACTATTGTTGAGTGGACTTTTAATAGCAGGAAGGCATTCTGCCAAGTTGAGGTAAGAAGGCTCTACACAGGTATTTCTCCCCTCCCTCTACAAAACCCAGTATGTAATTACCAGCCCTGAATCTAGCAGCAGCAAGTCAAATTTCAGTTTCAAACTGCAACTTGATCAGACTTTCAGTGTCAAAATTACAGCTGTGACAGCCCAGGAAGATTTGCCAGCTCAGCAAACTCCTGGTTTGTTTGCTTGAAATAGGGTCTTTGCTACTCCTTTTGCTGTCATTATGCTGAACTTAATTAAACAGTGGAAAAATAAAACAAGTTTAGGTTATCTTGAGGTCCCGATAAATTAAAACAGCAAGAGATAAGCGAGAATAAAAAAGAGACAAGAGAGAGAGGATTGTTTGCTTTTGATATTTAAAATGTATAAATAAAACCCTTTTTACACAAGAAGCTGGATGTTTGAGCCCCAGAACCTGAACTGCAATTATGTTTTGTTTTGACATTGCAATTCACTTTGAAGAAAGGATAATTTTGTCCACATTTAAGTATTACAAATTTAAAATAATATAAACTTGCCGTGCATCTGTTACCATAGGCCCTTAATTTAACTTTTACCATGACCTTTGTTGTAAATTTTGAGGTTTTTACTTAAAGATGAACAGACTGTTTAATGTCTACCCTAATTTGAGTTATATATTGCACTATCTGATGCTTTCCTGTAACAAGAATATGAAGAGTTTAGCAGTATTTATTCAATTGTTGAATTCTCCACTCATAGAACTCATACTGCAAACAATAATTACTAAGATGAAGCCAGTTTTGCATTACCTCTTATGTGGAAGTTATTAGTCTGGATGTGTGTTAGTTCCAGAGAAGCTGTTGAAGAGATTATGTAATGGCATATTTTCATGAATATTTTCACCATATTTTCACCATCAACTCTGCATGAGTGATCCTAGTCCCTGACCTTTTCCTATGATTAATTTGGAGCCACCTGAAATGGACAGTGTATGCACTCTCAGTGTATTTTGTCCAGAGAGGAAGAAGTATCTTTTGCAATAACTTTTGTTATCTTTATGCTAGAGGCTACTTATATACCTTATTAATTAGAAAAACTGAAAGGTGTTATTTTTCTCTAAGCACTGACTCTTTAAACTAAAGTAATGGGCAAAACCAGTATCTAGAATATAGTCAAAATAAGTGTTGAGACTTTACTCTTTACAGTCATTGATTACAGAGGGGGTTTTTTTTGCATTACTCAAAGATCAAAAATCTCGAAGGAATGAGCTTCAGGGTTCAAAAGACATGGACTGTTTAAGATTGGCTGCATGCTGAACTTTAGAGCTATTTCCTCCAGAGGAGTTTTCTGGATAGAGTCTTATAAAAGACATACTAAAAATACAAATAAAGAGAAATGGCCATTCAAAATACGTTTCATTTGCTGTAAATTTAGACTGTATAGTATTTCTGGCTTGGTCCTGTCACAGGCTGTGCATTTTGTGACAAATTATGGGGAAGTAGCAGAGAGTCTAAAATGTCCCCATCCATTGTCACTTAGCTGCAACAATTCACAGGCACACTTACAAACATAACCAAGAAATTAATTGTTGTAATCTTTGCATTTAAATTCCCTTTTTCTCCTCAGTCATTTCTGGTACGTGTTCAATCAATTCTTGCTTATATTTTGGTCCAAACCAGAAAAGTCAGCCTAGAAGACTGATCTCCCCACTTTCACATAAATCCAGCTGTTGCTGGCAAGTGTTGACACAGCACAAGGCAGTGCCATGAACTTGCTCAGATCTCAGAAGCAGAAGAGCTTTGGAAGATCAGTGCTCTTAGTTTGGCTGCTTTGCTGACAAAGCAGGGTAAGTTGCTCAAGGCAGAACAATGCAGTAACTCATCACTATCACATTTGGCACCTGATTTAGCACAGGTATATCAGGACAATCTTGCATTCTTCCACATAAGATGATTCTCCTGATGTGGAAACAACTGACATTTTGCAGGTTATTGTGCCATGAATGAGTGAAATCCTGGCAACAAAGAAACCAATACCAAAAATCCTGGAGCTAATTTCTATCAGGGTGTTGCCACTGGATGCCAATATCATTTTGTTAGTGAGAAAGAACAAAGTGATGTTGAGTGGATGCCTTTTGAACTAGAGATAGCATCAAAGGCAGGGGAGCACAAAGGAGATTAATGCTTGGGTGTTACAGTCCT
This sequence comes from Corvus cornix cornix, assembly GCF_000738735.6. Taxonomy (NCBI): domain Eukaryota; kingdom Metazoa; phylum Chordata; class Aves; order Passeriformes; family Corvidae; genus Corvus; species Corvus cornix. The sequence goes on from NC_046336.1 coordinate 15,014,398, forward strand.
GGAAACTTCTGTGTTTCTGCATTGAAACTTCTGAGTTTAGGCACGCAAATTAGGTGCTTCATACAATAACTCCTGTTAGTGTGGACACTGAAAATTAATTTTAAGTCTGTTTAACTTTTCCCTGGCCTGATAGTTACACACACCAGCTATTTGTTATCTATTCTGTTTCTTTACACTGTCTTCTAGACTATGTAAAATGTTCTTTCCCTTTGTGGAAAGACCTTCACTTTTTTCTGAGGCTGAAATGTTTTTAAATCAATCTTGCTGAAGGTCAGCCTCTTAGCTCTGGTTCAGCCTCCTACAGGCTCTTCCTTCCAGCTTTTAAGTTTGCTGTCAAGTCCTTTATCACGCTGTTACCTTGGAATCTGCCTGCTGGGGATTGTACTGTTCCTGCAGCAAATTTGCATGACAAATCTTTTTCCCAGGGACTTTATAATTTCTTTTGGTTCTTTAAGTAAGGCAAAAAATATTGAGAAGCCTTGTGCCAATTTAATCTTCCCACGAGAAATCTTCCTTATTCCCTTCAAATACTGGTGACTCCTGCAACTCAAACCTCTTTTTGATGTTATCTTCATTTATTGGTGGTGTAGCTCATTTTCCTGGCCCAGATTGCAGAAAGAAGCCATTACACACTTGATGCCAAATTTTTGCATTGTCTATCACCTCACTGAGGAAATTAGGATGAACAGAACAGAAGCCGTGGGAAAAATAAAGAAAGTTGAAACTTGCAAGTGGGAGAGGGTATGAGTTCGGCCTGAGCTGAGCCTGAGCAAGGGGGAAGAAAGATATTTCCATAAGTGTTTGTTTAATTACCTATGTTTCCTTTTCCCCAATACTTGAATCAGTCATTGTAAGTTTGTATTAATTGGCAATGAATTAAATTAAGTTAAAATAAATTCCCTGATTGTTAAGACTTGTTTGCCTGTGACAATATTTAATTTCTTCACATCTTGGGTCAAATTCCACAAGGAAGTGTGGGCTCACAAGTTCTGCTATCCTTTGGTTTTGCTGCCTAGTTTGCCTAGGACGTCCCAATAGTACAGAGCTGGAGACAGCTGGGAACAGCTATTTCTGGATGCTCATCTGTGAATAACTCCTCTCTCATTTACATCCTCGGGCTAACTCAAACCTCTGTTCTCTTGCCAGGTTACAGAACTTCAAATAACTTTGTGTGTACTTAGTTGTACTCTAGGAATTGTCTCAGATGACCTTCCATTCTGTAAGTGCATTATGAAATTCTAATCACCAGAAAATAATTTTCTGCCTTGAATCCTAATTCTCCACTGGTTTGCACCTCAGGTATTAATTTGCACATATGCAGAGTGAAATTAGGTGTTAAATGAAACCAGACCAGTTTGGTAACAGATTGCATACCTTCTGAACAGATGTAAATTATTGTGATGAAATTTAAAGAAGTAGGAAATTGAACCCTTTGTGGCAAAATAAAGTGATTTTGTCTGATTGTTTTCACATGATGTGGAAATTATGAAACATTTTTTTACCTGTCTTCAATAAAACATCTATGTATACTATCAGATGAGAGCAGCCAGTAATTTAGGACCTGAAATTGTTGTCTTTCTTAAGATATTAACAACCAGCACAGTATTAGTTCTTCAAAGAAAATACTTGTATTTAAATAATGACAGTTCAGTACAAGCACCAAGGATTTTGTGAAAATAGCTTTTTTTTTTCTTTCTGAGATAATGACCATTGATTACTAAATGGGAGCAGTATTCTGTGGCTCCCAAAATTAATATTGACTGTGTTCTGATGAGTAAATTGCACTAAAAGCTAAATTTTATATGTACTGTTATTAATATAGTGTTTAATATTGCTTTAGAAATCGATAAAAGTGAAAAAAAAGCATTCCGAGAATCATGGACATATTGGTTGGAAAAGATCTTTGAGGGCTAACTACTCCAGCCTCCTGCTACCAGACTATTGTCAACACGAAATAGTCAGCAATGGCTTCTTAATGCAAAAAGAGGGCATATAAGAAGCAAGAATAGGTGTCAAAGGTGCTATAAAAGCATTGCTTAGGGATGACATCTCTAAAGCCAGGCTTAGCTGGAGCTAACACCAGGTAAGGACATAAGGAGAAGCCATAATTGATTCTACCAGTACAGTAGGAACAAAAGGAAACTGTAGGTGTGTTGATGGAAGGGTGCAGTCCTGCATTATGTTATTTCTAAAGCTTTCATTTGCCTGCAGTTGACTAAGCAACAGCATAAGCATTCTTTATGGCTAGATTTACAGTCCATGATTGCATTAATGAATCAAAGAGATCTACATTGTTTTATCTAATTGTTTTACAGTCTGCTTCTAATTTGCAGTATTGTGTTCTGTCTATGACAGTGGGACTGGAAATGGATTTATAGTTTTCCTTTTCCCTAGTCCTTTTTTGTGACTAATTATACTTCAGGTTATAATAGCACTCTACATCAGAGAGAAAAAAAAATTTGTTTTCTGTTATAAATGCTGCATGTTTTCTGTTGGTTCTAGGCTGTAGATCATGAAACTTCATCTGATTACAGCCAGCTTGGGACTATGTGCATTTCCATCAGGTAAGGATCCGACCCTGAAGAAAACAAACCTGAAACAAGCCTCAAGCTGCTAAGTGATAATGCATTGACAGATTTTTATTAGACTTTCAGATATTTTATCATTAAACAATTAAATCAAAACTAAGTAGTTCTACAAAGTACTCAGCATTCATTATGAATCTCTTATCTACTATTGTAGATACTTCCTCTTCCTTAAGAAGGAAGCTATGCAAACATCCTGTTTAGTACTCAGACCACATTGTCCTTCTCAGTGTTTTTTGTGACAAAAGAAGGTGAAGAGGCAAATTCTCTTGGAGTTTGGAAAGAAAGCCTTTCTCTTTGGCTTTATGCATGCTGCATTACAATTTCTTTGTTCCTTTGCCCCTGTACTTGGAAATACTTGAATTTTCCAGTGGTGGAAACATATTGGCAAGTATGTTGAATTATTGTTAAAACAGAACCCCAGTAGGTATTTTTTTTAAACAGCTACAGTTTTCTATTGTGACATTGTTTCCATCGTTAGAGCTCAAGCCTGTGAGAAATGACTTTCGCAGTTTTTGTGTGCACATTTGCTGTCTCTCTGTCCTTGTGCTTGCTCGTGCTCTCTCTCTCTGACACACACACTATTAGCCTTAATTTAGAGAAAAAAAGCCTGAAAGCTTTGAAAAAGAAGTTATGGAAACTGGAACATGTATAGGACAACAATAAGAACAGGCTTCTTAATTGATGATCAGGGGGCTGGAGCACCTCTCCTATGATGGCTGAGATGACTGGGGCTGTTCACCCTGGAAAACACAAGCACCGGGTTTTGCACACTCCACTGCCTAAAGGGGGTCTACAAGAAAGCTGGAGGGGGACTTTTGACAAGAGTGTGTAGTGATAGGACAAGGGGGAGCAGCTTCAAACTGAATAAAGTAGGTTTAGATTAGATATTAGGAAGAAATTCTTTGCTGTGAGGTTGGTGAGATGTTGTTACAGGTTTCTCAGAGAAGTTGTGGCTGCCCCATCCCTGGGACCATTCAAGGGCAGATTGGATGGGGCTCTGAGCAACCTGGTTCAGTGGAAGGTGTCCCTGGACATGGCAGGGGGGTTGGAACTAGACAGTCTTTAGGTTACTTCCAACCCAAACAAGTCTGGTTATATCTGTCCTTTATTAATAGATAAGATGTCCTGTCTATCTTTTAGGTTTTGTGATGTGATTATTGAATGTTTATGGTTATTTATCAAATAACTTGGAATAATGTGCATAAAGTGCTCTAGATGAGTGTCCCATGTTTCCATTCTCTGACAATGTTCTACAGACAATGACTGAATTATCTAACTGGTTAGCACTTAATTCTGTATTCTTTATTTCAGTTTGTGACTGAAATACGAGCATAATTTCTTATCTGTGCATCATGGCAATCACAGTTCACTTCTAATTTATCCTAAAAATGGAAGGCCAAAACTATTTGGAACAAGGAAAATCGAAGATGTAATGAATAAATGTCCTTTTGGTCTTGCAGGGAGGAAAGAAAATTAATTGGTAGAGCTACCAAAGGTGGACATTACAAGGAAACACCACTAGAAAAAGCCATCTGAACTACTTCAGCTAAATATGCGGCTCATTATTTGTAAGACTAAGCTGCTAGCAATAGTTTAAAGTCTTCAAACTGATAATAGCCCAAATTTAACAGATGCTTGAACTTTCAGGGTGCTACTAAAGGAAAAACTTTAAAAATTCAAAGTTAAAGTATTAAAAATTTTAGGACCACAAGTGTATTTCTGTTAAAATTCATGAATTTTGCTGTGACTTTCAGTGAAAACAGAATCAAGCACTTTTGTTTCTTCTAGTGATTACTAAGTTGCTGGTACTATAACACTGGTTAAAGCAACCCTGATAATGCAACCCTTATGCTTATATTGTTCTAAAACTATTTTCAGTATGAATAAATGATTGGAGGAAAAAAATACACAGGTATTTAGAGGGCAAATACTTTTGAAAAAGTGTGTTATACCCAATACCACAAAATCATGGATTCAGTGCAGCAAGTTTTGTCTGTCACCTAAAAGAAGTTTGTTAGTTCCAGAGTCTGCCATGACTAAGAGCTGTCAGTTCTTATCAACTTCAGCTCTGAAACCCAAAGCTCAGAAAAGACAAGGTGACTGTCTTGTTAGAAAAGTCCCTGAGGGCATTTGGGTGAATCAGACTCTGAAGGGCAGCTTAGTTCTTCTAGATGAGTACTTGTTTCAGGCCTGCTTTTCTAGGGGTTAGCATAGATCTGCTTACTGTGGGCTTCATAGCAGATAAAAACATCCTTCCAAGAGTCAATCAGAGATTTTTAAATAAAAACATGACAGCATAACTTAGAGGAACTCTTGGCAGAACTTGGCAGCTTGGTGTCATTTGAGTATTTGAATGAAGATGTCAGTTGACGTGCAAGCAGAGCAGAAACTGCTGCCAAGACAAGGTTTGGACAAATCTTCTGTAGGTATATTCTGAAAGACATCTTCAGAGTGGGTGATCTTTTAAAGTGCATTTAGACTTGGTGAAAATGAAAGAACAAAAGGAATGTGGAAGACTCTTAGCCTACAATAAATTCATATAGGACATTGGGAGAGCAAGAGAAACAATGGAAACAGACACCTTAAAAATTGATATCTGTTCAGGGCAATAGTAGGGGGTTTGAGATTTGTTTTGTTTTGTGGTGGTTGTGGGCTTTTTTGTGTATGTTTTTTGTTTTTACTACCTCCTTGAGGAGACAGGTCTTACTTGGCAATGATGTCTCTCTTTGCTTCTCTCCATCTGGTCACTGCACACACAATAACTGTTGAAATGACAGCTATTTTCAAACAAATTTGAAATATACTTCAATTCCTATGAGATCTGTGGCACTTACATGCAGCAGATTTATTCAAAATAATGTTGCACTAAGTGAAAAGCAGGCAGAATACACCTGGTTCTTTGGAATAAGGGTGAGGTTCTTGAGGTGAGTAAAGCTTGGTAGGGGGAGCGAGTGATACAAATTCATAGGAAGGTTTCATTACTTCTGCTATTGAAAAATTAGTTTCTTTTTCTTTGGAGACTTTCTTAAATTCTGCGCAGCATCTGGGAAGGATACATGTAAACTTGTAAGATCACATCCATTATGTTGTAAAAAGATTGTCAAATACTTGGAAATATTTGATTTTTGGCAAACTCAATTTTGGATTATAATCCTTGCTGCCATGTTTGAAGAAGGACATGGACATTTCTTGAAATAAGTTTTGAGAAATACAAACTGTAGTGAACCATATTATTATTAAAGTCAAAAGGTGCTTGAAATTTTTATCCATTAACTAGTTCTAAACTGGTTATGATATTTTTATGGCCTTAATACAAGTTTGTAGAAGCCACAGATGTTTTTTGTCTAAAATATAGAATCACAGAGTAGCCTATGCAAGAAAGAACCTTGAAAGATCGTCTGGTCCAGCCTTTCACAGCAAAGGGAAGCATAGATGAGATTATTTCCAACCTGTCCCACCACATCTTGAAAACCTCCAGTGATGGAAGCTCTCCCATGTCTCTGGAGAGGTGGATCAGTGACTGATGGTTCTCACTGGCTTAAAATGTGAGACTAGTTTCAATTATTAATCATGTGTTTTACATACCAAGAAGATCTTTCAAGGATTAATTTCTTCCCTCTAGCTAAAGAATGATTGGCTAAGTCTAATTATTCCAGTTACTATAATGTTTAATAAATCTGTTAAATCCACAGAAGCCTGCATTTATGATTCCCTGAATTCAAAAGTATTATGTGAAAAGTTATTTATTTAATGAATTGGAAGGTTTATTATTTCTTTAAAAAGGTTTGAGGAAAGCACAGAGGATTTGAAATAAAAACATGTAAAATTTGAATTTAAAATAGAGGCAGTTGTTGGTAATACAATTATGTTTACACAATAGGAATAGCTTATTAAAGAGATGTCATAATGACTGTTTCCAGCAAGTGTAGAGTAATTAGCTTGAGTAGCCACTTGATGTCATCCTGGTGCAACAGAATTTGTCTAAAAACCATTTAAAAACCTTTGATTCAAAGAGAATGATTGTTTTGGTGAACAGTTTTCTTTTGGGGTAACAGATGTTGGAGTAAGGAAAGAGTTAAACAGAAAGCAGCAGCATCTCCCTGGTCAGTGTGTACCTGAGACAGAACTGGATGAACGAATTTCCATGTCAACACAGAGCATTTGTTGTAACCAAAAAAAAAGCTTTAAGGAGTAGAGATGTATATACTGATGCTTCCAAATAAAACCTTAGATTCACCTGCATCTCTGCTGGTGGGTCTTGTCCCTTTGGGTATCACAGTTCTCCGCTAACCGTAGCTTTTCTTCTCTTAAAAATTTATTTATTTTTATTTTTATTTTTCTTGTGGCCATGCAGAATCTGTTTAAGAAGCTTTTTGACAAAATGCTTAGTAACTTCTTTTTTCTTTGGTTTTATATAGCTGTAAATTTTTCAAGAAAATGTGACTTCACTTGTCCCTTGTGTAATTAGGTTGATATCAACAGTCAGGTTAATTTGGCCCAAATACTCTATCAATGTTATGTACACTGAAATGTGTAGGAAATCGTTCAAGATTTTCAGTGATGGTTTTACTTCCAAGATCATTAAGCTGGGTTATGCCACCTCTGTCCTTTTTTTATGAACATCAATAAACTTTACAAATGCAGTTATAATTTTGTCCAGGAAACGTTGCTCTTTAATGCTTCATTCTTGGCATCCAATTTAATTTAAAGGAGCAAAATGTCTCACTTGATCATTATGCATTTCTTTGGTGAGGAGGGAAGAGGGCAGAAGATATAAACTTCAGATAAACTTCATAGGATTCAGAACAAAATTTTATAAGGACTTTGTCAGAATTAATTTCCTCTGATACTTTTACCAGAATAAAATATCCCTGATCTCTCAGTGTCTTTCTCCTACCACTATTTCTCCTTCCACCTAGGCAGGTACCCTAGATCATCTAATTTTCTACTCTTTTTAAAATTTCCTATGACTTCCTTGATGCCTTAGGTTTTTAACTTTCATATTTTTCAAATCCTGTACTGCCTAGTGTGTAACTCTGAAGTTTCTTGTAGCCCGTTAACTTCTGCTCTCTCATGCCAGGTAGACATAACAAAGCCTCTCCAGGCCTGCTCTCCAAGGACACTCAGACTGTCCTAGGCCCAAAACGTGTAAACCAAAAGCCTCTAAAGAGGGGGAAACTCGGGGAAACTACATCATTAACTGAAGCTTTAATTGGATAATTAACCCTGATATGCAAATGAACCAAACTTATAAAACTGGGAAGAACTTGTGACCTGTGGTCCATCTTGGGGTCCATTTTGGCAGTAGCCTCTAGACTTCCCAGGGTGGACCTTTGAAGGCCCTTCAAATAAATACTTACATTTGTTCCCTTACTCTTGTCTAGTTTCTGGTTTTAGGTGCCCTCTTCAGGCATCACTCAGCTCTTCATGTTCTTTATACTTTCTCTCAGTCCTGTGACTGCTTGGCCTGCATTTTCTATCATACAATTCACAGTATTTTCCCACACTACTCCCCTGGAGTTGTAAAATATTTACTTTGAAAGACTGCCTCTTTGTTCTCGTGACTATATTTTATTTACAAAAGTTTGCAAGTTTGTGTTGTCATTAGAAACTTCCACAGATTCTACAGCCTATTGTGTAATCTAGAAGATTATTTACAGTCCACAAACTGGCACAAGAACAACTCGTTTTTCAAGTCGGAGGAATGAACAATTGCGTGCACGAGCTCATTGGGAATCTGGGAAACCCTACGTAAGAAACTGTTTCTGCAGTTTCTGTACCTGTTTGTGATCCCAGAGCCTTCTCTGGCAGCTGCCTCAGGAAGATAAAGCTGAGACTGAAAGCATCCAGGTAGGTGTAAAGAAGGTGATTAAGGGTATGGTAGAACTTCTATAGGAACAAAGAGTGATTGAAAAGAGCAAGGCTAATTCAGTCTGAATAAGGTGAATAATAGGGATTTGATTGAAGTGAGAAGATTAGTAAGAAATGACTACTGTCTTCCTTTTACCTCTATCTCAATGTATGAAGTAAGGCGATAAAGTGAAATTAAGGACCAAAGCAATTTTTTTTCTTGGAGTATAACCATTCATTAGCATTTGCTGTTTCAGGAGGTCATTGAGGCAAGTCAAGAGCTGATCGTAGCAGCTTTTAAGGGTTCATTAACAGCAGTTAGTAATTTTTTTTTCCTTTGAGTAGTTTGCAGAATGGATAAAAGAGATGCAGGTTTAAAAGCAAGGACCTTGAGCACAATGGCAAATAAAAATAGGCAGTATGTGAATTAAAGAGAATACATTCTACTTGAACTCCCACAATTATTTATGGCCACAACAATGTTTTTTGTTGCCAGAGTGAGACAATATGGTTGTTTTCATCCAAGTTTACATATAAACAATTTTCATTTGCTCTTCTCATTGATAACAATTTGGGTAAGATTCATCTGCTTGAACTTAAACACTTTCAGTGCATATATTTGCAAATGTTAACTCTTATGTGTATTTCAGTGAATGGCAGCAGATATCTTTAGGGCATTATTTGTATTCTTTTGCATAGACGTTTAAAATAGGTCAGATGAACGGTGTTCTATAAGTGAATATTTCTTCCCCTTCTGCATATTACTTCTAATTGAATAAAAAAAATCAGGCAATACTTATATGCAGGTAGCTACAATGTAAGCATGAAAATTTAGGTGGAATTAATGTTATAGTGATCATTGCTCACAGTTTCTCACAACTGTATTTCATAGTTGCAGTCTTGCAAAATGTTGAGAGATTATCTACAGCTTCTTCTGCTTTAACTTCATGTCTCCATTCCATAAATTCTTTTCTATTCCCTCCTGAGAAGGTGCTATTACAAAATCATATACTTTTTATTATCCTTGCTGATGGGTTTTATCAGATGTGTATGGAATCATTCCTTTGTTTATATTACAAAGTTTTAAAATGGGACTGGTTTTGGCCTGCTAAGATTGTTAAGACTTGCCTTTTTTGTGTTTTTCAGAATTAGGCAATAGTATGTTTAAATGATGTAAAGTCTCTGTGACTTTCCAGTTTCTGCTAATCCACAAGGAGTTCTTATCTAATGATAGTCTGCATACTCTAAATGAATTCTATAAAATATACTTCTGCTCCCTCAGATAGTATTTGGTATCTTAAGACTTTCATCTATCAAGCACGAAAGTTTAAAAAGTTGGCATATGTAAACTTAGTTAACTTAAACATTTAGATGACTTTAAATAGTCAAAATTTATATGTCCTGGATGAATAGAAATTTCAAATTAGATAAGATTTCTTAGCCATAAAAGAGAATAAAAGCAGAGAATGACAAATTGATGTATGAGAAGCAGTATATGAGATGTGGTTGATAAATTATCTTCTGATCTGTTAATGAATTCCAGATAGAGAAGCTCACAATATGATGATTTATTGAGATTTTAATAAAGTAAATTAAAAATTGAAAGGTGATCTGAATGAAAGAATCTCCATGAATCTTTAAAAAAATAATTAGGAATTTGAGCTTTTAAAAAGGCTTTTTATAGACATAGACCTTTACCCTCACATATGCACATCTTTGCATTTTAAATAGATAGATGTGAAAAATCTACTGATGCTACACTTCTCCTTATACTTACATGGAAATAACAAATTCTAAAATACTTATATAGAAATACGCTCTGCACACTTGCATACACTAAAAAAATCCGTATTTAGTGCCAGATTCTTTATGACCACCTAGAAAATCCTGCAGGTCTGTTTTACAATGATGAGTAAAGATAATACACAGATGCAAAAAATATTTGAACAAATAACATATTTGTAATTAAGACTTAGTTTTAGTAAAAACAAAACAGGCAGGGTTTCTTCAATGAAAACCAATTTTGTAGTGCTTTTTTTTCTGTTTTGTTTTCACAAAAGAAGCACAAGCAACTATGTAGAAAAAAAAATAAACTGTTGCTGTGGCAGGAAAAAGTAATTGTATCTGTCAGTTCAGCCTGCTAGTCATTCTAATCAGCTGGGTGAAACTTGTACAGCCAAGATGTATCTTTAAAATCCAAGAACAGCCACCGTGGCTTTATTTTTTCTGGAAAATGTTCTTAATGTCTCAGCATCTGATTCAACATGTTTGGTTGTTAAAGTTCATATTATCATTTTCTATCATTAAAAACATATTTGATAAAAAAAATTCCTTTGAGAGATAATTCCTATAATACAGAATATTTCCAAACCTGTCAGTATTCTAATTAGATTACAGTGAGTATTTAAACACTGATTAATCTTGAGAGGTAAAAATCATCTGCTATACCTACAAACAACAATATAATGAATGAGATTGAACACATTCAAATAATGTATTTACATAAAATACATGAGAAACTGTCCCCCACTAAATTTAATCTAGTAAATGTTCTCATTATGTGATACGTAATTTTTTTCTTTACTGTTTAACTCATTATTTCTTTTCTCTTTTAAAATTAAGATCTATTTAACATTTGTTGATTCAACCCCCAGCATCAAAGTAAATCTGGATAATTTTAACCTTTTCAACATGAAATCTAGGGACCATTTTATATTCCCCATGTATGACAGGAATGCTTTAAATGTTGACTTTTACTGTGGGGATTTGAAATTTCTCCTGGTACAGAAGTTTAGTTGAATGTCTGCTTTTGGAGTAAATAAATGCATGACTTTTTCTCTCTCCTTTCTCAGACCTTCCCAGTAGTGTGATATTCTAGCTCCTGCCCCACAGTATTGAAGGATATGGATCAATTTTGTTTGAGAAATTTGGAAGAGACTTTATTTCCTCTTCTGCTTTTCTTTGTTGTGTGCTAGCAGAAAATCAGATTGATAAACCACCACTGATACACCACTATAGAGAAGAAGCTCCCTGCCCCTGGGGAGGTTTTGCCCACAGCAGAGGTGTTGGCACAGTGTGGCTGTTCTGCCTGCACAGTCCAGGAAGCTGCCTAGGGAATAAGGCTCCTGGTGTCTGCAGCGGTTGGTGCAGAATTCCGTACATAAAGGATGCTAATGGTCATTCACATCAGTAGAGGCATTGCCTGCAAGAGGAGAGTGGCTTTTTAATTTTTTATTTAAAATTCTGTAACATCATGTAAAGAAATTGTTCCAGCAGTACTTGCCTTTGCTTTTTGCAACCTTTTCCCTGGTTAAACGTGCATCCAATTTAAGATCTGCAGAAGGAAGTCACAGTAAATTAACAGGTGGCTGGTAAGCCTAGAGATTTACAGAGAAAACTGCTCCTTCCTCTTTACAAAAAGCTTGGGAAAAAAAATGTAGTTTATTTGGTTGCAGTGATTGAGGTAAGGGTAAACTGAAATAGATGAGAATTGGATGCAGGAGAGATTAGGATCTACAAGCAAACACTACTGGCTTCCAAAGACTGGAAGGAAATTTCACACTGTGATGTTTTACAAAGTGTCAGAGTACAGGTATTTAGTTGAGGATAAACTAAAGAATTCATGAATTCTTGCTTCTCAGCTCTTTAAAATAATTGATCTCTGATTTGTTGATGGGCTTATAAATACAAGGTCAGTGTCATTTCCATCCATAAGAAAACTGCTAACATCTACATATTATTCATCAAGAAAACACACTCATGATGGCTATCAAATTAAACATTTATTAAATTATGCAATTTATATTTCACTCCTGTATGCAGAATGCCTGACAGTATTGGAGCAATAATACAGCCCTCATCTGGTTTAACTCCTTTATTGCATAAGCATACAACAAAGCTTCATGACTGAGTAATAGCAAAATCCACATGAAATGTGCATAATCTAAAGAGCTCTATAGGGCAGAGTTTGAAAATTTGGAGTTTCTTTTAAATGTGTTTGACATATCTTTTTAAAGAATAACCTGTCTCATTAGAAGGAAAAAAAAAAGAATGTAAGGAATATGCATCACTGATGATTGTCAACAAAAGAGTATCTTTTCTAGATAATAAAAAATTTTCTGTTCAGAGTTTGATTTCAGTGTTGTAAATTCCTACCATGACCCAAATTCAGATTAAATTATTAGAATTATGGCATATAGCATAAAATAAAATGAGTATCTGATGAGTAGATGATGGCCCCTGTGATTTATAGCTGTGTACCTGACCACCTTTTGCATTCTCTCTTTCTCTGGTGCTGCAGATCCAGATAGCTCTCCAGCTGATAAACTAGAAATAAGAAGTGTGTGATCAATCTCTCTCCCACTTTGCCAGCTTCTACATTTGAAGTTCAAGTGTCAAGGTAATTGCTCTTTTTTCCAGCTATTGAAAAATTTGGAATATACTAGTGTATGTATCTTGCCTTACTCCTTTTTAATTAAAGCATGCATTTATGTTTTCTGGTTATAGAGAGAAAAGCATGGAAATATGACACTAGAACACCCTGAAGGCTTAAACAATAGAGCGTTGTTTCAAACTGATGAGCATAAAGAAACCTATGATTTTTCTTTCAGTCTTGCATTTCTTTGGGATTGGTTTATTTTCCTGAGCTACCTGGGGTGGCAAGTGGTGCCAGAATATTTCTGAACCTAGTTATTTTCTTGCCTGTTTTTGCATTGTGTGTCACAGGGGTCTGGTTTGGTTCCTGCACTTATTTGAAAGCACAATCTGACTTACTGAGAGTTTGAGAGGAAGATGGCCTGAGTTAGTATTAGTGTAATTTATATCCGGTTGCAACTAAACAAGAGTTTTATATGACTAAAGTATGTGATCAAAAGGCAAGATTAGCTGAGCCAAACCCCTGCAGATTTATCTTAATGGTGGATTTGGGCAGGAGCTCTGAAGAAGGTGCTGTTCCCCTGCATGGTGGTGAGGTGCTGTCCCTGAGGGCCAGCAGGTTGTGCAGGCTCTGTGCAGTTACTGACCAGAGGCTGCAGCACACAGACCTGAAGCCAGCTGGTAACTTCACAGCAATGAAAATGAGACCATGCTGCGTTTGAATTCCCTGATCAGAATCACCATGCATATCTTTGTGAAACGGCAGACAGATTAATGGAATACATGTAGCACGTTGGGCACCTTGCATACATGATCTGTTGCCGGCAGCTGGTTCACTGTAATTTTGTGTTGTTGCAAGGAGAGATCGACAGAAGGGGGCGTGACTCCTCACAATGTTTTGCTGTCTGTCTCGGCTGCCTGGTATCCGAAGGTTTAAGATTCTTCGTATTAATATTTAAAGTCCCAAGAGGATTGCATCCCAAGTGCATTTTTGAGCTTCTGATGCCCTGTATTCCATTTCAATCTTGATGGCTAGGAGGGAGAGATCTGGGGCCTGAGGGCTTTCTGAAATGAGCCTGCTGAGAGTATACAGTATCTTTTCCTCTGGAGTACTGGCTGTGTGGAATTTTTCCCTCCAGAGCTCAGATGTGTGATAAATTTAGTATATTTAAAAATATATTTTCCACCTAAGCTTTGCATGACAATACTATCAGTTGTAATTATTTAACTGTTAGCAGTTATGATTTAAAGTAGCAGACTAAGGAAGAAAGACTGTGGGAATATCCTAGTCTTATTAGAGACATCACTCTTTACCTTGGACACTGGTTATGAAATATTCCAGTACTTTTAAGAATCTTTAAGAGGCTTTTATGATTGCTTTTTAAAAATCATAAGATATTAAGTACTTCAGACAAATAAGATTCTTATGGTCTTCACTTGTAAAGTGCACAAAGATCAGCTACTAAATATGCTGAGACTCTTTTGCTAGAGGTATCTTTATTACTCCATCTGTATTTCATCTGCCTGTCATAACTACAAGAAGAGTAGGTCCAAATTCATCCCCAGATGTGGGGCAAGAAAACAAAGAATGCTTAGCAATAAGAGAACAAAGACCTCTTGGTTAAGAACACCAAGGACTATTCAGTCAAGGCAGGAGAGATGTAACAAAGTTTCTGAAATGTAACAGGTAGCAGAACCACAGTAGTTTGCAGAAAAAATTGTTATACAAGCACTTGTTTTAAGGAGAAAAAAGCTGATGTGAATATTAGGAACATGATCACTTATATTAGCAGTTAGCAGACACATGAACTGTTACAGTATTGGCTATCCAGGAGCGTGTTATTCTAATCTGCTAGTGAAAATATTAATAAATGTTTTTAATAAATGTTTTCTAGTTGTTCACAGCTGGGGACCATGCATCATTCCTATGCTGGAAACGGCTCCCTGAACAGGGATTTACAATCTCCTAGGTGATCCTGGACCTGCGGCGTATCCCCACTGTACCAACAGTGGCCTTCAGGGATCGCCGAGGACTCCTTTCATCGCTGGCTAAGGAACAGGTTAGCCTTATGAGCGGCCAGGAAAATTTCCCCATAAAAATGGGCAATAATATAAGTAAACTGGAAACTCTCCATAAAGACTGTTGATTGCATATTACAAAGGAACAAGGCTATAATATACAAGAAAGCAAGCTTATACAACTCCTTCTATGGGTGAAAACTTACTGTCCTTGGTATCCCCCTGATGGCTCCTATGACCTCTATCACTGGAAGCAAGTGGGGGAGTCTCTAAAGACTCATCAATTAGACAGTCATGAGGCTAACTGCGATGAATTTATTACATGGGGAGTTGTATATTCTGCACTACAAGCTTCTCGCTATTCAGAAGAAACATTACACCCAGCCATAAACTCATCAGCAGATGCTTCCCCTGAACACACAGCACCACTTTCACATCCTGATTTGGTTGTTTTGCAAGTGGAGGAGGGAATGAATTGGGAGGAACTGGAGGGCAATCTCGTAAATCTAAGAGCTATTGATCTAAGACAGGAATGTGATTTATATCCTGCCATAAAGCCACAGCCACTGAAAATTATGGCTGCATCACCATCTACTGATGCAAAGGTGCTAAAACAGCACTTGCATACCCCACCCTCTGAGCCCTTAAGACATATGACTGACAATGAACTTTTGCTGTCCCCTGAGCCAAAACACTTCCTAGACACCTGTCAAAGACAAGCATTAGATCTTGGGGATGTTGAATTTCTCCGTGCTATGCCCACAGTATATCAAGGCAATCAGCCTCGTCATAAGCAAATTTCTTATGAAATGGTTAAGGTATTAAGAAAGTCTGTCAAAGAAAATGGTCTGCAGTCTTCCTATACAATGGGAGTTGTAGAAGTTATAGCAAAAAACTATGTTATGTTACCTGCTAACTGGAAAGCTTTATTTGAATTGATTATGACAGCAAGACAATATTTGATATGGTGGGCAGAGTATGAAGAGCTGTGTGAAAATCAAGCATGGGCTAACATGAACACTGGTAATGCTGGAATAACAAAGGATCATTTGGCAGGGACTGGAGCTCAGACAAGCATAAGAGATCAGTTAAGAATGCCCCCAGAGACATATAACCAAGTGAGGGGGCTGGCTATAAGAGCTCTGAAAAGAGTGCCGGACATTAACAAAACTGAACCTGGCTTCTCCACCATAAGGCAAGGACCCCAAGAACCCTACATTACTTTTATCGATCGCTTGCAAACAGCTGTGAACAGGCAAATTGATTTACCAGCTGCAGCAGAAATATTATTGAAATCCTTAGCCTATGAAAATGCTAATACTGACTGTCATAAAGCACTTGATCAAATCAAAACCAATCCTAATATTTCCTTAACTGACTTTATCAAAACTTGTGTACATGTTGGTACAGAACAATACAAAGCAGATTTACTAGCAACTGCCTTAGCTCAACAGCTAAAAGTGGCTCTGGCAGCAATTAAATGCTTTGACTGTGGAGAGGAAGGTCATGTGAAAAAGCAGTGCTCAAAGAAAAAGCAAGGGGATAGAAAACCTAGTAAACAGTGCCCCGGATGCAAGAAAGGTTACCACTGGAGTAATGAATGCCATTCCAAGTACGACAAAGACGGCAAACCTCTGCCACAATGGGGAAAGTCGAAGCAGGGAGCAGGATCCGGTGCCCCACAACAAAACAGGATCCAGCCACAGCAAACCAACACAGCTCAAGTTACAGCAGGAGAAGCCCAGGCAGTGCCGGCTTGGACTTGGCAGTTTCCACCACAACCACAATAAATAACACATTGGTTCACCTTATACCTACAGGTTTAAATGGACCCCTTCCTTTTAAATGCTATGCATTGCTACTTGGGAAGTCTTCATCATGTGAAAGTGGACTTTTTACTTTACCAGGAATCATCGACTCTCCTTCTAGGGGCGAAATAAAAATCATAGCTTGGACTCCTAACCCACCTTGTACTATGCCAGCAGGGTCACGCTCAACTGATATCACTCCCTATATTGCCAGATATGCAATCAATACCATCTGTCAATGCTGACAGGGGCACTGGAGGTTTTGGAAGTGCAGGCATTCCTAACATTTACTGGTCTAAACTTATTTCAGTACAACAACCTTTTCTAACCTGTGTTATAGATGGCAAGTCTTTTACAGGATTAATAGATACTGGAGCAGACATAACCATCATCAATAGACGTGAATGGGCACCCACATGGCCCTTAACAACTCCAGCAGCGATCGTTGCAGGCATCAGAGGTCAGCAGATGCCACAGGAGTCAGCGAAAGAACTCATGGTACATGAGCCAGAAGGGAAACAAGCACAGCTCAAACCGTATGTACTTTCTACTCCATGTACACTGTGGGGAAGAGATCTGTTGTCACAGTGGGGACTGACATTGACAACAAATTTCTAAGAGGGGTCACTGATGTGCAGCTGAGACTTAAACTGACATGGAGCACTAAAACTCCTGTGCGGATTGATCAGTGGCCCCTCAGAGGGGAATGGCTTCAACAAGCACAAAAGCTGGTCAAGGAACAATTGGATCTGGGAAATAGAGCTCCTTCCACTACCCCATTGGACACCCCTATATTTTTGATTCCAAAAAAGACTGGCAAATGGAGACTCTTACAAAATCTGAGAGCTATCAATGCAGTAACAGCCCCAACTGGTGCACAGCAACCTGGAATTCCTAATCTAGCAATGATCCCTGAAACTTGGGAATTGTTAATTATTGACTTAAAAGATTGTTTTTTCACAATTGCATTGCATCCTGATGATGCACCTCGTTTTGCTTATTTATTACCATCCTTGAACAACAGTGAACCCGTGCAAAGGTATCACTGGGTTGTGTTACCACAAGGGATGAAAAACAGTCCTATAGTATGCTAATTTGTGTTAGCAAGTGCTTTACAACCGCTGCAGCAACAATTTTCAACAGTTCTATTGTATCATTATATGGGTGATATACTGCTAGTAGCAGATGACTCTTGTTGTATTGCAAAGCCATTTTGCCTTTTTGCATCATTTTCTTGACAAATTTGATCTTTGTATTGCAGCAAAGTTCAAGCCGTCCCACCTTGGTAATACCTATGATTCCTATTATTTGAACAGAAAATTGTTCCTCAGCCCATTGTGCTGTGGGCCTCTATTAAAACACTACATGATTTGCAAAAATTATTTGGAACAATTAATTGGCTCAGACCTACCCTTGGTTTCTCCACTGAAGAATTGTCACCCTTATTTAATTTACTTAAGGGACACAGATTTAACATCTCCTCGTGAACTCAATCCAGATGCCTGTGAAGAACTGCAAATTGTGACAGATAAAATTCAGACATCTTTTGTAACCAAACAACAAGCAGGAGTAACTACTGAGACTTTTTGTTATCATAGCTGAATCCCAACCATATGCATTTGCACAGTGGTATGATGATAAACAACAATTGCGGAGGCTAGAGTGGGTATTTTTACCTCACACATTTTCAAAAACAGTAACCACATTATTTGACATGATTGTTAGACTTGTTTCCACAGGATGAAAACAATGCCAAACTCTAACTGGGGAAGATCCTTCTCATATCCACATTCCTTTGCCTGCAGACGCTTCTCAGGATATATTCCAGGAATCATAGTCTTTACAGGCTGCCCTGACAGACTTTTTGGGAAACATTGCTAATTCTTTGCCAAAAAGTAAACTTTTCCAATGTTTAAAAGACCTTTCTCTACAGCCGCGTTTTCTAACATCGTCACAGCCCCTGCCTGGAGCAAAGACAGTCTTCATTGATGGCTCTGGGAAAACTTAGAAAGCTGTTGTTGCCTGGAAAAATTCCACAGGGGATTGGGAAAACTGATTTTTCACCCAGGGTTGACTAGCTAGCAGAATTAGCAGCCACTGTAGAGGCTTTTCGATTGTTTCAAAATGAGGCTTTCAACTTAATATCAGATTCCTTGTATGTAGTTGGCATTTTAAACCATATTGAACATTCCTTTCTAAAGCAAGCGCACAACAAGAATTTGTTTATACTGTTATCTGCTCTGTATGATTATGTTCGATGCCGATCTCATTGTTTTTATGTTATGCATCTTCGGTCTCACTCATCTTTGCCTGGACCTCTGGTGGAAGGCAATGCAGTTGCAGACCCCTAACTATGATGGCAACAGTTCCAAATCAAATTACACAAGCAAAGTTGTCACGAATTCTATCATCAGAATGCAAAAGCTTTGAGTAAACAATTTAATCTTACTTTTTCTCAAGCTAGACAAATTTTCATTCTTGGCCTGATTGTGCATGCTTAACACCTTTAGCTACTGCAGTAGGTCCAAATCCAAGAGGATTCGGTGTCAATGAATTCTGGCAGATGGATGTTACACATGTTTCTTCTTTTGGCACCTTAAAATATGTGTGTGTATCAGTTGACACATATTCCAAAATTTTTGCTGCCTCTGCTCATAAAGGGGAAAAGGCAAGAGATGTCTTTAAGCACATGCTGTGAGCTTAGGAGTTCCTAAGGCAGTGAAAACTGATAAAGGTTCAGCATATGTCTCACAACCAATGAAAACGCTTTTTTCACTTTTGGGGTATACGTCTCTTAACTGGCATACCTCATTCCTCAACAGGTCAAGCTATTGTGGAACACACACATGCCCTTTTAAAGAATATGCTTCTTAAACAAAAGAGCAGCAATAGAGTTTTTGTTGCTAGCCCAAGGACACAGATGTGAAGACTTTGATGGAATGTGCTGTATGAACCTGAGTGACCATTCTGAATCCATTCCCAAAAGCATGCAGGAATTGAAGGAGCTGTCTGGAGAACTGCAGCAAAAGCAGGGATGGGATCCTTTCAGTTTATTCTCCTGGTTGGGAAGTTTCAATTTTGGACCTTGGCTTAAACATAGTTGGTTTAGCTATAATAGGACTTAGAGCACTTTTGATGATTATGTTATGTTCACCATGCATCTTTTCTTGTATTCAATGGCTTTTCAGTCAAAACATAAAGCAGGTAATGCTTATGCAGACACACACTGTACTCACTTTGCAATGCTTTGTAAATAAAAAAAGGGGAGATGTGGGGCAAGAAAACAAAGAATGCTTAGCAATAAGAGAACAAAGACCTCTTGGTTAAGAAAAACAAGGGCTATTCAGTCAAGGCAGGAGAGATGTAACAAAGTTTCTGAAATGTAACAGGTAGCAGAACCACAGCAGCTTGCAGAAAAAAATTGTTATACAAAACCACTTGTTTTAAGGAAGAATAGCTGATGTGAATATTAGGAACGTGATCACTTATATTACTGGTTAGCAGATGCATGAACAGTTATACTATTGGCTATTCAGGTGTGTGTTATTCTAATCTGATAGTGAAAATATTATAAAAGCGATGTACACTTTTAATAAATGTTTCTAGTTATACCGCAACTGGCGACTGTGCATCATTCATACACTGCACCCACATTCACTGAAATTCTGACAGGTTTACTTAACTTGAGCAGAATATAACTGTACCTGAGCTCCTACTGAAGATGCAGGTAGTGTGAATAAAATATCAGAATAGAGGCGCATCCAAATCAGGGGTCCAGATCTGCAACTTCTGCTCAGGTGTTGTGTCTGTAACAGGTAGGATTTTTTTCTGGTCAAAGGCACAGAATCAGGCTCCCATTTGTTTTGTTTATTTTGATCTTCCTATAAATAAGGTAGTGGAAATGCTAAAACATTTATTCAGATTTTTCTGTTGCTCTTACTTTTGGCATTGTATTATACTATATTTAACATAGGTATTGTCTTATAAAATGTTCCAAGCAGTACTTCACTTAAGGCAATTATGTGAAGTTTGGCAGTTGTCCTTGCCCAGCTTATTACCACTAAAAGAGCACTGCTGAACTATATTTCCTTGATATTCAAAGATACCTAAATGACCATCAGCGAAGACCAAAGAAATAGTAACTGAACACAACTTTGAATCAAAAGCAATAAAAAAAATCATTTAGTAATTCAGATAAAACATTTTCTAAAGTAAAACAAGACTGTTAAAATAATTTCATTCTGTTATTGTTAGCATTGAAAATACTACATTTATTTTAAGAACTGGTGGTTTAATCAGCACTGAAGGCATGTTGGGAAGTGTTAGAATATATTCTGTCATTTGGCTCAGCTTTAGGCAATTATACATGTAAATATAATTACTATGGTATTCTTTTTTTAAACATTTTGGTCTCAAGTTTGTGGTGAATGAATCTGCAACTTGTTTTCTTGACGCCTTTTTGAAGTGAATTAATCCAATATTAATTTATTTTAGATGTGCCAGAAGCATCATCCTATTACTAGTAAGTTGAAATAGACAGCAGGAAATGCAGGTCCCTTCCTAACATTGCCAGAATGCATCTCTGTGTGTTTCCAGCAATCTGGGTGATATGTTGACAGAATGAGGCCAGCGATGCAAATAAAGGAATTCTCCCCCCTCTTCTCCTTGCAGTTTATTGCTTGTCATTGACTAACTCACTGACTAGAATTTCTGCAGAAAAAATCAAACTAGGAGAGAAACAGCTTCTATATTAGTATTATTACCAAATGTTTAATTTGTGTGTTAGGTGATGAGAGTATATATGTTTCCAAAAGTACAGCTATTTAATTTAGTTTATCAGCTGCCTAAGACTGAAGTAGTATTCTCTAGGTATATAAATTTCAGGCTGGTTTCTTAACAAAATTAAAGTAGTTTTACTGCAGTTGCTGTAGCGGACTGTCATCAGTGTCACTTTACATTAGTGAAACACATTAATCCAAATGCTTCTGTTAAATAAATACCTTTTTTTTAAATTGAAGGTGGTCTTTTTTAACCTATCCCCCCAAAATATCGTTAATTATGCTTGCTGTGTGTGTTAGGATTTGTTATTTTGTCTTAATCGCTTGCAAGTGTGTAATCTGATTCCCTGATGTACTAACACAGCGCAGAGATAAAATGTATTTATTTTTGCAAACCACAGTGTATGTTTCAGCTTTTACCATTCTCAGATCAGGAAAGCTCAATTTAAGATCAAAATTATTTATTCCATAAAAGAGAAAAGCCAGAATTAATTAATAAATGAAAAAAACCCAAACCCAACAACAACAAAATCAAACACAGGGAGAATTTATAGCTAGAGAAAATCAAAGATAGTGGGTGACTGGCAGGAAAGTTGTATTTACGTGAAATAAACATCCTGGGGTTTACTATTAAAGTGAGGTAACATAATCTTGTTCCCTTTGATCACAATACACAGATAATCAGGATAGGGGGTCATACAAGCATATACAACTGTACCCAATTCTTATTTGATTAAAAGGAGTCATGGACAAAGGACTCTAAGAAGACAGATAACAAGGTTATGCATTTTCTGGCTCATTGTATCCAGTAGGTACAGAGCCAGATTAGTGTATTTTATTCATACTTGAGTAGCTTTATTTATCTAGCATAGTTGCCATCTGTGAAAACCAGTGCTTTGGACAAAAATAATGGAGGATCTAGAATCTAGTAAAAAAAATTAAATGGGTCTTCCAAATTTACTTTGCTGTTACCAGTGAAATACATACTGCAATTTGGCGAAAATCTGTCTTGTGGGTGACTTGAGGGGTAAAAAGGCACACAAGCACCCTACCAACCAGAAAAAGATTTTTCTCAGATTGAAGCCTGAACCTCTGTTTGATGGAAGGGGGAAACCACTCTTCCCAAGTTCTCAAAAACGGTTTCAAGACATTTGACTGCTGAAGGAGCCGTGCTCTCTCTAATCTGGAGCACACAGATCAGTATGATTCTGCAGGTGGCCATTTTAAGTGACCACTGTTACATTTCTTAGGCCATTTTCCCACTCATCTGGAGTGTAAGACTTGGCCATCTCCATGCCTAATATTTGTAATTTTAATGCAGGTGATGCATATTGCGAACTGTACCCATATAACATTGAAATCAGCTGGCAAAAAAGGTATTTCCTACAAAAATATATTTTCAAGGGAGAGATGAGAGTGAGCAGTGCAAGGCATAAAGGAACTAAATGGGAAGTAAACGGTGTTCTAATGCTGCTAAAGATGCAGTAACTTTTGAATGGTAATACCTTATTTAGGACACTGAAACCAAAGTATTTTTAAATTCTTGGATGCATTTGAATTTTAAAATTCCACAAAATGAAGAGGAGGGTTTTACACTCTCACACACATACACACACACAATTAAAGTGTCATACATGAAATCCCTATTTGTGCTTGGTCTTTGCATATTAAGTGCTTTAAGTAATTAATTTTGAGTTAATTATTTTTAAATTGAATGTTACAATTAACCCATCAGCCCAGGTACAAAAATCCAGTTCCATTATCAGTGTTTCCATTTGTTTAAAGTTTATTAATAGAGTTGCACCCTTCCCAGTTAAAATTTTCCCAGTTAAAAATCACAAACTTGCCCCTTTTCAAGCTTCAAACCACTGGTACACCATAAGAGTTACCTTTCCTGTGTTTACTGTATACTTTTACAAGTGTTTTGAGGTGTGTTGGATGTATTTTAATACTTTTTATAGGTGTTTCACTTGCATTTTGATTCCAAGGCCAAAACCCCCACCCAGTCTTAATAGCCAGCAGCTATTTTTAGCTACAGAGCCATTACTCTGCAGGCAAGTTCCATGGCAACCTGAACACCTGAATTTTAATGAAGGTATTGTATTCCCCTTATCTCTAACTGATACCACCCCCCTTGACAACGATGAGCCATTGGTGGATGGAGATGATCCATCAAAGGGAAAGCACCAATCGCCTTGGACCGAAGGGGTGGGCTGTGGGCGGGCTGTGGGCGGACTGGGGGCGGAGCAAAAACTATAAAGAGGACGAAGCCGAGAGGCGGGCTCTCTTCTCTCTTCCCCTCTTGCTCTCTGCAGGCTACCTGTGGGAGACATTGGTGCTGGGCATTCAAAGCCTTACCCCTTTTAAGGGGCTTTTAGTAATTTTTTAAGTCAGCCCAGCACTCACTGCCAGTTCTTTTTCTCTACCTGAGGGCTAGTGCTGCCTCAGCCAGAAGATCTCATATCCCTGCGCTCCTGGGGCATACCATCTACCGAGCCATAGGATCCCAAATTTTTATATTTTTCTGATTTCTGTAATTTTTCAGTTTTTCTGTTTTCAATAAATTAATCTTTTTAAGAGTTGTCTCATTTCTCACATAAAGGAAACTAAAACACAGAGAAAGTTTATTTTTTAAAAGTATGAAAGGCAGTTTACTCGAACCCTGTTCTGGTGTGCTTTCTGTGCATAAATAGGCCCTAAGTATATGATCCACTGGCTGGTTTTTCCCCAATCTGTGCATCTGTTTTATTCAGTTGTCCTATGTACACCTGACAGAGAACTTCAGTCACGTAAACACTGGTAGTCTGGCAAACACATAATAAATACGACAAATAATAAGTTACAGATAGCTCATATATAACTGTTACATCTGGTTTGGTATGCCTTCAACAGCAACACTTCAGTGCACAGCTGTAGATTCTGCCTTTGTTTTAGACTCAGTGTATTTTGTAAGCTGTGTATGATGCACCCATGTAACTACAGCATATGTTCTTTATGAGCCCTTAATCTTCCTTCACTTGAGGGAGCACTGCTACCCCACAGTTTGCAGTGTTTAATCTGCATCACTTGTCTTGAATCGTAGATTTATATCATGGCAGAGTATAGCAAAGGTATCTTCAATCTTTTCATGACAGCTGCACAGCATTTTTCTAGACTGACAGTCCTTGTCAAATCAACAACAACCCTGCTGCATCTAGTGCTGCTGATTTTCCATAAGGCATTTTAAAATGCCCAACGTTTAGTGAGGACAGTTGTTACTTCCCATCCAATTTACTAGGGTATCACTGCAGAATTTCCCCAAGGATAGGCATAATATACTCAACCTGTCCTACAGCACTGTAGTACTCTCTAATAAGGTGAAATAGAGTATTTTGAAAATGTATATTCATGTATATTTCTAATAGCCTAATGATCATAAAATTCATTCAGATATGGAATACCTAGCTAAATCCCTGAAGTAGCATTTTACTTAGTCCTGTGCATTGTCTTGGCAGGCCAATCATAATTTTGATTGTAACTGTGCCATATTGGGTTAACAAATATTTAGCAGAAAAGGGCCTTCAGCTCAGGTTTTATTGTGTTCTAGTTGCCCTTATTTCTTCCTATTGCAAGTTTGGCTGGTACATCCCTAACAGAAAGTTTATGATGGATCAAAAAGAAAACCTTGTCCAGTCCAAGTAGCAAAGGGAATGGATCCTTAATTACCTGTGCTTCCCTTTAATTACTGCCATTGATTTAAATCTTTAAGGCAGTGGTTTAAAGTGACAATGTGTTTAGTGTAACATTTGTCAGAACAAGAAAAATTGGAACATGGTTGTGTTATCTAAAGAAGAGAGAGAAAATACCGAGATTGTTAAACTATTATATGTCCCTGTATAGAAATGTTTTTCACTGAGAACTGTAATAAATTGAGGTAATATTCTTAATTCTGGCATAATAACTTGCTACTTTCATTGCAGCGTGACTCAAAACACTTTTTTATCTCAGAGGAAACAGTATAAAACTAGGGAAATGGCCTTTGAGAGAAAAACTGTACCCCTGGTTAAGAGTTTACATGAAGGTATTTTTTTTTAAACATTTCCTAAGAGGTTTTTGTAACAGCACTGAAAGAATATACAATGTAAAAGTGTAAAACTATATTGCATCAGAAATAGACCTCACAGTACTTGTTACATGGGCTAATACAGGAGAGTGTGCATTTTGCATCACATCTATTTTCACAGAAAACTATTATTTTCATTAGTCTGTTTTAACCTGCTGTATTTTCCCTAAGTAGCAGATTCACCTTCAAGGACTAATTTATACAGTTCTGTTAGTGTCTTGGCTTCCAAAATGTTTTCAGGAATTGTGGTAAGCTCTTGTCACTGTTAATTAACCTTAAAGGCAAGACAATACAATTCCTCTGTAATTACAGAATGATACTACAGTCTTTCTAGCACTGCTGGTTGTAACTTTTAAATTAGTTTTAGAAAATAGCAAAACAATTTAGTAAGTCACCATGAAACTTGAAATAATCAAAAAGGAAACTATTTGGCCAATAACTAAATATTGCTCATTAACTATTGCTAATTACTGATTTTATTTCTAATGTGTCTGTTCATAGCTATGAGAAAATTCAAGCTTATGAAGGAAATGAAGATCAAATACACAAGTATAGAAAATAATAATCTACAATGGTATATTACTTTAATAATTTAAATACGTCTTTCTCTGCAAGGAAATGTTGTGCAATTCTTACTATGAATCAAAGTATTGAGGGGTAAGTCTCTCTCTTTTTTTTTTTTCAGTTAAACTATGTAAGTAAACTGATAAATCATGTTTTTGGTTTTGACCACATAGATTAAACAAGAAATTATAGGGATTATAAAAATATTAAAATTTTTGTCCAATTCATGAAAGCATCTGAATTGACAGAGGCAATAAGCAGTCAAATTTGATAGAAAAAACTTTTTTTTTAATTTTTTTCGATGTGCTGGAGACAGAAAACTCCTTATGCAGATATGCTTCCCTACAGTAGTCAATCTGATCAGCTTTCAATAGATAATCTTCATAGGATTATTAATTTTGTATCAAGAGGACAGTGAAGGAGCTGATGTGGAGCAGCATGTAAAGATGTGTGTGCCCTCTGTAAAGTCCTCTACAATAAGAAAATGTCTCTGCTTTAATAGGTATCCTTTAAGAGGAACTCTAAATTTAGCTTTCAAGGCTAAATTGTGAAAGACCAGAGGCCAAAGTCCGAGGCCTTTGAGCATTTGCATACAGGGGATACAATGAAAAAATCCAACCCTTTTCCTGGTAAAATAATGGTTTAGAGTGCAATGCAGGAACTTCTTTGCTTCTTTCCCATTAGTTTAGTACTAGGAGTTTTGGGGGTAAAATCCTAGCTTTTAAGTTTCCCAATACTTTCCTTTATGTACTATAGTAGTATATATAGTACAAATTAAAAAAAAAATAAAAAGAAGAGGTGATATTAGACTCATCTGGATATTAAGTGTGTGCTGCTTATCATGGCTGAACTGATCCAGTTACAGCTGCTTGATACGGTTAATTCTCTGCAACATTAAATCAAAGCAACTATAACTGTGACATTTTTACTAGAAAAGGAAAGGAACAGTATTTAAAGTTTAGTGTTTGTGGAACATCAAAGAGCTGGTCAAATCATCATAAATTCTGCAGTAGTCTTGCACACATAATTGTGTCATCTGTTTCAGATGCTCCCAAAAACCTTTGAAACAACTGCATGATTTCTTCAAGTGACCTTCCCACATGAAATTTACTTTTGCAAGCAACTCTTGAGTATCAGAGAATGAGATGAAAATTCTCTGATAAACAATTTAGAGAAAAGTAATTTCTGGTTTACTATCAGTTGTGTAAATTCGTGACATGTATGTAATTGCTTAAACTGAGAATTGTCTTGTTAATAACATCTTTATACTGACTGCAAGCCAACAGGTCTTCCCAAAAAACTGACTACTTTTGAATTCCAAGTGTCAAAAAGTGAGTACTTTTTATTTCAGTATTACCCAAGTATGGCTCAGTGGATTTTCTGTTAAGGTTATCTGATTCCTTTCCTGAGCATGAGGGAAGGAGGGTTTTCTTAAAGACTTTAAGAATGGAAAAGGTCAGGATGGCATGAAAGAGTATTTTTCAGACCAAAAAATGAGAAACTGATTGAAAGCCTGCAATGTAAAATTACAGTCTAACCTCTGTTATACAGAGGTTAAATTGTATGATTTTTGATCATTTATCAAAATAAAATTTCTGATGAGAATCTGATTTACATAAAACCAATTCAAACCAACCACCACCCAGATTATATTATGGTTAATATATTTCTCATTATATTAGTAAACTCTAAAATAATCATTAAATTCATTCCATCAATTCTGTTCTTCCCCAAAATGCTGAACAGGAATGAGGAGTGATAACAAATCAAATAGATATAAGCATCACTAATCCATACAGCTCAGCTCTCCTTGAAATGTAAATTCCAGAAAGGGACTTGCATTTTCAAAGATGCATATAGCTTCTGCTAGCTGGTGCTCCTGCATTCAGCTCATTTAAAGATTAGCTGTAAACTTCAGAGAACAAAGAGAAGAGAAGAGAAGAGAAGAGAAAAGAGAAGAGAAGAGAAGAGAAAAGAGAAGAGAAGAGAAGAGAAGAGAAGAGAAGAGAAGAGAAGAGAAGAGAAGAGAAGAGAGAAGAGAAGAGAGAAGAGAAGAGAAAAGAGAAGAGAAGAGAAGAGAAAAGACTTGATGCCTGCAAGCATAAATATAGAAAGACATTAGAATTTTCTCCCTTCCTTTTTCTTGGAAGGCTGTGAAATTTAATGTGGCATATAGACATCTGAATTCTTCAATTACCAGCATCTACCTGAAACTTTTATTAAAGTATACATTGTTTTCAAATTTGCTTCTTGTAAGGAAAAAAAATAAGAAAAGAGGAAAAAGACAAAGAGAGTTTTGGAATGTATAAGAAACAGAAAGTTATATATTTCTGTCTGATACAAGATGCACTTATGTTGCTCCCTTCAATAATGTATTTCTGAAATGAGTGGACTGGAAGGAGTTTTGTTTATCACTGAAATTGGATTGGTCAGAAAGAACCAGCCATGCTAGACAATACTGGGAATCTGGATTTGGGTGTTCTGTTATCAGACAAAAGTGCTGTGCCCACAAAATAGAAAAAGTTATTCTGATATAGAATCACACTATTAATTCAGAGTTCAGAAATATTCTGGTTGAGGTTTTTACTTGACAAAAGACAAAGAAGATACAGTTAGACTGCACAACTGTAATTATTAAAGTTTGCCTATCCAATGTCCTTGTAGAGATGGTAGAAGACCAGCATAAATATCCTGTTCTTTGATTAATTTGAAACAAATACATTTGTATTTCTACAGATTCTTATTGACATTGTACTTTGTAGTGCCTATATTGGATCAATATTAATAATTAAGAAGCCACAATCTCAGAAAAAGTGGCAGAAGTAAAAGAAAATTTGAGCCATTTATAGCAATCAGAGTTGTAGTAAACAAACCTGCTTCAGAAAGGTAATTTCAGAGATTAATTATATGCTAATGAAAATAATTTTCTCTCATATATACAGTATATTTTCTTTCATACATACATAAGCAAGTCATGGAACAGATAAAGAATAAGAATTATTATATTATTTTTAACATTTTACATTTATTGAGAGAATATTTGACGAAGGCTATTTCCACATAATCTGAGTCCAATTCTATCCAGCTTCAGAGGAATACTGCTATCTGCCTAAGTAGCCCACTCACAAAGTATTAAAAGCCTAAAAGTCAGCCCAGCAATACATACCTTTTAGCCTGGAAGTGGAAGAATCCCATGGTAGGAACATACACTCCTTTAGGATGAGCAGTGACTTAGACAGAAGGACACAGATGCCTGACCCTTGTCAGGGTTCAGTGGGGTTTGATGATCAGATTTTCTTCTTTGGTATTGATATATAATAAAATGTTTACATGAAAAAGCAGAAAAGATCAGCACAATACTGTTAAAAAAAATTGAAAATAAAATCCTGATGCAAGGCTATAAATGGTTGTGGTTCTTACAGACAACCTGAGTATGTCATACTGAGTGTACTGAACATTGTGTCTGAGTAATGAAACGAGGTTATTTTAATGTTGAGACTGTCCCATGGTCTGCATTGGAAATGGCAAAATAAAACTACATCATGCTTCAGGGGGCAAGCAAATTTTTTTTTAAACAAGAATCATTGTGCCAATGGAGATATATAAACCAAAGCCGGGAGAACAGAATAACTAGTCACAGAGTACAAACATAATTCATGTGGTAGTACTAAGAGCTTTTCCATTCAAGAGCAAAGTGACATAATTTATATAATCAAATATTTGTACAATTGCTCATATTAGTAATTTTTTTGTATTGATTTTTTTTAGTGTATAGAGTATCAGTGTTCCTGGGATATTTTAATTTCTTTACATTCAGAACTCTAATTTTTACATTCTTCAAAAAGTTCATATTCTTACTTTGGAGATTTTTTTTGCAAACCCATGATAGTAAGTGTGGTTTAATATTAATGTCATACAGGCAGGTAACTTCTAGTTCACCTCTTCAAAATTACAGGTGAAATAGATTCCTTCTATTTTTAATTAATTACTTCAACATATTAAAGAGGATGATTTATTTATTGGAGCTACTATGTATGCCCCTATTTTAACATACAATTTAAACTTATTTTATGCAAAAATCTATAAATCAACACCACTATCGTGGGATATAAAAAATACTAACAACAAAAAATACAGAACAGTTAGAATAATACCATTTCCAATATTTACATTTTTTACAGTTAAATGCATTTTTCCAAAGCAGCAGAAATCTTGTAGAGATATGTCTTTGCTAAGTCTGCTGAAGTTAATGTACTTGCATGATGAGAGAAAGAAGATCAGAATATGACTCCCAGTAATCATACAAATACATAAAACTTATTATTCCCAACATAGAGAGTACCATTTCAATGAGTCAACAGATGTGTTGTTCCAATGAAGCATGTAACCAGGATGTCAATTCTCACAATACAAGTCATTACAGTTTAGAAAGATGAGTGTGAAAGTTTGTCTCAGGCCCTTTTTAAGAAACATTGACTCCAAATACGTTAATGCCAGTCAAAGGAATGATTAACCATCCTGTAAAATTTTGCATTGTGCTCTCTGAAGTAAGAATATAGTTGCTCCAAAACAGTGCTGTTAACAAGAGGGTGGGGACGCCCTTTGGATTCATGTAAACATCTCTCCCTCCCATCACTTCTGATGCAGTAGAATCCCTTGGTCTGGTTAAAATAAAAATTAGAAGACATAATTCGGGAAGGAAGATTTAGAAATCTTTCAACTTTTTGTAATTCAGGAAGAGGGTCCTTGATTAAAGTATTGCCATCCACTATGTGAATCTGATCCAAACTGAAATGCTTAAGCCACTTTTCCATATGAACATCATATAGACTTCTCTGAATAGCTTTGTATTTGGTATTAAGCACTCCATTCTTAATAACAATATCTTCAAAGAGCTGAACAGGCTTGTGGCTTTCTACTCTGTTGTAATATACTTGGGTATAGTCAGATATAACTCTCTCAGTGGGATCTCTTAGAATGAGCAGCAGTTTAATGGAACTATTCATGTCATGAATTCTTCCTGGAGCCTGTGGTGATGTAAAATAGCCTGGTGTTTTCTCAATTGTAATTTGATTTCCATAAGAAAATGGCATCAGATTTCTATACCAGTCTATTCCTTTCACGTAATTTTCATCCCAGTCAAAGAAGTGGACTTCTGTAGCTGCTACCACAATATTAGGATGAATATCCAACATTTCCAGCAAAGCCCTCGTTCCTCCTTTACGAACTCCTATGATGATTGTCTGAGGTATTTGCCGGCTCGTGCCAGGAGGTCTCACCTGTGCTGAATAGTGCTCACTTTTATTGCTGAATAATCCCACTTGTGACTTCAGTGTATCCAACAGTGCCCCATTCTCAACAGGAGCACCCTGAGCATGAGTCAGCAGAAGATAAGCTGACACGAGTACGAAGGCCATGTGGAGAGGAATAATTATTTCAAGATAATGTTTTGCTCGACTAAAGAAAGAATAGGTGAGTCCCCTCTTGAGGTGGTTGGCAGAACCCGTGGTAAGCACACAGCAAGCTTCTGAAGCATCTACGAAATAAAATAAGACAAGTCAGTTTTTCTAAACTCATCATCAGTTGAAAATTCAACTCACAATTCAGTTCGCATATCTGTGATCCCAGTAGAAAATGTATAGGGAAGTTATTTCTTTTTTCCTGACTTCATTTCAGAAGGACAAAAGAGTCCCATGTGTTGGGGTTTTTTCTCCTTACCCTGAGTGACCAGTGATGGATACAGATTTCTTTCAACAGATTTTATTTCCTCTAAGCAAACTAGAATTGTTTACCTGATTTTAAATTCCTGACCATTTGTTGCTTGCTTTGGTTTTTCTAATTATCTTCCATACATACCACATACTTCTCTTGTTATAAATACCGTGCCCAGTATGATGATAATAACTCGAAAGAATATTTGAATGTCAACACCTTTCCTCAAATTCCCTGCCAGAATAGTATATTCTTATATAAATAACAGACATGGATGATGGTGCCACCATTTGGGTTCTAGTGAGCTATGAATCATACCAAAAAATTCTGTTTGGTTTGACACAGAAAACAAAACACAGATATAGGCAAAGTTTTGGAATCTGAGACTTTTAGAGCAGAAAACTAACTGTGTCAAAGCAAGAGTAAAGTGGCTAAGTTGGATAGTGGGGGAAAAAAATAAATGATTCAGGGTGGATGGATTCTCTACAACTATCCAAGTGTTGTGATACATAGTCATATAAGTGTTGGAAAAAATCTTGGCAAAATCAGATCTTCAGATAGTATTCTGAAGTTCCTCCAAAGCTCTGTATAAGAGATACCCAGATGTTTTCTGGTCACTCAGAGATTTCTGCAGGAAAGCAAGTCTGCTTGAAGCCAAATAGCTTCTTTTATTTAATCCACATCGCATATGGTTATTTTAAGACGTGGCAAACAATAAATATCTTCAAAATTTGTGAAAACTTTAGGCTCACAGGTATGTGCATGTGCACATGTAAGCGAAAGAAAACGTCTCTGTAAGTGTAATTGTGTTACTAACATTTGAAATCTCTTGGATAACTCTTGTATATAATATTTGAAACAGATTGCTTACAGATCTGCCATCACGACAGCAGTGATAAATTCAGATCAAGGCAACATCTGCTCTAGAACCACTGTGCTTGGGTTTCCTATTGCTGTCTGAAAATCCTACAGGACAAATTCCCATTGAGAGGATTCTTGAGTTTCACTTGATTTCTGAGCAATTATAGAATTTTAAGATTTGTGGGACAGATCTACATTCTTAACTTATTTTGTTTTCAATGTAGCATGCAGAAACAAGCTATTTCATACAGTGAAGCAGCAGTCATTTAAAAAACAATAACCATTTTTGGAATAGTTTTAAGTTATGGCTAGTATTTTAAAGTAGTCTCAGAAATGTTACTTAGCTCTTTCTTCAGTGTTCACTGTTCCTTTCTTTTTCTGAATATATTGGTCACAGTAATTCATCTCTTAGAAATCACAGCCAATTCCCATTTGTCATGGCCCTGAGGAGCATTCAATATTTCTATTTGAAAATTGTTTGCTTTGAGTCTTACTTTACAGGCGTAAAGATTTTAAATTTTTGGTAACAGTCTGGGCAATGCAGCAGATTCATTAGATCTGTTTTCTAAATCTTATTGAAACCTTCTCTATGATACATGAAG
Organism: Corvus cornix cornix; assembly: GCF_000738735.6. Classification (NCBI taxonomy): domain Eukaryota; kingdom Metazoa; phylum Chordata; class Aves; order Passeriformes; family Corvidae; genus Corvus; species Corvus cornix. The sequence goes on from NC_046336.1 coordinate 15,047,656, forward strand.
GAATGAGACTCACCACCAGCAGAGGTGCAGGTGAATCTAAGGTTTATGCAGAAGCATCAGTATATGTATATATCCATACTTCTAAGAGCTTTTTTGGTTACAGTTTACAGATGTGATCACAGTCCTACAATAAATCTGTCTTCCTGACATTTTCCATTGTTCTCTCCAAGGCCATGGTAAAGGAGCATGAAGAGTGTGTGTAGAGTGTGTGTGTCTTATATTGACATAGAAGTAGGAACTCGTTCCTTCATTTCTATATCAGGTGCACGCTGTGTCAGGGAGACCTTCCGCTGCTTCTGCCAGCACTGCTGCTGTCATTCTCTGTTTAACTCTTACACCAACACCTGTTAACCCAACACTTCTCCAACTTCTTGGATATCTGGGGAATGACTCTTGTCAGCTTCAATGAGCACTAAACTCACAGATAGATAGCAAATATTAACAGGAGGACAGAACAGGTGTGTTTATACCAAAACCATTTATAGTTACTATTCCTTTGGATGGCAAGTTTGGTGCTGCTGAGGAATTAAAATGCATTCTGCTATAATGGCAGCTAATGCTGGTTTTGGAAAGCTCTGTAGGACACAGAGCATGAAATCTGAAGCGTCACAGCCCAGATGATTCCTGGAATGCCAGCTTTCAAAGAAGGGACTCTGCTTTAATAATTTCAAGCCAAATTTTTCATGATTCACAAGGTTCCTGAACAGTTCAGTTTGAGGAAAGGCACAGCTATGCCTAAGATTGTTTCGGAAGTAGCAACATATGACACTATGGCAGCTTTCCAGACCTGTGATGCCAGCAGGCTGGGATTTGGGAGAGGGGGCCAAGGGAGCAGTTAATCTTCCCTTTAACCTGTTCTGAAATCCCAGTGTTTGTTTACATTCTATTCATCTTCATTGTTAAATTAAAATTCTTTCAGGAAGGCTGAGGAATTGTTTTTGTAAAAATCTTACAATTTTTCTCAACTTACTTCTTTTGTGCTAATACAGCACATTATACATTATAAATACACTTACACATCTATGCATTAGATTAAAAGTACTTTGAACTGAGGCAAGACCAGCATGAATATCTGCCAAGCAAGGGATTACTTATAAATACCAACATGGAGACATACAGTTCATTATTTGATTTAAATTCTGTAACTATCCCATTTTGAAACAGTTTCATTAAATGATTTTTGACATTTCAGGCAGCTTTATTTAACCAGAAAGAAAACTATTTTTAGATTTTTTGATAATAAGTGTTCTTGAGACTAACTAGGTTAGTAGCTTAAATTGAAAAAATAGAAAGGAAGAGGGAAAAAGTAGGAATTTCTCTGAAATAAACTAAAACCAGAGTAAAAAAGAAACAGAAGTAATTGATACTGGGACTCTGCAGTAGTATAGACAGAGATGTGCTCTTCCTAGATCTGGTGACAGGTAAAAAAATTCTCAAATTCACTTTTTAATTTTGTTTAAAAAATTCAAACACACCAACATTATTTCATCCCTAACTAACTGAGTTTTCTAGTTTCATGCACCTAAGAATCAGGTGCAAATACTGAAACCCAAAGAAGACTGTAAGCTGAATGAGAAAGTCATACTTATCACTGAGGAAAGATTGGTCTTCCGAAGTATTCTCAGGTTCACTTCTGATGTGAGTGAGAGTCTGCTTAATTTTACCATCTCAGACACACTCAGACACCAAGTAGCAGAAAGGATTCTACATTTTCTATGGACTGAAGTATTGTTTGAAAAAGAATTAAACATAGTTATTAACTAGTTTAACCAGCTTTCAAATTAATTAGTTGTTTTACAAATTTCTTAGAATCATTGCTAGAAAAAAGCCTTACCCAGGAAAAACTACAGATAAAATCAAATTCAGAGTGTGCTGTAAAACTGGTGCCTAAATAGATCAAATTTGCCTTTGGGAGCAGTTCTGTCAGAACAACATTCCTGCTTTGGCCTAAGATATTTGATTGATTCCAGCCAAGCTCTAAGATGTTATATCCTGTGGTTAGGTTATAATTGCTAGATAAATGTAAAGGTTTTAAAGAAGATTTATCATATATAATTGGAATGTTATTTGAATAATTTTGTGTTGTTGCTTTTATGCCTTTATGCAATTAAATGTACATTTTTAGAAGATATTAACTGCTTTTTATAATGAAAACAATATATTTTACATTGGTGCACTGCACCAATGAAGAATCTGAAATTATTCTTATGAAATTAACCCCATGACACATGATCAGAATTACAGTGCCTTATTACTGTTTTTCCCCATTATTTGGTAGTGTTGGTGCTGTTCAGTAACACAAGGAACATCAACAGATAGGATACTTATTAAGCAGAAATGAACTTCAGAAATAAATTCATGCTGCAGAAAGGACTAATTAAGTAAATAATACCTTGGGCTGTTGTTTGTTTTACTTTCTTAAAACCTTGGACTAGACTGGAGAAGCTTCTATGCTGGCTGAAAAATCATTTTAATATTACAGAAATGTACTAAAGACCCTTAACTGCTGCACTCTACTCTAAAAATCTTCTAAGCAACTTATGATTTATCTTGCTTTGGGGTAAAGTACAAAATCATAGCGTAAACCTAAATACATTATTATTAATAATTTATAACATTATTAGTTCCTAATAATACTTCCCACTGCCTGTGATGCTTTTAACTGGAGAATTCTGCAGCACTCTGTGTTAATGAATTGCCTCCACCTTATTAAGGCACCATTCTCACCTTACAGGAAATTGCAACTGATCAACCTATAGAGCCAGTTCAGGAGTGCAAATGCTTTGGAAAGTCAGGTTAATCTGATCTGCTCAAGGTCATACAGCAGGTTTATAGTCCAACCAAGAATAAAAACCCCGGGGCTTCTAATTCTCCATCCAATTCCCCTTCCAATTCTAACTTCATGCCGTTCCACAGCAGCCTCTCACAACCCTTATGATAACTTATAGCTGGATTATACACTGAACTGAAAAACAAAGAGGTTCCTCAATGTTTCAGCATAACGTACAAGTGTTTTTTGGAGTAAAGCTATTTCTTCCCACTTGCTCCTTGGAAAAAAAAGAAAAGAAAAGGAATCAAGTACAAACTCAGGATTTTGTTCTTTCAAGGTATTTGTGCAGAAATACTTCTGTTGGTGACTGAAAACTGCAACAAGGGGAGGTGGTCAGAGTAAGTATAACAAAACACCAATTTTTGAATTGATTTTTAAGTCTTGATTTTTAAAAATATATTGGGATTCAAAAAAGGGTACCACTTTTCCTGTTAATTCCTATTAGATATGAACTGATCCCAACACAAAGATCAATCACTGTGAAGAGTACAGTTCAAACATGTTAGGGCTTACTGCCACACAAACTTGTAACAGCTCAATTATACCTCTATATTTAAGAACATCTCTAATGCTGACAATACAGAAAAACTATTGCAGCCTAACTGTATTCACAACCAAAGGTCATATAAGGTGAACTGTTTCAGAAATTTTTTGAAGGACAATCATACTGTGATGACAATCAGACCAGTGTAAGGTATCCCTATAAAGACTGGCTTATGTAATAAATAATTCTAAACAACAATATAATTCTTAAAGTTTTGGAATATCTGCAATTAGGCTGGTGATTTTCCTTCAGTAAAACTAGAGTTAGCTGCATAGCATAATAAATGCAAATCTGCACTCAGTATGGGCTATATATTTCTTAAAAACAGGCAAATGAACTATCCAGTGCATATAGGACACATTACTAATAGAATCCAGTATCAATGTATTCAAATCCAATTAAGCAATGACTAATTCTATTAATTCTAAGCATTGAATATTAGAAGTAATACTATCATCAAAAGTCCTCTTCATAATACCTTAATTCTGATTTATAGTATAATTCATAAAATAATGGACATTTTAAAATACTTGGCACATGTCCAATGGTTGAACAGAAAAGTATCCTCTTTAATATTAAATGAAAGCAAATACAGTTCAGCTACTTCTTTCCACACATGTGAGATATGCCTAGGCAGAGCTCAGGAGACAATGAGAGCACATTTCTGAGTGTGAATAATGCTTAAAATTTTGGAAAAGTTTCCCGCATAAAAACAATTGTAAGTCTTAGTTTTATTGCAATTTTATTAAAGCAATTACTTCAGGTTTATGTTAGGCTGAGATCAATCAGGTGCAATGGAATAGTTTTAGAGCTGTGCCCCAGAAGTGAAAATTGATTCAGAAGAATCCCAAATTAACTATTACATGAAACTAAAGACTGTGTGGGAGAGGACAGTTATCCCAGCACAGGATGACCCTTTATAGGGCATGAAACTTTTCTGCTACACTTTTAGTCTATGCTCCATTCCCAGACTAAGTAACAAACTAAATAACTTAGTTCCCAGACTAAATAACATTTGCACTGACATTACTGGGCTTTATCAGAATCAGGTAGGAGAGGTCAGTCAGTTCCATGGGTATACAGAGATGGACATGAAGAACATCTGTAGCCATGGAAAATGTCTGCCAACTGGAGAAAGCAAGAAAGGGTAAGAGGTGGTAAAATACAGCGCTGGAGTTTTGTAACAGAGCTACAAGTTGAGCTCCAGTGATCTCTTTTCATACAAGGAACAGAGGACTAAGTACAAAAAGGAGCACAGACCCAAAGTCAGATAAATATTGCAGCAGTTCATATTGCTGATAAAGAACCTTAAGAGTCTTGTAGGCACCTAAGAATTCTGTTCACTTTACTCAAACTATGGATGTATTTTCATTAGGGAGATGCACTAAGAATTCCTAAATGACATATTGCCTAAAAATTCATGATCCCACAAACTGTCCAGAAATGCTGCCTTGCTGTTGTAACACCTCTTTGGGTAATGAAAGAGTTTATAGGTTTCTTTTTAAGCATCAATAGAAAAATATATGTTAGCACAAAGAAAGACAAAGACATTAACATTTTAAAGTCCTAATCTCAGCAGTGAATTTATTTGTGTGAACCTTTTCTAATGAGATTGCAGTTTTATAACAGCCAACAGTTACTACCTTAGAGGAATAAAAAAGAAAATAGCTATTTGGTGAGTAAAGATAGGAGCTGCAAAGTAAGAGCAATTGGCTGCAGGCTTCTACCAGGTACACAGACTATAATGGATAAAAAGGAAAGCTAAGAAATGTTAGCATAAACTATAAACACCATTAAATCATTGGCAGGTGATATTAACAGATAGGAGTTTGGAAAAAAGTTTGCTTCCCTAAGGCTAGCATTACTTTTCCTAATTCCCTTTTCTGATAATTCAAGATAGAAAATTGCCTGATGATAATATGACTGCAAATATGAAGCAGTAGAGTAATATATACAGCATACACTAATAAATTTCTGAGCTAAATAAAGCTTCTACTCCTGTAGCTTACACACTTATATTTTATGGTATCTTTGAAAAATATCGTACTCAAACCATCCACATAAAAGTCACTGAATTACAATTTCATAAAGATCTTTAATATGTTTAGTCCATAAAGTGAGGTACATTCTAAGGATACTTCTAAAGAGACATAAATAAAAATTGTGTTCCTATTAAGATGTAAAGAGTGGATAGTGGTCAGATTAGCACAGATGAGAAGGCCAATTTTACTTATCACATTGGCATATTTCAAATGGAATTGCATTACCATTTGGTTGAATTAAACTTACACCTCTAATTGTTAATTAAGCATCTGAATTAATATAAATTGAAGTAACAAAGGTGCCATGCCAGTTCTTCAGCCAAACAAGCAGTAATCATGTAACTATAAAGGTGCAAGATGTAACGATGTGTGGCTGATAAGTAGCTTTTGTGTATATTTCTACAGTACAACAATAAGGTTAAACTTCAGCCTCTCTACCTCTGCTATAATTAATTCAATATTATTAATTTTCCCACACTCATTGTCACAAAGAACAACACCTTAATACTCACTGATGCTTAGGAAATAAAATTGGAATTTGATGAAGGGGATTTATGAGAGACCTGTCATTCAAAGGAAGAGATTCCTCAGAGGGTAAGAGATGGCAAGAGAAGCTTTCAAAAGGGATGAGGACAGGTTAACTCTGTGGTACAAACCAGCAAATTCCTACAGGACATCCATGTCAAATAACTGACCCTAACAGCTTTGATGTTCTTGAAAAGAGCACAGATTCTTGGTATTAAAAAAACAAACCCAAAAAGTCACACACACAAACCCCTCCACCAAATCCTACTCCTGCCAAAAAGCCCCGAACAAAAGCCAAAGAAAAACCACAAACCCGTGCTGGTTTTAAGGCATTACAACTTCAAAGACTCCCAAAAGAGCTATCTTGCCTCACAGAGGAGTTCTGTGTTGGGGTCCCCACTGCAACACTTCTGGGCAGCACTTGCCAATATTATACCTTTTGTTTGCAGCACTGACCCAGTGCAGGGGAAGAGTACTGTAGGCAGAGCTCATCAGACAGTGGCAGCTGCTCAGGGAGCACCCTCAGACAGCCAGGAGTGACATGTGGGGAACTGGGCAGTAAGAGAAGCCAGGCAGCAAAAGTCCTGCAGGCAGGGAGGCTTCTTTATCCCCACCTTCAAATCTGTCCAACAGTGAAACCTCTCAGATGAGCCTGATGAGCCAAGGTCAGTGTCTTACCCTTTGTTCATGTCTTTTTGAATAACTTTTCCAAGGCTCTGGCATTAGTCCCTGGGGAGTAGTTCTAGGATGTTGTCTGATAAGAAGTGCTCTATTGGGTGTCTATAATTGCTCTATAACTGCTGCATATCCACATTATACAAAGCATGAAACAAACTGATCCTTCCCTTGGTAAGAAGTCTGGCTATCCAACAATCAGCAGGTTGGAGACCTTCTAGTGTCAAATGCAAACAGTAAGAGAAGGATCTGACTTCTTGGCTCAGGGTTACACTGTAAAGCACAGATGTAAAGTGAGCAGGGAATTCACCCAGAATAAAACAAAGCAGCTGAAAGGCCCATCAGAGTTGAAATCTTTTGGCCTTGTAAAGGATGACTGAACAAAATTCAAGAAAAAATAACAGCTCAGGAGCAATTTTCTTTTAAAGAGTGACTACAGAACAGAGGTTGCAAGAAGATATAAAGAAGCTGAAATAATAAAGCAATGATGGACTTAAGATTGAAAATTTAAACTTGAAATTTTGGGTACTGGCATAGGCCCTGATGAGACACAAGATCAAGATAAATATCAGAGAAAAAGTGTGAGTGAGTATGAATGTTTGATAAAATAATGGGATTTACAAAACTAAGAAACATGCTAAATCCACACTGAGTTTAGGCATGCTGAGAGATTCTGGGCATCAAAGAATCAAAAATTTTACAGAAAAGACCTTATAGTCCATCTTTCCTCAAAGTAAACAAACAAGTACGACTTGAAGTAAGAGACCACGGAAAGCAACTCTTTAGCAATTCTTAACACTGATTAATAAATATATTAGTAAAATATATAAAAATATATTAGTAAAATAAATATATTAGTCAAAACTCTATCTGACCCTGGTAAACAAATCCTTGCTAATAAAAAATGTAAATATACTGCAATACAGAACAGGCAAACATATTAGAAAAGAAACAAATAGACAATACTTTTCTTGAATAGAGGCTCAGTGCCTTCAACACATATTCATCATCAAGCTATGTGCATGTTCAGCCCCGTAGATAGCTGTAGAGATGCAGGAATGAAAGCAGCGCTGCTCCTTGGGCTGACACTGGGAGGCAAAGATGACAGTCTGAAAACATGGAGTAAGTAAAAGGCAGATTATTTTTTGGCTATTATGGGAAGTCAGAAATCAGATCCTTGCTCCTTACCAAACCTTCTTCCACTGCCAAAGTAGCACGTTAAAATATAGTGAAAGAATACTCGCTACTCCAAAGAGTTTGAGAACAGATAACTATTACCAAGCAATTCTAATGCTTTTCTCCAGGACTTCTGAGATTTAGTAGGGTCCTATCTGACTGTCTTTTGCACCTTTTAGTTAGGAAAGACAGAACTTAGGAAAGCTTCTATGCAGTCCAAATTTTTCAAACTTTGATGTGCAGCCTGAACCTGTAGGCATGTCAGTATTCCAACCAAAGATATACTTACACATGTTAAAAACCCTTACACTTCAGTGGAAAACAAATCAAATCCCTCTCCTCTTTACCCCCAGTCCAGACATTTATGACAACTTCCCTGTGCGAAAATATTCTCTGCATCTACAGGTTTAAGGTGTCCTCAAAAAAACTTTCTGTTGTTACACCACTGCATTAAATAGCACAGTTAATTCAAGCAGAACATGCTCCTCACCACACAGCATCACTTCTGCCCCACAGCTCAGTGCCATGGTGAACCCAAACAAGTCTTCTACACTGTTCCTCTAATGCTACTTCACTCCAAATCAGTTACAGCTTCTTAGAAAGGCTCTTTAATGGCTGAGAGTGCCTACAGCAATTTTTTGGCGCCTTTAAGCTCTGTTAATTTTCACCTAAGTCTTTTAGATAGAATCATATTTAGGAGCCATCACATACATTCAGGATGTGGACTTTAAGACTTCAGATTTGTGATACTTGTGACAAATGGTGAGGGTTTGTCACATTAGAAACTCTGACTAGAAAGAGCCACAATAGATGTGGTTGGAGACAAAATAAGAGTATGGTAAGATTTGCTCTCAGATTCAAATACTGTGTTTGCTATTTATGATAATAAAATATATTAGTAGGAATTTTTTATTTGAAATTGTAGTATCAATTTGGAAAACATCTGTTGCACCTAGGCATCTTATAATGACCTTTTCATATTTTTCTCCTTAAATCTGAATGGTCTTATCAGTATTCAGGGAGTTGTTAAGGTGCTATGAACACCTATAGCAGAGAAAGAGGTAGAGGTAGGGAAGGGCTCTGATATGTTCTCATAACTAACTGCATATTAATTAGAGCAATAAAGAGTTAGAATGTTCAAAGCCATTTCTTAAGACTGGGTAGACTGTACAACACATGCACTTTAATTGATTCTAAATCCCCTGATTTCATCCACTCAAGCTGAAGCCACTCAAAATACAAAGCAGACTGATCTCATAGTGCCACAACAACTGGATATGTCCCCAAGGACCAATACTTCAACATAGCATAAAGGAGAAAGGTACCTCTATTATCTTATATTCTCCCTCTCAGTCTCCTTCCTTCCCAAATAAAAGAGAAAAACCCTCAAAGCACAAAATTTCCTTATTTAGTTCCAAACTGGCAAAAAAACTTTACTTTTTCTGTAGGAGGAGGTGATCATTTTTGTGATCCTAGATCCATGTTCTAGCTCCAGGTAATTTTTTCTTATTAGTATATATAGCTCATGATCCACACATTCCATACTGTTCTAGTCCACTTAATTTTTTTCTCAGGAAATGCAAAAAAAAGAAAATTTGTTGATCAGTACTCATTTCTCTTTTCCTTATTCTCCACTACCAGTAAAACACTGTTATATAAAGCAAAGATGTAGGTTTTAGTATGCGGTGGTTTTAAACATAAAATACACATCTTGTGCATCCTGATCCCTCTTTCTTTGCCCCATGAACCCCCTCAGCAGTCCCTATGGATGGTGCAATTTTAAAGAAAATAATTATCTCACTGCACTTTTTATATCTGACATTTTTCCTCCTTGTGAATGCATTCTGAGTTTTTGCAGTGTTAACAGTATATTATTAGCAGGTTTTTTCTGCAGCATCCTTCATCAGTGTCTTAGCAGTTACTTTAAACATTTTGAACAAATGTCAACATGTGAATACCAGTTAATTTGCAAGTCCACTGGGATTCATAGAAAAAAAATGGAAAGTGAAGCACTAAACCAACACTTTCAAATCAGACTGCCTAGAAACATGTAAAATCAGAACTACGCTCTGCTGCCATTTTCTGCAGTGACCAGGAGTTTACTCCTTTAATAAAATGGAGATGGAGTTGGATAGTGCTGAAGCTAAGACTGCACTATCTTAATTCACTACATAAATTGCAGTGCAATTTTTAAAGATATTGAGCACATGAGGCTTTTTTTGCATTTTAGGATGGCTGAAAAACTCCACTGAAGGTTGCCTGTTTTCAGTCACTGGTACAACAATTTTCCAACTCAGCAACATGGAAGAAACATATGCCAGTATGTGTAAAGATTCTCTGGCAGACATTTGCAGCCTCCCACTTTGCAGCTGATGATGCGTCCAAACTTTGTACCATTTCATAGGAACTTTAATATTTTGAAAAAGCCTCACATAGACACAGTAGTTCAGAAAGATTAATATGAAATTTAATTAGGGAAAGAGGATCGCTGGTGGAATCTCCAAATTACTTCCACAACCTATCCATCCTCCTGCTCTCAGGGTTTAGTACCTCAGTGTTTGGCCACTGCCACATATAGTGGTTTGAAAGCATAGTCATAATACTATTTCCCCTGAGCCCAGTTTGTGAGAAATGTGTACTTCTATTTAAAGCAACATCATGTTTAATTTTGTGACAACAAAGGATTTTTTTTGTGCATTCTGATTATGATTATGTTCATTCCTCTTACCTTAAATATATGCTCACAGGGGAAAATAAATCTGGATTTGAAATTTAATTTGTAACTATAAAATATGGAATAGTTATTTCTGTTTATAGCATACTAAAAAAGGTAGTGCAAATACGCAGTGTAAGGTACTGGTTATTGATGCCAGCTCTGTTTTAAAGCAATGGTAATAGCTTTTCCTCTCAAGGGAGGGCAGTATTTCTTCTACAGACTATAAATTGTATATATTATTTCACATTTTTAATGCTGAATTTTCATCTTAGATTTGTAATTTGACATTTCTTAGCTAAAATGTTTTTACACTCATGTCCCACATAGTCTTAATGGAATCTATCAATTTTAAGCAAAAAGAACAATATTAAGTGAAGGTTAAATTTCTTCTGCAAGGTTTTTTGTCGAGGGAGACAACATGGATGTACTAGGAAAATTGTTACACCTACTGATACCTTAAGAGGAGTTACAGTCAAAAGAAAAAGTCACTTTAAGTTTATAGATAATAAACAGTTCAGAGCAAATTTTGAGATCACAATCAAGATGCTAGGATCAAACAACACTGAAGTGTCAGTGTGTGAGAAATAAGGGGTTCAATTACTGAATGTGAAAGAGTCTTGGTTCCTGTGCTATGGAGCTTACCAAAATTATATAAGAAATTAGGGCTTAGCATGTCAAAAAAAAAATCATAAAATAAAGCTATTTCCTCTGACATTTAAAAAAATATAGCTGATATATCTGTCATTCAGAGTCTGGAAATATTTCAGTCAAGTATAAAAGTACCAGGAGAAATGTCATGAAGTCCAACCTATTTCATAAAACATCATGATCTGCTGTGTATGTGTGAGTATGCAAGAGAAATTGGATGTGAAGTACTTTAAATTATAACACGTAACCATCTTCTACTAAAAGCACCACAAAGCCAGTAGTGAAAGAGGAAAGGAGTGCAGAAATCAAGGGAAGTGATGAAGAGCAAAAAATGAAACATTTGTAGGAAAAAACAGGTTATTAATCATTTTAGTGAGGAGAGTTAGGTTCTATACTTGTGCAAATACGCACGGACACACATATATAGCACACAGAGAAATAAAGAACAGACAGTAATAGAAAACAATATAAGCAGATTAAAGAATTTAAATTACTTGGGTTTATGAGCAATGCAGCCGAGGCTGATAAACATAGATTGTAAAAGTGCATTGTAAATAGATAAATGTGTGTACACTGGAAACATGGTCAGAATCAAATGTTCAAGTGCAGAAGAACTTACATTTGTTACTACATATCAAACCTTAAGAAAATTTAGATTCTACTATAGTGCAGGTACAAAGGGAGGCAAAAGTGGTTAAGGATGGTACTGTGGTAGATTCAAGTGGAAATTGAATTAATTGGAGTTCAGGTTCCACATGTTCTTGTGGGGACTGGATCAAACATGCCTTGGGAACTTATGCCATAACAAAGTGAGAGGGAGTTTGAATTTACAGTTGATCACATGCTTCCCAGAGAGAGCAACTTACTCAAACTCTGTTTATTCACAGGGGGAGTTAATGCTCAGCAGCTAATGTGTTTTAAAATTTACACCTCAGCTTTTTCACAGTATTATCCCCTTGAAGACATGCCTTGAGAGTAACATTTTTCCAAACCATTTAAGCTGGTCTCATTCTAGTCCCACAGAAGTCAGTAATAGAATTATTTACTTAGTAGCAAAGTTATGAACATTTTGAAATGTTTCCCTCGCTTCCTCATCTTGTGCTTTTCAGAATTGTACTTCTCACCTTGTAGTGATATTACAAAGACAAATTCAAACACTTTGAATGTCCAGGTGATAGAAAAGTAGAGGAAATCATAAAATGAATTCTTTAAGATTGAAATGCTGCGTTGCATTGCTACAGCTGAACAATAAAGGAAACATTAAATCACTATGCATGTTTAGAAATACATCCAGGTGTTCTGGAGGGATTTTAAATTACAGAGCTGACAAACTACCAAGCAATATCAGCCCACATGTTGAAAGGTATTTTAAACCTGTGAACAGTACCAAAAATGTCATGATCATTGATGTAAATTGAGAGAAATTACATCAAAATTAATGAGAAAATGGAAAGAAGTGATGATATGCTAAAACTAAATCAATTTATTTAGATTATACCTCCCTCCCATATGAGCAAACACATCCTATTTTGCTGAGCAAAATTTTTACACTGCTTTTGGATTCCATTGATCATGCAAGCTAAATAGCATGGAGTGAAAAAACAGGTTGGCAAAGTTTATTTGCCCTTCTGACAAAATACTTCACCATTAGTTTCAGGGTAAAAAAGCAAAGACTCAATGTGGATTAAAAAAAACAGCTCAGAAAGCAAAGTACAGGAATACACAGGAAATCCTCAACACCCAGTTAATTCACAACCTTGCACCAGACATCTCTTTAGAAAAAGAGAATGGCTGAGAGCTTCAAAGGAGTCCAATGAGCTTCAGTTACTGATTCATTTGAAATTTGAATTTCAAATTAGAGATGGACACCAAGATCCCTCAGACTTCCTGGAAAGCCCTACCCCTAGGATTCTTTGCAAAGCACTCAAAAATCTCAATGAAAACTCCAGTTGGATGCACAGCAGTGGTCAAAGGCCAGCACATTATTAGTATGCAAAAGCAGTAAAAGAAAATGACAGTACAATTTTAATGTATTTTGGTAAACTAATGGTTCAGAGTGACTAGCACAGTGTGTTTCATTCTGGTCAATCTCTCTCAAAAGGAAGAGTTCAGGGGTGGCTGTCAACAGAAGATTGCAAGCATAAATAATTTGTTAATATAAGGAGATAGTAAAAAAATGCAGAGTCTGTACTTTGACTGCTGCAGTAGATAAATGAACTAAGATAACCCTTTCTCATTCCCTCACAAGTTCACTAAACCTATTTCAGTGAAACAAAAAGGCAACAAAATTAAAACTGACAAAGTTATGTGCTCTAAACAATGCACCATTAATCTAGGAGTGTCATTGCCACTAAATATTACTGCAGATCTATGTAACATAAACAAAAAGAAAACAATGGCCAACAAAAAAAAAGGACATTTCAAGTTATATTTCAAAGTATTTAATTTCTTATATTAAAAATCTACTATAAAAGAAGATTTTACAAGAGCTCCAGGTGAAACAGAGATCAATTTGAGAAGACTGCATTTCTAGCTTCATAATAACTAGAGGTATATCATACAGAAATATGTAGCAACTTACTAAAGATACTTTTCTAAGAAATTTCATATAAATAAAGTCTAAATAATTTTTAATGCATTTGGATGTGTTTGTTTATTGAGTTCTGTGGAAAGAGGGGGAGAGAAAGATCTCCATTTCTGAATAAATGACCATAGTTTCCACTCTCATCTCTCAAAGCCCAACTTTTGTCTTTCACTAATTTAGTAAAGACTAGGAAATATACAATTAGAGCATACAGTCTGACATTGATATTGAAAGTCCAAGCAAATTTGGATTTACAGAGGACAAGGAAAAACAGAGCAGCATGCCAGACTGAAGTCACATTCCAGAGGAGAAAAGGCTGCAAATATAAAAAGTGAAGCAAGCTAACAGAGAAACTTAGGAATTCAGATGCTTCTATGTTTTATAGATGCCAGGGCACAAAGTAACGTGATTAAGTGATTAAACTTAAGAGGACATGTGATAGTAAGCACAGTTCATTTAATTTCAAATCGTGAGTCATGTTTTCTAGATTTTGGCCATTCTCACTGATCTATAAACTTTCTGTTGCTTCATATTTAAACAAGACCCCAAATTCTAGGCCTCTTTCCTCAGATCACACCTCACTAACACAGAGTATAATAAAATTACGGTCCGTGTAAACAATCCTTAAATTCTTCCTGCCTTTTTGCTTGGATGGCATTAATTCTTGGACAGTTTCTAATCCATCAAATCACATGAAATTCTTCAGCGCAGCACTCTTATCTAGCCAACAACTCCACACCTGGGATTTGTACAGTTAAACACGTCTCTTCTACTTGTTTCTATTAAACTGCAGCCTGTTTAATGCAAACCTTTTCTTGGAGATAGCAACAGCATTTTGACACCCAGTCCTGTTCTCCAGTATGCTTGAACCCTTCCTGTCTTAAAGTCGCCCTTGTCTCCTCCAAATCCAAGTAATTAATAAAAGATACCACCTATTGGGTTTCTTATGCTTAAAAATTGTGGAGTCCAATGTGTCTTTTTGCCAATGAACACTGAATTCCTCAGCATAACTTTCAATCAAGATCTATTAAAAAGAAAGTACAGGAATTAAATACAAGGCAAGAGTTGATATGTGATTAAATGCAGAAAAAGAGATATGAATATATGCAGTGAGCAAATTAAAATATAATTAGCCATGAAAGGAACATAATTTCATGTGACAAACAACAAACATCTAGAAATCCTATCCCATTCATCTCAATAGAGATGTTAATTTCAGATTAAGTCAAATTAAAACAAACAAAGAAGAAACAAAGCCAGCTCTCCATTTCTGAAGCTACTTGCAAATCGAAGCATGCTTGCATCCTGGCAGTGTTTTTAACTGAAAAATTTGTTAAGCTTCATCTAAGAAAGGCTATACTTGTTTGAACCAAGCATTTACTTGTCTTGTACCACCTCTCTAGCAGTGGCCCATCAGGACACTTAAGGGAGCGTACAAAGCCAAGGCAAACATGCAGCGATTTTTCCAAGCACACTTTCCTAGGCTCCAGCACGTCTGAGCTTCAGTGGCTCTTTGGAACAGAATAATGAGCTTTATAGTCCTTAATGGATAATATTAGTAATTCTGTAAGTCTTACTACTTTTTACTACTTTTTGAATCACTGTAAACATGGCTTCTGTCAAGGAGTTCCGTGGTGTAACTGTGAAACTGAAAAAATACTTCCTTTGGTTCAACTTAAACACACCATCTTCTAGTTTCCTCTAATGCCCACTGTCCTTGCAGTAAAGAGCCAGTGAACAATCACTCATAATCTATTTACTCGCCACTCATGGGTTAATAAACTTGTCATAGCCTCCTTCAATTTTCTTCTTCCCAGACTGAAAGCTTGTAGTTCTACTTGTTCCTTGTTTAGAAGATTTATTTAATCATCCTTTACTCATCCTACCCATTCTTCTCTTTACCTATTCAAGATGCAGGTGCAGTGCTGTGACCCTGCTTATAACCATGATGTTCTCTAATTTATTCTATTTCTTTCTAAAAATGTGTAATATTAAATTTGCTTTTTTTTGCTGCTACTATTTTCATAGCTCACAATGAATGCACCATGAATAGAAAATTTCACAGTGAAGTTCTTAAACAATAATTGTCAGTTTAAAGTCCATTCTTGTGCACAAATCTGTATTTTTTTTTACCCTTTGAGAACTACTTTTGTATTTATTTACAGTGAATTTCACTTGTCACTTTAGCACTCAGTATCACTGAGGTACTTCTTTGCAGTTGGCTTTCATTTCTCCTATTCTAAATAACTCACTATTAGCTGCAAATTTTCCTATATAAATTTTCCTGTTCTAATGCACTTGAAATAGTGCTGGTCTTATGTCTTTAACAAATAGCTTAGTAAGTTCTTTTTGAGTCTACATTATTGTGGTTTAATATTGTATTTTTGGGCTTTATGTTTCTGTTATTCCTGGATAATGGAGTAACAGGCCTGCCTTAATTTCTTACACATTGATTTGTTGGTGCCTCCTTGTAATACGATTTAGCCAAAACCTAATTTTTAGAACAGACTAAATGAACCTCTAAGAGATGTAGCAAAAGTAGCTGAACAGAGCCATTTAATATATAATCATATGAACTAGAATAATTAAATGGAACCTTTTTGCATTCTAGAAGATCTTAATTTGTTACTGAAGTCCAAGACTAAAACCAACCACAGTTCAAGATGCCAATACACTGCTTTGGAAGTGGCCTAGATGAAAGCATCAGTTCACTTGCTGAGATTTGCTGATGTTTTTGCAATAAACATCCTCTACAATAAGTATACAATACAAACCCCACCTGCCAGTGGGAATTATTTGTACTCAGTTTAATAGCTTTGGAACAGTTCATAAGAATAGGTTAAATGCCAATAAACCAATAATGTTTTTACACCTGACATTTCATTATTTGGTTAAGGCTACGCAACCTCTCTGAGCAATTATCTCTTGAAGATCTGTTGTCAGTATCTCAGCTAACTTTTAGAACTATATTTTCACTTTTCTCTCTATTCAAGACATGACTGAACAGAAATATTCAATAAATCTCTTAGTCATGTTCTTGAATTTAGGGACACATTAGAATTCCTTGAGGTGAAAAAAGCCATACTTCTGAAGTCTAAAACTGTTTGCTTACATTATTTTGTTACCAAAGAAAACCAGGCTATACATATATTTTCTTTTTTTTTCCAATATCATGCTGCAATTTCAACAACATCTCCTTCAGCTGGCAGATCATCCACATCAAGTCCTGGGATATTTTAACTAGATCGTTGTATCTGGTACTTGAACTTCACTTCAGCAAGGGTGATTCTTAAGGTTCATGTCAATAGCTCCCTTTCAAAATCTGTTGGAATTGCTCACACATCCTTAAATACCTGATTGACTGTGACAAATGAGCAAGCAGAATAAAAAAAAAAAATCAGAAAAAAAGGCTCAAACTAGTAATTTTCTGTAAAAGTTGGATTCTGACACACAACCTTTCAAGACTCCGTAGACACGGAAACATAGGGCAACTTTCTCAGAAACTTCCAGTACATTTTAATGCATCCCTGCTAAATTAATATTAAAATGCATTCCTACTAAATGGAGAACCTTTAGTTTACAAGATTTTCAAATGCAAGGCTTCTACAAATATAGCCCATATTAGCAAGAGCAGTCAGGTACACATCACCTGATAATAATGACACAAAACAGCTAAGAATAGAAGCATATATAATTAATAAAAACATGTATTAAATATTTTTCAAGGCAAGAGAAAATATTTTCTCTCATTGTTTTCTTTGAAAGTGAATATTTGCATATGTGCTTACATTGTCAGTACTTACTATTTTAATATGTCTACTCAGAATAAGAAAATTAACTGTGCATGTACATCTGAGGTAAATAACAGCTTATGTTGCCTTCCTACTACCAGCTTTAAATCTTACTGATGAAAAATTTTTACTATGGCAAATAAAGGCAATGCTTTAGTCCCAGGCTGCAGGGACTTTCACTGACCTCTTAACTATTCCTGTACTAAATTGCTACTTCATTTTTAATGAGTGTTCTATAAATGGAGTAGTTGTTTGTATTCTGAATCTGCAAATGTTGCAAAAATTTCTAAAAATGGGTCAGTTTCAAAACCCTAAAACTTTCAGTCTATTATTTAGGATTATTATTTCAGTCTATTATATAGGAGTATTGAAAGAACATTCTCAAGAGCGGATGTTTAATAGTAGGCATGTATTTTAATGACAAATATTAAATAACAATATCAAATAATGTTGACTTTTAAAAAAATCAGAATTCAGTAATATTAAACCTAAAATAAAACCAATTAAATAAACGAAAACCAGTGTCTTCAACTGAACAACAAACAGCAAACACCGACATGCATGTCTACAGATACAAATTGTTATTAAGCTTGAAAGATGACTAAATCATTAGGCACTGTTCAAGAGTCAAGATACTTCAATTCTGTTCTACCAGTGAAACTACTGCTTTACTTTCATAAGAGATTTCATTTCGGTTAATTCTAGCAATTTTAGCATGGTTTGTAATAAGAAAGCCACATTGTGTTTCTCATACCATCTAAGCTATATTACTTGTACCTACAACATGTACTGGAGATCACTACTGCAAAGCCATTTACATTCCAAAGTTTTCTAATTGATGTTCCTGCTGCAGAACACCAAAACTGGAACACTTAGATACTTAACAAAAGTGGTACGTCATTAGGATGTGTTTGAAGGGCTGCTGTAAGGACACTAGTCTGGACTTTGGGAGAACAGTCAAGCACTTGATTTGTCTGACTGAGAACTAATTTTCCATTATTACACCAGACCACTTCAAGAGCAACACTTGTGTTCTCTCCTCCTTACCCAGCTTTTCTATCCAGTATACTTTTTCAACTCCGATTTAATGAACACCTCCCTTGGGATTTCGGTTTTTGAGACTGTGAAGTTGATAATAAATTGCAGGCATAGCTGCAGAGGCATGAACATGTTTGTCTCCATCTGTTGGCATCTATAGTTTTGAAGAATCCTGAAGGTATCTGTACCCTCGTTCCATCAACAGGACAAGGCAGACAGTGAGAGGCTGCAAATGTATATTTCAAACTGCAGAGAGCAGTCTGAATTAGCATGGGATTTGTATCACTAGTTAGTAAAGGCTAACAACTCTGCTAAACACACTGGCATTTAAATAAGAAAAGTTGCTTTAGCAAATTCCAAGTCTTGATCTGTGCTGCTTTGCTTTTATGTCTTCCTTTCATTTGGTCTCAAGGTAGATCTCGAAATGCATAATCCAATTAAATGGCAAAAATTTCCATAATTAATTAGGAGCCATTCTCCTTTCTCTTCTACTTATTTACATCAATCCCTCAACCTTAAGAAATGGGAGTGGGATAGAACAGTACAAATAAATGTTTATAAGTGGGTAACTTCTATATACATCTCTACAATACGTGGCATCACAATGCCACAGAGTCACAGAACACTGAAGTGGAAGGGACCTCTAGAGGTCACTTAGTTTGACACTCTGCCCCAAGGCATGATCAACTATACTGAAACCATTCTTGACAGATGTTTGTATAACCTGATCTTATAAAATTTCCAGTGATGGAAAATCCATTGCTTCCTTAGGCAACCTAAAAAAACATTGTTAGAAATTGCAGCGATTATTTGAGATAGCAAAAAGCCCTTACTGATACTGGTCTACAAGATTAATTCTTTCCAGTTTTAATCCACAATATGGCCCTCTTGAATTCATGCAGATAATGACTATGCACATATATCTCCATGCCTAGGCATACAAAATGTATGTTGGTTTTCAATTACGTAAAAAGAGAAATTCTGCATAACTGATCACAAGTACTCTTAAATTAGTAAATTAAAGAGAACTTCACATCTAATCAAGGTACAGATGCATTGAATTCTCCAATACAGTGTGCTGTATTTTAAATAAATTTAACTTACTTTCATATTGTTTTGATACAGAAGGACAGACATTTTCATAAATATATATATAAATATACACACACATCCCCCGTGGGTAGACTGTTGTTTAATACAAATTTCTAATGCAAAGTATTCCCAAGTGTCTAGGTCTGTTGAAGCCAAAGGTTCTAATGATAAAGAAATTAGCATGTTCACAAATGAGGACTCTATGGTCTAGCCAAGCCAGGTGGCTCTTGTCACCTGTCTGCATCCTGACTTGCACTGAAGGGTCAATATTACAGTTTATTCACAAGCAGAAATTGACAATCCCTGTTGGTTGCAAGAAGGATGAAGAATTAATTCTCTCCTAACAGCAAAAAACCCAGCAGGATTTTACTTGCAAACGCAACAATTCTTTCCAGAATTTAATACACATTAAGTAAGGCTTCTTACTTTTTTCTCCCCAACTTTGTATTTTCTTTTTCCTTTATGAGAATAATTTTACTAGAAAAATTAAAATTTTCATGGTGGTAGAGAGCAAAAGATCTTGCAGTTGTGGGAAAAGGACTGCTTTAAGGCTTTAGTCCTGATATCTGGAAGAAAAAGGGTAACAAAAATAGATCAAAAACTATTTTGAAAAGTGGAAAAATGGACAATCTCTTTTTTGATTTTATATCCCCTAGAAGAGAAGTTTTGAACTTCCTGCGTTAAATATTGACAACATTCTACCAATAAGTGTGTGGGGACCTTTTCAAACAGCTGGAACATTATAGATTTTTGCAAGTTCACAAGCCCTGTGCTCACATTTCCAGTAAAAGCTGCTGTCTAATACAGAGCTAAATGCCCCAGGGACATCGAAGTGAACATATTTTTCTGCTGGTTTAAGCACACCAGCAGTCATTTGTAGAGTTTACATGGCTTTCTTGTCAATACCTGCTGGTCACAGTTGGTGAAGAAGCAGTTTCACTTATGATCTGCTTGCTAATTAAGCATGACAGTAGCTATTCAGAGTGAAATTTTCAACAACCTGACACACAAAAGGAAAGAATCAGCTGTATTCTCAGAAGACTTCGATCTTTAAATCATTTGGATTCTGTAGTTACTGGAACTGAAAGATAACAGAAATTACTTTGTCAGATTAACATGCAACTTTTCTGATAAACTATAATATACTGTATGTAGGATGAATGCTTTAACCCTGATGTTTTACAACATAATTCTTTAATAGAAGGAAAGTTAAAAGCATTTGAAGCTATCCCAATACAGGCCAAAAATCTGTATTGTCTTCTGCTTCTCCTCATTTTCTTCAGTGGTTCATAATCTATCCTTTCCTGTTGACATCTTTCATCATCCAGCTGTACTTTATTTCTGTTGTCCATTGCTTCAGTTGCATTGTAAAGTTGGTGCTCTTCTGCAAAAAAACATCCTAGAAAGTTATCAGCGAAGCCACTTCATTGCTCTGTTTCAAATTCTTTGCTTCCTTGGCCTTCAAAAGCCAGTTGCTTCTTTGCTGAACGATTATCATCTAACATCTTATTGACGCCTTTTATTACTCCTCCTCCTTGGTTTGTAGCCCTGTGTTGTCCCTTAGTTCATACTTATATTACAAACTCGTAGGCAAAAGTCTTTGGCATTTGTACAGCCCCACCCCGTGGTTCCAGGCTTGAATTCCAAGACACATTGCAATACAGTAAATAAAATAACCCCTAAATATTAGTTTCCTTGAGATCTCACTATTTTGCTATGCCCCTTGAGTGCAGGGAGGACAAATCTGGAGTGGCTGGTAACCAAATCTCATAATGAAATAGAACACACTGGTAAAAGCAAACTTTTTCTGAGAGAAACCTTAAGATGGCAAAGGCTTAGTGTTACTACCAGAGGTGACTGAAAGGCCTCTTCCCACAGAGCAAAAACTCATTCCACAAGGAGCACTATCACATCCAAGCATGTTTGATCATCTACAAGCCATACAGAGATTCTTTAAATAAAACACAAATAATGTTTATTTATATCTAGTTTGCAATTGCAACTTTTCAGTTCTTGTCCACCTATGCTTTATATTCATCTCCTCTAAAAATGGACATTTCACATAACTGAAAAAAAAAAAAAGTTCCTTTTGCAATTTTGGACAAAAAATATAGCAACAAAATTTCATTTTTAAGATATCCTAAGGACAAGAATGCAATAGAAGGTGTTTCCATGCTGCTTGTAAAGGCAACAGGCACAGAAAAAGTTTAGAAAGTCTAGTGCTTTAAATATCTGGAAGGTGGAGGCCTTTCCCACACTCCCTGTAAGAGAGATTAGGCCTGAAAAAGTAAGCTGTTATTAGTTACTGAATTGCCTTGTCTGCCTTAGTAAGGCAATAAAGGATTCACAGCTGCTTTTGGCAGCAGTGGGTCGTGTTCCAAAAGGCATGTTCCTGGTGAGGAACCAGGGCAGGCAGAGAAGCCCCCAGGCCGGAGCAGGCAGGTTTTTGGGCGGTGGCTGCGGTGGCCCCATCACTGCAAGCAGGGATGTCCCTGCGGTACTGCAGAGGGGCAGCAGCCCCCCTGCCCGGGCACTCTGCAGCGCCATTCACGTCTGCTCTGCTCTGTCACAATTACAGCCACAACACTTCACTCCTGACAAGACTTTACCGTGTTTCTGTTAGCCCACAGCATGTCTGTGGGACACATGGTTATCAGTCTGATAAATCTCAATGTGTTGTGTCAGGTTTAAGCACCACCAACTGCTCAAGCACATAAACATCAGCAACTACCAGACGCTCTGTAGTACTTTATATCCGTGCCCTACGCTCTCCTTCTTGATTTTCATTTTAAGAAATCCATTTTCAGTTTCATTGCTCTGGTACCGATAATCAAATGGCAAAAGGTGTTGCCTGACACTGTGTCCAGTGTCCCAAAAAGATAATCTGAGGAAAAGAGGGCAGAACTAAAACCAATATAAGATATTAAAAAAATTTTTTTTATAATCTATTTGAAACAGAAGGCAATATGGCAAAATTTTACACAGTGTCAATAAGAAGGAAGATATATCTGTAATGTGAGTTTATATGTGTATTTTTCTTCAGTTTTCCTGAAACTAAATCCTAAAATTTAAAAAAAACCAACAAATGATGACTCCAGGAGAGATTTTAAATACGATTTTTTAAAGTGATAGATGAGATAGAGTTAAAACATTCTTTAGACCTAGTTGCAGGTATAATAATAATTAAGCCAGATGATAATACAGGAAAAACAGAATTAATAATTTTTTCTACTCATTGATTTTTTTCTTTGCTTTTTTTTTTGTTGTTGTTGTTGTTGTTGTTTCTAAAAGTATGTTTACAAAGCAAAATTGGAAGAAAGGTGTGAACAGTGCTTCTACAGCAGTGACTTTAGGGTGGAGAGAGTATATTTTTCTTGTCTCTTTGAAAAAACAATTACAATAATCACATACCAATAAAAACGTTTTAGAAATGCAGAAATTCAAATCTGAGTTAAACACATTTCTTCTAGAAATCTACCTCTACGTAGATCTCTAAAACATCATTTGCCTTTGCAGTTAATATTCTGGTAAATGCATCAAAACAAGCCTCAACAAACTTCATTTCAATTTGCATTTAATACCCAGGACAGCAAAGCTTTAAAACTTAGTAAGTGATATGATCAGCAAGGGATTTCCTAGCACAGCTTATCAATACAGAAAAAAACTTACCTAACACAGTCACCATAGATCGATAATAAGAGAACAAAAATGAAAATTCACTTTCAATGAAAAGAATGCTTTTAAAATCTGAAGGCAATCTTCTATTCAATACAATGTTTACCACTTTCATGGTTGAAAGAGAAAACTTGACAGTACCAGAAATGCTTCTGAGCAGGACTTGTTCTTATTCAAAGATTATTTATACTTTTTTTAAAAAAAAAACCACCGTTATCAGATTACTCCACTACAGATACAGATTCTGATGCCACTTCAAGTGTCTAAATCCCAAAAGGTAGACCCTTCTAACCATGAGTTTCATAGCTAAAATATGATCTAGGCTATTGAAATATGTAATGCCTCGTTTTCAGAACTTTCAGTAAAACTGAAGAGTATTGTAACAGAGAAAATTTATCTAAGCAGTTGTGAAGACAATGTGAAGTTCATCCAGATATCACT
This sequence comes from Corvus cornix cornix, assembly GCF_000738735.6. Lineage (NCBI taxonomy): Eukaryota > Metazoa > Chordata > Aves > Passeriformes > Corvidae > Corvus > Corvus cornix. Next base: position 15,071,433 of record NC_046336.1, read on the forward strand.
GAGTGCTAGACATACACATACAGGCTGAGAAAACAGGCTGAGAGTCGGGGCTGTTCAACTGGAGAAGAGGAGACTTTGGGCAGACATTATAGTACCTTCCTGTACCTAAAGGGGCCTGCAAGAGAGCTGGAGAGGGACTTTTTACAAGGGCTTATTTACAAGTTTTTACTTGTTTTACAAGTGATAGGACAAGGGGGAACGGCTTTAAACTGAGAAAGGGTAGATTCATATTGGACATTTGGAAGAAATTCTTCACTACGATGGGCATGAGGCACTGGAAGAGGTTGCCCAGAGAAGCTGTGGATGGCCCATCCCTGGCAGTGTTCAAGGTTGGATGGTGCTTTGAGCAGCTTGGTCTAGTGGAAGGTGTCCCTGCCCATGGCAGGGAGTAAAGTCCCTTTCAACCCAACCCATTCTATTATTACTACTTTGGCAGGGGAAGCATATAGGACAAGCATACCCAATTCTTAGGGTTTTGTTACCCAAGGAGAAAACCAGAACAGAGGTATAAATCTTAATGGTACTATTGGTTTAACTGCCACTTTGGTAGCCAAGTAATGAAGGACTAGAGGTTCAGCTTTTGAAAGAAAATTTTTGTTTCTAGTTTTCACTATTCTCAAAATAACATCCTCATAAAACCCTGCCATCAAAACTACTGGAGACATACCTTCTAAAGTAAAAATAGAAGCCTGAAAATCTTTGCTTGAAAACTTCTATGACAGACATAAAATGATAGGAAAATCTCAGTGTGTGGTTTTCTCTCTACTGCTGGCGCATTTATATTGAATTACTGAGTTTCCCTAAGACTACTTCACAGGTGGGGAAGTGATCTCCAAGCAGAGGAAAGCTGATCTGAAGGAGTATTTCTTAAACAGAGTTTTGCCTTAAGACAAAATTGCTAGTGGCATGCAACATTATTTTCTGTATGTTTTAATTAGCCAGAAAATAATATGGAACAGCTGCAGAAAAAAAAAATTAAAAGATTCACATAGATTCTCTTTTTAGGCTTCTTAGATGACAATAGCTAAGAACACCTCTTTGGGTGGCACAGGGACCAATCTTCAATGAAACAATTTTCAGTCTTACGCTCAGATGTTCTATCTACTAGTACAAGAGGCAGGAACAGCTGATCTGCAAGATACAAAAAAGATCGTGTTTAAAAAAACCCAAACACCAAAAGCAGGAGCACAGTGCACTGAAAACTATTTTCCTATTCAAGTTATGTGAGGGAGGAGTCAGGCAAAGATGAGCATGGAATGAACATTCCCTTTTGCCTAAAGTCATTATTTAACTAAAAAGCTGTTCTTTAAGGAGGCATGAAATGAGGAGCCTTTGTGAAAAAAAAGCAGATTGTGTTCCTATCTTAGACAGCTACATTAGTCTCTGAATACACCACTGACTTTGGAGATTCTAGAATTCTAATTTTAGCTTTATTAGGTGCCAAAATTATAGAACATGAAGAGGGATGTTTGAGTAATCACATGATGGAAACAGCTTTGTCTGACTAGCTAGCCTCAACATTCTGAATTATGGATCAGCATTACCTAAATACAGCCCTTGGCATCATCAGCTCCAAATGATCCTGGAGAGATACATTAGATTGTTGCATGAGACACAACTCCCCTTGTCCTAATAAGCAAGGACTGCTAATATTTCAGTATACATATTTATCTGCAAATAAAGGTCTTAAATACCATCTCAGAACTGTTTGGCAATATACACTATTTTTCAATTTAGATAATAATCTGTAATTCTGAATATCTCCAGTTACAAACCATAAATCTTAAAATGTCTCTACATATTTTCAAGTTTGTCCTCTGGAAAATTTAGTTCAGACTTATATTAAATAATTATCTTAAAAAACAAACAAAATGTTTGTTCTGGTTTGTGCACCTAGCAGAATAAATTTCTACTAACCTTACTTGCTTTATAAAATCTGAGATAATAAAAACCAAAATAATTTTTTTTGTTATACAGTGAGTCAGAATGCTCTGCCTTTTTTTTCTATTGGAACAATAGGAACTGATTGGAGACATAACCCACAACTTTTACTAAAATACTTAACATTACAGAAGCAAATATACCCAGTGGTTTCAAAGATGGAAAAAAGAACATCAAGATATTTTATTCTCATTTCCGCAGATATGTGCTTCTGAATAAAAGGCAATTAAGAAGACATCGTTCAAAACAATTATTTCTTACAAAAGTATGTTAGCTATTGTTCAGTTGGCTCCCTTTAACTTTCATCTCATCTTTTCATCACCATGTAAAACTTACTTATTTACATGAGATTATTTTTCTTCTTTCCAGATAATAATAAATAAACCAAACCCAAATCCAAACATTTCCACTCCAAACCTCCCTTACAGTAAAAAACTTTTTCTTATGTTCATATGGAATTCATGTGATTCAGTTTATGCCTGTTATCTCTTATTCTGCCACTGGGCACCACTGAGAAGAGTAGGAGTTCATCTTTGCACTCTCCAATTAGATATTTATAAACACTGATAAGGTCTTTCTGAGCCTTCTCTTTAAGCACCCACATCTTTAGCAGAGAAGATTAGACACACAGGACAAATTGCCTCCAATACCTTTTTGATATCAGAACAACAAAAAAGGAAGTTAATCTTCTAAGTGAGGCAGAGTACTTTAGCATCTATAAAACTACTATTAACAGCAAAGGAACTTGCCTACAAGGAGGTCACCACAAGAGCAGAGTCAGGCTCTTCAGGGTATTGCTTGGTGGGAGGACACAAGACAACAGATGTAAGCTGGGACACAAGATTCCAGCTGTCTATAAAGAAAAGAGTTTTTGCTCCAAGAACAGTCAGGCATGGCAACAGGTTGCCCCAGGAGGTGGTACTGCCTCTGTCCTCAGGTGCTTTCCAGACCAGACTGGGAAAACCCTGAGTAACCTGGCCTGACTTCAACACTGACCTCTTTTTGAGGAGAGGGCTGGACCAAGATACCTCCTGAGGTATCTTCCAACCTGACTTTATTGTATGAGCCTATAATCTATGACAGAAGTATTCACAATTCATTCTAAAGGAACAGAATAAGGTCGGCGCTAGCTCTACCACTGTTAAACCAAAAAAAAAAAAAAAATCCAGTCAAAACACCCCATATCTGTGTTCTAGAAATACACACAATATGATCACAAATAACACACTGTATGGGAATAAGAAAAAGGGTCTTAAAGTACAGGTAGGTAAGAGAAAGAGATGTTAAATGCTAATTCTGTAACAAGTTTTACACACACAGCAAGAGACAAAATGGTGCAGGAAACAACACTTTTCATAGACTCTATTATCTTGCACACTGCATATGCTGCAGATTACAGATTCTTACACTTTTAAGCAAGCCTAGACAAAAAAGCTGTATTACCCACAATATAAAAAATCAACATCCCATTCTGAGAGAATTAATCTCTTCCCACTTTCAATGTGACTAGGTTTGGTTTCCACAATTATACTTCTTGTTGCTCAACAGTTGTTTAACAAGTCAGAAGCAAGAAGTGTGCTCAGACCTCTCCTCGTCCAATACCATGTCTGGCTTCTCAGACATTTCAGTGGAAGCAGGTGCAAGTCTTTCAAAAGTGAGTTAGAGTGCACTGCGCAGATTTAATAGCTGCTTCCCCAACAGATTAAGGTGCTCCTGGTGCTCTAAAAAAATAAATGAGAAAACTGAAGTTCTCTATCAATCCCTTGGGCCAATTACACAGATTAGAGATGGAATGATTCAAAGCATGATGAGCCTGTCTTTTCCATTCTTATCTTGATTATTTTAGCATGAAAAGAGTTGGTTCTTGCTAAAGGTGGAATCAGCTCAACTACAGCTGACCTAGACAGCTACATAAAATTACAGAGTTCTCCAAGTCTTTTCTGATTAAGAAAAGAAACAGAGGATGGACCTTGGTGTCTGGTGCAATCTTGCTTATTTGCAGAGTTAAAATTCTGCTTTTCTTAGCACAACAAATCACAAGCAAGCGATAGTTTTCTGTTCCTTACTATTCCCCTTCATCTACCACTCCATCTAAAAGCTCTCACAAAGCAGTGTCTGAATTCACACTTCAAGTAGTCATTTACACAAGGTCATGAGCATTTGGTTCATTTTTCACTTTTGTGCCGTTTTCTCATTTCTTCTAAGAATTATTTCAGCAAACCCTCTCAGCTACATGTATTGCTATTTTACTGAATCACATACCTTTGTTCCGATGCTTCTTAAATGAAAGACAGTAGCTAACCATCTTCAGTTAGCATCGTTACAAATAGAGTTTAAATTATTCTGTCATCCTACCTACGTGTGAAAAATAGTGACCCCATGCTTCTTCAGTGAATATTTAAAACATAACTTTACGTACTAACAGGCATTAGGTAAAAGACAGGTGCTTTGCCTATTTTTCTGTCTGTCCACTTATCCAACTACTCTCTGTGACTGTAGTAGCCAAGAATTGCACTGACTGGATCCATTTCTACTTTTTACTCTGAAGGTGCAAGCAATGAAAACTATGACCACTCTTCTATGACACTTCTGTTACATGAAATTGTTCCTTTGTGAAGGAACTATCGCTTTCCAAAGAGATAAATTTATCCCCCAATGGGATCCTACTCTCACTGTCAACAAATTCAAACACACTGTACAATAAAGGAATAGAGGTCCTTTCTAGAGTGACAAGAACTAGCTCACCCAATCCTGTGCTGTGCTATGTTAATACTCTCACATTAATCTTTCTGACAAATAGAGGGGAAAGACAGCATATACACCAAGATTATATAGAAAAACATAAAACCAAAGGTTTCAATTTAAGAATTAAAATAGCAGGGTGATATTTAAGGCATGCATACTGTCTTCCATGAAAAAACATTCACAATGCTTGGGGGAAAAAAAATCAAAGCAAAAACAGAAAGAGAAGGATAAAAGTGAGCTTGTTACTTTATAAAAGCAAATAGCGAGAAACTCAAACTGAACAAACATTATTTCTTACAGTAGGGTCAGAAATGACTGAACCCAGAATTCATATCAGATGACCACAAATGAAGTGCAGGGAAAAAGATGAGCATTTGCCACAGCGAAGATGCTCTAGTTTCTAATATTAAAAAACTGAGTATGATGAGCATGCAAGATTAACTTAAAGGTCAATTTTGGGTATCTTATATTTTATAATGGCACATAGAATTTCTCCTTTGCACCATGGACATTTTTCGATTTCTTTTCTTCACCCTACACTGTTCTCGATATAAGACAGTCAGGGCAGGCAGACAACATCTATTTAAATATTTGGCCAATGTTCCGGGATTAAAACCTTGTCTTAAGGCTCTGCCCTTCTCCCTGACTTCTAGTGCTGGTTCAACATCAACACCACAAGATTATCACATTCCTATAGTATCCATGGTTTTCTCCAGGAAATGGCTGTCACTGGTACAGATTGTTAATTTCTAACCTGAGCGATCTGTTAACACATGGCTGTAGATGGATTTCAGACACCAATTATATGGATGATAAAATGCTGGCTTTTCAAAACAAGGCTCTACAGTTGAGCCCTTTCCACACACTGCTGATGGCCAGCTATTGATTATTCACAGCAGAAAGCTCAGCTCTTCCACTGACAGCCAGTCTGAGCCCCATCTATAAAGTCAAGCCCAGTAAATCAAACCAGACTCAGTTCTTGAGTTTTCTGCGCCAAATGAAGATCCAATGAAGGGCAAAGAAGGCCATACTTAGAAATGCAGTGCAATGTACAATCATTTTCTGGTCTGTGAAAGAGATGAGCAGGAAAATAGATGGCACTGGGCTCTGCAGGCAAAGACACTTTTACACTGGTGTCATATGGAGAAATTGGATTACCACACAATAACAAGTCCAATAAGCACAGATTATGAGTGTAGGATAGAAAGTAATTTACCACTAGATTAATCCCAGACATTCCTCTTACCTAGACTGCATTAAAACAGGAACATCTATCTTTCCACCCTATTGCTCAATGTTTCATATTCTTTGCACCCCCCAGAAAGAACAGTACATGAATTTTTTTGTTATATTCTATTTACTCTCTACTAGCCTCTCCAAAATAAGTTTCACATGCAGCTGATTAAACATATTTGGCAAGAAGGTACCACAGTATTTTTAACTTGTCTGCATTTTCACTGGGAGATAATGTGGATCTATGACTTGAGCACATTAAGTAGCTACTCTTAGACAAACACACAGAGTACACCTTACTTTGCCAGATAGGATCTGAGGTCACATCAATACAAGAAAACTCTGGAATATTAGGCCAAATTAAATCTAAAATATTGATCTATGTGTACAGATATTTCTTAAGAAATATGATGGCCATTCAGTGAAATACACTGAAGGGAGAGACGACAGAAGTGTTATATATGTATTGAATTAATAAGATTTAAATAAAAATTATTAGTTCAGTTTAACTTTGAAAGGATTGTCTAGTTACCTTGGAGGAAAACCATTTATAGCTCCTCCCATTTCACTCAGCCTTCCCAAACTCATTCTCTTGACATTAAATAAGAAGAAACTAACGTATAAAATTTCAAATAGGGAAAATGTTTTCCTTATTACCTTAACAATTAGATGGTAATATTAACTTTTCAGAGCCATTCCACATTAAACAGGAATGTATTAAAGCTAAGTAGGTATTTACTCAGCAGCAAAATTTAAATAAGTTAGATACTAAAAGGTCAAGATGAAATTATTTCATACTTGGATACTTATCTAACTAACTGGAAGGTAGAATTTGTATTCTGAGGAATCCTGAAGCTCCGGTAGTACAATAAATTAGTTCACCTAGGAAGTAAATTCCTCAGATAATTTGTACAAGGGGAAAGAAGTTTTCCCCTAGCCCTTTGTTAAAAAAAAAAGAAAAAAAAAAAAAAATTTCCATTATGTTAGGTGAAATAAACTCCACTACTTATACAGATTTCCTGCTGCCAGCATGGTAAATTCTGCCCTACAACTCAGATTCCTGGAACCTGTAGTTCTCTTAGTTAGGAGTAGGAAGACAGTAATTCTATTAAACATAATCAACATTTTCTCAGGTTATATTATGCTGAAATAGTGTGTGGACAGGTACATTCCCTCCAAAAGTTTCTCATCAATCCTATGCTGATACCTAAAATTTCTTCATGCCTTACATAAGTACATTTTAAAGTGCTAAGAACAAGCTCACCTCAATTACACACTACAATACATTTAAACCACTGTACATGAGGCACATTCTCATACAGAAGATGTCTCATTCAATAGCTACAAACCCAAAACTTAATTCTGAGTCTTACCCAAAGCACCTGTATAACAATTCACAGTTGGTTGGAGCTTTGGTTGCTCCCTCTGTTTAAAAAGATAAGATTACAATAAGATTGAAAAAATAAATTGAATCATACTATCCACATCAAAATCAACAAAAGAAAAATTATAAAGAACCTCTTGCTATTAATAACTGTGCACAATTAACACATTCCGTGGGACCGGGATGAACAGCACATGACTGAACAGACAACGAATGTGTCAAAATACTAATGCACATGTAATACACCATATGCAGAGACAACTGATATTTTTTGATTCATAATTTTAAAAAATTACTCTATAATCTTAGCATTCTTCTTTTTCTGAACCTTTTTAGCAAGGAATAATTTATAGATAAATGCAAAATCATCTTGATCGAAGCAATACTTGCGATTAAAGACCTATATAATTATTTCCTTCCTCACATATATATAAATGATTATTTCCATTTAATAAATGAGAATACCATAGGATCACAAAAAGTAAATTAGAAACAGCAGAGTAGCCCATATTTTTTATTTATAGTATGAAGTAATACGATCACCTTGTACAGGAATAAACATGTTAAAACATGTTTGGTATTATTACACTATTGGCTGAACAGTTAATTGCCTTAATCAGTAAGTACGGTATTATCTGATTTTTTTTTTTTTAAGGCAATTTTACACACTGAAAATTAGCGTTTTTACAAAAACAAAACAAAATGCTTTAACAGCATTTCCTTCTAGTGCAAGCTAGCACAGATTTAAATATCTCCCAGCAGGCAACACAAAGCTCTGTTCGATGCTCGTGTACTTCTATTGGCTTCCATTTGATTAAAGGAAACTGCTTCACTACAGAAGCAAAGTAGAACAATTCCTTGGAGTATTACAGCACCATGTTCTGTGTGTGTGACCACACAAGGATTTAAAAGAAGAATGATACAGTGCTCTTTTCAGAATATCAGATTATCTAACTTCGAGTAATGACTATTTAGTGAAGATTTATATTATTTCCATTTTTTAAAGCTCTATGCATAATTATCATAACAGCTCTCTTTTCAGGACAAATTTAGTTTTGAAACTTTTCTATCACTGGCACTATTTCTACTCTCAGGACACAGGAGATAAAGTACAAACATAAAAAGCCAGCCATCAAACATTTAAATAACTGTCTTAAACTTCCATAATTTTGCAGAGGGGGTATTTAAAAAAAGAGTGAAAATAACACAAATGTTCAGCTCTCTAACCTGCTAAGGAGGCCTAACCTCTCAGGAATGTTTGCAGTGTACAGGCATGGATCTTACTTTAGGCTCCAGAAACTTGGAGCTAAGATAAGAATGCATCAGAGTATGAAAATAACAAGCTTTTTGTTCTTCTTCATTCTCCAGTGCACATGTCAGATTTTGAATTTAGAAAACCCTAAAAGCACAAAAAAGTCTATGCATTTTGAGGATATTTCATTACTCTACTATAGGACAGGAGGGAAAATACTATAGCCAGAAAATCAATGATACAAAGGTTGCCAAAACTACTAAGAGACTTCACATTCTATAGTACAGAACAAAATCAAAGCCATAAAAAAAATTTCTCTAAATTAAGCAGATAGATTTAAAAATCCCCAAAAAACACCATCTAAGTAAACCGAACTATTTATTTACAGAATAAACCAAAGGTAGCATGTGATGCAAAGGAAGCAGAGTCGTATCCTTGTGAGACTGAAATAGCCTAATGTTTGGGGATTAGGTCTAAAAGATTTCTGACTGTGGCAACCTAGGAAAAAAAAAAACCCTTGAATGTTTATTTTTATATCACATCTCAAGAATCTAGCACTAGAAAGTGTCAAAGTTGACAATCGAAAATTATTTTCTATCTTAAACTTGACAGTGTTTACCTTTATAAACAGTGCAGTGGAAAACACAGTGCTGTGAGAATTAATGTGAGTCCAGGCTGGAAGATGCTCAAGAATCTGGCTGTTATAAGATATGAACTTCATTCATCCTGAGAATTACCTACATGTCCTTCATATATGACATGAAAATAAAATATTTCATTACAATATCTGTGTAAGGCTTAATTGAAAGAATTTGTTTATCTAGAAACAATAAATAGCAAATTCTGAAGTTCCAGTAAAAATCTAATTTTTAAAAATTTTGTGTTACAAACTATTGTTTGCAAGGCTTGACTGCCTTTATTTAATAAGGTCTGCTTACTGTATAAAATGCAGTGAACAGCTCAGCTGAGTAATACGGCATTTTTGTGGCTATGATTTTAACTAGTTAAGCCACGGAAACAGATGACAGCTACTTTATTTTTAATCTTACTGCTGAAGTAAAGCTGTAAACTTTTTCCTTCCAGAAATAATCCGCAAACTGATTGCTGTCAACTGATTGCTGGAGGGAAAGTCTGATAACCACGGAGGGTGGAGACAGGAAAGACAAGCTCCCTCCTTCCATGTGTAAATACCTTTCTACAAAAAAAGGGAGCTAAATCTTATATAATCTTTGTAAATTAAAGATCTATTCCGCATGAACTTTAAAAAAAATGTTCTTTATAGTATCCAACACTTTTATTCAGGAAAAGCTACATCTGACTAGACTTTGTTATCAAAGAGACATGATGTTATTCAAGTGTTCTGAATGAAACCCTGTTTCTTTGTTCCTTAAAAATGAAAGCATACCTTGTAAGAGCTGATTCTGGATTCTGAGGGATATAGTCTGCCCTTTAAAAACTTCAAACATGTTTATACCAAAATTCAAACTCTTAGCAGATTTCTAGGTCTAAAATATATTATTCCTATACCATTAATTTGCAGAACACCTACCTGCCTTCAGAGAGTGCAATGAAGATCATTAGTAGCTATAAGGAATTTTTTATGTTGTAAACACTATATAAATGCTAAATTATGACAAGGATAGAAGTAGCCCAGTTTATCTTCATCCAGAAACTAAAACGTTATGCTTGTATTTGAATTACCTTATCAATTCATGTCTAAAATCCAGTATCTCTACTAACTGATATTTTGCCATTTATCAAAACAATCCCTGTTTATTTCCCCAATTTCCTATTGTAATCCCCCTAATATCTTGCTTCAATTTTTTTTTTTCAGATATCCACTAAGATCCCATTGTAAATAAATACAATCTTAGAACATACATTTCTGTTATCAATTTCTGGGGGGAAAAAAAGTTTACCATTTGCAGTTAATAAAGAATTAAATTCAACACCTTTTTTTACCTCTTTAAACAGTTTTTAGGATGACAAAATGTAAGACTTCACTTGCAGAGACTTAAATGTCACAAAATGGTTGGTTAGCAATCTGGAAAATCGTAGTAGGAGAATGTTGCTGTTGTCCGCAGAGACGGTGCAAAGAACGCCATGGAATTCCAGTCCAGGATAGAATGGGATCATTTAATTAATTATCACCTCATATATATAACTTGGTTTGCAATAGAGAAATGACATTATTGGGTGCTTGACCATACACCTCCCAGAGTGATTGGCTGAATGCTATGACGCCCATTTCAAAATATTTTCTTCAGTGTGGACAGCAAGGCTATACATAACAAGTTTGCACCTGTGAGATAAAGTCTTGGTTTACAAGATAGCAAACTGTTTCTCAGCTAGTTTGCTTGAGAACAGAGACTTTCACAGGAGGCAAGCAGGAAAATTTCTCTGCTAGCTTTTTTAGCATCCATAGGAAAAAATATTAAACTATTTTCACCATTGTTCTGCAGATAATGTGTAACATTTTACTTAATAACTACATCTGCACCTTTTACAACCTCAGTTGAAAAGGATTTGCTCTACCTTTCCAAGTTAAACAGATGTACACTGTTAACAGGAAGTTTTACAACAACAAAAAGAAGAAAAAACAAAAGCAATTATTTTCTGAAATTCAGATGATGAGCATATGCATTTATATTGATTTTGGAAATAAAAGTAAATGTTAGAGCTGCATACTTGCACAGGTGCCCATTCACAATTTTTCAATTCCCACCTGTTCACTGCAGGTTAGGTGCCAAGAGTCATTTCTTTCCAAATTCTGGAGGCATCCTGAGAGGCCTTAGCATCACACAGAGAAGCAAAATTCTCCCATTTTTCTGATGGAGTTCCTACAGGATGTGAATTCAGAATCAAACTGCAAAGACCAGATTGCTTCTCAAAATCAGTGTCAAGGTATTAAGTTGAAAGTACAGTTAGCTCATCACTGTTCCTAGGACATCATATCCTCATTTCAAGGAGGAAAAAGTAGAGAGTCATCATTTTCAGTATTTTAAGTGCTATCTTAGCAGTATTCTGTAAATGGAAAGCCATTTGAAGAAAAAGTTCCTTTTCATCACTCTTCTATGTGCACACACAAACAAAATATATATTTTTAGCTAAAAGCAAAATATCGGTCACTTGCTAAACCAACAGAAAACTCCTTCCCTTCAAGTGATATTGAATAAATTTTCCTGCAACAAAACATCTTGATTCTAGACCAAACTTAAACAATCTGAGCTTAAACACAGAGCACTGAGTCTCACCCTAGAAATCTTATGTATTGTTTGCAATGAGGGTATTTCAGTCTCTTTTCTCACTGCTGCTGGCAAAGCAGGTGAGTGTGGATAGCAAGAGAAAATATGGAATACAGAAGCAATTTTTCTCAAAAAATATTTCTGCTATTTGAAGAAAGCATAAAAAAGCCCTTGCATTTTTTAACATATGGTAACTCAATTGCTTCATCTGAATGGAAGGCCATTTGGCTTCAAAAACTTCAGCTATAGAGCAATTAATTCACCTCTACTTTGCAATCAATTTCAAGATTACACATTTCAAATTCCCCATAACAAGCCCTGAGGTTCATTCTCCCTATAAAAATGAGGTGGGGAAATAAATGTAGTGCAAAAAAACTGCGATGCCTGTGTGACATACAAAATAGTATCTTGCCTGTGTCAAACATATGGTATGAGTAATTCACAGTCATACACTCAAACAGACCAAAAGACAACTGTCGATTGGTGCTATTAAACCAGAGCAAGGAAAGATGGTGAAGCAATACTTTTATCTGTTAATTTTCCCAGCCACACAGCAGTAGTAAAATCATTACTGATGTTATGTTACTAACCATTACTACTAACAATTACATTATTACTAATGAAGCATGAAAGTGAGGTGAAATGGAAAGTGGTGGAATTGCTGGGCTCAGAGGATTGTGATCCGTGCCACAAAATTCATCTGGGAATGTTACTAGTTGTGCACTCCTGTTGACACTGGGGCCATTTTCTTTAAAGACCAGAATAATGGGACCAAGGGCACCCTTGGCAAGTTGGCAGAGCATGTGAAATAGGGAATAGTTGTGTTAAAGGACCTCAACAGGCTGGAGAAATAAAGTCCAGCAAAAGGAAATACACATTCCTAACCAAGAGGGGAATAACTGTGTGCACTGGTAAAAGTCTTGGGACCAACCAAGGGGAAAGAACTGGGCATAAAAGGATGGGGGGAGGTCCTGGTGGGCAAGAAGTTGAACATGACTCAGCAAAGTGCCCATGTAGCAATGAAGGTCAACACTCTTCGTGTCAGGAAAAACAGTCCCAGCAAGCTGAGAGGGATGATCCTTCCCCTCAGCACCAGCAAGATCACATCTGGAATATTGCCTCCTGTTCTGGGCTTCCCAGTACAGAAAGTACATGGACATACTGGTGTACATCCAGTATGTACATCCAGGACACAGAGAAGATATGGATCTTGGAGCATCTGTCATATGAAGAAAGGCAGGAAGAGCTGAGTTACTTTATCCTGGAGAAGGCTCAGGAGGGATCTTAATCAGTATTTATAAATACTTGGTGGAAGGGAGAAGCCAATCCTTTTAAAAGCAAATATTATGGGAAAGAAAATTCAGAATCCACTCTCTCCAGATTTCAGTAAAGAATTTGATATGGTATCACCCAGCAATTATTTACTGAATTGGAAATATAAGCATAACACAAAAATAAAGTTGATATAAATGTGACAAATGATAACACAGTGAATGGACTTCTTCAAAATCATTCTTCACTCTCATTATATGTCTGTGAACATGGTGAAAAGCAGAGGTGTTTTGATAAAAACTGGTTACGGGAAGCCCTCTTGATACAGGGGAGGTTCTCACTAACCTGCAGAAGAAATTGGAGGAGCATCTGCACAGGCGTATTAGAAATGGCAAAACCTTTAGCAATTCTTCAAAGCCACATGATTACTAATAGCAGAATTTCTGTGATTATTTCTGTGATGGTCTCTTATCATTTGAGAGCAACACAAAAAGAAATCACACACCCATGTTTACTACTAACAGATTAAACCAACCTGGCATATCTGTAAATGAAACTTGATATTCACCAGTGTCTGACCAAATACTTTCAAAAGACCAGGTGGAGAATTAGCATTTTTATTCAAGACTTAGAGCAAACGCTTCAGGTACAAGGTTCGGAAGTCAGGAGAACCAAGTTAACTACCCTCTGTATCTTCCTATTTATTCTGTTTTGCCAGACAGACTAAAAGGTGCTTGCTCTGCTTGTTTGATCCTAGCACAAAAAAGCTGAGGAAGGCACATGATCGATGTTTATAATTTATTGAGGGCTACCCACCAAGGAAGGAGTTGGTTTTAAATAACAGTCTTGAGAGATTAAAAATTAGGAATCAGAGAATATATTTAGGCTGAAAGTTCAAAGAAAGCTCTAAGCATTAGGAGAGAGGTTTTGAAATACCTTTCCAGAAAGAGCAAGAGGGCAATGTACTAAAGGTAAGACTGTGATGACTTTATGACTGGAATTAGATAAGATTGTTGTCTAACTCAGAAAGGTCTTTTCTTCAGCCCTGAATTACTATGGTGATCAACTACTCCCTGTTCTGCTCCCCTCCTTCCCAGACTTCTTGTTCACACTATTCCCACTGAAGTTCAGCTGGGGCTATGAGAGGATTTCATGCAACTTTTTATCTCTAAGAAAAAAACAATCTTAACACTTAAACTCCTACCCCTCTAGTTTAAATGGTTTTATAGAATATTGCATCAAAGCAGATGACTAAAAGCTCTCCTTGAGATCAAAAGATTTAATCAGTAGCTAAACAGAGCAATGCACTGCAAACATAGTGAAATGAAATTGCCTCATTGGGTCTTCATTAAATATTTGTCCTCCTTGCCAGTTTGATGGATTCCTGCTTACTATATAAACAGCCAAAGAAGGAATTTGATTCTACTCAAAGCATATACACCTCAAACACTGTCACTATTCAGAATCTTGGAATTTAACCTGTTAGGACGTACAACTATCCCCACCCATCACAATGTGGTACTTTTATGTTAATCTTTGAACAACCCATTCAGAACTTTTCTATGGCAGTGCGTAAAGCAAAAACAGCTACAGAAAATAGAGAGGGCATATTCACATGACTACAGCTACTGGCCAGTTGTCACGTAGTTATTTGTATAGCAGTAAGTGAACACTGAGCAATGCTGCAGACAACTAACTCTTCTCCATTCAGCTCCTTTCAAAGCTATGTCCATCAATAAACAAGCATCACTGTGGTTTCCTGACCCAAAGAGCATGCTCAGCCTGCTGCAACTGTTGAAAAGGTAGGCAGGTCTGTCATTCACTGAAGTCACCAAGCCCACAATCCCTTCTATCAAACACAAGTCAAGATTGTAAGGCCAATAAAGTCTGGTGAGTGTAAACACATTTACCCACCTCCCTCTGGCTGACAATTTATTTTTTTTCATTTTATTTCAGAAAAGAAGCAAATGCTTTTCCAATATAAGTTGATCCAACACTTGACAGCCAAACAAAAATGTACACTGGACCAAAATTTAATCAGTGACATATATTCAAACACCAAATCAGAACTTCCATGTTTTACTTACAAAGCCAAAGCACTGGACAGAACAATGACAGTTAAACAGAAAAAAGTATTTCTATTATAATGGTATCTTAGAATGAGAAATGTTCACCAATTAATAAACTTCAGCCACTTTCTGGACTAGTGTCCATGACAGCATTTCCAGTTAGAGACAGAAGATTTGGAAAAGAAAACAAATTTTTTCTCCTGTTCCAAGTTCAAAGATGAACTCCACTTTTATTGACTGTAATTTGACCTCTACCACCTCTTATTCTGTGACAAACCAAATTCTCAACAACTGAATCTCTTTTAATCGGTTGGTTATAGTCTAGACCAAGGATCCCACCTTAAATGCAATAAAAATGCTGTATATGTGAGTATGATTTAGTTTAACAATGACCTGCATTCTTGGATTTGACAGAAAGACTTGATTTCAAAATGTTTTTCCCCATCTGACTAGTCTCCTTTTAAATTCTTGTCTTTTTATTTCTGGCTTGGGCTTATTTTTTTCTCCCTTATTTTGTTGCTGTAGAACAGTGATATGAAAACTACTGCATACAGGCTTGCTTTCAAAGTAAGCATATTGAGTGGTTAGCCTGGCTCGTATGTTCTTGCTTACCTCACAGATTTCTGTGTTATTATTAGTTTCTTCTACTAGCATAGCAGTCTTTTGCCACACACATACACACACTTTTACAATAAGCTCACAACTTATGAAACTTGCAAATCACACGTGCTGTCAAAGCACATAAACTCCTTAATTCCTTCATTCTGATGCAATGTACAGGATCCATCTATAACACATAACATCTTTTTAATCAAAAAGCAATATTTTTACATAAGTGGAACAAAAGAACTTAATAATATTTGCCATTTACAGTATTGTCAAAAATATGCTAGGCGACTAAAGCAATTAACCCCAATCTAAATTAGTTCCATTTGCAATGACAAAACCTCAGTCTACTTTTGCCAGCAACAAAAGTAGTGAAATATATGAAAATCCACTAATGTCACAAAACTAAAGTATGAATAATTTCTGCAATATGAAACCATTATCTCATCAGACTAAAGCAAAAATCATTTTGCATTTTATGAAGAGATACCTGGCACAGGAATAACACAAACATCTTACTGAACAGTAGGTCTCCCCAGTTCAGCTCATTTAGCAGGCAAGTGTCATGAACTATTACAGTATTTCCTTAGAGGCAGTAAGTGAAATTCTTGGAAGTAGCTTATGACATTTTTTAAAGCTTTTTTCCAAAGGGTGGAAATAATCAAAGCAGACATCACACAGATTTTAGTTGCTGTAGTTGAGAAAGTCAACATTTTCACTGGAAGTTGTGCTATCCCTTGTCCAAGTTTTCCCCATCCTGTATGACAGAAAATCTGGGTTTGTACATACTAAAAACAGAAGGTAAAACAGCCTAGTTATTCTCAGTTTTTTCACGTGTGGCAAAAATAAGAGGACATATGTGATTCTAAAGCACCATCCTTACACTCAACCACCTCCAACTCTGCAAGAGATTTCAGGCTGTAATGTGTAAATCATTACTACATGCTCTAATAGTACTTTCTATTTAATCAGGAAAAATCCCCTCTTGAATTACAATAAATAACTACAGTTTTGTTTTAAATGAAATGACGTAGTTTATATCTGACCTGAGTTTCAGTCTTTTCCTAGTGGGAAATATAAATTCAGCATTTGGATACATAATCCTACAGCTCTCAGAAGAAGCCGACTCCACCGCGAACACTTTACATGATTTATAGCTCTCCTCCAGATTCAGATGGCAAGTCTCGGCGGAGCAGGTGCAACGGGGTATTTTTTCCTTCCTTCAGACATCGTTCCCTCGTATGTAAATTAATTAGCAAGTCTTCTTCACTTTCGTGGGGAAGATGAAGCTAATGGAATATCAGCGTTTGGTTTCTCACGAGGAGCGGGTGACCCGGCAGAGGGAGGGAGGGATGGAGGGAGGAAGGGAGGGGGCTCGCTGCTGTTACTGCTGGAACCACAGCGATTTTGACAGCGTCAGCGGCGATAAAGTGAGCCTGGCTCCCGCGCACTTGTGCCAAGAGAGAGATTTTTAAACCACGGGCAGGATTTGGGGGGATCTCTGGGACGCGAAGCGAGCACACCCCGCACACCTCCCGCGGCAACACGAGCATTCCTCTCCCCCCTGCCGGCAAGTTGGAGCTGCCCTGCCCGCCCCACCTGCCCTGCCCCTTTCCTGGCTGCCGGGGGAACGGGCAGCGCGTCCCGACTCCCATTACCTCCTCCGGAGCCATGGAGCGCCGCGGCCGCGGCTCGCCCGGCGCGGAGCGGAGCGGAGCTGAGGGGCCGGCGCTCCCCGCGCTCCCTCACCCGCCGCGCCGCGAGCCACTGGCACAGCCCGCTCCACATAAATGCATTAACAGCAGCCACATCATGATTAATTCATCAGTCCCAGTGACCAGGGGAGGAGGCAGGCGCGGGGGCTGGGGAGAGGCAGGGCGCACGGGACGGTCCCTTCTCCCGAAGTGCGCCCCCGGCACAGGGCTTCGCCAGCGCGGAAGGAGGGAAGGGTGGATGCCGCGCCAGCTCCCGGCTCGCCGCGGGTGCCCGTGCACTGCCCGGTCTGAGGGAGGGCGGGGGGATCCCTGGACAGGTCACCGGGCGGCACCCCGCTCCCGGCCGGCGGGACCGGGGAAGACCGAGGTAACCGTGGGAAGTCGGGAAGGCGCCGCGCCACTAAGCGGGCTGCAGTCACCGCTCCGCTGGACGCGGGAGCATCCTCAGCTCCACGGGAAACGGGCCGCGGGCGGGAGCCGCAGCCCCTCCTTGTCTCCTGGCTGCCAGAGGCCCGCCGGGCGCCTTGGCTGTGGAGCAGAGGCCCGCGACTCCCGAGCTGCCGGCACGGAGGGGCCAGCCGGGCAATACAAGCATCCCGGGCATCCGTGTGGCCGTGATCACGGTAGCAGGACTAAGGTCATTTGCACAAATGCGTCCAAAACCGCCCCTTAGCCTTGTTGAAAACAACTGCTCGGCCACGCGCCAGTTGCTGGAGCCAGGTTTTCCCATGCAACACATCACTGGTGTCCATGTGAGCTTGCCTTGGTCTGCTGAGGCAGCAACACTGGCTCCTTCCTCAGACCCCCGGCACAGAGCTTTGCTGCCCTCTCTTCTGAGGGCGGTGCCGGTTTCTTCAAATACTATTTGTTAAATTAGCAGTACGCTGGACTTTGAGTTTCCTCACAGAAGGGGCAAAAGACCACTCTGACTTGAAGGGTTTCAGAACAGCTGTTAAATGCAGGAGCACCTTTGCATTTCTCTGTCTTCGTTTTCCACTCCAAACCCAGGTAGAAGTCCTCCAACTCCACCATCCCTGTCCAATACTTAGTACAAGATATACTTTACAGCACCAAGTAAGAAGCCACCTTACCTTCTTAGTCAGGTAGCTCCCTAGTCAAGTGATGAAATTTGTGTAGAATAGATGATTTATCACCTACTTATTACTGCCTCACTTCATCTATAAAATCAGGTTTGCCTACCTGGTAGCATTGTCATGCTCCAAGGGACTGTATTTGAATAAGGTATTATCAAGGTTTAACAATTCCTTATTGATCTTGTGCCAGGAGCAAAAATCACGTCTTGTGAATTTTAGATTAGCAAAGAATTTTCAACCTGACACAGCTATATATAGAGATTTCCAAGTATCAGACAGAGTTCATAAGCTTTACATAGAGAGATCCCCCAAACTGTCACGAGCCCTAAGATAGATAATCACAGGCAAAGAGGTTTAAAGCTGTGTAAGGAGGAAGAAGAAAATAAATGAAAAAGTAGAGCAGCTTTGTGGGGAAAATTCATTTACGTGACATGTTAATTTTCCTTTTGCATTATGGCATAGATTTGTGTTACACACAAAAGAGTAATTAACTCCACAGTCAAGGCTGTGTTGTGGTTTGCACTTATAGTGGGACTAAAAATCTGTAGGCTCAATACTGGAATGCTGCATTTAGACTGCACAGCACAATAGCATGTAAGAATTACAGTTGAATTTTCTTTTAAAAAGTAGTATTTACTTGCCTTCTAGAGAGAAAAACCTTAATTGTCCTCTTTTTCCAAATTTTCCCCATCACATCTGTGAATTATGAAGGTTCCCATGTATATTCAAAGCCATTATTACTGTAGGAAAAGAACACAAGTAAAGCCAATTTTGAACTTTTAAAATTAAGCTTGTGAAGTCATTATTTGTTACAGCCCAATTAAATTTGACAGAGACTTTTCAAAGAAAGCCATTTCTCATTTTGTTTTTAAAATTGTGTCAACTGAATTAATATTTTGATGAAGCAAAATTTTTATTGTGGCATCTGGTTTTCAAGTAAATTTAATTTTCTTCACTGTTTTCTGTCTACTTCTGGCTATATGCACCATATTACTTCATTGCACTTAGTACTGGTGTTCCAACATAATTACATAATAGTAGATTGAATTGTTCTACCTACTTTTTTCGAAAAAAATTAGCATTTTATCAGAATCAAAAGTTTCCTGCAAAAACTGATGTACTCATCTGAAAAAGTAAAGAAGTGGAACTTGATTAAAACCTCTGAATCGCCAATGCAAAACTCTGCTTTTTAGCAGACGTCACCTAATATTTTCTGTGATCCAGTGCTTCATCTTAAAATCAGTTAATTTCACTCTTCCTAGTGAAGGCAGCGCCTGAACATCACTCCTCTGATTAGGAATTGCCCCATTTGTTTCTCTCCCCCTAACATTCTAAGTATTATTCTCTTCTCTTCACCTATTGATATATTTATATATGACATTCACGTTTTTCTCCAATTGAAACAGATCCTCTTTTGATCTCTTTCCATAAATCAAGTTCTGGATTTCCCTGATGATGTCTGTGACCTATTACAGTTCGAATTAGTAATTTTTAAACACTGACAGATGAACAGAGTTTTATACATGGCATTCCAGTAAACTCTTGCTAGTAATGCCCACAATGGTCTCTTCATCCCCATTTAAATACTGATAAAGGTGGGATTTGCCTCACTTTCTTTCATGACTTTCCTGTGGAGGTAGCTTTTGGTTTTTCTTGTGCTCAATACCAACAAGTCTTTCTCACGCCATACAACTTTTGACTCGCAAATTACCAGTTTACACCAAAAGTTTTTACTGGGCTGTGGTGCATAATCTTGAATTTTGTTATCCTATTATACAACACCATTGCTTGGCTCCAATATTTTCTGTGTGCTATTGACAAGTTGCAAGCAAATTACGCATTTTCTTTTTTGCTAAGATTATTAATGAATTCATTAAGGGATACAGAAATAATAAGGATTGAGTCTTAACAAACCTAGCAAATTCCATTTTGCATTGATCTCTTTTCAGCATAAACTCTCTTCCTTTACAGCTCCTTATCCACTTCACAACTTTTATACAGGTTTTCTTGTCTTCCATTTCAACAGTTGCCCATATACAGATGCCTTGCTTCCAGGTTACTAACCTTGAACTCTGGAGAAAGCAAAGGTGTTAAATGAGATGATGTATGAGGCGTCAACTGTTGCAGAGATTGGGATAAAAATGTAGTATAATTAAAAACATACAGGAGAAAAGCAGTCATGACCAGCCTGGTGAAAGTCCAGTCTATCTGCTGTGCTAGATTTCCTACTTAAAAATGGTCTAGTACTACAATTCAATGAAAAATCACTGCAGCTAGAGAGGGGGGAGAGTGGACCTATTTTCTATGCTTTTCACTTTTTTCTTCTATTTTTGGAAATTCTCCAGGTTCCTTATTACAGAAGGATTGCCTGGGCAATTTTATTCATATGTCATCTCAGTGACAGTGGTAGAACTATGTAACTGTCAAAGTATGCAAAACTTCAAAGCCGCGATTTCTTATATTATTGTTATTTATTGAAGTACAACTTTATGTTTCTACAAAATGATTAATATCCTTGCTGACACCTTACTGGTATGAAAAGATGGATGCATAGTTTCATTACTGCAACATCTGAAGTCATATGGACACAGATTAATTGGAAATATTTCAAGTAATTTTTTTTTTTAATATTGTGAGTCAAGTTTCAGTGCTGCCACATCTAGATGTTTGGTCTTGGTGTATCTCTAAGACTTTGGATAAAATCTCAATCACACACACAAAAAAAAAAAAAATCAAAGAAATGCTGCTAGTTAATTCATTAGAGCTAGGATTGCATTCACTGAATTTTCTCTAAGGGTTCACTACATTTGACATGAAATCTCTAATTACAGTAGCTTATATAAAATATAAACATATATGTTTCTAGGTTTATTTCTAGAAAATAAATTATATTGAAGGAAGAATACTGCATGATAGAATCAATCCTGATTTAGTAAAACTAAAAGAAAATGATAATAGTACATCTGTATGAAATATCCCTGGCCTGAAGGCCATATGACAT
The DNA here is from genome assembly GCF_000738735.6 of Corvus cornix cornix. Classification (NCBI taxonomy): domain Eukaryota; kingdom Metazoa; phylum Chordata; class Aves; order Passeriformes; family Corvidae; genus Corvus; species Corvus cornix. Next base: position 15,092,990 of record NC_046336.1, read on the forward strand.
TTTCTTGATTCAAGGCTTAATATTCAAATCTTTGTCACAGTTACTCATCTGCTAAGGTTCATGAAGTTGATCTGATTTATGACTAATTCTGGCCACTACATGGAAGCTGTGGTTTCAGGTGAATTATTTTTTTTTTTCAGTCTGAGGCACAGACTAAAACTCAACGCATAAAGAGTGTCTTTTCCTTGATTTTCAATTAATTTTCAGTGCATTAAATATTTGACAAATAAAGGGGCAGATCTACCTTTTGGTACTCAAGGCACTAGTGTTCATTAAGAGTGAGTTTGACTCAACTTTTCCTCATTCTCCAAAGAGCTTTTCTTCTCATCTTTATAAAAGTCAGATTATCTAGACAAATGTGGATTTCAATCTGTATAAAACCTATGGGAACTTTGTCATATAAAAGCTCAGGGCTTGACATAGGCAACTTCTGTTATTCAATACAGTAACAACCTCTGAAATATTCCAGAGAAGTGCATCTTCTCTCATGTTTAGCTGGTCATCGAGTATTGTAATTGCTGACATCATTTAATTTTCATTAAATGACTTTTTCTTACAGAAGCCAGAAAGACTGTTAAAAATCCTTATTAACAGTAAAGCAATAGACACAAATTACTGATAGGACATCAATGATGTTGAAAGACGACAGATTTATTTTCCTAAAGGGGGGCAATTCTGTCATTCCTGAAGGGTTCTGAGGCATTCCAAACAAGTGCAGATAATTTTTGAAGCTGAAATGCTTTGCTATATACATTACTTCTGGTTGTCAAAATTGCCCTCGATTTTAAATACCCTCAGTCATATGCCAATTGCATCACCCTAAATTGTGCCACCAGAGGAAATGAACTGAAGGAGGAGAGAAAATAGGGAGGGTGACTGAAAAATCACAGCTAGAAATAAGATGATCCAAAAAACCACATTACTCCAAATTGCTGGTCCAGCTGAGTTGTACCTTCTGCAGACTCAGAGCAGACTGTAACTAGAGTGCAATTGCTTTTGTAGTTCTCTCACCCTGAAAACAGCCCCAGATGATCTATACAAAGGTAGGGCAAGTTGCAGACAAGGCTGGTGTCTACAGTACACAATCTCTGAGCATCCTCCTGAAGCTGTGCAATTTGCCAAAGAATAAAGCACATTGCGGGCTTGCCCTTCAGAACCTCAGTGCACTTCCTGCTTGTGGAAGAACAGACATGAGATCACTGGAAGGAAAACTCACTACACCACAATACTGAACCAAGACTGTTATTGTTTTGCTAGCCCTGATGTTTCAGCTGAAATGTGGTTTATAATGCTGTAAAATTATGGGTCAGGTAAACCTCATTGCAGCTCTCGGGTATAGCTGTCCCTCTTCATTTAAGATAGATGTAAGAAGTCATTATGCTCCTTTGCTGAAACAAGTAACTGAAATGACTTTAGTCTCTAAACCCCAAACACAATTACACATCTCTGTACAAAACAAAAGCTTGAAAAAGCCAGGTCAGAACATGAATGAAGTGGGTGAAGTGGTTTTGCTGTTTTTTAAGAAGGATACAAATAAAATTGACACAACACATGTAGGCTATGCATGTAGGACATGCATAAACATGGAGAAAGAGGAAATATGTAGAAGCTCATGTCAAATTACTTCCAATGAACAGGTACCAAGGAGTAAACCTAGACAGGTTTTGGGCTGCTGGCACAAACTGACACAGGCTGAAGATCTGAAAAATAAAAAGCTTTTTCAATATGTATAATTTCTGCTATGCTCAAAGAAACAACATTTTTTTAATGTTGCTTCTTAGAAATAGGACTGCACTGATAAAAGATCAATCTCTATTAACAGCTTCCCCTTCTAATGGGAATAATCTACAAACCTCCAAATTTTGACCAGCTATTGGCCACAGTAACAAAGCTGTGTGACAGAGTGATAAATCTCAGATGTAAATACACATGTTGTTATTAAAGATATAAATCTCAGCTAGAAACATACATATCATTATTAATTGATTTACAGAATTCCCACCCCATATTTTCAGAAGTGTGCCTTCCCTCAAGCTGTTCCTAAGAATCATTTACGCTTTGAGAGCTGTAACTGCTGTATCTAGCTATCTTTCTAATACCCCAAGGACCTGCTAAATCAAAAAGTCATTCCTATATAGGAGAAAAAGATTTTAATTCTCAACTTTTATATGAAGATTTAGGTGTCCGTAACCTCCCTCTCTAACCTCCCCAACACACCTACATCCCCTCTCCAGCAAGCCTAGGAAAAAATTGGAGACAATGGAGGCAGGTAACTTTTGATGCCCCCAGGTGCCCTGAAAGAAGCTTTAAAAAGGAGAGAGCCTTTTGGGGTAGTGGGCTGAAAGTGGCTTGGAGCAAGGAGCGAAGAAATACTCCAGTGCCTTGTTCAAGGAAATAGGATTTTGTAGTTTCCTGTAAACAAACAGAAGCATCTCAAAGAAACAGCCATACAAGAGGACCTAGTGTTACAAAAACCATCAAGCTTTGACCCACTGTTAAACTCATCAAAGTGTAAGTACATTCCTGACTTATACATACCAGGAAGCAGTTATCTCAATTTATCTTTCCCAAAGAAAACCCTAAGATTAATCCAGATAGTGCAAATTATTAATTTTCTCAGTGCACATATAACTGCTAACTTCATTATTAACCAGTGTGGTTTTTTCTATACCTGTAAATCAATGAAAAAACTTCTGTGGAGGATGCAACACACTCATGAATGAAGCAAAAATATTTAAAATGTCCACCCCTAAGCTTTCTAAATCTCACAATATCAGTCAGGACTCACAAAATCCTTAAGGTTAACACCCAAGCATGGAATGCATTTTTTCCACTTTGCTAAATAAATGCACAGCGTAAAATGGTCACATAAGGACAGTCTAAAATAAACACACACATGCATACATATCATACGCAACAGCTAAAAGAGACATCTTGCAGAAGACAACAGTGATTGCTCAAGTGCTCAATACAAAAAAATTGAATACTTCACATGCTGGAACTGATCAAAAGTCCAGTACTCTGCCTCTGGTGTACAGTTCATCTACTTTCCTATCCACGGCCAGATGGTTAAAGACTGTAAATGAGTGTGTGTACAAAGTGGTCCTTTCAGAACATCCTCCTACCTTCTGGCAGTATTAAAGTATTAAAAGTATTATTTTCCAAAACAGATTTTCTGCACAGACCTGTCATGTTTCATAGCCACTGATGGATTCAATGAAGGAAGAACAACACAAGCAACGATTTACCCTTTCTGAAGAGGAACCATCACAGATACTGAATTTTCTGTTCACCACATATAGCACCCTGGGCTTTCCTCCGAGGTCTCCTATCTAATTACTCACCAAGTTCAACCTGCTTAGCTCATGAGATCTGACAAAATCACAGCCTGATGTGGAGCAGCTGGGATTTAACTTTCATTTATAAAATTTAATTGGGAGATTTTTTTCTTTCTTTCCGTTTTTTCCATCTCTTCACTCTTAAAATCACATAACATCCACATATGCACATACAAACACACAAAACAAAGAGTAAAAGCAAACCACAACAGTCAGTGAAGTTACTTGCTGTAGAAATAGCAGTGCTGGTATTAGCACTTCAAAGGGAAAAGCTATTTTAAAATTTAACTGCCTGGCAGATGCAGCAGATATAGGACAGGAACTGAAGAGATGCAAGGAGGGAGGGAGAATAGGAAGATGAGAAAGTAAGTGGGGAAGGGTAGGAAAACAGATGAATGGTACATTAATTAAAGGTAAAAACAGCCAAATTGCATACTGGCAGTGAAATGTTGGCAACATGGAATCCGGTAGAAAATTCTAATTGACTTCAGGGAAATCTATTTTTCACTCTGTATCAATAGTATTACTTTCATGTACTACAGTGTGTCAACACAATTCCTCAATATATTTATTTCCTTTTAGTTCGTTCTTGCCAGTAATTTATTCTACAGTAATTGTACAAATGTTGTAAAGACAAGAAGGAAACTAACCCTCACTACTAAGTTTTCAGTACTAGATTGGAAAATCAGGATAGATACCTGTTAGTTTGTATGGCACAAATTGCTATTCACACAGATGGTATTATACAAACCATAAACAGCCATTCATCATATGTTAAACTCCTGTATTTTGAAGCAGCAGCTACAAAGTTTTATACTCCTCATTCCTGGGATTTGTTATCATCTACTACACTGCTGAACTCCAGAGGCCAAAATTATTTCAAAGGGAGGGATTCAAAACCATCTGTTTAGTCTGTAATGCAAGATATATGGGATGGCTAGTCAGTCTACATTGATGCGTAACTGATTATTCTTCAGGCTGAAAAAATATTCATGGAAAAGTGTTTTATATACAGTCAGTCTGATTGCTGTGGTAACACTGAATAACCTGAGATGGCTCATTAAATCCACCCATGATAGAATATTTTCTGTTTTAATTCCTTGACAATAGTAGTAATAATCACATAGATAAGTCATTAGTCTATTACAACTTTAATTTGCTCTTAGATCTGTTCTGAACAGAGTTCAGGTAGCACAATTAAAAAGTTACTATCCCTGCCACTGTTGTTCCAGGAGATTTTTCTGATAAAGGGCATTACAGCAAATATGAAGAAATATACCCACATCAAAATAATTTACAGGACAACCTTTGCCTTGATACCAGCAGTCCATTGTGTAAGCACTGTGTGACACCACTTCACAGGAAGCTTTGAAGGAAAGGAGATGGATCCTTTCTCAGGGCTCCTAAAACAACCGAGGCAGATGCAAACACTTCTACAACAGGGAATCAGACTCCATGAATCAATGTAAAGTTTTCTTGGCATATGGGCATATGGGATCAGAAACAAGCTCATAACTCCAAAAGTATGACCTTGTGGAGAAGCTCTGAATACAGGGAATAGCAAAGGTTGACCCATAAACTTATGGGATCATAGTTGAAGGACTGTACTTTGCACTTTATAAGGACTGTAAAATGATGATGGGCACAGTTGCAGGTTAGGCTTTTTTGCAGAGGATTTTGTGTCTTTTTGATAGACAGAAAAATGAGAACAAAGTAGTCTCTTAAGAAATCAGAAATTCCTTACCGATTTTGTTTGTTTGTTTTTCTGAAAGCTGCTTTAAACTCAGCTTTCTTCCTGTAGGTGCACAAAAATAGTTAGATGGGGATTTTATTTGTCCAAACATTATGGAATGGTTATTATCTTCTTATCAGGATAAAAACTGACTATGGCCTAAGACAGTAAAAGATACAGAAGAGACTAATACAAAGAACTGAGTAAATCTACAGTTTTCAAGTGCGTAGGCTTACCAATCGAATGAAACAGAGACTGAGATGATTACATTCAGAATAATACCTTTATCTTATTCACTCCATCTTTTATGTGTTTCCACTTACTTACTTCTCCATGTTTGTAAAGTTCAGACCATTTAAAGCTCCTTTATCCGTACAGCTGGGTTAACAGTTCTTTAATTAAATTTTTTAAAAATCAGTGGTTTTGCTTCATGGCCTCAAATGTTGAATTCCTTGGCTGAAAAAAAGGCTTTGTAGCAGATAAGTTTCAGGGAAAAAACTTTTAAAATTAAATGTTCATGGTTAAAATAAAGAAATTTCTCTAAAATGCCGATTATTTAATGTATAAAATCATTTGGCCTTCATTTTCACATACATAGCTGTAATCATTCTGGGTTAAATAAATCTGAATGAATGTAGAAGGTTCTAACCATAAAATTATGAAAAAATAATACTTGTAATACTTCTAAGTGAGGTATACTTCTAATACTTTGTTCAGCTCTCAAACTACTTTATAGGCTTAGTCCATTTTATGATAGCCTAGAGACTGGATCTGCCACATCTTCTTTAATACACTGTAGATTTCAAAGTTAGGAGTTCTCAACTCTTGAAGTCCTGCTTTCCCATTGAAAACACTTTTATTTGTTTACACATATGTCACATCTCTGTCTACATTTGTAGAAGTCAGCTGAGACTTTGTCCTTGAAACCCTTGGACACTGGAGGTGAATGAGGAAATACACATATTTTATGTTGAGGAAATGACAGTAATTTTAAAAAGCGTGACCCTTGACTTCATTTACATTTTGATATTTGGTCTCTTTGAAACAGTTTTCATGTAGTTTTAGATATTTCAGTTAGATTTTTTTCTTGGTAAGTATATACAGTAAGTGGGTAATTTTAACACTTCAGAGCACTATGGAATATTTTTACTAAATAGAATCCACCTCTCAAATGCTAAACCAACAAGGAAGTCTACTCAGTGATGATTTCAGTCTTTAAAAGAACAGGTTAACCTTAAAAGAACAACTTATCATACTTGTCAAAGAAAAAGATATCACCTGAAATGACGAAATAATGGTATCTGTATTCTTCTGATGTTAATTATATGTTTTGTTGTTGATTCTACTCTCAAATAATAAACATAATCCTCTACAGAGCAACCTGGCCTTCAGTTTGGGATACATAACTCATGTCACAGTCAATTCTCTCACAGCTGTGCCTGTAACAGTGGAGACCTTCTTAATTAGACCCCCCTCCAAAAACTACAAAGAATAATTGCATTCCCAGGTTTTTAGGTACCACATGGTGCTCTGAACACAAAACTAAAGGCATAGGAGCAAATAAACCCTCCACTAGTAAGACATAATATTTCATGGGCAAAGGCTACCATGCAGGTTAACACAGAAAATAATGGATCTGTTTGCCTCAGAATTTTTTTGCAGACCAACTTAATTGCTTATTAACTTTACAGGTAATTACAAAGATTTAAATACATGCCTTCAATTTTGACACGTCCAACCTATGCAAAACTGAGGCCTGATTTTTCAGTGGTTTGTGCTTCAAAACCCAGATGATGTTGAAGTGATAACTGTAGGTACTCATCCCCTAAAAATAATATTCTTATACTAAATATAAATATATAATAAATACATTAACTAAGAATATTATTCTTATACTAAGGCATTTTAACTATATTAAGCACACTTAAACCCCACAAATACAAGTAGTAAAGTTTAAATTTTATTTTTGTTTTTTTGTTTGTGTTTATTTTTTTCTCTGGGTGCTTGAGAGTTTCGGATATGCAAGGTTGTCCTCCATATCCAGAGGACCCTATATGAAAAATCTCCAACAAAAGAAGCAGAAATCTTCTGACTGGAACTAACTAATAGACTGAGTCCAGGCCTACTGAATGACACACTAAAATCAGATGATATTAACAGAGGATATGTCAACACTGTATTTTCCAAGAGATGCAGTGTCAGTCTCCAATGTTTTGAGCTGAATAGAGGAAAGCATCTCCTAAACAGGAGCCGTGGACTGCTGTGATGCAGGGTGTTGGAGCTATGCTTAGTGCTGTACTACTGAAGCTCTACAGCTGCTGGATGGCTCATGTTTGTCTCATGTTGCTCCAGAGAAAGGGCAGCAAAAATCACATTTGCCTTTAAAGGCTCAAATTAATATATCTAACAGTGGAAGAAGAACTAACCTCAGAATTTTTGCTGAGTATGAATGACCAAAGCTTATTTTTCTTACTATGTTTTTGGTTTTTTTTTTAATTACTGTTATTATGTACCTTATTTTTCTGTCTGCTGGGGAAGTGGATGTTTTGGTCAAATTGTAATGTGGGTAATTTAGCTGAAGTTATTCACAGAAGTTTATTTCACGATGTAGGTAAAATCATGATCCAAAGCAATACTCAGATACCTAAAATAGAAAATTTTAAAAAGTAGATTCCTCCTCTACCTCAAAATAAGCCAGGTTAGCAAGAATAAACTGTTTATTTCTCTTGGAGATGATATATAATTTATGATGCCAAGTACATATGTCCCCGGGTTGACGATGATTAGTAATACGACATTTTCAGGAATATAACAGCAGTTAGACTGTTACCAAGATGCATTGAATACAATGGGCAATTATGGTAATTATGTAGATAATCACAGAAAACACGGTGTACTGAAGATGTATTGGTTATTTAATTTATATACGTAGAATCTGAACAATTTAGAAGAACTCTTTTGTCTATTTAGAAAATGTGAAAACATTCCATCACTGTGATTCTCAGTGCATATTTTAGAACAGTATTTCAAATCTGTTTCAATATGAAGGAAAAAGGGAAGTACTTTTAAATATTTGCACCCCAGATCCTACAAATAAAAGTCTCTCAGTTTTCACTGCTTCTTCATAAGTGCAATATCTTTCAATAGCATAGAATATGACGTATGGGACTGCAATTCACATAATAAGACAAAAGGAACCAAGATAGAAGATGCTGGAGTAAAGCATATAAGCTAAATACACAAGGCCACTGAAGTCATGACAAAAATTGCTTCTTATACACAGAAGAACCAAGGCAACTTCTGGACCAAGGGGCCTATCAATAACAAATTAATGCTCTTGAATTTCCACACACAGGTATTCCATATATTTTTAATAGCACTGTTGCTTTTTAAATTTGTCAAAATCTTGAAATAACTCCTTCTTACGCATATTTGATGTGAAAGAAAACCTCTAATAGAATAGTTGACACAAACTAGTAAGTCTCTTTTAGGAATTTTTTTGATTTTACAAAGTGTCTGGAAGCTGCAAACTACAGATCAGGTGCATTTAGAAGAGAAAGGTTTACATCTTAAAGCAAAATTAACAGTCCTAAAGCTTCAGGGGAAGAAGGAGAGATTTTAAACTTATTTATTTATATTTCTGTGGTCCAGCTAACTAAAGAATTCAAGTTTCAAAGCTGAAGTATTTTTCTGTTGTTTGGGTCATCTGGTTGTGTTTTTGTTTGGTTGGTTTTTTTAAGACCCCTGGGATCTCTGAGACAATCTCCACAAAGAAACCTTGCTGATTTTTCAAGGACACCTTTAAGAAGTCAAAGTTCTCAAATACCAGCAACACTATTCTGTGCTCATGAAACTCAGGAAAAAGCCCTGTTTGGGAGACAAGTTCCTCTTTCTGATGGTCTAACCCTGTGGCAAGACCTCATTGTCAGCTGCCTTCTCTGTAGCAGTTGGTGCCAGGAAACACTTTCTCTGCCTTCCCTTTTTTCGTCTGGCTTGAGTATCTTGTCAAAACTATTACAGCTACATTGTCACAGTAGCACCTTGGGCCTGAGGATGATGAAGGAAGTGAGATAAAAGTTCATGAGGAAGAACAAGAAAATTCCAAATCCCTTTTCTGATATACCATGTCAAAACTGTGTTCATATGATGCTTCAGGAATCTGTCATAAAGCACTCCACTTCAGCAGGTTTTGAGGTACCTTCAGATACTGTCTTGGCACAAAAGCTTAGAGTAAAATAAAACTTTTGCAGCAATTATTTTCTGCTTTGTAGAAACAGCACATCAGAAAGATTCCCAGGACAGCTGATGATTGTGTGGCCTCTTTTTGTTAAAGTCAGTCTTAATATTTTAAAGTTTTTAATAAGCATTTTAGCATAGGTTGGTAGCATAGAAGCTGCTCATTATGAGCTAATTGTTTCAAACAGTTGCTGAAAGTGCTTAAATGTTAAATACATGCTACTGTAAGCAAATATTCACAAGTCTTTCAAAACAGATGTTTGAAAAATGGTAGGCTGTCTGCTCATGGTAGCAGTACACAAAGGACATGAAGAAGTGGGATTTAATAATAAATATGCTCACAGCTACATGGATGTTAATCCACAGTGGGGTTTTTTTAAATATTCAATTAAATGTATAAGCCAGCAGTAACCCAAATACTTTTTGTAAGCAAGTTTACTGCAGACACCAGTAATTCCTGGTTTTCCTCTGTTCTCCCATTCACCTCTCTCCACTGCTTTCCTACCCATCCTGTCTGTGTGTGGCCCTCCCAGTCCCAACACCCACTCACAGCCCTTGTTTTGTTCTGTTAGCTAGGGCTCTGCCTGTTTTCAGTCCTTGTACACACACCCTTTGTCTTTCCTTCTTCCTTTCTTTTTCTTCCTTCCTTCCTTCCTTTTCCTCCTTCCTTTTTGTCTCTCCCTCTCTTTCCTCTGTCCCTCTCTTTATCTCTTTAATTCTTTCCTTCTTCCTTTCTTTTTCTTCCTTCCTTCCTTCCTTTTCCTCCTTCCTTTTTGTCTCTCCCTCTCTTTCCTCTGTCCCTCTCTTTATCTCTTTAATTCTTTCCTTCTTTTCTTGATAATAATTTTGGTGTCAAGATGTCTTAAAATCTACAACACAGAGTGGCAAGGTCAGGTAAGAAGGCATTAAGGGTGCCATTCATTACAAACTACAGAAATGCAAAAGCTGCCAAAACACATATGGCACATTCTGCAAAACACATGGCAAAAGCTCCATTGTCTTCTCTTTTGCCTTTTGTTCTTGTTTTTCCTCATATATCCTCAAATCAATAGCATTCTGTTGACTGATTCTTAGAATATTCCCTCGTATTGACTGGATAGGACATTCAGCAGACACTGCATTACCAAAAAAAAAAAAAAAAAAAAGAAGGATGTCATTACGTCGTTAAAGTGGCCTTGCAAACTTTAAGAACTGGTATTTCTTAATTTCCTGGTTTTACTTTTTGTTCTTGTGGTTTTCAGTTGTTTTCTTGTTTTACTTTGCTTACAGACAGTTTTATTCAGCAATCTGATATCTGAATATTATATGGTTTTATTTATGGTGGACACATTTGCTGGTATTGAATCAGGTAGCACAGCATAGTACTTGGTGGTCACTAAAGCATCTGGGGGAGAGAGCTCAAAACAATCAACTGCTACATGAGTGTCACATTCTACTCATTAAACAGAGGTGATTTCGGATGTTAAAGGACTAAACACCAGATTGAAACAGAACTAGTTGTTGTACTTCAGATCTGTGACTAATTCATGTCACAAAATTCACATAAAATACATCACTAAATAAATACATGACTACACTTATATACCTATCCTGAACTTATTTTTATACTTGCTGAACCTGGTGTAGTTTGGTTGGTTGGTTGGTTGACGCTTGTTTTGATTCTTTTGTTTGTTTGCATTTGTGGATTTTTGGAGGGGGTTGTTTTGATTTTATTTTTTTTACAGGTAATTTCTTATTTTTTCTTTCTCTCCCCTCAGAAAGTTTATCAGCCTTTTATTATGTTTAATTGGAGCTAAGATGATCCTTCTGATCTTGTTCCAAGAGTGAATTGGAAGGGCAGATTTGCACAGACAAGCAAAACCTGACCTCCAGTTTCCTTTAGCTACATTTTTCTGTATTTCTACATTTTAACCAGAATCACTCATTTACTATAACCTCCTATAGCTTTTGAAGTACCCAGAGCTCTTTAGCTTGTCTTCACAAATTCTTCATGACTCTTCACTTCTGTTCACCTGCATGCCACTATCATTTTTGTATTATTATATCTCTTCTCACAGTGAACCACCCACAAACTATGTCAGAAGCTCGAAACAAGAAAGGGAACTTGCTGAATCAGCAAGTGCCTTGAAAAATACTATTGAAAAGTACTTTGCTGCTAGGGCAACAAAGGAGAAAAGTTTCTTTCTTGCCCAAATGTCCAAATTATACTCCTTTGATTCCTTTTAATACGAGGACATTCGCACACTAGTTTTCTCTGTTTAACACTTACATCGAAGTACACATTGATCAAATATGCCTTCATTTAGCTCTTCCTGGTCTCTTTAGAAGATGGGATTGAACTGTTACAACTTAATCCTATATTCGATGATTTGTCTGCTGTAAGCTGCAGAAAATAAGAGACATCTTTTGCAGGCAGAACTTTATCCATCACCATGGCATAGGGACTCCCTTTATTTTTAAAATCGAAAATACCGGTCTTTAAAGTAGAGTTTGAATAGCAGAGATGAATCAGAAATGCCAGTCATTTTCTCCCTATGGGCCTAGTTCCATTAGGAGCTAGGCAAACACTTCTGTGTCTGCAGAGATGAACCCTTAAAACTTTTTATTGTTTTATAGAGATACCACTGAAAAGAAAAGAGACACTGCTGAAGAAAACATCTCTAATCGTTGCTTACTTCATCAACCTGATCTGCCACCAGAGGGCAGAGGCTTATGTCACTCAGCTTCATCTACTGTCCCATGAGAATGTCAGAGATCTTTAATGGGAAAATTTATCATGTTTAAGTACCAGGGTGAAAAATGAAATTCCATTAACTAATTTTAAATGGCTTTAGGCCAAAAAGCCAAATGCAGCAACAGAACTCTGTCATCTCTGTTGCAATGACTACAGCAGCCATAGCTTGTTTATAAGGCATTAATTACTGTGGATTCATTAATTATGCAAAATGCAAAAAAAAAAAATTACCCATACACACATGTATAGAAAAATATTTGTATGGAGTAAGGCTTTGCTAGTTTGAAAAATGTGTCAAGCCAAGATACTGAAGCCTTTATGTAATTGCTCACTGTAATAAATAGGTGGATTTTGAAGTGTGAAGGTGTTAGAAATCCAAAACTAATATGCCAGTCTTAGAATAGTATAAATTCTCTGTATTTGCTAAGCAAAAATGAGTGAATCTGCTACTAAAGGCATAAATAGGCTTCTTTTAGGAGAGACAGTGAAAGAAACAATGGACACATGGTGCTCTGACCTGCCATCATTACAGCACACTGCTGGCTCGTTGCTGAATGGGTAGCAGAGAAACTCAAAGCAATAATGTGTTATATTCTGCACTAGTACAATGGTTTTTATGGAAAAATAAGGAAATGAAAAAATCCAGCTCACTGTTATCACACTGAGGGAATTTACTGACTTCCACCACCTTAAAATTTCTTATAAATTGAAGTTGATGGAACTACAACTTAAGGATTTTTGGGTTTAAATTCTGACAAAGCCCACCCCTGTTTTCTACTGCTCATAATTGCTTATACTTATATTAATACTTTAAAAAAAAGTTTCCATGACTTATCAGATGATTCAACTACTGAAATTAAACCCTCAATACTACTCATTGATGCATTTGTCATTAATAGACACTGCCTAAAAAGCACAGGAATTTCTTTTTCTTCTTGCTGATATTGCAGCTGTAAAGTAAGAGCAGTTCTTGCCCTTGTCATTCTTTTATCCTGAGCATCAGCTTAGGAAAAGACTACATTACAGAAGCAAGAGAGGAAAAGATAATTCTCTTTTCAATTTTTGTTAAAGCATATTTTAACAAAATACAGATTTCTGTATAGTGAGACAGCTATCACGCTCTTTGTTCAATGCATTCTTAAAGATACTGTTAGACACAATCAGTGAGAGAAGATACAGCAAAAATCCCTGCACATTTTCAAGCTCACGAAACTGATGGTGATGATTATAATTATCAAGGACAGCATGAAGCAGGTAGTTACAAAATTCTGGTAACTTGCTCAGTGCTCAGTCTAAAATGAAAACCTATATATTACAGGAGTAAAAAACTCCAACAACCTTTTCTCCACCTTCAAGGATTTTGGGAAAAAAAACCCCAAAAAATCCCACAATTCTTCTCTAGGTAAAGAGATTTCATATTCCAGAATCTGGAATATATCCATTTAAAAAAATTTTAGGTTGCAAAATACTCCCCTTTAAAACTGCTGGGGACTTAAAATAAAAAAAAAAAAAAAGGAAATTATGTTTTTATGATTGGAAAACTAAATATAGTCCATTATCTGGGAATCCAGATAACCCACAGTCCCTGGCTCCCCCACAGTCCCTGGGTCTGTAATTTCCCATGGGCTACCACGGAGACAATGAGATCAGGTGAATTGTTGGGAAACTAGATTTTACCAGAAACTTGTCTGGTTTCATTAAAAACTGAACACAATTACTACATTTCCACTTTTTCCTGACAAACTAATACAGTCTGATAGAAATGTTCTGTTAGAATTTTTCCAACCAGGTCCAGTCTTTGTTATAAATTAACTTGTTACAGCACTAACACAGTTAATACAACAGGGACAAAAATCGAAGGACTGATTCCAGCTTATTCTCCTAATTTCAGATCAAGCCTTGGACAGCTGTTACTACCACATCAGTTTTGATTATCAAGTTAATCTGACTTACTTCCCTGCAAGAATATTAGTATATAAAAATTCTTTTCTCCCCTTTTTTTTTTTTTTTTGGAACAACAAATGTAGCAATAGACAGTGAGAAAACAATTTCCTGAAAATCAAGTGTATTAACTTAGGATGAAAAGAAAGGGGCAAAGTATTTTCAGTTTAGGCAGCAGCAAAAACTTAGGTGGCTGTTTCTACCAGGTTGATCCAAGGAGTCACAAGATGATCCAGGGAAGTTAGACACCCAGGTTTCCCTCAGAAGTAAATACAGACAGAAAAACCTCAGAAGAATAGCAGACAAAAAAGCATTCTGTGAGGGGAGGTCATGGGGTTGAAGATAACCAGTTCTAGCCACTAAACCACTGTGAGCATAGCAATGAGCCAAAAATGCCACCAAATGTACCAGTAGCATATCAAGGACCTTCACACATGCATCCTCTGCAGACTGGAATAATTACCCGAAGACAGATACTTAATTAGTTGGGACTCCCTTTTTTCTGCAGATTAGCTGGCTGATGATACCTTCCTTTTTCAAATCAACTCATAAATTAGGCTAATCTGTTCAAAAGCATAAAAACTGTTTGTTCTCCTTAGCTTCTGCAAATTCAAATCTATGCCTCCCACTTCCCAAGCATACATCCTTGGAAGGTGAGTGTGGGAAAGCTGCTTACAGCAGTAACAAAAATCAGGCCCAGTAAACATTAGTTTTGGTAGAATACATGAGGAAGTCTATTTGCATAGTTTCCAAAAATAAAACTGTACAACAGACACCTTAAGCTCTTCAGTCAGTCTTTTTCCCATGTCAGAAGATGGCACATTTTGCTGAGTTAAAATCAACTGTAAATTCCCACAGATTTCAACTGAGACAGGTTATCACTGCAAAACAGTAATACCAAAGACAAAGAAATGATATAATGTGTTTTCCTTTTATAACTGGATTAATCTGTACTTTTTAATATTTTTAAATGTCATTTCTATATCCAGAAGGTCAGCTATCATTCTCATACCCTTTAGAATAAGACAGCTGTGAAGGGGACTGATTAAAAAAAGCTGTCATTTTAATGAAGTTTCCATTCTCAATTGGTTTTCTTAAAGAAACTTGCACGTGCATAAAACCTTAGAGCCAGTCCTGACTCATAGCCATTAGTTCTGCCAAGTATAAAAGACATCCATAATCCTTCACAACAATGTATCAGACATATTTCTGCCGAATAAACTTTGCCAGTGTTATTAATCTTTTTGCTACTTAACATGCCTTTATGTTAGACATCTACTTCTCATGCTAATCTCTTCAGAATTTCTAATTTCTCTGGACCATTTTCAAAAATCTAAATTGGAATATTCTTCCCCAAATATTTAGTATCAGTGAAGCTGTAAACACAGAGAAGGATCTGAAAGGGCTCACCTGATGCAAATTTAGGACAGGACTACTATGATAGCAACTAGATCATTACAGTGAATTATGAAAGAAAATGCTGAAAAAAAAAGATTAAATTGTTATAAAGCAGTGATTTAAATGAAAGTCAAGTGAAATTCATAAAAGGAGCTTGGCCTTGTTGGGAAAGGAGAAAAATGTGATTAGTAAAGTGATATCTGTGATTAGCCTACCTCCACATTTTCAAAAATTTATGTGACATTGCCAGTTACTGGTTTGATAAGAAAATCACAAGTCACTTGGTGAAAGAAACTAAGAAAATTACCTTTCACAGGTAATCCAGGACTTGTGAGAGGAACAGTGTGACTGATCTTCATTGGTTTCAATACAAAGTGATACAGGTTCACTGGAACTTAGGCAAAGAAAGGACGTGGAAAACACACACTTCATTGGTGAATCTCAGCTGAGCCACCAATAATTCCCAGCAAAGTGAGTGAGAGGTAGTAAAATTGCAACACTCTTACCATTCCCATTCATCAAGCAATCCCCTAAACTCACGTTTAAAAAAAAAAAGACCTGACGATATCTGTATCACACAGTGAAAAATTATGTAAAGTCATCTGAAACAGCCCTTAACAGCCTGCTTTGACTGGAAGCTGCATGTTACTGCAGTGGCCTGATGGCTACAGACATATGTTTGCATTGATCTCCCCCAACATGTAAACCCTGAAATCTCACAGGTAACCTGGGTCTGCAGTAGCTGTGTTCTTCCTTTTGCAGGGGGGGCGGTTTACAGGTGACCAATATGAGTGTCTTGGGGTGACTGGCCAAACTGGAACAATGAGCTAAAGACTGGCCAGAGTTGACTGAAGCTAGAAATGTCAGAGAACATTCTCCTAGACTACTTCTGGATGTCACTCTCCATTTGCTGCTTCTTCTGCAGTCCCGGACTGCAATACAAAAACCCTCCCATTTAAGATATGACCCAAAACCCAAAAGCATGCTGATACCAGTTACACCTTGTATAAGTGTTCCATGGGGTTTGCACCTGGCAGGTGGCATTCCTTCAGTCTTAGAACTATCTGATTCCAAACTGATACCAAAGATGTACAATTAACAAATTTTGCTGTGAGAAAACATATCATGTCATGGCTGTCTCTATGCAGTATTACAGTTTAGCTCATTTGAAAATATGTTGCTTAAGTAGGTTTGAGAACTCAAATTTGATACATATAAATGTAAATATTTTCAAGTAATAAACTGAATTCATAAAGTGTCTAATATTATCCAATATAGAACCTAGCTTTAAGGGAAATGATGATTTTACACAGTGTTTGCTATTGCACAGTAAACCGAAGCAGCTGAAATAATTTAAGTTTGAGGAGTTCCTTTCAAAGCTGCTAGGGCTGTGCACTTGCAAGTTCTGACCTGATATAATTGCCATCTTCTTTTGTCATGCTTTTAGTTGCACTGAGAGGATCATACTTTTATGCTTCTATGTTGGATGAATTTTAAAAATTATTTTCAGAGTTGTTGTCTTAACACTTCCATAGCTTCAAAACAAAATATTTCAACCTGTTGTACTAAACTTTTTTATCTTATACACTGATTTCAGTATTTGCTTATGTGTGAGGTGCTATGAAAACTATACATTAATTAGCACCGCTCATACATTTAATCAACGACATTGGGTTTTTTTCCATTTGTGGAAGAAAGTCCTCAAGTAAAAAATATTTAATTGCAAAATAAAATTAAAACAAAATAAACTACTTTAATCTCTAGTTTCATGTAGTAGCATAGAAATCTATACAACTAGAACAATAATTGAGAAATGTTTTTAATATTTTTCAGACTTGATCTGACCTAAATTGTGGGAACAGTTTCAAAGGAAAGTTTATCCAGTGTGTTAATTTAAGTTCAATAAGGCAAAAGAATTTAATTTTCGTAGGCAGAATTATTTAATTTCAAAAGATATAATGAGAAACAACACAAGTATGAGGTATTAATGAACAGCACACCGAACATTTTAGAGAGCATTGAGAGGATTCCAAGTATTTTCCCCTTTTAATAATTTTACAACTAAGAATTAACCAGAAATGTAATTTAATCAATATTCTTCAAACCTACATGAACAAAGGTTCTTGCCTAAGAATAAGAAATCATTGACGTTCAGACTACTACCCTTTTAAACCATCTGATGAAGGGAGAAAACTGAGATTGCAATACAACTCCAGTTATAAATCCTTAATTTAGAAGACTTTCTCTTGGAAACCTGGGAAATGCTCACCTATTACAGCCCTGAGTTTTGGGCATTAGGAGTCTGTGCTACAATACTGTGATTTAATTTTTTGAAAGAATTGATCATAATGCTATAGAGCAACAGTGAAAAGAATTTTACCTAGAACCAAAGATAGTTGGGAGATCCTGTGAAACACTAAAAGATTGTAATTATACGGCAAATATCACAAAGACACAATAAAAGCAAGACACAAGAGATTTCACCTATCACTGAATGAATTAAAAACCTCCACAAATCCTATGAATTGTTACAACAACTTCTATGCAGTACAGTTCAGAGGGTTATGTTTCAGGAGCATGTGTACTTGTCACCTTCATTATAAATCTCCTTGTAAGGATATGACCTTCATTTAAGGTTACTGTGCTCGTATTCCTAATTATAGAAATTCCCATTTCCATTTACACTGAGCTTTTAGCTTTCTAGCTGTTATTTCAAGCAAAGACACAAATTTGATTATATTGCCTGAACACTGATGCTAGTTGAAGCCACAGTATCTATGATGCTACAAATAAAGATATACCAGAGTGATTTTATCAAAACAAAATTCACCATGAAAGAATAAACTGGGACCAAATCTACATTCTTCTGCAAGATTTAAGAATATTTTACCTCCGTATGCAGTGTAATACATCATCAAAAGACAAGTTGAAATATTTCACGGAGCATCTCTGAATGCCTGACAATAGAGATTTAGGCCCAGTGAACTGTGTTACTGCATTTAGAATATACTTAAGCATACAGACAGGAGCCTCTGTTTTAAGAACAGCATAATCACAATTGTGTGCTGAGGCTGAGGACAGTATATTATACTGCTGCTTTCTTCCTGGAATAGAAATTATATTTAAGGGACTTCTGTCACCCATGATTACTGGTTCAGAACAAGCACAGACATATAATGAGCCTTGCATTGTGCTGTGGGACTCATCCAAAATTACTCGGTCACCTGTATATTGCCAAGAAGGAAGCTTTCAACTGACCACCAGAAATCCCAATGTAGGGTGCTTCTTTATGAATGAAAATACAATTGAATAGAAATGGAAAGAACTCACAGGGAAAAACCTCCACCACAACAACAAAACCCAAAACACAACAGAATATCGTATCTTAGAGGAGAAAGTGATAGGAAAACAAAAGCTGGTTAGTATATTACCTTACACCTGGGCTTTCAGCACATCCTCCTAACTGTGACTTCTGCTATATTCTTATAGACGTTATAGGACTTGTAATATCCTGAAAACTCAATATTTATTTAAAATTCTCTATGCCTTGCTTTAAGAATTGTAGCCCATTTTTTGAACAAAGTTCAGTTCTCTTACAGAAAAGAAAAGTTACTTATTTATCCCAGCTACTTAGGCAGTAATTTGTCAGCCCAGCCTCATTATCCAAAATCCATAGAACTGGTGCAGAAGCCCAGGAGGGATCTGGGGCGAGGACCCTAGGTCTGCCCTAAGCTCCAAATAGGAAAAGACACTTAGTAATCTCAGTCATCCATTCTTCTGATCTTCTACTATGCCAGCCTCTAGCACAAAGTTGCTTCAAAATTTGTTCTTAATCTCACCACAAGCTGGGGAATGCCAGAAGAGTTGTATCTGCAACACCTCTTGGCAAAGCTTTGGTTAGCTAAGGATATGGCCAGTTAGTTCAGCTCTCCATTTGTTTTCTGCTGCCAGAAGAATGAAAAAGGTACAGAATCAATGCTGTTCTCTTCTTATTTCTTCTAGGAATGCTTCCAGGAATGATCAGGAAACTGATAATTCAGGAGATTGCCCCAATGGGAGATAAAAATGCACATGGTCAGTCCTGTAACCTCCATATTACCTGTAGCTCTGACTTTTGGAAGAGAGTGTCTCCATCATCTCAACTTCCTATTTCATCTTCTTTGATTCAGTTAAAAGTGATGAGGATAGAAAGCCCAAGTGAACCCTGCTCCAACATCTTTTTTCTCCTTTCACAGGAAAAAGACACAGTTCCAGCAGATAAAGTGGAATTTATTATTGTTTTGCTGTCTAAAATGCTTCCCAATGAAAGTGCAAGTGTGATTAAAAAAAGTAGTTCAGATTAAAGATAAAATTCACAAAAAATCTAAACCCAGCTCTATATGAAATATTAAGTCACAATCCTTTTACCACTCATATAACAATTGTCACTGTTTAAATCAGAAAAGATTAACAGCATTTGCAAGATGAGATTTAATTCTCAAATGAATGGTCATGATTGTAAATGAATACAGTAGACAATATTGAGATAAGAGTGCTCATCTCTGCATTTCTCCACTTCAACCAAAGCATTTACAATCACAAATTCTACTCTTCCGCTCATCTTGTTTAGGCTTCTTCTATAATTATAGCTGCATAGATAAAGGTAAATTTTCAGTGTGAAACCATTTTTACAGCAGTTACAGGATGGAAATTATTAGAAACATGGGCTCATATTAGAAAATACAAACAAAATTAATTTATTTGCATTTTCCTTATGGAAAAGCAAATGTTCTATCAGTTTCTATAACAGAGTTCTTGGGGTTTTCTTGGTTGTGTTAGATACCTAAGCGCAACTCCTACGTTTGAAACTCTTCCTGTAAATCCTTAAGGATACCAGATATCATATGTAAACAGGTGGAGGAAGTGATTTAGTTATCATCTCTCCATCTCTGTATGAAAAACATAGCACATTGACATCTCTGGAGAAAGAAAGAAACTAAGGATATTGGAATTAAATTTGGCTTAGTTTACAAAATTATAGCACACTTCATGAAATACAAACAGGTGTACTAAATGCGTAAATCCTAATATTTTATTACAAATATTTATACTCGGCTGCTTTAACTAAACAGGCAACAATAATTTACAAAATCTTGAATCTCATTCTGTGTAGTTTTCAAACACAGATATGAACTTAGATGAAAAAAGAGTAATCATCTTAACAGACACTTTTTGAGGTTGTGTGCAGCAGTTAGCCTTCTGCAAATGCATATGAAAATCCAAACCTGTCTGAATCAAACAGACAGAAAGTCACATCTCTCTTACCTTATCACAGGGTTCCCTCATGTCTTTTCTCAGAACTTGGAAGGAAAGAGCAAAGAAGGGAAAAGGATCAGCATTCAGAAGTGCTCCCCAGGACAGAATGACAGAATATTTTGCTCTGTATAACTTTGAACTGCTGCTATGCAAGAGAAGAGAACCATTCTCCTAATGAAACTCCTAGTGAAGTTACTTCCTTCCAGCTTCCTGACTTATAAACCCCCAACACTTCAGATATTTGCCTAGTGGTGGGGAAAAAGCTTCACTGATTTCAATGGTTTATTAGACATAAAAAATTCAGAATATGAAACATAGTACCACTTAATTACCTAAATACTGTCCCCCTTATACCAGTGTCTAGGGCCAAACTAATGAAATAATATAAGCATGACTATTGTTTTATTAACAATTTAAATTTTAAAATTGCTTTTTCTCCAATTTATTATTGTAGACTAGAGCTCTTTATCCTTGATGTATCATTAAGGAATCTTGAGACTGATGTTAAATTTCTTCTAGCTATATCAATTGTCCATATGGATCTTTGATTGATAATACAAAGAAAAGAAAAATTAAAAGTTGTCAGGACAGGCATTGTTTATGTAGCTATAAAAAGGTGCCAGTCAGTGATTATTTATTAGACATTTCTTGTTTACTACTACCGAACAAAGGAAATGCAGACCATTATTTCTCACATCTCATACAAATCTATATATATGCACAGAGAAGATACATCCATCTATCATCTATCTATCCATCTATCTATCTATCTATCCATCTATCCATCCATCCATCATAAAGAAAATCTTGGTAATGGAATAACCAATATTATGTGCATCGTGTGGTCCAGTACCTCAGTTCCTCTTCGGAAAGGGAAAAGGGAGGCTTGGTTTCTCTTTGTTTCCTGTTGCTGTAAGGTCTAACAGCCAGTGCTGTGGATGGGAGAGAGTGCTGCAGGGTGCTTCATTCTTTATGATGCTTATCCTTATTCATAATTTTAAGGCTGCCTAGGGCACAGCATAAGCACTTCTTCATCTATTTGTATGAATCTAAATGATACATAGGTCTCACAAGTCTGTGTTTTTGCTCTGTCCCAAGACTTTCTCCCTGTTGTCCTTTATGAAATGTGAATTCTTGTAAGCGTAACTCAGGATTATTTTGCCTGTGTGCATTTGTTTGCATTCTGCAGCAGTATGTCAGCTTAACTTAGTTCTGAAGATGTCTCCATTTAAGACAACATGGGATATTATAAAGAGTATTATTTACACAATGTCTCCATGGCTTATTTTAGCTTATACCCTCTGAGGTAAGGCGAGAATCTGTGAGGAACATAAAGAGAATGGAATAAGAAAATAGTGTCTCTGATTTTCACATGTCATTTCCTGTGGTGAAAGTACTGAAAACAGGTTACTCCAGAGCTTCTTATGCCTCTACAGAAATGCAGAAAAACTAAAAACGTGTTATTTTCCTGACCAAAACCAGTATTTTTTTTTGTTTCAATTGATTTTGAAATAATCATCAAGATGTTCAAATTATAAAACAGATCCTGACAACTTGCTGCATGGTGCTCAGAGAAGCAAAGTCCTGTTGCAAAGCATAATTGATCGCAGCCCAGAAGAGAGTTCTCTATCCTGTGAAACTACCCCATATGACAAAGTAAAAAACCTTCTTGAAATGAACATTGTGGAAGGAGCATTTCAATGTTGAAACTGAGAGTGGTGGGGAAATTTGCACACATTTCTTTTTTTTCACTGATACTTCATTTCTATTCAACTGTGAGTTACTACATTTACTGGTTCCAAAGTTTCACACCAGTTGAGTGCAATGAATTCATTGCACACCTAACATGTTTATGGAAAAGGAGAACAGTAGAGAGCAGACATCTACTGAGAGTGTAAACAATGAATGAAGAATCAGATCACTCTCTGTAGAATTATACCACAATAAGAAGAGCTTAAATAGAAGTATAAAAAGTAAAAATATAAGTATAAAAGCTTAGGACATCACTCAATCAAAATTAAAATCTATTAGCAGCTTAGATGATGAAATTTTGTTTCTGTTTAATTTTAATATAGGTCATTTAAATGAGTTGTAAAAGATAATTAAATAGTGTGTCCGTTAATTTTAAAAAAATATTCCCCACAAAAATTAAAATTCACAAAGGCTGTTGTTTTGAAGCTGGGTGTTTCATAACGATTGCCTTTCTTTTGGGGGCATATGCCCATGAGTATCACCTAAGAGTTCTGCAGTAAGGCCTAGAGCAATAAATGAAAAGAAAAATCAGTGTAGGAAGAGACTGCAACTAATAAATATTTGATCAGATACACAAATTCACACAGTTTGATAATGCCTTGAGGAATTTGCCATGATTTATTAGCTCCTGCAATGTAAACATATGGTATTGTGTTCCTTAAGAAACAGCAAGCCAATAAAGAGCTATTAATTTTTTCAATTAAGTTTTCCAGAAGTACATACATCTGAAATACTATAGGCTTATATTTGTGTGAATAAAAAATGAAAACAATAAAATATAAAGAGAGGTGTCTTTCAAGCATAGAAACTGTAGAATCATTCCCACTTTTCTGAAGAATGATACAATTTGAATATGGGAATTAAAGGTGATTTAACAATTAAATTACTTTGGAAAAAAAAATCAGTCCGAAAGTAAAAAATGTAAGGAACAGAAACACCTCTGGACACTTATCTTGACTATTTAAATGCCAAATGCTATTTCAACAAAATGCACTTGGGGTAGGTTTTACATTTAATTCAGGAATAGCTGCCAGAGTCACATGACAGAATCAGATTGTACAGCACAAAATATGGCTTTCATAGTTACTTTCACAATGCTAAGGTATTCCTGTAGTGAAAGAATCTTTGTACAGTTTCTGTTACTGAGGGTCAGGTAGTGCTCCTGCTAAAGAGGCAAAAGTGCTCCTTACCACTCTAAAGAGAAAGAACTCGGTGTTTGTGATACAGACACATCACTGCAGTGCTACCAACAGATGGTGAAAAATGTGCCAGCTGTTAGGCAGCAGGGTGAGCTTAAAGAAAGCATTTTCCATTACTGTTTCATTGGAAGTGGAAGGAAAAGACTTCAGTTGTTCTCAGGACGGATTAGAACTTCAGACTTCTCATTACCAAATACAGCAACTGGGAGAATCTAGGTAGACTTGATCTTTAATGTGGATTTTTCTGTGTGCCTTTGAAGATGTTCAGTATTCACACATACAGGGATATTTATTAACCATATCATGTCACCCTTTGCCCTTGCAGTTATTCTTTTGGCAGGGGGCCTTAAAAAGGAAAGATCTTTCTTTTTCATCACTCTAAAATGAAATCATGAACTGAAAAGCATTTCAGTCTGAATAAATTAATCTTAAACCAAGCATGAACAGCACATAAAAAACATTCATCATCTTCACATTTCTGCACAGTACAATTTCCTGCCTATGAACTCTGTTCATGTCTGCAGGATACAACATGGAAAATACTCTGCTTCTGCAAAACTAAAAATGCTGTACATAGAAGGACTTTTTACAAATCAGATACCACTGGGAAATCCTAAATGCTGTTAGGAAGAACTGACTATATGAAGTGGTGTATGTACTAGACAGTTTTCATACATTTCAAATTAAAGTTTGTCCTAACTGATCCTAGTGAATTACATAACATTTTTTAGGAAAAAGAATAGGTAACATTTTTTCCACAATGTCTCAGTCACTGAAGGAGTCAGGAAGAGCAATGCAGTCTGTTAGTCTATAGTCTATGTATTTACATAAACACATTGAGTCCCACAATGAATTACATGCAGGTTTTTTCTCCAAATTGTACCTTTATGAAAACAAATATTAGCACAGGAAACCTTAAAGTTATTCTGTTTCATTTAATGGAGGGTAAGTATTTAGGGATTAATAATAACAAAAGCAAATTGCAAACACTTGAAATATTTCTATTCCTGTTAAATACAGAATTTAAAAAAAAAATCTGTCTATCCATGATGGACAAAAACCCCAAAAAATCTGGTTTGATTGATTGTCATGCACAAAGCTAAGGAAACATTAATGTAGATAAAACATTCTTATTTGAGCCATGCAAGTTTCTTAGATGCTAATTCTGGCAGATGTTTCTGTTGAGTTGTTTGGGGTACGAGTAACCCAAATGATACATCCATCTTTCCTTTGTTTTAAATACAAAGTCTTCATATTGTGGCTGGGATCAGTTTTTTCAATCATATTCCATGTAAACTTTTCTTGATTTCATGAATTTGGAGGAGTCTATAATTTTTGATAGGCAAGTTTTAGGTTAAGGAATCTGTCTCAAGCACTGACCTCTAGTATAAAGAGGAATGATTCAATGTTTGAAATCTACAGTAATTTCAGTTTTGCAGAAACTGGGCAAAAAGGAAGCCAGTTTAAACAAGTTGGAAAATGTAGTAGTTTATCAACTCCTTGTTATTATTTTATACAAATAAAATTTATGTGCATGTTTAATTTTCCTAAAAGTATAAATTGCAGTAATAAGACCTTGTCACATTTTGAAGTTCAATTCCTGAATTTATCAAAAGCACAGGAAAGATACTGGCAGAGACCTTTACATATAATTCTGTGAATGAAGAACTCAGTTGCCATTGAATTTCAATATCTACTGTGTACTCCTTTTAGTCCCAGTGAAGATTCTTCAGAACTAAATGTATATTTCAGCACTTTATACACAGAGACAAAATCAATATGATAGCTTGAATCTTCATATAAAATTTGGTCCTACAAGTTAATATTCAGCACTAGAAGAGGCCATGCAAGAGGTTTCTAAAGAAATACTACATGAAGGGGCTAATATCTTTGAAATTCACGTAAAAGATGGCATTGCAATTAAGCCAGAGATGTGCCTTGTATGAGCCATAAAACATGATTGTTTAGAGAGGAGATATTCTCCTCAATATTCACCTGAATATGGGTGGTGCAGATTTTTCTGACCACACAAAGGAATTAGTCAAGCAGGGGGGTTGTGTTGGTGGTTTTTTTGTTTGTTTGGTGTTTTGGTGTTTGTTGGTTGTTTCTTTTTTTATATGTAATTTCTAACTTAACAATCATACACGACCAAAATTAAACAGGTGATAGGCAGTGACACAACAAATGGATTGAGTACTTTTTAAAGGTTAATAGCAGTCTTGAAGCTCTAAAAACACTCCTTAAAAGTCAGTGTACATGATGTGCAATTAGATGGCTGAGATTCTGCAAAATTTGGCATATGTCAGAGATAAGATTCCCTGCAGAGTTGCTCTGACTGCAAAATAGATGTGACCTTTGAGGGTCTTAAAAAACAATAGTAGAGTTAAAAATCATGCATTCCCAAGTATCTAAAAAAAGTTCTAAATGCTTTAAAATACAAAAATATGTTGCCTCAAGAGCCAATCAAGTTTAGTCCAGAGAAAAATGCCACAGAACTAAACTCACCTTGGTGAACTTGGTGTTGCAAGATCTCCAGGGCCCTTTACCTACCTGGACAGGGAAAGGCAATCCAATGCTTTCTTCTGATTGAGCTTTATTTCAATAACATCTTTTACTTTGGCTTACTAGAACTCTAAAGAGAAACAGATAATATAAGAAACTAATCATTATTCTTCAAAACTTTTTATTTCTCCTCTGAACTTGAGCAAAGGGCACCAATAAAGTGGATTTAAATTAGCATAAACCATTGTACAAATAATAAATTAATCCACTGCCTTCATTTGCTTGTCTGGTAAACTGGTAGGTCTTCAGAGTGAAAACAGTTTTTTGATTGAGAATATGCAGTACTGGTCAAATAAGCTTTTGTAGTATTTGACCACAGATATTTCTCTGTTTTGTTTCCAAGGTATTTCTTTGTATTAGAATAACTCAGTTTTTCTAATACAGGCCCATAGCGAGAGGAGAGACTGGCTGTGGACAATGAAAGCCCACCAAAGACGATTACAACCCTTCCACTGACTTCAGTGGGTTTTGTATAGGACAGCTAGGGAAAGAAAAACATGATGGCACTGGCTGAAAATATGATAGCAGACATGGACTATCTTAGAACTGGACACTGCAGACAACACCAGAGCAATTGCAGCTGAAACTCTAAACTGTACCTGAGGATACCCTGTAAAACTTGATGCATAGGGCTGGAGGATTGATAGGAAGATAGTGAAGTTTTCAGAATAATGAAATAATTATGAGTGAGGAATATCAAGTGCTGTTTGAGATCAGTTTCCATTTGCCATCCTGTATGGTCTTAATTGCACAACAAAGTAAACAGAACATACCAAATATTATTTTTTATGGTTCTTGTCAGAATATGAGAGTTCCTTTTGCAGAGTTGGCCTCTTCTCCCAGGCAACTAATGATAGGATGAGGAAAAATGGCCTCAAGCTGCGCCAGGGGAGATTTAGGTGGACAGCAGGAGGAATTTAGGAATTTCATCACAGAAAGGGTGATTAAACATTGGAATGGACAGCTGGGGAGGTGCGGAGTCACTGCCCCTGGAGGTGTTTGAGACCGGACATGTCACATAATGCCATGGTCTAATTGACAAGGTGACGTTCAGTCATAGGTGTGACTTGATGATCTCAGAAGTCTTCTGCAACATAATTGATTCTGAATTGCTTCACTTATTTTTGGCATCAGAGTAGGTTGATAATTATTTCAACTACACTGAGAAAACAAATTCACTGCCTTTCCTACCCTACTAATGAGATGTGAATGAAAAGTGAAAGAGATCGCCATGAAGTGGGCACATTGACCATCAGTCTACCCATAAAGATAGTGAAAAGCAAAGGGTAAATTACAGGAACTGAGGGGCTTTGAAAAATGCATTAATGTCTTTGCTGCTGCTTTGAAAAAGGTATCATTCTCTTAAAAGGCACATTAAAACCAAAGAAGTGACAAGACATAGAAGGTATGTTTGGCCTCAGGGCAAGTACCATCTGTCCCTCTTGTTTAAAATGAGAATGAAGCCGTTAGAGAGCTTTGGAAGTGAATGTTGTAACAGGAAAAATGTGATATACATTTCAAGAGAAGGTCTAAGTGTGAGAGACTTTAGATTTTTTGCTTGTTTTGTTTTAAGCCCTGTGTACATTTTTTAAAAGGTTAGTGCATGATTTCCAAATATCACTGCACATCAATGCATTGTTGCATTGTTTCATAAACCCTGGTCCCTTTCACTGTTTTAGTGACCTATCAGTGCTGGGAATCCCCATCTTCAGAGGTTTCTGAACTGATCTGAACTATAAGTAATTGAAATGTCTTTGAAAATTACATCATGAAGGGGAGAGGATATGTATTCCACATTGGGAAAGATTTTCTAGCAGTGAAAGTATGGAAATTTTACTGTTAATTGGGAAACTAGTGTGAAGCAGAAAGAACAAGTTTGTGGGTCACATTCTTGTGAGATGATTCAACCAGATTAGAGGGAACTAAATAAGCAATGTTATGAAGTAAGGAGGCAAACAGAATACAATCCCAATTTCAGGTGAGCTCAGACAATATCTGAGTATACTAGCCTAAGCTGAATTTTATGCTGCAGCAACTTAGTAGCTGTTGACACCCAAGATAGCTCGTTTACAGCTAGCTTGGTTATCACTGTACTAGATTTAAATCTGCACCCTCATCAATAAACTGAACTGATGTGAAAAAATCCCAAAACCCACAAAGTAAAAGACCACCTTTTTCAGTCACTTATATACAAATCCTAAGAGAATTCACAATAACTCCATAATAAAAGGAATGAGAAATTCTCATTGTGGAAAAGAAATTGAACATAACTGGCATTCCTGAGACTTGATGTGATGATTCATGGCTTCAACACTAATATAGCTGGTTATTGCATATTGAAAAAAGATAGACCACTTAAAAGATGTTGTATGTATTCAGCGTTCTACATCTCTCTCTTTTAGAAGTCCTGGTAAATCAGAAGTACAGGCTTTGCATGCATCTAGATGAAAATGTTAACAATGCCAAAGTAGGAATCTGTTACAGACTATCAGATCAGAAAGTCAGATGAGTTTCTTTCAAAATGCATGTCAATAATGTGTTCCAATACGGAAGAAAAACTGTTTTTACATAACATAGAAGCTATACATTTGAAGTTTTGTGTATGTGGTGATAAAGAAATATTTAAAACAAAATATTTAAAACAAACAAACAACAACAAACACCACAAACAAACAAACAAAAACCAACAAAACTTTACCCAACACGTAACCATTTTGGCCCTCAAAATAATGGATTAAAATGGATTACTCTCAAGATAGTAATCAAATGGTTGCCTGGGGAATAATTATCATCATCTGGTTTTATTAAAAACAAGACAAAGAACAGGATGCAGCTTCTCCCCTGCCATGTGACAGAGAAACCACGCTGTGTTGGGCAGGGTTGATGTGGGAAAGAAGGCTGTCTAATCCATGCTTTTACATCCTTGGTGGCAACTTTCCTAAGATGCTGGAAATTATTCATGAAGCGACTACACAGAACAAGTCAGTGAAAATTTATTAAATTACAAGATCCGTAACATAAGATAGTGGAAGGCCAAAATAATCAACACAGAAATAGTTCCTTTAATTATGGCTTCAGTTTTGATGAAAGTTCATGGTACCTGAAAGCAGCAATTTTTAATGTAAGTCAATATATCAGAAATAGGAAAAGAAAATGTTTACTAGCAGTAGAAACCAACTTGGAGTTTAATGATAAGACATTAGGAAAATGTATGGCTGAACAAAGGAAAATAGGGATGGTATTTTAATTGTATTACATTATATATTAGATTGTATCATATTAGGAGGGAAAAGAAGACATTTTCACATAAAAGATGTGGAATTGCTAGAGATGAGGTAGCAAATGTACAATATATTCTGTCTTGTCAAAGTGATTTCATTCTTCAACAGAATTTGATAAAAATAACTGAACAGATGCACTTACACTAAATAGAAAAAAGTTACTAATTGAAGGACTAGAAAAACACCTTTCTGATGACATTCTTGATGTCAGTATAAATCCTGAAGCTACTCAGTACTTCTACCAATGGACTAAAAAAGAATAAAAAATCTTCTGATAAAAATCTGTATATGGTGGAAAGAGTAGAAAAGGTATCTGATGATAAAGTCATGGCAGTTATATATATTGGTGCTCAAGTATTCTGTGTGTGTATATATATTCTGACAACATTATAACCTCCAAAGCTGATCTGGTCACATAAACACATAAGACTGGAATAAGACTGTGTCTATGCAGACATAAAAAATACTTTTTCTCTCAATTCTGGGAAAAACTGATGAAAATATTTGCATTTTTATCCTTCCCCAAATGTGCTCTTTTCAGAGACAAAAATGCGTTTTGATTTTGATATACATAATGTTTAAAATACTTGGCTGTTTTGATATTACTTGGTTTTGTTGAATTGAAATTTCAAAATATAAAATGTAAAAGTGTGGATATAAAATCTGAAGCATTTTGTGTAAGAAGAATCCAACGTTATAATTTTTTTTAAAAGATCAGTTATGGAACACCTCTATTGCTTTCCACAAAATGCTCTAAAGTTTTCTAATATTGTACAGCTAAAAAACCTCAAAGTTCAAAATTCTAACTTACAGTGTTTCTGCTTCACACAAGATTATTTGAGGACCATTAGTGCAGCCTGGGATTTTTTACCCTTCTCCTGCTATTCATTTCCTGTCAGCAAACTCTCTTCTCACTCTGGCTGCTTCTCAGCAGTATATCTGTATTGTTAGACATGTGACTTCATTTAGCTGCCTTCAGAGTGAAGGATGGCAGCTCCAGTAACTGCAGCTCCAAAGTTTCCAAAGTCTTTTCCACATAGGGGAGAAGCATCATTTATCTTTAAATTTATGTGCGTAAGATACAAATCAGCTTCTACATGCAATACATCTTTCGAAACTACAGATATCTTGTATTTTGATAGTGCTCATGGATAACTGCAATAAACCTTATCCTAGATGTGTTATTCAGAGACACCAGATTTCCCCTTCTAGGAACTGTCAAACAGAAAAGGCACTGGGGAGAAGCAAGTGCCTTTCTGCTTCTAGCTACATAATGACTTCCTAGTAAACTGTGAGGATACCTGAGGAAATTATGGATAATATCTACTTGTGACTCCAGTTTCTGTGGCCTGTGCCCTTGTTCTTGGTATGCATCACATCTGTCTCTGTGGCATTATAAAAAGGCATAACTGGTAAGGAAATGCTTCCTTTTGAGATTTGTCATCTGAGTTAGCATGATTTGCAGTATTGTACCATCTGGAGCTGAAGAATCAATAGCATAATACAGATCTTCCTCATTCTTTTTTCTCCTTCTAAACATTATTTTCTTTGCTAATGCATGTTAAGGCATAGAGGTAAAAATCATCACTCTTAAGTGAAGAGAATTCTGCCCTTCCTGTCATGAAAATAAACATTAAGTCTTGCACTTGTATTTATATGGAGCAGAGAGGTCAGAAGGGCTAAGATTAACTATTAAAAAGAAAAATCACAAAAACCTTAAGCAGAGAGGATTATCTGTGCAAAAAAGACTGACGTGAAAATAAATTAGACGGATAGTTTTCTCTCCTGTTTACAAAAAACTATCAGAAGTGAGTTCCTAAAGATACTGGCAAGCCCTACAAAATTGCTTTAATATCCTGGGCCCTGATATGTGATCACAAAAATGCAATGAAGGTGCTGGTTCTCTGCCTAATGCCAAAAGCTGACTGAGAGCTTTTGGAAACAAATTCACAGAAACCTCTCACATTAGCGAATAAATTCTTACATACAAGTTTAATCATATGAGACCTTATAATTTTACAGAATTCTACCCCATGTTGCATCTTCCTTGATCTTCTCATATATTTCTGTCTTCTGCCCTTCTGTTATCCAGCAGTATGGAAAACACTGTGAATAAAAAGAAAAATACAGATTTTTTTTTTTTTTTTAATAAAAATCCAGACTATTTGTTACGTATTTGCATATGTCCATGGCTGACCATGACAATATTGTCAAGCTTGACTTGCATACTTAAAAGTAGTTTTATGGGGAATAATAACTGGTCTGACAGCAGAGGGTGGTATCTGTGAGTTGTATCACACTAACAGCTACTATGGCCATTGTTACCCCTTGTCACCAAAGTGAGCTATGCAGGATGGAAAACCTACTAAAGCACAACCAACTTGAAATCCAAATAATAAGAGTGAAATTTGTATAACAACATGATCTCCTTTAATTTTCATCCATTGAGCTACATTATGCATTCACTTAATACCAGGGCAGCCTAAATTTACCAGGATTAAATGACAGGAGAACTTGGCTGATTAAATTGCTTTAAGGTGATTCACACGGTGCTAACAGTGTAGATATCAACAAAAAATGGTGGTGAATAATGAAATAGAGACAGACAAATAACATACAGTTAGCTGAGGCTAATTTTACCAGCAAGTGCTGAATACAGTCCATAGCTATTACAGTGCTGAAAAAAATCATACACTAAATGTCTCTAATGTTGTAAGTTACAGTCTGCATGCTATTTAAATTATACGCAGTCATCTTGTATTCTGACGTGTCAGCAACAACCTAATTGCTAGCCATTTGTTCTTTTAATGTTTACTTTGAGAGGTGTTTCTGGGGAAAAAAGTAAAAACATTAAAAAAAGTAAAAAAAAGTAGAAGGAATTATGCTTGGATGCACAACAGAGAGGTCACAGGTACTTGGGAGTATTTACCATCTGTTGACTTTAGTTTCCATCTGTGTGTCTTATTAGCATTAAAATCCTTGAATCCATAATAAAATTGATGAAACAAATACAGTTATAAAATCATTATATCATCTGATGGTAGCAAAATTCTATATATGGGAGAGTGGTATTTTGACTCTGGATGTAGGCAGGACCAGCTCAGTCTCTGAGAATACTGGGCTTGAATCCCCTCAGGCAGCAGAGAACCTCAGTTTTAGGTTTTTTGAGTAGGGTTCTGACTTCTAGGCATCATATTTACAGAGGAATTTAGATTCTCCTGGGTTTCAGTGGGAGTTAAGATAAATAAGATTAAGATAAATGAGTTAAAATAAAAGATAACTGAAGAATTGAACCAAAGCTTGTTATATGAAAGGGACATTGTCACTACCATGTTGTCTTCTTTTTGTTCTACTCCAGCAGTTAAATTTTGAACAAAGATTAAACCTATGTGAAATATTCAAAGAAATATTAAAATGCTATCTACTGGAGAGGCATACTGGTTGTTCACAGAATCACAGAATATTCTCCACATTCTGTATATTTTCTGATGCCATTAGTGTTTTGTAAGATTTTGTGTAATAATGTCAAGTTCACTATTGATGGTGGCAACAAAGTTTATCAGTTATGAATTCACCATTTCAGTTGTCATGGGTAATCCAGTGGAAAAAAAATCACTGCTTTAAAGGCATTTTTTTATTCTCACTGCAATTAATTGAAAACTAGGTCAACAGCCACTCCAGACAGACAGTAATATTAAATGTGGGGAAATGTTACACAGAAATAATTAAGCACTTGCTATATTAAATCGTGATATCGTTCTTTCAACAGTAAGCACTGACATGTAAATTTGAGAGCAGGTTTTTTGCTTCATGTTCCATGCAGTTTCAGGACTGCAGCACAATGAAAACGTCACTTTTCTTTTGTGCCTCAGTAATTGCTACGTGATAAACATGCATGAGACAAACATGCACCCATCCCACATGACAATGAGTGGACTTATATATAGAAATTAGTAATTACATTTTTCTTTTTTTTTTTTTTTTTTTTGTATTACCTTAATTGGTAGTTAATTTATGTGCCTGATTTTTCAGGTACTTGTACATAGTCATTAAAAATGACCTCCAAGATAAGCAGGAATGCTGAAAAATGAGGCAGGGTAACAGGCTGGCTCTTACTAAGCATAGCCCTTCTCTGTGTTGGGAAATGCTCTTGCAAATACAGTAATTACATATGATGGAAAATTCAACACTATTAAAATGTTAGTAACAGACCTCTCAGTACTTCTCTTCCAAATCCCTGTTTACCACTTTGTTACAGAATTAACTATAGGCTGAAATCTGATGTTTACCACATTAATCTGAAATATTAAAAATTTGTGTTGTTCTGTTATACAAAATCTGCCCTTTTCTCTCAGAATCCTAAGAAATTGTTTATTATGTTCCAGTTTGAAGAATGAAGCAGGAAAATGAAAAATAATTTTGTTTTAGTCAATGCCGAACAAGTGGACTAAAAATTTAGTCTTAACATACAACTGTGAGGTTGCATAAAAGTAATCACAGGACATGAACAAAGACATCAACTCTAACACAAATGTCCTGAAAGCTGGCAAGTGTTGAAGCATTGGCTGCTTCCTATTAAAAAACACCTTACAGTGGGGAGCAGTGCATAAATATAGGTATTCATTTTCTGGAATAAATTTATCGATAATATTTGAGATTCAGGAATGCCAGTGTACATTTTATCCACAATGGCTTTATAGATGTAGGAATCCAAAGGCTACATGTATTGTCTTATGGGAATAAGTCTACCTCCCAGTACTTTCACAGAAGCTTTAACATTTTCATGTGCTTCTGGCGTCAGGGAAAACCACTTTCCTCACTAGTAGCCCCACTAAAGTTACTTAAATACACTAAAAGAACTTTCACCTGCAGCCTTTGGTCAACCCAGAGTGTGTTCAGGATTTTTAAAGTCTTAAATGACCTTCTCCTATCATTGATCCACTGTTGCTTTACCTCTGATACACTTTGGAATACACTTGTCATGTCAAGGATGTCTGTGGAGATAGATTGTGTGCTTGATAGAAAACTCAGAAACAGTTTTTCAGTCTTCTTCTCACCATGACTGAATTCCTCGCTGCTAAAGGGAAGGCCTGAACTCTGCAGTGTTAGGAAGAAAATCCTTCAAAGCTGTGTAATGTCCAGTACTCTACTGTGTAGTGTCAAAGGTCTTTAGAATCACTTAAAAAAACCCCACTAATTGCAACAGGATGCTTTCTTAGGTATCCTAAGGTTTGGCATCCTGTTACATGAACCGATACAAGAATGCAAAGATGGTGGACTGATCAATCTCTGAATGTTCAGGATAATATATGAGGAACAAATAATAACCAGTCCTCTCTATTGTGTTTTACCTGTCTCTTTCTAATCTTACCAAAGCTTCATAATTCAAACAGAAATGCTGAACTTTAGATTGGGGGCCACATTTTCCTCAGTACTTGTATGGTAGCTAATACAATGGACTATAGTCAACACTTTATTGAAAACTAAATATTAAATAGCAATAGCAACTCAAATAATACTACCAGCTCTCTAGAGCACAGCACATTGATTGCCTTATATATTTCATAGGAGAATTTTAAAAGCAAAATAAAACTTGGATTGATTTTACTTCAAATACAGAATGGCATTAGGTATGGTACAAGCACGGCAAAATTTTTTCTAAAAGAAAATGCACACTAATACCCAAAGCCCACTCTGTTCTGCTTCCTTTTTCATTATAGCTGATGTTTCATTTTAACATATACATTTGAAACTCACTTTTAATGGAATGCTCTGGGCCAAATAGTTCCCTGGTGTAACATTGCTTGTGCATGTCAGACAACTATTACAATTTTTAATGGCATGGATTTGGGATGGCTGCATTATTCATATGGGGTATGTTGATAAAAAGGTCATACAGGTCACTGCATGAATTTAAAATACTTCTGCAGTTCAGAAATGTATTCTTTACATACATTTGAAATGTGTGCTGATAGGTTTTGCTTTTTTAATTGATGAGTACGGATATTATTTATTTTACTCTCTCTCTGTGAGGTCAAATTTCATTAGCTACCATTTGCAGGCTCCAAATGAAATGAAGACTACAATAAGCTTTAAATTAGAAAGTACCAAAACAAAATTCCAATGCTGTAGCAGATTCTCATTTTCTTAAAAGATTAATGGAGAAGACTTGTAGAACAATTTCTGTATCCTGTGGCTATTCATTTAGCATACTCATTACACTGGACATCATGTCCTGTTTGCAAGAACTTGCTCTATTTTTTAGCAATAAAGCTCCTGAATTTTCTTCATTATGAAAATAACATTAGGTTCTACAGGGCTGCCTATAAGAAATACTTGAAAGAGTTCATTATATTTCTACATCATTATAACAATATCCTGGGGTTCCATTTTATGTGTTCTGGTGACTCTATACCCTTTCTTCTTGCAGTTCCTGCAACAGGAGATGCAGCCAAGGAAAAATTACATCCCCTCTATATTGCTCATACGTTATTCCTGTTCCCCCTGGAGCTCTGGTTTCAGATGTGAACTGGAGGAACCCAAATAGGTCTTGTAATTTACATCATGGACTAGACCATCCACAGGCAGCTCTTAGATTTAGTATGCAGAAACATGAAGAAGAAAACCATCCCAGAATTTCACAAACTACCATCTGACAGGAATAAATGCTTACTTTGAGTGGAGGGCTATAGAAAATGTCCTTCATTTCACATGGCAACATCATGGCTTTGCCTTAACCAAGGCCTGAATGACTCACTATAATGAGCCATGGTCAAGAGGACACTGCAAACAAGGCCTGAGAATAATGAGCCACATCTGACACACAAAGAGGATCTGAGCCTTGGTGTGGACCATGGATCAAAACTGACAGAGAATGGTACCTGAAACTGATGGAAGGGCATGCTGAGAGCTGATTGCATCAATATTTGGCTATAAAGACTCTTGGTACTAGAGGCTAGGGTTGAGGAGAATGTTACTATGTGGACAGCCAAGTGTAGAAGCAGAGTGCCTGAGGTGGAACTGCTTATGAATTGGTGCTGAGCCTCTGCCCAAGGGCTTGGCACAGAGACTGATCAGAGTGTCACATAACCCCGGACTTCACCGTGCTGACTCACTGAGCTGGTTACTAGGGTCGGTTAGTAGTGTGTATGTGTGTGAAATTTTTCTGACACAGCCTATTTGTTGCTCTGTCTACTTACACTGAACTCAGCAAAGTCATAATATTTAGTGTGACATCATTCCATAACTTTTTGCAGTGTTTAAGGATAAAATGGACAATTTAGGTTCCGATCACTTTTTAGAAGCCATTGACCAACACTTGCCTTCAATTGCTCCAATCATATTTATGAAAAACACCATACCCTACTGAACTGGAGAAACCTGAGCTATTTCCATGTGTTAGGAGCATCTTGCGACATTTACATACAAAAGTATTTGGAAAATAGAACATCAGTGAGAAAATGAAGTTTTAAAAGATTCTATTGACAGATACACAGCTACAGTTTAGAGAACTGGAGCAACTGGTGGTAAAGGTGTATTGCCAAAGAGCAAATGTCACTTAGATACTACTTTGAAAATTCTCCTTGTTTTGAGCATATCCAAAAAAAATAGCTAACCAGAATTCTTTGTAATCAGGATAAAAAAACCCTGCTGATCTTGTTTTTCAAGAAATTATCCTGTGTTAATTATTGAAAAGATGACTCACTATTTCCACAATTTCCTGTAAACATACACATATTTCATGAGATCCTGTGGGAGAGGAATATTTTAGAAGCAGAAAGTCATAAACTTATACCTCTGCACTTTGGAAATGTCTGACACATGTGGGCCAAACATTATTTTTTTAAATGAAGATTTACACACTAGCAAGATCAACTCTTTTTTTTTTTTCATAGCATTGTGTTTTATCCATAACTTCTTTAGCTGTGCTTCATGTCACCCAATTAGTGTATGTTTGCAAACAGAATAGGGGATACAGAAAGCAATTTGCTAATCAAATTTCTTCTCACTCTTTTACTCTTTCCTCTAATGATCCCTACGTGTTCTTGGTATTAATCACAAAAAACTTAAGAGTTGTCCTTGTTAAAAATTCAGCTCAAGAATTCAGTATGACCTTTTACATCTAGACCCTGATTTAAGAGCCAACACAGCTAAAATCATAAGATAGTATGCTGCTGTAGCACATTAAAAGGTCAAACTTAAATGAGTTCAGGTTGACATACTGTTCTTTGTCTTAGGGAGCAATCAATTATGAACTTCAGTTAAATATATAACTCGCAACTTTTTCTCAAATGGCATATATTGATAAGTTTAGGCTGTAATTATGCAAGTATTAAGAAATACTTAACATCTAAGTCCTCATCAGTCATATCAGAATCAAGAGGTATTTAATATTTGCAAAATTAAATATATGCATTGGTGTTTGGGGGACTGATGTCTTCTACAGCCAAGACCTGATTTGCGTGCAACAGTTTTTTCCAGACTACCTAGTTCAAAGGGAGATTCCTGTCCTCAGCAGAGAGTAACATTTACCTTACACTGATTGCTTATGGTAGCTCTAACAGCTAAGAGACTGAAGGAAGAATGACTAGTAATTACCTTCAATGAGTCTGTCATGGACAAGGGCTGACTCCGAATATTGAGTTCAAAAACTGTTTCCTTCATCTCCATTTCTTTGTATGAGGTATCTGTGTCAGCTGTGAGTGGTCCAGAGAACAGGCATCTATGGAGACTTCTTAATATTGTCCTACCCCTGTTATAAAAGAATACATCTTTTGTGTTCAGATGTTGCAATGAGATCCATTTTGCCCATGACAGTTCACAGCAAGGTCAGTGTGTCCCTCTAAAAACTTCTTTTCATGAAGAAATTAGTCCCACATGCTTAAAGTCCCAAATTAAAAACATATCTCATTTGCCCACAATCCGCTGTGTGTCCATATACCTACCTATGCACATGTGAGTGTATATGTGTATCTATACATACACATATATACACACTAAGACAAAATGTAAATATGGATACAGGCTCTAACCATAGTTTCAACTTGTTTATTCTGAACAGCTACATTATGCTCTAGTGGACTTTTTTTCAGTGTTGGACTTTTGCCATTGACTTCAAAAGAATCAGATTCAGGCCACTGGAAAAAACCCCCAAATTTTGAAACCAATAAGATTTAAAACGCCTGGCTTTGAAAGTCATGGTATGGAGCTCAGAGTTTACTCTCCCCTATGTAGAAATAACCTGTAGGGGGGAGAATGGGACCTTTAGATAATTAACTATTCAGTAAGTCTTAAGCAGCTCAATAGTGCTTTTTATCTTCAAAGTGCTTTTTAAACATTAACTAAGTAATCCTCTCAATCCTCTGAAGTAAATAATTTGGTATTTATTATCCTGGTGAAGAATTGCTATAAATGAAAAGAAAATGCTGAAAATAGTACTTTTCATGTACGTTTTTTTAAATTAAAAAAGAAAAAAAATGCAGAATCTCAGGCTCTGCATCTGCATTCCCATGGTACTTACTCCATTTCAAGTGTTACTGCTCCAAAGTAAATATAAAATCTGTATGACTGCCCATTGGCAGAGATGGAAAACCTACTGCAGAAAGTAGCTGCCTCTGAACTCTACTACTCTCCCAGACAATTGTACTCCTAAGCAAACTCTTCTAGCACATGCTTCAAATATTGAGCCTTCACAGTCATGAACTGCTCTGATTTGTGGAAGAATGAGTTGACTGCAAACTCCTACAGTGGAAAAAATTTTGTAGAGATAAATGCAAAGTAGTGCACCTGGGAAAAAAAGCCAAGAGATAGCTAGAAGAAAAATGTTACCAAAAAGGAGTAAGATCCCGTGGATGTGACACACAATTCTGTAAAAATATCATCTTGATAGCCAATATAACTAAGAAAATAAAACAAATGCTAAGAATTATTAGTAAATGTTCAGTGGAGTTTCCTTTTAAGCATATATTTCACTGCATAATTTCACCATTGCTTTATGTTTACAATTACATACACAAATGACTGGAGAATAAGCACCTTATATAGGATTTCAGGTTTTGGTGTTATTTCTTATCAACGGAATTAGCACATTTCCCACATTGTTTTCCAAGCAAATGGTGTTTAACAACCGGAGTATCATGCATACCTGAGCCTCTCAGATTTACAGTTGTATCAAAAACACTGAGAAACAAGATAAGCTTAGATTGCATCATCCAACAAGTATGTTTGTCTAGGTGAACTTTGAAGGTTTGTAACTTTTTTTCTGTCTCTATGGCCGCTATATATGTAAGGATTTTCAGGGTTTTCACTCTAATACTACCCCCTCACCCTCCCAAATTAAATTAATTAAAACTGTCCATGTTGCCAGTGTTTTCTGAGAGGTATACAGTTTTCCTTAACATTGTCATTTTTAATTCAACATTTATTTCTATTTCCACAAAAACATTTCCACCAAGACCTATTTCCCCCAGCATTTTAGTATACGACCTTATTTTGGTTAAAATGTCAAAACCAGTAGACATTTTAGTAAAAATTAAAAGAAGCCCACTATCTAAAATCCTGCACAGTGAAAGCAGTTTCAATATTAGAGGCAGGAAAATGATGTCTTCTTCCCCCCCAGGTTCTAGTGTTAGCCATTTAACTGATAACAAGCAAGATACTGATGAAGTGTTAGCCGTTAAAAGGAAACCACAATGGTCCAGCTCACATCTAAAGTTTATCTACAGTTTACTTTCTACTTGACAGTCAGTTTACAAGGTAAAATTTTCTTCAATTCCAAACATTCTAAAAGAAGGACCAGAACAAATAATTTCTTAGAAATGTCATTTCTCTAAGTCAGCTCGTCCAAATTCTACCCCAGAGCCAAGCTGCCATGCTGTTAAAGGTTTTACTATTTGAAAGCCTTAGCTACGAAATTTTTCATCCCTAATACACATTTACAAGTAAGTTTGCCAATTGATAGAAATGTTAAAAGTACATATAACCTAAAACCTCAGAGAACCAAGGCTTTGAAATTATTCAGCTGTAGAGAAGAGTATAAGTAGAATTAAATCTGCTACAATTTTAAATAATTGAGTTTTCAGTAAGGAAAAATCAGTAAAAAATCATTAAAAAATTCCTCATGTCATATAGAATAAATAGATTTTGGGGGAGTGGTATACCTGCTAAACTCTTGGAGACAGGAAATAATTTTAATATACTTGGGCTTGAGATATGTATGTCAGTTCTTACATTCTACATAAACTTCAAAGATGAATACAATTAATGGAATATCCTTTTTCTAAAAGGCATTAGGAGAAGTTAGAGAATGACTCAAAAAGAGAAATATTACTTTATAAATAGTAGATAAGCTTCATGTTGAAAAGTAAGTCAGTGCTTCACAAGTTTTAAAAAAAATTCCCTTTTGAACAACTGTTTCACTCTCCAACCAAACTTCTGACACTGCCCGCTATTAAAGTTATGATACTGAATTAAAAGGACTCATTAGTTCTGTGACTCATGGAAAATTCATCTACTCATAACTAGAATTCCCACTGTACGTCATAAAGTTCAGATCTTGACCAGAATAGTCACAACAAGTCCCCCTTTTTTAGACATACTATCATACAAAGAAAAAGACTGCGTAATTACTTAAGCTGTAGCATTAAGACTTGAGGCTTAGAACTAATAGAACCAACCATATTTAGAAAGGACTTCCTTAACAATGGGACAGCTGATTCAACATGTAACTAATCTATAAAAGACATTTTAGTATAATCTTCCATGAGCAGAGTTATGAAATATTCTTGGGGTGCCTCTACATCCAGTGTGTAACCAGGATACTGTTTCTGGAGATGCCATTACAGAAATATGATATTCCAAATATGAACATCTGGTAATCAAATGCATGGCAGTGTGGTACTTACATGAGAAACATGATTTATTCCCAAGAAAGTATATTAATTCTAAACACAGGGCTTCCAGACTTTCTGGAAGACAAAAACATGAAAGAGACTGAGGGGAAAGTAGAGCTGTGTGAATCAAGAGAAAAATCAGATCTGAAAAATTGCTATAGTGAGCCTCAGAGAAATGACTGGAGAATAACCATAATATAATGAATCAATCTGGGATTAAGCTACTAGATAGAAAAAATAATAAGGACAGCACTAGGGATGTTGTAGAGACCTCTAGGGCAAGAAGAGAGGTGAGAATAAAATTCTGCTTAAAGATGAGGCAAGAAAAAGAAGGTAAAAAAACCCCAAAAGACTATCTGAATTCATAATTCCAACCCTCTAATTACCAAAAACCTCAGAGATGCAGAGAAGGAGAAATATGGGAATGAAGATGTAGTGAATGATTAGATCTGAATTAATTAGAGACACAAAAACATATTGAGAGCAAAGACCCTACTGCCGAGTGTATTTGTTTGGCATTAGATAGTGATGAGGGTGGTACTAATACTTTCAGAAAATTGAAATATTCTTGAAAAATAAATTCAATGTGAGGAGATAGCCATCTGTGTTTCAGTACAGTAATAAATGGAATAAGATCTTCAAAGGAAAACCATTTCTACAATCTACTTATGCAAACCAGTTGAAAAAAACAGGAAAAAACGTGCTGAGTAATGGACATGAAAGACAGATTCTTCATCTCTGTAAAACAGTTCAGCTCCATTAACTTTTTCATATAGCTCAAGACAGGAAGGATCCATTAGATCATCTATTCTGACCCTGTATGTCATAGGCCATTAGATTTCATTTTCAATTCTACTCGGCTTAGTAGTTTATGTTTAACATCTTACAGAAAAATATCTACTCTTGATTTGAAGGCAGAGAGATGAAGAGTCACGCTGCCCTTGTCTTTTTGCTCTGAAGGTTAAATACTACTTCTGCAGTGAAATTGTGCTTTATTTCTCATTTGAATTTGTTTGGTTTCAGCTTCCAGCCAGAAGTTTTAATTTTTTTTTCTGCTAGCTAGCTTAAATAATCTTTTGACATTTAGCTTTTATTTGCTTTTTTTTTTTTTTTTTTTTTTTTTTTTTGCTTTTTTTTTTTTTTGGTACTTCTAGATCATAATTAAGTCACTTCTTCTTTGGGAGGCCATGCAGAACAAGTTCATTTTTGTCATGCCTCTCTATAAGTCAACTTTCTCCAGCTTTAATAAATTTTCCCTTTTTTTTAACCCTTCTGTTTTTAGCAATCCACGCCCCCAGTTCTTGAACTGGTTAAAATAAAGCTAACCTCTCTACCCACGTTCACTCACCCCTTGTGCATAGTTTGCAGTAGCAATTTTCACAGAGCATTGTACTGAAGTCCAGTTTGAGCTGCACTTCTGTTGCATCTCTTGAGACTCTGAAACTCAACTGTCTATAGTTCCTATATAAACAAGATACAAAGAAAAGTTCCTTTAGAGGATGATCCATATTTCAAGTGAGCTATCTTCATTTATCTTGTGTAAAGACAGAGTGAACTCCTCATTTGGAAACTCCTTGGTATTAATAAAAGACCAGGAGTAGGAGTGGGAGATTACACAATGACAATTCAGCTCTCTGCAATGAACCTGGAATTTTATTACATTTCCTTGCAAATTCTACAGCCAATAGGATGAAAAAACTCTTCTAAACTCATTATGAACTTCTTCTCTGGGTCTACCACTTCCTCTGTATTTGATAGAGGGCTGTCTGAAAATTTTGGGAAACAGGATCTCTGTGCTGTTTGATAATACACTTGCAAAAAATTACGAACAATTTGTTTTCTCTTCAAACTTGTCTATCTTTGCTTGTGTTAGCAGTAATAGTTTCAGGAGAAAGGGTAAAAAAATACAATACAATCCTTTGTTCACCTTCACATGCCTGCTTATTACTTTTTTTGAAACCACTGGCAATACCACCCTTCAACCAAAGCACTAACGATGCTTCAGCACTTAATAAAAAATGTTACAGTCCATCAATGAAAAGTGGTGATCCATAAAGAGAACTGGTA
Source organism: Corvus cornix cornix (assembly GCF_000738735.6). NCBI lineage: Eukaryota > Metazoa > Chordata > Aves > Passeriformes > Corvidae > Corvus > Corvus cornix. The sequence goes on from NC_046336.1 coordinate 15,136,416, forward strand.
GAGCAGACTGACTCTGTATATGCTATTTATTTCTACAGATAATTTTTCCTAAGTCACTTCCAGTTCTGTTTTGCTCAATCACTCATAAGTTACGAGGTCATTTGTAACTCACAGAAATAAATGATACAGCATGAGCTACCTATGTGTAAAATGCTGTGTTAATATATTTAACTTGTATCATTTGGATTTTTTCTCAGAAGAGGATATACATTTGTTTAGGACATATCAACTCATATAATTATTGCAATACGTATTAAAGTAACAATAAGGTAGCTCCAGTCATAAGTACTTCTACCACTAAATGTGACTATGTAAATAAATATTAAACTGATTTTTTTTAACAGTAAACTTCAAAACAATGTGTATGAAGAAATCTCTCACTGAGCTGGAAAAAATGGCTACCTTAGGCATTTCCCCAAGTGACCTCTCTTTATTGTTTGAGGCTTACATCCTGATTCTGTCACTTTTTTAATTCTTCTCAAAAAATTCACTTCTCTCCTGCCCTGAACTAAATGGTGCCTGGAAATGAATAAAGGAAAACTCAGTGCAGTCTGTAATGTTCTTCTTTCTCTTTTCAATTCCTTGACTAATCAGAGGTATTCATTTATTTACTTAGAGACCTTACTAAATCTGCCAAAAACTAATAAGCTGCCATGTCATAAATTAAACAATATGGTGTTTACATGGCCTGCAACCAGCCTTTGGTCCTACCCAGGCAAAAATGGGTTTTCTAATAAATCAGTTACAGCTCTGAGGCCAGATGGCTCAGCTCAAAACACTGAATGTGTTTGTCCTTTCTGATCTTGGGTTACTTTCTATTATCTCATGATTCAATTCAAGCAACATTTGGGTGACCACAATTTTGGAATGCCAATACAACGCTGATAAGACTGATGGGAGTAAGAAGGATATGTAAGCACTGGGCCTCTCTATTGGGTGTTGCTTTAGCTTCTTCCCATTGTAAGATCCCTGTCCCCTGGCCAGCCCACAATTCACAAGGGATGCTGAGCAGTGCAGGTATTGGCAAAATAACCTGAGAGAGTTTTAGAGTCTTTTTAGTGATAATGACTGACCTCCAACCCCCCATAATGCCACCTATAAAACCCTATATGGGTGATCTAAACTGAGTGATAGTGAAAGAAAAATAGAATGTTGCTGAGGTAACTTCTGTTCAAATCAGATTATAGAAATACAATTTCTTTAGGAATATTCTCTGTAAATCTCTCCAGTGAAGATGAGAGAAAGTAGTTTCATCCCCTTCATGAAAACAGAAAGTACCCTTTTTTGATAAGGTGGTATATTTTTCTGAGTGTTTTGGTCAACTACGGAATAAAACATCCAGAACAAGGATAAAAACAGAAATTGTAGGTAATTAAAAATTTAAAATGAAGGAATCTATTCTCAAATGAGTGAATAAATTGAAAATACTTTATAAAAAGTAGTAATTTTTTAAAATATTGAGAATAAAATAAGTATTTTTATTACCATAGTTGGTATTGCATCAATTTATAAATTTTATCATTTTAAAGTAGCGACATAATTATTTTTTAAATTTTTTACAAATATTATTACTTAAAGACTGTTTTTCAAAGGCTGTCATTAATAATGGCACAGAGCAACATTATACACTCGTAAAGTTCTCACTTCAATCTCTTGTCCTTAATCATCCAGCACATCTTTGAAGTGTACTTAGACACTGCTGATCTCTTTTCACTGGAAAAAAAAGCATAATTTCTGAAACAACAAAACACTATTCCCTGGCACTCTACACCAAGCCATTTAAGACTTGCAAGATTTAAACTATGAGTTCTGGTTAATTTCTGCATAACTTTCTTGATCAACATTGCCTAGAGCACTTAGTGAATTGTCTGCAGCACTCTGAAGGCAAAGTACTAGAAATAAGAAGCTCCTGAAATAGAAAGTTGTCGTTTTCATACTGCTGGTACTCTTCCCAGTGAGCCCAAAGGAGGCCACAAAGATGATCAGAGGGCTGCAGCCCTGTCCTGTGAAAACAGCCTAAGAGGGCTGGGGCTGTTCAGCCTGGAAAAGAGAAGGCTGCAGGGAGACCTTGGAGCACCTTCCAGTACCTTAAGGGGACCTACAAAAGAGCTGGAGAAAAACTGTTTATGAGGGCATGTAGCGATAGGGCAAGGGATAACGGCTCTAAACTAAGAGACGGAGATTTAACTTAGATATCACGAAGAAATTCTATGCTGTGAGGATGGTGAGGCACAGGCACAGGTTGCCCAGAGCAGCTGTGGATGCCCCACCTCTGGAAGTCTTCCAGGCCAGGTTGGATGGGGCTTTGAGCAACCTGGTGTAGTGGAAGCTGTCCCTGCCCACAGCAGGGGCATTGGAACTAGATGATATTTAAGGTCCCTTCCAAACCAAAAGTTCTATGATTCGTCTGGATACAGGGATGGAGAATCATGAACTCCTCATCTTCTGACAAAGAAGTGTTTGAATTGCAGCTCTGGATATAGAGGCTTTCATTCATGGAGCAAAAATCTACTTTTGCCACGTATTCTTGGAGCCAAGTCTCATCACACCCTCTAACCTCTTTGCAAACGGAAAAGAAATTGCGCTTACAGGAATAACTGGAGGAAGAGGATGTTTCTGTCTGACTACTGGACTTACAAGTACCTGTTGACTTGTTTGGCATGTGAGGAACATCACTGGGTGAACTTGGTCTGAGGAGTGCAAAGCAGATTATACTACACTTCAGAAATTCACAACCATGCAAACTGTCTTGTAAACTATTCTAAGTTGTGAGGGCTGTTTCAGACCCTGGATAAACTGTAGGCAAAATGGCAAGCAGATGACTTTTAAAATTGATTCTTTGCTCCTTTTATTTTTCTTTGCCTTCCAGTTTGAACCATGAAGAGTCTGAGAATGGTTCATACTTGTTTCGAGGCTGTCTCATCATACAGAACATAAAATCTCATGTTAATCAGAAGAAAAGCACAAGCTTCTTTTTAAAGATTGGAAACCACTTTTTTTACTCTTAAAAATTTGGGTCAGATGTCATCTACATCTTTCCAGGTAATTAGCAATGAGAAATAACATTGAAAAAATAAGTAGGTAGGAGGTATTTCAAGCATGCCTCTAAGGGATAGCAATAATTTAATAAGGGATAACTAGCATAGTACAGCATAGGGAAAACTCTACGCAACTAGCTTTGTGGATATTATAGTGGAACTTACAAATTTTAACAGCAGACGACATTACTGATTTATATTTTTAGAAACTCTTTGATGAAGTTCCTAATGATAAACTTCTACTAACTACAGAGTTCTACAGTCAGATAGTGAGAATCAGTTAATATCTAATTAAAACAAATTTTAAAACCCAGCTCAACGATCTAGCTCACTGGACACAGTTCTTGTTCCATTGAAATCAATCTTCAAGACTTTTTTTTTCTTTTTTCAAACAAACATAGATTAACAAAGGAAGGGCAATTTTTTCACCTAAATTTAGTCATCTTGAAACGGGTTGACTGAGCTTGTTGTCTATGATTCCTCTTTGGGTATTTAAGATGGAAACACTGAACCTTCTGGCAGCTCCTCTTTTGCTCTAATGGTTACCAAGGGAATTTTGGTGACTAACAGAGTGACAAATAACTTTTGCATGTCTAAATTAAATCTGCTAATGAATCCAGGCTTGAAGTCACTGAGTCCAATGAGTATCAATAATAATCATTCCTTCTGATTTTGGATTTAATTTATCTGTATAACCATTTTCAAAGTGGAAGATGCAGATAATACAGTTGTACAAAAGAGTTGGTGTACTGCAGAATGCAATTTAATTTGTGTTAATTAGGCCATCAAACAGTACATTTTCCATTTATTGTAGCATAATATATTCCACTAGTATTGGGGTATATCTGAATATAAAGGAAGGAAGTGCACTAACTCTTTTGTCACACAAACAAGTAAATTTACTTTTTAAAGAGCAACGCTTCTAGGAAGAAAATGTGCCATCTGTAGAGGAGAGCAAATTGATTACAAAAAGGCTCAAGACTGAAGCTTATTTATTTCAAATTTTTGAAAATCTAGAATTACCCAAAATCTGTATGGAAAAACCAGCAAAGGAAATTTCCAGGTGTGTGAACCAATCTAATGCCAAACAGTGATTTGACAAAACTGTCAGAACATCATCATGCTGATAATTTCTATCTAAAGTAGTCCTCCCATATGCTGTTAAGTAAATAAAAAATCAGAACTTTGTGAGATCTCTTCGATCATTGGGTGCAGTTTCAAAATATATTGAAGAACACCTAAGAACAGGATGCTATCAACTAGTTCCCACTTTTTCCATCCTTCATTTAATATTCAGATCCAGTCTATTCAATTTGTGATCACATACAAAGTTACTCTGTAATTTCAATATTAAAAAAAAGAAAATACCACAAAGGCCCCCAAACCACTTGTTTTCCATGAGATCCATGAGAGAAAGGGGAAGAGAAACCACAACTGCCCCTTTTGAGGACATCCCACTGTTAGGCAGGTATAACACCTACTATTATTCAGTCTTAATAATCAGATACTCAGTGATTTGGGCATTTAAATTTCTACTGCTACCCACCGTCATCCACTGAGCACCTTTCAATTGTCATTGAAGCCAATGAGAGATGAAGAAATCCTGTACCACATAAGGTAAATTCCCACTGAGCCATCAGCTGAGATCTGATACTTTAGAAACAGCAGATATTCATGGACTTACAGGCTGTAGCCACTCTGATTTCATCCTAAGTTTTGCCCGAGTTAAGCATAAAAAGGCTGAATTTCTGAGAACATCCTTTGAGATACTGAGCACCTGTGTTTCCTTTTAAGCATAAGCCACACTGAAATACAAAAAAGAAATAGATTCTGTCCAGTTATACCCTGAAACTATCCTGTTTTAACAAATATGCAGGATTGAGGTCTAACAAAGGAGTATTTGCATAAAAGTGCACACAGGTTTACACAGAAAGAGGAGAAGGTAACAGGAAATAATGGGGAATAAAACCCTGATTTTGACTAAATTTATTAGCAACCTAATCACATTCTGTTACTTGTATCAAAATACATCTGCAAGCTAACGAGATACAGCTCATTATTACACAGCACCTAAAGACTGCTGGCAGCTTGCAAAATAAATTAAGACAGAGGATTTGCCCCCAAGGAACATACAGTGTAACTTCAGGTATGACACAGAATAGCAAAATGACAGAGAAGAAAATTGGGAACAAGAATGATAAGTGTTACATAGTGTCATGGTGTGCATGTTATGATTGCACCAGATACTTAAAATACAATTATTTCCTTTGTCCTCTATCTCTTTAAATGTTACCCATCTTCTTTGACTGACACTTGATGGTGTGTAGTCACACCTGAATTGGAAGAGTTTTTCTATACATGCTCAAATATGTAGAGCCAATCGTCATCAGACGTGTTATTTTTTGATGTACAGTTGTTTTTCCTTCAGAACTGGAGCTCTAACACAGCTGTTTCTGCTACTGTTATTGCAGCCCCAGTCAGTTTATAATCTACAGAAAATGGAAAGCCATATGAAAACTACACCTGCACTTAATTAAGTGCAAAACATGGAATTGTTTCAGAAAAATGACCAAGGAAATGTCCATAATATGATATCTGCTTAATTTGAGACACCAGGAATTTCTGTTTTCCTTTTACATATTTCCCTCCTTTAAAATACCTGTAACTTTTTCCTTATAGACTTGTTCTTTCTTTGCATAAAATGATACTTTTGCCTTTTAAACATTTTAATATACCAAATCTGCCTTTTTTTTGTTCAGTTGCTAAATCATCCATAAACCCGTTGTGTTTAAAGTGCATTATTCAAAGATATGACAGAAGTTACAGTCAGAAATCTCTTTGTATTTATAGCCTTGTGTAGAAGGCTAAAGAGTACTCACCCTCATTCTATTTTTCTCTAGTCCAACTTTTATTTCTGTGTTTGAAATTGGTGGGATGACTGACAGATCAAATAAGCAATTACAAGGAAAAAATGGCATCAATTGTGCTTATTCTGGAGAACAATTTTCTCATTGTTGTCTAACCAGTAAAAGAAAGGGATAGATATTCTTCGAGATAGTTTAAAAATGAAAGGCAGACAAAAAAGATAGTAGATCAATAGAGAAATCAGAGACATTAACTGACAGATAATAAGAGACCTTTGAGTGCTGAAAAGCTTACAAAAATCCATTTTCAGGCAATGTACATAAAGAGCTAGATAAGGTAAAAAGAAAAGAGAGAAAAATATAAAATTGGAGATATTGTTAATTATATATGTATTTTGCAATACAAAGGGAAAGACAAAATATTTCAAGTGAAATTCACAAACAAACTTATCTAAGAAAGGGAAAAAGGAGGGAAGTATCTAAGTGGGAATGCTTATTAATGAACTGGACGGTATGGTCTTGAGACTTCAGTCAGGATCACCACAAAATCTTTGTTCTTAAGAACTAAATTGCTGACCTTGACTGACTCATAATCTGCTTGGAATCCAGAACAGGACAATGACACTACGACTTTCTCACTGCTCTGCTTTCTTCACTGTTTTTTCTCTCTGAATACATAGATTCTGGATGAGCATGGACCTGTTCCTCAAACTGAGGAATAAAAAAGGAGTGCACGGCCAGTGGAAGCAGGGACATGTGGCCTGGGAAGAGTACTGGGATATGGTTTGGATGTGTAGGGATGGCATTAAGAAAGATAAGGCAAAGATGTAACGGGACTTGGAAAGGGATAGGAAGAATAACAAGAGATTCTATAAGAACCTAGATCAGAAAAGACCAATAGATCTCACCTGTCAACCATTCCAGGAAAATTGCCTGGAGTGTACCACAGCTGCTTCCCGGCCCTTTAATGCCGGGTAGGCTCCAACAGCAAGTAGTGGGAAAATAGATGATGTGCCCCAAACTTACATAAACAAGCAGGTGAGCTGTAATGGGTGTCTGCATTTGCGGTGAAGGGCTGCTGAAACCAACAGTTTCAATGTTAACCAGACACCTGGATGTAGCACTTATTATACACTCTGTTATGAAGAAAATATGTAGACCAAATGAACAATTCATTTTGGAAAAAAATTTTATATTAATTTAAAATTGTGAACATGACTTGTCTTCTTCAATAGATGAATAGACTATAGAGTTTAGCCAAAATTACTGGGTGAAAAAGTGATGACAAAGTAATAACAATTGCCTACAAATTACTCTTTTAAGAGTGAAAGCCTGTATTTTTATAGCAAAAGTCCTTCCTCCAAAATTTTGATCCAGTACAACAACAAAAGCTACTTAAGCACTGCACTATGAATAGCAGGTAGGTAGTTTGCAATGGAACTCCGGCAGTCAACACACCTTTGGAATGAAAATATAGACAGAAGATACACCAAACAAAAATAAGTCTTTGCTATATTAGTTAAATGAGGCTATCATTTAAAAATGCCTGGTTTAACTCTCAGATGATATTGGGAAATAATATTTAGCAGAAAACGGACAATTTATGCATATCTGTATATTCATGGACAAATAAATGCTAAAGATGTGCAAAATCTTGTAGGATAAATTTATAAAACATGGAACCAAGTGTGGCTTCCACACAACAGAGAATACCAGTGATTTCACAGTCCTCAACTTCTACTAAATCAAATGTTTCTTTTAAATGCTGTATTGGGAAAAATTTGAATCATGAGTGGCAAAACCAGTCCAATTTTAAGGCTTTTCTTTGCTTGGATCCTTGGCTAACAAGCTAATTTTTCAACAGTTGTTGGGTGAAATCTGAAGACATGGAACATATGGCCACAAAATACTTGAATCCTACAGGGCTTTGAGGGGGGGAGGGCAGGAAAGTAACAGTTCTATTGAACTCTGACAACTGAGACTATGATTTTGATTGTACAAAGGGATAATGAGGGAAGTCCAGAATAGCACATGCTATTCCTTCCAATTTACTTGAATAATTTTTCCTGCTATAAAATGGAATACCACTCCATAAGTATTACATACAAAAGAGCATAGAATTAATTTCATATAGAAATAAAATCTGAATTATTTAATTATTGATACAGTAGTCAGTGGAGAAGCAATATAGTCTATATGCTAAAACTCAATCAATAGAATTAAAAATTAGAGGTGTGTGAGCTGGGAATATACCTCACCTACTGCTCTCCTAACACTTCCTGTCATTTTAGGTTGAAAATAACCAAATGAATTTTCACAGGCAATTAGTTGCTAGAAATACCTGTGAAAGGAAGTATACTCCCAGTGTCTCCAAGTAATTTAGACCAGCAGGTGTTGAGGAGGCAGTACATCTTCAATAGCACACAAAAAATTTCCATGGTACGGCTAGTGAGGCTAAAATAAATTAATTTCAGGAGGAAAAAGATAGCCTATTGTTTCTGTCTTATATTTAACAAAGAAACAACCAAGTACAAAACCTACCCACATAAAAGCCATGCTACTCCTCAGAGACAAGTAAGCCCTTTTCAACCAGAAGACATTTCATAATGCAGCACTCAGTGTTAATTACACCATAGGCGTAACCCATTAACATACACAAATTTATTGCAAGATACATAAGTCTTTTAACTATGATTCTGCTCATCACTTTGATTTCCTTATATGTAGAAAGAAAAAAACATAGAATTTTTATCAGAAAATAATAAGGTGGTATGATAGTGACATACAAAAACAGTGAAAAAATTAGGACAAGCACACTTTTTGACATATGCTTATACTTAAACGTATGCATATGTAGGCTTGCGTATAGAAAACTTAGATAAGGACTGTTGTGATCTTGTGGTGGGTGCAATATCAGATTCACTAAAACAAGTCAAGTTGCTTTCTTTTATTTTACCTATTTTAAAAATATTAAAAGGCAGCATTTCAATGTGCATCTACAAGATATCTGTAATTTGGGGGTGACCAAAGTCAATTGAAGCTCAGAACTTTGCCCAGACATCTTTCCATATATCATATTAAAGCATACGATTTTTTACAATCTGCATTGCCTCCAGGTATTTTAATCTTGAGTTCTTATCCTTAATTTCTTAAACGGATTTTTACTTTACAAGGAAAAAAACAAACAGAAAACAGTCTCATATTTCCATCCCTTCATTCCCAAAGAAAACATGAAGGCAAACTGCTGTGCTGTGTCATTATGTCATCAAGAACAGTAACCTGAGAATTTGTTTACTAAATACTTTTTCCTTTTAGTGTTTATACAAACTGAAATGCATCAGAATGGAGGAATCTAGTTCTAAATAAAGGAATACAACAGGAAAGCGCAGGAGTTTTATTCTGTGGAGAAAGGATTGCTATGGTAACAGGATTTAACTGTGTTTAATAAAGCATGGTGCACTTACAAAATTAAACAAGAATCCCATTCAATCTTTAAATGAGGAATGGCTTCTGATACTTTCTTCTAAACTTACTCCATTTACATTTTTAAGTCATTATTCTTCAAACAGAAATTTATGATTGACTTCTGCAAAATAAATCTAACATGTAACAAATATCACTTGATCTTTACTTAAGCTATACATCAAAATTCTGTTTCAAGAACCGTAGAATGTGCATGAGATTTATTCTTACTTAGAACTGCTAAACATCTTCCGAAGTACAATCAGAAAATTCATATCAACATGATGTTGAGAATTTCCCTCTGCATAGTAAGCACAGCTAAGTATTTGATTTCTTGGGTCACAGATACATAAACCCAAAATAACATAATTGAAGGGGGAAAAAGCAAGAGAAAGGACCCTCTTGGGATTTAATAATAATCCTTTTCCTCTCTGTCTTTCTGATGGTGAAACTGTATGTCAGCTCAAACACAGCAAGAACATGCTTTACAGAAGAAGGTAAGAATCTATTGATTAAATGAGGAACATATTCCAGAACTGCCTAGATGAGATCCTGTGGAATCTGCCCTAGGACAACCCTGCTTGAGCAGGGAGGTTGGACTTAGATCACCCAAAGTGGTCCCTTCTAACCTCACCCATTCTGTGATTCCATGAACAACAGTTCAAGAATTTCATTAGCTCCAATGACTGCTAAAGAGATTTCTGAAATTTTTTGGTAGTTATGGGGCTCATTTAAGGTTGCATTTTATATAGTAAATTCTTTGTTTAAATTCTGTATTTTGTTACATGAACCACCTCTTATTTAACAGTGCTACAGCACTTGCTGGGTTTGGTGGAAATTTCTTGGTGTCTGATATCTGCAGTTGTTGGATTGGATTCCTAAAAATGTATCTTTAAAGGGAAAACATCAGTCAGGTTCTGGCATTGCTGTGAAGACAACTGCAATTTTACATGGTATGTTTGCCAAGAATAGCAAATTAGAGGGGACCAAATATAATGAAGTTGGCTGTAATAAGCTTACTCTTCTGAAGTCAGAATCTGGCTCATCTTTTTTTCAAGGAGAAATGCACTCTGAACTGATAACATCTTAAAAACCTTTACTTGTAAAACCAACACTGAACCCTCACAACACAATGATGGGCATACTAGAACAGGCTAAGAATGAAAAGGTGAAAAGAACAAAGTTATGAAGTCCACCCTTCTCAAAATTAAAATTTTAGCAATAAGGCTCTCAGATATGTTTTGGAACCTCAGTTACAGAAGTACAAAGTTAAAAAGTTTAGTTGATTTTTTTTTTTAGTTACAGTATCCACAAAGCTATGAATATTAGCAAATTATTTTAGGGGACTTGGAGAAATAGGCTGAGAACTTGATATTTAAAACATCAGAAATCTATTTCTACATAATTATAATATAATCATTTATCAGCTGCACATAGTTTCCCACATCAAAGTATGGTAGATACAATTAATTAATTTAATTCAAGCATTAAAATATTATGAATAATTAAAATGATTAATTTCAATAAATATCTCATCACACGATCTGTATTATTTCCGCTATTATCCTTAATACCAAAAAGATACACTGGTAGAATACTTGATTTGCAAGTCTTAGATACAATCACAATTTACAATCTGTTTGAATTTTTGTATGTTTACTATTCTAAGAGTACGGCTAAAAAGTTTTTAAAATTTTTTTTTAACACATAAATTTTCTGTAATTCTTGAAGGAAATGCTCCATCATTTAGAATGTAGTGTAAATAAAACCAGGAATGCCGAGCTAGCATTTGGTTGAAGAAAGAACATGGGATATAAAACCATTTTTCTTGTAATATTGCTGAGTTTTACTTAAGAAATAGATGTGTTTTTAAACAATTATTTCTAAAAATTAGAGGATTTTCTACCACACCAGTGTTGTCTGATTCCTCCTTTACCACTGAAATAGAAGAGTATGTAAGTTTTATCTAAACTGGTAAAATTTTAAAAATCCCTTAAATTTGTTTAGCATCCTTCATTTTCAAGGCCTTGTAGTGATGCCATGAAGATTTTTGCTTTTTCTTTTTTACCCCTGTTATACCCATTATACCTTTTTACAGCTTCTGGATTCCTAGTGCTTTTTGCCTACATTCTTGGACTTGTTTGTTAAGCTAAGAGACTAAACATTTTAGAAGCTTCGTAGCTAGGGATCAGTGTACCCCAGACCCCAAGGTCCTCTCCAGAACATATTCTGTAAACCAAGATAGAACCATCCAGGGGAAGGTTCCTTGGGGAGGGGGGGCTCACTTGAGCCTCTCATTGGGGAATCTTTGATAGGTATGCTAATTAGTAAAGCCTATAATGTTATACCCAATGTTGGGGGGAAGACACAGAGGAGGAGAGACACAGAGAAACAGGGAAAGACTTGGTGGGGTACATCTCGATGCATATGACCTGGACGTGTACACCTAAGGATCCTTAAGAATAAATACCAAGGTAAAATCCCTTTTCCCCTTCTAACCGTGTATGCCTCTTGATTTTAAGACCAGGAAAAGGCAGTATATAGGAATGTGTGGAATGCTAAAATTTAAAATTGGAAGTTTAAAGGGAGTAAAGAAATATATTTGGAAATAGGGCAAAAATTTTCTGATTCTTCCAGTTCTTCCTCACTGTTTAATATTCAACTTGAGCATTATATAAGCCTTGTCAACCTTTCTGCCTTAACTTTCCATCTACTCTCGACACAGTGCTTTGAATATTTTCTGAATATCAAGTAAGAGAACACTTTCTTTACAGCTGTGTTGTACAACTAATTGTTCCCACAGGTTATCCCATTCACCAAAATAAGATAAACTGTCTAGATATACTCTATCATGCAAGAGAGTCTAGAGACCAGTCAGTCAAATTAGGAAACTGGTCTGGTTTAAAATTACAGTAATCTAGAAGAATTGCTGTTTTGGTATAATTATATTTTCTATTCTGACTAGCTTTATCAAGTTCCTTTTAACTATAGAAGAATGTGGGTGAAATGGAAGAATTGAGAAACTTAACTGTTTTTAAAAACTCTCCTAAAATATTTTTACAAATATTAATTGAGTAATATTCTTACAGATTTAATATTATTATTGGACATCTGGAGCCCGTGATATTGGTATATATAGAAGTCCTAGGCAAGTGTGTAGGTCAGTGCACTGAAAACCAGCTGAAAGTCTACTGTGAGTATTCCATCAGACTATTTTACTCACTAAGTCTGTAGGGATTAAGAAAGGTATGCAGTGAAATCTCAGAGTTATGATTTTATGCAACGTGATTAATAGTAAACCACTGCAATCTCCTAAAAAGACAGACCAATACTCCAATGCACTGAATGAGTAAGTTAATGTTAATAAGCAACATAACATTGTTTAATAACATCAGGCATGCAGGCTAGGCTTTTGCAAAAATACTGGTCATTGTATGTCAGCAGCTGAATAACTATGTTCATCATAAAGAATTTAATTCTATCTGAAATACTACTTTAGTGCTTTACCTTCTTTCCCTTGAGAAAGATAGAGTAAACTAATTATAATATGCTGTATTTGAGTATGAAGTTATATCCCTCTTAATTCACTTTTATGTGAAAGGCAACCTTTCCTGACGATTTATTTTCTAAGCTTTCTATTTCAAGCATTTGTTTTTACTGTAATTTAGAAAATTAGCTATCTGCACCAGTAAATTCCATAGAATTATTTCAAGAAAATAAAGAAGTTTTCAGTAGTTACTACTGCTAGTACTTATTCTGTTGAATTATCTGGCAGCTGACCAAAGGGTAGTAGAGGGTGATTAAAAGCGGAGAATAAATAACTACATAATGTATATGGTTGAACATTCACCTAGTAAATTTTAACTATCTCCAAGGATGGTGTTTTCATGGTCTCTCTTGGCAACACTCCAGATCTTAAACACTGTGATTTTTTTTCTTATATTCAACCGGAATTTCCCTTGTAGTTTGCAATTGTTACCTCTTGTCCTTTCAATCTGCAATAGAGGGTGGACAGCTGGCTCAGCACCTTTTGTTTTTTGGGGGGGGTTTTTCTGTCTTCATGGTCCTATGAATTTTTAGGCGTCTATTTTTGTATTCTTTTTCTTCCTTGAACATCGAAACATTTTTGTGAGACAAAGAGTAACCTTCATCCAGTTAAGTGGATTTGAGTATTTCTACTATGCAAGTATGCAGTGGTAAGCCCATACCACATATACTGGCATTGAATGATAAACCATGGAAATATCCATTTTTCTACTAATTATTTCAGTCACCTATTGCTTTAGAATTCAAAGGTTTATTTCACAGGCCAAAGTTTCATTTAGGTTGCAGCTTCCCTTCGGTTCTGCGTTACTTTGGGCTGAAACCAAAAAGACTCTCCCCTCCTTCCTTGTGATTGCAGCAGAAAGGGAACAGGAGCTTCAGCTTTATTTCTGAGAATAATGATGAAATTCAGGTAGACAGAAGCGTGCATGTATTAAAGAATGAGAAGATTCTCAGCCTCCTTGTCAGCTACTGTTGTATTTTCTGGAACTTTGCCAGACAACATTTTGTTGTAGAAAAGCAATTCAAAATGTATGAAAAACCTCGCTATCCATTACTACCTTCACACTCGATCTCTACTTAAGTGCAGATACAGAGCAACAAAAAGAAATCTAAATCTATTGCAAATCAAAGCAGCAAAGTCGTAAAAAAAGTCTAAAAATACATCAGCTTTCAAGGTGAGTATGTAATTAAGTTCTTTATAAAAAGCATGTATACAGACAGATGTAAAAACAGCAGATATTTATAAATCACTTTTCCTGGTACTTATTATTATTTTGATATTTCAGAGTTTATTGATGCTTCATAGAAATCGATCATTATATATGAAATTAGAATATAACTATTTTCCACTACATAATGTAAATGCATTCCAAATTCCAGATGTGATTGCCAGACATATTTGATTTGTACCAGTAACTGTGAACTGGCAGGGGGGAAAAAAAAGAAAATATTTCAAGAGAACAAGAAAAACCTGCAAAGTCTGTAGACATCTTTAACTGGGCTGTGAATGACTTTTATAAGAGATGTTCTCAACCAAAATCAAAATTGCCTCTTTTCAGTCTTTCAGAACTGAGTCAAAATAGGGCAAAGCTTTACCAGGTCTGCTTATTAGTCTGTGCCTAGTTTGTCATAGAATTACACTTCAGTTACAAAAAAGAAATTTTAGCACAAGGAGATGCAAAGAATTACATTGCACTCTTTTCCATCTTCTAGAATTTGTCTTAGAAATCCAATTAATTTAATGATTGATATTGTCAGAACTCTTTAAGGATCTGACAGTCCAACTGTCCCTTGCCATCATCTAAACATTGTAAGATTTTTCTGCCAAAAGAAGTTATAAAGCCCCAGAGGGCTGGACTGAAATAATTCCATGGCATATATGTAGCTCTCTTAAGATAAACAAAATATGCCTGAGGATGTAGTTGAATGGAAACCTCTTGCACTGATAGGAAAATGGCAACCTAAAAGCACCCTAATCACAACCTAATAAACCTCTACTTTACCTAAGTGTATCAAGATCCTATTGTTCCATAATACAGAATGTATTTTTGATAATCTGAATTAAAATTAATTGCAAAACTACTTCTATACCAAAGAAGCATTTTCTATCATTACAACTACAATGTTTTTAGAATTTACATTGTAAAAAGAAAAACTGAATAGTTGCAATGGCTATAAAATGAACTGCGAATCAAAGTTTGCCAAGTCTCTCTTTTCAAATCATACACCTTTTATTTATTTTACAACCATGTATCTCTTAGTGAGCCCTAAAAAAAAGAAGAATGAACTTTCAGTGAAGGAACTGGACTGTGAAACATAAAGATCAGTAAATGGAACTGCTTCATTGGAAGAGTTTAAAAAAAAAGTTGAAGAAAAATGCTATTTTCTTTTTAACAGGAATATCTGCAGATTTGATGATTTTGCACAAACTCAGTTTACTGAAAAAAAAAACCCCAAACCAAACATTTCTTCTGTAACTGCAAAAAATCAACCATTTTTTGAATAGGACTTCTAATTTGTTTAGGGTTTTTTTATGTACAAAACAATTTCAAAAACTAGCTTGAGGAAAAATACTTTAACAAACCATAATGGTGTTATCCACATACAAATTTGTAATAAATTTTCATAAGAATTCTCAATTGCTTTTGTTATATATTCCAGAAAGAAAAGCTTAAATTAACAGAATAAATATTTGATTTTCTTTTGGCTCTAGTTAGAGCCTACCTCAGTCGTAACTTTGTGCATGACCTTGGGAAAACTTTTTAATCTCACTCAGCTCTATCTGGGAAAATAATAGTTCCTTGTGAGCACTACAGATTGTAAATTAATTGATTTTCTGAGATGTTTTGATATAATGGTGGTATCAGCACAGCATACCAGAAATCATTGGAGAATAATTCTTCAAGAATTCTAGTCCCACAGTTTTTTCAATAAAGCCATGTCATAACAGGTCTCAAGCAAAATGTAACTGGAGCACATTCTCTTCTGGCTTTCTGCCATGAGTGGATTTCACCCTTGGTGAATTCTAGCTTTTTTCATGCTAATAAATCCATAAGACAGCAGCACTCTAAAAGAAAGGAGAAGCCCACAGTTTCTGCCTCTTAATAGTGTATTCACTTGCAAATTACTGAGATGATATTTGAGGAAAGTAAGAAAGGAGGATTATTGTCATGTGTCATCACCTGACACCTGCGTCATGTAACATAGTTTCATGTAAACATGTCCATAATCAATCCTGTAACTTTTAACACTTCCTTTTTTAAAAACAAACAAACCCCAAAACAAAACATAAAAACACCCCTCCAGATTTAAATACTTGAAGTGAAAATGCACCCACTGTTTTGCTTTCCCAAAGTTCCCAGGTAAAATCTGAATATTTCTACCTTCAGATTCTTATATCTTTATCAGATTAAAGAGCTCTTTGCCATCAGAAATTTTCTCTCCATGGGAATATCAATAAATGTATTAAATTACTTCTCAGGGTTTTGTAGGGATTTTAAAAATAAAATAACTAAATAGAGCTCCTTGTCTTTCCTTCCCTGGCAGGTTTTCTGACCTTAAATCATTGTTGTGGCTCCTGCAGGAATGTTTTCCAATTTCTCAGTATCTGTTTTAAAGCAGAGGACATAGATATAATGGTCTCATTAATGCAATGTAATACAGTATCACTTATTTCACTTATTTGCGTACACTGAAACAAGGAACTGTGCTTGCTACAGCATTACTTTGGCAGATCTTATATTTCTGGCTGGGCTCTATGATCCATAAATTATCTTGGTATCCGTACTTCCTCAGAAATAGTTCATAACCAGTAAGTAATTTACATTCTTCCTCATATTGTTAAAAAGAATTGGTGGGGGGCATAATGGGGTGTGAGCAAGTACCACCTGATAGGGGGAGACCATCAACGTGGAGATTCACAATTTTGCTCCCACGTAACCTTGGATATTTAGGTTGAGATCCTTAACATTATTTAGATGTTGAATCCAAGGGATAATATGTTAATGAGATTTTGTTACCTAAATATTTCTGAGACAAGGGTTCTGAGCTTTAGGGTTGCAATTCAAATTCAGTCATGAGACTTGTCACCCAGGATCCCCAAGGCCTGCTGTGAGAGACACTGCTCCTGTGTAACCTGGCCATCCATAACCTGATTTGTCCTCTGAAAATGTCTGTGTTTTTCCACTGACTCCAGACTTCTAAATTCCTAAGACCACCACAACCCACACAAACCTTCACACACTGCTAAATTAAATTCATAGAATTTAGCCCTTTTTCAGATGTTATACCGGAGATTTATTGTTCCACTTCCGTACATTATCAAAGAATGGTTGCTGTGATAAAGATTGTAGTAATAAATCAGGGTGATGCCATCAAGAATATACTGGAGAAAGGCATTTTATGTTGTATTTAGTCTAAATTAGAGCCTTTTAAAAAAGTTACTCTATGAAAACCTTTTAGATAATTTCAATACAATAACATAGTTAAAAGTTTAAAAAAAAATTGGATCTCAAAGAATCCCTCATTCCTTAGGAATTTTCCAGAGAAAAACTTTTTGTTATAAAAACAATCAATAGTTTATACCTATTTAGCAGTAATTTTATTTCAATTTGGCAGTATTTAATTGCAATCAGATATTTTGTTCTTTTGCATCACAGAGACAGGAGTGTTTTCTTGAACTGATTCCAGACCGAGCTTCAAAGTCCTTCATTTCCAAACTTACCACCACATTCATGGGTCTTCTTTGAACCTTTCTAATATTATGACATATAATATTCTAATATTATAACATTTTTCTCAAAGTATGAATTCCAAAAGGGATCCTAGTATTCCAAGAACTCTATTGTCCTGCTCATACAAAAATAGTATCCATCTTTTCACTGCCTTTTGATATTATTCTGCTTCTAGGCCTTAAGTCACATTAGCCCTTTTAATTTGCCATCACCACAATGTTCAACTAGTTTTCTACCCTGGCTCCAAAGAATTTTCAAAACCACAGATTTCCAGCATGCCATCTCCCATGTCATAGGCGGAGCCAGCATTCCTAGTTTCTAGATGGCTTAACATTTGGACATAAGAAAGTCATGTTACTTCTCCTGACTGACTAAGAAATACCACAGCTGGGGTTTTTTTTACTATAATAAAGCTTTTTATAACTACTTAATGGAGACTCTTGATTTAAAACTAAGAACTATATAAAGAAAATAAAAATTACCTTGCTTACTTGTTTTGTTTTCTGAAGCACTATAAAAATATGTAATTAAACAGAATCAAAAATTTTGCCACAAAGGGAGTATTTTGTGCATATTATACAATGGTTGAATTAATGTCAAAGCAACCTGCTGAGCAGTTCCCTTTTTTTTTTTCCTTTGTAATTTATAATAAAGTCCAGTGACTTTATGTCCCTCAACAGCCTGAGTAGTTTTAAGAAATTGTAATAGGAACACTAAATCAATTCAATTCCATTTATTTAAACAAGATGAAAACCCTGAGGAGACCTTCATGCATTCATTTAAATGACAACCTCCAAAGTTAGGATGTAAAAATAAGCAGGGGGAAAAAACCTCAAACTCAAAACCAAAAAATGAAAGTAGTTTAAAAAATATATCCAGTAGGTGTTTTATGTCCATTGTGGAACATCTAGGACTTTATAAAAATGGTAAGTCAAACGCAGATGACTGAATACCAGTAAGTTACTAGTTAAATAAATTACAATTAGGACCATATCTCAGAAACTTGCAGTCTTACTTACATGCAAACATGCATGCTTCTATAGATGAGTCTAGGAGCAAATGTAAACTAACACAGGTAAAATCCTCGTGTCAGCGCAATCAGTTCAGTCTATTCATGAGTCCTTGTGGAAATCACAAAGGTTAAAAGCAAAATAAATCAAACAGAAATGTGGCACATTGTTTGAATCTTAAGTAAAATGACAAAAGTTGCACTGTGTACATGATCACTGAAATGAATGTGTGGCAATGAAAAACAGGAAATTAACCCTAAATGTCTTTCACAAGAACATAATCTCTTACTAATGTAGAGAAATAATCATGTCTTATTCAATAGTAATTGATAAATTAAATAAAGGCATTAAAAGCTAAAAAATTACGTCTATAAAAACAAATAAGCCAAAATCCCTAAGCCCTTTAAAAAAATACATATATGCAAATCACATATTTTGCAAGAAATATTTCAGAATTTAAAGTCAAGGTGAAGTAGAAACAACTTGTTAAAATCCATTTTTTAGGCAATCAATTGTACAAGGTTCAAAATACATTTTACTTCAACTGGAAGGTCTGTGACAGATGGCCCACTAATGCAGATTGCAAAGTCATCTGCATAAAAGCAACACTGGAATCTACAAGGAATCACAAGGGCCACTAATGTGTCTGAAGAGAAAAGAGTATCATAATACATGGAACCCTCTGGGGCACCTTGTTAATTATTACAGGGTCACATTTCTGTGTAATATTTTGTTCTTTAGAGCTAATTTACAGTCAGTTTGGTGTATGGTTCTGAAAGCCCAAGGCCAAAAAAGAAATTACACTAAAAGCTTGTGAAGGACGATTTGAGAGTTGTCATTAGTGGAAATCAGTTTGCCATAATTGGTGGATAACTAGAGACTGAGAACTAGTTCCAATCGAGAAACAGCAGATCATGTGAACCTGAGGGCTAAGTTCCAGCCCACAAATACAGGAAAAAAATCCGATTCATGTTAAAGGCAGTTGTGCCATTCATTCCTAGCCTGAATTCAGTCTGCAGTCTGAAATATGAAATTTTACGTCACTCAGCCCTTTAATTTTAGGTCATGTGTTACATGCTTCCAATCTACAATTTTTTTTTAAATTTAAAATAAATGGTAGTTTGATCACCTGGAGAATGGCTGCAGTTTTCCACTGTAGTGGTTTGGTCCAAAATACTCATTACTGTTTATCTTCTGTGAGATAAGAATTAGGAGAAACGCAAAGCAGGCACCAAACTTGAAAGAATATAAAGAAGTTTATTAATAGACCTAAAAGAAGGAAAAAAAAATTATACCACCTTCAGAACTCTCCTCCTCCCCCCACCTTCCTCCCTTCTCCCACTGACAATGTAAAAAGACAACCCTTAAGATATTCAGTCTGTTTACCACTTCCATAATAACCGTGTTCAGTCCATTTAGAAAGAGAAGTCTCTTCTTACTCGTGCTATGAAAACATTGTCACAACGAGACAGCCGCCTACTTCCAAATATTGTTCAGTCCATTTAGGAAGAGGAGTCTCTCTGCTCGCATGGGAGTCCCTTCCCTCAACTTGCAGCTTTTCCCGCAACTGCTTTCAAGGGTCCACTCTTGAAGTTTTTTGGGGTACAATTTTAAGGTTGAGCCGTTCAGAAACAAAAAACAGAGGCCCTTCTCCTTCCCTGGGAGCAAAGGGTCTTCCTCATCTTCATTGTTAGGATTATCTCTGGGAGCATCTCTAGGGACTGAGGTTTTCTCCTTTCCTGTTTGGAGCAAAAGTCCTCATCTGGTCCATCTCTCCCTGTCCAAACTTCTCATGAAATTACAGCTGCGTCAGCATCTGCCTATCTCAGCGCAGGTGCTTTTGCTTACGAGCTGAACACTCCACCCCCCATATCTTCATGGAATTACAACGGGGTACTCTGATATATCATAGCTTCACAACAGAATTTCAGCTTTAAGCTTTAAGCATCTCCTCTCTCTCTCTTCCCTCAGGTTTTCAGCTCTTCACACCTTGGCCTTGCAACTGTGTGCCTTATCGCTGTTGGTCACCTGACCTCTGCCGGACAGCGGTGCCACTTTGCTGAAATCTTGGACACAGTGGAGGTGGCGGGGGGGGAGAGGGTGGTTCCGGGTCATCCTGGAGCCGCGGCCCGGCCTGGCCCGAGCAGGGGCCGGGCCCGCTGGCCCCCACACGGGGCCCGCAGCCACCTGTCCCAGCGCCGGAAACGAGAGAGAGCTTGGGGGGGGGAGTTTGTCTATTCTTAAGTGTAGCTCACAGAGGCGGTCACAACTTTAAGTGGCTCAGAGAATTGTCCATATTCAAACTGGCCAGCTGATAGGTTCTATCAGATCCCAGAGGAAGCTGTAAGCACCCCTTAGCAAGGACATCCCTTCCGGGACTATGCTTGCTAACCCATGACATCCACTTTGAGAATAGGCAGTATCTGTTCATATCCTAATGACAAGAGGATGAGAAGGAATAACAAGATCCAAAATACTCCAAACACTCTTTGTTTCGAGCTGACATCAGAGCAGACTGTGTTGCTGATTTCACATTGTGTTGTAACCATTTGAAACATGGTTCCTCTCCAAATTATATGCACCCTCATGCCATCAAACTGTACCTACAAAAGGATATAAGACATTCTACTTATGCTGTTTACTACAACAGGATAAAGAAAAACATGTGCACAGCATGAAAGAAGGGAAATGCTCTGCATTTTCAGGGAGGGACCTAAAGGAAGAGGAAACAGACATGAACAACAAACACCAACTGCATACTATCCTAGGAGTTAGCAATAAAAGAAGCGTTTGTTATCTCTTCCTGAAGTCATGGGGAGTTACAGACGCTGAGGGCATTTTGCCCCAGTGCAGGAGAGAGCTACATTTATAGCACCCAGCTGGGACCTTGACTGAAGACTTTTTTTTCCAGCCTCCTCGAGACAGGCAATAATTTTGTTGCAAAAGTTCAGAGGAGCCATATCAAGACAGAATTTAACCACAATTTGCAAATAAAATCTTTCTGAATATCAAGTATGAGACCAAATCTTCCTTATTAAACTGAAATGAATGGAGCCTCATTATTTACTTCACTAGGAGCAGTATCAGTCATGTAAATCTGTTTCTACTAATAGGTAACTTAATTTTTCATCCAATTAGGTCACACAGTCCAATTTGTAAGACATCAAAAGATACATGTGGCCCTCTTCTAATCCCCTCCTACTCAATTTCCTGACTTTCAGCTCTGAATTATTTTTCCAAAACAAGGTTGCTGCATACCAGAGAGAATATCCAACAGAGGATTATTCTTGATTCACAGTTGTCTTTCACCAAAACTTAGATCATTTAGCCTATTTCTTTTATTACCATATTGTCAAAATCATACTGCACAAGTGTGGATTTTTGTAAAACAGAAAACAGAGAATTTTAATTTAGTTGTTAGACAATGATCATCACTCATGCTGTTCACCGATATTCACTGAGATTTCTTTCTCAGTTATTATTTCTGGATTACTGTCTGCAAGACAGCACTGGACTGATAATCTAACAAGAATCATTCCCACAGATCTGAATGCAAAAAAGGGGACTTGAAATATTTTTCTTTTCATACATAAGCTAAGTTAGAAGTGATGCTGTGTCAAGTTGTTTTGAACCAGCAGAATCTGACCCCCTCTGTTGTCAAGATGACACTTGAATTGATGAAGCTGCACTTTAAAGTGGAATGGAGAGCCCAAGTGGAAGCCTGTCAACTGAAAAGTATGAAGAATATTAGCTACTCATATTAATGGTCAAATTAACTCTAATAAAATGAGCTGGAATGTTCTTACCAGGATCAAGAACAACATTTAAGAGTATGCCTCTCTAGTATATTATTGTATTTCAGAAAACACTATAAAAATAGGAAGAAAAAGGGAACAATTTATTCCTTACTGCTCTTCTCTGACAAAAATAACGAGCTGATGCCTTTTGGAAGCAGCATATTCTGTGCAAGTTCTCCTAAATTTTGAGAGGCATTAATATCAGCTATTTCCTTCATTTTTTTCAAAGGTTTTGGCAAAAGCTGGAGTTCCTGCACAGTAATACCACTTGCAGCTTACGGCTTGACAGGTTAAGAGCTTTGAAAAAGGCCAAAGTTATCTTTTATGTTATTTATAATATTATTAGGTGTATTTTTAGCTAGACATTTTTTGCTCACTTTTTTTTTTCTGCAGGATTAGAAGCAGTGACTAAAATGTACTATGATAAGAACATTTAAAGGTCATTGCTAAACACAGTCTACTGCATCTAAAAGAAAATTGTAACTGTCATGTTATGGATAATTTAAAGAGAACATCTAGTAAACTGTAGTAAAATACATTCTCCCTTATTATTTCTTTAAAAAGTGACTAACTGAACAGTTTCAAGAGTTACCAAGTGTGGTCTCTGATAAATGTTTTAATCAGGAAGATGAATACAGAAATTATTACATGAAGCTTAAGTGTGGCCAAAGCCATAATTCTTCACATACATATAATGCAGTTTGTTGTTTATACTGGAGAAAGGAAAATCATTTGATCCCTCTTCCACTTTTTTAATAATATGCATTGTACATGTGCTATGGAGGTGGAAAATAACAGGGTATTTCCCTTGACAGAAGTTTCTGTATACCGTTTGGAAAGTGAGATGCTGTCTACACAAAAAAGTTATGCAGGGACTACAAGGTAATAATAGTAATCACTGTTAAAATATAGAAGATGGCTGCTAAGAATGAAGAAATACACACTTCTAATTGGTATCTGGGGGCAAAAAAAAAGGTGTTTTTAAAGAGTTAATCCCTTTTGAAATAAATTAGTTGTCCCTTATGAAACTGTTGAAAAAGAAAGTTTGAAAATCTTGTAGGTATATTTATATGTCTCAGAATAAACTCAGGATGTGGCTGACTTACACTGTGTTGGGGTTTAGTTTAGTCTTAGGTTTTCCTGTTAAAGGAATTTTCTCCCATATGCATGTTGCTAGGGGACAAATAGCTGTACTTAAGAAAGACAAAAAGGGGAGTGGGGCGGGCCTGGCTACTCCTTTGTCTACACCTGGGTGTGGGGGCAGTTCGCTCTGAGCGTCCGGAGAGAGAAGCTGCAGAGAAAGGAGCTGCTGCTTCTTTCTTTTTGGCCGTTCTTTCTTCCTGCTGGAAACAACGCCGGGACCCCAAAAGCCGCTTTCCCTGCCCTGCTGGAGACCGGGCTGTGGCTGCCCTGCTCCGCTGCTGCTTCGAGCTTTCGCTACGCTGTAGCCCTGCTCACCCTGCCTGCCTGGGCCTCCGTGGGGTTCTCCCATCTGGATACATCTCGCCTGCCACCCGGGATTTGCGTTCATCCCTGCCGCTCCAGCCTGCCGTTCCAGCCTGCCGTTCCTGAGAGCCCGGGATCAGCTGCCCAGGGGTTTGTGAAGCCTTTGTCCCATCCCCTCCCGGGATCCCAGGGCACCAGTGCTGCGTGTGTCCCGAGCTCGCTCCGGAGCGCCCCCTGCAGCCGCGGGGGAACCATCGCACCTGCCCTGCTCACCGGGAGCCGCCAGCGCCCCTGCCGGCTGCGAGCGGAACTGCACCCGAGGGGAAAGGGCCCGACAGCCGAGAAGGCTGGGACTGGGTTTGTGATTGCTGTTACTGCCATAGTTGTTGTTGTTTTTGTTTGACTGGTTATATACATATATATATAGAGAGAGTAAAGAACTGTTATTCCTATTTCCCACATCTTTGCCTAAAGGCCCTTGATTTCAAAATATAATAACTTGGAGGGAAAAGGGGTTATATCTGCCACTTCAAGGGGGGCCTCTGCCTTCCTTAGCAGACACCTGTCTTTCAAAACCGAGACACACTGGAAAGCTTTCATGCCTACAAAATCTTGCTTATTAAAATAGTTAGTAGCAGACATGAAGGGTTAAGAAGAAGGAGAATGATCTACTGAAATATAGCAGGGATCTAACCTAGATGGAAAATGTGTACATTCCCTCTGGGCTCCTTCCATGCCCTTGGGATGCCAAGCTAATACTATCCCAAGTCCAAAGATGCCAGCTCCCCAGAGGTAGAGCACAGTACAAAAGCATATTCCAGCAGACAAATCTCAAAAACCCCTCCTCTTCCCTCTATTTGATCCGTGAACATTGAAAAGCCTATACTGCACAGCCTGTCACCCCAAAACCTGTAAGGACTATTTCCTTACAGGTACCCATTAGTGTAGACTCAACATTGTTTTGCTGTATTGGCTTACAAATTCATGAAGCAGTCTGAGATTCACTCTTTGCACAGTACTTACTCTTACTAAGCAAATTTTCTGCCTTTATGAACACTGAGAGAATGTTGGCCATTAACGCAGTCATTAACTCCTTGCTGTAAATCAGGAACTTCAGCACTACTCTCAGTAGTGAGCTGAGAGCACTGCACCAGGGCTCCTGTCCCCGGCCTGGCTTCCTGTCCCCAGCAGGCTCCTGCTTGCTGGGCACAGCCTGCCAGCCTCAAATGAGCCTGGTGACCACATGAAGCCAGTGCCACCTGCCCTTCCCACGCAGCCCAGGCATGGAGGTGGGTCTAAGGAGAGGATCCCTGCTCTGCACTGCCACAGATACCTGCCTGCCACCACCTCTTCACAGCCCAAGTGAAGGCCTGCTGCAAAAACACCTTTGGCACTGGATTTTTGCAGCAACTCTGCTGCAAACCACTCCTCTCCCCCAGAGCTCCTCTGTACTCAACAACACCTTTCTTTTCAGTCTCCATCTGCAAATCACAGCTACATGAAATAATACCCTTTTCACCCTGGTCCAGAAGCAGGGTCCCCAAACACAGCAGTAAAAATGGTATTTCAGCTGAGAACAGGATTGATAGAGGACAGATCTCAACAAGTATCAGTATCGTCTGCTTAGGTAACTGAAAGAGAACAAAGTGAAACTAGTTCATTGAGATACAGTTAGGAAGCTCCATTTACACAAAAAGTTTGCTGTACTATTTAACTAAGCAACTATCTGTCAGAGTAAAAATCTTATTAAGAATGTATTAAAAATTTAATACAAATGAAGTACACATCTGCCAGTTTTTTTAAGTCAGCTGGTATAAGTTACAAATGGGATATAAGATATGGCAAGCATATGAGATAGGGAAGATTAATTTTGTAACATCTAAAAAACTTTGAGTTATGTTTGAAATGTTTTAAAGTGTGTCTGTTGACAGATGTGATCCAGTGGATGAAGCATAATTTTTAAAAAGTGTGCAGAGCTCCTTCAACCATACTGAGGTTTTGCTGAAGTGCTTAAAATAATTTTTCATAGTTTTAAAAAAAAAGAGAAGTAGATAAATGAATGTATTGATGACACTACAAAGAGAATCTGTTATTTATAAAGCTGTAGTACATTACCTTTGTGCTTCTCTCCAAAGGGTGTCCATGAAATAATTATTATAGAGGTAGGTTTTAATGTTAAAATATTGCAGATGAACTTTTCTAGGTATTGAAAAACTCAGTGTATTGCAACGAGGTCCAAATCTTTTCATCTCAGCTCATGATCACTATATTGTCTTAATATCTTTATAACCAGAGATGTGTAGCCTTTGAAAGTTGTGTCAAAAACTTACAAAAGTTTTTTTTTTCCAAAAGTTTTCAAAAGTGTCTCTTCTAAAAGTGAGTGGAGAGCCTGCAGAACCACCTTGCAACATCAAGTATGTGCCTTCAAGTCACAAAAAGAAATTACAGTAGGAGTGATAACATCTTTTCTCTTCGTGGTAATCATTCCCTATTTTCCTGCCACTGTACATCACATGGCTTTTTCTGCTAGCAATAATAGGGCTGCATACTACAGCCATTCCTACAGACACCACACCCACTGCATACACAAGTATGGTATGATTTGCATCCCAGTGATTCCCAGAATCACTTTTAATGACTGCATTAAGAACAACCCACTCTCCCATGTCAAGTTCCTAACTGATTCCTGTCTTTGTCTGAAAGGACAGGGGTCGGGTAGGAATGGGGCAGATAAAGGCCACATGAACTCTTGCAGCTGCAGGTCTCTGTTCCTGACTGACATTTATCCCCACCAAACCCTTATTGGCTCATACAGCAAAGGTCATTCATTTCTGATCTTTTCATTAATTTTTCTGTTTTCTTCATAATCCCTACACCTTCTTTTTCCTTGCAGGAGAAATTTGTAACAGGTAAAGTGTATCAAATTCTGGTCTCACAGAAAGTTTATTTAAACAGCCCTAGATCCAATAAAGAAGAAGACCGCCTGAAAGAAACTGCATCTTGCAAGAAAAGCTGATGGTAGTTCAAAAGATGCCCAAGACCATAACATAGTATTAATCAATTAAAATGGGGCCACTGGGCTGGTTATATAAAAACAAAACAAAAATCAATTCAAAGCACTAATCAGTTATTCTGTGCCATTTCAGTACTATAAATTGTGATTAAAGTAATTACATTACATCCTAGTTTCAGGTAGATATCTAGTTAGTTAGTTCTTTCTATTACATCTGCTTTAAAGGATTACTGAGATTCATTAAAATCTAGTTAAAAGGCTACTAAATTCTAATGCAGAGGAAGTGAGAAAAGCTTACAAGCAGTCCAAATTGTAGTGAGCGCTTTACACGTGGCTGAGAACGGGTTTCGATCCAGGTTGTTAAATTCACTAACATCTGAATGTTTCAGTAGTTTACTCAACATTTTTCTTCAAGTTCATTGTACAAGCTCTGCATTTCCTTCTCTTCTGTGCTTAGTATAAATTTTTAATAGTTCCAATAAAAAGTCCAGAATACTATTAGACACCCTTCTGCTCTGCCATGTAATCTGACAATTTTCAGAGCAGCTCTTAACACAGGTATTACAATGACATGCCTGAAGATATACAGTGTGAATACACATTTTAGCATTGGCTTTTTGTGAAGTACATTGGAAGCAAGGGTTGTAAATAAGCACACAGAATATGCTATTTGTTCTTAGTTGCTTCTCTGTTAAAAAAAATAAACTAAAAGTCTTTCACAGAGCAAAAAGCAGTATGTAAGTAATGCACCAAAATACACTATAAATATTCAAAGTTACTACCCAACCAACCAGTGACCAAATTTTGTTCAACCCTACTGCTCCTATTTACTGAACAGATACTCTATCAGACCACAGCCAATCACATAAATTACAATAAAAGAATACTTAATAGAGAAAAAGGAGTACTTTTACAAGACTTATTACATTCATAAATAAATTTTATTTGCCCCAGTTAGTCTGACTGTTTAATTGGTGTCTGGAGACAGTTCATGTTAACTAGGAAATAAAATTATTTTGCAACAAGATTGTGCATTGCCTAATTCCGTGTGAAGTATGAAATTAAATTTTTTATGGCATAGGGAGATAATTATTTAGTACCTGTGCAATGCAAAATAAAAAAAAATAAATCCCCAAATACCATACAAGTTAACATCCTACAGATATAAAGTGTCTTTAAAATGCAGTAATGTACAAAATATAATAAAACATGAAGAGAGAAAAGTACAAACAAATCTGCCATACCAAGCACATCTCTATTAAAACATCCTTCTCATTGAGGATGTTGAAATTATGAATTATTAAAAGCTACCCAAAAAACATTCACCAAACGCACAGTATGATTAAGGTGATTACTCAAAGTCAAAGCACAAAGAAAATCTCAGAAATAAATACATTCAGATGCCACACTTGAAGAAACCCAACCTACCTACACAGATTGCTGGCATGAGTGAACCACGCAACAACATTTTAAGGCATTAAAAAGAACATTAAATTGCTTTTATCCAAGCATGTTGTTAAAAGTAATATTGAATGAAAGAGTAAAGCAGATAGGAATATAAAATCTAGAAACAGATTAGTTGGGACATTTGATGAGTTACATATTGCTTTTAGCCACATAAGACTCCTGCACCGCCATCAGAACTGATTTTCATCCAAGCAGTCTGTCTCCACAGCAAATAAAAGGAAGGACAGGAATATCTGCTAAAGAAGGAAAGCACTATTAAAAAAAGAAACCACACACCACAAAAAACACTTTGACATTGTGGTGGAACAGGAAAGAAAACATTCAGTAAGCTCAGAAATATCTAATGCAACCATTAATAGAACAACAGGAAAAAACAGATGCCAACTGCTCTGCCAAGCTACGACCGGTTTTCTAGAGTAGTCAAATATCTTTAAACAAATAAATAAATAACTAGTGAAAGCTCATGCAGTTCACATCCCTTTAGATGGCTATTGTTTCTGTCAGAAGAATTCAGTAAAGCATCATTAACAGCATTATCTGTACATTGTAAGTGAGAAAAGGTGTTCCTTCATTAAAGAAGAAAAAAAAGTTAGAAATTTGTCATGGTGCTGGAAAATCGTTCTGATCTTTTGGGGACCCAAGCAGACCTCTAGAAGTTTAGCATTGTCTGCGCTAGAAGGAACAATTTGCAAAATACATCAGGTGAATGCAGTGCTTTAAAAAATCTTTTTATTATTTAAATGTGCACTAGCTTCCTTTATCCCCTCCCCTCGAACAATTTTCCCATTTATAGATTATTTCCTGTATAGATTGAAATTAGGCATATTTAAGATTATTTTTCTTATTTACTTCTCTGAAAATGTAGGGCTTTCCAATACACAACATTACTGTCAAAGAAACTGACATACACCTTTTATGAAAAGGCTTATTCCCTAAAAATATTGTATTATCAATTCACAAATTATTAAGAGTTAGGCACTTGGATGTAATTTGACTAGTTGCACATTTAAATATGTTTTTTGCTCTTGAATGTCTACTTAATTGCTGACTTAAGAGGCCTGTGAATGGAAATAACCTCACTAACCTCACCAAGATTCAGCGCCTTTTGCAGGTGTTGGCTCTGAACTGCAAACCAATAATGTCAAGCTTTGCAGCAATGTAAAGTGGAAAATCACAAGAGAGAGGTATTATATTCTCCACCTTACAGACAGCAAGGTTGTTAGAGCCATACAGAATTCAGGTTTTCAGAAATAATACAAGATTTTATGCTAGAGCAAAGAAGATAAACAGTCCATTATTTTGGAAAATGAGAAATACACCATTTGTCTCCTAATAATACTGCTTTTATTTGGTATGTTTCTATTGTGCTTTTGGTAACTCATATAATTAATTTAAAGTCATTTCAGAGCAGATATTTTTTAGCTTAGGATAATAATATTTTGAAAAAAATTTTTTTAAGTATGGGGTTTTTTTGTTTTGTTTGTTTGTTTGCTGGTGGTCTTATTTCTTGCAGTTTACAAGAAAAAAGTTAATAGCTGTTCAAAAAAATTTACTACAGTTCCTTCTGAAAGGTACATGGTACATTATCCACTTTCATTTTAGGTTATTGACCATTTATCTGCTATTTAGTCCTCATATTTGTGCTTTGTTGAACTGAATTTAAGTGTCACTTAGTCATTTTGACTTCTGATTGCCATTGTTAGAGAAAATGATAGGTTTCAAAACATAAGTAGAACAGCTACCCACACAGTTCTCTGCAAATTACTGCAGGAAGGGCTGGTGTTTCCATTTGTCTACTTTTCATACAGGTTTCAGGAAAAAACAACCTCCTAACACAAAGATGTTTTTATTTTGTTATATTTACACACATTTAATTACATAATTTCTTGTTTTTTCTAAATGAATGCTAATTCAGTAGTATAGGAAAAATAAATTATATTAAACCACAAGATGGTGAGAAGGCAATTTACAGAACTGCACAAATGTACCGAAATCTGGGCTTCAGCTGGAGAGAACTTGCAAAGATTCCTGCTGAGTAGCAGAATAAATTTCACAAGATAGAAAGTTTGTTGTGTCTGAAAATATCATAGAATTTTTGGCATTTTATGAAAGAAAGCACCATAAGGTGATAGAGGAGCAGAAGCAGACTGTGAAACGCTCGTTAGCTGTGGCATTCATCCACACCTTCTCCCAGTTCCTGCACATAAGTGACTCACAACTACGGGCTGGGAAATGAGAAGATGTATGTTTCTTTACAGCTAAAAATGAACATGACTGAGAAGTAGATTTAACAACAAAAATGGTGGGAGAATATCTGGTAAGGTACTGATAAGTTTTGTTTAGGCAGCCTTAATGCTTCTGTCACTCTTACCAGTGAAAACCTCCCCCTCCAAAATCCAGCACCACACCATAAAAGCCCCCAACATCCAAAAAATCGAGTAGCAAGGACAAACAAAGCAAACCAAACAAAACCACTCAAGCCAAACAAAAAACAAACACACCCAAACAAACAAGACACCCAACCCTTGAACTCATTGTGACTGGAATAAGACATTTGTTCAAAAGCAATACAAAATTCCAGTCAAAAATCCCTTACCAGTTGTTAGCTTTATAATTTGCAAAATCCTGCCAGAGCTTCTGAAGCACTGGCTTGTGCAAAGTCATCTCAGGAATATATGGAAATTTGGGGAGAAGTGGTTAAATTCATACAAGTTTCAGAAATCTATTTTTGAGAATATAGAGATTATCAAAAATGAAAATCAAGATGTCTAAATAGAGCTTGCAGTTTGCTAAAATAAACATTTTTCTAGAAGAAGATCCATACACATCAACAAATAAAAACCAAACAGGTATCTTGAGGTGACATCTCTGTGTCTTTCAGACAACTTAAACATGCATGAAATCATCATGCTACTCACTGAAGAATGCTTATATGCACAAGTCTCCTTATTCATTACTTTTAACCCAAAGAAATGCTTTGGGAAATGTCTTTTAATAATGAAACAATGACTGCCAAAGCTTTACCATGGTAAGATGCAGACCATGAAATTAAAAAAAGAATTTTAAAGAGCTGGCCTCAAACATACGATATCAAGCAGCCTGTGGAAGACAGCCTTAGAAGAGAAAGTGGCACTGATCCAGTAAAAGTTCAGTTGTCTTTAGTCTCTGCCAGAGACTCACAATTGTGAAGGTATCAAGAACCTCACAGCAATATTCTGCACAACTGACAGGCAACCTGACCTTCATAATCCATGAACACTGCCAAGGCAAGGCATGGGGACAAAATCAAGATTGATTTGTGTATATGCTCTGTTCTCATTAACTTTAAGAGACTAATTAAGATGTGGGTGCCTGAATATTTTGTAGGAGCTGGGCATAGGCCAAGTTACAGTTTGAGCATTGAAATAAGCAAAGTAACACACAAGCACTTGCTAGTACAGTTCCCCTTGCTAATGATATGTTTCTTCTGATCTACTTTTTCCTTTCTGGTTTTTCTTTAAGTTTCACATTGGGTGAGAAAAAAGCCAATTACGGAGCAACAAAGTAAGCACATCCTGAGAAGATAATGCGGTATGAGTGAGGAAATCAGGTCTGAGGTAAATGCTTCAAATCAACATCCCCATGTGAGCTAACAGGTAACAGTAACCAGTGCAAAAGAACAAAATGTTTTGAGTGGCTTACGAATTTTGAGGACACGATGTAAGTTATTCTAAGGATTTGTTTTAGGGTTGTTCTTGGTTAGTGAAATTTTACAAGACTGAGGGTCAAAGCAACTCATGGAAATTAGCAAATGAGCACAAAATAGGTGATAGCAGTCTAACACTGGTATGCAGTAATAGGTGTACTGACTATCTAACTATAACTTGAAACTCAAGTGTATCAGCTTCCAAGGGTTTAGTATGGCAACCTGGATCCTTCTTTCCAGAATGCATTCCACCCTCCATTTCCAACCTTTCACCTTCACTGGAATTATCCTTTTTCAAAAACTCACTTTTCCCATAAAACTCACGCGTTTCAAAATAGATTTCTTCTTCTAGATCAAGAACAGATCTTCCGTTTCACCATATCCTTTCCACAATACTTGTCAAATGCTCAGCCACTTAAGGCTCTGTTTCTGTCATCTAGTGCAAGAGGCAGATGGTATGAAAATGAGAGCACAGTAGAGGTGAACAGCCATACTAACACCAGTTAGCCATGGCATAGCATAACAAGTGGCTGAATTTTAACATTTATTTTAACACTTCTAACCTCTGCTAAACCTTCTTTTCAGGAATTATAAATGGGCTCTGTCCTGTACACCATCTCCTGTACAAGAAATCAAGGTTTTTCTGTGTGGTCCTTGCTCCACTCTGGTACAAAACACATTTTCAATACTATTATAATTGCATTTGGCAGAAAGTAAATGACACAATGTAAATCTATAAACGTATTTTCTGTAAGGCCTTTATTTTTTTCACCCTCTTTCCACCAAAATATTTAGGCTTATTTTGTATATGTTATACTGCCCTTTGTTTTCGTCAAAAGCTGAAACTTGCTGCTATGGCAACAGTACTTTTGGTCATAACCTGAAAAGAGCAAATTTGCAATCAGGACTTAAAGGAAAAAGAGCCCTCATATGTAAAAGATTTCATCCAAATTCTACTAGCAATTAACATTAACATTAGATTGTCAATTGCATTTTCTCAGCTTTAAGGTTCTACACACATAGGTGTGCAGATCTCCTTAGCTGTGGGTCAGTGACATATTTACAGGGAGCTGTACAGAAGGAAGGCATACAGCTGAAGTTAACCACTGGACTCCCTTTTTACTCAGAGTAACACTGGCACCTCTAGATGCATTTCACCTGAAAAGTAGGTGGGATGAGTTACTCTTGGGATGCCTATCTTTGCCTCTGGTAAAGAAGCATTAAGTATGTGACTTGTAAAAAGCTACAGTAAGGCAATCCTAGCATCCCCCAGAATCCATCCTCAATAATCACTGTCATTCACAAAAGATTTTTGGTGCTGTCAGAAACAACATATTTTTAAGGTTAAATATTTATTCTGATCTTTCAGTATGCACAGTAGGTTTCCCCCTCATATTTCTAGTTAATTGTCCCTAAGCTATTTTTACCAAGTGTTCTTAAAGCAGTTTTGTTTCTGCTTAAAGCAAGTGAATTGGAATGCCAACTAAAATTTTTTCTTATGTATCTCACAAATACAATTTGTCTTATTCCAAAAGAATCAAAATCTACATTAAACTGATTATCCTCATGCATTCTTCTGGTGAGCTATTAACATAAATTTTAGACATTATTAAGCTGGGCTCCATTAAGATTGACAACACAGACGTATGAATTTCAATGAAATACAATTTTTCCCCTCAATATTCACAATCTATGACTTTTCATGATCATGGTCTTTTGAATTTCAAGAAAACAGACTGCAAGAAATTCCATAAATAAGAATTAAAATAGAAAACTTTCTGGTGAGCAAGCTACAGCATATACACAAGAATCTGAGGATGAGGGAGACAGGGCCAGGTCATCTGAGTTAACATAAAGTAGAATCAGATTTTAAAGTACCCATCATTCTTACAAAATAGCAGTGAATACAGGGCACTTGCTGGGTACATGAAAAAAATTCCTATGTAAAGACTGAAAAGGGTTTTAAACAGGTAAGTAGGTACTTTAACTAAAAGAGACAACATGGAGTATGTCTAATAATGAAAAATTAGTATCAAATTGATGTAGACTCTAAAGTAAAAAAGAGCTTTTAACACTTAATGAATTTTCGGAGTAGCACTGGCATATGATGTCTATGATGATGCCTGTGTCAATTAATCTCCCCTAACTCTAGGACTTGGAAAAGACACTCTGTGTGTGTAAGAATAAGGCACTGTGTGTCTGTGTGTACACACATATACATGCATATAGAGAGGAATAAGGCAGCAAAACATCTTTTCCCTCTAGCCTCATGTTTTAACAGCCTTATAAATTGCAGAAATATTCACTATTGTTCTCCGTCTACACTGTCTGTACTATATACATTTAGCTGTTACTGGATAGTGAGAGGGTGGGGGGAAAAATCACATTTTAATAAGTACAAACACAGTGTTTCAAAACTGAAATTAAATTGCCAAGTACCTTAGTTGAGTGCAAGGGTAAAAGTGGAAGCTTGCGTGTAAGAATAAACCTGTAAATAGTGAATCCTTTGAGGCACAAACTTTGCATAGTGAAACTACTATGAGACACTAAACTAAACACAAAGAAGAAAAGAGCTCACATACATCACTTATATGAAATTAAGATCTGATACAGCTGAGGCATCCAATCAGTCAGTTAATACCAATCAAAATGTATGAAAACGTGGAAAAACATTCAGACAAACAGTGAGAAGGAAACCTCAGAGGAACATACTGTGTCTAATACAATGGTACCGAGATCCTACATAACTTTTAGATCCTATGAAGATCAATGATGCACAGCGATCACAATTATGTTTGGATTACAGACAGAGAATCATTCAGAATCTTCCTCAGGACAGAACTGCAGAACCCTGAAAAATAAGACTGAGCCAACAACAGTAAAAGAACTTGCTTACAGTTTGAGGAGCAGCTATGAGAAAATCCCACAGTTACTGTCTTTCTTGTCAACAAATTATGTCCCTTTCTTTCCTAAAAGCAGAAAGACAGAGTGCTTTAGCTACCCCACAGCTAGCAAGGTAGAAGATGAGAGGTTTGCCACTTTGCAGTTCTGAGACCCATCAGCCCAGACACCCAAAGGTAAGAATGACATCCTAGTCGCTCAATGATGAATCTCTGATGCAAAATTTAAAAAAAAAAAAAAAAAAAAGAAGAAAAAAAATCCACTAAATGGGTAACTTGGCATTAGAACTTGACATTAAAACCTAGACTCATAGCTCATCTGTCAGAAAACTTCAGTCTGTAGCCAGAAGACTAGATTTGATCCCCAGGTAGGTCATGGGTCACTTTAGAGCTTTCTACCTCACATACACTCAGAATCAGAAAAAAACCCAATACAACGGAGTTGCAAAACTATCATCCTAGATCAAGAAAATACAGACTGATTCTGTTTCATTTTTCTGACTACACTTGATATGAGTGAATAGATAGAAGGAATCCAAAAGAGCTAGTGAGGAGAGCTTTGGAGAACTGAGGTTTTACAGTCTGAAGAAGAAAAGGCTAAAGGAGAATACAGTTGTTGCCCTCCAATACCATAAGGAGAGGTGCAGGTAAGAATGAACCCAGCTCCCCTCAGATATGCACAGTGAAAGGACAGGAGGCAGTTATCTATCTATCTATCTATCTATCTTTAAGCACTGTAAAGTTTCCAAGAAAAGTTGCAGAATTCCCAGTTACTGGAGATATTCGAAACTCAACCAGATAAGTGGCTTTGCAAAGCAACCTGACTTGTGATTTAGCCCTGCTTTGTTCTGGGGTGGGTCTGGGTGACCCTCAGTATGTGTCACAACCTATGTTTCTGCATAATTCTAAGTTACAGCAGACTTAGACTTCACGACTACTATCATCAAGTGTGAAAATACCCTCTAGGGACCGAAGGGGTGAGAGCATGAAAACAGTCTTCTGACTGAAAAATATATTTTGAATATTTCTGCAACTTCATGCACTCTTACAATAAATACCTTACTCTGAACTGTGCAATTTGTGGAACAAATGATGTCTCTCTATTTAGATAATAGACTGCATTTTAAAGACAAACTCATGACTAATACAGGGAGCACACCGTAGTTGTACTGTCTCCCTATGATTTCTGGAATCTTCCCACTTGTGCAGTTTCTGAAAGAAGATGTGGACTTCTTCCACTTGATACTTATATCAATGCAGGCTTTAGATCAGTGGGTGATAGGACCTTTTATAATATCTGAAAAATTCCAGCCAGCACTGATCAGATGCTTTTTATGTTTTCTTCCCTACTATTTTTGACACAGGTAGTGAAAGCACCAGTACTACATAAAAGGAGAAAAGAAAAACTGTAAAGTGAAAAGAGATTATAAACCTGCTCCTAGCACACAGAGTGGGAAAACAAATGAGCTGATTATAGCCCTGAGAAATGCAGAAAATGTGGTGGACAACTAGCCTGCATAAAATTCTATAGTAAATGCAAGACAACACTTACTACCATAAGCTTGTAGGCCAAATTCAGCAGGTCAGCAGTCAGTAGAAATTTACTGCTCAACTCTTGGCAGTACTTTTAGACCATTAGATGCATTAGTCATCAGGTGAACAGGTAGCAGTTTCAGTTAGCTTCAGGAAGTAAGATATAGTAAATATCAATAGAAGACAGAAAAGTGAAAAAAAAGACAAAGAAAGAGCAATGGTGGAGACGCATCACATGGATGAAGCCCCTGTATTAAACAAATTGGCAGCAGCTCTTTGGAATTTTGGAGAGTTGGAAGAAACTCCAGATTTATGAAAAGGCTGAGACACAGCTAAACAGAGCACTCAGAGCTAAATACAAAATATTACAAAATCCAGACTTCTTTAAAAAAAGAATAAAAATTAGGCCTGTCAGCTTTAAAGGGACATAAGGAGCTTCAAAGCCTTCATTCCACCAGCGGGAAGCAAGCCTATTTGTCATGGCCCAACCAGCCACTGCATCATAGCAAGCAATAAAGGCAATTCTCAAAGACAAGTGAGCTAGTGCTGCTGGGTTAACACAGCACTTGTTTGGAAAATGAGTTATCAACCTTGCACAGCATGCCTGCAAATCTTTGTGAGAAAGTTTAGCAAGGTGCAGACAAGTCACATAAGCGCTTTTCTACAACTTTGGCAAATAAAAGAAAAATCTGACTTAATAATAGTTCATAACTACTCAGGCTGGTTTTATTCATGTTCTTGAGTACTATAAATGTAAATTTCTATTTATACATGCCTCTTAATATATAAATTTGTATACAAAGCAGTAGAATTCCAATAATTGGGCTGAGCTTTTCAGCAGCATGCAATCCAGACGGGATTTTTATACATTACATTTTGTTTCTGCATACAGATATTTCAGCTTTAAAGAGGTTAGTAACAGGTTTAAAGAAGCATTTTTCTCCTATTTACAATTATAGCCAATAAGATTTAAATTTTTAATGTTGCAAATGTTTATTTATGTACTTCAAAATAACTTGGAAGTAGTTCTCACATCTCATCATGTCTTAATTATCTGCACAGAGGAGAAAGAAGTAGCAAAATTCACTCCTTTCACTCCCCAGTCCATACTACAGGAGCTGGAGAATGAATAACTAAAGTAGAAGGCTGAGATCATGCACATGATAGTGCAATGAATCACAGCTACTGAATGAACACGGATGGCTTATCTCATTGCAGCTGAAGTGGAAGTGTCCTGCCAGTCCCCTAGGTGTCCTCCAGATGATGCTCCCTGTCCTGCTGTCATTGCCTTGATGGAGACAGCAGTGGCTGCTGTTTGAGGAGGACAAGCAGAAAAATACACGTGGCTTCAGCTGGTTCACAGCTCAGGATTTTGCAAAGAGGGGTCTTTCAGGTCCTGTTCCTGAACAGAGTCAGTCACTTAGACCAAAGTGCTACTACAGGCATCAAAAGACAACAGTTCTACAATGGTACTTGATTTCCTTCAGAGAAGAGACTAGACCAGCCTGGAACCCCCACCACAGTGAGCAAAAGGCAACCTGCACTGAAGCCAGGATTCTAAGATTTATTTTGTAGTCTGGCTTCAGAGCCATCCACCACGTTCTGGCATTCAGAGTGATCTGTAAAATTAAAACTATCATTTTACTTCAGACAATGTGATCATCTGACTCATCCTTCTGATTTACAAATAAGTTTGAAGGTAGCAGTCACATTGTGGCCAGTAGGACTAGAAACTCTAGAATTACTCTGCTGTAGACTTAGTCTAATGATGTCAGCAAGTGATCTTTAGGAAATTTTGGCTAAGTCTTTGCTCCTTCTGTTTTTTCTCTACTGTGGTAATATTCTAGGTTTTGGATTTAAAAAATAATTGCATTTTTAAGGTTAATAGTTCGGCTTTCTTCCCAATTTAAGTATCTGAAATATAATACACTGTATTTTTCTTTCTCAGGGCTGAATCTACATTTGGTACTTTAGACAGGGGGACAACAAAGTTAAATATGGATGCAAGTTCATTTTTTTCACTACTATTATTTGAGGACATGAATTATAAAGGTATGTCACATTAATGAACAGTGTGGTTCGTGCCACCTGCATAGAAACATTATCAGCAACAGCAGCCCTGCAGGTCTCAAAATTTCTCGTCACTTTGGAATGTAGAATCAAATTAGCAAAGCTGTGCTCAAAGGATGAGATTCTGTAAGCTTTTAAACACGTCAGACAGAAATTCGATTAAGATTAATTCAAGCCAAGCAAGCAATTTTAGAGGCGTTGGAGGCAATTTCCTTTCACATCATGGTTGTGTGCTGCTGACATGAGTGCCTGGAGAAAAATGTGCTAAGTTACCAGAAACAAGACCTTACTACGGAGCAGTAACTATGTATGTCCTTGTAAGTTCAGCTTTAAAATATTAATACTAAGGTAGCAAAACTTGTAAAGAAACATACAAAATATTCTTCATAAATCATAAATAAATTGACTCTAGTGACAAGGCATTTCAAATACCACAATCACATTTTCAAGCTGGTTTGTGTCATCAGCTTCTAAAGGTGAGACTCTTCAAAAGAATTTGCTGGATGAATAAGATTTAATCTAATGCCATTTTAGAAAAATGATAGCAGTGCTCATCAAATTATTAGTGCACTGGTAAAGCATTTTGAATCTAAATCCTTCACCACTTCCATTTATTTTATGATGTTGAAAAGGTTATCCTTCAAAAATTGTCAACCAATTCATATGAAAGATTTAATGTTTTAAGGATAGATAAGATGAAAACATGTCATTATATTTTTGAAAGAAGATTGATTCTAACAATGGTAAAATTATCATTTTTCAGAAGATGGAAAAAGAATACATGGCTTTTCACTTCAGTCTCAATTCAACATAGGGAGTCTAAAGCTGTGCAATTATTTCCAAGACACTAACAAATTCAAGGAAAAAGAGACCAAATTTTTTCCTATTGAAATAATCTTGCGAATTTGAACCTAGGAATGCTTTTTAGCCATTTTCAATTTGTATACACACACCCCCATCGCTTTAGGTTTTGTTTGGTTTTGGGTTTTTTCAATAGAGAGGCAGAATCCTGCATGTCTAATTTAAAGGTACTGACAAGTTGTTCCATTTTCTTAGTCACCATTCAAAGAGTTTTCAAAAGTAGTGGGTGGAAAAAAAAAAAGGCTGATTAATAAAAGCCCAGCCTAACAGCCTGACAGTCATTCCCGTATAGACATAAGAGACTAACTTCTTATGCAAAAGAGAACTTGCTTTCAAGCAAGGATAAGTGAGCATGAAAAGAAGAAATATAGGAAGCAAATATACAAAACTGAAAGACTGGAATTAATAAAAAATATGTATAAAATTCTAAGAAATGTTGACATGCCTACTGGTAGTCTACAAGTTGGTTTGCATCTATCCTTGCATAAGGATTAGCAAACATATGAAACAGAGAAATGTTCTCTTTCACCTTTATACCGAAAGCACTCTAAGAGTGTTTTCTAAGTGGCTACACAGACAGGTAATACAAGTTAAATACACTCCTCAAGGACGGGGTGGGTCTTGAAGATTATTTGCTCCACTTTGCAATGGTTGAAGAATTTAAAAATAATTTCTTAGCAAATTCAAACGACTTACCAT
This sequence comes from Corvus cornix cornix, assembly GCF_000738735.6. Lineage (NCBI taxonomy): Eukaryota > Metazoa > Chordata > Aves > Passeriformes > Corvidae > Corvus > Corvus cornix. The sequence continues at coordinate 15,176,540 of NC_046336.1, forward strand.
GTTTGCCACAAGCAAAGAGTTATTACTGAGTTATGATTTCTCCATTCTGGATCGAGACATAGCACTCAGCTTTCAATTTCTTCGATCAGAGTCTGTCAAACTGTGACCAGTGGATTCTTTATGTCCTTAAATGATTCTGCTAGCAATATTTTTAACTAGGCAAGATCTCTGCAGTGTTAAAATACCACTCAAACTATTGTTCATATTTCTTAGGCTTTGTGCTAAGCTTTAGCCTCACCACTCTTAAAATTAATCCACACAGCCCTTTATTAGAACTACCAGAAAAAAAAGTCATGGTACAAGAACCCTTAACTGGACAACATACCTTTACAGACTTAAGAGATGACAACTTACCTTTACAGACTTCTTGTGGAAGAAATAAGCTGGTCACTTCCTTTCCAATTCACTCTTCCGCACAATGAAAAAAAAGCTTTTGACACATTCTAAATCTGGAAATTCTCATTGGCAGAAGGCAGGAGATCAGCATTCCATTATAGTTGGATGGAAAAGATACAATGACCTTTCTGTATCAAAAAGAAAAGTGTTGGCTTCTTCATGCCACTAGTTCTGAGCAAGATGGTCATAAGAGTCCAAAATTGTGCCAGCTAGCTCCAAATATATAGAATCACAGAAGCACAAAATAATTTCGGTTGGAAAAGGCCTCTAATAATGAATCCAGCTGTTAACCCAGCTCTGCCAAGTCCAACATCCAATACTAAACCATTGGCCTAAGTACCACATCTACATGTATTTTAAATATAATCCCCTCCAGGGATGATCACTCAACCACTTCCCTGGGCATACTGTTCAAAAGTCTGACAATCCTTTTGGTGAAGAAAGATCTTTTCTAACATCCAATCTAGATCTCCCCTGGCACAACTTGTGGCCGTTTCCTCTTCCCTATCTCTGGTTAATTGGCATAAGAGACTGATTCCCACCTCCTACAACCTCCTTTCAGATAGTCGTAGAGGGCAATAAGATCTCCCCTGAGCCTCCTTTTTGCCAGGTTAAACATCCCCAGCTCCTTCATCTGCTCCAGACCCTTCACCATCTTTGTTGTCCTTGATGAACTATGATTAGACAAAGGAGCTCTACTAAAAAATGTGAATGACTAATCAGGCTGTAATCATAATTTCCCAAAGACTGTCAGTGCTATCTAAAAATCAGCCCACTGCTTTACAACTTAATTTTAGTGATAAATTTTTTCCATTACTATGTATTGTCTACATCCTTTGTCATCATCTAGGAAATCAAATGCATTTTGAATTACCAGAGTTAGCAGACAAATGTTCAAATGGCAGTCTCATTCTTGGTGACACGTGTAATTCAGATCCAATATTATTCCTGCAATTAATGCTTTTTTCAACAACAGGCATGGAACAATTTAGTTTTCAAAATACAGAAATTGATTATGTTCAAATGATGAGGTTTAAAATAAGAATAAGTGGATAAAATGAAATGGTTTTGTGCTATACTGCACTAAATTACTGAATGAGTCCTCCTGGCTTCTATGGCATTATGACAAGATTGTAGACAAAATAACTCTAAGAAGAAAACAAAGAGTGTTTAGACAGAGGCTGGAACATCATAGATTTACAAACACACAAAATTGAACAGCTTCCTTCTATCAGGAGAGAAAGATTGAGAACATGAGAGTAACAAGCTTTGGATGTGAACATAACTGAAACAAGAGAAGTACATGAGTTATTGATTCATTTGAAAGAAAAGTTCAGGCAGTGGCCAAAGTGGGCAGTGTTACATACTGGTGATCAACAAATTTATGGGCACAAGGAAAGCAGAAGCAGGAGGATTGAGTACGAGGAAAAATTCAGAGTTAAAAATAAATTGAATGAGTCAATTTATTGTTTGTATTCCCCTGAATTCTCCTCCATCTTTATTTGATAAATGCTATTTAATTGAACCCAATTTTCTTCCTAATTTCTGAGGGTTTTGTACACTGATCCAACATCCTTCAGTTCCACAATGTTATCTCTTCTTAAGCAGTGTTAGGAGTGTTTGCCAACCCTAGCAGTTCCAGGCTCTCTCCTGTGAGATTTTTTATTTAATTTCTACAAAACAAAGTAAAAAAATGAGGAAAAATGTAAGCAGAAGAAACAGGGAATGGAAGTAAAACCATTAGGTACACAGTCTTAACCAGATAAGAGCAAGAACAAATTATACCCTTCCTCAAACATTTGAAGGTTGTGCATAACAATGAAATCCAACAATGAGAGAAATAGTATTCCTGAGGAAGCTCTGATAACTTCTTGTGGTAATACTGATCTACACCATAGGAAATACATTTGCTTTATCCTAAGGAGAACAATCAAAGTGTAAGGGAGAATGGGTAGAGGATTTCCTGGTTCCGAATTTCTATGCGTACCCTTTCCTAAATTCTCTGCATTTCCTTGTGTGGAAGCTATTCCATCATTTTGATCATCCTGCCTGTCTCTCAGAACCATTGCCAGGTCTGCTAGATTGCATTTGAAATAGGAGCAGAACAGTCCCACATTTACCAAGGTAAAACATGGATGTAGAGTCTAGCACTTTTATGTTCTTTGTTTCGTTCCCTACTCCTCCATGTTGGCCTGACATATTCATGGACCTACCATAATGCCCAGTTCTCACTGCTGTGTAGCAATGGCCAGTTCAGAGCCCATTATTTTGAGTGTGACATAGGACTTTTCAGTTTCTTGCACGATTTTATTTATCTGAGTTGGATTTCATCATTTTACTTTTCAGTCCTGTGCCTTGCTATATTCTTTTGAAATTTCTTAATAGATCACCTTTTTTCTTTAATACCCTGAACAACCAGTAAACCAAAAAAGCCAACAAAACTTCTCATAAAGCAATTTGTGAAGACTTTTGAAGAACACTGGTCCAAACACAAACTTTTGAAGAATTCTGCTGGTGTCCTGCCTCTAGTGTTAAAATATTTCATGTGAAATGATTTCGGTAATTTCTACCCAGCAGTTGAAATTCAGATGGATACAGGCTGAAGCCCAAGCTAAAACTTAAATGTGTTTTCAAAGTCACCATGTGTCTGTAACTAGAGCCAGCTTTTTCATCCAATGCTGATTTTCACTTGTGCTTTCATCCTTATTTTCAACAGAAAACACAGACAAGCTCAGTAAAACTTATCTGAATACACAGCTTATGGAAAGGGGAAAAGACAGAATCCTGTACTGACTTGGCATCTTCAGACCAAGAAGGAGAAAATGTTACGGAGACAAGCCCTTGACTAAAATTTACTCACAGAACAAGACTAGATGCCCCCAAACCTCATCTACTCCATACTGTAATGTTTTCATCAAATGTATTGAGAAGAGCAAAGAAAAAGGCAAAAAAATTGGGGAAGCTTTTATTTATAATATACCACATTAAACTCATCATACCGCATTAAACTTTGTGAATCATGAGGTGTCCTAAGAGTGCTTTGTAAGAAAGTAAAGATATAAAAATAGATAAGACTGTCTCAACCTATTTCCTTTCAGTAAAAGTGTCTAGGACCAGAAGTAGCCCTATAACTTTAAATGTTCTTGCACAATTTGGAAATTAAGGATTCAAAATAAGATAGTCATTCAGATAAATACACATGTTTATTTCAATATGAAGATCCTCTCTAAGAAGTCTGTTTCTGCATAAATGTCAGACTTGATGTAAACCAAAAACTTTAAAAATTAAATATTAATTTCTGGTTTCATTTTTCCAAGATCTTCATATAGACTCAGTGGTGTGGAAAAGTGACTAATACAAGATTTGGATGTGTCTTTTCCTGTCAAAACAACAGAACAGCTCCATGCATGGAATAGCTGAAACTGTTGATTGAAACTGAGATGCAGAGTCATCTATGAGAAAAATTCTATGTAATATGTGGCAGAAATCTGTGTCTATTTGGAAACATGATGAGAAATCAACATGAACATCACTTTTCTAATCATGCAAAATTGCCAGGTTGATTTTCAAGTCATTATCCCTGTAATCAGATAAAAAATTTTCAATACCAAATTGTTTCCATTTGTGGTCCCTTGATCATAGCATGTCTAGACTATTCTGGCAATGCATTCTGTTTAGAATAAATGGTTGGACCATCTGCACTGTAAATGAATAGGAAAAAATGGCTTTAGAACACTACCCTTCATAAGCTTTGACTGACTGTATTCCTCCAAGAACTCAGCTTCGCTACGAACACAGGGACGCATTCCTCAGAAGTCAGCTTTCTTACTCATTTGTATTTGAGGCACAGACTTTGCTCACCACTGAGATATGCAGTTTCTACTTTAACACAGGGAAAATGTGCTCTCCAGCATAAAATGATTCAGACAAAGTGCACAAAGAGGATTGCTTCATATATCTTGAACCTGAAAATAAAATCTTCCAATTGCTCATATTCCTGAATTCTTTTGTTAACCAATGCCACACACCAGTAGATTCTAATCCTAGCTTGTGTGAACCAAATATTTCTTCAGTGGCCTGTGTAAATTGTTTGCTTTTATGTGAAAAATTATAAAAGAGATAGTAAAAAAATTCTTGGAAAGATCAGGTTTGTTTTCAAATCATATTTGACATTGTCAGTGAATATATTGCTAATTACTGGGAGAAAAAAACATAGAAAAAACATCACTACAAAACGCAATTCCCATTTTACTATTCCAGACGCAGGAAATAATGGCTATTTAACAAAGACAACTAAATTTAAGCCCTGTGTAAGCATAAACTTTTTTATCCATAGTGGATTTCCTTGTAATAACTGATCTGAGTGAATAATACAGATAAAAGTGGTCATGGAGTACACAAACAAACAAAAAAAAAAATGCATCTTACATCTAAATATATAAAAATAGCATATGAAATGTATTGAACTACATGTTTAAAAGTAGTTTTAAGAAATCAACTATATTTATATACATTGCAGACTTACACGGCCAACTGCCTACCTCATTAGTTACAAAAACAAACTAGCGATGGTGGTAGTGGTGGTAACTGGTGATCAAGTAGCAAAGACATAGACTGTCCTGAGGAGCAAACTTGTTTGGAAACTCTTTCAAACACTTTTTTTCCCTGCCTTTGGTCAGCCAGAAAGAAATGGGTTTTGGCTAACATGCCATTTTTTTCTCAGCCTCTTTACCCAGGTACAAATAGTCTATTATCCCTGGCCTTTAGAATTTTCCAGGTCTATTTAGTACTGTGAACTTTCTCCTGTAGATGTGTTCTAGAAACCATAGGCCTCTCTGGTTGTGACCAATCAACTAATAACCCAGTCTTGCAGTAAATAAGCAGTTTCCATACCACATCAAAGTAGCGGAGGCCCAAAGCATATGTCAGAACAGTTCTTGTTTCCTTTCTTTGTAACAGTCTGTAAACACAGATAAATTAAAAAAGAAAATGTGTAGGTGAGAGAAATGCATTGTGAATTGCAGAGATCATGGAGCAGAGACAGGTAAGAATTCCATTCTGCAGATCAAAGCTCACTCCTATCGTTTGTTCTTTACAAGTCAGAAATAAAAATCTAACATTCAGCTTTATTTTGAGCATAGCCTAAAATTAGATGACAACCAATTTCTGCCATTAGAAATGAAACCTCATGAAAGCAAGAGGTACTCCCCAGCAGTTAGGATGCTCAAATATGGTTCTGAATTCAAATATGTTTTAACCCATTTTACGAAGCTGATGTGGAACTGTGAAGTATTATAACACTTACATTGCCACTTAGTATTTTAATGTTTTAAAAGAGCCGTGGGATTATACAGAAAAAAGTCAGGAATCATACTTTGCATATAATTTAATATACTGGGGTACAGAATGATATACTATATACAGAATATTCAGTGATAGGCAGAATATGAAATATTCTATGTAGCTATGTTCTTGTATGTAGAGACACAACCATGACTATTTAGGATTATCCTGCTTATGTTAAGCTTAGAATATGGAATACTAACAAAAGTGTGTTAGAGGCACATGTGAAGCACTTACAAAAACTGTAATGTGTGAAAATCTCTAGCCACATACAAACCATAAATGTGTTCTTGAAAATTGCAGCATTTGTCTTTCCAGCTTTCATTATCAAAGCTGTGATTTTCTCAGCATGTTCACTGGCAAACTGCACTGTTTTGAAACTAATAAAGTCAGTAACACTCTGCTATCCCTGGTATTACAGGAGGAATACTGAAAATACTAACAACAAGTAAACTCAGACATATCTGTCCATGAACAAGGGATTTCTCCCATCATATTTTCCATTTCTAGGGAGAAGGCTTAATCTTTAGTAGTTTTGAACAATATAGATTATATATCTGCAGATTTCAAAAAATAAAATATCTCTAATAAAACAGATGTTTAGAAATGTTCCCATCTACTTCCACCAATGGTAAAAGTATTTACAGATTTTTAATATGAAATATTTACCAAGAATATAGAATTTGTCATGTCTTGAGAAAATGAATAGGCTTCACTGTACCACATACCAATTTATGGCCATACCTCTAACCACAAAGGAGATTATTTGTAACTACTCTTCTCATACAATAGTTCCAAATGTTTAGAGTACCTGCTGACAGAATTTTTGTGTGCTTTTACTTTTAGAATAAAATTTCTGTTTATGAATAAAGCATTGAGTATTCAAAGTTACAGACAAATACATTATAATATTTATTATTGCCCAAGCATTTCAGAAACAAGCATGCATAAATCATGTCATACAACTTCCAAGAAGCAACAAGTCTCTCCTAGCTGCTCTTGAAAGGTAAAACAGTGTGTGTATGCCTTATTAATTATTCTCTTTACAAGAACAATGGATTTCTTATCCCCCATATAACAGTACTTTTATTAATACCAGGACATGCAAGTTGTAACAATGCACATATTAACTAATTCATCCAGCCTCTGTAAAATCCAACTTAATCTCCAAACATGAAAGACCGCTGTACTAAAAAATTTACAAGAAAATATTTCAACATTTCCAGAAGCTGACAAACTCTATTACTTAAACGAGTGTTTTGCGCAAACTTCGCTATCTCATTTTCTTCAATCTGATAAAAAACTTTATAATGTTTCCCAATATAGTGTTCTAATGCTCAAATTAATTCTGATAGAATTCTAATTTTAATTCTAATATCACATTTATCACGGATTAGAGAAAGTGACTAAAGAAATTGATCCACTAGACCATAAATCTTTATCGAAACCTTTGTTGAATTTCTGTATAAACACCTACAGAAATATTTCCTTAAATATTTTCTGATTGCTTGAAACTAGAAGAACAGTTTATGCAAATGCAGAGTAGTGGCTGAGCGAGCTGAGGGTTTTCTATACAGAACTAAATCCACTCAGAGTTATAACTGGAAAGTTCTTCTCCTTATCCACAGCTCTGTTACATCTGGAAGCTTCCAGGGGAGTTACTCTTTTAGCCAAACAGTTGCAGTTTGTCACTGTTACCACATGCCTTCCCCTCATCTCCTAGGCCACCCCTTGCCCAGAACCTTACAGAGGATCAGCCCTTCTGGAAGCACTCGGTGTATTGGACAACAATACAACACAGACAACGTTCCTTTCCTTTCCCCTCACTCTGGCCTCAGAATTGCTTCAGCCTGACACAGAACACCATGGCATGGATAGCTGTGGCCTCTCATGCTGTGCATGTATTTTCAAGCATGAACACAAATGTCATTGCTATACCAATATAAATCACTTTAAAAATTACTGTTGTTTGAAAGCCTTCAACCCACCAGATTTGCCTAAGACTTGTGGTCTTCATAAGAACATAATGCACTACACTGGTCCAGCTGCACTCGTGATTGTAATGATATAATTGTAAACTGGTTAGTTAAATTGAAAACCAAAACATCGTCCCTTCTCTTTGTTAACCAAAATACAGATGAAAGAATGAATTCTGCTAAGAATAAAGTGAAGTATATTCTAAAACAAACAGAAATTTAAAATTATGTTTGGTAGAGTGACTCATCAACCCCTAAACCAGAAAGATTCTCTAAATATTTCTAGAGTTTTTAACTGAGGAACAGATTAAAACAGAGCCCCTGTATTCTTTAAGTTGCAAAAGCCAAACTTAAATGTATCTTAATGCAGGTGTATTTTTACAAAATCACTTCCTTTGTGTTAAAAAGTCTTAATAAAGCAGTTTTCCTAATAACCTGGCATATCTTAAAAAGCAGAATACACCAAAATATAACATGTCTAGCTTAAAATATTCTAAGTCTAAACACAAACTAAGTCTAAAATACAAATTTTGTTAAAAGCAGATTAATCAAATGCAATGAAGAATGTTATTTTGTCCTCTTTGTTCTTTTTTGTGACAATTTTATTGATGTTTTATTCAATGTGCATTTATAAATAAGGGTTATGATTCTTTTAAATGGTATTATTTGACTAATAGCTTTACACTGCCATGATAAGAAATAGTTATTATTCTTTGTTAGAGGAGAATTACAATGCATGGCTCATTAGCATTATAATTCTCCTTAAAAAGGAACCTTACAATGGAAATTAACCTGTGAAAACAGAACAGGACAGTCTTGAAGGCTACAAATCTACACAGGCTTCTCTAAATCTAATTTTTTCTTTGAAAAAAGCAACAACGGCTTAATAGTAATAATTGTAAAAAACCAGAACAAAATAGTGTCTAAATATGTGCAGAAAAATCACCTTCTCCAAGCATCCTAATAACTCAAGCCAGAACATCTTTAAAATTTTAAAAGAAAGCAGATCTTTTAGATTCATGTTTCTGATCTAGTTGGAGTTTCATGAGCTAAATATGAAACAAAGTCCTGAAAGCTTTAATGTCATCTATTTGTCAAGATGAAAAACAAAAAAAACCTAAATGAAATAGGTGTTCTTAGTAATGTCTTTGTTTAATCTTTTAGACTCATAACAGTTGAATACTGTAAATATTTATCTTTTTTTATCATTCCAATTTCTGCTGAAGTTATCTTCACAGTAGGAATTGCTACATACACAGGTTTGCAGATTTCTACAGGTCTTTCTCTCTCTAAGTGTTCATGTGAACCTTCTTCCTTTATTTCAATTGTAGACACTGCCAAACTGTGTCTGTTTATATGCTAAAAATCAAAATAATCATCCCATAGTTTCTATTCTACTCTAAAGCTTAGTATTTTTCACACACCAGATTTCAAACAGTGGTATGTGAGCCAGACCTGTTTGCAGAAGGCAGAACAACTGTATGACTGAAACCATTTGCCAAAAAACGGCCAAGTACTGTCAGCTTGCCATATTCATTGTTTTTGTGTAACCTGAATGCTTCAACAGAAGGCTGTGGGAAAATTTGAAGCCAGTCTCAACTATAAAAAGAAATCACCATCTATTTAGTAATTTGTTTCCTGCATGCAACTTTAACTACAAAAGAAGTGTACTGCAATCATAACTATTCACTGTAACAACAATTTAATTTCCTTTCTATTTACATGGGAGCAAAACCAACCCTTTAAACACTGTCCCCTCTACAGTATGACTCCACAGATCCCAACTGTAAAGGACTCCAACCTCCCTCTCCAGGGAGTTGGTAAGTATCACTTCCATGAGAAAAACTATTTCCTAGTTTCTTCTGTTCGTTCTAAACATTCAGTGGTGATATTCAGCTCTCTTGCAATGATTATACTCTCCCATATGATCAGAAATATGTTTCAGAATCCCTAGAACTAAAACTTTCATTTACTGAGCTTCATAAAGAAGAAAAAAATGTCAGCACACCCAAAGACGTAAAACTTCTTTCAGACTAGTGCTTGTATAAGTTACCGCTAGGAAATCAGACACTTGTGCTACCCTAAAGGTCTTCTCCATTTGATTCTCCAGAATTACTTTAAATCAGTTTTTCAAATGAAACTTTGTCCAGAAAATAATACCTTTGTCACTTCAAACTGGTACGACATGATTCCTTGTCAAATTCCAGTAAAAATAATTGTTTTTAGAGCTTCTCTCTGCTGCCTCTAATTTAGCAATGATTCATTTTTCCTTTCCAACATGGAGGAAATGTTTAAAAGTTCTGTGTGGGTTCTGTTTTTTAACAGAATATGTTGCTTTCTATGGAATTTTCTTTATCTGCACAACAATGATAACAACACCTTCTCAAATGTTACTCACTTACTTAGGAGCTTTCAAGGCAATGGAAATTCTACTGGCCATGGGTGTTGCTAATTCTACCACTCTTGGTAAGGGGAGGAACTTCTAGCCTATCCTACAAGGAAAGGTCATGATTGCCAATTTAGAGAACCAGCAACAGCTGGAAATGGTAATTAGGAAGAAAGCAAGATGAATTTTCCATTATAAAATGTTTCCTTCTCATGGTTAACCAGTACTAGTAAAGAAGTAAACACGTCAGAATGAAGTCTGGCCTGTCTTTAACAGAAAGAGAAAACAGCCACTGAATTCACTGAAGTTGACATTTTACCCAAGACATGATTAGACACTGATGAACAAGAAATCAAAGTAGTGTTAAGCTACACAAGATAAATGTACAATGCACCTTAAAAGCTATCCAAAGACCAGGTTTTAACCTGCCCAATCATTTCAGCTCTGCAAAATCAAATCATCAGCATGATTTTTACCACCAAAACACAAGTTTTTTTCTTCTACCTTATTTTGACCATCAGGTTTCCCACATGCTAATTTTCCAAATTTTATTTCCCTACCTCATGCATATTAAAATTTTTTTCCTGCTCTTTATGTTTCACAAGTTTCAGACATATTTTTTTTTTACAGAATAGTATGTATAAATACACACAAGGAACAAAATCCCACAATTATCTACAATTACGAATTGCTAAAACCTGTGTTTTTCCTCACATGTGAACACTTAACATAAGACTCATCAAATCTGATTGATCTCAGCTCTGTTTACACAATTAACTCTAGATACCCAAACAGAGGAAGTGTAACCCCAAACAGTAACAGGAGGGAGAAGGAAACAACTATTCCTTGAGGAGAAGAAAAGTAACTTGGGTGAAGAATGAAGAAATAATTTCTTGATAATGTCCCAATTACATCTTTAATTTCAAAAGCTTTTTTACACAATTTTTCAAATTATTTTTATTTTATTTTCAGAGTTTTTCACCCAACACCTCTGTAAATAAATTTTTTCATTAAGGAAGTCAGAAACAGAAGAGACAATGTATTACCAATGCCTTAAAATAAATGAAAAAGTTTCCATAAATTCTTCATTAAAAATCAGATCTAACTAAGTTCTACATCACTGTGTGGCATCACATGCAGTTCCTATTGTTTTTTGTTGGCTGCAAATGGCAAGTCACATCTCTTCTGGTAATTATATGCCACATAAATATTTTATGTCACAATAATTATGCAAACCCTATTTGTCTGATAGAGGCTGCCATGTATGTAAGTACAATTTCCTGCTCTCTGTAGGGTAATTTGAACAACCCAGCATGCCTCGATCAGCATAGGAAATACATGCATTTGTATATATTCATGCTATAATTCCTCTCAAAAATTACAAATTTAAATTATCACATCTCTTTCTAGCCAGGCTTCTGAACAAAGCAGAAATCCATGTCATTATTTTATATAAATGTATGCTCTGTCAAACAATGGTCTTGAAAGTATATATTTGAATATTGTATAAGTTTTGCAGTTGGTACATCACATGTGAAGTAAATGAATTCCCATAGAAAGGCTTCACTATTTTCTTAATTTCTGCTGGGAGTCACAGAGGTGCCCTTTTCTTTGTCTTTCACAAACAATTAACCTTTTGCCATGTATGCAATTGGCTGAGAGAAATCCTAAGTGGCTCAGAAAATAATTTACAGCAGAAACTGTACAGAGTTAATTAGTATTAGTCTAAGAAGGTTATTCATATATTATCATTCCCAGAAAGTGGTCATCATGACCCTCACGGAACTTTAAGCAACAGCTGAGTTTTCTCATCATCAGCTGCAGAGAATAAATGCTAATCAGGCTCAAGTATAGGCACAGGTCTTTTAACCATGGCTATTTTAAGTCTGAATATCAAAACTCCTGAAAGTACAGGTAAATACAAGCATGCAAAGTAGATAACTATGCTATTACTCACTTCTTATGTTAAACAAAACAGAAACAAACAACCAATCAAAACCAGAAGTACTCTCTTTTCATTTTACCTGAGAATGTTTTTCCTTGTTCTCATTTTTGGAGATCATTCAGTTTTTACAGACTGTTTCTGTCTAAAGATTAAGCCCCTTTAGAATTAATTATGAGCATGATTACTTCCAAAGGCAGAATCAAGGCACAGAGAACACCGTCTCAATTTTAATTTTGGTGAACCAGAAAGGGAGCTCTCAGTGTGGTTATTATACTACTCGAAGTACACGTTATGGGATTTCCAAATATCTGCACTTCTTGCCATGGAAAGTTAGCCATGTATGTGAGAGACCGGAGTGTTATGGGTTAGTGACTCAAAATATTCCCCAGTTGTGAAGGTGCCAGAGTACTTTGTTGGAAATGGGTTCGGAGATGGAGAAGTTGAGCTTTTGGGTATTGGTATTAAGAGCTAGTCCACACTTCTGGACACTCTGGCAAGCGTGTCCATCAGCAGCCAGCCTATTACATGGAATCCCTTTCTACCATTATAGGACTTAGGTACTCAGTTAAATTTAACTGACAGTCCCACAAAGTAGACTTACATTGCCTCTTTGGGGACATACCTCTGTAAGTTGCTGACTAATTAAAGGTCACTCAGAAATCCTAAAATACAGCTACAATGGCCAACAACCTTCCTGGGCTCCAACCGGATCACAAGGTCCCCAGGTGGGTGTTTAATGGGAGCTCTGTTTCATTGGCTCCTGCACATGGACACAGTTTTCCTGGGAAGAATCAGACAGCAGATGGTCTCCAAAGAGGAGCCACGGCCAGGCCAGGTCCTGACAGGGATTCAGTCATGGCCGTGTCAACACCACCCACACTGCTGAATGTTGTAAAGGCACCAGCTTTGCCCTGGCACTGCAGGGCAGGAAGAACAATAGTAAAATCCTTGTTTCTAAGGGCAGGGAGGAGAGGGGGAGGAAGAAAAATACCTTCTGCATAGACTGCTCATGTCCTGGCTTGCAGGCACGTGTGGCAGCAGACTGTGAGGCAGCCCCTGGAGCACAGTGAGCCATTTTTCCATGGTGCCAAACACCAGAGGCCACTCTGGCCTCCCTCACACTCAGCCAGCAGTGCCTGCCTTCGCCATCGGGCCAGCACAGCCCACAGAGACATGGCCACACCACAGGTCTGACCTGGACTCTGGGAGCAGAATAAGCTCAGGGACTGGTTTTAGCTGGTATAAGGCTTCAGGTAAGGAAGGCATTTGATCAGGGTAGTTATGAAACACTGGGTCAATCATACCAAGGGTACAGGTCATCACCAGAATTTTACAGCCACAGTGGATACCTGACTGAAAAGACACTTATCCTTGGAACAGTGATTTATTCAGCAAAGGTCTCCAGCCTGCTCTGGAGGTCAATGGGAACGAACCAAATAGACCCTTTCAGCTTTATGATCCATCAGTCTGCGAAGTCTAGTTAAATTTTAGCACATGAAGAAGTGAATTGGGTAGCTGGTCAAAAGAGCTCCACTTTGCAGATGACTTACAGTTATCTTGTGGAAAATTTCTCATTGCTGATCAGAGAGCCTCTTAGATTCTTTCTGCAACTCACTTCATATCTCAAAACTATGTTACAGCTTAAATAAAGTCTACTATAAACATTGTCAAGCTGAGTCAGTATCTCTGTGGTTGCTGGAAAGTAAAAAAGCCTGATCCCTGATAAAAGAAAAACTCAAAAGGTCTGACATATTAAATCATTGCTTTAGACAAGAATTAATCTCTTTTTAAAAACAGTAAACCCTCAGAGATTTCCTTTTTGATTCCCCTGAGTTCTTAAAGATTAAATATAATAAGGAGTTTTTTTGTACTTTTCCCAGTTTTAAGCTTAAGAGGAAAATGTGATTTTGAAAGTTAAACTTGGATTCTAGTATAAAGAATTACATTCCACTGAAGTTCAAAAACCAAATTAACAAAAAAGAAAATATAAAGGAATGAAAATCAAATATAAAATAAATCCTTTAAAAATTTGAGAGAAGCACAGTAGATCAGCAGAACACAGAGCATGTGAAAGGAGAATGGTGGTTTGGAAAGTTGGAAAAAGAAGATAAAATTATATCTTGCTTATACATTTGTAGATTGGAGATATTTGCATCTGGAATAATTAGGTTTTTTTCTTTCTTTTTTTCGCTAGAAAACTTCTCATTTGTTATTGACTCCTAGAAGAATATGAACATTTTAACAACAAATGTAAATGGTTCAACAATTTGACCCAGTTTAATGAAACCCCAATATAGCAGCCAGCTCTGAACTTGGTAAAATGAGTTATTTTTCTGGTTTCAGACAGTACTTTCTTTTGTGAAGCTGAATATGTGAAAATGCGAAAATGTGCCAGTATACCAATGGTAGCAAAAGTTACATTCATAAGCAACAGGATGAACTAAGGAGTATCTATTCAGATTTCAGAATAAATAATTCAGGAACCAGTTAACAGTCCACCGTAAGTAAGCATAAGAAGTCCCACTGATGAGGGTGGTTTTGGCTCTAGTCCTACAGATTTAATCCTACCATTTACAATCTGTGCTTGGGCCTCCGATCTCCTTGCATGTGTTGTAGCTCAGCTCAGTGAAAGAAATGAGATTTTTCATCTGTCCATACATTCTAAGATGAAGTATCATCCATAGTTTATGGGGTTTATTGATTTATATAGATGCCAAGTTTGATACCTGTCTGTTTTGTCTGCTCTTCTGAGCAATACATCATTGCAGATTATGGGTGTTATTATCAATCTAGAAATTTAGTGGGGTTTTAAGCTTCTCTAAGTTTTCATGTTTGCTTTAACACTCCATCAAACATTTATTTTACCTCCAAGCAAACATATGTTAAGCATAAATGTCTATTTTACATAGTAGTACAAGAGGAAAGCATTATTTATTGATAGTAAAAAAAAAAAAAAAATCTCTTGAGGAAATAACCACATGTTGTTTTCTGGCAAAATCATGGTAGTGCTCTGTCTGGACTGCATTGCTAATACTTAGGAAATCCTTGTGAAGTCAATACAAATATTTTTAAATATTTATTAGAATACTCAAACACACTACAGATTGTTTTGTTCCACCATATTCTGTCTTTCAATCCACTCACATCCAGTTGAATCAGATGAAGGAAAGATATGTGGCAGGCTTTCTAAATTACCTGTCAGAATGAGGGAAGAAGGCATTAAGAAAGAGCAGAAGACATGACAAGACATGACTGAGGAGTGTACTATAGCCCTTGGAAGAAGATTGAGGCCAAACTACTAAAGTAACAAACTAGATTAAATATCTTTTAATGTCACAAAAACTCTCCCTCCTTATTTGCTTAAGTCAGGGAACAAAGATAACAGCAGAGAAGAGTTTTTGAGAGGAGTCAGCTAAAACATAGTAGGAATCACAGAATCTACAGCATAAATGGAGATACTGCTAAATGGGTAAAATGTTAAAAGCAATGTAAGAATGAAATTTTCTTCTGCTTAATTTTAAACATCTTTCAAAACAGATTTCATAATTAGTATTTTCTTTCATCCATCGCATTCTTGTGCAACACGTTTATGTATGCACGTAGGGGACACCACATGTAGCAAAATGTACATGAAGTAGATTACTGTAGAAAAGTTGTTGCTGTTTTACTGAGAACTGGCAAGAAACGACACAATCCAAATCCAAGGAGAAAAGGAATTATTTTATTACTTACAAGCTAGGTTACAGGTCTTTGAATGCAAGAGAGCATGATATGATTGGTCGCTTGACCAGCCACCTCCTAGCAGGATTGGCTGAGGTTCTCTAACACCCATTCAAAATATTTTTTCCAGAGTACCAAAACAAGGCTGGAAAACAAACCCAGGTGCACAGATAGAGAATTAGTTTACAAAACTGTCTTTCACTGTTTCTCAGCTAAAGCATGAGAAAGAAAAACTTCACAAAATGCTTCAGCAGCTGGAAAATTTCTCTGCTCCTGCCTTTTAGCATCCACAAAAAGTTAGTGCAGAAACACTGAAAATGAAATGGAAGTGCAGATGGTACTAAGTGCATCTTCAGACAGTTGACTCTGAAGGGAATCTATAGTTTTTCTAGAGTTTTGTAGAAGGAACTTCAAATTTCTATTTCATCATGTCTAAGGAAACTTTCATTAAAATAGACCTTATGCTTGGGTCAATTCCCAACCAGAGTTTTCTATGGATTCATTAAAATCTGCTAGGTTTAAGAATTCTAAAGTATTAAATAAACTAAGTATTGCAAAGACTATGCTATTATATAGGTTTTACTATTATTTGAAATGCGTGAACTCATAAATTTCCTATTTGTCATAACAAATGACAAGTAATTTTTCTTTCTTTTTTTGGTAGCTTTTTCTCCTTTTCCTAGCTGCTTTAACATGCAGGCTTTTTTTTACTCCCTAAGGCCCTAGCATGTGACTTATTCCACAAACGGAATGCATTGTAATATTTTTGAAAGTAATATAAGCACCTGGGTCACTAAGCAAAACAAAGCCCAAGGTTTCCATTCATAACAATGCACACATGTAGAAGCATCATGCAAAAAGTTATACACAGAATGTCAGGAGCCATTTAAGCAAGCAATTTCTTCCTGGTTCTTTATTTAGTGTAAGATAGTTGCCAAGGAGGTCCCCATTTTCTGAAGTAGTGTAAGAGAGCAAGTTGGTCCAATTCCTTCAAAGAACTGGAGCATGAATACTTAATGTTTGACAGTATTTGTACCTCTCTGGTATTCTCCTTCCATCCATCATTATCATCAGTTCACTGCCTCCCCTCAAATGTGAGAGAGTACATCCTTGTCTGTCTGCCAAGAAAAAGTCACTCTACAATGTATTCAAAGTGATTTATGAGCTGAAAGCAAAAGAGAGGCACTGAATAACCAAACACAGATACATGCTGCAGTATCATTTAATCAATTACATTACCCACTTTTATGATACACTTGTGAATTATGTTCTTTTTGAATGTATAATTAGATGGCAGAACAGATGGTGAAAGCTTAGTTTAAAGGCCTAGAATAAAGTTTTAAAATAACCATTGCTGCCAAGTGATCATTCACTGTAACAGGATATATTATTTGTTAAGCTATGTTTTTGCCATGGTCTAATACACTAGATGGTAATGAGACTGTAAAAACATTACTCTCCAGGGTCTTACTCTACCAGAATTCATTGTAATGGAATGTGAACATGGAGTGGAAGATTGGAGGTGGCTCTAAGGTACATTGTCATCTCTCATTTAAGGGTACTCTAAGGAATGATGAGAGAACAATTAAGAGGATCATCTCTGAGAAGACAGCACTACTTTGAGAGGAAGGAAAATTATATTCTAACATGTAAGTATTAATGCTTTAGGCATGTTCCAAGCTCACATATGGACATTATCAGAATGGAGCAAAAGAAAATACTGAAAAAGGGAGAATTAAGCCCAATTCATTAAGGACTTTAAGGGCAGAGAGTAACATCAACCCATCTTAGTATAACCCTACTCATACTTTTCGCACTGTACAGCACAACCTACATTACATATTGCATTCATGCTCCCTGAAGGTTTAGTTTTAGTAGTTGTTGATATCAGAAAGCATTTGTAAAAGAGGTTTGGTGGTAGTTTAAAATATAACAACTCTTTTTCACTGGCTTTATTTGAAAGCAAACCTGTGCTTCTGTATGCTTGTCTTTTTGTGCTTGTGTGTAGTCTACTCAAAGCAGGTTAAAGAAAGATACAATCTTTCTAGGGAATAAGTAGGCCTAAGAACCCATGTAAAATAGCTGTAAAATAGCTATTTCCTCATGTACAGAATGCCTAGGACAGCTCCTGACTGCTTGACACAGTCTAGTAGCATCACAGAGGAGACAGTCTTTGCTCAACTTTGCATTGCAACATTGATGGACATACATCATATCTTGCCGGAGCAGGAAATAAAAAAAGGTAGTAAATTAGGCGATTTAGCCACTGAGTTGCTTCTAGGTCAGCATGGTGCTATGTGACCCTGGAAAAGATGCAACTACACCCTTGGAAAGTTCAGCCATCACTGCAGATGCTGAGTATTTAATCAATGTGTTGGTCGAAGAGAAAGGTGGTACTGGATATGAAATGTGTTGATTTTTAGGAAGAATTATCAACTACCAAGACAAAAAATGTACAGAAGTTTTTGTATGCTTATTTAAATCCCCATGGTACATCTGCAAAAAAATGATACTTTTCCTTTCAATTTTTTTTAACGTCTTACAAAACCATGAAAACAAACACAAGGTACTTGGGTGAATCCTCTTTTAAAATAAAGCCCATTACATCTTTGCACTGATTATAGAAGAGAGAATGCAGAACATTTGGAATCATACTTGGCAGTTTTTGCTACTTATTGTACAAAACTAGGAAGGTTATTTTACTAGTTATTTAAATATTTACAAAGATATGTCTTCATATATTTATACACTTGGCAGTGATTTTCTTTTTGCTCTGTTTTGTACTGTAGCAAAGAAAAAGCAAACAACAAAACAACCCAAGCAAAACCCAGCAGATGCTGATTTTGTTACTTTCAGGATTATACTGATGACGCACACACTTATTTAAATGGTCCTCAGTATATCTCAGTATATGAAAAGATCAATAAATAACAAGTCCTACTATTTATTTGTTTCACTGAAAGTACAATGTAGTGGTTCTTTATTAACGGCCCAGAAGCTTCACAGGTTTTAATGAAACAGGATCTCTCCAGCTGGTAACCTTTCCAGTCCCTCTGATACAACCCACCTAGTGATCAAAGTCTAGCAGATATCTTGATGCTGTGCCCCAACCTGCTTCTCACAGCCATATTTCTCATTTCACAGCAATGCTGAAATTACCAGGTATTCTTGAAAAATAATATTCTTTTTGTAAAGGTTTTTAATAATATCATTAAGTAGAAGGAAACAGAGAGAGCTGACATGTAGAAATCTTCTGATACCTTTTGAGTCCATGGGTACACTACACTACCATTGCAATCCAGGTCTGGAATGACTTTTTGGAGCAAATTTCCTGATTATTCCTACTCACCGTATTTCAGCTTGCAGGGGACGCACTCCAGAAAGATGGCTAATATATCCCACCTATTAATGCATATTGAGTCTGAGGGAGCCAAGCAGGCATAGGAATAATTTTCAATTATATAAAGTATGGAAGAAAAGAAATAAAAAACAACTGGAAGGTACTTGCAGACTCCAACTGAAAACAAAAGTTTACCATTCTGAGACATCTCTCTATGTTGGAAATACAATCTACTTAACTCTTAAAGCCAGAAGCCATGGTATTTCCTGTGACAACTAGAATGCTATATAGCTCACAATAATTTAAATTTAACTACTAGTTATAGTAAACACACAGTTTGAATATGTATGCAATACTCTCACCACAATAGCACAGTTTCCCCAAAATATCTTGGTAAACAGGAACTGATGTTCTGAGGTAACTGCTGTTCTGTTTCTTCACCAGCTGATAATCATATACTGCATTATTTATGTTACATTCTTAGCTTTAAAAGTTGTGCAAACAAAAAGGAATCAACCTGCCATCTTTCACATTTTAAATATCCAACACTTTATTAGTACAATGATCTTCTAGAAAAACATATACATTTTAAATATAAATCAAGGAAGGTAGCCAGCACTCGTGACTTTACTGTTTGCTGTTGGTATGATGTCAAGAAACAGAAACTGCTGCCACTTCTTTCTAATAAAAAAACTCTTTGCAGACCTTACAGAATCAAGTTTTATGCATACAATAAATAATGCAGCATTTTCAAGTGCAGAATGTAACTAATATGAAAGCTGCAGAAAATCCTCCTCCATAACTAGAGGTAAATTGCATAAGGCTTATCAATTCATTCAATCTCATTTTAGCTGCTGAATTCATCTTTGCAATGGAGGGGTTCTTAGGAGCCTTAGGTTTACTTTGACTTTGCAATATGACATTTTTATCTTAAAACAGATTGAGAAAATAGAAGAACTTTTGTTATCACACAGGAGGAGACACTGCAATCTGCACCATACCTAAATCTCATCTTACACTGGAAGAGAACTCCCACACTTATCCTGCCTGTTGAAGCTTTGCAAAATAGACAAGTTGCCTGCTTGGTGATTTGAGATCTGGAGAATCACAGCCATTGCTTTTGACTCGTTATAAGCCTAACTTCGCACTTTTGTTTGTCTTTAGATTTACAGAAACTTGCCCTCTTCAGGCCTTATGTACTAAAGCACTATTTTAAAAACTTTTATTTCTCCAGCTCTACTATGTCCCTTTCCGACTGCTGTCAAACATACAAAGACAGCCCTTCATCTTGGCCTGTCAACTGCCAGAACCTCCACTCTCTCCCCAAAAGGCGGATCTTCTCATGAATTCTATTATTGCCTCACTACTCACATCCCCTTTGCTCCTTGAATTTGACTCCCTTGTCTGCTTTCTCAGACTTTCCTCCTTCATTTTAAGGATCATCAAACAAAATTTCTGACATATTCTACAGATTCCCAGTGACAGAGTTGTATTTGACATCTCCACAGCATCACCAACACCTATGATTCAACACACACTTCTGTGTTTCCTGACAAGTGTAAAAACCCATCTAAGAAGGTCCCAGGTTTACAGAGTGCAATTTAAATTAAGTAGTATTAAAAAAACTTTTATTTTTGTTTCCTCAGGCTGAAGTGTTGCCTTAATAATTTATAAACTTTATTGCTGATAACATTTTTATACCTTTTAAATTTTTGTCAAAGGTGCTGAGTGCCATTTTGACTTGATATTAGGACAATCAATAAAAAATCTCCTATATTTTATAAGATTTCAATTAGTTGTCTTTTGCACACAAAGGCTGTATTTCCTTTATATATACCTAGAATTATTTCAGAATTATGTGAATGAGCAAATATAAACATTTCAAAATAGTCCCAACTTTTTATGCATTTCTTTGTGTTCTTTCACTCATCACTGCACCGCAGCACTCTAATGAGGAGATTTAAAGTACTGGTTTTTTCCTACACTGCCTATTTTAGTCTTGTCTAATTTGGAGATCAGTGGTCAGTTTCTGATCTTAGGCTGTTCTGATTTTAAATTTCTTACAAAGCATAAGCTTTGATGTCTCTCAGAGCATTCCATTCTTGGCCCAATACTGCTTCTAATCTTCATGCTGGCACTAAGAGGACAAAGTCTTTGGCAGTATTTGCATGCGCCTGCATAGACTGATATTCCACTTATCTTCCTTTAACACCTTCTGTCCCTCAGGCACTTTCATTGTTCTTAGATCATTTGTCCCATCTCCACTACCAGATGAGCTGTAACGTTTTCTAGATCTAAATTCAACCAAAAAAAGAAAGCAGGTTATTTTTACTGCAAAGGTGTTAAGCTGTTATTTTCCTCTTTAGTACATAAGCAGTCCTGTATCTAACATTCAGTCCAAATAGGAAAAGGAGAAGAGAGCTGCCAGTCTGGTTATTGATATTTAAAGCCTAGGTCCATTCAGTTAACTGATCTTTATTTCCACTAAGGAAAATAGACTGCTCTTTTATTATCTTGATATTGAGAGCTTGGGTTGTGCTTTTATTTCTTGCAGCAAGATAGCTGTGAACCTGTTCATATTTCAAAATCTGCTTTTTTTGACAAAATGGAACTCATAAAAAAGTATTGTTGCCTCTGTCTTCTCTGAAAGTTTTTAAACTATTTATATTCAACAGTCGAGTTCATCTCTGGTTGTACAGAGGAGACCTGAAAAAATACCTACACCCTAATTTTTAAAAACTTGGTGCAGAATAGACCACAAGTCCTAGGAGAGATTGACAGAAGGAAAACTTAAAGCTAGGTCAACTAAGACAAAATGCATGGTTCACTTATGTCACATGTAATAAGTTAAAATAAGGCACTCTTGCACAGGTGGGACAGCTGGAGAGACTATATGCAGCCATTTAGTCCCTGCATTGATGCCTTCTAGTGTTTTGAATATTGATACATAGGATATTTTTCTTGCAATGTAGAACTAAGAGCTGCTACATCTACCCTGTTTTAGTGCTTATTTTTGCAAAGATTTTTCACTTTGCATTGGGTCATTCCGTTCTGTTGCAGGTGAAACATCTTAACACTAATAAAAAGACTTGTGAGGCTCACTTCAGTTACCATTCTTAAGGATAAAAAGTTCTCTATGGATACGTGGAGTGAAGGGTACCACAGGTGTTAGTACCACAAAGAACAGTATCCTGAGGAGTTTGATCCAAACAAAGAGTTAAAACGTGTTTTGTCTGCAGCGTTCTTCCATTGCTATCTGCTGCCTGAAAATGAATGAGAACATGCTGGAAAACTGAAGAAAAGAAACAATGGCCTGCAAGGACAGCACAGAGTAAAAAGCTGAAGAGCTGTTCTAAAGCAATGCAGAGACCAACAGTGAATGCTCTTGCAGAAAAGAAGCCCAAACCTTCTTGAGCAAGGGTTCCCTTTCTTTTGGATTCTCCACAATGGAGAAACATTAGTGCTGTGGTAACCACAGGAGGGCTTATATTCCCTTGCAAATAAGCATTGCATTTTAAGATGCTTAAATAAACAGAACCTGGAAACTATCACTAGCACAAATGTTATTTTGACTTGTTTAACAACAGATTATGATAAATTCCTTCTCACAATGTGGAGGAAAAGGAAAGGTTTAAACTCAAATAGAAATGCTGACATTTTGAACAAGTTTTCTGCCTTTTTAGATATATGGCCAAATATGCATTTCTATATACTTAACAGTTTGTTAAATATGTGAAAAACTCTTTGAGCTTTCCATGAGTTGACAAGGAATGAAAGGAGAGTTGTCAGGGAAATTTCTGCAGTACAGTACATTACATATGGATGCATTTGCCAGTGCCATTCCCAGACTTTTACCTCTGCCTCAGCTGTCTCATTCAGTTGTGGGTAAAAAAAAAGAAAAAAAAAAATCTTTGTCTAATTGCTTAAAATGTATTGAACAAATGAATGTGAAAACAGGATACTCTAAATTAAGAAAAAAACCCATTAGATTTTACAAGGGCTTGAGTTTATAAGATTAGATTAGACCTTATAAGGGCTATCATGGCCCTTAGAACTCAAAAACTAGTGTCTATTTTCCATTTTTATAGCTGTGCAGCACATTAAAAATTAAAAATAGCATCAACACAAGATTATAACTATATTTTCAAAGGCGCAACAGTCTTCTTTATCATTCGTACATGTGAATATACATTTTTCATGCTTATGATTTTCATCCTAGAAGCCAGAAAATACAGCCAATTCCAACAATGTCACAAATTGCAGTGTCATCACCATCATGAAAATTCAAGCACAGAAACTTCTACTGTCGAGAAGTATATTCATCTATGCTCATGCTGGTTTAAAGCATCTCATAACTGCTGATGATGATTGCAGCAGCCTGTCAGTGACTGGCTTCAGCAAAAGCCATCTGGATGGGACATGGCACAATAATTTCCTCCACCATCTCAAAACACACTTGCAGCTGAGCTTTTCCTCTTTTCAAGATAAGAAAGTCTTGAATGCTTCTAACATAATAGATTGTCAACGTCCAATTTATTTATTCCATACAGTATCTGAACATATTGCATACCACATAAGCTCAACAGTTTACATTTACCAACAGATGTTTTTCTTTCTGCAGCAGATGGTATATTGAGTGTACTGTGATATAATTCACATTTGCATTATCAGTTGTGAATGTTAATGCATTCCATAAACTGAGTTTTGTGTTTTGATAAGATATTTTTAAAAAGCATAGCATCTTTGTGTAAATCAGTTAGTTTGATAATACAATCAAAAAACCCATTTTCTTTTCTCAGTTGCACACAAGGATAAGATTTTTCTTATTTAAAGGTAAGACTTAGGAAAAAAAACCCCCAAGAATAACAAGAAAGGGGCCAGAAAAGTAACAATTTTTTACTACCCTTGTCTGTTCTGTACATACTTATTCTGGTTTTGGTTGTTAAACATTAAACTTCAAGGTTTAATAATTTTAAAAAGCTGGATAATTCTTACTCTTGCAATAATTCCAAATTTTCTAAGATGCAAGCTAATTTTGAGTAATACACTCTTATCAAGAAAACTAGATAAACTTACTTTATGAAGTCCTCACTGGCATTAATGAAGTGAAATAACTGCAAGTTAAACAATATGTTGCCAGTTAATGTTAGTAACTTGACTATTCTTGAGCATGATGATGGTCCTGCTAAATAAAAAACCAACCAAATTATTTTGGATTTTATTCTCAACTTACATCATTTTTCCCATTATTTTAGGATTCTGGAATCTAGGATGTCACTAAGAAGTATCTGGAATGCCCTGCTACATAAATTCCTAAAAGGAATAGAACAGATAATATGTGCAGGTCCCAACAGTATTTTGTTTTTACAGGATCCAAGGTATATTTTCACACAAATGAATTATCTGTTTACTTTCTGATTATGATTACAGGTTTATCTTGATTCAAATAAACATCCTATTGTCAGATAGTTTTTTTCTTCCACGAGTTTCATCCCACACAGACATTGTAGGCACAAAGCAGTTCTTTCACTGGCATAAAAAAGCCCAACCTTCTTTAAGGGTAATAGTTCTCATCAGTTTAAAATCAGCCCAGTGTAGCTGAAATGGGTCTCCTGATTCAGAAGCCTGAAGTCTGGTTTGTGCTGCATGAGAACAAACACCTCCTCATAATTATGTAAGTCAATCATTGCCCAGTACAGTGCTGCTGTTGGGTGTCTTAGTATTTCTTCTTACACGGTTTGCTTGGTTTTGCACAGAAATGCCTAAAATGTTTAATTGAGCACTTAGGTGCTAAGAAAGTGTTCTACAAATTGTGAGAAAACCCAGATCAAAGAAAGGACACAGCATTGAAAAGCGCTCTGGTTGGATGAGGAACTGAAATTCCTAATAACGTTTTCTTAATTAGCTTTATATGAGGATCAAAAGCTAAAATGTGACCTGTCCGTTTTACAACCAGAAATCCATACAACAGCAAGAATATGAATCACTCATATAAAAAGTTAAGAACTTTAAGTTTAAAATTCTGCTCCCTTAGAGAACCCCGTGGCATACTATGATTGATATATCAGCATAATTTGAGATTGTTGTCTCTGTCTGCTTTTAGATGAATTTTTTGCAGTGAAATTCAACTAGTACTCAACATCATATGGCTGTTTCTGTGATCATTTTGTAGAGCTAAAAAGGGAAAATGAACAGTTGTCCTGTTGCAATAAGAATAACTGTCAATCCTCTTTGCTTCTTTTAAAAGGAATTGCTGAGATTATAGATTCTGCAAGCTGGATACTTTTGAAGATACTATTCCCCTTTCCCAAAAGCAAGAAATCATTACCCATAATAATGGTTTTTCACAACTAGACCACTGAGATAGATGTCTCTCATCCTACAAGTCATTTGTTTTTCTTGAACTCTATTCATTTAATGCTATATACTTCAGCTCTCAGGCGAGCCTCCATTATGGTTTTACAAATATTACAACCTGATGTTAAAACTTGTAAATCGTAAGAGTTCATCATTATTCATTTTTGTTATTCTTTCCCATTTGCCTATGGTTAATTTGTCCTAGCTTGTGCATAAAAGCTTGGTTTTCAGGGATTTTTAGGTACCCACCTTATTTGGCATGAGAAATATTTGCTTTTAGAGGGATTTAATACAACTCACTGAGGTTCTTCTTTTGACTTCTTAGGGACTGCAATAATTATAATATTAAGTTCATCACTGAGGGCTCTGATAATCTTCATGTCTGTTCATCCCTCCCTTACAATAGAAGGTTTATTCTCTGCTCAGCCCTTCTTTTTAAAAGCTTGCAATTCTTGATTTGCTGGTAATTTTGTATGATCATTAAAATTCAGTTCAAACGTTTCTTGGAGGCTTTTTTTGATCTTTTGAAAGCTTTAATGTATAGTCATTTGTCATCTAGTGTAGATTGTCTTAGCAGCCATCTGTCACTAAATTTCAAAGTGGAGTGGCCCACCCATCTACAGTTTCTTTCTCACTTGGGTGCTTTTGAAAATCTTTTCCTGTATACACACATGTACCAGTAGATCTTGCAGCACATTTTAAAAATATATAGTTCATTAGGCCCCTTTATTTACATCTGAGACGAATTAGCTAAAAGCTGTTCAATGTCCAATTTCCTGGTCATATGTAGTCAAAGAGAACCTCTGGGTCCTTCAGGTGAGTAGGGAGAGAAAGGTGAGCCTCTTCAAGAGAGAGGAGGAGAGCATTTGTGCTGTGGCTGACAGTGGAGTCCTTCAGATATGTGTCCCTGTCCCCTCATGAAATCAAATCGAACTGGGCGTAAGGGGTAAGATTAATGGGAGAAAAACATCCATATTCCTTCTGTGATTGTGGTATCTTGTATGAAAGGACACTGATATTTATGGTATTTCGCTTCTTTTTTAGTGCGGCACCTTTAGTGCTGGTATTGTGAAGGATTCAAATTAAATCATCAATCATTTGTCAAGAGCCCTGCAACCGCTACAGCCCTGCAACCAGTCTGTAAGGGTTTCCAAAACAACCACTTCCCACTCACGTAACGCCAACACAAAATACACTTTCTAGCAGCTTTAACACATTTAAAAGCATACTGTAAAAGGACAAAAGGCATAGAATTATGTCTCTGATACCTTAGTTTAGTTTAAAACATAGAAACGCAATTCATATACCATAATATAGTTTAAAGGAGAACCAAAGGATTTCAGGATCGCTGGAAGCAGTAAATCCCAGGTATCCTCTCAACGTCTTTTGATCTTTTGTGTGTCAGAGGAGTGCAAAGGCAAAATTTCCCCACCATTGCACGTTGAAGTGTGGGATTTATAGAGTACTCTTATGGAAGCCACAGGCTCAAGTGGTCTTTCAACCCATCCTTAGGCTACTAAAAATGGAACACATTCAGACTTGTATCATCAGCAACAGTTTCCAACTGCAGAAACACTCCTACCTAGTCACACAATTACATAACCTTGTCAAGCTCCAATTTTGAAGTTATATCTACCCAGCTGTGAAGAAAATTCGAAGTCATCTCTCTTTTAGTGGTTAGAAAAATATGAAGATTATTATTTTATTTTCAAAGTGCTGGGTGATTTTTTATTATTTGCTCTTTTTTCTCTCAGTGTTGCAACCACCAGTTTCTGGAATATAATCTGCATATCCCCAGCAGAAAAATCATCAATTATTTTAAAATGGAGATCCTTCTTGCTATTTTCTATTATATCTTAATGCATAGCTTCCTTAAGAGGAAAAGACACTAAAGCTGACAGAAGATTTAGGATAATTTGGACATAGTATGTGTATATTTAGCAACAAACACATGAAATTATACTAGTCCTGCTAAAAAGGCTTTATTTATTTAATAAAAATGTGTCTGAGTTTGTTTCATATAAATATTGTTCCCTTAAAATGTGAAAATGGTGGGAAAGGATCTGGGAAGCTTTGCCATTTCCAAAAATCCCTTTGAATCAGCATGCTAATTTTGGAGAGAATGAAACACAAAAGGAAATATACCATGTAGTATTATTTTTTGCTGCACAGTCACAAAGGAACTGAAATCAAATGTATGCAACAATAAAAAAAAAAGTAGCTTGCTTTTCAAATAAGTGTGTTTACTTACTAAAACACAGAAAACTGGGGGCTTTGTACTTACCCAACACATATTCTCTCTCCTCCTCTCCCCATGGTCAGTCACAACCTGCAGGTGGGATTGAGTCTTATCAGCCAAGAGACTTCCCTGAGGCACCTGGGCTTCTGGGATATGTAGTTCAGCCTCCCCCCCCCCCCACTCAGTGCAACACATGAGGAGTTTCTGTATCACTGGTCGCATTGGAGAATAGTATTTGTTTGGAGGCACCCACTGAAATACAGTGTTAGATTTTATGGGTTGCCTATAATACACATTTATTGAAGGACACAGACACTAAATAGATTTCTGAATTAAGTATTCTGAGGCATTTGAACAGCATTCGTGGGGGAAAGCCTTTTCCAGTTATTGTTTGACATTTTGTGAGGTAATTGATTGGCTTTAGCAAAGGGCCTTAGGTCAGGGTGACACAAGACACATTTTCACAGCATTCCACATAACGGCTGGTGCTGTCAAGGATGTCCTACAGTATACTTAAGGAGCCTCTTCAGTTAAAACAAATTACACTTGAAGCATCCTGATTAAAGCAAAAGACACTTTGTGCATCTACACAACAGGGCTAAAGACTGCTTCCTCTTAAGGAAGGTTTACAGAGTTCTCTGTCTTCATCTGTTTATGTGACTTCAATTAACCTGTTAGACCCAGGACTTTGTTATTTTTACTGCAGTTGCCAAAGAAAACTCTATAATAGAAAGAAATAGCTGTTCAAAAAGCAAAGGAATATATTTCATACCTAGGAATAAGATGGTCTCACCTGAAAAAGCCAAATAATTCTGCCCATAAACAGTAGAAAAGACATTTTATTTGGGGATTATAACATATGCAAATCCTTGGGGTTGGGTTTTTTTAACATTCTGGAGTTATTTATGCAAAGTAGCAGCAGTTCTCAGGTTTCCAGTTATTTGCAGAAAGTCAATGTGGCTTCAGTTGTGTGAGTATTTAGGTTGTCCAGATTTGCAATTTTGTAGAGCTGTGTAGATAGAATTAGCTCTTCCTTCAGTGCATTAGTCCTCTAGACATTAACTACGTTATTACCCACCGAACTAAACATATCTCATTGCCTTTGCCTTAAGAGATTATTTGACAAATCATATATTACTTCAAACCATGAAAAAAACCCAAAAAACTGGCTTTCCTTTTACTTTCACTTTTTCCCAGAGATAGAGTTACAGATTAATTCTTAGAGAGTTAGTATGAAGATGCTTATTAAACCAGTGATCCTTCTCTACTCAATACTTGCCAAATTGCCTCGGTGTAAAAGCAGAGGAGGAGGGACAGGCATTTTAGAAAACAGCCTCCAGGGACTTTACAACTGAATTACTTTGATATGATTTGTTTCTGATGAACAAGTTACCAATAACTTATCACTTTATTTTCCTCTAGGTGCTTTAAAAACACAGTCTATTAATCATTCTAGCAATTTAGGAGGTATTAAGTGCACTGATCTGAAATTCTCTTCCCTTCCTCCTATTAAAAACATTGGTCTGTTCTTGCCCTTTCCAGGCCCCGAGGCCTCACCTGTCCTTCATGAGTTCAGAAGATTTGCTGCCATTGACTCCAACAGTTCCATCACACTAGAGGGAGTTTTCACTAGCTCATGGATCCAGATACGCTCAGCTGATAAAGGGTTTATTTCCTTTAACCTGTTCCATCCCAGGCCTCCTGTATGACTTTTATCTTTTCTGACTATAGTCTCAGCTGACTAGTTTGGCTGGTGCTACCAGGGATGATCCTGCACATGGTACCTGTGACAGTGACTGGGGTAGCAGCTTCTCCAGTGAGGGTGTGCATTGTCTTCATGGTCAAACCATCCTGGTCATCTAATCTGCTCTTCTCTTTAACACAACCCCTCATTTATCAGTTCCATAATTTTTTATAATAGTTGATTCAGTGAGTAATCTCTAAGATGTATTCTAAAGTTCAGAAAAATTGAAGGAAATAAAAGAATAAAGTGATATGCTGATTTCTTCCAGTCTTGGAGGAGCTGACAGAACTTGTGTTGGTAACTTTTCCCTTACAGGTGGTATCATTATAAGTGATGCATAGGCACCCAAGATGGGAGTTATTTATTTATGTGGAATTCAGAATGTTTGATATTTCATGTGTGTCTTGAAGTTTGCAGAAACAGCACAACCAGAATGTATAATTTCTGATAAATGTTGGCCAAGTAGAAAGAATATTCAGACAAGGTAACATAGCTTTTGTTTTCTTCCATTAGGACTGAAAAATGTCGCTGCCACTTAAGTGTCAGCATCCTGATGAAAAACACAGAGAAGATACTTCATACATCAGCACTGTAAAGCAGGAAGCAATGCCAGTGCTTTATAGTTACAGGAGTTTAGGAAGTAGCATTGTATTTTCAGCTCAGTCAGCAAAACTGTACTTAAATAGGATGGTTTTATTGAAACAGGCAAGAAGCAAGTTCCTGCCATTATCCCATTTTTCTAAAACCCTGACTGAGGTTTTAGAATAGCTTACAACACAATCCTCTAAAAGTCTATTCCCCAGTTGAAATTAATGAGTAAAAAAATTAAGCATACTGTTTCTTAGTATCAAATACTGTTCGAATATGGGAAGCCTTCACTGTCAGTAATAACTGTTGTGCACAGCCCTGTCATTGCCATTCTTTCCTCATCATGACAAGAGGTGTAGTCAGCCTCAACAGAGGAAAAAAAGTTCAGACTTCTAAGAAAGAAAATTATTTGATCAGCCCTGGTGTTCTTAATCACCTTTATTCTACAAATGGCAGATGATCAGTAAATAGCTTCATTTCCTAAAGCTCTGAATGCCCCTGTTTATTAAAGGATAAATGTATTATAAATCCTTCATTATCACTATGGTCACAAGGGTTACCTGGACATTTTCCGAAACCAAAATATCTTGTAGGGCTTTTATCAGAAAGCCTCTCACATCCTAGATAAATTTCTGACTAAATTCTATTCTGGGAATACCACTCTAGAGCAGCCAATAGCCCAACAGCTCAAGTTTTTACAAGTTCCCATTCCAATGCATTTACACTTACTAATAAATAAATTTCCAGCTATCTAAATTGAGCACAGATAATTAAAATATTTTGTCCTGGAGCAGTCACCAGCCTGACAGTTAAAACAGTGGTTCTCATGCTTCAAATTGATATGATTCAAATTCCTGATTGAGGACCATCACCCCACATAATCTGAATCTTCTTTAGTCCAAATCAGTATTCTAAATTTATAGTATTTTTCTGTACAATTGAAGATTGCTACTGAGTTATTCCACTTTTCCTTTCAAAATCCCTTCCTGTGAAATGTTTTTTAACTCTCATTGAATTGTCAACTTGTTTACAGTTTTTATAGAATGGTGTCCTACCTGGAAAAATATTTCAACTGAAGCCTCAAGTTGCTGAGACTGCGACGTAGTTACTGCCTAGATCATTAAGTGTTACATACTGAGCAATTTTATACACAGATTCAGCAAAATACATAAGAAATACAGTTACAGACCAGCATACATTTCAGTAATGTTTTGACTCAGCTCAAATGTTTTGAATTATTTACGTATTGTTCTAGCTGACTATTTTAAAAAGCAAGTATTGTTCATACTAATGTTAAATTCCTATCATAAGCAAAAACCTCATCAGTTCCAAGTTTCCCCCCCCAAAACAAGCTCAGTCTTACCACTCTCACATAGAAACTTCAAAACCAGAAAAGATTGGAAAAGATTTTGAAAAACTTAAACTCTTATCCTCTAGGAACATTAGCATGTGCAAATGGCTTCTAATACTTAGTTAATTTTTTTAGTTGTCATAGAAACACGTATTATATATATGTGTATATAGCAAAACCAGACTGCAAGATGAGCAGAAAGACCATTGCTGTCAACTGATGAATGTACACTGGCAAATCATTTCAAGCATTCCTTTCCCATGGTTCGACATAATCCAAGCCAAGATGTGCAAAGATTTCT
This sequence comes from Corvus cornix cornix, assembly GCF_000738735.6. Taxonomy (NCBI): domain Eukaryota; kingdom Metazoa; phylum Chordata; class Aves; order Passeriformes; family Corvidae; genus Corvus; species Corvus cornix. The sequence goes on from NC_046336.1 coordinate 15,208,226, forward strand.
TCCTCACTTCCAGCTTTGAGAAAGATCCTCTGTGAAAAAAAATTAAGAAGAAAGTCAATAAGGGTGTTAGAAAGAATTTTCAATTGATGTTTTTTTGCTGTTGAAAAGGAGTTAATTTTTGACAGTTCTACCCGTTGTATCCTCTATAGAAAACACTGTCTTCATCAATGTGCCTACCCTGAAATGCAAATGCAAGTTAAAAAAGAATTTTAATGCTGCTTGATGTTTTCACTTCTCATAACTAGCTTACAACTTTGTTTTGATTTATTTTTTCAAGACCCTATGCCCCTCAGATCCTACTTACATTTTCTTTCCATGAGGGTCAATAGCAGGACTTCCTTCATAAAATCATAAATGTGCTTAAATTAATATAGTAATGTTCTCTATAAGTGCATTCAAGCTGATTTGATGGTGACATTAATTGTACCTAGCCAAGCATTTAAAGCATCAATTAAAAGCCAAGCTTTTTTTTGTTTACACACCCTCCTGCTGAATGTTTTAACAGTAAAATGAAGTTTTTTCATACCTGCACTTCTGAAAATACAGGAGATTATTTTTACACAGGAATACTCACAAGCCTACCTCCCCTGCAATGCCTGATACGATAAAGTACATAGCCTTACGCATTCCTTTCATCAGTAAAGTCCAATAATAATTTTAAAATCTGCTAAGCTAGGTGAATATTAAAACAATGATACCTCACAATTTAGAGGAGTTTGGAAGCTAGAAAGAATAGTTAATATTTCAGCAATTCCCTAATCATTTGAAGTCTAAATCAGTGTTCATCTCTGAACAATCAAACTCCAGTGTTGTGAAAACTTCAAGGTTAAGTTTCTAGATTTATTTTCTACTGTGAAAGAGGACATGCTGTGTAGAGAACCCACTGATAAATTCCTTAGAAGTTGACTACCACAATGCTTAGGAACACGTGTACCAACACCTCTGCTCTCTCAGCTGCCGAGCAATTCCTCCAGGAGGGCTGTGCTGTCCAGCACACTCATGGGAATGGGTCAGGAAGAGGAGTCCATAACTTGATCAGAGTAGACCCATGGATGGTGGAGCAACATCTGGCACCAGAGATTCACAACCGAGAACTGACTGATTAAAGTTGTCTCTTCAGTAGCAAAGATTGCTTACAAAGCATAGACAAATAATATTCCTTTTTTTCCTAGGAAGTTCAAATGTCAGATTCTGGAATAAAAGGAACCTACAAACAACATTGAACAGGGGAAATACTGTACTTTTTCACATAGACAGGAGAAGAAAAAATGGTAGAAAATAAAAATTGAACAGAATAAAAGAAAGGGAAAGAAGACATCAACAACTGCCCATTGGATAACAATACTGGGGATATTTTGTTCCTCAAGTATCTCCTGGGATGACAGAATCTTAGGGATTTTTTTGTTCTTTCTTTTGTTCTTTTTTTTTTCTTTTAGTATTACTAAGAAAAAGAGGGCAATCCATACACCTACACTACTGCAAAAAAACCCAAAAAAAGAATAAAAGTTAAAACAAGAAAAAAAAATTTTACACTTGTAGACAGATGTTACAGACACACTTTAATAGAAGCTCTTCATATCTCTGGAACCCCAAATTGCATTCCATTTCTTTTGTTCTGTCACTTTATGTTTTCCTGGAAGCTAAACTCATTTCATTTGCTTGACAGGGAAAATTTCTAATACAAAGTATTTGATGCTGAATACCATTCTCAGTAGCTACAAGCAATGTTTCTAAATGAATCTCTAGCTGATATCTGCCAACTGCTTTAGCAATGTAAGTGTTATTAATGTTAATCATAACCTATGATTTTCCTTCTATGTCAGCCTATGCAGAGCTTACACAGTGATGCAAATTTGATTATTGCATTCACTACCATTCTTTCTTGCTTTTTTCTTTTTGCTCAAGAGAAGTAATGAACTGCTCACCTAGTTGTGATTTTATTTCATCTTCTTACTAAGATTCTGCAGATCCAAAACATGCCCCATCAACATCAATCAAATTTACAAAAAACAATGCTCTGGAGCTTCTGGTATCACTTTTCTCTTATCCCATTTAATCAATTCTGTCATTTCAATGGACGTAAATATTACATTTGTGGTTGCAAAAATGACCATTAACTACACCTAATGTAGAACTACTGCCATCCAAAAGTTTTCTTATATGAATTGCTACCTCTTATTTTTCATTTTGGCATTAATGATCAATAATACTTTTGATGAATGGGAGGCGTGAAGAGAGTGAAGAGAGTGAAGGCACAGAGCTAGCATAGTTTTATGATATCCTAACAATCATTGCCAAAATTCATGCATGTTATACTTCTACTGTCACTTGTTTTCATATCATATTTTATTATGATGAGTCCAGCAAAACAAAACCATTACTTAATAAAGCAGAATTCTAGTTTTACTTATCTAAATCAGCATTAGCCAACAGCACAGCCTTCTTGAAAAGCACACAGTTAATTGTATTCCAAGCAGACTGATATCCTACTGCTTATTACCAAATTGCTTGGCAATAAGTGTGCTGTCCAACACCAAATTAAATAATCTATTACGCTTGAGTAATACTATGAATAACTCTTAGCCTGTCACTATAGCATTTCATTACTATCTACCCCATCTCAAGATGAACTTAGAAAATTAGTTTGAATACAAGTATCCAAAAATAAAAGTCAGTACCACATATTGTCATTGACGAAATGCGATTTGATGGTTCTGAACCAGCAGAATATGCTGCAGAGCGAAGTACTCCAGGTTTGTATGTGCATGTGAAATCCACTGTTCTGAGGATAAGACATGTGGGGGAAATTTGATTATTTCTTTATTTAAATCCTTATAATCCTTGGTATTAGGTGAAGAACAAGAATAAAGTATGAAGTTTCCTAATTAATTACTGGCATAACTCTGCTTTATAAACTATTTGAACCTTTGTTCTTGACTAAGTCACAGCCAAACTGTGCCCTTAAAGACCAAGTAATTTCCTTCCATATCCCATTTTTCCTGCTCTTTTCAGAGCCATGACTTTATATGCTTTACAGCCATAATTCAGAAAGAAGGCAGTCATACTCTAGCAGGTTTCATGATCTATTTGAAAACAATGACATTGTGTACAAGGCACATCCCTTCCTTTTGCAAAAGACCCTAAAGGACCATAATCATTAAGGTCTGCCTGGACTCCTTCTGACATACTATTACATGAAATAAATTGGGGAGGGGAGGAAGGGCACAGAGATTATTGCCAACAGTATCTTGTTAACAATTTACAAAATACTCTTTGATACAACTTTGCTTCTAGACAAGCACCTGGAACATCATTAACATACACATTTATTCTAACCTTTTCTTTGTGTACAGGATTGTGTTGCATGCTTTAAAATGGCAAAATCTTACACAAGGTGTTTAGGGATTTTAAATTTAATTTTTGTCTTCTCTCACTGATTTTCATATTAACATGTGACACATATTCACAGCAGTTTAATTACCTTAATACTTCCTTTTCTTTTAAAAGTTATTAAAATGAAGATATAATGACAACATGATCATACCTAGCTTTGTAGTTCTGCCTGTACGCTGAATGATAAATACCAAGCAGTCTAAACCCCCATCACTTTACATTTCAAATTATCACAGTGGCTATAAGCAAGACAATGATGAACGAACAACAGAAAAGAAGAGGACAGACTGTCATTTGCAAACTTGGAACTTAATTGTTCATTGTTCTTGGGCAGAGTCCATTCTAAAAATAAGTTTTATGGGTAAAGTCAGTTGTAGATGAATGATGATAGCAACAGGACTTGCTTAATCAGCCGTGGTAAAAGATACCACAATGTACCTTACATTTCTTACACATGTATTTGTCACTTTAGTGACATCTTCACAAGTCATCACTTATGCCAAGTCAATTGAAGATTTTTAATTAAAGATAATTGGGACAAATTAAGAGATGATGCTGCTTACATTCCTTGCAATAGCTTCTTTAGCTATGAAAGGCCATGGCATTCAGTGAAACAGTGCACTATAACATCAGACCCACAACTGATAGAATATACCTCAATAGCTTATCAGACTAAATGTACAATGCTATTAAATTGGTCACACTCCTATTTCTCTGATCCCATTCGCTCAAATAGCATTTGTATCCTTGAAAAAATATAAGTAGCTATTAATTAAATTAATTAAAGAGGCTTACAGAAAGAACTGTGAAGGAAGAAACATAAGTAATCCATCATATAGCTTCCACATGATTGCCAGTGGGAATGTTCCTGTGTGTTTACCTGACCTGAGTGTTACCCCACCTGTTCTCTGCCCCCGGGCCAGTTCTCCAGGGCAAGTGTTGATGCACCACCATGGCACACAGGTTACATCAGCACTGTAGAAACTTTAGGAAGAAGCTGTGTTTACTAAATCAGCCTTTTATAATGTATACCTGACAATGTGGGCATACATTTCATTATTTTGTGTGATTTTTGGATAATTTTGACCTAAACTCCTGCATACCAAGCTGAAAATATTCAGCTTGTGAGATTGTCTGAGCATTGCCTCCAAAAAGTCTGTACAATCACATATACATAAAACAATGCACTGAAGTACTTTTGTTTTAACATTTCCTGCAATTCTTAGATTGACTGCAGCTATCTTTTGTACTCAATAGTCCTATTTTACTGAGTTCAGTGAAAGGTTCTGACAATAAATGGGTAGAGCATTAAATTAATTCTCATCTGTGAAAATGTTGAAATAACCATATACAGAAATAAAACCAACAAGTTAGAATAGGCTCAAACAACCAACACTTTTATGGGAGAATTTCTATGAGTGCTACAGCAACCATCGTTAACATATTTTTAAACAAGTAGCTGTAGTACATAAAACTGTTTATTGATATATGAATATTAAATGTAATATGTGACAATAGCCCCAAACACTTCTTCTAATACACAAAATACTGAGGAAAAAAGAAATAAAAAGACATTTGGAAGCTTGAACTAGTCACATTTTCATTTATTGTATGATCAGAATTGCAAGAAAGTTTTGGGGCTTGCACTACAAAATTCCTTAAAAACAGAAATGAGATCAGCCGGAAAGGAAAGGAAAGGAAAGGAAAGGAAAGGAAAGGAAAGGAAAGGAAAGGAAAGGAAAGGAAAGGAAAGGAAAGGAAAGGAAAGGAAAGGAAAGGAAAGGAAAGGAAAGGAAAGGAAAGGAAAGGAAGAAAGAAAGAAAGAAAAGAAAGAAGAGACCAGAAAGCAAAAAATATGTTGTTCTGTCAACTGTTCAAAGTTTGCAAAGCTAAATATACGTGGACACCCACATCGTGCTTTATACCTATGTAATTTAATTTGCTTCTTATTTTTGAGAGTTAAAGGTTCCTGTAACTGACAGTACACAAATCCAGTGAAAAGAAAAGGAAGGTCTCAATGCAAAATTAAAGACATCCCAAAGGCTTTTCCATTTGACTACAGTGAGCTGTATGGATTTCTGGTGAACCTTAGCAAACAAGGCTTATGAAATCATACAAGTTCACTGCTGTTTTCCACTGGGAAGACTGAGCTGCCTCACAAGCCTGAATATCTCCATTAGCTCACAATAAAAAGTAAACTTGAAAACACAGAGGTCATTAAAAAGTCATCCTCTAGCAAGGAAAGCATAATTTTCAAACAAAAACCTGAGTTCCAAAGGCAACCATTGAATGTGTTGAATGCAGATGTCTAAGAATCCTTGGATGTGACAAGTACAAGGACCACTGTCAAAGCACCTGAGTCAGGAAAGCCCAAGAGAAGACAAGACAGACAGGAAGAGCATATGTTTGTTTCAGCTACACACTTACATCTTCTCCCGGAAAGGTCAATCAGAAGAGAGGTAATCAGATTGTACAGACTGATTGATGAAAAATTATCCAAATTCACTCCATGGCACAACTAATTGGACATTCTATTTATTGACAATTAAGTTATTGCAAATCCCAGAATAAACACTTTGAGTTGTATATATCCTTGATCCCTATCAAATTCAATTAGGTTTATCCTGGAATCATAAATATGTAGATGCTAGTAACATTTTCTAAAAATAAGTAAAAAAAAAAAAAAAAAAGCAGGAGAGAAGGACAGAATGGAGGACATCAGTAATAGGTAGAAAAACACTAAAGCCAAACCAGGATGGAGGAGTTGTTGAATGATTGACTTGACATGACCTCCTAATGGTGCCTCCTATGCTAACAGTTCTTACAATACTGAACATGCTGATGAGCTTCTGCAGTTCAGCACTTTCATTTGGAGAATGAGTCCAACACACATAACAAGATAGGGAGGTAAAATTGAAGAAAGCAGTGAAGAGAAAATTTCAGTGGAATTTGAGTTCAGACATTTCTGATTTGATTTTTTCTCAGGTAGATGCAAACTCAGACTAAAATATCTAATATAACGACTCAGAATGCTTTACTCAAGCCAAGATTTACAGAACCACACAAATTTACTCCAACTACCAGCCAGTGAAAAAGCAAACAAGAGCACCTAGAATAGAGCAATAGTCTAGATAAACTTATTTGGGTCTTAGTTAAGACTTAGAGCAGATTGAAAAAAAGCATAACCTATTTTTGTTTTATCTGAATGGCTAAGTGGGTGAGTGGGTTTCTGAGAAGGTGCAGGCAGTGTCTGGCAAGTGACTCAGCAGAAGGAGCAGCTGTGAGGGAGGGAGAGGAAGGATGTTGCAAGCTTCAAGTGTTTCAATTGTTTCCTGTTCAAAAGTTGTTTACTTGCAAAAATATATTCCCACCTTCCTCATTATCAAAAGCTATCACTTTCTGGAGTGATTTTTTGCAGACCCAACTTGTTGATTAACTAGTGCAGCTAGTAGCTCTAAAAGGTATAAGCCACAAGGTCTGAGGGAACCTATGAGAAAATGCATAATAACTCTTCATAACAATAGCTAGGAACTGATTTCAAGGAAAATAAGCATTTTGCTGACATAATTATCATGTGGTTTTGTCTATATTTGAGTTTACTAACCTAAAGACAAGCATCATTACTTTTTTAACATTGATTTAATAGGTTATATGATTTATAATAATACAAGAAATGTGAGTGAAAGCTAGCCTGTCCCAAGCATATTTCTTTAATATCTTCCCTAAATACCTAGCTCCTGTTTTCTAGCTTTATCATGTGGAACTTGAGTCACTGAACAGCACCTTAAGCAGGAGAGTGGGCTGTGTTTTATATGCTATATGTCAAAAAGGAATACATATGGTAATAGAGAGAGATTTTTACTAAAATTACTAAGAGGAGCCCAGAGCCACCATCAACACTTAAAATTTTTTGACATTAGTATCAGAATTTGGTGATAACAATGTTAATCCATAGGGACTGATTCCATTTCTTTTTAACAGATAAAGGTGTATGTCCTCGATCTAGCCATAACCGGGCGCAGCCCATGCGCCAGGATTTATTTCCATCTGTCATTCAGATCTGTCATGTTGTGCCAGGCAGCCTTACCTTCAGCATCACAACCAGCTCCATTCCCTCTCTTCTGACCTGCCATGACAGAGGTGAAAGCAGGCTTTGCAAACACTGAGCAGGAAGCCAGCAATTTTCTCTTCCTTCTCTATGCTACTATTAAGTTTACAAGAATGAATGTTGTACGTCTTTGGTGGAAAACATAAATCTGCTCTGAGCTTCAGCATAAAAAATGGCTTTGCAGTTTTACACCACTTACAGACCCAGAATTTTGTAAAGCAGCTGCAGAGAAGCGTTATGGAAGATCCATAAATTCCTGCAGTGCACTGACTGATAGGAGCTTGAGTGCCTTCAATTGCCAATGAAAGTATGGGAAAACAACATAACACTGATCTGTAAAATAGTGGCTACTTCTCCGAAGTCTCCAGCTGACTCATCAGCTAGACAAACTGCTAACAAGAAACACTGTGCTCAGTAACTTTCACAGCAAGCAAAATGATTTTATTAAGAGGATGGGGAAGAAATAGAGGAAGAAAAAAAGGCTAAGTAAAGCAATTTCCATATAAAAATGTATACAATCCTGTCATTATGTTAGAGCTTTCAAATAATTGTACTCGATGATTGTCTTGCATAGTATGAACACTGCCAGAAAGTACCAGAGAAAAATGAAACTTCTTCATGGTCCTGATATTCATACTGCTATCCAGCCTGAGGGACAGCAGCTCATTCCATCAGTACTCAGTCAGACAACATTCTCAACGTGAAACATTGCTTGATGAAAAAAAACATTACAGAATCAAGGCCCAAGGAACTGTGTAGTAATTACCCATCAGTATTTAGCTTCATTAAGGTCAACACACATTCTTTATATTTTGTGGATAGTTATAACATCAGAGAATCTGTCTTCTAGTACTTTCCTAAGTAACAGGACTAACAACTTTCAGGTGCTTTTCCTTCTTTGCTTTTCCCAATCTTTTTCATTTGGTTTTTTTTTGGAGAGGTTCATTTTTAAGACTGGCCATTGGTGATTTTTGATTTTCTTGTAATTAGTCATTTTACTAAATAGTTAAGCTATGTATATTAATGAGACTATCAACAGTGCAAACAATTTTATTATAATTATAGAGCATAAATGCTGAAGTACTAATTGTGCTAGAAATATGAAGTATGTCAACAAATTCAATAATAATATTCCACAACACCGTGCAGACAGTGTGCATGTTTCATTTGACGGTATCATAACAGTTTTCAGTAGCAATAACCTGAAGCTTCTCTGACAATATATTATCTCTATATGTAATTATCATGTTTAACTGGTATTTTCTGCAGTTATATTCACATCAGCCTGCCTGCCTTAAAATAAAAACTACTCTGTTCCTAATCCAGCTACAAATAAGTTGATAAATAAATCAGAGAGAAAAAATTTACTCTTTGAAATGACATTATAACAAACCATGATTGAAAAAGCAGTATTGCAAGCATTACCCATTGACTTCATACCCTCAGGCAAAATCATGTGTCATGGTACTGATGCAAAATAATGCAGTGGAATTTATTCTAATAATTCTGGGCATGAATAATTCTTGAAGGTAATAGAAGCCATAATCATGAATTCTCATTTCATTTTACCACTGGACATGTCCTGTGCTTTTAATCAGAAATACCAGACTGGAATGTTTCTCTTAAACTCATCTCTAGGTCTTGTTACAGGTTTATTGATATTAAATTCTGAACAGTAACAAGTAAATTAATCAAGTAAAATAGAATAATCAGGCTAATATTAGAATATTCTAGGCACTTACACAACTACTTCATAACATAGTGTAACGAAATATCTTCATGTTTTCTACATGCAATCTACTTACTCCAAGTAGTTTTGATGAAGGAGAAGGAAAAAGATCGGTGCTGAAGCACTGACAGTTTGAGAAATAAAATATTAAAAAACATTATCTGTTGACTTAACAGAACTTGCTAAAATACAGTTTGTAAACAAGACCATGTTGTACATAAAATGGAATTATTTTCTGTTTAAAATGACAGATCTGTGGTTACTTTGTTGCAAAACACTACATCGTTATGCATCCAATCTCCCATTACAATTTTAAAAATTAAAAACATTCCACAGTAAATAAACAATAGAATACATTCCCATCCAGACTAAAATGTTTTCAGTTTGGGGCACACATAGTGAAAGGAAACTTGGAACTTCCTATCTGACAACCCAGGCAAAAATTTAACATGTTAAGTAGCACACTGTTGCAAACAAAAACAGATCAAAAACTTACTGTCCCCTGCAGTTCTCTGACAATCTCTGTACTATCCCAAAGTAGTTGAAAATATTCCCAGGCATTGTTTCCTTTTTCACACATGAGCTATACTCATGTTTCATTTTAAGTCTATGCTATTTATAGCAGCTTTCTCAAATACTGCGGTTTTTTGTATTTTCCCTTACAAAGCTTTGTAAGAGTGAATGAAATGAGAAAAATGCAGAACTGGATTTTAGGAAACTCAATTGTGAGTAATTCATATGGGATTACTATAAACAAACCACTTCAGAAGAAGTTTATTGGGATTGCAAAATCAAAGACCTTCAATTTAAGAAATCCCAGAACGTGGTTGATTGAATTTTAACTTTAATTCAATTTTCCTATGTATATGCATAGAGACTTCATTTCTTCAAAGAAATGCTGCTTATTTCAAATCCTGTAAGGTACTTGGGCTTTGTTCACTAGGCAGGAAATGTACCGTGCTACAGGGCTAACAAATATTTGCTGACAGCACTGACACAATCTTGAGTTGTAGGCCAATGTGGGATCAATCAGTCTTAGGAAATTGAGCTTTTATAATCTGTATCTGTTCTAGCTCCCTGTCTTTGCTACTCCCCATGCTAAGTTGTTGATCTCTGCCCTCAGATTTCTAATGCAACTCTAGGCTCCACTTATTCCATATCCAGAGTTAAGTGAGATATGTGTCATTTACTCAGTTTTTGGGGCAACTGAACCTTTACCTATGTTTTGTTGCCAGCTTAGAGCATTAGCCTGATGAATTTATTTTTCAGTCCATCAAACTTCCACTCATATCTCTTCCCTGTCATTCTATTTTCATGCCCCTTTTCAGTTGTCGCTTCAACCAACCCAGATTCCTTTCAGCAATGGAGCTGCTAATTAAATATACGCTTTCCATTCCTCATTGCTTTTTCCAGCTACTCTGTATCAAATCTGTACATCCACCATCCCCTTCTGACTCCCACTTCCTATGCCATTTTCCTCTCTGGTCCTCAGCTCCTTCCTTTTCCAGCTTCCTCTCTACATAGCTTCTTCTCAAATTAATTTCTTTTTTCTTTTGACAGAAAATATGAGACTTGGTAACCTACCCCACATTCAATAACTTACCCCACCATACTGATTGAATAATTGAATTAAAATAATTGAAAATAATTAGTTCTGTACTGACTTAGAAATTGAGCAAAAAGGTATAGTCAAAATATTCAGGATTGCACCTACTTATGCATTTTGAGAGATGTCTTTTCATTAGCAATACAGGTTTCACTGAACTGCTAAAAAAACACACTGAGTAAAGGAAATTACTATTAGGTACTTTTATCTCTGTGTTAGATGTACAGATTGCTATTGCAAAGAGATTAGGCTTAGCTAAATATATATATGAATTACATGCAAACTTAGTAAAAATGACCAATCATATGCTGTATGTGAAACATTTAAAATGCTAAGAGAACACTGAAGAGAAGCATGCTTTGTAAGAAAATGCGCAATCATTTTTTAATTTACCAAGAGGTAAGAAAAGTAGATTACTTTAATTCCTATTTTTTAAAAATAGATCAGGTGCAAAAAGAAAAAATCACCCAAATCACATATGTAATTTCCACTTTCCCGAGAGAGAGTGAGAAGAATTGAAACATAAATGAAAGTATGAGCATCTGTTTACAATGGCTCAGTGTTTAATTGTAGTAATCATAGAATCACAGAATCCATTTGGTTGGTAAAGACCTCTGAGTTCATCAAGTTCAACCTATGACCCAACACCACCTTGTCAACCAGACCATGGCACTGAGTGCCACATCCAGTCTTTTCTTAAAACACCTCCAGGGACAGCGACTCCACCACCTCCCTGGGCAGCCCATTCCAAGGCCTAGTCACCCCTTCTGTGGAGAAATTCTTCCTCACGTCCAACCTAACCCTCCTCTGATGCAGCTTAAGACTATATCCTCTTGTCCTGTCACTGTTGCCTGGGAGAAGAGGCCAAGCCCCACCTGGCTGTAGCTTACTTTCAAGTAGTAATAGAGAGCACATTGGAAATCAATATTATAAACTTTGGATCTTTATGTTTACTGTAGCTTTAATCAAGTCATTGTTGCAGATGTCTAAAGCAAACTCTGCAGCTGCAGCATGTTTAATTCATCAAGATGTTCTCAAGGCTGATTATATCACCATTATAACTTTATAATTTTAGAGCAGCATCTGCCAAAATAAGACTATCACATCCAGTTTTACAGAACCATAAAAAATGTCTCTTTAACCGTGCAAGTAAACTTCTGCAAGCATCTTTTTTCAGTGAAAGGTAGTGTGGAGTAAATGTTCTCAGATGACACCAAAAAACTGACACAGAGACTGTAACTAAATACACAATCAAACACGTGAATATTACACAACTTTATGCAATAAAATGAGCCTGTAAAATAATAGACAGCTCTTCCTGGTCATACAGGTTTTTGAGAAATAATGTATTGGGCAGTGAAAAAAAAGAATACCCGCTTGAAAAACAAAGCTGGCTTTTTATTAGGAGATATATTTACAAAGTTCTGGCGTGTGGAGGTAACCGCCCAGCCACCTGCAATCAGTCTGGCTTCCTCAGAGCTGTTTCTGTCCTCCAAGCCAAGCCACCACAGGACGTTTTGCAGCAGCATGGTCACCGTCAGGTAAGCCATGTTTCAAAATAAAAGTCACCATACAGATGAAGACTCAATCAGAGAAAAATCTGAATATCATGAGGGAGGCTAGAATCTCAAGGATGTTGCCAGGAATGGCTGGATGGATTGCCTGCTGCAAACACTGTGGTTGTCTGTGAAGCAGCTACTCGGGCAAAAGATGAGCAGTAGCAGAACTCAGACACTGAAGCTAGCAGACCAGAGCATTACCATCATAAAATAGCCATTTACTGGGGCTGTAATCACACCTTCATTTGGCTTTACGGATACGTGCAAAGGCAGGCAGGACAAGCCCTGCCTGAAGAGTCAGTCAGGCTTTTCCTAGATAGGAATTCATTCTGCAGGCAAGTGGTAAAAGACTATGCAATACTGATGGTGACAATTGAATGCATGTGAGCTTCACCGACTAAAAGATATCCCAGGATAAATTTCCCATTTCATGCTTATTATTGTTTCCCAAGAAAAAGTAAATTTTCTCTTAAAAAAACTGGGATCACAGAATCTCACTATATTCAGTGTAACTGCACAGCACTTAATGGCTTGCAAAGCTGGGTCCCATTATGAAGTTTTCAGAGCAACTTGTGAGTTTGTTATTCAGAACAGTTATATAAACCACCTCTCCCGTTATTCAACAACTAAATAACATTTCATGCCATTCAAATTCATACAAGGTTTTTTGAATGCATAATTGTCATCAATCGTCAATCAGTCATCAGTATAGTGTCATATTTTTTCCAATATTTCTCTAATAGAAAACATTAAGGGACCTATTTCACATCTTAAATTTACATAGGACATAAAATTAATAACTGCTTTCTGCTCCAACGACTCTTCAAAATAACACTAAACTCATGATCCTTCTCTTACAAAAAAAAGCAACCTACAATGTCAGTGCAAGAACATTCATATGCTAATAATTCAATTAATCTATTATACCCTAAGAACTCCATCTATTCTTTTGCCAAAAAAAAGCAATGCTAATTATTTACATCACTTCATTTTGCTCCCATGAACTCCATAAAGTAGCAATTTGATTTGAAAGGGATTTTCTGCAATATTGTGAAAATATATGGGTTTATATAAGTTATAAATCAGAATTTACAAGACAAATTCAATCCTCCAATCTCACACCTGGTTTAAGAATCTCCACTGGTGAGTGGTGTATAAAGCGCAGGAGAGACACTTTCTACATGACCACAATCCAGCCATGATGCTTTCTACATGCCATCCTCAGAAATCTCCTCACATGAAACAAGAATAGAGAAAAGTACCTGCAGCAGTTTAAGGCCTCCAACCCACTCCACCCCACCACTCGTTCAGCTCAACTCTCCCGTGCTCAAAAGATAACAGTTTGAGGAAATATATCACTCAGAATTTCTAGCATGGAACTGTTGAAGTTAGTTCCTGTTTTATGCAGAGCTGGTTCTGAGTAGCTGCTGAACAGCAAATGGCATAAAGAAAAATAAATATACTCTGAATGAAAGGAAAGAGCAATAGGGAACCCCACTGCAGCTGAAACTGTGATGTACAGTGAGGGAGCTTTAAACCTCATTCTTTACTGTAAGACCAAGGAATAGTTTCCAAATAGTTACCAAAACATAAAAACAAACAAAAAGATGTTTATTTTCCTATGGATTCTGAAGTATTTGGAAATGGCTCTAATTTTTAATTAATTCAGATAAGGAAGTTTAGTCAGGAAGCAACAGTGAAAAAGGTTGATAAATCCTGCATTTTAAAAAGTAATATTTATCCACAATATAAGTGGTAGGGCTGGGTTTTGCACAGAAGAGTAGCTCTTTAAGAAGCATCTACTGTAGTTAAGCTTAGAGTATCCTCATAGCAGGCTGCACTGAGAAAGATAATATACAGATTTGGCTGGCTGAGAATCACTAGAATGCAACTTCCCAGGATTCCCAGAGAAGAGACAGTTCCAGGGAACAGTATTTCTACCTAACACATGTATAGTCATACAAAAATATTATCACACTGCCTTTTGAACAGATCTAATCAGCAAAACACTAATGAATTTTACTTTGTTGGAGTTTTCCTACTCACCCTGGGTGTTCCATAAAAATGACATAATTATCAAAATATTGCCCTGAAAAAGTCACAATCCAATAGAATCTAGTTTACCAGGCACTTTAAAAAATCTGAGCCTATTAAAGCTCCTGCTAGCTTGCACATCTTCTCAATAACCTGCCTGATAGGCTACTACTGCGAGCCTGAGTTCAAATACGTAATTTTAAGTACTTCAGAGCCAAGGTCCCCAGAGCTCATTGGCTCCATGGGCCTGGAGCAGCCAGCCAAGCAAATGCCTCTGAGTTTCAGCCCCAAGAGCTGTCTGAGCTTTGGAGATTTGGAACAGTCTGATACATGGATTGTTTCCAAAGCCAAGATTCAGAAAGAAATGCCTTTAACAGAAAGTGTCAACATTTCCCTCTGACTAAGAGATCAAGCAAATTTTGAATAATCAAAATTCTCCATTAAACCTTTGTTATTTCTTCTAGTTATAGGGAAAGACAAAACACTGGGTGATCAAAATTCTTAAACTGAAATAGCTTTTTCTTCAGTGGTTAACTACTTACCATTACGGCACCTTTCCATCATGGGAACTAGGTTTCACTGTTGGGAAGTGAGACCAAGGAAGGCTAAATGACCTGCTTAAAACTACAGGGAAATTTTGGCTACAGAGTGACACAAGTTGCAAGTTAACAGTCAAACCTCTGGACCATCCTCCTTCCTTAGCCTGTATTACAACAACATGTAGACTCTTAAGCTCAGATAATCATCACTTTATGTTAAATGTCACAATTCCTTCCCCTGCTGCCTTTTCACAAGCCAAATTAGAATTACAAGAGGGAGCAGAAAACATTCAGAGAGCAGAGAACGTGACAGCCTGAAGGTTGTTTGACTGCGCTCTCTGATGTCACACATCTGACCTGGTATGTGATCCTTTGGCTGGCTGCAACCTTGTCATTCTACCAGCCAGTGCAAAAGCCCAGTAACAGAGTCCAGCTTCAGATACTCTCCACAGGGCCTTTCTGCATGACAAAGGTATTTTCTCTAGCTAACAGCACCAGAGTTGGTAAAGGCACCAACAACCTTCGTAGTTGCTGAATCTTATTCCAGGTTGCTTATACAGTAAAAGGGCATTCATACCTCAAGGACACCTCCTTTAAGAATAGAAATCCTGTGGTTTGCAAGCCACTTTAAAAATCACTTTAAAGATAATAAAGCAGTATGTGAAAGTAAATCACACATTTCTTGCATTTTCCTGTAAACATATGATAGTTACTCATCTTAAAGACAGATACTCAAAACAGGTTTAGAGCTATATCTTCATTAGTTAGAACCACTAAATCTCTGTCCATTTCACCCAGGTAAAAAGCTGTCATGATGTTGCCAAAACTTGCCAACAGCTGCCCTGGTACACCACTAGTCCAGAGACAACGCACATTGTAACCAAAAATTCTTTATTGTGCGTTAAGGGATAATTGTCTCCTAATCCAACACAGAGGAGTGTCAGAACAACCACTGATGTCATGGTTTACAGACTAAGGACCTTAATTTTACTGAGGAAGAGCCTACTGTTCAGCTGATCTGACTTATGCTTCACAGAGAAAAAGGAATTTTTTTTTTTTTTTACAAAACCATTTATATTTTTCTTAGAGAGCATGTTGTTCATTCATGAATTGCGAAAGTTTTACAATGAGAATTTTGTTCCCCCGATCATAAAAATGCCATGCCATTTGTAGCACCAATAATACCATTAGACACAGGGAACATACAATTTTTCTTTCTTCCTCATGACTGATCAATGAACTCCATTCTCTAAGAGTGGGGATTATAGTAAGGTTTGACCTCCAGCTGGTGTAAATCACAGGAACTACATACCTCGGGTTGATATATGCAAGTGCCGATTTCCATACCTTTAGTACACAGTTCTACAGAGACACAGATTTGGACATGCATTCATCTTTTTATGTAAAAGAGGCTGACAGATACTTGGCAGCAAATTTTCAATTTTTTTGTCACAATTTTCCTATGAAAGGAAGATCTACAAAATGCCCTTCTTATTACAAAACTGAAAAAATCGTTAGTTTGGTAATTGCACACTGTCTTCCAAAACCAACAAATATATGAAAAAGATTCACACTAGAAAGAAAAAAATAAATCCAGGCTGAGGAATAATTTCACAGTGTAACTTTGTAACGAGTCCCTGGAGAAAATTTCTCTTCCTTTTGTTCCCATCTGCAAAGCTATGTAATTGATTCCTAACTGCTGTGTTAATGCGCCCTATTCCAGGCAGAATCCCTTTGGAAATACATTAAAGTAAGCAGGACTCTCTCCTGATGCAACCCTTTGAACGCTGGAATCAGGGATTCTGTGACATGCATCACATTTCAAGCAGTGGGCCACAGTGCAAGCATCTGTGCCAAAGGGCTGATAAATATTAATATAGAAGAATAAAGTACACTGAATTATATATTGAAATGTAGAGCAAATCAGGAAATTGTTTTCTTTTATAACGAATTACATTCTCTTACAAGCACGGTTACATTCCACCAAATAAAAATTAAATAAGAGCAAATAATACTTGCTATAGCATGGTTTATTAATTTCTTATAAAGACTTGCAAAATTTTAAATTATGACAGGCAAGTGTTTTTAAGGAAAGGACTTGGTCTTCGGCAGATCAAGAATTAGTTTGACTCTTCCTGATCTTGTGTTGTACACACACACAGACTAATAAAAGAAAAATAACAAAGCAGAAAGGACTTGGCCCAGCTTCCAAATTCCACCCCAGTCAATACCCCAGTGACTGTTAGAGTTGTGCATGAAGGTTTGTCTGTCTGGACAGAGCCAGCAACATAAAATAATCTCTCTTCAGAAAAAAAGGAGAGAAATATGGAAAAGATGTGTTTCAGCTTTTACATATGGTGCCTAATTAACCTTAATTAAGGTTGTGCTGAGGGATCTTGAGCAGCTTGCACAAGGGATATCTGCCTCCTGATTGTTTTTGGCTTTGAGAAAGGAAGATTTTCTGACACAAAGAGAAATGTACTTATGAAATACAAACGTTCATGCTCCAATCTAATTTTATGAGATGGTACGGATAAAACATCTATGGTTTTAGTGTTCCCTCCTAGTCAAATAATTTTAAAAGAAAAGTACTAGAATTAAAATAAAGGAGATTCTCTACACTTCATAGTTTAATGTAAAAAATAACCAACAAACCAACCCTAAACATTGGACAATTTGGGCATATGTTCCCTTGTGTAAAATTGCTAATTATTTTTATCACTTATTTTAAGCTTGCTACCCTGATGACCCTAAAAATGAATCAAACTTGGCAGGCACATAATTTACTGCAAACCTCTCCTCTTCCACTATGGGCCATCATCTCAAATTTCACAGACAGACACCATTGCTGTATCCTGCACATTTCTGATCTTACTACACACTGGGTGGCAGTATGGAAGGGTTTTTTTGTTCAAGATGTCATTTGTGGGAATAACTTAATACAAAAATTACAACGTTAAAAATAATTTTAAAATTTATTCGAATTTAGCACATTAGATTATATATATTAGAATAACTTTCCAGGGAGTCATCTCCCTGCTTCTTGCTAGAATAACACTACTTGAAAAAAGAGCCCATGTTAAGCAGATTATAACTTCAGTGCTACCTGGTCTGAAATTTTTCATATTGCCTATCCGCCTTAGAATTTTCTTTCTTTCTGGAAAAATTTGGCTAACGTAATTAAGATATTTCTGAGACTGCAGCAGAAATAAGAACAGTATTCTGCTGTGTCAACATATTAACACAACTTCTTGTGATTGAAATCAGCAGTGCATCTGTGGTTTACAGAAAAATCTTTGGAAGCAAACTATCTGTGTTTGGGATTAAATGAGAAATGGCAGACTTAGATATTAGTGGGGGAGAGGGGTGATGACAGATTGACATTTGAAAGCAAAGTCCCACCCTGAAAGGGACAGCTGACCCATTCATGTACCTCATTTGATAAATGAAAATTGTAGATTAAAGACTTTGTGGTCAAGATAGTTGAAATTTTCCCTGAAGATTTGGTCTGAGTGTTTTGGGTTTGATTCAGTTTTTGGTTTGCCGCGTTTTTATCTTTGCCTTTGTCAACAACTCCTGCCTTATGATAAGGAATAAAGAAAATTTTCTGAGTTTTACTTCTCAGTCCTCTCACAAGGTCCATTTCTTCAGTTTTAGGCAGTACAACTGAGGAATTCAGGAAGTGTAAGTTGAGACTCAGACATGTAGAAGGTCTGGAGATTAAGTTACAGTTACAGCTGATGGTTTTGGGAACCATGACATGGGTATAGACATTTCTTTGTATTTTTTGAATTCCCAAGGCAGATACCCAGCAGGAGAAACTTCAGGTTGGACACTGCAAATGTGGGGCCCTTGAAATCAATGGATGTTTAAGACATTAAATCTTTCCCTGCCTCAGCTCTCTACTGAAAATCTGGGATGACAAGAGTCTTTCTTCCCAGAGGACACTGTGAAGATAAACTCATCATTTATCTGTGAAACATCCTGGCTAATCCAGTCAAAAATACATGGAAACACGCATTTTCTTCCCCAGAAGGATTTAAATGGTATGTCAGTTATAAAGCCTGAACATAATCAAGAACAAATAATACTGATTGATGTTGTTCGTGAATGAGCAGTGTCCATTTTGCATCTCTGAATGCCTCAGGGCTCTGAGTAAAAGCAACAGATATAATGATACTCATATACCAAGCAGGCAAATTTTGCTGCACACAAAAAATAACACTGGCATTCCTCAAATTCTTTGGTTTTCCCCAGTGCTATTTGCTGTTACATGCAAAAATCTATTGAACAGAGCACATATTAAAGTGCAGATAATAACACCAGCCATATTATGTTTAGGCAAAGAGTTTATATTTTGAATGCTTTCAAAATATAAAAGACAGGCATAAATACACTGACATCATCCCTGAGTTTGTGAAGAAATCTCTCCTCTTTAAAGATTTCATAGCATATTTATCTACTATTGATTTTATGTTTTCTTCTGAAGCATCTAGTATTGACAATTGCTGGAGACAGGATATCTGACTAAATGGATAATTAACCTGATGATTTCCCCAGGTTTCCATGTGAGCTGAGGATGCTATAGTAGCATCTGGACCTGACAAGCACATATGGAGACAGCTGAAATGGAGTGATGGCTAAGATCACTCCTGCATCTTAGAAGTAATGAGACAATGCATATAAGTAGGGGTGCTAAAAGCAGTCTCCATTCTATAAGGAGTATATAGGAAAGATTAATGTAAAGTCTTGGCATGGTACTTCTGCCTTTCCCCTATAATGACATCAATAAGCATCTGTAGTATTGATTTTTGCTTATTATTTAAATGGCCTAATACAAATACAGACATTAAGCCAGATAAATGCAGAGATCAGTATAACTGCAGCCAAGAGCCTTTATACCAGAAATTATATCAATTACTCCCCAGGCTGCCAAGCCTGACTAAACAGAATTCCACACAGACTCCTGAATGCAGGGCTTTAAAAGCAGGATGATCCCTGATCTCTACTTAGTGTCATACCCTGAAAAAACTTCCTCGAGCCTTCTAACTGAGCCTGTACCATTCAATATCCCCTCCTCCATTGAAATGTCAGCCCAATACCAGTTGAAATTGTGCCTGGGACACAGAAATGACCTCTCCTTCTGAAATGGGACAGTTAAATACCTTTTTCAAATACTCACAGATGGGTTGTTCTCAGTTTTGTGAAGGCTGCACAGTTCCTATCAAATACCAATGTCTAATGCATGTTTCTTGTTACATTTCAGGTATTATCTCGCAATTGCCAAAAAAAAAAAGGATTTCCAGACTTGTTCGGATTTAATCAGGTTGTTCCAGTGAAAATAAATCTTGGGAAGGTGGAACTGTTTTCTATCACCAAATAGATGATCAAGCTAAAATATTCTATATACTTGAACATAAAAAATGAACTGGAAATGTAGACTCAGAAACAAAAACCCATTAGCTTTATTTCTGAGAATAAACAGTACCTTTCTCCTGTCATATAATGCATGGTTATCCAATACCATCTTCCTTTCATGTGAAGCATACCTCCGCAAATCACGTCCAAATTGCTGTCAAAGATATAGCAAATATCAGCCATTTTCACAAACCAAAATTGTTATCCTTTGCGTAAGAGTTCTAACACCAAACCAAACAATGCAAAAATTACCTCTATTAAAAGAATATAGTCTGATAAAATTAATCACCTGAAAGGAAATGTTTTTATAAGGAATCGTCCATCATTTCAGTTGGTTACTCTGAGAGTAGTTGGGCACTGTATAAGAAAGTAAACCTGTGATGGGCTCCCACAGTCCGTGGGTGAATTAGCTCAACAGGGAGCAGGAGCTCAGTGAGGCAGAGAAAAACAAAGTCATTGCCTACTCATCCAAAAGGCCTCACACTGTGTGTTTTTAGTGTAGACACCTATCAACAGAGTTGAGAGAAGGGCTTTTAAGTTGCCAAACACTTCCAGGGTAAGAAAGGACCCCAAAGTCTGCAGAACTTAATCCCAAATCCAAATAAATACATTTTGTTATCTCAAAAAAAGTGACTGAAGTAACTCATAAGCTCAGCAGGAGAACACATCAATTTCAACATTTTGCCTGGTCTAAACCATTCTGCTTCCAATTAACCTGAGTAGAACAGAGTGGCAAGGCACCAGTACTGCTTCCAACACATCAAAAAGATCATTCAGAGCAGGCTCAGGAGCTCTCCACTGTACCATGTAATCACCCCCTAAGAAAATTAACATCAGAAGGCAAGCATGTCCAACAGATTAAAAAAAATTCTGTCTGGAGAGAGATTATCATTTGAGTTTTGAGTTTGCACTAGGTAGAATTTTTTGTTTTGAAAATAGTGTACTATTTTATATTATGCCAACTAACCAGTGTCTATTATGAAAGCAGATATCATTTCAAGTTTTCTTATTAAAACATATATCAAAATATATTTTATTCTAGTTCAAAACTAATTTTAAAATTTTTCCTTTTTTTTACAATTTAAAAGAGTCAATTATAATGCAACTGAAACAAAACATTTGACCTAATCCAAAGATGTCAAATCATTTTTAATTTCCTACAAAACAAATTAAGTTCCAATTCAGAACATTCCTCAAATGTTTAATTTCCTGCAAAATTATGTGACACTTTCCAAATCGTCTCTCTACTCAGTAACCATTTAATTGCTTGTTAACAGTATTACGATGTAAAAAGACAACACAACTGACCAAAAACCTCGCTCTCCAGGTCATGGACCTAAACACTAAGCTTCGAGGAAAATAGATCTTAACTCCCCTAGAGAGACATACATAAATGTTAGTGATGAATTCATCAGCTCCAACTCATTATCAGGGGCGGATGACAGTATGAAATGTGATGCTTGGACATCACGAATATTTTTTTTTAATCCATGAACTCTGAATGGTCCTGCAACAACAAAAACGTGTTTGCAATTCTAAGAAAACATATACTGTTGTGGTTACTTACCCTGGAGCCTGTCCAACCTAACAGAGCATATGCGTATTGCTCAAAGGGGGTTATGACCAGATCCACACGGATTGCCTTCCAGTCTTTGACTTCTGCCATTTCCAATTTTTTTGATGTGTTGCAAGTGCTGTTGTCTACTCTTGGCTGACATAGTTTTAAAATTGCAAAACACTTCTGAAAATGATCCATGGCATCAACTTTTCTGCTTGGCAGCTGCTCCTTTACAAACGTTGATTCAATGATATCACAATAAAGGAGTAAGCCCTAAAGAGAAGATATTGTTCACACTGAATTGCTGAACTGGTTTTAATGTCATCCCAGAGTTCTAGGCAGTTGTCTTAAAAAATTCATGTGAAATGTAATTTCAGTAAACAAGGAACTGTGCCAGGCCAAATCTCAGCTAGGGAGAGTCATGAAACAGCTTCAGTGTTTGGAAAAATATTTGAGGGAAATCTGCACTGGTAGATATCTGACAGTAGCGATGTCCTGCCCTGTAGTAAGGAGATAGTATTTGCAATTCTTCCCCTCCCTCCTTTTCTCCTAAGCCTTTTTCTAGTTAATGTCAACAGAAATTTCCGAGTAAGGATTGATGTGTTCCCATGTCAGACATCTAGAAAAAACTATTAGTCCAGCGCACAGCCTTGCTGACAGATTCCAAAGGGGAAGATTCCATTTGGACTGTATCTGTTGCAGGATATTTCCTTGTAACAAGGTCTGGAGTCTCCAGGGAGTTGGAAGATCCCTGCCATGTCTTTTGCTTAGAGGAAGTGTCCATTTCTTTAGGTCCTTGGATGACTTGTTTCTGCTTTGAAATCACTTAAATGTTTACACATTCTCCTGCCCCTGAACTAGGGGCTTTTTAAAATTGCAATGTTGAACTGAGAGTGTCTAGAAGTGGTTTTATTTGATGGCTGACGGTGGTTAACTACAATGGTGGTGTGGTTTAGGAATGGTATTCTCCAGTTTAGTAGCCCTGCTAAAACCACTCCTCTCACTTCTCCCTACTCCCCTCAACTGAAAGCATGAAAAGTAAAGATCACAGGCTGAGATAAGAACAATTTACTGGAAACAGCAATTAGATAAGAAAACAAACAGTAACAGCAACAATATTAATAACAAAAGGTGTAAGACAAAGAAACTATTTACAGGCAAAATACCAGACCATTTCAACTACCACACTTTCTCCCACTGGAAGGAATACCCTTCTTCTAGGAGGAGAGAAAGTCCCTTTCCCCCATCCCTGGAGATGATATAAGGTGGTACTGAAAAATGATGTAAAATGAAAAATGATATTGAAAAATGAGATCTAGTGGTATTAGGGTCTGGCCACGCCCCTTCCTGGTGATCTGGGCCAAAACCAGGACAAAAGGTCTCCAGATGAGACCGCTTAATGTCACAGGTAACAATGAACTGATTTTTCAGATATATTTCAATAATACCTCAGTATTAAAAACCATATTTTGATTATTTCTTTTCGATTAATTCTTTTATATAGTGCAGGTGTGATAAGTTTACATGACAATATCTTAAATGCCTTAGAGAATACTTTACAGTAACAAAATTACTTTTATCACTCAGAGCTATAATTCTGGCCAAAAAAAAAGCATAACAAAAACACTTAACAAGATATGATTTCCATGAAGAAACACTGATAGGTATTATTACACTTTTAGCCTCCAGCTTTTTGTTGATGATCGTTCCAAATTAACAATCCCATTATTTTACTGGAAATCAGTTACAGGCTTTTTTATGGGTCAATCAGTCAGCCTTTTTAGTGATAACTATTTTATTTGCATTGACATTCTTTCACTTCTTTGGAACTTTTCCTGATTGTGAAGATTTATCATAAACTGATATGAGAAAACTCCTTATGTAGCTTCTTCTCGTGGATTACTAGTTTCCAAGTCTGCTGATTTGAAAATGCTTAAATTTAGATGTAACATCCATCTTTAAAAGAGTAATTTCTTCTTAATTTTACCCCAATGTCACGAGGCACTGATGCTTGCTCTTTCCAAATATACTCAAAACAGCTGTTGAATGTTAATGCATAACTGCTTATTTTCTTGCTCTTTTTTGATGAAACTATCCTCCCTTCAGGTTAATTTTGTTGCTTTTATTGTTAATAAAAATCATTTTAGTATCATTATTCATTGACAATTAATTGATGACTTCACACTTTGATTATGCACTGACAGTCTTCCCATTTTCTGTAAAAATCTGTTCGCTGCTTAGCAGTACTTTCTCATCTTTTGCTTCATTTTTCTTTTTGCTCTTGGAGATTTGGGACACTACATAGTTTATACCAGAAGTCAGGGTATCACCATTAAATAGGAGCCAAAGCCTAGGTCATATGCATTGGGATAGAGTTTCCAATTAACCTGGTATAATAAGACAGTGGAGATCACCATCACCCCACAAAGTAAAGCTGAAATGGCACTTCTGTACATTTGGAAAAAGCATTGCCTGAAGGGGCAGTCAGCTGTGAAGATTGTGTGAAGTTTTCTGGTCACTGCCAGCTGCAGAGCAGCAGCCTTCTCATTACAGTGTGTCAGGGAATCTGCAGTTCTTTGCACATTTCTGCTTGATCTATACACCATAAAGTGCTGTAGGCCTTGTTTACACAATCAAGTTCTAAAGTGTGGGCATTTTAATTTCTCGAATTTACAACACCATCAAAACAAAATGTATTTTTTAGGACAGTTATGTTAAGACCCTCAACAATTTTCCATTTATAGAATGACTGTGCACTTTTACTTAAATATGCTGAGTACTGGCACATCAATAGCATTGATATTGGAGCAAACCCATGCTTAAATTGAGGGAAAGTATGACTTTTTAGAAAAATATCAAATCAATCACTGAAAAATCAATCAAATACGGTCACTAGCATTCTCTGTCATTTTTAATTAAACAGAATCCTATTCTACATCTAGTGTTACATGCTGTCATTATTCATACTTGTTGGTAGCTGGATTAATTCTGTTAAAGCTAAGAAGGATCATTTTATACCATCTGAAAATATAATCCAATATGTTCTTCTGAAATACATATGTGTTGTTGCTCTAAATTTTCTTCTGAGATAGTTTAATAAAGTGAAAGTGGATTTCTTTTTTTTTCAGTTAAATTCCTATATCTAATCCAAAATAGGATGTAGCATGTTAATTTGGAAAAATCTCAACCTAGATGAGACAGATGGAATTCTATAAACTGGAAGAGCTAAAGGAACTGATGCCTGGGAGAAGTCAGACCTTTTAGGGTAAGAAGTCATTAGAAAATGGCTTCAAAGGTTTGATCAGCAATGCAAAACTCGGCAGCTGCTGCTTAATCATGCAGCTGCCTTGGACCCTCTTTCCTCTCGAAGTTCCCTGTGTGTTGGAATGGTCTATTTCTGAGTGTCTGGAGCAGCCTGGCTTTGATAGCAATGCATAGATCAGCCCTGGAATCCATGAATGAAGGTGTTTACCTCTGTATGCCATGAGCATTTGCACTGCTGAGCAAGATAGAGACAGACAGACAGATAGGGCCTTACACGTACCTACTCACCCACATACAGCTATGCAATACACACCAGAAAGATCACACATCTGAAGAAATGCCACTATTGCCTGGATCGTCACTTAGGACATAGCAGGAAATGGTACACTTCTGCCTACTTTATACAATAACCTCACAAGCAGGATAATCACATTCAGCCCTATACCCTCTCTAAATAAATTTAAGCCAAGATCTCTCATGACCAGGGCTCTAACCACCTTGCAATAGTCTATTTTAGGCAAGAATTTCCTCGGCTGAGTCAGAACGAAACATAAAAATTCAGAATGCACTGAGAAGAAAGCTGAGACAATATGTGTTCGAAAAGGAGCTCTGCATCCTTTTGCATTCTTTCATCTGAAACAAAAGGTTCTTTGCTCTGGCCTCTTAACCATTTCTGTGTCTTGTCTTAGAAACAGGTTTTGTTGCTGGTAAAATCCAGCTGTCAGTGAATATGTGGCTATTCTGTGAACCCTGTTTCCAAACATCTGTTTCCAGCAACCGAAAAAATATTAATTGCTCCTCACCATCCTCCTCTCTAATGGGACATCAAGCCTTCCCCTTCCTGATCACCTCATGAAGAGCGAATACTAGAGTTTAAATCAGACCACTAGTATATTAAAATAGGTAAGCACAGGCAGGCATCTCCATTACTCGTTTTTCTAAAGCCAAAAGAAAAATGCAACATTACACTTACATGAATACAAAGAGAAAAACTGAAGAGTGCAGGAATGCTTGCAGTAACAGTATCTCTTCCATTGTTGAAAGTATGTATATAACAGGAGCAGTGCTAAATATGGCCATATAGGCTTTCAGCAAAAAATGAAAGCATGTGAATGAAGCTACATCAACACAGATGGCTCAGCCTGTTTGCCCACAGACTTTCAACATCTAATCCACAGAAGTAATTTCTTACTTTGTTTATGAGGATTTTTGGAACCATTAAAACCATAACCTGTGTACTGCCTCACAGCTATTCTGTTTTGCCATTCTACTTTGAAGACTTTATGTTCTCTGTTCCTTGGCCCATTTATCCCTGGCGATGCTGCATCAAAGAGCATGTTGGTGTTGATTTAGCCACTTCTTTTTCAGCAGCTTTCAATTGGAAGGATCTTTTAACACTAAACTTTTCAGCTAAGAAAAATGCCCTTTAAACCATTTAAATCTGAGGTCCATAATTCAGAAGTTAAACACTGTGGAATTATTCACTAAGAGCTGCCAAAACAAAGTCAACATCATGACCTCCATGATGTACATTGATGAATCTGGTCATAGAAGCAGTAGCATAAAAGTGGCAAGCTGTGAAGCAAACTACTTCAAAAAGTAAAAAAGTGCTCTATTTGGGGGTTTTTTTGTGCCCTCCCCTTTCCCTCAGAAATCAAAAATAATAAAAAGGCAAGAGCTGTATAATCCTTTCTTTCTTCTTTTGCATTTCGATTTTGCTGGCAGCTTATTTTTCAGTAGTGACAGTAAAGCCTACATATTACAAATGCCACAGTACAGAGGTGGTGTAGTTAGTAGTATAAACCATGAAAAATCTGGAGGACAAACAGAACACAGGAAATACTTTTCCACAGCTTTAAACTATACCCAGCTTGTTTGAGTTTGGTTTCTACAGCCATTGTGCATTGTGCTTCTGATGTGTTCTTCATGCTGAGATTTCTAAAGGAATCCTAATCTTTTTATCAAACTCTTGGCCACCCTTGACCTCCCATACTCTGCCTGCACTCCTTTCTGCCAAATAGTCCCCTTAACAAGAAAATCAGCAAGAACAATTCATTTTCTATTTCTTTCCTTTCAATTCCTTTTAATGAAAGCAGCTCAAAGTGAACTGAAAAACTTGAGTACTTGTCAGACTTCTCAGATCACAGCCATTTTTCTCAGTAATGTAAGTGGAAAAGAAGGAATGAAAGGCTGCACTCAGGGCAGGCTCTAGCCTTGGTCTGTTGTCACCTTTCCCTTCTGCTGTATTATAATAAACATGATTTTTTTGAGGACCCAAACATGGTTTCCTAGAGATTCAAGTGTGCATAAGAAGGGAAAAAGACACCTTCTAAGAAGAAATGCAACTTTTCTCATAGTAAAGGGAGTATAACCATGAAAGGATCTACACACTAATAATAAAATGATAAAAATAGAGTATTTCCTCAGCACTCATTAACTGCCATGGCTTCATTGCTTTTAGTAGTCTAAATAGTACCTGCTATCAATCTACTCCAACACATAGTTTACACAGAGAAATGAGAGAAATCTAAAAATTTAATAAAAGTCTGTTAACACTTCAAAGACCGAAAATCAACTCGAAGAAGATGAATTCAGCTGATGTTGCATGTTACCAGGAAAAAAACCTCAAGTTTGAAGCCCTTCCACTAAAGCCAGCTGAAAGATTTTGACCACCTTGAAACAGATAACTTCATACAGTCACATAAGCTTTTGTGTAGTTGGATGTTTTGAATCTTCCATATGTTAACCCATTATACACTAATTAAAGTAGGCAGCTCAAGAATCAATTCAAAAGCATTCTCTGTAGGCTGTCTGCACTGAAAGCTGACTTGACTTAGCAGTGAGGCACTTGATGAGTCACCCCAGAGTGCTGGCCTTCTACTTCTTGAAATGTACTCCATTGCTTTGAACAGTATTGTTAGTAAATGTGGAGAAATATCTCAGCTGGCTAGAAAAGTAGAAGGAGAAATGAAAGTTTACTTTTCCCAACATACCATATTTTTCTGGCCCAGGAATATTTTGAGCTACCTGCACCTGTTATAAGCGAGACACTTCCAACTTTAAAGCTGCTGGAAACTGAAGAGCTGAATAGAAAAAAAACCAAAACAAAACACAAACAACAACAAAGAAACAACCAAAAAAAACCCAACAAAAAATAAAAAATAATAAAACCTCTCCATCCCTCAGATAAACAATTCCCCTATGAAATAATACAATCATCAAACAGTTTGGGTTGGAAGGGACCTTCGAGATGTGTCCATTCTTCCAAATACAGACATCATGGAAAACTATGTCAACTTTTGAATGTTTCAGTGGAAGCTGGGAAAATTGCTAATTAATGGACTGAAAGGAAGCCAGAATTCCAGAGCTTTGGTACCTAAGCTTTCAGACTTGCTCACCTCACCCCATGAAGTCACCCAAATCCACTACACTTAAAGCTGGATCTCCCTGAAGTAGCTTCCCCTGGGAAAACCTACTCCCACCTCAAGAAGAAATTAAACAAATACAGGGTTTTTTCAAAGTGTAAGAACAATTTTCTCTGATAATCAAAACTCTACCTAGCTTGATTTCTCACCTCTGGCTAGCTGCATATTCCTAGGGTAAGATAATACAGAATGTGTGCAGAGCACTTCTGATATACCCTTCAACTTGAGCATCCAGAGCTAGAAGATGCACCTAGATCATCATGGTTAATAACGAAATAGAGCAATACCCAGCTCTAAAACATTGCAGTCAGCTGTGAAAAGGAGTATAACATTCTTTAAGCAGTATATAGGCTTTGCAGTGGAGTTAGAACATGTCACTTTTGGACAAGTGTTCTTTAGTTCATACCTGCCTTTTCCATAAGTCAATAACTTTATGCAGAAGTTCATCATCTTCTCCTGGTCCTGGACTGGTGATCAGAAAGTCTATGTCATGTCCAATCTTCTTACCCCTAGAAGGAATAAATAACAAGGACAAAATTGTTAAGTTCCTGTTGAATTTTGCTCTGTTTTCAAAGAGAATATTTTTTCTGCATTATAAAAAAAGTTCGCAGAATAAAGTGATAGCAATGTTGCTTGAAACATAATCAAAGTGGAATCTTCTATGTCTATTATGGGGTCTATTAGTGTTCTTTATAAAATAATAATTACTTTTTGATCTATGTCCTCTGTTTTTCAATTAGATACTACAGATCCATTTGCAGATGTTAAATCTCTCTTTCTTCCCCTTAAGTCCCAGAAAGGAAGATTTCAGTCATCTTTGGATTTTAAGAAAAGCATAATCAAAATACCACATTACACATTATGAATCCAGGGCAGTAATAGCAGATAAACCTGCCAGTCAGACTACCACAGGCTTAAATATTCTTCTTTGCTTTTGATGGACACTTTAATGTATAAAACTGTGATTATGAATCATTTTATTTTTTCTTTTAGCAGCAGATATAAATCCTTCGACCATTTTGCATTTCTTCTCTTTTAAATATAACAATTCTTTTTACAGAGATGGAGGTTGATTTTTCTTTTGAGGACAGTTTGTCCTGAATGTGCCTAAAGCCTGTTTATTACAAGCACTAAGGGTTTCACAATTAAATCCATGTGCACAAAATTTAATTGTAAATGTTAATGAAAAATTATGTCATAACCTCTTGTTTTTCCCTGTTTAAGTCTAAGCATTCAGCTTACCTTTCATCTACTTACCAAGGGTGTTAAACCTAAATCTGATTAAGATGTAGCTATCATTGGAAAACAGGCAAAAGCACATTACTGGAATGTTTCCCTTCAGAATCATAAAATGTTTGAGAACACATGAAAATTTATCTCACAGTGCAATTCATCTGAGTACTGCAGAACCAATACAAGGTTTTAATTTTCTTCTAAATACTGCAACAGGAACTGCATACACATTTACTGAGTGCAATCAGTCCAGCCTAAGGACAAACGAGCAGAGGAGGTATTTCTGCAATGACAATATTTCTGCATTATGGAGTTGATGGAGTAAGCACCCAAGATCTGGAGTAGTGACACTTACGTGTAGCACATCTCTAAATGTTTTTCATGTGTTTATGGGAAAAGTCTGCTCTTGCTGATGTTCACGAGGGTGCGTGATGTTATAGCTCAGGAGGGTTTCTGTCAACACTGTGTCAAGTATACAGAGAATTTGTGAACTGCTATGCAAGCAATGAAAATAAAACTGTGCAACCCAAAAGATCTTTTTTTTTTTGCATTTCATTTAATAATTTATTCCCTTAAAATAATGCCTAAAACTTGGCCTGGTTTCTTAAACTTGGAAATTTGTAGGAGCAGAACTGATAGGCGGACTTGTCAACTGCCATTTGTGTGACAGGAAGTCATCTAACTGATGGATAGTTGAACAGCATTAGCACAAAGTTGTAAGGAGATGAAAGCCTGGGGTTTGCATTTGACAAGCAGTCTAACTCACTATAATGCAGCTATTGTGCTGTGTCTGCAGCAAAGTCGAAATTGCTTAAACAGGTGGAAATTATTTCAAAAGAGGTTTCAAACAAAGCATCAGTCTAGGCTTAGAAACTGAACAGCAATTCAAACTCAGGAAGTTAGAAAATATTTGGTATTCCGTGTAACACTGAGTTATTTTCTAGGATGCCATTCATTATCTCTAAAATTACAATAATGCAAAGCTCTTACATAGCACTTTTTACTAATATGACTCAAAATATTTTCTCAAAGGGAAGGAATTTACTATTCCTATCTTTGAGATGCAGAGTAGCCTAAGAAAATTTGGTTAAAATTATTTTTAAAAGAAATCAAAGGAAGAAATTGGAAGCTAATGGAATTGGGAGCTAATTCCCAATGCTTCCTCAAGATAAGCATATTTTAAGTTAACCACATCTACAAAACCTGCATCAATCAAGCCATAAAATCCCAGAAAATCCAAGGTGTTTCACTGGCCATCTATTTCCCAAGACAGAGAGTATTTATTGAAATGTTTTCAGGAGATTTTAGGTGAAATTAGAGAGTGTAAATCTTATATAAAAGCACACAATATTAGTTACTGTCAGAGTTATATTTCAGGTTTTTTTGAACTAATTCACAATGGATTAATTTCTGACTGAAATTGTTAAGCTGTTACTGGAACATTTAGTCTAATTGCCACTAGTAATCTTTACCAATGTATTTCAGCCTAGAATAATGTATTATTTTCCTTAAAATAGAAAAACAACATAGTAAATTAAGAAGATGTATAATATATATTGTTCCCAACTTGTAAATCATGTAAAAAGGTGCAGCAAAGAGTACATGGATTCAGACCATCATTGTATTGAAGCTGAAATGTGACCATTAATTTCATCAGAGTAGGGTTTTTCACATATATATACATGTTGATGTATTTGTACATGCATACATACAAACATACAATCATGGGAACTCATAAAGTTGCATAAAGGGCACATAGGATGGCATAGGGCCAAGGTGCTCCGTACATGGATTTGTAGCTAACTATATACCTAAAGACTAGAAATGACACAGGGCTTGATTATATACAAGGTAAACACCATGGTGCCAGATGTCTGGTTTTCAAACGGGTAATGAAAACCCAGAATTCATCACCTGACGAGATGCCTCAGAGATGAAACCTCAACCTCTCATTCATTCCTGAAGCTCACCAAGGGGAACACTGCAGGTTGCAGTCTTTTTCAAATCCCATCACATTCAAGAGAGCAGGTTCATTACAAAGGGCTACAGACAGGCTCCAACAGGATCTAGAGACTGAAGGGAGTTAACTAAGCATCATTTACTTAAAAACAAACACCAAATTGATGCTAATATTGCCTGGTTTTGTCTCTCATTTCATAGCCCAGTGATCGGTGCAGTGATTCCTCATCTTTTTATTGCCTTATTTTCCTCAGTTAGGAATACTGGCATTGTTCCTACTTCACAGGAAACATCTTTCAGTCTTCTCTCCTTCTGACTTGTACTGGGGTACAGTTCCAGGACCAGAGCTCAGAATTTGGGTCCATGCCAGTGTTCACAGGTTATTTACTTGTTATTAGCTATTGAATTAAAACCACTAAGCCAGGAAGGAGAACACCATTTGATGTTTACACAGTCAAGTTATTTGTCATTCACTGGCTGTTAAATACAAAACACAGAGCCAGTGCTTGGTACAGGGAGCAGGGTCTTAAGAGTTTTCCTCACTCGAAAGGCATCCGAGTCAGTATGCTACACTGCACTCCCTCTGGATCTACAACTCTCCCGTTTTATGTTGCAGGGTGGCATAAGCCCACCTGAGGTTTTAGCACCCTAATGAATGATGGGAGACGTAGGGATTTTATTCTGGCACACCACAGTTTACATACTCTAATCACAGGGATTTTA
Organism: Corvus cornix cornix; assembly: GCF_000738735.6. Taxonomy (NCBI): domain Eukaryota; kingdom Metazoa; phylum Chordata; class Aves; order Passeriformes; family Corvidae; genus Corvus; species Corvus cornix. The sequence continues at coordinate 15,240,774 of NC_046336.1, forward strand.
TATAAAATGTGGATACTTCTTTTAAAATAAAAAGCGGTGTAATGACGTTTTAGTAAAAATAATATACACCCTCTTAATATGTATGAGAATTGCACAGAACTTGTCTATTTTCTATGCCTCCTGTGAGGTGACAGTGATAATCTCTCCAGTTTCTACATTCTACCTGGGCATAAGCAGGATCTGGAAAATTATTTGCTTACACCTGGAATTGCTGAGGCCCTGGTGAACCAGGAGCGTAGATGTACCCCAGGAGCAAAGTAATCATGGACAGGGCTGGAGAGTTCAGGTTTCTGAGCCTTCGAGCAGGAAAATACTCAAGTTCTGGATTTCCTCTTCAGATACACTTACATCTTTTTCTTCTCTTTTAATTTAAACATAAACCCTTGCTGGGCTGGAGCTATAAGAAAACCAGAACCTTAAAGAATGGAAATTGTAGCTTACCTTTTGTTCTAATAATTTATTCAAGCCAGACTATAAAAGACAATGCACTATTAATTGTGTTCAATTCTTGGCTGACTAAACTTGTATAAAGCTGGTAAATGTTTCTTAGCAGTCAATTAACTACCTTTAAGGTTGTTGGAATTATCTTTCTTGCTGTTATTAGATTCCAAGTCATCAAATATAACTATCACTATGACTAAAACTTAAGATATGAATGTATGGCAGAGGATAATCATACTATCTTAATCTACAATGGCAACACCTGCGTGATTAGACATTTTGTTTGTATGTGTGCAGAATATTTTGAGATACTAGAAGAGTACATAACGACTAAGCCACATCAATGACAATTCTGATAAAATTATTTAGCTGAGGAAAGACAGACTGACATTTCCCTACTACTCATAAAACTTCACTATCAGAGGAGCTTAAACCAATTTTTTGCAGCCATGAGTTATGTGTCAAAACCCTGAAAACCACTTAGCAACCTTTGCACTTACACAGAGTTCAAGAGGATACAGAAGATGAAACTGTATTTCCAAATGTGTGTTTGCATCTGGTAAAACTGTAAGCTTTTCTTAACCTTGCAAGCCCTTGAAGTGTGTGAAATACAAAGTGAAAATTAACAGCTTATGTTTTAAGAGTGTTGGGATTTCAGGAGTTTTCCTTTTGGTTTTTTTCTCTTAAGGAATTTTTCCTCATACGTGTTGCTAGGAGACAATAACAACTGGATACTTAAGACAGACAAAAGACCTGGCCACAGCTCAGGGGAGGGGTCCAGCTGGCTACTCTCTCTTACCTGGGGTTTTCTCATGAAGGGGAGAGATGCCACAAGATTTGGACTGGGAAAAAGGGGTTGGGTGCAGCCCCTAGCCCTCTTGTTCTCTTGGCATTCAGAGGGGAGAGAGGCTATGGTTGCTGCGGGAAGAATTCATCACCACTGCGGGGTTCTACCTTCTGCTGCCTTCCTTCTACCGTGAGTGCAGCTTGCTCACTGGAGCAGCTGTTACACTGGGACCCTATTTAACACCCTACCTCACTAAAAGAGAAACTTTTTTTCACCATCTGCTCGGGTGTCTCAGGGAAAACCCCGGGATCCTGAGCCCGCTTTTCGCTACCCTGCTGGGAGCCAGGCCTTCGCTGCCCCGCCCCCGCCATTTTTTTGGCACTGCTCCGAGCCTTCACTACACTGCAGCTCCACACGCCCTGCCTGCCAAGACATCCCAGGGTTCCCACTGCAGCTCCGGAGTTTGATACACCTTGTCTGCCACCCGGGAATTGTGCTCGTCCCTGCTGCTCCAGCCTGCTGTTCCCGAGTGTCCTGGTGAGGCATGAGGATCAGCTGCCCAAGGGGTTTGTGAAGCCTTTCATCCATCCCTTCCCGGGATCCCGGGCCGCCAGTGCCGCGTGCTCCCCGAGCTCACTCCGGAGCGCCCCCTGCAGCCGCGGGGGCACCATCGCACCTGCCCTGCTCACCGGGAGCCGCCAGCGCCCCTGCCGGCTGCGAGCGGAACTGCACCCGAGGGGAAAGGGCCTGACAGCCGAGAAGGGATGGACTGGGTTCCTGGTCCTCTTTGCTGCTACTGACATAGTTATTGTTGTTTGCTTGCCTTGTTACACATATATTAGTGTATTATTTAATAATACACATGTATTAGTGTATTATTCCTATTTCTCCTATCATTGCCTGAAAGCCCCTTAATTTCAAAATTACAGTAATTCAGAGTGAAGGGGGGTTCCATTCCGAGGGAGGCTCCTGCCTTCCTTAGCAGACACTTGTCTTTCAAACCAATACAAAGAGTAACTGCATCTCCTGCTCAGGCATATTTCTAGAAAATATAATCATCAAAGTAAAGTCACAGAGAGTATAATATCTTCAGATCATCTGTCATAAAAATGATTTATCATTACCTTTTCTATTGACATTGTATTGTGCCCACATTATTACCCACTTCTCAGTATTGCTAAAACATGCTGGGCTTTGCCTGTTAACAAGGAAAGGTGTTTCTTCTTTGAAATTTTGCAGTCTAAGTCCTAGATTTGTTCACCACCATCTTCCCTACCAGCTTCTTTCAACTGGGAGGATTAGTCTCCAAGAGCGACTCCTTTCTGCAGCTGTGGGCAGCTCTATCCAGGTCTGCCACTATTCCCAGTACATACACTCAGCTAAGCTTGCTGTACTATCATTTTTTTTCACTATCATCCTCTATGTCCAGATTTCTTTCAGGTCTACATAATTTTGCCCTACAATTTGATTCCTCCCTTTTTGCACAACATGGATAATTTATTCTTAATATTTTATGCTCTACTGAAGTTACATTGTCAGTTTTGTCTGCTGCTTAGCATTTAGAGACCATAGGAATGATAAGGAAGAATGCACAGATCTAGGTACTTTTTTGTTTTTCTGGCATTCTTTCCTCGATTTTACAGGCTCTGTATTAGACCTTTTTTGCCTTCATGGGTACACCTCACCTTTCTCATCTACAGCTCTTTAAAGTGTACCTGGTAGTTTTTAAGTTCCTAGAATTACGTTCGGATAGGCATAAAAGATTTTTCTTATTTGACAATCCAACTGTTATCCTGCTGTGGAATAAACCAGAAGAAATAGGATAAATTCCAGGATAAAATTCTTCTGTGAAGGTTTTCAAACCATTGAGGTGATTAACACAAGGGCCTTCCTGCAGTACTAGATGATCAGAAAAATAACTTCTGACTTTAAAACCTTAAACACTGTGCTAGATTCGTCTGTGGTTTACTTAGGCTATTTGGTAATGGGTTCCTGTGACGTTTTGCTTCACAGACTGTATTTTCCTGGCTTCAGAGATTCTCACTTCATTCAGAGTGAGATTATATACTTTTTACAAATCCTTCTCAAGCAAAACTCTTACTTTACTTCTGTGTGAAAACAGTTCTCCAGTTAACTGATTTACCTCAGGTCTGTCCTTGTCAGTGAAATAACAAGCAATTTGCCTGACTTCGGATTAAAAATGGAAAGGCAACTAGGAATTTTGGACTAGGAATCCAGTTTAGTACCATGTTTTTCAGAGGAGTCCAAAATACTGTTTCTTCACAGATACCATATTGTTCAATTGATTCTCAAAACCGTCTTAGGAATGGCATTTCTACACTCTTTTTGTGAAAGATGGTAGTTAATATTCAGAAGAAAAAGATTTTCAATAGCTGCTCTGAAAGACCATCAGAGATAGCTGTGGCCCACTGGTTCTGCAGTCTCAGAATCTGGACTGGAGACAAGCTGGACAAGTGGTATTTCTATCTCTCAAAAAACACAGATGAAAAATTTCCAAATAATATTTTTTGCAGTTTGTTGTTGTTGTTGTTTTGGAGTTTTTTGGTTTGGGGATTTTTTTTGTTGTAAGTCACAGCATAGCCATGACTACATTTACCAAGCAAATACTATTGGTGCCTTAAGAGGCCTCCTCAAAAGAGAGACTAGACAGGACTAAGGGAATAAAAGTAGGTATTTATTTGAAAGGCCTTCAAAGGTACCCCCTGGGGAGCCAGAGGCTATTGCCAAGATGGACGACAGGTCACAAGTTCTTCACACTTTTATAGGTTTGGTTCATTTGCATATCAGGGTTAATTCTCCAATTAAAGCTTCAGTTTAATGACATAATTCCTCTCAGCTTGCCCCCCTTAGAGGCAAAGTTAAAAACTAAGGCATCACTATCTATTCCTTAATCAGAGAAGATTCTTGTTGGCCTGATAGCATTAAAAGTGTTGAATGAAGTCCCATGTGTGTTAAATCCTTCAGTGTTTAAACAAGCATCTGAACTTTACACATGAGAACACTGCCACAGATACTCAGAATCATTACTCATTTGCATGAAGTCAAGCATATATATTTACTGGTAGACTGACAACTAACAGGTGCTTATTTCCAATGTCTGATCAACTATAATAAATACTAAAGAAGCATAAATTTTTGTGGGGTTCCTGGAATTCAGAAAATTAATTTCATGTAATTAATTACATTATAAATCTTCAAATCATACACTCATTTGACGGCACAAAATATAGCACAGTGAAGTGGGTGCAAATAGTGGTGAACAGAAACAGATTTGGCATAGTCATTTCAACCTTCTTTCTATGTGACTGAACTTTTTATTCCTGTCAAAATTGTGGAAAAATAATAATTGCAGAGGAAGACACAAACTCTCAAACACTGGGTGTTTGCTAATTTTCCAGTTAATCTATTTGGTGAAACCAGATTGTATTTACTAACACAGTTTATTTATGGTAATATTCAGATGCTAATCAACATTTTACCTATGACATTTGCAGCCTACACACTGAGTAAGAAAAACCCCATAACTCTGAAATATGTTATGGAGAGTGTTATCAGGAAAGACATTGAAAAAATCAGTCCATCAGGAATTGCTATGCAGCCAATATTCACCATAAAACTGGAAAGATTTTTTTTTACTTCTCTTGTTCCTGAGCATTTTATTGTACAGTTGTATTTTGATACAGAAAGCTAGGAAAATCAGTAAAAGTAATCTCAGATCTACACGGAGTGGGCCTTAGACAGCATGTGGAGAGTCTGCACAGAATATCAGAGGATGTAACTCTCCCTTCCTTCCAGAGAGCTCAGATTAAAAGCAATCCATCTGAAATTCATTTGTATAACAAGTTGGATCCTAGCTAAGATGCTGGAAGCTGATACAAAAAAAAAGACAAGCCTTTTATTTATTGAAAGAGATATGGAGATTCATTATATGTTAAATTCAGCGCCATCTTCTCTGCATTCTTCTTTTGGGAAATGCAGGGAGGACAGCTTCTAGACAGACATCGCCAAGCGATTTGAAAATATGTGAGGCCATTTAAAGATTTTCTTGAATATAGATGAGTAATATGCATAAACATATGAGAAGAACAAACGCAATTGCTGAAGTGATGATTGTGTGGCAATGGAAAAGGAATTAAATGTTGCAGAAGGTTACACATAGCTGAAGAAATGAAAATACAATGATATAACACAATGATCTTTTGTTTGAGCAGCAAACAATAAGTAGCAGAATCACTTATTTTAGAAAAAGCAAACAAATAATCTGTAAGAACCATAAAATGCACGTTCCTGAGGGGGAACCCTAGTAGCCTTGGTGTACATGCACAGTAAAACATGTAATTACAGCTCTAATGGAACATGCACACATATGTACACATAGTGCAAACATTTCTTTCTGTCTGTTCTGATATCAATGCCATATTTTTAGTCTAGGGAGGTGTCCTCTGTGCTGGGTCTCATTTAACTCCCATGGCAACAGCAATGTAGAACTATTTTTTGACATCAGTTGAGTTTGACCAAACAGAAGTGGCACAGGAGTTCTGTCTAATAACTGCAGTCCTGATTAAGTTGCTTCTACAACCTATCTCCAACCAACATGTGGCTTTCAGGAAAAGGAACATACATTTTTATTCCAAATCCCAGGTAGTCTGCATGCCTGTGGATTTGCTTATTAAGCAGTCTTTGCTGAGACATCAAACAGGGGATAGACAATTTCTTACAGCCAAATATTAAAACAATTCTGAGTTACTGTCAAACTATGAAGAACTACATATTTTCTTTGCATAAAGGCCCTTATGAATAGAAAAAAACTTCTTTAAGCTTGAAGTACTGGAGTGTGACAGTCCTACAAATATTACATAGGAAGTAAAATCCTGGCTGTTTGACAGAAGAAGAATTCTATCAATTGTAAAATAGTTACAGAATAATTCTTGGCTCTGATACTACAGATTTTCAAAACCTTGTTACACAATGTCCCATCTTCAGATATAAATTATTAGAGTTTCAATAAAATATAAAAGTAGTAGTCTACAAATTAGACCAATAAGTAAAATTCTCTGAATATTTTGCCTAAAGAGAATTTACTGAATTCAGAATTTAATCAGAAGTTTATTATTCCAGCACATTTTTTACCCCAAACTTTTTTCAGGTCTGATATCTGAACCCAGAGTAAGTGGCTTTATTGACTCAGAAGGACATTAACCTTTGCTAGTTATACAATTAGTACACTGACAGGAAATGAGCAGAATCAGATCTGTGCAAGGGTTTCTGAAACACTGATTTCGTGCTGAAGGATTTTGTTAAACGGAAGAAATTACTATGTTTGCAACATGGTTGTTTCATTTGCAGCAGGAACTGGGTAATAGTTAAAAGAAGTTAGAAAGTTATTTTGTGACAGAAAGTGTCTTCCAAATTACAATAGAACGCTGTAACATTTATTTGAAGTAAAATGAAACTCTCTGTTCTGACAAATAGAGATTCTGACAAATTCTGACTGTAGAGAGTAGTAGCAGCATAATACTGTAGCAGCCCATTGCTAGCATTAATGACCAGCTAAGCCCTGTACACCACACATAAGCTGTTCTTCAAATCACTTCCAGCTTTAGCTCAGGAGTTTTCCTTAATATTCAGGTCAGCTCCACATTTTCAAAACAACATTTAGATTCAACAGTGTCAATGCCATGGTGGTTCACATACATATCGAGTAGGTAGCAAGAAAATAAATGCTCACTGAAGTGCAAAAGCAACTCAACCAAAGTTAACAATCCAAAAACACTGACACAGAGAAAGCAGAGACAGCAGAATAAAAAATGTAAGTGTTGGCAAGCCTGACTTGCATTGTGCAGTGACCACTTTGTCAGTCGAGGGAGAGGGGATGAGGGAACATTCAGTCAGAATAAACCAGGGGCTCCCAAACCTGCCAAACTCTACCATCAGCTTCGTTTGTTCTCTAGGTGCTTGATCTCCACCTTAAAGACAACGAAGACATAAGATCAATGAGGATGCCAGAAGCAAGATGCCATTTTATAGTTCACCAAATTAGACAGAAGGCTCATCTATACAATTTATCACATAAAGCCATATTATGCTTCCCTAAGTTTGGAGTTTTAAGAGTCATAGATCACTCTGATTCCAGAATTAAAACTCAGAAACACCTTCCATTGCAGGACAGGGTAGTAAATAGGAAGACAGAGCTGTAGAGATTACCAGGTTACTTTATGCAAAAATTAATTACAAGTACTAGATGACAATTTTGAGCACAGTTATTAAAAAATAATAACCAAGAAGATTCCTCCCCATCTTAACATTGCAAGTATCTATGGCAATTGTCATTTGTTATACCCCTGATTCAGTGAAGGCCAACACAGTCAGTACCTGCTTTTCAAAAATAAAGTAACACACCTGAAGCAATGAGGAAAATAATAAACCAAGATCCAATCAGGGCTCTGTAGAAGACAGATACGGCTTCTTCAGATAATTTCTGCTCTCCTGGTTGTCATTTGAATTAGATCCTAATTGCCTTTGAAGGCAGTTTGACACTAGTGGTTCCCAGTCAGTGTCAAAATTAATTCTCTCTTCTTTCTAATGCTACTTAGGTGGTAAGGTACAATAAAACACCTGTGGAGATGAAAAGTGCCAGCGTAGGAAGACACCTGTCCTAACATTTTGTAGGTGGACTCCTGAGTTCAAGGCCCAGCCTTTCAGTCAACCTACTGCATTTAGCTTGCACCAGCTGATAAAAATTTTGAGTTGAATATTTCCGGAATTCTAAAGCCAGACTGAGACTTTTTATTCAATATCAAAGGAAATTCTGGAATTCCTGCCCCTTGAGGACTAATTCTTCCCTGATTGTACATTAGAGTGCTCTTCTGGGGTATAATTAATATCTGTGAGATGGTTTAATAGGATGCTGACTGATGTCTGAAATAGCAATAATCTAATTAAATCAACTGAAATAAATTCTGCCACTAGCAAAGACAATTAAAAATAAAACTGAAATAATGATATATTTAACTGAAAAGATACCATATGGTTATGAGATCTACCCCGGTTCATTTTGAGGGAATTTGTGGGTAAAAAAACTGCTGTCACAGCTTTGTCTGCAGAATTACTTTCCCACTAATTTAAGAATAAAATTATTTAGGTTACATTGTCTCTGAAATATAAACATCGTGAAAACTGAGAACTGTTCCCCTGGCCAGCTATAAATCAGGCTTCTTGAATTGCCAAAGGTAGCATATAGCAGCTTCTTCACCCAGCCAAGTAATTCAACATAAACCCAGCTGACCTATTTAAGTATTTGGCAAAGATTCACAGGTATCTTCTCTGGAAAAAGTGCTTGAGGGTGGACGCTTCATTAAAATGCTATTTTTCTTGCCCAGTGTAACAGTAATTCTAATTCACTGGAGGCAGAACCCATTTTCCATGGCTCTGGAACATATTTATTTTATTTTTGAAGTTAATCCAACTCTACAGCGAAGCAGCATTGGGAAAAAGCTCTTCCCTTTAAGGAGCAGAAACCTTACAAGACAGCATAAGGGAATACAGTTTTAATATAGGATACACAAAACAAGCATTTTTGGTTTCTCATTTATTCAGCAGGATATCGCTGCTATTGTGCACCCATAGCTTCTGTTCGAGAAGATTTTTAGGGAAAGACCTAACAATGCAGAGAATGAATTACTTAAAAGATCTTCTTTTATCAAGTCAGGAGAAAGAAGCATTACCTGCTGCAGCAGAAAGGACCACATCGCTGGTTATTTCTAGAAGTTTTGTTCTGACGGTAAAAATCAATGAAGTGAAGAGAACCAGTGAAAAACCTGTGCAATAGCACTTAAATTTACTTGAAACATAATTTCACCCTCAGTGACTACATTGCCTCAAAAAAAGTGCAGTAATGCATGGCATTCACCTCGTCTCATTAAATACACTTTCAAAGACCAAAGTATGTCATGCTATGCTTGACTGTATCTTTTATGACCCAAAAGAAACTTAGACATTTCTCAGAATACAAGACACTTGGGTACTCCTCTTCACGTCATGATGATGGGTTTGCTTTAAGTTTTGCTTCAACAGATATTTAATGCAATAAAAGGAAAAGATAAATCAGAAAGCAGTTATTCAACTGAGGACCTTAAATGACCAGTGTAGCTAAACTTAGAGCTATTCACTGATCTTAGAAAGCTCTCTTAGATTATTTGCATTTAAATTATTTAATGTGTTAAACATATTCTATGCAAAATCCTGAAAATATTTCCCTGCCCTGTGAAAACAATGAATGGTGAATGGTGTGTTTATATATTGCCTTCTGTGTACCTTTAGCCAAATGGTTATTTCAAAGCATATTTGGTTTAAAATAAGACTGTGTAAGGATTCTCTTATGCACTAGCATCTAAGAAAGCCATAGTCATGGAACAACATGAAAATCTGAATGGAACTCAAAATCTGAAGAACTGATTAAAAAAAAAATCACAAAAACATTTTTTAAAAAGTGATTCACCTATTTTTGTATGCATTATCTTGAGGAGGACCACCTATTATTCACATGCTGAAACTACTTCTCTCCAACCTTAACTTCAGAGTTTAAAAACAGAAAAGTAATTTCTGTGAAAAACTATTGCAAAATTGTATTTTATTGTACATTATTAAAATAGTTCATAAAGCTAGTCTTCCACCAGTCTGGTTCTACTAAGACAACAAAATGGGATAATGGCCAACATAAGAATTTAGTCACCTACTTGTTATTTAGAAAGTATGGCTCTCTCTAGGGATTGGAATAGTTGCACAGCCTGGATGGTGCTGTTGTCCTCTGGCTTTCATGGAATGGGTCAGGTTGCGAGGGACACCAGAGGGTCATTTGGTCCAACCTCCCTGCTCAAGCAGGGGTATCCCAGAGCACATTGCACAGAATCGCACCCAGATGGTTCTTCGATATCTGCTGTGAGGGAGACTCCACAGCCTCTCTGGGCAATCTGTTCCGGTGCACAGTCACTCACACATGTAAGTAGTTCTTCCTCATTGGGAAGATCATATTTGTCTTCTTTCAATGACATCGATGCCTGAATGTGGCTGTCACCAATTATACCCTGATGTTGAATACTTATCACTTTTGGCTTGCACACAAGATGACTTTGTTGCTAACAGCTTTAGCCTCTCTGAATCCTCTGTTTGGAGTAAATTCACTATTCCACCAAGCAAAATAAAACTATGCTTAAGCTTTGAATCACTGCTAGTGCTGTCTCAATTTCATATAAATAATGCAACTGTACCTGGAAGCTGTCCATGTAATTTCAGGCTTTAAGGCTTATGAAATGTATCATACCAATCTGTCACAGTTTTATTTAAAGCCATGACATACATTGCTGAAGTTTTGCTTTTGCTGTCTTGGCAAATCCTTTAAATTACACTTCATTTCAATCAAGTATTTCAAAAGACATCATAGAAACTTCCTGCATAAACAAATTTTGCCCAGTGCCAATCAATGACAAAACAAAATCACTTAAACACTGTTCAAAAAAGATATACAGTCCAATAAGTATTGATGTGGATTGAGGATCTCATATATTCAGCTGAAATGTGAGGTATGCAGATGAATATTCTTAAAACATCTACCTAGTTTTGCATGTGTAAACTCTTCTGTCAGCATATTCTACAGAAACAAGCTTTCTCACTCTTAAGAAACAGCATGTAAGACAGTGGTACAGCATCCTTAGTTACTAGAAATTTTACAGATTTTAATTATTCTGAAACCTGCAGGAAAAAAGAACATATTCCAATATGTGGTAAGTACTGAGGAATCAGACTTGACTGGACAGAAGGTATGTTTTTATTATTTATAAGAGGAGGCATCTCAGAGTAGACCTGCTCAGACATCCTGAAGTACCTAGTTTCTTTTGGCTTAATTAAAAGCCTTAAAGGTGACTTTAGAATTATGCAAACTGGGAGACAAGGAAATTCAACTACCTCTAATTTTGAAGAGTACAACTAAGAGATCAGTGCACTCAGACACCAGATATTTTGGTGAATTATCAGAGAATATGATGTACTTTAGGGACAGAAACCAAACCAAAAAAAACCAAACAAGCAAAAAAACAACATCAAAACAACAACAACAAACAAAACACTAAGAAAGGAAGGTAAAGAAAATGACCTCTCCCTCTATCCAAAAATAAATTAAAATGAGAGGATGAAAGAGAAGGTTAAGTTTTTTAGGACTTCTGTCTGACTTTTTTGGAGGTAGTTGGTGACTGGCACTTTTCAGGACAGACTCCGACAAATCGGGAAAGCACTGGACCCTTCTAGATCTGGATTATCCATTATGTATAGCTATTATTTTGTTACAAGACCAATTCAGGTGCATCATCCACATTCTGCTGGTGTTCTGCCAGAGAAAACATTTGGCCAGAGCTGGCTGTAGATTATATATGTGCTCCAAATACCTAAAGGTAGGATGGAATGCTTGCAATGCATTGACATTCTAGACTGATAAGTCAGAAAGCTTTCCAGTTTTTTGTTTCCATCTCAGCTGGTGCATAAACTGCTCAGGTGCCACATTTCAAAAAGCATTAGTTGCAAAGCAAAACCTCAACTAAGTGAGAGATATATTTCTAGAACAATAACCTAGTGATCTCTTCAACATCATTAATAATGCAGCAGAAAAAACAGAAAAGCCAGCTGCATTCAAATTATTTACTGAAATAAGTAAACAAAAGTCTGCATTATTAATTATGAAAGGTGTATATTAAAAAAATGCTTTCATTAAATTACTTGTCACACTATTTTTTTTGTAATCAGTAAAAAAATTATTTTGCAACTAACGTGGTTTCCATTTATCAGTTTAGATTTTTTTTTGTCCAAGACAAAATTGCTTGGTACAGAATTATATTTCTCTTTTACTCAGAATCTCATAAATGTGTAGAAACTTATATTTAAGATATGGTATTTTAATTTAAAGAAGAAAGTAAAAGTTATTTTTCTATACTGATACTTTAACAAAATTAACAATCAGCTTCATAGCAACAATTTCTGCTGTCCTGAAGTTTTCTGGCAGTAGATTGAAAATGTGAATTCAAACCCTGTCCATTTTAATTCTCTCTAGCTAATTCTCTTGAGTGTTTCAAAAGGCTTATTCCTTTAACATATCCCTTTGTCACAGAAACTTTCATCAACAAGTTCTTTTTCATGCATGTCTAATTTGGCATTTCTAAAAATCAAAACATTCACTTTAAACAATTTAAAAGACAATATTAATGTTCATGTGAGGAAGGAAACATGCATTTTCAGAATGTCTGAATGATATTAAATGTTCAGCCTGGGTTTCACTTACTTGGCAGTGATGGGACAATCTGTAGAATCAACATACCATAAAAATAAAGGTTTCTATTTGCTTCCTGCTCAGCTGTACTGGAAGTTATATAAACATGACAGTTTTTCTATTACAATTCCTTGAACTGAGAAAGAGATTGCTTGCATCCACAGTGGCGGGGGGCGGGGGCGGGTGGGCAGGGGAAAGACAACCAGAAAAAAGACATCTCCCAGAAATTCTAAAATAAAGTAGGATTAACACTTCTGTTTGAACTGATGGTGTAATGGCCATGGAGCATAGGTAATTGTTCATGCACTTGGGTTAGTGACAAAGACATGAGAAGCCAACTTTTGAATTCTGGCATTTTGGGGCAATATGTGTAATTCTACATTAGTTGTGATTACTTTAAGGTATTTTATCAATCTATTCCATCAAAGGGGATATAATACACTAATTTCAATTTAAACATTTGTGTAGTTGCCAGCAGACAGCTGCAGCATCGTGAGTTTGAGTCTAGCCTTTCTACTAAGATGCTGAAGTTTTACTCAAGTACTCCTGAAAAAAATAAGCACAGTTTAAACCTCAAGCATATGTACAATCTGGTTAGATTTAAGAAAATTGTTCACTCCCTCAAATTTTTAGTGTGAACTGTGAAATCTTTCCAGGACTGAGCTGACATACAGATTTTCAATAACTGCATTTGCAGTAGTAGTTGCCCCTGCTGCAAGTAAGGTAGGTGGGAATTTTACAGGCACATAATGCAGAGAAAATGAGATTGTTCTCTTTCAATACTTAATTTGGATTGTGTAATCTACTAATTTTGTCTAACAGAAGAGGACTTTACTCCTAATCTATAGTATACACTTAGAAAACTAGACTTTTACAGAGAAACAAACTGAAATTCAAAAGTTGTCTACTTGGTCTACATCAGTTGTTTGCCAAGGGAGCTGTGTGGTGTGAATGCACACTGTTTGCCAGCAGTTCCCTGAAGCTGAAATAGTTACACCCTTTGGGCCAAAATAGGTTATTCCATTTGAGAAAATCATTTAAACTATACTATCAAAGGAATGCTGCATCTCCACAGAGAAAGGCTGCCAATATATTCTACAAGTATAAGCATACCAGAAAAGCCTTTTAAAGTGTGGACAAGCCTGTCATTAAATCTAACTTCTAACTTGAATAAATCCCTCCATTGTGAAATCTTGTTACCCTCCTTTACAAAATTCCCTTGCTCTGCTTCAAGATGTGATTCTCCATCAGCCTAAGGAGCTCATGAAGTTGACTTAGTCGATTTAATTCTAAATTGAAAACTTCTCTGATTATTACTAACCAACTTCTGTAATTCCCAACCCATGGCAAGGAAATATTCTGCTTCAGAATGTAGCTTCTTAGAGCTCTCTCTGTGCCCTTCCTGATCCAGATACTGTAAAGCTCCAGCCATATATTTTCAGAAAGTCTTTCAAAGAACCAGTCATGTCATATTTCTTCTATTTTTCTGACTTCTTTCTGAAAACAATCCTGACTTTTTCAAACTGCACTGTTTTGTGACCTCAGGCAATGGGACATTCCAATGTCCCATTCAATATAGGTACAGTATAGGTATAGTTTAATATTCAGGTGAAATGTGACGATCCATTCCCTGGGTCACCGTTTCTTGCCAGTTCAATTTCTCAAACAATCAGTTGAAAATGTCCCCCTATTTTGTCATGATTCAACTGAAATCAATGTCCAAGCTCCCACTGACCTTTCAGTGAGAACAGACAGATAAGTTGTTCATGTTTCATTTATAAGATTGGAATGGTGAGGGTAAAATCTACGTCAGCTAAGTGTCAGTGTAGCACCATTTATTGTAGAGATACAAATGCATACTATAACAACATCAAGACATTTCATAAGCAGCAATGAAATAAGGATATTATATCCAATATATAACATCCCCATTGGATATCATATCCGATGAGGATATTATTACTAATGTAAACAAATTAGGTGCAACTGGACACATTAACCTCTGCAACAGGATCAGATAATCAGGAATACCTACTGGACCTGCGTCTAGGTGTAAGATATGCCAAGATAGAAGGAAAATATTTTGCCGTCCTTGATAGCACAGGATACAGCATGTAAGGTTATTACTTTATGAACTAGCATGAGTTTACAAGCATGTATATGAGAAGAAGGAATCCACAAGGCTTTAATGGGTTTGGGGGTTTTGCTCTCCAAGATAGCCCCAAGTGATATGACAGAACAGCTATCATAGCAGATGATTAAAACCAAGTCTATCTTATCAGGTTTTGCTGCTATTTAATGCCGATTTTCCATTCTTCAAAAAGATTGCCCGAAACATTTCCATCCACCTCTCCCATAGTACAGCAACAATCCATAATATATTCCACCCTTTCCAAACTGAAAGCAACTAAAAGGACTATTTCTGACTATATCTTTTAATTCATGCCTTAAAATCATACAATGATTTATTGTAAAACTTTTTAGTCTTTTCCTTGTTATCTGACATGTAGAAAATATCCTGTCTGACTCATATTGTAACAAAAAAAAATTTAACTAGAAGCTAGATCCTTGTTATCATGTCCCCACACCACTAGCAAGATCATGTCACACTTAATTAAAATGTTACGGCTGCTCTTGCTCACAGGGATCTGCAAAATGTATCCCTTGGCTGCAAGGTCACCGATGTTTGCAGCTTTTCTCATGATTATCTGACAGGAAAACATCATTCTTAGCTTGTGCTGTCAACCATCTTTACAGCAACTAACCAGTCTACAATAAACTTTGACTCCTGCTAAAGAGTATATCAGCAATAAGTAAACTCTGCTATAAATGTCCTGTTTTCAAGCCAGGTTCCTACGAATAAAACCATGGAAAAAATGACAGAGTACATTACATAGTATAATTAGAACTGATTTTTGATATCTCGACTCTAAACATTAGGCATTTGATCCTGCAGTCTCTGAACCACCTGGCATCTGAGCCTGCAAAACCTCTTTCGCCCATGGTGAACCACAGAACACCGTTGTTTGTCACAGTAACACTTCACTAAGAGAATGCAAAATTTTCAGAACAACTTCATCTCCGACACACATGCCCTGAGACCCTTACAAGTAAAGCATATTAACAGTAAGAAATATACTCAAGAACACTCAGGCATCAGAAACCTCTCAGAGGAAACAACACGCATCCAAGAAAGACTGCAAGAAAGACAAAATGTATTAAATTGTTTCTATTTCTCTCCTGAATCACTTGGGCACAGGCACTGCAGTTTGTAGGTAAGAAATGCTTAAGTACCGTTGTCTGAAACAAAACAAGAAATAGACACTTGTTTTCTGGTGCACCTAGATATGTTTAACAGAAGGCTGGTGATGTATATTTAGCACTATTCTCTCTTAGCACATTAATTAAGCCTCTTAATCATAGCCAAGCCCTATCCTTGGCCTATTAATGCTAAGTTACAGTTGCCTTTACTGCTGGAAACTTAGTCCAAGACTGCTGCCAGAGTTTTGTTTCAATTACCCTTTATGCAGAGTTCTGATTTGATTTTCCTCTAGAAAGAATGTCACTTTCTTTGGCATGTCTCTTAGTGTTATGAAGACAATTGTTCTGTCTCTCTCTCCTCATTCCATTCCCACCTTGAGCAGCCTCGATTTTGTAAGGCATCCTCTTCTAGCAGGTAAACCCCAATGAAACTATTTTATAGATAACATGTGAGGAAAAGGTCTATCAAAATAGACATCTCCATCTCGTCAAAGCCATGTATGTCTTTGATTTGGCTGCTTCCGCATTATGTTTCTCTTTTATCTTACTACTTTATCTGAAATATCCTCTTTTTTTAATCTTGCTACTTCATCTTTCCTTGAGTATATTCCACTATCTTAATAGTCCTCCTTGTACCTAATGCTCTATAACTTTTAGAAGATTTTTTTATTTACCAGTTTTATGTAGTACCATGAATATTTTTTATTTTATAACTATATATTTGTAAGATCCTTAGTGCTGATCCATATATGGAAAATACTTTTCAAGTAGTACATTTTAAATATTATACTTGAACATATTTGGCCTAAGTATTAAAATTGATCCATTTAAATTCTCTGACTGAGCATTTCAGAAATCAATGCATGATGTTAGCTGAATTCATGTCAAATGTCTGTAAGAGACTCTCCAGTTATTGTGACTCTTCAGAACAGTACTTCAAAATATGATGCCTCCCCACAATATCCATGTAAAAGGCAAAAACACAAACCATTTTTAAAAAACTTCACTAACAACTTGAAATGTTTGGTTTTGCTACAAATTCTGAGTGATAATTATAGTTGATTGTTTATTCTCTCTAATCACTCAATCTATTATTCACAGTGAGGATTTAGCAGAGCTGGTCAAGAAAATGAGAAAAAGCAAAAGGATTTAGGTAGACAGTTAAAAATAAATGAGACAAATGTTTTAGTACAAGTTGTCAATTCAATTTGTTGTCTAAAACTTCAAACAAAATATTTCAGTGATCTTGCAAAGGCACTGTGATGCTTCGTATTGGTTTCTGTGCCTCTGACTACCTCTTGCAGATGCATATACCCTTGTCTTTAGATGAAATGACACTATATCAGTATGAAATTTCTATAGCTGAGGCTAATCATGAAAGAGAAATTCTGATTAGAAACCTCACTTTGCTAAAGAAACAAAACCCACTTGAATTATAGCCCCTACCAGGAAAAGAATTACATTTCTGCACAGTTTTTCATTGAGAATTGAAAATTTTCACAGAAAACAAACAATACTTATAAATATTTTGGTAGGTATATTACAGGTAACCCTAAACATAAATGTATGATTTACTTCATTCACTGATTTAGTTTCTGGCTATAGAGCTGTTCCATAACACCACTGCTATGTTTTGGCTTTCAATACCTCTTCCCAAACAGCAATATACAAATTCTCCTATCCCCTAGAACTAAAATGAAAAAACCAAAACCAGCAAACAACAAGACAAACATTGCTGAAAAGCCACAAAGATAAAATCCAAAAAGAATGAATCAAATCTTCAGAGAATTTAGATTTTCTTATGCATAATGAAGCATGTAATAAAATTCAAAACTTAGTGGAAATTACTTATTCATATTCTCCCTTTATCATATTCCCAACATAATATGCCTAATATCAGTAGCATGAAAAAGAACGAGCTTGAGCCCTATCTTATACACTTCAAGTTAATTGCAGCAAATATAACACGACTCTGCTACAGAATATTTCTAAGGTTGCCATCACTCACATTGGATGAGTTTTTCTTGTAAAGAGTTGCTTGTCCTTCTTTCTACAGAGCTTGAAAATGAAGCTTATTCATTCTATGAATACATCTCTGTACATGTTGGTGTTAGGTACCAATTATTTCTACAGCTTCCTTTTTAATCACAAGAGCTTTTATTCCCCCATGACATATCATACTAACCTACTCCCAAATTACCAAAACATTCAAAGAGCAACAGTTCAACCCTAATGCAGGAAGCAGGTTTTCCAGTTTATTAAATTATACTGATAAATCAATTTTAGTACATGCTCTGTATCATGCAACCTCCTTCCCTGCCTCAGCCCAATTATATGTTATAATAATACCTGGGGCAGTCAGACTTAATATGATTTTTTTTTTTTTTTCTGGATGTGGTATCCTATTCAGACTGTCTCAGCACCAGTGCCTGTGTCCTATACAAAAGACCTTTTCTGGATTTATTTAATACATGTTTTATGCTCACTGAAAATTACGTACTTGTATATTAGAAGAATTGTGTTCAAGGAAAGGCAAAACATTTCCCCTTCCAAAACACCAGAGGAGTGTTTTTAATATGTCATACCAGAACTTACTAATTTACATGTTTAATTTCCATAATGCAAATAGTAACCAGTAGTGCATATGCTAATTGCTCTAAAATGATGAATTAATACTTTTCAGTTAACCTAGCATAAGAAAAACCACAACATTTTTTATTGCTAACCTTTTAAAATGGGAATGGTCAGTAGAATATACATTATTAAGTATTTTTTACTGATATATTAGGACTATAAATAATTGTATTATAACCCCCTTTTATAACTTTTCAAAATATTCACTTTGGCCAAACTTGTCCAGAAAATTGTGTAAATAATGCAAAATCTGTTTTTACATTTCTGGAATTCTAATGTTATATTATTTTAAAGAGTGGCAGTGCAGAAGCCGCTGCAGTTCAGAGCTGGGAATACTGTAATTTGTACTGACAGCTGTCACTGCTCCTTTCCACTTAGGTGGGTCTAATGAGCCAGCCGTCATGAGAGATTGGTATTTGTTTCAGAGCTGGGACTTCACATCAGGAGAAAGCAAGTTAGCTGTTAGTTATAATCTGACACTCACACAAGCTACTAAAATGGCAAAACTGAACTCAGTGCTGAAATCTGCTCTAACGAAAACACCATTCTCTTGCATTTTGATAAGCAAAGCCAGTGGAAATGATATATCTACAGTCCAAATCACTCTTAGCCCAGCTTTCTACATATCAGACACCCCAGATGGCTTTTGTTCTATCCCATGCTGAGCAGTAAACCCAGAAACCTCTTTCCCCATGCCTGCCCTCATACACAGGGAAGGTTTTATCACAGTGGGATGTCTCTGTTATATAGTGAAGGTTTTGAGACACTGTCATCCAAAAATGAGAACAAACATCAAACAGAATTATGGAAACATCAAAGATGCTTTTGAACAAACTGTGGTAGATTTCTAACAATTTCTATTACTTTTTGTGTAAGTAAAAGGCATGCTATGTTGTAAACAGTAAAATAATCTATGAAAAGGTTAAATGAAAACATTTTACATTAGTATCGAATGAACCAATTTAAAAAACTTTGGACATCTACTGTTTAGGTATTAGATTATTTGTAAGAAGTCAATAAATTTATGAGGGGAATGTGCATTGTTAACTGAAAATTCTTCACACCATTGCATAAAATGCTTTTAAAGTGTGACTTCTGGTCAAATAATTTTCATCATTTCTCAGTCATGCATCTTTCTTAAAGTCTTAAACAGATCTTTTTGAGTTGTTCTTCCTTAATTTTTCCATTCACTGACAAAACAAAGGTGTGATTTTTTTGTCTCATCTCTGCACATTATCACTAGCACTGCACCACAAAAAAGGTTCTTCTTTTGACATTGCATCTCTATAAATGGATTAAACGAGCTGTGAATATCAGCATTTAACCAATAAAAAGAGATCTTTATTTATTTAGAATGTATCAGATCTGCTTCATCTAAAAGTCTAATTGAAAAGGCTATTCAGGTCAGCTGTGATATTAGAAGACAACTGAATCACATTTAATGCTACTTAAAGGATGTGAATGGGCTAAAAGGAAAAATTAAAAACCCTGGCCATTAAAATTTAATTTGACTTAGTGAAGCCATTAACATTTTGGTTTTATGCAGTGGCAAGCATTCCAAAAGTATTTCCATATAATTTAGAAACCTAGAAGTGCCAAATGGCTGATCCTTACATAGCAAAAATGATTGAAAGTGACCTTACAGGGCAAATCAGAAAAAAAAGTAAAATGAGAAAAATTTTTCAAATACCATCATTAGCTGTCATTCTGTTCTTCCTTCATGTAGAAACTGTCTTTTATTCTAGTAATTGTGCACTTTGGTTTTCATTTTAACTTTGAATTCATTTGGATATCAAATGAATTAGACATGAAGATGTGTAAAGAAATAATCTATTTTTAAGACAATGCCCTGTCTTACTTCTAGTAGTGTACCTGCAATATGCTGCTTTGCCACCACAAGCTTGCCTTTGCAATTTGAAAATGCCATTCCAATATTCCTTATACGCTGTAATAACAAATATCGTTGATAGCACAAAGCATCCATCAATGCAGTAACTTAAAAAACTTTCATCAGTTTCAAATGAAAACTTTGTCTAGATTAAAATGGTAACAAATCTGATCGTGCATCAGTACATAAGTAAAATTTCAGATTGACTGCCTGACAAGGAAATGGAAACCCCTGGTTTTGGTTTTCATTCTCATTTTTTCCAATTCAGCTTAAAAAAAAAGAGAAAAAGCCAATACAAGAGACTTTAACAGTCCCAAAATAATACAGTCTGAGGTTTCATATCTTGCTTCCAGACATTATTTGTATTGCTCTGGTTTATTTACTAGCAGTCACCATCAGACTTGATAGGAAACAGAAAACACTAAACGCTATAAAGGCTCTTACAAATGCATTCCAGAAGGCGTAGGGTGATCATGGAAACTGTAAGACTAAAGGCAGGGGGTTTTCTGGCTCTACATAGAGAGTATGAAATTTCTGCCTTAATAGAATCAGCCACCTGCATTGCCACCTCCATGCTGGACCCACCACTTGAACTAGTTTTAGAGATGAGAGAGGTACATAGCCAAACAGCATCCTTCTAATGAGCTAAAAAGCCTGTGAAAGTAGGAAGGGGTTAGGTAGAGTAGGGCATGTAAAAAACTTTGAATCAACAAGTTTTTGAAAGACTTCAAAGTATATGCTCTGCTGAGTACTCAATTTTATGAAGTTTCATGGATTCTTAAAAAGTTCTTTTTGTCTATGACTCCCAGATACCTTATTCATCAGTTTCTACTTCATGATTAATTGTGGCTAATAATAGATTAAATGAGTGGAAAAATAATCAAAGCTCTAATGACAAAAGGAAGTATCTGAATTACTCCAATAGATTATCTTCTAAATTGACTTGGCTAACCATTAATTTGATTTTCTCCTTTCCCAACTTAATTTTTAATGGTTACAGAAAATTAAAAACAGAAACCAGTGATGATCTCTGTTCTTTCACAGTTGCAGTGTTCCTAACTCCTTCCACAGAATATTTTTACTTGCAGCATATCAATACCTCAAGTTCAAACACTTCTAATCTTAGAGAGTTTGATAAGGAAAGCTGTTGGAACCCTGGGTTTAGAAAATTTTGGTTTCTGGGATATATGTAACAATATGGAGGATTTGGGGTGTGGATTTGTTCTTCTTTTCTCCTTCTTCACAAATCTGGGTGTTCTGTTATTGGGTCAAAAAACCTGCAGTGTGGATCATGAATAGTTAGTTTTTGGATTATAAATAAAAATAAATTACTTGGCATTCCATTACTGGGTAATTTGGACCTTAAAAGACCTTGGAAGTTAGAACTCGTGGCCATTTTCCACCTTGTTAACTAAGAGGCACATCCCGTGCAGCTGTGCCATAGATAAGAAAACAATAAACATCTAAGTCCGAAGAACGACCTACCGACATCTGCCTTTTAATCCAAAATTCTCGGGAAAGGAACGGGAACAGAACGGAAAGGAAAGGGAGAAAATTAGCAGAAAGCTGTTTTCATAATCTTAAAAACCAGCCAGATCAGATTAGAACATCTCCAGGTTAAAAGTCTCATCCAAAGTAGGCTACAGTTTATCTGAGGAAAGGCTGTGCTCATGAATGATAGCCAAGCAGTCTCTTCAGTCTGTTGCTGGAATAATTGCTAGATTATTCCAGGATCTGCTTAAATTAGAGTGTGTGCAAACTACTATATCAGCTGAAATGTTCAGTGAGCAGCTTGCCTCACTGCTCCTTTATAGCAGATTTCTCTCTGGAAAAAAAAATGAAATACCAGCAGATAAAAAAATTTACTTATTTTAACAGCAGTACAAAAAAGTGAGCAGAAATTACAGTATTTGGACTTGAGTACCTGGATACAGTTTATATCTTTCCTTACCACAGTTTTGTGTTTTGGAGTAAAAGAAAAGCATAGAAATAACCGTACCTAAGAACAGCGTAAATGCAAAGGTACACTGTAACAATGTGTAAGTAGAATAAGAAATCTCTGCTTAGGAGTTTGCCTAAAAACTTAATGAAAGAATCTTTTGCAAAATTAATTCTATTAGTTTAGTGAGTAAGTCTGGAACTATTTTAATACTAGAGCTGAGGAGAAAGAAAATAATTTGTGTAATAGGACTTCAAATACATTTACTCTGAGAAGTGAAAAAAATTTGGTGTCATTGTCAGGTATTCTAACCTCATTGAGGAACATCTACAGCCTCCAAAAGAATAATATTATTAGAAGTATACAATATCAAAAGGTCAAACAGAGTTTTTTATCAGGATCAGAACTTGTGATCAAATGTTCTATGATTTATCAAGAAGTTCAGCCAGAAAACACATGACAAGCTCAGTTAAATAAACCACAAAGTCCTGCACATATTCCAAAAGCTTGGAAAGCATAATATTCTTCAAACATTCAATCTCACAGTCTCTCATTTATGAGCATGTGCCAACACAGTTAGATAAATGTGATTTCAGATGCCATATAGAAGTCTTATTTCTGAAACAAAGGTGTCACAATAACCTTGGTTATTTATCACTGCATGAACCTGTAAAATAATCTCTCAAAGCGTTTCTTTGTCTCAGCTATTTCATCTTATTTTATCTCCAAGACTGAAAGAAGTGATATCTTTAAATTATTTTCTTGGTACAGAACAGGAAAGACCAGAGTCCTGTACCATGTCATTACTTTATGTATCCCTTTTCCTTGTAGGAAATGTCACTGCACACAGGAATGAATTTTTTGCATTGTAATATACAAAAGTATGGCGGTGGTGCCTGACAAAAACACTGACCCTGTCCTTTGTTCTCTTCATTGCTTTTCTATTAACAATTCTTATCTACAAGTGTTACAGAGCATCAAATCCTGATTTCTAAAAGATAATATAAAATTCAAGCAAGGAGATAGTGATCTACAATTAGGTTCATGTTAGGACAGAATTAACAATAAGAAAGTCTAGAAAGAACTTCCCTGAAGACTGATACAGCATGGAAAGATTAATCTCCCACAAAGATAAATAAAAGACAAGAGACACTAGTTACTCTTCATGATGCAATGCCCAAGACACTTGAACAACTTCTTAAGAACTGCAGTATGAAAAATTACCTAAAAGTGTCTCCTTAGTCTACTTCACTTTCTCTAAAGGCTAAGGTAGGAGAAGCCAACAGAAGTGTGTCTAAGTAAATATTTGAGACAGTGAGAAGTGAAATCATAATACCAAGAGGACGACTAGATAATTTTCTAAAAAATAAGTGCATATTGATGATATAGTAACCATGTCCTTACATCATAGAAATACAATTCTACTGCTGCAGAGCTAACCACAACTGAGTGTGCTACATGCAACACAATAAAAATGAAATGTAATTTGTAAGTAATTTGTGAATTATATGGATAAAGCACACAGAAAACCATCCTGAAAATGCAGTTCTTTTATATATATATATATATATAATATTGTTATTACTGTATGTAATTCTTATTCCAGATCCCTTCCTGAACTTCTCCAGCCAAATTTGGGGCTTGTGGGTATATGTATTGAGATATGAATAACCAGTAAAGAGATTGAAACCATAAACTACATATAGTATAGAGTGCTTCCTCCAAGAATTTTTGCTCTTATGAAACCCTCAATCTAGATCACATCTTGTGGCAAAACCAAGTATCAGCAGCTAAATCAAGTTCACTAAAACCCAGGATCTTACAGAGTATCATCATAATGCTCCAGTGCATGGCAACCTTTTCTAGAAGTTGTTCTGAAGCCATATACTAACATGGAACTACAGGAAAAAGGGAAAAACTCCTCCAGTTTCACTGCCATGAAACCTACTGCAAAGTTATTTGTCTACTTGTGATTGCTAACAGCCCTACAACAATGCTAATATTACTATTAATAGTATTAACACACTGCTAATAGGAATAAAAATTTCTGTAGCATGCAGTGATATACACAAGACGAGATAATGCTATTACTACATAAATCTCCTTCATTCTCTTCATAGAGTAAAACTTGCCCTTTTAATATCCAGGAAACAAAGTTGTCAGTTCCACACTTTAATGCATTTACAAGTGATTACACACATTAGCCTGAACTACACTCCTGCCTTGGCTATATCTGGGACAAGCGTATTATTAATCAGGGATGTTGCTTATTAGAATAAGGGGTTTTTTCTCCCCATCCCAGGGCCTCTGTTTATGTAGGAAGGGAAACTTCACCCTCAGTGGTTTTTTATCTTATGAGGTGCTATTCCCCACCTCAGAATTTGTCTTATTAACTTAAATCTCAAAATAAGAAAGGCTGAGCATTGAATATAATACCATGCCAATTCAAACAGACTTGGCATGGCAAATTCAGGCTTCCGAATAACATTGTCTGTGGTATGATTTGTACTGCACTATCAGCACCTTTGGTTCTTCCTTCTCTGCAGTCACCTTCCCTGACACCTTCCCTGAATAGACAATGAAATACATTCCACACCATGTGGGTGTATCTTATTTATTTCATAACTACAATTGCTCTACTTCTGTATTTCCATGCATTTCCATGTTGCAATTTCTGTTTCAAAATGACCCAGATAAATGTTGGAAGAGGACAAAAAAAAAGAAAAACTCTCCCAACCTTTCAATTCAAGCTATATTAAATGAAATTTGAGGAATGTTTTTTACAGGTGGTTAGCCAAGTGTTCCTGTAGCAGAGCAAGGAGGATAAACTCATCCAGACTTCATTAATTTATTAATTTCTGCTCCTGAATTATTTCAAATTAGGAAGATATTAAGGGTTACCATCGTGATTCTTTTACTCTTTACAAGACTAGAAAAAGAAGCCATACAGAAGATTAGTGCTACAAGCTGAATCAACCCAAAGAAAAGTCCACAAAGAAGTTTGCTGGGATTTAAAATAAAACAAAACAAAACTTACTAATTTTAACTTTATACTATGCTTCTTAATTTTTATTAAAACAATTTTTACATCATCTGTTTTCTTGACATGTCAGGAATTTAAAGGAAAATATTTGGTGACATATTAAATATATCCATCCATGTATGTACATAATAGATCTGGGGAAAATAATGTAACTTTCATCTCTACTGAATCTCCATAGCTGTATGGAAGTATCGCTCATTGTAATTCATCCAGTTCTCCTGCGTAGTAAGGTTTATGAGACTCATGACTTCCAACTCTCCAATCAAAAAACTGGAGGAAAACAATCAACTGTTCACTTTTTCCAAGTTATCAAACTGAAATACAAACCAAGACAAATCTGGATCTTGGGGAATCAATATATTATTCAGACCAATCATGAGCTATTTTTCCTCTTATGTTAGCAGTACAAGGCGTAGTATAAGGGAATTGTTTAAATGATACAATTTGCCTATTTTATTAAAATATATAATGATGAAAAGAACGAAAAGTAATTTGGTAATTGAAAACCGTGAGCTACTTAACTTACACAAACTTCTTACTGAAGAATACTGCCTCTATAAGAGAAAGGCAAAACAGAACAGATATAACCAACCCTATTGCAACTCAACAATTAAAATATAGGTGCCTGAAAGAGGTACCTCAATCCATCAAGTTATCTGCAAATCCTACACTGCAGCATTTATTTTCCATGGGCTGGAAAAACATCATTTGGGATTGACATATTGAAACTTACAGCTTAATATATTCCTGTACATTTAAAGGCATGTAATTAGTATACAGAATTACCCACTAGTAGGCATCAATAGATACTTAAATGATTTCTCTTCTGGCTTGATACACAATTAGAGATACTAAAGCTTATTCTTAGTAAGAAAGAGAATGACTATCATATCTCCCCACAAGAATAAGCAAGACAAAAGGCTTATATTAGATTTGTGAGATTCAAACTTTGCAAATAGTATTCAACAAAGCTCACAAATACGTTATATTAGAAGAACTGGGACTTTTCAGTAAATAACCTGTAAGGCTCTGACCCATCTAGGCATGTGTAATCATTTACATCCAGGTTACCAATAACACAGGGTCCCTGACTGATTTGCATCAGTGGGGAGAGTGCCATCACACGTCTCCTAAAGACTCATTGAATGATGACACTTGAGGTTTTGAACATAAAATTTTATCTTGTTCTTATATTTCTAGTCAGGGTTCCTACTGAAGCTTAATGGTTCTTATTGACCAGACAGTTTTATAGAAATTATGTAGCTGGAGGATGCAAACATTCTTACAATAAATATGGGATATACAAGGAATAATTATAAACATCATTAAATTAAAAGATGATAAAAGCATTCAGCATAATAACTGTAATGTAGAAATTATAATTATATAAGGTCTTAACTTAGCACTGGACTGAGTCTGTGACCTATCTAGGCTTACAAAATAAAACAGGTAATACATTACTTATTAATATTCTTCTGTCTTTTTCTCTCATACCAGTTTTAGGTGCATGAGAGTTACAGAAATGTATCTTTTGAGTTCTATAAGAATACTTTAAGTATTTTTGAAAGATATTTTTATTTTCAAAATATAGTCAAAATGTTATGAAGTAACAAATGAAGCAGCAAGAGCTAAGGTGCTGACGAGGGACTTTTTGGTTTAAGAACATCACATGTAGAATGAGAAGGACATAATGGGGGACTGAGAATAGAGCAAGGAAAGCAGAACTCCTGAAAACTATTCCCAGTCTCAGTACTGTGCTGTGTGGCTGTAAGAAAGCTCTCAATTAAGTGCTGAAAGAATAAATTGTTCCAAGCAACAGCTTTGTGGGTTGGTTTTGCAGAGCAAAATCAAAATTATTAGGAAAAAAAATCAGCCAGGAAAGGAATACTGAGATCATCCCATCTATACAGAGGTTAGTGTATATTTAATTTATCCAGTGCTTTATAGTCATTTTAGTAACTGTTTACTCCAAGTATACTTCTAACACTACGAACTGCCTCAGCACATTTCAAACTCATGTGACTAAGATCTCCTTAAACTAACACACAGCCACCCCCCCAAAAAAAACCAAACCAAGACTGCCTTAAGCCTATTTATTGTGTCTTTCCTTCAAACATGGCCTTAGAATAGTCTCAGCCTTGGGAATTCAGATCCAGTAAAACTAACCATCTGCAGTAACAAAACACATAGCCCAAGACCGTCATAAAATTGCTCTCCTGTTTGAAAAAAAAACAAGCCAACCAACAAACCCACAAAAAAAAAAAAAAAAGAAGTTGAAAACAAACACTGATACTTTCCCACCAAGCTTCTTTGATTTTTCCAAGACACAAACATCTTCTTTTTAATGTACCTGAATAAAGCAGACAAGTGACCTCATTTGTTTTCACTCACCTCCTGAAACCACCAGTTATGGTAACTAAAGCATCCGGTAGAAATGTGCACACAGCATTCTTGACAATCAAGCTTACTGCATCTGCTTCTGCCTTAGATACACAGCTAACAAGGTCCTCATAGTAGAGAAACCCTGGAAATCAAAGGCAAAAAGTGCTGATCACTCCACAGAAATATCAAAATCTACACAGCATTATTCAAGGCCCAAATCACAGGTGGTGTGGGTGCAAGGGATCACAGGCCAGAGACAGCCTCTTTCTTCCCTCATCTTTGCCCTTAGAGTTTATATATATTTTTGTCATTATAATTTGTCATGTAATTTGTCAATATATCAGTCACAATAATTGCTCCACTATCTGAGGACCTGAATATTTATAAATTACTCTGACTTCCCTACCAGCTCCCATCAATGGCATTTTTGGATTCAAAAAGACAGACTTCCCAAAATAATGGTGTTCTACACAAGTACAGGGCTCAGAAGTATGTGAAATACCCCAGCTATCTTATTTCTGATCACAGAGGTTGTGTCAAAAGAACCCAGTATGGCAGCTTGCTTCGCACTTGAATATGACATGTAAAAGAAAAAAGGACAAAGGAGCATAAATATAAGAAAGCTGATCCAAGGGATTCTGAGGTGATATAAAGCACATGAATTTCAAGGGATTCTGAGGTGATATAAAGCACATGGATTTAGTGCAAAAATAAAGTTACATTGTTTTAGTGTCATATTATAGAATATGTTTTCCTTAATATAACTAACTCCTTTGTTTAAATAGTTCACTTATTTAAGAAAACAGTGCACACACAGAATCTGTGGGGAAGCAACATTATTCAAATAACCATGTTTAACACTTTAAAGCTAAGATGTGCTAGGATTATGGAAAGAATTATATAAGTACTTTATTACAAGTCTAGATCTATCACTAAAGTAGGGCTGCCTTGAGGGAGACAGATCTCCTCTGAAAACTAATTCTGGGTTTTCCCAATTTTGTAATTTTTTCACAACCTGTGCAATAATGAACCATTAATATTTTCATGTATAAGAGATTTCATTTGGTATCCGTGCAAGCAATTTAAAAATATGCATATTCCTATGTTTTGAATGACATTATGACATTATTTTGAATTAGGAGCTCAGCTGGTCCAAGTACTATTTTCACCCAATAATTCAGTATTGACACAACACTGCAGCAAGAGAACAGATGTATAAATGAACTTTGCCTTCCCCTGTGCTTCTGTTTTCCAGTTCTTAGAGCACTGAGATACAAGTTTTTATGACACTTTCACCTTACCTGCTTTCTGCATTTTTGACAGCTTCAGGGTCTTGTCAGCTTTTACCTCTTCCACAGTTCGCAAACCCATTCTGTACCATTTCTCAGATGTCTTCACTCCCACTCCAAAGACGGAAGTAAATTGCTAAAGTCGGTAGGAAAATACACATTTCAGTGTTGTTTTCTAAAGGAGCAGTGAATTAAAAATAAGTAGGTAACAACAAGGTTTCACAAGGAAAGTAATGGGCAGAGTTAATCCTACATTGAAGATAAATAGCATAATAAAAATATACAAATTCAGCTTCCCTTCTTTGCATAACTACATTGAATAGAGAACTGGTTTTATACATGGACAGTTCTCATTATCATGAGATCTAAACAATACAGTAGTAGTCCCAGCACCTTTATGTAATTTACCAAAATGTACACTTTTAACTAAGGTTTGATACAAGGGTAGTAGCCTTTATTTTTACTCCATTTATTAATAGAAATGCAAACAGCAACATTAGGTAGCTCGATTCCCTGACACTGACCTGATAGAATAAGAGATATCACAAGATTATCTTCATAATTTGACTGACATTACAGCTTTGTGTTATATGCACTGCCAGATCTAAAAACAAAAGAGCAAAAAACCAAACAAACAAGCAAACAAAAAAAGGGGGGGAAAAGGCAAAAACAACAAAAAACAAACAAAAAATAAAAGCAGAACAAACAAACAAAAAACCACACATATATCCCCCAAAAAACCAAAAAACACACACACAAAAAACAACCTAAAACAAACCAAAATCTACCAGTCTACCAGAAATTTTTTTGTGGTTATATTCCATTTATTCCAAAGTAATGTTCACTAGCTTATTACCTGTGAAAATATCTACAGCAAAAATGTCGCTGTTGTAAGCATTATTCAATGGATCGATATCTCAGATGAACAGTGATATGAAAGCAAGAGGGAAAACTTTCATGCTTGCTTAAATGCATGCTCTTTAAGTTCAGTTAGTCAATACCGAAGCTCTCCAGACTTTATTTGTACTTTTATGGAATTCAGTGAGTACCTGTGTAAGACATGAATAACTGCTGTTCTCCATTGAATCTACAACCTCTGAATTCCAACCACGATAGCTTTATTTTGTGGTTTTGTGAAGATATTAATTCATTGGAAATAATTAAGATTAAAAAAGAGAAAAATTAAAATAATGGATAATATTAAATAGGAATTGCCCCAGATTTTGTATATAATGGGTGAAATTACCTATTCTTTGTCTCAATCATGTGTGCTTATAAAAGGATGTGATTTTTTAAATACTTAGGTTGTTATCTTTTTAATGTTTTTACTGGTGCAGAAATATTTTCAAAAGGGTCTATTACTGGGTTTTAAACAATTCTAAGAGATTTAATTAACACTGGGATAGAGAACTAAAGAAAATGGATTCTGTGCACCCAAATTTTTAGGGTGCACAGTGGTTTTTTTCTTTCCATACTAAGACCCATTGTTATTTAACATATTTATAGATGCTAGAGATGCTGTCAGCTGTGCAGCACAAGTAACAGGGAGCCCATTTCTTCAGTTGTGTGTGGGGGCACTGCTTCTTTTCAGCTGGTGAAATGAATTATGTGAACTCACTCTCTGCAGCACCCACTTCCATAAGGAGGCATTCATGTCCCTACATCTTAAACATTGACTATAACTTAATTTGATAACCATGGTCCTGGGGCCAGAAGTGATCTTTTAAATCATAAGTGAAGCAGCAGGCACCAGGACTATGACAAACAGTAAAATCTAGGAATTCACTAATATGAGATTCTTCTTAGAATCTCATAAAAAATTGGTGGAAACAACTGGTTACAACTAATTTAGCCAAAATGTTGAGACGTGCTCAGCTAACAAGAGAGCCATGTAAGTTTGTTGTAATTTTGCATGTGAAATGAGGCATAAAGCATATTTGAGATAATTTGTCCCCTGATAGGTTCTATTCTAATCTTCAAGAGATTTTCTTAAACCCTGAACTGTAAGATTTAATAGCTGTTCCTCAACCATGCTGTAATGCAATCATGCATTAATAAGCAAGTCTGCTCCTTGAATCCTGCTATACATGTGAACATGCTACACCTCCTTTTGAATATTGCTGTAGATGGCATCAACAGCTGCCACTGAACATCCTTCCATACCTGTGTTGTAGGTCAGAGAGAATGGAAGAACCTTTGGATACCTGAAGTAAAACTGAGTGATGCCATGGAGAATTAAACAGTCCCATTAAACAGTACCATTAAACAGTCCCATCTTACTCTGTTTTAATGTTTCTGAAGACAGAAACAGTGTATTTATAGTGATCAAAAATGCAGATAAAATTGAAAAAATATTTGTTCATCTTATATGTTTCTAATGCAGAATTCAATTAATGTTTTGGAAATGGGAACTGCAGTATTTATGCAGTTTAGATTCCCTGCAACTATGAAGTAGTGTGACTATGACTCTACAATCTCCCTAAGGAAGAAACAGCTCCAGCCCTCCTTCTGCCTCACACAAAAGAGAATTACAATAGATCTGAGTCATCTTCTTCACCTGGTATTTTTTTAATTTCAGAATGAAATGTAGTGTTAAAACGATAATCAGCTGAGACAGAAATAAACTCACGATTGCATTAAACTTACAGCAAAGAGGATGCATTACATCACTTAAGAGCAACTAGGTATACATCACATTAATTAAAAATAGAAAATAATTTCACATTATTCCTTATCACAGTTTCTTGATCTCCATATCTTTCTTTGTACTTGATATTGATTGTTCCTTTATAATAAAATTGATGAGTTTGTCCACGTTCTACAAAAGGGAAGACAATTTTAAACAACAGCAACAAAACTCAAAGGATTTACCTTAAATGCCTTGTATCGCTCATCATTTAACACTTCTCTAACTCTAGAACTCTCTCCTTCTTCAATAATCTCCTAAACAAAGAAAAATATTACTTATAAAAAATAAATTTAAAAATCAATTTGTAAGATCTTACCACAATTATAAGATTTAGTAAAGTAATCTAAAATCAAGTTTTATCAATATTTATCAATCAATAAACAGAACCCTTAGCAAGCATATGGTTTTATTCTCTTAGGATCAACTTCTGCAACCCTTTTAAAGACAGAAAATTACTGAAGGATGAAGGAGAAACTGGAACCACAGAATAAATTCACAGTACTACTCACTCACAAATTTACTCAAGGATGAAGTAGAAACCGGGACCATGGAATATATTTCACAGTACTTATTTACCCATGAAGTCACAGCCAGAAAGCAGTTATTTATCATAAGCTATCAATGACTTGTCCGGAAAACTAGATTTCATTATTTAGTTGAGTTTTCTATTCCCAAAAGTAAGACCGTTGTAAGAACAAATACATTTTTTGCAGAGTGTACACTACTTCACTACTTCTAGTCTTTCCGATAAAAACTATGAACAAAACTAACAAAGAAAACCAAATATAACCCAAAAAAACCATCCTGTTTTCTGTGGGATCATGACTGCAATTCCAACCCCCCAGGTAGAAGGTACTAAAGGCACTTCAGGGGTTACATTCTTAACTGGAGGAATGGGGCAAACAAGGAGCCAGAGCCAAGAACAACACTTAGCAATGACCCCTCTAACACTCAGCTGAGACCCCTGATCAGTTGCCTGCTGGAATAACAGCACCCAGAGATGTGAGTCCTGAAAAGGCTAAGAACTAAAAAAAAAAAAAAAAAAAAAAAAAAAAAATGGAACTCCAAGTTCCTGTAAGAATGTAGAGTTCATTCATCACCTGGATAAAAGTCTCTGCTATAACTATATATAACTTGCTATAACATAGCAAGGTAAGACTTAACATTAGAGTACTAAAATATTTACCACTTTTGCAAAAAATAGTATTTCTAATAAAGCATTCAGGTGAGCAAAGTGATGTTGCCAAGGGCAGAAGTCACATGAACAAAACTATTAACACTTAACCTGTTGCATCCAAATCAGAGTGAGCCCTTAAAAATTACATGCAAAGCTGATACCGCTTTATTTATTCCTCTGTATTTACTCACTTGTTCCCCTCATTCCTAAGAGTGGAGTTTCCATGACAGAGCCTTGTGTTACTACAAGAGGTTTCCAGAAACCATTTCATTCTTAGAAACAAGGATAGCACATTGTTATTACAGGAAATACAGAAGGTTGTGTACATACACACAGATACCAGTGCTCCTCTCTGTGACCTGTCAATGTAGATCTGTAAAAGAATCTATTGTCAGATAATTCAGAAGTACATTACCTCAATGATATCTCTGACTTGGTCTCCCATGCAGGGCAACCCTTGTATATCTTTCATTCTCGTTACTGGAAATGGAAGAGATTTCAGCAAAGAAGCTGCCCTTAAAAATTCCAGGCAGAATATTTCACTTTCTTTGAACTCATAATTTTCAGCCATTACCTCAAAGGCATCCTGGGACAGGGCGAGGTATAGAAAAAAAAAAAGTTGAAGTTTAATAAAAGCTTAAAATATTCAGTATGCTCCAAAAAAAGGTTACTTTGTATGATAATTCAAGAATTAGTTTTTTAGGGTGAAAAGATAGAGTTCATAAAAAGAAAAGCAGACTAATTTTCTAATAACTTGACGTTTTCCCGGTATCATAAAAATGGTATTTTAGAGACAAATTTTAGAGACAAAATATATGAAAATATTTTGATCAGTAGCAGAGCCTAACTTGAAAACCTTTTGTGAGATATGCCTTCTGTATTCTGTGCAGATCTAATAAAACAATGTGAAATAGAGCCATAATTTTTAGAATTATGCCCAACCATAAGAAATCCAGCAGATCAGCATGTAACATCTGCATTTTCAGATACAACCAAATAGGAAACTGTGGCAACACTGGAAAGCACCTTCATCTTTTTGAACATGAGACCATGCTTCTAATTTAGTAATTTAGGGAACAAACTCTCTTTTTCCTCATTTTTCAGATGTATAACCTATGCAAATAGAAACACATTTCCTTTATGGTTCTCCAGCTATCCATGATTTGGTTTATTTAACATTGCACTCAAAAATACCTGAAGAATGTCCATACAGTTAGGGTTTTTTTTAAAACAATCCATATGCAATTTATGCAGCTTTGAGATCTGTTTCCCTCCCAGAATATATAATAAATATGTATCTTAATAGTAGCAAATTTTAGAAATGAAATGCAGGGAACAGACCACACAGTGGTGTAGAGGCATTCTTTTGCTGCTTGCCACAGTAGAATACCAGCTTTGGAGAGAGAACAAATGCTGCAAAGTAATTTTGTGAATAACCAAAGAACTTATGAAGGTTTTTAGTTGATTAGCAGCTGGAAAAAAAAGTTCTGAATGAAATCTTGCACAGACCTCAAAAAATTTCACAACTGCAAAATTAAGTGATTTCTTCAGAAATGCTTAAGAGTGGACCATTACTAGAAGAAACTTTTACTATTCAGAATATTTTCCTAGAACTCAGAGAAGTGGCTGTCAGTGTGCATCTGCCTGCAATTACCACTTCCCAGAGCTGTAGGCCTGTTCAGAAGTGGTTTTGGAATAAATATGAGTAAAATCAAGAGACAGCAAATGGCTTACCAGAGCAATGACTGCAGCGGACAGTAGGAAGGAAAAAGATTAAGTGTCTTTTTCCTGCCCTCACTGTTCATGTTCAGTCTCAAATTTCATTTCATTTGTAATGAATACAGAGTTTATATAGTTTAAAGAAAAATAATTTTAGATTTTCCTTTGATTTTTAAGTGTGCTTTATATTGGAAGATAAAGGCCAGTAAAAACCAGCAGGCCTTGTACATCCTAAATTCTACATGTGTAATATCTCCAGGAGAGTCTGTCCCAACCCCACTAACTGACATGACAGCAAATCCACTGAAGTCAGCTCTTTATTACATCTGTGGAATAGAAAACAGCATCTATCACCCTGCATTGAATGGATGCAGACTCATTTAAACAACAACAAGATTTTACTTGAACTACCATCATTTAGCTCACTAAAATAGAACAATTTCTTAAAATTAAATATACCTTTCACAATGAATGTCAATTATTTACATATTACATTTCATTGTTTGGTCAGTTCTAGAAAAACAGACCATCTGACATGGTGTGTTGTTTAGATAATAAACATTATAGTCTCATTGAAACAAAATGAAGGTTTTACTCTATATCTTCAAGAAAACATTGTGTTAACTTACCCTAGGATTTGCAAAACTTTCCTCTTAACAAAAAAAAAAAAATCTTAATTGTTTTGACAGTATTTCTTTAGAAGAAATAGGTACCTTAGCTGAACAAAACCATTTCACCTTTTTTTACCTGCACTGATATGTTAAAATGTATAAAAATAGGATTTGCTACAGGAAATTTGCTTTATTCTATATAACCAATATAACTTTACTCCTTGGTCTCCCTAAGAATCAGTCACCTGTTGTCTGTCTCACTCTAAGAATCCTCCCCTTAGCTGCATATTCATTTACCAGCTACCCTCATTAGTAAAGGCTGTGAAATTTCATTTTCATAACGTTTCATGAAAGATCTCATGAGAAGGACAGATGTTTAGCAACATGCCTGATCTGGAAGTTTCAATTATCATTTACATTCAACTAGCCTTTGGGTATAAGGAATCAATAAGAGGAAAGAGAATGCTCCTTTGGGGGGAAGAAAAAAAAACAACAACAAAAAAAACCCCAACCCAACAACAGCAACAAAAACTCCAATTATTAGAAAAATAATGCACAAGCCTTAGCCTCCTAACAGCTGTCTTTAAATCTCTTGCAGGAGCTAATTGTTGGATTTATTCAACTGCTTTTTTTTCCCCACACACATTTAAGATCTTTATTTACTTGACAGATTATGTTGTATGTAATTACACAATTTCTGGTAAAAGACAGGCACATTATAATTTCCATTTAGAAAGAGAAGTAATGCAGAAAAAAGGTGAAACTACCAGTTTGAGGTCATGAGCAACATGGATTCATCCCAGTTTGTATAAGAAAGAAAAAACACAACATAGACAGTACTGCAAAGCAAATGGGGAAATATATTTTATAAATGGGGTAAGGAGTCAGATGTTTCCTCTGCTGTGGGGTTTTCTGGATGTTCTCCCCAGTTCTTACAGTTTTTATTCTTTATCAGCTTTAAAGATTCTTTCCTACTATGCAATAGAACATGCTGTTGCTTCAAGTGAGATTTACAGTTTAACTCAAAAAATTAAGATTACTTTTGCTTTCTTTTTCTCTCTTTATAATCTGTGTGCAGGAATACTCAAGAAAGCAGTGTTCAGCAAAAAATTTCTTACTGCAGTTAACACTAAAAGCATTAATCGGGGCAGAGATAAAAAGATATAATTGCTACATTCTTGTTAAAATAGTCTATACTGATAAACATATCCAGAAAAATTCCCAGTTCCCAAAAGTAGCTGCTCAGCAGCATGCATTAATAATGGCAGAGACTGGCAAAGCCATCTTCTTGATTAGACTGCTCAAAAAATCTAGGGATGTTTTTTCTCACTCCCAAAAGGCAGTCTCTCACATGCACATCTGGTAAGTGTTCTACACTGAATAATCAGCCATTGTGATAATTGTGTCTGCATAACCCAGCACTAACCCTGCTGTAGAGAGGTGTCAGTCCCTTCCCACTGGTGGGAGGGCAGTTTTCAGAAAAGCTGTGTCACCATCACTATCGAAAAATACAACCACACAGAGCATTTTACCCAGAGGCTGTTGATAGTAAACGAGAAAATATAATCAAAGCATTTTTATGATTCTAGTTTGCATTTTTCACTGTTTTCCTGCCTTTGTGAAGCTCATTAAGCTGTTTAAAATAAACAATTAAAGAGTATTGAATATTCATTATTCTCTGTACAAAAATAAACATTGCCTGCAAATGCTGCAACTACTTACAGATCTGTCTTTTAACATAAAGCTGCTTTTGACATTTTTTAATAAGATATTTCTTTAAAAAAAAAAGACAGCAAATGGACTTGCTGTCTATTAAACAGTATAGTTCATATTGAGTAATATTGTAGAGGGGAAAAACATATAAAACTCTAATATTATCTAAGAAAAATCTTACAATGTAATAGATCTCTGGTGAAGTCTGCTTATGGTGATATAAAAAGGAAAGTTATTGACCATTTATTCTAAACTTTTATATGTCTTACATGAAGCACCTTGCCTCCACTTTATCAATCAGACAAATATTCCAGTTACCTGTTTAAAAAGTACCAGTATAAAAGGAAACTAAATTTCCAGAGACTTCCAGCACATGGGAATTTCATGATCTTCAGAGTACTCTGCAGGGTCTGCTCTAATTAAATGTGAAACAGAGTTGGGCCACATTTCAGTTCTTCAGTTATGGAAAATTTTACTTCCATGTCTGAAATTGTGGAATGTTTGTTGGTGAGTCTTGGACTATGGAAAAATTTGGGATTTAAATGCACTTCAGATTCCAGCAGGTCAGGTCCAAAAGTACTCTAAGATTTTGCTGAATTGTGTTAAAAATAAGAAAGGTGCCAGATGTAGAGAGGAATTTTGAATCTCATTTAATATCTGGTATTTAAGAACTAATAAGATATCATTAACAACACCAAATTACCAGTAATCATCTTACATATGCAAAAATGCAGACTAAAATATTATAAATGCTAAAAATCACACAAGTGAAACCAACAAAAAGTGCAAGATTCTCAACTAATGTATGAGAATGATTCTCAGAAAAAAAAAATAATAATAATAAGACCATGGTGGTTTCTGTCTGCTGAACAGCTGACCCAATAACATTCAGCATGAATATCAGAGTACAAGTCATGCAGAAAAGCAAAACAAACTAATTCTCTATTTCATACTATCCTGCTCATTTCAACAACGATGTCAGAGCAGCTCCATTGCTACTTGCAAAACAGCCTTTAATAAACTCAGTTTAAGACTCTGCTAGAACAGACACCACCAATATTACCGCACCAAAAAACGTATTTGAAATCTAATCTGTTTTGTAAAGAAAATATTACAGCTTCATGGAGAGGGCACTTGTCTTATTGCCATGCCTACACTCACAATTCCTCTGCTGCAAGACCTTGGAAAGCTTCTTCACACCTCCCTGCCATTGTTTCTCTTGGCATCTTCCATTTGCTCTCTATTAGGACTGTGAACACTCCAGGGCTTGAATTCTTAACAATGTGCTTGTACAGCATCTCTCATAAAAAAGACCCCTGTCTTACTTGAGTCTGCAAGCACACTTGCAGCACAAATTTAAAAAATACTAACACACTATTGTACAAGTAACTTCAATCTGCCAAAATAGCAAATTGTGATTAAAAAAACCAAAAATCCTACAAAGTAGGCAAGTGTTTGAAAAACTATTATAGTCAGAACAGCACTTTGAGTTAAATTGGTTTCCCTCTAAATCACTCTTTTCTACTTGTTTATTCAGTAAGTTGCAAATACAAAGGACAGGTCCTACTGCTCATCACATCAGCATCACCAGTGTTTCATGTCCATTCAAAACTGACCAAAGTTTTAGAATGCAGCTTTCATTCTAATAATTTTCTTCTCTCTTTATTCACTGTAAATCTCAATTTTGCATTTCAGTGGGAAGAGATATCTGGCATATGAATGGCCTTTGTCTAGGCTGAGAGAGAAAACAAATATTTTCAGGTGTTTATTTCAAGAAGAATTAAGCAATTTAAGCCAAACTCTACAGGTTGTTTAGTGTTGACTAAAGTGACTTCCAACTAAAAGAAATTACCCATTTTTGTTCAGTCTGGTTTTTTTGGTTTTGTGTCCGAAGTGAAAAGACCAACACTCTTCCAGATCCAAAGATTTTATCATGTTATCTTACATCAGCTAGAAAAACAAAGGAGCTGAGAGAAAAACAATAAGAGCATAATGCGCATGATCTCCTTGCATAAACACTATTATTAGAAATAAATATGTTAGTTCCAGTTGCTCCTCATATTAACCAACAAATAACATGTTCATTTCTTGAAACAGAGTGGAATTCATGAGAAGTTTCCATATTATTCCACATGATGTAAAAGAAAACAATACAAATGTGAGAAAAGATCTGTTGACACAGCACAGAAATGCAGTTAGTGTTAACCACATAACAATGCCCTACATAAAAGACACACTGTGTAATAATATAAAATAAAAAATGTATATTACATATATTAATATGGTCAAAGGAAGCAACATAGCCTTGATGTATCATACAAATTTGGATCGCTGAAAAGTAAAGATGTATTTATAATCTGTATTTTACAAAGCACCTTCCCACTTATCTCAAAAATCAGAATGGATATTTACTCCTTAGATGAAACCACCAATTAATTTTGAATAGGTATACACTTTGCACACATTCACATTACAATTCTGAGGTGCAGTGTGGAGAATTTTTACTGAAGTAAGCTATGTCAGTGGGACACTACACGTTATTAAGGGTATCCATTCAGTTAGTGGTTTTCCACTATACAGCTCCCAAGTTCATTATCAAAACAAAAGGATCTTCTGAAGTCCGTTTTAAAATGGAATAATAATAATAATTCCTTAAGCCACTGGCATAACTGATACATTTTTCTGTAGCTACAAAAGAAGAAAAATAAAAAAGAAATTTTTTTTTTCTCTGACATAGTGGAAAGGAAACCAGGCATCTTTCCCACGCTAAACATCCACATTCTCATTACCATGAGTAACAGCCAAAGCAAAGTTACATTCAGTAGCATTAACGATAAACCTCAGAATCACAGAACAATTTGCCTCTGACTTAATTGGTTTCTTCTGTAAGAATTAAATTGTATTTTCCTCACAGAAGAATGTCTTTCTGAATTTTACTGCAGTCTGATATTAGTATTCAAATCCAACAACCCCTCCTGGGCACAGCACAAGAAAACACAATGCAGCCTCCAAGGGTCTATTTTCACTGGGAGAGGAAAGATAGCTCCAAATAAGCCAGAGAACAACACTGTAGTATTATATTCCATAATAACATTAATATTTAAGACAAACATAAAGGAAACTTGCTGAGGTACAGACTCCACTCAAATGATCTGCTCTTTTGTTTTGCAGCTTTACCCATCTGAGCAGCCACAGCTCACCTGTGGACTCAGGGTGATGTGTTCAGATGCATTCCTAGAACACCCAGGTCAGCAAAGACTGTGGCAGAGGTTCTCAGCCCGCATACCCTGAGGCCATGGATCACAGTGCACTGTGACCCAAAGACTGCACGAAGACTGAAGCAGTTGCCCTTCTACTCCATCAACTGAAACACAATGCCACTCCTTGGTATCTTGACACAACAAGCCTGACTGCACAACAGCTCATAAATTATTTGGCTAGAATTTGCCCCATTGGCTAGAATTTTTGCCAACTCTTCTGTAGCTTCTTCCATGTGTAAAACTGGTTTGTTGCAACTTTCTGAGAGTTATTTTCTGGCCATTGCTACAGACAGGAAACATGAGACATTTGAAAATAGAAATTGCACCCAGTATATTAAACCACCACATTTTCCTCATGAGCTCTCATCAAATATCTCTGCTATTTATTTTTAATAAATAGTCTTTCATGATGAAATATACACAGAACATGACTCAAGATTAAAAAGGATCACTAAGTATCAATTTCTTCAGAAATCAGGTCCCCAAAAGTGCCTCTCCCAAGAAACCAGGACATACAAATCCTGCTGTACCCACATTGCTGCCTATTAGTGACTGTTCCAATGTAATTACTACACTTTCTCAAACACAACTACACTTATTTGGAAGAGGAATTTGATACAGCGTATCAGGGCAAAGTCCAGTAAAAGGAAGAATCCAAGAGTTCATCAAGAATGCATTAGCAAATAATATTTGTACCCCTGTTAAAGGCATGATCAGAAAACAAGCTAACCAAAGAAAACAAAATCTGTAAGAAAAGGGAACAAGTCTGGCTCACAGAATAAGGTTGTTACAACAAAATGCTACCATCAACACATAACTCAAGATGGTTTGGACTCAATTTTCAGGATGTATGGTATTGACCCAGGGAAAATCTGTCATTTAATGGTTGGCTGCCCACAGCATGCACAAGTGAATTATACCAATGCTTCAGTGCATTTGCTAAGTGCTTGCGCTGAAAAATCTGTTGGAACACTTTTATTTGAGAACGTGAATTACAGGATTAATACATGGCCAACAAAACAACAGCAAATCTAAAAATCAGGCTCCTGTGACATTAGGCAGACTAATTAGCAGTTCTCCAGGGCAAGAGCCAGTTCTGGCAGCCCATGAACACCCAGCCCTGCAGCTGTTATTGCCAGCTTTGGCTGTAAGGAATAAGAGAAACAGCCCTAAGGAGTTCCATTACTATTGTCAAGATGCTGATTCTAGACAGACTCAAGTATTATAAACTTGCCCAGTTCCACCTCCAGAAACAAAATACAGCACTAGGAGAAGTTACTCTCAAAAGATGTTAAAGATGAAAAACTGACACCTTTGTCATTACAAAATCCAGTGTCTACTCAGACTCAGAAACATTTGATGTATAGGCTAACAGAAGGGAATCTCAGTACTCCCATCATCAAACTGTCCCTCTTCTAAAGTGTTCAGCTAAATTCACTTATCAAATACAAGTTGTACTTTGACATTAACACAGCTGCATTGATAAACCTGGAAGTAATTTAGGGAGTGCCTCTGGATAACACAGGTATAACAGAAACCAGTCAAATAATGTGGTTTAAATGTTAATGAAAATTAAAATCAACAACCTTGTGCCTTCTGGGAGCAACCATTTTATTTTGCCATTATCCATCACATTCCTTTTAAATTTTTACCTTTTAAATGTCTGACAAAATGTTGTAATACAGACAATTCAGCAAAGAGCCCTTTTTTCAGGAAGTGTAGAACTAAGACACTTACTTCCTATTTCTCCACTAAATTTGGGATTTTACATAATGTTTCAGTCATACTATGTTTGGTCTGACATTTTCCCCCACAGCAGCTTGTATTTGATATTTATAATCAGTGAAAAAAACCTGCTGCTTTCAAGAGGTTAAATGGTTACAATCACAGCCCTCTTTTTCTAGCAGGAGGTGGGGAAATACAGCTATTTCAAAAGAAGCAGTTTTGGGAATGTTGGAATCATTGGGGTTGGGAGGGACCTCAGGCTGAAAAAAGGGTCAAAACTCAATTCCCATAACATTGTTCAAAAAGGGACTTTTTGTAAATAAGCAAACACTTTAACCTGAGTAGCATAAATAGTATTATGTAATTGATATAACTGATGATTATTTCAAAGCATAACTACAAGCCAAATTTTAGGTTGTTTAATTTTTAACTGTGCATTCCCAGATCAAGACATTTTTTAGTTGCTTCTAGGTTTGTCTTTAGTTCTGAATTCAGAGAGGTTTTAGTATTTACCTTGTAAAGGGTTTATATTCACAAATAACTGGTATCTGTTGCTATTCTTTTTACATGGATCTTAAAAATAATATTTTCTTGAAAGATTTGTGTGTGTTTATAGGCACACAGAAAGTAGAATCATAAAAATTATAAATAATAACTAGATAATAAAGCTTTAGAAAAATGAGGAGGTGTTTGATGTTATAGTGGAAACATATGCATGTAACTATGCCAGATGTATTTAGACTACACTACATTATAGTCTCAGAGAAATGTTTCCTTTTGAATAGTGGTCACTGAGTATCTGGAGCCAGCCAGGAGGAGCCATTAGGCACAATAACTCCAGAGGTATTTAGACCAGAGAGCTCAAACTTTTCTTACCCTCTGAAATGTGCAATTTTATGAGCATTAACTAGGATATATGACAGTCTCCAAGATTTCTATTTAACTAGGCAATTCAAAGGGGGTTTGGTGATGTTAAAGTAATTAACATGCAATCTGTTTTAGTAACTGCTCAGTTGTGAAAATCTAAAGTTTAGAACCATACTTTGAACAACTGAACACTTGGGCAAACCAAAAGACAGCACAGCAATTGTGAAGAACCATAAACTCACCTAAACCAAACTTTTGTTTATCATACATGCAGTTTGTCAAATAAGACTGTAATGAAAGGCTAAAAGACATTTTTGGAATGTTATTCTATCATTTGTTTTAAAAATTCATGCGTTTATGAACTATTAATGTATTTAAAGATCCACTGTGTTAAGCTTTCAGCAATACCTAGAGGATGCAATTAAGCTTGCACTCATTTTTAATTTAAGTATGGAAGATTTATAACTTTTTAAATTGTTATTGTGCTGCCTGTTTACTCATGAATTTGCTGAGGGTGCCATAGAAAATACTGAGGCAAGTACCATATTAATTATTCTAATTACACTAGTTTTTATTTTATGGATAGAATTAATATTACCGTGAATTTCTTGTTGTAGTTATTTAAAGTTGTCTTCCTCTGGCATGAATACTGAGATACTTTTGTTGCAGTAAATGCTGGCATTTCCAATTCAGGTACATTCAGAGGAGGAGATTGACGTTGCTCCTAACAAGGAGAAAAAAAGAAGGGTTGGTGACACACACGGCAAATAGCTTAAAAATACAAAAAAATACATTTCATGAGCCCAAAATACAAACCTTTGGAGAGCAGGAAAGAAAATAATAATGGTCCTGTCATCCTAGGAAAAACATTTGATTTCACATTGGCTGCACTGACAATACCAGTTTATCTGGTGATTACTGGGATTTCTGATTTTCTGCACTAAGTTCTTCCAGGGAGTTTTCAATGGCACTGCCATTTAAAAAACAAAAAAAGGCTTTCTAAATGATGCGTGTCTCTACTACTCTTACTATTGCAGTAAGTTGGAAAAACTACAAAGCTTCAAGAGCAAACAAGCTCTAAAGAACAGAGTTTTCACAGAAAACACTAGATTATTCAGTACAAGATTAGGGATATTAGACTAAATAGAAATGCTCAAATAACTGACTTTTTCAGTCTGTAGCTAAATTCAGTAGTGGAGGAAAAATGTTTGTATGAATTGGAAATAGAGTTTTCTCCCATCTTGCAGGTAAAATGATAGGACACTTTTTCTTTTGGATTTAATTCATTAAGCTAAATGTTCAATATTGGGGTCATTTCAGAGTGAAGGAAACATTAATAAACAACTACAGAAGAGCAACCTCCATCCTTTTTTCACCCGACAGCCAGTGTTCACC
The DNA here is from genome assembly GCF_000738735.6 of Corvus cornix cornix. Classification (NCBI taxonomy): domain Eukaryota; kingdom Metazoa; phylum Chordata; class Aves; order Passeriformes; family Corvidae; genus Corvus; species Corvus cornix. Next base: position 15,284,926 of record NC_046336.1, read on the forward strand.
TTATCATGTGGTTTCTCCCTTAGTCAATTCCCACAGATGCTGATCCAATCCAAACGTCATTTTCACATATTCACCAAAACAAGGTAAAGGACCCAGATGCCAAAACTTGAAAGGGCATTTCCTAATCTCCAGGCTGCCTCCATGCTCATTCACTTTTCACCTAATTTTGCTCCATGCAAAACAGACCAAGAGCATACAGGTCTGTGGGCAACCCACCCCTGAAGAATGGGAAGGGAATTCTCTTGACAGGCAGGATTCAGAGTCATATCCCCATTGGCAAAGGAGTCCTGAGCACAAGTCCTCAACATGTGAGTGTCCTGACCAGGGAGCAACCTGAAAAAGGCAGTCTTGCTTTGGTTTTCTGCTGCTTTATATATCCAGTCCTTCAATTCCTTCACCTTCTTTAATGTGCCAAATCTGAAATACTTCACAAACATGTAGTACCTTCAGCAGTTCTCCGTATTTTTTTGCTCTTGGTCCTTTTGCTTGAAAACTTTTGGCAGATGTGTCGAAAACCTATTGCATTGCACTACTCAAAAGCCACAGGGAAAGGGTCCAACAATAACAATAAAAAATATCATGAAGACACACAAAAGAAATTTTCACATTAATAATGGAATGATGAGCCCTTTCTCTTCTGTATCCAATCACACAGACAAAAGGTTAGCAAACGTATAAGCATGTGTGTATCTTCATAACCACACCCCCAAATATAATTTCATGCTAAATTGCCTATGACACAAAGTAGTTAAATAACAGTATTCACACACACAAAAGGTATTTGCTTGCACAACTGAAGGGGCGGTGAATTATATGGTGGTTTTCATAGCATACACTGAAAGGAAGAAAGCTATTTGATGTGTAAGACCAGTCTTGGGAATAACCAAAATAGGTTTCAGTCAAGACAACAACACAAGTCATCTATTTCTGTACACATTCATGAATTATATTTTTAATTGATTTTAAATCACATAAACTATGATGGATTAACGCTAATATACTTCTTGAAATGATAGTGCCAGCTGCAAAGATTGTGAACAAACAGAATGTTACTAAATAGAATATTTAATAAGCTGTTACCTTCGTTAGGACACAGACACATGAAGAACAAGAGCCCTACATGCAGCAATACCTGGTACTGTGGAGGAGGGCAAAACCAATACAGGAGATCTATGAATTTAAGAGTGTGATAGACTAGACCTAAACATCCTGTTCCTGCCTTATCAGAGATACTTGAGCATTTTCCTTAATCTGCAAGAATTCGACATTTAGTTAACTGGACTTGATTATCTATATCACCAGAAGAAACTCTGGATGGATACAAACAGCAAAAAAATCTGGCAAACAATAATTACTACAGTCTGATTTGCAGGGAATATTATAATGCTTGCATGTGAAGTATAGAAATGATCTATCAGCAGCAGAACATGAGCAGTATTGATACTGCTTTTTGGTGGAAAAACCAGATGTGGAAAAAATTGTTTGTACAGATTACAGGACAAACAAAGTTCCATCAATAGCAATTACAGTGAATGAGGAATCCTGGAAACTCATTACATCAAAATAATTTCTAGTACTGGGAAGAAGCAACTACAGAAAAGAGAAAAATAATAAAATATAAGCATTAAAAATTGTTTGGGTTTTTTTTTCCCAGATAATTCTACATTAAAATGAAATTATAGTGTACTGCACAGGGGCAACCACTGAAAAATATCCAAATGTGTAGGTTACTTAATCACTAGAGCCAGTCAGAGTTTCTACCCCACGTCCAGGCTGCAGTGAATGTCACTTTCTACTCCTTCACAGTGACATTTTCCACATGGCATAAGCAGGCAAAACAGCCTGTACCACTAACATCAATTTGTAAAGCAGACAGACTGCAGAATTAATCTTGTGGGGGACTACTTTGCTCTTTGTCAAATTATTTTTTAACACACCGAGAAGTATAATGACATAGGGAAATAATGAGAAAATGAAGCAGCAGTGAAAGAAGCGCACAGAGGCAACCAGCCAGCAGCTTTGTAAAGCCCAGGCAGCACTGACCAAATAATAAAGTCCTCTGATATCCAGCATTTTATGAAGAGAAGGCAGACAGTTTATAAGTTTCATTTTTATTTCCTGAGAAACTGACTGTCAGTTTGAAGGATTTCTTCCATTACTTACAGCCTCTCTCTCTCACAAGGAAACAGTGAGATGCTCCAGAAAATGTTAAATATGAGCTGCCTGACACAAGATAAGACAAAGGATCAAAAGATGGCACTTTTCTTTCCCTAATTTGGAGAAAAATCCTTTGTTCAAATAAATAAATTTCTTTTCCTATCTAGGAAGAAAAAAACAAAAACCCCAAACAAACTAATTAGCTAACAACTTCTAGGTTCTGACTGAGGAAAAGGCAGAAGAGATGCAGTCACAGCACAGTTCTTAAGGCTGCTGAGTGTGCAGCGACCCTTACCGATCTCTTCCTCTTTTATGCCTCTGAAAGCCTCCCCTCTGTCTCTTTCTCTTCCATAGCCCAGGAAACATCAGTACTTTCTAGCACGTGGGGATGCCCTTGTGTACGTATCAATGTCCACGTCCTGCTGTTGTCAAGGATACCTATCTGCTTGTGGTGGGAAAGGTGTCTCTGGAAAAGGGCAGACCTTTGCCAGAGAAATATTTTGCTTCCCTTTTAAAGCAGATATTTGGCTACCATATTTCTAAAGCTTATTAAATTAAATGATGGCTACTAGTCCTAAAAGTCAACTGTGACCACATGAATCAATAATAATTCTGACCATCTTAAATTTGGTCAACCAGCCTTTTACTCCCTATAAATCATTGACATCAGAGCATCTCTCAGATCATTCACAACCACAGAAAAATGTACTTTAATGACAATTGTAATTAGGATGTTAGCTAATGGTCTGTAACTCTGACTTTATTCCCCTTGTTTTGCATGGAGAAGGGCATTTCTTATCACTGATACAGTAAAACAAATGTCCTGAATGAAGAACAACCTTCCAAATAGGCTACTGTAGGATCTGAAAGACAAAATCTTACTGCTATTGATATTAATGGGAATTTGACCACAAAACTACATGGGGATAAGATTTCACCCAACACATTCCCCCACTGCAGTCCATTCCTTTTACTTCAAAATCTTCATGATCTAGCGTGAGTTCAGGGTTTGTTAATTCACTTTCATTTCACATTTTACAAGTCTGACATAACGAACCAAATTTGTCTTCAGTGAAACTCCAATTAAATTACATTATGTATGAGTTCAGTCTACTACTTAAAAAGAAAATTAACCTTTACTTCAATCTTTCCTCATTTCTCAAGGCAGAAAAAAGAATTAGCATGGTGATACTGCAACAATAAAATTATTTTTAAATTTGCTACACTCCTAGAATTCTTGTTTTCTCCTTGTTTGCCTTACAAAATGTTTATTGCCTTAGAGCAACTATATAATTAAGATTGGTCTTAACTATAAGCTTTAAAAATAACAGTATAGCTGCCACTGGCTTCCTTATTGTACTCTACATTTATTAGTATGAAATCTTTATGTTTCAATAAAAACAGAAGCTGTTACTTGCAGAGTCAGTCTCAAAGTATAATAATGATCTCCTGACAGTGCTGACAACTTTTTCAGAAGTTTATGCTCCATCAATATTACAAAAGGAGTTTTATATAAAAGAAAACTAAAGCAGTTGCCTTCTCATTGACTTAAAAAAATTGGAGGAATTTTGGAGAAAGACGAAGGCATTTCTTGCTTTGAAAACAAAAGAAAATTATGAAAACATATTTTCTGAGCTATCTAAATCTATAGGTCTCCTCACACTGCTGAAATTAAGAACGTACATAAAGGGTAATTCAGTTTACTTTTAATGCTGATGTGAAACTTTCAAGAAGGCTCACAGGATTTTGTTTATGGTTTTGATGCATTTATTGTTTAGAGAACTTCTTTGCATTCTCTGTATTTATATTTTTATGGCCTATAAGATAAAATAAAGCAGTAGTTACAAGGCTTACTTTCAGGGGTTTTTTTTCTTTTTGTATTAATTTCTTTGGTCTATTCTCCCTCCAGCAGATTCACTGAAAATATTATAAATTTATTGCAAAAATATATCCTTGGAAGGATTTCAAATATAAACACACATTCTATCATGGAATCATACTGAGTCTGAGAGTGACAGCTCCATCTGGTGTATTCACTCCCCCTTCCCCCAGCACAAACTGTTATTAAACAGTAATTCTTATAAGTAAAAACCTTGAAAATAATTTCTGGCAATGAAAATGAAACATGACTGAAAAAAAAAATCAGGAGCTACAGTTTTTCTTGGGAAAGGATGGTATTTATGAATCAATCATCTTTCATAATCTAAAGATCAAGATGAGGAAGCAGCAAACTGTTGAACATTGCTGTTAAATATTCAGGCATTCTGTGCCTCACAGGGGGGGCACATGCTGCACATCCTGCCATGGTCCCAGTGTGGTCACAGAGCCTAATCCAGACCCTCAGGAATCAGCAGGAATCCCTCACTTTACTTCAGAGAGCTTTAGATCAGACTTGTAGTTCTCCTGACATATGAATTAACTCCTTTGCCGGTGCACATTAAACCCACCACTGCAAGGCTCAGGTGGGTGCAGAACAAGGGATCAGCTTCATCCAGCTGCTGTGCAGGGCCTATTTCATGGCTCAGTGGCATGAGCTGGGCATCCTCACCAAAACCCCATCACTTACAGTCTGTGCTGAGGTATTGAATACCACTGCTTCTCACTATGCTTCAATCTGAGAAATTAACAGATAATTTTGTCAGATATAGATCAGAGGAAAACATCATCATCCATTGCTTCAAGGTCAAACACCATTCATCAAATAATCAGCCTGCCATTTACAATATCCTCTGGCTTACAGCTTCCATTGAGAGATAATAGGATATAATAAAAGTTTTTTTTCTCTTAGCACAATTTTACTTGATAGTGCTAAGTCTGTAAACACATGTCCACAGCCTAAAGCAGTCTTCTTTTCATAGGTCCTTCCAGGGCCCAGCTGTTAGCTGATCAACCTGCTATAGCAAAACTTGTAATATTTTTGCATTGTTTTGAGGAGGCCAAGTATTCCATCAAGAGCCCATTGAAATGCACTGCTCTCACTGGGATATTTACCATGATATTGATGTATTTAAGCAAATACCACAAGTACCAGCACAGGAACAAGTGCCTCATTGATGGATATTGCAGAGAGAGCTGGGGCTGTTCAGCCTCTTAAGGCTCCAGGAAGACCTAACAGCAGCCTTCCAGTAATTAAAGAGGCTACAAGAGAGCGAGGCTTGTTACAAGGGCACAGGACAAGGTGAATTGGCTTTATACCATCAGAGGAGAAATTTCAATTAGGTGTACAGAAGAAATTCTTTTCTGTGAGGGTGTTGAGGCACTGGAAGAGGTTGTCCAAAGAAGCTGTGGGTGCCCCATCCCTGGAAGTGTTCAAGGCCGGGTTGGATGGGGCTTTGAGCAACGTGATCTTGTGGAAAGTGTCCCTGGCCAGGGCAGGGCAGTGGAAGCTGGATGATCTCTAAGGTCACTTCCAGCACAAACCACTCTGCGATTCCGCATTACCACTTTGTAACCTGTGATGACACAGTAACTCTGCACTACCAGACACTGATAGAGAAGGCATACAATATGCTTTCAATCTATTAAAAATGTGTGAATTACTCATAAATTTTAGAGAAAATATTTTTACATTCAAAATTTATATCATGACACAATTATATCTGTTTTAGATTAAAAAAAAAAAAATCCCGGCCATTCATTTTGGATATCACTGTATTCGCACTGCAGGATCTGTCTTACCATAAGATGATACTTCAGTTCTGAATCAACTGGTCTTCCCGCTTCCATGCAGGCTGTAAACCAGGAGATATCCAGTAGTTCAAACCTAGAGCTGTCACCCACAGCCTGTCCTTTCAGCCAGTCCAGCACCTCCAGGTAAGAGTTGTTCTCAGCCACAATATGAGTGACAGAGTCACTGTCAAGAAGTACACAAAAAGTTTTCTTTTTTTTCACTGAATCCAACTGTACACAGATACAGAGCCATTATTTCCATACTTACTTACCATCCACTTCCTGAAAATTGCAGTGTATATTGTATGTTAGGATGTGGGAAGCACTTAAGTTTTCATATCACCATATATCTATTCCAGTCACTGACTCTGCCTTGAGGGAAGACTCTAGTCTGACAGCTCCTGTAAGTGCAGCATTTTCTTTCCCGAAGGATCACTTACCTTCCATAGACACTAACCTAACACACATTCTTTGCAATTCTGAAAATACTTAGCTTACACAAGCAGTACCATAATTAAAAAGCTGCTTGACAACACCTGACAGCCTCTTCCCAATATTCTTCATCAATGAGTGAAAACTTTGCAACATTAGAAAGTCAGTTAACAATAATTATTTAAAACTTTACAGCTAGTAATACCTTTCTGGGTATCTAAGTTTTCTTTACTTACTTGAAGCTGTTCATATGGCATTGAGAAATGTTCATTAATTAAATCTTATTAACTACATGCTCCATCTAAACACCACTTCCTTGCTGCTAAGCCAGTCTAGCAAAAATGATGGTTTAGTAAATACAAAATTTACAGCTTGAATTGTTGTTTAATACATTATATGGTGTACATAGCCTAAAAATACAATAGCACAAACACTATTGCAGTAAATTTGGGTTGTTGTACTAGAACAACATTGGAAAGGATCACATGATTAAAAAGAGACACTTCTGCACCTGTCACAGGAGAATAATGGACAGGGAAAAAGTTACGTTTCAAGAAAAGATTACATGCATATTTAGGATGACCTGTAAGTTTCTACCTGGCCTGCTGATGTTTCTCAGCCAGTTTAAAAAAACAAAGACTTGGTAGGAAATTTTGAGTGATTCTGAGTGTTCCTGCTCCCCATACAGCCCACGAGGGGGCTGTCACCCACACAAAAAACACCAGAGAAAGGAAAGAATTCTTCATTTCCATGAACTTGTAGGACCTTGGTATCTCCAAAACATATTCCAATATTAATTTCTATCAGGTAACAGATTCCTAAACTTCTTGCAGGAAAGGCACAGACAGTCAGTGTCACTATTTGACACTATTTTTATACAAATAAAGCTAGAATTGGAACATAAATTGTCTTGATGGCAGGCACCTCCATTTGAAAGTCTCTGTGACTTTCTGGTAGCCCATGCTGGTGACAGCCTTGTGCGTATACAGCAAATTTCCAATGGACCTGACAGACTGCTCTGCAGCCCTTCTGTAACACCTGCAGAAGTTAAGGCATCAACCTGTCAAAGCAGGGAGGAGACCACTGGTGGAGATTGCTGGTTAGCATGGACTTCAAAACATGTGCTGTTAAAGGCAGACTGCACAACCTTTCAAAGCAAATTACCTTCCAGAAGACCAAGAAAATCCCTTGGCCTGTCTCTGTGATCCTTATTCATACAAGTAATCACCAAATAAGTCATGAAATCAGAATGACAAATACTGTAATCACTCCATAGAAAACTTATCAAATAACTCTCCAGTGCAATAAACATGCTGCATTTCGGAAATATAAGAAAGGTACTGAAAGGACTATGCTTCAGAACTGTGAAAACTGTCATGCTAGAGCACAATTTTTTTCTCTCCATATAGTGGAACTTGTAGAGCAGAGTCCAATGAAAAAGAAAAAATCCCAATTAATTTTTTTCTACAAGATTACAAACACAGATTAAATGAATCTCCATGAAATATTGTTGGGTTTATTATTATTTAACCCTGCTAGGTCCTACTTTAATTAAACTGTCACATCTTTATACTTCAGTAAAAAAAAAAAAAAAATCAGTTAGAGACAAACAACTTCTGCTTCCTGTGGTTTATTTCACTTCTTATAAAATATTCATATATTATGTATTTGTACCAAGCTGCAGATCTGGGAACTTTGCCATAACTATGCTCACAGCAGCAGTTTAGCTGCTGTGTTCCAGTTTCCTCTCATACCTGTACAGCTGTGCTGTTTTCTTGGCGCAGAACATAACAAATTTAGCATTTCCTCTGGCATTTTCAAAGACAAAAATCAACAGTTAAATAGGTTTTTTTATCCAGTGGCAACCAAGCTGAAATTAAACATAACACCTGCCTCATACAACTTACAGAAAGTCTGAAATACTGGCAATAAATACCTGTGTGTCAAAGCTGCCCAGATCAAGCATTTACACAGCCCTCTACAGATTATAAATGTAGGATTCAGAAGAGCACTCTTCATTTCTTTTTTTCCCCAAAAATTCAATTAGTTTTGTATCAGATGCTAATTGCCTACTTCTGTTCCATACCTTCTTGAATCTTGCTTTACAAATTATTTAACCCTCCCTTCTTCCTCAGGCTTTCAAAATTGATGGGATTGAAAAAAATCTGTGGAAATAAGCTTTTATAGGGAGGACCTAGCTGTACACTATCTTTGTACAGATCCAGAGAAATGATCAATATTTGGCTTTCCTCCAGCTTTTCAGAGAACCTATGTAATGATGCAGCTCTTGGAAAACTGCACAATGACATAACTAGCACTTATATAAAGCGCTCTTTGGAGGAAGCCTTCCTTCAGAATGAGTTGGCTTACTAAAACCAGACAAATCTGAAGCTGGACTGTATTTTCACTCTCAAATGCCACATCTGTGGTATTTTACTCCGAAGCTTTTTTCTCCAGTGCTCTTCTAGATTGTACCAAGGCATTAGCCAGTAACTTTGAGACTCACACCAGGGTAAAAAGATTAAATACTATAATACCAGAGATGATGTAGACAACTGCCCCCCTCAACCAATCACATTTTCCATTCCTGTATATTTAACTTTTTTCCATTTTAGAAATTGGCCATTAAATTTAGATTAATCTTAACCTGACTTCAAAGAGGAAATAAACAATGACTGATTTGGATGAGCTAAAGACACAATTCACATGCAGACATATGAAAATTGGCATATTTAAGATAAATAAGAAACACACATTTTAAAAGTGAAAAATTATAAATTTTGCTAAGGTTTGTGATTTCCCTGCTCTCTGTCCAGAAGACAATAGAAATAAGCCACATACTGGGAACACCCACTGAACTCCTGAAACATATTTATAATGGGAAGAGCCAAGTATATCCACCAAAAACATAGGCAAAAACTTCAATCACAGTCACTCGTATGACTCTATTTTATTGAATTAGAATGCTTCAAACAGCATTACTACATGTTATTTCAAAACATATAAACATTTTCCTACCTTAGCTCACTTTCTACTCTGAAACCTTTTCTTCTTCCTAGTTCCATCAAAAACATCCTTCTGGTCTTCCCCATCTTCCTCTGCATAATAAAAATGACAAAGTTACTGAATTTTATTTCATAACTGCAGGACAGCTTTGGGGAATGCAACTCTTTCTGTCTCTTCCTCTGGGAGATTACAGCTGGAGCTTTGAACCTATCCATGATGCAAGGTAGAACTGCTTTCACTTGGGTAATATAGAGGTAACATGCTTTCCGCCAGGCAACAGCTGTATTTAATGTCACCACCCATTGAAGAAATTTTCTTGCTTCCCCTCTGAAATCAAAAGCAGGTGCCACACAAGCAGAAACATCACTTGCCCCCTACCAGCTGGGACTTCTTCAACAAAAACACTCCAGACAGGTGCAAAAATGCTTTTATTCCCAAAACCAGCCATTGCCTACAAAGACTTTATCCAAATAATATTGATCATAGCAAAATCATCTCAAACTTTCAACCAGATCCTCAGCTAATTTAATGGCTGAGTTCCACCATTAATTTCTGCTTTCAAATATTTTTCAAATCTTACTTTTCCAAATTGCAGAGCACATTAGTTCACTAAACTAAATCCTATTTACTAAAATAAAAATAAATAAATAAAAGAGAACTCATTAGAGATGTGTTTAAATATACCTTTGGCATGCATGGCCAATATTGCTCTCTGGTTTTGGCCCTGCAGTGCACTGCTACCTGTGGCAGTCACAGAAGTAACAACATAAATAAAAAAAGCTTTTTGCTTTTAAGCACCCAGTGACCTTCAAATAGCTACAGAGGAGACAATGGAGACCATTTACATTCCTCATCTAGAGGAGGGGGTGCTGCTCGTTGCCAACCTCATGTTGGATCCGGTTCCTTATGTCCCAGAATTTCCATCAGAGCAAGGTGAGCACAAACAACCAGGTTTACAGCATCTGCATCTACTTCAGCACAAATCTATTTCAGTGGTAAATATCCCTATTCCCATGTCAAGCTGGATTTTTATTTTTAACATAGCAGAGAATTTGGATTTTACCAGTCCTTCACAACACATCAGAAATGTTATATGTTACAATTCTCCTTGCTCAAATTCAGGAGGGGAAGCAAGGTGGAAAAATCCCTAAGTCAGATCTGTCAATTATATTTTCAGTTATTTTATCACCGATGGATATACAACCTGAGTTTCAGGAAAATGAGTCAAAACCTGTTTCCTGCAATTATGGCCCTGAGTTTAAAATTAAATTGTAAAAGTACTGCTGACATTTTCTGAGCCCTATAGCTCTTGCTGCTTCAACTGTATTATTGCAGATATAAAGAAATAGTTTTCATCAGAATGGAAACTAACCATCAAAAATTAATATAGAGCTTTCAGCTCTGGGGTCTTCCTGAGGCCATGAAGAAAATATATACATAGTGCAGTATATAGATTAGACTTCATTCATTTCTTTCTTTGCCTAAGGATAACCCAGAAGCCAAAATATCTATTCATCTTTTGGATTTATAACATTAAAATTGTCAAAATAAATCATTTCAAGCTTATTTTGAAATTATATGAGATATTTTCATAGGAACTGGAAAATCAACAAGCAGACTTCAAGAAGCTTAAGCAAAAGAATAGCAGCAAGGAAGCAATAAAAAAAAAAAATAGTGATGGATCTGGCATTAAGGCTGAGCAATCTGTTTTGGTTGCTTCATGTCTTTTTTCCAGACTACTAATCCACCATTGAACACTGGTCACTTCCCTGTTTATAGCTGTCCTAGGCTTGGTAAAACACTTTATCTCAATCCCTACAAGGAATAAGGTATTTGAGAACAGATTCTTTACATATGTTAAACAAAGTTTTATTTTATGTTAAAATTAATTCAGGGCTCTAAAACATGTAAATATAATTTTCCCCAGTGTAACATCAATATGCTCAGTGCCAGTAAAATCCTTCTGGCATGAATAACAAGTTATTATTCCTTTGTGTTACTGTTATAACTCTTAAGCCAGATTTTCGAGGGTATTTAGGTGCCAAAAAACTGCAAACAGAGACCAAGTGGGATTTTCAAAATATCTAAGCAACCTAGGCACTTGGCTCCTTTGGAAATCAATTTCTGGCTTTGAACCTAATGCAAAGAGATTTTTCTCTAATAAACGCAGTAAAATATGAAAAATTCTCTGCCAATGATGCAATTTTATTAAATGTATCTTCTAAAATTAACAGGATTTCCATATCCCAGATGAGTGAATAACTCTCTCTCCTACAATATTATATCACAATATTGTTGACAGCACCACAGAAAGTAGAACATGCACTAGGGAGAAAGCAAATAAAACAGAGAAAAAGCATGTCTCTTATTTATGACAAAGGAAAAGCATACTGTTATCTGAGTCATGACACCACATATGATTCGTGGCCTAAAACCACAGAGACTTGCAGAAATTTTCCATCTCATTACAGTCTCATGGGGGTTCAGAGTATTTCACATTCCTTGAAGGAAATCCAGAGCAAACTTTTATGTTCTTGCTGTGGATCAGTTTTGCACACTACCAAAGGCAGAGATTAAGAATGAGACACAAATACTGATGGCCATTTAAGTAAACGTCTTCTATCACTTGTGATGTGGGTGCCAACAACAGCATCCCAAACTCCTCAAACAGTGTCTCATACAGGCCTGAGGCCCAGGCTACTGAACAACTTCAAAGGGAGGTTCTTTGGGAGGAAAAGTGCTGGAAAGTACAGCTCCTCTGAATTTCAATATTCACACATGCTTTCACTGCATGTTCTTGATTATTGTCAGTCTTTTAGTGCCTTGCTGTCATGTGAGCTGCATTGTAAATATTTTATAAACTAGTACTTGTCCATTCATGTAGCTTTCATGAGGAGAATGGTGAAATTTGCTTTTAATACACAATCTGCTAACCCTCAGAGAAAGCACCTCTCAAATACCAACAATAAAAATCAGAGAAGTGATTGTTCAGATGCTTTCTTATTCCACATAGGCTTAACAGCATCCCATGTGGAATTGTTTCACAACGATTAATTTTCCTTAGCTTTTTCATTTAGTCATTTTTCCTCAGTAACTCAGTATTTTCCAATGAAGCAATTCATGGAAATTTTTTTATGCTTCTCGTATTTGTTTTACCTAGATATTCCCATCACTATTCTTCTCTTTGAGTCTGGCTTTCTTGGCTGCTAAGCATTTCCTTTGTCTTTTATATCTGTTCTACCAATCTCTCAGTGTCTAAAAATCATACCGCAGGCATTTTTCCTGGTTTAAAAATGAATTCTACCACTTCCCTTTTTATAGTCTTAAGCTGCACCAGGGGAGATTCAGGTTAGACATTAGGAAGAATTTCTTCACAGAAACGGTGATTAAGCATTGGAATGAGTGCACAGGGAGGTGGAGGAGTCACCATCCCTGGAGGTGTTCAAGGAAAGACTGGATGTGGCACTTGGTGCCCTGTCTGCCTGACAAGGTGGTGTTCAGTCAAAGGTTGGACTCCATGTCAGAAGTATTTTCCAACCAAACTGGTTCTGTGATATTTATATCCTTTGAACCGCTAGAATATTTTTAGGGGGCAGCTCTGAGGTATAGGTGCTTTAATTATTCCAGTCAAAGATGACAAACTCCATAAGAAGCCATATGACCAAGAATTTCAAAAAACTTATTAAATGATAATATGCTTTGAATGTGCTTGCTTGGCTGTATGATGCTATTTGGCATATAAAGTAAAGTAGACTTAGAGAGGAAACAAAATTTTGTAATAGCTGTCATCAAACATACAATATTTCTGATGTATATGGTCAAAATAGCTGATTATCTTCTTTTTTTTGCTACACAAAGATGAAAATCTGAATAAAAAGAATTTATTTGGCAACATCTCTCAAATCATCCCAAGAGCTAACAGCTTGTTTAATTTAGTGCATACACAGTATTCTAGAAAGGGTTTTTTTTCTAAACCCTTTCTGAAGAAACTAGGGAAGAGCAACGTCATAGTTCTGAATTATGTAATAGAGCAATAGCGTTCTCCCTTACAGCTTGAGGAAAAATAATTGGTGACAAATCCTAGCAGGAGCTACTTCCTGCTCACATCAATATGCCTATACTCCCTGGAAACTATGGTTTTCACTCATCCTTCAGTCTCTCTGTTCAGTTACAAGGTTTACAATTGTTCTCTTTAGTTACTCTGTGTATGGTAGTTGCTTCTCCTTGTTGTGATTGTTATTGGACTATTCTTTGATTTTTGTGCTGGTACATCAATGATTTTCTTTATAGTGTAGTCTCATGAGAGCCTTGTGAACCTTTAGCAACAAGCAGAGACATATCTGCATAACACCATCAATATACATGATCAGGCAGGTCCTTTGACAGTTATACATCTCTTCCAAGCATAGTTTACAAGGGTAAATCTGCCTGGATATTGAGCAGCATTTATTTAGCTGGTCACATTTATCTCACTGCTACTATTAAAGACATTTCCACTAACTAAGAAATACTGAGCAACCTTCCAGAGATGAGGAGCTACACAAACCAGGTTGCACAGTCTATATTCAGGCAGCTGTAAATATTATTTATCTCAACAAGAACTCAATAATGTTTCTGTGGACATTTCAGGAACTTCTTATATAACCATATAATACTAGAAACTAACACTGTTAAATTATAATAGAATTATAATAGTGTTATAATAACAATTCTTATCATTCATTATCCCATAAAGAGTATTTATGTCCTCTCCTGCTCCTCTAGTAGGAAACTGCAAATAAATATCTAAATTGTTCATGTATCTTCTTTTAATTAGTTGTTATAATACTTGCTAGGTGGTAAAACTGATGCACCTTGCAGCAACACTGCAGCATTTCTAGACCTATTTACATTACAGAACATACAAACAGCAGTATGTGTGAGATTTATGCCTTCTACACTTACAGGTACTAAAGCATGATGCATTTAATAAAGATAGATGTACCTAAACCAAAATAATGAAAACTGGGAAAAGGCTATTGCCATGATTCACAGAAATCTTTCAACTGTACATTCAATTTTGAGTAGTACAGGGAAGTTCCCACACCATCAAGCTGAGGGGATAATCTGACCAAGTAATATAAAAGAGAGAAGGAATAAGCACCATATAATGCTGTTGCAGAGGGTAGAAAAACTTAGAAATAACATTATACAAAATGCCCCCTTCCTAAAAATTTATGCAAGTCAAACCAAGATAAATTTATCTCAGGTTTTGGCTACTGAGCAAAAGCAACAGGTAACACCTAACAGCACGGTGAGTCCTGACAGAGCTCTTTCTGCACATTCCACTGAAATTAGCTGTAGGAAAAAGCCAGAGCCAGCATGAGAGAAGCTGAAAGAATTGCTGATGATGATTAGACATATCTTCTTGTTATCTACAGAGAGAAAACAAAACAGATGTTCATCCAAATGATGTGTTGTGAATTTTGCAGGTGAAGGAAAAATCAATTAGAAGCCTTTTCTTTTTTATCCTTGAAATTTGAACTGAAGGAAGCTGAAAAGCAGAGTGGAATGGAGCAGAATTCTCACTTTTTTAATTTATTGAGGTTCCGTGTTCCACTAATGCAGAACTAATTACAGCAGAAGTAACCTAGCTGGGTAATTAATTCATAGCAGAAAACTTAACATCAGGCAGCAGTATTTTTTTAACCCAAAACAGCTCTTGACACAGTTTCCACAAAAAGCATACTTTCTATTTCTTACTGACTTCACCTAATAATTTGGCAGCTGCCTGGAGTATCACAAAATACTTACACATTTTTTATTTTGCAGTGTGGATTTGATGGCTCTACCTTTAACTACAATGAAGGTTAATTTCCAACTACATAAAAAATTATTTCTCCAAGCTATGAGCAATTCTTTTTCTAGGCTATCTCAAGGTTTGCTTCCATTGTTTCATCTTGCAGAAAACTCAACATTACTATGTCAATTCAAAGTTTCAATAGCCCCTAGAAACCGTGTCCCAGTGTAGCACTGCATGTTTACTTAGCTGTGAACATATGTTGGTCAATCTTTATTAAAAAAAGCACTGTCCATAGAACATTTTTGAGAAGGCAGCCTTTAGAGTCATCTTTGTGACTCTTTAACTGATAGGTGTAAGTCTCATGCCTTTATTTTATGATGCACACCCGCTTATTAGAAAATTGCATCACAAGCCTTGACACATTTTTATACTTTTCAAAGACAGTACAGTTGCACCTAATTGAAGTAGTTGTGTTGTGAGCTTTACTCCTCTTTCCTGTGTTTATTCCTGCAGAGAGGATTCCATTTTAAGAAATGGAAGTTAATTATCTTCTACATAAAAATCAGACTCGACGTACTCTCACATAACTATTAATCAAGCCAGTAATTCAGTATTTAAGTGACAAATCACAAGAACACACCATATTAAAGAACTTCACCAGAAAGCTTCCATGTCTTTCTTCCCATAAGGTTTCCTATATCCTTCTGGTTTTCTGCTCCCATGCTAAACTAATTATTATCATATGTTATGCACTATGACAGCAGGAAGGATATAAAGCAGATAAATACATTTGCAAATGCTTCTCTGTTACAACTTACTCAAAATATTTACTAAAAAATATGTGCTATTTTTAGTCACTTCACACTTTGTGATGTTATTAAGGACACAATTCAATATCATAGGTTTTTTTGGTTGTTGGCAGATCATTATGAGGTTTACAATGCACTAGAATTCAAAACGTCATCCATACAAACATGAAAAACAAAATAGGAGCTAAATTCATCTGCACAACAGTGTTATTTTACAAAGATTTAAAATCAGGAGAAGTCAGAGGAGAGAAAGGCTTGAATCCTGAGTCTGTGCTAATGGTTATGGAGAGCAGGTACCAACAGATGCCGAAATTACCACATAGCCATGAAATAGTATTTTGACAAGTTAAGTACAGACATGTTTTCAAAACCCAGCTAGCTCATTTCCTGGTACTCTGGGCTGCTCTTCTGCAAGCTTGAGTCAAGCACCAGAGAAGTGACACCAACCTACCACTCAAGATTTCATTGTCCAAAGCAAAGAGTAAAATAGGAGAAATTGGAGAAAATCTCCTGTATATATTTAGGCCAAACCACCAACTTGCTTACATGAGGCACTGAGGAAAATACTGCTTTTTCTCTCTTATGGCCTTACCCACCATTCTGTGCTCTACAGGCTCATCACACAGAACACCTGAGTATCTCAACATAACGCGCACAGCAACTGTACAAAAACCTTCAAAGAATGAGGAAGCCGTAACACCACACACAGACTACAGCTTTGACAGCTGTAAGTGAATGTATATCAAAATCATGTCAAGAAGTAAAAGTCTGTAGAGGAAGATACTCAATACTACTGAACTACTAAAATAATTATATAAGATGTAATCATGATTTTTAATGTATGGGAAAGCAATCCAATGTCTCTTCTGAGTAATGAAATTTTATGTAAACAAAATGGGACATGATCTAGAAACTGTATACACAAGTTTAATTAAAGACTTGTAAGGGGGGTGTGTGTGCCTCTAAGTATCATAACCACTGAACCATGCAGTTAACATTGATAAAGTTATGTTTCGCTAACAGTATGGGTTTGTATCTACAGAAAATTTGATCATTCCATTATCTTGTGTAGGATCTAATAAAGTACAAAATGTGCTATATTCCACAACCTGCAGAGGGAAAAATCCATGTATATTTTCATACTTCAGTAAATTCAGAAAATTCTCTGTCACAAGTAATTATATATATGGTATATTTTTCCTTTTATACAGACTCAATGGCTTCCTGGCTCCTTATTTCACTTGTATATGGGTTATGCGAGTTAAATATCTTCTTGACCCTTTCCTGCACATTCTACAAGTGTTGAAAACAAGGAGAGAGGGTGAGATGGGGACACACATGTGACAGGGGATGAAGAGGGGACACAACTGTGGGCAATTATGCTCAGCTTAGATGGCTAAAAAAAAAGATTCAGATCAACTTTTCAAGCGCCCTTACTGTTCTGGTTGTAAACAGCTTGGTGAAAGGAACCAAACAAATATTTCTTGATGAATACTGACAAAGGGAAGTTAAAGAAACTACCTAAATAATACTGTAAGGGTAGATGTTTCTGAGAGGGAATAAAAATAAACTCACATTTGAGGCAAAAAATATTAGAGGAAGTAATATTCTTCACTTTTAACAAACATTTAGACATATTCTCATCACTGCTCACTGGTCAAAATCATGAGAAAATAAAACACAAGCCCGGCAGCCTTTGTGGCATGATACGAAGCCATCACACACGCTCCCTCTGCTTCACAGCAAACCACAACAGGATCACCTCATGTCACCTCCACAGCTGCACTACCCACAAGCAGGATGCAGCACAAATACCAGGGTAAACAAGCAGCAGTACAACCTAGAAAGGTAAAGGTGAGGGGCAGAAATTGAGGAAAACTCTTTCAAAGAACTAAGCAGGAAAGAAGTAGCAACTGGCAATACTTCTTCAGACTCAGTTCTACTTTATGTATTTGCATTCATAATGTGTTCTCAAAGCTATTTTACACAGCTTGGCACAGGAGAATAGCACATTCATTGAGTCAAATCATTAGGAAAATAATGGAAAAGTAAACTTGCAAAATAAAACTACTAAATATGCAGTACACAACAGATGGAGTTACAATTTGTTACTACCTCATCACTCACAATACTGTACATTTGACTTCAAAACTTACAACTCAGCCTCTCTCCAAAATTTCTGAGCCAAAAGAAGTCGACTGCTGCACCTGACTCTGTAAACCATCCAGGAAAATTTGAAAAACTTTGCCCTTGCAAAGCCTGAGCAAACTGAGGTTAGAAGATCCAGCTGAGAAGTCACTTCATGTATAGCAGAGCCAGTCACTTCTTAACTTACTTTTAAGAAAGGCTGTAGAGCCTCCTCAATTATCTCCAGAGCAAACAAGAAAGATTTTAGGAATACGTCAAAACACTGATCACTCAGATTCTTGTCAAGTTTGAGACTGTTTTTTCATTACAGCAATGACTGAAGGTCTGTCCCGTTGCTGTCTTTCCCACATTTAATCAACACCTATTAAAATGGATACATTAAAAACATTCAACCTTGTCAAGATTGCTTCAGTACTACAAATAAACTGGATACACCTGAACAGTTACATATCACTTTGCACCCTAATTCATGCTGAATATGCCTGAAAAGTAGTAAATACTATTCCCCTCCCTCATATTTCAAAATAGGCAGATATTTAAGCTTAAGCAGCATACTTGGTGCTCTTCAGGCTTTTTATTTTTGTAAGTGACTAGAAGCTCCAAACTTATCCACCTTCCATTTAGACCATTGCTTTTCAATCTTTTTCATCTGTGTGGTGCAATATCTCCATATTAACAATTAGGTTAAGATAATCACTAGGTTCAAAGGAAACAAAGCTCATTTGCCTGTCTTTTAGACTAAGCCTAGAAATGAGAAAATTGATTGAGCACAGATGCGAGCAAGGGTCTGAAAACTGTGCTTGGGTTTCAGCTAAAAGGAAAAATTTTTGAAAATTAATGAACAAGTTAAATCTTTAGAGCTCAGAGTTCACTAGTGCTAAGCATTCAATAAGATCCCACGGCCTGAAAGTGCTACAGGGCCAGCAATTTCAGGCATAGGGACAATGTTAAGGTATCAGGGGTCAGGATTGCTGGGATTATATATCCACATTACCCAATAGGTTAGTGGTTAATTAATTTCTGTGGAAGTAAAGAAACCTTACTGCTTGTATAAGGGTGTTAAGTGTTGGGAGGCAACAGATGTGTTTGGGCTAAGAGTGTCCAACAGACCAGAGTCAGACCTGATGCAGAAGAAGCCACCTGGCTTGGTTTTTGGTCATACAAGAAATCATTTTCCTCTGCAGAGCTCTTAAGCCAAGATTTGCTCCTCTTTTCTATCTTCTCTCTTCTCTTCCTCCTGTAAAGTGATCATATGACGCCCTTAATTAAATATAGTTCTCGGGCAAATTAGTGTGTTCATGTGGGGAAGTGCTTTATAGTGAATGCAGAGAATCTCATAAAGTGCAAGCAGGTAAAGAAAGTGGGTTTGGTTCATTTGCTGAACAATTGTTGAAAGATATACTTGTTTGATTGGAAAAGGCAGAACGCTGTCCACAAAATGAAACCACAGTATTTCTCTGTGATTAAGAGTGTTCATTCAACCAAAAATGAAACTCCTTGTCTCAATTACCCAAAAATAACCTATATTCAGCTTAGGCTGAAAAATGTGTTTCACTTGATGTGAAGCCAGGCAATAGAAAGCAATTTCAAAATACTTATTCTCCTAATTCCATATTTTATTTTTAAATTTAGGGCTATTTTTATTTTAAAGTATCATTTTTCAATGAGAAGTAAAAAGAAAAAAAAAAAAAACAGAACACCTTATTCTGCTGGTGACATTTACCGGTTTATCTGAGTTCTGTAAACACTGAGTCCTATACAAGCATAAGCAAAATTAATCCCAGAGCAATCCGTTTCATATAATATGATTGTTAGATTTTGGTAACAGCACTGAACAGTGTTTGGGGTGGGGGTTACTATGGTTTGGGTTTTTTTAAATGCATGCTCTTGTTTAAATAAGTTGCAGGCATTCCTTTAACTATGATCTTGGTCTTAAAACAGTCATATTTTGACATGTCAGGACAAGCCCTAATGAGATATACTCAGACTTAGATATATTTAGACTGATATGATGCAGTATGCAGCCATCTTAATAAATTCAAGTTTTCACAGAAATACATGGCAAATGTGATCCATTCACCTTTATCAATTTCTGTGCAGATGCATTGGTGGCAAATTTTCAAACATCAGAAACCCTTTATCAAAACAATATTTTTATGAAGTATATTCTTTAGTTCAATCACAGTCACAGGATATAAAACAGGGGGTTTTCTACATAAACCAATTTCTGTTATGCAAAAGGTCACACTCTATAATGACTGTTAGTCATCTGCCACTAACACCTATGAATTTACAAATCTATTTGAAGACTTCATGAAAAAAAGAGACCAAAATGAGTTCTGTGGTTTCTACACTGAGTAGAAATCATTTCATTTTCATTCCTGGTTTAAGGCCAGGATTATTTCTGCTTCAGCTATTATAACTGAAACTTTAGTAGATGGCAAGAAAAAACTTGTGTTTCAATAAGAGACTCATCCAAGGTTTTCAGAAGACTAAATAAGTAAACAAGTATTCAGCAGGATCTAGGGAAGAGTGGTGCCCTTTACAATTGGTGCAGAAGAAATGTGCTTTTAACTTGCATACTGGTGCATTCACACATACACACTTTTCACTTCTGTGAATGTTAAAACCATTTTGTCTGTGTTGGGTAGGTCAAATGCTCAAAGTTGAAAACATTTATCATTCAGTTGGTACAACTTTATTGGAGACAGCAGTCATGTATCAACAGAGATTCAGGACAGTGACTTTTCCTGAGGGATTCAGGGAGTGAGGGAGTATATTAACCAGAGGTACATTTTCTTGCTATCCAACTGCTTATTACTATACCATCCAGGAAAGAATATTGTACCATAATATTTTGCATAATGGCTGATCATGATACATGCCATTTTAAAACATGGCAAGTCCAGTCTCATTGCATATATGACCCTTCTGACCCCTCACGTAAGCTTTGGTTCTGTCCACAGAGGCTTAATTCCTTTCTTCATGTGATTTTGTTCTAAATATAAATTCTTCTCATCTAATCCATACATTTAATTGAAATTTGTAAGCCAATAATACTGTCCATAAAATGGGAATTAATCACCTTTAAAGCCAGATTCCGGTGTTACATCTAGCAATATTTTATCCAGAAATATTTGAACACTAAACTGAAATGGAGAAAGAATTGTTCGGTGAACAATTTAGATTAATTACTTCAACACAAAGGGATGATATTGCTACATGAGGACAATTCTGTGCTAAGTACAACTCAGCTAAAATTCCTGTTCTTGTGATCACTGTTTTTGCTGGGGCAGGGAAGGAACCTCAAATGTTCAAATAGTTCACCTGAGAAAGGAGTGGTAACTACTGTTCCAGACTGAGAACACATTCCTTATTTCCTCTAAACACGAACTTATTTCAAGAAAAAGTAATCCTTTTAAAAAATGAAATAATTATCTCTGGCTCATTAAGAAAAATTTTGGTATTTTTGGCCGTTTTAAGAGATGGTTTGATAGAGATAAAGGTATTGTTTCAATAACTGTTGACACACTTCTTGAACTTGTCTTACTAAAGCATAAAAACATACATTAAATGCCTATGTTCAATATCACTTATTTCCAAATGTCTAACTCAGAAGTAAGTCACTGTTTAATCAATCCAAAAGTGGAGAGAAAATCCATTAGGCTTACAATCAATGACAGCAGATCATCTTCAAATAAAGCCTTCACTAAAGACCTCATTTCAAACTGAGCAAACATTAAGTCCTGAAGTTATAGAATCAGCAAACATCTATTCACCAGAAAGTGTATCGAAGTCAGAACTTGGCATATTTTAACACAGCTTCTATTTACAGGGTGATGTATGCACATGGGCAATATCAGCCCTGGCAGACAAACAAGAAGGAGAAACTTTAACACTTACCTTCCTTTCATATACTGGTGGCAATAAAAATGAATTTGAAAATATTTTCTAGAGTTAGCATAATATTTTGCTTAAGAAGGTTCAGTGAAAGGCTGTTGCACACTAGTACAGAGAACAATTCTGTATTTGTTGTATTTTTGTTGCTGAAAAATAGGGGAACATTAAGAATTCTGTCTAACTTTGGTAATTATGACTTGCTTAATTTGTGTAAATAGTATTTAACAAGAACATGGAGATTCCCAAATAAAAGGCAAAATACAGCATTTTCTTTCCAAAGCATGGCATTACTCTAATGCCTTCCACACAAAATTTGCCAGGATAAACTAATAGTCAACTGTCATGTTAAGCCCCCTTGATACCAAGTGTCAGTTATCAAAAAAAAAAAAAAATCCTATATCTTATCATTAATCTGCACTGGGTTTTATCCACAGATCTCAAAACAAGCCAATGAGCTGCCAACTCTGACAGCTGCAAATGTCTCCTGCATGAATGTGTACTGTGGGCTAGATTTCTATCTCAGTTACAGCAGTCACAATAAAAGTTCCTTTCATAAACAACATCAACATAAAAAGTACATCAACTATCTGTGGTAAAATTACAGGTAGAACCTGCATGAATATGGGAAAGAAAATGAAGCAGCAATTTTGTATGTATAAATATTTCCAATTTAACTCTTAATAAATTAATCATCCAGTCAAATAAAAACTATTCCAAGCAACAAAAAAAATCACCCCTCCATTTTTGAAAACTAATATACTGGTTCTGGGTCAATAAGACATTTGCTATTTGATTTTATGTATACATGGGGCAAAATAACTCTGAGTCTAAAAAACTCTTCTTTTAGGATATTACTTTTCATTGCCAACAGATCAACTGCTTTGCATTAGATTTCCTTTCTTTGCTCCTGAGCTCTAAGGATTCAATGCAGTTGAATACTCCCCCTTACGGGCTGCTACAACATCACACTAGAGTGCTTTGTATTTCTCTTAACTATATGCTACCACCTCCTACATGCACTGTATATGCAACAGAGGTAAGATAGGCCTCAAGCATTACAACCCATCTTAGAAACTTTCGTTTCACTGAGTAAGTCTGTGATAACTGATTTTTGCAACTGCAGATTGTCATTCATTATTTTGCTTTGAAATGTGTTTTTGATCATCACTATTAAATTTCATAATAAATATACAGAATAAATATATAGGAAAAGAATTTATTAAATCAGGATTCGCTGACTAGTGTTTTGTTTTTATTGGAATTTACCCTGGACAATAAATACATCTAAGCATTGTTGATAGGAGATTTGCCACTGAAGTGATTTATTTGAAATGATATTTGTTAATCCTGTAAGAAACAAATGTAGAACAGTGAAATGAAACCTAATTAAAATTATATTCAATACATTTTCCTGAAGAAGTGGAAAAAACTGTACAGTATGTGTATGCAGCTACTGACACCTACTCTCTGTGTTTATTTGGTGAGAATAACTTTCACCTCCAAGTTCCTTACTCATTCTTCAAATCAAGCAGTCTATTTCAAAATGGATTTGCAACTTCATTGTGCTAATCTTTTAGAAGAAAGACTTACTAATGGACTTTATATAAGATCAGCTGGCCTAGATTAAAAGCTATTCAACTTAAAATGCCTTTCACCATTCAAAAAGTCTTTTCCTGATTTCTGTTTTCACCCTAGTACTGACTGAAAACACACAGGGTCTCTCACCTGCTATAACTGACTGTAATAGCTTATTCCTCAGTGCAGTTTGGGTTAGTACACATTTCCTGTTCTACTATGTCCTCATCATGCTTAAGGAGGGGGAAGGGGATGCAGGCAGGGGAAAGTGTGTTGGTGTTTTTAATCTGAAATGTTATTCAAACAGTAAAATGCATAGTTACCATTGATCCTCTTCACTTCTTTTTAACACAAATTCATCTTCTCAAAACGTACTGAAAAACATTCATTAACAATGATATGATTTCACCTGCTTTGTGCTGTGTCAGTCCAGTAAAGTGCTCTGTTCTCTTGCAAATTCAGCTGGTAACTTCAAAGAACAGCAAGCACTAACTTCCCCCAGAAGATCCTGTAACATTAAGCAAAGCACATTAAGGATTAAGATCCTCTCTGGAAATAAACAGTACTTCATTTGATTCAAGTTCTTCTCCCTGAACTTTATCTGAGTGGTTCTGGGGTCATTCTAATAAAACAGTTCACTAAAAGGCATCCTTTCTGAAAGTGCTTTTATCTTTTCTTACTCAGTTTATAAAAATGAATGGGTTTATCTGCAATGGATTTGCAATTCGATATCTAAACAAAATTGCAATTAGATATCTAAACAAAGTAATCAGATTAACAATATTCTGCAGCATATTCTGTGGGAGTTAATGTAAAAAATTTTGTTTAGAACATTTATTAGAGCACTCAAAGTGTGCAAAAAATACAAAGGATAAAATCAACTGGGGAACTTGGCAAAAACCTACTAAAATCCCCTCACAAAAAAAATTAAGCCTCAATACTGAAAATCCATGTAAAATTTGACAAACAGTTCCCAGTATTATTTTCATCTCCTCTGTGAACAAAGGGGGTGGTGTCATCTCCATTCAAGAAGTTTACCTGATATTTCTTTTCAAGTTTCCAAATAATGTTAAACCCCAAATTCCTCTTTTAGGCAAAAATTTTACAACTAAGTCTTAAAGGAGGTGATACCTTATGAAACAAGGAAGGTTATTCAACATTTCTCCTAAATTCTACTGTTATGAAGCTATCAAATAGCACTGAAATTTTATATGAAATGCTAGACTTCAACTTTGCTCTGAGACTGATTGTATTTGAACATAATCTTCTTTTGCAAGGTAGATGTTCTAGGATTCCTCTATATGCAGTCGCACAAAATACTTTTGAGTTTTTAAAAGTGGAGTTCATAGAGGAAACTAATTGTAAAGGTATTTTCTTACCAGTTATAGGCAATACAGGCAAGGATTTTTTGTTAGAGGATTAAACACCATAAATAGGAAAGCTCTGTCTCAGGATGAACAGACACAGAAAGCTGCTTTTCCACAAGAGAATCACCTTGTTTTTGAGGTGTTTCTAATCTTTCAAGACAGGGAAAACACCCTACTCCCACAGGCAATTTGTAATCTAAAAGCAGACAAATTGACAGAAACTCAGGGGAAAGAAAATAGGAGGCAGGAGAGCAATCCTTATGAATTAGTATATTGCCTCACAACAGAGGGGTTTTTCAGTTTGTATCAGTAGCAGGGTGAAAGCCAGTCTTTCAGAGACACAACTAAAGCTGGCCACCATATACCACCTAGGACATCCCTCACCTTCTAAGGGATTCTTAACCACACTTGTGCAGCAGAGGTGTTTCAGCCTGCTTAGTTTCACAAGCAAGTATCTGGGCTCTCAGGTTTCCTGAGATACAGATAAAAAATCTGAAGGAAACTGATCTAAGAAAACCCTCACAAAAATACTGCATTCTTTCTGGCCTTTCTCTCCTGCTGTTCTGCTCTTACAGAAAGTGTTGACTCCCAGGGATTTGTATGCTGTGAGAAACAGCAAGAGGTAAGAGAGCCGAATGCAATTCACCTGTTATGAGAACAAAAAGGAAAATATTTATTTATAGTGTCATGAAGTTCCTGAGTTCAGTCCATCCAGAGCAGAACCTCAGTTCTTAACACACTTAAATCCTTCAATACCTCAACTCAAGCTTCCTTTTGGATCTGCAACTATTTATGAAGTCTTGAGAGATTAAGTTATGGGGAAAAAGAAGTGAGGAAGATCCTCAGTAAAAAATGAAATTTTTTAATGAGTCAGTGATTGTGAAGCTTTCCAGGTGCAACCTGCAAATTACTTGGTAGTTATTGTCCCTTACATGTTTTTAAGCTTTCTTTAAAACCAGAAACAAAAACATGACTGAAGCCGTTGTAAGCACCCTGCAAACTGTCAGTAGAAATCCAAAAGATGGACTGGCTGGTTAAGCCACTGATGGCATCATCTCATTGATGCAAAGGGGACACTGGATCAGAGTGCCTGCAGCACACGCTGTGACAGAACATTAACTCTAAACAATAAAATGATGTCCATGCCTGAAAGTCGAACTAAAGGTCAGCCCCCAAAGTCAACAGGAAAGAGCAGCGATGAATACAGTTGAAAGCAATTTTACTAGGACATTAAATAACTTCTAATCTGTTATAAGCTATGGGCCATTCCATTTCATTTTGCTGATACAGGTGTATCAGGGCCAGTGTATGTTCCCATAGCTTTTGCACTCATACGCACCAATTATATACACAGCACAGCACATGAAGTATTATGAACTGGGGCACAGCTGACCAAGAGGAGAGAACTGCCAGGGAATTCAATTCTCTGCCATAGTCTACCAACAATGGAGAGATGCAAAACTGCAAGCAGAAAGAGTAGATCATGCTCTGGACAGCGGAAAAGAGGTGAAAAATGAGGCATGGGATGTTATGCAGAACGTGTATGTTCCAGAGGATGAAAGTCATCACTTCACCTGATTTGTAACTTCTGGCCTCAGTGGATAACCATATCATAGTCAAATCTCATTGCTTTGAAGGTCAGTGGTGAGGTTTTTATCAGTCTGACATTTATTGTCAACTTTTTTTTTTTAATTCTCATCTCATTTTAATAACAAAGGAATGAGGACATGAAGGTTATGCATAAAAAACTCCCACTGACTTTTCATAAAATACTTGAATCTAAACAGACTTCAATTTATCAGGAATACAGGTAACATTATCAAGTCTTTATTCACATCATACATCCAATCAGCTTTTGAAAACAGGCATGGAATTCTAAGGTAGGACTGCTTTTGAGGTGTTAAAAACTTAAAACAAGTATATGAAAAACATTATACTAGAGTGCAAATTTTTGTGTTAATTTCTTCTCTCACTTCCTGTGGTTTGTGGTTCACTTCCGTAAAAGTGAAGTTAATATTCAGCAGTTCTAGAGAAGAGAATATTTCTAGAGAAACTAGAGAAGTGAAGCATTCATCATTGAGGGAAAACAGGAAACTTCTATTTCTACTACTGTTCAGTTTATTGCCTTACCAATGCAAGTTTCCCCAATACAGTGCAAGGAAAAACAAAAGTAAGGGGAAATCTGATTAAAACCGTAAGACACTTACTATCCACCCAAACAGCAGCTTATCCTCTTTTATACTATCTGATAAAACAGCAGTGTTCTTAAATACACTGACATTAGGTAAATAATTTATACTGTACACTGAAGTAGGTATTTTACAAGAAAAATTCTTTTTGCAAATGAAGTTTAGCCAGTGTGTTTATTCCCCACATTGCTTCAAAGTATATTCATCATTTGAGATAGATCATTCCCATGACAATGGGATCACAAGGAATCATGGTATAACAATGCTAGACCAAACAGACAGAATGTCAGCAGTGTCAAGCTGGCAAATACATCATTTAACCAGAGATCAAAAGAGAAAATCTGAAGGTCAGAAATGCAATATTTATAATGCTGTCAGTAGATGGATGCATACCAAACACCTCATATCTAGACTCCTATAAAGCTTATCAGAGGAATGTTTACAACACACAAGAGAAGTTTTACTGGAGTATTGTCCACTGGTTTCCAATATGCATGAATACTGAGCCCAGCATTTCCTAGTACATTCCCTAGAAACAGCAAAAAATCTTGAGATACACTTTAACAGTACCAGTATAAGCAGCAGTTAACTACTACCCTCATTTCCATTAATTCCACCTGGTACAACAAAATCCCCCCAGCGTTTTTCAAATAGGCAACACAATATTTCCTTGGAAAGAAAACAACATGATTAGGGTGGCTTCTGGCTTTGGAAGAGAGGAGAGAATAAACAAAAACAACTCTGTATTGTCATTGATTCATACAAGGCACTTCGGCACTGCGCAAAGAAAATACCTGTGAGAAAACTCACTGTTTTTCTTGAGTATCTCTGTGGCAATAGAACTGGAGATGCTAAAGGTATGAGAGGAAGGTTGACAAAAGCAGGTTCACAAGAAAAATGAAAAGAGAATTGACATAAGCACTCTGGCTTTATTCAGCTTATAGCAATAGAAGACTCCTCCACATTTGGTGTGGGAAACGATCTGTCACTGAGTGTTTGTTCCTGTCATACCTCTCCTGTAATCATAAGAGCATTTTATCTAAATGTAATTTCACTTAATACCATGGTGATAGATGTTCAATGACATTACCATTACCTTAATGATAAACTAAACCAAGCTAATAAAAAGAATCTAGAATAAAAGGTTATGAAATTACCGAGTTTAAGTTTTGTGAGTCAAATGAGAAAAAATCAAAAGCAGTTTGTCATTTTCTTCTTGATAGGTTTTTCATTTACAATTTATTATCATAAACATAGTATCACTTGAAATCTCTTTTTGCTATCTCCCCAAATACAGTCAGAATGTAAAAAAAAAAAAAAAAAAAAAAGTTCTCTCAGCTTTCAAGGTCCTTCTTACTTATTGAGATTTTATATTCTCTGTTGACTGTCAAATAAACTCTGCTCATTAAGTTTTATCTATGTCAGCAGGCTAAGGACATAAGACATGTAAGAGCCCTATTTATGAATCCAAAAACCTTGAGAAACATTCTCTATTTATACAGCTTGTCTCCTTTCTCCTTTTCTTTGTTTTTTGTACTCTTCCACTTCTAAACCCTCTCCCCTTGTCAATCTCTTCAATTTCTCTATCTTCTATCTATTTCTTAATCTATCTTCAAGCCCCCATCCCTCTTTGGAATTCCTCCTTTTGTCTGCCTTTATTTAACAAGCTCAGAACTTCATTTTCCCAACTCCATTTTCAGGGATCTGCTGATTGGAAGTAGAGAGGAGGTCTGCTTATTTTTGGTCCAAACAATATCTGGATGCTGGCCAGCTGACACGGACACTCCACCCCGTCCTTCTTGAATAGTGAATAGCATGCTTCGCCAAATCCTTTGGTCCTCCCAAAACAATCACTTTTTGCTCCTTTCCTTCCTTCCTTCCTTCCACATGCTCTCTTTGTGACAATAAGCAATAAATACCTTGCCCAAACAACTTGATATTGCAGATTCTGTTCTCAGACTCTCCCTCCTCTATATGACATGTCCTACAGAAAGGTCCTGGGTTTTGCAGTGTCCTGTTCCCTCTATCTCAATTGTTCTAAATAAGTAAGAGAACGGGAGTTCTGACCTTCGTGAATTCACCTGGTACAAGTTTTTTAATGAAACCTGCATGTCAGAATCACGGAAACACTGTAATACAGGACCATAATATCCTGTGGCACTGTATTATACAGTATACATGCACCAGTAGGGTGCACTGAGATCTTCCACTGTAAAATACCATGCCATGATGCCCACTGGGAGCTGAAGCATTACTTTGACATTTTTCCATTTATTTCATATCGAGAGTCATGGGCATAGTGAAATACTTTCTACACATATCAATGCTCAAGCCTCACAAAAATCAGTAGTGGTTGAACAAGAACTCATTATACTAACAAAATCCATCAAAGAATATTAAAAAAAAGTTAAAACAAGCATAAGCCACAGCATTTCAAATTTAAGTTGCCTAGGAATTTTATTTAAATAAGGCAAGACACTGAAATAATACTGTTTTGCTGGTTTTAAATTTACTCACTAGGTTTTAGTGCATGTAAATGCTGCCAGATGGAAAGCTGTTCATATACATTTTTCCATATTTTATCAGAAGAGTCAACACAGATGAATTTCAAAGGAAAGGCTTTATAAAGAAACTATATAAAGTCTAAGTGCAAACTATAAAAGGTAGCACATGAATCTAGAAGAATAGACAGCAAATTTTCCCAAGGTGTTCAAAAGAATAATAATCAAAAAAGTGGCTCAGTTAAACAGCAAAGAATACTGAGTACTTGCAAAGGATACCACAACCAAGCACTACAGCATCAATTCCAGCCTGCAAAAAAATCAAAGAGAATTTCTAATGAATAATGTCACTTCTTTAGCAGGTTGTGGTTTTATTACTGTCATATTTTATTGTACTACTTAAAAACACAAATTTTTGAAAAGATAAAGAAAACTATGTGCAAAATCCAGGTTACAAACAAATACCTATGAGAATAAGTACATTTTTAATGCATAGTTCATTGTGGCAAAGCTCTCTAGAATAACAGCTGAATCTGTTGCTAGATTCAAAGAGAAGGTCAAACTAACAATGAAAAGCCATATAAAAAGATTTCAGAAGGTTGAATAATAACATAAAAAGCAATTGTCCTTGAGACAATGGGTTTTATGTCATGTATCCAGCCTCTGTGACAAAACATGCAAACAAAATCCCTTAGCATCCGGCAATAATTAAAATTCAGTTGAAACTACATGCCCCAGAAATGGGTTGAAGAATGACTGAGATAAAGAAAAAGGGCATATTTATGCAGCAAACTGTATATAGTGGAAGTGATTTAAAGGTGATAGGCTTCAAATCAGTGTGCAGCCTTGGTGTAGCAAGGGTACTAACCATTCTCAGCAAGTTTTTTGGGGTCTGGGATTTGTTTTTGTATTTTTTCCATTTGAGGCTTCTTTGGATCTCAGTCTTTTGTGATCCCAAGAAATGCCACATACCAAAACTAGAATAACAGACACCTAAAAAACCCACGTGCCCATTTCATAATGTTAAGAATTTCATAACTTTTGGACAAACAGAGATATATTATGTCCTGTAATTCTCCCCGTTACGGTACTGAATGCTCTCACAGAAACAAGGACAGAGGAAAACACTGCGACAGAAAATAAGGAGATTTTCAAAGATCCATGAAGTTCTTAGGCAGGCATAATTCTCTTTGGCCTCTGAAAAACTCCTTAACTGATTTATCAAAATCATAAAAAATAATCTACTTCAGTCACAAAGGAAACTCAAGACTCTGGAACTGCATTTTCATACCTCATGTAACTAAAGAAGGGCAAACATCTCCCCTTCAACATGAGGGGCAGAAAAGAGGAGAGCGAACTACAGAATAGTCAGCCCAACTTCAATTCTCACAAATATACAATGCAAATTTTGGGGCCTCAATATCCCTATAAATTGTTTCTGCAGTAAAAACTGACTTTTCAGTAATAAACTGTGACAAACAAGTCTCATTTCCTTCCTCATTATGATAGCTACCTAGATAAGGGGTACAAGGCCCATATTATCACTGATGCTTTTAATGAGGTCCCACAAAAAAAACCCATCATGTACAAACTAGAGAAATGTGATTAAAGCACTGTCTGTTGTAAGAGTTCATCTGACTCTCATTGAGAAAATATCCTGTGAATCACTTCCAAACTCAAAGAGTATTTCAAGTAGAGTTCCCCTGGAGTTTGTCCTGGTTTTAATTGTATTCAGGATTCTCTTAATAACATGGGTGCTGCATAACAAGCATAGTCCTAAAGTCTGTCAGGATATCACTGAGCCAGAAGTAGTTTCCATGAGATAAACAGTATACTGGGACTAGTTTAGATACCTCATTTTTCAGTAAGACATAACCAAACTGAAGAGTGTGCTACAAGTGAAAAGACTTAACAAGAGTTTCCCAAACCACTACTTATGAACAAATGCTAATGAAACTGGGTTTGCTCCTTCAGAAACAGGAGGATGTCCTAGTCGAGCCCATCTGATGCTTAGACAGCAATTATCCTTACAAACAGATATTTCCTTTTGCTCCCTCCAGAAGTAGAGCACAAAATTTATTATAGATCATCTTCCTGCTGTTCCACTCAAGGACATGGTAACAATCTGATGTACCCGCAAGAACTCAGTTAAAAAAATGAGTTACCAAACTGATTTCCAAAACTGACCCAATTTCCTCTAGTCGTGTTTGATCCTGCCTCTCTGCTGAAGCCCTGCCAAGATCTCTCCATGTCCCTTTCAGACTCTGTGATTTCTGTTGATTATGTTGCTATTTTTATTTCCTGTTAAATAAAAAAAAGAAAAAAGACAAAACCAATTAGCAAGACTTTTATCAAACTTCTAGACAGATAGCTGCAAGCAAGACTCCATTTTCCAACATTCTTTGTAGACTTCTTTAGACTACGAGTATATTCTAGCTTTTTACTTTAAGAATGTTTTTCTCCCACCCACCATAAATGCCAAGCCTGTCAATCACACTAACAACAACAAAATACATATGGGACAGTTTAAGGAGGAAGAACAGACATGAGAAACTGCTCCTTTAACTCATTGGGAATCGACTCCAACATGTGCGCCTGGGAGAAAAAAAAATGAGTATGTGGTAAGTCATGTTACTTTCATTATTCCTGTATAAGATGGGAAAACACAAACTGGGACAGTGGTTCATATTTTCTGTACAGTAATATTTCATTGAGATATTTTGCTCAAGTATATTTTCCTGAGGGCAGTATTCCATTGTTACATCCAGTTAAACAAGTTGCTTGCAGCTGCTACAGGGTTTTGCAAAGCATAACTTGACTTTAAAAGTTTTGAGATAAGTTTAACACATTTAGTGCTTATGTTCATGAACATATAGAGAGTATTTAGTCAGAAATGCCAGTGGTATGATCTAGGAAACCGTTTTTATACTGCCTTTTAACAATCTCTATGAAATCATAAATTGAGAACTTAATTTACAAAAAGTAAAGGAGTTGTAGCCAGCAAAAACTTGTTCTTCACATTGCCTGCACATTTCAGACTCTAGGAAATGAACTTTTGCAAAGATATAGTGTAAAGATGTGTTAACTCTGCTTTGATATAGAGGTTCTGTATGGGAATGAATTTCTCTTTAAAGTACAAAATGCCTAGCATATAAAATGCACACATTTAGATCCCTCTGAAATTTGGTAGTTCTCAAGTACTTTTTTTATTAGGGCTCCAAAAAAAAAAAAAAAAAAAGAAACTTCTTGATATATAGAATCAGATTTCTACCTTTTTTTTGAGGAGTGAAACAGTACAGATTAAAATTGTTAACGTCTCCAGTAAATACAAGTTTTTAAAATAGCAGATTACTCTCTGCACATGTACCCAAATACATTTTTAAGTCTGCCAGTGTTCAGAGCAGATCAGGAGGCTCAAGGGAATGTTCAAGTAGCAAGCGAGCCTGACCTGCCCTAGGCTAGTGCTGTTTCACATTCAAGTACCTACAATCTGCTTCAAAATTTTATGTAAGCACCTGGAAGTTTGGAAAGAAACCATTTCTATGGCCTGTCTGTATCTGGGGACCTCTGGAAGCCTCAGTATTCTGCTCAAGAATTCCCCCCACTACAGCCCCCAGAGCCAACATGTGTTCAAGTGCACATATTTATTTGGGTTGCTCGCACCATGGAAGGTGATACATTACACAGAGGAAGTAGAATCAGGAATCGAATCTGGGGTTCTGCAGCCAACAATTCTTGAAATAATCCCCTTGAGGGTAGAGGAAAGCAAGTGGAAGTGCATAACAATACTCTCCATTTCTGTTACACACACTTAAGGACAGAAACCTACAGCATCGATCAAGCCAAGAGCAACATCAGCACCAAGAGATGCAGGATCCCAGATGAGCCTCCCCATGTCCCTGGTTTCTACTATTTTTTTTTTCTCTTGTTATTATGTTTAATTTGACTAAAACACAAATGGAAAAATATTTCTTGCAAGTCTTAAAGTCCCATTGGGAGCACATAAGTTCAACCACATACGCTACAGACCCACTGGGAGCACAAAACTCAGCATGACCTTCCCAAATAAATCTGCCTCACTCAGTGAGGAGAGGTGCACTGCATAAACACTAGCCTTTCAAGAGTACTGTCCTAAGAGCCTAGCATACAACTTAAGGCAATGTCAACACAGAAGATCTAGCCACAATTTAGTGCTGGGGGAGAGCAGGTAGGAGAAGGAGGATGCCTGGGCACAGCAAGCTGGGGGAGCTGTCAGGGCAGAGCTCCAGCTCATCCTGCAGCCCACCAGGCAGTGCAGGAACGTGACAGCAGAGGGCAGCTGGCAGCCAGGAGCAGTTCCTCGCACCTCTGTTTTAGAAAATGCTCCTGGCCTGATGGGCAGTCCGAGGAGGAGGAGCAGGCACGGCTGGCAGCACGCACTGAGCTGCAAAATTCTTAAAGCACTATTTTTAATTTGCCTTTGAGATGTTCTGAGCTAGGACTGCTTACACCTACTCAGTCAGCAAATATCCTGTACCGCATAAGTATCTGCACTTCACATTATCCGTGTTTCACATCTGATGCTGTTTTGTTGTTTCCTGTAAGCAATCATTAA
This sequence comes from Corvus cornix cornix, assembly GCF_000738735.6. NCBI lineage: Eukaryota > Metazoa > Chordata > Aves > Passeriformes > Corvidae > Corvus > Corvus cornix. The sequence goes on from NC_046336.1 coordinate 15,319,055, forward strand.
ACCTGTAACTGACACATCTCCTATCCAGCTGCTTCCCACCTTCACAATACATAAAGAATCTGCAACTGACAAAATCACTCCTGCTCCTCAAACTAGGCAAGCAAAATATGTTAAGGAACACATGCATCTCTCTCTTCTGGTTCTGCATACAGTGGAGAGAGAGTATTGATGCCTCCTGTCATCCAGAAAGATGGTGACCCCCTTGGAGAAACTCACAGCCAACATTATGAAACATTGAACACTACAAAGCACTACGAAATTCAACATAATTTTTTCATAATATGCCAGCCAGGCACCTGGAAGATTATTCCGAGCAGGCCAAATTTAAGATGCAAGAGCTTCTATCTTGTTTCTGAAATTCCAGTTGAGTTTTGCCAGATTCAGTGTTCTGCCAAGTCAGAAAACAGCAAAAAGGTATTCACTGCCAATAACTGACCTGTCAGTCACTCTAACAGTGAAAACACATGCAGGAAAATTTGAAAGATAGCAGATGAGACACTTCCACTTTTTCAGTAATGACACCTATGGGCATTTGTTGATATAACAACCAGTTTCCTTGTACTGGAGTCGCTCACACAAGAACATTGATACTTCCTAAATTACCCTTTATAGGCGTTCACTTTAAGTGAGCAAACAGGAAAAAAGTTGCAAAAAGGACTTCCTCCTCAGATTTCTACATCAGGTCAGTGAAAAACACTAAAGCAAGAGTTCAGTGTTACTCATGCAGATCAAGTCTTTCTCCCTGGATAGAAGCATGACCACAAAACTACCATCTCAAGAGGAGTTTGAGAACTGGACAGCTTTTCAAGTTGCAGATCTCTTAAGACAGGTACTGAATCTGTTATGTAACACTTAGAGAGTTCAGTCTATATTCAGCTAGCAGAAACACTTACTGGATTTATTCTTGAAAACTGAATATCTTATCCTAAATCTAGCACAAATATTTAAAAGCACAAAAAAAATAGTTTAATCACCACTTATATTAATATAACTTGAGTTTTTTGTTACTCTCCTGTTTTCTGTAGAAATCTAATTCACAGCAGAAGCTAAGATCTCCTACATTACAACTCATACAAAAAAAAGTTGCTCACAGGAATGTTTCTTATAAGAGAAAAGGTATTTCATGCCCAAATTTATTTCCTTCTGGAAAGAAATAATCATTTCACAGAAAGTATGTCTAGTTTTATATTTGAACATAGCTTTACATTTTACAGTATGTCAATAAGAATCTACTGTTCATCTTTTCTTCTCAATGCATATATACACACAGTAGTTGCTAGATGTTGTTTAAGTTTAATGTACTCAAGCTTTTGGGGGGTTTTTGAGTCATTCCTTTATTGGCTTGTACATTTCTTTGTTCTACAATGTCCTTTCTAGTATATCTAAAATAACCTGAATTGCACAAAGTATTCCAAGCTCCTTTCCAGACATCTTTCACTACCTTACTAATCTCCTCTCAGATATATAAAATATATCCTCCATTATAATAGCCTTTTTTTGTTATCATATCTTTTCCTTATAACTGACTGAACACTATGGCTCAGGTTTTAGAATTCTACCTGTAACTTATAAAGTCCATTCCTGCAATTGGATATATAGTCTCATTTTATATCCCTTTTGTTTGTTTTTATGCAAGTACTCAATATAATTTTGTATATAGGGCTTTTTTTTCTTATGTTTATCCTAATTCTAACTGTAAGAGCACCAATCTTTTCCAGTACCTTCTTTACACCAACAGTCAGAATTTATGGTCATTAAGGTTTCTCATCCTTTTCAACTGAAGGAACATACAATCTTTGTCAAGGAACACAATGATGCTATGAAGTCTTCCCACAGGAGTTCCATTTGTACCCAGATAAAAAGTAGGCCACACTTTAAAATTATAATTTTATTATTTTGTTCATTTTGTCTGTGTATAAATACATATGCTTATTCATGTTCAATTAAAAAAAATTTTAAAGACAACAAAACCACAAACAGTTTCACAATGGAGATGTATCACAGGTGGACCACTGTTCCCACCCTGAGAAAGCTAACCTATTCCATGGAATTAATTCACACCACAATGGTAATGGATCAGCTGTGAGCAGCTACTCAGAGAATTAATTAGCTCAAAGCCTTTCAGCTTAAAGGAAATCAGGCTAATTTATAGAAGTTAGAATGGTTTTAAAGTACCCTGCAATTCTATGCAGAATACAAGACAGAAAATTAATAACAATCATTCAACAGCTCAGAGGTTTCCAGGGAAATTTCAGGCACACCATAACTACTGGCTTCATACTTGTTAACAGTGAGTCTTCCAACTTTATAAAGAGCTGTCAATGCATATGCTTACACTCACAACACTGATTAAAGTGGCTAAATAAACCAATTACTACAGCATATCCACATTAAGTTCTTGGCCATTCTGTGTATCAAAGACTGGCCCAGCCATTTGCCTGTGGCCACTGTGGGCAGAGCTGTCAGCTCCCACTGCCAACACTCCAGAGAGCCTCAGCACCAGCTATTCCATCATTTCCATAGTCAGACCACATGCTGGGGGCTGTGCTGAATCTCCTCACCACAACACTGGCCATACATGTGCATGAACCCTAAAAAAAGGCTGTTAAGGTTGCAGAAATGAGTACTAAAATGTTCCAGAACTGGGATTACCTCCATAGCCTGAATTTCCCACCTTTCACATGCACACCATGATAGCCTGTAATTGCTTCTTCACATACTACCTTTTCCATTGACAAAAACCTGCCTCTGCCAATGCAGAGAAACCAGCAGATTTCTGTATTATTCTATGCCATTGCAGAAATTGTAAGGTGCACATGGCCAGGGCTTGCTGAAAACCAGAGAACAAATACATAGTACTGTTGATTTAGTTCTGCCTTGAAATATCAGACCCTGTTACTGCCCCAGTACAAAATTTTACCTGAAGATATGCAAGTCACCCAGAAAAAACATGACATTTCCCAAGTGCTTGACTTGCAGCAGTGGGAGGCAAGAGCTATGACCACAGTGGCAGCTCTGCTCAGAAGGTAAAAATGGCAAAATATTGAATATGCAAATATACATTTCTATTTCTTAGATCTAAACAGTTGTAGTTAGGTATCCAAACCCACTGGATACTGTGTTTTATTTCTCGTGCATCTTAACTCCCCTTATAAATGAAATTTTCATGTCAGAGAGTGGTCTCAGAAAAAGCAGTTAGTGTTCCTGAAGCACTTGGATAATAAGTGCTGGAGAACAGCTCAGATTTAAATAAAAAATCATTCTGGATTCAGAGAAGGTTTTGAGTAGTGTGCAGTACAGGTACACAAGATAGACAAGCAGTGAGCACTGAACAGAAAGCAATATACTGACCTTCAGGAAAGTAGCATCAGCTTCCATGTGCTGTGACTGAGGCTGAGTTTTCCAGAAGAGGTATATTCATCTTGGTGCAACAATATATATGGAAAATGGGTATGTACATATGTACCTTGCAATTTTAGCACTTTCTTAAATTTAAAAGTCTTAATGATACAGATTTTTTTTTGCATCCTGACTACAAAAATTCTTAACCACCCATTCTGAAAAGTGTTTCCAGCCTCATGAAAGGCATTTTTTATAAAATCAATAAATTAACTACTAAATAAAAATTAACCATACAGATGTTGAGTTTTTCCTCATTAATTAGCAAAGGCAGTAATGGAGACCTGTTAGCCATGTGTATGTACCTTCCTGTCATCTTGTATCTATGCTGTAATTGCAACAACACTGAAATACTTCATGTTGTTCTCAGAGTTACTTGGGCTCCATTTGCCATGTAGTCTGGTCCCTCTCCCAGTACTGATCTTAACATACTTGCAAGAAAAGTTAAGGCAATCTCAAGAAAATGAAAGGTTCCATGGTTATCACTAAACACCAGTAGCAAGACACCCACTTGTCAGATGCATTAACCATGTAAAAAAAGTTTTTTCCCTTACACAAAAGCTTGATTAATAGCATAATGCAAAGCTCAAAAGCAGCTCATCAAACCAATAACTGGAGATAGAGCTAGAAACTAGAAATAGATGGGCAAAAGCCAAGAGCAGAAAGTGCATAGCCTTGATTCTTTGCCTCTCCACCACCACCAGTGCAACTGATGGCAAATTAACACAATCCACAACCAGCCACTGGTCCAACAACCACAAGAACCTTCTCCTTTGAATTTTGATCTATTCTGTATTGCAAACAAGCAGGACTCTCCCAATCACAGTAGATGAAAAATTATAAGCCCAGGCATATCAGCTAACAGGCCAAAAAGAATCTGAATATATGTCTGAACAGGACATTTTCATATCAAAAATGTAGATAAAATACACATTGAATATTTAAGCACGATCAGTTTTAAGTAGTCTATAAATAAAGAATTATCTTAGAAAAGCCACATAACTATGTCTATGAGAAGAAATTATTTCACCAATATTTCTCTGTTAGTATCTGATTTGGTCACTACTGCTACAGACATTTACATCTAAGCATTACAAATACTAAAGCTCATTTTGACAATGATATATTCTTAAATAAAAAAATTCTAAATTTTTTGTCACTTTTCATGCATAACTGTCATTTCTTTTAAAAGCCGCACTAAGCCATCTAACACACTGTGAGATTTTTTAGGACATCTTCAGCCCCGATCCATTCTTTTCTACTTTTTAGTAGGAAATCCAATGTGTCTGCTTTTTTTTTTCCCCCAAATTATATTTAGTCTTTGGTTCTATTTCAAGGTGTAATATTTCTGGACATGCCAGTTTCATTTTAATTTATAATCAACATCAACTTTCTTAAAAAACACCATTACCATAACCACATTACAGAAAAGAAATCCTGTTTCTGAATCTGAATTCATTCAGCAATGCCCATCATCATGGTAAGTGCAAGACACAGCCCAAGTATCTGGTGCTGAAGCCCAGCAGCCACCAGAGCAAACAGAGGCTGGTAAACAGGCATGTGGGATGATGACATGGCTACTGATGAACTTTTGCCTCAAATACCTTTTAACCTGTTTCTAGTTCTGGCTCCTTACCCCACAGCAATCCACAGTACTTCTGTTAGGCTCCTTGCTCCATTTATATGACATTTGTTGCTTCATAATTTCTTTTCTTGTCTACTCCACTCACAGTTTATTGGCTCTTATTCCCTGTAATCTTTCTTCCTAAGAAAGAGGAAGTACTGTGTTTTATCTCATATGTGAAAGTCATTGCCTAAGCATTACACTTACTCAATATTCTTTTTCTAATTATCCTTGTCAAGTAGTATAACAATTTCCACAACCCCGAGTATTTGAGCACAGAAATTTTAATTAGCTTGTTCACAAATGTCAAGTTTCATACTACTGTAATAATCTTGTCTTTTTTCTCACCTCAGTTTGGAATGCCTGAATCTGCTGCGGTTGTAGAAAAACTGTGTATGAATGGATCTCATTTCTTGGTAAGCAAATATTCCATAAGACCTCTCACTAAGGTGTATTTCACCATGAGGACTGTACTCCTTACAGTGCCAGGAAATAACCTGAAATTTTCCTTCTTTATACACATTTCATCAATTGCTTTGATTTTGCATTTGAGTGGGTTGATTTACACCTCTGACTCAAGGAATCCCAAAACATAAAAATTTCAGTCAGTCCTTCCCCTGCTCCAGAGAAAGGGCAGATTTGTAGTATCAGCCATCAACACACAGGTGAGGCAGGAGACATCTCATGACATATGACTTAAAGGAGGTAGTGGGGTTTTTTAACAATATAGATATTTTAAAGCCATCATTCATGTAAAAGCTTTTCCATAAAACTTGCATGATTAAGAACATTTACCAGCACAGAATTATACGTGAATTTTATAGTAAAAGTTTAGAGATGCTGGAAACAATGCCTGAAAAATCTGATAATGTCCTTTCCTGACCTCTGTAGAATTTGTTGTATAAGAGTGTGTTTAATTGATTGCAACTAATTAGGAGAAGGGACTAAAATAACTCCTTGAACTGCAGCAGTTCCTCTACCACTGATTCCATTTGTGTAGCTATCGAAGTAGAAGTTCCTTTAGACCTGTTTTAAAGGTAAAATTATTGTTATGGTATATTTATGCACCACAGAGATATTATGCTTGCTTGGCAATTCATTGCTCAACAAAATTGTTTCCTGGGTGCACCAGGAGTTATACCTGCTGTTTATGCTAACGAGAGCTTCAGTACTGCAACAAATTCATGAGACTGCAGGTGCAGCACGGCCACAGAGTAAAACTGGGTTTTACCAACAATTCATACTAATGTTGTAGGGTTAACAAAGCTGTCAAATACAGATTCCTGCCCCATTCATCCACTATAAATTGGATCACTAAAGGTGCTGTAGTCTTCATCACTGGAGGAAAGGCAGTGAAGTTAAAGCTAAGGGTGGGTGTGTTGGCTTCCTGTGCTTCTGCAAATAAAGCTGTACAGCAGCAGTAGACAAGGATCTGAGAAGTAATTTCAGATGTTAGTGGTAACCTATTCAAAACACAAGTGAAAAAAGCAAGGAGAACAATGGATGGCCTTTGGTGACAGTCTGCAATACAAAAGTAGTATGATTAAAAATGAAAGCATTTGCTACTATGTTCTCTAAACTATGTAGTCTCTTCAAATACCTTTAAAGATTATTTTGCACTGCAGAAAACGTGGCATCATACATGTGATACAGTGAGCAACATCCATTTTTTATGTCACTATAGAAAAAATGAGACAGGTCTCACACACTGGTAGAAACTTTCCTACAAATTTTATATATTCTTTAATTGAATTGTTCAGTAGCATTGTCAACATGATAAATCTGCATGCTTGAAACAGAATTATGACAATACTAAAAAAATTCAAATATCTATATTTTGCCATCATTAATAGCCTTATTTGGGTAATTGTAAGATGTTGCTCTCCTATGTACAAGCTAACAAATATATTAATTTAAAAGTAATTAAATCAACAGTCAAGTTTTTTATTCCAAGCTCCTAGCCTAATATACAAGAAATCTGTACCATGCCAGAAATTAAATGTTCCTTATCTGCTACAAGGTGTGATTTAGAAAGCACAACCTTAGTAAATCTACCTTAGCAATATACAGTGGAATAACCAGATGTCAGACACTTCCACTTAAAATCTGAATTTCTGTCTGCATGACTTATAGTGTGATTCCCTAACTGGATCTACTGTTTTGTGTAGATACCAATTTTTCCAGAATTCAAAAATCCCAAAACCCCTGAAGCTGTTATGTGTCTGTTAGCTGCCTTTGGCAAGAATCTGAGGTTTTGCACTTCAGTTTATCCTTCAGTTATAAGATGCATATGATTTCCTTCTACTGCTATCTGCAGAGTCTAAAAAGAAGCTCAATATCACCTTTGGATATTGAGCTCAGAATCACTAGAGAAAAGCTGGCCATCTATCAATACACAGCAGTGAACCAAAAAAACTAAACCCAAAACCCATAAAACAAAACACTTGAACAAGCTTGATGCTATCAACTAAATAGAAGTGACAGATTTACTTTTGCATAATAATTTTCAAAAAGCAAATACAAGTTTGCTGCTGTGTGTGCATAGAGACCCTGTGCACACATTTAGATGTCACAATACATGTGCAGTGTTTCTGTGTGTTTAGCCAATGTTAGATGAATATTTAGATACAGATCTGGTTTTGCTATGAAATCTGTTAGCAATCACCAGAAAAATGAAAATTCCTTTTAGCCTGGCAGACAAAGAAGAAAGCAACTCTGTGGTATTTGACATGAGAACACAGTGAGCTTCCCCCACTGCACATTCAGAGAGGCACAAGTTACTGTTTTACCTTTGCATGGGCTGAAAAACTCTCTTCCATCACAGCTGCAGAAGGCACGTCCGAGTGCCTGTGAAGGCAGGGAGGGCAGCCCAAGGGGAACCACCCCAGTGCCTATCCATCCCACCCTTCACAACTCCCAGACAAGCCCTTCTTCTCACTGTGTGACTCTTCCAGCCTGCCCCAAACCACTGCTATGGCACTGACACCTTAAGCATATGCATTACAAGAGTTTTGTGCCAGTGAGATATGCCAACACCCAGAGGCAGTGCCAGCCCACTTCTAGGCAGCACTGGAGGGAAGCTTTCCTGGAAAGAAAGATCTGCAGCCAGCACACTGCATTTTATCAAAGATATAAACACCAACCCACCAGATGTGCCTTTATTTCCTGGTTTTTCAGCAAGGACACTCATCCTTTTAATTTTTCCAAAGACGAATATTGTCAAATATTGGGGAAATGCTGCAAAAGGTAATTATCCTAAAGCTCACCACTGAACTAATACAAAACGACTTAGGGAGCTGTCCTGCACAACATATCCATGTCAAATGCAAATTGCATTTTATTTGAAAGTGAATCAAACAAATATATCAAGACTAAGGTCTTTTTGAAATTTAAAATGTTCAAAGTCAAGTCATGCAGGCATTATAGCCACAAAATCTGTGATAAGTTGGCCACAACACCTCAAATCAATTTGACTGCCTTCAGAATAGAAGTAATCAACATTTATATGGTCATTTCTTTGAATATTTCTTGCCTTTGAGTGGCTAAAACCCAATCATTTTTATGGTAATATCATATTCTGTTTTATAAACATACTGAGTATCAAACTGAACTTTTATAGGAAACTAAATTACATGCATTTCATAAAAATTTAGAAGTAATAGCTCTTCCTTTACACTTCTGTTGAACCTAAAAACACAAAAGGATGGTATATTAGATCTGAAGCGCACCATGCAGTTTCATTTTTCATCAATAGTACCATACTTGTGATAGTTACTCAATATGCAGCTCACGTCTGAGTGATGCTAATCTAGTCCTAATGTGCAAATCAGCATTAAGCCACAGCTGCATTGCACAGAGCATATTATATTCTCTTGCCTTTTAATGTTCGAACTTTCTACACTGTGCTCCTGCTTTTCAGTTCCCTCTAAGTGTAGGTTGCTTGTTTGATGTTTTTTTTAAATTCAGTTTTGAATTCCCAGTGACAGATTGCAAAAGATATAAAAAACAGTGAAGTTTTACCTGAACTTTAGAACTGAAAATAGGAGACTTTCTTAATAGATTTGTATATGGAAATTTACTAAAAGAAATCTTAACACAGCAAAAATTGTCAGATATTGATTCTAAACAACTTTCATGTACTTCTCCTCTTTCTTGCTCTTTCAAAATGTGTTTCAAATTCCATGGCTGGAATAGGAATGCCCTGGAGAAAACCAGAGCCATATTATTCACCAATACTCTACAGGGGATTTCTGAATAATATTTAGAAAATGGAACCTGTGTCTTCCTGTGGGAGATTCCTGGCTCTGTGCCAGTGTAAAACAACTGCCAGAGCTTGTCAGGTTCAACTCACCAAGCCTGTCCTTTGACATCCATTTCTGTCAGCATTGCTACTGAGAAAAAGCAACTCTTGTCCAGAAAAAGCAACTCTCATCTCACTTGGGTGCTCCCTCCCATCCCTGCAATGCAGAAGCAGCAGACAGGAAAGGACAGGAACCACATCTGCTTTCAATAGTGACCAGAGCAGCCAAACACACCACACTTAGAACTCCTCTGTCGCTATTCAAAAATCTTCAGAGTCCCACCTTCCCCAGTTTCAGCTAAAAGAGTATTTCCCAATGCTACAAGTGATATTTTCACAGCATGGGATATGGGAACAGGTGGAAAGACATTAATATTGTTTTAGGCTGCTTGGATATTGTCTTGGAAAAAAGGTAACCAGCATTGGGTTCTGTTCAGATTGATCTGACATCCATCCCTGTATATTTAGTCTTACAAATAAAATTCAGACCATGAATGTCTTGAGTTTCCAGAGGGGGGAGAAAAATTCTTTTCTAGGTCCTATATATACAAAAGAAATTAAAGACTTATTAAGTATATTCTTATAACCTAATTCTTCTGGGAAAGAGCCAAAAGACTCTTGCAGTGTTTTCCCTGGGTGTCAAGCAAGCACAGAAAGCTTAGGTAATTCAGAGAAACATGGTACAAGTCGCAGGTACTATTGAGTCACACCCTTGGGCTGGCAGTTGACACCTTAAGGCCACAAGTCCATATCCAGGGTTTAATAATATATTGCATATCTCAGAAAGCCCTAAGCTTTTTACAATGACACAAAATTTTAATATTAATGTTTTGGCATACCCAAGTGTTTTGGCATACCCATTGTTTGTCCTACCTTTGGCAAGCACAGAAGGTTACCATGGCAAAAAAACCTGATTGTTCACCACAGAAAATTGATGTTTCAAAAATACACATTTTCAGCTACAAAAATTAATTAGGCCATGTAACTACATTAATTGAATTGTATTTTTACACAGCTTTTATTCCTCTGACATTGCTTTCTCCTATTTGTCTACCATCTGACACCTTCCCTGTCACCTTTCCCCTCTGCATTTCACGGTGACTGAGCCCGCTCCCCCTTTAGACCTCCTTGCCTTCAGCGCCTTCCAACACCCAGTGCTTTGTTTCTGCTCCTCTTTTAGCCAGGGTTCTCCTTCCCTTTGCTCCTTAATTATTTTCTATTGGGCATGGATTGAAATTTCTCCTGCTGACATTCCTCATGGATTTACGCTCCTTCAGAGATTCCTCATTTCCATTCTTCTCAGATGTAAAGGTTTCCTGTCAGAAGCAGCAGAAGTGGCTTAGATATCAGAAGTGCATTTTCAGAAACGCCTCAATTTCCAGGTATTTCTACAGACTGTGCTCACTTTCTAAATGAAGAGTGGATAGTAGCAGGAGCTGGGCACCTTGAGCGCTTTGTCTTCTTTATGCAAAGACAAGTGATCTCAGCACCTATCCCTTTAGCAAGTACTTTACAGACTTTGAAAACACAGTTAAAATAAAGTCACTTAAAATGAAAGTTTTCAGGGAAGGTAGAAACTGAAAATCATTTCTTCTCCACGGAGATAGGTGCAAAGCATTAAAAGAGAAGGCAGAAAATGTAACAAAGAGTAGGGCAGTGCAAGCTTCGCCCCCGAGCAATTCTTGCAGCGATGCAGTGGGGGAGGGAGCAAAGGGACAGGTAAGAACAGATCCCTAGGTCGCCCTGAACATCAGCAGCTGCCAGCTACAGAGGGCTTTGGCTCTGTTTCTTACTCTTTCTAACCAAATAGGAAACTGTTTCTGAAAGCAGAATCAGTTACTTAGAGTCATTTCAAGAAGAGGAAAATGGTAAGAACATGTCTTAGAAAGAAGACAAATGTAGTTTAACTTATCAAGTAACTAGAAGCAAAGAGCCATCTTAAAGAGACATGGGCTAAAGAAAGGTATTTTACAGCTTAGCACCTCTTCTGCTTATCAACCATCTTCAATGAAGTCGTAAGGTACAAGGGTATTACACATTCATGCATCATCAAAGCATGAGGCAACTGTAAAGTAAAAGCAAAATTTGCATATTTATCCTTATTCTCAAAAAAAAAAAAGGCAAAAGAAATATGAAGCTAGATTACTGAATGTATATATAATTTCTGAAATGTAGGGCACTATGAAGATATGCATCATTCTTGGCACACAAGAATACAAGTGATTTTAGCTATCAAGTTATTAGTTAAACATATATGAATATTAATAAATAAAAAGCTCAAAAGAAATTATTAGACTGAGATACAAAGTCAAACATCATTATCACTGGATTCCCATTATTGTTAGCTTAGAAACTGAATTTTATCCAATCATTTTGAATTATTTTCCTGCCAAGTATTTTCAAATATCTCAAAAGCAATTTAATAAAATTGTCTAATGTCATAAACTAGCAATGGAATCCTGCAGTAAAAAATCCTGAGCCACTGCAAAAGTATTTATTGCAGGAGTGGCCCGTTATTTTATTTTCTGTGACAGAAGAGCATTTCTATTCATATTCCAAATGCTGCTGCCAGAAATTATTTGAACATAATTTTTTTGTGTTTTATGCAGTAGCTGCAAAGGATACGAAGTGCTTGTCTGCTTTCCAGTCTTTAAGCTCCAGCACACAACAATTCAATCAAATTCTAAATGTCATGTTAGTCATAATTACATTAAATATGGATTAAAGGAATATCTTTTGATGCAGAATTCTTTGTTCTTAAAGTTTACTGATAATTTTAAATGTTAAGTTTTGTGTACCTTTCAAGTTCAGGGAACATGAAGAAGAATGTGAGAAGTTGTGGAAATTAAGCCATTGTGTCATAGTTTCTAATGTGGACTTTGTAAGCCCTTAACTGAAAAATAGAAGTCCAGAGTTTTGCAATTTTTAATTTCCTCCTCTTTCTGTTTTGTTCAAATATCCCAGTTACAAAAGTGCACCCCTTCTTTTGAGAATTTGTGATTAGAAGAATCTTCATTTTGGTTTCTTTAGTACTCTTTCCTTCATGAAAGATCAGGGTATTTTACAATGCATGTAAATTGCTTCACAACACTAATGTCCAAAATCATTAGTAATGTTTAAAAAAAATCGAGCCAGAAACTATAATCACTCCCCCATTGTTAAATACCAGCTGCTAACCATTTCAGAAATCTTTAGCATGCCTAATCAGAATTTAGTCCTTCTGCTTTCACATTATCTGTTTCCAATACAAAGCAATAAACTCCTAATTCTCCAGTCTTTATTTTATCCTTAAAGAGGCAGGTGAAGAGGGGCACCATAGTGCTCTTAACCTGAGAGAGATTTCTGAAGGCTTCTGGGAAAATCAACTTTTCTGCAGTAAAGGCTAAAGCCAGCTGAATATTAGCAATTCTCATGAGAAGGCATGAACAAGGTTAAAAATTGATGTTGTAGAAGAGTTTTTCCAAGAAAGGGACAGCTTTTAGGGCTCCATTGGTTTGGAAAGGTGAATACATATACAACTCCACTGAAAACAAGAAAATCCTGTGAGAACCAGACAATATAGCAGGGAGAAAAGGCTCCTTGGGAATAGGCTGGGAAGAGTCTGGAGTTTTAAGTTGTCTGTTTCTACTGAGTTCAGAAAGGAAGGACTTTATGAGCTTTCTATGTAAAAACAGGATTGCATTAAGTACAGCTGACTTTAGACTAAAGTCTCTATTCCAAACAGGGGGAACCTGGAAAGGCCTCGAATATTAACACTTTACTTGAGGCAGTGGGTGATGGTAGTGCCAAAATGAGATAAATTTCCAAGGAGATACATTTCCACCTACTATTCTTAATCAATCAAAGAACTAAATGGAGTCCTAAGTGCAGAAATGAAAGATGGCCAGAAATAATTATTGAAAAAAATTAAAGGAACTTGCATTTCAAAAAAAAAAAAAAAAAAAAAAAGCAGAGAAAGGAATACCCTTTTGTTAAAACATGTCTAGATACTGCAGCTCCAAAGCTACTAATTGTAAAGTGACATGAATGAAAGCAAAACAAGTACACTGTTACCCCCACAGGACAACCACAGGGGTGTTACATGAGGACGATTATGCCAGGACAGTCCTGCTGGTAGATTTTCACTTAGACACAGTTGTAGCCTAAGATTTAGATACAACCCACAATAACCTGAGCACATTTTGCTGATGCTGACTGAGCTGTTATGGCTATATTAAAAAGCTTAACGCACCTAAAATGAAAGTCCATGAAGTTACCAAGTGTCAGGGAGTTTCCCCTTAATGAAATGAAGCCATCCTGGGGTTTTTTATAGGATGACATCTGCTCTGAATAAGGACGATTCTACGGGAAAGGAAAAAAAAAAGCAAACGAAACAGGAACACTAACCCAACCCTATAGATTGCTACTAATGTAGTGACTGCTAAATTTCAATGTAATATTGTCTTTAATTTAAAATGATCAGCAGATGTCTTGCACAACCAGCATACTGCTAAGAGCAAAAGCTTCCAGCCATTCCTAGAATGGCTCAAAAAACACTATTAAATATTTATCAATCTTTCCATATCTAAAAACTTATGGAATTTGCCCACATTAAAAAATAAAAACAAAGCACACACAAATGCAGTTGCAGAGATCTTTCATGAGTTTTCCCAGTGCCAATTTCGTGCACAAGTGCAGACCTTACCATTAGGGAATCTGGCTTGAAGTTTAGGTTGGACTGCTGGGAAACCACATCACACACTGGTGCTCAGGAAGAAGCATGCTGGAAAGAATTTAGAATTCCCAGAGGTCCTACAAAAACAGTGCTTAGAAGAGTAAGAATTTCAATCATTTCATGTATTTTAGGCCCCTGGAATACTGAAGAGTAAATTCAATCCAAAATTCACATTAGTGTGTCAAATGCAGAAACACAGGTCCTGTTTGTAGGGTACTTGATTTCCTCTAGGCACTCTTACCTGCAGCATTTGACTTCACATTAATAAGCAGATAGACACAAAATTCCTACAAAAGATATTTTAAATTGTTTATTAATATTGTTTTGACCTGCTATAGAAGACTTTTATTTTGTTCCTTTGCTTTTCTATTTATTTCCTCCAATGTTCCTGTGTAGCTGGGTTTTTTCAATTAACAGTTTAACTATTCTGTCCCCTGCTACTTCAATGCAATTTACACTTTTAAAAGGTGTTATTTTCTGCATCCATTGCAACACAGTCCTTGAAAAGCATAGGACTGAGAACTATTAAAACCTTACAAATGCGCAGGGGTTGATTTCTCATGGTACGACTCTGATAGAGTAAAAAGTTGATTTTCTACCAAACTTACTTAAATGTCCCAGTAGACATCTAGAACATCTAATCAGCATAATATGAGTAGGCAAGGTGCTTAACCATCTGAATGCAGGATGAGATACAACGAATCTAACAAGTCATAAAAATTTTTGGTTAAAAAAAATACAGGCATTAGACTACAAACATATGTTATCTATTCATAGCTGGTGACCTATTTTACTCACTCAGAACTACTCAAGGCAAATGTTGGCATTTGCCCTTAACCCCTACTTTCCTGTGAAGAGGAAAATGCATCACTTCATTTGTGCATTAGATTGTCTGCGTCCTGTAGTATATAAAAAGCAGATTAGAGAAATGTCTTATGTGCCAGCATCACACTAAGTGAAAAAGACTCTTCACTGGAACAAACAAACAAATCAACCTCAAAACCTCAATCTTTTACCTGAATGTTTTTGATTCAGGTGGTTTCAGAGTATCTGAAATACATCTGTACAAACACAGCACCGAATTTTGAAGAGGCAGTAGGAAAAAAGAGCAAATAAATTCTGCAAGTGTATCATCCCCAAAGCCTGGGGTTTATTTGGTCATATATACACTTTCCAAACAGAAAGTCCTCTACTGACAAAATTTCAGTGTTTTTTAGAACTGTACCATGCATTATTTATGGTGTTATCCTTTCTTCCTTTTCCCTATCCAATTAAGTATTCTTGATTTTTACAGGGTAGAGCTACATTTTCTGTTGGGTCTTGAAGGACTTTTGTGACTGTGCTCATGAATAAATTCAGAAATATATGAAACTGAGGAACTCAACAATTAGGTCATAGGAGGTTTTTTATGTTTTCCTATGTTTTTCATCCCAACACAAACCACCACATTGGTTCCAAATGCGAGAAATATCCATTTGGTCAGCCCAGAGAAAACTGGTATCATTTGATATTGGCAGACAATAGCTGAATTTCCACAACATAACATGAAGTATATCTGCAACATCAAGAGTTCCTTGGATACGATTTTTGCCTTTGTTGAGCTTCAGCTCAAAGTAACCCCTATTCATTAATTTTAATCAGCTAAAGCCAAATAGAGCCACTTTTGTCATGTTAAACAGTACCCAGAGTCACAGACACACTGCAAAAGCCTGGTTATCAGTCAGTTCAACAACTCTCCCAACATCCACCATCTGATCTTGTGCACCTCACACACATTCAAATGAGCTACAGATTCCCCCTCTCACATGTGGATAATAGTGGGAAGACATAATCATTTAACAAACATATTAGAGTGGAAAATGCCAGGGTCTTTTACTTGGCAGGTAATGCAATAGAAATTATATAATTTGGTTTTCCATATTTAAGTATTCTAGAAGATATCTGGTCATACTATGCAGGTATACTATTTGGCTGGGTAAATAGAGTCACGTAAAAATCAGTAGAAAGTACTAAGTAAAAATAAAATTTACTTTTATTACTTTATGTTTTACTTTTCTAGACTAAAAATACAATACTTCTGTTTTGATTTATGTAGGAGGTACACACCACTATGGGTTATTTCATTCATTTATAAGGACAAGTTTCTAAATTGATTTTATTTTCTAAGCCTGCATATCTGAAGTTTAAAACCTGTGCTTCTCTCCCCTCCAAGAAAAATAAGTGAATGTAAAATACAGATTTAGCAACAACACCCATCCAATTCATCAGCATCCTCCATTATTAGAGAGTTTAATTTTTTTCATTTTTTATACTTTTATTGCACCAGAAATAGCTACAAGTAGTTCCATCCTATAATTGAAGTAATATGGTCATGGCTAGCAGCTTTAATCACCAGAATGAATGTGGAAAGCCATGCTAAAAAATAGTACTTGCAGTATTTATTGAACTATGAAGAAATTTAAGTAATCAAAATTGACTGGTTTTATCCAAAACAGTTATTTTATTTTACTCATGGTCAATTTAAAAAGAGCTGGATTCACATTGATATTGAACTCATCACAAACCTTTTAACAGTGGGGGATTAACTTCTAATAAACAAACAATTTGTCAGCAGTTGATAATTGATATATCAAAATTCAAATGTTCTCTCTTTTTGTGTTCTTTTTGTGTTTTACAAGCGTATGTGCCCAATTGTAAGGATGGCTGTTATGCAATATGATCATCCATTATTGCCTCTTGACTTTCACAAATCATCGAATCATTTAGAGACCAGCATATGTTTTTTATATTAGTGCACAATGTTCACACAATTACTAGTTTGTTTCTTCATGTAAACAACACTGACAGTCACTCTGCACAATACATTTCTTTAAAACCTTGATTAAAGCATTTAAATGTAAAAATGGAAATACTCGCTGTAAGCTAAATTTCAGTATCAGTCAATGGCTTGAGGGTGAGAAAGGGAGAGACAAAGTTAACCAACAGTGACCTTTTTCCTAAAAAGAAATACTCCCACACACAGGGAAACTGGGGTTAGGAGAGCAATTTAAAGTTAACATGCTGGTCGCTTTCATCCCAGTATAAATATCACTGGCTTTCAGATACCATTATCATGACAGACTAATATTAGAACTGTTCACAAATATGGGTATTGTTTTCCTGGAATGAGTTTATTTTTGAAATTATGTGAAAAGATATTTGCATGAACGGTTTTGACCTCTTCTCTTGCTCTTTGCCCATTAATATATCTCAGCTGGTTTGTATTTTAACATTCCGAAACTTCCAGTTGCTTTCAAAGCTCAACTTTTCTCAAAGAAAACATGCTGCTTTTCTTTTCTCCTCACACTCTGAACTCTGCACAAGCTTGCTAATAGATTTAAAGACATACTGCTCCAAAATGGTCCAATGGCAGCACACTGAAATTCAAGTGTTATTTCATGAACTGCCAGGAAAGGAAACAGTGTCTGTATGTCAGGGGAAATTTGGAATTTCTTGTAATCATTTAATCTTGGTTGTCAACAGCATGTTGGGTCATTGACTTATAAAGCCTTGAAACCAAAATATTTATTTTTAGACACTTTAAATACATATTCTGGTATTTATTTCACTTCAAGAGCCATGCTTGCTAACTACCGTAATTTAAATTTTACAAATGGGTAGAAAAAGTCCTCTCTAAAGTAGATTCATGTATGTTTATATATAGTGGAAGAGTCATTGCCATGACATTTGGCATCATTCTTATAACCCACACTAATTGCCTTGCTCACAGTTAACTTGGGTCACTTCTAGAATGAGCCAAAAGGAAGTCTGTTTCACTTGCATTCCTGAACAGTATCTAATGCTATAAAATCAATGCTGAATGTACTAACAGCAGGATTATAAAATCAGAATACTTAAAAGGTTTGAGTACTTCAGACATAGACAGACTTCACTGGCTACCTTGAAGTGTCAAAGAGAAAAAGACCAATATTTTCATTTATGAAGATTCATCACGCTGAGGGGGAAGGGAAAGATGCACATGCTGGGTACCCCAGGACCTTGATTAAATATGCAGATCTAGCATGAAATCCAAATAAATAAATGTTCATGTGTAAAGACCAAGCAGCAATATAGAAGTATAAAAAACACAAATACTGTATCACTTACATACTGATACTCTGTAAAGCAATATATACGCACATGAACACCATAACTTCAACCTAATATGATGAGTCCTGTATCCAAAACTAGATGTCCTTTTTCCTGTTGAAATTGTCTAACAGTTTAACATCTATTAGATAGATATACATCACCTAACAAATAGGTCATTATACCCTTAAATTTCCATATAAGAACAAAGGAGGTGAAAAACTTTCAAAGCACTTTTTCCTTTGCTTCTTTCTAACTGATGCTATCTGTTCAGGTCTTGACAGCTAAAGTAAAAGGAAATCAAACCTCTCAAATTAAGTTACTCTCCACCTTGATAGCTATCCCCACAACATCTATCACCCAGAAGCATCATTAGGACCAGACATGTTGCACTGACAGAAGACACTGTTGATTGCATTAAACCAGAAAAGACTTTAATTAAACCACTTAAGCACACTAACAAATTTAATGGCATCCGAGAACAACAGGATATTGGGGTATGGGGGAGGGAATGCTCTGTCTACAGGGTGTCTTTCAAATTCCCAAACTGAGAAAAACAAAGCAGATGTTTAAATCAAATATCCTTAACCACTTTGTAACCGAGTACATACTGAGAAAGTTCGTAAAGCTCTTTGTGTCACCGGTAGCATTGACTAATACTGTACAAGCCTTTGGCTTTGCCCCTTCAAGATGTGGCTCTCAAAATTTGGGGCTGTCCCGGCCATAAACCACTAAGCAGCACCCTGCTCTCTATCACAGACCAGGAGACATGTCACCACTCTGTGCTATACCTATCTTCCTCCCCACCTTAGAAGTCCTCATCCACATTCACCATGCTGTGACCCAACAAAGATTTTGATCATGCTTTGAGTAAAGATATTTACAGACATAGGCACATGTCGCTGTTTTTCTCCAGGGGCAGAAATAGTTTCTTCTCCACATGTTGCATGCACTGCTGGCAGATGGTCTTTTCAACACATAACAGTTGTGAAGGCTGAGTTCTTGCAGCAGCTCAGACCTAGCATGTGTGCTTCACAGTAAGAGGTCTTAATTGTGCTCAATCTTGATACCTCTGCTGCTTACCTAAATTATCACTATTACAGTATTTTGTCCTACTTGTAAAGACTGCCAGCCAGCACCTTCAGGTCTATCTTTTCACAAAGTTATTTCAGCCATTGAAATGCAGCAGTCATGATCTTGCTGATGGAGTCCGTGATTACTCACTATTAATAACGTTGCTTGCTGTGGTTGAGGTAATATGAATCAAGCAAATCAAGTGCTCATTTTCAAGACGCCTACAGATACACAACATATTTGTGACTATGTGAATTAAAGAGTACCTATATAGGATAGATATAACCACTGAGATTATTAAAATCTAAACAGTGGAACTAAAGCCCTACCTCAAAACCCTAAACCAGTATCAAAGGAGGGACAGCAAATCTATTCCACTATAAAGGGAGAACTTTCAAAGTCAAATAGCTCAGCACGTTTCTGTGTGGGCATTTGAAATTGTTTCTTCAATGTAGATGCACAAGGAGCTTATGAGGTGGCTTATTTCTAAAGAGAAGACAGCCAGCCATCAAAGTGTTTAGGGTAGACAGGCATGTACTAAGTCACATTTGGTTTCCTGATTCAGCAAGAGTATTTGTTCTTATAATTAAGATTTGCTACTTCTAGTTCCCTTGATGAAATGTAATGTGCTTACAATTATGCAGATGTTCTTGCTTAATCTTTCAAGAATATATAGGTTTTGATTTTAAGACTGCTGTTACAGCTTAACTGCTGCTGACAACTTCTGCCATAGTATTTGCTCTGAGAGGTGAGATGATTCTCATACCCCTTCTCTACAGCTTTTTCAGGCTCAGCTATTTCCCAGCACTTCTTGTTCTAATTGCTTTTGTCTAGATGCAGGAAAGCAGAAGGCAGCTGATTCTGCAGGCAGTGTCAGCAGGGAGCACATCTGCACAGTTCCCAGGCCCTTGGCCAGCAGGGGAGAGCTGAAGGTCCAATGTCACCCACTTTCTGGGATTCTCAAAGATTGATCCCACTGCTCCCAACAGCCTGACACACCTGGGGAGCACCTGTATTTAGTTATTTGGCTTGTATAACTGCAGTTCACTAAGATGATAACTTCCCTTCCCCGAAGAAAGAAGAGTCCTTGCCAGTCTCAGCTACCAGTGACCTGAGAATTGATTCCTGATATGCTATTTCCTGTTGTCATTTTCAGTGTCCCTCATGAGGGCAGGATGGAAACAATTAGTACCCAGAAAACTGAGTTTTGTATTTCAGTGCAATGCACAGAGCATCTTGCACTGACTCAGCCTCAGCCATTGTTCACAGACATTACTCTTCCTACTAATTCAATATTCAAGTACTAAAACACCACCACCACAACCATTTTAGCTCTTGCCTCCTCCCATTCCCTTAGTAAGCAAATTAGATTAACTGAAGGGACTTTTTCATACCTGCAGAGATGTCTGCTCACTTAAGGAAATACCAAATAGCAAAACCAGATTATTCCAATAGGAAAGAGGAGCTAGAAAGAAACTGCACATAACCACACAGCCAAGGGACAGTCTTTGTTTTCACAGCATAAGCTAGACACAGAAGGGCACCACTTGACTCAAATCACCTGCATGCAGTTACTGGAACAGGATCAGGTAGCTGGAAGCAGCATCTGGCCTCAGACCTGTTTCAGCCCTGACAAAGGCAAGATTATTAACAGAAGCTGGCAGTGTCAATTCTGCTTTATGTCATTATTAAGCTGGGTCAACAGCATATTGCACTCACACCTTGGGCTGAGTCCTGAAGAAAGGTCAGTTCTTAAAGCACCAGGTCTGCTTCCAGCAGGACTCCTCTGTACTGAGGACATTTCTGCAGCATGTCCTGTTTCTTGGCATTTTGACTACAGACTGGAAACATTTTCCAGGCCTAAAATCTTAGATGTGGCCAAAAAATGGAACTTTTGACACTACAATATTTCCCTTTGCTCTGATTCAGAAGGAATAGCTGCAAACCTCACATAAAAGTAAAAGTAAAGTGCTTTGGAACCACTAATGCAGTAATGCTTACATGCCTCATTTGGGTCTTTTACCTTATATTAAAAAACATGAAAATGAATTGATTCAACTTTACCAAGTTTTTATAGATTCTTAATCATCAATGAAGTGAAAGAAGCCCTGAAAAACAATTTGTTTTCATTGATGAAGCATTTTTAGAGATAAATGGTTCTGCTAGAAGAATTTCAGCTGGCTCTTTTGAATTCTCTTTTCTCACAAAAACAAATCAGTCTTACTAATCTTGCAGCCTACATCAGCAGAGGCTCTGCTGCTTTTTGCTGAGGCTGAATTTCTGGTGGTCACAGTTATTTCTATATGTGGTGACTTCCTTCCTCTTTCAAACACTGAAACTCAATTTGCTTAAGCATATAGTGGTGCATTACTACAAAGATATGGGAAGTGGTTTTATTTTCTGTGTTCCAGTAAATGTCCTTTCAGTAAGGACATGCAAATACAGACAGAGCTTGGCCCACAGAACCTTACACTCTCAGTGAGAAAGAAAGTATATTTTTGAAAGAACCTTGGAAACCTCTCATCTCTCCATCAGGTCAGCCTAACACTAATGGGGACATCATGTTCCAGGAAAAATAACATGAACTTTCCCATTGTATGCACTATATAAACGGATTTATTTTACAAATCAAACCTTACTGTCTGTCTTAGAACAAAGCTATTTCTGCAGCCAGTTCTCAAGGAGAAGACCATTCATTCCACATGTGAGATTGAATAAGACAGGTTCAAAAAGTCTTGGACAGTCAAGTATAAGCAAACAGCTCCTGGGGTATACAACAGGTTGGAAACCCTAGGTCATAAACAAATAAATCATAGGTGAACCCACTCATAGCACATATAAGAATAAAGGGTCAACTAGTTTAATGTTTCACTGAGCTCTTAATGTAAGATGGTACTATTGCAATAGGCAGCTTCCTCAGAACAATGCTAACCACAGGGGTTCACTGAGCTACTATTGAAAGAAAACATCTTTCAGTCAAGGAAAAAACAGGTTTCTAACATCTCAACAGCTAAAAAAAGTGGTAGGTGAGGCAGTACAGATTCCTCAGAACCATACAGCTCAACGCATATTAAACCTTATCAAATAATTCCAAAAACCCTCTGGTTTTGATTTGAAATGTTAGAGCAGCAATACTACAGACAGATCTCCATCAATGTAATAAAGTATTTCCAGCTGCCCTAAGGAATGTGAAGTAATCTACTGTTCCTTCCAGCAAGGGAAACATCTAGATCTCAAACTCCCATTACATGCTGAACACAGCTCTTGGTAACACAATATTAGATTGGCAGTTTTTTAACTAAAAGCATGCCTGAGGACAAAATAACAGCAGCATTCCATCATGGATGACAAATCCACTGTGGACCAAGAAACCCAACCCCAGCAGTCCTATTTACAACAAGCATGTCCTGAATACATTCCCTTGCTACCAATACAACTCCGTTTGTACTCTGCAAGGGTTTATATAAACCAAGTGCAGAGACAGCTGCTCTGAAATCTTAGAGATCTCATGTATATTAACAATTCTGGTGCTACTAGCATGACTTATGCTTCCACAGTTTTGGAAAGGCATCAGTGTCCAAGAGGTAAGGAGAAGCCCCAGGGAGTGCAGACAAAGTCAGAGCGACTCTGCACATAGCAATTGGCCTCATGTCATTGCAACCACTCCCACTCAGACCCCAAAGGTCAAACGCATGTTACAACTGTTAAGCACCTGCAGTGGATTACCAGGTTCAGGACAGATAAGATTCCATCTCCCAGCTCTGGCTGGCACAACTGTTAACAACTAATCTTGTCCTTAGAGAGCAGCTCTGAAGCAAACAGGATTGCTGCTCGGCTCTGCTTTCCCACTAAAGCAGCAGGCTTGCCTATCTGAAATGACAGCTGCTGTTTCTTATACCACTTCTATAACTGTGACTTGAGTCTCATTGCAGAATGTCAACATTTGTGTTCAACAAATATGATTCACCATGTTTTGAAAGTAACAGAGATGGAATGATAGAGGCAGCATATGATTCACCACAGCCTTGAAACTGCACAGAGTTATGTTTCATTAGAATTATGCTACCAACATTTTTTATCTCTGAGATATTTGCAACAGTTATTATAAACTGAGAAGACTGTAAAAGAAACACTTACAATCAAAAATTGACCAATATTATTTGGCAATTCTTGCCACAAACTGCTAACTCAGAAAAAATAATCTATGATTTTTTTTCCCCACACTTCTAATTACATTTTCACTGAAGCACACTCACTTCCCTTCTTCCTTCAGATTTGCCTTTGTCTTCACCCAGTCTTCTATTGGTGATGTCTTTCATCTTATTATCTGGAAGATAGATTTGAATAATGCTTTTATATTTTTCTATGTTCATTTTAAATTGCACCCTTTGACTATAGGTATATGACTATAGGTGCCCCTAAGCCATGTTTTTAAAAATAGTTTTTAAAATAATCGATACTTCATTTTTGCATATCTTTGCTTGTTATTAGTAATTTATACATTATGTATATAATGGCACTGGAGGCAAAGATAAATTAAAGCCTCAGTGGGGCAGGCATCCTGCAGAGTTTTAGCAAGGGATTTTTTTCTTCAAAGACACGAGCAACACAAGCTACACAAAACAGAAAAGAAAAATATTTTTTTAATGCCCTTTGAATAAAAATATGAATGAGAAATGAATATATTAACCATGATTCAGCAAACGAACATGGGAATGATTTAATCACATATCCATATGCTTTATCAATTCATAGCCTACATATCTTGCCTGAATTCATGTGAGATCTCAGTTTTGGTCATAAAGTCCTGTTTCCCCTCCCAGAGGAGCTTACACTTGTGAGTAATGCCACACCTGAGAAACACATCACAGCTCTGAGGCCAGACTTCCCCTGTTTGTTCATAAGAGGTCAAAAATTGGTAGCTGCCAAGCAGTTTCCCAGCTGACCTTGATGAAATTCTGTAACTCTTACCCTCACCTTTTTTTTAAGCCTCATGCCCCTTTCAACCTTTTCTCCTCTAATGAAACTGTTCATCAGTTCTCTAGCATGAGGCTGTGCATTCAGAAAGGTGACCCACAACCTGGCATTATATGAGACATTACTAAAATAAGCAAGATTTAGTTGGAAGTGCTCTGTAACACCAAGATAAAGCACAGAGAATTGCAATTTTAGTATGTAATACAGTTAAAATCCATTCATCTGCTATGCAAACTGGTCTCACTATAAGGCCACTTTGCACACAAAGTGCTATTGCTGCCACTAGATGTCAGTTTTACACACTTTAAAATGGACAATTCCCTTAAAAACAGTAATTCTTCGTTCACAATAGAAGCAGCTCTCTATTGTGTCATTCTTTCTGAACTAACCTTTAATTTTAAGTATCTCACATTTTATTTACATTCTCTCCACTTCTCCCCCACCTCCTTGGGACATAGATCTCCTTTATTTAAGAAAAAAATAAAAATTTCCTCTATGCATTTATTCCATTATTTACTCAGTCTGAGACACTGGCCGGTTTTCCCAGATAACCTGGCAAAAGTCTATAGCTCAGGTTGTGTCTCTAGAGGCCAGCACTGAAATCTTACTTTTATTTCCCAGAGATATTTTCATATTCCATAAGGACACTTTTACTAAGAAATGCCAAAGTAATTACAGATAGGCTGCCATGCCAGTTAATAAGGGATATCATTAATATGGCTTATTAAAATTTTATGATTTTTCAGATTTTTACTTACATTGACTGCCTAAATTTAGATAGCTGTTGTTTATACACTAAACCTCTGTCTCTCAGAAGTAAAAAATGCAGTTGTACATTCCTCCTAATCAAGGAGCTCCTTCCAGGTGCTTTTCTTGAAAACAGTTTTCATTAACTAGTCTTAACACAAACTTGGTCATACTGAACACAGAACTTCTATATTATGTATTTACTTTATCACAGCAAAATGAAATTGCTTTTTGTCAAGCAAATCTGTCTTTAATCCCTCCCCCCAAAGAAAAATTATTGAAGAAAATTAGGAGGAAGTCAAATTCAGTATACATTATTACATTCAAATATATGCATACACACACAAAAAGCAACAAACACTTCCAAAGCTGTCCATGCTCAGAACTGGCAACATTACAGAATGTAGCTCTGAATTTTTGTAAGGTAATGACAAGACTGTCACCTTACATGCAGCTGTACTGCCCACATATTGACAGTTTATCTAGCAACACAGTATGTTTGTCTATCATAATGTCAAAGGAATCCCCTCACCCTCATTCACATCAAAATCTGACATCTTCAAGCTCCTACTGATCCTTCACAGCTCTCCTGGATTGTTCAAGGTATTCTTTGCACCTGCAGCTGTAACCATCTTACACAAGTGCCTTCCTACCAGAAAGGGCTGGAAAGGAAGGAAGGGGAAAGATGTATTTCAATGAATTTCAAAACACTGCATCATGCAATCAACTCTATCAACAACCTTCTCCAAAGACATCCAAAAACTTTTTTGAGGCAACAACTCCACTGAAACCATCCATCTGCACGATCTCAGCAACTGTAAAAGCATGGCAAAAAAACTCCAAAGCAAACACAGAATCCAAAACACATCAAGTCCCATGACTGCTGACAGCAATGTTCATGACTTAAGAGCCTTCCTTAGAGAAGTGTTATGCCTGGGGCAGATGATGGGGTCTATATGCTGTGTATTGTGTTGCAACGTTTTACCCCATTCCTTTTACCTTCCTACCAACACTCGCTATCTCTTATCTGCCTACCAGGCATCCCCAGGACTGCAAAATGCCCTAAATCCCACCCAGCCAAGGCACGTAAGCCACCCGCACACACGCTGCTCTCTTGCAAGCGCATGCACTGAAGCAGAGCACCTCAGACATGCCAGATCACTCTGCATGTACTGCACAGTCCATGCACACGAGCCAGACGAAAATACACAAAACCCATTTATGGGTCTGCAGCTCCAGATCGTCACAGGTTGTACCTTCTCTTTGCTTTTGATGCAAGGCGTCTCCTTTGCCAGCACCCATGGTGGCAAGCAGCTACAGCAGGAAAGGCTCAGGTCCAAGATATGCTTCTGCAAGTAAAGGAGCAAAAGACACACCTCAAACATTTGCACTACTACAGCATTTCTCTCGCTCCAGGATGCTGTCTGCAGAACAAAGCTGGTTGGCTCGATCTGCAAGCTAGGAATTTTGGTTACTCTGAGCTACTGAGCTAAGTGAGTTACTGAGAAAATTGATGTTGGGTGAATGAAGCAGCCAGCAGAAATGAGGAAATCAACAGCAGGCTAGAAGAGAACAGATTTTTTTATATGCTTTCTAAATTGTGCTCTAATATGAAACCATAAACATAAAAACCAAAACACAGAAAACAGAAAAAAGGGGGGAAAATGAAACTAAAGAACACTCTGTCCCTTTAGTTCCTCATTGTATATTTGGCAACTCAAATTCCTCCAGGAAAGAGACTGCTTTAACTTCTTCTTTATCACACATATTCATTTGCAACTTATTCCATTCATGCCAATATGAATCACTAACAACGTATATCATAACCAACAACAGAAGCAGTGGTTAATTAAAATCTGGAAGCATTAGTCATCTTCCTACAGAACCTACCATGTAATTTCAAAACTGTTGAGTTTGCAAGATATTTTTGTACCCTTTCCTAGGACCAGAATTCTGCTGCTGCAGAGCAGCAGCAGCTCTTACCTTCAATCAATAGTGCATTTTACTAAAGGAAAAAATAAAAAGTTTTCAGCTGGACCCAGAGATCCATCATCTCAAACCTCAGAGAACCACATAGCATAATCCCATCATTAAAGACTGTCCCGGAGGAGGGGGAGAAAAAAGTTAAAACTCTCAATAAAAAAATTCCCCAGTAAAGGAATTGCTTAGATCCATAGCTTCGTTCTCTACCAAGCTCCATTGCAAGTTTAAAAACGGCTCCATGTGACCATACACACAGCACTTGCCTGTGTGGAAAGGCGGCTGGGCTTAGGCAGCACATTCGCAAACAGCATCTTGGAAGGACTGAAAGTTACACAAGATATTTCTCTGAAATCACCAAGCCATTATACCCCGGCAATCTTCAGACACACAAAGTAAAGGTTTAAATGCTCTGTTTTGCAAAGAAAAGGGAGTGAACAAGAATCAAACCTTTACAACAAAAAGCATAGCTGCCTCCACCTCTTACTGAAAAAGTACAAGAGGTGGTGAGGAAATGGCCCTATTCCGGATGGTCATTGATATGCAGCGGCAATTTGGTGAGTCATCACTACAGCTGATGAAGCCCAAACGAGCCCAGATGGGCCTGTATGGCAATCACACAGCTCAATACAGTTTAAATTTCCTCAGGAATTTGGTGATTTCAGATCTGCTGGATCATCTGCTAATTACCATACCCACTACATGTAGATATGCAGCTGCTTTCTGTTACAGTATAATTACAGGCTAAGTATTAAATGTAGGGGGTTCTCTACTGTCTGAAATGGCATATTTTCACAACAAATATGTCAGAGAAATGCAGAGATTCACTAGAATTTAAATATAGACTGAGGAAATATGTTTTCTCTGAGAATGTGTATGTTCTCCACTTGATCTTCTCTCATACACTTATTATTAGTGTCTCCATTTGTATGCCTGATACAAACTCATCTATCATGCTGATGAGATGGTGAGAGAAAAGGCAAAATGGTTTGGGACTGATGGCTGGGGCATTATTCAGAAAAAACAGATAGATCTGGGCAAACATCAGTCATCTTACAGTGAACTCAATATCACTGAGTTCACTGGAAAGTATCTATTTCAGAGATTTCACATCCACTGTAGGTCTGCCTAGGAAGTGTCAAAAAATACACAAACTAATTTGCTCTTCCCAACACAGAAACAGATGGATGGTTAGAATTGCATCTATTAAATGGACGTATTTTCAGCCTGACCTATCCTCTGCTGAAATCTAAACTGAAAAAGGGGGAATTTTAGCATTAGAAGGTTTCTGGACTGAAAACACGTAATCCCACATCTTGGTACAATCCTAAGACTTTACTGGAAATTTTGCACTAAAGAAAAATCCATAGTTAAAAAAGGGTTTAATTTAGACTAACTTAAAACTCTGACTTAAGAAGTTTGACTGCAAGCTGCACACTAGCTTGAACATCAAAAGCAGTGCATGAACTCCTCATTCACATTGAGGTGAAAGGTATATAGAACTACACAACCATTGAAATCATTTGGTGAAACTGTTTCCAGTACCTGAATTAGCTTGTTCAGCACTAGAATGGGCACTTTATGTGCCAAGGTAGAACACTACAAATTCTATTTCTTTTTTATCACCAGATTTTCATGGGTTGAGAAGTCATGCAGAACTTTAAAACCAAAACAGACCAAACATGAGGTTAAATAATATCCCAGCCATTGTTAAAGTATCTTCCACTCAGCCATTGTTATACTTATCTGCTGATTTGAGTAAAAAAAACCCAAAGAAATTCTGTGGTGAAGAGACCACATTAAATGGTTTGCTTATCACTTCTTGAATGATTCATTAACCAGCCTAATTTAATCCACCACATGCCCGGTAAAATTCCAGTTTAACAACGTAGTGTGTGCTACCAGCTTTCTAGAAATGTTACAACAGGCCAATAGCAAAAAGTTAAGCATTAACCAAGATGAGACAAGCATGTAGCTACAAAACTAAAAACTGTTTTTTCATTCACTTTATAAAATATCATTTATTTCACTTCATGGATTGCTCTTGATTAAAATGATCATTTAAGATATAAAACCTGTTTTCTCTCTTTTCAGAATGCATTAGATTATGAGCTGAGCAGATTCAAAACTATGCACCAGCCGTAAGTGTCCCATTATTTTCTGTTTCCCCATTGAATAACTAATACATTTGTACTCTGACAGTTGCTCTGTTAATGAATCAGGAAAAATGAGAAATGAAACCTCTTGCTCAGGTGAATTTTAACATTAATTGACAGGGGTGGGACTTCCTCAGGATTAGGATCCTGGAATGTTTACAAGAGCCATGGTTCAGATCAGCTGACAGGAAAGTCTCTTCTGCACCAGATGCTGGGTGTTATTCTTTCTCAGAACAGAAAGGGACAACCATAATATTAGTAGAAGTACAAGTTCAACTTTTTCCAAAACACAGAGGATCTTTGCTTGTATGGTATTTGAGGTCAAATTTTCAGAATTGGTTCATCTGCTACTTATGGATCAATTTAAGTGATCAATTTAACAAAGCACTATGTTGAAAGTAATTTAAATAGAATTTAAATACAGTACTGAATAAGTAAATATAGATATAATGGTTGAGAAATGCCTTTATATAAACTTGTGACAAGTCAAGTTCATTTCAAAGGATATCCTTAATGTTCAAATATATTATTTCTCTTGCAGTACTACAGAGAAATAATATTAGGGAATTTTCTCTATGAGCCAATAAAACCAAGAAGACTTCAGTTTAATATAGTGTGTTGCTTTCTTCACCTAATGGTTGTTGTTATTCCATGTAGCTTTCCCCTCTCCCGCTGGCTGGGGAAACATTGATCTATTTACAAATTGTTTTCTGAATTCCACTCTATTGGTAAGAAACTGGATGGATTTGAAGGCATTTTTACTCATTAAATTCCAATTCCTACTGACAGAAATTTGTTGAGAGCATAGGTAAATATTCTTCTGCGTTTAATTTAATAATTAACTAGATGAGTAAAAAAAAATCAAAGGACTTTCTTGCAAAGAAATTTAGTCTGATGGGACATCATTTTGAGAGAAAATGTAGAGAGAATTAATATAAAGTCAACCAAGGAGATGTCTTCTGTTTCTGATATGTATGAATCTGATCTACTACAATATTGGGGCAAACAGAAATATATTGAACTGAGGCCAAGAGTTGCATTTCTACTGATGTGGGCTTTCAGGCTTTGAATTCTCAAATTGTATACTGGAATAACAAAAGTGTTTTGCCATATGAATTCTGTTGTCTAAAGCATTAAAATTCCTTAAATTCACAGTGTGGATGTCGTATCCCTAGTACCAACTTCCACTCTAAAATCTGTTACTCTTACTTCATACTACTTGCTACTGCAAAAACTGCCTGAGGTTCTGCACTCAAACAGTTTAACTGGAGACGATCTACATTGATCCACCTAAGACAGATTAAGTGGCCTGTTCAAGCATGTTCATACAGCAGGTAATTCCCAATGGATCAAAACACTAAGGACAGATAAACAGAAAGTGAGTAATTGCCAGACAAGGTGAGACTGAAATCCTGTGTTTCTCCTGGCAGTGGCCAGGGTTTCAGGTCTCTGCCTTTATGAAAGTTTCTTCATGAGGGCTTCATTAGGCAGGAGTTAGGTTCTCTGACCACCATCAAAGGCTCTTTGCCTTTCCCATTCTAGTTCAACACTTGGTATTCTTGTTTTCCACAAGATTCTGAGTCTACAAGGCTGTAAGTGCTCTGTGAAAACAGAGTTATTCCCCATTTTGCTGGGACATGTCATGGCAGGTGTACCAGGAGCAATCTGCAGCCATGCTTGAGTGTGCTTCCCTGCCCTCTGTACCAAACACCTCCACTAACTTAATGCAAGGCTCTTTTCCCTCTAGCCAGTACCGTGCTTGTCCTCTAAGGGGAAAAAAATTCCTGGGCAAAAAAGACAAAATGGTTTATCTGGAAAGAGTTTATCATTGTAATTCTGTTTTGATACCCTTAAGTAAACTTTTTTTGCACTACACTTTTCATGAAGTCTCTTACTGTATTGGGTTTACTATATCAATGTTGGCTTTGACAGCCTAATGACAGCCCCATATAAACTAGTTCCCACCTACACTTCAAGCCATAGGTCTACCTAGATTGCTTCTGAGCAACTACTGAATATTAAGGTGAAATTACCAAGTTGTGGTCTCTACTAGTATCTTGCCCTACCCCTGAAATGCAATAATGAAAGATTTTCTTCCCCACTTGCCAAAACAATGTCAGAAGAGAGGTGCTGCTTTCAAACACAGGACAGCAGACTACTGAGTCACTGGTCCAAACCCTCTCTGGAGCTGGCTGCCGGGGTTGTGCAACAAACTGCTCTCACAGGTTTATACGTTTTCAGCAATCCTGACATCATGTTGAAATCTGGAGCTTTGCTTAAAGCCCTTCCTCCTGCAGAAGCACCTTTGTGCTTTTTTCACTCTGCACAGCAGATTCATTTGATAAACTCTCACCCTGAAAGCCTGAGATCACCCAAAACACTCACCTAGTTCACTCTCAAGAATGCCAGTACTTTCCAAATGCTTCCCATGAGAGCAGTTTCAAACATCCCACTGGCTACAGTCATGGGCTTGTTTAGTCAGTGCTAACATTTATGCTGCAGAGAACACTACATAGAACATCATGCAACATTCAGGAGCACTTTATAAGAGAGTGCAGGTACCATAATCAACCTCATACCACAGATATATGAGAATAGTGGAACTTAAGGCCTTTCCAAACATGCTGTCTTGCTGTGCAAATAAGATTGGTATTTACAACTGTATTCAGCAAAACCCAGCATATAGGCTATAACTCAATTATAAACATCCAAAATTTGGAAGCACATCTCAAGAAAGAAATGTAATTACAGCTCCATCACCTCAGTGTAGGTAGTCCAAGACTTACAGTATCAGATGTTTATGCAGAAGTTTTTTCATAATGTTTTCAGCTTACCCAAGTTTCATTTTCCCAGGGACCGTGAAATTAAAAGGCTGCATTTATAGCTAATGTGATTAGAAATTCATCCCAGATCAAACTCAGAATAAATTTTGCTCTCAGCTTGGGAGCTCTGGGGACTACTTTACAAAACCAGGACTGAAATCTTTCATCACAAAATCAGTACTTTCTATCACGTGCAAATTCAGAAGCCTGTTCTGGCTGTGACAGATTGCCAGGTAAACGAGAAATCCTCACCTGCAAATCAGGTCTGAGGTGTCAAGTCTTGAGTTTACCATTTGTATACAGCAACATGCAGTTATGGAAGATCCTGGGTGATAAGTGAGCTGTGTTGCAGAACACATAATTACAAGTTCTGTTTAATTATGGTGTGGGTAGCATTTGATCTCCTTTGCTTGAAATAAACATCTATCAATTTTCACTTCTGTGAAAAATGTTACTACTTTATTCCACCAGGAATTTATAGTATATGCAGAAAAAATTGCTATTCTTAAATCAAGTAAGTATTCTGTAATTAAGAGTGATTTCTAGATCAGTTTCTAGCATCTTTTTTATTTTATTTGATCATAATTTTTAAGAACTCCAAGCTGAAATTTTCCATCCTTGCCTTCCAAGAACAGGCAACATCTTTTCCTGAATCATATGAACAAATTCTCAGTTGTATGAGCTGTTACATACCAGGAAAGTACCTTTGTAATGCTGAAGTGTTCCACTTGAGATGGCTGCACTTTCATAGTTCAAACTGCAAGAACTAGAAATGTCACACATTAACACCTTTTTTGTTCTCCCCTCTCCACTCACACTTTTTCTTTTATTTCTTTATTAGGAAGGTAAACAACCTAATGTGGAAAATTCACTTTTCAGCTTTCACACAGACATCAACACTTAAATACACTTAACCAAAGACAAATCCTAACAAAAATACTAATAAAATTAATGAGATTTCCATGACAACTAGTCTTTTTCCTTAAAAAAATAGTAAAGACAAAGAGCTTTTGCTGTCTCTTTAAGCAAGATCCAGCAGTACAGAAATCTTGTCTTGTGCAGACAATCTCCATTTGGACTTTCCCCACTCCAGAGAAAGCTTTGCCCTGAAAAACTAAGGCAGTAGATGACTTCTATTTCAATACTTAGTAAGCAGGGAAGATTTTCCTCTATCCTTGGGATATACCATAATGGTTTCTTATTACCCTGTATCCTTTAAATACCAGTGCTGATTCAGGCTGAATGTTTTATGTCTAAATAAGCAGATTTGGTTCCTTGCTTTCCCTAGGTTCTGTTGTAGCTTAAATGCCACTGAAAAATCTTCACTTATTCCCAAAACTGCAAAAGGCCAGGGCTGGAAATTCGGAAGATACCTCTTTATACAGTGAGACCTCCCAATAAAAAATGTTGCCTAAAAGAGGCCAGAACACATTTCCAGTACGTAACTCTAGTGTTACAGAAAAATACTATAGGATACTTCCTTGGCAGCTATAAACATTCCAAAAGCAAAAAAAAAAAGCCTCTCTGAAGCTCACTTCAAATCCCATTTTTATGCATTATCTAGTCATTTTTAGCACAGAAAGGCTATGAGAAAAGTCTACCCAGGCACCAAATATTTACAGAGGCAGACGTTGCCTGAAGATTAGAATGAACTCCGGATATTCTCCTGTTCACAGGAGGATCTAGGAAATTTTTGTTCAGCAAAGCAACACCATTCTGCCTTCTTTTACAGCAGTAGCAAATATTACACTTCTGCAGCAGAAAGGGGGCAACAGACACTCGCATTGCAGCAGTGCCTCTTCCATCCTGTCATGAACAATGGAGACCTTTGCAATGACACCAGTTACTCAAGGAGGAGAGGCCCCCTCACAACTAAGAAGCATAAAGGTGTAGCTAAAAACTACATTTGGCAGAGCTCATAGAGAGAAAATAGGTATCTGTATACAAGAATCATTGGAATTCACTGGAGAATGTAATTCAGTCTTTGAAAGAGAAAGAATAGCAAAACAGTTCTCTCAAAAGTTGAAAATATATAAAAATGCACAGAATGTACAAGTTTGTATTCTCTGATCAAGTCCTGATAAGCAGATATTTGCTGGGGTCTTCCTACTTTTCCAATAGCAGAGGAGGCAGTTCAGATGTTACTGTGCTAGAGTACTGCAGGTGTGGTTAAAGTGGGAACTAACTTGGCAGTGTTTAATTCCTGCGGTTCTGTGTACTATATTCCTGCCCCTGGGCTGAGCAGAAAGAATATATGACAAAAGGTTTTCTTTATGCACATACCACTGTTAGACTGAATTAGCACTATTGTAATTATGAGGAACGCCTCGGAGTTAAGATATATTGTCAGTGTTGGAGAGATTTTTTTTCCATTTTCATGAAAATTGCATCAGGAAACTCCAATGAGATAAATTAATTTTGTCCTTTCTTATTGAAAATAATCACGTTCTCAAACAGATGAAAAACCAGTTGATATTATCTGGAGGTCACCAAAGAACTGATAAAGTACAAAAGATGTCAGAGAAAATCCCAAATTATCTTCCCAACACCCTTGATGGCATGATGGAAACCAGTTTCAAGCTGTCTGAATATCTTCTTGGCACATTTTGTCCTCCCTATGCCAGTTAGGAAAGCACATAGGCACAGATGTTGCAGCTTTAGCTGGATTATGTACATATATATATACATATATATAAAACATATAAATCAGTACAAGCCTAGAAGTGTCTCCAGAGTCTCCTCCTCTTCAGCCCCATGATTTTCCATTACATGTTAACATTAACATTCATTTGTGTTCAGGACAATTTCTAAATTAGAAAATTATAGAATTAGTCAACCTTGCCCAATCACTTTTCGTGCTAGCCTGCCATGCTCAGCCATCTATGGAATGTCATTAGAGGGGGCGGGGGTAACATTTATAAGTGTTTCTTTAATATTGAAACTATGCTCATTTTTAGGGACCTTCAGCAAGGTACATCAGAGATACTTTTTGATAACAGTGAGACAGACTAGGGATCTACTAGTTCTCTTTGAAGAGCAAGGGTGGATCAGCCTCTGAGAACAAAGCCTGTGCTGGTCCAGCTGGAGGGGCTGTAACAGTCAGCTTCATCTCACTAAGTTTTAGTGAAAGTAGAAATGTTTCTCTTCATTCATACTCTAGACCAGCCTAAATAGCAATGGAATATCAGTATGCAGCAACTCTATTTGGGTACCAAAAATCAAAGAAATGGGTCACCTTTTAGGACACATATCCAAATGGCCTGCTTATGTTTCCACACAAAGCCAGAAGCAAGGACCAGAAATGGAACCTGTTGCCCAAATCACAAACCACTTCTTCACCAACATCATATTTCTGGACAGGATCCCTTTCTTCCACTCTGTCAGTTGATGTGCTTTCCTGTTGCCTATTACATGGCTGTACTCAGACCACAGAGAAGAGGTTGTTGTAGTTTCAATTCACTGGTCTTTCTTCCCTTTTAGACAATCACATTTGTTAGTCAGAAAGTGCTGCACCTGGGACTCAAAACCAGAAGAAAATAACTTCTGGCTCATTCAAGCAATGAAGTGTGAACAGCTATTAATTTATAATCTCATTTTAGCAGAAATCCACATGTGCCCCAGCTCAGCTACACACTGGGCAGAAAACAGAACAGATGTCTGGGCTCATTTTGCTCCAAGTGCCCAAACTGGAGTCCTCTCAGTTTATGAAAGAAATACAATATTTATTTTACAGTGTGTTATCAATATATATTTATGCTCTCTGCAGGAGGGACATTTCATTCTTCTTGCTTTAGACTAGCCTCTGTGAAAATGAGTGAAAACACAACCTCTTTTTGCTTTTGTATAAGCATGTGGAGCTTCATTCATTACTTCATATGTTTGTGCTGTGATGTCAGGTGGTCTACGCACTAGTTCTAAGATAACAAAGGAAAGTATTAAACCAAATCATGTAAAATTTATTCAGTTCAGAAATGAGAAAAGAATAGGCTGAGATGACACTAAACAATGAAAAGTGCAGTACTTAAAAATGGGGTCACCAAGACAAGTAAAGTAAAGTAAAGAAGTTACAAGACGAGCTGCAAGGAGAAGTTAAGGGACCGTAGCAGGAGGGTCTGATGCAGCTGCAAGCCAGACAGTTGGGGCTGCAGCAACCAGACACTTGAAACAGCTTCAGAGGAGGATGCTCAGTGCAGCTGGCCTGGAAAAGATGAAGTGCACTTGCCAGGAACACCACAGCAGCCCCTTGTGCAACAGAATTCAAGACCTGAAACTGTCTGAAACCCATAGAATTAACAACCTGGCCAAAAATACATATTTCAAAGATTTGTCCCCAAAAAATGCAGAAATTGTGTTCAGCATGCAAATAAATACCTTTTTACTAGCATCTTCCTTATAAAGCCCCTTTCCAAGAGCAACCAGTGGGAGGAATGTAGGATTACCTTAGTAACGCCACAGACACCGACATGGCAGCACTTGTGCATAACTACTTGCACATGTATTGACACTCATCAACACATGACTCAGGGCATCAGAGAGCCTCTCTGGATAGATCACCTGTAACCACCTAAATACAGACAGTATTATAATGTACATATTTATGAAATTACGAGTCACAAGCATCTTCATCCTGGCCTTCTCATTTTCAGTGCTTCAGTGCACCTGTATGCTTGCACTGGGTACAGTATAGGAACTGAGGAGTTATCATCAAGCACAGGAGCTGCTCAGCTGCCAGAAGCAGGAACACTGCTCTAATGGATGCTGCATATGACCAGAAATGTCTTGTCTCAAGGTGTAGCTCTGCTATGGCCTGTTCCAGAGACTGCTCAGTTGTCACCAGCTCCAGCACCATGCTCCCCCCACACACAGTATAAACACACTTTGACTTTACAGTCTTAATGTTTGTCTGTAATTCTTAGAAATAAAATTCAGATATGCTCTGAATTCTTGAAGAGGGGACCTGTCTTCAGGCCAGACTATGGCCAGTCTTTTGCCACACTAACAGCGGCTTTCCTGCAGGATACTACAGTTTAGGACTACTCAGACCACATCTTGCAGGTTATTTTATCAACCTCCTGGGGGACAGAGGGATTAAAGAACATTCTCCATAGTAGGGTGTGGATACAAATATGCTGCTAGCAAGAATTTCTCTTGCTTTTTTCCAGTCCCGTGAGATATTTTTCTCTCTCACGGAAGATATTAGTAGAGTTCTATAAACTATGAACACCTGCGACCCTGCAAAGCTTTGTTTATAGTACAGTAGAAAAATATTTTGACAATGGATGTTTTAGGATTTTAGCCAATCACCCCAAGGGATGTCTGATCCTTTGACCAATTAGACTATGGAGAAAAAAGTTTATTTTAGTCTCTACTAAAAGAGTTCGTAAAATAATTAAATAAAGGAATCTTGCTGCACAATTCCTGCCTGTTAGATCTCTCTTCTCCTCCCTACCACTGCGGGACACTGTGATAGTAGGGAGGTAGGTCAGTCTCCCTGTCCAAATCTGTTTTGGTCTGGACTGGGACTGCTGCTAAAAATGATAACGGAACAGTATTACCTAATCTGTCTCTAAAAATATTTTATTTTATTCTTCCACAAGCCATGCCTGATTTTTTAAACCTGGACAATCTCCTGTTTCCAATAGCCAAGAATTCTGGGAGAAAAAAAGAGGAGA
Organism: Corvus cornix cornix; assembly: GCF_000738735.6. Classification (NCBI taxonomy): domain Eukaryota; kingdom Metazoa; phylum Chordata; class Aves; order Passeriformes; family Corvidae; genus Corvus; species Corvus cornix. The sequence goes on from NC_046336.1 coordinate 15,356,648, forward strand.
TTTTATGTATTTTACAGTTCTTATACTAGGTTTCCTGTTTTCCATTCTCCTCTACCTACTGCCATCACATATTTTTGGTACTCTCCAATGATATCCTTGACAGAGCATTAGGTCTCAGTTTCTTCTTCACAATTCTGGCACTGAGTTTGACAGACACCTGCTACCACAGCTCTGTCATTTCTCCTATTTAGTTCCTCACTGCTCAGTTTCATGGCTTTTTATTATTTTACCAAGCTCTCAGAATATAGACTATAACCTAAAAATATGTTAACCATTTCAGAGAACATACCTTACCATACATTTCATAAGTGTAATCAATCCTTTCCTAAATCACTGATCTGGCTGATATAATTAATTACCTTTATCAGTATATTAGTTCTTCCTTTCATTCCTCTGGCTCAGGGAATAATATTCTGAAGAAATACACAAGAATATAAGACATATCCATACTGTTTCTTTAATTAACAGACATTACAGTTCAAGAATACAGAAGTAAAAGAAATCTTTGCATTGCTTGGAATGTCAACACGAACTACCAGCTATACTACTTTTATATTACTGGTACAAATATTGTTCACATATAGCCCATGAACAGATAGATTTAAGTACACCCTGAAAAGGAGTTCCAAAGTCAATTATTTCTCAGCATTATTTATTATTTTTAAAGAAATAGAAGTATGATTCACATGTATAGTCTTACAGGTATTCTCTGCTAGGTTATCCCTTTCCAGGAATTTATTCAAAATTACAGATAAACCGACAAATTTCAACAATTTCAGCTTTTAACCAAAAGCAGTACTAAACATGTATCATATACCTCCAGTGCGTTGGTATTTTATTGGGTTTTCCCTTAAAAGCAAAAAAAGGCAGCTAAGTAAACACTGCAAAACAACAGACGCAGCTAATTTCTGATCACAGACCTTACAGACGAGGTCTTTCCAGCAACACTTTTCTACCACCATCAAGGTGAATATAGTATCAGATCCTCTGTTAACCACAATGAATAATGGGAATAAATTCTTCAGGATTAAAGATGTAAATGCTCCCAAACCAGCCAAAGATAAAACCAACATATCTGTATACATCTATACCTCTCATGCACCTTGCAGAGTCCACAGGATGGAACACCAGTTTCTGGGAAAGCATCACTTTCTGGACAGATTTGAAGTGTTCTTCATTCACAACCAATGCCCCAAAAACATTTTGAAATACAGCCCTATGGCATAGCTCCAGCAGACACCCGGGCTCAAGTTTAAAACTCATTCTAAACTGAGCTCAAAATGTCGTTCCTCTATTACAGCTTTTCTTTCAACTCTAACATTCTTGTGGATCGGCTTTCTTAAAGCAAAGCAATTCTGGGTCAGCTCAAAGGTCTGTGTCAGGTGACATTTGTGACAGTAGCCTGCACCTGATGCTTAAGGAAGAAAAGAACAAGCGAATGGGTACGGGCGGGTGCCTCCATACACGTGTGAACAGTGCGTCACTTACTGGGCTGGTGTAACACCCCATGGACCACCTGAAACAAACGAAATTACACTGCACACTTCGACTCAGGTACTATCAGTTCCACCAGGAATGAGAATAATAATAGAAATCTATAATTTCTTTAGAAGCTCATGATACTCTGAGTAGTTTTTTTCATAAAAAGAGCAATTCTCCTGTGAACAGAATGATCAAAGTTAACCGACCTCAAGGAAAGGTTAAGCTTGAAAGAAATCACTGTGCTTAAGGAAAAGATATCTTCAAAACCAATAACTTCTCCCTGGAAGAAGTCCCTGGACTCTACTGTATCAGTATTATCTTCCTAACTAATATGAACATTTTATAGCAAAAGTTACAAAATAATATACACCTTGTGAACAGTTTCAAATTACAAATACTACATAGCAAACTAGTCTGCACTCAGCAGTCTGTTTATAACATAATCCTGATTTGTCCTAATCATTAGGACAAAACAAACAGGACTGTTTCAAATGTATGACATAACCCCAGGCAGTTAGCTACAATACAGAGAAAGGTGTTATAAATCTAAATCCATGCTGCAGATGTTGGTAAAATCCACTAATGATGAGAAATTAAATACCTTATACAGTTATCATCTATGCATATTATTTCTAAACTAAGAGTCAGAAACTTTCTTCAATCACAAAATATTTTAGATTGTAATTTCCTCAATACAGTGACCTTCTTGTTCTCTATTAGAACAATATATAAGGAAAAGGGAAGATTGTTTACAAATAATACAATGCAGTATATTATTCAAATATTCAAATTTACATGTATGTGTTTCTTTACATGTAGAATTCTATCATAATTTCTTTCTTCTTTCACTTCTGATTGGGTTCCCTTTGCATTTCAAATCTGAAGTTATTCCAAAATCCAGTATTTGATGTAAATATAGAATTTTTTCTCCCAATATACTCTGAAAGTGGAAAGATGCAGGCTCTGACGTAACACCTATTATGTACTATAGCAATAAATGTTTCACATTAGGATCTATAAAAATAATAACCCTCTCTGATATAGTGTAGGACTCCAATTTACCTGCTACAGTTTCGTGGTCTTAAAGCAATTAAAGTTATCAACTGTGTAAACATATCCTTAGCAGCAATCCACAAAATTTGCAGCCTTGGACAACAGAAAAATTTCATGGCTGTAGTTACAAGTTTGAGCAATTTTTCTCCACAGAATAGAGTATTCCATTAAAGTGTTTATCTTTGGCCATAAAACGTTCTCTTGTTATTATTTCAAATAGTAGCTTGATACTTTTAATAAACAAGATAATAATTTCTTTATTTAGAAAGTCCCTCATCTCCCTGATCTTTTTTTTTTTTTGAAGGTGATATTTCAAATCCACTGCATTTTTTTGTGGAAAAGACTTCTGAAACTTTTTATGTTCGTTGACATCTCTGCTCCCAGAACACAGCGTCAGGCAATTCCAGTTATCCAGGAAACAGAAGAGAGCAGTCTTAAGCAGATGGAAACACGTGGAAATAGAAATGACTACCAACAAAACTATTTTTTCTTTTCTTAAGCAGGAATAGGAGAATGCTCAGACAGCATAATTATGGTCAGTGAAGTAGTGCAGATTACCAAACTGTGCCAGAGAATACACCCATCAACCCTTTCCCTTGGCTGTATGTATTACAGGCCAGTACAGGAAAGAAGTGGTTTAAAAATTATTAGTTTTCCAGCATTTTCCAGATATTGAAGGCATCATGGTATGTGTAACAGCATTATACAAAAATAACCTTATTTCAAGACATTCCTTTCACTGTGAAATTTTAAAAATTTGTGCAGCCTTTTGTTTCTGTGAGCGATTTTGTCAGCAGGGACACAAACATATTTAGACCATTCACCATCTATGCCTGGATGCTGACTGATGCTCATAGGCACCTGCTGAAAGAAAGGACACAAACCACTGCTTCTCCCTGATCCTTCCCTGTCCTAAGTCTCATTCTCAATGCCAGGGCCCAATATCCCAAGCTGCTCCCATGAAGGCCTCCTGGGTACCCTTCAGGGTAAATCCACACCCCAAACAGGAAGATGGATGAGAAAGCAAACTCGTTCCATTTAACCCTACTGCAACAAGGGGTGAGGAGGAAGGAGAGCAGGGTATACAAGCTCTGCAGAAAAGTCAGGAACAAGCATGGCTTGCCAGCCTGTGCCCCTACACCCTCCCTTGTATGGTTAGGCTCAGAGTGGGATTAAGCAGGCCAGTTAGGGGTATCTCCATTGCAGTCACTCTTGACTGCTGGAAGGGGATCAGCTTTGCAGCACAAGCAGAGCTGCTCCCAAGAGTCAGTGTGGCTGTCTGTTGGCTCCAACACAGGTCACTGCCTCTTAGACAATCAGATCTCAAACACTTTGAGTTTGACAGTAAATAATTAGTGTGTCTGTAGGAGCAAATTTTGTGTTTCTGTATGCACATGGAACAGATGACAGTAAAACTGAAAAGCAGAAGTGCAGCTTTTTGCACAGTCCCCAGAGAAATAAAACACATATTCTCAGCAGGTGCTAAAATTGTTTGCTCAGAAGACTCTTCATGAGAAAATCCTACTAAATTTACTGTTTTCACATCTTTGCCTGCAGTACATACCTACATGTATGACCTGCTTCCTCCAGTGAGCCTAATGACAAACCCAAATCCCATTCAATAAAATTTATAGCTGCATTTTCAAATGCATCTCCTATTACTAGTACTTTAAGACCAACTTTGAGTATGCCATTTGGTATTCAAAATGATAAATTATTACAGTTTTAAGATTTCTAGGACAGTTGATAGGAGTCTTCCAAAATCAACATTGTGGTATTGAGCCATTTGACTCACAGCAAGAAGACTAAAACTTCTGAAAATCAGTATTACTTAAAAACACTTGGGACAGAAATGTACCCTCCTCTCATCTGCTAAGACACAACTAAAGGCCACATGTAACTTTCCCTGTACAAGGAGTGTTTTCTAGTTTAAAATGCCACATATGCATCCTGGAAAAGGAAAAAAGACATTGAAATAGATTAGTTGGGGAAAAAACAGAGATGTATTATTTTAAACGTAAAGCAGAACTGTTTCACCTGTTTGTAGCAATGAGTAAGTAGCAAATACAGAGAATATAATGAGAAATCATGTTCCATAAACTCATGCTTTCCAAATACCAGCTATGGGACAGTGAACAGTAAGTTATGTAGGCAGTGTATCAACCAAAATAGAAATTGAGGGGGCAAAACACTACATCTAAATTGACATCATTTCAAACAATGGAGTTTGAGTGCATTTTTTGGCCTGGCATAAAGTACCACAAATTTGCATTTGGAGCCATATAATCAAGCACAAAACCCTCAAAGGCAGCATGTGACAGTCTACTGCTAACTCTCTGTTTCCCCTCTGCTCTTTGTCACCACAGCCCACTGCTGGCACATCTTTCTACGGATATTCTGAAAGCAGAAGAAATCAAATACACACAGAATACCATCAAAGAGCAGATTCTGTTAGGAAAAAAGTGAGCCTGCAACATGACTACAGATTCCAGTTCAGATTCAGATAGTTTATATTTGGACTGTTTTCTGATGTAGATGGTAGCAGTTTGAGCTATTTTCACTCCACAGCCTTGAAAAAGAGAACTGTGGCAATCATTTCCTAACTTTCATGTGAACACAGACTGATCAAGCCAAATTCCTGTTAATGACCAGTTATATTTACATTCACATTACAGTGCTTCTATGGCTGGGGCTCTCCCTTTCGTGCTAATCCAGTAGTACAAAATCAGAGCTCAAGCAGTAGATGTGTCTTTTAAACAGAGTCCTTCATATTTGAATACATACTCTCTTCGAAGCAATTCTCAACCTGAGATTAAAGACAGCCTGTAGATATAGGCAGGGAAAAGTATCTCTGAGCTAAGTGAAACACTATAACCTCAAGACAGTAAAATCAGACAGATATTTTGAAGTGAATCAGCAATCATTTTATGTATTGCTCAGGAGAACTTATAGTGCCGCTCTATTGCCAGGATTTCCTAAAGGAAAAGCCAAGCAAAAGTTCACAAAGCTGTCTTTTAAAGAGCAAATTGTGCAACGTGCTGTGATTCTCCACATTCCCCAAAAGTAGGGAAGTCAAAATCTAAGAACACACTTGGCAAGAGAAAGTTGTACATGAAATTCTCTTGATTAATTCTTTCCTATAAAGAACAGTTGCATCCTTCACTCCTGAGTACTTCTAAGAAAAAAATTTGGGCCAATCACCTCTAACAATGTTGGAGAGAAAACTTTGTTAATTGAGAAGGGGTTAAGAAATGGGCTTCTGAACATGACTGAGAGAAAAAGTAAGACTTATACGGTCATGTAATAAATAAAAATGAAACCTGACAATCAAACTGGTTGCTTAGTTCAAATCAAACCTGATTTGAAATCTTGGCAGTTTTACATACATTGAAGGCACTAGACTGTATCTATGAGCATTAATGTAATTTGTAAAAAATAGCTTCCTCTTGAATAGCCATGCATAGATTGAGGTCCTTTGATGCAGCAGCACTGTCTCCTCAAAGCATCAAAAATAAACATTACAGAGATTTACTGCAAATCATCGTTTTAAACCAATCTATTTGGAGTTCTTTTTATTCAGCTTATCATTGCTAAACGTTTATGCTCTATGATAGAGTCTAAAACTGTCTGCTTTTTATTTCAGCTGTGTGAAACCCCAGAGGTTCAGAAATGGCAACTGAGAGCCAAGGCTGTACCTGTACACTGGCTTGGACTTTTCACACTCTTTCCTGCAGCTTGATTGCCCATCTCTCCTGTGTGCCACAGCTCCTACCTGGGACACGTTCCTAGGGTTTCTTGCCATGCAGAGGAGGCTATAGGTAGATGCTGCTGCACCACTGAGCCTCAGCCCACCTGCAGTCAGGATGTGGCTTCAGGCACCAACCCAGATCAGGAACTCAAACAGGCCCCTCGGTTCCCTAGACTAAACACACTCATAACCTGTAAACTGCATTAAGACAATGGCAAAAATGGTCTCCATAAAAAAGTGTTAGCATCAAAACTTATGAATCTTAAAGGAAGATATGCACAGCTGATATATTATGTTTAAATTCTGTAGCTACAGCAGGAACCCCTGACAAACCGAAAAGCATCATACAAACCATGTACTAGAAGGTGTTAAACTAGAAAGCATTAATTTCAGTGGAAATAAGAAAAGGTAGTCATCAAAGGAGTCAGAGATAAACCTTCGGGCAAGAAAATACACCAGTCTTGTCAGTGATAGCAGCCAAACTCTGGATTTTGCCTAATGATTTCTCGACAATTGGCTCTGTATGAGAAGATGCTTGTTCTGATCTAGGGACATCATTTACCAAGAACTAAAATGCTTTAGACAAGTCATCTGATTTTTTGTTTCTGTGCTACAGGAGTTTTTTATCTACTCAGAAATTCAAAGTCAAATCAAAAATTATCCTAACAATAGGATACAGAGAACTGGAGCCTTGAAACAGGAAATACCTGGCAATTCACAGCAAATTTTGACCAAAGGAAGACAGGATGCTCACAGTCTTTGTGACAGAGTTTGTTTCAGCAAGTCTGGTTTTGGCCATGCCTCAATGGCCTCACAGCTCTGAAACAGAAACCAGAACATGCCACCATAATGAGGCAGCATGTGGAAGGAAAGAGCTGGTGGGAAGTAAAAAGCAGAAAATAGCAGAGGGGATAAAAACCAGGTTTTATTTCTGAACATACAAGATAAAGAAGTTGCTTTTAAAAATCCTTCTATTTATGAGCATAAATGGAGAATTATGCAGTCATATTGGGAGAGGATGAGAGAGACCAACGCAGACTGAGCCACAACACTTGCAGTGAAGAGAAAATTATGTTGCAACAGAAAAAGGCATTTAGAAAATCTATCCAAGCATTTAGAAGGCCTTTCTCAAAATCACAATGGCATTTTGAGCATCAAAAATTTAAAATAGAATGCATATATATTCTGTAAGCCATCCAGCCAAGGGAATTTACTGGCAAATCCTGCATTACTTGTTTTAGGTAACAGTGCCAGGAATTCATCCCCTATCTTTTGCAGCCATATACAGGAAAATAAAGTTAGTGCTTATCTACATAATCACAAAAGTGACAGAGTCTGTGTGGATGTGGGTTCTTAAAACATTAGATAATAAAATACAATTTAGGTAAAAGACTTGAGTGATGTTGCTCCAGAGAACCAGTATTGTGGGAACACCTCTGCAAAATGCCTCATCCAAGACTTCAAGATACATTCTTCTGGGACAGCATTATGCCCCACACCCCAGGGCCCTATCCTTCAGCTGGGCAGTGCAGGTTGGCCCAGGCTTCAAGGCCATGTCTCAGTAGGCAGCAGCACAATCCCCACTGGCTACAGATGTGCCAGGGAGCAGGGAGGTGACACAGGCATCCCTGGAAACAAATCCCCATCTATCTAAAACAGCCCTTGTGGCTGGGCAGGAGAGTTTCGTGTTAACCACCACTATGGTCAAGATGCCACCCACATGGTAAAACAAATCCCAGTTCCTCTTTTGCCTTATCCAAATGAGCTTATTATGTCAAAGAGGGAGAGTTGCTGGGGTTACAACCACAAAAATAGCATGACATTATGTTTGCTGCATGGCTCAAACCTACCACCACCTCCAGGCTCTCCCAGGGCTCCCAAAGAGGAAGGAAGGTCAGTCAGGCCCTGCCCCACCTCCAGCCTGGACCCCCAGAGACACTGTTTTGGGGTGATGAGTAAGGCTGGAGAGATGGAGAAACTCCTGCTCCTTTCCCTGTCGCTGGTGCAGGTCTGCAGGGCCACACAGCTAGCTGGACACTGTGATGTGTCCCTGTCCATATGGGCTGTACAAGTCCACTTGACTACAGACAGGATCAGTCCCAATATGGGCCAGAAGCTCAAATTCTGAAAACACCTGCTGGGCAAAAAGGAGAGGCCTAGGGCTGTTTGGAGGGGCTTGGCCATGCCCTTCTTTTTTAAGGTTTTTCTCTAGTGGTTTTCTTATGTTGTTGCACCCAAACCAGCCTTCTCAGCACTGGGGCAAATGGCCAGATAGACTGACTTGGAGGCAGAACAGAAAGAGCTAACTGGGTGCCACAAAATCTCGTGAACAAGCCTTGTGTAATGAAGACTTTCTTAGGAGTAACTTCTTGGCAGCTGTACCAATGTAAGCAGTCACACGCCCTATTCTGCTCACCCTGTGCTGCACCCTCACAAACATATGTACACCAAATCAAATCAAAGAACTGATGCAGTTAAAACCCCCTAATTTTTTTACTTTTTGCTAGATTGCTTGCAGTGGACTCCTTTCCCAGTCCATGTCACTGCACAGCCACAGAAACACAGGGGCCAGCAGATGACCGGAATGAGAAATCCCGGCAGATGACCGGGATGAGAAATCCTGTGTGAGTCAAACTGTCACCAAGCCCTGAGTGCACGGGACTCAGGGACTGCCCTGAGCATGACACATCAGCAGCCGCCCCTTCCTGGGACCAGGGAGGTCACAGCACTGCAAGGACAGGCGAGGCAGCCTCTGCACTGGGCACTGCAGAGCTTTAAACCTGTAGCTTTGGTTGAGTCAGGAAGAAACAAGGCGAAACCAGCACAACATTGCAGATGACAGGCTACCACCAAAGATCCCAAAGGAAAACAGCCCAGGCTTTCTGTGATAGCCAGGCAAGAGGCAGTTGTTGTGTAAGGGAAACCACTGCAGGAGCCTACTGAGCAAATCTCTTATTCTGGTATGTGTTCAGATAAGTGGGAAGATTATATAAGCAAAAGGGAAAGTGACACAGCAATTTATTCATACCCACTTCTTCACATTGTCAGAGTGTGAATTTTTAATTCAAAATTAATTTAATTTTCAAAATAACTTTCAGGAAGTAAAATTGCAAAGTTGACTGGTCCACAACCAGATACAATGCAATGTGGAATTCCAGTTGTGTATTACATGACATTCAACATTATATTATTCCTTAAAGCCCACAAACTTTATAAGATACCCCAAAAAAGCAATTTGTACGCTATCAGCCCAGCCTAGAAAAATACTGTATTAAAATATCAAGTGATTTCTATGCTGAAAGCTCAGAGACCAAAAGCACCTGCCTGCCAAGATCAGAATGATACTACCAAAGACAAAAATCTCATGGCAGGCTATTTCCCGAGAGCCACCTGCACTAACCAGGAAAGTCTGTTTTGCTCCTTCAGTTTCACAAGATAAAACTTCAGTCAGTACAATCTGGGGAGGACAATTCCATGCGTAAACCTAGCCAAGTGCCAATGAGAATCTCACCAAGAAATAGCTTTGTGTGTTCTCAAAACGTATTGTACTTATCAAAACATATTAAAATTATGCAGCTGTACAATTTTTAAAAAAATAACTACTAGGTTTCTTCCCTAGAACAGCCTTAGCTTATAAACTAAGATGCAGAGAGGCCAAAGATACAGAAGGGGAGCAACAAGCACCATCCTCCAAAGGTGCAGAATTCAAATGAATCAGCCCTTCAGGATAAAGGCTGGATGGGAACAACTGCCTACATTGTCCCTCAGAAGCAACTGGCTGTCTCCAAAGTTCATCTTTAAAGAGGAAAATATGGTTGAGCTCAAGACTAGCAAAAAACCCCAGGCTTAGAGATATCAGAGCCATAAAACACAGCTGCCTGCATCTTGGGTGGGAACAGCTTTGCTGTGTCTCTGGAAGGATCGGGGTTTTCTCCTGCCTTAGTTTAAGAATTAGGGTAAGAAACTTTTTTTTCTTTACAGTTACATTCAAAAGAATGGAGATAAGGTAATGGTTTTCTCTTGCTTTTGCTGGGGAACCTCGGGAAAGGAAAAGTTCCCACACAGCATATTCCCACCTGGCACAAATTCACCAGAAGTGTAGAGGAGCGGGAAGGGGAAGGGGAATCAGGCGCCTTCATCTCTCCCCGCAGCCGGCAAAGTCACCTGAGCTGAGCAGGTGGCAGCGAGCGGGTCACCGGCCCCGGCACGGCCTGCTGAGCTCGTCCGCATCCGCCCGCTGCGCAGCCGGGCCGCCCGCGCCGCTCCGCAGCTCCCCGGCCAGCGCGGCCCGGCGGTGCTCCGGCAGCTCCAGGCGGAGGGCTGGATCGGTGGATCGGCGAGCCCTCGCCCCCATTCCCAAAGGCTCCTCCTCGGCTCCCGGCTCCGCAGCCACCTGTGCGCGCCGCGGGCGGGGCGGGGCCGCGCCGAGCCCCGGGTCCCTCCTCCGCCGGTGCCTGCGGGTGGGACGGGGAGAGGCTCCGGTAGCGCGGCACGGCCGCGGCGGGACCCGACGGAGGGAGAGCCCGGCCCGGGGAAGCGGCGGCGCCGGCAGGTGCCGGGCCGAGGGCAGCGTGTCCTGCGGGGCAGCGCTCACGGGCATGGACAAACTCAACAAGCTGACGGTGCCGGCCGGGGAGAAGTTCAGGTAGGGGCTGGTTCGCTCCCGGTCTCCTCCGGGAACGGAGCCGCGCGGGGGCTGCTGCGGGAACGCAGCGGGGGGACGAGCCCCTTCCTGCAGCGGCGTGCGGGGGGATTGGGAGGCGCCGAGGCACGAGGAAGTTGGCAGAAGTTTTAGAGTAAAACGGAGTTATTACCGGTGGCCAGGGCGCTGCAGGGAAGTGCGGGAAGTAAACACGGGTCTGGAGTGGATAACAGGACACTGATTTCAAAGCACAATGTGTGTCGGCTTCATGTGCAGCGCAAAGAGGAGTGTTTTCAAAGTGTCTCTTTCAAAGCTGTAAGGAAATAGTGTGTGACTCATTATGATGTATGAGTCTTATGCAAATTAGAAAAACTTAATTAATTGCTTAATGCTTTAATGTCCTACGAAGATGGCTTTTGCAGTTAAGTTCTGTAATATTTCCTAATCTTCGAAAGAACTGGTGGAATAGAGGGAACTGGAAAACGGGAAATGTTCCTAAGTGAAGGAGAACAATGTTAAATACAGGGCTTGAGAGGAAAAAAGCAGAAGCTGGCCGTTACTGAAGTATTTTTAGTGTGTCTCTATTGGTGTGCTGGTACAGTTGGCATCTCAAGGCTCTTTCATTATGACTTTTTGTATTTCTGAATAGTTAAAAGAAGTTCTGTTTCAATTTAAAGTAACATGGAATTTTTTTCTTCCCCTGAAAAATAAGAATGAAATACTGAAAAATATTTTTTCCTAAAATAATTCATATTTAGGCACTCAATACTAATTTATAGACCTTTCTCAAGTCTCTCTCTCTCTCCCCAGAAACCTTCATGCCAACTGGAATAATCCCTTGTAAAGCTCATTTTGATGGAATGCAGTTTATTGATATCTACTCTTTCCATACTGTTGAAATATTATTGTAGGGTGTGTGTACTTGCAGAGCTGCAGTGACACTTGCGCTCCTCAGCCAGGCAGACCTAATAAAAGCCTAGCAGGCTTTCTAAGCATCCTAAGCCCAGGCAAGAACTCTGTGGAAGGCTCAATAGACAGGGGGAAGAACACAGAGAATTTCCTCATTGTCTGCAATTTACCACCTTAAGTAGTCTAAACTGGTTTCAATGGTGCCAGAGCTCACCGTTGGTCTAAACTAACTATCTTTAAATAACAAGTTCAGAAACAAGATGGAAAGCTTGATTCCATGCATTACTGGTACATAAAAAATAAAGTACACACTCTCTGCTGTCATAAAATTGTAGCTGGGATTAGTCTTCTGCACTTTTGCAAACAATTAAAGCAGAATTACTTTAAAGTATCCGAAGTGGGTCTATATGTGAGGGTTATAACGACCCACAACTTTTTGGTGAACTGATTCAAAAGCCCTAAACCTGAAAGGCAGCGCCACACCTCTGCTGCATCTTCACATGGATGACACTCTCCATCTAGTCTGAGGTTTTAATACTGTTGTAAAATAGAGAAGAGAAAGAAGTTAGCTCTGCTTTCCTGTATTAACCTGAAATATTACAAGTTACTTTTTCTCTCCTGCTCACGGCCAATTCAGCCTAGTTGTGCAGGGAATGTCTGAAAACACGTTTCTCAAGTGTGTGAGCATTCTCACCATGCTCAGTGGACTCACATGCTTCAATTTGAGCATGTCAAAATACTCCTTAGAAACCTGGATATTTGACGACAAAATCTTACTATGGTATCAGAATCTTAAAACCTTAAGGCAGAACTTTCCATGAGTAGATATTCACAGGATAAATCCAAGAGAGATGTGCAAATACAGGAAGAGATCAGCATAACATGGCGGTATGTTATTTTCCTCCTTCTTTGAAACAGCTGGGCACCTCCTCATGCTCTATGACCAGTTGACTTCCACATCTGTCTGCATGGAACACACATAGGTGGTTCAGAGTTTACTGAATCTTACATGATCTAAGTGGTTATGTAAAAAACATACTTTTCTTCATATGCTAAGATGCAATGCCAAGAAATGTTCCCGCCAAACATAGTTTCAATTGAAGCAATTATAGTTTGCGTTTTTAAAGACAGCTTCCTTAAAAATTCTGCTTTGTAGCAGCAAAAGTTTAAAAAGCACTACTGTTGAGTCACTGTCTGAGAGTGGATCTTTTAATTTTTTTAAGTGTAGACCTGAAAAACTAGATATTATGTGGTTTTGCTAAGCTCAACTATTCTCCATGGGTATAGCTGAGCCTACCAGACCTAGGTTTTTGTTGCATTAGCAAATCTTATGTCGGACCTGAATTCCTGACATGATCCATTTGTTAAGTCTATTGCAATAATAAGAGCTATAAGTGTTCTTATATGCCTGTCTGCCTAACATGTTGTGGTATGTACATTGTTTGCAGTTAAGCCACTCAACTAACTTCAGTAATAGTTGGACAGGAATGCTGGAATTTCATGGAATTCCAGTATTAATTTTTATATATCATTTCTTATAAGGCATGCACAGTATAATACAAATATTGCTTCCGAGTACATTGTGTGTTCTACCTTCTTCCTTATAGTCAAGAAAAATTAATTCAAAGCCTTGGTTATTTATTGTGAGAGAAACTGATCTGTGGTGCATACAAATAATTTGGTACTTTGAATCATTTCCCAAAGTGTGGAGTGAATACATGAGCAATAGCCATGCTGCTATGGCAAGCTCTAGTGTGCCTGGATTTCAGACTGAACTTCAGGGGACAAAAATTGTGCTGCAAACATACAGAAATAGATGCACTCATGATCAGGGGCAGTAGACAGCATGGGTAATGGGAAGTTGGCAGCTCAAAGAAAAATCTGCACTAACCTTGCAGACTTTTGTGGTTTATCTTCCCTAGACTATAAGCCTATGATTCCTGGTATTTAGATAATTTCTAGCTACTATATGTGACTGTGTCACAACATCTCTTCAGACCTGCTGCATGTTTTTATTATGACCACAAACCTTAATGATGACCCTCTGCCTATAGCTGGCTTCAGCTGCTCAGCACAAAGTCCTTTCCAAAGGCATCATCACTGCTGCAGTGACGGGTAAACCGTGGCACAAACCAAAGTGTGCCACATGCTTTCACTTGCCTAAGGTCACGCAGCCAGCAAATTCCAGATTGCAAACAGCCTTTTCCAAGAGAACAGTTTCATGTTAATTTCAGATGACTTCATTAATTTCCAGCTGTCTGTCTCTGCCCCCAACAAAAACAAAGGCTTAAAATCATTAATCTCCAAGCATAATGCCCATTTAAAAGGAAGTGGAAATAAGCTGGCAATTTACGTTTCTCAGGTTGAACAAGTGTGTCTGGGTTTTTTTGCAGGATTTTGTATTAGTAGCCCTTGTTACAAAGAGGGGTTTAAGTCCTAATTCTATGAAAATCAAGACAGGTTTCCTTAAGGCCTGAATGTCTGTTAGTTGTCTGTCAAACTTGGAGGTGTTTATGGTCTTCACTAATTTTCTACTGATAGCTTGGCTGTAACTGCTAGGCCTTTTTTTAACAGAGGATCTTCTGACACTGTTCCTTTTTGAAAGCGTATAGTAGAAAATTAATTCATTTGGGAGTGAAATGATATTTAGCTGTAAACTGACACCTCCTATGTATAGGATGCTTTACCATAGTGAGCATTTACTTTTGGAGAAAATGATTGGGGAATATCTGAATATTAGTTTTGCACTGTAAGAAAATATTTTATTATAGTGGTTCTGCTAATTCCTCTTAGTGGTAGCAAATAGCAAACAGACTTAAAAACTTAATCTGGTTTTTCAAGGCAAATTTTAACTTAGTTTTCTGCCTCAAGGAACTTGAACAGGACATAAGAACAAAAATAAACTCAAGCAAGAAATAAACTGGAGTTTCAAAGTAACCTAGAAAATGCTCCCCATGACAGAATTGAACATCAAAGCCCACATCCAACTTCAACATCTCAACCTCTTATTAGACATAGAGTCCAGAGGAAAGGCTATGCAAATGATAGAATCATTCAGTGGTTTGGGTTGAAAGGGACCATCCTGATCCCATCCGTCTGCCATGGGCAGGGAAACCTTCCACTAGATCAGGTTGTTCAAAACCCCATCCAACCTGACCTTGAACGCTCCCAGGGATAGGACAGCCACAAGTTCTCAAGCCAGCCTGTTCCAGTACCTCACCACCTTCACAGTAAAGAATTCCTTCTTAATATCCAAACCACTCTGTTTGATGCCATTCCCTCTTGTCCTGTTACCGCATACCCTTGTAACCAGTTCCTCTCCAGTTTTCTTGTAGACAGATACTATCTTGTTTCAGATACTAAAAGGCTGCAATAAGGTCACCTCAGAGCTTTGCCTTTTCTAAGCTGAACAATCCCAATTCTCTCAGCCTCACTTCTGCTCTTCTACCTGCTCTGGTGTTCTCCTCATTCTAGCAAAAGTCTAATCTGCCCTAAGGACGTAACAGCTGTGAAGGTCTTCTGGAACACCACCCATTGCCACACACAGCCACCTCCTGTCTCAGCTTCCAGTGTCTCCTGACAACTTTCCACTGTGCAGTATCACTCTGTGGTGACAGCAGCTTTTGTGGCACACCCGTGTTTTAGCCCACCAAAATGTAGGCTGAGCATAAGGTCACATGAAATCACAGTTCAGTGATTTGCAGTCTTCAAAGTTGAATTTTACAGGCATGGGGAAAGGAGGTCACCAGCTACATTAGCTGTGCTGATGAGCACAAACAAAAGATTTTTCTGTAGGATTGTTAGGTCCTGTTTGCCGTACAAAGCACAGGATTTTGATGGAAGGATAAGGTTTTATAATCTCTGTTTTCCTCTAGTTTTCTGTCAGCTTAAACAGTTCATGAATCCCTCTCATCTCTGGACTTTGGAATGGAATGAGATAGGAAATGCAAACTTCCCCAAATACCACTGCAAAAATCCATTGTTTCACTCAGTGTTACTTCTCCAGCCAAATCCTCTTGCTTCTCCCTCTGACCTTCCTTCAGCACAGCATAGTCTCTGTCTCATCTGTATTTGCCCTTCTTTATTCCCTTCTCCCTGCACAACCATTTCATTCTACCAATCCCTTTAAGGCTTCCTTTCTTCTTTCCAGCTGTGTCATCCTGCCTGGATTGATCTCCAAGCTAAAAAACCAACCAACCAACAAAACCAAACCTGAAACAAGCTAATTTTTACAGGACAAAAAAAACCCCAAAAAAACAAAAGCCCACTCACAAGCTGAAGGGAGGAAAAAAAAAAACCCAAACTAAATCACCACATAGGATTTATTCTCACACAGAATTTCCTGCCTATAATGCTGTTTATAGAAAAGTATGTTTAAGTGTGACTGTGATCTACATGTGTTTTAAACAAGAATATGGCAATTTGGATAAAATGATGCAGTATAATATTGAAACTATCAAGAGATGCCCTGCTTTAATCTCTGCAGGTAGACAGCAGTGTAAAGTGTGATCTGTTCACAAGATCAGCTATGCTTATATAGTACCTATAGCTTCATTCTACTTATGCTAGCAAAATTGTTCAGTCATTGGCATGGCATATTCTACCACTGTTTCATATGGACACTGTTCCAAATAAAATAAGGTCTTGTAGTGACATTGTAGCTCTGCCAAAATAGCTGTCCAGAGTAGGAGCATTTGTCAACCATAGCAAACACAAATGACACTATCCTTGGCCTGTGACTGTCAGTTGTTCAGCAGAAGGGAGTAATTTAGATTTGATCTAATGACTTGGGGTTTTTGGAGTTCTTTTTTAGTAAAATAATAAATTATCAATAGCCAAGCAAATAACCCAATAAATTAATTTTCATAGCCATGGGGAAAAAAACCCCCAACATTCTGGCAAACTTGGCAACCATTTTTTACCATTAGTTTATAAATGTACCCCATACAGCTGTGTAGAGTGCTAGATACTAAATCATAATATGATTATATGAAGTACCCAGTGATATGTTGATTCAAGAACAAAAGAGTTTTGTATTTTACAGAATCATTCAAAACCTATGTACTGCACAGGACATTAAAACGTGATAGATACTTAGCATTTGGAAGGCACATATGACAATCATAAATTGTTGCACTGGAAAAACGTATTAGTTTATATGCTCAGCAGACAGGAGAATTGAAAAATTGATGGGAAGCAATGGCTGAAAGGGCCAGTATTTTCCCATTTGGCTCTAGGGCATCATCTTAGATTTTTTGGTAAACTGTTCATACTATGTAAATATGTTTGGTTTGTGTTAGCCATAATAAATTACTGAGGAGTAACAGAAGCTTGAAAATTCTGTTAGCATCTTTATCCTAATCTGCTAGTATATACATTTTGAACAAGTTAATTTTCTAGACATTAGCAAAGCCAAATGTGCAATGCTACAAGTTTATGACCTCAACATAAATTACTACCCAGTAAATACTTTAGAAAGAATTGAAATAATGTATCCTGAGGCAATAATATGAAAAACATGAGTATATGTTTTTCAAGCTTAATTCAAGGGGAAACCGGCTGAAGTAGGCTGTTACTACCAGAGGCTATACCATGTGGCTAAGTTTTTCCTTCCTGTCTTAAAATATGGATGCTGTAGGCAACTCTGCCAGAAGCAGAGAGGCAACAAAGTGCTACTGAAGCTGTAGCTACACTTCCAGTTTATTTTAGCATAAGTCTGAGTTGCAGACAAAAGAGCAGATCCCTTTCTTCCACCCTCCCAATGCCCCTGCTCACCCTGCCCCTCTCTGCCCTCTCACTGGCACTAGGGTTTCAGTGACCACATGACAAAGCTGGATCTGATCCTGCTGCTATCTAAATTGGCAAAAGAAAAAAGAAGTTCGTTTCCCAGCTGGAAGTCCCGTGATTCATCATAACTGGGGAAGCATCGAGGACAGAGAAGAACGGAATTTCCCCTTTCAATGGCAGCCCATGTGGGCTCCATTAAAGTGACATAGGGACCAACTAGGGAATTTCTCAAGAGTTTTAACAGAATTTGATAGGCTTCAGAACAAAACAAACAAAACTGATACATGAGTAACCTCCATTAGGTCCCTGTCAGTGCCACCCCACATCTATGATGGGTATGCTTCTGTTGCTTGAACAAGAACACTTTCAGCCCAAGTACAGCAGTGTTTGTTAGTGGTAATTTTCTGGGTCCATACCAGATCCTGTCTTTATTCATTTCCCTGCAATGACTTTCTGTTTCGTCTTCTTGTTGAAACATAAAAGCCCCTTAAATTCTTTTAAATCTCTGCGCTTGCTCTCCTTGAGCAATCAGGCTGTAGGGAACTAATCCTTCAGGGAGGTACAGCACTCAGTTTTAACTGAATACAATGGAACTGTATTTTAGAGTAGCCTAATGTGCTGATCTTCCTCCTACTGCTTGAAAACCTTTCAGAAAAGTGGAGTAACTCTTGTGAATGCGGCTTCTGTGTGTGGTTTTTTGGTTCATTAACTTATCCAGAGAGCTGGTGCAAAAAAAAAAAAAAAAAAAAAAAGGCTCAAAACAGAGCACAGGTCAGTTACAGAACAGAAAATATCCTCTACCTTTTATGTCAAAAAGTGACATGTAATTCACTTACATATCATAATACCTAATTATTTTCTGTAATCCTTATTGTATCACTAATATTCAGTTGGAATAAAGGGAAGAGCAATCTGGATAAGAGCGAAGAGGTGTCCAAACCTTGAAGTGTGTGTGTGTGTTTGTTTGTTTGTTTGTTTCCAGATAAATTCAGATGCTTAGAATGGGTTCTTTCAATATGCAGAACTCTCAATCACCTCAAAGTACTTACACTGTTTACTTTCATGTTAGGAATGATTTCTGTCAAGGATGTATTATCCCTTTACATGCTACTTTTTTATTTACTCAGTGAATATTAGTACTTACCAGTACAAGGAGGACTGTCAGCATTTTTGTAAAGATTATGTAGAGGGCATATGAAGATGAAAAATAGAATCAATTAGCCTTTCTGTGCTTCTGTGTGTACCATGTAAACACACACCTGCTCTAACTATGGGGTTTGCCTTTAGGCAAAATAGTGGATGATTCAAAAGTGAGCAGAATAGGATGTTTTTGAGACTTTTTAAAAAACAACACTCTTGTCAAAATTACTATAAACTATTGTCATTTCCCCTTGTGCATCTCCCAAACACGGGAGAAAACAATTCCTTGTTCCTTCTTCCTCTCAGATAGGTAGCTGTAATTGACTTCTTCTGATAAGCAAGCCTCTTTGAACTTTTCTTCACAGCTTTGAGATAGCTTTACAGATAAAGATCAAAGGCTCAGTGCCTTGAATGGATGGTTTGGTGTCACAGGTTACCACCTCCAGCTCTAAACTTCCTCTTCTCCCATCATGAAAGCCATTGCAGGAGGTGGATAAGACCCCAGAGTGGATGAGGGGTTGTAAGGCCCTACCTTGGACCAGTAGCTACTGAGGTGGTTTATCTGACTGCACCTCAAGGATTCAGCTGTCTCTCTTACACATTTTTATGCATTTTTCACATATCACAGCCACTGAAAACACCAACTCTGACCCAGGTGGCTGATTCCACCTGGCATTTCCTTGCAAACTCCCACTCTTGCAGTTCCAGGTAGCATATGATATAAGGGTGTGTGCATGTGGAGATCTGAAGCACCTGAAGGAGGTCTAATGAGGAATTAGATGCTTTCTGTACTTGGTATTTCTTTTTGCTGTCTACCGAGGAATTAGAAGGGAGGTGGAAGGAGATAGAGTTGTTTTATAACATTTAATTTCACTGTCTTTGAGGCACTAAACTGACAAGTAATATGAGAATACATCTTAGGAAGACACTCTCCCAGTTCATCAAAATCCGTGTTCTTCCACAAAGACCATGTCAGGAGCATTGCTTTCATGGAAGCCTGGCATAGAAAAGGTGGTACTTTTCTAGTTTGTTACTTCAGTTTGAGAAGATATTTCAATGTAAGAGCTTCATGCTTTTCAAAATCTCAAGTGGTACTTTTGCAAATCCCCTTCTAGGTAAGCAGGTTCCCCTCCTCAAAAGGATGCAGGAGTCTTCCCCTTTTCCCAGAAACAATAACTTTCTTTCTTAAGTTGGTCACCTGCATAGCTGTTTATAAAACTGAAGGATAATAGAAACACAAAACAAAGACCAGCTGGGGAGAAGGTGGTGGAATAATTGTGCTGTGAGAAGCCATAAAGGAGGAGTCTGGACTTGCTGTTCTTTCTTTAGTTTCATATTTTAATGTGGGGGTTTTTTTAATTAACAGAGGTAGCTGTAGTAATTTTTAATTTTCTGCTCTTTGAGTTTTGGTTTTTATCTTCTAATAACTTAGCTTTTATTCTCCAAATTCCATTATACTCATCCTTGCTTTATGTTTTGTGGTTCTTTCCTGTAAAACTTTATAGCTGAGGCAAGTGGGTATTTTTGGACATTTTTTGTTTCAAGTCTGAATTTGCACTTACTAAATCCTATTCTAGGTTTCTAATGCCAAGTATTTAAATTTGCCTGAAAAAGAACCCAAACAAACAAAAACTGAGAAACAACAATTTTTTGTTTAAATGTGATCTGCCTTTCTTAAGACAAAAGTGAGTGCTGCACCTACCCACAGTTTTACTTTAAGCGAATGGATGTAGTAATCTTCAGAAAATGTGACTCTCTAGGCACAGAACTACAGGTTGTCCTGTCAGTGAGAAACAGATGTACCCAAAAATGTGTAAGAACTGCAATTGGCATGCAAATTGGCTGACTTAGGGTGTTTATTTTTTAAATTATTTTACTATTTTAAAACCAATTCAACTTCATCAGTTAAAGATCTAACTGATGTTAGGAGGAGGAGAAGGAACATACGGGTCCCTTAATGGTGAATGTGTCAATATTGCTTGCAAAGCTGCCCTAGCAAACATGTGAATATATCATGTTCAAAATTCTGCTCTTCTTTAACTAAAGAAACTGGTTTGTGAGTACAGATGGGGATTTTTCAAGAGGCAAAACAGATAATTCAGACAGTCCGGTAAACACCAGAAATTTAAGAAGGTATAATTCTCATCCCCCAGATAAACAGAAATAGGTACGCTTGTAATAGAGAAAATTTCCTGTAAATCATTTAAAATTAGTTTCTGTTTTGCTACCACTCCCCACTGATGCTGCAGTCAGCCCTGTTTCCAAAAACAATAGCAGGACCCCTCTCAGGTGCAAGTGCTCACAGCCAGACGCCCTGAAGCAATTGTGTCCCTCTGCCTACTCAGGGACCCTGCAAAATTCTCTTGCTATGGGCTGTCACTCCCATGTGACAGAGGCAGCTGTACAGATAAAACACTGACAAGCAATGTGTGTGCTGAAAGTGCAAAGTACTGGATTCACTGTGCACAAGGGGGTGAACTGTGCTGCTCATGCACATGGGAGATCCCTCCCTGTTTCCAGGAGCAGGGACAGGTCATGACCACTGGGGAGCCACTCATGCTGGCTGCTCCGAGCCATAACACACATATTACACAATACATATTGGTAAATGTCTTCACAGATTTTAATACCCATAAATATAATTTCTCAAAAACTAGTTTAAATGTTTGGAGAATTCCATACTACGCAAATCTGTCTGAAATTAAGACAGACTTCTCTTTCTCAAGTCTGGGGACTCTGTACCTCATCTCACATCCGAGTTGAAAACGTGTTACGCACTTTATTCTTCTTCATTTTTCTCATTAAAAATGATTTTACCTTTGGAAAGCTTTTGTAGGAAGGACTGTATGCAAAAGAGCCGAAGGCTTCCAGGTGATGTTTGAAGGCAGGGATGTGTCACAGGCCAGGTCTACTCATCATCCTCCCTTCATCATCCCATGTTCCTCATAAGCTGAGCTGTGACCAGATCAAAGAGAGGGTGGGTTTGTTTCATTTTGTTTTATCTCAAGGCAGCTCTGCCAGTCCTTGAGTGCAGCAAGGTGCAAATACACAGCAAATCCTTCTTTCACGATGTATGGTATTTACAACAGTAAAACTGTCCACCTTTCTTCACATCTGTTTCACAGCTAGTGACCCCTTTTTCAACAGATCTGGTAATTCTGAATTACTGGAGTTTCAAATTGGTAAGATATGAAAAATAGCAACGCAGGGCTAAAAACTGTTTTATTTTAGGTTTGTCTTTTTTTGTTATTCCTTCCAACATGTAGAATTTCTAATGTATTTGTAAGAAACATGAAACTTTTTAGAAGCACCTACAGCCTAGACTTCCAAACTTACTACCTGCAGAACTTTGAAAATCTATTCTGTGTGCTATGAGATCCTGATCAAAGGGTCCCATCCAGTCTATACCAGTTACAATTACACTGTATCTCAAAATATCTATTGCTGAAACGTGTTTTCAAAGATTAGCAGTAACACAGACTGCACCTTTATCTGCAGACCTGATTTTGCATAAAAAGATCCCAAGCAGGTTTAATGAAGAGTTGGAGCTTATAGTTAAAGAAGCAACTTTAAGTTTTACCTCTTGATTATCTTTAATTATATGCAATGCAATGTAAGACAAGCATTACTCATAATTTTCATTTAGAGTACTAGCTGATGGAGGTCCTTGAGTATTTCTAGTATCTGCTCATCCCAAGAAAACACTAGAGAATAAACATTAGTTGGTAATGAGGTCCTGACTCAGGTGTGTTGTGAAGAAAGAGGGTTGTAGTTACATACCTGACACAAGGGCTGCCTACGCTGGGCCATGGGAGCCCCCATTTCCTAGGTACTCTCGGGACTGCTGCTCTGGTAAGGTCCTCTCACAACAAACCTGTTTACTTGGAGTATAATCTCAAATATTTGAGAGCCATACAAGTATTTTAGTGCTAGTCAGATATGTAGATTCAGTCAAAACTTTAGGTGTATAAATGCCCTTCTGTGCTTCACTTCTCTCATCGCTCTGGAATGGCCTTTGGGCTCGGGGTTGAGTCCCTTAAGATTCAGAGAACCCTCTTGCCATAGACTTTTCTATCTGACTCTCATTTTTTTCTTCTCTCTCTCTAAGATCACAAATCAGACAGACAGCTCTTTGTAAAACTTTTCAGTTGTTGTCTTTTATATGGCCTGGCACCTCAAGAAATTTCAGCCTCCAGCTAACTGGACAGACTGGTTTTTGCAGCCCATTCAACTTTATGGGTCAAAGGGGATTCCACTTGAACTGGAGATCAGCTGTGCTTGATGACTTCCTACACTTCCCACTTAGTGAACTGGTTATCTGCTTACTCTCACATGCTTCAGGCAAAATAATTTCTCCAGGGGCAACAAACAAGTGTTCTAACAACTCCTGTAAGAGCTGTGTAACTTTAAAGACTGAAAAAATTTGCACAAACACATATTAGGTACTCCCTAATTTATCAAAGTTGTAATTAGAAATCTAAATGCCTCCATAAAAAGAATAAGGAATAAGAGAGACAGATTTTTAAGAAATTTGACTCTGCAAAAAATGGGAATGTTCTGATTTCAGTCCTTCTGCATGGAAAAAAATATCATAATAGCACCAGTGCATGTGATTAACTCTAATTTAAATGCACCTTTTTAAATAGAAATATGTAATAAAATGATCTTTTAAATGATAGCCATATTCAAGGCTCATGGAACTCCCATGACACTCTAATCAATTCACCTAAATATGATCAAATGAAAAGCCAACTAATTCAGGTACCTGTGCTTATCAATTTTGTGGTGGATTTTATTTGCATTCATGTGTGATGATTTTTTTAGCAACTAAGTGACAATATAGAATAAAGCCAGTAATGTGAAAAAAGCCCACCTTTTCTCAAAATAAAGCCATAATTTTGCTAATGTAAAGATGTATTAATGTCAGTGATGAGCAATAAGCAATATTCAGATAGAAATCTACTATTAGGTTTTTGGTGGTGGTGGTGTTTGAGTCCTATCTCCGACAAACAACAAAAGAAATTAACTGATGCTGACATGCATCCCTAATTGAAGTCTGGCAAGCCTTTCTGAAAGAAATACAAGCACTTGCAGACAACCATTCTCCCCAAACTAGAACTAAACCATTTAGATCTCCTCTCATTCTTTTCATTCCTCATTACTTTTCATTTATAGACACTGCCAGGTGCCAGCTGGGGCACAACACAGAAACAGCAAACTGCAGATGATGGCTATTTGTGATGTTTCAAGCAGAACCAGAAGCTGAATCTGTTAGGAAAAAAAACCCCAACAAATACAACAGAAAAGCAGAAGTTCTTCTGAGCTTTTCACCTCAGATTTCATGTATCTGGTTAGTTTAGATAATAATCCAAGCTACTCTTACAGATGTAGTACATTGTTGTTGGAAATTTTGGAGCATTTTGTTGTATACCTGTTTCTCACAACTATAAATAATTCATTTCTTTATATTAGCACTATATCATTTTGCTGTAAATTAATAGTTTGAGTATCCAGCAGGAATTAAAGATGTGCTTGTGAATTATTTGTCCATGATTCTCCTTATATTTAAGAAATCAGAGGACATTCTCATTATAGCTGTGCAGTATTGTGAAGTCAGTTCTAGATAAAATGTTAACATTTAAATATTCTAAACTATTAATTTAGGCAACGATTTATTTTTTCCTGATGCACTTACTCTTAAATTGATTGTTTATATTGTACATAATTGTATTAAGAAGAAGGATAACACAAATAATGCTAAAGAGCTCTTAAAAAGGGAGGAAAACTTCATGCACAAATGATTTAACAATTAAACTACTTATTGAAGATATATTAAGCATATTTTTCTTAATTTATATTAATGGCTGTTCAACCACTTGGTAATTTAATGCTGGCTTTGTTTAATATCTTACAGGAAGCTTCAAAAGATGGTGCATGACATCAAGAAAAATGAAAGTGGGATAATAAACAAATTCAAAAAGTAAGTTTGCGATGTCAATCCCTAGTTTCATCAATGTGGGGAAGTTTGGATTATGAGCACAGTGGTGTGCAGTACTTTGATGATGGGACCATGTCATTCCAGAGGGACATACTTCAGTGTGTGTAAAGAGCTTTGGTTCAGACTGCAATGTACAGAATTGTCATCAGTATTAAGACTTTCATAAAGTAGTTGCAGAACTGGAGTCCAATGGTAGGTTGTGTTTGTAGCCTTGAAAAAAAACAGTATAAGAGTGAAGAGCCTTTTTCTTGAATGTTCACTGGGAATGATCATTGCTTGTTGCTTGCATGTGTGCCTTTCGTCTTAGGCAACTGTTTAGGCTTCCTGTTGCAATTAAGCTGAATTTGAGCTCCACCTTGAACCAACTGGTCAGACATCATGCTTAAAATTCCCATAAAAATGCTAAGTCCTCCTGTGTTTTGGTCTCATAAAACAAAATCCAGCATTACCTAGCACCCTTATTCCAGTAAGATGTGCTGAACAACATGCAGATTGGTGTCACGTGCATGAAAGTATCATAAAATATTCATGTGTATTTATACCTAGAAAGAAATCCAGTAATTCTGCATCCTTGTCAAATGAGTACACTATTCACTGTTTCCAGTCAAACATCTATTTAAAGCAATTAGCTGTTTAGCACACTTTCCTTAATGCAACAGCTCATTTGCATTGAAATTCCATTTGGATGCGATTTTCTCATTCAGATATCTTTCTTTACATGGGTCATTGGCAACAAAAGTATTAAGTACTTTTAGAAGTTAATTACTACACCCTATCTGCAGTGTTTCCAGAACAACCATATTAAATTTGAGAAATACAGCTCTTGTACATAAAAGACACACGGAAACACTGTTTTAAATTGTTCCTAAAGAGGGACCATGATGGCAGTCAAGGGAAACAGCTAATTCTGGTATGTATGAAACTATCAGTCAGCTATTGGCAGAAGCAGTAGGGCTCTGCCTGGTTTGGCTATGCAAGAGCTCTGGAAAGCCAGGCTGGCTCAGCTCTTGCCCCTGCTGCCAGCCCAGGCGGGGCTGGTGTTTGTGGGGCAGCTGCCAGAGGAGGGGGATGCACTCCTAGGAGCAGTAGGACTGCCTGGCTCTCCTGTTCCTCAGGCAGGAGGAGTAATCTTGGGCTCCAAGCCCTCCTTTGTGCTCTCATTTTCACAGCTGTGTTTCTGTCCACAGACCTTGAGCAGGCTCTGATGGTAAAACACCTGATGTATCAGATAGACTTTTGAGATCACTTTTTTCGTTTACTCATCCTCTTTCACTCTAAAATTGCTGCAATTCACATTTAATCACAGTCACTTGGTATACTTACTTATTTCTACAAGCACAAAAGGAGATTTTCCCTTAAAATTACCCTCTTTCAACTACTTGGGGTTTTAATTTAATTTGCGGTTTTGTTCTTAATACAGTGACTGCCTGTTCAGCACCCATCTACAAAAAAGCTCATTTTCACCTGCGACATGTTCACAGGGAAGAACTGCTAAGCTGTCAAGGCTTTTTGGTGGTGTTTGGATGGGAGGGGGTTAAAGAGGGTTTCTTGCAGTTGTTGCTTTTTAATAAAAGGTGGCTTCCTACTTCACAATAGTTTTTTATATGCAATTAATAATGTTCCAGTGGCCTCAGTTCAAAAGCCTCAGACAGGAAAGTAGGTGACAGAAACAACAGAAGCATCTAAGGTTTATAATTTGAGGCTATAAAGTGTCTCCCATAGTTGCCTGAACGTTAATTCTGTTGTTAATCAGTTGCTCTGATTGTGTGTCCTTCCTAGAAAGTAAGAGAGGAAGAACAGAAAAGGGAGAAGTGACATGAGAGCCAAAAGTAGCAGAAGCTGGGAAGGTCATCATTGAGTGTCAGAGACAAGATTGCTGCTATAGCACTGCAATTCTTTGATTCACTAGAGATAAAAAAAAAAAGAGCAGACTCATAAAAACTCCCTTAGAGTATGACTGCAACACAAAGCTCACATGTCAACTCTCCAAGTTATAAAAGCACAAACCAAGGTATAAAAACATAATAATCTTTCTCATGCTACTGTGATTCATCTGAGTCATTAATCTTTTTTGCAGTTACGAAGATCAGAAATTTAGTTTTTAAAAATTGAAGAATTTCTAATATTTGCACATGACTTCGGAGCTCAAGTCTTGGACCCAGCACATAATGAGACTTGCAATAAAAGCAAGAGTTGACAACACTGATAAGATGCTAAGCTTTACAAAATTAGAGCTGGCTGTGATCGTCACTATGTGCCCTTTGGGGGCTTTTTTTTGATTGTAGATGCTTTTTCTAGAACATGGTTATCCAGTTGATCACTACTTCCATTTCAGTTAAAGGATTGTTCTATTAAATGTCAAGGTTCTAAACATGATTGAAGCAGGAAAATATTTATTTTAAGTGGGCTTTATGTAGCATAGATTCATCCATATGCTGGGGAAAAAAATCAAAATCACACCTATTATAAGTAGAAATAATTTTAGAGAATTCAAATAGTGTACTTGCTTATCTGAAGCCTGAAGTTATCACACAGATGTATATGGTAAGCTTCTGCTACACAAATTGAAAGAATTATCAAATATTCATTAAAAACTCTGGACTTACTAGCAGTATTTGTTAAAACACTTCTAAAATCTGGATTGGCTCTTGATTATGCAGAAATGTAAAAGTTCTTGCATCAAGACTTTTGCTCTCCAGTCTAGTTCATCTGTGGGGTGCAGGTGGGGAGGAATTAGTCTACTATCCATGTGTGTCTTAAAAGTCTGTGGAAAACAGGCTGAACAGTCCTGGTAACAGGAAAGAAATTGACAGGTTGTTTTTTCATTGCTTAAAAGTTCCTATTTGTTTCCCATTCCCACTCAACATTTGCTGGCCGTAAAAATATTGGCCACTGCAGGATAGCAGTCACCTGCTTGCCCTTAATCACATGCAAAACTGTTTGCAACACTGAGTCCCAGCTGCTGTGCAGATCACAGTGTCAAGGAGGATTATGTACTCAGGTGTAGAAGCAATGAGTATAGCCAGCATTGTATAAACAACGAGAGCTGGGGGCATTTTTTTCATATTCACATCCTTTATACAAAACAGGGAAGCAGAGAAATCATAGGTTTCATGATGTAGGATGGTTGCCTATGCTTGAAACACCCGTAAAGACATAGCACTCATCTGTAAATCATAAGCTTTAAGCCTCTAGGCTTTGTTCAGTGGAATGCTGGCTCCACTGAAGCCGATGCTAAAAGACACACTGCACATACAGCAAAGTCAGGACTTCACCCTAAAGTTTTGGTACGTGCTGACCTACTGTGTTGAATAAGAAACAAGAAGTTCAATTTATTCACCTTGTTGTAATATCACATCCTTCACAAAGCCATCAGAAATCATGCACTTGTAGTGGTGTTTCTGACTGCATACTATCCCAATATGTCAATTTCTTGAACATTTGCCATGTGACCTGAAAAATGGAACAAAGATGCTTTACCCAGCTTTTTAGTTGGGTATGTCTTTGCTTTAGATTTGTGTGGTCCGTTTTTTTATAGCATTTAGGCAGTAAGTTTAGGCAGAAAAATAGTTGCTGTGTCACTAAATGTCTCTTCAACCTGCATAGCTCCAGGTAAAAGACTTTCATGATCAAACCCTTGGCAGAGGGAAAAGTGATATTTTATGAACCAAATGATGTGATAAAGTACTAAAATCAAGCTGTACCACACTTAGAAAACAAGAAAAAGTATAATACCTAATTTTAACTGTTATTCTGAAGGAACATGAAAATCACTGTGTAGCTGAATAGAGTGGTTTGTGTGTCAAGATTTTTATTACTATAATTGCCATAGCACAATGTAAGAACATGTGTGAAAGAGTAGTAATAACACTTTCAAAAACAACCAAAACACTTTCAGTTTAGTTTTATCTGGTACAATTGCCACATAATTACAAATCTGTAACAAACTATTCCACAAGGTTAGGAGAACACAGTTCAGGAAAAGTTTATCTGTTCGCATCACACCTTTTGGAACTCTGAAAATGCTTCTGGCAAAGTTAAACTAATTTATTGTTTAATCACAAGTGTGATGAGCTAGTGCACTTAAAGATAATATCTACTATAAATACTCAACTCAGAAAAGATACCAATATAATTTTTGTAAAAACTATTATGTTAAAATGGTTCCTAAGATGGAGTGGACGTTGTACAGACTTAATAATACAAAAAGCAAAGGACTTTTGAAAACAGAGTTTTCAGGTGTATCTTAAATGCTGGGGGAGTGAGGAGAAACACTAGTGGGGAAATGCACCTGTGGGGAAATTTCAAGTGCTACATGTAAAGGTCTACTAATATTTATGTTTGGTTATCTTTCTGGGCGTAGCCTCTAAAAACAAGCATTGCTAGAGCAAAACACCCAGACCTCTGCTGCAGTTTATTTTAAAATCCTTCAAAAAAAAAAAAAACAAAACAAGAAAAACAAAAATGTGCTACAAATTCAAAGTATGTAATTAATATTTGCAGTTCCTACAGCACCACATATGAGAGAAAAGTTTAGTACACACCTAAATGTTTTGTTGGATCAAGCTCAGCATATTATAGGGCAAAATCTTGGAATACATTGTTTTAAAATGGAATAATTTACTCTCTTATTAGTTGTTCTGAATTTCTGTACCCTGCACTCTGTTCTTGTGTGAGGCATCTATAACCCATTATATGAAATGTCTCAAGTGCTACCTGGTTATTTGTTGAAGCTACAATGTGTGTACTAGGATTAAATACGTTTAAATATGCACACTCAGTTGGATGGCATTTGATTCTTCCAGTCCTTTCTCATTAACTTCGGGGAACAGGACAGAGTCAATTGCCATTCTGCAAGGATCTGTGTGGATAATGAGGTCAGTGTCTGCAATAGCTGGATAACCACGCCTTGGCATAGGGTTGTGTCTTTTGATGAGCTTGTGTTGTGGTTTGCACATTGGGTAAAGTTCTGGCTCCTGTAAAGTGAAGCTCCAGCTGACTTCAAAAGAGCCTGGATTCCAGTTCTGGCACTCAGAAAATCATACCAGTACAGTGAAAACTACTTTTTAAGTGGATTTGAATTTTAGAATAAATAACATATTTGAAAAGATTCTAGCAAATATAGATGTGGCTGTGAACTGTTTCAGCTCTGTGACAGAAACATTATTTCTTTTCTTCTATTGATATTCAGGTTCCAAAATGAACAAGTGGCCTTAATTTGCAAAACTGGGAAAGATACTTGGGATCGGTATGCTATTCCATAGCTGCACCATAGCATGATAGACTGCTTAGACACAGACCTCTGTTCTGTGTTTCGTGTGCTTTCGTTATAACGTATTTACATTTTCTGCCAGGGCCACTGCCAGGATTTACAGGGCCTGGTACCAAGAGTAGCAGCTTAGAAATGTGTGATGTTGCTTAAGCCATGTACTTTATACCATGACACAGATAGCCCCTTACTGTTGCCTCAGTTCCACTATTTTCCAAGTCTCCACCATTTCTGAACAACTCATGGCAGACATGTTGCAAAATACATCAAGAGATCTTGGTCTCCCCTCCCTAAGACCTGAGATGAGCCCTGGCAGTGGCCCTGGGATTTTCTTTCTAACATGGCTGTGCTAACCTGGACAGAAGACCAGAGCAGGGCTGTTGAGAATGCTTTTTAATTTACTGTTTGTGCACTGTTATATTATGCTGCAGGAAGTTAAAACCTCTGAGGAGGCAGCTATCCATCATTAGTGTTGTTAGCTATGAACAAAGCAGGTTAACATTGCAAAAATAATCTTCCTGGTTTGATTTTTGTTTGTTTTGGGGGGTTTGGGCTTTTTTGAGTTTTAGCAATGCCCTCACCATTTATTCATTGATTCATATATGTGCATGGGGTGGTTTTGGTGACTATCTGAACAACAGAATTCCATTAATTCAACTCAGAAGTAGCCAAAGCATTTCTCAAAACAGACAGGTAAAGTTTGTAAACTGATGAGGTAGCGCCAGCATGTCACCACCCTGAGTTACAGTGGTACCTGAACAATGATACCTAGGCAGCAAGCTCAGGACCTAAATATTGAGTGTCAAATTCTTGTGGTAAAGCAACGTTTTTAAACACTATTGCTCAGAGATCCCAAAAAAACTTTTTAATTCTTTAGGGATTTTTTGGTTTTTAATTATTTGCTTATTTTTGCAAATGAATTTGTTAGGACCTGACTGAAGAATGAGTGAAGTCATCAGTTCAGTGGACAAAGCTTCAGGTCTATGGTGAGGTTTATCAGTGCTACAGGGTACTGTCAGACAATGTTCAAAAGTCACTTTAAAGAATAATTTTTTGTCATTAATTATCTTAATGTTTTCTCTAGCTACAGAAAAAACAAAGGCTTGTAGTTTTTTCCCTCTGCAGAGACATCAGTCTGGCCTCTGACATCACACACGCACTGTTCATCTTGACTTTAAACCCAAATTCTTCTCTTTTATTACAGGGTAGTGAAATAATTCAACTGACTGTAATTCAGTGTCTTCTTTGGACAGCTGCAAGTTAGTAAGGAGGAGTATACATGACTACATACATATATATATATGTGTGTGTGTTTACACATATTATGTGTACTCCTGCTTGCTAAATAGATATACATGCACATACATATGAACCTGTATAGCCATAAAGATCCTTTCAGTATTTCTACAAATTATCTTTTGGCTCACTTGTAACAGTTTTTACCAAAAAAGGGATATAACATCATAAAATAATAAAAAGTAGAATCTTTCACTGAGAGACCTGGTATACATTTAAACATTAATCAGCAAATAAAGTGCATGCACAATTATAGTTCTAAAAATACGAATGGAGAGTGCTACACCACTTTCTTATGACATAGTCTTAGTAAAGCCTCTGTGAACCTGAACAGATTTTCATCTTCCAATAGATCGTCATTTATCTCTGCCCCCTATCTCATCTCTTTCTGGAGATGAGGAGGAGGGGGGGTGAGCAAGGAAGCTATCCTTTCAACATATGTTCTTAGTGAAAAAAATAGATTCTATTTTAATTTTTTATCAGTTTCTAGCTTTTCAAAGCATTCTTCTACAGCTATTTGCTAAGCATCTGTGATGGTAATCTGTATTTCTTCAGCTGCAGGTATCTTTTGTTATCAGCTTTTTAATGTGTCTGGCTAATGCTCCCTTCCAATGAATGTTACTTATGAGATCATAAATGTAATAATTATAATTTACAGGCTTAAAAAAAAGCCACCGCCAAGTCTACCACAAAGGGATTATGCTTCAGGTAAGGCTGTATGCATGTAAATTTAAACTGCATATCTGTGTTAATTTGCTATCTATATGCCTAACAGTATTTCAGTTATACATTGCCTCATAATTTGTTTTTAATGAGAGAACAGGATAGCATTATCAACAACTCTGAAGGTAGTTCACAGCTCTGAAATGAAAGGCAAGGAAAAAAATGATGAATTGTGCTGGCATGAAGAGTAGCAAGTAACTACTCTTTCAAAATCAGTCTTAATCAGAGTTCTGTATCTAGGCTGCTGTACAAATGGAGGAGAATTTGCATCCAGTCCCTCCTTGTAGAAACTGTGATGTGAAAGTAAATAGGGAAGAAATAGAACAAATGCGTCATTTCAGATTCAAAATCTTAATCCTATTAATGTAATGATGACATCATGAATTATCTTAAAGGCAGACCTCTACTTGCTTGTCATACAGCACTGCCCACAAACTAGTTCATGGCTATTTTTACAAGTTAGCAGCCATCTTGTTAAGACAAGAATAGAAGAAAGGAGGACAAAGTTTGGAAGTTATCAGGTAACTGTTTCCCTGTTTAACATAAGCACTTGTAATTGGTGTGCTGTCTTGGCACTTTAACCAAGAAACAAGAAGGTGCAGGGCCCAGAGGTCAGCAAGAGTTCCATTATCTAGAAGTTGTCACCCCTACTTAAAAATGAAATGCATTAGCAGGACACTGTGGGTAAAGTGCGTGCTCTGCTGTTCAGACCGTGTGCAGTTTGTCATTTCTAATGCTTTTCCAACAGCTCTGAAATAATTCGTCAAAAACAAGCAAGAAAGCATTTCATTTACTTCTCGGTCCAAACCAGATGTGTTGCTCAGAACTGTTTGGAAATTTTGCTCGCTCTTTTTTAACTGACTATGATAAGTATAGATTGAAAAACCAATCTAAGATAAACATTTATATTCACTATTACATCTCCTTAAATAACTCTAATGTTTGGTTTAGAACGTGCAGACAATGAAGAGGAACAATGGTCAGATGATTTTGTAAGTACATACTTTGGGCTAGTAGGAGGTCACTCTAGCAACAAGTTAGCACTAATAACTGAAGAAATAATAAGTTTCTTTTTAAATCATCTACTTGTGGTTGAACTTTAAAATACTACTGAAATGTCATGTTATTTGTTACATCAATTTTATTCACAAGTAGCCACTGATTTTTAGCGGCTTCAATTTTTTTACATTCAACTTAAAAGTACTCTCAGAAACATTGTCATGTATTGTAGCCATGAACACTAAAGTTTTTGGATAGGTAAGCAGATGGCATCAATTTGAGGGACTTCCCAAACTGAACAATAATTTCAGAAATCGTGAGAGTTTTTATTTGGGGGAGGAAAGGTGGGAAGGGTGAGGAGAGGAAAGCCACTTCTTACTAAAAATGAAAACTTCTGCTAAGATTTTAGAAAACATTAGAATGAAGCAAGTCATGGCTGTCAGCCATGTAAAGTAATGGTGCAAATGTCAGGCTGAAGTAACCTGTTTCCTTCTGGAGTCAGATCTTGAGCACCCTTTTAACAGGAAAGGGAGAGGAAGTGACAACATACATCAAGAGTCACAGCTGGCTCTAGAAAGGAACTGTCCTGGGAAGGGAAACAAGCTATTGGTCCATAATTTGAAGACTGAGCTCTTGAGCTGAAAGGAGCCCTTGGAGATAGCAAGAAACCTTGGGAGCTCTTGGGAGGAGGAGAAGGGGAGGAGGCGGGAGTGCCTCTTTGTTTAAGCACTAAAAGGGAATACGATGTGTTGCTGTAATTTAGTTATCATGCTCACGCAAGGATATTTGTGTTATACGTTGCTATGAAGCCATAAGTATGCTATGAGATGAGAAATGGGAAGTTCTGTCTTTCCAGGACAGTGATTATGAAAATCCAGATGACCACTCTGACTCTGAGATGTATGTGGTCCCCAGTGAAGAGAATCCTGATGACAGCTATGAGCCACCTCCAAGTGAGAAGGAGAAAAAGAAGATTCCTTCTGCATTCCCTATTTCTAGGGGTGAATATGCAGGTAGTTATGGAATAGTTGACTATATCAGCTTGATAATTGCTTTTTGATCAGGACCAGAAGAGAAGTGGCCTCAAAAGGACTAATCTGTCCTTTCCTCAAGAGTTTGCTTTTAATTCTGATACTCAGGTCTTAAGCATTCAGGGGTATGATTTATTTTTTTTTTTCTACTGCATGAAACAGGCTAGTATTGCAGGTAGTGATGTTTATAATTTTAATATAATGTGTCCTAGAGACTTTGATAGACATCTACTAACTACAAAATTCAAGCAGAGGTATGGGAGATATTACTGACTTGGCTCCAGATTAATCCACATATATAGATGCAGGGATTCCTATTAAAGATGAGGCACATAGGGCTGGAGAGGTGCCTTCTTCTCTGTTTTTCCAACCTTTATTCCAAAAGCAGTAAAACAGTAGCCCAAATATTCACTCCTTATTGTCCTTCAAAATTGGTACTGAGGATGATAAATACCGTGGAAAACAGGACAGGATCAAGATTTTATTTACATCAGTCCAGTATAAAGGGATGTTTTTCTTTCTGTTTTGATTCTTTTCAACCATGGACTGAAGTGAATTTGAACATGGACTGAAGGTTGCATTGAAGTGAATGAAAGTTAGCTTCAATTAGATGAAGATGTGAGACATGGTGAAAAGAAACATTGACATGATGCCTGCTTTCATTTTTGTATGATACAAGTCTGTTTCTGATTGTAGAATATTCATCAAAGTGTTAAAATATCAAATGTGTACTCATAGAAGTTTATCAGCACTTCACCTGTGTGTTCTTTGAAAAGGGAAGGACTTCTTAAAATAACACCCCAGAGACCCTGGCATAATTTATGTTCCAGTCCCACCCAGTGCTGTTTTTCTCATATGTCTCGTATGGACTACACCACCCAGCCACCACCTTCTCCCCAGGGAGTGAAACAGTTGTCCATGCAAAAGTCAGTGTCTAAGCACCCTCTGCAGCCTGATACAGAGGGTTAGGCTGCTACCTTGAGCAGTGAAATAGGACCTGTTTACACACAAGTCTCAACATCGGGTCCTCAGGTCTCAACCTCAGCTATGCTCAAGTCTGCCTTTTGACCTGTGCTGCAGCCACAGTAAAGACTTGTTTGCACGGGCAGTAGGAGAAAGTGCAGAGGCTAATGCATAATTTTGACTAAAATTGTTGTTTTCTACCACATTAAAAGACAATCGCACCAGTCATCAACAGCTTCCTCCCATCAACAAACCTCTCCCAAGTACACCCAGTCCAGCCATGTCCAGACCAAAGAAACCATCTGTGCCATCCATGCCATTGCCATCTCCTGCTGCAAAACCAAAAGTGCCACCAAAGCCTAAGGAGTGCAGTGATGATGAGGTAAAGTTTACAGATATACTTGTTTTAACTCTGTAAATGTCACAGCAATACCATGGTCTGGTCTCTTTCTTAGCCTCTATAGTACAAATAATTTTGTGCATCACAAACAGTGACCTGCAAGTATCATACTGATTCCTAGGGAATATATGCCTGTTTTGAGTATCAAGGAGGCTACTTAGACCATGGAATAGCTCCTGATCATCTGTAACAAGGTGCAGGCAACAGGGAGAGAGTAACCTCAAAGGATACTCCAGGACCAAAGAGAAGGGAGGGCTTCCACCCACCAGTCAGAACTGGAATAATTTGGTAAAGGGTTTTCAGTCTCTGGGATTCCCTTCCACATAGGACGATAAATGTCTGAAATAGGAGTCACTGTAAAATGGCAACTATTGTAAACTGCTGGCAGGGCTTCAATCCCAACATTTTGTTGACATGATGGAGATTTAACTGATAGATTTTTGTCCTGAATTTCTCATAGGATAATTATATTGTGCCAGTGGACAATGATGATGATAACTATATTGAACCCACAGAAAGCAGCATATCACTACCTACAAGATGTAAGTTTTAGTCATTTAAGCTAATAATTATTGCTTTATTAGGAATAATAGTGAAAAAAAATGGGTCAAATTAATGTCTGTTTCTAGGGTTCAAAGAGTGGAGATGCAGCTATTAAAGAGATCACAGCTTGCAAAAAGGCAGTTGGCTCCTTTGGCTTTTGACAAGGCCAAAGAAAATTATTTTTAACTTTATTGGAAGCCCTGTTTAATTTCTGCCTCCCTCACCCAGCTATTTCAAAGTCCAACCCTTGTATGACCAGGAGGCTATTCATGGCATATGACCTGCCTCCTCATCCAAGGGAGCAATAGCATTAAAATTCTCTGAAGTGTTTCAGGAGAAGAACAAGCATTTGTAGATATTTCAGATAAAGATAAAGACAGACTTTGATTTGATTTTTTTTAATCTCACTATTTGAAGTATATTTAGGTAGAGAGTGAAACTACTACAGCCCAAAGGTGAAAAGTAAACAGAGAAGAGTATGTAGTTCTGCTCTCTGATATTGTTAACAGTATGAAACCTCTTCAGAAAGGCTGGAAAAGTGAATAATGTTTCTCTTTTAAAATGAGAGCTGCTTTCTGGCTCAGTTGATTTATTCAAGGTCACACAAAAGGTTGTCACTTGGACTTAATATTCATTCTTATTGTATAAATGTTACATTGTTACTTTGTTAACAGATGTATGTATAAATATAAATATGTGTGTGTATATACACACATGCACAACTATATATATATGTACATGAATAAAATATGTTTTTAGCTCCTGTGAACAGATTTATGAAGACAACAAAGCCAGCCCCCCCTATTTCTCCAAAGCCTTCTCTTACTTCTGATATGCAAGGTATGTGGAGCTTGCATCACTGTTGGAATAAAATAATCTAAGACAGTGGAACATTAAATTATGCCTGATGTATTCACACCACTAACCCTATGACATACTAAAGTAAAACAAAAATATGTTCTGCTTTAGCTTTTCTATGTTGCAACAGCTGCTTTGTCTAGCTTGAATAGTAAATCCATTTTAAGCATTAATAGAACTAGAACGAGTTGTTTGCCCCAAATTAATTATTTTTAGTCTTTTGCTTTAGTGGAGGAATACAAATGGATCAATACAGCAAAAAGAATCATAGGACTCAGTATGTCAGTAATCCCATTCCACCGTAAGAATCAAGACCAAATACTTTTTAGACCATGAGACTGAACCATATAGAAATTCTGTACAGGCTGATGGCTTGCATGGCCTTCTGTAACAGTGTTCCCATTGAAGTTCTGTAAAGAGCAGTTTATTTGGAAAAAGAAACAAAAGCAGAAGCAAATAAGAGGAATCCTATTTGCTTTTGTAAGCGCAAATATTCTTGTTTAATCTCTCTCTGCCAACTTAGAGCTGTTTTCCATCCTTACTATCTAATTAATTGCTTGGATGTAACCTTTACAGGTATGACACAGTTCTTTAAAAGCTTTGCATATTCATTAGCAATGTGTTTAGCTTTAAAGTCACAAACTACAAGTTGTAAGCTAAATTTTTTTCTGAACTGCTTAAGATTTCGAGTTATTTTCCATACATTTTAAAATGCCCTTTTCAATCTCAGCCTTTCTGTAAATCGGTGTCGAGCAACAACCAGCTCCTGAGAGATGTTACTAAAAAATAAAACGTCTCCCCCTGGTGGGAGATGGGACACTTCGGCGCAGTGAAGTGATGAAACCTGACATGAAATTTATTGAAATAGGATTCTATTTTCATTGAAGAAACTGAGCATAGATAAAGATGCTGGTGGCTTTTACTTTTAAGATCTATGAATTAATATATACCTGTGGGTCAGAACTCAGGGAGGGATGCTGGCCATGCAAATGAGCCAGCTTTTATTTATGATTGACTTGATTTCTTCCTCCCTGAGTCAAGGAAAGGCCAAATGCTAGTACAGGTGTGGTAACGCATTTTTTCCAAACTGACCCAGATTTGCACAACACAAACATTCATCTTTCTTGCGGGGGTGGAGGGAGGGAAGGGGAAGAAAAACAAAGTAATAAAAAGGTTTTGGGGTGGGAGGAAACTTGATTAACACAGTGGCTGTATATCAGAACTCCTGTGACTTCACCTGAAGTTCCCACCAGAAGACAGGGGGTATTGCTGCTCCAGGGTTTTGGTGGCAGATTCAAGTTCTGAGCAGATTCTCCAAGTTATTTTTCCAGAGTCAGAAGCACAACTGATACAAATTCAGATCAGTTTTTATGGTAACATGCAGTATGTTTTTGCTAACTAAAGAACATTTTTTTTATTTCTTCCCTATCCTACAGAAGTCTATGAGGTTCCTGAAGAAGAGGTGAGGCCTTTCTATAGTATGACTCCCATTGCCCTCAGGCAGGGTACAAGCGTGATTGTGAGAAAAGATTATAGTCTTTCAAAAGAGAAAACTGGGAACAAATCTCTTCCTGCACTTAAAGCTTTCTGACACTCCCTTTTCAGGAAAGTTGGCAAACCATTTCAAAAGAGTAAATGGGAAGGGGAAAGTTTCCCAATCCTCTGTGATAGTGATGCAATCTGGGAAGCAACAACCTAAGGGAATGTTTTACTGCAGCAGAGGAGCAATGACAGTTCTGACACAGTAATTTTTTTCCCATTTGCTGATACTGACATAACATATGGCCAAGCAGATTTACTGATGTTGAGTTCTTGCCTCTCCCATCCTAATGCAGATTACCAGACAGAGCTCTAGTAGAAATCTATATCACAATGCAACAATATCTTGATGTGGTAACATGAACAGGATCATGCAAATTTATTTTATGGAATCAAAAAGTGACCAAAAAAATTCACTGCATTTTCTCTTACAGGAAAAACCATCACCACCACTGGTAACCAGGTAACCCATTGCTGTGAATGTTTGTGCATTATTTAAAACTGTCAGAAAATATATTTTCTCATTTAGATACTACATGTCTGATAATTCTTTCTCTAGAAGAAATACAGTAACAGAAGTAAGAAATACATAAATATCTCTTCAGATTATCTACACAAAGATTATCAACCATTTCTATGTTAACTTCAATAACCCAAATGTAACACATATTAAAAAGAAATACTCTTGAGGGTACTTTTTAGAATTTTGAGGGGATAGGGGAGAAGAAAGAGATGTTTTCTTTGTATTCACTGTTGTTAAGTGTAATTTGCCTTTCTTAATTGATGTTTCATTAGTAGGTTCACCAAGCCACTCATGTTTATGCCTGCTCAGAATACAGAGCACTCCCACGTGCACAGTGTGACCAGAGAGTCACCTAAGCAGGATACTTCCAGGTAAGTTAACAGCAGCTTAGATCAATAGAAAATATCAGTAGAGAAAAAAATTTCTTCTCTCTAATAGCTAGAGATGTTGGGACAAGGTGAGAACTGAAAGCTCTCATTGCTTTGTGAACTTCTGTGTTCAAGCCAGTTTGCCATATGGATAGTATTTTCTGAAATATTCCTTTAGGGATCCAGTACAGAGATGAAATATCTCTGCAAGCCAGCTTAAGGTCCTATTAGCCATGTCTGCAGCCTTGCAAATCAGATATTTTTGCAGTTGTACAGGATTGCTTGTAAAGAAACTGGACACAGTAAATCCATTATTTATATTCCAAATATCTGGAGGAAAAAAAAAATTATACTTGAGTATGCAGCCTATTTCACTCCTATGTCCCCCAGAAGCAGAGGAAGCTGCTTCATAACCCCTGCCTCATCTCCAGGACATTATTTTACAAAATATGTTATGTGCCCCCAGAAGGAGGCATCCACAGCACTGTGTGTGTGAGGGTGTTTGTTGAGGTCCTGTGCACAGTCACAGGGGACCCAAGGTCTAGGACAGAAGCTCTTCTAGAATAGTTCCACACCAAGGGCACAGCATCACCACAACCACTGTAGCTGTGCATAGCTGAAATCAAATCCATTCACTGCAGACCTCCTTCCCTCTACATCTTAAAAAGCATATCTGAGCCAATTAAATAAATAAGTCCTATTCATCATAACTTACTGTGTGTATTTTTCAGAAATGTTTTGCCTCTCCCCAGAAGTCGTCTTCTTCCAAAAACAGTGAGTAATTAATGGGCCACTCTAAAAGAACATGTTAAACTTAATCCTGTGTTTTATGTATAAATAGATGGATGCTTTTTATTATCTGGATTAAATAACAGAAACAGATGACCGAATGTCAGATTCGTCTAATATTGTGATTGTTGCTAATAATCTTTTGGACAAAAGAGCATTGGACATCTGTATTGATCCAAGAAAAAGTTCAAATGTTTTAAGGGATGTATGTCTCAGTCCACAAAAATAATTTCTTGTAGTAAAAAATACCAGTTGAACTTCAGGAACCTTACTTTAAGTAGCAAAGGATGATTTTGCCCAATCTGAAGCACTTTTCCTTGAGCCTCATTCCTCTCAGATGGTGAATGATTAATGCTTTCTGAAAATGGAAACCTTCTAAAATGTCAGACTGGGTACTCTGAGTAACCAGCATCACTAAAAAGTGCAGTCCTTGAAGGACTAATTACAAGCCTTGGATCCCTAAGGCTGTGTTCCAGCCAGTTCTCCCTCTGCTCTTATCCCCAGTCTGTCCCTCCCACTGCTGTTTTCTTTGAAGCAAACTACTTGGAAACTTGTCCAGCTGCAGAAATGAGCAAAAGCAAATCATGAAAGGTTCTTTTCCAGCCAAATTAGCTCCGTAAGTTGATTTGCACAATAGCTCTACTCACAGTTATACCAGCATGAGGGTCTACATGAGGAGCCAGCTATCAAAAACAGAGCAACATAACTGTATCAGCATCTGTGCCAAAAGCTACATGCTCAGACCCTGTCCCAGTCCTATGCTCTGAATTGTCCCTAAGAAATAATCAGTTTACCAATAACTATATACAGAAATTAGACACTTAAAACTAGAAATTTTGGGTCATATCACAGGATTAGATGTTATGGTGACTTAATGCAGGTGGTATATGAGCATCTTACAGCCTTACTTCAATCTTTACATTTCTGTATATCCCAAGCACAGTTCATACATACAACAGCATCAGCATTTTAGTTTCCCTTCCACCTCATCACAAAGTTCTTCCCATTTAGGTCTGTATCCTGTGGGATGCTGAACAACTCCCAAGCGGTGCCAAATTTGGGATTTCTCTTTTATGAAACAGTTTGATTTCTCAGCTTTTCTTACAAAATAAGAAAAAAACCTTGAGTCTAAAGGGAGAATGTTGGACAGAAATTTCACTATCTGATCAGCACTAAGAATACTCCTGCTTCAGAACAGACTTGAGTGCCATATTGCAGCTGAAACCTCTGCATTAATGCATTTTCAGAGCTTAGACCTGAGGTATCATCCTAGCTTTGCAGAGAGTAAAAAGAGACTATCCTTTAGCTGAAGCCACACACTGAGTGAGTTATAGCTCCAAGATGAAGCTCTCAGACAAACACTCATCTGTACCATGGGTGTATTCAGCTCCTGGGTGCTTGAAGTTCACCAGCTTGTCAAAAGAGTCAGCCTAGGAAAGAGTCACACAGTGCAGTCCAAATTTTGGACTGTTTTTTTGTAAGTGGCCCTTACAGTTTTGAACAAACACATGGTAATGAGCATGATGTTTGTCCAGCCCTCTGTTGTTCCTTTCCATCCCCAACTACAGCACATTGACAAAGGCCAAACAATAACTGAAGTATCTGTTAACTGCTCCCATTCAATCTCCTGTCAGCACTAACCAGCACTGATCATGTGCACAGAACTGTGACCCTTGTTCCTCTCAAGGGCCTGAGCTGATTGGGAGAAAAATTTCTTCATGTCTTACTTCCCAACTGCTGTTTGATGGATTACACCTCTCCAGCTGGAGAATGGATGC
This sequence comes from Corvus cornix cornix, assembly GCF_000738735.6. NCBI lineage: Eukaryota > Metazoa > Chordata > Aves > Passeriformes > Corvidae > Corvus > Corvus cornix. The sequence goes on from NC_046336.1 coordinate 15,398,486, forward strand.
ATCTGTCACCAACATTAGTGAAAAGCTGGGTAGATGAAGACAAGACAAATTAATAACTGGTGCCTCTTTGAAAGGTACTTATCACATGGGAGTCTTGATTCCCTAAAAGACAAGAAATGAGAGGCAAAAGTAAGCATCTCCAAAAGAAGCCAGGAAATTAGGTGAATTACTTCAATTTTAGCATGGTGACAAGACAGTCTACTCAGTTTCCTCCATTCAGAGGAAGATGTGGTTTTAGTATACTAAATCTGCTGCAAAATTTCTGTCTTCCAGCTCAGAAATTAAACGTGAACTTAAAGGTCTCACTGCAAAATTCAGGCCAAATTTTCTCAATACTTACTACAACTAATCTCAAGATTGAGAAAGTTCAAAATTTGATGGTTGCTTAAAATTTTTTAAATTACATCATGGAAGTATTCTGGATATTTTTTGCCTTCTGTACAAATATTTCTTTAAAAAGAAAGAATTTACCAAAACCATATTGATTATTCATGCAGCTCTCATTTAATAATCAAAGAATCATTAAGGCTGGGAAAGACCTCTAAGATCAAGTCCAGCTGTTAATCCAGCACCACTGTGTTCACCACTAAACCATGTCTGTAAGTGCCACATCCACATGCCTTTTGAACACTTCCAAGGATGGTGATTCCACCACTTCCCTGGGCAGCCCATTCCAATGACTGACCACCCTTTCAGTGAAGAAATTTTTTCTAATATCTAATCTAAACCTCTCCTGGTGCAGCATAAGGCCATTTTCTCTTGTCCTGTCACTTGTTACCTGGGAGAAAAGACCAACACCCTCCTTTCAGGTACTTGTAGAGAGCAATAAGGCCCCCCTGAGCCTCCTTTTCTCCAGGCTAAACACCCCCAGCTCCCTCAGTCGCTCCTCATAAGACTTGTGCTCCAGTCCCTTTATCAGCCTTGTTGCCCTTCTCTGCTCCATCACCTCTATGTCCTTCTGGTAGTGAAGGACTTAAAACTGAACACAGTAATTCCTTTTTTAATTCCTTCATATCAAATCTAACCTATTTTTCTATTACAGGACCATGAAGCAAACAATAATGATGAAAGTAAGTATTCAGATGAAAACATGGCAATATGAGAGGGACTAATATGCCACCAGTTACCATAACACAGCATACAATGTAGTGTGTCAGTGTCATTTTATATGTAACAGTCAGCAATAAGCAAGAAGTGTTACTGAACTGTTCCCTTGTATAATCAGACTGAAAACATGTTAAGACAAAAATTAAACCAATGGATATTTTTTACCTTTATTACATTAACACTAAAACGGCAATGAGGAAAATCCACTGTTCAGATACAGCTCACATTGCATCCTAAATACATCCTAAATGTTGCTTGCATCTCTAGGTCAGAGGTTCAGCAACACACAAGAATCCAGATTTCCCACTGGAGCAGCTCCATCTCCATTACCAAGGGGCCTGTGAGTAAAAAATGATAAAACTACTTCTTTGATGGGGATGGGTGTAATAGGTGTATTAGGAGCTAACTCCTATCCTTGCCTATAGCAATTAGAATTTGGGAATAGTATTTATTCCTGTTTGTGAAAGATACCCTGACTAGGTAAAGGCAAGCTGTTATTTTGTTATTTCTGGAGGAATAGTGTTTGTATGCCAAATGGCCTTGCCCTTCACTGCCTGCTGCTGATGGCAGATGCTGGTCGTCTTGCCTAATTTGGTCCCACACTACAGCACTAGCACATGCAAGCCTAGAAGGGCAGAAAGTTTTCACTAAAGTTCTTTTGCCCCACCCAAGTCACGTTAAGTATTGGATAGAGTTGTAGCTTCCTTGTGTAAGTACCTTTCCTGAGTGCCCACATTGCATCTGATACCCTTATTCTTTTTTTATTCTTGTTTAACTGCTACAACTATCCAGTGAATCCCATCTTAGAAATACCCTGGGAATCAATGAAACTGATGCTTAGTTGCTAAACGAATCCATGTATCTGCTAAGTAACCATATTCTTTATTTTTCTTTTTGCTCCATACTTCAGCAAGAAAACTTCTAATGCAGTAATTTCACCAGTAAGTTGACTTGTAATTGCATAATCAAACAAAAAATTTATTAGATTTTTAATTTATTGTAAAACTCAATTTTATCACGGGCTTTATTACAGCATAAATGCTTAAAAAGACTAGGGGAAAGAGTTATAAAGACAGGAAATATTTGGGTGCTATTACATGAATAAAGATCAGAGAGAAAGCTCAAGCAGAAAAATATTTTGATCAAAGCAATCTTTGAATTCAGCGCTCTAGGATGTAACAATAAACACAGTACATGAACTGAATAAATGAGAAATAAATGGGAACACAGGCTATTTAGAAGTATTCCCAGAATGTACAGGGCTGCCTATGGAGAACATGAGTTCTTCGCAAGTGATAGCTCAAGAAATATGCAGGATTTTACCAGAATTTGTCAGAGGTTTTTCAGTATTTTGTCATTAGAAAAATATCCCAAAACTTCTTGTGGCAGAAAGTAAGAGGACTGGTTGAAATTTTCAAAGAAATTAATTTGAAAAATGTTTCAAAATTGGCAGTTTATTATCATTGTTTCAAAATGAAAAAAAAAAGAAATGGGAAGATTGGTTGCAGTTGTACTGTGAGCTAAACTTACAGTTTAACTTTCAGTAAAAAGAAGTATGTTCAGACATTTGTGTGCATAGACGAATAAAAAAAAAATCAAATTTCGATTTGCAAGTATTTGGGAGAGACTCTTCATTTTTGGGCCTGAGATAAGAACAAACCGTCTAGATTTTACTTTTTCTCCATCTATTTATACCCACAAACTGGGGTAAAATTCTTTCCAAATCAACTTTGCAAAATCCCAAACTTCAATTAGAGGCTCTTCACAGAATGGCTATGTCCCTGCCTCCTAATTCTTCCAGGATGTTGTCAATTCTAAACTATTCCACAAAAAGCTTAAAAGGATAAACATTTGCTGTACAAGTGCCATTTAATACTTGCTTGTCCTGCCCTTTTATTGCAGAAACCATGTTTACCCCCCAGAGAGACCTTAACTGCAAATGAAGGTAAATTATAGCCACTACTGTAAAAAAGTTTACATTTATCTGAACTGGTGTTTTGTTTTGTTTTTGTTTTTTTTTTTACTAAAAACATGAAACAAACTACACCACGTTCAACTTACTCTAGGTTTTTGAGTGGTGTTTGGTTTTAGCAGTGTCAAACTGGATCTGGGCAGCCTTAGTTGCACTGAATATCATTGTTCTCTAAAAGCAGTCACAGTAAAACTGCTGAGGTTACTAGCGGGCTAATGTCGGACAATAATGGGCCAGCAACGTGCCCACGTAGCCCTGTAAGTGAAGAAGGGGGAAGGGAGGGACGGGTTCTGAGCTCAGCTAGAACCATCTCGCACGGAGCCGACGGCTGCCAAGAGCCAGGCCCTGGCGCAGGCAGGAAACGCGTCCCGCCCCGGCTCTGGCTGTGAGAGCCCGCGGCTGCTGCAGGCAGCCGGCCCCAGCGCCCTCCCGCTGTGTCACGGAGCCCTGCACAGATATCCACAGCACAGATATTTGCCTAGAATTTAACAAAATAAGCAGTGCAATGCCAAGCTGCCATGTAAGGAAAAAAAACCCCAACATTTATAGTAAAACAAACCCTCCTTCACCTACTGGGAGTCCCTAATCCGGGATAATATATTTCTGAAGAAATCTCGACTCTACCGTTTGTTTTCCCAAACTACAGAAAAACCTACGGCACCAGAACGACAACGCAGTTCCAACCAGGAGCTTCCACTTCCACCCCTTCCAAGTGGTGCCCAAAAGTAAGATTCCCTTTCCATCTTCTTTTGAATATTGCAATGCACCAGCACTTACTGCTTGGTCTGAACAAAACTCTGAGAGGCTCAAAGGGGAGCACTCTTTTCACTGTAGCCTTCCTGTTGCTTTTTGAGAGCTGAGATTCCTGAAGCCTCACAGTAGCAAAAAAAATAAAACATAGCAAATGAATGCATACAAATACTATAACCATCACCAAAACACAAGAGGATATAATCTGTAATAAGGTGATGGAGATTTAAACCATATGTTTAAATTCCTCCTATTGGGATATCATTTTTTTTAATACCTGTATCAGACCCCTATTTCTTAATGAACAAATGGGTGAGATGGAACACACTCTACCACTGCATGCTTCAAATAACACAGTTTTCATATTATCAGGACTGGGTAGATCCCCTCAGACCTTTCTGTAATCTCTTGACATTTATTTCAGGCCTCTGCTCCCAAAGTCCTCAATTCTGCCAAGTAAGTATAATTCCATTTTTTAATTAAAACGTGATTAACTTGTAATTTCAAATTAACCTTTGAATTAAAATTATTTCAAAATACCTTGCACATTAATTCAAAATGAATTAATATATCTGTAATGTATACAAAGAGGAAGTCAAATATCCAGGATCTTAACTCAGCTAGTAAAATTAAGGGAGTATGTCAGGGTTATTGATGTAAAATGGGTGCTTCATTTACATTTATGAATACTGGAAATTTCTAGCAAACGCAGTTTGGGTCATTTCCCATCGTAATAAAGATTCCATCAGTCTTTCTTGTCACAGAAGAATCCTAAATATGACATTTCTGGACTGCTCAAGGCTTCTGTTGCCTAGAAAATAGACAGATTATTATTGCATCCAATTTATTCTTTTTCTACAGAAGGAAAAAAAAAGAAGGTACTTTTATAATAGCGAATGCTAAAGCTCTTCTCTAAGCAGTGCTTTCCAAGATGGATTTTGTTTCAGTTCACAGTTAAAAACAAATTAGGAAATATGTATATAAACTCTCTTTGTACAGAAGTGTAAATTAGATCTAACATTTTTATAGTTCCTTGTTAGCAGACACTTGTCTGACCTTCCTGTAAGCCCTTTACTGTACATATTCAGTCTGAACATATCTTTCACACTGTAAACAGATGGTGAGAATGGCACATAAAAATCTACATTTGGTGTAGCTTACACTAATAACAGCATGTAAGTTTATCTCTTTCCTGGAAACATTTGCTTGATGCATGTTGCAATTTTATCTCCTGTGCTGAGGAAATGTAGTATGGTTCACATTAATGCTCTTGACTGATGCACTCAGGTTTGTCTGCTCCTGTCACACAACTGATGTGCTTCAACTTGAAGCATAAATTCTTACTACTTCTGTAACCATAACTATTCTTTGAGGCCATCTGGTGCTAAATTATGCTCTGATTAGTAAACTTTCTTTAGCATAATCTTATTCTGTGCCCGGTCCAATAACAATTTTATAAGACATACCACTGGTCCCAATCACTAACGTCCCTTCAGCATAACCTGCCATCTCTTCTTTGTCCCCATACAAGCCTAGAGCTAACTTCCATCTTCATCATTAAAAGTACTTATTTCCCATATGGCACAGCATCAAATGCACCACTGAAGTCCAGATTAAGTATGGTGCCACATTCCCTCTTTGTAGAACTCTGTTATTTCATGGAAGAGCTGTAACGTTTTATCTGCTTGGCTAAGACTCAGATTTTCTCTTGTTAGTTGTGCTTTTACTTCCAAATCTTAATGTTATTTCCTTCGAATTTTCTCCTAGGGCCTTGTGTTCTGTGAAATCAGACAAAAAGCCCTGTAGATGCTCAAGTCACTTTTTCTACTTTAGGTATAGCAATTATGTTTGGTATTCTTTAATCATTTGGTACCATCCTGACTTGAAAATTACATAAAATAACTGTTACCACTCCCGAATTTCATGTGCCAGTTTTTAAAATTTCTTAGGTAAAGATTATGTGGGTAAAGATTATTTAAACTTTGCTTCCAATTCGATTGTGGAAATTTCCATTTCTGTGCCAGAACTACTATTTGTTTAGTACATAGATTATCTTTAAAATCAATAAAATTCTTATTGCATAAAGCCCAATCTCTCTTTCCTTTTTTAGACACAGCTAAGGCATCTTTCATTACTTATTTTAATGTCTTTTTGTCAAGTCTAATTCACTAATCTGACTGATTTATGGCAGTTCTTGCTTTAGTCATACAGTCTATCTTCAGCTGTAGCTTTAACAGCTGGTCAGTCAAAATTTTACAGAAAAAACAAAATTCAAAATACTGAATAGCCTTCTTCAGGTGATTATTAATTCACTGAGAGCTGGAACTGCTCCCTGCAATGTCTCCCCTCCATTTGGGATGCAGCTTCCAGATAGTTGCAACTTTACTACAAAATGTTCTAAATGTACTTCACACAGTTGTCTTTGAGCTCTCCTGTCCAACTGAATTTCTTAATTCTGGTCACTGTATGGTCTTCTCTGTAACATTCTTACTCATTTTTTAACCAAAATCTAAAATTTTATTAGCGAAGACTTGACAACATAGTCTGCAGAGCACCATATCCAGAAACAGGTGAATGCTAACAATCCTAGTAGCATTTGTTTTCTCCAATAAAAACACACAGGAAAAAAAACCTCCCATAATAACAAAATATGTAACACTCAACTTTCTACAATGATCTTCTCTAGTATATTGATTTGCATCCAGCTGTGCTCACAAGTACCTATTGGAGACACCTACACTCTTGGGCCAAACTCTGTTTTACCAGAAAGCAATTATCTATACTTATTTTTTTCATATCATTACTATGCAACACTATCAAACATTTTGCTTCTGATTTCTTAAACTCTTACATCTGTATTTCAGCCCTAGTAATTATTTTCTACTATGCTTTGTTTATTCCAATTATAATTAAGCATCATAATGCTTTCTTTTAGCTCTGCTTCTCCATTTTGCTGCCTGGACTTCTTGCACTTGCATACAAACAATTCAGGTGATCTAAACTAGTGAAAAATTGTCTCTGAGATACATTCATTTTCCTGACTCCCTCACCTGTAAGACTGCTTCTGACGTTGGACTGAGCACAAATATTTGTATTGTGTTCCTGCATTTTCTTATCTGTTGCTACGTTCATTCACTTTGGTGGTGGAAGAATTTTTTTCCTGTATTCTAAGTCTAGTTCTGGCTAATAACCAACTTGTTATCCAAACTGGTTTTCTCTTCACAAGCAAGGCTACCCTTTAGGCAGGAAAGTGTCCCAGTACTCATATAGGCCCCATCCATTTTCAGTAGAAAGCTTTCCTGAGTGGTATCAAAGGTCAACCGTTTCCAGATCTTCCAAACTCCCTGTAACAAATCAATTTCTTACGTCATAACAAACATACTTTGAAAACTTATACATGTTGTTCTTTCGCTTTTCTAGAAGTGCCAGAAGCTGCAAACCGTTCTTTGGGTGCTTCCCTCCCCAGCAGCACTTCATCTATTTCAAGTTCTGCAGACCAGGTATAGTATTAGCTAAATTCATATTACCGAAATCTCCCTATCTTCTTATCCTTTATTTTAAAATAGTATTTCCACCCCTACCTGCTTTCAAAAGAAAATGACACTCCTTTTGTGGAGGGCTTCTATGCCCCCTTTTGCAATGAGGCTTTTCTGTAGCACAAATAATCTGAATGTTAGCTTTCATTAAAATATGTTTAGAGGTTTAATAAACTGTAGAAAAAAAATGTAAATAGTATTATAACCAATCTTGGCACTCTACCAGTCACTTCAAACAAAACTTTAAAAAGCTTTAGTTTCATGTCTTCCTGACTCCCCAGTTCGTACTTTCAACATCATTGAAACAAGGAAATCTGTGGTGATATACTTAAGTCTAGTCTTTGATACAGATGGCTATAAAGAGTTTTTAATCACCTCCTTTTTTCTAACTTATAGCTGTACAAATGGTGTACAGGAAAAAAAAAGTGCAGTAAGCAAATACAATGATGCTGTTATGCCTCCCCCATGTCTTTTAGTCTCTCCCAAGTCTAACTCCTTTCTATTCCTTTAAACAGATCTCTTCTCATTACAGTTAATACTGTCAGTTTTATGGCAAATTCTTTTTTTAATGTGTTTTGTTGCAACATTAAGCTTTGAATGATCTAAGCAAATGCAAAGTTATTTTCATTTCAGTGCTATTCCCCTTATTCTCATTTTGGATGAAGGGAGACTACAAAATGCAGAAAGCCATTCTTATTAGCCTAGTAGTCACAAACACGGTAAAAATAGTTCTGCTGAGCGTAAAACAAAGGCTCTATCATGCAGAGCCAGTAACATCAAGTGTTCTAAAGTCTGACATGACAAACATAATACAAGACTATTTGAAGTTCTGGAAAATTTTAACTATGTCATACTGGATATTTATTATAAAAATTACTTTCAAATAAGCAATCTAGCAGACTCTAAACAAATAGCTCATAGCAATTACATTTGCAATTTTAATGTAACAGCCATGGGCAAAAAGAGCTTAATAGAAGATCCATTTTGCTAAAAAAAAAAAAAATTTAGCTGTTAGTGCTACTTTCCCAGTAGTTATATACAGTAGTATCATTTGCTGTAGCATCCTGCACAGTACAGGTGCTCACAGATGTCGTTCATTCCCATGGCATTTACTCTTTGCTTGGTTCCCATCCAAACTTTGGCAGCAGCTGTCTTTCTTCTACATTATAGGCTACAGATAGTGTTAGAAGAAAGGCCGGGGGGCCATTGATTCCTTGTTTTGTTGAACAAAGATTTGTTTACGGGACTCATTCCCTATGTGGGCAAGTACCTTTCATACTTGCAGTTCCTCTCACCCTTTCTTTTTCCAATGAATAGTGTGACTGAAGAAATAAATGGAAAAATTTTGAAGGTAAAATTATATGTAATGGCTTGAGCCAGTCTAAGAATTTAGTGCAATGCCCCCAAAATTGAGACTCTGCTCTCTCCTCACCGTCAGCTCCCCTCCCAGCTTCTCTGTTGTTCCCTTCTGATCCTGCAGTGGGTTGAGCCAAGTCACTAAACTTACAGAAAACCAGCCTGGCAGTCAAACACAAAAAAAGGCAACTTCTTTTTTCTGCAAGATAAATAAAGTGAATTATCTCACCATGAGCAACAAAATGAGCCCAAAGAGAAGCCAAGACATACCCTTTCCGGCCTCAGTAAGCGAGCTAGACCAGCTCAGTTATGATGCGCAACTTCACCTTTAATCTGTTTTGTACAGAAGTGACAAAGCCTGTGTGAAAATTAATTTTATCATAAAGCTGGAGCAAAATTTATCCAACCTTCATGCTGTCCAGGTGGAGACAATCATGATTGTGTTCACAAACAGCATTAAGTATATGGGAAACTTCATTCCCATTATGCCTTTTCCTGGTCTTAAAATCAAGAGTCATGCATGGTTAGAAGGGAAAAAGGGATTTTACCTTGGTATTTATTTTAAGGATCCTTAGGTGCATTACATCCAGGTCGAATGCACCCCAATGCACAGCACAATGTACAGCCACAAAAGATCTGGTATAACATTATAGGTCTTGCTAATTAGCATATCTATCAAAAATTCCCCAATGAGAGGCTCAAATGAGCCCCCTCCCTAAGGGACCTTCCCCTGGATGGTTCTATCTTGGTTTACAGAATGTGTTCTGGAGAGGACCTTGGGGTCTGGGGCACACTGATCCCTAACAACGAAGCTTCTAAAATGTTTAGTCTCCCAGCTGAACAAACAAGTCCAAGAATGTAGGCAAAAAGCACTAAGAATACAGAAGTTGTAAAAAGGTATAAAAGGGGTATAAAAGAAAAGCCAAAAAATCATCATGGCATCACCCAAAGCTTAGACACAAACCAAATCTGAACACCTCGTGGCTAGCCCACAACTGAGCAGCATTTAAACTGTTAATGGTCTATTTATTCCTCAGCATTCCTCAACATTTATTCCTCTTTAAATTCTACTGGAATAGCTTCCATCTTTAAAACTGTCCTACAGTTGAACCTGACTGCTTTCCTCAGGGTATCTCTCTTTTGTTGTTTATCAGCCTTCTACCACAAATCTGTTACCACTGTTTTGACACTCTAGTTTTTCTTTGCCCTATCTCTATCCAACTAAAACAGTGAACTCCTGGTAAAGACTTTTTAAACTCTGTGTTTTCTGCATTTTAGTTCTTCACAGCTGTCATTATTTAGCAGTAACTCTCCTACAGGCCATATTCTTTATTATTATTATTATTATTATTATTATTTTACAGGTGAAACACTGTTCCTCTCTTTTTAGGATGCTGGTGTTCACAGTAAAGCATGGTATGCTGCTACCTGTGATAGGAAAATGGCAGAAGATGCATTGTACCGATCAAACAAGGTAAGTCAGTTTGAAAAAATTTCTGGTTTATGGGAAAAAACCCCAAACCTTCAAAAAAAAAAAAAATTGAAAAAAAGACAACCTGAAAGTATTCTAAGAGCATCAGTTGCATTCTGAACAGGTCAGAACTACTGTGCCATGCAAGTACTGTCAAACCTGAAATTATTGTGGTGACGTTAGTTAACTCTGGCTTTCGTTGCAAGACCAAAGCACTGCAGAGAAAGCTATTACAGACTAGAGAGCTGAGGAAGATCTGATAGCTCATACACACCCCATAAAAGAAATGCAAAGCCCAGTGACTTTTAAGTGGTCTCCACCACTGTCCAACAGCTCACGTGAAAACAGCTATTTGGAAAGGCTGGTGTTGCTATGCATTTTGAAATAGCAACACTGCATTTAGTTGCAGATAGTTGCAAGAGTTGCAATAGCTGCATTCTCAACTATTCTTTGTACAAAATCTGGTGTCACAAGAGCCGCATGTAGAGTTGCATCCTCAGCATCAAGTACATTTCCACTCTTGCCTAAGTCCACAGAGCAGGATAAAGGGGGAGAGCATGGGGGCTATCACCAGCTGAAGGCTACTGTGTGTTAGTGAGCACAGGGCTACAGGGTTGGGAGTGCAGGTGCCTGAGTGTGCTGACAGTGCTTTTTACAGCTCTGGAGAAATGGTATCTCTACTTCTCCCTGCTTTCTCGCCTAGCTACTGCCACTGACAGGAACTATTCCCTAACAATCTGTGGACCCCAACAGATGGCTGCCACTGTGTATTTATTTCTTTTTTTTCCTCTCTGGTTGAGAGAGGGAACAGGCAGTGGTAAGGGTGATTCTTAAATGACAGCTTCAGAAGCTACTGTTAGCAGGAATACATGCTACTTTTCATCTGCTGCTATTCTGTTTTTCTAATGGGAGAAAAGAGTTTAATGCTAATATAAATCAAAATATTAAGCCAAAACCAAACTAAGTTGTTGGAAAGAAATGAGCCAAATACACGGACTACTCTTATCGTTTTAGGATGGATCTTTTCTAGTAAGGAAGAGTTCTGGACAGGACTCACGGCAACCATACACACTGGTGGTGTTTTACAACAGAAGAGTGTACAACATTCCTATACGATTTATTGAATCAACAAGACAATATGCACTGGGCAGAGAAAAAAGTGGTGAAGAGGTGAGATGATGTGGGGATATTTTTCCTAACAGTTTTCAATTATATACCTTTAATAAGCAATGAATAAGATATACTGCACTATGACCAAAAAGATTCTTCATGTATGAAGGTAAGAATATACCCTTCTCTGTCAAGTTAGAGAAACCAGTGTTATGTCAACTCCTGGACACTGTAACTAAAACCACAGATCAAATTTAAAACATACTCATAGAGCTGTTTTGAATAAAGTTAACAGGATAAGGGCTGCAGCTGCTAGATAAATTTTCTGACTGTTTATAGTCTTCTATTTACCTTCTAAAACTCTAGTTAGATTTCTTGGAAAATTGCAAAGGAAGAACAGCTATGCTCAAAAAACAAAACAAAAACCCCCAACACTATCAAAAATGAGAATGACATTACTGTTAATACTGTTTTCACATAAAGAAGATGTTAAACTCTAGCTCTGGAGTGAAAAGATCACTGGTTGGCTGCTCTGCCACACAGGTAATTACTCTGATTGCAAAGCAGAAACTCGGAACACAAATACCAATAAAAACAGTTTGTTATCACTGCATAGAGTAGGCTTTCCAGCAATGTGAAAGTAGGCTTGCCGTAACCTAATTATCTGCCTCCCAGGCACCAGTTACAAGATTACAGAAAATATAATAGCCTGAAGGTCACCTGGTCTTCAACAAAGGGTGAAAAATGACCTCAGGATAAATAGATAGTCCAAAGTCTTTATTTGACAAAAGACCAAAAGGAAAAGCAACAGACCTAGCAGATCCTGGATATTAATTTACAGTGACAGACATTAAAACTGTGTACCTAGAACAGTTCTCACTGATGGCTGCCTGTACCAGAGATAGCCTACCTGTTACTCCCAGAGATAGCCTTCCCTCTGAGGTCGCTGAACCACATCTGCCACAGCTTCTGAGCAGCCAATCTTTACACTAAGGTAACATGAAATGTCAGTTCACTGTGGCCCATAGCAAACTCGGTGGTTCAGTTTGTGCAGGTGGCAATCACAAATGTAAAGGAGGAGACAGCTGGTGCCTGTAATATCTTCTGTTGTCCAAATCTAATCTGTTTATGACTAAAATCAGAACTAAGAGAAGGATCAGTGCTCTCACTAAAAGGCAGAGCATCTCACTTGGTAGTGGTTGTAGTTTAACCCTCTTCAGTTATGTCAGAAGCAAAGATAAAACGATGCAGTGATTACTGTCAATATTATAGCATTAAAAGAAGCCAGCACTAATTATTTTTTGTTTTCTTTACCCAGCGCTTTGACAGTGTTGCTGAAATAGTAGAGAATCACCAGCGCACCTCCCTGGTTCTAATTGACAGCCAGAACAACACAAAAGACTCAACAAAACTGAAACATGTTGTAAGAGTTTCTTAATCAAACTGAACTGCTAAAATGAAGACTTCTTTAATCATTTCTTCCAACATACCAAGACATGGACAAGATATTAAAAGAAGAAAATCCAAAATTATGGGAAGCACTCTTTAAGAGCACCTACAGAGTAGTAAGAAATGTGTTTCATGGAGTTCAATCCCATGTCACTCTTATCAGGAAAGTGTTCACATTTAACACAAGAAGCCAAAGCAGATACACTGTCATCTCTGACAACACGGGTATCCAAAGTCACATGAAGAACAACGGCATACCAGCCTGGTTGGTCCTTTGACTGCTATTTGGAGATAGAGTTCTTGTAGGACATTTTCGTTTTAAAAATGGTAATACCCATAGTAATCTACTCTTTCAATCCATGTTTACCACATACCACTGCTTTCAGCAATTTCTTAGTAAAGTGCACAGTCCCAGAAATTAGAGCAACTTGACCTAATATACCACTGTGCACAAGTTGAAAATAGGACTGTACTTTGTGATTAGTGGCAATAAATCCACCTGAATGTTTTAGATTTATGGACATGTGTTGTACTTTCCCTCAGCTTCACCCTGTTTCACTGATATTTTTGCTTGTATTATCTGATGTACAAATAAAATTTAAAAATACTGTAAACTCAGAAGTGTATGGAGACTTTGCTGGACTGCATTTCTTGGCACCCTTCCAGCAAGAAAGCATCAATTCACTAGTGTATGAACAATATCACTTTTTACAGCTGTATCTCATATATATACACACACACATATTTGGTTTAATGACTGCGAAATCTTTTGTCTTCAAATTGCCTACTGTTCGTACACTGCTTCATTGCTAAACTAATTACTCAGTTCTTGCTGAATTTATGGACACATATACAGGAAAAAAACCACTTCAGGCCTGTTTAATCACAGTGGTTTACTTATTGTATTATTGTGAACAAAGTAAACTTCCACAAATGTTCAAGTGGTGAAAATTAATTTGATGAATGTATAAATTGCACAAGTGTAAAACTTTTAGGAGCAATTGTTAATTAGTTCTAGAGGTGTTTGATTTCATTGGACCTGAAGTCCATCTTAAAGGTATTTTCTAAAACTGACACTTTATATACACACCTGGTTTGTTCCTTTTGTTCCAAATCAGGCAGCGTTCTCTAGGATTATATTCAAGGCATTAAAGGCAAGACTGAGTCAAGACTTGCAAAGTCTCAGCAAGTCACTTAGGGCCATAGTGTAGCTGTATTCTGCAACTATTTTCTTGTGCTTTTGATCAATTACTTCTAAAAGTAACGCACCTCTCTTCTAGAAAGAACTGTATGCTAATACAATGCTCAGTACATGCTACCTACGTATCTTGAGGCATCTCAGTTTCTTCCCTCTGCAACACAGGTGGTACTTACCATATGTAATGTGAATAAGACACGGGCAAGTACAAAACAATGTATACAGATATTACATAAGCCTACCTGACAGTTCACAGTACTACATAAGGGCTATGTTTAGTGTATTGCTAATATTTGTATTAGAGTATATTGCTACTATTGGTATTAGTTTTATATTAATACTATGATTAATACTACTGAAATGTTTAGGACATTAAGGTTGCAAAGTCAAGGTGTCAAAATTAACACAAAAGTTAGTAGTGGCTGCAAGCTTAATTTACTCCTTCTATATGTGTGCTATTATTTAGCTACTTTAAGCATCACTCTAGAAGCTATTTCAAGCAATACTCACAATGGAAGTATTCTGTGAAAAAGTAGCCACTGAGTATTTAACTTCCTTTGCATTCATGTAGTCCTTGCCTTTCACGCATGTACTGTACATGCACACTATTTAAACTTTGTACTAACAAAGTCTGTCTGCTAACCTTTCTGTGTTGCTCCTCAAAATGTCTAGGTTCTTCAAACATTGCTTTCCAAGTTAAGTGTGCTGTATCTCCATCATTCTAGAACTGGGGAAAAAAAATAGTGTGAGCAAGGGAAATTCAAGTGTATACCTATAGACTTTCATACAAGAAACTAGGTATCACTTTTTAAGGTAATTAGCACTGAACACTTTAAAGCACTGCTGCTCCTGCCCCTCGGCTCCAAGTGCTCAGCACTACATGTAATACTGTGGCTAACCTACAAATAACAAATATGCTCTAGATAAACCATCCAGTTACCTTCACCCTAAACCCTTCTTTACTTTTTATCCGTGTTCTGAATGATTATAGGGCTAAGTTATAGTTTTGACAAGGCAGGGAGCTGATAGGCAACACAACCTTCCACAAAATAATCCCATCAGCCTGAGATGAGAACTTCTTAGGCACAAAAGAAGGCTCCATGGGGGAACGAAAAAAAACAAACCCCCAAAACACATACACATCACACCAGTATGTTATCACCTACTTTACTACACTTGGTGTTTTATACAGGAACAAAGGAGCAGACTGGTTACTCTGCTTTCCATACCCAAGCTAGATCTGTTACACCTTGGCAGGACTTTGGTGTAGACATTGTTTTGAAACACAGTTTTAGATAGAGAAAAGTTTAAGCAAGTTTCAGGTAAATGACTGTACCAAGTTATCATTTCCTACATTCTGGACATAAAATAAATTGGCATTCAGGATGAAGCCAGCTGTGTTAAAAATCCCAATGCTGTGGATTGAAAAGCCATTACAGAATGTAAGAAATGGTGACTTGGTGCAGCTGTTGCAGTGCCAGCAGTCATCTTAATGCCATCGTGCGTATGCACCATGTAACAGGTATAGCAAGTCTGACCTGACAGACACAGCAACACACCTCTCCCCTCACTTTTCTTTGATAGTGATAACTAATTTCTCTTCCAAATAATTTCCATTCACTGAATAGCTAAAAACAACAACAAAATAAAAAATAAAACAAACAAACACCAACCAACCAAAAAAAACCCAAAACCAACAACCCCCCACACAAAAACACCCTAAACCTAGAACTAAAAATAAAGTAATTCTTTTGTCTGAGAACTCAGGGCAAAGTATCATATTTAATAATGTACAAAGGAGAAGTGTTGTCTGCATACCTGATACAGAGAGTACAACAAGTACTGTGTATCATTCCTGATGATGTTGCTCCATGAAAGGAGTAAGCACTTGCATTCTCAAAGATCCAAGTGTTCAGACACACAAGTTACAAAACTACATTCCTCCTTCAATCAAAAGCATGAGCAGCAAACAGAGATTATTAGGAAGTGTTGTAAAAAAAAAAAAATCTCACATAACAACAGCTCTATAACAAGATGAATACACATCTTGCCAAGAATACACAATGGGGCCTCTTCAAGGCCTAACACAATTTAGGCCTCTTCAATGCCTAATACAAATACTGTACAAGTGGCTGATGATCCTGTGTTTGCATCTATTTTTGTATGTCCCAAAACACTAGAATCAATTTAAGGTTTCTTATCTTGCTATGTGCACTGTTACAAGCTATTTTAAAATGTTATGGTTGCAAAGCCAAGCACTCAAAATTAACACACTTTAAGTTACCTGTGCAACCCTGACACATAGCTATACCCATTACAATACAAGCATTAAATATATGATCATTGAATAGTTTTCCAAATGGATTTATGTATTTCACTTGGTCCACACAATACTTCAGGAATAAATTGTAGCTGTGTACTGAAAGACTGTGGTTTGTAGGATATTTGTAAGATACCTTCCCCCATTTACTGAGAATGCTGAGAAATGCACCAACATTGCAGGAGTCAGCCAGTAAAATAGTGGCTTCATATAGTTAAAGTAGTTGAACATTTCATTGAAGAACTGAACATACTGTCCCTGCACCTTCTACTGCACCATCTACTGCAACACCAGTCAGATCACTTCAACCAAAATTTCTCCTGACGGTAATTAATTGCCATCTTAATTTCAGTCAAGTCCCACTTGAGATTTTCTGAAACCTGATCTGCAGAAATGCCAAACTGTTAGGACCTCAAACAAAGCATTATAGAAAAGGCCATAAGAATAAAAGAATTATGTATTTAGAACAGTACTTGAGCAACATGCTCTAAATATTAGGACATAATTAAGGGTAGGGGAACAAAATATTAAATCACTACTCAGGAGGGAGCAACAATTCTCTGCACTAAATGAGATGGATGTCCATGGAAAAAGTGACACATGACAATGAATTAAGATCGTATAAAGCAACCTTATTTCAACATTTCCTATCTTTACAACATTCTTTTCTGCAGTACCATTTAATTAATAGGAAATTCAAAGGAAAACAAACCAGTTAGAAAAAAATTCCAGTGACAGTTGTCACTCTCATGATTCATCAATATAGAGAAACCCCCCTAATGCTACAGCAGAATTTTCACCTCATTGCTAAGTAATTTTTAATAAAAATTGGTCATCCTTGCTGAAATTGCAGCAAGTAGGTTTAGAAACAAACTTCACATAAATTTTTTCCAAAGAAGGCAAAGGCAATGTCCAAAATTCATGGGTTCAATTTCACAGTTTACAGGACAGCAAACTGAGGCAGACAATAGATCCTTCTAGTCAAAAAATCTTAGTATGTTTTTGTCCTTTCCTAATGCTGTTTCTTTCCAACCTGTTTCCTCACCACTACACCAGTCTCCTTCAAAGTTCCTAGCCAAATTAACATCAGAGCTCAAGCCCATTGTTCAGCACAAAATGATCCAGTTTGGATAAACAACACATACCAACTGTGTATTAATTCACCCAAACTATGCTGCCTTGACTGCTTCAGTTGACTCCCATACGTAAGTCACCAGCTACAAGGCTTCCTGCCAACACACAGATCAAGAAAGAAAAATTTATCTAGCCTGAAGCAATTGTTTTTAAATAATTTTAACACTTTTTAAAATATAAGTTGAATTCAGGTTAGTGGTGACATGCCTGTGACATCCATGAAAGACTTCCTACTGTTGCACTGGTAGAAAGCAATCTTCATTTTCACCTTATGGAAACAGTAACAGAAAACTACCTGGGCTTGCATACAATCTAAACCCCCAGAGATTTAAATGTCCCAGTCCCCTCCAAGCCTACTATTCAATTTTGACAGTTTTTTCATCAATACTTTGGGAAGCTGGCTTAAACCGCCATACTCAGGCAAAAGGTGCCAGCCCCACGGTAAGGGTAATACCACTTAAGACAGAAGCTTCTAGCCTACAGGTTCATTAAGAATCCAGAGGACAAAGTCTCAACACATAATTACTGTGGGTAACAAAGACCTTCATCTGTATAGCCTCAGTCCCTATGGTTAAGAGAAGGTCTTTTGTTTACATGCCCTTATATAAAGACTAAAACCTGTGAAGCATAGTCTGTCTTCATTATCCCTAAAACTGAAAGTAGAAAGCAAGCAGGCTCCTAAGAACACTACTCTGCTGGCTGGTAAAGTAAGGGAAGAGTAACTCAAGCCTTCATTTTGCCAAATCCCTGGTGCCCCAAAAGGCAATGCATCTGAATAAGCAATAGCAGAAAACATTAAGTCATTATGGGGACAAATTACACGCACCTGAAATAAAACTATAACGCAAATACTGGCCTGAAATGGTGCTCTGCACCTCCCCGTATCCTGACCTTCCTATAGGGTTTGTGGCAGACATAGTAAGACAGAAATATTTTCTATAAATGCTCAAAGTCATGTTCTGTAAACACAAGTTATAGCAAATTTAATAGTGACAAAATCAATACAGATTAGGAATGTTCACCATTCTTAAACACCATATACAATATGAATATATATACTGTATATTTTCAATCGATTTCAATCTGACTCACCATATTAACACAATCATAACATGTTTTATTAATTTATATGAAAAATACTTCACTAAGAAAGTAGACAAACTGCACAGAAATAGTACAAGTGTCATGTGCATAGCAATATAGCTTAAAGCATTCACATATGGCTTTGTTTAAATGAAACTGTTGGGGGAATGGCCCTATACGGACCCATGGTTACACAGTCAACATAATGTAAACTGCTTCACATCTTTGAGGCACTTGCTAACAATAGTGTTCAATCCCTGAAAAATAAAATCAAGAGCTAATAAGTGAAAGTAACAAAAATCCCAGGATAACACCTGTGTGTATTTGTTTGAAAAGATTTCAAAAATTGGTTTAGTAGTGCATGCACAGAACTGAAAAACTGGGGGGAGGGGTGTAGTTTCTGTGCAAGAATTATACCAAGTAACTAAAAAGTATAAAAATATTTACATGTTTAGGGATTTTTAAGTATGTACAGAACAAAAGCCCTGAAGACTCACTCTATAGAATAAAAATAGAGCAAATTATAGCAATAATAAAAAATAATACATATTTTTATGGAATTGTATTTGCAGTTAGTTACAAGTTATTTAAACCACGAAGTTCTTTAATCTTTCCCAAATCTGATGGCAATAGGGAATACACTCTTTTAAAACACAAGCACTTTGCATCGTTTTTCAACCTCAGTTACAATACTGACATACAAAACAGAGTAACTTGTGTATCCTAATTCAACTAATTCTCTTTTTTTTTAACTTTAATGAATGATACAAATTTTCTTCACTGGTCATCGTTCCATTAATGAATTCCAATCTCGAGTAGCCTCCATCAGATGCCTCTGTCCATGTCCTACCCAATTATCCTGATTGTCAAATATTCTGCCACAAAACCAGCAGCTAAACTTAGCTTTCAAGGTATTATCAGAGGTAGTTTTCACAATCTGGTAATTGTTTTTGCTGGTCTTTTTCAGTGTCAATTTTAAGACAAATCTTTCTTTCACAGGGCTAATGGGTTTTATTGTCCTGTACCTTTTTTGAGAAAAATCATCAGTAGTTACATCCAAAGGATTGCAGAACTCTGGCTGCAGAAGAGCTTCAACAGTTCTTTTTGACAATAAAACCTTAAGAACATGTCCCTTAAATTTAGCAATGGTTTTCATTACATTTACAACTTCTGGAACATCTGCATCAGGATGATTAAGCACAACAACTGGTTGATTTCTCCGGGGGCATTTTACAAGCTGGTTAGAATTAAAAGGGAGTAATTTCAAATTCCTTACAGTTTTTTTTGATGCCCTTGGTTTGTAAGGGCTACCTGATTCACTAACAATTTCAGCCTGATTCTTTTCCTTACACTTCCTGTGCAACACTACTTTCTTTCTAGGAGGTTCTGGGCAACTAGCCTTCCTTTTACGTTTGAAATTCTTGTTTCTTTGCACACCCACAGTTCCTGAACTTTTAGACCCAGCTTGTTTTAAACTAGGTTTTACTTTTGCAGTTCTGTTTTGGTTGCTCCATGTGGATTTCTGACAACCAAAGTTATTCCTCTTGTTAGCAGTTATTACTTGCATACTCTCAGTAGAACATTTTTGCAACTGTGTCCCTGCAGGAGGAACACAACATGCTGGATTAGAGCTTGCCAAAGAGGCATTTGCTGGCATTAGCCCACCTGGTAAGTTTAAGGCATCATTAAAACTAAGATTAGTTTGTTTCTGTGCTAGTGCAGGAGTAAGGAACTGCAAGTTATCCACCTGTAGTGAGGGCACCAAGTTGCTTACTGACTGAGTGGTATCAGACAGTGTATCTGAAGTAGGAGTCTTTATTTTCAGCAAAAGCTGTTGTTGCATGGCTCCGGTTTTCTTTGGTTGACAATTTTGACGAGCATTATCCTGAAAAAGAACTGGTTTGTGAACTACAGGCTTGTTTGGTGTCATACATTTCAGAAAAACTCCCTGCTGTCCATCAGGCGAAAGTGCATAAACATGTTGTTCCTGTTTAATTTCCTGTTGCTTTACTGACTCCAAAGAACCAAGAACAGCATCCTGGTGCTCTGGTAACACCTTCACAGAAGAAGTTACTTTCACAGATGACTCTGATGAGCTTGTAATTGAAAGAGGTGCTTTGAATAACATACTATTCAACGAGTCATTTACTGTACTGCATACTTCCCCATTACAGGAACTTCTTTTACTTCCAAAACTGTCATTTTCCCCCTTCACTTCTGAAGTTGATATGGTTATTTTCCCAAATTCTCTGGATGCAATTCCCCCTAAAACCTGAGAACTATCATTAGCGCTATTTGTAACTGTTCCAACTCCCCCAGCAAAAGGCAGAACCATTCCAGGTCCTTTATTTGAAACCAAAGATGCAGGTACACCTTTAGTCACATGCCCATCTGATGAACTGGTTGATGGAAGAGATTTTCCTGAAACCACCTGCTGTCTAGACTGGTTGGAAAGGTGGAAAGGAACAAAAAATCGTGATGGAAGGGACTGAACAAAAAGGGCTTTCTTCTGTTCCTGAAGAACAGGCAAAACTGGTGAAAAGCTGCTAGGGTTTTGAGCTGCAGGCAGTACTTCCTCTTTTACTAACTGCTGTGTAAACTCATCTGTTTGAGTTTTTAGCAACGTACCGACACCCGCAGTTCTTGATAATTTGTCCGCATCCTGTGAATCAAATGATGTTTTGGGTGTCTGTCTTTCTCTCCCACAACATGTACCTTCATTTGTGCTACATCTTGTATTCAACTCTCTCTTATATAAATTGAAGTCTACATTAGAAGGAGGCCTCTGAAAACCATGCGCAGTTGCAGAGCTTTTTAAATGCACACAGGCTGCATTCCTGGTCTCAGGACCAGAAAGCAGCTTATCAGAATGAAGTTTTACACAGTTATTCGTCTTGCTGTAGGACTCTTGCTGAGAAGTTGTTTCTACTTTTAACACATCTTGCAGTAACTGGTTTATCTCAGGCGATAAATAATTAGCTGCCTGTTCACTTTGCAATGAGAACACAGATGTGATTTTAGGCATTAAAAAAGAGTTAACACAATCAGAGGCATTTTCCTGGAATTTCTCAGCTACGTTCTGAAAGCCTTGATCTATGTTAGTGTCCAAATACTGTTGGCCATTAAGCTTGTCCTCTGTAGAACACTTGCTGTCAACATCACATTTAGATTGGCTTTTAAAAGACACAGAGTTATTCTTAGTGTTTATGTGTTCATAAGTTTTATTAATATTTGATTGGGCTGACACAATTTTCTCTGCTTTTAAGCCTTTCATCGATTCTGAATATGAAGATGCAGATTCATTTCTACTGTTTTGAAAAGAACCTGTTTTGCTAAATTCTTTGTATTTGTCATCTGTTGATGTCCAAATGCTACATGGATTATCCAAAGAGTCCATTTTGGAATAGTTGTGAAAAGACAACAACCCTTCATTAGATGAATCCACCGAAGTTGAATAATAGAGATTATTAGCTCCATTACTATTATTCAGGCCACCATTTTGCATTTTCAGTTCAGGAAAGAAGGGCATTTTCATAGGGTCATAATGAAGAGTATTTGTAATAGCGGTTGGTAATACCTGAGGATGACTTGAAGGACTAAAGCTGCCCCGTGAGATACTACTCTGAGTTCCAACTTTTGTTACCTCTTCATGTGGAGGTACAGTTGAGTCCAGCTTCACTGGCAAATAATTTGGACTTCTTCCTACAGCTATATTAGAAGGTGCTGCAGTTTCAGAAACACTCCTCCCATACAATATGGAGTTATTTTGTTTTTCCACTTTTGTTTTTCCTGAATGACGAGCAGGACAAGAAAACGGAGGGGAGGTTAATGGATGAACATAATTGTTCTTTAACGCTGACTGATCAGTTACATGTGGTATAGCACCTGAAGAAAAGCCACAGGAATCAGCAGTCTGTAGCAAAGGAGTTGTAGAACCATCTTTAACAGGATCGAGTTTCTGACCCAACAAATACTCATTTTGCTTACTTGTAGGTAGTAATTTTATAACAATATGTTGTTTTCCATCTACCATTTTAAAGCCCATAAATTTAGCACTGTAATTTGCTGGAACAGATATTTTATTGTTTTTAACCATCAATACTGTTGGCCCATGAACAGCATTTTTCAATAATCCCAGGCCGTAACTTGTTCCATCATCTGCCTTATTGTATTGTGCAGTAGTAGCAGAGAGCATTCCACCCATGAAATGACGCTTTTCTGTGTATTTAATTTGATCATTCTCTTCATTTGCTTCCACATCTCTCATACACTGGTTCAGCTCCTCACCATTTGTCTGAATTTTATTTACACTTCTTAGCACTTGTGTATTTTCTTCTCCGGCACTGTCACTTCCACTGCTTATTTTCTTCCATCTCCAGAGTGCTTTTTTTGATGCTCCCATTTTATACCTTCTTAACACAAGCTTCAGTCCTGCTGGAGTCTTTACTATTCTTTTTTCATATTTATCCTTTTCCAGTTTTTCTTTTGCAATTAAGTGGTCTCTGTGTAAACCTATGATGTGTTTTAAAAGATAATCTTTCCGTGATGTGCTGTAACTGCAATAAGGACAACCAAAAGAAAACATATTGGTATGAACAAGAAGATGATTTTGGAGCTCCTCTTCTGTAAAGTTTTCTTGATGGCATTTTCCACATTTATAGAGAATCTCTTTATGTTTGTGAATGTGCTGAACAAATGTACCCACATCATGGGTAGAAAACCCACATTTTTCACACTGGAAGCATCCATTTACACAGTGCTCTGATATGAAGTGTTTTGTCAAAGCCAACAAAGTGTATATCTGTTCATCATTACAGAGCTCACATTTTACTAAAGTGCCACGATGGATGCGTCTGTGCTGTTTAAGTGACTGAAAGTCATTAGCTGAGAAGCTGCACATCTCACAAGGATACAAAGGCAACTCACCATAGTGTAACAGCTGAAAATGTTTCTGTAGGTCATTTGGGCTGTATCTAATGTTATCCTTACACTTTGTACAAGTGAAATTCAGTATCTTTGCTGCAGTTTTCAACCCTTCTTCTAATTGCACTTCTGGTATAATTTGCAAGTGGCTTCCATCTGAACAATTGGGATTGCTTCCACTTATTTTGTCTAGACTTAAGGACTTCCTTGCAGTTTGCTGCTTACACTGAAAGAGTTTTCTAAACCTATCAACTTCATGTTTCATTAATACTTCATTTGGAATGTTCACCTTGGGCAATTCAATTTTCACATTTTTTAGTCCGTAAGTGAGATTGACATCTAAAATTGCTGGTTGAATTGTCATACTTAAAGGATCACTCATCAGTTCTTTTTTCAAAGTAATGTCTGTAGAAAAATTCTTCATAGCATTGTGTCTTAAGAAACTGATTTGCTCTTTACCACAAAAAAAGTGTTCCTGTTCAGATGACATGATTTTAGGTTTTGCTTTTCTTTACATGAATTCTTGCGATTTAGTCTTACTTCCGGCAGCAAATGAGACAACTGCACCGAGTTATTCTCAAAGCTCTACAACTTCCCCATTCCAGTCTCCTGAAATTAAAAAACAAAACAAAGCAAATACTACTTTTAAAACGAATGCAATTAGAACAGCTATTACAATTCATTAACAAATATATGCCAATCTTTGAAATTATTAATTTTTATAATAGCACTCGAGGGGGAAAAATAAAAGGAGGAGGCAAAAAAAAAGCTATTACACTGTACCTTTGTTTGTTTGCTTGTTTTTGTTGGGGGTGTTTGCTGGTTTGTTGTTTGGGCTTTTTTTCAAAAAAAAAATATAAAACTTGAAAAATAAGTTTTAAAGAACAACATCTACTGAAAGATACATGTCATCAAATTTTGGGTTTCTCTCACCCTGTAAGCATAAGAAATCCCAAGACCTACCTTTTTTAAATGAAGCCAGTGTTTATTACTCATTTGGGATTTCAAGCAAATAAAAACACTCCTTTGTGACATAGGTCACTAACTGAACCTAAGTGAAGTACTAAAAACAAGTAACTATTGTGCTTAAAAAGGAAAGAAAGTAAAATCAGAACCTGACAAAAGATCTACTTTACTAATGGAGACATGACCTTTACCAACACCAAAAAACCAATGACACTGACCTACAATGGATTTTTCACATGCCTACCTTTAGTACCACACGAGTCTGAAGTAGTCAACAGACAAAAGTTCTCAGGTTTCTCATTGCATGTTCCTGGATACATGTTAATATTTTCAGGGCATGACTGACAGCAGTACTCCTCTATGGATTAAAAGGCTCAAATAGTTATGGTCAGCATCACTGTCTCGCTACAGTCTTCATGTCAGTGTTTCCATAACAAGCTGCACCAACAATTTATAGCAGCTCAAGTCTACGCTTGAACAACACTCCCGCACAGAATGTCAACACAGAAATCAGCAGAATTGAAAGAGCAGCAAAATTAATTTGAATTCTGAATAGCAACACTAGAAAGGAAGAACTGTTTCTTCACTAGTATAACACTTTTTACTACAAACTTTTTCCACAGAAGTCACAAAGTCACTTTCTTCTTTCCTAACAAAAGTTAGTAAATTGTTAGCTGAAATTTGATCAGTGATTCTCTCTCCCCTACTCTCGTGCTCACCCCGAAGCAACACAGACTTGGAACTCATGAGATCATCTTATTTATTCACATTCAAACTGAAAGAATGATCACATCCTCTCCCGCACTGTGACTAAGCGCAAGGGTTGCTTCTAGATCCCCAAGCCATCATAAGCATTAGCCCTAAGGTCTTTCAAGTATTTTCCCACAGTCCAGGGAGAAGGAAGTATCTAGCATTAGACATTCAAATACCTGACAAAGAAAATGGAGACTGAAAAATTTTCAAGTCCATGTTCTTGTATCATGTAGCAAGAAAAGTAAAACACTTTGTTTAAGCACATGTTTTAGTGCATTCCTTTGGAAAAGATATTAGCACTTCTGCACAATTCTTGAAAATAATAAACACAACATCGACACCATACACAGACTCTTATATCAAGTAAATTCACTGAACTGTGTCCTCCAGATATGAGAAGAGACTGCAAGACTTCAACTATACATCTGACACTCAAAAAAAACCCCCAAAACAACAAACCACAGAGACATACACTCCCTCCTTGGAGTCTCTCCAAATGGAAACACTTTGGGTAACTCAATGACACATTCCCCGTCTTCCACACCGAAGATTAATACGTGGGATATTACCCTACTTTGAGCCTGGAGAACAACTCATGTGCATTTACACTCCATTTCCACTAAAAGAGTACTGCATTAAAATGCATTCTCTTGCCAATGGTATATCCCTTATTTGAATAGAAGCAAGCTGAACTTCCAGATAAAGAATAAGTAACTAAAAATGACCTGGATTTGTTTGCTTGAACAACTTTTTTAATACACAGATGCAACACAAAGATTACAGGTTGCATGATGCAATACACCATCCTGATGGTAGCTGCCCATCCTTCAGATTAAAGTGTTACACTGTCAGACACTGAAACCTGAAGTATGTTTACAGTTAAAACTATAGAAATCAGAAGTGGATAAAGTGCTGCAGAGAACAAGGCCCAGGCTTTCAATACCAGGCCAGTGTGGTCCTCAACTGGGCAACATTTACATTTGGCAAGGAGTCCCGATCTAAGATCTCATTTAATTAATTAACCTAATAAATTACAACTTAATTTTGTTATTTTTGGGTAGCAACTATCAACAAGCACCTGCAGCATGACAAATAAAAATATTTATTCAAAACAACCATTAAAAAAAATCCACAGGAATCTTTAAATGTATATTTTCAAAGAAGTCTGACTTACGTGCTAAAAAAATACTTGACTTCAATTCTTCAGCATCTGGGTTTTTTCGACACACACAGAAGAGGTAAGTATGCAAGACTCAGAAAAGGCCACAGTCAGGAGGAATACTAAAAAAAGCTCTGGAAACAAAAGGAGAAGTATTTTAAATAGTGTAAATATAAGCATAACTGAAAGAATAAGCTGAAAAGCACAAATCCCTCACAAATTCACATTATGTGGATTTTTAATACATTGAAGACAAAAACATGAACTATTTTCACTCCCAAATAATGCAATATAAATATCATATATATACACAATATAACAATGCCTATTTTACCTTTGCTTTGCCACTACATCTCAAGCATTCATAACTGGGAAGCATAAACACATGATTAACTTAAAAACAGCACAGAAAAGATTGACTGGTATGTCTGTCCATCCAATTTTAACTTGAACTCAAAAGGCACTTATCTTTTCTTAAGAAAAATTTCAATGGCAAAGGCCTAATTATAAGTTTCTAGAAAGTTGTGCAAAAGCCTTGAAAGGAGGCAGACTATTACATTCACAGTATCTGAAACAAGTAAGTAGACTTAAATGCAGATACAGTGAGTACAAACATTTTGATCTAGTGAGAAATTACAGATAGGAGCTAGACACTGCTAAATTAGGTAGCTTTTACAGTTTTGCCATTTAGAACTAAATTCAAAACAGGTATCCCGGCAAGCAGTATTTTCAAGATCTCTGACAAAATTTAGACTTATTTAAATTTTACTAAATAAATAAATAAATAAAATTATACTGAAGTACATCCCGTGACTAGTCCCATTCTATATGCCTGCAAATTTAGAGTGGTCCCAAGACCTGGACACATGCAAGAACTTCCAGAACTAGATCTTAAGAAACCCATAGAGCTGGAGCAGTCAGATACAACCTCACCAGCACAACGGTGCTTTTGTAAAAGTAAATGAAAATAAACCACCGAAGCACTCTCAGAGCTCACACACATGGACAGCCCGTGCCACAGGGCGAACCTGCCATTTACGAACACAACAGCTGAACGCGGCGCCGACACGCGACCAGCGCCAGCCCACATGCGGGCTGACTCTGCCTCCGCCCGCCCGGGGCTGCCGGGGGAGCAGCGGTGCCGCGGACGCTGCCGGGGCTGGCCGGGAGCCGGGCAGGGGCTGCGGAGACCGATAAGCGCCGGGACAAAGCGCGGGCCAGCGGACGACGGAGCCCCCGAGCTGCCACCGCCTCAAGGTTGCGCCACGGGTTCCGTCTGACCGCGCACACAGCAGCGGGAGCTGCTCAACATCGGGGCAGGGGCGAGCCAGGCACATCCCTCCCCGGCTCCTCCGCGGGAGCCCCGCGGCAGCGCCGCCCCCGCCCGCCGGAGGCGCCCGCACGGCCCCGGGGCGGCCGCGACTCTCGGCGCGTAGCCCGGCGGAGGGATACAGTCCCACGACCGTTCCGGCAGCAGTAGACGAGGCCATTTTTGCCCGGTCCGGCCGCCCCGGGCGCGCCCCGCGGTCCCCTCGACCCCAGCCCCGGCTACCCCGCGAACCTCCCGGGGCCGCCGGGCACGGACTATTTAAAGTCTCACCCTCACCACGGAGCACCGCCGCAGCCACTCGCGCCCTCTACCCGCTCCGCTCCGCTGCGAGCCGCGCCGGGCTGTCCCTCCCGCTCCACGCGGAGCCCTCCCGCTGCCCGCCCAACGCCCTCCGCGAAGTTACCTCGGGTACCGCCACCGCCCGGCGAGGTGCTGCCGGCCGCCATCACAGTTTCCATCCGGGGACTGCCGGGTGCGAGCCCGGCCGAGGGGCGGCCGCGGCGGAGGGATACGCGTTCACCTGAGGGATGGGCGGACGGCGGCCGACGAGGCTCAAGGCGGGTGGGGTGGGTGTGTTGCGGAGCGGCACCAGCAGGCTCAAGTGCCTTCGTCCTTCTCATCCTCCTTCCCGTCCTCTGTCTCCTCCTCTGCCTGGAGGTAGGCACATGGCACGGCTATGGGAACGGCCTGGCAGCTCCACCCGCTGTTACCTTGAGTGGCTCTGCGCTTCCGTGCACGCAAGAGCGTGTTTGGGCCAATGGCCGCCAATGGCACTGGGCATGGAGAGCTGCTGCCCCTCACAAAAGGCTCACAAGCAAAGGCCTGGCCCGGGCTGTTTGTGGCGCACTTCAGACATGGGTTCGCTCACCTGCATAGACAACAATAGACACAATATATTGTGGATACAAATATGCTGCTAGCAAGAATTTCTCTTGCTTTTTTCCAGTCCCGTGAGATATTTTTCTCTCTCACGGAAGATATTAGTAGAGTTCTATAAACTATGAACACCTGCGACCTTGCAAAGCTTTGTTTGTAGTACAGTAGAAAAATATTTTGACAATGGATGTTTTAGGATTTTAGCCAGTCACCCCAAGGGGTGGCTGATCCTTTGACCAATTAAACTATGAAGAAAAAAGTCTATAAAAGAGTCTGTAAAATAATTAAATAAATGAATCTTGCTGCACAATTCCTGCCTGCTGGATCTCTCTTCTCCCTACCACTGCGGGACACCGTGATAATATATAAGGTCTGTCTGTAGAAGATGTCAGCAGTTAAAGCATCTAGGACAATATATGTGCATTCGATCAATTAATTTGTTTTAATATGCTCAAAATAACACAAAAATCAAAGCTGATAATCACTACAAAGTGCTTGTCTTGTTAGAGACACATTATCATTTCTGCTTAGGAGTGGCATAAACAGTGCTTGTTGGTAGGAGCGTGCTCTTCATGTTTGTGCCAAGTTTAATACACATGGAAGACCACCCAGAATAAGTTCACCAAGGAGTATGAAGGCATGTGAGAAGTAGGAAATTCTGCTACACCATGGCCAGAAAAGGGCGAATGCCCATGACAGAAATAGACTGTAAAGATGAATTGTGAATGAAGAGGTCTGAAAAGGAAATCCTCTCTCCACTTAGGAAACAGTGATCAAAAATCAAAAGGAAAGAAGAGAAAGCTTGAGATTTTTTCACTGTGAAACCTATCTAAGGAACAATTTAGCCAAGCAATTCAGCTGAACTTTTCTCCACAAAACTTGTGACATATTACTAGTTGCAACGAAGTGTAATAAGTGCAATATTTACTCATGACTAAATATGAGAACCAGGAGTGTTGATGTCTTTGAGCGTGCATGTGTATGCTCAAAGACATCAAGTACTAAGAGTACATTAAACATGAACATGAACATATTTTTAATTTCGTGTTTCAACTGATGTCATTTATTACCTTTGTGTCCTAGACTGTAAAAGAAAATTAATAGAAGCCATTTTGGGGTGGGTTACTTGGCGCTAAAGAATATCTTCAAGGAAAGAATTATATCATTGATGGTTCTACTATACCCAAATGGATCAATCTGTGCCAAAAGCCAGCAGAGAAATGTATTCTTCTGGTTTCTAATTCATTACATTTTTCTAAGTAGAAAGGGGGGGATGGTACGTACATATCCATAGGGTTTCAGAGAATCTGAAAACTTAGCTACAACTGGAGAAAAAGAAAGGAAAACAGCATAGTTCTGTCTGATAACCTAAAGTCAGAAAGGATAACAGAAAAGAATGATCCATGAAAATTATCAGCCTAACAAGCAGCTACAGTATCAAATTTGTGTTAGAATGCCAGTATTCCTAATGCAAAATTAAAATATACATCATATTGTCAGCTATTAAGCCCAAAAAATTTACATGTAAGATAGGAACAAATATTTTATGTGTATTTTATTACTTTGTAATTCAAATTTAGAACACATATGAGTGCCAAGCACAAGACAGAAAAAAACCTGTGTGGAATAACACCAACAGGAAATAAGAAGGGAAGAAGAAAGGCTGATGCCTAATTTATCATATTCATTGAGATTCTTCATTGCTCAAGGAATCAAAAAAGATGTAATCAAAAAAGATTACATCAAAACACACCACTTAACAATAAATTTCTACTGGGATTAAGATCTGTGTAGGAATATATGGGAGGAAAAAGGTAGCAATCCAATAAAAAACTACAGCAATGGGCAACCCCACCAGAAACATTGATGTTGTATAGTAGCTTCTCCCAAAATTAATGAAAGAGCCCATTATTCACGAGAGTAAGCATCCACAAAAATGCTCCCAAAAATTTCTCAGTAATAGCAATAGTCTACAACTTCCCATGTGCAGGAATAACAGGAACCCCTTATAAACTACAACATGAGAGGCTGCCTTACTACTGAAGAGAGGACCAAAGAAAGCAAAAGAATGCCTTTTTACCATGCTCAGAGTATAAAGTAAACTGAAAGCCATCAAGGAAATCCAAGGAAGACCAAAGCCTTCTCAAGTGGTCCAGGAATTACCTGATGTTGGCAGCTGAACTTCGTGTGGCATGAATTGTGACATGAGCAAACTTACATATTTTCAAGTACTTTTATCCCTCGAACATGATTTCTGTTAAATTTCCAAATTCTTCAAAGCAAGGGCTGAATCCATGTAATATTCTAGTCCTTCACTCTTTTTCGGGAGCTAAATTGAATTTGGTCCACTTTTCTTTGGGACATCCTGCAAAAATGATGTTCAATCACAAGACAGTCTGTGTTCTGTAAAACACAATATCCCACAACAGTTTTTACTTTTCACCAAAAAAAATTGCTCTGACATCTGCAGTCAGTTTTGGGTTTGGTGGATTTTGGGTTTGGTGGGGGTTTTTTGCTGAGCATTGGCTATTGTGTCCAAAAAAATATGTAAGCTGTGTAGTATTTTGGAAGCTTTAAGGGTATTTTTACTGTCCCAGTGTGCATTACATCACATTATTCTGTGCATCTGAACTAGAAACAATGGCAGGACTTCACACTACATGTCTCATTAGCATTAGTCTGTTATGAATTGGTAGGGCAATTAGGTGCAAATAAGTAGCTTTTATAATGTGATTTTTTTAATTGTTGCTATTAGTTCTATATTTATGATGTTTTAAAATTGAGAATTTAATGCTTTCCTCTAGTATATGCCTGTTTCATAAACAACAGGAGTACTACATCCCTGGTTTCCTTTAGATATCAAATTTATTTGTGGGTAGCAGGATGTATTGGAACAATTTATTTCATAATCTGTTCCATATTTGAGTTACAAAAAAAGTGGGAATACCTGGCTTAAAGTGAAAACATAGTTTCAGTTAGATTTTCACATTTGTGATTACTCAGCGTGTTGGTGTTTGCGATAGCCAAATCTCAAAAGGTTTTTTTGATCTATGGCAACTTTTAGTCTTGGTTCTCTCACATTTTTTGTTCAAACATGAATTTCAACTAATAAAGTTTACAAAATACTATACAATAAATCAATATATTAATGTATTACATGGGTTTTTTAGTGTTTCTATGACATTGTTCTGTAAAGACATGAGTTAATAGTAAATAGCTCTTTCATTTAACTCTCGAATCCTGTAAAAATTGGTGTCCCATATGCCTTCTACTCTTTCACTTAAAACATCACTGTTAAGTAAAAAATTACATCTCAGACATAATCATGCAGCCATCTCATTCTTTATTGCCCTAAAACTCCTAGCTGTGATCATACTGACTTTGCTACTGTTCGTTTTGTTCTATAATCTTTTCTACTGACACTTCTGAGACAATTTGACAGTCTTTCGCACATATTTCATAAAGAAGAGTGTTAATGTAGAAACCTCCACAAGTCTGTTCTCACAGATGCAAATTCATTTTGTTTTTTCTCCAGTGGTTTGAAATTCTGAGTGCTCATCTATTGGCTGTACAGGTTTTCTGGAAGAGTTCCTGTTTCTTATCGTTTTTCTTATGATGTGGGCTAAATCATTCCATAATTATAGCAGATGAAATTCTGAATCACTTTGTGGCTTTTAGTGACAGTAAATAAAACTTAATTTCATGCATTTTTCTATTTCAGCATTTAATAAATATATTAAATATATACTTTATAAAATATAATTAATTGATACTTCTTTCCTGAATTTTATGTAATGAGATTATAAACCACATTTTTATGTACTGCTTGGCAGCTACAGCTGCTACTCAGTATCATCAGAACAGCTGCAATGATTATCTGTTTCTCCAGAAGACAGCAAGTTCTGAATATGTCCATGAAAAGTGTATAAAAAAATATGCCTGTCTTCATGGTACAACTCAGAGGGCAATTTTACAGGTGGCAGAGGCTGGAAATTCATGGAGGAAGGAACCTGGGGCTAAACATACTCAGATGTAGGAAAATTATGTTTAGGAAATGACAGGTTTTATTTAGGCTTGTAGGCAAACTACCCAGCAGCACAGTCTTTCAATGATAAGCAAGAAAGAATTAAGATTCTATTTCTTTTTAAGACTATCAGGTTCACAGGATTTAGAAAATATCGTTTGTGATGGTAACAATTAAGTCTGAGTCAAGAGTAATCTTACTGCTAGGTGGTTGTTTCAAATTCTTGTAATGACTGTAAACAGAAAATGTAATCTTACAGGTAAACAGCCCAGTACAAATGGAGGGTTCAAAGAAAATACATCCATTCTTTTCTATTTCATGCCACTTCACTCTTTAAAGGTGCTAACTTGACTTTCTGTGTTAAACATTTTACTGATGAATTCTTACATAAAAGCCTTTTGGTGGGGCCTTTGAGTTCGTTCTTCAAGTCTAGTATTTTGCACTGATCTGCTTACAAAAATCTCCAAACTGTGCTTGTCACTAGAATAAATAATACATTGGCTAGGCAGAGCTCATTTCTTTCACAAAGTACAGTGTACTTCAAACAATGCTCATATGAGTAAGCTGTAGGGCTGTAAGAAAAGCTTCATATTTCTAAGATGAAACATCAGTACACCGTGAAAATAAGAACACTACATTATTGGTTTTGACAATGAAGTATCTAGCAATGCATGGTTGCCTGTATGTCACCGTCAGTGACATATGTCACTGTAATTTTGACTGTATTTCTTATGATAAATAGCCTACTTTCGTTTAGGTCAAAACAGCAGGAAAACGTAATGCTAAGGCTTCCTTTTCAAGATATATTATCTTATAATAGCCTTAATGATGACAGCTAAAGGTATCATTATTAATATCAGAACATCTATGAACTCTTTTCATATCTTCACCTGCACATCTAGAGCAATATTGCAACAATGAAAGAAGACAACAATTTAGTTTTCTTTGTGGATTTCATGGCACAAATCAGTCTTGGAGCTAGCTGAACCATAACTGCTAAAAATTCAGGAATAAAAGTTCGAATTAAAACAACTACAGCGTTCAATCTAACAAGAATTTTAATTAGTTTCTCTTTCTACAGAAAGAAGGGTGAAATAGGACCATGCCAAAATTTGATGACAGTAAGTTTCTCAAGCCAGCTGGGGAAATAGCAGCATTTGCCATCCTCTTCTACAGCTCTGTTGGAATCTGCTTTTGGCCAAAAGATGCTCTGCTAAACAGACTCTGTACATCAGTTCCCTCTGTTAATTATTTTAATACAGCCACCAGATGGACACATCCAGTTAAGAGGCCCTGTTATAATGAATATCCTACATACTTTTATTCTCAGCATAGCTTTTTCAAGTACAATTTCTGATCACTTGCATACAAAGGGTCTGTTGTACAAGTGAGAAAACATTCCTAGTAATTTAGTGAGTCTTCTTTGGAAACTTGTGGAGAAAGCATCTCCCTGCCTTCACAATATGTGAAATGAGTAAGAGACTTTTTAATTGTTATAATTTGGGAACAGGGGAGTGTTGCCAGACAGCAAAAGGAAGAAGCACTCTTAGAAATGTGTAAACAAAATTTTTTAAAAGTTTATCACTCTATTTATGGTTCTACCACATGTAAATCAATTACTGATAATCTGCTGAAAGATGTGATTCACCTTCATAAGTAGCTTGAACTAGAATTTCTACAGATCTTATTTCTTGATTAGACTATAGTAATGTCACTGTCCTTGGAAAATGTTTTAATCTCATGAAAACTAAAGTTCGCATGGTTAAGTGAAGATCAGATTTGGCTCATAATTTTAGTCTCAATGTTTGCAAGTGTCTTCAGCATCATGAGCAGTCCATGTGGAAACAAGTTCAGGCAAGCTAATTTAAAGCTGAAACCGGAACTGGAAATGAAAGAGGCAAGATCTAGGAACCAAGGCTGAACAGATGAAGGGCAGGATTAGGATCTAGCACTCAGTAGGAGGAACTAAGACAAGGTCTAGAAAGCAGAAAACTGGATCAGGATTTTAGAATGAAAGTAACACTCAAGAGTAAGATTCTAGAGCACAATTACAACTAAAAGGCATTAAGCATCCCAGAGTATCCAGCCCTATTTCGCATACACTGAGACAGGCTATACCAACGTCTGAGAGGTGAGGCCATTATCCTTTGGAAAACTAGTTATGGCCAGATGACTAAGAAAGAGGTGCCTGAGCTGACTGTGGGAGATATCTTGACTTCACAGCTTTCAGTGACAGCTGAACTAGCAGGGTGCCTCGAGTCACACGAGCATCTTCTTCATCATCAGACAGTCATGATCCCAACACTTTTTATCGGTAGTGAAGTAACATGTGAGCAGTGAGCTGGATCACAATTGCCCAGATGAGACAAGAGAGGCTGGCAAACCCAGAAAAGTTGGAATCAAAGCAAACTCCAATAATCTGTTAGTGCACATAAATGCTAAGAAAGCAAGATTAATCTCAAGACTTTCTCAAAATGGAGAAGATTTTACTCTTGGTAGCAAACAAACTGGAAACCACACACCATTGCACATACTGTCCTGATGCAACATTGCAAAATACATCCTGAATACTGAGCTGATGTTCTTTAGCAAGGCGGGTGCTAATTTCCCTTTTGGAAGGCGCAGATAAACAGAAATATCTAAACCAACAGGTTGTTCTATGCCATAACATAAGACATGGCATTATATATTTTATAACACTAAAACTTCTGTCCATTTTTGCATTTCTAACAGTTATGAGAGTCTGTCAGTAGAACCCTCTCATGAGTTTTTACCATCTAGATGCACATGTCCACACCTGCACACTTCGGGTCAGGCTGTTTATCCTTTCTGCTTCAGTGTATCCATCAGTTGGAGTGAAGTTGTGCGTTCATGAGGGTTCTAAAGAATTAATTATTTATTTGTTTGTTTTTCTCAACAGACTAACAGCTTTGTACATTCTTTGATATCAGTTAGGAAATTGAGTTTCTTTTTCCAGAACTAGGTGACATTTCTCATACAACATATTTTTCTCATGAATATTGACAGGACTTTCTGCATTTTAACCAGAGATACACACATACACTTCACACCAAATGCAAATGGGAGAAGTAAACAACTTCTATGATATGATATGAATGTTTGCTTCCTGTTGAATTCTGCGGAAATTACAGAAATATTTCCATGCATAATAGGACAGGACTTGTTTACCCTCTGCTGCTTGAACAATAACTTCCATGCCAGTCACTCCGATAAACCTCTCCAAATAAAATACGTACCAACCTTGAATATAATGAGAAACTAAATTCTTCTCCTCACATACCTTTGTACTTTTTTGTATCACCACACATTGAATTTTATCTGGATCTTCTAGAAATTGCCTTGAAAATGTCTCATCATGGTATCAAGTTAGACATTGGCAGAAATCTTTACCAGTTTATTTAGTTTTGTTCTGTTTCATTGGCTGCCTACAAGGTTTCAAATTGATTTTAAATTATTATTCTTAGGCTAAAATCTAGCAATCTGTTGGTTTAATATAGTTTTCAATTCTTAAATTTTGTATCATCTTGCATCTTGAATGTTAGGCTAGCAGATCTTCTGCTGCACTCCAGCTCTGACAAAGGCAGCAGCATAAGAGGGTTTCTCTGCATAGCCCCCCAACTATGTAATTGCATTTAATCATCTGTAATCACACTGCAAATGAGTCCCACTTCCTTATTCATTCATCTTTGGCACTTTTGCTGAGATTACTAGTATCGAGTAGTAACTTTTGAAGAGTGGAGATAGAGATTGAACTCCCTTTATGTAAGAATCCAGGCGATATAGTACTGGACTAACTTTGAAGTAGGAACCTACCATGGATAATCCTTCATATACCATCCTCAACCCCTTGATGAGATGCATATTTTCTTTCTACCTATTTCAAAAGGTGTATTGGAGACTGCAGGTGTCAGGTTGCCTTTTAATTGTGCTCTGTGGCTTTGGATTTCACTGCCTAATGGCGGGAGATCAGTTACACTGTGATGATGCAGTTTAGCAACAGCCTAAATAATGACATTTTTGTTTTTCTGGCTTCTTAATCCATGTGAGATGTGCTGGCTGTTATTTTAGTTCTGTGCCCCACAAGGCTTTCCAAGCAGTTCTCCAGACCTGTACATTGTACCCATTCCTATTTACAGAAACAGTCAGACTGCTGGTGTGAACACGTTCATTGGTTTGTAATGAAGTGTCTTTATGCTGGAGAAACTAAGCCTTTAATTAAAACCAGCTGGCACTATAAACTGTTTCATGCTCCATAATACTGACCATGGGTTTCAGTTAGAGATTGAGAAAATCCGGGGATTTCTTCATCCTACCTAAAACTCTGGTTGCTGATTTTCCTCTTAGAGTACTCCATCCCATACAAGAGATGAGTAAAAAAACTGCATTATAACAGTTTTGTGTCCAAAATGCTGCAGTATTTGCATCACAGAGAGTTTTACAAAAGGAAAATAACCCATGTGACAGCCATTGTTACTGTTTCTGCATTTCCAGTCAGCCAATTTCCTTGAGTTATAATAAAGGTAAATAAATACAGAGTCCAAAAATTTCAGCAAATATCATGATCTCAATAGCATCCATACTGACAGTTGATAAGGGAGAGTGGCCGCATGTGCACGGTTTTGAGACATAAGAGATCAAGAAGAGAAGTACAACACAGCCATTACAATAATATCTCCCACAGGCGAAATCCAGTCCTAATTGTTTTCCATTTCAGTTACCAGTTAGCTTTGCTAATGCTATTTCATTATTTCCCTTCTCATGAAATCTATTCCCCCAAATGAAGTGAGTTTGCCCACAGCATTTTGTTGGTGAAACTACAGAGATGAACCTGTTTGGTATTTGCAGAAAGAGACGACAGTGATTAATTAGGCAAAAGATTAGGAGCAAGGCCAATCTGGGTCCTAATCCCATCTGAGCCATTTATGGTGTAACCTTGGGGAAGTTACTTGACCTTCATGTTTCTCAGCAAACTCTGCTGGAAATTGGATACCAGCTGGACCTCAGAGAATACCAGACATGTCTGCTGAACTCCTCCCAATTAGCAAAGTTAGAATAATGGTGAGCAGGCTTGCATTATTATTGTGGAGTACTATGCACATAAATACAGTCAAGGATTAATGGCCTTCTTTCCCTTTCCTAGCAGGGATAAACTGATATTAAGAGGTGGCCTATGAACTACATATCCTGTCCAATTGTTGGCTGTATCATACTTTAAAATAATGGTGATCATGAGGCAAGTAGGCTTTAAAAGATTTCCAACTCTTCCCTTCCAACCAGCATTCTCCTGCACTTCCAGCAAGGACATTTATCAGATTAACTGCTAAACATTAGATTTATAGGCCCAGACTCTCAGCTGCATCCATGATGACTATGTGCAGTCCTTTAATATGGGATCAGTTCTACGCAGCTAGAAAAGACAAGTCCAAGTGTTCATAATCCCTTACGTGAAGTACCATTCTGGCCACATTTACCCCAAACACACCTGCCAATGATCAGTCACTGACAGTGACTTTATATCATCAAGGAAATTCCTTTTGCCAGGTGTATCTCAAAGTCCTTTCATGCAACTAGGTTATTTTCCTGAACAGAGCCTAAATTTTCTTCCATCAATCTTTTGATTAGATTTAGATTTTGATTTAGATCCATTAATCTATTATTAATTTAGAAAAAAAGAAAAGAAATTAACAAAAAAAAAAAAAAGGAAAAAGAAAGGAGAAATAAAGGCCATGGTGAAGAAAGGCTCAGTCACTTTGGCAGTAAAATGATAGAGTCCCACATAATCCTCAGGGGGTCAATATGGGGTCCAGTATTCTGTAACCTCCTCATTAAAGGCTTTGATGATGGGGCAGAGTGCACCCTCAGCAAGTTTGCCAGTCATACTTGGGAAGAGTGATTAATACACCAGTTGGTTGTGCTGCCACCCAGAGACACCTGGACAGGCTGGAGAAATGGGCGGACAGGATTCTCAAGAACTTCAGCAAAACAAAGTGGTTGGACTAGATGATCTCCAAGGCTCACTTCCAACCTCACCAATTCAGTGATTCTGTGGGTCTGAATGAAGCAAAAAAAAAAAAAAAACCATTAGGAAGAGGCATGGCATTCGTAGGTTTGACTCAAGGATAATCCTATTGCCTTTCTGATCAATAGTCCTGCAAGGATTTACAATCTATGAGTTTATGCGATATCTATTTTTACATATGCTCAGTGGGAGTTTATTAGAGATTGATAGCTAAAATTTCTAAGATAGTTACTCCTGAGCAGAATTAAACTTCCTTGCAGCTACAGATGAAAATAGTTGAGCTTACCTCATTTCACTTCTTTCTCAAAGGATGTTACAGAATTTCACTCCATGGACAGCAAAAAGCCTCCTAATTCCCAGTCTAATTTTTTTTGTAATGAATTATAACATTTCCCTCTTACACTGATACTACTATTTAACATCTTGTTTAACTTTGTAAAATGAAGGTTAAATGAAAATAAAGATTGTGTGAATTCTTTGGAGAAGTAGGTATCAAACTAGAAGCAGATTCAGGATCAAGGGTAAGTCAAGAAAGATGCAAAATAAGAGGAAGGACTGTCAAAATCCCCTTGGATTTTGTTAGGAGCTACTGGTGGCAGAGACAAACTAAGACTGGTGATTGTTGAGGAATGCAGGAGGGGAACCACAAGCCATAGGTACAATAGAGCTTTGTGTGATGGGGCATTGTGGCTCTCAAATTACTTAGGCAAAGGTACTGAGACAAGAAATCTACATTGAGGAATGTAGAGGTAAACTTACTCTCCCCTGAAGGTGGAGAGACAACTGGAACGGGTATTGTGAGCAAACTAAGGGGCAAGTCTGATACACAGGGAAGAGTTTGTGTGTGAGACTGACACTGCAAGCTAATGACATCACTGAGTCAATATGCTGCAGTCCTATAGAATCATTCATATATGGAATTTTTAATAAAGCTGGGAAATTATGTTTATAAAAGTTACTTAGTCAAAATTAAAACTAAGTAAAAAACTTAAAGAATAACAGAACTAAGACTTCTAAACATTTTATTTCATCCATCTCAACAAAAATCTGTTTATTAGAAAAGATTTTTTATTTAAAAAGTGAGAATTTAAACAGTAGTTGATAATAGCAACACTTGGACCAACTCTGCTTTTAAGTGCTAATTGGATGCTGGATTGCTGACATAGGTTTAGTTCCTTGGATGGAACGGCAGAAATGCTTGGTCAGGACTTTATGGTTGTGATGGTTAATGTGTTATTTTGTCCTACTATCTTATTTATATTCCTTGAAGTGAAAACAGCAGCTAAACTCTCACTGAACCCCTTAGTTTAGCTTCACTGTGCCTATTGCAGATCTCACTCCAGTTTCACTATGGATTTGAATAGGGCTGAGGGACGTTGTCTGTCAGCCAGGAAACACGAAGTGTTAGGACAGGATTACTGCAATAGTAAGAACAGCTATGCACGGTAAATGCAGCTGCATGGAACACTGGAGAACAAAGTTTTATGTCTGCCTTTTCTAGAAGTCCCCTGGTATGCTGACTAGGCCACTAAAGCACCATGTTACCTCTGGAATTTCAGTGTCTCATTTTCTGAATAAAAGCTACTTACAATCCCAGTGAGCAGAAGTACACAGCAATTGGATCTGCCACCCATGCCAGTGGAGAACTCTGTCAATATGCACAGTGAAATATCATGCTGAATTCTCTGAAGAGTTACCTTCCAGTTTTCTTAAATCGGGCACCCAACATGAATTTCAATTTGATTCTCTTCATAACCTAGATCCACTTCTATAAGAGGAACACTTACCTCAAAGAGATATTGTGAAGATGACTATTAATGAAGAGACCCATGAAAAAGTTCAGACTTACCTTTTCAAAAGTCTGACTAAACTGCAGTGAATAGAGGCAGGAATCCATAATGACATCCTTGTCTGTGACTGGGCAGAGCTTCCCATGTCACCACTCTGTTACAAACAGCAAATAACAAAATAGAAAAGTGACTTGTGAATAGGTCCAAAATCTAAATTTAAAAAGTAGGGTGAGATTTTGCAGTGCAAACAAGTGTCTCAGGAATGTAGTTAGATCTCCTCTTTCAAAAGTTGAAGTGTTTGATCCACCCCCTGCTCCTGCTGGGATTACTGTCCGTGTGGCTGAACCATGACCTGTTCACTGGCAATCATTTGTGTCAATGCAATTTGACACTTCAGTTCTGGGGGTGAAACCCTCCAGGGAAGAAGTATTAACCATGGATTAACAGCAGTGAAAGGAGGTATGTCTATGCATGAAGCCTGAATATTAATTATTTTCAGAGTATTTTAGGCTGTGACCCATTTATTTTACTGGAAATAAAGCATTTACATATAGATTTTAGCACTGTGGTCACTGAGCCTAGTTTTAACTCCCAGTCTATTTTTTCATACTGGACAAAAATGAACATGAAATTATGGTAACCTCCTCTAAATTCTCTGGGTTTTGTGAAAATGAAAACCAGCAAATCATAATGTACTCTAATATCAGGCAGACATTTGCTTTATAGTATAATAGATATACAAACAAACAGACAAAAAAAAAAGCCACCAGAAGCACTTGAAGCATTTGAATGTACAGGAAGAAGAAGTGAACCATTAAAAAAAAAAAAAAGAGAGATAAAGCAAAAACCTACATTCATTAAGGATTCCCTAATCCCTCTAAGAGGTCTGTGTATCCAGAGGAGACCAGCAGAAGCATTAAAGATGGAAGATCAATATCAAATAGTCAGCTCTTGTGAGCAGTGACTTTGGCATTTAAAAGTTCAGAGATCGCTGGGGGGAAATTAACTTCTATGCAGTGTTCTGTAACAAGGAAATTTAAAAAAAATTCTTGTCTGGGCACGCTGCCCAAAAAATTACAAGACTATAACATTAAATATGAAAGTAAATAAAATTCAAAGCAATCAGAAATGCCTACATGTTTTTCCTTCACAGCAGCAATGAGAAATCGTATCTTGTGAGCGTGTCACTGATATAGAACATAATTCTGCAGACGCTTCCAAGAGTCGAGAAGCTGACTCACGCAAGTAAAAGCTTGCATGAGTTGTGTGTTCAGCAATGCA
Source organism: Corvus cornix cornix (assembly GCF_000738735.6). Taxonomy (NCBI): domain Eukaryota; kingdom Metazoa; phylum Chordata; class Aves; order Passeriformes; family Corvidae; genus Corvus; species Corvus cornix. The sequence continues at coordinate 15,440,114 of NC_046336.1, forward strand.
GGTAACAAATTCAGTGCATGATAATGAAGACTTCAAACCTGTTGGGCAGTAGAACAGGTTGTTTTGGCATCCCTAACACCCATTCCATTTTGATGTGCTGCCAAGAATGGATTTACAACATCTCTCTGAAACTGCTGGTTGTGATACCCACATTGCTGCCATCTAAATGAGGGCAATGTCCCTTTTTTTTAAAATAGCTGAAACAATTGAAAACCACCAGCCCCAGAGGAGGTTCAGGGAAAATGGACAATAATGCTGTCTGAGGATTTCCAAGGGTCTGATAAAGGTTGAAGAGGTGAAAGACTGGTTTATATGGCAGGATGAATAAGAAATTAAAAGCAGGAGAAATGCCCAAGGAACACTCCAAGAGAACAGAAAAGCCATTACACAGGACTGTCCCTTGAATTTTTCTGCTACATTCCTTTTGCATAATCTTCAGAAAAGAGACAGCAAAACAGCACGGTTGCTATGAAACTGCTTCCTGCTCTTTGGTTACTCTCTATCTACAGGATGCAAGAACAGGATGGCACATAGAAAAATAACCAGCAACCTTCATCACCACTTTCTTCTCCTGAGAGTGACAACCTGCAACAGCCTGTCTATAAGGACAGCTGTAGGAAGATGAAAAGGTAGCATGGGGAAAGGGTGAGGCCGTTTGCAAGAAAGGAAACCTTGAGCTGTTCTTAAAATTAGCAGGGGGAAAACTGAAAATGCTTGCAAAAAAAGTCCCTTGGGCATTATGATCTGAAAAAATTAAAGTAAGAGCTGATTATTTCATGGAAGGAATTAACCAATTTCAGAGTTTTCACGGAAAACAAAACTCATTCCATGATGACATTGATTGCTGGAAAGCAGCAGCAACCATGCAGCCATGCAGGAAAGACAAGTTGTATCACCTACTGTTAGAAGCAGCAAGACAGGCCAGGAGGGTGGCCCATATTATGTGGAACAATTTCTCCAGAAAAAGGGAAGTCAAAAAAGAGCTTTGGTCAGCCAACTCTCTCCTGCAACTACAGTCATCCCTTTACTTCATGCAATGGTCCCCCCTCTTCCTCTTTACCCCTTTCCACTGGAGAAGAGCTGCAAAGAGTCTGATCAAGCCCCAGGTAGACAGCTCATTTCACCTAAAAGACCCCCTAAAAGAGGGTTTTCCCAGGGATGTGATCCAAACTAGTGAAAACATATGAACTTCACTGTCTACACCCACAGATGTTGGAGCACCTGTTGGTCTTTGCCACTCACATAACAAAATCTATGGCTGGGAAGTCTCCTGAATTTTGCAGCTGGTTTCTTTCTGATCATTTATTTTGCAGCCACAAAGTGATACTTGGTCGCTTGCAGTCAGCAGCTCACTTGCTACATTAGGCTGTTGCTCCACAAACTTAGACATCCGGTGAGAGGAGATGGGGAAGAGAGCACACTGGAAAGTCACCTTCCCTCCAGTCTTTTGATTCTCCTCTGGGAGCAGAGCAGAAGCATACACACCAGGGCAGGGCTGTGCAACAATGCCCAGCATGTTACACCAGCTCAAGGTTTAGTGGTGCTCAGAGCTCTACAAAGCGTTAGACAATCAGTACTCTGAAAGCCTGCCTAAGTAGACAGCAGAAAATAAGTATTATTATTCTCATTGCAGTGATGTCAAATGGAGCCTCAGAGAGATTAAATGACCATGATCAGATAAGTGATATATTACAAAGCTAACTTGTAAATCCAAACCATCAAATTACCCGTCTAACATCATAATAACCAAGTCACTCTTCTTCAGTTTTTTCAAGTTTGTCCCTGAAGCTGGCCTAGAACTGTAGAAGTTTTCTCCCATTTTTTCCAGTGTCCCTCAGTCTTTTCCAGTCAGATGCAGAGAGGCTACAGTCATCTCACTATCCTGCGGGCTCGCAGGTGCTGAGGAATACATTCGGTACAGGTAGCTGGGTGTGCAAGATGCAGGTAGAGCTCCGGTGATGAGAGCCCGAGACAGTGGCTGTGAACTGCCGCCCTTTGCATAACAAAGAGCCTGGGGACCTGTGGCGCCGGCCAGGGGACCGGACACTCAGCACAGCAGGAGTCGAGGATCCCAGACTCTCACGCGCATGGATTTTACGGGCATAAAAACTCCAGGGTTTCCTTTGTTCAAGGTCCCTCCTCGAAGGCTCAGTCTCAAACTGTCATTCTGTTGTTGAGCCAAGATTAAATTCTTTCAAGGATTCAGACGCCTAAGACTTTACTATGGGAAACCTGGTCTGACTGTGAGTGTGGCGAGTGTAGGGAGTCAAGCGGAGCTCAGGAGAGCTCACTGGAGCTTCCCTCTGGGAAGGGGCCTCGGCCCCAGCTCAGACTGTGACTGCCAGAGCAGCTGCTGATGGTCGGACGGGAAAGTTTCCTTAACACAGATGCATATTTCGGTGTAAACCTAAAGAGAGATACTTAGTCCAGGCTTTCCATATGAAGAGCAAACAGACGTTTCAACTCCCCAAATATCAGCAAATTCAACACCAAGTCCTCTTAGGTAGAACACAACTATGTCAACAGTCAGGATGGAGGAACATAATTTAAAAAATGGGCATTGTGGGATCATCCAACCACAGCCCAGAGCTCTGAGCTGAAGAGGAACGACTCTGCCTATATTTCATTCTACTTCTTCTTTTAACTGGCTACAATGTTTTCTACGTATTTATATAACTACATTTGTGTGCCCATTTATAGAGGTTTAAGATCAAAAAGCTGAAAATGTCATCAAAGCATTTCACTGTAAGTAGTTATCAAAAGTAAGAAAATCAAAGATCATGGAGACAGATTTGGCAAGGAGTATGAGGAAACCATTCAGAATTTTGCTTGAAAGAGTCATGCTGAAGAGCAAGTTCAGACTAGTTTGGAGAGACAGTAACAGGGAAATCATGTTCCCCTTGTTCTAGTCTGAATTAGAGGCCAACGAGCAATTTCTCATTTTTTGTGGAAGTGCTGTTTTCTACCCTAACTGATCCTATCAGAAATTTCACAGCGCAACTACTTAATGCAGAGACGAAAACGCTACAGGCACGTCCAGACATCACGTAACCCACCGTATTCTGAGGGCTCATTCTGTGCTGACGGTGGTGGCAGAGGTCAGACTGGAGAGGAACGGTGATTTAAAGTGGTTTGAACTGCAAATACAAATGACAGAGAGCAGTAGCAATCTGCCTACATGAAGCATGAGTGCAATTATCTGCCTACGCTGGCCTCTCACAGGGAGGAAGAAGAGGGGACGGAGCAGGAGACATTCGAACCCTGTCTGGAGGGATTTCTCACCTCCCTGAACACTGCACGTTGCCAGTGTCATTCCTGTAAACATTTTGCCTCCCGCGGTTCCTCTCCTTTCAGGATTTCGTTGTTATCGTTCTGGAGACGCCTGGGGCACTGTGTCCCGAGGCAGGGCAGGCTCGGGAGGGAAGGGAAAGGAAGGGAGCAGCCGCGCTGCTGTCTGCGTGCGGCAGAACCTCATCTCCAGTCCTGGGCGTCCCTCTAGAGGTGAAACAGCAGCCTTGTCCCCAAATCTACTTATCCACAGGCATCCCTGCCGGGCTGGCAAACAGGGATAGGAGTGTGAGTTCTGAGAAGTCGGCACGTATCCGAGCAGGTGTCGCTGAGCTGCTACAAACTGCCAGGCTGTCGTAGGCATCGCGTGGCACCGACATAACCCTACCCAGGAGCTGAGCACGGGCTCTGCTGCTGCTTCCCGCCCTTCTCGCGCCCCCAGCTCCTCAAACCCCGAGGCTGAAGATTTCAGTATACTAACTAAGAATGATTATGCTTGATGGGCTATCTGTTTCTTTTTCATCCCTTTCCCCTACCGCATTCATGTCTGAACAAAGGGAAAACTATAAACACTTAAATGAGGACTGTTATGTGAATAAACGAAATGACAAACAAAATTATCAATGTTTATTGACTTTTTTATATCATCCAGCCTGTTTAATTACGGTCAGGAAAAAATATCCAAGTATTTCTAACGAATGAAATATATACACGTGTGTACATATATATATATAAATAAATATATAAGGAATGTTAGATCTTTTGCTTCTTTCTCACAGTGATTACATATTGATCACAACAAGCCCCTCCAGAGAAGAGATAGCAACAAAAGCTCTTTGTCTGATTGCTCTGCTGCCAATTGACAGCATTTCACAGTCTGGATGCCCAATTTCACACACACATACACACAAAAATACATTTGCCTCTGCTCTGCAGTCACACACAATCAGTGAAGCTCTAAGCCAACAGCTTGTCACTTACTGTTACCAATGAACTCTGCAATTCAAATCAGCAAAGCACCCAAGGGAGTTGCAAAGGATTTTGCCATTGCATTTCAGGGGAACTGAGCTGCATCCTTGGTGAAGAGTACAGAAAAAAATGTACACATACAAACCTGGAAGCCAGAGCTGACTCAAGCCCAAGACCAGTGCCTTGCACTCTGCCTACCTAGGCTGTGGCAATCTATGTGGGAGTGCAGCTACTTAGTCACAGGCTGCATTGCTCCAAACCTGAGTCTTTGCTATCAGTGCTAGTTTCTCACCGCAGCCCTTCACTAGATCCCAACCAACCTAAGCATCATGGGAGACTTTCCAGGATATATGTTCTGGAGCCAGACATCCATACCAGCCTTTTTCAAACCAATACATGATTCATTATCCAGCAAAATCGAACATTTGTGCACAGGCACCTACTAGACAAATTCATAAAAAGCCAAAAAATTCTCCAACACCCTTTAGCTGAAGTGACTAATCCCAATGGCACACACAAGATACCCACAAATGTAAGGTTCTGTACTTAGAATGACAGGAAATTCAAGAATCTACCAATTCACTTACATATGAAGATGATCCTGAAACTAAGACACTCCCATGCATTCTCAGAGTTGGAATTACTTTCAACCTGTGAACACTTAATCATTTCTGTTTCTTTTAAAATAGCACTGTGTATGTTGTAACCCTGTTTCAAGTGAGATGCTTCAAAATACTTTGCACACAAACAAACCTGACAGGCTTCCTTGCAGCAACCACCCGGCTAAGTTTTTGTCCTCAGCACACAGAACCCACCTGGCTTTTCTTTTACACTGGGGCAAGCAGTTTTAAATCACACTGCATTATCAGGAGCCTGCAAATGACCTGTAATCTGTCATAGCTTCCTATTCAGTAACCCCAAACTGACTCTTGGAATTTAAATCCCTAAAAAGCATACAGAAATTGTGGGTCTACATCAAATTGCTGCAAAGTAAAAGCTGCCTGGTTTTGCTGCTCTCTCCTTATTCTCATTACAAAATTATTTTAAGACTGGGTGACTTTGGTTTCTGCATGCAAGACCTTCATTTATTGGAAGCCAATACATGCACATATTAATTTACCCAGCTACTTTTGCTAACAATCTTCAATGTCTTTTTTTAAAATATGTGAATGGGACTAATTCTAGATATTCACTTCAAAAGGTTCTGCTAGTAGGAATAAACCTGTAGCAATGGATAAAGAGAGTTAGGAAGAGGGCTTGAGTTTTGTTGTTTTTAATAAATTGTTTCTTTCTCCTGTTTAAACCAGGACATTGTGTGAATACTACAGAAAGAACAACATCATTAGATCCTATTGGAGAATTAGAAAGCAAGTGGCAGTGCTAGATTTGACAGCTCCATAAACAGAAACATTTCGTTATCAGGAAAACGGCCATGACAAGTTCAGCAAATTTCAGCCCAGAAATTTGGGCTTCATTCTCAGCCAGGGTTTCACACGTAGCAATCACAACACTTCTCACAGATGTCCTTATCGATGCCCTTCCTAAATACTGATCCTCAAAGTAGCCCCGATATTGTCCTAAATCCATTTGATTCATATTGCAAAAAGCCTGCAGGCAGTTACTGTGACAGTGTTTGGGAACATACTGAGGATGGAGGTTGGAAGATGCACTAAAGCCACAAGCCACACTAAGGCAAATAGCATGCTTAGGGTTTCTAACTAGCTGCCCTTTCTGTGTCAGATGGGACACCCTTAATGATATGGGAATTTATGTAGTCTCTAAACCTTTTTAAATGGCATCCATACACAATTATTCAGTCTTCTGTTTCTAAAGGAATTTATTTTCCTCAATTACATCATTAATATCCCAGGTAAATAGACTGTGAGATAGAGAGCTACCTACACTCAGATTACAGCCATTCCTACAGCTGGGAGCAGGAATGGTACCACAACTGTTTGTGCTGCATGTGGCACTGAAAGTAATAAATTATTCAGTAAAGACTGTACAGGTCTGACAACTTAAGAAAAAAACTTTCTCAGTATCAAAACTTCAACTGACTTCAGTGGGAACAGAACCGAACTGTTGCAGTAACTAGAATCAGATTTAAAAATCTGGATTATGGGTAGCCCTCAATTAAACCTTGGTGATGATATGCTTATGACATGTTTAAATTATGCTAATACAGTCTTGGAAGGTTTTATCAATTCCACTGAGCAACCTGGCTATTTCCCAGCTGGTTGGAAGCAGGTCAAAGTTAGGCAATGCTTCCAGGGCAGGCTCCTGCCAGACATGAGTAATTACCCTGGAATCTTACTCCTGAGACCTCTTTCTAAATGATGTGAAAAATAGCCCATGTTAAACTGCATTTTACAAATTGACATTTTCTCTCCATACCAGGGTCTTAGTTAAGTAGTTTAGGTGTTCATAGAAAAACCCTGGCTGTAATTGTACCATTTATTCCTCTGTTTCAGAAAGAAGCTAAAAACAGGAAGGGAAGACAAATGCTGCAGTCCTCTACAATGCTGTTCAGCTCATTGAGCTGCTCCTCCTGATACAGCTAAATAAAAGTGGTGATTCCATGACACTATAAAATTAGTCTTGATACACTTATATAGATTTGTGTTGCAAATAATTCAAATTTGAAAATGGTTGAAAACAGATACGTGCAGTGCATCTGTTTTCAACTTCTCCTACATCCATATATCCACTTTTGTTGCGGAGATTTTTCTGATCATATGTTGCTGGCTTGCTCCCTCATTTTCTCTGCCTAAAGTATGTCTTAGGAAGCGAAATGTACATTACCATTATTAAATTTTACATCATGACCTCAGTAGTTTCACGAGAAACACAAAATCCCAGTCAAAGGGAATGGGGACAGTAAAATAATGTTTCTCCTGTTGTGAGGGGGATGTTGTAGCTATGCTGAAGAGCTCTGTCGATTCACTTTGTGTTCTGCAACCTCAAGAGCATTTCACTGCTTGCCCTCATTTAACTGCAGACCATTCATCAGTCAAAAATGTATATTTTGGCTTTGGAAAGTACTCACAAACCACTAGAGAAAGGCCATGAAATAATATTCAGTATGACCTAATCTGAACTCAGAAACAAACCCAGTAGAGTCTTTTCTAACTTCTCCAGTGTTTTTTCTTTGAATTCAGTCAATCTGTATTATGGATCCACAAAGTTGATCAATAAGGATGTAATTTTATCTTTTTAAAATAATTTCAGTTTTCAACCTCCTCCATTGATGGTAAAAAAAAAAAAAAGAAATTCTAAGCATTCATTGTCTTTTTGCTTCCAGTAACTACATTAATAGTTGCTCTATCTCATGGACTCTGCCACCTCATGTTATTAATTTGATTTCAATTTAGCATTTAGGTGAGCATGATTTGAGGGATTATTTGCATCCAGTGATTGCATGGCACAAGTGTCACTCAGTTACTTGGGCCACAGCTAACTTTTTTACAGAACAAGGAAGTGAAACTCAAATACCCAGGATGCAAATGTTCTTATCCATAGCTAAGACCAGGCTTCCATAGGCACTAACACAGATCTATGGCTGTTGGATCAGCCAGCAGCAGAAATTTGATCAATAGAAGGACCTACACAGGTCCCATTTAGATGTGATAGAAATAGTAAGAATATAAATTACAGAGCTTATATCAGCTTTATATTTTTACATGAGCTTTCAGGGGCTGGTCAGAGGACAGGTGATGCCTGTTCTTGTATAATGTAATGTAGCACTAAGAGACAACTGTTGACATAAACAGCACAAGCATAACCCAGTAAGTATTTTAAACAAAGCTGAACTATCACAAAAACTTTAAGCCAGATCAAAGTTTTGGCTTTCTGCAGCAGCACATTTTTAAACTACTTGTACAAGTCCAAAAGTTGAACTTAATATTTTGTTAAATCCCAACCCAAATTTGTTTTAGCATCTGTGACTCCACGTCTGCAGCATTATACATCTGATTTCCATAACAAAATTAATAATTTAAGTCTAAGTGTAATGTTGGGAGGGTTTTTTAGTTTCACTTCTAGTTTATCACCATGGAAGTGCTTATCTGAAACCTTAAATAAACATCATTAGGTTGTAAAACCTAAAGGCTGGAAAAGTCAGTCTAATCTGACATACTTTTTTTCTCCACATTTAGCCCCTGTGATCTAACAGACATGGTGATCTGGCAATGAATATCTGAAGCTGTTTGAACCACCAGCTTTTCCATGGTGATCCCAACCAAGCACAACATCAGCGTCTGAGCATTGCTTTGAATATCAGTCTCTAAGGATTTACCAGTTCATGATCAATCCTATTAATCACCTGTTTCTGCTCTTCTCCCACTCCATCCCACCATATGCTCCCATCCCTGACCAATCATCTGCAGTCACATATTCACACCAACATTGCTGAGGTGCATTTCCCTTCACCTTCCGCAGTTCAGAGCTCTTGCTCCCTACAACATCATGTGGACACAAAAAGCCAGTTTTGAGCATGTAAACACACTGACACATGCTCAGGATAACTTTAAGGGGCACTGTTTATGTTCATGAAACCTTTAAAGGTGGATCAGAACTCAGTTCAATTCAATTCTGATGCTTATTTACAAAAAACAACAGTGAACCAAGAATAATACCACTTGGCTTTTATAGCTAAGTAACATGGTAAATTACAAACTGCAGACATAGTTTCACATGGCAAACTCCAAAGAATTCTACAGGCATTTTCAAGCAAAGAGTAATTTACAAATTGTAAAAAACATCCACAAAACAAACACCCAGCAGTATCAATCAGTTTATTTCTTACAAGCAATACCTACTCTAATCACACTCACATACTAAACAAAGTAATGATTCAAACACAAAGGCTGACTTTTACCATCTGTTTTGAAATTGTTGGACCACCACTTAAAGAAAAAACACAAGCTGGCATTTCATAAGACTGAGGCCATTAGTGAGAAGAGAAATATGAAGCGTTTGTTTGTTTTCTTGCCAAAGAGAATCTTGTATAAATTTAAGATATGGTAGTGTATGAGTGTTTCACAGATATTGTTTATTTACCATATTGATATCTCTAATTTCAGTCTGTGATTTATATCATTTTTTCATATGCAGTATTTTGCATTCAAAATGCTAAGCAAACATGACTCCATTTTGCAAGCAGCACAAGAGATGGTTCTTACATGTTGTCCTTCAAAGTAATTCTGAATGGGACAGGAAAATGAATATATGAGTTCCTTTGAAATTGTGCACCTGATCACAGCAATGTGCAAAGCAACTAAATAGAGCCCACAGATGCACACTGACTCTTGACAGCACTTTTCCCCCAACTCTGAAGTTGATTAATGTGTAAAATGAGCAATGTCTCACCAGTTCCTCCCATCTCTTACACAGCGGTGGTGGAGATAGGTTCTGTTCTAAGAGGAGAAGGGCAATCTTAATACTGTCTGTTATTGTCAGAGAAGCAGTCAGTGATGACTAATTTCAACAGAAAAAACACTTTCTCCTGAACCCTTCTTCCCACGGGTTGTTAACTACTTGTTAAAGGCATAGCTTTTCTCCATGTGTTCATCAAACACATCCCAAACAGAGAGTCTAATTCAAAATGGGGGTCACAATTTCAGATAGGAGTACCACTGGCAACGAGCTATGAAACCAAACATTTTAGGTTCATTTTACCCTTCCATCCAGAGATCCTTTCAACTGGATTGATCCTTTAACACACTTGTCAAACCAGTTATCACAATGCTTTTAGCAATATCCAAATGGAGGTATGTTTCTGCCTTTTTAATAATGCAGTGGGTGTAATGAGTCACAGTGCAATGAGCAAAAATAAAGCATACTGACTCATGTCTATTAAAACATGTCTTGACTAGATGTGTTGTGACTAGGTGATTACACAGTAAATAGCATGAGGAAATTAGGAAGCAGAAGTGAAGGTCTGCTTATCCATAAAGCTCAAGAAAGGTACATCCACACTGTCTAGATATGATAGTCATATCAGCTCCTTCAACACACGACCATGTGCCTGACAGTAAAAAGTGTCCCAAACATATAAAAATCTCAAATTCTTTCAGCACAGTGAGATGCTAAGATTACATTAGGAGCCCCTGGGCTCTGGCTGTCAGAAGCAGAATTCGCCACGTGCATCAGACACTGATGCAGCATGAGATCCCAAATCTCATTGTGATCTATGATCATGATAGGAACTGCAACCCCAAACCACAAGCTCCTTCCTAACAACACAACTGATTAAGGTGCAGTACTTCTGAAAAATGGATCAAGGAGCACAACACTTTGGACACACGTAAACCCTGTGGGATTTGGCAGGATTTAGCCCGTCCCCAAATCAGCTGAAATTTACCATTCTTCATATTTGGCCAGGTTTTGTGTGTGTTTGTTTGTTTGCTTTGTGGACACAGAGTAAACCATGCTGTGACACACTGTGGCAAACATCCTGGAGGGAGCACAAAACAGACCAGCCAGCACCACAAGGAAGCTGAAGGCTCCTACAGCGGCAAGATGAACAGGAGTCAACAATATGCCTTGGCTGGCAGCATTTGGCCTGTGTTAACAGAGCCATAGCAAAAGTAGTTGTTATTATTACCATTTACTTACCACTTGTTGAACCGTATCTAGAATACTGCATCCGGTTTTAGGACACCCTCCTGCCCCCAGTACAACAAGGACATTGACTAATTGGAGCAAATCCACCAGAGGGCCACCAAGATGGTTAGAGACTGGATCACGTGCCTTTTGAAGAGAAGCTGAGTGATCTGGGCTTGTTCATCCCAGAGAAGATACAGCTCCAGAAGGACTTTGTAGTAGCCTTCCCAAACCTAAAAGCAAGTGCAGTGCTTTACACATCTCTGCTCTACCTCTGTGCATGTAAATCCCAACAGATGAAACAAGTTTACCAAGTCCTCTGAATAGAGGACAATAATTTTAGTTACTTTCACTAGTAGCAATTGGCTGTTCATTAGCAAGAAACTGCAGCTGTGAAGTTTGGGCTGCTACCAAGACGGAATCACACTAGTCAAGTACTTAAACAAGAAGCACCACAAAGATAAGTGTCCCTGTCCCACGTCTGCAGACAGTTCTCCTCCTGGGCCACCCCTAGCAGACAAAGGCATTAACTTTGTGGTACTCTGCCTGGGCTGGCTCCTAATTGGCAACCCTAGATATTATATTGAAAAAAAATAATTCTGTGATGGACCTTAAGTTTGAAACGAAAGGGAACAGGCCACTTTGCCCTACTTAAATTCTGTGAATATAAGTAAATCAAAACATGTTTGACAGGAACAACAGCATATTCCTAACTGCTCTCCCTCCATCCCTGAGCTAACTGCACAACAAATAACCTTTACTAAATTCCAGTCAAATGAGCTGAAGCCTTCCAAGCAGGAAGTACATTTGCTTTAGATGCAAAATTCCTCCCATCTTTCTAGTTACTGACAACCATGAGTGTGACTTACAGAAAAGAACAACCCTCCAGTACAAATTATATCCACCAACATTCTTCCACTTCTACAAATGTTCCCTTCATTCAACACGTTATCAAAAACATATACATTTACCCTAATGCCAAATAAAACATTTATGGGTGCACATTTTTATAATAGCTTCCCAGAAGATGGGAAAATACTTAAAGCCAAGTTGTTCATTAAAATGCTTCATGAAAAGCATGTATCACTCAGGCCCGAGCATTCTCAGATGTTTTCTGTCTTAATAGCCATATTAAAAGCTAAAGTCAACAGTTCCAAAGGATATTTACCAGCTCAGTTCAAATCTATTAATCACATTTCAGTAGCTATCTGGGAATTCAAATCCCCAGACAACTTTGAAAATCTTACCCACAGAGTACCTTTAGCATTCAATACAGGATTTACAAATACAACCCCAGAGTACTTTCTGTAGGAGACTTCCTTCATTAATCCTTCTGAAGTGTTAAGACTTTTTACTAACATGATGCATTTCATCTACAACCATGCTGCAAAAGAGCTCTGTGAGCAATTACTGTGCTGTCTTCAGGGTGATTCATTCCCTTTAATTAAACGCACTTGAAATATTACTGCTATGAATGTCATCAGATGCAGCCTTTGTTTGAAAATAAGATCAAGAAGGACAGAACAAAAGCAGAGCTAACTTTCTCAGCCCCAAGAAACTCAGGAACTAAGTTTTGACTTTTTTTTTTTTTTTTAAATAATTCTCAGTTCTACAAAACTGAGATTCTCTTACATTTTAATTCCAAAAAAGAAGTTCTTCAAAAAGTCTTTTAAGGAATTACCATGTCTTTATTCAGATGAGAAGCCAAGGACCAACAAAACAAAAGCAAGAACCAATAAACAAGACCCACAATTAACATAGCAATTGAGCCATTATTTAAATATTTCTTTCAGTGCTATGTCACCCCAGAATTTAGCTTCCATCCCAGTTGCTGCTTTTGTGTTGTTTTATCTCATTCTGTCAGTCAAGATAAATCCAAACTTCAGAGATGTATCATATGACAAGGGGCACATAAGTAGAACAGTGTGTCAGTCTTTAGAAACTTGTTCTCTGTGGCTGATGTACCATTAAAACTAAGAACAGTACACCAGAAACAGATCCTTTTACACTAGGAGGGGTAAACAGGTTCTAATATGGTTTCCAGGATCAGAGCATTTGCTGTACTTGGCAATTACTTCCAAGTTCTTAATTTGTATTTTAAAAGTCACATTTCTTTTTCCACAGGCCAAGAAGAACCACCAGAAGAAAACCAGGGGAGGAAAAAGCAGCTTAAACACAAATACATGCATCAACTCCTGAGATATAGATCTAACCGCCCAGTAACTACAAAGAGAAGCCAGCTCACCCACCATGTCTGAAACTGTGTTAGGACTGTAACCTGTGAATTACAGGTCCATAAATTGTAAGACTTCTGCAGCATCCTCTTTAGAAGATTCCACAAAAATATTACAGGGATTTTAGTCCAGATTTCACAGGCTACATTCTAGCCTGTTTTGGATGTAGTTCAGGGTAATAATTTTTCTTGGTGAGTTCCAAGAATAACGGTGTTTCTTGCTACTTGGCCCCTTTTCAAAGCACAGACAGCAGCTCTCACAGCCAATTCCATTCCCCCCTGAGACACACATATTTGCTTAGGTGAACCAGGGTCATTTACAGAAAGAGGATACCAATTTCAAAATGGTTCCACAATATTTAATTCTGCTGTTTTCTCTGGTTCTACATACTATGCATACTTCACGCTTTCAGTTTCCTGCTAATGGAAATGTAACCATTGCCACTGAAATTCATGTTTAATATCCTCTGTTTATTCTAAGGACTCACTGAGTTATTTTTGTTCCATCCTGACTTACATATAGGGGACTAAGGTAGGAATACTTAAAGCACTGTACACAGCCTTGACCATTAAAAGTAGATAAAATCTGGACCAGCTAAAAAAACTCCAATGGTTAGCACATTTAGGATTGATTATAAGGCATGCAAAGAAGCTGTATTAACCTAGTCTCATTACAGTGCTACTGCATGCTACTCATTACAGTGCTACAGAATACTACTCCCATTCCCATTCAAACCCCAAAACTGTGATCTTGCAAACTCTGAACTCTGAAAACAATCAGCCTCAGTTAGGCACTCCATGGCTGTTCTCAAATCTTCCAGGTGGGGCTAAGGCATAAACTGAGGTCATAGAATACCAAGTTGGAAGGGGAGCTCCACCACCATCCATCTCATCCAAACTTTCTTGGCAAAAGCAGGATGTCCCAGCACCCTATCCCACTGAATCTTAAAAGTGTCCAACACTGGGGAATCCACCACTTCCCTGAGGAGATTATTCCAGTGGCTGATTGTTAACAGCTGATAGGATGCAAGCTTCCTGCAGATAACCCAGCTGTACTTAAGTGCTTTGGCTTTTTCAATAGGATGATTTTCTGAATGTCTCCAAGGTTAGAAAAATGCATGCCAGGAGCAAGCCTGGCCTTGGGCAGGATGATGAAGCTCTTTCCAAACTTATCTTTTCATTGCATGAAAAGCAAAAGATATAACAGTTCACAAGATCAACAACTCAATTAACATAGATTATAATGTGAACTAGGAAAAAGAATCTGAAATTGGGAGTTCCACAGCTTACTCCACTTTGCAGAGCAGCAAGTAACAATGACATCATTGTTTTTCTTGATTATATATACATTAAATAGTTCTTAGAGTACATAGCCTTACGAGGATGGTGTTTCCTATCCAAGTCAATCAAGCATATATGAGAAATAAGCCAGCAAGTATCAGTATTTTTTTCCCTGCTTAACAGTTCAGCACCAGACTAATCCACACAGTGTTTAAAAGCTCTAGAGGGAGGCAGCACTGCTAATAGCAATAAGAGAAGGAACATCACTTCCCTGTTTGGTCCCACTGTAACAGGTTTTAACATGCGGGTGTTTATTAGCCTTCTCTTCATGCAGGCAACACATTTTTGAAGGCCATAAAGATGTTATAAAAGACAGTGTCTCCATTTGGAATCTGTTTTTGAGATTTATCCTTGAAACATAAGAGTTTCATATCACGTTCTTCAAGGATAAACAATTTAAAAACAATGTATCTGCAAATATAAAAATTAGCTTGAGCATGCACTTACCTATAAAGTAATGTATAGAAATAAGACAAAAACCCATTGGACAAGGAAAATGCTGATTTGTCAATAGTCCATAGATCTCAGACAGCTAATCTAAATAGTTAAAATATTTTTGCAATTAGGCACAAAAAAAAATACTTTTCTTGCTTTTTCCTTCAGAAAACTATGTAGCATTTTATAGCAACATCTGTCATAAATGGAAACTGTCCAAAAACGTGTCCTCAAAAACAAAAGCTTTCACCTATAAGCACGTCTCCTCAGATGAAAGGGACCGCTGTGGTCCATAGGATTACCCATTAGACACTCATGTTGAAAGGAACTGGCTTTTACAGTTCCCACTAGAGAGTCATTAAACTGGTTATGTCAAAAAGTTGGTTTCCATTTTCTTAATTAAAAGGAAAAATTCATGTCTGAGCAAAGGTAGAAACAAAAAATTAAATATACTCCCTCAACAAAAATTGCACCCAAAGCATTTCTTCTCCATCACTTTGCATCACCTGTTGTACCAGGTTTTATATTCTCATTAACTAGTTGTTTCAATATTTATAAATTCAAATATGTAAAGCACTAAGTTTTATTCCGTAAGGTGTCCATAGCGGGGGGTTACCGGGGAGTATAAAGCACCAAGGAAAAGGCTCTATGAACACAGAGCAAGCGCAGAGCACCTCCTGCTGAACCAGGGGCACGAGTGAGAGCTCTCAGTCACCAGCTGCCAGGACACGGAGCCCTCCGCTCAGCTGAGCGGCACAGGCTATTGAAAGGCAGGATGCGTGCTCCTGCAAACCTTCTCCCGGGATTTAACCAGCAGGGAACCAAATCAATCCAATACTGGAGTTTCAAAGCTCCGAGGAGGCGTGTACGCCCCGCACTGCTACCAGAACAACGCGCCTGCAGGGCAAGAGCTGAGCGACGCGCTGCCAGCGCCACGTGCTGAAACCTCACAGCTGAGCCCACTGGGAAAGAGCCGGGGGAAATGAGGGGAGGGGGAAGAAAAGAAGACGGGGGGAAAAAGAAAAGGTGCTACCCGGCGCTCATGGGGGCCCAAAGACCGCTGTGCTGCGGCCGAGTGAGCCCCGCTGCGCCGGCTCTCCCGCCGGGCAGCGCGGAGGCCCCACAGAGCTGCCCACTGAGGGCGCCCGGCCGGGCCGCCCCGCCGGCACCTTCCTCGGGCCCAGAGCCCCCGCCTCCGGCCCGCGACCGCCGCGCGCTGATTGGTGCCCGGGCCGCGCTGTAAAGCGGCCGGCGATTGGCGCCCGGGGGGGCCGCGCTGTAAGGCGGCCAGCGATTGGCGGGCGGGCAGGCGCGTGCGGGCGCTGCCCGGCTTTGTACACGCGCGGCCCTTTAACAATGGGCGCGGCGCGCGGCGCCGCGTGATGGCGGCGGAGCCCCGGGGCCGCCGCGCCGCGCTCGGGTGTCCCGGGCCGCGCCCCGCCGCCTCCCCCGCGGCCGCCACCAATTCCGCGACCCCCTCGCCCGGCCGTGCCCCGCGGCGGGAGGGGGCGGCTTAACGAGCCGCACTTGTGCCCCGCATGGCGGCCAGCTGGGCCGGGGGGCTGGGGGCGCCCCGCGGCAGCTGATCGTGGTTAACCGCGGGCGAGCCAGAAAGGGGCGAGGGTGGCGCTGCCCGTCCCGCCCTCAGCGAGTGCTGCTTCCTCCCCGGTGCCCGGGCCCGGGTGCCGCGCCGCGCCGCCGATGGAGCTGGAGGCGCAGTGGTGGACAGGACAGCTGGCGGCCGACATCCACCAAGCGCTTCGATACAAGGTAGCCGGGGGGGAGCTAGGCTGGGGGGCGGCCCCGGCGCCTTTGTGAGGCTCCGGCCATCGGAGCCGCCGCGCGGGCAGCGGGTGGAGACCGTGTGTGGGGCGGCCCCGTTCGGCCGCCGGGGCTCGGCGGAGTTGGCTTTTGTAAACTTGGGACTCACTGTGTCTTCCCTCCGTGGGTGTTGGGGCCGAGTGTCCGCGGGCGTGACAGCTGATCGGAGCAGCCGGACTGTGCTCCCGCTGCACTCTGAAGGACTCACGGTGCGCCCGGTGCTGCTCTTGGGACGTTTGCGTGGGTCCGGGTTTAAACTCGGCAGAAAGCATTGTGGTGTTATTGCAACAAAAATACCTGACCACGCAAACAAAAACCTAGTGAAAGAAGCCCTGAGTGCATGAAGAATAGTAGAGGATTTAGGCAATTGCTTAGAAGTTGCTTCGACTGACTCAGAGTTGCTCTTCGGGACTATTTTCATAAAGCGCATCTTAACACCCGGGTTGAAAATCAGTTTACAGTGACTGAACCTACTAAAAATGTGCTTTTGCTGCCTGATGTTACTCGATGAGCAGATTACTTTTCCCGGAGTCGTGACTGCTTTACTCTTTTTCAGTGATAGAGGGAAATAAGGGAAGGACAGGATCATTCATTTGCTACCAAAGTTATCTTTACTAAAGCTAAGTTAGTGCTGTGAAAGGTGAATTATGAAGCTTAGTAGGTGAGAAGTTTGTTTGTGGGGTTTTTATCACTTCAATAGATTGTTTCAAACAATATGAGTTTACATTAAAACGTGGAAAAATTTGTGTGACTCTATTCCAACTTGATGTCATTAAGTTAAATTAATCAAGTTAATTTTCGCTGGAAATGTAATTGTACTCAAAATCCTGCTTTAACGCAGCATGTGGGTGCACGGTCTATCTTATAAATTTATTCATGATAACAGAGGACAGCACTGCTGTTCCGCTGCATACAAGAGGAGGTACTGGCTACTAGGCAGGAGCCTGGAGGAGGTGGGTTTTTTTTCCTACCAGTCCAAATTTTATATTCAAGATAGATCACAGTACAGATTTTTCTCCAATGTGGTGTTCATAGGACTTTTGTTTTGATGGGACCGTGTGATCTTAACTAACTGCCTTACAGCACACTGTAATCAGTGTCAGTGTGACATCAATTAGATTGTGTCAGTGTTTTAACGTACACATGAAGCAAATGTTGGTTCATGTACACCCCATTCCTCTTCCTAAGGTTCAGCTGCCTGTCAGTGGCCTTTTCCTGAAGGCATCAGCAGGAGATTTGACAGCTCTAGAACATGCAAACACTTAAGTACAAAGTCTGGTTGCTCAGATTGAGGTGTAGCAAGAGACGGGTTGAGTTAAACTGTTGAACTTTGCATTGAAGCAGCTGAGGAATACTTGCATGCCCTTGCTGTACAGCCTTTGCAGCAGAGGTAATACAACAGACATGGTAAAAGCTGAAGTCACCCTGGGGGATTGCCCAATTGAAAGATGTTAAATTTTAAGTTGTTAATGTTGTGCAGAAACAAAGTATTTTTTAGTTGTTCTGTAATACAACAAATGGATTTTGTTCACTGAAAAGGGATTCTGAAATGGTGGGAACAGAAGGAAGAAGGAAGAAATCCTTTTAAATTTCCATTATAAATATTAAAATATCAGCTGTATTAATCTGATACCACTTCAAACTTACTGTTTTAATAAAATTACTTGCTGCTGTCCATCTAGGAGCTGAAGCTGCCGTCTTACAAAGGCCAGTCTCCCCAGTTACACTTGAGAAGATACTTTGCAGACCTGATTGCCATTGTGAGCAACAGGTTCAGACTCTGTCCTGCTGCGCGACATCTGGCTGTGTATCTGCTGGACCTCTTCATGGACCGCTATGACATATCCACACAGCAACTGCATGTGGTGGCTCTTTCCTGTTTACTTCTAGCAAGTAAGTATGTGGCACCAAACTTGAACTAGATTCATAGATTTTACTGCCAAATGCAAGGTGTGTCTTGGTGGGATAGAGCAGGTGGGGGAAACAAAGTAGTTATAAAAGAGGAGCAGCATGTATCAGTTTGGCCCAATAGGTAGAGCATTTCTTTAGGTTTGTTTTGATTTCTGTTGGCACTGAGGTGGATCACTCTGATGGAACTGAGGTAGGAAAAAAAACAAATGGTGATTAAAAACTAATGTTTATACTTGGAAACAAGTTATTCTAATGTGAACTTTAAGACCTGTGTTGTAGGAACAGAAAGACTGTCTTTCTAGGAGTATCTCAAAATAGGTAGGTCCTGTGCTGGAAATTAGAAATTTGCGTATCCGTGATAAAGAAAGAAATTAAATAAACTATGTGTAGACTGCACTGCATTCTGCTGATGGTGCTGTGTAGTTCTGGAATACTCCAGATTTTGTAAATTGCAATGTTATTTAAGCAAGTTAAGGCTAACATAAATCATGTATTGTCACATACAAAATGTAATATAGGTAAAATACATCCATGAAGATAGAATTAATTACAAACACTCATTATGAACAGTGCTGCTTATATTGACCTCAGCTAGATTCTTGTGGTGTGTATCCATGTTTCAACATTTGTTGAAACCCCTTTTCAATATCCCTGAAAAAATATGGGTGCAGATTGCTGGGAAACCTGCTGGCACTTGTTCTTAAACCAATAGATGCAGAGAAACTGGTCCTGGCAGCAGAACTAACTGTTGGTTCAGTTTATGTTGATCTGTTTCTCTGAATCTATTCTCATTCTCTCCAATAAGGGCTCTAGGCCTGCTTTGCTACAAAACTGGAGTGCTGTGGTGTTGGACAGTTTTCATCTTTTCACTGCATCCGGTGTCCACTAATACAGCTATTTAGTAGAACAGTTAAACCAGAAAAGGGTTGTTTCAGATTCTTCTGAGGGCAGACTTTGACTAGGTGCCACCAGCCAGTAATCTTCTCTTGGCAAAGGATGTTGTGCTGAGTATGAAAACGTTGCCTCAGAAACCACTGTAATCCATTTAGGAAAATGGATTGGCTTTGAACTAATGCCGGATTTTCAAATTAAATTCATGTTCTGAAGAGGATTTTAATTTTTTTTCTTTTAAATGAACCACTGCTATCTTTCATGGCAAGCTGCAAGTAGAGATCTGAAGGCCTCGGGTACTCACTCTTCTGAGAAGCAGTGTATGGATTGGTTCAGAGAGAACCAAAATGCTGTTTTAAACTTCTGCCCTATGTGGCTTAAACAAGCAGTTTAGTCAGTGGTGTAGTAAGTTATGACATTGCGATATACCTGATAAGGTTAAAGAAGTAATAGGAGAAATTATTATGTGACTCCTGAAGTTTTTATTTCTGTAATTACTGGTGTATGGGAAACAAAAACTAACAGCCTGGCAGTGGTATTGGATTAAGTCCTAAGTACCTCCACTGTTGAAAAAAGTAAATGTTCACGTATGTTCAGTCCTGCAAAACTCAAAGAATGTGCATTTACAACCTATCATGTAGTACTGAATAGAGAGTGTAAGATGGAAAGAATTTGCAATGAAATTGAAATAGCACAACCATATGTCAAACTGTATGGAAATGTGGCACTTGTTTCTCTTATTAATGGGTTTTCTACATACACAATTTTGCTTTAGGCTAAAAACATACAGGCCTGACAAGTTAGAAGTCCAAGGAAGGTGGAAACAGTGTATGTGGCAGAGGGGGTTTTCATGTTGCTGAAATCCACTTGTTTGCCAGATCTCAAATGTAAAACTGCACCTACCATAGCAGGCATTAAAAGCAGTCAGGTTGGCTGGAGCTCTAGCTATGCTCTAATGAGTTTTAGACACAAAAAGGGTGTGTGGGGGCTGGAGGGTGATTAAAGCCAAATGCTCTTGTGGTGTGTTTGCCAGGTCACATCAAAGTGGTATTTCATTGATGATGGAGACACATTATACAATAATTTGGTGACAAAAACTTGCATATGCAATGTCAGTGATGTCCTAATATTCTGTTCTTGGCAGCTGGCTTCTGTGTGCCAGCATGGGAAAACCAACAGGAAACATGGCACTGCACAATATCCTAGACAGTGTTTGACATTATCTGCTGAAATTTAGCCCGTTTTAGTACATACCCCTTTTTGTCTCTAGTGACATATTCCTTTTGAGCTTTGCATCTGCAGGAAAGTCTCAAGCTTGTTTGACATAGTAGAATTGAAATATGACCAACAAGACATTAGCTACAATCAATTTTATAGTTCATTTGTGCTGAACCTTTTTTTCCCTCCTCTTTCTGTTCATCTGAAGGTAAATTTGAAGAAAAGGAAGACAGTGTTCCCAAACTTGAACAGTTGAACAGCTTGGGTTGTATGACTAACATGAATTTGGTACTAACAAAACAGAATTTGCTTCATATGGAGTTGTTGTTGCTAGAAACATTTCAGTGGAATTTGTGCCTCCCAACTGCTGCTCATTTCATCGACTATTATCTTTCTATTGCTGTCCATGAGACTGATCTTCATGATGGCTGGCCAATGGTTTGCTTAGAGAAGACTAAGTTATATATGGCAAAATATGCCGATTACTTTCTGGAAGTATCATTGCAAGGTGAGTTACAGATTTCAGATAATGACTTCTTTGTTGTCTTGACAGACAGTGTCGAACTTAAATGAATCTTTTTCTCATTCCTTCCTTCTAGATCATGAATTTTTAAATTATGCCCCTTCTCTAGTTGCTACTGCATGTGTAGCTTCTTCAAGGATTATCTTGCGTCTCTCACCCACGTGGCCTACCCGGCTGCATCACCTGACTGCCTACTCCTGGGACTTCCTGGTGCCATGTATTGAGCGACTCTTAATGTGAGTTAACAGCAGTGGCTTTTCTTAAGCCCATTTCTGCATCTGTTGTTATGCTTAACTGCTGCCAACAGTGCAATTACATTTCTTCATAAATTTCCATTCCTCTGTTCTAAAAATACTGATGTATTAGGGCACACATAAGTTTGGTAGATACATATTGTTAGGAAATAACTGTTTTGCTCTTTTCAAAAGAGAAATCTTTATCAGATCTAATCTCTTTCCTGTTCTTTCAACAAATAAACTTCTGCCTTGCACTTCCACTGAACATGTGCTTTGAGCATCTTAAATAGCTTGTTCCCAATCTCTCTAGCTTGCTCAGAGAGCAAAGAGATAGTGAAGAGTACCAAAGACATAGGAGCTTTCATAGAGAAGACTGTATGCCTTGGAAGTTCAAGGCATGCTCCAAACAGATGATGGATCAAATGTGCAGACCATTGAGTGACCAGCTTTGGCAGGAGGAAATGACCAGGAGTTTGTATTTATTTTTGCTGTATCCATTTTTGCACTATAGCTGACATGAGATAAAAATGCCAATGAATGCCAAGTGAACCTTCCTGGGAAGGCATGTTACATGTTACAGTCTGCTTTCTCTCTACAGAAATTTGCTCTTATCCAAGTCTAAACATAATTGTGATCAGTAGAAGCACAGCTGTATCTGGAAGAACCACAGCAGCCTTAGAAATGTGACATTTTCACCCCTGATATAGCCTCTGTTGGCTTCACCAATGTGGATAATGAAAGGAGTAGTACCTAAAGCATGCAAGTTCTGTTGCAGAAGTGTTTTCAGTATTGCTCTGGAACAGAGGGAGGGCACCATCAAAAAGTTAGCAATGAAAAGTGTAGGTGGCATCTGCTTAACATAGAATTGCATAGAATTGAGGAAGAGAGTGTGTCTAGATACATTCAGACAGGTGTAAATCAAAGGGAATTCAGGTGAGCTGTACTGAATAGGCTAGAAAAAAGGTGAGAGGAAGAAAAAAAGTGTTTCTGCTCTCCAGAACAGGATCCTGTATGAATATACATACGATTTTTAAGTACTGTAATGTAGATACTACAAACATTTCTGGTATCTTGTCTTTAGAAACCTTATGCTCTGTTTAACTTAAATGCAGTAGAAGCAGCAAGTTCAGGTTCTGCTAATCTGGCAATTTATTGGGCTAATAAAGTACAGTAGCAAACTCTATTTCACTGTAATTCTAGGTCCCGCTGTATTACATGTATTGTACTTGGCTTTTGTCTGTGTTTTTTATTGCTATGCAATGAAGTGAAATGCCAAAAAGAGAGACTGTACCCTAACCGAATTTTGAAACCTTAGGTGATTGTAAATGGTAGCTAAAACTATTTTATTTTTTCTAAAGCTTTGGAAGCTGTCCGATATCTGCAGCATTTTTAGAGTGCTCTTAAATGTTAACTCAAAAGAGTTTAAATTATATTAATATCTATTTTGATGCATTTTGTCTTTTCAATTTGTTTTAGTGCGCATGATAATGACGTGAAGGAAGCAAACAAGCAGAAAGGACAACAGGCTCAGTCTGCCCAACACGCTGTATTTCAGCCCCCAGCTCCAAGTGCCCAGCAGGCCAATGCTCAGCAGCACGTACCACAGTATCTCCAGGCTCATCAGTCTTCGTTACAGTACCACCACCCAGCATCACAGCAGCAAAGCTGCCAGCAGATACTATCATCCACTCACACAGCCTCTTACCCACTCCAGACTTGCCCTGCTGCCTTACAGACCAGTGCTCAGGCTCGAGGCCACGTACAGACCGGTGCTGCCATGTCGCTGGCTGTGCCGCTGGAAGTGAAGCCGTGCATAAGTGTCTCCTACAACCGGACATACCAAGTGAATGGACGATATTCCTGTATTACTCCCTGCTTTGAGAGGTGATAAGTACAAAATGGTTTTGTGCTTCTTTGTTCAGGGCGGAGAGTTGTGTGGCAAATGGTTTCATTTTTTTGTTAAACCTCAAAAAAGTTTGAGGGCAAAAAATTGAATAAAAAAAGGTGTCTTCCCAGAAAAAAAGCAGCTGGATTGGCAACCAGTACCACAGCTCAAATAACAGACTGCAAAAAATTAGCACACAGGCCATCCTCTAAAAAAAGAATTTGTATGCTTGGGGATAATAAGTTCTTACTCTGACACTCAGAATATTCTGCTTCTAATGTGTGTTGATGAAATACTACTCAAAAGAAAAACTGCTGTGAACTAACTACAGACTCACCTTTTAATGAAGGAGATATGCAGTATTATTTTGAAGACATTTGTCATACCACCGTACAGTATTAACACTTACTTTGTACTGACCGAAACTTAAGAATCCACTGAATGCCAGACTTCTACAGGTACATGGAGATCACAGGAAGAAACAATTCTCATGTGGCTAACTCCATACTCTTGCCCCTTTTTCACCACTTGTATTGGTTATTTGCTTTAGGCTAAGGCATGTGAATTAACTGGTATTTTGGCTAGTTTTTTAAGTTTTGTACTTTACAGGACAGACAATATATTTTTGCCTCTTTTATCCTCCCTATCTTTTTTGTGTTTAAAGTAACTCTTTCATACTAACTCAGGGACTTTTCTACTCATTACTCTGTGCTGCTGGTTTGTACACTATTTGGGTATAACTCGGGGAAGGAAGGCAGAGAGGGAAGAGACTATAGCAAGTGGAGTGGCTTTTCTTCAGGGCATCTATGCAGAGTACCAAAGGGATATGTTAGAGTTCACAGAATGTAGATGTGAACTACTGCCCAGCAGTGTGGTAATTGAAGAAAAGAAAGTTTCAGCTGAACTTGTACTGTACCAGAACTACTACAGTGCTGTGATTCCTCTGTATACACACACACACAAACACATGAATATTATTAACCAACAGAAAGCATCCTCCAATTGTACTGACAGTATCATCCCTACAGAAAAAGTACAGTTCAATGCTGACAGAAATGCAGTTCTGTCAGGCTTATAGTGGAGAGAAACTCTCAGGTAATAAAGGGGCAACTTTTTCTTCTACTATTTGGGAGTTCTAGAACAAGATACAGAGATTTGCTCTTCCAAATGGGTGGATCAGAAATATTTTGCAGAGTGATCTGCTTCATCACAAGTAAGGTGCTAATTACATAACTCTATGGAATTACACTATCTCCTGTGGAGTGGATAGTCTGAGGGTAGAAAGCTTCATTCATCCGCCTCTTGGATGGAAGCTATGGTAGAGATATTAATGGAGATGGTTTTTGGGGTTTTTTGTGTGTTTGTTGGGGTGGTTTGTTTTGTTTTGTTTTGTTTTTTTGTTTTTTAAATACAAGACGATATCAGACTTCCTCCTGTGCTAGAATACGGGAGGAAGTGGTATGAATGGCAGGATTCTTACTACTTTAAAATATCTTTATAGTATATGGGCTTAAGGCTTTTTTTTTGGTTGTTTCATTGTTCTTTTACCATCTTCCCCCCTGTCTTAGTGGCAGCACTTAAAATAGTGTACCATCGAATGACACTGAATTATTGTGGCTCTTACAGAAACTGTTGCAGGGGCAATTAAGTTACATTATCAATATGAAGATGAAGGCTTTATCACCATAATGTTCAGAATGGAGGGAAGACAGCTGTGTTCCTGGGGCTAAATTATAACATGCTACAAAAACCTATTTATTGTTTAGGAGAAGAAATCCTCTTTCTCTTTGTTTTGTCTTTTAAATCCCAGTTTTTGTTGTGGGCTTTTGTGGCATAGATGTGCAGGTCAAGAACAGGAGGGTGAATGGAAAAGATGACTCCCTTTTATCCTAGAGAATCAACTTTGAAATAGGCATAGTGTGATCAATTCCTCATTAAAATGCAAGTTGGTTTGGGTTCTTTTCCTCTCCTCTCTTCATCTCTGAATAAATATTTCCCCATGTCTGAGAGTAGTGTTAAGTAGAGACTTTCCACCTCATAAGATGCCATGCTTTTTACTCGGCACTGTTACCCATTTTAGAGGGAAATGGACTTCTTTCTGCTGGTTTCATTTTGTTGCAATGCTGTATCCAAGTCCTCAGTGCTCTAACTACCTCTGATGCTATGAATGTACAGTCTTGTAATAGACCATGACTTGAAATAACAGCAGATGCCTGTAGCATTTTTCTTCTGTAAAATCTTTCCATCAGCTAACTTGTCATCTTTTTTTGTGACACAGCAGTATAGGTTCTTCTTTTTGGGGGTATTAGTAAATTTATCCCATAGGCATTTGATATATAAAAATTTAACTAATACTTAACACTGGAATTATAATGGGTGGGGGGCTTATTCAGTTAGTTAATACCACAGATTTACATTTAATAGGGTATTTTTAATTTGACTATTTTAAGACATTAGGTCAATTGTAAAAAGATACACTACATGCTGTTCGTTTTTAATTTATTACTTAGTCTGAGTTTTTTTCTGACACTACAGCTGCATCATGATGACAGAAAATGTACACTGAACAGTTTCAATCTATATTATTTAAAAGGGCTTTATCAGTGTACATTAAAAATACACTGTTCTTACTATTAGAACCAAAATGTGTTTTTTATGGCATAAATAAGAATGGTGCTTCTAAATGCAAAATGTCCAAAACAATGGAATCTTTGTGAGTGCTATGCATTCAACTTATTTTTTAAAATAAAACTAGTTTTGAGTAAGAAGGCTCCAGAGTGTATTATGCTTTGTATTATGTTTTTTTAAAAAAATATGTAAACTGTCTTGCCCTGTGTATGGGCTGAAGCTGTAAGGACTTCTTTCTCTCCCTCCCCCCTTGTTTTCTGTGACATATCATAAGCTTCAAGAACACTCAGACTTCACAATTGAAAAAAAAAATAGGAAGGAAATCATGCAGGAAGGGGCTTTAAAACTAAGTGCAGCCCCAGCATATGCTAAGTATTGTACACTTCAACAATGAGTCTAGTACACAGCTGTAACAAAGAAATAAAGAACAAAAGAACTTGAGTAGTTCAAGAGCCAGTGGGTGCATTCATTTTGTTCTCATACAAAAAAGCAACCATTAATACTGACAATCTCAGATTTCTAATACTAGAAATCATTTAGGAGATGTGGGAATAGCCTCTTGTCAAGAGCTACAAGCACTTGTGTTATTTACAATAGCTGTGAAGGCTCAGTCATGCTGCAGGCTGCATAAAATCACATGATGTGTCCTAGCACAAATATTTTTGATTGTTTTGAACTTCTGATAGCTGCTGCTTACTAGAAGAAGTTCTATTTCTTCCTAACACTTCGCACATTTCATATTTGTAACAAGGCTGTGATTATGGCTAGAGTCCCAAAAATTAATATGCTTGCTTAGAATTTAATTTGTCTGAAGTCAGAAAATGAAATTGTGAGGCCTCTTAGCTTTCATTCCATTTAGGAATAAAGCACTGATTGTGAAAACCTTTTTGGAGGATCTAGAGCCAGAGGGAGAGCAAGCTGTACTCCATCCCAGTGAGGAATGGGGGCAATGCTCTAATATAATGATGGCATGCATATTATATGGGTACTTTGATCTGGAAAGTTTTGTCCTCACTCTTGAAGTCAAGTCTGTCTAGACTGTGGCCTTGAAATCTCAAGTTTGCTTTTTTTTTTTCACTGTAATTACAAAATAGGAGCTACCCATGACATTTATGAGTCTCCTAACAACTACAAGGACTGCCAAATAGTTTTCAACATTTCAGCAGAAGTCTCAGATTTGAAATTACAAGTCTGAAGCTATTTTTGTGTTTGTACATAACAAGAAAAGCCTTATCTCTGCTTCCCATGACCCAGGTTCATTATTTATTTTAAATAGGAGGATATTTATAGTCTTCCAGCTTTACAAATTTAGGTTAAAATACAAAATTTAAGGTCAACATTTTAGTGACTGACACATCACCAGAAATAAAAACTTTTTGCAACTGTAATAATGTGGTTAAAATATATATAAGCCAGAAAGTGTCCTCCTTTAATAATTTATTAACTCTGCATTCTGAATGTTCACAGGAGCAAAAGTCTTGTGAGTAGATAAGGCCTTATCTGAGTGCAAGTGCCCAGTTGGTTGTCTTGTATTAAAAGGTTGTCAACAGCAATTTTTCAAAACACCAAGTAAAGCAGCAATAACAAAATACAGTTATTTTTAGTCTCCATCTCTGTGGTATTTTAGAAGTTAGGGCACAAGTACAGTTGTGAAGCTTACAGTTTGCTCTTTCCCAGAATTATGTAAGAAATTTCTATAACTTCAACAAACACGACATGTATTCTGACAAAGGAAAGCATTTGCTACTGAACATTCAAAAAAAAAAAAAAAAAAAAAAACCCCAAACCAAATAATGTGTAACTGAATAATTAAAGAACATCTCTATAGAAAGTAGCTTCAGGTTTTAAAAATTCTCACTGCAACCAAGGATCTGGGATATCTCTGCCAGTCCTACCAAGAGAAGAAGGGAAAGTTAAGGAAGAGTTCTAGTGTTAAAAGTGCGAATCTGAGATTCAGCATATAATCTTCACATTCATCACAAGTCTGTTAAAATTGTTACCAGACCCATTCACTGGTGTGTGCATTCAAAGACTGCTTACAAATATTACTTGCTTTTCTTTGAACAGTTGAATTTATTCTCTTGAAAGAGCAAGATGAAGGAATACTTCCATAGAACAACCCATTAAAGCTCTCTTAAAATATGTATTTTCCATATTCTATGAATCATTTAGGAGACCACTCTAAGGCTATATATTCTATAGGAATTTTTTCATGCTAGTCAGTTATTAATTACTAGGAGATTTACAGCTATTAGAATACCAATTTATAATGTATTCCACAGATAATATATAGTTAGAATCTTCTTATAACAAATAACAAATTTATTTTGCACATTTTGCAACTGAAAAGCAACAGGAACTTCGTTTTGAGACATAATTTAACTAAAGGATACTTATTCCTGCTTGATCAGAGAAACTCAAGTACACCCACAAAGAAAGTATTATTTGGATATGGCTGAAAATGAATTTCAAGAGAAAATTCTTTGCTGGGAATTTTGGAAAAATGAGTGCCAGGTTGGCACTCATACTGCAAATGCATGTATAGCATTTATCAACAACCATTCTCTAGTTAAAACCTTTTAACATATAAAAAGTGCTCTACTGCATGTACAGTGCTTATAGTTAAAATGAAGCATTTTACAATTACCGGTTATGAACTTGGTTACTTATCTGGTAACCAAGCTCTAACTTTTCAAGAACTATTTTCTCCTTAAACGCCTTTTTCTATGCACCTTCAGGTATCTAGGTATCTTTACCATATTTAAGAAAACAAAGAATATATGTAAAGCATTGCTTAGAAATTTTCAGAAAATTAAAACATAAAATTGAATAGAAGTAACTGAAAATTATTGTATGCACAGTTACACTATGGATGTTTCAGTACTCAGACTCACCAGGTTGGGTACTTCAACACTTGCCCTCCCTTCAGTTTGACCTACAGATTTATTAATGAGACCCCATGCAGAAGACAGATTGTCAATCTGCCTGTTACCAACACAATGTCGTGAAAGACTTTGCCAAATGCTGTTCTGCTTTACCCTCTCCAACCACCTACCAAGTACGTTACTTATAGAAGAGTTCTCTATTTATTTTGTTTGTTTTTAAAACACCAGCAGCAGCAAGGCTTTGCTAAGTACTGCTGTATGCTTGGATGCACAGATTTTGCAGGAGGGTGGATGATTCTCCAGACAGCATTGCTGCAGATCTTCAGAGGTGGAGAAATTCTTCAGAAATACTGCAGAGCCTGAGTTTTCAGGGAAAGTGCCTGTATTTTGGAGAGCAGTTCTATGCTTCTGACCTTGCATCCCATCTCAGCGCTCTTATCTTATCTTAGCTCATGTTCGCTGTGGTGCAGTAAGGACAACCTCCAAGGACTTGGATATTCCATACCCTTTTAGCAGAGATTATGAATACCTCGAAGACTATCTGCATTGAAAGATGAAGGAGTGGGTGTGTGGCCACGCATCCAAAAGACTGCTGAATGACAAATGTGAAAATTGGATAAGGCCCTACTGGGAAACAGGTTCTCTAACTAGTAGGAAAGTCCCCTTCACACTTCTATACCTGGGTTTAGGTTATGTGCTCTAAAGGGATCCTCCCTCAACACAGAGGTGGTTGTAAGTCTCTTTTGGGAATTTCTTGTAAACTATCCTAAGACTTGAGAGAACTAGTTGGTAAAACTGTAGCAAGCATGCAGCACTACACCTATGAGAGACTATGAAGAATTTTTTCCACTTCCTCGATCAACCTGACTGTGAGAACACAAAACTAGCTTGGAAGCACTTCCATTGCCACTTTGTCTTGGAAAAAACTGCCTGTTTTGTTTGTTTCCACAAGCCATCCCTGTTTATGTATTCCTGTTTACGCTTAATGTTAGTACATGCCTTGGTTTATTTTCAACAGGAAACCATCCTATCTCCACATTCCTAAATTCTCCCCATTGACAAGCAGTCAGTATTTTGGAGAGGATAAAAAAGTATCAAACTGCTTATAACATGTCCCCTTGCAACACAGCCCCATTAAGAGATTCCAAAAGAATTTTTCTAGAGTTAGTACAAATGCCATGTTCCCTCCTGTATCAACACAAAATGGGTAACAGAAATTATGTGTACTTCCATTAGAAAAGAAAGTAAAAAGGCTGTTTAGCTTCCTTACATACTTGCAGTAATATAAAACAGATTTGAAGCAGCACTTTCTTCCACAACCTTTTACAAATTATTCTCTTTCCTCTGGAAAAAAGGTGCAGGACATCTCAGAATAAATCTAGGTCTTTCATATGTCAAAAGAATAATTACAGCAAAAACCACAGCTGTATCAAATACTACTGTACGTTGAAAAAACAGGATTAAAGGCATCAACTTCTGTAAGTGTTTAATTTTACCTCACTTACAATTGCAGTCGACTGCATAGACAAATTGAAAAAAATGGTATTACTTAAAAGCAGATTCTAAGACCAAACAGCAGAGGGATGCAAAATAATAAGACAAAGACAAAACTGGCGTTCTTATGCATCTCGCCATTATTTAAAAAAAAAATAAAAGCAAGGAGCGTTAAGTAGAACTGAAAGCAATATATTTAAATCAAAATTAACTAGAACAAATTATCATAGCTTTCAATGAGGGCAAGAGCTTAGGATTTCCAAGAGATTAAGCCCTTACATAGCTAATGAAATCATTCAGGATTTAAGCCAAATACTAATGGAGGTAAGGAAGAAATATCTCTTAACGCAAATTAGTCAATAGGGTCTATGATGGGATTTCTTGCACCTTCCACTCAGTGAATCTGATTAAATACAGAAAGCAGAGGACTTTCCTAGACTGGACACAGTAAAGCAGTTACTTTTCAATACAATTTAATAGGTATAATAGGTTCAGTTCTGCTGAGCACTGCATATGCTGTGTGTGCTTTCCTAGGCACAGAAATAAAGATGTGCAAACATTTATTGAATTAAAGACTTACTTCTAAAACAGACATTCCCAAAAGCACACATTCTTTAAAAAACATCTATAGGAATTATGATAAAAATTACATTTTACTGGTTCAGCTTCCACAGCCACTACTAGCAAGTTGTCAATTACAGTATTAAATTGTCAGTCAAAGACTGGGACTCAAAGATCCTTGTGGGTCCCTTCCAACTCAGAATGTTCTGTGAATCTGTGAAATTCACAAATTCTGCTTTTTTTTACTTGATGCTAAAATAACTTATTTAAGTTGGGACCAACATTCAATAGCTCTTGTGGCACATTCAGCACTTTTAATACAGTTCATTAATAAAACTCTTTTTCCTCCATTGTTAAACCTCAAGTTATTTATTCTGTTTGGAAATTGTGCTTTACATTTCCTTTAGAAATACATGCTCTTTGAAGAACTATTTCTTTTAGTATCCTATAAACAAGAACAGACAAATTACTTTGATTTGAAACTTCAAAGCCTGACTACAGAGGAAAATTATGTAGGTAAATAATATTATGTGCTCCAAGGCTTTAGGAAATAAATGTCTAATTCAAGGTGCATCCAAGTAAAAGTTGTGGTATAGTCACATGAAATGTTCTACAATTACTGTATTTTTGCTCACAGGTCTGCATTATATAAAATCATTTTAGTACAGTGTAAAAGATGGTGTTTAAGGTATTCAATCCATTTGATTCATATTATATCACTTTAAATAAAAGGAAATTTTCATTATTTATATCTTCCTCAAAGGATTCTACTTGCTAAGTTCTGTAAAAAGACACCAACACTTGACAAGAAGAACAGTAGTGGACTTTTCCTAGGAGGACATGTCCTGTGACAAATTATCTTGGGAAGCACTCTTCTAGTCTCAGAGAAGTAGAATAGAAATCTTGGAATGATGCATTTAAACATTTACAATCTAAGGAACTTGTAAATTTAAATGGACTTGGCAGTGTTAACTTTACAGTTGGACTTGTTGAACTTCAGGGTCTTTTCCAACCTACACGATTCTCTGGTTCTATTCTATCATGCTAAAACATCTAATATTCTACAATTCACTTTCCATGACCCTATTCAAATTGAAAAAGTTAAAAGTTGTTTAAATCTTACTTAAATAAAAGGACTCTAAAATAGCCTATTAAACATTTTATTGCAAACAACCATTTTCTAAATACCCCTTAATTCAATTTTTTCTTCCAAACTTCCTACTGTGTATATGCTCAAGATAGGCATCAGCTATGGCTGAACACAAAGTCTGGAGCTTGAATAGAATAGGATCCAAATATTGTGAGTGAACTTTCTATTCTTCTTGGAATTCTTTGTGCTGCTCAGACAAACTTCATTTCAGTTCCTCCTTGAGGCCTTCATGCTCTTCTCACCATGAGGGAAACATGCCAGCACCTTTCATTGTAGTCACAAAGAAGTGTTTCCTAAAAAGGTTTTGGGAAAAGCTGGTTTTGGAATCCTGCTACCAAAGTGGGGGAGTTGTCTTCCTGTCAGCTAGAAGACATACAGAGACACCAAGAGTTCTCACAAACACAAATACCCACTGTAGCTGTTGTTACAATATGTATTATTGGACACTGTAGAATGTCATCACTCTGGAAACCTTATCACCTTGCTTTTATAAAAACCAAATCTCCTACAGAATTTTGCAAGTACCACAGAAATATTTTGTATTTAATTTTGCATGACTTTCAATTGCTCCAGAGGAGCTGAGAAGAGAATGATAACTGATCCAAGCCAGTTCTTTCTCATATGAGTGGCCACTGTGAAACTTAAAACACATCCTATCAAAAGCAAAGATGATACAACTGCGAACACAAAGTTAAAACTATTTGTTGGCAGACTGAACAAGAAGCAACCGTACTGCTGGTATAGATACCAGAACTGGTTCCTCATATGCTAGCTTGGATCTAGCCAGTTTTCTTATCTCAAGACGGAGCATAGAGTTGATGCAGTTGTATAATTTCCAAAGCCCGCAGAAGTCAGACATAACTTTCATATACTATTGTACTTTGAAGTAAGCACTGCTGGATCCAAAATGATGCTGTGCAGATCAAAGACTCAAGAGTCCTAAGCTCAGAGTTCACCTTTTCAAACTGATACAAAAATGACCTCTAGCAAAAAAAAAAAAAAAACAACATAGAAGAGCAAAATAACCATTCCAAATTATAGTTGCAGTATCCTAGAGCAACTTCAGTATCAGTTGAAGGGTTTTCAGTGTTGTGAGCACTTTCTCATTTCACCACCCCTCAAACCTCCCTTCTCATATAAAGAGAAGCTGTCTGCTTCACATCAAAGCATCTGGAAAGTTCCCTCTGATGACAGATTTGAACTATCTGGAGAACAGTAACACAGCAATATAGGAGAAGGTTGTCATAACTGAAAATATGGAAACAGAAGTCTTGTAAAGGCATCTGGAGCTCAGCACAGAGAAAGGTCAAAACTTTAAAATACTATAAAGGCAGAGATGTCAGGTTCTGGTTATACAGGTAAAGCTACAATAGTAGTGTTTTTCTGCCACCTACTGATGCCTTCCAACTCCCTTTTTACCTGGCAGTTTACTCATAAGATATTCTATAGATGAATAGGTGACTCAGCTGCTTCTGACATCTGCTCAAGCAATTATAAACTTCTTTGGAATTACTGGAATTTTTTCATTTACAGCCCTTCAAGTAAGCACGAGATGACTAGCTCTGTGCATGGCTGCCACTGACAGGACAGCACTATTGCTGACACATGTTTAGCAGAAAGGTATAAAAAATTTTATAATGTCTATAAAGATAACAACTGCATAATTAGTCAGGAAGGGATTTATTTTTAAAGGACACCATGCTACAAATTTGAGAATTGAGATAGTAGATACCTCATACTATCAGTCTATGTGTCAGTTGTTTATATCAATCATCACAGGTTTTATTTCCATTTACATTCTCTGTATGATTTGGGAACCCACACTATTTTTTCTGGCCTCATCTGCAACTATCAAGAAAAGCATAAACATTGGCGGGAAGCTATAAAAAAATCTCCATAAAAATGAACCTCAAAAACTCGTAACTCCCAGCATATACCCATCCTTTACATGAAAGAGTTTAAAAACCATTGATTTCATAGCTAATCTTGCCATAAAGACAGAGCACTATGAAAATATTTATAACCCAAAAATAATCCCTAATTTATTTGTTCAATGAATGGAAAAAGCTTCAGAAACAGTTGCAAGAAAAATTTACAAGAAAACTTGCATTCTAGAGCCAGAGTGAAGAAAGGCAATTTAACTTCATAAATACAGAGTGCCACCAACAGCCTATCTGCATCTGCACAAGAAGAACATATCTAGTATGGGATCCTGAACTAGCAGATATGGGCATACCAAAAAAGAGTCCAGGAAGTTGACTCTTGATAAATTTACATGTACATGACAGAAATAAAGCATTGTGATATCTAAGTATTAGGACAACTCTTCTAGGGGTGTGATAGATATTTCATCATGATATCCAATTTTTGAAACGACTAACTGAAAGAGGAGCTATAACACTTTTTTTAATGAAGAAAAATACAGAACATATCAGTTGGCTTAAAAAAAAAAAATCCAGAATTTCAACTGAAAAAGTATTTCACAGAATGTCAGGTTCCTTGGGAAATTCTAAATGCAGCTGAAGAGTTCACAGTTTAGAGAACTCAAAATTTTTCCCAAACCAAGGAATAATGTCCATACTGCTGTAGTGCCTTTGCCTTTGCTGACTCTTGCTCTGCCTCAGAGCTCCATCTCACGAAAAATTGGGGCAGCTCAGTGTGAGGGTTCACAATGTTTCATGGGATATACAGTCCCATTGATAGAGAAGGTGACAGAAGTGTTGCAGTCTACAAAAATCAGCATTCTAGATGCAGTATCTAATCAAAATCTTAGATTTCAACTATATTTTAAAGTTTTTACCCAGATCTTCACCTTGAGTACATTTAAGGGAAAAATAGTTAATTTTGTTCAAAATATCATAGCATCTAGCTTTATATCAAATACCTATAGTAAAATTTTGCAAGCTATAATAAAATTCTTATTCGATTTTGATCACATAATTTGTACTGTTAACTAATATATGTAATATGCTTCTAACTGCAGTTAATTCAAATGTGTTGGAAGTATAGATAGGTCTGACTTGGCATTTAGGTTGATAATGGACAAAATTCTCTGCTACATAAACATATAAAAGAAAGATGGATTCAGAAAATATAAAAAAAGTCAGAGATTAAATGTAACACAACTTACCAAATATAAGTTTAAACAAAGACTGTTTCTGAAATATCAAATTCCTGAAATACTCTATGTGGTATCTCCCTATAAACAATAGTTTTACTACTGCAACAGCTGGAAGCATTTACACATTTTAATATCTTCTTCAGTAACAAAGTTAAATTATTCTTGCAGCTGTTCAAAAGTATTTTGGAATGGTTTGTTCCCTGGATCCTGCATGCTGTGAAAAAATATAAGAGCAAGGCTGGAGGGTTTTAAAAATTGTCTCAATTTCAAAAGAACTTTTTTCTTAATAAACCTTTACAGACTTTACACAAACTTTCTCAAGACTTCTGATAGAGCTTTCTGACTAGCACCAGTAGCATAAGCATATGCTAGTTCATGGCTAAAATTATTTATCCGGTCTAATTGCAATGTCTTTTAGTTTTAAACAAATTCATATTTTTTTACTGGAGTGAATTTTTGAAAAGTAAAAGAATATGTGTACTTTTACTTTAAATTGTACGTAAATATTTTTGTGCATAACAAAAATTTTTAAAATGCCCTTTTCTAAGAAGTAGTATTACAAATTAAAGATGTTTCTTACAAAATCATTTGATTTAGTTTTTCTCTTTTCACTGGATTATCAGATACTACTGATAATAACCCATTAGTCATGAGATGAATCAGACATGTGGAGCACAAGCAGGTGAGCTGTACAGGACACACATAAATCCAGCATAGCCCTCACACATCAGAACTGCAGCCTGTGCTCTCCAGGGTTAATCTGAACTTGTGCAATAAACCCACTGCGTTCAGAACATCCCAGAGTTACTGAGTGTTCACAAGACATCTGTGTGTCCTGGAGAGGACAGGACCTTTATCCGAGGCACAGCAGTGACCTCTGTGCAACTGCAGCAGAAGATACAGCTTCCTCTGTTCGGCTATTCTGGTACGAGACCTAATCTCAGGCAACAGTTCTGCTCTGGGGTTTTAAATAACTGTGATAACTACTGAAGTTTGTTCCCATGCTTTGTTTTTATCTATCAAACATTTTAAAAACATAATGAGCCTTAACTCAGTTCCTGTTAGTTGTAATCCAAAGAACTTGCATGAAAAATATTAAGAGTATCTACAATTACCCTGTCTCCTAATACAGTACAGACAATATGTATTTTCTTCTAAAAAACATGTAAGCTATTAAAATCTGCTAAACATTACCATAATCAATTCCATTATTTATGAATACCCTCATACATGAATAGTTAGGATATTTGGGATCAAAGTCGACTGCTTTAGCCCATTTGATAAGTTTATATGTGACTGAGCCTTCAAATTCCGGTAGCTATTTCTGCATTGATATTTCTTGGCACATTAAAATAAAACCATCTAGCATTAATTGCAGAACATTTAAAGGAACAAATGTTTATTGCAACAGAAACTTCTTATAATGTAGACAATTTTTAGAACACATTTCAAATTCTGACAGATTAATGAGGTTACCTGGTTTAACATCATAGCTATTAAAAAAAACAACTAGGAAGCACTAAGAAACCCTAAACCAACTTACAAACAGTTCCCACAGATATGAACATGAAATTCTAAGAGATGAGAACCCTGATAAACCTTAAAAATATACAATTCATTACCACCTGCATCAAGCAGAATTTATCAGCTGTGAAATAGGTGCTACAAGAAAGCACTTCCTTCACCAGGTGCCTGTGATAAAGCATACATGAGTTCGCCTGACATCAAGGCACATAGTTTCTCTTTTTTGTCTAGAAAGAAAGGTACATCTAAATCAAAATTTGTTGACAGAATACAAAAAGCCATTCAATAAGATTGTGTGTGTATATATATATTTTTAATATATTTGAAAAGTCACCCTCTCCGCCCCTCCAAATTGAGTGAAACTTCCACTTTATTTTAACGGGCCATAGAAACTATGTGGCTTTCAAACAAAATTTACACTGTGCTACCGCACAGCCATAGCAACTCACCTGCATTTTAACATGTGAATTGCTGATGAGCTTCTATTTCCCTGAGGAGGATGTTTTCTTGAATATGGAGTTAATGGGGGAGAAAAAAATGAATTCTCTAAAACCTTCAGAAAACATGATTCACAAAAAAATACTTAACAAAACAGCTAGAGGTCAATATTGACAGTCTGTCAGATCAAAGAGGACTCTTTTTTTGTGAGGAAATATCATATTCCTTGGTGTCTCCTTTCAGGATAAGGACATGGTGTTCAGAACCCAGCCCAGATTTGATCTGGTTTTTTTAAGCTGTCACCTACTGTAGCTGTAACACAGCTTACTACAGAAAGGGTATAGTCAGGGACTTGGGCACTTCTACTACAAAGCATGCTACTTTCACTTCAAATCATTTTACAAACTGTAAAAAAAATGTAAACTGGCCCATCTTGAGTGGTGTAATTTCAAAACCATCTGAGCACCTCCCAGGCTTCCCTGTGGTAGTCTCAGTAACACTTCATCACTTAATTAAGTGCCACTGGGCCATTTCAGTACAAAAGAGCAGAAAGATATACCTATCAAAGCATCAGCCATTTTTATTCAGGCATTAGTCATTTGACACCTAAATTATTTTCAAAGTGACTATCAAGAACAGTTACATTTTGTAGACATACCCCTGTTTCTTAAGTATTAATGACTTCTTAATGGCTACAAATCCAAATTTTCATAACTGAGTCATGAAGAGATCTGCACCATTATGTATGAGTGCCTCCATCCCGCAGTGGATTTTTCCCAGCAATTATTTTAGATAATTTTCAGATAAGTGGGAAGAAAAATACTCAAATTTCAGATTATCAAAAATAATGAGCTGTGGACTCCCCATTCCTGGAAGTGTTCAAGGCTAGGATGGATGGGGCTCTGAATAACCTGATCTAGTGGAAGATGTCCCTGTCCATCGCAGTGGCTTTGGAACTAGATGACCTTTAAGGTCCCTTCCAACCCAAACCACTCTATGATTCTATGATTATATGATTCAGACTTACTACTGATTTCACAAAAAGCACTTCTGTGTGATAACAATTTATCCATCTGGTGGCAGTTATTTTAAGGTCTAATATTTATCCAAATTTTCATACATTTAATGTATGATTACTGATACTATACATGATAATTCTTCCTGAACTATTACTTGATACTAACACATTAGTAGTCTTAAAAGATATTTAATTAAATTTATCAGCTAGTCATTGTAATTTAAGTGATTTTTAAAGTAAGATCTATATCAGCTGAGCTAATAATATTCTGTCATATTCTGTTATTGATACAATCTCTTATGTTTTCAACTCTTGAGGGTTGATGTCAACCCCCCTACAAGCAATAGTATTTCTCTGAACCTTATTACATCGGGACCATGCAAAGCAGAGACATTCACAGTGAGAGTAAATTAGACAACTGTATTTTAGCATTAAGATCAATTTGGTACCCAAATTCTAAATATCTAATGAATATCTGATATTCATCAGATAGCACTTTAAAAACTAACTAAGGAAGATGCTGATGTGCTGAAGACGTGCTTATGATTTTAAAATATTTTTATGAAATAGTTGTAGCATTTACAGTTAATTGGTGTTCCAGCATGTGGTTTACAATCCCCAGGAGCTAGAGAAGAAATGAGAGGAAGAGATTTAGTCAGGAAACAGAAACAAATCACCACAAGATGAATGAAGAATGTCTGAGCAGAGGGGAAGAAAGTCAACTAGAAATTGCAGAAGACTGAATTTAGTACTGGTCCCAGCTTTCAGGAAGGATACCTGGCAGGTAGATGTACCTAACCTGACCTGGGTAAAAAGAGCACAGTTGCTGTAGCAGGCACTGTCATCCTTGACTTGCTCCAAGAGCAGGGGGATTGTGAAGAGAGGTTGTTCGTGAACATACACTTAGAGAAAACTTAAATGGGGTCACAGGCAGCTCCAGCAGGACCAGGACATCAGGTTGTCCTAGTAAGTTCCACGAAACCTCCTTCAACTACTGATACAAGTGAGCAACCATTTGTATACTTTTTTTCTTTATTTTCTATATGTTTAATAATACACCTAAATACATATACAAGTTTCCTTACTGATCTCAGGAAAATAAATACTTACACGTCCTAAGGAAAACTTGTTCTACCAGATGCTACAGTCAGAGTGGTACCATTAAGTATAGAGCAAGGTACAGAACTGTTACTCCAAATGCACATAATGTATGCTAGACCAGATTTTCCAGTTAATATCAGTGCTATTTGTCTTATGACACAGTGTAAACAGCAGAGAAGCTGGAAAAAAAAAAAGTAATGGGTCAGATTACAGGTCTGTCTAGGCACTATTCAATCTCCAATAAAGACAATAAAATGCATTTGCAGAACAAGTGAATGGTATTTTCTTTAAGTACTGTTTCAACATTAGGTAGGCTGTATTTTGCATACTGCTGTACCAACACTGCAGGTAGGTGCAAAGTTGAGGCTGAGGTGATGGGGAGGCCAAGACAGCAGCACAGGTTCCTCATTTAGGGGAGGGAAGGTATTTACAGAGGTTTGGAAGCACCCCTCCTCAGCAGTAAGACCTTACACACCACCTGAAGTTAGTACTACTGCTGCTGAGAGAACAAGAAAAATAAATTCATAAACCTCTACCTTAAACATGAGAAATGCCACCAAGTTCAATGGGACTATTCAATATCAGCACGTAAAACTAAAATTAATACACTCCTAACTGCTTGTTAAGTTTTGCTGCACAATAGCAGGAAATATGTAAATAAGTATTTTTATTGTATTACCTTCCTGCAGGTTCTGATTTGCAAGTCATTCTAGTTGTCGTCTACCAACATCCTCAATGTCTCCAGCAAACTAGGAGAAACAAATCAGGACAAGCTTCCAGTGAAGCATCAACCCCATATGATTTTTTCCTACATGCTAACTGCTTGACCAACTGCTGTCACGTTTTCATTAGCGAGGGCACATTTTACCCAGCTGAAAGGCCCGGCGTTCCTCACCCGTGAGGCTGAAGGCGCTGTCAGTGTGGGGGGTCCCGAGGCCGTCCCGGCAGCGAGGACGGGGCGGGGCCCGCTCCCAGCGCGGAGCCCGCGGCACCGGCGCCCTCTGGCGGTGCCGGACAGGGCTGCGCTCGGGAGTGCCCGGGTCAGACCGGCGCGTCTCACAGTGGAAATGAAACGAATGCCTTTCTTTTAATCTACATTGCTTCCGGTTATTACTGTATTCTTTAAAAAATCAGAGTAAAGTGAAGGCTTCCGTGAAATGCTGTATTCAGACCAATATTTAACACTTAATGGATCAGAAGTATTGGGTAGTGCCACACTGTACCATCGAGTAGAGAACACGGATTCAGAGGGCTGTTTTAATTTTTTCCTGAAAGTCAAGGTTACCTTTCCAAGATCTTTGGTTTACAGCACGGCTTCAGCCATGATTACTTCGTCTTTCTTCAATCTATCAATATAATCAAACTGCCCACAAGCATCCCAAATATTTATTTGTAAAAAGTCCAAGTCAAAACAATTGATGCAAGTTTTCTCTTTTCAAAACGGACTCTGCTCTCAGCTACGGTGATGCAAATCCACACATTCAAAAACATAAGCTACTACAGACCTATACCAGCATTGCTATTAACAAAATTTTGTCTTTTGTCCTTTTTAGTTTCCACTCACGTCCCGAAGACTCAGATTAAAATGAACTTCAAGGAATGATTCAATTAAAAATATAAGTGCTGATGTTTCGTAATTACACAGGAAATCGAAAAAATGAAGTAATACTAAAAGAA
This sequence comes from Corvus cornix cornix, assembly GCF_000738735.6. NCBI lineage: Eukaryota > Metazoa > Chordata > Aves > Passeriformes > Corvidae > Corvus > Corvus cornix. The sequence continues at coordinate 15,481,065 of NC_046336.1, forward strand.
ATATGCAAAAATGAAGAGGTATGAACTATCACTTTGTACTGAGCACGAAGAGGACTAATCCAATATGGAATGCATCCCAAACAGTATATGGAAAGGGGATTTGTAAATACCATAAATGCAGCACCTCAAAACTGCTGCACCAAAGCACTTACCGAAGGACAAGACTGAATAAAGTCTTCGAGGTAATAAGACACAACAGAGCAAAGAAAAACATAGTCAAAAATATATGCCTAAAATATTTAATGTACTTGTTCCACGGGGCTAGTTAAATACCGTATCAAGTAGATATAAAAACGTATTAACAAACAAATTATGGCGATCAACTTTACAGCAGCTCTTTTACTGTAAATCATGGTTTAACTTTTCAGAACGTGCTTCTAGTACGGACAACCATCCTGGCTGCCACCCACTGACACCAACTCAGAGTAGTGTGCAGGAGTACATGGGAAAAATAACTTTCAAGAACTTTTAAAACAAAAATAAATTGGCTTAAGCAAGAGAGATGATTAGCTGGTTTTTAAATCTACATCACTTGCACATCTTTGACTAATGAAGCCGGTCTATTTCGAAAGATCTAGCTGGAGAATAATTTGGCAAAAGCATCGCCCGGAGACGCAGCATTCCCGGGATGCCGAGACTGTCCCGTCCGGGCCGCTCGGAGCGCCCCCGCACCGCGCACGCGCGGAACCGGAACCGCCACCGCCCCTCGCCCCATTGGCCCCCGGACGCGCGGGCCCCGCCCCCGGCGCCTCGGCGGCCGCGCAGGCGCAGCCGCGCTCCCCGCGCCCCTCCCTGCCCTGCCCCGCCCCGCCCCGCCCCGCCCGCCGCCGCCGCCGCGCAGGCGCAGTCGCGGCTCTTTCGGGAAGGTTCTGTGTCGCACCAGCCTTTCCTTCCTCCGCCAGGGAAATCCTGTCCGGGTACGGGCCGCCCGCAGCCCCGCTCCTCCCCGCCCCGCCCTGCCGCCGCACGGGCTTTTCCCTGTCACCGTCTGCAGCCCGCGCCCTTCCCCTCACAGCCCGCCCGCCTCCTTCGACAGCTGCCTGCCCGCCCCCCGCAGCCGGGCCGCGACCTCCCACCGCCCCGGTCTCTGTTTGTCCCTGCCCCGAGCTCCGCCGCCGTCGAGCCCTGGGTCGGCACCGCAGCCGGTCCTGCCCCGGGGACATGCGGCTGTGAGGGGCAGCCTCATCAGCGTTATCTGAGGAGCGGGGGGGGTATGGGGGCCGCTCCCCACGCCCCTCCGCCCGGCGGCCCCCCCCCCCCCCCCCCCCCGAGGTCGGTGGGCGCTCGGGGTCCGCCGGGATCGGACCCGTCTAGGTTAGGGGGTGGCAGGTGATCGTCCTTCCACCGCTGAGGTGCCGGCCTCGCCTCTTGCAGCTGCCCGGAGGTTCTTCTCCTTGAGACGTGTTCTAACTGGGAGCGCAAGGGCGGAATAGACCGCTCGAGCCGCAGGAGTGGGACAGAAGGGACTGCCAGGAAGATCTTCGTGCCTGCAGCGCTGCTGCCAGAGTTAGAGAGAAATCCGCCGCCTCTCCTCTCTCTGTTTTGTGGTCACCTGGAGAGGAGAGGTGAGTTGTCTTTCCCTCTTGTCATGCTGTAGCAGTGGAGAAATAGGCTAACTTGCAAGATGCAGAACTTCAAGCCCCAGATGGCTGCTTGATTTGTTTTACTTGAGACTCAGCCCTGTGAAAAGGCCCACTGATGGAGAAAGAGATTAGCACCGTGTTAACCGCGCGGTTCTCTCTCCTTTGCTGCAGTGCCCACTTTCACCGCTGCCTCCTGCTCTGCCTGCTCCTGCTTTCAGCATGGTAAAGAAGAATACTATCCCTGATGGGTAAGTATCCCTCACTAAGCAAGAGGCAGGAGCGGGCATCCCACAGAGAAGGGGCACTGACTGCCCCAGGCGTTTTCTTGCCTCAAGCATCTTCACCACCTACAGACAGGTAAGGTAGGTATTTTCTCCAAGACAGGAACAGCCCAGCCACTCATCCCCCAGGTGAGTATAATGCTCCAACCTGTCTGTGAACACTTCTCCTTCATCAACCGCACACAGTTCCTTCTTCCTAATCTTTTTACCCCCAAGTGTATGTTTTTGGAGAAATGGGAGAGTAGTCTGTACTTCTGACTTCTCACATGTTTGCTACTAGGAATGGAGGAAGAGTTCATAAGATGGAAGCAGGTGGTTGCATGCATAAGATCAAAGAATATTTTTGTGAATTCAGATCCAGAAAAATCCCATGTTTTTGTTTCTAACAAGAGGACAACAGAAATGTTGTATCAGTAAAAATAATCCCAAATTAACCCAAATGCACGATACAGGCTTTCTGATGACTTGATTGGGAGTACATATGTGGACCACAGAATGACATAATTTAAAACAGATAAAGTTCTATTCTTCAGCTCTAATAAAGCACAAAAAAAGAAGGCCAAGTCAAGAGTTTTAACCCATGTGTTGCTGATGACATCAATACAAACTTTTTGGATAGGAGGGTATGCTGAGATATAAAGGCACACTGTAATGGGGCAATAACTTGCAGTTTATACACTATTTGAGGAAATAATTACGTTATGCTGGTTTCAGCAGAAGTGTTAAGTAGGTTTAGGAAGAGCATTCTTAGGAGGAGCAATAAGATACAAAAAAACATGCATTCCTGTAATATTTGTTGGTCTAAACGCAGTAAGTAGAAACAAAAGATGAACAGAATTTAAAAAACAAAGAAGCTGAAGTTTTTTTACTAGCTGACAAACTCAGGGATTAAAATTAGAATAAAACTTTAAAAAAAAAGCTGTTTTAAGTATGTCTTTCTCTGAAAATTTTGATGAAATTTCAGTTAAATGTTGGATAAAAGTGAGCTAAAGTGGGTTGGTTTTGTAAGTAGTGATTCAGAAATCCAAAAAGAACTACCTCTCCTTGTTTTCTTCATCCCTGGAAATTGTTACTACAACTTTGAGAATCAGGTGCTCATTTCTCCATTCTTATCCCACCCCCTGCATTTGAACTAGAGAAGCTTTCAGGCTATGTGGATTTCTTAAGTATGGAATAATCAGTGGACTGTACTTTTGACTTCTACAATTGGAAGCTAATACCTTTCAAGGACAGAAACAGCTACTGTCAAGTACTTGGTTAAAAAGTTGGTATTGCCTTCTGACAAAGAGCCTGATACTGAAGTCCTTTCAACTCCTCCAGATACTTAATTTTTATACTGCTGAGAAATCAAGCTAGACATCCACAGGAATGGGGATTTGGCAGTAAAGAAGTTTAAGGCCTTGTCAGCCCCTCAGGCTCATGCAGCAGGATACGGATGTCACCCTTTTGCTTGCACAGCCGTTGTTCTTCACTGTCAATTCAGTAAGCCAGAAAAACATAGAAGTCCCTGGAAGGGCCTTAAGGAAAACTAATTTGAATCTGTGATCCTGCACGTGCAATTTAGTGGCCCCAGAAACAGTTGCTGGCAGAAGTGAGAGTATGGTACACTGCAGCATAAGGACAAGTCCAGACGGTGCAGACTGTGGAAGTACAACCTCAATCACCATGTTGTAAAGCAGTACATCTACCAGTAACTCTTTCGGTCTAACGGTACAGCAAGAGATAAGGAAAGTGACACTATACATAGGCATCTTTTAAGATTGTCTTTCTGTTAGTGCATCAATTCTTAACACTTTTAATCCAAATTTCATTATGCTAATACAAGTGATACACTAAACTGGAGGTTTTGGTGAAGTTAGTAAGTAGGAATAGGGCAACTAAACAAGAAATGGTGAACTTTGTTTTAGGACAAGGGGTAATGACTTTAAACTGGAAGAGGTTTACATTAGATGTAAAGAAGAAATTTTTCACTGTAAGGATGGTGATGCACAGGAATGGGTTGCCCAGAGAAGTTCTGGGTGCCCTTCCCTGCAAATGTTTTCAAGGCTGGATTGGATGGGTCTTTGAGCAACCTGGTTTCATGGAAGGTGTCCTTGCCTGTGGCAGGAGAGTTGGAACTAGATGATGCTTAAGGCTTATTCCAACCCAAGCCATTCTATGATAAAGAGTATTTCTCTATTTTCCCAGTAATGTCTTGAAGCACAGCTATAGTGTACAGTGTCCATTGAGGTCTCAAACCTACAAGGTAGTGCTGGTGAAGTAATTTTGTAGCAAAAGGAGATAGCAGTGTAAAAGAGGGATTCAAGTGACCCCTTGCACTGCAGTTTCCACATGGAGTCAAGTTCTGATTCTTCATGGCGTCTCAAATGGTTTTATCCTTCAGTAGTTTTACATTATGATGTTTTAGTGGAGAACCAGAGAGTTCTCTGTCATAAAATACTCTGATGTTTTTACAGATTAGTACACATTTGTGCTTCAGCATCCAAAATCCTGCCATGGGTATAATTACATAAAGTCCAGTTCAGTTCTGAAAAGCATCTGCAGAAATGTCACCTTCTGGCATGTTTCCCTTGAATAGTATAAAATAATACTGAGTGGGATTTTTTTGTTTGAAGGGCAAAGCTGAATTATTTTTGCCTATGCACTGTAAATATGCTTCTTTAATTGAATTTTTCCTGTCCAGACTTAAAGCATCAGCATTTTCATTTAGACAGGAATATTAAATACTGTAGCATAAGGGATTGTACATGTTCAACGATGAGTGGGAGAGAAGGGTGATACTTTATTTGTATTAGTGTTTCTTACCAGTTTTGAATCTGGTGTCTAAAGAGGTATGGAAGTCACTTGGAAAATAAGGCTGCATGTATATCATGCAGTATCAGTAGCCAAAAAAAAAGAAGAGGTTCCATGTAGTATTTTCTAAACAATAGAGGTGACAGTATTTCAGTAGTTGTTGAAGTAAATCTTACTCTGAATCAGTTCTAAACCAGAAAATTTTACTGGAAATTAAAGCTTCCATATGACCTTAATAGTAGTGTTAAACTAAGTTATGAAAAAAACATGTGTTCCACATCTGGCTCTAATAAAAGTTTTAATCAAAGCAGATAAAATATTCAGGTGGATGTAATCCATAATCAGCAACTTCATGCCCGCTTGTTTTTCATTCAAGCCTCTGTTAGCTCTTAGTCACTGGTACGGGGATGATGATGGTGCCAAGTCTTGTGATAACACCTTTGACTCCTGCGTTTCTTCCTTCCACTTAAGTTCAAGCAGGGTACAAATCACGTGTCACAAGTCTCATTCTTACTTGTTAAAATGCTTAGTTAAGTCTTTGCTCCTGTAATTCCTGTTTATGTGACCACCTGCAGCTCGTCTTTGATAATTTCTGCCTTTATCTATACTTACTCTCTTAAGAGTTTGACTTTCCTTAGTCCAGGCCATTTTTGATTGCCAACCATGTTCCTTTGTTGACAACAGAACAAATCTGAATTTATTTCCTTAGCTAATCTTTGGTTAATTTCAATCTGCTGGTTTTATTTTTAGTTCTCCAGCAGTATGCTGAAGTTTCCTTTTTAAATACCATTTTAAAGATAACATGGAACAGATACCCTTTATATTTTTGATGAAAAGTGACTTCTGCTCATTTTCTACCATAGAGCTGTCAGCAGCTTTTGAGTTTCTTGCTGATTGTGCAGATTTTTTTTCTGGGAGGATTTAAATGGCTTTAAATACAAGAGAATAAAAACCCAAGTTTATTAACGTCTGACAACAAACTGGGTAATCCTGGGATATTGTTCTGTCAATCCCCTAATATGAAAAAAAGTTCAGAATTTTTGCAAAGCCTTTTTTACATTGCTAATTAAAATAAGATTTAAAGCCCTTTTTTGATCATCTCTTTTTCACTTCTAAACGCTCCTATGATAATTATGGTTTATTTCCACTCATAGTTTTCCAAGAGAAAGCAGGCTAAAACAGCACTGAATTTCTGATCTTAATGGATTCACGTAAAATTTACATCTCTTATATAGAAGTAAATGGAACATAGTCTCAGATTTTTGTTTCCATATTTTACAGCAAGCATAAAGCTACCAGACTCCAAAGTTTACAAACTTGAAAATTCACTTGGGAAGACTATCATTGTAACACTTAGATAATACATGTTATTTACTTGCAGAGGACTGTTTCTGTTCCCTCGTTGCAGTTAGGAGATACAAAGTCCTGCAAAAATCTATCATTTAGTAAAAGGTTTTATTTGAAACAGCTCTCAGTGATCTCATCTCTAGCTTGCCCTTACACCTGCTCACCTTGTATGTCTTCTACAGACCAGCTGTTTGCAACAGCCTTCCTAATGATGAGTTATTACTCCTATGTTGCTTCATTTGTTGTCCATTAAACTAAGCACCTATATGTCTACACTGTGAGCCTTGATCTGTTCTTTGCCCCATGATGAAGATTACAGAGATAAATTAGTGTTAAATACATGGATGTAGTAGATTGTTACATGATTGGTTAATATCAAATACACTTTGGTCACCATGCTTTGTGTTTCCGTTGTTAGTTTCAAGCATCTGTGAATGTTGATGTTGTTATTTATATACTATGACAAATATAGGTGTTTCATTGAGAATTTTCCCAGCCAACTTCTAGTTTTTGTTACGGTCCAATACGGGAATTGCGAACAAAGCAAAGTACTCAGTGGTTAGAATATTTTAAAATCTAGTATTATGTTTATTTCATAAATGGTGTAGTTTGATGAACACCAGAAAGGAATCTAGAAGCTGTTGGCTGCTCCCTTCAAAGGGAGTATTTAAGCATTAATTCAGAAAATTGCAAGGGAACGGACACCATTGTTAAAGAATCTAGTGGAAATGTTTTGTATTTTAATAGTTGAGGTATTAGCCAAAAATGCAAAAAGCCTGTGTAGATTTTAAGTCATTCAGCTGCACCTTGGTAGGTCATAGAGATAATTTGCACTTGCAGAAGAAGAAAAATTAATAGTTCTATATTTAGTAAGTTACCTCTTTGAAGGTAAAATTGATCTGCTGATGAACTTGTTTTCCTCTTCAGATAATGCTTTTCATGCTTTTTAAAAAATTGAAATCTCTGAAATATTATAGATCAAGAGCTTTTTCAGTACAGTGTAGAACTTGTGCATACCAGTTCTTTGTGGTTTTAGAATTGCAAGTGTTTTGAGTGTTGTAACAAGTCTTCATATTGGTGATTTGTGCTAGGTTTTGGTGTGATGGAATATCCTCTGTATTTTTCAAAATGTTGAGAGAAAGTTCAATCAAGAGTGTTTCTTTGAAAAAGAAGCATATTACAAAGGAAACATTTTTGGAAAATACAGATGATTTGTATTGCTAATGGAAGTAAACTTCGCATTTCATTGTCAACTAAATGATTGATGTGTGCCTGTGGCAGCTTTTTTAAGGTGTTTGATTCAGTCAGGTTGAAAAATGTCCACCAACTACAACAGTACATTTTAACCTGTTGAACCGTACACATCTGCTTTGCTTTAAATTGGTGCTACTTGTTTGTATATGTTATCCTGCCATTTTGAGGAGAGGAATTTCTTGGAAGTTGAAGAAGAGGAAGGAAGAAGACTCTTTTCAAATGTCCTGGTGATACTTTGAAACCACTTCATGGAATAATTGCAGATTTAACTGTATGTTAACAGCAAGTTTTATGTGCTTGGTACTGCGGGTGTCTTCTGTTGAATCATGTAACTTGAAAATATTTAAAAATTAATATTTCTTTCCTTACAGATGGCGGAGTTTGACACCAGTTGGACAGCCTATACCAGGAACAAGATTTATTGCGTTCAAAGTACCTTTAAAAGGGGTATGTATAATAAAGTAACTGCAAATTGGCTGTATTAGATAAACTGCTCAAGTAATGAAGAATAGCATGACTATACATGCAAATTTCAAGAAAGTTTTTTAAAAAACAGTTTTTTCAGATTTAGCCCTTTCAGCCATCTGGCTTTTAAAAATAATATTCTATATTTTTCTTATTTTTGTTTATATTTGATGTTACTCTCTTTATTTATCTTTACAAATAATCAAGCTTCTAATCAATCAGCATAATTCATTTGATCACTGTTAAGTGGCCTAAATTCATAATCTTATTTAACATCTTTTCATGGCTGTTTTAAGAAAATCATATGGAAGGGGTAATGATATGAATAACAATCCAGGCAATGTAAGCCAAAGTATAATTTTATGGAAATTAAGCACTCATTGAAGAATACCAGCCACTGCAGAACTTTTAAAATTACAGATCCAGATTGCCAATTTCATAAGCAAAAAGCTTCAGTGATCTGGTGGAATATAGTATAGCTAAAAAAGAAGTCTTCATAGATTTCTTCTATTAATTAAAAGTAATAATTAATTAATTGTAAAGTATTTTTATTAGTATTTCCTTTAGAGTCTTACTAACATGAAGAGCCATCCTAAGATATTATATACACTGAGTGAAATCTTTAAATTCTTCGATTCTAAAAGATGTGGAGGTTGTCTTGTTGAGACTGTTGAGTTCTTTGGTGCCTATGCCTTTTTGGAGGCACTGGGCAAATAAGTGTTAATTTATACAGAAGGGCTAATAGGACAAGTGCTGCATAAATTAACTTCTACAAGTCCTTGCTTTAGATACAGAGGAAATAAAAGTTTCTAAGCATTTTTAAAATACAGTGGCTTGATGTAACCATAGCAGTTAAAGGGAAATGTTCAGTCTAAGCTTTTGTCTACAGATTGCTCTCTAGTATTCATACATAAAAAATTTGGTTCTTTGGGTATATTAGTACCCACTATGTTTTCAGTCACCATTCAGTTCAGTTTTATTAGCAATGACTGAAGTGAAATGCTTGCAGGATTTGCTTCCTGCAGCTGCTTTTACAGCTTTAGGATGATGGTTTGGTTCCTTGGACACCAAGGCTCTCATGCTTAACATTGGTCATGTTCTCCAAGATGTGGATGGATTGTACAGCAGTTGTGTGCCTTTCCACCAAGACTGCCGGTCAACAAATCAAGCTGTGAATATAAAATCCAGTAGATTTATAACTGGCTTCCTTGCTCTTGTCACAAAGACTACTCCACATCAGCATGTTGCTCGTTTCCTGTCCTACTGATCTCCCTGGGGCACAGATCTCTGTTCTGGGAAGCTGTTTTGGCCAGACATAAAGTCTGATACCCAAATATGCAAAATCTGTATCATTTCTATCCCCTCAGTTTGTTCAGTCTCAACTATGCAAGACAGAGAAATGACAAGTCTGCCAGAGACCATGTGCTTGAAGGTGATAGAGTTTGTGGCAGAATACACATAAAATGTGTAACTGGCTAGACTGCGATGTTTTTGCAGAGGTGGTCAGTAAATCTGTGTGAAAATGCTGAAGATCTGATTGGTTATAGTTTGTCAGAAGTCCTATTATTTATTAAATTGGTGGAACAGACCTCTTAAATATGCAGCAGTTTACTTCTTTGCTATGTATTGGGAAATTGACAATTGGTGATTTTGCCCAAAGGGAGAAAACACACTTTCAGTATTTGAAGATAGAAGGGTTATTGTCTTAGAAGATGTGCTGTTAGTAAAGATCATATGTTTACTTGGAAGGATTTTCTGTCTCTCCTTTCACATCACCATTATAATGCTAGCAGTAGCACTGTAGTGTAGTAAGAATTGGGCAAGTTCTTTCCCGTGCCATTAGGAGGATTTTTAGAATTGATTCTCACGTTCTCAAAGCCCTATTAAACACCTAAACTACTGAATACTCAGCAGGAGTTTTTCAGAAAATTCCAATGAGCCTTTCGAACCATAGTGTTTCGTAACAGATTTAACTGTCTACTCAATCAAACAATACATTTGGAGATACCTTATTTTTGTAAATTACATTCCTCCTCAGTTTGTGTCATGTCACATAGTAAAAATTCTTTAATATTCTACTGTAGACCTTTTGCAGATTCATCTTTGTCACCTCAAAGTTGTTAAGTTCAGTTTCAGATTTTACTAAGAGTTACTGCTGAGTAGCAGTGACCTAACTGACTCATGTTCATTTTGTTTAAACTTCTACAACCTCCACTTTTTTCAGCAGTGCACTGGTGTCTGAAATACATAGGACTGAATACTTTATTACATGCTTTCTATCCTCCTCCTTTCAGCTCAAGCTTCCTAATCACATACCAGCTTTGATATGACTGCCCTGCTGTTTATTCTTTACTTTGGTTTCCTGTCTCTGTTTCCGGACTTGAGACAAGAGCTTGCTAGTATTTTACATTATAATCTGTACAGTCAAAACCAGGAATGGTTAGTTACCCTATAGCATCTGTGGTTCTAAGAAGTATGTGGTCTGTGGCTGCCTTCCTTTCCAATAGTTCTGAGTCCAGTCTGCTTGAATTTCTTGTTGATGAAGGAACTGACAGGTGGTTGAGGCTGCTGCATCTTTTGCCACTGTCTTTATTGGTTCTGGCTGAGCCTGTGTCAAAAGGCTCTCACAATGGACAAGTGCACTATTCAGAGAAAATCCAGTCTTGAGTATGTGAGGCATTTTCATACCTAAAGTGAAGAACACATTTCAAAAAACACAGCTACAATAGGGTGAGTAAACATTTTTCTCGCTGTTTGTCAAATGAAATGAATTATTCATTATCCACCAACACGCAGCTTTCTTAGTCACGATATTTAGTCTTATTTAATATTTCCCAGTGCTAAATGACATGCAAGTACACTGTCAAGAGATGAAGCAGGGATAAAAATGTCTGCATAACATTTGTGGGAAGAAAGTCAAACCTTTAGAAATGAACTCTTGTATCACAACTTCTAATATTTTATGTGAAATACACTTTTAGTTTTGAGTTACTGTGCAGGACAAAATTTGTTTGGGGGAAGTAGACTGTAGTGTTTTGCTTTTTAGTGTCTTTAGTTACATAAAAATCAGTACATACATGCTGCATTTTTCAGAATTTTTGTGTCTATCAAATCAGAGCTCATTTTAATAATGTTTTTTAACATTTTACAAGCAGAAATGCTCACATTGTCTTGCATTTTCATCTGAATAGGAATACATAAATTTTTGCTTTCTTTTTGGTTACTCTTACCTGTATAATATATGGATGTGGTTCTGATAATTAAACTCTCCCTTTTAAATATTGATGTTTCCTAGTACTAATTGAAACAGATGAATATTACAAATGTCTTGTTATTAGAACATAAAAAGAAAATATTTCTTTTCCATTTTCTTTGTAGGCAATTAACCAGAGGCTTACCCCAACCCAGAAATTTACACCAAAAGACTTAATTGCTGCAATGAAAGCCCTAAATGTGGAGCTTGGATTAATTATTGATTTAACATATACCACACGATACTATGAAGTTAAGGTAACAAAAGCCTAATAAAAATGTAAATAGTTACTGCAACTTACGTTTTAAAATTACAGATTTGCTTACCTTGGATTGGAATAGACACATAAGCCATCTAGACTAATTTTGTGTCTCCAATAGAAAATAAATGTTTTATCACAGAGGAATTAACTCATTCTCCCAGCTAGTTACATTTGTGGCTTGTTTGTGTTATGCTAACTCAGTAATGGACAAAGACTTCAGTGCCAGGCACTGCACAAAAGATGCAGAATAGTTACACCCTGTGTCCTGAAGATATTCTCATTTATTCCTAGGTGGTTCTTTTTATTGATCCTCAGTGGAATCCACTAAGAAGGTCTACATTTTTAAACTACTTTATCAATTTAAAAATTTTTAGCTGTATGGTCCAAACAATTGTGATTAATCAGCCTCCTGTTGAAAAGGAGAATAAATGGCAGTGTTATAACAACGCAAATCTTTGAATGCACATGGGCTCTAAGCATTAAGGGAGTGAATATGTGATTATATGTTGTGGATAGGAGGGACAAATACTGATAATGATTGTAAAATGGGTTAGAATGGAATGACAAGAATCAGCTCCCTTAGTTAATGTGAAGCCTTATTAGCAGGGATAAATAAATCTTATGTAGGAACCTTGTTTGAGATGGTCTTTAATGTAGAATTGTTACTGGTAGTTTCTGAGAGCGTATCTGTATACAATTGTGTCAAGATTGTTTTCAGTTTTTATTCGGGATTTGAACTACTGGTTTACATTGTCATTATGTTAGGTACTGCTTAAGGTTTCTCATTGTTGCAAGACTTCAGTAATTTTTACCATTGTTTTTTTTCTTTTTGTTGTTAGGATTTACCTAAAAGTGTGCAGTATAAGAAACTTTATACTGTTGGACTTGAAGTCCCTGATAATGCTACTATCCTACAGTTCAAAAAGTGGGTCAGAAAATTCCTTTGGGAAAATGCAGGAAATGGTAAATATCAGCATCCTAGGATGTAAAAGAAAATCCCTCACCAAAAACTTATTTCAGTACTAACTGTGCATTTACTAATTTCAATATTCAATAAAATTTATGACGCCAGGGATCTCAGACTTTCTACAGCACTTTCCACTTTATTAGCATAATAAGATCCAGTATGCGAACCACTACGTATCTTTTTTTTCAAACAAAACATATTTTTTTAAAAATGACTGCTAACTTAAATGCCCTTCCCAATAGTGTTACATTTGTGTTACGTGTCAAAGTAACTGCAACAAGGCCTTCATCTGTCTGACCCAAATTGTTTACCATCAGCTGAGTGTTGTAGCTGCCAGCCCTTGATGGATGTTTTAAATAGCACTGGGTCTCTGATGGCACTGGGCACTGATATGTGTCAGCAGTTTCAGTCCATTTAGTCTGACGTAGTGTTTTTTTGACTTATGAGTCCATTATTGCCCTCAGATCTGAACAATTCTTGAAAATCTGATTACAGACCCAGTGTCAGTGTTTCCACAGTGTGGCTGTGCTGCTGTTTCAGTGCCTGTGCAACAGGACAGTTTTTGCTAAGATTGGATAAGGTGCTTTTTTGTGAAAATAAATTAGTGTGTATTTTGCCACAGTGTGTTTGTAGCTTTTAAGTTCTCACTTCTTTTGGTAGCGATTCTTTGTAGGCAGCTGTTACTTGTTTGTTTATCCAATAATGGTGGACCATTCTTTCAGGCCTTTTCATGATATTTGCTGTGGTTCCTTTGGCATTCTCTTTGAGAAAATAGTGATAGTAATTGTCCAAGTGCGTACAGGTTTTACTGCAAAGCATAACAGGGTCTTGCTGTGGGTGGTCAAGTGTTTTGTGAAAAAGTTCTGACCTAAATTTCAGGTATGAGAGCCTGAATTAGAACTACTGGGAAAATTAAAAAGTATAAGAAAAAGCCTTTGTCCTTGCTCAGGAAGTTAGTTTGTAAATTCTTCCTTTGCTCTTTTTGGGCTTAAGGAAATTACCTGGTGATTATTAGTGTTCTGCTGGTTTTGATCTGTTGCTTTATTGTGTGATAAAGAATAGTCTGTATCTGAATCTGATCTTGAGAGAATCAGTTCTTGATTTGTTACTGGATGTTGACCTGCAGTTACAGCTCGTAAGAGCATTTTGGCAGAGCCTATGTAACTTCTGACTTGGGAGAACTTTACTCCTCATAATTTGGCCTCCATTTTAGATTATCCCTCTAATATATAAATTATATAAATAAATATAATATATAAATAAATATATAAAATGTAAGATATAAATGATAAATAAATATCTCAGGATTCTTTTTACAAATACTTCCCAAGAAGGGGGGTTTTTTTTAGTGTTTGAGTTGTTAGGACATCAACTTGTAATGAACTTACGTGGCAATTTGATTGTCCTGATCTGTGGCAAACAGTTATATTTTGTCTCAGTTATATTTTATGTAATTCAAAAGTTTATCAACATCCTGTTTCAAAGACCGTCTGTGAGTACTGCCTCTGCCAAAACTTTTTTCTTCTGATGATGATAATTTTTCTTCTAAAATCTAGATTAAAACTCTTAATCAGTTATACATTTATTCTTATACCAGCTTTGCCCCTTAAGTATCGTTGTTCTCTGTCCCCACTATTACATTCAGCATCTCAGATTTGGTTTTACAGACTAAATAAGACAAGCTTCCTTCTTTTATGACCATCATAGTATGCCACCCTTTCTATACATATTGAAATTGATTTTTTTTCATTACATTTCAATATGAATATAAATACTCTGGTTGGGGTTTACCAGTGCCTTGCATGATTGTATTAGAGTTTCCCTATTTCTGTTGGAAATCTGTCATTTGAAACACCCTAGCAATAGTAAGTTATTCTGCTTTTTAGCCTTTGGCCAATTAGTATAATCTTTTTTAAAAAGAAAATATTTCTGTAAAGATTACTGGTCCTTTTTTTCTCCATGTATTTTATACTCCTAGGCATTTCATACTTCTAGGTGCATTATGTGTTAGTTGAGTTCCTCAGTTCTACATATGCTTGTTGAGATTTGCTTTCAAACGCATATTTTATTCTTTTTCTCCTGTTACTGCAGTGGCTGAGGCCAGGTGCTTTACCTGGGATCAGTCTTTTTTTTTTTCTACATTCTGCAGAGTCAATCTCAGCCGTCACAAGTTTGGAAGTAGTGATCTAACAGCTGCTAGAGATCCAGCATAGAGAGGACATATGTCTCATCTGGATGTGTCTGTTTTACAGGCGTGACAGTAGAATTTGTAAATAGCAAGCATTATTTATCATGACCTTGCTAGAAAGGCAGGGATTTTTTTTTCTTGTATTGTGTTAACTTTCTATTAATTTCACTTTCTGAACTATTAAAGACTCTTTCCTTTTTTGATAGAGAAACTCATTGGCGTTCACTGTACTAATGGAATTAATAGAACTGGCTACCTTATATGTAGGTAAGGCTGTATGAAAACAGAAATCATTGTTCACAAAAAAGTAGCATCCTTATATTACTCTGTATTCCCTTTGGGACAATAATATAGTCATGTTTTTCTTCAGGTATCTTATAGATGTTGAAGGCTGGGATCCAGAGGCAGCAATTCAAGGTATGTATATAGTTAGAACTAAGGCACATGTCAGGTTGTACTTCACAATTACTAAAAACTCACAAATACTACAATTCTATTTTAGTATCTTTTCAGTAATTTCATGTGCTGGCTTATGTAGAAGATTTTATCTGACTGTTGATTCTATTCCAGGCAGGACTTGAGCAATAGCAAATTGACAGCATAGGAGGAGTATGTTTTAGCTGCTTAATTTTTTTTTTTTTTTCTTGATAGAGTTTTCAGTCATAGTTTGCTACCAGTTCTAGTTTCAGGGTTTTTAAAAAAAAATGCTGCAATGATGCCAGTTTGCTGAAATACTTAATACCAAGTTGGAATTTTTTCAAATTCAGCATCTCATGGGGAACAGAAACTTGCCTTTCACATTTTCTTGGCTCATTTTGAGCACATTTCATTAGACTATATGGGTTTTGTTTTAGCTTTTGGCGATGCCAGAGGTCATCGCATGGATGGCCTTGTGTATCTCACGGATCTCCGGACACAACCGATGCGAAGGTAAACAAAAGCTTTTAGTTGCATGCTTAAGATTTTCCAGTGTGTCTCCTAGCATTTTTTAAAAGTTCACTTCCAGTCCTAAGCCAAAATTATTCCCTCTTAAACCTTTAATATGAAACTACACATAGATTGTAAATATATGTGTAGTTGTTTGTGTATTCTCAGATGAATAACATGAAGTGCAGTGTACTTTGTTCATCTTTTCAATGTATGTGGTTCGAAAGCTCTTTCAATCTGACAACTACTACTGAACGCTGTTGTGCTTTTATCATACTGTGACGAGTGTATTGAGTGCGTTCTCTCAGAGGCTGAAAGAAGTCACTGCAGAGATGTCTTTATAAGCTGTGTGATCTGCCTGCTGTTGTTGGCACTGTAGAACAAGATATTTAAAAAAATAGTAGAACGATTTTAAGAATAAAAAACCACGGGAACATGGAAGATTTTTCTCGTCCCCTCTGTTCATAGTAGTTGTATTCCTGATGTTTAAGAATGTTATGCTTATCATCACCTTTTCCTAAGAGCAGCCAACCTTTACATCATCCTAAGGTATTTGTGCCAATGATGCCTTGGAGCAATAAATTGATTTTAAAATTAATATCTGAGTGATTTGTTTCTTTTTAGATTATGAAGGCCCTTTGTTTTGCTCCTATCATTGTTTCATAGTCTGTGCAGGATTAAGTTAGACTCATGTCAGATTTTTAAAATAAATTTACAAGATCAACATTTTCTAAGTTGTCTGTAAGTTTTACTTAACATAAAATTTCTGTCATTCAGAACTGAAGAATTTTAAGGGGGTGGGTTTTTTCTCTGTCAATAGTATGTTTTAAAAAAGGAAGCTTATGTGAGATGGTTTTTTTCGCTCTTAGTAACCTTGGAATGGATGTATGGGATGCTGATGAAGATATTATCCCACCACCACATGCAATGGAAGGATCTGTAGAGCGGTTCCCAAATGAAGATTTTCAAGGGTAATAGGCTGAAACATGGAATTAAAAACAAAACCAAAAAAAAACGACCACAAGGGAAAAAAATTGCTTCTTACTGAAAATACTATAGATACCCCAAAGAGATTTTATTAATGTAGCCTACTCATGTAAAATGTATTTACAGAATTTGACAAAACAGTGACAAGATAAGGGAAAGAAAGGGAATGTGTGGTGTTAAAAGTCTGTAAGTAATTAGTTCACATAGGAAAATTCGGTTTTACTTTGCCTGTCCTTCTTTATTATTCTACAATAATCTGCAGTTATTTTTAATTAATTTTGAATCACTGTTTTTGCTTGTTTACAAGTACTATAGAATTACAATTGAATGTTTGTAACAGCTTCTGCTTTAACACTGAAGGTTTTATAATCTTACATACAGTTTGGATTATTAGTAGTTTTGATACCTTCATACTTGCAATGTCTTTCATATAAATTCTTGGTTAAAAAGGAATTGTTTTCATTAATGACTTGTAGCACTTCTAAGTATGATACTCAATACTTCTTAACAGGTCTGGGAAAAGATTAAGAATTTATGATGACCACCCTCACAATGACTTGCAAGGACAGATGCAGTTGCGCGATTTTGACTTCATTAATAAGGGTCCTGGACAAAGACGAAGACCATTTCATGACCATCAAACTCAGGATGAATTGAGAACATCAGTGCAGATGAGAAATTGGGACTACAACAGGGGACCAGAACAAAGACAAAGAACCTTTACTGATCACCAGTTTTATGATGATTATCAAGAAGACACGCAGCTGAAGGACCTAGACTTCAGTAACAAGGGACATGGACAAAGTTTGAGACCTTTTCATGGACACCAGTTCCATGATGATTTGCAAGCAGACAGACAGTCTCTTGACTTCAGCAGAGGCCATGAGCAAAGGCAGAGATCTTTTCCTGATCATCCATCTCCTAATGATTTGCAGGAAGACAGGCAGTCAAAGGGTTTTGATTTCGGTAGCAGGGGCCGTGGCCAGAGACGAAAACTGTTCCATGACCACCAATCTCGTGATGAATTTCAGACTCAAATGCAGTTAAAAGAATTGGATTCTGCCAGCAGAGGTCCTGGCCAAAGACTAAGATCCTTCCATGACTATGGGTCACATGATGACTTGCAGACACAGATGCAATTGGGAGATTTTGAATTTGTTAAGAGGGGTCAGGGGCAGAGGTTGAGACCTTTTAATGATCACCAGCCTCGCAATGACTTAAAAACAGAGATGCAACTGAAAGATTATGATAATAAAGGTCCTGGACAACGGTGCAGACCTTTTCATAACTCTCAGCCTTATGATGGCTTACAGGAACAGACTCAATTAAAAGATTTTGATTATGGTAATAAAGGGCATGGACAAAGGCCAAGACCTTTTCGTGATCATCCAGGTCACAATGACTTGCCACGTGAATGGTGTTCAGACAGGTAAAAGCATCCTTGAGCTGTAAGAACAGAATTACAGAATAAAAGTGTAAACCTCACCAGTTTTAACTTAAATTGCAAATTAAGTATTTTTAAAAGTGAATTATTTTAAAATCAATTAATCATCCTTTTAATATATAAATGATCAGTTCATTAACTTTTCTTGGTTTGACTTACGGAAGAGTTTGCTGTAAGCTGGAGTGTTGCAGCTTCGAAAGCCAATGTTTCCTAAATTAGAAGGTTGTGCTTTTTTAAAGTATGTGTTTCCTTTACCTTTTAGTCAGCTTGAAACAGAACTCTTGTCCCACTTTGTTTTGTATAGAAACTTACACTTAAAAAGCTGTCCTCTGGGCAGAAGAGGATATTAAATGTTATTTATCCCGTCAGCCAAACACAGATAAATGGGAATGCTACAAGGAAGTTTGATTTGCCTTTGTTTATTCCTTGAGTTAATAATTTGTTAGAAATCTGTTTGCTTCAGAACTTGAATTATAATCTCACAAATACATGTATCACTTACTAGTAAACCTGTTGGGTTCTGACATATTTCAAAATATTTTTAATATTTCAGAATGTATTTCAGATTTATTGGACTAGTTAAGTTTGATTTAATTTCTTCCATTGTACACTAAAACAGAGGACGTTATTAAAATGAAGCATATGATTTTGAGGTATTAATACAGTTATTACCATTTTTATTAAAATTTTAAGTTTTATTAAAAGAAGAAATATGTTTATTTCATTTGATGTGTATTTTTTTTCCAAGTCTTAAAACTGTTGGCAGTCTTCTTAACATGCAATTCTCTTGGTTTTTTTCAGAACCTTTTCTTCCCATGAAAATATACCAGAACCTCATTTCTCCTCATCTCCTTCACTTCACAGAGATTATGGGTCTGATAATGATGACTTTAACAGAAATTACAGGTAAGCATCAGATAGCATACATTGTTTTCTGACTTACCATTGTAGTGTTACTCCCCCAGTTTCCTAGCTAAAAAATATAAATTAACTGCACAGCATAAAAATCTGTGTTAATATTTTTGCTTAAATGCAGTTTAACCCATTGAATCCAAGCACTGAGCAAATAATGTGACTAATTTGTGGTCCATTAATACTGAGTTTTGAGTGTGATTATTGTGTGAATCCCTGATACAATCGTTGACATTACAAGCACAGTTCAAGCTAATGAACTACATAATATGAAAATCAACTACCAGTAAGCAAAAAAGCAAAACACAGATGCTATACTTAAATCTTAGGTGCTGTGTACAACGAGCTAAGAAGTTGTACTGTGCAGGATGCTCAGACACTGAAATGGGTTGCCCAGAGCCACCATCCCACATTCTTTAAGAATGGACATAGCCCCTGTACAAACTCATCTAATGAGACTTAGTTTGAGGTGGCCTTAGGTATTTCTAGAGATCCTTTCCAGTCTAAGTGAATCTATGGTTCAGTTAGGGAGATTTAAAAGTTTTAAAGATTGTTTTGAACTGGGTTTATACACCACTTACTTTACCAAGTAAGGAAGGTATTTGAGAGTAAAGAGAATTGAAGCCAATATATCTATTGATGCCTTAGGATTTTAGCTTTTATATTTTTCATATATTTGTAATCCTGCAATTCTTTAGTGTATAACTCTAAAATCCACATAGAGTGTTAGCTACTGTTTTCCCATTTTGGTCAAACGAAACAATTCCTCTCTAGGCCTGGTAATCAAGGGCACCTTACTGTCTCAGGCCCCCAGAAATGAAAACAAAAGTGAGTTGGGGGTGGAGCAAACTTGGGGTAAATGACTTAATTAGCCGAAGCTGTAACTGGAAGATTAACCCCGAGTATGCAAATGGACCAAACTTATAAAAGTATGAAAACCCATGACCCATCATTCATTTTTTGGGTGTAGCCCCTGGGGGGGCCTTCGTCTGCCCTAAATGTACCTGAAGGCCCTTCAATAAATACTACCACTTTTTATTCTCTTAATTTTTCTGGCTTCTGTTTTAGGTAGTCCCAAAAGCCATGAGTTTCTGGCGACTCTGCCAGGACTACCTAAAAACCACCCTAACCTAATGTATATACATTTTTAGATCCTTCCACATGTATTTTGTAGGAGAGTGAGTCTTCTATTGCAGAAAAATTAATAATTAAAATATTTTCCTAAGTATATTATTGCCTGTTGAGACTATGTACTAGAGAGCTATTGTTACATATTATACACAAAAATGAAAACATGGACTTAGGAAAAAACATCCCCTAGGTAAAGATATCCTCAGTAAACAGGTAATTTTAATTGTAAACAGCACTTGAAACAAAACTGCCTCTAGTAGAATTACTTACTGTAAAGAGCTGTAATTTTAATCACTAGAATTAGAAAATTAATACAAACAAGTTTGCAACATCCATAGAGAGGATTTTCATTTCAGGGGGTAAAAACAAGAATGAGGTTTTGAATTGTTCTTCCAATGTTAGACACAGTTAATTTCTAGTGGTGGCCATCAACAGTAAATCAACTGTTTTATTTCTAAGAATTTCACTGTTCATATTTGTTCTTACAGTAATCGACCGAATTGTCCTGAAGACAATAGGAGAATGCATCCCTCAGAGGAATTTAATAGAGGAAAAAACAGATTTGCACCATACTCCTCACGAACAATGCACTCATCTTCATCCATGCACCAAGAAGATAGTTCAATAGACTATGAAAGAAAGCCTTTTCAGGGTGAAACTACCAGAAACATGGAACAAAGTAAAAGATTACCAGTTGTAACAGTTGATTACAATTATGGTCTGCCACTAGATTGTGGACGTGAAGAGGAAGAGAGATCACATTATGATTTAGCACCAAGAGACCACTACAACTGGAACTGAATAAAAAGGACAGTGTTTGCTCAGCTTAGAATTACATTTACCCATTTTATTTTGTATGTGGACCAATTTTGTTCTAGGCAAATTAGTTACATGAAAATTTCAGTAGTAGAGAACTGGTCTCTATTGTAAGATTAGCTTCTACTGATGTTTGGTTCTTTAAATTTATTAGGCTGTATTTGTTAAGTGTAGTTGGAGACAATGTCTCTGTA
This sequence comes from Corvus cornix cornix, assembly GCF_000738735.6. Taxonomy (NCBI): domain Eukaryota; kingdom Metazoa; phylum Chordata; class Aves; order Passeriformes; family Corvidae; genus Corvus; species Corvus cornix. The sequence goes on from NC_046336.1 coordinate 15,501,869, forward strand.
CACATGGAATTAAAGTAGTCCTTCCTTTTAGTGAAATTGGAACCCTGACACAAACAACCCTTTAAAAGAAAGAACTTTCTGAGTTATTGTGGTTGTTTTTTGTTTCACAGTTCTTTAAAATGTATGTGATTTCCAGATGCATAATAAAACACTGCACTATCAGGTAAACATTGAAATTATAGGAAAAATACTTAGAAATGGATGAAGCAAAGTTATGTCCAGTTCATCCCTTAATTTAAAAACAGAAGTTTGAATTATTGCTAACAATCACTGCAGCATTGCAATCATCCACTGAACTGACCTAGTTGCATTGTTTTTCACAGCAGAATTTTTTACCAGATTGCTAAGAACATGTAAGCAAGTGGAGTTTGAATATTCTAAATGCCAAACTTCCTCTTCAGTAATTCGAATGTCTCAGCCTGATTGTATATTTTTCTCCTGATCCCTTAGGTTACCTATGTTTCAGAATAGCTACTGTAGGTAAATTTAACCAGTTTCTCAGGAACAAATCCCAAGGAAGGTAGGTCATGTATGTCACCTTACCTGTCTCGACTAGCCAAGGGCTCTGGTGCCTATATACTTGCACGTCCTTGTTTGTCAGTCATATCTGTCTTACTCCACAGTTCTGTTTTTTACTAGTTTCTTCTTACAGCAGAGCAGTGTAATCAGAAGGATAACTTCTTCAGGTGAGGTCCTTTTAAGAGTCATGTATTGAACAGTCTCCTGAACTGCCTGTGGCTCTCACAAAGGTACTACAACAAACAGTAACTGAATTTATGCCAGCGCTGCACAGAAGCACCAACAGCTCCTATTGTGGATAAAGAAATTATTCCATAGGATGGAAAACAGTATTACTATAATAGTTAGGTAAATTAAAATACCTACATTTTTCATTAATATTGCATTTTAATAAAGTAATACTTTAAAAGGCATCACAATAAATAAGGATAAAGGTAGACCATTACATTAAAATAAACAATTGAATGCAAGCTACTTAAGTCATACGGTTAAGACACTGCCTCAAAAGCAAAGCTGTCAAGCATCAAGCAAGAGAGCAAGAGGGTGTAGGTATAGAGTAGAAAACTGGGGAAAAAGAAGTGTTCGTAGCCAAAACCCACAAAGTTTTTTTGCCTTTTAGTGGTAGCATAAAACTCAGATTTCTGAATTCATGGTCCTGTACTAAATAAGAACTTGAATTGAAAAGTTTGGAATATCTTGTAACTCCTGTTTTGTAACACATGCAAACAGTTCTCCTAGTCAAAGGACTCCATGGATATAAATTCATACTGCAAATGCTTCATTGCCTGTGCAACTGGTAGAACAACTTTGGCTTTGTTCATTGTACAAAGTAAATAGTTTTCTCATTTTCACAGCAGCTTTGTATTTCCCATTAAATTGTATTTGCCATTAAATCTGATGGTGAGCTTCATTCATGTGGTCGCAGGAATGAAGCTCTGTCTATATAAACTGGTGGTGGAACTGAACACTAAATGTTAAGAAAAGGCATTTGTTCCTTCACTTGCCTTTCTTTTTTTTTTCCCAAGCTGTAAGATGAGAATCTTTATCTAGACTTCTTTATTTGGAAGCAAGAAAGATCAGCAGTATGGGCTACTATAGTGCTAGATCCTTTAAAAAATCAACACAAAACCACCCTTCCTGGTATTCTCCAGCAGGGACCCAAGAATTACAGACTGATATTACAAGTATTTGTTTGGGGCTTTTTTATACTATGTATGCAGTATTCATAAAGTGAATAAAGAGTAGCAAACATTTGTCCTTTGTATTTTTGTTTTGTGGTTTGTTATTTAGGATTGCAGTGACCCTACAGTCAATCCTTTGTTACTTCAGACTGGAGAGCTGAAAAGCTGGTGCACTGGGGAGCTCAGTGAAGAAGAAATGTTGTGGCATAAGGAGTTAGGATCAGCAGTAGCTCTTACCAGCCCTTGTCAGTTCCTGCAGGACCCTTGGAGAGTTGAGGTGCAAACAATCAGGTGGAGTAATTCCTGTTATCTGACAAAATAAACATCACTTTCCTACCTATGCTGAATTTCTCTCTTCAGGGAATATTCTTAGACAGGATCTTTCCACAAGTGGTTTTGAGAGGACTGTATGGAAATAGACATAGTTTTGTTTGTTTGTTTGCTTATTTATTTATAATTTAGGATAAGGCTTTCCACCCTATTGTTCCTAATGGAATAAGTCAGAGCTAAGCCCACATAATACTTTACAAATTCCAGCTGACATTTATCTCAAATTCCACAGTTGATTCATCACTGTATATTCACATCTGTACTATTTAATTGCTAATTAAATCCACATGGTGGAGAATGAAATTAAATAAAATGTTTCTTGTTTTTTAACGGAATATTGTATAAATAAAACACAATACTTCTATTTATTTCACAGTTCTACAAAAAGGTCATAAAATCTTGCTGGTCTCTTTTGTGTATGTTCTCAGCAAACCTAGAAATAGCTGTTGTTGTATCACAGCATAAAAAGCCAGATAGGGTTGGTTTCCCACTGCCCTGAGTGTAAAATTTTGAAGAAAAACACAAGAATACAGAAAATCCAGCTTTATCACAAAATTATTAAATGAAGTTGTAACAATAACAGCTCCAATATATATAACTGTTGAACTCAACTCTCAGAAAACTTATTTTTCTGTTGCTGTCCTGAAGTCATGTTTCCATTGGATTTTTATCAGATGGTGAAGCCTTGGTGCCAGCTTACCCTGAGGCATGCTCATCCTGAGTTAGGAAATGTTCAGGTGATTTCTGGAAAAACACTGAAAGTTCAGATGAGTTCTGTGCATAAGGCTGACTCCCAAGAATGGCTTGGGAAAAGAAGAGGTCAGCTCCAACCAAAAACCAGAACACAAGGATACAACTAAATTTATATGTAGTAATCTGCAATGCACAGTGAATTTAGGTTTTGTGTGAAGAACAGTTACCTATAAAAGGCCTAGAAAGGTTTGCATGTGACTCTTTTTTTCTCTCAGCTGAGGTGAAAGGTAAATTACCTACAAGGAGCCACAAGTGTAACTTGGATCCTTCCCTGTTTATTTGTCTCTGAAGTAACGGCTAGGAAGCTGCAGGATTTCTTTTTGCATGTGCAAAAATGAGCAGTGGTGTGTTACACTTCAAATTTGGGGTGCACTACTACAACCAGTGTGCCAGGACCAGCAGTTCAATGATGTGAGCAGCAGCTTCTCAAAGAAGATCAATTTTTTCTTAAAATGTTTTATGTGAATCATCCAGAAATGTAGACACTCAAAGGTGCTCGATGCTGAGAAAGAAAGGTTTCCCCCATCTGGGGTTTAGCAAGGGGTATGAATCGTTGGCCACTGTGAAGAGCAGTTTATTTAAAATGTGTGTGCAAACAAAAAGCAATAGCTTCCATGCTGTCCCCAACCACTAGAGCTTGTTTCCTCTCCAGGCTGACTCTTACTTGCTCCAATTGTCAGCGTACTGTGCCTTACTGGTTCCAGTGGATGGCAATTACCCAACCAGCAGCTCCCTTTCGTCTTCTCGTGGGAAGCCAGAAAAACAGATGACAAAAAGGAACCAGGTGAGGAAGCAACTTGATTCTTTGTCCTCCTGAGATGAGAATATAATTCAGGGGTTGTGGGGGAAGGACAGGAGAAGAAATGTTTTAAAAAAGAAAAATTGAGGAGGGAAAATGAAAATGCAGGTGTTGGGGGAGAGAGTTAACAGTGTGAGGGAAGAAATGTGCAAAAGGTGCATGTGTAAAAAGCTGGTGAAAGATTACTGGGTGTAAAAAGAGGGCACATGCTGGAGGAGGAGTTCCTGGCAACTTCTTATCTGGGTCTTCTAAGCTGTGCTGGTGGCTTGTGTGAGTTGATGTAAATAACCGTTATCAAAAAAATACAGGAGCACTCAGACTTCTAATCCTACAATAAAGTCATGTGGGATCTTAAAACTAATTAAGTCTTCTCTCTAAGCTTTAAATCTAGTCTGTGTGTAGTATAATATCCTGAAGACATTCCCTGTAGAATCCAATGGGAATTTCAGACAATCATAAGAAACTACTCCACAAACCTATTCCACATTGAAAACAAGCTCAGTTTTTACTGGCTGTCAGGAATCCCAGCATTAGAGGAATCCAAGAATAAAATTCAATTTATCTATTACAGGTACATACCTGTCTTATCTCACACTTTCAGGACAGCATCAAAACACACTATAATGTTGCTATTACTGTACCCATCACACAAAACTTACAGTTATAAATTAATTAAAGTGTAACAAACAAATCTGAAGTAACTGCCTCTCTAAGAAGTACAACAAGCAAGTCAATACAGAGTCATACTGAAAACAGGAAACATTTATTCCTTTATGAGGAACACCCAGGACTGAATGTTCCACAAAGGAAGATGAAAGAACCCTCAACATAGATAAACCTGATAAAGTTACAGATGAGGATGTTCCCCATGTAGTTCTTGAAAGGGCCTCTTCTAACATAAACAGAAAGTAGTTTTTACTTTCAGAGTTATACTACCAAACAGAAGTCCAAAAAACAAAATTAACTCTTTTAGGAGAAGAAAACAAAATTCAAACTATTGTTAATATCTGTTAATCTCAGTCCATCTTTGAGATGCACAAAGTAAATAAAAGAAAGTATAAACTGGTATATCCAAATGCTAGAGCTGATTGATACTTGTCTGCACACTTCAGATGAAAAATGGGACCATCACATCCTGGTATCCACATCATGTTGATATTCAGTAGCAATTCTGGTATGCAGTAAATGGTAAATTCTGATATTCACACTACATGCTGGAAATCTTTCATAGGCCTAAAATATATTCTGAGAAATGGTATTTGCAAATTAAAGTAAAACAGTAATTGCTTTCTATCACTTAAATATAGGAGTTAAAATATATAGAGAGCAAAGGGTACATGCACCAGACTTGTTTTTAAATCTAATTTAAACTCATTAACTGCTGCAGAACTTGTGATGATGGCCACAGATTAGCTTTCTTTTTTATCTTTGAAAAGCAACAGCTTTTGGAAAGAGCTGGACTAGATGTGAAACCTCTGGCCTTGTTTATTCAGCATTATAGTGTGTTTCTGAATCCTTATGTCCCTGATGACAGAGGTGCTTTTCTATTTATGCTCTTTGTATTCAGTTTGTGCACACTAATTATATGCACTTTTTTTTTTTTTAACTGCACAGACTGATGTCCCTCTTGCATTAGCTCATGAAAAAATAAAGAACAACCAGGCTACTGAAGTTAAATAAAGAAAAAGCCCTTAAAATCACACAACTTTAGATAATGGAAGAACTTAATAAAAGGTCTCTGGTTGTTTCTCTCATGTTATTTTCATGCTGCATTTTTCCACAGGCCTATGTAGAAAGACCAGAAGATTTATAGGAAGAGTTTGACCTCATTATTTCCATTTCTTTTTGTCTCTAAGTGGCTCCTTTGTGTCTGTTACCTTGATCCAAACACGCCCATTGACATGAGCTTTTCTCCCCTTCAGTTTTCTTTTTGGATATGAAATACTAAATTCATTTTTTATATGTATGTATATCTATGTATAAATGTAGATATATGTACATTATAAACATATATATAAATTTCTGCATATAAATGGAGAACTCTCCTCTCCTAAATGTCAGTGAGAGAGCAGGTATAAAGATGCAATTGTCCATGGAAGTTACTACTGTTAATCCCTTAATACTTCAGTATTAAGTTTATTTACTGAATGTAAATTTAGTTTAGTTACTTTCTTGACATAGAAAGTGGTGGAGTTCCATGCACAGAGAGGTCAAAAGAGGGAGGCTTTAAATGTAAACATAACTGTTTGAAAAAAAGACCAACTGTATCAAATGGATAGGTAATACCATTTCCTAAAAAACATGCCACAGGAAAAAAAACTACCCAAACTATAAAATATTTATTTAACTTAGGATAGCATGGATAACTGCTAGACAAAACTAAGAAACTTAGTTTTTATACATAAAAGGTTTCCAAAGAATATCAGTAATTTATGTCTTTGTGTGTTATAAGATAGGGTGGAAAGTAGAGCTGAGTTAGAAAATGGGAAGTTCGGGATTATGGAACTAAATGCTGAAGAAATCAGAGACAAAAACAAAAACACGGTGGTGGTACAGCCTTGTACAAGGTTGATCAGTTGTACAGAAATATGTTTAAAATGGAAATGGGCAAGAAGAAACACTTCTGAACAATTCCATGCCATCTCATGAGATAAAATCCCTGGGAGCAGAAAGTCACAAAAAGAGAATCACAAGTTTTCTCTCTTTATTTGTCATATGAGGAGCCTCTCATTCAGGAAAACTGTCCCAAATTGGCAGCGTTAAATATGATCGGAGGTAATGAAATCTAATTAGATAATTACACAGCCCTAGTGACATTGGGAATCTTTTAGATGTTGGTGGTTTTCACTACCTAAGTGTTATTGCAACCTGTTTGATGTTGAGAAATTGGAGCCCATCAAACTTTTTCCAGAAATGTTGCTGCTGCGTGTTGTGGGTGGCAGTGCTTTGCCCTGATTTGTCTCTCAGAATCCAGCATTTCACTGGTATCTCTGAGGTGTTTTTAAACTACAAGAGCTATCAGTCTTCATCCAGCCTCCAGCCACCAGCACTTACTGTGAAGAACTTAAAAAAGAAGGCCATGTACAAGTTGACGTTTTTTTAAGAGGCTTTTGAGAAGGTTCTGCAGCTACTAAAAAAACCTCCTTGGAGTAAAAATAAGACAATTAAAAGCCATGAGAGTTGGCATGGAAACTAGTGAAGCTTAGATGATAAAAAATAAATATACCTTTAAATAAAAATTAAGCAGAATAGCAATAGAAAGTATTAGTTAGCAAGAAACAAGAGATTACTCAAGAAAAAAAAACCTTCAGCAATCAGAAGTCTGATTTTAATAGCACTTAAAGAGGGCCTAACCTACAGAGATAAAATGTCAAATAAAAACAAGGAAGATTAAATAATAGTTGAAGAAGAAACAGTTAAATATATAAAAATGAATAAGAATTTTAAAGTCTAAATGTTAGAAATAGTCTACAAGATATCTAGTTAGTTTTCAGACCTCAGAACAGAAAGCATTATTAAGAAATACATGTTGCAAAGAACCTGCACAGTTCATCTGCATAAGTTCATAATGCATAAATGTATCTCAGAGAAATTTTTCCCCAAATTATCAAAATAATGATAGTGACTAAGACACCAGCAGAGAAGCTGTCTGAGCAAACTGCTAGGCAGGGACAAGCTTCTAAGACTCGCTTGTCTTCAGACAAGATTTCCAAGGGAATTTAGAAATCAAGTAACATAGACACTAAAATACATGTAAACTATTATGAAAATAATCTTTTTTTATCAGACTAGAAGGCATCAAATGTTACACCTACCACTACAGAGAGGCTGGTGTGATCCTGAGTAATACAAACCTGCAAACCTCCAGGCCACAAAAAACTAACTGGAAGTTAGTCTTCTAAAAGTCCTGAACATGTAGAAGGTTATGTAATGTCAGGTCTAATCAGGAGGGATTCCACCTGAAAAACTGTGCCTCTGTCATCTGCTATTTGCACAGCTGAAGCACTTGGAGGCTGCACCACTTTTTGCCTGGGCTCTGGCAGCTGACAGGGCACGTACTCGAGCTGCTGTCCCTGTGAATCTGCAGCCCAAGCAGTTAAGAGTTCACAGGTGAACACAACTGGCAGGAGAAAGAAAGCTAAATAAAAACAGTTGAGGTGAATGCAGGATGTATTGATTGAAACAGACCAAAGGAGTAAAATTACTGAGTATTATCTAATTTAGGAGCAGGTTGGAGAGAGTATACTGGCACACAACAAATTTTCAGGGGGGATTCTTTTAACAGAAGAAGAAAAAGGAAGAAAATATATAGCTGCTCCTTGAAAAATGGGTCAAAAGAAAACATGCAAAAAACATTGGTGTGACTTACAGAGCAGCTGAACAGATGCACGGACAAAGAACAATTGGTTGTCATAGGGTGTAGGGAAAGGATTCAGCAGAAGATACAAGTGAATAGTTAAGTAGGGATGTGCTTTACATAAATGTCACATTGAAATACAAAAATATATGGTGTGAAACTTGAATGAATTGTGTTTTGGTCTAGAATGCCTACAGTAACAGATCATTCTTTCTGTCTTTTGCAGATTGTTTACCTGAAAGTGCAGTTTATCATAATTTCAGCAAGTACTCAGTGCATACGACCCACGACCAATATCTTCCCTGCACTTATTTCTATCAGGTAGGAGCTGTTCAAAACAAATTTTATTGCATGTTTGATGTGCCCTCTGCCTTGACTGCTATTAAAACAATGCACTAACTGTTTCTAAGGAACCTAAGAGGAAATAGGATGTTGGAATTGGAAATATCACCTGAAGATCACAGCAGGACAGGATGGCTGCTGATTCCTGGCTAAACAAACACGGAAATATTATCAGGGATGTTTGCTATACATCCATGTCAACAGCATCAAACATACAAGAAAAATATCTCCACCCTCAGTCTGCTCCTTGCTGCTCCCAACCCCAATTCTCTGCTGTTCCTCCCCATCACACAGCTAAGTGCAAACATGTACACACATGGGATAGGAGCAGGCATGTTCCTGGGATCATGGTCAGGGACCCAGGCACCTGCAACACGAGGGCATGGGATGGCAGAAGGGAAGGGCTGCGGAGTTTTTGGAGTACTTTGGTAAGATGCTCTTGGCCTCCAACTGAACACACTGGACTTTTTCTGTGTATTCAGCTACAGAAGGTACATTGAGCTATTTAAAGTTAGTTACTGCACCAGTCATGACAGGCAAAAGGCATCACCTGGGTGGTTGGCTGTAGCACTGTGACAAATCCCCCGTCTAGCACTGAAAACCGGGTCTGTGGTTTGCTCTGGCCACACTGTGCTCACTGGCCTCAGGCTGACTCACATGGCCAGTGTTTGGGGCCACTTTAACGCCAGTTTCCAGTTGCCACAGAGCTCCCACCAAAGGACAGGAGAAGAGACAGGCAGGAAAGCGGCACCCCAGGCAAACCTTATGGAAGACTGAAGTACAGGCTGAACCTACATGGATAGGATAGATTGAAGCATTATATCCCAGTATCTTGTTTATAGAACTGTCAAAAGACAGTGATAATGCAGACAGCACTAGAATGTTTATTTGGAACATGTGCTCTTGGGGAAGGAACGTGTGAGCCCATACACGAAGAGTTAACTCTCCGGGGAAAGGGAGACCAACCAGAAAGGCTGGGGCCAGCAGAAATCCCTCTAGAAGGGTTGGGTGTGAAACACCCCAATGGGCTTCAGAAGAGAACTTTATCATACAGTGTTACGCAAATTCATGTGTTTATCCAAGTTTATGCCATCACAGGAAAGAAAAACCTATTATTTTGTTTCCAACTTATCACATGAAAGGTTACGTATGTCAACTAACTTTTATGTACCAGTCTGGGGCCATTCATTTAAATGATTAGTCGAAGGCTAACTTCTTAATCTGGACCTGATGGAAGCTGATAGCGTGCACTTGGGAGCTTGGTGTGCTTGCCCGGAACAAGGGGCACTACCGGGCTGGATCCCACGGGTCTTTCAGCATCGCCCGGGGCCCACCGGGCTGGGAGGACGGGCCGCTATGCCAGCCGGGGCGACGGCAGAGAGCGGGAAAGAACGTGGCCCCTCACGGAGGCACCGCGACCGGGCCGGACCAGCGACCACCTCGCTGACCGGGGTGGCTGGCCATGGTTAATAAACCCTTGCGTGTTACCACCCTCGTGTGCTATAACCGCTCTGCGGTACCACCCGTGTGTGTTACAACCACCCCTCGCTGTGGGGGCTCCAGGGCTGCGCCCGCCCGCTAGGACAGCAGGGCCACCCGACCCGGCTCGGCGGCGCGCGGAGCGCGCCGGGAGCTGTAGTCTAGCGGGCAGCGTCTTCACGCCGCAGCACCGGGCATGGACGATGGGCGGCGGACCTCGGCAAAAGGGGGGTGTGGCTTTCGTTCGGCAAGTACCGGCCGCCCTCTCCCGCCGCGTTGGCGGGACAGAAGTGCCACCACCCAGTGGACATGGAAGGAAAGGCTTTTACTCCGCGTTCTGGTGCCCCTCTTCTCCCCTCGGGGTGTGGGACTGGGGTGCTCTCCTTTGAGTTTGCCGCCCCCCCCCCCCATCGCCATGCAGATAGAACGCCCCGGCGGAGGCCGGCGCCCCCCCAGCCGGCCCGGCGGGCTCCACGGCCGATCCTGCTCAGTGCGGGCGCTGCGCGCTCCCGCCCTCCTTGCTCTTAGAAGCGCTCCCGCCATTGGCTGCGGCCGGGCGCTCTTGCCAATCAGGAAGCGGCTCTCATGGAGGAAGGGAATAAATACAAGATGGCTGCTCATATAAAACGAGGCATTGGGCTTCGCCCCGGCGATGGGGGAATCGAGGCTTTAACCCGCGCTCCGAGGGTCCTTTGCCGTTCCCGCCCACGCCGCCGCCGCCTCGCCTGGGGGAGCGACACTCCGACCGCCGCCGGCCTCTGCCGCGCTCAGCCGCTGCCCGCGGATCGCCGGCGGGGCCGAGGCTGGGTGCGGCGCCCCAGGCCCGAGCGAGGCCCAGTGCCCTCCGCCCGGGCAGCACCCCGTCCCGCCGCCCGCCGTCAGCCAGGCCCGGCTCCGGGCGGCCATGGCCGTCTCCAGGTCGGTGGGAGCTGGGAGGAATGGGGGAAGGAGGACCGGCAGCGGCGACCCGGCGCTCCCGGCTCTCCGTGTGGCCTGGGGGGGGGGGGGGGGGGAGGAGGGGTGCCACTTTCCATCTCCTTTTGCTTCGGGAGCCTGCAAAGGCCTCGCCGGGGCCGCCCCGCTGGGGTCTGGGGGTGGCTGCGTGCTCCAGCGCCTAGGTTTGCTTCCTGGCCTGGGGTAACTCCCGTGCCCCCTCCCTTCCTCGGGCCGCAGGGGCTCTGCCTGGGGCGTCTCGGGCTTCCTCCCGAATTCGACACCTTCGTTTTGTTGGCCAGTGGTGGCTAAACTTCTAGAGAATAGGAAATTATGATATTGAGTCGCAAAAACTGGCGAGAAACCGGTTTTGCCTTTCAGAGCCCTTAGTTGTAAAGTAACCAAAATAAAACAGGCTTTCATGGAGAAAAGTGATCAGCGTATTCTGGGTCTGCCTCAAAATGTTGGGCAGTATCTGCTTGCACATATGTGCTCTGGGGTGTGCCAGCGTTTAAAGCATTCACAGATATAGAGGTGTGTCTTAATAGAGCTGGTTTATAAAAAATGCTGAGCACAAATTCCTGCCTTTTTTTTTTTTTTGTATGTATGTGTGTGTGTGTGTGAAATGGGCGCGTTAAGCTTCCTAACAGGATAGTTGAAAGGAAACCATAAATCCAAATTAAGCTTGTGATAGATTAGCTCCAAGTCACGTGTTGGTAGTATCTCTACTTCTAAAGTGCTATCACAAATGTATATTTTGTTTCAGAAGCTGTGTGTGAATAAGTTTACAATTCTGTGTAGCAAAGTTGAGGTATACACACTTATAATGGCAATCCACTCTTCATCAAAATTCATGGCAGCAATGCACCTTTTAAGATTTCTAGTAGCAGGTGTTTGATTTTAAGGTTTGTAGTTTCTACAAGGTATCCTTTTGTTTTATTCTACTCTTGTTTTCAATTTGTTGTATGTTTGTAGTGGTTTTTTCTCATCCTACAAATCTGTCCAGAAGAATATGAAAGTAGTAAGGATTGCTGTAACAAGATTACTGTGTACATTAAAATAAGTAATCATGTAAAATAGAGGAGTCGTCTAATTACATTAGGTCTGGTCAGTCTGCTTAACCAACTTTGGTAATGTACATGTGATATGGGGGCTAACAGGAATATCAAGATAGAGCTTTTCTGCTGCATGCTGAGGCTGTGTCTGCTGTAAAGGCTGGTTTCCATTTCAGCTACCAAAGTTGCTTTAGTGGAAAGCAGCAGTACAAAGATTTAGTTAATACCTTTTGGGAACTGAAAGGAAAACTAGATATGGCTCATTCTAAGATTCAGTGTGAAGCACTAAAGAAGTTGGTGTGTTAATGATAGTGTTACATATTGCTTCAGATTATAGTTTTAATATCCAGATGTTACACGATTGAACACAAGGTATAGAACTTCAGTAAAAGTGCTGTAATACTGGTTAGTTGGTACAGAATTGTTCCAGCTTCGCATTTTGGAGTGCTGTAACATCTTGACTATTCCTGGTGAACACCAATGTTTCTATAATTATAAGAAGCGATAATGTGTAAATTTGGCTTTGTGCTTGTTTTTAATAGAGCAAAGCCTATCTATGTCCCTTTGAAGTTACACAGCAACTCCTGACAAATGGACCTTTCTGCTGCCGGACCATAGGAACACTGATACAGTGTCAGTGCTGCTTTTGTAAATAAAGATACCTTGTCTTCACCTTTTACTTCAGAACATTGAACTTCAAAGGTCTTTTCCTTTCAGACATATTACAAATAATTGTTTGTGTACTTGTGTATGTAACCACATAACTATCTTTTTGTGAAAGTTTAGTTGCTCCAGCTTCTGTACTAATTCTGCTTTTCCTCTATGTAGTTACAGTTACTTTTTTTTTTGATGACTAACATAATATTTTATTGTTGAATGCCTCTTTTCTATACAAGTTTGTAGAGTGAGGAAGAAGCTGACTCAAATTAATCTTTCTCTAAAGCCTGCAGTCCTTGTGGAGTGCATACCAAGCATTAATGTTAACAATAACTTCATTAGGCATAGTTCTGTATTGGAACCATTATTTTAAAAATAACTTTTTTTGGAAGTAAGGGTTGGAGTAGTTTTACATTCTCAAAACAGTAAATTATCAGGTGGTGGTTTTCCCAGGAAAGTTTAGTTTCTGCTCTTTGGCCAGTTGAAAACCTTTCTCAAAACCCTAGTCTGTTCAGGGAGATCCAAACAAACATAGGGAATGCTTTGAAATGCCTCCAGATTAGGTTGAGAATTTGCAGCTTTGGTATTAGTAAGGTCATCTTAAAAGTAATTGTGTAACTAGTTGTGCACTTTAAAAAGTCTGATATTTAATTCTGCATTTTATGTGTATGTGCTTGTTTGACCAGATCCTGCTGTTACATGGATTGAAGGCCTCCTCCTATATAACATTTCTGTGTTGATGCTCTAGAAAACAGGCATAAAGCAAAACAGTAGATACCTCATACCAGGAGATGTTGCAGAATATTTACATTGTATGTGTTCATCTCTTTGGTAGTTTTATGCTGAGGAGACTAATGAATCCCATCCTCCAGAAGTAGGGAGAGGTGGGTGGGAAGGTTGATATTCCTTCTGTGAATGTGCAAACTCACTTAGTAGGCTTTAGTTTCTGTCACCAGTCTTAGAAGTATAGATGAAGTAGTATAATGTTTCCATAGCTAATAAAAAAATCCCCATGTTCTTGATAGTGGAAGTGAGAAGGAAAAAAAAGAAGTGAAAAGTTTTGCTTCAGCTTCATTCCTACAAAGTTCATGATCCAAGTGAACAACCGCAGTGGCTCACAAGTGATCTTTTGAGATACTTTTCCTTCTGAAGTAATACTTCCAAGAGAATGACAGCTCATAGATTACTCAGGCTGGTAGAGTTTCAGTAGGTAGTAAAATGATGATAGTACTTCAGTATCTAATAAAACTTTTTTCCAGTTTCTTTAATGTGTTCAAAGGCATGTCATGTATTATTCTAACACCAAGGTGTTAATGGCTTTCTCCTGGTTTTGAGTGCCTTTGCAGTATGAAGGAGAACCGATGTCCTTTTAAAATATAACAAAATAAGGAAGCTGGTAAGGTGCATTGAGACTAAACAGTTTGATTTTAGTTGGTATATCCTTTTAAGCTCTCCCTGATATACCTTAAAGACAACCTCTTCAGGGTATGTTCAAGACAGTTCCTTACAGAAATATAGGAGAGCATAACTTGCTGCTCTTGCAACGCATTCTTGATTTGATCTGTGTAAGATTAATACTGTTTTCTAGAGTTTTCAGTGGTTTTGTTTACTTGAATTTGTGTATGACTGGTAATATGTAGGTTAGGAACCTAGTTTTTATTTTAAAATAAATAATGTTGAAAGGCTGGGAGACTAAAGCTCCTGTGAACTAAGCAGGCCTCATCTATTGCTTTCAGCTTTTGAAGTGTAGGGCTTTGACTTCACAAGAACAAGTGGCTGCACTGGCTGGCATCATTACTTATGTAACATTTCAAAATGAATACTGCATCAAAAATCTCTTCTGTGCACTGTATACCTTTTAGAAATGTTTTTTTGGGGTTATCACAGACTTCCCCTATAAAGAATTCAGCTTTTAGCTTCTTTAGAAGCTGTTACTTCATGGCTGCTCTTGCATGAAAAGCAGGAGTTAACCTGAGCAAGTATGTGTTCACTAAAACTTAAAGGCCTGTGTCCAAAGCATTAGAATAGATGTTCTATAACCAGTGTGCTTATGGGAGTTCAGACTTAAAAGGGGGGTAGAATAGTGTAACTCTTCTTTTGTTGGTGGAGATTACCTTGAAGACCAGAACATTGGACTGCCTTCTGTGTTGCTCTTTGTGGGGGGGCTGATACAGTTATGGGAAGAGGGGAAGCAGAAGTAGCATGTGCACTGTTGCCCAAATGAGATAGAGCACCCAGTTTCTCAGACACACTTTTCTAATGGACTGAAGTGAAAGTTGAAAGTCAGATAAGAATGCCAGCCTGCTCCAGCAGATGGAATTTGAATTGTCACTGAGGTGTTCTCTTTGTAACTTACTGATACACATCTTGTATTAGTCTGTCGTTGCAGCTGTTTCAACTTCTGATTTTTTCTGACAGGTTTTGTAATGTAATTGATCTCACTTTGGGGTGCACTGTTAGTTCTAGCTACATATGTAATAGTTTACAAGTAAAACTTGTACAGCATAAAGTTGTAGATAATACATGAAATATACAATCCATATGGAATTAATTGTACTAATTTTAGCATTTGGTTGGCTTCCATATGCAGTATAGAATACTGTGACCCAGTGTGGTCGTGGAGCTGTTGTTTCATTCCGGATGCTCCTTCAGGCTGCTGTGTAGGAAACAAGATTTCTTCACTGTCCACAGTCCCACCTTCATAACTATTTACACACCTAGGAGAAGTAAAATCACAATCCATTCTTTGTCTATCATCACACTTCTGGGTTTTGTCCTGAATACTGTTGAGTGGCTTTTTCCTCCTACTGGCTGATGGTATATTTGGAAGTTGCTTATTTGATTACTTAACCATTCATGTGAGCAAGTGTTTAGAGCTGACCCAGCTGGGATTTGACCAAATGATGAAGCGACAGCAGAGGACTGTCCGGTCAACAAGAAAAGCTCAGACTCTGTTAGAATTTAGGTTGAATCTCACCCATGTCAATGTTTTCAAGGTGTTTGCGCTATTTCTGTACTAAGAAATAGTGCCTGGCAGGAAGTTTCTGGATGTTGAAAATACCAACTCCTAAGAGTATTCTCTTGCCTTCTGATGGGTGCTAGCTAGCAGCTTTTCAAAGAGCTCTAGGCAGAGCTTGACATTACTGTTCCAGGGACTGTGCCAGTAAGGATTTTTTGTACAGTCACACAAATTTACTGGGTTGGAGGATATGCTAAGGTAGTTACAAGGTGTTCATACTAGATGGCCTTTACTATTAGAGATTGCTCTCTAGACAGTTAAACGTGCTGGTGCACAGAGATGTAAAGTCTAACCAGATCATTTCACAGGCAGCAGTGATCAGTTCACTGTCCCTTTTAAGCCTCCACTCATTAAAAGCAACAACTTGGAAGTTTCATCATCTGAAGTCCTGTGGGGACCCAGTCCAGTCAGAACACTTACACTGGGACAGTGGGGATCTTTATAGAATTCAGCTGCACATGCGTTCTTCTTTTGCAAACATTTTGAAAATACTGTTGCTAGCACCTGTATCTTGACATTAATTAACCAGCTACTAGCTTTCTAATGCCTGTGGAGCTGAAGGGCTTTCAAATCCACATCATTCAGTTTCCACAGGAGTGCCATATGGTTCACTTTGAATAGTATGACAACTGTCCCTAATCAAATGGAGATCAGCCCTCTGTTTGGGGGCAGCAGCAAAGAACTGCAGATCAGCATGAAGAACAGAACAGGTCATTTGTTGCAGCATTTGCCCCCTGTGCCTGGGTGAGGGTCATGTCTAATGTGGTTTAATGCTGAGTGTGCAAAACTGGTGACCAGAGGATGGAATCACTGTGGTACCTGGAGAGTGCCACCACTTAGTTGTGGTGGCTCTTCTGTAGGTGAAGCATCTCAAATGCTACTGGATGCCTGTTCTTAAGCACCTGCATTGATGTCTGTGTCAGAAGCATTTCTAATGGACTCTGTGTCAGTGTAAAAGGTGTTTCTTAGAAGAAAAAATAGTTAATTTGAGTGGAGTGCTGATCATAAGAACTTTGAGTTGTTGCTCCCAGTTGTGTCTTGCTGATACACTTCAACAGGGACTAGAAAAATCTTGAATTTATAAAGTGAGAGGAAGAAATTATTTACTCTTTGAACAAGGTAGTGCTTTGTACTGAGCTCGTATGGCATGAGTTCACGCCAGGGTCGTATATGGTTGCTGTCCTGTTGATGAGATGTAGTTGACATGGGATTGGAAGACAACAGAAGGATCTAAACTCATTGTTTGAGTTAAAAGTGAAGAACTTTGTATTTTTAAGTTCTGATTACAGCAGTTAAGTGCAGAAAAAGTAATTTTAGGGATATATTTATTTTCTAGTGTGCATTGGTATTTAAATTTTCATAATAACTTAAAATTATTTTTCATAATAATTTATAGACCTGTTTTTGTTTTTAATCTTTTTCTTTCCTGGAATATTCCTTATGTTTCTCTTGATTGCTTGTGTCTTCTGTAGGCTTACAACAATTTTTTGGACAGAGTTGAAGTATTTCATAAAATAATTTAAAATTTTATCTGCATTGTAGAGCATCTCTCTACCACATTGCTTCACACTTCTAGGAATGATGTGAGGCACGTGGTGCCCTGCTTACAGCACCGTCTGGCATGAGGAGCAGAGAACCACATGCCACTAGAAAACTTAGTTCTCTTTGGCTTTAATAACTTGTTTAGAGACTGTTAGTTTGCTCTGAGAATGAAAACCTTGTCAGAACTTAGGAAACTTCTTTTCAAACTGCAGGTACTCAAAACTAATTTGTTTAGAATTTTTAGTGGGTTTTTTTTATTATCAGTGGAACTCAGACTGAAAGCTTTAGTTTACAAAAAACCAGCTAGCACTAATGGTCGTAGACAGCTTTTTCAGTGCTACCCTTCCAACTCATGCACAATTCAGGCTCTGCCATATTCTGCTGCAGCAACACCAACACTTAATTTGAAAAATCTTAGTAGCTCCAAAATACTACCAGTTTGGGAATTTTACATCCTCCTGCAGGAGGAAAAGAGAATGATTAATGTGACCAGGACTACTGTTAGTCAGATGTTGTTGGCTGTATTTGCTAATCCTGTTTCCATGTATTTTGCTGGAGTTGAAAGCTGAAACCTTCCTGTAGTGATGTCAGACAACTGAAAGGGGTTTTTTTTGTTGTTTGGTTTGCATTTCTGTGTAAGTTAAGCGTATTACAATTTAATAAATTACAAACCAATCATACTGTAGGTTTAAAAAAACCCCAAACAAAACAAACTGTATTTTGTAGCTAACACAGCTTCAAAAAGTTGTGGGTTTTAGGAGTGAAGATGTAGTGTTGTAACTAAGTCTGGAATTCAAGTTGAGTTTTTGAGGGGTGGCTGACTTAGTGGTTTCCTCCTGTTTTGACACATGAAGAGTTCTAGCTGAGGAAGTGGTCAAAGTTGCATATTGTGCTTGACTTTGAGATGAAAAAAGGTAATTTCATAGTTAAAGGAGTGTGTGGTACTAGATGGCAAACTTGAGTATGGAACACTGAAGTTTCACAGAGATGAAGAATGAAAGGAGTGAGAACAAGAAAGCTGGAGCAAACAGTGGTTCTTCTGAAAGCTACCATGCTTTGTGTTGAATAATACTGACTGCTGCAAATCAGGTTGGGTTATTACTGTCAAAAGCACTAAAGAAAAAATACTGGCAACTAATGAGGTACCTAGTATGTTTCTCATGACTAGTCCACTGTCAGTGATTTGGAAGAGTTGGATCTGTAAAGCTTTTTTCTCCTTAACTGTCTAATCACACAAAACTGCTGGATTAGATACATCTGGGGTTTAATTTTTGTGACTTTAAAACAACTTACTAACTAGTAAATCATAGCAGTTGAAACTCTAGTTTTATCTACAGAAATTGAGTATTTTAGTAGGAAGAGAATTATTTCTAAGATGGCAAATATCAGAATTGTGTCTAAAAAATTAAAATTATTTTAAATACTTTGAGCTAGAATTTTTTAAATCTAACGCCTCCAGTTATGAGAGTGCTTGGGTTTTGGGATTGCCTTGGCCCTGCACTGCAGTTTCTATTGTGTTGTGACATGTTGTAAGGTATACTCGGGATTAAGTGCAGTTTAAGCGTGCCAAAGAAAATACAAAATCCAGTGATGCTGGAAAGAGGTTTTGGTGGTTTTTTCTTTTTAAATTATTGGAGCTAAAGTTAAAGGCAATTTGTGTGAAATGTAATTAGTAGCAACAGACTAACAGGGGCAAGGCATTTGTCCTTTCCTGTGTATGCTCAAATCAACAATGTGTATTTGTGAAGATAGCTGTTCAGGGTACCTATATCTTTATTTTGCCAGGCTGGTCTAGGTGAGCTTCACTGCTATGTAAGGTCTAATTTTGTTTTGTTGCAGTTTTTGGAGGAGTATTTTTATGATAAGGCTGGAAGGGGCAGTTTTGATTGCACTGTGTGGACAGGTTCTAGGTTCATACTCAGTAATAACCTCATACTGTCCAATAACTAATGGATAAACTTGGCACTCTTTAGAGTGCTCTAATCAACCCACTGATAGTGGAGGGAATAATGAACACTTGTAACTTCAGTCATAGATTTGAGTATCTAGATAGTTACCATGTAAAAACATATGTAAAGACAGACTTTATTTCTCATTCAGTAACTCTAAACAAGAAATAAGTGAACTGTTCTACAAATAGATGATTGGAGTCTTTCACTAAATACAGCGTTACTGTGGAAACAGATCTGCTGGTTAAATCCCTGTGTTTTGTGGGAAGGGCAGAAGTATCAGATGATTTCCAAGCTCTAAATACAACAAGACGTTTGGTTTTATATATTCCAGGTAATTAGGGGGAAAAGATGTGAAAAGTAAAAATTTGTCATCCTGGAGAAGCAGAGTTAGGTGTTATAGATAACAGGCTATGTTGTCAATAGAAGTGATAATGCACAATAGGAGCAGCTGAGCCCTCTGCTTTTTCTGTCAAATAGGATTTGATGATCACTTACAACATATTTATGCTTCAAGATTGAAAATATTCTATCACAGAACAAAGACAAGAACAAATTTTTTTTATGTAACTAGATTTTTTTAACTAACATTTCTTACAATTACTCTTTTTTTTGTTACCAAATTAAATGTGCTTTTAGAACAACTATGCTTACTATTAGAAAAGTAGTACATTATTCACCCTGCCAACTGACAGTCTTCAGGCAGACGTCTCTTCTGTTTGAGTTACATAAACTGAAAAATGTGGGGGAATATTAATAGAAATGGGCAACTGAACTATGAATAGTATAACTTTTCGGTTTTTGTCAATCACATTTAGGCTTGATCGTCTCTTCATTTTACTGGACACCGGTACAACACCAGTAACAAGAAAAGCAGCTGCACAGCAACTCGGGGAAGTAGTGAAACTGCATCCTCATGAACTGAATAATCTCTTATCTAAAGTAAGCATATTTGATTTTCCCTAGTACTTTAATGGTGAGAATAAAACTAGTTTAAAGGGATGTGCTTCTGTGGGAAGAAGAAAAAGCATAGCAGTCTTGTGTTCATCGTAGGAGACTGAAGAAAATAAGGGGCTGCTTCTGTTAAAGGTGCTGTTCTGTCAGCTTCTGAAATGGTTACATAACTGAGGTTTCACTTTGCATTGAGTATTGATATTCAGCATTTGCTGTAAGTTCAGATCTTCTATAAAGAGAAGCTCTACTGCCTTATAAAGATTTCCGCTCTTGCCTTTAAAGATTATTACTTGTGTGATAAAGCAGTAAAAATATCAGAGGCTGCATGTCTTTAAAAGGGTTGGAAAGTGGAAAGAGTTTTCCATTAGTTTGAGGCTTCAATCTGGCCAAGTCTAGTAAAACCACCAAAAATAGTCTGTATCTGACAGGTGGAGATGGCTCAGTGACCTCAGTTCTGTTCTTATTGAACAGGTGCTCTCATGACAATTGATGCTATCAACAGAGTGGCCAAGGAATCATGAATATCAAACTACTTTCAGAGAAATAGTTTTTCCAAATGTGTGACATAGTGATAAATTAGTTTAGAAGAACGTATATTGCTTCAAGTGACCCATGTCGTATCTCTTCTTGGGTTAAATGACTTTGGGGTTTTAAGGTCTGTTAATCAAATTTGAACACTTTTAGAAAAAAAGCCAGCAACAAGCCAACTGACCAAGCAAAAAAATAAAAATACGTCTCAAGCCTTGTTCAGTACCTGGAGGAAACCAAGCTTCAGTTTAACTGATTGGGCTAAATATATCTTGTAAAGTCTTAAGGTCTGGCTCTGGAAAGCGTTTTGCTAAGCAGTGACCAGTATAGAGAAGGCTGCTGGCATTTCTTGGTTTTTCTTGTCCTTTGGGGTTTTTTTTTTGTTTTGAATGTTGTATTAATCCATAGATTAAAGTAACTGTGTTTTAATAGAGCATAACAGCTAATGGACTTTTTTGGAAGTACATTTTAAGGAAATACTTACTTATCTATTAATCTCTCCTTAAAGGTGTTAGTGTACTTAAGAAGTACAAATTGGGATACTCGTATTGCAGCTGGCCAGGCTGTCGAAGCCATAGTGAAAAATGTACCTGAGTGGAATCCAACTCCAAGATCAAAACAAGGTGCTCCTTAAATTAATTGTGTATAACTCATTTTTTATCTTCTGCAAATGGTCTGTGATATGAAACTTTTCAAGGCAACTGTATCATTCTGGGTTTTTTATGAGCATAGACTTTTATTTGCATGTAAGTTGTTTGGAGCAGGGTGCTAATAATTCCAGCATCATGGGTTCAGTCCCTGTGTGGGCCACTCACTTAAGAGCTGCACTTGATGCTCCTTCTGGGTCCCTTCCAACTCAGACTATTCTGTGAAGTAGGACTGTAAGTAAACCTCTTTGGCTTTAGATGTTCCTGCTCAGTTGTACCTGACCTTTGTTTCTTCCAGAATTCCTGTGCTTGTGCATTGTACCCTCATAAAACTTTTATAAATAAAAGGAATAACTAGTAAAATGGTAAAGCATTTAATCAATCAACTTTGTCATGATAGTTTGCAGAAACTCTTCTCTTCACTGTTCCCTTACTTAGAGCACCTTTCTGAGGCAGGTGAAATGGCAGCTTGCTGAAGTCTGTTCTGTTATTTTGCATCTGAAATCATCATGTTAGGGATGTTAGTTTCCTTAATTGTTGAGTTATGGACTAAGTGATTTTGTCCAAACCCACTGCTAGTGTCTATGTTCACAGCTTTGTGGCACAGGTTCCAGAAATTCAGTGACTTGTTTAAAAACAGGCATGCATACACTGCCTAAAGCAGCAACAATGAAACTTACATCTGTTTGAGATGATCTCATATTTGTTTCACTTAGTGCCTCCCAATTCTGTTGGTTTTGAATTTGACAAGCAAGTTCTGCATTTTCCTTGTACATTGTCTTTATTTTTGTAAACCATCATACTTGCTCTCCTCCAGCAACTTCTCTTCATATTGAAGAGTTGCAGTCTCTTCAGTCTTTCCTCACAAGACAGCTGCTTTGTCTTTTTAATAACTTTCTCTGTGCTTTCTCTTGTGTCCTTGAGATGCACAGACCTCCACAGCTTACCTACATCTGTAGAGTACTGATACTTACACATAGTGACAAAATGATGTGCTTTGTCTTGTCATCAGTGTCCTTCCTGGTGATACTTTGTGGTCTGCTCTGGCTTTTGCTGCTCAGTTAAACAGATGAATACAGAGAACTATCACAAATGCCTTCAAAATTTTTATTGAATGTTAACTGCCAGTTTTGAATGCAGTGTTGTGTAGGCATGGTTTAGGTTATTAATTTTACGCCTTATGTGTTTCCTTCCCCATTAGTCTGTTCTGAGAGTCCTCCTTGGATTCCTTAGTGCCATGGTGATTTCGGGCTACCCAAAAGCGCTTAGTGTTACCTGCATGCTTGGAGAAGAGTGCATTAGTGACTGTCTTTGATTAAGAGAATTGGTGCCAACACTGATCCCCAAAGGACTCCAGAGCTAACTTATATCTTTCAGTTTGTAAAAGGATGTTCTCCCCAGTTCTGTGCTAACCTTGTTCTTTTGATTTATTTTTTCATATGAATCCTTGCCAAAAGCTTTTACATGTATTATGTTCACTGGATGCCCTCTATCCACTTCTTGCAGTATTCTAAGGACATTGATAATCAGGCTATTGAAAGGTGGTTTTTTTTTCCAGAGCACATCAGGGAATTCAGTAAAATTAAATACCTAATAATTTCGTTATAGAATCATAGAGTAGTTTGGATGGGAAAGAACCTTAAAGATCATCTAGTTCCAACCCCCTCTATCGCAGGTGGGGACTCTACTATTGTATACTCTATCTTACCAAGGGCAGAAGTTCATTTCACTTGTCTAGTTCCAAGGATTGCTTCTAGCATGCCTTTTGTACATGGAGATTGGGCAACCTGTTAGAGTACAGCACCTCTTTTAATGCATTGTACACTTCTTGTACATCTGTCTACCAGATTATTAATGAAATTGAAAAGATAATTGTGTGCTTGAGGAAGAAGGTACTGTTTGAGAAGAGCTCACAGCCAGGCTTCAGCAGCCCTTGGTAGCTGACTTTCTTCCATACCTGTTTAGACCACTCTCCAGCTCCCCTACTTTAGATGCTTGGCTGGTAGGGATACACAGTAGTGTTGGTGTGCTACTTGTGATACTATTTGTGAGCCATGTGCAGTTCAAAACTGTAAGCTGGCCAGATGTGCACATAGAAGGCCTAGTGGTAGGTCAGTGTCCAAGATTTTAAAAAGCTAAATTTATCAAGGGAAGAACATTAAATTTTTTTTTCTACTCAGGTAAATTTAGTGACCTATTTCAGTTGTCTTTGTGAAAATGGAGCCTTTATACTTCATGAATCAAAATGCTGTGTGTCTGATGATTTTTTGGAGGAGAGAAATTATTTCTTGCTTTTCCTTAATCTTCTGCCAGAATTTTGAACAAAAATGTTTCATCACGTTGTCCTTAATATTATTTTTATTTCCTATCTAGAACCAGGCTCAGAAAGTCCTAATGAAGATTCACCTTCAACAGATCGGTTGCGTTTTGACAGATTTGATATATGTCGGTTGTTAAAACATGGTGCATCTCTTCTTGGATCTGCTGGTGCAGAATTTGAAGTCCAAGATGATAAATCAGGTATCTATATTTTACTTGCAGACAAGAAAACTTCCTGATTTGAAAAAGTTTGTTGTGGCAGTATTATGACTCTAACCATCCATAGATTCTCAGAATGCTAGGAAATAATGACAGAAAATATTCCCTAACATAAGTTCTTTTACTTTTTCTCAAGTTACAATTTTTAGGGAGAGGGTGTATTGTTTCTTTGGATTTTTGCCTTAACTGGATTACTGTGTGTACAGTGGGGAAGAAGGAGTGGAAACCTGAAAAAGCAGTATCAGCTTAGACTTAGAGGGGCAGGCACTATCACCGCTTGTTCTTCATCTAAACAGTGTTCCCACATACAGAAGTAGGATGTGGCTTATTTAAAAGCTTAAAGGTTTCAAATATAGAAAGATTGCATGAAAAATACTGTGATAAGACTGCAAAAGTTGGAAGTTTGTTTCAAGTGACTTGTCTAATATTCTGTAATTTTTTAGCTGAGAGTTGGTTTATCAGTGTAATGGCACTGAATTATTTTAATCTAAGGTATTTTTTCCCTATTACTGTACTTCCCTGCTCTTAATTCCAGGCCATCTACCAGTTTCTGCACAAAATTAAGTGATCCTATAGATAGGAATCTGACTGTGTAGCCCTCATTCTTTGTTCCCCGTGTGTGATGGATTCTGTCAGGGTACACAGAAGATCAGTAGCTCAGCAAGGAGCAGAACCTGTGGCTGCTGAAACTTGAGCAGTGTCCTGTCTCTTCAGGCTGGCTGCTAATTTATTGCTTGCCATCTTTTAAGCTAGATCAGTGAAGTGGTGTACAAGTTTCACCTCGTCTAATGAAACCCAACGCTTCAGTTCATAGAAGCCTGATATTTATCCCAGTGTCATATGATTTCACATAAAAAGCTTTAAGAAAGAAAATAAGTAAGAAATACAGTATCAAAAAATAAGAAAATGGAACAAAAAGCTTTAGTTGCTGCTTTTTTAGCTCATGGGAAAGTATACATTCCGCTTTCTCTTCTGTGTTTTATAGCAGCTTCCCTTTTCAAGTAAGTAGATTATGTGAATGGACATAATGTAACTAAATAATCTTTAGAATTAGCAGTCTTTGTTAATTTTTCCTAAGATGTTATGAAAGGAAAAATATTTTATAAAGAATGGAAGTTGCTTGTATTTGCTTGTCAGTTAAATGCAGTTTAAAAAAACATGCTGGTATAGATAATATTAACTATTAGTTACTACTCAACCTGGTGTACACCCCAAAATCCTGCCTATATCGGTCACCTACTTAAAAGTTTGTGCTGATAATTGAAAAAAAAAAACCACCCCCACAACACCAACAAACCAAAATAACAAAAAACCAGCTCCACCTGACTGGTTTCTGTACTGTGCATGTAAGGAGTGAAGTCTGACAACCCTACCAGCTGCAAGTTTTGGGTTGTTCAGAGGGTTTATTCTACTTGGGTGCTAAAATATTATATTTTTTATGTAAATGTAGGTGCTCCCAAAGTTTAGGTGTTCTTCAGTTAGTGGTGAGACTTCACACATTCTTGAGGTGGCATCTGTTCATTTCCAAAATGAACCTTGCTTGATCACAGTTTAAGTACTTGTGTAGTTACAGTAGCAGAAAAGGTCTTCCTGGGTATCAGTGTGATTTGTTTTAGAAGGTTGTTTTAGCCAAGTACAATTTAATCCTGTAAATTTTGGCCTCGTTATGTACATTGAGCTAGTCTTCAATAATATATCTGGTTGTAAATCTGACACATCTTCTTTTAAAACCTTTTTTTAAGGTGAAATTGATCCTAAAGAGAGGATAGCACGACAGAGGAAACTGCTACAGAAGAAACTTGGCTTAGATATGGGTGCTGCAATTGGAATGAATACTGAGGATCTGTTCAATGATGAAGATTTGGACTATTCTCCTTCTTCAGTTTTACTAGTAAACAAACAACCTGTAGGTAAAACCTTGCGCTATTTGACTGCAAGGAATAATACAGTGGGTTTGCTTTATTTGAGCTTCTGTGGTTATAATATTTGTATTTTAAATAAGATGATTGGCATCTAATGTGGTGTATGCTTTGGCCACCTGAGTGCCTACATCCCATAGTTGCTTGTTAGTATTATTTGATGTCAAACTGCTGAAATGTTTGAAATGGAGGGTTGGGGAAGTTGAGAGCATTGTGGGTTTGAGAATTTTTCAGGACTTTCATTGTAAGAAGAATTGACAATGAATGACTTTTCTTTCAGACTCTTCAGGCTGCTGAGTTAATTGACTCAGAATTTCGAGCTGGTATGAGCAGTAGACAAAAGAATAAAGCCAAAAGAATGGCTAAGCTATTTGCAAAGCAAAGATCCAGAGATGCAGTGGAAGCTAATGAGAAGAGGTATAATACTGAACTGGTTTCCTTTTATTTCAGTTAAGCTGGGATTGTGATTTGATTCATCTGTTGAGAAACTTCCTACAGTCTTTGCATCTTAAATCTCTTGTGTGCTAATTGTGCTGGTGCTGAAAAGCTTGCATGCAATGCTTGTTCCCAGTAGAGCTCTATTGAGGACTGAGCTTCAGAGGCATCTTGACATAATGGGATGCTACAGCTGAAATGAGTGTTTTGTCCCTGTTATTAAATATGGCTTGAGAATAATGCATGAAAATGAGGGATCTTATGATGATGAACAACTAAAAATTTTGGATACCATTTTCTAATGTGTTCTTCACTGTAGTTTATAGTGGCATATTATTGTATTTACTGTGTTTATAAGTGGTGAACAAAATTCCTGATCTTATTTAGGAATTGCTGGATCTCTTGGAAAAATCTGAGACAGATTGCAAATTTGGGATGGCATTCTCCTGTCTTCTCACTGCGTTTTTTGTTCTTACATGTAAACTTACCTATCTTGGCTATTCCATGGTGTTAAACCTCTTTGTTTTGTATTCTTGCCATACTTTATTGTATATGAAGACTTCAGTTGTAGATGTAATTACTTCCCTTAAAGCATACTTCCAGTTCATAAACATGTACTTGCTCCTTCTCAGCAATGATAGCACTGATGGGGAACCAGAAGAAAAGAGAAGAAAAGTTGCAAATGTTGTCATCAACCAACCTGCCACAGACTCAAAAACATTGGTAGAAAATGCTCAGGAAGAGGTATGATGTATTGTTCTGCTGTTAGCAGGAATGATCATTCAGTTTGTTAGCAGAGTAATTTAAAACAAAATTCCTTCATGTGCCTAAATTCTTTAGTCATTGTAGCATGCAGGGAAATGGAATGAAGAGTGTCATTGCCAGCTTACTTTTATACGTAATGAAGCAAATGAGCTTCTAACGGTGTTACAGCACTGAGGAAGAAAACATATTTAATCCTTTGGTAGCAGTTTGTGACCCAAATGAGCACAAGTAGGTGGCTACAGGTGTCAGACCTGGGTATTAAACTGGAAAACTGTGCTAAACACTTACATGGTAGGATTACAGTGAGCCACAAATAATTTGATCTACATGCTTATTTAATCTTTATTTAATCTTTACCATACTTTAATTAGGCTTAATTTAGAACTAAGTGCTCTCTTTAATAGTTGAAGATCAAAACAATTACCTTAGTCTTGGAAAAAACTGCATTTGTTTCAATAGACTGAAAAGCTAAAAATGAGGAAATGCTAAGCCAGAATATAACTGGTGCATAGAAGTTTATTTGAGAAGACTTTATCTAGGTAAGTCTGTATTCTACAAAAATAGTTTTCCAGACATAGTTAAGTAATTAAATTTTTGTTTGTGTAAAAATGGTTGGAAAACTAATTTGAAATATTAATGATAACTACAGTCTGAATAGCTGCTGGTTGCTAGCTGCCTTTCAGTTGCTCTCTGTATGTGATGATGTAAACTTACTAATGGTAGTAAAAATTCCTTTCCACAGCCATGTCATTTTCCTTGTAGGAAATTTTGGGATAGTGCATATGCTTTGGTTTTCAAAAAGTGGAATGTGTCTTGAAAAAGATGCTGTTCATTACTGGATTCATTGACCCAATTTCATTATGTAGTGTGTTTTCAAACTGAGGCTTGTCTATTATGTTCTTTAAAGGCAAAATTCATGAATTTAAAGGATCACTGGGTAGAATAAGAAACTTTGCTTAATTTTCTGCCTTAGGATGGTTTGTAAAGGAAAGGTGAATTCCAGAACATCAAAATTAATTCCCATAGAGAAGAGGTCACACTGTTAACAGAAACTTCATAAACTTCTTAAGAATCCAGTGCCAATCAGCAAAGTTTCTGAGCTGGGGAAGAAGATTTTTTTTTTCAGTTCTGTCCAGTAATGAAAATAAATACTGAAGCTTTTGGAGTTTTTTTGTATGCCTTTTAAGTATGTGAAGACAACAATATAAGAAGTGTTCATGATTCCTTTCTCTTTTAATCTCATACTTAATTTTTTATGGATTTAGGCAAATGAATGGCCTCTGGAAAGTTTTTGTGAAGAGGTGTGCAATGATCTCTTTAACCCTTCTTGGGAGGTAAGACATGCAGTATTTAGGGTGAAACTATAAATTTTTTTAAAAGGGCTTCAACAGAAATGCGGACATTGTATGTGTAGAACTTAAGAGAATTTTTCTAGATATCAAAACTTAAATCAGTTGTGCATATAGATTACACAGCCAAGACAAATTTGCTTTTAACAAACTTAAATGTTTTTTAAGACTCATTTAAAGGGAAATGGAAAACAGATATGTAATGTATACTTGAGAGTGGGAAAGCTATGAAAAACAGTCATTATATAAATGAGAATTATGGGAGTATTGAAATTCAAGCAAAATAAAATCACATCAATCTATGGTTAAAAAGATTAAGCAATTAAAACAAACTTGGATTCCTTAAGATTTTGAGGACTATTATGTGAATCTGTTGCTGGCAACAGTGGCATGTTTGTCTAAAGCTAAGCTAGTAGAAAAGGGAGGGAATCAATCGTTTAGTAACTACAACAGCTATATGTTTGGTTGCTTAGACCACTTATTTTCAAGATTTAAAACTGTTCTACTCATCTTTTTATTCAGTCCTTATACGATTTTCCACAAACTTTGGTAGAAATTTCAGGTAAAAATATGAAGTAGCTGATAATGATTTAAGTTCCTTGTGCCGAAGATAGAAATAACTGTTCTCAACTAACTTAATTTTCTTAAGTTGGTCTTTTGAAAGGTTAAATATTAACAGCACCTCTAACATCCTTACGTGTATCTGTAGCACAGTCTCGGTGATGTCAGTATGGGCAGAGCCAACTTGCTTTCAGACTTGGAAACACAGAGATAGATCATATGCAGCCAGCACAATTATTTTGGTCCCAGAAAAAGAATAATTATATTTGTGTGGCACATCACTGCATCTGAGCTTAAAAGCCTCACCTTATTTGAAAGCAGGCTGTTTGCAATTGAAGGCCAGGTCCACTTGTCTTCTGGTATGTAGACATTCTCCTAGCTTTCTTAGTACATTCGATATAAGGCACATGCATCTTAATAAGGGAAGTAGATCAATACAGAATAATTATTACAGTGTGTTCTGGGTGAAAAACAGGTTAACCTGCCTCAAAATGTATGTTTAAAATGGCTCTCTGGCAGCATTTTGCAATGTCTAGAGGTTGCCTGGGTGACTTCTTCAGACTGCTTGCCAAGCTTACAGGCAGCTGAAGTCAAGCAGGATGAATCCTACTACTGGTATTTCCTTTATACATTTATGTCTTGCTGGTTTGTGTTTGCAGAAGCTGAGACATTAACTAGCAAAGTCTCCTTCTTTTGACTTGTAAAATCTAGCTCATCAGCCCTCTTGGACCAAATAAATTGTTGGTGTATGAACAATTAGGATTTTAAGACTAGACTCTGGCTGGTTTTTATTGGCTTGCCTATAGCTTTAACCAACAGCTGCTGAGCCGTACATAGGGGATGTGTATGTTTGCATTTCCTGTAAGGAAATATTCTGATGAAGGGAGGAGCTACCAAGTACTCAGTTCTACTTGTTACTGCCATGAAATGAAATGCAACAATTTTCTGCTAGCAACAAGCATGTATATGAACTGTTCTTAAAAAAATGAGTTAGTTCTTTTCTGACTTATGTAAAGGCCTCTCAGTGAGAACCTGGTTCGAAACTCTGCTTTTGCAACTTTGCATATCTGTTGAGTGAGCTTTTCTTGAGAAGCCGATTACTAGTCCAGTTAGGTATCAGAAATACAAGAAACATGTGAGTCTGTAGCACACCTTTCTGCTGGTCTTTTGTTATTTCCAAAACTCTTCCTAGTGTGTTCAACTGTTCATGTTTGGTGAGAACATGCAAGTGCCTATAATTTGCTTTCCCATATCGCTTGCTCACTTATTTCTAAAATCCAGTCAAGCAAGGCAGGTTTGCAAGCTATGCAGAATAGTAATTCCCAGAATTTTGTTTTGCAGACTCCAGAATACTGAGTCAGGATCCAAACTCTGCTTGAGTTACAGAGAAATATTAAACATTAAGTGTTTGAAATTACAATAATGTTGATTTGCTTTAGATTTATAAACTTAATAAAAATAGTAATATATTCAAATTTCTGTGATGACTAGTGCTATATAGAATAGTGAGGTAAAAGTAAATGAATGTTGGCTGCATTATTGCAAATATCATTGCATGTTAGAAAATAGAAGCAGTTCCTAATTGCTTCTCTTCCTAAGCTGGTAAATACTTGGGAAAAAGGAGGTTGGTCTTTGGACAGGTGAATATTTTAATATGTGATTTGATCTAATAATTCCCACAAGTCTAAGTAGTAGTACTAATTCTGCAGCTCTTTAAATATCTCTGTTAAGAATACAGTAGTATTATTTCAGTTTTCAAACATGGGTTTTGTCTTGTGTTCCCTCATATTTTAAAACTGACTTTTTATTTCACTTTCCTAGGTTCGACATGGTGCCGGTACTGGACTGAGAGAGATACTTAAAGCTCATGGTAAAAGTGGTGGTAAAATGGGAGATAGCTCTTTAGAGGAGGTAAGTTTCCAGTTATTTAGATGTAGTATGTTGCTTAAATGAAGTTTAGAAAACAGACTTTGTAAAGTATTAAACTTTGCAGCAGGTGTGTGATGTGGGGGAATATAAAGACTTTTCTGCTCAGAATCGTCTGAATGACATCAGTGTATGCACTGACAAAGCATTCTTTTTAAAAGGCCTGTGCAGAACCCAGTAGTACTATATAATTAGCTATTAATATGCTGGTTATGTATAAAGTTATTAAACATTAGCTTCCATGTTAGAATAGACTGTTTTCAAGTCCTGGTAAGGCTGTGCTGAAACAAAATTGACAAGTTGGTTGTTTAACTCTAGTAGTGTCTCAGGCCATCTAACTCTACTTGTTTAAATAGTAAGGGGACTCTATCAAACTGCCTCTCTGTATTACGAGAAAAGGAGTTAAAATAGTCTTTTTAAAAGGAGAACAGTTTTTAAAAAATATCCTTACAGTAATAGCTTGTTTACTAACAGTGAATTTCATCCAGTGTCCTACTGACTCCCCTGCTGTAGAAGCAGCTGGAAGAGCTTGTGGCTTAGAGTGTGGAAGAATGAGATGTAAATCATGAATGTGTTCTTCAGCATACTGTGTAAATAGAGAAAGCAAAAACCTCTCTCTCCTTGCTTCCCTGTAGAGTAGTATTTGTTCCATGGAGATGGCTGGGTAATAATAGCATAATCTATAATGATAAAATACCTTAAGCCTTTTCTTAACTAGTTATGGAAAGTGTACTCCAGCTAGCTTCAAAGCCTGCTGTGTATGGCCTATGCTGGGTATAATTATTTGGTATGTATGGGAATATGAAATCCATAATATGCTTTAAGTTTTGTTCACTAAAAGGGTAGTTCTCAAGGGAAGTGGTGACCTAGTAGGCAAAAGAGTGGCGATGAGAAAGATGAGGCCTGAGCAGTTGTTTTTATGGGCTTTCTGCTCTGAGATAGAAAATTATAAATTGTTGGTCTCTAACAGAGGCCAGAGCTTCAAGATGAGCTTTGTTAAATCTGGAGGAGATGGGACTGAAAAAAAAGTTTCTTTCACTGGGTCTCCCATGGTGAGGTACTGCTTTATAGTTTGTTTACTTGTAAATATGCTTCCAGCATATTAATTGACTTGCCTAGGATGTGTTGCTGTTTGTCAGTGTAGATTATCTGAATGACTTTACTTTGTGTGCTATGTAGGAATAAAATTGTCCACCTTACAAGGTGCTCTCCAGCTGTTGTATTTTAACTTCAGCAGGCAACTAAGCATCACATAGCCTCTTTCTCACTCCCCCCTCTGATGGTATGGGAAGGACCATCAGGAAAGAAGAAAAATTCATGGGTTGAGAAAAGAAAGGTTTAATAATTGAAACAAAATAAAATACTGCAATAATATTTTATTATTAGTAACAGAAATAACAGTAATGAAAAGGAGAGAGAGAGAATTAAAACCCAAGAAAAAAAAAGCTGCACAATGTAATTGCTCACCATGCACTGATCAATCCCCAGCCTGACCCCAAGCACCACTCAGCCCCTTCTAGGTACCTCCCCCAGTTTATATACTGGGTGTGACATTCTGTGGTGTGGAATGTCCCTTTGTCACCTGTCCCAGCTATGCTCCCTCTCTACTTGTGTGTATGTCCTCATTGGCAGAGCATGAGACACTCAGAAGTCTTTGACTTCGGGTCAGCATGTGGCAGCAACCAAAACATCAGTGTGGTATCAACATTATTCTTATACTGAATCCAGAGCACAGTACTGTACCAGCTACTGAGAAAAAACCTAATGCTGTCCCAGCTGAAAGCAGGACACTGCCCTTTTATTAAAGGTACTGTGTCTTTAGAGAAGAAAACAACCAGGTTATGATGTTTACGGTAACCTAGGTGAGTTGAGTTAGTGCTCACTACTTGGCCTTGACTGTCTGTGCAAGAGGACTATATTGAGTCAATGTGAACATTTGCTGTTGTCTTTTACAGATTTTAGCTAAAGTAAGCATATCAGAAATGCTTTTGCTTTACGAATAAATACAGTCAAGGTGTTCAACTTTTCTCTTCTTACAGATGATTCAGCAGCATCAGGAGTGGCTAGAAGACTTGGTTATTAGACTTCTTTGTGTGTTTGCACTAGACAGATTTGGAGACTTTGTTTCAGATGAAGTAAGTTTAAGTTACCTTTGCATGAACAGGTAGGTCAGCAGGCTTCTGCAGGAGATAACACTGCAGCAGCTTGGCTGTGCCTTGTGTAGTGCTACTGCATGTGCCTGTTATAACTGCTCACAGATGCTTATTAAAAAGTAGCTGATACATAAACTTCACCTTGTTTGTATAGCAGTTTGGTCATCTGACTCTCTAAGTCAAATTTCATATAGAAGTATCTGTTTTATTGTTTACTTTTTCCTAGGTAGTAGCACCAGTACGTGAGACTTGTGCTCAGACTTTGGGAGTAGTATTGAAACACATGAATGAAACTGGTGTGCATAAAACTGTGGATGTTCTCCTGAAGCTGCTTACACAGGAACAGTGGGAAGTGAGACATGGTGGTCTCCTAGGAATAAAGTATGCTTTGGCAGTACGTCAGGTAATAACCCTCAAGGCAAACTGTAGAGAAGTTTGGATCAAAAATCTCTGCTCAAAGTAGAGGATGTGGCTGAACAGTAGATAGATGTGATAAAGCAAGCTTGCTTGCTCTGCAGTCTGCTGGGTTGAGATGTGTGACTGCACTTTTATATCCATGCTGCAAGTATATAGTGAATCTGCACTGTTGTAACTTGATGAGTTACTTGCAGAAAGCATTTAAATAGAGATATGCCTGCCTGCTCTTGGTCATACTCTCCTATGTGAGGTAACAGAGCAGAGTGTTACAAGAAGCTTAGGCTATCTGTGGTGGTATTCTACAGACACTCAGCTTTGTTTATACCAAAATCAAGCTGACTTAGAGTTCATTAAATTTATAACCTATGTTTAATTTCATGAACAGTAACTTAAAATATTTAGATTACAGTCTTGGACCTGTACCATCCCTTTGAAAGAATGGGGTTCATTCACACACTTAGAGTACATCTTAGTTGATTGGATCTTTATAAGCTTTTCAGGTTTAAAAATGCTTTTGATCTTTTTGGCAGGACATGATCAACACTTTATTGCCTAAAGTGTTGCCTGCAATAATTGAAGGTCTGCAAGATCTGGATGATGATGTCCGAGCTGTTGCTGCAGCATCTTTAGTACCAGTAGTGGAAAGCCTGGTACAACTTCAATCTCAGAAGGTGACTGAACTGTTTAAGTTCACTTTTGGTCTAAGTGAAGAAAATAATACTTAAAGGCAGCACTGGTTTGGGTTTTTGGATTTTTTTTAATGATAACCTCCTGTGCTTATTTGTGTAGGTGCCTTTTATTCTTAATACCTTGTGGGATGCACTTCTGGAGTTGGATGACTTGACAGCTTCCACAAACAGTATCATGATCCTTCTTTCATCCCTTCTGACTTATCCTCAGGTCCGCAAATGCAGGTAACTTTTCAGTTAGTATTCCTTCAGTATTACAGGTTTGAGTGTCTACTTATTTTCAAATTGGAATTACCAGTTTCTTTCAAATCACGTATTGAGATGATTATTTAACCCAGTATTTTAGTTCTACTCTGTTTTTTCCTTAAAGTGAAGGTTTGGACAGTGCTTCTATTTTCATTACATTAGTGAAATGCAGCAAAGGAATTAAGAAGTGTACTAGACATGGTTTATATGTGACTTTTTTTTCCCCTTCTCTCTCCATTCATCTTGGGTGTTTTAGTAAAGGGTATTTGCTCCACTTGCATGGTGGTCCTGCCCACAAACATTTTGTTAGTTAACAAGGAGCAGACAAACTCCAAACGAGACCAAACTGTGTACATTAAAACTGTGTACACATTCATGAACCTGTAGAACTTTGCTATTGGAACAGTTCTGAAGAAAGCTACAAACATAAATTCACATCAGCAGTATAACCAGTAATTCTGTGACTGGTTGATGACACTGCCTAGTTGCTATCTCTTTGGGACTCTGACAAATCAAAGGAACTGCATCTTAGTATATTAAATTTTGCATAATACACGTGGTAAACTCTCAGTATCTGCACTTAAGGTAGATGCTGTATACATTTGATTTTTCTTATCCTGTATGATTGGCACTGCTGAAGGTGATGGTTGCCCAAATCCAAAAGAAGAATGAAGTTTTGTTACTAATGCAGTCTTTATTTCAGCATGTACTACTTGCATCAGTTGATATGCCAGTTCATGGAAAAAAAGATGCAAGCTTGTTTTTAATTATTTGTAAAGTTGTAAGTGCCTAATAGCAACTTCAGAACAGAAACAGCCCCTCCTTTTTTCTAAACAGTTGAACAAAGCCTAAAGTATAATCTGGGAAAAAACATGGTAAAAGTACATGTTTAAATTGACTAGTTCTCTAGTTAAAAAAAACCCAAACCAGGATTTTCCCGAAAAAAGATACCAACTCAAACTTTTTCAAATGTATAAGCTGTAGTAACTTGGTCCTTCACTTAGAATCACCAAGTATATGCAATAATACTTTCCTTTCTTAAAGCTTTCTTTTGGATAAAACAAGCATAAACAAAATTAACTAAGCTCTGTGTGTGTGTGTGGTGGTTTTTTTTCCCATCACTGCCTGTACATCTCTCTTTCCTGTAGTATTCAGCAGTCCCTGACAGTGCTGGTCCCACGTGTGTGGCCATTCTTGCATCACACAATATCTTCTGTGCGAAAAGCAGCACTGGAAACATTATTCACACTGTTGTCTACCCAAGACCAGGTAAGAATTAGTTATTAGTGTCTTACTGTGATGCATATTGGGATATGCTTGGTCATGTGATATCCTTGTTTCAGAGTTCTTCAACATGGCTGACTCCAATTCTGCAAGACATGTTGAGGCACATATTTCAGTTTTGTATCTTAGAAAGCAACCAAGAAATTCTGGATCTTATTCACAAGGTATTTGCATGACTTACCACCTAGATATAGTGCTTGTGTATTCTGCTCTTTCAAATCCTCTGTACTTTCGTGCAGATGAAGAATAGTGTGCTCACGTTAAATACTTCGCAATTGCCCTGTGTGATGCTGTACTATAGAGTGAATGAGAGTGTGTTCCTGCAGCTTCTCAGCATGTGTGTGAGCTTACATAGACCATGTACAAATTTGTCATGATTTCTGCTGTGGTTCTTTCCCAAGGTGTGGCTGGAACTGTTAAACAAGGCATCTGTACAGTATGTTGTTGCAGCTGCTTGTCCATGGATGGGAGCCTGGCTCTGCCTAATGATGCAGCCATCTCATTTACCCATTGACTTAAACATGTTGCTGGAAGTGAAAACCAGGTCAAAAGTAAGTGAAATGTGACCTCACAGACTGTTCTGAGGAAAGTAGGAAATTGCTTAGCTTCTATACAAACCACATACTAAAGCTGTTAGAGTGGCATGGCAGTGCCATTCTACAGTTCTACATGTAAACTGTCTTACAAGCTGCAAGTCTGTAGAGCAAAAGGGTTCTTGTCAGGTTATCCATGAGAATTAAGTCCTGCTGTGTAGCACTCTGTGTGGATACTTTATAAAGTCTTTATTTACATGGTTCTGAAGCCATCTGTTTGCAGGATTGAGTTAAATCCAAAAGCATTGTGTTATTTATGAAAACATGTTGAGAGAGGTTTCCTTTTTCCTCTGTGTGTTCATCAGCTGTATCTTGAGTATTAACCTTAATATTATAGTGAAGGAATATAGCATACATTTAATTGGACTACAGAATGATGTTAGTGGGGAGATGATTTATAAGTGTTGACTACTTTAAGAAGTCTGTTACCCAAGAAGTATTCTCTTAGTCCAACTTTTTCATAGTGTGGTGGTTATTTGGAATGTTACGGAATATTAACTCATCTTTTCATTACAAACACACTTTCAACCTCTCCTTTATTCCATAGGAAAAGGCAGGTGCTAAACTGCGTCAAGGTCAAACCCAGAATAAGGAAGTGATTCAGGAATACATTGCTGGGGCAGACAGCATTGCAGAAGATCCAGCAACCAGGGATTATGTTGTCATGCGTGCTCGGATGATGGCAGCAAAGTCAGTTTACTGGAAATATTAAAAGCAATGTATTTTTTCATAATATATAGTGGTTTTGCCAAAATCTCATAACTATTTTGGCATCTTCATTTTGAATCATAAATTACAAAGTAATTGTAACATTGAAGTGACTGTTCTTTTTCTTCTTGTCAGGTTGCTGGGAGCACTTTGTTGCTGCATTTGTGACCCAGGTGTAAATACTGTTACTCAAGAAATAAAGCCAGCTGAATCATTAGCTCAGCTACTGCTCTTCCACTTAAATTCTAAATCTGCCTTGCAGAGGATTAGTGTTGCGTTAGTAATCTGTGAGTGGGCAGCCTTGCAGAAGGTAGGATGTTTCTGCAGCAAAAATAAATTTTACTTACTATCTCAATCCACTGCTTGTTGTGTGGTACTTAATTTGAAATAAGATTTCAGTAGGTAAGCTAAAATGGTATTTATACATCTAAATACCAAAATCTTGATTGTTAGACAGTGGAGGAATACGGTACTCAGTAGATAAATGCCAACTGTCAGAACCATGAATCAGTAAATACGCTCACATTTTCTCTACAAATAAGGTCAGTGATTCCTTTTATGATGACTGTATTATGTCTACTTGCTATCATTTCTAGTGGCAGACTTCTTGTTCCTAATCATTTATCTTTAATATTCTGGGTTATGAATGTTAATAGTCCCTCTGGAAATTGGATTTATGCTAGATTGAGCTGCCCAAGACTGAACAAAAGAAATTGTGATTATTCAGAAATGCAAATTGTGTTTTTCTTTTACAGGAGTGTACAACTGTGGCTATTTGTGTTCAGCCTCGTTTACTTGGGGTCCTTTCTGAGCATCTCTATTACGATGAAATTGCTGTTCCTTTTACACGAATGCAAAATGAATGTAAACAACTCATCTCATTGTTAGCTGATGCACACATTGACATCGGAAACAGAGTTAACTGCAGTGTATTTACAATAGATCAGGCTAATGAGCTGGTAAGTAGAGGCATGCCTGCCATTCCTTCAAATCTGTTCTTGTCTTGAAATGCACCTTCAGCATAATTGTTACATAGACAGTAACTTGCAGAAATAATGTGGTGACCTTTGCATATCTCATAAAAAAGAATGTGTAAAGGTGCTTACTGTTTCCCGTGAGGTGTGTTTACAGTCTGACAAAAATCAAGTGCCGTGCAAGGTACATACTTAATAGGAGAATAAAACTGAGTGTTCTGATTCCAGGTGTGGATTCAGTATTGAAATCTAGACACAAGAAAACAAAGTGGGCTTCAAAACCATTGTCAAAAGACATGTAAATTCTAGACCTTCTCCCCCCTTGCCCCTGACCTCTTAATCTGCTTTTAAATCTTTTTCCAGTGAAAGATTTAAGCTATAATAGTCAACCAGTTGTGAGTGGGGAAGGATATGGAAGATCCTGCAACTACTTTGTTGAGCTTTTTTTGTAGATTTTTATCCCAGTCTCTTTGCTCAAAAGAAAATAAGCTCAGAAACAACTTGTTCATGCACAGGACCTTGCACATCCTTTCTGGATTCTTGTGTTCACATTGTGCTTTGCTAATCTGTCACATGCTTACATATTTCCAGAATATCTGGATAGAACCAGCAGATATCAGACAATCTAAATTTGCAGGAGTACATAAGCTGCTCTTGTAGCTTTGGGAATCTAGACTTGAAATGTCTGATATGCCATATTTTCTCTTTGATCTATAGTTCAAGATTCCCAGAAACTACATTTTTGAGCACTTCCTGTTATTTACTGGGAAAATGGAGATGGTGATATATGGTCAAGTGACTCATGTTGTGCCATGAGGATATCCCGTTTTACAGTAAATGAAATGTATTTTTAATTTTTTTTCCTTTCTCTTAGGTTACTTCTGTTTTCAATGAGGTGACATCATCCTTTAGTTTGAATCCTAAAGTTCTGCAACAGTTGGACAGTAAACGGCAGCAAGTCCAAATGACTGTTACAGAAACAAATCAAGAATGGCAAGTGTTGCATCTGCGAGTCCATACTTTTGCTGCATGTGCAGTTGTGAACTTGCAGCAACTTCCAGAGAAACTAAATCCTGTTATAAAACCCTTAATGGAAGCTATCAAAAAAGAAGAGAATACACTTGTACAAAACTATGTGGCTTCATGTATAGCAAAGTTACTTCAGCAGTGTACAACAAGGTCTCCTTGTCCCAACTCAAAGATTATAAAAAATCTCTGCAACTCCCTCTGTGTGGATCCACATCTTACCCCACTAGCAGCATGTCCTGCACAGCCTCAGAGTAGCCATGAAAACTCAAAAGGTATGACATCTAAGACTGCTAGGGTTCTTAATAACATGTCTGTGCTTATTTCTGAGCTGTTGAAATGCGTATTTGACTGAGACCTGTTTTCAGTGATTTTTAAGATGCCAGCATCTGAGTATTTATTTATTTATAAGGATTTCATTTAGGTATTTTAAACTGTGTGCAACTAATGTGTATTGTTTTCAGAAAATACATGTATAAAATACTTTAATTCCAATTTCCAAGTATTGATTCTTGTTCAGTTACTATCCAGTTATGATCACATTGTACTTACAGATGTGAAATTGAGTAAAAATGGAAATTAAAGTAGCCTGTGAAAAATGTGACTTGTGTTACATTCCATACGCTAATTGTAAGATAAAAAGATGAGGACAGTGTTCAAAATGAATGAAATAATCCTATGCGTGCAATGGTCGTGGATTCTTTAAATGGCTGTCTATTAGTATGGATTGAATGAACAACCCAGATTAACCCAATTAAGATCTTAATGCTCTCAAAGATTCTAACCTGCTTTAAGGTTTGAATATTGTATATTTTACTCTCTTAATTAATGTGTCCTCCTTTATCTCAGAGTAGAATAATATTCATATCTGATTGAAAATGAAGCTCTTTAGTATAAATAGAAACATCAACAATTCCAAAGATACTGATGGCATCTTTTATTGTATCATGACAGAAGTATTGAACTGCTTGTAAAGGACACAGAACATAAGTTGGTTTAAACTTTAGAACATAATGTGCTTTCTATGAAATAAAATTGTGCAAACATCTTATATTTGGTTGAAGTGTTACCTGTGCTTCTTGCTGAATAAGAATTTCTGGCAGTTTGCACACAACTTTTTATACCGAGTCTGTAATGTGCTCCTAGCAGAGTAACTCCTCTCCATACTGAAGTGTCATCGTCCTCAAGGATGGAAAAAATCAAGGGTTTTTTAAAGCACAGTCAGCAGATGACTTGTAGTTTAGCTCTCACTTCCCCCTGTGTGTTAAAAAGCAGCTTAAATTGTTGTCAGCTGTTCTCGCTTTTCTTTTAGGGCCCAACTCTGATAAAGATGGGATGCAGCACACAGTTACTAAGCACAGGGGAATAATTACACTGTACAGACATCAGAAGGCTGCTTTTGCCATCACAAGTCGACGAGGTCCTACTCCAAAAGCTCCAAAAGCCCCTATTGCAGATCTTCCCACAGGCAGCAGTGGAAGCATTCCTACAGAACTTGATGAGGTACATTTCAAAAGCTTGAATTTGCAACTTCACATCCACCCCCCTCCCTTCCAAGAAGTTTTGTGATGCAAGCAGCTTATGTTTGGTGTTTTAAAATGTTTGTCATTAATAACTCCTGAAATTTTATATTTACTGTAGAATATGAATATCAATATAAGTTCATGCAGATGGATTTCCACAAAGTGTGGAACAAACACAAGAGGATGCAAACTATGTCCTGCCCATATTAGCGTTGGTCATCTCAGTGCCTGCTGGATGCCTCTGAAGCATTAAAACCAGTAATTGAAATATGACAGTGAAACAGGATGTCTGTGTGATTTTCGTACTTGATGTTTTAAACTCCTCTCTTTTATTAATTTAGAACCTTCAGCATGTTTTAGTAAGATTCTAGGCAGGACTGTGATTCTTAAACAGTGTTGTGGGTTTTGTTCTTAATTGTTAGTGTGTTTTATTAGTTCTGCTTGCCAGAGAGGGTGGGAACAAGAGAGGGGGATAAATAACAGATCAAGTATTGTTCCTGGTAAGATTTTTAGTATGTTACTGTTCTTGCTGTCACTGTATTGGCAATATCTGAGGTTCTGGAACTGGAACCACTTGGAAAAC
The DNA here is from genome assembly GCF_000738735.6 of Corvus cornix cornix. Classification (NCBI taxonomy): domain Eukaryota; kingdom Metazoa; phylum Chordata; class Aves; order Passeriformes; family Corvidae; genus Corvus; species Corvus cornix. The sequence goes on from NC_046336.1 coordinate 15,542,602, forward strand.
ATCTTGTTGAAATGGACCAGTCTCAGCAGAGGCCAAATCTCATTAAATAATTGGCTGTAAAAGATTTTTTGTTTTTTACATGAATAAAGTAATTAACTTGGGAAAAAACCTCTTGGTGAATGTGTTGTAGGTAGGTATAAACACAATCAGAATTGAATGCCTATGTAATGAGACGTCACCCTTGACAATAATTGTTATTCTTAAATGTACCTGACCTCACTACTTTGTTAAATTGTTTAATTCTAGGCTCAGAAACCTTATGTTGTACAGAGAAGAGGAGCTGAATTTGCTTTATCTACTATAGCTAAACATTTTGGTGCTGAAATGGCAACAGGATTGCCACATCTCTGGGATGCTATGGTTGGTTCGTTAAGGAACAACATTCACATAAATAATTTCGGTAATTACACTTCTGATTTAAGCTGGGAGGGGCGGCAGGCTGGTGCCAGTATGTCAGTCTTAAACTGAACACCTTTTCTGTTTTTACCAGACCGAAAGTCATTACTGGAAAAAGGAGATGCTCCTGCCCAGGAGCTGGTAAATTCCTTGCAGGTTTTTGAAACAACAGCAGCTTCAATGGATACTCAGCTACATCCTCTGGTAACCAGCTTTTGTATGAAACACTTTAGTCTGTTTATTGCTAGTGGTTCAAGTCTTTATTTTTTCTTTTTTAGATGTTCTTCTGATTTTGCTCAAATGGTATTTTAGTCACTCCATAGCCTGCCTGTTCTCCAAGTCCTCTGTTCTAGTCTTGATGAATTGAACGCATTAGCCTTCGGCAGTTAAGCTGTGCAGTTTTAAACCTGTTTTTTGCCCTGTATTCCATAGGATGTTAAATTCTGTAGTTTGCGCAGGTTGTAGAATAAACCACAAAAGCGAACAGCTACCTAAAAATTTAGCCTTGGCCTACTGTTTTTTGGATGAGATCCCAAAAAAGTTCATGTCCAACACTTGAGTTATTATAATATTTATGCTATTATGTTACACTTGAATCAGCATCTCAGCTCTGCTTTATTCTAATTCTGCATATCCTAAACCTGGAGAACAGACTGATAAAATTATGTCTTCTGTTTGTTATGAAAGTACAGATAAAAATGTGGTTATGCAGCACTGTGTGGCTGACTGAAATGGTTTGACTTAAAATACTCTGACATGCAGTTTGTGTGGCCAGAGTGGGAGCAAAATGGTAGTAATAAAGTCAGTTTACTGCCTGGCTACTCTGTACCAGGCTGAAGGTTGTCAGAAAGGCTGCCTGTGCAGGAAATGCAAAAATTATGGAGACCTCAGTTTACCCCCAAGTAGACTAGATTTGATTATTTAAAAAATGGTTTCTTTCTCTGAACTGTCTATTTCTAGTCAGGAGAGAATCCTGGAGTTGAGATAGTTCTGTGAAAGTATCAGTAAAGTACTGGTAAAAAAAAAGTTGAGGAACAAGCAGAACAAGAAAGTCACCTTTATGCCTGCTTCTAACACAGTTTTCAGTACTAGCATATCTGCAGTACTCTATTTCAAAATAAGTGTAGTAGCTCTGGAAGAGACACAGAGAAGGGCAGCAGGATGACAAAAATACATGACAAGGCTCCCATGCAAGGAATAAGTAGGCCAGAACTCTGGAAAGGATGGGTATAATGAATGGCTGTAGAATTCTGAGCAGGTGGAGAAGAAACATGGGGAATTTTTTCTTACTTATTTTAATAAAATACTGAAGTGATTTTTAGTGCATTTAGCATATGACATGGAAAGACTTTTTTAATATGTGCATTTTATATATACACACATATATATGGCATGTAGTTACTGTGTAGATTGATTTTGGTGGTGCTAATAGTGTGTGCAGTTTTAAAAAAATTCATAGAAAGTCAAAGAGGCTGAACTTGGTTCATCAAAGCTAGTATTTCAAGACTTTCACATTAGGAAAAACCTGACCATCTGTTTAATGTATCCCATACAAAAGCATATCTGCAGTGATTAAAAAGAAGACACATACGTGCACCAAAGACATATATGTATACCCTGCTGGGCAGATGCAGATTTCCTTCTGGGTGTCTTCCTTGTCACAAAGAATTACTGAGATTCCCAACATGAATAATTAATCTGCCTAAACACAAAGGGGATGAGTGTAGGACAGATTTGCTAGCTGGAAGGAATTCTTAAATATGTTTCTGTATTTAAGAAAAAATTATTTTTTTAATAAAAAGTTATGGGTATTTAGTTCTGTATTCTCAGTGTGAAACACTTCCTTGCTAAACTAAGGGCTTCATCAGTTTTCATTTTGACTATGCTAAATATTTTGAAATGCTAAGTATTTTGTTACTCTGAATTTTATCTGTATTGGGGAGTAAGTAATACATGTTCAAATTGCCTTTTTCTTCTGAAATGTGTTTTTTTTGTTTTAAGCATTTATATCTTGCAAAGGAGCCATTTTAAGCATTCTTAAGTTACTTAGAGACACTAGTTCCAAAAAAACCCCCACTAATTTGTTTATAATTCATATTAACCTTTACTCCCTGCACCTTTTTCTTTTATTCAGTTAATACAGCATTTGCCTCATCTTTACATGTGCCTTCAACATCCCAGCACTGCTGTGAGACACATGGCTTCCCGTTGTGTGGGTGTTATGAGCAAAATAGCAACCATGGAAACAATGAATATCTTTCTAGAGAAGGTTCTACCATGGCTGGGAGCAATAGATGACAACACCAAACAAGAAGGTGCAATTGAAGCACTTGCCTGTATCCTTGTGTGCGTATTCAAAAATGCAGAAACTTATTTGCTGTTGCTTCATTCGGGTGAACAAAAACGGTTGCCTGAAAAAAATTAGAGGAGGAATTAAATAAAATACTAAGCTGTTTTTTCTCCTCAGGAAAGAAATAGAAGAAACTTTGATTTCCATTGTCTGTATTTTATCTACCAAGTGATATTTTGGTGGAGGTAATTCAGTTTCTCAAACCATGCACTTTGCTGGCTGAAAGTAGTTGGGTAGATCGGATTTTCCTGCTTCTGCATTGCTTTGTTACTAGAAATCTCATTCACCTGGGTGTAGCAATTAATGACTCTTACTTACTGAGTGTGGAATCTCCTGGGTATATATTTGTCAGACAAACCTGAACTGCAGTAAAAACTGTTTCCTTAATAACTACTCCAGGTGTGATGGAGCAGCTGGATGTTGGTATTGTTCCATACATTGTTCTTCTAGTGGTTCCAGTTCTGGGTAGAATGAGTGATCAGACAAACAGTGTACGTTTTATGGCTACTCAGTGCTTTGCAACACTGATTAGACTGATGCCTCTTGAGGTAAGCTTGAGCTGTAAGTATATGGACTATGTGACCTGTCCTGGATCCACTCTTTCACCAGCTGCAAAGTCCAGGCTTCTGGCTTATTAAATGCTGAATGAGTAACTGGTTTTATAGGTGTTGAGTCCGTATCAGATAATCGAAGATGTGTCCATTAGAAGTAAAATGAGCAAAATTGGACCCTGTGTTAGCAATTTTCTAATTTAATGTTAAAATTTATTTTTATAAGAAGCTCGTTTCAACTGTGTACATAAATGGTAGATTCATTAATTTTGTGTGTAAGGCTGCTTTTCTGAGTTTGGTCTTAAAAGTTTTAGGAGTTACATGTGCACTCTCCTTAGGTATGTGTGTTGCTGTGCATGTTGTCAAGAGAAATGCACAAAAGCAATACTGATTTAAAAGAAAAATCAAAAATAACAGTCATAGAAATAGTGTGGAGATGAGTAGAGTCACTTATTACTAGTTCTTAAAATCAAAAAGCACCACCCTACATATTTGGGCAAAATATTGTGTATTATGATGCAGTAGTGTTTAATTAGTACAGATCTGCTTCAGTCTTTCACTCCTGCTACAACTTGCATACCTCTGACACCTTCCAGTGTTGTGCTACAAGGACTACAGTGCTTTTAAGTAACTTAATGTGACCACCAGATGGTAATAGAAGACAGGTTAGATTTTCCACGTCAATCATGAAAAACAGTTGTCAGCATAATGGGTTTTTTATTATCTCAGTTTTTAGTTTAACATAATAGAACCTTAGAATCTGATAACTAGCAGTCTGCCTTAACAGGAGCACTTATGGTGTGCTTACACTGAGATGTTGAATGGGAACAGAGAAGAACTAAATTTCTAGCATGTTCATTGCGGTGCCATTTGCACCAGTGCCCTTCTTCATGTGCATCTTAAACACAGTCCTTTGGAATACATATAGCTTAGGGTTTGGGGGGTTTTACAGCTATTTTAATAAAATTTAGTGAGCATCTCTTAAAAACTGTACTTGTTTTATTAATTGCATGCATATGTGTGGTCACGTCATACTTTTCCTAAGAAAGTTCAGTATCAGTTATTGAACTGTATTAAATATGAAAGCATAGAGTGAAGCAGATTAATAATGAGAGAAAATAGTAGTATTGTCATGGAACAGTATTTTGAGTTTTATTTAACAATAGATAAATAGCATCAAGTGAGTTGGGGAAACTTAACTATGCTCTGTTTCCTGCATCTATATGCTCAAATTGATTATTCCTTCAACCATAAAAATGTAGTGACTGAGAGAAGGATTGTAAGATAAATGGTTCAACTTAACCAAACCTGTATTGATAACCAATCCTGCTGCAAGTTGACGACGTGCTTGAGATTACCTGGCACAGTATTTATACTGCAGATAAGTTCTTCTGAAAGGGGGTTGTAGGCAGAGCATTGAACAAGGAGGCTGCTGTCTCTGTGTATGTATGTACTTAAATACCTTGCTCTGAGGCACTACTAACATCCCTCTTCCTTACTAACCACATACATGGTGGAATTATTTGATAGAGGTATTTTTTTAGCCAGGAGCCCTCTGCAAGTGGCTCCTGGCTAAAAGTGATTAGTAAATTGGGTTTTGAAGTAAAGCTGACTAAAGATGGAGGTGGCCCAGAAAAATGGGATGACCCAAAGATGTGATGGTGGGAAAATAGTAGTGCCTCTGCTGCTACTGTATGTTTTTAGCAAGCAAGAATGAGTATATTTGGCCCCCAAATGCCTTCTTAGGGCTTCTGGGCTGGTATGGAGAGTACCTAGGAAGTAAAACATCTGCTGCTACAAACCTAGAGGGGTTCAGGTTTTTCCTTCTCCCAACAGTTTCCAACTGCTTGAATTCATCTTACGGATTTCAGTATTGCTTGAGATCTAATTCTACTGAGTAGGAGAAAAATCTCTCAAACTTTGGATGGTAGCTTGTGGCTCAAAAGAAGTGGGTGTCATAGGGTTCCTAGCCAGCCAGATAAACTCTCTGATTAGAAGTAGAATAGCTCAGTCTTTGTAGAATCTTAAAAGCATGACCAGGATTTTCCATCTTCCGTGTGATTTCTATCAATCTTTTCAGTGTGTCCTTTTGGGGCAGGATTTGTCTCTTGCACCTTACAGCCCTGCATGTGTTGACCTGCAAGTAGTCAAACAAGTATAGCTAAATATAGTATTTAAATCCTGAGTTTAGATTCTTACAGTTGAGAAGATTGCAGAACTTTACTGTCTGTTTGTTGAAAATGTCTAAGTGATTGAGGTTTAATTTCTTCTTCTTCTCCTCTGTGTGGCAGTTAAGTCCTGTAGCCCTTACATGACTGCTTTAAAAATGTTCTCCTAGGCTGGAATACCAGACCCACCAAACATGTCCGAAGAATTAATCAGAATGAAGGCTAAAGAACGTCACTTTCTGGAACAATTACTGGATGGAAAAAAACTGGAAAACTATGAAATCCCAGTACCAATCAAAGCAGAGCTCAGGAAATACCAGCAGGTAATAACTTAGACTTTTGTTTTAAAAGTTCTAGTTTGATGGAATAGTAGTCATGGAATAGTAGGAGTTGTTCAGGTACTGGCATTTTTCTTGTGGATTTTTTGAGTTTTTTGGTTTCAGGTATGCAGTGTGTATCTTGGACTCTGGATAAGGAAGAACAAATGAAGTAATGTATGCCTCTTATACTGTTCCAATGATATTTTTTTCCCCTCTCTGGATTTTGCCTTTTTTTCTGGCAATGGCCAATGGGCTGTGCCTTGCTCACACAGACTGTGGCAGCCCACCACTGCAAAGCCAGGCCTCGCTGTACCATTTGGCTGTTTTTTGTTCCCTTTATTCCCTCCTGTAGTGGATGTAGTGGGTTGGGCTGTAGTGGATGCATTTATGGTGGGAAACCAGCTCCTAGTTTGGCAGTGCTGGGTGATAGAACATACAGATGTTTGAACTGAAGCTTAACTAGCAAAAAGCCAGTTTTTACTTGAGGCACTCTCCTTCTTTTCTGATTTCAGGATGGAGTGAACTGGCTTGCATTTCTCAATAAATACAAACTTCATGGAATTCTTTGTGATGACATGGGCTTAGGAAAAACTTTACAATCCATTTGCATTCTTGCAGGTGATCATTGCCTCAGGTAAGCTTAAACAAAGTCTAAGGCAGTTCTGTCTTAGACTTTAATGATAGGTCTTACCTGTGGTATATGAATCTGGACATAGTCCTGGGTAACTGTAGGTGGCTGTTCTTGAATGGGGGGGGTTGGACCAGGTGGCCTCCCCAGGTCCCACCTCAACTCTTCTGTGAAAAAGAACTTTTTAAAAACTCTATTCTATACTTTTAAAGGGCTCGGGAATATGCAAGAACAAAACTGGTGGACAGTGTTCCTCTTCCCTCCTTGGTGGTGTGTCCTCCTACACTCACGGGACACTGGGTGGATGAAGTGGGCAAATTCTGCTCAAAAGAATATCTTAATCCATTGCACTATACGGGACCTCCTACTGAGAGAGCAAGGTAATCCATCTTGCATTCAGAACTGGTTTAGAGTAAAATATCACACATGGCATTTTTCAATTCAGTTTACTATTACTACTGAAGGATAGTTTGTGGGCATGGCAACACTTGTGATGGTATCTTTAAAGGTTGAAATAATAACATGCATAAGGAACACTTCAATTAACTCCTCATTTTTTTTCCTAAGATTGCAACACCAGGTGAAAAGACACAATCTCATAGTGGCTTCATATGATGTTGTAAGAAATGACATTGACTTCTTCAGGTAAGAATTGGCTTATTTTCTGAGGTTTTTAATAGCTTAGAATTTTAAATGCTACTTAAGTCTGTGTTTTTCTTTTCTAGAAATATTAAGTTTAATTACTGCATTCTTGATGAAGGCCATGTAATAAAAAATGGAAAAACAAAGCTGTCAAAAGCAGTAAAACAACTGACTGCTAATTACAGGATAATTCTTTCTGGGACACCAATCCAGGTAACTGATTTTCTGTTTTGGATGAATAGTAGAAAATAAACAAAATACACCTATCTTGCACTCCATTTTATTGAACCTTTTATCAGTCATCATGTTCAAAGTATCCATTGTAAAACAGCCTTTTACTGCTAAATGCTCGAAACAACATCTTTTCCCTTTTCTGGTATACCTGTGTATAGGGGAATGAATGCAGGTTTTGTGGTACTAATGGGGTTCAAAAGTTGGCAGCAAGACTTTCTCTGCCACTTCTTCTGTAAGTGTCAGGCAGGGAAGCAGGAAATTAAAATTAGCAGGAAACTCAGTTCTGAGATCTCCAGATTTTGAGCTTCGTCCCAATGATACTGCCCGTGCAGTATCTGTCTCACCCAGGACTAAGACCACTGGTGTGTCCTGGATTTTGTTAACCAGAAGAATGCAGGGTGTGGCTTAAGGCGTTGGACGCAGTGGGAAGTCCATTTATACATTCAAGTGTATGCAGAGGTATTCTGTAACTCAGATGGACAAAAGAGCCAAGCTCCAGCTGCTTGGGACTGGGTTGTAGTGTGAGGTTTGTAGGGTTTTAAATATACATGGCAATTTTTTCTGATACCTTGCAACAATTTATTACTTTTGAAAATAATCTATCAAATGTTTCTTTTATGTTCAGAACAACGTCTTAGAGTTGTGGTCGTTGTTTGACTTCCTAATGCCAGGATTCTTGGGCACTGAACGCCAATTTGCGGCTCGTTATGGCAAACCAATCCTGGCAAGCAGAGATGCCCGAAGCTCCAGTCGAGAACAAGAGGCTGGTAAGGATCAAATGTTCAGTCTTTGGGTTTTTGTTTTAGCCTTTTAAATGAGAACTACTAATGAAAAGAAAGTGTGGTCAGTTCTAACATCAGAGATTGAGGGGGAGCTGAAAGTTTTGAAAAAAAGTGTTTTTCTTCTCAAACACTGCTGCTGTTGCCCTCACTAGGGGTGCTTGCAATGGAAGCACTGCACCGCCAAGTCCTGCCATTTCTGCTAAGGAGAATGAAAGAGGATGTGCTGCAAGATCTTCCACCCAAAATTATTCAAGATTATTATTGTATTCTCAGTCCTCTGCAGGTATGCATAAAAAGTGGCTGAAAGTTTATTTTTCAGCACAATTAAGACCACAAAGGCATGAATTCTGTATTCCTGTGTCAGTCTGATATCAGCTCTGACATTCTCTGGATGTGCTAAAAGGATTTTCTAGTATGTGTTTAAAAAGCTTATTCCAGTCCTGTAGTAATAGAGTATTTCTTGAGCTTAATTTCAGGCATTTTTCAGGAACAACACCTAGGCATCTGCAGATTGGTTTTTAGTAACAGTTTCCAAGTTGAAAGAAAATAAATGGCAAGAGATTGTGTTGTTAGTGTTTATCTTGTGTCAGATATGAAATAGCTTTCTTGATGTATGATAATTCAGAATTTTATCTTGAAACTAAACTCTGAAGAGGATTGTCTATCTTCTGTCAGGAAAAAACACACATTCTCTTGTCTGGTCTACAGGTTCAGCTTTATGAAGATTTTGCCAAGTCTCGTGCCAAATGTGATATTGATGAAACAGTTTCTTCAATTTCACTGAATGAAGAAACTGAAAAACCAAAGCTTAAATCTACAGGTCATGTATTTCAGGTACAGATTTTTTTCAGTAATATTACCTAGTACATACGTTTTAGGTAACTGTATTTATAGGTTTAGTAAAAAACAAAAATCAAAATAGTGAACTTAGACATTTGTGGCCATATGATCTAAATAGAGTATTAATGGCTGGCATGTGATATATAGCTATTATGTTGAGATTTTTGTTTGTGTCTTCTGAAGCATAACACTGTTGTGTATTTTTAATGTGATCTGCTCAACTGGTGTTCAGCTGTTTTGTGGATCTTGTAAAAGCTGAGTACTGAGAGCAAAACTTCAAAATGAGGGAAGTAGTTCTGATTTCATCAGCTGTTATACTTCAACATTAAGATTATAAACTATGGACAAAATGTTTCCTTACGGTTAGATCTGAATTTGTGAAGGTTCATGATCTTACAGAATTGCAGATTAACTCTTGGTTAATAGGAAACAATTACTCTCAAAGGCTCTGCACTGCTCCCAACCCATTTCCTCTATTGTAGACTCAGATGAAAGTGGGGGAAGTGGTAATCTGCACTTTTCCTGAAAAGAGGGACCCAAGATCACAATGAGTGTAACAGTGTTTGGATACAATTTGAAATGGAGGTTTTAAATGTGCAATTCTGATGAAAATACACCATAAGTCCAGATTGTGGAATGTGGCCGAATGACCCCTATACTTAAAATCAATTCTGTTAATCCTTTTTCTGTAATTGTGTTCTTGCTAATTATTTCTTTGAACTTCATTTCTTAAATAATTAAAGGCATTGCAGTACTTACGGAAGCTCTGCAACCATCCAGCATTAGTGCTCACAACCCAACATCCAGAATATAAAAGAATTACAGAGCAACTTGCAGCTCAGAATTCATCCCTTCGAGATATCCAACATGCACCTAAGTTGTCTGCTTTAAAACAAGTAAGTGGATGCGTGTTGTGCCTTAAATTTCCTAAATGTGTCAACTGATGTTACAGTTTAGGATTTTATTTAAGATTTCATCAATATGAAAACTCTTCTTAATAAAATTAAGTAGCAAATGAAAAAGAATGCAAGGGTGTTTCAGGATATGCCTTATTTTCCCTGATAATTCAAGAGGGAGGGGAAGCACAGTCTTCATGGCGATGATGTTTATATAACTTGTTGGCATTTGAAGAACCTTACTTCTGTTTTATTTTTGTCCCTCTTGTTGCAGAGCTTTTTTTTTTCATATTTATTATACAGGAGACAACTTCCTTGATAAAGTTAGATTGCATTACATAGCTTTACTTAAAATAGAATTTAAGTAAGTGAAGAAAATGGCTTTCTGGTGACTCTTAAGTTTTTCAGTTTGACTGTGAAGCCAAACTTTGCCTTCTTATCATTTAAGTGACTGTCATTTACATACTTCCTTCTGCAGTTTGTCTCTCTCATTTCTACTTTTGATAATCAACAAATGTCAATGTTTACGTGAGATCTGCAGTCATTTTAATGACACACCTTAATGTCTTTTACTTAAAGCTGCTACTTGACTGTGGTTTGGGGAATGGTGGATCTTCAGAAGGCGGTACAGAAGCTGTTGTGGCCCAGCACAGAGTGCTTATCTTTTGTCAGCTGAAGAGTATGCTGGATATAGTGGAGCATGACCTTCTCCGACCTCAGTTACCTTCAGTTACTTACTTACGACTTGATGGCAGCATCCCTGCTGGGCAGAGACATTCCATTGTTTCCCGGTATGTATTATCTCCTAATAACCAGTATGAGGCCAAGTTTATTATTTAGATGGTGCAGAATTGGGGTTTTGTCTGCCTCAAAGCAGATGTGGTTCATAAATTCTTTATTTAAATGAAACTTACCATACTTAACTTTTTGTTGTATACAGGTTTAATAATGACCCATCTATAGACGTACTGTTGCTCACCACTCATGTTGGTGGACTAGGACTTAACCTGACAGGGGCTGACACGGTCGTATTTGTGGAACATGACTGGAACCCAATGAGAGACCTGCAAGCCATGGATCGGGCACATCGCATTGGGCAGGTGAAAACCTCTTCATTTCCCATAAGGGTGGCTTCTTTCTTGCTGAACTCGTGTGAGAGAGAATGTAATGTATAAGAAAGTGACATCTGTGGGTTTCTACCAAGCTTCCATTCATACTTACTTCTTGCAAATATGCCAGCTGCTGAAGTGTGTACTTCCTTATTCTGTCCCCAACTTGGTAAGTCTTCTCTTCCATACTTCCTGAGCTGCTGGGGAGAGCCCAGGGAAGAATCATACTTCAGTGAAGGAAGAGATGACTGAGGAGTGAGACAGGGAACTGAAGGGGCATCCCACAGGTTTGTCCTTCTCTGGTGCTTGGACAGGGCAAGAATGACTGCTGTTAGTCTTCCCCTAGAGCTGTAAAAAGCAGTGAATTCTTCTGGAGTACAGATGCAACTGAAGATGCCTCTATTATATAGTGGCACAGTCTTGTGCTTTCCATCTAATGTCTGTCAGACTGAGTACAGTTACTGAAGGGTAACTCCAAGCCAAACTGCCTCCAGAATGTCCATGATAAACACTAAAAGTTTATGCTTTCCAGAATACCCTAAGATGATACTTTTTAGCTAAGTGTGCTTTTTTTTTCTTTCAGAAACGTGTTGTTAATGTGTATCGCCTGATAACCAGGGGAACTCTGGAAGAGAAGATCATGGGTCTTCAAAAGTTCAAAATGAATATTGCAAATACAGTGATCAGCCAAGAAAATGCAAGCCTACAGAGCATGGGAACAGAGCAGCTTCTTGATCTGTTCACTCTTGACAAGGTAAAGAAGCATTTTTACAAATACCTACCAAAAATAAGAGTCAGCTTAGGGAAAAGTTTTGCTTTGAAATATAAAATTTAATTACATGAACGCTAAAGTTGGACTGATTAATAGTAGACAGCTCTCTGAGCAACAGGAGGAAGTGATATTTCCCCAGAAGAATTACCAGACTTGAAGAATTTGTTAGATTCCTGAAAACGTTATTCTGTATATTAATAGGAATTTTTTTTCTTTTGCGAAGGATGGAAAAACTGAAAAAGCAGATACCTCTACCTCTTCTGGGAAAGCATCAATGAAATCAGTACTCGAAAACCTTGGAGAACTGTGGGATCAAGAGCAGTATGACACTGAATACAGTCTTGAAAACTTTATGCATTCATTAAAGTAACCATCACATGTTTGTAATACAACTGCTGCTAGTTCACATATTTTTCTGCTGATATTCAGCAAACTTCAAAGCATATAGAGTGAACCTTTAGCTTAATTTGTAAATACTTACTGAAAGAAGAATCTTCAAAAGACTGGCACGAAGTAGTGTCAGCTGTTTCACTGGGAAGTTATTCTGTCTTAAACGTTTGCACTGTATAAAAACTTTAAATGTAAACATTGAGGTGGTTTGAATTTTACTTGTTCTGAACAGCTGCAAATTCTTACTTGGTAGAAGAATTAAAACAAAGCAGGTTTTTACATTTGTTAACAAGTGTTACTTGTGTTTGCAGTTAAGTCCACCATTATTTCTTTCTGTATCTATAATAGTTTTGTACAGTTGTTTCAGTGAGTACTTCAGGTTGTTCAGTGTACATTTTTCTTTTAAACACAACTTGCTTTTATGGTGTATTAAAAAAACAATTTTCAACTTAAGCTTTCATTCAGATCATTTCAGGACTTACACCACCAGAGGCAAAGCCTAGAAGCCTTGAAAGTATTGAATAACAGAATAGCACTAGGCCCGTGCACCCACCTTTGTACATTGACTATAAATATATCATGCTCTTCAGTCTTTTGACACCATCTTGTGAGAACAGCTGACTTGAACTTTTTAATGTAATGAGCTCTATTAAATACAGGTAATGGCCTATTTGAGGCCATGTTTGCATCCTGTTAGCAAGGGTGTACTTTTTAAATTTATCTATAAGGCTAGAATATAGCCACTTTGAGAGATGCATGTATTCAGTATGTTTCAATCCTATATATTTTTTGTAACTAAAAGAAGAAATTAAATATACAGACAGACATTTTCCAGAAGTAGATTTTACACTGTCTAGGATTCTAAAATCCATGGTAAAAGTGACTGTGTACTAAACTGATGCATGACTTAAAGCTTCTTAAAGGAATAGGGAGGACTTCTTTTCTTTAGGAGAAAATATACATAGAAATACCTACATCAGTTTGAGGTAACTGAATAGTTAAAATTGTGTAACAAAGATAGTAAAAGACTTTAATAGCAGTGAGTGAGAATAATATGGCTGTATGTTATGCAGCTTTTTATAAAAAAGGGAGGCAGTAGTAAAAGTGTGTTTCTAGATGTGCATATGTACCAGTATATGCACTTTTTATAAATATTAAATTATAGATGACTTACAGCAGTTGTCTGAATACATAGAATATATGTATAAATATAAAACCTAAGGTTTGTAGCTTGCTGTGTGCTTAAGCATCAGAGCTTAAAAACCACCAGAGACCTCAACTATTGTAAAATAAGATTGTTTTAAAACTATATAAATCAAGACAGTTCTACAGCATTGGAGATGAATTAATGTCACATTTCAGTAGTTATGAACTGCCAGATTGTAACTAAATTAGCATTCCATGAAAATAAAACAAACTGGGAATATATAAGTTGTATGTTGAGTTTGTCCATGTTTAGTTTTGTTTCTGTAGAGAGGGCTTATCTGGCCACGTAAAAAATGTAACGCTTTTAGAAATTACAGCTGGATTATGAGTATTATATTGGTTAATTTCTACCTTCAGACTATTTCTGTTGTGCTTTCAGCTGATGATCCAAGCAGGGGAGACAAGATGGGGCGTGGTGGTGTTTGCAGAGAAGTTACAATGCTGGAATAATGCGTACTTGAAGATAACTTGGTGCAGTAATTTGGTGATAGTGCCTAGAAATAATGAGATATTTGAATAAAGAAACTTCTTTAGTCATAAAAACTGCATATGTTTTTCTTCAAAAGTTTTATTAGGTGCAGTGTAAGAAACTGTTTGGGTCCTGTTGGAAAAGAAATAGACAGCATAGGACTGTTTTAAACCAGTTATTTATCACACTGAGGTTGCTATGCAACCATAATAATTTTAGCAATGGCTCTCTTGGATATCACATCAAGAAGACTCTTGCACCTGGAAAACAGGGGAAGGCAGAACTTAGAATAATTTTTTCAAGATTATATGTACTGACTGCTCTTAAGTGTTCTGTGAATTAATGCTTTGAAATGTAAACCAACAGGAGTGCTGCACCAAGTATATAAAAAATGGGGGTTTGTTACCTTAGTATTTAATGAAGAGCTCTTCTATGCTTTTCAAACTAGCAAAGCATTTGCCATGATCTGACTTGCTTGTGCAGTGTCCTCAGTGCACAAACTGGATTCATTTATAGCAAAACTCCAGCAAGAAATAGCTAGCTCGTGAAGTGCCTCTAACTGCATTTGATCTCTGTGATGGTTTAGCTGGACCAGACCCAGGTCTGGGCTGGAACAGAAAAGTTTCTTTATTTCTAGGCTGAAATGAAACCTTCAAGTATGTGAGAGATTCTTAGCACCAATCATTTTGCTCTCCAGCTCTGCCCCTAGTGCAGGTTATTAAGTGCTCATGGGGATACAGCCTGAGCCTTGACTGACTGCAAGTGGAGTCACTGGAGGCCCAAAGAAACGTGAACTGAGTAGAGCCACGCAGAGACTCAGAATGCTTTGGGTTGGAAGCGACCCTAAAGATCATCCAGTTCCAAAGCCCTTCCATGGGCAGGGACACCAGATTGCTCCAAGATCTGTTCAGCCTGGCCTTGAACACGTCCAGGGATTCAGCAGGCGTAACTTCTCTGGGCAACCTGCTCCATTGCCTCAAGGCTTGATGCATTGTGTGTAATTTGCACTGAATTAAACTTGTCTCTCATCATTTAATAGCATCAAAAAAACACTAATAGTCACCAAAGACAGATGCCAAATGAATGTAGTTCCTGATTCAGAGGCTGCTAACCTGTGAAAACTAAGTACCTCTTACTGGTGACCACATTCTGGGCTGGGAAGAACGACTTTGAAACAACTGTACACATAATGCTGCTTTTCAACCAAACTTAAGGACTGCTTGAAATTCTACTTAAAACTAAATGGAGAACTACCTTCTGCAAACATGCACCAGGTCTGCATAAACACATCTTCTGCCATCTTCTGTTGTACTTGGTTTAACTAAGAATTTAACAAGTCTGTCTTTCTCCATGCATGTTATCTTTGGAATCCATTTAGGCAGGAAGCTGCTTGCTTTCTGCAAATTTACTTATGACTATTGCAGGTTTCTAGGTTGTTTTTTTTATCCTTCTCCCTAATCCTTTTGGAAGTGGGTTTTTTTTTTTTTTTTTTTTTTTACAAGCTTGCTGAAAGCAAAATTACTCTGAATATCCAAGGTATACATAGTGCTTTAGTTTAACTCAAATTAGTTCAAGTTGAGTCTGTTGCTTTAGTTCATTATCTTTACAAATCTTATCTTTTAGATTAAGATTGCCAGATTTAAAGACAAATGCTTACATTTACCATTACCTTTCCTACTACCTCATAGTTCTGCAGATTGTAAGGCAAAGAACACATATTTCTAATTAAGCAGAAGTAGGGCAGCTTTTAAGCCATGTTAGAAACTATGGAAAACTTCTAAGATGAAAACATATTCACATACCAAAGCTTTTATTAACTTGCTTACAAATGGTAAATAACGTAGTGTTAAATCTAGCTTGGTGTGCAGTGTTAAAAGAGCTTTGGCATAGGGCAAGCTTTAAAGCTTTTAAGGGCCACAGCAGTAACTGACTTGTGCTAAGTTGCTTCGTAATCAAAAAGCTTGGAAGATGGAGTTCTTTCTTTAAACCAGGCAGAGAGATGCTTTAAAGTAAAAATTTTTTCACCTTTTAAATCACATTTAAGTTAGTTACTTTCAAGGACAGTTCTCTGAATATAAGTATTTTATAGAGATGATAATCCATCTAAATTCTTTCAGTGGTCTATTAAAAGACATGGCCTTTGAATTTGTGTCAGAAACCCTTTCAGTTGGCTGTTTACCTTCTAGTGGCTTCACTAGTTCTCCAGTATTCTCCTCTACAGGAGGTTTGGAGGCATCTGTTCAGTTACACTGTCTATTTTTATGTTCAGGAATCACGATTTAGTTGATACTCTGGCAGCCAGACCAGAATCAGGGATTCTGCCCAGCAAGGGAAAGCTTCCTTTGGTGAGACTGACAGCACTGCCCTCTCCAGTACAGGAATGCCACTCCCCTCCTGGGAGGACCACATAGGAGCAGAATAAGAGAGCTCTAACTTCACACTGATATAATTCAGTGATCTTGGGTGTCACTCAAACAGGAGCTGCTCTTCTTCATCTGCTCTGTGTGCACAGGCAGAGCTCTGCTGGTATGAACCCTGAGATGAGCTCCATTGGTTGGAGCAGGCATGGTGCTCATAATGCCAAGTCCTCTCCATTCATAAGCCTTATGCAATAACAACAAAAACTCGAATTTTCTTTTAACAGTTGGGTACCTTTAACATAAAGAGTAGAATGCCTGTGCCAAGCTCCTCTGTATCTTTTTTCTTGGGCAACAGCTAAATCCACTATGCTTACACTGTGTATACTGCAGTAGATATGCAAGAAGACAAGAGGGAAACTCTTATTTTAAAGTTGTCCTTTGCCAAGGTTGAGATTTTTTATTAGGTTAATTTTTATTAACTTCCTGTAGACACTGGGATCCAAACCTGCAACTTAACATGTAGACACTGGGATCCAAACCTGCAACTTAAGATGTAAAGTTGTACCCACCAGCCTTGCATCTGCACAAACCATCACATATGGGTTTAGGAAATTTGTTAGGCAATCTATCCTTCCTTAAGGCTATCAAACATTAAAAAGGTCACATGGTAAAGACTTGTTCTGTTTTCTTAGCTCAGTCATGTGGATAGCTAACTTGGGAGTTGGGCATCTCTGACAATTTACCAAGTAATCAACAAAAACAAACTCTTACAGATTGTGACCTTCAGTGTTTTCTTTTAAAGTAAAATTTAGACCAGGATTTGCTAAGTTGTAAGAGGAAAATTCCACATGCTAAAGGAAAACATTTACTGCTCAATTTCCCTTTTCAGATGAGGGAAGAAAGTTGATCTAGCCAGCAGAAACTTGAAACCCATAAATTCAGCCTCAGGTGCAAAAGCTGCAGGAGTGGGGAGAAAGGAAGGATACACTGCATCCTGCCAAATGACTGCTCCAGGGATGCAGTAAGTTGAACGACTCTGCAGTTCAGTCAGAGGCTCAGAAATAGCTGAGCTATCGGAACATGCTGGCCATGTCTCCAATACACTCCAGTTCCAGGGGCCTTTGCAGGGCTATGCTGTGCTATCCATGCCAAGGCTGTGCCTGCCAGAGATTTCCCATATGTCTGGGTAATTACATTTCACAGTTTATGCAGGCTGGGTGCTTAGATGCTCCATTGAGAAAATAGGAATACTGCTCCGGGTAGCGGCCCAAGCGGATCGTGTGCTTAACTTGTGTGCTTTTTGCTGCTTTTCTGTGTTAGCTCTCTCCAAGTAAATACTGCACTCTCCAGATACACATTTACGTATTCTGACCCTGTTTCTCATGACTCATACTGCACTTGCAGAGATTTAATTATCAATCACAGCCCAGCATCTGAGAAATAAAGCCTCCAAGTAGAAATCTGTAATGGTAAGCCAAGGGAAGAGCTAACGCAGATGTTAAAATCTGCTTTTGCAAGAACAGAGCTTGAAAAAAGTCAGTTGAATTTGTCATGATCTCTGCTGTTGTCGGAGAGGGAAGACATTAAAAATACATCAACTCCCAGAGAACGACACATTCCAATTCCTGCCTTTCTTCTGAATCAGAGCTGCCTCACTTAACAGCAAAATTGACTTTTGACTTTGCATTACCAAAACAAGTGTGCCTTTAGGAAAATGCTGCACTGTATTCTGATCTATTTCTCCATGCTGCCCTCACCTCCACACAGTCCAAATTACAAAACACTTCTGGGACACTTGCAACTGTTCATTCTTGGTGCCTCTGTTTGCAAATAGCATCACTCACAAACCACAACAATCTTGTCAACTATAGGTACTCAGGTGCTATTTCATGTTCATCTGGACACATTTGGATACCTATATAAATGGACAAAGCTCACTTCTGGGCATAAAGTCAAAATGCGGCCCATGCTCATATTCAAAATTATGTGTTTTCAAGAGATGGCAGAGGAAGGAATAGTGCACAATAACAAAACCAACAGTCGGTGCCAGCCCACCAGTGTCTCTCTCTGTTTACAACTAATTTAAAGCTCACCCACTTAGGCATCATATCAGTTTAATAATCAGTTCATTTGCAAGCCGGAAAGGACAACGTGGCAGAATTCAAAGCTGATACTTCTGTTTTCTTTGCTGCCCTGGTGAGAGCTGCAAGATGTGATCAGCATTTCAGGCTTCTCATGGGCCGGCACACTCAGCAGTAGTTAATTATTGTTTATAAAATGCAGAACTCTGTGTTCTCACAGAAGTTGCATCACTCTTCGGCTGTGCCTATTATTTATCAGCTGAAGAGCAAGGCAGCAAACAAAGCAAGGAGAGTGAAAAAATGCCAATGACAGTTTACATGGGCTGTATAGGGGCAGGGAAAGCAAAGGAGGAGGAAGGGACATGGGATGCACTTGCTGTCAGCCTGTTTTCCCTAGCTCTGTTTGGTTTATTTCTTCCAGTTTCCCACTGTGCAGTATTTTTGCCTCCAGTATAGATGTGGCCACAGCTGGCAAAGCCACTGCAGTACTGCTGTGGAAGAGATTAGAATGCCTTACCCCTGGGAGCCTGGTGTGTGCTGCTTCATCCCCTTCCTACTTACCCAGGAAAAGTAGCTCTGACCACCACCACAGGAGCCTCCTGTGCCACCCCAAAGGAGAAAGCAAACCAGCCAGTCTCAAAGTCCAAATAAGTTAAAGTGGCAGATGGCTATGAATGCCCAACAGTTTCTTGCACCTGTGCAGAAACCGAGAGAGAAACTACAACCCTTCCACACGAGCTGCAAGGCCCAACACCGGCCCTGAGGATGCAGCAGCCAGTGCTGCCTTCACAGAGTCATGAAACTATGGAATATCCTGAATTGAAATGGATCATTGAGTCCAACTCCTGGCCCTGCAACTGCCCTAAGAGTCACCACGTTCCTGAAAGCACTGTCCAAACAGCTCTTGAACTCTGTCAGGGTTGGTGCTGTGACCACTTCCCTGGCGAAGTGTTCCAGTGTCCAACCACCCCCTGGGTGAAGAACCTTTTCCTAATACCCAGCCTAACCCTTCCCTGTCTTCGTTCTCTTGCTATCCCTCACACTCCAAATGTCATAACAGAAGAAATGGCCTCAGAAACACGAGTTCCTCCCTGCTCCTCGGGCTCCTGCCACCGCACTCACGGGGGAAGGGGATGGAGGGACGGACCTCAGCGCCTGTGAGGCCGCGCTGGCTGCCGGGGCTGGGCACAGCGTGGGCTGCCCCCCGCCCTCAGCGGTCCCACTGATCGTCGCTGCCCAGTGCAAGCCGCCTTCAAATGCCCCCTCTTTGCATTTCATCCCCCTCTTCCCATCTCATCCCCCTCCCGGGTTTGCCGTTGTGTGCCCAAAAACCAACCCTCGCCTCAGACCCCGGGGCAAGGCGGGCAAGGCGAGCACGGCTGGGGGTTTGTGCAGGCCCCGGCAAGGTGGGGCCCGGGGAGGTGGCTCTGCGCTGCTGGAGCGTTTGCAGAGCAGCAAAACCGACGGCTTCAGCTGCGGCTTTTTGGATTCCTGCCAGGTGAGGATCAGCCCGGATTTGGGGTCGAGTTGCACACCTTGCGGATTTCTCTAGTTACCCACCCAAGGTCTCTAAAAGCGAGGAGGGCTCCTCTCCGTTTCGTTAGTCTGCTGCTGATCTGTCACAGAGTAAGACTTACATCCGTGGCACATAGGTATTCAAGGCACTAAATGGCTTTTGCAATTATTAGATGCCTTTATCAGCTTTGCTTTGGCACTTAATCAGCCGCAAAAGCTATTTATTGCCTCATAAACTCCTCTGCAGCAAACATTATCCTTTAATTAATCCCTGAAAATTACAAAGGCTGATGAGGTAACCCCTTTTTCACACCCCCCAATTAAGTTGAGGAGAATTTGTTGCTGTTTTCCCCTTTCATTTTGTTTTTAGAGGTTTGTCAGCTGTCTCAGTCAGAGGGCTTGTTAGGACAGGTAGTAGCAATTTAGCAGCATGTCCCAGGTAACAAATACCAGCCAAATCACTGAGCTGTGAGGATTATTCACAGATGAGAAAGTTAGGAGATGAGTAAAAGTTAAACCCCAATTTAACTCACATTAAAATAGGAAAGGCAATCTGAACAGCATGTGGCTGCAGAGTTCAGTGATGTAACAGACTCATTAAAAGATTGGACTGGTTGCTAATTAGGATATTTTGAAGCTGAGGACACAATGGCAGAAGTAGATCTCTTGCATACTGAGAGACTTCATATGCATACTTGCTTTGTATATCATTAACTTTTGTGTATCAGCACTCACAGGAATTCAAAGTAACCAAAAAGCATTCAGATCTGTCTGTCTACAACAACTCAATACCTTAAGATTTCCACTAGAATAGTGTTTTGTAATCTGGATACAAGTTTCTTTACGTCATAGACATAAAATTTTGCTATTTCCACGTGTCCCAACCCATACCTCCACCAAATTCAGACATTACTTTTGAAGTAAAGCAGTTCAGAAAATAACAAAAATGTTAGGCATCACCATTTCAAACTTTTATCTGGCCTTATGAGGATTAGAATTCTATCTGGAAATTCAATGTTCTTGTGTAAACATGTTGATTCTACTTTACAGGGGGGTGAGAGGAGCAAGAAACATTCCTCTAAATATTTGGTAGTTGGCAATGCTGAGTCCTATCTCTTCGCTTCCCGTGGAGGACTGATAATTCTTGTGGAATTACCACTGGCTGCTTGGAAACATGATGTCAGGAGAGAAGGTATTTCATCCAGGTTAGTTGCTGAGTTGCAAAAAGGCATTGGGACCATGTAATCAGCCAGTTCTCTGCAGATGTGCAGAAAATGTTTCATGAACTGTAAAGTGTATTTTAGGAAGTACCTAGTGATGCAGGTAGCTAAGGTAGAATAAATTTGGTAGGGCACTTGAAGTACAGGAAGGGAGATTGCTCTAAAAATTTTTGCAACAAGTTTCCCCATCAGCATTTAAAGTTTCCAAAGCAAATTCTGAAAGGGGAAAAAAAATCTCTTGTGTTCGAGAAATGGGAAAAGAGAAAGGTGGAAAAAAATGTTGCCTTCCATGTCTCTTAAAGCTCTTTAGTTTTCCTCATCATTTGAAGAAAAAAACAACCTAAACACAAAAACCTCAACCTTGTTCTAATTCTAGCTCACAGCTGCTAGGGAATTTACATCTCCTGTGGCAGGTGTTAATCATGGTGAGACTAAAGAGCTGTTCCACTTTGGTGAGTCTTTCTGTGTGTTAGTAGGTGGTAGCATAGTCAGGACTCGAATTATAAGAGATTATGTTTTCAGAGATGTATTGAAAACCCCAACCTAGCAATTATGTTTTCCAAGTAGTCCATTTGTTACTGCTGGAGACATCCTGTAATGGTAAGTGGTGTGTTCTTGCCGCCTGAGTTTCTGAAACATAAGTAGGGGAAAAAAAGATGAAGTAGGTGGATACTGTTAAAGCAAAACTTTGGAAGCTAGAAAGTCTGAGGCTTTACGTCCTGGGAGGAGGTGTGGTGAGGTGCAGTTGAAGCAGTTTTTTGCAGTGTTAGATGGTACAACAGCCATCTTGCTGTATGGCTGGGGAGTGGAGGGCAGGTCTGCAGCGCTGCAGCAACAGTCCAGTTACCTACTCTAGTGCCAGGAACAGTCACACAGGCAGTGGGACACACCCCACAGTGCAGGAGCACCGTGGTACCTGAAGTCCACAGCTTCTTGAACTGAAAGGAACCACAGTAAAGAAACTTGAGTTCATTGGGAGTTAAAGTGGGTAACCGAGTTACTCAGTTCTAATTCAAGATACTTCTCATTTAACTGTGGTAGTGAGAACACATGCTCAGGAGCAATGACGTTCAAGACTCCCAGGTCTGTGTCTTGCCCTTTGGCTAGAAATGAGGCCAAAGGTCCAAACCTGTGACCTCACCTTAGGAAGTGCCAGCAGAGGTTCCTCACTATGACAAGTTTGGTGTTTCTATGCATTTAATTTCAGCTTTCTCATATGCCTGCAACTCCTGAGCAGTTTGGTATTTTTGTCATGCCTAAACAAAAGCTGGATTCCAAAATAAGTGTTCCTCATCCTAGTTGCATAACAGAGCACAAATACCAGCTGCTCTCCTTTTCTTTTAGAGCACAGCTGGAACACCAGGGGGAAATGGCAGTGCCAGTCCTATTTCCATTTTATGGACTAGAGTGGTTGTTCAGTGATGTTAGTGTAAAAGCCTGCAGCCCACTAGGATATCAGTGGATTTGTGTGGAATTCCTTTCACCCTGAAACTTTTCCACGATGCAGCGCAATCTGAAGTATCATAGGGAGTAAAGAATGTGAGTGTGTAAGGATATCAGGCTGCTCACTGTAGTCTGGATTTTATGTGCTTCCCTGTGAAGAGAGACTATAGTTGTGTCTCTGCATCACAGACTGTTCATTTTATGCACGTTAAAGCAAAACTACCTTTGGCTAAAGTGCAAAAAACGTCCTGGTAATGTAATTGCTACTTACCTACAGCTACTTGGAAAACATTCTCTTGATTCTCTAGGGGATACAGAAAAAAAACAAAGAGAAGGGATTTTGTTTCCCCCAAATTACATCGCATCACACAATTTTCTATTAATCTTCTTTTCAGTGTAAATCAAGAATATCCCTGTTGTTTCAAAAAGATGACAGCATCCTGCCCAGTGGGCCAAAGGAATGATAATGCGCTCTTAGAACATGAAGAATTCAGCCTTGTTAGCTCTTCTTCCAAGAATAAAGCTGAGCAAAAAGGTTAATGCAAGGGTCGGGGTTGAATCCTTTAAAGTAATTCATCAAATGTGTTAATGAGAGCACCACTTTGTTATCATTTCTGAAAATGAGTGCTTGGATCAGACCAACTTGAAGAGTAGAAACAATCTCACCGTATTGACTCTAGGACTTGGCAAGATAAAGAGACTCAGAGCTGCCTGAAGAGTCCCCTGCATCACTGAGGGTGAGCCCAGCCTTGTCCCATGAAAAAATCTACGAGCAGGAAGCTGAAGGTGAAGTTTGTGTGAGTGTCAGGGGTGGGGTCATTGTGTCCTACAGCTCCAGCAGCAGTGAGGTGCAAGAGACAGTGCTGTTATTTATGCTTTATTTGGTACAAACAATGCATTTTAACCTGCCTAACAGAAACTGAGCCAGACTGAGTCATAACTGTTGTGAACTTGGATGCCCGAGTTGTTCTTATATCTGAGCAAACCTTTTCTTCCAGCTTCTGCCAATCTGATTTGCAATCCAAAGGCGTTTGTAGAGTTAACCTAAGGGCATTGAATGGGGTTTGACTAATTCAGTCTCAGTTGGAAATGAGTGTGTATGTAGTGGGATATTTCTGAGAAGAAGCCTCTTGTATTATGCTCTTCTGACTACAAGTTTTGTTTGAATGCTGCCATAGTCCTTATTGGACATCACAGACATGTCTTTGAAACACTGACCTAATAAAATCCAGTCCTGGGGATAGAGAGACAGTTAAATGTGCAATCTTCATAACCTCTCTACCCAACACAATCCTTTCAAGCAGGGGTCAGACTTTCAACCTCAGTTCTTTACACAGTGAGAAAGAACCAGCAATTAAAGCTCCTTATATGCTTGTAGTTGTCAAGTATAGAAATTACATGATACCAATATGTGTTTTCTACAATGGAGATGGAGGCAGAAAGAGATCATCACATTAATTAGTTTTTTCTTTTGAAAAAAAGACTGACTGTATTGAGAATTATAAGTAAGACCAGTGCATTCCTGACTGGCTGTAAGATCTCAGACAAGTAATTTATTTTCAGTCCTCCTGTTATTTTTATGTGCTCATTTTGTTTTTCGTGCTTAGACTGAAAGCACTTCAGGACAGAATCTCGCACTCTCTGCCCTATATAATGCCAGGCCTAACAAAGCTCTGCTTTGCTTTGGGGCCTTTAGACACTGATGAAACATAAATACTTTCAAAGACAATTAGCAGCATGGACTTTGAATGGGAAGTTATAGTCTGGCCTGAGAAAGAGGAATCTTTACTGCTCTTCCCTATCTGCTGATGAATATTCTCTTGGAAGGGAGGAGACTGGAAATTTTTGCAAACATTCTAAATGTTCAAGATGCTTTCAGAATTGTGGCTGAGTCTGAAGAACCTGCAGTGTGAGTGGTCAAATTGTTTGGCTGGAAATCAAATTAGCTTGATACCTGCATGTCTCACTAGCACCTAAAGCCTAGAAGAGGTTTAGTAAAAATTAAAGAACTCCCTGTCCTAAGCAAATACTTGTGATTACTTACAAAACTTAACCATCAAGTGCCTTGAGGGAGACAAGCTTGACAGTGTGGTAATATTTAGGCTGTAAAGCAAACAGATCAAAATAGGCTTTCCTTTGAAGAATTATATAAATTTTCCATTCCTTTTTTTAATTTTGTTTGCTATTATTTTTATCACAGCAGCACCTGAGAGTCCAGTCAGCATAAAGAGCAGGGCAACATACAAACCCTGCCATAAAATTCTGCTCTTCTTCTGAAGCGCCGTTGGTCTTAGGGCACAGTGAGAGGGGCAAATTAAGTTGCTTGAGAGAACTTAAAATGCAGAGTAACTGCATTTTATGACCTTTATTTCTCCAGAAGTTCTTGTCATGTCAGTTCTACCAGCTAATCTACTTTATTAATTTTTTTTTCCAGCTTGAGTTTTTTGTAGAGTCAGATTGCATTCTGTAGTAATTAGACAGATAAGAGCTGAGATAGGTGGAACTCTGGCAGAGACATAGGATTAAGTATCTGTGGAGTGGAAACTTCTTAACCATGATCAGCAGCAGAAGACAAGCAACTGGACATGCACTTATTAGATTAAGTCAGCCCTGGTGGCACAGGTGTGGGAAATAAGTGCAGTCAGAAATTTCTTCTCACTGATTGGTGCCAGGCTGTGACCTGCAAAGACAGTCACTGTTGCAATTACACTGGCCTTTAATTTCTTTGTTTTAAAAGCTAAAGGACATCGGCCCCCCCCCCCCCCCCCCCCCCCAATGTTTTAATAAACAGAGTGACCTGATGTAATCATAGGAGGGCACATTTAAGTATGGGTAGAGTATATACAATTTGTTTCACCCCATTCTCCTGTACAAGGCGCTTTAAACATAGGAAGTGTCACTAATTATTCCACAGGTGCAACACAAAAATTGTGGTCTGTGTGTTTTCCCTCAGAAGATTTGGGACTGTGAGAATGTCCTCTGTAATCAGTGAAAATACTTCTGTCATGGGAGTGGTGCAGGTTTAGATACTCTGTTGGTATCATCATGGTAGACTATTCTAATTTGCCTTCTAGTTCACTACCAAGCATTCCTAGTAATTGCAAGTTTTTGAGAAATAACAGCAGGTCACTAGACCTCCTGATCCTCAAGGCAGGCTCATCATTCACTTACCTGTAGTACACATAGGGGCAGCTAATAATATCTCTTAAACCCAGTAGGTCAGGTGCATCTTTATAGGCTGTTGGGTACCTGTTGGGTGGTTGGGGAATTCTGAACCTGCCCAGTGTCGAGGGCAGTTAATGCTTTTATATTTGGCAATGCAACTTCACCAGGACTATCTAGGAGGAAGTGGTGTGGACAGCAGCACACCTGAGATCTTGCCCTTCTTTAGCATGTGGGAATGTCACGTGGAATTCACACCTCTGTGTCCTTGCAGTCATCTAATTTTTTTTTTTCTTTTTCCTTTAATATGTCATTGTAACTGAAGCTCTTCTTATGAACTGTGAGTAAAGGTGGTGGCTTGCTGGTGGGAAACGAAAGTGTGCAATGCAGGTCTACAAAAGCACTTGCTCTTTAGATTTTGGTACTCTTCAGGCAGCTACTCTATAGTGACCTACTCTGCTTTGCCAGGGAAGGTAGTCGTGGGTCTGTGCAGAGGCACCTTTAGGCAACTTAGTCCGCCAGAGAGTTCAGACAGCCTCAAGGTTATGCAGAAGGTGAGTAGGAGTTTTCAGGAACAGTTTTGGACTTTAATTTTTAATTACATCCTTTTTTATTTTTTCAGTTTGGCCCTACAGTGAAATTTGATTAAGACAGTACTAAAGGTTTTTCCACACCAACAATTTCACCTTCAAAGGCATTTGCAGCTGTGACCTCAGATATTGTCACTGTTTCCTGTATTTCTCCTCTACTGACAGAAGGAGGAATTCATGTTCACTGTTCATAAATAGGATCATGGCAGAGAACATCCTGACTCTGTGTGCAATCTCTCTGCCTGCAGTCTGTCTGCTTGATCTGCCAACCCTAAATTTTCATCTCCCCACCTGATTCGAAAAGGGGCAGATACTAGATTTTTCTGTGAAATGAACTGCTGAATTAGCAACTCTCTCATCTAAGGGCCACAAATGGAAATGAAGGGCTAATTCCCTGTGCTGTGGCGCTCAGCTCTGAATTATGTGGCAGGCGCTCTGAGTGCTGCATTTGATATTCTTAGAAACCATTTTGATTGGAGCAAATGCAGATGAAAGGCTCAACAGATAACAAACCAGAGGAATTTCCTTCAGCCCGAGGTTTGTGTCCTCATTCAGAAGTTGGATTTGGAATCTGCTTGTCCTGGGTGTCATCAGAGTATGTTTTGAAAGCACGCACACAACTGTCCAGAAAATCTGAGAGGATTGCTGGCCAGCTCATTTGTCTTTACAGGTTACATCTGGCTTTGATGAGCTGCACATACATGCATATGATCTTTGTCCAGGTGGACAAAATGTCTAGTTTAATGTTTAGCAATAGGTCCTTCATAGCCTTTCAGTCAAGGGCTTCAGTTACATATTAATGGCGCAGATCTTTGTGCAGGTTCAAGAGCAGGAACATTGGTACATACTGGGGTAGGGAATGTTTTGGCTCACCGTGCCAGATATAGCTGTTGGCCCCAATTTGGCAATTACTTCAGTATCCATGTAATTTTAAGCACATAAGTAATTCCAGTCAGTCAGGCTTGTGTTTAAAAGTGTGTTGCTGGCTGGGGAATTTCTGGCTTCTATAGCTGTTCAAATCTTGGCTCCCAGGAATCTTCCTCCAAATTTAACAACATTTCTGCTTTACTCTCTTGTGGTAGAAAACTGGTAGCCTGCTTTGCTCTGTCAGCACAGACAGCAAATCTGCTTTAGCTTCCATCCTGTGAGGATCTGTCATTTATGCATTGGACAGATACCTTGATGGGAATAAACATGGGATGGTTTACTTGAGAGGCCATGCAATGTGGGCTGCTAAAGCTGAGACTCGTTATTCAGGTTGCATGGAAATGCAGCCCAGACAATTGGCAAAAATCTTACACACACTTTCACAAAGTTGGGTGCTTGTTCCACAAAGTTTGGAAGTTTTGCAGAGCTTAAGTAGGGCAGTACAGAGTAAGAGCCAGGAGAGGTATTGGAAATGGAATTGCTTTTTCACCAGTATTGGGAGAGAAATGCGTAAGCTCCTTTGAACTGGAACATGAAGCTACATCAGCTCCATGCTATACATGAGATAAATATTGTTCAGGGCAGTGTGGAGAAGATATAGCAGCTTAAATCTTGAGGGAGAGGAAGGACTGTTTGGGACATTTGTAAGTAAGGGAAATATATTTAAATATAAGGTGCTATTCCTTGTCCTGATTTTTTTTTTTTTTTTAATGGATCCTTCACTGTATTGTACCATAACCTGTACAAGTGAAGGAGTTTCTTCTTTTCTCTGGGCAGTGATTTGTTTTATCTTTTTTTTTTATTCACTTGTACTAGGAAATGTCTGCTGGCCATCAGCCATTTCCACGTTGGCTGTGGAAGAATGAGCCTGTAATAGGAAGAGAGTACTGCCCTACAGTGTAGTCCTTTCTCTTCCTTTTTAACCATATCTTTCCATTGAAGAGCAGAGACTGTCCAGCCTGGCTCAGGTCAAAATGGAAGAATGGCAAAAGTAGATTTTCCTGGGAAGCTGTTTTTTTCCATTCACAGCTAAGTGTGTAACTTCACATCAGAGCTGGTCTGGCTAAATGAGCACCTTGGATACCTCTCTCCCCACTACATCCTAGATGACTTCCTCATCTTCAGCTCTTCCTCCAGCTGGAAAAGCCACAAGTAGCTGGAGACTTCTGTCAGCTGTACTGACAGAACTACTGTCTTCTCTGTCAGCAAATCCACAGCTGTTCCCAGGTGCACACCAAATATCTCCAAGCAAAGCAGCAAGAAGTGGGGTTCAGTTTATGACACATTTTCCTGGCTTCTGTAGAATTAATAGGAGCATGTCGCTCAGTGGGTTGCATCAGACAGCCCAGTGAGGTATTGCTCTGTCTCTTCCTCAGCTGTGCACTTGAGGCTTCTGTTCATACTTCAGAGCAAGGATGATCTGAGGTATGTGTAAGGGTCTAGAGCATGTCTGGGACTGTGCTTGTGGGGAGAGGTGGAACTGACAGAAGGGTGATATCAGCACCTTCTAAAGCCTCAGAAGGGATATCATGTTCTTCAGATCCAGCGAGAACCAGCATCTTCCCTGATTGCCTTGTCCCACTGCCAGGGTGAGGCTATTATGAGTAAATGGCTCGGTAATAGGAGGAGCTGCAGAAGGGCCTCAGGAGCCCAAGCAGGTGGTACAGCTGGTGATGACAGGCACAGTCTGTGGGAACAGTATGTGTGCTGGAGATAGCCAGGGAGAACCCATTTTAGCAAGAGCTGGGCAGACTCACGGTCACATGGCTCTGGCTCAGCTGTACAGCCTGAGCTTTAGGAAGCTGAGAGAACCAAGTTTTCAGAATTTGCATACTGCAGCTGAGTGACTCCACTGACTCCATTTCCTGGGGCCAGTGAGTTGTTCTCAAAGTCCTGTTTCTGCAAGAACCACAAAATGAATGACAAAACTCCCAGAATTTCTAATCTGATAGTGCATTTGGAATTGGTTTGGAAATTGGGCAAAGATTCAGCTTGAGTATTTGATATGAAGTGTTCACTTCTGGCTAATGCTATTTCTGTTACATCCCTCCTTCAGAGCATGATTTAAGAGGGCTGTCTGAGAGAAGGGCACTTGCTGACTCTGCGTTACCTCCTGCAGCATTTTGAATGCAGCATAATTCCCCTGTGAAAAGAACCAATACAACCAATCCCCGTGAACTCTTCACACTTGACAGAAACACAAGTGAAGAGGGTGATCCATAATAATTAGGAAATTGGGATCAAAAGCAGGCAGGCTTAGCCCAAACTGTTTTTTCTCAGGGGCAATATTGCAGCTTATAATACACAACTTAATTACTAGAGAACATCCTTTCTGCAAGTGCAGGCAGTTTCCAGAGTGGAAAACTGCTATAAATATAGTTCTAAATTCTACTCAAACTAGGTTAGGAGAGCATGATCTTGGGTAGTATTTAAAAGAGTAAAAGGAGAATGCCATGTAGTGTTGTCCTATTTCTGGCATCACTCCTTAGTGGAAAAGCCATTGTCACCTATCTGCCCTCATATGTCATTCAGAAACAAGAAATCAAACACAAGACAGAAATGATGGTCCTTACGATCCTTTTCCAAACAAAAGTGGTTGTCCTACTTTAGGGCAGTGGCAGGCATGTTCAGCTCAGGGCTGCAAATGCTCTGTTAAAGGCAGACTGAGCTATGTGTGTGTGAGGAGTCCTTTTGTGTGTCACAGATACCGTGTTAATAAAAGTCTAAGCTGCAGAAGAGGTTCATCCTCCCCCACACTTTGCTGCTTTTCCTTTTACTTTATACATGTACTCTACACTCTATAGGCTCTGTTCAATGGAGCTAAGACTCACAGGATGGAGGTAAATTTAAGATTTAAGGGTTTTTTTTAATATGTTGTGTAAGAATAGTCTGACAAATGCAGAGGGTATCATGTATCTTAGCATTTGTTTTCCTTTGTTTCATACAACCCCCAGTTTCATTGAGGATTAGATGTCAGCAGCCATTACACAGCAGGGAGTTAATTACAGAAGTTACTGGATTATATAATGGTGTAAAGATTTCCAGACTCAGTAAGTTATATCTCCTCATGACCAGTTTTTTTTCTTGCCTTCTGGCCATATAGTCTATACTAAACATTTTTCAGGGCAGTGATTGAAGTAGTTTTACTGAAGGAATTTTAGCACTGAAGTTTCCTGGTATCTGATGGATTTTTCCAGAAGAAAACATTAGCAAGAGACCGTTACAGTTTGTCACATTTATATCCTATCCTGCTCTGAGGGTAGTGCTTTCGTTGCATGGCCATAAAGTAATGGTGTTTCTCTGCCTCTAAACTCTCTTCACAGAAAAGTGCTAAAACATTCTATTTCTGGATTTGCTTTTTTTGTCCTTTGTAGGATTGGGGTGAGGGGCATGGAGGGGTGCGAGGGGGTGTGATTGCATTATGCTTTGCCTCATAGGGTGCAGGTTCTTCAGCTCTTCAAGACTTGAGAGTCATTTTCCTCTGTATGGCAGGTAATTTATTTTCAGTGCTTATAGGAGTATATATTTTCTGCTGTTGTCTGGCACTGATATTTAGCATCTTTGAACAGAACAACATAAGCACCTAATGTATGTATTTTTAAAAAAATCTGAACTGAGAAAAGGAAAAACAAGTCAAGGTCTCAAAGCTGAACCTACAACGTTATGCCAGTGATGTTGAATTTGAGCATTACCATGTCTAATTGTTTAGCCTGTGGTGGCCACAGCATAATCCCAGTCCTTGAGTTAGGCACCTGTAAGTAAATGTGATGCAGAGATACTTAAGGTGCTTTAGCATGGGCTAATTTAGTTGCTTTTCAGGGTGGTTTATCACACAGAGTGTCACACACTCAAAACAGTAGCGTTTACTTGCATTATGCTGCCTGTGACTGGACTAAGGCTTTTGCTTTCTGTTGTTCCACTTCTGTGTAAAACAAATTAAGATTCTCTGGACTGAGAGGGTGGAGCATAGGAATGACTTATTAACTGAAAGGCTTGGACACCCACTTGGGAAGGAGGAGATGTTGGTTTTGGTTTTTGGCCTGTTTCTGAGTTCAATGTAATAATCAAATACTCTTGCTTATTTCTGCCAGTGACCGAAATTTGCCCATTTACAAATGATAGCATGCAGGTCCAGTCAGAAGTAAGAAAGATACAGTTAGATTGCCCAGCAGGACATTTCTGGCACATGTGTCTATGCTGTGATTCTGTGGGCCCTGAGTACAATATGCACAAGGCAGTTGGAGGAATTAGGCACATTGTGAACAAGATTTTGCCCATCTCCTAGAATTTCATGTTTGTTATTTGACTCTGACCATGTTCTGTAGTCTGACAATGAGATTAGAGGCTTTTGATGTAACTCTGAAAGGCAAAGATTTTGGAGGACAGATGAGTTGAGATCATGTATCTTTGCATGACTTTTGGCAGTTATTTTGGAGAATTATTTTGCATATGAATAGTACCAGCTCTATCTCTCTTTCAGACTTTCATGTCAATGGGTGCATGTTGAAGCTGGCAAGGAAGTCAAGAAGATGTATCAGAGGGAACGATCATGTTACATATAATTTTATGAACAACCATTTTGATTATTTACCTTAATGGTGATGCTTATGCTCTTCCAGAGACCATTCTTCTTCACTTGGTAAAGGCCAAAACACATATCACAAAATAGTTAAGAGTAGTTGCCACAACCATGAGTAAATAGGTTTAGTTCTAGCTCCATAGTGCAGGAAATTTTGAAAAAGATAATAGTAAAAAATATAGATATCCCCAAGTGTTTTGACTACTCAGGCTATTGGATAGAGAAGGAGGAATACACCTTTGTTGTCCAGTATGTGAAACATGGGCTGATAAATAAGTTTGCAAGTGCTTTCTGTATTTAGGCCTGCAGATGGAAAACAATACAGGGGAATACCCTGAGAATCTAAGTAGATCTTGGGTTATTGAACAATTGAGAAGTATTATGACACAAGCAGTTTTATATATTCCTGTTCACAAAAACATAGGCCCAAGCAATGCTAGGGCAGCAGCTCAAAGGGAATTTTAAGAAGTTGGTAGCAAATAAACATCACTTAAGCTCCTAAATGGATGCCTGGTTTTACTGATTTAGCCCCAGGTGCCTCCCATCGTACTCAAGTAATGTACCATGGGAAGCTGCTGTGCTCTGAATGGAACAGCACAAATTCTGTCCCAGCTGTTGCCAAGGGCCTGCCATATGACTTTATATTTGCTGATAGTTTACTTCTCCTTCAAAAACAGGAAAAAGGGGGAGATTTCTGGACCTTTATCATGTTTCCTTCTCTAATTGCTGTATGTGCTGTTTGTCACCCCAAAATAAACTGCAAAAACTTGTTTGCCTGAGGGGAGAGAGAAGATTCATTTGAACAGGCATTGTCCGGTGTGCAGCTGGTACATGCAACTTTGCCCTGCATTCATAATGGAATTGTGTGCTATAAGGGTTTTGCAAGTAGCTTGTAACATTTTTATGAAAACAGGTTACATAGGTTTCTTGTTTTAAAACCCATTTCCTGATTCATCCCTGGGAGAGAATGCAGCAATTCTCCTCCTGTGCTCATGCTGTTTATCTTTTGCTAAACAGAGGAAAGCAGATTATGGTTTTTAAGAGCTAAGCTTTGGCATTTCTGCAGGTCTGTGTGAGGGGGGACACGTTGCTTTGGTGCCTTGAGTGCAAAAATGTTTAGTTTGGGAGCATGTCTAAATAGGCTTAATGCACTTCAATAGTCACAGGTGACTATTTTAGTTAAGTTTGCCAAAATAAAATATACCAACCAGAAGCAAAGGAGGACATGCAGACTTTTGTACTTAAGTGCACTGGTTTAAATTAAGTTACTGCAACCTTTTTTTACTGCAGGCAAAGGCTGAGGTAAACGCTGTTATCAGCGGGAGAAGGGAGTTGTCAGTATCAGCGTACCTTGCCAGCAGCATGGCTGACTTTATCAGGAAGGGAAGAATTGGGGATTAGAAGGTTCAGAGGGGCTGCACTTCTTCCCACAACTGTTCTCTTTAACTGGGGAGGGGATAAACTCACACTGACTTTTGTCCAGATGGACTTGGAACATTGTACAGTGAGAAGCTACACTAAGCAATTAATTGGGAGGTGTTTTTAAGAACTCCCTCCCCAAATTTAGGTCTGAAGTAAGGAGAAGCCTACAGCTTCTCATACATTCATTCACTCCTAGAATGAATACTACAGATCACTGCCTTGTAAAAGCACTTCTCCTGGCAGAGCAGTCAGCAGACCATTCCCCTGAAAGTTAGGTTATTCACTATCAGTTTGAAAACAAGTCAGCCTGTAATTTCTAGTGCTGATAGCTCCAGCAGGGTTCTTGAGCTGCATTTATGTAGACATTGAAAGCAAGCAGTGAGACTACGTACTGTTCTTGGGGTCTTCACTTGCCCTGATATAGAAGAATTCACATTTTTTTCAAGGAAGTGTTCTATGGCATTCCAAACAGCTGTACTGCTGAGCTTTAGTTGTCTCCTATTCTTAAAAAATAAGCCTTTACAAACTTCTGTTGCAGAGCTTTTTTATTTTTTTAACTGATCAGTCTAATCTCTGCCTGCAACCATTGCTAAACTGCTAATAAAAGTGTGCAGTATGTTAGCCAGCAACTTTTCTTTAGCTCAGAGAAAATAATTGAACAGTTCCTTTCCTCAAGGCACTTGATTCTACATTCCCAGAAATATTTCCATCATATATATTTTTGTATTTACCTTCAGTTTAGCATAATAAATACCTCTTTAAGGTGGCTTTTCCATTTTAGAGAGAATATATAAGTGGATCATATATTTGCATTATAAAATAACTAGGAAAGACAGTTTGTGTGCATGTAAGGTGTGTCTTTGCTTAACTTCATCTAGTGTAAAGAGTTTCCCAGTACAAGATTTGGGGGTTTTGTATCTAGTTTACATTCCCATAAAGTATATCCCAAGATTTCCTTAGCATTTGCAAAGGATGACAAATATCAGTACTTCATACAACTATATTTAATAAGTTATTACAGAAAAAAATAAAGTCCAAACTACAAAGTTTAAGCAGTTGTAAGCAATAGCAGCATTGAGCTCCATGTTTAGTCACAGTACTGCAGTTCCATACAAGCATTAGTCCAAGCCAAAAAGGAAGAAGCCTTGTTAGAATTACTAGCAAAAACAATCTAAGAGAACATGTAATAAAAGATACAGTACATTTAAAATTAGTTGAAAAACAAGTACAGAGATCTTAGCTGTGAATGCTCTAAAAGTTAATGTCCATTAGTTTGACAGTAAAATTACAAATATCTAATACTTTATACCCCAACAGAACTACATCCAGGAAAGAAAAAAGAGCAAAAGTTATCTCTTGTTAGCACCCTGGTTTTCTACTTACTGGTGAACTTTTTGTCATGTAAATTTGAGTGTGTCAGAATTATGTGACCAATGTGATTTCTGACCAGCTACCCATTTGGGGTATAGAGTAGTCACTAACATGAATATAAAATACTCTGTGGTATGATAGAACACTATAGCAGCAGAGATTAAGAAGTTTGTCTGTTTAAAAAAAAAGAAAGAAAGGAAGGAAAAGAAAAAGGGTTTAGCTGACATCATACAAACTAGCATAAAAGCAACTACATACAAGCCAGATTAAACAAAAGAGACACTTCTACAAATCTGTGACTAATCTTTCACTCATACCTTGCAAGTAGAGATGTCACAATACTGAAATATTAACATGGGAGCTTTTCCCAGTTAAGCGCCTTTTTTTTTCTTTTTTCTTTTTTTTTTTTTTTTACTACTCTAACAGATAGTGAAATCAGCAAAGTTATTTGCTAACTGCATATTTGCAATACAATTTGTTTTAGCCCATGCCTTGCTAGCAGGCTATAAAATACAAGCATGTCGGCAGAAATATAAGCATAAACTTTGTACCACTTAGCAGGAATTTTTTATTCCCTCTTCATTCCTTAATCTCCTTTGTTTGCAATTTGTGTACATTCCAACCAGTAGTACCTAATTTGAGTCTAAATTTTACTTCACTATTTGATCTAGTCTATACATTACTTACAGAACTGAACACACAGAGGATACACAATAGACCAACTCTGGGCACATTTCTTCCCACAAGTCACGGACGAGTCACTCTAACACTCGAGCAGAAGTTAAGTCTAAAAGGTCATCAGCAACTTGTGGAAGCGAGAGTTTTGTCTAGAGAAAGTCATTGTATGCCCTGTTTACGCAACACCAGTTTTAGTCTGGATTGTTTCAGGTGCCAGAACAGTCACTGGCTTCAGGAAGGGGTTTCTTCTGGCTGCATAGGGAAACAAAGGTGATGTAAATGGAGGTGAAAAGTGTTTTGATACTGGCCCTTGGTATTGCCAATACAAAAGAAAAAAAGGACAAAGACACAAGAGAGGCCGAGAAGAACGGAGAAAGACAAAGAAGCTGAACGGATGTTCAGACGTGGTGGCAATATGAGTTACTGCATTGCTACCAGGGGATGGACAGAGAGTATTTTGCATTAACTTGGCAGCTCCCACCCATGTGGGGTGGCTGGGTTAGAAAATGGTGTGGGCACCAACAGTCTGCTCCACGCTGCCACTGAGAAACGCATGCAGAGAGGGACTTGTGCAGGAAAGGGGCAATTTCATTAAATAAACACGGTGGCAAAATACAATGAAGAATATATATTTTAGGAGGTTCAATCTAAGGCTATTGAAAAGAGAGGTTACTGAGTTCATGACAAGAAAAGTAATGAAGAATTATGCTGAATGGGCAGGGTCAAAAACCCATTGTTCAATAGATTTAGTTCCTTATAACGGCAATAGTATTTCATCAACACTGGTGGTGTATAAATCTAGACAGCGAACTGGTACTGTGACATCCCTATTATCTCCCTAAATCATTTTGATAAAGGAAAAGGCTTTTCAAAATATCACGTTTTTTCTGCTTCATTCTGTCATTTTATTGCCCAATTCTTTGTTACAATTTTCCAATCACTTTACATAACCAACCATTTTCATCATTGCCACACTATTGTAAACCACATCAGCAAGTTAATACATAAAGCTTTGCATTTCAAAAAACTAGACACTTTAGTAACAATATTACAAAGATTTTAGCTTCAAAAATAACTGAAAATGAAAAAAATAAACTTTTAAAGAATCAGCATCATAAAATTAATTTATTCCAAGTAAAAATACAAAATAATATTAATGACATTGACCAGATATGAAAGTCTCTCCCAGAAACAACTATATTAATGGTTGAGAAAGCACTCCTTAAAGAAAATACGAAATAAAAATGAAAAATATGTAAATATGTTTAATTTTTTTCTTAGCAAAAAATCTTTCTAAAAATAACAATGAAAATTTGTCTCAGTACAAAGGCTACATTACTATTGAAAAAATACCAGCATGAAGAAAAGGTACATATTTGACAGTAGAAAAATGATTTTAGTGAATCACAATGTCTAAAGTCTGCAATGAAAATAAATCTGCAATAAAGATTTATGCCTTTTTTCTTTTCATTTTTCTTTTTTTTTATACAAACAGTACAAACAGTATTGCACATAACAACAAATAGTCGAGGTTAGGTTAGCCTTCAAAAAAATCGACTAGTTCAAGTCTCACATCAGAAAAGGCCACAATAGGACCTGTTGTACCCAGGGGCTTCTTAGTCAAGTTGCAGTTCAGAACTCCATATTTTAAAAAATAATTTTTTTTGAAGGACCCTCTTTTAATATAACATATTAACAACTCAGGGGCACATTCATTTACAAAACAAAAGGGAGCATGTCATAATTTAATAAACTAAAAAAAGTTCTCTTTAAAAAAATACAAACAGAAGAACTCTCACAATTCTGGTCAGTCGTGCATAATCACACTTGATTATAAATATACAAATTAAGGGAAAATATTTTTTCACCTTCTATTCACAACTTTCAGCACCAAATGGAGTTTGTGTTTACACCTGTTCTTTATGATGATTTTGTTTCAGATTTAATCCAACATTATGCTATATTGTACATTTTCCAGCTTCTCTCTCTCTCGCTCTCTTTCTCTCTGGGGGTATTTTTCTACATGAAAGAGGGGTATTTCTTCAAAAAGGTTTACTTCTTTCACATAATTAGGTAGACTTCTGTAGGTTAGCTATGATCTTTAATATTACAGTTATAAAGCTCTAACTTCTTCATTTTCAAAAAAACTCAAATAAGCATGAAAAAAATAAAGTTACCCATCTGTTAAATCATTTTTCTTGCAGAATTAAATTAATATATATTTTTCTGAATAAACTTACTTAGAAAATATCATTTTCTTTCCTATATTTCAAAATTGAGGTATTGCAAAAGATCATGTCAGTCAGAAAGCATGCCTTTTTCTTTAAAAAAAATCATCAGCCGACTGTTGAAAACTGTCTAGATACAAAAAGTAGTGCATAACAAAATGTCTTGTACAGATGAAAAAAAACAGAAAAGACACCTGGGCTGGGAAAAGCAATATCACAAAACCGCCCAGAAGTAACTTCAAAAGGGATAATAATAATAAGCATTTTAAACCAGTAAAAAACTATTTTTTCTTTTTTTTTTTCTCCAAAAACAGAAAAAATCCTTTCAAAGCCAATACTTGCAACTAAACATTGGGAAAACCAACTTACTAAATTAGACACAAAGAAGGACATCACAACAAACAAAACCCAGAACATTTAAATCTACTATGCGGTGTCATATCCAGTCAGATTGTCCCCAGAACTGCAAAAACAAAGGAGGAAAAAGAAAAAAAAATAGTGTACACATTCTCACAATCATTAGTATACCAAGTGTGTTTATATTTATATGCTATCTGCAGCCCCATAGTTCATGCTAAAAAAATGTCCACTGTGTTAGCAGGTCTTAATTGTATTCAAGCTTCACAGGATACATCCAGGGATTAGAGAGATAACGCCACATCCACAGAGCAGACATCTCATGTTACTTTTATATGCAGACATTTCTTTAGCACCACTTTGTTTCCTAACTTCCTTAAATGTGCCTAGGTTATTAGTTTGACAGACTATCTAATCGGTAGTGTATGTACGCCAGCATGAGCTCTTTGGTTTTCTGGACAACGTCTGCAGCTACGTAAATGATGCAAGCATTAGGAGAGAGATTGTAACTAAGAGCTCATTTCTGTTTATGTACCTGTTATGAACTGTCAAAAATGTGTTAATGTCAGATACAGAGGCTTTAACAGTTAAGTTTGATCACAGTACTAGACATAATCACTTTACTATATAAAATAAATTGCACGATATATAACAGAGCACCGCAAAGTACTTCATCTACCATCCACAAATTTTTTTTTAAGAATATCCTACAGCTAGTTTTTATATTTGTTGTAATATAGGTCATTCTGTAATGGGCTGATCCTAATTTCAGAAGCATTACATTTACTGAGGCATGCCTTCCTCCAGTCAGTAATCAACTTTTTTTTGTTACTGAGCATTTTGTAGCCTACGTAGATCATAATTTGTGCATTGTGGGCAGGTTTTATATTAGACATATATAAAATTTATTGCATGCAGCAACCTGATTAAGTAAACATGCAGTCAAAAAATATTGACCTTCCTTGGAAGCTTTTCTGTATGCTATACTGATCTCCTTTCAGCAGCCATCACTATTTTAATCACATACTCATTTTTAATTGATACCCTAGCCTGAATAGAGTATTATGGTATTAGTAATACCATTTTAATAGCAGCAAAAGCTATTGCAGCATACATTTACATAACACTAGAAGACCTAACAAAACAAAACAAACCCAACAAAACAAACAAACAAACAAAAAAAAACCCTCAGCAAAACAAAAGAAAAAAGTCTGATCCAGCTTATGAGGTATCATCCTTACAAGTCAAAATGGAGAGCAACTAAAGGCTTATTTTCTTTAAGGGTTATTACTATTCTAAATGACCCAAACTAATGATTGCTGAATATCTGTTTAAGTTTTTGCTACATCTGCCACCTACTTGTGAATATTACCTTTGGTAAGTCATCTGCTAGGGGCAAGTCTAAATTTCTGAAAATAAGTGCATGCTCCAGTTTAAAAATAAAAATAATTATAATTACAATAAAAAAATCTTCATCACATACACATCAGCCCAGTGAAGACTGATGAGAATGGCAGTCTACATAATGTCACTAGTGACAAGTCTTGTGTAGGAAATTAAGGTACCAAGCAGATGTTTGTGTGAATCAAAGTGCAAAATCAGTACAGTTACACTCTGCCGGTTTGTATTATACTGGACACTGAGTTCAGTAATGTGACTGTAAATAATAATAATAGTAATAAAAAGACCCATATCTTCATTAAAGTCGAGGACGAATGCACAGATTTCCAGAACACTAAGCCCTGAGGCAGCGCTCTCTCTTCACTCAATTTTATTTACTCCAGTACTTGTTGCTGGGTGCGGCCGGGGTTCAGCTCCAGCGGAACGGGACGTGGCGGGGCCGGTCACCTCCCTCCTTTACCAGTGGTTTGTGGAACTCCCGCCCAGCACGAGAGTGTATGCTGGCCCAGCAGTATTCACAGTAATACTGCAAACAGGTAACATTGGCACAAAAGAATGGAGCAAATTTTCCACCACAGCGAGTGCCCTGGCATTCATCACACATCTGATCATCCAGCACATATGGCTTCACTTCCACCTGCACCAGGGACAAGAAAACAACTGTAAGAACATCTCATAGTTTTGCTAAGCATGAACGCAAACCCCAGTATTTTAATTCTTTCTGGCTCTACTGAAGGTTTTCAACTGATGCAGGATTAACCCGAGGTTGGTAGTTAAATTTTCATATGAAGCACTTTACCTGTCAGAAAAATCTCAAGAAAGAAGGTCGTGCTTTCGTAACTATTCAACATTCCTTGGAAAAGTTAGGTGTGGGAAAGCACTAAGATGGAAGTACAGTAAAAATAGCATCTCTGAGGATTTTTCCACTAAGAGAACTCCAGGAATGTGAATAGTTAGGGGGGGCAGGCCATGAGAGCAGCATTTAGGAAGAAAAAATTATAAAGAACAAAATTGTATTTTGAAACTTCAGAGGTCTGATGAGTTTCAGAGGTTTTTTCCCACAGAAGATTTTTTTTTGTCTCTTTGGTATTTTTGTGATTTGCAAAATGTAGGACCAGACTAGTAAGAGATTCAAATTAAATAAAATTAAATGTACTTGTATTAAGTACTCCTCATTTGGTTGGCAAAAATCACTATCTAAAGATGTTTAACTCTTGAGGTGCAATAAAGTTTCATTGTAGTTACAACTGAGGCCTTGCCATCAATTACAAATAAGCTGGAGAGCTGCTGACTTTTGTCCTACACTCAGTTGTAAACAACTTGGGGCTGGAATGCTTTTTGTTTTTAAAGCATTTGTGCCAAACACAGCAGGACTGATGCATGACTAGGCACTTGCAATAATGCTATTACAGAAGTTGAGTCTGTTCCTATGAATTGTGCCTACACATTTAAATTGAGTGTTCATTCATTCCAGGGAAATCATGAGTTCATGCATGTCTAATTCTTACGGCTCTCTGATGCTATTTATAAAGTGGCTTAAGTACAATCAACTGCACTAGAAAACATAGAAAAAAATCGAAGTATACATTTCTTATACATAATGTTGCTGTAACTGGACAAGTGCCAGTCTGGCACAATTTGTATATTGCAAGGAAAACCTTACTCTAGTAACAACACTGAAGTACATAGATATTTAAAGAAACATATAGAAATATAGACAAGAAACATTCTACAAAAAAGCTTTATGCTGAATTTACTTCAGCTTATCCTGATCACATGTCAACAAATGTTACTCCTTTGAAGTAAATCTTATAAAGTGAGTTGTATTTCTCGCCTAAGGAACAGCTAGGGCTGCCAATCTATTTTTTAATTACACCCTGCTACTAGTATTGCATGGAACAAGTCTGAGTAACTGCCATTTTGCATATCAGATGCCATATCACTAAAACTAGCAGCATCATGTAAAATAAAACAGCGCTGTCTCAAATAAAATTGGAAGAAAGCAGGTCCGATGTCCAGCACAGCTCTAGATCCCCACCTACTCAAATTTCCCAAGCATGAATTGTGAAGGTCTCAAATAGAGTCTCTTTCTCTCTCTCTCTCCCTCATCTTTTATTGC
Organism: Corvus cornix cornix; assembly: GCF_000738735.6. Taxonomy (NCBI): domain Eukaryota; kingdom Metazoa; phylum Chordata; class Aves; order Passeriformes; family Corvidae; genus Corvus; species Corvus cornix. Next base: position 15,583,808 of record NC_046336.1, read on the forward strand.
ATTGGTTACTAGTGAAATGATTTTAAGAATGTTTGCTGTATTGGTCAGGGATTTCAATCTATTAGATTTAAAAACTAAGATTTAAGGACTCATTAAGAGATTTCATACTTCTTCAAACTCACACATAAATCTATTTTAAAAACAGATATAAGATAATTAAATAAACTTAAATTATCAGTCCACCAAGTGAAGAAAGAACAGATTAATGAAAAAAATTACTAGCTAGTCACCTTTTGTGGCTTTACCCTAAAGCTTAAAAAGAAACCCCTAGCAAGCATGTTTGATATATAAATCTCAAAGGGTTCAACGTGTCATTAAGACTCCAAAAGTAATCCTCAATCTGTCTGTAAGATTTTTCAGAATCCAATGGACAAGAAATGTTTAGGGATAGCCTTGTCTTAGTTAATGTAATACGGTGTAAGCACCATACAAAACTTGTTTGAGGACTTATAACTCCACGACCTCCTCGAATCTGACAAAAAGTACAGTTCAGATTTCTAAAGACAAAGTCAAAATAGTTTGAACTTTGCAGCTGTGTGGATTTATATGCATACAGCACATAATAGACACAAGCAATACCTGTTAAACTGACTTCTGGAGAAACAATTTATGCCAGATTAAGGAAAAAACAAACCATCCCTATCAGAAAAATACATAGCAGCAGTGGATGTTCTTTTGAATAATTCTAAAAGCAGAGCCATGGATGTTGTTTGTATGTGTAATCAAGAGGTGAAGGCAGAAGGTCTAAAGAAAAAAAAAATTTGGAAAGTAAGTAGTATTTTCTTTAAATGCATTCAAGTCAAATTTCAGTGAATCCTGTAACTTCACTCAATATTTGAAAAGCCCTTTAGGGATTTCATATGGACTGAACAAAACCATCTCATTTCCCCCCTTCTGCCTATCAAGCATCTCTTGGCATTTGGTTTTAGTTAAATAATTCTCAGGACTTTTGAGGCGAGCATCACCTATTTTACTTAAAATAAACCTGTGCTTTAGGGACTTCAAGTCTAGACCTACACTACTGACAGAAAATGGTGCCTAATAATAGCAAAACTGTCAGAAGCTACACAAGTAGTCACTAAACTAAAAGCCATTGATGCACAATGAGCAAACATCTAAAGAAGGAGAAAGAAGCTGGGAAATGCTATGGAATTCAAAAGAGAACCGAGGAAAAATGATCTCACAATCAATTATTTTCTGGGTTTAGCGCTGAACAGTTATTTAAGATATTTAAAGTATTTTTTCACTCTGCTTTAGATGCTTAAATAAGCTTTAAAAAAATTGACAAATGTCATCTGAATAACAGAACTTACAGTGTTCTCCGACACAATGCTAATAACGATTTTTTAAGTACCTGTTCAGTTTGGTAACAACCATTCTGCTCCATGCTATTTTACTTACCCGTTTATCAATGTCATTGTGTTGGAGCTGGACAAAGCGAGCACTGATAGCAGCAATATAGCTCTGCTGATTGGAGAAAGCCACTCTGCCAGCACCTTTTGGGTACTTCAGCTCTGGGTCTGTATCAATGCCAGCATAGCAGACACCTCCATATAAACGGTCCATAATCATTGCCAATTCAACTGCAAGAAGTCAATTGTTAAATATAATAGATTTAACACAAATAATGGTGTTGCACTTGGATTGTTGTATTTAAAAAAGCACTATTTGCCTTATCAGACTTGTCTTCCAAAGTCTGAAATTGCAAACTGAAACACAGAGTGAATCAACCTTACATGAATTATAGTAAAATATAAAGGCAAAAACCAGAATCAGTCACACCAACTTTTTACAGAAGTGTGAAAAAAATGCAGCCTTACACTGTTAAAGTAGGTATCAGATGAACAAGAATTTACAATATTGCATATTAAAACACTGGCACTTGGTAGGCCTTTTAAGGCTACTTTACATGTAAGATCACTTAGCGATATTCCTGGTTTAGAATCTAATATTTTGCCCTAAGTACTAAGGTTCAAAAAATATCAAAGATGTGTTTCACATTTGAAACAAAAACCTGTGAAACATCTGAAGTTCCTGCAGCTAAGGCAAGCCTACATTTTAGGTGCGACTTAAATTAATACTTTGGTATTTTCTTGGTTGTGGATATTTTAAAAGGCTTTGTTGCTTTTTATGATATTAAGAATAACTCTAAAGAAGTTATAAATATCATACATAAAATAAGACAGGTTGAATGCATGGCTGAGGACACATAAAGAAGAAAAGTTAAGGAAAAGAATGGAATGAAGTAGTAAAGAGGCTGAAGAAAGCAGGAAGGGCCATGTAAACTGTGCAAGGCTGTATGGCCACTGAGCCAAGCTCTCTGTAAAAACTCATAGGCAACACATTTGTCCGATGGACAATGCAAGAACTGTACAGGCCCTGCCAAGTCAGCCGTTTTCTAGTGCTAACGTGTGAAAACACTTTCTGTAGCAAGTTACAATTTAAGTACCCAAAATAAAATTAACCCCCCCCAAATACTAAATATTTAAATTCTCATAGTTCTCACAAAATTCTCATTAGTAAATTGAATAGGTATATGTGTTTGTATAAATCTATGTGCAGGGAAGACTATATGCTAATTTGTCCTTTTGCAACAAGCAAACAAATGTCTGACTCATTCTACCAAACCAGATAATACTTTTGCTCAAAGAAGTAAGGAAAAACTACCAGCATAATGTGATTAATAGATAAATAGATTCTTCTGCTTTCTAATGAATTGGAATCATCATTTGGGTGGTGATCTCAAAAGATGACAGTTCAGAACAAACATCAGGAACACGTTTACAGTAGTAGTTCCACTAAGCTACTCTTGCCAATACAGAAAGAATATCCAGGATTCCAGGGCAAGGAATCCATGCAGTGTTCAGATATCTTAGGAAGAACTTCTGTATCAGATCTTTAAAGCTACAAACAAGAAAAAATGGCAACTATCTACTTTGGAGATGTTACCTATTTAAAGGCATCAGTTTTCAAAAGTGATCTATGACAGGCAAAATTACATCCAGTTTTATAAAGGCCATCATTAGAAATTAACTAATGTTTAATTGTTACTATTTACATAATTACCACCTTACAATTGGGCCTTATTTTAAGATGGTGAGGAAAGTGAAAGCTGCCAAGAAACGTGGAATAAGAGAAATCTTACTGTCAGCAATGGCTGGGGGACGTTGGTACAGCTTCCCAAAAGATTTAGGATTAGGCAAAAGATAAAGTGAGAAGCTGAACTTCCTGTGGGCTGGAAAGTGGCTGCTGAAGGAAAACTGCAGGCAGGCTACAAAGAAAGTCTTCCAGACGGTGACTGAGAGGCCTTGGCTACTACAGTTTCCCAGGATTAGGATTAGGGTTGAGAGGATGAGAAAGACAAACCATGCAGCTGCCTCGGAGTGAAGATGAAAAGGGAGTATAGACAGAAGTGAGGGTTGCTGAAAGATCTGGCCAGGAGAAATGTTTTAACTTGCTTCAGCACTTTGTCACTGGCTGACCAAAATTGTCAGGATTAGAAGAAAGAAATGAGCTACAATTGGGAGCAGTGCTCAAATGGGACCTTCAAAACAAAATGGGGACTGCCAGGAGTCCTGGGCTGGGATAAATCTTCCCTCTGGACAAAAGCAAAGGACTCTAGTCTATGGCTCTGCAAATAAAAGTGAAGAGAAAGAGCTAAGGGTGAAGAAAAAAAATGGAGGGAAAGACGCTACATTAGGAGTGAGTCTGGAAAATGGTCTTCCATGTGAGGCCACCAAGAGACCGGGCCTGGGAAAAATTTTACTTCTGGACAATAGCTGAGAGGCTATGTCCATAGCTCCATGGAAAAATTAAGGTAAGGGTTCAATAAAAGGGAAACATAAATCATAGAGCTGAGGTTGGAATTGGTATGGAAAGGGTCTGGTCTTCTAGTCAAAGGAAAGAGAAACTTGTCTGCACCTCAGCAAACAAATCAGGGTTAGGATTAAGATGGTCTACATTACAAAAAATCAGCCAAGTTCTAGGATATTTTGCAAAGCTGAGGAAAACTGTTTTTTATTGGCAATCCTAATAAGTAACCTATTTAAAAGCTAAAAAAGTGTTCACTGTATTTTGTAAACAGGAAGATACTCCTTGTCTTAGAAAGCAAGATGTGATCATTGGAAAACACAGGGTCCATTTTCTGTTCTTTTACAGATACTATATATCTTTTCTCATCTTTTCTACTTTATCTGCTACATGTCCTACATTTTCCTTCTACTCACCAGCTCGGAGAGGCCGTGGAACTCCTCCAACAAAGATTGTTTTTCTTGGATCCAAAGGCTGAGACCCATCCATCACAAAGTCACTGTCACTTAGGTTCCAAGGTCGAATTTGCACCTGTATTAAGGATCATTTTTAGTAGAGGAACTTGGCCACTTAATTAAGAGAAAAAAGGCCAAATCTTTCTATATTTGAAAACAAAATTTTAATTTTTCAAAAGCAGTAAATTGGTGGTATAAGCACCAAGACAATTTGAGAACATAGCTTATCTAAGTGTCCAAAAGAAGGGGGACAACTCATTTATCACCTCTAGAGGCCAGGCTTGAGTTAAATCTCCTCATCACAAACTCCTACGCTCATTAATTCCCTGCCCCTAATCGCCATCACAGGGAGAAAGCTGTGAAAGGACTTTCAGAACATTTTACCATATATGTCCAATTACAGTTGCAGTTTGGGCTTCTGGATTTCTTGAAATCACATACAGTGATCCACAAATTTAAAAGCACTGATGTGAGCTGATAAAATTCATTTCTGTGCTTGGATACAAAAGGAATTTGTATAATATGTGAATGCCTATTTCTATTGAGCAGCAAGCAACACAGCTGATAAGTCTTTAGATTACACAGAAAAAACTGCTCAAATTATTTAGATAAAGCTGTTCATCAATCCATTTTTTTGATCCTAGGAATCACACAAGCCCGCTCATTGTGCTGCAGTCCTGGGTTGTTCATTCATCTGTGCAAGATTTTTAATAGTACTTTCAAAAGGCTCTTATTTGTCTGTAGTTTTCACCTTATCTGTATATCTTCATAGGCACAAAAAAGACCAGCAATAAACAATGTTAGAGATGTGAATAAAAACTGGTTACTGTATGTCTTTTATTCTGCTATAGCTGTCTGCAGTAGTTGATTTTACCCTATAGTTTCTATAAGGTGAGGCCTAAATTATAAATGGATTAGCTATTGAATACATAAAAAATAATATTTAAAAAAACCTAATGAAATACAGGGGATATTTGATGCTATCTGGATCTTAATGTGCCTGGGCAAGTTTCTTCATTTCACCACATTAGGCTTTCTTTTCTCTCAAATCATATAGATGAAAAGTTACCACTCCATTGTTTTACAGTTAATACTGTAAAAGGATGCACACTCCTGATGCATACCAGGAGTAGCAAATATAAAAGTTAATTGAACATGGCATTTATCAGAAAAAAGCAAATGTTAAAGCCATGTTATGCTGATACAGAAAGTCAATTCAAAGTAACAGCAAGGACAGAAACAGGAAATGACAAGTAATTAATTGTAAGTATTTTTTATTTATTTATTAACTGAAAGAGTAACAGCAAATGGGTTAGCGACCAGCATAAGTGTCATGGCATGAGCTACTTACTGGCTTATCCTTGATTGTGGGACTTGACACACATAGGTAAAGTTTTCCATCTTCTTCCAGACAGGCATCTATCAGAGCTTGTACAGAGCTTTCTTCCTGGAACAGCAGAAAGGCGTAACCTTGGAAAGGGTAAGGGCACAAGAAAGAAAAGTAACAGATTAATTTAGAGAGCATTTTTTAAACAAACAAGCCCAAGAAGTGGGCAAGATAAACAAATTACAAATAACTGTTAAGATTGGTAGTTTGTTTTCATAAATTAAATTCACTGAACAGATCATACCCTCATACAGTACGGATTTCAGACTAGAGACAAGAGTATTTGCTGCATCTGAGGATGTCTATTTGATTAATTAATGATTCTGAGCAGTAAGAATATAGGCTGGTGAATAAGGTTTTCTATTATCCAACAACTGTATTGGAGCTATTTACCAGTGGCATCTGCTGGTATCAGTGATTAACATCTTACAATGGAGGCACAAAATATCTACTTACTATATTCAATTAATAAATTCTAGAAGAGAGGGATAAGAAAGTGGACAGGTAAACAGAAAAACAGACTTCTATGCATACACACAAAAATGAAAAAATGTTCAATAAAACAATAAGCCCAGTGAAAAAGAACAACATGCTTTGTATTTTATTGTGAATAAAAGACCTGCTGTTGTTACTTACATTTAAATAAAGCAGTTCAAAAGAAAGAAGAAAGTCTACTAAAATTGTTTCATGTAATTCAGAATTTTAAGACTTTAAATTAGCCAGTAAAACTAAGTGTGTAGCACTCAGTGTTCTGCTGAATGCAGATGCCAAGAAAACTTTGAGTTTTATTTAATGTTGTTAAATCTGCATGAAGATTTGACCCAAGCAGCCCATGCTTTTGCTACCTCAGAAATGAAACGAATACAGCACCCCCTGCACTCAACAAAGCCAGGTAACAACAGGCTGCTGAATCACTGGAGCTGCCTGGTTGAGAGGACTCCCACGGAGCAGGCACTGCTCCCCTGCTCCACAATCACTACAGCAGAGTTTTCTCACTCCAAGTGAACATGTTGGGTGTGCCCTTCGTAATTTGCCACTTGTATGTCTTTTTTTGGGGGGGGGTTCTAGGTCATAGTGAGAGGTTACATCTGTTGTAGTTGGGAGTTGACCACCCTTTGGGGGTACAGTAAATGGTATGATCATAATTTCCCCAAACAGTTAAAATGAACCAAACAGATACTTGTTATTTTTCTCTGGTTGCTAGATTACACTATTAGTCCAAGTTGGTGAGGTTTCAGTTTTCTGACCTGGAGCTAGTGCCTGCCATGAAGTTCAGAGAGGTACAAGCTCCTCACTTCTCTAGACCTCCGTGAATAAACCGTTCTCCTGCTGCGGGATCCACAAGGATCCGCTGAAGACACGGAGGCTGTTTACAGAGCAGCCTTGTGCTAATCCAGAAAAGGAGGAGGCTGCACTAGCATGACATGATGTCCAGCACTACTTCAAAACCTGGTGACTGCACATCTATTCCAATCATTCAAGGACTCCTGGTACTGAAGATTAACAAAGATTACATGAAAATGAAAAATAAATAAAGAACAGAACTTCAGATAATAGGATCATAGAAGCTGATATGGTCAAGAAAGACACCTGCTGAAGTTAATGGTATTTTTGCTTATTTTCTAGAAGCACATAGAGATGCAAAAACCTTAAATTCAGAAGGGTGCAGCTTTTTCCCATGAGCAATTCTAGGCATTGCCGCTACTGAAGACTTACCCTCTTCATCACAATGCCACAGTTTAGAGCTGCATCTACTTGTTCATCCAGGAAAACATGTGCTTCCATGGATGCACTTCATTTCACTGGAACTCTATAGCAGAAGATGCACTTTGAACTCAGATTCCAGTATAAAAAAATTAAACTGGAAAATACCTGTGCCAAAATTGGCATTGCATAAAGAATTATCTCACTCTAAGTTCAATTTAGCAGATGCTGAAAGTTGCTTCAAACTCCCCAGCATCATGTGCTTCAGCACATTCTCCTATCTGTGCTTCATGAATATTGTATCACTTAAAAAATCATCCATTTTTTCCCCAAGAAGTAAAAGATTTGATAAACCTCGAAATTTTAATGCTCTGTGGCAGAATTTTGGTAGCACACTGTGGTAGTAGGTTGCAGTCAAACTTCGGCAGTGCTCCTTTCTTACCTGACCAGACACTCTAAAGGTTTGAGGGCTCAAGGGACTGCCCTTGACTCAAATTCCACAAAGTAAAACAGGCGAGATATTTGAGGCTTCAAAAAACAGCAACCTGACTACAGCTGAATATTCTCTATCCACAGATATTTGGATTCTTGGCTGAGCAGAAGCAACCCAGCTCCTCCTCTGCTGTTGGTGCAACACATCACTGCAGTGCTGACAATAAACAATTCTCAGGAGAAGGCAACAACATATTTTGGGGTGAGAGAAGTCATTACAACTTTTCAAAGGGTACAGCAGAGGGAGGATGAGGAGAAAATGAATTTCCTTAGTTTCTGAAGCCATCCTAGGAGATCCTCAACCCTGAGCTCCAAGATTCATTATTTTATGAAAAGCAGTGTCAGAACTAAGCTCCTTTGTACATGTCCTATTCTGACAGCTAAACAGTGACACAATCTCCATATGAAAGGGTAATTTAGTCCAGTTGGTCTAATTTCAGTTAACCTTGCTGAGAATAAACTGGAAAATCTGGCATATACACTGTGTCCCACAAGCTTGAAACAAGGTTGCCACTTGAAATGCAAGATACACTTGGAACTAAAAAAAGTAGTTACAGTCTGCCAAAAGCATTTTTGCCAGCCTAAACAGCCTGGAAAAAAACCCCAAAAACTCTATTTCAATTAATACCAACATTGGCATATCTTGTCTAATGATGGGAACCTTTCTGAATTACTGAAAGCACATTTTGTAATAAGGCTTCAGTGACCTCTTCAAAACAACATGCTAGATGGAAAGGTGCCCAATCTGCCTTTCTAATACCTTGATATTCATACTTTTATGTTAAAAACTGGCATGTTGGTACAAATTACAGGCAATCATATTGGAGTTTTAGCTAGTAGTGCATTATGCATGTATTCTGCCCATCCTTCCTCAATGTAATTAATTGAAAAGAACTATTCATGTACCTTTATTAGGGCAGAATGTGCATTATATGTATTAGGCATGTGAGAGAAAATAACCTTACAGGCCCTGTGGACACCATTCAGTTTAGCAAGCCACAGCTGGTAGAGTTTATCAGAAAAGAGTATTATCTTGTCTAAAGTAAAATATTTCTCAAGAGTTAAAGATTATCCAGCTTCATGCCTGTCATGACTCACCAGGAAAAGACTGACTGCATTTCACAGCATTTGTGAAAAAAGCATGTTTTAAATAGAAAAGGCTCTCTTTTATTCTTCTAAATCTGGTAACACCTTTCTTTTACAGCTCCATCGTTTGGTGGAATAAAAGGAAATCACTGACTGTGCTTTCTAACTCATGGGAGAAGGTAGGAATGAAGTTTGTTATATTAGAAGTTTTATACTCTGTTTCAGTTTAAGTGATTAATTACTAACATTTTGAGACTAAAGGTTGTCTGGACAGTCTCTAGTTATTTAGTGATACAGGAATATTTCAGAACGGAACTAATGGAGTAACAGCACAGATCTCTCACTTAATGAAGTCCAGAGTGGACTGGATTTAATCAAGAGTTTTTCTTAGAAATTTCAATTAATTGTGAATTAGTTCAATTTTATTATAATAACAGAAGGGTACCATTATGTGCTCAACTTGTGAATACTCAATGTAATTAATAATTTAAGTTCTTGCATTTGAGAACAACAATACATAATTTGTTGTTCAAATACATCAACCATGAGCTGAATCTTCTGGTAGAAAGCCAGCATTTTGGCATGCAAATGCTATATAGCCAACAGGGAAGGATTAACCTATTTCTAGTTCTTAGAATCTGGGCTCTTTTCAAACAAAGTGAAACACTGTAATGAAGAATTATATATAAGGTCAGAGAGTATTTGAATCTCCATGATGGGAGTCTGCATGTCATCTATTCATTTCATACATCATTGATCTGAAATCCGTCATTCCCAAAATTCAGCCCACTTGCAAAATCAGATACAGGAATCATAATCTAAGGGTTATGTGTTTTCAGCTTTATAATGCTGAGGTTGGCTGGCAGAATTAAGAGAATGAAGAGAAGAATTTCCTCTTTACATTCTGCACAGCAAGTCAGAAGAGCCTTTGGGGTAGTCCCATGCATTGATTTCATCTGTGGAAGGGAAGGACTTATGCTTGAAAAAAGTTTAACCACCTTCGAAGCACATCTTCTTTCATTCATTTAGACAGTGTCTTTTCTGATGTTTTTATAAGCTTCAGGATTACAACAAAATCTAGCATCAACCTCAGATTTCTTATAAAAGTATTTCAGTATATAAATCTACCTCATATTATTATGTAAAAAATAAGATGGAGTTAAAATGGCAAAGAAAATTAATGTTCTAGTCTCATTTCTTTAGGGTTATTTTTAGATGGTTGAGATGGCTGTCTCAAAGAAGTAGATTTAAATAGATTTAACTTTTTCATGAAATATGTATTTCACTTTCTTTTTTTCTTTTTCCTGGATTTTAAAAAATAGTTTTGAACGGAATTATGGTTGTATTTACTAGAACTTTTAAAATAAAGTTGTTTTTAAAGCCCACAGGAAAGGAACATTTAGAAACAGTGTGAACCAAATTTCTGAATCAGTTAATGTGATGACAAGGGTCATTGCTCAAAGTCACCTTAGTAATCTTATTAGAAGATGCTTTGAACATGAATAAAACACATTTCTAAATCCAAAGATGAAACGACTATTAAAAATTAAACTCATTTTTGAAAAATAAAAATCTGAGGTGTTAAAAAAACTGCAGACTTTTCCTTTAAACATTGCAGTGACATGACTGCATTTTCAAAAAACTTCAAAGGCTTTAAATACTTAAGAAACCTCAAAATAGAAAAGGCTGTAATCTCAGCTACTGCAGAAGAGTAAAATTATGTATTAGTCAGGGCTGCAAAGATTAATTTCTTTTAGATGGTCTAATTTTATATGACAGTGTTTGACCCTGTCAGCTGATTCTTTTCTCCAAAAAACAAAAGTGTATAAGAAATAGGAACAGTCTAACATCTTACAGTGACTCTTCTATTTATACACATTTACATTTTTACATGTTTTTCATGAATACCAGACTAAGCCTGGCTGGTGTGATATGTAAGAAATTCCTCATATGCCACATATCAGACAGGTACTGGGAAGGGTTTGTTTGATTTTAATTAAAGGATTGTGCCCATGTCCTCCATTACATTGAAAAATAATTGGATCCTGAATCTTAATAGCAACAAAATGAAGCATACGTGTCAAATGGAAGACAGGAGACATAACAAGAAAAGTCAGCAATGGAGTGGATCACAGAGAAGAGCTGAATGAAAACTGAGGTTCTGTATCAGTAGCTTCTGTAAAATAAATTGCATGTCTTCATAATCTCAGTCATACCAGTAAATAGCCCACATCATGAGATCACCAAAAGAATTGAAAGTTAACACTTAGTCCTTACCAATAATGATCTTACCATATCACAAATAACAGGGAAAATAGAAACCTTCTATTTTGGCATAAACATTAGGGAGCGTTTTTCTCCACATCTTCAATTTAAGTGGAAGAAGAAACCCAACGTACCCACAGAACCTCTGCTTTCTGGACATGCATTATTTGTGGGACATGGGAGAGGTGCCCCAGTGTTTCCTCAGTAGAAAGGACAACATTTCTATAGTGCTGTAGTAAATACATACAAAGATTTACAAAGCCTTTTCAGTTCCAAAACATGTCAAGAAGCAAAAACAATTTTCTAGCCATCATTACTTTACTTTACTTTCACCAGTTATGGGTAAAAAAGCCCCAAAAGAACAGTATGCATATGCCATCTCAGTTTGTCCTGTAGTAAAAATACTCCCACCCACCTGTATTAAAAAAGAAAAGCCTGAAATAAATTACTTGTGGGTTTTTGTGGTTTTTTAAGCAAAAGAATATTCTACAGGCATACTAAAGCCTCTCTTTATCTGGCATTTACTTTAAACTCGTATAAAACATTGCAACAGCAAATTTATAGGGTTGTCTCCTCTTTCAAAGGTCACAGCCATTTTCAACATCAGACTTCAGACTGCAATGTGATCTATAGCAGCTATAAATCAGAATTAAAGGGTATAAAAATGCAAAAGAAAGGCTCTAACATACAATTTGGTTACTGTAGTTATAAGAGGAGTCACATGAATTTCATATGACAAAGACTAAATATTTGATGAGATGGAAGTTATCTTTGTGAAGTTTACTGAGTCAGCATCATGAAAAAAAAAAAGCATTCACATTCCTAAATATAAAAACCCAACTAAATTCAGAATTGAATTTTTTAAATTTTTATTTTCAAGGGCAATATGCAATGGTGACTGCTCTGGGCAGAGCAGCTCATGGTCATCATCTGGAGGGGGTCAGATCTGCTGCTGCTGCTTTTACTCTGAACAGATGGCTCAAGAGAGATCAGTTTTCAAGTTTGAACAAAACCTGTTACTCTCCTTTGCAAAAAAGCTATTTTCCAGTCCTACTCCAACCAAAATTAACATGGAAAAATTCTGCAGAAATATAAATGCTCTGCTTGATTTCAGCTTCTATTTCAAGCACAGTTATCAGCATGAGGTAAAATAAATTTTCAGAGGAAGAAAGCACCGGTCCAAAAATCCAGGCTACCTTTTAGCTGAAGTCAGTTATTTTAAATTAAATTTGATATTGTGTTTTACAATAAAAATAGTTTTCACTTTAAATTATATGTTTTTCTAAAAATTTATTCTTAAAGAAGAAAGCAAGCAGCACTTACTAAATGTTGTGATACACAAAATATTTGGGACTGTTGTCAAGAGCTTCAAAGTAAAATACTTCAATCAAAAAGAAAAGACACCCCATGTCATTTGCAGAGACCAAGCTAGTAACATTTTTTCTGATTTTTGTATGATGCTAACTCTCCTGTGAGCTGTAAGACATTTTTAAAGGCAGAATGCAGAGCTTCAGCACTAAGCTTTGACTTCCCTTCTTTTAATCAAGTAATCAATTTGTCATTTGCTGCTGTGGTGCTGCTAATAACTGGTTTGAATGTTCACTCACATGTGGATTGTTTTCAGGTTCTGGTTTGTTCAAGTTTCTTGTGTTTGTTGATTATAAGGAAAAGATGCAGCTTGAAAAACCCTCCTTAATAATACAAGGGTTTTCTTCCAAAATTGGATTATGTTGAACAACAAATTCCTCTCAAAACCCAAAACTGCTTTTAGTGAGTATGAGTATGCATTTCCCTGGGAGATCAGAATAGTGTGTTAAAAAAAATAAAAATACTGGACTTACCAAATCCTCTAAAAAATTAAGTGTTTCACTTTATTAATATAACTGCCCAGCCTCCCCTGGCATACAGCTGACTACTGGTTACACTCTCTTGGCATAATCAGTAGTCAGATACATCGGAGGTCCCAAAACCAGGTAGAATTTGCATGGTATTGAGCAGACAAAATCTGCCAAGCACAGCACTGAGACAGCTGAGGGAGACACCAGTTCTGAGCTGCTCCAAGCTTTTGAGATCAGAGAGAGGCCTAAATGTATGGATGTACTGCCTTGGGCAGAGGTACCCGCAGCATATCCAGCATCTGAAATACTCATATTGCCAATTCAAAGGACAGCTTTTATCCTGAAGCCCATAATACTTACAGATCAATTAATGTACTTCCATTTACAAAACAAAAGGTGACATTTAACAAAAATAGTATTGGGGAGGGATGGGGTGTACAACCCACAGTAAAATCTACTTGGGCTTTAGAAGAGGTTAATGAGAATAAGGCAAATATTTAACTCCTTCCATTTGACAGAAGTGGTCTGGCTGCCTCTACAGATAAACATGGAAAGATTTTAGGTACTTAGATATGTTCAAATTATTGAAAAAGGGCCAAATGCTTGCTAAAAATTGTGGTTTCTTCTATAGCAACCTAGCAATTCTGAAAATAAGTAGGATCTGTTGAAAGCAACACGAAACCTGGGAGAGTAATCCTGCAACGCTACTTCAGAATCAGATTTGCTCTGCCTAGGCTTGGATAGCTCAAAAATACTTTTGTGTTTTACCTCACCAGATTCTTGTTTTCCCCTAGAATAAGAAGTTGCAAATTACATAGAGACAGAAATTCCCTTATATGAAGCAATCTCCTTGAATGCTCTTTGAGACTGCTGTGCCAGGTATCTAAGATAGACATTTAAAAATCATCATTATCAGTACACCACCAAGAATCCTCAAATGTTTAGGACAAGACAGGAAAAAGTGTTAAGAGGTTAAAAAAGAGAGGCTCAAACAAGAGTCATCAAAAACCTCAAAGAAAATTCTCTGCAAAATCAACCTAAAGTCACACAGCTACAGAAGAGCACATTAGTGTGTACTGCATTTTGCCACCACACATTTTGTGAATTGCACTGATTTGGGATTATGCTGCCCTGCTGTGGGAAGACACAGGGACTACAAATCACAGACATGGCCTCAGATGTCAGTGGGTAAACGACTGACACTGCACACATGTATTGGAACATAGATAAACAACACCTAAAAACCCTCCCAGAATCACTATTTGCCCCACAATGTAATTCTGGATAGGGAATGTCAGTTTCCATTCTAACATATTACGATCTCTGACTTCAGTTTTTAAAAGACAAAAATTGGCTCAGCATTTCACACTGGATTGTGGTGGTACTGTATTTGATCAGTTAAGCCAAAGCAGGCAGTTTCCTAGAACAGACTGCTGTATTTGGACAAACCAGATACCTTCTTGTGAATATAACTAATGAAATTGGAATTATGACTCCATACTTTCTCCTTGCAACTGTTCATGCTTGTTCCTCTGGCAGAAACGACAACTGCCACTGCAGTGGCAATGGAATTAACCATGGAAATGGTCTTCATCCATGAAATCAAGATCAGTCAAAAGACTACAACAACAGTGCTTCCATCTAAACAGTACTTTAGAGAGAATCAGAAAGGCTCACACTGTCTGTCCCACCAATTGTTTTAAATTAGAGCATGAGAATCATTTCATGTTACTTTGTGCAACTTTGCTTACACTGTTTTGTTTTTCATGAGATCTCCCTCACCCCTAGTGTCCCATATGGAGCAGTAGGGACAAATGTACTTAATTTTATCAGATAACAGGATAACGAACTGAAGAACAGGGAAAACACAAAAGGATCAGACTGCTGCATCACACATTTAAATCAACTGTAAAGCCAAAGCATTCCTCCCATTCCAAACCCATCCTATCTCCAAGCTCTGCCATGCTTCATTTTCAAACTCTAATTCTCATCTCTATCCAAACATCAATCTTTTTAAATGGAAAAAAAAAAAAAAAAAGAGAGGAAAACTTTTGCATAATTTTTGGCATTTTAAAACACCTTATGCAATTTTTAGTGATTACTAGAAAAATCATAGTTATCACAAGGAAAAAGCAGTAAAGAGTATTTTAAAAGTCGTTTTAAAGATAGCAATCTGTTAAAAAAAACAAACTGAAAAAAAAGTTTTTGAAACAGTTGGCACCATCTGTTTAATAAAAAAAAAAAAGGAAAGAAAAAAATTTACTGTAGTTAGCATAAGCATTGCTTAACTCAGCACACCAGCAAATAAGTGAAAACCCCATCAATTTCTATTTAAATAAAACATGAATTATCTGGATTTTGCCAGAGATAAATAGACTGTGACATGGTAATGTGCATAGCATCCTTTAATACATATTTCTTTATTTCTCAATGTCTCATAGGTACTCAAAAAATACTTAACCACAAACCACATTTAATTCCCAAACTCTGGGGTGAAAGCCAAGTAAACACATTATGAACTGGGCATCTGCTTACCCAAGACCAACACATGGCATTTATAATTTTGCCAGTTCCATTAGTAACATATCCAAACAGATGCCAAAGGAAGTAATCCAAAGACTTCTCAGGCAATGGGAATGAATTAGCCTTATTCAGAGGCAAAGCATTAAAAATCCCCTCATGCATGACACAAACATAAAAACATGGTGCTAAGCTTTACAATGCATAGGAGGGGTAAAAAGAAATGTTAAGACAACAATACAGACGCTTAGAACTAGAAATAGGAGCTCTTACACACATTGTCAGCTGTTGGCAGTTTCTCCTACCCAAGTGCACCATATTCACTTTCAGTGACGACTGTCCCTCTTCTCTCAGCAACCTAAATACTGAACTCACTGGCAACCAAGGTAAGGTAAGGTGTGCTTGATCTACAGAATGATTTTGGTTTTGCTGTTACAATGCTCAAAACTCAAACACTGACAAAGCCAGACTGCTTTCACAAACACATGATCAGTGTATTCTGTGATGTCAGGCAAGATTCAGTAAGAGTAACAAACCCCTAGAATAGCTGGGAAAACAGGAAAACCTGGATAATACAGACAGCAATGATGTGCCTGAGGAACGTGTTGCAGATAAATCTGTGTTGCTGTGCCATCCCCCAAGGTCCAAAATGGCACTGTTGACACCACACTAAGCTAAGCCTGGTGTAACTCACCATGCTGGAGATCCCAGCTCAGCATTATTTCACACACAAACATTTATGTCTGTCAGGCCCAGCACTAAATCTGAGGTAATGTGCCTAAGCAGACCTGTGGTGGCACCATCCTGCTCCGGATGCCATATCCAGGAAAACCTTCTTTGTTCAAGCTCAGTGCTGCAGGAATACTTCTGGACTCCAACTAGTCCCAATGATAGCTTACATGCCACTACAGCTAAGCTAAGCAACCACACCAACGAATAAATTAGCTAATAAGGCTTGCTGGAACTGACTACGCATCTATGGCCTGACTTGCTCACTAAACGAACCAGATAAAGCCCTTGGGGGGTTGGTGGGTGGTGGTGGAGGTCACTAGACTGTAAGCAATATTTTAATCTTTCAGATTTCATGCTTGATCAGATTAGCCATGGCTAATGGTTTCTGCAGCCTTCTCTTCCTAGCCCTAAGAATATCAACAGAGTGCCCCTAATGCAGGGTGACTACAGGGAATTCATGTATGGCACCAACACAGCAAACATTGCAAAATGCAATAAATTATACCAACAAGTAGATACTGGAAATCTGTATTGATTTACTCAGGACTGCAGGGGATGTTGCATCACCTGGATGTAACTGAAGACAGAAAATCACGATGTGGAGCAGCTCCAGCATAAAACTTCACTGACTGTGCTGACCCACAGCATCACCTACTGATGTTGTCTGCCCCAAACCTCTAAGTGAACACTTATCAAAGCAAACAGACAAAAAATCCTGAACCTTGCTGAAAGACCAGACACTGCCCAATGGTCTGACCCTCCAGTAATGGAAAAGGCTATCCATCAAAAGGACACTGAAATCCATCTGGAGGTGATGACATATGTTCAGATCAAGAGCAAGGCTCAATTTTACTGCCTGTGGGGCACATTCAAGTAGGTGGGAGAAGCCTTGAAGGTGAGGCTTTATCAATGTGTGAATAAAGATTAGCCTCTGCATCATCCCCACTTCATTCCAACAATTCATTTTTCTTGATTTCTTTCAAGATTGCTAGCATACAAAACCCAGCTTATTCTCTCCTCTATAATTTCATTTGTCCTTTGTTTTTTTTTTTTTGGACATGTTTTCAATTTGAAAGACTCATATTCAAAATGTCAGAGAATTTACAGACTAGCAATGCAACATGGAAAACAAGACATCTAGAAAAATGAAGGGAGAAAACATTTGAATTCATGAGTACTCGACAGCTGAGTCTCACTGAATTTTGCACCAAGGATAATTTCAAATATCTCTTTTTGTTTCACTGTTTTCAGGAAATGTCCAATAATGCACCAAAACAGCTTAAAATAAAAAAGTAAAACAAACAAATAAAACCAAAACCAAAGCCCACCAACTAAAGTTTTAGGTCTAAAGGAACTTCTGATTAAAACCAGCACTGGAGAAGTTTTATTGTGGTACTCCTGAAAATGATTCCATAATAACTTCGAAAAAGTACTCTTTATTTAAAAACAAACAAACAAAAGAAGACAAAAAAGCTGTGAAAAAATTACAAGAGACATTCAATCTTTACCCTGTGACTCCTGGAAATAATACTCTGTCTTCTATGTAGGTGCTGCCTATATGGGATCATAGTAAATCAAGTACATTTGACCTACGGAGCTTACCATGACTGTAAGTGAATCTCAGAGCCAGGCATGCAGGATGTCTGATGCTGCAGCCCTGACTGATAACTAAGAAGTCAGATATAAATAAATCTGGAACAGTTGGGATTGACTGTTGTTTAGCACTTTCAGACAGACGTTCAGGGCAACTGGCAGGGGCTTTGAAAGCTGTTTCCTATATTAGAATCATGACAAAAATAGAAGTGAGGCAGCATTCCCTTGTCTTCTGCTAAAATAGATCTTACTCAAAAACATTTTACAAGTTTGTCGAGGCATAACTAGTCCACAGTCAGATACAGCACAAAATCAAAATTGGAAGTCCCATGTTGATCTACTACAAATAATTACTTATTGAATTAATAAGAGCAAAAAAATAAAAAAAGGGAAACAAGTAGAGAGTACTAAGAGGTAATAAGGACAAGGAGAAGCTGGCTTTTCAACTTTTTTAAAAAAAACAACCAAACTTTTGAGTGAAGGAACAAATAGAATTCACTAACCAGAAAGACCCTAAAGATCTTTAAAAATAACATAAAAAGGGAAACACATATATTTTACCCACTGTCCTTAGGAATATTGCAGGGGGGGTTCAGGTTTGGGGTATTTTGTTGCTGGTTTTGGGGCTGTTTGATTTGTTTTTAAATTCAAGAACAGATGTTGCATAACTGCTGACAGCAAGGCAAATTGGTGACAACAGAACAGGAAAGGGGAAGCATGTATGGGTTTCTCTTCTGATTTTAAGTGTCCCAAATACTGTTCACAGGGCAAGTATTTGTCATGGTGTTATCTTGCCTCCAGCAACTAAGCTTCCAAATAAATTAAGTTGGCTTTTATTTGTATGTTTTTGCAGTCAAAATACATCTATCAAAATATTGTAGGATTAGCTGTTTCACTAACTGAACAGCCCATCGTTCTGCCAAAATAATCAGTGGCCTTAATGAGCAATTAAGAGCTCCTAGGGTCAATGAGAACTGAAAATCTTTACATATAGACCAGAAATTTTGTGTACAACTTCCTGCTACTGTTTCAGATCATGAGTGAACTCAGGAGCTACATGCAAGAGGCACATGTGAAAGAGAGTAGAATGTATTGTACAAAATCACAGAGACCAGGGTACAGTAAGAGCAGTTTGATTTAGCCAAGTAATGCTCCCAAACAGGTTTCCCGTAAACGGTTCTTTCTCAACCAGAACAGGTCTGCATAATGTTATGCTGACAGATAGGAGGTTGCCCCACCTGCACACACTCTAGCCCACCCCTGGGCTGTCTGTGGTGCCCTCTGAGCAGAGCTCGCCCAGGGAGCCCTGACACAGAGTTCGTGCTTCCGAGCAGGATCACGGCCCCTCAGGTCACAGCACACACTGGAGGTGCTTCCCTGCGAAACACTGGGGACCCAATCCAACGGTCCAATCCAAGTGACTTCCAGCTCTTATTCCCATGGGTTTTGCAATGTCCAAAGTGCAACAGAATCAACTAGGAAATTTCAGCAACTTGAATTCTACCTACTCCTGGTACAAATTAAAGCATAATGCAAGGGTTCAAGGTGTGCAGAAGAAGTACACACAGAGGAGCACCGTTCAGTTACCAGATTGTGCATTTTTTTCCCATCATGACAACGGCTGAAAATATGCTTGATGAAAGATAGAAAATTCACCATGAAGAGTCAAAACTTTGCTTTGTAATGGATTTCCACACTGGGGATGTAATTTTCTTTTACCAGACCAGCCTTCTTAAATGTATTTTAAACTCATTACCTTTAGGCGGAAAATATGACTTGCTTTCAGCTTTGTGAGGCCAGTCCACCACAAGAGGTCCAAACCTACGAAAGCTGGCAGTGATCTCATCTACAGAAAACAAATGAGGCACCTTAGAGAGAATGTAAAAACTGACAGTGGCAAGGTAAAAAGGTCTTACTTAAAAAAAAAATAATGTCCATAGAAGATGGCTAAATATTCTTTCATCTCTTATGCTGCACATGGCTGCTTAAAAAGGTAATTTTACATTTCACTAGTGGAAGTCTGCAGCAGGATTAAATGCAAACATGATCTATCAGAAGTGAATATGCTTCAGCTGTGGTCTATTTCTAATTATAGCCTCAAAGCAGGGTCAGATGCAGCCACATGGGACTGACGGAGGAGCTCCATGTCAGCACGGCTGCTCCTTGCAGCCTGCCCTAGAAAGAGGCTGCAGCAGGTCATGCTACTGTGGGCATTGCACCTTCCTCAGGCCCCTCAGGAAATCTACCTTGAATTACCAAGTTTTTTCTTCACTTTTTAAGCATCAATTTGGAACCACGATGTAACATACATCATGAGCTATCCTACAGGACAATTTTGTTTTACATGTAAATGCTTCAGAAAAAGTATTTTAAATTGTTTTTTTAAAAACCATTTTTTTCTCAATACATTTTAAAATGTACTTTAAATAAAGAATTAGTTTAAAATTGTATCTAATGTGGTGTTAGATAGATCAGAGCAACAAGCCATCAGGAGAAAAGGCAGTGGGGTTTTTCAATTTCTGGACTGCTGTTTGAGATGTGTCCAGTTTCTCTGACCCCATGAATTGCACGCCAGGTTTTTCAAGCACCTGGAGACACAGCACACATGTTGTGTACCTGAGGAGCTGAAGGAGAAAGGGTTACTGAAGGAGACCCCTCAGGAAAGAGGGTGACAGCTCCCAGGTCGCTGTATGACTTCCTCACAGGACAGACTGGGCATGTACTTTGATTCTGAGTGGCCCAGCAATGTTCACATCAGTTGTACCTGTTGGGCTGCTGCTTCTTACAGCTGCAAATCCAGATTATCCACCAGACCCTGTACAACAGTCCTGCAACTCTTGGTATGATATGGGAACTGCATTTGAGGTGTTTGCAAACATAAGACTAGCAACTCATACTCTTTCTTCATTAAAATTCTACATGGTTTAGGCTTCAGATCAGTAGATTAGAGATCCCTCTCTTTTCAATATAAGGCATCCTCAGATTCTCTGTGTATGCCCATTGAAGCTAGGATAGTGGTGGATTCCAGCTCTAATATGAAATATACACCAAAAACTGTCATGATTTTAGTTTGGGAGTAAGGGTTTGTGGGGGCACACACAAGCAGAGCAGATTAATGATTGAGGAAAAATCCTGACCATCCCTACTAAGCTGGTTATTATTTTGTAACCATATTATTACCCTGTATTTATCATCTGAACCCTGCATATGTGCTGGATAAAAGAGCTGATTATTCAAGCCCACCATATTTTGGTAACAACTGCATTAAGAAAGTCTTTAAAGTCAACCACATCCAAGAATAGGAAAAGACTATGGAGGAGGGACAGTACCCACTAAGTTCCCTTTTTCAGCTTTCCCACTTTACAGTCGTGGGAAGACATGCAGATCAGAAGACCTGCTATGCAGCCACTTCTGTCTCCATCTCTTCTGATCTACAGTACAAAAGAATGTCAAGTAAATTCTCAGGTGTTGCAGGGGGGTGGTAGTTTGTGTTTGTTCTAAATAATGCCACAAGCACTACAAGAGACACACCTGGGAAAATACATTTGCTTCTATGAAACTGACCTTTTTTATAATTATATGAAAGCCAATTCCCACATCTCAGGAATACAAGTGATTCACAGTACCTTCATCAATGTCAGGAGGAAGACCTCCAACAAACACCTTTCTAGAATAACGTTCCACTCTTTCCCCATTCTGACAGCGTGTTGGAGAGCTGAGACCCGAGGATAGTGACTGATCACCATGGCTGTCATCTAGGAAGCCATCTTCAAAAGGAAAGAGTGAAGACCGACCTGGAACAGATTTTGTAGGATCTAGAGTTAATGTTATTTCCTGGAGAATGAAATATTTCAGTAAAAAACTTTTCCTTTTACTCTTTTACTTCAACAGAATTTGCATTAAAGGACCCAGCTAGGTGGTCTAGTTGTCCAATTCATGTTCATTAGTATCATTTCTATTTTTCCAAGAGTGTATTACCCTTACAAGACAATAAAACTAATTTAGCTTTAAAACAAACCCTTGCAAATGGATAACGATGAAAAACAAATTATCTGATGAAATTACATGTCATAGCTATAGAAAAACCTTTTCAAGATTTACATTTCAAACCAAGTATTAGAGATTTACACCTTCCATAACAGATCTTGAAGGAATGATTTTAAGATCCCTCAAGCCACTGCACTGCAGAGCAGGACAGTCCTTTGAGTGCTCTACAGGATCCTGACAACAAGGGCTGCAGCACTTCCACCTCCACAGAACACAGGCCCACGCTGAGCAGCGGGGCAAGCAGCAAAATAAACATGAAAAAGCGTTGGCTTGTGGATATTAAACAGGTAGTGAAGAAACTTAGCAAACAAGAAAAAAAATCTTGTTAAATAAAAGAACTTGCACTTGAAGGAAAACATTGTTAGCTAGAACAGCCTGTCAGACTGTTTGTTCCTCAGAGTTAAAACATCCTCTCAGTAATGAATGAGCAAAATCAACATAAATGGCTACTACTGAGTTTTCTAATGAAAAGTAAAGAATTTATTTGTAACCATCTGATACAATTAACTTGTCGCTACTACTACCAAAGTATACACACATTATCTTAAGAAGAGATTTATTAACAAAGAAGATAAAAATATTCAAAGACTGCAAATAAGCAACACTGTAGAACATGCCAACTTTAGAGTTTAACACTTCCCTATACCTGAGCTGAAAAATAAGTCCTGCAATATAAAGAGAGGTATAAATGGGAACCACACCTCAACTCTGAAAAGGCTACTTGTCCACTCATATCATGGAGGATTGATCCCAGGGATGGAAATTAATTAATTGATACAAACAGTTTATATGGGGGTTGATTACAAATATAAATGTATTTATACTTTTCTAAGTGCACAGAATTAAATTCAAAGGTAATAAATCACATGAAACTGACTTAGCAAGACCTAAGGATTAATACCATACTGGCATTAACAGCACAGGGAAGTGAAGGACAAAAAACCAGAAGTGAGGAGAAAAATCAAGACAGAGGGACAGCAGTCAGAAAAACATACACACTGAAAATATCAGTAATTGTCTCCGGTAGTAAAGGACAAATTACAAAAAGAAGCAGTAATCCTGTATATGGAAAACAAGTTAACAAAATCAGGAAAGATGCTCTCACTGACACACACCACCAGCCTGATTTTTTTACGAACATCAGGTACTAGAAAAGTGTTGATTAAAAAGAATATATTGCATGTTAAACACTGACAGAGATCACAGACACAAAAATCCACTGAAGCAAAAATCCTTCTGTGCTTTTACACATCAACATAAAAGACAGGGTAAACGCCACAATCAGAGAAGGATGTAGAGATGCTGCCTTTCAAAGGCTTGTCAGAAATGGTGGGTTTAGAGCATAAAACAGGAAAGACTTTTGATGAATATTCCATTAATGGACAAATATGTATAAACATATGCATTTCAACATAATAGAGAACATTTGCATGAGAGAAAAAATAATTAAGAATAGTACAACTGTGTAAAAATACCAAATCAGAACACATTGAAAAGCAGGAAATCTGAAAATATCTGTAAGAGATTGACATTACTGAAGAGCTAAATCATCTTCCAATTCCTGCCCATCAACCTACTTTCTTGTAAAAAAGTAAACAAACAACAAACATGAGCCATTAGTGGAAGATGACATATCAAATTAATAACAAGGTGTCCAATGAAAATACAGATCTGCAGAAGAGACTGAGGTCTGAAGGAAATAATAAAAACTCAGAGCAGCTTAGAAAGCAAGGTCACCTCTAAGCACCATGCCAGATGCTTGGCGGTCTACAGGCACTGCACTCACCTTAAATAAATGCAAACAATGTTCTATAATTTTATAGTTAAGTATAGAGCTAAATGTATAAAGTATCCATTTAAAATAATGGAAAGCATACAGACAAGGGAATAGGCAATGACTGTTCATGGTCTTCTCCACTAAGGGAAAAATAAACTGCATTGAACATAATCAGTACATGCCAAGGCTGAAAAAAGCAAGGCAAACTCTGGAAACCCTTGCTACAAGACTTTTTGGGATGTTGAAAAATTTATGTAGGCTTAGAAAAGGGAATGAGTAGAAACAAGAAAAAAATGCAATCTAAAGCAATAAATATTGAAACATCACCTCAAAAAAACCCCAGGGGCAAATTTCTGGGAGAACATTATGGAAAGGCATCACTTAATGCACTTTTTTTGTAACATACTCCTGTACCCCTCCCTGGGCATCTCTGAGTTGTCAGTGTAGCAAAATAGTTTGGGCTGATTTCCCACAGCGGTGCTTACATCTGTACCTGAAAAACTGGTTGTAAAAGTTAAAAACCAAGGTACCAAGAACATGACTCAACAGCTCTAAACATGATACATACAAAGAAATGCTCATCTCTTTTCTCAAAGGAAACAGAGAATCAAGTAGAGAACTGAGAGTTCACGGCAAGCCTCAAGAAATGTCTGAGAAAACCTCTTCTCACTGAAGATGCTTAGTCACAGTAACAGAATCAAACACTAATTAAAATATCCAACTGTAACAAACATGAAATGAGTCCTTGCACAGGCTGGTCTCTGGTTACTCTGCATATTATCCCGATGCAAATGGTAAAAACAATAATAGAGAGGGATATATGAGAATATTAGATAACCAACACATTTTTTTAAACACACTGTTGTAGGGCTCATGGTTCTTAAGGTTAAGAAAGCTCAAAACTAACATTATAAAAGTCAAGGTAATCATAAAGCATGAACATCACAGACTTTAATACGAATGAGGCAAGTCAAAATCCCTAACATAAATTATAAGACACACACAAATCTACTTGTTAGTATGGAAAAGCCTGAATTTCATACAGGAAACGAGTCTTGTGTAGTGAAGCATGCTTTTTGGTAGTGAGAAAAAAAGTCTGAAAAGCCAGCATATTCAGAACTCGTTTGCCCTGTTTTGCCTTCACTAAAGTTTGTATAAAACAGCCTAAACTATATTCATCACAATTACTTCCACATTATTGTATTTTGCTTCTACAAGTAAACATGAGTTGCAAGTAGTTGATAGTGTCCTACTGATTCCTACCTCCTTTCCTACTTTGGTACCATTTGATTAATCTGGACACACTTGCCACAATCTTAAAATAAAATTAATCAGTGTTTACATGCTCAGAGAGTATACCTTACTGTATACTCCACATACTTCCCAATTTGTTTCAGTACCATGAAAGCACTGAAAAAGTGTAAGTATTAGAATGCTTTCAATGTCTGTTAACAGTAGCCTGAGCTCTGGAGGTGGTGAAAAATTGGAAGGTCAGTTTGTGAAGAAAACTAAAGCTGAAACAAAAGATTCAAGTTATCAAACACTAAAACGAGGCTCAAATTCTTTATTACAAACTGTGTTAATACAGCCTGTACAGCCTACCACCTCAATACATACACATATGCAAATTACAAGCCCTTAAGACACTATTGGCCTGTGTGATGGATACATCTGTCTCCAAAGTTCTTCACAAACATGGTGCAAATTCTACATTTGGAAAAGGAAGCAATGTCACCTGCAGAGTTGCCAGAGAACTTCATGGAAAGGAAGATAAAATTAAGTTTAATGCTAAAGTACCCCACGCAGGTGACACTGCCTAAATAATTGTTAAAAGCTGCTATTTTCACTGTTATTTTCTCAGTAACAACCAGTCTGTGTAAACTACAGCACAGTACATAAATATAAGCTGCATTAGTTGCTCGCTCAGTAGTCAGCTATTGGACTTGCTATTGTCCTTGTTCATTCATCTCTCAGAATAAACTGATATGCAGCACTGTACATTTATAAAATATTTTCAGTTTGCTTTTATGTTGTAAGGGTTGTCTATGATGAAATACAGTTAAAATGTGCTCAAATAATGTATCTTTTCAAAATTATTATCAATATTCACTGTTGAGGACAGTTACTAGTATTGGTATGCACACATGTCCTACCTGAGGCAATTCAATGTAATAAAGTGTAATATTCAGCAAAAGCTGTTACGGGTAAGAAAAAAAGTAATTTTCAAATGTTCAATGCAACAGTTAAACATTGCACTTCTACAAAACAAACAAACACCAAACATAAACCCAAAACCAATCTTTTTTTGGAACTCTACACACATCAAGTCACAAACAGGTGTCACGAGAATCTTTACATTCAGTCATCCTCCAGGTCTCTCGTAATAGCAACACACTTGAAGTTATCAGCTCAGAATCATCTTTGCTTTAAGATGCTGTTAAAAGGGAGCTGTTTTGCAAGGGAAGAATATGAGATTGATTTATATGAAGCAATTGATCAATTAAATAATGTAAAAATTGGTAACATCATCTTATCACAAGAAAACTAGATTTATTTCTCCCACTATTCAGCAAACAAAACATTTAGTAAATACTTTTACCTCTTCTCCGCCCATAGCTCCTGGCTGCATGTAAACACAGAAGAAAATTGTCGGTACAGCTGTCATTAGATTTAGCTCCAAAAGCAATGAAAATGTAGCTTCTACCTCTTCTCTTTTCCCCCTCCCACCATAAAGAAGGAAAAGACATTTAAAAAGTGCAAGATGAAATTCAAACAACCCAAGACGAGAAAAAAAGGTGAAGATGATACAGCCAGGGAAAAAACAAAACAAAACCCAACATACCTGCTGTGCAAATTTTCTATATAGCAAAGGTATTAAAAAAATCAGGCATATCAGACAGTATTATAAAATAATAATTTAGGATTATGGTTTTAAGAGGTAATAAACATCACCAACAGTAATCCTAATTAAAAGAACTCATTTTGCATTTTACTAAATAGTTGTGGAGAACGTTTTCCAATTATGTTTCAGTTTAACTAATTAACCATATGTAAGTATTAAAATCCTACTAAAACAATATGAACTCAATAGCCAGCATGTTTAGATGAATAAAACTAGATTGACAAAATGCCTTCATAACTACCAGAATTAACACAGCATTTCAATGAGACATGCATCAATGGCAAATCCACAATGTTGGACAACTTCAGAACCGTATTTCATGATGTAATGGGAAATGCAAAAACCAGTATTTTTGAGCTGAAATTTTAGAAAGATGGAAAATAGCCTGGAAAACATGTGTCTTCTACACAGGATCTCTGATCTATCACAAAAGACATCTGTCCTTCCAAGGTAATCAAATGTGGAAGGCTAGGGATCAAGCAGGGTTTTTCAACACAAGTGAGCTCACCTAAGGGGTAACAGAGCTTTGTTTTGTTTCTTTCTCTCTTCATTGTAACACTCTCAGTGTTCCTACTCCTTCCCAACCCCATCTCTTATCTCCCAAACTAACACAGTGCCTTCTGGTCCTGTCCTACACACCCAGGTGTCCCACCAGACCCCTCAGTATTCCCTGTCTACTTTTCTTTTGACTGAGGGGCCCCAGGGCTACCCAGAGCAATGCTCACCCTCCTTCAGCACAGGCACCTCTCTTCTACCCAAGCAGCTTCTTCCTCAAGCCCTGAAGAAACACCATACACCTACATCTTTTTTCTTCCACTATCCATGAGGTCACAAAAAGGCAACTACATGAGTATGTCATTAGGGGGATTAAAAAATTTCAAGGGCTATGATGAACTGCCCTTCATGTTTAGCATGAAGACAGCAGGAGTGGTTTGTGTGAACAGGTACTCAGCCACAGTGAGGTGTTTGGTAAGCCCTGAGAGAGACTCTGCTTCTTGCATAGCAGGCAATGGTGAGAATTAACACTAGAGTTGGCTTTGCAGCAAGAATAAAATTAGTCCTCCTTCTTTCTAGTTACTGCCATATTTTATTAGTTATTATGATGGCAAACAATCATTGTCAGATCTCTTGTAGCAAGTCCTTGTCTTGATGAATGCCCACATTCCCAAAAAAAGCATGTATCAAGGTATAGTTATGCACACATTCTGAAAGCAATTTATCTGAAAGAGGTTTTTCAGAATGTTACCAATCTAAAAATTAAATAAAGGAGAATTATTGCAGTATGAGATGGAAGAGACTCATGTGTTTCTTCTGAAGAAAACAAAGCTTTAAATGCTTAATGTAAACTTTCAGGCTCTGATCAAGATTAGTACATAAGGGCAGAAATCTACCACAGACTTCTGTAAATTCTAGAATACCCTATTGCTATTCATGTATAATAACACTTAAATGCAATACTTCACTGCAGAATAATACTTTTATCCTATATTTGCATCCACACACAATCTTTATGTCTATAAAAGTTACTGAAAGTCACTGAAGGTATATTTGCCTTGTAAATTCCAGGGGCAATTCACTTAAACAGGAAGACAGGCAAGTCAGTTTTTGCTGATTTAAAAACATTGCATTACATTTAAATACTCAAAGAAAGTGAAGTTTCACCATTGTTATTTATATTTTGTATATGATACATATATATATAAAAAATACACATATTTATATATATATAAAATTATCTCAGTTTCAACTGGTATTTATATTAAAATGTTACTTTTTTCCCAAAAGGCTGAGAGTTATTCAGCACGACAACTTCAGAATGCCAATGCACACTTCATTGTGTTGCTTACACAGAATGCAAATGTGAAATTTGAATGTGTCATTTGAAACAAGTTAATTAAAAAATACCCATCTTGTTCACAAGTCAAAATTCAGAGCACAACAGATTAAGCAGCAGGAATGGTTCATCAGGTAAATTTCATAATGCCTCCACTTTGAGTAAATATTTTAGAAAGTAAACAATTTAGAAATTATTCTTGAATGAAGATATTTGGGAGCAAATAAGAAGATTACTGCACTATTACAATGAAATTACCAGAGCTACATATCTGAAGTTACTTTCTCTCTTGGGCAATTCCAACAGAAGACAAAAAAAGACTGGGAGCTCCTAAAATTGTACCCACACCAATGCATCTGCTCCCCATATACTGGTTTTGGTGCCACATATAAATGTCCTTTTGCACAGAAACCATCTCCTGAAATGTTTCTGAATTCAACACAAGTGATTCTTTCCTAGGTACCTCCTAGATCATTACAGTATTAAGGAAAACACATGATGATGAGCACATTTTCCCATGTAAAAAGTGCACTGATGGATTGTGCAGCTCACAGCAGGATCATCCCTGCATTGGTGTTTGTCCATCCGTAGCAACGTTCTGTAACTGTCAGGTACAAAGTTACATAACTGCTGTGTCCCAAATTGCCTGTCCTCAAATGCAAAGGAACAACAGATTCTTTTTCGCCCACTGATAACTCTCCTGAAACTATTAACTCACCTCATCCCAGAAGCTGAGTGTATTTTTATGAACATGAAACTGTATAATGAAGGACAGAACTTTACACTTTTAACAAACAAGCAGAACAAACTCTCCAAACCTCAAATCTTGCAATGCAATCAAGTAAACTTAGTGTTAATGCTTTGGAATTCCCCAAAGCCTGCAGCTAAGATTACCCATTGTTGAAATAAATCAAAACCCACTCAAATGAACTGCTCAGATTTTAACTGCATCTCAAGGCTACATGAAACTGATGAAAAAGAACTTTTCTGGGGTTTTTTCATTGTTTTATTATAATATGGGATTGAAACTGCACCTTGTATTTGTATCAAAAATTAGCAGTCCTAGGAAAAAACAAATTTGTGAATCCGTAAAACATTAACTCAAAAGGACTAGATCTACGTGCTTTCCATAACATAACTAAAAATGAATCTGATAAGGTAATTTCAAATTTAGAAATAGGTGACAACATTTATTTGTATTATCACATTTTATGGAAGACTTTATAGAAAGTATTTTGAGATTTTAAAGAACATTCTTTCTTCACTTCTGGTATTTATTTTGTTCATGCAATTATGTGTCCACAATATCAAAGATGCACACTTCAAGGAAATCTTAAAGACACATCTTAAATTGACTTAAAGTAGCATTACCTCTATGAAAAAAAAGAAATCAATGTTCCCAGACTAGAAATTTTGGATCTATACTGGCTAAAGGAAAGTTTATTTGACAAGACTGGGAACCTCCTTGATTTACAGGGTACCAGAATCTTAGTTCTAGCTTGGAACACTCATTTGTATTCTTGAAGCAGTCAGCAGTTCAGAACAATACTTGCTTTAGGACATTATGAGTTATGCAATGATTTTCTGAGATCAGAAAGGAAAATATGTCAAGCTTTTGCTTTTGAACAGAGGGTCTCTGAAGTTCTTAGGGATCTGGAAGTTTACAAGTGAATTAAAATACCAGTGAAAATGCATTCATGAACTGAGGGAAGGTGGTAGAATTGAGTATAATTATGCAATGTGTTTTTCCACAACAGAGGGATCATATAGAAGAATTGCAAAGATGATGGACACTCATCTACAAGTGGTTCAGAAAGTGGTTCTCAATTTCTGCAGATAGATGAGCTGGATGTGCAGATGGGCAGTACAATAATTTGGTTACATGAACCTCAGCAGTCCCTTTCGGTTGATTCTTCTCCAATACTAACAATGCAAGTGTTACAGCAATCTCCCTGCTAACATATGCTCACATACATATAAAACTGAATCCCATAATCAGAAAAACACAATCTACATGAAAGCTGTATGCAGTTAAGTCCCACACATAAGCCTCAAACACTTGATCAAACACATGAACTGCATTCAATACCCCAAACCAGCTTAGGTGTCCCTTCCTGAGGCATACAAGCAGCCAAGCAACTGTGCAATAGGGAAGGTTTATGTATTTTTATCTCTTTGTTTTAGTTAAAAAAAAAAATCTGTTAACAATAAAACTCACATTTTTAACAGCCAGGCTGCTTCATCTCTTCTAGCATCATATATAATGCTCATGGAGTAGCCTGGCAAATCTTAAAATTCAGAGGAAACAGATGGCACTAACCCACAATAGAGAGGTTCACGAAGATGAAAGGAAAGCACATTGGTGAGCTTGCGAGGCAGGAAAAATGGTGGGGAAAACAAACAAACAAGAAGTTATTAAAGAGCTACCAAGTTGGATTAAGAGGAAGACAATTTAGGAAATCTTCCTTTGCTAGAAAAAGCCTTTAGCAGCCACTGATTAGAGATATTGCCTTCAGTAACAGCCAAATCAGATCTCTGGAAGTGCAGATGCCAATATAAAAAACTGAAAGGAAGAAAGAAGAAAAGGCACATACCTACTATTGCTCCCCTGCTTCCCCCTTCACCCTTTTTTAAAATTTAAATAGGTACAGAAGGGACTTTAAGGTATCAGCAAACCCACCTCACAGCCTCCAAGGCATCAATACCAACTGCTCACACAGCTGGTTCTGAAAAACGTTAACAAGGTGATGTGTAAAGCAACAGTTCCCACACTCCTCCGAACCCCGCTGCCTCTGCTATGCCACACTTCACAGTCATTTTTTTCCCCTCCAGTTATATTAACTCAGATCTCTTCACAACTAAATCAGGTCTAGTTTTGCAAACCTTATAATTTCTCTCAGTGTTTTTTATTCCTTTCTGTTATTCTATATATGCTCTTAAGCTGGTGACACATTAGTAGCCCAACCTGGCAACTGGGCTGAAGTGTTCAGCAAATTCCTATAGGCAAGAACTAATCTATTAGAAGAGATTGATGCCTCTTGGAATTTAGTCACACATTTGCCCAGAATATTATCACTACCAAAAAAAAGCTTTTATTAGCTATTAAACTGCCAGCCCAAGATCTTGCAAGACGAAAGTAATCCAATAAGCTTTCTATTTGGAGCAGTTTATTTCAAGGTATAACAGTAGCATTGGCAAAAATTTTAAATCTAAAATGCTACTTCAGCAACTTTTTTTATATCTAAACACTATATGTGTTTGGAAACAACACATCAGAATAGAGGGAGCGCCAAGTACAATAGCTCTTAAGGAGTCAAAGCAATTTTAAAAACAACAGAAGAATGAAAATAAAAAAATGAGATAATTTTGTTGTCATTACACTTCCTGTCATGGCATGACAACTTCCCCACATAAATGGGATTAATAGAACAAAACCAAAATCTCAACACAGACATCTAAAAAGGTGACCCAAATCCTTTCCTTAATGTATTTTTCAAATTATTTTACTCTGAATAAATATAACTAAATTACACTAATGAAAAGAAGAAAAGACAGTCACATGGAGAGCAAATAGTACCAGACCTTACAGATGATGCATTTTTGTATGAGACAAGAATGAACAGTGGAAGCAGATGGAACATTTGAAGCCCAACAGGACTGCAAAGTCACTGTACAGAAGAGCTTTAGGAAAAACAAAATTCCAGCATTTCACAAAGGGTTTTTTCTCATTTTTTTCATTTAACCACCTTTAGACCACATTTATTTTATGGAAGATTGTTTGGGATTCTGGCACAACACTTCAGTACTTCCTTATAGAGATCACACACCCTCATTTTTTCCCATCTTCCTTTTTCACCTGCCACACTTCTCTCCCACTGAAGTTATTGTGGCTTTCTGGAGTTCCCAAGAAGCATTAAAGACAGCTCACCACCTACCACGTAGGTGACTCTGTATTCATGCTGATCATTCACTCCTAGTTACTCAGCTAATTAGAAAGGAGCACATATTCAGACAAAGCAATGCCTGCAGAAATGTATGGCTACAAATGGTATTGAATATTAGCAAGAGAAGGGATGGAGGACACCTCAGAGTTAAATTTATGCCACATTTCCCCTACAAATTACAGTATCAATTATTTTAATAAGGTGCTGTAGATGGAAGTTTATAAAAATTCTTCTGTTTAGCTCAGTATGAATGATACTACTAAAAAATTACTTAATGTCACTAATTGATTAAAACACCATTTCAATTAGAGGAATTTCATTTAGATCTAGCACAGACAAAAGCTATACCATCTCCCCTTTAAAAATGCTTCCAAGCTAATATTTGCATCTTCCTTTTGTTTAGATGTTCTTTAGGATTATGCTCAGATCTCTCTGAATATTTGAGCACTGCATTCCTCAACAGAAGCCTAATTCTGAATTTCAAGAGCACTTATTATATAAACATGTTTACGCACATGTGCAAACTGTATGAACACAAGCATAATGCCACTAATGACACAGAGATTCACAATAATTACGCACTTTAAAGAAATCTCTTTTATCCCATGAATTTAATTATTTCAGAAATCAGTTTTTTAAGATGGTGATGATTTAGCCTTGCACAATGATGAACAAAATGGTGACAGCATGCTCCCCCCATGCTGCCAGCTAAGCAACACCTTCCCTCAGACCAAACAATGCCCTCCAACATTAAAGAGACAGCAGCTCAAGACAGGCAGGCAGGAAAATCCCCGGTTTCAAAAGGCTGTAATGAGTAAGCAGGAATAACAGCTGAAGTACAGTTGAAAGTGCTGCCACAGAGGATAAGAAGGAGATAGAGACAAACATCCCCCAGAAAACTTCCCCTCTCCCTACAACATGTGAAGTTTTGCATTGCTGTTGGCATGAGCATATGTTGTCTTCCAACTTCAAAAGATTGCCTACATTGTCAGTGTGAAATTGAGCTTTGAGTAATAAATCTTAAAGATTATTACTATGTCTTCACAGGAAAAGAGAAAAATGCTTATGAAGCAATGACTATAAATAGAATGTGAAGGTTGGATTTGCAGACTCAGCAGACTATGTTTAGTTTCACAGAAATTAAACACAGATATGGCAAGTATTATGATTTAAAGATATTACATAAGTTCTCAAAATTATTCCAAAAAATACTGTGATGAAGTATCTTTTGGGAATTTTTATTTTACTTATTTTGTATCTTTTAACCCAAATCATAGCCATTCCAGCACAGAAAAGAATACTTCTTCTTGAACTAATTTTCTTTGCTATATTTCCCCACAACAAAGGTAATGGATGACATGGGAATTACCTAGTTCTAAATTTTTCAAGTTGAGCTGCATACAAAAAAGAATTTCAATCACAGAAAGTAATTTTTAAGCTTTTGTACTTGAATATTTGCTTTTATTCTTAGCTCTTGAAAGATCTAAAAGCAAAACCCAACAGGTTTCAATAATTCTAGCTTAGGGCTCTTATTGATGGCCAGAAATGGTATGGCCTTGCCTAGTAAAGAAATAAAGGGAGAAGAGTTGCAGAAGAGGAAAAATATATGGGAACTTATTCAGACTTTTGATTTGTGATTAATTTCATTTTTCATAAATTGCATGTTTATGATTCTGGGCTTATTTAAGTCTTTAAACAGTCAATACTTCAATAAACCCATAATATTTTAAGTAGTGCAAATGCCTAAATATATTTCATTTCAGTCCCTCAGTTAGCTATGTTGATATTTTAACCATGTACCAGGACTCTAGCTTCAAAAGATCATTGGTTTTATAAACTATTAGAGTATCTGTCTGCTGTAAAAATTTCAAAGAAATTAGGAAAAAGTTTTTTTCATTATTTTCATTAGAAAGAAACCAGAATAAAGCACATCATTAATTTAAGATAAAAGCAAGTTGTCCCAAAATAGTGTAACTTTTCATTTCAGTTTTTCATCCCCATCTTTCAAAAATCACTATTAGACTTTGGAGGAAATACTACTATGTATTTCATCATAACTGTCAATTTTTAAAGGTAACTCAAAATTCAATCATAATAACCCATCTTCACAAATGTATTTCTGTTGCAGTTAGCTTGTTGAAATGCCCACTTTAGAACAACAAATACATTCTGAGACCAGAACTCATGTCAAACACCTGACAACTGTACTGTGTAGAACTTATTTACACACACACAGAGGCATGAACAGCTTCCTCTTTTAATAAAGTCTTTAATAAAACAAAACATTTCTCCTAGTTAATAACTTGATTTCCCAAAATTTCATGTGCCATAAGAAAATCGGGCTTACATGCTAACTACGACAACAAAATCTCCCCAAAGTATCACCTCACCACTAACAGTATAAAACTAAGAAGAGCACGAGCTAAGTCATAAAGGTTCCAAAAGCTGGCCTTTAAAGCCAAGTGTTAAACACCTTGCATCTTGCCTATGACAAATTTTCAGTTCTTCACATCTGTAAATTATTCTTTGCTTGGTACTACACAAAAAACCCCTGCAGTTTTCAGCTATACTCAGTCTAACTTACATAGTGTGTAGTGGGTTGAAGTGGGGTTTTTTGAAAGGCAAAAAATTTTAGAGAAGTTTGTAAATAACCCTAACATGTCTAATACAACATTGTAAACAAAAATGGACATTTCAAAATAGTCAGCATTTCTCAGGATTAGACCGACAAATACTCTGCTTTGCACAATTCAGTTCAGCATTATGCTGGTGGTGCCTCACACCCTGTCCCCCACCCTCCCCATATAGGAACTGTCTTCCAGGTCCATTCTGCCAAGTTTTTTTGAATCCATATGTTCATGACTGGAATTTTAATTTTACTTTTATTTCCTGACACAAAAAATGCAATAATCTCTCAGCGGAGTTTTCCCTCATTATTTAGATGTCTAAACATTCTCTCCATTCCTGTCTACATAATGGAAACCAACAAAGCAAACACCATCAGTCCATGTAATTATATGCAAAACTTGTAACAGCTCATCCCAACAGGAAGAAATATGTCTGGAGAGGTATCAGAAATTAAAGTTACAGCTTTAACACACATACACACCCACAAAAGAGGGAACAAGAGAGACTGTTCTGTAATACTATCTATAGCAGGCATTGTGAAGCTTCCAGTGAAACACATAAAGCCATTACAAAGCTAATATAAAGAATCAGAGGTGATTGATTTATGGAAAACATTTTCAGAGAGAGAACATGAATTTCTGTGCAAACATTACACACATTTATGTCTGATTGTGCAGCTACACACACAATAAGAAATAATATTCAACATGGCAATATAAATCACTAGACATTAACTACTTACTATTAAGAGCCATAATATTGTCTGTTCCTGGATGATGGAAGTTTATTCCCATACG
The DNA here is from genome assembly GCF_000738735.6 of Corvus cornix cornix. NCBI lineage: Eukaryota > Metazoa > Chordata > Aves > Passeriformes > Corvidae > Corvus > Corvus cornix. The sequence goes on from NC_046336.1 coordinate 15,619,619, forward strand.
CCCTGCAATGTAAGCAAAAGTTATTTTCAATGGGTTTATTTCAAACTGAATTAAATTCATTAATATGAAAAATTTCTAAAGGGGATGAACAGTCAGGGTAGCTGAATCTTCCACCTGTTGAAGACAACTTCCCAAGAATACACATTTAAAATATTTAACACCACAGTACCTTCAGTATTATGTACTTAAAACACTGAAAATCACAAAATAAACATTATTTTTAATACATTTCCTTTACTTTTCACTAAGAAAGCATTATGCTTACCCTTTCAAAACAAGGCCTCGAGTTCAACCTTGCTGCAGTTACACCATTTATAGTCGGTTTTCAATAACGAGTACAGCATTGCAAAACTCCATTTAATTGGTAAAAATAAATCACTATTTTTCATACTACATGAAGCACCAGAAGCTCTCAAGTTAACAGATAGCTGGAGAGAGAGTTCTTACCCTGGTTTTGCATTCTTCCCTAAGAATCTTCCATCCTCTACCATTTGAGATAAGACACTAGGTTAGAAGGAGTATCATTCTCAAGCAGTACATTCATATGTACTTTGAAAATTAAATATTCTTGACCCAAAGGAGACTTAGTCCACAGAAACCTACTTTTACTGTTAAAGCAAGAAATGAGCCAACAACAGCACTTCAGATTAGTACTGGATACTATTTAACTGAGATGAAGTATTAGATGTTATCCTGAAGAAACCTTGTCATAGGAGTTTTTAAATTAAACTACCCAAGACAATCTGCAAGCTTTAATTTGTATTAGTCCTTTCCTTGAAAAAGATACAAAAGGATAATTACAGCCATGCAAAAATTTATTTCAACTAAGTAACCTAAGTAACTTTATGTATATAATGTAATTCCATTTCATAGGCTCTTCCTGTCTCTAGGTCTGTGGTTAAGTTTGGGAAGTAAGGAAGAGGTCACTTTACATTTCTTCACTACAGGGACACTCAAATATGGGAGTTCAGGACCCACTCACTGCACTGAAATACCAATAAAATTGTGATGTTCCTGTACTTCTGCAAACCCAAGTTTTAACAAACAAACTCTGGCAAAGCAGAACTGAAGCCAATCCTCTCCAACATTTTTAGTTCCTATTGATAGTCAAAGCCTTCTATTTCCAGTCACTGAAACTGCTGTGCTGTAATGAATATTCTTTCTGAACAGATGCAGCATGAAGTTTCAATATACTTCTGAAACTAAGTCATAAGCAGGTTAAGAAAAGTAAATAAATCTTTTCTTCACATTGAAGTTTTCTCCTTTTAGAACAAAATGCCACCACAATAAGGCTATGAAGCAAAGAGCACCTCCAGAAAGAAGTGGGGAGAGAAGGTAAATAGAATCTCCATTTTTACTTTCCAACTCCTTGAGTAAAGCTTCTTAAAGAGCTGATCTTCATTAACCACTTCACATTTCCTAATTACAGACATAATTCTCCTATACATATTTTCACATTAATCTGGCACTGCAGAAACATTAAAGCTGCTATTATTTCAGTTAGTATAACCTTTGCTAAAATACTTCAGACATCTCTCCAGATGGACATTAATTCCCTTTTCTTTAACAGTGTACTAATGAGTGTGAAGTTACAGGTATTACTTGTAAAAAGAAAAGGTGTCTGTACTAATTTGTACTTCAAAATTATTACTTTGAATAGAAAAAAAGAGAAAAAGTATCTGCTATGAAAAAAAAAGAGTAAATTTTAATGTATAATGTTTGGATGGGCCCTTCTCTTTTCCTTTGCTGAACCAGAAATTCTGCTGTTTGACCAGCTTCAGAAATAGAATCCTATCTGTGACATCTGGGTTTAGTTTTTTCCTCCCTCCAGGCTGTCACCGGACCAGGTGCTGCTTGTGTGACATTTTGTCACCTGCCCTTGGCCTGCTATTTTTAAACTGTTCTTGTCAGCTATCTTTTAAGAGGAGCAGAAAATACAGAGCAGCACAAGCAGAAGGACATGTTCTCACACTGAGCTAAGCCAGCGTGCAGGATAATTCTGTACATCTTCAGAGGTCCCTCGTGCAACTCTACAGAAACACATTAATGGAATCCTTCCAAAACACACCTCTATTAAAAGCATTCAAAAGAGACTGGCAAGACACCAATCACAAAACAATTAATTAATTATGAATAATTATACAGCCTTTCATATTGGCTATAGTGTTTTAATATTTTGTTGCTTGAAGCAAATTATTCAATTGAAAAAAGAGGCCATCTGCAGATTACAAAACTGCATAATTATCTAAGGAACAACAAGGGAGCACAGAAAGGAAATTATAATTTTTTAATTTAAAGGTGCAATGCAGAACTGTGAAGTATAATTAAGAATATGTACTTTCAAAGACCTATTTAGGTGAAACACATAAATGACTACAGGAAAACAATCAATTTTATGAAAATCATATGTATGTTACCTGAACCTTTATGAAATCTATATAAGCACATATTCTAATTACAGTTTTAAAACAAAACCTCTAGATAAAAGTATTACTTTTCAAGAATATTAAGCACATTAAACAGAAACATAGAGAAGTTAAGAGCACAGAAGTTATGGATTCCAGCAGTTCACTGAAATCATAAATAGCAACCCTTCCAGTAACATCATCCCCAGTACTTGTATTCAGTGTACATCTGCCATTTTCAGTTTGCCTGTCTTGGTTTCATAACTATTTAGTGAGTATATTTTCAATTATATGCTTTTATAACATGCACTCAAGAGTACTGCAGTTAGGCTGCAACAATTATCACTCTTTTACATCTTTTCAATTCCTAGTTTAGAAAGAAAAAAATCTAGTTTGTATACTTCTTGCTCTTCAAACACTTCAGAGCATAAATGAAGGCTTAATGACTCTTGTACAGCCCAGGCTGCACTGTTGCTTATCTCACATCATTAAATTTCTTACGTTCTCTCTCCTAACAATATTTGGAGAGACTTTTCTGGCTGGACTGCCTGAGTGCCCTGCTGCATGTGCAATATCATACTTGCCATGGCAGAGAGCCCAATTCCTTTTTGGAGCACATCAAGGCTGTGCATCTTCTCTTCTGTATTATACTGGAAATGAGATGCTAAATAGAATTTGACTTTACCTTGATCTTTGTAAAAGAGAGTAATGATCTTGAATGAATTCTGAAATCTTTCTAACAACTTAAGGAAGTATACCCTTCCCACATATGAACCTTTATTGATTCTTTTGCAAATAAATTTTTTTAAATTGTGTAGATAATTTTGAGTTACATGATCGGTTTTGAGAAATAATATTGTTCTGGAAATAGCAAACATGAGTATCAGAGACAGTTTTACCACTATTGCATTTCTTCTTTTATTAATTTTCTCTTCCTAAGTGCTTTATGGTTTTTTGAACTTGTGTAGCCCTAATCAGCCCCCGGCTATGAATACTCGCATAGTGAAGGACTTTTAAGATTAGAGTTACCTATTCTCATCATTTTCATGTTACAATCAACATTCCAAGAAACAATGTTCATTGCTTGTGTATTGAATAAAACTTCTTGCACTACTATATTTCATGATTTGCACCAAGACTGACCCCTTATACCAATTCAGCAATTAGTATTTGGCATAAGATTTGCTAGAAAATAGCTGGCCTGCTATTGACCTGTCCTGAACTTACTGGGAATGAGAACTTACTGGAAATGAGAACTTTCTCTCACATAATTCTTAAGATCACTGTTGATATCAATTACAATTTATGACTACATAATCCTGTGGCAAGGTCAAATGAAATGGGCAACGGGACTATGTCTGCTCTGTTTCTTTAGTAATAATACCTCCTTTATCAATCTTATCTTTTCTATGATTTCCAAGATGGTGCCAACAAAAGGCACTGAAAAACAGCAATATTTATTTGGATGGATAGCTAGCAAGCGGGGTAGGGTAAAGTTTAGACACAGGAGAGTGCAAAAATCAAAGCAAGACCTGAACATTACCCCAAACATGTGAAACAAGATTATTCATCTGACTCGCATGTATTCGGAAGCCTGGTTTACAGCACAAGCTACAACTCCACACACACCCCTCCCATCCCCCCAGCTCAGCCATGAGTGTGTGCTCCAGGATTCACAAATGGCCACAAAGCATGAAGCACGTGTGCATATAAAAGAATTTTAATAATTTTTACCTGAGAAGACCTTAGACCATTCTCTCTCTTTTCCCCCCAAAATTACAGACATCTGAAACTATGCTACACTAACTCAACATATAGGCCCAAGACAATTTCAACACCAAGAATGTTGTAAGCAAGGGTCTGCATAAAAAATTATAAAAATAAAAGGTAACTCTCTGAAGAAGTTTATTAACTTTATTCTCTCCCCTGTTTTTAATGTATATCTGCCATTTGCTCACACCCATAATTTAAACACCTACACTTACAGATCTTTAAAAAAACTAAAATACTGAGCAGAACAAAAGTACTATTGTTTTCCAGAAGGGAAATATGAAGAACTATTATTGTGATCACACACATATACTTTAACTGTGCAAAAACATATTGTGGCAATGTGAAGAAAAGTGTATAATTATCAGCTATGAATATCAGTAATAAAACTTCTTCCTATCACTGAGTAAGCATATATAGCCTATCAGTAGGGAAACCAACCTATAAATAAAACAGCATATATATTACAATGAAATGCAGACTTTATAAGTAAATTACATTGCTCCAATAAAACACAACAGTCTTGCATATATTTAAGTAGGGCAAACATTTTTAGCTTGAAAACAGCTATATTTTCAAAATAATAGTACTTTGAAAGCAAGACTTGAACATAAAGTTAAATTTGGCATTACTTGTAAGTGGTAGACAAGTATTTGTACACATATGATCATTCTACATGAAGTTCTAGAACTGTATTCAAAAGAGTAATATTGATATTTTTCACTGGCGTGGGGGGAGGGGGGACTAAAATAAAACAATATCAAAGCAGACTTTTCCATTAGCAATCTATACTAAAATATACAAACCCCTCAAAACAGTAGCAAAGCAAGAAAGAAAAAAAGCAAAACACCTTTAGCTCTTTGTAAGGTCAGTCTTCAACAACACAATGAAAAAATGGAAATAAAGAGAAGGAAAATTTGCTATCTCTATAACCACTTCTTAAACTAAAATCAAACAAAAAATCCCCACCATTCCTGACCAAACAGATTCAGCAGGTCAAAGACAAGGACATAGTGGTTGCCAGCAGCAAATTAGGAAGTATGATCACACTACAGGATCGTTGGAAAAGGCACTTATTTAAGAAATATGAACCATTTAATGACCATATTCTGTCCTGAAAAAAAATACTAAAGAGGATTTTCTTAAATAAGAGGAGTTTTAAATGGAAAGGCAACATACTGTCCTTTAAAAGGATTAGCATGAGGGGCCTAATTTTAAACACAAATACACGTGCAAACACATCTGTCTGCACACTGTTTTTCATGAGCATTTACAGAAAGGGGTCTGATGAGCATCGAGATTTTGGGAAATGCTAGTACACTGCACTTTTTTCTAATGAAAGTGTTGCAAAAAGCTCTAACAGGGTAGCACCATTTCTAGGACTGAGATGACAACATTTCTTCTATTTACATGACCTTTGTGTTCAGTTGCTGACTGCAAACACAAATACGATCCATTCATCTTCACTTTTCTTAGGTCATGTGGCAAACTTAGTGCTTTGCTTACAAAAAGCTTAGGAACACTTAGAGCTGAACAAAATCAGGTGGAACGTATTGAAATTAATCCAAATCCAAGTGGAAATGTAAAGGTCCATTCTATATTTATTACAACACTAAGTTGCATGTAATCTTCAAACAACTGGCTGTCAAAATGTAGTTAATTTAAATGCAAACAAGAAATCTTAAATTTTGCTTAGTTTTCATATGACCTGATAGTCTTTACAATAGTTATGAAGTAACCCAGCAACTTCAGTTTTGTATTACACAAATAAGTACTGAAAACCAAGAGAAAAAGTTTCCTCACAGATGCTGTTTCTGCCTCTGAATGTTGTACATATATATTCAACATCTTGATCTCTACTGAAATATTATGACATAATCAACACATGCTTTATGTATCTTTCTACAATATGATCTCTGTTAAAAGTAGGTACAATAGAGCCAACTCTTGAAATCTCCTTGTACTTGTGTTGTCTCCAATTACTTATATTTGAAGTTGTGTCACACTAATACTCTGAAAAAAATCAGAATTTTTGTTAGGTGGGGATTTGTAAATCACAAAGCTTGTTTCTGTTCTGATTTAGAATAAAACCCAAATATTACTGTTATCCAGTGTAACAGTAAATTTAAAAGAAATACTTTGAAGGACATGATTTCTCTCCTCAATTTCATACTTAGTTTCATGACCTGTCAGTAGCACATGTGCACAGTATATGATCTAACACAGCTGAAATATTTTATTTAATTATTTAAAAATAGAACAAAGGCAGCTGCTAGTTACTACCGATCAAAATATTTTTTATAGATCAGAATGCATCTGTTTGTGTTGTAATGCAATAGTTTGACATGGATAAACATATTGCAACAGTGACATATTACACCACAGACAGGAGACACTTTTATGTAGGAAAGAAATATTCTGGTCAGTGATAAGCAGCATCTACCCATAGCTATTCCGATAATTCACTTTTGCCCTACAGCTTCAGGTCAAAGCAGAATGTAAATTAAAAAGCTTATAAAATACTGCAAATACAACCTTTCCTTATTAAAGCAAAACTGTCCCTCATATTTTTGTAGTGTATAATATATTTTACTGGCAACTCAGAAAATAAATAAGACCATTCAGGAAAACATCTTAGGAGATACTGCACACTTCTGTTACAGAGGCCTTGTTATGACTGACATGGGGAGCAGCCAGATACCCTGGGCCATACACTGGAATTTGTCATTAACCAGGCGAAGCTTAACAGTTCCTTAACTGGATTTTTTTCCTCTTTTTTTCCCCTCCTTTTGAAAGAGGGAAAGTATTTATGAGTATTGACTGAAAGAAAAGAAAAATGTTGAAGCTGGTCATGATGGCAAAGAAAGCAGGTAGGGAAGTCTGTCAAAGTGTCTTAGGACAAATGAAAATGAGAATTCCTTTTCAATTAATTTACATTCCTTAAATCTATCTCAAAGCACAAAAATGGCAAATGATTTGTAAAGCTACACAGTTCTCAGACTATGAGGACAGAAAGACAGGAACATACAGAAGGTTTCCCCTATCTGGCAGGAAAGGCTGAGAAAAAGAAATTGGTTTTAGAAACAAAACAAGAGCTGATACCGAGCACCTTCTCCCAAGACTGGGCTTATGATAAAATGCAAATTAGATGGATATGCTGGTAATTTAAGTCCAGAAATCTCAGAGCTAGATTTCAAATCTCTTTCACAGCAAGAAATACACTGAGTAAAAAGAACTGACTGAGTGACCCTGGCTCTCCTTGCTGGAAAGCACCAAGCCAGCCTGCCAATCAGACTAGGTCAGCACTCACTCAATATAAGTAACTCAATATTTCAAGAGTGAGGATCAGGTAGTTTCTGCTGCACTAACAATCTGTCAGACTTGCTCTGTTCCATGCTTGAAAGAAAAAAAAAAAATGCCTCCCCAAAAAAGTCACTTAATCACACGCCCTCTCAAGGCCAAGTGGATCATGCTTTAGAAGAAGTGCTTTGGTGACCTTGAAATAAATTCAATTTCCATGGCCTACAGGACAAAGTCTGACCATACCTCAGATTGAGAGAAGGGTTTGGAGCTTCAGCTACCACAGACAAGAGGATAGACTCTCCCTTTCTCACCTAGAGCTCCTCCACTACCTCCTCTGAACCAAACAGAGCACGAGAAACTCAGACCCCAAAACAAGAGGAAAATATCCCAGAAGCATTTCAATTTGGTCTTCCCATCAGAATCTTGTATGCTTAATCCTCCTAACCACATTCTAATCTTGTTCCATCCTAAGAGAATTATTTTTTGTTCCAAGTATCTACTGGGACATGAGGGGGCACATATACCAAGAAGGGTGATGTTCCAAGCAAAGTTTCAAACTTAAGACAAAGGAGGGTGCAGGTTGATCAGGAATTCAATGAAATGCTGCCACACCTTTCGTTATACACTACCAGTGAAGTATTAGAAATGGTTTCATGTCTAATGCAACACCTGGTAGAACAAACACAGTTTAACAGCATAAATAATCAAAACTTTCCCAGCACTTAACAACATCTAACATCTTTTGACTCCTCCTAACAATTTGAAATCCAAATTAAGATAAATTTGTTTAAAAGAAACCTGAAATAAATATAGAGAGTAACCTCGATACAGTGGTTGGTTTGGGACCACGGTATCGTAGCTGATAATCCACACATAAGTGAAGTATAACCTTTGAAAAAGATGTTGAACACAACAATTGGACTCCAGCTGCATGAAACATTTTTTGAAGTGACTGCAGCAAGAGATCTCATTCTACAATTTGCTGATACAAAATCCCATGTTTCAGATATGCCAGTTAGATAATACTATGATTGTACACTTACAATAAATGTATACACATTTCACCTCATCTTCCTAGTAGAGAAGTTGATCTTAAAATGGGAGAACAGAAATTTCACATAACTGGAAACTCATTCATTAACAAAAAGTTTATAGAAATACTGAAAAGCTGATTTTTTGTTTAAACACCAAGCAAGCATGGACATATGAATATTCCTAACCTGTAAAATGATTCCTCCACATTATATCAGCGAAACTCATTGGTGGGCCACTGGGAGGGTAGTGTTTACCTTTCAGAGGCTCATGATCAGTCCTTATCATATCCATTAAGGAATTTTCCAAAGAGTGCAAGTTAAAAGTGTCATAGGGCCTATTCCGGTCCTAGAAGAAAAAAAAAAAAAAAGAAGAAAACAACAAGAGTTATTGAAAAACTTAATTTTCTAACATAGGCTCATTTCTTGTTACATGAATTCCAGCATCCAATTCTACATTTCTTCTCGCAAGAACTCTTTATAAGAAAAAAATAAAAATTTATAAATATGTCTACAGTTGTTTAAAATTATACCCTTCATTTTGCAACTGCTGTTTTCACCAGTACAGCTATGCAAAGAGGCTTTTAAATACTTCTAAAAATACACATACAAGCAATAGCTAATTCTAAACATTATCATTTAAATAACAACTTAGAAATAAAGCAATATTAATGCTTACACTGGAGAAGTGAAATTGTTTCAGAGATTTTTGGTTTACAGCTTCAACATCTGCCTTCTGTCACTGTGCTATCTTAATACCAGAGCAGAAGCAAGCAATGCTCAAGACACCAGCAGGCACCTTTGCTCCAGAAAGTACCAATTAATTCTTCAAATGTCTCACATTAATCTGACAGGTTTAAGGAAAGTACACTAGGTGCAAAAAAAAATAAAGGAAGCTAGGATAACACTTCCACTGTAGGGCACTCAAAAACCTGAGAAAGGGTTGGTTTGTATTGTTTGAATTTCTCATTTTAATTCACTGTAGTTCTGCTTCTGCTTTTGGTAAGTAGAAGGGAAAAAGAAAAGAAAAACAAAAACCAGAATCACTCTTTAGAAGGCCGACTAGAACAACCAGTTTCAAAGCTCAGGAACGATCACATGGAGGGGACAATCTACCAATGTATCTGGAGTACCGTACGCCGTAAGACAGCGTAACGGAATGGCCCCTTGTAGTCATCCTGTCGCTAAAAAAACATTTGTTTTCCTATTCTCATCACTATCATTACAAAAAAAAGGGGGGGAGGTTGTATACTATATTATGCTACAGTTGATGAAGAGTGGTGCAACAGTCTACTCTGCAAACTGAAACCTTCATTGTAATATGCTCCCACAATTCCTGGAACAATGTTTTTCACATGCTAGTTACTAGAGGATATTCTTGATAGAAAAACTAAAATTTAAAATCCTCAGAGAAAAAGCAGAAGTAGCCATAGAAGAGGTAATAAAAGTTTTGTCTTAATAAATATTATTTCTCTTGAACCCTCTTGTTCTTAGGTTGTCTTTAAATAAAAGTAAAGGAGAGAACTGAGTTCACTGGTATAAATTAAGCTTTCTTTTAATATTCCTGTTCTGGAATTAAAATAAATACACATCATTAAAAGCTTGCTGTTACAGAAAACTCTGAAATACAGATAATCTTACTGTCAAAAATTTCACGTTCCCACAGTGCCTACTCTGTAAACTGAAGACCCAATTTCTAATACTGTGCTAATACTGTACTTTTTATAAGTGGACTACCATTATTTTCTATACACCTTTATTTCATCTATTGAGCATTTTTTGGCAGTCAAACACGATGTTCAAAGAATAATACATGATTTCTGTTAGAAGCTATACTAAGTACTGAAGTTCAAGTGAGCTCACTGATTTTCAGTTCTCATTGTTGATGATTTTTGTGTCTTCTACAGCTGCTTAGAATGCCAACGTTTGTATACTGTATTTAAAAGAGGACTTGTTGATCTATCCAACTGGATCAATACATTGGAATATAAAATAAAATGTATGTCCAGGAAATCTAAAATAGATCCTAGGGGGAAAAATAACCTCAAACCAAACAAAAACATCCAAAACACTGAGGTTCACTGAGGTGGGGGGTTTTTTCCAAAAAGAAAACTTTATTTTGGTTAAAACAACCCACTCCTTAGTAATATGTGGTCAGAGAGAAGAGTTTGTTTTATTTCATATTCACTTCCTTAAAAAAAAAATGCAAGTCTAAATTGAAAAGAAAAAGCATTAACTTTGATGTGAAAAAAAATCCTTTCTAGTGATATATTAGTAAATTGATTCAATAGAATCTATATCATTCCTTCAAAGCAAGAATTTTTGTTGTCTTTCTCTATTTGCCTCTTTTAGATACATGTACTGCATGTAAGTAAAGAGGTCAGATGCTTCAATACCCAACTATAACATCTTTTTGAAGAGAAAATATGAATGCAAAGATACAGCTTATATCCTAAATAGGAGTAAGGAAGTATTTTTTAGTCAGATGTGTGCCCTGATTGGGTTTACTATACAGCCATAGCAGAGCTGAGCTGGCAAAACCAACAGTGGCAGGAGAGTAAAAGGGCAGGACTGCTGCTTTTGCCACAATGATAGCTTATTCCAACTTTAAACATTCCTGAGATTACAGTCTTAGAGGTCGGAAGGCGTGAGTTCAGAAGAGGACACAGCCTACAAATTGAATTTAATTGTCCTTTATTAACATATGTATGTTATATTTTAACTATGCTACTATAGCAGCAAATCCCTGGGAGGTCCTACTTTGTTCTGTAACCTGCCAAGAAGCTGTGCACACGGATAAAAGTGGAAAAAGGGAGAAAGAAATCGAAGTGTCGCGGCAAGGTTATGCAGGGCAGGCTTGTTAGAATGCTGCATCTTCATAACCTTTTAAGGGGCATACAAACCTGCAATATCTTTTCAAGATTAACACAGACCTACATTAGACACAGGAAAATCAATTTAATCAAAACCCTTTACCAGGCAATTACAACACTTCCCATTATAGTACTTGAGCAAGATAAATCTAGTAAAGGAAATTTTAGATGCAACAGATTTTACGAGTATGTTGTGGCAGTGCATAAGTATAACGCATGCTGACTACAGACTTTGCAGTGTGGGTGATAAAACACAAGTAAGGGCTAACATTCTAGCTCCTAAATAAAAGGGCTATTACAATTTTTCTCAGTAGCTTTCAATTCAGTAATAATTCATTTGTACTCAGCAGATTTGAAAACTGTTTTCTAAATTCAGCAATTTCTTCCAAGATGACTGGTGCTTCTCCACACACACACACTTATCTTTCCTCATTTCCCAGCATGAACAGGTTCTCCTGGTTTTGTGAGCTGATACTGTTCCATCTCCTGGATTTGCCTTTTGCATTGTTTCCACAGGCCACCAGTCTATTGCCAAACAATCCCAACAACATAAAAAACTCATAAAGGTCCTTAGCGGTGCACAAGAACTTTGCAAGAAAGTTCTGGGACTAGGACCGTGAACTAAAAACAAAATATATACAAAATACAGAGTGAAAAAGCATAATAAATAACTTGGAAAAGAAATTTGAAAATCCAGCAAGTCTGGAAAATTCACAAGGATATCTTCCTAAAGAAGACAAAGCTCCTAAGACCTACTTAGGTAAACTGCATTATGGATAAAAGAGAAATCTCCAGCTACCAGGCACTGCCTCTGGCTACAGAAAAATCATTAAGTCAGCAAAAGATTAAGTCCAGCCTGCCCACGTTGGATTGTACTTCTGCTGTGTGCAGACAGCAGCTCCTTCCTTGTTAGCTACCGGTGTATATGGCAGCATATTTCAGTTCTTAGAATTCTCTAGTCTTGAAAGAAAAACAGTTTAGTAATAAGAGCTCTTAGAGAAGAGATGCATCCCAAAACTTTAAATCCCAGCCCTTCATGGCTATTATCTATTCATTCATCCATGCCATAGACTTCCTCAAAGTGGACATGTTAAGCATAGCGAAAAATTACAAATGCATATCAGGATCAGATTTTTGAAGGATCACAAAGTGAAATGGACCTTTAGTTGGAGTTGGGTCTCAACTTTCTACCTCTAAAGATCTTACTTGTAAGGCTGATTAAAAATGTCACATAATACAGTGTCTATAATATTTTAATTTTTAAAAAGTCAAAACCAAAGAGTAACTGCCAAAAATAACTGTAGAGTCAATACACTAAAATAAAATGAGAAAATACAACGATGTGCATTTTATCTGAATCTTACACTTTTGTGCATATGTATTATGCTAGTCTTTAATTACACAACCATGATAACTATTCAGAGGTCTCCAGTCTCCATCCAACACACATAATGAACAAGCTCTAGGAATGAATCAAAACAGTGCTTTCAAGAGGTCTGTTTATCTCTAGGACAGATGCCTGTGTCGCTTATTCCAGGACATGGCTGAGTTGTAATAAGTGCGTCAGCAAATTCCAGGAGGCGAAAGTAACTTTGAAAGTTATCTTAATTATGAAACAAATATTACTGAGCAGTACCTGAACTACTGACACATTTGTAACACTTGAAATAAAAAGAACTTCTTCCCATTTTTTGTACCCTGTAATGTGGTAGCCTTTATTCTGCCCCCTTCAGATTCACAGCATGGGCGTGGTAAGGGCAGGGCATAACAAGCACTACTTCAGTTCCCTCCCAGTAGACACACAAACCATGTCTTTACTGCTGAGAGTGAAAGATAAAGAATGAGAAAAAAATACATGACTACATCATGGATGACAATGTCAAGACCAAATCTATAGCTAGGATCATAACAGGTGAGAAGTGGATCTTAATATAGCCTGATTTCCTCACTAACTCTCTCAGCTTGAAAAGGTAGCCCAAAGTAATTGGAACTAATGAACTAAAAAAGGAAATTACTGACCTATCCCATGGCAGAGACATGGAGAACATGCATCTTGCTCCAAAACCTGAAGATGTATAATTTTCTTTTGTCTCTGATGAGGATAATGGCAGAAAATACACCTGACCATTAATTATTAAAGTACAGTTAAAAAGTGGCAGGTTTCACCCTGAGAACGCATGTCAGCAATCTAACACGTTGCCCAGGCCTAGCTATCATCCATACTCAGAATCCTTAACCATGGAACACACAGCTGCATGTGTTAAGTTCTGTTTGGCATGGTCATCTACATCTATAGCATAAAATACACACGGAGTTGAGAGATCCCTCTCATCTGCATTTTTTCTACTGTGCAAGCAACAAATCCCCAGGTATCTAGACCCTTCCAAAGATACATTTCCCTGGGTCTACAGATTTCAGTTCACTGACTTTCTACTAAGCTTCCAAGCTTCCTATATTCTTAACACTATCTCAGTTTCAGTAATTTATTTCAGTGTTCTACATTTTCATGCTGCCCTAGATTTTCCAGCTTTCTGCACCAGTATGTGGCACAACCCAACTCTGCTGAGCAACAAGATGGCTTCAATTCACTGAAATATTAACTGTTTACAGAATACCACAACTCCAGTGAGTCTCACAGGAGCCATCAGAGCCTACGACATTACACATAGTGTTTTGATCAGAAGAATGAGATCTAGGGAACAGCTACAACTCTTACGGCTTAAACAACTTTCCTATCAATGCAAACTTCTTCACAGGGGTCACTGCTGTGTTTTGTTCTGTGCCCAACATAAACCTGGATTTGGCTGGACAGAATTGCTAAGCATTGCCAACTAAAGCTGAAGTCAATGGAAGCAGAGCTTTGAATAAATACAGGGTAAAATGCCAGCACTGTTTCAAACAGGGCTCGCTCACTCTGTTCTAGCACTTGCAGCACAGGTTATTACTAAGAACACAAGGAAAACAAGTTTGTCTTGTTTCAGTATCTCAATTCAAAACAGCAAAACCAACAACTGCAAAGAAAAAGTATTCTGAAGTTTAGCTTGGGACATGCCCAACATACCATGATGGTGCACATGAATAATCACATACAGCATGCTCTAAATGCTCGCTGGGCAGCCCTTCACTTCTCACAGCTTCAGCTGGGATGCAATCCCACTTTCAAAAGTCTTTCAAAATACAGGAAATCTGAGGAATATGGTCACATGGTAAAGTAAAATTATCACTGTACAAAAGAAAAAAACTTGTAAATAGCAAGTGTTACTTCCTTTGCAGATTGGTGTTGGAATGCTGCCAACAACAACATGACTGACAACCCAGATGCACACAGAACTGGAACAACCAGAAATGTCAGTAGTTCTTCCTTATACTGGATTTAATAAAAATATGGAATAAACCAAAACAAATAAGAAGACATAAAATGTAGGTAGGATGGAACAATAGGGTAAATTTGTCTATGCCCATAATGAAGCATAGCTACTAACATCAAGTCTTAATGGAATTTTATTTGAATTCCACTTTCTTTCTTATCTTTCCAGTTAATTTTGGGTAGTAGTAAACTAAGCTGGATTTATTGTGTCCCTTTACTGGAACAAATTGGGGAATGATTTCTTATGTTACTGTTGCTTTTGGAATGTGCAGAGAACACATCAACTTCTCATACATTTGTCTTTTCTCAACATTACCAACTGTAGCACATTTTATTTTCATAGGTGTTCGGAAGTTCACTGGGCAAAAGGCGAATTTTTTTAAGCTTATTTAGAAGGCTTCTAAGAAAAATAAGGAAGTTTAATACAAATATAAAACAATATCTAACTGTATATAGATTATGGAAACATTTCCATGTCATTTGAAAAATAACATTTCAAAACTCTAGTTAATATTTAGTCACCTTGTCTATGTTACATAAACGTTTATAGTTAACATGCAAGAACTCGGACTGAATCCAAAAGCCTTGAAAACTTGACCTACTCAAGCAATTTTTCCACAAAGAAAGGTAAAGTTGTATTCAAACTTTAACCCCTTACAAATTCTGACTTCTAAAAATTTTTAGTGAAATGTTTGTACTTTTTATTTTCAGATTAACTAAAAAGCACAGAAATAGGAAGAGATACAAGCAGCACTATATAGAATTACAAAAACTAATAAAAATTACGTTATTTGCGTCTAATGTCCCTTTACTTTGCAGTTGAGATTCCCTTTTTGTACACCCTTAATACATGTTCAAAATATATATAAGAAAGTTCAGTCTTTATTGCTATACAACTTGGCATTGTTCTGACTAAACAAAATATCCTGTCAAGTTCCAGAATATTCAATATTTGCTTGCCAAGTAGGGGGAAGAAAGTAATTGAATTTGCCCTGCATTTTCCTAAATAGAGGTGATAACTGATTAAGTTATTCTTCCAATACAGATTTTTATAATATGCCAAGCATACTATTTTCATGATCACTAGTGTTATTTCTCCATTCAAGGACAGTAAAGCATGAAGAGTCATATGTTCCAATGGGGAACACCATCTTTTGCCTTGCTACCATCTCAGCAAACAGAAATATGATAATATAATACAATTAATATTTCAAACATCATCTTTTGCCATGAAAACAATTCAACAATGTATTTTAAAAACCCAAACAAAAACCCCACCAAAAAAAAAAAAATCAGAAGGATCAACAAAACATCCATTATTTTTTCAGCCAATACACTACTGTAGGGAATGATCTGCAGACAGTACAACTGACTGAGCACTCAGTGACAGGATTTATGTTTAGTCATATTTTGTTCAATGTGATGCTTTAGATAAAAATCTGCTCATCAGTCCTGCTGCTGAATGCATCTCAGAAAGCTGATGTATCCACTTTCTATTATAGTTACTGATTCCAGTAACAAATGGTTCTAACACTTGTAAAATATAGGATTAAAGTAGTTACACCCAAGATGACCATCAATTCACTAAAACAAGCAAGTGGAAAAAAAAAGATGTCAGCAGTAGAATTTACAAGCCCATTCATTATACCCTTGAGCTATTAAAATGACATAATTTAACTGGTTCATTGGCTGGCTGTGCAAGAGTTCAGCACTGATAAGCTACCTTTGGGCTTCTACTGCTCTGTTCAGTAGAACATTGCCTGTGTCCCATAGCAAGGAAAAACTAACATTGACCTAAGAACTCCTTGCCAGACAAATCAGCACAAGTGCAAACCTCAAATCACAAAATGAAAGCACTACAGAGATGCAAGGGAGGAGGGAGTACTGGGGATGCTACAATGTGAAAGGATCTGAATAATCAAACTTCTCAGGCTGGACCACAGTATGTAAAAGAGAGTAGAGACATACTGTGTAAGGAAGCTACTGCCTCAAAGATTTACAGACTGTCTCATGGTATGACAGCATAATGAGACAAAATGGGAGATAGAAAAGAACACAAGTAATCACTGTCAAACAGATGTCTGAGCACCATTGCCCAGTAGCTTCATTTACTGTGGCCACCAAGCAAAGGAGACTCAAGGATTTCTCTGAAACAGTGGTTTTGTCTACAGTTACTGATCATCAGTGACAAGGAATATATTGGTAAGAGGGGAAAAAAAGTGTCACTGAAATGTTTAAGCCTGATGACAAATAAAATATTGTCTCTCACCCCAACTCATTGTGCTTTTAAGAAAAATGTGACTAAAATAATATCTAACTGGCACATTTCAAGTCACACTCCTGTTCTGTTTCTCTCGTGCTCAGGAAAGAGTGCCTCCTGACAAAAATCTTGTACGTGTCAGAACTCCAGCAGCTATTTCAACAAAAGAGAAGTACCACGTTTCATCTGTTCACACAGGACAAGATCCTTACCTACAGGTTTGGAGAAGTACCCTTAGAGAGGACAGTCATGTTCCATTTCAGAACATGAAACAGTATAGTGGGGATCATTGTTCGTAAGGGCTGGGGGGAACTGGGGTCATTCACCAGTATTTACTCAGAGGCCCGAACCAGGCCAGAAACACTCACAATGAAAAACAAGGAGGTGACCTTTGCAGTGTGATGTCACTTTGCAGCCAGCAGGATTTAAAGAAAAAGTTTAACCTATTAGGTGCAATATACTTTTAATTACTAATTAATTACCAATTCATGTGAACTACCCAAGTCCTAACTTTGTGCTATTACAGCATGATTAATATGCATGACAAATTGAGGCACACAACAATCCACTCTGTCACCTTCTTCCCAACGGGATTGAGAATAGTTAGGCAGCAAATGTTGTCCGTCCTGGGACATTATCAAGGACATAATCGATCACAGAATTCCAAGCTGTCTCAGGCACCTTCTTGTAAGGGAAACAGAACTACAGGCTTTCTCAAGCTGTGTGCCTACTTCTAAACATGAGTTGAAGACTCCTGTACAGCCAGTGAGGTATCAGGCAAACCTTTTCCTAAAGTGTCATTATGTTAGAAACCCTAATTTAAAAATATTTGCTATTAAGTATTTGATCATCTGCAAAATTACCAAAATCCCAATCCAAAATTATGTTTAAATTAGAAGCAACTCTTCAGATCAATTATATGCAAGCAATTTCATTTCAGATTACATTTTATAAACAAAGGAATTTTTCCAGTTGCAAATACTGAATCATCCCATGTATGAAAAAAACCTCAATTTAATAATAAATTCAGAATTAATTTATTAAATATATTACTTCATGTGATAATATATTAAAATAGTAATGGAATCACACTGGGCATACTTCCATCTTTTATTACATAAGGGGCTTAAAGGCATACAGGATATGAGGAAAAGAATAACTAACTGTATCGTGTATAAAGTGCCTGAATACTTATGTGAAATTCTTTAAAATAACCAGAATAAAAAAATCTTCCCCTTAGATAAGAAGAGGCCATAAGCAGTTGTGTTGTCAGGTAGGTGTTATGCATTCAAATTACTGCTGCACATTTGCATTTAATTAAAATAATTCAGAAATCACTTACAAGATACACAAGTGTGAACAGCCAATTAACCAAAAGGAAACCTTTATGCAGAAATTGAAAACCATATTCATGGGAGCAAGAAAAGCACTCTCCTTGTACATCATAAGAGCTAAACTGATTAGCACGTGGCAAATTCAGTAAAGATTGCTCCAGACAGGAAAAATGTCTTGAGATAAAAGCCTGCCTGATTTGCAGAATTCTCCTTTTTTTTTCCCCACAAGGTAATAAAAACTGACAGGCATCTTAAGAAAATGCTGCTACAAGGAAAGAACCAGGATGTTCAGTCACTTATGTATATTCAGGGAAACTGTAAGAAGGTCAGCATGAATACCTTGGACAACAAATGTCTAGAAAAAATTCTAGCAAGACTGATAAAAAAGTTATAAAACACCCAAAGAAGTCAGAAGAAAATAATGTAGCCTCCATAATTGGTCCTCACATTCACAGAAAATATCAGGTAAACAAGGGTAAACAGAGAAGACAGATAAATAGTAAGAGAAAGCAGCATCATCTATCCAACTCACTAACAGATGAGGTGCATGGCAACATTGTAATCAAAAGGAGCCAGAGTCAGAAAGGCAGTCAGTGGAACCACCAAAGCTAGTCCAACTAACAATGTCAGTACTGTATGTATCTGACCAGCAAAATAAAAATGAAATAACTTCAGCAATAGCTGAAGCAGGATATGAAACTATAGATAACAAACACTGTTTCTAGTTTTTATGACTGAAATTCAAGGATTTCTTCTCTTTTGAAATACAGTGCAGAAATAATGTAGCATTATGCTTTACTGATGCAATACCCTGGAAAAGATGATTCCTGGGTCTTGAAAGATTAGGATATGCTGTTCTAATGAGGACTTCCACAGAGCGTTTCACATGGTGCTACAGGCAAAGTAACCACGTAAATGGGGGAAAAAACCTAATCAGTGTAATTGAGGTAAGAAAGAAAATTGTAAAATGGGAAAGAACTGCTAGTGTTCAACAGAATCTGCTAAAGGAAAGTGAATAATGCAGTTTCTTAAAGGCAAATCTTGAGACCAGTTTTGTTGAGATCACTTGAGATACTTGAAATGAGTAATGTTGGTTATTAAAGTAAAAACAATAATAATACTTAAAAGATATCATCAACCCAGAGGAGATAAGCTCATCACACAAAAAGAACTGAAAAACTGCAGCAAAGCAGACTGATATTTAATAGCACTAAATACAAGGTCATGACCTCAAGGAGTCAATCTTCCCTATAAACTGGAACCTCATCAACCAGAAAGAATAACACAGAAAGGAGAAATACCAGTTTTTTAGTCGATTTCTAGACAATTACAAATGTTATGTGTGAAAAGGTAACAAAATTATAGGTTGTATGAAAAACCATGCATCTCAT
This sequence comes from Corvus cornix cornix, assembly GCF_000738735.6. Lineage (NCBI taxonomy): Eukaryota > Metazoa > Chordata > Aves > Passeriformes > Corvidae > Corvus > Corvus cornix. The sequence continues at coordinate 15,639,353 of NC_046336.1, forward strand.
ATGGTTGCCACATGCATCTGTGCACACCTGTATTCATAAAAAAAGCTATTTTCACTGTATTTGTTCTTTTAAATTAATTCTCCTTGCTCTACATGTCTAGTGGAGCCAAGGACTGAGCTATATTTTAAGACATTCACCAGTTCAAGTTTATATTCAAACAAGGCCACTGTGCAAGTGAAATAGCATAAAAACTTTCCAGTTTCTATACAAAGTGAAGCCTTTCAAAAAACCTCTAAAATTTACTACAATCAATTTTCAATTCGTTTTGAATGGCATACACAACATCGGGTACTTCTCCCTTGCCTAGCAAGAAAAAAACCTCTTATATAAGTAATCTACTACTTTGTAAAACCATGTCAGAAGAGTGTGCTCCTGTTTAGACAAGGGAGGTAAGACTGTGTGCAGAAACTTGCATCAAAACATCACTCGTAAAATCTGCTGGCAATTATGGCTGATTTTCTTACTCAGAAGTCACAGGTATAGCTTCACTTAGCAGCAGCCAAAAGTAGCAGGAGCCACCCACCTGAGGACCCTTTCCACTAAAAGTTGAATCTGGTCCAAACTTTGCAAGATTTTATTTGCAGAAATTCTCATCCACAGAAAGTGAATGAGTATATTGTCATGTTGGATTGCCACATTTGAAAATGCCACAGCTTCCCCTTCATTCTGTACTATAAAAGTCCTACTTTTTCTTGTTCCTGATTTTTGTTTCCTCTACTCTCTTGTTCTGTCTTAGTCTTCCTGCTGCACAGTCAGCTGCTACTTCAGGCTTTGTGAGTTTTAAGAAAAACCCTTTCAGTTACTCTGAGAGGTCTCTCTGTTCTCTTTTTTTTTTTCCCCAATTGTCACAGGAAGAAACAATACGATCCTGGAGAGAATACATGAGCAAGATAATTATTTAGTGAGGTGAAATAATTAGGTCAAACTGTTGTGGGCATCATGATTTAAAACTAAAAGGTATCTTTAGAAGTAGTTTAAAAAAATTTCAAACCCACAAAGTGTGCTATAAACATTTTACACACTTGATTATTACACACCTTAATGCTTACTAAGGGCACCAATAGATCATATTAGATTTGGTTATAAGCCATCTGTTAACATGCTAACAATCAGTTAATACATTAGTAATTTGGTAACCCTTTACAAATTTAGAGGTCACACAGTAAATGGGTGTAACACTAGCTACCTCCATGTTAATTCATTAATGCTTTTAACACAATCTCTTTCACAAAGCAAGATACTTCAGCAGAACAAAGCAGCAACTTTCAACAAGGAATTAGGAATTTTCATTTAATCCGAAGCAATATTTAACTGTTCAAGTGTTTTAAAACAAAATGTTTGTTCTGTTTTATTTCAGCAATTTCCGTAAGAAGGTACAATTCCAAAGACTTTCTGTAGGAAATGAGTCTTACCTGCAAAAAAGAGCCTTTACCACTCAGAGAATAAAACCCAGAGAGCTTTGGTGGGTGAATTTCTTTGTTGTCTGGTATTTCTCATTAAAAGATCAGCTTTAAGTTAACTACAGCATTGCCAAAAATAACTTTTTGGGATGAATCTTTTTAAGATGAGCACCTTCACAACAATTCTTCTATGTAGGAAAGATGAATTTCACCAGAACATCCACTTATGATTATGACATAAAACAAAACCATATTAAATTAAGCCATAATGCTTTCCTCATTTACGTCAGAAGTGGTTTTTTGTCAATTTGTGTGAAAATCCACCCCAAGTCACACATTCTGGAAGCTTGGTTTGGGCATGGGGAAAGAAAACCAGTTCTGCATGTTCACACTAAGTTATCACTTAGTTAAAATGTCTAAATTTCTAGAATTTAGAACTTCTAGCCAGTATTTCTGGAAATTCCATTCTCCCTGAATTTGTTTCAACCTATTTAAAACCCCTCATGCTATTAATTTTGCACAGGACTAAGTGAACATGATTCAGCTTATGACTAAAGAGATTTATTGGGCCTTCCTCTGTAACCTGAAGCTTTGACACAGAATGTGGAATAGGGGAGGCCAACTCAAACGAAAAGCCTCATTGAAAAAAAAAAATATCAAAAATCAGGAACAGGAAGAAATAGAAGGGATGTTTGAAAGCAGTTGAACGGTTCAAGGGTGGATAAAACAAAGAAAAGGGGCCATGCCCACTGAAACCCATTGACAGTTGGTGCTCTGTACACAACTTTCATTAACTTTGTTAACCAAGAACAAAGAACTGTTGACTTGATCAAAAGCCTCTTCACTTGGGTGATGAATCATGTGAAGTTTATCACCCTAACATGGAACAGAATCTGTAGTTTTGCTTAACTAGTTTATTTAGACTCTAGGAACTTAAAAGAAAACTGCTGCAAATTCTTGCAAATTTTGCAAAGCCATCTAGAAAAAAAGAATTAGGAAAAGCAGGAGTAAGACTTCTCCAGAACCTGGAAGATGTACAGAGAACAACATACACAGTTGAAGAAAAAATGGGTATCAATTAAAGAAATTAAATATTTTGCTTCTTTTCTCTTCTCTGATGAAAATTTCTTAATTCTGAGTAATTGGTATGTAACGCAAACTAAAAGTTTTCACAGGAAACAATTTGTTTTCTTCACTTTTTCATGCCTAATTTGAGGTTCACACAAACAGCAAACTTAAGAGACTGCAGTGGATGTTCTGTTTTCAAAGACCTGTTTTCTAAGTATTTCAGAAAAAAACTACAAATGTTTCGTTTTCTCAGATAGCATTGAGAAGAAAATTAATTTCCCAAACTCTGCGCCTCTTGTTTACCTCTGTAGAATGGAGTTCACATCACCCCTTCTAACACTGTTGTGACAAAGCAGATCAATATCTATCCTGATTGGCACAGTGCTTCTCTCCTGTAAGATCTTAGAAAAATTGACGATTTTATCTCTGGAATGAGCTTGAGAAACATACAGGAAAGGGACAGAGCCATTTGTCCACAACAAGGAGGAAAAGGAAGGCATCAATGAATTGTGATTTACAAATGCTACTCATAGCTTGTAGGAAAAGACAGCATCATATAACTGAAACTTATGAAAATGAAAATGTTGACCAAGTCTGAACAAACACAAGCAAAGTTTCTGTGATCTTTCACAATTTGCATTTTTAAAATTCTAAAATTTGCATGTAATAATAAAAAGATTACACAAATTAAGATCTAATTCTATATACAAAAAATTTACCTTCTTCTAACTACTGAGACAACTGCTTAGTATCAGTATGTGCAGCATTCTAACAATTGCTTAAAAGCAATGCTTTTGTGAAACATGGAAAAACTAAATTTAAAAAAATAATGAAACAAAACATGGCAATGGTACCCTAAATTTAGGTACAGAACGTATAAAATATCACAATAGACTAAAACCTGCAAAGTATAGAACAGAAGCAAAATTCAGGTGTGTACTGCTTAAGATCACTTTCAAACTTTGAACTAAACAGTGCTATATTTTAGCTTCCCCTTAGTATAGGTCTGCTAGGAATTACTCACGAGTGACCTTAATGAAAGGAGAGCTATTTTACCAACTGCTAACAAATGGAAATATTCATCATTCACTCAGTAAACTCTTTTTTTCCCCTTGAAAACCACTGGAACCTGAAAACACTGCTTTTCCAGGTCTCTCTTCCTCTTACATTCCATTCACAAAAGCAGCCTAGGCAAAATGATGAAAACTAGGAGAGATGATCCTAGAAGGGAAATAGCAAAATGAACTGCCATGCCCTTCACCTTCCCTTCTACCATTCCTCCAAAGACAGATAAATCCTCTATCAAATCTTTAAGATGGAATTATTGATTCATCGTTTGATATTAATACCTTTAATGTTTTTAAGGAAGTCCTGTCTATGTACGGAGTTGATCAGAGTATCAGCTGCCTACTGAACTCAGACCTTCGCTCTGCCTTCACTAACTCTGACAGCTAAACGATGATTGGTTACTTAAAATCAAAACTCTAATCCATAAGCAATTAGTGTTCAATCATCATACTTTGAATATGAAACAGCCATGTGCTTTTTTTCCTGTACTGTTACTATGTTTTAGTTAATTTGAAAATGCAGACATTTAGAATTCAATCAAATTTAAAATCGAACAAAAAATTGTAAAATACCTCACAACTAATAAACTAGAACATCATGTGTTACTTGTATCTGTTACACTGGAAGACTACTGAGATACCACAATATGTGCTCCCACATTTTAGTATTCAGAATCCAGCTACAAATAGTGCTAGTACCAACAGAAGCATGTAAGAAAGGTGGAGGGGGGGGAAAAAAGCAGACCTAGGTACTTTCCTTTTTTTTTTTTTTCTGTCCACAAAGTTGCAGGTTGTCAGGACATGTGCATCAGCACACACGAAAAATTAAGATTGGACTACATGCAAAGAAATAGTTTTTAAGGTAACAGTAACATTACTAAGTGGGGCTACCTATTAAACTGACAAGAAGCTAGAGCCCAGAATGCCAGATTTATACTAAAGAAATACAGTGTTTTAAAAATTAATCTTTAAATAGACTTACTGCATGCAACTATTTCTGACTTTAAAAAACCCCTCTAGATTTAAAAAAAGTTTTTAAAATTGGTCACCAGAGTGTTATTAGCCAGTAAAACTCCTTTACTCATAAATACAAAACTTTGTTACACTAGTGAGTGTTCCAATACTTGAACTCTGTATTTATACATATATTCACACTTATATTTAAACACAAACTCACTGCATGTTAGAATTGGCATTTTGTTTAAATATGAAATATTGAAGTTTTATAAAATTTCTATATTTAGCTTATAATTTTATCTGGTCCAGACTAATTCCAATTGAAAACAATGAGGAAAAAAAGGCCACACCAAAACACTTCCCCCAAAAAAATTCTTTCTCAGTCTCCCTGCAAAAGATAGCATGTTAAAACTATCTTTATACACAATAAACACCACCTTATTTATTTCTGCTATAAAAATATTTATCAGTAAAGCTGCCAAGAACGATTTGATGCATGCCAGAATCTTCAGAGCACAAACTGCAATGCATTTTTTGTTTCCAAAGAACATTACTTGGGAAAACATCAAAACTCAGCACAGTTTCTGGAAAACTGTTACAGTGTTGCTATAATTAAAAATCCACAAGGTAGACATACTTAATTAGAATACTGGTCTGCAAACATTTAATTCCTTCTCCATCTTCCCTGCAAAGAGAATTTCTTATCCTTGCCTCCAAGGGTCTATTTCAGGCACGAACAATCCTCCTAACCCACAAGCTGTGTCCCACTATCTTCACATGGCCAAAAGAAATACAGTATTTACCTGAGAGAAGTGAAGGGAAAGAGAATAGTGGGAGCAGCTCAGAAGCAAAAGATGACAACAGCTCTCTACAAGCCTCACGACTCTGCTGGAAAATGGAACTGAGCCGCTGCCGCGAGAACGGTGTCCCAGGAACAATCAGTTCATGTCAGCCTCAAACGCCAGAGCTGAGGATCACCTAACATACTAGCACAACACGACTGCTTGCCACATGACAGTCAGAGACCCTCCACCTGAACCACTCAGAAGCCAAAGAATATTCAGAAGAACAAACTAGCCATGTTTTTGTATTTCCAATCTGGCCTAGTTCCACATCTTTTCCCATGATCTTGTCTTCAACTCTTACTTGCTACATTACATTCCATTCCAGACTGAACACTTCTCTTTTTCCTTTCAACTATCAGCTTTGTATCTCCATAGATTTTTTTACATTGCAATCAATTTTCCCCAGTAAGTATATGAGTGTGGTTTCCTTCAAAGCATTTTTGCTGCTTTTCAACACCAATCACAAGGCAAACACCAGCAGAATTCCTACCAAGTGGTATTTTAAACCTTCTGATGTGTTCTGCAGCACAGTTTCTTGGGACAGACGCCAATTGGTTTTGACATACAAGATGCACTAAAGTATTACTCAAATTAAGGGATGAAAATACCTAGCATATTGCTTTATATCCATGTTCTTAAGAGAAACATTTTCAAGCTGAACATTTTTTCCTAGAACAAGATAATATCAATAGCTGAGTATCACCTGTCTTCAAATACTATAACTCAGAATACAGATCTTGGTTATAGATCTTTTCTGATTAAAATTTGTGATCACTGCAAAGACCTGTAAAAATAGCTCTGCCTAATGTTATTTCAAACAGTGAACATGTTAATAGTTTTCTTTTTTCTTACAAAGCCTCATAATCTTAACATAAAAAAATTGGTTAACATGAAGAACTTGCTAATGTGCCTAAGTGTGTTGCTAGAAAGTTTACTGGAAGGTATTTCTAAAGTAGCTCAAAACCACGCAGTTATGGAGGGTGGCAGATGCACATGGATAAACCTGCCAGAACTACTTGGTAGTGCTGACAAGCAGAACTTAACATATTGCCCAATTTCGGGGTGGGGGGAAAAAGAAAAAAGACTACCAGAACCTTGGCAGCAAATATTAAACTCTTAGACTAATTTGAATTTCATTTTTATCAGTGAAACGAAACAGTTGCCTTCTACCAATAGTATGGTTTCAAGATGTCTTTGGCATTTTGTTAAGTATAGCAGCAATCAACATTAACCTAGATTACAATTTTTAATAAGCAAAATTCAGCAGCTTGTACAAAAAAAAAGGAGCCTAATAGAAAAAAAAAAAAGTTTTCTGTGTCTCTGAAATCAGACTGCTATACCAGCTGGTGCTGAGAACAGCCTAAGCATTTGCTTTCAGTTGAACGTGAAGATACCAGGTTAAATTCACAGAAAAGAAAACAAGTTTCCAAATTCACATATTGGCTAATACTTAAGCTTTTTGAAAGCTTAATTTCAAAATCAAAAGAACTTTTCTTCAAGAGCAGTTAGCTACTTTTTTTCCTAGTGATGAGTAATTATCTGCCAGTTTAATTTGCAAGAATTTACAGTCACAATAATAAAGTTCTGTATTCACTAAAGATGTATCTCACTAAGCAAACCACAGAAATAAGACCATTTACTGTTGTTTTCACTACTAATTCAAATATACCAAAATTTGTAATGTCTTACATGTAGACCATTAAGAATACTTGTAAATTGAAACACATTTCCCACTCCCAAAAAATGACTGGGAGCTATTAGCTTTTGTGGTGCTGTGCTCTGTGCAACACAGTATTTACAGCAGGCATATTGTGTCTAAAGTGTAATCTTCCTCCAGCCTTCAGTGCTTCAGAGACATTAACCAGCAGCTCAACAGAAGCCACTCCACCTTCATTTAGGGCAACCAATAAAAAAATTGTAACTCTCCCTTTAAACAGAATGAAGCAGCAAAATGAAATTTCAGGGCTGACTATAAGATGTCCTCTTTGAATGGGACTGGAAAGTGCATATATTTTACTTCAACAGTCTCCTAAAATTATGGGGGTGGGGGTGCATTTGATTTTTTTTTTTTTACTGTGTTTCTAAAACTGTCAATCTAAATGTTACTCTTACCAAACTGATAAGTTAAAAATGTTTGAGAGATCATACTTCCTTGAGGAAACAGCTACCTAAAGAGCAAGCATATATGAATGATTTAACTGTATTTCAAAGGAGAAAATTTTGACTTGTCTGACACCAAAACAGCTAACCTAGAAAAAGTCTGAGATTCACTTCACCTAGTATAGATATAACTGCAAGTGCAAGCACTGCTTTTTTTCAACTTAAAATGGATTTCACACCATGACAGGTTTCATTCTGCATTAAAATTGCAAATCTTCCATTTGGCCCAGTTTCAGCTGCAATTGATCTGCTTTGTCGTCATAGATTAAAAAAAAAAAAACAGTGAAGGGCACTGCAGCTTTAAATATTTCAGAGCTATGTAGCTAGTAAATAGACTCCATTGCAATATGGCTCTGAAGGTCGTGTCCTATTGTCTCTTTTCTCTGCAAATATTCTGAACAGCATAAAATGGTTCATTTTATACAATACCTCCCTGCCATTTCTAAATCATGTCAATTGTATTAGGCATTTCCTTACTGGAAAGGACAGATACGCCACTCTTTCCATACACACCCACGCTGCTTCGAGATGTATTCAAAACGTCCACTGTGAATTTAACAGCAGGGTGTACGTATTAGATGTACACAGCTTTTCATACGGATACCTTATGCGAACAGACTCCCCGTTAAATCCCACCACAACATAAGGACAATTAGTTATTGCAATGGTGATAAAATAATTAACTGAATTTCAGGTCAAGAAGCATCTTTGGTTAAAATTAACAGCCCAGTTAGAAAACTGAAGCCAGCAATTTCAACATCTCAGCTTTCTCACATATGGGAGAATACAAAAAAAATTCTAACACAGCACCAAGGGAACGTAGTCTGCCGAACCTGTTTTTCATGAAGGCTACTACCTTTCAGATGCTAAAAAAAGAGCAAAAAACAACAACAAAAAAGCCCCATATGCTACACTTAACAGTAACTTACAAGAAAAATGGGATTTTAAACCTTAAGCTAGAATTGGAAATCTCTGTGTATGCACTCCCTAGGTTCAACCCCACTTGTTTTCATATAAGGTGACTATTTGATGCAAATATGAATTATGGAGATGCCACTCAGAACAGTAACATGAAACACAGCCCTACAAAAAATACAAATTTGTGATAGCTGTCACCACGCAGAAGGTGCATGTAGTCATTTACCTGAAAAGGCAACAGATTGTTGCCATTGTCCGTCCTGAACGCGTTGTCTTCCATCCAGGATTTGGGGGTTAAGGGTGCAGCCCGTGGGAACTTCGGAGGGGCAATGACATTGCTGGAGAAGGGTTTTTTAAGGGGTGAAATGGGGTTGAGGGGGGAGGGTACGCCGACTCCCACTCCCACGCCAACCCCCACTCCAACTGCCCTTCGAGGGTCCCTACCAGCCTGCAGCCCACCCCAAGGGTTGGAAGGTGTACTCCAAGCCGCGTTTTGATGGTTATTCCAGCTGGAGGAGGAAGAAGAGGAGGCAGAGGAGGAAGACGGTTTGCTGGTCATGATGGGCTGATGGCTGTAAGCAGCATTTCTCTGGGCGAAAGGTGCCTGATTAGGACTTACAGGTGACCTCCGCTGCTGCTGCTGCTGCTGCTGCTGAGCTTGCTGCTGCTGCTGCTGATGTTGGTGGTGTTGAGTCTGAGCTAGGCCAATCTGAGGTGAGAAAGTGCCACCAAATACAGGGTTGACATGGTGTGGAAAATTCTGGAAAAGCATTGTCCCATTGACTGGAGTAATCCCTTGGAAAAAGCTATCATCCACCGTGTTTGTGGTCCCTGTAGACCAGGTGCTGCCAAACGAGGGAGACAAGGAGGTGCCGGCTGCAGGTTCTTGTTGAGGCTGGTGAAAGCTCAAGCCAGGCAAAATGGGAGACTCCATCTGCATCTTCTCCTTGCTATTTTGGGAAGGAGCCGATGTGCCGATACTAGTCACTGAACTGTTGTCTTCTGGTTTGGGTGTCTCCGACGAGATGGGTGTAGAGGGGGCTTCTGCTGAGTTTGGATCTTGCTGCTGCTGCTGCTGCTGCCGCTGCTGCTGGGGCTGGGCTTTGCTTTTGTCCATCAGTAAATCATCCTGCATGGTTTGCGCAGCTGAAACAGTAGGGGAAAAAACCACAAAGACAGATTATTAACATTGTCATTCATACCACAAACCAGTCTGTTTTAATCACTTGCCAGCCAAAAATCTCGTCCTATTGCTAGTACTATGCTACAGCATATTGCAAGGCAAAGCCGTAATCTTCCCCCTCCCCCATTTAGGAATATGTAACCTTTGATCGTGCTAGATTGCCTTTAAAATATTTTTTAAGATGCTTCACCCTTTTTGATGCCTTGTTTCCCTTCAGTCTAAATGAGAGATGTGCTTATAGGGCAGAGATATACAGCAATTTCGCCACGTCTCTTTTCTCTTACACCGGAACTCAGAGCTCTCACCCTGCAATGAGAAACTGATTCTGGTTCCTGTTTTTCCAAGCACCCTCCTCCTCCACCTCCTCCCCCTGGTTATTTGCATACGTCAATAAATACTGCTGCGTCCTTCAGCAAGGTTAAAAAGACACCAGTCTTCGCTCTTCTCCACCCCCTTTTCTATTAGGGGACCTTTAAAGGAGCCGGGTACCGATTTTCCTTAATTAACAAGCAAGCTTCCAGCGATGGAGGTTTATCAGGGAGAAAGCGCACACGGACGCTCGCACCGACACGGGAGCGGCTCCTCGCTCACAATCGTTTCCTGCCCGTCCCTGCGCCCAGCTCGCGCCGGCTCCGGGCAGCGGAGGCGATGGCACAGCCGGGAAGGGGGGCCGGGGGGGCGGAGACACTTCGTGTACAAAGCCACCGATGGGTGTTAGATTTGCCTTCGGTGACCTTACGATCTCTCCGCGTAAAATGCTATTTTACATCAAAGCAGTCCTTTACTTGAAGGTACAGCTATCTACTCGCTCTATTTATATACATACCCGCTCTATTTATACACATGCATATGAAATCATCGGTAATTTGTTCATTAGAAAAACATAAGGTCAAAATCAGCAGACCGGGGAGGTATTACTAGACTATGATCTTTCTGATGCTTTCAAATGAAATATAAAACCAGAGGAAGTCGAAATACTTACAATATAGACATGCTGCATGTTAAAAAACATATTTATATGCACGAGACAAAGACTAGTGATGCAAATTATTTCCTAAATCAATACATAAGTTTAAACTTTAGAAAGGAAATGTATGTGGAATGGTTGAGGCTTATATCTGCTAGAAAAGGTGCTTCATATGAAACAGGGCAGATCATATGATTTTTTTATTATTTTGAGACTCAATAGTAGTAATACAATACAAACATCAATGAACAGCAATTGTATGAAATCACAACAGGAACCTCCACATTTTGTAGGCTTTTAGTCAATTGAAGAGATCATTCTAAATCTCAAAAGTATTTTAAATGAGCCCCAAATCACTTACATTAATTAACTATGTCAAAGATGGCCATCGCTGAATACCTAACTGCATTTCTATTCAGTTAATCGTATGACATTTACATGCCTAAGACTGCATTTTTTTAGGATTGTTTTTGTAATGTAACAATGTAAAGCCAATCAATTAACTGTTTAGGAAAGGTGGCAAAGTGTGAAACTGTCAACACTGTCCTTTCCGACATCAGAGGGTCCAGGTGTATCTTACGTTTTTTGTTCTTTTAAATATCTTCTGAGACATGCACACACATTTTAGTTAAAATGTATGTCAGGAGAGGTTTCTGCTGTCAAGTAAGTTACTGCTTATGCTCCCCCTTATTTTCCAGTTCAACATGTAAAGCGAGCAGCAAGGCTTCCTGAGCAGACCATGCTGTGAGACAACATTAAGCTCCTAAGGACGGGGTAAACCATTGCATCTGTTCCAGGCAGCGCTGCTGCTGCTGCTGGGAGTGCAGAAAATCTTGCAAGGCATTTGAAAGCAATACTGCAGTAAACCACAATATACCAAGCTCTGTCAGTGTAACTTTCCATTAGCTTCACTTCTATCCGCATCGCTATTACTCCTAAGGCTACATAAAACTACTGATGACTCCACATCAGAGGGAGAAAAGGATCATGTGTATCCCTCTCCCCTGGTTCTGAGCTATCAGTATAAAAATACTTTTAGAGAGAAAAACATAGCAGCTGAAATGTTAAAATTCTGTCGTCAATAAAGTTATATTTAAATTAGTTAGTCACCCAGTTATCTATAGTGGCTAGCACAGCAGTTGCTTCAAATATGTACCTTGACTTAGGCTAGCTGGTTTTGAACTTTATCCTAAGGACTGTGATTCACATTCCCTTCCATATTGTTTCTTAAAGGCAAAAATCACTGCACAGCTCAACCCTTCTGTCAAGGTCAAGACCTTCCTTTAATGAATGAAGCCAGTCCAAATGAAAAAATACTGGTTAATAAATGACTTTGAAAGACGGGCCAGCCAATGTCTAATGTTGGACTAGTATGCAGTACTCTTTGGTTATTTGCTGGTGTAAGTATTTTTACCAATTTACAATCCAGTACAGGAAATCTATAACCCCATAGCAATACCAGCTCCATTTGCATGCAGAAACCCACGCAGCCAACACAGAAATGTTCAAGGAACAGTTACCTTTGGATTTTCTGTATTTAAAGATCAACAAAAGGACAGTATATTTATTTTCTTCTTTCAGGTTTGGTATATGACAAATAGTCGACCAGTCTGGCAAGAGCACTTTGACAAGTGGAAGCTTTCAGCGCATGCTCTCCCAAGGAATCATGGGGTTTGAAGTCTTAGCTATAGATAGCATTTCACTGCCGCTTTCTGAAAGGAGGAGAGCTCGAAAGGGAAAAAAAAAAAGTGCACACTCCCTCTTCCCAGAGAAAACTGCTGCAATCTGAATCATCAGCTCTGAGAAAATATCTGTCAGACTGAGCTGAAAGTGACTAACTAAATACGAGCTTTCAAACAGTTTAATTTAGAAGCCCAGATCAAAGAGCCACCTATTCAGAACAACTGCTAGACAAAGAAATAGTTACAGTACTTCCAAACTTCCCTTACAAACTCTTAGCATAAGAAATTAATTATAAGCTCACACTAGCTATAAAATTTACAGTTAATACAAAGGAAATTGTGTCACTCTGCTTAGCTGAAGAATATAGTAACTAATCACGTGTCATAATATAATCTCTAAATATATTCTGAAACTCAAACACAAATAGGTCGGGTATGAAAATTTAAAAACAAATCAGAATCAGCACACAGGTGAAAAGTTGTACTATCTGAACAGTTTCCAATTTTCAAGTTACAACTTTTTCATTACTATGCTGTTACTACACTGAAAGTTCTACCAAAAAAATAAGCTGTTCAGAAAAAAATCAGAAAAAAAAGGTGTGAATGTTACTATTTAACATCCCATTTAACATCTATTCTGTACACCGTGGTGTCACACTTCACCTCCCTCCCTTTCACTACCCACCATCTATATCTCTCCAGCCTCCACATCAATATACAGCCTGACACAAGTTCCTCTCATAAGATATTAATATTGTGATCATTAATATAGGTCAGGTAAAGTTTTCAGAATTTCATTCACTGGCACTTGGTGTTCTGTTTTGCACTAGTCCATGAATTATTCTGCATATTTATTCTGGGTAATTCATAATACTAATTATTCAGACCAAATAGTAATGCTCATATGGAAATACATAGTTGAAATCAGAAGTGTGAAAATAACAGTGTTTTATAAAAGTGCAGGCTGATTTTCCAAGGATGAAATATGCATAGCTTTGTGCACGAAAGAGAGATGACTAAAGCTGAGAAAGATAAATTAGGGCAGCTGAAACAGAGTTGTTCTAACACTTACGTCTCTGCTTTCTGCACTCTGTTTATGTTGGACTGTATGGTCTGCCTGCCCTAAATCAACGCTGTAATTAAGAGTTTCTCAACACTTGCTCTAACCTGTTTGTGCTACTCTGAATCATTAAAGGCAGCAAAACTGCCTTCTTACAGCAATTGAAAACACTTAATTTTATGAACTATCCCATCTATCACAGGGCTGGCTCTAGGCATTCTATGCTCCTCCTTTATGTCCCTATTTACTTGTGGGTTATTGCTTTTCAGATGATTTGAGGATTCACATGCAAGGGACCACACTGTTTCTGTCAGTTCTTCCCAGGGGACAGTTTCACTTGGTAGATCAATCATTAGGATAAGGAAAAGCACTCCAGAACCAAAGAAAATCAAGATGTAAAGGCAGTTTTTGATCAACTAGCCACTAGCAGAAAACAATTATTTTTTGTTTCTAGCAACCAACTTTCTTGTAACTGGAAATTAAAAGATAGTAACAACAGCTGAATCAGAACACACGAGCTTAATGCAATCTGATATATGAATTGCTTGACCTGGGCCAGTTCCAAAGAAACAAATGTAAGAAAGGCCCAAATAAGCCAAGTTAATTCCATTAACATTCTATTAAGTGTATTTTTATTTTAAGAAATTCATTATGAAGCAATTTTCGCCTCTTTAAGCCTCATATGACTAACAAACCATACTAGTCTTTTTGAAAGAAAGTGACTATTCCAACTAGCTTGAAGGTTAAAATGAAGTGTTACGCTACTGAAAAAACCCCAAGTTTTATTGTAGAAACATGTTTTTCAGCTTAATTAGTTTCATTTTAGCCTAATTGAGGGCTACTTATCTTTTAAAAAAATGGAACCAAGTAGATGAAAAATGCCTGATTTTATAATTTAATTTTACATATTACTATCATAACCGTTAGCATTTAGATTTGCCAAAATAGAGTACTCCTATATTGCTGGGTTAGTTAGCTTTGTTGAAAACAGTGAATAATTTCAACAGTTTTAATACTGTCAGGTCAGAGGAACTGTATTAAGGTACAGTTCCTTCATTATTTCTACAGCTCCTTTATTATTTGTCTTCTTTTCCTCTTTTTCAGGCCTCACTGAAATAGTCATATATGTATATTTAATCTACCTCATGTAATTCTTTCAGTAATTGCTTGTCAACTTCTTTATTAAGCTTAAATCTGTATAAATTTTTTATCAAACCATTTAGTATTTTAAAAGTTGATATTTTGCAGTAAATCTGATAGCCAATTTTAGGGCTCAGTTTTAAGCCCTAAATAGCTTATATTGCTTTTGGTGATTTTCATTAATTTCTGTACTTGCCTTCAAATGTGCAGTTTTACTTAATTCAAAATGGCTGCTACCTCCAGTCAGTGTCCGGGAGCTGAGCTCTGGCAAACCTCCAGGAAGAGCAGGCAGCCACTTTCCCTCACTTTGCACTGGCCAAACCGAGCCTGCTCCCAGGAGAGTTCTCTCTCAGCTCACATGTAGCTACTTACTACCAGGTGCAGGTAAGAGATGACAGAGTGAGGCAGAGTGCAGTGAACATCAGAGAAACAGAAGGAAGAAACAAAGAAGGATCTATTAAGGGATGACATAGAAAGCAATAGTTTAAAAATGAAAAAAATGCAAGAGGCAATCTGAGATTTATAGTGGAAATTGCCAATGCAAAGAAGGAAGCATAAAGAACAAAAAGTGGAAAGAAAATGAAGAGAAAAGGGGGATGAGGGAGAGTGAAGGAAGAGACTGTAGGGGAGAATAAAACAAGCATTTGAATAGAGCAGCTGCATTTCCAGTCTTGTTAAGGAGAATAGAGAAGGATGGAATGACAACTCTTGCTCTGTCTGGGAATAAGGAAGTGGTTTTTTTCAAATTTAAAAGCAGTTGGTTATATATGTATTTTAGGATCACGCTTTGATTCTGGAAAGAGCAGATGAAGAACATATACCCCAAGCTGTCCAGTAGTTTCCACAAATGGGTTTTTGCATTTCAGAATCTTTAAGCTATTCATGGGATGTTAAGGGGTCTGCCATTATATAATGCTTTGGGTTGTAAGGGACCTTTAAAGCTCCTCTAGTCCAACCTCCCTGCAATGAGTAGGGACATCTTCAACCAGATCAGGTTGCTTAACCTGACCTTAAATGCTTCCAGGGATGGGAATCCACCTTCTCTCTGGACAACCTATGCCACCATCAGGGTGCTTTACCACCCTCATCGTAAAAGATTTCTTCCTTACGTTCAATCTAAATCTACCCTCTTAGTTTAAAACCACTAAAGCTTGTCCAATTATGCTTTTATGTATCCTATTACGTTTTTATTTTTCATGATTGGAAAAAAAATTAGAATATTTTCTTCATGTAAATATTCTTCACAGCCATTATTAGTCACTATGACCTTTATCATAAATGGCAGGCAACTAGCATATCCTTTCAACTCAAAAGCAAAAATACAGAAATTGCACAAACCACATAGTCCTAGAAATAAAACCAGCTTCCCTATTTCTATTTGTAACACTTGAGAATAAATATAAAAAACCTAAGCTAGGCTAGCCTAGCTGCTCAATGTTCTGGCCAATAGACAATGAGCTTAGTCCAGACCACAAATAGGAACCAGAAACCCTTGATATCTAATACTGTTCTTACATGCCATGGACAGCTGTAATTGGGACACTGTGTATTAGGATCTCTTCCAGGAGGTCATGCCCATGTGGTTTACTCAGGCTACTGTACAACCAACACTCCTCAACAGCGGCAGCAACACTGAATTTTATGGTCCCAAGAATAAGTACAAAATAAGTTTTCTGAGACACGATGTCGGTACCTTCTTCCTACCTGTTTCTATACATTCCTCCTGTAAGAAACATTTGCATCTCTGTAAATACTTCAGCATGCCTCTTTATGATATTTGTAGCAATTAGAAAATAAACAACACCCTTCCAACTTTTATACATGCCCATACTATTATGCACATAATACTGCTTACAAGTCCAAGTCCAGGTGTTTTATACACACTTTGACACTTTTCTCTCCCCAAAGACTCTCAAAACCAGACCGTATAGTCCCTAGCTAAGACAGCACAGTCAAAGAATCCAGTATATTCCCTAAACTTGACTTCCTATTCCACCTGATGTCTATTATCACATACATACAAATACTTGATCTCAACCAAGAACAGCTGTAGGTTGATGCAGCTGCACAGTTGCACTCTGGGCTTGGCCCTGTAAATTACAACCTTGAACAGCAACTGCAGTGTAATTTACACGAGGTACAGGGACTAGTTTCATATAGCAAAATTTATTACAAGAGCTGTTCTTTAAAAATATAACCTGAAAAGGAAAATTAGAAGTTGATATTTACTAACTAATTTTTCCAAGAATCTGTCGTGTCAGAACTGCCTCTGAAAAACAGGCTATTGACTTTGCTCGGGGAGCATGACGTGAGGGCGGGAGACAGACACCCATGGTGGAGATAATTGGAAAGGCAACTTCTTTCCAGGTGCTATCCACCTCTTTGCTCTATTAAGGCTCTTCAGCGTCTAAATTTCCAGTTTTTCAGATTATGATGCTCTAAGTTGACTTCTGAACATACAACAAACTTTAAAAGCACCTTAGAAGGACTTTTTCCCACTTGGAAGCACACCAACAAACCCAAAAGAGAGTGTTGCCATTACCACCGGCCGTGCCATCCCTCACCCCACTTGCACACAGAAGCCAGCGGTCACCGGGCCTCCATCTAGCACCAAGTGCCACTTACAAGGGCGCCGGGTGCTTGTCCTTGTCATTGACAACACCACCACTGAAACGGATTAATTTCCCTTCCGCCGTTCTAGCCACCGCCCTTCTGGGCAGCCCGGTCAGGGCTGGCACCTGGCAGGGTCCCCTCCGCCCTGGGGGCAGGTCCTGGGGCCCGGCGGCCAAGCAGAGCCGGGGGCCGCCTGCACCTGTTCGGCAGGGCAGGGAATGAGGGATGCTCCTGCCCGAGGGGATCCCTGCGGGAGCGGGAGGGGGCAGAACAGGCGGCCCAGGCTCGCTCCCTCTCTCTCTCTCCCTCCCTCTTTCCTTCCCTCCCTCCCTCCACCCGTGAGGGGTCCCGGCCGGCGGGGGGGGAGGGGCGGCAGGCGCCGGGCGCGGACCTTCCCCCCGCAGACCCGCTCGGCCACCCCGCCGCGCTCCCGTACCTGCCCCGCGCGCGGAGCCGGGCAGCGACTGCGCGACGGCGGCGAGGAGAGACATGGGCAGGGCAGGGGGAGCGCCCCGCCGGACCTTTAAACCCGCGCCGGCGGCGGGACTACAGCTCCCAGCGGCGGCAGGACTGCGGTGGGATCGCGGCGGGACTAGGACAGGACTACAGCTCCCGGCGCTCCCAGCGCTCCGGGCACGGGCTCGCGCTCCGCCCTTGGCGCAGGCGCGCTGCGAGGTCGGGCGGCGGTGACGGGCGGCGCGGCTGCGCTCAGCGCTCGCTGCCTCTCCCCGCGGCGGTCCGGGAGCTCCGTCCTGCCCCGGCCACCGGCCGGCCCCGTGCCGCGTCCCGCCTGCCCAAGGAGGGGCCGCCCCGGCCGTCCCGCGGTAGGGCGGATTTGCCGCCTTCCCGTTCGCTCCCCTTTCTCCGCCGCCGCACGCGTGACGCCTTTGTCAGGCTCCGGGCCCTCGGCTGGGCCCGCTCCTCCGCCCGGGGCCATGGCCGAGCAGACGGGCTTGGCGCTGCCACAGACCATGGACAGGTACGGGAGGGAACGTTCGGGCTGGGCCTGTGAGCCTCCCGCGGTGGGTTTGGGGTCGGTGTCGCGAGTCCGGTTTCATTTTTTGCCTTCTAAAATCCCTGGTGGTCTGGGAGAAGTTGTGTGAGCGCTGTCGTAAAGTAGCGCAAGGTACCGTGAGCAGCTGAGGGGTGTGGAGGGACCGCTCCCGTAGCCCTCGGGCAGCAGGAGGTGTGTGTGTCCCTGAGCTGGGACGGGCTCTGGGGCAGATGGGGGGCTGCAGGAGCCTGGCCCTGTCCCGGGGTCTGGGAGAGCCTCTGGGTATGGAACGCACTGACGTGCACGTAAAGTGAGGCACCAAAAGATGACCTAAGCTTAGCCGGCCCTGTGTGTTTTGTTGCTGGTTTTATGATCGGAAGAAAGCCTAGAATTGCTTTCTGGAGCGTTCTTGAAAATTACAACCTTAGGAGTATTTTGACTTAAGTATCTTTCCTCTTATATAATTATTAACTTGTAAATTCTGTTTATTATACTTGTTTTCTCTTTATGCTTTTATTTAAATATGTAGCACTTTCACCCTGTTCCACTGAGCACTTAAGATTCCTTAACTGTCATTTTGACTCATCGAGGAAGCCCTTGCAGACTGTCCCTACAAACAGTAAACCACATTTACAGCCTGTTATTGCAGGAGTTGTAATAGACTGGTATCTCAGAAGGTGGGGACCCAGAGGCAATCAGGCTTCTGTTTATGAACCTGTCAAGTTTTCTTCATAAGGAAGCAAAAAGAACCCTGGTGGTTTTCTCCTTTCCAGGTTGCCTCTAAGGAAAGAGTATTTAGTGAAATACAGCCTGTCATCAGGCAGGTGATGGAAATACAAACTATATGAGACAGGGGTTGAACTTGTGTAGCCTGGAAGGTGAGGATAAGAAGTTCCAGTTTGATACAGAAAGAAGATAAAAGTGATTTGGGGAGGAAAAGTTTGTGTTTTAGAAAAACTCAAAAAGTGGGAGATGACAAAGGGATGGTTTAGGTTATAAGAGTATTGCAGAATCAACTCCTCTTAAACTAAAAAAAACAAAAATAAACCAACAAAATTTCATCTTCATCCTGAATTTTGTAGTCCAGTAATATATAGTATTTTGTGTTTTGGAGTTCTAGGGACCCATAAGACTCTGAGTGGATCCCCTGCTGCCCATGGCTATTGTGTCACACTCTGAAGTCCTAGTTCACCCTGTTGGGAAATGGCTGTAAGGTGGCGTTTATAATCTTTGTTGTGACCAACTGTTAAATTAAACAGTTAATTAAAAAAAAAAAAAAAAAGGGAAATTAGTTACCCGGTTGCCAAATCAGTCTACTGTTCTTCAGTTGTTGCCTGTAACAGAGATGTGGGTTTTGATGTACATTTAATATTCTTGTATCCTTTCAAGTCTGTGAAATTATAATTTGTGTCTCTGGCTCTTTTCAAAGACTTTTTCTAGTATACTTGAAGTAGCTTCAAATCTAAAAAAATTGGAAAATGTCTCTGATTTCCTTAATAACAGGGACAGCAGAGAAAGAATTTGAAATACCTAAGTAGCATAAGAGGAGGTATGAAGAGAGGCTGTAGCTTCCATATAAGAATTCATTTGGCTCAGTATAGGAAACTTTAGAAACAGGAGTTTGACAAGTGGTGAATGTAGTAGTAAGAAGGAACCAAGTATTTGGGATTTTAATTTAATTCAGAGTGTAGCACAACATCAATAGAAGGATTTTGGACTAACCAGGACCTCAAAATGCAGTTGGTGTAAATAATCTTTCTGGTTTATATTGGGTTTATGGAGCAGGGCTACATTTGAATAAACAGATTTTTATTCATCTGATGTTTCTGAAGGTTGTACATAACTGTTGTCACGTTGTTTGTAGTGGTGATCAAGATAAACCTTCAGTATTTCATCTTGAGCAACATACGCCATGGTTAAATTATCTGTGGGGATTCTGAGGAATGGAAATACTTCTTCTGTCCTGTTATCTTTTTTGCTCATGACAGATACTTGTTTTCCTCAGTGAGAAAAAAAATTAGATATGTAAAATCTTAAGAGTAATTGCTAATACATTATAGCTTAACACAAAGTGCATACTTTTAAATAAAACACAGATCTTTTAGTGAAGGATGCAGAAAACAGCTTTCCAGTGAAGATGACTTTCATTTGGATTGTAATAGTTGAAGAGCAGAAAAAGAAGGGTTTTCTTCTGTTTCCAGTACCTAGATGACCACCGAGAGTGGTGATGTGCTGTTGTATCAGCAATTTAGGTGTTGCCGTAGATCTGAATGCATGCACTGCTTTGTATACAAGGGTCAGAGCTCTCAGAGCAAATTCTTTAGCTCTCTATTTGTGAGAGGGAATAGTTGGATTCTTCTCTTGACTCTTAGATTCTATACCGGTATGATTACGGGTTTTTCTCCTTCATAAAGCAAGTTGGATTTCTCCAGTGCAAGGACTGACTTGATAGCATCTCCACATTGTTGCTGAGGATTCATCTTTCTTTAATGTATTTTTGCTCCATCCTTTATTTTCCTTGCATAATTTCAGTCTAGAAGCAACCCATGGATTTATAACAAAGAAGGTAAATAGCTGTTAAGATGTAAGGAGTTAGTTACTCAAAATTTCTAGCTAAGGATTTTATACTTACCTGAAGGATTGGCTATAGCATAAGTACAAGAAGCATGACTGTGAAGTGACACTACATTGTGGAGTTGTCTCATCTGCAGCATTTAGGAGACTAATCCATATGATTGACATGATCTTTTCTAGCCTTAACATTGGAATTTCCATGCCCCTTGTAATTTTTTTCTTCTCGTTCATGTTCAAATAAAAGTTCCAGATAAGTCTTAAAATACCATCCTTTTCTGCAAGCAGAAATCTTTTCAATCTATGTTAAAAAGCTGTATTTCTGGACTAATGTGTACAGTTGGAGGCAGGGATTAGTAATCTGTCTAAATGGTGAGATTTTATTATTATTTAATTATTTTAAATCCATTTGTTTGTGATAGTTTAATGCATAAATTACAGAATTATAGTAATCTTCATTAAAACTTGAAGTTACGTGGCAATGAGTTTTTAATGTGCTGTTAATGTGAGCTATAATGCTAAAACATACTCATATTTTTAAGCTTTATTCTCTTTACTTCAGTTGAATTACATGTGGATTGCTCTTGCAATCCACATGTAATTATATCAAGGTTATATCAAGGGTTCAGAATGCTGGGGTTTTGTTTTTTGTAGCATGTCCTGTGGTAGCAATTTGTGGTATTTCATATGCTATCCAAATTAAAGACAACTGTTCCCTTCTTTCCATATATTTGCCACTTGGTCAGAACATGCTCATCATTGCTTTCTGTTACTTCAGTCTTCAAAGATGTTAGTCAAAATTTGATGGATAATCTGCTGAAGGCTTGTGCAGGTACATGCTGAAGAATCAACATAGTGGTAATTTTAGCATGGTTTAAGTTTTGAATTAGCATTCTTCATTTTCTGACTGGATGGTAGTTGCTCAGTTATAGTCAATATCCTTGATAAAAACTAGAGCAACGTGATGTGACTTTAACTCTACCCTTGCCATTCCGTATTGAAAGGAGACAAGAGAGCTAAAATTGCAGGTAGACTTTCAAAGCAATTAAACAATAAATTGTATTAAATTAAATAAATTTGCTTAAGAAATTACTAATGCTATCAAGAGAGGAGTACTGTTGCAACTAATTTTTCTCTTTGCCAGATCATTGATTTGTTGAAAAAAAGCTAGCAATTGTAGGTCAAAAATTGCAAAATAGTGTTGGGTTTTCTACTGCAGTTTTTTGAACTGTCATCTGATTCTATTGTAATTTTCTTTCTTTTTTCCCAAGAAGAAAGAATATGCAGTGGCTTTGTACATAATCTTCAGTTTCTCTTTCCATTCCAGTCACCATTTGTGGTGGTATTTGTGTTCAGATCAGTCTTTTCCTTCCTTCTTTGAAAGTGCAGGCAGTGATTTAGTTTTATTTGCACAATTAACTGTTGATACTTTAGTAACCTAATACATGGTTTTGGATTAAGACCCTAATGCTACAACCTAGACACTGTAATTAGTGCAGTGTGGTCCTTGATTGAAGACGTTTATTCTGAACGTCTTAAACTTGTACTGGATGTTGTGCTCTGATTTCTCTCACTGACAGAAGTTGACACACAAGTAACTATTTGTACAAGTGGAGTTCAACCAGATAAGATATGCAGAGTAATAAGCAACATAAAACACAATAAAGGATTTATGTGTTATCTTTATTTTTCACAGAATGCCATCTCTGCAGTTACTCAGTCTGTTTGTTCTACTTGTACTGATTAAGCATGTCTCTCTTGTCCTATCTGAAGTAATTATTTTCTTTCTTCACAACAGAGTTAAACTCTTTTGAGAGAGGTCTTCCTAACTTCTGATCAAAATCTTTCAGTATCTAGAAGTACCTGGCTTTCTGTTGTTCCTTGAGAGTAGGTTATTCATGCTTAGAAGGAAAGGCTGTGTAAGAGTAAAGAATGCACCATGCTGGGTTAATATCTACCTGAACAGAAACAAGGGGTTTGTTTTTCCCTGTCCTTACCCCAACTATTTGGAAGTTGATGTTGATACAGGATGGAAAAAGCAAAATCACGCATATCTTGGAGGGTGGGTTTCAAGAAAGAAAGTTTGAAACAATAATAACTTTGTAATAGCTTGGCTTTCTCCTTACTGCTTCATGCCAGGTACATCCTTTACTATTTTGCTTCACTTTATGCTTCTATGTGGATTGACTTTTTCCTGTGTCTTATCAGTAAAGATGATTAGTGGAGACTTAATGCAGACCTGTACACTGCCTTTTGCCCGTGTGAAATATACAGGTGTCAGCATGTTATTTATAAACTATCTTAGTCTTTTCACTGTCTTCTTACGTATATTATTTTTCTATCTTTGATGTCTGCTTTGATATGCTTAGGAACAAATGTACACGTTTTAATTGCTGCTTTACAATTAACTTCTACCTGCATACAGTAGGTAATTATTCTTCCTATTTAAGTGTAGGGAAACTCCTAAGAGACAACAAAATTTTTTATACTCAAAATCTCATGGTATCCCATGTATTATGAAGGCATTCAAATAATATTTCCATATGTTGTATTCACTATATCTGAAAAGGCTATACAAACCCCTGTTTATTATATGGATCTCTTCCATATAAAAGTGTTCAGACTCTGTAATAGTGCTTAATGCGCTAACGGTTTCCTTTGCCATGGTGTCTTAAAGTGCTCACTGAAGTTGAAACTTCTGACAATTAATGCAAATGTGTTGAATAAATATATGTATAATAATTTACAGACAAATATCAAAAGGTTCGGGTATCAATTTCAGAACTTTTTTTTAAAGTAATACTTAAAGTGGTAAGGAATATAACAGCTGTTTTAGGCTAATTTGGTGCTTTTGACATCTTAACCTGCTTATGGTCTTTCTGCACTGCACAGAGATTGGAAAATTCCTGGTGTGAAAATAAGTGCTTTCTGATGCACCTTTTCATCTCAGCAGCAGAATGGGCCAAGTACTAGATTTTTATAGGATGTAATATCTACCTTTATCAAAAGAGTGCATGACTTGCTCATGCTTTTACTGGCATTTGTAGTTTACCACAAGTAGCAAATTCATTGTCAGTGCAAAAGAATAAGAGGACTCAATCTGAAGTGGTTAAAGCAAACTGCTTCTGGCTGATGTTTCTAAATGAAACTGTTGAGGTTGCATAAATTGGTCAAGGGGCTGGAGCACTTGGCTTACTAGAAAAAGCTAGAAGGAACTAAGCCTGCCTGAAGGAGGGATGGCTTGGGAGATCTGATAACCCTCTACCTACAAAGGAGGCTGTTTAGAAGACTGACTGTGGAGGTTCCTGGCAGGATGATGAGAATCAACTGTAAATTTGAACAGAGAAGTGTTCAGCATGTGAGGATGGGGATGATGCAGTTGAGCTTGGGAACAGGTTGCCCAGTGCAGATGCAGACCTCTGCCCATGGGGCTTTTCTGGGACCCAGCTCTGCTGTCTGGTCTGAATTCAGTATTGCTTCTGTCTTGGGTAGGAGGTCTGACAAGATCACCTGTGGTCCCTTCCAACCTGTAATTTTGTGATACCAGGTCTAGATGCAATCCCAGTTTACGTGGGAAAACAGCACAGTATCATTTGCACTGCATAACTTAAGCATACTATGCTGGAGGTGCCAATAGGGAGGTACAGTCCACTGACACCTTCTAGCAAATCTGCACTTGGCCTTTTTTAGCAGCGGCTCTGAATTTGTACCTAAAAGTTAAGATAACTTCCTGTCTAGTGGGACTGGGATCTTGCTTTTTTTTCTCTTAAGAATTTTTGCTCCTGTCACGTTAATGCTAATGTGAGTGCTTTTTGTCAAAAATTTCTAAAACTCAGTGGAAGTGCTTATGCTCAGGATTTTTGTGTCATTGATTCTGGAGGAAGGATTAGACATGTCCTGCCTAACACTACTGTAGGATAAGAAAATTTACAATCACAATATTCACTTCCAAATGCTGCTTTAAAAAAAATGCACTGAAGTTGTATTAAATCAGGGACTAGCTGTTCATTTGTTTCTAAGTTAAGATAAAAATTAAACTGGCCTGCTATATAATAGTTTCCCCTATAACAAGTAAATACCCGTTGATTTAAGGACTAACCAGGGAATTTTTGTATGCGCTTATGTTTGGAAACAACTCACAGAAACAAACTTTTTGGATAAGTGTTATTAGTGCTTCTAGGTCTTCAGGTGATTGCTGATGAGAAGTATGGACTATCTAGTGTTCTCAGTTTATGTATCTCTGCCTGTTTCCCCCTATGGCCATGCAGCTCTTCTTCAATGTGTACAAATTAAAAGAAACTACTAACACAGTGGGAAGGTGGTAAATAATAGAGTCGTCATGGACAAGAGGGGCTGGCATTCAGTGGTATTTCTTTTTTAAAGCCATTTTGATGTGATTTATTATTTCTTCACAATCTTTCTAGAAAAAAGACAAGACCCTCTATCCCTCTATTTTAAATCTGCAGTGTGGTCATTATCTACCTTCCAGATCTCTTCCCATTTGTTTATTCCAAGTGCCTCCTCCTGGAATGTGAATATTTTTGTTTAGAAGTGGATATTTTTTATTGGACTAAAATGTGCCAACATAAGTTAGCTTTCTGTGAGGGATATAATTACAGAAGACCATGTGCAGGGTGCTTGTGACTGTTCTGCTGGTGAGTCATGCAGTCAGTTCCACAGCCTGTTGAGGAGAGTTACTTAATGTTATGATCAGACACCTTGCAATTTTGTTCACATTTATTTAGAGTAAAGGCATTTCCAAATTTTCAGTGTCTGCCACATTTGATAGGTGTTTTTTTGTTGTTCTTGAGGTATTAACATACCAAGAATTTATCTTGTTGGCGTTTAAAGTTTTTTGGTAATTTTTAGGTCAGAAATGGTTCCAATTTTTATTATTAGGATTATATAAGACGACTGACTTAAGTAGAGCTTTTTGGTTTTTCTGTTATATTGTAAATTATCTGGTAAAAAATAGAAATTATAAACTGAGAATAACTTGAGTAACAGTGTCTGTCGTAAACTCTTGAGTTCAAAGCAATTTGCTTTCTTTGGAGTCTTCCACTTTTTGCAATTGTAGGACTACACTTCCATTTTTTTTTCTTCTCTTTTCTTTGGAAGAACACAACAGGAAGATTGCTTACCCTGTATGGTCAGTTTACCCATGAAACTCTCTAGGAATACATAAAAAAATCAAACTTGTATTTCACAAATACTTTCCCTAAAAATTGAATGTAAAGCAAGGAGCCATGTTTGGTTTCTAACAGATGTCTATGCTAATGTATTTGCCTTTGTAACTAAAGCTACTGTGCTTAAAGATTCATTTGTACTTCTGCATTAACTGTGTGACACTGGAAAATGGCTGCAGGAGATTGAGCTCACATGATAGAGACTCTGAATAACTTTGCATTTCTGTCATTTGCTTATCACAGCAACAGCTTAATGTCAAGTTGGTTACAGTTTTAGGCAGGTCAGACTTGGTCTATTCTGTATGTAGGTCGCTCCTGATATTTGTAGCATCTGTCATCTACTCTGTACATGCACCATAAAAACTAGTTTTGGTATTTTTCTTATGCAACTCCCCCTTTCACCCAGTGCAAAATGGCATTGTTTAATGTTGGTTAGTAGAAACTACGTATTTTTGTCTTCATTTGGAGTCTGGTCATCTTAGAGGTAATTAATAAGTAATTAAGATGTTTAAAGTCACATTCAAGGAAGTAACTTTAAATAGCCTCTAAAATGTAATTTCCTAGTTGCTTCACATCTCTGTTACTTCCTCTGTGATTATTGACAGATTTGTCAAACAATGCATGAGAAAATGTTTTCCCTATATATAGTATCATGTGCTATCTGCATTATAAAAAAATCCATTAAATTTTTAAAGCATTAACGTAATGCTATTAGAATTCTTCACTGTTTGCTATGTATGTATGTACTTGACTACGTGTCAGCTTTCTGTTCAAATCATGCTGTTCAAAGCATGTGTCAGTTTTGGAAGTAAATTATTTTTGTGTGTGTGTGTATGGGGTTCTTCGTTTAGGTTTTGTTTGGTTGGTTTTTCTGTTGCCACTTAGTTTTAGTCACTTTTGTTTTTCCTCCTAAGATGGTAAGAATCAGTGTTACCTCCCCCCCTCCCCCCCCCCCCAGCAGGCACTCAGTAGCTTAAATTGTTAGTTGTAGGCCAAGCTACTAATACACAATAGTAAGAGTTTAGTTAGCAAAATGTATAATGTTAGTAATAAAGTGCTTATTGTATGAGTAATAGTTTTTCCTGATTTGTTCTTTGTACATGTCTATAAGGGCCCTGTTCTCCCTCCTTCACTTAATAATAAATAAAGAGAAATAAAACAAATGCTTCTAACATAAAAATTAATTGTATATTTAAAGGCTGACAGCAAGGCCACTGAGCTTTGGTGACTTCTCAGCTTTTCCTTTTGAAAAACCGAGAGTATGGTAGTACTAAAGCCTTTAAGATAACTGAATTTTGAAGACTTTGCAAAAGGAATGTGTCTGAATAACTGGTTGCAAAAGTTTAAATTATCCAGAATGAAAGCTAATTTTTTTTTCTGACAGTCTAGATTTGGCAAACTAGAGACTAAAACCTGACAAGATAGGTAGATCTGGGGAGGGATTCCTTATTCTAAGATGGCTAGAAACAGACCATAAAAACCTTGTAAGGCCCAATGTAAGCACAATAGGTGATGCTTGGCAGTCAGAGGTTTAATTTTATCCACAAGCTAGAAAGCAGCCAGCAGGATTCAGTGAACTGTCCTTTACTTGAATCTCTGCCTTTACATAGTGCAATGAACGCAAGTGTAAAATATTTCCCCTTGGTTTAAGCTATAATTGAGAATATAATAAAGCTTGAATTGAACTTTAGATAATCAGTTGATCTTTCTGGTGTACTTTCTAGTTAATTATTCTATGGGGTTTTAATGTCTTTGTTTACTGGATTTTAGTTATCCATATGCTTTTATTAAAAGCTTTCTAAAATCTAGTTTATACAATGTCATCCTGAGGTTAGAGGAAGTCAGAACCTATATGTGAATACCACTTGTGTGAGCATATGTTCACACCAACATTAGCTTGATATTCTCTACTTAAGCTGTTTCTATTGAATGCACTGCTTTTGTAGTAAAGTGTAGTTACTGTTATGTCTAGATTCTTATCAATGTCTCCTTTACACAGCATTACACCCTATCCTGAATGACTAGGCAGAGCAGAATTGGGTATAAGGTCAATTGACTTTCAGGACTGCCTTTGAGAATTTTAGACTTTGTTTCAAGGTGACAACTTGTTTTCTAGCTGAGTGATACAGGCTAGCATATGGCTGCTATGCCATGCTACCTTAAAAGCATCCGCTGAAGTCACGACGGAGCATCTAAGACTGCTATTTTTGCACTGCTATCTCTGTTCTTCACTCAGTGTATTTCCCTTGTGTGTTTTTCCCCTTAGGATAGTGTAAGGGTTTTTTGAGTTTGATAGGTGGGTCTTGGATTGAAGATAAAAGTATTTTCCATTGTGTTTGATGCCCAGGAAAATACTGGGGAAAGAGTGGTGTTCCATCTGTAATCCTGCACATGAGTTCATCTCTTCTGGCACTTAATCTCCTCTGTGAAGCATGACATAAGCTAACATTTCTCGGGTTAACGATATTCCTCTCTTTGTAGCCTTTATCAGGGGTTTGTAGGCTAGGCTTGCATTCTCTTGTGACCAGGCAGTGGCCCTCTAGCACAAGATCTTACTGCTGCTGGTTCTTCACTCTCAGGAAAAGGAAATGCTTAGTGCTAGCATTTGCAATATGGTGTTTCTCTTGCTTTTTGAGAGAACAGTTTGCTGTACCCGTACTAAAATTCCAGGCAGCTCTACAGCAGCCAAATGCTACTAGGTAACTCCATTTTTCTGACATCCTAGTCTTCGAACTTAAACATGATCGTGTAGTACTTAGAGTGTAGTTGGCAAGTTTAGTGTAAAGCTTATCACTATTCATCATCAAAGGTACTTTATCTGTCGACATAGACTATACATAAAATGTTGTTGTAGAAGCTCATGAAAAATTGCCTCTTCCAAACAGCAGACTTGTGGCTCATCCTTTAGAACAGTGCCTTTTTATGGCTAGTTATTGGAATGCTTTCAGTCATTTCTTCCAAGGTACATTTTCACGCCTCACTGACTTCGCTCTCTGTGCTATCATTGCTATCAGTTATGTTTCAGCCTTTTCAGTTTCTTCTTTTTGGATGTGAAATTTAATTGCAATAAGCTGCTGAGACCCTTGGTGCTTAGCAGGACAAGGATGCTTTACTCTTACAGCAAGATATCCTGCCACTTTAAGGAAAAGAGGTGTGCTTTATGATGTGGGAGAAATGCAGAAAATTTCTTATTTTACGAAAGAACTGTAATGAGAGGGAAAATGCATTTTTAGCTCATGATTCTAGAGCATGTCATGCATGTTCAAATTTGCATTTTCCATGGTAAGAGTTAGGTCTAAAAGTCTAGTAGAACTTTGTTGTCTGAGAAGTTTTCTGGTTTTGCTGGCCATTCATATTTGTATGCCACTGAACACAAATGGGAAAATTCCAAGATGTTTCCATTCCTACTTGCAGTACTGAATATTTGAAACCAGACCATAAAACAGCTGTGCTGTCCCAGTCTAGCAGGTCATCTTCCATTAAGTGTTGCGGATACAAGGATATCTGCTGGGCTTATGGGGCTTTACAAATTTTTGAAAATCTTTTACTGTTGTGTATATATAATCAACATACTGCTTTTAAATTACTTTTTTGTATTGCTTTACACAGTCATGCCTGCTTGAAAACAAAGCTGTTTCATTATGAATTCAGCCTTCACAAATTAAGTCAGATTTGATTTAAACAACCTGAATAAGATACTGTCTTCCCTCCTGTCTAAGACTGGTTTTGGAAAAAAGTAACCTTTCGAAGGGTTATAGCTTAATAAAAAGGAGAGCAGTCCAGGAATGTCTGATACTGGAGATCTTACAGATTTGTTGGAGCTGTAGCTCCAACTGAGTACCAGAGAGTGGGTTCCTTACCAGTAAGAAACTTGTGATTTGGAGGAACCTGGTTTTAGGCAGGCCTTGGTTTCTTAGATTAGTCATGTAACATTTGGAGTATAGGATCTCTAATCTTCAATACAACTTTCTCCCCATCTGTTTTGGTCTTAACACAAGCAGTGCCCTGAAAAGAGTTTGTCTTTGCTAGAGAAAAAGCCAGATGCAAAAACCGCATTATTCTCAGAGTCAGAATACAATTTTTGAGACTGGAAACCTGCATCTGCTGGGGAGCTGAATATAAAAGGCATTTGTAACCTTATATTCAGAGCTGCAATAGTGATATTGGTCTTGGGTTTTGTATGTTTTGTTTTGATTATTTTTTTTTTTTTTAAGCCAAGGAAGTGTGGAAAAATACATTAGTGTTATTGATTTGGCTATGTAGAAAGTCATCAAGAAAAAAGGTTTGAGTTTCTATCAGAAACAATGCTTTGTTCCACCCTTTCAGCCCTTTCTATTTCAGGTTATCTGAGTAGCAACCTGATTCAGTGGTAAGAATCAAGGTCATATTTTATTCAGTACAAGAAAATGGAAAACCTGGCAAGAGCCTAGATACCTGTTTTGAAATGGTTTTATTTAGTCCTTTCGGCTACAGCTGCTGTCAATGGAGAGAGATAAAGCTGATGACAGTATAGAGGGAATTTACTGTTCATTATTCATGACTTGCTAAAGGTTTAAGTCTGTAAAGGATTTTGTTATTCCTTTCATAGGTCTTTCAGGTTTTCAGGTATGACTGGCTGGCAAGAAATTGGATGAAGCAATTAAAGAAAAGATGCCTTTTTTTTTTTTTTTTTTTACTTACTTTTACTAACCTTGACAGAGAACTTGAGAACACAATTTAATCTACAACCATTGTCATGGACAAATTCACTAGTTAAAATTGCACTGTAGCAAGATTATGTTCATGCTTAAATCTGTCATTATTTGAATAAACTCTAGACTTGCATTTTGTGATGATATCCTCAGACCTAACTAGCTCTGTTGTGAAGCCTTTAATTTATAAATAAAAATCTGAATTACAAATTTAGAGCAGTTGTAGACTTAAATAGGATGTGGAATGAATGAGTGAATATTTACCTGTAATGCAGGCAAAAACTGCTGAAGAGGAACAATGATCAGTAGTACTGTATGGTATAATTTGTTCTTAAAGTAAATTTGGGGATTCTTAATGTAAATAAAAATCAATAAACAGTGCAAGAACTTGTATTCTGTAAGAACTCCTTGATATTGAGTGCAATGAACCAAAATGTCACTCGTGCTTTGTAATCCTTACAAATCTTCGTTGTGGTCTCATCATTTTCATCAAGATTCTTACTGACTTGTGGCTTGTCTGTCTTTCCTCCTCCTGCTTAGGAAGGTTAATGTGTCCTTTCATTTGGGACTGCAGTAGGTGCACATTGGGAGTATGAAGGCAAAAAGAAGGGTGGTGGTGCAGGAGTGAATAGCATGACAATTTTGATACAAACCAATGTGGGGAAGGACAGAAAGAAGCCAAGTCAAACTCTGATTTTATCTTCCCATTAAGGTGAATGGAAGAAACCACAGTTCTGATTCCATATGTCAGTCATCAACTGAAAAGTCTTCTCAAATGCTGAGGCAGCTCTAGTTTTAGGCCATCACAGTTTAAATTTACATCTGTACCTACCAAAATGTGTTCTGTACTTAAAACTGGACGTGTGGACATTACAGGTTCATTTTATGAATTGTTCAGTGTTGTTAAATGGCTATTTCTCCAGTCTTCCCTGGAATCTGAATCTCAAATTTACCCTTTTACAAGTATGCCAGTAATAAATTGCTACAGGTTGCCTTCTGCTCTGACACACTTGCAACTTTTTCAATATACTTCTACTACTATAGATGTTAAAAAGATTCAGTGCTTTAAAGAATGTCTTGCAAGTATTTTATAGGCACTGTTATTTCTATTAAAAAAACATGGCTATCTTCTGTAAAGAAACACTTGGAATTTACAAATAGAATACTACCCAAGATAGTGAGATCTGAAAAGCAAAGCTGTTAGACAACAATATTTTTCATTTCTTGAAGTTGGAGCCCGACAAAATTGTTTCCCATTGCAGATTCCCCCTTCTTTTTCCTTAAAGAGAAGTTAAAAACAAACAAAAACAAAGTGAGAGGAAAAAACAAACAAAAACAAGTGATGAACCACTGTAACATCCTGGCATAGAGTCCGCAATCATGATTCTCAGATAATAAAGTTGCTTTGTTTACTAGCGCCAGAGCATTTCTCAGTTTCTTCTTCTCTCAATTACCGTCTGCTACTGGTTACATATAAGAAACCTTCTAGTGTTTTGTCTTAATGATGTTACTCAAGTTGTTAAGAGAACAAAACTTCTTCATTGAAATAGTGATGCAAAACTTCGGTTAGGTCACAATGTCTAATTAGATTGTGTCTTGGTAGCTAAATTATAGGGATGCTGTTGCTGTGCTCCTTTATAAGGGTTTAACTATGATTGCAGTGGCTTGCATAAAATATTTTTTAAAAATGAAACCATTATATAAATATTTATAGTAAGATCCTTATTTTGATAAATTCTGTTTTATTACGTAAGCTTCCATATCTTCAGTATGGGAATTAGCAAATAGTTTCACAGTAAAAATTATTGGCTGAACATATCTGATATTTTCCTAGTTCAGATCCATATTTTGCTTTCTCTTGTAAGTTGGCCGAAAGTCTGACCTAATCATCAGACCAGATATCTGGGAGTTCCTAGGTTCTGTGCTCACTTCAGATCAGGTACTATAGACTGTCAGTCTTGTGTTTTCTCCTTACAGAATTAATATATTTGAATTTTCAAGTCCACATAATTCCCTAAGGCAGAAATTCCCTCCTCTACTGGTACAATAGTATTCTTGAAGTACTTTGTAACTTAATTTTTATTATACAGAGTCAACTTGTTTGAACTAAAGTCTTTACCTTTTCAAAGAGAGGGAATGAATTTGATATAATTGTTTAGAGTTTTTTGTGATATATTGTATCATTTGTGTTGTTTTATCATTTAAATGGATTGGATTTAGTTTCCCAAGTAGCAGACTACAGTATTGATCTTATATTTTTAAAATTAAAAAAAAACTTACCAAAATGTCTGTTGTAGAAGGAGATGATAAAACATTAAAAAAACATGGATTTTTCATATGTATTATTCAAAGGTTGGACTACAGTCTCAATGCTTTTTAATCATAAATTATCTAAAAGTTTAATTAATAATTCAGACTGTATAAAGTAGTTGTTTAGCTATCTGTAAAATTATGTTTATTATGTTGATTTTATGGCAAAACCGTGGTACAAAATACTTAACTTCTGGTGATTAAGAAGGAAGTAACAACCATCATCTCCTCTAGGTGCACATTTTCTAAAACTGCATGCTTGCACATGTGAATGTTTATTTTAAGCATGTAAAAGTAGCAGAAAATATCTTTTTTTTTCCTTCCTGTGATTACAGAAGCTGCTGGGTTTGTTTTGCTACCGATGAGGATGATCGGACAGCAGAGTGGGTGAGACCCTGTAGGTGCAGGGGCTCTACCAAATGGGTGCATCAGACTTGTCTGCAGCGCTGGGTGGATGAAAAGCAAAGAGGAAACAGTACTGCTAGAGTTGCTTGTCCTCAGTGCAATGCAGAATATTTAATAGTATTTCCAAAGCTAGGTAAGATATGGATCATTTAAATTGTTCTTTCTTTATTTGTTCTTGCTTTCTTGTTTTTTTCCTTTCTTGTGCTTGGAGCACCATTTCTGTTGAAAACTTGTCTATTCCCTTTTCCAGACAGAAAGAAATAACTTTATATTCTGCTTGCATCCAATTTGGTGGCTTAGTTAAATACCTTCTAAAACTTTTGGATGTATTCCACTTAGGTATATAGATAAATCTTGTGATTGACCTGTAATTTTTTCCGGGCTAATGGGATTATTTTTCTTGTTGAGCAGAAGGTGACTTCTTTCAGCAATTGCCACACAGCACATAAACACATCCTTTTTTTGACTCAGCTTGCAGAGGCACTTATCAGAGGAAATTCAGAGGAGAATTTCCTAAGCAGCATGTGGTATTACTGGAAAAACATACTTTCACTTTGGTCAGGAGGTGTTTCTGAGTCAATATTGCCCTGTAATCAAGAGGCAGAATATTTATGATTGCTGGGTCCTGCTCTTGCTCTGTTTGTCAAGGTGAAAAAAAAATTGGACATGGTCTCCCAGATTAGCCAAGTACTCTTACTTCTTACTTGAGTATCCAAGTAGGATAATGCATGGTATGTTGCATGTATTTAAATTAGCAGTGCTTGCTGTTATTTCAGCCCTCATTTGCCCATGTGTTCTATGGGATATATTAAGCAAATCAAGAAAATGAAATGTTGCCATGGAAACTTAAATTTTGTTTAAAAGTAAAACTGCTTATTGAAGAAATGGTGATGTAGCGAGTGCAGGCTTTTAGAGGATTTTTAAGAAGATTTTTTAAGTATCTAATTTCTGTAATGAAAGAGCTGAAAATAACTTACTTCCAGTTCTTTGGGACAGGACCCCTTTCTTATTAGTTTAAGGGCTTACAAAATTAAGGTGTCAAGGGAATTTTGAGTGGTGACATTTATTTCCATGATAGAACAGTGAGTAATGGGAAAGAAAATATAAACAATACTGTATTGTTGATATTAAAAAAGACATAAACCAGTATGAAACTTACTG
This sequence comes from Corvus cornix cornix, assembly GCF_000738735.6. NCBI lineage: Eukaryota > Metazoa > Chordata > Aves > Passeriformes > Corvidae > Corvus > Corvus cornix. Next base: position 15,673,731 of record NC_046336.1, read on the forward strand.
CAAGTTATTCATACAACAACCACAATTTGGCTTTGCCAAATAAGGTAAATCTCCATCATAAAGAAGGCATCAAATGATAACATTTAGCATTGGCTTTGGGAAGAAAGCTGGGTTTCTGTCTGGGCCTAGAATGCACCACAAAACTTGACACTGTTTAAAATTCTTATTTGTGTCTTGACTGATGAAATTGTAATGTGAGCTGCATTTGCATTTTTTTTTGACAATGGGCAAAAGGGGAAGCAACTGTAATTTGAATAGGATACATTAACATAGCAAGCATTTTAATTTGTTCCTGTAGTTTGAAAGCTTAGATTACAACTTTCCTGGATTCTGAAGCTGGCCTAAAATTCTTGCATGAGGTTGTTCAGCTCTTACATGCAGATGTGTGAGACTGCCTTCATGTATTTTGATATATTTTCCCTCACAATACCATCTTTTTCCATTTTTAAAGATAAGGGCATAAAAATTCAGACTTGTGTAAGAGTACACAAGACATCGGTAGTAGAGCAGGGAAATGAATCTGGGTCCATGGAACATCAATCATGACCTTGAAGTGCCTTAAACAGTCTTGCCCTTTTGTAGCTCTTTCTAGTAACCCAAAGCTGTTACAGCACAATTCAACTACAAGTCAATCAAGGTCACACTAGGCAGAGTTAGGACAGTAAGAATTTTCCAAGAGGCCTTGCTAGTGGCCCTGTTTCTTCTGCAGCAGGTGTCTTTTGAAGACAGTACTAGTTGTACCCTTCAAGAATCTAAAATTACTTGAGCAGGGAAGAAGTAACGAGTAAAGCTTCCCTGAGGGATCACAGTACAGAAGCTTATTTACATTAAGACTTCCCTAATGTACTGCTGGAAACCTTTTTCTAAAAATTCTGTGAAAGGACACCCCCAACTCAAATTCTAATTTATAATTATAGTTTAGAAGTGATATCAACTTGAGGAGACATCAGTGAATATCTTTATAAGTAACAGTTGGTGTCTTTCTATGTGTTTACTAGTTCAAAAACAACCTCTCATGATATATCTCATTTATATATCATAATTCCATTTCAGATTTGATAGTGCCTATCAGTTTTGGTGATTGGTGGTAATTATGTTCCTGTGAACTGTATTCTGCTCTTCTGGGAACTTTCACTAAATAGAAAAACATTATTACCACTTTGAAAGTAACCAAAGTATCTCTTAGATAATTATTTCAGTTTAATAAACAGAAAACAGTTTGGCAGAGAAAAACTCTTCAAAGCATGATATATTTTTCAAAATGAAAAATATTTTTTTTCATATTTCCTTATTTAATTTGGGTATCAGTGATATTTTTTTCCTGTTTCTTCCTCAATACCATCTTAAAAAACAAACCAGTTTTGTCCTCCTTTCTCACTTCCTTCCTAAGGGCTAATTAAAAGATTGTTTTAATAATTTTTTTCTAGTATTGTCTCAAGATTTTACACCCGATTCTTTAGCCAGGCTTCTCTTAATCATTAGTATCAGTAGGTGCAATTTGTTAGTACTTGTAGTGTTACAAGGCAACCTTCAGTGTCATTTGAGTCTCCTGTCTTCAAACCTAAGTTTTCAAAATGGTACAGCCAAACAACTTTTTCAGTGACTCTGGGAAACAGTCAAGATGTGTAAACTACTGTGCATTTAGTACTTGTTATGACCTTGTTGCTACTTCCAGCATATTGATAGACATCTCAGCACCTTCTTAAGTGTGTTCTGGAAAGTCAAACACACAGGAGTTGAACTGGATGTTTCTGTTGCTTTTTTTCACTGGCTGACTTGAGCTGAGTAGAACTGGGGTTTTTGAAATCATTCACAATAGAGCTGTTGTCTAGAAAAAGAAGAAGTAACTAAGGCATGAAACAGGAGTCACAATTTTGTCACTGTGGGTAAACTTTGATAGACATGGAGAATTAGTTACTGGAGGAATGCCTGTAGGCTGGTTTTGAGAATTGTCACTGATTTTGGTAGGAAAAAGTAGGAGGGAGCTAACAGGAGCTGTTCATGCATATGAGCTGTGGGAGGACAGTCTGTATGTAGAATTTGTTGACAAATACAAAAGTAATGCGGATTATGGTGATGATGTTTTTCAGTTCCATATATACATTTCAGTGTTCTGGCTTTTGTTTCACTCGTGCTCTTGCAGTCCCTCAAAGAAAAGATGCAGGCATTGCCCTTGTTTACCTCACCAAAGGTAGTCAGGGTATTTATTGTCTTGCCCTGTGTAGGTCTGGAAAGTGCCGTTGTGCATAGATAGAACAATGAAACTATTCATGTGTTGTTTTCAAAGGCACTGAATAACCTGAATAGGAGTATTTTTTCCTCCAGTGTTTTGAGAGGTGATCCTCTAAACATACTGAATGCAGCCTCTTCCAGTGGAAGGAGTCTTGTATTAACTGTGCTACTTTTTACTGCATAGCAGGATAGTTTAGTGACAGAATTTTGAGGTGAAGCTCTCAAAGATAAGGACGTGAAGTACATTACAACAAATGAGTATTTTTTCCTTTAGAAAACTGAAATATCTAACAAATAAAAAAGCCACTAAGCCTGAAGTGGTTTCTACAAAACAATTCTTATTCAACACAAAGGAAGCTAATCGGTGGGTAAATTAGTGCTTTAAGCAGTATATCAATCTCTTGGAAAGATTATGTGGTAAATGAAATGGTAGGTAGAAAGAAGTTTAGCTTAATAGCTTTTTAATTATATATTCTCACTTAAACAGCACGTGTGGTATGTCAGACATGTATTTTGCCTCGTTTGTTCTTTCTTCTTGGTGATGCTGACCTTTCTACAGTATGCTTTTATGTTGTATCTATATATATCTATCTTGAAACCTTACTTTTCCTTTATCACAGGTCCAGTTGTTTACGTTTTGGATCTTGCAGATCGCCTGATCTCAAAGGCATGTCCCTTTGCTGCAGCTGGGATAATGGTGGGCTCTATATACTGGACAGCCGTTACGTACGGAGCTGTGACGGTCATGCAGGTACACACGTATTCTCTCTTCTTGCCGTCTTTGAAAGCAAAAGTCAATTCCGACTCCTCTTTCCTTGGCTTAAAAAATGCTTAGCTGCTTTCAGTGTAGTTAACAAGTGAATTCAAGGTGGTTTTTCACTTCTAACTGGTCATAGTTTATAAACGCAAGTATGCGTATGAACTAGGCGTGGTTCAGTCTGCAATTAACAAAATGCACTACTGCTCAAGCTGGCTGCCCTTTGTATGGCAGACTGGTGAACCCAATTCTGTTCTCATAGAAAAGATACCAGCTAGGTACCACCTAGCTAGCAGTAATGAGTAATTATTCAGAAAGGACATGAGATTTAATCTTCTCTCTTACCTGGAGAAAAACTTTGCTAGTAATGTTCAAAGGGCTAAAATTGGAACACAGTAGATTATTTTTTGGATAATGTGATTTTTTTTTTTAATTGTATAAAGGAAAATACATGCTCTGAATGATGCAATTCATTCATAAACAAGAAATGCAAAACACTGCAAATTAATAGTGTTTTAATTACTTCAGCCTGTATGATTAGTTGAAAGGGGAAAAATACTTTTCCTGCTTCTGTTCTTGTGAACTTGCTATTTAAATAGAAAAGTAATGTTGACAGGTGGTAGACTATTAACTATGGAAAGACTTCATGGCCATTCTAGTTCAACCACAAGACCAGATTTTTCAGATTGTACAATCAGAAGCACCTTCGTTACCATTTTAGTTGTTGATTTCTACATCAAGTCCATAACATGTGTTTCGCCTGAAAGCATAAAAGTATTTCTGATGCTAATTCAGCTGTAGATAGAATTAACAAATCTGTATGTTAATAAATACTCCTCTACGCAGTTCTGATTTTAAATATACAACCTGGTCCTTCTCCATGTAAGTCATTTGGCACTAGTTCTTGCATTGTGTGGTACTGCCCTGCAGTTCTGCAGGTCACTCCCTCTCAAGATCATGTGCTGTTTTGGTTCTGAAAGTAGAAATGGAGCCCAAGTGAATGGTTGCAGTCTCTCTGTACCAGTGTGGCGAAGGGTCAAGCAGCTGGATAAGGGATGTGTAATGGCTTTCAATACCACCTCCATTCCAGTGGATGAGTCTGTGTATTACAGAGTGGTGCACTTAAATATTTTCTCATTGGATACTTTGTTCTTGTGGCTCCAACAGGAACATTGCAACCATCTGTAATACTACAACCAGATTTTGGAAGTGCACCAGTCCTTTTCTCCTTGCTCACTGCTACACTGAGCCCTTTTCTGTAGGAAATTGTGACCTTTTTAGCTGGCCTAGAACTCCATAGCCAAATGGAAAGATAAATGCTTCTTTCTGAAGTTGTTTTGCTTTTGAAATGAGGATCTGTCTAAACATTAGTTTAGGCAGCTGGTCAAATCCCAGGTATGAAAAATTAGCTATTTTCATGATTTAATGTTTTGATTGTATGGATGGCATGCTGGGCAAGACAGTAATTTATTTTTGCTTATAAAGGGGGAGATTTAGCAGGTAGTAGAGGGAAACTGTTCCACCCCTTTTGCCACTACAGCATTGCTAGGTTTAATACAACTTGTTTCCTGATGCATTTCAGACTCCTTTTCTTAGTTGAAGGGCCAGAGAGAAGCACAAAAGCTATTTTTAAAGCTATTTTAAACTTCAGGTGCAGAAAAATAAGTACAGGATTGACATTGTGGTAGCTAAGTCTGTAACAAGTCAGATGGGGTTACTGAAAGCAGAGAAATAGAGTAATCTAAAGCAGAAAGAGACAAGATACTGAGACTTTTTTTGACGGGCAATGACTATAAGGAGAAAAAGGATAGTGTCAGACTTCGCAGCTTGGGTAAAAGATACTGAAGAAGCTGGAAGACAAATGTTGAATGTTTTTTCAGGAATAATCTTTTGGCAGCAACAGTATTGGTTATGCCTATTTTTAGAGGCTGTGGTATATAACATAACTTCCTGTTCTAGAGGCATAACATGGAATAGTTTTCAAAGCAAGGCAAAAGTGTACACTTTGAAGGTACTGTGGTACATTACCGTAGCTTCTTCTCCGTGTCCTGCCTATTCCAGAAGTACTGGGTTTGTTGTTTTCTTTTTTTAAAATTTTGTTATTGTTTCATGTTCTTACCTCCTAATTCTAATTTTTGTGGAATTGAAGACTTGGTAAGTTATTGCATTTGTGGGGAAAACGAGAAGTCAATGAAAACACATGAGAAAATCCAGTGCTTTACAAACGTAATTATTATTTTAGTGTTTTTAGTCTTCCCAGATTCTTATGGAAAAAGTCATGAAAGAGCCTGTTCTTCCTGGAAGCAGTTCAAGGACTTTGTTAGCATTTATACTGCTTAAATTGAGATAGCTCTAGAGGCTATCTACCACTCTGATGTCTTTTTTTATCCTCAGTCCTATTAGATTTATTTAAAATTAAAACAGTGTACTTTTTAGAAGACATAAGGCACCGTTTTGTTAGTTTTAATATGTGCATTTTATAAATGGAAAATTCTGATTAATTTTTTTATATGCCAGTAGGAAAGTGTAGACACAGCAGTAATAATGATCCTTTAAAATCCTTGAACTAACCACATTTGAAAATAAGGTACATGTGAAGATATGCTGCTATTTCCACTACAGTTGAAAATAATGTACATCTTCCTGCATTGTCCAGAGAAACAACAGTTAAATACTGTGATCTCTGTTATATACAGTATTCCTAAAACCCATGAAATTTTGATTAAAACATCCTGAGATACTTACTATCTACTTACGTAGATACGTACTATCTACTACTACTTACCTACTTACTATTTATCCTTTGAACTGTAGTATCTGATCAATTTCTGAGTGTAGAATTAATCATTGTAAAACTGTAAATTCTTAAAAGCATTTTGGAAAGCATGCCATATTATTAGTGTTTCAGATGTTTAGGCTTTTACTTACACAGAAACACATGGAACTTCTCTTGAGATGGTAGGGAATTGTGTTACAGCTCTCTGCAAGATTAATGATTTGCAAAGTAGGGCTAGTAGCTCACCTGCATATTTATGCTCCATAAGCAACCAAGGATACAAAGAGAAAACAGTAAATTAAATAAAACACTATTCTTTTTTTCTTTAACTTGAAATGTATGGGCAGCTTCAAACAAACTCAACTTTTTAGGTTACATTTTTGTTCATTTGTACATCGTTACATTGTTGTGGCCTTTGTTATGTTTGTCAACTATATGCATATTTTCCAGGTTGTGGGTCACAAAGAAGGTCTTGATGTGATGGAGAGAGCTGATCCTTTATTCCTTTTGATTGGCCTTCCCACTATCCCAGTCATGTTAATATTGGGCAAGATGATCCGTTGGGAGGACTATGTGCTCAGGCTGTGGCGCAAATACTCTAATAAGCTACAAATTTTGAACAGCATATTTCCAGGTAATGGGATTAAATTTAAAAGGAAATGCCAAGATTGAATTTCTGCCTCTAGGAGATGGGGATAGGCAAGTAGTTTTTGCCATTTTTAAGTAGAGGTGATTAACACCGTCCCTCTATTTCATGTTCATTCTGTTTAGATTGTGTTTCTGTGGTATGTCCTGAGAAAGGTGAGGCAGGACTAGCAGGAACATGGTTTCAGTTCAGGCTTTAGTAACAAAACAAACTACTAAAATTCATGGGTCTTACTTGAAAGTAGAAATTACTGCAGTCATTTAATGGAAATAGAATATTCACTGAGGGATAGTTCTCAAAAAGTGGTTGGGCTATAGATTTGTAGTGGAGTGGGGAGTGGGCAGTAATGTACTTTGTGTTCTTTTTGAGGCAGTGGCTATGTAACCTTTTCTTCCCCCATTCTTATCCCTTTAGGCATTGGATGTCCTGTTCCTCGTATCCCGGCAGAGGCCAACCCTTTGGCAGATCACGTCTCTGCCACACGTATTCTGTGTGGAGCTCTAGTTTTCCCTACTATTGCCACAATAGTTGGCAAGCTTATGTTCAGCAGTGTTAACTCAAATCTACAAAGGACAATCTTGGTAAGTTTCAGTACTATTTGTTTCATAAATTATAATAGTACAGGAATATGAAATGTTGTGAGGGAGCGAGGCAAAGGAAAAAGGAACATAAATTGATCCAGAATTTTGAGAGTGACATTTGATTAAAGGAAGGGATTTTTTAAGGTTGTCTGTCTTAGCAGTGGACAAACATTATGTGTGTGAAAGACTGTCTTTATGACTGAAACTAATCTCAGTTCATGACAAGGCTGAAACTTGCATCTGCCTACTGTAGTAGGCAGGCCTTAGCAGTAATTAGGGCTGACAATGAAGATGAGGAGCCAGCATCTTCTAAGAACAATTTCTGTAAGGGAAGACTGGGGTTTATATTATAAACCTTTCCATATTAGCTTTTGTTTACTGATTTTGAGAGAAACCCTTCGTTTCTTATTTTAATAAGGAGAGGAAAATTAACTCTCCATAGAATTCAAATGGAGGGGGAATGACAATCTCTTCCTTTATGAATAACCTCTCTGGTTGCAGCCTCTCAAGGGGAAGCACACTGAGTTTGATAATATGGTATCCCTGGTCATCTGACTGTCACTTCAGCTCCTGTTTTCAGTTTCTGCATGTTTATACACCCCTCTTTTCTATATGGAACAAACAGTGATATTGCAAATGTTTATGCAGACTAAAAGCTTCTTGGTGTCTCATTTTGAAGACTTGAGAGAAACATATTGTAAAGCTTTCTAGAGGGGAAAAAAGTTTGTTTTACAAAAATAGCTTTTATTTTACTCCACTTTTGGCAAGTGCCATTTTTCACATCTAGTTATAGAATGGTTATCAGTGTTATTCCTTGTGCCGTGTGTAGTATATATTCAGAGAAGGGAGGAAAGCAGATACACATCTGCCTTTTCTTTGTTCTTGAAATAAGATTTTGATTTTTTTATATTTAGGATATTGGTGAGACTTTCAAGGAAATAAAAGCTTTTATAGATTCAGTACGTAATCCCTTTAAGTAACATTAACCTCTGTAATGGTGCACTGTGACAGAAAACTTTGAGATACTTATTTGGAATTGTACTAATTAGTTAATCTTTGGAAGAAAATACCACATGTTCAGAAAAAAAATCTTCTTTGATGGAAATTTTTAAGAACATTTGCAATGATATGACACTGAACTGTGCAGGTTTTCAAAATATCTTTTTATTTCAGGGTGGAATTGCTTTTGTTGCTATAAAAGGAGCTTTTAAGGTTTACTTCAAGCAGCAGCAATATTTGCGCCAAGCTCACCGCAAAATTTTAAATTATCCTGAGCAAGAAGGAGCGTAAGGCTGTAACCTCCAGATGTCACAGAGTCTCACCTAACAGGTTTCCATGTTGTATTGGTTCCATTGTTATTGCACAGTAGTGGAAAATTGTGATAAGTTGCTGCTCCTCTCTTTTTTTTTTTCTTTAAATACAATAAAGCACTGTCTTGTGGCAGGGTAAATCCTTTCAGCAACCACTGAACCTAAGAATGTGATTTGGCTTTCATTATTTTTTGGGTATTTCTGTTGGGCAATAAGCTTTTGAATTATTTTCTTTGAGCCAATATACTGAATGGAAAAAAGATAATCAACTACAGAACATTTTAAATGTAGGCTATATCCAAATGCCTTTTCTATAGGTGTTTTCATACCCACACTGTCATTCAGTTTAGCATTTCACACAATGCAGGGAGATTGGTTTAGATAGAGAATGTGAGTCGTTACCAAGGAGAAGTAATTTTCCTTGGGTTTTGCAGGGAGTGTGAAATACCCAAATGACAGAGAAAGCAGAAGATAGATCACTCTCTACAGGACTTGTATGTCAGCTTTAACCACCTAAGTATTAGGTGTTAAAATTAGCATGGCTTTCAGGTGACTGTTTTATTACTGGTAATTTTCAGTGTCCTGTTGTATCTTCTGCAGTGCCTAGTGTCATTTTCTCATGGCTTTACTGGTTTGTAACTGGTGCTGGATAGCATTTTTTTTCCTCCAAATAATTACAAGGGGGAAGCAAATTTCAGTTGCTTATTCTGTAGTTAAGTATTAGAGCACTTGTTAAGTTTCCATATTCCTTTATATTGTGTAAATACCCATACAAAAAATGTGAGAAAACAGCATTGAACACTAAAGCTACATTTGAACTGACAGAGCAGGGCATCCCCCTAAGCATCCAGACCTGAGTGTGTAACTCAGCTCTAGGACTAGGCTCTCCTGCCCTAGTGGAAGGGCTGGCTGCAAGGGGCTGACACTACACTCTGGCTACCTGAGCTGAGCATCCTGCCAGTAGGGTAGGTGCTCTTAAGGTAACTTGACTCCATTTTGTAAAGGACTAAAGGATAAATCTTAAATATGTAATTAAGTTTATTTATACAGTAGGCTTTACTGTTCCAATATGTCTAGAGTAGTCAGCTGAGGGAGACGTTAGCACTTCCATTATTTGATGTATTTATAAACCTAATTTCAAGAGAAATTGATTGTTTTGTGAAGTTAAATTCTGACAAACATAATATGGCCATTGCATATTCATACCAGACCTAATCCAGATTTCGTATTTGAAGTTCTTTCTTAACAACAATTTCTTTGTTTTTCTCAGTTTTTTCTTTTCCTTGTTCATATTAGGATGTCAAATGCATGGAGAATGGCTTAAAATTTTTTTCTAGTGGAATTATTCATAAGTAAATATTTCTTTTCACCAGACATGAAGTAAATGCAGAAAGGACTTCCTCTTTGACTGCAATAATGTATGTTAAGAGAAATTCAAAATAAGGTACCTTTTCTATAGTGTGTTTATCTCAATTACCAAGATGTAATATTTTAAAACTGTACAAAAGTGTATATAAAGGCCAGTTAATATTAAAAACCTATACAGGTGTTAAGAATTATACATTCAATCAATATCAAATACTTTTGAGGCTCTTGCTGTAATGGAAGAATTACTATAACCTTGTAAGTCTGCTGATTATATTTGTCTTAGTGGGCTCACTTTTATATACATCTTAAACTGAGTAGCAGCCTCTGAAAGTTGCTACAGTCTGTAAGATAGTCTTGAAACAATATAATATGTATTTCTTACAGAATGCCTCGTTTCAAGAAAACAGCTTTTCAGTGGTCTTCACTGTATATATTTCCAAGCAATTTATTACTGTTTTTTAAAGTCTCATGGAGAGAATTTAATGATGCAAATTAGTGGGTTTGAAACTTGCTTCATGGGAAAGTTCATTGTCTCCTCTGGAAGTTAAAGCTATTGTAAAAATAAAATTATAAAATACTGTATGGACTGTAAGATGATTTCACATGAGTGGTTAAAGGTCATTACTCTGTAAATCTTGTTTTTAAGTATTGAAAATTATAGTTATGTTGAATTAGGTTGAATAAATATTTTTTACACTCCTTAGTGTATTTTGTCAGTTAAACAAAAAGCCTGTAGCAAAACTTCTGAATGGAAACTGTGTTTTGTTTTAATGCATACCTAAGGATTTATATAATTAATTTTAAGTTGACAGACCAAAGAAATATCTTTGTGATGAAAAAAGAATTACTTTAAGACTTACAGCTGACATTGAGTTTTTTTCCCTCCTTTCTAGTGATCAATAAAGGATGTAGGGGAATGTGTTTCTCAAACATTTAAATCAAAAGAATTGTTGCAATATGGGCAACTTCCAGTAACAGAACTGGGCTTGGGAGTGACTAGATATCCTTAGGCTGGCTGATGTGCAGCATTGATCTGGACAATACATTGATCCCTCTTCATTGAGAAAGATAAGACTGACTGAAGGAATTGTATTTTTCACTGATAGCAAATTTTTGTCCCATTATTTTCAGGACAGGGAATATGAAATGTTATCTAGCATTTCTCAGTATACACTTACCTGTAACTTGGTTTCTCTTAGACTTCAGTACCTCAACATAAAGGCACAAATTACCTGCGCCGTGATTATATAAATACACAGGAGATGCTTCTCCCCTTCTCTGTTTTCTTCTCCCTTAAACTCTTAGACAGATCCCTACTTTACTTTTTTTTTTTTGCTTGTGTGGTTCTGTCCTGTAAAACCAAGAAGTATGTGTGCCAAAATTTGCCCAGCATTCCTTAGCTTTCCTAAGATACAGAAGTCCAGATAGGCTTTGTTAATTAATTTCAAGCCTTGCCCAAGAGCTTGAGTGATAAAACTCACTGTCCAAAAGGGCAACTCCCAGGACATGTCCATGAAGAAGTATTGCTGTGAGTGAAAAATGTGCTCTGCAAACAGGGATGAACTGTCCATTGGACCATGGCCCCTATGCCTTCAGAAGGTTTGAAGACCTGTGGCCACTTTGTTCATTCTTGCCCGTTAAGTTATTCACATGCTCTGGATATTTAATTGCTTTTGCTCCTCTGAATACTGTGAGCATAAAGCAGTTATTTCTGGTGTACTATACTAAGTTGTTCAGTAGAAAAATTCCATTCCAGAACCACTAAAAGCAAACAGGAGACATGACTTGAAACTGCCTTAACCAAACAGCTCAGCAGCACTTGTCAAAACATATCGTGCAGGCACCTCATGTAATGCTGGATGACTAAGCCATGGAAAAGCAATTGCCTAAGCAGTGGTCCTCCATAGGAAGTCCTGTGCTTTTAAATAAAAAATAAAATTGTGCAGCTCCTGGATTCAGACCACTCTGTGGTAGAACATACACAGCTTGATGTTTGGGGTGTTCAGTGTTTTTCAGCTGCTCCTCTGCTCTTACTACAACTCGGTAACACTTGGCTGCAGCTCATGGGAGCTGATAAAGGAACACACTGCTCTGAGTATTTACTGCATGTCTAAGGACTGTTTTGTCAGCAGTTGTCATTTCTCTGACATGAATCATTACAAGAAACTACCTCTGACAGGGCCTCCCTTTCTGAATTTTCTAGATACTTCTCATGCACAGAAGATAGAATATATAAGAATAGAATTTAAAACATTTTTAGTTTGATGAAAAGCAAGAATGATTTTTGGGCTTTTTTCTGCAGCAAAATAGTGGCTGGTTCTGAACTGTTTGACTAATTTGGTGGAAGAAAGTCTCTACCACATTACCTCTCTTGCACAGTTCTAGGTTAACCTAGATCGTTTCCTTGGGTAATTCAGAATTTGTTACTAATCACAGTTTGCTGCATTTCTGTTGCTTTATTCTGTTTCAAACAAGAGCACAGTGCAGGAGGAAAGTCCTGCTTCTCCAGTTTATTTGCACTTCAGGTTCAGGGGATTTATGTATTTTATTTTACTAATCCAAGGCAGATGTTGGTTAAGTCTAGAAAACATTACAGTAACTGCTTCTGGATCAGAAACATTGCAGTAGCTCTATGGAACACAAGTTACATGATGAAAGGCATTCGGGGTAGGGTGGGTGCATGTAGGAATAAAAACAGAGATAGAAGAAAATGCCATTTTGACATACAGAATCTGAGACTTGGACCCAATTCCCTCAGCACCAAGCTATGAAAGGCTAGTGGGATTTCTTGTAACCAAGACAAGCAATTCTTTTGGAATTGCTGAGAGGAGCATAGAAAATTGTTGCTATAACCTATAAAAATACTTCAGTTTGAATTTCATTAAACCAATATTTCAGGTTTTAAAATTTTTTTTGGTACCTTTTAAATGCAAAACAAATTTTTTTGTGTGTTCTCTTGTTGGTTTCTTTTGAAAAAGCAAATGGCATCTTTTAACAGCAGTTAAAACACCCCAGCATGTTTTTAAATTTCAAGGTACTGTGAAAAATAAAGTGCTTTCCACTTAGCATAAATTCCATACTGTGGAATAGAACTGACTTTCCCCCATTACCAAGCCCCATCTCCTACTGCAGACACAGAATTGCGGTGTGGATTTATGTTACATAGCACCTTACTTGTAATTAGGCTTCTTTTCCCATCTCATTTCAAAGATGAATTAAAATGCAGCCTAGTTAAAGAGTAAATTCACAAGTGATTTTCAAAAGTATGGGTGCTTCCATTTGTTTTTTTCAGCTCTAGATCCCTTATTAACAGATTTTCTATTTTCCTTTCTAAATGGGCTCAAAAGTGCTAAGACTCATTACATCCATTTGTGTAGTATATGCCAAATGACAGAAAACCTATGTGTATTTCCTGAGCCTTGAGCCAGAAGCTCTTGGGATAGAGTAGGTGATCCCAGATAGTCTGTAGCATTCCTCCAGCATTTCACTTCTTGCTGAGCTAAATGACACACACTGTGTCTTGAAATCCCTTTATGTAACACTTAAGAGTAGAATTATTAACAAACTGCAGAAGTGTTTCGCCCTAATCTACAGATTGAGACCAAGAAAACATAAACCAGCTTTACTAGTAGCATCTGTGGAGACATTCTAGAGATTATTCCAGCAGCAGACAGTGGAAGTTGCCCCACAAGTCAGGGAGATGATCTTGTCTCTTCAAAAATCTGAGCAGCACAGGGCATTTCTTGGCCAAGCATGACTCTTGAGTACATCCCCTGCAATGGGCAGCATCATGTGGCTTGCAGCACTGAGCTCTCTGTGCCTCAGTCTTTTCAACCAAGTACCAAGATGGGGATAAACCTCTGCCTTGCAGATAATGTAATTACAGAATGTTCTTAGAAAGGGGAATGAGTGCTGATGCCTCCCAAAACTCTGTGAGATGCATTTATTAACTAATGTTACTGGCTACTTATATCAATTTGATGGCCCAAGTCCTTATTCATTGCATCTGGCACTCGGATGTTGCCTAAGTAAGTAACTATTTGCAAACCCGCAGCTGACAGGCAGAAGGCGTCTTTCATGGTTATCCTAATTCTTCCTTGTTACCCCATTAATTAACTCCCATAAACCTCCCTTAGAGTGTCTCATTATTGAGGATGCCATTTATGGCATCCACATATGAAGAGCTTAAAAAAAGTAATAAACCCATTCTGTATAATAAGGTGGACACCTTCAAAAGCCTGTTAGACTGTCAGCTTTAGGAGCCTCATTATAGGGTAATTAGTTGCATCTGGATATTTCTCACAAGCAAATTAACAAAGCATTTTAAAAAGTAGTTCTTAATACGAATTCATCCCTTTGGCAGCTGCATAATCATCATTTGGGAAGCCAAGTAATACTTTACCTTATGAATGGCATCCACTGAGCCAAGGTTAAAACACATTGTCAAACCTATGAACATGATCAGGAGAAAAGGAGTATTTCTACATTAGCCATGATGTACAGCTTGGATGGTGGTTTTTACTTTTGGTTTGATGCTATTCTGTTTTTAAAAGAACAAGGCTTGTCATATTGCACACCCCAGGAGAGACACAAAAGGCATAAGCAAGCTGAACTGATCAGCATGTGGCAGTTCTGCTCCAGTCAAAAAGCAAATAAATATACTGAAATGTAACTACAATAAATCAAATATACATCACAATTATATGGCTCATGGTAGGCAGACTCCAGAAGTGTACTTTTGCATGGTAACATTTCTTGTATTCCAAAAGCAAATGCTTTTCTTGTGATTGCATTTTTGACATGTAATTAGATGGCTTCAAAATACATTTTTTTCTATAAGAATCCTTTTTTGAAAGTCAAGTATCTTTTTTTACTAATTGACGTATGGAGGAATTGAACGGTATTACTATCAAAATACAGTAACAACACTTAATATTCCCTGTCTAGTAGGTAAGGAAGCAGAAGGATGGGCAGACTGATCAATGAAATTAAATTCTAGTACTATTAACAGGTGAATTTGGTGCTGTCTTGAGTGGTGCACATAGTTAATTTTGTCTTTTTAAATCTATTGGCATTAAAAAAATAAACATTTAATCAGTATGAGATAAAGCACGACACCCATTCTCTCTCTCACACACACACACCCCCACACAAACCCTGCCTTTTTGTTCAATGCTGATGCCAAACCAAAAGTGAGACCCCAGAGTGGCAGCCAAGTGCTCTGGCCATGCTGCCCTTGAGACTCTGCTCCCTTCACCCTGTGCAGGTCCTGCTGGCTGGAGGAAGCAGCACTGCTGCACAGCAGGAGTTTGTGGAGAACCACTTGAGACAAAGCCTGTGGCTGACTCAAGTGAAAAAGGTGCTACAGGCAGTGACTGCAGGGCCACTTTTAGCTGCATAATCTGGTTTCTCAGTCCCAGAAGTCCTATAAATGCCCTTTTCCATCTAAAGAAACAAAGCAACCACCTGTCAACATAGGCTGTCAGTCACAGAGGCAGGCTGGGGTTCCTCCAGCACCTCTGACAAATCTGTCACAACTGGATGTTGTTGTTGCAGATTAAATTTCAGCTGGTTTAAGGTGCAGTTACTCAGCTCAGGGATGGTGTCTCCTGGACAAGCAGATGCAGACAGAGCAATTTTGTGACTGTATGAGCCATGGATGCGTATGCCACCAGATGCTTCAAATTCTACTGCACCTTGCCCATTGCTAGTTTCCACATGATTGCTGGATGTTATTGGGAATCTTTCGGGTGCGACACTGATGCTCCAGCCTTTGGGCTCAGTTGCCTCCCCAGGAAGCACCTGCAGTGCACAGCAGTGCTCCTGTCCTGTGGCCTGACTGTCCAAGAGTCAAAGGCATAAAGGGCACAGGGTGCCATGGCTGTAGGGGAACACCATGGCCAAAATGCCAACAGCTGAGTTGGCTGTTACTTGCTTGGAATAAGGATGGGGCTAAGAGTAATCTGACCTATGGAACAAGCTTCATGGCCTCTTTTTTCCCAGAAGGTACAATATTTTAAAAAATCCTCCAGTGGTGCATTGTAAGGCTCTGACAGCAAAATGCAGACAGAACACAGAACAACTTCACAGAAGCCAGGTTTGGCCTCAGAGTCTGCAGAGTAACAAAAGATAGAAATCAGAGTGTTGTGTCAGGATTCTGGAACTGTACCAACTGCTTGGAAAAAAGAGATTCAGATTTCACTTAATGTCTAGAACAAGATTATCTCTCCTTATCCCAGCAATGTAAGCCTAGAGCAGATGCTGGAATTCAAAATTCTGCACCAGGTGAAAGCAGATCTAGGTCCCCAGCAGGTAAAATTGCCAGCACTGTTTTCTTTTTCCAGCTTCTGCTGCTCCTGCCAGTAGCTGCAGTTGTGCTGAAAAGTTATTTTTAAAAGGTCAGAGATAAAGATAGTTGGATACGGATTTGCAATCCTGAACACATGCAGTATCTGAGAAGATGATCTGATCTCATATTCTGGTTCAGTCCTTTTATAGTTAATCTCCCCATTTTCCAACTGTGTAGGAATTGTACATTTTGGCTAATCCTTATATGCCTCTGGTGGTTGGAGTTTTTTCCATTGACAGCAGTTCATCAGTACAGCTAAACAAAATCACTGTAAGCTGTCAAACAGAAGACAAATGAGAGCTTAGAAAATAGAATACTCGCTGAACTGAGACAAAACTTCAGCACCGACAATGATGATGGCAGGGGAGCAGAGACTATCTAGTTACATTGCCAATTTAGCAACAACTGAGCCTGTACTTATCTGAATTAGTACTTCTGCTAAATTCATGATGTTTTTGTCCTGTGCTAAGCTTCAACATTAGCAGACACAATGCAAATGCAGTGTTCCAGGGATAACTCCTCTCTCAAAAGCAGCAGGATGTGGTTAGTCTGAGGACTGAGTCGTAAGGGAAGATCTCTTTTTTCCCTTATGTGGGCACCTGTTGTTGAGCTGAGATTTTTTGAATCTGCCTGCAAGCCATAAGGTGATGAGCAGGCACTGGTTATTTTTCAGTAGATATTTGTTCTAGCCTTCACCTTTTTCTATAAGCTCAAAATATGAATTAATTTGTTTTAAACTTGCCTATCAGGTGAAGTCTTATCTTGGTAACAGGTATCTTTGGATCCTACCTCCTAAATCCAGCATTCTGTTTCATCATGAAAGGGTTGCCACCAAACACTGGGGGCTTATTCTTTCAAGGATAGGTGATTTGTGGGAGGTAATTACTGTTTAGCCTCTTGATATGCTCTCTCATCAAAAGATGCTTCAAATTAATGAAGTGTTAAAAGGATATATAAAAATATGCAAAGCCCATTTCTCAGAAATAAATTTTGCTCCAGTGCACTAAAGTGCAGATGAGTGGAGTAGCAAAACATGTACCTGCCCTTTTAAATGACAAACGGCATCTCAGGGAAATTCATACAGCAACAATAATTCTCATAATCTAAAAATAAGCATCAACTATAATATTAGGTGCATGGATGATGTTGGTATACAACATGGCATACCTAAACCAGAAAGATAATACAGAATCCTGAAATTAAAATTGGACTATTCATTATAAGAATAGGGGATAGCAAGAAGCTGGAGTAAGAAACAAATCTTCCCACCTTTCCTGTATAGGCATCCATGTACTGCTATCCATTGTGGGACAGGAACCTTCTAACATTCTTCTAACCCCCATGACATACAGGAGAAATTGTGTCCCTTCTCCAAGCTGACAGTTATTTTAGTCCCATAAATAGCTTGCTATAAATTATGCCACAGAACAATAAAAATGCAGGGATGACACAAAAATTAGGTATATGATACAGAAAAAGCAGAGAAATTTGTCTTCAGTTGAAATTTGAAATGTTGCAGACCACTGTGCCACATCCTAAAAGGCTTTGACAGGCCTCTCGCCAGCATAGCCGTTGTTTCCTTTCCTACCATGTATTCTCTAAGTCATAGCTGCAGGCCTTTCTTGTTTCAGTATGGGTAGCATGTTTGGTTTGCAGCGTGGATTATGAGGCAGATCATATGAAAGGGTCCGTGTGGTCTGAACAATGCCTGTGGTCTGAAGCATTAGTATTTGATACAGCTTTGACCAAATTTGCTGCACTGGAGCTCACGTGGTGGGTGGGAGGGGCAGGGGCTGGCAGCAGAGTCTGTCTGTCAAAGGCCTGACTCGGGCAGCTGCCTAGTCCAGCTTCAAAAGCAGCTCTTTGTGTACAGATTTCACTCTCCTATTGCTAAGTCATAGAAATCTGTGCCATAGTCATGTGTTCAGGATTGCAAGTAGGGCTGTACATTCACGGCTAATGCTGTTACTTATGTAACTGCTACTTTAAAATCTAAGGAGAATTTAGATTTACAAGGTTGAATTTGAAAGTGAATGAAGATGCTGGAACAACACATTCATCTATTCTTTTCATACTGTGTGTAACATCATATTAGATTTCCCATAAATCTGCATAGGCAAGGGCACGGTTTAAACTGAGCCAGTGTAATAATGGTTTGTGCTGTCCTTCCTGGCAGGAGCTGTTTGAGTGGCCCATTACCAACTCCTGACTGGGGCCCAGCAATGTGAGGTGAGTGGCTGGAAAGGAGGATGCAGATACACACCTGATCCTTCCAATACAGCGATGAGAATGATGCAGTCACCTTATTAAACCACCCTTCAGACTCACCCCTTTTCACCTTTTCCTTTGCTGCCAGATTTAGATTATTTATTACAGCTCTGCATGTGTGAATCTGACCTGTTTGCCATGACAGGCTGTAGCACAGAAGGTCAGAATAAGCTGAGCAAGGAAGCTTGAGCTTTCTCAGTCTTGGTCCTTAAGATGCAAGTAACATCACTTCAGACTTGCATCTGGGTAGTCAGCAGGGATAAGTGCAGGTCTAAGGCCATTCAAGCTGACAAATCTCTGACTCATCTCTCCTCTCTACTGGGATGATACACACTGCGAATTACTGAGGCCTTTGAAATAAAAAACGGACAAAGGAAAGACAAAAGGGAATTTAACAAAATGTCATAATTGATTCAACAACATTTTAAATCACCAACTGCAGTGTTACTCAGTTTTGGTGAATGGGAAATTAAATAATTCAAATTTTTTCAAATCTCAAAGACCAATTATTCAACTGAAAGCTCAAAAGTTCAGATCAATCTTCAGAGAGGTGTATTTCTAATGGACAGGATTTCTCTCAAGCCAAGAACATGCATTATCTCTGCAATGTTCTTTTCAAGCTTACAGCTCTGGAAAGTGCAATTTATTCATCTGTCAGATTTTATGCACTTCTTGCCAGGGTATCATTTATATATTATTTCTCCAAACCAGAAAAAATATTTTTAGAAAGAGAGAGCAAGCAGAATAAAGCCCTTAAATACAAATCAGCTGATTCAGAGTCTCTTCTCCACTTTCTATCTTCTTCAACCACACTGCCTTGTATTTACCCTTAAGTTAAACCAGTCAGATGAGCTTTTGCTCTCTGTGACAGAATTACAGAAAACAGGATAAGCAGTTTATCCTTTCAGTGTGCAAACCAGGCATCTCTTCCAAGCAGATGTATTAGCGAGTCACCACAGCAGGTGCAGCCCAGGGATGCTCACGCCCAGCAGAAAGTCTGACCCGGGGAAAAAGGAAGGTCCTGCTGCATTGCAAAGCACAGAGGAAGGGGCCTGTGGCTCTGTAATTCTGTTCTTCATTCACTGTGCAAAGTGTGCAGTTAATGAGATATTGCTGCAAATTTCTCTTCTTGCACTCTCTCCTAAGGCTCATACTGCTCCTCTTTCCTCAGCACTCACATGCCTGCATGTACCTACACATACTCACAGCTCCCCCAATAGCAAGTCTTGAGCCAAGAGGAGGGTGTTAGTACAGGCTTTTGGAAGGCAGATGTGCAGGATCCTTTCCATTTAAGGGTATGTCAGCCTTAAGTTACAGAGCTCTGCAAGATGTTCTCCTCCTCCTCCTCTACTTCCACCTGACACAGGAATGCTGCTACCACCACCTGGTTGCCTGGTAATTCCTTTAATAAGACCATGTTTCCAATTGCTAAGATTCTTACTGAACCTCAAACACCATGCTCTGTGGCCCCAGTAAGCAACTATGGAAGATTTCTTCTGTCATAGTTTGGACACTTAATGGGAAATGGTGGCAGGTCTCTGACAGTCTTAAAGTTTGAAGCAGGAAATTGAAAATTAGGTGGTAGGGAAGACTTCAGATTGATTGATTGAGGTGTTTTGTGAATTGTATGAGGAATCTTCCAAGCACCCTAAAGACTTGTATGTTGAAGCTGCTTAGGTGGGATTGGATGAAACAACTACAATTGCCCAAGGGTCTGGGGTTTTTTAAGGGTCACTTTAAGAGAAGAGATGGATCTTAGCGCCTTATCGCCACCTGCAGTGCTGTATGGCTGGACCTGAAAGCAAAAAGGCTGTCCTCCAGAGCGCTTGGTGACTTCCCTACTTATCCTGTCCTACTCCAAGGCAAAAGATAAAATGTGGTTTCAGCAACACATGTAATGAAGGAAGGACAAAGAAGTTGGGGACTGAGGAGTCATTGAGAAAAGTGCGTGAGAGCTGGTGGGCATTATCTGTGACAGAGAGCCTGGGAGCTGCAGGAGGGTGTCGGCGGTAGGGGGCTGTTGATTACACATGGGGTGAAGCAGGCAGGTGACAAATGGGTGAGGAGTTAAGGACAGTCTGGCCAGAGCAGGACGTGGATCGGAGACGGGGAGGGGATGGTCGGGAAGAAAAGACACGTGGTCTGTCACCATCCGAGGCTGGAGCGAGTGCGTGCCTCAGCCCTTTGCTGCTCTCCAGCAGCGGGCAGTGGCAGCGCTGGCTGCTTATCGCACGGCCACACTCGTCCTGCCGTGACGGGGCCCGTGGCTGTCCCCGCCAGATAATGCGCGTGGGGTCACCAGGTACCACTGAACGAAAGCTGTCCCGCATCGATCCCTTCGGTTTCCCTTTTCTCTGGCTTGAACACTTGCCAATTACACCTCCCAGTCTGTGCTACGAGCACTTTACCATCAAGGCCCCACTATGCCGGCACAGACGAGAGCCATACTCTCTTCCTCAGCCCCCTGTGCGCCACTCTCGCTCAAACCTGCTCCGTAGGCAAAATGTGCTGCTGTTTTCATGCGTGTCCCTGCAGTGGCAGCTGTCGCAGTGCCGAGCAGTGCCCCAGCACAGCCTCCTCGGGGGCTGGGTGCGAAGCTGGAGCACTTAGATAATGGCACTGCCGGCGCCACGTCCCGGCCCGGGTCAGTTCTGCCCTCAGAGAACGGCGGCGTCGCGCCCGCCATGCGTGGGGAGCAGGGCAGAGCCGCGGCTGCGCTCGGTGCTGCCTCACACGGGCCCCGGTAATTCACGGACACCCCGCACCCCTAGAGAGCAGGGGCGGCTGAGAAATGGAGCCTGCGGCCCCGCCGCTGCCCGCCCGGAGCCCCCCGGTGCTGCTCCCGCCGGGCCCCCCGGCCTGAGGGGAAGGCAAAGCCGGGGCCAGCCCCCCGGGCCGGGAGGCCTGGAAAACCCTTGGAAAGCCCTGGGGTGAAAGGCACGGGCAGCGAGCGAGGTCCGGAGCTGGCGAAGATAAGGACGTCACACCGTCCTGCTCCTTATAAAATACACATCGGAACGAGTTCTGCAATTTAAAACTGATTTATTTTCTCTGATTAAGCATTTAAAGTTCGGTTTAGACTTTTATCCGAAGAATCGTACAAACACGATTTTCCTCAGCGCAACGAAGGAAATAATTTTCATGCGTAATGGTGAGATGCACAACTCTTCACATTGTTACAGGGAAGAACAGCAAACTTTGTATCGTATAGCACCAAGAAGAATTTTAATTACAGTGTGAAAGAAAGGTACCACAAAAGCTTCTTGTTTCATGGTAAATAATTTAGGCTGACGTTTTTACTCTGAAGTATATGCTGTTTTCCAAGCAACGAAAATTAAGCTTCTCATTAAAAAATTAAAATACACCTGTTTAAAAACTTTACACTTTCTAAAAATTAAGATATTAAATTTTATTTATTTTCTTGCATAGCATATTTTAAAATTTGAAACAGGTAAGACAATCTAACAAAAAAACCCAAAAAAACAAAAACCAAACCAAAACAAAAAAACCCCCAACCCCAAAAAATTAACTCTTCCTTTCCTGGTGTTCCCTTACCCTAGCCTGGTCAAGCAGCAGGAAGTAATTATTGAATATATAGACTACATCATGAACGTGAACATTCCTCTGAAAATTTAAGCCTACAGTCCTGCTCCTTAATTAATTACTATTAAAATGGCACTAAAGAGTTCAAAATTTACTGTCCAGTAAGTCACTACTACTTGACTTTCAAAAATATTTTGGGAAGTGCCAGCTCTAAAGACTCAACAAGCGACCCAAAAAATTCCTACTTCAGGTCTTTCACTCTCTTGCATCACCATAAATAAAACACCCAGTTCTGTTGTTCATTTCAAAGACGAAGAACTAAATGTGATGGGCAATTTCAAATACTTATGCACATCTGTTACCTCCAGGCACAGGTAACTGGTTGGAAATAGCACTAATTAATGCACTATAAATACTGCAAAAGAGGAGATATCATTAAACTTCCTTTTTGACAAGGAAAAGGTAGTAACATATAACATTAAATCAAACCAAAGGAAAGACCTGTTGAGTAAGGAGACTTGATTTCATGTAGTTGCTGCTCAATAACAGAACTTTACTTAGTTTGCCCAAGCATCCAAGATTGCAAGGGGCCAATAAAAGCAGGATCACTCTCCTGATAGCTTTGGCCATTCTTACTTTCAGGACCAGGAAGAAACATCACAAATACTGCTGAGCTGCTGTGGGTCTGTGGGTACTGCAGTGCTCTCCATTCTCATTACAGCTCCCCAAACTGGGCACTCTCTCCTGCAATACCAGAGCACCAGGACTGTGCATGGTGTTGCCAGGACATTTCTGGTGTGGCTGCTGAGGGCACCTCAGCATGTTCAATGCACCAGAACTTAGACCAGCCTAAGTAAAATAGTTTAAGTTTACTGACTGTGCTATCCCTTATAGTCTTATTTATCATACACATAAATCTATACTTGGCTTTGATTTTGAGTTGCAGTCTATTTTCTGAACAATTACCTCTTCTGAGCTGCTGGACAACCAGATCTATTAAATCTTTCCACACAATTTTGAGAATGTATATTATTTACTTCAGTTTAAGAAAAAGTGCCAGATTACACTACAAATGCATACTTCACAAAGTAGTAGACAGACATTATTTTGCTTGCATGGGGTATGGTGGCTCCCGGGACTAGGGAGGCAGCTCCTCTGGCATCTTTGTAACACATCTCTGTCACAGATCTCTGTGACACTGTTGACAAATTAAAGCTCAGTCCAACAAGCTCAAGTCCAACTATGGGACTCTTGATTATTTCTATCCAAGACTAAGACCCTGTATGTGGATCTCAGATCAAAACAAAAACATGAATGTTACAAGACTTCCAGGACTATTAGCTACTCCAAAAGTATTTAAGATTATTTTAAATGACTAGCCAAGAGTTTATGCCAAAATCATTGTTAAGATATACATATTTTATAATCTAGGGCTATCAGTATACTACAAGGCAACACATTTAGTCCAGCTGTCAGGCCAACTTAAGGATTTAGTTATCAATTATCTCAACTGCCTTCATTTTTTTGGTGTCTTGAGTAGAGAATGTAGAGCTAATAAAGTCAATGAGAAATTCTGGTAATTTTATTCTGTTGCTTTCAAGGCCCCAAGAAACTTAGGACTGTTTAGACACTACAAGTTGTCCTGAAATTAAGGTCTTGTCCTCACGCTAAATTACTCAATTCAACATTTTAAAAAGCCTAATACATATTATTAGCTATACAGCGCCACAGTTGTGCATTGGTGGCTCACAACAGTAACACATGACCGACCCCTTTTCCCAGGAATTTATAATTTTTACACAATGACGTGACAGACAGACATGATTATCAGACAAGAAGTGCAAAATGGCATGCAATTTATATGCATTATCTTCCATTTCAACATTATGAAGTGGCTCACAGTATGGGCCAGCACCCCAGCTCACACTTACACTTTGTATACATTGAGCTTAGTACAATCTTTTGCATTTTCACATTCATAGTATCTTTAAACTAACCATTACTGACATTTAAATTCAACTGGACAATCCAAACTACAAGCATTCTTTATATATGCACTCTTCAAGATACACAGAGCCTACAAGTTATTCCACTCTTAAATATTCTACTCTTCCTACTGCCAGGAAAAGGCTGCATAAGGTACATTTTTCTTAGCTTATTCACAGCAATAGAATCATGTTGTGCATACATCAGCAGATGTCTCCTGCTGCAGTTGAGTAGCACCTGCCTTTAAATTTTTTCTGCAATAGTTTTACTCGCTTAAATCTCCCACTTTTCTGAGCTCCAGCAGCAGTCCAGGGTGGCTCTCCAGACTTGGACATACTGTAGGTGCCATCTTTGTATAATTTCATGGGTAAAGCTTCCTATGATCAGAAGATAAGCTCTAATCACAGAAACAATATCCTAGGGCACACACATGCTGCTCGCACATGGTGTGTGCCAGTGCTAAAGGGACACCAGTGACACTTTGGGCTGGTGTGACAATGGCAGTATCTGGTCACCTCACCTTGGCCAGGGAGACATCACACAAGGCAAGGTGAGCAGCAGCTGTCTCTGCCTTTGAAGGTGACACGCAGAGTAGCAGAACTAAACAATCAGCTTGTGGAGATGACAGATCCAGTTATACATACAGATTCCTGTGTTCCTAAAATACATTTAATTCTGCAGAATTGTCACTTTGTCACTACTACTTTCTCTTCCTACAATCTTATCTGGAAATAAGTATTAATCAAATCTGTGAACAGAATTATTTGCATAGGTTTTTTCAGACTCTTCAAACTTTCCCCTTAACCGGTATGTGCCAGTGAATGATATGGGTGTCTCCCAATCAAAACAAGTAACTTCACTTGGAGTGATGGGCTTTAAGAAACGGGTTGGAAAAAACACTTCTACTCCTCTGACCCTGCAGAAGGCTTGGAATGCACAAGTATTAGCAAGCTGAAAGTTACTGTAATGACAAGAGCACAAAGTGAGGAGGTGTTGAACTGTTTGACAGCTGACTGACTCTAGAGCACTGATGGGCACTAAGCTTGTGAACTTCGCTGGCTTTCATACAGATGCACAAATAATCCTTTGGGTTGAAACTTGTCCTGCTAGCCTTGCTTCATTCCAGAGCCAGTTGCAAAGTTTAAGAAAGACCAAGTGAGCCACTTTTGAGCACTATTACTGTGAAATGTAACCACTTCTTTTAACCTACTTCCAACATTGCCTTGTCAAGTGCACCATTTTTAAATACTATTGAGGAAATTTTAAAGATCTCTCACTAAAAGGCATCACATCTAAAATTTACATCTTCAAAGTGCTGCCTCAGTTTTCACTGACATTTTGCACACTCAGATTTTCTACATTCCATACCCCAAAATACCATTTTTGCACATGCGCTGAAGTGACTCAGCCTTAACCATGTAAAATGCATTATAATTGGTCTCCTACATCTGCCTGGAATTCACAAATAGCTCTTCTCTCTCTCCCATCACATGAGTCCGTCCTCTACAACAGACTCCATATAAAAAATATGCTTTTCTATGCCACAACACAGTGGTTAGTTTAAGTTTCCAAAACATCAACCTCATTTCCATTTTCTATTAGAGTCTTCCCTAGCCTGTTCTTCCCACTTTCCAGGTTACTAACGTAGGCTGAGGACCACCTCATTCCCTTCTGTGGAGCTTGTGCTGATTTTTAAGTGTTCCCCAAAAGAGCAGATGTGTGTTTGAGCCCACACATACCACAGGACACCCAGTTCTGTGTATGGCTGGAGAGGAGGGCTGGAAAGGGTCCTGAGTTCCAGCTGCTGCTCCAGTGGAATTCTACATGCCTTTGGTAGTCACTGGACAAGTACCACAATTCTTTGCTTCCCTTTTTGAAAAGGAAGCTGAGCAGACAGTGAAAATCTGTAACAGAAATCTGACACAGAAGGAAGCACATCCAGTAAGTGGTGGCAAATCCTCAGAAAGAGGTAAGATTTAAACTTGGATGCCTCTCACTGGAGCTTCCCATTGGCTAAGCCTGGTCATTTCCCTGCACTTGGAGCTGTGTATCTTCCCTCATCCATTGCGCAGTTAAGGAATTTAATAGGGAATTTTGCACTGCACCACTAAAGACAGAGTCTTAAAAATTAACAGTGGCAAATGCTCACCAGTGTGGTGTCTACATCCTTTAATGCTGCACTTGGGCTTAGAAATGTTAATTTAGAAAGCTGTAAGTATTTTCAATCTTAAATTCTGTTTAGATGTTTGAGTTCAAATAAGATGATTTAATTGTGACATTCTGCTGGGCCTTTGGCCTTATACACTTTGTTCCCTTGAACTCCAAATTTCACCCACTATTATTATATTACACCCATAGCACATACTGTAACTTATATTCTTTGAATGGTAAATAGAAATTTTTCAAATAAAAGCCTCTCAGCAGAATCTACATAGGCCAGGCTTCTTTTAAAATGACATGGTACAAAAGGGGCCTGACTTTCTAATCTCTTTTGCCTTTAAAATACCCAGAGGTGCCTTGTATTAGCAACAGTATTAAAAACTGACTTGCAAACAAAATATTTCAGAGCTGGATTTGAATATCACAGCTCAAGCAAAGGCCCCAGGTGTCACTGTGGATGACCATGTCAGCTCCATGGTCACACACTGGAAAAACATGGGAAAAATGTATGAAAGTGTAGATAATGATTTTTCATTTTACAACAGACCTACAGTAAAAGCATACTAACCAGTTAAATAGGAGAGAAAAGCTGGAGTAAAATTCTGCCGATCCTGTTTTAAAACAAGAGCTAGATAATAATAAATGAAATTAAAAGGGTGTGTAATGCTTTCTCCAGATGCTATGATTACACTGTGGAACACATTATCAATAAGGGCTGCTCACATCCAAACTCTTAAATAATCTGAAAAAGCTCAAGCATTTTTTTTACAGCTAATACTATTAGTCAAAGTAGATTTGGATTACGTGATTTTTTTGTAAGACAGTAAAGTCAGTGAGTCAAGATTTACACCAACCCCTAATGACTGGGAGTGGAGAAAGCACTCATGCTGGGGACAAACAATTTTCCAGGTGGGCTGTTGGCATTTTCTTTCTCCCCTAGGAGTACCAGCCACTCTTCCCAATGCCAAGGACAAGACCTGTCTCTTTTAACGCTGCTGTCATACTTTACTTCAAGGAGCCCCCCTCAGAGGAGCAGGAGGGCCTGCCGACTTGTATCTTTATGCTGTCAAAATTGACATAATTTACTACTTTAACAATCACACACTCCTAACCTTTTGAAATGTAGTCTTCTGGTGTGCATAGAACAAAGAAAAAAAACAGGGAAAGTAATTTTTCAAAAGCAACTCTGTAAAGCTGCACTAGGCAATTCAGTCTGCCTGTAGCCATGGCCTAAATTTACAGTTTCAGATTGGATAATTAAAATTCTGTCTTGTGCAAATATTTCTACCTTTATGTTACTAATTTTTCATACACTTAGAGGGCAACAGACGTGGACCTACTTAAGAGGTGTGGGATGCCATATGGGGAAGTCCTCTGAAACTTCCCTAGAAGTGCCTGGGAGCACTTCTGCAGCAATGCTATTTGGCCTAACTAGTCCAACTGGATAGCGGAAAATTACATTTAACATCTAATAAAAAACATGCACAGACTGATAGATGTAACATTACCAGTATGCAAAAATTAAAATGAAACAAATTAAGAACTCCAAACATTAAATTCAGATTGTTTATTGTAAACAGAATAACTCTAGCACTCTGTCATACTGGCTGTGTCACATGCACCCAATTCCACATCAACTGCTTAAAATAGCACTTGCAAAAATTACAGTTATGTAATAATAATTTATGGTTTCTTACATAAACTAATTAACAAGCACTAAAATTGAATTACAGTGTATTCTAGGTAGTTCTTTATTGCTTGTAGACACTGCAGCTTTGGATCCATTAAAATGAACCCATTAGTATGCCTGAGTTTATCAAAATTTACTGCTATATCAAACTCAGAAACTGTAAAATGCTGGAGAACACTTAAAAGCAATTAAGAGTTGTGGGAAAACTACATGGGTTTCCACATCCAGTCACAGAACTTTGAAGTTATACATTTTTTCCTCTGGAAAACATGATTTGTGAGCTTGTGTTAGATACACTGCTATTCCAATTTATTTATATAATCTGTTAGAGTTGATAGTACTTCCATGACTATATATATATATTTATTTTTACACACAATAGGAGCCATTTCATTGTATTCACCATAAGAGTGGTATGTTTAAATACTAAATCCCAAAAAATATATTTTTATAATATGTTGTCAAAACTTTTACTATATATAATACAAATACTTTTACTAAAGGAAAACTATAAACAAAAGTGAAATGCAAGAGGCTAAAAAGCCTCATGTGAAGGTTCCATGAAAAATGTGAACAGAGACATCTTGACTGGTTTTGTTTAGACTGTATTTATTTTTTTTTTCTCCTCATCAGGCTAAAAAAAATGCTAGTGGTCTTCCCTGGCAACAGGTTACATCACAAACTCTCATCAAATTTATTAAAAAGACATTGAAACACGTACCATTTAACCTTTAAAACAATTTTTAAACGCACTGTATTTATTCAGTTAGACGAAACTCTCAGATAAACCCAGCTTAAGGCCCTTGCCCTGTCAAGCATTCATTTAATTTGGCCTCAGAGCCAATGTAGGAACCAACATTGAATCAATCACAGAACAGCCCTATTGACTACCCCAGGATTCTGATATTGACACACATGCCTGTCACATCAGGGCATTATTTTCAGGTTCTTTTAGTAAGAAGCAAATTCTCACTAACACCTCTGATGAGCCAATTTTGTGTCTTCAGTGCTTTACATACTTTCTCCTAAGTGCCATCTCTTTTATGCACCCCAGAGGTAGGAGAATTTAATGCTCCTTGCCTTTTCCTATGTGGGTGCTGTCCCAAGCACTCTGCAGAAGTTAGCAAAGTTGGTGAAGATGAGACACCATATATTGTTTTATCATTTTACTACACTATGGAATATCTGTATCTATATCTGTATGTATAAACATTATTTCAGCATAGTTCTTGATCCTTCTAAGTTCTGCACAGCCTTCTTCCAAGAAGTAGGAGCAAACCCTTTGTGATGTAACCTGAAGCCCAGGCTGTGCTGTAGCGCTGCTACCCCAGCACTGCACTGTCCCAAACACCTTCCTGAAGGACAAGAAGGACCCATACATGTATCAAAATAATGACGTATCTGATTCTGAGAACCCCTATTTGACATGCACCTGTTCTTTAGTAAAGAACTAGTGTGTGTTTAAAGTTATTTGCACTAGTGAGTGCTTTGCTGGACTGAGACCAAACATAACAGGTGAGGCAAAACGGACTGTGTTCTCCGTCAGTACATATGCAACTGAAAACAAAAAATGACACCAAATAAAGTATTTGATATACCACATGGACAGTTCACAGTAATGCTGAAAAACTGAACGGGATGTTGACAGTATCGAGAGACTGGGACAACACTTTTGATAACAAAGATAAGATGCACTAATAAAGTGTTTCCAGCATTTTACTAGTTTTAATATAAAATGTCCCCAAATTTGTATAGAAAGATTAAAATCATGCCCTTATCTTCATTATTCTCCTTAAGACAATTCTCTCACCTATTACTGTGTTGTCAAATTTCCTTTTTTTCAGCCCCACTGGTCTTCATAAAACTTAAATAGAAAATATGTTGGTTGCATTAAGATCAATTAAAAAAGTATCATTCAACACGTCACTTCAAAAAAATGTGAAAGTCTCTATTTTTAAGAAAAATTGTTGACCCCATCCCAAAAAGGACTTACTTCTCTCACCCCCTCCAACTCCCAATAAGATAATTATTGGGATACTAAACAGTGTTTTTCAGGAGTAACAAGCACGTTTCAAGCAACTTTGTTTGCTCTGGAGGGTTATTTCATCAAAATGAAAATCTGAAGGGATATGTTATTTTAAAAATATACTGCATCTACAAGTTTTCTATTATTACTGTTTCAGTTGATTTTGGTTTTTAACAGGTTGTCTGTAATATAAATGACACATGACCACAACTGATTTTTATATACTCTCTATCCCTAACACACAGCTAATGTCAAATGAACCAAGAAGGAATTCGGGACTTTCATAATGAACAGAACCATTTATCCCAATGATCTTTAATAATTTTGTTCATCACAAAAGTCCCCTGAAACCATGTCAGTACTGATCATTTGCATTTCTTCATCCATTGGGGTTCTTCACAGTTTTGCAGCCATGAAATTGATATGTGGTTTCACCAGTGGGAAGAGCGGCAGACTGCGCTTGAATTCTGTCATATTTTCAATCACACTTGGCTGCAAAGAAGCGCATGCAAGAAAAAGTCTGCTCAGTACCTTCAATCAGAAAAATGACCAATTCCTTGCTTTCCATTTTAACTGTTGCTACAGCTACATATAAACATACCTGTCTTGCTCTTTTCTACAATATTAGTGATTCATACTTCATTATTACAGGAACCTCCAAAATACAACGTTATTTCTTACAGACTAACCGGTTTCATATTTATGTCATTTAAAACAGCTATAATGCAGTAACTGCATTGCTAATAATATCAGGATCTCCAATAATGCAGCACTGATAATTTCGTTTACAAGTTCTGCTTCAGACCACCCCACCCGTCCTTTGAACATCAGAGTAAGATCATAACCACAATAGCTATTCTGTGCTCTATTATTTTTAGATGTACTAACAAAGTAAGTTTCTAATATTTCAGTCATAATGGCTAATATGTCCCCATATCATTCATACAGAAATTTCTACCCATGGCAGTTATTTCACCTGTAAGGTCTGATGAAGAAGACAGATCTACCACACTGTGAGAAGTTAATCACCTATTGGGACAAACACTGCCATCCTTCAAGAAAATTCACTGAAGGCCCAGTAAAGGCCCAGTGCTGTCCTATCCACCTCAGCGAAATCTGTAATACTTGTATGAACAGAATTTGCCAAATTGTTTTCCTCCACAAGTTACACATTGACAGGAATGTGTATTAATATTTTAGGCTTTAAGATAATGACCAAGTAGTTGGTTTTGTTGTTGCTTTGGGGTTGGTGGGTTGTTTGGGTTTTTTTAACAAAGATGATAAATTTGTTGCTGCATATGCATCTCTTTCTTGACACCTGATTTATCTGATCATATACAATCAGTATTTTCAGACACTAATCACCTGTATTTACTCCATAGTGCAGATACTCAGTGCAGTTTACTACTATTAGCTTTCACTTCAGAGGGCTGAAAGGAACAGAGGTAACTGGACAAACTGATAAAAGGAAAAATCAGGAAAAATCGCTGTTGTTAGTGAGGACAAAAATGCATGTAGGAAAGAGCTAAAACATCAACCCCATGACAGCAGGAATTTCCAGAAGTCTGTTTCTCCCTATGAACTCGTATTTAATGATACTAAACCTCTAGATTAAGAATACAGGCTAGGATTTTTTTGTGTGTTGTATCTTTTTACCTGTGGTAGTGGTGGTGCTGGTGCCAGGTTCACATCATTTTGGCATGGAAATTCTCCAACAACAGGGCCTATTTAACATCAGCAAAATTAATCTGGGACCATAATTTAATGAGTATCTTTTACATAATTAATTGTTTTCTCTTATAAGACAGGCATCTAAATAAAGCACAGGTTTTTAATTTTAAAGTATCACTAAATAAGGTTTTCTAAACATTTTGCTTTTATATACCATGGCTGTCCATTATTTTATTTGAAAACAGGAGCTGAGGCAGTGGCTTTTATTCATTTTACTTACACATAAAGAGAATGTAGAAATAGAAATTGCTATGTTGATCAATGAATACTTGAAACTGCTTCTCAGTACAAATTATGAGAACAGTAGCAAATGCCAGTGGTACACCCAAGAGCAGTGC
Organism: Corvus cornix cornix; assembly: GCF_000738735.6. Taxonomy (NCBI): domain Eukaryota; kingdom Metazoa; phylum Chordata; class Aves; order Passeriformes; family Corvidae; genus Corvus; species Corvus cornix. Next base: position 15,705,492 of record NC_046336.1, read on the forward strand.
AAGAACAGCACATCATTTGATAAGGACATGCCTACAGAAGTGTAGAGGTTACTCCAGGTACCAAAAATCTGGACAGCAACCCCAAGTATTCCCTGCCTGTCTCCATGCACGTCCTACTCCAATTACTCCAAAACTTCTTTTTGCATTTCTAATCTCAATTTTTTTCATGGTGTAAGAGAGGCCAAATGCCAGATTAAAAGATTTAGGACTGGGGAGTTGTTTTAGGATTTGTTATAATTCTGTAGGTAACCACTTGTTAGGTTGTCTTGGAAGCTCATCCTCGTCTTGGGAAGATACCATTCCAAGCAAATAATTAATCTGGCAATACAGTTACTACACTTTAAAAAGTTTTTTTTCTAGATAGGAAAAGTTTTAGAATTATTTCTATTTAGCAATTGCTAGTCATGAAAACTGGAAAGATGTTTTGAAGCAAGTCTTCCTTACTCAGCTGCAAAGCTACAATTTCTACACTACCATCAAAGTTGATCCTTCAGAGGCAGAAGAGTATCATGACACGCACGCAGTATCTGCTTCTCTCTCTACTACAGACAAGTCTTTAATATTTTTGATTTTGCAAATAGATGCATGTTGGAATTTAAGTCCAGTATAAAATGGTGGAAGAATTGCAAACAAAATCTTAGAAGTTTCTCCTCTCAGTTTACTCAAATTAACACTTCTAGCCTTTTCCTTATTGCATTCTAAAATGGAACAATACAGTTAGAATGCACAACTGATCTATATTACTTCAAAATAAAATCTAAATAAAAGTTGACTTTCTTAAATTTAAATAAAATGTTTGACATTCCCAGAAGTTTTGGGTTTTGTTTGAGGGTGCTTGAATACTACTGGGGACATTCAATGCTTCTCAGGGAAAAAAACCCCCACACTGGACTTATAACTGCAAATCCTAATTTTGGGTTGGTTGGGGATTTTTTTCCCCTGTAGGACTATTACAAAGTTTTATGTTTGTTTTAAAACACCTTGTTGAAAACAGAAGTGCTATTTGAGGATATATTGTTTTATTATCAATATACTTAAGACTGGCTGAAAAACTTCTCTAAAAAAATTAACAAAAAATTTGATGCATCTATGTGAACTAAACCTAGAAAAACCCCCACCTTTTTCCTCTGAAAGGTATGTCATCTCCAAAGCTGAGTTTTTCTTACAGTGTATTTGTATGATGTAATATGGCTATCTGTAACTGTGACTTGCTGGAACAGGAATTGATTAATTACTATATTGAGCACAATACTTACAGGAATCCATTTCCCTTGCAAGGACATGTACTGATACCTTGTGCCTTCTGGGAGCATCTATTGCCAACAGCACCTACAGTAAAAAACATCAAGTCCTTCATGTGTAGGAAGTATCCCTTAGACATATAAAATAGTAAAAAGAACAAGAGCATTTAAATTTTAATTTAAGCCTTGAAATGAGGGATGAATTTTGAGATGTGCCTTCAAATATCATTAAAAGTCATCCATACAGTACTCTTGAATTATTTTACAATCAAGTTAAGCAATTCATATACTGCTTGGAACTCAGAAAAACTGTAAGTAACAGAAATTCAGCATTAACTATCACAGTATCAAGAATACAACCTAAAATCGCTGCAGAATTTTCTGTCCCTAGCAGCCTTCTGGAAGCACATCACCCTGAACACAACCATTAAATTCAGCTAGACTAGGCTCACCAATCTAGCCTGTTATTTCTGCTCTGGAATTCTGGATAATCATGTATTGAGCATTGGTGTAAGTGAAAAAGTATAGATTCCTACAAATCCAGAATATGCATACTTGTTCAAGTTATCATTTATTAAACAACAGGTACTGAAATTCCATCTACTAACTTTGCATTTGCTGCATATCTTCACCCATGCTATCATACTATTAAAAAAATTTGAAGTAAACAACCCCCTCTGCCCAAGAGAGGAAAAAAAGAACACAGACACACACATGCCCATGCTTCTTCATGGGCAGAAATTTTTCCATCCCATAATAAATTCTGAAGACATTAAGTCAATTTTATTTTCCAAAGAACCCCCTGAGCTACCAACCAGCTGCTCCATAAGTAATAAAACTCCATGAGCACTTTGCAATATAGTGAAATACCATCATCTATTACACATTACAGAACAGGAAGAATAATGCCCAATTTTTTTTTATACTGGTGGGGGGGTGTCAGGGACACATTTTGATTGCTTATATTAGATATCTATCTGAGTTAAAATGTATAATTACTGCATCTTTATGCTGTTCCTTTGCTCTGCCTAACCATTAGAGAAAGAAAAAACACCACTAATTTACAGTGAACAAAGCTTTAAAAATATCTGTTTCATTCACAATTCATGCCCATAAAATAAGCTGAATCACTGATTGGTTGAAGAAAAAGATAAAAGAACAAATGTGCCATTTTGGCCAGGCTTGGTCACAGAGCAGCACATTTTATGCCCATAAAGAAAAGACAAATGAAGTAAGTAGAGTAAGCGCTGGCAAGAAAAAAACCACAACAAAACCCTATCATTCTGTACAATTTTTACAGTTGCTATTAAACTAAGTAATATTCAGGAAATAAAAGGTACCTGCATCGATTTTATCATCTGCCTAAAACAGGTGTCAGTACGCCCCTTCATAGCATACACAAAGAAGATTCAGCTGTACTTCCATCTCATTCTAAGTAACATTTTAGCTACATGACTAACTTACCTTGTAGAACTGTATAATGTCATCCTTGGTCAGGGTCTTTAGATAAGCCACTTCAATGTTATCTGCACAACAATAGTACAAATTAGAGTGAGTCTGCAGATCACAGCTGGTTATTAGCACACTGCTTATACAAATTCAATACAAAGTGAATTTCTTTCAAATTCAGATGAAATTGACTGCAAATGATAAGCTTTTCATTGTTATCTTTCAAGTTAATACTTGCTTCACTAAAAAGTGTCAGTAGAATCTTGGCAGAAAATTGTACTTCAGTAAGTCTATTTGATTGGACTTACTAAAAAATGCACAATTGAAGAATACTGATTGCACTGTAGGATATTCAGTAGCTAAAATAGATATGCCTACTCTTGTATATTATCTTCAAATCAGTTGCATATTTCTAATGCAGACTGGTTATAGATGGCTTTTATTCACAGTTAAGAAACAGGATGGTAGGACATACTTTTAAAGAAATGTGCCTACATACCCCTTAAGAAGTAGTCACACTTTTAAGGTATCTGCAGACAACGTGTCTCAGTTGCTACATTCCTTCATATTAATTAAACTGTCATGGACTAATCACCTAATATCATTGCTGCTTAAGCAGAAGGGTTTCTTGTTGTAGGCGTGCTTGCTTTTCTTAGGATTAGCAAGAAGATCAAGGAAGAAATATGTGCAAGAGAACAGGCAGCTTACAAGTCTGTAAGGCAGGCTGTAAGTAATATGAAGTTCTATATGGAGGAAATAAAGTCAACAGTACAGTTTGGAAAACTAGGTAAGATTTGGGAGAAAACAGTAAAAGTAGTAATAATAGAAATGTAAAAACATAAAAAATCCTTCCACTTCTTAAGGCTGGAATATGAATTTCCGATTTTGACAATTCTAGTAATACTATAATCATTAATGATATAAAATTACTAGTGGGGAGAGGGGAATTAAAGGTATAAAAGTCAAGGGAAATAATATGTGGGATTGAGATATGAAAAATATGGCTATACTTTGCAGTAAGAAATTCTAGAGAGATAATAGTGATCCAACTATGGTATAAACAGAAACACTTAAGGCAGAGGAAAATCAGACTATTTCATCAGACACAAAAAAAAAGTACTTGAAGTGAAAAATTTCCATGCCCCTTCTTATGCTCAGGCATGAAACCTTGTCAGTAGCTCTCATTCTCTCCAGACCAAGCTAGATGACAAGTCAAAACTGTTCATTATTAAACAGCTCAGTGAGTCATCGTAAAGCAAAAAGACTGTATTTGCTATCATGGAAAGCCAATAGAGTGCACGTAAAGCAGAAGAGAAGTCACGGACTACAGAGAGAATTTTATGGAGGAAGCATATTATGCATGAAGACAGAAAATTACAGCTGTGAATAAGAGTCGAGACATGAAAATGAGGAAAAGCTGATCTGTACCTAAACTGATTTTTTTTTAATGTTAGAAACTGCATTACTAATGTATCTAACAAATGTATTACTAATATATCTAACTGTATTACTAATGCATGTTAGTATTTTTTAAAAAAAACTTAAAATACATTTGAAAAGTATTTAAAAAAAATACAACTTAAACATTATGTAGGACCACACAGTAAATAACTGTCTGTCCATTTTCAGTAATAATACTAGAAGCTGGATTTTATTTGGTCTCCTACAAACCTATAACTTTCAAAGCATCATAAATGGAAAAAAAAAAAAAATTAGTGTTTCTTCAAATTCACTCTGAGACAGACTGCATGTTAGTTAAGATATCTGCTGTTGCTTCCGCGAGCACTCCCTCAAAACAGCTGCACAATGGGAAGAGTAATAGGGTTCATATGAATGTGTGTACTGTCAGGAAAGTCAGCGTATATCTGAATGCACCTCAGAGAAATAGATAGTAAATTATGCACAGCTATGTAAAAGTTTAAGTTGTTCACAAATGAATATGACACTCAACAGTCACAAATGTAGCCAAACTAGAGCATTCAGTTTTAAAGGAATTACCATTTGTCTTACCTCTGTCAAAGTTATACTGCTGGGAAATTATTTCTCCCCAGTATTTAGCACATTCTGCAGACAGCTTCTTTGGTTTGTCTAGACGACGAATTGCTAAAGCTTGGATGTGTTTTTGGAAGGCCTCTTCTGTCATGTCTTCTATGCATTTCTCCATAGTTTTTAAGAACGCTTCAACTCTGCTCTCTAAATAGTGTGGTGGCTTTTCAGATTGGATAATAAATCGCAGTCCTTGGATGCCATTTGCCCGACGTGGACCACTGAACACAATGTAACCTTGGCAAAACAAGAGCAGCCACAAATTAAAAGAAATCCCTTGTCACAGCACTGTATTTGCCAAATGTGACATGTTTGACAAGAATGCAATGCTATGCTAACTTAATTCTGTAGTATAAATAAAATAATGCAGGTTTTCAAAATGTGTCACTGTATTTTTTTTAGAACATCTTTATTTCACTGAGGTCAGTATCAGTACAGGGGAGGGGCAAGGAGGAGATGAGGCAGACTAAGACAACACAAAAGCAATTCTGTCATCAGGATCAGGATACCAGAAATGAAGCTGTACTCTACTGCTTCATTAGACTCAACATTAGAAACTTACTGTTTTTCCATAACATCTAACCCGAATTCTCTTGGTTGCAATGTAAGACCACTACTTCCCACTTTATCCATTAAAGTATTATTCCCTTCCTTTTTGTTGCAGGATTTGCTAATCTGAACAACTAATCCTTTCTGCAGTATTCCTCCACCCTTTTAATAGCAAATCTATCTCGTTTCAGTCTTAAATGTTGTTTTATAGTTCTCTTGTAGTTTCCTGATGCTCACATCAAATCCGTTCACAGTATTTCAGAGTTCTTATCTGAATGATTTAGGAGTATGAGTGCATCTTGAACGCTTCCATTTACATATCCCAGCACTTCACACAGCAGCATGACACTGCTGATTTATGTCCTACTTTTGATCCACTGTACCCTGCAGAGTTTTCTACAAAATTTTTACTTAGCCAGTTGCTTCCTAGCTTGCATCTGTGCCATCGGTTGTTCCTGCCAAACTGTTCCTAACAAATTGCATCTTATCTTCATTCAAGTCATGTTTCCAAAATGTCAAACTAATTTTAAATTCTAACTCTATCTTCCCACACACTTGCAGCCTCTCCCAAATTAGTATTATCTGAAGATTCAGTGAGTATCCTCACTCTTCTATCATCCAGAATTTTAATGAATATACCACGTACCACTGGATCACAGTAGAGCTCTGTAAAACACTGTTTTCCAAATGAACTACTCTCTGTTCTCCAGTCATGACCTTCCAAAGTCCTGCACCCAAATCTGTAGCACTTCCACCTAGGTACTTCAGTAACAGTGTCTCAGTAACCTTCTATGAATTTAGAACTAGCTTGAAAGTTTATTCCACATTTTCCTGGAATTAGAATTAAACTGACTGATCTATAGTTTCCCTGCTTTTTCTCCTTCCTTTTTTTTAAGGAAACATGCACCATTTAGCTGTGTCTATCTTTCCAATACCCCATCTATCATCCACAAATTTTCCACTATAAGACTTTTAATTCCTAGATTTCCTAATTTCATCCTTTGGAATAGAATGCAGAGTTCATCACACTTTGAACTTTTTTAAAGCTTCTAATTTAATCTGATTAATCTGTTATTTTCCTGTTCAAAGGTAAGACACAGACTTTGATCACCAGTGTTTATTTGGGAAGTCATCTGGCCACAGTTGACATTTTTAGTGCAAACTAAGCCATCCTGAATTTTCTCATGATTTGAACATTTTGATTTTAATGATTTGAACACTTTGATTTTTTTTCCATCATTGCCAACTTTTCTCCTCCACCTTCTCATACTGCTTAAACTTTTATTGAAAGAATTCTTGTTACTAATTGTACTGTTTAGCAAACTGCTAATTCCTGAACTTCTTTTTCCCTAAGATGTCTCAGAAATCTTACTAACAATTCCACAAAGTTTACTGGATTTTGATGGTATTTCTACTGTCTCCCCTCCTAAGTCTCATGAACTCTATTATTTGGCAATTATGAAGTGCTGGACTAAACCAGTTCTTCCTCAGTTCCCCCCCGCTCTCTTTAGCTGTTACTTCCAACTTCTATACAAAACCGGCCACCAGCACACTTCAAAAACCTGTTAAATACCCTGGGTTCTATCCTATTTTCAGAAGGTATATAGATAGCTGAAGTTCCTATGATAAATATTGTATGGCTGGTTCTGCTAGTTGCTCATGTAAAGCCTAATCTTGCCTGACATCCCTGGCAGTCATCACACTGAAATATTTGTCTGCTTCTTACCTTCAGGAAACCTGTACTCCTCCTCACCAGTATTTCAATCATGTGAGCTGTCATGCAAAGTCCCTGCCTCTCCTCCTTACTCTGTTTGGAATACCTCACCAGTTCTCAGGCTTACTGGTACAGGTAACAATTATTTGTACTTATTAGTGAACAGCTATAGTCTTAAAAAGCCTGAAATGTATTTAGGTCTTCACCAACATGGTAGCTTACTATTACCCGCACAGCAGTATTCCTAAAATAGGACTTATAATTTAACTCAGTGATCTTAGAGGTCTTTTCCAACATCAATGATTCTGTGATTCTAGGAATCATGAAGTGCACCTAGAAGTAGGATCACAAGCAGAAACGATCAAACTACTTCTGGTTCTTTAAGAAGATCTAGAAATTTAGGGAACTGATCCAATCTCCTTTCGGTAAATTCTAACACGAAGTTTTCTGTACAGTGATTGCACTTTTTTTAGTCGGAGTTGATTTCAGGTATTTCAGATACCTTAAAAATCATGCCTGCTTGCTCTTATTTTAGACTCTGTGCACAGTAAAATTTCTTTGAGTCATCAGCAGTTAAGATGATTTACATCTACCAAGTGCCCTTTAAATGGCATTCACTAAGCAGGGAGAGAACACCTCCTCAGGTCTCGTGTGAGCGCGTGACTGTGACAGCTTGTGTGTACACAGACACACGAACGCTCCGGAGAACTCACCTAACTGCTCCTGGGTGCGCAGAGTGTTGAAGCATGGTTCTGAGATAATCTGGCAAAAGAGCTCCAAAAACATATTCTCAGAAGTGCTCTGCATGTCTGTCTGGTAATATATTTCAATGCCACAGTTGTTATGAACTTCATTTCTCTGTTGATACACAAACCAACCTCCTAAAAGACAAAATTAAAACATTGAAGCTCATGAAAGTGTACATTCTTATTGTCCACAATTAAAAAGATACTGATCTAACATTTGTGGAATGGAATTACAATAAATGGTTGAGGACTGTAAAAGCAGAATTTCCACTAAGAGCATACTTTTCATGAGACAAGAAAAGACTGTCTTATTTTAACATCACAATGTCAGCACTTGGAAATATCAGCAAGTAAACTGGAACTGGCTGCTTCTCTTGAAGCAAATATTTTTGGAACGGCAGTGAAATTCTGCATTGCCTCTACTGTGTAAACAGTTTCTAAAGACAATCTGCCAGAAACTATTATGAACATTAAAAATAACTCAGCATTTAATACCAACAGCTTCTTTTGTACATGGTAGCTTCCACAGACAATCAACTATGGGTAATTTATCTTGTCTGTATAGCTACATACGTCATCACTCGCAGCAATACCTTGAACCTCCTTCTTATAAAAAACCACTTTTTTCACCATGGAAGTAAAAGCATACAAGCACTACAGGACCAAAAGAATTTGTGTAAGAAAAAAAGAGTTATTTGTTTAAGAACTTTTCATTTTTCCAAAGAGTCATTATGGGTAATTCTCAACTTAATGGTCAATTAATACTCAGAAATGTTCAAAGAATGGTGTTTATTCAAATGTATATACTATGTGTAGGAGAGAGTGGGACAGGGCTCTTATTTCCATAAATTATAACAAGTCACTTAGAACTGAATTGCAGAATCATATGATCACAGAAGGGCTTTGGGCTGGCAGTCACCTAAAAGATCATCCAAGTCATCCCTAGAAGTCCCATTTACATACACAAATTAAAAATGAAATCAAATTAGTTGTCAAGTAGCCTAGAAAGATCATGTATTAGTACATAATTTTATTAGTAAAACCACACCCTAACTATATTTCTGAAGCTTAAAATAACTTGGAGTAAGTTTGACTTCAAAACACACTCCTAGCAACACATTAATATGCATTTTAAAATTTTGTTAGCAAGGAGAATCTCAATTTAATGTGCCTTAAATATCGTAAATAAATAATTTAACTTACTGTCAGGAAGTTGCACTTCTCTGTATCTCACTAGCTGACTGGGAAGGAGTGGCTTTGTATGAGCATGCTCAATGAGAGTGTCCTCAACCATCTGCATAATTCCTAATGCAGCCTGGAAAAGAAAACAGAAGATGATTTTTAATAATCATTAGTTATTCTGTATTGAACAGCAAGATAAGACCTTCCAATTGCTGATGGTGCTGTGAGAGAAAAGAAAAAAAAAATCAGGAATAGAAAGTAGGGATTTTGTAATTCAATACAAATACAGTAGAAGTTAAGTAGATGAGAGAAAGTGGGAGTGTGGAGGGCAAAAGTTTTTTTGTGTCTTCTTTATGTTTGAATTGTTTACATGTTTAACTACTTCTACTTCTCCCCAGGGCTCAGTGCTTCTGAAATTAAAGCTCAATGGGCTGCCTTTTTTTTTTTTTTCCCCCCACTTTCCCTCCACCACTTCATGTGGTCTTCTTTCAAAGTTTGAAAATGAGATATCTTAAATGTATGTTTGCAAAGCAAATGGCATTTCAATAGATAAAAATTTTCAGAAAACAAATGGTTACGGTCATGGATGCATTTCATTGATGTGTTGGTGGTGTTAAGACTCATTGCCCAAATACTTTCTTTTATTAGATGGATTACAATAATAATTAAAAAAATATATAAATAGTGAAAAAAAAATAAAAGTCGTTAGTTTCATTCAAGGATTTAACTTCAATAGCTTCATCTCTTAAGCGTTATGTGTTCTTGTAGCCTGCACACTGGAAATTACAGTAACTTGCTACAAAATAGTTTTGGCTGAAAGCTAAAATCTCTCTCTCTGCATTGCCATAAACTCACACAAGTGATTTTATCAGAAACATGCAAAATGTTTGAAAACTTAATAAACATACACCCTACCAACACCGCCAAAACCCCCTCACAGTATCAAAGACAAAAAGATTGAGGTCTAAAAACCACAGTTTAAAAAGTTAGAGAAAAATCCTACGTATTCTTTCAATCAAGTCACCATATTAAAATACTGACAAGAAGACTGCTCAGACAGATGCTCTGAACAGGATTACTTTACTATTCATTCACTTGCAGCAAATTAAGAAATTGTCAAAGAAAAAGCAAGTATCAGAGTGAAATCAAAGAAAAAAATATGAATTTCATGCAGCTAGATAAATCCAATTTTTCAAGTCCAGATTCACCAAAATTTTTTTTCATTATTGAAAGGTGTCACAAGACAATGTAGATTTTGGTTTTAGTTGGAAAAAATCTTAGGTCCAGGTTAAAATTGCTGAGCTTTGTCAATGATTATCACATCATGGGTACTGAAGGACAGACAACTTTTCCTACTCGCATCTATTCAGGTTTGCAGATGATTTCTAAACACTACAGAGTTATGGGCGTACCAGGACATCATTCCCAGCTCTTTAGCTGTAGGACTTTCAATAGCCACCCACTATGCCAAGTAAAGAATACACTTCTCTGATATAACTGCATCATCATGGAAATCCAAAACATCTGGACATTCAGTCCTATTTCTAGAAGGAACTGACCTTCATATACAAACACAAAAGAAAGAAGTAAGGAAAAAGAGATTATTTTTTAATTTCTCTGCAAGAAGAATACTCTACAAAATTTTTTAACAAGTACTTTAGAGACAGTCTTGAAAAAGTTTGTCTCTCCATGCTATTAGCTCCTTCCTCTCTTATTTTTCCCTTCTGTACTAGTTAATTTTCTTCTCCATACATTCAGCAGTCACTAGCAGTGTATTTGTAACAGCTCCTGCTAGTAAACTATCCCAGAGCTGTTGCAACACAAAATACTGTAAACAAGCTTTATGAAAAAGGACTGCAAAAACATACAAGAAAAGTACTACATTTTGTATTGGTATGTATATCAAGTATTAAGATTTCATACGCAAATACAAGCTGTTACTATCTTAATGGAAGACAAAGCAAATGTTTTCTGAGTTTTACTTCCCTAACTGAGAGCTGACACTTGGCTTTTTTATGGTCCACCATTCCTGTATAGCTATGTGCAAACTACTTAATTTGGAAGGATACTGGATTCTTAAATCTTTGCTAGTTATTCTGAAAATTTTTAATGGAAAAAAGCAAGATCTGCAGAACACCATTCCTTTTGCGGCTTGATCACAGTAATGACATGCAGCAGACTTTCAAATATGTAGATCCTAAGTTGTTTTTATTAAATTTCCAAGAGCAATATAGAGGCAGCACTCAGCTTAATAAATCTAAAGTGGAAAAAATTACACTCTCATACTCCCATAAAGATAAAAAAGTACAAAGTTAAATTATGAAATCACATTTGGCAAAACTGCTTTAAGATCTGCAAAGATTAAACTAGTGTTCCATTTTTATGCTGCTTTTAAATAAAAATTGTTTTATTAAGAAAGAATCACACCAACCTGTTTTGTTATATTGCCATGGAGAAGAGCTTCGATGTGTAACCGTGACAACAGCTGTGCTATGAAGGCCTTGAGACGGGGAAGAGTGACATCTACAATAGATATTTAGACAGTTAAATCACTCAAATGCATTTTTAAATTATGAAGGACCTAAGCCTAAGTCATCATTATATACAGCGCATTTCTCAGGAGGAGAAATTTGTCATTATGAAGAAGTGAATCCCTGCTTAAAAATGCAACACTGGAATGCTTCCAGGTCTAAACAGCAGCACTCATCATATAGTTTATTTCACTTAGAATTCACATGCTGTCTTGACCCAGATTCAAAAAAAAAAAAAAAGGAAAGAAAAGCTGCCTTTCCAATCATGCTGAACAAACACTCATTCTCCAGAGAAAACAGTTGCAATTATTCAGGTGGTGTTCCAAGGAAAAGCCTTAGTTATTAACTAAAAAACCAACATGTAGTTTATAATGTTCAAGAAGCACACTGTGCATTTACCATCCGGACTAAAAAAAGAACCTCAACTCAAATATAATGTTTTAATATTAATTTTGCAACAAACAAGACACAAGAAAAGTACTTTGGCAATATATTCTAGAGGACACATGCACAACACATACACATTCTATCCAGCCTGCCCTTGCAAAGCAGTTTTCATATGTACTCAAAGTATAGTTTAACACATAGAATCAATGGAATAAGAGAAAGGATGGTTGAATGCATGGGGTGTTCATGGATATGTGTTCTGAATCAAATCAATATAATAATAAATACAAAAACCAGGTATTCTTGAAAATAATGTCTTGGTGTATTCCAAGAAGATATTACAAGACATTTTGCAAACTGTCCCAGGAACAGCCTTTTAATACAACACAGTAAAATGCAGGTAGGGAAAAGTTCTTCAGCTATTACTACAAAAATAGAATCACCACAGAATGGCTTGGGTTGAAAGGGACCTTAAAGATCGTCTAGTTCTGACACCCCTACCATGGGCAGGGACACCTTCCACTAGGCTGGTTGCTCAGAATCCCACTCCATCTGGACTTGAAACATCAATTAAATCTCTTAATTTGAAATTTCTTCTTCCTTCAAATATACTGGGGTGCCTACTCTTTGTTTAGAGCCACAATACTCTTTATTCTTCATCATTGTTGTCATTATCTACAGAAAGTATTTATTTTTTCTTAATTAGCTACAGTTCTTTATTACCTACAGAAACATAAGCTAGGACTCCCCAATAACAGAAAAAACAAAACAGTTTGCACATTGGGAAGTACAGTGCGGATACATTCCAATGTGCCTGTAAGATGCCAACTAGAGCCAAATGATTTTACCAATGTTGATTAAGTATTGGATTCACCATATCCAGGTTCATACCCACAAAGTTGGTCAAGTTTTGCCTGAACTTTTACCTGCAAGTTTTGCCATTTGAGACCTTTTCCATGACCTGCTCTACTTCCCTGAAACTGGAGGGCAAGTGCAGCAAGGCCAGCATCAGCTCAGGTCTGGCACTGCAGGGGGTTCACTTGAATAGTGAGCAGAGGTCAAAACAAGTATCCTCAATAGTTAAGTAACATAAAAAAACCAACAAAGCGGCAGAACATTACCATCTAGAGCTTCTTTTAATTCATCTTTGGTCCAAGCAACTTCTGTCATCAGGAGTCGGAGATAATACATTGCATGCTGGTGAGGCTGTTCAGCCCTGAAGTTGTTAAGTGATCTCATGTACTAAACCAAAATAATTAGGTTCAAATTAGAAATTTAGAAACAGAGTTCTGAACATAAAATATTAACACTGCACTCTCAACTTTGCATCAAAAAGATACAATTCAGATATTGAGAACGTTCTCTTGCTTGTTAGAACGGTTAAAAAATTGTGTTAAATGACCTTAGTAATAATGTGGGCTTCTGAGCCTTTGGATTCAGCAAAAACCATTAAGATGGTTGAAATGAGCATGAAATCAAACTTGTCCATAAAATTAACGTCTAGAAATTAAACTACTGCAATTAAACAATGACTTAGATCAAGTCGCTCTGCCCAGGAAATCTGCATTCTATGATGACTGACCAGGGGTGGGAAAATACTGCTAAAAGAAAATGTATTTTTCTCCCTGTTGCCTCCTTTGGCTGACTGGATTAGACAAAAACTGGAGCATCTGGAAAATTCTTTGAATTTTTTGCATGGATAAAGGAGGTACGAGAGAAGAACCAGAGAGCTTCTGCAAAAAAACCCTCTTTTCTAGTCCAGCTGCACTTCTACAAAATAAGCAAAACCTTTTTCCTCTACCGGAGAAACTGGAAAGCACAAACTAAGTCTGGCAAACTGGAAGCATTTCCAGCATAGGAAAAAAGTAACTCATTTCAGGGCACATGAGTGACCAACAGTGAGCCTCAGGTTGCTGAGGATATATCCTTATATCTGCTCCAAACAGAAGCCAGAAGTTGGTATCTCCCTTATCTTGTTTAATGTAGACATGAGGAGAAAACTGCCATCTCCCCATGTGATGTAACTTCTAGAAATCAACATGTACTAAACCAGGTGGTTACCTGTGCACCAAAGGATCTTGGCACAGGAGCCAAGACAAATTTGGGGAAAAGAAATGTTGCAAACTTTTTCAACACTTCATTTCCCCTTTCACCCATTTCCCACTTCTTTTATGGCTAGGTCCTACTGAAACCTTTCCAAATTGCAAAACAGGACATAAAGTTAAGATTTGCCCCTCCATCCCCCTACTTAGATTTCTACTCCTACCAAAGCAAGCTGTGCTTCCTTGATACATCATAAGAAAGACTAGCTAAAAAAATACTCCAGGACCAGTTATTTTTAACCAAACAATGTTATATACACAACTCTGAGGAACTCACAGCCACAAAAAAGAAAAAAGCATCTGAAGTCCCACTAACAGAATTTCACTGTCTATTTCCATGGATAGTCAGCCCTCAGATTTCCTAACAAGTCAATGCATTCAACTTGCAATTACTCCAAAATGTGCATTTCTCATGCAGCTTACCGCTTCCTTGATAATTTCAAATCGCTTTTCATCGATCTCAAAAGTAGCCATTTTCTCAATGATCTTCTTGAGCAAGATATGTTGCTTGTCATTATAACCTTTTACAGAGAGCTACGGAAAAAGTGCATAAGTTGCTTTAAATGTGGAAGATAAAAGAATAAAACCATTACCACGTTTTGCATAATTCAAGGAGCACTACATTTTCAATACTTACGCTAAATTCACCGTTACTGAACATTTAATAATTCTTAAGTTAAATCCCTTTACCCACCAAAAAGTTACTGACAAATATAATATTGCATATTTGCACAGGAGTTCTAAATGCACAAAATTAATGTAATTTCATGTTGGTGTAAGTAAACTGTACTCAGAATACAGATTTTTAATGATCACAATGTTGAGTCTTGGAGTACTGAAATGGTTTTAATTTAGGTTTCTCACTTTAGCAATGAAGTCTAGATTCACAGCCTTCTAAAACACTCTCTCCAATTTACTTTCACCCTTATCTCTGTTGTTGATCAAAGAATATTTAAGTGGAAGTAAGCAATACTACAAAAAAGGGTGCCGTAAACAGCAGCACATTTTATAATCAGGATGCTGCTGAGCTGAAACATCAGGGTAGTTATTCTGCAATTGTAATGATACATTGATCTGATCATACATATTTTTGAAAGTATAAATGAAATAAACTTGCTCATTTTAAAAATAACATAAAACTTTAAAATTACTGTATGGTTTCATCAAGCTACAGAAAATTTCTCTGGCAAAAAAGGCATTAAAAGGTCATTTTTGCAGGGAAAACTTCAAAATTTGGTATCTTGAACCAAAATTGAATCGATTGGAATCACTTGGAATCCAACTGCACAAATCCAATCAAAAAGGAATTTGATTGGATTTGTGCAGTTTAATAATTAAGAGTAAAACTTAACTTTAGAACACAAACCAACATACAGATGGGATTTCTGCTTTTCAGAAGGAAGAATTTTTTTGTTCTGTAGTTGCTGAAACACAGCTGAACTTGAATGAATTTGAAGAAAAAGTTATCGTAAAAGGATTTATGACAAAGGTTGGTATCCTAAATCAGCATAGGAACCCAATGTTCAACAATCACCATGGGCGACTTTTCAGAGTAGCATCTGCCTATGCTCAAAGCATCAATGTAATACAGTTACACTTATTAATTATGAAACTTCTCACACTACAGAAAAGAATATTACAAGTTCTCAATATTTAAACTAACTTTGACTAAAAATGAAGAAAATTACACTTTTTTTTTTAAAAGGAATTAACTCTGATCATAGAAACATCAGCAAGCTTTGAAACCATGTTTGCAATAAGTCAAGTGAATGCAACCAGGAAATTGGATTTATGTTAGATAAAAAAAAAATTGCAGCACTCTCTCATATAGAAAATGTAAAGCCAATATACAGTACATTCTTCTACTAAAATGCTTTGGAAAATAACACTTCTACAGGACATTTCGAAAGACATTCTAGAATGTAAGGGTGGTTAACAAAAGCTTTGAACGGAACTTCAAGAGAGACTACTAAAATCTCCTATCATAAATCCCATGGGAGAAGCTGAGTAAGAAATAACCATTTATCAGAATACCAGTATTTATCAAGTATTGTCAGCCCTTTATAACAGATTATAAAATATGTGATAAAAACAAAAGAAAAAGGCATAAATATCCAGCATTGCATTCTAATGAACACATGCACAATCCATTTCCACAGCTCACTATAGCAGAATTAGAGAATTATAGCAAAATCTGTAAAGTTGAGGATTCATTCAACAGAAAAGTTAATCTTTTTATACAGAAACCAGCAATAGTACTTTCCAGATTATCATGCAAGCAAGTAAAAATGTGAACCAGAATGCAACAATTGCACTACACCCATGTTCACAAGTCACTGCAATCTTAAACAGGTCACTCAGTACTGATTAAAATACAGTCTTGCACCGCCTTTAATTCATGAGATATATGCAAAGAAAAAAAACATTAACCATCTCATTTAGAAATGCAGAAGTCAAATGTTTCTCCAAGCTCAGCAACTCCCAAACTGTTTCATTTCCTCCTGCGTTTTTTTCTTACTTACAAGTATTGCATTCATTCCTGATGCAATGCCATAGACCAAACCTGAGAGGCGTGCTGCATATGTATACTCTTTTAAATCATCCTTCAATAACCTGATAAACAGGTATGTCATGTTGCAATGGAGAGGATCAGCATAAATGTAGCGACTAACAAAAAGAAAAACAAAAGAAATGCTTTGATACCTCAGGCAGTGACAAGGTAATGGATGAAGAAACATGACTGAAGAGTATGTATATGCAGCCTCATGATCAGTAGTTCTTGAACAGAAAAGCAGAAGTATACTGTTTATTTAATAGCATGAAAAGGGGTCTTTTACCCCATCAGTCAGAAAGTTTTGGTAGATATCTGACCAATAGATATGTAAGCTTGGATTAGGGTTGCCTTTTTTTTAATGGAGGAAGAAATCTTACAACTAATTAATTTCACAAATGATATAAAAATAAAGACAAAAATTTGCTTAATATGAACTGAAAGACTGTTGAAGACTTTTAACAAAATTCAACTTAAAATTCAAATCAAAGAAAGGATGGTTAATAACCAAGATCAAAAGGACTAACAGCCTTTATTTTTTAAATAGAAGTCCTTCCATCAAATCAATATAAAAATGTTGATGAGTGGAAGTAGTTTTAAGGCTCTAAGCTTTTCCTTGATTTGGGTACTTACATACATCCCATAGATGGTATTTTGGAGATCATAGTTCAAGCCAGCTAGTTCTGCTGCATATGCATACTCGTTGAGGGAGTCTTTGAGTAGCTCAAGGTACAAATAGGCCATGTTACAATGCAAGGGATCCACGTAAGCAAATGGGCTGGAAGAAAATGTTGAAAGTAAAATATGCAGTTTAAAATTATTTTTCTGTTTCTTTTGGCCTTTTAAGTTTGATCTGAAGGAAACAGTATCTTCTGTGATTTTATGCTGATGGATCCCATTATGAAGGATTCCTATTTCAAAGCCAAATATGAATATACCTGAAAAGAGTTACTTAGCTTGCTTATGGTTTGATGCCTAAATACAGTCAAGATCCCAGACATATTCTATTCGTGCTCATAAATCAAGACATGTTTTATTTACATGGCTGCACAGTCAGAATTCACCAGGAGTAAAAGAAACTAAACACACCAACATAATTTAACAGACCAAAATGAAAGTCCACGTACTGAACATTAATTAATACTCATACACAATCCGTTCCTATTACAAAAATTAGGAGTTCAACAATTTGTGGTATGAAAATATGCAGTACATGCCAAGTTCAGCTCTGGAGACAAGTCTGACATACCCATTTTCTTACTACCGTAATTTTTTGTGTTATCTTTTTAATGGCAATAACTCCCCAAAACCTACTGTTGCATTAGAAGCACATGATCACACACAACACTGTCGCAAATTTCTCAAAAAGAGAAATGCAACTCAAAGACTCAAGCCATGTTTCAACTGTGCTAATTGTTACATACCTGTGTGTTTTAAAGATTTGAGAAGTCAAGCCAAGTCATGTGTACTATATGTATTTCTAAAGTCTCTGAAGTGCATGTAAATTCACTACCAATTTCATGGAAATACTCAGCAGTATCGAAGCATTTGCTGTCAGGATATGGCTTGCAATTCAAACCCATGCTATTGGCATTTCTTTTCCTGAAGCAGTCAGATATTCAGAGACATGCTATTACATTTGTTTACACCTATACAGCAGGGTATTTCACTGTGTGTATCAACATTAACTTAGTAAAGCAAAGATCACACGACCACAACACACAAACCAATAACTTCAAAACACATTGCAAAGGTATTTTTAAGAAGGTTCCTCCTAGCTTTTAGCTTCTCCTTCCTTTTAGACTAAGAAAAGGAAGCACAGGAAGGGATTTTAACAAACTAAATAAATAAATTTAGAAATATCTATTTGAGAAGCACAGCCTGCTGTAGCCTGAAATCTTAACCCAGATTAAACAAACAGGTCAGTAAAAAAGACAAAAGGACGGGTATTTGCATTTCTCCCTACAATGAGATTTCCCCAAACTGAGCAATTTCAATATGCCCAATGATATAAATCCAATTACTATTGAAATTTTTAATTAAGATCAAATTCAAAGCAAAACGTAGGTCAATCCTATAAACCTTCCTCCAAACTCATTATATTATTTAGCATTTTGATACTAGAATACAGACTTAATCAGTCTGAGTGATTACTATGTCTGTATCAGTTATAAATTCTGTGTTCTCACTTAGCTGGCAAAGGCCAACTGGAAGTTTTGAAAAAAATCACAGCTACTAGATCATTAATCCTCAAGTGAAAAGTAACAGAAAACAATTATTACAACACTGTTCTGGGAGTTGCTTCCTATTACTGACAGTTTTGTAAACAAATGCTTATTTCTAGTTTACCTTTTTTTTTTTTACTAGACTCAAAGAAGTAGAACAACTCAATCACTAATGATGCATTTAAAAAAACCTGTGAAGTCTAGCCTTTGCCTCTTTCAAACAGCTGTTAAGTGACGGAGCTGGAATCAACACTGAAGTGCTAAGTTGCTACCTTTAAAGAATTTTCAAAACATCAGCACATTACATGGTATAGCCAAGATATCTCTGCTTGTTGCAGGAGGGTTGGACTGGACCTTTACATGTCCCTTCCAACACAAACGATTCTATGATATTGTGTGTATGTGGAGACATTTATACCTTTGTGTGCTCTACATAAACCAAATTACTATCTTCTATTCATTCACAAACTATTAGAGACTGGACCACTTATAGTTCACCTGAATTGATTTAAAAAACCACTGCAACTATAAACTCAGTGTCCATCAGTAAAATCCTTCATTGGATTTTGGCCAAACATAGTACAAGGAAAAGCACTGCAGCTATTGTTCTCCGAGTAAGAGATGGGGAGTTACCGTTTTGCTCCTCCACTTCCTGACACACCGAAGTTGAAACAGTTGTAACATCTGGCCTGTGGTTTCAAAAAGCAAAAAGAGAAAACGCCCAGGCAACCTATTTTCCCCAACTAGTACCAAAACCAGTACCAAGACATGACGCACTCTGAAAAAAAACCTCTGTAAATCTTTCTCCTGCAATAAAAATTTCAAGTGGTCTCTCAAAACAAGAATTCAACAGTGCATCTACGGGAGCCCCCACAATGGTCCTTCCAACACGTAACTTAATTAGGCAAAAGGAGAGTCCCCGAATTTTTTCTAGCTTTCAGCAGTTCTACACAGAAACAGCTGCACTCTAAAAACAGCCGTATTTTTTTTAATTGAAATGTTAGAAATTTATTACTTGAAAGGAACATTAAGAAGGTCCATCATTGTCATGCTCACTTAAAAAAGAAACATTATCTTCCTATGATGAAAATCATGCAAGACCAGAATTAACATTACATCATTTTATCATACATCTTGAGGTCAAACATTCATTGATAATACAGACAATGCTCTTCTAAAAATAAAATACAATCAGTTATGGGTGTCAGTTAAGTAAAATCCCAAAATTTTAAGCATTTTTTAAACTGGTTTGCATTATGCAAATGAAAACAGGACTTGAGCCTAAAACCATTATGAGAATAGCATTTCATAAAGAAAACACATCTTAAAATAGCTGTGATATAGTAATTAATTTTAAAATACATAATTATTTCTAAAGAGGGCTACTGCAATATGTAGTGGGTTCTATTGGCAGGTATATTTCAGGGATAGTAAATAAAATATAAAAAGAAAATTTGGCTTAAAATTATTCTTAGATAAACTTTTCCTGTTAATATAGAAGGAGCACATCCAATTTCTTGCTACTCAATTACTGCGTATTTTTAGATGATGCTACTCAATACTGCATATTCCTGCTATTTAAGCCTTATTACATATTCAAAGTAAGGATGAAGATTCTAAAGTGTCAATACATGCAAGAAAGTCTTTGCTGCAGAAACACAGATTCCCACTAAAGAAGAAACTTTTGGAGACTACTTTATGTGACATAGTTAACATTGCATACCTGAAAAATTCAAAGTTGAGACAAGCTTTTGGCAAAAAAAATTTGTCATCTTGCTTGAACCATAGTTTGCTCATAGCAGTGTCCTGTGTCAAGAAAAGAGGTTTTATTAAGTCATCTGACTTTTAATTGCAGTATATGCCACTATTTAAAAAAAAGTCTATTCACCACTTCAAATTGTCGCTTAGAATTATCCCCTTAAATTCATATTGCTTGAATTGCTATGTTCAATATATACAGTAAATATAGATATATTCAATATATTTTGAGATCATTAAATGACACTTCTCTCCCTTTTTCCATGCAATCACAGGCGTTCTCCATACAGTTACAAAACAGCCTTGTCTACACACTCGACTTACTCAACACTGGTCAAAAAAATGTAAGAGTGGCAGTCACCCTCCGGCTGAATAAACAGCTCTACTGCTATTTTTATCAATTGTTGACACACTTTCAAAAGGGCAGAGAGAGTTCAAGCTGTATCTAGATTCACTGTCATAGGAACACAAATTGTCATAATCCAAAGTTCAGCAAGAATGAACTTTCTACTGTCTTTGTAGCAATATATTGAAGTTTTGTACTTTTTTGTTTACTATACTTTGGAATATGAGATGATTTGTATTTTAAAAAAGAGAGGAATTAAATTCTAACTAACTTCCCAGAAGGTTAGGCAGCAAACACGACAAATACAGACAGTTTACCTTGACAAGGGCAGGGTACTGCGTTGCATCTTTTTCCAATGGCAAGATCTCAAAGTTTGTAGGAATAAACTCATTCTTCATTGGAAGCTTGAATTTCCCATTCAGGTCAGCATTTTGCCATTTCTAGATCAACAGGAGAAACAATGAGGCTATGCCAATTTCTGCTTAATTAAAGCATATATGTGCTTATTTATTTTATGATGGAACAAAAAAATCTAAAAATGCATTCCACTACCCTATGTGTAAATACTATTAAGATAACAGGGCAAGAGAGAAATAGCTGGGAAAACAAGTTGGAGTAGGCTATCTGCAGGATGAATTGCTTTTAGAAGAAGGATGACAAATAAAAAATAATTTTGAAAAGTTTACAGTAGAGACGAAGGTGGGTTTATATTTTATATTTTCTGCTATCATGAACTGTAAATTAAGATATTAAACTAAACACTTAAACAAGAATTCTAATCAAGCACATAAGTATGGTCAAGCTAAAGGAAGTGTTCCTATACAATGTCTTCAGAGCACACTCAGAAGGTCCAATTCAGCCCTAAGGTACATTTTACAGACGTATCTTCTTAGAAGATTAGAACAATAACAAGTTTCCGTAAGTATTTACCCACCTTCTTTTTTTGAGTTTTGATTTTTACAATCTCATTTAACTAGCAAAACATACTTGCTTTCTATGTTGCAAAAACTAACTTCAGAAACAGTTACATATAATAGTTTTAAAAAACTACTTTTTAAAGTACTGATCAGTTCATTAACATACAATAGAGAGTTTTAAGTTTTTAAAAATTAATGCTTACATTGTTAAGCAGCCACTGCATATTAGGGATCTTCTACAGAGAAAACAGTATAACATTCCCTGTACTTAACATGGTTTATAACCATTAAAATATGTCCAACCTATGTAATAAATATTTGAAATCTAAAAACTAATTAAGATTCTTACTTCCTTTAACATTAAACAGACTCAGTGTATGATTTTTATGCTATGAAGAACAGCAGATTTAAGCTCTCCCTTCAACTAAATGGAAAATTAGACAAAGGATTTACCACTGACTTTCATTTGCAGATATTGTAATGTTACAAATTTTAACATGCCTTAATAACTTCATCGGAAATTGCTTCTTGCTTGTACTGTGTTCCATACCAGTCCTCTGTTCGATCAGTTTTTCCTTCAAAAGACTTGGAAACGATTGCAACTCTGAAAACAAAGAGACAAAGCACTTTGGCATGAATGTGTCTGAGAAAAGACTCCGAGAAATTATTCCAAGCACTGTTTCTGCTCCATCACCAAATACCTTTACTTCTGCGAACAGCCCCTAGACAATTACAAGGTACAACAGCAAGTGTAAGTATACTGAACTACATGCTAAGGTTTACCATGAAATCAGGTTACCATTGTCATTTAATGTCACTGTTTATTTCTAAAGTGTTACAACCTAGAGTTACACACCAGTAGTGCTGCATGCAATTTCTATTTTTTAGACGCTGTTGTTGCTCCAGAAAACAGAAAGCAGTTCTTGCAGTCTTCTAAAAAACTCATGAAGTGATTCTGTTTTACATATCACCTGTATCAACACCCAAATACGTGAAAATACTGATTAGAGAAATTTTATCCTAGTCCTAGTGTCATAGAATCATAGATAACCTCGAGTTAAAAGAGACCCCTAAGGATCATCACGTTCAACTCCTCGCTTCTTGCAGGACTACCTAAAACTAAACCATGTGACTAAGAGCATCATCCAGGTGCTGCCTGAACTATAGAACACACCCAAAAAAAAGAAATCCAGAATAAAGAAAATTACAACCTTATCAGTACTTTAGTAGTCTACGTGATAGGTATCAAGAAAACTCCTCTAATTCTATTAAACAATCTACAACACAAGAGTATTCAATGGAAGTGGCTAGCTTCAAGAGTAAACAGATGTTTCTAAGAAATCAGAAATGGTCAGAAAGGTAGCACAATTACCTGTTCTGGGCATGGCTGAACACCTGCTTGCCCATGGGAAGCAGTGAATTAATTCCTTGCTTTGCTCTGTGCATAGCTTTTGCTTTCCCTATTAAACTGTCTTTATCTCAGCCCACAAGTTTTCTGGCTTTTACCCCTTCTGATTCTCTCCCTGATCGCACTGGTAGGTGAGTGAGCGAGTGGCTGTCTGGGGCTTGGCTGCTGGCTGGGGTTAAACCACAACACAGGTACGAAGTTGCTAAGAGATTACAAAAACCATGAAGTCTCTTAGAATTTCAGAGCAACCTAGCAGGTCTTTTTGTGCATAAATAAATAATAAAAATAAGACAAAGATGTGAGCGTTTTAAGTGAAAAAACTATCCTGATAAAATTCCAATAATCATATGTTTAGAGCAGCAAGACAAAGATGTTTTATGCTAGAATATACTGTTAGAATATGTCTGTTATTCAACATTTCCTCCTCCTACCCTTCTCCAACATACTGATGCTCAAGCAGTAGTGACAATCCAAGGACCCAAACATTTCCTGCACAAACACAGTAAAATTCAAGAGCTAAAAATAATTGTATACTCACTGTATAGAAAATAAAACTGTGGAAATCAAAATTGTAATTCTTCAAGCAGTTCTGCTTCAAGAAATCCTCCTGCCTTCCCTTTATCCCAAATCACTACTGGAATGATTACTGACATTTTGAGCTGTCAAGAACATACCCACAATAATAGAAACTAATCAAAAGGCATTTTGTCTGCCCAAGAATTACAGCTTAAGACAAGACCAACAGGAAAGACGACCAGGACACAAGAAGAGGGGAAGAGAAGCACCCCAGGTAGAAATACTACGCCATGCAGGTATTTCAGTACATTGCAATCCATCTCTAAAATCACCAATTATTATTTTTGTTTTTCATTTCCCTGTTGTCCTGTATGGCACTATGAACATCCGTATGATTTAAGACAGTGTGGAAATGAACCAGGAAAGCAAGACAGGCAATCAGGTAATTTTCAACAGCACCTGCTTAAAGTATATTTAGACACAACCAGTGCAATTAGGCTTGATCCATTCATGGATATGGAACACAACAAACTAAAAATGCAATTTACTTCTGTATATTCTTGTATGTGCAACTGGCTGCGGTCCCCAATTTCAAAAACAAGCACAGCTTCTATAATGTGATACATATTTACTAAATATTATCTTGTTTTTCACTCTCCTGAAATCTAAATTTAAGCTACAATTGAGATATCCACAGGACAATGTTACTTGGGAAGAGAACGTGTGCTTTAAAATGAATGTACTTCCACAAAAGATTATCAACTATTATACTCCAGATTTTGAGTAACAAAACTCAAGGTTCTAAGGGTGAAAAAGTAATCGAGTTAGAAAACTTAGTCAGTATTTGCGACATTAATAAAAAATGTGTCAAAGCAAATTTATTCTTATAAAAGATTAATTGATTTTTTTAGGACCTAATTTAAACTTGTCTTCCAAATTATGGTATTGTCAAACAATGGAAAAAATTACTTCTATCTCATTCAAACGCATAACATAACGTGACAGACAAAAATAGCAGAAGCCTACATTTGTTCATAGATGAACAACGTTCCCTCACAACCATTAGTAAAACTGATGTGAGGCAACACCTGCTATTCAAAGCCACTCACATAAAAATCCCCCCAGAAACCAGAGTAAGGGGAAACTACATGCAGAGAGATGCTGCTGGGGTGCAGCACTCTGATCACTCTGCAGAAGCACAAGTTATTTCTTAGGGTTCAGTAAAACTAAGTTGCTACAAAGGATTTGTAGGGGGAAATAAGTGAATAAAATTGTGATTTTCAAAACTGTTGCTCAGATCCAGTGCAACTAAAAAAAACCACATACATTTCTAGCACGTTTACCTTCAGGGGTGAGCATCACCAACTGCACTGAGATAACTTTGCTCAGAGTCTGTGAAATTCCAGTAGTTAGAAATCTCTCTATCAACATTTTTTGGCATTCATTTTATTTTTCTTCCCTCTAGGATAGTACTAGTGCTGCACTTCTGCTATCAAGAGAGGAAAAAAGCCCACTTACTATCCAGGGGAAAATGTTCTTTAGCTGCTTAATCTGGTGAGTCACTATCTTTTTAAATTTTAATAAGAGCATTTATTTTGCAGATGTTGAAGGGAAAAAATGTCTTGGAAATGATAGGAAAATAACATTTTTCAGCTAAGGTTGCAACACATGCCAAGTCTATTCCCTTATCGTCACAGATGGCTGGTAAAACCCAATATAGTTTGAACAAGTAAAAATGATACTTACATTTTAAAATGTTTCTCTCTTAGGGGAATTAAGGCACTAATTGCAACAACTAGTGCATGGGGGTGGGAGGAGAATATGAACAGTTCCTGTTATGGTTCAGTCAAATGGAAGTACATGTGCATACTTACTACCATCTGTATGAATTTTTTTTTTCATACTTTTTAAACTCAAAGTTTGTTAAGAAAATAGTATTTGAAAAACTGTACTTTTTAAAAAGACATTAAATGCAGTTACTACAATATAGCTATGCCAAGAAGTCCTTAGTATAGGTGAATGAAAAGGAAATTATAAATAAAACCAGAATACAAAGGAAAAATTCAAATCAATGCCAACTGAACCACCTCAAGACAGAATGCATGCAAGGCATAAAAAGAAAAAAAATCAAGAAAACCATGAAAACAATGCCAAACAACAGGCAAAGCTGGGATGTGGCACATAATAATTCTTTCATAAAAAGGGAGAACAGAAAGGTAAACAAGAGGATACATATCAGTAAATGGTGGATAACCAAACATATAGATATTTAAAGCAGATGTGCACAGGTTTTTTTATTAGTATATAAAATTGCTCAAGAAAAGACGAAAGAAGGGAGCAGGCTACCAGATTAATAATTCATTACGTTCATATAGATACAGATTAATTTTTTTAAAAAGTTAACACAAAGGGATGCTTTTATTAACATCTGTAATCTCAACTCATTCTTCAAGAGAGCCCGCCAAAAATAAAATCCACAGTGGCTTTCTTTAATCTTTGTAATGTACCATGAAATCACTTACAATAATACTTAAACAAGTTTCCCCTTCCCAAGATAATGTATCTTGCCAGAAATTTAAAATAAAAGATACTATAAAATTATATTCCCTGTTATATCATACTATACTTCGAAGGATCCTAGTTAAGTAGAAGATTTTTTAAATTGCAGTTCATTTCATTCTACTTCTAAGGATAAGTGCTTAAAATACATCTAAAAGGAATATAGTACTATATGTAAGTTACTATTTTCCTTCAATCAAATGAAAGTAGGAAAGTCTGATTAGCTCAGATCTTTAAACATCTGATGCCCCAAATAAAAAATTTAATTCCCAATTAAAATTGACTTATACTTTTAAATCCAAATAAAATCAGCTTCCACAGAAGCTACAAAGAGGCATAACCATAACTTTTTAGTCTACACTGAAAAAAATGTGTCATCTAGGGCAGCAGGAAAAAGCAACATGACACTTGGGAATCTTAAATTTAGATTGATGTTTTGGGTTTCTTTTTTAAGTTATACTTCCTTGAGAATACAAATAGTCTGAACATGGAGAGAACTAAGATGTGAATGTATAGTTGTTGTGGTAAAGACAAACACCAACAGTCTTAGTCTACACATAATAAGCAACAGAATTATCATTACTCTGACCATATACCATTCAAACTCAAAGCATGCCTGCTGCTACATCATTACAGACCTGCAGGCCTCATTCCATCCATGTTAGACTTGCACTGCTTTGTTGAATTTGGATGCTAAAAATGCATTTAATCAATCTTTGGACAGTCTCCATGTTGTACATATTTTTATTTAAGCCACAGCAGGACAGCTGTCAGCATAGCTATGGGCACTTAAGCTTCAGAGAAGTAACCCACTTGTATTTATTATCTTTAAGCCCTACTAAAATCTCTGCAACAAAGATAATATATAATTTCTTTAACAATTAACTGAAGAGGCCATAAAAACAGGTTTATTCCAGTTCTGGAAGTCCTTTTTTTCTCCCAATATTTAGCACCCTTTTTATCCAAAATTTTTAAATTACATATTTCTTCATCTATTAAATTACATCTATTTCTTAAGCAGGTAAAGTGAATAGATAACATAATTAGTCCTGAAGGAAGATTAAACATCACATACAGCATCCAAAAACCACCAGCTAGAAGAAAGCAAGGTGAGACACATGACATTTAAAGCCCACAATTACAGAGACCCACCTAAGTTACTAATGACCAATTCTGAAACACCTATCTCCATTATCTGAAGGATCAAATTATTATTTATAGTTGCTTAATATACCAAAGTTCATCTTCAGTTCGTATTTGTTCTAGGTATGTTCCATCCTGAAAAAAATCTAGTTTTTATTTAAAATTAATCCGCAATTACCAAGTGTGGAGAAAATGTCCATTTACCAAAAGTCACTTTGTCAAACGGGAGAAGGCTGATGTAACCTTACAAAACTACCACAGGAAGATACTAATACTAAAAAACAAAGCCAAGGAATATGTCGATGAGTTAAACAAAACTAATATGATAGTAAGCCATTACTTTCTTTGGTTACTAATGTTTCAAGAATGCTACAGCTAAATTCTGTATCTTTTTAGAATGACTATTTCCATTCCAATTAGATTCTTGCTCATCTTGCTCTTTTATTGTCCAACCCCCCTTTATTTCAGCAGTGGACAAAGAGGAATGCAGAATTGCCAGGTGCAGATATGGGCCTATGTTACCTACAGCAAAAGAACATTGGGAAATGGATGTTTGCTATGTAACTGAAAATACACACCACATTCTTCTAAAAATCATCGCCACTATTCTTACACTACAGGCCACATTCTACAGACTTGAATTTTCTCCCTCTACCAGTATTCTCTACACTTTCCTTTCTCACACCAGTAACTTTTGAACAAGGTTCACTATGGCTATCTTATGCTGAAGAACTGTCAGCTGGAAAGAGCGTCAAAAGACTGGCACAGCCAGCAACAGGAGTAACACAGAAAATGAGTGAGGAGTGGTCTGTAGCATCCAGTAGCATCTGACAAGCTGAAGAATCTATGAATGTATTCATTTCTTCCAGCAATTTTTCAGTGTTTAAGTAAGAAGGTGCTTTGTAAGTTCTCTGGGTAGTAACAAAGACACAATTTACATAATGAGTAAGATAATATTGACTATTTTCTTGCAATGTCAAGAGCTATGCTTCAAAGCTATGTGAAGATATAATAACATCAGATCTCATTAACACCTGCAGCTTCTTTACTACATCAGCAATAGCTCAGGTTTACCTATTACTTGTAAGCAATTCTAAAACCAGTTAGAAGTTCACATTCATGTGGAATTCGGTAAAGCTTTCTACAGAGAACAAGTAATTAAACATTCTCTATGTTAATTACTAAAAACTGTTTGCATGTTAGAGGAATCGAATTTTAGAGAACTTGGGTGGTAGAGCAACATGAAAATACATTCAAAATAGACAAGTATGAAATACTTTAGGAAAGAGAACAGGAAATTTTCATTAAAGTATTGTTTGTTCAAAATCTGATCTCTTGACATAATCAAGCTTCAGCTGAAGTATCCCACACACATTACACCCAGATGCACACCCACACACAAAGATAAAGGCCCTTCTTTAAAGGGCATTAATTACTATGGCAACTACTGTTGCTGATACAGGCAACTCCATTTATTCTATCATTACTTGCATATGCCTAGAAACACCAGAACCCTATGACATTTGCAAACACAGTTCACAACCCAAGTTTATCTGACTTTATCCAATAATTATTTGAAATGTATCAACCTTTGAAAATAAATTAACATATATCTAAGACTTACTCATCCAAAGAAACACAGTAAAGATTTTTCAATCACATTTCTTTTGGAGCTGCAAGAGACACCTAAGATTTTGTGTTTCCATTAATTTATCTGCTTTCTTATAATGTTTGTGTTAAAATAAAATTTAACTTACCGAACATTTTCTGGTCTCAATTTATCCAGTACCATCTCTATTAAATCAGGCCTGAATTCTTCAAGTAAATATTCAGCAGCCAATACTTCTTCTATAGGATAATACTAAAAAACAAAGCCAAGGAATATGTAGATGAGTTAAACAAAACTAAGCATGAAAAAGCTACGGTTCAGTACAGGAAACAAAAGCAAACACTTCTGGTCACTAAATCTGTATTACCTTGGTAATTTCAAATTAGGAGTGTGTAAGATGTTTTAAAATCACTCCCAAAACTAAAAAAGAGGGAGTAGCATTCTAACTATGCAATCATATTTCTCATGTGTTAGGCAATTTTATATACTGTATATTTGCGATTCTTCTCTCTTGGAATATTTTATGTCTCAATATAGAAAGTCACCCACCTCTAAATAGTATTTTGACTAAAGTAAAAATAACATGGTAAATGCTGACCCCTGCAGGATATTTCTAAAGATAGAAGAATACCAAGTACTCACTAGAGTGCATTTGGGGAAAACAAAACATAAATAAGCAAAATAAAACAAACAAAGAAACAAAAAATATAGGGTTTTTTTAGAACTCTCTAATCATTCAATTCCTATTTACAGTAATTTAAAGGAAACTATATTTCAATATCTAAAAGCATAATGAAACTTTAAACACTTTTAATTCTAACCTTTTTTATTTAGGGCCAAACTGAAAATCTCTTAAGGTACATGGCAATTTAAGAAGGAAAAAAAAAGTTAAAACTCATCTGAAAATTATTAATGTGGTTGAGAGGAGAACTTTCTTGATAAACACCTGTTTACCAAGGGAAAGTTACCAGGTGACATAGGCACCGAGTAGTTTGCCATATAGGTGTACTTTTTCAACCAGAGAGCAAAATGGCTTTCTGAATTACATACATTATACAAAAAATTACAGTGGAATGACTTCCAGAACAGAGAGTAACTCACAAAAAGGATTCTGGAAAAGAGAAAGCGTTGTGGGGGTGGAGATCAAGGACAATGAACCAAGCCTATGCTATAAAAAATTCAAATGTGAATGCTAAAGATCCAGAATCTGCTGCTCCTTTAACTACTAAAGCAGAGTGAAAATTACCATTCATACTGCAAAGCAAAGCAAAAGAAAGGCAGTTAAAAAAAAAAAAAAAAAAAAAAAAAAAAAAAAAGAGTCCCGATTCAATACCCTGCTCTTTGGAACACTGCTGGCAACTTCCTGGCCTGATTTTTGGAGACGGCAATTGTAATCAGAAATGATCCAACAAACAGAAGCCACTGAAAGACTGTTTCAGAAGTCAGAACTCCATCTCTTAGAGATTTTAGGCATTTGACAGAACCAAAGCAAGAGACAGCATCCCAAGCAGGAGCTCTTTAAATATCCATTTCCATGTTTTCAGCCAAGTCTAATGCTTTTTAGCAAACAGAAAGAAAATTTGAAAATTAAAGATCATTATTTTAGAGATTAAAGGTCTACAACCAGTAGCAGTAATTCCTGCAAAGAAAACAAAAATTTCTCTGAATAGATGCAGACACTAGCTATGCAATGAAGAATGGCTGCAAAAAGTTATAAAAGTTGCATAATTTCACTAGACAAAAAAACCCCTCAACAACCCTATCTAAATCTTCCATTTGTGCAAAATCAGGGAATTTTGTAACAAGTATTAAAGACCAAGTAAAAGCTACATGATTATTCTTTCAGTACCAATATGCAATCATATCAGTAAAAACAAGCATTTGTAATTTGCAATCTTAATACAAACATTTCTGCTTACTGCAGTATTTCAACACTG
Source organism: Corvus cornix cornix (assembly GCF_000738735.6). Classification (NCBI taxonomy): domain Eukaryota; kingdom Metazoa; phylum Chordata; class Aves; order Passeriformes; family Corvidae; genus Corvus; species Corvus cornix. The sequence goes on from NC_046336.1 coordinate 15,736,408, forward strand.
TGAACTAAGGAACACAGTGTTTATGATAAAATATTATTTCTCTAATACTGCCCTAGAGAACACTTAGCTCCCAACCAAACACAATGGCAAGGTACATATGTCTTAAAAAACACTGAAACAGATCAAACAGCACCTCCAGTTACTGTATTATCATTTCTACCTAGTACAGAAGTATAAAATGGTAGAGTGAACAGAACGTGACTTATTGACTGCCAAAACTAAGGTCTGTGCAGCATACAAGAAGTGCAAAGGACCTTTGCAGATGCCTGTATTTATTAAGTGGATAATCAAACATACTGCTAAATGATTGTTAAAAAAACCAACCAAACAAAAACAACCTCCTCCACTTACATGCAACATTCCTCCAAGCTTTGAAGTGTAACCTCGTGGTCGCTCCTTATCTTTAAACCTGAATGCCACAGCATTTAGATCCTAGAAAACAATGTACAAATGATCAAAGAGTATAAATTAAAGCCTATTTTAAGAATAATTACTGGCTACTTAATTCCTTTTTATAATGAAAGAAAAGGAAGTACTTTTGCTGTATCCATGTTATAGCAGTTAGACAAGTACCTAACACAAGTTTTCAGTAATATTCAAGTTGCATCAAATTCACAACCAATTTGTGATAGTCTCATAATGTCAAGTGTTATACAAGTCGTGTAAGTACTTTTCATAGTAAGAGATCTGCCCCACCTCTCATATATTTAAATTTCCTGATAATTTGAAAACACACCAACTCTGATACAACCAGTACACAGTGTTCCAGTGCAATGTTTGTCGTAAGTTAGCAAATCGAAGCCTCTCTCGTCCTTTTTCCTTGCTTTTGTTCAGTCAGCCAAGAGTAAGTTTAGAGCCAGAAAAAGTGTGTTTCTTTTTGCTGTCTCAGCCACAGAAATAGAACACAACATTCTCAGGATACAATGGCAAGGGTGAATTAAAGAGATTGAAGACTTTAAAGCCAGTGAAAAGGACGGTCCATCCTTCCATGAAACCATGCAGATAAACTGATTCATTCAACAGTTCAGCTGAAAGTAAACTCAAAAAGATTCTTTTCATACTGGTTTGCCAGCTCTCTGACTCACCCCACAGTCTCGGGAGTGCTGGGGTGGAGAGAAGAGGAGCAAGGGAAAGACAGAGGGATAAGACAGAAGAATTAAACTACCTTGATCAAACCTTGTATTTGCTTACTCTGTCAGTGAAACAAATCCACGGGACTTTTAGCAGAGGATAACAAGACTTGAGACTACTTTCACAGGTATACAGTGTTAAAGTGTAGGAAATAAAGCTAACCCAGCTGCAGAACTTCTACTTTGGAGAGACTCAACAGTTTTGATCAACAGTTTTGATCAAATAACACTAAGATGGAACAAGAAATCTTTACCCAAGCATATGTACTGAACCAATGACACTATATATAGAAATAACACTGGGTTTGTTTCACACTGACACTGAGAAGAGCAGTGCTGCCTGATAGGACACTTTACATTTTTGCTCTGTGCACACAGAACTACCCAGCCTTGAAAGAAGCATGAACAGTTCAGCAAAAACTGACATGTACTGCCAAAGTACTTCATGAAAAGCCTTTAGTTGATTTTCCAAAAAGGTGGTGGCAACAAACAGCAGATTAAATGTCTATTGCCATTACAATCTTAACGATACAATTTGACACACAAAAGGAGGGAGGGGTAGAATAACAGCCATTTCAATTTCCAATTCAATGTTACTCCTCAACAGTAAATGTTTTCCCCCCTTCTTCAGTGAAGACTAAGGGAAGTTATGTAAAATCCTTGTGGACAGAGTAAGATCCTTCTTCCTTCACCTCCATTATGCTATAGTAACTCCCAGCTCTATGAGAGCATTTCACACCCATGTTAAGACAATGTATTCTGAATGTACTTGTCATTTGTGTCATTGCATCTTAAAAATTAATAAACTTAATTACCACGTGATTATTAAATGCTACTTACAAAGTCAAATAATCCAATGATAAAAAAGAGTTTGTAAAAATACAACCACCACATATGGTACAGCCCCAATTACTTACCTTGCACTCTTGGAAAACCCATTCTTGAGGTCCTTCTGTACGTAGTTTTTGAATATATTGAAACATGTGCAAAATAATATCTTCAACATGCACTGAAAAGAAAAAAATAATTCACTCAGTTCTGCACAGAGAAGAAATTTAAGGAACACAAAAATGGTTTTATTTTTAATTACACTTTGACACATCAAGATCTTTAAGTACATCTGCAATCCCACCAAAGTTAAACTTGCTTTTCCCAAACATGAATTTAAGGTGCTTATGTCCCCAGCTAATTCCAAGAATTGCACTGAACATGTCTTTACATGAAGATACTGATTTTCAATATAATTTAACTTGCATCTAAATAGTATGAATAAGTAGCACACAAAGGTGTTAACAGCTCTTCCTTTAAAGAAATTTAAATAAAGTATTTAATTAAATAACTTAATATAACCTTAAGTAAGTTGATTTCTTATGTTAGGCGAAGTGTGTTAGCATACTTAGAGGAACTAAACACAGAATAAGAAGTTCACTAAAATAAATTGCCTTTTAAGCTACAATCACAATTAGTCTCTTCAGATACAAACACAAAACCATCAGATCAGCAATAACATGGAATACAGATGGTGCTTCACTTACAAAGTCCTTCTTCTGTCAAGTCCACATTAATGATGAAAAACATGAAACCTCTAGCACCTTCCTTCTGGCCTCCAACAAGAGTATTTACCCATCCTATGTCATTAAAAAGAAACTATATTACATAAACAAATCTAAAATAATTTATGCAACTTTTTGCATGCTTCAGCAACATCATTTTTGAAAACCCATTTTGATTCATTTACATGTTTTCCTTTACTTCCTTCATGCCTACTGCAACAGTGCAAGTTAAACATAACACAAGTCAGATCTATCCAATTTTGTATTCTGAGTGATGTAACAAACTCAAGATCATTTGATTACTGGATAATTTACTTCTGTTTTGAACAGAATGATACAAAGTAAAACAGCGAAAGGTACACCCTTGTAATCTTCCAGACATTAAGGGACCTGACAGTAGTCTCCAAGTTAGTGACAAAATAGAGACAAGATCATTACGTTAAAGTTCGTGTAACTCTCTAAATAAGGCACATAGAGGGGAGTCCAAGAAATAATAGCCTCAGCAGCCTGAGTGACTGTTACCTATTTATTCCTACCTGCTGCAGAAACAAAAATAAAGCACAAAATTGTTCAGATTACTCAAACAGATTAAGGCTTTTAACACATAGGAATCTATCTCAAGTGAAACATGATTAAACTTTAAATAACTGTGTGATCAAATATTTTTCAATTCTCTACCCTCAAAGGACTTACCTTTGGCTTTAAGCTCTGATAAAAGACTCCCCGGGCCTTCATGCCCAATCAGATGGCCAAGGTAATGACCAGGGTTTGATTTATAGTACTTTTGAAGGTCTGGTATAGGAAACGTGACATAAAGATTTCTAATGTCCTTAATCGGTACCACTTTATAAAGTTGCTGAGGGGAAAAACAAACAAGAAGACCCATGAACAAAGGGAAACTCATCTATTAGATTCATCTCAGGAGCATGTATCATGTTCCCTTCACACACACACATTACAAACACATCTCCCAAATCTCAAAAATAAAGGTATCTAAAACATAGGGCAACACTTCAGCCATTCATGGTACAAACAAAAAAAATTAATGATCTCACAGTTGCTTACAACTGCAACCAAATGTGCAACCTCTACTATAAACTATACAAAACTATATTCAGCATGGAAAAGTAGGTGGAAAATGAATAAAGAAACATGGAATTTAACAGGGACATTGATAAAAGAGTAGTGAAGTGCAAAATGTAATACTGAAACATTAAAAAAAAAACATTTAAAATATACACCCGGGATGGAAGATGTATCTCTATACATACCCGGAGATGCTCTTCTTGGAAAGGATGTTCAGGAAACTCGGGTATAGGGACATTTTTATTCTCTACTTCTGAAAATAACTTTACCACTAAGCAAGTCAGCTCATCCAAGGATTCTAGAATAAACATCAGAAAAAAATCAGTCATTATAGGAAGATTCCGACAAACTTTTTTTTAATATTGCTTGGGAGAGCCATGAATTATACAGAAAGGCAGTTTTAATGATGTTATGATTTTTAATTCTAGTACGGAAATAAATATTCATATTTGAATTTTGAAATGTAACATGCTAGAAGCACCATGCTTATTAAAGGAAAGCTTCAATCATGATTAAAATAAACCCTGTAACTGAAAATATATCTTTCTTTATGTTTTACAGACTAATCTAAGCTAGAACTGAAAGGTACATCAGGTATCAAACACCTACAAAAATAAACATTCCAAAAAAGTTTAAGGGACATGGAATTACAGCTGCAAATTTTCTAGAGTGAAAGTATCTTTGCCAAAGCTTGAATTTGCTTTAGCCTCAGTTCATGTCCAGTACTTCAGGTACACTGTGAGCCAGGTATGTCCCTAGCACCCAACACACACACACACACCTGCGACCTGTTCAAGCACTTCTAATTTTACATCCATTCTAATTTCAGTCTGTGACTGCAGTACTTCGCAAGAATGAGAGCAGACCTTTTGCAGAAAGAATGTGACAATGTGCATTAACTCACCTAAACTGACCTATAGCCTTTCTGTTGAAATTCTGCCTTCAAAATTGCTATCTGCCTCAAGAAATGCTTTTTGGAGCACTTCTCAAAGTGAGCATAAGATAAAAAAGATTCATCTGACAATTTTTTAGTGAATGTCTTTCAAGGGTGGTTACTGGAAGAAACAAAACATCCGTTTCTTGGATATCTCAAAGTACAGCCTTAATCCTTGAAAGATTTCTATAAGCAGTTACCTTGTTACCGAAACAATCCCAGTTAGATTGAAAAAGTAGAATCTTTCCTGCTCAATATATGCATGCTCCTACACTACACTAACTGAACTGTGCTGGGGAAAACAACTAACAAAATAATGCAAGCCAAGAGGGTCCACTATATATTACAATTTTGTGAACTGCATGTTATTCTATTAAAAACGACTAATTTTCATGCATATCAGCAAAATACACATTCATTTAATCTTGCAGTGACAGTTTTCTTTAGCACAGATTCACAGTTGCCAAGGTGATTCTTACTGAAAAAGTTTCCATGTAAAATTCCTCAGTGAATTTTGCTTTTGATTAGATAAAAAACTCATTTTCTTCCATTCATATTCACCATCCAAGCATTACTGTGAAACACCATAAAAATACCAGTCTGCCAGCACATTTACAAAGAGCAAACAGTTTTCAACACACTTATTAAGCTTTTGGCAAAACCATATAAAGTATCATCTCAACTGTGGAAGGTTCTAAGCAGTTGGAACCTCCTTTTTTTTTTTCAAGTATATACATAAAGTCTTAACCAACACAACAAAACTCACCTCTTCCTAAGACACAAATGGCCATTAAATTTGATGAATAATAAGTAGAATGGAACTTCAGTAGCTCTTGCCTTACATCTATTCCTTCTTTGGTTGGTCTAGTTTCCAGAGTGAATTTGTTCCCTGTAACATAAAACCAATTAACAATATTTTATGTTTAACAGTATTTAATGTTTATGAACTTACAGATCAAAAAGAAATATATAAATTCATCAGTCTGCTTTCCTTTGGATGGACAGTAATTCTAAAAATAATCAATATGCATAATAAGAAAATTGGATCAATAGTGTCTTATGTTTTAAATATTTTGCCTATACTCCTCACCATTTGCAGACAAATTAAATGGCAAAGTTCTAGACACTCTACTCTGTTCACTCCCACAGCATCAATACATAAGATAAAATAAAATAACATAGAGTTAAAGCTTCAGTTCAGTAACTGTGCTGTTACAGTACTGGAGTACATTAGGAAGCAACAGTCAGAAGACTGCAGATGTAGGAAAATGGACACTAGCCAGTGCAGAAGAGCTGGGAAAATTACTTGACACTGAGGGTAATGATGGAGAAGAATCACCATCATAAGCATTAATTCAGGGAGATCAGTGAAGGATATCTGGGCACAAATGCACACCCTTAAAAAGAAACCTGGAAGCTGCATTTGTTCCTATGGACAGACGAGGAATAATGGAAGGTTTGCTGACCAAACAGGGTGCACAGCAATGAGGAGTGACCTGAAGCATCAAATGGAGTAATTCCTGTACTCTGCGAGATTAACCTCCCAGCTGACCAAAAGGAAACAATAAGGATGCCAAATGCATCGCAGCTGTCAACTCTTTGGGTAAATAGAAACCATCAAAGCTGAGCTCTACTTCTGCAAAGTCACATCTACTGGAAGGCTGTGTGCTGTAATTTAATCTCAGAATCAGAATCTAATCTAAGGAGAAGAGAATATGACTACTGCTGTTGAATTTGAGCACATTTTAGGTATTCTCCCCAAGAAAACATTTCACTTCTGTGAGCTACACAACATTCTTAAACTGCACAATACTATTTCTGCAATTTCCACTTATGTTTTCTGTGTGCTACATAAAAATTAAATAATGTCTTCAGTAGCAGACATTACAGAATGTACTCTGAACACCTGCCTACTAATGCACAGTTCCCAAGGCTTTATTTTAAAATCTACCTGTTTGGAGAATGGAGTTACAGTTGCACTTTTACAGCCAGCCTCTCTTTACTGGTTAACAGAGCAATACCTGCTCTTGTGGCAGGTGGCTACCAGACCCACAACTATGCCCACCATCAACAGATGTAAAGGTATTCTTGTCTTTCTTGAGACAGAGGAAGAAACCACTCCCTTAAAGCCCATTATCTGCTCTCCCATCCTCCTACTATACCCAATATTTGAGTCAATTATTCATCGAGCAAACTGACCCATCCACGAAACACTTTTTTTTGAGCACATTATGCTCAAAAACAGCACAGTCCTGTAACTTTAACAGTTTCAAAAATAAATTCACATAGAAAATAATGCCTATTAAAAAAACCACCCAACATTTAAACTTCTACCAAAGCATCAAACATCTGTGGTTTTGCCCAGAACTATGGTATCTTAACTTTTATGCTTTTTGAATTGAGGTTTTAGGGTGTATATTCTCAATTGTTACTAAGCGTTCTGTGAATAATTAAGCCTGAACAATAAAAAAAATACAGCCGTAAGACTGGGATTTGGCCAAGATCACTCTATCTGTCTCCTCCTCTTGTGCTCTATGGTTCAGATTTTGTTTCTATATTCCTACTCAGTAATTTTCATGATGTTTTGCTGATCTTTCTGATTTGACCTAGTCACTGTCATCTAGTCTAAATGCAGTATTAGTTAACAAAAAGCATATGACTAACAACAATTTAAATACAATTCATTCACTTTGTTATGCACAAAGACTTAACAGTACCAAATTATGACAAATCCAGTAATTGGAAAACAGCACTCACTGCAGCAATTATCAGAATCATAAAGGTTGCTTCATCGTTGTACTCCAAGTCTTGGACCACTCTTTTTCCTATGCTTTTGTCTAGCTCTGTTTGGTCTATGATGTGAAAAATGTCATAAAGCGCCAAAATAAACATGTATGGAGAGGAAAATAGGAGAATTGTTTCAGTCTGTCTTTAGCAATTCTATATAAACAATAATACTATGTAGGTTACACAGAACTCCACTGGATAGATAATTATATTCTGACAAACCTGTTCCAAATTTACTGAAGGGATGATTGGGATTTCCAGTAGCCTTCTCCAACTGAAACAACCTCCAGGCATCATTCATTAGATTCTTCTCATGCTCAGAATCGACAGCGTTCACTTCCCTATCTTTGCAACTTTCATCAAACAGAGGGCACAGAAAAAACTGGGCAAATCTAAAGAGAAAAAAATTAATTCAAGTCAAGAGTACTGTACATAAATTGTAACAGAAAAGTATAAAGCTTGGTGCTTGGTACCTCCTGAAAACAGCTGAACAGATTATTTTTTAATGCAGAACTTACAAATTCTCTAACAGTTTTGACACTGATTCAGTATCCTTATTTCTCAAGTTCTTTGTGTATAAATGCAAACAACAACATATTCATCACATAAGGTACTACGAGAATCAAGGGCCTTGTATCACAATTCCCACAGTGAAAATTTCTCCTGTTTTGAGGTTTAGCTGCAAGAGGCTCTTAATTTCACCAATGAAATATGTCTTGTCAGACATCCAGGGAGAAGCCAAAGAGAAAACTCACTCTACCTCACTGACTACACACCTTTCAATTTCTGTCCCCTCCCAAATAACACTGAGATTTCAGCAGTTCCCTCTGCTAAGAGAATCCTATTATATTTCTAGACTTCACCCTTGTTTTGCTGTCAATAAGGATCCCATGGGAAGCACAGCATTTGATTGCACTATCCCAGTATTTGCACAATGTGTAAATTCGTGATCATATTCTGTGCCCCACATTTCCAAAAATATTCAGTGTAAACACAACATTTAAACTTCAAAAATTCTGCCTCGATGAAGAACTCTCCTAGACGAAAAAAATCTGAGTAAGACTTCTGAACTGAAAAATACATGGTTATCAGTTTTAACAAAAGGTATTTTTTACCTTTTTTTAAATATCATGTTAGAACTATCAAAAAACTTCTACACTAATAACTTCAAGTAGAACCTCTGTAACAAAAATGTATACTAACTTATACTAAAATACTAAATACTAAAAAGTATGTGTTTAATAATAAAATACTAAAAATATGTGTTTACCTGTCCAGTGCACCTTCTAGATGTTCATGTGATACATCAAAGTAATAGTTGGTATGTTCACCACTCGTGAAAGCATTTGAGCTCCCAGCATGCTCACTTAGAAATTGGCTATACTCATTCTCTTTTGGATATTTCTTGGTTCCCAGGAACAACATATGCTCACAAAAATGACTAAGCCCAGCAATGTTGGGGGGATCAGACAAGGATCCTGCAAGAGGAAAAATTTTATGTAACCAATCATAAAAAGTAATACTAAAACATTAAGTCTTAAAGTGCTTTATATTATAGTATGTTGCTTCAGGCAATTATATCAATTCTGTAGCAGTAAGAAGACACTTGTGCAACTACAGTCAACTAAACTTAATCTTCAAAACAATACTTTAAAACATTACAATCAGTAACTGAACCTATTAGTGTCTCAAATTGCCTCTCCAGATCAGCTTGCACCTCCTTATACAGACTATTTTCAATTGAAATTCATGACTCATAATCTGTAAATACCTGGCAAATCACACTGCTCTGAAATCTATACTTTGACTTTAGTAACTGCACTGTTAGGAGGCAGCAATTGTCAACCATAATTAAAGAGTTATTTATCCTGTTGTTTATAGGACGAGTGATAACCTGTAATTGCCTGAACACAAGCAGCTATGGATGACCAGCTAGTAGGTGTGAAGGCAAGCAGATTAAAATAATGATCTGGAAGAATGGAAGAGAGAAAGGTAGACGTTTGAGAGCAGCAGTCCCGCCCCAGAATGTGCAGCAATGTGCAGTGGGAGAGTGGAGATGAAGGCAACAGATACATCTCCTCCAGCACATGTGCAGGAACTGGATGCTGCAGTTGGCTATCACTGTCACAGGACCTAAATGAAACCACATTCGGGATCCTCTGAACTAGATAATGATGTGGGACAGCCATGCCCGTAACAAAAAGGGCCAGAAGCTTTTTAAGTCCCTCTATTACTTCTGCCCTAACGCAAACAGCAGCAAGTGCTCCCAACTACAGAAATGGCAAGAGGGTGTTTAGGTTATGCACACATGAATTATACTTTCCAAGCAACTGAAAAACTACACAAGCTTTAGAAATACCTCAGATATAATAAAAGGCTTCCATTATTCCAAAGAGACAAAGTAATTGCCTTCCCCTTTTATTTCCCTTATTTCTGTTTGCACACATAAGCATCACTGAAGTTAGGGAGTGCCTCTTCAACTTCTCTAGCACTACAGCATTTTGTCACCTCTACACATCAACAACTTCGCATGAAAAAAAAAGTCTGACATGACAGATGGAGCTGTCTGAAATAATTGCACTTACACCCGCCCCTTTTCTGCTTACAAAAGATCTTTCACAACAGATCTTAAATCTGAAACTTAATGGTTAAAAGCAGTCTTTCAACTGACTGAGCTACACTTGAGTAAACACAAGAGTACAATAAGAGCATTTAGCTCTAATAATTTTCAACTTGATGTGTCAAAGAATTAAACAAACTATAAACTACAGTAAAAGGCTACACTGCCAACTACATACCACTACTGTCAGTTTATTTTCATCAAGATACCAAAACTTTAAGCATTTTTATTAATGACATAATGAACACAACATAAATTGAATACCTATGTGCACATCAAGTGCTGCTGAAGACTTATCTGTGGTGGGGTCACTAATGAGAAGAGCTTTAATGCCATTTGCCAATTCCAGTCCACGATATTCTCGTTTATCCTCAGGTGATTTGATAATTTCATTTGTTATTCTCTTAATAGCTGGATTGTTCATTTTGTTGTTTGTCTCCTTCTGAAACCTTAAAGAAAACAGAAGAAATTTCTTATTATTTTCACTTAAGCCTTGCTAGAACCTTAATATTATGTTAGACAATACAGAGCAATACTGACAGCTAGAAGTTCTATTATGCGCAAAATTCACTGAATTTGCCAAAAATTCAGACCCTGAAAAATACTGCTGCTAAAACAAAAAAGAAACCTTGAAGAGCAAGAAACATGTAAAAATGTACATCACTTAACTGAATGCTTCAAGTATCACATTAACTGTAATTTAAACAACCCAAACTTAATAAACGTCATCCCTTTATTCGATTATGATCAAAATTAAATCAAATGAAGCATACACTGCTAACTCAAGTATACTTTCAAACTTCAGGAAAGTATTTAATGTATCTAAATTGTTGATTATATTACAAATGCTGTAACTCTGATTGTCAGATAAACAAAATTTTACTAACAGACCACTGGATTTGTACACTCAAGCAATAAATGGTAACACTGTTTGCATTACTGCCATAAAAATACAAAGACTGCAGAACTGCCACGATAAACAGGGATAGATTGTCTCACATGTTTAAACCTCTACCATTAGTTTAACAGATGCTACAAGACACCCTTCTTCAAAGGCACAATTTTGAAATGCTAAGAAAGTGTGACTGATTCAGAATCTGAATGTCTCTAAGCAAAAGCTATAAACAATATGAAGTAACTTTTTAAAATGTGCCATTCAATGCACTTTAGAAGGAAACATTTCCACTAGTAAAACATGGTTCTCTCACTATGAAATACTTTAAAAAAAAAAAGTGTAGTCAAATGTAATCACTAAACAGTAGCTGAAATGCTGAATTTAAATTTAAATGTGTACACTCTCATTTAAACTGATCATTTATCCACTAGTTTAACCCTGTGCTCAGGCCAATCCTGCTTGGAATATCTATGGGCCTTCTTCCTCTGAAAAAATGCAGATACCACTGAAATATAAAGATTACTCCAAGTACCACAACATCTCTGTTTCTCTGCATCAACAGCACTGATACAAACTGTACTAACGATTAAAAGATGCCTCCATGTTCAAAGTTCAGAATTTTAAGAAGAAATACTCTACTAAAGATATCGTGTAAAATTTTTGAAGTGAGAATAGATACTACTTTTCATATATGAAAATCAGTAACAAAACTGTTCCTAATTGTTTTTGACTTGCACACAAGTTGGATTGACAAATCTAAGTATGCAGGAGAACAAGGAGGTCCCTTAAGCTCCTGATTCCATGTCTGCTAATGAACACCTATAGCTTGGTTTTCAGCTAGAATATTCTATCTCAGTAAGAGACTAGTTGCTTGTCAGAAGACACATATATACTACAAACTATTCAAGTTGTGGGTTTTTTTAAAATGTTATACAATTTCCTTGTCATCTGGTATCTCCCTGTTATTTCTACACCACATCACTATAAGTCACAGAACTTTACTGTTTGCTCAGATGACTCATGTTTCCAACGTGATTCATCAAATTACGCAGCTATGAAATCTTATGAGATTTCAATTGATGTCTTGTGAAGCTGTACACCTCCACTTCATTTTATTATCATTCCCTACTTCTGCCTCCTTCATAGGCTACCTCCAGCTTGGTAGTAAAATTCCAGTACAGGAAAAACCTACAATTTCCAAAAGGACAAAATCAGTAATTAAGCCTTCAAACCAAGGACTGAAATTTTTATCTCCATCTTCACTGTTATTTCAGTGGGCATTATGAATACAACATTCTCTAAGTTCAAATGGGTTTGCATGATTACCTACAATTATTTAGCTGCAAAGTGAATCGTAGTACCAGACAACTCAAATAAAAGCAAGGGCTGATCAACTATGCAATACTCCTGGAAGGCAAATACATCAAAAGAACAAGACCAACACCTTCCTGCTTAAGTACTATTCCTCCTGGTGCTGTGTTACTACAATACAAAAGTGAGAAGAAAAAATTACACTTTAGAGAGAACTTTTATACCATTACATTTTCTTAAGGAGTAAACTGTAAGACCCAATACTAAACATTCCCCCCATGACTGTTTTCCTGCACAGTTTTCAAGTAAGTGCAATTGCTTTATAAAAATACCACAATCCATTCTTTCACACCAGAACCCAAAACTCTACAAACCACTTTTTCACAATAGAACTGCTTTTAACCACAGGCAAAAAAAAAAAAAGTAAGAAAACCAGAAATTCTGTACTTAATTTTTTGAGAAGTAGCTTAATTTCTAAAGTCATGTCCAGAAGCTGTCCTAAAGTCCATGTACTATAGCTACTTGCTGTACTGTCATTACAGTGAGCACTGGATACTGCTGGTCAGTAGCAAAGCAAGCCTTCCACAAAGGAGCTGCTATGTTTACTGCAGAGCTAATAGCCTAACAAAAACATTAAAAGAAATATTACCATACTACTTTCACAAAACAGAAGCAACAGAGGAAGATGTCTAATAAAGCCAAAATAGCAGGAACAATACAAAGCACTACCATGGCAGAAAAAATTCTTCCACTGGCTCAAAAATTACAGGTGGAAAGATGACATAGGTAGAAAGCAAAAAAGAATAGGGATGTCTGAACTAAGAACAGTGTCCCTACTCAATGAATAGGAAATATTCTTCCTCCTCATCAAAATTACTTCACTCGTACAGGAAAAGTACCAGTTAAAACCAACAGAATTTTCAATTACTGCACTTCTAGTGAAATTATATTCTATTCTTTGAGGTTCCACTTTTGTAATCATTTCCAGGCAGGCAGTCCCTTGGAACCAGCAAGGCTCTCTGGGGATGCCAGGTTTCACCTGCAAACTGAATATTACAGAGTGGGATTAAGTGATATATGATTCTGCTTCACTATTTTAATCTCTCAAAGTTATTTTAGCAAACTTACTTTAATTAAAAATTGGGCTGTGTAGTGAAATCTAAGTCCAATGTTTGAACAATTAAAGGACCATATTTGAAAACCAATTAACAGAAACTCCTGAGGGTTGCTTCAATGCAAGAATGTGACTAGCTAATAAAAATATGACCCCCAAGGCACAAACTCCAAAGTGCTTCTCAAGATTTTTTTTGTCATGACAGTATGCACATACTGAAGTCAAGTGCTAGACACAGGTCTGCTCCAGATGAAAGGCAAGTTACCATCTCAGCACATTTTGATGCTTGTTTTCTATTATTTCCCTTTAAATTCCTGTTTGCTTGAAGTTTTTATGCAACTAATTGCTTATCATTTACCAGAATGAAGTGAAACCTTAATTGCATGAGAACCTCTGTTCTGCCCTGCAAGGGAGCTACCATTGGTACCATGTTCTCTGTGTTATTCACTAATCCATCTTGGTTTACCTGAAGATTTCTCCAGCTGCCAATGTGTGGAAAAAAAGAAGTGCTGTGTGCTTTGGCAGGCGGCCCAGTGCTGCAGAACACCAGCCAGAGTTTTCTCACCTCTCTTACAAGGATGACAGCACCGAACTGAGCACTCTGGAAGAGTCCATGAACTTCTTCAGTTGCAAACTCATGGCCTTGCAACAACCAAGTAAATCTGCATTCTTGGACAGGTCTGCACCCCTTCTCTTTGTCTCTTGCACCTACTTCTGCTCATGATAGCAGTAGAATTTGATGGCATAGTAATAGTCTTTTATGGGTAACAGTCATGTTACCAGTAAGACAATCATGAATCTACCTACTCTCCTAACATTTCCATTCACCTGTATGTTTTAATAAAAACGTAATTTTTTTAGACTAAACTGTAGGCAGTAAAATTTTTCTCTAAAATCAGACAAATACTTTTAAGTTCTGTTACTAAGAATGTAATAAAAATGGAGCAGTGAAAGAGTAACCTCTAAAAAAAAAAAAAAAAATCAACAAATTAAATCAATTCAGGTGAACACTACCAAAAGGGATTCTTCAGGAGACTATCCATACTCTTTCAGGTTACAGGTTCAGCAATTCTTCTTTTAGACACTTAGAGATTAAAATACTTCATGATTCAACATCCATAAAGCATCAATCTTGTGTGAATTTGCTTGTCATGAAGCTAGAGAATGTATGAGATCCCAACACATTCCTGATACTGATCTAAATAATTCTGATTGCATGCACAGGCAGACAGACTGCATAAGTAGATAAACTGCTCAAAATGTTAACATGTTTTATCACTTTTAAACTCATCAGGAATTCAGCACACTACTTCATACACAAAAGATCCAACTACAAAGACCCACAATGATTTAATCAGTGCTCCCAAGTTATTAAGAACAACTAATCATGCCAAATCAGGCAAGTTTGAAGATGATGAATATTTATAAGGTTTTGTTATGTAGTTCATTTTGAAGAAATTCTAAAGTCTCGCTACAATTAAAGCATTTTCAGAACCTCAGTCTGCAGCTTTTTGCCAAGCCTGTAATTGACTCAGAAAATTCCCTCCTAATGATGGTGGCCAGGGCAGATGCCTACCTTGCTCTTGTTTCCCAGAGAGTCCAGCTTCTACAACTTCTAGATCACAGCAGTAAAACTTGGTCTGCCACAGGCTTCACTGCCAACGTGACAGCAGAAACACTGGTGTGTAACACCAGTGTACAGGAATTACCAGTAGCATTAATAAGAGCATACCACGTGTGACCTTGGCAAAAACAAGGGCCCTGGTACTTTCACACATAAGATCAGGCCCCAGCTGAGTAACTGGCCTGAGAAGTACAATGATGTGCTGGCCAAAAGAGATGGGATATACAATCAAGACACCATAAAGCTAATTTACTGCCCTAAATCTACATTCCTTAACTGGACCACTCCACAGTTTCCAAAGCACTGGGTAAAAAAGTCAAACAAAAAGGCAGGACCTTATAGAGTCTGATTTTACATAGAGCAATAAAGGATAACAAGTTTTTTTTAATCTCTAAATAGCTTGAGCTTACTTTTCCTGTGTCCTCAAAAATTGCCCCAAACAATTCATCCAAACACAACCTCTAAGGTAAACAAACTCTAACCACATTCACCAGAAATAAAACAATTAATCTTTCCCTAGCAATTCCCTAGCTTCAATATTTTACAAAATTCCAAAAGGGTGTTGAAGCCTTTGATTATTTGGAAGACCTGAGGGGGAGGGGGAGGGAGGGGTGTTAAGTAAAATTATCTGGTTTTAATCTTTAGATGTCATTGAAATATAGTATCATTAAAATTTTCACAAATCTGGCGTAGTAATTTGGCTTGCATCAGTATTTTCAAATTGCATGTTAAGAACATGACTGATCAGACTAGTTTCTGTGCTACGTGACCAACTGCTTCAAAGCGTATTTTACACATTTTCTTAAGAAATGTACTCACTAATTCAATTAATTGCTTTGTTCATTGAATACTTGCAGACCAGTGGTCCTCATTCTCTCTTCCTCTCCCCCTGACATTTTTCCTCCATCACCCAGCCTACAGTTGCAGGGCTTGCTCCACAGCCCCAGGACTGTGGTGGTGTCTAGCACGTGGCCCTGCACACACAGCAGGAAATGTTAAAACTAGATGCTACAGGAGAGACTGCTGTGCTTTGTGTATTTCATAGATTTTATATGCAAGTAGCACATCAGATTGCTCAAAACTCTTTGTAAAGCCAACTCACTTAATGCTTTATGCTACCATCTGTCTTGTATCCTCAAAAAGAAAAAAACTTGTGAGGTCTGAATTAAAAAAAAACCAAAACACAAGATGAGACTAATACTTCAGTTATACTGCATAACAACAAGAAATTCACAGAAAGATGAGAGAACTGGCAAGAAAATCTGATCTAGCAACAAAAACAGAGAGAATTTTAGAATTCTGAATCATTAAAAGCACTGTAATCCCACATTAAAAGCAACTGCTTATCTAACGCTAGAGCTTTGACATGAGCAACAAACCCATAACAACGAGCAGTTTACAAGAGTCAGTGGTGTGTTTCAACAAAGGAAGTCCTGGCTGTTCACCTATTCTGTAGGTTAGTTTTTATGATTTTGGACAATTCAATTCTGGTTCTACTGTTAAAATTATAAATAAACTCTCAGCCCTACAGCATTCTTTCCCATCTCAATTGTTCAGGCAAGCTATAGTTCTGACTCATTCTAAAAACAAGATGCAGAAGGTAAGATTTTAATAGAAAGCTGTAGTGAAGCAACTTTCAAACAGGATCCATCAAAAATCACCTTATTATATACATACAGTGCTACCTCATAAGAATATTTGAGCAACTTATGTGCATCATAGAAGTTGAAAGCAAAGATACTCGCTGACAGATCATGCATATACAAATACATAACCAGACACAAAACTGATTAAAGCAATTTCTCTAGATTTTCATTAAAAACTTTTTTATTTCTATGCAGTTAAAAGATCAGTAACTAAAGTTACTATAAAAGTATCTAATACAATAGAATTAATGTATCAAAAATATCAACCCCACACGCCATTTCTCAAATGGTCTGACTGCATTTTTAGTAAATGACTTCTACAATAACCACCAATGACCCCTATAGCTAGGAGCCTAATACCTTCCAGTACTGCGAAACACTGGAGGTAATGAACTTCTCGTCCCTTCCCTCTTTCTTCTGGATCTAACAGGGGTGGGGAGTGCTTCTGTATTCATGTGCAAAATATGTTATATGCTTGACACTTCAATCAATTCCCAAAGGTACCATTTCATCCAAGGATTAAGCCACAGCCTTACAGTGACTGAAGACAGAAAGGAGAAAGCGAGCAAAAAAAGCAGGAACATAGGAACAAGAATCCTTCAAGGGACTTCCAACTAGAATAGATAATTTTAATGCTGTACATCAGATGAAAAGGAGATAAGTTGTAACTAAGAAATTACCTTGCTAATTGACATAGAGATGAAGGTTAAAAATGTTATGAGAAGAAAAAGTTCAAGCATGAACAAAATACAGAAATGGAAACAGGGAACATGTAACTAAAAAAAGGTTCTTTATTTTCACATCTTAGAAGAATCATCACATGAAAGAACTATGCCTGCTCTCATTTCATTATCATTTATGTAAATCCTAATTCACAATTAAAATCAAATGGATGATTAAATCATGGTTGTAGGCAGTATGAAAACATAACAGGCCTACTCACATATATAAAGTTAAGTCCGAATACTGTATATATTCACATGCGTAAAGAGGCATAACCTAGCAGGAGAAACTACAGCCTGAGAAAAGCATTAGCTCCTAATATACACCGTGGATTACCTTTACAATTCTGAAGCATAAATAGCAATAATGAACAGTAACAGTGCACCCGAATTTTGACACACGAGCGCCGACAGTATGAGTCATCATAACTCACTTTTTTTCACCGGAAAGATGCTACTTTTGACGTCTCTTACTTGTGCAGTATTAAAAATAGGTTTGGCTACTAAGGTAACAGATACAGTGTTAATGAAAGAAAGACAACAACTTAGCCTTTGTCCCTCACCCCAGTTCCTTTCCCGGAAAAACTTTGCCGAGTTGTTACGCAGTTTAAATTGCCCCTAAAAGTGAGCTATGCCAAGCCTCTCGCCCGCTCCTCCCTTGACCGAGGTTAGTTGCGCTCTCTCCACTGGAGCTGGTGACACTGGTAACACAAACACGCAATAACAAGCCCCGCACAATGCCAGTGCCAGACAACTCGTCAGAAACTGAAGAGGCCATCAACTTTGGGTAACTGTTAGCAGTCTTCTTAAGGATTTTAAACTTTTTTGTTGTTGTTGTTTCCATGACTATGCCTTAGGAAGACATGGCAAGTTAAATAACACGACAATTCATAGAGGTTTTTTGAGGAGGAAGGAGAACAACAAAGCAAGCCCCCGGGCAATGAAAGCCGCACGGCTAATGACCAAGCCTGCTTTGTCAAGGGAGGTGCAGCTGCAAACACCGGAGCACGTCAGCCCGGGCTCTCCCGGGCGGCAGGGCAGGACACAAGGCAGGACACAAGGCAGGGCTCAGGCCTCCTTGGCACACACGGCCCCGCCACCCCCAGCTCGCCACCGCCTCCCCGGAAGGCTCCACCGCCAGCCCCGCTCCGCGACCCGATCTCCCCGGCTCCCTGCCGCACTCGGGGCAGGGCATTCCCCAGGACTCACAAGGTGCCCGCGCCCGGCCGCGCCGCCGCCTCTTACACAACACCGCGGGGGCTCTCCGGCCTCACGGCTCCGGGTCACACGACCCCAGTACCCGCGGCCCTGTCCCGGCCCCGCCGCACTCGCACCGTACCCGAGAGAGCTGCGCCGCTGGCCCTGAGGGAAGGAGCGCGAGGCCGGGGCGGCCCAGGGGCGCGTCCAGCCCGGCAGAGCCCGGCTCAGCACAGAGAACAGCCGCTGCCGCATATCCCTGGCGGCCCGCCCCAGCACCGGCCTTGCCCGCCGCCCGGCCCGGCCCGGCTCCGCTCGCCTCAGCACGCGCCGCTCCCCGGCGCCATGTTCTCCGCCCGCCTCCCCCGCCGCCCGGCCAATCCCTCCCGGCGCCCGCGGGGTCCCGTCCGCCCTCCGCGCCCGGGCCTGGCGGGACCCGTACCTGGGGGTGCTGGGAGCTGCCGCCTCTGCCGCCGGGAGAGCCGGGGCTGCGGCTGGGGAGGGGCCGGGGCCTCTGGGAGGAGGCGGAGGCGGCGGAGGGGGTGGGTGGCTGGGCGGAGAGCCGGGGCGACACTCGCCGCGGCGGGGGGGCCGCGCCCGGCGGAGGCGGACGGGGCTGCGGCGCGAAAGGCGGCCCCGGGCGGCACCCGCGGAGGGGCTGTGTTGCTGCCCGCCCGCTTCCTGGTGGCCGCGTTCCGCGTCCCTGGCGGTGCCTGCCAAGACAAAAGGTAATTAGACGCCTCGTAATTTGAGTACAGTGGGTAGAGTGCCGTCCTGAGAGGCAGAGATTTCGGGTGTCAAAATCCTCCGTCCCCCAGGGCCAGGTCACCCTCCGGCAGCTCTCCCTCCTTCGGGAGCTCCCTTTGGAGCCCGCTGGCCGCCGCTCACCTGCCGCGGAGTTCTGTGGCCCCGCCTCGCCGGACACAGGACTCGCCTCGCAGGATGTAAATGCTGGATAAGGTTGAACTTCTGTTATAAAACTGTAGATTTGGGGTTCTAAGGCGATTTTTTTTTTCCTTGGTAGATTTCCTTATGGGAAAGTCGTGGATATGCTAGTTGCTTGAATTCCTTGCTAGGAGGAAAAAAAAACCCAACCAAAACTAAAACAAATTTAAAAACAAACAAAAAAACCCCAAAACCAAAAAACCCAAGCAACCAAACAAACACAAAAAAACCAAAAAACCAAAAAAACAAAACCAAACCCACAAAAACCAACTAACCAACAAATCCCCCCCAGCCCCAAAAGATCCCCCCGCTGTTTGAAGTTCTGGTAATATGCTTTCTTCACGTGTATCTATTTTTCTGTGTCCTATTTTTCAGAGTTATGAGGGGGAAAAAAATAAGACAAAAACACTGTGCTACATTTAATGCCTGATTTTGGTTTTGCCACTGCTTGCCATTTATAAAAGGTGGTATCTCACAGCTGGAAAGTCACAGAACTCTCCTGACATAAAAAGGTAGAAAGACATGGCCAGATGAGTTAACTAAGGTTATATCTGAACCCAAAGATGGAATTGAAGAAGTATCAGCAGTAACTTTAAACTAGTTAGCTTTGGTTAAAATTTCTGTTAAGAAGTGGCAGCACACTGCTTCATATGGTCAGCAGAATCAACAGGGAATCAACAAAATCTGTCAGGAATTTGGGTAGACTGACATTCATCTGCTGGTTTCCAGGGAGGTCTGTGCTGCTATAGAGATGCTCTTACCCCTACCTGAGCTACCCAGTTTAAAACCTGTGTGCCTACATCAAGTACACCCACGCTTCTGGCCTCAGTTTAGACATGGAACTGTCTCTCAAGTTAACTCATCCTGGTTGGAGCAAGGCATTTGGTAGTTTTCACCTCAATCAACTGTTTGGATTTAGAACTGTGTGGGTGCCTAATTTTAACACAGTATGTTAACTCCTGTAAAAAATGTCCTCATGGGATTCTAGTTTGAGGCAGTCTGGGTTTTTTCCAGTTCCTAGTACATGTAAAAGTGAAGACCAAGCTGGACAGAAAGAGGACAGGATAAATGGTGAGGTGTTAAATCTGAATTCCACCCTGTTGCTATTGCCAGTGCATCAGAGAGGCTCATCTCATGGTGTCTGACAGAAGGACTGCTGGGTGAGTGCCCCTTCACAATCTGTCTCCTTCCTTTCTGAAGCACCTGGGGGATTAAGAGGTTGTATCATGTAGGGGTGAATGCTATAGAATTATACAGTTTCAGACAATTTACTCTTTTTTCGGGTCCCGACAGAGAGAACAGAGAGTTTGTTATCCTAATGTAGTATATATTTAGCTAATGCTGGCCTGATATGTATTTAGCTGCTCTAATAAGTCCCACCTTTTCCTGTAAATCTTGCCTAGTATACACAGGGGCAGTCCTGGGGAAGCAAGGTAGACGGTGCCAGCAAGGCTCTGGTGGTCTGCTAAAGCTGGATCTAAAACAAGCACTTCTGTTTCTGTAGTGTGATGAGAGATCACACCTCCTCATGCATTTAACATAGCTATTGCAGCAGAGGTATGCAATAGAGGTCGCACCTACTGTACACCTATTTTATCCATTGTAAGCTTATTTAGCAGCTATTCAAAGCCACTGGTGTGTCCTGGTTTAACCCCAGCCGGCAACTAAGCATCAGGCAGCCATTCCCTCCCCTCCACCCACCCCGGTGGAACGAGGAGGAGAATGAAAGGTAAAACTTGACGGTTTAAATAAGAACACTTTAATAACTGAAACAAAGTCAATAATAATAATAACATTAGTAAATAATGATAGTATTGATTAAAAAAAAAAAAGATAAGTTATGTACAATACAATTGCTCACCACGTGCTAACCAATGCCAGACCCTGCTCCAAGGCCCGATCAGGCCCTTCTGGGTAACTGGTAATATAAATGCCCAATTTATATTCTGGGCATGACGTTCCGTGGTGTGGAATATCCCTTTGGCCAGTTCCAGTCACCTGCCCCAGCTATGCTCCCTCCCAGCTTTTTTTCCCTGCACCTCCTCACTGGCAGAGCATGAGACACAAGAAAGTCCCTGATTTAGGATAAACACGACTTGGCAACAACCAAGACATGAGAGCGTTACCAACATTATTCTCATACTGAATCCGCAACACAGCACTGTGACAGCTACAGAGAAGAAATTAGCTTTATTCCAGCCAAAACCAGGACACACTGATGTTTATTCAAATCAGATTGTGTTGTTATACTCTGACCCCTCTCTATGTCCATTTATACTAGCTAAAATTACAGTCATAAACTGTTTTGGATATCTCTTCAGTGTTTTAAAGATATTTTTAATAGGACACCCTTAGCAAAAGTAGAGAGGACTTACAGTGAAATTCCTTTCTCAGTCTAGTCCTGCAACTAAGATTTCTTCCCTATGAAACTTTAATTGCTCATAGAGAATTGGTGCTTTTGGTCCTGCCTTCTTCATCTGCCCTAGTGGAAAAACAGGTGTTGTCTAAAAGACCAAATGAGCCTAAGTATAATTTAGAGTAAGTGTGGAAATTATGCAAATAGTCTCATGAAGAAAGCTTATGAAGTAGCAGTGTAGAGATCCCTCTTCAGGATATGTGACATAAATGTACAGTACAGGGAAAGTGATCTTCAAAGTAGGTAGGTTAAAAATAATTTAGACTAAAACCTGTATTTTATGTATGGCCTGAAAGCTGAGAGACAGTAAGTGTGAAACTCTTAAGTACAATCTTGGTAGGCTTCTAATGGAAGCATGTCTTTTCCACATAGATAAAATTCTGGACTAAATTCAAATTGTAATTGTGTATAATAGATAATAGAGCTTTGTAGCAAATTGGCCTCGGGCTGGAAATAAAGCATAACTTATTATTGTTATTTCCACTCCAAAATAAATAGCGGCAATTTCATGACAAGACGTATATGAAAGAAAGATTGTCTATTGGCTCTTCCCAGTATAAAAATTCTGAATGAATAAAATTAAATTAATAAAATAATTAAGTTAAAAGATAATGAGGCCAAAGAGATATTTCCTGTTGACTTCAGTCAGTCCTGTCAAGTCTGTGTGGTTCCAATTTTCCCATTCATTGTTTCTTTTCTTGTTATGTAAAGGATGTCATCCAGCTGCACGCCTTAACTGAAAATAGGTAACTGTGTGGAAAATTACTAGCTTGACTCTGAGCTAATCACACAAATGCATACATCCCCCTATGTTACTGTTAATTTTTTAATATAAAAAGATGTAAAAGTGCTACCATCTGTGTCTACGTCGGACAGTGATCTGGCACACATGCCTAAAAAGAAAAGAACTCTTTTATTCTGTGTATTTTCCTGGTTAGTTGAAAGCAGTTCTGGTTTTAATCCTGTTATATGCATTGAGTCCTTAATTTTTAACAATACGGTAGTTACTTTATAGCATTATCTCTTTTCAACAGTGACATAATTACCCTTGAACCTTGACTGAAGGAGAACCCTGTCCTCAGCTGAGAATATACCAGTACTCTGTGTGTGTAAGTCCTTGTTTAACTTACTGTATGTGGACAACACAGGGTGTAGAATATTACTGGCCAACTGGTCAGGCTGTTCAAAGGCTAGAATTTGCTCTACGTTTATCTGAGGCGCAGGTGATTTCTCCTTTAATATCAATATGCAATTAATCAACAATTTTTTTACTATGTCACTGATAGTATTAAATAATATTAAACTCTCCACATGCTCAATACAGTTGATATATTGTGTAGCATGTTGGCAATCAAATCAGGTATTACTAAGCCTTGAAGAAGTCTCACCCAATTCTGTAATTTGTATTAATTATATCTCTCCATTATTAAACCTTATATAACCTTTCTTCATTCATAGGTAATCATGTTCCATGTGAACAATTTTACTGTTTTTCAGGCCTCCACACCTACAATTCCCCAGGTGATCTGATACAAGCCCTAGGAAAACAGTGTTTGTTTTGTCTGTGAATATCACTGTAATTCAATGACTTTTTGTTTGCAAGCCTTAGTTAGAAATTGTCCTTCTTCATCCATATGCGGGGTTTAACAACCTCTTCTGAAGTTGTTACATTTGCTGTTGTGTGTATTATATAATTTAGTTTTCTGTAATGTTTTTGTCTCTCTTTAAACAAAATAAAACATTTGTCACAGATGATGTACCTGTCTTCTTAAAGGTTATGCTTCCAAATAAAACATTTGTCACAGATGATGTACCTGTCTTCTTAAAGGTCATTCTTCCAATGACTGTTAAGACTGTGGCCTAAATATTCTTGTTTCCTTTTTCTCATACTTACTTTTATTGCTTGTGTAATGCTAGCTCCCTGTTAATCAGTTTGTGTTTATAGTGTATTAGTATCTTTAGGCTCTATCTAGTCTAAGAAAATGTACAACCTGTGCTATAAACTGACCGTGTAAAACAGACTTGCAGCCATTAAACTGTATGCTTTTTTAAGCTAACTTGATTACCAGAAATACATTTCCCACTTATCATAGCTACAGCAAAGGTAGCTATTGGCCAAATTTATAATAATTTGGTAATCAGATAAGTTCTTGTTGTTTAAATGCAGGTTTGAATGATCTCTTTTGTGCCTGTGAGAGATGTTATATTTTGAGGAAAAATACGGCTTTCATATTAGAAAAGAACAAGCAGAAATTGGAACAATTCTTGTGTTCCAGTGCTGCCTTTGTTTGTATGATCCATATGAAGGAGTATAGAGCAAAAGGTAAATATTTAGATTATTTGCATACCTGCATTTGACTTTCAGTCTAGCAGTAGCTACTACACAATTGTCAGTACAAGTATCACTTTATGCTGTTAGCCTAGATGGAATACTAAAAAGCAAGTAAGAATAAAGGTGGTCTCAATATGTTTCCCATGGATTATATTTATTTTCCTCCTTCATTAAATCTTTACTTAGCTGAAGCAAAATGTGTTATTGTGATTTTAGTGTTTACTGTTTGTTCTTTGTGCCTAATGTAAGATTGATTGGCTCTGACATTGTTCTAACTCTTCAGATAAATGGTAGAGGAGCACAGCATGATGTTGCTTCATGTCAGGAAAATTACTTCAAGCCTTACGGGTTAAGATTGATTTGCTATTAACTTTAAGAATTCACAGAGAAGTGAAGTATAATAAGATTCAAAGCAGCTAACTTTAGGGGAAAAAAAGGCTGTGGACACCTGCAAAATTATAGATGGGCAGTCTAAATTTCAGAAATTACAAAGGCCCTAGAACAACAGCAAAGCACTGTAGGCTGTAACAGGTAGGTGACAGTATAAGTCTGTAGGAGCCAGTACAGATTTAACAAAAAAAGCACATCAGACCAGTTGAATCTTCTCTAACATCTGATTCTTCTCCTCTACCCAGAAGACCTGTTATCCTGTCATAGATGTCCACTTAGCAAAGCTTTTAATAGTGCCTCAGAAGAAGGTCTCACAGGGAAGCCAGGGTGACATAGATGGGAAAGTGGTTCACATGATTAAGTTTCAAAGTAAAAGGATGGATGTGGTACACCCGTGGTGCTTTGTCCTGAGCCTTTACTTATTTTCATTCTTCCATAGGATTTTCCCACTACTCGATAAGGCAACACCAGCCTGTGAACACGTGGAAAGTTAGGTGTGGAGTTCAGACTGACGTTGATGATTTGTGCTGGAGACCTGCCTGAGTTGAAGCATGCACAAGGCACAGAGGGACCAGAGCAGAGCTCTGCAGGCATGGCCAGAAATGCACAGCTGGGGGGTAGTGTCTGCCTGGCAACCTGCGCTGAGGCACCACTGGCCGAGGGGTCAGCAGGTGCCCTGCGGGGAATGCTGAGTGCTGTGCCCCACTGTGTAAATAGAAACCTGATCCTTTTTTTAAACGGGCCAAGTAGTGTTTCCATGCCACAAGGCATTAGCAAGGTGCGCTTATTTGTCGTGATGTTTAAAGAAATCGCGAGCCACCCAGAGAGCTAGAGGGAACAGAAGAACGGAGGGCCGGAGGGCTTGACCTGTGAGAAAGGGTTATATGGATGATACGACTCTTGAAGACTGATGTCAGGCGAGGAGTTCGGCTGCCCTCAGACTCGTAGGTATCAGCGGCAGTCGCAGAGGAAGCCGGACATTGTCCTGCTGGCCCCTCGCGGTACTGGCGGCACAGACGAGCCGCACGGCAGGTACGAGTAGACGCCGGGTAGCGCATCGCGGTTCAGCGGGACCAGTAGCACAGAGGCTTGGAGAGCCGAGCCGAGCCGAGCCGAGCCGGGCCGAGCCGGGCCGAGCCGGGCCCGGCCCGGCCCGGCCCGGCCCGGCCCAAGCCACCTACCTCACGGTCCCGGCAACAGGCCCGACACGCTCAGGGCGGGGCAACACCGCCACTCCCGCCGCGCGCCACCCCCAGGATTTGAAATCCCGTCCCGTGGTGCCCCGGGGCCGCCGCTGATTGGCCGGGCCGGGCAGTGCGCGGTTCAAAGCGGCAGTGGCGGCGGCGCGCGCGGCCGAATCGAGCTCCGGCGCCGCGGTAGCGGCTCGGTTCCGAACCCGTCCCGCCATGGCTTTCTCTGGCTCTCAGGGCGGCGGCACGACCAAGAAGGAGGAGAAGGGCAAGAACATCCAGGTGGTGGTGCGGTGCAGGTACGTGCGGCGGCTCTTCTCTGGGCGAGCGTTGGGGGCTGGTCCGTGGGGAGGTCGCGCGTCGGTGCCTCCGGGACTCGGGCCCAGACGTTCTCTGCGCTGCGCTCCTGACAGCCCGCGTGGCCGGCGGGCCGAGCGGCTGCCGTGTGGTATGCACCGTGTGGTATGCACCGTGTGGTATGCACCGTGCAGCTGTGGGGTCTGCTGGGCCGCTGTGTCCGGCTGCGGACACGTGCCCCGGGGGATCGCTGTGCCTGCCCGGAGGGATCGCTGTGAGGGAGCCGCCCGTACCCCTGAGCGCTCTCGGCACTGCGCTGGGAGCTGCCGGTCCGCGGGTGAGGCGGCCCCGTGTGTCCCGCGGGGAAGCGGCACTTCCGCAGAAGTAAGGCTGCTGTGAGTGATTTCTTATTGCTCAAAAAGGCGAAAAGCTGCAGTTTCCGAACTTGATTCAGCGCACACCCAGTATGAAGCTGCCTAGGAAGCTCAAGAAGAGCTACGTAGAATTAGTATGACTGATAGCCGACACACACAAAAACTCAGGCTGAATTTTGCCCTTCTGTGAGCTCCTTTAGGAAGTCGCTGAGTTTTAACAGCTAAAATTGTTGCTATATATATACATATACCCGCTGTGGTATTTCTGTCAAATAACTTGATTGATGCAGACTTTCCAGAGGGCAAGCAATGGGATGGGGGTCTACTGGTGAGGTAAAAATGACCAAATGTCTTGGTTGATGAGATGAATTTACTTTTTGGTATGAAGTGATAAGTTTCATATACCATAAAATTAGGTTCTCTTTGTAATTCTGAGGTGGCTTTGAAGAATTGCTTATTGATACTAGATCTTAAATAATCTTAAAACATTGTATGTTAAAACTGTAATACTGGTAATGCATTAAGTATAGTGTTTAAAACACCATTAGAAGTTGGGGTTTTTTTGAGCCAGACCTGCAAATATTAGCTTACATATTATGTTTTAATGCCTTTTGCAGTTATATTTTCAAGCTTACGAGTTCTGCGTTTACAGATGCAGAATGAATATAGAAATTAAAATTAATTTAGCCTTATCTTTGTAGTGCAACTGGAAAGCTTCTGAAACAAGTGTTGTGGGATTTGTGAAAATGTTGATGTGAGTCAAGGCTATTGCAAAAGAATAAGTTTATTGAGGCAATTGTATTTGAAATATGTCAAGAGTAACTGTTTACTTTTTATCTCTCGTAATTGTTCTGGAATAGCTTCGTTAAGTATAATATAAGTATCTAAATATAACGCTCGCTATGACAGTAGCATTGGGACTGTCCATGGTGTAGTGTTCTGCATTTTTTGCAGCTCACAGACTAATTGCTGTGTCAAGAGTTAGTTTCTAACCTCTAAAAACTTTATTGCCCACTCTTGCCCTTTGTAGAGCTGTTTTTTTTAATAGCTTCAGTTTATTTGAGCTAGTAAATGTTTCTTCCACCTTTGTTTTTCTTTTTCATCAAGTTAGATTCTCCTTATCTTACAGACATGAAGGTAGGTACAACTGTGTTCTTTGGTGTCCTGATTTGTTTCCAAAACCTGATCAGTCTGGGCGTATCAAAAAAATCTTTTCAAGCAACACATTTACTGAGCTTCGGTAAAACATGAATTTGGAAACTCAAAGTGCATGCATTAGCATTGTTATAATGTGCTTTATACCTAAGGGAATGAACCTGAGATCAAATGTCTCCATGGCATACCAGGCAGCTGCTTATGTAGTAGTGATGATCTGTATTCCTGCATCAGCCCAGCTAAATTGTTCCCCTAATATTGCAGCTGTGGGCTGTTGTTCCTCCTGCGATGGACTGGTTCAGTGTTACATGGTTACACAGCAGAATATGTTCATTGTTGGCCTTCTGTTACTTTAAAAGTCATGAAGCTGAAGCTGTAGCTTGCTCCTGTGAACAAGATTTTAGTGATTTTCTGTTGTCATCAGTCGATCTTGCACCCCAGTGTCCCATGGTCTGTTTAGAATCTGACACTTCAGCCTCAGTGATAGATTGAGGGAGAAATGTTAGCCACAAGGTTTAGGGAACTTGAGGTGCCATGTGCTTGTGCTTGTCTTTTTTTTCTTTATCACTATAATTTAAAGAGCATCTGAAGTGTCTCTAGGTTCAAGATATTTTAGAGAGTACAAGATTGTAAAAGTTATATTTTCAAGTTGACTGTTCAGGTCAACTATATAGGTAACTTAGACATACAGTGCAGTTGCACTACTATATGAAGAATAAAATAGGGTTTCATGCTTTTTAGGACATTTCCCTACATTTCAGGAGAAATAGTGGCAAATGTCTCTTTAAGGAAAATGGTGTGTACCACGTTTGAATTAACTTAGTGGTGAAACAAAATGCTCACTGTAAAGTTCAAAAGTTCTATTGTACCTCTTTTAAACCTTTTTACTATGGTTGACTTCAAATTAATTTGGACTTTCCCCCCAGCCCCAAATCTGATGATTCTGTCTGTCTTATTAAATACTATTCAGATGCATCAGCATTATGAAGGTTCTGGTGTTGATGTTTACTGTCCTGCAATTAGCAGGGTCTCTTGGTATTTTTGGTGCTTTAGAGTGTTGTGTCATCAGCATTTGATTCAGTATGGCATTAACTTGCATGTATAAGTGTTTTTCTTTTTTTTGAAGTTGTCTTATTTAGACAACTGTTTGATATGTTTGATCTTCTACCCCCTGGCTTTGAACATGTTCTAATGCCTGTTAGCTATGTGACCATCTAAATGATCTTAAACGTGGTTATAGGCTTGTTAAAAATATGTATATAACAAACAAAAAGCTATAGATACCTGAGTTGTCTCACAGTGGAAGAAAGGAGAAACTGTCTGTAAACTGCCAAATTGTGGCATTTTTTCTTAAACAATTCTTAAACAGATAAAGTTTAAAACTTTGTTCTTTTTGCCCAGTTATACTGTTCTAGAGTCTTAAACTGAGTGATATTACTGCTTCATCTGTTTATATTCTTGTTAGCAATGATTTCAATCTAATATTCTTGACTCCTGTCCTTTTAGGCCTTTTAACGCCTCAGAACTTAGAGCGAGCTCCTATGCTGTCGTAGACTGTGATCAAGCAAGAAAGGAAGTCAGTGTCCGCACTGGAGGAGTGACAGATAAGTCATCAAGAAAGACTTACACATTTGATATGGTTGGTAACTGCTTGTCAAGTTGAGAACTTCTAGAAACAAGCTAGTACTTAGTGTGATGTTATACATTATTGTATGGATAAATCAGATGTGTTATCTTTGTGTCAATAGGTTTTTGGAGCTCAGGCAAAGCAGATTGATGTATACCGGAGTGTTGTGTGTCCCATTTTGGATGAAGTTATTATGGGCTACAACTGTACAGTGTTTGCGTAAGTAAGCCACTAATTAGTATTAGGAAATTTTATTTGTATTTTAGTTACTTGTTTACATTTTTATTTTTATTCTCACAGTTATGGCCAAACTGGTACTGGTAAGACCTTCACAATGGAAGGGGAGCGGTCACCTAATGAAGAATATACTTGGGAAGAGGTATTTTTTCACTCCCGAGATTTCTGTTGTCTGTACTGTAGTTCAAAGTTGGAAACTGCAGAAGGCTAAAGAAAACCAAAAGCTGATGCCTTTCAGAAGCTGACTTTCCTTCAATGTTTGTAGATTAATAAATAGTCTCGTTCGTATATGTGAAAAGCACAACTTTACATCTTTAATGTATTGCATTCAGCTCATGGCCATTTTTGTATGGAAGGTCATCTTTATTCTTGTTTATATCCAATCAGACTGTTTAGTTGAAACTCTACCCCCTAACTACAAATCTCTTTCAGTACATTTATAAATCAAATATTTCTTTTTAATTTATAGGATCCACTAGCAGGTATCATACCCCGTACATTGCATCAAATATTTGAAAAACTCACAGAGAATGGTACCGAATTTTCAGTGAAAGTCTCTCTTTTGGAAATCTATAATGAGGAGCTTTTTGATCTTCTGAATCCTACTCCTGATGTCGGAGAAAGACTGCAGATGTTTGATGATCCTCGAAACAAGGTTAGTGCTACAAAATTTATTATCTTGAGGCTTTCAGGATTGTTGAGAGACATATAATAAGCATGTATTACTTTCTGACAGAGGGGTGTAATTATTAAAGGCTTGGAAGAAGTAACTGTACACAACAAAAATCAAGTTTACCAAATCCTGGAAAGGGGTGCAGCCAAAAGAACAACTGCAGCTACTTACATGAACGCATATTCCAGGTACAAATCTTCCCCATTTCAGAAACCTTGTTTTGTTCTTTCTTAAACAGAATCTTACTGAAGAAGTAAGAAGCTAGTGCAAACATGACATCATCTTGAGATTGTTATCACAGTGCAGGCTGTCAAATGTGGGTTAGAAAGCCAGAGTTACAATTTCTTCTTTATTACATGCTGTGGGATGATTGCAGTAGGCATATGAAGGGGTATCATGGTTTGACCCCAGCCGGCAGCCAAGCCCACCCAGCCACTCACTCACTCCCCCACCTGCAGGTTTGGGGGAGAGAATTGGAAGTCTAAAAGCTGGAAAACTCATGGGTTGAGATAAAGACAGTTTAATAGGGACAGCAAAAGCTGTGCACACAAGCAAAGCAAGAAATCAATTCACTGCTTCCTATGATTCATCCATCTCCATGAGAGTAGGGCCCCATCATGTGTAAGAGTGACTTGGGAAGACAAATGCCATCACTCCAAATGTTCTCTCCACTCTTCCTCCCTCTTTCCCCACTTAATCCACTGAGCATATGGTCTGGAATATATCCCTTTGGTAATTTGGAGCCACCTGTCCTGTGTCTGCTCCCAGCCTCCCATGCACTCTGAACCTCCTTGCCAGTGTCACAGCATGAAAAGCCCTGACAACAACATCTCTGTATTATCAAACCTGTACACAGCACAAATCCAAAACACAGCTCCGTACCAGCTACTCTGAAGAAAACTAACTCCAACCCAAAAAATCCAGTAGAAAGAACATCATAAAATCGGAATGCTTCTCAAGTTAAAAATGGACAAGCTGTTTCTCCCTGCATTGTTTTTAACGTGAACTTCCCCTCTTGTTCAGGGTTTTCCTGCCTTGTAATTAATACATCCTTTGAAAATTTGCGGTGTCTACTTGGAACAGTAGCCCTGGAATTCCACATAACTGTAGCTGAGATAAAAGCATCATAATGTTCTTAATTAGATGTCTGGAATATTGAAGTTTAAGTATAACTCAAAGTTATGAAGTGAGCATTTTCAAAGCTTTCTATGCCTATGAAAACAGAAGACCTAAATCTGACAGATAATAAGTAAAATGCATTGTATGTACTAGCATGAGATAAATACTCCTTGCAGTAGATACTGTACATTTTCAAAAAGAAGGTTCCTTTCAATTTTGGAAGATGTTTTGTTGATATACCTGTATCAGAGAGGTGGGTTGTCTTTATTCTAGCTGTTCTTGGTTGATTGGGTGTTTTGGCCAGTCCAATTTACTAAATAAACTTGGTGTAAGAGTCTTGAGTATCCTTTCCTCTCCTCACCAGCAGTAGAAAATGATACACCAGGATTTGTTACTGAAGTTTGTAATTTCAAAATACCGCTAAGATCTGCTTTTTACAAATCATCACAAGACCCTCATTTCAAAATCTAGCTTCTGCAAAATTTGTAAAGTAGGTTGTGGAAGTTGGGGATAAGGTTATATGGCAATAAGGGCTGCTTCATATGGTTGCAGGTCACAGAATGTGATAGAAGCACCTGGGTCAAAACCAGCATTCTTTTTATTATTGCCTTCACATTCTTGAGCTGCAGATGTGGTATTTGTCACTGTGAACAAGTAGTGGTCCAGTGTTGCATCAGTAAGGAATGTACCCTGCCTCTATTGTATTTTAATTTCAAGGTATACTGAGTATGTCTGTCTACTGGTGGAAGGAAATGGGTATTTTCTACCACTGATTAGAACACAGAACTTATTTTGTCTGAGATTCCAGGGAATTTCGAGAATTCATTGTGCCTGAGGTGTTGTTCTATATATGGTCAGGCTGCTGTAATTTGATGTCTATGGCTTTCTATATATGTCAGCTTCCTGTAATAAAAACTTATTAAAGGAATAAGCTGAACCTAAAATCATCTTTACTATGAAAGTGGTGAAACACTGGAACATGTTGCCCAGGGAAATTATGAATGTTCCATCCCTAGAAGTGTCCAAGGCCAGGTTGGATGGGATTTTGAGCAGCCTAGTCTGTGGAAGGTATCCTTGCCCATAGTAGGGGGGTTGGAGCTCGATGAAACCATTCCATGATTCTGTGATCTTAAACTGTATTACTATTTTTGATTGAAAAATTAATTGAACTTCTAATTTTTTAATATTGGATTCAGCTAGCTGCTGGATTTTCTTTGGCTGGATAAAGAAATTTACGTTCCTTAATCTCACATTCTGTAAAACTGCTCTTAGCATAAGGACTGGAAAAAAAAAAAAAATCTACAAGTCAGTTTTCATGAGATGCTTGTGAGTTGAAAATACACAAATGTAAGCAAAACCAAGGCATTTCTCTTGCTTTTCCTTAAAATAAAATTTTCAGGATTGAATGAGTCAAATGTCATCCAGTTGCTTCAGCACTGGTTTTAAATACCACATTCATATGTACGCACACAAAATTGTACTTGGCAGAATAACTTTGTGTATTGAAAATGTAATTTGCAGTTCATGGGCTAAATGTATTCTCTATAGAGAGCACAGAACTTGCAGCAGTCGTATAACAAGTAGATATTTGGTTTTAATGGAACATCTGAAACGGGTTTCTTTTGCAGCCGTTCCCACTCTGTGTTTTCAATTACCATCCATATGAAAGAAACAACAGTAGATGGAGAAGAACTTGTTAAAATTGGGAAGCTAAACTTGGTAAGTATTTGAACTAAATGTCATTGATAGAATTTTTAGTCGTGAACTAGAGTTTATTAGTTTTTTCCTGATAAGGGGAAAATGATTGTTTTCATAAAGTGATATGAAGTCTCTTTGTCAGCTGAAAAATGTCAGTCCTATCTATCACCCCATTGTCTCCTGAAAAACTCGTAAACTCTTTTATGTGTTCTGCAAGACTTTGGGGCAAGCATTCTTCGGGGTGCTTGAGACAGAAGCATAACCTGCCTTTCAGGTTGATCTTGCAGGAAGTGAAAACATTGGTCGATCAGGGGCAGTTGACAAGAGAGCTCGTGAAGCTGGAAATATCAACCAATCTCTACTGACACTAGGAAGAGTTATTACTGCTCTAGTGGAAAGAGCCCCTCATATTCCATACAGGGAATCTAAACTCACAAGAATCCTTCAAGACTCTCTTGGAGGACGGACAAAAACATCAATAATTGCCACAGTTTCGCCTGCATCTGTAAATCTTGAGGTAAAATTAAAGTCTGAAAACCTCTTCCTAAAATAAATATTTTGCTGATGATACAAAGGTATGAGTTTATTCCACAGCTTGACCTAGGGTTACATCTGTTTTTCACAGGAAACATTGAGTACACTGGAATATGCCCATAGAGCAAAGAACATAATGAACAAGCCTGAAGTTAATCAGAAGCTAACAAAAAAAGCTCTTATTAAGGTAACAAGACATATATGTCTTACAAAATGAAGTTACAGGTTAGGCTTGACTTTTTGTTAATGTAGTTTTTACTGTGTGGGAGTTATGAGTATGGGAGAAGCTGAAACTAGTAGCAGTGCTTTTCTGAAGTGATTTTAATTACTGAACTGATGCTTTTAAACTAGAGCTGCACTGGTGTAGCATTAGTCCCTGCAGATATTGGAGCTGTTAATAAGACTAAAGTTGAACAGAGGGCTATTGCTACTGTGACTGTGGGTATTACATGTCTGCAATTTTGCACTTCCCCTAGAAAGTGCTTGAATTAAAGTGAACTTGTCAGTAAGTACAAGTGGGGAGCCAATGTAAAGTAGCTCTGCCCCTAAGGAAGGTGTGATTCCCATTGTAAGCTGCTAAATGCAACCAAGTATGACCTTCAAATGGAAGGTTTCTATGCTCTACATATAGCCAATATATATCCAATGATATGAATTTTAATGGTGCTATACTGAACTTAGAACAGAAGTGAAGTGCTTTGCTCTTATGTTGATGCAAAACTTCTGTAGAGCACTACCTTTGTGAAGTATCTGTTAAGCTGAATATCAAAACTGAAATAGAAATTTTCAGGTTCACATGTGATTGTTTCTTTATGCAGGAATACACCGAAGAGATTGAGCGTCTGAAGCGAGACCTTGCTGCTGCACGAGAGAAAAATGGAGTCTATATTTCTCTTGAAAACTATGAGTATGTGTGCGAAATTTCTATAAAATAACTAGCAACAAATCCGAGATACTGGGTACCTGTCCTTATACAGGAATACCTTCAGATCTGTTTTCAATCCAGAAAGTTGAAGATAGTTAGGAAAACTGAACTGTTTTGTCAACTTGTTCTTTCAAAATTAACTATTATACAGATAAAATCTAATAGGCTTGCACTGAGGAATTTCTGTATGTGTGGAACTTACCATAAGCATTACCCAGCATGCAGATTTACACGTGGAACCTTTTTTTTTTTTCCAGTGGAAGCTCATACAGGAAAGCAAACTTGATGTATTTAACTTCACTTTTAATAGGGGTAGTTTGCATAGAAAGTTTGCAATGGAAAATTGCCTTAGATCTTTTCTGCCTTAAGTGAAAATTACCTGCTATTCATATAGAATTTAGCAGTACTTATTTTTTGAAATTACTGAAAATGTAGTGAAAAATCTTGAAATTGGTTCTTACTTGACTAATTTGTTTGTTTATTTTAATCCTTGCTTGAGAGCCCTTAATGGAAAGCTGACGGTTCAGGAAGAACAAATTACAGAGTATATTGACAAAATCAGTGTCATGGAGGAAGAAGTGAAAAGGGTAAGTGATATTTTTCAACTGTGTCTTAAATCTGCCAAAAAATGGAAGAAATTCATTGCTCCTTTCAAAAGGCGGAAAAAAGTTTGAGGAAGGAACAGTCAGAAGATTCTTTTTATTGTTGTTCTTAAAGTTCCCCAATTAGCTTACTGGTCCTTGAAGTTAGGAATTTGAAATAACATTTATGAAATTGCAGGTTGCAATATTTATTTCTAAAGCTGTTTTCATGTCTACTACTATAATTTGCTTTGCTGCATTTTCAGCCAAAAATCTGCTTGTAAAATGGTATCATCTCAGTTGACAGGCATCTGCTTAGGAGCAAAGAATATGGGGAGAGAGGTCATGAGCTCCCATTAACAAACTACATGAAAATTGGAGCTCCTTGTTTAAGAGAAATGTAGATATTAATTTGCTGGTATATGTAACTCTTCTATGTAATCAGCTTTACTGACGCTTTTCAATCTATCTGATTATGTTTGTTCGGTGGGTTTATTTTCCTTGTGCTGTAACAGTAGTTTGCTCTTGTATTTTGAGAGGGGAAGCAAGGCATTATCACAGTGAGTGAGAATGGTTGGCTTGATATTTTCAGTGATTACAAAGACTATACAAACCTGTAGTTTAGGTTTAAGACCTGAGTCCTACAGCTGAAATTGCATTGCTAGATGACAATTTGCCTTTTGGCATTGTCACATAATTTGAGAGATGTGAAATGAGACTGTCAGATTTATAAAAAGTGATGTTGTCTTTTTGATGATTGCCTTCCTATTTAGGTCACTGAACTATTCAGAGTCAGTAAAAATGAACTTGAACAATGTAAAACAGATCTGCAAATCAAGGAGAAAGAGCTGGAAGAAACCCAAAAAGATCTACAAGAAACCAAGGTTCAGCTGGCTGAAGAAGAATATGTGGTTTCAGTTTTGGAAAATACTGAACAAAAACTTCATGGCACAGCTAGCAAGGTTGTCACAGTTCTTGTACCTACTGTAAATCAGCTTCCTATGTTTAGGAGGTTCATGGGCTATTCAAGGAAACCCAATTGTTGGTAAAGCATGATGTGAGTGGGACAAGACCTGAATTTAAGATGGAAAACTAGGATTAGATTGCAGGACTTTCTCTGTGGTAGTATTGACAGTTGACTGCTAAACACTCTGGTTGGTCTGAAACTAACTTTACCTCAGGCCAGTTTGTCATGGGATTTCCAGTGCTTTGCAGTATCTATTATCATGAGTTGTTTTGCAGAATAAGTAATTTTCTTTCAAAATCTTACAAGAGGTCCTGCAAAACAATAAATTATACATAACTGAAGAAGCTGGTCTAGTGGAACATGTCCCTGCCCATGGCAGAAGGCTTAGAATTAGATGATCTTTAATGTCCCTTCCAGCCCAAACCATTCTATGAACTGGGGTAGAAAAATAGCAAAAAGCTTTGACTAGTGTTGCCCTCTGTGTTTTAGGGTATGGCTTTGATGTGTTTGTAGATTGGTTGTAACTATCAAAAAAGACTTGAGGTTAGGGAGAGAGAGTGTCCTGCTATTTAAACTGCAAAGTGATGAAACTTGTGTCTTCAGGCACCATGACAATTTCTTTCTATTTGGATTCCTGTAGGATTGGGAGGGAATGCCTGGTTTTTACATGTGGGTTGTGGAGTGTTTGTGTGAGACAAATAGGTGCAGAAATTATTTATGCTCACTACAAAACCAGGACTCCACTATTTATATGAATTCTAAGTTATTTATCGCAGGACTAGTACTAGGAACCTCTTGCTTGAGTACTATATTAAAGAATGTATTTACTATCAGACTGTTCAGAAAAAAGTTGAACTCCTTAGGTATTTTTCAGTTACTATTCTGGGATAAATTATACCTTAATTCCTTAAATACTGAGGAAGTAATTTATTAATGCTTTGATTTTAAAGCCAGACCAAATGGTCTCTAGTAGGTAACTTTTTCCCATGTTCTAAAAGTATAAATGACATAACAGCAGGGTCTGGAACAGTTGTAATTTGATGGTGCAGAGGGAAATACCTGTTTCCTAGAGAGTTAACTCCTTTAAGTCAGAACTATTG
Source organism: Corvus cornix cornix (assembly GCF_000738735.6). NCBI lineage: Eukaryota > Metazoa > Chordata > Aves > Passeriformes > Corvidae > Corvus > Corvus cornix. The sequence continues at coordinate 15,773,587 of NC_046336.1, forward strand.
TTGCTTTTCCTTATATAATATATGCTTGACTCCTTGTTTAAAGACTTACTAAAATACTTTAAAAATTATAGTTACTTAGTACAGTGGAAGAAACTACAAGAGATGTATCTGGGCTCCATGCGAAACTGGACCGTAAGAAGGCTGTTGATCAGCACAATGCTGTTGTCCAAAATACATTTGCAGGACAAATGAATGCTTTGTTCAGCAAAATACAAGATTCAATTACTGAAAACAGTTTGAAGCAGCAACAGATGTTGACATTTTACACAAATTTTATAGGTAAGTGTAATACCTGTATCAGTAGTCATCCTGAATTTTTGCAATAGTGATCTCAAAGACCACTTCCTAAAATGTACCTGTTTTAGGAAAGGAGAACTGGCTTTATTTAAGTGACATATTGATTACAGTTGCACCAGTAGTAATGTATCTGGGATGATCCACAGCCTTCCTGTGCTGTAAGGGGGATTAAGGTGATGAGTAATAAAAAGAGTTCCTATTTTACAGTGGAACTTCAAAAAAATTTGTAACTCTTGATTTCTTTTGTAGGTGACCTCCTGTCTACCAGTTCTTCTACAGCAGATATTCTTGCATCAGTTGTATCAGCATCTTTTGCCTCTTTTAAAGACTTGGTGTCTACTGAAGTTTCTCACATGTCTGAAAAAATAACACAGCATGAGAATCTATCACTTGATTGTAAAGCTGAACTGCTGAGATTAATTGTTAGTACATTTGCATACTCTTACTTAGATACTTAAAACTGGTTTTGATCAAAAGGGGTTCTGTAAATATATAGATTTTTTTTCTGATGCTCTTTACCTGTATCTGCTTCACCACCTAACCATGATTATGTCCCTCCCCACTTCCCCTTCCATGTCACCCCCACAGGGGGTAATATACTATATAGCATATACTGTCATAACAGAGCGCATGGGTATGTACATAATAGCTTCTTACGAATGTAGATGATGGAGCAGCCATATTCTGGTTTACTTTTTTTTTCCCCCTCTTCCTAGGAGGAACACAAAACTGGATTAGGAAGAGCAGTAAATAGCTTGACACCAGTGGTAGAATTTGTCTTGGGGTTAAACAGTCAGTTTCAGAGTAACATGAAGAAATATTCTGCTGTGGCTGACCAGGTAATGCACAAAACCTGCCTCTTTGCCTTGTGTTCTTCTATTTTATTTAATTTACAGGTAACATGTCCTTTGTTTTTCTGCAGTATGTCAGTGTTTCCACTTCTTGTCTGGCCTTTTCCCCTTTGTCTTGTCCCATGAGTTCTACCTTTTAACTTTCAGACATTTTTCCTCTCCTAAGTGTGGTAAATTTGCCTGTTACCTGTATTGGCACAGCTGCTTGCCTAAGTGCCACAGTAGAACGGTAAAACATGGATGCTTAAATCTTTATATAACAAATATTTGATGATACATTTAATATACTCTCCCCTGTATTTTAGAAATCTAAAAAAAAGTCAACTTAGACAAGTCTTACCACTCCAAATTTTTTCTGCTGTCATACCAAACTTCTTCTATAGTCCCTTTGATTCCTGGGGAATGCGATGCTTTATCTTGTTAACAACTGTAAATGCAAACAATACTGTGCTTATTAAAGTCCTTTGCTTCAATTTATAGTTCTAGTCTATCTCATGATACTTGTGTAGAACTGCAGCCTCTTTAATTTCTTTTTTTTTTTCTTTCCCTTTTATCTTTATTAGATAAAATTTCTGGTGACCTGTTTCTCTTACTGAAACACTTTTCCCTCCTGTCAGTTACAGCTCATGTGAAATAACTCTCCTTGTCCAAGAGGTTTTTATTGGACTTAGACAGGAGATAGTCCGTGGCTTACCAGCTCTTGCTGTACCTTGTCTACTTCTCTATTTTGTTTACCTTGCATGCCAAATTTTGTGTTTGGAATAGCCCCCACACTAAGTTCCAGTCTCAAACTTCAGATTGTTCCAAGTGTTACTCTCTGCCTTTTATGCACAATACTTCATTAATGCCTTTTGACAATTTCCTTGGGGTAGAGTTTGTTTCTGTATCAATTTTGCTGGGAAAAAATATCAGTTTCTTGAATAAAGATATAAATATCTAACTGTAAATAAAACTTTTTTTTTTTAAGATGGAGGGCCATAAAAAGGAAATGGATACTTTCTTTGGAGATCTTTTTCTCACTCTGAAAAAAATACAGGAAGAAACAGCCACTGGCTTTGCTCAGCTCCAGCATAATTGTGACAGTTTAAAAGAAGAAGTGGAAATGACGAGGTTGGCACAAAGAAAGGTATCCTTAGAGTAAGAAAACATCCTAACATCAAGTGTGATTGCTTGCTTTGATTTAAACTCTTATGTGGTAGTAAACCATTATACTTGCTTCAGGAAAAAAAGCTAGGAGGCCAGTAACTTGATCCTAATTATTTTTACTTCTCGTTAAGCTGCTTTAAGTAGTTTATGTAGGAATGTAACAAATAAATCCTTCCCCTTGCTGTGAGCATATCCAATATATGTGCATTTACAAATGTCTCCGAAAGCTAAGAGTCTGTATCTTCACAAAAATTGTACCTTCTGCTTTAGAAGTGCAAAACTCTGCATTTTCTGCATTTTTAATTCAGGCATTCAAGTACCCTTTAAGACTGTTGAAAAGTGCAGAATAACAGTGAAACTTGTGGTATTTTTCTTAATAGAGCGCAGCCAAATTGATGTCTTTACTGCAAAGCCAGCTCAACCTCTTTGCTCAGGAGACTCAGAAGAACTTAACTGATGTACTCACAAAGAATGGAAGCCTGAAGACCACCATCACTGCTATGCAAGAAAATGTTCACCTGTAAGGAGTGCATTATCTTTGCTGTACACTTATGCAAGATAAACTATATACGAAGAGAACTTCAAAATTGGATGCTCTTCATATTTATGTGCTTATAAAGCCTGCTGGGCATGGCCTGCACACAGAGTGTAGATCATAGTTTGCCTTTCCCCAGAGTAAACTAGTTCTGAAAGGCTTTCCCTCAAACTTGTCTCCTGAGCATGTCCCATAAGAGTGTATCATTTTGGGAGCAATGTGCTGAGGAGCGTCCCTCAGTGTCTGGACTTCAGAACTCCATATTGTAAAGGTTTAGCTTGAAGCATAAAAATGTATCTGTTGCAATATGCTTCATTCAATTGCAGACTGAATAGCTAAGGTCTTGCCAAAGTTGTTCTTAGTTTGTGGTTAGGGTCTTTTGGTTTTCTTTTGGGCTTTCTTGGTTGGTGGGGATTTCTTTAACAGTCCTGCTCCTGGAAGTGCTGCAAATTTACTAAGTAGAACAACAGCGTTATAATTAACTGGTTGGATAGAACTGTGCTGTTTCACTGCTTCTGGTCTCATTCTTCTAAAAATATACTGTGTTAAAATCTACCTTTCAGAATCTCTGAACTCTTACAAATATGTTGTTGCAGGAAAACTACAGACCTAGTCAGCAGTGCAAATTCCAATCACAGCAAATTTACTGCGTCTCTGGATAATTTCTCTCAAGAGCTCAGGAGCATAAATGCTGAAAACAAGACAATGCTAGAAGAATCCAATGACCACTGTCAACATCTTCTCAGCAATCTCAAAAATGTATCTCAGGATACCAGTACATGGGGTGAATTTACAACTGCGCAGATGGTCAACTTTACTAACCAGCAGCTATTGTCATTCAAGGATGAGAAACAGCAACTTCAGTGTTTACAAAAGGTACCTATACTCCTTTGGAGTCTAATGCAATCTCCTGAGACAAAGTTTACTGCAGAATTTGTAGAGCTGAGAATAAAAGTTCTTGGTTATAGTCAGAACAAAAGTATGTTTTTTTTGATAGCAGACTCATGTTACTGAGCTTAAATACATGTAATCAGAGGAAATCAAAAGCCTAAATTAAGAGGGAGACTTTGAACTTCAAGTGCACATAACCTCAAAAAATGGTGTCATGATTAATGCCATACAGCTAACTTGCATTTGTAATCTGGGCATTTTACATTATCTCAGTAGTGTTTATCTCTGATTCTAAAGCTTTATCTATCAGTACTGTCCCTGGGAGATGCACGGTGATCAAATGCAGGCTATTTTCTGGAGGATGCAAATTACTTTACTGGTCAGATTGAATCAATATGGGAGAAAGCATTCCTTTTCAGTATCTACTAGTTCTGGCCTCTTAGATAAGAGTTTCTCTCTCGGTTTTTTGGGTTTTTTTCATTTCCATCACAAACTTCCCATCCCACCCTTGTTTTATTGTTGAAATAGACAAATTCAGTATTTTGCGAACTTGCAGGAGGAAAAACTCAACCAGAAACTTCCTTCATGCAGAATCACAGAATATTCTGAATTGGAAGGGATCTCTGAGGATCGAGTCCAGCTCTAAACTGTTAAAAGCATTTGTGGTCTCAAGATGTCTCTGTATCTGTTGTACCTGCTGAACATTTCATGAGTTTCATTTCAATGGGAATGGCTAAAACCATGTTTTCCTTTTTCCCTACAAATGCAATAAAGGTTCTAGTGCTTGTAGGATGTTCACGTTTGGTTGGATATCCTAATTCTGTGCAGGGTTTGTGCATAGAAGCATGAGGAGTCTGATCTGAGCCAGATGGCATCATCTTTATTCTTATGACTAGCTTTATAAAATGATCATACTTTCTAAGAAACTGATTCTCTTCTGAAGGTAGCTCTCAAAATGAGAGTGTAAAACTGGCACTGAAACTTCTCAATTTGAGGTCTCTCAGTTGTTTCGTTTCAGGTCATGTCATTAATCACGCACCACATCTTAGAAAAGAGGCCATAACCTTACCTTTCCTGTTAACTTGGTGTTCTTAGTTGGGTTGGTTTTTTTGTTTCATTTTCAGAAAAATGAAGAAAACTGTGATAAAGCAATAGCTGAAATTGCTGACCATATTGGCAGAAAAAAGGCTGCTGAGGGGAAGGTGCTGAATGGCCTTCTTGATCAGATAAAGGTGGATCAGGAGATACTTGTGGAGCAGAAGCTGGCACTTAAGGAGGAAGTACAGCATGGGCTAACTCAGGTTAATGGTTTCCTGCAAGAGGATCTTAAAGTGGATATTTCAACAGGTATTTAAGCAGGCTGGGGACAGAATTCTTACAGAAAACAATTTGAGTTCCAGAATTCATAAGGAAGGTTAATGTCACCAAAATATAACTAGCAGCCTTACATCTTTAAGATGTGTGCAAAGAATGGAGACTGAACAAAGCGTGATTTCTGTATTGAGTTGATGTATAATTGAGGATTTGAAATTAAAGCAAACACTGAAAAGTGTAAAATCTTCATTGAAGGGACAACTCCACAGAGAAAAGACTACTTCTATCCAGTCACACTCGTGAGAACAGAGCCCCGGGAAGTACTTCTAGAGCAATTAAGGCAAAAGCAACCAAATCTTGATGCTATGCTAAGCAGTGTGATAAAGGAGGTGGAGGATAATGCAGGTCAGGTACGTATATAAATGGCAAATGAGGCTCTTGAATGAAAATTTCACGTCTTGGAGGTTTTTCCATGCCCTTGTGGAGGTTGACTGGAACCCCGGGGCTGTTGTAGCCTTTGTGTTTTATGGTGTACTTGGACTCAAGTGTGTTGAGCTTATGACAAAAACATTCTCTTGAAAAATAAGCAATGATATTAATAATTTAGATTTCTCTTCTCTTTTCCAAAAATGGAAGTTCCATGTCTTTGATTGATCTGATCATGCTTAGTAAATTCATTGAGGAAATTCAGACATTAAATATATTTTCTGAAAAACTTCTATTTTAGGACCTGTTGGAAGAGGAAGGAGAGTTGCAAGAATCCAGTGAAAGCCTTGCTTGTGACAAATACTTAATGGATACCAATGTCTATTGCCACACAAATGGTGGCATTCCTTTTTTCCAGGTAACTTCCACAGATAAGCAAAACAGCAATGTATTTGAGAGAAGAAATATTGTTCTGTAATAATGCTGTAGTTTCAAGTCACTTATATTTTAGTGTAGTCTCACAACTTTAAATCTTGTAGATAATGAATGCTTTGTTAAACTTGAGCTAAAGCAACAGCAGATTCTGGTTGCAGTTAATAGTGGATAAAATAATGTGGATTTCTGACAAGCTGGACAGACAGTTGAAAACTCCTCAGCAAATAATCCTGCATGAAGAAAATGGTCATAATTTGCTATAGAAATGTGTGTTAATGGAAGAGTTGAAATTATGTGGAGTGTTTTTTAGAGGCCTGACAGAAATATTGGCATTCTTGAATCTTCATGGGTTGGGTTTTTTTTACTTAAATGCTTCTGACCCTTTTGCTTTACCAATGTATCAGTGTAAACTTCTTGGTATGTTAGTCTAGGGGTTTTCGTGCTGGGGAGAGCATGTGTTCTTGTTGTGGATCCTTTAAAAATAGCTGCTGAGGTTCTGTATGTCTACAGTCAATCTCTTTAGTAAATGCAATCTATTAGGAACCTTTTTTAGGAGTTATGTCAACTTTTTTCCTCAGGGCACAATGTACTGCATTGCACATGAGCAAGAAGTCTTTAATTTCTTTGTATTCTCTTAACATTGGGTATTTTCTTTAAATCCCAGCACAAAAGAAGTGTCAAAAAAGGTAAAGAGAACAAATCTGCAACTACAGTGGAGAACAAAACAGAGGATATGACGGAAGAGTTTCTTCAGAAATCTAAGCATCCTTTAAGATTGCTGAACTAAGATATATTCACTGCAGATCCCTGTTTTTAAATATTCCTATCTTACTGTCTTACTGAGCCATAACTTTTTTTGGTTATTCTCTGTCTCTCTATATAGTGACATAGTGATGCAAAGTTGAATCAAAAGATGTCCCTGCTCAATCTCATGCCTTGGTCCCATTTTTATATGTTGCAGCTTGTGAAGTTTTAAGAAAAAAAACCCCTGCAGATTATGGTGCTGTTATGTTAAACATATATGTATGTTGTCAAGTAAGAAATTATTTTCTGTTTCTCAGTAGATCTAAAATACCAGAAAGGGATGTGGAAATATGCTTTGTTAGAATTATCAGTTACCATTTTATGTATGAATTAACTGTAAATAACTGTTCTGGTTTTTATACCTGCTTTTTATTCCAGTTCCTCTCTTTTGACTGTGATACTTCAAATAAATTGATACATGGAAAACAAATGTACAAGCACCTCACTCAGAGTAACTTACCTAATTTTCTTATGGTGCTAGGTTTAACTTAGCTAAAATGTTACCAGCTATGTCATAAGTCTTGTGCTGTCAGAAGAGGATTGTTCTCTCCCTTGTTTCATAAAATACAATAGCTTTATTTCAGTGCCTCCTCATTCTGTGAAATTTAGTCATATTGCTGGGTCTTGGGCTTTTTGTTTGCTTGAACCCCACTTTTCTTACCTTCCTCTTAACTTGTAGATGTGAGGTGTTGGTTGGGACACAATGCTAGTCAGGTTCTGTATCACAAACTGTGGTAGCATTCCTTTAAGATCTAGGTACTTAACATTAAAACACACAAACTTGGTTACAAATGCAGCTTCTATGTTGTATAATAACGGTGAATTTCCAGTAATCTACAGTAGCATTTGACCAGCTGCTCTTTTCATGCTCCTTATCTGGAAATTTGAAGAAAACTTCAATCTGCAACATGCTAAAGAAGTAGATGAATAGGATTATGATGGGAGTAGGGAGAGACACTGGAAGGTAACCATAATTACATTGAAGCACTATTCTTAGATAATTGTCCAAACATGATTTAAGAGATTTTTCCCTTTTCTGTATTGAGCTTGCAAGCTTACATTGATGTTTCTTCAACTAGGTGATCGGTATATTTATTTGTCTTTGACCAAGTATGTCAGCTAGTTATACCCTGGACACCATTCAGACAGCACTTTGCAGTCCTGCTGCTAGAGCCAGAAAGACATCATTTGAAGTGTACCCTTGCACTGTTTCTCTGAACTGTAGTATGAGGGAGACCATTAATCAGTTGTCTTTCTGAACTATCTTGCCTCTTAATTATCCTCTCTTTCACTGCTGTGGGCAAAGCTAATTGCTTTCTGACAGTCTAGTAGCGGGAAGAAAAGCATTAATTCCCTTTCAAATGACTAAAGCACAAATACAGCTTTGTTTTTTGGGTTAAGTGGGAGGCAGCTTAGTATCATCTTGGTACCTACTTTTATATACTGGGTCTTTCTCCTGCTGTAAGGGACTTGAAGCACTGGAAGGTGCAAGACTTTTCAGTCTGTTTGGAGTATTGTCAAATTCTGGCACCTAAAACTTAATGGGCTTAATTCTCCAGGGTCTGGGATCCATTTTCTTTTACCACATGCCTGTTAACACTGACTAGATATTAGCATAATCTTCCACAATGGTTCAAGAAATCATTTATTAACTAAAATTAAACCGCAAGGGTTGATCCCACAGCTGTACTGAATAGCCTAAACCAAATGGAAGAGGCTTGTGCAAGCCTTTCACCCTACTACATTTTCCCTGTGGAGTTGACAGGATTAGTATGAATAAACAAACTGGAATAGCCAGTGACTGAGGAGGCTTGCATCCACAAAATCATACCATATTTTGTGCTCCCTATCTTTATCCTCTCTGAAACTCTACCTTGGCCGTTTGATTCCTGCAGTGCAGGCACAGCCTGCTTTCCTTAGCAGGTGTATGAATTTCAGGGGCTGCTTCACGCTTTCTCTTTTTCTAAAGTAGCCCTTGGAGTCGTGTTGTTCTTTGTTTGCAATACTGGCAGTGATCTGCTGATCATTGTTCTGTTGGCCCGGGTATCCAGAGGTCACACCAAAGCCGAATAGGATGAAAAATTGGGATGCAGAGCGTGTCCTGGCTTCTGTCCGTGCCTCCTCTCCCACTAGATGGCTCTAACACTAAAGGTTGGTCTGAGCTCAGGTACTGCCTGCTAACCAGGACTTGGAAATACGGGGTTTGCCAAGCTTTTCCTCAAGCATCTGTCAAAAAACCATTTCGAAAACTAATACTGAATTTATGCTTCCATATACAGAATTCTATACTCAAGCTTCAGTAGGGGGTGGTTTTATGAAGAGCTACATTTGTGTAAAAGATGATCTACTGCCATGTCTTGGGTTTTACTGTAGGGCTGATAGACCATTTTGGTAACTAAATTCTTGTCCTGGCCTGCTCTCTGTGTTCCTCACCACATGGGCATTGCCCAAAGCAGAAAGCAGTGCTAATTTGTTTTGGTGTATTGTATGATGTATAACAAAGAAAAGAAGGGTAAGAAAAATAAAGCAACAGTTGCTTCTTGTGCACACTCGTAAGGGGAGAAAGGGCCATGTCCAGGCTAACTTACCTGGTGGTTTGATTTTATCCTTTACATAAAGGCATCCTTTACAAGAAGGGTACAAAGCCCTTTCCACAGAATAACTAGCCAGGTCACACCCACACTGACTCAAGCCAGCTGAGCATGAGGGAGAGTTGTGACTGGGGCTGCAGTGTATGGCCACATTCTAATTAATCTGATGATTATTGTTTGGATTCTAGATTAATGGTTAAGTGAGACAGCTCTTGATTTAACAAAAAATTTAGATACAATGAATACAATGTGGGGAAATTAAATAAGGAAAAATAAGTTTAAATGCTTGTAAAGGGTGAAATGCAGATAGAACAATAAGAGGGCCAAAAGAAGCACAGACAACTAAGTCACCAGCTTCCTTTTCTAGTGAAAAATGAGCAGCCAGGAAAAAGGAAGGGAAACTTCCTGCTTCCTCCTGGAAATCAGGGAGTTGCAGCACTTGCTGCATCAGAGTTGTTGGGGGATGCAATGTTTATTTGAAGAGAGAAAAGAAGACTAAGCTTGACTGGCTGCTATTGATGACTGCCTTTATTTTCGGTATCAAACAATTGCATGGGGCTAGAGAGGAGTGAGGAGAAGGTGCAGAGTTGCTAGACTGCTTTTCTTTTTTCTGCTAGGTGTCAGTCAGCATTGCAATTAGCTGTTAAAAGGGTAGAGGAAATAAGAGGAAGCCTTTAACTCTTTGGAGTGATAAAAGAAAAAAAACTAGGAAGAGCTGGAAAAATAAAGTTAACATTCCTTTTCCATCAAAAATAAGGGGAGAAAATAAAGTTCTAATGTTTGAGAGCATTAGAAACAGGAAAAGAAATATATTTGCTAACTATGTATTTTAAAATTTATGCCTTTTAAACAAGTGTTTACAACCATTTGACTACTATTTTTTTCTTCCCTGTTACAAACTCCTTTTTATGGTAGAGGGCAATGCTCTATAAACTGCATGCCCACCCATGCAGTTACTTTATAAAGTTAAACAATAAATCATGCTATGCTTTGCATTCATAGGCTTGAAGTGACAGGGTTCTATAGGTGAGATGCAGACCACCTAGCAAAGCAGGCTGGCCTTGGAGGGTGAACACAAGCTCAATCCAAGCAGCATTGCTGTGCTCAGTCTTGAAATCGTTAAAGGTACAAGCACAGCGAATGCAGTGAAGTGAACATTTACATTTCTATGTTATATTTCTAGACTTCTCATATACTCTTTGGCTCCCTAGAAAAGGGTCTAGCTACTAAAAGGACGGCATTGGGATAGCCACACAAGTGCTCTTCAGACAGGTAAAAAGGAGTAAATGCTTGGTCTAGCAGTCTCTCATCAGGGAAGAGCTTAGAAACAAGCTGCCTCTTTCACATTATGTCTGAAAATCGTTCCATTTTTCCAGCTTTCTACAACTTTATGATTGTCAGTTTTCAGGTGGCACAAAGTTAAATTTTATAAAATAATGGAAGTTAACTGGATTGCTTTCTTTTTCTCCAAAATATTAAACCTATATAAATATTCCCTTGACTTCCTTAGTTATACTTGAAATGCTTTTGTCACTCTTGGTCTGTTTATAACCTAATCATTGTAATTCAAAGAATGAGGCACAATGAAACTTTGAACTTGACTAGTGCATTTCCTTTATTAAAAATGATCAAATAAAGGAATGAAATAAACAGAAATATCATATAAAAGTACGTTCGATTTTTGCAGAGCTTCTCAGTTCTTGTCAACATATATTTTTTTATTATAACTTTATTCTGAGAATGTCCAGAGCACTAAAGTTACTATGTGAAGCATTTTTTTAATGTGATAAAGAATTTTCTTTTCATAGCCATAGGTTAATTTAAAAAAAAATTTTCCCTAATTAACATCGAAGTTTCGTAAAGCAAAAGATAACAATTAGCAGGAAAGAATATATTCTTTTTTAGCATTTTTAAAACAGATTAAATACACTGTAAGATACTTCTCTTCCTCCCCAGCCTTTTGAGTAATAGTAACGACTGTTGCTTCTCCAAGGACTGATTTCCCCACTGCACAAGTCCAGTCTTGCTAATTCTGCTACAATCACTTGACTTACAGTAAAGTGGTAAGATGGAGGATCAGAATCTCCATTTTCAAAAGTACACACTGAGTGTGAAAATGATGCCTAAAAAGCCCACAAAACAATTTAAGGCCCTGTTAGGTCTCTATGGCCAAAACATTCCATGGTGTTTGGAAGGATTTGTCTAGCCAAGGGGGGAAGTCGTTTTCATGCCTAGTTCTGTATGCTCTTTTACAGGTACTTCAAGCATAGCTACTTCCCCTACTTTGTAGAATCACTTTGGGATCTTTCAGGATTGGTAGGAAGTTATTGTTCTGCTCTTAAAGACTGGACTCAAATTCAATTGAAGCTTAGCACTGTGTGCAGTGGCCACTGTATCACGCCGGTGTCCTTAGGCAAAGTGTGTATCACAGGGAGAGGAACCTTTCAAACTTCCAAGGGAGGGCAGAGATATCTTCTGTCTTATGGTACATAACTTCATGCTGAATCTGAGCACCACTGCTGCCACATCGGAAGAAGAAATTTGTGAATGTGTTTCTAAAGGAGTAAATTCCAGTTTGGGGGGGGTTTTGGGTTTGTGGTTGGGGTTTTTTGGTGTGGTTTTTTGTTGGTTGGCTTGAGGGGGGGGTTGTTTTGTTGTTGGTTTGGGGCTTTTTTTGATGATACAGAAGAGCTTAAGTAACCTCTGTCATATGTAAAGATTGTTTTGGGAATCAATTTTTCACATTTCAATTAGCTTCCTTTAATGCTCAAGCTAAAACCTAAGCAGCATTGTCATTATGTTCAGAAGGTAAAGAAAACAAAGAAGTAAATCACTTATCATTTGCTATAGCCACCATCTTCTCTGACTTAATTAAAATATGACATTAATTTGAAAACCATTCAGCTACAGATATATATTTAAATGGTTATAATATAATAATGATAGGCACCAAAATTTTATTCATTCACTCTAACAGTTTATTTTAGGAAACTCAGTCCAGCAGGATGAACCTTAAATATACAAATTATTGCAAGGAAGAAAATTTTATGGTGTCTGTTAGTTAATACAGAAGCCAATCTTATTAATCATGGATTTACAGAGGGCTGTTTTATTAGATGTTAACCATAGCTTATGTTGACAATTGATTTTCATTGTAGGACAACTAAATTTATTATTTGTAAAAAGATAAAGATAATTAAATTGACTTTATAAAGGTTACTATCATAAATGTTAGTACCTGAGAATAGCAAACATAAAACTGCCTTAGCAGCAAAAATTCAGTTAAGTGATAGGTGCTTTTTTCCATTACATTTAATAGTCCCTGAGCATCTTTAGCCTACATTTTATTTTCCAGAGTTTACACCTACTGCTGTGAAAAACTGTTTGGGTTGAAGCCTCACTTTCAGTTTATTTTCTTTCCAATAAAACAGGATCAAAACAGTCTTCAACTTAGAGAAGTGAAACAAAATAAAGCTTAAAGTACAAATGTATTATGTCACCCTGTCATTTATCATATTTGTCATGAAATTATTCAGACTCTGTTGAAAAAGATGCTGGATCTACAATAAAATCTGACACCTAGGAGTTTTTAAGAATTAAAAGGAGTAATTATTATGGAAGTTAATTTGGACCTTTACGTCTTGCTCTAAGGGAAGTACAAATCTTGCACTGCTAGGATCCAAGTATTTCAGCGAAATTCCTTCTCTCTGTGGCATTCCTGCTGTGTGAAGAGCCCCTGACAAGTGAGTACCCACATTGGTGAAAGTGAGAAGGGCGTGAACACATGAGTGCTGGCAATCCATGCTGCCATGCTTTGAGAGCTGCTTCCCCAGCCTGCCAACAAAAGCTGCTGTCAAAACACAGCCCATGTCCCTCTGCCCATGCCACCACAGTTTGGTCTTGTCTTCATGGAGCTGCAAGCATTTCCCCTTGTGTTTAGTGTGCTGAGGGGCCCAATCTTAAACCCATATGGAGTTTGGTGCAACAGAGGATGGACTACAATCCTCACCACCTCTTCAACAGCTGTGGTCGATTTTGATGGAGCTCAGCAGTTCAGGTGAAGCTTTGTTGGACATTGTCATCTTGGTGGTCAAGCCACCTCTTGGTTCCCAGTTCTCCTCCCAAAGCAAGGCAGGCCGTGAATTCAGCTTTTCTGTGTTAATTTAGGCAGTTACACAGAGGTACCCAAGCCAGAGCCTTCTATACCCTGCTCTCTCCAATGCCAGGGGAGACAGACGGGAACCTCATTGGATGATTTATTGCTAGGTGCCCTGTGCGTTTCTCCTCATCAACTGCAAGGGAGCCTCAGGAGGCAGTGATTTTAACTTGGATGCTATGAGTGCATTGCTGAATCTGGGATAAGCATCACTCCCCTTAAATTTTCCTATTGTGATTTTTTTAATGTTAAAGGCATTTATTGAAACATAAAATACAGATGCCTTGGCTGAATTTTAACTCTTCACAGCTACCTCACGCTGTCCTGTTAGCCACCTTCAGGTCGTTATAAATAGCACTTTCTGATTCTCTGTGTGCACATTTGCAGTGAAAGTGCTGAAGCCATTGCAAGAAACCAATATTGTCTGGTTTTAATACATTACTTAATCTGTGCAGGACAAGCCAAGGCAGACTTACTCTTCAGGCAGGTTCCATTTTGATGCAGTATTTACTTTAAATGAAAGGCCATGATCCTGTTCAAAGACATGATTTCCCCTCTCTCCTCTGCTGTCATTAGAGTCAGATAACAGGAAGAGACAGTAAGATAACTGCCACTTATTTAGATTTCACTGAAGCTTTCAGGCAGAAACGGGGACGCCAGCCAGCGCCAAATCAATTCATTTGAATGATTTGCTGATTATCTATGTTAGTTATTCCCTGATTATCTTGCCTGTTGTCCAGGACTAGCTCTTTGCCTTTGGGCTTGGGTTGGCTGTTTATCTTAACCTATTATTTCTAGGGAATATTCTGCAGCATAAGTAGTGCACCCCAGTCTGCAGATACCAGAATAATTTGCACTGGAAAAACTGAGGATTGGTATTTTAATAACTGATTGATGGAAATAAAGCTTGATCATATTTTCGTGGGAGCATCTTAACTTGTTAGTGAAGCAGGGTTAATAAAGACTTAGATAGTTTTTTTCAAGACTTTGGCTTGAACATTTAGATTGCTGCTTTCGTATTATAATTGGTGCTTAAATTATGTGCATTCCAAGAGCTTCCCATCAAGATACACTGAATGGGGATCATACCTGTAGAAGAATTTAGTCTAAAATACAGGGAGCAGGTGAACGTGCACAAACAGGCATGGATGTGGTGACATGAACTCCAACAGCAGCATAATGTGACAAAGGTAGGTGTCCAGACCTCCAGTTTCCAGTCCAGAGTTGCTGAACCACAGTCCTCTCCCTCTCATATGGCAGCACAGTGCTCCTGTAGTCACTGCTGCATCCCTCCAGAGAGTTCATGCTCACCATCCCAGTACCACTCAGACAAAAAAAGAGAATCAGTGCTGCTCCTAACACTTTGCTTGAATTAAGCTTTCTTTCCACAGAGTCTACAAGTTCATACTTCCAAGAGTCATACAAGATGATGAACTATAGCAAAGTTTAGGAAATTTGAGTCAGTAACATTGAGATGCTAAAGTACTGTGTGATGGAGCTACAGTAGCAGGTGGCTAATTCACTCAGATTGTGCAGTCTGTCCTCCTTCCTGCAACCAAAGGATCTGAAATATTCTTCAAAATCAAAGGTAATGCTCTGTACTTTGGGGTTTCTGGTGACAAAAAGACAATTAAGCCTCTGAATTTGGTTCTGTTGCATTGTCATTACTTTCCAAGTGAGGCAGGCCCTCAGCCAACAGACTGTTTTCTGGCTTTTAACCATGTGCATTTTAACAACATAATGTAGATAAATACATACCGCTTTCTCAACAATAGAAATAAATCACTTCAGTCTATTCATTGCCATGCCTAAGTGAATTTTTCTGCAGTAACTAAGGCAGTTACATACAGTCTGAGCTAATGGAGGAGATGTTTGGAAACAAGGCTGTGACCAAAATGAGATATTGTCATTCTAAATGATGAAAGAAAGAAACCTCCATGACAAAGCAATACAGATGAAATCAGACATGTTTTGCAGCCAAACACAGAATAAGAAATGAAAGCAACTCATGATGCTGTCAAAATTATGGTCCAGTTTTCCCTCCCTCATGGACTGGTGCAACAGGTGCAGCCTGTGGGGCGAGGCTCTCTGCCTAGACAAGAGTGGCAGCCAAAGGGCCAGGGCTCACTCCCTGTCTCACCAGCCCACCCTCCTCTCCTTCCTCATCAGCCCACCCTTCTCTCTTTCCTCACCAGCTTGCCCTCCTCTCCTTCCTGTGTGTGTGCGTATGGCTCTGTTCATTTTGCTTGGCAGTCAGGACAAATTGAGAAGTCTGAGGAGAGACTGATAAACCAGCAATTACAGAGCAAAGTCAACAAGAAGAGATGGCACCACAATGGCCGGTGGGAGCATTTGTTCAGTGAGGGGAGAGAGCTCCAGGAGCAGATACAACTTTCACAGCACAGATAACAGGTTGCCGCTTGACATCGGTCCCCAGTGAAGTAGATCCAACCTGTAATATCTGTAAAATCAAACTTTTGGCTGGGCCAATAAATCTAGCCATGCTGAAACCTTAAAATACCCTTTTTCACTCATACACTTTGCTGTAAACAGCATGTATTTAAGTCAGCTGGATCAGATCTGATAGAAACATCCAAAGAGAAGTCAATTTTTGGCTTAAAGATTGTATTTTTTAAACTTACACGCATCTGTTGACATCTGTGTGTCTCGTTAGGAGAGGAGCACTAGAGCTGCTTTACTAAGACCATTAACTCCAATGTCTTCTTCCTGGCAGTTACCAGAAGAGACTACTGAGGGGAACTGTGGGAGAAACAGGCACCAGTAGAAAAATCCTTTCCTGCTTTCATCATGCAGCTCTGAAAGGGCTTCCTGAGCCAAACACTGTGAGCAAGCTACTATGTTTAATACTCATCAATGTACCTATCCTCCATTAATTTGTCTTTTCTTTTTCTGAACCCATTTGGACTTTTGGCATCCAGCGCTTCCCACGGCAACAAGTTTCATAATTTAATTATGTGCTGTGTGAAAAAGTACTTCCTTTTGTTTGTTTTAAACCTACTAAAAGAGAATTACAGGATACACAACAGAATTGCATGAGCAGACTTAAATGGGAAGATAATGTGGAACGACAATGGAAAATCAGTCTCACCACAGAGAACTGGAAACCAGCTTTGTTTTTGCTTTACTCTGACCACCAGTACAGGGTTAGTTAATACTTCCTATCGTTCCTCTCCCTGTCATAAATAAGCCAATTCACGTGATTTGTGTGAAAAGTTAGAAAACATTCTGAGGTTTCTACAGAAATAGTAATGTTTGTTAGAAAGATGAGATCCAAGGTCTTCCTTTTCTCTTAGGGCAGAAAATATGTGGTGACTGCTGTGCTGAGCAAGGAGAGCCTCTGAATTTGCATTTGAATTTTCTAGGTGATGTGACAGTTAAATATGTCAATATGATTTGGGGCTCTCGTGGAGATGCACCACAGGGAAAGAGCAAGTGAGTCTCTCTTCTTGGAACTGACGTGCGATAGCATCTGGAAAAGGTGAGTGCAGTTCTCTGTGCCTCGTTACCGGGAAGCCAAGCTGGAGGAAGTTCAGAGAAGAAGAGCCAACTGTAGCTATATGCTTGGAAGAACTGCCTGATGAGAAAAAGTACAAAGAGCTGACAGCACAGTTTGCTAACCAATGCTTAGGGTGTAAGATGACATAATAACTGTCAACTAATGTTTTAAGTGTAAACCTGCAGGATTGAGAGGAACTAGGTTAGTGCAGGACAAGAGAGTAGCATAAATAGTGACAGGCATAACTTATGCTTAAACAAGGCTTTATCAACCCTGGCCTTGCCCCATGTGTGAGGTTGACCTGGGCGTTCCTGGTCTCAGTGTGTAATGTTTGCCAGGAGCACACAGCTTGTGATGCTCTCGCCCAGCAGAGAGAACTGTGGGCACAAACTGAGCAGTGCCATTGCCCACACTGTGAACAGGGGCTCGAGTGTTGCTTGCATGTCCCAAAAGCAACAGAAGCACTGTTCCTGTCCCATTCGCATTACTGACTGTGGCAATGCTGGCAGAACTTTGGTTCAGGTGTTCTCTGGAGAAAGCACATCCCTGGGTCTAAGTTAAGGTATAGGCTGACAAGGAAAGACTGATCCTGTTTGGGCTTTATCGATAGAAACTCTAAGAAACTATTCATGTCATGAAACCCACAGACAGTGAGACTTTAGTATTCAAAGCCCATATGTGAACTAAATATGAAGAAAACTGTAGAAAATGCAACAGGCAAAATTGCAAGTGCGTTGTATTGCAACAGTTTCAACTGCAGCAGGGTTTGAGGAGTGTGCACTGTGGGCAACACAACTTCCTTCTGCTGCTTTCTGTGATTGAATGGTTATCTACAGCATCCTGACTCTTTAGGAATTTACCCTTCAGTGATACAGACAGAGGTTGTGGTGCTCTCTCCCAAACAAACCCATTTATCTATAGAACACACTTATCCTGGCTAACTGACTTTAACACACATTCTTACAGTTTAATATTTTACAGGTGTCAGATGGGTGCTATGAAGGCTGCATAAAGAGCAATGTCATGTCCACCAATAGATTCAGTCCTGAGGGGAAATGTAATGTAATGTGAAAGAGACAAAAACAACAGAAAAGCAGCTTGGGAAGACACAGAGATTAAGTGACACATAGGGCTCAGTTTAGGCACATCTTAATATTAAATTGCTTATTTGTCTTCAAAAGTAGAGTACTCTGACTTGATTCTGTAATCACACTCCAATTAAACCTGCCTTTATTTATGGCCAGTACATCTGAGACTGAAGAAGACCTCTTTTCTTCACAAACAAGTCTCTTAGAAGGTAATGTGATGGCAAAATTCAGAAAGGGTTCACACTGTTCCTCCCAGACTGGTATATGTTCTTCAAAGGACAAATGTGAGCTACCTCAACCTTCAGTTTTAATTGGTTGTATCATGTTAATTAATCCTTAAACTTTACTTTGCAGTACCTTCTTAAGAAAATTACTGAAAATGTATAGATTTCCCAAAGATTACACAAAATCAAAACACACAGCTACACAGAGAGCAGTGTAGGATCTGTTCTTCTAAATGAAGCTCTTTCTCCAGTTAATTTCTGGTACATGTTGGTAATATTATACAAGGAATAATTTTGGTTGATTATGATCCTGTAACTAATGGGTCTCTTCCTCTCTCTACAGGACCTCTGAAGTCTGTCCTGGCGACCAGTCTGCTTTCTGCATCTCCTCCCCAAATGTTCTATGAGTCTGAACAGATTTTTAAAAGGCCATTTTTGTTCAGATTATATCTTTGGCTGTACCTTGACACGTGAAGAACTGTAGAGATTGGCACATGATCTATGTGCATAGTATTTCTCATTGCTCTTTGTATGAATGACCCCCACAGCCTGCACTGTCTGTGGCTGCCTTGGAATCCTTGGAAGCAGACATGCTTTGGAATAGTGGGGATTCACCAACAGTGCTGGGGAAGGGGACCCCCAGTGTAGTGCAGGATCCTTCTCCAGGCATTTCTTGCATGTGTCTGCTCCAGCAGAGTTAGGTGCAAAAGTGTGGGCTGTAGATGTGCCTCTGAGTTACTGTGCAGCAGTTGAGCTGCACAGGTACAAGCTGTCCGTCTTCGAGGATGTAGCACTAAGCTCTGGGTTAAGTCCAGCTGCCTCTTCTCAGCACCTGTCTGTATCACCTGTCTGTCTGCTGAGGATACTATTCAGACACCTATTTACATATTTTCATATTAATTCTGCTGTAAGGTTTTAAAGTAAGCATTTTAAAATAAACAAAGTATGGTTAGAGATCAAGATTTCGATTAGCATTGTATCAGGTTTGACTCTGATGTCATGGTTTGACTTCAAGGGAACATCTGGGCTATGGTTTAGACTCCGCAACACTAAAACTTCTATGTCTACACCTACAGCTTTCAACCCCAGTACTGGAACGAGGTAAGTTTATGAGATGGACAAACTAGGGAAGGATTAAGAGCAAGCAGCTGCTCCAAAAAGTTAGTGAAGCCCAAAGCTTAAAGTATTTGGGAGGTACTGCAATGTTTTGAATATAGATTTTAAATATATACAGGTTTTATATCGGCATATTTATTTTCATGTCAAGTGCAACTTATTCTTAGCTTTTACGAGAAGTAGTATAATAAGTAGTTGTGTTGTGTAACTCTCCCGACACCTCTGGCATGAACTAACAGTGTAATTGAAATGATGAGGTCTCTGGACTCAGAGACTCGAGGCTGGGTACTGTCTGTGACTGACGCTGCTGTGTTTTGTCAGCCGATTCTGGGTTATGCAGTTTCTGTTACAGGGAGACCTCAGCTCAGGGGCAGGAGCAAGAAGGGGAGACATCTGCCTTAGGAAAAAATTATCCTTCCCTTCCCTTCCCTTCCCTTCCCTTCCCTTCCCTTCCCTTCCCTTCCCTTCCCTTCCCTTCCCTTCCCTCTATTTAATATTGTACTTTATGAGATATTTCCATGTGCAACCACTGAGGCATATTCTCTCAGTCTGTTACGAAAAATAACTGATTTGCCTATGAAAATCATCAGCTTCAATGGACTCCAAATCCATTGCACGAGTTCTGAATTTGGCTCTAAGGCAATTCCTCCTCTAGCTCTCTAGGGCCAATTCTACCCAAGTATTTTGGCTTCTACCTGT
This sequence comes from Corvus cornix cornix, assembly GCF_000738735.6. Classification (NCBI taxonomy): domain Eukaryota; kingdom Metazoa; phylum Chordata; class Aves; order Passeriformes; family Corvidae; genus Corvus; species Corvus cornix. The sequence goes on from NC_046336.1 coordinate 15,793,677, forward strand.
GAGAATGAAGCCTTTTGAAGAGTTTCTGCACCTGAGAGTCTAGCAATCTGTTTTTAGATGAGGACAGATTTCAGGTCCATCCTTCTAACCCCACTATTAAACAACCATTAATAGTTAGCTAGGTGGTTATTGTAAGCTTCTGTATTTGACTATTAACAGCAACTGCATGTGTGTGTCTGCTCCGGATAAAACAAACCTATCTAGGGATTGATTTTATGATGCCAAAATGATAAAGTTTGCTAAAAAATGTAGAGTGAATGTGTAAGCTCTGGAAAACATTAACAAAAATAACTAAGTAACACTCCCTATTCATACCTAATTCCTACATCAAATTTAGCTGTGTGTACTTTGGACTCATTGGAACTACTACTGTGAAAAATCTTGCTGCACAAGTCCTCTTTGAAGCATATAATATTTTGTGTTCTGATTGCTCTGTTAAAAAAAAAAAAAAAAAGTTTTGTCATCACTGTAGTTCAGGCAGATTCTCCATTGTCTGGTGTCTTGTTATAGTCATTTATATCAACACAGAGTGGGTGTACAGTAGCCAGCAGTCTGTGTTAGCAGCATTTTAGATTCAGTTTGCACTTACGTAAATGATTGTGCAAGATGTGAGAGGTAGTCTAGCCCCTGGGAATTATATATGGTTTTGGGCGTAATCTTTATGTGTGTAGCCAACACATAAGAATATAGAGAAGTTTTAACATGTTACCGTTGCCATCACCCCAAATAAATATAATTAAACAAGCAGCTTTCAGTTGCACTTATAGGCAGGATCCAGAATAGCTCATGTTTTTGGTGGCAGATATATAGGAAATACGAGCCTATAAGGAACAATATATTGCTTTGTTTTTCATAGCATTGTTCACCACATTCTCATAATGGTCAGATAAGAAAATCTTCAGACCAAGGAAGGGTTAGAAAGTGCATTTCAGTAAAACATTACAATCTATGTAGTTTAACAGGATGCCTCTTCACAATTCAGAAGAAAACTCTGGTGAATTATGTCACATTTCAACTGAATTAAACTGGTTTAGAGATACTGGTATCACAGTAATCACTAAGACAGCCCAGTCCAGAAAGAAAGTGGTATTAAACTGTGTTTATAATGTGGGGCCATGCGTTCCTTGCTTTTACCACAGAGCCATAAATGTTGCATATTCCACTTTGTAAGTCAAGGCGTCCCAGAAGAGATATTAATGATATTGGGGGCTACAGGAAATGGAAGCACCTTAACAATGTATTCCCCTGAGGGTCTGGCATGTGCTGCCTTGGAAATCCTTGACAAGACTCAAAAGCACCATTAAAGCTTTTCTGTAGCTTGCTTTTCTTTTTTTTTCCACCAGACCTGGTGACAGCATATGGAAAAAGAGCACTTGCTGGTGGCAGCACATCTCTCATACCCACAAATATTCAGTGCTGGGAAAGGAGAGCTCTTCAAATCATCAGAGAGCTAAGTCCAACCCATGGGTGGCTTAAACATTCCTGAGGTGTCTCTCTGCAGAGGTTTAGGATCTTTATTTCGCCTGACTCTAAACCACAACCCGTGTAAAAGAGCAAAGGAACAACTGAAGAGACAACCCCTGGTCAACTTTTTGCTGGTTGCTTTCATCTCTTGAAGTTTTCCGTGTGATGGGGCTCTGCAGGTTTTCAGGGCAAAGCAAAGATGTCTAAATGCCAAGGAAAAAAAATCTGCTTCCTTCTAACCCAATGCTCAGAATCAGCTGAACCCATTTTGCTGAAACCTTAAATGTACTCATCATGATGCAGATTCCCTCAGAACAGAATTTTTTTCACTTGGATGATTTAAATTTGGCAAAATCATAGGGATGGAGAACAAAACGCTATAAGCTCCTGCTAGCTCTGCCTAGAATAATAGTTTATATGTTGTCCACCCCTTTTTAGACAAAGATTTATCTTGTTCTGCTATATATGATGAATGCCTTTAAGACTGACTTGCCTTAATGTTTATTACAGTTGTAACTCATTTATTAAATCAAATCACGATGGTGAGGAGGAGGAAGTTGTGAGAAGTGAATATCTAACAGATGAGTTATCTGGAAGAAGGCAGCACCTACTGACATCACCCTGCAACGTGCAGTGACTCTGTCTGGAGCAGTCTGGCTTCCATGATGCTAGGAAAATCAGAGAGGTGAACTTCCTCCTATTTCCTCCTTGGAAGGTGTTCAAGGCTGTGGCCTCACCTCTCTTGGAAGAGTCTCGAAATATTTTCAGTAATGGGAAGGGGTGGAATGGCTGTGGGCTGGATCCTCTTGGAAAGTGCCCTGTAGCATTAAGGAATGACGCTGCTGGTAGCCTGCTGCAGCTGTTAAAAAGATGGAATTTTGCTGATTTGCTCACTAATTCTGTACAGCCAAACGCCGTTACTGCATCTAGGATTGATCCGTCACTGGTGTAACTCTGCCGAAGGCTGCAGTGTCACAGACGGTGCGATTGTGGGTGAAAATCCCAGTTTGGAGAGCAGAAACCGGCTAGATACACATTAGTGATAACAATCTGTGAGGCAAAGGATAGTTGTTCTGTGATTCCAGACACGCTCACTTATAAATTGAGGGCCGGTTTATGTATTGCCCGATATAACCACTCCAGGAATCAGGAATATTCCGTTTATGGGGGCATTTATCACAGATAATCATGGGTGCGGTGGAAATATCGCCTGGCGTGTGTCGCTGGTTTTGGAAGCTTTCATTTCCTGATTTTCTGACACTGGGTTTGTGGTTTTGGTTTTTTAAAATTATTCTTATTTTATTTTAACGCACCAGCCTGAGGACAGGCCGGCACAGCTCAGCGCCCTCCGCCGCAGCCGCCCGCTCCCGCCGTGCGCGCCCGCGGTGCCGCCGTCCAGGTGTTTCGCGTTACCGCCTCCCCGTAAAAGCCGCTCACGAACACGGTGACACATAAACGCTAAATTAAAGCGGTGCTGCGCCCCCGCCCTGGGGCTGGGGGAGAGGGAGATCCGACCACCCGCAGCCGGGCCGCCGAGCGGGCCCCGGCCCCGGCCCCGGCCCCGGCCCCGGCCCCGGCCCGGCCCCGACCCCGACCCCGACCCCGACGCCGCCTCCCGGGGCTGCAGCACCGGGACGGAGGCGGTGGCGGCCGGCGGGAGGCTCCAGAGCCCCACCGGAGCCCGTGGGTGCCGCTTCCTCTGGCAAAGGCTTCCCGCATCGGCATTCGAGGCACCTGTGGAGCGCCGGCCTTGGGGAAAGCTGCTCCGGGCTCCACGCAGGACAAGGGCTGGGAGGGAGGGAAATAGGGTCAAAGCAGCCGATGGGCGAGGCTGGGCCAGGATTACAGCACAGCCCCGGGAGCACCGTCCTGCGAGGCCAGCGCGGCAACATCACTCATGGGGCGGCCGGTGACAGCCGGGACCCCACTGCTTCCCCCGGGGAGCCCGTCTGACCCCTCCCCGCCAGCCCCCGACCTGGGGGACACACGAAGCAGCACATTCGCACCGGCTTCCTCCCGCCAGAGCTGCTCTTTCTGTCCGCCCCGCGGGGAGCGCGGCCGGGCGGCAGCGGGGGAGCCCGGGTCCCGCCCGGCTCCGCCGTCGGGCTGGCAGCGGGCCGCCGGCAGCAAGTGGGGGCCTTGATTTTTATTATTATTTTTTCCTTGAGCTCAGAACCCCTCGAAGGCGGGTGATTTCACGGAAAGTGAAGGGGAAGACAGGGCCCCGAAGTTATTACACAAAATAATGAGTTCTCCAGCCGATCCCTTCGGGCTGAGACCGTGCCAGTGCGGGGATGCACGCATCCCGCCCCGCCGCCCTCCAGAAATCCCGAGATTGGCAGGAAAACTTGGGGGTGTTTCAAGTGCATACCAAGAAAATTAATTTGAAAGGATCCCTTTTTTTTAATCGGGAAAGATGTATATTTTCTCTCTCTCCCAAGGCTTCTCTCTCTCTCGTCCCCTTCCCCCCCGCCCAGGGTTTTCCAGATAAATTGGAGAGCTTTCCAGAGGGAACCTGGAGAAGAAATAATAGAAATACTAAAGCACTGTCTTGATTGCCCTGATCTACAGCACCTTATTTGAAATGCCCATTAGACTGTAAAATCCGGTCAAAACTGTACTCATTGCAACAATATTGGTAATAATGTATTTTGTCCGAAGCTGCATTATCTCCCTCACGACAGAAACTACAAACAAAATGTATGTTCCAAGCGAAAAGGAAAAGGTTTTATTTAATCCAGAAAATAATTAAAATCTCATGTATTTTTATTGGTTTTAGTATCCAGCAGAGTGAAAATATTGAAACTCCGAGACCCCTTGCATTAAAAAGTCACAACTGTTCTATTTTATTAGTTCTGACTGTGTGAAAAAAATTATAAGGACAACATTGAAAAAATCCGGGTTTTAGAGCCCCGAATGGCCATAAAAACAATAAAATCAACTATAAAACCTGCACTAGTGATATTAAAAAATTATGTAGTTCAATAAATGTGACATTTCATGAATGCGGATTTAATAGTCTCCAACCCGTGGAAGGAGGAAGGCTGAGGTCTAACAATTGAATTTGAAAGGGGCGGTTCTGTAGAACTGCAAAATTAAGTGCTTCATTTTTCTTGTTAGGGATTATGCAGTGGTAGTGGAATGTAATAACTGTGTCATTAAAACTTCCTTTTAACAAGGCCTATTGCTTGTATAAAAGTCAGAAAAGAATAATCTCTTCCTCTATTTATTTGTTTTCCAATAATACAGCAAAACATTTTTTTTTCTTTTTGCATAAACTTGTTCTCAAGATTTTGAATCGACAGCTTGTAAAATATTGTGGGGGCCCTCCATTCTGCTGCCTCATATCATGCACGTCGTTATTCCAGAGGGCAACGGGTCATGGGTTTACTGTACATTTATTAAGTAAATCAAGCTGCAAATCCAACACTTCCAGATGAAAACATTAACTAAACCCCTCGGAAAGAGGAATGCCTGGGAGACTGAGCACAGAGAAAAAATAATCAAAACTGTCAGCTCGCTTTACGTGTACCTGATATTTACAAGGCACAAGACCACGCTTTAAAGGTGAGTTTTGGCATTTGCTAACAATGTAAAGAAAAAGAAAACCCAATCTCTCTGTATTATTAAAAGATATATTTTTTTGTTTTTCATTTCACCAACACCCTTTCTTCTTGCTCTGAGCCTCTCAGTTATTAAGATCTTCGTGGGTTTGAACTGGAGACCTTTTTTTTTTCTTTTTTAAAAGAAAAAAAAAAAAAAAGAAGCAAAGTTATACCAGCACCTGCTATTCCTTAACAGCTTTCTGTGCTTGCTGTCAGCACGGGGGCATGTGAGTGAGACGGTGCACGGCGGGGTCCGCGGACACGGAGGGTGCACCTGCTGCCTCCGCTCGCACGGAGGGGGACAGGGCTGCGCCAGCCGCTGCCGTCGGGGCGAGGCCCCGAGTGCTTGAGGGGCGCGGGCAGAGCGGGGTTCGCTGCCCCTTCCACACCGCTCCCGCCACCCCTCGCCCAAGCCCGGCCGACAGCGGTGCTGGCAAGGGGCAGCCCCGCGGAGCGGAGTCGGCGACGCCCGGACGGAGAGCGCGTCTCTCGCTCGGGGCTGCGGGGCAGGGGGAATCACTCGGCGGGATCTTAAAAATTTAATCGATGGAGCCCAGGTGGCGCTGCTCGGGCCGTCGCGCCGCCTTCTCTGCCAGGGCTGCGGGCACTGGGACCCCAGCCCCGCGCGGTCCCCGGACGCCCCATCACCCTCCAGTTTTCTGCCCGATGCCGGCCGTCGGTGCCAGGCCGGACGCGAGAAGTGCGGCGCAACTTCCTGCTTCGCCACGCCGTGCTCTCGGCCCTGTCCTGGGCACGGGGCAGGAGCCTGTGCGGCCCCGCCGCCCACGCACTCCCCCCACCCGCTCCCGGTCCACGCAGTCAGGCGGAGCGCTCGCGCGGACCTTTCCAAAGGAGAGCTCCCCGGGCCGGGTGGGAGGTGCCCATCCCCTTTTTGCTTCCTCCCTCGGTCCGCACCAGGGCCACGCTGCAGGGGTCAGCGCCCACCCCCATGGGGAAGCCCGAGAACCGGGTGACGCTGTGTCGTGCGCGGGCAGAGGAGCGGGAACCGCTGCGGGAGGCGCCGGGCCCCTGCGCCGTCGGGGTCCGGCGGGTGGCGGATCGCGCCCCGCTGCCCCGGGCTCCCCGGGCTGCGGCGGTGGTTGATTGGCGCCGCGGGGAGTTCGCTCGGAGAGGCGGGGGGAGTGTTTGCCGGCGGGGGGTGGTTTCCCCCTTCCCTGGCCGGGCTCATTGGCCAGACGGCGCCGTGGCAGGAAGGGGACAGAGACCACGCGGGCTCCGCCCCGCGCCAATAGAAACCTATCGAAGGGTAACCCGAGCCCAGAGAAACCCGCGGCGGCGGTGCCAGCACCCAGCCGCCGCGGTCGGGGCCGGCTTTCCGCAGGGGCGGCCGGGGGGCGGGGGTGCGCGGGCGGCGACCGCGCCATGCAGTACCAGCCACCGGGCGCGGCGCCGGCGGCCCTGGGCGTCGGCGTCCCGCTGTACGCGCCCACGCCGCTGCTCCAGCCCGCGCACCCCACGCCCTTCTACATCGAGGACATCCTGGGCCGCGGCCCCGCCGCTGCCCCGGCCCCCCACTCCCTGCCCGCCCCGCCGCCGCCAACGCTGCCGTCGCCCAACTCCTCCTTCACCAGCCTGGTGTCCCCGTACCGGACCCCATCTACGAGCCGACCCCCGTCCACCCGGCCTTCTCCCACCACCTCGCCGCCACCTATGGCACCGGCGCCTACGCCGGGCCCCTCTACTCCTTCCCCCGCGCCGTCGGCGACTACGCGCACGCCCTGATCCGGCAGGACCCCCTGGGTAAGCCATGTGCCTCCCCTCCGCCCTCCCGGCTGCCGCGCAGCTCGCGTCCCGTCTCCATCCCGCCGTCGGAGCAGGGGTAAATGGGAAGTGCCTGAAAGTGGTCCCCTTTCCCGCCCGCCCCGCTGCTCTGTGCTCCCCCGGCTCCCTCCGGCCCCCGTCTGATTTACAGTAAATTAAAGACGTGCCGCGCTCCAGGTCTGGCAGCGAGACCACAGTGCGCGGCCGCGGTGACTCAGATTTGTTTTCCTTCAAACCAAGTGACTCTGAGAGTGTCCTTAGTAATGTCGCGTGTGGTTTTGGTGGGGAGTTTTAATTGTGCTTGGAGATCGCATGGCAGATCTCAGTCTTTTCCTGCGGATGACTTGAAAAACAGTCGGGAGGCCGGCTCCTCTCGCTGGGGCCCCTGAGGTTCCTCCGCGGGTCGGCTCGGGCCGGGCCGAGCCGGGTCGGGTCGGGGGCCCCGGCGACCACTTCGCGCCCTTGGCCGGGGGAAGCGACCCGCTGCGGGGCCGAGCCCCGTGCCCGGGCTGCAGCACTTGTTCTTAGTGATTGCAAAACTGGACCTGACTCACCACATTTGTGCAGTGAAAGAGGCTGACCCTTTCCGTTCATACAGGAAACCTTGAGCTCTCGATAGGAGTAAATCTGGTTTCAGAAGCTGTTAAGTGTTTTCCTGGCCGCCTGAAGCAGGCTCTTCCCCGGGAGTCGTGCACATTGCTGATTACTTTATCGACATCCTCAATACAGACAAATTCAGGAAACACTCGACTTCTGATAGCCGGGATCCGTTTTTCTGATATTGTTCATTTCCTCTGTGTGGGATGTGACTTTATGACAGCTAAAATAACCAGTTGCTTCCTATTTTTTGAGTCTGTTTTGCACCAGAATTACTAAAGCCTGACGCAAGCAAAATCTAGAAAAACAATGCAGCAAATTGCAAAGGGTGCAGGCAGAAAGACAAACAGCGTGACTCAGTAGCACTGGCTAGAGCCTCCTGCCCCGGGACGCGGCCGCGGCTCCGCAGTGGGGCAGGTTCCCCGGCGTGTCGCTGCCTGCACCGCCTCGCCCCTCAAGCGGCCCCGGCCCGGCGTTCAGCCTGGCGGGCACACCGCGGCCTCTGGCGGGCAAGCCCCCAGCCGGGGGTGGGGACATGGGGCACTTCTTCCTAGAAGCCCAGTGCCCTCGTGTTGGCGCATCACCCCTGCCCAGCCCCGCGATGTCCCCACTCTCCGCAGGTACCCGGGCACTGGCTCAGAGAAAGGGAGACAGTTTCTTTAGGGCATCGCAGTGAAAGAGCAGAAGGAAGCAAAGGTCTTTTTTTTTTTTTTTTTTTTTTTGGTCTCTTTTCTTTGCGAGATAGACCAACAGGAAACACATTGACGGAAATGTTGCCAAAGCCCGTAGAGTGACTTTAACTGGTCTGCCCGCTTGGCGAAGGGGAAAAATCAGAGAGGGGAAAGATCAGAGTAGGAACTGGGGGAAATAAAAATCAGGCGAAGGAAATTAGCGAGCCCTGGACCCGGCCCGCTTCCAGGCCTGGGCCCGGGCAGGGCCGGGGCTTCCCAGCCACGCGTGTCCGCGGCCGGCCAGTGACCCTCGGCGCTGTCCCTCTCTTTGTAGGGAAGCCGCTGCTGTGGAGCCCCTTCATCCAGCGGCCGCTGCACAAGAGGAAGGGGGCAGGTCCGCTTCTCCAACGACCAGACCATTGAGTTGGAGAAGAAGTTCGAGACGCAGAAATACCTCTCTCCGCCGGAGAGGAAGCGCCTGGCCAAGATGCTGCAGCTCAGCGAGAGGCAGGTGAGGCCGTCCCCACCCCGGGGAACCGCACCCCCTTTCCGGCCGCTCCGGGCCCGCCGTGCGGCTGCTGTTGGTGCATCGCTCCCGGGAACCTGGCCGGCTCGGGGTCGGCAGGGAGGGGGTGCTTGGCAGGCTCTTGCTTTTTGCTTGTGGCTTGGGTAGGGCTCCAGGCACTCACCGGCTCCAAGACTACCCCGCGCCTTTTCTTGTTGTCGTTGCTCAGGTGAAAACGTGGTTTCAGAATCGCAGAGCCAAATGGAGGCGTCTAAAGCAGGTTCGTGGATGTTTCTGTTTCTATAGAAATAAGTATTTTAATTGTCTTATCTTACGCTGTGCTCGCCTATTCCAGGTTGTATGCAGAAGTCATCTGAAAGGCTGTTTAACCTCTTCACCTTGATTAAAAAGACAAATAGTCATGCTGGAATCCATGAGGGCTCGTTCAGGCAGCACTAATGTTAAAAGCTTCTAATGTAGTTCCTATATCAATTATGCCCGTCTTTCACACACCACCTATTAAAACTCCACGCTAATTGTTTTGTAAACCCATATGTTGTTTAGCCAATTAACGTGGAGAAGATAAGTAATTGTCAGTAAATTACTTAGGCGGTTTTTTGGAGAACGATATTGGTGTTTTAAAATGCCCCCTCTTAATAAACACAAGTCGATGTATTTTACTAATGTTGGGAGAAGGCAGGTACAAACACCTTTTTAGTTTTGAGGAGCCACATGGAAAACTGAGTAGCTTTTACTTTCTGTTCACAAGGAGTTACAGTGTGTGAAGCTAAGAGGTTAAAGCAGTTTCCCTTCCCTTAGAAATCATACTCAAGCAGATAATTATTTGGGGGTTTTATGGCACTTAGGGCCCAATCCTGCCTGGCTCAGCAAAACTGAGGTCCCTTGGCTCAAATATTTTTGAAAAATTCCAGCATTTTGGCCTGAGTCTGGCTTCAGCAAGTCTGACATGGACACACATGTTTTACTGGCAAATTGGCCTTTAATATAAAAGTAAAAACAAAAGAAAACTAATCACAGTACCATGCTCTAGATGAATCTGTTCTGTGACCTTCACCTGAGTTTAACTCAATCTTCAGTTGATTTTTTAATAAAGTCCTATTATTCTGGCAAGCGGCTGGCTAGGGCCCAACCCATGCCACAGTGTCTGGAGACCTCGCTTGGGATCTCGGCCATTTTAAGTCATTTCCTCCTTTTCATTCAGTCACATCCATTTCTCCAAGCCCGGATGGTTATATCCTGGGTACGTGTCTCTGCCTGCTTTCTCTTTAGAGTAGCATTTAATGCCCCCTTAGGGGACTGGGCTCTCCAGACAGGTGCCAATACACGGTACTCTTGCCTTCACAAACAGGGTTTGGGTTCGGTTTGTTTTAGTGGTGAGTGTTTTAATGTTGAGCTTTAGCTTAATTAGTAATTTTTTTCCATTTGCTTTTGGGCCACTGATGGATTCAGCCTCCCTCCTCTTGCTGTCGGGTGTAATTAAAGAAAGATCAGGGCAGGAGGAAGCTGTGTGTCGGTGTTTGTAGACTCATAATAAACATTTGCTTTGCTAAAGACAAAAGTTCAGAGGTTCCTGGGCTCCAGCAGCTCCTGACTCTTTTGAAGTGACTGCGATAACCATCGCCAAGGAGCCTTATTCACGGCAGCAGCCCCTGTGGCTGTGAGGGAGTGCAATCAGAGCCCTCGCCCAGCCCTGTCCCACTCAGGCAGGTTTATAGGCAGGAGGCCCGGGGAGGTAGCGGGACACCTGCCTCTTTCTGCAAGAAACCCAAGGTGGTTTTCCCACACAGCACAGCTGGAATTCCCAGGCCTCCTGACTCTGGCCTGTAGTTCTGTACCAAGCAGGATTCTTTCATTGCAGGAGAACCCCCAGGCCACCAAAAAAGAAGAAGTAGAAGGTGCTGACAGTCACAGTGACCAAAGGCCGGAGAGCTGCCAGAGCCCCGAGCAGAAGGGTAAGGAGGTCTCTCTGGATGGCTCACAGTACACCCCCTCACCAGCCTCACAGGAGGACCTGGAGTCAGATGTCTCTGATGACTCTGATCAAGAAGTGGACATTGAAGGCGATAAAGGCTATTACAATGCTGCCCACTAACAGCCCCATGCAGAGAGCGGACCCTAACTCGGCTTGCACTTTACCAGGGGCTGGTTTGAAAGAATATTGTGCTGCAGGAGAAAACTTTCACCATTACACTGAAAGAAAAAAAGCATCACCAAATAGACTCATTTTATAATAAGCAGAGAAAGAAAGATGTATTTTCTGCAAACAGTTCAGTTTTGGCATCTCTAATTTGGTTAAAGGACCATGGTTTGTATTTAATTATTTGTAAGATATGTTTATACAATAATCAATGTTCTAACTGGAATATAATTCTGCACCCTGTCCTTGCTCACGGTGGTGGAGAGGGTCTGAATCAGCTGCTGTCAGTGATCAGGCAAAACTCTAGCTAGTGTGGAAGTGAGTATGGATTGCAGGACTAAGCCCTTTATATGTGTAAACAAACGTACTTTAAATAGATTAATTTAAATGCCCTTTTTAAGCAGAAAATTATGTTCTGTGAAATAGGGAGGGATTTGACCATCCCAAGAAGTGCCTTATGCTTGCACCCTTTTATGTGCCGTGGTGCTCTCTACTGAGACATCCCTCCATTTGTCAGGTAGAGTTGTTGGACAGATTCCTTTTTCCTCTTGTGTGAGATGAAATGTGCCTTCTCAGATTTTTGAGAACCTTGCCTCACAGTTTGGATGGTTCCATTTGCAGAAAAAAAAATTACTTTCCTCCTTTAAAATCTCTAGCACTGTTTTTTATGGATTTCATATTTGAAGAGAAAATGCAAGGAGCGATAGGGCCCTACTGCAGGAGAGAAACTGGCATCAGCTGTGGGGCATAAGTGAGGCACACAGGTGTGGGAAGATAATGCCTATCTGCTTCTGTACATAGTAGTTTTGTTTAAAAGTCTTGTGGTTTTATACCTCACATTGTTCATATTTTGTACATATTTGTTCAGTGTTAAAAAAAAAAGGCAAAACCTGGTATTTAATTTTTGATGGACATATCTGTGAAATAAACCTAAATTCTGCACCACTCACCACTCTGGCCATCCAGTTACTGGCAGGAGAAAACCCAAACCTCTCCTCTACCAGCAGTGCCCCAGGTGTGTTGTAAGCGGGCTTTTCCCTCACTGTGCCGGTCACCAGCCACCCCACAGCTTTCTGGGTGCCCTTGGTTGCAGGAGTCTCATGTGATCTCACTGCTATATTTTTTTGCTGTTTTTCACCCCACGTTTCAGTTTTGCCCATGCCCACACGGGAACAGGCTCTGTGGCAGGAGGAGGAAAACCTGGCTGGCAAGCCCAGGCTGGAAGCATGGGTGTTTACCCCCGAGTCGTCCCGACCTCGGGGGGCCGGAGAGGGGGTGCGGGCTGGAGGAGGAGCTGGGGCCGGCAGAGCCTGCTCAGGGCCGGGCATCGACCGCAGCCGGGGCAGACGCTGACCCACCTGAGTCAACAGTGGTTATTCATCGGCCTTTCTCCGAAATTACGTTGAACTGGGGAAGGAGCACGGACCCCGGGGTACGAGAATTGCTCCCAGGAGCGGGCATCCTCGGTGGGCACCCGCGTGGGTATTCAGCCCCTCCAGGTGCCGCAGTGAGCACCCAGGGAACAGGGACTTACTTAACCCGGCCAAGTGTCACGGAGGCTTTTAGGGACAAAAAATGTTTTTCGATAGCAACAAGTGACTATTGTTCTGGTGAGGGAGGATGGCCCTTATAGCAGCTGAAATGTCGCTTCTAATCGAGTTAATGCTTTGAGAAATATCAGCTGAGTTTTCTGAATAAGTTCAACCCACTACAGTGGGGCTTTAGCTTTGGTTTATTTTAAAACCGCGTTCATGAACGGGGCCCGAAAAGACGAAGCGATCGGGAGGTTCTGTCCCCCTGCCCGTGCACGCCGTGCAAAGGCTCCGGCTGCCCCCCGAGCTGCTCGGTCGGGGCCGCGGCAGGGCCGAACGCCTGCCGCTCGCATGCCGGCTCCGGGGACGCGGGCACCGGGCCCTGGTTTAACGCTGCCCGTGAAAAAGGGAGCCTGGAGACGCTCCAGGGCGTCCCTGGGGCTCCTCTCCGCCTTTGCGCCCGGATCGAGCCCAGCGCGGTGCGCGCCACGCGAGGAATCGCTGGCGGGCGCAGACAGCTCCCTGCTGGGGAGGAGATCGCTTCTCCGTCCTTCGGCTTTTCTCTCGCTCGGGTTTCCGTCGAGGCTCTCAACGCGGGTCCCGACGGGGACGGGAATAGCCTACCGTGAGTCCTGGGAGCTGCGGGGGGGAGGGTGATGGGGGTGGGAGGGCCGGAAGCAGAGCAGGGAACGCTCGGGAAGATGCGTCCCGACTGTACGCGTTTGTTTTTCTTTCTCGGTCTCTCTGTCCCGGCCGATATCAAGGAGCACGAAACCGGCCTTACCTCTTCACCGCAACTTCGTGTGATGGCTGTGCTTTGGCGTGGGGATGGGAACACGCGTGGGACAGAGCGGCCGTGGCGGGTGGGCAGCCGCCGGCGGCCCGTCAGAGTGGGCGCTGGGGCAAACCGCATTTCCAGGAGGGCTGATGCCGCCGTTCCCGGCCGGGACAAGCCGGGAGCCAGCCAGGCCCGATGCGGTGGGCGGGGCGGGGGCTCTGCCCGAGGCACTACTTGGGGTCGCGTCCCGGGCGAGGTAACGGGGTCCAGGGAAGCCGGGCTCGACAAACCCCGGCGCTTTCCCTACCGTGGCAGGGATTTGGCGGCTCCCTGCAGGTGGGGAGCTCAGATGCGCTGTCTGCAGCCGCCTGGCCAGGGATGTGGATTTCCAGGATGTCGCGACAGGTGACAAACAGCGCTGTAACCCGGGCTGGGCAGTCAATATGCCCTTACTCATCCGCCCACCCGGGGAGGGGGCTTACGGAGGCAAAACACACCGGTAGGTCTGGCCGAGCTGCCAGTCAGAAGTAGCCCCCCAGCAGCTGTCCCTAATTCCCCCAGCTCGTTTTCACAGCGGGGGAGACCGACGTGGGGATGTCCACTGTGGGGCAGACGAGTGTCCCTCCACGGGCAGTCTTTGCTCCTTGGCAGGAGGAAAAACAGCCAAAGCACTTTACACCGTTCGGGAAAACCTTCGAGCCCCTTCCGTGCCACCCTGCTCTGTCCTGTTTGTTTGCCCGTTGGCTATTCCATGCCGAACTGGCACGTATGACCTTTCCAGCACAACTCCCGTCTTGTTTTCGACTTTTTTATCAGCCGATTCAACTTGAAAATGGTTATCATTTAGCAGAAAAACAAACAGAAAAGCACATTTTTGTAAGCAAAACGTTAATGATTGGAAGAATTGCACCAATTTCAGCTTGACAGTGTGTGATTAATCCTCCGGGTCAGGTACTTATATTTTTAGTCATTAGGTTCGTCGGCCTTTGATATGCAGAACTGTTTCTAGCCTAATAGGCTATCGACCGAGCCGCTGTGTACTTTGACTCCTGCGCAGCGCGGTCCCCGGGCCCGCGGCGGGCACAGCGCGGGATGCGCGGGCAGCGCCGGCCGGGCGGGGCCGGTCCCGCAGGGCCGGTCAGGGGCAGCGGCGGGAGCCGCCCCCGGGCGGGGCAGGCCGAGCCCGCTCCCGCGGCCGGGACACGCGTGGGGCTGCGAGTTCGCGCCCGCCGCCAGTGCTGCCGCGGGGGCGCGGAGAGGAGGAAGGCGGATACGCGATATTTGCAATGCAGGTCACTTTAATCCTTCACACTGAAATGTCCAGAGCCTCTTCTGTTGCACAATAATAGGAAATAATAACTCATGGCTGCTAATTGTTTGCTTTCGCTGAAAAGGACCTTCCTCTGGTCATATCGGATAAAAGGAGTTTTATCCATCCACTCAGTTTAGTGGACGACAAGAAATGGTATTAGGCCTGGAAGATATCTGCTATTTAATGTCGCCTCAGAAGACAAAAAAAAATAAGAAAAGGGACAGACAATAAGATCTGTGCACGGGTATTATTGTCTTTTAGCTACGTATGTATATATAAAAAATGTTAGATTTTGAAGAAATTATTTTAGCACATGAGAAAGTTTCAAGACAGAGCTGTAAACCTGAAAGATGCATGAACAGCAGGTCAGAGCATGCTGATCTGAATCAGATCAACTTCCCATTAGCGTTTAGCAGTGGTTTGGGCTTAGTAGGGACTTTGTCCAGGTCTTTGGGTGACAACTGCTTACCAAAAAGCCTTTGCTGGTAGTTGAGTCTCTGTCTTATTCTGAATCATGGACTGGCTCCAGAGCTCCTGAGCACAGGAGGTTTGCTTATTCCTATTTATCCGAAACAGGAAATCAATGTGTATTTCTAAAATATTTCAGATGGTGCATGTCAAGGCCAAAAAAACTTTACACAATCATGTAAAAGCCTTATCATGTTAACTTAAGTGGCTCCGTTTCACAGCTCCATTGTTTGAGAGCTATTGACAAATGGCTACTAAACCCCGGGAGTCTCAAGCACATCCAGGCTGTGTTACCTTGGTCACTTCGAGTTATACCAGCAAATTATTATTTGGTGGAGTCTTTCAATTGAGTTGGTGACTTGTGAATTTTCCCCTGAATGTTAGATACCCACCCATGTTATAAAGACTTAATCTCTAATGTGACTAATTGAGAGGTAGATATTTTCCCCTATCAGATTGATACCCGCCTATGCCATTAAGCCTTAATAATAAACAGAACTAATAGGTTTGTTTGGGTTTGTTGGTTTTTTTGCTTTGCTTATTTGGTTTTGTTGCTGTTTGGTTTGTTGTTGTTGTGGGTTTTTTTTTTTACATAGCAAAACAGAGCCTGATATTAAACAGTCTGAGAGGCTGTTCTTATGCTTGTTTTAGAATTGTTGTAATGACTTTTTAATTTTTATTTTTTTTTTCTTTCTTTCTTGAAAGTATTGTTCAAGATGTCACAGATACTATTACAATTCCGGGAAAGAGATGTTCTGATTTTTTCACTCTCCAGTAAGCTGGATAGGAGCAAACCAGTGTAAGGATATGTATTAATGACTAAGAATTTATCTGCTGACTTTTATAAGTCAATTGCTAGAGTGGGTATGTGTGCAAGCATGTGAGCTAGACACATTCAAGTGGCTGTTTAAAGGAGCAGATTTGATCAAGGGTTTTGTCTGAGTGCATTTTGGTGAAAACAAAGTCAAAGTCAAAACTAACTGCTGTGGTGGCCTGTAAGAAAGGAATGGGTGCTCACAGTCAGCTAGAAATACTTACGCTAAAGACAAACTGAACTTTGCATTTGTTGGTACAGTTTAGGCAAATGATTTGGGTTAAAAGACTGAATGGGCATGAAAAATCATCTGCCATCTCATCAGCCTTAGGGAAGGAGCCATTTCTAGGAGACCAAATTCAATCAAGCTTATTTAAGGACTAAAAATCCCATCTGACAGACACATAGACCTCAACACTTTTAACATGATTTTAGCAGGCTTAGTTGCAGTCAGCCAGGAGCCTAGAATATGACCTGCTAAAACTTGGAAGATTATATCAGTATACCCTTAGTTGGTCTAGCTTTTGACTGAACTAAATCTACTGAAAATCTACTAAATCTACTGAAAAAAGGATCCTTTTCCCCCTTGTTGTCTAGACAGGCCCTTCACGGTTTCCCTGCACTTCAATCTGTGCCATTGCTTTGAAGATCTATGTGGAGAAAATTCTTACTGATCCTTTCCTATGCTATTATACTCCTTGGCTGTTGCAGTAGGCATGCCATTGTAAGGAGTATTCTGTCATTGTCTAGACAAGTATAAATGTTGTATTTTTAGAATGACTTAGCAAACACTTTTAAACACTTTTTAGGATTTGACTTGTCCTGTCTATGCAAGGTTTCAGATCATGGTAGTCAAACCTTGTTAGCTAATATCTTTAAAAAAACAAATTTTACCCTAGTCTAGGCATACTGAAAGAGAGTTCTTGTCCTGGAATACACCCACGTGAAGGTAGAGCCGTTTTAAAATGAGTCAGGATTGCCCACTACCCTGCAATTTTATCTCAATGACTTACTGCAGCTACCAGGATAAAAATCACAGGTTAAAAGGGGAAGAAGTAACTTTCTTTTATACACATCAGTTCTTCCACTTCCTTTTCTGTGTAATAAGGAACCCTCTTACACAGCCAAAAACCTAATCTAGCACACAATCAGAGAGACCTGTTGTAGTCCTAAGGTATAGAAGGACCCAGTCCTGCAAAAGGATGGACCAGTGGCTGAGGTTACTTCCCAGGTACTTATCCTGGAAGTTCTTCCCAAACGTACCTTGGAAATAGCCCAAGTTGCTGTAAGCAGTTTATAGATGATAACCCTTTAAGGAAAAGGTCTGCACTAATTTGGTTCATTTTGGCTGGTGGGTGTTGAAGCCCCGCCAGCACTTCAGAGAAAGTTTGGCTGATTGAGGGAGTTTCGTTGGTTGGTTCTGGGCTCCATGGCTAGTAAAACACCAGATTAAACTTATCTCTGAGCATGTCAGTGCCAGTTAAATGTGGGCAGGAACTGCGAATGAGTTGCTCTGTTGGCTGAAAACAAACACAGGGCTGTATAAGTCAGGGTGAGAACAGCCAAACAAGTTGAGCTGTAGTAGAAGAGGCTTAGGGGCTCAGAGGCAAAAATAATGGGATGGGGTAGTAGCTCTGCAGCCCCATGGCATACTGATGCAGGCAGTGGAGCAAACCAAGAATTTCTTCTGAAGTTTGTCAGATAATGGTAAATTATTGTTTTGGGTAAAGGGCTGAGACTGATCTGGCAGTCTGGCAGGGACCAGACTGAAGTTTTCCATCCAAGTAAGATTTTGGGATAAACTAGTGGTCAGCACAATCCCTAGGAGGTGGATGGGGTCTGCCCTGCAGAGCTAAACCTTTTTCTGTGACTTTGTCCCTGGAGACTCACACAGACAGCATTGGCTTGGTCACCAGTAATGCACCTGGTACAAAACTGTCTCCTTGGTGCAATACCTCCTGCAACTTCATGAGCATTTTACCCCAAGTGAAGCACCCTAATTCGATTCAGTGGAATAGCAGCAACAGTGGCAGCAGCAAAGATGGCAGCCCTTGGCAGTCTCTGTCACCTGAACTCACATCTCTGAGCAGGCAGGAGATGTGCAGCACTTCCCCAGAATCATGTCTGTTTATGGTAACTCTTTTCTGGGGAGGACTGAACCCCATCAGATCACTAGTTGCTTTTGAAAATCTCAGTCAGAACGGTATGCAGATAGTCTTTGTGTTGTTCACCGCTTCCCATACTGTGGTACGAGAAGAGAATGCTGACACTGCAATAGCTGAATAAAAGACACCCATTTTCTGCCAGTGTTACTCTCATAATGAATATTGTTCAGGCTCGGGGCTGGTTTGCTCCACCAGCTACCCCTACCCCGCTGCCTTTGGGAGTGTCTGGGTGGTCAGGGTATACTCACAAAAAGTGCAGGTAGTGAATATCAGCATACATTAAAATATATTTATGACTTAATTAAAAAAACTTACGCTGAAAAGTACAGTTTTTTCTCCCTTTTTAACCTTTGCCTGATACTTTTGCCGTAGCAAAATATATGCTACCTGCATATGGAAACAAATGCTTTTTCTAGAGAAGAGAATTATGCCACAGAGGCCTGTGGCTGACATGACACCGGAACTCCTCTGAAAGTAGTGTGTGGTAGGATGCAACTGGCCAACTTCAGAGTCTTTTGCAAGACAACAGAAGTTCCCTGTGCTTGAAGTAATAAACATCTGACATGCACAGTTGTGGTTGGGGAGGGCGGTTTATATTGATTCATCAGGAACCACTCCAGAATGAGATTGCTGTGTTGTAATATAACCCTTGGAAGGAGTTTCCTGACAAAATTATTTTCTGTTATTTTGTATTTTTTTTTTAAGGATGATACTTTTGCCTCATGACTGTCTCCTGAACTATCAATCACATGATTCATTAACACAACATGTACAATCTTATTTCCTATGCATATGTGGAATAATCTAGCACTGGCAAATGAGGTACACATGATGATACTTTTAAATGTTAAGTATTACGTTATTTGTTGGTTGCACCAGAACAAATGTAGGATAAATAATGCCATTAAATAACAAATGGATTAAGGCCTTATTTCTTCTTAGTTGATTACGGAATCTGCATTACTACATACTTTCCATTATTTGCAAATTACACCAGACAGATTGAATAAATGCTTTAAAATGGGTCCTGAACACTGGTTTAGAAGCACAGAGGAAGTGGTTTCTTAGACAACTGCTACCCACATATTGATTTAATAACAGAGAGGTGGAGGGGCAAAGATGATTATGTTGATGTACTGAGCTGTTGATTGTTTAATTGAAGGTAAAATTTTTAGCTTCACTAGTCAATTACCTGATCTCATTAAGTTCTTAAAAATCACTAAAATACCATTCTCGCTGAAGCAGCTGCACTTTGCTACTATATTGTCTAAAGCATTAGGAAAATCATTTGCTAATGGTGATTTACAAGTGTAAACATGGGATATTTTTAGCATCTGAATAAGCTTTCCCCGTGTGAGAGATTTTCAATGACTACCATGCACCAGGTATGTAAGGGCAAAGAAGGATATGAAATGTTATGTTCGCTTAAATGAACCTTAAACTTCTAAATATTTTAAGGTTTTTTTCTATTTGAGCCTTATCAACAGAGTGGAAAATAGAAGTAGAAAATAACAATTTTTTAGTATTAAAGCTGTTTCAAATAGAAATGTAAGAAATGATTTGGTGCCTGTCACCTAACGGAGGCTGTTTTAAGGATAAATGTAAACTAAGACTAAGCATTTGGCATCCCTGTGGAGGAAGAAGTCCCATGCTGTGAAGATGCTGAAGATGCCAGACTGGCAGCACAAGGTGATGATGCTCTGAGGACTCCAGAGCAGCAAGGACAACTCATCCTTGGCCTCGCCTTGTCACTTTTGAAGCTGCTGATAGAGGACTTTGCATAGACCTCTTGGATTCTATATACCGTAGTGTGTACTGTACTGACATGAGCACTGCTAGCAATAAATGGCATTTTTTGTATTTCCAAACATCTCAGGAACAGATTCTTTCAGGTTAACACATTTTCATTTTGCAGGATGCCTGTCCCAGCAAAGGTAAGTGATCAGTCTATGTTTATACAGTAATGTAAGAAGCCTTTTTCAAAACCTGTGTGGAAGAGTTCTGTCCTTGTGTACTTTGTTTGGTTTTTAGATCAGTTCAGAGAAAGACAGCTGGTTTTCCATGCAGAAGGAATCTGGGATGAATTTCTTCATTCCTGCAAGCAATGTGATTTCAGGCACATGAACTTGATGAACTCTCAGAAAGGAGCTAGACAAGTTTTCCTCAGTGCAAAGATGTAATGAAGTTATGAACAAGTCCCAGAATGTGAGATGAGGGAAGACCTAGGTTGTATTACCTTCCCCCTTCACAGAGGGTTAATGAGACATGGTAGTAGTTGAGAAACAATTTAGAAGAAATTCAGTAATACCAAGACTTCCCAGTTTTTGGGGTTACTCCCACTGATGTCTGGTTCTGGTTCTGTGCCAATCCATGTGCCACTTAAAATCTCTTTGAAATGAAAAATGACTGTCAAAATTTGAAAAGAGGACAAAACCACACAGCATCAACTAGGAAATGTGCCAGTTTCCCGATCCTAGAGAACATGCCTCCAGACTTCTCAGGAAATATAATTATCTTCCTGTAACTACCTATTATTGCTTGAAGTTCCCATACATCAGTAGCTCCTAAGCTACCCATATGGTTGTTACTAAAGTTTTTAGGTACTTGAATTGAAGTGCAAAGTGCAAGGCAAATAAAACTACTAGTGTTGCATTTTGATGTTATGTAAATTGGCAATTGCATTCTGTACAAGGCATTGATATAAATTATGAGATCAAGTGAAATTTGAGGGCATTCACAGGGAGTCTTCCTTAATATTAGGTAGGTGCCAGAAAGTATTTTGTGTTGTAACACAGACTGTGGGCATGAAAAAGGCAAAACCTAGTTTTTAATACAACAACATTGATTTAGGTATTTCAGACTGCAAAACGACTCAGGGTCTGGAGTTTGGCTTTGCTTTCTATTTTTTTGACTGGCTATTGCCTTTTTAGGATGTGGGGAGGGGGATGTTTTGGCCCTGCACTGTTTTGTATTGACTGTGGAATAGGGCAGAAAGAGTAGGAGGAGCTGTATAGAGCTACTCCATGACTCACTCGTACTGTCAAGCCAGAGAAGTTTGTTGTGCCAGTGTCCAAAATGGTGCTGCAACCTTTCTCAGGTTTAAATAGCACAAACCCGTTTTTGGAAGGAGTATAGCCTGTGTTACTTGGTTAACCATTGCAGTTTTCGGAATGATAGCAAATTTGGCTGTGATTTGTTCACAGGAACTATTAAACCATTTTAAGCACTGATTCAAAGGTAGTTCTTGGTGATAGGTGATATCAACAGTGGGTTGACTTCCTACTTGGTAAGTGGGCCAGGAAAGCCATCCTGGTGGAAATGAGAGCCTGGAAGGTTTCCTGTGAGTAGAGCCCTGTGACCCAGGAGATCCTGCAGAGAGAAGCTACAGGAATAGCCAGCTCAGGAAAGTGCCTGGGGCCCAATACTTGCAGAAGTGTTCTGAACTATCGTTCTGCTTAGGGTCTTTGTGGTTTTGAGATAAGAAAATGAGGAAACTGAATGAAAGCAACTACCCACTAAAAGGGTGAATTGTATAAGGATATCACTTCTGTGCGCCATATCCTCCCCCTTGCAGACCTGTACACTGGCAGAGGCTGCCTTGCTACTCTTGGTAAACAGCTTTTGAGGTGTTTGACTGGCATTAAAGTTCATGCAGCCTTTTCGATGCCAAATATCTTGTAACCTGCACCCTGAATATTGCATGCTGATACACAGCTATCCATTTCATTCATTTAATTTCTATTTTCAAAGTAGAATAGAAGAATCAGGGTGTAATTTTCTTAAATATAAAGAGTACTTAATTCTGAAGTCCACCTTTTAAGGTCTCGTTAGTTTGTATTTTTGTTTGTTTGTTGTGTTTGTGTGTGTTTATTTATTTTTATTCTATTTTTATTTTCAGTGATTTTTCATGTTCTTCAGAGAAGGAAGAACTACTTCTCCGGTAGCATGAGCTATACTAGATCCTGCAGGTTGCACTTGATGTTGATTTATATGTAAAACTTAGCAAGGAGTGTCAGCCTAGAGAGACCTTTGTCCTAACAAATAAATCAACATATTTCCTAAAATGAAGGTGCCAGGTGTTTACTTAATTTGTGGTTTTCATTCGTTTTTCAGTTGACTTGAGCTCATGCCAGCTTATATTGCACTGGATTACATTTTAAATTTTCTAAAACATATTCTCTAGGAAAGAAGCAATTACAGTGCAGTGTATTTTGAAACTACAAGAGTCTGTGGTCATAGTACTTGCCTATAAAACACATTTCTCAAATTTCTGTCTTCCAAGAATCAGCTAAAGCATAATGCTGGGAATACAATGTATAATGAATGAAGATATTTCAGTGATTTGTGAGGATTTGTCTCATTCTATTTCTAGATATGAGTAGGTCATTAACTAGCCTATACATATGTATACATTTAAAAGCAGAATTTTCCCTTGCCCACTAAGATCAGTAATATACGATATAAAAACACTGAAATG
Source organism: Corvus cornix cornix (assembly GCF_000738735.6). Classification (NCBI taxonomy): domain Eukaryota; kingdom Metazoa; phylum Chordata; class Aves; order Passeriformes; family Corvidae; genus Corvus; species Corvus cornix. Next base: position 15,816,005 of record NC_046336.1, read on the forward strand.
TTTCATTATATCTTTTCTCTGACTGGGTACGTCTTTATTCCCAAGATGATAAACTTTCTGAAAAACCTTTTCATGAGATCACTCACAAATATTAAGGCTTTTAATAGTCACATCATGCAATGCTTATATTGCCTAGCCAACATTTATTGTGAATCTATTAATGCCCTGCTTTTAATTCCTAATGATACTAAAATTAAATTAGCTGTGAACTCCCTTACAACGTCTTTCTCCTGATCTGGAAGACTGTTTATACAAGCAATCAGGGAAATTAGCTGCTCACTGGCAGGGCAAGTGTCTGCAAATAGTCTCTGCAATAACATACTAGCCACTGCAAATGGAGGAATATGAATTAAGCATATAGATTTTGCACTTGTTTCCCTTGTGCCTCCCCCTTTCCTTGACATGTTTACTAACACATTTATAATGTCAGAAAGAGCTCTGAATGCTGAGCATTAATTACATGTGGGAACTGGAGCATAAAATAACATCTACATTTTATCCTTTTTAATCAAGAGGAAATGCCCTAATGTTGGATTTAGATTTAATACAAATATTTAATACTAAATATTTGACTCACTATATATTCTGTCAGTAGATTACCTGGTATTTATCACACTTTGCAAAACTAGAGCTTTAATGCCTCATTTGACATGATTTTGTCAGTCCCTGGCAGAAAGCTGATAAAATGTCCATTTATGCCATTACAGCTGCCTCTTGTAGCACTTGTGCTGCTATGGAGAGGGGTCAGTTGTCTTTTGCCTAAAACCTTTGGTTTTGATAATTTTATAACAGGTTGATCTCTAAAGTTCACTTGGCTGTATTACAGTAGATAAGTTCTAGACTATAAATCAGGTTTTAATGGTACAAAAATAGCTTAAATTGACTAAGTGGCCAAAAGTTATCTAAATAACTGCATTCTTTCTGTCAAGGTAGCTGAAACTGGAGTTAAAAGTACCACTGGATTTCCATTTCTTCCCTTACTTTGAGTTTCTTCTTCATAGGACCTTTTTTTACCTCTTGCTGGGCATTTTTAAAAATTTCCTTTTATGCACTGCTAGCAAGAAAAAAGGCTTTCCACAAAAAATGGCAAAACTGAAACAGACCAAATTATATGATCCCTGCTGACCAAACAAGATGATTCCAGAGAATTTTCTAGCTCTGAAACTCTGTCCAGGTGTGTGCTTTTACACAGGCATTGTTGTCAGAATGGGCAACATATTACCCTGCACCCCAGCTCTTACACGTAATGTGGATATGCCAGTGCCGGGTACCCTGTGCTCAAAAGATCTGCATTGGGAATGGCTTGTTATAAATGCAGCAGAACTATTTAACACTTATTTCTAATCCACCTCCATCTTTATTCGTGGTTTTAGAAGTGGGTCCTGTGTCACTGATCTGCTGACTGGGCCACAGCACTGCTCACCCTAGGTCACCTGCAGCCCTGCCCATGCACACGCTGTGGGCACTGAACCTGCGACTCCCTTTTAATTAGAATAAAAAAAGAAGAGCAAATGAAAAAGAAAAAAAAGTGTATATAATATTTTGGCTCTTGAATAAGCTGGGACAGCCTGAGGAGGTAAAAATGAGACAGGGAGTTCTGTTTCTCCCATGATACCTTCCATTTCATCAGGCTCTGCTCACAGGGTGACAGCTTTACTGGCTCTATCAAAATCAGTAAAATAATAATAATAATAATAATAAGACAAATGCAACAATGAGTAGCAAGAAGGGCTACTCAAACATGCAGTGCTTTGTCCCTCACCTGCACCGGCAGGGAGAAGCTTCCTGCAGGACTGGCTGAAGCCCTCTTGGATAATTAGTGAGTTAGTTGCACAACAGCCTCCATGTCCAGTGTAGTAACACCATTGGAAATACGGTATGTGTGTCTCTTTAGGAAGACTGGCATATTCTTACAATTACCTAAGCAAAATGAATTGCAGAATTTCAGGTCAAGCCTGATCTTTGCCCTGTCTCCAGAAGTGCAAGGACAGTCAAGTTACTGACTCGTAAAGAGTACAATGCATCCTGCGTATTTTCTTTCCTTTTTTTCTGGTTGATCCCATTGAAGCCAATGTCAGCATCCGCTAAATGAGCATTTACCTTTGGTGGCTGGATTTTGGTAAGGAAAGTATGTGGAAAGTCAGATACTCTAGGATGTTGAAAACAGTGCTTTTCAATTTATGGGCATAAATTAATTTTCCCCCCACCAAAACAGAAGGAAAAGTAGTTCCAGCACTGACAGCTTATACTCTGTGGAGATGTCCAAAACCTGAGCATACAACCTGTTTCAAGAAATTCAGGTGCCACTTATCTGTGTTCCTGGCCAGGTCTGTCCTTGCTGACAGTGTTCAGCCACCACCAGCCCAAGGGTACGATAATCTTCCCCTGCGACCGGTGGCGATTTGGGTGACAGGGCTTTAGTTTCTCCCTCTGCTTTGGGAAGGACAGAAGATGGGCAATTAAAACAATTTCCCCAGTAAGACCCATTCAAAGGTGGAAGGAGAGTCATGCATACTTGTGCATACTTACAGTCCACCCACTCCTTCCTTCCCTGGGCCCACCCTTCCGCCCTCCTCACTGTCCCCAGGGAGCAGTGGCTCTGCCTTTGCTGGATGCTGTGGCAGCACTGGGGGGCTGTCAGAGAGCCTGTCCTTTCTGCAGGGCCTAGGAGGAGGGGCAGAGATGCTCTGGGGGCCACAAGTCCTCCTCCATCCAGGAAATGGAGTAATCTGTGTAGCTAAAAGCGATAAAGAGCTTCCCTTCTACCGATGCCAACTCACATGGTATGTGTTTGACAAGGCCAGGTAGCTGCTTTCCTCCTGTGCTCCATGCCCGACAACTGGAGCTACAAATTCTCTAATATAACATATGTTTCTGGGTCATTATCAAGAGGAAATTATCTGTGTGGTGGGTTGAGGTAGGCATTTGTGCTAGCATGGAGATTGACATTCTCATGGGAACCTGCAGAGGTGGCATCAGCCTCTGGGACCACTGGAACAGCACCTTTTGTTTGCTGACCTGGTGGAAAGGCAGCTCTTCCGTGCTCAGCAGTGCTAGTCAGCAGAGGCCTCAGAGCTTGTGGGATCAGCACTTTATTCACATGAAAGACCTGATGCCTTTGATTCAGTACTTCTGTCTTTCCAGGATGATGACACCAAAGCAAAGGTCTCTGTGATCTCACTGTCTCAGCAGCTTTCACGTGTGAGCTTGGTACACAGAGAGTTGCCCCTCTGGCATCTATTTACTCAGCGGAAAGGGAGCAAAAAGGCACAGACTTGCCCAGGGTCACACAACAGAGGTGTCGCCAACTCTTTGCAGTGCACTCTTTATTGCACCAGGTTTTAGAGTTCGTTTTCAGCCTTGGTTCTTGCTGTTGTGTGATAACCTGGTCCTTAATTAAAAAAAAAAGAAAAAAAAAAGGTGCAAAGACCCCGTAACACTGTCAAAGAGAAATTAGAAAATGTGTAGCCAGGGACTAAAAGTATCATAATGCAAATAAGAACCTATGTGATATTTAAAACAAATATGCTTTTCTCAATTTTCTGACTTTTCTGAACAGGGCAACTCACAGTTTTAACATTGTTACTGGAAAAGGTGAATGTTATGCTTTGAAGTCCTCTAATGTGCTGAAGATGCTCCTGTTCACATGCACAGTTCTCAGGGTTGCCCTGGCCACAGCTTTATTGGGGCGATGATGTGGGTGGAGATACCAAAAAAAAAAAAAAAGACACAAACCAAGGGCAGGAAGAACTCACACAACTTCTTTTTTCACTTCTTGTCTCCTTTGATTTCCCACACGACCCCTGCTGCTGGTGCCATACTTGTTAGCTGATGGGCCAGCATGGTGGCTGGCCAGCGTATTATTTACACAGCCTCCATTTAGATGGGGCAGGCGTAGTACCAAACCCCAAACCTCTGTGTACTCACCTAGTAGAACAAAACAGAGGATGAAATTGCCTGACTAGGATGAGATTTTAAAAAGTATTTTGTTTTGGCCTAACTGCCTCCAATGAATTTCTGAATAAAATCCCTCCCTGCCAGTGTGCTGGACAAAGCCATCCTGGCCTCCCCTTGGAGATTTGACTGTCAGCAATGTCTCATCCAAATTATAACACAGCTCATTCTTCCAGTCAGAAAATCAAAGGAAGAGACATTCTTCAGTTAAGATTTAGAATAAAATTATAAATATAGATTAAGGTTATAATCTCAAATATACTCAGAAATAATAAAGGAGCAGTCATCAAACTGTTTTACAGACTTCAATTTAAAAAGCACTCAGGTTTGTTGAAACTTTAAAGCCAATGTGTTTAATGCAGAAGAGTTATTTTTACTTTGCTCCTCTAATTAAACACTGAGAGACACTGTTCTCCACATGTGTTGATCTTGTGAATACTTACTGTTTACTCAGGCAGCTGGTAGGATAGAGAAACAGATATGATTATGTCTTTGCCATCTTAGGCTGAAATAAATGAAATAAAACATTGCTTTTGTTACGTGGGGAAGTCTATTATGGTTCTCTGATATGGCATAAAGTACTTCCAAACAGTGTAGATTTAAATCTGCAAGTCTAATTTCTTCTGTATTTAATTTTATAAATATCAGATGCTATTAATTCCGACATAGGATTAGGGTGAAAAACTATGCAAGGTGTGCAGAGTCAGGGGAATTAGAATCTTTGTGCTTGAAATTTGTCGTGTCTAATATAAGAAACCAGACTTCTCTTAACTTTGCCAGCCAGAGGAGAAATAAAGTGAATAAAATCCATCTTTAAAACAAAGAAATGTTCTACTAAAGTAAAACAAACAAACGAGCAAACAAAAAAAAACCCCACTTAATTTTAAGTACTACATATATATATATATACTAAAGTTTGGAAAAAGCAATGAGCATGCTTTTTTCCATTCAATGTCAGATTCAAGTCATGCTGTTGAGATGTGTTGGATAACTGTGTTAAATACTGGCTTGGAAGGGAAAAATTATGTGGGTTTTAACCTGTTGTGTAACATCAGAATTTTGTATTGATTTGAAATTATAGAGACATGATGACAGCACTTTGCATTAACATGTGCAAGGTCAAAATCATGTAGCCTAGAAAATAAAATGGCTGAATATACAGTACAGGTGAAATATGAGCATATAATAATCTCTTCATGTTCCAGTGTAGAGGAGGGAAAAGCTCAGCTTAATAAAGTTACACACCCCAGGATTTCTTATGGGGTCTGAGTTTCGCTTCAGGAGATGGCAATCCTACTACTCACCTACCACCAAAAAAAAAACCAAACTAAAAAAGGAACCCCTGTTGTCTCTTTGTTCTTAATTTACTTCTTCTAGCCCAGTTCGCTCCCTTGTTTTCCTTCTGGAGATCTGTGAGGACTAGTGCTTGGGTCCTTCTTGTCCTTTAGCTTTTCTGATGAAGTAAGTAGGTAAGTGTATACAGTTGTAAGAGGTTATTTCACCTTGCTCTGTTTTGTTTAGGTTTTGGGTTTTTTTGTATTCTTTTTCTCCCATTATTTTGTTCTTGCCCCCTTTCTTAATTATCCAGCATAGTTGTAACTGCTGGAGGATACTTGCTTATCTGGAGATTTGATCTGACCCAATATGGCCATTTTTATATTCCCCAGTTTACTGTCTTACAAAATTACAAAGTCTAAACACTGGGGAAAACTTAACTACTTGGTATTTTTTATCATCTTGCTGTGACAGGTGTATTTGTCATAAGTTTCTTTTCCTTTTATGCCCAAGTCAAACAAAATCATGTAGATTCTCTGTAATTGTGAGGGCAGGAATATCAAACCCCTATGTCTTCAGTCCTGTGACTGAATGTGTTCCAGTTAGTGACACACTGGCTGCTGCTTCTGAAAAATCTGTTCAAGGTATTGAAATAAAAGGGGAAAGTTCTGTCCACTGTTAATCATAGTTTTTTTGTAAAATAATTCAGCATCTAATTTAGAATGAGTAATACTTCCTGTTATGATACAACTGGCTTAAGAAAAATGGAGCTAGCACGTATGTTTGTCCCTTCTGTGTGGAAAAACCCACCTGATTTGGCTGCTTTTCTTTTTTCAAAGAGAGCATTCACACATCCTAGTGGTCATGTAAAAGTCACTATAATTGTGTATAACTATATATTATCTAGGCAACAAGAACAAAGGCTTCTATATGCGCTAAATATTGTTTCATTCAGGAAGTTATTCTTATGTGTATGTTTCCACAACTATTATCAGTAGAATTGAAGGGTAGCAGCAATATCCACAAGCTGTCTGATTTCCTTCCCACACTATCAAAGATTGAAAGAACAAAGATGAAAATGTCAGGGAAATGCCTTTAACTATGACATAAATTTCTTTCCAGGAAAGGTTTTAGGAAGTTGCCTTTAATATATTGTTTATAGTATGGCACTCCTGCCTGAAAGGGTTTGGTTGTGTTGGATCTTCTAAGCATTTCCCAAGTCTGGCTTCAGGATGTCCTTCAGTGGGTTATGTTCTGCTCTCAGTCAGGGTAGTGGAAGCTCAAAGCTCCTGCACTGTTTCTAGGTTGTTTATTCTGAATTTGTGCAGATGCATCTGAAATCAAGCTGTAGCAAATATCTGTAAAAAGGCCAGTCCAACCAACTCTGGAAAGTTCAGAGGATAAAATCACACAGGAAATTATTGCTCTTAGAGTGTTTATTTTATTTTATAAAGTTCCATGATTAATACAGATTATTTACTATTGTGACTTCTCTCACAATGTTTGCTAGTGCCTGTGCCTGGAGTATTATGCAGCGGGAAACTTAAAGAAAGAGGAGCTGCTAAACCCTGTGGCATTGATGAGATGTTGGAGCCTACGTTTTCAGCTCCTGCTCCTGTCTGGAAAAGTTCTCCTAAAGTACATCACTTTCGATGGCAATCCATGCCCAGTGAATGGTTTCAGGCATTGCTCTGCTCCCTTTTATGACTTTATTTTGTCTAAATTTCATGGGTCAGTTTCATGCACATCCTGGTGTAGGAACTGAGAGGAAGCACTTGGCATGGCAGCTAGGTGGGAAAGACTGTCTAGCAGAAAAATTGGACATCCAGATGCTTCCTTGATTAAGATCTCTAGACTGGTGTTCCCCTGGAGTCTGGGAAGTGATAAAGAATGGAACTGTTGTCTGCCAGGACACAGGTTACCCTTCTTCTCCAAAGAACTTCTGTCCCATCCTTGTCACTGCTCCCACTCCTGGGCTTCTGCCAAGGCAGAACAAGAACAACTGCAGAGATGTGTGTCCACTGTGAGCCCCTGTGAATGAGCTGGCCAAAAAGAGACCCTGAAGCAATGTGTCACCAGAGCCCTCAGGTTTGTTGTGAGGTAGTGTCCCCATCCCCCGTGGCTACCATCACTGTTGTCCTGCTGCAAAGTCCTCACAGAAATACCTGATTCTGATGAGTCAGCTTTCTGGGTCAATAAACCAGCATTTCTATTAGTGGTTAGAAATGCCCTCCCATAGCATCTGATAGAAAACTCATGAGACCAGATATCGGGATGTGTTGAGGTGGGCAATGGTGGTCAGATTGGGAAAGGCCTGCCTGCTCATACACACAGCAAAGGGTCAATGCCAGGGAAATTAAGTGTGCCCCCACTATTAGGGGAAGGAGCTGCATTACACACTTTTAAGTTTAAATGCCTCAGTTCTGCCAAAGTCTTTCTCATATGTGATATTTTTTTCAAAATTGAACAGTAGACATTGCCCAAAGTCTGGATGAATGAAATATGGCATTTTTGGAACTAGCTGAAGGAAGAGTTTGGACTTTTTTTTTTTTTTAATTAAGCATACGTTACAAATAACTGGGTCCTCAGCTGGAAAGTTTTGAGAGGTGAAAAGAGAATTTCGTATATTAAGACGTTAAGATGACTTCTGCAAAAGGAAAAACATACTTACAAGCACCACTATTAATACTTAAAACAGGTGAAAATGAGTTAGTACACAACAATCTTACTTGGTGGACACAGTTGCTTTGTGCACATCAGCTCTTGTTACCTCTGTGGTGCCACCTCAAAGGCCCATGTTAACTCTGCAACCTTCATGGTTTCAAGGGCAGAAGCATCTTGTTTACTTGTTGAAGTGGAGGTTATAAAACCACAAGATAAAAATATTTAACAGCCAACTAGCAACTCCCTTTTTAACAGGTGAGATCTGAATATCTATTACCTCACAGTGTGTGCCATTCTTCGTGTCAATACAAAGTGGTGTGAAGGAACAGCAGAAGTGCAGGGTCAGAAACTATGATAAAGTGGGTGTTAATCTGATTTTTACCACTCTATACAGAGCATAAAGCATTGCTTTCTCTGTTGCAGCATATATTTTTGCACGGCTTCATATGGGCTTTAAAGCAATGACAAAGATTTTTGTACCCTTATGTAATGTGTGTTTGTAAAACGGAATAAAATGAAGTACTTCCTCCTCTTTCAATAGCATTATAGTCGTAGTTGTTTTCCCGGGTGGGAGTGGTATAACTTAACAACAACCACACAGGGCTATGCACACTCCTCTTGACTTGTCAGGGATGACAAAACAGTGGCTCCCTCCTGTATCTTGTGACCAGCAAGATCCTGTGCAGGGTGCAGAGCCCCACCATGGGCAGGACAAGGTCAAGACCAGCCAAGGCCCTGCACCCTCAAGATGTGAACCTGATGTTAGAATCTGCTGGGGTTGTATCCGTGTCTAAATCCTACCTTGTGCCTTTCCTGGGTTTCCTACCCTTGTTTGTTCTCACCAGACTTAAGGGTGCCTCCTCAGGGAGGGCGCAGAGCCCCACGGGTGCTGGTCCTGTGTGCTCTGCTCTCTCTGCTTGTGCAGCAGAGCAAGCACTGGTGTGGCTACGCAGCTGCTCATTTGCCTAACCTGCTAGTAAATGCTCAGGGGGCACTTCTCAATGTTCTGCCTGTTGGTCACAATCGATTTATTAATTAACACAGTGGTGGGAATCAAGGATCAGTGGCTTTGTTTTTCTGTCTCTCTTCCACTAACTTGTTTTTGCTTCAGGCAAACAATCCAAGCTCTGTCCACATCCTCGATCCTGTAAAACAGGAGTGATAATACCTACCAAGGAGCCGTTTGTGAGCTTTGCTGAGCTCTTTAGCATCCTCAGCAGGAGGCAGCATAGAAACATATGGCAAACACACTATTTCCAAACAACCCAGTTTTAAGTCATTGCAAAGTGCTCCCACTAGTCTGGGCATAGCTCTCAGTACCGTCCTGATGGTACCACCATTGCTTTAAGAAGTTGCAGCCAAAATAGTTTTTCTGGCCCTTTTCTCCCCAGTCATTGTTCCCACACATTTTGTGAAAATTCACGCTGGTGAAAACTCACTACTTTATTTGTATTTTTTCAGGTTAATTTTCAGCAGAAGTTCCCTGATCTAACTGGCTGCATAGTTTCCTGGCTACTCATACTCAGAAGAGGCACACTAAGAACACTCATCTGAGCAGGTTATGGGGCTGCATCTTTCAGTCACAGCACACATTTAGGTTAGCTTAAATTTGCTGGGAAACCTAATTTTCAGCAAAGCTTCTCCAGGTAATGGTAGGTAACCTCAGCAAGCCCTTTGAGGCATGTAACCTCAGAACATTTGTTAACCATGCATCTTAACCTTCAGCACAGGTGAAAATTTGGTGTTGTGGGTTAGCTGAAATTCAGTGATCCACCATGTTTAGGAAACAATGATTTACACAAATCATATAGTCAGCCTTTTCCTTGCTGTCTGGCTAGAGATAGAAGGGAAGCAGGCCTGGCTTGTGCTCTGACACAGTTGTCCTTGTACCCCTGTCTGAGCCATGGCCTTGCAGAGAAGGAACAATCTCGGTATCTCAGCGCGGTGGCTCTGGGTAAGCTCATTAAAAGCTACAATTCAGCTGAGGTCTTCTGTAATCCCCAGGTGAATTGGAAGATAAATGGGTTATATAAGTTTGTGAAAGCCATGGAGTTAAGGAACTTTTCTGGGACAGTGACAGACTTCACTTAACACCTTGGAGACATAGTAAAGTAAGTTAAATAGAGTATCAAGAATGTCTCACATAGTTTTTTGTACTGTTGAGGACCCCACTCCCAGATAACAGGAAAATAAAAGCAAAGTACTTGAATCAGCATTCCTGGCTGCTAAGGTGAAAATCTAGCAGTAGTGCCCATTATACAAAGTGGTATTTTTATCATAAAATATGGGAAAAGCTTTGAATTCTCTTTTTTTTTTTATTACAGAAGTATTTTTTCAGAATTAGTTTTGTTTGTTTAGAAGGATATATATCCCAATAGCAATGGGTGACCTGCATCATAAAGTAGTGCACCATTAAACAAATGTAAATGTGGAAAAAGGTTTAAAAAAATGCTGGGAGGTTTCTGAAAATGAAATTGATAAAATGGGTTTAGGAACTAAGTGTCCTAATCCAGACAAGAGGTTCATAGCCGTTCCCTCATGCAGTAAGAGAGAGTGGTAAGGGTTTTTGGTGCCTGTTTGTGTGAAGCTTGCTAGCTTTTGTTCAGCTCTGAACACAACAATAATGGTAGCTGGAAAGAAACAGTCCACACGTGATTAAAAAGAAAGTACTGCAGATGCTATTCCTGCTAAAATGGGTCCTGGGTAGCGATGGCTGTTTTCTCATAGTTAAGTGTGTCCATTAGTGTGCATAATGAACAGCTAAAGGCATTAAATTACATTGTTGAGGGGCTAACCTTCTGTGACTAATGTGGTGCTTGACCAAGAATTGATTTACTTCAGATTCTCTTCAGGTTTCAAAAAAAGGACTACAAGATGACAGTTGGTAGCTTTTCACTGAAGTTTAAAGAAATTACACTTGATTGATCAATGTCCAGAGAATCCCAGGACTGTTCAAGTAGGCATTGAAAACAAACCCTGCCACTACTCTTGGCTTTACCAGAGTAAGTCTATGATAACATTATTAAGGTCACTGCATAGGAAGCATAGACAAATACATCAGTTTTGGAGTATGCTTTTTCACTGTGCTAAGCAGTTCTTTAAACCAGGTAGAATTACATGGTCCTAGATGTCTAGCCTACTTCAAGGAAAATGTTCAAAATTGTCTTTTACTATGCAGTTATTAGGAGATACTGCCATGTCTCCCAAAGTATGTGAATATTATTCAAACTTATTTTTATATTTTGTTCCTTTTTCTGTACAAATATGATGGAAAGAAAGTACACACAACTCATAGGTCATGTTAAAATTACCTTTGGAAAAGTTTGAGATGCTCTTGTTTCTTTGGTGTGACATAATTAGGTTTTGGTCCTGAACAAAGATATTGGAAAGCTGGGTTGTATCACAGTAGTTTGCATTATTCTTTTACGTTCTTGATGGTTTACTTTCTTGATTAGGAAACAGAGTGTCTCCCCTGGGAGCTCCAGACAGAAGCTCCCCTGGGAGCTTCTGACAGGAAAATATACTGATTCCTGTAGATCATTGGTTTTTGCACAGATAAAAACATGTGGAGAGATGAATTGCTAGAGCAGCTGATGATTTTTTTAAAACTTGTACACAAGACACTGGTTTTTTGGCCTTTTTTTTTCCCTTTCTTTCTTTTTTTCTTTTCTTTTTTAAAGCAGCTTATTCATCTGTAAAGATTTGGGTTTGCTGCTTAATTAGCTGTTTAGAATTGTACACTTTGCATAATCACTATTTGACTACACTTTGAAAAAAAAGGAAGTCCAGTCTATTTGTTACTCAACTAAAACAACCTAAAAGGCCAATCATACTTTCTGATTTCTCTTCATTGCAATGAAGTTTTGAGGTAACTAATTATTCTAGGCAAAGACACTGTGACTTCTGCCTGATCAGTATTTTCAGTCTTGTGCATGGTCTTATCTTCCAAGTAGAATTTTCTGTAACGGGCAGTCAGTATATTTCAAGATACTGGGATGTGAATAGTTTACTTGACTTGGGGTATGTGTGTGGAAACAGCAAGCTGCTCTGCAGTGTTCAATGTAAAAATCAAAACACAAACTGATATGTAAGTCTGTGTATGAGTTCTTCATATCCAAGATTTTTCCATATACGCATACAAGTGTATGTGTATCGAGGTACATGAAAACCTCTTTAAAATGTTTTGTGCTTGCTTTTCACACTGCAGTGGGACCTGAGCACACCTGTCAAAGTTCTTATTCTATCGTACTAGAACAGAAAATTAATAATATTTTCCCTCCAAATTTTAAACATGCACATATCTTTTGTAACTGAGAGCATAATAGTATCAGCATTTCTCTGGCATTCCCAGCGGTTCTGAAATGTGCAGTTAAGATTAGCAGGACAGTTACAGTCCATTCTGAAATTCTCTGCCAGACTATATTTGAGAGAACCACCTTCATAACTATAAATGCTGATCAAAAGAGGCTGGGGTGTGAGACAGACATTTCCAAAAGCATCTTAGCAGAGCCCTTTTTCTGCCATCCTTGCACTCAGATTCCCACTCCAAGCTCTCCTCTCCTGCATCACTCAGCTGGTGCCTCCTGCCCGGCCCTTGCCCCCTCCCAGAGGGGCAGCAATAGCAGGATTTGGGCCCCATTGTCCTCTGCTTTCTCTCAGGGGGATTTAGGGTACTGGCACTTGTTGAAGACATGGACTGAGGGGGAATGTAGGGGTCGACTGGGGCTGAAGCACTTCCAGGCAGGTGCTCATAAAGTTTGCAGCAGTATTCCTGAATTCCTGTTATGACTGTTGTCTATATTGATGAAAAGCTCCTTTCACGACAAAGGCAGGAAATTTTTAACATGAAAACAGTCAAACTGTTGTCACAATTCAAAGCAAATATGAAGTCTGGATAGAAACACAATATAAACATTCCCAGGAGAGCTTTTTGAGATTTGTTATGCAGAGCAAAGTTGGCACAGTGTTCCATTGGCAACACTAAAAATCAAATGAGTTTTTGTTTGTTGTTTTTACAATATTTAAGTGACATTTTATTTACTTTAAGGATCAGTTGCTGACGCACAATATTCCTCTGTCCACTGATTCACATCAGATGAGCACTCTTTCTGTAGCCACAAGTGTCTGCACGGCAGGCTTGTATTTGCAGTTGAAAAATCAATAATTAATTCATGGACAAGATAATGAGCTCAATCCCATTAAGAGATTACCACCGATGTGCAGATTTTCAGCTGTATTGATAGTAAAGGAGGAGGAGACTGAGAATGTTTGCCACTTATAGTCTGGCCTACTACCTATTTTTGTTCTTTCTAAGGTGCCTATCACTGGGCTATCTGAGTAACAATAAGCTGGTCACTCAAGTGTTATACTAAATATTGGTTTCAAGATAACTCAGTATAATGAAAATGAAACATGTTTTGACAATGATAAAAATGTTTGTTCAATAATTTTTAAAGTGAATAAGCAGCCCTTGAGTTCCCAAAGAAAAGCAATTTAATTATTTTTTTATTCAAAAACAACTTGCACCTGAAAAATACAAATTGTTATCTGATTACATTAATTTATCTGCAAGAGAAATCTCTCCAGGGAAGGGAATGTCAGAATAAAATTAGCAAGTGTGCAAGCTTAAAGGGAAAACAATAAATTTTGAATTTGATTACAAATGAGTGAGTTTCCATATTTTTAATATAATGTAGAGACGATGGAAATAGGCCAAAAATTGACAAGCACGTGCGTATTACATTATTTATTTTAAAACTTTTTATCTATTGCTGCCACCATGGTAGTTACTGTCTCATAAATCACAAGAAGCCTGTAGTCATCCGTAGCATTTGGTTCTTTGCTCAAGTGTGTGGCTAAGAGGCTATCAGAAAAAGAATCATTCAGCTTGCTATTTTCTGCAGCCACATACCCTGACAGCATAACTATCAGCAACCACTGGACTGTGCTTTCATTTACCATTCCTCCAGAGCTCAATCTGATTCTCCTTTTCTCCTCCCTGCCTGACACACAGATTAATGCCGGGGCTGGTGCCCCATTGGTGTGGCTCTGCTCTGACCTAGCCTCTGAAATGGGTCAAATAAAAAGGCTGCTGAAAAGGTGTTTTGTTTTTAATAACTTGGTGTTTCGCAGACTGAGAGCTCTGTATAGCTCTGCCTTGGTTTGCCTGAGCTCAGCACGGTTGTGCTGTGGGCATCTTCAGCACTGCTCTGACGGTAGCTGGGCTGCAGGGACACTGGAAAGGTGTAGGCCCAACCAGCAGCGTGTGGGGTACAAAAAGGACCAGAAGAAATGATGATATTATGGCTCTTTATGTGTCAAGGGCAAGTCCTTGACAGTATCACCAGAGAGCTGTCACATTAGTTTCATCAATCATTGTGCTTCCCTTATTACTTCTCAAACTTGCAATAGCAGCAGAAGCTTTTTCTAAACTTTCCAAAAATAGGTAGAATTTGATTGATTTTTAATATACTGCAGTTGCTTCTCTTGCTTGTAACACAGTCTGAGCTCCTCAAAAAAGTAGTGTAAACAGAAGGTTAAAAAGAAATGCACAGAACTTATGAAAGTTAGCAAAGATACTTTATACAGAACAGGTTGTAATGTCTGGAGTCTGGAGCCTTCTGGTGCCTCAGAAAGAGGACTCGATGTCAAGGCTGGTTCTAGGACGTCCCCATGTGAGGTGAGAGTAGGTGTCTGCATAGTATGTGAGCTGCTGTGGAAGCACCTGTGGAATCTCTTCCAGGCTTCAGTGATCTGTCTGTGCTTTTGACAACGTGTAAGTCTATTTCTCAAGAGTTGCTTCACCCTTGAACAGTTTGTTACAAATTCTTGACACTTTGTATTAGAAATTGCACGTGCTTTGGATCTTTAACTTCCATGGATTTTTATTTTGTGCTCTAGTCAGTTTGTATATGAGGAAACACCTCCATATTTCAAATATTTTCTAAATTCTAATTAAAAAAACCCCAAACAACTTCTGGTGTATGTTAAATACGCACATTTGAAGCTCATTTCCCCCACGGCTTTCAGTGTGAGGAAAACTGCTCAAACAGTCACAAAGTGAATTCAAAGTAATTATAAATATATTAAATTTCTTGGAGTTTGAGGTGACATTGATGCAAAATTGGGAGGAAATTCCATGAGAAGGAATTAATTCTATTTCCTATGGGATTTTTTCTTCATGGAAGACAAATCTAGCCTTATTCTTTAAACAATCCCTCCTTATTTCTTCATTTGACTTAAGTTTTTAGTTTCGTTTTCTTTAAAACTTTCTTTAAAATGTAAGTGAAAATATTAGCCAGGAGATCTCTGAATTGCAGGGCTCCAGCTGCAGCACAGAAGCCTTTTGGAGAACATGGATCTGGAACTCAGAATTAAGTGCAGTTCCTTAAAGAATCATTTCAGCAATGTGGGAGTAGAACTTCTTTGCAGCTTACAGAATCTTAGTCACTTGTGCTTTGGCTTTTGCAATAGCCACGTGAAAAAGAAAGGGTTATTTATTAAGAGCAGAATAGTTCCCTTTTAGTTCTGTAGCAATCATGTCTCTTTTTTTCCAGTCCATGGAAAGTGTTATCTCAGGCAGCTTTGTGCAGGAAGTTCTGTTTATCACTTCCTCACAGTTGCAGTTTGTCTAGGACTTAAATATATGATATCAGATTGCATCAAAATGTGGGCCTTTGTGTGCTTAACTCATCAAAGGAGTGGACCCTCAGGACTTGATATCACTTCACTGCATATGCAGTCATGTAGCAAAACAAAGTCTATCTAAACAGGACAGGACTATTTCTGTTGGTAGTGTAGCAAAGCTAGCAGAATTGGTGTAGTTTCAGGTATCTGCACTGTTTCACTTCTTGTTTTTAAATTTATCACTTTTTAAAGAGTGACACGGTTTGCCTGTTTTTACTATGTAAACTACAACGAAAACAAAAATATTGCTTCTACAATAAAAAAACCTCAAAAAACCCAGACCCAGATGGGATTTACTTGGTGTACACTGTTGGGGTGTCTGCTTATGTCACAAAAAAAAAGAACTCTAAAGTTTTGAATCCTTGTATTTTCAGCTGGCTATTGTTCCCACAAATCTGAAATGGTAGATGGTTATCTAGACAACTACGTGTCAAATAAGCTTAATGAGACTATAACAAATAACAACAGTTACTGTAGGAGGTTGGGTACAGGTTACGAACCTGCTCTCCCACCTTCGTGGTTATGTTTCTATTTTCTCTGGGCTTGCCAGAGGAGTTCCCTTTCCAGTACAGCAGGCTGCACTGCCAGATGTTGTCTCAGGGCAGCCACAGGAAGTCTATTCAAACTGTGTAGCAATATTTCTGCTCCAAGCAGCAGCTCCTCTGCGCTGACTCTGGTTTCTAACACCACCCTGTCCCACGCCCCTTGCAGTATCTTACTTAACTGTATTAGCCCTTCTGCTCCACACAAGTTGGCTTCATGTTGTCTGATAAATGTCTGGGCATTGCACAGCCTGATACCCGCTTGCCAGGCTGGGAAGCTGCAGCTTCAGGTCTATTTCTGCCCCTTCCCACACACTTCTGGTGCATGTTTTAACCACATGATAGATGCAAACCTGAGAATATGAAATTAAAATAGTATCCACTCTCAGGTCCATGATGTAACACGCCCTCTGATTATTAAAATCTTCTAGTACTATATAAGGGAGGGAAAAAAAGTTTAAATTACTCAGCAGTAAAAGACAAAGTAAAAGTCTCTCCTCTCTTTATGTCTCTTTTCTTACCTGTGAAGGAAAAAAAAGTTATTATTAGCAGGTGGACGCAGAAACTGATTGAGGGCTTTTTCCTTCTCCTTTTTTCAACTATTTTAACTGAATATTAGTAGTTGATGAACATGATCGAGAGATTACTCCAAATCCCATCAAGCAACTGCTGGGGGAGCCAGTCAGCAACGTGACCTGAGCAGAGCCATCCCATCCGAACAAAGGGGCCCCAAAGCCCAAACCTGTAGGGATGACTCGGTCTTCTGGCTGACACTGGTAGAATCCTATCAGTCCTTGAATGCAATCCGGGAAACAATCGAGTTTTCTAATTCCACTGTTTTCCACTCTGCCTTGCTATGCCAAGGAAATCCTGAGAGGCACTTCTATTTTGTCTTCCTGCCTTTGGTTGCTGCCTCCTACCACTTTCTCCACAAAGGGTGGTGTGGACCCAGCACTCAGGAGAGCTAAGGAAGTTTTTGAAAAATGTGGGATGTGCTGCTGTGTGCTGTAATTTTGAGCCTTGTCGGCCCTTTATGAGGAATGAACTCTCACTGCTGGCCGGAAAACAGGAAAGCACATAAAACCAATGACTTTTTTAAAGAAGTTGAAGTTTCCCCCCCCTTATAGATTGTATATTATTGTAGATTATATAGCAAAAGCGAAAGTCTGGAACTTACCTCAAAAAAACCTTGTCCTGCTACTTCAAAATAGTTTTACTTTGAAAATAACAGTACTTTGCAGGAAGTAAATATGCACTGTTGCCTCATGAAGAATATGTCCATTTTCACTGGGGGTGTGGGAACCCCTGCTTTTGTTAGTCAATATGGATAATCAGTGTTGTGAAAAAGAGTTTACAGCTACTAATCAGCCGTATAGTTTTTCACACGCACACTATGCCTTTAAATAGAAATCCTTTGGTGTTTTTTAAGAGATTTATTTATTTTTATTTTAATTTTAGAAGGGTTGTATTTTTGGGCGGGGGGGGGGTGGAGGTTGGTGTCATCCAGTTTGGGGTTGTTTTGGTTCTGATTCAGAGCCCCATATCTCTGCTTGGAAAAGCATGTAAGGTGATGTCAACTCTAAAACTCTGCTTAAGTCCCACCAGGGTTAGCCAGGAGGAAGAAGAGCCAGCTTAACGATTTCTTGGCTTGGGGCTGCTGTAGGACTCCCAGAGATGCTAATGAATGTTAATTTAAACTTCTTATCACTACACTAGCAAGACCGTTCACACATTTTCCAGAGCCACCACAGGATTTAGGCTGTTGTCCTAATTGCTATTGTTCTGGCTGCTAGCTATTATATTTACCACAAGCTGCTTTCATCTTGTTGGGAGCCTGGTGCTAAACTGAAAAAACACCTATCTTAGCAATTTGCTGCCTTCTGGAAGCTGAAGCAATTACAGTGGAGTATGCAGACAGGCTTCTATACAATGTGTGTAAATTTCTGTCTGTGGTTCCAATAGATAATAAATTAGGGTTCCTGGAACCTTGCACCTGATTAGAAATGTAGGGCTCCGTAACATAAAGCACAGCCCACAGTCTTTCTGTAAATGTTAAAGCTCTTTTTGTTTGATTATTTTTAAAAGATTAAATAGAACTGATTTACCAAGCTGTATATGATCATGGTTTTCATGCCTGATCAGGTCTGAACTTATCCTACAAGACAGTCTAATGGTGGATCCACAACCTCAGTTTGTGTCTGTGTTGAGTCAATGACTCTGTCAGAGATGGATTTCTCTGCCCCACAGAAGTTGTAGCTGCTCAGAAGACCACAACATTTGCACTGTCACGGTGGTACCATTCTGGAAAATTACTTCAGGCAAGTAAGAGCAAAGGAGAGAAGCCCTTCTTCATCTCAGTCTGAAAGAAATGGCTACCTTAATCTGGGACCAAATTTTTCTCACTTAATGGAGTTTGGAGTTACATTACCTACTTGTGGCAGCTACATGATATGGCAAAGCACAGTCCCCTTTCAATCTTTGTGCCACAATTTTCTTCTGCTCTTTGTGCACCGGGAGCAATGTCTGATCCAGCAGCCAGCCAACTAAGAGAGGGACAAACAAGAGGAAAACCAATAGTATCCAATATATTTTCTGCCATTCTCATTCCTTGATCCAGTTTGTGGAGAGGTCAGGAAATTTTTGCTCTGGGCAGCAGATCCAACATTTTGGGCAACAATGCTCCATAAGACTATGCTCAGCAGTAAGTTAAGGTTGAACCTCAAATGTCTAACTTCCTAAATTGCTTTCTTCTCTTTCATATTTTTAGGTACAGTTATTAATCTGCTTTAAAAAGGAAAGTCAGATCACAAGTCATAGACTTTTATTTAAAGATTAATTTGTCCTGGAAACAAAACTTTCTAAGTTTAAACCAAGCTTAAGGTTGCCAAAAGAGTTTGGTTACCTGTGTATTTGTTTCATTTTTCATACTTGTCTCCACTTCCTTCTTTTGCTGGAATATTTCCAGCCTCATCAGAACCTGAAAGTACCAGAAATTAATCAGAGGCACCCACTTTTGTAAAGCACAGGTCTTGTGCTGAGAATCCTGGGCTAGGACTTGGGAAATCTGGGTTAAATTTTCTGCTTCGCCACTCATTTGCAGTTTGATATTGGATAAGTTATTTAGTAAAATCAGTCTATGCTTCAGGCACCCATCTATGAAACAGCTGCTACCTCCTTCCCTCGAAGGAGCACTAAGTTGGGTGGAGCAGGGTGCTCATAATGCTGAGATCACAGGTTCAATCCACGCACAGGCCATTCACTAAAGAGTTGGACTCAATTTTGGGCCCCTTCCAACTCAGAATATTCTGTGATTCCCAGTAGTTAATTCATGGTTCCACACTGCTGCCATACTGTGGTGATTGGAGCTGTTTGTGAGCACAGAGAGGCTCTTTAAGAACAACAACAAAGTGCTGTCACATTTAAATAAACATAGGATTAGTTTTGGTTTCCCAAATCATTATTTTTATCTTGTTTCAACATGCTGGAGAACAAGCTGTTGTGTTTGTTTCTGGAGACATGTTATCCCAGTCCTAAGCAGCTCTGTGCATGTGTTGTGACTGTCACTCCCGGCCAGGTGACCTGGAGTGGGTTGGGCTACACAGCCCATTTTCAAATTCCATTTGAATCAAATCCCATTTTTAAAGGGATTCACTGAAGAGTGCTATTTTCAGTAATACATTTGTAAGGTTTTTTTCTTTAAGACCTAAAGGTTAGCAAATCTTGAGCAATGAGTATATTCATGCTTGTATTCAGCAGTGTGATTTACTGGGCAGTGCATCTATAAGCTACATATCTGGCTCTGAATTTAAGCAGGGAAGGGGTGATCTGACCCTAAGATTAGAGATCCTGGCTCTGCAGATCAACTTGTCATCTCACATACTCAGTTTCTGATGACCGAGTCTGAGTGTTCTGCACATAGAGAGTTGTATTCCCAGATGTACAGGAGAACGTTGCATTTGAAAGGTGGGATGTAAATGAAGGTCTGAAGGGTAGCCACAACTTCTCATCAACCTTGACTCCAGTTAATGATCTGAAGACTGTGCTTGTTATCTTGGGGAATGGTGAATCAATCCACTTGCCAGTTTTAATAAAAGAGTTTTGCTCTTTAGAACTTGTATTTACAAAAATTAATAGAATAAGTGTAGCACAGAGCCAGGTGTTGACAAGGATTTTTTTAGCACTACAAGAATCCTCAGCTATTACATTAAGACCACATAAAATTCCATGGTCTTTCATCAGTCAAAAGATAGTAGGAGGCAAGGGTGTAACTTATCATAGGTATGAATAACAGATTATTAACACATTACCCCTTTTCATGACTTAGCACTTAGAATATATACTGCTATATTTCATGAGTCAAATTTTTGAAGGGGCTAAATAAATACAAAAATTAAAACATTTAATCCTGGATATGCCATTAGTTAGAAGTGCAAACCATACAAACAAAACTATGTGCAGCAAACTACTCAGCAAAAGATATTGCAAAAGAATGCCTTACAAGTAATTAGATTCCCAGAAAAAGTTTCATCACAGCTGCTTCAGCAGTTAAGAAGAGACAAGTATCAAAGTTTATTATAACATTGCTGTGTAATGGTTTACATATTTCTCCATTGTGCTTAAGAAGAACGCAGACTTAAAATTATTCTCAAGCAAATGACTAAGCTCTTTATTAAGTGCTACTGCACTCACTGAGTCATTTGTCTTCACCATTAGACAACGATTAAGCTATCTTTTGATCATAGCTATGTACCTGTATAAATATATTACCATGATAGATACTGTACTATTCTATTTTTAAATTGTCATAGTATTGCCCACTTTTATATTACGTGGTCTTTGAAAAACTATCTACAAGAAAGAACATCTGTATGCACATGTGAGTTTAGATAAAAAGACTGAAGTTGATGTCAAAGGTATTTTCTTTGCAGTATGTTCTAAGGATGAATGGAAGAATTCTTTGAACTTGAAGCCAACTGGACATCTAAAACTAAGTATTTTTGTTATAGATGCAAAACCTGGAACCTGGAATTGTTGCTAGCTGCTTCAGAAGCACTAAGAAAACCAGAAGTTGAGTAAGCTAGAGTAAGATGATGTAGCTTTCAGTGCTTGGCACACTTATCATTCTTAGATGAATGTTTGCCAAAAGCAAATATGGTTATTGGTTACTGAGGTGTTATGACATTGTATAATTGACACAAGACCTTTGAAAACCCAAGCAAACTGGTTTGGGTTGAGACATGTTGCATAGGCCACATATGTTTCTGAACAGTTGCATTGCATTGCAGAAGTAGTGGGTGAGGTCCTAAGACTGGATTCGATATTGAATATAAACCAACATTAAGAAGTTCAAAGTTAGTTCCACAATCTTTAAGAGTTTGACAGTAGTCCTTGTTGGAGTAAGTTCATGTCTTACTATGTAAGTTGGTGAACTGTGTATAGAAGACCTGTGTCTGTATGGTTATGTACAGTCTGATTTATGAAAATGTGGGGGTTTATGCTAGACAAGAGTTTTTGTGGGTAACATACAAATGTTCTTCACACCAATCATTGTTTCAAAAACTTCTTGTGAATCTGTTTTGAGGAACTGAGTTTGGAAGCCGGTTTGGTATTTGAGGGTTCTCCTATTTGTATAGCTCTCTCTGCTTCCAGTTTGGGAGTAGGATGCTTCTAAGTCTATAAAAACCAGGACTCTGCTAAACACTCCCTTTTTTACAGCCTGTCTAGACCTCTAGAAATTGGGAGTGCCCAGCACTTTAACAACGGATGGCTGAGTGTGTATAGCCTTGGTTAACTGCATAAATGCCATCTCAATCCTTACCTCTGAATTCTTGGCACTAGTCAGTGAGTGATTTACTCTCAAATTAACCTGCAAGTGCAATGAGGAATATCACACCAGGCCTGCTGTACTGTACCATTAGCAAAAGGTAAATACAAGTACATTAGCCAGAATCATCATAGATTCATAAAATCTCCTGAATTGGAAGGGGCCCACAAAGATTGAATTCAGCTGCTGGCTCTGCACAGGAACATCCCCAAGAGTCACACCGTGGGCCTGAGAGGATTTTCCGAAAGCTTTTTGAGGTCTGTCAGGGTTGGTGCTGTGACCACTTCCCTGGGGGCCTGTTCCAGTGCCCAAACACCTTCTAGGTGAAGAACATTTACCTAACATCAAACCTAAACTTCCCGTGACACAGCTTCAGGCCATTCCCTTGGATCCTGTCACTGGTCACCAGAGAGAAGAGATCAGTGTCTGCACCTCCTTTTACCCTCACCAGGAAATAGTAGACTGCGATGAGGTCTTTCTTGCAGGCTCTTCCAGGCTGAACAAGCGACCCAAGTCACTCCTCATGCAATTTTCCCTCAAGGCCCTTCACCATCTTTGTTGCCCTCCTTTATGTGCTCTCTAATACCTTTATATCTTTCTTGTACTGTGTCAGCCAAAACTGCCCCCAGCACTTGAGGTGAGGCTGCCCAGTGCAGAGCAGACCAGGACAATCCCCACCCTTGCCCGGCTGGCGATGCTGTGCCCGGTGCCTCCCAGGACACAGATGGCCCTCCTGGCTGCCAGGGCACTGCTGACTCATATTCCCTAGCCATCTACCAGGACCCCCAGGTCCCTTTAGCTATGCTTAATGATATTTAGCATAGGGTTTTCTTTTTTTCCCTTCAGCTATGAGATACCAGCAGCCTCCCCTTGCACAACTGTGTGTAACTATGACATCAAACAAATTTAATTAAAATATGCTCATGCGCTACCTGTAAGGGATTTAGCAGAGCAGAACAGTTCTGATCTTGTCTAAAAGATGTCAGCTCTATGTACATGGCCACCCTGTTTGCTAAATGCCACTACCTTCTAACCTGAAGAGAGTTGTACATCTTCATTTTACTGGCAGGTGCTTCAATACATTTGATTATTTGATGCCAGTTATATTAATAATGCAATCTGAATGTTTTATCTGGAAAGTATTTCTATATTTTCAAAGTTCCCTGGGCAGGTTTTAAAATTCATTCACCAGTTTTCAGAAATATCACTACATTGTTTTGGTAGAGATCACAGCTACAGTTAATATAGTTGGGGTTCTCACAAGGGAACATACAGGGAGTGGACAGGAGAAACATGATGTTTCTGCTTTCTTAACCAGGCATTTCTAAATTCAACAAATGCTTCCATGCTGCCTTATTAAGAAATTTAAGAATTAACACTAAATAGAATTAACTAGAACAAACAAGTGGCCTATAAATGTGAACTCCACTGTCTCAAAATCTCTAAGGTAAAATAAGGGAAAAGTAGATGGGATAATTTTCTGAAAGAAGGGACAGATGATGAATATGATTCTTTGCCTTTGGAGTCCTAATAACATCAACAAATTTGCATGTTAACTTTTGGGAACATAAGATGTGAGAAGTCATTTAGCAGCTTCCTGGCAATCACATAAAATCAGAAGGCATTATGTCCTTGTCCTCAAGAGAGAAAACAAAGTGACAAAAATTAATTTTTTCCATAAGACAAGAGCTTGTTCTAATGTACAAAATGAGAACTTCTAGGAAGAGACAGAGCAGGGAGAGCCTTTCCTCTATTGCCGAGTCCTTCAGCCTGGGAAACCCATGCAATTCCCAAATCCAGCTCCAAGACACACCTGGCCCAGGCTGGAGCAGCATGTGGTGGCCACCTTGGAGGTTTGGCTTCCCCATGAAGCAAAGGGAGGGCTGTGCTCCTCCTGATTCTTTCCTTTCTTTCCTCACAGACATCTCCCACAGTTGGGTGTAGGGATTTTAAATACTGAGAAAATATTTTCTTTTTTTTTTTTCCATGACTTGACTCAGCGAAGTTTTTGAGGGAGGAGAGCCTGGTTAATTTGTTCTGAGACCCTGGGAAGGTTTATGAGCTTGTGGGATATTTAGGGCCAGGGATTACAAGGGTGAATCTTCAGCAAATCCTTCCTAGTACGCTCTTGGGGAAATGGTGCCTGTTGGTGAATTTCTGACTTTCTGATCCTGTGAAAATTTGTACTTGTGGGTGACAGTGGTCACACCAGTATCCCGGGTGCAGCTGGGTCTGAGCTCATGATATCTGCCTGGCTGCATCCCTGTGGGGTGAGCACCAGGATGGGGCACAGACTTCTAATGTCTGTTTTGTTTTATTGGCAGTTGTCACCTGCAACCACCAATTTTCCTCACTGCAAAACCTGGTCATGTCTCAGGGTGTGGCAGAAGCCACTGCTCGGTCCCAGTGGTCAGAAAGAACGAGGCCATACAGTACAGCAGGAGATTGTCTGGACGTGTGGATTGAGCTGTGTTGTGCCATTTGCCCACAGAGCCCCGCCACATGAATGCCTACCGAGGTGACAAGGTTGTGCTGAGGATGCCCAGGTATGGGATGTTTGTCCTGCAAACGGCGCTGCAATGACCCCTGTAGCTAAGGAAGGAGAATTGAAGGGCTCAGTAAAAAGTGTTCTGAGACTCCCAAAGATGTTGACTGGCATTGGCATGGGACTTTAAGACAAAACAATAAGCATCTGAGTGATTTAAAGTGATCTTCAAAGTAAATATTTAAAGAGATCTTAAAATGCTTGCTATCTTGCAACCAGTAGAAATGTTGAAGTAGCAGGTAGGGAGATGGAGTCCATTATTTTTCTGGACCTTTTGGAATTGTTTCAGCTCTGACAAAGCAAATCCCCTCGTGAATGATGAGCTTTCTTTAACTCTGTTTGCAAGGGGTCATCCTAAAACTGAGAGGTAATCCTGTCTCTGTCTCTCTGCTAAACCATGCTGTGCTTCAGTCCAGCTGCCAAAAAGGAAAAATGAAAAAAAAAAAAGAGAGAGGGGAGAGTTTATAAAATTTATTAAAACAGAACAAACCAAGAATGTTCAAATTACTTTTTTTTTTTAACACTTAACTGCCTGGATTTGAACTAGCTATTTATTGGCCAAAGTTTATTTTTTCCTCTCATTTTTAATCCTACTAACGATGAATTATTTTAAGTAGTATTGGTTAGTTCTTGTTTCTTATTAGAACATTTCCCTTCCTCTTCCCCCTCTTCACCTCATGCTTTATATTTACAGAGAACATCAGGTAACAAGACAAGCCTGGCTTCTGACCAAAAAGGTATTTTAGCTAGAGATTCATTAGTGGGTATAAAAACAGCCAAGCTTGTTTAAAGGCACTTCTTGCACAAGAAGAAAGGGGTTTAATTACCATATTTCATTTAAAGTGAAGATTAAACATCTTTACCAGGACAGTGCACTAATCCCATGAATCCTATTTATGTTGAAATGTAGTGCTATTGGCAATAAACAGCAATTTGAGAAGTCATAACCCAAGGAAATAATTGTCAAGTGACTTTAGAGCTCCCTATAAATTTCCTCTTCATGACTTTGGCAGTAGTGTTCAACAACAGAGTTAAATATTTGTTTTAGGTACTCCTGCCTTTAACGGACTAATTAAAAAGATGGAATTCTTTGATTCTATCTCAAATAATTTTACTTCTAATCTCTCTCAGGCAAAGTCAGCTCTGTAAATGGAACTAAACATATTTTTTTTCTGAATAGAGACTTTACAGTATAGCAATAAATTCAAGCACTGGGAAAGTAAATGCAACTGAAGTACCCTTAATGATGCTATTGTGTCGTTGTTATGGTTGTAATCCCATTACACAGACCTTTACCTTGAAGGCCATAAATTCTTTGAGAAATAATTCTAATGGGAAGGCACATTACTTAAACATTGTGTTTAAACATGACAAAAAAGAAGATGATTTAAGTTTGAAAAACTAAGTCACACTAACTAAAGTAGTAATAATGGAAGGAGATTAAATTTTTGCCTATCATGCAAACCTTCTAAATTTGTATTTCCTGAGAAACTGTGCAATGGAGCTGTTCCCGGAGCTACTTCTTGTAATCACATGCATGCCTGGAACTTGACATTAAAGATCAGGCCCCCATTCTCTGGGAGGCTCTACTCCTGCAAACTTAAAAACAGTACCTGAACCAGAAAATTGTCAGTCTAAATGCCTGACCCAATGCCCAGTGAAGTCAATGGAAGATTTTTCATTGATTTTAATGATTTAGTTCAGGAGCTAAGTAAGTATTTCTACGACAAAAATCAATATTGTCCCACAGTGGTAATGTTTTCATGTGCTTCTATTGATCCTTTTGACACAGATTACAGGATACCTTGGCACTGTCAACATACCAGGTTTTAACAAACTGATTTGATTTATTAACACCATTTGATTAACATCTGAAGCAGCAAGTATTTATCAAATGTCAGCAAACAAATGTCCAGCAGACAGATCACCACAAAAAATGACTTATTGCACAGTGTAAGCTGAAGTTCAATAGCAAAAGGCTTTCTGTAAAACCAGTTTATGTGAGAGCCCTACACAATATGCACAGCATAAATTGGGTATTGAGAAACTGGTTTTTTTTTAACCAACTATATCATCAGGCCTAAAAAAAAAGCTCTTACCTCTCCTGGAGCATCTTAATTTACCTCTTTACATGAATGGTGAAAAAACCACTGCCGTGACAGCAAGGCTGTAAAAATTATGCCAAAGTTTCCAAATCCAATGGAACTTGCTTAGTCTGTCAGTTAAGTTTTATGATTTTATAACCCATCTTCTAAATAAATACAGTGAAATGCATTATTCTCATTCAGAAATCCATTGCTGTGTTTGGAACATCTGACTTACAAATGGAAGTCCTGGGGCACCAGAAATGGTACTGGTTGTCAGTGATATTTACAATGTGATTGTTCAATTGACCATCCTGTAATTTAGCTTTGTCCCTTTATAAACCAACCAAAACCCTTCAGTCATTTCTTGAGAATGACTCTTTGAAATCTCCAATTCAACTTGATTTTTGTATGGTTATTTGAAAAATAAATAATTCATACAATTTAACAATTATGTAGTAGTAGTCTGTGGTGCACAGCTTTCCTACTACATGACCAAAATCTACTCTTTTAGGATATCAGACTCTTCCACATGATATTGTTTCTCAGTTTATTAATAGTCACCAGAATGATCCCCAAATTTAAAATATCATTTCCTCCCTTTGAAAGGATCTTTTTCTCCTGGAAGAATATTTGAAACCTTTCAGAATTTTTCTGATCCAAACCCAAAACTACAAGTTATATCTGACACAGACTAGGATGGGTTATATTCATTTGCGATTTCCAAACCAAAGTAAAGCCTAATTTGCTAATTGAATTGGTAACCATTTATCACACATATATGAATATCTCTTACAGTTAAATCGATCATACCAAAAATGTGCATATCATGTAAATCTTATCGGGATCACTAAAATAATGGGACTTTTGTTTACAAGGTGTCGATTGGTTTTAGAAGCTTTGATAATGACTCCAGACAGTCAATAAATACAGAGACTTTTACATAGCCAGTAGGAGCCGAACTAAACTATCTAATCTTTTTAAAATGACAGACAACACAATGAACTCTGAACTTAATCCCCTCCAAACATTAAGGAGACAGTTCAGTGCTTAAAGTACTATTCAAACTCAAACCCTACATTAAAACAAAATCACTAAGTGTCTGATTTAAACACACAGGAAAATTCAGAGGTGAGGCTGATTTTCCTTCCCATTGTGCCTGGGCAGTGGTCTGTGGTGGGCTCCAAGTCTGTCAGTTGCTTGTCTTGGGCAAGGAAAATACTTCTGTGCCTTTTGAAAGTTTGTAGTCAAAACATTAAAAAAAACCCCCAAAACTGAAGCCTTGATTGCTTTTTGTCTCTATCAGGCAAATTTTCCCATAATGTTTTGAAGCAGACGTGGGAGACAATGTTATATGCTACATTTCAAGTTGCAAAATTTACACTGTTGGGCTCATAACCTCTGAAAATGATAAATTGCCTTTAAGAGGAAAAGGAAACTGTAAATGTAAAGCTTATGTTACACTGAGAGATGGGGGAGGAAGGTGGCAGGTAATGGCTAACATACAAGTTGTGTATGTATGAGCATATAAATATGTTAAATCACCCTTTATTTCAACTTGTCAATTTTTGAAATAGATAATAGGACTGTAGGAAAGTTTTATCTAGTATTAATGAAGTAAGAGAAGAGAAAACAAAAATATCCTTTAAATTATCATTAGCAATTCTTTTGACATAATTGTTTGCTTTCTAACATTATTAGAATCTCTATTTGCAGTGTGAATATGAATCCTCCCAGTACTGCTGAAGGTTCACTATTACCCTGTTTTCCATGAATTGCATCTTGTGTGAGCCTTTTATTAGTTTGTCTTATAAATGTACCTCTTGGGGTAATGAAAAGAGGAATGAATCCATTCTAACCTTTTCAGTGCATCCCTCTTGCTTCCTAATGTAAAGCCTGATGTGAAAAAATGTTTTTATTCTGTTCTTAACATGACCCAGATATCTTTAATGTCTTTCCTGGTTAATTGGAGATGGGATGTGTTAAATATTTGTATTTGTTATTAATTAATTCCACTGGATAGATAATATTTCCTGAAATCTTTTTGATGCTTCTTAGTATCCCAGGTAGATTGCTGTATGCAAAGGGGGAAATACAATTTAAATAATCACTTGGACTTTAAATCATAGATTTTTTAATTAACAAAATCTGCTTACATTATAGAATGCAATTTGTTGTTCTACAATTTTGTAAATTTGTTTTATAGTATCCTCATTGTCTTGGTAAGTTTCAGTATGTGAATGGCTTCAAATATTTTATGTTATTAACAATGATTCTTAAGTCAGGAATTTCTGATATTCCCACTACCTGGGTTTTGCCGCGATTAATTATTTAATCTTGTCTTTCCTGCAGTGCTTGGAGAGCAGACTATAGCTTCTTGTTGTTGAATTGTCACTCAGATGAGCTACATTATCAGGACAGCCTAAATCTTACAATGGATTGTTATTGAGAGACGTGATATCTGCGTTCTCAGGATGAGATCAACCAGCAGAAGTGAGAGTGTGAGTATTTGGCATCAATGTGTGATATTTTAAACCATTTTCTAAAGTCTGAATTTACATTAACTGTATACAAACTCTATCTTGATTTCAGACTCCAGTTATGCTAGTAGATTTTGCTGATGGAACACAAAATTTCAAGATAATCTAATTTAAGAAACTCTCTAAATCCTTACTTTAGAATTTATTTGACTGACAGGATTTTGATGATCAGTACTTTCTCTGGTGATCATTTGTGGTTGAATAAGTGGAATTTCATGACAGCTTATTACACAGCACTTTTCCTTTGCAAGAGTTGCCTTTCCTTTCCATATTTGCCTAATTAGTATTTCCTGAATCAGGGAACAGCTACATGTTTCATAATAAAAAAAAAAAAAAAAAAAAAAAAAAAGAAGATAAAGAACCAGAGCTCTGCCAGGTCTGTGCTGAATGAAAGTCCACAATGGCCAACATACTTGCCTTCTGGTTTTTTTCCTTCTTAATTTCTTTAAAACTTTTCTTAACCATTCTAATAGATTGCTTCCTAATCTGCCCCTGGTTAGTTACTATGCATTTAAGGACAAGTACTGTAGAAAATCTTACAATAGGAAAGTTTATGTAAAAGATCTACACAACTGGTTGTGAATAACATCTAACCAGTATCCAACCAGAGCAGAACCTACAAGTGTCTATAAGATATGCTGCAGCACCTTTTATTCTCAGAAGCTCCTTGGTACGTGCTTTCTCTCCTATTCTCTTTCCTCCACCATGTGTTCCCAAATTCACTGCATTTGGGCAGTGCCATCACACATCAAGTTATAACTAATTTGATTAGTTGAAGGTATTTGTATTTTTTTCTTTATTTGTACCAGTGGTAGCAATGAAAGGGTTTAAGAAAGCTGAACGATGCCTGCTGGCATTGAGGGCAAAGCATCCTTGGCATGGGCTGGATGGCAGAGGACTCCCAGACTCACCATGTCCCCTTGCTGAGGACTATCCCTGGTGCACTCTACGTAACACAGGCCCCCTGCTCTCCTCACTTTGGTGGGGTGTGGGGACCCCTCCTTGGCTGGCTGTGCTGCTCATGGCTGACTCGCTTGGAGCACCAAGCTGCCCCCGTGCCATGGGCTGCTCTGGAGCATGCTGGTGGGGCTGGCCTAGTGACATTCATGTCCTGGGCTAAGGGTGTGCTGCTGTGTTGGGTCTGCCTGCAGTGATTCAGTTTCAATTTTTAAAGCATGGAGCTCTCCTATCACCTGTAGCAGCCTCCCAGCATGGTGTTAGCCCCCAGGGTGGCTCAGTACCGGTGGCTGTGGAGGTCCTGCTCTCCTGAATGGAAACCAAGCACTGCTTTTTGGATAAAATCCCAGGCATGCCATGGCCAGTGAGCTTCTGAACCAAGAAGAAATATAAAGGTGTGACTTTTTTTGCTCCAAAAAGAATAGCATTTACCATATCTTTAATTCCAAACTGTGCAGCAATTTCACAAGGAGTACTTATCAGTTTCCCAATTTTTTAATTGATCAGACACTGCCCTTACTTTGCCTGTGTGTGTATTTATAGCAGTGTAACACTAAACCAGATTTGCCTTTGTTTTTGTGATTTATGCATTTTTTTTTCTTGAACAGGAAAACATTCATTATCAAATGTTGTGAGAACAATACAGTAACTGGAGGTTATTTTATATGAAAATCTCGTTGATTGTTCCTCCCCTAGAAATCTCTCTTGGCAGCTCACTTCCTGCCAAATGAATCAGCAAAAGTTGCTCATGAAAGTTGTTAATATATAATACAATCACCCAGCACTGCATTTGCTCCTTATCTATAAAGTTCTTTTGTGATCAATGATTCACATCACCTTTTGATTATAGTCTCTGAGCACAAACAGTTTCTTAATATAAATTAATGGCCTTGGAATTTCTAAATAAACATTCCCTTTTGTTTAGCATCATTTCCTATTTTCATACCAAAACAGAGACTTATTGTAATTGTTCAGTTTTCACTGGAAAAAGTGTTTGTGGCCTGGAATGTTCTCAAAAAACAAGCGGTTCCTTTCAAAGCTAACAGTGTTGATTTACAAGGTCTAATGTGCTATGTTAATTGAATATAGCTAGGAAATATTACAAAAAAGCAGCTAGTGTGGTGTGATACTTTAAATAATGATTCTTGTACTCATTTACTGGAAAAGAGATTTTCTCTTGGAGTATAGTACTATTTGGCAGTGTTGTTTGCTTGGATGTTTTTTTTCTTTCACAGTAATGAGACCCAGCTATCTAAGCAGCAGATAGTCAAGGCACTTCCTTTAAATTTCCTGATAGCTGTTAACACTACTAAATTGTTAGGCATGCACTCTTCAGCAAAATGAATACTGAAGATTTCCTCTGGCCACATCTGACTAGTAGGACAATTAAAATACCAACCATCACGTGTTGGTAACCTAATGTTAACTATTCCCTCTTACAAACTGAAGAGAAGCATGAGTGGAGAATGTAGCAGAAGCATAACGCTGACCTGCACAGAACTGGTGCAAAAATCTATCTGATAATATTCCTTTCTAAGGCAGAGTTATTTCACTTAAATCAATTAGGTGGTGTTCTAACTTAAACTGAAATAAGAACCTGAGAGACTGAAAATGCCTGTGGAGATATTTAGTTTAATTAATTGTTAGCTAAAGTGATTCAAGCCTATATTCAAACAAGGTTGTGGGGTTTTTTCCCCCAAAGTATTAAAAGAATATAGGCCATGATAAAAATGATCAAGCTTCTGAGTGGCTTGCTCATAGTAGTTTCAATTAAAGCATTTCAGTTTGCAGTGAGAGTAGACTCAGAGTGGGCACCATGTCTGTCACTCACGGTGGCTCAGCTGACAGAACAACTCATCAAGCTGGGATCACTTGGCCATCACCCATCTGATGTCCATCATGCACTCATCCTAACCTCAAAAGTAATTTTAATTTCTGACTCGTTCATACCCCAAACTAGAACAGGGGCTGTTTTTCTCAAGAAAGTTCTCCTGGCTTACATAAGGAATATAAATTCTGTGGCTATCTAAGACTGGATGCTCTTAAAAGTGCGGAGAAAAAGAAAGCCTTCCCATTCCAGGAAAGTGATGTCCTCTAGAACAGTATCTGTAATAGAGCTCCTCACTGCCTACAAAGAAGCAAAGCCCTCAGGCTCCCAGGGCATGTCCTTGACTCAGGGTTTTGGTCGATGCTTGTTCCTTAAAAGCACTCATAAGCACAGAGAAAATTTTTTTATGCATCAGTGTTTCATTCTGTAGAATGATAAAGATGCTACTTTGTAGGCTATTACCCAATATTATTAAAGTGTCTCCTTCAAATAGGAAATTCAAATGCTGTGCTAAAAAATATGGTTTGTATGTTGCAATGAAAATGAAATAGTACTTGTTCTTCAATGTCACCAAGCATTACATAAACACATATAATGACAGTGACTCTCCTCTCCTTCCCACTGCAGTCAGACAGAAGTGCCTCTGTTCAACCAGTCATTTCGATGCCTTTATTGACTCTTACAAAGATAACATCAGTGCCAGCTGAGGATCTCTCCAGATATTTTTAGGAACTTGTAAGATGTCAGTGAAATGTCAAAAGCAGTTAGTGATGGACTGCCCTCCTAATGGGAAAGATGTGTGCTGTTCTGATAATTTACTATAAAAAAACCCCAGGTGTAAATGTGAAATAGAACATTGTTCATTCAGTATTTGGTGAAGATTGTTATATACACTGTCCAATTCTTAAATACAGTGTAATTAAAACAAAAACCCAATGTATTTATGATTTTGACTACTATTCAGAAAGCACAATTCACTTAAATGCTCTGAATTAAAAAAAGGTAATTTCCCTGCTGATAATGGTAATTCCACCATCTCCTTATGTGCCTGTTTTCCCCAAGTATCATTTGATAGGGTTGTTGCCACCATGCTTCATCTGAGAGGCAGAAGTGGGTCTGGCCATCAGAAAAACAGGCACAAGGGGAATGGAAGCAGCCAGTTCAGTTTCTAGGGAGAATGAGCTAGTTTGCAAGGGTCCAGTTTGGGGATGAGCCCAGGAAAGAAGGCAGTAGCAGAGCAGGAGATGCCAGGGAAATGACTAATGGCATTGTTGTCCTTGTGGAGGGATGTAAAGAGGAGATATCTGGGCAATGACCAATGAAGTAATTTGTTATGGATGGCATTGCATGTGAAAATTATCTATAGTAATTCCATTTGAGGGTGGACATTTTCCCCCTTCTCTCTTTTCCATGAATCATTCAAAATGGATTCCAATCCAACTGGGAAAGAAAATTAAACAGACTCAAGGCTGCTAATCGTGCACTGGCAATTTGAAAAAAAGGAAGTAATCTACACGGGAATTGCATACCCAGTAGGGACTCTATTCTACAGCACATTACACTTTTTGTAATAGTCATGTGGGTAAAATGTATTTTTAAAGTATCAGCACAGGCAGGCAAGATTTAAACCAGCAGTTCTTGGCCCTCTGGTATCCCATTAGGGTTGGGGAAGAATAGGAATTAGGGGAGGAAAGGGAGAAAGGACGTGGTGAAAGTGGGTTTGCTCTAGATAAGCCTCTGCATCCTGTTTCACAATCTTGTTGATAATTTGCCCCAATTTCCCCCCTTGCCCTCTTCTGAGCTGTGAACCGTTTTTACACCTTCAGCAAGAAACAGGTGCTTTGGATCATTTTTTAAAGGAAAAGCTTAGGATGATTGGAAAGATGGCAGCAGCTGTCTTTATAACTTACAGGGCCTGAGGTTTCTGCCTGTCCAAATAATGAAATACTTCCTTCACAGAAATAACGTGAGTTTAACCAGCACAGAAAATATCTTCTCTTTTTCTGCCAGGGACTTCTAGAAGATTAATAACTTCTCAGGCTTCTTGACCTGGTTAAATCTGAACTAGTACAAGTATGATACCTCAGAAATGATAACTTCTACTCTCCTTTTCTGCATGGAGAGTACCATAAATTAAAAAAAAAAACAAAACCAAAACTAACCAAAAAACTTAGCATTGTCTTTGCTGACAATCTATTTAGCTGCAGCCTCCAAGTATGTTATGTATAGTTGTGAAGCAAAGATACACTGTTCTGCCAGAAGCTGATGTCATGTGCCTATACGGAATTTGTGCCTTTGTCTTTTTACAAGAAAAACTTCATTTCCTTGAACAAGGCAGTTCCCTAAAGCCTTTCGAGAGTGGCCCTGAGCCCAGCTGGAAAAAGGAAAAGCTCCTGGGTGACTGAAAGATGTAGATGTTGGGCACATCTAATCAGCACTGGAATTATGGTGGGGAGGAGCAGAATACAGAAGTGGAGAAGGGGAGCCCAGGTTGGACAGACAGCACAGGGTAGAAGCAGGGTCATCTGTGCATAAAGGGCTTTTGGCAGGTGTTAATGTACTGTCCATGGATCAGATACAGATCCATCACTGTACCTTGGATCCTCCTCTGGATGTCATGGTCTTAGACTGGTTCAGTGAGCCTGTAAAACACTGGAGAGCTGAGCAGCCAGGCCTGGTGCATTTGGTCTGATCTTGTACAGAGAACCAAGGTACTTCCTCAATCACTGCCACAACCGAAGAGACTGTAACATCTGCCTATTTCTTGGTAATTCACCTTTGTATTTGTTTGCTTCTTTTTACATTGTTTTGCTTTGTTATTAAACATATTTATTTCCACGCAGCTGTGATACCAACAAGAACATTTGCACAACAGAGTCAGAGTCCTGTTTATTTTGATTGGTTGATTTCCTAAAGCAAGCTACTGTTTAAATTTTTTGGGAAAGGAGGAAGAAGAAAGTTTACCCAAAGCCTCTGTAAGAATTGAACTCACTTAAAATCATATAAATATATTCATAAAAGCATTTTGTATACATAGTCATGCTTCCATCACCGCATTCTATTTTTATTGCCAGCCAGTGTGTGATGGCTGAGTGTAGGTGTCTGTCTGA
Organism: Corvus cornix cornix; assembly: GCF_000738735.6. Taxonomy (NCBI): domain Eukaryota; kingdom Metazoa; phylum Chordata; class Aves; order Passeriformes; family Corvidae; genus Corvus; species Corvus cornix. Next base: position 15,851,014 of record NC_046336.1, read on the forward strand.
GGCATCTGTGATTTACCTGCCCAGCCTCTGCTCTGCCACAGTGGCAGTAGATGTACTTTCTTCTATCACACGAATAAGCTTAAGCTTATTGTAATATTTACAGTTTACTTTCCAAGCCTCACCTCATAATTGTTAAATTAATACTGAACCCAGTGACTGTTAAGATTAGAATGAAGAGTTACAATATCCATCCATTCGTCTGCGTTTGTGTGACATCCAGTGGCAGGATAGGTCAATCACAGGCTCCCCTTTCTGGTGAAACGTGTAAAAATTACTCAGAACTCCATGAAGAACATGAAAGCAGGAAATGTATTGCATAGTAATGCTAACAGAGCAATTGCTTAATTTTGGTTCAAAAGTAAACTGGTGATTAAAGCAGCTTGTTCAAGGAAACACATTGCAAATTTGTACGTACCCTTAACTCACTGCAGCCTTTAGTGTTCTTTCCCACTGCTACTGACGTGGACTCATCTCCTCAGTGTTCCCACTGAGCACAGAAAAGTGAATAAACTATATATCACCCTGCTCAAAAATGAGTAATCTCTGTTTCCCTGCATTTGAGTGCACAGCGAGTGTCTGGACTCATCAATTTTGTCAGGAGCAGTACTGAGATTCAGAGCCAAATTTTGATTAAAACTTGTGAAATATTTAAAAACCCAAAATATATTAAGTTTGATTATCCAAATAATATTGAATTAGGCTTCTAAAAAGTTGTTTAAACTGAAAGATCTAAAGTCCAATCTCATGTTTGAATTAACTGTCTGAAATTAAAGTAATTCATGGCAGTTGTGTAAAGTGTTTTCTTTGCCATCGTCATGACAATGATGTGACAGCAGCACTGCTCTCAACATTTGTTTTTCCATTTTCTTCCATGCAGATAATAAATTAGTAACATCTTTTTTATTGCTCACACACATAAAACCCACAGTTATCATAGAGAATTTTTTGCAATTTGTTATAAGTAGCAACTACTAATGCTGAAAACGACAAGAACATGTTTCTGTTTTTCTAATCTGCTTTACAAGATCCATAAACCTTTCATAAATCCAGCTAAGTCCTTGTGTGCAAGCTTTTTATATAGCAAAAGGAAAATAGAATTTTTTTAAAGAATAGTTTTAATCTCATAAAACTTAACAGAGAAATTAAGCATTGATGTCTAGCGTCTGAAATTCCTTTAAAGTTATGTTTTCAAAATTATTAAATTTCAGGTTTACTATTTATTAATGACAAGCTATTTCAAGGATGTAAAAATATTATTTTGGCAGTAAATTTGTTGTTAAGATAAATATATTGGACACACACACAAAAAAGACTGTGCAGGCCTGGGTACTGCATACGAGGCACATGTTACCAGTAGACAGGAAAACAGCAGCTGTGCACCATTCTTGGACACAAAGTCCTCAGGAGTCACGAGGTTAGCACAGGATCTTTTTTTTTTATGCCTGGTTTTGCTGACTACAGAGTCACTTAGTCAACTATAATAATCAGAATAAAAGTCCTCTCCTAACGTTAGATTAGTTTTATGCTACTCTATGGAAAGGAAAAGCAAGTCAAATCTGTCAGAATTGTATCTAGAAGAAAATAAAGATCAAATATACGAAAATGCCCTTGCTGAGATCCAGTCCTTTGAGCTGCCTCTTGGAACCACCCTAAGGTATGCTTCTTTTTGATAATACTATACTCTTCATGATGGATGTGTTCCATTCTATAGCTGTTCTTTCAGCCAGCACAATATATTAGAAACTTTGTTTTCCTGACCCTGAAGCCTACAGGAAAGTTGAGTTTAATTTCAACGTGATTGGCCCTAAGTGAAAAAATACAAACCAAGGTCACCTACTCTGCTCTTTCTTTTCACCAGGAAAAAGCGATCTGTTACTGATGGCTGGCTGTAGATTTATGAAAAAAGAAAGTGCTCTTAAAAGTGAAAACAAAGGGAAATTTTGTCTTTTTTGTAGCAGTGTTTTTAGTTTGAAGTTTACAGCTATAATTTTAAAGAATTAACTGCTTATTATTCTTAAATTTTTAATAAAGGTAACTTTTATTTTAATCACCAAAGACACAACTACTTAAGGTTTTACCGTTGATATTCAAAAATATCTGAACATTTAATTTTTTTTTCATTTGCAGCTTATGGAAACTATCTAATGGTAAAAGTGTAACTGAGAAAGTTCCTCTGCATATTCATCCTTAAAAAAAGGAATACATAAAAGATTATTTTGTAATCTGTCTAGGTATATTGTCAGTATTTGCAGAAGAGTTTTAAAAATAGCCTGCCTGGCACTGTAGGCGTCAGGTTGCAGTAACGATCAGGCTAAAAAAAGAAAATTAAATTTACCCTGAAAAATGTGTCAATCTATAACTTCAGTATTTTGGTGGTGGGAAAAAAAGGAATGTGGGAAGATCGTTACTGCATTTGAGTGATTTCTTGAAGGAAATACAAGTGGTAGGATTTTTACTTTTTTTTTTTTTTGCATCATGCACTTTGTAAGCACTCATCTACATTTAGAGTAGTCCTTGTTGATTTAGTAGGCATCATTAATAAATTTATCTGAATCAGTGCTGAATATAATAAAGGCACAAGCACAGACAAGATGTGCACCGTCTTCGGTGCCATTTATTAACTCGTGTACAGGTGTAGTTGCACCAGAGCAGGAGAGATGATGAGCTTGATAACAGTAACTGGAAGGGTGTCAGATGCAATTGTAGACCTTGATGCATTCACACTTGTCAAATGCTGTCAGTTCCTTATGGGAAAAAGTAGCTACACATCACCCTGAAGTTTTACATATCTAGCCTATTTCTTTACACGAGCTTCCCACTTGTGTGCAGAGAACTTTGCCCAGAAAGCAGGTGCATCCTGTCTCCTGAGCATGCAAAACCCAAGGATTAGTTAATCCCTGGCCACAGGCCACAAAGTGTAAAATTTAAATAGAAAATAGGTTATTCCTCCTTCATTGACACATGAAGCTTTGCTGTACAAAGCACTAGGAAACAGTATGTCAGTTTCTACTGAAACACAGCAAGCCACTGCACGTAAAGGTGCACTTTTTTTTTGTTTTGGCTTGGCTTTGTTCATTTTTTAATCCGATCCCCAAGTTTCTATCACGTAAAGAATGGAAGGACTGAAGTCAGTGACATAACCTGAATTCAGAAACCCCCGCGGCGCCGCCGCCTCAGGGGTCGGTGCCTTCCTGCATGGACGGGCACGGGCCGCGTGTGCGGGAGTGGTCAAATCAAAACAAACCAAATAAATAATAATAATAATAATAAAGCAAAAGCACGCCATGAAACAAACCAGAACTAGCTCAGTGGGAAAGGCCGTGTTGAAGCCTATAAACCTTCAAGGCGTCTGTGTAGCGCCTCTGTGCACTGGGGAGGGCAGCCGGTCCGTCCGGGAGAGGGGCCGCATTTTGCGCGCCCCTCGTTTGTCACAGCGCGCTGAGCGGGTCGCAGCGGCTGGCGCCGGGCAGACGCAGCTGCCCGCGGTCTCTATCAGACACCAGTGCCCGGAGATGCCATGGGGACGGAGGGGCTTTGCTGGGCGCCCCTGGCGTCCCCGGCGCAGCCCTTCCCCTGACAAGGGCCGCGGGGCACTGGCGAACTGGTGCGAACCTGCGCCTCTTCACCTGCCCCGCTCCCTCCTCCCCGCCGCCCCGCGCGCACGGGAAGCCCTCCCCGGCCGCTCCCGCCCAGCTCCGTGGCCGCTCCTCCCTCGGCGCCTCCCGCAGCGCCGCGGCCGCGGGATCCCTCCCATCCAAGATGGCGGAGAGTCTCCCCGAGCATGATCGCATCCTGCAGGAGATCGAGAGCACCGACACGGCCTGCGTGGGACCCACCCTGAGGTGCGGGGCGTGGGGGCCGCTGCGCCGACAGCGGGCGAAGCTCCTGCGCCCTGCCCGCCCGCCGGCCCGGGGAGCCGCGGCCCAGCCCGGCCGCGCTTTCTGACAGCTGCTCCCCAGGGACGGCGCGGGGCCGCCCGCAGCGCCGCCGGCGGGAGCGGCCGCGCCGGGCGCGGAGGGGACGAGCAGCCCCCGGTGCTGCTCCGCGGGGGCCCGACCGCCGCCCCCCGCCCCGGGCGCTGCGGGGCGGAGGGAAGGGGCCGGTGCGGCGCGGGCAGGGAGCGGGGCTGTCACGCCGTGCCGGGGCGCTGACAGGCAATGGGGGCCGAGCGGAGACGGCGGCCGTGCCCCGGCTCCAGGCTGGCCGCTCCCTGGTGTTGTCTACCGGGGAAGCAGCCGGGCACGGCCCGGCTCCGGCGGGCTGGAGTGCGGCCTCGGGACGTGCCCGGCCCTGGGCCCGATGCGGGTGGCCGGGCTTGGGGCACTCGCCGTAACCCAGTGCCGGCCTTTGCTGCCCCGCACTTGGACAAGAGTCAGCTCCCTGGGTGTGCCGGTAGCCCCGGTTCTGTGCTGAGAACGGGGCCGAAACCGTATCGTGGGTGGGTGTTGCAGCGCTCCACTATGCAACCCCTAATGATGAGGTCTGAAATCTACTACCCTGGTCAGTTTCCTTGGAAATGTGGCTGTGTTTAGAGCATTTCTGCTGTGCCATGACTTCAGTGGTTTGGTTTTCTGTCTTCTTCCTCCAATTCCACATACTGCCAAATGGCCTAGCCTGCTTGTTGAAGAAAAGGTTTTGCATAACCTCTCCTGTTAGAGGCGAACGTCGAAGTGCCTTTCACTTAGAGCTGGGGAGATAAGGGCAGGGCCTGTGGTGAGTGAATTGGGTTATAGAGGAAACAGGGGGAAAGGGGGCCTTCATCATGGAGCTTTGCTGATGCTTCCCTGATTAAAGATGCTTCCCTGATTAAAGATGTCTGAAAGGAATAAAAAAGCATAGGCACTAGCCAAACAGGGGAGAGACAACTGTGAATTTGAATGTTATCTCTTTGAGAGGATACAGTGAGCCTGTGTGCAGAAAACTGGGAAAGGCAGTTTGTGTAGCAGCATGCTGCAAAGCAGTGAGCATGGTGCTGCTGGCTTTTCCTGGAGTGGGAATGATGCCTCCTAGAGCGTGTGGACAGGGCTGGGAAAGGGTGAACGTGGGGTACATGGGTGAGGAACCCAGTGCTGAGAACTGGTAGAAGAGAAGTTTCTGTTGCATGCCAAATGGGCCATTCTGCACATCATAGCAATTGATTTTGAGGTTGGCTATGTGTGGATCCTCCAAAGCTGTGTGGGAGGTGGCAGTATGGATATTTGTGTGAGGCTGGGGCTAATCAATCCTCTGAGAACCCCCATGGGGAGTGTGGTGGGGTCGTCCAGACATCACACAGGGACTGCTTGCTGCGTTAGTCTGGTCTTGGAGGTCAGCTTGGAGCAAACTGCACTCTGATCTCCCCTCATGTTCCTTAAACACAGCTGCTGTTGGGAATACAGTGTGGAGATGCTGAAGTTTAGCGTCACAAGGAGCCTCGCATGTGACAAGTCTGTGGGCTTAGGCTGAGAGAAGGTAGCTGGGATGCTTTCAGACTTGAGTTGTCCCTGGAGGCAGTTTAACAGTGTTTCACTTTACAAGCCCAGGCAGGTTGAAGCTGATGCCTGCAAAAAACCACACCAAAATATTAGATATAATTGCAGTTTCGCTGCCATTTCCTGTACAGAGCTTATATCAGAGTATTCTGTGGAAAGGACAGAGAATTAGGCTACACAGCAGAAGGTGGCAGGTTTGGGAACCACAGGCGTGGATGGGGAAGGGACTATATGAATCTCTCATTCATATTAAGCATTTAAAATTTGCTAATGTTTTTATAAATTCTAAAACTTAATTTCTTATTTTTTTGCGTGTTCCTGTCCTATCACTGACTTTCCAGTAAGGGAATTTTGCATTGCTGACTTTCAGGATTTTTAGGAAAAAAGTGCATGTTGGTCTGATTTAACCTCTGGTGTTCAATTACAAATAAAAAAAATTGAGGTTAAAGAGTGGTTACTCTTTAGTGTTTTGAAAGAAGTCCAGCAAACACCGCAGAAATATGCTTCTACTCCCTAAGAACACCAGTGTTTAAAACCAAAACTTGAGCTGTCTGCTCAGCTCTGTCTGTTGCAATTTGTGAATTGCTGTGTGAAACTGAAAAGTCTGAAGTCCCACATCTAATTACAAGATCTATTTCAATGAACAGAAGCATGAATGTAAAATGGAGCATTATTTTCTGCCTGAGATCTAGGTTTTACTTGCTAAACAATATAAATCAAAGAAATGAGTTGAGTAATTCTATGTGCAATTGCATAACGCTACAACATGAAGTGATCCATTGATTTCCAGTCACAGAAGCTATTGAAGCCAGTTGTCTCACGTAATGACTGAAATTATGTTAATTTCATTATGTGAAATGGAATATTTTTGTAATCTCTGGTCTGTAATGCTGGGAGAATATTTATAGCATTGCTACATGAAATAAAGTACCAACATACCTACCTAAATAGCAGAACAAAAGAAGGGACTTGAGGTGAGTAGTTCGGATAAGTAGCGTGAGGTAGTATTAAATGCTGAAGATTGTAGGATATGCAGGATCTGACTTATCCTTAATTGTTAATATCAAGACATAAATGTCTTCCTAGTGCATCCATGCTTCACGAAGGATGTGTACTTTTTTCTTGTGGGCCGTATGTAGATTCCATGGAAACACATTTTTGCTCCTGTTTTTCTTCAGTGTTTTGCTTGCTGGTTTGGTATAGCTGTCCCTGCCAGGTGCTGCTTCTTACCTTGCTACAAGAGTGGCAGCACTTGTTCTTATTATAGAAAAAATAATAGCATTTATTGATATATAATGGTTTTGTGTATAATTTACAGGTAAGGAACAACATACAGACTGATCCTGCCGGTGATTTTCTAGTGCTGAGATCTACCCATAAGGGGGAATGTGAAATGCAGGTCCTTTATAGGAGGAATCAACATACAGCTAGTGCAGTTGGGATTATTTACTGTTCAGGAGAGTTAGCTCCTAAAGATGGCTCTGCATCTCAAGAGATGAAGAGATTGTATTGGATGAAATTAATTTTCTTTTTAGATTTTAACTGGGTGAATTTAGTGATTTAAATTTGCTGCTATTTTACTTTCATCTCTAAATTCAGTAACACATGCTGAATCACTATAAATGAGACTTAAGCCAGCATGCCTTTCATTAAATAGGCACACTGTGTATATAGCAAGGCAGGATTAATTTTTTTTTCATCAGACTCTATGAAACTTCTATCAACATCTTTTTGGCTTTAATGGCTAACAAAATGAGATTAATGACAAAACTTGTTAAAGGCTCATCACTCTCACCTTTTTATATAACATGTTAATATAGTATAATTCATGTTTCATACATACTTCTGCACTTCTCTCAGGGAGAGCTATCTCATTTCTAATCTTTAGAAAGGAAATGGAAGACGACAGAAAGAAAGACAATTCCCATAATCCTCCCAACAACAACAAAAAAACCCGAAAGTTATTAACAAAAAACTTAAGACCCTCACTGAAGCCTGTATCTTAACACTTCTTGAATAGTCAGTTGGACATGCTGTGGTAGCTAGTAAGATAAATTCTCTTCAGAAGAAAGTAATTGACCTTATCTGATGGTTAGTTTATGGTTGGTTGAAATAGGTCAAAGTGGAACTCAACAGAGTAGGAGTTGTTCTGCCAGTGCTCTGTATACTATAGATAAGAGGTTTTTTGAGTCTGTAGTAATGTGTAGTATTTCAAAGCTTTTTTAAAAAATAAATGAATTAACTCTTAAACTCTAGCTTGGCAATATATTTCATAAGCATATGGTAGACTTTCTCTAAACACTTCATCTTGTGAGCTTTGCATAACTAAGTTTGCAGTGTTCTGTGATTCCCATGCACAGCCGTCAGTGGAGTACCTCCATGCCCACAATTCATTGACTGAACAAAAATACAGAAGTAAAATTAAATATAAAAACTGTGGGGGATTTGGTAATGGAAATTTTGTAGCTAAGGTGAAGTTGATAAGGAGGTGCTATGTCTATTGATGTATCTATAAGTGGAATGTACTCTGTAGCTTTAACCCACAGTCACAGCTTGGAAAGTGCTCCTCAAAAGTCAGTGTAAAAATGCTTTTAATCAAACTCCCTCTTCCTGAAATCTGTCATCACCAAGTTGTTGCCTGGTAGATGTTAGAGCATCTTCCAGGTTGCTCTAAGTTGTGCTGGCTGTGAAACTTCTTTGCAGAGTTCTTAGAGAGCCTCCTGTGAAGACATTTCACTGGCCTGTTGTCTCTGGCTGCAGCAATCACACCCACAAGCACTGTTCAGTCGATGCATTTCTGTCTGATGCTGCAGTATGCTGCAGTCACCTCCACTGATCTAGGACTGCATTGCACTGGTAAAAGCAGCGCTGAGCTGAGACTGCAAAGCAAAATCATTTCTGTATAGTGCTGGGTTTTTCTCATTTAGGTTAAACAGAGTTTGGAGGTTGGATGTCATAAATGAGTTTGGCTGAAGTGTTAGAACCAATTGATAGCTGTTCATCCTGTACTTCTGTCCTTGAGTTACAGAGAAGCCAAAGGTAAATGCTACACTTTAGTAAGGCATCATTTGAAAAATAAGCAAGACTATTTTGTCCTTTACTGATCAACGTCTCTAAGAAAATTCAGAGTTAGAAATATGGAATGAGAGTCTAATTCTGCTGCTTTTACTGTATTATGGTACACTTTGCAACTGCAGGTGCTTTGCCCGGACTGGGGTCTGTAATTTGTATTTTGGAGATATTCTTGTATGCATTGAGGGGGGCTGTCCAAAGCAAAATGAGCAAAGTGCCTAAATGTTATGTAGCTTCAGTTTTACTGAAAGTCTACATTACAGTTACTAGCAGGCATGATTTAGCTATGTGATTCTGTGTTTTCAGCACAACACTTAGTGAGCAGTAACATAGGCAGTATGAATGAAATCTCAAAACGTGGGAAGATGGTACAGCATTAACACAATTGTAGGCAGGGAAATACTTTTTCTGAGTACTTGCCTATGGTCTATTGGAATTTGTGATGTGGTTATCCAATAACAAAATGTGGTTGCCCTCATTTTTGCCCTGTGGTCCTACTTGTCTGGTAGGATTGTCTAAAGTAATTTTTCTGTGTCTTCATTATTTTGGAGTATGGCCCAGCAATTCGCATTTTTGTCTATAGCTTAGTCTTGTTTTAAATATAGAGTAAGAGTACTCTGAGATCATCAGCCAGTGCTATAAATCAGAATTTTAGTGGTTTGATCACATATTTTGATTTCAAATTGTATTTTTTTCTTTTACAGAATTGTAAGTTACTGCTTTGAAAATTTGTAGTCTCTATTCATGGTCTGTCTTCAAGCCCTTCTCAATTTTCAAGTTAACATGTTTCATTCCTGGTTCCCTTTCAAGAAAAGTTACAAAGTAGCCCAAAAGAACTGGAAATTCCGTGTGTGATAGCTGTGGTCTCTTTTGGATCAGGTGACAGACTGTACTTTCATGTATATTGTTGTGGTTTAACCCCAGCCAGCAGCCAGACCCACCCAGCTGCTCATTCACTCCCCCACCTGCAGCATGGGGGAGAGAATCAGAAGGGTAAAAGCTGGGAAACTTGTCAGTTGAGATAAAGACAGTTTAATAGGGGAAGCAAAGGCTGCGCACACAAGCAAAGCAAGGAATGAATTCACTGCATCCCATGGGCAGACAGGTGTTCAGCCATGTCCAGGACAGCAGGACCTCATCACAAGTAGTGGTTACTTTGGAAGACAAATGACATCAATCCAAATGTCTCCTCCCTTCCTCCTTGTTCCCCCACTTTATGTACTGAGCATGATGCCATCTGCTCTGGAATATCCCTTTGGTCAGTTGGGATCACCTGTCCTGGCTGTGTCTCCCCCCAGCCTCCTGACCAGTGTGGCAGGACTAAAAGGCCTTGGCTCTGTGTAAGCCCTGCTCAGCAATGACAACACATCTCTGTATTATCAGCCCTGTGTGCAACACAAGTCCAAAACACAGCCCCATACCAGCCACTGTGAAGAAAATTAACTCCAACCCAGCCCAAACCAGCACATATATTTATATATCAGTTTACCTGTATTATAATAGCTAACTTCTGTTTTGTATCTGGGTTGTTACGGAGTAAGGGGAATGGCCTGCTCACTGTGAACCAGTGTAGCCTAAAAAACCAGAGGCTTGCTTGTAGTGTCAGTTGCAGATTTTGTTACTTGGTGCAGGATTTGATGGTATTCCAAGTATTTAAGTTGAAAGACAACAGTCAGATAACGCAACTGTCTATGTGATGTATATTGCTATGAAGGAGCAATTTTTTTTTTATTGCTAGTCCATTATATAGAGACAGAAGGTCATAAAGAAGAGTCTTTGTGCTGTGGACTGATTAATCTGGCATTCAGCAGCAGAACTGCAGTTCTGATTTTTCTGTAGCCTGATCACTCAGATTTGCCATTGGTAGCAAAAGTATTTTAGAAAGATTCACTTGCATTGCTGCAAGTTTCAACATATTCTCAAGTTTTTATAAAGCCTGAAACTGCTTGTGGGTAATCATACCTGTACTGCATTTTTTTGTTGTGAAAAAATCTTTAGGTTACATGCTGATTAAGTTTGTCATGAAATATGTGTCTGGAAATCAGGTTATCTTGATCTTTTAAGTGTTCATGCATCAGCTTCTGACTCAATTCTTGCAGTGATTTCCAAATGGGCAACTGCCAAGTGAATCTTTAACCTACCTAGTAACCTGTGTGAATTGTTCTGAAACAGCTCTCTCCAATTTCCCAAGCATTACCAAAGAGCTTGAAATTGTCCCAGTGTTTAGGAAACAAGTTTCAAAATACATTAAAGCTTTTAAAATAGGGAAATCATCTGCTGCATCATCATCAGAATAGTGTACTTAATAGATGTTTAATGCAGTTTGTGACATTGTTTCTCATTTAAATTTAGCCTTCTCTTCATATGAACAGCTTATCCTTGTGCACTCTTACATCAGTTAAATTCAGAAAAGCCAGTTCTTATTCCTGTCATCTCTTCATTGACTTATTCCTCAAGCTGATTTTATTCAGTGTCTGGTGACCCAGATTTTGGACCTGCCCATGTGCATAGGAAGTGCATAATTTTACATCCTTCGCGGGTCACACGGGTGCTTACTTCCTTGCAGATTTTTTTGGAAAGCCAACAGCATAGCCTGTGCTCCAGCTTGCTTTGTGTCTGGCTGAACTATTGCTCCGAGACTTTGCAATTTCCTCAATACAGATATCTACCTGAGGAGCCTTAGAAAAATTCAGTTAAATATAAGTCTGGTTTTGATCAGTAAGTGCTGGTGTGTTTTTAAGTTTTGTCATGTTGCATTTTATGTATTGTACTACTAATATGAGCTCATTCAAGTTGATGAGGATTAATATGTCTTAAATAATTCTTTTAAGATAATGCCAGAAAAGGATTTGAAAATAAGAAGCTATTTTTATGGGTTGTAGTAAGCTATTAAGTACTAACTCATTCAAAAATATAGCTTTGCATCAGCATCAAGTCATCACATGAGATTTTGTCTTGCTGAAGGGCTTTCTATGGCTAGTTATAAAATCTAGGTGGCTATTTTTAGATATTATATATCTTTCTGGCTATTTTCTGATGATGGTTGAAATGACCAAACCTAATCCCTGTCACCACAGACGTTGGTATAACAATGACAGAATGTTCAATTTGGTGTTCAGCTTGATGAAGTATTTTCAACAGTGCATCTCTTCCTCATCTTGTACATGTCTACTATGGAACTATCTGTACTCCTGACAGACTGGGTCCTGTGCAGGAAGGAGTTAATGATCTCTCCTGGAGCCTGGCTGAAACCCTTCCTTTACCTCAACCTTTGCCAGTAATAGCAAACTAGTAGGGAACTTAATCACTGACGGAGGTATTAAAAAGGAAGGAAACAGATTTTAGAGTGCATCAGCCTTGATGGAAAGACGTGGGATTGGATAGAGAGGACCTAAAAGATGCTGGGGATTTTTTTTTTATATATACAGCATGAGAAAAGTGTTCAGTTCTAATACCGTCAGTGGGATTTTCACTGTTTCTCAGGGAAAGTAATTTGCTTGCAAAATTGCAGTGAGTGTAACTTGCAATTCTCCTGTGAATCAGAGTAATACAAAATTAATAATGCATATACTGTCGTTTATGTACCTGGGGGATACTTTTGAGACATTTCAGCTTCAAAGGGAAGTGTTTAAACTTTCAAGTTTTGTGACTTTCACAGTTTGCACTCTTCCTTAGGCATAGAGTGACTTTGAAGGATTTTTACCCCATTTTGTTCATGGAAAGAATGTTTCCTTATAAGTTTTGTTTTGAGTTAATTTTAGCAGAAAAGTAACGTAGTAGATACTGTTTTATACTGTATATTTGTTCTGGTTTGTTTCATACACGAAGGAAGCTGTAAGCAGTTAGCCAGTGTGTGCTACCTTCTCTTGAAATGTGGAGCTCCTCTGCTGTGCTGGAGTGTCACCTTTCCCTAAGAAATGAACAGATTTTCTTGGTTTGTTTATCGAGCAGGACGAGAACTGGAGTAAGTCAGTTGCTTCAACACTTAATTGCTTCCTAACTGAGAGAAACACTGTGAGTTTCAGTTCAACTTCTAAATTGAAAACAGACTTTTTTTTAGAAGTCATGTTTTATTTTCTTCAGTGATCCTGGGAGATATGCAAAGAACATATAGCACAGACTGTTGTTTTACATGAATTAAATACATTTTGATTTTTTATGTGTAGGCTGTGTGAGCTCATAGAGTTAACAAAAACGAATTATATAAAATCACTGTAAAATGCATGATTTGGTTATAGGTTTGCAGAGGAATGTGATGCACCAAAGAATTAAATGGTTTGATCTGTATTGAATAGAATACATTCTTAATCCAATTGGTTTTGAAACTTTTAAATTACTGGATATTTTATTTAATCTGGAACTTCTTAAATGTGTGAAATAATATATTTACATCTGTGTAGCACTGATATTCAAAGCCTATTGAAGTAACTTAAACATTTCTGACATAAAATATTCTGTTTTATTTCATATGTCTTGTGAAGAGACATATGAGATTGTTGAAATGTGAAATTTATTTTGTCTACCAAAACAGCTGGTCTGTTTTTATCTCAAAGATTATGTCTCAAGTGCTCTAGATAAAGTTGACAGATTAGCTAGAGGTTGTAATAGATGCCTAATTATTTCTGGTACATGTGTAATAGAAATCTGATCAAATTTTTTAAAAGAACTCAGAAGCTCACAATTTGGTTTACGGATGAATCCATTTCTCCTAAAATATAACAATTTATGTAACAAACAGTCTATGGAAATATTAAGGGAAGATAAAAATACTGTTACATGGACTTCAATTTTCTACTTTATATTCTATGAAATAACATAGGTTCCAGCTACATCCACTTGTATCCATGTGGGTATATGAAACAGATGGCCAAACTTGGCACTTCATTCTGTGGCAATAGCCAGTACCAAAGCGAGCGAAGCTGCCATTTCCTTTGCTGCCTTTTTATCTACTATTGCAACACAAAATTGGGAAAAAAAGTGGTAGTGCAGCACTTGTTTTTCAGTTTCTTGCTTCATACATCAGTAAGTCGCACAAAGGCTTAGCAGGAAGAGGCATCTCCTTGGTCAGCAGTGTAAAAACAGGAAGGAGGAAGTCTATTGCAAATCTGGGTATACTGATTATCAGTTCGTGTTTTGCTGCAGAGGATGTCCATTAACAGCCATCAGCGTGATCCATTGCTTATCCAGCATGAACAATGACTGCTCTAGTGCTGCTACTACAGAATAAGGACCCTGCTTATAGGAAGTAATGTTAACTAACAAACTGTACTCGGCCCTTTCCTGCTCATAGAAACAGGATACTATTAGTGAGAACAATTCACAGAAATTGCACATCCAGGAAAACCAGGCAAGCAAAGCATAATAGCTAAACTAAGATTAATAAAATCTTTTCTCTGAATAGGCCATAGCTGAGTTTTATGTTGTTCTGGCATGTAATGTGAGCTTTTAAATAGAGTGGTGAGATGTAATTATGAGTAAGAATGGCAGAACTGGAATGTAGGTAGTGTCTGGCATTGAAAGGCTGCTTAGGTTTTAAGAAATGTGCTTATTACCATAACTGCAATTGAATGACCGGAAACACCTGGACATTATTTTATAAAGCTTTTTAGGGTGTATGCAGCCACCTATATGAAATTACTCTGTGGAAAAATCCCTACAAAGTTTGTAGCTTGTGTAAACAGAAAATATCTTTGTATATTGTAGGACAAAGGAAGTTTCTGCAGTGTTTCCTGTGAAATTGCAGCTCAAATGGAGTGTGTGATACAGTATCGTGGTTAGGGATGCCATGGTTATAGTCACAGTGACAGGTCTGTTTTGAGGGCAGAATCTTAATTTGCATTGTCAGTGTTTTGTGCTTGCACTGTTCCCACTGAACTCATCATGCAAATTTGAATTGTGAATATTACTTAATTTTATAATTTTATTTAGTATATCTCTGTGTTACTGTTTCATTTGGGATGTTTTTTCAATGAAAGGAGAAATAGGAAGAGCATCTAGTGGGCCACTTCTTGCAATGTGTGTGTGGGAGCTAGTTGAGGGCATCTCCAGCATCAGGACAAAATTGGCATTGGTAGCAAGATATTAGTAGTAAAAACATTATTTTCCATAAGCACAGTCTCTTCATTTGGTACTTGGTTTATTTGTGTGTGTGTTTTGTTTTAAATATTACTTTGAAACATTAAATAAAAAGTGTATGGTTGGAAGGGGTTTCTTTTGTGCCTGCATTTAATTGATCAAAGTAATTAGTAGTTTTTCTCCCCTGCACAGTGCTTAATTTGAAGCTCTACAAATGAATCTTTTTCTCTTGCTTCCATTGCAGATCAGAAGTTGCATGGTCAGACTTACATTCCATGTCAAACTTGTACAACTGTTGTACAGACACATGTAATTCCTGTCATTGTCACAGTATTCATGGAGTTGTAACTGATCGGCACTTACTGAGTGGTTATCAGTATCCTGAAAGGAATGTGTACATACAGTTCTTAATTGCTTCATATGTCTTGTGTAATCAGGAGATGAAAGACTCTATGGCAATATAGGCACGGCTGGGGAAACCTGCAATTCATCTTAGAAATGGGACAGAACAGGATGGGTTGGCGGAGGTGTGAAAATGGTGAAAGGTGGCAAGTCATTAATAAGGAGTTTCTTTGTCCTGTAAAAAGATTGCTGTTTTTTTCTCTATTTTCTGACATGGTTTTTTGGCTATTTTAAAATACATGATCTGTTTTAAAAGTTTCTGCTGCTGCTAGAGCCTATTATTATAAATGATTACTAGGAGAATTGTTCTCTCAAAAAATTTACAGTAATGCTTCATGAGCTCGAATTTGTCTTTCCTGAATATGGATTGCAATTAAAAAGAGAATCATTGCCTATTTAAAAGAACACACAAAACAATCCCCAAAACCTTCAAGAAACAATATTTTTTAAAAAACTCCAATGGGATTTGTTAAATATTTTTTTTTCTTTATTTAATAGACTGTTCTAGTAATGATTTTTAAGTGACAGAGTTATCACCAACCAGGAATTCATATTATCTTCTGAATCATTATTGTTGTATGAAAGTATGGAGATTTTATTTTTAATAAAATAAACTCTTCAAGTTCATTTTTTTTGCCTGAAGTGTGAGTTCCTGAGCAGTTCTGCTTTTCTCCTTTGAAAAGTTACAACTATTGCTATATATATGAGATCAAATTACTTTAGTTCCCATTCTGATTATTCTTGCAATTATTTTTCCATGCTAAACCAAGAAGATTACAGTAAAAGTTGTATTTAGGTGTCTGGTTATTGTCATTTTCTAGTCTAGAGGCCATAGATGCAGAGATAAACTGGAGATGAGGAGGGGAAAAAGCAAATTTGGGATATTTGTTGAACTTACAAAAAATAATTTTGGGCTCCTCTCCTTTTACACTTAATAGTCTGTATGCATGTCAATTGTCTGCCCTTCCAGTAGTCCAGTCAATGTATTAAATTAATTTTTGGGCTTATACAATTTTTTTTTTTTTTTTTTTTTTTTTTTTGGCTTCTAACTTTTTATTTCCCTCCTCCTTAGTGAAATGCTCATCCTCTTTCAATCCCGCCTACACTCAGGCATTTAAGGACATCTATCCTTAATTGCATGCACAGAAATATTTGTATGAAATGATAGCAGAAATGTATTTTTGAAGTGAGACTGTAACCATTTGTGAAGACATTTATGATGCTCGCTTGGAGTGATAATGTATACGTATGGACTTACCATTATGGAATAGATCAGATGATTTCAGGATAATTGATTTTTAGTATTATTTTTGAAGGGTCGTGTGGAATTCTTGGCATGTTAAGTTTTACAATTTTTGCCTGAATTTTAGTTCTCTGGAGATGAGCCTTTTTGCTTACTTAGCAGTTGGTGGTTTTGTGCATAGGATGGTGCCCTCTGGTGCTTCAATATATTTTTACATTTAAGCACAAAAAGTCATCAATAAGAGCTATTAAATACACGTTTTTCATATTGTGGTTTAGTTTTGAAAGTAAAAGTTTTAGGGAAGTTTTTTTACGGTATAAAGTAAACTTATTTTATTGTTTTAAATTGGAAAATGGTTGCGTATCTGAAAATTCTACTTCATTTTTTCTTGAGACCTGAATTCAAATCTGTTTATGCTTGTCTTTCTCCCTTCAGCTTACCTGGTTAAAAAGATCAAGGTAAAAATATCCCTATTGCAATAAAATGTATCCAGTGAACTGAGACATCTTTTTCCTTTAGGTTAGTCTCTGACTACTCCTAGTTTATTTTTTTTTCCTTTTTCAATTACTTTCTACACTATCTTCTTTTTACCTAGACTGACTTTAATATGACTCATCCAATTGTTGGGATGAGTAAAAAAAAAATGTGTCTCAGTTTATATACAGAGTTCTGGGAATATAGACAAAGAACCTGCTACACATTACCAGGAAAGTTGTTCAGCTCTGCTTGTGCTCTTCATGGGTTCCCTGCTTGCCCTGTCGATTAGGGAGGAACATTCAAGTTAATGTTCTCTCATTCCAGATTGAAAATTAAGGTGATAACGTTGTGCAGTTTTGGGGTTTTTTGGAAGCCAAAATCAAATATAAGCTTCAGTCTCCAACAGCAGTGATTTTCTCCTGTTTTGATCCAGTTTGAAGACTCCTATCAAGGAAAAAACTTTGTCAAAGTTTCATGGTATGAATCAAGCACTAGTAGTCTATAGGTTCCTATAGCTGTGCAGATCAGAGGTTGAAAGCAGTTGTAATAAAAACTGATCATGTCTTTCAGTTTGACACAGTTCAAATTTGTGCTATGTTTCAGACCGTCAGCATCTACTTCAGGGGTCCATAAAGCTGAGGAAGATCCTTGGGGCTCTTCATTCAGAGGTGTATAAATGTAAACAGAACCTGAAAGAACTATATTACACATGTAAAACTTCTTTTGGTATCCTAGGCACATTTTCCCCTTTTTATGACACTTCCTCCTGCTGGATGTGAAGCAATTTACAGTGAGAGAGAGATTTTTAGGGTAGACATAATTGCATGTAATTGTCATCTCCTGAAGGAATGGAGCTAGAAGGGTTACTACTTCCTCACTCGCTTTCCAACAGAAAACACTCTGTGTTGTAAATTCAGTTAATTTTGTATTGTAATTAAAAAAATTATCTCAAGGATGCTTTTAGGATTCCATGTCTCTTCAAGGTACTGCAATATTGGTCACTTGTCTGCCTGATAATTTAGTTCTCAAAAGTGGAGAATTGTTATCCGCATCTCTTGCAGTGTCATTATCTGTTGAAATGTACACTTTCAGATAATTATTCAGAGGTAGCAATTACTTTATTTAGATAGGTGTAGATAATCTTTGAAATAAATATATGTATGGAAAATAAGCTTCAGTATCAGAAATAAACTATGATGTGTGATGTTCCGTAATGGGTAAATCAGATGTGTATTGTCTCAGTTGTGTTTGCAGATTTGAGAAAAAGCCTGATTTCTGTCCATGGCCAGAGATGGCCTGCCTCTCCAGTGTACACTTACTTTTTCACAAAGGCCAGTGCTTTAGGCCAGACTTTGTTCTGAAACCCCTGAAACAGCATGTGTAAAGTGTCTTCAGAGGACAGTGTCCTAAGGGAGTCAGTAAACCCGTTTAATTCATCTTCTTCTCACCTAGACTTAGGGAAAGTTGTGATACAAAGTGTGAATTTCTTCTAAATACTCTGATTTATTTCTGTAAAGGCAAGCAGTTCTTTCTCGGGGTTTTATTCACTTGTGTGCTGGCGAGCGTTGATTTGTTGTTCCCACAAGATGGAGCTGTCTACATATGTAATTAACATGGAATTTATACTACTGGTGCATCTTGGGGAGCTCTGTCAAAATACTGGTTTAAATCATAGGTCACAATTTTATTAGTATCTTTGCAGAAAAGGGTACAATGGCACAAAGGGGCACAAAACAGTAACTATTATTTTAAGGAGGTAGGGTAATCTTGTGATTAAGGCATTGGGAGGTACACAGTATTTCTTTCTTCCCCCCCCCATTTCGAACACTTATTCCGTGTATTATTTTCAATTAAATATTGTGATAATACCCCTGAGATTAAAAACCAGTACTTTCTTATCATTAAATTTAAGCATAAGCAGCCTTGATATTGAGGAAAACCTAATCAATGCTGATTTTTATAACAGTGAAAACTGTATTACCTATGCTATGTTGTATGTACTTGCAGAACTTCTGGCTGTGTTTTCTGGAATTTTTTGATATCATTTTAAGGAGCAATCTTCTGATTGCAAAGGATTGCCTTTTTTCAGTATTTTAACAGCATGTGTGAAAGCGTTGGCACGGATGTGAAATGGATAAAAAGTTATCAAGGCAGCTATTGGATACCTTCAAATCATCAGGCAATAACTAAGTCCAAAAAGACAGTGCATTGCTACCGTCAAAGAAAGTTTAGTGTTACAAACTCAAGTATGCAGTTCCTCTTGCACCATCTTTTTGCAGTCTCATTCTCCTTTTAGATGTATTTTCTTTACTGAGTTTTACTGCTGTTTTCATTTATACTTACATTACACAATTTACAGTTTGAGCACACGGTGATAGATAGAAGTCTCCTGTCTTTGTGATAATGCCTCCTTTCTCACTTCTCTTTGAGAACACTGGAAGGAGACCTAAACTTGAAGGCTTCTTCCACCCTTAAACAGAAAGGCTAAAGAAAGCAGTAATAAAATGAACTTTTGTTTTTGTGTATGGTGTTTTTGTTGGTTTGTTTTTGTTGGTTTTTTTTGGGGGGGTTTTTTTTTGTTTGTTTGTTTGGGTTGGGATTTTTGGGTTGGTTGGTTGGTTGGTTTGTTTTTGGGGTTTTGTTGTTGTTTTGGTTTGGTTTTTGGTTTTTTTTCTGTCTTTTTGCTTTAGCATGCAGTGCAGTATAGGTGGTGAGTCCAGCGCGTTTAGAGGAGGCTCATGCTTTCCAGTTATCTGTGAAGGCACTTTGATACATCTGGTCCTCCTAATCTTTTTTTTCTTCTCCAAGGACTCTGAAGACAGTTGGATGTCCCTCTGTGTCCGCCCTCTAGCTTCCAGCCTCTCTGACCCTTTTCTTAATGGCGCAATATTCATGTAACCAACCTTTGTATTTTGGAGTGCTGCAACATCAGTCATTGAACCTTTTTCTCATCCTTTCCCCATTTCTTTACAGGTGGCAGTGCTAGGCTCCACATGCTTGCCCCTGTGTCTTCTCACACAGAACATTAGGTTGCCTAATGAGGCCTCACTCAGTGCCCACTGTGTCTTGTGCCTTTCCTTCCTCCCAGGCCAGGATGCTGCTTCTCCCGCCAGCCAGCACTGGGTTCTGGGTGTGAGTATTTCCCCCTGGCAGATGCAGGTCACTTGTGACCATTCACCACAGCCCTTTAAAGCTCAGTCATCCTGGGCAGCCTTGAGGGAGCCCTTTCAGGAAGTCTGACAGGAACCTCAAGAGGAGAGACTTACGGGCACACTTTTGCATCTTCCAGCTGTCATTTCAAACTGTGGCAGTGGAAATGGTGAGGGGTGAACCACTTTATGGGTAAACAACCTTGTTTTTCCCCTGGTGCACTTTGGAGGAAAGAACCTGCTTTCAGTACCATAGCCTTATTTTTCTGTCCCCAACAACAAAAGGGGTTGTTCTTGGAATATTTTGTTCAATAGTTTTGCCCTGAGAAAATACCTATAACAAGCAGAACGTAAGGAATTGGCTTTCTTCCTTCAGAATGTAGGAGAGCATATTGCCTTTCTTATGTCTCTTAAGTTCAGTTGCTTCTCTGAATATATTGTATGAGGTTAAAAGAAACTCAAAAAGCATAAGGAATCTTGTTACAAGTCTTTTCAATCTCTTCTGCATCCTTGTCTTCACTGAAAGGTCACGTTCCTGTCAGACACTCAGCTATAGGTTTGTTGTGCTGATGATGAGCCCAGATCTCATCAAAGCCCAGGGGTCTGGTTAGAAAAGGGAATCTTGAAGAATACAGGAAATCACACTTCTCCAAGAAGATTGGGAGGGAAGTACTTTCTGTCTACTCAAGAGTTTTAGAGGCTTTGACTCATGGTTACCTGGTTCTTGAACTTAAGACTGTACTTCTGCAAGCAACACTGAAACCCTTGGAACTTCAGCCTTTTCTTTTCCTCATCTTAACTTTTTAAAATTTCTATTTTTTTACAAACCAGCTTCTCCTTATAAATGTCCGGAGAAAACTTTGTAATTATGAAAGGAAATTAGAGGCTAAAAAAGCAATTTAAAGATTTTTGATCACTTCTATTTTCTAACACTCGTAGTTTGCAGTGCAAACATGTTTGTATGTGTATGACTAAATCATCCTCGTATTGCTGCTCTCATTCTGTGTGAGAAGCTACTTTAAAACTGCCTGTCTTTGCTGTTGTTGATGTATGAAATTATTAAATCAACTTTTTGAACTGTCTGTGCCTTGTCTTTGTTGGGGGACTCCATACCTTTGGTTTTGGTACTGTTCTATGTAAAACCTCCTGCTTCCTCTGACAAAGTCTAAAGCTTTAAATTGCCCTCTGCCTGTTTCACTCATTCTTATGCTGGAGCCTTTTTGCACGCAGATTTCTGTTTCTGATGTTGCTTAGCAAACGGCGTCAGTAATTTCTCCCAAGTCATGTTTCCTCCTGGAGGTTTCAAAGTGAGCTATTAAAGAATTAGTAAAATAAGCCAAAAGACCTGATTCTAGCCCTTCCTGACAGTTAGATCCCATGGAGGAAGCAGCCTTAGGCGTGTGCATGCCACGGTTTTGCCCTGGGAGCCAGTGGGCGTGGGCAGGTGGGGACGGAGCTTTGGGGATTGCCAGGGGTCCGGCTGCTGCCGCACAATGCTCCGGTCATTCCGGCTGGAGTCATCCGACTCTGATTTAGTTGGATAACTCTGCTGGTAGGAATACCGGGAAAGCAAATTTGTATGTTTGCACTTCTTTATATTTAGCAAGGAGTGGAATTTGATGGAAAAGCGATCCATGCTATTTGAGGTGGTTGGAGAAACTGATTCTTTTGTACCCATATTTGAGCATTAGGGCATAAATAACAGACCAGTGAGGCTCAGGTCAACCATGATGTAACTGGTTAAGCACCTGGATTAATGCCATAAGGGCTGGGTTTTGTGCCATCAGTTCTCGGTTTTGTGCCATCTTTTTTTTAATGCTGATTTTGGTGGAGTGGGTCCACCAAAGGATACCACTGACATCAAGTTTGCTCACTTTTATTTTCTTTTTAAGAGAGATAGGTTTCAATAAAGATCATTGCATACATACTATTTTCAACTGGGGATAAAAGTGAACTCTGATTTTCTTATTTGTATTTAATAGGTCTGTATATGATGACCAACCAAATGCACATCAGAAGTTTATGGAAAAACTTGATGCCTGCATACGTAACCATGACAGGGAGATAGAAAAAATGTGCAATTTTCACCATCAGGGCTTTGTGGATGCTATTACAGAACTTCTTAAAGTTAGGGCTGATGCAGAAAAACTGAAGGTAAGGAACAAGTTTTTCAGAGTTTCATATATCATCTTTGAATCTAAAAGAAGGAACTGGACTCTTCTACTGAAGATTAATTTAGTATTTATCACATGCATTCTGATGTTTGCAGCAATTTTTAGAAGTGAATTGGATTTATGATTAAAGCTGTGTTACCTGATACAGTAATTTACATTTACAAAGCTGAATATTTGATTAGATCTCATTCTGATTTTTTTTAATGTATGTTTTCAGAAAATGCTACCAAATTATTTTGCCTTTTTTAAAGACTTTCTCGGAAGGTAAAGGACAACAAATGATAAACACAGTATTTCTGAAATAGGTCTTTTCCTAATCATGCATTTATATGTCAGACCTTAGAAGAATTTAAAGTCCTTATTAGAAAACTAAAAATACCACAATTATACATGAAAAAAATTGTTCTTTACTTTGTAATGAGCAGAAGAGTAGGTGATGTTAGTAGTTTTCATGAGATATGAGAACCAAGATTTACTCACAGATCAGAATGCAGAATAGTGAATTATGAGATCCGTCCCTTTTAGCTCTCCTTACACTTTTGAGAGCAAAATATGCACACCAGACAGAATGAGCATAGTTCATCAGAGGTTATGATTAGAGGACCATTATATAAAGGATATTCAGATAACAAGAGACCAAATACAGCATCAATGAGGTCATTGAGCATCTTTGTTCAGAAATTAATGAGATTTTTAATAAACTAGAATGTGCTTCCTTATTATGATGACCTAATGAGTCACTTACTATGTGGGAAAATCTGAGGTTGAGCTTTGCCTGCACCTGCAGCATTAAAATGTTGCTGTGGTTTGGAGATTTCCACGTTTGATGTTAATCAACCACCCAGTGTTTGCATTCAGCAAAGTATGAATGTTTAATTACCATAAAATGCAATCACCATTTCTTACAGACAATGAATGGCCCATAGAGCTCATTGAGGTTATCAAAAAGGGACCAGTGGTCAATTGGGTCAATGATTTGAATTGTTTGACAGACCTACAGAAACAAGGAAAGTTCAAAAATCCCAAGTAAATTTGAGAAGTTTGCCACAGAATCTGTTAGAAAGAACTGTCATAAGTAATTGAAGTTAACAAAAGCCCTTTGCGATCAAAAGTTCAAGTTCAAGCTGTAGAGTTAATTTGAATTTGCATTTCTTTGTTCTAAGCTTCTCAGGAAGCATGATCTGATTACAAGGGTGAGCAGTCACATCAGGGCAATATATGCATATTTGTCTAACAAAGGTGAAATTATTTTTAAGGTCCAAGTTACTGATACCAACCGAAGGCTTCAGGATGCTGGGAAAGAGGTGAGAGAATGGTGCTTCCTATATGGGCATTATGAATTTTTGTAGCAAAATAAATTTATTTGCATAATTTAAGTGTGATTTTCTTTCCTTTTTTAAAAAAATAAACCTTTAAGGTGATAGCTCAAACAGAGGAAATCATCCGATGTAGAGTTCAACAGCGGAATATTACAACAGTTGTGGAAAAACTACAGTTGTGTCTTCCAGGTGAGTGACCTATAGCTAAATAAGATGGCAAATTAAATAAAGTAAGTCACAATAGCCAAAAGGAAAAGACTTTTATTTTTTCTAAGTTGTGGTCTTGTAACATCCAGTTTAACGAAAAAATTAATAGGTTTTTAAAAAATGTCAAAACGTAGGTTCCATGTCTTTTGTAATATTTGACATAGAGCAATTGCGACACTGTCAGAAGACAGTGAGACATTTAAATGATCCAAACAATGTGGCCACATACAGCTTTGAATGAACTAATATTTTTAATATGTTAAACAATTCATTTTTTTGCTTGAGAGGGTGGGTTTTAGTGTTTGAATACTGGGGAAAATACTAATGATACTCTTTCAACGTTGTACTTTTAGCTCTGTGTCACTACAGGTGTTTTAAAATAAAACGTAAGGACTCTAAATGTTGTTTCAGGAAGGTAATATTGCAGGATTGCACATAAGCTCCCTAAGGGTTTTATCCTGTTTGTCGTATTGGTGTAAAGTAGATTTGAGAGTTTTTCTTTGTGAAGTCTTCTTGTTGACATGTTCTAAGTACAGTAGGTGGTACTGTTGCCTTTTTATGGAGACAGACCATGGACTGGTAATGCAGATAAGGTTGTGGCATGTAGTAAGTGAATGAATATGCTTGATATGTATAGTGCTGACTGTTTTGTTAATATTAATTATTTTTAATTTAAAAGCTGTTAAGAGTTCAGTTATTTTTTTCTTTTTTAGCTGCATTCTAGAATCTTTTTTTGCTAGGTTTATCACATTTATGCTATAGTAGTAATTAAATAAGGTAAATATAGCACATCCTTTTCTGTTTCTAATTTTGTCCTTTACAGTACATATTTTCCTTTTTTATTAACTAAAGCCATAATAAGACTAACAAATTAATCTGCTTGTTTTTATGCAGCGCTGGAAATGTACAGCAAACTAAAAGAACAGATGAGTGTAAAAAGGTGAGTAAACTTATTTCTATCAGAAAAAATGTAACATTTGTAAGTAAGTCGATAGAATAGCACTTACATAGACAAGTAAGTGTTCTAAGTCTGTAGCTTGGCATATGTGTAGTCTTTGTTTCCTACTGGCCTGTATTTCAAGAATATTTGAAAATGTTGTATTAAAGAGCTTCTAGGACCTTAGTGATTGCCATGAAAAATAATGCTTACTTAAATGGGCATGACATGTAATGACGTTATGATTATAAAATATGAAATAAAATTTGCTCTTCTTTATTACTTAAAGCAGTTTAAGAAGCAAAAAAAGTAAGATCCTTAGGGACTAAAGATCTTTCAGAGTACATTAATAGCTGATTAATATATCATCATATATTTAAATCAAACTCATAATGCATTTTACTCCTTATACCTTTCTTTAGACCTATCTGGTTTCTCTATACTTTTGTGTAAATGCAAATATGAGAACGAAGTGCAGATAATGTATTGTGGTTTGGGGTTTTTCCCTCTGTGACAAGTTGACTTGTTAAAAAGAATAAAAAATATAATTAAAAACTAATTTCTAGAATAACAGTTTATAACTAGTACATGACTAGCTGGTCCTTCCTATTGTGTCTCCACTTTTCATCCTCTCAGGGAGCCACTCACTGCTGCTGTAGTCCCAGTATCCCCAGTTCTACCTCCCTTCATGGCAGCTTGGCTGCCCCTGCCCCATGCTTTAGCTGCATCCTGCCCCACTGGGGCTGCTGCCTGCACCTTGCACACCCACCCCAGCAATACCACTGCAGCTATTTTCTTCTTCATGATTTCCATATCATCACTGCCACCGTGATCCCTGCCTGGTTTGCTCAGTCTCTGGTGCTCTGTGCCTGCCCTTTCGGGATTCCTGGCTGCTGACGGTGCCTCTTTGTGCACTTGGCACCACCGCAGGGAGCTCCTGCTGACAAGTCTGTCTGGACAGGACTGGTTCCATTTGGAACTAGCTGTGCATGGTCAGTTGTCTGCAGGGCTGCTATGTAATCCAGATTTTGTCTGGATTTCAGTTTCTGAGTAGCCAGCACCTCCTACCATACTGTTGGACATCTGAAAAACCTCAACAGCAGCCACTGTGTATGAACAATCAGCTCTGAAGCCTGTGTGTAGACATGTCCAAAATGCTTCAGATTAACTGTACACATCAGCTCTATGAACATTGCAGCAAATCTGATGCATCTTTGACAGTGATATACGTGCTACACGATACCTAGGTATGTTTGCTCTCTGGGAGGTCTTTGCAGAAATACAAAAGCTTTAAGAATGACCTTACAGCTATGGTACTGGGGTGTTTCTTATTACAATTAAAACATGCTGTATGTGAAGCAGTGTGGTAGATCTCATCAGCTTGGCTACTATGCAATATTAGCTTTGAACAGGGCACTAGTTGGGCATCTGCTTAGAGCAGCTGGCATGTAGTAGTGGTAGTAGCATGTTATTGCAGCGTTCTTGGAGCGGCTCTGCATAAAGATGTAAATAGTCCCCTTGCTACTTCAGTCAGAGATCAGACTGAAGAGTGTGCTGTCTGAATCACACCACTTCCCTCTGCAAGGTCTTTTGTGGACTATGCTATGTTTAGTGTGCTGAAAATACTGGAAACACTGGGTTCAAGTGTGTATTCTGCCATACTTTTGCTCTGTCAGGCAAGGCAAGCAGTGTTCTAGTTTTTGAATTGCAGGGGAAGTTATAGTTCCTAATGTCATCGTGTAAAGAGCATTTAGGCGAGATAAAATTGCTGATGGTTTTTAGCATTTTGACTCCATATTTGCTAGTGGTTTTGTAGAGTCCACTGATGGTTGATGCGCTTTCTGAGAAACCATCAGCACTCTTCAAATCTTAAACTTATATCTGATAATTTTCCTGTGGAAGTTGTTGCCAGACAGGAAGTCTTGAAAGTCAAAGGACTCCTGAATTGAGGGGTTTGGACATGTTATTGTCATACCATAAAAAGATCTAAAGGAAAGGGGAGATGCTTTGATGTACCATGCCTTGAAATCACATGGAGTGCAGAAGGCTTAGACTCTGCTGCAGGCTACTGCTTCAGCTCAGATAACTCTTTCATTAGCTACGCTACAGTTACTATTTTGCCTGTGACTTACAATTCCCTATAATACAGCCTACAGGTGGCTATCCTATGGAACTTGCAGGTAATTCAAGTGGTAATTTCCTTGTGGCTCAGCAGAGTGCATTTATTCTGGCCTTTATCACTACTAAAAGATTGAGCAACAGCAAGGACATCCATAGTGTCAGTGCAAAGACTTGACAGCTGATGTGTACACATACAAGGGATTTCAAAATTGATCTTCCTAAGTTTTGCTGTGAAGCCTTTTCCTGGAAGAGTCAGAGAGAGTAGCAGTCACAATCCCAGACATAACAAAGCAATGAGGAATGTTTGATTTAGGCAAAGATAATTTCTCATAAACCTTCATTGAGGTTTGTTAATGCAGCAAAGCTTTCACTGCTCTTTTTTAATAAAAAGACACCTTGACTTTCCCTGCTAGTGGCCTTTTAGAATTTATTTTTGTTATTCCATTGTCTTACAGTCTTGCACCATGAATAAAACTCTCAATTCTAATGTTTAAAGGAAGGGAAAACAAAAATATGAATACTCTATATGTTTGGGGGATAGTTGTTACAGAGAAAGATTGGAATTTCATTTCCTTTTTTCCCTGGTAGATCTCTTTTGAGATAATGCAGGATTTTGGGTCCAGAATACATACTGGTTTGTGCAGATGGAATAGAGGTTTATGGAGAAGTCCAAAAAGCCATCTGTTGATAGCAACTTTTGGTCCTTACCAACATGGGTAACATTTGAACTGATGACCTAGAGGTGAAAGGCTCTGTATCCTATTTATCTGTCTCCTGAGCCATGGATAACACAAGTTGACAAGAACTGTAGTAGTGAGAGGAAGTAACTGCAGAATCTGCTCTAAACAGACACAGTTGGCTGGAAAGAGTTACAGAGGGTTTAAAGTCTTAACTGGGGAAGCACAAAGGAGAAGTGTGGTTTTCTTGCTGCTCTCCCAACTGCCTAGTGGGGGCTATGCACTTAGACAATTCGAGCTTCAATTTTAAGTCTGAGATAAGGTCATCACACATTTCATACAGCTCTGTTACCATGGCCTTAGTGTTTGGATTTTGATATGTGTCTTGGGAGAAAGGTCCCAGCTGCTTCAAGTGATTGTGGTCTAACTGGAAACAGAACTGGTGTTCTTGCAAGTCTTTTTCCACAATAAATATTACAAAAAACCCAAACCCATCATAAAATGAAAATAATTAAATAAGTCAATCTGCTAAGGTTGTTGCTGAATCTTCTCAAATCTTCTGTGAGATGGACTGAAGAATGAGTATAGTGTTTCAGAGTGAGTTTTTTGCCCTGAAAGACTTGGATTTGTTTTTTGACCTTGGTATAAGCTTTTTTCCAAACTGTGGGAAGGACAGAGTTGGTTAGATATTTAGGTTACTAAAACTCACTGAGACAGCCATGCAGCCTTTCTCTGCATAAACCTTCCAACCATCCAAATAAACCGTAAGACATAAGGGATGCAAATATGAAAAGTTCATAATTTGTATAATTTGGTTTTACCCACGTGTGTATGGAAATAGAACAGATTGAAACCATGGTGATTTGATTTTGTTTTTCTGCATTGTTTTGGAACCACGTCAGAATGCAGCACTGGCTTTTACCAGCTGCAAATCAATGCTTCCCAGAGGTACCATGGATATGGCAAAAAAACCCATCAAAATTTATATTTGATACTGAACTGTCAGCTGCTTTCTTTATCACCATTCTCAAGTCTTACTATTTCAATGATTTCACTTTTAAAAAAAATTTCCTACCACATCATTATTGACAAAAAAGGTATTCCACAGATCTTGTTTTTTTCCACACAGCAGCTCTTTAATCTGAATTTTGGAAATACTGAGCTTTTGATTGAGTTTATACAAGTTATAGAGTTATTAGTGCCTCTGTCTCAGTTCATGGTCCTTTGGGCAACTGAAAAAATTGGTATACTGGGGAAGTTTAAAAATTAGGTTTAAAGTTGGTAAGGCAACTAGATTAGAAAACAAAAACTTGTGGTAAAAGGATTTCAGTTGCAATTTCAACATGTCACCTTCAGGATCTCTCTGAATATGACTTTTCTGGAGCATTATTGAAAAATTCCAAGGAACTCCCTTTAATGTGTTTGGTAGCAAAGTTTTATGTATTTAGTCAGTGGAAATGTAGTAAGCAGGAATATACAGTATTTCCTTTAAGGGAAGCACTAAAATTGGGGAATACTACTATTTTTTCTTTGTAAACTAAGTTTATTTCCTTAATTAAAATAAAATGAGGATTCTGTCTCTCTTTTTTTTCAGCAGGAAATTTTGGGCTATAACTACATGGTTTTTTACTTAATAAGCTTGTGTGCAAATAACTTATTCTCAGTAAAATTCAGTCTTTGTGTTCATCTTGCTCCTGATCTGTGTAATTTCTTTACTGCTGTAGTTTAACTTGGTGCGGCTTTTTTTAGTAAGTTATGGTATTTCTCTTTACTGACTCCAAACAACACTCTGCTGATGAAAATCTTAAAACCTCTCTTTGACATTTAAAGCATAAATGCATACTTCATGTACACTAAATTAATGGTCATTTTCTTTTAGTTTTGGGTTTTTTGTGTGTTGATGTTTCATATTCTCTACAGACCTGACTCTTCTGTGCCCGGGGCATTTGGCAAAGAATAAGATGATGCAAAACACTAATATTAATCTTTGGAAGCGGGGGGGGGGGGTTGGCTGTTTGTTGTGAGGGGGTTTTTTGTTTACTTTTGTGTTGTATTTTGGTTTCTTCTGTCCTGGTTCTTGATAGTATTAGAAGGTTCCATTTTTATAGTTTGGGTATGTTGGTAAAATCCATCATGCAATTTTCTTGTTCTGGTGTTGAAGTGGATCATTTCTGCACAGTTACATCATATGACCCATGTTGGTGTTTCAAACTTGTGTCTTTAGTTTCAAAAAATTACGAATTTTGCGTTGAGGAGCATATTCTCACAAGATTAGCTCAGAAGAATAGACAGAAGAATACTGTATGTATATGAAAAAATAACTTTGAAGATACTTCTTTAACTCATTTGTAGTCACATGGGCAATCTTCACCTTATGTGATTGATGATATATGATGGGAACGAATAATATTGTCAAAATCTTCAGCATTGAGTTAAATCTATGGAAAGTTTTAAAATCTGAATACGTAAATACATCATTCTAACTAATGATATGCAAAACTTTTCGTTTAAATCCTGACCTGCAGATGACCTTCAAATTAATAAGACTTCAGTGCTTTATCAGAACAGATGTTAAAAGGGCAAGGTCCTGAGCTCCATATATGTATAATTAGTAAGGGACTCTAGAATGGATTTAAAATGGATTATGTTAATTCTGATCTTAGAGCCAGCAGTCAAAAACCTTCCAGATGAACTAACAGTGTTCTGATAAGCTGATCTGTATAATTTAAATAAAAACCTTTTATACCATTTTGATGCTATTATGGTTTTATTCCCCAGAAGTCTCACCATGTGGCGCACTCTTGGCCATTTTCTGTTTAGAAAAACAAAACCCACACACATAAACCCCCCAGACCTTTTCTTATGTGCAACATTCCCGTCACCTTATGTATATTTTATATAAACCAAGTGTATAATAAACAAAAGCTCCTAATTTACACTTGAAACCTCTTTATTTGCAGTCTTCTGAAAGCAGCTCTGTTCTGGAATAAAAGAGAAGATTTTTCCCATCCTCCAGCTATGCTGAGTTGTTAACTTAGAAATGTCTTGATTAAGAAGATTCAAAACACTGTCTTAATTTCAGAATTGAACAAGAAGTCATGACTGTAGCTGTTAGTAATTTGTTATTGCTTGTGTACTGAAGGAAGCCAGAAACTTGAATTACATTTTTTGAAAGTGTTTACTCACTATATTTACAAAGTAATGTCTGGAAACTAAAGAACCATTAAGGACAATTTTCCAGGTTTTCTCATTTGAAGGGATTTTCCTCATATTCAGCTTTTTCCTTCAAAATAATTTCGTAATTTTCCAAAACAGATTATTTGGGACTTTCAGGAGGAAAAAGGAACTAAGATTATGGAAGAAAAGCTGAAAATGGGTTAAGGATATTACTCCATATTTGTGGAAAGAAAGGGTTGGAACTAGCAGCAAATTAACTCCATCTGATCTGAGTGTTTTTGCTTTTCCCATTTAAGACCAAGCCAGAAGGCTTCGGTTTACCTTACTCTGTTCTAACAATCAGA
This sequence comes from Corvus cornix cornix, assembly GCF_000738735.6. NCBI lineage: Eukaryota > Metazoa > Chordata > Aves > Passeriformes > Corvidae > Corvus > Corvus cornix. The sequence continues at coordinate 15,881,859 of NC_046336.1, forward strand.
CAAACTAAATTCATTTTCCCAAATGCCTCCAGGGCTGAGTAGCTGGTAAGAGTACTACATAAAGGAAAATTATTGTCACATCTACAATTGACTGCTGTCCTGCTCATGTTTAACCTGGTTCCTATACCTCTCTTTAAAATGTGGTTGAGATCACAGGTTTGTTGATTATAGTACTTTGTTGATTCAATGTAGTTGTTTTCTGGGTGGGATAGACTGTATTTTATCAGAAGAGTTAATAGGTTTGTGGTTTACAGCAAAATATGATATACTGCTGGAAAAAAACATTGTTCAGGATAGGTGTATACATGTCTTTTCTGACTAAGGATGGTGGAAAGAAGGTGGGCGTAGATGTGTGTCTGTGTTCACATATACCTGAAGAAGGCAGATACCTGCAGGCATGCTTTTTCAAGATTTTTTTCACTGTTTGGTGCATATACTGCAGTGTTGGGTGATTGGCAGTTTGTGTTTCAGAAAAAAACTCCCAACTTGTAAAAAGCCTAATCAGTTCAATATAGAAGGGAAGATAATGGTTATGACTTTAGTGTCTCCATTCTGCACAGTGCACCATGTGGTCCTGGGACTGTTGATCAGAACAGTTAATACTCTAGGAGCCTACTTAAAATTTTGACTTGGCTGAGCTACTCTGGCACTTCACAGGGGTTTTTTTTTCAAACTTTATATGGATGACCTTTTGATTGTTAATTTTTCTAAAAACAGAGCAAGCTAATTAGATGTGTATTGGTTGCATGTGTGATATTGATGTCTATATTTGATAAATAAATTATTAAGTTTTTATGAGAAGATACATAATTTTATTTTAATATCTTTGTAGATACTATTCTGCTTTGAAAACAATGGAGCAGCTAGAAAATCTATATCTTCCTAGAGTTAGCCAATACCGCTTCTGCCAGATAATGATAGAAAATCTTCCAAAACTGCGTGAAGAAATAAAAGAAATATCCATGTCAGATCTGAAGGATTTCTTAGAGAGTATTCGAAAGCATTCTGACAGAATTGGGGAAACTGCCATGAAGCAGGTAAGCCAGCCTAACAGGATGACTTTGGTCCTGTTGTTTACTGAAAATTTGTTTCATTAGTCTCAAATTATCCCAGAAGGTTTATTCAAAGATTACAGTCATCCCACAGACCTCTGAGTAAAGAAGGAGAGCTGTGAAATGCTAACATGTTGTGTAGTTTTTATCAGTGTCCTAGACAAGAAGTAGTTTCCTCCCTGAGAAAGGAAGGAGAGATGCTGTGTATCTCAGGTTTCAAGAAATGACGAAATACTAGGAGTAGTCAACTCCTGAATAGTCTGTTTCTCAGCAGCTACTGCACCAAAACAAAGAGCAGCCTATCTGGCCAGCTGGCCAGGATGAATTAGACAAAAGAAGTGTTGAGATTAACTGCCTAGTTCTCTCTAAAGTGCTACTCGTACAGAAGACAGAGGTAAGAGCCAGGAGGACACTGAGACAGCTGGGGGCCTTGCCTGCTCCATCACAAAATAATCTGCCACTTCAGAGCACAGGTACTGGGCAAGGTTTAAAGCAGTTAATGCTTTTAGAATTTATTCAGAGAGCAAATGAAGTTTTCTTTTGACTTCTTGTTGACAGAATTCAGGTTGGGTTGCCATTTTGTCATCTAAGGTTCTTGTAAAATGCAGCATCGATTATTATAAATAAAACTGAATTGCAAAGTTGTGGTGTGCTGCCCTCAATAGTAAGGACAATATAGTGCCCTTGACTTCTGCAGCTGACTGCTCACTTAGACATAACTGAAGACAGCAAAAAAATAGCTGGGAACTCAGATACCTGTACTTCATTTAAATATTGATTCTCTGTTTGTGATTTATGGACAGGAAAATTACGGATTGTTTTTTTTCTTTTTTTCTGCCTTTAAAATTGTATTCTGGTAATTAGGGAAAAATTATGCAGGATTCACTATTGGATTCATTTATCATCCCAAATTGATGAAAGGCAAAATCACTGGTGTAGACTGAGGGTGCACACATCTTGCAGTTATACTGATGCATATTCAATTGTACCACCTGTTTTTCATGTCATAGCATATACTCATCAGTGATGAAATTTGAATTACATGCTTCTTAATTGGTTCTACTCTTAAAACAGGCACAGCAGCAGAAAACCTTTAGTACTGCTCTTCAGAAGCAGAATAATGTAAACTATGGTCGGAATATGCATTTAGGTAGAAACAGAATTTTGGAATCCAAGAATGAAATCACATTGAAGCGAACATTTGAAGATGAGGATGAACATGAAGAAGAGGTAACTTTGTACTAAATCAGTTCAACTTATTTAAAGTGAACTTTGTAGGTTTATTGAACAAAGCTCGCAGTACACGGTCTTTAGATGGTTAACGTTAATTAGTAAAACATACAGAACACCTCCAAGGGGTACCAGTCCAGATCAGCATTTTAGGGTGAAAAATTAATGCTAATATTTTAGTTGTATTAATGCTAGCTTTAGCATTATATTTGAGGACATTCATTCAGACAGGACCTGCAGTTACTCTGGAATTCAGTTGCAACTTACATCATCCATTACCTGTCCACTGTTACATGGCCCGCTGGAATATTCTGGTGTTGCTAAATCCAGCACTTTGGTGTTGAGGACCTCAGCTTGGGTTAGAACTCTTTCATCTGTCAAATACTCGGTATTCCTAAATTGAATAAAACAGTGAGTATTTAGACCTTTAAATCTGATGCTCAAAACACAGAGAAAGGAGTGTGGTATTGTAACACAAATAAAATATATTACTGTAATACAAAGGGAGGAGAGATTGGAGCAGTTGTTTTATTGTTTTTGGATAGAAGCCATCCATTTTTGAGTCCTTGTTATGTAGACAAGTTCTGTTGGTAATATATCCCATTTTGCAGATTATATGTTTATTATATTTTATCTACTCTTCTTTTTCCTTTACTTCTTCAGGTTTTAACTGCCCAAGATCTTGTAGACTTTTCTCCAGTCTACAGGTGTTTGCACATCTACTCAGTTTTGGTATGTATTAAGGTGACCTCAAGAAGAGATTTAAATTTTTGAAATTGCATGCTCATTTTCACATTGTTCATACTCTTAATAGTTCCCAAACAGGCAAGTGTGTTGCTTCTAGTGCTAGTAGTTCTGGATGAACCAGCTGAGATGGGTAGACTGTGGATACTCAGGGCATGAGCCCACCTGTTCTTTTGTATGCATAATAAAGGACACTCCACAAGGCATTAACTACCTAGGTGTTTTTAAGTATATATGTAAAATATGCATGTTTGCCTTAATACTGGTATTAGCACTTCTGTAGTTCCCACAAGTATTCCATGTTACCCAAATATTTGGATGAATATTACAAAACATAGGAATATTCAGACTGAATCTTGTGGAAGTCAGAGTAGTAGTGAAAAATAGGAAGCAAAACCTGGAGATTCTGACAGGGTGTGCCCAGGCAGATTAGGCTGGATTCAATGGCAGAGACACAGTAGCCCATTTTAGCTTCTGTGAAAGAGATTCAGTGCACAATCTTAAAAGGATGAACACTTTTTTTGGGAAACACGGTATCAAATTATTTGTTGTTTTCTGATTTTTCTTATGTCTCAGTTACTTTTGAAGTCAGGTTACTTATAGAATATAAGTATTAGTGACACATTGATGATGTAGATGTAAGTATTGCTAATCCTACAGTCTCAGCTGGACCTGGCTTCAAGCATTCAGGCTGGGTTATCATCTTTTTATGGAATCCTTGCAGCAGTGTTACATGAAAGTTTGCGTATTGAAATACTGTTTAAAATGTTATTTCACTGTCAGGACTGGGTAGAGATTTGATGCTGGGCGCTGAAGTCAACAATCTGAAAACTGCACTGAATATTTGGGCTGGAGGTGAATGGTTGATATCTGATCAGTATGTGTTTGTATGAATTGGAGCATACTGTGTATATAGTTCTTCTGCAACTTGGTTTCAAGGGGATTTTTTTTGTTTTTAAGCAAAGTCTCTTTTAGGCTTTCTTAGGTTAGCAGTATTTCTAAATATGACTAAATATTCATTATGAACTAAATATTCATTGTGAACTAAGTACTCATTATGAGCTAAATTTATATCTTATAAAGGAATTAGGTAAGTAGTGCTGTCTTAGTAGTATAAAATGTCTGTAATAATTTGATTTGGAGATTTTTTGGAAGACCAAGTAATGGAATTCTAAATAGCACTGGCCTAATCATGGGCTCATAAAGTGAAAACAAACCTTAAAAATGCTAGGATGCTTTATTATTCTTGCGTACAAGTTACATGTGGTTTAGCAGATAGATGAGTCAATGCAGCACTGATTTCAAATGGACAGAAGGTTTCTACTGAATGGTCATTTTAATGAGATGAGTAGGATGTCACTTGAATTCCTCGTAATATAACCTTTAAGCACAGAAGGTATTGTGTTTTTGAGGATCATGATAGGAAAAAAATCCAAATCCAGACTCATTATAAATCTGAAGAGTATAAGCAAATATTCAATAAATCTCATGTGTGTCTTTCCTGAGGCAAAGGTAATGCAGGAAGTGTTCAGATGTGTCATATATTCACAGAAGCTTTTTTGTAACAACTTTATAATGCAGTTACTTTCTTGGTTAACCTAGACAAATGTTTTAGGAGACAGTGAGTTTCAATTATACAGTAATAGGCAATATGCCTTGTCTATGAATATTAATACACTCTGAAAGTTGTAGTTTAAAAATGGACATACTGTTTAAAATGAATAATATTACTTGACAAAATGTACGCACATGAGCAAAATTTTTGTTTACAGTACAGGCTGCAAGCTTCTCTACAGAAAGAGGTAATTTCTGCGTATTTCACGCAAAACTTTGCGGGTGTCAGTTGGAGGTTTACATGTGGAATAAATGCAAAATATGTGCTTAGTTTAAGAGAATTCTACCGTTAAATTAAGAAGAGCCTTTTTCATACGGAGACAATATTCTTTTTTTGACTACTTACATCTTTTTTTAGGGTGACGGAGAAATATTTGAAAATTACTACAGAAAACAAAGGAGGAAACAAGCAAGATTAGTTTTGCAACCACAGTCAAGCATGGTAATCAGTACTTTTGGTTTTGCCTTGATTTGAGTTGAAGCTAATGCTTAGTGGTATTTTTGTTCCTAAACTTGTTTTCTTTTTCACTGAAAGCATGAAACAGTAGAAGGCTACAGAAGATACTTCAGTCAAATTGTAGGGTAAGTTTTCTTAATGAAAATTTATTTCAGTTTTACTGTGTTGATTCTTAATTCAACCTATCTCCCATTGTCCAAAAACTTTCTTCTGCAAGATTCAGTTTCTGCACAAATCGTGTGGGTGGTTATTGCTGGATCTGAGCAGGAAAGAGCATCCAGATCCTACCAGCACAGTGCCCTACAAGGACCCTCCAACATCCTGGGCTCCAGATGGCATGAAACAAACTTTTCACATTTTTACTTCATTCTGGGTGAAGCACAACAGCAAACCTACTGAAGTGTCACTGCTCCCATGGGGAAGGTTTTGGCTATACTTGGGTGTGAAGGGTAGTATTTGCTCTAATATTAGAAACAACTTAATAATTTAAGTATTATTTTATTTTAGTTTCTTTGTAGTAGAAGACCACATTTTACATGTAACGCAAGGATTGGTAACTAGAACATACACTGATGAACTCTGGAACATGGCCCTTTCCAAGATCATTGCTGTTCTTAGAACACATTCAGTAAGTGAGAAGTCTTACCAGTATTGCAGTTTAAATCCTTTTACTTCAGAGCTCTGTGTATTTAAAGCTGGGATAGCAACAAAGTGAAAAATTACACCTCTCTCATGTTTTCTTTTTCTCGTGATTAAAAATTGCTCAGATTTGGGAGGGAGCCTGCCAAGCTTTTGTTTTGCCCAACAGTATCAGGCTGTGATCCACAGCCATGGGCTATTTGCATAATCCTTCACTGATTTACAACTCACAGGGTCTTCCAAACCTTCTCTTAGTCCAGCAGTTTAGAATATGCAGAGTTAATCTGCTGTTATTATTGCAATCCTTCCTCATTAGTCTCAACTGACCTCTTCATTAGATCAGATTGAATAGTTCAGTGCTGAAAGCACCACCAGGAAATAGTTCCTAATTATCATTCCAAATGCTGTGTTTCCAAAATAAACTCCACCAGCAAAACCCTTGGAGCTCTCTCTTCAATGCTATAGCAGTGTTATGTTTATGTTGAAATAAAGGTATTAGAAAAATTCTGTATCACTCAGGTATTTCGGTGTGTTCAAGTGTGTCTCCTAAAGTTATATTCCTCCCTTAGCTGCAGTGATGCTGCATGCTATTTCTTATTCCTCTATGAAAAACCAATGGAATACACATTGTTCACTCAGACTGACTGATAATAAATTGCTCCAGAGTTTACTATTGGTGTAACTTTTACTATCAGAAAAAATAGAAGAATTTTATCTTTCCCTTTTTAATGTTTGCTAGCAGCATTTCCTTTATGCAGTGTTAATTTTTATTTTTACTAAAATTGATCTTTAATTCAAGGAATATTTTCTATTGCATATATACTCAGCAAAAATGGGGAAAAAGTTGAGATTGCAACCATAGTTAGCATAGGACCTTTATTATCAGTGGTACATGAGATGTTCTCATACGTTTGTACTTCTTTTGAGAGGATTGTGATTAATTAAGAAATATCCATCCAGAATTCTTTAAAGCTAAATACTTTGCTAGTTAATTGTCTCCGTGTAGATATATACACCTATATAAGAATATGATAATTTAAGGGTTGAAGGTAATGTAATCTCTAAAGAACTTTTCCAAGTCTTGTTGTCTACTTGGTCACTATTTCTTCCCAATCTGCATAACTCACATCAAACCCAGTTCTTTCAGAATCTCTCTAACATCATCCTACTGTAGACTAATGTTTAGATAAATAAACCAAACCCTTACTTTTAATAAAATACGCTAAAACCAAAACTTCAAGAAAGGTGAAACAGGTGTATATGGTCTTCAATCAATACTGTATTCTTGTGAAGCTCTAAATTATTTTAATTTTTTTTTTTTTACTTTATCTGGTATTGCAAATAGTGAAGCTGAGTTGTATGACTCTACACCTCTGAAAACCAAATTTCAGTCATCTAGTAAATAACTTAATGTCTTGACCTTTTTATCATCCAATTTAAATTTGAACTTGTTTAGAAAATATTTTATTAAGTTTTACCCATACAGCTGGGAAAAACTGTCTGAGGTGGTACAGCATTAGTTAGACCCATGCTTGGTGGTCAAAAGAATGTCCTGTGGAACCTCTCTGATACTGATTTAGCCAAGTGTGCTTATGTTCCACTAAAATAAATGTAATTTGCTGATTTTCAGTCTCAGTACACCATGCTGGTATTTATTGAATCTCATATTTTAGTTTACTTTTTCTGAACTTCTACACCATTGATAGTTGTATAAAAATTTAACAAATACTTTTGTGTAGCTGGACTAAGTAAAGACAATTGAGTCTAAGTTGTTTTTCACTAGGGCTGGAGAGTTTAACCTGTGATAGTATTCTTTGAAAATATATGTTCCATATTTTAAATCCTTTTAACAAAACCAGAATTTCTCACTTTCAGTCATATTGCAGTGATCCTGACCTTGTTCTGGAACTGAAGAATCTCATTGTAGTATTTGCTGATACTTTGCAGGTACATTCTGTATTATTAATTTAACTGAAATTCCTGTAGTCAGATTTTAACTTTAGATGAGTGCGATGTTTGTGTTTTCGTGAATCATATATACAAATCAAACCCAAATTACACAGTAATATTTTAAAAATGTATTTCTTGCCTTGGGTCTTCATTTTCATTATTATGAACTGAACATATGTGTTCTGGGCTATCCAGCAAGCATTAGTTATTCATATCTGTGCCAAATTAGTTTTGTAATCTGTGTATGCTCTTGTTTTTTAAAAATGCTTCACTTCTCATCTTAAAAAAGAATAGCATTCCAGTTATCCTTAACTCTTTAGCTGAAAGACCAAGTGAACATCATTGGGAAGTATTCTTGCAATTTTTAACAAACAAGGACAAATGGGGTAAATTTCTGAGTGCATAGGATAAATACTTTGGTAAAAATTTAATAAATCAACATGTAGTGGTGGGCTGAAAGTACTATGATCTGTGTTATAGAGGTGACAAGATTGAATAATAAATCTCACCTCAGATTTCTGAAGTGTTGTGATAGGAATTGAGTGTATTGGTTCTTGAACTATCCCCTTTTCATTTTTATCCTTTAGGGCTATGGTTTTCCTGTGAACCGACTCTTTGATCTTTTATTTGAGATAAGAGACCAATACAATGAAACACTTCTTAAAAAGTGGTCTGTATTGTTCAGGTACAGTACATCAAAATAGTTGTGCCTTTTATATTGCATCTATTGTTTTTGTCTGAGTTCAAGTTTTTATGATGTAATTCTGAAAGAATTTGTTAACTCAAGTGTTGTGTATGAATTTCAGGTTGGTTAGGACTAAGATATTCATCACATGTTAACTACAATTAGAAGAGAAGACATCAAGTACTGCTTCTATAGTTAATGGAAAGAAGGAAGGTGTCCAAAGGAACATTATCAGAGAAACATGTAGGAAAGAGACATCTGTTTCTCTTCTTTAGGAACCTAATAATTCTAGGTTATTGCAATAGGGCTTTAGGTTCCTAATTTAGGTTGTCTTAATGTTTACTGTTAGTTGATACACATATCTCATGACAAACTACTGACATTGCCAGTATGTCTTCATGGTTTTTTTAATGAAGGTTGGTTTCCACCAATTCCTTGGGATCATTTAATTGAATAAAATTTAAACCCAGGAATATGTCAGCCTGAGACTGTACTCCAAAGCCTATTTACAGATGGGGTGTGATGTCTCAATGTGCAGAAATCGTTTGCCATAAAATGTTTCATTACAGAAAAACTTAATATTAAATTGACCACTTAAGGTTGTCCAGCTCTCTGGAAAAGTGTAGGTGTCCATAATCAGTAGGTATATTATGGTTTACTCTGGAGTGGATTAGTTGCTCTGAGGTTCCTTTGCTGTATTATGTACGTATTAAAACACTTCTGGGTTCTTGCTCTGTGATTCAACACACTGTAAAAAGTTAATATATATGAAGTATTTCCAAAGTAATTAAAAATACTTGGGATGTGTAAAATTCTTAAAACTTTTTGAAAGTGCACACCTAAGTGTGATAGTAAAATTTATATTTATTTACACATGTTAACACCAGAAAATACTGTAAGTTACGTGTCTAAATTTTTTTTCACTTCACTTATTCACCAGGGATATTTTTGAAGCAGACAACTACAGCCCTATCCCTGTAGCAAATGAAGAGGAATACAGAATTGTTATAAGCAAATTTCCTTTTCAAGATGCAGAACTTGATAAGGTAAGGGAATCTTTTATGTTATTAAAGTTTGTGGAAATCCAGTTGAAGACACTAGGGACAGTAATGATTTTTATAATTAAAAAACAATTAAAATTTGAAAAGCTAGGTCGATTAAGAGGCTAAATCACCTTCTTTGTGTGTAATTATCTAGTCATAAGTAAATATGAAAATGAAAGGTTGACTCATTTGTTCAGATGTTGGAGTGAATAATGAAACCCATTGTTTTGTAAACAAATTAATAATAGAGTTTAATTGAAAAAGTCTTTATGTAATTATAATGCAATCTGTCTTCAGTTAATTTTTGCTGCAACTCACTGGGTTTAATTACTCAGTATATGCTGTTATATTGCAAAAATACATGTAAAATAGAGATTGGTTAGAGACGATGACTTTTGTATTTCACTTTTAAATTTTAATATTTGTGTTTGCATATGTGGGGCAAAATAAACATGAAGGGACTGTGAATAATTCTGCTATACTAGCACAGCAGTAGGATGTCATTTTGTAGCCTCAGCCATTCTTTCACTACAGACTCTTTTCGCAGAAAGGTGATTAACCTGTTCTGCTATTCAAGTATGGTTTTAGAAATACCATGAAGAAGTAAGAGGCTCATGATGGAGTCTGTAGAGGGGCACTAAGTCTAAGAACCTCATGACAGTGGGAGTAACTGCTGTAGGGGGAAGCTGTTCTATACACAATCCACCACTACAGATACCTGCCAAAGTGAAAAGCTATTTTAATTCTATGGTTCAGCAGGGATTTGCCAGGCAAATGTAACAGCTCTATGTCATTAATACAGTGTTGCAATGAAGATGAAAAATTAAAGTTTTTATGCTGATTTTTGAATGAGATTCCAGAGTGCTTTCTGGATGCTTTCTGCCATCAAATTAATTTACTTAGCCTTTGTAATACTAAAATAAGTTGAACAGAATGGAAATCCCGTATAGTGTTGGAAGTATACCATACCCTGGATACTATTTAGCATGGCATATTTTGCTAATAAATAGCAAAAGTTTTCATTTTGTACTGAGTAGTTTTATCTGCTATACATATATGTATGGTTACTACAAAGATTTGGCTGTTGTTGATGGATGCTTTTTTTTTTAAAGACAAAATGAATTATTCATGGATGATACCAGTTGTTGATTATTTTTCTCATGCATTAGTCATAAAGAGAAAAAGATTTTTTTTGTAAATGTCAAAAATTATGTGTTCAATGCAGAAATACCTATTTGGTCTGTGTAGATTAAATTGAATTTATTCACTTTTGTTCTCCCAAATACGGTATCAGCTTTAAAATCAAAGTGTAAGAAGCATCTTATTATTACAAACTTACTACTATTTCCCACATGTTATTCCAAATTCCTGAAAATAATTCAAACTGCTTTGGTTTTGTGAACCATTAAAAAAATAGTCTGAGCATTCTCTAGATACTTTGGGAATCCCAGAAGAGTTGAACTTCTCAAACTTTTTTTTTGGCACTGCTTTCTTTGGGAAAAAAAAAGTTTGTGTTTTTGAACCTCTTATCCCAATTACTTCTATCTTGTTCATTCAGATTAAAAGCAGTTTGAGACCTGTTTTTTAATGTATGTTTGTAAATTGCATTCTGCAGGGGCATCGTGAATTACATAAAATCTCCAAACTTTATTGTAATTTAAAGAAGTGATAAAATTCTATTTTGCTTATAAGCTATTTAAACAGACGTGGAAGTCAGCTCAACACATACAGCTTTGTATTTGATGAAAACCAGAAAAGGTTAAGATAGATTAAAACATTGATAATGTTAAGTGGCTTTCTAATTGTTGTGTTTAGTACCAAGCTCTGTTGGAATCAGTTTCAAGTGTAAGACAGTATTATCTCTTATTTTCACAGCAGTCCTTTCCAAAGAAGCTTCCAATGTCTCAGTCAGTGCCTCAAATTTATATGCAGGTGAAGGAATTTATTTATGCAAGCCTTAAGTTTTCAGAGTCACTTCACCGCAGGTAAGCTCGAACTATCAGGAATGTGGCTGTAAAGTAGCTTGTAACTTTCAGGTCACCTAAAAATACATACTAAAATGAAAATAAACTTTCTTGTGTACTTGCTTGCTATGCTTGTTTCATAATTTACATATGTAATTCTTTATATATGTTTAATCTATGATTCCCAGTGCTGTAGCATATATTTATATGTATGTGGATATATATATACACTATACAATATGTGCATCGGTGAGTGTAGCTTGGTGTGGTAAGCAGTTTAAAACACTGCTGGGGTTTTTTAAACAGTATTGACTGGTTTGAATAATCTAGAGAACTTATTTAACAAGGCATGTAAAGATTGAAAAGTATACTTTGATACTGACCATTTCAGAAGTAATTGTTTAGCATCCCTGATTACTTCCTAGTCTTTCCCTACTCAGTGCTTTGAGTTTCCTTAGCAATGATTTCTTCTGCAAGAAAATGAGCTGTCTGCATGTTCACTCCCTCTCCTATCCCACGGTCTTCTGATGGAAAACATCACACTTCACCCATTTTCTTTCCTCTTCTGGCCTTCAAAAGCTTAGTATTAATTCCATAAAATAAAATTCAGAGATCTGAAATCTGGAAGGCATTTGTGGTCCTTGTCACCCACTTCTGCACTGTTAAAGATGTAAATTACTCCCTTTCACACATTCTTAATTGATACTGTTTATAATTTACACGTACTAATGAGCACATGTTGACCTCCTTAGTAACTCATTAAAACCCACAAATTACCCTTTACAAACTGCAGTGTCAATAAACATGTCTGAAATTTAAAAATAACAGATTTTGCTTCAGTGTTGAACTTCAGTTAATGGATAATTTGGTAAGTGAAAAAGGTGTTCTATCTGCTAGATCACAGAAAGCTTGGAGCAACGGGAATTTAAATGTACATAGAGAATTCTTAGCGTCAAAGGTTCCCTTTGCAGGGAAGAAATTAAAGTTATTAAATATCACTGTCAAAGTATTGTCATGTACAGCATAATTATAAAAATAAACTTTTTTTTCAGTTCAACAGAAATAGATGATATGCTCAGAAAATCTACAAATTTGCTGCTTACAAGAACTCTAAGTAGTTGTTTACAGAACCTAATTAAAAAACCTCATATAGGTTTAACAGAGGTAAGTTTTAAAACATATTCAAAACGATGGGTTTTAAAACAATCCATGCTAAAACTATTTTTCTAAATGTAGATACACAGATATTGACACCACAGTATGAGAAAATCAAGTAATGTTTACTTTAAAATGAAAAATTAAGAGAAGTATAAAAAAGCATCAATATCTGTTACATAAATAAGAGCAATACAGTGTTGGGTCTAGTTGGGCCCAGAGAGGCCTCATGAGAGAGACGTGACAATGAAAGAGTTTTGTGTTTTGTGTGATGAACAGAGAGTTGCAAGAAATAAGCCAAAGACTCTTACATTTTTGTTTATATGCAGAGTATGATTTGTGTGTTCTGTCTAGCAGTTAGTAGCACTAATGTTGAGTTTCTCTTTCTTCCTATAAAAAATAGAGTGGAGTAGGATATAATATATACTTGAATGCATCATTCTGTAGACGATGTTGTGGCTTTTTTAATAGCAGTAAATTAAAAAAATTCAAATGGCACAAATTAGTGATTTTATTTTAGCAATATATTTTCCTTTTTTTAATTCTAAACTATCCGTTGGATTTATTTCTCTGGGTAGGTGTCTGCAGTCTTTATTTTTGAAAGCAAACTTGAAAATTAACAGGAAATAGGTGGTAACCTGAAATACTGAAATGAATTTCTAGTACCATTGTTCCTGGAAGAAGTAACCATTTACAAAATCAAATGACAATGAGTGATATAAAAAGGTTTTTACAAGAATTTTTTGTCCCTTGTAGCTTGTTCAAATCATCATAAACACAACACACTTGGAGCAAGCCTGTAAATACCTTGAGGATTTTATATCTAACATTACAAATATTTCACAATTGACTGTTCACACTGCAAGACTTTATGGACTTTCTACATTTAAGGTATCGTATATCTCATCCATTATATGACTTTGTCTGAAAAGTTATGTAAATGATGAAGCATTTTAAAACAAAAAGGGTGAGAGCAAAGCTGCATGTCTTCTCTTTTTTGTCTCTCAAATTATTCTGAACTCTAAAGCTTGTAAAGTTGTAACACTGAGCAGATAAACAGTGGGTTTTTATGTTATTAGTATGACCTGGAATATGTCAGGATGTGAGAAGCCTCAGTATTGTCTTTCAAATGCATTTTTTAGTAAGTTGTGAAATGACAATCTAAGCTTAACTTCACCAGAAGCTTTTAATAGATTAAGCTCCAGTTTGTGTAACATCTCCCTTTTTTCTGAACGGAATCAAGCAAAACAGCTAGCTTAATCTAAAATGTTTGTATCTATTTGTTTTTATTCTACGGTAGAAATGTTTTCTGATGTATTTTCAAAGGGTGTAAGTGTTAGTATAAAAGAAGTATTAACAACTAGTGCTTCAACTAAAAGTATTCTGTGATATTTTTAGAATTTAAAAAGTAAAACAAAAATAAAATCATCAAGGATTCTACAGCAGCTGCAACTTGAAGTTTAGGTGTTTGGTGTTTTTTTCCGTGCACACTGAAACAAAGGAGAGTGATTTCTTGTATTTATGGGATAAAGAGGATTAATCCTATTGAGAGAGTTCTGTTTTCTGCAATTCATTTTCTCTCTTGATGCAATATGTAGCCTACCCTACTGTAATATACCCTCCGGCATAGATGTTAAAAGGTGGGTGAGGTGGAATAAGATATCATCATTGCAAGACACTTCTTATTTCCAGTTGATTGCTAACAATTCTCCCATTAGCTGTTGCTTGTTTTGCTAAGGATTTAGTGCATGAGGCAAGACAGAAAGGTTGTGGCCTAGCAACTGAACTTGGTTACCACTGCGCTAGCAGCAGTTTTACTAATTTTGGTCTAGGCTGCCTAGTTTGCTTGTTGTGTACCAATAGTGCATGTGTGTCTTGCAATTTGTGTATCTATAGCTATTTTCGTGTAAGGGCAGTTTATTATCTTTTTACCATTCAAAAACACTTAATACAGCCATAGTCTTTGATTTTGTTAAGAGGTGAGATGTTCTTTATCCTTGAGTTTCATTTAATACGTGCATTTTCAAGTTGCATTACTTTTTTTGTAGATTGCTTATGCTGTAAGTTATGTTTAACACTCCTGCCAGCTAAGTTTTGTTGGAGGGATTCACACAATAGTTTGTCTGTGCTTAGTGAGTTTAGCGTGTATGCACTTCGGAAAAATATGGGCTAAACTCTGACAAACATAACGGGTTTTTTGTGTGTGTGGCTTCTCTCCTGTCTACTTGCCTGGAGAACTTGTTAGCACAACGTTCTCAAATTATAGTCGAAAATTCTTTTCTTGTTAATCCCTCTTTTTTTCCCCTCTCCATTGTAATGAAAAACTGCTCACAGTTCCCCAACTGGGCCCTCACAGAGTTTGGTATGTTCTACTGTTATTAAATTCATCTCCTGGTGGCAAATTGTGTCACCTCCATTCTTTCAGAGTGGTCAAAAATCTCCTTTTATTAACAGCATTGATCACGTTTACATTCCATGAGATGAGCTTTTAAGTACATCTACGCTGTAATTTTTTAATGCAAGACAAAACTAGAAGGACTAGTGCTGCCACTGCCACTAAATTATTTTAGCTGTTAAAGGTGATACAACCACTCCATGAATGACTTAGTGTTTAAAAAAAAAAAATCCTAACACAAACAAAAAAAAAATTGAAGCAATTTTGCTAAACCTAGGTGGATATATTTGCAAGTCCCATCATTATGCATTGTTGCAACTGAGGTTTCATTGTTAATTAGAAACTTTAAATATAGACTAGGCTTTAATTGAAACTTCCTTAGTCATGGCCATCTACAAAACTGTGGCTATCTGCATACCCCTTTGACATCGTGAAAGGTTGCCAGATTCTTGCATGTTGGATTTGGAGAGCTGTTCAGTGGAGGCTTTCTCAAGTTGGTTTGGCAGTAAAAATGCTAATTTTAGGGAATCATACTTTGATACATATTTATGGCAGGGCCACATACTTTCTTGCTTACTCCTGAAGTGCCTCTCAGCCTTGGGCCTCATTGAAGACTAAATTTGGCACACTCAATGTAAGGATGCCTTTAAGCTCAGATAAATGTGAATATTTTTATTTTTTCTTTTTGCTTTTCTTATTTACTCTTTTGTCAAATGCCAAGTTTTTTGGATTGCTTTCTTTCAGAGGAAAGTAGTGATGGGAGTTTCATCTGCTTTTTTGTTGCTTCAGTATATCCAGGCTGTTTTTACCCTCTGAAATCCTTAAGCAACTGATCCCTTTGGTTTAAATCAAATGTCTTACTTGAATTATTTCTCAATATCAGGGAAGAAAATTTTATGTTGAGCCCAAATTAGAAAGATACCCAATATCTCTAAACTGCAGACTGGCAAAAGCACAACTTTCCAGCCACACACACAAGCATCTGCCCATGGATCCTGTTGCATCACTGAGATGTCCCCTGTACAAAGGAGACAGAGAGACAGCGTTGTAAACTCAGTTCACAGTAAATGCGGGACCTTGCTGTTCCAAAAAGTAGAATCCAGGGTGTGGGAGAACAAAAGTAGGAGGAAGGAGGGGAGTGCTCTGCATCGTGGTGTATGATGATCAGGATATTTAAAGGAGGATGAAAAATTATGAGTGTTCTTCAGATGTGCAGCTTTAAGACATTAATTATATAAAAATAATATGATTTCTTTACCTCTGTCCATAAAAGACAAAATTATTAGGTTCTTTTATTATTTTCTTTGTAAAAGAAAAATAAACTTTGTGTCAAGGTTGATACATTTGTAAGGCTGAATTAAAGGTGGTTGTTGTGAAGAAAGTAAACAAATTGCTTTGTTTCCAAATTAAAATTAACTTAATTTTTCTGAAAACTTCGATTATTCTGTAGGCATATCATGTTATAAACACTCATAGTATGTATTATGGGAGTATTTAAAAAACCACAGCCTCAGATGTAAGACACATTAAAATACCAATTTAAATAAAATATTTTTTAATCTAAGAAAAAACAAATGATTTCAGTTTTGTTGATGGATATAATCTTATCTGAATTCAGTAATATTTTAGAATACTGACAAGCATTGCACACAATTTTTTTTTTCAGGATGCAAGGCATGCTGCAGAAGGAGAAATATATACAAAACTTAACCAAAAAATAGATGAATTTATTCAGATTGCTGATTATGATTGGACAATGTCTGAATCAGATGGACGAGCCAGTGGATACTTAATGGACCTAATTAACTTTTTAAGAAGCACGTTTCAAGTTTTTACTCATTTACCTGTAAGTGTTCAAAATCAAGTTTAATTTCAAACTATTTGAACATCATTTTATTTTAAAACAGTAAGGTTTTAACAAAAGATGTGGTTTTTGAATTGTGCACATGCTGACAGATGTATTTTTAAGATTTTCTCAGCACAGAAATGCTGTCAAATATGTTTCAGGATGTTGATAAAGCTTACCCATCAGAATACTTAGAAAATACTTTCAAATACTTTAGTCTAAATGTTGTTACCAACAACTAATTTACAAATAGTGTAAGAACTTGTGCAGTTTTCTAAAGCCTTTTTGGTTAACCACCTTGGTTTTGTGTACACATGCATTGGTTCAAACAATGCAGAATTGGTGCAAGTCCTGCATTTGTGCATAAGGTTATGGAGGTCTTGTATTCTCCAAGGTTTTTAGCTAAATATTTTTGATCAGTTATTTGATTCTAGTTAACAGAGCTTTATTGAAATGAATCCATGTTCATATTCAAATATATCCTGTGTCATTTTGTCCCAGGAAAAAGGGTACTGTTGACCTGTCTTATGTATGAATTGTTACATTCTGTTGTCTGATTTCCCCTTGCTTTCAGATGAAAAAGACTATTTCTAGTTATGCTTATCATCATAATGGTTTATAGCTTTATAGGTCTGGAGTAACTTCAGTAAGTAATTCAAGCTACATCTGCTTTTTTATCAGCTTGTCCTTGATTGTTACAGTCACACTGATGTCTCACCTGCAGTGCTTATAAAGAATAAGTCCTCAATGCATAGGACGTTTCAAGGCTTCAGACTGGAAGTAAAAGATAATTCTTTATGTGCACAGCAAGATGTTGAAGTTGCTGGCATAGCAGGCTTATCTCATCTTCCAGGTTTTGCACAAAGAGACTGTGATTCTTCAGTCTCCTGTTCTTTTAACTGACTCAAAGACAAAGCCCTCTCAAAATGTATCATGTGATATTGATGTGAATGTGTCATGTGAGGCATATGCTTCTGTGCCAAATAAGTGGAGCATTTTTTGATAAAGAATAGCAAGTCTGTTAGATAGTGTAATTCACTGTAACTTAGTATACAAAGCAGTGTGAGCAAACGGCGCTGCTCCTCATATGCATATGGCAGTTAAGGGACGTGAAATTTGTAGAGCAGGGTGTACAGAAGTCTGTCGTGAATGTATGTTGCTAAAAAGGTGCTCAGAAATGAGCCACAGACAAAACGAAGTAATCTGTTAAGAGGAATGCAAAGAAGCAGCTGTGGCATTAGGACTTAGGGAGTGTGGAAGGAATAGAATTACGTGCCTGGGGGTACAAGTCAGCCTTTGGAGAAAGCCAGTTTCTGTGGAGAGGTTATTCTGTAATTTCAAACTCTGGTCAGGTAACAGGCAGGATGTAGAATTGTGTGGACAAGCAGTCTGCTCTGGCAAGAGGTTTCTTGTAATTTTTACTTACCCTGCATCTTTCTCCCTATCCTGTCTTGGCCAATTGTAGAAACAGTTGTGTGAATGTTGTGTGTGAGCTGTGGAGTTTCTATGAAAATGTGTACACAGTTTCACTATGTTAGATTTGTACTAGTAAGTTACTTTCTTTAAGAGAGAATTTATAGTAAAAGTATTTTCTAAGATTAGCCCAGAACTAGGTTCTATAACTCACTAAAATAGTAAGTGCTTCAGAGTGATAAACTAAGCTAGATTTTCACATGCTATAATTAAGGTTTGGAATAGTTTTAGAATTAGTTTTCATTAGTTAATTATTCCATTAATGTCACAGTGTCATTTCCATAATAATTTTTGCATGGCTGGCAGAAACATTCCACTGCTCAAAATAGTTTATCAGAACCTTTTCTATAATTAGAAATCAAAGAACAACAGTCCTAGAACACTGGCCATAGTTCTAGTAAGAAAAAGAGTGGGACAAGTAGAGAGGTCTCTTCTCTTCTACCTTAGCATACCCAATTGTGTTAGAGGGCATTGGGCTAGGGCTGGGGACACTAGCTGGCCACACTAGTTCTTTGTTGTTACACTCCAGGATCACTGACTTTCTCTTTGGTATTGTTTCAAACTCTAGTCTGCCTGTAGAAGTGTTATAATATGTTCTTTAACAATTTTTTTTTGTTGCAGTCATTGGGTTCCTGTCATGAGAATCTTGTTTTATTTTTGCTGTATGTATAAGCTGTGTAAATGCACAGGGATGTGTCTCCCTTTGTGCTTTCATGTGAGGCTGTACTGATGTATTTCTGTACCAATGTAGACTAACTTTTCAAAAATGCATCTGATGTTGTATATCTGTTTCATGCAATTTGTATTACTTTTATTGGAGTATGAGAGCTCTAAATCAGGTAGACCATGATCTCAACTGTACAGAATCTGCACACAAAGTGATGCAAGTTAGTTGGGGTCTGATATCTCTGTTGAGTCATTGGAAATGTCTTGTGTCTCCAAAGCTTCTTTTCTCTCTCAAGTTCTGCATCTTAATTTTCCTCCCTGTTTGTTTACTGTACTTAAGAAGCAATTTTGGAGAAGAAAACAGCTTTCTTCCACCCTACAGTTATATTGCCATAAGTTTTATGTTAAAATTTATTAATGAGTCGTGTTATATTTAGATTCTTACTATCCTGAGTCATTCTAAGTCTTGCTTGAACAAAGTATGTTAATAACATACAGATAGCCTCTGTAAGCAGTAATGGTAAACATGGCATTTGTTTTTTAACCTAAGAGTTTTGGAGAATACTCTTTGTAATGAAAAGTTTTTGGAAAGGCATTTCAATAGACATTCTCTCATTTGAAGTTTGCTACTTTGATATTTTGGCATATGGTTCCTTATTACAGAAAAACATATTATTGCCAGATTAGTATTATTTAAGTTATAATCTCTTTGTAACACCTCAACAAAATACTGTATAAGTTCAGAGGTTTTAAAAAAAATATTATTATGTAGCTATAATTGCTCTTTTTGTAAGCTTTTCCTTATCTTTTATTGCTACCAATTTTTTATTCTTTTTTTTTTTTTTTGAAGTTGACAGTACATCTTAATTTTTTTGTTTTGATTGCCTTACTGGTTTCCTTCTCAGAATAACAACAATGACCATGCAGCTATGTCGGTAAGTAGATGCAAGATGAAGAAAAAGCATGTGAGCAGAAAAACTATGAACTGCCTGCAGGCTTATTGCTTCGATTTTTAATCATTTAATAAAAAGAGCCTTTCTGTTTTGCTGATAACTTGCTGTGTACCTTGTGTGGATGCATGCAGGGATCAGGTTAATGACTAACATTGGGCTTTCATACACTGGCACAGACAGCAGGAGTCCTAAAAACCTTGCAGAAGGTTGATGGGATGTGCCTTGCATCCCAAATGAGCTAATTTAGAGGAGACTGAGACCTCTTGAAAGAGAGGTCAGGTATCAAAATACATGAGACATGCATACAGAATGAGGGTAGAGTGATATAGCTGAATAAGGAATCAGTGAAAGTTCCATCGTTCCTCTGCTCCATTTGTGTGGGGTCAAGGGAATGTGTGTGCTGGTGTTCTTTATTTGCTTTTCTAAAAAATTTTTTAAGAAGCTGATGAATTGCGTTTAAGAATTCTCCCATCCCCTGATTATTTTCAGGTTGTAATTTTTTTTTTGTATAAGGAGTTTATTTTGATTTGGCATAAGCGTTGCTGTGATAATGAAAGTGATGAGGTTAATATTACAAAATTATTAAAATCTGTAGAATGAATCTAGCAGTGGGCTCCCGAGTTGTTTGAAGCCTAGAGCACATGAGTTACAAGTGGAGGTGTAGGGAGATGGAGTATTTACTCTGTTGAAGAGAAAGCTGAGGAGAGATCTAGGGGCAGCCTACAACATCTTGAAGAACAAATAAACAGATGGAGCCAAACTTCTTGGTAGGACTGACGAATTCAGACGTGTCTGTGGTCACAGGTAGAAGCTTGGGAGATGGAGTTTTGATATTAGGGGAGAAGTGTGCTCGGAGACAGTAATGCAGTCTTGAAGGAGATTGCACAAAGAGGCTGCTGAATTCCCATCCTCAGTTATTTTGAAGGCTCTGCAGGAAAAAGGTCAATAGACCTGAAGTAGTGTTGGCAATAGTGCTCCAAGTAGAAGGCTGGACTAGATGACAACGGTGGTTCATTCCAATCAACACTTCCATCATTTGAATACTCAGCATTGTGGTGACCTGTCAAGCTAATAGGTGTCATGAGCTCTGTGTTTTGTGTAGAAATTCTTCCTGGTAATGTTATATAGGTCTCAGACTGCTGATTATGTCATAATCGAGGACTAGCAGAATTTCAGCAATGTAGAGCACAGAAGCTATGTGGCTTTTGGAAGTCATGCAGTTTTTAATGGTTCTGTTTTCTGAATTCACAAGAATTTAATCTTTTGAGATTATGTTTACATCCCATTTTAAGTTCATCTTGCAGTTTGAAGTGCCACTAGATCCTTTGAATCAAAAAGCGAATTAAAATTTCATTATACAGCCATTAATCTCATTAAATAAATTGGATGATCATTTTTTTTATTAAGCAACTACCTTTTTTAGTTTTATTTTGATGAATTAAGGAAAAGCATTACCTTGTATTTCCAGATCAGTTAACTTGAAATTGTCGTGGGACTATATGTAAGTGGCTTTAATCTAAGTTTAGAATTAGCTGAAATTTTATTCTAGATATGTGCCTTGTCAATACAAAGTTGGAAAAGAGTGGCCATTGAAAAGAGACAGTTGCAAATTAACTTTCAATTAGGTATTTTTAATTGTTTCAGTAGCATTTGGAGCAGAGACAGGAAGTAAAATTGATTCTTAAAAATTCCATTCATGTTTTTAGTATACTTGTATTCCATCAGTAGTTCAAAAGTTGGAGTTTTTAACCCTGAGTGATGAAATTTGTATGTTTAATTTATTTGCATTTTCAGAAATAATAACATTGTTATTTCATATTGTTAAATTAATTCTTCATCTTAACATCTTAGATTCAACGGATAAGTTTTGTTATTTTCTTTTTATGCTGAGGATAGCAGTTTGTGTTATTTTATTGTTTCCATGATTGGCAGCAAAAGCCTAATTTCACAGCTTGCAGTGAGGGTGAAGGGGTGGTGGTTTTCTGCAGCTATATTCAAAAACTGTCAATCAACAGCCTCCACAGGCTACTTAGAGAATGGGTTTTCTTACTGACTTCTCCAACTGCTGCTTCATGCTGTCTTTGATTGGCACAGCCTGGCAGGGAGGATGGATGAATCTGTCACTGGCTGGTTAATTGTGTTGCTGGTCTCAGCCTGACATCAGGTCTTTGACTCCTAAGTGGCTCAATACAAAACAAATTAGCAGATTGTAGTCATATTTCTCATTCTGTATGCTTTGACTTTGTTGAATGCAGTCCATAAATCATATTGACTGACACCATAGTGAATGATGAAAGCTGCTTTTGAGACAGCTAGCATGGGTTTTAGAAAGCAGCACCGCGAAGGTGCCGTGGAAGGATGCATATGGCTAACCCTTTGGGAATTTCCTAGGAGCCAAATGTCTCTTTACTACAATTGTTCTTAGGAGAAAAGCTTTTGGGTCCTGTAAAAAAGGATTTAATATGTCAGCAGATTCTCTTTACAAGCTCCTTTGAAATATAAGAAGTTTGTCTAAGGGTTTTCTCTTTTTACAAACTTGTATTTCAGCAAAATGTGAAGGCTGGGTGAAAAAGTAGTTGCCTTTAACACTGTTAGCAGGTGTTTTTGCGTATAGAATAGGGTCCTTGTTTCCTAAACTTTACACTGATTGAGTAGAAGAATAGGTTTTGTAGATAGGAGCGATTAGCATAGGCACAGCAGAGACAATAGTAGTGTCTCCAAATGGGAGGCAACTGGGGTGGATGTGAGAAGCCTGCTGAATTTCTGCATGCTATTGAATATAGGTATTTAATTGCTAGATAACCATGGCCACCCCCACCCTCTTAAAAAATAATAATAGTAATTTAAAAAAGCAAAACAACTGACTGAGAAATAACAAACATCAAGACTGTTTTAAAATGAACTGACATTTGTTCAAGTCTGAAAAAGAAATGTTATTGCTATGTTCATGAACCTTTATTTCCTCTTCAAAATGCTTTATGGAAAAATGGCAAGGAATTGATTATGTGGTACACGTTGGAAATTCGGAGATGAATTTTTAAATAGATCCTATTTTTCAAACACAAATGTTAATTTTATTCTTTTCTGGGTATGATACATTCAATGTATTTTGAAGTGGGAAGCACTGAATTTTGAAGAGGGATAACAGTATAGTTCATGTTTCTCTTAGTTAAAATTCAGCATATTGATAGATATGCGTAGCTTTATTTTTTCTCTAAATTTGAGACTATTGAGTGATTTTTCTTAAGTATCAACTGTGTATAGTAAACTTGTAGTATTTGTTGATGTGTCATTTGAACAATAAGCCTGTAGTTCAAGTTACATAGTTGGAAATAGTTTATATGTTAGGATGCTTACATTTTGAATTTAAAATTTAAAATCAACGTTAAATGTACATGTATTGATACTTATTTAAAGTCCAAGTGGCTTTAGCCATGTCATTTCTGTATTGTAACCATTATCTTGTGCTCCAGTACTATTGATATTTGCCCGATTGTAACAATTAACTACACGTGCTTGTTAGAAATATAAAATTCTGTCATTTATTGAAGATAACAGATGAGTACACATTATTTCCATATGAAATAAACTGAATGTTAAAATTTTTCGTGACAACCTATTAATCTGGTTGAACTTTTATTACATTATAGTGGCAGCATAAATAGGACATGGAGCTGATTTGATGGAGCAGTACATTAAACAGAGATGCACTAGTTGTTCCATTAAATCAAAACGACATTTCCATTAAGTATTTCAGACATACTACACTGTAATTACATGAACTGTGGCCCATTGAGTCCCTTTCTCACCTCTCTTTTCCTTCTTTTTTTGCCTATTCTTTTTTTCTTCTTTTTGCCCCATTCATGTTGATATTGTTCTGCTTGGGGAATATAGCTGCATGTCTCCCAGTATAATTGCTGTTTGGTTTGGGAGACTTTTAAGCATGCTGTTCTTGCATTGTTTCTTACATTCTTTGTTGTCAGTTCATCTATTTTGCTCAAAAATGTTATTTGCTCTTCTGAGATTTTCAATTAAGAAGCTGACATGTCATTTTAGATAAAAAGCTCCTAACAGTTCAAGGTGTCCTAATGCTAAAAAAGAATTAGCAACAGCCATTTAATGTTTCAGTGTGAACATGAGGAGAGTTGAAGGCTTTCCATTGTATTCTCTACATTTTAATTACCTTTTAACAAATAACACATTTTTAAAGCACAAAATATTTGGGGCAAGATTTGCTTTCTGTTAGGAAAATTTTCTGTACATGGAAATTCAGTAATGTTAGTAAGTTGACTTTTTAAGGACAAGATCTGGCTCTTCAGGTGCTGGAGCAGAACTTTCCAAACTTTTTGGGACGGCGAACTGTTGTCCATTGTAATTGCTCATTACTTCTATGTGTTTCTGGAAGTCAGCAATGAATCGATCAACCTGGCTTTGCAGAAAACAGCTGGGGAACCATTGCTTCAGAGAAACAGGTGACATCACTGTACTGATGGATAGGAGTAAAACAATAGTGGTGTGTGCTCCAATAGCTCTGTTATTATGATTTATTTTGTGTAAACGTGTTGTTACGTTTGTTTCAATATCATTCAACATACACATCAGTTGAAAAGAGTGGTTTCAGTACATTAAACTGCAGAGATTATCATATAGTTGCATTTGACACCCAAGATCACTCTGTTCTAAAAGATGGCAGTGCTGTGAATAGAATGGTGCCATCTGGTTTGGTGTCTGGTCTCAAGTGGTTTTCTTAACTATAAGTAGGAATTTGGTTTTTTCAATTTTTCCGTACTAAATTTTAAGTAATTTATTCAGGTTAATGTCTGAGTTTGTGTTTTGTTTTTTGATCTCATGTTGGAAAAAGTGTCTCATTTACGTGTAGATGATAAAGAACAATATTGCTAGCTAGACTGTGATTGGGAAATTATTTCTATTTTGTACAGCAGAGGGCTACATTTCATTTTGTAAGTAGTTGATCACTGACAGCACTGATTTATTAAGCACCTGAAAAGATGATGGATAATCATGAATTTTTAAAATAATTTAGCAACAAGCTTTGAGATGGAATCTGAGTAATTAAACTACCAGTAATTAGCACGAGCTCTTACGAGAAATGCCCCAACCAATTGCAATCATTTTGGTTTAAATAAATTTGGGGGTTTTGTAATTTACTGTTGTTAAAATTATGCTGCATGTTGATTTTCATTACATTCTTGCTTTCATTCTGTTTGGGTTAAAAATATTTAAATACATCCACAAAGCTGTTCATATGCTTCAGCAACTTTAATTGTCATTGTTTTGGGAATGGCCTTGTATTCATGAAGACTGCTGGATATCTGGAAGAAATATCAATAATTGCTTTAAAATATATTTAACGTAGTTCTCTGATCTAATAGAAACAAATATAATAGCTCAAATAAATAACAGAAGTGTGATCTCTCTCCTTCTAATCTAAGTTTTGTATCATTAAGACTTAGAGTGTGTATTAAAATCAAATCAGATGAGCAGTTCTTTAGTGATGTATCATTGTTTCTATCGTAAAACTTGTTGCTTTTTCTACTAGGGAAAAGTGGCCCAGACAGCTTGCATGTCAGCCTGCCAGCATCTTTCAATGTCCCTAATGCAGATGCTACTGGACAGTGAATTAAAACAAATAAGCATGGGAGCAATTCAGCAGTTTAATTTAGATGTGATACAGTGTGAATGTAAGTATATATTCCTATCTGTATTGGTCTTAACATTGAAGAAAGTTATTTAATGTAAGCTATACAGTGATCTTTTTCCATAATCTACTAAAACTTTGTCTTTTATTAAAAAAATAATATTACAGTACATCTTCTTGTAAAAATTATTTATGAGTAAGTATATTGGCATTCCTCGGAAATTTTTTTTGAAACTTTTCTTTTAACTAAAATACCTGAATTGAAACATACATTGTTGTTACTCCTAATGGGATCATAATCACTGTATCCAGTAAAGACTTAGTTTAGTACAAAATTGCCCCAAACTACTGCATAAATATTATGTTTTGATGGTTAAGAGCAAAGGTCAAATGTCTGTGAAATTTTAGTGTTCCCTCTTGAGTTCATCTATTATGATACAAATTTTAAATGTGCTGTTACATAGGGTTTCCTCACTCCTAGAACAGCTACTGCCTTACTATGCAGAATAATAGTACACATTTACTAAACATCAGATGTTGTTTTACTGTCACTGTTTAAAATATGGCATCAGAATTATTTTATAAACTGGTTAAATCCAGCACTGAAGGCAGGATTAATTACCTCATACAAAAAAGATTAAAAAGTTGTAAAAACAGAAATTATGTGGTATTCATAATACTGACACCATAATCATTCATCTTAACAAGCTGAATGAATGCAACCACTAAACCATCATCTGCCTTCTGAACAAATAGTGTAACAGTGAAGAAAGCTTCCATTACAGTATTATTCTAATATTTAAAATACCAGCTGTGAACAACACAGTACTTCACTACTCTCTGTAGATGAACCAATGCCCTGTTTCACCCTGGGATTTCTAGCAGTACAGGGGATAAAATGCTTGTCTTGCAGGTGACTTTCACATTATGAACAGTATGTTCACAGCAAAGAAGGGAGAAGTTCCAATGTGTCCAGCTGTCATCTGATCTTTGGGTTTTTTCAGACCATTTTCTTCTCAGGCAAAGGCTGATATGTGCCCTGATTAGTGCTATCCTAATTTCTTACTGCCATTCTGTCTGCCATCTTTGGTTGATGCACAGCAGAAACTTTAATCAGTGAAGAAATCTTAGCAGAGTTTTATTTGATCTAAAATGATAACATTTCATTATTTTAGAGTTAAAATATAACTGTAAGACAACATGGTTTTTATATGTAGCTGTTATTCTGAGTATATGGTGTGGACAGGACATATCAAAACTTGGGCCAAAAAAAAGAAAGTTTCAGAAAGCTAGTAACTTAAAAACTGAAAAATGCATCTTTTCCACCACTCTGTAATTTCTAGCATGGGCCTTACAAGTGCTAATAGAATGAACTTTACTTCTTCCTTTCTGCAAGGCTTTTAAAGCATGTTAGAAAAAAAGAATTGGTTTTTCACAGAAACCCTTTGAATAGTTTAAATGCAATTATGGAAGCTTGTCAGAATAGTGTGTTGCAACAAATGACATTTTGCAGTCTGTGGAATAAAGGAGTGACACAAGATTTTGCTCGGACTGCTTTGATGATGTGGTTTCATTCATAAGGTCCATCACAGGCACATTCCAGGCCTCACTGTGATGCCCATGATTTATGTTCTTGCTCATCACCCTCCCCCAGCTTTATTCTTTGATTCTTTGGGATTAATGGACACGACAGTGACATTTCAATTAGTGCTTAGAGTGTGCGAATAATTCACAACTGTTGCGAGTTTTCTACTGTATTGTATTAATGGGTTTGACATTTTACTTACAATGGAGTATACTCAGATGAATTTTGAACTAAGAATTTAGATGAGATGTAGAAAGTTATTAATATCTGAAGGTAAACTTTTAAAAATTCTTGCCAGTATCCTAGAATTTTTTTTCTGATCTTTAATTTTATTCTTTCTGATGTGTACTGGAGAGATCTAAATAAAATCAGGAAAATGTGATAACTTATTAGCTTTTTTCTTTTCTGTTAAAAAGCAATCAACAGTCCAAAGAACAATCCAGCAATCTGTTAGTCTGTAAGTGCTCTTCTTAGTGGCAAAGGATAGGTAGAGTGATAAGTGGACTTCCAAGAAAGGAAGGTGGAAGGGAAGGAAGTGATCTGGTGGTGAATTGTGATTTTCATTATCCTGCACTAAATTTTCATGCAGTGTAGTACCTATAGTAGCTAACTTCAAAAAGCAGCGCAGAAAATCTGGAAATATCTGATATTTTTGCTCAACAATAATACTAATAGCATCAGATGGTCTTGTCTCATGATTTGTAAGGAAAAAAAGATCATCATCATCTTGTTCTTCTTCTAGCAAGTTTTTTGTTTCCTTCCAAAGGTTCCAAACTCTTTCAGTATGATTTCAGTTTGTCCTGTTCTAATGAAAGTACTTCTCCACTTCCTCTGCGAATTCTATAACCTAGAGCAGTGTTTTACCCCTGTATTTTGTACCATTCTTTCTCAGTGGTTATTTTCCACTAGGTTGACTGAGATTCTTTCAGCACTGTTCAAAAAATAGAATGTACTAAGTCCCATTGAATAAAATCCAAAGATTAGTCTTTTGCTTGCACATTACATTTCGGTTCCCCCAGAAAGGAAACGGGTTGCGAAGGGGAGGTATTTTCTTGAAGTGAAATTCAAATGTGGGTTATTGTATCTCACTTTACAAGAAGAAAGGTGTACATAATAAAAATGAGCTTTTCAGAGACACCATCCAGATCTATTTAGCTTACATCAGCTTCTTATTAAAGAGTTAGAAGTTGTCAGAAGTTGTAATTGTTGGAAGAGCAAAATGTTTTAATGTATGTGTTTTAACACAGATGAATGGTGAGGCAGGATTAGTTAGCAGAATGAAATATGGGTGAATGGGCATCCTTCTTCACCCAGATGTGAAAGGGTGAAAAAGTTTTGGGTCTTGCCTGTAATCGAGCAAGGGTTAGTAGAGAGTTAGTGCAAAGCAGGGTGCTCTGTATTTTCCTGATCAGCCCCATGTATGGCTTCCTGACAGTCCCTCCTTCCACCCACTGTGTGGAGAGCTGCAGTATCCAAGAGCAAGTGACATCTTGAGCAAAGTGTTCTCTGCTGAGCACACACAAAAGTAATCTCCAGGTGGGCATGCCAGAAGCTGAGGAACTCAGATCCTGTTTTTCCTTGGAAAGACACGATATTCTTCTCTGGAGCCCCCTCAGTTTACCTGCCTTCTCTCCCATCTGGGCAGTCAGGTTAACTTCGCTCGCTGGCGGCCATCCTTCATGTGCCGGTCACGTATGGCAGCACGGGCGGGAGAGGAAGCAGCGAGGTCTTGCTGGCACTGGGGGCTGCTGCCTGGCCAGCTGGCAGCTCCCTCAGCAAGGCTCCCTCCAGGCGTGTTTGAACAGCTGGAGCATCCAACAGGGCTGCAAAGTGGCTGAGGCAGCTGAGATAGTCACCTGATTCTCTGCTCTTCCTTTAAAAATACTTCTGAAGCTTTGCTGTCCTGCCTATGAATCAGTGCTATGAGACTGGCGTAAAACTGTCCTAGTTTAGCTTTTGATTCAAAG
Source organism: Corvus cornix cornix (assembly GCF_000738735.6). Taxonomy (NCBI): domain Eukaryota; kingdom Metazoa; phylum Chordata; class Aves; order Passeriformes; family Corvidae; genus Corvus; species Corvus cornix. The sequence continues at coordinate 15,910,936 of NC_046336.1, forward strand.
TCTGGACTCTGGTTTTTAATTTCTTCCACTGAACAGCAAAACTGTTTGTCAAGAATTAGGTACTGAATTCCCAGACCAACAGAGAGGCACAACCAGATGATGTCTAAAAGATGGGATTTTGAGAAAATAAAAGGAAGAGACCTGTTAATAAATCTAGAATTGCAGAGAAAATCAGTGCAATTTGCAGTTAAAGATGTCTTAAATTCCATTTAGCAGATACGGCCTTTATCTTATGATCTCCATTAATACTTACGTATATATATGTCAATTCTCATATATCCTGTATACAAAATGTAATTACAAGATCAAAGCAAAATATTCAAAAGAAAATGGACTGAAGTAATCTTTGCAACATTTCTAGTCACCATTATAATGTGTGTGTTACCTCCCAGCCTGTTTTTGTATTACTACATATTTGTTTCGTTCGATCCTACCTTCTTTATATTCCTAAACTGCCTCTTACAGGAAGTATGTTGAGATTCTACATATTGAGGATGCATGCTGTGCCAAAGTTATTGTTCTATATGCACAGTAGCAGCAAAGCAGAGGAAGAGATGATGTTAACAAAAACCTTGTGAATACCAGATCACATAGTGTGTATTTTCAACGAATTTTTCCTAAACATTTAAGATTCTGATTCAAGCTGCCAAACAGCCACTTGTGTGTCCCTAAAAGTGACAGTTTAATGGTGATCTTTGCACTTCATTCTCCTGTGTTATAAAATTCTGGAATGCTTTTATGCACATTATGCCAAACAACCAACCATCCCCCTACCCCTCCAAATCCTCTCTAAGTCTAGAATGATTGTAGGGGGTGAATATTTTAGAAGATGTATATATGACAGTGTCTCATTACTATCTGGAAAAGGGCCCTTAGGACAAAGACATTAAGAATGTTAATCCTGTTCTTGTAATATCTTCCTAATACGCTGTGCAGTAGAAAATATTTAATTAGCTTTGTAAAATTGTTAGCAAAACTTAAAAGCCCTGCACTGAGGGTAGAGGGGGAACTGTCTGACTGTTATCATAAGTAGATTATCTTTTTGCCCTTTGAACTCATGAAATTAAAATAATGAAACAAATTCTATTGTAGTCACCTGTCAGAGTGATCCAAATGTGAGAATAAATGCTTGTGCTATAATGAGTGTCCCTAATGTTGTACATGCGTTCATAATATAAAATTGTAGTTTAAGAGAACAAAGCTGATAAAACAACTAAGTTTGGTACATTGTGTGCTTCTTGTTCCATAGCTGCAATGCTAGTAGGTATTACGTAGAGAAACAATTTTTTTCTGCATTATTTAATGCATTAGGATAAATTCCAAACTATCTTACCCTGATGAGCACAGAAAAGAGGCAAATATTTGCCCCATGGCATGGAAGAGTATTCTGGTGTAGGAATATATCTCCCAAAGTATACAGTGCCAAAAGCTGAAAAGACTTTCTTAAGGTCACACTTTTCAGTTATATTTACTTTTTAGTTCTGTAGCCCTTTTTTTGTCATTGATCTTCTTTCTCCCAGTGCTAACTACAGTTGTGGAGTGGCTGGAGGAGTTGAGATTCTGGTGGGGGAAGCTGGTCTCAGTGTACTGTGTATGAGCAGAAAGTTAGGATCAGATCAGGTGATCTGATGGGCCTTACTTTCCTGGTTTAAGGGGTGTAGAAAAGACCCCTTCTGACCATCATGCATATCCTCCTTATTAATGTGCTGCCAGAGCTCACAACTCATGTATCTCTTCTTATCTGTTTACTGTGTAGCTTTGCTTAGAATTCCATGCTGGAGTGTGGTGTTCCGTTTTAAACGCTGTGTTTGGCTGACCACAGAGCCCAGCTTCACTGTCTGTAAGAAAGGTGTTCTTAGTGGCCATGAAATGCCTGCAGAAGACAGCAATGTAGACACATAAGCCTTTAGCCTGGGTTGTTCAGAGGGGTGCCCAGAGTTCCTAGGCTTAGGCATATTTGTACGGTGATTGTACAGGCTGTTTTCTCTTTGCTGCTTTTAAAGAGTTTAATTTTAGAAAACTCTGCCTATGAAATACTGAGTGTAAGGTATGTTTTTTCTACTGTTTTTTAGCTTTTTTTTTTTTAAAGGCATGTTTGTGGTCAATTAGAATTCCCTGAAAACACCTCTAGAAAGTTGGTGTTACTTATACAGTAGGAAGACCAGACAATTTAAAATTCACACTTGAATACAGTAATCAGTGAGCATTTGCCAATGTTACCAATACTTGTCTGTGACATTATAGTGGTCTCTCTAAGGCATTTGATTGCTATTTTTTATTTCTGTAGTTGATAAAGAATGAAGTTGTATTGCAGTTCAATTCATTCTCCTGTTACATGACTTTTGCACTAGTGTAATACAAGTAATAAATTCTGCTTCTACTGGTAAAGCTGCTACTCTAATACTATATCCATCTATTACTAAGCTATTCTTAAATATTCTGAGATGGTCTTAGTAGTTCCTTGTACCATTTAAGTGAGAGTCTTTTTTTTAAATTGTGTTCCGTATAGTCATTTTTAGACTTGTGGAATAGTCTATCTGAATTCATTAGTCTGCTTTAAGTTGAAACCATACATTCAGAACTAAATGTTCGAGGCCATTTTTCTACCATTGTGTTAGCTCAGACACCAGTGGTTTTCTGGATTTTACCTCCACATAATCTACATTTTCTAACTAGCCATTTAAAAAAATATATTAAGGATTTCATATTACTTCTAAATGTTAGTATTAGGAACAGTGGAGTTTAGCACTGGATGCATATGTTCTGTTTCCTCTGCCATTGAATGACCTGTTTCTCAAACTTGGAAAAAAATATTACCTTTCATTGCCTCAGATGATGCTTCTCTAAAACTATTGCAGTAGTATCTACTTTGTTTTGTTAAGAGCTCTACCTGAAGGGCGTAAGAAAAATACTCTTAATTTCTTTTGAAATAAATATCTAACTTAATTTCTTTTGAAATATCTAACCTGAGTGGGGATGTGAGGCAGTGGGTATTTGTTATTAACTTGTGACTGGGATAATAACAACAAAAAGTGTATTTATTTTTAAGTTGAACAACTATTGATTGCTTCCTGATTTAGATAAATAGCTGACTTTCTTTCACTAGCGTGTTACCATTTTTTGTATTATGATTATATTTTTGCCTGCCAATTCTGACAGCCAATTTTGGGTTCAAAATGAGCAGAAGGTCATTACTGATAAGCAGGCTGAAAAGCATAAGCAGGAATTTCAGCTCTGCTCTGACAATGGCACATGGGGCTTTCTGCCTGTTGTCTGCACATGAAACTAACTCCCACCTTAGTGTTTGTCCTCTAATGCTGTTTGGCTGGAGGTTGAGGTTTTTATAGCATGGATGCTGTAACAAAGGCAGATGTTTGAAAATACATTGACAGCCATGAAATTGGTATTATTTTGAAATTCTTCAGTAATCATGCACCTCAGGCTAAAAAATATCTTGTTTTCTGTGGTCATAATGTTACTACTGGGTTAGAATTTTAAGCAAAATTTCTCGTAATACTCCTAAAAGTATTATTCTTTAGGGTTATTGGAAGAACTGTCAAAAGGTTGTTTGTTGGTTTGTTTGGTTTTAATCACTGTGAGTTATTAGTTCAAACTATTCCTATGAAACTATGCTACCTAGCATTTACATTGCATAGAGCTTCATTTTTCTGTTAGATTAAAAAAAAATCTACATCCGTAATATTTAACCTTTTTTTTGCAGTGTTTGCTAGTTCTGAGCCTGTGCCAGGATTCCAGGGAGACACCCTGCAGTTAGCTTTCATCGACCTCAGACAAGTAAGACACTAGTTGGTGTTTTTTATCCTACTAATTTCCCCTTCTGACCAATGCTGAAGTTATTAAATTCAAGAACCTTTCATGTTTTTGCATTCCCATGTAATTAGTTGTGAAAAGCAGTTATTTGAAGTGTTATTAGTGGCACTATTCCCTGTAATTTAGCATAAAACTGTTTCTCCAGTGCGTGGTTAGGGGGCACTGTGCTACTGGTAGTACTCTTACAGGAATATTAGATTGAATTTTGGTCCTGACAATTCTGTGAAGATCCTGTGGGAAGATCCTTTTTGCAAGAGTGTATGTGTTATCCTGGTGTGTGCTGATCTGATTCCATTCTGAGCATTTGCTCCTGTCTGCAAAACTACTCCCTGGGTAGCAGAATCAGGCATCACATTATTTAACATTTCCTTTCCTGAATTTGTTACATAGAATTCTTTTAAACTGTTGGAAAGCAGATTTATTCCAACTGGATGATCTTTATTCTACATAAAATCTAATTTAATTTAATTTAATTTTAAATGCTGTAATGTTGGGAACACTTTCCCACAGATCTTGCCAAAAGGAAGGTTTTTCCAGACTAAAATTTACTAAAATCTTTGTAAATTCAGACACTATAACCACCCATAACAAATGATTTTCAAAGCCTTTTCATGCTTGAAGTTAGCTTTTACAAATGATTTATTATTTCACAAAATTGTAAGTATGCGTACCATTTAAATAGTGAAATGAATCATTAACTGCACAGGGAGGATCTTTAGCCTGCAGATGTTGATGATATTTTTCAGCACCATTATGAGCCTATCAAAGTCATTAGAAAATAAGAGAAAGTAGAAAGAATTCCATACCAAATTATCTATATAGTAAGAATATTCTTGCTTTTAATAGTTTAGTAGGTTTTTCACAGCAAGATTATTAAAGGGTATTTCAGAAGGGAAAGTTCTTGAGGCAAAAGTATTCACATTTCTCCTGATAGTTAGAAAGGACTTCATTCAACTGTCTTTTTAAATGAAAAAGTTAAAAGGAGGGTTCTCTGTTACGTTCTCGCAGTAACATAACAATGAACACTATCAACAGTGGGATAAGTGTGTACTGTGTGAGAAGGATACAGGATTATGGCTACAAGACTTGTTCATGCCACAAGTCTTGCCTTGACTAGCAGCCTTCCTCTTTTGGATTCTTTTTTACTCTCTTTTTATTGTCAGTGTTAAAAGGACTAAACATCTTTCAATTTGTACTTAGATCATTTCAGTTTAAGGGAAAGGATGTTGAGATTTTGGCACCATTTCTGTCCTCCACCTAAGTGGTATAAATCCTTGCAGAACCTATGTTTGTTTCAAGGGAAAACAATTTTTCCAGCTATGCGGGAGGGCATACTTACTGCAGGAAATAAAGATTCTTGTATATTTTAAGCACTAGCTGGGGAATATGTCACTTCAATAGGTATTATGTTGTTTATGATAGCTCTTAGTTTATGTTAGCAACTTATATTTAGAATTCTCTCAAGCACTATATAGAGGAGAGAATTTAGTTGATTTAAGATACTTTATAAACAGGAGAAGTTTGGGCAACTCTCTACTGGGTTGCAACTGGAGCTTGCAGATGTAGAAGAGTTCTAGTATATGTGATTTGGTTTGGTTTTTACTATATTTTTGTGTGCATCACCAAAAGGTATTGCAGGCACACATCAGAAAGTCCTACCATTTAGTAAGGCTTTTCAGTGCTTTCTCTCTTCTCCTTATTTGTGATCCATTTCTGTCTTAATAGGGTAGATGACAGTTCTTTTCAAGAATACTTAGAAAGGCAACAGAGCCTTTTTCAAAAAGTTCTTATAAAAGGTCATGCTTCTGTTTTTTAGTTTGAATTTGATACTTCTTCATGAATTGCAGGATATGAAAGATAAGGAAGTAGGTCCAGTGGTCAGGTTTTACCTGCCCACCCGGACTGTGCCCTGAGGTCAAACTCCTGATATTGGCTGTTTGGTACAGAGGAGCTGATGACAGGTAGGGGCTGATACAAGGGGGAAAGCTTGAACCGTATCAAAGCTAAAAGGCAGGAGATTTGGGACTCAGTGAGAGACTGTAGCTAAAAGATGGATCAGCAGGATTGCCCTCTTCTTAAAAAGCAGCTGACCTGCAAGGGAAAAGACTTTATCGTCCTGCCAATCACATGGTTGCTAATGGAAGCCAGTTATCTCAACAACAGCTTACTCACTCTGTGCTGTACTAGTGCAGTGTGTAAGATTAATGAGGATTGGGCAGTAGGATATTATAGCACATTTTACTAATGAAGTAAAGTCACAGGGAGCCAACGTGGAAGACAGAGAGAAGAGCTACACTTGGATAATTACCATGTAGGGAGGAGCAGCTTTGAAAAGATTTGCCATAGGTATTTTCAACCTAACAGTTCTTGATCCTCTGTCTTTCCCTGAAGACAATGTGTAGGGAGCCTGTTGTCCCCAGCAAGCCCACTTTCCTTCTTCCTTCCACAGACATGGAAGAGCAAACAGAAACAGAAACAGCTGGCATGAGAAAGAGTTGTGTCTAAGAAGACAATAGTAATTAGTAGCAGGAAGCTCTAAGAGGACAGAAATCACAAAAGGGCAAGCACTTACCAGTGTGCCCTTTGAGCCACCTCTTTCTCTTTATACTGTTCTCCACTTAGGCTTTTTTCATACTTAATATGCTCCTTACAGATCTTTGTAATCTGAAGAAACCCTAGTCAATAAAGATTTTTGTGCTGTTTCCATAACCACAGCATCTCAGCATCTTACCCAGGTGACTTGGTGTGGTTGGCTAATCACACATGGTGAATCACATGGATCATCTAGAAACTTGCAGCTCCAGCTATTTTAGCAGGTAGAAAATTTGGGGCAGATTCATGGTTCTGTGCAGCTGCAGTAATTGTGTCATGCCTTATGCCACTTTTCTTAGCGTATGACCTGAGGTCACACCTATGTGCACCCTTTGACCCCACTTAAAGCCACTGAGGGGCCATCTCAGCCAGGCAGTTATCAAAGTAGCATGTGCTGCGTTACAGAGATGTCTCTGGCATCTTGTGAAGATGACCCAGCTCTCCTGCAATTTGCATTGCTCTCTGACAATCATTTCTTGCTACTGTCTGTACAGGGAGCCTGGGTTAATAGTGCAGTGGCCCAAAGTGAGGGGGAATAAACTTTGGGGATTTTGCTACCAATTCAGATCTTAGGTCAATCGGAATTAACCTTCAAAAGTGAACAGGTCTTAGTTTGTTCTACTTGAATCGCCTCTGAAGAGGAAGCACAGCCTCTGATATGAATTAGTTTTTCCTGGTTATGATCTGTTCATTAGTGCCTAAAGACTAGGGTTACAGTTCTGGAATGTGAGGCAGTTTCTTGGATGTTCTGTACACCTAAGTACTGTGAGGAAAAGACATTAATATTATAATTTGTGTGTTATTCTTTGGAGAGCCAGTGTAGTATGTAGTGGACAAAAAAAATAACCTTGTGTTAGGCTCAGTAGTTGCTGTCCTAGGCCAAATGTCCTGATTCTTAACCAAGTGGGTGCCAACAAATACCTACTCTTGAAATCAAATTATTTCCTGCAGAGATATAACCTAAGCTGCCAACATAGCTTGACTTTGTTTCACTTTGGACTTCAAAGGTTATTCCTGATGTTTCTCTCCACCGTCAGCACTGCTTATGGGCTTCTTCCTCTACTGTCTCGTCTCAAACAAGCTAGCTTGATGATTGTGGAATTTCCTTGTTTTGCTGGGGTGAGGAGAACTGTGTCTCATCTGTGTTCTTTTGGCACTTAAGTACATGTGGTTAACACCCTCCAGCTGCTGTTAGTGTTGGTCCTGCAATGGGCAGCAGTCTCAAGTGGAAATAATCTATTGGTAACTCCAGAGTTAAGCAACCATAGTAGCAGTATCTTCACCCACGTGACAAACACAGAGTTTACAGTCTGATAGTGGTGTCCCTCAGATGGTAGACCAGGGGCTGTGATCAACAATGTCCATAAGCTCTGCTTAAGCATGGGGGGAAATTTTAGATGATTTTCAGCAGTTTCTGTTTGCATTTTCTCAATGTTAGAGATAAATTGGACATAAAGTCATAACACAATCAATATGATTAATATACAGAGTAATATATCATAGAAATCTTAGAAGATACATTTTTGTCAGATTTTGTTTATGATGTGTGTAAATGAGCATGTGTCACTTCTATGAACTCAAATTATTGATAGTCCACAACATGTATTCCATCTGCAAATTGATACCTGATATTTAAAAGTATAATACATTATCTTCTAATTTGGAATCATTGATAGTTTATTGGGTTGCTTGTCCATTTATTTTGTGATGTGTTTTCTGGTGAGAAGTATTGCTAACCTTCTGACCTGCAGTGTTCCATGCAACAAATGTAAATTTATTTGAAAGAGGAAATTGTTACTGCTACTTAATATAGCCCTCCTCTGTCTTCCCATTCATTAATGAGACATAGCATTGTCCTTCTGATAAACTAAAAAGAAACTCATAGTAGGTAGGAACTGTGTAACAGACCACTGGGCTTCAGTCCCAGGCGCAGGATTTTCTGCCACTAAAGGCAGGGTGACAGTTCAGTCTTCCTCACTGTTATGTTCTCAGTGTTTAATTTGAATTAATTTCCTGTGGTAGTAACTGCGTTTCAGCTCTGGCTTGTCTCCGATTCCCAAAGGTGCAGCCTGCCAAAGCTCTTGTCATCTGTATTCCCTGTGGAAAATGCTCTCGAGCTCTTCAGTAAACCTCAGGGAAGTTGCAGCCTATTGCCAGACCGGTTCACCATAACTCTTGGAGGTTGAGAGCTCTGAAGGTGTGCTCTGGCTTCCTTTACAGGCTGCCAGCCCACAGAGTGCCTAGGCTTTTAAATTAGGGGGGTACACTCACCCCAACCTCTGTGCCAAAAGAGTTTTGAACTGAAAAAACATCAGGATTTTTCAAGAGGGAGAAATCTTCAACAGTATGTTTAGGAGTAAGTTTTAAAAGCTTCAGAGTTTGAAGATAAAAAGTAAGACTTCTTTTCATAAGGCAACAGTTTGAATTTTTAATTAGAAAGTAGTATAGAACATTTCATCTTTTGCTTCCTGAGGGAAATGGTTGCTGAGACTTTCATCTTCACAGAAGCTCTTTCACAATGCTTACCGATCCCTTTTCCCCTGTTTTGCACTCCCCAGCTTCTCTGAAGAAGCAGAGGAGCATGTTACATCTGTAACATGAAGCCCAGCCTCAGGGTGCTATGTAATGGGATTTGTGCTTCTCTAGTTTTCAGTGCAATGCTGCTTATTTAGCTAAAGAAAGGAGCTCAGGTTTCAGACAGCAACAAAACAGGAGTTGCATCTCCCTGGATTTCAGATCCTCACTTTGCTGGAGGAGGAAGGCAATTCTTCCTGGACTTTCCCTTCTCCATAAATTAACTTGGCAGTAAGGCAGGAGGGCTTGAGACACACTGTGATCAGAACAGGCACATGTCAAGTTTCAATATCTCATGTACTTGCACCATACAATGGTAGCATGCATATGCATCTCTGGGTTTAAAATGACACAGTTATTTGAGTATGACTGCAAGCAAAATACATGTTACCTGGCTTGCTGGGAAGACACAATATTTCTTCAGAGTACTATATTCTTCCAAGTAGACAGGAATTCTTCACATAAATGTGGCAACTTGTTTGTAAGCACTTATATTCCCTAATGGAATCTCTTACTTTTGATTTCTCCTTCTCAGCTAGGTTCTGCAAAGCCTTTAGTAAATCACAGTAGGCTCAGATCACAAGCTGTGTGTATAGATATTTGTGAGGAAGATCTCAATCAGTGCTCTGTACACAGAAGCAAACCGGCTCATTACTGGGATGGGGTTTATACCTGCCAGATGGTAAGAATTAGGAAGCTTTGGTAACAAATGCACAGAAATTAACAGCAGGGGGTCAAAAACAATCGTGGCTTTGGATTCACCATCTTGATAAGGATTTGCAGAATCAAAGCAGAATGGCAAGTCAGTCATTTCCTGGTAGTAAGTATTCCTACCCTGTTACTGCCAGAAACTAAAAGCACACATGCCGGGTATTAGGTGTCTGTATATTCTTTGGGACATTAAATCATTCATCAAATTCAGTGCAAAACAGATTGTATCCAGTTCATCTAAATGTCCCTTTTTCGGCAGAGAAGTGTAAATACCATGCTGATCATGTACCAGCTTTTTCTGTAGATCCTGGTGTACTAACAGTGAGGGGGAATACCTGAAAACAGGTTTGAAAACCTCGGTGTACAGATGCTGTTACTTCAGTAGCTCTATCAATACCTCACTTAACTAAAATGATATACATATGGCCATTTAACTAAAAGATACCCTATTCCATCTATGGCAAAAACCTTACCAATTTCTCCAGAGGAAAGTATAGTATATTTTGAACAAAAGGTTGTGAGGTGTAACGGTGTAATGCTTAAGCAGAATGCCATCTCTTAATCGACTGTAAAGAATGCCATAGGTACCTGAACCATGGAAGTTATAAAAAAATAATAAAATTTTCTTATTGTTTCTTTAAGCTAGTTAATTTAAGGGATGCAATTCTCTCAGTTGTCCTCTTACCTGACAAGATACACACGAGAACTAAATGAGCTGACAAGAAATCTGTACTGTGTATTTAGGAAATGACAGAACTTGTGAAGCATTGACTCAGCTTGACTTAGAGACCTGCAGATAACAATCTTTGAATAAGAACATAAGAACAAGAACATTAGGGCATTTTTTGTTGTTAGCCGAATTTATAATTTTGGGAACTAAGGCAGGAAATCGCATTTATTGGTCTCATTTGCCATGTGCAGGTGAAACGCTTGACTTAGAACTGTGCAGGGGAGTTTTATCTTCTAAATGCTACAATCATAGAAATCACTAAAAGTTTCACTGGAGAGGTTGATCAAAGCAGATATTAAGGAAAAAAAAAAGTTGGCAAATGCTGCTGTCAAGACTATTTAGGTGGACATCTCTGAATCCCTATCTGACTACTAACTGTCACATTTAATCAGCTTTAAGCTCTTCTTGGTCATCATTACTTTTGCAAGACACAGTTAAGAAATAGTTAATCATTTAATTCAAAACCTACAGAGCTGTTGTTATGATGAAAACTTCATATCTCTGGAAAACCTTCCCATTCAAGAAAATTCATCCCATAGTTACAGAGGAAATTCCTATAAGACTGGGACCTAAATGGAACTAAATTGTGTCCTTGGTAGTTGAAGTGAAATCCCAAGAATACTCTGCACATAATGTTAGAACCCAATTCCATTTGCTTGGGCATGACACTAAATTTCTTTTATAACTGGCATGCTGTGGAACACTTACGAAGCAGCCATTTCCAAAGACATTATGAGAGACGGCACAAAATAAACTTTATCTGGAGGTTTTATTCTTTTGCAGAAGGACCTGTTGGTAGGAAAGTGTGAGAAGGTTCACTTCTAGATAATTTCTCAATTAACAAATACCTTCTTTTGAGTCACTGATATGCATTCCATTTGGTGGAAGTTACTCAATGAAACGAAGATTCTCTCTAGTTATTTTTCTGCTAGCAGTTTTGCTCCCATCCAGTCCTTGCCTTTGTCATGTAAGAAATTATGTACATGCAAAGAAGAAAGATTTGGGTGCAGAACTTCACAAGGTTTGTGAATACATTATATCAAGCTGTTGTCTTCCTGCTGACATCCAGTTGCTGCAGGATCTCCACCATTGTGTCTGGGCTCTTCTGTAGCCCTGAGCTGATGGATTGAATTCAGTTTTGGAGCCCCCATCTCCCCAGTACTTCCTCTGAATTCTGTGAGCAATATGTGGTTCCTATGAGTAATGAATAAGGATTGTTAGTTGAGCAACACAAGAGAAGAAAATTACTGGTTTCCTTCAAGTTCCATGTTGTTTGTATTCTGTTAACATTTCTAAGTCCTAGTCTCCTATCAGGGAGCCATGGAACTGGTAGCTGCACTAGTGTATTAAGTAATTTCTGCACCAAAATCACTTACATTCTCCAGCCTTAGATAAACAGGTAGTGTCGCTGGTATGTAGTATGTACTGAGCAGCACTACTAACCCTTTAACCCTACAGATTTGCCTGCAGTATTTTTTCAGTTGCATCAATCAACATATTTAGGTTCCATTCCTTTTCTAAATTATCTGTCAATCACATGCAGCAGACAGAATACCCCATTTTTTCCCCTTTTGCTAGTTTCTTCTGTGAAAAGGAAAGTCCATCTTATCTTTAAAAGTCACTGTAGGGCAAATGTAAAATCCAGCTTATCATACATGTTAACATTTATGGCTCTCATAACCTGGATGTGTCAGGTTTGGAGCAATTTATCCTCCTACAAATTGTGCTATTTTAAAGAATATTGAAATAACAAAGTTTGCATGGATGATTCACATATACATTGTGTCCTCCCTGCAGAGGACTTTCTCTAGAGCATTAGTAGCAAAGGAACAGTGCAACTTAAAAGACCCCACAATTACGAAAAGTGTGAATAATAATAATAAAGAATAATAAAGAGTGAATAATAGCAGAAATGAAAAAAAGAGAAAAAAGTCAAAATATGAGTAAATGGAAGCACTTGATGATGGGGAGAAAAGAAGAACATAAAAATACAGGATGAGGGGGAAAAAATATTGAAAGTCAGTTTGTGTCTGTAAATATACTTTATTGTTCTTACCCTTTTCTTTTTGTGTTTATCATTTTCCATGGTTTATGGTGAGACCATTAAGAGCATTTCTTTTTTAAACAGTAGAAATTTGAAGAGATGTTTTTATCCAAAGAAAAGAAAGGACTTTCAGTACACAGTTAATGGTATATAAAATCCATGAAACCATCAGGTTGCCTCATTCCCAAGGAGAACTCAAGCTTTCCCGGTTTCAGTAGTGTGCCTCCAGGAAATCGTCCAGGAGGACACATAATTAGCCCACACTCTTCCAGAGTGCACAGTGTAACATGATGCAGTTAAACCAGAAGACAGTTTGCATCTTTTGACCCTGTGTCAAATGTGTCAGTTGAGTAGCTTACCTGAGATCTGTAAGACAGCGTAGGCCATCAGATGTTTTCCCATAGAAAGGAACATGCAGTAGGACACACACACACATAAACACAATTTTGAAACCTGACTTATTTTCAAAGTAACAGAAAAAGTGGCCTTTGTAAGTGGCACAACTCAGTGCTTTCAGATTCTTTCGTTTTGCCAGTCTGAAGTTTAAATAAAAATGTTTGCCCTTGCTTAGGATGTATGAGAAGGACATTGAAAGTGGCTCTTTCACTTTAGGCACTATCAAGATATTGAGTCCTCCGGAAGGGTGAATTTGATACTATCATTCCAATGCACGTCCAGATGATAGTTCTGGGAATGGTAAAATGTTTAGTATAGTGTCTACTTCTTGCATTTATTGCCATGCAGAATAGTCCAAAAAGTTTACAGTGAAACAGAATAATGTTGAATAACTCCTAGACAGAAATGCCATGGTAAGTGTGTGCGGTGGGGTGGTGGTGGTTTGCGTGTGTCAGGGTGTGGTGTGTGTAGGGGGAACTTGTGTAAGTGGTAGAAAAGGCACAAGCTGAAAACTCAAATGACAGTGTAAAACGGCCCTCATAGCTTAATTAAATAAAACAAATAATGTGATTTAAACTTCTTTGAGTTAAAATTACTTTAATAAGGGTGTTAATTACTAGAGGATTAACACTGCTTACATGTGATAATAGATCTGGTCAGTCAATAAAGGGTGAGAATAATGTTCATTTAAGAAGCAAAAGAATCTAGCACAGGATTACTCACTAGAAAGGGATAACATTTCAAAGTGGCAAGTAAAATCAGGGGAAGATGTTTTCAAATTGCAGGAGGCATTAGAGGCTGAATCTTGCCATCATTAGTCAGCAAAAGTTCCATGTGTACTGGGATCTGTTGGAGCTAAAATATGAAGAGTAATTATTGCAAATGACATATAACAGAATTTGGAATTACTCAATTTTCCAGGGAAATCATAAGAAGTAATTTTTCAGATAAAACATTTAAAGAAAATACTGTCTATAGAAGTGAGGAGAAAAGGTGTAATCTAAAGGGAAAAGACCAGCTTCCAAGGAGAGTAATTTCTTGAAGATGTATTTCTTAGAAAAGAAATTGTATTGGATTATTGCCTTTAAGCAAAAAGGAGTTTTTCCTAATATGTTTGCAAACAAGAGCCAGAGGAGAAAGATCTTTTGCAAAAACCGTATAAAAAAAGGAAATTCTGAGATATCCAGGTTGCAACTTGCTGGGCTTGGAAGCCTTTGTTAAACCAAGTTATCTAGACAACAGGTTAACAAAACAAAGCCAGGATTTTATATGAGCTGTAGTATTTGCTAAAATATTTTTAGAGTCATTTGATAGATACAGATTGATACAGATTAGATATATATATATATATAGATATTAGATATAAATATGGAAGTAAATGTCTTCTTGTAGCTGAAGAGGAAGGTGAAGGTTGTCCAAGAAAGAATATGAAAGTTTTTTCCTAGTGATTTTGGCTTTCCTTTTAACTTGTCTCTATTTACATTCCTGAGCTACTGATTGTGGAATTCCTTGTCCAGTGGTTCTCAGGTCTAGAATAGCTTTCCCTAAGGGATGTAACTTCATCTGCTATAAAGGGTGGTTATGCAGCCGTTCTCTGAGTGCACTACTTTGGAAGAAATAACTATCTGTTTACAGTAAACTTACAATGGCCACATCTGTAAGTGTCTGTGCTTTATGGATTGCACTGGATTTTTGTTTCTGGATGCGAACAAACTTATGCTGGTCTGTGGCCTGTTATGTCTTGAATTTCAGTGGCTTTTCACATATTCTAACTCAGCACCCAAGATCAGCTGAGATACTTTATTGAGCACTTGCTGTATCTGGTTCCTGCAGAAGCTTTTCAGAGAGACACCTTGTATATGAAATTCTAAGTGTTTTGATGGCCACCTAAGAGAAGAATCTGGTGCACTGTGGCCATAATTTTTTTATTTTAGATGTGCAGCTTTTGACAAATGCACAGATCCTAAAAGAAACCAAGCCAAAAAAAAGTTTTAAATTTAAAAATAATTACTCTGTTGTGTTGAAACAAACTATTTCCCCTTACCTGCTGTAGAACCTCAGGTTATCTCAGTGGAAATGATGTGATTCATAGTACACACTACAGATCATGGACTTCTGTGGAGACCAATTGCTGCAGATTCAAGAGGTGGTCATAAACCTTACAGACCTGATGTATATCCTCCTGTTGAGTCAATCTGTGTAGCAATCTAATTTCAGCACATTTCATAGATGTAATTTTCTCAGGTGTTTTTGTTCAAGTCAGAATATGACAAGAAAAGATTGGAAAGTTAGGAGAGGGAAATGCTCCATTCACTGAATCCCTAGTTCTCAGCAGTGCCTGGGCTGGCAGCATCCTGGGTCTGTTCTTGAGCTGCAACTTCACACAAAGAGCTGAAGTCTTTGCCTCCTCTGTAAGCACGAAGCTGATGCCATGGAGCTGTGCCATGCTCACTTGTCTTCCCATAGGCATCAGTTTGCATTTGTGTGCCAGGGCTGCGTATCTAAAACTCCTTCCTTCAATCCTAGAAGTAACCGGACTGAAATTTAAACTTGGAGTTGTAATTATACTTGGACAGACCACTGCAGGTGATTAGTTCTAGGGTACAGCAACCTGACTGTCTAGATTAGATGTGTGTGTATACAAGGACAGTTTGGGGTAGTTAAAACCAGCATTTGTCAGATAATGACTTCTTGTGATATGGTATGTATATATAAACTTGTAAGACTGCAGGCATCTGGAGTTACTCTTACGGGTAGTGCTAAATATTAAGTGTGACAGATGGGACAAGAGTGTTCAATTTCAGAACACAGTATGGAAGTTGAAGTGAATATGTTTTGTGTTTGAATTTTATTCTAGTTACACCAAATGAGATTATTTTAAATTAGACCCACCTCTAAACCAGAGAAAGTGGTTAAAATTTAACTTCAGATTTTGAACTTCTTGAAGATGTTTTTATAGTGAATCATCTCGGATGGATTTTTACAGGAAGGATTGAGACAAATGATACCGTTTTAATCCCTGAGAAACGTATTTTCGGATGCTGTGCCTCATCATGTGCTATTTATGGCATTATTTCATAGATGAGTGAATAGTTTAAAGCAAACCTGTGTAAGTTTAGTGCAAGTAAAAAAGAAGTGCCTATAGAAAATAAAAAACTAAATAAACTAAACTGTAAAATTCCTTTTTGGTAGATGTCAATATTAAGTACTACTGGCAAACCTGTGTTTAAAAAAACAATCACAAGCTGAGTGAAAATGCCAGCTGAGATTTAACTGTGCTATATTAAATGTTTCGTAATTTTAACAGTTGAAATTGTGTTTTCAAAGTGTCTCATTCAGGTGAGAGGCAGATGGGCCATTTTGAGGGGCTGCACTTGTCACCCCTGCATGCTGTTTGAGCGAGTACACCTCTGCGTCAGGAGCTCAAAACCAGAAAAAATGGTGAATGACCTGACCATTGCATAATCCACAGTTTTTAATCCACACGAATTTTGCCATCGACATAGTTTTATGCTTTGTCTAAAGGGACTTTGTGTACGGACTAACACGCTTGACAGGAGCAATTTGGCCCGAGCCCGTGCCCTCTGGAGCCTGACTGTCTGCCAGGCTCCTGCTTTTCAAACTCTTCCCTGTTTCTAGACTCAAAAGACGGTTCTTTTGCTACTAGTCCAGTTTATTCTTTAATGATGAAGAACAACACACTTCATAATAAACATTTTCACTGTAATTAAACAAATCTTCTTTGAAGAGGTATTACTTGTTGCTATACTGTGTATTTCATAGGACCTAGCTATTTATATTTGTCTCAGAAACTACTTTTCTGTGTCTTCAGATGTTACATCTTGGGCTGCTTGAAGTTTTAATGGGATTTGTAAAAATTATACATTGTGAGTGTTTTTCTGGTTATGGTAACAGCAAAAAGCTTGTTCATGTGACTTCAACAGCAAGTGTTTTATTTTTTAGGCAGGCCTAAGTTCATTTGAAGTGCCAAAGGAAAAAAAAAATTATTTTGACATGTTCATGAATGTAACAAGACCAGACATCTCTCAAAGTATACCACAAGGTCCAGATTTTAGGAAAGAATTCTGCCCTTTGCAAGGATTTTTTTTCTTAAAAAAGATATATGAATACAAGTAACTTCTGTTTTTTTCTTAGCGTAGCAACAAATCCCAATGGTTCACCTGTCATTACATTATACATTGTGCATATATGAATGTGTTGAAGATTGTATCCCAACATTCAAGAATAGTGACAGATACAATTTCACTTATAAATTCGAAACAGATGGTAACATTTAAATACAAAATTGTTTCATTCTTGTGAACATTTCAATGTCCTAAATTTAGAAACAATTTCTAAATGCATGGTTCTTAAAAGAAGAAGGTGCGTTTTAATGCAGTGGCTTAAAAACTGAAAGACACTGCCTTTCTAACACAGACTATCCTTCCTTTGAAAATCCAGGGCTCAGTTTTCAAAGCATTGTCTAGGAATTTAGCCTGCGACCCCCATTGACACTAATGGGAATTGCATAGCTAAGTCCCCATAACATCACTTTGAACATCCATTTGTCGTACCAATTCAGAAAAAGGGTAGCATAAACTACAGGGAGACATTCACAGATCAAGAGATCGATGTACACTTTGAAATACAAGACCAATGTGCGTTATTCCAGTTATGTGATCAATAGGGGGGATTTTAAAATTCACAAAATTAATCACCAGGTCTAAATAAAATATTTTGGCAAGTGGCAGGCAGACTTTCTAACCAGGCTAACAAGATGTTTATCAGCAGTAATGAACACCTACTGATTAAGGGATAATTGTGTTTGGTTGGTAGGGTGTTATTCTACACTTAGCAAGCTCGGTCTTTTTTTCTTTCAAGCTGGACTTAGGTATCTATATTTTAAGTAGTTCTGTTGTTCCTTTGCAACCAAGAAATGTTCAGAGTAAACAAGGCTTGTCCTTGTCCAGTCCTGATTCTTATCCTGGTCCTTTATGTTGTTTTTTTTCCAATTTAGTAAGTGCTTTCATGGTGTGCATGCTTTAATTAACAGGAGCATAACTTGGTGAATAATGATGGTATTATCTTCATGGTCATGCATACAGTTTTTGTTGGAAATAAGTGTATACCTGTGTAACATATATTCATGTATACTTGTGAATGAAACCTAAGCAAAGATTTTAAAAGTGGTGTTGTTGTTGTGTAGCTGTGTAGCTGTGTTACTGCAGTGCCTATGAGTCCCGGTCATGGACCACGGCCCCATTATGCTGGGCAGAATATAAATAAGTGTTTTAACAAAAGAAAGACAGTGCTGCCTCAGAGTTCCCAAAGCAATGAGATTATAGCTCCACTGAAAGGTTAACGTTATGTCAGAGATTATGAAACAGCAACGATTCTGGTTGACAGGCTTCCTTTTGGGTTGTGAAACCCATTTGTCCTTCTGAATACAAGGTAGGGTGGATTGGTACAGTGTGAGCTCCTAGGAGTAGGAAATGTTGAGGACTGGAACATTTGTGAGTGGCTTTTGTGAGTTTACTGTGTTTAAAATAAAAAAGTCCCCTTCATGTTTGGTGCTTTTTAGCTCCAAACCCCAATAAAAGTAGTAATAATTGAAATATCAATGTGTTTGCTATTTCTTTATCTTAGTGACTTAAATGATACATAGCTAGCAACAGTCTTTTATTTTGTAGGTCAAAAGCCACGCATCCTCAAGGAAAAAATTGTAATGTTACTTGTGTATTCTTTCCTAAGAAAAGGTCGGGTGTAGCTTGCAGTTGTATATGCTTGGCACTGTTCATTTCCCAGAAGAGTTCACTGTATTCTAGGCTTTGGGGTTTTTTTAATTAAAGAGGTCAAAATCCATTATATCAAAATTTCAAAGAATTTACCAATTAGCTGTAGTCTGTGATGCCCAGCAGGTGGCTTTTATACTATTAAAGGGAGATTGTTTCCATCTCTGATCAAAGCAAAAGCAAAACAAAAGAAAATATAGAATATTTTGCTGTACACAGTGCAAACCACATGCAGTGTAAATTATGTGAAAACTGTACGTGAGAGACTGTTCAGTCATCCCACTTCAAGAAAAAGTTCTATGTATTTTCACGCTGGTCCTCACGAGGATTTTAATGGTAATGTCTAAGTCTGTTTAGATTACTGATTAGCTGCGAAGGTTAGACAGCTTGCTATTTCCTAAAATGAGGACTTTAGCATTTTTCTTATTTAAAAGTAAAAGTGAAAACGCACAATTAAGTAGATAATGAATTTAGTACGAGTGAAATTAGAAAAAGCTGAGTGTGCTGGAATGTTTCAAGATGCAAAAAAATTCCAATTTGCACTTTTCAATGAATCTAAACTTCCCCGATTTTTGCCTACTTAAAAGAATGTTTGTGACCTTTTGACCCTTTTGTTATCCCTTACTCAGAAAGGCCTTTATTCTGTAAGACTTAGGTATAAAAAAATAAAAAGAGTGTTAATGGCATAACAGTCGTTTCTGATCACCCTGTGCAAGATGTTTATGCAAAGTGTCAATAGAAGCAATTGGCCTAACAGTGTGACAACCTGCTTTGCTTGGAAATGGGCTAATCTCCTGTTTGGGTTATCCAGAGGTCAGGTAAGGATTTCTTTTTTCACACTCCCCGTAGCGCATGGGTACATAACCTGCAAACACTACAGGGCAGAAATCAGAAGCAATTGAGCCCAAGGATGCCACAAAGCATTTTTATTTAATCCTGACCCGTTTGCTTTTCCTGATTTTTTTTCCCCTCTGCCTTCTTTTAGTTTTTCCCTTCCTGGTCCCATCCCAGAGAGTCTGCTTGAGCGTATAACACATAATGAAGACAGGGACTCTACCAATTTCATTATCTGCTGCTTCACTGTGTTGGTTTTTTTCTTTCTTTTTTTTTTTTTTTTTTTTCCAAACAGGCATCATCCCACTCTTTTTTGAAGTTCACGTGGAAACCTACTTTAAATCTCAGTTTTTGAGGGCTGCCCCTGTTGCCCTGTCACAGCAGGCTGGAACTCAATAAGAGCTCAGGCAAGCGTATCGGGCCGGGCAATGGGCCTTGGCGGGCTGCACGCTGTGAACTCCTGCCTCACTGAATCAGCTTCTGTGTGTTTTTATAACTGCCTTTTTTTTCCCTGTTAATTATGCCCCAAGGCTGTGGAAAGACAGCATTTATCTGTTTCAACAGACTAAGCAGCAAGTGTTCTGACATGTTTATCAGGCAAATTGTACCTGACAAAAGGTAATTACACATGCAATCAAGTCCAGAAGTAACTGGGTGATTAGGGGTTAATAAACTATTTAGCATAAGAAATATTCAGCTTGTGAGCAAGGGGAGTGGGCCAGAACTGACATAACTGACAGTGATATGTTAAAGAATTACTTTTCTTTGGATGGAATATTTGACTTTACTGAAAGGTAAGAAGGATATTAAGCGTACAACTCCTCAGTTTTATCTCCAGCTCCTGAATCACTGGTGCCTTTTGTACAACCAAAGGTCTTTGCTGGTGCTCGTGCTACTTTAGAAGAGATAATTGCACCATTCCAACTTGCACTTAGCTACCTTGATAATTTACAATTAGGATTTTTGTAGTATAACCAGCACAGTTGCTCTTGTCTAATGGACACTGCCCCCATTTCCATCTGCAAAGCTCGTGTCTCCTCCTTCTGTTGCTGTGTTCACTCTGTGCATAGCAAGTTCCCAAAGTTGCGTTCTCTTCCAAGATTATTCCTGACAGTTGCCCAAAAGTAAAAAGGCAAGGGCATCTGTATGATATCTGAGGATGTGACAAGAGGCTCAAATGGCATTGAAAGGGCCGGATGGTCGATTCCAGCAGTTCCCAGTGCACAAAATTCTCACATAATTACAAGATGGCCTAAATACAGGACTATGGCTGAGCTGCTCTGAACTTTAGGTAATACAATGCAAAGCTCTAGTGAGCAATGATGAACAGTAATTTCTAACCAAACACAGCCATGTCACCTAGATACTGGGAAAACACTTTAACTTTGAGGAATGGGTACAAGTACCCTATTTGAAATCAGAATTCTGTCTCTAAAATTTTAAGATCTTTTCCCCTCATAGCATCAATATTGTAATGTTTTGTGTTAACTGATCCTGTTAGCTAGCAAGGTCTTACAGTAGGAGCTCTTTTAACCAAAACATAATTTGGTATCTTTTAAAATAAAAGTCTTCTAATTAAAAATAGCAGTGTTATCTGTATAATGTCAGAATGTCCTATAAACTCTTACATAAGTACATATAAACACCTTTTCCAAGTGGTGTTTATTTTTATAGAGAGACCTAATGTTAGACATAAAAGGCATTTAGAAAATACCTGCACATGAAGGGAAAATTACGAAATCATAGCTCTGTAGGGCATAATTCAAAATAAAAGTGCAGAACAGCAACCAGAGGCTTTAGTTACCTATAACGTTAGAAGTATATATGTGACTAATAATGTAATGGTTTGGGAAAGCAACGCTGTTGCACATACAATAAAAGAAACATGCTGCCCTCTGGTCATCAGCCCTGATGGTTCCAAGATGTTGGATAAAGGCTCCCCTTCTATCACACCTTTAGAAAAGGCAAAATCATTTAAATAAGGTGGAAGTGTATACTGTATCTTGTAAATGTAAGTAAGTGGACAATATATAGGATGTTCTATGTGGTGTACTGGAAAGGCTAAAGCTTGTTATTTTTTTTTTTGTTTCCTTGTTCTTTTTTTGTTGTTGTTTTTTTTTGTAATGACTCAGACACTTCTCTGCAAATTGTTCCTACTCAGAAAGGAATAATTGCTCTTTGCTCCTAGGGAAGCATATTCTGCTTCATTATAAAATACTCAGGTATAGTATTGTCTGTCTGAGCTTATTCTTATTTTTCATGCTTGTTATGGGATAAAGAGCACAGCAGTACCATTGTTCTTGGGTAGCAGAGTATGTATATTTAGTTTATTTGGTGCTTCACAGTGTTTTGGCTGCATAAGCTGGTTCTGACTGAACACCCCTGGGTGGCTCCTTAGGTAGGGCTGAGGAGCTTTCTAACAGCCCAAATGGGCTGCACTGCCTCCAGACTCCGAGTAGAGGGTGACTGCCTTTCTGTCTGAAGTTTTTTCCATACATGTTAACTTTGGAAAGATGCATGTGCAGAATAAACATTTTTCCTATTGTAATTTCAAGGCAAGAAATCACATTCTAACCTCGAAGGAGTTGCAGCCGGTAGCACCAGTATGATGTTATACACTCTGTGGCCTTTGAGCCTGGGAAATACTTATTGCTAGGACCTACTCTTTGCCTGTATTTATCTTTTGACAGTGTATGCCAGTATGGACCACTCCTTGCTAGAAAATACACCTCATTTTCAGTTATTGTCTCAGTAATAGTTAAAGCTTTAATAGATGAAGTAGTAGTAGGGAAATGTTGCTTTAACTTGGCCTTTAATAATTCTGATCTTAGGTGCTGCAGTAAAAACTACTGTCACAGAACCAGGAAATTGTCCTGTGCTTCATGTATATCATGTGCCTGTGGCCAAGACAGTCCTACTTTTTCTATATCAGGGAGAGGAATTAAAATGCTTAATTTAAATAGGGCACACATTTGTGTAGCAAAAGATGGCATAAATCAGAAAGGAACAGGGCAGCAGAAATTGAAACAGATTGGTGAGTCAACACCTCTGCATTGTTGCTGCAGGAGTGAAGGTGAATTTGGCGTTGTGTTGTGCTCAAGTGAAGCTTTGCATGAGTGGATTGAAGTTATTTCCCACCACCCATGTGGTGGTCCTGGGGCCAGTGAGTCATTTCTGCTAGACCGTCCTCCCTGCCACTGACTGCTCACCAACCTGCTCCCCTCACAAAGTGCCTGCATGGGCTGTACATCCGCCAAGCCTGGGTGCCAGGGCAGATGCAGGTGATAGGAATGGCCAGGAAACAGATCCCAAGAGCTGCACACCAGGCAGCTCCTGCCCACCCACAGCATGCAGTATGTGCTGTCAAAGCCCACTGCACACAGCAATATGCCACAGTGCAGAACTGCAGCTGTGATGGGGTCAAAATGCACAATGCGTAATTGTTCACAGCAGCAGTCTGGTCTCCAGCAGTGTCTGCAGCTCCCTGCCACATTTAATCCAGAGCCTAGCACATGATTGTCACACTGCAGCCCCTGAACAGATGCATAGAAGGAGGGAAGGGGGCTGTGACTGAGTGGCATGTGTCATTTGATTGCATGTCTGAGCCTTTGAGCTACCTGCCACATGTCATGACAGCTGCTTGAACTTAAGAGATTTATTAGCATGAGGTTGGTTGCGTGCAGCCCTTTGACCAAGCATGGAGCAGGGAAGAAGCTCTGGGTACATCCCCCTTGCAAATAGTGTCTCTTGAGGTGTTCATTCTTTAGAGCCAGGACTGTCTTGGAGTACACAGAATATGCTTCATGTTTTGTGTGACTTTTTTTTACCTCATGTTGAAAAACAACAGACTTCATGGTCTGTTTAGAGCCCTACATGCTTGCCTGTGTTTGGCCAGGTGACAAATGAGGTGTAATCTTCCAGCCGTCACTGTGACTGAGATTTCCCAGAGCCATGGCACCATCAGACAGTTGAGTCAACCACTGAAAGCATGGTATGGAACTCACTCATGCAGTATTGTCAGGGAAGTTTCTCTGAACTTGTCAGCACTGTAATTGTGTCAGTCATCAATGGCTTTGGGCCACATGTTGCTTACAGGATACCTTTCGATACCTTTGGCCCATATGAGCTTCAGGGTTGTTTAGGATTTACCCAGAATCCTTAATTTCAGTGTTACAGTAGGGATAAGAAATGAAATCTTTCACCTCTGACTCACTGCATGCAACTGCAGGAGCATTGGTCCATCATTAGGGACCATGTCCCATGTGGAGCACATGACAAGTAGCACTGTAAGTAGCAGAAAGTTATCAATGACCAGATTATATAGTTTGGGTTCCTGTCAGCTTTATCCTCACAGCTTGTCTTGTGCATCTGCCTGTCCTATCTTTCTACTCTTTTAGTTGGGCTTTAAAATGCCTCTATGAGGACTGGGCACTACTAACTGTGTAACACAGGTAATAACAAGTGATAAATAACATGCAGCAGCAACTGAGGCTGTGGGTTTTACAAATGATACTAATTTCTGAGTTACCAAGCCTTCCCAAGTCTGTTTGCTTAGTGACTAAAGGCATGTTCTCTGCAGCTCAGTAAAATTGGTGGTGTCCATCTTGAGAAAGGGCTTTGTGGGAAAGAACTGTTTGAATTTGACCTTTGTAGTTATCACGGATATCTGGTCAGCAAAGAATGAAATAGCCTCCTTGGGTTTTAGATCCTTTCACCCCTGTGAGATAGGGAAATGTAAAATGTAGGTGTCATTGAGGTTTGTAAGGGTCCCTGGAACTCTTTGGGATGACAGAGCAGTAGGTGTGTCAGAGGTCCATTATAATGCCAGGAAATGTTGCTACCTAGTCCTAAAAGACTACACTACAAATAAGGAAGGAGTAATTAATTAGAAAATTATATATTTAAATTAGACACTTTATTTGAAAGTAACATAAGAAAGTGATTTGGAACTGGAAAAATTTGCAAAAAAGAGGCATAGAAATTTGAAGCTGGGAAGACTGGGTGTATGCTTTTATTCTGTAAATAAATTGGTGTTATGATTTTGGGCATGAGCATTAGAGCATTACTGGACAGCTCTGACAGTTTATCAGGCTGAAAAATTTGAGTAAGGCAAGGTTCTCTGAGGTGCAGTCCCTTCTCTTAGTGTAGCCTGAGAAGTCAGAGGAGTGGGCACCTGCTGCAGCTCTGCCTGCAGGAGCAGGGGCTGCTACTGTTGTGCCCCAGCTGTAACAGCTCTGGTCTGGCTTAGCAGAAGTGAACAGAATTTTTAAATGAACAGGGTTCTTCCTTGAATTAGCAAAATGGTGCGACTTGCAGTAGTCTGTTACATTTTTTTCAGTGGTTTTGTTGCACAAAATCCTGTTCCAGCCCATCTTTCCAGCATTACTGATTCAGCTGGTCTCCAGGCAAGCAGGGCTCTAGGTTACACTGAGGACCCAGCTCAGCGGAGCAGCCACAGGCACTGTGCGCTGGGGCAAAGTGTTGTTAATGGTTCCCAATGCTTATTTTAACAGTAGGTTTGGCTAACACAGGACAGCCTGAGAACAAGCCCTTGTTAGCCCTCAGCAGCAGGACAAGGCCAGGCACCAGACGCAGGGGGAAGCAGCTGGGGCGCCCCGCCATTGACGTCAATGGCACTGGGGCCCGCCGGCCTGCAGGTAGCCGTGGGAAAGGCATCCCCGAGCGGGACTGCCTGTGCCCTGGCCCCTGGCAGCCTGGGCAGGGTGCCCAGCGGTGGCTGGCCTGCACCCCGTGATGGTGGAGGGGGAATTAGGCTTTGAGGGCTGTGAGGGTGCTGGCTGCTGAAGGTTCGGCATTGCGTCTGATTGTAAAAGCAGGCTGGTTTTTTGTTGAACAGCAGCTCTGAGATCATGAGTCAAAGGCCTGATTTGAAACTGCAGCCAGGCATGGGACTGTGCTTGGAGACTTTCTGTTCCTCCATTGAAGTGTTTGGGTTTGTTTGGGCCAGAAGTGTGCCCGGGGCTTGGTGCTGAGTTTCAGAGATCAGTCACAATGGAGAGTGCGGCAGGAGGTGTTTAATTCACTTAGTTGAGACTACCTGAGCCTCTGGTTTTAATTACTGTGAGGAGCAGCAGACTCGAGCATCCCTGTCTTGCTCCCCACGGTAAAGCAAGTTCCCGAACACCAAAGCGTGAATCCATTAGCATCCCCTCCTGGGGCTGAACCTGCACAGCCACCTCCCTGCACACGGAGGGAAGTGAGAGTGGTTAAAGAAAGAAATGGGCAGGTGAATGGGGGCTGTTGGCTGGGCTCGGCGAGGGGCTGCGCCCGGCCTCTCTCTGCAGAGCCGCCCCGCGCTCCCTCACCCGCCTCTTCCTCCGCAGCTCCTGGACCTCTTCATGGTGTGGGACTGGTCCACCTACCTGGCTGACTACGGGCAGGCCACCTCCAAGTACCTGCGGGTCAACCCCAGCACGGCCCTCACGCTCCTGGAGAAGTAAGTGCCGGGGCCGGAGCTGCAGGCGCGGGGATGCAAAGCAGCGCCGGAGCCGGAGCTGGAGCCGGAGCCGGAGCCGCCCTGCCAGGAGCGGCGGCGGCCGGAGCCCGCAGCGGGTCGGTGTCCCGGGGCCGAGAGCCGCGCGGGATGGCGGCGGGGCCGGGGCCGCGGGAGCAGCCAGCGGCTGCCCGAATCGCCGCTCTGGGGAAAGGGAACGCTGAGATTTGGCCGTGGTGAAGCCGGGGCGAGCATTTCGGCCGGCCTGACGGGCGGGCTGGGAGGGCAGGGTGAGCAGGGCGCGTTACCGGCAGTCCGGTACCAACCTGCTTGTAAAAGCCGCATCGAAACACGTTGCCGTTTAAAGACGCTTTCTAACAGTGTTTTCTCTCCTCTCCTGCCTGCGATGAAAATGTCTTTTGCAGAGTTCACAGAGGGTACGTATCGCCTGTATTGTTACAAAATATTGTTTCTGCAACTTACTTAATTTCCCGAATTTCGTTTTTAAATCCTTTGGTACGGGAAATCGGAGATATAGATGCCCGTTATTGATGGTGAACAAAACTCACCCATTTGCCGAGTCTGAATTTGCCATGGAAGCAGATGATACTAACGGGTTTTCTGACTTGCTTCTCTCCTAAGGCAATTGGTAGGATCAGGGGTCCTGCTGAAGGGGTATTTGCTTAATACTTACAGGTTATTTGTGAAGTAATACTTGTTAAAATGAGTTCTGCACTGCAGAAGTTTAATTTAAGAACACATAGTGAACAGGTTCTTATTAGCAGAAAGATCAAAAGAGGAACAGTAGTAAACCGATTTAAATAGTCGGATTTTTCCTTTTCAAATTATGTTTCTAATATGTTTGTCATTTGCTTTTTTATTTCTCTAGAATGAAAGACTCCAGCAAAAAGAACAACATTTTTGCTCAGTTCAGGAAGAATGACCGTGACAAGCAGAAGCTAATAGAGACTGTAGTAAAGCAACTTAGGAGTTTAGTGAATGGTATGTCCCAGCATACATAGGCCTCTTAAATTGACAGTATCTCATCACACCAAGAGGTGTTTCTTAGCCACTATTTCTAGTAAGCAAATAGTGATACCAGTTATGACTTTTGTTTGACTGAGAAAAGCAAAAATGCAGTAGATGGATTGTACATGGAGACTTCAACAAAAAATTCTTTGTACGTATTTTTAATGGATCGACTACTATTTTGTATATTGTAAACAAATGGTGAAAAATGAGATTGTACAATAAAAACCAGCGCAATCATATTGTACATGGAACAGCTGAACTGTAAATATGTTATTTAAATATCTGCAGATATGGTGTCCAAAATTTTGCTCTGAGTAGGAATTATTTGAGAAATGATCCCTTAGTTGCTGTTTTCTGGTTGAATCCTAATTTAATGTTTTTAAGCATTGAGATACTTGTGTTTCAGATGCCACCTCTTGTTTTCCTGCATTAAATGTATATTAGCCTTAAAGTGATTGGACATAATTTTGTATTCCAGGTTTTGTAGTCTGGAGGTATGAAAAAGTCTTCTGATTTTTAGTACGTTTGAAAACTACCTGAGAACTAGACTTGATACCTATTTAGCATTAGGACTTAGAGGCTTTGTTCTCCAAAAGGGTATAATCTTGAGGTTGTGAATGTAAAGAACCATTTGAGTTCTTTATAATGTGACGTTTTGTTTTGTTTCGTTTTGGTTTTGTTCCTCAGGGTTACTATTTCTGACTGTACTTTTGTAAGATCTTGGGTTCTTTATCCCAGGTTGCAGTAAGGAATAGGTTTGCCGCTGTTGGTTTTGTGCCGCATCTGTTTGTTAGTTTGCGCTTTCTCGCGCCAGCCCCATCCCAGCGATTAGCATTTTGTCCCACTACCAGTCTCTTTGCACTGTCCCCTCCTGGCTATTTTAGGCACTAAGAGAATGTTTAACAAATACAAACCAAATGGAACGTGTGAAAATAATGTACATTTTCGCTGTATTTTTAAGTTATTGACGGTCTAAATACAGTAATATAAACCTCACCCGTACTCCTGTTTAATTTCACACACCGAAACACACCTCGGAGCCGGTTTCGCGGGACCTGTGCAGGTCCCAACTCATTGGTGATTTACCCCCGGGGAAGGCGGCCGGGGCTCCGCGGGGCCCCGACGGCGGGGTGCGGGCCAGGAGCACTGCAGGATCGCCTCGCCTGCCGCTGCAGGCCGGAAAGCCGGGGGCGGTGGGGCCTGCGGAGCGGGGCTGGGGCGCTCCCTGGTCGGGGGAGCCCGGCACGGAACTCGCTACCTGGGCAGGCTGGCCCGAGGGTGCGCCGGGAACTCCCGGCGGGGCGGAGAGGGTACCGCGCTCCCAAAGGCGGCCGTCCCGCCTACGGCTGGTCGCCCCGAGGGGCTGGGCGGGGGCGGGAGCGGGGCCCGGGCCCCCAGCCCCGGGGGCTGCCCCACCGCGGCCCTGAGCCCCTCGGCTGGTGGCCCCGGCCCTCCCGCGCCAATTACCGCACTTGGCCGCGCTGCTTAAATATGCAGCGGATACGTCATCTCCGAAGGTGGATCGGGCGTAAGTGGCCAATATCTATATAAATGTGGCCGAGGGGCGAACCGGCAGCAGGAGGCGAGCGGGGCTGGGCGGGCAGCAGCCGGCAGGGCCCGTCGCGCAGCGCCCGGAGCCGAGTCGCGGGGCGCCGGCCCCCCGCGCCTGACAGCCGCCGCCCGCCCCGTCCCCGCCGCCGGAGGAGGATGCCGGCCGGGCTCTCCTGGCCAGAGGCGGCGGCGCTGGCGCTGCTGGCCCCGGCTCTGCTGGTCGCCCTGTCCCGGCACCTGTGGGCGCTGCGCTGGAGCCTCAGCCGGGACCGCTCCAGCGCCCTGCCCCTGCCCAAGGGCTCCATGGGCTGGCCCTTCTTCGGGGAGACTCTGCACTGGCTGCTCCAGGTAAGGCGCCGGGGGACGGGGCGGGGTGGGAAGGGGCTGGCAGAAGCCACGGGCTGACCCGCAACTCGTCCCCAGGGCTCCCGCTTCCACAGCTCCCGGCGGGAGATGTACGGAAACGTTTTCAAGACCCACCTCCTGGGCCGGCCGGTGGTGCGGGTGACAGGCGCTGAGAACATCCGCAAGATCCTGCTGGGCGAGCACACGATGGTCAGCACACAGTGGCCCCAAAGCACCCAGATCATCCTGGGCTCCCATACTCTGCTCAGCTCCATTGGTGACCTGCACCGCCAGCGCCGCAAGGTGAGCCTCGTGGCCACCCCAACAGGGCACACAGCCCAGGTGGCACCTCGGGCCCAGGCCTGGGCCTCGGTGGCATGTGTGCTCCCACTGCTTTAACTACCTGCCTCTCTTCCCCCCTTCTCCTCTTAGATCCTGGCCAGAGTCTTCAGCCGTGCCGCCCTGGAGAGCTACCTGCCACGGATCCAGAAGGTTGTGAGCTGGGAGCTGCGGGGCTGGTGCATGGAGCCAGGCTCTATTGCAGTTTATTCCTCCACTAAAACCTTAACTTTCCGCATTGCAGCTCGGATTCTGCTGGGGCTCCACCTGGAGGAAAAGCAGTTCAAGGATCTGGCCAAAACTTTTGAACAGCTGGTGGAGAACCTCTTCTCCCTGCCCCTCAACATACCCTTCAGTGGGCTGCGCAAGGTACTGCCACCTGCACTGCTCCCTCTGCCCGGGGGCAGGGCCTGGGCCCTGGCAGCACAGACCCCCCCTGTCCCTAGGCCCACCAAGGGGCACTTCTGATGGACCAGGACATCTGCAATGTCCCATTCTAGGTCTCAGAGCTTGGTGTCTTACCTACCCCAGCCGTTTCCCCTTCTCTCTGCACTTCTCAGCTGCTCCCAGTTGGCTTTCAGCACCTCTGGGCGCTGGCTCCAGCTCATTGTACAGCATGGGGCTCCTCTTCTCCCTCATCCCGTATGTTGCCTCTGGTGAGTCCATCATGTCTGGGCCTGTCCCATCTCATCCCACCTGGACTCATGTCAGCCCATGGCAGAGGGGTCTGTGGGCATAAGCACAAAGACAGATGGGCACAAAACACCTCAGGTTAGCATCCCTGTGCAAGTCAGGCAGGCTGAGGACTTAAGACCCTCTTACAGGTTCTCAGTCCCTTGTAGTCCAGCAGTACAGAGACGACCCGGGGAGAGGGACAGTCTTCTCTGCCTCTTCCAACCTGCAGTTTCTTCCCTGCTGCTCTGCCCCTCTTTGTCTGCCTCTCCACACTCCTGCTCCAGTTGTAGGTCCTGTGTACCATTCTTCCTCTCACATTCTTTCCTCCTCTGGCTTTGTGTTGTCCACCCTTACCACAGCTTAAGTCTCCTGTTCATTTTAGCCAGGTCTTCCCTCATCTCTTTTCCACTGTGAGCTCTGCCCCATTGGATCACCTTACCCAGCCAGTCCCAGCTCTCCCCCAGCCTCCCTGCTACTCTTCATCAAAGCTCTTGTTTCCCCTGTCCAGTTTCCCTTTGCAGGTTGTTACCAGTGTGAGCTGTCACCCCTCCTTCCCTATCCCTCCCTACTCTCTCTCAGGTCAGACAAAGCCTGTCTGGCCCCAGACCAACATCTTCAACTTGCCTTTAGGTCTCCTTGTCTTTCTCCTCGCTCCCTGCTGTGTTAACTTTGTCCAAGCCTTCCCACCTCAAATCTAAGCCTCTGTTATCTTCTTCCCAACATCTGGTCATGGCCATTTTTTAATTTCAAACTTGTGGTCTTTCTGACTTTTGCAAGAGACATTTTTATAGAGAGTCGTACACTCTGTGACTCTGCAAAGAGATTGCTGATCGCTTGACTTGCTGAGATCTTAAGTGAATGTTTTGCTGCACTGGAGTGCAGCACACCTGAAGATGAGCTGGCTGTGATTAATGTGTCTTTATCCACTATACCCTTGTAAAACCATTTGTGCCTTGCTGTCTGAAGTCAGTTTTATTAAGTTACTTTTTCTTGTCCCTTGGGATAAGCTTCTTTTGGACCTGACACAACTGTGGGTTTGCTCAGTGCAGATGACCTGAACATGGTAGCGTGGATTTACTGCTGTCTTTTCCTCCCAGAGAGTTTCTTGGGAGTCTTTGCATTTGATTCACAACAGCAAGGCAACAGAATGTGCAACATTTCCCCCCAAACTGCTGCCTCTTACAAGGCTCTGGGGCTGGGCAACAGATTAAACAGTTCTTGCTGTTACAGGTCCTGGGATTAAGGATTGCTACACTTGGGTTTCCCTGGTCTCTCTAGAGAGGGGGCAGGTCCTAAGGTTCTCCTCAGCTGTGTCTGCCTCTCGCAGGGAATCAAAGCACGGGACACACTACATAAGTTTATGGAGAAAGCTATACAGGAGAAACTGCAGAGAAACAACCCAGAAGACCACAGCGATGCTCTGGATTTCATAATGAACAGTGCCAAGGAGCATGGCAAAGAACTCACCATGCAGGAGCTAAAGGTAAGGAGAACCTCTGCCTTGCAGTGCCCCTCCTGACTTGATGGCTGTTTGAGAGGCATGGGCTGAGGGCCAGGAGGAGGCTCGTATGGGGACCCACCACCACCTGCTGGCTCCTGCCCTTCTCTTACTCACATGAGGACACCAGCTCCTGCACAGGCGAGGGAGCCTGCACTTGGCACACTCTTGTGGTCATGTGTCTCTTAAAGGGACCCCTTTAAAAGGGAATAAATGCCCCTTCTACCTTTCCTCTTCATGGGTACCACCTTCAGCCTGATGTAGGATACTGGTAGGGTTATGTGGCTGCATTAAGGCTCTGCACGTCTGTGCAGTCAGTAACCTCCAGGACACTCTCTTGGAAATACTTAGAGCTACTTGTGTGCTCCTCAAACACAGCCCAGCACCCAGCCTAGGGCAGGGTGTAGATCATGTCACTGGAGTGCTCAGGGCTGTGAGTCCAGAAATCTCTGAGATCATAAATCAGAATGGGTCCAGGGATGGAACGATGGATTCCAGGTCATTCCCTATCACCTCCTCATTAATCAGATCATGTAGCTTGTGGATTGCCATGGTGGAATATGATGTATGACAGTGACTTAGGGATGAACCCAGTAGTCCTTACTGAACCAAAACCACCAAGGGAATGTGAAGAGTATTTTGCCAAAGATCTTGGGAAAAAATTGTCATTAGTACTGCATCATTCATAGTTCCAGCTCACTTGGTATCAGTGAATGATAGATGACATTGCATTTATATAACAAGTTTTGAAGCAGTTTTGCATGGATACAGCAGCTGGATATGGTTTTAAAGTATCTTAACATAGTTTAAAGGTAGTTTTACTGTTCATTTAAGCATTTCAGGAAAACTATCCAAAGACTAATGTTTTATAAATATTTTGTAAAAATGCAATCTCTAAATCTAAAATATTTGAAAAACTTTGAGCAACTAGTAGATATAATTAGAGTCAGTATATATTCCTAAACAAATTTTATTATAATTATTTATTATTTATTTTAACAGTGTGTTACTATAATGTAATTTTTACAAATAATTGACAGATTCAAAATGTGATTAAGATTAATTAATCTCTGTTAGTATTCACATGAATATTGCTCAAGAATAATTTCACCATCTCTCACCATGTCCCTAGCTCTGACCACAAATAGAATAAGGGGATTTTAAATGTAACATGGACTGTGTGACATCACAGCAACCTTGGGCCAGCTGATTCAAATTATAATACACTCATATGCTGTACCTTTCTGTACCTTCATGGTTAGAAAATCTCTGTATTTAACAAAATTACTTGAAAACTGAACTGCCTATGCTTGCAATTATGGGAATATTCTCCACTCTAATAAAACCATAGCAGAGCTCTCATTTAATGAAATGGTGTAATTGGATAAAAAGTCCAAATCTGTCTCAGAATTTTGGATATATCTGTCTTTGAGAGACCTTCCAGACACTGTCACACACTAGTTACTAATCTGCTTTTTGTTCAAATGGTCTGGAAAGACAGTTTTCCCAGAAATTTTCCTAAATACACTGTGATTTGTACTGCTGCCATGAACTTACCAGGACCCTTGAAATGTAAAGGTCATTAAAAAGATACTGCTTTGCCAAAAATACTGTTTTAAAATATTTAAAACCTTGAAAAGAGTAAAAAAACCCATCCTGCATAATGCTGTATAATATATGTGTATATATGTATATTATATACATATATTATAAATATGCATATATATGTATATTATATATGTATAATATATAATAACACTGGCTGGATGTAATGCTGCCTGTTCTGCCTCCCAGGACAGGGAGCTGGGCTGTAGCACAGGGACAGTACTGGTGAAGCTTGGGAATATCCTGTGTTCCAGTTACTGTTTCTGTTGGCCTTGTAGAAACAGGGAGGGAAAGTTGTGACAGCAGCTGTGACACAACTTCTGCAGCAGCACTGTCAGAGGTTGATGCAAAGAGCATAAGGGCTGTTATTTCAAACCTAAGAGCTTGCCCTAAATTCCTTGCATGCTATTGAAATGTCTTGGGGTTTAATTGCATGTGGTGGAATGGAGAGGTTTCTTTTCATCTGGATCTGCTACCTTGTGAATGTAAAAATTCCTGCTAATGCCTGCAGGAGGTGTGATAGGGGTTGACAGGAATCTGTTGTTCCAGGGGTCTTATTTCAGCTGAAAGATGCCCTTGAGAGCTGCACTTTGGCAAAAGCATCTAGTCCAGTCGATATATGGCACTAGGGATGGTAGCAAAGAGCCATCTTTGTTACAGTATCCTTAAATTTATCAGACTTGAATTCAAGACTTCTATTCAAGACCTTCAGTCTTCAAGTGTTTTTCTCGGTGTTTGTGGCTTCACCTCTCTAGAATCGATTGTATCAGAACAATTTAAAGTCCAGACCCAGTCATGTGAAAGGACTCTGTGTCCCTGGGGGATTTTGGTCCTCTTTGCCCCTGGGCTGGGGCAATTAGTGCTCTGTAGTACCAGTCAGGTCCCAACCCTCCCAGGGGTGCAGCTCCTGGTACTCCTCCCTTTGACTTCTCCCTGGCTTTTGTCTCTCAGCCTCTGGCCTCAGCACTCCCAGCCTTGTGCTGTGGAGCCACTGGCACCTTCAGATGGTGCTGTAGGTTTGAGCATTACATTTGCTGTCAGAGATGTGACAGGCCATGAACCAGCTCTGGGCAACCCTTAACTTTTGGAAAACCATTTGGAAAAGTTGATCAGAGGGTACTGTAAACAGCCCACAGAAACCTGGCATGTGCTGTGCCGTATAGACCCTGCAGACAGTTCCACAGAGGCTGGGAGGCTGCAAAGGGACCCCTGAATTTGGATAAGGCACATACTACAGATTTGAGTGTGCTGTGGTCCATGTATCTGGGCTGGTTAACTTCCTGACTGGTTGTGGATACATCTGCTTGTGGGAACACTGCTGTGCTTCAGATCGTACAGCTTGAAAAGCGAAGCAAGTCCTTTGCCTGATGTGTGCTCCCTGCTGGCTACAGCACTTCCCAGGCTGACCTGCTCTAGCAGAGAGGCCTTCATGCTTGAATCCCCTCCCAGATAAGATAAATCATAACTGGAGATGGATCAAATGCAACCCATTTTAGCTGCCAGCACATTTTTTGTGCATAAATTTGTGCATAAGATTTTTGTGCATAAACACAGCCATATCCACTGCCTGGGCAGAAAAGTAAAAGCTGGAAGCAAAGGGGAATTGGCAGATGAAGATAAAAAGCATAATGCTTGAAATGGACTTCACTCAACGTGCTATAATTCACGTTAAAATGCTGCTCTAAAACAGGTAAATATTTTGAGGAAAGCTCGGAAGAGCGGGATTGGAGGTGATGTGTACTCATCCCAGCTGTGGTTCTGCATCAGTCACTTGGCAAGTGGTTGTCCAGTTCATACAGAAATGCTTTAGTCCCTGCCAACCCAGGATGGGTGCAGGTTTGGGGAGAGCAGAGTGGGGGCCCTCTGCACAGTAGCAAAACCTGCAAAAGGTGAGAACAGTCTGAAACACAATCACTTTAAAATGTTATTCAAACTTGTCATTTTTCATTCCTCTCCCAGGAATCAGCAATTGAGCTCATATTTGCTGCTTTTTTCACCACGGCTAGTGCTAGCACCTCTCTGATCCTCCTGCTACTGAAGCACCCCTCAGTGATTGAAAAAATAAGGCAGGAGCTGATGTCCCATGAGTTGTACCATCAATGTGAGTGCTGCCCTGCAGGATCCTGCCTGGACACCCTGACTGTCCAGAGCAGGGACAGAGAGAAACCACTTTTCCACTCCATGGCCAAAGATGTTCACAAGGACCAGAGCCAGCCCCCAGCCCCATTGGAGGAAGATTCCCTCCAGCCCAGTGCCCTGATGGAGCCCACTGTCCCCCAGAGCAACCCCTGCACTGGCCCCCAGCTCCCGGTGCCAAAAGGGCAAAGCTGTCACTGCACCTCAGACATCAGCCTGGAGAAGCTGAGCCGCCTGCGCTACCTGGACTGTGTGATTAAGGAGGTGCTGCGGGTGCTGCCCCCAGTCTCCGGAGGCTACAGGACGGCACTGCAGACTTTTGAGCTCGATGTAAGTAAGTGCCTTGCACTCTGGCAGGCTGCTCGAGAGCTGCTGCCTGCAGTTGTGTGCAAGCACCCTGTGTCCAGCACAGTGGTGGGACTTGGCAGTGTACCTTAAGGGGAAGTGTCACCCAGCAACCTCTGTGGGTCCCAGCTGGGCTGGGGAGAAAAGGAACTGCAGAGCAGGTGGGGCAGTGCAGTGGGGCTGTCCCCAGGTACCCTCTGCTCACCCTCCAGCAGCACAGGTGTGTAACAGTCCTCTCCTCCCTCTTCTCTCCCCTCCCCAGGGCTACCAGATCCCCAAAGGCTGGAGCGTCATGTACAGCATCCGTGACACGCATGAGACAGCTGCTGTCTACCAGACCCCCCCAGCAGCTTTGACCCAGACCGCTTCGGTGCCAGCCGGCCAGAGGCTGCAGGCCGCTTCCACTACATTCCCTTTGGCGGCGGGGCACGGAGCTGCATCGGGAAGGAGCTGGCACAGGCCATCCTCAAGCTGCTGGCCATTGAGCTGGTCAGCACGGCCCGCTGGGAGCTGGCCACCCCTGGCTACCCCACCATGCAGACCGTGCCCATCGTGCACCCTGTCGATGATGGGCTGCAGCTCTACTTCCACCCCTTGCAGCCCCTCCATGGCCATGAGGCCTGAGCCAGGGGTATGCTGCTCCCCTCAGCCCTGGAGCCGATGCCCCTCCACAGCTGCTGGGAGCAGGTCTCTGCTGCCCCAGGCTGAGTGTGCTACTGGGTCACTGCAGAACAAACCCCAGAGGTCTTTCTATTTTTCCCCTCCTGGTGTACAGGCTGGTAGGGTGTGCAGCATCCTGGAGTAGGGTGTCCTGCAGAGTCCCACTCCTGAGCACTGGGGTGAACCTCAGCCCCAGGCTGGGGGCAAAACCCACTGAAGCTGCTGGCAGGGTGCATATACCATGGGGGCTCAGTCAGGCCCTGCCCCATACAGGCCCCCAGCTACCAGGGATGGGGAGCAAAACTTCCAGACCCACAGCTAGGGCTCCCAGGGTTATCTCCTGTAGGTGTGTTATAGGAGAGGCAGGACAAGCCTCCTGCACATTGTAGCTTTTTAGATGCAAAAAGAGGGAAGGTGGGGGGGCTCTGCAGGAAAATACAACCCAGAGCTGCCCAATCTACGGCATCAACTCTAGCTAGAATAATAGGGTGTAAAGTGGTTTTTATTGTAAATATTTAATCTCATTCATGCACTTCCTATTAGAGCTGGCACAAACGTAACTCTCATTCACTCACTAGTAGTAGCTGTGCATGTTGTGCTTGAGCACTGTGCTGCTGCTTGGGGTCTGCCATGAAGCCCCCTCTGGGGTTCCCCCAGGATATGCTCCCCAGCCACCGCCTGCTCATGGGATTGGACAGAAGCAGGGGAGGGGGCTTTGGGGAGCAAATGTCTAGAAAGCAGACGTTTATGAATATGTCTGATTTGTGGTAGAAAGTCACTTGTTCCTGATGATGCTGTTCACATTGTGGAGGGGATATTTGCAAGGTGACACAGGCCCTGTGGTAACTGGCTGGCTGGCCAGACTGACTGTGTCACCTCTGTCAGCCCAGCTCTGCCAGGCAAAGTGTCAGGACAGCAACTCCATGGGTCCATCCAGGGGGTGGTACCTGAGGCTAAATTTGGATGCTGAGGGCACCCTTTTAGGTGGCTTTTGAGTACTCCCACGGGGTATTTCTCTCCCATGAAAATAAAATGAAGTGAGTCCTGTTGTTTGTGTACTGAGAACAGAGCGGGGCCCAGGTCCTTGATCCACAACAATGTGTTTTCTTTCAGCTTTATTTCTACTCCCCACTGTCATGCATCCTGTGTGAATGCAGTGGGAAAATAATCCTCCTTGTCCCTACAGAGCATGCGATGCCTGGTGGTTTCGTGTGCTCTGTGTGAAGAACCAGCTTGACCTGTAAGGGCCAAAACATGGCAAAAAGACGGTGTCCCTTTGGAAAGGCTCTGGGGAGCTCTCCAGTCTCCTGAAACTCTGTCATCATCCTGCTTCAGTGTTACAGATGACCTTGCCCTGGCCAATCCCCCTTGCCTGTCCGTGTTGGGGCACTGCAGCGGGGCGTGTGCTGGCGTTAGCTGTCAGAGGGCTGTGCAGTGACCACCACGCTACTTCGGGCAGAAACCTAGCTCCCAAATGTGACAGGTCAAATCTGGAAGAGGTTGAACTGCAGGGCTGAGATTAAGTGCTATTGGCAAGTCGACTCTGTAGTGAACCAGAGCCTCTGGCCCTCCTGACCTTGTCCTGAAAGGTGAGTCTTTTTGCCTATCAGAGGTGAAATCAGTAGATGGTGGCTGCAAGTGGCAATGACTAACTTTAATTAGCAGGAGCTACTGGCTGGCTGAGACCGCAGGCGATTCAGGGTCTCACTGCGGGCAGGGCTTGGGCAGGGCTGGGTCTACAGCGTCCAGCACCCGGTGCAGGAAGGTCGGGGCTCCTCCAGCAGTGCACTTAAAAATTGCCCTGACTGCTAACGAGCCCGCTGAAAAATGTAACATGAATCTAGTTAAAAAAAAAAAATTAAAAAAAAAAGAAAAAAAGAAACGGATAAACTGATTTTGTTTTCAGATAAACACGAGCATTTACAAATGAAGTGTAATAATTGTTGCTTGTAATCAAAGTTTGTTCATATTAGGCTGTTAATTTCTTGACCCCCTTCCAAGATGTTTTTAATTATCCCTTTCACTCTTTACCATTTGATTTCTTTTCAAGCCGATGGCTGGGGAATACACAGCTGGGGAGATAATAAAGCCTTCCTGTGGCAATTATCGGTGCTCAGGCCACCGTATCTCGTTATTTTGATAGACAGTGAACTTGGCGCGGTTGCCGGCCGGGTTCACGCAGATGTCACGGTCCGTGCTGTAGGTCACAAGCAGGTCAGCGCCCGGCAAGAGGAGAGCGCCGGGTCAGGGCGCGGCCGCCGCTCCCGGCCAGCACCGGCCGGGCCCGCCGCGAACCCCGAGGGGCTACCGCCTCCGGGGCCTGGAGAGTACCCTCCGGGGGGGGTTCCCTCCTGGGCAAGGGGCTGCGGAGGCGGGCAGCCCCGCTTCGGCAAGGCATCGTAAGAGGAGGGCGGGTCTCGTGTGATGCGTTGATTGTTAGAAAAATAATAATTAAAAGTGACATCTCTCTCCCCTACACAGACACGCACACACAAAACTTCCAGCGTTTATTGAGCTTGTCTGGGAACAAGAAAGCAAAAGTAACAGGGAGGGAAGAGATAAAAACCGTAAAGAAAAAAAGTGTATTGGCAGCAGCTGTGGCCGGCGGAGAGCTCCACGGCCCCGCAGCCGCCGTCCGCGCCGGGCGCCCCTTCCCCAGCGGCCGGCGGCTCCTCCGCCGGTACCCAGCAGCAGCCCCATCCAGCGCAGCCCTCCCGCAGCCCCGCTCCCACCGCGCTCCTCCTGCCCGGAGCCGCCGCTGACGCCCGGAGCGCAGCGCCGGTGCCCGCCCGCCGGTGCCAGCACGGAGCCCCTCTGCGCCGCGGCTGCAGGCGAGGTGCCCCGCCGTGCCAAGCGCCTCTTCCCGACCCGCGGCAGCCCCGACGGGATGCCGAAGAGCCTCAGGAGAGGGCAGGCAGTGGATCCCGGGGAGAGAATCTGGGCACGGCGGGTCTGGTGTTTCCTTTCCGCGCTCACCTCCTTTTCCCTCGGTGACCTGCGCTTGAACCTGCATCGGGAGGCTAAGACGGACTGCTGCCGGGGGCTCCTTCCTCCGTGCCCGGCAGAAATACAAGCCGTGCCTTTCGAGGTGAACCAGGGGACAGCGGAGGCTCCTCCGCCAACACGCCAGCACAGCTGCAGCTCTGCTCAGGGGGTCTCCGGGCAGCCCCAGCACGGGGGACCGTCCGCTCTGGCCGCCTCACGGTTCCGGCCCGGCGTCTCCCGGGTCCGGCCGCTACCTCGCCGTTCCCAGCCGACGACGGCGGCGGGCGGGCGAAGGAACTCCGCAGAGCGCATCGGCGCCGGGCGGTAGCGCCGCGGGGTAGGTGTCGCCGGGCCGCCGGGTGCCGGCGCGGGAATTTCTCGGGGCGACCGCTGGTCTCTAACGAGCATCGGCGATAAATCCGAGGAGAGGAGGCGGTGGCGGCCGACCACCGGCTGTCAGCTGTCGGCGGCGTCCCGCAGCCCACTCGCCGAGCGCGGTGCAGGGTCAGCGAGCCCGGGGCTTCTGCCGCCGCCCCTGACAGCACCTTTCCTTCCCCGGCAGCGGTCTGTGGTGGACAGGATGCACTACGCAAAGCAAATAGTTAAAGATTTCGGGGGGAGGAGTCAGGCCGCAATCCGCAATTAAGGATGAACTTTGGGTGAACTAATTTATCGGACCAAGGTAGGGGTGGGCAGCAACCTGGGAAGGGTATAAAAGGCGGCCCGCGGCGAGCCCGGCCCGCGTACTCAGAGCTCCCGGGGGGCCGGGCGGGAGTCGCTCCCCAGTCATGGGCTTCTCCGCCCTAGTCGCCAGCGCCCTGTGCACCTTCCTACTGCCCCTGCTACTCTTTCTGGCTGCCGTCAAGCTCTGGGACCTGTACTGCGTGAGCAGCCGCGACCCCAGCTGCCCGCTCCCGCTGCCCCGGGCACCATGGGGCTCCCCTTCTTCGGGGAGACGCTGCAGCTGGTGCTGCAGGTAAGGCGAGGCGATGGCGCGGGGAGCGGAAGAGGCGCGCCCCGGCTGCTCCTCTGGCTGCAGGGGAGGGAGATGAGCGGCAACTTTGACAGACTCCCGTGCCCAGGTGGAAAGGCTTTCCCTGCCTCTTCCTCTTATCCTTTCTAAAATTTCCTTTATCATTTCCCCCCTCTCATCCCCTGTCCAGAGGCGGAAATTCCTGCAGATGAAGCGCAGAAAATACGGCTTCATCTACAAGACTCACCTCTTCGGGCGGCCCACGGTACGAGTGATGGGTGCCGAGAACGTGCGGCACATCCTGCTGGGCGAGCACCGGCTCGTCTCCGTGCAGTGGCCCGCCTCGGTGCGGACCATCCTGGGCTCGGGTTGCCTCTCCAACCTCCACAATGGGCAGCACAAGCACCGCAAAAAGGTACGGCCCGACGGTGGGCGGGGAGCGGGCGCGGTCGCCCCGGGCTCGGCGGCTGAGCCTCTGTCCCATTCCTCCTCGTCCCCCTGAGCAGGTGATCATGCGTGCCTTCTCCCGGGACGCCCTGCAGCACTACGTGCCCGTCATCCAGGAGGAGGTGAGCGCCTGCCTGGAGCGGTGGCTGGGCGCCGCCGGGCCCTGCCTGCTCGTGTACCCGGAGGTGAAGCGCCTCATGTTTCGCATTGCCATGAGAATCCTGCTGGGCTTCCAGCCCCGCCAGGCCAGCCCCGACGGCGAGCAGCAGCTGGTGGAGGCCTTCGAGGAGATGATCCGCAACCTCTTCTCCCTGCCCATCGATGTGCCGTTCAGTGGGCTCTACCGGGTAAGGCTCACGGCGGGCCAGGAGGAGAGAGGTGACCCTGCGGCCAGGGCAGGGGGGAATCGGGGGGAAGGGATGGCAGTACAGCCTGAGACTCACACTGCTCTCTCTGCTGCTTGGTCAGGGCTTGCGGGCACGCAACATCATCCACGCCAAGATCGAGGAGAACATCCGTGCCAAGATGGCCCGCAAGGAGCCTGAGGGCGGCTACAAGGATGCACTGCAGCTGCTGATGGAACACACACAGGGTAATGGGGAGCAGCTCAACATGCAGGTAAGGCTCCCCAGGACTGGATTCATCCCTTTCCCCCAGCCCCTCTGAGAGCATTACACTTGTGGGGACAAATGGAGAGAGCAGGAGGTGCTCCCTCTCCCCACAAAATAAACCAGCTTGTTCTGAGTACTAGGGTACAGAGGCTGCATTCAGGCTGTTGGTTGGGGAGACATGTCCATAGGGAGCATAAGCACCTCCAACCACCCCCATTCTGGCCCCTGGGTGTCTGCTCCAGTTTGGGAACAATGTACAGCATTGCAGTGGTAGAGTGGGCCTGGTAGAGATACTGCGTTCAAGGCCTGGTTTATTCCTCTTCTATCCTTTGTGTAAGGAGCTGAAGGAGTCTGCCACAGAGCTGCTGTTTGGGGGCCATGAGACCACTGCTAGTGCTGCCACATCGCTGATTGCCTTCCTAGGGCTCCACCATGAAGTCCTGCAGAAAGTGAGGAAAGAACTGCAGGTGAAGGTGTGTCTTCCTCAGAGCCATTTCACAGGAGGGGGTAGTGGGAAGAAGGTACCTCCAGGACAGGTATCCCAGACAGGGCTCCCTTTGACCCAGGTGGTGCCCTCCTTTTAGGGGTGACAGGAAAATACCACTTGGTGAGGGGCAGCTGTTTTGCAGTGC
The DNA here is from genome assembly GCF_000738735.6 of Corvus cornix cornix. Taxonomy (NCBI): domain Eukaryota; kingdom Metazoa; phylum Chordata; class Aves; order Passeriformes; family Corvidae; genus Corvus; species Corvus cornix. The sequence continues at coordinate 15,952,728 of NC_046336.1, forward strand.
CAGGAACTCTGGCTGGCTGCTTCATGAATGTCATGGCAGCATTTTCCTTTCTAGGGGTTACTGTGCAGTTCCAGCCATGAGAAGCAGCTGGACATGGAGGTCTTGGAGCAGCTGAAGTACACGGGCTGTGTCATCAAAGAGACTCTCAGGCTGAGCCCGCCTGTTCCTGGAGGATTTCGAATTGCACTCAAGACCCTTGAGCTAAATGTAAGCAAGGTTTGGGCACAATTCCTCAGAGCAGCTGTGAAGTATTTTGTGGCCATGTAGCCTGTCTGCCTTAGAGTGACGTGCAGGAAGCCAGGAGGGGAGGTGGGGTGCACTGATGTGTCCTGTGCTGTCACTTCACATTATTTAACACAGCAAGGTGTTCCACATCTCCTTTCTCTTCTTCTTATAGGGTTACCAGATCCCTAAAGGTTGGAATGTTATTTACAGTATCTGTGATACACATGATGTGGCAGATCTCTTTACCAACAAGGAGGAATTTAACCCAGATCGCTTCATGTCTCCATCTCCAGAGGATTCCTCTAGGTTCAGTTTCATTCCTTTTGGTGGGGGCTTGAGGAGCTGCGTGGGCAAAGAGTTTGCAAAAGTCCTCCTAAAAATATTTACAGTGGAGTTGGCTCGGAGCTGTGACTGGCAGCTGCTGAATGGACCTCCTACAATGAAAACGGGCCCCATAGTGTACCCTGTGGACAATCTGCCTACCAAATTCATAGGTTTCAGTGGCCAAATCTGAGAGCTCAACACTCGCCTCTGACTGAATTTCTATATAGCATTGAATATGTACATAGTAACTTTTTATAGTAACAAAGGCCTTTAAATATTTAAAACTTGTAAATGTACAATAGTAATTTATGTCTTCTAAATATTTCAAGAGGCTATGATATTTTTTTCCCCCAAGCACTACAATTATGGGTCTCTGATTCATAATTAGATAATGTTATTTCTATAGAAATAAGTTTTCCCCTATTTAAAAATATCATTGAAAGGTGGCTAGCTAAGCATTTGAAGACATTTCGGGATGGTGTGTGTATTAAGAAATATTCAAAAAGCATTCAAAACAATGGTAACTAGCTACTTATCCAAATTACCTGAAATGGTTATTGTTTGAGAATGTTTTCAGTATTATTTGTGTCTAGATCGTGTTTCATGTGTGAATTTTAAGTTTGATAATAAAGTTTATTTTTGATGATCCTCTGTATGAAAATCTGAGTGTATGCTAAAGAGTAACTTAATGAATGTGGCTCTAGGGTTTGGATGTAAGGTCAGATCTGCTTTTGTAAATGAGGTATTTACTATTTCTGTTTTCCTAACTCTCCCCTCCTTCACAGGTGGTTGCTTGTGACTAGTTAGTTATAAGTTTTGGCTTGTAAGTGCAAGAACAGTGCAAAACCACATGCTCTCTGAAAACTGCATGGAGTCATGGCAAATGCTACAGGTCTCCTTATCAAGCACATCATTTTGAGCCACAGTAGAAAAGAAGGAAAAGGAAAGAAAAATAATGTCACATAAGTCTTTCTCTGGAGCTGGTTGAGGAAAAAATTCCGTAAATGTCCTCTCCTCCCATATTACTGCTGACCTGTGTGAACAGACCACTGAATCTTGTTCTGTGTTGAGCCTGCTGGCTATGAATCTTTACTTATGAAGGTGTCTCTTATCAGCTGGTAGAGCAAATAAAATCTGCTTATTTCTTCTTGAAATGCAACAGTTCTGACTAGGTCAGAGATAGAGCATGCATTTGGTTTAAGAACTTCTTTCCTGGAATTCAGCAAAGTGAAAACTAAAAGGCAGGCACTAATGTGAATTGATTAACAGAGAATCAACTGTTGAGATGCAATTCCCCAGGCGTGTGTAAGCAGGGCAGATAAAATGCCCTAGGCATGACCCCTATTTTGGCTTAACCATAAGGAGTTTTGTGCCCACCCCCACTTACTACACCTATTAGTCTTCCCTCAAAAGTCAAACAACATGGGCTGGCTCTATAAACATCTACAAAGTAAACCAATGTAATTCAGTGTCACAAACACTTATAGCACCATATAGAATAATTAAATTTTTTGTTTTCTTCTGGAAAACAGTCCCTTTTTCATTATGTTCTCCCAAGATCAAAATTAAGGACAGAGTGAAGTTGCCCAAAATAGCTGCAGGTCCTTAATAGCATCTGTGATGTTTGGATTTTCTTTTTTTTAAGAGGTGTTTCTGTAACACATTTGATGTGTTTTCAGCTAGCATTTTAAACACGGAAGCTTCTAACACATGGCCTTAGCTGCAACCTACATATGAGCATAACTATCAAGAATTTTTCATATTCAATTTTTCGTAGCCTTAAAATACAAAATATATTCTTTCTAGATTGCACCTGAGTCTTCTAGGCAATGTTTAAAATCTTAAATATTTTTTACTGTGCAAACCTGTTGTACCATTATGTTCCTCAGGGACTTGATGAATAACCTCAGTTTAAAACCCCTTTATTACCAATATAGTAGTGGAAAATTGCAAACCTTGATCCTAATTTGGAGGTGATCTAGAGCCTGGAGAACTGCAAGGCTCGTGTCTTGGTATCCTTTACTAACATGTTCTTCTGTAACATTACAACATTGTCCAAATCCAAATAGATGCTGATATTCTTTAAATGTTTTGTTTGGTTTTAATTAAAGTCTTTTATATGTGGGAACTTTCTGAATGGTCTTCACATTATTTTAGTTTATATTTTAATTTTGTAAAGAATGGGAACCTAAGTGCTGTCTGGAGAATACAAACACTTTCACAGTGTAAGTCTAAGGTCATACATGCAAGTCTTTAATTTTTGGTTTTGAGTCAAGTTTGCACGGCTTTTATGTTTGAAGAAGAAGAAAAAAAATCATATACTTGATTTTGTCTGGACATCTTGGGGGCACATCCTCAGCTGTTGTAAATCATGACAACATAACCTATGTTAGGTACTGCCCCTGTAATAATTTATCTCTGTAGTTAAGTGGTCTGTCACTGCTGTGCAATTTAGGCATCTTGGCACTAGCTCTAAACAAGCTATCTCGAGAAATGGTAGCAGCGTAGCTACAGTAAAACAGAGCTCAGTGTGGGTTAATTGCTAGAATATTTGCCCAACTTCTTGAGCAGGTTTTACAACCCCTGCTAATCTCCTGTATGCAGCTGTATTTTGACAGCTTAGATGCTGGCTGCAGACCAGTTTCAGGTGAGCTCTGGTATGAGTGTAGCTTTGCCTGCTCAGCAGAGGCTGGGGTGGGCACATGCTGAGACAGTAGTTGCTGTTTAGGTGCTGCCTGTCTGCTGCACCCTGAGCTCCCATCCCTCTTGTTATGCTGGGTCCAGGAACTGATTTTGTTGAAAAATTACCCGTCAAAAAACTAATTGCTTTTTGGGCAGACCAGGTCCTCATTCCAGCTCCCCACATGAGCATAGTTTGTGCTGGGGTGCTGCACCGAGACAGGAGGCAGGGTTATTTCATATTCCTTCTCTTGGTTAACCTGTTATTTAGAAGAAAAATATTTGACCAGGTCTCCCTTGGAAAAATCACACACAATTTAGAAGTTGGTCTGCTTTGGTCCTGGAGTAGAAAGCTATGACTTATATGTAGCATGCTGGTTCTTCCCTGAGGGTAAGGTGAGTTAATAGAACCCACACTCCTCCTAAAACCATGTGAGTAATAGCTCCTGCCAGCCAGTAGCATCTCTGGAGCTTAGACTTTCTGAACTATCTATTCAGTGCTATTCTTAAAAACACACAGTTATATCTATTCTTGAATTAAAAGGACATTAAAGAATTACATTGGTGTAAGTTGACATTGAGGAATGCTGCTTGATAAATCAATACCTGATTGAAAGGTATGAGTATTTCCAGATAAGGTCAGAACAGGTAAAAGTGAATTTTGGTAATGGTTATATTAATAAAAAGAAGTGCTGAAGACTCATTGGAAATGTTTAAAAATAACTTGATCAGGTTTATTTCTTTTGTCCTCGTGAAACAAAGACATGTTACTTGCATGTTGCTTTCAGCAGTTGAGCTGGGAAAGATTTTCTTTTGTTTTGGTTCACAGAAGCAGCTATTCAAGGGACAGTATAATTTGAAGTCTTGTATGCTTAAGGCTTTGAACTTACTTTTCTGATATTTTATTTTATTTTATTACTTTTATTACAGCAGTCTTTTCCTGGACCTTGCAAGATGAGAGGCTGACAAAAAGGTTTTCCTTCTTTCTGCCCCATTTCAATCCATGGTATGTTTTCTTATTTTATTCTGTTCAGTGATTTAGAATAACCTTTGAAGAGGTAGCAAGAAAAATACTTAATAATATGTAAAATACTTTGTCTTTGACTTTCAAGTGGTACTTTCCTGAGTGTAATAGGAAGTTTTTAAAAGTGCTTTTACAAACCTGCATCTAGCCATCTTTGAGAAAAGAACACTGCTGTGTCTTGTTAATTCTACAGCTCTGCAGAGGTTTTCAGGATGGAAGCTGATAAAATAATATGCCCCAGTCTTTTAAGAACTAGTGTGCATAAAATTAGAACTCTGGATCCAGCTCTCTTTTTTTTTTTTTTTTTTAAATCATTGGAATTGATTGTATGAGGTATAAATTCTGAAAATTTGCTATCTATCTCAAAGGGAGCTGCACTGCTTAGACTGCCTGAAAACCCAACTACTTTTGATATAGTCTTAAACACAGATTAAATAGCCCATGTGTAAGCAACCCATCGCTGAATTTCTTGACCTTAAAATTATTGCATGTCATCTTTCCTAGAACAGTCTAACAGGACCCTATGCAAAACTAGTGGATCTTTTACAAGGCCACGCAGGAGATTTGCATTAACCAAACTTCAATCTACTACCTTTGGCAAAGTTTTAAAAATTATAAAATGCAGACACAAATCTTGTGTTTGAGATACACTGCTGGTATGTTTCAGGCCCAAATTAGTGAATTTATTTATGGCTTAAAGGTACTATGTTACATGGAGTTGTCCTCTATTATAACAAAAAAAGAGTGGGGTGGGTTTGGATAGCATTTGTTAATTGAGATAGTTTTGTTTGCCAGGTGGTTTGTATTGTAAATTCTCTGTCAAGTTATACATCCAGCATGCAATGCAAAACATATACAGATTAGCAGCAAAAATTCAAAAAGTTTATTAGTTGCAACCATTAGAGTGATAGATTAGGAGAAAGGAAATGTAACTGGCAGCAAGTTTAGAGAAGACTCATTATTAGACTGTCTTGCTTCACTTGTTTAATAATGTCTTACGAAAAATGTTATATGAGAAGTTCAATGAATAATGCAGCCTTCATTAAGTTATGTAAATGAATGTAGCTTCGTGGGTGGGTTGGAAATAAAATATTTAACAAATCTGTTTACATCCAAAGAGTAAAAGCCCCAGAAACAGCTTTTAAAGAATCTGAGATTTAAATATTTAAGAGGTGACAGACAAGAGAACTTTCGTAGTAGGACAAAATAGTGCTGTTTTGATAGGTGTTTACAGCTTCCCTCTCAGTTGCAACATAGGCAGGGCAATATATTAAGTATTCTCAGTTAATTAAAGTGGTATTTGTCCCTTTATCAGCAGTCCCAACGTTGCAATTTCACTTGTATCTGTTAGTGCCCCGGAGACATGCAGAACTTTTGTGATTTGCAAGGCTGGAAGGATCATTTTAGCAAAAGTGACTTATGATGTACTTGTTTGCCAGGTCATTTTGTTCACAAATACACAATCATTCATATGTTGGTAGATGTCAATGCTTTTCTTTCCCCCAGTTTATGACCATTTAGGAAAGCCTGTAAGTCCATGGGCTAAGATTACACTGCTGTACATGATAACTGTCACAACATGAGAAAATTATAAACCCAGGACTAAATCAGGCATAGACAACATGTTCTCCTACCACACCCACAAATGCCAACCTTTTTTATGCTTCTCCCAAAGCAAATCCTTGGACTTGGGCCTCACAGCTTATGCAGAAGGTCAAAGATTGTTGGAGGCTGTTTTCCAGCAAAGGGGGGAATAAATTCCAGAGCTGAGGGCCCCTCACAGGACCTGTCTAGAGATAAAAGTAACCAAAATGCAGTCAGTACCATTCACACTCTTGAGTAGGAGGCAGGCCAGTAACTTTCTGAGGTGGTGGGAAACTGAAAAGATCGGTGTCAATACAGAGATGTGGGTCCTGAGCAGTGCTCTAGGTACAGCTTAAGGAGGAGATGCACAAAGGCACACATCTACCAAGACTTGTTAAGTCATCTTTGTTAATGCTGCTTTAAATGAAATAGCTTCCTCCAGCAATTGCTATTTTGAGGGGAAAAGGAACAACTTAGGTTTGGGATTTTTTTTCTGCTTGAGCTGTATGGGATGAATATTAGTCTAGTGTATCTGTATCTCAGAAATATATTGCTTTTGAAAAATATCAGCAGGACAAAGATATTTTCAAGATTGAATCTGAATTTTCAGTAGAATGATAGGAGATCTTGGTTTCCTTGGCTTGCTGGCTTAATTGACTTAAAGAAGCAAGAGGCTGTGTGTGCTTCACCTAATAGCCTTTATTTTATACCTGAGTGAACTAACTGCCTGTATGCTATGGGAAAGAGAGGAAGGGACTGCATATTGCCCTGATAGCAGTAGCAGTGCCTGTCTACATCAATAAAGTTGGGGTTTTTTCCTCTCTTACTTGCAATCTACATGATATACCTACTCATCAAACACGCTGCTTCTCTCCAAAGCTTCCCTCGGAAGCCTAGGAGCCACAGAACAATCGGAAACTGCTCCCTGACCTGGCAGTAGCCTCCTCTTTGGTGAATTGTCCTTAACTTTGACAAGAATGGAAGGAGATAGGGTGGGAACAAAGGGGAACCAGCAGTGAGACAAACAGCCCCACTGCTCCAGCACCACACTGCAGCCCTGGCTGCCTAACACACAGGTGATTTTCACCCTGGTGTCATCCTCCTTGTCCCGCTGTCTCTGGCTCTTGGTGTCATTATATTAAATATATATTATTGATGTTAATGATGCTGCCTACAGCACTGCAGCAAGCTAGCATATGCATTATAAATCTAGCAGTTAAAGAGAAAAATTCATTAATCGTGCTTGAAGTGATAGCATGTCATAACCTTTCTGCTCATTGTATGAAATGAAATGGCTCAGATTTGTGACATTTCTGAGGGGACTTTTCCTCTAACTGGGACTAAGAGCATGTTGGTGCCTGAAATTCACTAATTGTCAGTCAGCGTTTCTAGAAAAAAATCACAAATTTCAACCACAAGGACATGCACAGCAAAGTACATTTTACAGAGACCAGTTACTTGCCTGCAAAGTAGAACCATCCATTTTTTTTGGAATTGTCTTATTGTTATCCACTTTTGCATACTGCTAGTAATTTTTTTTGTAATCAACTCTTTGCAGATGTACTTATTATCAAAGTATTTAGCAGGAGAGAAGGGAGACAGGCTGAGCACGCTGATGTGGAAAACCAAGAATCCTTAAGCAGTCAAAGGTACTTGTTTATTTTGGTGGCTCCTTGGTGATTGTCCTTTTCACCTTTTATTAACCTGCAAATGGATTAGTCCTTGTAAACCAAAGAGAAGAGACCAGTGCACAACCCACTGCCCCAGAGATAAGGTCACAAAGAGGGGACGTGTCCTGAGTACAACCTCAGAGAAGAAATAGAAGCCTGAAGGCATTTACACTAGGCTGCCATTGCGCTTTACTAGCCCTACTGTGATTTACCGTATCAGTTCAACTGCTGACACCTTTATGTCCCTCCCTCCTATCCCAGCAGGCCACAGAGACACAGTCCATGATAGATGCTGGTGAACTTTTCCTCTGATCACCTTCTGAAGAACTTTCCCATAATCTATTGTTTTCTATCACAGTGGAAAACAAAACAAGGGTTTTTTTTGACTTTCAGTTACCAGCTATTTTGCCCTAACTTTAAAGCAATGTACTGAATTTATTACATCAGTGTGAAAGAAGTTTTAAACTCTTGTCTCTTTATCCTACTCCCTGAACTTAACATGGTCCAGAGTAAATCAACGTAATTGCTGTTAGACCTACATTGTTGCAGGAATGTTTTATATTCCATGTTGTCAGTTATTTAGAACAGTTAATTGAAATTGCAAACATAAAGAGAGGAAAGCTACAGTTAAGAAATTAACTTTTTTTTTGTGCTTGTGGCTACTTATGTGAATTATATTAAGAACGAACACTAACTTTAATGTACATCCAAAAGTGTCTGGAATATCTGAAAGGAAAAATACATTTGTGGATTCAATGCAAGTATTTCCTTTAATTGACAGGTAAAAATATAAGAACCCATTCTGGATTGAGAGAAGCAATTGACCTTTCATTCTCCTTTGCAGCTCCAAAATATTTACCGAAATGTTGCATTTTCTTCTAAATAAATGCATGCCACAGGCTACACCTGGTTTTGTCTCATCAAAATTCAGCACCAGTATTACAGCTTGAGGGGGAAAAGAAAGTCACAGCGGTATTACCAAGGGGTATATTGAGGAGGGTGCACTTGGAAGAGAGGGAAACTGTGCCACAAACTCTCCTGAGAGCATTCTTCCTCTGAGTGTGCCCTCAGGTGACTTCCTTGCTCCTGCAGCCTGCAGAAAGGCTGAGCACAAGCACATACAGAAGCATCAGTACCTGTGTAACAGGGAGTTAAGGAGTGGCTGGATTGAGAAGGAGATACCAGGGAAGGCTAAGTCAGAGCTTGTCAATAATGTTCTGATTGCAGCACCAATCAGCTTCATCCTTTTAGCAGAGAATTATGTTTGAGGATGTCTACCATAAAATGCTCCCGAATATGTTTTTCCAATCTTGTGCAAGGCTCTCTGTTCTCTCTGGATTATGAGTGTTGCAGACTCAAAGTTGGGTTTTTTGAATTATTTTGATAATTGCTTCTTATAATTAACATTGTTGTAGAGGGAGATTTGACCCAATGTCTTTTAACAAATTAAGTATTTGTCTTGCTACTTTTTTCTTCATATACTGAACTTTGTGCTCAATAAACCTAACTTCTGGGCTCTGTTCTATCAGCATGGCTGGCTGTGGTTTTGGAGCAGTTGTTTTCAGCACAAGTGACACAAATACAATTGAGATGTTATAAACCAATCTTGTATTCCTGAATTCCTTAAAACTGATTGCTTTATCTGGCAGCATGAAGTCTGGAGTCAGGTTAGACATAGAAATATTTACTCACACTATACGTGGGCAAATGTTTATAGCTATACATCTAGCTATATAAAGTCAGGCAGAAATATGAAAAATGATTTTTAACTTCTTATTACCTACACTAGGCAAAGAAACACAGATGCACTGTGGACTTGAAGCTTAACCTGTCACCTCTAAAGCACAGTGTGCGTCCCATCTGGCTTCTGCTCCTTGTTTGCTTGCTTTTTCTGAAGGTTGGAGGAAGGATGAGAATTTTAGCAGCAGCTTCTTGATCAGACACACTGTCCTTGCAGCCACAGCAGAAAAGGAGCAGGAGTGTAGTCAGGCCACCAGCTTGTGACAAGGACAGTATAGGTGCCTTCGTGCCTGCTCAGCTTGTTCAGATGGAGGGGACATAAGTATGCTAAGAAAACAGCAAGTGGGGGGCACAGAAACCCAGCCCTCTCCTGCTGGTTCTACCCAACACTTTTGCACTTTGCAGCTCCTGCAGGCTGAGCTGGCGCAGGCTCCAGGGTCACCTCCCTGTCAGCTTCCTCTTTCCCATCTTCCTTTGATCTTCTGCATGTCTCTGATCCCTTATATCTGCTGCTGCACTGTGGCTTCCCTTCCCTCCTGCAAGTTACTCAGAGTAAATGCAGTTCATGTCCCCTCATGCTCCCTCCATCTCTCTCCCCTGTACCAGGTTTCCCTTTTTCCTCATCTCCCTTAGCAGTGCTCACGGTGGCCCTGTCTCCCTAACTCTGCCGGTAGTCTCCCATCATTCCCATCTGAATTGCCCTCCTCAGTCTCCTACCCCTAGCGAAGGCAGACTCTCCAGTCTTTATTTGTCTGGGAAATGGCTCATTTAACTGGGACAGGGAGGATGGGCAGGGATGAGAAAGAGCCATTGTTATGCTGAAAGCAGTTAATGGGTGCCACCAGACACTTGTGCGATCTACAGACCGTAGCAGAAGTCCCTTAAGCTGTGCTGGTGCTGCCCAGGCCGCCAGGGTTTCCCACTTCTCCCTTCTCAGTTTTCAAATTTTCCTCGTGTTGACACTGGTCTGGCATCATTCCTTGGCATTTTCTAACGAATTTGATGGGGTAGTCAAAACACACCATACTGCAGAGGGAGAAACACCCTCGGGTTGCGAAAAGGCCTTACGATATGCCTGTCATCAAAGACCTGAGGCTTTGGCTTTGGAGAGCTGGCAGCCCCTCTCCTGGAAGGGAAGGACTGGTGGATGGAGCTGCAGACAGGGCTCCCTCTGGCTCTGCTTGGAGCCATCTGGGCTTTGGCCGGCTTTGTGGAGCGAGGGTGGGATTTTGTGGCCCAGGCCCTTACTTTCTCCTAAGCATTTAAACATGCCATTAGAAAAAAACCAACCCAGAATTTTCCAGGAGAAAACCTTTTTTTACTGGTAGATGCTTGGCTTTCAGCAGATGTGTAGGTCAGCTTCATGGTCTGAGTGTCCTTATTTTATTAAGGAAGTCTTCCTTTGTGTTCTTCTATAAATTAGGCTTAACTCATGATTAGACTGAAGCTTTTATGGTTATTAGGCAAAACCCCTGACAATATAAAAGCCTAAATAACTCAGGCTTTTACACCAAAAATTAGTCATTGTCATAGCTCTTCCACTTTTTGTGGGGCTGCCTGTTCAAGTCAATGTGAATTTTGGCTCAGTTTCTCAGTTCTGCTGTCTGGGGACTTGAAAGTTACTTAAATTTTCACCCTTTCCCATTTTTTATCTCTTTCTGCCTCACCCTCTCTCTGGATCACAAGTGCTGACTTTAATGCTCAACATGAGCAGAAAGTCTCTCAGAGTTTTCCTGTGACCAAAAAAAGTGAAAGATGAGAAAGATTTTGCTGGTCAGAAATTGACTGTTACTGATTCATTGAAACAAATCCAAGTGGCTGTTGGGATGTCTGTAATGAATCACTAGTGACCTCTGAGGGGAAGATAATTTGTCAGAGATTGACTACAGGTACATCTCCTAGACTGGTACAGAAGATGGCTATGTCCATATTCCCTGACAGGTACAGGGAAGGCACTTGAAATAAGTCTTATATGAAACAGAGTGGCTGGCATATGGTGTCATTCCCCTTCCAGTCACATCCAGCTCAACTCAGCAGTGGCTGGTGCAGTTATCATTGTCCTTTAATGGTCTATGAAAATGAACTTTTGATCCCAGTCCTGTTTTAAGTAAACAGATGACCCCATCAAGCAACACCATCCCATTTGGGAGCTCAGCAGAGGCTAAAGCTAGCAGTAAAAGATCTGCCATTTACAGACACTGCTAGTGAGCTGTGAACTTTCGTCCAGGGGTGATGGTGGTGAAAGGACACAGGAGGAAGTAGGAGGAGTGACGCTCAGGCCTTACGAATTTATGGCCAGGTTTTTTTAACTCTAGTTCCTTCTGTCAGAAGAAATGTTGGCAATGAAGGATATTATCCATGAATAAACTCGTGAGGAAGAAAAGGATAGTAACCCCTCCTGCCTCTCCTAGAGGTTGCCTGTGTAGTGGCAGGAGAGAGTTCACATCTGGTTCAACTGTCCCTGGACTGCAGTGGCAGTCCAACACCCTGCTGCTTTTAGCCGGAGTGATGCTGAAGGATGGCGGTCAGCACACGTGCAAACCCTGGCCCTGTGGAGCTGAACGGGCTGATAAAGTGACTGAGTGCCTCTGGCAGAACCTGTGTGCAGACTGCAGTCTTTCCCGTTTCAGTGCTAGAAACCAAAACTCTATTGCAACATGGTGTACTTAAAGGCTGCCACAGGCCACTTTAAATTTGATCTTTAAAGTGTTTTTTATGAATGAGAAAATTCACTGTCTATAAATATTTTTTTCAGATTATTACAATCTTTTTTGTTAAGCCAAATTCATTAGTTTAAACTTAAGGACTGCATTACACCATGAAGCTGGATAACCTTTTTTTTTTTGTTGGGGGAAGGGAGCTGCACGGCCTTTCACCTTCCAGCTTTACAAGCAAAGCCAAACTTCTGGGTAATCACTGCAAAATGCTTTTTCCCTCCCCCTCTTCCAGTGATGGCTGCAAACAAAGGTCTTTAGGGCTGGCTACTCCAGACTTCAGGACTTTTAAAGGTCTTTACTTGACTGGAGATCAAAGGTTTCTCCTTAAAGAGTTTATCATTCAGACAACTGCAGTTAGCATTTCAAACTGGGTTTACAAGTCAAATAATTTAGCAATTTCTTCTAACCATGTGGTCTTATGCAGAGGCTGCTGGATGCCAATTATAGCACCACTATGACATGGAGTGCAGCACTAGCTATTGACAAATGTGTGTACCCTTTTCACAATTCTTTACTGCAGAAAAAAAGAGATTTCCACATATTCTGAGTAGGTCCCAGACTGCTCAGCTGGGGTTTGAGTTCCCTTCCTGGGATTGTGGATTCCTTCTTTGTCACCTTGAGTATGGCTCTTCAGCTCTCTGTGCCCTGGCAGAAAATGTTTTTCTCCTTGGAAAGCATAGAGCTATGATGGTGGATGGTGGGCATTATTATTGCTGTATAATGCAGCAACATGACTAAAACGAGGTCTTAAACATTGTTCAAATGTCCCTGACCATTAACCCTTCTCCTTTCAATGTTGCTATCAGACTGTCCTGACACTAGGAAGAAGAGATTGGTGTGTACAGGCTAAGCCAGTGACCAAAACGCTGTTGTCTGCAAATCTGTACCAACAGCTCTATCATATTAGCTGCTTGAATCCAGAGCTCTGTTTATTTTCTGTGCTAGGTTATCATCAGTTATGTTCTTGTAGGTTCCCTTGCTGTGCTAATCACTTTAAGCACTTTCCAAAAGTGCATTGAACAATGACACTAGCACCCAGCTTGGATTCATACAGCTTTTCCTCTCAACAGGCAAAGAAATGGAGCCATGGAATTGTTTTGGGGGTGGCGAAACTTATGGTGAAACTTTTGTTTCTGTTAGTCCTTTACACACATCATCACAAAAACCCATGTGTTTACACGTGTTGTACTTTAATTTGAATGTAAAATTATGGTAGCAATATCAGCTGCCTATTAAATTGTCAGAAGAGTTATACATGGGATTGATTCATTGAAGGGAAGGTGCCTAGGCTTACACAAACAATCAGCCTGTTGTAAGCAGAGCTGTGCAAGAAGTATTATATATCCCATATATGCACCTGGAGGGAGGTTTTGCTCTGCCTGCTAACTATGGAGGCACAGGGTGTGGCTTTGCCTGGCAATTCCAGAACAGAAGCATTTTATGGTAGCAGAAAGTGAAAAAGACAGTGGGTCAGACAAAAGGCTGAATGGTTTCTCAGAGCTCCTGTGCAACCAGTAGTATGCACAGCATTTAGGCAACATTATTACTAGTATTTTATCTGGCTAACTGTTTTCAATTCAAAGTGCATGGAAAGGTAAGGAAAAATGTCAGCATGTTATGGGCAATTTGTGGTATGTATTTTTTCCAGATGGACATTCCATCTTGTACATGCCAATTATGATGTAGGCTGATCCATTCACAATTATGGGTGACTGAGCACTCAATAGAAGAATTGCATGTTGTTATTAAACAAATGGTGTGTTCTACTTGCACCTGTATCTGAAAAGCTGGATAACTTTTAATTTAGGATGTATTAGGTGTATATTGGATACAAATACCTCCTGTAGTTTTACATGACAATGGTATCCACTTGGCATCCTGATAATTTAACAGTGTTAAATTCTTAGGAAGCATTTTTGATCATCAGATCCTTTCCCTCACAGAGAGGGTGGTTATTTTCTACATTATTGAAATTGTATAGCTTTCATTCCCCAGGCTGACAGTTTCTACAAGAGGCCAAAGTTATTCATACAAACACGTTGCAGAGGAACACAGAGGGTGTTGCATCCTTTTCCTGACCAGCTTCTGAATGTTAGCCTGTCCTTGCCCAGTGTCTACACCATGCAGAAGGCTTTTGCAGACCAAATTGAAGATAATAATGATAGTGGTATGACATCAAGATAGAATTGTCTAGTACAGGGACCATTCAATGGTAAGTACAAAAGCAAGGCATAATTCAGAAGACAACCTTATTTGAGTTGATAGTAAAATTCCACTTGAATTTGAAAAATCAGGCTGTATCTAGCCAAAACATCTTGTAGGACTTCCCCAGCCGCCCAATCTTTATGCAGGAGCCCTATAAAGAGACCATTCTTATTTATTTTTTTACTGTTTAAAATTTTATCATGGCATCTAGGAATCTGTAGCATGAACTATGAGTCTAAAAGAGCATTTTCCGGCACATCTTTGTTCTCAATAATGTAGAAGTCTTGAGGGCCCTAGATGCATTAATTTCTTACTAGATGTGCTCAGGGTGTCACCCAAAAGAGAGGAAATAGCAATGATGTTTCCCTTTCATGTAACTGCCTACTAATGGAAGTTGCCATCCAAGACATAGGAAATATGAGTCATACCTTGGCTGGGTGACACACTTCACCCCCTTGCTGCGAAAACACTCCTAACCACAGAGCCTCCAGCAGCATGGTGGAGTGCTCTGTTCCAGGGCAGAAATTTGACCTTACCTGGAATTGTGCCAGACCATGATTATAAATATTCACTGGTCTGGTCAGGAAGCAGGATGCTATCACAGGAGTTGGAGTGCTTCTCTGAAAGTGAGGGGCTTGGCTGTACCTTTAATGACATTGTGCATCTTTTGAAGAAAGCTTGATTAGGCTGAGGATGAGTTTGATGTCAGTTTGGCTACCATGTTGGTAAGATGGCTACACAAGTGTGCAATTGGTGTGTTCAGCTCTGCTTTACACAGTGCCACCTGCAACCTTAGCTCTGTATAACCCAAACTTTCTAATGATGAGTGTGCTTGATTTTTGAGAGAAGAATACTTCAAAAGATGAAAGTTAAGCTCCTAGGAACCCTCATTCCAAAGGCTCAAGTTTTACCCTCCATGATTTAGTTGTTGTTTCTTGGGATGACAGTGTAGGCCAGTCCACTGGGGAGCATATTGCCCATTGTAGTCCTGGGAATAGTGGTTAAAACTGACAGGAGTGAGGCAAGAAACAGCAACACTGACTTAGTGCAGAAATGCTCAGATTTCCTAATGGACTATCACCTTTTCTGTGCCTGAATGTGAACATTGTCCACTTTATTATCTCTGTCTGGAAAGAGGAATTGAATAAAAGATAGTCATAGACCTGAACCTTTCTGAGTGATTTATCAAGTAGTAGGAGAATTCTGAATATGAGGGTTAAATCTGGAAAACAGCTGTGTTATGAACTGAATCAATGCAAAATACAAATTCCTTGTTCTCTCATACCCTATTTGGTTTGTTCATTTTATTTCAATGTAGTAAATGGGGATCCAGTTTTGCATTCCTTACTCAAATGCACAATTAATGTAAAAGAATCCCCTTGTCTGAAAACAAGTTGTGAAAGGTCTGAGTTAAAACAGCAGGACCAGGCAGTAAGTCATACACTGCAGAATAATAACTTCTTAACATAATATCATCATGTGCCACAAAAACTAGAAACTAAAATATTCACACTGACCATAAAAATATCTTTCTACACTTCACCACATCCTAAGGTATGTTTTCTTTTGGAAGTAATGTATAATATATTCCTACCATTACTATTGCTTGGTGAAGTGGTTCTTGCAAAGTTTAATATCTGCTGATGCAAGGTGGGGGGAGGAAGTGGAGGGAGAAAGAGCTTGTTTCTAAATTTTAATTTTGAGAGAAACTATATAAATATGTCAATATCTTACAGATATTATTTTACAGATAGCTTTATTTTGGCAACAATGTGGTAATTTTTAGATCAGAGCTAGTAATTTTTATCAAAAGAAATGTATGTTATCATAGCGCTGCTCTAGAAAAGACCTTCTTTGACACTGCTGTTGCAGGTAATTGGTATCTAGTCACAAAACCCATTCTCAAACTCGGTCGTAAAAACAGGTATGTTACTTGCTTCCACTATTCTTGAGGGAAAACTCTCCTTCAATGTCCCTTTTCTAATAGTTAAAACCTTCAAAATCCAGAAAAAAATTGCTCAGAGCTAGATTATATTTATTCTTGCACTAATTTGGTTTTAAAATTAATAAAGGTTTTTCCATTTTGAGTATAGAGAACCATTCTAGCAGACTTCATTCTATTTCACCACACAAACCTTTTCATTCTCTTCTCCAGGGTCCTGTCAGTACAGCAAGTTTTCTCTTTGGTCATTCAGTTGTGAACAAAGATGAATTTAAAATATGGGCTAATGTGAACAGTATTCCAGATGAGGCTCGAACAACACCTTCTCCAGTGTTATGAATATTTGCCTATTTCCACTGGAAGTGCCTCACCTCATATATTCCAGGATCACTTTTGGCTTTTCACAGCCATATCATGTTGGCAACTCAGTCTTTCCATGATCAGGTAATACCTCCTGACCTTTTATTTTTCCTTCAGTGGTTTCCAGCTGATGAGAATTATTAGTCTCATCTTAGTCTAATTTTAATTCTTGCTATTAGTTGCTAAATGTTCCCTTTATACATTACTTTTCATGCCACTAGCACACTCCTGAGCGCCATTCTCTTTTGGACACCCTCTTGACTTCTTGCTGTCTTATGAAATGAGATGGTCACAAAACTGATCACTGAGAAATTACAGTAGTAATTTCTCACCTAACCACTTCTGACCAAATATTACTACTTTTAGAACCTCCCCCCTAGCAAAATCCTCATCCACCTAATAGCTCTCAGTTCCTACCTTCTCTACCTTAACTAGCAACACTTAAGAAGCACAGCACCATGTGCTCCACTGCAGGCTTTTTCTGTGCTCAGAAATTCTGTTATTTCTTCAAAACAAAACACCATTAAATGCCTCATCTAGTCTGATATATTTGCTATGAATTCTCACTGGTAGAACTGAGCTTCGTATGTCACTTCTGTACAACAGCCTACGAAATAATCCTTAACTTGTCAGGAAAAATTCAAGAAGTATGCATTTCAAATATGAAGATGGTATTGTTAACAGCTGCAGCTTTGTGATACATCAGTGCAATATTCAATAGCTAATTCCTCCCATAACAGTGGGGATAGAATGCAGAAGTAGAATAATACTTTTTAAATGCTTCTCTGATTTGATTTTTTTGTCTGTTTCTCCACTGAGAATCAAAATGATTAAATTCTTTCAAAGCTGATGAAAAACATTTTTGTTACTACAGTTGTGCAAATAATCGTATTTATTTATTAATTGATTAAATCTTTAGAATACAGACCTGGCATAGTTGATCTGTCCTAACAGAAAAACATGATTCAAGAAATATTAATATTCTCCTAATTACATAGAGATGACATTTATACTAATGCCTTCATGTATAAACAAATGCCTTGAATTCTGTATAACTTTATGACTTTACATTTTTTTGAGACCTAGGTCTTTGTAAAGCACAATGGAATTGAGAAAGAAAAAGAGGAATTTTCTGTTTCTTGTATGCACAACTTCAAACAGATATAGTTACCTATATAAAGCTATTTATATACTATTGGAAAAAAGATAGAAATAAAAGTAGAGAGGCTTCGAAAAGTTTTCATGCTTGGACTCTCTTGTAAAATACCTTTTGTAATTTGTATATTAGCCATTCTTTTAATAGTGAAAAAGATTTATAATTCTTCAGATATAGGTTCCCAGTTCTTGTTTGTTCCTATATATTTTTAATCAATGATTTATCATTAATAATTTTTTGGAACAGGGAATAAGGAGGTGGTTTGGACTCATATTTGGTCAGATGACAAATACATATAGTGAGGCACCAAAATCTTTTCTTTACGAAAAGGAAAGAGCTCATGATAAATAGGCTTTTTCTCCTCCCCAAAAAACAAACCAACCAACCAACCAAATAAAAAAACCAAACCACAAAAAACCCCAAACAAACAAACAAAAGCACCCAACTACACATTTATAACTTCTGAAATCCAGCTAAAAATGATAAGAAGGTAAACATTTTTGCAGATGACTTCAGACTCAGACACCTGGTTTTGAACCACAGAACCACCTGTGCAGTGTTAAACATGAGAGGAAGGAAGTACATCACACAAGGTAAAAAGTACAGGGTGAGGCAATGTGATGTATCCCTTAGGTCAAACAAGAGGCTGTTTGTAAATGACCCTTCTGAGGCAGGGTATGACTTCCCAAGACTGGAGCTCTCTACAAAGGGATGCATAAATAGCAGTTGTTCACAGCAAGGGTTATACTATATGGCTATTAGAGTGAATAGAAGCAACTCACTTCTTGCCAATGACAGGAAATAAGGTCAAGCAAAGATAACAGGTCTTTGAATTAGAGGTTTTCAAAATATTAGTCTTACGCCTTTACTATGGAGTGAATGAGTGGTTCTCTTTAAAATGTCCTGCTTCTGAAACTCAGGGACATTTGAAACCAAGCGTACGAAACAGCAATCATGAGGTTTTATACCTCCCTGACCCAGCCTCACTTACTGCAGGAGGCAGTATATTTAATAACGTGGTCCCTCTGAATGCAAATAATTTAAAAAGGCAGCGGAGGGATTTTGGGATGTTTTGTTCAATCTGGATGTTCTCTGCAAAAAGAAAGGAGAAGAAATCATGTAGTATGTCAGTGCTGTAATAGCACTGTTAAACATCTGACTTGCTTGAGAAAATAAATGTTTGAATAACAGCATCTTGTTTACTATTAATCCTTAATACCTGTATGTGCTGCAGAAATAGTTATCTTTTTCCATAATTCCTTAATCAATTAACTACATAATCAATTTCCAGAGTGACCAAAGCCTCAGCTTTCTTCTTAGGCATTTGATAAAGGAAAATTGATCTTTTCCTGTTACCTGTTGCTGAAAGTGAATCATAAATCATCATCCAAAACCAATCATTATCATGTTTCACAATGCAAGCATTTAATATCAAAATTTGTTAGGGAAATAGTTTTCCAATGATTTCTAGAAGCTTAGTCTGAGCTACTGTCCTCTTATCTCTTCAAATCTTACCAGGTATTTTTTCCTGTAAGTCATTTAAAAATGTAAAGCAACTGGATCTGAGATAGAGATATGAAATTAAATCACAGACACAAAGTTATGATAATTTAAACTCTTATGTACACATATCATGTTCAGCAATCAAACAATAAGTGAATCTATGTAAAATTGTTCCATAACGGGATGAGTTCAGTAGAGTGGGTTCAAAATTAGTGAAGGTTCCAGCAACAGTGAGGATATGGACAAAAGATGACAGAATTTTTTTTTTGTAGCACCTCTAGTAAAATAGTACATTGTATTAATTTTGTGTTGATATTTTGTAGTCAAAAACAGAAATTAAAAAATAATCAAACACCAAATTACTTCTTACACGTATATAGCTGGAACAGCTTTTGTCTTTACTGTGTACATGTTTCCTACGTTTAGCAGGTGTGAAATTTGATTTTGTACATATGTTGTTCTTTCAATAAAACACAAATCTGCTTACTGCTAGCTAAGTAATTTCTGAAAAATTAGTAAATTAATGTAGCATAAACAGATAGACCCCATATTTTGTTCTAATTTGTGTACACATTTGTGTTTCAAGTCAAATTGATAAGGAACAATGGATAAGGCAATTTATTTTAAAATAATAGTCTTCTCTGTTATTCTTGCAAGAAAGGGTAAAAACTCTTGATGGTCGCTAATGTGTTAGCTGGGCTAAAAAAAAAAGGTTAAACATCCTTTCTTATTATCCCTTAATCATGGGCAATTTCATTGATGCAAGGGTTTCATACCTTTCATAGGGATGCCAAAATGACCCATCTAAGTATATCAGCTGCAAGGCAAGGGAAGAAAACAAACTTCACACATTTGAATTCCTTTTGTAATGCTGCAGCTCCTCCTTTAAAATGACAGAAAGCATATTTGCACTAGGGGTTTGCATTTAAGTGAAAAATCTTTCTCCTTTTATATTGTATGCTTTGTTCAGTAATAAAATGCCAGTGATGTTAATTAGATAGATTAAGATTGTTAAATGAGCAAAGTATTTGTTTCTGGTAAAAATGTGCTGTTTAGGCAGAAGAAACATGAAACATTAGAATATATTTATTAAAAATAATGATTATAGGTACATTTTGTTCCTACATTATATTCTTCAGTTTACAGAGTGATCTACAATCAATAATGAGATCTGCAGTAAGGAAAAATGCTAGAAATTATTGTATTTCAGCTACATTTCAAAGACTGCTCTTTTGAAACCATAATAAGACAATGTTATGTAGTTAAAAATGTTTTCTTCATTACCATAAATCTCTTTAAATGGTGGGAAACAAGAGAAGGTTGTAGCCCTCATCAGCTATATCACATCAAAAATCTAATTAAAATCTGAATATTCAGCAGGCAAGTTATGTTAAGGTATAATCAGGAATAGTGGTCAGCTTTTCCCAAGGCACGTGCATCCAAACATGCAGTAGCAACCAGGATTGGTCACATTGCCTCTGCTACTCATCCGTATCTCCTGACAGAAATCTCCTTGCCTCCAATTCCTTTCGGCCTGATTGAGGAAGAGGTAGAGGGAAAGAAAGAAACTTCTTTTTGCAAATCAACCCCTGGCTTCTTGTTAGAAATAAGGTTTATTCTCTCTTTTTTTCCCCCCATTCTATTTTCACTTATTTTGAAGAAAGGATTTATTGTGTTTTCCTTTAAACAATATGCAGAGTAGGATTAGTTTGACAATATATTCTAGTTCTTTGTGTTTATGTGTATATATGCAAGATTGTCTCTCTCACATTGGTTTTTTTTCTATTCTTCATTAATTTTAATGATTGTGTATTTCTACCATAAATTCTGAGCTCCCTGAGTGGTGCTGATCTCTGAGTGGCATTTGGTTTTCTTTCTTCCTTGTGTCTTTAACTTTTATTTAAAAACATTTAAGAAATGGTGCCACGTGTCCTTGTATTTGTCCCCTTGAGTTATTCCTTACTTGCCATTTTGTCCAAAGTTCACTGACTCTGCTCAGTCTGTTATTCATTCATTATTCCACAAAGGGTGGCATTTTTCCAGGGTTTGAATAATTTTTTTAGTGACTGTTTAAAATGAAATATTTTATATGCTCTTGAGAGGTTTGCAGCTCCTCCACATTTGCCATCTGTACCTGGAGATGTATTAATTGAGTGAGCAGGCTGTGTTTCTGGGTGATGACTACACAGACCTCAATCATCCTTTTGCAATTTTCATTCCCAAATTAAGAAGTTTCCTGAGTAGCACTATTCGACATGTATACTGAGATTGGTCTCTCCTGTGTAGAGCCACCACGAATGTAATACCTGAGTACTGCAGTCCCAATGCATTTTCTGTACGTTTTTCTTAGTGAGGAAAGTGTCATTATTCCTGTTTCACATATAGCTCAGCATGCTTCAGTTTATGACTGCCTGCATATGTCAACACAGATTTTCAACTCCTCAACTCATGTCCTAACTGCTGGAGTTCTTGTATGGTTACTGTGCTTTGTGTGTGGTTTCTAACTCAACCTTTTAAAGGAAAACTCCTAAGAACACAGGATCCTACATAGTCTGAAATACCTTAGTTTTTGGATGAAAAATGATTATGCATCATTTTACAAATTTGATTACAAACTTGGGTCCTTCTGCTTTGTCATATTTTCTGTCTATACAGGTCCATGGCTTTTTTTTCCTCTGGCTTTACATGTATGGACTTTCTCTGTCTATTGTAGCAACATTCAAAAACATTAATATTGTATCTGAGGTGCCTGCTGAGCATTTCCGACACTTAGCCTGGGAGGGGCACACATGTTAGTAATGATATCTCCAGCTGCTGCTAAATAAATCATAATGCCATCTTAAAAACATTGACAAAATAGAACCAGATTCCATATTGAAAGCTGGCCAATCTTTCATATGAATGTCTTTCGCAGAAATTCCTGGGCACCTGTTATAAGACTTACTCTTCACTTTTAATTAAAAGATATCCAGAAGTATTTTTATTAAATACCTAAGCACATATGGTCATCTCTTTTTATCTTTTGTTTCTTTTCCATACAGTGTAAAATCATCTGCCAAGCATTGTACTCTGTGCAAAGTTTGTGGTTTGAGGGTCATGTTGAAATGGGGAACCAGGAAGATAAAAAAATGGGTGTACAGCTATGAAACTATGTTTGTATATCCAGTACAGAAAATGCAGGTACTTCTCTTTTATTTGTCTTGTGCTGCTCTCTAGAAATGGAAACATAATAATAGAATAATTTCCTGCTGGAGAAGCACGAGTATGTTAGAGAATAAGTATTACCCATGTTTTAATAATAAGGAATGAAAACATACACGGGATAGGATTTTTAAATAACTCAATGGTACTTCCATATTTTTTGCATATAGGTACCCAAATGAAATAAAATTCATCAACATTGAAGGTTGCTTTGTTATTTTTCTGGTTTTCTATTCTATGGTGAATGGTTAGGCTTCTGCCTTACTGCGTAGGTTTTTCTTGTAATGTTCTCTGCACTTTGTCATCTTTTATTCTGTATTACCTGATTTTTGTTTTCCCTGAAGCAAGCTGCACAGTTACAGAATTTACCACCAGCCTGGAGCATTCAGATTTACTGGTAACTCTTAATAGAAAGTCTCCATGTTCCTTTAGTGCTTTGCTTTCACGGGGGCTAAGAAATCCTTTTTAATAGTCTCTTTCAGAAATATGACTTCGAGGCAATTTCCCCCTGTGTATCTGAAAGCTCTGCAGAACACAATCTGCTTTCAACACAGGTCTTCAGGCAGTCATGTCTTTTAATCCTGCTATGAGTTGTCCTTTTGAAACAGTATTTTCCTATTGTTTTAGCCTAATACCATAACATAAGAGTAATGGTTGTTGTCATAAGATGAAATAAATGAGACTCTTAGATGCAGACAGTGGAGAGAAGCATACATAGGCCAAGGAATGTACTTAAACCATTGGCTGTTCTGCACAGTGGGGTGTGCTCAGAGGAAACCAACGCTGTTAGTATTAACCCACCATTTTCAGTGCATAACGTTCCTGTCATGATGAAGTTCTGTGTCAGGCAAGAGCTATTAAGAGCAAACTTAACAACAGGAACTGGTGGAAGTTTACTTGTATATGTTCTGATAGAAGTCACCAGTGACTAGTATGTACATTAGTTTGGAATGATTTCAACACCATGTGTGTATACAAACGAAAAATACCACAAAGAATCTTACATTGGGGTAGTGTACCACGTATCTGTTAATTTAAGCTTTGTAGAAAACATTGCCAAATCAGGAGGCCCTACATGCCTTTTGCTTAACTTGCTGCATATATTGCCTAACACCTTTAAGAAACTGTTAAAACACTGCTAATGCAAAGAGAATCCCTGACATTGTGTGCCAAGTTCAATGTTAGCATGGTTTACAGTCTATTTCCATGCCCACAGGGCTAGAAATTCTGCCCAAGGCTATAGGAAGGGTGTAATCTAGTTTGGAGTGACTTAATATGAGGAAGGATGTGATATAAGTACTGGATACTAGAAAGTAATAAAGTATTTTAGATTAAAGGTAGAACTTACAGGTTTTTATTTTCCAGTTTGAATGCATGCAACGGAATGACAAGAAGTCAGGGTTTTTTTGCTAGTTTTTCTTAAGTTTGTTCCCTTAATCTTGTTCTTTAAGCCATTATGCTTTGTTAATATCGCATAGGTAACCATCTATATTTTAGGAGCATATTCTGTTCATTAGTCTCTTTTCTTTCAGTGAAGTATTCAATAGCCAGCAGTTTAATTGTAAGCTCACTTAAAATACATTGATAGTGTAAAATAAAATAAATCTAGAGCTTAATCTAATGGATAAACCACTGAGACTATTAAAACTGTTCCATACAATAAATAAAAAAGGGGAGTAAAAAGAGTCTGGGAAATTGTCATACACAAACTACGCAAAACATCTCATCTGCTTTCTGGCATTAACCCAGCTGAGACCTAGCTACCATGTAAAAAACAGATTAAACTAACATCCATCAAGGTGAAAGATAATTATTGCTTGTGTCAGACAACACCTGTTTTTGCAGCATTCCTCAACTGAGTTAAACTAGAGACATGTTGAAGTTTTCCACTGAATTTTACATTTGACAGTTGCCTGAAGCAATTGTGTCTGTGAAACACCTTCACCTCTTCCTTTGTTTACTTTTTGGATAGACTAAAAATGTTAAAACACTAAACAGAAAGTTTCAGAAATTAAGCAGCAAATTCAGCAGCAAAATATGTAAAGTTTTCGATGGACATTTATTGAAAAGTGTTACAATAGTCAGTCTTTTGTGAGGTCTGCATACAGATCTGTTGAAAACATTCATTTGGTAATGAGTTCTGCTTACATTACTCAAGTGATTACATTACTTCCACTTGCTTCAGTGGAAGTTTGCAAAAGTTCAAGTAGCAGTTCCTAGGTAATGCCGTAATGTACTCCTGCTACCTTTAAGCAACACTGCATAGGTTGTAAGGCAAGATGTTCATCCAACTGCATAACATAATCTGTATTTCAGGCACTAATTTCACAACAAAGTTCTTCTTCAGTTGTGCCAAGACAGCTTAGAATCCATGGATCAAAGTGGATTCTGTTACATGAAAAGCAATGATACCTATGAGCAGTATAGCTTTCACAGGTCAGTTCACAGAAGGATTTGGAGGGGTTTTTTCTGGGTTTTTTTTCCTTTTTGAGAGATGTAGGATAAAGTTTGATTTTGTGACAATCTTTTGAAATAGACCTCTTAAAATAGAACTTATTTTTCCACTATGTAGAAAAAAACCATTGAAAACTCTGTGTCATCAACTACTCTATAAGGTACAATCTAATTTGATCAGGTTAAATACTAAATACTGAGGTCCAATTCAGGGTTTAGGTCAGATAAGGTGTTCTCATCAATTAAAGAAGGGTTTGGGTGATATCTGATAGAAAGGCCAGGTGGATGATTATGCTAAACAGTAACCCCTAAATTAATTTGATTGGAGTATGAATACGAAAGGTGAAAGTAATGGAGCACAAATCATGCCATTAAAAGCAAACCCGCCAGCACACTGTAAACTATGATAAACTGTGTTCAAAAGGTAAAGAAAACCCCTCTGCAAAAAATGTGCTTCCCAAGAGAGAAACACAGAAGTCCATAGAAGAGAATGAGCTGAGGTCACAGATGTGATGTTTATTGGGGCAATAGATCCAGAGGCAGCACAGCATGGCTCATTGCAAAAGGAGGCAGCAGTTAACAGTGTTTGGTACTAGCTGCTTTTAATGACAGCTTCTGAAGATTGCACACAGATTTGAAAACAAACATGGTAAGATAGAGAAATGTGAAACAGATAAAATGTATAAGCCAAAGGCCCTAAAAGAAAAGCTACTGCTACAAATAAGTTGGGGTAGGCAGTTGTACCAGTACAGATAAAAGATGCAAGATCATCTTGTGTGAAATCTTTGCCAAATGATCAGGCAGAGAAACTATTTGCGCTACCTCATCTATTCTTAAGAGTTCTATCTGAGAGCACATCAGAGCAGTATGGTCACAGCAAGGGCAGGGCTGATACCACAAATAGAGGTTTTGAAGAGACTCCAGTGGTACCTTTTCCATTGAAAATTCATTTGCAGGGCAGACCCTGGCCTACAGAATATGTCCTTAAGAGAGTAACCATACTCCTGAGAGAATTAAGAAAGTGGAAAACAGAACAAAATCAGTAAAGGAGACCACAAATTGGCTAAAGTCAATGATCATCTCACCAGAAACTTAGTGACCCGTAAAGATCCCTGAGTTTTTATCAAGATTGTTATGCAAGAGCAGTGTTAGGTAGTGACAGAGGAAGGACAGTTAGTGACAAAAAAGTATGAATATTAAATAAAAAGGATGCTCTGCAAAAATCATGGTCTTGCAGTGGATGTCAGGATGACCAAGAAAATATTTCATAATACTTTAGCAACATCACCCCATTAATTTTCTAACACTTCAGAAGAACAATGGATGAACAGAGACCCAAATGTAACTTGACAGTACAGTAACAAGAGGCAGGAGCTAAGAGTATGCAAACAGTAGGATTGTGTCTGTGGAAAGTGTTTTAGAGATGGTGCCTCTATAGAGGGTGAGGTCAGTGGAGAAAGCTGTCAATTATTTGAGCTGGAAATCTACATTGCTGTGAACTGTATTAACAATACAGCTGGTACTGATTACATAAAAGCACCACAGGAAATACCAGAAACAGTAGATTTACTTCAGTTTAAATGTATGAAAAATACATCTTTGTAGTTGTAGTGGTAACTGTGGATGGTTTTAGTGCATTTCTTTACGTCTCTCTTAATGTATTGATCCTGTACTTTAGAATGATTGACTTAGAGCATGATTCACTTACATCAAACCTAACTGAATAAAAGGTGTAATTGGTGATTAGAGAAGTGCAATGAGATCAGTGGGAGGAACCAAATAATTAGCTTCCACACAATATTTTTCAGAGTTTTGCATTTCAGACAAATCTGAGCACAGACCTAACACACATTCTTTCAAATCCTAGCCATAAAAATATCGTTATGGTTATAAAACATAATAGTCTTTGCCCTGGAGTTTGTAGACTTGAACTATTTCAGTGCCAAGACTGTATTTCTACCTGTGTTAACATTTTAACTTCTACTACTGTCTGAAATAGTTCAAAACTGGTAGAGAAGAAATAAATGCCCAGGGCAACATACAGTCTGAAGAACAAATCATTGGGATTAGCTGCCAAAGAGATGATCACAGCTGGAGTCTGGTCCAAGGAACTGGTCTACAGACCACATGCACCAGCTGAGTTCCATGTAATAAACCCTCACCCATTTGTCTGCACAACACCACATGCTCAAATTAGTACCAGTGTTGACCATGGTGCTATATTTAACTTACAGATTTTTCCTCATCTGTGACCTCTAGATGCCTACACAGGTAAAACCTTTGAAACTCTCACCCACTCATATCAGCTTCTAACATGTCTTTTTTTTCTGGTGTTCACAAATTCAGTTCTTCCCCATGAATTTCTGCTCAGCAGGATAGCTAAAATATTGTTTTCCTAGACTGTTATTTTATTCACCTGTCTCACAATCGTTCTCTCCACAGTCTAAGTCAGCAGAAGTGATTCTTCTTTTAGGAGTTTCATAGTTTATATAATCTTCTCATTCAGCATCTAAAGGTTGACTCCTATTTTTAACCTGTTAATGACGCCAGTGTCTATTTTCCACTTGTTACATTTTCAAAAGAGCACTGGAGTGCTCTCATCGATATATTTGGCAGAAGCTCCATTGAGAACTTCTAAAGAAATGCAACCTATTTATCTTCATTGCCCTTAGATACAATGCCTACAAAAAAATTGCCAACAACAGACTGCTGGGGTCCTGAGACGCCTGCTCCTCAAGCTGATGAGTATTGTTCTGGTGTTCTTTTGTAAAGCTCTGTTATAATTTGTGCTCTTTTATTTAGTGGTATAGCTCTTTGGGGCATGGACTCAGGAACTCTTTCTGCTTTGCGTTTATTATGCCTCATTGCTAGGGCCTGCAGAGTTGCCTGTAGAAGAACAATTAATAACACTAGTACAAAACTTGTACACACAACAGTCCATAAATGGAAATATTAACTTCTGCGTGATCTACTGGCTATCTTGAATTGCCTTGCTACCCAACTTTCTTCAGCATCAAGCAGGGAGATTCTGTTTGATTAAAGATGTCATGTCTAAACAGACTTTTTAAAAGCCTGTGGCATTCGCTGCATAGTTCCAAGCACTGTACTCTGCACTCATTAGCTACTTTGCTTCTGCTTAGTTCAGAATTAATAAAATCGGTCCCATCCAATTTCAGTGGCACTGTTTGCTTCTAACTTTCTCCCTCCAAATCTCTTAAAAATGCATGAATCAATGCAGCAGTCTGACAAACCATTTTAGGAGCTGATTTGATTGATGCTTCTGTAATAGGTTGCCAGTACAAGTCCTACAACAAATTAGAAAGAAATGGGAGAGCAGGGGCACTCGCAGGGTCTACAGAGCAAGGGTCAACTTCCTAAGTCTCACAGAGGATTCAGTACTTGGGTGGGGGAATGGGTTTGATATACTGTTCTGAACTTCCCAGAAGAAAGGCATGGGGATCTGAGGGATTAAACACATATTGGTCATCCACACCTGTCATTGTGAAGGTAACAGCAGCCTCAGGGGTGCTGGCAACAAAATCTTTCCTATCTGTTATCATTCCAGACACCAGAGCTAACTTTCTCTCTGGGTCACAAAATGGATGCCAGCAGCCACTCCCCCAGTTCAGAGAGGGGCAGGAAGCAGCACAATCACTCCCCTATATTCGAGATGAAAAGAAATTCTCCTTTTTGCATGCCAAAATGCTTGACTGGAAAGCTATGCCCAGCAAGGCTCACTTAGCAGAGCCTCTGGCAGCAGCTTGAAAACCGTGGGGTAAATCTGTGATGGTGCAATTGCAGGGTGTGCATACTGCACCTGGGGTCCAGGCTTGGGAGGGTTTGTGGTTCTTGGCAGGGAATGCTTGGGGTGTTCAACAATTGGGCAGGGCAATGGAGAAACTCAACTTTATCTCTTGGAAAGTTCAGAAGTTTAATTCATAGAGCATCTGGGGGGTCAATTTAGATACTTCATGGAGAATATATAGAATTGATCAAGTGATGATTTAGGTGATTATTTTTCTGATCTCTGGTAAGAATATAATTAGTGGTGTGTACAAAATGTTATTGCTTTAGATCACATCCCTGTCTGGAATTTCAGCTCAGTGTTGCCTTTCATCAGTGACTCACTGCCAGCTACTTCATATATTTTAGGAGCGCAGGCGTGTTCTGAAAAAGAAAATAAGTAAATAATGATTAAGAGGATCCTCAGCCATCACCCTGGTTAGGAGGGAGGGCTGGTTTCAAGGCGCAGGTGGCACAATCTTTTCCAGGTGACTCTGCTCAGGCCTCTCCAGCGCCGGGCTCGGGGCGTGCAGGGGCGGCCGGAGCGGGTCCCGGGGCTGGCGGTCCCGTCCCGTCCCCGCTGACGGGCTCGTTTCGGCGCTGCCTTCCCCCCGCTGCTGCTCAGCCGGTGCCCCGCGGGCCGGCCCTTGCCAAAGCCCGGCGGGTTTGGAGCCTTTGCGAGTGCCGTGAGAGGATGCCGGGACCGTGACTCGCAGGTACATCAGGGCATCCCTGCGTTTGGCTGCTTGGGACGAAGCGGGGCCGCAGTCGGCTTTGGGAGACAGCTGAGGCTCTTCCTCATGGTTATCTGCATCTGTGTAACCTGCTGATTGCCTGGCCAGGAGCGGAGCGGGACTGCGGAGGGTAACGCGTGGGGGATTTACGGGGAAAGGGAAGCCCCCGGCGGGGCCACGCGCCGGAGCCGGGAACGGGAACGCCCGGCTGGGGCTGCGCCTTCCCCGCCGTCCGGGTGGGACCCGCCGCGCCTGCCCGCCCCGGCAGAGCCAGCCCGGCTTCCCCACCCTTCTCTCACTTTCTCCCCCCCCTTTTTTTTTTTTTAATATGCAGCGAGATAGGTATTTCCTTTCCTCATTCCTGCTGAATGCTCAGCTCTTGCGTGAATAGAAAAAAAAGAGCAGATATCTTGGACCTAAGGCTTGCCCGCAAATGCAGTGGAAGGGCTAGAAACAGAGCTGTACAAGCAGGCTTTGGACTTAAATGGTAAATTTGGAAGACTTAGTTAGAAAAGAAAGTTAGTAATGCAAACTGTCATGAAATTGCTTCAGAATTTTCTAAATCTTGAATGTCTCTTCCTGTCATAGTTCAGCTGAATAAAAACATACAACTGTATTAGTGAGCTGCAACAGAGAGGTGATATTAACTGTAAGATGGTTAGTGATTGCTACAGCTGCTCTTTGTAAGTAATCTCTGGGCTGCTTTTCCTCATTCTTTTGGATGGAAGTAATGAGTGACTCCAGCCTTACAGGGCTTTGTGTAGTATGATTATTTTCACAGGGAATTTATACAGGACTGAACAGTTGCAGGAATTTATCACTCTTCTTTGGATATTGTAAGGCTCACTTGAACCCTATGTAGTACGTAGTAAGCATTTCTTATGCGGTCAGAAATCTTTGTCATTCATATGCACCAGTGTGTTATGAAACTGCTTGTGAACTTGAAGTACAGAAAATCTTGCAGGGTCTTAATAATTTTAAAAGCCTCAAAATATTTTCCAGGTTTTGTTGGTTGATAGGTCTAAAACTGATAAAGCATGAATTGAGACTGCTGTAGAATTTCTAATAACATTAAGAAGGGATGGTAGTAGTCACAAGCATGCAGGCCAAGATTTAGGAGGAGCATCAGCATAGGAATCTTAAATGCACTGTATTTTCCCAGTTTTTAAAAGGCTTTTGCTGGAATGTATCAGGAATGAAGGTAACAAGCCTTTTCCTTTTGGAAAAAGTATCTCTGCTTCTCCATAATAAAAAGAAACAGCCTAAACATTAAAATGAAATAGCAGTGCAAGGAGCCAAGTGAACTCATGTGTGCAGAGTTTGTTTTTTTTTTTTTTTTTTAACTAACTTTATCTGTGAACTCCCAACCCTGGAGCCTATTTCAAATAAGATAGGAAGCTTCAGTCTTGTCACAAATGCAGCTACAACTTGTCCTGGGGAAGCCTTCGTAATGGGGTCAGGTAAAGTTCAATGAACTACCAAACCAGCACTATTTCAGAAATGCTAAGGTGCTCTTTCCACTGATCGCTCCACTCTCTCTGCCTGTTATTAAACTGGTAGTTTTTACAACATCAATAAAGAACTTTCCTACCCAATTGCCCCAGACAAAGGCCTGAAAGCTAGGTTTAAACTATGAAAACTTTGTGTTAGGTTCATTTAGATTGTTTTGCTGTGTCAAATACTCACTTGAGTTCAAAAGTTCAGATGAACCATGAACTTTGTCATTTCACAGCAGGCAGTTCCACAAATATAATCCAAAAGTGAAAAAACATGGTATGTTTAAGGTGCATTTGTTGTTCTGTGTGGAATATACTTGGAGTTCCACATTTGCAAAGTTCTGCTCGACTTAAAAAAGCCTTTTAACTATTTAAAAGACAAAAAACCCTAAACACAATTAAGCCAAATAATTCCTTGATCCCTGACCTTTTAGGCTTTCAAACCAACACATATTCAGTGACTAATCATTACTGCATGAACTAAACCCAGCTAATCTTCTTAATAAATTGTGAAGTCTTGTATGTCTCATGGTTTCAGTGATGGCTTTTCTCCCTGTCTGGAACATTGCAGAATATCAAAACAAATGGGTCATGGCTTTATGTATTTGTTTAAAGTTTGAATCTATGTCATCTCATGATATAGTCTTGAGTTGAGAAGGTTTTACAAGCCTATGTGAAGTATAAGACTGGTAGGAATTAAAAATCAGTCAATGCAATTTTCACCTACTTCCTAGAGTATAAAAATGTGTGGACAAAACCAGTTTGTGCAAAACTATTTTCTAAATGTGGAAACTTACCAGAAACTGAAGAGCCTCTAATAAATTCAGCTTCTTTTCCATGAAAAGGAATTCCTTATGCATACTCTCTTCTTCCTCCTAGTAGGTCTGGAGTCTCAATCTATCAGGAAGAAGCAACTTTTTTTTTTTTCCCCAGACTTCAATTTGGAATAATAAGTAACTTTAGGCTGTTGTCCCTGACAGTTCATAAGTTGTAATTCAAGGCTCTCCATCTGTAAAAAACAAACGAGAAACCTCCAAACCCAATAGGACATTATCTGAAATACATTTTTCAGTATCACATATATTTTCTGATTTTTACATTACAATAATTTTGAATTTTTGCACTGTTATGGATGCTGTGTAAGACCTGAGACCTCATATGGGAGGGTTATAATTTGATTATAACACTCTAGGAACTTCTCATTTAAGAAAAGCAAAATAATTACAGATTCTTGATAAAACTTAGTCTCTGTATGATGCACATTCTTTTGGCAGAGGGAGTAACTTAATTGCTTGAAATAATTCATTAGTATCCTTGCATTACTGAGCAAAGAACAGATATGAACATAGAGAAGAAATTAGCAATTGTGAACAGCAAAGAGAGTGAGGAAATGTCACATTTAGTGGACATCTGCAAGAGTTCACCAGCTGTGCTGCTAAGCCCATACTTGCAGCTGAGATTGTGATTGAGCTTGTGATGCAAGCTGTGATTACTACTAGGATCACTACCCTATCTCCTTCCTCTTTCTGCAGGTTTGTGTCTGCTAAATGGAAAAAATACACATTGTAAGAGAGTGCATTGCATATCTTGTCTGATAGTTGCAAATGTTGGTTGTCTTGGGCAGTTCTACTGCAGCATCTTGACCAAGGGCACCAGTTCTGGGGATTGGTGACACTTAACTCGTGGGCTAACTCTGCTGCAGCAGGCATAAGCTCTCTTCCTGCTTGCAGGCTGTCATGGAAAAAGCCAGGGAAACAAAAGTAGAATTTCCAGAATACAAGCCAGAATACAAGCCACATATTTCTGTGGCAATAGCTTCCTGCTAGTGCTGGCAGGAAGCTTTATGTAATGCATCAGTGGTTTTCAGCATGAGCCACAAACCTACTCGGAAGTTTTGATTATAACCTAATTTATATATATGCATGTAAGTCTTTCCTCAGTCCCCTTATGCTGGGTAAAAATCACAGAGCAGTACAACAAGCTTTCAAGATTTTAGATCTAGGTGAGGAAGACCATCTTCTGAGAGCTCTCCTGCCCTGTCTTCCAGCATTTCCGGAGGTGGGTTGGTGGTAGGGAAGTCGCCTCATCACATCTGGGCAGCCTTCTATAACATGGTCAGCAAGTGACCTCAGAAACTGTGATACAGACTGGCTTCAGAGATGGCTTTACACCAACCGAGCCTTCTGTCATTTCTGTGAGAGCTCTGTCTAGAGGAGGTACAACATATGGATGGCCTTCCTAAACTGCTGTATAACTTGTGAGCTGAGGAGAATTTCAGGGGGGATGGTGGTTATTTGGTTGGTTGGTTTGCTTTTCCAAGGTGCAGTTTAGACCAGAGTCCTGTGTAAGTTTCCAGCTGAAGATAGAATCAACTAAAGATGAGGTGGCCCTTCACTGATTACAGTTGTTGGGGCTGGTATAGCAGCTGAAAGGCTAGGAAGGATAGGCTACTTTTCTTCTATTCTGAATATGGCCAGTGATTTTAAACACAGTTTTCTTTTTCCATTTAGGAACATGAGTTTTACTGAAAAATATTCTCCTGAAACCAGGCTGCAACACTAATAATGTTAATGCAACACTATACTGTTCATTGTATCATTTCTTTTAGTCAACTTTAGTGAGGTAATGGAACAGTATTTATCTACTTACAGATATCTCTTGCACAAATAGATGTTCAGGATCTAATTCGTTGTGGTGGGTTCTAACAGGTGAGAGCTAAATAGGTCTCCTGCTTTCATCATCACTTCTTCTAAATGTGTAGTAATTGCAATACAGTTCACTTAATGTATTTTAGAATTAGACTGAGGAAATCAAAATCCTAAAAAAAGTGCAACTCACTTTTTTTATTAGATGTTTCTTCCTCTAGGTCATCTCAGTTCTGTGTGGGTATGAATAGCAAAAAAAATGATAGTCACTGAGATTAATTACTAAAGCTATGTGAAAAAGGTCAGACTCGTCTAGTACCATTCATAAATTAGACTGCATTCATCTCATATTGTTTTGACTGAAGTAGAATAATAGTGGTGATAAATGCAGTACATTTTTCTATTCAGACTGCTCTTAATTGGAGAGATCAGATTATTTAGTGAATGGAAATAAGTCCAGGATGGGAGAAAGGCAGGCATAAGAATTGTATTGCTCATTAAAGCTTAAATTACTTGGTTTTCTAGTTAATTATAATTTGTTGTTTGTTTTTACAAATATGACATTTACTAAGATTTGCTATGAATTGTAATTGTGTCAATAACTTCATTTAGGTTACTCATGATCAGCACACAAAGAAAGCATGTTGCCTGCTTTGAGAATGCTGAAATTCTGGGGTTTGTTGATTTAAGCACCTAATATGGTGTCAGTTTTTATCAAGATTCTGGAGACTTTAAATGTTGACTTGAAAACCTGAAATAAAAAGCTGGTTTCAGATACTAACCTCTTACTGGTCCTTTTGCACATATTTAGGAAAGAGAATTTTCAGTGGTATTTTATCCTTTTGGCTCTGCTTGCAAGTTAAGTAATACTGAAAAACCATTAAGGTGATTTCAGAAACGTTCTGTTTAAACTTAACATAAAAACATTTAAAATATTTTTGGATGACAATGGTGGAAAATTTGTACATTTTTTCCCAGAGTGGTTGAACAATTACTAATTCAGTGGTTCCTGGTCTTATCTATACAATGCAGTAGGCGCTTTGAACTTCTTTTTCAAATAGTGCCCTTTAAGACTAAATATTAGTGTTACCTTTTTACTTCATAAATGCATGGTTACTTTGGTTAATTACTAGATTTACTGGTCTTCTGGGGGCTGACATGGAGTTTAAAGTGAAGTCACTTAAATTAAGAGCTGAACAACAGAATCTGAGGCTGGCGCTGACAGTACAGAGACCTGGCCTGTGCACTAGTGTATGTCTTTACCGTGTTAACAGAAATCACATCAAAGGTGTGGGAACCTGATCCTCTGACTGCTCAGAAGTCTGAAGTTAATTTGGTAGTAAGGTGCCTTCCCAGAAGGGAAGAGGGAAGTGGTAAACTGCAGTCCCAACTCTAAGTCAGTATGGTTAAACCTTGCACTAGTTTGGGCAAAGAGACTGCGGCTGCAAGAATTCCAGTTTTATCATTGGTCCGCTGGAGCGGTGAGATATTACTTCTATGACTTGCCCAAGTGTTTGTCTGTAATTGCCTTAACAGGAGTGTTGAAATACACAGCAGCATACTTGTGAATGGCAAAGAAGTAGATTATGAAAAAAACAGGGAATAAATGAGAATGCTAGTTGTAAGAATTCCAACAAGAATTTTGTCTTGGTTTTTGTCTGCACTGGGATTCTCAAGTACTTTGACATCCTGCTAAGGATACTGTCAAGAGAGATCTTTGTTTTGAACTATTTTCACTTTTTCCTGTCAAAGGAGAGTTACTGACAGCAGGCTAGACATACGTTAACATACGTTTCATATCCTCATCATCATCAGATCAGGTACCTGGCAAAGTTGTGCTTAGCAGGTCTAATTTTTTGTATTGTTTGCTGACTGCAAGACTATAGGTTGCCTAAGCCTTTAGGACTGCCTCCTCTCAGACAGTTGCTCAGCTGTTACCCTCTCTTTCCCCATTCTTCTTCAAATTGCTTTTACTATAACTGCTAAAAGCATTTTTTTTAGCTTAGATATTCTCCTGGCTAGATAGAAGTGAGAAACTGTCAGTACCGGCTTCACAGCCCGTAAAAGACTCAGTGCTATTGATAGTTTTCACCACAGTATTTTGGAAAATGTTCTATTGTAGGAAACTTTCAGGGTGCATTTCTGTACCCTGTGGACCTGCCCAAGGCCACACAGTACAGAGACCTCCTTGCTGGTTTGTTTGTCTCCACATTGGTATGCCAGAACTGCCGCTGGCTTGTCCTGGGCCCAAGGATGTTATCCCACTCCAGTAAAAACTCAAGAGGATTCACTACTTCATTGTAATGACAATGCTGGTGAAACATCCACTGCTGCAGTTTCTGACATGGCCAGTTCTTTAAACTCAAGTTCTGCATGTGTTTGTTTTTAATGCTTTGAACAAGCTTTACCAATTTCCACAGGAGCTGTGGAAGTAGTGGACTTTCTGATGGCATGTTTCCAGCTTGAACTGGAGAGTACTGTTCATACATTGCTGCCATAATTTGTTTTGGCTTTGTAAAGTCAGTCCAAGGAAATAAATGTCTTTCTTCAAGCTGTTCACTGTGCAATCTATAGATGGCTGCCTCTCAGGCTATGTCTTTCCCTTGGTTCACAATTTCCTACTGTCACTGACTGACTGTTCAGCCTATGTCAGGGACATCTGAACTTTTTGTAGTTTTTTTGTTTTCTCTGAAATAAAGAGATCTCACCTGGTGAATCTGAAACTTTGTGGACATGCTGGAGATCAGTATCTATTCCAAGGTCAAATGATGCTGTACTTGCTTCTTTTGCAGTTTGGATTCCATGTGCTTCTATAAGGTATTAATTCCTTAAAATTAATCTGTTTTATTAGCTTTCTCTTTTATTCCTTCTCACATGAGCCTCATGTAAATACCACTAGGGAATGAACCTCAGCTGTTCTGTTAATATAGGAAATAAGCTTTTTCAGTAACACTGTATTTTAATGGAATGGCTGTCACAAAAATGCACAGAAAGCACAACTCAGACAAAGTAGAACAGAGGAAATGCCATCTTCTACCCTTACTTTGGGAGATGGTTATCTCCTCACACAGACTTGGAGTGCTTGGAGCAGGCTTGCTTGAATGCAAATGGGATGGAAACTGGGAAACAGGGATGGCTGCTTAGAGAAGTGCAAGAGAGAACAAGGAAAAGGTAGACTCAAGAGCTGAGAAATTGGCCTGAGAAGATGGATTCATCGTATCTATCAGTGGCACTTTCAAACAGTCCACCTTTTAGATGTTCTTGCATCTGTGATCTCTGAAAAATCTCTACTTGCATTCTTTCATCTTACAGCTGCAATATTGGATAAGTGACCTTTTCCAACTCAGACACATTGTTGTCTCTGACCTCCTCAAATCATGGCTTCACCTTTGCTGCTGCCAGATGCCTGACTGCTTTCCACCTCCCCTGTCTCTGCACCTCCAGAAGTGTCCTTCATTCCTAGCTGAGTCTTTCCTGTTGATGTGTCGCAGAGCTGCTTTTCTCCCCACTTGCCTCTCAGATCATTATAATTGACAGGCATTTACCTTTTATTCCACTTTAGGAAAGCAGCTTCCATATGGAAAACACATTTTATTTGATGTTGGATTTATCCAGGAGTTGATCTTAGTCATAATAACTGTTTCTCATTCAGGGCTGCTGCTTTTCTTTTTGTATTTTCCAACCGGACTGTTTGAGGCATAGGAGGTCAAGTGACTTGTCCCAGACTATGAGTCAGTGCTGTGAATTTGGATTAGTACCCAGTATCCTAAAGGCTCCCAGTCTTCTCCTCTGACCATCACTAGACCATGCAGCATCTCTGAAAGGATTGGCTCTATGGAAAAATACAAATTAAGAACGCTGAGTTTGAATCTTTAATTCCCAGAATGTAGTTATTGAGCCTTGTTCATATTACAATGAAAACATGTTTTTTTAAGTAAATAAACCATGCAACAGCTTTTTGGGTTTTGGCTTTGTCTCTTTGCCCAGCTAAGTAGTGACAAAATGTTTTTTATCATCAGCTAATACAGGAAGCAAAACATGAAAGGGAAGAAATCTATAAATGTTTGGCCTAATAGTGGCCATGATTGAACAGATATTTTGGACAGACTGACTCTTTTTGTAGCTGCTTGCAGTTGAGCTCCTCCTCCATTTAATTAGAGTATGCTGCTGTTTATAGTTTGAGGTTAAATCTTCTTCTTAATTTGTGATATATATATATATATTGAGTTTTCCCAAGGGTACCTTCTGGAATGCTTAGCTAATGTCTTAAGACATTTTGTTTTCACAGCAGCTCTACAGTGTGAAGAGGATACTCCCTCGTCTTGTGAAGTATGACAAAAGTGAAGGGAAGTTGGTGCAAGGGTTTCTGCTAAGTTTGTGACTCCAGTCTGAGGTGTTTAGGCCTGATTCATCAGGGAAAAGAAAAGTTGTTGTTTATGATTTAAAAGATTTTGGCTGTTATTGGGTGTTTGTATTCAGTAAAAACTGGATACAAAGATTGCTTGTTTGTGAACAAAATCTATGTGTTTGCACAAGATGCCATTTCGTACAGCTGATCCCACAGGAACTTATATCACAGCTTTTGGACTGCCAAGCCCCTATAGCTTGCTGTCTAACTCCTTGAAGAAGACATGAAATCGTCTGCAGACAAGAAACCTTTTGCTGAGGTCTGATTAAACCTTTTTGTTTACTTTCCCTATCCACTGCTCCTCACCCTAGTGTCCAAGATGACTTCATGCAAGTGTGACATAGTGGTCCCCCAAGCCAAGTCTTAAGCCCTTGTTCTTAAGCATTCTAGTGCTGGCCATTATCATCTGAATGTATTGATGGGGCAAAGGCATTCTTGTTCCAGGGAGCAGTGGTACAGTCACACAGCAGCTCTTCAGAAGACAGTGCCACATCCAGCAAGAGGAACATGAATGTTCAGATAAAGGAGAGTCATGAAATTATGGGCAGTTGAAAAGAGATTTTTGTAGTGCAAAATGGCTCTATGATTCTATGCTTCTGGTCAGCTAAGCAGATTCTGGACATGACTGGTTCCTATGTCAATTTTTTTTTTGACAATCAGTTTGTAACAGTACTGATATCCATTTCACTTTAGATTATCTCTCCTATGTAAACATCACTGTAGCAGATCTGAGACCCTTCCTCCATGCATGCAAATTAAACAGCTAGGTTTTAATTTAAATTTGAATTAAAAATTTGAATAGTTTTGTAAGTCTCTATACAGGGAGAAATACAAATGGCACTCTCATTGATGCTTCCTGAAAGTATTGAGTAAAGAAGTTTAGGCCCAGTGTAATTTAAGGTTACATTGAAAAAAAATGGGCACAGATGAAAGGGCATCCACATGCCATAAGATTCCAAGGGAAATATTTCAAGGTTAGCAATTCTTATAAGATGTCTGCTCTTTGAAATTCAAACCTTATGGAAATTCATATTCTCATGAAAATTTCAACCAACTCCTAACAGACTAGAAGTGAAGAAAATCTGTCTGGTTTTGATTTTAACTGGAGTCAAAGCTGTTCATTCAGTATTGGACAACTTCAAGGAGACAGACTCTCATAGCTGAAGCTAATTTTTTTCTGAAATGTTAGATGAATCAGGGCATTATGGTCAAGGTTCTGATTATAACGCCTCTCTAACCAACTTTGTGTAAGCATGTGCACGCATAACTTTTAAAACTCATTTTTCTATCAGTTTACACTGATACGTTCAGAGTGAGGAAGTGTCACATACTGCAGAGGGGAGAGGGTGTTGGTTCCACTTGATTTTGTTTTGTTTAAGCTTGAATTTGGACTCTGGATGTAGGATTTTCCAAAGGATATCTGTCTTGGGTACTTTTGAGGCATAAACACTTGTGAAACGGAGAACATCTGGTTCAACATTGTTAATCTCTGTTTGAAGAATGCCATTTAGTTGTTACTCAGACTTTATGGTGAAAGGAAAATATTTTGTTTTTCAACATTGTCTGTTGTTTTTCTGCCTTTGAAACTTTTCTGGGATAGTAGAATGGAAATATAATAGAAATATAATGAATGTGTTAATGCAAATGAATTTTTGTTGTCTCTGTAACTGAAAAATGTTTTAGTTTAGTGCTAGCTTGTCTGAAAAGATGGGTTACTCTAAATAGCAAATTACAGTTTGCTTGCTTTGTTGTAGGGCTACAGCATGCAAACTTGCAGTGTAAACTGTTGCATTCAAATGAGAGAAAATGAGGGCTAGGGAGGCTTGCTTGGTTTTTCACCTGCTGCAGTGAACTTCTGACTTCACAGAATTTGTGTAAAGCCTAGAAAAGCATTAAAGTTTTACAGCTACTGGTCTTTCATCAAATCATTGGTAGTAACCAGTGCTTGAAATACCAGTTGCTCCCTTGGGTTTCATATATGCAACACAAGAATATGATTTGACTTTCACTCTTTCCCATTTGCTTTTGCTCCCGTTTAATAAAAATTACCAAACTCTTTGGAAGTACATTGCAATGTACTTTGCCAGTCTCCCATAACTGTATCCAATAAGGAGAATGAAAATGTTTACTTTTCTCTTTTTTTCTTTTATTTTTTGGATTAGCCCTTTATATTACCAGTGGCACTTAACAATGGCATTTTTTTCTTTCTTCCACAGTACACTACTAACTGAGCAAATGATAATTTTGCTCATGACACAGAGATTAAGCTAATATAAAGTACATTTTAGTAACATTCCCCATTAAATTATGCTTTTACCTTTTGGATTTCCACTGCCCAATCTTTTTTTCCCAGAAACTCTGCTCTTGAGGTTAGTTGTCAAACATAGGAAGAGGTAGTTTGCATCAAAGGGTCTGCCCTGTTATTGAAAAAGGTTAATAATATGAAAACACTCACTTTTTTTTTATTACCAACTTTAATTTTTATTGCACTTACCACTGAGTCTTTTTTTTTAATTGGTAGGAGCATACGTTGAATTATTTAAGTGAAAGCACAGCTGCCACAAATTTTGCTACTTTGAATAATTGGCAAGTTAAATTCAGCAAGTTCTAGTAGTGTTTTGTTTGGGGGAGGGGGAAGGTACCTATATGTGTAAGATTTCCTCTGAAGTGAGGGGGGAAATCTGTGGGAAATCTGTTTAATCTATGTTGATTTTTTTTTTTTAATCAGTTATGACATGGTGCACCAAGAATGGCTATTTCCCTCTCCTCCCACCTTCCATGAATTCTTCAACAAGTAGCAAATTATTTAAGATAAATGCCTACTGCTGTAGACAGCTGCCAGAATAGAAGTGAAAATAAACTGGTGAAAGGAAACTGCCCAGTTCATGGAAAGGGCAGCAACGATATAGTGCAGCAAGTCCATGACACTTCTGGATACACATGCTGAAAGACTTACCCTGGCTGGCCTGCTACAAATCTCCCAGTAATTCATTAAGGGGAAACGTTCCTTGCAACATTTCACTCCTATTTTAACACCCTTTGTCTTTACCTTACATACTCAGTGGGTTCATTCCTATGTCAAGTGAGCCTCAGTGAAACCAGTTTTTCATTCCTGATAGAGCATACTGTTTTGCTCGAGTAGAAAGATTAGATTGATGTTTTTACTGTAAGTATTTTAGCAGTCTGTGGTATTTTTTCAAGGTTTGGGGTCAAAAGAAGGATATGATCATTGTGATCCAGTAAACAATGTAGAATGAAGTAATTTTACTAGTGACTGAAACAGGCATGAATGTTGTCATGTTTTCTCATAACTTTGAAGAAACAGTTATCCTCTAAATATAATGCAGTCAGACATACATTAAGATGGAAGTGGAAAACCATGTCCTGGTTGTTCTAATCTGCTTCAAATCTTTGAAATTACAGAATTAATTTCTTCTCATTATCACAGGGCCAATTTGCTACAATTGTCTAGGGAGGAATCCCATTATCTTCACTCTTGATTTTTTTTCTGACTGCTGACCATGGGATTTGACCTGTTTAAACAAAGCAGCTTGCCATTTATTTTAGCTAGTATTCAGTTACACCAAGTGTCTCTATTCCTCCTTATGTAACTTTACAACCCTAAAGACGGTTGTAGCTGAGTCCTGCTTTAGTAATTTTGTATTTCTAAAACAGATCAGAGTGATGGGACAATACTTGAATTTACACAATACTGACTCAAATATGTTGGCAGAAAACTGGGTCTGGATAACCTGAGTGTATCCACAGAAGCTAAACTGTCATCTTTTGCTCATAGTTTACAGTTTTGTGGTATTAGACATGTTGGGAGGGCAAAGTATGGCAATAACAGTACCTCTGGTATTGGTGTTTTGTTGCTGTTAGTTTGGGGGGAAGAAGGGGGGGGGAGGGAAGGTTGTTTGTTTTGGGAGTTTTTGTTTGTTTGTTTTAAATGTAATAGCTGCACAATGGCATACTGGCAGTTGCTGTAATACTTTGAGCATAGTTTGTGAACGGATCTATGAAGAGAAAGTTTCAGAGCGGTTCTATCAAGCATACAATTCAAGAAGCAATCTGTTTTACATTAGTGTGTCTCTGGCTACAGATTACAGGGTTTTTTAAATCTTGTTGTTATTTCCCAGTTTATAAAATAGCTCATCATTGATGGTATTCTGTGTAGCCTTTGGATTTCATTCATAAACCTTTACAGTTTGATGGGATTTCCATGGGTGAGTCACATTCCTTTGTGCATATGCAAACATTTACGTGTGCATGCTGCAGTCCTATCTGTATAAAGGAAACTCTTCTTTAGTGGGGCATATAAATAAAACACCTTCTGACTGAAAAAATGTTTATACTGGACCAAGAGTGGTCTGCATGTTCACACTGGTCCAGTAAGAAAACTAACCTCTCTAATACTTGGAAGTTTTGTTGCCTGATCGTTTGTTTGTTTGTTTGCTTGGTTTTATATAGTTTTCTATAGAACTAGCCAGTGTCACTGAAGGTACCACAAGCTAGGCTGCTGTAACTTTTGTTAACTCTTCTATGGATTTAAACTCAGAAAGTCAGGGAGCTGCTGTGTCCTTGGTTTAACACAAACGGTAGCTGTAACTAGGATGGAAACCTCTGATGTTAGAAAGCAAACCCTGTGCACAAGAGTTATTATTTCACTCACTGCAGTAAGTTTGAGACTTCAGCACCTTTTTTAAGCGTACACCTTTGTAAATGATTAAAACACTCATTCTTTTATGTGGGTATATATTTGTTGTCCATTTTTTTAAAATCCAGAGGAATCCATGTTTGGCATGACGTGGAAGTGCCATGCTTGACACTCTTTCTTATTATACACACAGAACACTATTAAAGTTTCCTTTTCACCCTTACATCTCAGCACTGCTGTCTTTCCTCTGGGATTGTATTCTGTCTTTAAATATTGTTTAAAGTGCTACGATTAGTAAAAAATCTCTCCCTGCTCTGACACATAAGTGCATCTTCTGCTTGATACCCTGTCATGTGCTTTGTGCTTTGAGAGCAGGACACAGTGAAGCTTTCTAAATTCCAGCAGCAGAGCTCACAGTATAGTGTCCCTTTTCACCATTTTTGAACCTGAAATTTCACATGTGTTTTATTCTGGTTACTTGTAATAGCAATCTGCCATGTTGCTTTGTATGACTAACCCACCAACAGTATCCCATGCTTTGATCAGCTTGCATTCTGGTTCTTTGGGATTACTCGCTTTATCCCACTGCATGACTCCTTATCCTGATTGCAAATTGCAGCCTCAAAACAACAGGTAATTACCTCAGTGCTATCTTAGCAAGAGCAGACCTTCAGAGAAATGCTAAATCCAAGTACTGTTAATATGAAAAGTAAATGGTAATGAAAGTAGAAGAACTAAAGACAGTAGTAAACTTAATAGCTAAGAGAGGAAAAGAAGAAAGAGTGATGAGTCTTAATACTGTTTTAAGTGTGACTGCAATGATTTTAGCGAATGACTTGCCATTACAAACACCTCAATGAAATAAAGTACCTAGTAAAGCGGTAGATTCCCTGTTTTTTTATAACAGCTACAATTAGTTAATTAGGGAACTACTTGCAAAGGTGTTTTTGTTTGCCAGTTGAGCTGTATTAGCAGGAATTATTACAGGCTCATGAGTATTTAACCTAGTACAAAAATGCAGAATGATACAAATGGAAATAAAAAAAGTCACTAAACTGTGCTTTGGATCACAAGGATATTTTTTTGCCTGCTTATAGTATGCTGTTTATAATTGAGAAATAAACAGATGTTTTATGAATTAAAATGTTAGATATACTTAACAGATCTCATCTAAAATGTCTTTTCTGTATTTCTCCTTTTCAGAATATTGGAAATTGACATATATGAGAACTGAACATTTTAGAGGGCATGGTCTTGGTGTCTAAAAGCAATGACCTCCTGAAGTACAGGTAATATACTTAAAAAGGAAGCAGAATCAAATAAAATGTGATTTTTTTTTTTCCCCCCAGAATTCAGGCTTGGGCCCTGGTACACCCCCTAATTTATCTTGAATTTATCTCTTGATGGGAACACAGAGGTAGAAGGGTTTGTATTACTGCTGGGAGATGTGGCAGAATAGTTTTTTAATAAAGTTCTCAGGAAGACTTTGAAAGACTTAAGAAAAACATGTGCCTAAATCTTACCAAGTCTTTCAAGGAGTCTGCACCTAATGTGCCTTTTCCAGAGATGCAATTTTATCTTATTTTGTTTAGCAACCTTACAAATGCAGGCTATTGTGTTTCCCACTACAAAGTAGGCCCATTTCAATAATAAATTTTTTTACTGCTTTCTTCCCTCTTGTTTGGTTTATAATTGTTTATTAATCACTTCTTTAGGGGTTGACCCTAGGTTTAGATTTAGGTATTGTGTGTTCAAGGCTGACAAAGTAAAATATCTCTACTTTAACTACCAAAAGAGATTAAGAATTAACAGGCTAAAAACTTGCTACATAAATGAATATTAGTATGGCTTGTAGTTTAAGGAGGGCAAATCTATGTAAGTACATATTGCTTTAAGTTCAAGCCAAGAATCCCAAATCTAAATTTTAAATAACAGGGTATGTACAGAGCAGTGGGTTGGAACATCTACCTTACCAAGAAATTTCAGTTTGGCATAGTGAGAAAGGGAAAAAAAATGGTAACGCATAGTATGAACTGGTGAAAGAGCATGATGAGCAGCATTGCTTTGTTGGTCATGCTTCTGCTTCAGGAAGTCATCCTTACTTTAGGAAGTGTCAAAAATAGAAAAATGTGAGGCTAGGAAGAAGAATAATGGGAACAAATCTAATTGGGCATGAAAAGAAGCAATGGTGTGAGTTAGAAACATCAAGATGCCATAAGACTCATTCTCCATCAAAAATGAATTTAAAAATAAGATTTCAAATATGGAACTTGCAAAAATCCACTGTGCTGGATTTAGTGCTCCAAGAATTGGCAAGAATTGTTGCTCAGATAGGGGATGTGGAAAGATTGCTT
The DNA here is from genome assembly GCF_000738735.6 of Corvus cornix cornix. Classification (NCBI taxonomy): domain Eukaryota; kingdom Metazoa; phylum Chordata; class Aves; order Passeriformes; family Corvidae; genus Corvus; species Corvus cornix. The sequence goes on from NC_046336.1 coordinate 15,997,589, forward strand.
TCATCATGCTATTTATTCCTTGTGGGGTGTAGTGCCATTGAGTGTAAGGGAGGAACTGTGTCCTACTGTTCTGCTGTGACATTTTAAAAATGGCCAGCCCAACAAGGAATCTGAGGTTAGTGTACCCTGACCAATCAGTTACTATTTCATCTGGTAAACAGGTGAATTACAGCAAATGTTAGGGAGGAAGGAGGACATGTGGAGAGCAGCAGGTTTCAGAAATGTAAGTTTCCAAGTTCCAAAGCCTTAGAGATACATAGACATGAATAAAAATTCCTGCAGAGCAGTGTACACTGAAGTGAAATAGTTGCGTGTTTTCTGAATTAGGTCACATAAAATCCTGAATTAGCTCATCCCTACCTCAGCCACTTCAGAAAGGAGCCAAGAGCCTGTTTGAGTTATCAGAGAAGGAACCATGAGGACTAAAGGCGCAGTGTGAAAGTCATGTACCCTTTTGTACATTCAATGTTCTCATAGTTTTGCTCCTGGGATTCTCTCTCTATCAGCTAGTTCTGCTGTGAACAGCTAAGTATTTGCCGAGTGGTAAGGAAGCAATTTACTTCTAAATTCAGGACACAGAACCATTTAGGACTGAGTTTAGGTTTTACAATTCCTTCTGATAGTCATCCTTCAGGTGAGTTGGAAGTTGGCACAGCTTTTTCTCCTAGGTAAATAAAAGTTTGAGTCTTGGATTTGGATTCACCTTGCTAACACCATGCTAAAATGCATTACAAAGAAGCCAATCCCACCACCACTAAATTCTAGTAAACCTTTAGTAAATTGTGAAATCATATTCCTAACTTGATGATGGCTGCTTGCTAAAGAGAGAAGAGAACATAAATTGAAGTGCATTGCAAAACAATTGGATACATTTAAACAAATGCCCCTAAGTGGGCAAGCCTGGTGTGAGTGAGTGTGCTGGTATTGGCAAGTTAAATCTTGTTTAAAAGGACAGGTGGAAATCAAGGCATTTTCTGTATCAATAAAATAACACTGGTAAAAAGGATCCATGGCTGAGTGATGAAATGCATCAGGTAAAGTAAAAGCACCAGATTTTCTTCACCTTTTTGGTTGCTGTAGGTAAGGAAAAGATTCATTGAACAGCGTTGCACAGGTATGGAATAACTTGAAAAAGTGCAAGCTGAATTGAAGTCATAGTGGCTGGAGCAGAGAGGGTCAAATCTTTTGTAAGGTTAGAAAGAAGAACTAGTAAAGTTCTCTTCAGAACAGCTGTGAGTTGGGACAATGGCTTACTCCAGTGTCTGCCTGACAGTGCGTTTTATTGGAGAAGTGAGCAATAGACAACAAAGAAAAATTCATTGTTAATCTTCTATTTAGTTTCTGTAATCTGTAAAAATTATTCCTGCTCATCCAGAAGGACATTTGCAAATTAGGTAAGGAAAAAAACCACCAGCCTCTTTATTTCTGATGAGAGATCTTGGTTAATCATAAGAAATGTTATGTCCCACTGACTTTAATTATGTCTTGGTTTTGGGATGTTTTCCCTTTTTGGTTTCTTGTAATTTCCAGATATTTTTGGTCTGGTCTTCAGAGAGCATATCTGATTTACTATGTCCCTTTTAACTTGAGTTACAAAGTTTTAGAAGATCAATAATAGTTTTTCTTGCTATGAAAAATGAAGTTCTCAGTGAAAAAAGCTTTTATATGGTGATTGATAGTTCTACTGTATTTCTGGTTTTAAAATTCACTTTGTTAATTTTTTTGTAAAGCAGAATAGTGTCAATATTCCATTCTATTCAGACAAGTCCACTATAGGCACTCAGATGTCAAAATGTTTCAAAACCATATAAAAAATAAAGAAATGAATAGAAGCTTCCTTGTTCCTTAAATTATTACTGTGTTACCCTGAACTGTAAGTGAACCCTTTTTGCTTATAAAAGAAGCAGCTGTTCATGCGATTGAAACCATGGTTCATTACAAGCTGACCTCAAATTCAGGAGTAAAACTTCCTCTATTTTACTACAACTATTCAGACATGGACTAGAGATAAACAATAATCAAAATCAGGATGAAACTTGACTGGGAAACCCTCTATACTCTTTGGCAGAATTATAGCAGCTTTTGGATCACCAAGAGTGATATAATGTTAAATGACCCTAAAACATTCCCTTCTCAAATGCAGCAGGTCTGTGCTGCCAACTCTGTAGCAAACAAAGGCTGATTGTAATGACTCCTTAAGCATAAGAGTATAGAAACGTTAATTATCACATTTTTTCACATTAAACATTTACAGAGAGTCAAGATGAAAATGGACCTGTTTATGATGATTTCCCTCTTCTTTTTGGGTAAGCCATATGACAAAAACAGTTTTTCATTTTGTGTGTCTTATTTGAGTTTCATATCTTTCCTAAATGGTTTTGCTTTTTAGCTAATTTTAGAATTAGGACTGGATGTAAATGTAGCAAAAGTAGCCAATGTGCCACTACTCTGTTTTGAAGATGTATGTCTAGAATAATGTCATACCATTAAAAAATGTAAACTAAATTAATGCTCATTACTAGCCAACTCTTTTATAAATGAAGTAGGACAGTGACATAGTGCCTTGGATGTATGTTTTTCTCTTTTGGTCTATTGTGTTTGTTATCCCTCTTCTGTAGCTCCCTTGTTTGTTGTTGTCCAATTTTGAGACACAGCACTTCTTTCTAGTATTATTCATGACCCATATAACAAGACCCAGAGTTAAGATCTTTTACTATTTACTGGGGGGGCTATACAGAATCCCTAAGATTTCATGGTCAAGTACAAAAAGGAGCTTATGAATGTGTGCATGTTTAACATGATACATTTAATTACAGAGATTTGGGGCAAAAAACTTTTTGAGTCTGAGTGGAATATAATATGCATCAAGTGGTAGCAATATTAATGATACTTGTTCAGTAAAACAGAAATCTGCCTCATATTACGAGTATGTTCAGACTTTTTTTTTTTGCTTTCTGACCTAAATTTCTTGTGGGTTTGTTAAAAACTTAGTAATAGGAATGTGTCTCTGGACTCTTAAAATGCATTATGGGAGCATCTTAAGAAATTGGTTGGGGAAAAAGAAAGAAAAAGTTCTTCTCCTATGTTTAGCAATCTGCTGGCTGGAGATGTGTAATAATGTTTTGGGATAAACTTATACTATCTTCCATTGATAGTTTTCCTTATGCCTTATTCATTCATTGAAGCATTCTTGGGGTTTGACTCTCAATCTGCATAAAATTTGTTGATTACCTTTACCCACAGATTTTTGAGGTGTCTTTACTGAAGATGAGGTTTGTTTCAACTGTCTCGTCTTTGAATGTTAGGAAAGCAAAAAGTACTTGTGTCAAAGTATCATTTTGAGGGAAGATAATTCAAAAGCCAAACTTTACATTTCTGAAATATATTTTCTTAGATTTGTTGTATTTTCTTTGCTCATGACGTGTGCATTACATTCAGTGTCTTCTTCTGTACTCCACAGAATTTCATGTCATCTTTATCCAGGTCTATCCCCTGCCCTTCCTGTAAAGAAGCCCTCAGGAGGCCACCCAACTTGACATCTCAGTTCTCCTAGTTCCACTGTTCGGTTTGATCCCATCACTCTGTTAGATTACTCATGCCTGCTTGCCAGGGGATCAAGGAGCCTTATGTGATAGAGGTCAGAAGCCCAGTAAACTAGACTACCTCTTTTTTTTTAACTTTCTTTTCTTGAGGTACTGCCCAGGTGGTGCAAATTCAGTCATAGCAGAGAAGAAAGAGGAAAGCAGGGAGAGACACTGGGCAGCTGCTTAGCTGTGACTCTACTGTATGACATGGAGTCAGGCTTAACACAGACCATAGCTCTCTCTTGCTCTTCGCTCTGTCTGGACTCTTGGGGATGAATCCCTTTCAAATGTTTCACATATCCTGTTTTCAGTTGGTCTTTACTCAGCCTGTTTTCATTTAGTTGCTGGCCTCTCACTCCTGACAGTTGTGTCTTCTTTTCTTGCTTGTGTTATAGGTCTTCGCTCTTAACAGGCCTTTGCTCTTCTCTGCTTTTGAACTGCTGACTTCTCTGTTTTCAAGACTGAATTTCTGGTTTTGTTTCCTGTCTGTCACAGTGCTACTAATTCCTCATTCCATATTTTCTGTAAGAGTGATAATATTTTAGATTTAATCTTTTAAAGTATTAGTAAGTGGCACTGGGATCATAGCTAAGTCATGTCTATGTAATCCAGGATCTGCCATTATCACATCTGATACTTGGGCCCAACTGTGATTTTTTCAAAGCGGTAGTCTGTAAGTACATTTACACTGCAAGTGTGCAGTGCTGTTGTTCCTGAGACTGACCAGTTTTTTGCCTTCACATGAAAGTTGTCTTTTTCATGCTCTGCTATCGCTCACGTTCTTGTGCAGGAGGACTTTATCTATTCCACTTCCTCTCAGCTGCCTGCAAGATAAAACATTCTGCTGACTAAGTCTCATATAGAAAAATCACTAAGATTTTGGTCCTACTACTGTTTACTGCTGTTTTATCATCAGTCTTCAGCTCATGTAAATGCCTGCTGGGGAAAAAACCCTAAACACAAACCCTGGAGAAAATTCTGTTAAAAGCTTTGGTTGTCAATCTTCTCTTGCAACAGTCAGCTGTTCAAGTCTTCTTAGATCATTTTTGGTGAAGTTAAGTCCAAGTGCTCTGCTTTTGGGGTAGATGCAAAATTTTGTTCTGTCCCAGAACAGCACTTTCTGCTTCTCAGGAGCACATCACGATCCTTTACCCTGTTAAACAGGACACCTCTGAGTACTGAGCATATCCAGCAATCATCGGGTTCCTCTGGACACCAATGTAAAAGCACCTATGGATACTCCAATTTCAGCCCTGTGCCTCCTTGTTCACCCCCACAGAAATGTTAATGTCACCAATGTGTCTGTAATCTTCCCAACTTCTGGATGAGGAGCTCCTACAGAAGAAAAGTGCAAAGGCAGATGAAGACTGATTTCTGTCTTCCACATAAGGAGAAAGCTGAGCTCACCCATAACCTTTTGGATATTTCTTCATAGTCCATTAACTGTTAGGGCAACACTTCCACTTAACAAAGCTTTTATGGTTCAAGGCAACATCTTGTTTTTTATTATAAATCTTGTGGTTTATTATATCCTCTTGTCACTCACTATGAAATGAGTCAGTGGAATGTATCACCTTTCCACTGTGGAGACTGGTTTCTTGTTTGGTTATCTGCTCAGCTAGAAGTGTCTAAGAGATCTTACTGTTAACATAAAGACCTGAATTTTTTAGTTGCCTTTGATAAGTGATCATTTATCTTGGACTAGTGTGATTGGATGATTACCAGACTTTTTGATGTTCATGGAGAGCCAGCTCATTGGTCATCAGTGCTTTCCAAACCTCTAGTTCACTGAAACCAAGGATACCTTGGTGGCATTTCAGAAAGCTCCAGCTAATTTCAGAATCTCTCTTGGACTGCTCTAAAAAGAGCAGGTCTTAGATCAGTCAATTGTCTTGTAATTTCCTTTTTTTTTTTTTTTGCTTCTCTAAGAGCAATTAAAATTTACTGGGTTTTGGAGATACCATTCAACAACATCAAAATACATCAGACAGAAATTGCTGGAGAGATTTAAAAATTCATTTGAAATGACTTCATCTGCTCTTAAAATGGAGCCACGCCATTTCCAAGAAAGGGCATGAAGGACATGCACTCAGTGGAGCTGTAAGGAGAGTAGAAGAATGAATAGAATTGTGCAGTGGGATAGATATATTTACCCCTATAAATGCCCTGAAACATTTAATGGCCTAAGTGATCAGAAATATTGCTGTGCCCGTTGTAGCTGAGTGTAGGGTTCCAAATGCTCCAAAGCCAGAGGGAGTACCTGCTGGGTGTAGTGTCACCTTCTGAACCCGTTGCCATTGCTTACAGCATCCTGGATTGCCCTGTGTGTTCTCTTGCCTGTCCAGGTTGACAGTAAACTGTTGAGGTGACTGTGATGGTACCATTTGCAGACAGTCTATTACCTTCTGTCTCACTCTTCAGTGTCTCAGATTAATTTCACAGATAAAAGAACCTTTGTCCTTTAAATCTTCTTTCAGTGGTTTGAGTTAGAGATGAAATGTCAGATGCTGCTTTTAATTTCCTGCCTATTTTGTTTTAGGCCAGGTCTTCTGGCATTGTTTAATCCAGGTCTTTTGGTGTTATTTAATCAGTGTGATATTTTAATGCAGCTGTTTACATTTGACTCTTGCTCTGGCATGTTTAGAAACACACAAAATGCCTGCAGTATAGAAAGAAAAGTGTTAAAAAACTGAAAAGTACAAGTAACAAAATACTTACTTTTCTTATTTTTAAAAAAACCTGGTTATCTTAACACAGCCTAGAAAGGACTTTTAGGAAAGATGATAAAAGTAGTCTGTGTTTGGAAGATGCTATTTAGATAGCATCTGCTCATGCAGATGAGAAATAGTTTAAGATATGAGGGACAGTATTAATTTGAGGAACTTCTTCATATTTTGAGATTTTAAAAACATAAATGCAAGAAATTATCCCCAGTCATCTGTTAATAGTAAAAAAGGAAAAAAAAATGTGTACCAAACCAAACTATTAGGTTAAAGCCTATACAGAATTTAAACAGCTGCTTTTAAAGCTAGCAGCGAAGCATGGTGCTTGGCATCATTCATGGCCTCTTTTTAGGGAACTTAGACTTCCCTGTGGTCATATTGGATTGACTCAGGAAACACAGAGGGGTCTAAACATCTCAGAGGGAGGTCTTCTGTTGCCTGATGCAGAGGCTGCTCATATAGTAGAATGCATGTTCTGACTTTCTTTTCAAAGAGAGTCAGAACAAAACCACCCCTCCGTGACTGAAACCAAACTATCAGACACCTTAATTGTATTGGCCTTTCAGAGCCTTCTTTGTTCTGGTGCTGCACCATCTACCACATGCTACACTGGGATTCTCATGAAGTGTTTATTTCTGTAGTGTCTGAAAGTTTGTGCTGTAGTATAGGTGTTAAAAGCACATAGGGAGGTAGTAATCTGCCTAAAAATCTTAAAAGTTAAACAAGTCGGAGGGAGGATATTTTGCCCTTTTTAAAAGAACTATTTTGTTTTGCCCATTCTGTTGTTTTCTGTAGCTACTCTTATTTTCTAGTTGCTTTCTGTTATTACTGGCTATTTAACTGCTCACACATGCTTTGTTGTTTCTTGTGTAACGCTTTCTTAACCTGTCATGCAACTTTCACCAGTTTTTCCATTTCGTTTGAGCTTTCTTCTGTTTTCTGCATTTGTATACATATATTTCTTTCAGCTGTAAAATATAATTAGTCTGTATTCTGCTTCAAACTGCTTGTCACAGGCATTTGGAGGAACCTCTTCCTAACTCTTAGGCTCCTGCTAAAAATTCTGATTAGACTGCTGGTGATCCTGCTGTCCCAGGGCCACTGGGCATCTCTGTTGCAATCATGAAAGGCAAGCCTAAAGCAAGAATGAAAACCGTGCTGTCTTTATTCCTTCTGGTCTACTCTGGGCTTGCTTGTGCCAGGGTATTGCAGCCTGGAACATCTTTCACTTGGCTGCAAGAACAGCAACAGTGTGACCTGCACAGACTGTGCAGTGGAGGGAGCAGTGTGAGCGGAAATTACATGCAAAAGGGCTTAGAACTCAGAAGTCCTTAAAAAGCCCCACTTCGTAAGATTTTGAATCAAAGAAGAGATTTATCAGCCATCCTACTTTACTACCAGGAAGAAAAATTTGGTGTGAGTCAAGAATTCTGGCCCAAAGCTCAGAATAGCAGGTTTTCAACTATATAAAGATGCAAGTTTTGCCTTGTTGTTGATCCTTGACAGAAATCAAGTGTAAGCACCCTTCAGTTTGAGACATCAAGTCATATTGGCTCTGCTCCAGCAAAGGCAATATTCCAGGGAAAGACAGCATAGCTGAGCAAGTCAGCTGTCTAAAAATGGCTGTGTTAGAAAGGAAGAAAGAGTGAGAATAGATCATGTCTTCTCAAATTTAAAAAACAAAAAAAAGAAGTGTTATTTTATTAGTTCTTCTGACTTCTTTCTAAAAATGGCCTCAACAGTTTGTACGTTGGCTCCCAAAGTGACTGTCCTTCCACTAGAGGTGGTTTTTTTTAAACAAGGGTGGTTTAAAAAAAAAAAAAGAGAGACAGAAAGAAAAATAAGGTGCTCTAGTTAAAATTAAAAAAAAAAAAAATCCAAGGCAAAAGATTTAATCAGCATATCATCAAAGTTTTATTCAATCTGAAACCCATCTCCTCCAAAGCTGATATGGGAGAAAATAGCAACAGTTAGTTTACAAATTGGTTATTTAGAGAGATTTGAAATTCAACTTAATTTAGTGCTGATTTTGAAGTAATTGTTCTGTTAACCTAGGAGATTAGATGAATACAAATTTATCTGTGTCTGAACAAAAAATTCTCACAGAAGTTGTCACTTGTTTTGCTGGACCCTGACTCCTGGGCTCATAACTTCTATGCAGCTGAAACATTGCCCTCTATGGCTTCAGTGCAGTTTATGGCTGTCTTTTCCCAATCCACATAGAAATGTTATTTCCGTGGAAGGGCAGCAGTTCCTAGGATCAGTGGTGGTTTTAATTCTGTTTTTCTTCCCTAATACAGCTACATATTTCTAATAACTTGGCACACCTTTTGGCTTGGGTGGCTTTGTTTTCAAATTTATTTTCACAGAATTTTAGTAAGCTTTAGTGCATTTCTGGAATTAAGAATACAAATTAATTAAATCTTGCTCAAATGAAGGACCTCTAAAGAAATCATATTCAGCTGTAGTTGTCTCTGCTTCGCTAAGATTAATGAATTTTAGTGCTCAAAAGGCCGGATCTATATTCCTCACAAACAGGAAGCCCACAGGTGGGTGCCTTTGTCAGACAGGATAACAGAGTCTGGTGAAAATAGCTTTGATGTGTGCAGTGACCAGGTCAGCTGTAGTGTGTAATAGTAAAGCTTGATTGGATAAGTGAGAACTGTACTATGTGTGTATATATGTTGTTTTCCAGACACCCTGAAGCATCTCTGGTTTATACAAAGACTCCCTGTATGAACTGCTCTTTCCCCCTTCCCCCCCCAGTTGTGTTAGGTTTTGGGGAGGTGGGGGTAAGTTGAATACATGAAAAGACTTTGGGATCTTTAAATTTGTTTTGGTTTTGGCAATTCTCTTTTTTATTTTTGAAGGGATTTTAAAAAGGTCTAGCATCTGAAACATTTTGTTTCTCCTGGCACATTCTAAAAATCATCAGCCTTTGAAAAAACTAGAATTCTACCTAAAACTTAGAGTTCCCCCATAAGATGATGACAGAATCAGGAAAGCCGTTGCTTTTATACCTTATGATAACAGAAGTGGTGAACAATTAATACTCTCATAAATACAATCCAGGATTTGAAAATTAAACAAAATTCTAAAAAAAACCCCAAACAAAACAAAACATGAGAGCACCACTTTTACACACTCGGTTCAGTCTTTTAACATCTACTCAAACCTGTACCTTAGAAGGGGTTTGAAAACATTACTACTTCCTGAATTTGTTTCTTCCTGTTGCATTTTCCTCTTTTTTATGCTGCCTCATGTTGGCTAGTGCAGAAGTACTCAAATTTGATGAGTTTAAGGTACCTTGCAAGCCACTCAATACAGCTTTTCAACTTGTGGGTGCAGAAAAATTAGAAAAGTCATGTCAAAACATTAAAATCTTGAATGTTCATGTCAGGTAACGCTGGATTCCATTACTATTTCTGTCTCATTTAACCCTAATACCAAGCTCACTCAATAGGACAGAAAAAATAGTCCATGGGATGAGCCATCAGCTTATAAATAGTAAAAGTGAGTTACCTCTCCCTGCCTTTCCCACTGCTGTCTGAATGTTGCCCATTGTGCTCCCAGTTTATGTTTTAGTAGAGATTCCCACTCCTGTTGCACTAAGGACATCTGCCTTGTTTAGCATCAGCCAATGTTAATAGCACTGGAGTTGGTGGATCTGCATAGTTCAGCATAATTTAGGACAAAGACAAGACTCTGGTCCCTAAAGCAGGATGGCTGTGATACTCCCGTGGGACTGCCCGCTTCCTCAATGGTTTGTTTATTTGGCTATGGCACATATTTGACTAGACCAGGAGAGTTTTTCTTCTTAAAATGCTCATTCCAGGCAATGGCTGTGCAATTTTTACATTGAAATCTCAGAGAAAGCTTCTAGTAGATTAAACCTTGGAACAGAATTTAATAAATCTCACTACTCTGGATCCTGAACCGTTTGATAACAGTGAGCAGATCATTTTATCACCGTGTGCTTGATGCTTACCTAATTAAGCCTGTTCACATGCTTGGAAGCTGGATATTTTTACACATCAGAGCGAAGAGTAAGAGTGTTTCACTAGAATGCTAGATGGCTTAGTCTGATGTGACATTTATCTTCACTCATCAGAAGTGCAATCAGTGGGGAGTTACCCAGATCTTTGTTCATGAAGATAAATGTCAAATATTATCTATCTACATTCTCATATGGTGTCTATCACCACGGTATCTGAATGCCTTCCAAAGCAGTGATGTACACAAATCAGACCTAAATTAATCAGCAAACAATCATCATAAAATGTTGCTGACAATTTTCTGGCAGTGCCTGTTTGCATCGAATCTTTCCTGTTTCCTTTCATTCTGTAACAGACAGTGAGAGATAACCTTGTTTAATTATTGGGGGGAGAGAAGGAGGGGGAATTACAAAAGATAGATTGGACAGTATGATGGAATACTGAATTCATAATAAATTCTTTCTTTCACCTTCCTTCGAGTTTTCCTTTCTGCCCAGGAGGCTAAAGACATGTTCTCTCTTCTAAAGTCAGTCTTGGAGTAAGCAGTGCCAACAAGGCCAGGTGTAATTTAAAAATATTTATGCATTGTCAGTTCTGGAATTAATCTTTCTTAATTGAATTGACATGAACTCATGTCTGCAGGTAATGTAAACTGTCAAACACTCTGCCAGTGACAGCATGTTGGTCAGGGTGGTGAAGTTAATGAGAGATCTAAATTATGATGGAATATCTCAGCGTTGGCTTTGGAGCCTGATGTTTATAAATGCATTAGTAACATCACATTAGCTACAGGCTACAGACTCTGGAGTTCAGAAGGGCTAATTACTTGTTTGCAGTTTCTGAAAGAACCGGGAATGAGTTATTTGTACCTCAGAAACATTTTAGTAGTATATTTGCTGCAGTGAAATTTCTTTCCCTTGAAATGCATATAATGGAATTTTAAAGCATAATATATTTCATTTGACAAACAGTGCTCTTAGTGTCTGGAAATACTGCTTTAAAATACATGTATCAAACTATTTATTGATGCTGCCTAGGAGGGTCCTACCCCTTTCTGCTGACAGTGAGATCAAGCCTGCAGTTACCTGTTAGCAAAGCACTTAGCATAGTCTAACTATGATGCTTTTCTTTCATGGCAAAATGGAATGACTGTTAGCTTTCTAAAATCCACAGAGTGCAGGGTGGATCCCATGGGACAGAAATAATAGATAATGTTTGTGTAGAAGGAACAAAATTAGCAGATGAGCCTTTGCTTGCCACAGGCAACTGTTGATGAGAATTTCCCAGGATGCTTAGTGAAGCATCATGAGCTGTGCCTGACATGCTTGGGGTGAGGCTGCAGACTAATTTTACTGAGGAGAGGTAGGAGGTGATGAATCCAGTCTGAATGTTCCATCTCAGAGATGAGCACTTGCTTATGTGCTATAATAAGTACTTGTAAGTATAAAACTGCTTTTGGCACTAATTAGAGTTCAGGCCCTTTTTAGTGCATGCAGGCTGGGCTCAAACAAGGATGCTGGTTACATTTTAAACAACAAGGCTTTTATCTTGAGGTAGCTGGGTGATAAGAGAACACCTGACTGATAATAATGGGTCCAGTGATCCATTCTTCCAGACCAAAGGAACTGGGCTCGCAGATGGAGTGCTGGGGATAAAAAGCTAAAATATTTGAGTATCAGTTTGGTACTGGGACAGTCTTCCTGTGGGTTTGAGCTCAGGACAAAACTGAAAGGATCCTGAGAGACCTTCAGGCCTTTTCACAGGCAAAATTCTGAATTGATACAATGTCCCTTTCCAAACTCAACAGATGCCTAACTAGGAGAACTAATGAACATGGTTTAGCTCTTCTGTTGCAAATATTTCTCAAGAGGTAAGATAATCTATTGTAAAAGAAGGGCTCCTAAAATTTCACTGGCTTTGGGTCGTGTTGGACAAAATTATTTTCTGAAAAATTTGAGTTAAGTTCACAGTTCAGGTGTTTATAACTTTTGAGAGATGTTACACAGGAATGCGGATTTAGCATATGCTGTCCTTCACTATGAAGGTGACCCTTCCAGTCTTGATGTCAGAGGACAGAGAAGTGAAGGAAGAATTCCTGTAAGTAAGTGAACTGAAGCACATACAGTTTGAAGTAACCTTGCTTGTTATATGTGGGAAACATCAGGTAGCACAGTAAAGGTAATATCTACTAAAAACTTTGACATGTTTAAGAAATTCCTTACCTGGTGTGGCACTGCTTTCTGTAGATGGTTTACACAATGAAAGCACAGGATTGTTTGACACGTTTGGGGGAAATGGTGATTAAATTTAGCCACACAGCTCTTGGTACTCAGCAGGTATACATCATGCTATCACTGTTATTCTCTGCATTTAATGCAAGAGAATTGTTGTTCAAAGACTGTGTAGGGAAGTGGAGGCTCTGCAGATTATCAGAGCTGCCGGGGAGCTGAGGCTGCTGAGACAAGCCTGGTCATGAGGAGACCTAGTCAGGTCATTCTTCCACTCAGGTGTTTTAACAGCAGGGTGGGGGACCTTGTACTCCTCTTGCCCTAACTGTGCCCTCCCTTAACATCCTTAGGAGTAATGATGTCCTCCTTAGATCTTTCCTGGCCTAGCTTTATGCGTAGATAGAAATTTTGTTCTATGAAATAAACGGGGGAAAAAAAGGAGAAAATTAATAATGCTTTTTACAAATGCTAATTTCTTTTTATTTTCTCTGGTAGCATAAGGGCACCACTGTTTATGAATGTTCTTCTTATGAATGCTTGTTACTCAAACTCTTCCTTCCCCTCAAATCCTCCCTAAACTGTACATTCTTCCTTCAGCCGCTTAGTGATTCTGTCCTATGCCAAATAATTTATTTTAATGGGGTAATTCTGAGTTATGAGGTAAGACAAATGAGTTTAGAATTGTTTTGTTTGAAATGTACCGTTTTGATTTAAAATTGACTAAAAAGTGTCATCTTTGTCAGACGTATATCTTCCAGAGACATGTACTTACCTCAAGGAACTAAAAAACACAAGTGGGGTAAAATTTAATAACTTTGTTATGCATAAAAAGAAAACAAAAGTTCATTGATCTTGACATTTCAGTTGAGGTATTGTTCATTTTACAGATACAGGGTCTGTTACAGCCTGGACTGTATCCCTGAGAGCTTATTACAGCTCCAGCATTGCCCTGAGCATGTTTAGATGTCATTGCTGTTACCACAGGCAATTCTGGTAGCTTTCTCCTCCTTTTCATTGGAACTGCTGTTCAAGGCAAAACCAAGAAATGCTTGTTTTCACAGATCGGCAATGGGTTTTCTTCTTTACCCCTTTTTAATTGCTTTCACGGCAAATTTTCACAGGATTGAAAAAAAAATTGTTGCATTCAGATGAAAAAAAAAATCAGAGGTGAAATTTGGTATTTCCAGTTTCCAAACTGGAAACTCAGCTTTTGAACCAGTAGTGGCATGCTGCAGTGAATATGTATAATAGAGTGGAAGTTTCACGGAGCAGGTGGCCACATGCTGAACAATTGCTGTGGGAAGGTGTTTCAGTGGTGCATCAGCATCCATACTGCCTGACCTTTGCAAAGGTAAGACTGATTTGGAGGCTGGCTGAATTGAAGGCATTTCCCTCATGCTCCAAAAGGGACTAGGAGCAGATCAGTCACTAACCTGGTGCTGACAGCAGGACCCTCCCATGATGTGGAAGGCTGGCCTGGCTTTTGCTGTGTAAGAGGGATTTGGGGTTTCAATCCATTTTCTCCCTTATTGCCCTGAGTGCAGTAGTTTGTTTTCAGGGTCTTTTGCTAGTTGGGAGCAACAGAGCTAAAGTTCTCTTTCATTGCTTTGGGGCATTCCATTCCCTTTTCCTTTAATTTTCTCCTACCTGTTAATCGCATAAGAGAAGCTGAGAATGTTAACAGATAATTCTGGGTTCATGTATATGAGCAAGAAGAATTCAAATTTGCATGAAAATAGCTATCCTCAGGTTAGACCTCTGCATTTCGAAATAAGCTCTTTTCAGGTCTATTTTCCCTCCATTGTTATGTGTTTTATTTAATGTGAATGGTGGATGTTTGGGGAGGGACAGACGTTTGTTTGACTATTCAGATGCATTGGCAGGGTTTAAGTTGGCACAGCATGGATCAGAGCAAGATGAGTGGAGACATTTCTATTTAAAAACACACCCACATATACTTGTGCAACTGAAGTAAATCCTTTCTCAGAGCTGATTGCTTTTAGTGCTTTTACCTGTCTACGTTGTGTGTGTGTGTGTGTGTGTGTGTGTTTAAGCTCACAGCACAGTGGGACTATCCCATTTTGTTTCAGGATATTTCAAGGCAAGAAACAACAAAAACTTGGAATAAATCCTCAGTAACAAAGCCCCTGTATGGCAACACCAGAAGATTTTGGTGTTCTGGTTCCTGTCTTTCTAAATAATTGTCTCTGGGTTTTGTTTTTTCTTATTAAAACATTTTTATTGTTCTAACAGTAGCAGTTATTCATATACAGCGCATATACGGTGCAGGTTTTTGCATGAGGGCAAGTGGATTACGTGGAAGAATGTGTAGATTTGGGGCTAGACTGCTCTGATGTGGGCAGGTTTAGTTTTAAAAGTTTAATTGACTGCCTCCTACTCCAGAACAGGAACTCTTCAGCGTTGAAAGCAGCCCACTGAAATCGATCTCCTTTGCCAGGGAGAGTCAGGGCTCCTGGGCAGGAGCTCATGGCTGGAGTCCCAGAGGTGCCGAGGTTGCGAGTTGCCTTTGGAGGCTGGTGGGGGTGTACGGGCTGCAGTGAAGGTGCTAATAACTCTGCTATCAGTTCTCAGCCAGGGAGTTATCTTAGTGAAAACAAAGGCTTCATGTCTCTGGGAGTAAAAGCAGAGCAGGATCATATACAAAATACCCCTGCGAGGTTTCTCCTCTGGAAAACATGGAAGGGAGTGCTAAGAAATCTGTACTTTGCTGTAGAAGCCTTGCACTTTTCTCTAAGATAGATGATGTCTAACGCTTTGCAGCTAACTGGAGCCTTCATTATTTTAGCACTTGTTAATGTGTCTTTTACATTTAGAGCAAGTCTTTGCCTTCTTATGCATTCTTTATCTCAACTGATAAGTTGTCCTCTTTGCATCCTCATTTTTGGTACATATGTGAGCTGGTGGCTAAGTACTTTTTTGTTACCTTAATTTTATATTTAATTTAGTTTAATTTTTATTATATTTGTCCTCCTGTGAGCAAATAAATTCTCCTGAGGGTCTCTCCTGTGCTGCTGATGTATTCTTCTCTCCCTGAATTTGCCTGCAGTCCTGAAATGAAGTCTTGGGGCAAAGGAACTTGCTGACGACTCAGTTTGAGAATATTTTGTTTGATGACTACATGAGCTTAACATATTCTTCTCAAGGCCATAACCCACGATTTCTTTCAATACACCATAGTACTATGGCTGGAAGCAAATAAGAGGATTGCTCCCACACTAAATAAAAACTCAGGGTGTAGGAAGGTTGGTAGTGTTTCTTTTTGGTTTAGTTTTGTTAGTCAAGAGCATGGTAGTGAATAGGAATAAATATCTAAAGTCAGTCATGCCACCAGTGCCAATGCATTGTGAAGCCATGGCCCAATTGGAATGATCACTCTGAGGCTGGTCCATGATCAGCTCTTTGTGGTATTTTATCTGATAACCTGAGTAGTAAGCAGTATGCAGTTAAGGCTAGAAAACTTGGGAATTCAACAGGGAAGGGCATCTTTCACAGCTGTGAGTGCATAATCCTCCTCTCAGTAGCACAGAGTGTATCTTGGAGTGGAATACTGTTCTGGGGATTCCAGTGAACATGGGATGCAGTGAAGCATCAGAGCTAGTTAATTTTGTAATGTCGTCCTAGTATGTAAATGCAGGGAGGCACAACAGGCTTTCTCTGTTCTTATTAAACCAAATAATATACTCTGCCAGTGTGTTCCAACAGTCACCTAAAATCTGCACTAAAATGTCTCCTTTAATCTTTTGTAAAATTTTTGGCTTTTAGTTTGAAGATTTTGAGAGGGGAGAAGGAGTCTTCATGTGTGCATGTGCATGTTTTTAATATAGTACCTGAAGAAATGCATCTGATTTATGTTCTCTACCTCTCTGTAGCCTACTTTAGACACTTATTTTCTTGCTGCTCTGCCACTTTTCAGGCTAGTGCTGATGTCTCAAGCTTTTCTTGTATAGGAAGCCTTATCCTACTTGCTTGCTCTTGATTCTTTTCATTATCTACGCCTTTTTTGGGACCTGTAGCAAAACAAAATACAGGGCTTGAATATAACAGGATTATGATTAATAGAACACTGCTAACATATCCTGGGTTTACTAATTGCTTCCTGTTTGATGATGCATCTAACTCTATTAATTTTCCTAACTGCTGTTTTATAGAGAGCAGTGACACGACCCAACAGACACACAGCTGTGTGAAGAGGCACTGCTGGGAGTTCAGGTGCTTAGGTGCAAATCTGTAACTGTTCCATTACTGCCTAACAGCACTTAAGGTTTATATAAACTCTCCAGTCACTCCTGGTTCTGCATCTTTTCCTTTCTGGAAGTATGTGTATGTTTTTACAGCTAACCAGCTTGGCACTGAACCTGCATCGTGACCAAAAGCTTCAGAATCTCCAAAGGCCCAGGCTGACAGGTTCACTCATACAACGCTCTGGGGTACGGAACGTTCACAATCTCTCTTAGAAGATGGTGGCAAGCGTGTCTTCTTTTGTTTTACCATGTTTGCTTAACAGTGACAAGAATTACACAGGAGACTGGAAGCAAAGGTTCAGTTCACTTCTCTGCCTGAACGGTTTAAACCTAAATCTGCTGCCTGGCTGAGTGTGCCGGGCCGTTCCTGGTGCGGTGTGCTGGGGTAGCACCACCGTTGCAGAAAGGAATGGAGAAGTAGCTTGGTCTGCAGACCCCAGGTGGATGCTGGCACCCTGCAGCTGCCTGGTGCTGTGAGGTGTTAAGACATGCTGGAGGCTCATTGTCTCTCACTAACCACATCTGGGTAGCTTTCCTAAACGCAGTGAGCACCACTGTCTTCTGTGCTGGCAGTTCAGGATCCCTGTGAGGTGGCTGGCAGTCCCACTGCTCATTCAGGGTGTTTGTGTACCTCCTGCTGTGTTCTCAATGCTCCGGTGCTTTTTGCTGCAAGTCCTGACACCTTGTAGGTCTGGGAAAGCAACAGAACTGTCTTGGAGTCTTTTATCAGCAACTACAATGCATTCAAGGTTTTTGCAGGCTTCAGGAAGGTGTTTTTTCCCTACTGCGTTCCTCACCTTGTACTTGTCAGTGGATGTAATCTCTCAGCCACAGTAAAGGTTACAAGGGAAATAAATTTTTCAAAGGGTAACTTTGTGGTCAGAGGATGGTCAGACTCGACAGATAAAATGTGTATTTCCTTTTTTTTTTTTTTTGCATATGAATTTTTAAAGGAGTTTTCCATTAAAGAACTCTCTTTCTAATTCAGGTCCCTGTCTGTATACATGATATGGCAGCTCTGAACAATGGCAAGTACTGTGTAAAAAGTTGCATGGTATTTACTAGCTGAGCTAGCATTGACACAAGATGCAGCACTGAATGCTGCCATTTCACACTTTAGTACTGCTTTCAAGTTGCTAAATAGATACTTAAGCATGTAGGGGCAAGGAGTGGATACAAAACATAGAGGTCAGTAAGAACCAGGCTTGGAATCACTTTGGATATAATAGGTAGGTCCCAAAGCTGCTTACAGCTGTGTTTTTCAAACACACTTAGAAGCAATGGACTTGATGGGACTGTTTTCCCTTGACTATCAAATGTATCTTGTTGTTCATCTCCGTATGTGAGATACACTTAGGGTAGGAATGAAACAGAAGTACTGGAAGGCCTTTGTGAACACATGAGACTTGGGATGTCATCTTGTGGTTGTTCAAAGAAGTGCAAGAACGGCTTGTAAGTGTACCTGAATTTACTGCCTCTTTACACTGAGCTGGTATAAGTGCAAGTTTCTCTAAATTTTTCATCTTGAATTACATATTGGCTCTTTCTTTGTTAAGTACATGATAGTAGCTGTTAACTTCCTTACAGCCCCATGCCAGTAGTCAGGGTCTGGGGCGACTACAGCAAGCAGTGAGAGGAAGTCAGATGCTGCTTGGATACCTGAGAGCATCAAAGAGTGCAGCTACTGGTGTTTGAACCTATGTGATGGCAGAGGCAGGAGGACTCTGACATACTGCTGCTACTTACCCATTTTTTGTTATAAGCACTTTCAGTTTAGCTTTAGCCTTTCCCTGGCTGTTACAGCTGGCTGGCAAAACAAACTCACAGGAGGAGGAATTCCCAGGATTAAGTAATTCCCTGTAATCGGGAGGAGTGGCATCAGGCACATCTACATTCTGCCCTCTTTTCTGTGGCCTCACACGCCATTTGCCTCAGTAGCTGGTAACTGGAGTGGTTCAGAGCTGGACTGGCCACAGTGAACATCCCAGTCATCAGTGCACAGTGAGAGCAGCACCATTGTTCCCTACACATGGCTAAATCTTTGGTAACTGTCCTAACTAGACAAAAACTTACTGCACACTGGAGTCATGCACAGCAGCTGCACCAGGCATTACAGATTTGACTAGCACTGAATGTAAATAGAGATGATCACCTTTTCTTTCTTGTGACCATGTGTTGTCTTTTGTTTGTTACTGGAGCAGGCTGGCAGACGGAATGGCTTCTCAGACTTTTCAGTTATGTTTTTAATAGCACTGCCTAATTGAAGTGAAATGATCAAGCCTATGCATGCTTGGACAAAAAGGCATCTGGAAAAGGGTGAACTCCACTCAGAAGGGCAGTACCTGCCACTCTTCAAATGCTCTGTGAACAGTCTTCCTTGGATCTCTGCTCCACACTCTTTGAAGTTAAATGCTTTCTAATTACAACCCTTAGAAGCAACACACTTTCTTGTCTTGCACGAAAATAAGGTTGCTGTGATTTTCATCATTTGTCAGATTTATGGCATTGATTGAGACAGATTTTAATAGTGGATGATCAAACATTAGCTCATGCAAATTGCTGGTTATTTCTGGAGTGCTATTTCATCATTAGTGGAGGGACAATCCATCTGGGTAGTGATTAGTTCCAGCTCTGAGCTCTCATTCAAGGGTCAAGATGCTTGAGAGTTTCTTGACAACAAAAAATTAAGGGAGGTGCTATGTTTTCAACAGGATGACTGCTGCTTGCTCTGCTCTAGGCACTGGGACTTCACATGATGGAAGTTATTTAATGTAAGACCTTTACCCTAACTCCTCCAACAGAATAAGGTTACTTATTTTGCCTGACAAGTACATGCTTATTGTTTTACAGTACTGTGCTATAAGAAAGTGTTAAGTATGTCACTAAATACAATGACAGAAGCTTTTAAAGACTAATTAATTTTTGTAGTTACTTCTGACATCTTTTTAAAGACAGCTGAAGTCTTTATCCAGTCAAAAGTGTGACAATCATATCAAATGCTGATTTCAGGTTCTGCTGCAGATTTCTTTCATTTCAAGGACCAGAGGATGTTCAGAGGTACTTCTGCTTCAGCCCTCCATAAAAGTGAGATAGAATCACAGATGATGACCTGATTTTTAGTGCAGATTATATTTTACTCTGCCTTGGGAGAGGAGACTGAGGCAAAGTGAGATACTTCCCATATGCAGATCAGATTTCAAAACAAGGGTTGATTCTAGGTCATGTACCCTCGTGTTTTGATTCATGGTCATCTCTAAATACAAGGAGTATAGTGAAACTAGTCAACAGATTTCTTTATTAATTTCATAATTAATTAATAAATTAATGAGAACTTTGTGCAGAAGTATTTCCTTATTCTTCAACCCTAAACTCCAGGTCTGTGATATTACATGCTCTGATAGACACTACTTAAGTCCTAATACATTGTAGTTTTGTTACAGTTGAAGAAAACTAGAAACTTGCATTTTACTTGTGGATAAGTTTATTTAAAATTTTGTAATTATACTAAAAAAATGCATAATTAATTTCCATGTTTATGCACTTGTCAAGATATGTGTATAGTGTTTGCAAGTCTACAGCATGGCAAATAAGAATGTTAAGAAGCATGATGATGAAAACTTTGGAACTAGAAACAGTGTATGACCCATTGGTTGCACTGTGATGTTTCTTTGGTAGGCATAATTGTAAGTAGTGATTGTTTTCCTTTAACTTAAAATGCAGAGTTTCAAAGTGTGCCCAATGAAAAGGATTCTCAAAAGGAAGTATCCATTAAAAACTAGAGATAGCAAAAGCAGGCAGCTCCTCTGAGTGATTTTTTATGAAAAATCCACTTTAAAAGCAACGTCAGAAATTTACCATGCATAGATACCACTGAAGTAAAAAAAATGGGGGGTGTGGGTTATTTCTTGTTTTTAAAACACACCTTCCATGACCTCTTGAACCTTGGTTAACCTTATTGAAAGTCTTAATTATCTATTTTGCTGTTCTAAATACAAGCAGATACAAAGGATGGAGAGCCTTGCTGATTTTGGTCCACAGCCTGGGGCGAAATTTCAGTACTACTTAAAAAGATGAGGTAAAAAAAAATCTTCTTTAAATTGGTTTCACGATCTTCATTGACAAATAATTCTGTTGGGGGAGGAAGAAGGAAACAAGAGAAGTAAAATGATGTACACAAAATACTTCGGTGTAGCTTTGAAAAAGACATTTAAAATATTAGAATGGATCAAAATGTATTTATGGTGCGGTAATTTCAGTTAAAATACAGGGAAAATAGGTAATGTTTTTTCAGACTAATGTAGACTCTAGGCCAGCTATTAGCTATTTTAATTGTGTAGATTATTAACTCTTCTAAAGCAGTTCTTTGTTCCATCTTTAGTTAATAGGTTAATTTTAACCTAAATTTTAATTGTTTCTCAGTAAAAATCAGTTGAATTTTTTTACATCTATAAGGATATAATCCCTATCTCCTGCTAAAACAGAGATGATGGACTCCTGAGTAAGGAGTGTATCTTGTTGATGACTCCTGTCTAAGCACATCCCACGGCTGAGGAACAGTAACATTCAGGAATTCTTACCGGCAGGGAATAGAGCAGCACTGCTGCAAACAGGAGGAGAATCAGCAGGATGATAAGGCCTATGAAGAGCCATTTAAACCTGCGCCACACAATAAATTTCATGGTCTTGCAGGGATTTGTAAACCAAAGGAAGGAAGTATCTGGCCGGCTGCATTGTGGAAGAAACAAGTATTATTTATACTCTAAAACCAGGGGATACTTAGGTTTATAACACACTAAGGTTATAACACATTAAAACATGCTGGTCTGGAGGTTGAAGAGAACAGACAGTTTTGAAATGCAAGATAGCAGCTGCAGTAAACATGTGCCATTAGTACTGAAACCACCTTGCATTTTATCCTAATGCTTGCAGGAGGAAACAAGATTGGCTTTTATAAATGAAGTTTTGCAAAGGGTAACTGATGACTAATATATTACTGCATGCATCAGAGTAGCTAGATATTGAATATTTCTAAATCTAACGGGATAAAAATATCTTACTTTGGTAGATCTAGTTTGGGGTTCATGTTGGGTTCATCTCTTCCTTTACCAGCTGGTCTTTCCTCAGCTTCCTTTTCATTGACAACTTCCAATGTCATTTCAACTTTACCCTTCAGAAAAAAGTGGTATGAGACGAGCATCTTATTGAAATTGCACTAATAGGACTTGCTTGGTACTTCTACAGAAGAACCAGCATCAGCTCATGGTGTACATCTGGGTTTCCCATTTCCTTCTCAAAATATACTGATCTCTGTACTATGACAGCGTCACAACACAGTATCAGGAAAAGACACACAGAAAAAACCAAATCACTGGACATAAATTTGTTCTGCTACTTCATCTATAGTTCTGTTTTAAGCTATAATTTTTTTTTCCAGTTTAGCAAAACAAAACCAGTTCTTCTCTTTTTTCAAAAGCAACCCAAGGACTGCATATTTTCCAAATGACCAAGCATCTAATTTTTCATATTGCTGTGGCTTATAAATGTTTCTGAATATTTTTCCTCATTTATTAAATTCCAGTGATAAAGTTTAAAGGCAAAAACATTAGAAAGAAGAAGAAGACACATTTGAAAGGCTTAATATTCTGAAAATTATAAATATGCATTTATATTCTCTGTAGAACAAGTTAGAATGCTTTGGGTCTTCTGATTGCATACATAATCACAAAGCTAGTCTGGATTCTCAGTACAGAGATTTTGTTTGCTGTGTACAAAAATCCTTTGGATTTAAACTTTTTCCTTTAGTCTTCAACGCATTTGGGATGTCTCTGATGCTCTTCTGAGAAATAATGTGATAAATTAAAGAATCACACAATCATTTAGGTTGGAAAAGACTTCTAAGATCACCAGGTCCACCTTGTCAACTAGAGCATGGCACTAAGTGCCACGTCCAGTCCTTTCTTGAACGCCTCCAGGGATGGTGACTCCACCACCTCCCTGTGCAGCCATTCCAATGCTTAACAACCCTTCTTATGAAGAAATTTTTCCTGAGGTTCAAGCTGAACCTCCCCTGGCACAGCTTGAGGCTATGCATTCATTCACATGGCTTCATCAGCTGCTTTGGCAAGATACCATGATTCAACCTGGCAACCACAGTCTTTCAAGTTAAACAAGGTCAGCAACAAACTAAATGAATGAAGTATTAAACTCACATTTTAAAACAAAAACTTACTGCTGGAACAAATTCCTGAACTTGTCCATGGAATGTCCTATTTACCCCTCCTCCATATATCCACTGAAAGCTAACAGCTAAGTGGGAGACTCTTTACAGTCTTTCTTTGTAATTTGAAAAGTAAGGTGAGCACGTCTGAAGTACTTTTAAAAGAAGTAATAACCATACCGCTAAAATACGGGCGCCATCCTTTTCAACATAACACGGCCACCATCCTTTCATGGATTTCTGTTCAAAGAGAGAGGCTGTCCTGGGAGCCTTCTGAGAACTGTCTGCCTTGTATTCTGGGATCATGTCTATATTACACTTCTCAGGAACTTTTGCTGGAATGATTGTTTTATGTAAATCAAGTTCCACAAAGCCTAGGAGGTGGATACAAAAATAAACACTGCATAACACAACCAACCATACAGCCCAGCAGTTCAACATCAACCTTTGCTATCTCCAAACATGTTATACAGGAAAGGCAATCAACAGACACATTACATTCTTATTTGTCTAAGGATGTTGTGAGGCAGGGAATTGGGACACATTGTGTTTAAGCCCCTGCTGCTGGTGTTGATAAATTTCATTTACCAAGCTCGACTCCACCTCCACCTTCTTTAATGCAAGATCATTTGATTTTTTTTAATTGAGGATTTTCCCCCCCACACATCTAAACAGAAGATACTCAAATACAGCAATGTAATAAGTAATTTCTGACAGCTAAATGCATAATTTAGCAAACTTAAATGACAGTTACAAATCAACTATTTGTTTTCAGATTTTGAGGCCTATATAGTTTGTGTGTAAACTTTGGAGCTGTCATAACACAGGGCAGAGAATCCTGTGCAGAGCAGTATCTCTAGAAAAGGTAGGGATTAATAACAGCCTAAAGTAGATTGCTTAAACCTAAATTACAGCATTATGTCATTACTCTTATTTAGAACTGAAGTACCCTTGTTCAATTAATTTTACTTAAAGAAAGAAGCAAAGTAAATTTTCACGCACATTCTGATTTTACGCGCCTTGGGAGACGGCTCACCTGAATGAAAAGTATCTTGGTTTACCTGCAAGTAGGCCTTTCCTGAGTGAATACTCATTCATTCAGAAGGAAAGCTGGAGTGCATTTCCATGCTCAGTGTCTCACTGTAAATGCAATCCTCATGTGATAATTTAAAATTGTTCACTTTGATATCCTTCTTTGAGACAACAGTAACTATTCTTATTCAAAGTCTTACCCAGATAGTCATCCAAGGAGAACTTGTCATTATCCCATATTTGAATGATCAGTTTGGGTGGGATTCTGAATTCTGTCTTGTCAAGACTCCAAAAATGTTCCTAAAATTTTAAAAAATGAATACCAAGCACCTTTAAAAATTACTTATGAAAATTCAAAGCTGGGGTCTGCTAGTACTTGTGAATTCTGGGGATGGTGGAAGTATTAAAAGATCTAATCTTGCCCCTGCAAAAAGGAGACTGCTGTTGTTGCCAGTGTATTGTTCCTGGCCCAAAGGCAAGGAATCTGTTCACAACAGCAGTGTGAGAAGAGTATGCAGATCTGAGCCAAATTGTCTCTTTTAATATGTAGGTACAAATTACCAGGCTAGCTAGAATCTGTATTCTAAGCATTGAAATCTTTAGCAATACTTACCTTTTTGGAAACTAAACAGAGTTGCTCTGCTGGGAGGTAGTCAAAAGGAAAAACAAATCTCCAGTTAAAGTTCCCTTCACCATCTAATGATCGGTAGTGAACATCAGTTTTCTGCTTATTTTCTTCATTACCAGGCATCCACCTGAAAATATGGAGAGATGCGTCTGGAGTTTGCAGTGGGACTACACTGGTGCCTGTTTGTACTGGAACAGTGTCATTAAGGGGTTGCAGACAACCTGTAAGTGTTGCTCACAGAGGGCGGGGGAGTCTTCCACGCCCTTTTGTAGTTGGCTCCAATTTGGCACTATAAATAGGAACATCTGAACTGGATTTCTGATCTAAGACCAGCGCCGTATCAGCGGTGAGTTGCTGAATTCTTTTTTAGGGAGAAATTAAATCAGCCTAGTAGTATATTTCTCTGATTTCTATTGACTTTTTTTATATAAAGACTAGGGAATGTAAAAAATAACAATCCAAGTCATGCAACACCAAAGATAACTCTATCTTTTCAGTTGCTATCCATCTCAAGAGGTGAAATTCTGGGAACTTTCACCACACATTAACTGGTCATGCTTTATCTCATAAGACTTCCGTGCTCCTCTGAGGTTAGCATTTGACTTGGCTGAATGAAAAAAATATTTGAAACCCACGGTCAAGATATTCCCAGGACATTCTGAATGTTATTCATTTGTAAGTTAAGTGTTACATGAGAGAATGCTCCTACCCCTTCACATAAATGTCACTCATTTCTTCTCCTGTGATGCTCTTTTCATCCAGAAGGACATCTTTGGTGTTCCAGACAATCACACGCAAGATATACCTAAGAGAGATGTTTGGGGCAAGAGAGTTGAATTGCTTTGTCAAGGCTGCCAGAGGGTATGTAGTATGTGGGGATACTCACTTCTTGGCTTTTCGGGGAGTGATGTTGAATGGAGGGCCTGGCGGTCCTAAGCTTTTAGGGAAAACATCCACCCACATCTGCAGCTTTCCCTGTAGCAGTGAAGAAGATGGATGAGGGATTGTTTGTTGTATATAGGTTTGTCATGGCCCCTTTATTTTTCAGACAAGTTTTCTGTTTCTACAGAAACTTTCTTAAAAAACCCCAACCACTGGTGAGTTAGGTAATGCCAGAAAAGTAACGTTAGCCTTTGTTCCTCTCTAGCAGTGAGGTCCAATGTAAGGCTTCATGTTTAAACTTGCACCTCTGACTTGTAGAGAATTGACAAGCTGGGTCTCATTTGTTGGATGCAGCTGGGAAGCTCTTGAGCTAGCCTGTCTCCTTTATTGCTGGTGAGGCATAAACATATATTCCAGTTTACTTCAGTAACAAAGAAAGAAATAAATCTTTCCTAATTTCCCCTCTGCCAGTGTTTAGGATGTCATTTGGAGGTCTTAGTGGCAAAGCATAACTGCATTTTATTATGTTTCTAGACTAACCTGCTTCACATTTTCAGCCAAGCAGCAATGATTTGTAGCCCTCTTTTCCCCTGAGTGATACCATGCCATTAACACCATGACATAAACTCTGGAATGCTCCATTTCTGCTTTCAAGAAACCATAACCAAGCCAGTTCACAGTACCTGGGAGATGTTGGGCTGGAAGGTGCTATATAAGGTCCTTGTTTCCACATGTTCAGGTACCAAACCCTGGGTTCTGAGGATATGAAGGGCTAACCGCTCTTCACCTGGACCAAGATGCTGATGCAAGATTTTGTTAGCTTCTGAAATAAAAGAAATGGGAAAAGAACAGGGGCTTATGAACTAGAATTTGCATTTGAAGTTTAAAACAAAAAATTAAAACCAGGTATTTAAAATTGAGCAGAAAAGTGTGCTCAACTTGGAGAAAAATCAAAGATATTTTTCTAGTATTCCATAAATAACTGGAAATTTTTATATTTTATCAATATGAATTTAAGACATACATATAAAATAAGTGAACAAGCTCACCAGCTTCTTCCAAAGTATAGTCTTGTCCCCCGTAGTTAATCTTTCTACCATTCTCAGAGAGGACAGGAGGAGCATAGCCTTTAAACCTGGCTACATTTTGCAATAACTGGGTGGGTTTTAGTTGATCACGCCAGGTATTCACACCTGAACTTTTATGAAAGCAAAAGAAACACATTCTAAAATTATTCACTATTCAGGGCATTTACACATCATGTAAAATGTATTTATTAAACTAGCTCAGAAAGAGCAGCACTGTAACTGCCTAGATTGAGGCCTCTGGAGTTTGATATAGCGACATAATTTTGTAGCAGCTCAATTACCTTCCAAGACACAGTAGTTTTTTCTTTGTGTATCAAAATAATTTACACTGATAGATGCTTTCATATTTACTTCCATCAGTAGGTCAGAAAATTCTCTTAAGTGTGAGTTCTCTGGACAGAAATAACATACATTACTGTATTAAGAAAATATTAAAATAGTTCACGCCATGGTTTTCAGTGAAGGCTATTCTGAAGATTTAGTTTCACTTGGAATTTAGATGATAGAGTAAGCACAACAAATACCCTTGAGAAGCCACAGCATTGTTTTTTAACCATAGAGTTAAGGGCTTTTTTGGAGACTGGGTACTAGGTTTTACAGATTAAAATTTTCAACAGACAAAATTACTTACATCCAGTACTGCTGTGGGATGCCACAGTGAGATCCATAACGAGAAAGGAATCTATTTTCAAGATCAATTATGGTTTCACCCACTTTTTCATCACGAGTCAATGTGTCATAGTCATAGACTGAAATCTTCAGATCCTTTTCTTGAGGCAAGAAGCAGCTGAGTTCATACATTCTAAACATAAAAATTCCTCGTTAAGGCTATTGCTCTTTTGAGCAATGCTTCTTATTTTTAAACTCAAAAAAGCCCAAAGTAAACAAAGCACTTATTAGTTTATCTTTGAGCAATAGCCTTTAGAAGGTATTAAAAGGATGCTTCCAGAGCTGATGAATCTAGAAGCAGTTATCACGCATGCTCCAATTTCTATTTGCATTTATAAATAGTTTCATTTGTACTCCTCTGGCTATTACCGCCTTCCTTTCTGCACAATGTATTACTTGGATGTTTTCTGTGCAGTAGCTTGAATTGGGACTGAGGAAGAAAGTTACCTTCTGTCTGAAATCAATTATCTTTGCTGTCTATTTCTTTGCATAATCTGAACAATTGAAAACCTGTAGTGCATCATTGCAAAGTGTGCTTTTCATACCCGTCATAATCCTTCTATTCCTCCTCTCTGTACTTTCTAATTTATCAAAATCCTCCTACAAGTCTAAACCAGACCCAGAATTTCATAGTAATCATGCAGATGATGTAACTTTTCATTCCTATCTAGTATTTTTTATTCATATATTTCAATGACATCATTAAGCTTTGATGGAAAGACCAGTGTACTGGGAATACATGTTAAAGCTGATTACTCGTGAGATCCATCTAGTTTTCAGAGTTAAAACTTTTGCCATATTCTATAGCACATTTTGTTATTCTTATATGACTAACACAGGCTGGTTTTAAGATCTACACATTGTTTTACTTTGTGCAATTTACCCACATAACAAAGAAAATCTAGGGATTAGCCAAGCATCTGTGTTTTCCAATGATTTCAAAGGGAAATGCCTTATGCAATTTTACGCACAATTAACTGTCAGTATATAACTATGAATAGAGCACTGAATAGTTCAAGTAAAGGTTTACCTTAAAAAATAGGAGAATGGTCTAAAATACAGTAAATTGAAAATACAAAAAAATATGTTACCTGCCAAAGATTGGGTTGAGGGTATTAGGCACATAATGATCTCGGTCTTCAATTACTTTTTTACTTAGAGATATTTTTATATAAGGATCACACTATTTAAAAGAAAAGAAACAAAAATATTGGTAAGAAATAGCAACCAAAACTAACTTTACTTAAAGTATAGGAGAGCAGTTAGCTGACAGACACTGTGACAGCCAACGTTCTCACCAGCCCGTTGTTGTCCTGGGGCTGGAGCTGCAGGGCTCGGACGATGTAGATTCGCACAATGCACTCCTGGGGCCCACTGTCCGGCAGCTCCCGGAACTGCCGCGGAGGGGCTGGAACAGCGGGATCGTCAGGCAACGCATAGATTTTAAAGGATCCCTAAAAAATGGTAGAAAGACACCATCAAGATAAATGGAGAAAAGTCACTCTGCTAAGTCTGTTTCTTCTTATTTATCCTACACATATACATTCTGGTTTATACAGGAGTAGCAGAATTCTAGCCTGATCCACAGTGACTTAGAAGTATTTTGTTTTATTTTAGTGGATTTTGGATATTAAGACTTATTAAAAGGCAAGGTTATATCCTCAAGTCAGCTGTTTCGATGTCAACAAAATTACTCTATTTTGCTCCAGCTGAGAATATGTAACAAATACTTTGTTTTTCTCTCCAAAAGCATCATTTAAGGTTTGGGGGTTTTTTGGTTGGTTGGTTTTATCTACATTAGCATTATTTTAATCTATAAAAAGTCACAGAAACACAGAAATAGTACAAAATACCTTTTCCAAATTCATTCTAAAAACGTACTTTGTGGAACTTTAGTCCTGTTCAAGAGGTTATCTGGGAAGGTTCTGTCCCATGGTTACCAGGAAAGGTTACATTAGCAGGAATTGTATTTATTTTAGATTAACATATAGCACTTTTAGTGTGGGCAACATGTAGCTGTACTTTCCTTGAAAAAGATGGGCCTGTACCTAAGTAGTTACAAACATCTGTTGCCCCTACTAATGCACACATCCATATTTAAGCTGAAACACTTGCATGTAGATCTACTTAAATAACCACTTATATACAGAAGACTGCAACTAGCATTTGTTCGTTGCCCGTCATTTGAAATTTACCTTGAATTCCCCAACCACTGATGGATCATCACTGTCCTCAGATTTGCCTCTGTATAGTTTAAATGTATCACAGAAGTCTGTTAAATTATT
Source organism: Corvus cornix cornix (assembly GCF_000738735.6). Taxonomy (NCBI): domain Eukaryota; kingdom Metazoa; phylum Chordata; class Aves; order Passeriformes; family Corvidae; genus Corvus; species Corvus cornix. The sequence continues at coordinate 16,027,182 of NC_046336.1, forward strand.
GAATTCAGGTACTTTTTCCAATTCACAGTCATACACCTTAAAAAAAGAAAAAAGGTAAGTTTAGAAATTATCATACGTATCAGCTCCACCATGGTGCCACTGCAAAGTATTTTATGTTTGATGGACTATTTCAGGGAACCAAAGCTTTTGGAACTATTTTATATCAAAGTGGGAGCAAATGCAATGTTTGGAGAACATGTGATAAAGCTTCATTTAGGCTTGGTTAAAACCAGAGTAAGTAGCATGTCATAAGCTTATCTTTACTTTCTTTGTTAGCTGTATTAGATAAGAAATGAAAGCAGTCTCACTTCAAATTTTAGCCAACAAACAGTTAAATGTACTGATTCTCTGTGCTCATACTTTCTTAATGTGTATGTTTATTTAGGATCTGCCTGGTGCCCAATGAAGTCAAGACTAAAATTCCCTTTCACCCAAGGCAAGATTAAACTTTTAATACATCTCTTAGTAAGTGTAGTTAAGTAGAAGAGAAGCCAGGATATCTTCTTAGAAGCTTAATTTCATCACATGACTTAGTAAAGAACCTTTATAGAAAATCATGTATAGCTGAAATTTGAAGAGCATTTAAAAAAAAAAAAAAGTGGGACAGGTCTTGGGCCCATAAGCTCTGAAATATGTTAACCTATTTTATCCTGGGCAATACCTTTAAAGTGTCATATCCTTTTTTAATGTACTGTCCACATTTTTCATATTCTCCTATTGAAGCATAAAATTTGCTCCACCAATCCACAATTTCTTCCTCCTTAAAGAAAAGCAAAAAAGATTTTATTGGGAGATAAAGTCTCTCTCATATCATATTCGACAGCAAAAATAATGAAAAATTAAGCACAGTAATAAAAAATATACTCTAGAACTTATTATCAGTTAGGTAATATTAGAACTTTATCTGAAAGAAAATTAGAATATAATAATTAAGGCAGTTGCAGATCTACCTCACTGCTAAACCAATGCAGTTGAGAAGGAGTAATTGAGTCTTGCCCTGTTAGAAACAGTACTTCAATAAGCCTCACGACACCAAGATACTAACAATCTATACATTCTACTAATACAGTATTTCTGTGGGGTTTTTTCTATTTTTAAGTCTGATAATCACTGTTTAAGAAAGTGATCGTTTCTGTATTCACGTGGACTGCATAATGTAAATATTTTCCCCTGAAAACAAACTTTCAATGGTAATGAATAACGTTCATCTGCTATGAATGAACAGAATGAATAGTATTCATCCACTGTAAATCTGATTTCTTTTAAAGATTGTTTGGACTTACAGAGAATCTTAAAGTATTATGCAGATCATTAAAGGTGAGGGTTTGTTTGGGCTCTTTTGGATTGGTTGTTTTGATTTTTTTTATATATAGGGCTTCCTATTTTAGTCTTGCATATTTAGCCTAAATTTACCATTTTACAAGTTCACTGTAGGTTTTATATCACTTTCAGAGATTACTGTTCTCACCCACATGCTTATAATTCTAATTTGTAGGCAGTATTGATATAGTGGTTTTCAACTGGAGAAAGCAATGTGTAGATTTTTTAAAGTAGTATACATTACCTTTTCTGTGAGCTGCTCATGAGGATCAAGTCATAAGAAAAGAGCAAAATAAAAACAATGTTAAGGATATGATTTGAAGAATTTTATACAGTTAAATAGGCTTTAAATGGTTAGGGGTTTGTATATAGTAAGTGTGCAAAGTAAGTTACTAACATCAATAATTTAGAAATACTTTTGAAGAATATTCAGACACCATGTGTTTAACTTGATTTTTTTTTTTTCTGCTGTCAGAAAAGCAGAATGTTCTAGATATTGAACTGGAGTATATATAGAGATATATATATATACACATACATACGTACACACATTTTAAAAACATGTTTGCAGGACTGTAAGACATTATTGCCCTGTGCTTCTTCACATAGCAAAGCAAAACTGAGAGAAGCCTAGATTTTTATTGTATCATTGTGGTGTTACAGTCTGGATTCTATTTACTGGTTTCCACAGTATCATCGCTTCCCACTTTCATCTGTGGCTGCACAGAGCACTGGATCTGATTTATTTCAGATGAAAAATATTTCTAAGAGCAGTTACAAAACTGAACCTATTCCAGACATTTCCAAACAAATTTCACATATGTAAGATTCAAGTGGGTTTTTTCCCCTTTATGACTATTTACTTCTCTATAAAATAATTTGCTAATGCTCAACATCTTTTTCCCGTTTCCTTCTACTATCATTTAACAATTTTTTACAGGCTGTGGATTTTCAGGAGTCTGAAAAAAAGATGAAGGATTATAAAGTACAGTAGCAACTACTCTATGTACATCTATAGATTTATCCATATAAGTGTGAAAACAATGCGCACATTCCAAAATGCTTCACCTGTTAAATCACAGATACCCTAATTACGACCCCACAGTCCATTAAGAGCAAGCATCATGCATCCCATCTGGAAGCCATGATTAGCAAGTGTCATTTGTGCTACTTTTTATACATTATACCTTGTGTTTTCATTTAAAAGCATTAGCAAGGAATTTTTGTGCAAAGCCGAGGAAATATGCAAAACATTTTATGAATACAAGCCAAACGCATCAAGTCAGGACATCACTCTGGTATATCGTTCTCATTTATTCCCATTTCTGTTAAGTAATTATTTTGCTGGGACATTCAGGTCTATTTGTTTTACTAGTCTTGTCTACCTTCAAATCATATAAGTACAGCATATTTTTATCAGATTAGCATGGGACTGTCATTTTCTAAAGACAGTTGGAGTGATTTTTTTGTGGAAACCCCAGCAAATTATGGGCAGAATTCATGAGGTAATTTTGAATAGTTTGCCATAGTTAAATTTCACTTTTTAAAAATACTGTTTAAATACAATGTTGACAATGCAAAGGTTAACTTGCATAATTATGCAATCATAATTTAAACACCCAATTTAAAGTCTCTACACAAAATACACTGTGTAGAACTCTGAATCTTTCATCAAAGAATAATGTTGGAAGAGTTTAAGTCAGGGGTTATGTTTTGGGTTTGTTATTTTTTCCCCTTGATATACCTTCAAATGTCTCTTCAAATAATGCACTTGGTAGTTTTGGGAAGAAGTAGTTAAGGAGGAAAAAAAATCAAAACCTTAAGATCTTCTTTAAAAATTCCCAGAGCAAATAATAGTCTTCAGTATTTAGATATTATTGTTACGAGAAGTTGTAATCAGGATGTGCTCACAGAATGCCAAAATACAGAATAAAATGCCATATGATAAATTGGAGATTTTGGAGTGAAATATTCACATGGTAAAATCAACGTAATATTACTGTCCTTTTTAAAATCTACCCAGTGACTCCACTGTAGATTGTTATACATGAAGTTGTTAAGACATCAACTATTAGCTTTTTGAACAATTTGGAATTATGGAAAAAAAATCGAAGAGATGCAGTGGATCCCTAGAAAATTCAGAGTTAGAAATTTTTAAATTGTAATTTTATTTTCCAGGAAGTAGACTTCTAAACAAAGTTTAAATATTAATAGTGTGGTGAAATAATTCCTGTTCATTTTGTGCTTTTATCACAGAGATTCTAAGTAAGGTGACACAAAAATGAAGTTTTTAGTAGTTCATACATATTCTATATGCATAGTAAGATTTTCAGGACAAGAATACCTTAATATAACTAATCATACTGGACTTGTGAGCATCATCTCCTCCAAAATCTCTCTGTGGCCAAACTGCCAAGAGAAGTACCCCCTCAAGACTCCATACATTAACATTCCTCCCCATCCAACCCCGTCCTGGTCACCTGCATGCATTAGTTTGGTACATACATGCACTGCTGTTGGAGAAGCCATTTTGCTGAGTGCTGTTGACATACTGCTTAAACACTGGAAATTGGAATGTAATTGATGAAATTTTGGCATTTTGTGTCCTCAGGGTGTTGTCTGCATAGCACTTACACCTTCCACAGTTTTACTTATTTCCATTTGGATTGTTTTGAGTTTTCATTCCTCTAATATGGATGCTTTCACTGTATCTAGGGTTATATTTGGCTTGGGTGATGCCAAACTAAAAGAAATTGTGTTTCTGTTTATGTGGCATTTAAAATTTTCCCTTTGTAGTCAAAATAAACTACACAAATATAACCAATTTTACCAGTGACTTTGAAGTGCTAAGTCTTCTTTATTTTCTAAATATTTTTCCTTATATTTTTAAAAGGGAATAATAGTTCTCTGTTCTAGCTTGTATTAGAATATATACCAAATATGTTAGAAGAGAAAACCTATTTCAGATAAAAGTGAGACTGCTCTAAATTAAACATTAATGACAATTTACATGTATGATGGCAGTAATCACAAGATCATGGTCTATGATGTATTTAAATTAGATTCTGAATATGATGATGATAAGAAGAAGCCATGAAGGAAGAACAATGCAATCATTAATATACTCAAATAGCAGTAACAGTTCAAAAGTTTACATTCAGTAGTATTTACTCTGGGACTGCTGTAACAATGTCAAATATTCTGCATTTTCAAAAGTTAAAGTTGTGGATTAAGAGTCTGCAAAACTGCTATATATTAAAGGGCATAACTCCTCTGCTTCCTTTAACATAGCAGGCCATCAGAAATCTATGAACACACTAGGCAAAGGAAACATTTTACAGTCCTAAAAGAATTGATATTTCTTCCTTGAAAATGTACTGTTTGGAATCTGTCTTCAGTCATGTTTCAACACAAGAGTAAAATTCTGCAAGCAGAATTATTTTTTACCTGGAAAGCAAAACTGTACTGTGGTGGTCTCGAAAGAATCAGAGCAGTAAAGAGACAAGGCACAACAGAAAAGGAAAGAAGTGAAGTGTTAGTGCAGAAAAACATTGTTTCAGTGGTATTGGGCTTGGATGGCTTCAAGGTAAGAGAGGCAAAGCCATGACCGTGATAAAACGAGGGGCTGAAGGACCAGAGCATACACCTACTTCTAACTCCTTTATCTAGAACTGGTCAGTCTGTGCAAAATCAAGCTGCTCTAGCCACCATCAGTGGGAGCTGGGTAATGTTCTATCATGTGCTTTCAATAGCTATTGAACAAGTGAATTAATTCTTAAGCTACTGGTGAATTTTACCAGCACAAAATGCTACAGTTTGATGTTTACTATATGAAAACAAAGATTAAAATGATTAACATATTTCCTTTGCTTTCCTGTCACCAAGTACCTTTCTTCAATCTGGCTTTCCACAGGGTTGCATACGTTTCTGACAATTTTGCTGTCTAGATAGTTCCTCAGAAATCAGAGATCTTAAGAACAAAGTCAAGCATCAAATTTCAAAGATTACCTGAGCTGTTAGCAGTGGCTGTGTGTCTTCCATATCAATTACTGTATCCTGGTGAAGTGCAGCAGAGAGCAGACTAACTGTAAGCCAAAGGTTTTATTAAGGCAATATGTTGTAGGAAAAATATCTTACTAAACAGTTTCATCAGATTTAATTCCAGACAGTTACAGAAGATGTAAAATAATTCATTGGCTATATGTTTATCTAAAGAAAGCAATTCGTTGCCACTTTTTGCTAAAAACAGACAAAATATTTTTGTGCAGGATATACAAACATTTCTCAAATACACAGTATTCAAATTAAGAGTAAAACTTGAAAAAATACAGAGGAAATGTCAGCACTGTATTCAGACCATATTTGCTAGAATACTGGATCATTACTTTGGTGCTAGTGCAGAGGTGATCTCCAGGTAGTTAACTTCCAAGTTGGTACTAAAGAGGAACTTCAGGGAATGAGCACATCAAGTCCAAAAGTGCTTTGCATTATGCCCTCTTATGTTTCACAGAATGTTACACTAATTAATACTCTCTTTTAGGTGTTTTTCCTTTCAGAAAACATTATCTCCAACTAAGTACACAACACAAGATGTCTATTCATCAGTACAACATGCAGAGTAAACACTGAAGGTAGGTAATTCTAGTATCTCACAAGAAAGCAGAACGTATCATTTTCCAGTTTCCTACCTTTCAGCTGTGGTGCAATGTCCTGTTTAGTAGTGTAGGGGTCACAGCGAAAGCTTTCCAATAAATCAATAGTACATTGTCCCACAATGGGCTTCCGTCCAAATGGTCTGTGGTCTATTACTTTGATAACAAGGGATGGACTGTATAACTCCTCTTTTGGCAAAAGCTAAAAATACAAGGTTAGAGGTTTTTTACAATGCAAACAGAAGAAAAAGAAAGAATAAAGATTTCTTCCCTAAATCAGAGCTGTTACTTCATTTACCTAATATTGAACTACCATGTTTTATGGCTGTATGGTGAATGAAAACTTCTAATTTTATGAGTCAATAAAAGTCAGTAAGAGTAATTTTAATTGCCCCAAATCTTGAATTTTCTTTACTCTTGCACAGCTCCCATCCTAGCAATAAGAAAGTAGCCAAACATCTACAGGTAAATTGATGCCTTTTCAAAAAAAAAAAAATTATATACTGCACTGGATTGTGCATATAAAATCGTGCAACTTACCAGTGACTGTACACACATGTTTACATGATCTTTATTACAGTTTTCAGGCTCACAAATTGCTTATGGTAAATCAAAAAAGGATGTGTGAGCTTTTCTACTCAGAACAAACCCTTGAACTTTAAAACTATGGAGCAACTTATTTTGCTATAGATAGGTGGTATATAGGTTTTTGTAACGTACAACTTTCATGAAGAGAACAGAAGACGGAAAATTCGGTGTCTTTTTGAGGTTTTTGATCACCACAGATTCCACCATTTCACCCCCACATTCCACAATGAGACTTGGAGACATAACAGGTGCCAGTTGGTAGTTTTTCATGTTTCGCAGCCCCCAGGCCAAAATCTGTAAAATAAAATCCAATATAAGCAAAAGTGGGAAGGGATATCAATATGCTTAATATAACACTCAAAAAGTAGGAAAGAAGAAATAAAGATATTCAATAATAAAATGTGTCTGGCAAAATCTTTCAAGGTTCTAGTTCTAGGAAAATAAGTGGAAACAGTGAAATTCAAAACCACTTAAAGAACAGAGTATTTCTCACTATGAATTTTTTTGTTTTCTTTAAGTACTTACACAAGCCTCCTGTCCAGAGGATGAGAAGACTGTACTTGTATTCAGTTAGTTTAAGAGTAACCATACCTCAACAGCAGTGAGTTGAACTACTGGTCTGATTCCTTGAGGGACCATGTAAAGCTTTGGTGCCCTTTGTGATGGAAGAATTGGAAGGTTGGTACCAGCCTATTAAGACACAAACATGAGTATTAGTTTCTCCCATCTTCCTTAGATGAAATACCTTGCAAGTGTTAAGACAGTTCTTCACATAATGTCTCATCATGGAAGAATATATACTGTATCTTATTATATTACACACACACAAAAAAAGGAGAAATACACACCTTGTCTCTCAAAATAAGTTCTGCAGCAAAAAGAATGTCTCCACTAGCTTTGCCATTATTTGTAACCGGATACCAAAGCAGTTTTGGTGTGATGTCCTCTTCTGGGATTAACTTGACCATGGGGGAACAAACGCTTCTTCCAAGGAATTCATCTTTACCCTGCAATAAAAAACAGCAGTAACAGCCATTGATGTGTTGTCAACTAACATAAATAAATAAAAAAGCAATCAGGGTAAAAAGATTTCACCTACCACTTGGTCACTGTCAAAAAGTTCAATAACAACACTAGGTGGGTTTTGGGCTATTGACTGTGGGTCCCCATAGATCTCAATTTCATTAAATATGAGAGTTTGGTCCCATGTAGGATTTAGAGTTGAATGAATGACCTCGGTTGTTTTGCTTTGATGGAGGAAAGAAACATGAGCATATGGATCTGAAATATCATACAAAGATTGAAAGCACAGAGTTACAGACAAACAAAACCACATCAAGCCATAAGGTATACAATCACAATTTTTATCAAATGTAATATGTTATTTTTCTACTGTTGTTACCAGTTCTATAAACCATTCTATGTAAAACAAAAATGAACACATATATGTAATTAACATTTAATAGAGCAATTTCCATTCGATTACTAAATCACTTCCTTTATACAAGGCTTGATTAACAGTAATAAATGAAAATGATAAAATATCTTTCAAAGCAGAAAAATAACCAGAAAACTAAAATGAAACACTGTTTATACTAATCTTGCTTTAAATCTTGTCCATAGAAACTTTTTTGTTGTCTCCATTGATATACAACTGTACGGCCTCATAAATAATACAAAGAAATAATTCTAGTTCTGACTAGTTGCCAAACAACAAATTCTCCCAGGCTGTATTGCTCAGATCATGGTTAGGTTTCAAACATGCTTGTTTACAGCAACCTCTTCTTGTGAAACAGCTGAATGATTAAAGTGGTCTAGGCCCAGTATTCGGCAGGCCTTTAAATCATCAAGAGCTCTGTAGAAGGCATCTGATGATGGTCATTAATGTTTCCTGTACAAATTGCACTTGCTAAGGACTAAAGGCAATTTCAGAGGTTATCTTTAGGTCAGTTTCAATAGATCCTGACAAGGTATATGATCAGAGTTTTACAAAATTTGGCTAATTCTTCAAACAAATTTTAGAGGAAAATAAAATGTAGATGAGCTAGTTTATGTATGACTGCATCTGAGATGCCTGTCCTGAATTATACATATGCAATTTAAAGGCATTTTTAATTGTTTCTTTGCATTGCTTTTAAGTGCTGCATATTGAAATAAGACCAAATACACGCAGGCAGCCCTACAAAACCCTCCTCATTTCAGAAAATAGCACTAAAATTTGTAAAGCATTGCATCCTCTGTAACAAAGGCATTACACCTACTCAATTAAAGGGAGAAAAAGAAAGAATGCAAATGGAGGGTAATGGAGAAAGAAAATTCATTTCAGCTTTGTCTTCTGCTGAACTTCCTTAAAGGAAGTGTAAAGTCATATTCTTACAGAACCTAAATTCAATTTCCTCTGTGACTTTCCAGTGAAATTTTGATTTGAATTAGCAAAACTTGAAAGCTGGGTATTAGTCTGACTACAAAGATGTCAGATGGACACAACGCTGTTGGAATAACTAAGAGCTGGAAATACATGGGCAAGAAGTACACATGTATAAACAAATAAAAGACATGCTTATCAGTAAGGCACAGTGTAGTTTTCTACATGTTCATGGTCCATAATCAGTTAATAAGACACACTGAACACTGAGAGGCAGTTGGTGACATAAGTAACGAAGAAATCATCCAGCTTTCTTCATCCTTGCTTTTGTGCAAGCTTCCTGCAGGAAAAAACTGCATGTAGACTTTGGTTAGAAGGAGAATCCAAGGCAAAAGGAAGGGCCTGGTCATGGGAAATTCAGACCTTATCTGAAATCCCATTCCCTCACTGAGAATTCACTGGCAGCAGCTGGTACAGGACATAACAGAGCACTTTGTTTGCAGCAGCCTCTGGGGCAGTAGTAACAAATTCAGGTCATACGTAATAAAGCTGAGACTTTCTTTACGGTGTAGTTTCAGTAGCTGGGACCTATGCACAGACCTTAAAGAGTCAAGATATTCTGCATCCAAATAAATCAAGCTACTAGTTCATGGCAAAAGTGGGTTTTCTGCACCTTTAGCAGGATTTTTCCATACCTGAAAAACTGTCTTTGTCTAAAGCCATGAGGTTTCTTGCCTGGTAGATGTAACAGCGAAGGTGGTAAGTATATACTCCTGTATCAAATAAATAAAACCAGCTCAACTGCATTATACAGGCTTCTTTTCTGTAATGAAGATATTTTAATGCCTTACACATTATAACACAAGCACTGTAGTAACATTTTTGCTTTTCATGTGCTATTAATACCAATCAGCTAGCACCTGAGAACATTTGTTCCAACACAACACAGAAATGAAAAAAAAAAAATCACTAATGTTATTTGGGCTTTTTTCACCATATGATCATCTAAAAGTCTTTCTATTCAAAAATTTGTTTGAAACAGTGTGATAATCTAGCTCAGGCAAAGACAATCAAGAACTGGGCACTCCTGTGCTTAAGTATTCACTACAGCACTTCCAAGATCCTGGGTATTTCACATTTTTAGCTCTTAGCTAAGTTACTACAGCTTTGCTTGAAAAGATGTCAGGTCTAACCCTTTCAGCCCATGAAAAAATCTGAGCCACTACAGAACCTCATTGAGCTGAAACCTCTGACCTCTGGCAAGAAAAAGTGCCATTTTCCTCCAACTGTGGTCATTATTAAAAAGCAACTTCAACAATGTTCCCTGGGTTCTGAAATCTTTACGATACAGACATCCATTCCCAGCAAGTTGATCAAGTTCTGCAGAGTTCAAATAAAGGCAAGCGTTCTAATCAGAGCTCCTCAAAAAGGATGTTAAGTCACACAATTGGCCTCTATTCCTGTTAATTAGCACTGGTGGCTCCCATCTCAACATCCCTGCTTTTGTGATTCACATTACAGTGATTACAAAGCATTCAAAACCAATCCAGGTTGGCAAAGCTACAGTTTTGTTCACTTTACCAACTCAACTACATGGTACTGCTTCCTCTGGCCCAGGCATTGTCTGATCCTGCACTGAGCTGGTTAAGTGACCTAAACCAATAGAAAAATTAAATTTACCCTTAAAATTCCTGTCCCATACAGGCTTTAAAAATATCTGTGTAACAGTGGACTGAAATACTGAAATGACTAACTGGATTTTTTCCTTAATAATTTAAATAGGGTCCAATCAAGGGTCTGATAGTAATTACTCCAGAAGGCATATAAAGCCAGATGTAAACCACAAAGAATTATGATTCTGTTTGAGACCAAAAGGAAACAGACAAGATTTTTGAGAAAGGTATTTTTAAAGAACCTACTGTCAAAATAGCAGGAAACCATTGGTGTATTGGCACCAAACACCTTTGTAGCTGACTCCTTGGTTTTGTCTGAACTCTTCCCTTCTCCATCATCGACACTATTGTCTGCTCCCTGAAGTTAGATAGAGAACAAAGTTATTGACTATTTACAAACATAGAAGGAACTTGATAGAAATGGACTATGTGTGGGAATTTATGGGTTTCCATCTCTCCTCCAGGACAAGGAGTAATTTACTTCTGTGAGCAAAAGTGCTTTACAGGATGTTTACTCATGTCCAGAGGTCATTTCCTGTTGCCAATTGAAGCTGTGCAGAAATCATATGCAATCATTTAATCTTGCTTCCAGAATTTCTTATTTCTGGAGATGTACTAGCTACCTATCAGTTCATAGTGGAGGAAAGGTCACAGGTCTTCTGCACAGTGCTGCAGCAGAGAACTGGTTTAAGGCTTCATCCCAGCACTAGTGCAGGAACTACAGCTGTAAGCAAAACTGAAAGAGGAATTATTAAACTCAGAGCAACCAAATTAAGTGAAGAAAGAAAATTCCATCAGTGAATCGTTGGTCAACATTTGATGAAAAAAAGAGAAACAAACCAAGAAAAAAGTGCAAAGTTTTGTTAATGCTATACACTCAGAATCATTATATAGTTTACAAAAACAAAGGAGCCTTCTCACATTATTTGCTACAGTTTGTATTTTGGTAAATAGAGGTTATTTGTGAAGCTGTGTTAACCTGAAAACTAGAGGAATAACTGCATTCTGCTCCTCTATCTGTGTCATGTGAAATTCTGGCTTCTCCACTTTCTTATCTTTTCATGTGTTTGGTTGTTTACACAAGCAAATACTCATCAGGGGCAGCTTTTTCCATACCTGTTGTTTCTTGTGCTGATGTTAAAACATCTAAATTACATGAAAAGCATGAAAAGCTTGAGCTACCTTTTCACTTTATTTACAGGAGGCTCATCTAGTAATTTGGCCTTTTGAGCTAAATCTCACATAATGCACTAACAAAAATAATTTGAAAAGTAAAGCAATAAGTAAGATTTTAAAAATATAAAACATAAATTATATATAACGTGATATACAATATTGTATATGTAATAAAAATATTAAAAAATAGTAATAATACAAAAATCTCTACCCCAACTTTAGTGGTCCCTTTCAGACTAAATAATTTAAACAATGTACACTGTATTAGCTTCTCAGTTATATATTAGTTTAACAATTCAGGGGCTAAAATGGCTGATATATTTGTTTATTTACTGCAAATTAACAGATTGACCTTTGAAAGACCTTTTTGACACTCTGTCCCTTACCAAAGCACCTTCAAGTTTAAAGATAGCTGCAGCACCATGTGTCTCTGAGGGAGCCATTTTTCGTCTCCATCGTCTTCGACGGAAAGTATCAGAACTGCGTTGTTCCCAGTGAAATTTCCAGCCAATCAGGGAAGCATATTCCCATCCTTCCTGATCTTCATATGATGACCTTCCCTAGAAGATACAAATTCTTGTTATCCACAGTGTTGTGTAACTGTAGTGAAAAAAAGCAGCATTTGCTGTGGCAGGCCTAAAAACCCCCTCATAAACCAAAGCTAGAAACGTCAACGTAGAAGAAGATACAGAAAGGGAATATAATAAATACATAAACGGTTGTTCAAGATTTTTTTTGGTTGGTATTACACTTTTTCTTTACTCAGGTAATGAGTAATCTCATGCAGTTCTTTTAAAAAAACCCAAAACCTCAAACTGTTAAAATGTGCAAGTCCTGATTGGATCTCTCTTTTCTTACCCTTCCTGCTGTAACTCCTTCAGACAGTTCCCTCCTACGTTTCCGCACCAGTCTTCGTCGTCGATGTGTGTGGTACATTTTCTCTGCAGCAACCCATGACTTGGGTTTAGTGTCCGGAGGAATAGTAATTCCATATTCCCATCCTAAAACAGAATCAATGGGTTGATGTATTTTCAGAAATACAAGCGAGATATTAAGTCAAAAAGCATGGGGAATAGAGTGACTGTACCTACAGAGGATGAAGATTTATCACACAAGACTGTTCAGCATTGCAGACCCTTACAGCCCAATAGCCAGGGAGCCACTGATGACATTTTATAGTGATGCTGTGTTGTAATATATGTGACAATAAAAATCTCAACATTAAAACAGATACAATAAAGTTCTTTTCTTTGTATTCTTGTTTTCTCAGATGTTGATATCACATTTTCATACTTCACTGCAGGAAAAAGTAATCCTTAATTTTAAATAAGAGTTAAAAGTCCTGTGCACTCTTCTGACTCCAACAGCTTTTCATTTAAAAGAACACCAACTACATGAACTCTGATCATAGAACTTTAAGAACTGGTAAACCTGTTACTGTATTTTTGGTCTATGTATAATTCAGTTGCCAAGTATCTAAGACTCAGAACTTAATTTTAATTCATGTTATTAAAAACTTACCACAGACTTCTACCAGAAGTTCCAATTAAGACAGATATCAGTACTCTAAGATAAACCTAAGGTTTCTTTTTCTACTCTAATAGCCAGCTATTTTTTTATTTAAAAGCAGTAACTATTTGAGAGTTTTCATCTGGTTTAGAACAAAACAAAAATTCCTTATAGTTTTGCAAAATTCCGGGTTTTCCATTCTCTCCCATGATCTTCCTTTTAAAAAAAAAAATTTATTTTGTTTTCAAACCATCAACTTAATCTCCTGTAAATACTTTGTTAGGAGACACTGATTACTTTTTCCTATTGCTGTAGAATCCAAATTATGGTCTTGTGAGGTTGTTTATACCCCAACTTTCTAAGCTGACAACAGTAATAAGCATATTAGGATTTACTACCCTGATCATGTTAGTAGTACATACAGTTTGAAAATCTCTGTCTAGCAGCACCTGACTCTTCACGGAAAGATTTTGAAGTGTTTTTCATTTCAGAATTGCCTAATAACCAACGGTTCATCCTGATCAGTCCTGCATGGCTCCCCTGCCACAAATTCAGTGCCGCTATTCTGCTCTCAGAAATAAAAGAATCCTTCCCAGACTTGTGTGGTGTGTGACCAACACAAGAAGATTTCCCACATCCTTTAGTCCCCAGACCTCCTGATTCACTTCGTGGCATTATTTGATGACTCATCCCGTGGCTAAAAGTTCACAGGTAAATTACCAGACAGATCCAAACCTGCCTTTGCCACATATTCTTGATGCAATTACAGAGGTTTCAGGTCTCAAGCTTCTGACTTCTCTAAAAACCCCTCAGTTGCTGCTATTAATCCATTAAAAAGGAAGTAGAAACAGATGTAGACAGTGAACACTTTCTCAGTGTCATATTATCTGATTCCTTAAGCACCTTTATCTAAATACTTCCTTGGTATTTTTCCCTAGGGCAACCACTATCATGCCCAGAATATTGCTAGTTTTGACATGTGTCCTCCTCCTTCATTATGAAATACAGCAGATTGTCCTAATAATCAGCAGATAAACAGTAAATCTTACCATGTTCATCCACTGCTCGATTTAAATCAGATTTCCAAGCATCATCTTCCCACACCCATCCAAAAGGACATGTGAATTCACGTGGGGGCGGGGCTTTTTCTCCATTCTTTTATATAAGGAAAATATAAGTTTTGTGCATTAGTAGACTAAATACACTGTGTAGCAAAACATAGTACTCCTTCCCTTAAACCTTTACTTATCCAGTGAAAAATTTAAGTCTCACCACATCTGTGAAACTCTCCTCAGATGCTTTCCATTCCCCTCCAGGATAGCGACTCTCATTTTCATATACTTCATCAGTAAACTCAGTATGACCAGCATCAGCTTCAGTCAACAAACTGCACATCCAAAAAAATACAATTATAAATAAAACCCACATTAGTTCACTACAGAGGACATACAGAAACATAGTACAGAATGTGCACACATGGTGGTATTCTGGACTGTCCATCTATATGAAGGAAACAGAAAAAAACACTGAAGAAACTCCAGCAGCATTAAGCATTAGGAGGAACATTATTCATAAATATGAGTGACTAGCAGGAATGTTTAACTGCTCTTTAATTCAGGATCTGCTTCCAATATGTCCTCTTGGAAAAAGAAAAAACATCATATATTTAAGTGTAGGAGACCTGGACTGTGTATGAATTATATGCATCTCTAAAGCACGTGCATCTATGTATGCATTAAAATTTGGCAATGTACTTAATTTTGTTTCCATTTATGCTGTTGACAAGGCAAGCAATCAGTTGGCTAATATTTTTCTAATTTGCAAGTAAAAGAAATAGAAGAACATTAAATCAGATAAAAGTCTTTTGCTTTCCCTTGGTGGTTCACTCTGGTTCAGAAGGCACCAAAGTGTGTTTCCACACTGCCATTTGCTGGCCAAATAGAGCCACAGATCATCTCCCAGTGGAAGCAGCTGCATGGCAGAAAAATAGGCATTTCAACAGGAAGGGATTTTCCATTATCTGAGAAAGTATCTCCATGTTACTGATTTTCTTCATGTCATATTATTCATAAAAATGACCAATTTCATAGAAACAAAACACCATCCATTCATACCTACAACTGATGAAATTTTAAAATGGATCAAATAATAGCACATATTTTTCCCTGCACAGTTTTTCTGTAGCAGCAGTTCTGTATCTTTTTTACCATCAGAACACAAGAATTTAAAATGGGCCAAATATTTTCTTTTAGGAAAAAAAAAGAGTCTCTTTCTCAAGCTGGCTTTTGTTTATGAAACAAATAATGTACCCAGTCTGGTTTAAAGTGTGGCAACACAGACTGGCACAACTCCAGAGCTGAAAACCTCTGGCAGAGCAAGACTGAACCTGTCAGAGCTCAGGAAGGACTGACACTTCACAAATTTGGTCTGCCTGGGGAGGAGCTGTCACATGGCACCACAACCTTATACTGAAAACACCGCCTGCCTTGAGTCCGTTTGAGAAATAACCTGTGTCAGGTGTTCAGCAATGGCAATGGAACTTTTCAATATTTAATGAAATAAACAAAAAAACCATCCAGTGTTTGTGAATGCCCATGCAGATGCTGTAATGATGTCACTACAGCATGAACTGCAGATTTATACTGGATGCCAGGGTTAAGTTTCTCTCTAGGGAAGATCCACCAATCCAAGGGTCTTCTCTGAAAGCATCCCAGCAGGATCTGTGAATCTCACATAGACACATGTAAACCTTGTAGTAGCTTCCTAGGCATGAAATACTACTATTATCCCTTTTTAAAAGATGAAGCACTGAGACCCAGAGAATATAAGCAATAGAGCCATCATAACACGGGGACTGCAAAACCATAAGCTAGTTCTTAGAAATGGATGCTTTCTTTCTGTTGCCTGTTTTGTTTTACTTTTTAAAAAGGTAATGCTAATTTTAGCACTATTAACTAGCTT
Source organism: Corvus cornix cornix (assembly GCF_000738735.6). Classification (NCBI taxonomy): domain Eukaryota; kingdom Metazoa; phylum Chordata; class Aves; order Passeriformes; family Corvidae; genus Corvus; species Corvus cornix. The sequence goes on from NC_046336.1 coordinate 16,043,426, forward strand.
TGACTATTGTCTGGTTTTTGCTGTCCTGGAACATTCTGCTTAAAATCTCTTTCTCATCCAGCAAAACAGAGAAGAGCTTTTACTCAACACCACAAACGCCTTTATTCCTACCTGCATAAAATTTAAAAAATCTGACCTTCTTTCAGGATCAACCATCCATTCTCCTTCCCAGTCCCAGCCCTTTGGGGGTAGAAAGTACTCTCTTTTCAGTTTGATTTTTCCTGTAACATCAGAAAACTTGTGGCGACCAACAAGTCCTGAGGTACCCCACTTTCCAAAAAGCAGAGCCTGATTTTCATACTGTGTAGGAAGAAAGCAAAAATGCAATTATTACTTAGGAATAAGAAACAGCTTTTAGGGGGGGAAATGAATATATATTTATGTAACTATTACAACTGAAGCATTTTACTATAATTTTACATTTTACTTGCTCTGAAATTAAGTATTCCCTTTCCACATTACTCTGCAATGTCATTATTAACTTCTTTCTTTCATTTTCTTCTGTGCTGCCTGGTAAACAATCTTCTCAATGTAATGCCTCCCTACAACTACAGTAAAATTTTCTCAAAATTAGAGTGCTGTTAAATAAAATTCTGTTACATTATTCAAACAAGTTCATTCTGTTCCCTAAATGCATGATTGTCATTCTTTTCCATCTCAAATCTCCTCCTATTTAAAATCTTTTATTTTGTAATATGTATAACTGAATTAAAATCTTATCACAGTAGCTACCAGGGGCATGATTCTGATGTCAGTCCAGTTTAAATAGTCTATTTCCCCTCCTGGCATTATTTGTAGTTTATGATGGTCTTGAGTTTTCTGCTCTTATTCGTGTAAAATTGTTGGATTGCTGAAGATCAACAAATGAGATATTCAACAGCCTCTTAAACTGTATACTTAAATAATGGCTTTGAACACCCATTGCTTTAAGTGACTTACTAAATATTTAAGCACAGGTGCAATGCTGACACCACTGGAAAAATGTCTTTATTACCCATCTTACTGCTACGGGGTTGTATGCACCATTATGTGATGTGGCATATAAAACATACCTGCTACTTACCATTTCCATTCAAAACCTCTATTATATGCTGTGGGACTATCTCAAGCATTTGTGTTCTGACTTTTTTAACTCTTCTCATTGAAATGTAATTGTATTATAGCCTTTTGTCAGCAACAGTAAATTTTCCACTGCTACAGAAGAACCATTATTAAGCAAAATCAATTGTATCCAAGCATAATTTGTATAAGTGAAGAAGCAATTTAAAAAAAAAAGGGTTATTCACATGCCAAAACATAATGGTTTAGATCTCAATCTTAATTACACTGATTAAAATCTAAAATAAACTTATTTGAAATCACTGGAATTAACCAGATTTGTACCTGACTAACCAGGTCAGAATCTGGTCTGCTGAAGTTCATCCGGTAGGTACAATGGACTCGATCATTAATTGCCTTGAATGGGGTCTACTTGTTTCCTTATAATAAACACTACTCTCTCTTTCTGTCCGTCACACAAAGAAGCTCCAACTGCACTGAATTCCCAACACTCACATCCAAGTTTAAAGTAAGAAAGCAATGATGGACGTACCATTTCTGCAAAAACACTGAATGTTCCCTCTGCAAAGCTATTAAACTTCTTTTCAACTGCACTGAGCCCCAGCCAAATGTTAATTCGCAACTCTGCAGGCATTTTGACATCTTTCGTCTTGTCCTGTGGGTACTGGCACAAAAACAAAAATGTTATTCTTTGATATGTTATGCAGGTATTGTAGCTTTCAGTAAAATATACACAGTAACAAAGAGATATGAGTAACAATACATATTTATTTATCTCTTCCCGTAGTGCTTTTTCTCAAAAGTCAGTAGTAAGTAGTTCAGGAGGAAAACATTCTTTAAATGATACCTGTCTAGGGCATGTAAAAACCCAAGTACACTAACAGTAATATCAGCCCTGTTCCAGTATATTCTCTCCCAAGTTTCATTCAGCAATGAGTTTTTAGTTTTGACAAGAACTTAAAACTTCAGTGTTGATATTTGAGTTTCTTGTTGGGAGACTCTGGAAATGCAGAGGTTAGCAGGGATGGTTCAGTAAATGCAGAATCAATGGGGGTTTGCATAAAACCATGAAGATACAGGCTTGTCTGCACTGAAGCATTCATCACTGTAACTACTAGTAAAATGACAAACTCTGTAAGTGCTATTATTTCACAGTCAGGTTGCTATTTTCTGGTTACTTTTATTTCAACTAAATACAGTTTCAACTTAAATGGAGAAAGCCATTCCCATTCAAGAGTAAGACCCAATTCAGAGAGACAACTTCTGGGTGTAGACATGCTCTATTGCTTGCAGAAAACCATCCAAAACTTTGAATAGGTTTTTGGAACTTCTCTGACTCACACTTTTATTCCCTATGAAAGCATCCATTCATGTAGAACCCCAAAATACCAACTCAAGTAACACTTTAAAGTTCTATCAAAATTTTGAGCTCTTTTAGAAAAGTCTCAAAGATAGGGGCCAATACTGGTTCTAATTGGCTTATGATGGACTTAAAACTCTGATACTTTGAAGAAGCAATAAGCAGTTGGCTTTTAATCTGTCCTGAGTTTGACACCTCATTGTTCATAGTTTGTTTGCATGTTTCACACTCATGTCAGAAGGCATCTCAATTTAGGCAGTTAATTATTTCTTAAGGAGAAATAAAGTACCTTTAAGAAGATTGTTTGGGTCTTTCCACAATATTTACCAGATGATTCAGGGCTTGTTGTGGAGTATAGCACTTGGTGTGCAGGAACACGAGCATAGGCCAGTCTTTTCTCCCCTCGGATCATCCATATGATTATATCAGGCATACTGTTTTGTGGCTGCAGATTATTTGTGGGGAAAGGAGGGTTAAGAAGAGTAATTAATAGAACAATAAACTAATCTAGGTCTTAGAAAAGAGAAACATAAATAAGGGTTTATGTCAAAGGATTTATCATTTAGAATCAAGAATCACCACAAACTTCTGATAGAGGGAATAGTTTTATTTTGCAAGTAAACAATACATAGGTCTGAAAGAATCATAAAAATACCATTAAGATTTTTGGAAAGCAAGTAAGTTTTATTTAGAAAACAATCCTTACATCCTTTATGAATTTTTCTAGAGACATTTTGTATCTTGATTCCCTAATGGCAATGGCAGTGACTGATGCCTTCTGTTGATGCTTTGGATTGACCTGCTACATATTAAAGTGCTTGTGATGCTTCCATGTTAAGGGTATGTCTTCGTAAGACTTTTAGCGAAGACAGAAACCACCTATTACCTTTCTGGAGTTCTGTGCCCACCTTTGTGAGCTAGCTGCAAGTCTGGCCAGTTAACTCTTTTTTTTTAAACCAGTAGCTTTACAGAGCAGAAGCAACATACTAAAAATAAAACCATTTCTAAAAAGTTGTGAAAAGCAATTATGAGATAGCCAAGATGAAAACAGAAAACGTTTCTGAAAATTAAAAAAAAAATCCACAGAAACAGATTTAACTCTGTTAGAAGCTGATTACTACAGCTAACAAGCTGTGGAAACCCAACATATACCCTGCAGTCCCTGAACCAAAAAAGTGACTTGCAACTCAGGAAGAAAGGAAAGGACAAAATACAGTCACTTAAACAGAACAGGGTCTGTTCTACCAATCACAGCGTGATCATTACCCAACACACATTCTCAGTGAGAACAGCTAACACACGAGTTTTGTTTAAGTAAATTGCAATTACAGATGGGAACATGCTTACTTTCACAGCACCTAAAATTACTATTCTATGGAGAGTGGATACTGATTAGCAGTGAACTTTACACCCATTTGTGTTAGAGAGGTATTGCTAAACTAACCAGTATTGCTAAACCAATCACTGGTATTGTGCAGCACTAACCTCTTCACTCAGTTGCAGTAATCTATCCAACCAATCCTCAATTTCTGTCAGAGTGGCTTTCACATCAGTAGCTTCACTTCTCATCCTTGCTGCTGCTTCTCCAATCTGTTTGAGAGACTTGAGGCGCAATTTTTCTATCTGAGTGTCAAGGACTGTAATATTAGATTTGCCTTCTATGAGAGGAAATGGTTTACTGAAAAGAGAATATTTGTTATGGTTAATAATCTAAGTGGATTTTATTTAGCTACACTCTAAATGCAGACATGCAAACAGTGGCAAAGGATTGAGTGCCATCATTTCCTGTGATTGAAAACCACTGGAACACCGCTATTGCATCTATTTCTGCAGAGATGTCCACCTGACAAGGTGTTTATAGTAAGCAAGGGAAAGGCTGGACTTACATAACAAGCATCAAGGTAGAACATCTTGATGTGTTTGCTTTAATGCAATTGCTGCCAATCAAACCAAGGAAAATCCACTTCTCTATATGTTCGCAGTAAAAAAATATTGTCTCAACATGTAAATCTCAAAAATGAAATCAGTGCCTTCAGACCAAGATTAGGTTCCTTTCCTTCACTGAAACAGTATATTCCCAGAAACTCAACAGACAAATATGGCTTGTGTCTATGACTAGACTTATCTAACCCTCTGGCAGGAAAACATCAAAGAAGTCTGAAAGAAATCCATGACACAGAACTTCTGAGTCACCAGAGGGCAGAGTAACTATTCCGTGCAACCAAGAAATCATAGAACATCCTGAGTTAGAAGCGACTCTCAAGGATCACTGAGTCCTGGCTAAGCACAGGACAACCCCAAAAAAATCACACCATGTGCCTGACAGTGCTGTCCAATTCTGTAGGAAAAATGAGCTTTTTTGAGTTAGAGGAGGTTTGAGGAAAAGGCTGCTTTTCAAAGACCAATGACTGTATCCCTTTAACAGAGTTTATTAAAACATCTTTAATATGATTCTTTAGAAAAAGTTAAAAAACTTTTGAAGACACTGCCTAGTTTGAAAAGACTGACTCTTCTTTGACCTATACTTAATGACATGTGATGCACTTCTAAGGGGTTTGATTCTGTAAAACCTTGATACTGACTATTGTGCCTTCCACTACAGTTAGTTCTACTAATCTGAGCGCAAGGGCTGTCTGCCCTGGGAGCTACTTAGACATGAATCAAATGCACCGGATCAGAACTTCCAGAAAGTCACATCATTTTAGGTTTAAGTAGTGCACTGAAAACCCTCTCACACTCCTAAGTCATTGAAACTTTAGCACAGCAAGGAAAAATCTTCTACGAATTCAATGCAGGAAACTAGGTCTTTGACAGAGGTTTTTTGAGTTTGCTGAAAAAAAAATCAAAAAAGAGAATTGTATCCCAAGAGCAACAGGAAGTTCATTTGGTGGATATGTCTAAGTGCTATTGCTCGATAATTGTTGAGTGATATTTTATAAAATAATGGCCTGAATTAATAACAGTGCAAATATGTGTCAGGATGATGAACTGACCTGAAGTTTCCACACTCACTAGATGGCTCCATGTGCCCTTCACATTTTACTTTCCTGAAGTTTGTGAGTTGTTTCTCTCTGCTTTCTTTCAGATCACAGCATCCTATGAAGTTACTAGTTTATATTTTTACATAAGCTTTCTATCATGTAATTCTTTGCTAGTATATACTGACCTCCACTGTTTGTTTTTCCCCCTGCTTACTTTTATATTGGCTCTACAACTTGATGAATTTGTTCTCTCATTTCATGTTCTTTATTTCCTCTTATGGATAATAACTGTTCTGTCATTTTCCCTTTCCTTTTCCTGTGCTGTTTTATCACCCACTTGTTTACTCTCCCCATCTCAATACCTCCTTTTTTAATGTCTCTTTCTCATACAAATCCTTCCTCTCTATTTAGAATTTTTTCTCTTTCAAAACTCTAAATGCTGACTCCTGTTGCCTTCTCTGAACACTCCCATACATACAGACATGTTGACTAGAGGCTTACTCAAAAGTATGATCTTTATGGTCCTTAATCTCTGCATACCTTTTGACTTGTTTATTTTGGGCTTACCAGTAAATTACTAGACTTTCTTCTCTCTTCAGTTTCAGGAATAACATTGAAACATGGGTAAACCAAAGGTACATGAGGAATTCTAAAGAAGGGAGGATGGAAGAAAGGCAGAAGAGAGACCTAATATCTATTTTCAGAACAGTCCTCCCTTAGATTTTTTCAAGAGATACTGTTTTGTTTTATCACTGTCAGTAATAAAACTATCCTGAGATAAAGGAGAATTACACAACTAGCTGGATTATTTCATTGGCAATATCCATGATGTTTTACTACTTTCAGAGACTTTTGGAATTTCAGTTCTTAGGTCAATTCAGGGGTTAGTCAGTTTTATAGTCCTCAGAATTTGTTTTCTGACTTAGCAGAGGCAATAGCAAAGATTCTGAGCAGGCCTAGAATGATAATGTAAGAGATAAAAAAAGATTCTTTTACCTTATACCTTCTGTAAGTTCATCAATCAGCTTCAACCACATCTCAGCTAATTGGTTTTCAGACATTTTAGCTTGCATTCCTGATTTTAAGGTGGCTAAGTTGGATTGCTGAGGAATTTAAAAGAAAAGAATTTGCACTCATAAACTTCCATTGTAGTTTATGGTCAGTAGGAGTTTCAAGATTTTGACCTTATTTATTTGTCCATGTAAAGGCTAAACCAAAAAAAAGACTCAGGTGTTTAAACTTCACTCATATTTAACAGGACTATTCTGATGTTCTCCCCCACTGTATTAACAAAACATGCAAATAACAATTCCACAGACTTAACATGCCCCTAACCAACAGCAAGGACTCTTCTTTCCTGTGGGAATTCCCTGTGGATTCAAGCAGGACTGTATTGAGCGTTGCTAAAATACAGGCCTATGATTAACAGTGCCATTTGCTACACTAAGCTACTTTTAATTTTGAGTAAGAAAAAAGGAGAGAAAGTATCACAAAATTTCCATAATTTGCTCAAAATGTCGCTGTTTGATTACACCTCTAAATCAAAAAAAGTAAAAATGAGAAGCCTATCAGCAAAAGAGAGATTTTAAATGTCTTACCAGTCTTTCAGCCATGTTTAGGATTACATTCACAGGGTCTAATCTATGACTTATGTCCTCCCAAAAAGAAGTCAGCGTTACAACTGGCTTTGTGTTTGCCCATGGCAAGTAGTAATAATAATTACCTGGTGTGAAACATTTGTATGTAAGATTTAGAGTTCATGGCAGGAATACATACTGTACACTGTTGCTATATTTATTTTATTTATGTACTACAAATCATTAAGAACATATAATCTACATCTAAGAATTTGTATTTTCAAGCCACTGTAGCATCTGTCGAATGGCAAACACTCACTTCAAATTGTTTCAAAATCCAACAGATTTTTAAAAATAAATTAGCTGTTAACATGTTGATTATTTTTTCCCATAACTTACTGATGCTGATGGCACGTTAATATAAGTCTTTCTTTGAAATAAAATATTCAAATAATTATTTACCAGAGTAAGTCTGACAATTTCATTTAACACACAGGGAAAAAAGAACTACTCTTTGCAGTTAATTAAAAAAAATTATAGCCAAAATATATTTTCCTGTGATCTAGATAGTTTGGTTTTTTCTAGGCTGTGAGATGTATGGTTTAAAAACAAGTTATTATTTTATTCTAAATCAGAATATTCAAAGCGTGTTCTTCCTACTTAATTCTTGATACTTCTAAAATAATGTGATTTCTTTTCCTTGCAAATTTTGTGCACATCTAGTACATGATCAAAAGATTTCACTGAATTCTCTCAAAATTTCATTTAATAACCTCAGTAGGCCTTGCAGCATGTATTCCATAAATGCATCTTCATCTCAAGAGCTGTGAAGAGCCACACGCGCTCTTTTCTGTCACATTTTCAGGAAGTGTTCAGTGCAGTTTGGGCTGACATTCCAAAGCCATAAACAGCACCTCAAAAAGACAATTTTAGAGTATCTAATCCCTAAACCAGAGCATCCTTACCATCAAAAACAGCACGACTGTACTGAGTCGTTGATGCCAAAGGTTTACAGGTGGTGTCAAACTTGTTGCCGTAGTTGCCAATGCTCACTTCGAACTGGATGGGCTCTCCCGTGTCTTGCAGCATTGTGGCAGAATGAAACACGGCAGCCAAGCAGAACTTCCGTCGGCGCTGGTATTTCTACAAAAGCAACCTTTTTAGTTGCATTTCAAAACAGGATCCACAATTATAGAAAACAACAGCAATCTCTTAATGGAAATAATAACTTTGACATTTTTACTGTTTTCTGAGAAGAAAGCAAAAAATATAACATATATAATTAATTACTGTATTTGATATTATAAAATGTTTCAAATTAACACTTCTTGCTACAAGGGCACAACATTTTTGTAGCCACGACTCCTCAGCCACCAATAAGCATTTCTCTTAGTTTGAAGATTCAACCTTATTGTACTGATTTAGTGAGTTAGATCACTCTCTTAGAACCAACCAGCCGAACCACATCTCCACTACCAACAGTGACAATAAAACAAGGATTTACCTCAACAACTAGTAAGTCATCATTAGGAATCATTTCTAATTTTTTATTAAGAGGCTTGCTTTCAGATATTGTAGATAGTTCAACCAGAATTCTCCCTCTATAAGCAACTCCTTCTCCCTGTAACATAAACACATATCAAATCCAGTTAATCCAGTTTTATATATTTGCCCTAAAGTAGCATATTTTTTCTTCAGCTGTACGTGATTCTGGCTTCATTGACGTGTTCTCAAAAATCCTGCAGAGGCGGATGTACATATTGGAACAAGTGAAATAAAGCAGTTGGCTTTACTTAATGCTAGAAGTGAAAAATGTATTTATGCAAACAAGGAAAGAAGAACTACAAATGCATGCAAATGTGCAGTTAGTGAAAATCATCAAAACCACTGCTGCTCCTTCAAAAATACCTTCAAAATGAAAACAGATAGGAATGGAAAATACTATCATAATTCCTTATTAATCTTCAATATAAAATATTATTCAAAAAGAAAGAGCAAGGGGTGCATAATGTGAAACAAAACCCATTAAAATTAATCAATTCATTGATTAAAAAGAATTGGGTTAATTCTTCAGTGAAAAACAATTAATAAAGAAACTTACCTTTCCAAAGTTTAATTCATCATAGGGGTCTGGGAATCCAGTATATTCTCTTGGACTTCCATAAAAGTTTAGGTAACAAGGCCCAAATGTTGGTAAAAAGCCAACTTCACTTTCTCCAGAGTTTACTAAACAGAAGATATTACCATTGTATCTTTGTTAATTACCATACTGAGCCAGAAAAAAACAATTAACATTACCATCAAATCCATTAGAAGAAATGTTAGATATTAGTTAGGTATTAGTAATATAAGAACACTTTATTCTCTGGATATACCATATTAATTTAAAATAATTATACCACTGACTGTACTTGTACCTAACTTCCTTCTTCATTGTACAACACTTATACTAAATACTACCTCATGCAGCAAAAATCCCACCGAATAAAAAGAATTTATGTCCCACTCCAAATATATAGCTTTAGTTTATGTGCAAGGATCATATGCTCTTATGCTAACAGAAAACACATTTTCTGAAAAAAAATGAAACCGAGTAAAACAACATTTGCAATCACTTAAGTGCACAGACCAGTGATCAAACTAAACAGCCACACAAAAAGATGCACACTCTAGCAGAAAAAAAAAAAGATGAGAAACAGGTCCTTAACCTTGGCAACTGAAATTGCCTGGAGTGATCTGAAGCACAGAGAGGGAGGCACTTATTTCTCACAGGAAAGAAGGCTGAGGTAAGACAGTGACAGTAAAGAGTTATGCCTTGTGTGACTATGCCACTACTGAGTGGATAGTAAAAGTGAATGTGATGTCTTGATGTAATTACCTGTCAACACTAAGTCACGTATAATCTGCACAATATAAAACAAAGATTTCCAGTTCTCTATTTTGCATTTGAATACTTGCACATCCTTACATCTGAATCAGAAACAGTTCAAATTTTGAATTAAAAGGAAATTGGTGGAATAATGTCCTATTTTTAAAAAGTTCTAACACTGAACTGCTCACATCAGACCTCAGTATGACTAGATTTAAGGTACTGACAAGTGTTAAATTACTACATTCACTACTTACTGATGATAATAAATTAAACAGAATATAAATTTAAAAACATATAGGCAACAAGAAAACCCTCCCAAAACTGGAATAAAAATAATTTCTTTTCTACTTTTTTAAATATAAAATTCAATTGCTTACTTTTAGAAGGCTAATGATCATGTATAACAGAAACTGACTCAGAGAAATTATTTCAGCTTTTAATTTAATATTACTTTATTAAGAAAGGAAGATAGTAAATGGAGTATTGTGTGGATGAATGTTGGTTACCTTCCAACTGCACTCCACTTATTATTTCTCACTATTTAAATATTTACCATAAAGTCTTTCAAAACTGGATGTCAACCTAGACAGTTATGGAAAAAGTCACCTCTCCAGGCAGTAACAGAATCAGATTTTATTTTCCAAATTTTGTTTATATAGCTTGCTAAGCATAAGCAAAACAGCCACTAATTATTTTAGGCAGTTATTTATTTCCGCAAGGCTCTGCAGGTGCAAATATACCTGTGATCTCACAGCTAAGTTAAAAATTACAAGGCATTGTTAGACTAAGCACTTTGTAATTAAAGCAACTACATGCTCATCTCTAACACACAGCTTGAAGCACCAGCCAAACAGAAATATTTTCAAACCAATTCCAGTGCCAAAACTGGTTTATAGTTAGTTATGTTTGATACTCTTTAATCACAGTGGTGAAATCTTTTAGACAAACAATTATTAAGAAATATTTTTAAGCTGCTGGAGTATCTTAGGCAATATTCTTCAGTTTGGGCAATGGAACACAAAATCAGTAACAGGTGAAGATATAAACCTTCATAAGATGAAGCCCCTGTTCCCGAAGATGAAAAATCTATATTATAAAAAGAGAAATAGTTACATGAGTTACATAACTAACAAGTGAAAACAGCATTTTTAAAAAACACACATCACAAAGCAATCTCCTTTTAAAATAAAGTTGAAGGCTTGGGAAAAAAAGTTACGTTCATGTGCATTAGAATTTTGCTTCATGCTTTATATATGAAGGTATTACTCTTCCTGTGCAAATTCTAAAGGAAAAAATCCAGCATATACCTGCCAAAATATCTTGTTTTGATGCTTCTTTTTCAGCTTTGTACAATTCTTCTCCATACAAAATATAGATTTATTTTTAAAACTACTTTTTAAATCTTACAAACATTTTAAAAACCCACTACATTTCAGGGCCCCTTAGAGTATCTACATTTACATTTACTGAGGACTATAGACTAGTTCAGTTTCACAATCCTTTAGAAGCCAGAACCAGCTTCAGGCACACCACTAAAGAGAAGATAATAGAAATTCCAATGTCAGTATATCAGCAGAGAGAGAAATCAAATTAACCTCCCCCATTACTAAGGGTTTGAAGTGTAAATGTGCTGTGACTCAGTTGCAGTTCAAGATACACACTCATATGGGGAGTACAGGTGATCTCTCCAGAGCTGAATTTTCCCCAACAGCCCAACCCTTCTGTCTTGGCTTTTCCATTGCCTTTTTCTTTTGCTTCTGTCTGCGCATGGGACATATAAAAAGAATGCTTGCATGAAGTCTTACTTCAACAGCAGTCCTTCTAAGAGGACTACGTTATGAGCTTTTATGTGTTCCATCCAATTCTTGCCTCAAGTCAGTATAAGATTGGAGCCACTAACTTTGTTTTTAAACATCTGATATAGCCACCAATTTAAGGACAAATTGGTCTGTCTCAGACAAGTACTTATCATATGGATTTTATAAATACAACAGAAAAAATTAGTAATTTAGATTCTTACTGCAATAATGGTGAAAATGATTTTGAGACAGTGTTCTTAAAACTAGTGTGGATAGTCAGATAAATACATGTTAAGCCTGTTCAACCTTGAGCTTTACAATTCTGTACAGACAACTAATATGCTGAACTATGTTCCTTAAAAAGACAAAACACTTTTTCTGGCAAGTTAACACAGAATCCTAGTCTGGGAGCTGGCTCAATTGTATGAAAGGTCTTCCTACAAAAAGAGGGGATTATAAATATAGATTACAAAGAAATAATCAATAATCACAAAATTATATTATAAAATTATTAAATATAAATGTAGCAGGATTTTTCTAATATTATCCAAAATATTGGCACAAAAAGTATTTCTTAAAATACTGTAAAGAAGAGTTTTATTACAAAGCTGTTTTCCAATGAGAACAATATGTTAGGCATCTCATATCTTGCCTAACTTGTTGTTTTCTTGCAATTATTCAGTTTTGGGGTTTAGCTGTATGAAATTACATATCCAGCCATCTCTACTAATTGAAGCACATAAACCAATTGTCTGCAATCATAGCAGTGCAATCAAAATCAGGGTTCACAAAGTAGGAATACGGAGCACCCATGAGATGAGATGCAGTGCCTGCTTCTAGTAAGCTACTGATCAGAGCAGAGACTGACCCAAGTTCCCTCAGCATCTGAAAGCAGCATAGTAATGTCCAGGAAATGAATATGTGGTTCTAGATAGTTCCTTTAGGCTAACTACTCAGGAACATTCCACAGCTTTTAGGCTCTTTTCTCAGAGGTAGAACAGATACTCTTAAAAGGCAGCAAAAGGAGTCTTGTTTACCGCTGTCCAAAGAAGTGGATCTGAAGCAGTGACTCCAGATTGTCTTGAAATTAAATGTCTTATTAAGCATCAAAGTAAATTTGCATATATTACACATTGCAGATTGTGATGTCACATGGTTTTCTGAATTTGGGAAAGTACACACAAATTTAATTAGTTCACTAACTTACATACATGTGTATATATCTCTGTATATAAAACAGAACACCAAATCTTGAATTACTGCTATTTCCATGATGATGTGGTTTAGCCACTAAAATTTTAATACTTTACTTTGAAAAGTCCCATAGAACTTTTTCTAGGAGCATTGTTTTGAAAACTCCAGAAACAGATAATCCTGCTGCCAGAGAATTGAGGAACTATAGATATATATACTTTCTTAGAACACTGATCTTTGCCATTCTTTGTAAGACGAGTGTGTTACACACTGCTCAACCAATTACCTTCAATCTCTCCTCCAGAAGAAGCAATTTTTGAGAGACTTAAATATGTTGTTCCCACTACATCATTTTTTGTAAGTCGATCCCTACAAAAAAGAAAAACGAGTATTTTATTTAAATATAATGCTGGTCATCACACACAGAAGCAAGCTACTAGTACACACATTTTCTATCACCTGAAATGCTTCAATATTACTAACAAAGACAGTAAAGACTAGGTACAAAAGTGGGTTGTAAACCATTAATAAGTCACCTGACTTTTACACTATCATTAAACAGTGACAGTGCTCAGTTCTCACTTCACACAATTGAAAATAATCTCATGTTACACTAATCAGATCTCTTGTAAAGAAACCATAAAGGTACTTAAACACTTGCTTAAATACTCTCATGCACTGTAAAAATACCTGGCATCTATAGAACCAGACTTTTCTTCACTTATTATCATTTAGCTTCTTAAGTAATTTGATTAAAAGTCATAACTCACCAGTCAACAACTGAAAGTTTTATTTTCTCACACATCGAGGGAAACTGAAATAAAAAAAAGCAATGAAAGTAAAATAACTCATTCCTTTTTTCACCTCTGTAATGCTAATGCCCTGAGTTCCAAAAGAATGGCTGTTTACTACAGAAACAAAGGTAAAAAACTGACCTTGATTTGAAGATAAATAATTTGATTCCATTCTGGATTAGCATTTTTCTCAATTATATTTGTACAAACCTGCCAAAATAGAAATCAAATATACAACACATGAAAGATAAAACAGACCAAAAAAGTATTTACTAGCTATGATTTAGGACATAACACCATCTGCTTGGAAAAATTAGGGGTAGCAATCACTGAAGCCTGGATTAATGCTGCAATGAGCCATTGATGCTCAATGAGTTTTCCATTGATAATTACTGTTAGAGTAATCTCCATATGCAGCATTAATGACTTTAGGAGGAAAAGAAAATATTGAAACAGCGTTTAAACATGAGATTGGAGTTACCCTACTTTTTATTTTCACTAGCTACAATTAAATGAAATTATTAAAGCTTGTTATTTCCACAAGCCACAATTTAACGTGCTTTTATCACAGCAGCAAAATGAGATGAAGGAATGACTTGATTCCAGCTTTCTTATGCAGATTTTAGGGTAGATGAAGAATATATCGTATGGGAGAGGCTGCATTATTTGCTAGTCATGTCTTCTAAGGATCTTCTGTACTACTGGGTGTGGCAACCTGACTATATAGCATATTGAATGAATAACAAAAAAATTGACTAGTAATGAATATAAGTTGTGCAATTGTGCTCCAGATCAAATTCATCATTCTAAGGAACACATTATTATTTAAATGTACAAACGCTGTTAATCTGTCCAGAAAGATCTGTATCTGATAATTACTAAAAGCAATCAGGAAGAACTGGTAGGCAAGCAATCTGGCATGTCAATTCTAGCCTTTAGTCACACATTCCTTTCATTAGTCATCAGTTTTACACCCTTTCTATTGTACCTTGAAGCTTGTAATTTTACAAAGTGAACTGTACTTTTTCATTTTTTTTAAATTTCCATAGTTCCGGTAAACTTAAAAAATCATATTGGCATATGAAATCTGTTCTCAGGACTACAATTAGAATACAAAGGTTCAGATATTTACTAAATTACCTTTTTCCCAGCAAAAGAAACTTCTACAAATGGATCTACCAGGTTTTTCTTGTCTGCTTCTCCTCCAAATATTTCCTTGACAGTTTGTGCAAAAGCATCATCCACTGGAGAGGTGTCAAAGATTAAATTAAGGTGCTTGTTATTATTAGTAGTAGTAGTAGTAATCCTAAATAATAAATTGCCCATTGCAATCTTACCAAAATCAACCAGCTTACAGATCTAGGAAGGGCAAAGTCTAACCTGATAAACAAAATTCTGAAGTGTTGCAGGTAAAAATTGAGAATTTTGGCTTAGGAGCAATTTTAAGAATACAGATTTTTCAAAAATAATAAGAAGTGCTGATGCCTGAATTTAAAGGCATCACTATATTTGAAAAACATTATACACATACTTGAAGACATTGCCTATTTTGACACAGATATAGGAAAGAAAATACGCTAGTAACGGATAAAAAGTCACCTATATTCTATTCTGAACAGCTAACACAAATAACTATTTCTAATGGTAACCAAACACCAATGGGGATAGTAGGGAGAAGCTACATACTTTGTGGAATGTCCTCAGCTCTGTAGATTTTGAGAAGGAAAGTGACCCATCGAAGTGCAATCCCAGCAGGTAATAAAAGATTGCTCTCCACATCATCACTTTCATTATCTCTCTCCCTTTTTTCAACCTGTTGGGGGATGCAGTTGTAGACAAAACAGACAGGGCAATGTACAGAATCAGAATTAACGTGATTAGTTAAACTGCTGCCCACAACATTCTTTATGTAGAAGACTGTTGACAGTTTCATTATGAAGAATGAGACTGTATCAAATTATCCAGTCACAAAAATTTAATTCTAGCTAAACTATTTTACTTTCAGTTTTATCTCTAAAGTACTCAGTTGCAGGAGTCTATTGTAACCACACTTTCAAAATCGTCATCATCAGACAATGATGATTTTGGCACATGTACAATGCCAACTTTATGCAAATTTCATACCCATCTCAAGACAAGGTATCTTACTACAATTAGAAAAGGCTTACAAGACTGATATAACTTACCAGAACTTACTGCTTCCTCATTTGTAAATAAACACACCACAAATAACTAGACATATCCTTGTGATTTCAAGAATCATGAGGACAGTGGAGAGGAAGAGTTAACACAGAACTAAAAGGAAATCTGCCATGGTTCTGGGGACCACATTATATTTAACTAAGGAGTACCAGTATGCAAAAACGTCAGACAGGAAGAAAAGCAGAACTTCATCTATGGGCAATGGTCAGGAAAGAAAAGCATTACAAGAAAAAACCGCCTGTTTTCACCTTGACAGAACAGCAGACAGTGAAGGCCTGGATTGTTAAAACTACCTACTGCTTTCATATGCATCAGATTACTTGTGCCTGACTTGTAACTATTGAGGAGTCTAATTTTCACCAAGAAAAATCTGGAGCTTTCTGGTACTCAGGTTTCTCTATTGGCTTGTCTGTGTTTTGTAGTAGTGGAGACATTCCAGACTTAGTCCTGGAACTGGTACCAGCGTTACTCTGCCTGCTTAGCTATGCTAAGGAGAATTACCTATTAGCTTGCATGCAAAACCAGGCTAACACATCCCTACTTCTAGTATGTGAAGGAGTATCCACAAATGGTAGAGGTTGCTTAACTGAGGAGAATAACAGTGGCTTTGAGTTAGCCACTTAGTACAGGATGCCCTTGAAACCACTTGTAAAATCTCTTATAAATACTGCTCACAGGGCAAATTATACAGGATTAAAAAAATGTTGGGGAGACATAAATAAATATCTGTGAGGTGGAGAGGGGAAGAAAAACATTTAAATTAAACTTACTGGTGGTTCATCTCCAGTTCCCAGGACAAACATGCTGACTTTCATATAGCCTTTGGCTCCTGAATTTGTATCTTCAGGATCACTCAGCAAAAGCCATTTTCTCATGACTGCATGGCCTGAAATAAAACAAACATCACCACTGGCCCCAGTAATATCCATTATAAAATGGCAGACATCATTTAAGCAGTTAGCTATTTTTAAAGTGTCCTTTATCCTAAATTACCCTAATTATTTAACAAAATTATTCTGTCCTAGACAGGTCTCAATAGTGCCATCCAAAACAAGAAATCTGATGTTAAACTATTTTGGCATAATAATTCATGGACATTGTTACCAAACATTTTTGCATTATTTTTCAAATTTTAGGTCTTTGATAAAAAAGGGGCTTGTACTTCATTGTGAATTCACTGAAAAGAGTTATATATTGTTGGATTTTTTGAAGTTAATACTTAAAGCAACAAACCTAAATAACTTTATATTAGGTTTCCTCTTTTACTTTAGAAATTTAATGAAATGTTTCAGCTTGTAGTCTTAAGGAAAGAAGTTCTGAAGTAACTATTACTTACCAGGTTCATCATAAACATAGCCAATGTCAATCTGAAATAAAGATCAAAGGCATTACCTCTGAAGAAATACCAAAACAGAAAAATGGTTGGGCAACACCCCCCATGTTTTTCATGAGCAGTACTACATTGTTCCCTTGTCACAAACAGAAGACAGTTTACATAGAATTCTACTAGGAGAAGAAAGAGAAAATGCCTTACATTGAAAAATGAGGGATTTCTAATGGATAGAGCAGCCAAGAAGAAAATGCAAGAAAAGATGTATTAGAACTAGAACTAACACATGTAGTTATTTCCTTCTTTTCTTGGATCCCCAGCTTTTTCATTTACCAGAGACACAAGATGGGGATGGCTTACTGCTTTTTGAATTCCCTACGCTCACCCATTATTTTATGTTCAGACAGTTTTTTCAGAATACTTTTGTTCCTACTTCCTGCTCAACATCTCATCCTTCAGTTCCAGAAGTGAAACTTGTTTATTTTTAAATGAATCATTTCCTTTTCTTTAATAAGAATATGACAATTTCTTGCCCTCACTGTGTCAGATCTGGACAAGATTGCATCATTCATTGTATCAGATGTCAAACATGTTCAGGAATGTAAGTATGTTTGCTCAAGGCAGTTGGGGCTAGTATTCATTGCAGGTAAAGTCTGAAAGGGCGATTTTCTAGACAGAATTACCCTTGTGGTTTCCTCTTGAAATGTGTGCCTGCAGGAAGAGAAAGTAGGTGAGCGACATGCTGTCACCTGCTTAGTGAATAATCAGTCTTTCACAGAGCAGTATACCACTGACCGAATCACTAGAAATCACAAAGAAAATAAGCAGGGAGAAGCAAAAAGCAACCAGCTTTGTGGCAGAAAGTGTTTCGTTTAGAAAAGAGCACTCTTCCCCCTTTGCATATTTTTGTAAAAAGCTGGTCTAGAGACCTAGTAAATTTATGCAGTACCAAATAAGCAAGCAGAAAAGACAGCCAGCACTGATACTGGAAGCGTTGTAACAGTGGATCCCAGCAGCCATTACAATTGCCATGGGAATTCTTGACAGGCAGATGTCTACTTTCCAGTGTTGATCATAACAAATCCAAATAAAGACCATCTCACTAATACCATCAGAAGCACAGAAACTACTTTAACTAAGAGAATTTTCCAACATCTCTTTTACTTAACTTCTGACCAAAGGAACTCCTCTCCACATCATTTGAGAATGTGTATCCTTAAGCCACCATACATATCACTATTCTGCCTATTAACTACCTAATAAAATTATCTCTTCAAACTCATCTCATACCAAATAATCATCTGACCTACAAAAGAAGAAGAAGTTACCTGGATGCAAATTAGAGAACTTGGTATATAAACCACACACATTTCTTTAACAATAACCTTCTACTCAAATAAAAAACCTGCTTACTAGTGTTTTGAGCAAATTGTCTCTACCTTGAGAAGCAAGACATCATCAGGTAATTCTTTGGCTCCATGAAAAAGAAGTATAAATTTAGACATTTAAAACTAGTACTTAAATTTTTTTTCCCATTTTATTTAATTTAGTCAAGATACAGAGTTTTCTTCATACCCACCTTAAATTCACCCATTAAACAGTCTGCTCGTAGAGAGTGAGAATCATACACCTAAAAAGACAAAGGAGCATGAACAGGAATGTTCCTAAACAACCTGGTGAAATGGCCAGAGGATGCTACAGGCATCCAGCAGCCTTGTGAACATGCACTGGTTTTTCTTACCCGAATGCTAACTGTTTCATCAAGCAACTCTAAAGGAGTCATGTGGACATTGTAGAAAAATATCTGTCAAGGTAAAAAACAAACAAAAAACCCCTGTCTTAAAATGACAAACACATAATTACCTGAACATAAAATGCAAAGACATTATTTTAAGAGGCATGCAAAGCATGCCAGATACAGTACTTTTACCCCGCCTCCTTGCTGGACAAGGGGTAAAAGTCCTTGCTGGACATACTATGTGGTAATTTGGTGCACAATGAAAAACCGAATTTAGTAAATTGTCTCAGTACAAAACAGACAAGATAGTCACAACTTCCATTTGAACAAACAAGGTCAGCATAACTGTGCTGCAAACTTCCAGCACTGCCCTTTGCTCCTTGCTCTGCACTTCATACTTTTCTCACTGGAACAACTTCAGAAACTATAAAGTTCATTTGCCAGGACAGTAAATCCTGGTCTAACCATCTCTGTTGTAGTTGTCAAAGAGGCCTTGTTTAGGGTTAGTGGTGACAGTGATTCTAATGATTTGAAGTTTTTTAAGACCATAGTAATAAATCTGATAGTTTGATAGCGTGAAGATATATATATAACATTTATTAGCTTGTTTTCATAATAGATCATGTCTCACTAAGTTTGGTCTTTGATCCCAGCTATACTCCAGTCAATATTTTATACAACAAAATGGAAGGGTACGTAAACATTGTCCCTCCTATTCCAGTTTAAGACTACAATGGATACTGAGACTGCCAAGGAATTGTTTCAATATAAGATGCAACTGGCTTTCTGCCCTCCCTATTTTTTCCATAGCTTCATAAATCTTGACTGCTACCTACAGCTTAGTTCACGTTTCAAAGTTTTATAATTTCCTTGGTCTTGCCTGTGTGTGTTACACATGCTTGCCACACAGTTCCAAAATCTGAATTTTCCACACATTCCCAGATATGAGAGTTATCATTTTCTCTATTACATTTAAGTTTTGCAACATTAGTCTTCCAGCTATGGGATCATTCTTGTGTCCCCTATGTGGTTTTGAATTCTCTCCTGTATTTCAGTGTGTTTGATGTACAGACCCCCTGTCTGGACAGAGAAATCTAGTTGTGCTTTTACAAATCATGGGTAGCAAGGCAATGATATTTCCAGATTTTGTGGCAGTCCTACTGACCCAAAGCACTGCACGGAGCACTCATCTGAATGTGCCATAGAGGTCTACAACGATTTCTAATTAATTTTTCTGTAATTTTTATGACCTGAACACAACTGTTCAAAGTGATTCTGCCAGATGGCCAACTGTACCAAAGAACGTGTTCCATATGTCTCATATGAAGTATGACTTTCCTCTAGATAGTTTTATCTGCTAAGACTGACTGTGACAGAGTTGTGTTTAGTGATGTGAATACATAAAGGGACTGGGAATGGCAAAATGCATGCTAGCCATAGTTACCCATAAATATTAGTAAATTCTTATTAATTGATCATAATGAAAGCTGTATTAACTATTTTTCTACATTTGATAGTCTCAGCATTTTAGCTACAGTGTTCTTACACCACTTACTTCATCAAAAAATGGGTTATTTCCTCTTTTGATCCTTGTCCGGTGTGTCTGACCACAAACGTGAACTTTGACTACTGGTTTTATGTTATTTCCAGGCAACTGACGACCTTCAATGATTCTAACACGAATCTGAAAAAAAAAAATCAAACACTTATATTAATTCATTCTCTATATTATCTATGATCCTGGTGACAACAATTCCTTATTATACCACTAAAAATATTAGCCAACACCTGAAGTAGCTGACAGATATGAACCAGACAGACTTTTCAAGCTTAATTATGACAGTAACTGTAATTTTACTTGAATTTTACAAGACAAGTTAGGGTTAATTATTTCACTAGTTTTTCCACTTGCCTTTACCATTTATTTTTAAAGCTGCTATAGTAGTTTGAAATCTATACAACTATACAGTAAATAAGGTTCATCCCTATTTCAGACAGAACTGTACAAAATTGGACACCTCAGTAACAGGAACATTTGAAGAATACCTTTGAAATACTGGCTTTCAAAAGAAGAGGCTAATTATCGTGCATTAGATAAGCTGACATTAAATTAGGTTCAGGCTATGTAAAAGGAGCAGTGTCCTGCTCAGCAGGAAAAGGGAACATCCAATATTTAATAAATCTATTACCTGAAAATCTTGCGGTTTGTTAGGAAGGACTCTCCGTGTTTTCTTTCCTTTGGTGATGCGTTTAGCTAGCTGGGCTTCCTTTGTGCCACTTGGAACTGTTGGTGTGATACCACCAACTGGACCATCCACCCCTTCCTCGTAACCTGCATCATCTTCTCCATCTCATACAGCAAAAAAACAGTGCAATTAATAAAAAAATAGCAGAGCTGCTGTTAAAGTTACAGGAGTCTGATATCCAAGAGTTCCACTAAAATTCTATTATTAGCTCACGTCAACAATTTTTTTGCCAACTACATGCTTCCAAGTCCTTCTGAAAGCTAGTCGTTTTAGCCTGCTTAAGAACAAGTTTATATCCTAACCAAACTACCTCTAGATCAGTCTTTCTTCTGGATGCAGGGTGTCTAATACAATTCCCATACACTTTTTTAATCAACTGATTGAAGCAAAGTTCAGCTGTAATCATCCCCTGAATAGTTCACAATACACCACAAGGGATTCATTTTATTCCAGCTGAATAAATACTGCTGTTGAATGAATCTTGCTGTTTCCCATCAGCAGGGCTAGGCTATAGCACAGCATCAGTTTTTAGTTCAGAATCTTGAATACATGAATACATTTAAGGTCTGCCATCCAAAACAAAATTCTGAATCCTTTTCCACAACATGTAAGTGCAGAGTAAGTTTTTTAGTAAGCCTCTTTGACAGTTCTGAAATCAGCATCCCTCTGTGGGAGACAGTTCTACAACCACATGACACTACAATACTGAATCATACTCTGAGATTCCAGTATTGCAAAATAGGATCCATAAATATCTAGACCACAAAAGTGGTCACTCCCTTGAGTTTCCAGCTTTTCTTAACTGCACAGTGACTATGGTAAAATTTGGAGGAAGAACGAGCTGTGTCTCTGGTGGTTGGCATTTAACAGAATGTATACTAGCTTCATGAATTACAGGCTAATGATCATCCTTCATGATCCTTGTAAGAGATGTGTAAAACCAGAGAGACTGACATACTACGTATTTTATAAGCAGAAGACCCCACCCCCCTCGCTAACATCTCTCAAAATGCATTTGCCTGGATGGATCCATGCAGCTGATTACATAACCTAGCACTTAATTTTTAATTCCTAAAATGGAGCTGTAGCTATCACAGTTGGGATACTGATTTCATTTCATGGGAAATAGGTATTTACAATAATTAACTAAGGTGTGTTTGATTTCACGCTGAAATAATTTTCATGCAGTTGCTGCACACTAGCTAAAAACCCTGTCATTTTTTATCTGTGTCTTAGAGTTCAAAAACATTTTAAAAGCTATCAAAATAATCTCATAAAAGTGAATTTGCATTTTTAGCCTTCAAGTCCACATTTCTCTAAAATGTGCAGTAATTTAACACACAGCTTTTGTGTTCATATTACTTATCCTTCCACTCTCCAAGAACACCTAAGTGAAGACAGTGGAACTAAAATTTCTCTCCTGTGGACTCCTGATTTCAATTTTTTCCTTCTTATGTTATTATCTATCACCAAATAATGGTCAAACTGGTTTAGTTCTCTTCAAACACATAACATTTATTAAACTTCCTTCTTTCTGAATGAACACAGCCTTGATATTAGGCTTATTATTTGCCTGTCAACTGCAAAAGCTTATTACTTCACAGTTCTTTTAAGAGTCTGGAAAACTAGAAGATCTCAAAAACACTCTCAGCAAAAGCCTGGTAAATATGATATATAGAGAGACCAACGAATATTCCCTACTGATCACAGTATTTCACTGGCTAGTCAAATATCAACCTAATATAAAACAGTGTCTTCCAAAACGTAATCATTCTATAAGGGAAAAGAGGTTTAATTAATCAAGAAAATTTTTTTCACAAAGCTCCCTGACATTGAAAGTAATAAATGGGACTTCTCTGCTTTTTGGTCAGCCCTAAAATTGCAGCAGATAACTGCAGTTTCCTTGAGCATTCAAAAACCTTTCTTTCCTAAACAAAAGCCATTTTGAAAGTTTTTAAGCAAATAGAGAAAATTATGCTAAAATCCACTTTATGCCAGGAAATGCCAATTTTTTTCTTAGCTTCTGACTCATCCTTAATTTCTTTAAAAATCGCTATCTGGCAGTCTTGACATGCTTGCTTCTGGTGAACAGTGCTGCTGAATCACTTTCTTGCCTTACCTTAAACAGCTCCAAGAGATTTAACAATAATGTTCTGAGAAAAGATTGAAATACCTTCCTGTGCACTGGTCCCTCCTGGATCAGTTGGATTTGCAGGTCCAGCTGGTGGCTCATATCCTACTACCAAATCAATTGTTGCCTAAAGAGAAATACACTTTTTTATGTGGCCCACAGTATTCACAACAGTTGATTTAAGCAGTAAGTTGTTCTAACACTGTACGTGAATAGTTAACTATTCACAGCCACAACAGTTTTTAAAAGTTTCAGCTAGTAAATTAATGAACTATTATTAAGCTATATGTATATACAAACAATAAAGATTACACAATTTGCAGCTAATGGACTAGGTTCTAAAATAATATCTAACAAATGGAGTTTGCTGTGTTTATATTTAGAAAAATCTGTCACAATACAAGCATGTAAGATGTTCTACAGGTGTTAATTTTAGTTCCACAATATTCATGGCAGAAAGGTGACATCCTAAATTTGCAGAGAGAAAAACAAAGGCAGTAGAGAAATAACGCTATCTCATCAACAACTTAACGAGTCTGAACTGTCAGTAAAATTTCCTATCTGGCTTTTCCAATTGCTTGTTCGCATCTCCATCCTGGAAGAAAAACACCACATTATTTTCCATTCAAATTATAGAATTGTCTTTTTTTTGCTTGACTGTGGTTTTGGATGACTGAACAAACCATTATTATTCCTAGTTGCCAGAGTAACATGAGGAGTCAGCAAAAAAAGCCCAACCCTGTGACCAACTAATCATGATATTAAACTGCAGCTGATGAGATACTGAAATTACGCTTAGAGCCTCTCATTATTGAAGTGTACTAGAATGCAGTATGAAATGCCTTAACAGCTACACTGCACAAACACAGTAAAGTCCCAGGTTCCAAAAACTACTTAATACATAACTAAGCTAATAACCATTTAAATTTAAACATGTTCTAAATCAAGTAAAGCAAGTTCTTGTGTAACTTTCTGAATGGAGCTGGCAGTGAACATATACATGATCATGTGCCTTCTAGAACCAGTGCTATAACACAAGTAGCTGTTACAAAGCATATGGCAAAAAAGGTGCATATGGGAACTCCATTTGGTATTTGGAAAATGTACTTTTTCAACATCAGGGTGATTTCCATGCATACTCTAAGGAATGGCCCATATTACTTGTAACACATATATACAAATACATGACATAGACAGAGGAAACAAAATTGTATAGACATAGTTATCTCTGGTTATAAATTTCCTCTGTCTGGAGTTTTTGCTAGAAATTTCCAAGCATTAAATTGGTATTAGCCTTGTGCTGGAGCATTTTGATGAAGAATACCGCAAAATAAGAAAATGTAAGTCACTCACTCCAGTTTCTTGTCCTCTTTCATTTAGTAGAGGTATGAGTTTGAAGGGAAAAGATCTGCTTTGGTTACCTACGAGATCCTTAAGTGCTACAGACGCACTGCCAATTAATCTGAAATTAAATAAAAATCATTATTAGAATGCAAGTATAAATCAAACAGAGGCTCCCATTTTTCTTTTGCTAGCATCTGTTAGTCAACCAAGTAACTCCAGCCATTACTTGCAAACTCTAAGCACAACAAAAGACCATTGCAAATGCCATGTAATGATTGTGTACTAGTAATCTGTAATTTCTGTTTCATTACACTTAAATGCGTTGGTGTTCTTTATGGCAGCCACAGCTTTAACCAAACACAGTACCTTTTAAAGAGGTTAAAAAACAAATTATTTTTAGCGTTATTTTTGAAAATAATGTTCTGCATAACTTTCAACAGCCATATCAGTTATTTCCACCACTGAATTCTCATTGGTAAGCTAAAGGATATAATACTTTCTTTCCCTATACAGATTTGCAAATTCTCAGGTGAGAAGTAGTGAATAAAAACTAGGTATGACAGCTGTTGTACTACACAGAAAGAGATACAAAGCCAGAGACATCCATGTCTTTGTAATGAAAACAGTGAAACAAAACAAATGCACATCAATGTTCTTACTAGAAAATTTCAATGTTAATCTGCTTGCTCATACTCTGCATTTTGGAACAGGTTCATCTTCTTACTTCTAAATTCTCAGAACATTTCTTATGGTTCTAGAGGGGTCTACCAAAGGAAGGTTTCAAAGGGATCTGACATGTGGTAGACTCTTCTGAACTACTTCTGCCTACTTTGGGACTGCATTTGTCACTCCCACCATCTCCCAGAAAGATGAAAATCGCATGTACTTTTAACCTTAGAGACTACTTTGAGGCATAATTTCTCAGTGTGGTACTGGTCTCATGATACCTGGCACTGTATTTCATTCCCATGGTATGTAGTAAGAGTTTACTCCCCTACTGAAGTGGATTGCTGGAATAACTGAGATTTTTTTCAATGAAAAAAAAAAAAAGCCAAGATAATTTAACCCTGTAAATATTTCAAAGAACATGTGTTACAAATAAAATACCAGCTTTGTTGCCAAAGCAGAAAAAAGATCTGTACACAGAGAATCTAACTGAGGTCCCCTGAAGTTACAGAGCTTTTTCATGGAGCAGCTAAGGATGCAAGGGTATTTTCTGACGTGCAGCAAGAGCACTGCTATAGCTACTCTTGCATACTGTGTCATGAGAACATAAATTATTTTTTTGCAAAGTACATTAGGATACCTAACCATAAAACAAGAATTTCCTGCAAATATACCTTCCAGGCATTACACATCCACATCACAACTTCTGTTTAGCTGCAGAAACTTACATATTTTGAGGTGCCATAGAAGGGAAAACCCAACAAGACTACCCATAAGCAGCTAGGCCAAATCTGATTCTAGAGAAAGAAAATACTTTCCTACGCACATTTGTAGAAAAATTATATAGACTTGACATTTTGATTTGATATGAGCTGGAGTGACAACTTCAAAAACATTATCAATTCAGAAGCCGCCCAAAATAATCTCAAATCATCAGGGTGAATGTTTCAGCAACCACACCCTCCTATCTAGTGACATTAACTCAAGAATTGCTGTTCACCTGTAGTGCTTTTGAAATTTTCCACTGTACATTTCCATTTCTACATCCTCATCCATCCTGTACAAATGATAACTGCATGCATTTGAATGCATAGTAACCATTTTTAAAATAGTGATCACTGATGTTCAGAAGACTGAAGAGGTAATCAGTTACATAGACTTCTTGCTTGCAACCAGCTGCCTCTATATATATATATATGCCTTTATTTCCCCTTTCTTTAGCATGTTTGGCCACAATAGTCTCCAGTCTTTTTCCACTCAAGCAAGACTGAGAAATTTAATATTCGGTCTACAAACTTAGTCTGCTTCTAAGCTTTAGCCAAATTCTAAGCTTTGGGCACTATTCTGCCTTTCCCAAAGTCGTCCTGTTCGCTGGATTCCGGATGTTTCACCCCTCCCTTAGCAGAACCACAGAACTAATGAGGCTGGAAGGAATCACTCATGATCATCTAGTCCAGTGCCTCTGCTCAAGCTTAGTCAGCTAGAACAGGTTACCCATGACTACGTCCAGTCTGGTTTTGATCATACAGCTACTTAACGACTGAAGTAATACATTCCAAAGTAACAAGGAATGCCTCAGAGTCATCCTTAGGTCTCATCTTTGTCACTCATACACAAGTCTTAGAGAAAGCCTTTTTTCCAACATGCTTCTGTCAGGTCTCTAACCTTTGGGCTAAGTCAGCTAAGTCAGATCTCAGGAGCTGTTGTGAGATCACATCCATCACCAGTTCATTGATGTTTAGTGCTTTGCTGCAAGGTCTGCTCCTGTACTTCCCTCCGATAGGTAACTAGACCCACTGTATGGCTACTGTGAAATTCCTGGGTTCCTCCAAACTCTGAAGACTCTTTACCTTCAGGCAGGATTGTATGTGATCTCCATCTGAAGTCATGACTTACAAGATGACAAGGAATCCTTCCCTTCCAGCACAGCTGAAAAGACTTTCTGCTACCTGTTCATTGTCAAAGGACACTGTTCTTTGCTGGACCTATTTCAGCTTTCTTCCTCTTGCCTGAGCAGATTGACATTTGCCCATTTAATTCCAGATCACACTAGCCCCTTGACACCATCAATTGGGACACTTTGCCACCGAAATAGCTTAATGCATCCTCTGACCTTTTGTTCATCAGCTGTTTTAGCAGAAGACCAAAGCAAATGAGTAAATGTTTAAGTACCTTTTTGGCCATCCCTAAGACTTCTATAGGTATAATGCCCAATCAGTCTGGTCTCTTAAACTTCGCCAGCTTTGCAGGAGTAAAGTAAAAATCCTGTCCTGCCACAAGCAGTTTAAACATTCTGGTCTACCACCGGAGAAGACACCAAAAATAAATGCAAAGTTCCTATTCAGAAGCTGATTTTGAACCTTACCAGGCCTATGATGGTTTCCCTGCAGTGATCAAAGGAAAGTACTTAGTTTATAAGCATGAAATCAATGAACTACTGATGACCAACTACTAAACACGGAGTTGCATTTGTGCCAAAGCTAATTAATCCGTTAGTGCTGTGGTTAGCACTTCCTGTTAGCTGCCTAAATAACCAAGCGAAGTGAAACTTCACACCCATGTCTGGATCCGGAAGTGCTAACTCACAGTACCACCCATTTTATTATTCCTCTTGGTTTGAAGGTAGCAATCTATATCAAATTCTTTACCCTATCATGTCCTCTAGCTGCTTACATGCTACTTATACTGGAAGCCTCAAGGTTTAAATTACTCAAGAGTCAAATATTTAAATTATTTTCATCTATTTTTGAGGGTTTATTTTGGCAGAGGTTTGTATTTATGATTCTCATCAGCAAACGTGATTCTACACTGCAGCTACAATTACTATACTCAATCTTTCTTTCTCAGTGTGTATATTTCATTATAGACTATGCTACAAGACCCAACACCTACCTTCTGTTATTGCTGCTATGTTTAACTATTTTTATTAAGAAAAACCTCTATTTTATCTTTACTTATTTGATAATACTCTTTGCAAGAACAAACTTTCAAAAAGAAACAAAACATGGATACTGTTTTGAACAAGGAAGGAAAGTCCAAAACTGAACCTTGAACTGTCTAGATCTTTCATACCGTGGATGCAAGGAAAGTCTGCAACTATGTACAGTCACACTGATGCGGAAAAGAATCCACACAAAAGGGCACAGCTGTAGGAGGATTTAAACAATCTGGAAATTATTTAACTATGACAAATACTTAGCAATGATTAAATAGTTTGCTGCACTGCTCATTTGTAGCTGAATTTTTCTGTTAGAGCAAAGGGTGTGCCCAATCTGTTTTTCCTACCTCACTAGGTTACTAACTACACAAAGGACACGGGGAAAAACATAATCTCAACTCTTTCTCCTAACTTCACAGGGACAACTGACATTTCTGTGGGGTTTTTGGGATGTTTTTAACTGCATAGATTTGTGTTCTGAGAACTTGAAATCTTTCTACTAACAGTATTAGATGTAATAGAAAACAGATGTGTTCTCTTTTCAAACATCTTTATGCCGGAAAATCTAACTAAGCATGAATCATACGAGTCCTCTGGTTTATTCCTATGATGGTCTGTCTGTGTACAGTGGTTTGCTTTATTTATCTTTTCCAAGTATTGTGACTTTTCACCATGAAGAGCACTCATTAACCCATCTGCTAAAGTGTAGTGATCCTGTAAATGAAGCAGTAAATTCTCTCTCCAGGAAAAAAAAGAAATGGAAAAATATCCAAATGTTCTTTCAGGCTTAATTTACAGAAACATGCCAAAGTAATGAGTTCAGTGCCTTGGCACAGTGTAAAAGCAGAATAACATCCACTGTACTCCTCCTCCTGCATCAGTTTAAGAATGGACTGGATTAACAGCTGTTTCAGCTTCTAGGAGCTGGAACAAATCACGCCTTTTATTGCAATCTTCTGTTCTATTGTTCCAGAAGGTAGTACAGGTTCTGTAGTCACCTCCTGGGCATAGCAACAGACCAGGTGCCTGGAACCAGTCAGGACTAAGAGTGCATGGAACAGCAGAGTGTGGATTGGCTAGGAGCCTTGTGAGTGAGGAGCCAGAGAGGGAGGCTGGGCTGAGAAACACAGCGCTCTGCTTCTGGCCTACACTGCAGCACAGACAGCAGCAGAACATTTGAGCAAAAGTTGGCACTACTTTGAAAGTAACAAAAGCAATCCTCACTGATTATTTTCCTCCAGAAGAAAGAAAATAAAGCCAAAGACATGGTGTAGGTTCTTTTCATTGCTCGTTCTCAGGCAACAGAGGCTCCTAGAGATACTCTTTACCCTCAAAAGCTAAATCCAAATTCAATCTAGATTTAAAAATAAAATATATAAAAGCACAAATCTCTAAAGGGAAGATTGTTGACTTCGACTCAAATCCCACTTAGCTTAGACACCTAATACACCTCCCAGGTTAATGGGTCTACTTGCGGATGTCAAAAGCACACAGCAAACAGTGAGTTTCTTAAATTGTCAACAGAATAGCCCTCAGTTGTAAGGACCTCAGATAGGCACTGTGCTCCACCTTTCCAATCCTGAACAAACCATGGGAGTGTTATTTGCACACTCTTCCACTGAGCACTGCTTTGAAATGCTGCAGCACTTCAGACATGTATCTAACTATAGACTTTTCCTTAAATATTAAAAGAGGATACTGCGAAAAAATAGCCAAGCTATGATATGGTAGACCTAAATCTCTCTCCAACTCAGTAAACAGAATCAGTAACTCCACAGAAATACAGGTTATGCCTACATGCAATTGGTAGGTGAAAAACTTATTCCACATTCCCTCCTTTCATGTACTCTTTCATCTAAATGTGAATGTACATTAGTATCAAATCTCTTCAGTTGTTACAATGCTTTGTGTCTTTAAAAGAACTACAAGATGCTATTTCCTATTACCATGTAACAATCAGGATGCCTGCTCGTGTATTTCTCACTTCTCACTCCCTTATCCTGTTTCCCTGCCAATATCCCTTCCAAAGACACCGCACATTGCAAATATTTGGCTGTTATTGAGGATCTGTTTTTAAAGAGCTTTACTTTGAAGGTGTTACTCTGGCTTTGATATGAACAACTTTCTGTGCATAAACCCAAGCAAAACAAATAGGCATTTGCACAAGCTGGGGGTTAAGAGTTACAAATATGAGTCTAGATGATATTTACAAATACAATTTGAAGAAAACCAACCATATGACTGCTAAACTTTGAACCCATGTACAGAGTGAAACAATTTAGGTGCTTCAGATAATCACTTTCCTTTATTTTCTGATACATTATAAAGTCCACTGCAAAATTCTGATTACTGGCAAGCTTTCATATCTCAAGTTTTGAGATTTCCATAAAGTCAGAGGCATGCAATATATTCCTGCCTAACTGACCTGCAGGAATCTCAAGAATGAGAGACCTGAGGGCACTGGCTTGATTCACAGTGATTTTACGACAGAGCTGTTGGAGTATTGTAAAAACCTGAATCCACATGCTGGGAGGAGGCAGAGAGTAGTAAAGAAAAGCTAACAATGGAATTGGCCTACTATGAGTAAACATGAATGTTTGCCTAATATATATGAAATCTGTCATGAATAAAAAGAACAGAGATGATGTGTTCATACTCTCTTCTAAAACAGCAACAGCGAACACTACTTGGAATTGACAGAAAAGAGAGAGCACAGCAAACAGCAGCTATCAGTTCCATTTTCCCCTGTACTGCTGTATTGGAAGTCATGTTTAGTACTGGGGGGGAAGGAGGTAGGGAGAGGGAAGAAGGAACATACTTGTTTTGTCCAATTGTTTCAAAATCCTTCACAATAATTGTTAGGGAAGATGAATTATCCAGAGGAATTCCTTTCAAGTCAAACTCAACAATCTGAACAAAAAAAAATGGACCAAACACAAATTATAATTACAAGTTACGAAAAATTACCAGCAGAGTAGCATATACAACAAAATTATTCAGAAATAAATTTTGCATTTAGTGAGAGACCAAATCCAGCTTACATTTGCAAAAGCAAACTAAAAAATGATCATAGCATTTGCTCATAGCAAATGTATTTGATTTGCTAATTACTAGCAACAATAGCACAATTAAATTGTTTAATAGTGAGCCATAATTTCTTTTGCAGTTCCACTTCCTCACACTATTGTCTTGTTATTCGTAATATCTGATGTTAGTCCCCTTCAATATTGGCTGAATTCAGTTGCTATTGAATTTAAACAAATAGTTGTAGGGTCCCTTTCTTTGTAATTCTAATTACAAAATATAAGAAAAATATTTAACTTTCATTTATCTTTGTAAAAAAACACTGCCAAGAAAACATTTTCCCCATGAAAAATATTACTGAAGATGCAAAATAGGACTAGGTCTACAAATAAGCCATGAGGATTTTCAACACATAAGTCCTTCTAAATCTGTATGATTTTTCCTGGTATATAATAAATTATCCCATTTTGTTCCCATACATGTGACTAAACAATGGCTCAGTATCATTGTCATCAAAAGAAAGTGGGAACAAAACCAGGCCACAAACTCATCAGTTATCCATCTAATTTCACATCAGCACATTACTTGATGAATTGTAATACACGGTGCAAGACGAATCCATTCACCTGCATTTGCTAACACCTTGAAAGAACAGGTGGCATTAGATCCTCTTTCCAACAACATACTCAACTGTTGAAACTGACTTAATGACTTTACAAGCATTCTGTCTTAAAATGACCAAGAATTTATTTTTTAAAAAATTACCTCATTCCAAACAGGATTGAGTTCATTTTCAATTTTCTTTGTTTTCTTTTTTTCATCTGCAAATACAAACAAAGCGTGATTATTTGTTTTTGCTAAAGCACTACAAAAACAAAATATTTTTTCCTTTCACTTTTCTAAAGAAGGTTTGAGCTTTAAACCAAATGTTCCAATTCTTTTTACCTCTTCCAGATGTTGCACGTTTTACAATGAAAAAGTCCCCTGGGGAATTTTAGTAGTTGAGGCTTTTTTTTCTGTTTTGTTTAAACATAGCTAGATGTATTTCCAAAAAGCAAAATAAATATTTAGGTTTCTCAACCTTTTATGACCCTTAGCTTCAGCTTCAATAATGATGAAAAAAGACAGATTAAAAGACTTGGAGACGTCAAACCAAATGGCAACCTCTAAGTGATAGCAGTAAAGTACTACTTTTGAAAGTAGTAAACAAAATGTGTTACATATTTACCATATATGAGTTACAAAATATTTTTGAATGTTTAGCTCTGGAATAAAATCACATGGAAAGAAATCTTAAGAAGATACGCTTACAGTGTCAGCACTGTCTGGTTTAAATGAGCAAATATTAGAAGAAATACACATGCATGTAAGAGGAAATGCAATCCTTCCTGAAAAGATGGTTTCCAGAGGTTATGCAGATATGACTTCACCAAACTTACTGTGGCCTAAAAATTACAAAAATTAAAAATCTTCCATACTTCATGGTAAAATTTGCATTTGGGCAAGCTAAAAATCACTGGAATGTGGGTTGAGGTGCAAATTATGCATAGCCTGGCATTATTTATCCTGTTCAGTTATGATATATGTATATAGCTCTGATTGAGAACGAGTCTTTTGACACTCAGAAGCACAAAAGAGCACAGGCTCTTTAAACAGAGATTGCATATATTAGACATAACAAACAAGCATATTTAAGTACAGTCACTAAACCAGCTGCTAATCTCCAAAATGCTCAGCCACCACAAGAAGGCCAAGCTTCAGACACACTCCACATCTTTAAGGACTCCAGTAAAGATAATTGCATTTTTGTTATTTGAAATTATGACTATACTTAGCCTGGAAAATGTTGCAAAGGCCTGGGGAACAGAGTAAAGATATGCCAAATGGGCAAGTTCATGTACCTACTAGTCAGGCAGCAGACTGTGGTGGCTCTTATTATCGGATGAGAGTGGGATGTACTGAAAAAGTCAGCCCATGCTGCAAATTGCAAAAACTGACTCCCATTTATGTAACAGGAATTGTCTACAAGTTATACAGGATATTGACTCATGTTATAGGACAAAGGAAAGAGCTTTCATAACATACCATACTGTGGACTGACATTTTGCAGAACAAAGCACTAATTAACAAGCTAGTGAGAGAAAATCAACTTCATGCTATCTAATAGGAGCCAAAGCATTTTCAAAACTGAGTATCCCAGAATATCTGGGGTTGGGCACTGATACCCCAAGTGTCCCTAGAAGCTGGGAGATGAAAAGATGTTTTCACTGCCAGTGAAAAAAAAGAACAGTTACAGCTGTTTGTAAAGGAGATAGTGAATTACAGACCTGATTCTGATGGGACTAATGGATAGAAGTCCTATGATCCCTGCCTAAGCTAAAATGTAACTCTCTAAGGTAAGGAGAGTCCTGGCTTGAACAACATTCAGAACAATTCTTGACAAGGTGCTGAATTTTCCACTCTGAATTATCCATTTTCACAAAAGCAAGATTTGTTTCCACTAATATGCATATTCTAGATTACACTGAGAAGAAGAACTTTTTCTGTTATGCATCTGTGTGAAAGTTGGATGAAAAAACACTGGGAAGCATAGCTTACATTGGGTTTTAGTTGTAATTTTAGTCAGTCAGAGTGTGACATTCACATTCCTCAAGGATATATTTTGCATATATTCTCTTCTCTTTACTGACTTTCTTTTTATTACACTCTTATCTGTATTTTAATGTACTGGGTGGTGGTGGTATTTGTTTTTAAGCTGTTGCCAAATCTCTTTCTTCTTCCAGTCAAAAATCTCCATTGCCAAACAAGTGGATTGCTCAGTTATTCCAGGAGCTCACGTAAGTTTCAGGTCCTCAGGCTGTTTTCCTCTTCTGGTAATGATTGCAGCTATAGCAACCAAGACTAAACCACATCAGGATAAGCTGTACAATAGGGCCAGACACCATTTTTAGTGTGGCCCTACCACGAAATAAGAAATTATAGTGGATACAGGTAGGACACTCTATAGACTTGTTTCTTTAAAAACTAACTACAGTAACTGCGGTACTGTAGAAGAAATCACTGTTTGCTTTATCTTGATGGAGGCGTTATATTACCTTATATTATAACTTGCTAGTTAATATACCCAAGTGGAAACGACTGTTATAAGAATTTAATGGCCAATGAGTTGACTCAGTGTCCAAAAAAATTAAGATGAGCTGTTTGCATAATAACTGTTCCATCATTAAAAAGATAATTATAGTATAGCAAACCAATCAATGTTTCCATCTTTTTTCTTTCTATTGTAATTAGCATTTTAATCAACATCAGCAGGTGGGGAATAGCAGAAACAAACATTATCTTCTACAACAGTCCTAAGTCTAAGATTTAAGAGAGTTAACTAGGTATCCCATAAAACTTTTGTCAAAGTAGAATTAAGATAGCATGGTAGCAGCAATTGCAGGACCAAATGGGCAGACCTCCAAAACCCTGGAAATTAAATTTAGATAATTTAACTCTCTGCAGAACAGAAAATACAAATTTAATGAATAATTACACTCTAAAACTGTTTTCTTTCACACACTGAAATATAAACTAAAATAGCTATGAACTACTGCAGGCCTGCTGAAAAGCTCTTAGATTAACCACAAATAGAAAAAGCAGTTTTATTCAAGTTGGCCCAATCAAAATAAATGCCATTTCACCTCAGTTTTTACTGCATAAAGTGGAATGAGGCAGTCAAAGGGAATGATCAAAGCAGTAAATATCCTATTATTGACTGCACATACAAGCAATTGAATCAATTTTTACACCCTGAGACAAGAATCTAACAAAACAAAGCAATTATACTGATTTGTTATCACTTAGTGTCAGTTTAGCAAATGGCAACAGTTTTTCATATTAATTTGACCAATGATTTGTCTCCCATTGAGTGACAAACTCAGAATCCTGCAAGAACAGCACCCAGTTCCAGATAGCGATATTCATTTACTCTCAGAGTGTTGTTCTCTTTGAACTGTGAGCTGTTCTTAAAGTAAATAAAAATTCCATCCCATTGGACTGGACATAAATGTGTAAAAAAAAAGTTAAATGCTTGCACAAAACTCCTCTGCTATATCAGAACAGAAACAGCTGCCTATTTCCTCCTAATATATATATATATATCACTGTAATAACTAATTGGCTGCCCAGTCTGTAACCAGTTTAGTTAAACAAATTGGATGAAATCTATCCTATTCATAGATTAAACCATATTAACTTACGTGTCTTAACATATAAAACATTTGCAGTCACTTTCATACTAACAGTTTCATGGTCATAAGCTTTTTCTTCACAGCATGGCTGTAAAGGTCTGAGACTGAAAGACTGTGTTTCCGTGGGAGTCTTAAATTTACTGAACCTGACATCAGCAAAGGCCCTGTAAATTAAAATTTGAACAAAATACTGTTCTAATGAAATGCCAACTTCCACAGCAATTTTCTGTCAAATGAGTGCTGTTCACTAAGACTTCACCAAGAACACTCCAGAGTCAAACAAAAACATGAAAATGTGCTGCAGCACCATG
Organism: Corvus cornix cornix; assembly: GCF_000738735.6. NCBI lineage: Eukaryota > Metazoa > Chordata > Aves > Passeriformes > Corvidae > Corvus > Corvus cornix. The sequence continues at coordinate 16,079,224 of NC_046336.1, forward strand.
GCCAAAGTCCTGCAAATGCCTCAGTTTTTCCCAGCCTAGAACACGTACTCCCAAGTGTGTTTTTATGTCCCCCAGGATTTACATTGGGTAGGGACTAAAGTTAAAGATTTATGCCCTTTGACATAAATCTTCCCAAAATAAAACTGGTTTCCTATCTCTACACACTAACAGGGTGAGGGGGGAACCAGCAGTGTATATATAAAAAAATCTATAAACATAAACAGCCAGAAGTTGAACATATTTCAGATATGACCCTATGCTCTTGCACTTGGTAACCAGGCACTCCATGTACAAATTAAATCAGAGCTGCTTAATAGCTGGTAAAAGCCTGGTATTTTCTGTCCCACTTGAATCACCCTGGATGGGAAGCAAAAAATCAGACTGTTGGTATGTAGTAAAATCACATGAATAGAAGTGGCAGGATAATGAGAAATTAAATATCCTAGTAAAAACCTGTCACAATTATGAAGCTGACACTGGTTAACCATGTTTGGGAACACTAAAAATGCCAATTATAGTACATAAAGGATAAATATAAATTCATTCCTTTAATATCTGTTGTCCAATTCCTGTGTTTGGATAACTGAAGAACTGAAAAACAAATCCAGAGATGCAGAAAAAAAATATCTGTAACTCACATTTACTAGGTAAAAGTGAACTGCATTAGAGCACATAGTAGGAAGAAAAGGTTACAAGGAGGGATTAAACAGACACTTAAGCATAAAGAAGGGAAGGCATAAACCAGATCTGGAGTAGGAAACTGCAGGAACAGAGGCAATACAGAAAAGCAAAACTGTGGCAGGAAAGCAAAGAAAGGCAAGGAACTGAAATGAGAAAATGGATACCTAAGAAGCAGCAGAATGTGAAACAAAGCAGAGAAATTACAGTATCATCACTTTTTGTAGGGCAAGTAAAATCATATTTTAAGAATTATGAAGTTCCAAAAGCTACTGAGTCAGGCTCTGCCACTTGTTCTAACACACAGGGTGGTAAAAAAAACCCCACCAAACCTTGAAAAAAAGGAGGAAACTAAAGGAAATGGAACAATTTCACATCTTTCTGATGCTGAGTAAACATATCTGAAAACTTGTTACTTTGAAAGTTAAGGTTCTGCATGTGCAGTGCCTTGTCCTTTTCCAGCCTACAGCAGTCATGATTTCACATTTGGTTTCTAAAGGTGACAAACTCCTGCAATGATTTTTCACACTTTAAAATAGCATTTGGATTTCAGTGCACAGTTAGGAAACCAGGTCACCAGGAGTTAAGTTGCCTGTTTATCGCAGTTTGGTTTGATGGATTACATGATCCAAAATTGCTTGAAGGTTTTGGCACCTTGAAGATAAATCAATACTAGAAATCAAGTTCCTCTAGTCTAGCCAAGTGAGGTAATGATGGCAACAGGTAAAGTATACTGTAAAATATAATTACCATCCATATAAATGCTAATTTTATCACAGTCTTCTGCTTCTCCCATACATAACTGATGAGCAATGAAAGTGAAAAATACAGTTTCCTTCCAAAATATTTTAATTCAATAATCTCAACAGGCAAAATTTTGATGTGCAATTCTGTTTTTGGAAAAAAAAAAAAACCAACAACCAAAACCAAACACCAACAAAAAACCCCAAACCAAACTAAAACAACACCAAACACCTTCAGAAATAGTACTGCTGTTTTTCAGTAAACTACTTGTAACAACAATAAATCAGTCATATAAAAATGCGTGTGACAGTGAGCAGTGCTTGTTCAAAGTAATCAAGACAATAATGATTTTTCAGATGGAAAACAAGGTAACCTTCAATTTCAGAATTAAAAGTGGGTTTACTTATGCAGTTAGACTTGTTTTTAAAGCAACAGGTTAATCCTTTGCAAAAGCTTGTAAAATGTGGATCCTGAAACAGAAGCACAGCTGGTCGGAACAGACCAATGCACTCCACTCAGTACAAACTTCATTCAGCTAACTCCTGTCTCTAATTTAAAAGTCCTCCCTAAAACTCCATCAGAAGCAATTTCAGGAAAACATGTTTTCCCAGATTTTCAAATACTTACAAAGGGCACTATCTTTTACAAAATTTCTTCCCTGACTACATTTATGACAAGTTTCCTTACCTTTAAAAATAACAGAAACGATAGGATCTGGTTTCCCAAACTTGGTTTTAGGGATATTGGTAGCAGATTCCACAATCACCCGAAGCATTGTTTCCCGTCTTCCCTAAATGCTGACTACTACCGAAGGAATGAAGTCTTCAACTTCACAGTCCTTAACTTGTGGACTGAAATGCTAGCAGGAAGAGGAGGCAGGGAATTGCTGGTTTACAGCAAAGGAGATCTATGGGTGGATCTATGACGGACTAGCTACTCAAAGCTATGGGGAAAAAAAGTCCTGTAAATTGACACCAGGTTTTGTCTTGCTGCACAGAAAGAGCTCTCGCTAGTGAAATTCTGTGACAGAAAGGGCACGTTGCAAAAACTCAGATTTGTTGTTGCTGCTTTTATTTTTAAACTGCGTGATAAATCTCTCGTCAGAAACCAAGGCAAGAATAAGCATTAAGCAACATGAGCATTAAGCACGACTCTAGAATTCGAGGTAAATCACATCTGCCTCTTGGTATACCAAGGTAGGAAATTTCACGATGGCTTACATTTCCCCCCCTAATTTTTAGAACTTGGTTGTTTGCAAATGCTTTTGGTTTGTCTCCGTGCCAGCCTAGTCACAAACTGGCGATGATCCCCAAAACCAGTGCGAGTCCTCCCCCTCCTGTTGCATTCTGGAACAACGATGTGTTTCATAGCAAACACTGCAGCTTTCTCATGGAACATCCTGGATATGTATTATTGAAATATGTATCCGTAACTAAAAATTTAAAAGTATTAAGGAAATGCGTGCAAAACAAAAAATAAAAGTGACAAGACACTGTATTGTTTGGAGGCATATATGAATGTTCTGTCTTAACATAAACACGTGCACGAACACTCCGGTAACATGAACTAGGTAACACTTACATGACAAGCACAAGAGCTCTGAGCTCCCCTGTGCTCAGAGTTAGTTTTTCTCAGCTGTGAACAGATGTAAAAACCCGAGAGGTTCACACTGCCACTGCCGCACGTGTCCCCAAGGAGACAGAAGAGGGGAAGCCAGCAAAATGGAGCAAAATGAGTCACAAGTGAGCGCAGTTCAGCCTAGGTTTTACATGGTCACACCAGAACCATCCTAGCTTGCTTTGTAATTCCTAAAACTATTAGATTTTGGGTAGATGAAGAGGATTTCTGGATAAGAAAAAACACACATGTTCAGAGAGGAACGAGGCTAGAGACACGGAAGAGACAGCACTGAGCAGACGCTGCAGACTCGTCCCGAGCACCACGGCGCAGCGCTCCACCCTCCCGCACCCCGCTGCGGGCCAAGTCCCGCCGCGGACACCCGGCTGGGAGCCGCTGCGGCGGAGGCGGCGACGGCACGGGCCGGGCAGCGACACAAGGCGGCGGTGACGCGACGGGCGGCGACACCAGGGGACAGCACCCCGGCCGCCACCGCGACACCAGGGGACAGCACCCCGGCCGCCACCGCGACACCAGGGGAGAGCAGCCCTGCCACCACCGCGACACCAGGGGACAGCACCCCGGCCGCCAACGCGACACCAGGGGAGAGCAGCCCTGCCGCCACCGCGCCGCGGGGACCGCGCGGAGCGCCCGGAAGTGACGAGGTGGAGCCGCGGGATTCAAATTCCCGGAAGCGGCGCTGGGCCGGGGCCGCGCGGAGCCGCCGCCGGGCCGTGACCCCGCACCGCGCCGTGACCCCGCACCGCGCCGTGACCCCGCGGCCCCTCTGAGCCCCGCGGGATCCGGGAGGGCCCGCGCAGCCTGCGCGAGACCCCAGCTGTCGGAAGCCTTGTCCCACCCGCTAGAAGGGATCGCTGTTCCGTAGAGCCTCGTTTGGTTTCTACAGGCGCCTAAACATGAACGCCAAGACCGCCATAGATCGAATTATTGGCAAGGGGGGACTAAAGTCGGGCAACTCCAGAGCTGACAGTGGGCTCGAGAAGGGTAAGCAGGAGGGTGCTGCCCCGAGGAAATCCATGGAGGAAGTCGCCACAGGAAGAGGCAAAATGACGGACCCGGAGAGGAGCGGGCTCCTTCAGGTGAGCCGGGCTCTCCCTGAGCCAGCGCAGGCCGTGTCCCACGGATACGGCACTCGGCCTCGGGAGTGTCAGGAAAATCCACCAACGCCAGAGGTTTATGTCCAAAAAGGAGTCACGGGAGTCCTTCGACTTAATTCAGATAAAGGGAGAGAGGCCACTGGGGCACACGCCCTCGGGATCTTCTCTCTCGCGGTTTCGGAGGGCGCAGCCTCCCTTTTTCCCTAAACTCCCGGCCGCGTGTTGCCCTCTTCCTTTCCCCACTGCCTGAGGTACTGGGGAGGTGCAGCCTTCCCGAACCGCCTACCCCATATCGCCCCTTGAACCTCCTTTTTTACCCCGAAGTTCAGAAGTTCAGGCTTGTGCAGACCCTTGTCTATTTCAGGAACCAAACTGTCTGGGCGTGGTAACGAACCTGCTGCCCAAAGTCAGTAAAGGCATTAAGACCCATTTCAAAGACGTTAACACCCATCAAATTGCTTGTAAAGACATTGGCACACATCTTTCCTCTCAGGAGCAAGAGCCCCACCTTTCCTCTTATAACTTTTGATGTCACGACTGGTTTAGTAGTGTTAGATTAAGACAAACTTTTAATTTGGCACTTTCATTCTCAGATATTTTTCAATGATAGCCGAGCTAATAAAATCACACGCATCTGACAAGGCTGGTAGATACAAAGAGCTGAGGCCAGAGGTGCCAGTTAGTCCATTAAGACCTGTCCTCACGTGTCCAATAGAACACGTCTCAGAGAATTATTTTAAGCACTTCCTGAAAAGAACTTTATGTTCACAAACATTTGATTAAGAACATGCCAAAAAGTGCAGAGTGTTTGTTTGAATTGAATTGTCAAGCTCCCACTCAGCTATAGGTAACTGAAACTGTCATCAGGTCGCTACATTTTTCTTCCATTGCAGCTAAAGAGCAAAAACTAAGACACTGCAAAGTATTGCAGCATCATTATGTCTATACGACTGTTCCACTCAAGGTAAACCTGTGGCTGCAGAGAGAGAAGTTCAAGACTTAATATGTGACCTAGTCACATGCTGTCAGGCTTCCAAGAAGGACACAGAAACTTTAGATAGACTCTAGGAAAGGATACAACTAATGGAGAATAGGTGCACTAGTATTTCTAGGCCACTTTTTTTAACAAAAGGGCTTGTCATGTGTCTGTGCCACAATGTCAGATGAGAAGTCCTAAGCTGAGGATGAGCTATGGCTGGGCAGCTCATGCACAGTTGTGGCTAAATTCCTTAGTGTATTTGCTGAGTCTGTTGCTGTTTGCTCGGTGTTGGTTACTTAATACTGGTTTCCTATAAACTAGGAAAAACTAGGAAAAACATCGTGTTTGATATACCAGGTACTCTTTGGTGTCACTATTTTAATTTTAGTGAGCAGTGGTGTTCAACCACTCCCTAAATGAGGCTCTCTCAAATTCACTTTCTTTCAGTTTCTCTTTCTAATGACTTGATGTCAACGTGCAGGATTTCTACATCAGCCTTTCTCACACAGAATTAAATTCTATCACATCCAAAGTTCATGCAGAGCCCCATGACATCTTAAATGCAGTACTAATTCTGTATAATGGTTACCTGTGCTGGAGGCCTACTGGAAAAAGAGTGCATGTTGAAAATACCTACTTAAGCACATTTTGAAGCTACAGGGCCAGATAATATGGAAAACAGGATCCTTGTCTTGAATGCTTTATAATAACTCTCTTGTAACTTACTGCCATGTAGTTTGCAAGAAGGCTTCCCAAAAGCTACCAACTATGCTAAGAAATATACTAAGAAATGTAGCTGGAAGTGTTTTGGAGTTCATGTACTGCTTTTGTTTTAAGGCTCATATACTATAGTGATCTTAATTCATATGCAAAACTGAGTACCTGCTAAGCCTGTGAAATTTGGTTCTTTGTATTCTTTCCTCGTTTTATCTGTTTCAGACTGGTTTTACTATCACTTGAAATATTTCAGGTAATCGCTCTAGTATTGTCTGCTTTGAGTTAAAAATAATTTTCTCAGCTAATTAAAGGCCAAGAGAGAACTTTGAAAGTGAGTATCATAGAGTCATAGAATGGGTTGGGTAGGAAGAGACCTTAAAGATCACCTAGTTCTAACCCCCCTGCCATGGGCAGGGACACCTTCCACTAGACCCTGCTGCTCAGATCATCTCACACTACTGTAAACTTGCTAATGCATTTGATGCATAGACTAACACTTACTCCTTTTTATTCTGTTTCATTTAGAAAATACTTTCTCTTGAAAAAGAAAAAGAAAAATACAACCATCTTCTTGGAGAGAAGGACAGAGAAATCCAAAACCTGAAAGACAAGCTGAAGTCCAAAACCAAGAATAGTAAAGTCTCCTTACTACAAAATCAACTAGAGGAAAAAACAAAGGAAGCAGAAAGGAGAGAACAGTTACTTTGTTCTCTATCAGAAGAAATTAACCGGTTAAAATGTAATTTATCTGCAGTCATGGCAAAATGCTCTGATCTTGAGAACAAAGCCAGTAGTACTTCTCAGGCATCCCAGGTAAGCACTGAAGAAATATTTCAATTGCAAATTGGAATTTGTGCCCACTAAGCACCAATACCTGTCATAAAATAGGAGGGGTTTTTAGTTTTCTTACAAGCTGTGTTGCATGCTGAAATATTATTGTATGAAGTGAGATGGTATCCAGATTGAACTCTAAATGAGGAACAGTCAGAGAGCACAACTTCAGGCAATGCAGCGGGGGAGGGAATTCTCTCCTGCTGTATTGCAGGGTCCCTTATTCAAGCTCACACACAGGCAGTGTGACTTGTGATACTACATGTGATGATCCACTGTTGCTTAAGCAGGCACTGTGCCCTTCTCTGATTTGTGTGCTCAGTGATTAGACAGAGTGAGAAGGCCGCAGTGGGGCACAAATAAAGACAAACTCAGCTCCTCACCTAATTCAGCTTCAGTCATGAAAATATCTTTCTTCTCTCTGTTCTTATGAATCCTCATCTGTGTCTCAGTTGTTAAAACTAATGGTCTGTACTTTCTAGAAATGGCATCACACATGGTAAATTCTTCACTGTGATATAGGATAGGACAGGAATAATGAGTGTCTCCTCTCATGTAAAGTGGTCAGTAGGTATGGTGCCAATCCTTGGCAGTGTTTACAAATCTATTGAGGATTCTACAGTTATTTTTCCACCCCCAGCCCGTTCTAGTGTTCTTTGGAAAATGCCGTAGTATCTCTGTGAGGGGCACAGGGAAGTTGTTTAGGCACAGGCGCCTAAAAATAGGTGCCTGTAAGTCTGTCTTTTCCAGCTTTTGACCTGCAGATGGTGCTGGTTCCCTGCACTCTACACGGGAGTTGAGCAATTTCTAGAAATTCTGCTATAGCCAAATACATGACAGAGTATCTTCATCTACTACTTTTGAATGATAATACATGTATATATAGTACTTCTAATAATGCAGTATACTGAGAAATACTGCTTTAAATGCAACGTATTTATTTTAAATTTTAAGAGACTTTGAACTTCGTTAGAGGTGTTAAAATGTATGTTAAATAAATAGATTTTCATTATTTTTTTTGGCAATAATCCACCAAAACATGTATTACTTTAAAACCTTAGTTTTCTTTTAAATTTTTAACTGATTTATCAACAGAGTACAATGATGTTTTGACTGGATATCTTGGAGAATTTGAACACAAGTGTAGCAATGCTGCTTGAAACTGCCAGGTGGTATACGAGCTCTGAAATGGAAACAACAGTTTTATGACACAATTTTGGGAAAGTTTTCACTGAGGCAGGATTCTAATGTTCATAGAAACAAGTTCAGTGTCTCTAAATTGCATTTTTTATTAGGAAGTGTTGAAGTTTAATAATTGCATTCAAAGTTCTGTATTTTTAAGCTATAAGTTGTTATAAATCATGTTCCAAGACCCATAGAAAATTTGGGTAGTAATCTACATTTTTTTTCTCATTGAAGTTCCCTCTGACTTATACCTACACAATTTCATAAACACTTTGTATCATGCAGAGAAGAAATAGGACTGTGTAACTGCTCTCTAGTTTAACATGGGTCTCAAAAACTCTCCTACTCATACATGTACATGAGTCATACTCACTGTCCTGTGGATCAGGTCTCAGAAAATCAGGCAGTTTGTCCTTATGCTTCCAGACAGGCTTGCACAATTTCCCAGATGTTTACAGTCTTCCTGTTATCCCAGGGAAGCATCGAGGTCCCTGGCTTTCCCCAGCAACTCCTGTATGTCTGGGTTATTGTTAAACGTATGAGGATACAAAAATAGAAGAAACATTTACCTCTCTTTGTGCACTTAAATAATACCCTTATATATCTTCATTTTTCAAAAGCTCTTTGAGGAACACCCTTCAGGATTTCCAAGACAGCAGTTCAACAGAAAATGCATGATGGTTTCCTTAGGAAATGGTTTAATGTAATTACGAGTAGCAGACTTATGGAATAAATTCCATGTAAATCTTTCTCCCATATCTTGCAGAAGAGTCTATTTTAAATATATGAAATGGCTTTCTACATAACTTGTATACTTCAAAAACAAAAACCCAACAACCACCTATAAAGATCTTTAAACACAAAATGCACAGCTGTTTTAATTTTTTAAATATTCTTATGCTATTTATATGAGATTAATAGTTACAAAGGCGTAGCTTTGCTGTTTCAGCCATCTATTTGAAACAACACTAACAAGTTGTTCTTTGTCTGCAGGAAGCTGCAACAAACAGCACTGAAGTTGAAAGACAATTGAAAGATGTAAGTTCCCTGTACATTTCAAGTACATACCGTCTGCATTGAGATGCAGAAGAATGTAAATGATCATCATGTACATTTTTGGGTAGTATGGGACCTCAGAGGGTATGTTTTTCTCTAAAATATAATCCCTAAAATTATTTTGTGACAAGGCAATAATTTAAATTAAAAAACCCAAAAACTTCCAAAAGAAAAAATTAAGATTTAAATCGTCTTGAAAGACCTTGCTTGGAACATTAGAACAAAGTGGTTGCTGACAAATCAGGAGCCTCTAGGAACCTGACACTGCCTGGGACAGCATGAGGTTGGATCAGAAACCTGAGGTCCTTTCCAAGCTGAGTAAGTCTATGAGCCAAGCAGCTAAAAAATACATGTCCTCGTTCTTACAAACTAAATTGCAATGATACAGTTTTATTTTATTCCATTTTCAAGGTCTGTTATTTTATATTTGAGATTGAAAAGCTAATTCTTCATAATCTAGGCATGACTCATGAAAGCCTTTGTTCTTTAAGTAATTTTCCCATTGCTGCAGTTTTAACTTATGCTCAGCATCCTGACTTAACTTTCCAAATGAAGATGGATTTGTTTATTTATTGTACAGATTACTACAATTTGCAGCAGGCTATCTTTAAACTGTCTAATATATATAACTTCCAATATTTTTAAGACATAAGACAAATACTTTTAAAATCTGAATAATTAGCAGAGACTTTTTTGTTGTTCTTCTGTTTCTTTTCATGAAGGCTCTTGAGAAAAACCAACAGTGGCTACTGTATGACCAGCAACGGGAAGCATATGTCAGGGGATTGCTTGGAAGGATCTTTGAACTTGAACAGAAGGCAGAAATAGTTAGCCAACAAGAATCTAAATCAAATTCAGAAGGTATCAACTTTCTTTTTTCCCCACAAGTGACCCAAACCATAATTTTCTGTAGAATAAATTTTCTGAAAACTAATTATAGCACACTTAAACAAAATCAACACTTCGTTCTCAACACTTTGCCTGCTTAATGGTAAAACTTGGTTAAATAATATTTCTCTGCTTCCTGCTATCTAGCTATGTTACTTGACCAACAGTAGTTCCTGTTCTTATCCTCTTCAAAGATGGTTTTTAACAGCCTTGACACTCTATTAGCAACCTCTCTGTTTGTGGAAAGTGTTGAGGCAAATAGATGTACGTCTCCCATCCTTCAAAGTACACTTTCAATCGACATAATGAAAGCATTAAGGATTTACTAGCAAGGTGTGGATCAGATTTTTTTTTAATTTACTTTTTTCAAAATAAATATTATAAAAATGACTCAAGATTGCCACGTTCTTTGCTCACCTGGACAGTTGTTACAGGGCAAGAAAACCTGTGATAGGTTTTGGCATCTCTCCAAAGCAGTGTTTCACAATAAGGATCTGGCCACCTACAGCTCACTTCCTTGCTGTGCAGTTCCTCAATAAGGCACACCATCTCAGTATTAATAAAATTTAAATCATACTGAGCAGAAGAACCAGAAGGCTTCCTTTTCTTATTATCAATTATTAATTTCATACATGGTGCAACTGACCTGCAAAGTAAATTCACTAAACAGAACTAGCATCGTGTGGAGTAAGAGCATGCCCACAGACTTGCCACTTAGTAATTCACGGGCAGTGGCTTGGTTTCTGTATTGCTGTTTGAATCTTTCTGGAAAACAGTAAAATATCATCATAATCTTGTTTTGGTGCTGTTCACTAATCTACAAACAGTATTTTTAGAGGGAGGCAGACTCAGCCCACCAGGAAATGTACCCCAGAGTTACTGCAGTCAAAGCTTTGCCGCAAGGGCAGCCAGGAGGCTAGAAGTCAGGGTGTAAGAAAGTTCCTCTCTTCAAGCAGCTAGGCAGTAGCAGAAATCCAAGTTTCTAAGAACCTAGCTATACAAGTTGAAAGTATATATGACAAGTCTTTCCAAGGAAAAACTTGGCCTATCTCTGAGAGTGTCATTGCCCTATAAAGGAGTATTGCTAATGAGAAGGTAGGGCTTAGTTCATAGGAAAAGTATCAAAGTCACAAAACTTACAGTGCCAAAAATCAGCAAAGCCCATGAAATTCTGCATCCCTCATTCTGCTTCTACATATATTTTGTATTACTCCTGAATTTCTGCAGTCTGCCTCTTAATATTTTCCTACTTATTAAACTTTTCTTGGGTCAACAAGCAGAAATTTTTCTAACTCTAGTTTAAGTAATAGTTGCTACCCAAGAAGAAAGCATTTTTTTAATCAAAAGAACTATCTTAGTCCTTTCTATTTGCTATTTAGAAGTAAATTATGGCATACTATTTGGAAAAGATGGTCTGCAAAAGACAGTGGGAAGTCTGGCTTTGGTCAACAAGGTTGAAGTAGAAGGTTGAAGTATCCTCAAGGGTATCTCTGGGGAGGGAGTAATGCCAGCAGCTTGGCTAAGGAGCCTAAAAGTGGAAGTAGGAATCCAGTGTCTTTGGGTCAGATTCCCATGTGTCAGTATAATGCATGAGGCCTTGTAAGAACTGTGTTTTCCAGTAAGTATATTGGTAAGGAGACTTAATGCATTATAAATACTGAAAGTTGTTTCAACTACAGTTTAGTTCTAATCTGAGCTGTGCAATAGCCTACTACATCAATTTCTATTAATAAGCCTTAAAATGTTGTTAAAGATTTAGTGCTCTGATTTTTAAGTGTTTTTTCTTCACATTACTAACTCAATTATTGCTGACTCATTAAGGTCATCTACAGGAAGAAAAGCAAGAATACTATGACCAGCTGTTAGTAACTGGTAAGCGCGATCCTGAGACTGAAAGACGCACTATAACCCAGCTGAGATCTGAATTAAACGAACTCAAAAAGACATATGAAGAAACACAAGGGGAAATGATGAGTTTAAATGCCTTATTGCAGTCACAACGGGTTGCTGAAATGAAGACTCAAGAAAATGAAAATAAAATGAAAGAGAAAGCGCAAAGACTAAAACAAGAAAATGAAACTATCAAAGAACAGCTCAGAGAAGAAAAAGAAAAGTCTGAAGATCTTTTATGTCAGGTAAGTGGATGGATTTGGAGGTTTGAGATCATTAGCAAAGAATCAAGAGAGATGAAAATTCATAGTTAATCAGAATGGCCCATCCCTCTCTCTGGTAACTCTGCTTCGCATAGATCTAGACTCATGTCCTTGTGGTTAAAACTGAATTGTTTAAACTGGGAACGTCTTTGTTCAATCATTTCCCTGGTCTTAAGGGACACGAAAGAGAAGTGAGAAAATATTGAATTGATTCTAATACAGTTCATCCTTAAGACTAATAGTAGATGAGAACAAGAAAGGTAAAAATTCATTTTATCATGCGCTCCTATGGAATACTACTAATATTTGCTGTCACCTGGCAGCTACAATACAACTGATATTTAAAATAAGAGAATAAAATTTACTAGACACCAAAGTAGGCCAAAAACCAGAACAACAGTTAAGCTCTCTAAACACAGGCTGGTTCTCACTGGTTAATAGTGATTAAAAGATGTTTATTTTATTTTTTGAAGCTGAACCAACAGCATTATCATAAAAGCTGATACATGCTGAAAGCAGAGAACATTTTAATGTATGCATTTACTTAATGATTATAGTATAGTCCTTTCTGACCCTTAAACTTGTTCTCTTAAATTAAAAAAAGCGGCATTGTTTGTTTTTTATTAACATCATATCGTGTTAGTGCAAACATAGGTTTTGTGAGTATATTTTTGTCAGTATCTTGGCAATCACCTAGGAGGCTTCAGTTTTTCGTTTCTTTTTTTTAACAATAACATTATCCTGCATTCCACCTTCTCAGTGCAGTAACAATTTTTCACTAGGGTTTTCCTTGGGGAAGTAGAGATTTGAATTGAGTTGGTTGTTGCATAACAGGCATACATTTTCTGTTGGCATTGGAATGTAAGAGTTTGCTTCCATCCCATTATAAATTAATTATTTTTAATTAATTATTTTATTAACTATTGTATATGGAAGGTGTTTGTTACAAATGTTCATCTGCCTTGTAGGTGCAACTTCTTCGTAAATCATTGTTCAAACAGGAGGCAGAACACACAAGAATAGCTTTGTTGGAACAACAGGTACCAAATTATGTGCTAAAGTGCTGATATTTAATCTGTGTTAGGCACAAAGTCTTTCTAGACTAACTTCACATTTAAGAATGATTAGTATATTAGATAAAGTAATGCTAGGCATGAATATTCAACCATGCATAATCTCTTGATACTTCTAAAAATTTTGACACATCTGTCAGGAGAAAAATCTGTAACCTTGCACTGATAAGAGGGTATGATCAAACCTGATGCTATTTTCTCCACAATCACTTGTTCAACAGTTACAGCCTCAGATAAGGCACAGGAAACATCCTAAAACTAATCACCTAATTGAAGTTTTGTAATGTATTTTTGATATAGTTATAGAAATAATTGCATTGCCATATTTTCTGTTTTCTTTATTTGAAACTGAAACACCCTCCAACCAAAATATCTTTATACTACACCTCTGCTAAGGGAGATTTTAGTAACTGGGCATGTGTGAATTTCACTGTAGTGAAAGCAACAGGAATTTTTAATTTTTCATTTAAAATTTTGTTTTAATCCCATTTTAAGATGTTATTGCAGAGCAAAACTGACTTTAAATATATAAATGGGAAACATTCCTCCCAATTCATAGTAACTTTGACTTTAATTTTTCACTTTGTGGGGCTGTCAGATCCAGATATGCACCACAGACTTAGAGAATGGAAAGCTTGATCGCCAGAACTTGAAGCATCAGTTAAACCAAGTTCTCAAGGAGCTGCACAAGGCCAAGGAGAAAATAACCTATCTGGAACCTCTGGTATGTACTGAATAACTTGCAGGTGAATTTAGCCAGGGATTTTGCATAAACATACATCTGCTTACTTTGGGATCTCATTTCAAGCATTAAGTGTTCCTCCAGCCTTTATGTCTGTTTCCCCAAGGTGCAGAGCCAGGTGCCAGCCAGGCAGGCATTGCTTTTCTCTCCAGCATGCATGGAGCAGGAGTACTGCAGCAGGAGCTCCAGAACAGTCAGGGTGCTGAGCAGGGAACACGCTGTATTTTGTATCACAGTGTGTGACCCAGTTTTGTCTGTTGCACCGTGACAAAGCTGCAATGTGCTTCCACTCAGACTTGTTGCTGGTGAACAGGGCACAGTCCTTAGTGCTGTAACACACACAAGGCTTGTGTGCCATCAGGCCTTAATATATTTTCCTACAGTACTTGATCAGTGCATGCATGCCCCAGTCTCACAGTGAAGCTCCTCCTTTTCCAGAAACTCCGGGAATCTGGACGCATGGAACCACAAGAAGATTTGCAAGCTGTATTTGACAAGAAGCTGACCACATATGACAGAAGTCCTCCCCTGAAACATTCCAGCTGCCTTAATGAAAGTTTTCTCGAGTGTCCCAGATGTAAAGTGGCATATCCAACAAGCCAGCATAGAGAATTACTAGCACACATTGACATCTGTACAGCTTGAGCTCCAAATGGACTTACTATCTTTGCTTCATATATGCTGCCAATATGCTTGGCAAAAGATCTTTTAAAGCTTTTTTCTTACAGTTCTATAAAGGACTGCTAATTTTATAATTCAGTTCCACAAAAACAGTATTAACATTGTAATTTGACCTCAGTATTTTACCTCATGTTTTTGCAAAACAGCTACTGCATTTTCTGGTTGCAAACAGAAATATTTTTAGAATTAGGAATATTTAAAATAGTAAACTACTGACTTTTTTTTTTCTTTTTGCACTATTAAATGTAAGAATAGTAAAAGCACAACTATTGGGTCAGACTATATTTTAGTTTTGGCATACCCAGTTCTTGGTTGTAGAATCCTGATGATTGTGCTTGTACCTTAACTGACAAGAATAGCTGCAAAAGACTTTTGGCCCTTGTAGGTGCACTATATATATATTTATTTATACATGGTATGTGTATAAATGTGTAGTGTGTATATACATATATGTGTTATATATCAAATATATGTGGAATAGATCAACATCTTGATACACAAAAACTCAGGAGGGCCATGTTGGATCTTTGCTGCTTAAGATTAATGTTGAAAACATCAATCTTAAATAGCTGACTATCGTGAGCCACAGTTAGGGGTGACTAAAATGCTGACCAAGGTTTAATCTAAGAAAAGCCAACTTCCTAGCAAACACAAACTTCCTTGGTGCCGAAGAAAGTTTATATTTCAGACAATGTCAGATGCCATTTTTGAAGTTTGGATATAGAATTACACTGAATTAAAACTTGTTTTGCTTCTGTATTTTAGAGGTTAAAGTTGGAAATGTCGGTTATTCAACCTTAGATTTGACAAATGGCCCAAAGTGAAGTTTTTAACAAACTGCTCTAGTGGATTTGAAGTGTCACTGTATTTTGGTATTAATACAAAACACAAGTTAGTGATGAATTCTGGCAACAAATTAGAAGCTGGCAAAAAAAATCCCTAATGGGTTTGCAATTGCTGTGTTATTTTTCTCTAGCACCTACTGTAAACTTGAATGTGTTGCAAGCATTTTGTTCCTTTCATGTGTGGTGAAGTCCCAACAAGAAGTTATTTCTGTGGAAGTTATTAAAATGAAGAAATTTTACAAAGATACACTAGTTAAGAATAAATTTACTTATTTTACAAGTTATGGTTTGCTGAGGACACACAAATACCCAAGTATCTTTCTCTGGCCTGCTGATTCTGACAGCTAGCTGGTATCAGCCTTTTCTGTTGTGCTTTGCTGCAGAACTGCATGCATTTACCCCGTGATGTTCACCTTAATCCCTGATGGTTAAAACTTAGATATGAAGGTGCTTTCCGAGTTATTTTTAATCACTTATATTATCAAGAGATGTTATTCTCAATTAAATCCAGTGTTCATGAGACCGAAAATATTAAAAGCTATTATCTTTATACCTGAAATATCTCAGCCAGATTTACTGTATTAGCCACTGTCCACTTTTCAATTCCACTGACTGTCTCAGGCTAATCTTTGTATTTGACAATTTGCTCAACTGCTAGCAACAGGTTTTCTGACCAAAGATATGATAAACTAATGAGTAAAAGAGAAATTATGCTTCAGAATCTCAAGGTTTTGCCATGAGGGAAATAGTCTTAATTTCATATCTTTTAAAAAATATTTTAATTCAGGATAATAGCTATGCTTTTCGTTGTAGCCTAATAATTTTAATCTCTAATTAAACTACTTTTGAAAGTTTGTTAGTTTGTCTTTTAACAACACCTTAATCAGCTAGTATTCTATTCTCAGCTGCATACTCAGCATAGTTTCTGCAAAAGGAAATCCTGATCTTTTATGTATTATAAATGAAATAGGTTTGCCTACTACAGGTCAGCACTCTTCAGTAGTTCTGAGGCTTTCTTAAATTAGCATGAAACACTTCCACATTAGAAGCTGGTAGAGGGAGACTTGGAAAGTTGTGATAACCTTTAAAAAGTCTTGTTCATTCCATCTTTCCTGAACTTTAACAATGGATTTAGTCCTACCTGATAAATATTACACCTAAGTACAAAAACCCTCTTGCTGATAAATTTATACAGGTCATTAATGTGGTACATGTTTAAAAATATCAAAATGACATTCTAGTGAAGTAAAACACTTACTTTGAAAGCAGACCCACAAATACTATTGTCATCACTTATATGTAATTAAAACCAACTATAAAACTCCAACTTTATAACGTATGCAGATCATATCAGTGCTTTTTTTCATTCCTCAGAAGCTAAGAAATCAGTTTTGTTTTTTTTATTCTGAAAGTTAACAAAGATCTGCTGCTCCTCTCTTTAGTTATATGGAGGAAAGAGAAATTTGTGCCTAACATGCTCACCTGACTCATAAGAATTAATTAGCTGTAAGTATAGTTCTTTTTAAGGCGGGAAGCAACAGCAATGTTTTTGTTACTTCAAGCACTTTGGGTTTACCATTTCAGGAGCCTTTTTCTGTTTTGTCCCTTTCAAGTAATTGAATTTCAACCTAGCAGAAAGTCTGCATTATTTGAAGTTGTTGATCTAGGAAGCTTGGGGGCTAATACGATGGTTTACCAACACTAGTATATTCATAAATCCTAGCTTTCACACTTTTAACAGCTTTTAACAGCAAATTAAGTGGTTTTGATGCAATGTTGGGTGGCTGGAAAGACAGCTAAAACTCCACAATTTTTTTTTCCATAAGGAGAGCTGCTTGTGAAATAAAAACTGAAAGATGGTTCTGTTATTTTTCCTATATCAATGAATCAACTTCTAATAATTTAGTTGCTTGTGCAGCTTTTAGTCTTGGTTTTGATCCATCTTTCACACAGTTATGTTGATTTTGAGTATTATACTTCAAGAACAATTCAGGCTTATAAGAATGTAGTAGAAGTCTTTCAGATTTCTGATCAAATTCATGGAAGAACCAGGCTTATCCAGTCTAGAAAAAAACATTAAAAAATGACAAAAATTCATACAGAGGAAAGAAAAAAATGTAAGCTGTAAGTATTCTTCCAGTGCTCAGTGAGAAGAGTAACATGTTCAAAATTGCAACAGATAAGGAAAATCTTTCTGGTGGTTGGAGTAGATGAGCAGTGAAACACACTGCTTAGGCTCTGAAATCTCCACCACTGGAGATTTATGGGGACATTTATGTAACTACCTAACCTATCCCTGATGGGCAAGTCTGCCTTGGGTCAGTGACATCAGCCACTGATTTTTCACAGTGCCTTGAAGCCGTTTTTAATGACACCTAAAGACCTGCAGGAAAAAAAGACACAATAAGATTTAAATTAAAAAGCCACAATGGTTCTTCTGCACTGACTCTTCATGTTATTTCACTACATGCTAAATTAGTAACTACCGCACCAGAAGTCATTAAAACAGTTTAATCTCGTGTTTCTCAACTGGAAAATTACTGGTATTCCTATATCTGTATAAACTTCTAGTCTAAGCAGACAAAGCTGTTTCAGCACTCATGCATCACTATCCTGCTGAAGAACAGCATAAATGACACAAGCACAACTTGATGTCACTTAATTCCTTATTACTGGGAAGTGCCTCATTCCCACATTGTTTTAACAAAACACAGTGTCTGGTTCTTTGGTATTTAGGGCATTTAGGCTCCCCTCCATAAGGTGCTCCAGGAAGAAGATTCAGATAACTGGTGTCCTGAGTGGGAGCTGGGCAAGCCAGCTAGTGAGAAACATGACTGCTCAAGAAAGGCTCTGTGCACAGAAAGGAGATGCTCTGGAGGAGTCACAGATGTAAATTCTCTTCTAACATTGTCAATGTCAAATGTGCCTCTCACAAAAAAGCAGACTTCAAGCAGGACGTGTATCCATGAAGTGAGATCTCCCCTCATACCCCCATCAGATCTGGAACAGAGCTCCCCACCAGCACTCAGGGACATACACTCATTTTGCCGTCTCTATGACCAACCAAAAATTTCCGTATTTTATACTGAATTAATAGTTCCAAAAAGATAGAGCAAGATAAGGTGCTTCAAAATATCCTGTAAGAAAGAAGCCTGGGACCTTATCTTGGTGATATCCAGCTGCCTTCTTGATGGAAGTGCAACCAGGTTTAATTTCCCTCATCAATTACAGACTGGTGAATGTCCACACTGTGTCAGTGAAAGTACTGGTTTTATCAATGTAACAAGCTTGATAGGGTCAGTATAATCTCATTCAACTAGATAGAAAACTCTACAGCCTAATTAAGGCATACATGCTTTCCAGACTCAGTTTATGGGAAGCTCCAAGTCACATCTTATCAGTCATCTCAAATGGCCACTGATAATGAAAACCATGAACAGTGTGAGAAATAACATAATTAGCATTACATTAGGGAAGCCAGAAGGGTTTACAGCAGAATTTAAAGCATTATTTGAACTTCCATTGCTGTTGCAAGATTGATTTTTCTGTTTCTCCAGCCCTAGCTAAGGAGAAGCCTGACAATATAGACAGATGTTCTTTGCAGCAGACAGGCACTGTAGACCTTATTTCAGAAATATGTGGCTTTTAAAAGTAAAGCTGCTATCCCAGTTCTGACCTGAAGAAACCCTGTTGCTCCCAACAAGTTACTCTTCTAAGATGAGACATCAGGGAAAGAAAAGCAAGCTGATTCTCCTTAAACTTCACGAATAAGAGCATTCTCTAATCACTGGGTTCTTGACTATGAGAAGAACCAATGATATCTGTGATCTCTGCACAGCATACATCCCAGCAGAACAATGTGTTCAGGGAATGTCTGAGTACATCTCCTGAGCATGAGAGGCTGGTGATTTAGTTTGTAAATCCTTCAAACATTCACCATAGCTTTTGTTTGTTTTGATGTCCGTGCATCAAAGCTCATTAGCAGGAATGTAATTAACTTAATGCACACCTGAAAGTTAAGCAAAGGTCTAGTGGCACTTTAACATCCAACTGCAAAAAACTCACTCAGGGTCTCAGTTCCTTGGTAAGAGTGTTCTATCAGATCCTGCAATATCCAAACAAACCCTTCTGGTACCCTGTATTCACTGATAAACTCCCTAAATCCATGGGCCAGATGTGTCAGTGTAACACAGTTTCTAAAACTGTTCAGAAACAATCTCATTTAATTATAACAGTTTAGCTAGAGCTGAGTCACTTGGTTAACATGCAGCAAAACAGAAAACATGACCTTCCAGGGGAATTCTATGTTACATGGATTATGTTCTTCATTTGCACTTGGTTCTGAGAGAAATCCCTTCCTTACTGCAAGCCACAAAGAAATCATTCAATGCTGATGCTGGCAAAATTTCTGGTGGTCTTGGGGACCAAAAGCTGACCCAGCTTTTATTAGAAAGCACATTTACTGACAGTATTATCCGCAGCTCTGCGTTTGACTGAGGCCTTGGTCAGTAGTGCTGCTGCTGCTACAGCTTGAAACTACAGCGCCACTGGCACTTATGCCAGGAAGCTTGCCAGCTTCTGATGGATACTGACCCCAGCAAAATGAGACTTCCCAGAAGAAACAGTGACTTGCTCATGCACCAGAAGAAAGAGGGATTAGTTTTTGACATGATGACGTTAAGTGAAGCATCTAGCTATTTTCAGTGGACACAGGAATGTGTGAACTTGCTACTATGTGTGAACAAACAGATCTATTTATATTTGCACTAAAAGTTTAAAATTGTCCCTCTCACATTGGTGTAAGCACTTTGGCTCACTGATATGAAAGTATAAAATGGGTGAGCAGTTAAAAAACTTCCTAAAAAACAAAATAAATCAAAACAGACTTGTATTTGAGACATGCCTGACAATGGTGTAACTTCTTCTAAGCACAGGATTCATAGTATCTAGAAGCAGAACAGCTGCAGTGTGATATGCAAGAGCAAATATGAAAATAGAAAGGTAACCTTGGTTGAAACGTATGCTAAAAATCTTACTGTGCAGACACATGAGTCATCTACAAGCTTGCAAACTCTCTTGAGAAGACAAAGAGCCAACATTTCTAATGAAATGAATTTACACCACTTAGCAAACATTAAATGTGCAATATATCTGTTACAGAGGTCAGTGCTGTTTACCCATTGTGATGCAGGTGCACCTGTAGATCCAAAGACTTAAACACCCAATCTACATGCAAGAGGATGCATAAATAAGACAAAACCCCTTACTAGATCATGTCCAAATGGAACAAGAACTCCCATCTCCCAGAGTCACCTAGCCCAAGTGGTCCCTCTCTCTGGGAATATTTCTTAATGCTCAAGAAATAAATAAGCTGATCGATCCCCATCTGTCACAACAGTTCATGGTTGCCAGGGGAACAATCTGAAAAGCAGAGCCTGACTAATGGTATCAGGTACCACAGCCCTTTTCTGCGACAGAGAAGGCCAAAGCTTGGGCTTTCATTAGGGATGAAGAAAACACCCACAGAAAAGGAAACAAGATTTTTCCCTGCTAGGTTAGGCAAACCAGCTCCACAGAGGTCTCTGCAGCTTTAATTTAACTTAGGACAATGAAATCAGAGTTGACTCCATGTTTGACTCTGAGCATAAAAGCAAACATAGGTTAAAAAAATTATATAAGTTAAGCAATCATGTCAGGTTTCCAGGCATTCTGTTAATCACTTCCTTGTCATAAGCATGTGGTGCACATACCACACACAGCATCCACCTATTACAGTAAAGCCAGAGTAGCTCTATTGAAGTTACGATTCCTCTCTTCCTCAGATTTCACGTTGTGATGGTTGCTATGATTAGACCTACCCAACAGCAAATACAACTTTTGTACTTCATGGGAGGGAAAAGAAAGCTACTCTTTTAGATAATAGATCCATTAGACCCATGAGTAATCAGAGTATTTTTGCTCCTGCAAGGAGCCCCCATTGGTTTGATCAAACCTGATGGAAACGTGCATGTTTCTTCACACCTCTGCTGTCCCCAGGACTTTGTACACAGGTCAGTGCGAAGTTCACTCACTAACAGCATACCAAAAGCAGCATTTTACTTGGGTTCTCCTGAGCAAACAACAGGCTTATGCCAAGTAAGTAAGGTTGTCACTCACACCTAAGGACCAAAGCTAAAGGTGATCCTTTCTAAAGAAGATCAAGGGTCTACCCAGATACTTCCACACATCATCTCATTTTCAAACCTTCTGCTCCTCTGGCATTCCTTTCCTTCCTGACTGAAAGTATCTTTATTTTTTCAATAATGCAGCTTTGGATGTTTCACTCCTGTCTCCTTTCCCCTATTCTGTTTCAAATATGTTTACTTTTACCGTGAATTGACAGGGCCAGTTTCTAATTTAACTTTCCACTAATGTGAAAGGGGCTAAAGATTTTATTCATAATAAAATTTGCATTTATCTGTGCTACCATTTCCAGCTGCCCCACCTCCACTCCCCCTGTCCTCTTAATGCCTCCCACATTTTCACACAGGTAAAACCAGACTATTAACAATAGCTCTTTCCCAAATCCCTGCCAGTATTTAGAGCTGACCACACCACTGCTACTGCCAGCTGCCCAGAATTTTGGGGCTAGTCTTGTCAGCTTGTAAAAAGTCCCAGACCGGTGAGGTTGTGGCAACTGGAAGGTATTGCTATATTTCAAGACTCACTAATCATTTTAAGAATCAGTCCATAGCAGAGCCAACATAAATAGTGGCTAGATATGCCAAGCATTGATCATAAATACTAATAAAAAATCAGCAGGTCTTTTAAATTTACTGAAATTTTTGTAATGCGGGTGCAGATTTTTTTCTCCCATCAAATGATCTAGAATAAAGTATCTGTATCAAGACACTTGCCAGTCACTTGTGTTGCTTGCTGAAAAATCCCCAACCTTTGCAAGTTTTCCTATTGTCTTCATTTGAGCTCATAGCCCATTCCACTTAACAGCAATTGTGCCCACATTTCATACAATCATCAATCAGCAGGAGTCAGCAGGAGCATTTCGTCCACCTGTTTAGGCTGCCCTGCAAACTCCCTGTTTGATGAGATGGCATAGATAGTTAGAACCACTTATAGTTCAGGAGAAAACATGCTAATTAAAATAAATGCAAATTCTGCACTGGCAAAGATGTGGGAAGCAGTCCAGGAAAGATGTCACTCTTGTCATCCCTCATTAGAAGATTGCCCCTTCAAAGGACCGAGTTTCTGGAATCCCCACTAATCTGGAATCCCCGCTAATGCTGTTGTGTAAATGGTTGATGGCAGGGTCACACCCTGGGTACTGCAGAAGCACCGCCCGTCACCCGCTCCCTGTGGCACATCGGTTTGCAATAATAACTCTCACCTAATCAAAAGGTGTAGGTCCACACGTCAAGCCTGTAAGTGCTCCCTTAAGCACCTACACTGGCACTCAGCCAAATGAATTCACCCAGAGCTGTCTAGAGTTATAAAACTGTTTACATACTTTATGAAAACATTTTATCTTGTTTTATGAGACATCATCTGCCTGTCTGTGACAATATACGTGCTTCACTCCCAGCCCATTTCTAAGTCATCTGGAGTGAAGACCCTAAGTGGAAAGCCTACTTTCGTTTACAATCTGAGCAACTGCTTCTAGGAATTGAAGTTCAGAGAAAATAAGGTATTTTCTACATTGTCTTACTTTAACAGGCTTCTCCAGCAAGAACTCATAACACAGGGGAGTGAGATTCTAGATCAGTTTTGTTAACAGATCCCCAAAATCATGTCAGTGACCCTTCTCCACAGTTAGGACAAGCAATTCACAGGTCTACTGTTTCCAAATGCCATTGTCAATACAGGTGGCGATGGGTAAATTCCTCTTTTTTTCACCCTAGATTAGTCTAGTCATCCCAGGCTCCTGAGCAGAGCTCTCGGGGTGGTGTGGCAGCTATCCATGTTTTTAAGCCATGCACACCCCCACTGGACGGGAACGGACTGAGTGTCCCCCCCGGGTCACTGGCACCCCAAGGGCCTGCCTGGAGAGCCGAGCAGACCAGAGCCAGGCCAGCCCTTGAGGAGCTGACTGGGCCTGGGCTCCCGGGCATAGAGGTGCCAGCGTGCTGACCCACACCCTGCCCAGGGAGGTGTCGGGCAGCCCCTCACTGCCGCCCCACGCACCGTGGCCTCGCCTTTGTGTGAGCTCCACCGTGTTTACTCTCCCACTTCCTTGTTCCACTCCAGTGCGAGGGCCATAAACCGCCCGGCTGGCACGGCCGAGCCCTTGGTGGCAGGGGCAGGAGGAAGAGGAGGGAGGGGGATGGCGGTCATCTCCTGGCTCTGTGCTGGGAGGGCACCCCAGGTGCCGCCGTGGTGGTTGGGAGCGCAGCCTTTCCTCTAGGGCTGGTGCCACCGTCCACGGGGGGTCTCTCACGCCCGCTGGCCACCCTCATGCCGTGGTCCAGGGGCAAACCAGGAGGGAACAGGACCTATTTCCCCTTCTTCTCAGACTTCAAGGGCCACAATGTGACGGCCCTGCGCATCGGCGAGTCATCTGCCCTGGCGTCCATCTTCTTGCTGTCCTTGGCGGGAAACATCTGGGGCATCTGCCTGCTGGTGAGGCGGCACCGCCGGCTCTGCGCCGCCAACTGCCTCGTCCTCAACCTCTTCTGCGCCGACCTGCTCTTCATCACCGCCATGCCCTTCATCGCCGTCGTGCGCTGGACCGAGTCCTGGGTGCTGGGCGACGTCGTCTGCCACCTCCTCTTCTATGTGGTGAGCCTAAGCGGCACCGTCGTCGTCCTCTCCCTGTCGGCCGTCAGCCTGGAGCGCTTCGTCAGCATCGCCCGGCTGCGGCACGCCGCCTTCCGCCGCCGCAAGGCGCTGGCCGCCGCCCTGCTCCTCATCTGGGGCTTCGCCGCCCTCGCCACCCTCCCGCTCTGCTGCTTCTTCACCGTGGTGCAGCTGCCCGCCGCCGGCGGCCAGGTGAGGGCGAGCGCCGGGCGCGCCGCGGCAGCCGGGCCGGGGCGGGCCGGGGGGCGTCGGGACCGACGGCGGTGGAGGCTCGTCCGCCTCTGCCACGGCGGGAGAGCGGTCAGCGAGGAGATGGCTACCCGGGCGGGCCGCTCTCTGCATGCCGGGCCGCTCTCTGCGTGCCGGGCCGCTCTCTGCGTGCCGGGCCGCTCTCTGCATGCCGGGCCGGTGCGCGGCTGTGCCCGGAGGAGCGGCCGGAGCTCCCCCCGGCGGCCCCCGACCCGCTCTCCCGGCGGACCGTCCCATTCGCTGGGAAACGCGCATCGGCTGGGATTCTCTTTGCGTTCCTCAGTGCGGCTCAGAGATCCCCTTTTCAGCTCACTTCCCCTTACCGAGGGATCAGCATTCTGGGGGGAATTGCCCTGCACCCGCAGCCCCCTCTGTACAAAATGGCCATGCATAGATTTTTCTGCCTAATATTTTGAGATGCATACAAAAGTGCACCCAACGTGACACTTGAATAAATTATTAAGTTTAGGGTCTGTAAGTTTCCATTTTGCCATTAGCATTTGATATGAAATTAATGGGAGTATTCCAGTTGTGGACACATCTATTTGTAATTGTATGGAGTCTTAAAACCATCAAGTAATATACTACTTGAGTGCTTTGTCTAAGTAGAAAGTTTTCAGGGTCTTGATTTAGTCTTGGTTTAGCCATTTTTTTCCATAAGCGTAGAGGGAGATAAGGATAATGCTACTGAAAATAATGGTACAACATTACTTTTCTTCTTCATTTTTTGTAAATAGGACATTCAAATTTGCACCCTGGATTGGCCCAGCACTGCAGGAGAAATAGTCTGGGATACGACCTTTGCCACTGTTTTCTTTCTAATACCAGGATTAGTCATTGTCATCAGTTACTCCAAAATCTTACAGGTATGTTTTTCCTTTAAATTTTGTTGTAAAACAAAGGGAAGTAAACAGTAACTCACTGGGCATCAGCATATTGTCACTGAATACAAATACACGTAAAGGGAACAAGCATCATTTGCTCAGTAAATGATAAATATGTGATATAAAATGAAGCATTTCAACCTGCACATAACGGCCTATACATTTCAATTAAGAACCTGCTTCAACTGCACATTGCCAGAGGCCAAACACATTGTCTTCCTATATATAGTATTAAATACACTTCTCCATTTATGTGCTGTTCATATTTAAAGACTGTCAATCTCCTAAATGCTGAAAGAGTCTAGCATTTGAAATAACTAAAAACTAGATTTTGCTTTCCTTGAGCCTAAACTCCAGTCATAAGGGATTTGTAAAAAAGCAGAGAAAGGCAGGACTAGAAAAAACCCATCCATTTTTTGATCTATGGGCTTTCTGCATGTGTCTTTAGTACACAGATCTCATTAGATTATACTTAATTCTCCACAATTTCAAATGTTGCAAACAAAACCTGTAAATTAAACTCTCTGCTTCCGCTTTCTTTTTAAGTGGATGTTGTTTAACATATATGCTGAAGCCAAGACACCCAGCACCACAGAGTTTTAATCTATATTCTAGCAAGCATCATATTAGCATCTAAATTCCTTTTAAACTATCTAAAAGCAGAGTGAGAAAGATCTAAAAATCTTCAAACCAAGCACTCCAAACTAGGCACTGCAATGCCTGGTTTTTAGGAACTGCCCAGAAGATCCTTGATTCCTTTATTGGGCAATTAAACTTCTTATAATATGTGTAAGAAAATGACAGGTTTTGGAAAGGAAAGTCAAAACACATGGATTATTGAGCAAGGATGAAATGCTGAGCACCAAGGGGCTGTGGATGCAGACACCAGAGCTGCTTGTAGGTGTTTCAGTGAACCTAGGACCTAGAATCTGGTCTCTACACATCCTTGCCTATTGATCAAGCCTAAACTTGTAGTAAAAGTCATCAGCCTGCAGTTCCTGTACTGTCATTGAGCTCACTATAATCTTGATGTAAATGCATGAGGTGAACCTCTTCTAGTGAAGTAAAGGACCTGCAACCTCATATTGCTGTAGGCAAAGAGCATAGAGTAACGCAATGGAGAATGTGAGCCCTTTGAAAGAACTGCAAATACTGCAGGCCAGGGAATGCCACAGTTCTTGGTCAGAGGCCAGGACAGGAATGGTGTTTGTTGTGTCCTTGCAGACTCCAGATTACTGGTAAATTCAGAAAACAAAATGGCACATAGGGAGCTAGAAACCAAAAGCAGTGTTTGGAATACTGGATTGATTACAAGACAGCCCCATGCTGCCCTGCTCCTGTTTCTTTTCTAACTTGCTAACAGAGATGCTAAAATACATTACCATTTCCCCTGAAACAAAGAAGTCTTGAGGCCCACAGAAGGACATAATTGAATCTTCTCTCTCTCCAGGAAGCAACCAGAACTGAGCTGGAGAATGTCTCAATCCCTGAGCCATTTCCAAGAGAAAACTCACTCTCACTGGGTGAGAATGCTCTGTTATGCCAGTGCACACATAGCAAGATTCTCAGTATTGCTGGAAGCAGTGCCAAGCATTCATGTATTCACGTTACAACATTGATGATGATGATGATGAAGACTGACTACAGATATAAGACCTGAAATTTTTTAACAAATATACTACTACTACAAATGTGTACTTCACAATTTACTCTGAAACTGAGTATTATTTATACATAACACTTCCCAGAATCCTGGCAAAAATGATAGATTAGAAGCCATGATTTGTAATTTATTTGGTTTTGCATTGTTCTGCCTCTCAGGCAAGACTTTGTCAGAGGCTAGAACTAGTGAAGATTTATGTGTTCTCGAAGTTACGTGCTTATATATACCTGATTTCTAAGTTCCTGTTTGTCTAAGTGTGGTCCAGATGCCCAGGATAGGTATCTATACTGGCAGACCAAAAAGGGATCCACAACATACCACTGCCACCCCATTTCTCTTGAATACTTTTTTAAGATGAAGTTGCATCTTATTTACCACAGTCTTGGTGATTCTTGCATTTTTAGTCCTAGGCTGTGCAGCTCCTGCAGGAAAGACAGAAGGTATTTATATGGGACAGATAAAAATGTATCTGATGAAGGCATTCTGTAGCAGTTTTGAACACTGGAGACTGAGAAGTGTACACAACCCAGTTTTCCTACTTTTATATTAGAAGAGGATATTAGTCCTTTGCATTTTGTGAAATCTTCATTCTTACTAAGGTTAGATGCTCACTGAGAACAACTCTCAGTTCGGGCTGTTTGGAGGAGTCAGCCTAGTTTCTGGATTCCAGATGGGTACAGCAGGAGATCATCAAGCTGGAATAGTTTTACATGCTCAGGACATCAGAATTCTCTGCTCTTTTAAAATCAGGGAAGTAGCAAGTGATACTGTCTCCTTCTCAGCCTCAGCAGCTGCTAAGAAACCCATTTTTGGTTCACAGGTTTTGATTTATACAACTACATTCTATTGAAATATTTAGAAGATGTCTAGATTCTTGATGAGTATTTATGTCTGTGACAAATTCAGAAAACTGCAAACAGAATGACAAATTTCTTTCTCTCTCAACACTTTCATCCTTGCATGTACCAGGAAGTTACGAAGTGTTGCTAGTATTAGTGTTACTCTTCGTGTAGTTTCTGCTCAAGGGAAAAGTGGCAGGAAGAGTCTTACACCTTTTTACTTTCCTACATAGACAGCTAATTGATCAAGGCTTTTGAAAGCACTCCCTTCTTTATGCATGCAGGGGATAAAGTAGTATCTCAGTTATTTAGCATAAATCTTTGTTTGCTAGATATTTCAGGGTTGTTTTATTTACATTAGATGTATGAATGTAACGAACTTGATTGTGCTATGCCATCTTCAGTGAAGACAGGGATGTAGAACAGGGGATTTAGAGTTTTTTGCAAGTCACTGGGTTTAATATTTTACCTAATGACAGATGATGCACACCCATTAATACTAGGTTCCCAAGCTACCCATACTCTGTTTTTTTACATCAGAGAGTACTTTTACAAGGCACAGATTTTTATAGTGACAAAAGGATCTGTAAGATTTCATGTTAGTTCATAGAAAGCAATTGTGATTACTGACTGAAAAGCTAAAAGTGACACAAAACAATGCACAATCTCATTCACATTTAAAATGATTTAGTCACTGTAAGAAATTAATGCTGCTTCTAATACCTACATTATGATATTAGCATGGCCATGAGAGAATTGGGTCACATTCCTTCTTGAGCATCAACAGGATTGTTAACTATGTTCCAGTTTGCATTTGTGAAAAAAATCAATGGGTTTTTTTAGATAGAACAAATGAGGTCATAATTTGAATTTAATGGGATTTCATGAGTAATTAAGACTGTTTTATGCTGAAAAGTACTTATGACTGGTAGAGAGCCATGAAAAGAACAACCATTTTGCCTAATATTGAGATGAGTTCACAGATGAGAGAAAAAAGAATTGCTAGTGAAGTGAGAATATTTGAAATGGAAACATTGACAAAAAGTACAAATGGAATTCTGCAATGCCTTTTTTGTAGTCACTTTGCAAAAGAAAACATCATGTGCCAAGATTTACTTTTTCACTTGTAAAAATGTGTTTCAGTGAAAGTTGCTTTTTTCTCTTTTACTGCAGATTACAAAAGCATCAAGAAGAAGTTTAAATGCTGGTTTAGCCTACTCAGAACATCATCAGATTCGTGTTTCCCAGCAAGACTACAAACTATTCCGAGCCCTCTTTCTGTTGATGATCTCTTTCTTCATTATGTGGAGCCCAATAATAGTAATTATTTTTTTAATTTTAGTTCAGAACTACAAAAAGGATTTAAATATTTTGCCATCAGTTTTCTTCTGGATAACCTTATTCACTTTTGCCAACTCTGCAGTCAATCCAATTCTGTATAATGTTGCCCATTTCAGACGTAAATGTCAGGAAATTCTTCTCTGTTGCACAGGGAACCCTGAAAGGCATGGAGCAGGTACAGAAACCACTGCAAGAAGAAGTAACCGTGAACAGCCACGTTTGTCTTTCATCACCAGATAATTATTTAAAGTCTGAGCTGTGCCACACTTCGGATTTTGTCTACACTATCCCAGGTCACATAGGTCATTATGTTATAGTATTATGTGCCAGAGGACTAGGAAAAAAAGCTAAATATGTGTTTTTAATTCCTGCAGGTAAAATTCTCTTGACTTCATTGCTTTGCCTCAGTAAGATTTGGACAATTTAATCCAATGGATTGAATTCTCCTCTTACGCTGAAATAAATAGAAATATGGCAGTGAACTTGGTAAATGTAAAATAGTTGAATTAAATACTTTAAACTTTCTAGCAAAAATGTTCATCCTCAGAAAGTATCTGCTTTTTTTGAATCAAATTTTTAAAGGGAACTTGATTAAACACTTCAGTAACTGACTGCCTGAACATAGGTTTGAGCAGACTAACTGAAACAAGGTGATGAACATGTGTTATCATCAAGTAAATGACCAGTTTGGCTCCATCTCAAATTAAAAACATGGACTTAATGCATGTGAATTTACAATTAAAGAATAAATAAATAAATGGGTAATTGTCATGTGTAAAATAGTTCTTTTAAAAAGATGCATATTTTTTATATCTTCACTAGTCATATAATAAAGTTAATTAGTGATATATAGGATCACTGAAATTCCTTTCTCTTTTTAAAATGATTTCCAGTATTTTCTAGAGAAAATAAAATGTTCTATTTGAAAAGAAAATACATATATTTTGGAGTTAATGATAAATACTCTTTTAGTCAGAAATTGAAACCACTAAAAAAAGCAAGATTAAATTCTTAATTATCACCGTGTGTCACCAGTTCAAAACAGTGCACTAAGATAACAGGCTACTAATGAAGGCAGTGTCTACGTATGTACAGATTTGCATACAATTTTCTTCCCCTGTAGTCCAAGTTTATTAAAATGTTTCATTGGTTTATTGACAAGGTGAGCTACACGGCTCAGATAAATATACTGAAAATCTAAATGAAGCCATTTAAAGCATTTTCCAGAGAACACATGATCAGTGTGTTAACTTTACATCTGTGGTGCTGTCACATGGTTTCTTTCCATAGGGTTGGATCTCCTTAAGAGCAAAATCCTGAAACACACAAAAACCACAGTTGTGTTTGTCAAACACTCCAGACAAAATTTAAATACGTGAACTTACACCAAATTTAAAACGCATATATATCTCATTTCTTTAAAATGCTCTTGAGTCCAGCAGACTGTTACTTGTGAGAGTAATGTCATTACCTTCCTCTGCAGTTTATAATTTCAAGGAATTTTCAACTCTGAACAAAACAGGAATTCACCTAATCTGTTACACCTCTCCTGAGCGTTTTAATACTTTTGCAAACAAGATACTGGGCAGATCAGTGATAAAAGAGTATCTCTCAGTGATAAAAGAGTGTATACTTTAACAAGCTTCCAGTTATTTGCCTAGAAATAATTAATTTAAGAATTTCTTTCAACAAAGTAAGAATCTCCTGACCCCCAAAACTCCTAATGGCAATAGTAAATTAGCAGAGGGAATATACCACTGTTTATTTCACAATTTTTCCTTCTAGCAAATGCTAAAAGCAGATGCAGCTTTCAACTCTACTGACATGATGCTGTATTGTATTTACAAGTACTGTCACTTAATATTGACACTGACATTACACAACTTAAAGTTACTTGAGCTATTACTCTGGGAGACTAACTGTATCTTAGCTTGAGCTGTATTTGAGAAGGAACTACCGTCAGAAATTCAGTGTAAGTTAGACAAAAACTTTCATTTCCTAGGCTTCTCTTTTGCCTTGAACAGCCAGTACTTTTTAAATCAAGGTAAGTTTTGTACATCTATTAGTTGAAGGGACACACAGACACACAGACACACACACATGCACACACTCTCTCTCCGTTAATTAGCTTCAAGACATAGGCACAGTATGCACAATTATCAACAGATAGCAGCCTATTCTTGCAGCATTTACTAACATTAGTCAGAATTTTACCACAGTAACAATGGGATGCAGATCAGTGCAGACAATTGAAGTTGGTTTGTTTTGGTAGTAACTCTGTAGCTCTTAATAGCAGAGTTAAAACTAAAGTAGTAAGGTTTCCAATCCACATATAAGGAATTAAGCAAATTTTGTAAGAGTTTCTGTTATGAAGCTTCCAAGAATTTTTTTTTTTTTTTTTCAGTTTAGCTCACAATCATTCCCTCATTCTGAAATGTTCTTGCTTTGCAGGAACTTTGGCTTAATGGTACTGGAGAATTCAGAATCAACTAATAATTGGGTCCTGATCACACAAAGGGGAAAACACAAATTGCTAGTTTTAAGTTAAATTTATAAGTTGGTGCTGGGTTCCTAAACTCTGAAATAATCCTTAATAAAAAGGTACCCAGGCTCCTAT
This sequence comes from Corvus cornix cornix, assembly GCF_000738735.6. Classification (NCBI taxonomy): domain Eukaryota; kingdom Metazoa; phylum Chordata; class Aves; order Passeriformes; family Corvidae; genus Corvus; species Corvus cornix. Next base: position 16,110,914 of record NC_046336.1, read on the forward strand.
TTTTCATTTGCAAACTCACACAGTCTTATCAGCCACTGCATTCAACACCTAACATCTGAGTCTAAATTAGGATAGCAAAGAACAGTGGAACTTGGTAGATTAGATATTCAATATCTATGACAAACTAGAGGCAGCATGATCAACTTTTAAATTACCTTAGATTTAGTAAAATATCCCTAAACATCTCATTATTTGGCTTTCTCATTTTCAGAAATTTTTATTATTGCTGGACTTCACTTGAAAAGCAGTGAGTGCAGGATTCAAAACAGAAAAGTATCATCAATTTATATAATGAAATTGTTTCTTTTCTATCCTACCATTTATGCAATCATACAAATCATTCACAGAAGTCACTTCCATTTGCATTTATGGTGTCTCTTATTCTTGTCTGTTGTAAATCTCAACTGATTTACGTGGTCTCCAAATTCTCATTCAAGACAAATTTTTTTTTAAGTTGTTGTCAGGCCCATTTTCCAGGTTACTGATCAGCAACTGTAAACACCACCTACTTTAGCAGATCTTCAAGGCACCCTGTTATCAGCATACTACTTTACAACATGGCTATATATTAGTCTCTGTTTATGGATCAGATGAACAGATAATAGAGCCACAACAGCTGACTTTGCTCATCTGTTCTGACTTTCTTTGTAAGACACAAAAGTTCCTTCAGTCAATCCCAGTTTGTTCCAGCATGTCACTGAGAAAAGCCTTTAATCTTGATTTACAGATTTCAGTGATGAAGAACATACAACAGCTCTTGGTAAACTGTTCCAAAGGTTAATGACCTTTGGAGTTAAACAAATGGCTGTTTATTTCTGCTCTGAATGTGTCCAGTTTAAAGTTCCATCCATTTAAATTCATTATTTCTGTGTTTGCAAGTCCTTTTCTATCCAATTCCTGTTGCTTGGTGTGGACAAGCACAGACTTTGCTCAGGTCAGCCTTTAACCTCTTTCTAATGAGAAAAGATCAAGATCTTTGAAGCACTCATTAGAAGATACGTTTTACAAACTTTCAGTCATTTTCTCTGCTCTTCTTTGAAACTTCTAATTCATCCTCAGTACTTTTTCCATTTATGGTGGACACCATAGCAATTAGACCCATGCCAAGCACAACAATCTCATGTGAGTCTTGCTTTTTGCATCCAACAGTCGTATTAACTTTTTTGCCCACATTGCTACATTGGGAGTTCCCATTCAGCTGATTGACCAGTCAAGTCTTTCATAGATAGCGTGTCTTCCAGGATGTGAGGGGTGGGGAGGGAGTAGGGACAGGTACTACTATTTTATTTGTTCTAAATATTCTGATTTTTCTCTTTTGCTCTTTACTATTCCCCATTCTGGGTGTTATTTTTATCAGTAAGCATATAAGTATGTTTTCTTCTAGATTATTACCATTTGGCCTTTTGTAATATACTTGAGCATAAGTGAGCTAATCTGTGTCCTTCCCTGTGTTGTAAGCTCAGCCTGACTCAAGATAGGGTCATGCTTCCAGTATGAGGGCTATGTCCCTCTTCCACAGCCCTTTGTGAAATGGTTGGCATGAGGACTTTTGAGAAAAGGTCTTCTATAAGGTATCCTTTCCAAGACTTCTATTTTCCTTAAAAGCCTTTTTGAAGCATTTCTCAAATAAGTTTTTGAACAAAGGCAAAGAGATCCGATTACAGCTGCCTAATTACTTTTTACTGTAACTATGAAGTGCATCCTTACCACGTTTACTCACGCTACATTGATTTAATTGTTTTACAACTTCCTCTAGTTACTGTTCCAGCTGATCTGATATGCTGCATGGAAAGCTATGCGCCTCAGCTCTGCTTCAAATAAGGGAAGTAAAAGTTGGAAATAACTTACTACAAGCTCCGGTTTTCAAAAGACAATGTAACAGCCACTAAGTAAAAGACTTTATGCATTTGATATTTAATGAGCAAGAGAATCCTAGTGCTTTAGTCATTAAACCCTGAAATAAAATTCTTCAGAAAAAAAAGTTCTCACCATTATGAGTGATAACTCTGTATTTTCTGTCCAAACAGAGGTCTATCTGCCTTTGTCTGACGATTTTCTGTGCACCTGGAGGTAATCCCTTCGGGTCCCGGGAGAATAAAATGGAATAGCTATCAGCACAAGTGCCATCTGCATTTAGTTGGCGGCAGGAGTAATGAAGAGCATATGTATCATAGTCTGTGTCCACTACCCAGTGATCATCATCTGGAAGAAACCATGGCAAAGAAGGAAAAGTGTTAGAGACACAAGTGAAATCTAGTAAATCAGAAAGGATTGCTGCCATAACTGTGGAGAATATACTAAGATGAAGATTGTTACAAATTATAACAGATGGGCTTTTCATTTATTCCTGTGTCCAGTATTTAATTCCATGTTTATTTTCAAAAAGAAAATAAAGAAGAACATGCTAGGCCTGCTCCAGATGACTCAAACCCGTAAATGTTCTCCTACCAGGGATGTTACTTAGACTGCATTTTTAAGGAAAAAGATTATCATGCAGTTTGCATGTGTGTTAGAAGTGTATTTGCTACAAGTTCTGCCATAAACCCTCTTCTTAAAACACAGTTACAACTTCAGAGAATTCTTAACTATTTAGCTATGTAACCTGATAAAAACCTGGTCACACAAACACCCTGTTCTATAAGAAGTGGGTCCGTTTCAGTGTTTGCAGTAAAACCTGACATATCTGCACCTTCCTCTCCTGGAGCAAAAGATTCTCCCTTGCAGTACGTCTGCACTGCTGAAGGTAACTCTGTTGTCTTCCCCTTCTCTCCTGTGGGGGGACACCAGACTTTTTCGAAGGGTACAGCTTGGGGTCAGCCCGCAATCTGAAGTACACATGACTCAGCAACATGTTGTGAGGAGACCTGGCAACTTTTTAAGACAAATTGGCATCCAAAACATGCTTTGTAACTTTGTCTTTAAACAGAATGGAACTCCTGTCAGTTCTAAATTCTACCTGCTTCTCTTGGAAACAATCTAAGGAAATGTATTGAGCTACAAAGCATCTGAATTTCTACTTGGCTTAAGGAATTAATTTTGCATAGGGTGTGGCAGATGACATAAAAATAAGAATATATGTATATATACATATGAACATATTTGTCTCTTAAAACAGATATATCTCCACATTTGCAGACACAAGACCAAACAAAATAATATTCTTCCCTGCTTGGCCAGCTCTGACATCCGGATTCAGAGAGAACAGAAGCATCTGGTAACTGAGTTCTGAACTAAAACAAGTCTTAAAATATTTCATCTGCCTTTCATTTCTTTCCAAACAGTGGCCTTCAATTATATTGTTGGGTAACAAACAAAATAAATACAAAGATATACAAAGGCCAGGTCTCCACTTGTTTAAAGAAAGCCAACCAGCTGTCCCATATAAAAGTAGTGATTACCTCGTTCACATTAAGGCTTGCAGTATGATAGCTATCATGTCTTTTAAGAGTGTTTAAGAAATTCAACAGTACTTTTTCCTTCCCCAGCACGGACATACAACATAACTAGTCTTCTAAGTAGTTTTGCATCTTCTATAGTTAAGTACTCACTTCCTTTCTGCAGAAAAGAGGCGACACCCCAGTACTTCATCTTGAACTTGGCAGGATCCTCTGTGTCAGTGAAAGAGCCAATCATGTCAGCACAGACATCCCAGTTACTGTAGCCAGAGACAAAGAAAATATCACTTTCCAATCTAACAACACAGGTTCAGTGTGACTGTGTGACTAGCACAGGGATAGCAGGTAGGATTGGAGCAGTAGCTTAGCAAAATGGAACAAGAGGAGACCGGCAAACAGCTTACTTGAAGAGTCTGACTCTGCCCTTTGCGGTGGCAGTCATTTTTCCATTCTCATCTATGGTGAACTGTGCTACCACATTGTCCTGCAGAAATAGCCCCTCAGGATCTTTTTTTGCCATGGCATACCAGGTGCCACTGTACTGCAAGGAAATAAAAAAAGCTGCAGTTAGATCTAGAACAATGGAAATATTATAATCAGACAGTGCAGAACAGGGGGAAGAGCATGCAGATCTTTGACACCATGCTTCAAAGGTGTACCTAAGAAACAAATCTAGCTGTTTCAAGAGAATAAAGCCACCAATACATCCTAGTGCAGTCATAATTTGTGGAAATACTGACTTTTTTTTTTTTTTTTTGTAATCTTATCTGTATCTGCAGCTGTCCAGTATAAGGAATACAAAATTTAGTGGGAAAAGGATAACAACTGGCAGATCTTGACAAAATTATGTATATTGTTTTCTTTGCAATGGTGTCTGAAAACATCAGAGTATTAATTTTTCATGGAAACAACCAAGTCCTTTTGCTTATACCCTGCAGTTTGAGACCAGTCTGCTAAAACTCAGTTTCTGCAGTATTCCTTTATCAGATGCATCAGGATTCAGCATCTGCGGAGGTGTGGACATCACACACTTCTGCTATTTCTCAGTATTACAGTCTGTGACTTTGAAATGTGAACACACTGGTGCTACTGAATGCCAAATTTTGTAGCCTGGAAAGAGGAGTTATGCAAGGCATCACAGATCCAGGAGGGAAAAGATTTACCCTGGTCTTGTTGAAGTTCTCCTTGACTTTGAAGTTGCTTACTCGGCAGTCACGCTCCGCAGTGCTGCTGCCCAGCAAGGCCAGTGACAGCAGCAGCAGCCAGGGCAGAGCTCTCTCCATGTGGGCCATCCTGTCCCTGCAGCAAACAGATAACATCATCAGAAACAGCCTCTGTCAAACAAGTGAGGGGAGGAAGGCTGCCCTGACAGGTTGCCAGGGCGTCATGCAGCTTTCCCTGATGCGTGTGCAGGCAAGGCACCTGGTTGTCCCCAGCCCACAACAGCAGGGTCCTTACAGACAGTACTGATCCCTGGAGCCTCTTGAGACCTCAAGTGCTGATGGTGGTGGCAGTGCCCAGACAGGGAATGCTTTATGTAGTCCTGGGGCTTTCGCAACCTGCTGAGCCACAGAGCCAGCATTGGAGAGGGGAGCAGGGAGGTGGGTTGATGCATGCTGCAGGCTGTGGCCCCTTCGTAACAGCCTCTTGCATAACACCCATGAGCTCAGGTGGTCTTTGACCCTGATCTGCCGCCAAGCAGGCACTAGAAACAAATGCCTCTCTTTGCTTTTCGTAACCCAAAAGCAGAGCTCACACCTGGGGGGTGTGCACATGTGTGGGGAGAACAAATGGAATGAGAGGCATCGCACCTCTGCAGGGGGAGAGTGAACTGCTTCCACCTCCTCTGTGATTTTACACACTGCAGTCCAAAATCCATCTTACCCAACATGCTTGACCCAGTTACAAGGAGCAGGCTTGTTTCCTCCACCTCCTCCCCAAAGTCCTCTCCTCTTTTACCCTGATAAACTGTGGCAAACATAATACTTGCAAGTTTCTGCTCATGTTTCTGAAAGCCTGGTCATTCCAGAACCTCTTCAGGTCCTCATGACTGGTTCCCTCTTGCTTCCAAAAGGCTCTCTTGGGTGCTAAATCATTTCCTGAGCAGCTCCCAGCAATAGGAACTGGGGCCCTGCACATCCTCAGGATGGTGAAAGAACCCTTTTATGTGGTAGCAGGACTTAAGTGTGGCCTGCAAATACCCAAATGCATGTACACACCACATCTGGCCATTTTGACATTAATTTTAAATCAGATATTCCATAATTTCTATTCTGTTTTTGGCAAACGGTTTTCAGTTGTATAAACCATTATTTTCTCCTGTCCAGGCAAGTTTTGCTGCCTCTCAGTCAATATTTGTTCTCTAGTTTCAACATCTTTAGGAAGCATTAGAGAAAATCTGTTAATTATTTTCTAGGCATGTAACCAGAGCAGGATAGGAATGATTGTTACCAAGAGAACTAATTCACCTACTTTTTTCACCTCCCAGTTTTTTTAAAGAATAAAGGCAGAAACCTGTTATTTGAAAGGCCTGTGTTCATTACTTTAAAAATCAAGTAAAAATATAATTTAAATATGAAGATACCAATGCAGTATAAAAAAAATACGTCAACAGTAGCCAATGTACAGCTTTAACCAATTTATTTAGCATGGCCTTTCCCAGAAGTTTACTTATCATTCCATTCATACATTCATAAAAATATTAGACTTTTTACTATTGCTGTCCTTTACTATCTCTTCTCATATATAATGCAAACAGTCTGATTGATTTATCTTCCTTTTCTGCTTTATGTTGGGGGCTTTTTGCACAGAGTATGTTTTGTTCACTTTCTCAAACATCTATTGCTCAGGGCTGTTCCATGTCTGCCTTTGATTTCCTGGATAACATCAGACACAAAAAATTCCACTATGTTTAATATTAAGCTTCTGTTTGAAGTAAAGAACATATTTAACACAGGGAACCAGAAGGGTATATGCATATTAATAGTCCTGAAACTTTCAGTGGTAGCTTTCCAATTAGTCAAGATTTCCATTTTTAAGCTGAGGTTTTCAAATTTGCTAATTTCTACAGAGACTGAAGAGAAAAAGTAACCTATAGTCTTCTGGTGACTTAGAATCTTGCTTCAGTCTGTGGCAATGGTGATACCAGTGATACATATACATTTTTATAAAACCTTTACAAAACACTCACTGGTCTTAATATATGAATTCATCGTACGAACAAAATCAAAATCAACATGGATTTTCTTTGTTCAGTGTCTCACATGACTGATAGCAATAAGATGGATTATAGCTTAATTAATAAGCTTTGAATCTATTACTTTATTTAATACCAAGGAAAATTATTTCTTTATTCTCTGTCAATTTGTGAACTATTAGCATTTCTACTAAGTTTGTCCTGTTCAAGAATCTGTATACTGCTTTATATCACCAGAGAGGTTCTTGCAGGATCAAATCTATTCCTATAAAGTTTTGTCAATAGCATAATTATCTATGACCTTTTCAAAGCAGTCTACAGTCACTCATGCAGATAAGTCAAAACCTGCTGAGATTTGACCACCTCTGAAAATCTAGATCAGTGTCCCTGTTATACATACTGCTGTTGTCAGAAGATTTACAGACAGGAAATGAAACCAGGTGTCAATGAAACAAAAATTTACTTCTGTTAATAAGTTGTAATAAGATCAGTTCTAAATGTGTGCAAGAGATATTACTGTCTCTTAAATTAATCTGATGTTATCAACAAATTAAATCAGAAACATGTAATTTTGTATAAGCTGTGGCACAGCATTTCTTTAATTGTGTACCTCCACTGATCTCTGCAATATTTGGCAACTCATATCTGGTGGAGGTGCCTGACAGACTTAGTAATTATAACTTTCAACTCATTCAGGTCCTCAAGTCTGGGATCTCTACAAACTCTAGACAATGCCCAAGAAAATTCTTCTTTTGACCTGTTATCATTGGGAATTTGTGGCAGTGCAGCTACGGTAAAATCACACCAGTATTTCCCAGTCAGATTTCAACAGCTGCAGAAGAGAAGCTGGGCAAGTCAGTATAACATGAAGGTTGCACAGGGAGTTTGGCTCTCTGCTTCCTCTACTTTACCTGTATCTCCAATACTGCCTACCTGAGACACAGTTTACATTGATGAAGTCCTTTCAGAGTTACAGCTGAAGCACTTCCTTGGTTCAATGGGACAAGGTTTTTAGGCAAAAAGGCTGCTCTTTTGTTGGTTACATCTAGATCAGGGTGTAGTGGAGGAGGAATGGAAGGTTTCTAGCAGACAAGCATTGCTATGGCAATTCAAGGGTGAATTCTTCCTCAGTCCTAAGAGATACAGCAGTGCCAGCAGAACTGTGTAAACTCATAAACAGTGTAAACTTTGCCTCAGTCAAATGTCATTTGGGTTAATTGGGCTCTGGGTTTGCTTGAGAAGTAATGTCAGCGAGTGATCCTCATCCAGACCTAGATATCCACCTTGCAGATTTCTTCTCCTGCAAACTGAAAGGAACTTGGGCAAGGATTTCAATTGAATCTGAGAGGAATATGCATAGATCAAGCCAATGGTATCCAAGGATTTCTAGGTTCTGGGAAAGCTCAGACAATTATATTTAAGAGAATTATTAAAACATTGATAATATAAGTTTCATACATGACTTCTGATGCCTAAGGCTGGCAGTGGATTATGAGTAGTACAGAAATTTTTTTAAAAGTCACTATGTATTTTTTGGAACCATATTTAATGAAAGGGAAAGAAGGTCTTCTACCTTTAAATTTTGCAAAGAGGACAAAAAAAGGCTAACTTCTGGCAGTGATTCCGTGACTGGATTAATTTCTACATTAATAACATGTGAAATTCTGCAGTATTTTCAATTAGGTATAGCAAGGGAAAAAATACAGAAGGAAATGGCTGGAAAAAAACATTCATTGTAGGAATTATTTTATCTTTATTTTTGACTTTAAAAAAAAAGGAAGAAAAAAGAGTCAAATTACTGTTTAAAACATTTTTAACACTGCAACTTTCAAGCTTTACATATTAAAAGAACTAAAATTTTATTTTTGTTCACAAGAATAAGTTTAACTCTTGGGGAAAGTTGACTCAAAAACTGCTAGTAGGAAATGGACCATCCATTTCCAGCCAGACTACACATAGATTGAAAGACTTTTTGCTGTGTTCTCTTGATTGTTTATTTATAGAATGCCATTCACAAACATGGGTATCCATTGAACTCTCAGAGGCAGATTTTGCAGGCGAATGAATGACCAGTGTGTGCGCAGGGCAGTGGATGCAAGTGTAGCCACTGCCCTGTGAAACCAGACCCATACCAAAAACAAATGGCATGACCTGAGCCAAGGAGCTCCGTGTACTTTGTAAGGGACAACTGTGTACACTGTCGCCATCACAACTGTTCCTCTTGGTGGCAGTCTGAGTACAGAGGTCAAGGACAGAATGGAATAGAAAAGATTGCCCTTTGCTCCATGCCAGCCCGTGTACGACCTGTTTTTGTGATTTAATGACATGACATTTTTGTTTTGGGAGTAAATTTACACTGAACTCTTTACAAATAGTATTTACTAACAAAACTAGTTTAAAATGGCATGTCTATTTTCTTTAGCAAGTCTTCCTGAGGACTGTGATTCTGAATTGAAATTTTTTTCTGGGCCTATTACTAAAATGGAAACAATTTGAAACGAAGATCTAAAGTTCTCCAACAGGCTGACCAGCCAGGTGAGAAGAACTCTAAATTTTAACTGATGGAAGACACAGACATAATGAAGTGAGTCCAGCAAAGAGCCACAAAGATCACAGAGCAATAAGGGAATATGACAAAAACAGAGGTGGAGAGAGCTGGGACTGTTCAGCCTGAAAAGAAGGTTTGGGGAGATCTTAACAAGGGTATACATATCTGGCAGCAGGGCATGAAGAAGACAGTCAGACCCTTCTCAGCAGTGCTGAATAACATTCTCAGTAATAAAAACTTGTCAGGTAACCTAAGACCCCCAGGGAGTAATTGTGAGAATGGCTGAGATTAAAAGGCTGCTGCCTTTTGCCTTAGTCTGCATACTAAAATTCATGCCAAGCTATGAAGAAATCCATGCTTTTGGCCAAAGCTGCAGTGCATCTGGCAACCCAGGTTAACCCCTTCACACCAGACTGGCCATTTACTTCAGGAAATCTCCCCTAGAGTCTATAATCTCTGTTGATAACTCATTTCATGATCCCCCAGAGCTAGTAATTGGTAGTTTTAAGAGAACATAAACATTTACAACCATATGGAAAAAGCAGTTAACTTACTATCTTCAGTGTTTATGTTTTTAAGATTATTTTTGTAAGAAAAGGGGTAGAGAATTATTGTAAAAGAAATATGCAGTTAAGGATATTTATAAGGGTTCCCAGAACATACCAAGTCAGTGACACCAAAACATTTCAGTGCCAAAACCTGGCTGTGTTAGGTCACACAGTACCTGTTGTAAGAACCTACAGAATCCATTCTCATAATCTATCCATTGAGGGGAAAAAAAAAAATCTGAATATTAATTTTTTGGATTATACATATGAATCTCCAATGTCCAGACAGTGACCACAATATTATCCACATCAAAAGCCATGCAATTGAAATAAGCACATTTGATCTGTGTTTTTTCAGAAAATCTTAACTGAATAAATTGCATTAACTGCTATCAAGATGGGCAGAGACACTGAGATACAAACACTGAGCTGAACTGGGAAACCTTATAAATGCCTTTGACATCTACATGATGCTTGAATCTATTTAAATAACCACGTCTGTCAGTTATCCTTCTTAGGAGTTTCCATGTATCACAAGGGCTCAGGAATGGTCTACTACTAAGAACTACTCCATAAATAGTTCAATTTCTGTAGGTACTATGAACGTCAAAGGCAAATGTCATCATATGTATTAAAATCACAAAGCACACATATTTCTGAGTGTCTCTGAAATTAAATTGACTTTAAATACAAATGTGAATTAGCTTTAATAAAGATAAAATGTTCAATACTGTGGATAAAAATGAGAGTAAAGGAGATAGAACAGAAAATAAATGTCATATTCCAGAAGAGAAACTTTAAAATTCATTACAACCTTTCAAAAAGAACTTCTATTTGTTCTGATACTTCTTTCCATGTCATTTCACACTTTACAGGGCAAGAGTGCAATTTTAAGAGTGAATCTAAATTAAGGAAAATACAATAAGAATTGCTTTATGATATAAGAGTGATTATGGGACAGCCCAGCTATTTGAAATATTTTATTACAAAGAAAGTGTATCACCTTATAGTAGTACCTAATTAAAAAATTATCTTTGTTATCTCAAAGTACAAACAGTGTACTTTATCCTTTGTAAAAACAGGTGAGCATGAGGGGAATTTGGTGAAATCATGATAAGCATTTTAGGTGATCTTGCACATAGAAAAATGATAATAAAATGATAGTAAATTTGTTAGTTTGCAAATATAAACCCCCCCAACCTCCCTGCCCCCAAAGGAAATGGCATCACTTGGTCAGGTTGCCTGTATTCACTTACTCTCCCTCCAGGCAGTGACATGCCACTCTATTTCACAGAATTAATGTGATCACAATATAGAGAATTGATGTTTGTAAAACTGATTTCTCATGTGTGAAAAAGATGAATGTGTAAGTCTTACACAGAAGTTAATTTTATAGAATATAAAGTCCTCTATAGACCCCTTCTATTTCAAAGCAACTACACTGTGGAATGTTCCGAAGTCAGTAAAAAAATATGACTGAACACATAATGCAAAAAAATGTTACTATTCCTTCACATTATTTCATTGATGCTCTTCAAAATCCTCTTCTTTTAAAGCACGACATGAAAAGTAATGAGCTAGAAATCAGGAAGATGACGAGAAATAATTTATGGACAATTATATACAAAACTCTTTTCAAATCTCTACTGCTTTTATAGGTGTTGATCAAATCATGAAGTTACTAAAAGACTAAGATATATATGTGCCTTTCTTCTGCTGTTTTCTTGTAAACTGTGTGTGTGTGTACAATGGTGAGAGCACTCTGCTGTGCTGCCACAAGTTCCTTTCACCAGGTCACCTGTCAAGAAGATGCTGCAAACTCACATACCTACCAGGGAGGGGCCTGTCCCCCAGGCTGCTGGGGGCAGCAACCCCATCAGAGAAAAGGAACCAGGCCAAAATGTGTTTGTAATGTGTTTGCTGATTTTCATATGCCTTTTAAAATCTGTAAAGCATCTGCAGTCTGGCAAAAATTAGTGTCGTACACAGTGTTTCATATCATGGTCAGAGGGAAAAGTAATGTTAGGTGTTATTGCACATCTATCAGTGACCTGTTCTTTGTGCTCGAGAGTATCTGTGTCAGTTGCCCATGTTGATCTGCTACTAAAAACAAATGTTGACACACTGTGGCTTCTGGCAGACAGATGATGCTGTACTTTGGCAATTACTCTTTACAAATTAAGAATGACCAAAGGGTATATATTTTTTATTCTTACACCAAGAATCTCTCATTGCTTCTGATCTAAGTGGATGCCATAAACAGAAGTAAGATTAATTGCATTGCAGTCCTCCTGCTGTGCTGGAATTCAGATCTGTTTCAATGAGCACAGATCATTTATTGTCTTAGGTGGCACTTAAATTCAGCCTTCTCACTCATGTAGCCTTGGAATATTTGCTCCTCAAATTCAACACCTTTTCCATTCATGCGTGTAACATTGAACTTCTAATGGTAGGAAACTTTAAACATGTATAACCATGTATCTGTATCTCTATAGATACAGATATATGGTTATCTATGGTATATCTATGACCAGACTCAAGATTCCCTCTTTGCCTAATGTTTGTCAGTTATTATCCTTTTTGTGCTATTCAATAGAGCAGATATCTCCAACTTTTTCTGAAGGAAGTGTAGACCCTGACTGGGTATTTATGCTTATAGAATAAAATTTTACTTTTTCCTCAACTCAGTTCGAATTTAATCAGTTTTCTGATTTTATTCTTTCTTTTGTCTCTTTCTGAAGAAAAAAGAAAAAAGAATAAGCCATATCTGGCTGTGCAATTCCATCTTCACCTAGGTAAATCACTTGAGTACTTGAGCAAGCTCAGACTTCTGTAAAGTCTTAAGGATTTCACCCATTTTATTCATGTATAGCTTCATGATTATTTACTTTCAGTAATCCAACTTCTATTACCACCTGACTATTTCAAGGAAAACTAAATTCTACCATTTAAAAGATTTCTCCATAACATTCTGTTTTCCTGCCCTTAAGTACCTCTCACAAATACACGTGTGTACATCTGTGCACGTGTATAATGAGGGATAAGTATCTGGGTGGAATTCCTTATATGAAGTTCTAATAGGAAATTCTGTGTGCACAGCACAGTATATATACTGTGAATGAAGGAGATACGTACAGGTATACATATCTACACATCAGACAATTTTACAAGAATTAATTTGTTAGTTTAAAATGCTAAAATTATTCCCTGAGGATTTATGAGCTAAGAATGCTCAGGGGTTTAGTGTCCTGACATCTCTTTAATTAGCAATCTCCAAGATATCGCACTAAGAAGATGCTAAGCCAGTGCCTTCTGCCATATCTCAAGAGTATCAGAAGGCTTGGAAGCCACAGAGGAAGATGAATGTATTATGTGTGTGAGCTATACAATATGTATAAAGTACATTTTCCTTACTAGTAACAGGTTAGGACTTCTTGCTACCATTCCTGCTTTGATGGTGATGCAGTTCTAGAAGAAATCCTAGGAAAAATCCGACAAAAATGGGTGAGGTAAATAAAGATGCTGTTGAAAAATACTTGGAGAACAATCCCCAATTTGCCAAGGAGTATTTCGACCGAAAAATGAGACCAGAAGTGCTGGGAAGTATCTTTAATGTGAAGCCTGGGGATGTGAAGGGAGACGTCAGCTTCAAAGACATGTCCCGTCTGGAGGAGTGTGACATCATTTTTGAGTTGGTAACAGAAATCCAGGATGAAGCATGTGTTATGGAAAAGATTGTGCACAAGTCCTTGCAGAGGCTGGCACAGCTGCTGGCAGCTGATCGGTGTAGTATGTTCATTTGTCGTTCCCGAAATGGTATTCCAGAAGTAGCCTCCAGGATTCTTGATATCACTCCAACTTCCAGCTATGAGCAGAATTTGGTGAAACCAGAAAATGAGACTGTTTTTCCTCTGGACATCGGGATAGTGGGATGGGTGGCTCATACCAAGAAGTTTTTTAATATACCTGATGTGACAAAGGTAAGTGACTTCTCTTGGATGTCACTTCTCTTGGAATGGGGTTCTGTGCATTTGCTTACTTAGCTTCCTGCCCAGGGCTTGAGGTAAAAAGTCGTTCTTCAGAAAAATCTCAGAGACAGGAATCCAGACATATAACATGAGGAAAGCATCAGTGGAGATGGCTTAAAATCCAATAGAACCACATCATATAGCCTACTTAGGTGTTTTCAGTGGCCTTAAAGTAGTTGTAATGTCAATGACTATAATAAGGGAGGAGAATATTAGAATAATAGAGACCATTAAATACCTGAGTTTCTGCTGAACAAGGCAGGCTTATATTCTGTTTTCCAATATGGGCTTGCAAGTGTTCTCTGTTATCATTCCATGCTGCCATGCATGCATCTCTGAATCATTTAATTTGCAGCTTTTGTAATGAAGATGTATCCTTATTAGTAAGTGAATAAGGACAGATGAAGATGATGTCAACATAAATGTCAGTGTTTGATTTAAAATGGGTTTGATTTTGAGTACATCTGGATCCAGGGCTTTTGTTCAGAACCATTTTCTGTAGAAGAGAATTAATGAGTCAGAGCTGTTCTGACATTATTGAAGTTCCTGTTGAATCTGCACTGAATCATCTTCTTTCTTTAAGGTGCTGATAAGAATTTATTATATTATTTATTCACTTTATTTACATCTTTATTATTATTATTTATTATAAATGTGAATTAAATGATGAGTGACCTAACAAAAGTTAAACATGCATGTATGAGGTCTGCTTTAGAAACTGCTCTGGAATACATGGGGAAATGTAAATGTGCTTTGAATGTGAAGATTACTTTATAAATAACTAACCTTGAATCATCAGATGCTGGTATCTTAATTTCTTTTTAGTCCTATGTGGAAAATCTGAACATAATTGAATGGGGCTAAGAAAATTATCAAGATAATTGTCTGGATTCTCAGTATTTCCTATTCAGTCAATTTAAAATTCCAGACTATTTTAGAGATAGAAACCACCTCAGTGTCCTAAGCTCCAAGTAAATAATGAAAGTATTTATCCACTGCAATTATCAGTGTTTTCCAGGAGGTAAACAAAAAATAATATATTTATCATGATAAAAGTTATAAAAGATTAGTTTTAAAGCTCAGAAACAAATGAATATTTATATATCTGAAAAGGACATTCCAATATATAGTAAACTGCCTCAGATGTAAGTAGAATCACAGGGGCAAACAGAAGACTGATTTGAGGAAATAAATCAGTTGATTTTCAACTGACCACTAATATCCTTTCTTCAGTGGTTGCTGTTCTGACCAGAAGTGTCTGATTTACTGCCTCTTACCACCACGTGGGGAGATTGGAGGATAATCTGTCCAAGTTCATAAGACTGATTACATGAGAAAAGATCAGAAGGATCAAGGAAGATGTGCCTCCTATCAGACACTGCACTGCTTCTTAGTATCTTTATAGAGAGAGGTGCCCAGAGCAGTACTAACCAAATATTTCTGTGTTTGCAATAGGATTTGTTCAAAATGTTGTGACAAATGTTATTTGAATATGCTTAAGTAAGAGAACTTTTCTGTCCATCTGATCCTGCTAGGTGTTTTGTGCTCATAAATTAATTTATGTCAGCTGAGTATCTGTTATAATTCAATCATTCCAAGGTAATCTTTATTTAGGCACCCATTTACTCTCTTAGGATTACTGAGGCCTACGCCATTAGGCACACATGTAAAAATGCAATTAAACTATGGTCCCATTAATCTAAATTTGGTAACTAAACATCATCAGAATAATGACATTTTATTAGTTAATTGCAAAACTCCCAGAGACTTCTCTGGGACCAAGGTTTGATATTTAAAAACAACCCTAAAGATCTCAAAAAATGTCAGCATTTTCATTCTATGTGTACAAAAAGGCAGTGTCCAAGTCCACACTCCTCACACAAGAAGAGCTCCCAATTACATCACCAGAATCTTTATCTCCATAGCAAACCCAGAACTTCAGCTTGAGTCAGTCACATTTAAGGAGCATAATTAGTCCAAGGCAGCAGAAATATGCAGACACTGAAGTCTTTAACACATTTGAGAAAGGGTAATTATTTTTCAGTTCACTACATGTACACTTCAGTCAAACTAGATTGTCTGCTACCCAAATTTCGAACAAAAAATGACAAGCAGAATTAAGCCAGAGAAGAATTTTGCCCCTACTGCCTTGTCAGAATACAATATGCAGAATGATTACTTCTAGTTGGCTATAGTACTTTTAAAATGTCATGTCTAGCCACTTTCTACTGTTGACACAGTCCGTATCCAAACAGCATAGTGTTTTTTAAGTCTTAAGTACATGACAACATTGACAAACCCATGGTGTGACATATTCATGCTTCAATCATCATCCCTTTATAACAAAAGTAAATGCAATATAAGATCACAACAGGAATAAATCATTGGGGAAAAAGAATTTACTCTACTTTTATTGCCTGGCAACCGGTTCTTTAGGGATTATCTCCTTCTTCATCCTGGAAAGGTACCAATAAACGTGAGGAAGCTCCTCATCCTGACTAATGCTCCAGAAAAGAAAAGCAGAGGAAAAGATACAGACCTTCAATAATTAACTTAGTAGTCAGAACAGTCTCCTCCCCACAAGATTATGGACCTGTTGACTGTGAGAGCTAATAGCATTTAATCCAGGATTTAAGAGTTGTGAGAAACAGGAGGCCAGGTAGGACCATTACCCTAATAATTTGTCTCACATTATTCACAGGATCTAGCAGAGTATGTGCCTCAAGTATTACAAAGTAAAATAATAGGCTGCAAAAAATTTGATATGTCCATTAGTATTCTTTAAACAGTAATTGATAACACAGACAACATTATAAAGGAGAGTACAATTACCACACATTTTTCTCCAAGGCATTATTTCCAAATAAAACTAAGAACTAAAAAATAGCTCTACAAGGAGTATGTCTTTTTTGGGGAATCAAAATCTCACATTGTCAGCTTGTAAGAACCAATAATAAAGACTTTACATATTTGCTTTAATCCATAACCTATTTAAATTATTGAACTGTTCCTTTCAATTCAGAGGTATTTGAAGACAAGGATTTAATTAATAACTGGAAACTCAAGAAATAATATTCTTCGTTTTAGTTGAGTTTAAAATTATAAAAATTGTGAAAAAATGCTTCAAAAGAAGTGAAGGCTTTTGGATTAGATCTATAAGGGGGCTGAAATGTTTTGGTGCTGAAATAACCAGCCCTCATTTTTAGAGGTTCTGCACTGGAATTCATAACCCAAGTGAAGTGAAGAAACAAGAGACCGTGGGAGATTCCAACTCAGATTAAGCACCAGAAGAGTGATTGTTGTGGTACCTAATTTAACCACTGGAAACCTATGGTACAAATCAACTTAAACACATCTTCAAGTTGCAAGCATTTGTAAGCTGATCCAGCTTCAGAACAGCAGCTCTACTCTTTAACCCAAGCATGGGAGAGACTTTAATTCCAGGCCTGTCTAAACTGACAGGAGTGCTGGATTAATGTGGATGTTCTAAACCCCAGACTCTGGGCTGTCTGAGGTGGCTTTTTGCATGGCAAGAATACACACTGTAAATGTTGATGTCTGCTCCTCCATTTTATCTTACCTTGATAATAAACACCAGATTTTCAGAAACTCCTACTCAATAAATATTAACTGGAAAAATGGAAACATGTTCCAGTCTTCTATAATAGCAAAGATTTAGTCAATTCACCAGAAAATATTTTAACACCAGAACAAATTTCTATAAATTGTGCCTTCCAGAAGAAAACATCAACCAATTCTTTCCTCAATTTACCATTCTAAGAGGAAAGCTCCCAAAACTGAAGAAAAAAATGTACATTTAAAATTAAAATTAAAAGCTCCCTTTTATCTAATTTTCTTGGGTTTTGCAAAAAACCACTTAATATATTACAAATACAATTTCAAGAAGTTGCAAAATAGTCACTAAATATGGCAAATAACAAGCAGGCTTTTCAGTGACATTACTGAAAAGTTAAATCCCCAAGTTCTATTAAATATATATTAATTTGTCCTAGATTCAGTTTCAGAATTCTAGTGATGTTGACAATAACAAAGTCAATTTGTTCTGTAATGCTAATAAGTTAAATCCTAAAATGAGATTTACATCCCTGACCACACATAATTTTTGGAGTGTTGCCCAAGAAAGGACCAACTCATTTAGCCAATTTGGTTTCATTTTGAATCAGATTGATGACATTTTTTAGATGATGGTAGGTGCTTTTTATTTTCTATTCATACTCAATTATATCATTATGAAACAAAAACATTTGTGAGTTGAAATTAGGCTAAGTAGGAGTAAGAGATAAAGCATTATAGCACATCAATACCACCTATCAAGTGGTTCAAATTTTGAGAAATCTGAACCAATGCAAGACAATCAGTGGAAGAAAATATCAGGAAGAGAAGAAAACACTGTAGAGCTACCAGAAACAAAACCAGAAACATATGGAGATAATGCGAAGAAATATGTGCAGTCTGAGCTCATCTATCCAACACAGAACCTCCTGCCTAGTATGAGTAAAATAGTCATAACTGCAAGGGGTCACAGTAACCCCTTCTTCCTCTGTGCTTTACAACGGGAAAGAGGTGGAGGAAAGCAGGCATCTGCTGTCTTGGCCCTATCACCTCACCTGGAGGATTAAGTCTTCTCTCTTGTTGTGTTGGGTCACTTCAACCGCAGGCAGCACGGCAGGGAGGAGCTGCTGGAAAGCTGCCTGGGAGAAAAGGACCTGGGGGTGCTGATCAGCTGCAGCTTAACATGAGCCAGCAGTGCCCAGATGGGCAAGAAGGCCAAGGGCATCCTGGCTTGGATCAGAAACAGTGTGGCCAGCAGGACCACAGGGCAGAGATTGTTGCCCTGTACCAAGCACTGGTGAGGCTACACCTTGAATCCTGTGTCCAGCTGTGGGCCCCTCACTACAAGAAACATATTGAGGTGCTGGAGCAACTCCAGAGCAGGGTGACAAAGCTGAAGAAGGATCTGGAACACGAGTCCTATGAGAAGTGGCTGAGGGAGCTGGGGGTGTTTTGAGCCTGGAGAAAAGCAGGCTCAGAGAGGCCTTATCAGTGTCTACAAATCCTTGAAAGGTGGGGGTCAGCCTCTTCTCCCAACTAAGAAATAATAGGATAAAAGGAGGTGGCCTCAAGTTGTGCCAGGAGAGGTTTAGATTGGATATTAGGAAACATTCCTCCATTGAGAAGGTTGTGCTAGCTGGTTGAGCTAGCTGGGTGCTGGTGCTGGCTTACTGCAAGTCCAGGATATGCTGCATCTCTTAAGGCCTATCTAAAGAACTGATCATTGTACAGCAAATGCCTTGGTATCTCAGCTTTAAAAGGAGCTAGTAGGAAATACCTGCACATGTACTACAGTTAGGGAGTTAGCAGCAGATTTCTTTTCTGTAATTTCTCTTTTAAAGCCTATTTTGTGATTTAACTGAGAGATGGAAGTCCAAAACATTGCTCTAAAAAATAGTTTGATTCATAACATCAGGATCAAATAGACTAAGTGTCCACATTCATGAAGTCGTGGATGCACCAAGATGTTCTGGCTGTGGTACTGCAGGCCACATTTCTTGCTTATTTGTCTATGAACATGATTTCTTAGATATTGTGAAAAGTGATTTTCTTCAGAAAAAAGAAGGAGCTTGTGTTCCCACGTGAAAATATTTTAAAAACTCTGTTGGAGATAAAGGCTTCAAAACTCCTAGCAATTATGTATAAAATAGTCAATAATGAAAAGCGTAATACTAAGCACAATTTTTTGCTTGTATATGCAAATCATGTAAATCAGGATTCTTTGTATGTACTGTGGGAATGCTGCCAATGCATTAAAAGGTACTTTTATCTTTCTACTTTGGACTATCTAGGCACAGGATGGCTTGTGGTTACTGAACTTTCTGTTTATTAATAGAGACTTGTATTAAATTTTTTCTATCCTCTACAAAAATTGCATGACCAAAGTGCTTCCTCTGAACACTTCTGATCACCACTGCTTGTACCTTTATTCTAGAGTTATTAAGCAAAGTAAGACACAGCAGCTGAATCCTGATGATTCAGCTCATTTGGTGTCACAGATTCCTTTTAAGTATTCGGAAATCCAGGAGTGTCTGAATTTTTTATTTATTCCTCCATAGCAGAATACAGTACCCTAAAACCAGGAACCTGGGCCTTGCCAGGAGGCTAGATGCTCTTAGTGACACAGAGGGACTACAAAACAAGGTCAAGTTGTCTGTCTGATTGACTGGATTTTCAATGGCTAAAACAGCCAGAAGCCCAAAAACTGGAGCTCAAAACCACCCCCAAGTCCAGAATGGTTGTGTCAGTAAATAATACATCCCACAGAAAACTGAATATTTCCATGTAATAACATATTTGTTTAGCAGGCTGCAGGACAGTATTTGATTCTCACACAGAAGAGATGGATTGCCTGGCATTTTCTCTGGATATCTGTTAAATGAGATATTCCTATACCTTTCTCTGAGAAAAACAGAAAACAACTCAGGGAGTTAGTTGGAAGTAGAGAAAGCATCCCCTTCTCTCATGGACAGTATATTCAAAAGTAGCTACACTTTCCAGGGATCCAAACACAGCCTGATACATTGAATGGAATTTATGGGGATGACACAGGCTGTCCTTAAGAGAATCAATTCTCTGTAAGAGAGTCCAGGGCATAAATACAATATTTAAGAGTTACTTCCAGACATTTAATTTGTTTCACTGAAATGCAGCCCTAGAAGGAAATCTAAAATGCAAACATAAAAGATGGACTGACTATAGACTATGAAAAACAAGGAAAAAACCCAAACCCTACTATTCTGATGAAAAATAATTTTGATAATAAAATTCTGTCTTTCTTGTTAGAGTTTTATATGCTATAAATTCAATACATTCTAGAAACAATTGCTAGAGGGAAGAGGGGCAAAAGGAAATTAAGAGGAAAAATCTAAATAATAGGCAAACAATTCTAGTTCTGGCATTTCCAAGCATTGTCATGCTTGATCTTATAACCTAGAAAACGCTTATTTGTTTGGGGTTTTGTTTAAGTAGATTCATGTATAATCTATGAGAGCTGGAGTTCCATTATGTGGCATGCTGCAGCGTTCTCCAGCCTATCAGCAAGGAAGGCACCTCGGGATGCGCCCCACAGATCTCAGCTGCCTAAGCTAATGCAGTCATTAATAGCAGCTGTTTTTGCCAGCTCTGATGATAGACATGCAGTGTAAGTGGGTTCACAAATACTTGCTAATTGCAGGGGACTGGTAAGGTTTGGGAATCTTGGTTCTGGGTGAATGTCCTGAAAACGGGGCTCTATTGGCCTCATTTTGACCAGCTGCTGTTCCTATCCATGATGTTAACATGTGGTCTGACTTTCCCTGGTTACCAGGCAACTTCTTGACATCCTCATTCAGCACCAACTGCTCATCACCTTGAGAAATCAGAACCAGGCCTGCTAAAGGAAATTCAGGGAGACTCTGCCATTGACTGCATACCAGGACTTGAGTGCTCATCTCTATGAAGAAGCTTGAGTACTGTTAGCAGTAAAATCTGAGGGGATGAAAATGGCTCTGTGAAGACAGAGTCTAGCCATTTTAGCCGCTTAGTAGAACCAAGGCATTTCTCAGTACAAAAGGATCAACAAATTTCAAACCCCCAACTCATAACTCACCTCATTCAGATGTATTTTCTTAATAACACAACAAAATATAACAACCCTACACAAACAAATTTCCCTGAAAATGTTTAAATCCCTTTTTTTAAAATTAAAGAGAACACTATGGCCTTTCAAGAAAACACCAAGAATTTCTTTGATATGAGGAAATAACACAGTTCTCCATGAAGCACGAACTAGCTTCCCAGCATTTTTTAAGGATGAAAATG
The DNA here is from genome assembly GCF_000738735.6 of Corvus cornix cornix. NCBI lineage: Eukaryota > Metazoa > Chordata > Aves > Passeriformes > Corvidae > Corvus > Corvus cornix. Next base: position 16,132,504 of record NC_046336.1, read on the forward strand.
TAAATGTGGAATAGTTAGCTGTGGCTCATTTGTTAGCCACATGGCCTTATTCCCACAGGATCACACACTCAACAAAAGCAGCTCTGGTCCTATATCTATATAGATACCTATACCTCTACCTATGTAGAGCTGGGAGCAACAGGGATGGGAGTGTGTCAGACAGGAAGGAATAAGAAACAGCTCAGCCAGATGAATACTTGCTGGGGATGCTTCACTGACATAAGTATTTTTAGCCAGGACAGGTAGTACTTTTAAATATTGTGTGAGGGAAATGTATAATGAATTTTGTTTACAGAAATAATTAAATAATAATAAATATTAGCATAGCTATGAAGTAATTCTATAACACATAAGCCATATATGTTAGATTCACACATAGTCACAAGATCATATTATTATATCATTTAATCTGTATTTCCCATATTTTTAATTCCTCAGCATTATAATAAAGGCCTGCACAGAACTTGGTTTCAGAAGCTACCTTCATAATCTATGCCTCGGTTAAGCTTGTACATATAACTCTGCAAGATTGAGTTAAATAATGATAGTGGGGTTTTTTCAAGTATAAACCTACTGCACTGTGAAACAGTGCTCACAGCATTGCAAACATCAGTTATCAAATGAAATGATCATTTGCTATTGGCATGGTAAGCAACTGTTGCACATTTAACTTGTGGTTTTTTTCTCTTCTTTCAGAACAACCATTTTTCTGACTTTATGGACAAAAAAACTGGTTATAAAACAGTTAATATGTTGGCAACTGCAATTACACAGGGTAAAGAGGTGCTTGCTGTTGTGATGGCACTCAACAAATTAAATGCCCCTGAGTTCTCAAAAGAGGATGAAGAGGTAAAATCTCACACAATAAGATTGCTTTCAGTTCAACAAGTAGTTTGAGTGACTCTATCTCTTAATTTAATACTTTTGTCTTATTTTTGATTTTTGTCATTCTTAGGTATTTAAAAAATACCTCAACTTTATATCTTTGAGCCTAAGAAATCATCATACGTCGTATCTCTACAATATTGAATCACGAAAAAGCCAGGTATAGAAGCATTTTTTAATGATAATACTTCATTTTTGTATGAAACAATTATCATTCCCAATATTTCATATTCTTGCAAGCTTATTGAAGTAAGGATACAATCTATTTATTATTTTATAAATTTGATAACAGTAATGCACCTTATCATTTCATTCTGGAATGCCTAGGATTCATATGTTTATGTTTTCTTACTGTTCTGAACATTATCCTCCTTCCCTTTTGTAAATAGATGCTTTTGTGGTCTGCCAACAAAGTATTTGAAGAGCTAACAGATATAGAACGACAGTTTCACAAAGCTCTGTATACTATTCGAATGTATTTGAATTGTGAAAGGTACTCTATTGGTCTGCTGGACATGACTAAAGAGAAGGTAACAATTATTTTTCCTACTTGCTAGAAATGTACCACTCCTGACTTGAAGTCTCCAAGACACAAAGTTACCGTGCTTTCTAACTCTTTGGGATAATTGATATAAAATCTAACAATGTTACAAAGATTACGTGCAAAATATAAGTGTGGCAAAGGATACAACCACAATATCATAAAGGCCAATTCTAAAATAATTTTTCATATTCATAATTCCATGTGAGAAAGGGTAGAGGTGCAGGTCTGATTATTGCTTTAGAAATATCTACCTGCTAAAAGAAAAATTAAGCTGTACAACTATCTAGAGAAAAGATTAGCCTGCAATTTACTGGCAAACATTTCTTGTCTGGAATATAATTACCCATGTTTTCTTAAAATTGTCTGAAATGTGACCATAGTAAACTATGTAGAAATAAAAATCAAATTGTAATCCACAGATCTGATGTTATCTATGAACACAGAACTGATTTGTTTTTTCCTTTTTCCTCTGTGTATCATTTTCTCAGGAGTTCTATGACGAGTGGCCAATCCGGCTGGGGGAGGCAGAGCCTTACAAAGGCCCCAAGACACCTGATGGACGAGTGAGGATATTAATTTTTCTTTTTATAAATCTTAAGTTTGACACTGAAGTTGTACAAGTCACCTAGATGCTTTTATATTTTTATATAGGAAATCAACTTTTATAAGATTATTGACTATCTTTTACATGGACAAGAAGAAATCAAAGTCATTCCGTGAGTAGTCATTGGCAGCTTGTGAATGTGTGGTAGTTAGATATTGCTGGGATAGAATGGTATGTCTATATTGTAGAAATAAATTAATTTCATTGTCTCTCAAAAGGTCACCTCCAGCAGATCACTGGTGTCTTGTCAGTGGATTGCCAACATATGTTGCTGAAAATGGTCTTGTAAGTTCATAGCAAAACTAAAAACTAGAGTTTTAAATCCTGCAGTAGTTCTGATTGAACAAAAAAACCTCCAAATCTCCCTATGACCAAAAACCTCCACAAAAATACCATGCTGCTTCCAGTGCCTTTGGTTCCCAGTGAAATCATTTAAATCACTGTCTTGGATGGAAACAAGGTCTCAGCACAAGTGATGAAAACAGCAGGATAATTTCCCTTGGACTGTGGTGATATCAGAGGAGTAATGTCTGTGTCTGATGTCACTTTCCAGGTGTGCTAAATGTCACCAAAAAATGTCAAAATAAGAAAATCATCACATACAAGGTTTTAAATTTTTCTTTATTTCCTACATCTTCTTGCATAAACATATGTAATTCAAAGTCAGGATGTATGACAGGTATGAGTAACCCTGTGGCATGTTTAATAGAGCCCTTAGTACTCAATTATTTTTTTCTAGAAATCTCCATGCCATTTTAGACTGGAAGTGATTTTCTTAATCATTGCACTTTTGCACTGTGAGACACTGAGGGACTTTGCTACAAACATTCAGAAATTATGTCTGTTAGAATAACTACATCTAATTTAAGAGGAACAATTTTGGATTCTGTAGCTAGTTATGATGCTCACTACTGTTAGCTTATAAAATAAATATTCCTTTTCAAAATATTAGACCATATATAAAGCTTTGATGCACATTATATTCCATTTTAAAAATGTCTCATTTTCTTTATGCTGCAGATTTGTAACATGATGGACGCACCATCGGATGAATACTTCACATTTCAGGTAAATCCAGTAATGTTAATAAGTATAAATATTGTAGAAAAATATTCTAGTGCTTGCCACTAATTGGTTATCCAGTTGATTGTATAAATAATTTCTCATTCAATTGTGATGCACAAACAAAAGCTTCTTGTTACATTGCTTATATCCATAGCTGTATTATTACTTTCAAAGAAATACACATTTCCTGGTTTTTTGCTTTGCTACAGAAAGGACCAGTGGATGAATCTGGATGGGTTGTCAAAAATGTCTTGTCATTGCCGATTGTCAACAAAAAGGAAGAAATTGTGGGAGTTGCTACATTTTACAATAGGAAAGATGGAAAACCTTTTGACGAGTATGATGAACAGATCACTGAAGTAAGCTTAATAGCATTAGAGGGTTTGAGGAGCTATGTGATGTTAATAAAAATATTGCAGTAAAAAGTCATTTTCATATGTCAAAAATTTTTCAAATAGGCCACATCTAGACAAATGTCTATCTTCTTCACAATGTAGTTTCTTAAGAATCTGAGATTTTATCTCCCTTTATAATACTGAAAATTTGTGAGTGATCAGTTACATTCCAGTAATGAAGAAAAATTGCTTATAATTTTACTTTGAATGCTTTGACTTTTTAATGATGGTCGGCATCTCCTAAGTAGCAGTGGGTAAGCAGGTATGGTGTGCTGCTTGCCAATGGATACCAAGCCTGTGATCATGGGAGTTCACAGAGCATTCATAATCACATCCACTCAGGCAAGATAAGATGCTACACAGTGTAGCAAAGTCCACCCACCTGACTTAAGCTTCATAAGCCTCAAAGTCCTGTATATAAAATGGGAATATTAATTACTTAATTACTAGGCTGAGCCAAATGTCATTAGAAGCTGTGAGTGCTAACAGAACTGGCTGAGGGAAGATAAAGGCCTCTAACTAGTAGAGTAGCACCTTGCTTTTCAAAGGGCACTGCCAGAAATGGGACTTTAAGAAAACTAAGTCAAATTGTCAGGTTCATTCTGTTGGCAAGGCATCATCTCTGCTTTACTTGACTTTGTTGCAGACTCTCACACAGTTCCTGGGGTGGTCTGTTTTAAATACTGACACTTATGACAAAATGAACAAACTTGAAAACAGGAAAGACATTGCTCAGGAAATGCTTATGTACCAGACAAAGGCCACTCCTGCTGAAGTTGAATCTATCCTGGTGAGTTTCTGTCCACAGCCACAAAGTTAAAATGGAGAATTTACTACCCAAAACCTCAATTTTCTTACTCTTTTTCATTTTTAGAAATACAAGGAGAAATTAAATGCAAAAAGTTTAGATGAATGTGATCAAAAGGATCTCATCAGGATTTTGGTAAGTCATTAAACTGAAAATTCTGGTGCTGTATTTATACCAGATAGTAATGTGTACTCATCATAGAAAAAGTTGTGTACAGTGAAATCCTCATTAATACAATCAATGTTAGCTATCAGTTCCACAGGCTCGATGGAGCTGATTTAGTAACACATCCTCAACCTTTTCTGTCCTTCTATGTGCATATCCCACTGTTACCTATGGGGAAACGTTCTGTCCCAAATGTACATCAACAGACTTGGACAGTCAGAGTTATATAGACATTTTTATATTAACATTTAAAGTGTTAAATTTCTTAAAATATCCATAGGCACAATGCTGTATCTATAATTGAATTTAATTTATTTAATTCTGAAAATAAAAGAAGGGATATTGTTGTGAGGCCACCTTCATTCTCAGTAAGAGAACATAAGTAGGAGTGTCCAGCAGAAAAAACTTACTTTCAGATTATTTTTCCTGCATTTCCTTAGGCAGAGAAGTCTAAAGACAGTGATCCATGACTCCACAGTGACAAAACAGATTTGACCTAGAGTTCTCTGCTCTACTGCTTGGCTACTATAAAACAAAAATTAGTCACTTTCTTTTCCAGACTGGGCAGTCTTCTGTCTGCCTTACTGTTTCGATCTAGAAAGGCAGTGTCTTTTTGGAAGAACGCTCCTATTTTTGCCCATTTAGTGCACTTCAGGAGTCCTGGAGCACAGGAACTGGCCTACTTTATCTGAAAAAACCTCAAAGACGTGCTCTGAATGAAAACACTGAATGAACTTCCACTATTAATGGATCAAAACAGAGCTAGGTTGAAGAAAAAAGGTCAAAATATACACAAATCTGTTGACTTCCAGTACCAAGAACTTCACATTTTTCCTCCTATTACACCACGTTTGCTAATGTACACACAGCCATAGGGAAAAGACCTCATGAAACTCTTTTTAGTTGTGTGTATGTGCATGCTGGAATGCATTGGTGTTAATGTTTTACTGGCTTCCACACAGCAGATGCTCACACAGCGTGCAAGTGGTGAAATAAAAAAACATCAACAGACAGTGTGTAGCTTCACATACCATTTGATGGAAACTTAATTTAGCTGCATGAAAAGCTTAAAAAAATAATAGACTCTAAAATTTCTCTATGGGTAGAGCAAAATCTGATTATTTTGGTACAGGCTCCAAATTTAAAAACATAATACTTGTATGAATTTTTAAATCTAAAAAAAGCAATTTGTTCTTTCAACATTGTGGAGTCACAAATTCAAAGGTCTAATGTCTTCTGCACTGCCAAGGCTACATGCAAGTGCTTTATCCTATTAAAAGACCTGGAATCCCAGATAGCTAATAGGATAAAGCAGGTGTTTCTAGATCTGATGATTCACAAAGTAATAGGTCTTAAAACACCACTGGTCTAGGTTTCTTTGTCCTTGATCTCAGATCTGCATAGATACAAAGGAAAAACCCCGGGAAAAGGAAATGGATGATCAGCCTTATTGGTTGAAATATATGCATACATTCAGTTGTCTTTTTTCTTTCTCCATAAAGTGAAGACTGTTAATAGACTACTATGGAGGAAGGGAGTCATTGTGATAATATAAGCTATTTTTTGTGTTGCATCAGACTTCCTTGAGTTAATTCTTATTTGGATTGGAGCACATCCTTTAAAATATAATACTGCTCTCCTTAGGCTTTGAGAGAGATGAAGAGTGTTATAGAACAGTTCACAAATAGCACTATTACCAGTTAGGCTATTCAATGTGAATCTGTATCACAAATACAAAATAGGCAATTGAATCTGGTTGTGAAAAAGATTAATGTAGCCTTGAGATCAGGCTAAAAGCAGGAGAATTGCAGGATTTTATACCAGGAAGGAGAATTTCCAAGGCCCAAGATTTCTAAACTAAGGAAATGTTGAGATGGTCACAACATATTGTGTTGGAATTCAGACTAGGAATTGCCCAAGGCTTTTATGTATTCACTTTGAGAAGAAAGCCAGCAGTATCATGATTGTATTTCATAACTTAATACACATTAGTGTGTACTGACATCTGAGTCCTTTGAAGACATAGTAAGCATACTGTCCTTGAGCAATATTTCTACTGAAAAAATTAAAAAAGCTTTTCCAACTTTGTTCTTGCCAGAAAAACCCTTGGTTTTGATTTTTCCTAACAGAAAGAAGAATTACCTGATCCGAAAGATTTAGAACTGTATGAATTCCGCTTCAGTGACTTCCCTGTTACAGAGCATGGCCTGATAACTTGTGGAATACGACTGTTCTTTGAGATAAATGTTGTTGAAAAGTTCAAAGTCCCAGCTGAGGTCTGGTTTACTTTTTCTTGTTTATATTTATTTTTAAGAGAAAGAAATATAGCTGGTTTTACATACTTTAATCTTGAAATAGGCAATACTAAAGTAATAGTGGTATGGTTAACAATCTTCCATTCTCAATGAAACATTTACATATTTGTCACAAAAACATAAAACTAATCCTGAATTGTGTGAGCTAGGTAAGGAATTAAATCCACATGCATTTATGTAAGAAAAATTTGCTGTTCCCATGTTTAATTCAACGAAAAACATTTGTTTTCAAAGAACTTGCACAATTAAATAATTTCATAGTATACTCTAGTGATATAATGGAAATTCTTTTGTTTTGTTTCAATTAAGAGCTGTTTTACTTTTGTTCCCAATAGGTCCTTACAAGATGGATGTACACAGTCAGGAAGGGTTATCGGGATATCACTTACCATAACTGGAGACATGGATTCAATGTGGGACAAACAATGTTTACTCTGCTGATGGTAATGTTGCTAATATTAACTTCACATTCATTATTTAGTTTTCTTTCAGCTCCAGATGGAAAATTCAGGAAGACACACACTCAGAGTTACTTGTTTCTTTTACAGACAGGCAAAATAAAGAAATACTATACTGATCTAGAAGCCTTTGCCATGGTTGCTGCTGCTTTCTGCCATGACATTGATCACAGAGGGACCAATAACTTATACCAAATGAAGTAAGTATAAGTGATCAAATACATGGAAATGTACTATTTTTAGTGGAAAACAAACAAAAAAAAATTTAAAACTTGCAAAAATATAAGGTATACATTCCACACTCATCTGGCATGAATAAGTAATTATGCTACAGATTTCTGCCCCAGAGCACTTGAGGCAGCTGAAACACAAAGACAAGATGCAAAGGCAGAATCTTAGAAGGATTCCCTGAAGCTGCAATCCATTTTTAAGACTCCAGCTTTTTAAAATTCTAGCAATGCTTTGATTGTAGCAGACAGAGCCTCATGAACATGAGGACACAAAGAAATTAGTAAAGTAAATTAAAATCCCTAACTGGATTACTTTTTCAAGACAGGGCATAAGCACTTTTCTGGAGAGGGATTCAAGATGTAACATAGACAAGTCTCTGTTTAGAGGGAGACAGATTTTTTTCCTCTATTTTCCACTGTATAATTTGACTAGTTCAGTTGTTCCCCCCCCCACTCAGTTTCCTGATATAAATCCTTTCCTGAGGTGTAATCTCCTCATGTTGTACAAAAGTCTGAGTTAACATGCTTGAGTTCTACCACTGGGTCCACATGCCCAGAAGTTACACATCATGAGGTTCAAGCTTTGCAATTCATGCTCTAATATGTTCTGAGAAAATATTCTCAAATATTTCTTCGTGATTTTTACCTTGTTTGTTATGAAACAATATTAATTCACTCAAATTTTACTTTGTATTACAACATAACCTACCATGGTGAGACCCACTCTTCCCCTGAAGAGTGAACAACCTACCATTTGGTCTTCAATGTGATCTGTGAGGGCTTGTTTCCATGTGCTAGCCAGAGAATACATGTTTCTCAGAATGTCATGTGTACCAGAAGATTATAATTTTCTGACTAGTTTCCACCAGCTGTATCTCCAGAGTGATTGATCCTACCCCTCTGACCCTGAATACACTCCTCACATTTCAGCCTTTTCAGCCTGCGTGCTAGAGCAGTGACGCAAAGGGATTTTCTGATTATTCCCAGGGATTCTCCAGGTGACGTAGGAAAGAGAATGACAGATGCTGATTCTTATTCAATGGACTGTCTCTCATCCAAACAAGTTTAAGGGAGGTTTAAATCTTCCCACTGTGGTCTTCCCTAGCTGAAAGCCCTCTACATGAGGTCATACGCAGTAAAGCGATTTATAAAACTTATCAGGCTTTACCATGACAGTCCTAATCACATCAGAAAATACAGGTACCATGTAGCAATCCAGCTTGGGTTATCTGGGAAACAGAGCGATAAGCCAAGGGAAAGAAGAGGGAAATACTCTTCCAAACATGCAGAACTACCTGGAGCCCATGTAGGTGGGACACTTCTCCCTTCATCCCACAACCATAATCCAATGCAGAATTTCCTCTGCTTGAAGCTTAGTCCAGTGTCAGGGTAATGCTTTAAGAGCAGGTAAAACTGAGCAAACTTGAGCTATCAGGACTTGTCCTGTCCATAAAATGGCAGCTTTGGGGGAGTGAAGTAGCACAAGGGCGTTAGAGGAATTAAACTCTACAATAGTTACTTTAGATTTAACTTACAATTAACTAGAATCCCAGGGCACATGGCCCAGTCATTACAGACATACAAGAGTTCAAAAGCCATGCCACAGAATAAAAACAAAAAGATGGATAAAGGCTACTTTTAAGGTACACAGAAGGGTTATAGATTAAAAAACCAGCAAAACTGAACACTCAAGACAAAATGAAGGCATATTTTAAATACCACAGTTTTTGAGTCTTGAGGCATCTAGCAATGACTTCGACTTTAGTGGGCACTGAACACCCAATGCTCTCCAAGTTCCATCATTCTTCAGTCACAAAAATGAAGGGAAGTAAGTTGTGTTTTTTTCTCTGCATCATACTAATAGCTAATGCATACAGATTACACTATCATATCGATGGTTAATGTATATTAATTTTGAATTATCTACACGTTATCTATCATCTATCTACATGTAATTATCATCAAATTATTGAACATGTAGATCAGAAGCATTTTAATCCTAAAAATATGAAACCTGAATAAAATCTATTGCCTTCAAAATTATATATACATATTATATTGTAAAGAATTGCTTATTTTTCAACAGGTCAGCAGCTCCCCTGGCAAAACTTCATGGCTCTTCCATTTTAGAAAGGCATCACCTAGAGTACAGTAAAACCCTGCTGCAAGATGAGGTACGTCACGGACCTTCTGCTCACACCAATCAACACTAAAGATCCAATTAAGTTACAATGTTCCAAATTTCACTGGGTCTCATGCGCTCCTCTAGGTTCACATTAAGAAATGCTAAAATTCAGAAGTTTAAGACAAATTCTTATGCACTTTCCACTTTTAGAGAAACATCAGTGATTCTGCCTGGAACAGATTCACCTCAGATAGGAAAGCTTCTCCTCTGAGCCTTGCTCACATTCCTCAGGTTTTTTCTGTTTGCACAAAACAGCTGATGCTGAAACCAAAGAAGAAAATACAATATATACATACAAAATCTTGTCATTAAACCACTGTGCCTGGCTTATGAGGTCTGAATTCAGCTGCAGGCTCTGGCAGCTGAGGAACGAAGGGATGCGGCCGTTCATGGAGGGCCCCTTGCCCTCAGGCCAGACCAACCCCACACCATACCTTGCTAAAGAGGGCCGGGGTCTGGCAGGCTCTGCTGCAGCTCCATTACCAATGTTCCTGCATTAGGCAGCCGCCCCCAGCTGCCCTTCCCAGCAGCCGGGGGTGATGCTCCCGCCGCATCCCCAGGCTCAGCTGCCCCTCAGGGCCCTGCTCCTCCGCTGGGCACCGGCCACCCTGCCCTCAGCAGCGCCAGGCCTGGCTACAGCAAAGGACACTATTTACACTCTTTACTACGTATTTTGCAGGGTGATTGAACAGCAAGACATGCACATATGTACCCCTTCCATCCCTTGTTTGCAGCAGCAGGGCAGGCACCCACATCACCCTCATTTTCCACTCCTAATCCCTGTGGTGATGCTATTCCCTGACCTCATGAGGCCAAGGAATAAATCCTTACACTAAGCAGTAGCACTATGTTAATAAAAACCCCAGAATGTTTATGATATGAAAATAAACAAACACCTTTCCCTTTATTGGTGGCAATGCACTTTTTCAAATGTGAGATGCCAGGGACTGACTCCTGCTCTTGGGCAGAGCAGTTGGCAGGACCTCTGGAGGCTCTCACCAGCAGCAAAGCTGTGCCCTGGTTCATGCAGGCCTTGTATCTCTGTTAAAGAAATAAAACCAAGACACTTAGAAAAATGCTGTGTGATGGTCTCATTCTCTTTGCTTGAGGAAAAGGACATTGCACTTACCATGGTAGGTCCCATACACTGCTGCAGGCAATTGTGCCAATCCAGTGTAACATGAAAAAAAGGGGAACTGGGATGCTTTAAAAATTCAGGAAAGTTAGGTTTATGGAATATGAATTTTTAATTTTTATCATTATTTTAATTTAAGGACTGTAGTTGGACAATTTTGTTACCCTGTTCTGTATAGTACAAACCAAAAACAGTGTTATGAAAGGAATTGAAATCATAAACTTTCCACCTTGCAGAGTTTAAACATCTTCCAGAACCTAAATAAGCGCCAGTATGAAACTGTTCTACACTTATTTGAAGTTGCAATAATAGCAACTGACTTGGCTTTGTATTTCAAGTAAGTATTAAATTCTGTATAACTTCCTACTGAAAAAAATCGATGCTATAGATTGTATAACTGTAGTTTTTAGTCGTTTATATGCAGCATACAAAGATGTTTATATGCAGAGAACAGAGCTCTATTTAACATGTTGAGTCTAATTCTTGCAAAAACCAAGACATTATTTATTTGATTATAAGCTTTCAAATTAGAGAATGCATGAATGTATATAATACTTAGTATACATTTAGTAGGTCATTTCAATATACTTTTAGTTACAGCAAGTACTATATTCCAGAAGTGTGCATTCAGTAGCCTAATCATGACATTGTGTGCCATGCTGAAAACTAAAAAAACCCGGCAGACATCCACTGATCCCAGTGCTAAATACACCAAAGGCTCCAAATATCAATTCTGTTCCTAAGTTAGTGAATTAATGTGCTTTAATAATGGGTATCTTCCTTAAAGATACGTGGAGACTTTTGTTTTATGACTGGGGCAACTTAAAGTCAGAAGACAGGTAAAAATTCAGAAGTTGTTCAACAGCAGTTATTAAGATTTAGAGAACAGTAATCCCATTATTTCATTAATTCTGAGCACAAACTAGAAGATTTATGAAACAACAGTAAGACATGCTTATATTTCTGAAATTTCTTTTCAGTCAGGTCTTAGTAATTCTTAGGATTTCTGATGGGAGGGAGTAGCAGAGCATTTATTAGTATTTGCTTCACTTTTCCCAATTCAGGGAAGTTGTTACAGGAAGTAACAAACACGTAATGCTAAAAAATAAGAATGCCACCCCAAAGAGTTTAATCTGAAGATGTAGGAAATAGGTTATTTCTTTGTCAGGAACTCTGACGTATTACTTCACATGTCAATGGTATAGAGCAAAAGCTAAATGTCTAGATTACCTGAAAAGTTTGCATTCAACTGCAGGTAAGTGTTACTTTGATACCACTGTGACTAGGATGGCTCTTGGGAAAAGCACAAATATCATAAACATGGTTTTTGGAAATCACATTCAGTAATATATGCTTTATTGGCTTGTTTTAACAGGAAAAGAACTATGTTTCAAAAGATTGTGGATGCAATTGAAAAAATGGAAACAGAAGAGCAGGCAATTAAGTATATATCTATTGACCCAACGAAAAAAGAAGTCATCATGTAAGTGGCTAATATTTTACTCCCTATTCAATCAATTATCAAGGACTAGATTTTAAATTAATTTGGGCATCCAAACATGCAAATTTGGACAAAGTGTTACTGTCCAATGACGAGCATAATGATAATTTTAATTTAGAAATGGATGCCTACAATCTTCTTAACGTGCAAAATGTTAATCCGTTTGGCATCATAGGTATTTAAATTCCTTAAAATCTAGACCTTTTATTTTTTTATAATCATCCTAGCACAGGATAGTTAGGGTTGGAAGATCCTCTGGAGATCATCCTGTCCAACCCCTCTCCCAAGGCAGGGTGACCTAGAGCAAGTTACACAGGAACTGGTCCAGGTGGTATTTAAATGTCTCCAGAGACCTCACAACATCCCTGGGTAGCCTATTCCAGCGCTCTGCTACCCTCAATGGATGTTTGTTCTTCGTCATGTTGAGGTCGAACTTCTTGTGGTTTAGTTTATTGTCATTGCTCCTCACCCTGTTGTTGGGCACCACTGAAAAGAGTCTGGTACCATCCTCTTGACCCCCGAAACTATACTCCTGTTTTGGTTTTTGTTTTCAAAGGGCTATGATGATGACTGGATGTGACCTGTCTGCAATAACCAAGCCCTGGGAAGTGCAGAGTAAGGTAGGTACTTTTGATACAGACAATACTGCATTTACTCTCTGTTTTACTGTCCATTTGGTGCATGACCAATTAAAAAAAAAATTAACTTATTAACACTTGATACATGTTTAAGTACCTGATACTTCCAAAAAAACCCCTCTACCTTTCTGTCACTGTGAGTGTAGGTGGTCCATGATGTCTCGACCACTCTACAGTTGTCAACCCTTCTCTACTTGTCCTTCCACTAAGGAAGGTAATTCTAATGCTAATTCTGGCAGCTGTTCTAGCTACCCTTAAATATCACTCAGTTCTTTGCTAGACAACTCTTGCTACTATTTTTAAGGCACAGATTTAACAACAGTATGGTTTGAATTGTGTCTGTTCTGTAGATCTTGGTGCCACTGCAAAGTAGCTTAAACACATTCTGTAATACAGTGTGGTACATAAGTACTTCAAGTACTCCAGAATGTATTGACCATCCTGCTGAAACTCATCACTTAGCCTTACAGGAATATGTTTTAACACAGCATAATCAAAATACAACTGCGAATACTTGTTTTTCCAAGTTATACACATTACAGGTATTACAGACTGTTACGTTGCTAATATTGCCTTGTTCCTGTTGGCAATAATCTGTTATTTACTGCATCAAAATATTGTTAGTGATAATTTACTAGGAAAAGCCTTAAGTACAGCAGACAGTGTCTGTAGGTTTTTTCATGTTTTTTGGAAAGCCTTGTTTAATTTATTTAAATTTACTACTTTCTGCTGACAATTCCACTGAATTATGCCTATTCAGGTTGCCCTCATGGTTGCAAATGAATTCTGGGAGCAAGGTGACCTAGAACGAACTGTGCTACAGCAACAACCTATTGTAAGTACCAAATAATGTAACAGTGTTAAGCAATATTAACTGTTATTAAAACATTGAATAAATAATGAACCATGACGCTTATGAGATCACTATACCAAAAAACATGATATCTACGTGTTCTAAATCACTGCTCTTCTGTTCTAGCCTATGATGGACAGAAACAAAGGAGATGAACTACCTAAGCTCCAAGTTGGTTTCATAGATTTTGTGTGCACATTCGTGTACAAGGTAAGATTAACTGGTTTTGTTTTCCTGCTCCGGCAGTTCTGATGGCACAATTAATGATAAGATATTGCAGTAAAAAATTCTAGACAGCTGCAGTACTCATGGTCTTGGGATGAACAACTATCACAACCACCATAATTTTTCAGTATTTTGTTACATCAAAGAATTGTTCCCATAGAGCAAGTTCAAGAGATGTGAAGCAGATTCATAAAAGAGGAAGATCCCAGCTAAACTTCAGGTTGCTGAGGTTTTGTTACTGCCTTGAAAGACTGAGTTACAGAGTCCAGTTTGATTGTTCCCAGTCCCACTTAATATAAGCAAGCAACATGGATGGTTAGAGAAAGCAATTAATAGCACAGCAAAGGGAATAGGAAATATGTAGTATTTGGGGCATGTAGATATGCTGCTTCTTCTGTAAGGCACTGACATGTCAACATTCTTAATCCCTGTCTAGTTTTATATTATCCAAAAATGTCAGGCAAAAATGTGACACGATTCTTTAACATCTTCAGAAATATCCTCATCTGCTTGGAATATATTACAGGATAACTGACTTTTTAATTGTATCCTGATACTGATAATCATATGATAAAATATCATGTATTATAGTTGTATTATATGAGTCAGGCTATCATATGTAGGATTAGGGAAGATATTAAAATGTGCAGCATATAATTCCAATATTTTCCTAACAGACTATGTGCACAATAGGGCATTATTATCCCAACATGGTATTTCCAACAATATGCCTTGGAATTAGATGCAATAGAAAAATAAAATGTTTTCCCAGCAGTATTTCCACAATTTCAGACTTAACAATTCATCAGTGCTTACAAATTTCTAATTTACTAATTTCAATTGCTTGTACAGGAATTCTCGAGGTTTCACAAGGAAATTACACCAATGTTTGATGGTCTTCAAAACAACAGGGTTGAATGGAAAACACGAGCTGATGAATACGAAGAGAAGATGAAAGCTATTGAGGAACAAAAGAAAAAGGAAGAAGAAGCAGCTGCCCAAAAAGGTTAAGTAACTTCTTAAGTTTTCATTTACATATATGTTTAAAGCAGTCAACATATTCTCTCTCTCTCTCAAATTCACACATGCAGCGCACTTGTGCAATATTAAGCTTTATAAGAATGGTATGCAAGTTCTGAATTAGCCAAATGAGCTTTATCTTTACTTGGAAAAGGAGTAAACTTTAAAGACGACACAAATCCAGTACACTAACCTCATTTTCTGAACTGCAGAATTATATAAAATATGACCACCACAAAAGTGAAGGGAATGTAACATTTCTTCTCTGTAAAGAATAAAAATTGAATGTAATTAAACACTTGCTTATCTGAAATACAAGAGATGTATCAAAATTCTGTGTGGCATCAGTCCCAAATGTATTCAGGTGCTTTGTTTTCAGCTGAAAATGAAAAGCATAAGAGAACAGAGAGTATGCATTCAGAATATAAAAAACCAGTGCCGGTCCCCACTTCTCTTCCAAGTTTAAGATAAAGCTTTTGGCTCTAGTTCCCTACCACCAGTTTTTTGGCTGAAATACACTGTCTCATATAACAAATTCAACACTAATCTTCCAAAGACAGACCAAGTCCTAAGATTGAAAGCATGGTTCTGCATAGCATGACCCAGAAGAGAATCTGATTTTATATAAACTGGAAACCTATCACTCAAGTGTAAGAGTGAAATGAGTCAGTTACTTTTATTCTTTGTATTTCATGTGGAGCAGCAGGTCTACGGCTCTGCCAATGAATTGAGATGACTGAAAAGGTTCACAGATTAAAAAAAACACGTGTGATTAAAGCAGTGATATATGGTCAGCTAGTTTGAAGAAGAAAAGTTAGTTTACTCTGTTTCATACATCTTTAAAACAGAAAACAGTACCAAATAATTTATTTGTTAATCAGTACCTCTGAGAAATACGTGAGTATTCTTCACATTTCACACAAAAGACGCTACTAAAGGCCATTCATCAAGTTATTCTCAGTGTGTGAAGTGGAACTAGTTATTGGCTCCTACAAAATTGATACTAGGTTAAAATAAAAATAAATGTTTAAAAAAAATAAAAAAAGTTGTTGCAAAGCAGTTTAAAAAGTACTGTAACAACATGATTTAATCAAAGCAGGTTTTTGAAAGAGTTTAATAAAATGAGTCAAATATTTTGGCCTGCTCACACTGTGATATTACTTACACGCATTTTCACAGGAATTCCACCCTCCTAGTTGCTCCCAAATTTACTTTCAATGGCACTTTATTTTTCTGAAATAATGTAATTTTATTTAAGATTCATTTATTGCTGAGAACTAGCTGGTTGCCAGTATGAAAAAAGTACTTTTTCCTTACACTGGAACATGACCATCTGAACTTTACAGAAATACCAGCCAAACAAACTAAACCAAAACCTGGGACCTCCTCATTCAACTTCAAACCTCCTTATACATTTGCCTTCTCAGCCAAGAATGTTACCAAAAAAAGTTACCAAAGTCAGATCCAATGCTCCTAAGCACAGGCTTCTTAAATAGAAATTAAATCATCAATTTAGGAAGAGTCAGGTATTTCTACTCTCACTTGGAAGTTAGGACCATCTTACATCATTGGTATTTTGGAATCACTTAAGTCATTGACTTAAGATACATTTTCCTTATAGGAAAATAGGAAACCTTACACAGGCAAGCATGGACAGACTGATTTGCAGGAGCTAAGGATATGGCCTTTGTGTATCATAACTGGCAACACAAAACAAAAGGGAATTATTCTGCATCTTTTTAAACACACACTGGAATGAGGCCATGGACATTTGTGAAGAACAGATCTGACACTGTCAAATCAAGGCCATGTAAATACATAGGTTTGTTAAGCCAGTTCATACAAACAAAGATTTGATACCTGCTGAACCATGGTGGTTTCTCTAGAATAGCCACTGACCTGGCTATTTGTCGGGGTCCTTCCCCCTGCCATGTAGCCCTGGGAGAGGGGCCCTGAGGGGGGTTTCCCTGGCCCTGGTCAGCCTCATTCCCCACTGGTTGTTTTGTGCTCCCCTGTGTGGGCAAGGACCCTCGGTCCGGGGATTATGAGAGCTCCTCAGCAGAGCTCCGGCCGTGCGCCGGGAGAAATAAACATCTCTCTGAAACACCTACCAAGAATCTGTCCATATATATTTTTTTTCCACGGCCTCCTGGTTTGATACATTGTGTTACAGAATCCCCGCTGTAACAGCTATTCTTAGCCATTCAGTAGACACAAAAGAAACATGTTTGCTGAACCACTACAGTGGAAAGTTCAGAACTGAAGTAAAGCAAAGTACAGTATTAAACTGAGAAAATCAAATACATAGTTAGTAACATAGTGTTGATTATATCCACAAATTACAGAGGGTAGGACACTGATTATGTGACATGTTTCAATGCAGGTGGAAAGGGTCGAAAATGACCTATAACATGGTGATCCACAGCTTTCAAATGTAAGTTTTAATTCTAATATTGGTATCTTACCTTAAGTGAATCTGGAAACGCAATTTATTACATTGAAAGAACTTAACCATGACCAATGAACATCTGTGGAATCATTTGAGAGAGAGTAACAGAATCAGTAGTTATAAATAAAAACATGAAAAGTGTCTCTCTCTCTTAATTGGTAATTACAAAGGGATTCATGCAGGGCTGGAAAAAGGTTTATGCAATTAGGTCAGATTAGTTTTTGTATCATCTGCTTCAAAAATAGATTCACAGATTATATTGCTTCAGGAATTTCTTTCTTTTGCATGGCTTGCATACCTCTGTTTTGTATGTGTGGGACAGAATCATATATTTAAATACTGAAACTTTCCAGTAAGAGTGGTTCAGTGTGTGTTTGGTCCCTTGAGAAATGCTGGTATCAACTCCTACACTATGTACACATAGGTATATATAACATGTCATTGTTTCTTATTCCAATATCCCAGACAAGCAGTGAAATTTCAGAAGACCAAACACACACAATATGCATAAAATAAAAGCAGCACATCTATAGCAAGGAATTAGAGCAGCTAAAATTAACAGAAAATACTCATTTTACTTTCCTTCCTTGTTTTTTAACAGAAGGTGCTGCTGGAGGTGGTGGAGAGGAAGGAAAATCCAAAACATGTGTAGTTTTGTAATTCTTTGTCTCAGACACTGTTCCTGCTACAAGAAAAGACATCTAGAAAGAACTTCAATGAGCCCCAGTGGATTTCTGCTTTGCATAGAATAGTATAGATCAATCTCTTAATCCTCTTAAACACTTGCCATTTGTTGGAAATAATTTTTAATGGATTAAAAAAATGGTTACAATTAAAAACTGGAAAAAACAATGGTGCAAAATGAGTTAACTGTGTGCTCTAGGTATTTTTTCATGTCACTCAATTTATATACAGTATTTTTATTAAAATATGTAACTTCTACACACTGTCCAGAAAAAAATAAATAATTTTGACAGATCTTATATGAAATTACTGAATGAAATCTAGTATGTACAACTCAAACTAAAAATTGCGATATTCGTAACTTGGATATTTAGATTTATATATTATGTGTATTTCCTTAATCTGTAATTCTGTCATTTTCCTTCATCCTCAATATTATATAAAGTTCTGGAGTAAAACATCTCTTTCACTTTAGGAATGCACAACACAATTCCCTCACTCTTGTCTATAAAAAGCAGGCCCATGGTACACTGTATTTTTTCCAAAATTACCAATGATAAATCTGTACATTGTAGCCATCGCAGCCTTTTGATCATATGCAAATGGCTCTCCCACAGTTCCTAAACTGACCAGCTTTTATTGTAAAACTCTAAAATAGCAGATCACAAGCATCATACTTTACACACGAGTAAGAGTTTACTCAGATACCTACACCAGTGTATCTACAGCAGGATCTGCATTCAAGGGCATTTTAAAAGGCTCATGTACTCCCAACACATCTCTTGCAAAATGCAATAAATTAAAGTATTTGAAAACCAATTAACTGACACCAACTTAATCTTCTGAGGGAGAGGAAAGCGGAAGTAAAGCACATCAATAGTCCCACTATCTGTCTTTCTACAACCAAGAAGACAGACTGCACACAAATTAGCTCTTCATGAACATTGATCTCCCTCCCTAAACCTTTGGAATGAGTCCACTCCATACCTTCCACTCGGGCAGCCAGCTCCTCCCGCGGATGGAGGAAGGCAAATGGCCAGTATGTTAGGCACAGATCTAAGTATTCACTGGAACCAGTTTCAAGTCTAATGAGATGGATGTCAAATGCAACTCCCGCAATAGAGAAATTCAACATGCAAATTCAATCCTGCCACTTTCCCTCCCCCTTAAACAAAGCAGACTCACACTTTTTTCCTCTGGAGGACCTTCCGCATCCACACGGAAGGGAGAATGAGAAATTTGCTCTACATAAACCTTTCTAAGAATGGTCTTAGCATGAATGAACAGATATTGTGTACATTTATCACTCAAAATTAGAGGAATCCACAAAAAAACTCCAAACACAACATTCTGACTTATAAATGTGTCAAATATTTTATGCAAAGTTATGACATAAAACTGGTTATCATGTTACTGTCTGTATTAAAAGCTGCTACTAAAGAAAACTATTTCAAGGTTGTTTTACAATGTAATTTTATTCAAACTGTATTAAATTATGTATTTAATATGTACAGTCTAACTTTTTATAACTGTATTTTAAAGACCCGAAGAGAAGCTAGTTACTCAGAACACATACTTAATATACGATACTTGAAGCAACAAATATAGCAATGCAGTCAACAAAAGCCCCTTTGGGCAAGTTGCACACGTTTAAGCAGATTGCTGCAGATTGGATTTGACTCTCAGCCAAGCTTGCAAGATGACAGAGAATTAACTTTTAAATCCACCTTCTTACCTAAAGAAGCCTTCATGCAAGGATACGTTTATTTCTTACTCAAGGACGCCCTAAATATGTCCTTGTACGGTCATCTATTATGTAAGTACAAACTGTTTAAAATGTAATTATGTTAAGTAATACTTGTAAATAGAGTTCTCAACATTCATATAAGTGCATGTAAGATGTTCATAAGTACGCTAAAACCATCTTTGCTGTTACATTGTCCACATCAAATACTTACTAGAAATACTTTCTATAAATATATCTACAGTGAGAAGTACTTATCAAAAATACATTTTATACAACATTAACTTTCCTCAGATTAACATGAAAACTTAATTTAAAAAGTCTGACCTTTGTATCCAAAGTAATTTTCACCAGGCAGAAAAAATATAGGCATGCTACCTATTAATGTGCAGACTGTTTCTTTGGAAACATGACTGAATGAATGTTTAAAGATGTGTGGCAACTTGAAGAACAAAATGAATCCAGAAAGTTTCTCAAGCAATATACATGCTTTATTTGTATATTTAGGATTACACATGAAAGAAGGATTAACATTCAATCAACGGAAAGGAGAAGCCACAGATAACATTAAAGTCACGTGCATCTCTAGTAGAAAGCCACACATTATTTTTTACATCGAATATTTCACCAACCAACCAAGTTTGTTGAAGTGGAATTTCAAGACACATCGCATTACAACTGAACTTTTTAAAGGAGTAGGAGAGACATTTCAGATATGGTTTACTTAATTCAAGTAGAACACGTATTTGACAAAATCTGAACTTCTCCAATAGAATCTGAAAATACTTACAGCGACTAATACCCAAGTATTGAAGTCAACATGACCAATAAATTTAAGGCTATTTATTCCTCTTTAATAAATTTAAAGGATAAATATATTAAAGTGTATGGCTTTAAACTACTCACAGAATCTTACAAAATGTTCCTTTACAAAAATGTGGCAATAACTGAAGTTTGAGATAAAATAAAAGCAGTGAACTTCCATGCTGTAATGTCAAGAAACTATATTCTTGTTTAAGTTTGGGTGCCATATATCTTTTGCACAGAACTTAAAAAGTTACTTCTCTTGTTTCAAGAGTATGCAGCCTACTACAAGAAACAGAAAGTTTTTAGATTTGAAGCCTTGTACAAAGACAATCTACCCAAATGGTCCATAAGAGTGACTGTAGGAAAGGTATGCAGGCAGAGCGCAGTCTCTGGAAGATTATGACTGGATTTCCAGACTTCCATCTTGACAACTCATGAAGAAAATCAGCCTACATCAACTGCAAGTTTTAGAGAAATAAGTCTTGAAAATACTCATCAAACTCCTCTTCCCTGTAACAAGAATAAAATATAAAAGTCAGACAGTTCTGCTTTGGATTTGTACCTAGGAGATAATCTTTGTATGAAAAAGCTTTAGCAAACTTCTGATTAGAATTGCAGAAGATATAGATAATTTTGACTTACTCCCTACTTTCCAATACCCTTCACCTTTCCCTGTGTGAGCTGACTCTTGGGA
The DNA here is from genome assembly GCF_000738735.6 of Corvus cornix cornix. Lineage (NCBI taxonomy): Eukaryota > Metazoa > Chordata > Aves > Passeriformes > Corvidae > Corvus > Corvus cornix. The sequence goes on from NC_046336.1 coordinate 16,153,908, forward strand.
CCTGCTGCTAAGATAATTAATGGTATAGTAGGGGGTAAGGCAGCAGTGGTATGATAGTGGCTTAACAAAGGTTTTCCTCAAGAGCTGCATATGTCTCCTCTTTAAAAACACAATTTTAAGTTCACTACACAGAAAGAGATTTGACATAACCTTTTATGTCTGAATAATTGAAACATTTGGGACATCTCTGCCTTTGCAGTTCTCAATGGACACCATACGTTTCAGAAGCTGCACGTCCACTATTTCAAACTAACCGTGATTTTTCATCTGCCTCTCGTAGAGGACCTTTCCAAAAGTCAGCTTCTGAAGGACCATCTTCTGCATTGCTGTTATCAGAATCTGTTGAAAAATTTAAAATGCTTATGAAATAAATTTTAAATTATTTTATCTTTTTTTAATTAGATGGTATATTGCTAGAAGCAATGTTTAATAGCAACCATGAGAATAAACAGAACACTTAACTTTGCATAAAGTGAAAATGAAAATGTTTTGCAATGTTAATCAATGTAGCATCAAAAAGATTCTTAGGTATCACGAACTAATGTTTTGGTTAAACAGTAACAACAATCATCAAAACACTGATCTTGACACAACAGCAACATAGCATTTTTTTTCTTAAAATTAAATAACCACAAACTCAAAATTACAATTCATTTTCCATTTATGATAGTAATCAATTACCTTACTGATAGTTCTTATCAATGGTGACTTATCAGTGAAAGTGTAAGAAAATATGGATTGCTGCGTAACTCTTTCAAATTAGTACACGGGGTGACAACTCATATCAGAAACCACCCCCTCTCAATCTTCCAGTAAGTTTCCTGATAAAACAAAGACTTTGTGCATGGTCCAAGTCATTAGAAAACTGCTTCAGGTCTTCCTGTAAATAACTGGGAAAGCCTAGGGGGTGAGAACATTCTTAAAAAAGTAGAGTAGAGTAGAGAAATCAGTGAAAACAGTCAATCACTTCTAGACAGTCTGCAGCAAGAACTGGCATGACCAGGACATGGGGCCTGTTTCACCAAAAAAGAAACTGGAGACTGCAATCACTGAGATACAGAAACAACCAATGTCCAAGGAGTCACTGAATGCATCCACCTGCAACAAGTAGGTCTCTGAGGTACTACAGGTGGTAGCTGGAAAAGACATTAATTAAAGCCTAGGATTTATTTAATTTTTTTTTTTTTTGAGCAGAGTACACATCAGTATAATTCCCTGAAGGAAAATGTAGCAGTTTTTGTATCAGAAAAGTACTATCTTTACACAGTATAGACTACACAGCATGAAATTATTAACAATGTACCTATTTTTACACCCTCTACTCTTTTTTAGAACAGCCTGACCTCTCATTCTTTTGATTATTTCCATTCTGTTATCTGCCCACATTTTTATTTTTTGATTAAACTATTTCCTTCTTGAAATTCCCTACACTTGTTCTCCAATATATGTAAGTAATTCATTCAAACCTTCCTATTTCTGTTTCAGACAGCATTCTTATCTTATAAAATATTAAAACAGCTAATAAAACGAAGATCAATGACAACTGCCTATGAAATTATACACCTTATTACAAAAACATAAAGGATATTCTTAACCTTTATCAGAATTACCTGAATCATCTGAAGAAACCTGATCTGTAAAGAAAAATAGAAAAAAAAACAGTCAGCTTCTCTTGGTTTTATCCGTTATCTTAAATTGTATACAAAGATATTTTTATCACAATATATTACTCTAAACACGTGCACACACCACATTCAAAGAGAGCAAGCAAACACTGAAATAAAAGGATTTTTTTTGCATGAGTGCACAGGTCATCAGTTTGAGCCTAATTATGTCAACCCAAGATCTGTGGTGTAAAAAGGTTATCTAACATTTTCAAAATGCTTTCAACCCAAAAGCCTCATGGAATGAAATACTTCACAACCCTTTCTAGCATGCAAAATCCAATGCTTGGACAAACTTCCCTTGCAGTGCATACTTTTCAAAAGGCTGTCCTTCTCTGTTAAAGATAAGAAATTTATCTTTTTTCTGCATCTAGGAAATTTTACCTAGGAAATTTACGTTTCTGACTACCTGTGTTACAGTCCAGGAAAGTTACATAACTGTATGTATAACTAAATGTATTTATCTATATTTATACATAATTATATGTCTACATCTATGCAGCTATAGCAAAACTAAGGTTCAACTGACCTGAGTATTTTAATAATTGAAGTTTTAAAGTTTCAACTTACCTTTATGGGTCTTTTTCTTGGACTTCTTTTTTGCTGAACGAGATAATTTTGTCTTCTTACTTTTTGGCTCTTCAGAGCTCTGTACAGCTGTGCCTCTTTTCTTGCGTGTTTTGACTTCTTTCCTCCTTTAAAAGAGATGAATGTACACCTTCTCTATTATATGTACTTCTAATGCAACAGTAAATCTGAAGTATTTAATTCAGTCAAACAGTTGTCATTTTTTCAGACATATACCAGTAGTTAAACTGAAAAAAAATGATTCAGTTAAAAAGAAAAGTGCTATAGAAACACAAGATAAGAAAAATAATCAATCACCAGGCTGAAGTCAAGCAAATGAAACTTCTGTGGTGGTAGGGATGGAATTCTTCCAGTCTGAGGGGTTCTGTGCTGTCATTACCACAGTATCTTAACCCTTAACAGTGGCTTTATAAGAACCCCAGAATATTTATGCTATTTCAGGATAAATGAAGTTCATAATCATCTCACTGAAGTTTTGCCCCAAGGTGCTGTTCATCATAATTGCAACTTATCAATAATTCAGTCCCCATTATTTTCAAAATATTTCATTACCGGTGATGGAAGTTTAGTTTGTGGGAACATTCTGGACATAGTCCTGAAATAGAGAAAAAGAGAATGCTGCAGCCAAGAATTTGATAAACATAATTAACAAAACTACAAAACTAGACCTAGATCTTTCAATATCAGTAGCTTTTCCTTCAAAACACTAGTTACAATGTAATTGCAGCCAGGATTGAAAAAATACATGATGAAAGTCTTCAGTACAATCCCAGACTTTATACTAAATGTGAAGGAAGATCACAAGTTTAGCACTGGCAACTCTTCATTAAAGAAGTATCAGTGCTTATCATGTACAGGCATCCCATTTATGGATCCTTGTGGACAGATCAAATTGTTCTGCAATTATACTGAAGACCTGTAAGTCTCTTAGAGCTTTGTCAGAGACCAAGTGTTCCCACATGGATTGTCCTGTGCACAAAAGGAAAAAAACCCCCACTATTCACTCATTTTACACAAAGTAACTGTATAAACTGTGCTGAGTTTAAAATCTGATGAACATATCATAATGTACACAATACTGAATTAGAGAATCCCAGTCGAGATGTAAGAATTGAAAAGAAAATTATTTAAAGAGTGAACTTTTGTAAGAAAACACAAATATTTGAAATAAAATCAATAGAGCTAAAAGTATGCAAGAAGTTGTCTGGTCCAAAGCCCTAAGGACTTCTAAGCCAAGAAACTGAACGAGCAATGACTGCCGAAATTCTCCTTGCAATGCAGTATTGTCCATTAAAACTAGAAATGCTTCTATATGAAACAGCTTACAGCCAATTATTCTAATTTTATGACATGCCAATTATACAGAATCAAGTGCTCAACCTGTAACAACATAGTCATATATAATGATAACAGCTGTTCTCCCTAAATCAAGAGCATCATACGACCATCTATGATTAACAAAATGATCTCCTATTCAGCATTTGCCATGAATTCATATTATTATCATTGGGTCTCACTCAATAGCATTCAAAGTACAAGATACTTGTCTTCTCTCAAGTGTACAAATCCTTGAAGGGCTGACTTACTCAATTTCACAAGTGCATTCCTCTTTTCGCCATGTTCAACATAACCAAAATTCACCTCCCAGCTCTTCAGGCCTTCTTCCTCATCACAGTGTTTATTTCCACAGGAAAACTGACCTGTAAAGAGTCAAAACCAGCAAACCGTGGTTCAATGATTAACATTAATAGATTTGGGGTTGTTATTTCCGGTTCTGCTCAGTTTTTGCTTTTTGTTCTCCGTTTCTTTCAAATAAAAAAACCCCACAAATCTAAAAATAACATCTAGATTAAGGAAACAATAACAGGGAACAACAAAGCAATCAATCATACTTGTCCAATATTGCCTATTTGCAAAGAAAAAAACATAACTGTGTTTTGAAATGTATGGATGAAGGTGTGTACATTATGAAATAATGAGCCTAATAGTGAACTCAGAAAAAATGAGTGTCACTAGGATACATCCTATATACCCTAAATTACTTACTTAGCAGAGGATGGATCAGAAGTTGTGATTCAGACATGTATCTTTAACGACATCAAACCATTCAAAGTATCATGTTCATACAATATGAAGATGCCTACATGTTTTTACATAACTAGTGTACCTGATACAATTTGTATTCTAGTAACTATCCATAAATACCTTCGTTTTAAGAAAAGGAAATCCAACTTTGTCAGAAATGCTACATCAGCTTGAAAATCTTCCTTTGGTTCATTATGTGAAAAGCAACACTGATTTTAAAACAAATTTGCACATAATCAATTTTGTTTACACCACTGAAGTCCCAATATCGGAGTAATAAAGATACATGTATTCCCTTTGCAGAAGACTGATTTGTATGCAGAGCAGGCAGAAAGGATGTGTATTAATAGGCTCACAAGCAGGACTGTTGGTGAACGATTAACCTCAGAAGATTCTGCCTAAGCGGCTAACTAATGGATTGGCAGTGTCCTCAGATACTTCAGTTCTGTAATGAAACACCACTTGGAATGCAAACATTTGAAGTAAAAAAACCCCCAAAACTCTCATTAAAAAGCAGGTTTCAAATTAATACACATTAAGGTATTAATACACATGTAAGGTATGCCTATCAGTACCCTGTGTCACAGCAATCTGCTATATGACCTTTCAAAACACTTATGGCAAAGAGTGGAAAGAAAAGAAGCCAATGAAATAATTTGGCATTCACAATTAGTAATACAAGTGACACCTCTTCTTTCACTTATCCTAGCTCTTCTTCTTCATGACCAGGCAAAGACAGCCATCAAATGCAAAGCCATCAAACGTGAGTACTCCATTCCTGCGTCCCCTTGTTACCACCCCCAAACGTTAGCACAGCGCGCCGGCAGTGGTACTCATCGCCACTATACAGACACAGCTCCATCAGCACATACAATAAGTACATACAATGCTAATGCTAATTATCAGACAGGTAGGAATCGATGTGTTATTACATTTCATTAAAGCAATTTATATGGCTGATTTATATTTTAAAATAGCATAAAAGACCCACAGCTTTTTTTAAAGGTTTGGAACCACACTCTGAGAGTGCGTCCGACACCCCCGAGAGGGCTGGGTTCTCGCACCCCCCAGTGGTGAAAGAGAGGATTTATCCACTCTTCTACTCCAATTGCTCACTTTTCAATAGGATTCCATTAAAAAGCTTGAAATATGTAATTCTGCACTTTCTCCCACATTTTAAAATATGGAATACCACATTTTACAAAGCTATAAATTTTTTTCCTCACGAAGACATAAAAATAATTTACTTCTCGTTTACTTTAATTATCTTGTTAAAGTATTCAATAAAGCATGTAATTGTATCAAATGTAACTATCCATTAATATAATCTGTAGTGCTGAATGCAACACATGACTACAACTACCTTTAGAGGCTTAATCTTTACAGTTTAAAATACCCCACCATTAATGTTCACACTTTCTGCTGTGAAATACTTAATTTTTTAAAGATCATAAATGCATTTCTAACTTTTTGAAATATATTACAATAGAGGTGTTTACAGAACACAGCTGTTTATTAAACTGTAACCGAGTGATATTGATCAACAGTACAACTCCATGCAATTTCCTGGCATGTGACTTCTGAAAACCACATGTATATGGGGATCCACCCCCAGGAACAGCAATACCTCATTCACCTCCTTTTCTTGCTTTTTCAGCAAGTTGAAGAAGCCCAAGCACCTCAGCCATGGAACAAGGACCACTGTGCAAAGTCCCAGTAACACACTGGTAAGACTTCACACCCAGAATTAAGCTACTGATTTAGAGACAGGATTGGGAGACATGATAACCATTCCTACTGAAGCTTTCAAAACCAATTTAGCCTAAAATAGGTACCACACAAGAAACTTTAATTTAAAAGTTAACGTTTTCCACAACAGCACTGTAGAAACTGTTAATCAATAAATTATTTCCTGAGGAGGACTACTGAGAGATTTCAATTACAGGTATCAAAGGCTAATGAGGTAGCAAAACTACTGGAGAAAAAGCATCTAAAAAGCCCATCCATTAAATTCTACATCTACACCAAATGCATTATGGTGGTGTTCATTACAAAACTAACCGTGTGAAAATAAACTATATGCTCCTTTAATTTTAATATGTGCAGATGAGTGTGCAGTCTAAACCTATGTGGCATAAAACAGCAAAGCTGGAAGACAAGTCAATTTATTGTACATTATAAACTTACCTGATAAACTCACCTGGACTGATAAACTTACCAGTACTGTCAAATATTATCACACAAAATTATTTCAAAAAGCAAGAGAAGCATCAGGAAGAAATGTAATATAAAATGAAAGACAGCATTACCTTTTCCTGAAATTACTTCTTTCTCATGTCGCCATCTAAATCCAAACTGTTAAGAACCAAAATTGAGTTGTGAATAGTCAACATATTAAGCAATGTAAAGAGTAATTTCAGTTAATTGATGTCCTGCACATGGTTCATGCATTTAATTCTGGTCAAGAAAATTTAATTTTTTCTCTTTTAATTAAAAATGTCTCTTTGCCTCTGCTCACCAGAGTGGTATTTTATTTATAAAAATACTTGGAATATTTTTATTTTTACAGAAAGTCCTCCATGCTGAAAAACAATTACAGAAGCAAACATATTAACATTTCCAAGTGGAAGACAAGTTGGCCTAGAAATCTGGAAATAAAAACAAAAGAATAGAATTTATTTTATTTATTGACCAGGTGTCAAACAGATTTCATTTCTTAGCAAATAGGAGACACTTCCAATCTGTTAAGCTACAAAATATTTCTCTAGGAAAATAAGACAACAAAGGGAACTTTTCCAATCCAGTGCATACCAAATAAAACTTAAATGCAGAACACCCTCCTGTGCTGCACTGCAAAGCTGACATTAGAACTGAACTATCTGACAATACAGTCATTTATCAGCCTCAAAGTTTGCAGACAAGATGCACTGAAGGTTTAAAGAGAACCTTGACCTAGAAAATTCTTCTCTAGGGAAAATGTAAGGAATAACAGACCCATCACAAGCAAGAGCTGTCAGAACACTCTTCCACTGTCTCTTAGTAGTGTCACACCAGAGGTTCACACTGGCATTTCTGATTAAAGGAAACACCAGTGAAGACCAAGCCAGACTGGTGGTAGGTGAAGTGGCCACAGAACAAGGAGGATGAGTAGGTCTCCAGCTCTGGATGTGAGAGCACCTGTGAATCTCTAGGGATGAGAGCAGGGGAGTCCCAGCCGTGTGTGTGTGTGTGTGTGTGTGTGCATGTGTGTGCCTGCACAGCCATGTGTGTGAGTGAGTAAAACAGTCTGGACCAGCAACTGGAATGTGGCTGTGGCCTTTCGGGTTTGTTTGTCTTGGGGCTTTTTACTGTCTTCTCCTGAGCTTCAGTCTTTGAGAAGGTGGTTCTGCTTATTTTTCGGATTCTCAAAATAGACTCTCCCATGAAACTGCCCCTTACCATTTATTCAGTCCTTCACAAAACAATGGTTTACTTCAGAACTAAAGAGATCTGAGCTGCAATCTCTATGCAGAGATCTTTAGAAAAATTACCTGACTAGAAGATTGTGGCTAGGAGCGGAACATTTACAGCTGTGAAAAGACAGATGAGCACATACGTGCAAGTCTCAATCTGTGCAATATATATATTTAAAACATCACAGAAAACTGACCTCCAACTTCGCTTTGACAGCAACTAGCACACTATAGAATCACAGAGTCAAAGAACAGCCCAGGTTGGAAGGCACCTCAACAGACTACCAGGTTCAACCTTCCATGGGGAAGGGAGCCCAGATGAGATTATCTATCACCCTGGGCAACTGCATCTGAAAAACCTCCAGCAATGGGGATTCCACTGTGCCACTGGGGAGGTTGTTCCAGCAACCAAATGTTCTCACTATAAAAAATTTCTTTCTTATATCAAGATGAAGCATCAACATGTAAAGCATCAACAACTATCATGCAAAAGGCTGACTAGCTGAGAAGCTTATTATCTACCCTGCACCTCTCATAGCACCAGCACTGCAAAACAGAAGGCAGGGGGGCTAAAGATATCCAACTTTCAGTTTCTGGAAATTCAGAAAAAAATTAAGGCAGGAAAAATCTGAAAGCACAGACTGTATTCCATCAGTACGAACGGGATGAGCAGCTTATTTAAGACTTTGAAGAAAAAAGCCTGCTTTGAAATCCTTCTGTACCAAACATAGGCATGGATAAATCAGTCATTGAGAAAAATCTCATTTTTTTTCTGTTTTTCTAAGAATATCTAAAAAAGGACTTTCATATGATCAGAACGTATTTGAGGAAAGAAAGCATAAATATTTTACAAATTGCATGACACAGCAGTTATGCTGACATGGCCATTCCAAAAATATAGGTAATAACTTAGGAGCATAAATGGGAACTGAGAGTGACCTCAAAGTTAGGACAGACACACTTGAAGTCTGACAGGGAAATACTGTTCACACAACACAACACAAAAAGAAAAAAAAAAAAAGAATCTGGGGCAAAACAGTTTCCCACAAAAGACAGCAAACATATGGAAACTTGGCACAGTAGTGAGAGAAACAAAATCTGTAAGCATGATCGAGGGAAATCAGCTGGGGGGATATGAAATAGCTACAGAAAAATAAAATCAAATTTACTCAAAAAAAGGAGGGAAGGCATCTTCAGCATTTTAGTTTTTGTTAATTTTAATTAAATTTTTGCATTTTACTGTCCCAATTGTCTTTAGATGACTGCCATATTTTCTTCCTAATAGAGCTAAGCCCAGTCCTTGCAAATATTTACCAGTGAATGTAATTTTCAATACCATAAATAGTCTAAAAGAACCATATAGGCTGGGTTACTATGTGCTAAGAACACCAAGATGCATCTGAGTTCAGCACCAGTCTTTGGAAAATCACAATAGAAGATTAGTGTGTATTCTTTCACTAAGAAGTTAGTCAGCCAAAAACTCAGAAAAAAAAAAGGCTGTTCCGTTTAAGAAGAAAACCTGGTGCTGGAATTGGGCTGTTTCTCTTAAGAAATGCTATTTATTTACAAGGCACATACAAATCCTGCTTCCACAAACAGAAAAGAACAACTAGCAAAAGATGCTGTTTTAGAATAGACTTTTCCAAAATTGTTTCTGCCAGCATTCAAGTACAAAACTCTTTTAGACTTTTTTTTAACAGTAACATTCCATGGGTTTTTAAGCCTCATCTACTGCGCCTCTCCGAGCAACCTCTCTAGCCTTCTTTCTTTAACCCCTTTGCACTTTCTGCCTTTCACACACAATGTACCTCTTCATAAAACATCATCTGACAGAAATGTTCCTATTCCCACAGAAGCACATTTTTGAGGCAGTAACAATGCTTGGATTCAAACTGCTGCTGCTTATTAAGTGACTCGACAAATTCTCACAACTCCCTTTCTATGGGAGGGGTACTAACATTCTGGTTTTACAACATATCCACAATCATAAGGCAATTTTTAAAAAGGGTATACTTCAAAACCCAAGATTATTTACACTAATGAAAGATACCTTATTCTCTTTGTATCTGCTGAGATCTGCTATACAGTATTCTTTGTACAATTTATCATAATACTTCTTTGCAAGCCTCTTCTCCCTAAAACAAAAAAGTATTATTTTTTATTAAATGCAGAAGACAACACATTTCACTTTATATTGTAATGACATTAGCAAGACAAAGACAAGTTGTTTCATCAAAAGAACATAAGTTGTAGACCTAGAAATACAACAGATACACGCTCATTAAATTAAGGAGTAATTCCCATAAAACTGGAAAAATAAAATAAATCCACAGTACATACTAAACAGTATTTTTTCAAACTCTGCTTTCTTCAGAGTTTTTGAACAGTCGTTTGGATCTCAGAGAATCACTATTATTTATTAGTTCTTTCTGTCATCAATTCATGTTGGCATTTGAGCAATACAACAATATGAAAGATCTAATGGTCTTTCATTTTCTAATGCATCAAAGATCGAAGAATGATCACTAAGTATGCACAGTAATTCTTAATTAGTAGGGGAAATAACAAATTTAGTACAAGTGATCTAAAAATAACATATCCTATAATAGTTTCAGGTACCAATTCATGTCTGCTTCATCTTCTTCATTCCACAGGAATCTATGGTTTTCTCTAATAACATCAAGATCCGTCTTGTCATTTGCTCTATAAAAGGACACACCTTTTTTAAGTACAATGTAACATTAAAATGAAAATCCATCAAATAATCATTTGGTAAGCATCAATATTTTACAGTTCTGATCTCTACCTCACAGCATAAAGGAATACATAGCTATGAAATAAAACTATCAAAAATGTATTCCCTGGCATACCTGTTCACAAATAAAAAAACTCATGGTGGAAAACAGCCACTGAAATTGTGGATGACTTGACCCTGTCTGAAAACACTTTTTATACTCTTTGTTGAAGACAGTGATGTTAAAAGGCAGTTATAGATAGCTCTAAAGAAGTTATCATTATTCTGGACAATGGATGGCAATTCTGCACATTTCAGAGGTATTTCAGACTGTTATTTTGAAGGTACTGACAGATATTTCTCAATGTACCCTCCATTAATGATCACCTGTCATCTTTCCTTTTATATAACAAAACAAGAATAATTCAGCTCATGGTAAGCTCTTCTCTAAAAATATGGAAACAAAATGAAACGAGGCAATTTTGTGTTTGGGTATTTCCAATTACTGTAGTTACCATTTGTGACCAAAACAATTAGTAATTTGATACACAGCTACATCATCTCTGCCCCCAAAGCTATAATATACACTTATCCCCTTTACATAACAGGAGAGCTTTGGGGTCAGGAGGGGAAAGTTTGCTAATGGTTCTCACCCAGATCGTCGGAAATCCTCTATTTTGCCGCCATAGTATAAAATGTAGTCATGCACAAACTTTTTATGTCTTTCATACTGAATAAAGCAATTAAGGATTGTTTCAGAACTTATTTCCTTTTACCATAGCTTAAAACTAAAAAAACCCCAACCTAAATGTTTTTAATAAGAGAAAGACTTTTCTTCTCACAAACAGTTCAGTAATTTCAAAAAAAAAGGAGTGGAATTAATGCAACCCAAATAGCAACTTTTACTTAATAACCTCTCATAGAAGCTAATTTCCAAATACAGGAATTCAAGGCAATTTCATCTTTAAAACCTCATTCATCATTTATAAAACTGTCTTTCTTTATCAAAGATGTTCTGTATGCATATACACAGAAACTTGGTTAACTTTTTCAGCTGTGATTTAAACAACAGCTTCTTTGTACTGCAGTTTTGGTTTAAAACAGGTTTGTGCTCTTCTATTATAAAAACAGTCTGGCTACTAAAATGAAATAATTTATTACATTTTTACCAGCAACATATAAATAAAAGTTGTATGATTTGGTTTGGAAATGAAAATCATGGAAAAATATTAAATGCTTCTTAGAACATTTTGGCCTCAGAAACATAATTTGAAACACATTTTGTACCATAATTTGAGCCGAATGTGTAATAACTTATTCAGAAAGTGTCTTCACAAATAAAAACTTTATATGGCTTCTTAGAAAGGTTTTCAATTAACTTTTATCTCAACAGCAAAAAGAAGCTCCTCTGAAGAATCACTCAGTATCTGGTGCGCCACTGTCACTTGATGTGATAACTGAGAAATCCCAGTATTTTACCATAATGGATAACCTGTGCTCCATCTTCAAACTTGAAAAATGAAACAGAAGGATACAGCATCCATTGATATCAAGTGAAATCTTCTTTTTCTTGCTTCTTCCCTGTTAATAACAAACATGTTTCAGTGAAAACTATCTTTCCATTAGGAGGAAAATGTTTCACAAAAGCAATATGTAAAAGATACCTATCACATTCTTCAGCTGCAAATTGTCTGTGGACCACACTGCCTTGTTTTGCTTTCTGGAATGGCTTTATCAGAAGGGCATTCTCCTCTATTCTAAAAGTAGGTGGGAAAAAGGAAGAAAAGATAGTCAAAAACTTTTTATAAGCAATAAAATTTTCATATGCCAAACTTTGCACTATCTTGAGTAACAGAAACTGTTATATTGCTATTTTCTACAAGAATAAAATGAAACTTCAGAACCAAAGCCAGCTTGGACTTCACCTCATTAGCAGAACCAAATCAGAAAGGCATTTGCTTCCAGTAGGCATTTAGAGGCAATTGCTTAAACCAGCAATTTTTAATATTTGTTTTTATTAATATTATCACTATAGAACCGCAATGAAAAAGCCTGGAAGATTCCTCAGTTTCACTCTGACATCGAAAGTCCTTTACAAATCTCAGCTACACAGCAAAGTAGGAACAGGAAGGACAGTGCACTCACTGAATGAGTGATTGGCAGTAACCATATTCCACCCTTTCATGCCAATGTCTCAACACCTCATTAAACAGTTCTGCCTCTTGTAGTGCAATCACAAGAATCACAAATTTAAAAGTCAATTACCATGTTGTGAACTGTACTTGTCAGTAGGCAGCTAAAATTACTGTTAGAGTTCAACAATAATAAAAATAAAAATATATACATTTTAGCTAGTAAATTTAGTTTTTACTAAATTTAGTAGATTTCATTCATGAACTTAGGTGAAGAAGAGATTTTTCCATAACTATCAGTGGGCAGAAAGAATGGAAATCAGAAACCTGAAGAAAGCAAGCCAGGGAATTTGTTTCTAGCTATGGAATATAGGACTCTGGAAACTTAGGGTATAATTTACTCAAAAGCACAAAATTCCCATAAGGAGGCTCTATAAAACAGCAATTTGGAGAGAATTTAAGACAGCTATTTTCCTTACAGTGAAAATAAAGACCATGATAGAGCAAGAAAAGGAACCCACATAAGAGCCCTACTGGGAATCAGCAGTGGTGTGCCAGAATAAGGATAATGATGGTATTTTTGAAAGGCTCCTGATGGTTAGTTAATATTCCACCTAGAAAGTGGAATGGTAGAATGCGCAATGGCATTTAAAGAAAATGAAATCCGAACAAAACCAGTCACTATTTTAATGGAGAACAGCTATATCTATAAAATATATGAAATAGCACAATGGCTACTATTCCAAAGATTAAAACATGATTTTTTTTTTTCCCCAGAATGCAATCAGACACTACAAAACTCATTCTTTCAATTCTTCTATAAAGGAAAAATACGCAAGAGTCCTAGGAAAGTTTCCAGAAAGTCCTCTTAAATAAAGTCCAATAAAAGTGCAAGGGAGAGACAGGAAAAAGTAAGGAAAGTATACGCAAAATGTAGGCCAAATGTTAAGTATGGTGCAGAAAGTGTCAAGGAATTAAAATATAAAAGCAAAATAAATACATAAATAAATACAAATCTTTACAATACAGTAAGATCAGACTACAAAATTCCAGGTCACTAACTGTGCAAACCACTGCAAGTATTGGCCAAGGTCATCTCAAATAAGAGATGTGCAAGTACATTTCAAGGATTCATCACAACACAATTTAGCGATTCCCAGGTCTCACCACAAATTAAAGAAGTAGCATCAGTTCTCCACTTTATATCTCTATGTGTTTTGTATCTACAAAGCCTGCTACCACTTGGCCTGTTTTGCCTTGCTCTCCTAGCAGTTCCATTTGTCCTGATGGATCACAGTGGTGTGAACAGTGCTGCCAAAACCCAGCAGTGGATACTAATGCTTAGAAAAACAAAACACTCTGCTCCAAGAACTGAGGGGCAAATATACACCAGATGGAGATGGCAGAACAGATCTTAATCAGCTGCCCCTAGGAGATTACAAGCTTTGGCAAGCTGGAGGTGAGGAGATGCAGAAATCAAAGAGATTGATTTTTTAAAAACCATTTCAACACCAGACCTTACATACAACAGCATCATCTTCTATGCACACTAAGAGGCCATTTGTACAAAATACATAATGCAAAGTGTTAATTTTGTACTACATTACCTTTTAGTCTTTTGCAGAGACTTCTCTCCACTCTCCTCATCACTAAAATCAGAATCATAGCCTCCATGGCCATGTGCCTGAAAATAATAGACCAGTCAATATATCTGCTAATGTAATATGGATATGGCATAATTACAAATCAGTACTGTCCATCATGCATAAATAAAAGAGAGAAAGACAGCAAGAGAACAAGCGCAAGTTCTCACATGTGTAAGGCAAACAAAATTCCACAGACAATGGAATTTTGTCTGTGGAATATTCCATATAATACAGGGCAAAGAAAGATCACTTTATAAAATAGATCACCTTGTAAATAATTTATATGCACATGTCCTCATATTTAATCTTCACATAGATGCAGAAAACTACAAGTATGATAAATACCTTGAGTTTTTGTTTTCTGAACAATGTTCCTTACATAAGAGAAAGGTGAATATTTTCCCAAGGAGTTAGTCTTTAAGGGGGCTGGAGGACAGCAAGTGATATTCCCACATTATAAATGAAGAAAAATGGGAATAAAAGTTTCTTGGGCCGTGATATAGCATTTTAGATCATAAGATCTTACACTGGTAGCTGGAAATCTGATTGAAAGAATAACTACAATATAAAACAACAATATGCTTGCAGGAATGTATCACCTCATCAGCACAACATTCCTACCAGAAAATGAAACCTTTTCCACACACTTTGGGACTACAATGTCAAATTAACCCACATAAGAAAACCAAAATATCCATATCATAATGCTTTCAAATGACCAAGCACTGACTGATGCCCAGATCTATCACCTCCATTTTTCAAGGCACAGTTCCATGTTCAATTCCTTCAGAAGAAGCAATGGCTTAAGTACATCCCATCTCCTCTCCCTCACTCCTACTCTGGTACCTTCCTTCCAAGTGCTCAGTTACAGTTGTGAAAGTACACATGAACCAGATCAAACAACTCATCCAAGTTACACAGGAACCTATGCAAAAAAAGATTCTTTTAACCCAGGTAAGTTTCCCTACAGCTCATCCCGAGTCCCCACAACCTACACCAGCCAGCTGAAGGGGCACCACAAGGAGAGAGCAGCCAGAGATGGGAACTGCATAAACCAGCACCGACTCCAAACAAGCTTTTACACAACTGAGGTAAAAACAAGAGGGATGGTTATTAATTTATCTACATGTGGAAAGGTTCAACACACACTACCTAAGTATCTTGCTAAGTGAGACTGGGGGTAAGAAAAGACAAGCACATTTGATTGAGCTGATTCTTACATTGCCTACAATCATATTCCTCCTCAGCCAAAAAGCTGAGAAAAACAAAACCTGAAAAAAACTCCTCAGGATGATTTTGATGAGGTGCCTTCTCTTGATGCAAATGCCTCGCGGAAATGCCATGCTGAAGAGTCAGCTGTATCCTCTACTGACACCAACAACTGGTCTGTATCGTGCACAGTATGTAAAACACTATCTTCTCAAACTGACAGTGAAGAACTGTTTTTAAGATTTTTTTAAATTTATTGTTATTATTATTAAAAATTATTATTATTATTAATAATAAAAATACTGTAATGTTCCTCCCGCTCTTCTGGATGCTTCTGAAGAACACGTAACTCTCCTATACATATATATTTGAGCAAAAGCAAATCAGAACCTTTTTCTGAACTGCCTTCTGTTTCCCAGGAGACATAAAAATTGTCCATTACTAAACAAAACAGAAACAAACAAAAAACCCAAACAACCCCCCCAAAGCAAAACAAAACCCCAAACCAAACAAACAAGTGCAGCAGATGTCTGCTATAAATGGTCCTCATGCACTAGCAAAAAAGCAGCAACGATGTAGTCTCATAGCTAGCTGGTTCTAGTAGCCGGCGTGTCACTACTTTTGTTAATGAAGCTTATGTGGTCTTTAGAAAAGTCTGAGCACTCTATGAGTATGCATCAAATATATTTATACTTGGCCTATAAATTTAAAAAATATCATGCTAATCTGGGCATGTTTTAAATGGCATTAGCAATGCTTCCCAAATGAACATCAAGACCTTCCTTCACACGCAAATGGGAAGAAAGTCCCAGCCAACACCATGAGCATGAAAGCATTAGACAGATGAAGTACTGAAACAGGCAAGAAGAGGAAAGCTCAAATGAAAGGAGATTTTCACAAAGCCGTTGCCCTTGGATGATGTACCCCAGGAAAGAAGTAGACATCCTCAGTAATCAGCTCTCAGGTGATTCTGGGAATGATTCACATAAAAAGAAAAAAAGATGCAAGAAAAGCTGCTCCAACAGAGTCATACTGCAGGGCTCTCAGAAGTTGATGACTGCCTTTTGTAAAGCTGACTGGGAATATAAAGCAGGTATGACTAAGGACTAGGCTGCTCTTCCAACAGGAAAGCTCTTCACAGCTTCAGACATTCCTCTGAATCACTACAATACCTCAGAGATAAATTCAGAATGAAAAAGAACACAACTCATATCTGATGTCCTGACACTTCTAGATCACTCCTCCATTGAAGGCAACAGCAGGATGGATAGGTACTGCACTGGTGCAGTGCTGGACCACACTGGAGAGACTGGGACTAAATGATTTCTAACCCAACACCTTAGGATGATAGCACCTTAGGATGGTGACCTGACTTTTGGTAAAACATACCTAGTTCATTTCATGAACTCCATCAAAGAATCTCATCCGTAAATGAATCTTGCCATTTTGGAAGGACAATGTGAACAGACACCTACCTAATACCATAAAATTTTATGGCAGATTTCTCTCCTTCTGCACACACCAAAAAAAGCCAGACAACATTCCCAAATAAGGAAAATGTGTTTAATACTTAACTGTAGCAAAAGAGGAGCAGATATCAAAGCTTTGTGCCCAACCTAGAAGATTTAGACATGGACATGCATAACCATCAACAAAATTGAAAATAACTACTTTCTCTATTTAATAAAGCCTTAAATATAAACTTTGCTTTGATGTAATTTGTCAGATTCAGAATGCTTCTAGTAATTTATTAATACAAATACCAAGTATTTTATCAAAACATGAACCTGAAAACTATGTAACTTAAATGGTACAGTGTATTTTGCTGTTGCACCAACTTTGAATTTTTTATTCCCAAAGAACAAAACAAACTGAAACCATGAAATTAAAACAAGTGCAAATATGCTTTGGGGTACATTTAGCTCACACTTAAGTAATCCAAACATCTTGGATTATTTAATAATGCAACAACTGGAGACAGAACAAAGTCCACTTAACTCTGGGCTCCTAAAACCCCCACAAAACACTGTAAATGTATGAACGTTGCACGTAACTGACCTCAGACTGACATAACGACTCTTGATGTCAATACAGGACACTACAAACTGCCCAGCACTGCATTTACAGCACTTATTTGCATCCAGAGAAGGCACCTCCTTTAAGCCTCTCCAATGGAGTAAACACACACTGGTGAAATGGACACATCACAGTTCATGTTGACTCCTGACCACAACACGTGGCTGAACACAAGATGACAGTCAAAAAGAAGAAAAAAAGGCAAAGTTGTCCCATAAAATATTTCCAACGTGTGGCTCCTGACTTCGGGCCTAGTCTTGCCACTGCCCTCATAATCATCACTCCCATCCTTCCCTTTATCTGCCCAGCACAAAGGTCTGTGGTCGTGTCTGCTCACAGCCCAGATGTGGCCCAGAACAGGCCCCAGTGCTCGTTTTTAGTACTAACTATTTGGGGAGGGTCTGAAGGAAGCACAGGATCTATAACAGGACTTGAGGAGCCATCCTGGATGGATAAAAGGATGCTGTGTGGAAAGTCAGAATGCTTCACTGCAACATGCTCCTCTCACCTTGATGTTGTCTATGAAGCTTTGCCACTCCCACTTGGGGGAAAAAACCTGAAAATAAGTACAACTAGCTTCAAACCTATTCTTCCTTGTAAAACTAATTACAAGGAGTGCCTGCATATACTGTATAGTGAACGGCCCTAACAATGGGAAAACGCACTCACAAGATACTGCTCCTTTATTATAGCTATGAGAGAAAAAGTAGGAGTAAAAGGTAGGTCACATAGGACCATGACATCGAGGAGTACTGGGGAGCTCCACGGAGAAACCGAACACCGGCCGCTGTGGGTCGCACGCAGCTTCTGAAGCCATTCTTTCTCACTTGCTTTCCCCCAAGTGGCCCAGCGCTGTCCCTGCCCGCCTGACCCGTCCTCCGTCGCCGGAGCGGGGCACAGGCACGACCCCCGGCTGCCCGCCCGTCGCCCGGGGAGGGCGGCTCGGCCCTTCCCCGCACGGGCACCGCCGGGCCCCTCCACCCGCCCCGGTCCCGCCGCCATGGAGGCCGCGGCCTCCGCCGGGCCTGTCCCCGCCCGTCTCTGCCAGGCCCCCTCCGTCCCTCCCTCCCGGCCCCACTCACGGCCGCGGAGAGGCGCAGCTGGTTGGGCTCCATGGCCGCGGCGCGGCGAGGGCCGCCTCCGCCGCCCGGCCCTGCTCCCAGCCCCGGCGCTGCTCTGGGGACCGCTCCCGGAAAGCGGGGCAGAGGCGGAGCAGGGCCGCACCGAGGGCTCCCTTCCTCCCTCCGTCCCTCCCTCCGCCGCGGGCGGGCGGCGCGGGGCAACGGGGCGCGGGGGAGGGCGAGGGCGAGCCGGCACGGGAGGGGAGGGGAAAGCCGCTCATCATGTTTAGGGGCGAGGGGAGTCTCCCTGCCCGGGAACCCGGTGAGCGGCCCCGGCTGCCGCGGTCTCCGCCTCTGGGAAGGTAGGATTCTGCCGCAGGGGCTCAGGGAGGCCTCAGTGCGCCCCTCTCCTTCCCGGCCCGGGTCGCCCCCGCACCATCTCCGGCGCTTTCGGGCAGGGCAGCTCCTGTCGTGGGGGCAGGGGCTTAGACCCTGCTGCGGGTGTTGGGGCCCGGCGGAAAGGGTCCCTCGGGAGGGATCGGGGAGGCGGGGGGTCGTTGTTCTGGAAGGGACCTCTCGTGGAGAAGGGGACCCTTCAGTGAGGGAGGCCCTGGGAGGCGCTCTACGATGGGCAGCAGCTGCCAGGCGTGCCCGGGAGGTGCGCGCTGCCCTCGGCGCGGCACAGATCGCGATCGCAGCCTCGGCACGGCGATCTGTAATACTGATTTCTGCCTGTGCCAGCGGCTTCTCTTCTTTTCAGTCGCATCTCGCAGTTAGAAGAACGAAAGGCAGTATGTGATTCAGTTTCCATGTGAGGACCGACGGCAACGGGGCGATAAGAGTTTGGGAGCCTGTGGGTTGCATCATAAAAAGGAGCTTTATAAACCAAAAACGTTTTCTGATAAAGTAGCTGGGAAGCACCAATCTTCGGCATTAAGTCATCAGATACAGAAATTAGCAGGCAAGGAATTGATAGTTTCCCATCAAACACAACCTGAACTGCTGAGGTCTGAAATGCTGTAATCCATCACAGGTACTTTCTTCTGGACTGTGTTAGTTTCCAGTTGTGTTATTGATTCCTGAATAGTTAAACCACAGATACACTTAATACAGAGAAATATTAAAAATTTGAATACTGCTGCTGTCCTTGTAATATGCCAGTTGTAAAATACAAGTTGTAGGTAGTTGCTTTTCTGCAGTAAGGCAGTCACACACCATAGCTGACAGTGTATCTCCTTACCTTGGCTACCGAATCTCCGTTTTCAGAATTATTTTTTCTCCTGACCTAGTGTTTGTGTTACTTGTTACGTCATTATTGCTGTGAAGGGATGTAAAGATGATGCTAACGTGTCCCGTGGAAAGAAACTGAGTGGCACTGTGCTTATTTGAGTGCATGCAGTATTCTGCTGAAGTCCTACTGAATGCGGCCCCTTTCCTCTAAAGGGCAGAGACTCTGTTGCAAAAATGGAATTATCCTAATTAATAATTTAAATATATCAAAATAAATAATGTATACCCTCAAAGCTGTAATAGCAGGCATCTTTTTGTTGTTCCTGTCTTATGGAAATGACAGACTGCTTTAGTGTGAATGAATCCTGACATGATTCTGGAAACTGGGCCAACATATCATTGATTATGCACTTTGAAGAAGAGTGGGAAAGGTAGAGGAAAGATTTACAATTCTTGAATCTCTTGGCATTGTATTGTGACCACAAAAGCCTGCATATAGAAAAAATACAGTTTCTGGGACAGGAAAATTCTGCAGTGAGTCCAACTATAGCAACTGCTGTAGATGCTGAAGTTATTTTATAAACAGCTTTTCTGAGAATAGCAGCTAGATAATTTCATCTTGCTATGCTATGCTTTTCTGATGTCTGACTGTGTTGCTTTAGAACATCACCTGACTGCTTTTTCTATGTGGGCTACAGTAAGCTACAGCTGGGGAATGGGTTCAGAAATGGCCTCCTAAATAAACTGGTAGTTGAAACTGAATGTGCCCTTAGCTCTTGGTGTGTGTATTATACTTTGCTCCAATGGGAGTATCTCCGTAGTTTAATTCTAACAACAGTATATTTTGACACCAAAAAGGCAGTTCTGTCATATGAGTCCCACAGGACTGGAAGATACAGGAAAAAGAACTGATGAGTTGGGCATCATTCTTTACGGGGCAGGAGGTGCTACCATTTTAAGTTGGATTTCAATGACTGTACAGCCAAACCTTAGGAGCACAGCTTTCCTTTACAAGTAAGTCAATCTTTGGGTTACCTGCCACTGAAGAGAACATTTCTTTTGAACTGGCCCTAGTGCTCATCTGACCACTCCTGCTGAACTACAAAATTTAATTTTCTGCCACCCTAGCTCCTGTGGCTATCCTGCTGTGATGTCTGATGAGTAATCCTGGTGGGGCAAAAAAATGTTAGGGATGGAGGGATGGGACAGGAGGGAAGTGGGAGGTGAGAAACACAGGCTGCCCTTTCAGCAGCAGCTCTTTTAAATCAGCAGTAATGTGAAACAATAGTCTTAAATTACGGTAGCCCTGAACTTCGTGGTCAACAAAGGAGAAAACATCACTGTACCTTTTGCTTTAGTTCTGCCCTAAATCTAGAATGGGCTAAGTATGAGACCTGGTGTATCCAAAAAGTTTAAGTCAGACATGGTACATACATTATAGAGATGCAGAATTCAAAGTATTATACCTGACATACTTATTGAGCTGTTCCTAAAAGGTCCTAGTATAGGAGATTTCACAGCTTAAATACCTTAATCTATTAACCTCTTAGGTATAAAGGGGTTTTTCCTACTGTCTAAGAAAAATCTTCTTTGTTGCTACTTGCAATTATTTTTTAATGCTCTGCACTAGTTTGTACAGAAAGCAAGAACTGATCATCGTTTGAATAACATCTTTAAATTCTGGAAGACATATATCTCCACAGTCTTCCCTTTTTGCAGCTTAAAAAAGTACTTTAACCTTTCTATATGGATTATGTATTGGAGAACCTTACATTTTGTTGCTCTTTTTCAGGCTCAGATTTCTCTATGTATTTTTAAGAAATACTAAGCATAGCTGTTTAGTCCTTAACAGTATTTAGCCAGGAAGAAACACATCAGCCTTCCTGGAGAAGATGATTGCCTCGTAAGATCTTCTGGTAAAGCTGTTTAAACTCAACGGCCTCTGATCTGTTGAATCAAAATTACTTTAGTTAGCCAATTAAAAAAATGTTCTAATTTTTAATGAAGCAAATCAGAAGGCTTTTCCAGCAGGCCAGAAGAGGCAGCTACCACTGGTATGAAGAGCAAGGCAGGGCAGTCACTGACAACCACGTCCATTGTGAGCTGTTTGCCAGGGACTACATTTGAGTTTGATTATGAGACAGTAATGTGGAACCATCAAGAATGCTAGTAAAATTGAGATTTGTCCTGTCTAATCTTTCCTCTTTCTCCATTAAGTCAGTTCTTTTGTTGACAAATGAGGAAATTACTTTCTAATGTTTTTTGATATTGGCACCTTCCTATCTCCTACATGTCTATGAAGTAAGTTGCCAAATCATTTATTTTTGTGTCTTCATTGTACAAACAGTACTTTGGCATCTGTCATGTTCCTGATTTTTATCTCCTCCTATTTGAAGCCCCCTAGTAATTTGTAGAGAAAACAAGTAAAGCTAAAAATGGATGTTCACATATGCCAATAACATCACATTCAGTAACTGTAGCTCTTTTTCATTTAGAGGTACACGTATACAATTTCAGGGATGCAGTGTGCCTCCCAACAAGCCCTGAGGAAGGTATACACTACAATCAGGCAACTGTTTCCCAAGTTTAAGTCTTCCTGACCGTCAGGGAAAACCAGTGGGGCTTTTCAGGAGGGGCAGTGACTCATGCTCACCAGTTCCCATCACTGGCACTGGTCACTCCAAACTAGTCATTAAAGACTAATGACACTCTGTAATCATCTAGAGGCTATGTGGAGATAGCAGGCTGTTGCAGTGCATATCTGTTTTGTCCAATTCAATAAATGGTGTGTTCCACATTTTTTTGTCATACAGGGAATATCAAACATGAAGCTTAACTAGCCACTAGATGTCAATGTTGCTGTGCTAAAAGGCAAATGCAGTTTTATTTGTTTGGCTGGTAAAGTAATTTATTCAAGAAAAGAACTTCTTTATTTAAAGATATTTCCAGTATCGAGTCAGTTACAAAAAGTAATCATAGACAAGCCCATGCTGTGTCCATTATTTTGAGATCAGCTGTGCAGTTTTATGCTATTTTGAAGTTGCAATTACCATTTCAGTGCATAATCATTGTTAGAAAAGTGCCTTTGAAAAAATAGCATCTGACTGATCATCAGTTTCCTTCCTTGTTCCAAAATCCCAGACCTTTGTATAAGTAGCCACAATCATTGTATTGCATTTCACTTATTAATAAGATAAAATAGAACTAATAATAGGATATCTAATCCTATTTTAAGAGTATTGAATTTCCTAAATTCCAGTTATCTGTGGACATTTTCTTCTTAATTATTCCTGTTTAACACCATTGGATATCAATGTCAGATATGTTGTGTGGAGACAGAATTTCTAGAACATGAAGACTTCCAATATGATAAGCAATTTGGAAAACAGTTCTTTTGAAAATTTGTACATCTGAAGGCAGATCTGACAGATGATGGCATTTTAGAAGGACATATGAGGTAGAATTTGACCCATGGACCTTTGTTATTCCTGGCTCCTCTACTTCTAGGATGAACAAATCACTGCCAGTCTCCACAACTACTTACTGCCTAGTGCACTGAAGGTGCTAGTTCTATTGTCTGTCTACAGAGCATTTATTTTGAGACCAAAGTTTGGAAGTTAGTTTAATAAACAGTAATGGAAAGCTCAAGAAGACATCAGTGGACATCTCAAATTCCAGATTAAACTTGTTCTGCTCTTGGATTAAAAACAAGTATCAAAGGCTCTTATTAAAAATAAAGCTGAAACTTTCTGTTGATCTGAAAATCTCCCAAGAAATGAAAGATGAGGAAATTGCACCCTTATTCTCAGCTGATCAATTTGGTAAACAGAATCCCAGTTTAGGGCACAATGTTAGAAAATACAGCCTAACCTGATTTATTCCCTTAGCTCCACCTCCTACGATGAAGATAAGGCCTCTCAACTTCACACATAATTAACAAGATTTTTTCATTACTGTTGACAGAAGAGCAGCCTTAATCTTCATTATCATGGACTGAAGTAGTTTAAGTCCTGCTCAACAGTTTATTTGATGGTAGCATTAGTTCCACTCTTAACATGCTAAAGAATCACAGATACTCTGTAGAAGAACTATAACTGTTTTAATTCCCAATATTTGTTTTAGTTTTCTTGCCTGTGACTACAGAGTTATGTAAGAATCTTACAATAATATCTTGAAAATCAGATTGCTTCATTCATCCATTCACTTTGTTGCACTTAAGGGAACACTCAAAGCGTCAACTTTGATCCTAAAACTTCAGTGTACTTCAAAAAATATCATTAAAATAAAGTTTTCTGCAAGCCCTTGTTAAGATGCATAATATAAATAGTAATGGTATGACCCTGACTGATTGTAAATAATAATGGTATGACAGGTATGACTGATTCAGTTATGGAAATAATAAATCAGACTTTCATAAAAAAATAATTCTTAGAATCAACTCCCCATATTATCTCTGAAGTTTGGGCTTATTTTTGAAAAACATACAGAATTTTACTAAATAAATCCTCTAGAGATATATTATGTAGACTCCTGTCTGGTGTCCTTTAATTGTCACTGCTAGTTCCACGTTTGTTGTGTGGCAGGTGATTTTGGTCTCCAGATCTTAGTCTGGCAGCTCTGCTCAGAACAAAGCTCACTACAAGATTACACATGCATGGAGGCATGCATAAAAAAGAGTAGTGACTTCAGCCTATCAGGAATTTAATTTAAAAGTAATTACTAGTATGTACAAAATACTACTGCTTAGTTTTATCAACTTGCATTTAAGTAAGTGGAATACAGGGACTAACTCCTCCACCATGTTCCAGTTTTCATTTGAGGCAATTTTAGAAGTTCATTATGCTTAAATTCCCTGAAGTATGAACTATTTCCTAAGAGAGCAAAGAATGCCTAATCTTACTTTTATGGCTAGATCTGCTATGGTGGAAAGTGATTGATGGCATCCAGTTACATAAATACAAGAGAAAGGCAAATTTGTTTTTCCAGTTTGATATCCGAGTTACTATATAAGATGAAAAAATCATAGCAAATAATAAGCAAGAGAAGGAAAATCCAGGAACATGGAAATAAATAAAAGAAAACAACTGACAAGCAAGCAATATACTTATTTTCTTTAAATTACATTGTTTCCCACTGCATTTTTTGGTGGGGGAAAAAAGAATACATGAGCAAAGTTAAAGTTCATTGAATTTTTAAACCATAGTGGAAAAGATATGCATTCCCTGTTTTCCTGACATGCATTTTTGTGCATAATGTCTGCCATGTATGTATATTCATAATATTCACTTATGAGAATTGAGGAAAGGTACAAATCATTGACAGGGAATGTCTGGGATCTAAAGTCTTCTGTATAAAAGCGTGACAGACAAGTCACTGTAATCTGAATCATGCCAGCAGTTAAGCACTATTGGTGTACCCAGCATTCTACATAACCTGGAAAAGAAAGGTGCCTCGTAGTCTGGGTCTAAGATTTAATGTAATAGAGATATACAGTCTCATTCCTGCAAATATGTTCCAGAAAACACCTGTTTTTTAGAGATGTGTTTCATCTTAACTTAGAAGTTGAGATCTTAACTCAGGAATTCAGAGGGCCAGTCCTGAAAACTGTACTGTGGAGCTGGTGAGTTCATCACAGTGTTTTCCACTGGTTGTCCTAAAGCAAAGAAAATACATCAGAGATTATTTGCAATATACAGTGCTGCAGTCAATTGTTTGGAATCTCACAGTCAGATTTTAAAAAACTAAGGTATAAGAGCATAATATGATGTAATGATGATGGAATCAACCCTCACTTCATCTTATTATTTCAGTGGGATTACATAGTAAAGTAATACAGTTGCTGCATGTAGAGGCTGTTGGTATCTAGGTTGAGGTGATCAATAACTGATCCTTCAGTGAAAACTGAAGGATACAGGGATATAAAAAAGTGGCTCTGAGCACTGAAGTAGGATGAATCAGTTAAAAATTCCTATTTCACAGTTTTTAATGAACATGCTTATAGAGTACCGCTGTGAGACCTCATTTAATTAATAATACCATGAGCCATTCTGCTACAACTGACCTTTTATTAGTAAAAGTATACTACTGACTGCCAGGGTTTGGAAATAATTTGGATTATATTTCAAATTAAATACAATTTTATGTTATTTAATCACCAGTATCATTGAGACATGAAGTACTGAAATACTATCAACCTTTCTATTGAAAGTATTTCCAGGACACTATTCATTCCATGGCACCTAAGTGGAATGAGAAAGATAACTATCCTAAATGGCAACCATTAGTCTACCTTAGCTACAAATATCAAGTTATGTTATTTATAGCCAGCAACACTGAGCTGTGCAATATCCACAACTCTAGAAGTAAAAATGGCAAACTCAAAAAACCACCAAGGAAAGTATCTATGGCAAGTAAAAGGAAATAGGAGATCCTGCTACTTGCTGAAACCACATTCAATTTGCAAGTTATAAATCAAAATGTTTACATTTACGTATCTAGGTGACTGTCTTTCTTGAATGGAAATAAAACATAACCACATGGAAGATAAGGGTCAGGATGTGAACTGAGATTTGAGTGAAAAAACATTTCCTTTAGCATATCATGAAATATTCTCTCAAGTTTGCATTACACTGGCCTTAAATATACTGCTCATAAAAGATGGATTGTGTTATTTAGATTTATATTAGAATCTGTTTTAATATATTTTATCAATCCATGCCACTCCTTCCCTGTAAAACTTTTATTTGAACCTCAGCAGACTGCCAAAGACTTAACAGGGTCAGTATTTGGCAGGTTTCTATGAGTCTGTTAACAAAAGCAAAATACTATTCTGACTACCTCATTTATCTTAGATATGGTCATAATCCAGCCACAAATGTTAAGAACTAGAAAA
The DNA here is from genome assembly GCF_000738735.6 of Corvus cornix cornix. NCBI lineage: Eukaryota > Metazoa > Chordata > Aves > Passeriformes > Corvidae > Corvus > Corvus cornix. The sequence continues at coordinate 16,180,677 of NC_046336.1, forward strand.
AGTAAGAAGACTATTGAAGCATTTCGGTATTTTCTTACTTGAAGACATCAATGCCCACAGAAAAATATGCCCATACAACAGAATATTAAATTGTTCTCCCATTTAAAAAGAAGCTAATATGCTATTAATATCTGAAGGTACTGTTGTACTGTGATCTAACACTAGAGTATGAAAAACAAAGCCTTAAACTTATGATGACATCCATGATTCATATTGATTTGCAGTTCAGTGCAGCCTTAAGAACAACACAAATACCCCATCCTTGGAGCCCGAGTCTTCATGAAAGGGCATCACAGCCCTGGTCACAGATGCCCATCAGCTGCATCCACATGGATCCTTGGCAAAGAGGGATTTAGCTGTCTTTGGAACATCACCCATTCTGAATCTATAGCAACCCTCCTCTAATATGTGAAGCTATTTTTAGCATCAGGGCAGCCTTGAAAACAGCAGGTAAAGCATGAAAAGAATGAATAAGTGGTTGTGGTGCTTGCCTGTGAATAGAAGCTATATATAGCTCTTGAGAGAGATCTTAATATATATGTATATATATAATGTGTATATGAAGGGATATCTGCCTCCCTGAGGGGGAAGCAGTGGTGTCAGAAACATAAAGTAGAGCATTATTACTATTTGTGACCTTAGCAGTTATCTAGAAAGTCATTATTTACAATTGTTCTGTTAAAGAAAATAAATTGTTAATGGAATTGGGTATCTTTGATCCAGTCTTTATTTGCAATGAATGTATAGCCTTCATTTCCCTAAGTGAAGGAAAATTGAACAGCAGGAGACTATTTGCAGCTCCAAGCTCTTTTCAGACATTACTTGCTTCAAGAAATTCTTTAGGGAACTTCTCAGGTCCCCCCTTCCATGCTTAGGCGCCAACATCTCGGTTTCTGTGATGTTTACTGTTCTCTTGAGTTCCCATTCCTGGGGGTTTTTTTTGTCCTTGTCTTTTTCTCTTATATATTCATCCATTTGCTTCTAAAAAAAATCTTGGGAAAAAAGGCCACATGTGCCTTTGTTTAATCAGTACTGTGTGCCATTTATTTAGCTGGGGAGCTATATTGCTTCATGAAGGAGCTTATTACTTCTTACTAATGTGTTATATTGAGGCTGGGAATTAGGCCCTCCGGTTTTAATGACTCTTTGCCTAAATCACAAGGGCAGCAACAGTGGAAACTTACAGATGCCTACAAGTGTTTGGTGTCAAAAAGAAAGTCAGCTGTACAGTATTTGGATTGTTGTCTTAGAAAAGTGATAATTAGGAATCATTTTGAACTCTTAAGTGTGAATGTTACCATATTCAAGGTAGAGAAAATCCTTTCGCTTCTGAGCAGTCATAACTAAAACATGTATTTCTCTGTTGCTATGAAAATTATATTTAAAACTACAGTCAGTTCTTAGATAAAGATGTTGTGTTGGTTTTGTTCTCCCACTGCAGAGGGAGAGGGCCAGCAGCCAAAAGAGCAAATCTTTTCTTAAAGCTGTACTAAATATGTACCATATTGGCATATGAGCAAACAGATGTAATGAAATTTTCAGCCCTCCAAAGTCTCCTCTGCAGGGTGAATGTGGTTCGTAAGAAAAAGGGACCTTGGAGTTCAGCTTGGTGCAGTATTTTATTTGATGGAGAATCTGTGCTGGGCTTGTGCAGTGGCAGCCTGCCTGCCATAATGTAGGGTGGGATGTCAGGAAGAATTGGTATTTGCTTGAGGTAAAAAGGATTAACTCTTACTGAAATAAGATATTTTTTCAAATTTCTTGAGTTGTTGAGAACAATAAAAACATCAGTAAAATACACTTGTGGAGCTATCGCCAACAACCCCGTAAAATGTTTCAGCTCTGATCCAAATCTCTGCTTTGTAAAGCATGTTGATTAGCAGTGATGAAACAATAATATGTGTTTGATGAGGCACATCCTTCCTATTGTGCAGTTCATTATGTCAGTGGCACTCCAGCAAGGCTTCTTCTTGAAGTATTTCAGTGACTTCAGTGGCGCTAAGATTTATTTCATTGTAAATTATTCAGGACATAGAAACCTTTTGTTTTTAACAAGTAAAGACTTTCTCCTCAAAAGCTTGTTGTCTCTGCCATGTAACAAATAAATTTACTATGTACATTTAAATAAATAATATTTTGTTACTTCTTTTCTGTTTGCAAAATGACAAGGATAATTAAAGACAAGTTTATAAAGATTAGAATAATTCTTCAGGGAGCCAATGCCATGAAAAAGTACAGAAGGGCATGTAAGATAGCACAGGTCAAGGAAAAGATTTTGTAACACGCCGTCTGTTTTTAATTAGCATCTTGGCAAACTGGAAGAGCTCAAACATTTTTCCATGAAGAAATGTATTATAGACTTTTCTAGCTGCCAATTAAATGGCATTTAGCTACACTGACAGTAGTATGTTGTTTTGGGTCTGTAGAAAGCACTTGCTCATGCTAGAAAATCTGGGACATTTTGTTTTGGTTTCAGGGTTCTTACTGGATTTTCTATCCCTCCTATTTTGAATGCAGGCATGAAGGATACCTTCTATGAATAAATACCAAATTAAGAGTGCAAGGACCTGGCAGAGTGGAGATGATAATTATGAAGTATCAGTTTGTATACACCTGTTGAAAGTCTGTCCTCCAGTTAAATGATAACTTTTAAACAATGGTAGCTAAATACTGGGGTGTTTTATGAGGTTCATATATATGTCCTGTTTGGTGGAGACTGAGGTTTGACTGACAACTGCTTTGTCACCAGTTCTGCCTATGGTTCATTTAAATATGAGCATTTGTAACTTGAAACTGCCCCTCAAGCATGCGGCTCCCTATACATTTTCTCTATCAGCGAAACCAATGCTCCAATGCTCTCTCTCTGCCCACTCCTGTCCTCAGCTGCTTGTTCTGGCTCTAAATTTTTTTTTTTTTTTTTTTTTTTTTGGGGGGGGGAGGTTTGAAGGATTTGGACTTGTTTAGGGTTTTTTTTTTGTTTTCTGGTTCTTTTACCAGGCAATTTATTTAATCCAGTTTAGAAAATAGCATTAGAGCAGAAACACCAGCAGTGAGCTGTGGAAGAGAGGAGAATCCATAGTACTTGGAAGAGCTGGGAAGAGAGAGACCATCCTCTTAAGGAAAGCATTGCACAGAAATACTTTCTTAAAATCACCATGCCAGTTTTGAAGAAACTTGCAATTACAAATAAAGCATAGATTCTCTCACTAATATCATGGTTTTAATGTCTGATCAAGCCATCTATGTAGGGGGAAAAAAGGCAAAAAAGTAACTTGCATATTTGAACAAGACTTCTCCTCGCTGAGAGGTTCGTATAGAGTGCACTTAATCTTACAGTAGGATGTATGCTAGGTGATGAGTGTGATGTCAGTTCCACTGAAATGGATGGGCATATGAGACATGTCTGTCTCAAAAGTGTCTCCATTTCCAACATAGGAGAAGTTGATCTTCCCTGACTAAACTACAAATTTTCTTGCAAGTTGTCTTGAAAGATTGAAAAAAAAATCCAGATTTCTGCAGCTGGTGGAAACCTTGTGTTCTTGTATATTGTTTCCTTTCTTACACTTCCCCCTGTATTAGGTGTGGTCTCAGTTCCTGGTGTGAACCATGAAGTAGCACAGCTTCATACATCTTTGAATTGGGCTCTGGTTCGCTCTTGAGCTTGTATGTTTGCTCTTTCATTTCTCCCCCAACTTTAAATATCCCTTGTTAGCATTTTCAAGGCAAAACACAGACAACAGAAGCAAAGCAAGAACTATTTGTGTAGGTCTGGAAAAAAGTGGCTGGTTATCAGGAGAGCATTTGATGCTACTGGATTGTATTTGCTTGGTAACAGAGCTTAGAAGCAAATGAAGCATCAAGAATCATAAGGATGTTGAAAGTTCTTATTTGCAACAAAATAAAACCTAGAAAGAGATTAATTTTCCCTGGTTTCCCTTTGAAAGAAATACATTATTTATCTGTTTTTCATAAAGAGAGATCATTCAGATACCAGTACATCTCTCCTGACATACTTCTTGTCATTGGCAAAATTCTGGTGTACGTAAACCAGTGAGCAGTTCCAGAGACACCTGCACATTCACCAGGATATGCTCAGTGGAGCAGGTGTTGTACATCGCTATGAAGTTTTGGCCATGAGAGCTCACTTCAGAGGTGATTGCTTCTAAGTCCATAGTGAACTGTGAACTGGCTACTTTATGTAAGGGAAAGGAGACCACCCTCCAAGTCATTCTTTCCTCCAAAGCTGGCAGCAGTTAAGCAGCCATTTCCTTGGCTTTTTGACACAGGAACTGGCCTGGTTGTTCTGCTTTTAATGAAACTGGTGTAATGAAGAAGGATACCCATAATACGAACCTGTATAGACAGGATAGGACAAAGTCAGCAAAACTCTCCAAATAAAAAGTTTTGGGTATTCTTGTGATCATTCCCAAGCTTGTCTGTGCTATGAGCTGTTGTAAAGGCATCTCAAGTTTTATTATGCCTAACCTGCAGAAGGCCTCTTCCTGGCAATGGCTCTTGGTGCCAGATCCACCAGGAAGCATAATCTTTTCAAAACTGTTTAGAATTCACAAGACTTAGTTTTGTTTTTTGAAAGTAAGCCTCATTCTCAGCTGCTTTAAATTTGCCATTTGCTGCAGAATTTCTTAAAAGGGTGGAGCCAAGAGAGCAAAAACTCAGACTCATGAGATATTTTAGGAGTCTTTGATCTCAAAATCCTTCTGCTCCAAACACAGTAGTAACATAGCAATGACAATGTTTTGTTCTTTAGGAGACCCATGAATACTGGGTGTGATTCAGACTATTGCCCATCTGTGTGGTGTAATATTATGGGCTTAACACCAAGCACAGTAAAGTCTCATCATCACCATCAGTGGATTTTGGATTATGTATGTGCAGACTGCTCATCCTGAACAGAGAAAAGGCAACACAGTATTCTAAAAGTGGGATGAAATTAAAGATAATTGCAACAGGATATGGATCTGCAAAGGGAAGTGTACTGAGCATGAAACCCCAGGAAGCTTATTCAAATTTTGTCATGTGTTGGTAGTCTAATGCAAATATGCAAATATAGCCATTGGCGTGGAGTTAATACCTCAAAAATATTAAATATTTTTTTAAATAATTTTTGGTTCTATATTCTGACCATTTGTGTTTGCTGTCCTCAAATATTTTAGCAAGCAGGTTTACTTGTAGAAAAACTAATATTTTAACCACATATTAGAGAACACATGCTGAAAACTGTATGCTTCGTAAATAATAATAATAATAATAATAATAATAATAATAATAATAATAATAATGTATATGTTTGCTCTAGGAACAAAGCCTAGAAGTTGTGCTAAGTCTGACCAAAGAACGCAAGCAGTGGTCGGTGGTGAATACCTCTAGTGGCAACAGGCAAAAGTAGTTTTAATTTTGACTCATATACTTGCACCAAGATTTTTACTAGATGGTTGATTATCATAAAAAAATTGTTGTTACCAAACAATTTGGATACATTGGAAGGAACAGCAATTTGTTTCTTACCACGCAGAGCCAGGGCGTGGGAAACGACTGGTCCCTAAGGAGTAGTTGGCTCTGGTCTACACCGGAGAGGTGAAATATGACGGCACATTGGTGCAGGAAACACTGCAGCCGCTCGGCTGGGGCCCGCTCGGCTACAGCGAGGGCTGGCACGGCAGGGGCCGCGGGGCGAGGGAGGGCGAGCCGCAGCCCGGGCGCTCCCTCGGGCCCTGCCTTGCCCCCGCCCCGCCGAGGCCCTTCAGGACGGGCGCCGCCCGGGGCCGCCGCGTTGCCGGGATACGGAGCCGCGGCGAGGCGGTGGCGCGGAGTCCGCGCCGGCCCCGAACAGTGTCCCCCGGCCGGCGTCCCCCTGCCCGCGTCCCTTTGCCCAGCCCGGAACGCGCCTGACCGCCGGCCCCCTCCGCGGCACGGCAAGGTGCAGGGTTTTCGGCTAGAACGTCAAGTGATGGGAAGCAGACCGAGGAACGCATCCTCAACTCCCTCATCCCCCCTGCTGGAACCTTGCTGAAAGAAAAATAAATGGATTTTGAATCCCATTGTGCCTACTCAGTACCTGAAACACCCGGGAAAACAAGCAGGGAGCAAGAGGCGGGCGCTGGTCCGTGGGCGCAGCAGGCCACTGCCTGCTCTGCTGGCCCCCAGACAAACAGCGATGGCATTGGCAAAGGGTGAGCCAAGTGTCGCCGGGCTGGAGAGAAGCTATGCCACCGAAAATCCATGAACCAATTTGTTTTTAAACTGCTGCATGGCAAGAAATGAGATGCTGAGCTTGGCAGAAAAGGACCCTGGAAAATGTGATTATGCCTCTCTTTTGATGGGGCTGTTATAAATATTCATAATATTGCAATTTTGGAAAAAGCGGTTGTTTTGGCATGTGGTTTGGAATAGAAAACTAACTTCCAGGCGGTTCTCTGCATGGACAAAACTGGAGTCAGGTTACTGCTCTGCTGCAGAATGTGCTTTTGTTACTGAAGAAAACGCTACACTGCGAAGTTTTCAGGACGTTCACAATGTGGTTGGAGTATTAATTAAAGAGAAATGCCTAGGTAATTGATGGTGGATTTCAGTGAATGAGCCAAAGGAAATGAAACACGGGGTTTCCCCATCAGTGGCAAAATATTGCCATGGCAATGGGTAGCTTTGCCAGGAATAAACAAACAAACAACAACAGGCTTCTTTCAGAAAAAAAAGTTTAGAGAATTTTCTGTTCTCACCTCACCATGTCTGTGCCATTGGACATCTTGGAGGGGAGAAGATGGTGTAGCCTACTTATGCAAGTCCCACAGATCCAGCTCCCTTCTTAGTAGGTACAACTAGATCATTTCCAGAGTAAGAAGTTACCCTTATACTGGGGGATGGAAAGGCATTAACATTTGCTTAATAATTATTTCAGTGCCTTGGCTACTGTAATTCTGTTTTCTTACAGAAGGTGGAAGGGCTCAGAAATAACCCAGGTTTCTGTCACTCTTAGCTGGTGGTACTTCAGGAGAGACTGCTGACAGGGAAGGTTTTCTTAAGAGCAAAAACATTGGCCCACACTTAAATTAACAAAAAGCTTTACAAAAACACAACAGAGAAAGCATGGGAGCTGAGAAAGCACAAGCCTGCTCTTTCTTCCACGGGCTCGGATGCCTGCCTGTGCACAGACACTGCTGTCCTCTCCCAGCAGGGCCTTTGAAGGTGGCCATCTGCCTCTGAAAGCTTTCTGGACGTTTCTGGCTGCCCCCAGAATCCTACAGTCCCTCAGAGGGTGCAGTCCCAACACCTGGTGTGAGCTCTGAGTGTCTCCCCTCATCGCAGGGAGATGGGCTACAGCCACCTGCCAGTGAAAGGGTTCAGCAGTGCTGGTGTCCTGCCTTGTATCCATAGACAATTTCCTGCAGTTTTGCAGTCTCTGCCCATAGCCTGTGAAATCCCTGGTGGGCAGTCATATCTGGATATGCACTAAGGTCTTGCTGGGATTGTTCCTGAGGAAGACAGACATGGCCTGATGTTGATCTTGTGATTTCATGGCTTGTAGAGCAGAAGCAATGGGCCAGAGCCAGGTGGCCATCAGGTGAAATCAAAGGAAGGGTAACCAGAAGTCAAAAGAGATCTTATCAGGAGATCAGGTTGTCACCTGGTGAGGAGAAAACATCCATGTGATGGAGCCAATAGTAAACCTGGCTGTATTAAATGTCTGTACCACTGGGTTGACCCCAGTAGTGTTCGTGAGCTGTCTAATGTAAACAGTCCAATGGAGAAGTGTTAAGACCTGTTAAAAGTTTGCAAAACTCTTCTAATAGCAATACTATATTGAACAAAAAAATCATCCCATATGGCTTCCCAGCCATTTGGCATTTGTTAGTTTTGTCTTACCATTCTTAATATAGTAATGCTTAGGTGCTGCTTAAGTTCCCTATACAATATTTAATGTAGTTCACTGTAAAGTCTTCAGGCTGAGGACTGTATCTTACAGAGCACTCAAACCACACCTAGCACTCATTTTGATTGCAGCCTCCAGGCAGGATTGTAAAGGTTCATTATTACCACCAAGATCTGTCCCTATCCTGTCACTTTTCAAAGAAGGTCCATTCTTAACTGTATGTTTAACACAGCTGGTATTTAAATGACAATTTGCTTTTTTTCCATCTAAAATGATCAAACCAGTTCCAAGCAAATACATTTTTTAACTTGAACTTTAAATTAATGTTGTCCTTATAGAACTATGCCTTATCCCCCTATGCCTTTATTTAACCAGCTCAGAAAACATGCAACAAATGAGAAGTGTTCTTTTTCTGAAAAAAAAAAAAAGGAAAAAAAAAAAAGCAAAAAAAAAAAAAGCTGTCTTTGGGGTCTATTTTGCATGAGAAAATATTTTGTTTAGGAATGACAGTCAAAGGCATTCTCTCATACATTGTAATATTTTCCATGTGTGGCAGCTTGTTTTTCAGTGGTACAAATATGTGCAATAAAGGCCGAGGATAAAAATTAATCTAACAGTTTTTGCAGCAATGCTTTTGATGGTTTCATTCTATTTCATTTTGCTGTGGATACTGCCATTAGTTCTGCTGCTTGCAATATGCGAAGCATAATTCTGAAAGGTTCATGAGGTTGTAGGGATCCAGTAAGAGATGACTGATTTCTCCCCCCACACACATACACTCCACCCCACACCCACTCACCCACCCACCAGCAAAACATAATGCTGTACTATTTTTGGAAACAGGGAAAGGGCCTCCCTGTGAAAACAGAAAGCAGTGTATTTCTCAGTTACATCACTTTGCAATCTAATGCTGTGTTGTGCTCAGTGTTTTTGTGGTGATGCAAGTCTTTTTTTTTTTCTTTTTTTTTTTTTCCCTTCAGCCGGTTGGATTTTCCCCATCTTACAGCACCTCGCAGGTCTCTTCTCTGAGCAGTACATTGCCTGAGTGAGTGGAAACATACAGATCAGCTGCAGGTTTCTATCTACAAAAACAGAGTGAAAGAGAAAGAAAAGGGTTGGGAAAGCAGAGACAAATATTGACCTGGACTTATAGAAAGACATCCAATGGCTGAATAAAGAACCCTGTTCATGTTTTGGGATATTCTTTCAACTGGCTGGAACGAGAGCGGATCAAAAGAATGGGAAATGCCAGCAGACCCTTTAGAAGAATTGCTTATTTCTTATGCCTTTTATCTGTGCTTTTGCTGACTGAAGGGAAGAAACCAGTGAAGCCAAAATGTCCTGCCTGGTGTACTTGTACCAAAGATAATGCTTTATGTGAAAATGCCAGATCTATTCCTCGCAGCGTTCCGCCTGATGTTATCTCACTGTAAGGGCTGTAAGCATTTGGTTATTTAATTTATGATTTAAAATGAACTAGGATGTGTGGTGTTTTCAGTGCATACAGAAGGATGCTTGCTGCAGGGAGTACCTCCAGCATTCAGAATCATCAGCTAGTGTGTTAGAATTGTGCTGCATTATTGAATCCTGATTTTTATCTCTCTTTCATCTGTCTGTCTGTCTGTGTGTCTGTGTATGTGCACACATCTCATTTTATACCTTCTTGTATAGTACATGAAACCTGTCACATTATATTCGGGGGGGGAGGTATTTTTTTTTACTTATATAAATAAATTTCTCTGTGATGACCAGATCAGTATTATAACCATAGATATATGAGGCTACATTAATGTATGGTTGTTTTTTTCTTCTTTACAGATCCTTTGTGAGATCTGCTTTTACTAAAATCCCAGAAGGGAGTTTTTTGCTCACACCATCTCTGCAGCTTCTGTGAGAAATATTTATATGATACAGTTTTTGTTATGAAATGTATATGTATTCATAAATATTTCAGAAAAAGTCTTAGTATTAATTTTATAAGAAACAGCAGCAGAAGATTTATTAGATCATAAAATACAAGACTTTTTAGCAATTTGAAAGATAGTGCAGTGCATGTTTAATTTTTACTTTGTATTTTGCAAGGCTATCTGTTGTCAGTGCTACTTTGAATGCTTACATGCTGAAGCTTGTGGTGACAGAATGTATGTTATCTTCATTGTACTTTAATTAACATTACAGTAAGGACTTGAGTGTTGCAACAACTATTCTTGTTTATTTTCTGCATTCCTGGGACCTGATCCCAGTATAAAGCTGCCCATTTGCAACTCCCATGGCCTGTGAGCTCAGAACCCTTCAGATCAGGCCCGTCACTGCAGTGGGACAGGTCCTGAAGTCCTTTTCCATGTAAAATTGCCATTGACTTCTGTGGAAGTTTAGTCACTTCAGTGGGAGTTTTGCCTTCATAGCACCTGGAATTGACCCTGTTTTTTATTTTATGTTATTAAAAGTAATGATGATTTTTTTCCAATTAAAGAAACTGAAGTTGTTATTTCAAAATCAAATACTGTTAAGAGGTATACATGGAAAGAGAGTATTTTGGGATGTTTAACTGTTAGCTGCATTTCAGCACAGGATTTTTACAGGCTCACAGGATTTCCTAGAAATGTGGGCATACGATTATATAATTGTGAGCTATACAGAGGTAGAGGGGGTGTAACCTGAACTGTTTATAGTGGATGTGCTGCCAGCCTGACACACACCCAGATTTGTCTCAGAAATCCGGCAAGGCAGACTCCCCAGTGTGATCAGAACCAAAATCGGATGTCTGTCCCAAACCGACTTCCCGTGCACTCTGGATGTGGTCAGAGGTGTAATGTTGATGTACTGGAGCTCTCTGGCTGTTAAATTAAACTGGTGGCATACTGACAGCTGAAGCCCTGACCCTGGCTGTACTCTGCTACCTCAAGTGGAGCTGATAAGGAGGTGCAGACATACTGTACAATTTTGGATACAGGGTAAATAGGTAAATGCAGTTACTATGGAAACCTAAATGCTTTTCCATGGTGCTTTATTCCAGAGAAGCTTTTCCCAGGTGGTCATAGATCACAAAAGGGACATATTTCACATAATTTCTGCAATGGGCCTTTCAAAGGAGAGGAAAAAAGAAAAAGCAGCAGCATTGGTGGAGCTTGTATCTGAAGAGAGTGAGTAGGACATCATCTCTCTTGGCTACGATACACCACCTACACTTAGCAATCCCACTGCAAAGCAGGCAGAATTTGGCATGGTGGAGTAGGACAGACACAGTCATCTTATTTTGAGTTATTATAGTGCCTGGCACAGTGGGCTTGGGCAACATCTTATGGCATTTTGGTAATGATAATAATTTCCATTTCTACTGTACAAAGAAATGCATGTTCTACACTGCTGTTCATCAATGCTGCAACAAAATCTATGACCCCAGAAAAGCAGGGTTTGTTCCACTATGGGCTTTAATGAGTGATCTCTTTTCCAGATGTATTTTTAACATGGTAGTTGAGCTGCTTGCCATCCTTGGAATGTCAGGCTGCTAATCTAAGGCAAATGACTCCTGAAACACAGACCATAGGAGCAAAATTGTATCTGTGGGGACAACACTCCAGTTTGTAAATGGGAAAGAAAAATTTTCATATTTGGAAGAAGATAGTAAGGGAAATAAGACTATGGAAAACTTACGTTAATTAAACATTACAGTAAGTTTTAGGTTTGCGTGATTATAGCTGTATTACGGTAGGTTTAATTTAGCCAACAGCAAGATTTAGCAGCTTATATGTATTTCTATAATAATAGAAATACATATAGAAATAGTAATAGTCTCCAGCACTATGTTTTTGAAGTCCAAATGTAACTGGGTATCTCCAATACACCAGTCACAGATTTCCAAATACGGAATATTTCTGCCACTATTACTATTTACTACTATTTTTAATGTAGTAGCACCAATGGTCTCTGGAAAAGTCATAGTCTTGAGCTAAACACTACTCATTACTCCCAGTCCAGGAGAGCTTTTCTTCTTGTGTAGTATGGATGGTATGCTCTGTGCTCTTCATGTGACAACAAAAATACAAAGAACCTACACAGCTATGGTGAAGTGCCAGCAGGAGTGTTCCCTAAATGTAGAGAAAACCTCCCAGCTCTCATCTTCAGCACTTTTATCTCTGTATATTAGCAACGTGCTGAGAGTGCCCTTATAAACTGATGACAAGAAAGCCCATAGAAAGAAGGGAGGTAATCATGGCATCAGGATTTGCACCTGCTAGCACTGTGCTGTTCCTGCCAAGTGATACAGTCCCTAGATACAGTGCAATACCTTCAGCCTCTATCTCCAGAAGTAGCAAGTATGGTGTTTGAGTACAGAATGGAGAAAAACCACTTTGTCCATAAAATACATGTGATACAGCCGTTGGGGAGAGGTATGAGTTGGGAGGCCAGTGAGCTCACCAAGTGTGAGACCTATGCTATCAGCCTGGCAATCTCTAAAATAGCAATACTGTTTAAAGAGATACCACTCTGTTCTCTAAATTATACAGTAGAGTGCAGAAAAGGAAAAATTATCCAGTCAAATCACATCAGAAAAGTAAAATTAGCTGCAGGATTTAATAAATTGGTTTTCTGGATCAAGGACTCTACAAAAATACTTGTTTTCTCTAAAATTGAAGTACTTCTTGATTTTGACAAAAAGGAAGAATTTCCTGCTTGTATTTTTTCATACACTTCATATAGGAACGTACCTAAAGTGGAAAAAGCACAATGTGCAACAGCCAAGTGAGAAAATAAATTACCTGCAATTTATTCTGAATGTAAACTTCAAAATAAGATATTAACTCATTAAGTGGTTAAATTAGTACTTGGAAATCTTGCATTCCTGGATGTCTAAGGACGTCATCGTATGAATCTATTTATCCATCAGGTCAATTGATTAAAATATAGATGTGCATGTAGTATTCCACTGGGGTAAAGGTCATCGTACTTGATGATGTCTCACCACAATAAAAGTGTGGCGGTCCAGGGCTAGATTATAATGGACAAATGCAAACACGGCTGATAAGCATAAATAAAGCTGGAAAAATCAATGCTAGTCCATTTTTAATGCTTACAAAATTACATAAAATGAAAGTGTTGCTGGTACTTTTACTGTTAGATGCATACACTAAGAGTATCTCCAAGAGGTATAATGAAGTCTTAAAAATAATTCTGACTTAAACACTGACTGAATTAAGAGATTTTTCTCTTTTTTTCCTCAGTAACTTCTCAGTACACTCAGGTTAAATACACTCACAAGTTTAACTTAAAAGTTAAAGGATTTTCCTTCCTGTCAGTGTTGCAAATTCAACCTGATGTCTGGCTAACCAGCAATTTAAACCAAGACAATTTAAACCTCTGTAGTACTTGAACATTTCATTGTCGTCCTAATATATCTCCAGAGGCAGTTGTACAATCCCATTGTTTCACTGGCATGATAAACCCACGTTTACATCCCACAGAAGTCAAAGGAATTTTATCAGATGGCCCCAGTTGACAATGGTTGGATCCTTCCCTTTGCACCACACTATGGTGCTATATATCAGCCTTACAGTCTTACTTACAGTGCTTGCACAGAAAAAACATGAAACCAAGCAGTGGAAATTTGGCCTACCATGGCTTGCTGAACCATTTTCTAAAGCTGCTAATAACCTAATGGTCTTTTGTTTTGCATTTCTTTATGCAGGTTGTTTACGTCCAACACTTTTGATGTTATTAGTGATGATGCTTTCATGGGCCTTCCTCATCTGGAATATTTGTGAGTGGACAAAAGTATATTTCCTGGCATTATTGAGTAGAGGGGTTGGGCTTCCAAGTTCCAGGCATTGCTTTGACCAGAATCACTTTACGACCCATTACAGGTTCATAGAGAACAACAGCATTAAGTCAATTTCAAGAAATACTTTCAGAGGACTGAAATCTTTAATTCACCTGTAAGTAAAGTGATTGAATATATTACTTGGTGTATTTAATACAGTAACTGAACCACTGTGTTGTTGAATTTCTCATTTTCATATATAACTGTTCATATTATGTAAGTAGTATTAATAGTAATTTAATTAGAATGTTAATCTTTGTGTTTCCATCAAAGACTTCCAAACTGTGGTATGTGTAGAAGGCAAAGAAATACGTGTTAGGCAGTAGTTCCCTGACTTTCTCTGCTTGGGGCACAGGGGATTCCCAGCTGAGCATGTAGAAGCAGGGAGGAGTATGAATTGGGAATCTTGGCACTGATGAGGTGAGTCCCAGTTTGGGACTTGGAAAGGAGGAGCTGTGGTTAGGTATGTGGGAGGCTGAGGGGTGGACACACACCTCTTCCCACACACCCTAGTCTGACATGGATCCAGGAGAATATTGCAGTCATTCTTTGGACAGGCCATCACTGTCTGTGCCTGTGTCCACTTCAGACAGTAATAGTATCCGCAAGAATTTGACTAAATCAAACTTGAAAATAACCCACCCAAAGCAGTTTTAAATAGAACACTTGCAACAAGATGTATTTATTATGGCTTACTGATCTACTTCTTCCATTCTGCACCTACCCTACTCAGCACCCTGTCCTCTCCTGCATGTGAGCAAGAGCTTCCCACAGTTAGGATCTGTCACCCGCTGACACTGGGATCTGCTTACCATTCCTTGTGTGCTGCTCAGCCCTTTGGCTATCTTGGAAACATGGCCAGCTCTTGCCCTCTGACCTGCTGCAGCCCCTTGCTACATTAGATGGGAGGGGAAATTAGTCCAAGGCACTCTGGATGCCGATGTGGCAGTAGGAGCAATGCTGCCCATGCCCACACCAGGAGGGGCATTTCTGACACTGTGCCCAGCAGGTGAGACACACATTGGCAACAAATACCTGCAACATTTTACTGCAAACAAGAGTAGCATCCTTGTCTCTGAGCTAGGGAGACAGTTTTTTATACAGGCTTTTGTCTCTTATCTTACAGCAAGTTTATCTTTTAGTAATAATTGTACTTTAATGAGGAATAAATTTTTTAAAAACAAAATACACACTACAAGAAAACAGAAAAAAATACAAAATAAGAAAAGGAAGAAAAGGAAGCATCTGTAGTGTGCCTGACATGGATTTATACCCAGTTCTGAGCATCTGCATTCTGAAGCATGTCATGGGGTGCATGTCATAGGCAAGGGAGTGGATTCTGACCTTTTGGCCTTAACATGATAATCTCCAAGAGGGTTTTGAAACAGGGTCATTTAACTTTTTCTTTCATATATTTTGACAGAGGAGAGAAAGCAAAGGTTCCATTTTAAACAGTTAATGCATAACTATAATTGTCAAATTGCAATTTACCATATCGTCACCACCTAGTAAATGTACCATAAAACACTTTATGCTTTCCCTTTTGGTCAGGACAAGATTTACAGCTGGCTGAAACCAGGCCTACTGTGGCTACTTGTGTAGATAAAGTTACTTACGGAATGACTGTAGGTCTGAGGAAGAGGAAGGAGAGAGGAGAGGGAAAGAGGTACATAAGAAGGCTGTGCACATCCGATAACAATCCATATTAGAGGTCCAGGCAGAATTATACTGTTGTCAGAAAACACAGATAGCTGGATAAGGCTGGTAACTGGGAGCCTATCTTCAAAATATTTATGCACGAGTAGCTTTATATTCACAAATGGGTCCAGTACATTATTTATTATATTCATTTACTTATTTAGTAGCTGCTTCTCCTAGTGAACAAATTGCTTTTCTAAAACAGAGGAAGGCACAGTTTCTTCTCCACAGAGCATTTAGTCCAAGACTAATCTCTTGTCTTGCCTGTTACATTGGTTTCTGGGGATGTCAGGAGTTTCACGAGAGAAAACATATGCAAAAGACAGAACCACATTTGAGGAGCAACTGCCATTTGCATGCACATTTTTGGGGCATAGATTTGTGCATCATGCTGCTCTTGTCCATGGAGCACTATTCACAAAGACAATGAGAAATTTGTGGAAAATAACTGCAGAGGCACCACTAGTTTAATTTGCTTGCAGAACCACTTGCCATCTTTTGGGAAAAATTGCACATACACATTAATAATGATCATTTGGCACCCTGAGGCACTTTTCATTTAAGAAACAAGAGAGTACTTGTGTACGTAAAATATATTTAAAAGAATCATAGTAAATGAGCACGCAAATAAGTTCTATGAAGTTAGATAAGATGAACTTTGTTCTGTTTATTCTATTACTTCCTTTTCACAACATAAATTGTGGAATGCAGTAAGCTATCCAAACATTTGTACTTTTATAATGCGATTAACTTCAATAATTACAGTGTCTCCTTATTGTAAAAGAGAGCCATCTAGTATTTATTCTTGTGCAACAGGATTTATTTTCTGGTCAGAGTACATTTAAGAACAGAAAAATTTTAAAAAGATTGCATTTTTTTACTAATTTACTAATTTAATGTCAAAATCTTACAGTTGGCATTGGACAATAATTTCTATGCACAATACATAATTTTGATTGCATTTCTTTCAGAACTGTCACCATAAGTTTAACTGCATGTTTGAGTCAAACTTTACTCTGTTATTATAAACCAAATACCACGTACAGCACCATCTAGTCAAGACACTGTTTTCTAGTATATAAGTATGCTTTTTAACAGTGGAATATAAATTGCGTAATTTTCATTCAAAAATTGGCAAATGCATAAACCTTGCCTAAATTTTTCTGTCAGTCATATTCCCATGGCAGTGGTGAACCACTCCTACTTCCAAGAACATCGTCCCTATTAGTTTGCTATATAATAACATATAAAAACTATATAGGGCATTAAACTTGTCTCAGCTTGCAAGTCCACACAGATTTTTCCAAGTGAATACCTGACTTTTAAAGAATTGCTCTGCAGCATGAAATTGCACGTAAGTGAAGCACATGATACATTCACATACAGTGTTACAATGAGACATACTCTGAAAGTGGTGAAGTCAGAATGGACTAATGGAAGCCTCCCATATTTACTATTCCTGATCAGACAAACACTTGTTTTTAAATCAGGCAGCAGACCTAGTACATCTGGGCTTGTTCTTGTATGTGCCTATGTGTCTTTGTTTGGCTAGAGAAATTGTGGTTAATAGATAACATTTATGTTTACAAATTAAAACAGAAGAGGTTCTAAGTCTTACTAGCTACAGATTCTAACTGAGATCTTAATCTAGAATGATTTCTTTCCATTTTTGCTTCTTCTCATAAGAAATAAATAATTCTGTTAATTGGAAGAGGCATAAACTATACCTTACAACATTATTCTTTTTCTATCATGCCCCCTGTGACATCTGAGACCTTTGGTGGACTCACAGAGACAGTGACTGAAATGTAATATACTGTTTGTTCAAAGCCTGCTCACATTTCCTCATCACTTTTACTAGCTAGGATACTCACTGAATTTAAACAAGTTTTCCCAACATTAAAAACTGGGAATTAATAACATTTTTTTGCTGGTCTAATACAACTTACACACACACATGCACATTGCAGGAAAGCAACACATGCCAATCAGCAATTTATAGCCTATTACTGCATATTTTCAAAAACTATCAGCCAAGCCTAAGCCCATCAGCCCATAGTAGTAAGATTTTCCTTCCAGAAGAGGCGCAAGAAAGTGGGGAAATTGCAGTGATATGAACACCATGTATTGGGATCTCATTAAGAAAACATCAGTAGATCCAATCATGACTGTTTTAAAATGTTAAATGGTGCTGGCAAAACACCAAAGGTGATAGCACTTTTTACCCTGCTAAGTGAAGTATTGTAAATGCTGTAAGGCTGCTGAAGAGTGAGAAAGTAGAAAGAGGCATGGCATTTTAGTGGAAGGAAAAGTCACAAAGTAAGTGAGCTATTCTTAAAAGCAATCTTTTAGAACTAAGTGCTGGAGAATACCAGTGTTCTTTGTCATAAGAAAAAACCCCACACAGTATACCACAACTTGCAAAAATGTGCAGTTTCATGAACTAGCACTAATACTGAAGTGTTTTCTTTTACAGGAGTCTTGCAAATAATAATCTCCAGTCACTTCCAAAAGACATATTCAAAGGCTTGGATTCTTTAACAAATGTGTAAGAAAGCAATTAATTAATCTATTAATTATACTAGAAGTATAAAGAGATTATTTTAGAGGACTTTCTGAGTAACCATTCAAACCAGTAGCCAGTAATGGATCTTATTACTGGGTAGAGACTACACAGTATGGATAGGCTTGCAGTTTTTGTTGTTGAGAATTTGTGATAGTTTTGAACATTCCACCAGTTATGAAGATAAGTAATATTGTTAGTATTTATGTAATAAAGCTGCATGTTCATTAAGATTTCGTGATTAAAAAGGGAGGATCCTTAGGGATGCATGAGAGAGCAAGGCATGTGGGGAAGGTGGAAGATATTTAAGGGAGTAACATTTTAATGTGTAAGCAATGTCTGGGAAAGCTGTCTTTTCTCAATAAAGCATGTGTCTAAGTAAGTATCCCATACTAAATCTAATTGAAACCAAATCAAAACATCAATTTGTTTAAATATATATATATATATATATATATATATAAAATACTAGTAAAACCACAAAATACAGATAAACAGATAAATCTTATCGTTGCTTTAGTGAAATAGATCCTGTTTAGAATATACCAAATCCCATTTCATCTGATCTGGGATAATAAAAAGAAATCCTTGGCCTGCTGCCTGTATTAACAAGGTGGGCTGAATTCCTAGTGCAGAGCTGCAGTAGTAAGATGTGGACGTGGCCAGTGTATTTGGGAGCATTACTTGGCACGACTGATCGTGGCCAGGTGGTCACACAGTCTGGTCCTGGCACTTGCCTGTTCCTGTACATACGATGGGAAATCTGTCTGAAGACAGCTGTAAAAGACTTGAACAGAACTCCTTTGCTTGTGTCTCCTGAAGCCCCAGATGAATGTATCTAAAGGAGATAGTGAATACTGACCGACTGACCATCAGGTTACATTAATTCCTATTTTGTTATCTAGAAAGTTCTTTCTGAGAAAGGGTAATCCAAAAGAAGCAGGGGTCACTAGTTTGGTAGGCTTTTGCCTACCTGTAAACTCGGGGAAATCAATAAAAATTTCTGACTGATCACCAAGTTAAGATCTCCTGGATTACCTTAATATAATTAAAGCTGTGTGGGTTCTGGTATGCAGGTTTGGCTATGGGTCAGGACAAATTAAGCCAGGAAGGCCTCAAGTGAGAATAAGCAAGAGGGCACATACTTAACAAAAGCCTGTTTTTTTGTTCTCTAGGAGAAACACATTAGCTGACTACTTATTTTCGATGCATGATTTATTTGTTGTAGAGATCTTAGAGGCAATGCATTTAATTGTGACTGCAAACTGAAGTGGTTAGTGGAGTGGTTGGGCAGCACCAATGCAACTGTTGAAGACATTTACTGTGAAAACCCACCAGAATATAAGAAGCGCAAAATCAATAGCCTCTCTCCGGAAGAGTTTGATTGCATTATTACAGGTAATGTGCCTCAAATTATTTAATCTTGTTAAATTAAAGTTATAGTTTTTCATTCTAGAGCCCCTTTTTGCAGGAAGGCTGCATTCTGGATGGAATTTCTACTAAAATCAATATTGAACTCTTTGATGGTCTAAGTCTGACATGGGAATCATTTAGGAGCAGTGTCCCATATTGCAGTATCTACTCAAACTTCAATATGTTACATAAGGATTTGGAAAACTGGGACATAGAACACTACCTCTTTTTATTGAGAAAGATTGAAAACCAAACTGTAGTGCTCCTTTATCAATAGAAAAATTGGACTAGTGATGAAATACTGTAATTTGTAATAAATTGGTATCGGATAAGCAGACTTTTTTTCAGTACAGTATGTAAAGTATCTCTGTAATTATCATCTGTTGTGTGCACTTTTGCAGAATTTGAAGTTTATCAGTCCCTGCCATACCAATCTCTGTCAGTAGATACTTTCTCATATATGAATGATGAACACGTGGTTATTGCTCAGCCTTTTACCGGAAAATGCATCTTTCTTGAATGGGACCATGTGGAAGTGATGTTCAGGAATTACGACAACATTACAGGTATGAATGCTGCTTGACAAATAACATTACAACAAATTATCCAGGAAGTGGTACTAACCCTGTCTTTTACTTTTCTCTTTATAGGTACTTCAACTGTTGTGTGTAAACCTATAGTAATTGAGAGCC
The DNA here is from genome assembly GCF_000738735.6 of Corvus cornix cornix. Lineage (NCBI taxonomy): Eukaryota > Metazoa > Chordata > Aves > Passeriformes > Corvidae > Corvus > Corvus cornix. The sequence goes on from NC_046336.1 coordinate 16,200,749, forward strand.
AGCTGTATGTCATTGTCGCACAGCTGTTTGGAGGCTCCCACATATATAAAAGAGATATTTTTGCTAATAAGTTTATAAAAATTCAAGATATTGAAATCCTTAAAATCCGAAAACCCAATGACATTGAAACTTTCAGGATTGCTGAAGACTGGTATTTTGTTGTTGCAGACAGTTCAAAGGCTGGTTTCACCACGGTTTACAAGTGGAATGGGAATGGATTTTATTCCCATCAGTCTCTGCACGCCTGGTACAGAGATACTGATGTGGAGTATCTTGAAATATCTGGCAAACCACATTTAATTCTGTCAAGTAGTTCCCAAAGACCTGTAATATATCAATGGAACAAAGGAACAAATGAATTTGTTAAGCGGTTTGATATTCAAGATATGGAAGACGCATATGCAGTGAAGCATTTCAAAGTGAAAGAGGATGTATACATTTGCTTAACAAGATTTATTGGGGACTCTAAAGTAATGAAATGGGGTGGTTCAGCATTTCTGGATTTACAAAGGATGCCATCCCGAGGGTCAATGGTATTCCAACCACTTCAGATAAATAATTATCAATATGCCATTCTTGGAAGTGATTATTCTTTCACTCAAGTCTATTATTGGGATGCGGAAAAGGCAAAATTTGTGAAGTTTCAAGAATTAAACGTACAGGCACCAAGATCTTTCATACATGTCTCCATCGATAAACGAGATTTTCTCTTTGCTTCAAGTTTTAAGGGAACTACATTGATTTATAAACATGTCATAGTTGACTTAAGCGCATGACACATAATTCTGAGATTACATCAGACTTTCTACTGTAAGTGGACAAAATGAACTAAATGCATGATGACTCTCTTATCTTACTTCCAAATGAATGCCTTTAAAAGTTGAGATTGCTAGAACAAAGTATTACTAGTATTTTCATCTTTAATTGTCAAGTCTAGTGGTGTTGGAAGTTGCATTTTTTAACAAAAAGAAATTAACTGTTCTTTGCATCCACAATATGTAAATACATGTGCAACTGCATCTGTTGCTATAAAGAATATTAAGATGTACTTTTCCATTTATTTATTCACCTGTTTGAAACAACTGCCAAATAAAATGTTTACATTTTGTGTCTTTCACATTCCAAATATTATTTGCAGGTGATACTTTTTATTTGTGTATATATTATACACATATAAAATAAAGCCAAGAAGGCATATTGCCCAATGCAGTGTTGTAATGCATAGAAGATGCACAATATTGAAGATCAGGTGGGTTTTGCTTATAACAAGAAGTTCTTGATAAAGATACTGCATTGAAACACAAGCCTATAGATTATCACCTGGACAATCCTTGCAGTTATGTAAAGCTTCACTTATTTAAAAAGAACTCTAAGCAGAAAAAAGAATTCAGTTACCTAGATGTGGTTGTAGGATGAAGGGTTCAGTTATACACATCTAAGTGCAGGATGGGCCATTGTACTGTGTATAGGTAAAAATTTACAAAGAACTCGGCAGGATAAAAGACAAGGTAAAGGTCTGTGTTTCTTCACCTGATGCTGAAGCAGCAGAAAACAAATCTCTTGTACAACACTGGGGCTGTTACTGTGCTGAAAAGCTGAAAGCTGGAAGCAAAGCTTATTTTTCAGCTAGCACTATTTCTATAGCTGAACTGTCAAACATCACTTGCATGAATTCTGTGTCCTTGTCAAGTCTTTCCACTGTAATTGCAATTATTTAGTCTTCAATGAATTTATTCCTTATTCTGAATGAAGCTAGTGAATGGGAAGTAATTTTTTTCCACTACCCTGCAATGAATCTTAGTAGCAGGTACTTCTGAAATTCAGGGAATTTTGAATGTGGCAGGATAAAGTCAGTTTGTATAGTGTATGCAATTCCAGGGAACCTAACTATATCTGTTAAATTATGCCAAATCTGAATTTGGCATCAAAATCCATTACAAGCTCAAAGTTAAAATAGTCTTTTGTTTACATACATCTAGTGCACCACTTGAGAGAAACCTACACTGATGCTGAAAATGATTTGGTGCAGCTCAGGAAGAGAGCTCAAGTTTATTTTAGACACCTTTGCATTCACTTAAGTTATCGTTGTGCTCCAGTGCCATCTTCAAAATATACACATGAATACTCTGTTCATTTCTACACATTTCTACCATTCACAGACAATGATTGGTGAATAAAACTAATCATACTATGCAGTTCAGCTAGCCACATGAGCTGATTAATGTATATTTTAGGAAGCCAGTCCTAAACAGTATGCTTCTGTAATAAAGAATGGAGGGGTTTTTATATTTAATGTTATTTGAAAAGTAAGAAATCTCACCTGAACAATACTACTCTAATAAGTTAATTTTTCTGATGCCTTTTTATCCATAGCTGCTAAGTATTTGGCTTAATAACTACCTATTCCGTAAGTATTTACAATGTGAGTAGAAAGATTTTAAACTATGTTTCACAGCTGAAACCTCCCAATTTTTTCTTAATAAATACATTTCCAAAAATCCTCTTAATAAATAATCTCTTGTTTGGCAGTTTCCTTTATATGTCAAACCATATTTCCTTTATGTGGTTTTAGCTTTTATATGAGCATGATTTCAAACCCCAGATGAACCCAAATAATACTTTTTATTATTTCTCAACATTGGCTACACATCTGTGATTGCCAACTCAGTTTGTCCATTTCTTCTTCAGTGCTCTTTGCATGGGAAAGGAATGAAATACAAAGTCATGAACCCATCTCCAATCTACCAGCAACCCATTAAATGTTTTCTATTTCTTCTTGTCTTCTGTTTCAGTCTTTTACTTAAGGTCCAATTGAATTATGTGCACTGTTTCTGATCTGATTTTTCCCATTGTACTTGTGCACACTCTATCAAATTATAAAGATAATGGCTATGTATCCTCCTCATTATGAACATGTTATCCACATCTGGCTGAATTTAAGTGGAATTGGAGAAACTTGCTAATCTGCTACCAACATTTATTTACAAACAACATATTGTATACCTTGAAAAATTTAATTTACGGAATTGTATTTCAGAGCCAGCCAGCTTTGCTGGCTAAGGCCTATGCTATAGTAGTGCTATGATTGTTTTTCTGAGTTACCTCATTCTGAAATAATATGACAGACTTACGGGAATTCATTGTTACTCCTGGGTTTAAAGGAGGAATTTAAATGCCTGCAAGGGTGTGAGTCACTAGAATTTTACATTCACAGTACATACAAAACTAGCCATGGTACAGTGGAGGGTAGCAAGGGATTAATCTGCTGGAAAACGCAACTGTGATATCAGTTTGGTTGTTGTCTCAGAAAATTTTACCTGTAATCAAGCATTAGTGATTTGGGAAGTTCTTAATGCCTATGTAATTTTTGGAAGGCCAACTAATTACTATAAAATGCTGAATTGAAACCCATTCTCTTTTGAAGATCCCTTTCTTTAGTCAGTCAGGTGGAGACTCACAGGGACAAGAGCCAGTTTCTTATTGTGTGAGTATAGCATTTCTTTGTGCCACAGAAGGAACTGAGGTATTTTTAGAACAGAACTCATAATCCCTAACGTAGAAGAGCGTAAAGGCTCATTAGGTGGTTCCCTGAGCTGTTTCTTCCTGATTCCAGAAACTGGCCTTTTAACAGCTCATCTGAGCATAAGGCTAAGACCATATTCCATCCTGGTTCTCTGCTCAGTATTCCTTCTGATATCAGTGGAAGAGTCAGCAAAAAACGAGAATAGAACCTTTTATCATCGATACATTGATATTTTTTTAAAATGTTGTTTTAAAAAACCTGTTTCTTTCAGCAAAGTCTCTGTTACTTGTGGTTGACTGGCTGTCTTCGGTAGTTGTAATGGATTTTCTAAACTCCCTAATTGTTTTGTTTATGACTGACAGAGTATGTAAGCTACTAAATGTATTACAGAAGACAGTGTTGAAGGTTATTAATGGGTACTGCTGATCCTCGACGCTCCTTAGTCATGTTAATGTCTAAGACAGAGAAAAAGAACATTAATGGAATAGTATTGTATTTCTACAACTACTTCATTATATTTTTAATAGAGCACAAATATAAAATATGCACCTCTCTACTTTGGAAGAGATATATAAAATACATTCAGAATATCTGATACTATACCATGTGTAACTTTTTTTATTTTGTCTGTTGCAATGTCTAGGACTTGCAGGTTTTTTTGTTCCTACTTATTTTCCATTAAAAAAAAAATTCCAAAATGCACTCTGCTATTAAGAAGGAAATTCAGTAAGGAAATATCTTGTTGAGTAAGGTAAAATAAACAGAAATGTATTACTGGTTTGTATTTAATTTTAACTTAATTATTTTAATTTTTTTAACTTTATTTGAAGGGGTTGTAACAGCCACTTGAAGTACACTTGATGATGGGAAACAATTATTAGCATAGTTCATAACGTGTGATATGCTTTGATATGTTCTAGTGGGAAGCTCACTAACAGCTGTATTTATGTATATGAGCATTACAATATATTGTGTTAGCATTCAGTGGAAAATAAAGAATGTTTAAACCATAGAAGTAACAAAAAGTCCTCAGACTGACAATAGCACCAAGAGAAAGCAGAGAAGTCAGCATGCCCAAAATGTTACAACTAGGAACAGAATATAAGCCCACAGCAAGTCTCAAGAGTGTGGAAGTTTTCCCCTTCAAGGAAGTAATTTTCTTTCCATGAAACACGTACCAGGTTTCTCCTCAGTGGGGACCCCTGAAAATCCAGATAATCACCCAGTTCTTGAAAAATACAGTTAGAAGCTTACAAACTAAAAGCATTACATCCATGATCCTAATATGTGGATTTTTTTCCTTTTGACACCTCTCTGTTACATCAGAGTGGTAACACAAAGGGAGTGGTGAGCACACTACTGCCCAGTAAAAGGGCCAGGGCCCTGCCAGGGCCAGACAGAAGTTAAGCCAGGTTCAGCAGATGGAAAATGCAAACCCAAGCACTCAATTCACTCAGCTGTTAATGCCTCCCCCACTGCCTAGCAGGTTTTCTCTCTGATTTGTTATACATATTGCCAACAGTTGCCACTACCTTTCATATGTCTGAAAGCCTTCTCCTCTCATTCTTGCTGATCTGAAGCCCTAGGCGTGGTAGTAAAGCTGTGATTTAGACTCCTATTGATTAGAATGGCTGAATGTGTTTTTGTGGCCGGGAACTCACCGATAAATGTCGAGGTCTTGGGGAGTTCAGTTCCTCCAGACCGAGCTGCGGTACACTGCCTGACTTACTGCTAATGGCAACTTTTCTTCCTTACTGATGACTCTGAATCCTAATGGCTGGTGTTACAGGCATGTCTCTGTTTATAGTTCACTTAAACAAAGTGCTCAGAGGCGAACCTAACCCTATTTCTATTCAGGAATTTTCCTGAAATGAACTATAACTACAAAGACCTCCAGTGTGCTATACAGAAGTGGTGTTGTATTTGTGCTTTGAGACTTTGAATTGCTCCAATTAGTTATGGTAGTGTAATACTTCTGTCTTCAAATTTGTTACAGTAGAAAGCAATTTGCCCCCAAATATGCATATTTATATTCATAGAATTGTTTATTTATACTCCAAATAAACTGAAGTGGATGATGGCAATAATTATGTTACTGTTTCCGATCTCCCATTCATCAAATCAATTTCTGAATTCTCAAAGTTGTTTTCAACTCAGCCTTACTTTATTCTTCCTACTGAATTATTTCAATTGAAAAAGAACTTTCTGACCCATTCTCACTTCCTGTTTGAAGGCCTGGATAGCGACAGCAGTATGTTAGCAAGTTGTCAACCTGCCCAGATGGTGAGCATCCAAAAATGCTGAAAGAGCTTCAGAATAAACAGGCTGATCTGCTAAGAATACATAGTCCTTCATTAAAAACAATTTATGTGCAAAAGAAGTAGAAGTAACGAACATTATGTCTATTTTTCTAAAAAGTTCATGGGATAACCAGTGGGATTTCAGTAAAAAGTAAAAGTAAAATCCACATTTATCTGAAATTATAAATGAAAATGGAAGTGTAAAATTTCAGGAGAAATTAGGTAACTAAGCAAGTGGGACAGGCTGACTAGTGAAGTTGAGGGTCCAGAAATGCAAAATATTATACATAGGAAAGAAAGGCTTGCAAAGTTTAAAATTAGCAGTAAAGAAAGTCAACTTGACATTGTTGTGAACAACTCAGAAAGATACTGATCTCAATATACAGCTACAGGAAAGAACAAATAATGCTACCACATGTGCAGGATAATAGGGAGAATACAACACTACATGTCATGGCAAATCACTGCTGTTGCCTTATTTGAGATACAGCATGCAGTACTAATGTAGCCATCTCAAAAAACACTGCAGGGTGATTAAGGACTCAGAGATGTGGAAAAATTCCCTGAAGGCGTGGAACAAGATGGCACTTGACACTATCAAACCCCAAGCCATAAACCAAAATACCTTCCCCTACAAATTAAATTGTGGCATTCACTGTCATAGGCAGTGACATAGGGGACAATAATACAGCATTCAGAAAGTCAAACATGGAAAAATTACATAAAAATTGTAATTCTATTTTTTTAGTACTAAACATAATTGCTCTTCATTAGGGAAGAGAAGGGTCTTTGCACTTCTGTCAGAAGCATCTGGCTGTAACTACTTTGGATGAAAAGCCAAGCAGCTGGATAATGAATGTGCTCCAGTGTTGCATTTCCTATCTTCAGTTCAGAAATTAGCTCAGCTTTGTTGCTGAGGTCCACAAAATAAAATATGTAAGATGTACATATGAGACAGACATTCAGAAGCATTTACAATACTGAGAAAGTTAACACTGAAAAAATCTGTAAGATACCAGCAACATAATTCCTTGAAATTATGTCAACAATTAAAAAACTTTGGCAAATTATTTGCAAGTACTTGAGAATATAATTGCACAACTTAGGCTTGCTTCAGCTATGTAAGTCATGACAGAAGTAGATTCCCGTGGGAAGAACAGAACTCAGCTTTTTATAAACTTACTAATACGATTTGAATATTAGAGCTGTAGGAACATTAGTAGCAAAGTACCTTATGATTAAGCAGGTAATAGTATTTTCCTGTGAAGGAGTAATTTCTAAACCACAGGAACAGATCAACAATTTTGGAAAAACAAACAAACAAACAAACAATCCCAATGTCACAATTTCCAAATAACTGTGAAATTTGAAACCCCTATCCTGCTCCATTTTGTCCCCCATATACAATAACATAAGGATACTGCCCATTCAGGAAAAACACCGTACATATGTTGCTCCAAAACGTGAAACAAAGGAAGAAAAAGGATAAATCTGGAACAGAAAGTTTAATTGCACATGTGAATATCTAAATTTTTTGATATATAGATTACTATGAAAAAGAGAACATCCTTTTAATGTTTACACTTGAAGGCGTTAGCTACCTGAATTATAGATTGCAAACACAGATAAAAATCCAGTGCTTCTAAATAATTCATATGCACCGGCATTAGTCCAGTCTTAAATCCTATCTTTAACTTTTCCTTAGCATTATTTAAGATAACAATGAGTCCTTCCAACTAAACTCACTTCAAGTGAGTTTGGCTGGAACCAAGAAAAAATATCTGGTACAGCAGCTGCTAGAAAAGCTCTGCCTTTTTATAAAGGGTTCTGCAGTACATCAAACTGCAACAGCACTATGATAATCATATTTTATTAGCTTGAACCGAATTGGAAATGAATGTTTGTTCCAGAATTACAACTCATTTCAGAATTTCTGTAAAATCATTTTGAGAGCAGTGATGCTACCAGAGGATCTAAGAGTTAGAAAAAAGGAAGCTGATTTCAACTACATATCAAAAAATCCTATGGGTTTGGTTGTGACTTCGCCTAACTGTTGTATAAATGTAATTAAGTAGAATTATTGCAAAACAATAAGTTAAAGAAATTATATCAACTGTAAAGTGTACCTGGCAAGATTATTACAAATAAACTATGCCAGAGCAACATCACTCTATACAGCCAGAGCTCCCTTAAGCCAGTGAATTGCAAAGGTCCTTCCTTCTCTGAGAGTACCTTATAGCCCTCCTTGTTCCTGCACAGTGAGTAGGCACCCCAGAAGCTGCCCTTGGAGGATGGGAACGAGCTCCAATCATGCCTCAACAGAAACAATTTCCTTGAAGTACAGCCACAGAGCAGAGGCATTCCTCCCAGTGACAAGGATAAGTCAGCAAGGTCTTGAGGGCACCAGCTCGTGCATGTCAGAACATTCCTAGTTTTGCTGGTATTTCAGGGGGAGTAATCAGCTTGTGTGTGTCAACAAACCCAAGCTCACTTAGCGTCCACTTGCTGGGGAGCCAGGAACAGATTGCAGAGGTCAGCACATGCCGCAAAAGCTTGGTCAGCCCATTCCTGGGGGGCTGCCACTCTGGCACTGTTCACAGGATGTGAGCTAGCTGAGGTTACAGGGACATAAAAATAACCATTTGGAGTTAGACCTGGGTTCGTGTGCTCCAATGTCCTGCCTACTTGGCCAGAAGTGATGCTTATTATAAAACCCAACAGTATGGGAATTACAGCACTATGATTTCCCAGTATACCCTCTCAGCCTCCAGCAAGAAAGGAAAAGAAACCCTGCTTCTTGCCTTAAGGAGGTGTTCTTGTGGACAGCAAAATGCCTAGAATAGGTACATCCCTCATGCAAGGCAGCAGCAGGGTTTTTTGCTCTAATGAGGAATGCTCTTCTGCATTGCGGCTCCTGGAGGTAATGAAGGAGCACTGACTCAATTAAAAAATAATGAAAAAAAAAAAAGACCCCATTTATGTCTGTGAGTCTGACAAAGGGAAAGGGTTTTAAAATCTGTGTTGCAAGGGTTTTTTTTCTTAACAAAACTGGAGTTGCACTTCAGCTCACTCCCCTTTGAACATACTCATACAAGCAAATTGAGAGGAGTAAGCATTGCACCAGCTTGTTGGAACAAGGTGAGAGGTGCACAGGCTGAATCATGCTAATGTTTCATATGTTTATCATGTGTCTATATATAAATACAAAATATAAATATGCTTTATATAATAATATAACAATATCATAAATCATTCACATATATAAATATATAAATGTGTTATAGAGTCCCAATAAGCTAATACTGATCCATCACCTGTGACGAGGTTATTTACATTTTATTTAATTTTTGTTCTGGGGAAAAGTAGAAGCTAATGAACAATAATCTCTTTTAAGTAAGGCATATAAACAATTGCTTAATAATTCATAGGAGTTTCAAGTAAGGCAGCTTCCCCCCTTCCTGCCCTGCAGAGCCGCCCCAGGCAGATAGCTTACAGAATAGGAAACATACTGTGTAAGTGCCAAGAAATGCAGCTGATTTAAATAATTATCTCCCTTTCCACAAAGAGAAACTATACATTCAGCCATTTCTACTGCTGTAAAAAGACAGTTAAAGTGACTGTGAAAATATATAACAGTCACAAAGGGCATTATAGAACAGAACAAAATCAGACAAGCAACAATGGCAACTATGAGCAATTTCCACTTTTCTCCATTCCTCCTTGGGAGCTCTGACCCTCAATGGCACTCAAGCTATACTTCTGTTCTCTGATTTTTGTACTGTACTGCCTGCCAGAAAAGACATCTCTGGAAAGTCACCACAAACTTTAAAGTTACATAATATTTTATTTCTCTTTTTTTCCTCTCCATAGTGCTGCATGCTATGAAGAAGAAAGAAAAACTCCCCCTTGTCAGCTACTCATGCTCTGAGTAAATTAGAAGGAGTATGTATTTAATGATGACATCATTTCTATTCAAGCACATTACAGAATGGTAACTGATAACCTTCTGCCTATCTTCTGTATCTGTGGTTCAAAGAATATCTGCCCTTCCCTCTTGCAAGCCCTTTGGCTTTAGTGGCTGTGTTGAACAAGCTTTTATAGCAATTTCAGTTATACATAGTGGCAATTTGCCACTAAATAACAGGAAAAATTCTTTCCAAGATTTCCAAGGAAGAGTCGGAAAACAAAAAAGGTTATCAAAATTTCCAAATATGTTTTTGAAAGATCCAGAAATTGGGATGGGTTTGGGAAAGAATTTTAAATGAAGGCACTTATATTGTTGAAACATCAAATTTAGATATTTCAAAATAAAGCACTGTATTTTGGAAATATATAAATTTAAGCAACAATCAGGAGGAGATGCTTACCAGGAGAAGCACCTACCCAGGGCAGTGCATACATAAATTCTAGCATGCTCATTTCTTCTTTTCCATAATCCCATGCCATCAATTTTTGATTTTTTTTTCTGGATTCCTTGTTTATTTTCTTGTATTTTCCTTTTCCCCCCCACTGTGCATCCCTGTATATACTGACTGATCTTACTCCTTATGAGTAACAACTTATTTAAAGGGAATAGAGCTTTACTCAGTTTTATGGCTAATCTCATAACTCAGAACTAGAAATAGTACTGACACAACAGGAAATGCAGTAAGGGAAAGGGAACATGCCAAGGTTGCATTCTCTTCACTGCATAAATGGCTCCAATAAACAACTGGAATTATAAGAGTTGCTGTGCTACAGTGAATCCATACTCCTCTAGCATTTTTTAAAAAGGCACTTTCCCGGGAATTTTTTGTGTATAGTGAGTACTCAGATACCTTCAACCCACCAAATGAGACAATATGCCTGAATAAAACCCCACCCACAATTATTTTGCCAGAAAGCAGACTTTTCCAAATTTATACTTTCACGCTGGTTGCCTTGCCAAGTTTATATTAAAAATATAGATTCACCTAAAGAAGTAGAAGTAATAGCCTTGAACATGTTTTATCAAGCACTGACAGTTTGATACATTAGGAATTCTGTTCATTACCTGCACTGTGTCCCAGCATAAACTAAGACCATACCCATGTATGTACGCACCATGACATGCAGGAGTTACAACTGAGAGAGAGGCACACAGGGTGTGTAAATACACGTTTCCTGTTAAAAACTCCTTTCGCTGAGATTTGCATGATATACTTGTTACATAACAATCTATAAAACTTCACTGCAGTACAACAGCAAGTGCTGCTGCTTCCTCAGAGTACCAGGCCAAGACCTGAATGCCACCCACCACCACTGTGCTGTAGAAAACTAACAGTGTTTTGGCCTGTGGCAAATACAAATGATCAACAAAACCAGTACTACTGTTCATTTTCTTTTCTCACAGTGAGTTACTAAAGTTCACTCTATTGGTTTGCTTAGATGTTTATGTTCTTCAGTGGAAATGAAAAGATAGAGAAAGAAAGAAGAGGAATCAGACAGATCTTTCATCAAGAGATTAAAAGAAAATATTCTTTTGTCCAAGATGTATTGGAATAACAGCCTTTTCCACATGCTTAAAGAGAATAAAAAAATTTACATAACTTTTTTAATTTAAGGATCACCATCTAAATTTGCATAAACTCTCCAGACATTTAAGTGAAATACAAGAATGAAAACACTACAGTCTTTAGAGTACGTGGAAAACTATTTTTAATTTATCCTTCCAGGAATACTAGCTACAGAGACTTGATTGCTTAGCAAGCAGTGTAGTTAAGCCATCTGAGGATAGAAGCATGACCTTTATGTGGCCAAAATCAGCTAAGCAGTACACCTTTAATACTGGATTGAAAGTACATTAACAATTATAGAAGCAGAATTTGAATATTGTCCTGCTTATCCATTATTTTTCAATTCTTCAGAAGTAAAGAAAATGAAATCTTTCATTCTGGATACCACCGAATCTTTTGTTACTCCTTGAATCTACATATCTCAATACTTTCAATCTCCTGAAGAGCAACTGCTAATAGTGCAATCTGGAAAATGCAGTTAAAAAGAGCCTCAGTATATCTCCATTATATTGACCATAATTGCAGGATTCCCTATTATTTCAGTGTTCCACCCCATCTCCTGTTTTATAGTACTATTCATTACAAACACCAACTCAGGAAGAAGAAAACTGTGATACTTGGAACACACTGTGACACAAGATTAAACATTTGTACAACAGTCCTATATATACATGCAGAAGCAATTTGTGGTGATGGCAAAACTAAGAATCATTCACCATCCACCGAAACAGGGAATCTGAGAAATACAGGTCTCTTCTAACACCTAAGATGGACACAAAACCCACTAAGACAGACACTGGAATTTTGATGGGGAGGCAGGAGCTCATATGGACCACATTTTTACTGGGCTGAGAGACTACAAGTGTTCATTCATTTTAAACCTAACTTTTGTTTTTTAAATTTCTTTTACCATGTGATCAAACACAGGAGCACATTGCCCAGGGAGGTGGTGCAGTCTCCACACTTGGAGATATTCAAAATCCCAAGAGAGAGAGTCTTGAACTCTAGCTGACCCCGCTTTGAGCACGGGGCGGGGGGGGGGGGGGGGGGGGGGGTGGAGTAGATGACCTCTCAAGGCACCAGAAGTGCCCATCAGCCTCAGCTATTCTATGATTCCCAAACAACTCTGGGTTGGACAGAAGTTTGAATGAATGACCAGGACAATGAAACTCCTTGGTGCTGCAATAATCATCTGTTTTATGGCACTCAGGTGCAGAGGTAAATGGTTATTACAATGCACTTAAGAGTTGGATCCATTTCAGAAGCTGAGGAAGTAATTTTTATCTGGTTTTTTGTTAAACCTTTTCAGAAGGAAAGGAAACCATGCAAGTTTATTATTTATTTTGTTACTTATTTGCATTAGTCTATATTTCTTTTAATGAACTTTTTGCTAGACAACTTAAAAAAAATTGGTTTACAGACTTACCATTTTTACAGAATAAAAGCCATAGAAATGGACTACTGTGTTGATTTAAATCTACTACTTTTATAGCTTAAGCAGTACGTAACAGTGCTGACTCAGCTATAGTCAGATCAAACTGGGATAGATGTCACCAGGGTGTTCCACGTGCAGTACCAGGAATCCAGATGTCCTTCCTGCTGGAGCTCTGCAGAGCTTTAGTGCTGCTCTTAGGAGAAGTGAGTAAGGGCTAGGTCAGTTCCAGGGCTCCCTCAATTTATATTAATTTAGTTCTTACTAAGCCTCCAAGAGCAGCAGTGTTCCCAAAAGCTTATTAGAATATATCAGCAGTGGATAAAAGAAATTATGTGATAGTGGATAAAGGTCTTATAATCTCTTAGAAAAGTCCCACGGTTCTCCACAAAACTTACTTAATTGCTTTGTCATTTGTGCTTGTTAGTGTTTCTGGAAAGCCACTGTGAGGAGTCAGAGACAGCATTTGTGGGGGGGGGAGATGGAAACCGAACACCAAAGGGACCCTTACCAGGCACGCAGACCAAGACCAGTGACACATTACAGGACTTTAAAGTACTTGTCAGGCCTGTATGTCAACCGGCAGTGAAGGACTGGCTTGTTCCTGGCACTTATAATGACAAAAACTGTCTGTCGAAATTCTGGGTGAGGATGATAATATTCTTCCTCTGGAAAGAGTAACCTCAGAAAGCTCCCTGTGTGGAGAGTGGTGACTACGCAGGAGGTGGCTCACTTTCTGCACTTAGGATATTATGGAAACCAAATGAATGCCATTTCAGCTGCTGCTGCAGTTTAATTTTCAATGATCGAATTGCCCAAGTTTACTAAAGCTTTTTCTTATGGACTTTGCACTCAGCAAAGATACTATAGGTGATGTGCTGGAGAAAGGAACAGCTAGTTCTGGGCACAGTATTACAGAGATGAGACTTAATCTGTACTTGAAAAGGCTGCATTGACACGTCACATTTATGCAGGTACTTAATTTTCCAGTCTACGGCAGCATGACTGCAAATTACATTTTCCTGCTGGTTAGTTTGGGCAGCTGCAACTGCTCTGTTTCCTTGTTCAGAGATGAGGGTTGTACTTCACAGGGAGAACTTGGAAGCTCTCAAGCTGAGACAAACCTGGCAGTTTGACCAGCAGCAAACAGAACACTTCATGTATCTTGGCATAAACAAACACTGCCCTCAGATGTTCCCTTTCAAAACCAGACATGGAGGGGTACAGAGGGGGTTGTTGCAGTCTCTTTGAAACTCTTTACAGCTCAGTACTTGGCACTGTGGCACTTAGAAAAATTTACTTTGGGTTTCATAGTGGCAGTATTATAAAATAAGTACATAATCTGTGTATTTTAACAAATAGCCAGAAATTGTAAGCATTCACTAAAATTTGTTCTGTGTCTGTACTGTGGACCATGTTTGGCCTCTGGTTTCCTTCACTGAAGACTCAAGTTAGCCAGCTGCTTCTGCTGTTACTGACTACAGAGGCAACTCACCAAGTGACTGTGCAGACAGCCACAAAAATCCCACTGCTCAGGGGATGTGCCAGGTGTTCCTCTGAGACACCTGTGGGATCACCAGCCCGGGATAGCTGCTGAGAGACAGAATCCCCACTGCCCTTCCACCAAAACTTGTCTGGGGAAGGACAGCTCTAACTTTGTTGGCGATTCATGAACAGTGGCCTGTGAAAGCTGCCTTGGAGTGCAGATAAGTTTAAGTTTCTTGAGAAAGCAACAGGTTGCCAGGTTTATTTGCACCTCCCTCTCTAAATTAAACCAAACTCTGAGTAATAGAGAAGTGCATTAGGAAAAAGTAACTTCTTAATTAAGGGTGTCTGTTTGGGAAATTTTGCATCTCCAGAGGAAAGCTTTAGTAAAGCTTTCAATATAGACTTTGTACAGAGCTATGCTGATAGGAGCTGTAATACAAGTTGCTTATAAATATGCAGCATATATTTATTTTCTTGGTTTATAGCAATAAGAGTTCAGATAATTTAAATATTTAGAAATAATTAATTCTGATTTCAACACAACCTTATTAATTGATTTATCTTGGTTTAATAATTGATATGGCATATCTAATTTTTAGTTAAGAACAATCTGTGAAACAATTCTGGTCATATTAATCAAACACTGGCTCCAAGATAATGAAATACTTACAGCCTCTGGTGGGTTAGCATGGACTATAAAATGTGCTAAACCAGAGACCCAGAAAGCTTGAAATAGCTTTTATGAGGTAGCTTGAGGGAAAACTTAAAATCATTTGTATGAAATACCTTGTATCTACCATTTGGCATTCAGTTTGCTAAAGCTGTAGATTACATTTCCCTTTGTTAAGAATAAAGAAACAAACACGGATTAATTTATGCAGCTAAGAGATTTTCCTCCCTTTTTAATTATTGGTAACAGCTCAACTTGCTCAAAAGGGAAAAAAATAGTATTTTAAATTTATTCTGCTTCTTCTACTCCGCACTTTCTCATGGGTAAGGAAAAAGGGCTACTCCTGTTTTTCTCTCTACCCTTTCCGATAGGCGGCATTGTTTTCTTAGGGAAAACGTACCCCGAGAAGGTGGCTAAATGATTTCTGTGCCCTACTAACGATCCTGGCTGAATCGCCCACCAGGTTCCCATCTCCATGTTGACCCGAGTGCAGGCAGCCGCTCTTGCAGGGAGCGATGTTCTGCCCTGCCCACTGACACGGCAACACTGACGGGTCCACCAAAGGTCATCCCGGCTCTCCCAACGGGCGCGGAGCCCGGTCCAGCGGGAATTCCCACCGTGACACCCCGGACATGCGGGGCTGTGGCGGGTCAGAAACGGGGCAATTGATGACCCCGCCCAGGCTGAGCTGTGAGGGGTCACTGCCGCGGACACACACAGCGACACTTTCATTTCGGGCGCGCAGATGACGCAAAAACGCCCCTAAAATAACTTTGCGTCACCGTTTCCCAGTGTTTTATCTCCTCTGCTCGGCAACGGCCGCGGCCTGTGCAGCCCCCGCTGCTCTCCGGCGGGGTCAGAGCTCCCCCTCCCGAGGCACCGCGGCCTCGCCGCTCCCCGGCACCGCTCCCGCGGCCCTCGCCGGGTCCCTCTGGGGGGGACGCCGGGAAGGAAGGGGTGGGGCGCTGCCTCCTGTCCCGGCAGGGGCGCTCGGCTCCCGCCGAGCTCGCAGGCAGGTACCCGCCGCGGGAGGGACGGGCCGCCCGGCTGGTTCCGGGCGGGGCCTGGCGGGGGGTGGCGGAGCCGGGACCCGGTGTAGTTCCCCCCCGCGGGTGCTCGGCGCTGCGGGCGGGCGGAGGGAGGGCGGCAGGCGGCGCTGGGCGGCCGCACCGCATGCGCAGGAGGGCAGGTGTCGCCGGCAGCCGAGGGGCAGCCGAGGAGCCGCCGGGAGCATCGTGGCAGCCCTGCGTCCTCATGGTGCTGTGTCAGGGCGGAGAGGGCGACGCTGCTCCGGCAGCGGGCGGGAAGGAGTCGGAGGTGCCGCCGGGCCGGGAGGACGGAGCGGGTGCGGTGCAGCCGTGCCTGTGCCCGGCACCCGGCGTCGAGGCGGCGAGCGCCGAGGAGCGCTGCACTTGCGGCTGCTGCTCGGGCATGTCCTGGCCGTGCTGCTGCGAGGCACCTGGTGAGGAGGGGGAGTCCGGCAGGCGGGGCAGGTGGCAGCGTCCTCCCGGCTAGGCTACCCGCTCTCGGGATGACATTGCCGGGCCGCGGGGGAAGGAGAAGCGGCCCCAGGGCAGCGGGCTGTCCGCACGTGGCGGCAGGGCGCGCAGCGGGCTCCGGCGGCCGCAGAGGGCGCCCGGCACCGGTGCCCGCCCGGCCGCCGGCTGGAGCCGCCTCGCCGCTTCCGAGCCGTGCCCGCGGGTCACCTGCGAGCGGGTTCAGTCTCGCCCTCTTCCTCCCGCTCCTCTTGTCCGGACAAGCCGGCCCCGGTGGAGGAATCAGCGGGCTGGCAGGCGCGATCTGCTCCGTGCCCTTGCACCTTGTGCCCGTGCGCCGGGCGCGGCTCGGGCCGGGTGCTCGGTGCCCCCCCACGCCCCGGGAGCGGGCAGAGCGCCGGGACCGCTCATCCCCAGCGCCGGGCGGCTCTGTCGCCTCTGAGAGAGCTTTGAGAACGATTATGTCTCGGGAAAACAGTATTTCCTGTTGTTAAAATTTTAAAGTAAGACTTGACAGGTTTGGGTAAATAGAGGTGCCTTCTGCCAGTGTGCCTTCTGGCACTATAAATACGTCTGAGAGTGCAGTTCAGCAAGTCCACGTATTTGGGACTGTGACTTCCTGGGAATTCTTACATGGCTTTAGTCTGAGTGTAACGTTTATTTTCTCCTAACTCGAGTCCTCGCGTCACTTCTTGGTGATGTTTAGTTGATAAAGCCACAAAGTTATTGTGAAATATGCAACATGTAGCTTTAAAGTAGAGTCCTCTTAAAACATAAATGTCGTCTTGACATAACTTCTGAAGTTATCTGGAGTACTTTTTTTTTTTCAAACGACTTCACTGAAAATGTGTTTGTCATTGAATTGACTGTAATTGACTTTCCAGCAGAAAATAGGTTTGGTGGTGAGCTACGGAGAGGACAGAGTCCTTCACCAGTGAAATTCACATTAGTGTCCCTTCTGAGGCAAAGCTTGGGGGAAAAAAAAAGTGTTTGAAATCCTGAGAAACTTACATTAATTAACCAGAAAGAGTACTTTGTCTTTGGGATGTCTGTCTCGCAAAATTGTTGACTGAGTCTATGACTGAAGACTATGAATCATGCTTAGATCTTGTCTGCATGACCATGATTAGTTCCAATGCAGGCTGTTGTGCTCCTGGCACTTTACAGAAGTCAAAGAGAGCTCTTGTGCTTTTTACAACATGGAGACTCTCCTACCTTTCCTGAAGGTCTGGAAGAATCATCTTCTCGCTTACCACTTTTCCCATATCCAGTACTCTTCTGCGTCTGCTACTGTTCCTGAGATGCTTGCATGTGATAAGTGTGATTTTCTTCATTGTGTGCATTTTGCAAGTATAAAAACTGTTTGGAACAAAGCACGGCATTAAAAACACAGTCAGAGTTTACACCTAAAACACTGCACAGTGGGAGGCATTTACCTACAACTTAAAACAGGAATGGAAAATTGTTTGAAAGCATTACCTGTGGAGATGGCCAGGGAGTAAAATTGGAAAACCAAATCTCTAGCCACTCAAAAAAGAGGACTTGGGTACTGCTTGAAACCTTTTGATTTTCAGGCTGCTACATTCTTTCAAAAAAGCATGAGTGCTTGACTGTTTTGATGATGTTCGGCTAGTATTTTGAGGCCTAATATTTTGTGGGGTGGGAATGTTATCTTAACCTAACTTCTCCCTAAAACTTACTTTGAAATAAGCACTCTTCAGAACTGCAGTTCTTGTTTTTGGTGGAAGAACTTGTACCATTTTATTTAGGTTGGCTTCATTCTGTAGTAATCAGACAAGCTGTCATGCCTGAAATAAAAGTTAATAGTTCTGTTTGTGCTGTGTTCATCCATAAGCCAGCCTGGGTTTGGATTTCCCATTTCAGTTATAGGCCAGTCTGATTCCTCTTGCTTCAATATTAGAGACTGTTGATTTTGTAGTTCTGTTATGTGACTATGTGGATTAAGGTATTACATAGTTCATGAACATTTTTTAAATCCACTTTGTTTCATAGTTGGTAGATGTCCCGGTCCAGTGTTGGTTGGTGGTAGTTTTTATAGTCAGTTTTATGTAAGAGGCTGTTGCTAAACAGAAGTATTTCAAGTAGGAGCTGTAACTCACTTTCAGCTGCAGTGTGGCAGGATTCCTTGAGAAGCAAACCTTTTACCTACTACTTCAGGTTGTGGTTGCTGTTGTAAAGCCAGGGTCCCTAGGACTGTCAGCCTGCAGTCTCCCCTCCTAGGCAGTAAGATGCAGTTTATCAGCCTTGAGTGCTGATCTCAAGGAGGATCAAAATGGTTTGTGACAAGTTTTATTAATTAAAAAAAAAAAACCTCTCAAAACCGTACTTAGTTGCTAAGCAACTCACAGCAGTACCCTGCTGATTATGTTTTAGAGGATCCGTAAGGCTCACAGGCTGCCGCACTAATGTGAGATGAGGCACCCTTTTATCAAAACACTGCCTCTGGGACATGGAGTTCTTGCTCCTATCTTTAGAGGGTGTCACAGAAGAAAAGGTGACTCCCAATGTTTTATGTAGGTAGAGAAAGAGATAGTGAGATGACATCTCACTCAGATTTTTAGGTGGGCTTTATTTTCCCTGATGTTCACCTCTAGGTTCAGTGGAAAGACTGTTACTTTTATGCAACAAAGCAGTAAAAAAAAGGCTGATTTCCTTGGAGATTGCTGCTGCTGACCTCAACACAGTTCTCTCTCTCACACAGTTCTCCCTCTCCTTGCTTTTTTTTTTTTAAATAGTTCAGGGTGGAGAAAATGAATGGAACGAGGAAGAGTATGTTGTTGAAGAAAGCCTTAGGCAATGAGGAAACTTTAATAGAAACATTAGACTCGGGAAACTTTCAGGAAGGGGAGGTCTGATACATAAGCATAAACTAAGGTCTTCATGGAATTATGATAGACATCAGGCCTTTGATGTTTTAACATTAGTTACTTAAACTTTTTTCTGCTTAAAAATGTATATTTGATGCCTATTTGAAGAAAATATTTGAATTCTTACAGCAAGATAAAAATGTGATCTGAAACTTCTGTAGGTCTGGGTCAAAATTAGGGTGACTTAGCTGCAAAATAAACATGAGGTATAACAAAAATGATGTTCTGTATACAAATTTTACATTGTGTATTTGTGAGAAATTAAATTAAATTTTTCCTCAGGATCCTTAGTTAACTTAGTTAACGAAGCAGCTGATTCCCAAGATAATTGTTTCAGAATCTGATTATTTTGTAGTCAGTTATATTTATTGGTCCCTGGGCAGAATTGTGACTAGTCCCTATAGTAAAACCCATACTAGTCTGATATCTACAAGGAGTCCTACTAACTCATGTAGAACTGCAGTGTTGTGTATCCCAGGTGTTAGAGTTCATGTCTTACACCCTGTTTTGAGAAAAAAAAGAGGACCCATGATGGTCAGTGAAAAGTATTTTCAAGGTATGTCTGTTAAACAGATGTAATATTTGCATTTGTTTCTCTGGTTCCCCTGTTCTCCCACCACAAAAATCGCTACAGAGGTGTGGAGCACTGCAGTGTGTGGAGCTGCCTGATCAGAGAAGTCTTCTAATAGATCTTTACTAACTGTAGTTTATCTGTTGCAGGGACAAAGAAGAAAGCTGCGTGCCCAGGACTTGGTCTGTTTTATACCATACTGTCTGCCTTCCTTTTCTCACTGGCCTCTTTATTTCTTAAAAAAATAGAAGATGTACATTCAGTGGAAGTGAGTGCATTTCGATGTGTTTTCCAAATGGCATTTGTTCTTCCTGGTTTAATATACTACAAGTAAGTGTAGAAAACGTTTAAAGTTATTTCTTAGAACTAGATCTAGAATTATGACTCACTTAAATAAGATTGCAGTGTTATTTTAGTTTGGACTTCAGTTGCATAACTGCATTATTTTAGATTAGTTGATAGTTTCTTAATACGAATCAGAAAACTGAAAATCTTTGACTCCCTGAATGGTAGAGGCTTGTACTAGGATTATTGTATCAAATGCTTTGGTTTCCACAAAGGGGTGATCTTAAAAAAATAAAAGGTAATTTGTAGGTACTCTTGGGTTATTTTGCAAGCAAAAAATTAATTGCTAGGAGAACAGGTTCTGGACTCTGAATGTGATTGCGGGTCATGATGGAAATAAATTGGTCTGTGATCAGACAGTTAAGAATATTTGGGTATTAAAGTCCCTCATTTAGAAAGGTGTGTACCATATTTAAATGTGTTTGGATGTTAGTCATGAAATAAGCAAGACAGTGACATTAATGTGACCTTTCTGTTTTTCAGAACAGGGTTTTTGGGACCAAAAGGTAAAAGAATTTTTCTTTTCTTCCGAGGATTCCTTGGTTCTACTGCAATGGTTCTTCTCTACTACGCTTATCAAGTCATGCCACTAGCTGATGCCACTGTTATAACTTTTACCAGTCCTGTTTTTACATCATTACTGGCATGGATCTTTCTCAAAGAGAAATACAGCCTTTGGGATCTTCTGTTTACTCTCTTTGCAATCACTGGAGTGATTCTTATTGCCAGACCACCATTTCTGTTTGGGTCACATGTTACGGGGATTGAAGGAAGTTACACAGATCACCTTAAAGGAACTATAGCAGCAATTACAAGCACGTTATCTGCAGCTTTGACTATTGTTATACTAAGGAAGGTGGGAAAATCTGTGCATTACTTTTTGTCAATTTGGTATTATGCAGTCATTGGATTAATTGGATGTGTTATAGCATTGTTTGTTTTGAATGAATGGCGTTTACCACACTGTGGCAGAGATAGGGTTTTTCTAATATTAATAGGCTTGTTAGGGTTGGGGGGTCAGGTATTTCTCACAAAAGCATTACAGATAGAGAAAGCTGGACCTGTATCAATCATGAAAACAATGGATGTGGTGTTTGCTTTTATTTTACAAGTTCTTTTTCTCAATCATCTCCCAACTTGGTGGACTGTGGGTGGTGCCCTTTGTGTAGTAGCCAGTAGTTCCGGAACTGCCATTCGTAAGTGGCGACACAGCGTGAAAAAACCTAAACAGAGGGAAATCTAATAATGGAGACACTAATTCATTACAGAAACAAGCAATCTTGAAATATATATAAATACAATATTTATTTTTATTTATTTTAAGTATCCCATTTACCAAATTGTAGTACCAAATTATATCCAATAAAATAAGCTGACTTTTTTTTAACCAAAACTGAAGATATTTTAGCAACTGAGGAGGTATATACTTTCCTTTCTTATATTTAGGCATGCTCATATGGGCGGTAGATACTTAAAATTTGTTGCTTCCTTTCCAAAGTGGACAATATTTATTTTCCTAAATTTCCTGACTCTCTACTTCTTAGATGCTTTCTTTATTTTTCAGAGCAATGGAAATAAGTCTCCCAGACTTAATACCATTCTGTGCTTGATTACCACAGGGATTGCAGTACAAAAGTTAGAAGGGAATGAAGAGTTGATAATCCTTAAACAACCAGCTTTTATAGAACAGATAAAGCTTGTTCTTCTACAAGCTTTCTAATTATTATTTTGCACAAAACAGATGCCAAATGCGGATTTAATTTTAATTTGGATTCTAAAAGAACAAAAGCAATTTCATTTTTCCAAGTAATACCAAGGGAAAATTAACTTGTGAAAATTACCTATCAGCTTGGCTTTTTTTAAAAAAGAATTTTAAGTGTTTGCACTTACCTTACCGACATAGTGAAACAACCTAATCACCTTTTTTTTTTTTTTTTCAAATGTGATTTTCCCAATAAACATGTCTTTAGTTGCTGCAGTCTCAGTGATGAGAGACAACAGTTAATCCTGTACCAGTCATAAATAAGCCCTTTCTTGTGGTATGGAATGCTGCACTGTAGCTGCACTTTTCTGTATTCTATGCAAAAGATTGTATTTTTTAGGTATTTAATATAGTTTATATTTAATGCTGCTTATGACTCTTTTTAGATCTTCTATACAATAGTTCTTTATGAGATGAAGTTTGAGTCTCTTTTGCCTTCATAAAGTTAGGAGGATTTACAGTAAAGCTTTTGCCAGTTTCCAAAGAATGTACAAGCCTGCAATCTAATTGCAGTCTCACAGAAAATGGGGGTTGGCCAAGGTTGTACAGAGGTTCTACAGAAAAGGTTTGAGGAAAGCTTGGTGTAAGGATGAAGCTATGCATACACATCACATTCAGGCATCCACACTACATCAGACAGTGCTAGTGGGCAACTTGAATCCCACTTCTCCAGCTGGCCCTTTTAAGTCTGCATTTATCACTTCTCTTGCACATCTTCTTTCTTTTGTAGGCTTTATCTTGAATGCAACAAATACTAAAGAAAAATGCTTGTATTACTGGTCTTGGTGTCCTTCATGTTTCAGGAGGACTAAATGTTTAGTATCAGAAAGTGGGATTTTCCCAAGTTGAATCTTACATACTTTTGGATCTTGTCTCAGTAGAGTTGAAAGAAAATTTTAACTTGAATCTTGATTTGGTTCTTTGTATCATGGGGACGTTTTCAGTTACTTACTCTAGTGTTCTTCTAAAAGAGAATGCTGTGTTTTGTACACTTGATAACATGATTTTTTCAAAATCACTAACGGTGGCACATGTTTTCTTATTTTGATTTATAGATGTCTGGTCACGTGTCTTTTCTTTTGCCAGTAAGCATTGCATCATGTCAGGGCAGATCTAGGGACTTCAGTCCCAAAGGCATAGAATGTATGTAGTACTTTAGGGTCAGCGTGTCATCTAATCTATTGAGTTGGAAAGGGCCTGTCAGGATCATTGAGTCCAACTCCTGGCCCTGCACAGGACACCCCAAGGGTCACACCATGTGCCTGAAAGCATTGTCCAAATGTTCCTTGAATCAGACAGGCTTGGTGCTGTGACTGCTTTCCTGGGAACCCTGTTCCAGTCCCCAAACATCCTCTGGGTGAAGAATCTCTTCCTGATATCCAGCCTAAACTTCCCCTGACTCAGCTTCAGGCCATTTACTCGAGTCCTGTCACAGCATGGGGAGAAGAGATCGGCACTTGCCCCTCCGCTTCCCCTTATGAGGATATTGAAGACCACAGTGAGGTCTCCCCTCAGTCTCCTCTTTTTCAGGGTGAACAGATCGAGTGACGTTAGCAACTCCTCGTAAGTCTTCCCCTGCAGACACTTCACCATCTTTGTGGCCCTCCATTAAGCTAACAGCTTAATGTTTTTCTTATATTATGGCACCCAAAACTGCCCTCAGCACTTGAGGTGAGGCTGCCCAGTGCAGAGCAGAGCAGGACAATCCCCTCCCTTGCCTGGCTGGCGATGCTGTGCCCAGTGCTTCCCAGGACACAGATGGCCCTCCTGGCTGCCAGGGCACTGCTGACTCATATTCCCTAGCCATCTACCAGGACCCCCAAGTCTCTTTCTGTGGTGCTGCTCTTCAGCCTCTCATTCCCCAGTCTGTCTGTTGCCCTACCCCAGGTGCAGAATCTGTCACTTGACCTTGTTAAACTTCATATGTTTGGTGATTGCCCAGCCCTCTAATTTATAGAGGTATCTGCAGGGCCTCCCTGCCTTTGAGGGAGTCAACAGCTCCTCCCAATTTAGTGTCATCAGCAAACTTCATATTCCTTAGAGTCCTGTGTCCAAGTCATTAATGAAGATGCTGAAGAGAACTGGGCTGAGGCTAGAGCCCATTGGTGACTGGATGCCAGGCTGATGTCACCCCACTCACTGCAGCTCTTTGTGCCTGACCCGTGAGCCAGTTGCTCACCCATCATGCACCAGAGTTATCCAGCTGTGTGCTGGACAGTTTGTCCAGAAAGATGCTGTAACAGTATCAAAAGCTCTGCTGAAGTCCAAAAAGATGACATGTACTGGCTTTCCTAGATTGACTAGGTGGGCTATCCTGTAGTAGAAGGAAATCAGGTTTGACAATCAAGACTTGCCATTCATGAAGCTGTGCTGGCTGGGACCAATGATTGCGTTGTCCTCCAGGTGTTTTTCAGTACCTCACAGTACTTTTCCACGTATCATGAGGAACTGTCTTTGTCCAAGTTTCTGTAGGTAAGACCAGCACCCTGAATCTGAATGTGTTTATGGATATGAGCAGATTGAGTGGTAGAATCAGTTCCTGCTTACAGCTGTCTGTTCTCTGCTTTTCCTGAAGGCTGAAGCTCAGCTACTGCTGACAAGGTCAGGAAACTGCTTTACTATCTCTAAAAACCCTCACATAATAATAAAATTCCAGTTTGGCACCCTTTTTGCATAATACTGTGAACTGGGATTGTTTTTCTGCTGCTTAACCATCACTGCCATTGAGCAACAGCTTTCAGGGGAGGGAAAGAAAACAGGCTGCATTTTTTACTGCTTCACTTCATGTTTAATATGCATGTGTTTGAATTGCCACTTATAAAGGTGTGGTCCCAAAGCAGTTCAGATTGATGCAAACTTGTATTGTCAGCTAGCCCAGATCTCTCCACTTGGCTCAGTGCTTATGTGGTTATGATGAGCTACCCCTGGGAGCTGATCCAGTACGATCTTTTAGTAAGGTTGTTGGAGAGGGCAAAACCAGAGTAGCCTAAACTTGATGACAGTATGAAAACATTAGGAAGTAGAATTAGGTAATAGTTGAAAGTACAGTGTATGAATGCTGCTTTGTCAGTACAGAATAAAAATTATGTGGAAGCTTACATAAAAATCTTTAGTTCATATGATTTCAATGAATCTTGTTTACACTTAGTAGAGAAGAACAGGCTACTGAAGAAAGGATTGTTTTCTTGCCCTTAACACATAAGTAAATGTAGAAAATATGCTACATGACCAAAAATCAACATCTAGGTACAGTGATTTGTAATTTTTGTCTCACATTCTTGCAGAAACTCTTTCAATATATTTCTAGTGCCAAAACCCCCAGATGATTGATTTTTTTCTTTGTTCAAACATACAGGGTTTCCTTATGGCATCATCTGCTTATTTCCTCTTGCTGTTCTTAAACCTTCCTAAATATTTAAGTTGTTAAAATAATAATCTAAACCGGTGTTTTGGAACACTGTTTTGATTTTGATCTGTCTTTTAGGGAACTGTTTAACTGGAATGAGAATGAAGAACTTGACTAGGGCTTCTCTATCCATAAAGCATGACAAGCTAGTTTCTGTAATCGGTTTTTTAGATGATGTTGAGAATGAAAGACATTTAAGCTTTAAGTTCTTCAACCACCTCAATTTAAAAATTTTTCTTCCTCTTAAATATAGGCTGAAAACATAAATATTAGTTGCAAGCCTTAAAGAAATTACAAAAGTGTGGATACCATGAAATTCTGGGGTTTTTTAATTGAAAATATTTCTTTAAATTTCTCTTAGGATGGTAAAACTCTTCTTCAAAGCTTAACAGTTTGAGAATCTGAAATGAAACTGAGCCTTGATTCTTTTAGATTCTGATCTTTTTTAGCTTTTTAATACAGCAAGTTTCTCAGGGTCAAAAGTTATTTTTCTGAGCTTTGAGTCAGAAATATATTGATGTTCATTGTCTGCAGTGTCCTGTTGTTATCTTTACTTTAAAGTTTGATAAATATACTTTTCTAATAGAAACTCTTTCCTTTGTAATATGATGAAATATTGTTGCATTGCAATTGCTTTGTTAAAATGTTAAGTTTCTCTTGAATTTCAACATATTCATTCATTGATTCTGAATAGAAAGAATAATAGTTAATTATTGGTTATTTTGCACAGAAATGTAGGGATAAAAAGATTTAGTTGTTACTGATGCATCATAAGTTTGTTCCATGTGTTCTTCACTATGCAAGACACTGTAATTGCCTGTGGTCTTCAGTGAGACTTTGTAGCCTTAAAGCCTTATGTACCCACCTCTTCTATAGAAAGCTGATGGCTTTGTACTGTCACTGTGCAGCAGCCAATTTCTTTCAGGTTAAGTTGGTTGTTTAAAGTATGCTCTAAAAGCCCTTTAAATAAATCTACACCAAGAATTTGACAAACTCGTTGTGTAGACAAGGGTGGTCTATGTAATTAAAGTGGATTTCCAGCATTTGTCAAACATCAGGCATGAAGTAACCTCAACATAACAGGTGATATTACTAGTTAAATGTGTCATTTTTATTCTGAAACCAGACTCCCAGTTCCAAAAAGTGTTCCAAGATGGTGCTTCCCATAATTGGTAATGACCAAATGGATCATACTTCCCTTGATCATAATTTAAAATAAATTACTACCCCCATCGTTACTTTCTCTTCCTTGCGCTTTTGTTTAAGAGCTGTCTGTTGGAAGGTTTATTTCTAGGGAGGCAGCCTCTTTAGAAGTTATTTCCTTGCTAACTAGCAGTAGTTACCCAGGAAGAGTCTGTCTTTTAGTTCTCTAACCATGATAACCATGGCAGGCTCATCAGGGTAATAAAAGCCCCACAAGGGTAATAAAAACACGATCTCTGTCCCTGTGTGGATTCAGCATTGGCAGTGCTGACAGCAGATGTGAACACTGACTTCAGCAGGACATTGCAGCTACCAGAAGAATGTTTTTGGGGTCATAACTGCCTGTCCATCCAAAGAAAAGTTGTGGCTTTATGTTCCTGCAGATGCAGGTGACTTCAGGGGGGAACATACATAGAGTTTTATGGTGATAACTTCTGTGTATCAGAATGAGTAATTTCCTATGTTATGTGAATTATTGTTTGACAAAAAGGGGGTAAAAATACCCTCAGCATTAATTAAAGGATTTTTACTATGTCCTATATATTGTTAAATATATGTTGAATTATATGTTTTGTAGAAGTTACTGGCTTTGTTATGTAGTAGTATATTTTTATAGACAATTCTTATATATTGAAATGTTAAGATATTTTCATAAGAGATTTATATTCCTCATTCCTAATAAAATGATCCTGAAGAATTAGTCTCTGGTTTTGTATTGATTAGTGGAATATAACTGAATGTAGTGATTGTAAAACTTAATGAAAGAACTGTTAATGAAACAGTCCCTGGTAAACATGAACATATGCCTCAAATTCTGCTAATATTAGCATGCTGCATGGCATCTTATGCCTTGCAACAAGCTAGTGACAAAATGAAGCTTCATCAACTTCCATACGTTCATTTCATAACTGGAAACACTGTAGCATTGACAGATCAGTAAAGTTAAATTTTCCTGTGTCCAAGTGGCAGTTTGTTTCTGTGGATTTTTTTGTTCTGTTTTATTACTGTACATCATGATTGGAATCCAACTCTTGTCCCTCTTGTCACAAGGTGATACTTAATTCATCCTTGTGCTTCCCATTATCTAGTGTGTCAATAATTAATTTTTCACCAAAGAGGAAGAAAAAATTCATGTTTGCTAAGTATTACAAAAAGATTGCAAAATTTATTATCCCTAGAGCACTGCTAGTTCTACAGCATTGCCAGTTTTTGTAAGAGCAGAAGATAGCAGAAGTGAACTTCTCAAGCTTGCGCTTGAGAGCTTTGAGAGGAGATGACAAATCTTTTTTTCTGGGTGTAACTTAGGGAAAAATAGATGAGGGGCTATGAGTTACATCGTGGGGAATTACTGGCAGTGTTAGCCTGTCTATCCAGCATCCTCTTCATTTTGTATGCTCAAAAATTAGCTTCTTGTAGAACGACTCAGTGCTGTTTGTTTCACGTGCTCTAAAGTAAAGGAAAAGCAAGGTACTTCCTAGAGATCTAACTGTGCCACAGATAGGCAAGGGAAGATTATTTGTGAAAGAAACTTTGCCACTTTCTCTTGGCAGTCCTGTGTGTTCTTTGGAATAGCTAAAAATATATAATAGAAATTTAGGCTTCAAGGGAAGGGGGGGAAAAGAGCTGTTTGGATAGTATTAAAATATTTATTCAGGAATTATTAGTGACATAGCATAAG
This sequence comes from Corvus cornix cornix, assembly GCF_000738735.6. Classification (NCBI taxonomy): domain Eukaryota; kingdom Metazoa; phylum Chordata; class Aves; order Passeriformes; family Corvidae; genus Corvus; species Corvus cornix. Next base: position 16,229,045 of record NC_046336.1, read on the forward strand.
AGACAAAGGCTATTACTAGATAATAAAACTCTTGAAACAAAATTACAGAATTATGCTATTCACTCAAAAACCCAAGCAAAAGGAAAAGAGATCAAAGGATTTCAAATTAAAAAGCATTCCCATTATTACTTGGGAAACAAACTTCACTGAAGTTGTAAAAATACGAGCACTGCAAGTTATCCCCTTATTGATTTGATAAAGAGTTCTTACAGTCCTGAGCACAGGAAATAGTATTTGAGATAAAATGTGCAGATGAATTCTTCAAATAGGTTTCAGTTGATTTTTCTTCAATTAGCTTTTATTGAACTGTATTTTTGGACACTATGGAATGGAGTTTGTACATTGCCCTGTCAAGGAGCAGTGAATTCTAGAAAGGATAACAAACTAATTTGTCATCTGAATTTACTTGTTGAGCAAAGGGAAAAAGAGATTTGAGTTCTTGCTCTGCTGGAATGAAGTGGTTTTGGGGTCTGTATGAAAGAGGTGGAAAGAAAACTTGTATTTTCTGGCCAGTGAGTAGGAAGTTCATTTTCCCTTTGTACTGTGACTGTTCTGTCGGCAGGTGGGGCTGTCTTTCTTAATTTATTCCTCAGGATGTAAGATTAAATCCTCTTAAAAATCCACGGATCTAGACATTAAACATTTCAGTACAATGTGATGTATGTAGTATAAATACTAAATTTAAGTAGGATTCCAAATGTTGTTGAAGCATTTTATTGACTACACAGAATGCAGGTCAGCAGACCCTTGAATAATCTCTTAAACTCTTTTCTCTGATGTTTTAAACTGTATCCTGCACCCCCCCAGAGCAAAAGATTCTAGATGGTGCTGGAGGACTTTGGCAAGGCTCTCTCTGAAGTTCTAGGGAGCAAGGAGAGAGGGTCTGCCCCCTTCGTGTGAGCATCAGTGAGCTGGCAGGGATCTTGTAATGAGATTGGACATCTTATCAGTAATGATGGTACTGGGTATGATGCAGTCTGGATATGTAGTATATATCCTAAACATTCTTATTATTATTAAAAAAAAAATTTAAAAGGGAGGGATAACAAGTACATCCTTGCTGTTAAATTCTTTGTGGCAATTTGTGGTGGGCTAGGATGAATTTAGGCTACTGGTTCTAATGTTGCACAGAAACAGAGCACATACACTGTCTGAGCAGTTGACCAGCAGGTTGTAATTGTTGCCTTCTGTTTTTCTCCTGTTTGGCTGGGGGATATAAAAAATATTTCTGTTCCACTCTTAATTTTTATTTTGGGGCTGGGGTGAGACCCCTACATAGTTCTTGAGCTGGTTCTTGGTGCAGGTGCTGGGGCAGGGAGGCCTTATACATCATCTCATACCTCATCCCCAGGCCCTACTGCCAAATATTTCCAATGCCAGGGTTTCCCAATAACTGTTGCTCTGGTCACCACAGCACGGGGCTATGGACAGGAGCAGGTGTGCTGGAAGAGTCTCTTCAGCCAGAGCAGCTGATTAAGTAAGGAAGATGTGCAAGCTTTTGAGCATAGACACACCATATTGTGCCTAAAGCCTGGTAGAGTTGGGAAAGGTTGTCCCAACTTAAATTAAGGGAGAGAAATATTAGAAAGGGAGGAGGTGACATAGCTAAGTACTGCAGTGAGCTAGAAAAAATACTTGTCAACATGTTTTCCATTGGAAGGTTGGCTGGAGTATTTTTTGCTGGTGTTAACTGGCACTGTTAGGTGTTGTTCTACTTCGTAGGAAGTACTGGACAATTTTTGGGAAGCTGAGTAATGTTAGAGAAGAGAAAAACCTTTTTAATATTATTTGGAAAGGCAACGTGGCAAATCCATTTTAATTTATAAAAATACACACAATGCACTTTGAATCAGATATTAATATTTTCTTTCTTGTTTTCCCATTAGTACTTTATTTCTTAAAACAAATATTCCTTTATATTACCATAAAAATTTTTCAGTCACTATTGAGTTTTGATCAGGAAGTGAAGGAAAAAGCCGTTTGCTTTTAAGAAGTAAACCTGATTGTATTGGGTTTTTTTCACTTTGCCAGAAATATTTCATGTCAATCAACGCCTTGTAATAGATGTGTGTTGAATTTCTTCATTAAACATCATCTTTATGTAATATGAATAAGACCCTATGTTCTGCTATTCGTAGTAATGTATGTGGGGAGTCCTATGAAAACACTTAGTTGGTGTTCTTTATTCTTGCCGTATGACAAAACACTTTTTTCGTTATTGAAAATGGAGCGTGAGAACACAATACTACAATCTGAAATCTCGCATGGGAGGACTGCAAGTAGCAAGGTAGCCTTTTCTTCCCCAGAAGCCTTGTTTGCTTACGTGATTCCTCTCCCTTTTCTGCTTTACCTGCCAGAACCATGTAGCTCTATTTCCTTTGCAGTTCGTTACTTCTTAATTTGCAGAAAAGGTGGCTAATTTTAATTTCAGATGTTATCAGTACAGTTGTGTTGTTTTTTTCAAGGAAAGAAGGAAGGTGTGAAACATATACATATACGTATATATATTAAGCTATAAACTTTACAGATTAGCCATATTTTCTGCATCAACAGGACTTGTACATTTTAATGTCAATGTCTATCATAAATCATCTTGACAGAGCCTTACAGAACAGCTTCTTGTATCTCTTGTTCTCTTAGGAGGGAGAGAGAAGGGAGAGAAAAGGGAAAGGAAAAGTCTTCGGGAAAATCTTTGTTCTCTCACTGGCAAGTACTCTGTAGCAAAGCTGTCCCAGTGAAGCCTGTCTGTGTGATTGGGTACAGATTTAAGGAAGAGAAGGAACAGTTTGTTCTCTGCTGATTATATAAGAATACTCTTCACAGCATGTTGCTTGCTTCACGTTACAGCCTGTATCCCACGATTAGCATGGAAAAAAATAGGAAAACTAGAGTTATACCCACATTTCTATTTCTTTACTATGCCTTTTTTGAAACCTGGAAACCTTGGGCTTAAGGTAATGAATGCTACTTTATTTTAGCCTGTAGCTCTCTAAATGTCAGTTTTGATCAAGAAACTTAAATGCTGTTTTTCTCAAAAGAAATATATTTGCCAGTTTGATTCTTCTCTTTAAAATTTTCTGTAGGGTTCTGGTCTTTCCAAGTTCTCCGATGCCCACAGATATTTTTGTAGCATGTTTTTCTAATTTGCCTTTTGTCCCCTTGGATATTTAGAACTTCATTTCAGGATTGAAAGCATTTTTGCAGTCTTTACTGATGGTTTTTTTGTGACAAGACAGATTTCCTCTTTCATATGCACACTTAGAAATAATGCTCCAGGTAGCTAATTAATGAAGAAGCATTATTCACTTTTCATTTCTCCCATTTAAATGTTTTTAGTGCATTAGGAGCTTATAGACAGAAGAATGAAGGGTTACACTGCACTTTTAAAAATGGCAGCCTAGATCTCTCTCTCTGGAGCTTAACAGATACGTGTAGGCCCCCAAATTTTTATATAGATCATACTGTGCTTACATACAATGTGCTGTAAAGAACAGCGGCTACTTTCAGTTCCTCAGTTGTGCTTACACTGTTGTCTCTCAGAGGTGGAATTGATGGGGGCTGCTATGGTTGTACTCTCAAGGGCACAGGAATATTGGGTGTGTAGTGAGGGTGCACAGGAAATGGAATACAGCACTGCAGATCAGTCAGGACACTGCAAAACTCCTAATCCAGCGTATAGGGAAGATTATTGGGGTTTGAGGTCATCTTATGCTCTCTCTCCCCTCAAATGCTGCCATGGATGATGGACTGTTCACTGGAAAGCTGATCACATTTACAATACACTGGCAACTGAGAAACTTGAAAACGGGAGATAACAACACTGTACTGTCTTCAGAAATCCTAGAAATTTGTTTTGGACAAATGTTTTATGAAGATCTTTCCGTAACAGCCCCATTCACAAACCTTTTGGTTCTTTAGCCCTTTTTTTTTTTTTTTGCTGTCACAATCTTCCTGGTAACTTTTCTGCACATGATCTTAGGTCATTAGTTTAGAATCTGGTGGTGCTTATGTATAGTTTTATTATTGACTTTTTTACTTTAAGTCTCAATTTTGTTTTTATGACTTTTGTGATAATTTAAGGGGTACTTTTATTGGTATGTTATCACACTTCAAAGAATTTTCGACTAGGCTGTCTGGGATTTTCAGTATTAAATGCCTCATAACCACATGTATTTATTTTCTTAGCCTTAGTATATATATGACTCCAAGCTGTAATTAGTGACTCAGTGTTAAACTGTACCAACATGTCTATAAAACACAGCATATGGATATCTTGATGAAAGGAAATTGGGAGATGCTGCTTTTATAAACCTGAAAGCTGCAGAGCAGATGTGGAAGGAATTACTGCAAAGAATCTCAACTGGCATATAAAACAGAAGCTGAAGTTTATTTTGGTTTTATTATAAAAGAAAAAACATTTTACTAAAGTTCTGTTGTATTTAAGGTTACATAAAATTGTGTTGTTTAGAACTAGCTGTGAAACTATGTGCACTGATGGGACAATGGAACAAGGCAATTGTTTTTGCTTTAAATATTTAGTACTAGAAGTACAAGCGGATTGTAAAATACGTATTTTTAGAATTTACAGGAAATTTAATAATGTTCCTTTTTGGGGGAGAAGACTGGAATAGATATTGCAAAGTTAATATCCTTTTTTTAATTTCATGAGCAAAGAGCAAAATGGTGATTACCCGTTTTGCAGTCTGATTGTCTGGCTTCTTCCGTGGAAAGTCCTAGTCATAAATGTTCATTTCTCAAGAACTATCAACCACAAGCATTCCCTTGCTCTCATATTTTCAACACCTAATCAGTCAGCCTGACTTTGTAGAAAACACTAGATTGTTATTTACTTACCTCTTATATATTTCAGCAAAGCACTGAAGTGCTTACCAGACTAAAACATGGGTGCTGTTACAGCACTAAAAGATTTTACTCACTTTATTTTCCTTTTCAATTATCCTGTTAGTGTAATGCTGCATTAAAATTGCAGTGAATTACAGTACACAGTGAAAACACTACAAGATTTTGAGTTACACTTTTACATAGAGGGTACTTGAAATCTCCCAACGTGAAATACCTTAAGAGAAAAATACTAACGTACTGGGTAATTACATGTTTTCTAATGTGATTGCCCACTGTGTTGACACCATATTCTTCAACTATTAAAAGAAAAACAAACAATTAAAATATCTTATGGCTTTAACTATTCTGGTTACTTACCTAAACAAATTCTTGTGTTGGTTCTTGAATTTGGTGAAATGTATACTATGGCAGGTTGCCAGTAAAGGAGCTGAATGGGGTTAATATTAAATTCAACCTGTAGACTGGTTGTTGTTTAGACGTGAGCATTAAAGACAATACAGATTTTATAATTTATTACATGAATAACTCATTGTCTTGGCTGCTTGTTTAAAGGGATGACAGAGCACGGGCAAGTCAGGCAATTTGTTGCTTTGCAGATGAATGGAATCCGTGAGTGCAGTGATAATTTGGTATTCAAACTAAAGACACAATCATGAACTACCTTTTGGTGAAGCTCCCTTGAAAATGTCAGTCAGGACAAATAAGAGTAATACTGTTCTAGAAATACTAGAAGAGAAATACTGTACTAGAAATACTGTTCAAAAGGATTAATAAGGTGAACTTGAACAGTTAATGGCATTAAACAAAGACAAATACATATAATAATTTAGATCCATCAGGCTTTATTGTTTAGATGCTCAGGACAATACTCCATTCTGGTTGGACCATGTAATTTTATGCAAGAAACAACATATTTTATCATTATAAATGTATTGAGGATTTTACTGTGTATTTGAGGAACTTCAAATCTAAAACTATATGAGGAAAGCAATAAAGCAGGTTTCTCAATACATTTTCATCATGACTCTATAATTTGATGTGGAATGAAAGGGCTAGTTCCTTGCCACTTTAATATTGCTAATCTTTATGTATATTGTTGGCCCCTAAATTCTCATAGATTAATCAATTAATAGCTATGTATTTTCCATCCTCTGGGTTTTGGTTTTTTTTTAGGGAGAAGTAACAAAATTATGGTATAGTATTCAATTTTATTAAATATATTAACTTTATTCAATTACTGGTATTAATACTTAGACTTCCATTGTCCCTGAAGTGTAATATGAAATTAAAAAGTATTCTAATGTAGTCTCTAACTTAAAAAACTGTCAGAAAATAATGGTATACTAAAAACATAGCTAAGTTATACAATGGGAATACAGTTAAGGCATAAAAGGCTTTCTTTGATCTATATCAGGAGCTACTTCACTGAAATATGAAATTTCTTGGACTACAACTTGTGTAGCCAAAAAAAAGATAATGCAATTATTCCATATTTATAATTAATTATCCTTAGCAGAAAAGTTCTCTCCTAGAGATAATTGAAAAAAGTGTGTGAGCTTTTTTCAAGTTTACTACAAAACCTTTTGTATCTCTTCCAAAGACTAATTGGGGCATGACTTTATTAATGATTTGAAAGTCAAACAGCTGATGTCAATTCCAAAGCTCATTGCTTCAGCTTGTTTTTAACTGTTATTTTTTTAAATCTAGATACATTTTTTTTTCTAATTTAAATGTCAGAAAGTCTTTGAGCAAGTTCATTAGACTTTCAGAATTGCCTCTATGACTGATGGTTAATAGTCAGGCAAAACTGACCTCACATCACATAAAGTAATATTAAGTTTGTAATTTAGTTACAAAGCTTCTGGAACCTTTGGAGAATAGCAGACTTCATAAGAAAGCTCCAGTTCAGAGTTAATAATTTAAAAACAATTTCTGAAATTCAAGTAGTTTGTCTTATGCCTGTATTTATTTATTATTTTGAATCAGTATAGAAGTTGTACTGGTTGGGATTATTTATCTAGCAATCACAAACAGTCTCAAAATTGGGCTCTTAGTAAAATAATTGTCTTAAGTGAAACAGCCTTTCTGTAAGAACTGGTTTCATGGGGCAGAATCCCTTCATGACTGAAGTAGGGTTGTGCTTTACAGAGAGAGCTGAGGTGCCCTGACGGAGCAGTCACCACCCTGCCTCCATGGGCTGTACTTCTGCAGAATGATAATTGGTTTATTGGAAGCAAGGAATGAATTGCAGATAAGGCCTGTGTGTTCCTTCACAAGAAAACTGTCTATCCATTTGTAAATCAATGAAAAGTTTGCTGTACTGAAACCAGAGTGCAGTTAAGAAAACATTCTCAGTCCTTACTTTCATGTGTTTCTAATTTTCTTTTAGAATTTCTGTTTACATTTGTGCAAGTGTGCGTGCTTTTCTTTAGTCCTAGCTGAAGGGTGAATTTTGGAGCAAAGCCCAAGGAAAAACCTTTTGGCTATTTTTTTAAAATCAAAAGCATATTTTAAGTGTTTTATGTAATTTGTTAAATAAATTGTTTGAAAATATTGCTATATAATACCACAATTAAAAACAAAATATTCCTTTGTACATTATACTGCAGGGTTTAGGCAAGTGATACATAGCTCAGACTGAGTGCAGAAAAAAAGCCAGGTATTCTTGAGTACTGATGCTACCACTGTAGTTACTTTTTTCCTGATGGGAAAATTGCCCAAGTAAACTCACATTGCTTTAGTTTCCCCATCTGTATAATGTGAATAATACTTACCATCTCATGGGAATGTGTGGAATTTAATATTCATGCATCACTTTGAAGTTCATCTCTAAATCAATTCTGTAACCCAAACTCCAAAATGCATGGCTGATAGAAGACTGTGAGACACATCAATATTTTCTGGAAGTCCTGTATTTTTCTCTCCCTATAAATACTGTATTTTAGCTGGATGTGTTGTCTTTCTATATTGTCAAGCCTGATGGAGCAGTAGGGTACAATGTGATGACTAACAGTGAGTTCTCGTGAGAACAGGGTAGACACTGATGTACAATGAGGGAGAAAACTGAAGCACTCTCAAGACACTCTCTGCTTGGCTAAGAATGTTAAAAAGAAACCATGACCCATGAGTTAAGTCCAGCAAAACAATACTTTCTTCATCTGTTTAATGCTGAGGTTACCAGGCAGCTCAAAATTCACTTCTGCAAAGCTCAGATGTGGGAGTACCCAACAGAAAGTGGAATTCTGGCTGCCTGCAGAGTTCTCCCACCTTGGGAACAAATTTGAGGAGAGGTCAGTGACTTTTTTGGGGGGGAGTCACTTTCATTGTGTGTACAACCAGGGAGAGACATCCTGGGTAACAATCCTAACAGCAGCTTTCCAACTTGTCATCAAGGAAATGAGCTTCTTCCCAAGTAAGTCTGCTTGCAGCAACTTTATTAGATATATCTAGACACCATTATTTATTCATATTCAAATTTTTCTCATCCTGCAATGCTTGGTAGCAGGGATGCAATTTCTGAACTGTTAATTGCATAAATACTTTTTAGGAAAAGAGCAGTCCTGCAGCTTTGTGATATTCATAATTTCTTCATTCCTACAGTATTCAGAGAAGCAAATGTCATCCCAGAGAAAATGAGCATCTAATTATTTTGTAGAGAGCACTTCTCACTGTTGTATCTAACGTGTAACTTTTACAGTGTTCAAAAATATTACTGTTATTAAATAATCATCCAGTGTCCTGGTGAAACAAGAAGTTTTCAATTTACAGGTGAAGAGCTGGATCTCAAGAATAAGATCCTTAATGCAACAAATTGCTCGAGCTTGTTATTGATCCCTGGTATGCTAAGTTGGCCCATTGATGTGTGCCTGACGACCGATGCCTTTTTGGCAAGTCAAGGATCTGGTGATTTCTCCAAATTTCCCATTCAGTAAAATGTAAGTTTCTTTTCAGTATAGGATATCTTTTATTGTTGGAAATTTGGAAGTTGAAAAAAAGTGCAAACACATTGTAAAGGAAAAATTATATATCTTTCCCCCTGGAATAATGTGATAGCAAATTTCCTGCACTCTTTAAAACAAATGGAAAAGCAGAGAGAAACTGGAAAAAACTTCTGTGGAAAGGTTGGTGTTGCCTGTGTGTTTGGAGGATAATTCATTATCACTATTGTAGAGCTGAAAATCCATTGCATGACCTGTTATGAAGCAACTGACACAAGTTGCAGTGTACACTAGAATATTATTAATTGAATGTATTTTGAGCCAATATTCAGGATCTAAGTATATGAAAGTACTGAAAAATACACAGACCACACAAAACATGAGTTGGAAAACATTCACTACTCAAATTTTAATTTTTTCAAAATATTGTATTATGGCATTTTTTGGATACTATATATATGCAGTGAATGAAATCCAGGCCATGCTGGAGGCAAAGGGAATGTTAAATTTTCTGCAGAACCTGGATTTTATCCAGTATGTACTGTATTTCAGTATAGAATGACCAATATTACAAGTTAATTAGCTAAATTAGTTCAGATTGATCATGTCTCATGTCTCCTTAACAATAAATTATTTAGATGGTATTCTGCTAAAAAGATCAAGGTGTTTTACTATAGTGATGTATTTTCTTCTCTGTTCTGATAATCAGAATCTGTAAGCCATGGACAGACTCAGAATAGATAATAAATGTAAAGCCAGGAAGTAATAAGTGAATAAATATGTAACATACTATACCTGACCTAAATTGTTTAAAAAATCCAAATAACAACATAAAAACTGTTTAAAAATACATAACTTACCAGTGGGCAACCTCACTGGTGTTTTTTGATGTATTTGTTGAATAGACTATTTGCTAACAGACTTTCTCCACTATTATTACTATCTACAGGACATTAATACTCTTGTATTATGCTCACAAGATAATTATTGCAATGAGGTGATGAGTGTTTGCTCAGGTAACAAAGTAGAATACTTAGGGATAGATCTGATGTTTCAAGTATAATGTAAATAGTATAATGTAAAATGGTACGACGAGTTCCTTGCTTTGAAAGAGCATGAAATAAATGAACTGTAAGTTTTATAGCTCCACACTGGGACACAATCTCCGCATACCTTCTTTATGAGAATCGGTGCCCTTCACATAAAAACGTCCTAAACAAACCCGTGTTAGCTATAGCCAACTCTCGCCAGTTTAAGAATTAAGAATGATTCCTTTAAACTGGAAGTTTACGACGCTCTTCCTTCTTGTACTTCTTATGGAAAAAATTGCAGGCAGAGATGCACTGCTGCCTTCACCAAACCGCATAGTCCCGCAGCACCGACGGAAGCCACGCCGCGTTGCCCTGCCCTCCCAGGCTCCGCGCTGTCCCCGGAGATGCTGTCCCCGGAGGTGCTGTCCCCGGAGGTGCTGTCCCCGGAGGTGCTGTCCCCGGAGGTGCTGTCCCCGGAGGTGCTGCCGGGCCGAGGCGCCGAGCCGGGGCTGCGCTTCCCGCGCTCCGCTGCGCGCCCGGGGCGCTGCGGGGCCGAGCCGCGCTGGCGCTGCGGAGCGGGGGGCGCGGGCCCACATTCCGATGCGGTGAGGCAGCCGCGGCCCGGCCCGCCCCCGCCCCGGCCCCCGCTCGGAGGGCGCGCACGCCGATGGCGCTGGACCGGCTCCAGCCGCGCGGGACGGCGCCGCTATTCCGCGGTGCGGAGGCGCGGGGCTGGGGCGCTCGGCCGATGGCGCCCGTCTGCGGGAGGTAGGAGGCTGTTCCGCGGGCGGCTCCAGCTAGCAGCTGCCAGCGGCGGGACGGGACCCGGGGCGCGCTCTCTGGCTCTGGGGGTCCCTTCAGCAGGCGCCGCCTGGTCCTTCAGGAGCAGCAGCGCGCACGCGGAGCCGGGGGCAGCGGTTCCCGGTGCTGCACTTGCGGGACGTGGAGTGCTCCACACGCCGCCCGCAGCGCGCCGTGCCTGTGGGAGCGCGGACAAGGGGGAGCTGCCGCATCCCGTCTGCCTCGTGTGCGGGGGATGTTCCCAGCGACCCGTCCCGAGGGCAGGCATCCGGCGGGAGAAACCCGCTCTGCACCACCGAGGAGGGGCGGTCCCGGGGCAACCCTCCCGGGCGGCCCCGCGCCCTCTGTCCGCGGCTGACTCAGCCGGCGGCGCTGCCCCGCGGCCCCTCCCCAGCTCTCCCCGTGCCTCCCGGGCCCGGCGGGGCGGTGCGCACCCGCAGCCTCCGCCCCCGGCCCGCCGGGGAAGGCGCCTCACTCGCTCCGCCGCCCCGGGCAGCGGCGGCCGTGGAGCCCTGGCGAGGCGGGGGTGGCCCCGTCCCGCAGAGCCCTCCGCCGCCGCGGCCCCGCCGCTGCTGGAGTCACCGCCGACCTGAGGAGGAGGAGGAGGACAAGATGCCGGGGGGACGCTGAAAGGTGCGTCCGTGCTCACCCCCGCCCGCTTTCATGGGCTCTTTCCCTGACTCCCGAGCGTGGCTGGCTCTCCTCCGGGGCTCTCTGGGGCCGGGTCCCGGCCCCCCCGCTCTTGTGGCACCGGGGGATTGCCGAGGGCTGCTCGCTGCGGCCGTGCCCGGGGGCGGGCGGGGGCTCCGCTTTCGGCCATGTTCCGCAGACCCCGTTGCCCGCGCCCTCCCCGCCTGACCTTCGGCTTAAAGGCTCTCCCCCTTCCTCCGGGAGGGTTCAAGAAGATCCCAAATGTAAAAGAAACCTGGGGTGGGCTGCCCTTAGCCCATATGCTAGAAATTGTTACAAATTGATCCCTCACTTTCTCTCTTCCACTGTGATTGTACAAACAGTTGTATTTTTTACGTTAATGTCTGGCAAGTTGTAGTCCAAGATTGGTGCAGCGCATCGGAGATGTAGCGTTGGAAGGAGCCTGTGGCTGTAAGCGACAGGGGTGCTGTCTCTCTCCCCCCTTCAGTGGGTCTCTGCTCTTTGGGGGTGCTGCAGGCCCTGACACCCAGGCGTGAAGGGGCAATGCATTCCTCCCAGCTCCAGACTTCACTTTGCCCTGTTTGGTGAAGTGTTGTTGAGTTAGAAAGACTCAAAGTCTCCAAACACTTACAGAAGTAGTTTCACTGAAGTGTTTGTAGGATCAGGACCAAAGTGTCTAGGTGTGATGCTTACCTGTTCTGCTGCACCCTCTTTGGATGCCACCAGCACAGGTGATAAAGGGAAGAGCCTATACAGGTGACTGAACTGGGCTTCTGATAAAGGAAGTGAAAGAGCTGGATTAAGAGTGGTAGAGAAATGCCTGAAGGATCAGCTGTACTTCAAGGAACAGTAAAATGTTTTGTTTCATAGTGAGGTGTTTGTGTAAGGAGCAGAATTGGCCTTCTTGTTGTATTTATTATGCTAAAAGTTTGATAAAAAGTTTTCCAAATATTTCAGTCCTCTACGTTTGTATGATAAAAGTTTGCTAAATATTTCCATTCTTTACATTTGTATATTTGAAAGAGGATCAGAGAACCTGCCAATTATGAAGCAACCACTTAGTAATTGTTGCAGAGCAGTGACTACTATGTAGTTTAAGAAGTCATGTCTTTCCAGCTACAAATAATCATCTCTGATCTGTGGTATTGCATCCCTTGAAAAGTCAATGGCAAATAACCAATGTTTGTGATCATTACAAAAACACCTAAGGAAATCTGTGAGCAATGAAACATACAAGGTGAAACCAGAAACAGACACAATGTTTCGTGTATTAGGAAGTGCTTGAGAGAAATTCCCAAGACATAAAAGAGCATGTCCAGTCTGCATAAATTTGCAGAGGATTACTAAAAGTCTTGCTTTCTTAGTCATCTATATAGAATTCATTCTTGTTCTGCCATATTGAGGGAGTAATCTCAGATTCTATAATGAGTTCATTCGTGTTTTCATACATGGTAAAAAGTTTGTTACTAAGATTTTGTGACTGTAGATGAGGCACTGTAGTGCAGTTCTTGTCCTGTCAGTTAACACTGATTTCATGTGATACATCTTATCCAATAAAAGTGTGATGTTCAAACCAGAGCTCCAAGACATTAAGTAGGAAAAAAATGCCGCAAGGTAAAACTTTTAGGTGAAGAAACATGAAAGCCCTACTGCAGAATAAAAAAAAATCTCAAAACTGTGTTTACTGGAGATCATTGAGCAAGTTCATGAAAGAGATGATAAGATAAGTTGAGATTTGGGAGATTTGTAATATGAGAAAAAGAAATTCTCGGTATTTAGGTTATCCAAAAGAATGTCATGGAATGGTTTGAGCACTGTTCGTAAGTACCCGTAGAAGTGAGTATTTCTTTTATCAAAGGGCTGTTTTATTTAAGAGAAATATGAATGTTAAGATCCACTGGTTACTAGAACCTGCACTGAAATCCAATATAGAAGCAAGGCACATATTGAAAAGTGACAGGTGTGACTGTTCATGGAAGGTTGTAGATTTATAACCCCTGGAAACATTTTGCTTAAGTTAGCAGCTCTTCCTTTTTTTGGAGAACAGCAGCTATAATTTAGTAATAGTTCTTGGATTTGCAATGAGAATTAGTTAAAGGAAAACTTCGGTTATAAAGGAGGCAAAAAATAATTAAACTATTATTTCATTAGAGTTCCGTGATTTGCATAGGGATTTTTTTCATTAAATATTAAAACTAAGGGGTTTTTTAGCTATCATCTTGATTTATGTGCATATTTACAAAAGCATTTCTTTAAGAGTGTTTTTTCTTTTAAAACACTTGACAACTGCATTTCAGAACAGGGGTTGTCATTTTGTTTCCTGTTTCTACAGCACTTACTGCAAAATGGATTTTGGGTCATGACTATGACTCTTAAATTTTATAAATGACAATGATATGTGTTATTAGCAATAATTCACATCTCTTTTTTGTTTTATATACTTCTTGAAAATACCGGTAACTGAAATATTGGAACAAATTATGCAGCTCCAGCATGGACAGTCTTACTCTCACGCCTGTTCACAATGCAGCCATTGATGGTTTCATTGAGCAATGGCTATAATTTGATTGTGCAGACAGCAGGTTAACAGCTGTCTGTACCTTTAATATGCAGTTTGATTCATTTGTAAATAACACTTTTCATCACATCTCTGTTTTAGAAAGCTGTTAGCATGCTAATATGAAATCCATGTTTTTCCTTAGATTAATTTTGTCCCTTTCTGAGCCTTCTTAATCATTGAGAGGTGTTGCACATGTACTTGAGGACCTACATGATTGAGTACATACTATGTGAGAGCAGTCCAGCTAACTCTGCATACTGCTTTATTTATCTTGGCAAACCTATATATATATATCTGCTTGTGGGTGGGGTTTTCCGTAGTCATGCTTCTGCCAGATATTGGTCATATTTCACTCCTTGATTTTTTTGAGCAAAGCATCTATCTGCTGAAACAAGACTTGTGCTTAAGAGCTGAGTATAAAGTACTGATAGACTTTCTATGAATTTCCTGATTTGGGAGGTCTCTAATATTTTTCTTTTGTTTCGAGGCACAGAATTTTGGTTTTACTTGAAACAAATAAGTTAATTTGTAAATATGTCAATGTGGGATCAAAGTCTGATCCACTGGTTTCGCATACTCTGCCATGCTGACATCTCGGTGCAAGACATAATTAATGTCACCGATTTTAAACTAGGCCATCCACAGTACTTTCTTCTTAACTGCCCAGTCATTCATAAATAATCCAACATGTTCAAGCAAGAGCTTGATGTGGCAGCACTTACTGAAAACTGGTAAACTCCAAGAGCGAAGAGGAATGAGCTCAACTCCCCAGAATTATACTTCTTCCAGAGTCCGCTACATTGCTCCAATTTATCAGGTGTCAGTGATGGTGCCACAGGTAATACCAGCTCTTTCATTAAATGATTTAGAGCAGCAGGGACACAAACCTTGTGGAGCATGGTACGTGCCCCACCGAGCTTCCTCCTGCATTCTTTACACCCGAAACTCGTGTGTACTTGGATTAGCATTTGGGTATTGAGACAGTGCAGGCTTGAGTCTTGTACAAGGAAGTGTATTCTGTGGGCCAGTATATGTACTGTGACATTTTACTCACAGTAGTCTGAGGCATATCATAACAGTTTGAATAGGCTGTACACTGTGGGATACTTTTTATTCTACATAGCTATCAGTAAGTAGTATTTAATAACTTGTTACAACATTTTCAGTGGTGCCTCCTCATTAAAAGAAAACTGAATATACTATTATATTTGTCAGGTGTAAATTTTCATAAGTAATTAAAAAATTAAATGCTCAGGTGTTTTCAGGATTCTTTATGTTACTCATTTCAATGTTTTAAATGAGACACAAAAAGTAGAAACACTGAGAGCGAACTTGAAGCTACCATTTGAAAATATTTATTTTTGGGGTAATGGTTTTATTCTATTAGTATGCACAAGTGCTGCATAGCTTGCATCTAATAATAGTGTGTTTTCTTAAACAGATGACTCTCCAGTTGTGTTGACCTTGCCTTGTGTAGTAGGACCTTGCTGTCTGCTGTTTCAGACAATGCTCTGATGTGAGATCTCTCCTCCCACAGTATTTTTCTCTGTCTTGCTACAGCATACAGCAAGAATGCTGCTGCAGTGATCTTTGGTATTTGAGGTTTTTGTTACACTGCATCTTCTTTCAAACATTTTCATAATGCATTCCTTTACTCCAAGTACAAAACTCTGTTGCTTGGATTAGGTTAATTTCTTTCTGTAGTGGTACAAATACCTTTCAGCAGTGTTTTGGGGAAAACCAACTTGGTTTCCCTTTGGAATTTAGCAAGATAAAAAGGGGTCATACCAGACCAGCTACTGCTTTGTGCACTACCAACAGTTCACATCAAAGAACAACCTGTAGATTTCTTCTTGAGAAACTTTCTTGATGTGAATGCCTCCTTTTTAATTCCTTTAGGGTTTTGGATTTTTAGCTATGTACCAAATTACAAGGGAAAAAGAAAACCCAGTGTTTTAATATCCAGGCTGGTTTGTGTTTTGAAGATTGTATTCTGCTTCTGTTCTAATTTTAGGTAATTTTCATACTCTGACATTTTTCAAAGATATATTTTCAACCAGTTAGTTATTGGTCAGTTTGGACAAGTATGTTAAAATGCATTTATAATCAGATTGTTGCATTGGTGGGCAGAGATTTCTAATAGTTGGTTAGTATTTTTCTAACTTTTTCTGGAAATAGTCACACTTTCGGTGACTTTCAAGTGTATCAGATGTTCTGTGAGTACATGCCTTATTTCTACTGAAAGCTGTGGGAAAATAACCTCATTGCAGGTATTTCTTGTGAAAGCTTTAAGCTTCTGATCACTCAGTGTGCACCCATTCTAGTTCAGCAGACTTATGGGAAGCAGTAAACATAGAGGAGTATCTTTGCAAGGCTGGAACCCCCTGGATTTCTCACTGCAGGAGGGGCTGGCAAACAGGCTGAGTCCCTGCTTGGTTTTGGAGTTCACTCCGTAGTTATGCCATGCGCCATGATTTTGTAACATATTGAGTGGCAAAGGTGTCAAAGAGGACCAGGCAGATAATTCTTCTTGAAGTCTTTTGTGTTATGGTACTTCTGCATTTTTTTAGGTGAAGAATATTTCTTAATATGGCTCCTTTAGAGCCCTTGAAGATTTTCAGTGTAGCATGGATAGTCTGTTTGCATTTTTACCCCCAAAGAACATGCAAAAAGGGGAGAATCTTGCCTAATTACCTTTGTTTTGTTATGATTGCACCTTTTTGTTTGTTTTTGTTTTTCTTAATAATCAATTTATGGAATAGACAACAAAAATAAAAACAATAAAATCAAACAGTTGGACACCTGTTGGAAATATTTTTGTCTTAAGAGCCACTCAAAATGTTGCTGTCATTATTGATTTGAATATACGTCTGTTCTCATTCTGTGCTTTAATTCAGAAAAGTATAAGCAAGAAGTTCAACTTCAGTGGTGGTGTTCACTCAGTAGACTTAGAAATGTCTCAGGGAGAAACAACATAGAAATGGATGCTTTCATGTGTGTGTCATTTACTAAACTTCTGTGACAATCCCATTTAGAGGCATTCCTAATATCATTAGCCTGGGTAATTTAAATATTTAAGTACAATTATAGTGTTTTAAATTTTTTTTCCCTTTTTTTTCTTTTTTTGTTGGATGGATTTAGAAAGTAGCTATCAGTATTTCATCATCTCATGAAATTATATAGCTTAGGCCAAGTCCATGTAGCATTGGATGCTGTTGTTTTCATTGTGATACTTTTTATGCCTTTGTCCCCCTAATTAAAACAGATTTCAGAGACTGTATGACAAGATCCCAATACGTGGTTAAGCTAACTTGCAGTATGAAACAGAATTGTTTATTAATTCTTTAATTATTTTTTTTTAGATGTGTCAAGTTGAAGAGGAAGGTGGAATTTTTTTACCTAAGCCAAACTAGCCTTAGGTACTTAAGCAGAAAACATTTGTAGATAAAGATCTAAAGTAGAAACTAGTTTGGAAATACAGTTGAACCCCAAAATGCACTGTTCAGTTGTTTCCATTCTCTTCTAACTTTTCTGAAAGAAAATAAAAGTGTATACGTAGTAACCTAGTATAGGAATGTGGTGACCATTAAAAATCTAGCTTTAGCAGCCAGTTTCACTGTAGAGAAAGAGTATAATATTAATACTGTTTGTTCTTGTTTGTATTAAGCAGATATCGTCAACTACCAATCTGTTGGTAGATTAAATTGCACAGATTAAATTTGTTTATATATAGTTATGGAAACATTTCGGATTTGCTATAAAGACAATATTCTTGTAAAACGCTAGTTTCGGCCCACAACTAAGAAGGTATTTATGAGTCTTCTAAATTATTCAATGCCTTTTTTTTTTGTTCTTAGTGGCCAGCTGAAATTTTTTTCTTGTTCCAGCAAATTCTGAGCTATGGCAAAAGTTTTTAGCAGGATCCCTCTGTCACTCAATTATGAATACTTTTTGGAAGAACGTTTTGCTTGGTGTGATTATGTTCGTGCAGCAAATTCTGGAACTCTGTATTGGTTTGGCACAGCCTGGTTTTAGGTAGCAGGGCAGCCACAAAGATGGCTCCTGTGAGGAAGCTGCTGGAAGCTTCCCACCGTGTCCGGCAGAGCCAATGGCTGATGGCTCTGAAGATGGACATGCTGCTGGCCAAAACTGGGCCAATGAGAGAGGTCGGTAATGCCTCTGTGATGACATATGTAAGAAGAAAATCAAAGTCACAAGATTTTGGATTCTAGTCAAAGAAGAGGAGGAGGTGAGAACATGTGAGGAAAACACCATGGCGACACCAAGGTCACGGGAGAAGGAGGGGGAGGAGGTGCTCCAGGCGCCGGAGCAGATGCCTCTGCAGGCCGTGGTGCAGACCATGGTGCAGACCATGGTGAAGCAGGTTGTCCCCCTGCAGCCCATGGGGATCCACGGGTGACGCAGAGATCCACCCACAGCCCGTGGGGGAGGTGCCCATGCTGGAACCAGTGGATGCCTGGAGGAGGCTGTGATCCAGTGGAAGACCTGGTGGAGAGAGAGGGCCCTTGCTCCCAGGCTGGAGCAGCGTGTCCTTGGGGGACTGCACCCTGAGGAAAGAGAGAGCCACGGCGCAGCAGTTTTGGGAGGGCTGTGTGCCCGTGGGAGGGGCTCGGGCTGCAGCAGGTGCGGTGTGGCTGCTGCTTGTGGGAGTGGGCCCAGGCTGGGGAAGTTCTCGGAGAACTGTCTCCCCTGGGAGGGACCCCACGGCCTCATGGGGAGGACTCCTCTCCCGGAGCAGCGGAAGGAAATCTGGGGATGGACTGACCAAACCCCTGTGCCCTGTCTCCCTGTGCTGTTGGTGGGAAGGAGGGAGGGGCTGGGGGTGGGGGGAGGGTGTTCTAAGGGCTTATTTTACTTCTCATTATCCTGCTCTGATTCTGTTAGTAATAAATTCACTTTGCAACTTAAGTTGAGCCTGTTTCGCCCTTGAAGTGTTTCTCCCAGTCCTTATCTCACTCGTGAAGTGTTCATTAATTTTTTTTTTTCCTTCTCCCTCCACTGCCCAGCTGTGGCAGGGGAGGGTGAGCGAGTGGCTCTTGTGGGTGCCTGGCGTTGGGCCAGTGTCAAATCACAACACTCTATGTTAAAACTTCTTATTTCTGTGTAATAGGAGGTATAAGAACTTGAGGGATCAGGGAAAATAGTGTTGTTTAAAATTTTGTAGATTCATTTGTATAAAGGAATTCAAATACCTTGGATATCAGCAACATTTTGGGTTGTAAATGGTCCTTCTTCTTTACCAAGAGAAGGAAATACTAAAATTTTAGATTAACTTCGGGAGAATTAGAAAAATAATTGGGTGATTTGTGATATTAATGAATGGATAATATCTACAATTGAGGTGTATTTTCACTGTTTTGTCTAGTCATTCCAATCCATTCTGGGGGCATGCCAACAAACTTGTAGTATGGAAAATGTGTTGTCAGCACCAGCTGTTTAGAGCATCAAATTCCAAATTTTCATTATCCTTCGCCTTCTATGATTGATATGGCTTAAAATTGATAAGTGTGGGACCTTCCTTTTTGTCTTAAAATCCTTAAACCATTATTGTTCCCATTTTCATTCTGTTTTTAAGGTTGAGATTATGAATAATTATATTACTAGTACAACTAGGGCTTCTGGAAAAACAGTGCCTTTCTGAGTATGACTGTAAGAACAGTGCCTTTCTTACATGACTGTAAGAATTGGCAATACTGGGATGCCTCTTCAGAAATTATTTCTTTATACTTTGTGAACTGTGATTCTAGATTTGCGAGCCAGGTTCAGTAGTGGTGTGCAGAAATAAACAGTTCCCTAGACAGCAGGCTATAAAACAGGTCAGTGTTAAAATATGCGGTAACATCCTTCAAATGTCTGTATAGTATTAGACTACTATGCCTGCCTGAATTCTCTTTCAGGATTCAGATCAAAACATCTGTTTGGAGTTTTGTTACCTGATAGGTGTAGGAATGATAGAGATGCACAGACAGTAATGGGTTTTCTGGAGGTCTTCCACCCTCCTAGAAGAGGCAAGTTTGTGTATTCTCTTAAAATTTGCGAATGTCTTCTACTTTGCCCAAGGCTTAGCTTCATGTTTGTGTCATTCCCTTGTTTTGTTCTGCATACTCTTTATTCTGTTATGCAAGTTAATAATAAAAATGTTTATCCTGAACAGTCAGTTGTCCTGTTGTCTAGGTACAGAAAGCTGGTTTTGAGGCTAAAATTTCTGAGGACAAAAGATTTTGTACCACAGTTACAACAGTACAGCACAATATTATCCTGTATAACAGCTTCAGTGCACCCCTGAACTTCATTTCAGCCATGGTGCTTTATAGAAAGCTGCACAGAATTAACTTAGGAGTTAGTTGGGAGAGCTGTAAAAATATTTGAGGAAGGTGTGTACACAGATTTAAAGCAAAGAAAATTGTTTGGTATGACAGCATTGGAGCTCTGAGGTTGCTGTTGCGAAGAGTGGAAAGCCCTGAACGAAAGAAAAAAACCAACTTTCATTCGCTTGTTCTTGCTCGAATTTACACTTAGCAAAACTCTCCCATACATATTCTGTGCATTTGAGTCAAAGAAATCGATGGATAATTTAAAAAAAAAGCCTTTGTGTCCTGGTTTTCCTGCCTTACCCATTTTGCTTACAATAAAGCTCTATTCTGTGAGCAACCATATGCATCCCAATAAAGGTTTTAAAGTTTGAATTGAGACAGAGACTGTCTCAGCTTTTGGCCAGCAAATGCAAAGAAAGTTGGCCATGTTCCCTCTATTTGCCAGAAAAGCATGAAAGCTGGGGCCCCTCCTCTGTCAGAGAAAAAGGGAAGCTCTGATCTTTCTGCATACAGATTTTTGCAAGTATTGAGTCCCTGACATATTCTTGGTATGACTTGTCTGTCTCTTGCTTGCTAGATGTGGCCCAAAACCCCCAGGAAAAGACTGCCCATCTACAGTGAACTTGGGTAGATTAACCTGGGCTTTTTCCTCTGCTTATCAGTTTGGTAGTAGTTTTTTCCCTCTAGTTGTGGTCCTAAATATCAACAATTAATTCCATATCTACAGAATTACGATTTTTATGCACGTGGCTTGTCTCTCATTCTACTAAATCTAAAGACCTACTTGCTTTTTTACTATTTGATGTACATATGAGTGTGTAATTAAAAAAGCCTAGATATTGTACTATTTATTGTATGTTTGTGTGTAGGCACTTCTAGTACTTGAGTTTCTCATGTTCAGGGCCTTAAAACTTTCAGTGTTTAGATAATCTGACAATCCATTGAATGATGTGTGACTATATAAAATAAGACTATTAAGTTATGAAGGAGATTATTAATAAAATTTAGGCTTATTTTTAATGTTTTCTGGTATGGTTCAAAAATATTTAATTAGTTATTGTCAAATATTTGAACTTAAAGTATTAAAAGTAAGAATATGGAGTTTATAATTAGTACGTAATAATATCTCTTGCACATTCTTTTTACCATAACTAAGATTATGTAAAGATTGCTGTGTAATTTTTTTCTGGTGAGTGAATCATGAAAACTAAGCAAGTGCTTTGGTTTTTATGGTTATTATAGGCAATAATTATGCACACCTGGATTATGTACAACTATTATAAAGTTATATAAACAATGTACACCCTTCTGGCTTTTTCTCTATAGTTACGACATATTTTCTGTAGTGGATATAATTTTTATTTTTCAGAGAGGTCACATGTAAGATCAGAAGTGCTGAAATACATACATTGTATTTTCAAAAATATGTTGAAATGTTGTAGTACTACTAGCCTTATTACTTCCATAGCTGTTTCTGCTTTTATAAAAGCATTAGAACACTTAAGGAAAAGCAACCAGCATTAATGAACAAGTAATAAGCCAGAAAACTACAGAATCCATGAATACTTTAGTGTAAGGAGTGTGCTGTCTGTTTCTAATTTAATTTGTTCTCAGATTACTTTCATGAACTGTTGAAGTTTGTCAAATACTTTGCGAGGTCTAAGGTAGATTTTGGTTTTGAGGGTAGAACTTGCCTTTTCTAAACTGTATTTCATTCTACTGATTTTATTTTTCTTAAAGGTAGGTAAAAAGGGAAAACAGATAGTTTTGGAAATCAAGAAAAAGACGTCTTGAATACAGGGGGTCTGAGTGTGACATAGTCCCCACTAAATTAACAGGAACTAAATTAACAGGTGTAAGGAGATACTTACAAGATTGCAAGATAAGCTCATAATAAAATTAGAGGACTACTGATAAAAAAAGTAAAGAATCAAGGAAAAAAGCCCTAGACCTTGAAGGAAAGAATGAAAGTGAAAAAGATCTACGGGAGCAGCTAACTGTTTTGAGGTGTGGCAGTAGCCTGCCTAAGAAGACAGATGAACAATATTTAATTTGAAATCTCAAAGGACAGGTTAGTCTGCATTCATTTACGTATGCTGGTTTTATATGCTCTTTCTACTGTTATCCATGAACTTTATTCTAGATGTACAGGTACTATATCTTTATTTCTCATCACCACATTTCTCACACAACCTTGTGAGAAATTGATTTTTCCTTGTTGGCTTTCTATCAACCAGAAAGTGCCGGAGAGGAAAGCAATACCGTCCACATTAGAAACTGTTACTATTTAAACAAAGATCTCTGTATAGTATGAAAGATATTGATTGGGAAAAAGGAGAGCTTCATTCTGCCTGTTGCACCTTGTGAATGCTGGTACAGGTGGTACCCTCACTGAGCTATCATTTGTAAATGCTTTCTCTTCGTATCATCAATGGACTTGAACAGTGGTGGCAAGTCACTGACATTTGTGGCAAGCCACTGGTAGGCATCACCTTGCAAACTTCCTTGAAGTAGTTTTTTGGTTTTGCACCGTTTTGAGACATTACATAGGTTTTTGTTGCAAGCAGAGCTCTGTTGCCAACATCAGCCATTGTTTTGTTCAGAACTGTGTAGCTTGCACAGAGCATTAGTTTTCCTTGTTGCTTTGCCTCCCTTCAGGGATCTTTTCTCGTGCCAGTTATTACTTCATAATGCACTCAGCCGCCTGCTGGGGTCATCACTGGTTTGAACGGTCTGTCCTGCAGGTGAGCCTCCTCTGCGCTGGTCTGCAGGGTTTTCCTCTCAGAGGGATGAAGTAATTGCTGTCGTCTTGCCCAAGAGAAGTCCGATTACAAGGCCTTGGACTGCTCCTTATCTTTCAGTTTGCTGCTTCAGTACTGGCCTGAGAGTGTTTGATTCAGCGTTTCAGAGCAACCTCCTCATCCCTGCTTTTGGCGACTTAGAAAAGTCCATATTCATTGTGCTGTTCAATAATTAATTTCACTCAATTTCTTTTTATCGTTTGTGGTTGTGCCTGATGGTGAGACCAATGACCTCTCATCCTGGAGAGTTACAGGAGGGGTCAGTGGGAGGACAAGCCAAGGGTTGAGACTCTGCTGCAGTCCACTTGGGTCAAGAAAGGCACCAGTGGGTGAGTTGGGTCCTGATTCTGATCTACAAGTCTGATCAAATGGTGAGGAGTGGCAGAGAGCAGGGCCTGAGCCCAGAGATGTCAACATCATAGCTCAGCCCAGAAATGGGAGCAGTCCTGAGCTGAAGTGGCTCCTGGGCCTGCTGGGGGGGTTGCAGGTGGGGCTGGTTACAACGTTTACGGACTTGGTGTTCTTCAGCCTTGACGGTGCCTCTGATAAATACCCACATTGATCCTATCCTGGGTTAACGTCATGGCGTTCTGTGCTGGTTGCAGCATTGGTTCGTTGTTATCCTGCCCAAATACGTTACAGAAAACAGAGTGGTTTGATCTTCTTTAAGTGTTACAGCAGAAATAACCTTGAGCGTTTCAACATGCATTTGCTGGCTTGTTATCTTTTACAGTCCTTTTGTGGTTGTGTTCTTTGGCTTGTTTAATTGTGGCACCAACTGCTTCCTCTGTGGTGCTTTCCCTTCTCTGCTCAAGTTTAGAGCGTGGATCAGGCATACGTGCATGCCTCCTCCCTTCTAGGACCTTTTTGACCTAAATACAAGGAGTTGAGTTGTATTGAGTTAATGTGTTAGCAGCAGGGATGCACAATCAAATGGATGCAAAAAAATCTTTCTGCTTGACTAAAAAAGTATGTATGTAACACCCATTTTTTATGTAATATGTTATTACACAAGCATATGAAAATAAGACTCTATCCTAAGGTAAAAGAACTGAGAAGATTGCCTAGCAGCATTTTCAGATTTTAATGAAACAGTTTTGTTTGGATACTAGCGGACTCTCTGGCACATATTGCCAGCTAAGTCAAAAAAAAAAAAAGGTGTTCTGGAGAAGGAAGTGTCATTTTCCAAATTATGACTGCAGTTTTTAGCCTAGTTTCATATGGAAATGACTTTGCAAAGGCACACTGTGTGTCTGTACATACTTTTTTCCAACTTTTAACTTGGCCTGTAGCAATTGGGTTTATTACAAAGCGCAGATCTCGAAAATGCTAAAGACTCAATAAATTTCATGCAGATGTTACTCAGGTGCAGAAGAGAAGTTCTGTAAATCATTTTGTCTGTGAAGAAACTGCACATTAACTGAAGGTCCATATAGGAGAAAGTCCTTAGTAATACCTCAGCTCTAAGAAAAGCTTTAGTTCCAAGTGGCATCACAATTATTTCAAATTCATTACTTCTAGGAGTAACTAAGGTATATTATGCTTGGTTATCATGCATTCTCTTGTTTTAGATTGTACCTTTAACTACTCTACATGAACCTTAAATATCCTCTGAAATACTTGTCCATTAATTTTACCAAGAACTTCATTGGGTTAAAATTGCATCTATTCAGCTGAAAGTACAAGAACTTTTAAGAAATGTAAGAAACTTTGAACAAGTGATCATTTGTGTTAGATAACAGAATTAGCTTTTGCCACACATTCTTACTCGAATTAACTATAATTGTGAAGACTGAAGTAGACTAAAAATTTGGCATAAAGTCCCATCTCATCAAGGGAGCAGATTTTCATGTTTAGAATTCCATATTACTATTCTTGAAGCAAGGAGCTTGACTGTGCTACCCAAACTGAAGCTGTTTTATGATGACTGAACTTAAATTGAATACTGGGTGAAGGTTATCTTTTTATCCTAAAATAATTGGTGAAGTACAAATGCACATTTATAAGCCACGTATTGTAAATACAAGTAGGCAGAAATACTTAATGGACTAGTTTCGTAGTGTCTAAAAGATAAGCAGGAACAGCAAATAAATATCTCCTCAGCAAGGGTGTAGGTGTTCATTATGATGATCTTAAAGGTTCTTGAATGAAGGAAAACCTTAATATGTCACAGTCATTAATGAAGACATGCTATGTTAATCTTCAGGCATGTTTCTCCTTCAAATGGGTTAGCTTGTTAAAGAAATGCAACTGGAGCTTAACAAACGTGGAATTTGCTGTGTATTTTCTATGTTTGATTCTGTTTATCTTGGAAGATGTGACAATATATTATAGAAGAAACCTCCTAATTTTGATCATGGGTATATTTCCGTCCCGTTTATTTATTGAGTAGGATTGAATAAATAGTATTTATATTTTGAATTACAATGAGGCCTACAGGGGTTTTAAAATATTGAAACATTTAATTTAAAATGATCACAGAAGAGGTCATTCCCAACATAATCAATTTTATCTTAACATAATAAACATCTTGAAACATCCTGAAAAAATAACTTGCAGTTGTGTGGTGACTTGCTGCTTGCACATTTAATTTTGGCAAGAGCGAAAATCTCAGAGATTGCTTCATGGCTTGAATTAGACGTCAGGGTGGGCTTTCTCCCAGAGAATGATGTGATTGATAAAGCCATCATAGGAAAAAAATGAATGTAGTGGTGATTTGCTGAGCAAATATTGTTTGCTATATTTGAGTAGTGCTGTTTCCAGTGTCACAGTGCTTGATATCTAGAAATGTTAGAACAATAATAGTAGTATAGAAATTGTTTCGTGTATCTTCAAGGGTGCTGAATCAATAGGCTTCTGAAAATTCCATGATTTTAAAGCAGATAAATAATTACAATCGAAGCAAACAGGTTGTTTGCTCTTGCCTTTTGCTCTTATCTTGTTTTTTACTCTTATATTCTCTCTTCAGCATAATAATATGCATGTGACATAGCAGATGTTCAAAAGAGAAAGAATAAGAGGTTAAATATTAAGATTCCTAAATGAATGGCATGAATAGGTCAGGAATGGTATACAAAGAAAACGTATTTTGAGAAAGGGGAATAGTAGTGTAATAATTTAATAATGTCAGTTTTCAGCATTTGAATTATTTTTCTTTGCTTTTCTAGAACTAAAGTGTGAATGCATAAATTGACAAATGACTGAACTTTTGTCCTCATACAGATTAGCATTTAATTTTTATTTGAAACATACACTGGGGTTTCAAACTCACTCTTGTTGTAGTTATGACGGCTGAACAATAACATAAAAATTATTCCTCAAGTAATGTTTTAAATAGGACTACTGTGGCTTAGCATACTGTGAGTAAAAGTGGTAGCTTGGGTTTACAGAAGATAAACTGTAGTGATATATGCGCCTTTAACATACCCTCAGACATTTTAGTACTCAAAAATATTTTTATTACAGGTTTGTTCTGTTCTCACCAGTGTGGCTTGAATTACAGCTAATCCAGGACAGAGAGAGAGGGAAATGAGAGAAGACTTGGGTGTTCACAGGAGAAAAATACTGTAAGGAAGCACAAACAAGACAGGGAAAGTGAAGTGTTCTTGTTGCTTATTGTGTCACACCTGGATTGGAGTAATTTTTAAACTTCAGCAGGGTGACAGTTTCTTACGACAAAGTGCTGTTTATTGAGATATGTGTCAGTATGGCACATTAAGTCCCTTGAAGGCATGGTTTCACATTAGATAGAAATGCTGGTGAGCTCAGATGGGAAGACTACTATTAGCAGCACTTTGCTGTTAAGCAGAACTAGATAAGAAAGAGGATTGCCAGGGCTGGAGATTCCTGCTGGATGTGGGGTTTTGCTTTGTGATGTGAACCTCTCTGGTATCGCTTCAGGAAAAAGGACAATGAGAGATAACAGTGTTTGGATAGCTGGTAAATGGTTCTTTACCTCAAGGCTGAACTGTCACTGTGTTACCAGTGTCCAAGCAAATAAACCTGTTGCTGTAGAAACTGATGTGCTGGTTTCTATCACTGCTCAAGTGTGGATCCCAGTACAGGGGGTGAAACTTTGCTGGGAGGCATAGGTGGTGCTCCAGGTAGGGTGTGGAGTGTGGCTGGCGTGCTGTGGTATCTGAACCCTGTCCACTACCCCGAATGGGTCAGCCTGCTGTAGGGCTTGGCCAATGGCTGGCTGACCAAGGCATTAACCTCTGAAGGCTTGGAGCAACTGACTCAGACAAATGGTATCCTCTAGTAAAGGCAGCATCTCCAAAAGCATCTTTCAAAAGTGTAGTAGGAAGAGAATGAGATCAGAACATGGAACACCTAATTCTGTCACTGGTGTGCCATTGTGAATCTATGGTTGGATGTTTTTTATAAGTGAAGGCCTGCAATCAGTTTCCTACTTACTTTTCCTTCGATTTTAAGAACTCATCTGGTTTTCAAATAATGTAATTTTTCCTGCTCATGTACTTAGTTTGCATGTGCTAATGACTCTTCGAAGACAGAGTTTGGTAAAAACTAGGATGGATGGGGTATACCATGTTTACAAATTACTACTACATTAGTATGTAATCCGGGGTTACTGTTGACTCTTTACAGTCATAAACAGTTCATATTTCCAAGTGGCAGATTTTGAATATGATAACCAAGTTCTCAGAACAGTAGTGTTTGTCTGTAAGCCTTCCATTTTGTATTAATGTTTAAAGGCCACAGAAGTGACTGGCAAATAAGTATATACAGTCATTTCCCCCGTATTTATTAATTGTATTTTGATGACAACAATTATTTTCATTCATATTTTAACAGAAACATGATTTGCACTATTTTAAAAATAATTTGAAATCAAGATGTCTTGTGCACAAAACACTTTCAATTCTTCTTCTTCACTTCTGTTTGATGGACTTAGAGCCTTAGTAGAAGAGTCTCCTGTTACTTTCCAACATATTTACTACTGGGTGGCCTTAATGAAGAGACTTACTGTGTTTTATCAGTTGAGGAGAAATGGCATAATTTGAGTAAAGAGAAACCACACAAATGAAGGACTTGGGAATTTGTTAAAGTAAAATGAAGATATGAATGATGGCATTGAGTTCAGGGTGAATCATAAAGTTTTCAAAAGTGGACAAAGCCTTGAAAGAGGATGATGGTTGAATTATTTTCAAGTCTGAAGCTCTAGGTGTTTCAAAGGATCTGAAAGACTGATTGTTGGTATTCAAATACACACTCAACGTGTGGGCAGTGCTGTGAATGTGTTTCTTGCTGTTCACTGCAAATTATGTGAATAATTCCAGTGAAGCAGAGGATAACATCTGAATTTCAAAAAATGGTTGATCCTTTCAGCTAGTACCAATCTTACTGTTATGGTCTTTGATTTGTTTTGGCTTGTCTTATTTGTTAGTTTTAACTTGTGTTGCTTGAACCTCTCAGATTTTTATACTTACATGTCTATATTCCTATAGATCAACTTTTAGAATGTATTTTGATGACTTATTTAAGCTGTCTCAATGTGACATGCTGCAGATGCATTTCTACTCTGGCCTCGGATTCTCCCTTAGTCTCTGCCCTGCTTTATGCTTATGCTGTCTCTGTCAATTTACATGACTGAATCATGAGCATCATCAGGTAATTCTACCTGAAGACACTCTTCCATTCTTTCTTGGTTAGTTTTCCTCTGGATTAGTTGATCCTTCTCGCTGCAGGAGTTCCTATTCAGGAGATACCTTACTGAGAGTGACAGGGAACGAGGGATCAGCTAGTTTGGCTAGAGCCTGCCAGTAGCTTGGCTTAAATCTCAAACCTCATTTTTAATTGTGTTTATTTTTTTGCATGGTTTTGTATGATTACTTTTTAAATTTTAAGATCTTAAAATAAATCCTGATGCACTAGTTCATTCATCTTTTACATGCTTTTTTTAAAAAAAATTATTTCTCACTGTATTTCCTGGTTTTCTTCTGTATAAGCATTATTTATCCTTGTCTTTTATACATACATTTTATTGTCAGTCATTTTCTTTATAGTTTGTCTAATCTTTCTAAGAGATCTACTTACCAGTGACAAGTCTGTTGAATTCTGTACCTTGAAGATTTTTATTTTGAATTGTGCTGCACTTCGTTTTCCTGTTAGTGTGACTCAGTGCTTGAAAATACTTTTTATGCATTTAAGACTGTTTTCACGTTCCTCAAAAAATTAAAAGTTATTCCAGAAGTACTTGTTCAAAGATGGAGAGGAATTATACTGCCTTTAACAGCTAGAGTTGTTGTGCATCTCAGGTAGAAGGACTTGTTCATCCAAGTGTCGATGATGGAATTACAGCTTTCAGATAAGGTCACTTAGCATGAAATTCAAGTAACCGCTAAATAGAAAGTTTATTTAAACAGCTTACTGCAGATCATCTAGAAAGAAATACAGAACTGGTCCTGAAAATAACATAAATGCAGCTTTGGGTTCTCTCAGTGCATCAACTTGTGCAGAACAGGAATTTCTGTAAAGAAATAATGAGTGGAGCTGGTATCTGGCAGAAGCTTCACATTCTCCCTGATGCAGTGATGAATGATGAGGCAATTGAGAGGGTTCACCATCTGGCAGACATTTGCATAGTTTGAGACATCTAATACACAATCATGTTTAGATAAGTATTCTAGAAATTAGAAAAAAGGCTCTAACTTGACAGGATATATAAATACTGTAGTTCTTTGAGATTTTTTTGTTGTTGAAACACAGATGCTGGTGGTAAATCTGAGGTTTTGCATGATGCTCTATGCCAAATCAAATGTTGTTATAACTTGTTTCCAACTGTTCAAATAGGATTTGTGCACATCACAAGTGATTCTTAAGAGTCTAGCTATTTCCTCCTTACTGTTTGCCCGTGGTTCCCTAGGGAGAAGTGAGGTTTAGAAAGTGGTGATGACATATTGGTGCCCTGTTCTTGTTCTAGTATCTCCTGCTTGTTTCTGACATAAAACACTGTAATGAAAAACTAATAGTGTGCATAATACAGCATAAATTAAAGAGGACTTAATAAATGTGGTTTCTTATTCTGTTCATGGAATTGCTCTGGAACAAACTATAGCTTATCTACTAAAAAATAAAGCTCATTATTCTTTTTTAATTGTAAAATGATAGTTCTAATATACAAACAATTTTCCTAATGAATTAGTTTTCTCCTTAAGAGCTTGAACTGGGGTTGTAGTTGTCAAGCATGTTGTTGAGGTGATGTGGCGAAGATGATCAATTGTTTTGTATCCACTTACCATGCCAAATTATTTCTGTAGTTTGCTGTTTCCCAAGAATCTCTCACTAACTGATTGCTTATGCCTTAGATAATATGTAAATACTTAAGAATTTGAAATATTAAAAAAATTATTTGGTTGTTGGGAGGGGATTTGTGTGCTGAAATGTCCTTTGCTTAGGATAGTTACCTTGTATACATAGCATGTAGGATGAAAGTTGAAGAAATAGTTATAAATGTCTGAGTGTGGCCAGGGTAGAGGGGAGGATTGTCAGGTTGCTTGCATTTGCCCTTCAGCTGTTTTGAATTACCGTCTGTCCCAGTCCAATAGCAGTTAGCCCATGGAAACCACAGTATGTGTTTAGTAATGTCCTGTATCTGTTTGTCGGTCCGCCTTATTCTCTGCACTCATAATCCTGGCCCTACCAGGGAGTCACTGAGTTTCGTGTCCGGCTCCCACAGCATTGTACATACAGAATTGCACTTGGCATCATTGACAGCATGCAACTTCTCTAAACAATCCCCATCTTCACCTTGATACCCATCCTTTACTTGCCCCTCATGCAGTTGCCACTTGTTCCCAATATTTACATGATCATCTTTTCCTTTGACAGCCTAGAACTGAAAGGCTTTCTAACTTACCACATCATGTGATGGTTCTGGTCCTTCATATGCCTTTCCTAAGACTAAATAATACTCTTAAGTTCAACATACTGTGTTTTGTTTTTGCTGAAGCAGAATTCTTGCTGACTTCAGAAGTAAATTACCTTGAGTAATGAGTTATAGGTTAAACTGATAGTAAATTAATACAGTTTTGTAGTCTTTGATTATATTCGATGTTTTACCTAGACTGTTGTAGACTTCAATTCCTGATATCTGGGGAATAAGAAATCTTTGAATGTTGTTATAGATTGTTATTAATACTAATTAGAACAAGCTCGTACTTGGAGTCCTAAAGTGTATGCAGTCAGTGTAAATGAAAAAAAAGCAGACAAATTGTAGACAAATTACTTTTGTGTCACATGTTTTCAGACTTAATACATTCTGTGAATGCATGTGCTGTTGTTTATTTTAATTACTCATTTGTCTTTGTTGGCTGACCTCTGCATCCACAATGATTCACTAATGCTGGATCTAGTTTCTTATATTTTTACTTTCCTTTACTGATAGAAGGAGCACATTACATTTCTGACATAACTTCAGCCTTGTAAAATGAACCAGTGTAGTTATTAATGGATTTAATCAGCTAATCTAGCGGCTTTAGAAAATGCCAGCATGTATTGAATACAGTGCAGGCTTTGCTGTTGACTTCATGTGCTTTTATGTTCAGATTTAACTGTAAGTCTAAATCAGTGTGGATGTACAACAGGAAGAATATTCTTTTGAATAATTTCAACATTTTTATATGCAAGTGCATGTATATGTTTGTATGAGGATTTTATATGAAGATCTAGGCTTTGGCCACCCATATGCAGACAGGCAAGTAAAGGAAGCTACAGAGAGTGATAATTCTGCAAATCTACAGTACGATACAAAATACAGTTTTATTGGTTGAGCTTGTGAGTTTTACAGTTGATAGCATTTATAACACCGTGTTAACGCACTTCACAGCATGTGTAATGAATTCCATCAGTTTCAGGAATTTGCTGGGCACACTGAACTGAAATCTGTTGATCGCTGTGGAAAGCAGACACTGAGAAGAGTATAACTTAGGACACATGAAACCCATGTCATCTGTTCAGCAGAGCCACAGCTTCAGATATTTTTGCAGTTGTCCGTAGATCAGAGGCTCTACCATCATGGTTTTTACTTGCTGTCTCATGAGGTTTTGCATACTCATGCACTAAACATACCAGACTAAGAGAAATTTCAGGGTGCATTTAGACATCCTAGCAAACATGGTCTAAACTGAAGCTTCTACTGAGAAGCTTCTACCAGGCATTCCTAATATTTTATTTTCATGGAATATAGTGATCATGTGACTGCAATGTAAGTCAGTTTGTTTGGATGAAAAGAATAGTTTTGTGACTTATCAGCCAGGTGAATCAGTTTAACTCTGTGGACTCATGATCTCCAGAGGAGTGAGATGGTGGGAATGGGGACAAAAAGAGAAGAGTGAGGGGAGGGGTAGGTCTACCAGTTTTGGTGGCAGCTACCTGCTAGATTGACGTAGCTGAAACAACAAATTATGTTTTCAAATTGCAGAAATGTGTAAACCACATCAGGAAGCATTTTCTTCCCTTGCCTGTGCTGCTCATTTTCTCCCTTGTGCTGTTGTGGCGCATTAGTACAGCCATACTATGAACTAGATTGGGAAAGTGTTTTAGCTGTGAAGTAACTTGAGTAAAAGATTCTTGAGATGGATCACATTTGCATTGCAGTCACATTGCAGTGGTCACAAGAGGATGGGAACAGCTGGACATGCAGTGGGAGCTTCTTATGCAGACATTATTCTTGAATTGGATTTCAAACAGGCACAGATAGAGAAGAATGATATTGGTAGAGAGAAATGGGCAGGTGTGTGGCCTCAGCAGCTGAGGGGAGAGGTGACCAGCAGAACAAGTGTTGGGGGAGATTTGAGATAATTTCTAGAGAAAAGAAAAAGGTCTGAGAGAAGCTGTTTGGGGAGGATGTGTGGAAACACTTAGGTGTAAGAGAAAGATAGGAAAATTATGTAGGAGGAAGGAGGACTGAAAGACCAGTCCTAGTCTCTGAATGAGCTTTGTGGATAGTCTGGGATATAAATGGACTTCTGGTTTTAGCAAAACCTGCTTAGAGAAGCAAATCAGTTATGTGATTATATTTATTTTTTAAAGTTTCTTCATAAAAACCCAATGTAAGTTAACGAACATGGTCAATTTCCTTATCCTAAAATCACTGTGGGATGTTAAAGTTGCATAATATTGTCTTTTTGCATAATAGAGTGATATTTTGTAAGAGTTTCATTTTGCAACAGATGTAATAAGAGGTATAATATTTGCAGTGACAATCCAATTCATTAATTTTTATTAAATACAGAGAGTACAGTTATGAATATATCGGTGGCTTGTATTTTCTTTCAGTTGTGTGGAAATTTGTGTTCTGGTCCAAAGAGGAAAGATAAATCAGTAGATTAAGACATTTTGATAGATAACAGAATTCCTTGAAAAATCAATGCTGAAGACAACTACTACTACATATACATGTTTTATACCTTTTACAAAGAATTATTGTTACTTGATATAGCAAGAAAGAAACTAAAGAGATGAAGAAAAAAATCAGCTGCTTCTCCTTCCTAAATCTTTCTCCTTTGATCAGCATCATCATATGTAGATGTGAACTGAAAGGCCAGTGGTTGCCAGAAAAAAATAAGATGGGATCCATCAAGTGTGCAGTGGCAAAAAGTTATGTAAGCTGTCACCTGTGGATTTGAAAAGGAAGGACAGGGAAGAGGGATAGGAAATGGTAGAATAAGAAAATTGATGAAGTGCTTTCCTTTTTTTTTGTGGATGTGTTGGGTTGGTGGTGGTGTGGGGTTTTTTTTTGTTCTTTTTAAAGTGAAATAGGTGGAGTTGAAGAAAGTGGAATGCATTTCAGGGTACAATGTAACCAGGGAATGTAGACTTTGAAAATTGCTTGAGTGTTGCCTTTTCATTGCATGTGCTCTGCAGTTGTGCTGTTGCAGTATTACCTAGGCTGCTCTGTGAGCTGTGTTGGTAACATGAATGATTCTTTTAAAGACCCAAGCTTGCCCGCCCATTGAACTACTGCTGTCTCCTTCTACAAAACTTTTCTATGAACTGGAGCTGTTATTTTCCTTTCTGGTGCTAAATCTGTCTAGTACAGGATCTGAGTTTACCACCTGGACTCTGCTCCGGCTGATCTGGCATGCACATGCATTTTGTAATGGGTGGAGAATGTAAAACTTGTGGCTCTTTGTTCTGTCACTTTCCTTTACAACCCTCCCTGTCATTAAACCAATAAAATTGAAATCTTGACTGAAGTATTAAATTGTATTTTTTTTTCCACGCACTTGTGGTAGCTGTACTGCATGAAGAAACAATGCTGTTGGTGGCCTAGCAAACTTTTAAGCCACTGTTTTGTAGCAAAATGTAACTTCTCTTAATTTGTATTTCCTTTTTTTGTGATCCTCCATCCACCCTGGCAAAATGATACATTTAGTTACAAATTTAATTATGTGAGAAAATAGCATGTCAAATGTCCTGTGAAGTAATGAGTGTATTTACCTTTTGATTTGTGCTAGACTGCTTTTGGATGATGGTTAGTAACCAATAAAAATGAAAGCTGACACTCTAAAGTGCATTAAAATAAAATTGTTAATCATAGTTACTTGAGAAGAGTATCAAAATAGATTTTACACCTCAAATTAATTATTGAGCTCTTCTGCTTTTTATCCCTACCGTCATTCCTAATTCTATCCACTACAGATGATTTAACTATTATGTGTAGCTGAACCAGTGATTTCATAATTTGCCTCAGTTTTCTGCTACTTTTTGCTGTTGAAGCTCTAAAGGTTTTTTTTTGCTTGCTTCTATTGAATTTAGACTGTTCTAGTAAATGTAGGCCTTAGTACAGCTCTACATTTTCTACATTTTTAATAATACAGTTTATGTTTTTCAGTGCTAAGTATGATAAATTGAAGTGTAAGTGCACGCTTGTTTAATTCACCGTGATTTATCTCATGAATTATCTAGGTGTGTCTCTTTTAGTCTTCTGTTTCCTTTGTTGAGCTGTCATATTTTCTGATTCCAAGATTTACTTCTACCATGCTGCTTGCAGGAAAGAAGCTGAGAATTAATGACAATGTTGAAATGCAGGTTAACTTTTTAGCTTAAGGCATACAAGTAAAGGAGTCAAAAGATTATTTGTATTTCAGTCTTGCTCTAATCTGTCTTTGTGCTTTTTCAGTTGTAAACTTGTGGCAAAAATACTGTTTTCTTCATGATTTCATGATAACAGCATACAGTTTAATGAAAGCAGAAACCATGTAACACCAAAACAATTGTATTTCTGAACAAGAAAAGAATTATTTAAAATCACAGTGTGGGTTTAAAATTTACTGTGTTCTTGAAAATGTTTTAATTTATCCTGGCTATGAGTCAGAAAAAATATGTAAAATACATTTTCTTTTTTCCCTTTTTTATTTATGTGTTTGATTTAATTGTTACAGCTTCAGTATAATTAGTTTTCTGCAGTCATGTGGCTTTCCATAGTGAAGTGAAGAAAGCTATTTAAATATGTAAAATATGACTGTGATGTTCCAAAATTCTTCTGTGAAATTTTAAGACAAATTTAAATGTGTATTTTGGAATTCTCTAGATCTCAGTACAATTAACTCACATTGTTGTGTTTGTAGTTGTGATGGTGGATTTTGTGCCATGGATGTTGTTCAATATATCTATATATGTCTTTTCTTTACAGAAAACCAACTTTTTGGATGCCCAGTGGGGAGATGCATCTGTGACATGGAGTACGTGTTTAGTCATCCACAATTTGAGACAACAGTGGGTGTGCTATATATGACAGAAGAATTAATTTTGGAGAGAGTCCAGCTGAATGGCTACATCACAATAAGAAACTGGTTTTAAAATGTTAGTGTTTCATGCCAGTAATCCAAGGTTGGGAAAGCCTAGCAGCCCAACAGTAAAAAAATACATTTTTTTGTAAAAGCCACTTCAAAAAGAACAAGCAGTCAATATACATTTTACCATGTGTACCCTGATTCTTTAGCACTGAATCTTTTATTACACTGAAATCATGGTGTGAGGGTTGGTGGAGAAGGTCCTCCCCCCATCCCCAGCACACATCCAGCAACTAAAGACTGTGTCAAGATGACCTCTGAGGAGATGACAGCATCTGTTCTTCTCTCTGTGGTACAGGGTAAAGTGATACCTGCCCAGTCAGCTGGAGATGAAAATACTGAAAATGCTTTGGACACCAGTGCTATAAAAAGACATACTGCCAGTTCAGGAAGGCAAACCACACACACTCTGTCTTACTTACACAGACTTGAAGAAGAAAGTCTTCAGGGCTCAGTGCCCAAAATATTCCCTCTGGCCAAAGAACAACTGACTAATGACAAGAGTAATGAAAACTTCTGGGAGAGGAACAGCTCCATCTCTGATTCAGTGGAATTTCTTAACATTAACTGTAACATTGTGCAGAAAAACTACAAGAGCAATATCCCGTGCAGTCAGTTGTATCAATCTTGTGATCCTTTAGCAGGGGAAGAGGCATGCCTGGAAACTGGAATTCCTGTTTCGCTGGAAAGAGCCATGCTTGCTGAAATTCAGTTGAAAATGAATGGACCTTCATTAAGAAGCCAGACAGCAGTAAATAAGAATGACAACAGTGATCCCGATAAAGTGGCCTTTTTTCACTTACATTGTGCTAGTGAAAGGAATATATCAAAGGCTTTGTGCAGTTTACACAACAGCTTCATTCTGGATGACTGCTTGCAGCCCATGAGTGATGGTGATGGTAACAGCACTGGTTCCCCAGCCTGCACCTGCAGCATAATGGAGTTGACAAATAATTGTGAGAATGAAAATGGGCAGCAGTTGTATGAAGATGCTCTAAGGGATAGGTATTTATGTCTGGAAAGAGCACCACGAAAGGTTAAAGTGGCATGCTCAGGTCACAACTTCTGTGGAAATAACTTTACTGGAAGAATGCCCTCAAAGCCCTTTCTGAGCCATTTTGAGGACTGTAATGATAACTGTGAAGAAGAGTTGGAAGAGGATTTTTTTAGAAGCAAAAAGGAACGTTCTACACTATTAATAAGACGTTTCTGTAAAAATGATAGAGAGGTTAAAAAATCAGTTTATACTGGAACGAGAGCAATTTTTAGGACTTTACCTTCAGGGCACATAGGAACCGTTGCTTGGAATTATATTGAGCAAAGGAGGAACAACAGTGGTGTGAAGCTTTCTAGGATTACAACAGAACAGCTAACCATGATTCAGTCCCTAATAAAATGGAAATTTAATTCCTGTCTTGAGAAGTCTTTATGGTGTGAGGTACGTTTTTCATAGTGGTTTTGGGGTTTTTTTTTTTGTTTCCTTGTTTGTTTTGATAACCTGATGTCCTTTCCATTAAAAAAGTGCCTTCAACTAGTAAACACTTAGTAACAATGAATGGGATATTTCACTTACCACATTGAACAACCTTATGCTGAACACTGCTTTTTAGAAAAATTTATTGTCATCCTTTAAAATTCTTTTGGTTTAAAATACATGTAGTAGATATGCCTATAACTATATGTGTATAAAAGCTATACATATATATGTATATACATATGTATCTGTATAAAATGTGTGTAGGTAAATATTTATACCTAGATTTATGTATAAATTTATTTATTGACAAAGATTCTTTACATATAAGAATATAACGCACCTATATACAGATTAAAAATATATTTGCATTTTATAGATATTTGTATTTTAAATAGAAAAGGTATATTATATACATTTATATTTTTCCATGTATATGATAGGTGTATAAATATATATTATAGCTCTACGCATTTGAATATATATAGCATATATGTGCGTATAAATATTTGATGGATATATTAATGATATAATTGTTCCATAAATACAGTAATAACATTATATGTGAGAGTATTAGATTACAGTGAAAAATTTGTCACTCAAGAAAAGAAAGCATAGTATTTCCCCAAGTTACAGGTATTTCTATTTCTTTTACACTTGCAAATAAGAAAACGAGTAATATTTGAATAATATACAGTAGTGTGCTGATATTGCCCTGATTTGTGTTCTCTTAAGTTACATAATGCAAGGCATTCTAAGTTTAGAATGAAATCATGAATGCATAAATTATTATTATAGAAATTACATAGCACATTCTTAATTTATTATTTTAAGTGGTAAAA
This sequence comes from Corvus cornix cornix, assembly GCF_000738735.6. Lineage (NCBI taxonomy): Eukaryota > Metazoa > Chordata > Aves > Passeriformes > Corvidae > Corvus > Corvus cornix. The sequence continues at coordinate 16,267,159 of NC_046336.1, forward strand.
GATTTTCTGTGCTGGTAAAAATTACATAGTTGTCAATATAATCTATAAAAGATTTTGACCACTGATTACTGAGCTTAGCAAAAAAAGGAGCTGTGGGGTTTTTTTGTTAAAATGTATGAATAAGCTCTAGGGAGGGGAAAATAATCAAGGTAAAGGAGAGTGTTGTCATATAAGCTATGCTTATAAATTGGTCCTGAATAAATGGGAATCTCTTCTGCTCGAAGAAATTTCTCGCACTTAGTGCTCAGAGTCTTCAACAACTTTCAGTAGGACTGAAATGGAGGAAAACTTCATGAAATGGAATCACAGAATCATCTTATCATTTACGTTCGTTTAAGATCACAGAGTCCTATGGTAAAATTGATCAAACAAATTCAAAATTTTGTCAGTTATAAGGGAAGAGAGGACTCTGTGACTTCATTATAATTGTGCCCTCCTGTAATATCCTCATGTCCTTCTAGAAATTAGTATTTTTCCATTTAAATAGTTGATTGGAGAGTTCTATAAACGTGTATGTCAGGTTTTTTACCAGGTTGCAGAGCTTTGCGGTACTGTTCATTATTGTGAAATTCACTACACTGGTCAGTGGAAGTTCAAACTTGCTGGGACAGCAGATGCACTGCAGGGTGAATGGTCATGCTCCCATGAAGGAGTGAATATAATTCTGTGGATTTATTTAACGTGGTGTATGCTCAGTACATTTCAGTATCATTATAACTTTTTTGGAGGAGAGATGGGAGAATGTTTTGTAGCTGCGGTAGCTGAAGGATGTGTTCATGTTTCTTCACTGGACATTTCCAATTTGACATGAGTTCCTTAGCTTTTATCATGCGTGCCTGTTTCACCACTTTCTACCACTGCTGTATGTTACTGAACATACAGCGTTTGAAGATTTTTTTGTAGTTTATTTATATGAACGCAGAAACAAAAGTAGTAAGTACTCACTGAATAATTTTAAATAGAAAAAGTTCTGTCTACAAGTGAGCAGAAGATAAACAGGCACTGTAAAGCACTTTGCGGAACTACAAGGCACAAAATGTTTTCCTCATGGTCAGAAAAAGCTTAAAACCACATGTTTCTAAGTCTTTCTTGATCCAAATGGACACCAAAACTGTTTTTCTTCTTATCAACCTCTGTATATAATCTCTTTATGTATAACGTGCATCAAGTTCTCTTAGCATTGTTTTCCTGTTATTTTAGTGTCAAATATTATTTCTGCAGTAATATTTCTATGTGTTTATGGCTTATATTATTAGCACTATAGATAGATTTACACAAACAGAAATTAACTTAATGGATGTGACAAATATATGGACCTGTTGAACATAGGCACTGGGTTAAAATAATTTAATGAATTATGGGCATTTGTAGGAATCTTTCATGCTAATAATCAAAGGAAGAAGGAAAAAGTAGTAAATGAATGTGGTAATTTGTTCTTCCTTTCCCCTTATCTCACCCTTTGAGCATGCATTCTGTTTGGAACAGCTAAGGGAACAGTAGTTCTGTTCTTCAAGAGGAAAAAAAGTTGAAGAAATTAAGTTTTCATAGCAGTACTGGTGTAACATGGAACAATAGAGACCTTTATGTTCTAAGTAGGAAAATGTGGGTCTCATTTGTGCATATCCCTTACATAAAAATTCTAGCCCTAATATAGGAAAGGCACTGAACTGTCGTCTTATTGAATGATTTTTTCTTTTTTCTTCCTCTACATAGGGAGGTGGGACTAAGGATTTGCACTATATAGAAAATACATGAAGTTATATTTTGCTTCATGTAGCATATTATTACTGTCTGTAGGTATTTTGTATACAGATTTAGACCCCTCTGGATTGAATGTGTGTGTTGTATGAGGGGAGAAGATCTTTATGTTGAATATTTTTTCTAGTTTTGCTCTTAGTTTTTGTAGCTAAATACAGTGCAGCATTTACCCTTATCAGATGGGTGTTGTATCAGTTCAGGAGACATTTGCTTGTCCATGTTGGAACAGTGCAAGCCCCACACATCAGTACATATTAAAGAAGTCACAAGTGCAAAGCATTTGCCATGGAAACAGATCTTGAGAGTGCAGGCGCTGGTGTTGGCTTTGCTTGGGCAGTATCCACTGCTTGGGTTCAGCTCAGCTGCACCATGTTAGCAACCTGACTAATTCCCAAAGTCAGAGTTTCTGAGATCTGTGAGATGTTAGGTTCATAGGGCTGAAATACACTTTGTTTTTTCCTGATATGGTGGTGGTTTGGCTGTGGTGGTAAGGTAGTGTGACAAAAGTAACCATGTCGGCCATCGACTAAGATATTAAATCTGGGCAGCTCGCTAGACTTTCACTGATTCTCTCAAGTGACCTCAAGATCTGCAGATGGCAGCTGCAACAACATAGCTGAATTCTTTAGTTAAGCTTATTTTCTAGGCGTCAGTACTATCTTTGCTGTGTCATTACATTCCTGGTGCCAGTAGTTTGAGCTTTAAGAAGCAAGAACTCTGCTGGCTTGCTGAACTCTGCTCAGATAGAAGTTGGCACTCTAATATACCTGATATTCATCATAGTTGCTAAGGCACTACTGAAATGCCAAATACTAATTAGGCAACAATTAAAGAAAACATTAACTGCCCCACTCTGTTTCCAGGTAGAATAGTGATTCTATTATAGATTTATCTTGTGGGAGTGTTTCATAGTTAATGTAATGATTTGGTATAGTAGTTCAGCATCTGTTAGCATCAGGTTTTTTTTTTTTTTTTCCTTGTAGTATCCATAGTGTTTTTATGACTCCTGTGTAAAATGAATGTAATGCAAGGATTTGTGATACGCATGGCTAATGTAAGGAGCCCTTTGTTAAGATTTCTTTATTTCCATAAAGTTGAGCTGTAGTCAGTTGGTGGTATCTGTTAATAAAAAGTTAAGGAGAGAAAAAAGATTTGGAGGTAAAACATTTTTATATCATGTTTTATTAATGTTGAATCTAAAATAGTCATCTTGGATAATATTTTTTAAAAAATAGAGCTAGGCACAATTTTTTTTCTGTTTAATAGATAGTATTTGATTTTTTTTGTTGTTTATAATTGATTATTAATTCTGACTATATTCTTTACTAAAATAAATACTTTGTAATTAATATAAATACTGTTTTTAATTTTGAACCTATAGAGAGCTCAGTTTCCTCCCTCTGCTGCCCTCCTCCCTTCCAGAGCTGTATCAGCAATTCTAGTCTGCATGCTTTTCTGGCATTCCTGAAAATATAGATAGATTGAATATTTCACTATCAGTCATGGAAATAATGTCTGCTTAGGTTATTTCAACAACAATTGCACTAACCGAATGCAGGAGCTCGTTACTGCAAATGCTAACACATGACTATGAACAAAGGAAGAGTTAGTAATGCAGTGTGTTTGGAGAACATTTTGTTGGTCATTTTTCTCAGGTGTTGAGTTAATTGTAACCTTTAATTGTCAATATTTTGTCAGAAAGAAGAGTGTTTTATATCTAGAGTCTTTTATATCTAGTAGTATCTTGGAAGATACACTTTTCCAGTGCATTCAAAACATAATTTATATCATGAAGAGGCCCATGTTGATTCTTAAGAAGTGAAACAAAAGCTTGGAAGCATCTGATTTACCCTCTGTACTAAAAGGGATAAGCAGCATAAGAGTCTCTGTTTATGTGCTGTTTCATTCAGATGACTGGTCTGATTTAGTAGACACAAAGCTTATGGAGTGTCCACATGAAACCTGGGCATAAGAGTCTTGTTAGTAAAGTTATTCTGCCAAACTCAGAGATTCACAACCCACAAAGCAGCCTAAAAAAATTAAATTATTGCTGGCTTTCACTTCTGGGTTGTTTTTAATTGTTTCTGTAGGAATTTCAGGTCTGGGTTTGCTGTCATACCATCTTTCTGTTAGAATTATGTGCTTTTCCCACTGTTTGTTACTTCTTGCTACTTATTTTAAAAGATGGAATTCTTTAAATGGATTTTTATTCTCTCCCCTCACAGTTTTGCCTGCATACCTAAAATGTAGCACTGCTCTTTATGCTAAACTTAATGCTTTACTTGTACTTCTATTTAACAGAAAAAAGGCTACTTTGTGATTCTGTGGTGTGGACTACAGGCAGATTTGAGATTTTTCAGCTTTCCATTTTGAAATAAAATTTCTAGTCCAGCATGCTGAAAGGAATTTACAGGAAATAATGACATAAAGCAAATAATCTGCAAGTGGTTGGAGTGTTCCTCCACTCTAACAGTAATTTTTTTATCTGACTGTGCATGAGTATTTTGCCTGTTAAAATGCCATTGTGCTTTTAGACATAAAGGTTTATTTACTTATGTTAAAGTAGTTGCTAGGTAAGGACAAGCTGGTATTTATTCTACCTGGACCTTGTGTTTGTTGTCTCTTTGTTTGAAGAAAAAAGTTAATGAGCAGAATTGACTATTTGGAAAAAAATCAGGGAAGCAGGAGAGAAGCCAAACAGGCATGAAATTATGTTTTCCCTTCAGTAAGTGCTGTAAAAATAAATTGAACTTTTTAAAATGAGGCTCTATACTTATATTTGCTTTGGGTTGAGTTACTCCAGTTTTAAAGGCTAGCTTTAAAAATAGAAAATTTACCCTCTGTCTGTAGAAGAAGTCATTTTACTACCATAATGTGCCACAGAGTTTGAGCTAAATTGCTTAATACTTTGTATTATTTTTTAGTTGCCTTATACCTTTAACAACATTGGGCCAAATTATGAACAATAAGTTTTAGCTGTGAGCACACTTAGGTATTTAGAGCCAATAGTGTGGGAGTCTTGGCAAGAGTATTATATTATGCCTTCAGTTTTTCCACATTTTCTGACTTTCCTTCTAGTGACTGTTCATTAACTGTAAAGAAGCATGAAGGTCTGGTTTAGAAAATCTCCCTGCAGCACATTAAAGGGTTCATTTTAGAGTGTTAGAGTTGGACACTTTTCTAAATTCTTTCTCAGTTGAAACTAAGTTATCTCCATTACCTGTATGAACTGTTGAAAAGTTGGGTTGTTTACTCTGGTGTAAGTTAATAAATCTGTGCCACATAAAGATCACTCTGTTGGTGAGTGAATAACTAAAATCTGAATTTGTGAGATTTCATATACATTTGAATTTATCTTGCTTTTCTACAATCTTTCAGAATCTTTTAAAAAGAAATTTTTCTAAAATTGGGTTGGGTTGACAGTAATTGGTAGGCATATACCTTACCAGTGTGAAATTTAAAACACAGTTTAGAGGAAAAATCTCTACTGGAAAATTTTACTTGCCACAATATCTTAAGGCGTCCTCCATGAGATATGAGGCTATTTGGTTCCTCTGTGTGTCAAAAGTGATTGGATAATGTACGGTTATGAGCCCTCTGGTCATGAAATTTTCTTGAAAATATGAATTGGTGACGGCCTAAAAATCAGAATAACAATTGAATGTAATACAGCCATTAAGTACTGTCCAAGTATTTATGAGCTGGACTATCAAGTGACGGGGGGCTCCAAGAGTGCTCCCACACCAGTCTAAACTAATGACTCAGGGCAGTGTGACAGCACACAGCCTTCATCAGGAATGTCAGAAGTGGGGCAGTGCTGGAAACAAACATTAGGACCTGGTATTTGTAGCCACTTTTTTATTTTTCTTTTTTTCTTTTTAAAATTTTTGTTCTCCTAATAATTTCACTAGACAATTACATAGTTAGACACTATTATTTACCTGCAAAACACATGTATCTGACAGTGCTTCTATTGCCCTGCCAATTGTGTGAAAGTAACAATTTGTTTAATATTTTCAACTGTAACCAGATACATTAATTTTTGAACTGAGAGATTGAAGACCTGCTTTTATTATAGAAAATACTCAAAGATGGAGACCTACAGAGAAGGTTGCTGTGATAGCACGGAAGCATGCAACAGTAATGAAAAAGTTTATTTTTGTCTTGAAATCAGCATCTGCACTTGTTTCAGGAGTCTGAATACTCTAATGAACTCTCATAAAAGTGGGGGCTTTTCTTTTTCCTCTTAGCTTTTATAGTAACTGTAATGCAATTGAGTGTTGCTACAATTTGGACTTTGAATCCACAGTAAAATAATGTGAGCTTCTTTTAAGGTGATTAAAAGTGATTGTTATGTACTGGTTATTTTCATGCTAGTCTCCTGACACTGTAAAAATTGTTTTCAGGCAATCACAACAGATACCAACCTTCATTAGTAAATTGTGGGCAAAACAAAAGATGTATTATTAGCTGCACTAGTTTCATGTTACAGCAGTCTTAGTTCTTAGAATGTTTAGGAATTCCCTTCAAATATTAGAGAATGGGTGAAATCCTGGTCATACCGTAATCTGTTTAAAATCTCCTATTGGGATAATGCTACTTGGAGGGAGAAAAAAAAAGATGTGCAGAATGGAGCTGTTGGCTTCATGGGAACCGTAGTTTTATGTCAAATGTTTTAAGAGACAGACATGTGCCAAACTTGGATTAAGCAATTTTAAAACCATAGTTTTAAACTAAAAATATTCTCTATATAAATATGTGTAATGCATTGTAATATAACTCAGGTGGGATCATTAACTTAATAAATAAAACTTCCCTCAGTTGCTTATGCTGGTTTTTACTGTTCATGTTATCACACTGCTTGGAAGCTGTGCTTCTGAACTTGAATCTGTGTCCTAGCTGTTTTACAAACAAGTAATGATCTCATCTGTTCTCTAGACTTAGAGGCAGTTAGTTGTTAGTGAGCTCACTCAGAGTTTGGAGAAGATAAACTTCTCCCAAACACTCTCCATATGCTGTGGCTAGATTTCCTTTTATCTCAGCAAGCTCAGTAGCTGTGTGCTGCACTGTAGTCTGCAGAAGAGACATATCCTGTAAGTTTCCAGTGGGGGGAGGGGGAGGGAACCAAAATGTACCCACCAGTTCCAAATATTAATATTAGGGAATTTTAGAGTTATGAGCATAAGAGCAAAGTAAAAACCAAGTCTTTAATAAAAATGTATATAACCCATCCCCAATGGTTAGGCGGAATAAAGGTCTGAATGATAATTCTGAATGGTTCGTCTTTCAGCAAGAACATAAGAATGTATCCGAGGCCTGGAGAATTGTTCTAAATGGGATTTTGTGTTGGATCAAGAAAAAGACTCCCGAGAGCAAACTGTCCTCAATCTTCTGTTTTAAATTAGGAATTTATCTTGAGTAACTTTGCAGACTTAGAGCATCCTGCAGCATGCTTGAGGCCATTCTAGTTCTGACCCTGTGCATATGTGAGATTTTTTACTTTATATAAGCACATTATTGTTGTCATGGGAGCTGTAACATTGGACTTCCTGTCTGTTGTTTGCAATCTTGGGATTGCACTGGTGGCTTGCGTATGTCAATGTATATATTTTCAAGGGAAAAAAGTGTTATTTCATGAGCATTTAGAATATTTCCCTTTTAGGAAATTAGTTCGTATTCTGGCTTACCTATGTGTCCTTTTTAAACTTACCTTACTTAAAATACAGTCAGGGAGAACTACAAGAGTGCAAAACTTTTCCCGTGTGAACATTTCATTGAGATGTAGTGATTTGCCATCAGCATAAAGGAGGCTTTGGTCTATTCACACCAAGTCACTCAGCAGGGCTGGGGGTGTAGGAAAGATAGAGGTTATCTATAAGCACGAAGTATAACATGAACCATATTTAACAGCAGTGTATTAATTTTCTTATTTTCTGTTAGTCCAGAAATAGAGGGATTTTGTTTCTTTTTCATTACAGTTTTCCTTAACCAACTGATTGTGGATGGACATTTATTGTAATTTGACTGCTTTTGAGCAACAAAGTTCTTTTATCTTTAGCAGGCATTTGTGAATCACTGCATATGTAATTTAGCTTGCACCGTGTTTCTTTGCCATTGGTTTGTAAAAACTGCAAATCCAGCCTTTGTAAATGATGATCACTTTTGAGTCATATTTTTTTTAGTTTTGAATGAATTTCTCATCACACTTTAGTTTTGACCAGCTGTTTCCTGTTTTTCCTGCCAGTGGTTCAGCTGCTGAGGAGATAAATGCATCAATGGTTCGTTTCAGAATTAAATTACCCTTATAAAATGATGGAAAAGTAAAACAAATATGTTGGACACCATTACAAGTATGAAGTTATGCTGAAATTTGAAAGATGAAGTATTGTTTGCTGTACGTAGATGTTTCATATACTACAGAGCTTTTGCCACACCAGGAACTCACTTCATATAGAAGAAGTAATCCAGCATCGGAAACACCAGGATGAAGCTGTGTGTGGGGAATTTGGGGGTGTGTGTTGGAATTTTTCAAGCAGTTCCAAGTTTTTATGTTTGCATGAGAATATTCTGATTTATCTGATAAATGATCAACATAATTACCTGACCATTACATCATATTTGTCCTGTTCTGCCACCCCCCAGGTTTTGGACTGCTTTGGATAGATGATACGTTCATTTTTGTAATCATACAAATTGCTTTGGAATTTTAGAACTGAGTTTGTATATGTGTATTTTCAGAATAAAGCAGGGCAGGTGTATCGGGGAAGACAGGGAATAGCTGGTATTACCGTCTATTAGGACTGGCTCGTGCAGTACACTTTGTTTCTGTTTTGTTCATGGTGAACTTACTCCATATCCACATAGACAGCAGCTGTGTTTTGTCCTTGCTTCAGACATCTTTCTTCAGGACCTTTAAATGATTTAGTTACTAAACCAAAGAGGTGTTTATATAGATAGCAAAGAAAATATTGTCCCCTATATTCAGATTTGAGGTCATTACTGTGTAGGATTGTGGAAGGATCACCCATTGGCTCTTCTTTTTGTTTTAGTGTACCAGGCTGTTCTGTGGCATCCAGCCACACCTGTCCCTTGTGCTGTTTTAGTCCTCTCTGGGACCTGAGTGGTCAGATTTTATTTAATCTGCACCCCTCTGGCATGATAGAAAAGCACACAGAGACCGTTGGTTGCATTTCTACTCCCATGGCCAATCCCCTGGATTGTGAGCTTTAAATAATTCCTTACCTGTTAGGTCACTGGGTTTCTTATCAGTGAGTAGCAGAGGAAGAGCTGGGTCTGTAGTGAAAGTCCCAGCTCCAGAACCTCAGAGTATGCATTTGCTCCCCTGGACAGGGTGCCTGAACTATTTTTTATATTTACCCATTTATAGGCCTTATCCCATGCCATTTTAAGGGCTCTGCAGTCTTCTACACATGCCAGCCTTAATAGCATTTACCTCAGGATATCGACCAGCTATTGCCATTTGAGAAAGATTCACCCCTGCATCTTGCACTCTCTTCGTTGCTTTAGAGCTCTTCCAGGCTCCTCCTCCCCAAGTTCCTTTTGGTGGATGACTCCAAGATCTGCTCTCTCTTTCGAGGTTTCCTGATCTTGGAAGTCTCCATGGGAATTCTCATTAAATTCAGTGATGGGAAGGGGGAAACATTTTCCTCTCTCCCTTGAAAATTCTAGTTATTTCTAACTCCTCCTAACTAGCTTTGCTGTTTGTACTTCAAGCCGATCAAGTAGCTGTCTTATCTCGTCTCCTAGTGCCATTCTTGAATTTACAGCCAACATGCTTACTATTCCCTACACTGGTGGTCTTTATGGAGTCTCCTTTATTCTTCAATCTTTTATAGAGACAAAAAACTTCCCATTTTATTTCCCTTTAGTTCTCTACTATTAGATAGGTTTTTTTTTGGCAATATTCACAATCTATGTTCAGCTGAGTCTCACACTTAAAGCTGAAATTCCTTCTTCATGCAACTGCGTGGTCTTAGTGGGCATTCCTACTTATATCAGCCTTAAGTCCAGCTTTGTGGAGCTCATATAAATTCCCATGTGGTGGCTGTCCCATTTTTAGCTATTATATTTCAGTTTAAACTTTTCTTTTGTCCTCTTTCTTTCCATGTTCTTTTAGGGGATTTTTTTTTTTTCATGTGAAGATTAGTAAACAGCATTCAAACTTTACGTTGGGTGGTTGATATGCAAATGGTTGTACTATTACACTTCTAGACTGCAATTTGTTTTTCAAAAGAGATGGTATTTTTGGCCAAAGTTAAATCAAACTATCATAGAGCATATTACATTTGTAAGGGTTTTTTTTCTACTGTACTCATCAGGAAAAAAGTATTTGCTAATTAGTATTTATATTAGGCATTAATGACCAGATTCCTCTGATCCTTGCTGAATTTAAATTTCTCCAGTCTGCAAAAAAACACAAGGAAAACAACAGCCAAGATGAAAGCAGATTCACAGGACATACCCCTGTGGTTGTGACTCAGTGGATCTGAGAGAACAAAAACTTTAAAACCTCCTTTTTTTCATTAAGTAAAAGACATGGAAATTGATTTAACAGTAGTGGGCGAATTTGCTAATGGGATATGAAAGGTAGTTAACTGAAGGAACTAATGAAAAGGAGCCAGTGTTCTATGAAAAACTTGGAAGGAAAATAAAAGAGATAGTTGACAAAGCATCCTTTGAGTTTTGGGACTTGAAAAATGTTGAGAGCAAAAACCGACAGAATCTTGTTTTCAAACCTAACCAGAACTAAGAGATTTGCTGATTTTCTGTGGAACTAAGGCATATGTAAAGTAGTGCTAGTGCTATCATGCTAGTTACATACAGAGTTTGCAGTTTCAAGTAGAAATGTAATGAAAATTAATAGAATTTTGAGAGAGATTACTAGTCATCATTTGATTCCTAAATCATTGTGAATTGAGACACTTTGGCAAGGCTTGATGTGACAAGGCCAAGCAAGTGTGGCAGGGCTCAGTAGTTGGGCAATTTTACTACCTTCTTGGGGTTTTAATTAGATGATATTTTATAGGTTTTTTTTCCTTAACAATATTTCTGCTATGGAAAGTATTTGATAAAAATAACATGCTTTTATAAAATGGATGTTAGTTTAAACAAAACAGATCTTCAGGAAGAGTTACTGAGTCTCAAGTTTGATAAAAATTGGGTTCAAATTCTTGCCTGGTCAACAAATGAAATTAAATAATGAAATAGAATGAAACTTAATTTTGGAAAGCTTAGAATAACAAAGTTTCTTAGAAGACTAAGATGAAGCATATCAGAAAATTTAACACTACTGCTGCTACTTTGACTCTCTGTGCATTCCAGAGACTTGCAGACTTCCACCTTTCTCCCAAAGACAAGGAGCAGAGCTTTCTACTTTACCTAGATCATATATTACCATTGCCACAGTAGCCACAGTACTTGTGCACATACAAGAAGAGATTTTTGGTTCTTAACTGACGTTTGTGTGTCATTAATAGTATGTGCACCGCAGCTTGGAAACCCATGACTGAGACCATGACTTTGTTGGACCAAATTTTCCAGGTTTTGGCTGAGATGAGATTATTTGCTTTGTATTGTGTTGATAAATACAATGTCAGGCCCCATAAAGACAATCTAGACCGTAAGTTGTTTTCCTGTTGGGAGAACAGAAGAAAAGTTGACATCTAATGAAATTTTAAAAACGAAATTAAAATTAGAAGCCCCCTAAGCATATCATCATCATTCTGTAGTCTAACTTATGCCTCTACCCCAGGCCTGTCCATATGTTCTCTGCCCTATTATCTTCGATGTGGGTACTTTTCAATTTCAGATCTTAAACTGCTGCTGCCATAGCTGTGATCTTTTTGTCAGGCATTATGACTTCTTTCAACACTGTGACTGGCCTGAGGGCATTGAAGCCCAGGGTCCAAATTTTTAGCCACTAAAACTATGGTTTACTGAAACCTTGCTGAGCTGAGGAGTTACTGCAGGGCCTTCCTTGCACACCCTCCACATCTGCCATTTAATGTTCACATTTAAATGGGATAAAGAAAATGCTGTTCATCCTCTTGACATTCCCTTATCTCTTAGGCTTGTCCTGAATCACATCATAGAGCTTCTCTTGGTGCCTGTGTCAGTTCCAGGTGCTTGGGAAGGAATCACACAGCTCTACCAGGGACTGGAGCAGCTGCTAGGTGAGCAGGGGCTGGATAACACAGCATGTCTGCAGAATTGTAAAACAAGTTTCAAAGTTTACAGATATTTTTTAAAAAGCCTTGCCATGTAGTTAGGCCAAGATGTTAAGATATTAAAGCCTTCAAGATCCATTAAGACTGGGAAAAAACTTCTTAATGACTTGTCAAGATTACCACTGTAGGATAACAAAGTGTTTGGGGAATGTTTTTATAGACTAGATTATTCTGTAATGTTATTTTGTAACAAGGAAAACCATATTATTTTTTCTTCTCGATATTTGCATCTTTTTTTTTTTTTAAGTAAGAAACGTTCATAAAATTGATTAAGCATTGACAGGATATTAACTGGAAGTTTGAAACTGCACTGTTTTTGAAAGATGTTTTTGCCACTGAGCATTCTGCAGTTCTAATTTTTGTACTTTTCTAATTTTTAACTTCTTTATGTAAGCAAGCACTATAGGCAAGTCACTGGTAACAGCTTTTCTCTAGCCCAAGAGAGAAGTAACTTACTAAAGTACTCTACTTTGTTTTCTCTTCTAGATGATCTTCTGTAGTTAGAGGATCTTATTAGTATGTCCATTAACATGTGGTCCAGCAGTTAATCCTCTGCATTTATTAACATATGACCTAGGTAAGAATGAAGGGCATACAAGAAATTATATTTTATGTGTCCTGCCTGAATCAAGTTTGATTATAAGATTTGCTTGGATCAAATGGCTCTAGGACCATTAGACTTCGTACATCCCTGGTTCAAAGGCTATTTGCATTTTGCTAATTGTTGCAAGTTGCTCCTGTCAGCCAACTGTTGTCATGTTGTTCAACATAGTGCTTTTAACTTAGCCTAATACCATGGACAGATGCAATTGGTCTGACTGAGATCAGCCAACGAAAGTATGAGGGTTCAAACTATTCTTTGTCAGTTGATCCTCCAGAACAGGAGGGAGATGATCTGAGAAGGCTTTGTTTATACAATAATTCTCATTATACTTTTCTGAAGTTAGAATTCACACTTTGGTACTACTCAGAAAAAATGCAGCCACAATTGTGTGTTTAAATTAGACACATAAATTTCTTAATTAGTCTACTGGATGATTTACCTACTATCATGATTTTCAACATGCTGAATGCCCTGTGTTCCTCATAATCAGACCAGCAACAGTTAGAAGTCTTAGAGATTTACAGGTTTGATTTTTAGGACTCCAGTTAAAAAATTTGGGCTTAAGTTCCACTGAAACACTCCTTGAAAGTATTGACAGGGCTGCTGCATCACTGTCATCACTGATTTCCACTTAGACCTGGTTTGGATGCATATATACATGCACATGCATATATAATCACGCATAACTGAGTCTGTGATATGATACCCTTGATGATAATGTCTTTGTCTTTCTGCAGTCCTTTTGACAATAAAACTTCACTAGAGAAGAATCCTTATACTATATTTATGCTGACCCAGATCTCTGCAAGGATAGTTTTACAGGTATAACTTTCCTAGTAGAACTGTATTAGCATCTCTTTGCTAGGAGAGCAAAGGCTAAGGTTTCAAAACAGCTTGTAGATGGGCTGTGTGTATTTAAGTGTGGAAATTAGTTCATTTTTCCATACCATGGTTACAGCTCATATATTTTCATTTTTTGAAACTATGTAAATACTAAAATATTATTGAAATTTGTACATTAGAAGAGAAAGAAACAGGAAAAATCTGATTGTTGCGCCTGCCATTGAAGTTTTACTGTATTTGAAGTAAAATGTGAGGCATATGCCATCTGGTGGATAGAATAATTCATACAGTTTTATTGCTAATTGTGATACATTTTCTCTGCTGCATTATCACTTTTAATTGCCATTGGTAGATATTTCTTTAGTCAGAAATAAAGGGAAAAAAAAATCTAAAAACTGAATTTGAGGGAAAATGGAATTCCAAACTTGGCACTGGTGTTTGATTAGACAACTGGATGCTTGGAAGAAAAACCCCAAAACCCAAATGGTAATGAAACCATTTTCCCCCACTTCAAATAAGAATTCTAAAGATTTAAAATTTTGTACCAACTAGTCAAAGATCATGCCTGATAGACCTTTCTCCTTAAATAGCCTCTGGCTTATTGCAGATTATGAGGTGTTTGCCATGGTCTTTGCAGACAGGTTGGCTGTTGCTGTGACATGGCAGATGAGACTGGGGCAGCCTTTCTGAGCCCGGAGGCCCATGTCCTACAGCAGCATTCAGGTGCCTTTGCCTGCAGGTCAGAATTCCATTTTGCCCCCCACTTGGGGCACAGTTTCATTAAGTACCATTTTGTGCAGAAAGCCGTGCTTCTACAAATGTCGGATTTCTAGTACGTGTGAATGCAGCTGTGACTTGGCTATTTTAAAAGCCTAGATTAGGCAGATACAGTAAAGAGTGTGGCCCCTATTGAATATTTCTCTTTGCACACAATGCTACATGGAGGCATGACTTCATGATATGCATCTCAGGACAGTTTATGGAGTAGACATAGTATGGGATAACAAGTGGAGCAGTCAGGTGAATAGTTTTTATTATTTGATCTTTTATGGACATGGAGGAATCTAACATCCTGTTATCTACTGGAAGACTGATAGTACAGCTCCCTCATTTTTTCTTCAGACTGATCAAATATCTAAAATTATTTTTTTCAAAACTTATTCTTAGCATATTAGAAAATAATGAAAGAAGTGCTTCATAATGCCTTTCATACTGTGATTTACTACAGATTTGATCTAATAAAAGCAAGTTTGTGCTTATAGTCTGAAAAGGAACAAATTATTTAAATACATTGTAATCAGTGCATGTGTGAAATGGAATTGTCATCACCATGTTATGTCATTGTTCCACTAGCTAATGAAAAGGCAAGGAAAGGAACTGAAATACAATACAATGGAAAAAACATTGTAAAAAAAGGTAGTGGTATTGCTTCCACATGCTCCTGATTTCACTAGTTCACACTAGTTCAAGTGTCGGCACTGTGCTGCACCACATTCCCACACAAGAGTGCACAAACAAGAGGGAGATTTAATTGCACATGGAAGTATTCATGGTTTATTTTATTACTGGAAGTAACTGACTACTTTAGAAATATTTTAAAAGATTCTTCTTGACAGTAAACTTGCTTAGAGTGGACTCAACAGACTTACTATATGTGACTCCAAACTTCATGGCTCTGTTATTCTTCTTGTAACTAATTTATTTCTCAACATTCAAAGAGAAATAATGCTTAAAAATGCAGTAGGACAAGTTTTCCGCTTATTTGCAAAAATTAGAGTTGAAATGTTATTTGCACTGTAGTATAACAGAGCTTCTTTCTGAACTAAGA
Source organism: Corvus cornix cornix (assembly GCF_000738735.6). Lineage (NCBI taxonomy): Eukaryota > Metazoa > Chordata > Aves > Passeriformes > Corvidae > Corvus > Corvus cornix. The sequence goes on from NC_046336.1 coordinate 16,282,439, forward strand.
TGCTTTGGCACTTTTTTGTGTCGAATATTTAGTGATGAAAGAACATTTACAGGCTTACCCGCCTTTTAACTGTTTCACTGGTTGGGAAATACATTCAGTAGAACATTGCTAAAATGTTTACAGGTTTATACTTCACATGGTCTGCACTCTTGTGGAAACATATGTATGCTATATTGGGAGTAAATTCTGTGGTTTGTGCTATGAATCTTACTGTGTCTAAAATGTTTTGTATGATTATTTACCCTCAGGCCACAGCACTTCAAAAGGTTCAACAAACACTGGTGTCTAAAGTTGCTTTGAAAAGATCCTTTCTCATCAATTTTTAAAGCATTTTCCGTATGCTGCTTTCTCCCCTTGAAGTTCTGAATGACTTCTATCATATTATATTTTTTTTAAAAAGTGTTCTTCCCAGTCTGATTGAATGATAGGCAGCCAAAGGAGAAGCCCAGAAGAGGTCATTAAAAAAAAAAAAGGGAACATATATAGATATATTTTTCTAATGATTTTTGGGGGGAGTGTTTTTATGATATTTAAAGGGCATTCAAGGATTTCTTCAGGCAGTTTGTGGGGAAGCCCCCCTCCACTGTCATTGTAGAACTTTTCCAACTTAAGAGTGCAGTTAGAGAGGCAGGTCTTCTTCCATCCTGTGGGACCAAGTAGAAGAGTCAGGTCTTTTCACAGGCTTTGCAATGTCATGTAGTTCAATTGGCCTAGATCCCATATTTCATTTAGGAGAATTAGGTCTATGATGTATATGTCAAACCTTAGTTTTGTGAGATCCATCCCTTTACGAGCTTGGGAATCCTCAGAAAATGGTTTAAGGTTGAGTTTTAGTGTTTTGCTGACTTTCTTCTACAAACCAGACAAAATAATCTTTTCCTAAGGTGAATTTGCCCATCATGGAGCCAACCTTCCTGGCTTTTTGTGCTTATATGGCTTGAAAAGAGATGATATTTTCTCTTGGATAGTCTTATGTCATGGCACTTATGTTTATATGAATATAAACAATAAGAAGTTTTATTTTGAGCGAATTATCTTAATATAAAAGATTTATTCAGTTTGCTTCGTGTTGTTGATTAAAATGTCCTTTGTGTTCACATATGTATTTAAAAACAGATTAGAATCTGTTTCTAGTAAAATGTTGCTCTTGGCAAAATGATGAAAAGAAACTTCTTTCATGTAAAGAACAGTACAAACACTAACTAGAATAGATTGTATAAAAGAACAATTTAAAATGAAATTAATTTTTTTTTCAGTCCTAAATGCTATGTATTTCAAACAAGTTTAGGCTTTAAAGTTAGTCAAGCCTCAATACAGCCTGTGAATTAAAAAAAAGAATGGAATGTCACTCCTTCAGCTCTTTACTAGCACCTTTTAAAACTGGTTTCCTTGTTGAAAAAACCAATTGTCCATTTTACTCTCTACTACTTGAATAAGATTGTGGGCAATGCTTTTTTCTTGTTTATACCACTGTCAAGGCTATAGAAAACAATTTTCCTACCAGTAGGTGGAATCAGATGAAAATCTTAATTATTAAACACAGCATGTAGCTGTATTTTCTTATCCAGCCAAGAGAAAACATCTGAGTAGCTCCAGTTTTGAAGTTCACAAGTAACAGCAGATTTCTAAAAAATATTTAGCTCATAAGAATACAAATTAGATAAATGAAAAGTTGTTACTATTTATATTTAAGAATATTATGACTTTGACACTGGTTCTTTACATGCACTTTTGGAGAGTACTCCTGGATAGGTTAAAAATGTTGTGTGAAAGAAAATGCTGTTATTTGTTAACATCTATAGCTGTTCAGTAGGCAGTTACTCTTCTGACTGACTTTTTCATAAAACTTGAGAATTAAATCTTCAAATTACAAATACACAATACAAAAAGAATATGATGCCAAAAACTTATGAACATCTGGGTTTTGTAAACACTATTTTAGAAAATAATTCTGATCATCTTTGTAATTTTTTCATATTAGATTTACTCTCAGACCTCTTATAAAGAAGTTTATCAGTATAATTTCTTTTATATGTCTTAGAAGCATTCAGAATAAAAGAGGGAATAAAGGTTTCCTGGTTGTATAGTGTATATAAGGTTTTGGCAGTGTTAACTCTTAGTTTTACATGTAATTAAAATAACAGGGTTGTCACATATTCATATCTCCCCTGAAAAACCTGAGTTTGTGCAGAAAACTCAGTTGAAGACTGACTGATTCATACACCAGTTTATCTTTACCGAGCTGATTGAAAGAGGTATGGAATCCTTTGGAAAGCAGTAGAAAAAGGTTTGTCCAGCCTTGTAATCATGGCAGTTGAGGGAGCAAGAGCAAAGAGCAAGACACTGAATTTAGAAGTTACAGATTTTTCCTTCATATTTTTCCTCTGAGTAGTTTTCATTTTGGAAATGTTATTTACATACTTATTTTTTCCATGTGCTCTGTATTTGTAAACCTAAAGTAGTATTATGTACTGATTTTGGGGTATAGTTTGTTCTCCTCCTGGGTATTTTGGAAAGTAAGTGAAAATATTCACCCACCCTGCACTTGTAAAACTTTTCAATAAACTTTAGAAATTAGGAATTATACAGGAAAGAAAATGTTAAGGTCTTTAATGATGGACAATGCAGACTTTCCAGCTGGTCTTTGGCAGGTATAAAAAGTGCAAGTTAGACCTCAGTCTGTTTTGTTTTTTTTTTTTTAATTCTGCCAAAATGGTCTCCTGAATTCTCGCCTTTCATCCTCTTTACTGGTGTAATTTTATGTACTGGGGAGTTCCCATGTATGTTCTTGGAGGAAATTTTTCATGGGAATGTTTTTTGCCTTTTTGCTGAGGAAAAGCTTTCCAGGGATGCTTTGGATCAAATCATACAGAGTATTGGTGATGAAAAGCATAATTTACTGGAGCTCAAAATGCAGCTCACACTTTCTCAGTGAAAGGACTGGGGTGTTTACTGTATTGCAAATACATGTCTTGGTATGGACACAGGTTCCAAAATATCTAAGAAACTAAAGCCCTTTGGGACAAACCTACACAGACAAAATTCATGAAAGGTGTGTGGGAGAACTTGTAACACCAGAGTTTTGCATCTGGGGTTTTCTGCTCTGGGACAGACTTGGCAAGGAGACCAAAGGGAAAATGTTGGCTGTTGTTGTCTTTTTTTTTTTTTTTTTCCCAGGCTGTATACTGTAGTACAATTCCTTGCAGATATTTGCTCTCTCCAGTTCCATTCAGACAGAGAAGCGGAAAGCTAATGAGATAGGCATTTAAAGATTTGTAGGAAATACAGAGTTTGCTTTTGTTCCATAGCACAAAGTTCCTGCTTTTTGTAATGTCAAAGAAGGTCCCTGTGAAATTAAAGCTATTTTAGAACTGACAACTCTTAATTACGAGGTCATATAGTCAGTCTTCTGCAGAGATGGATTGTTTTCTTTGGAAGGAAAACAAAGCTGGCTAATAGTGCACCTTCACCTTTTTGTCAAGAAAATCCTGCAGCTGGGGACAATGTCACCTTCTCTGAAGACAGGTCACACCATTTATGACTTGTGCTGGCACAATAAACTCTCATCCCTCGGGCATTTTGTAGTGGTTTATTTACCTAAAATTCCTTGACATTATTGAGAAAACATTGCTTGTCTTCCTTGGACTGAAAGAACGACAAACACCAAAAAAGCTGTTGACGTGGGTGGAGGGAACAGTGTTGTTCTTCTGTTGGGTTCCACAGATTAATGGAATTTCTTGTAAATGCTATTAGGTCCATATGTTATGGCACTAAAAAATACATGAAATGTGTATTTGACAGGAAAAGCATTTGGTTTTCTTGCTGACCCTGTGCTAAGATGAAGAGAGCAAGGATGTCTTAGCGATGCCTGACTCCTGACTGTTTTAGTCATGTCAATACTTACCTCACATCCTGCATGTGATATTGGAGTTCCTGATGAGATCTTAGAAACTGCTCAGAACTGACAACTTAAATGAATGTAGACTTGTCAGCTGCCTCCTCCCAGTCTTCCTGTTTTGTTTTTTTTTTTTTTTGGTGCATGTATGTGTGTGTAGGGACTCACTTCAGAGTGCTGTCAGTTTAGTTAGTTTGACAAGCCTACTTGTGTAGAAAAGAATATATTCCAGACCATAGGGGCATGATGATATTAAATTCAACTGATAGAGAGCATTACCAAATTATACGTGGAATTTAGATAGCATTATGTTTTTCTACACAAACCCTAAGTCCCCAAAGAGGAAAGAGAATTTCATTGTTTATCTGCCAGAAGTGCACTTAAATTGTATTTGAATAAATCTGTTAGTATTGTTGTTTTGTTGGGACTGCCAAGAGTGGATTGGCTGTCTTGAAGTATTTCTTTGCATAGTGGATCATACTGCACATTAAAGAAGCTTAAAAGAGGAAAGCAGTTTCTGTGCTAGATGGTATCAAGGTTCACACTTGGATAATGATATGGGCATAGGCACTTAGAATGAAGATTTTATTATGAGCACCAGGAGTTAGGAATTTTCAGTTCAAATTACATCTTTTGACCAGGTGATTTGTTTTAAATTCTCAAAGAACATTTCTGCAGCATTTGTGGAGTAGTAGCTATGAAAGACTGTGAACCTTAGCAGCACACAGTATATATAGGTAAAGCTACAGTTTCTAGATCTGCTTAGGTAAGTTCATTACATATTTTTAAACTTTTTTTTTCTGCTACCTTCTTTCAAAATCATTTTGCTAAGAAATCATTAATGTCTCCTTTGAAATATCCATATACTTGAAAATGTCAATACATTATGAACTAAATGCCCATAGATGCTTTCCCACAAACTTCAGGTTTATCTTGCAATAAATTTCCTTGTAGTTAAGAAAAAGAATTACAACTATTTGTCTGAACTGTATTATATTCACTCATTATGTTAAGTTTTCTTCATTCAGAATAATAGTTGTTCCCCTACTTCGCAGTGGAAGTAGAAGCTGCCATGGAGACTGGAATGAATATAGTAAAGATGATCATCTTTTCATTGATAATCTCCCAGTAGGGCCACCTGTTACACGGAAAGTGGTTTTGCTGAAATGAAGGAACAGGCTTATCATCTAAGATGTCCATTTTTTAAAAATATCAGCAGGTTGAAACATCTGTTGATGTTTCTCTCTGTTTCCAGTAAAACAGTTGGCAGGCCTGCTAAGGGAGAATAGTTGGGTTTTGTGACTTGTAGTTTCAAAACATATAATAATGGTAGAGGATTTCTTTGAGGAGCTAATCTGCATTGCAAACCTCAGCATGGTTAGAAGTGTGTCCAACATGTTTTCTGTAGGAGAGGTATCTTTAAATATTTATATGATGTGTCTCTATCAAAGAGTTTAGATATTGACAGATGCATTTCAGCATGAGTTAATCAGTAGCAAGAAAGCAGATAGCTGAGTGTGTACCTACTGTTTTGTTGTTCTGTGTAGAAAAACACTCATTATTGGGCATAAAATAGGCAAGAATAGACTATAGCTGTTCCTCTTGCTCATTAGCCATATGGATTCTCCTTCCAGCATAGTTTTCTTGTTGCCCTTTTGCTCAAAAGTAATTGATCCATCTCTGTCTCCAAAAGAAGTAATGAAATTGGTATACATGGGAGAGGTTTTTACCCTGTTCTTTTCATGCTTAGGAATTCCAAGGGGTTGTCTTCTAGACACAAATTTGTGTGGGAAAAATGAACCAAATTTTAGAATATCCTAAAGTCACCATGCCTTGTCAATCAAAAATACATTTTCCCTGAATATAACCACTAAAATATTTCTTCTGGCTTCCAGCACTTGAGAAAATAAACCACAAATTGGTATTAGGGAAAGATCAGTTATTAGAGTTAAACAAATTATTTTTTCCAAAGAAAAGTTCTTCACATGTAGTTGTTGTATGATATTTCATTATTTTTACTGAAAGGAAAGATTCTGTAGGAAAATATATCATATTTATTCCAGGAGGTCTTATTCAAAAAAAGCATGCATGTGAAATTGTTCTTGCTTCAGTTTTGGAAGAGTGAAAAAACTGTATTGTAATGCCAGAGCCTACAATGCTTAAAATGCTTCTAATGTACTGGTCTATGGGGTGTTTAATGACAAGGTGTCGTGAAGTTTTGTAAAATTTTTTGTATAGACCTTAGCTACTTCCTGCTATTTTTGCTTTACTTGCCTAGATGATGTTCCATTTAAAATTGATAGTCCTGATAAATTGAATAATATTAAAACACTTGTTACAGATTTCTTTTCAGAAATCATTATATTTGTTTTCTTTGAGCATAATGCTCTCTGCCATGTGAACTTTTTTATGTACTTGCTGCAGTCTGTCAATTATTGTAAGAGAATACTGAATGAAACTATCATGTTTTACTGATAGTTGGATGTTTTGCATGCTTTTTATTTTCCCAGCACCCTAGTATGCAACTGTGGCATATCTTTTAAGAGTTTTTCTTCTGTGTGTTTCCATAATTGTAAAGGAAGGTATCTTAAATACAGTAAGTGGTGTGTCATGTTACTTAAAAAGAATTCAGAAGATATGCAACTCTCACATTTACTTCACACCTTCTACTACTCAGTGGTTCTTCAAAACTCCTGCTAGTCAGTGCCTTTGCAACTTTCACCTTTGTCATCATTACCTTTATCACATACTTCTTTTTTTTTCCCCTTCCATAACTTGTTATTCTCACCTATAGTCTTTTTTCAATCAGTGTTTGTCCACAGATCAAGTTACTGAAGAGCTGTATTTGAGGGTTAACTAAATAGTAACAAGGCCCACTTCTGAGATAGTTACCCAGGTTACCAGATATGGAATTATTCATGTTGATTTAAAGTGTGAGCCACTCTAAGGACCCTATCTGAGGAAAGCCACAAAATACCCAGTGTGCTGCAGTACTTTTATGTTGGCTCCTTCATGTATCTTTAATCACCAAAAAAAATACATTTGTAAAGCTGCTCATTTCAATTCCTGCACTAGCAAAAATTCTCCTTCATCCACTCTGTGTTTCTCTGTGACCCTCTTAAAGTTGTATACTGTTGTCCTTGGAATTTTTTGGCTTGCAAAAATGACTTGTGAACCAGGCCTTTCCTTTCTAAATTGTGCCCCCTTGTGAAGAAGTATGGTGAGTTAGCAGGAAGGGATACTGCAGCATGAGAGCAGAGCAGTGTGTGGCGGCCTCAGCAGTGTGCTTGGGAACTGGTTCAAGAGGACCCTAATTAGAAATAATCCTCTTCTGTTTATAGAATTTGTCTCAAAGCTTTTTTCCTAATAATCTGCATATTTTCTGAAGTAATATAATTGTATTAGTAGCTTAGAGATGAGAAATTTAATGTGGGAAGAATTATTTTACTGAGAGTGAGTTTACATCATGCCAGTGACCTTATTTTCTGTATTTATAAATACATTTTAGAAACTGCTTAATGGCTGGCATTGCAAATTAATTTTTTTCTATAAATTCATACAATACCAAGAGTCTAAGGCGGTGCTTTCAGATAAATTTAGCATTGCATCATTTCATTTGCAGTAATGTAAACACAAACTCCAGTAGGTCTGCAAAATTAAACATAAAATGTATCAGATTTTATTATCTGTGTCTGTGATCACATTGAAATGCTTATGGAGTTTTTACAAGGAACAAATTTCCACTGACTGTTGGGAAGTAGACTTGTAGGAGCTGCAGAGGTGAGGCAGCACCATGTGAAATGCAGCGACGGGATTAAGATTTGGCAACACACTTCTTTTCTCTCCGGGCTCTTAGGCAGTCTCTGTAGACGGGAACAGACTGTCATCTTGTGTTTCTGAAAGCCAACCTGCAGTTTCTGCTTGTGTTGGCTTGTTTCAATTTCTGTACAGTTTTGTCATGTTTCCTGCCAGTTGATATGATATGGATATGGTGAAACACAAGGGAAAAAGGTATGGTTCATGTAATATAAAATGCTAAAAAGTTTTTCTTACTGCAGGAATAATAGGAAAGCTTTCCTTCGTCAGAAAGAAGAATGCAGTGCTGGAGAAAAATATATTCTTGCTTTATTAAGCAAGATATTTCTTTCTGGAATGAGTTTCTTCTCAGTCAGTGCTTACCCTGTAGATGTAAACAATTAGTAATTTTGAAAAGTCTGTGTTGTTTCCTTTTTATTTAAAATAGGCATACTGCATGTGAATGTTTACTGGCTTATTGTGTTTACTTGATTGTAAAGCCACTTATAGAATTTTAGCACATGAAGTTATGAAAGTCTACTGTTTTGTTTAGTATTGGCTCTAACTCTATAAATAAAGTAATTACTAATTTCAGGCTTTTCTTTTTCTTACTTTATTGTTTTTATAATATACTTAGACACAGTTAATGAAGTCAACATTAACTCCCCCCAATGAATATCTGACTCTTACTGTGACTTGATGAAGAAATATTCCAAGTACAGCAAGGATTTATAGGAAACACTTGATATTTTTTAGTAAAGTATATTGCAATCATAAACAAAATATAAAAGATTTGGTTTTTTGAATATACAGTAGAATATAAATGAGAAAAATTCTGTACCTATCACTTTACCCAGTGTAATCAATAGAAAACTGTTCAGTCAAAATGCTGTTAGGATGACATTTGATTATTATGTATATTTTTATAAATGCTAAAAATACTGTTTTGTCTTATTTTCCCATCATGTGCATGTGAAGCTAAAATTACACTACCCACTAGTGATGATAGACAATTGTTTCCTTTTCTCAAACATATGTTGTACTTTTAAATAGTCTAGATAATTTCCAAGTTTTTTAATGTTTAAATGTACTGGACTAGTCTTCCAGTAAAGCAATATGTTTCAGGAATTTAAACTATGAACAGTGCTTTTGACTTGGCGCAAGCAATTTATTGTGTAGGTTGGTTAATGAGGGATCCAAGTACCTACTTATAAAAATAACACGATAATGTTCTTTTTTGTACATAAGCTCTGATGATTAGTAAGAATAAGTTGTGATGGTTACACTAAATGAACACAAACTGTGTACCTCTGTGACAACTTGTCTTATTTTCACTTAAATAGCTGGAGGAGTTTTACCTTTCTGATACCTTTGTAGTTTGGTTAGCTTTATTATGTTCAAAGCAAATGACCTGGGAACATTATGACAAAGCTTTGATGCTTTCAGTAAAGGGTCTAAAATACCAATTTTTTCTTTGTGCTGCTAAAAAATCGTAACACAAAGGGGAATTAAAGGTTGATACATTACAAATAATGTTAAGTCATATATACTGTGATAATGCCTGGCAGCATTAGGTTGTGGGACTTACTCTCCAAGAAGCAGAATAAATGGATAGGAAGGTAAAAGTTCCTGTTTTAAAGTGATAAAAAAGGAGAGTTGTGGGATATACAGATAGGATATTTTACTAAATGACCATATTGCTAAGTAGCATGTGAATATGGGCTTTTGCTGATATATTACTAAGTCCAGGGCATTAATGCCCTGTAAATGAATAAAATACATCTTTAGCTAGTCAGAAGATTAAAAAAAAAGAATGACTAGACAAAATGTTGAATTACAGTCACACATTTGTTAAGCACATATTGAGGGTGCACTTAGCAAAACCATTCTTAGTTTATGGAATTGTATTTGTTGCCATCTTTATTGGTTCTTCCCTCTCTTAATTTAGAGGGGGATCATGACTCTCAGCTAGTGTCTTTTTTATATCAGTCATTTTAATAAAACTAAACTAGTGCCCAAGCTTTATATCTTACATTTGCATAAGCAGCTAGACCTCCATCATTGCTTCATCTTTTGTTTTCATGTGGTCTTCAATAAATACATCTTCATAAGCAGTTTTCATTGTAGAAGAATGTTAGTGTAGTTTGTAGAGTAACTTCTGGAATATAAAGACTCAGTTTTAAAATAGGCTTTAGAAGTACCTGTCTCAGATGGAAATTAATTTTTTTCACCACAGTATTGCCCTTTTCTGCACCAGTATTACAATAGGTTTATGGATTTAATGTAGATTTGGCATTTGATGAGATTTCTGTTATAAAAAGGATATGTACACTTTACCCTCAACAGAATAGATTGTCCTTGATGTGACTCTGAGAAAAAAGGGGCCTGGAAATGATCTCTGATTGTTTATTCTGTACTACAGTAAAGATCCATTAGATCTATATAATCTTTATAAAGTACTGCTTTTCTGGGAGTTTTTGTCCCTGATGTCGCCTCAAGTTCTTATCGCAGCACTGTCTGAACAAGTCTTCCTGCTTATTCTCAGAATGATGACGCTGTGGCAAAATTGCCCTCTAAAGATCTTGAGAATGTACTTGTCAAGTTGAAAGTATTTGGGACTTAGTAAAATGTTAAGCTACTACTAGAGTTTCATGGAAACATACAATGCTTTCAACATTTTTTCATCTTTCTATGATAATTATTTAAAACAAGAGCAAACAACCATTTTTGCTGAATAGTTAACTGAAACATCCATTACAAATTTTCCTCCCTCAAGTACGTGAGTAGTTTGTTATGTACATGAAAACTTGCTGCAGTTAATTCAAAACAAATCTGTACTCAGCTCTCCCAAAGCTGTTGAAGAGCACTATTTCTCACTAAGGTGAAGCTTTTGAAATTTAAAGAATCCTGAATTTGGCACACGTACTTACAGATAAATGAGTCAAAGCTTTTTCAGAACTGGTGTGATAGTATGAAAGAGAAGCTTGTAATAGGAATCTAAGTTTTATCCTTCATTTTGAGAGGCTAAGCATACACACAGGTCACTTATGCATGTAATTCAGTATAATATAATTGCAATTTATAAAAATGATTACACTGAGCAGAGTGGCTATGAATTTTGGTAAGGAAGCTGTTGTATATACAGAGTTTAGTTGAAGCTAATGCTAAAGCAAAATAAATCTCATGGATGACTAAACTCTAGCCCCTGGGTCTGTAGCAATCCCCAGAGAATAAGGAAAGTTAATTTAAAATATTTTTGTTCATCTGGTATTAAGCCAGATACCTTAAATTCTGAAAATCAAGCCTCCAGTGACATTCCACTCCAGTGGGAAAAGAAAGGAGAACATACACTCTGGTCCTGCAGAAACTTTCTTCATCAACAACAAAAACCTGCAATTTAAATACTGAGCTAATGTGCTCTTATTCCCTCTACCTTGTTCAGTCACTCTACTTTTTCACTCATTCTCTTAAAACAAGCATATTTACTTTAGAAAGCATATTTTAAATGTGATGAAGGAATTAGAACTTTTGAAAATTGCAGAACAGTGGATTACCTATTTTGTGATTTTCAGTCAAGTTAAACTGAACTGGAAATAAAATTAATGAACCAATGCCCTGTGTTTAATCTTGGAATTGGCTTCCAAAGCTCCATTTGGAGACAGCATCAATTTTAATTAAATCTAATGTTACCATCCTTTCATCATTTTAGCGGATTCAGATGACAATCAAAGATTCTTTCAGTGACAATTACTTTGGTAGATTCAGTTTTATTCCAATATACTGTTGTCTTAATGTAACTATGGCTATTGATGTGTATTAGGTGTCTGTCATCAAAGTTGTGTCATAAAATAAAAATATGATGTGAAAATTGAATGTATGGTGTTCTGCAGGACAGTTATTTAAAGGCAGCAGCTGAACACCCCAGCTGGAAACACGGAAAACAGGAAGTTATTTCTTTAGGTTACTGCATTGTTTATTAGTTGTTCACACTGTCTTCACATTTTTAGCTTTTCTACACTTGAGATGCTTTCTATAGATCCAGCACAGTCTTCCTTAGCAGCTAATGACAGGGAAGATGAATAGTGTTGAAGGTACTATGTTCTTGATTCAAGAAACCAACATAAGTAAAATCGCTTCATTGTACCATGATGGATTATTGTGATTGCTTAATTTTAGCCAAAATTTTTATTCTAAAAATTTACAAAATTGCCCTTTTTATTTTTATCTTTTTTAGTGTTGTTATTAAATGTTCATTGTGAAGAGTGATGAATGAAGACTCACTTTTTATCAGTAAATTTAGATTAAACATGTAATTTAGAAACTAAGTTTGAAGTGTCAATATTCTGTTGTGAGTTTGGGCAAGGAATTTTGTGTTTCCTATTTCTGGGTAATTAAAAAAAAAAAACCTCTTAAAGTGGAAAATGCCTCTTTATAGAACAAAGTTATTTTGTTTCATGAAATCATGTTCTGACCTAAAAGTCTATCAAACAATTCAGTCATGAAAACTCTGAGAATTTCCTGGCCCCTAAGTACTATCCAAAATAATCTTATAATTATTCATGTGACCCTATGAACCCAACAGCTGAAGTACAAGCAAATAAATAGGCATGGATTCAGTGTCTATAAAATTAGAAAATGAGAACTAGATTTCCTGTGCTAAGGAAAACTTGCTCTTTTATTAGCTGTATGCCGTGGGTAGGATGCATAAATTTTACAGCTGTAGTAATCTGCCTACCAATCTTTTACTGTAATATCAATTGCAGTTGGTTATAAATGAAAATATTTAGCGATACAGCAAGGTTTTGTTGCACTTTACATTTATTTAATCTTTAGGTTTCTGATTACAGATCTGAACTATAGACTGTTATTGATAGATTTGGCAAGATCCACCTTTCAATGTAAGTCCAGAATGTAAAGCACAACAAAGTCCCATTGTGAGCCTTTTTTGATACAAATAATAATAGTGATTATATAATTACAAAGACAGTTTAATTACATGTACTTTGTGTTTGAGCCTTGGCACATTTACTCTGACCTTGAGACCTTCATAATCAATTCTGAGCAGTTTCTCTACTCACAGGGATGCAGCATCACCTGTGTAAAACTGAATTAGCCAGTTCTGTGACCTTTAACCCTTCCCATTGGCTATCTTATGAATTTTAATATGAGAGACATGGGAATGGAACAGACTGTGTGCTTTCTGAATCAGTTATGTAAGTATACATATTAACGTAATACTTTTAAAGAACACGTCAGGCCAGAGTTTGGCAGAAGCAGCTATGGTGAACTTTGACAAATAGATGAGATTGTAGAAAGAGGATGAGAAATCAAACATGTAAAGGGTGGTGAGACGTGGGCTTCAACAGCCATAATTTTTAGGTTTTTCTGTTTGGTTCTGAGATGATCATGTTGATAGGAGATCTCTTAAGTGGTTTTTTCTGTACTGTGCGTTACCCCTCAACCTTATTGTCAGTTGGTAGTTCAGGAATATGCAACTAAGCTCATCTTTCAAAGTTGTTTAAATAGTCAGTTCACATGAGTGAGAATGCAGCTATTTTTAAATGTGTGAGTTCTGTGGAAGCCTTTCCTCAAATGGGAAGGATACAGTTGATACTAAGGTAAAAACCCATACAGATTTCTGCCTGTATCTGATGAGTGTGTGAGGTTTTTGTTTGTTTTTTAGAGAAAATCTAGACTTGGTATTGCTCCACATATAGAATAATAGAAAGAAGACAAGGGAAGGGGGCTGTTGGGTTCCTCTGCTTTGAGTGCTCAGTATTCACCTATTTTGAATGCACCCATCACGTCAGTATTTCCGAAATGAAAAATATGAACATGATGCCTGTTTGAAACCTTCATTGAACTAATTGAATTAATTTTTTCTTTTCTACCTTTGAAGAAAGAAAGCTTTCAAGGATGTATAAATAGAGTTTTCAGTAGCTTCTGTTAGAATTTCTTACTGTTTCTTACTTGCATTTGAAAGGTTCAGTGATCCATTGTAATAGTAAACGTCCCATTACAGTTTGATGTACCAAAGACCTTTCTCCTAAGATGAAAGGAGAATGTTCATCTCTCTTGAATTGAAATTATTGAATCATGACACATTTAATATTCTAACATCTAAATGGTTTGAGTGAATTATTTCAGTCTTTCTGACATAGTTTTAAGCCTAATTAGCCTATTTTAGATAATGTACTTCGTTACATTAAAGCTTCTATACTGAAACAAAAATTCAACTTGCTAGTCATCTTCTTGTTTTAAATATTTTTATAACACACCTGTGAAGTTTTATATGAATGATTTTTTTTTCATCAGTAAGGTGCATCAAAAGTCATTATTAAAAAATATTTTTGAAAAGTAGCTATGTGTGTGGTGCATATACTTTTATGTTAAAAACACAGTAGGTAATTTAACACAGTAGGATAACCCAAGAAATTCTAGTCTGCATGATCAGGGCGTTCAAAGACGTGACCCACTTCAGACTAGTAAAACTAGCAGCTTTTCAGTAAAAAAACCCCAAGTTGTGCATTAGTTAGGTGGAGATAACACAGATGTTTATTTGAAGGAGTAATTTAATTTATTTAGTTACTATGACAGCATATTGTGTGTAAATTATATTGTTGGTGAAAGTTTGGAGGAAGTAAATAAGCACTCAGGAAATAAAAAGAGTACTGTCTGCATGTGGAGTTGACAGGGGTAGAACAGTAAACAGCTAAAAGTTGAAAGTTGCGAAGTACTAGAAAAAGATAAAATATTTCAAATGAAGAAGTTAGCAAGTTAGTAATAAAATAACTAATAACTATGTATTTTTTCACGTACACTTTTGTACCAACAGAGGTATAAATATCTGACCCAGCTGACCAGAAAGTGTTGGTTTTGGCTTTTTCTGGCTGAGATTACAGAGGTTTCTCTCACTGGCAAGGGTATTGTTTCACATTTCTGAAAAGTGATGTGAACAACTCCTGTGTTGTGTTTGGTGTCATCCTTTCATTTTCTCCATAATTGACTTGAAATTTCAAGTATTTATGGAAAAACTTTTGAATGACAGTTAATTAATGCCTTTCATCAGCCTCTGTTTTATATCTTGACTCTTCTTAGTAATTATTTTAATCTAAATTGTGTTACCTGCCTTGAAAAGCAGGACTTTCTGGGGGTGGAGATGCTGTGTTAAATCTGTATCCCAATTACACTGCTTTTTCCATCTTCTGATTCTGTGAAGTCCATCTTTCATTTGGTAAGGGCTATTAAAATTAGTACTGTTACCTTACAGAAATGGAAAATACGTAAGTAATAGCCACCAAGTTTTATCAAAAGTGAAAATGATGACTTGTTGGAAGTTTGGACCTGCTGTTATAATTTCTGGTCTTAAACCCAAGTCTCAAATTAATTTTTTAAAACACTGCATCATCATTTCCTGATGATAACAGATGAAAAAAATTCTCGACTAATGACACTTGTCAGATATCAGAACTGAATAGTGGTGGCTAATATTTCTGAAGAATGTTGAACTGTATTTAAGGATCGCCTGTGCAAGATAGTTTGATCCTCATTAAATTCTGCTTCTGTTCCTTGAAATTATCTCATCCTTAACAGGATGCAATTCATAAGAAATATTGACTGGTGAGGTAATGCAGATTCTGTAATTGCAGTTGAAGCTGTAGAAAGTTCACAGAACATCACTTAATGAATATTAGTGTTTGGGCACATCTGTGCTTGATCGCTCTTTTGGCAGCCTTCCAGCTGCCATCAACACTGATTTCCATGTTCCCAGGGTCAACTCATCTGTTTTCTGTGTGTCCTCTGCTGCTCTGTGCCACATTGCCCAGTTACAACTTACTGTGTAGAACTGAATACTCAACAAAACTTGCTGTTGAAAAAGCGCACTTTATTGCTCTGTAGCACAGTACTGTTGTCTTGTGCTCTGTCCTGACGTTGTAAATATCAACATATTCCTCATCCTTCCTCATCCAGGTGGGGTAGAGTTTTCTTCTTAGTAGCTGTTACAGTGCTCTGTTTTGGATTTGGAATGAGAATGGTGTTTCATCTCCTGCTGGGCTGTACCATCATGAGTCTCTCACAAATTTCACTGGTGCTAGAATTTAGAAAAGCTTACAGTTGGCTATTTGTATTCGTCCACTTCACCTGGAATAATAAGTTAGGAATGGAATTTAATTGACCACAGGTTTTATCATAAACCTTGCCCTATTTGTAAAATACCAGAACTCCATAAGATACATAGCCAAAAATTTCATCAGCTCTCTTGGTGTGTGCTTATTTGGTTACAGACTGCTGAGTACCACCAAGAAGATAATGTTCTAACAGTCTAAATGTCTGGCTTTTGTACTCCAAACACTGAAAAACACTTACCAAAATGTCCAGTTTCTTGAAAGGATTTCTGAAGACCTCACCTATTCGATTTCTAAAGTGAACAAGACTTGCCAGTGAACAGAACTAAGAAATAGTCCTGACAGAGCAGACCTTTCAGCTGTTCAGAGCATCCTCTTTGTCGAACACAGTAATATCCTTTGGCTTTGAACAACCTGCACAACTGTTTGATATATGGGCTCCGGCATGTACTCTTGAGAATGTCACATATACAGTAAGAAGAAAGACAACATATACACTATTCTAGGGATAAAGAAAAAAGCATTCAGTGTTTAATGTATTTCAGTTCTTATAATTGATACATAATCAGAAGTTGTTACAAGAGATTAATATTTTAGAAAGACCTTGAATTAAAGATTTGTACGTTAGCAATGATCTTGAAACGTTGTGAACTAATCAATGTGGGTATGGTCATAACCTGAATGAGATAAAGCTGAGAAAATCCAGTGTACCTCAGAAAATTAAAATCAGCATCACCTCTTTTTTACATTTGTACTAATAAATGCTCCAAAGTGTTATGCTGGAGTACCATTTTGGAAGACGTAAAACTGAAGTATTAACCAACTGTGCACTAATGCCTTATTCACCCAAGTTCACCTTGCATACTACTTTCTTTCTGCCAGAAGTGGGGTTTTTTCATAGCTTGTATTCCATGCTACAGATATCTGAATTAAATGGTAGAATAAATACCTGTAAAAGCAATTGGAATGGTCCTTGGTCATGACTTCCAAGAGATCACTGTTAGCTTCATTTGATCAGTATTGGTAAGGGTTTTCTTCTGAAAAACCTGCAGGGCCAAAATGAAAAATCACCATCAGAGTTTCCTCATTTTAATGTAATTTTTCTTGGAGCAGAACAAATTTGAAAAGAGCAGCATTTCCTGTGATGTTAATTGTGTTTAGGCTTGTATGTTCTGTAAAACCTTTGTGTTTTCAAAGGAGATATTTAACTGATCTTCAACACATGCTGTCCTGAGAGTTATTACTTGATATACCATTCTGGCTTACAGGCATTTAAAATTGCTTTTAAAGTGTGCAGCAAATGAAGGCAGGCTGCTATCAGCAGCCCTCCATCATAGAAATGCTATGTCGGTGAACAGCCAGGAAATCAGACTGAAATATGCCAAACCAACTGAGCACGTGCACACACCTGCTACGTTTCAGTATTTCATCTTCATCATTCAGGATATCTTTATAGATATGTTTAGAGAGAGTTTGGACAGATGCAGTGAAGTATTAAAGCTCTATTACACCCTATTTTCTCATATTTTTACAGTGTACTAGCAATAAGCATAGTTTTTCATGACCATTCTTTGCAATGAAATTCTTGGGTACACATATTCTTCGTTATTTTAATAAAGTGAGAGAAATTAAGCTTGCTTCCTAATAATGGGACATTTTTTGTCTGTTCGTAATTCCTGTTTCTGGGTTTCATAAGCACAGCAGCTGCTAAATGTTTGGCAATATGGTAACATGCCTCCAAGTTTTAAGCTAAATACCTGAGGCAGAACAAAATATGAAAAGAGAAACAAAAAAAGACTACAGTAAGAGGTACATGTAAGTTTAAGTAAGAAATCACTTTTATTTCTTATGAACTGCTATATCTGATATTTCCAGTACAGCAGCATCCATGAACTCCAGCTTCATTTTGGGGGAATATCTGTCATAAACTGGGCAATAAATAGCTGCAGTGTTTAGATTTCCACCATTTCTACACAGTAAACCTATAGTAATGTCGTGGAGAAAAGGACATATTGCAATTTGCAATTGCTTGATGATTAAACAGAAAAAAAGATTGCAAGAGAAAAATAAGGAATAGTTTCAAGGCTAGCATAAGTTCCTTGTTCTTACAGTTATTTTTAAAGATAATTTTAGTATCCTGGCAAAATATGTCTGTTGTCACTGTAAGAAAGTTTTATTGCCTGAAGGTTATCAATAAGTTAACTTGCAGATACCATTTTAAGTTACTTGAAGCAAAACTGAGGGACTTTTTAGAAGTCCCTCAAAAAGTTTTGATGATTTATTGCATACATTTTTAAGAGCTGAAAAATCTATTTTGTTTCCATGTATTTTCCAAATATGGACTTGGTTGTAAAGCTACAAGGATGGAATTTTGCCTGAATTTAATCTTTATTTTAATGCTAATTTCCATTTTTGAGTTGGAGGACATTTTTCTCCTGTAGAAATCAGAAATATTGTATGTTGCAGGTAATTTTTATTTTCCTTTTACTTTCCGTTAAAATCTCCTTAAAAAATAGAAGAAAGTAAAAATCTCTTGAAGCCATAGTATACTTTGATTGAAATACTGGTGTATTAGTATATGTAGTTTCCTGTTTCATCTCAGTTCTTATTTTAAAAGTGTTGTATGCTCATTCTAGAATGTTTAATATCACAGCACTTTTAGATTCGGATGCTGTCCTGAGTTTCTTTTGAATTACTGTTTTATATGCAGTAGGTGAGACTTGGCAACATCAGACTGCAGATGGTTTTGAAATCTTTAATTTGATATGTAAGGCAAAAGTGAGACTTTGTTTTTTGATGGGTAGCTGTCAGTTTAGTGCTGCATTTTCCTCTTTTTGGTTTACATTCATTTTTAATTACATTAGTCATTCTTTGGTAGTGATGTGGATCAATAGGATCTGGAGTCTGCTAGGATGAACTATAAACCCTGGCTTGGAATAAACTTCTTTGTCTCCCAGGCAAGATTAAGTTTCCCCAATTGTCTGGTGCAATCTCTCTGAAAGGTGGTTTCCCCTATCAGTTACCTGAGGGATTTGTGGCTATTCTGATTGTTTCAGTTCTTTTACAGGGGCTGATAAGTATTCACATTTTTTCGTAACCTCATCTGTGTGCAGCAGAGGTAACACGCTCAGAACTTTAACACATCAAAACAAAATTTGAAAATGTTATGTGACGTGCAGAGTCTTTGGAGACAGCTAGTGCCCTGAAGTCTACTTTACACAGAAGAGATTAACACCATTATTCTATGTATAATCTCTCCAGCAAAACACTGTCGCCTATTTCTGTCAACAAATGGTTTCTTTGCTTTGGCAGCTGAAAGAAATTTTAGTTGTGTAGGCAACAGAACATGCCTTTATAAGTTGCAGAACCCAATTTTAAAAATATTTTGGATGGTAACTGCAGTTTTGAGAAGTTAAATTATATTCATTAACTAAATATTTTTTTAAACAAGCTGAAAGACTAATTATGTCTGCTGTGCATGACACGCTCATAGTCCAATGGTTCACTATTTCACAGTACACCTTTTGAAAAGGTACTTGCAGACAGTTAGCTAAATAAAAGGTCTATGCACATCCTGTTCAGGTAAGGCATGCTGTAAGAGCACGTTTTCTTTCTGAACTAAGGTGGAAATGTGTCTGTACTGACAGTCTAAAAGTCCATAAAACTGCCAGATAGCAAAGAAAAGAGGATAAAAATGCAGGTGTAATATTTCTAGAAACCTCAGATCAAATAAATTTTGGAAAAGTTGCAGAGAGAGGAGAAAAAAGATGCCACAGCATTTCATGGTGTAGTGCATCACAGAAGCTCTCTTTTAATGGAATTAGCGTTATATATAGCCATAGTCAACATGTGAAAGTTTCTTTTTTTATGTTAACAAATATGTCAGGGTTCTTTTTCAAATCGTTGAATTACATTACTAGTTAATGAATTCTTATAATATAAAATTTTACTGGTTTCTCCCAAACATGGTTAATACAAAAATTAAGGCTAAGACAACAAATATGTACTTAATATATTGGATTGTGTTTGATTTTCTGCAATTTGTTTACGCGGATGAAAGAAGTACAGCACTGTTCACCTCTTCTGTTAGTGGAGGGTCAGATCCCTCATGGGAGCAGGGATTTTGATCCCTCCTCTTTTATGTGGCAGGGTAAATGCCAGTCTCAGGGCAGAAGTGGATGGGTGTGAGATCCCTGTACCGGGAGCCGCTTCCCTCCTTGGATCTGTGGCTGGGCACGTGTGCGTCCTGTGGGCAGGGTGCCGGTGCCTCTGACATGTGGCATGCACAGACTGTGCAAACAGTTTCTTATCGTTTGACTGAGCACACGTGCTTGCTTTGTAGGACTCGCTGCAGTTTCTGCCATGTTGATGGATAGCTGTATTTTGTTTGTATGTGGGAAAGGGTGGCAACAAGAAACAAGGCATTAATTGAAAAAAACTGTCATGAAACTATCAGCTTACTTCTGAGACTTCGTCCAAGACTGGTGGGGAACAACCTCATGAAAATTTTCTCAGCACCTGTCTTGGTGGCAGTTGTACTGACCTTTCCCTGTGTTAATTTTTAGTTTGGTAGTTTACACTTTGTAATTACGAAGCACAGATCACTGAAACAAATTATTAATGTTAATGAATAAGTCAACATAGAAGAATGCAAAGAATCAAGTCTCCCCTTGTATACTAAATGAAGAGATTTCTTCCAGATTCTTGCTTTGATCGTTAGACTCTTTTAAATAAGCAAACACTACTTAGTTGCTAAGCCACAGGCTGAAGTTCATTAATGTGTTATCACAAATATTGGAAAAAGAGTACTAAACCAATATAAGATAGGGGACCTGTGGGTAGGCTGGACTTAACGCAATAAACGTGACACCGGAACATTTTGAAAGAGGGTTCAGAGGGATTAAAGCCATTTCTGTTTGCAAAACCCCACCCACTCAGTAAGAAAAAGTGCCAGCTCTGAGTTGATCTGTTTTTTCTGCTACTGATACCTCTAAGATTTTCTGGAAGTACAATAGATTTAATACTATTATAAACAAATTTCTGCATATTCTATATTTTAAATGCTGATGAGGTATATTGATGTGAGGTTTTTTTAGTCTAATAGTTATCCTTAGAATGCTTTTAACCATAGATTGAAAGCCAGAATGACATCTTACTTAAATATCCTGTTCGGGAGCCTAACACAAAATCCTCAAAAACCAGTTTTGGATAAGTAGATGTTGCAGGTCATTGAACTTCGCAAGAAGTTGTGGTCATTTGGAATTGTTTTATATTCAATGTGTTATCCTAAGCAAATGAACTAACGGTCCATGCTTTTGCATTCTCCACAGATCTTCAGTACAGTGAGAGAAGAAGAGGAAGGAGCAGAAGATATTTTTGAATATATTCCTCATCTTCTGAGAAAGCTCCCAACATTTGTTACAGACTGTATATGCGAAGGAGATGGTTTGTGTGTAAAACCATGTGTAAGAGGTGCTTACTGTCAGTATCGTGCCACTTTACAGAGGACTGCACTCTCTAACTATATAACTGGTGCTTTGCTAGAAGCAACTACATCGTTAGGAGCAAGAAGCGGTCTTTTAAATATCTTTGGAGGCTCAACTGGAAGAACAATGCTTAAAGGTAATGAAGATATATTTTTTTTATCTCTGCTTTAATTATAGAATGAGTTGCAGAATTATTAATACTGTATAGTATTCTGTAGTTTATATACTCATATGAAGTTAACAGATAAAAAAGGTTTTCATGTTTTCAGATATTTTCCTTTGCAATCATTGATGTGTCATAATGACTAGCTATCTTAGTTTACTAAAGTAAAAATGCAGTTAAACTGAAAAGAGTCTTATTACAAAACAAACACCTTTTCAGGTTTTTTTCTTGGAATCTTTTCTGCCTGCATCCAAATTTAATGCCCAAGCCATTGTTTTTAGCGTGTTCCTATGTGTAGTTTTTCTCATTTACCAAGTGCTCCTGCTCATGGGCTGGCTTGGTTCAGAACTGGAGAAAGAAGTGTATGCTCTACTTGGTTATTACTGTTGTCATTATACAAGTACCTGTCAGCATAGCACTGTGTTGTGAAGTATGTACACTTCGTTACTGATGTATTGGTGGTCTTCTCCCGGGTCCATCATCTTTCTAGTATTGAATCATTTCAAATAACGTGGGTATTGTCTACGTGGAAAATGCCTTTTGGAAAATGGATGTTGCATGCTAAACTTCCATGCTGATCGTCTTCTTATGTAGCAAGAGTATCCTTAATGTGATTTAGTTTAGTCAGTTTTGGAAGTTAAATAAAGCCTTCTTGGTACAAATTCTGTGCTTTAAAAGATGGTTTTGTATAGAATAGTACCTACATTATTGATTAATTTTTAATTAATGCCTAGAATATTTCATAAGTTACTCAAGCAGTTGGAGATTTATCACCATCTGATAAACCATAACTAAAGGATATAGTATCTCAGTCATACCATGGTAGAAGTGATGCATGTGGATATTATGGCTTGCCCAAAATTTTACAGGAATTTGACAAAATAAGTGCAAAATCAGCGTGGTTCCTTAGCTAATGCAGATACTGACTTCATTTTTACAGACAAATAAAGGTATAGTTTATCCTCAGATATGGCTGTCTTTTATCCCAAAGAGTGGCCCTTTCTTGTTTCAATTAGTTTCTCTCTAGGTGAATCAAAGGGCAGAGAGAGGCAGTAAAATATCTAAGAATAACAGGTACAGATGGCAAACTTGTAGCATCTGAATGAATTTCAGTAGTACCTTGAGCAGCACTACTAAGCTTCATATACCCTCATTGTCTGTAAGAGACAGATATATATAGTATAGTGTCCTATTTTGTTAGGGTTTTCCTTTTTATTTTGTTTGGTTTGTATTTGTTCTGGGGACATGAGTGCTTTAGACAAATGGACAGGGACATTCCTGCAACAGCTCGGAAGGCGTGTGCTTTGGAACTGAGTTCTGGAACTGGAAGCAGCAGCAATAGTTAGGCTCACTGAGCTGCTAATATGGCTTTATCTTTTTATGGAGCTTGAGCTAGCGAGTGCACATGAGTGCTCTGTGTACTCTATGTACTAGCACACTTTGCACTAGTTTGGGGATATCTGTGCCGACAGTATTACATGGTGTATATTGTTGGATTCTGAGCCAAAGGATGTAAGACATTAAGATAAAAGACAGGATTTTGAACTCAGTTTGTGATTCCACTGATAGCCTGTGTACATGGTAGAGCTTGGATTTACTGTAGTGGTCTAGGCATGATTTACTCTACTGGTCTCTGGTGAGGAAGAGATGTGCTGCAGCTTTAGGATATTGAAGTTTTCTGAGTGTGGAAGCTTCCTGTTTAGTTATGTTGTGGTGGTCTATTATAGCTGAGAAATGACAGAGTCCTCTCTAAAAACGTTTATGGAGTGTTACCTGGGGATGTGGCTGAGTCATTCACATTAGCAAGGAACCCAACCATATTCTGAATTCAGAGCTGTGGTCATTATTCCTGGGTGTGTACCTTTTGAGAAATTGTCCTGTCCATACAGATTGATAAGAAGGTTATTTTCATCGGTCCAGCATCCTCTCCATGGCTGGATTTAACGTCAATAAGCTAATCTCATCTAAACCTGAGAATTTTTAATTCACATCAGTAAGAGCTCTGTCATCAAATGCAATGGAGGATTTATCACAGGATACAGAATGTCATGGGAGCACTTCACTCAGTAGTTTGGAGGCATTGAAAAGGGACTATATTGATCCTATTGTGCTTTAATAGTTGCTGTTGTTTAACCCTAGTAGGTAGCACTGTGCTGCCACTCACTCCCCTACAATGGGATGGCAAGAGAATCAGAAGGGTAAGAGTGCAAAAATTCATTGAAAAATTCAGTTGAAGAGAGTTTAATACATAAAGTAAAAGCTGTGTGCGCAAGCAAAGCGAAAATAAATAATTAATTCACTACCTGCAATCAGCAGGCAGGTGTTTAGCCCTTTCCATGAAAGTAGGGCTCTGTCACATTTAATGACTTCTTGGGAAGACAGGCACTGTAACTCCAAATCAGTTGTCAACTGAAGAGTAAATATTACTGCAGTTCAAATGATTTTCAAGACAGTTGTTAAAAAGCTTCCAAAGCAGAAGTAAATTTGTTAATTAGAACCAGTCTGTATCATCAAGTCTTGAAAAGATCTCAAGGGCTGTTGAATTTGTATTTGGAGAACCTTTTCTGGATGAGACAGTATTCCACTACTTTTCTTTCAAAATGTTTGCAATTTTTGGAGACAAAGTTCAGCACTCTCTTGCCCAGTCTATTTAAAGAGGAGCCCATTACTTTAATGGGGAGTGCCTTCATGATTCAAAAGGAAGACTTCTCAAAAAGGAAGACTTCTCAAAAACTTTATACTCTCTTTAGTTAGGGCTTTTACGTAATATCTGCCCTGGAAATAGGGATCCTGCAAACAGCAAGTCCCTAATACTGGGATAGCCTCCTGGATTTCTGTCTCCCTAGCACCAAGCACTTAGTGAGTTCTTTGTGTTCAGTCCTTCAGGGGTTACTTAGTGACCTGAGCAATGAACCTTGCAGTCACAAGCAGTCCAACTCCAGGGAATAGTTTTCTAAGGTTTTGCTTGGTAGCTAAGGACCTTAAATGCTCTGAGTCCCCAGGGCTAGGATGGTTTTGTGGGCAGATCAGCCAGTGTTGTTAGTTCCACAGAAGGCTTCCAAACATACCAGACCTCCTAAGCCAGAATCCCCAGTCACATGGATCTGAGACTGAGAGTTTTCAGAAACTCATGTAGGCTTGTTGTGTAGGAGAGTCCTGTCTTGGGCCTGGAGCAGGGAGCCTGCAATCCCTCCTCTCAGACGGCTCACAGAGCCGTCAGGCTCCCGACTGAGGGGCTGCGACTCCGGTCCCGGTAGCGCAGGGACAGTCTGAGAGTGGACTCCGGGAACCAGAGATGCCTGGAGTTCCCACAGCTGGTCAGTGACATTCACATCCTTGTCAGCATCTTTGTTGCTACAGAGAACATAATTTTCACATATGAACACTGAAGACATTTATCCTGCACTGTTTTAGTACCTCTGTATGTAACTCAGAGTTTTTGGTTAGTAAAAAGTTTTGAGAGTGTCTTTCAGTGGGATTTGGATTGAAGCCAGCTTTTTTTCCTGTCGAAAGGAAATCCTGCTTTTCAGCCTGTTCTGTGTCTTACAAATTGATTGTTACAGAAGTTTGCTCATAGTTGTGAATGGGCCAGAACTTTCACTGGAGTCATATTTGAAGGGCCAGTCATTGTCACAGTTCATATGGTATTGACATTTTTATGCAGAAAGTGAAAAAAAGAAGGAAATAGAGTATGTGAAAATGTTTGTACTTTACATTTGATAGAGTTATCATTTGAAAGAAACTTGTACTCCTCCCTCCACCCCAATTTAATTCAATTTGTAGTCTAAGATAAAGGGAAGGAAAGTAGAAGGAGGTGTCTGAAGATGGAGCAGACTGCAAACATTTTGTATCAATATTCTTTGACTTTAGCATCTTCTAGAATTGATGAGTCTGATGCCACTCTCTGTGATATAAATCGGACTACCTCTTCCAGAGAAAGCTGGGCAGGACT
The DNA here is from genome assembly GCF_000738735.6 of Corvus cornix cornix. NCBI lineage: Eukaryota > Metazoa > Chordata > Aves > Passeriformes > Corvidae > Corvus > Corvus cornix. The sequence continues at coordinate 16,307,856 of NC_046336.1, forward strand.
TGTTAAATAGACAGTAGCAGGTTTTGACCAAGAACATAAGGAAACTAATTTGTCGTGAATGTGGAGGCAGACTGCATTGATCTTAAACAAACCTACTTCATTCATACCACAGAATTTAGTGATTACCCTTTATCTGTAATCAGACTTTGCCATCTGCAAGACTGCACAGCAAACAGGTGCCCAAGTCTCTGTGGCTTTTCCCACTGCTATTTCTTGCACCCTTTGCACAAAGTGTATTGTTACAATATTGGGAAAATTCCAGGATCCCTGAAATTGGGGCAGTTGTCTGATAGCTATATGTCGGAGTAATGGGTCATAACAAGCTTGAGGTACATAGATTTAGAAAGGCCAGCATGATTTAGTTGGTGTGTGTTTGGGCCCAAAGGTTAAGACCATTTAGAATGAGGGATAAAGCCAAATGAGCTGACATTAAGACCTGAAAAGACAAAATGTGTCTTAGGCTGAGAATCTGTGGTAAGAAGATGAGCCAGGCAATGCACTGTAGGAGAAGAAATCAAATACTGGAGATAGGTCAGACTGTATGTAGATAATGTGGCCTGAGGCAAGGGTGTGAGTCAGGAAAGAAGGATTTCATGCCTGCTGTGTTGCCTCCAGGATGTAGGTCAGGAAGAGCAGGAACAAGTGCAGGTCATCTGGTTAGGAAGAGAAAGAAGAGTGACATGGCAGGAAGCACAGATCAAGACTGAGATGTCAGGAAGGAGGAGAAGGATTTTGGAGGACAGCTGTAAGTCTAGGGACACGTGAGACCGTCTGGAGCTGGCTACAATGATTGTCCCTGCAAATTGACAGAAGGGAAAGATCACTGAGGTCAGTCTCCTGGACCTGTCACCCTTCGGCCAGGCCCAGTTACAGCCATATTGGTCACACCAAGGGTAGTGGGAGAAAGACTTAAGGAGGATCCTTGACAACATTAATTTAACAAAAACTTCCTTTAATCCAACATGTTTAATACATTATAGGGACAAAGATACAAATTCTACCAGCATAGCTTGTCTTGTCCTTACAGTCTTCTTTCCAGGTTCAGTAAGCTGTATTACTGCAAGATAGACACATAATTGAACCAGGCAGTAGATCGAAGTTAACCAGTGTAAGTAATCTAAATAAAAAAATGTAATATATTTTCATCTGTAAAATTCCGCCTTTGTATGTAATAGCTATCATACTCAAGGTACATGTCTGTATGGATCTGGATATCCTAACCTGTGTACAGGGGTAAGCCATTAAGAAACAGAACTGAGTTTCAGATGATTTTATATAGATTTTGGTTCCACTCATACTGTGTGATAGTTTTGGTACTGATAATCCTTTAACCTGTGTATCTGAGTCTCAGCTTACAGCAATATTTTGTTGGGAGTCTATAGCTGTTACTTCTAACACAAGAAAAAGAACAGCTTAAATACATAGAATGAGTTTGTGTTGTTAGAGGTTTGTTGTGAGGAAGGTAATAAAGGACATGCTAATATCTGGATGAAGACTGAGAGAGCAGAAGTTTGTGCAAAATGATGTTAGTTTTAAAAGCAAATTTGTTATTTTTTTTATGACGACTACTCTTCTGAAAAAAAAAGAAATGGGATTCTGAGTGCAGATAGTTAATCCCTGAAATGCTTATTATTGTTTATTATTTCAAAGGTCTGAACATTTGTTTGAATGGACCTTGTAAAAGTAGTGTCCATGGGAACTTTTAAAGTGTAGAATGGAAATTTTTTGTATGTTTATGTTAGCATGTCAATCATGAGCAAAAAACCCCAAGGACTCAAGCATCAAGATGACTCAGAAGTCATCTCTTGAAGTTTTGGTTTTAGGAAACAAACTAGGAGAGAAAGTCAAGTTTTGTAGGATAATGCTGTTTTATTTCTCTCCAGACACATTTTTTTGTTGTTGTTAAATTCTAAGAAATACTCTACAGTTTACTTAGCAGAATCAAAGACATTCAGATATTTTTCTTTGTGTTTTCAAATACTTGCTTTTATGACTAGTGAAAAATACTTTAGTATTGACCCTATAATGATGAGAAATATTTAATTTGATGGTTTATTTTGTGTATTTGTAGTGAGATAGCATTAATAAAATTGATATTTATAAATAAAATTAATTTTAAATTTTTCTATTCCATCTCCATGGGCATCCTTACATTATCATATTTAACATGAATTTTTAAAAAATCTAAGTGTCCTAGTTTCCAGCTGGAAGTTGGATACAACACTGAATTGTCATTCTTCCAATTAAGAAATAATATGCTTGTGTTGTCAATGAAAAAATAATGGTGTGTTGGCCAGGTCCCATGGTCATTCCTTCAGTAGAGATTTTTCAGACAAGACGTATATTCACCGTATAAACAGAGTGTCTCTGAGTGTACTGCTCGCATTCCAGTTCTGCACAGACCTCTCTCTCAGACTTCCTGGGGAAATGGAGAAAGCTTTCTTGTGGCAGCATATTGGTTTTCAGTCTTGTGTACTCTAGCAAATTTCATAACTAACTTTTCAGTGATGTAGTCCTGCTGCTTGTAAAAGTGATGTAAACTGTGTGTAGACAAGCGTAAGGTTAGAATGAAGAAAAGAAGTGATAAAAATGCCAGAGCCAGATAATGACTGTGAGATGAAGGCAGGCGTTTTGTGTCTACTTACTTTCTGAACGTAGATGCAATGTGAGGACTATGCTGTCTTTTTAATTCCCCCTATTTGTAATTTCTTTACGGTTAATCACATTTCTGGAAGCCTCAGGGAGGTTTTCCTTTACTTTGCCTCTCAAAGAAACTTTTTTGGATGGTTGCCTAAGTCATAGCCCTTTGTCCCATTAAAGCTAATGCTATTGCCTTTTACTAGAGTCGTTAGTGCAGAGAGCATAATAGCTGTAAAGGTAGGGCATTTGCTAATAAAGAAACCCATGTTGTGTTTTTTGTAATGCTTCAGATGAAGTTTCCTAAAACAAAAGTAATTCCGTTTATTACTTTTGGGCTGTTTAAACAACACTGTTATAAATATAACTTGTACAAAAGCCTGAGTGTAGGGTAACTTATTTCTTAATATATTAAAAGACAAAAATGCAGCAGAATTAAAATCACTCTTGTTTATAACTCTGCTGTCAAAATCAAATGCTTTTAGTCTTAGCGGGATGTATGCTCATCCTTAATTTCTAAACTTCCTTCCATTTGAATCCTAGTGTTTCAGCTTTTATCTGGGGAGGTGGGAAATCTGACCTTTCAGTGAGCCAGCCAAATGCATGTCTTCTTCATGGCTTACACAAGGCATGTCAGTTATGCATTTTGCCACAGTTTGTAGCTTTAAACTGAGCAGCTGTTGCCTGACTGTTAGTTTGGACAAGTGCAGTGTGGAGACTTTTTATGGTACTGAAAGTACCTGCTCTCCTGGCATTTTAGGAGGAATCTAAGATTCAATGGAAGGTACATTTGCTGGTAAGATTTGCCCATCTGTGGCCCTGATTATATGCGGGGAGTTTAATCAAAGTGGTAGTTTTATTTCCAGAGAAGTAAATTGGGTGACAGTTTTCTAATCTAATATTAGATCTATAATGGCTGCATTTAATAATAGTGCTTTAAGGACACAAAAGTGTTTTTAGGTGGAAAGGGAAGTAAGGAATATGAAATAATGTTGTGACTGTGTATTTTGTATTTCAACTTGTTTGAAATGGAATACAACATTTCAATTAATTTAGGCAAAATGCTTTGCATTTATCCGGTTCACATTGCAACTATTTCAATGTTAAATTATGTTGTGGGACATTCCTTTGTTTCTTATTCTACAAAAAAGAAGTGTCTTTTTTTTGCTGGACAAAATATGAATTTCAGTACTTTTTAAGGTTCTAGAACAAGGTAAAAGTATTTTTTTCCTAAAGTACATAAATTACTCAAATGTTGTAAGTTAGTAATATGTTTTTGAATGTAAATGCACTGCTGCTTTTTTCTTTAGTGAGCTTTTCTCCCTGTATCTTCAGTATACAAGTTTAAAACTTGGAATCAATTTTTGTTTCATGGTTGCTTAAGGGAGTTCACCTTTTTTTTCTTTTCTGAGTGGCACAAATGCACAGCAGCATGTAAAAGCAATGCTTTGCTACTAACTGGTCATAAAGAAACACCTCTGTTTGCACGTTTTTTTAAACTGGCATCTGTAACTTTAATGAAGGTTCATAATATTTTACTCTGTGAAAGGAATGTCTTTTATGTGCTAACCCTCCCATTTCCCTAATCTGGCTGTTAGCTAAAGGCTATGACAAACATTCACCATTCAAGGTAATAGTACCCCATTGCAATAGGAAGGTTGTCTTGGTTGTCAACACTGTTATTTTCACCTCAGTGATTTAGATAGCACAGAAAAAAACTCCCTGATACCAAGTGTATCTGTATTAATTGCAAAACAGTGGTGTTTTTGATGTCTTTATTCAGTCACTGATAGCAAATCTGAGATACTTAGAAGTATTACTAGAAAGGCAATGAAAATTATTTTAGTTAATTCCAACCCAGACACTGCCTTTTGGCTGTTTGGTAATGTTCTTAGCTTTGATTTGAGGCAGAATGGTGTAACCATTTTTCTAAAAATTAAGCTGATTTGGGCATTTTCTTAGGGCGTAATTGGTTTAGCTTTTATTTCAGGGGCTTCATATTGACATAGTTTTCGAATGTTTAAGTATTTGCTTTTGAAATACTAGTTATGTATATAAAAGCATTGCTACATATTTTAGTAATTCTGAAATAAGTAATTTGCCAGGAAGATTTATCAAGCGCAAATTGAAAATGTTTCAAAGCAACAGTAGAAGAACTAGGATACAATTTTATGCTAAAAGTACTTTGATTTTTTTCTTGAGCTTAATTTTAAGGGCTTTGCACAATTATACAGTAATTACATATTTTTGTCTACATTTCCTACAGACTTAGTGCAACAGATTTCATGCACATTTTCAGCTTTCTTTGTAAAGTGTTGAGATCTTCTAGAAAAGGGTTCGATCTGATGCTGTTGCATTAGGTCTCCTCTCTTCACCCTTATCCCCAGGCAGGAGTGGTGTCTTCTGAGAGCATTTTTCTTTGAGATGGGAGAAAGAATTCTCTGTCTGGAAAAACTATTGCTTTAAATGCCTTTAATTATGTTACTGTTAGCTTTAGACAAGGTTTGACCTGGAGCTGTTCACCTGTATTTGCTTGTTCAAAATTAAATTGCAGAGCTCTGCAGAGAAATAGAGCAAAGTGGTCCTGTGCAGGGCCAGGAGTTGGACTGGATGATCCTTGTGGTCCTTTCCAACTCAGCATATTCTGTGATTCTGTGAAAAATTTCTTTAATATAGATATTTCCTTTTAAAAACAGAGTAATTGTTGAAGTATCATAAATGTGCATAACTTACTCTAAAAATTCTTATATGCTTTTTTCAAATAAATTGCTCTGCTTATGAGTTTCTAGAAGTTTCAAGTTGGAATTCAGAAGAATTCCGATTTGAAACATTGTTAATCTTTGATACTTGATTCTGAAAATAGCTATACCTAAAAAGAACGCTTTTGTCATATTTGCTGAGAAGAGGTAGTTCTGGTTTTGTGTTGGTGTAGCACTTGGGTGATAAAATGTAATTAACATTTTAGAGCTTACTTGTGGTATCATACTTTAAAGCACCATGAAGTAGTTTTCTTGTTATTTGAATTAAAGTGTTTTCAATTTGAAAAAAAAAAAAGAACCTTAAAAGTAGAATTTTCTTCTAGGCTTTAGATCTTCATAGTGTGCAGTTCTGTAACTGCCATGAAGTAGAAGGAATCAAATTAATCATATAGTTCATGTCTACCTCATAGGTACAGGATTTGTGAATATAAAACCTCTTAACAGCTACTAACAAATCTTTTAAATATGCATTGAACACAAAAGAAAAAAAAAAAGAAGAGGTGCTGCTTCAGGTACTGGTTTTCTGGAAGATGGTGGTAGGATTTGCATACAAGTTCAGTGTTTGGGAGAAAAATCTTCAGGTATTTTCCATAACCATATATAGAATGAATTGCCCTGAAAAAGACATCAAGGAAAAACAAAAATATATTTAGAATTCTTGTTTGCAAAGATAGAACTAGAACTGTGTCAGTAACTAGGATTTCTGCTTACTTCCAAACCCGACAAATATTATACTTCTTTTTGTTCGAAAGAAACAGACAGATCCTTTGAAAACCAAAACTTTTTTTGAACATCAAATATTAGAAAATATTTCAGAAAGCTTGAGAAAGAAAAAAAAAGGTTTAGTGATTGCATGGATGATGGTACATCAAATTTGAAAACAGGAGGGCAGTAACAGCATGTTGTTTGGGAAAGTAAGAAAGCTCATAGAATTGCAAAGCCTAATGTCAATGGAGACATTTAGCTGGTCTGACATCCTTCTAAGTTGTCTCAATTCTAAGCTCAGTAGTTGAATGGTGACTGTGCTACTGTACAGCCTTCAGAAGAAGCCTGAGAACATGCACAGCTTTTCCCAGTAGTCGCTGAAACTCCAAGACAAAGAAGGGTGACACTTCTAGTTTGAGTTTGTCTGTCATCAAGGACCAACCATATTTCTTGTTACGCATTTTTTCTGCTAGATTTCATTATTTAAAATCTGATATATTTCCCCTGTTGGGAGGTGCTTACATATCTACTAAAGTCAAGTCTCTTCTCAATTTCACTTTATTGAACTAAAGTTATGCGTTTCTGATCTCTTTTTCTGGGTCTCACTATTCAAGCCTGGAATAATTTTATAGCTCTTTGCATATTCTGTGGTTTGTCTGTGGCTTTAAAAATACAGAAAAGGTAACTGTGTATTATTGATGTTATCCATGATCTATTCAGGAGGACCTGTTTTTGCCACCACCACCTCCTAAAAGCTCATAGAAAACATTTAGTTTTAGGGTCCCATCTTATTTCTTCAGAGCCGTGAACTTTCGGAAAGCAAAACTTTTCATACACAGTATTTGCAATTTTTTTGTGTAGAATACTTCCTATTTCCAATAGATCTATAATATGTATGCTGACTTGACTGCTTCTTGCTTTTCTATTAAAGTCAGGTTTGTAAGGTAAAATGCTAAACTGCCATGTAATGGTCGTGGAATAATTTGAGTTGGAAGGGACTGTGCTGGTCTTAAAGACGAATGTGCTTTATTTTCCCAGCTGTTTTATTTTTTTACTATATTAACAATATTGCTGACAAGATTGGCCCTAACTTCATTTAAAACCTTAGCTGCTGTACAGGTAGCCGTAGCACCACAAGGAAGGAAGAGAACAGCTAATTTTTACTATGCACTTTTAGAGAAGGAATTAATTGCTTTTGAAATCTTCAGGTTAAGGGAGATTTCTTAAAATCTGAGGAAGGTACTAGCTTTGAGTTGGTTTTCAGACGGTAAAATCACTAGCTTTGAAGGTTTTCATGTTAGGAAAGGACTGCAAACACCCCTTCTAGTATAATCTGCTGAAGCTTAATGACAAAGACACAATTCATTAAGGAGTCTTGTGACTGTTTAGAATAGCTTTTATGTAGCAAGTGTATTAATCCTGTGAAAGCCAAATGTAATACATACTTCCATTTTTTTACAAGGTAGCTAGTTCCAGCAGTATAATACATATAGCTATCCTCTGTTCACTTGAACACGATTTTGTAAAAACATATTTTTGCTAATTTACCTTATGATGCCCGAATGATGTAAACAAAAACAATTATAGAAAATAGTTGCTTATAGCAGGGTTTAGTCTAAGCAGAACTATAGCAATTTACTAGTGAAGTTGTAAAAAAGCTTGCAAGGATAAATAAGTACTTAGAACATTTATATTTGACATTGGAAGAAGTAAGTAATATTGAGGCAAGTCATAGATGTTGAGATTGTTTAGATCTCTATTATGAAGTTAAGGTTGATTTAATACTTTGTGTAGTCTATTGTTTTACTTCTTTTGGCTTCCAGACATGCGCCTGCCCTGTTCTCTGCTGTCTGCTGTATTCCACTAATCCCTCTCTGGCTTAAACTCCTGCATCATAGAACAGATCTCAGTTCTAAGGCTTAAATCACACAGGCTCCTCCACTCTGTAATTTAAAAACATACGAAAGAAAGAATCAAAATCTTTTCAGCTTTGACTTTTTGGCAGTTCTTGTTATTGTGATGAGTTCCTTTCATTAAGCTGCATAATATTTTTGCTGTCTCAGTACTACAGATTGTTTCTTGGACTTCTGAGTTTTATTAAGCATATCAGCATTTCCACTGGTAGCTCACCTGGCCATGTCTGTACTGCACAGCAGTACAGTACTTTTCTGGTGGTGAGGTAGCCCATGATGTAACCGGTCCTTTAGTCCTTGGTATAGCCAATGAATTTTGTGACTGTGCATTTGATGTGTTCTGTATGTCAGTGGTAGGACTTTGATCATATTGACCCGGGTTTGGTGCATATTTCTCTTTTCCCCTTTAAAATGCCTCTCAGCATCCTTTGAGTTGTGCTTCTGGCACAGCATTTGTGATTCCAGAAACCTTGCTAAGAATAGCTGGCTAGTAGCAATACTTTATTAAAAGAAATCTGGCATGATATAATACTTATATAACATCATGAACATGACTTACTATCATGGGAAGTTGTAAATTAATGTTAAACCCTTATCAAAACAGCATATGAATTTCCCTTAGCTTCCCATCAGCTTCCTCATGAGAAAAATCAGCTTATTCAGGATGCTTGCTGTTATAATCCTTTTGAAAATTTTCTGGTAATTGGCATAATTAGATGTTTGCATTGAAAGATGCCTTTCAAAATTACCTTTTAAAATTTGGAAATTGCATTCTAGAGTAAGGAATACCTTCTTTCATTTAATTCTGTAAACTACAGAGTCCTTTTCTTTACTCAGTAAATTTAGCAATGGTATTTGGACTTTGCCAAACAGGTATTGTACTACACTGGAAAACTTGCATTCAAATTGCAGCTTAGGAGAAAATGTGAGACTGGGGTAACTAAGAGGATTGCTGCTCTTCTGGGTAGAGAGATTGGTTTTACTTTTCCTGAATTATGAGAGGAAATAGTTTACAGAAGAAAAGAGCTGAATTACTTCCCTTCTGAAAATAAACCTGTATGGTAATAATTTTATTTTATTCCTCTGTGGTTACAGACTTCCCTTTTTTCAGGCTGGCTTCCTGAGTTGTATTTTAACCCTATAGGAAAAAATGCTAATTCAACATTTTGTACATTTACAGTACATATTCACCAAAGAACTTGAGAAAAGACTGTGTCTGGGGGAAGAGAAAAAGAACGTAAACGAATCCACCCTAAAATAAACAATAAACATGTATTAGGAAAGCCATCTGTGTCTTCCCTGCATGGATCCCTTTGCATGTTGTGCATTGTAGTTTTTATCCACGAAGTGCTCCCCCAGTGAATTTGGCTAACTGCATTGGCAGACTTCTAGAGGTTCCCACAGCTTTCATCTGATGTGTGTCTCCAACTGCTTGTTTCTTTGATATTGCAGAATCTTTGTGGAAGAAACATCTTATGTTACTCTGATTTTTTTGTTGTTCTTTTAAAATATCTGTTAAGTAACATGCTTTTTGTCCTGTGAGCACTCAACCCATGATACTTAGCCCATAATACTGGATTTCTCAGAAATGGCTATTAATACTAGCTTTGAAGATAGTCCACTTTTAATTCCAACCACAAGAAAAAAAATGTAAATAATATGTAGAATACAATACAGTAGTTCAAAATAGTTCAGTTGGAAGGGACCTACAGATAATCTAGTCCAACTGCAATAGAATAATAATTCTTTTAATTTAAATTTAAGAGATTGTGCATGTTTTTATCTAGGAATACACATAAGGATAACAGCAAGGGCATCGACTATGATTTCGCATCTCTGTTTCTGTGCAGTGTAAACAGGACACAGATCAAATGATATTTTGTATGCAGAAACCTCAGGAGGAGTAGCACAGCTCTGGCTGTGTTGGGGTAGAGTCGAGGGAGCTGACCACCATGACAGTGCTCTGCAGGACATGTGAAAAGAGCCATGGATTTGCTGAACAGCATTCCCAGTGGCTGCAGGTTACTGACTGGGTCATCATCAGTTAATGACGTACTCATTTTCACATCTTAAACATCTCCCTCTCTTTTTGACCAATTTCGGTGAATACTTTTTTAGTATGTCTTAAAATACTTTTAAGCCATTTCTTTAATAATGAAGTGCAAGTGTTGAATGGTTGTGAATTATGAGTATTAGCTTTGCCCTTCACCCTGTTATGTAATCCATTATTTTATTTCCAGTTCATAATTTTTCTCCATTTTTAGCATCCCTTTCAATGAATGTCCTTGGTTCACTCATATATTCTTTTGTGAGAGGACCTTTTAATATTTTTCTCTACATTGTGAATTTTGAACTACAAGGTAGAATTACTGCAGTATTTCTTTGTAACAGCATAGAATTTACTGTTCTTATTAACTTCGTTAAGTATCTTTATAAATGATGATAAAATGCTTTAAGAGCACTTTGAAAGACCATATTGTTATTAGGTTCTTGCTGCTGTACTCTGCTGACACAGATAATACAAAAATATTATCACAATAGTTTTGTGATGTTCCATTACAGCTTTTTGACTGATGCCTTAGTAAATCTTGCTGTATTCTCTGATTTGTCTTAAGCATTTCTATGTGTATGTTTTCCTTTAAATACAGGTATATTTTCTGGATTTTGTTTTCATTAGAAATCTAAAAATCTTGGATATCAAACTAAATTATAGCTGCTACAGTAAATCTGCTATTCACGAAATGTTCTCATCATGAGGGATATTCAGGGCACACAGTAGAGTCAGTAATCAAATCCTCACCAAAACTAACTGGTGAAGCTGTAGATTCTGTAGGTGCTTCAGTTATGTAGAGGTTGAATTGATATTATTCAAAGTGTAATATAGAATAAGGGAAAAGTTTCCTTAGCAGATCATACGAAGGTATTTTGTACGCAAGTGCGCAGTCGAGACTATCTGCTGTTAGTGGTTCTATTCTCTATCCATTTTCTGTGAAATAATTACGTAGAGGACAGGTCTCAAACAAGCTAGTTTTAGGAACAGATTCTGTTTAGGTAACTGCTGAAAGCAAGCCAGAATGATGAAAACTCTGAACTGATCAAACATTTTTCAAGTGTGTTCCGTTCCTTTAAAATTCTTTCACTGCTAAGCTTCAGGGCTTAAATCGGGAACATCTAATCAAGTGTTGTTGTTTTTGCTGGATGTGGCTTGGATTAATTTTGTTCCAATCATCAGTAAGAATAATAACCAAAACACCTTATGCAGCCGATTTGTGTGCCCTTTGGTCTATGTGGAAAATCTGGTGGTGTGTCTCATGCACTGGATTGTCTTTCATATGAAGATTCAAATGGCAAGAATAATGAGTTGTAAGTGTTGTACACTTATCTTACTTAATTCTCATGTTATTCTTTGACATAATTATACTTAAAATTAAGTGCTCGGATTGGCATCTAGTCTTCGTCTTGTACTGCTAACATCAATGGCAATTTTAGTATTTGTTTCACTTGGTATGATCACTGAAGACATAGGAAACATTCTTACTGTTTTTACCTTAAAGGACTATACTTAATGATTGTTTTCCAAATAGAAACAGTTTTCATTTGAATAGTTATTTGAACTTAGGCATTCCTGTGCAGTATTTGGTAAACGGGACCAGATGGGAACATACCATTCCTCTTTCCCACCTATCCTTGAAGGTTCACTGTCACGTATAATCTAGTCTTCAGGATAAGACCAAAGTAAGGAAGATGATGCTTTTTACAAATTGTGTTTCTGAGGATCTTAAAGCCAAAAATGCACTTTGAATTTGTGCTTGTGGTAATTTTTAAAAGTTGTGCAGCCAAGGTGCAAACTTCAACAGATCATTAATTAAATGCAGGGATTGCTGATGTCAAAGTCTCAGGCTAGAAAGGAATGCCTCAAGGCTGAGGCTCTGAAGTACTGAAAATGCCTGTTGTTGCAGTTTTACAGTTATTTACATTATGAATGCTATATTTTGCTACAGTTTGTATGGTCTTTGAAAATTAAAAAGTTCCTGAAACAACAACAAAAAAGAAAATACAGAAAATCAGTATCATAAGACCTTGCTTTAATGGGTACCTAACTTCATATACATGTTGTATTTAACATCCTTTTTTTCCATTCCCAAATTACATTTTTGTTTGCATTTTCTCCCATTCTCACTGATTTATAACAGAGTTCTTTCATTCTTAAAACTGAAAAGCTTCTGCTTTACATAAATGGAAAAAAAATAGGAATAAGATAAATTTTAATTGTCTTGATCAAAATACTCAAATATTGGAACCCAACCTGAGATTCTTGCACTCTATGTAACTGCTGGATATTTCTCCATTGCAGCCTTAAGTCAAAGTTGTATGCATTTTAATTTAATTCTGTTCTGTCAGTGAACAGCAGCTCCTGCTTTGATTTTGGACATGCTTTGCATCAGTTTTGGGGGGTGGGGTTAAAGCTTGAGTTCTGCTTTAACTCAAGCAGTAAGTAGTTCATTTTGCAGTGAGAATTTTACAGTTCTTTTTCTACAATACTCTTTTCTTCCAAAGTAAACTCGTAAATCCTCCCTTTTGACCATTTCGTTCTTATGGGCTGGAATTTATCTGGTAATTTACTTGTACATTTATTAGCATTTGAACTTAACATTCCATATGCTATGCTGTGTTTATATCCAGGATCTTAAAAGGTCTTGAATACAGATGCTGCACAGAGAACCCTCCTGCTGGTGTGTCACTCAAGTCAAAATCCTGTTAGTCTACCACTGTGACAGCCTTTAGGAGAAAGATTTATGAAATGTATGTGAAAGTGGAATATTTCTGAAATAATTCAGGAGTTTTGCAGAGGATGGGATTCGTTAGATGGGATTTCATTGCAGGAAAATAATGAAAAACCCGAAAACAGTTAAACAGCAAGTGCGGTGGTGTTGTATTAACCACTTTCCAGCCTTTTCACATGTGTGTTACACTGTGATATAAAGGTGTAGATTTAGAAGATCAGTCATTATTGCCCAGAATCCCTTCACCCAGCCTTCCTGATGATAGTTGCCTCTGAAGCAATGAAATCTTGTGTCTGGTCTTGCACAGTGCATGCTGCAGCATGCCACAGCAAGACAGATGGCATGTTGGTATCAAACAGCTTTTGAGAGCTAATTTTCAACCAGCCAGCCAGACATTCACAGTCTATCTACCAAATTATAATTAAACCTTCTTCTGGCAGGTGTTCTGAAATCATGATATAGTTTCATGAGTTACAGCAGTAGGTGAAGGTCCCCTAAAATAGCAGGTTGCAGGTGGCCCATTGCCATACATGTAGTCTGGATGCACTAAAGCTGCTTTCTGACTAAGCATGTAGATGGTGGATCTCTTCAGACTTCTGGCAGTACACACTGCTGATTCATCTCTCCATAATACCTATGTCTATGTTCAGCCAAACCCTGCGTAACATGGAGTGCCCTTTGTAGCTGAGGGGTCGGTTTGCTGCCCTGGTAGCCTCAGGGTCATTTGTTGCAGCACTGTCTTCAAATCCTATTATTTCAGGTGCAGAAGAAATGTTTACTGGCTGCGGTTAACACACAAAACGACACTGATTCTTATGCAGATATTCTGGAGCCATTGCTAGTTACACTTTTCTGCATGAGAATGAAGTCTCAGCTCTTTGCTAACTGCCCTGAAAATGGAAAGGAATTGGAAAATCAGCATCAAATTGGATAAATTTTGTCCTGAGATCTGCTGATTTTGCAAAGTTAAAATTACTGTTACACTGCTACTAGTTGCACCTTTTTTCTTGTGAGTTTACAGCCAGAAGAATACCCAGTGGATCTATTTATTATGGACATGTCTTTGGTTTTATCAGCTGTAGCCAGTACCAGCCAACCTGCCTACAGAGAGGAAATGGTTGGTTAAATGTGTTGACAGTATATGGTAATTCAGAGACAAGCAGCCAAGTTCTCTTGTACGCTGCAAAATATTTCCATGAATGACTCAGGCTAGTGGAGTGGTAAAAGCCCTTGGATACACTTCCAGAAATCTGAGCAGCAGTAATGGATGTAATTACACAGGGCAGTGTAGCTGTACCCTTGGGATGATGGGAGGCAGGCATGGCAGTTCAGGTGTGGTGAAATCATGGTGATGCTTTGAATGCCTTTCATGTGTTATGTCAGTGCTCATATTTCACAGAGATTTCACAGGATATTCTGAGTTGGAAGGGACCCACAAGGATCTTTGAGTCCAACTTTTGAGTGAATGGCCCATACAGGGATGGAACACACGACCTTGATGTTACTAGCACCATGCTCCAGCCAACTGAGCTAATTTCACTATATATAGCTTACAACCAGGATCCTCTAATCCACCCATAAACAGAGTTTAAATAGGTTTTCAAGCTCATACTTATGGGTAGGAACTTCTGAAAAATGTAAGGACTGCTATGTAATTGTTAATTTAAAGTTAATATATTAATAAATACTTTATGCTGATTGTCTTTCAATCAGCTTTACAATCTGAATGAATGTTTTGCTGTGCATAGGTTTTACCCTGTGAAGATGTTTACCCAACTTTTGTGGTTAAAGAAAAAAAAATTCTTTCCCATGCACGTGCATCTCAACTATCCTAATAATTTTGTCACTTTTTAGACAACTTAAATTTGTTTCAAGTCAGAAATTATATAGGCAGGCTATCTCTAACTATACAGTACTTTCAATTTTTTTCCCCAGGTTTTCACGTGATTGATGTTATAATTGCAAAAATAAAAAAGTGTATTCAGAGTCTGGTTTTCAAAACTGAACTCCTTGCCAGTTCCTAAAGCAAGAAGTGATTTTAGGAGTAAGTGGCTGTTGTTATGATCAGTCCATACATATCTTTCTTTTTGTTGAATTCCACTGTGCAGTCAGTTCATGAGTCAGGATTTTGTGGTATATAATGTAATTTCATTCAGTTATACTTCAACACGCTAGTTGCCTTTTTTAAAAATCCTCTCCAGAGGTTTCATATATCTGTTCAACAATAAAATCTCAGCCTAAGTAGAAATATCTGTGTGTTGCAGTTTTCGGGTGTTCTATTTCCAGCCAATTTCTTTTCTACAGGTGATGTCTACCTTTTTCTGTTTCTCTTTGTACTGTAGAAATGATTGGTTTTTTCAGCTGGCCCTATGTGGTAACTTGCTGCTGCTCCCCAGGAGGTCGTCACCTTCTTCAATGTCTTGCTGTTACTGTGACTGTATTAAACTCGAAGCAGGCATTCTTGAACTAGCTGTGAAGTTTGCTGTTTCTATTCCAAGCCTGAAAAAGATCCCGTGCCCTCAGAGTCTATCAGTAATCTTACTTGGTGTAATAAAAAAAAATCATTTTCCTACAGACCCTAGCTCATCTTTTCTTCAAGTCATCTCTATGTCTTCTGCTTACTGATGCTCAGGTCGTAATGAACTCCAGTTTTATTTAGTGCAAGTACCCTGTAGATCAGAGCTCCCCTGGTGATAATAATTTCCAATGCATGTTGATAGGCAGTTTTAAGAAGTAGCCCATATTGCTAGATATAGGTATATGGAGAGAGAGCCTGTGCGTCTTCTCATTCTTTGATTACTTGACTCATAAGCAAATTTGAAGAAGAAACAGGTCTATTGATTTCAGTGGTTTCTACAGTGAAATTAAACTTGAACTTGATCCTATTCTGTGCCAAGCTTCCCACTAAGTTAAATATCAGGCTCTTTAATACTGGAGTGAGTTGTTTGCAGTCAAAATTGATAACAGTGAATTCATGTTCATTAAGGGAGAGAGAGATATTTTTAATTAGATAGAAGAGAAACAGGAAATTAACAAAAGCTTGTTGGGTTGGTTATTATGGTACTGAGATATGTTACATCCAAGGGACAGCAAAACAATGCTATCCCAGTTATGCTGATCTGTATTGGAAGCTGGTGTTCAATTAAACGGCCATATATTGCATAGGTGTCTTCTGTTTGGGGGAGCTTTTATTGTGTTTTTCCTCTTTTTTGAACAGAACGCTTCCACTTTTTATATATTGACAGCTGTTTATCTGTGGCTATTTTAAAATTTTTTTTCTCTGGTCTGTTTCTATTTTCTCACTGTACACATAATCGATATATTCTCTTAAAGCAAATGAACAGTTTGCAGGATATCTGTAGCATATCTTGTTAAAAAGGCTTCTATTATAATCCATTTATTGCACACATTTTAATACCAGCAGAGAAAAATAATCCTCTAAGATTTTTCTGTACTTTCGGTTACATTAGTATAATGTCATGGAAGCAAAGTCTATTATCAAAAATCCAGCTAAGTTAAAAGATGTTATAGTAAGTTGAATAATTACTTTTATTCTTACATCTATTGAAATCCATCTTTTGCTTTAGAACACAGTTTGTCATAATCACAAGATCATCTCCAGTAGCCTTCTAGAGAGTGAGCATGTTGTTATTGATTATAATTTTCTCTTTACTGCTTTAAAACTGTTTTTTGAATGGAGAGAATACTTTTTTTTTAATCAAAGTAATGTAGAAAGAAAAGAATCTAGAAATAAAACTAAGAAAGAAATCCACTTATTTAATTTTTCAATTCATCAAACTTTGTTGAAAGTAAATTTTCATATTCTAGGCAGGCTTACTCTTTTGCAATTGCATTCATTTAAAAAATGCAGTGAGCTTTCCCTGGATGAGCTCCCATATGCACAGTGCATTCCTACAAGTATCACATGTAAGAGTTGTTGTAACTGAGTTGGGATGAAGTAATTCTGTACCACTGTCCTTACTTGGTCACAGCTCATGTGGAAAGAGATGCGATTTTATCAAAGTACAAATTACATGGTTGACCACAGTAATTTTAAGTAGGATTAGCACTTTGACATTGGTGTGATTTCTGTCAGGGCTGTATTTATTTCCCTTCTGTTTTTGTATAGATTCCACTTACCATGTTCAAACCCAGTCCTGAATTTCTGCCCTACGGGAAATTAATGGCAGCAGTCCAACATTTACATCATATTGTGTATTAATAAAATATCTGTATGCATGATGAAATAAAATTTTATAAAGCAACTTCTTTTAATTTTAGCTTAAATACAATAAACATACAGACAATTTTACTTTTTTTTTTGTTAGGACATATCACTTGCCATATAGCTACTATGTTTAGTAGAACATACAAATATAGAAAAATTCTACAATTATAGATAATTAACACAGCCTTTCCAGCAGTATTTTACATTGTTTTATTCATAAAAGTTTCTTGGCTTTTTTCTTTAAAGTGAACTTCTCGGGTTTTCAAATTAATACAGTACTGAATCAATCAACACTCTTGGTAACGTAACAAACAAACATAACATGGTTCAATAGAGAAAAACACCAGAACAAAACCCAGTTTCTTAAGACTGTCTTGAAACTTCTCTGCATACATACACGAAAATGCACACACAGTTTTTACATATTTATCTGCTTGAAATTCATTTTTTCAGTAAAGCTTTTTAGAGCCTGTAGTTACACAAGATGTATGGAAATTCAAAGTTTTATAGTAATAAAGGCTGAATTAATTCTAAGTTACTCTGTTGACAGAAGAGCTCCTTTAAGCCTTGTAGAAAGTTTTAAAAAATAACAAAACCACGTTGTTCTTCAGACAGGGTGTTTTATTACTTATGATGTGCCTAGGCTGAGTAATATCCTGAAGCAGGCACTCTGTATTTTTCTCCCATTCTTAAAAAGATTATTATTTTGTTACAGAAGAAGAGACCTTTTTGTTCCCATGGGCATCAGCAATGATTAAGTCAGTCCACGAGTCCTTTGTTAGAGCTAAGCAGAGGTTATCTTGTTTTGATTAATGAACTCAATACTTGATATGTTAAAGATTATCTGCTTCAGCTGTTTATCAGAGGGATAAGCAAAGCTGTCAATTTCGGCTTTAAGCAACTCGCAAATGAATAGTCTGGGTCCTCATTTTCTTGTAGTACTTTTAGCATTAACTTGGTGTGGTAGAACACAAAAACCAGTAACATTTACTGCAGCAGCAGCTAATTTTAGTGAGGACTGTATCTTGCCTTAACTAAAAAAACTACTGTGATTTTGGTCTGAAAGCAGTTCCATTCTGCAAGTTACTCGAAGGACCTGGCCATTCTTTGAAGAGCAGAATGATACTATTTCCTGAAGAACATAAACTGACAACGCAAAGCTGGAGGACTTGTGTATGAGACTGGATAAGGAGTTTTATAGCAGAAACAGATCAGTTCCTGGAGTGAAAAATGGTAGCAGTCTGAAGCATGCACACACAAAAAGATAGTCCAGGAAAAAAACCTAGTTTAATACAGGCAAAGAGACAGAAAAAGGAATAGGTTTTCATGCAGAGTGTAAATCATGGAAGGTGGTGAAGTTGAGAATAAGGATCCTGGATTTTCTGTGATAAAACACAGAAGACTGGAATGAGGAAAGATAAAATGTCTGAATATGCCAGCAACCAAGACCTGCAAAAATGTGAATTATGGAAGAATTAAATATTTATAGGTGTAGAAAATGTCAACAGGAATAAGTTACTCTACTTACTTAAATAAGTTATCTATACTTCTTCAGTATTTATAGCCATACTTTAGCCATGAGCTGTGCGCCTTCAGATTTCTGTTTAGCCTGTGTTCCTCTCCTTGGATATCAGCTGCATTTTTGTTGCAGCAGCCTGTTCCATGGACTCTCACATTACACAGAGAATTTACATACAGTTCTTCCAGTTTAATGAAGAATTGAGAAATGCTAGTTTGAAATTCAGTGTTTTGAATCAGGAAGTGTTTTATATATTTTTGTCTTCGATCTTCTTCCAAATCCAGCAATATCAGTGGCTGCTCTTGAATCACCTTGGCTTAGCTTCCATGAAAAGATTTTCTTTTTGACAGCTTACTTTTTCTGTTAGAGTGAAGCTGAGTTGTGGAGATTTCATTATGAAAGATGATAGTTTCATTAAAAGTAATTTCGTTAAAGGCATTCAAACTCCCTGCACTAGCTTTCTGCTGAATTTGATCAATGGGCAGTCAGTTTAGTGAAATCAAGTTCTAATGAGACATTTATTCCTGGTGTCTTCTGGCAGTATGGAGATATGCTTTAGAGCCAGCCTTAGCTGTGTGGTGTCAGCTTGTGGTGTTGAGCCTTGTTCTTAGATATGAGAGGTTGTACTAAGTGGAGCCTGAAGGGTGATTATAGTTAGGCAAGGTAATGCGCAAAGGAGCATGATCAGTGCTCTAGCGTATTGCAAATTCAGTGTCAACCTTTGCCAGATTTTGAGGTCTTTGTGCATGGTGTAGTTGTTAACTGTGATGGAGAAGGTGAATTATTAAGAATGCACAGCAAGCAGTGCGTTGGGGAACAGCTCATCTTCATTCATTTGTTATCTCTCTTTTATCAGTCAATAGGCACTCCTTATGGAGTTATATCTTCCTTTCCTGCCATATTGGTAGCTATAAGGTGTTTAAAACTGTAGTTACCAAATAACGTTGGATTTCCAAAGCACCAGTATTGCTGTGGCATTGCACTGTCCACAGTACTTGCTGTCTGTCTCCTGTGGTATGTGATCACCTGCAGCCAGGCCATAATCTGAGCTGTCTGGGCCAACCGTCCTTTCCTGACCTCAGTGCCTGTTCCAGAGACTGAATGTTTCTGACAGCTACAGCTTTTTACAAATTGGGATGTGCTAGTTGCCTTCTGGTAGTGCATCTTCTGGTGCAGTTTCTTCTGAAAAGGATCCACTTTTTTGCACTAAGACTAAACTAAAGCACAGTAAGTGAGGATGCTTGAGATGTCACTTCAGAAGTCCATTTGTGATCTAAAATAAATGTACAACATAGACACAACCATTACACCCTCAATTTCAGTGGTGAGACACAGGGGAAGCTGGTGCAGGCTGCACTTTCTCTGCCTTGAGTGGGAAGAGCTGTCATGCATGTGGAGTCAGAGAGGCGTTGTGACTTCTAGGTAGCAAATGGGTGTTGGTGGGTGTTTGTGTCATGCCTTAGATATCATTCTCTTGCCGAGATAATGCTGGTTGGGACAGTGACAGTTCAGTCCATATAAGCAAAGCATGTGTAAATAATCCTTGTCATATAAAATGAACATGGTATTTTGCATTGTTTTTATTTTGGCATAAGCCTATGTTCTGTTGCAAAGTCAAGGATAGTGCACATGAGCTTTTAGTGCTTTTTATTACGAAACCTCTCAGAATAGTTCTGGGCAGATTGAAGCAGGAAACAGAACTGAAGTCTCACGTAGAATTGAAGCAAACAACTGAAAGGGAGCCCAGAAGCTCACTGCGCTCCACCTGTTGCCTAAACCATCAGAGTCATGTCAGTGGTGTTCTTACCTGGCTTTTCCCCCTTAATCTTTCCTGCAGGTGTTTCAATGACAGAGATTTCTCAGTATCTACAGATACTGTACAGCACTTCTTCATTATCACCGAAGTTACATATGTTCCCCACTATATAACCGAGATACTGCTTGTTGCAAATTAAGCCCATTAGTTTTTTTGCTTCCGAGTCTAGACAGAAACAATTTGTTCTTTCAGAAGCCTCTTCTGTGTTTGAATATTTCTCAATAGGTTCTGTTAGCCCAAAGACTTTATTTAGGGCTGCTGCAATTTATCTTTTGAATTTCAGTAGAATATATTAACAAAAGCCAATTTTCTGTCTTTTAAACTTCCCTCTGATTAATAATAGTTTGCACAAAGTGACTGAGAGTGAAAAACTCATGTAGCATATTTTATGTTTATTATAGGGGACTGAATTTTAATCAGTCATTATGAACTTGTTTTTTTCATTTTTAGAGAAAAGAAAGGATATTTGCTACGTCTATGAAATGAGAGTTTATATATATATTAAAAAAATTAGGTAAAGGGTAGATCTAGGGTGTACCTCCATTATGTGTGGAAAAAATCTCTGAAGATATTTTGTGAAGCAATGCAAAAAAATAAACTTCTTTTTCTGAGAATGAGAAAGAGTACATAATATATGACTATGAGTGTTTATACATTTAAGTAATTCTTGAAAAATTGTTCAGAGAACTCATTCTAAACTTATCTAGTAAGAAGACTCACTCACTATTTTGGAATCATTGTGATGATGTTTCATGCTTCCCACACGATCTTAGAAAGCTTGCCTTCTTCCTTCTTAGGAAAAGTTTTATTTTTCAAGAGATATCACTGCTGGGATATTATAAAACTACCATGAATGTTTTGTATTAATGGATAAAACATGCATACTCCCAAATATATGCATTTTCTGAGAGGAATGAAAAATATTTTGTAGCCTTAGACATTTGGTTTCACAATGCAGTGAGCTCAGATGCAATTTATCTTACAGCAAGAGGATTATGAAGAAAAATGCTGACCCACATGGGTTTTAAGTTATCATTATACATTATTTCTTGTGGCAGTAGGGTCTCAGTGCCCCAGCCAAGGACTCAAACTGCTTTGCACTATAGCTGTTACATGGAGGCAAAGCAGAGGCACACTCTGCCAGATGACGCTTTTATTTGAGGCTGTGACAAGGCCGCAGGTGCCAGAAGCAGGTGTTTGGATGTTTCAGGAAGCAAGTCTGTTTTGGTGGGTGGTTTAACAATCTCCCAACTCTAGTTGCCCTCTATCTAGCCAACACCAGATATAAAGAGCGCAGAAAAACCCCACGTAAAATAATGTATTAGATAGTTTAAATAGAAAGAAAGTAGTTAGAATATAGTGTATTGCTGAGTAAATGAATGAACAGTTTAATGAAACCAAAATAACAAGTTGTCTTGCTTTTGCACAGCATGGTCCAAGAGTTAAAGGCAGAGCCTAATAAATTTTTTATTTGTTTTGTTTTAGAACGCCAAGCGTGTACATCTATGGCTGGCTCCAGCATCCTTCCCTCCAGCGTGGCCGGTATCAGCAAGGAGCTGGTCGAACTGCAGCACCTCATCCAGTTCCCAGAGGAGGTTGCCAGCATTCTGACTGAGCAGGAGCAGGAGCTCTACCGGAAAGTCTTACCCATCGACTACCTCTGCTTTCTAACCAGGGATTTGGGTAATGCTGAATGTCAAAGCAAGCTGCCATCTCTTAAGGCTTCCATATCTGCTACTATTCTTTCTTCTCCCAATGGTGAACATAATGCTGTAGAAGATCTTGTGACAAGGTTTAATGAGGTAAAACAAAACTTTTAAATTGCTTTTCATAAGGGTTATTACCTGATGTGTGGGTTAGTTATTTCCTTTATCTCTCAGAGATGAATTTAGCTGGAATGACAAATTTTTAAAATATAAATCAAGATGACCAGGGATTTAGCTAAATAACTTGGCACTGAATTTAATAGGAGCTATGTGACCAATTTGCTCAGTGAGTTTGGGAAACAGTGGCCTAACTTTTTCTTGCACATTGTAAAGTAAACATGAAGAAAAAATTACAGACTTCTAATTCTTTGTATTTATACTGACAGTACGGAGTACAGTTTCAGTCAGTTTATTATTTTGTTAGGTGCTGGAGTTATATTTATTTGTTTTGGATTTTTGTAGACTAAGCATGATCTTAGGAGTCAGCACAGAAATATTATAAACTAGAATTTTCTATATTTTTGGTAATATAACTATGCTAATCTGCACTATTTGTTTATTTAATCACTGTGTGTGTCTTGAGCATTGTTATACAAAAAAGTGTCACTTGGCATGACATTTTTACAAGCCAAATCTTGAGGTTTTTAATAAGATTTTATTTTGTTTTTAGTAAGGTGATCTTCTGACAAGTTTACTAGAAAATTGATTAAGGATTGAGAAAAGTGTAAAAAAATCCACCCCAAACCCCAACTCAAAATCAAACCACCCTAGTAAAAACTCATGTTTCATCTGCAGAAACATGGAACAGTTGTTTCTTCTTTTTTTTTTTTTTGGAGGGGGTGGGGGTGGGGGTGTGAATTAGGTGCAACATTAGCAGTTGTGTATTAAACCCCAGTGCACTTCCTTTTGCTGGGCAAAGAAGAATCAGTGACTGAATATTTAGAATGTTTCAAAGTGTTCCTGATTCTTGCAAGTTGCTGAGATTTAGCAGCTAAAATAGGGTAAATATATTGGCTTCTCTCACCTCATTCCATTATGGGAACATACATAAAAGTTGCAACTACAATATTCAGTCTTTAAACGGCATAATAGTTTAAATTAGCTGTAGTAGCAATACTTAAGAAGACACTGTGGCTGGTGTGTTGCTGGAGAGGACTGTAGGTGCTGACCCAGCTGGGGCCCCGCTTCCTGTGGGGCTTCTCTTACGGGGATCACTGTGCTGAGGCCAGGGGAGACAAGGTGCACTGGCCAAGCTGGGCTACAAGCTGATGAGGCACAATGCCAGGGCAGTTTCTTGAGGACATGTTCCCATCAGCTGTACAAATTAGACTGACCATGACTGTGTTCTGAACTGAAGGGTCACTTGAAAAGAAAGTAGGTGCTGAAGAAGTCTTGTCAGAAATGACTGAGTCTGTTCCATACCAATTACAATTTTAGTGTTAAAGTTGCCTTTTGTTAAAACAGTCAGCATTATCTTTTAGTCTTAGAGGTTTGTGACTTTGCAGGTTTTGTAGTCTAGCATTACTTGTTTGGTAATGCTACAGGATAGTTTTTTATGTAATTTGAATTAATTCCTAAATATTCAGTGCACAGATTCTCTGGTGTTTAGTGCAATAGATTATTCGAAGTGTAATCTGGAGTAACTTTTTAAAAACATAGATGCTATGTGTTTAAATGGAGTTATTGTACAATATTCACTGCTTGTAATAAATCACTGTTTTGCTATATGCTGTATCTTATGATGAAGTATATCAGTTGCCATAGCCAATCACAAGCGTGAACTCTCAAAATGTCTATGTTTATAAATGGAAAGAAAATTCTTGTACAAAGAGTCATGATTTTGTTGGCAAAACTCAGTGAGCACTTGCTGATTTTTTTGGCATTGCCTATAGAAATACTGAAATGTATTTATAATGTGGGAGCCAAAATTACTTTTAGGATGACAGGCTTCTGATACATGATGGGTAAAAACAATTCCATGTCATTGTTCTGTTAAATAACAATTATATTATTTAGAGTATTTTTCATAAAGAAATATACTTTTTAGTATTTTTTCTGACAGTACATATTAACGAGAAGCACTTTATAATACTTGTGTAAAATGACAGTCAATCCCAAAGATTTTGGGCTACATGCATTCAGTACCATCAGCTATAAATAAAGCCTGTAGTCTTTAAGTTTTGATTAAAAATACCGTTGCATGATAGTGGGACCTTGGGCACAACACATACTTATCAATGAGACACAGCAGATACTTCATTTGCTGCTAATAATATCCAATTGATCATAGAATCTTGTCAGAGCAAGACTGTAGACCAAGCTAAAGACAGATATTCTTTCCTGTTACTAAATGTAATTGAAAGCTGATTCTGAATTAGTGGCTAGTGTGGGAGGATAAGAGTGACATACAGTAACATCTACCTTTACAAAACTATTGGCTCTAAGTCTCTTAGACTGTGCACTTAACAGTAGCAGTAATATATTTTTCTGCTCTAATGGAGCTCTATCAGAAGTTTAGTTTTCAAGGACGTAAAACTGTAGGAAGAAACTGTTGAGATTCTGCAGAGTTAGTGGAGCCCTGGCAGCTGGGAAGAAGTTAGGAAAATGGTACCTAAGCATGCTGTAGGACCCTGACAACTGTGACATACTTTTTCTCCATCTCTCCTTGTTGCCTACTGTGCCTTTCTCTTCTTCATTTTATTTTCTCTGATTCCTGTATGGCATGAGTTGGCCGTACTTCTTTACCTGGAGTGACATGTGCTCCTTACTCAGTGTCATATGTCACAGTCTTCCTGGTATTCTGTTTCTTTTTCTGTCTCTTTACCCCTGCAGGCTCTTGCACCTTTATGACTGACTCCCAACCACTCTTCCACCTCTCACCAGCAAAGCAACCACAGAGACACAAGCACAATGTACATGTTATAAACATTTATGTTTATGTAAACATTTAAAATAATTTCAATAATTGCTGTCTATAAACATGAAAAGAGTCTCTTGTAACTCAATCTTTCTGGCTTAAGCTTCAAGTAAAAGAAAACCAATAAAACTTAAACTGAAACATTTAATTTTCCATGCTGAGATACGCATACAAAGCAATTGCGATGTCTTAGATTGAAGGTTGCACCAGATTGGAAGATCATTCAGACAGCCGACTGAAGGTAGTTCCACTACTGAACTGAAAATGCAAAATAAGAAGTCGAATGGATAAGATGATTTTTTGGAAAGATATGACTGCCAAAAAATAAGCTAAGAAGGTAGAAAAGTTTGAACAGTGTTAGTATAGCCCTGCTACTGGAGTGGGTTCACCACTCACTAAGTCATTCTTAGTATCAGTAAAGTTAATTAAAATATGGGTACTTAGGACACTTAGTGATGATGTTAGCTTTATTTTTAATGGTTAAATTTTGTAAGGTTTTTTCATTGTTCATTCAAAATACAAATTTAAACCTCACTAGCAAAACAGAGACATATCATTTTACTGAAATAATGGAATGTAAATAAATATTGCACTGTGTCTCTTAGTTCAGCATTTTTTTGCAATGCCTAAATGGGTTTGCATAATGCTTTTAAAAAGATTGTGTTTGTAAAAATATCAAACTGTTTCCAGTCCTTGTTTGGAATAGTGTTTAATCAGATTTTAAATGGTAAATGTTCTCTGTAAGATTATATAATTTCACAAAAGCATGTAAAGTAAACCGTCTGTTCATAAGATATGCAGTTTAACATATTCAGATTTTAAAAATGCATCTGAAAATTATTTTGCATATTATACCAAGAGCCAAAAAAAATGTAATACTTAAACCTCAGTATAACCCATGTAAAAAATTCCAGTTCTGTTTTATACACAGAACTGTGTATAAATATATACACAGATATTCATCAATATGCGCTGACAGGTTTGTGCAGTTAGCAGTGCAGAGGAACTCATTGCAGCCAGCTATTAGTGCTAGTGCTGCACACTGCTAGTGTTTTTTAATTGTTGTTTTTAAAGGGAGAAATTGGACTATACTGATACACTCAGAATTCTGCTTTTAAACAAAATCATGTTTTTCCCTCTTGCCATAATTACTGCATGATATCTGATGAAGGTTGTTTCTTACATGGGTTTTTCATGTTCTTCAGATTTTACTCAGATTTCTTGATTTTTGTCAAACAAAATTACTAAAACCAGAATGACTTGGTTAAATGGGTTATAGATTGCTGTGCTTATCCTTTAGATACCTGAAAAATCATCTTCTTGTTTTGTATTCAGAGACTTTTCATACACATACTTTCTTTTGTCAGTATTAAAGTTTCTTGCTTTCTCGCTCCAGTGTAGGCAGTATTTAAATCAGCTGCAATTTGTTATAGAAACATATCCATGGCTAATTTTTATGTTAGGTGTTAAAGAAGGTATGTACTGTAATGTTACTTTGTGGTAAACCAGAAGACTTTATGTTACTTTGCTAGCAACGGTATTTGTTAAACTTCAGGCAGGCAGCTGTGTTTGGTAATTTCACCTCTGAAAGCTGCATCTCTCAAGTATTATGAAGTTCCTAAAAATGTGATATAAAAATAGAAGACATCATTTCTTCCATGTAGCATCACCCACTGAAGTATGTAGCTTGGGAATTGCTGTAAAAATTTTACAAACTTAAGTGCTGGGGAAATGAGTGTAAAACACTACAAATGATAAAACACTGCACATTGCAAGTGGAGATTGCTATTAATTTCCTCCCTCGATAGCACCACTACATTTACATTCTGATAAAATATAAACAATAAATTAATGCCCATTTAAAAAAAATCACATAATACATTCTCTAGGAGCTATATAGAAGACAGTAAAGAAACTATATATATAAAAATATAGCCAAATATATATGTATGAATTATCACAATCTTGAGTATTAGAAGACTGAAATAAGAGAATGAGTAAAGACAATCCATGGCAAGTTTAGGGATACAGTTAATAATTCAACATGCATTAAATGCTGTTCCTTCACGTGTACTACATGTAGCAGGGTTCCCATAGAGTAAATGATAAACAGTCCCACAGATTGCACTTGTAAAGAGATTTAACGTCATGTACCGTAACTTGAGGATCAAGTTCCATCAGGGGTGTCTCTTTCACGTCCTTCATATTTTATTAGTAAAAGCAGCTGAGCCTCAGTAATAAGCTATATCCTACCCCTGACAAGTTGGGAGATTTTTGCCTGCATATAGATTTGACTTGAAATCAGTGGTAGTTCAGTATTTAGGTAATCAAAAACATAGGATCATTTTACGTTTTAAATGACTGATATATATTTACCATGTTTAAAAGTAAAGAAAAATTAATGCTGAGTAAAAATATGCCTTTCCCAAATGTATTAGCAATATCTAACTTGAATTTACTTGAAGTCTTTGATCAAAGTAAGATAAGCCAAAAAACTTAAAAAAAAAGAGTTATTGAATAGTATAGATTTTGATGCAGTTAAAATAGTAGAGGTGATATAAAAAGATAATTCCAGAAAACCTGAAACTGTACAGATCTTTTTGTACTACAAATTGTGATACATATTGCTCAGTACAGCTTGCATTGCTAAGACATCTGGTGCAGGTCCTGTGTGCTCAGACTCAGATTCAAAGGAGATTCCTATATCTCTGAAAATTTGCAAATGAGGCTACTTTCTATGTATCTGAACTTAATTTGGCTCAATGTTGTCAGTGCTTCTCTCTATTAGGGCACCGGAAAATATTTAAGTCTTAAGCAAACACCTATTCGATTTTGCTTGTTTAGTACTTAGTACTGGTATCCAGTAATCCTGAAAGACACTCATTTTTATCCATCTGAATGAAAAGACTGATGTTATTATCAACTTGTTTAAGTGGATTGTGTTTTAATTTATTACTTTTCTTGTGTCTTGCAATCATGTGGGTTATCGTAACGAAGCCAGGATACATTTTCTCATGCTTTTCAGACTCATCAGCAGTGCAGCGGAAATCTAATTATAGGTTTGCTGTGATGATTTCTGTTCTGAAGGGAGCTTAAAATGAGTTACATTAACAGAACTATGTAAGTCAAGTGTGAAAAAGAAGTAAACTAAGGAAATAATGATTACTATGTTGATATGTAGATTGTGATCTGATGTTAAAGTGCTGTCCAACACAAAAACTTGGTCCGAAAAGCTTTAGTGCTCATTCTGAGAAATACTTCCAATGTATTTTGATCTCCTTGGCAAGGCTACTCCTGCGCAGTCTTTGGCTGGGATGTGCTGTCTGTGCTCAGGCACTGCCTGAGTCGTGAAGCCCTCGTGCTGCTGTAGTGGCAGCCTGGTACCAAGGCAGCTGACGGTGCTTCATCTCAGGTCAGGTGTTCCTCAGCTGTGGTGAAGCTGGGGAGGTGGCTCTGCAAGCCAACCAGGAGGGAAGTGCTGCAAGAGGAGGTGCTGTTCTGTATCCACTTGGCTGGAGTGTCCAGAGGTCAGAGCTTGCCGGGGTGGGGCTTCCCTTTGCTCTCTTCCCCCTGCTAGAAAACCCCTGGTTTTAGTGGCAGAGAAATTGTGCCGCATTAAAAATACCATCTGTGCTACTTGCTTGCCAAAGTGGAAAAAACAAGATTCTAAATTCAGCTTCCAGGTGAATTCCATAGCCACCAAGAAATAAGTAAATATACAGAGTTGTTTTCTGCTTTTCTTCTGTGTGAGGTGCATCTAGCTCAGCTGCACGCGGACAGCATCTGAGGAATCCCACTTCTGAACTTCCAGTTCAATGAAAATTTGATAAGTTTGTTATTTCTTGAATATCCTCTGTTCCTGATCTCCAGGAAAAAAATAAAATACCAGAGTTTTTAAAGCAGGCACGTTCATTATTTTTCAGGAGTGGATTGTATCATCTGTCCCCTGATTCAGCCCAATGTGTTATATCTCCCTTTGCCCATTCTATTTTAAAATTAAAAGATTCAGACACTTTATTTTTCTTCTTGTTTAGTGAAAGATTTTTAAAATATTTTCTACTCCCAATTGTTGTCCTGCAAGAGGAGTGAGCATAAACTTCATGGTGCTTTTTGTACCCTTCTTTTGCTCTTACATGTTATACATTATCTTGAGGCTGCAAATGCTCACCCATGCTGCCTTTTATAATTTTTTGTTTGTGTTTACAGATTATAAAAGTTCATCATACTGTTCATAGCAGTCCTAAACTCCCTATTAAATGTAATTTCAGTAAGTGGCTGCCCTCGTTTCAAGGTTTCCTCTTAAGGGAGAGAATGAAGTCAGTTGCCTTTTGAGACATTCTTTCTCAATTTTGATACTGTTTTCTCCTGATCATTACATCTTTACTACCTTAGGTTAAAACATATCTGTTTAAAGTGATATGATTCTTTAAAATGTCTACAGCCATATTAATCGAATCATTACCACATTTGGTATTTCATAGAAAACAAATACTAATTTTTTTGTGAGGTTGCACATTTAGAAGTTGCATTCCCTAACAGCCATTTCTGGAAAATGAGAATAATATCCAAAAATAATATGTCACTTTATTCCAGTATACAAAAACAAATCTGTGCCAGCTTTGAATCACAGATCTGACTGTTTTGTTTCACAATTTCTGAATTTTTAGTGGATTTATATTATTACCTTTTATTCTGGTTTTGCCCTCATTTGACCCCTGCGCCGCACAGTGCTGTGGTGGTTTGTATTTTCCATACCTTCCTGCTCTTCAGGTATGCTCTTCTTTGTTGATTGAGTTTTATGTTTTAGGAGTAACTAATTGAACACATCAAATGAAATTTTAGCTGAATTCAGAATCTCATTATGAGCTGCTGCAGCATTGTCCTCACTTGTGAATTACTGTCCTCCCCAGTAAATTAATTTCTTCAAGAATTCAGCCCTAAAAATGTGATTTTTTTTTTTTTTTTTTTTTTTGTGCAGACATATACATTGCATATAGGGACTAAGACTTTTCTTCTCATCTGGACCTTTCTCATTTATTGTTTTTGATTGATTTGGCCATCAGAAAGGTTAAATAGTAACTTAGATTCTTCATATTCTTTGACTGTCCTCCCTCAGGAATGGGTGGCTTGGAACTCTGAGTCTGTATAGACTTGCATAAATAGAAGCCCTATATATTTTCACTGGGGTTATTTTCTTGTTAGTACTTAATGCATTTTATTTCACATGCTTGGTTTTTAAAATAAAAGTCTATGGCCCCTGAGGGGTGAACTAGCATTTTCTAATTTTTATAAGCCTCTCCTCACGCTGGTATTATCTCTAAACACTTGAGTCCTTCAGGACCAAAGAATGGAACACAGTGTCAGTAAACAAATCACGTTTATGCCTCCTAAGTGTTTACACAATGACAAAAGTCAAGCCACCAGGGAGTCATATTGTAAAAAGAAACAGTTGGTTTAAATTAGGTTTCCATGTGAAATATATCTACTTTTTATGGATGTTGTGGGAACATAAACTGGAAAGAAAATCTGCACACTGATAAAATGAAGGTTTGATTTTTATTTGTTTAAATACAAACAGAATCATGTACTAAGTTGCTTTCTGATTCTGGCATTAATTAATTACCAAAGAGAAGTTGGTAGTATGGGCACACTTTGGAAGGTGGGATTTCTTTTTATTTACTTCATTTGTGATCTTGCAAACAGATAATGCAAATTATCTGGAATGTTCAATGCATATAGGAATTAGCAAAATTGCGCATTAAATGCATCTAGTTTTATGAAACTAATGAAAACAAAAAAAGTCAAATTTATCAACTTTCACTGTTCATATTGTTAACAAGGGTTATTCACTGTCAGGCTGAGATTTGTAAGTCATGTTAATGAGAATTTATACTGCAGATTGCTCCAGCAGCTTTAGAAATCAGTGCTAGCTGAAGCTGTCCATTTTCTTCTGTGGCATCAATGCACATTCAGAATATCTTATATTAAGATGCAGTCGTTTTTTGTTTAATAAAAGTTTTTCTAGACTAGTTAATGATTTTACTGTTGTGATGTGAATATGTCACTGTGTAAGTTGTGTGTGCAAGGCACATGTGATTTGGACATGAACGTGTAAGTGGAATTTTGACTGATACCCTCCTGATGGACAAAACCAAAAACCCCACGTTATCTGTCAAGTACACATGAATGCTCCAAGTGACATTGCTTTGGCTGACCATACTGTTTGTTTGATTTTACAAGGTGAGCTCGTGGGTTACCTGGCTGATCCTGACTGCAGGTTCTATGGAGGAGAAACGAGAAGTCTTCTCATACCTAGTACATGTGGCAAAATGCTGCTGGAATATGGGCAACTACAATGCTGTAATGGAATTCCTGGCAGGGCTGAGGTACTGGCAACTCTTTTTTTCAGATGGCTTTTCAGTGATAGATTACATTGCAGCTTCTGTTAAGCAGATGTCTCTGGAGAACAATGAAACTAAACAAAAATCCATGGCTAAGCCACATCATCTCATGCTGTGACTTTCTAGTAATCCCTTTTGGAGAAATGAAGCATGCTAAAGCCTTTTTTTTTTCTCAAAATGCTCTGAAGACTCCATCAGTTTTCCTGGTGCATGAATGTGTTGCATTGGAAAACTTTTTTTTTTTTTTTTAACAGAAATTTTTAAAAATGAACAAAGAAGATGGGAAAGCAGTTGTGGTTTATCTAATGAGCTACAACTAATGTAAATTGGGGTTGGAGTCTCCAGAATATAAGTGGAACATAATCATGGTGATGCTCTAAAAGGATCAGTCTTAAGTGTAAAAAAGAAACCAACCCCAAAATGACAAAAGAACCCCAACAAAACCACACAGCCAAATATGTTTTTTAACCCCTCTCCTTTACTTATGCAGACTGATGTACTTAGACAGACTCATGCTGTCATGGTCTTATGTAGAAGGACCTGCATTATCTCAAAGAGGAGAGAGTAGGGGGTCAAAGACAGCTCATTGTGTGCTTGCCTCTGGAATTATAGGTTTATGTAGGGCCAGGGGAGCAGGAAAGCAGTGCCTTAGCACTGGCAATTCAGATGGCAGGAAATGGGACTGAACAGGGAAGAGTTAAGATCAAATTTCCCATCTCTTGGCTTTGACCCTTGTTGTATAAAATGTTTGTGTAACAAAGCTCAAAAGTGTTTGCATTGCTGTTCTCTGTGGTTTAGTAAGGCTCTTACTGAGCTATTTGTTTATGTTTTTGGTATATAAAGCACATTTGGAACACTCATAGGCATGGGGAGTGTATTTCAGCAGAATACATCCACAATCTCCAAGCCATATAAGTTATGAGGGAAAATGCAAAGCCAGTTAAGGGCTTGATTTTATCTCCAATGTATCTGCACAGCACAAGGGAGGAAGAGGAGAGGAAGGCTAGTCCTGATGAGCAGCATTTCCGGGCCAGGGATGGAAAGTGGGGTTAAGGGCAGTCTACTGTGAGTGTATCTTTGGATCTTTTGGTATGTCTGAGGCCAGGGGTGGGAAGAAAGGCCGTATAATTACATAGACAAACAGTTCAGAAGGTAAGAGAACTCCCAGAGGTACTCACAGTCCTTGGAGCTGTTTCTGTCTGAAATGAGAATTTCTTTCCGGCTACAGCTCCGCACTGGAGCTGGAACATGGTCCTGATGTCCTTATTTCTGTGAAAATAAATAATTTATTTTGTGAGCAAACTGGGGAGGAAATCAATGTAAATTTTAAAAAATAAATTTAATTTTATTAAAACCCCCCAATTTTAGCTAGTTTTATGGATTGTTCATAATAAACCTGAAGGAATTTGTAAGAAACACTCTGGTTTATCTTTATGCTGTTTCCTTAATCTTTTCTTATTTCTTTCTGGGCCCTTAGAAATTTTAGGCAATGGCACAATAAAAATGTTAGAAAGCCTGTTGGTATGTTTTATGCAGCTGGGCTTTTATTAAAATGTGAAATACTACTCCAGTAGATCAGACTGCTAGTTTTTAATTTTTAGTTCTGTTCTTTGATAATTCAAGGGAGGGAATTTTCATAAAAATAATGGCCTTGATTTCATGCATTCATTTCTGAGCAATGATAACTTCCTCTATTACAGATATGCTGCAGGTGTTGAACTTGAAGGTAAATTGTTCCATTTTTTTAAATAAATGTGGTGATCTCCTCTTGCAATAGGTCAAGAAAAGTGTTAAAAATGTGGCAATTTATGGACCAGTCTGATATTGAAACCATGCGAAGTCTGAAGGATGCTATGGCACAACATGAGTCATCATCTGAATACAGGAAAGTGGTCAACCGGGCACTCAATATTCCAGGCTGTAAAGTTGTTCCTTTCTGTGGTGTATTTTTAAAAGAGCTCTGTGAAGTTTTGGATGGAGCATCAAGCCTCATCAGTCTCTGTCCGCGGTATAACTCCCAGGATGAAACATTAGAGGTAAATGAGATGAATATTCTAAGTTGTTATGTTCTTAGCCAGTGCTTTATTTTATATAATCTTACACAAAACATCATCTAATTAAAGTTTTCTAAACCAGACTGTTACTAGACTTGTCAGTTACATGGACCTCAATTTAATTTCCAGAGATACTTAGAAATTTAGATTTGGTTGTTTCTACCTAGTTCAATATCAGAGTACTGAGAAATTAGCATTAGGAGCAAAGGATCATATTTATACTTTGGATTAAGTAAGTATATAAACCCTGAAATGTGTAATTATTTTCTGCTAAGTACTCTGACCTTCCACTTAATTCACTGGGAATTGGAAGTTTTCAGTTCCTTAAAAACAGAATTTAGAAGCTCATCAGGTCAAGCTTCTCTATGGAAAGAAACAATTCTTTTGAGTTTTATTATTTTGGTTTGAAAAGAAAAATGCCCCTGTTAGATGAAAAGTTAAAGACTGAGGTTTTTTAAAAGTTTTCAGGAGTTACTTTAACTTGTGTTACTTGATTTATGAAATGATTTGGTCTGTTTTGGGTTGCAAGTAGGCACAAAATCTCTTGGGAAGCAAGTAGGAAATATGCACTAAATAATCTTAATAGTAAAAATTTCTACAGTGAGAAGTAGATGACACAATGTTCTATTTATACCTATACTAATCTTTTAGATATCTATATAGTTTGTTTCAGATTACAGTGGACAAGACAATTTCTTACAACGAGTAGGCCAAGATGGTTTAAATAATCCAGAGAAAGAATCAACAACAAACAATATCTTTCAAACTATTCGGAGCTGCAATCGCAGTTTGGAGTCTGAAGAGGGTGAAGACAATGTTAGTGAAGGGAGCAATTCAAGGAAAAACTCCTTGAAGGAAAAAAACCGGTACCAGTAGGTCTCATTTTATTTTCTATCATCAAATGTATATTTCATGGTTTTAATATTTGATTTTCTTTTACCAAGGCTTGCTTTTAGAAATAAGAGCAACTTTAACATCTTCCCTTGTATTTATCCACTTCCAATTCAGAACTTTTCTCCCCTGATACTCAACTTCTTGGAAAGTCTCTGTATAGCTATATTTTCCCTCATGATGTAATTACTTCCTCTCACGATAAGGGTAAATCCTTTTTGTCTTACACAGAGAGCTTTAAAAATCCACAGTTACAATTACAATTTTGATCTCTAGTGACAGGAATAGCACCAGGACATATTTGTTATCAGAGCTCAGAACATTATATTCTGCATGCTCAGGGAGTGTTCTGGCCCCTCCAAAATAAAGATTATTTATTATCCTTCAAAAGACTTCTTCTTTTAAGGACATGTTAGTTTGAGGGGTTTAAATTTTGTCCAGAAAACATTCATTTGTGAGTACACATTTTGAATTTTTAGGTTGCTATAGTCCTGCTATTTTGCAAAGAAGTTTACTTCATTGTGCCCTGTGTAAAAATAGCCCAGTGTTCAGTAATCTGATTTCACTTTGAAGACCACTTTTGAAGACTGTACTAGTCACCAACAGGAAAGACAGTAAATGCAAAGTTTAAGACATTGCATGATATTCTAGAGTGTTGCTTTGCAATTAAGTCACATTGCAAAGCTCATGTAGAGATAGGTGGGTCAGGTCAGCTTTCAGCTGAGTAACTGTGTTAGACTAACTTCAAATTAAGTAACAGAACTGTACTGCTCTGAGGTGAAGCACTGTAAAATTATGTGAGGGCTTGCATAAAAAAAGCATGCTTAAGTCACTGCTTGATTTATTTTATTGATAAGGTGTGTCAGAAATATCAATATGTTCAGAACTATCCAACTTATTTCAGCTACTTAAACATTAAATCTAATAAGTGCCTGAGAGGCAACTACTATCTTCCTGTTGAAAATGCATTTATTTCATTAACATATAATTCTAAATTTCATTTCAAATAAATAATCATTATTTCCTGAAAGAATGGTTTCTAATAGAATTATTCACATCTGGCTTTAGTTGCTTCTGGGAAGTGGAGCAGTAGATTAAGCCAAGAAAGACAGACCCACTTCTCTGCCCATTTATGTTATCTCTTACTTCAATCCAAATACTTTCTTCCAGGAATTACTTTTTGTTAATAAATATGCTTTAAAATCAACTTGCAAATCACAGTTCAAATGGTGAATAAGCTAGGCATATAAACATTTCACTTGGATGAACAAAAAGATATTAAATGGAGTTCCTTTTTTTATGTGTTTATGAAATAATTTTTGTTAATTTACTTATTTATGCTTTATATGTAAATAGAATCTGGGAAGTTCTGCTCTAAAATAAAGTAGGAATTCAGTTTTTTAAAAAACCCAGTGTGAATCTGAAATGAAAATTTAGGATTTGAATGGACAAAACTGCGGATCGGTAGTTAAAGCTATGTTTCCTGGTTCAGGCTACTAACTACTCAGTTATGAGTATCTGTACTTCTGATGCAGTAAATACTGATTTTAACAGTATAATACTTGTAGGAGAATACTTCTGAAAGTACTGATTTAACTCAAGTATCTCATAGGCTTTGGAAATTCCTTATTCACTTGCCGTGACTTTCCTGGGCATGCAGAAAGATGGGTGAGGTACAGGAGCAAATGGCAACAGAGGCATGTTCTGTTGTGCTCGTAAGGAGGCTGTGTTTGGTTTATTTTTATTGCTATGAACAGCTAAAAAGTTCTAAGGAAGAAATTTAGTCCTCTTTCTTGTGAGACATGTCATATTTGCATACAGTGTTATAAAATCCAAATTATATCATAATTATGCATTATCTGATAATTGTAATGTTGTGGTCATAAAGGCAGAAAAATAACACTGCATAACATGTTTCTCATTACTTTATAATTACAAGAAAGATTTTCAATTAGTTTTTCTTTTGATGATTTGGATCAGTATTGTGGAACATGAATGCACCAAAGCTGGTAGGTTAATTTGATTTGAAGAAAATGAAAGGCATCTAATAGAATCAATGGGCAGTGGGTATAATTACTTTCCTAGTTGCGTTAGCAAATAAGCTCTATCACTCTGTAGTCAGTGACCCATCTAATTGCCCTGGATTTCTGTACATGCCAGATAAATATCAAACATTAATCTTTCTTAGAATTCAATTTCGACAATTAATAATTTTTTTTAAAAAAAGGTAGGCAGGAAAATGAAAAAAAAAAAAACAAACCAAGTTTGAAATACAGTTTTTATGGAATTGTTAATTACTGAGTGACCTATGAAGATACTGCTGACTTTGAATCATTGCTTTATTAGCCTGATCTTGTCGTCACTTTTAAGCTTTTCCAATGACACTAAATAGCATATAAAATAATAGAGGAAAACCTCCCATTTTTTTTTCTTTTTGTGTACCTTGCAATTTTCTCCTCTAAAACTGCAATCTGTGTCACTGTTTCCTTTATCTTTTCATTTCGTTGCCTCTCAGTGCAGCACGTGTAAAGAAAGCCCCTGGTCCACCCCAGGCTCTGTAAGTGCTCTCAGTAATTGACAGTGGTGTGGCTTTTGGCAGCTCGTGTCAGAGGCTCCATTTCTGTGTATGGTTACGTGTGTGTGTGCTTGGCTTACCTGCTTCCTGTATGTTTTAATCTGCAGCATGCAACACATGTGAAACAAGGCATAAACAAAGCTCTGCCATCTCTGCTATAATAGACTCCTCCAGCCATGCACATCTACTCTCAGAATACATTTTATAGCATTTTTACAGAGACTTGTTTGATTGTTTTGAGGGCATAGGGGAGAAGGAGCTGCTTCAGTTGTTTCTTTAATTTTGAAATGTTTGTTGTGTATAATACAGGTAAATATTTCTATTTACATGTGTCTGGTAAGACTCTAGTAAGGCAATTTATACCAACTCAGTTATCATGCTTGACCGTTATTTTTAGGAATATTTCTTAAATAAATAGAGCTACAGTTAAGACTGCAGTTATTCTGCCAGGGCCCCTCACCACAAGCAATAAATCCTCAGCTTATTTGTCCCTTTTTTATAAATTTGGTGAAGAGATAGAGATCTCACCAATAAATGAATTTGTAGAGGAATCATTAGAATTGCTGTATGGAATAAGGGAAAAATTCAGGTTAATTTGTCATCCAGGTAGGGAAGAGTTTTAGGGAAAGCTGGTGGTCACTGGGGGAGATGGTGTATGTGACTTGGAAACACAAGTCATCTTTGGCTTGGTTGGTAGGAGAGGGGCAGGAACTGGGAGTGCTGTGGTGATAGGAAGGGGAAGCACGGAGGTATTAGGATAAGATGTCTTGAAGAATATGTAGAGGAAGATGGTTTGGATTTTATTGGCCGGATATCCTTAAGAAAATATGCTTCATTATTTCTGTTGTACACAGAACAGTTTGTCCTTTTTTATGTTCACTGAAGTATCCAAATATTGAACATTTGTACATTCATACATGTTAGAAGCTTCTGCAGGGAAGGCATTTTATTTAAACTACCTCATCTACTTGCTCAGTATTGTTGCTCTGTATCTACTGTTTCTAACTTTGGCAAAATATTTCAGAAGTTCTGGTTGCTGCATACAAGTTTTATGTTAATATTTTCCTTAAGTAAAATAAAATTTCTGATGGAAAGTATCTGATAAAATTCTCGCTGCATTCTTATGAGGAAGGTATGTATTTTAACCACAGTTTTGCTAGTGTTGGTCAGAGTATTATATAATGTGAAAGGTCTGCACATTAAATCAGTAATAGAATAGAGATTAGAAGTCCTGTCTGAAATCCACTACATCCTGCTAACATCTTCCACATATGGTACTTGATATTTCAACTGAAGCAATCTTACACAGTGTATTTAAAAACTGGAATCACTTGGCTTTAAGAACCAATCAGACACCTCTTATTATTAATGCAAAGTTTGGAAACTTCTAGGAAAATATAATCATATTGTTTCAGGAGTTATAATTAATTCTAGCAGCATCTATTAATTAATGCAAAATTGCAATAACATAAATTGTAATACTTCAAAAACTACACAAGTTCCTGTAAGTCCCAATTATATAGTGATGATAGTAGTTAATTTATTTAAACTACAGCAGAAAAAATATTAATAAAGCATAGCATAAATCAGCACATGTATTACTAAATATAACTCTCTCATCTTTGCTCATATGCAGATTTCTCATTGGAGATCTTTCAGATTCTGAAAGTGACATATTTGAGCAGTTGAAAGAATGGGACACAAATTCAGTGGAAGAGCAGCAAAAGGCTTTCTGCCATGGGATAGAACTCATTCCCTGGTACGTGCTGTCCATCAGGGCTGACGTCCATCAGTTCATGCAACAAGGGGCGACCGTCATTCATTATGACCAGGAGACACATCTCTCAGCTCGTTGCTTTCTTCAGCTCCAGCCTGACAATAGTACTTTGACTTGGACAAAACCCACAACAGTTTGCCCTGCAAATGCCAAGGTAAAACTGAGTGTGCTGGGTAATACCGCTGAGCTTGGTAAATACCAGTTTCTTGGTAATACTGGACTGGTGGAAGGTTTTTTGGACTTGTTTTCAGCCAAGGCTGTATATATGGGACACTCGGGCATTGATATGCACACTGTGTGTGTTCAAAATAAACTTTGCAATATGTCCCTTGAAGAAAATGGTATAACACTACTTTATGGACTTCAGACTACTGATAATAAGTTGCTGCACTTTGTTGCTCCAAAATACACTGCCAGAATGCTGTATGATGGATTGCTGGAATTGACTAAAGCTGTAAGAAAAATGAGGAGATTCCCTGATCAAAGACTACAGTGGCTACGGAAACAGTATGTCAGCCTTTACCAGGTAAAACATGCTGTGATTCTCTATAAAAAAGTTCAAAGATATCAACAACTTAATGTAATGCAACTAGTTTCTATCATAAGTAAGATTAGATTAATAAATCTCCAACTTTGTAACATGGCTTAAGCAGTAAGATCTGATTCTCCACACAAGGTTATGTCAAACCTTGTAAGTTTTCAATACACTGAGGTTAAATTTTTTTTTCTTATGAAGCTCTTCATATGTTTGGAGTTTTAGCCTGATCTCATCTTCACTTTTAAGCTTTTCCAATTACAGTAAACAACATAAGTATTTTATTAAAGAAAAAAGCAATGACAGTACTTGAAAAGGGCACCAAAATACTGAGTGATAATAGTTAGGGCCAAAAACATCTCCAAAGCAGCAAACAAAATAGCCCTGGGGAATTCACTCAATAATCAAAAATTGCCTCCTCTTGATTGTTTCTTTCATTGGTTCCTCAGAGTAGTCTATATTATTGCTTAAAAAAGGTGTCCTTATTCTCCTTGTTTTGTTAACGCTGAGAATCTTTGTAGGAGGATGGAAGATTTGAAGGCCCAACCTTGGCTCAGGCTGTTGAGCTGTTCGGAGGCAGACGATGGAGTGCAAGAAACACAGGCACGGGATCTCTCACCAAAAGCACCGAGAAGCCCAATGTACAGAGAAACAACACTCTGGGAATCAGCACAGCTAAGAAAAAGAAGAAAGTACTCATCAGGGTAGAATATTTTGTTATTCATGTGTTTTGTTTCCTTCTTTCAGTTACTGTGTAGCTGTGTTCTGAACCAGAGGAAAGAAGTTAGATGATAGTTTTAAAACTGTTTATTGTAGTTTCAAGTTTGGGGATTATGGTTTTCCAATAGTTTGTGTTTCTTTTCTCATGCTTGCAGCATTGTTAGGACATGTAGGTACTGGGGCTAGCAGAAGGGGACAGAATCTTCTTGCAACCTTTAGGTGCTACCTCAGCATAAAGGTAAAAATATTGGTGGTAATAAAAATCTTAACATGCAAAGGGATGTCTGGAGGTTGGTGTAATTTTTTTTAATCCTTTTTGTTTTCATGTTTCGAAAAACACTACCACAGTTATTCCACCTCGGATTAGCACCCACTTTTATCTCATGTGGGTGACAGAAACATGACCTAGTCTGGAGTCTCCTCTCTTTTCCTAGAGAAAACTGCTTTAAACTTAGACAGGAGAGAAGAAAATGCAGGACTAGCACCTCTATGCTACCCACATTTTCCAGCGGGCAGGTAGAAAGATTCTCAGATGAAAAGGTCCATCCTCTTTAGGGCTCCAGTGCACCAGTAAAATAGTGTAATACCAGCTGCAACATTTTAGAGAAGCACAATCATTGTCATCTTCTGTGTGATGTCAAACTGAGGTAACACCTAATGGTCCCACGCTTGACTATGTATCTGTTTAAGTTGTCTCTTTTCTACTGGTATTGGCCTTACAATACCTGTTTTGTAAGGAATAGGTGATTTATATCATGGCTTCATTACAGATTGTACAGATAAGAAATGGAAATAGGGGGTTTGGGATGTTTATTATGGTGCTCATTATTTCTAGGGTGAAAGTGGAGAGGCCACTGATGATGAAATGGCAACTCGAAAGGCAAAAAGCTGTAAGGAATATCGTAATAGAAGTGGTTCAGATCCTCAAGATATTGATGAACAAGAAGAACCAGGTAAATATATTGCTTCAGTACTTTAAAGTCCATCAGGGTTTTGCTGAAAGTCTTTTTATGCAGACATTTTTTATAGTGTTAAACTTATAAACCTACTTTTGCAGTTGAAACTCCAAATGCTGTGAACTTTGAAATTCATTTCTGCAGTTGTTCATGATTGTTCTTTAACTTAGTTTCAGTAGCTTTCCATTTCTATTCAGATAAAATGCATTTTTAAGTGTTGTTCAATATGTACTTTTTTGACTGTTTTGGGACAAATCTAGAATCCTGTTAGTGTCTTACTATATGTTTTAATGAAATATCCTATAGGTCTTCTGGACAAAAGCATTTTTATTGGGACAGATGTTGTAATTGCGATGAAAACTTTTGTTTTCTCCTTAGATCAAAATATTATTATTAACTCTTCTCCATCTAACAACCTGCCATCAAGAAGAGCTCACTCTCT
This sequence comes from Corvus cornix cornix, assembly GCF_000738735.6. Taxonomy (NCBI): domain Eukaryota; kingdom Metazoa; phylum Chordata; class Aves; order Passeriformes; family Corvidae; genus Corvus; species Corvus cornix. Next base: position 16,349,191 of record NC_046336.1, read on the forward strand.
GACAGCATCTGGATCTCCCAGTTTAGGAGCTACATCACCAGCAAGACCAGTCTCCTCTCCTGTAATATCATCAAGCAAAAGTCAGTCTAGGTAAGGACAGAATCAATGCTTTGATTTAAAAAGAAAAGAAGCTACTATTACTTACTTACCATCAAATGTGGGGTTTGTGCCAAACTGGCAAAATTTGACAAAAACAGCTCCAGAAATGTCATTAGCCTTTTTGTAGACATCTAAAACACATTGTAGAACAGCACAAAACATTTAAGCTAAAATGCCATGAATCTGAGGATGGCTTTGTAGCAGGTCCCTGTGCAGCACGCTTCAGTTTATGTCTGTTACAGAAGCAGATTGGAATGCTGTTCCAAAACTACACAAATAAGGAGCTTAACTCTTTCACCAGATCTTCTCCAAAACATAGTTCTAGGCACCTTCTGTATAGTAAAAATCAACAGAAATGTTATAGATGTGTGAACTGAAGTTCTGAGATTTCTCAGCATAAATAATTTCTACCTGGGGGAGTAATAACTTTTGCTGACATTCCTGGTGATGACTGCACTACTGTCTTGGGAATTGGAGGAACAGATTTGGAATCTTCCTCTTACAGGCCTCTTTTTCTTGAACATTCATCCTTTTTGTGTCACTTAGGGAATGTTAAAGGTTATGCTGTTGCAATGTGTGCAGTAACAGTGCATTATTTTATTAATGCTGTAAATACTAATGGTGATGGTTGTAGTAATTACAGTATTAACAATATAATGTAACAATGATAATATGTCAGGGATGTGGACAGTACTTCATGACATACAAGAGGACAGCCTCAACAGAGGCTTTCCAGTGCCTTTCAGAGAAGGAATGCTGAAATATCGTTATGAACATGAATCTTCGGGGTTCCAGGACAGCAACAGTAAACAGTGGAAGAGATTACTGCTGCTGGTAGAACATTATTTTTGAAGAGTTGTGTCTTGTGCAATGGTTTCTGTTGTGTATTTCTCGGGGATCATATGTATACTAAAAATAGTTGGATTTGGCAACAGGTATGAGTAGTAGAGCCACCTGTGAACATAAGTGGTTGGCTTAACACTGGTTTGTGAGGCTCTGTGTTCTTCTTGTTTTTCACTGTCATTCACAAACTTGGATTTGTCTTGGTAAGCAATTATTCTTTTATTTTTTTGCAAGGATGAGAACAGCTTTCTTTCACATTGAACTGAAGAAATACTGCTTTTCTATCTCTGGAAAATGCTTCCGTGTTTTGCAAATCTTCTTTTTGCTTTTATGCCAGAATAGTTGTTGTCTCTAAATGAGATTAAAAGGCTCAATGGAGAACTCGCATTCCCTGGGAAAGGACAGCTAATGTTCCTTTAAATCCTCTCAGAACTGCATGGATCTCTTTGTAGCTAAGCACTGTGGACCTCCCCCAGTTATCACAGGTTTTCCCTGGAAAAGTTGTCTGGCACCTCCTCAGCATTGCTTCGCAGAGAAATCCCAAATTTGCTATGACCCTTCTTGCTAGAACTTGTTCAGGATGTAGCTTATGGCTGTTTCATATGTCCAGAAGAAGTCTTCCTCAGAACAGATTTGCATGTTTTACCCATTATCGTGACCCAGTTTTCATGAGCCATTAATAAATTTGGAGCACTGGAGAGTTTTATTCTGAACACAGGTAGCTTGCACCTGCTTCTGTCATTCCTTCAAAGCAGATGGGCATCCGACAAATTTCCACATTCCTTGGAAATCTAGTGCCACTTGTAAGGTGGAGGAAGCAGGAGAATGGTTGATAAGGCCACTGGAACACAGAGCACTAGAGATGGGGGCTTTTTTGGGAAGAGAGAATAAACCTCCTGTCTCATTAACTATTTACAGGTGTAATCCAGACTGCTACTAGTTGCAGTTTTGGTTGTTGGTGATGATGGGGTTTTCTTGGGGGTTTGGGGCTTCTTTTTTGAAAACTTTTTGTTTGTATTATTTCCCACTACTCTGGAAGATGATCTTATTGATCAGATAGGATGAAATGCTGAGCATTTTCTTCTGCTCTTGGTCTCCCATTTGGTACTCTGCAGTTCCAGTCTGTTTTCTGGAGTCTAGAGACTTTCCTCATCATGGTTTATTTTTCCTCTCTGATAAAAATGCTAGGAATTATTTTAGCTAAAAAAAGTTATATGCAGTATGTCTCAGTACTTGCCATAGTGATGTCAAACAAATCGAACATTATCAACTAAAATAGATGGTATTTTTTAGTACTTTTAAATCACATTGTGTTTCCAATTGCATGCATCCATCTCATGCCAGGAGTAAACTCAGGAATCTGGTCCAGCATATTTATGTAAGAAGTCACCTGATTGCAGGCAAGTCTTTAGGAACACTGGACAACAAGCTGGTCCTGTTTTGCCATCACAGCTGTTGGAACTATTTGTATTGAACCTGATGGCAAAATTAATAGATTAATGGATCTGTATATTTGAACATTACAGAGCAATAAAATCTGACACATGGTCTGATATTTTGAAGGAAATACTGTCACTTCTGCAGTTAGTTATGGTTTAAACTAGATAGTTCTTGATATTTGTGTTGTTTGCTTAGTTCCTGCCCTTTTCAGGATGCTGGTGCTGGCAGATCCCATTCCTGTAATGTGTGTTCATTGGTGTTTAGGCCCAGGAAGGGGCTCAAGAGCTCAGCCCCTCATTGCAAGTTACTACATGTTGTTCACTAAGGACTTGTTCATACTGCTCAAGTCAGGGTCTAACTGTATTTACCAGTGTAAATCCTCTAGTAGCCTAAAGATTTTGGGTTGTGACTTTTGGAAATGTGCTGGTTCTACTTCAAAAGCCTTTTTCAGCTACACAACTTAGATTAATGATTGCAGTTACTGAACAATCTATTTTATTATTTCATCTTCAATGAACCTTATACGCAGCCCGCATTTCAAGAATACTGGCATTGTTTTCTTTAAAGGGAAAATAAGTGCTTTCATTTGTGCTATGTGCATCAGGCCTTTTTCCACATGAAAGTTTTAAATTGCATGATATGCATTATTCATTCTGGTAAAGTTTTCAGTTGTCTTGAAGGAAAAAAATAGCTCCTATAAAGCAAGAAGGTAAAAACCATCATAATGCATCTTATGAGATAGTGCTTAATTTGCTTCTTCCAGATTTTGTTAACAAATGCATTAAGGAGAACACAAATAAACTGTTAATACAGTAATGCATAATATTTCAATTAAGTAGAGGTTTAATATAACCAAACTACAGCAGTCTTTTTTGGATTTAGCACCTGGAGCAGCAGTAGCTGGCATGGCCGCGTCAAAGGAGGAATGAAGGGATTTCAGAACTTCATGGTGTCTGATAGTAACATGACTTTTGTGGAATTTGTAGAGCTCTTCAAATCTTTCAGGTAAAAGATTTTTTTTTTCTATGCTAATTTCATTCATCCAAGTTTATAAAAGAGCAAAAATTGAACTTCTCTGCTCTTTTTGCAGTGTCCGTAGCCGCAAGGATCTGAAAGACCTTTTTGATGTTTATGCTGTGCCTTGCAACCGGTCTGGCTTAGAGCCTACTCCACTTTATACTAATTTGAAGATTGATGAAAATAGCAGTGGATTCCAGCCTGATTTAGGTTTGTTAAAGAGAAAAATGCAGCTGTTAGACTGCTGAGCAACTTCAGTTATTGGCCTTAAAAAAATGCATCTCAGTCAGTCTCATTATCAGTTATAAGTTTAAGTCAGGGGCTGCTGCCATGCCTCCACTAATACCTAGTTAGCAGGGTTTAAGACAAAAATGAAGTGAAGGAAAAGTATTCCAGCTTTCCACTAGACAGATATATTTGTAACTGGTAATAGCAGAAGAATAAAGCTTGTTGCTGAATGGCTGAGCCCAGGGATCTGTAGGATCAGGGATCAGGTTGCAGGAGCCCTGGAAGGGCTAAAACACTGTGCAAATATAGGGAGGAGAAATGAGGAGGCTGTACCCTGTGTCCCATTTGGCTGTTTTTTCTTATCTAGTTTCCTAGTGGATCTGCTTTATGTGGGATAAGGGGGAAGGAAGCCTCTGTCCCCTTTTACATTTCTCAGTCACCATAATCTAAGTCTGGGACTTTGGCCACATGTAAAGAAAACAGTCTTTCTGCCAAGCAGCTTGTGGGGAGGGTGTAGAGCAATTGGCACAGGAGACTGGAAGAAGATAAAAGGTGATTGAACAGGAAGGGTATGGGGTTGCACACAGTGAAGGAAAGGCTTTGAGGCTGTACATGGTGGTGAGAGGGAGCAGGAGAGTCCTGGGCGTGTGAGAGGCTGTGGATCCATGTTAAAGGTTCCAGGATTTTGTTCAGAGTCATTGGACACCTGTAGTCCACTCACATGCATGCTTAATGTTCTCTCTTCTATTAGTGGATAGAAACAAGATGGTTTTGTTCTGATCGACTGTGTCAGTGCTAAAACACTCAGTGAAATACTTGTGTGTATTGTACACTACATTATATTCTATATGGGATATATAATACGCATCATTATTTAGCTTATATTTTTATTTCCTCATTTTTCTTTTAAGATTTGTTGACTAGAAATGTTTCAGACCTTGGTTTGTTCATTAAGAGCCGGCAGCAGCTATCAGACAACCAGAGGCAAATATCTGATGCTATTGCTGCTGCCAGCATCGTAACCAATGGTACTGGAGTTGAAAGCACATCGCTGGGAGTATTTGGAGTAGGAATCCAGCAGCTGAATGACTTCCTAGTGAATTGTCAAGGAGAACACTGCACCTATGATGAAATCCTCAGTATTATCCAGGTCTGCAATACAAATATCTTTCCTTTTTACTAGAATTTGTGGTAGTTCCATTTTGCCCATTAACGTTGTATGCTGTTCAGAATAGCATCTGTGTGGGTATCTCCTTTCACAGTGATATTGTCTCTGCAGTTTACTTGAATTTAAAATTTAATACTATCTTTATTTTGGGCTAGAAAATTGTATGGATGTCCATAAATATATCCATTTTTAAAAAACGCAAATAAATAGTTCTATTAGCTATGTGTACTTTAGCAGGGAGGGGATGTCACTAGCTAGGAAAAGTGTTTGTGACAGTTCATTTATTTCTCCTTGTCTGTGACCACATTTGATTGAGCATAACCCTGCTTTGGAACTTTAAAAAGCACCATTTACATGTATTTTTATTTTATTGTAAAAAAAATTTCCAGAGGAAACATGGACATTTTATTCCCTTGTGTACAATGGCTGATGATTTTAGAAAGTGTGTAGAAAAATTTTTATTCCTCGAAACATGCATGATTAATGTACTCCAAAACTAAGCACCCATTTAGCAGTTAACAAAGGCTAAAAGCTATATATAACTATCAACATGCAAGACAGAATTGCAAAGTTTGAAAGACAGAAATTCTAAAGAAACTTCAAGTTGGAATACCACAAATCTTGTTAACTTGAGATGGTGGTATGTTGTATTTAAGCATAATAGATGGGAGTAGGATACCTGATCACAAATCTTTCTTAATTTCAACTTAATTGCCATCTCAGCTTTGAACAGGAGGTTGGATTGCACAATCTCCCAACATCCTTTTCAACCTGAATAATTCTTTGATTTATGATTATGACTTTAGTATGTTTGTTTAGTGATTTGTAAAACACAATTTGCAGGCACCTGATTATTTTATCCACAAAACATGGTTTTACATACTAACTGTTCAGTGCTATGAGCAGACTACATATAAAAACATGACATAGACGTATTTCTAAGAATTGTTATTATATATCTCTTTAATTCCTTCCTCCTTATAGAAATTTGAGCCTAGTGTGAACATGTGCCAGCAGGGGCTGCTATCTTTTGAAGGATTTGCAAGGTAATTACTTATGCACTAATTTATATATACATGTGTGTGTATATATATATGTGTGTGTGTATATATATATATATATGTTAAAAGATGATACAAGTGTATTGATGTTTCTAGGAGAGTCAGAAAATGCTCAGCACAGCATAAAATTTCCTCACATTTTCTCACTTCTAGATTTTTGATGGATAAAGACAACTTTGCCTCCAAAAATGATGAATCACAGGAGAATGCTGAGGACTTGCACTTTCCTCTCTCATATTACTACATAGAATCCTCACACAATACTTACCTTACTGGCCATCAGCTTAAAGGGGAGTCCTCAGTGGAGCTCTACAGCCAGGTATGCAGGATTGGATTGTTCTGTAGCTTTCAACATGAACTTGTTTGTTTTACTGGTAAGTTTCAGGAACATGACCCTTTTGCTTTGAAAATCTAAATGTCCTAAACCCCTGCTTGCAAAACTTTGGAAAACATGATGTGTGGGAAAGCTGCCTGTAAGAACAGTTGTGCTCAAATGCCTTTTCTAAGGCAAAAAAATGGGTTTAGTTTGAGATTCATAGCATTTAGACACCAGTCGGTCTGACCCAACCTACTAAAATTAGACTTTCCCACAGGAAAGACTGATCTAATATTTTAGTTCATTCAGATGTCAAAAACACTACTGAAATACTGTACATTGCACTGCAAAGACAAATTTCAAATAGAACTTCTACAAAGGTTACTTCTAGGAATATTATACAGATTTTAGACTTTATGCCTGATTGGTGGTGAACAGGCGAGGAACAAATTCTCCCTTGGGCTTTCAGTTCTATGTTTGTTTGTATATATATATTTGTATGTCTGTGAGTTTGCAAAATGCTGGAGAAAGCATCAAACTTCCTATCAGTAGTGTTTTCATTATGCTGAGTTAATGACTCACCATTGAGAAATGACTCATCTGGTGTCCCATGTGCTGTCTCACCTGTGGCTATAGACAGAGAGGTGAGGCCGTGTTAGGAAATCCTGAATAACATGAATGTACTGAGTAATGCAGTTGCAGAGGTTCCTGCAGTAGCACTGCATAGTGATCTTAGTATTGTGTTGGTAATAGATGGGAAGTGAGATAGAGATCAACTGCCTTCAAGGTTTGCATGATTAAGAAGAGCTTCTTCCTGTCCCTCAAGTGGCTGTTGCCTGCTGAAGGGGCTCTGTTCTGGCTCCTTTAGTCTGGCTCTCACAGAAGTGGTGGAGTGCCAGCTATGGACACAACTGCCTGAAATCAAATTATTCAGGTTTTGAGTAGAAATAATTTTTTATTTGTTCATGAATGGTTTTGCTGCAAATGGGTTTGATTGTTGAGATCTTTCTATTCAGTAAAATATTAAATTGTAGTACAGATGACAGGCATGCTAAATACTGATAGCAATAATAAACTGGGCTACCACAAGATGGGTTATCTCTCCCTTCATCCTTCCTCTTTGCTTCCTTCATTGGTTTTTTTAGCAATGGCTTTCTAAATAAATAAATGAATAATTTAAAAATTGATGAATGAATTGATGGCTGTAAATTAGCTTAATATAATTAAGATGGCCTGGCACATTTCCATTTTAACTATCCTCACAGAAATTTTTAAGACATCATTTCCAGACTTTTATTTATAAAACTAACAATAACAAAAAAGCCCCCAACAAACAAACTGCACGTGCTTTCCCCCTAAGCTGTCATGGGAGCAACCTGGAATAAATTGCTATGTTGCTTTATAGCTGCTTTTGCAGGTAGAAATATGGAAATGTTTCTCTCTCTCAGGAAATTAAGCTGTACAATAAGAACCACCTTCTGCAAACAGATTCCATGTGTCCTCTAAGATACCATGAATTTGAAAGCTTTATGGTAATTTTTCCAAGAACATATGTGCTTTCTTAATTTTCCCATCGTTTTTCACTGGGAAATAAGGAATTCAGTTAGGGAATGCACTTATCTGGGCACTATACCTTCTGTGGGCTGTATACTTCACAGAAATTGCTCTTTCCAGCAATTTTGTTGAATCACTGGGCTTTCATTCATCTCTGCAATGTCTGTCTTCTACTTTGATGGTATGATGCTGTGTCTTATATGTGCTTACACTGCTCAATTGCATTGTAGGTCCTTTTACAAGGTTGCAGAAGTGTAGAATTAGACTGCTGGGATGGTGATGACGGGATGCCTATCATTTATCATGGGCACACTCTTACTACAAAGATCTCTTTTAAGGTATGCTGGTAATTGCACATAGAAACAAAAAAGTGAGAAGTTATTTTTTCTGTAACAAAGGGAAAAAGTAATTGCCTACTAGAAAAATACAAATTCTGATGGGCTAAATTCTAATAGAATATAAACTATAGATTATGTCAGACATTAAATTCTCAGCAGTAAATATTACACTTTTCAAATTAGTTTTTGTAGCATATATAGGGTAATTTTCTGTCGTTTTGTTGTTACATAAGTAACAAAAGTGGGTATTGCCACTTGTGTTGTAACAAGATGTCAGCTTGCTTTGAAAGTACACTGTGGCCTCTCCCTTCTTCCAGAGGAAAGCAGATGTCCAACCCCCCTCTCAGCTAACAGTAGCTGAACTGAGTGCTGCAGAATGATCCCACATTCTTTCAATGGCCTTTCTCTCTCGCAGGAGGTGGTTGAAGCCATTGATCGCAACGCGTTCATCACTTCCGACCTGCCAGTCATCATCTCCATAGAAAACCACTGCTCGCTGCCTCAGCAGCGCAAGATGGCCGAGATTTTCAAGGTAGGCCGTAAACTGCGGGAAGTTATTCCATGCTCATGCCTTGGGATTTTCCATAATACCTCACGTGTTCTTGATATTTCAGAATGTATTTGGAGATAAGTTGGTGACAAAGTTTTTATTTGAGAGCGACTTTTCCGATGATCCCATGCTTCCTTCCCCTGGCCAACTACGAAGAAAAATCCTGCTTAAAAACAAGAAGCTGAAAGCCCATCAAACACCAGTGGATATATTGAAACAAAAGGTAAAGCCCTTCCTTAACAGCAAGCAGTGAGACCCAACTCTTGTTAGAAATAGTTCCTTTGTGTTTGAAGTTTTTGCTAATCTCATATGTACAGCAGAATAATCTAATACACATTCATGCTTGGAAGACTCACAGTGGATTGCAGTGCTTTCAAATAAGTAGACAACACATACAGTAAATTATAGCTACAGCCTAACTAAATTTTAGTGTATATTAATTTTATAAAACTTCATAATATTATGATTAACACCACATGCCCTACGTGACAAATAGAAATGAATCTTTTTCTGTGAGGCTATAACATTCGCTGTTCATGTTTATTTGAGAAGTAGTGATATGCATCGAGTATGTGTGTATAATTGTAGTAATTTTTGGTAGAGTTCTGCTTTGTTTCTTTTTTCATATTCAAACCAGGCAAATACTCAATTTCTTACTGACTTTTTGTGGGGGACTCTGCTACTCAAATAGTGCTTATTCCCATGTGAGAATTTTTTTGATTTCTAAAAATTAGGGCTTCATCTCTAGTAGCCTCAATCTAATAATGTCTATGGTTAGTCAGCAGTTAGATGGAATCCTTGAAAACTAACAGCCATTACCCAAAATGTAAGCACAATTGCATTAGACTTAAATTCTTGTTATCAGAGGAGTAAATCACACTGATCATACCAGTATATGGATATTCTCCATCTTCTGAAAAAGTATTTAACTGTTTCTGAAACAGCATACCTCAGACTAGAAAAAGGCAGTCTTGAATGATGTGCAACGTGGCCATTTTCCCATAATTAATTAGGTTTCATATCTTATTAAGTCTTTTTCTTGCAATACAAGTTCTCTTTATATTCAAACCCTTAAAGGGGTATTTTATCTCGATCTTAACAATCTTATTTATTTCTCACTTAATCTATTCATTGCTTTCATATAAACAAAATAAGATGCAAAGAGTGATGAAAATTCTTTTTCTTTTTAAAAGTCCTTAGCAATAATGTAGTAAGTGCTTCTGTTCTTGTAGGCTCACCAGCTGGCACATATGCAAGCACAGGCTAGTAATGGTGCTAGCAACCCCACACCTACCAATGAAGAGGAAGAAGATGAAGAGGATGAATATGACTATGACTATGAATCTCTCTCTGATGGTAACTATAGTTATTTTTTTTGGGTTTTTTTCATTACAGTGCTTTTTTTAGAACTGTAGTAATAAGATATGTGAATATTCTAGTTCAGGAATGAGCTAGGTACACAGTGTCCTTGCATGAGTCTGAAAAGGCTGGAATTCTTCAGCTGGTAGAGAAGAGGACTGAGGGGTGAATTGGAAGCAGGTTTACTGAGTCATGGAGTGGTGGATTAAGGGAAGCAGAGAATGCTACTCGTTAGATCTAGGAGGTGCTCAGTAAAACAAGTGGAAGATCAGTCTAAAACAAGTAAAATGTTTGTGCAGCTCATAGTAAACTTTTGGAATTTGCTGCTGTGGGAAATCGCAGAGCCAAATGGCATTAGCATATAAAAAAAAAGGATTGGACAAATTCATGGGCAGATTTATAAGCAAATGTTACCAGTAGCAGTATTTGGTCCAACATCCCTGTTATTCAGCAGCTGTGATTGTTGGGATGGTACTAGGGAAGTGGACCATGATTAGTGGCTGGTTGCTCTGTTGCCACTGCCAGAAAGAGAATACTAGGCTAGATGGACAACTGGCACAGCTGGGGATGGTCTCCTGAGTGATCAGTGAAGTACTTCACTCACTGAACCTTAAGTCTAGTGGGGACCTGTTCTAGGTACCGTGTTCAGAGAAGATGTAAGGCTTGAGCATGTCCTGCAGCACAGGACTTCTTTCCAGATGGTCTCTTACTTACATTACTTTCTTCTGTGTTTAGGGATTTAAAAAATAGTCATAAAATTAATGAATGCATTTCAGGACTTGACACTGCTTGTGGAATAGCAGTGTTATTTATGAGTTTGATGTCAATGCTGCCTTCAGTTGCATTTTGCCTGAAAGTTGGCGTAACTGGCTACTTGAGCATACTCTTCGTGATGAACAGAGTAGAGGTAGTGTAGATAGTAAATTGCTGTGAAAACTTAGATCTTTGCTAACAGACTTGCCAAGAAAATATTGCAAACTTAATTGCAGTAAGTGACTTTTGAGCACTGTTCTAGTTAAGAGAAGGTTTGAGAAATCTGAAACTAGCAAGAAACATTCACACCTCCAGTATACAAAGGAATCTGCAGAATGGTATACTACTTTATTACAATGATTATTCTTTGGAGTCTTTAATTGTGTTAATATTTTGTTAAAACTAATCTAAATAATGGTCTGTAAACTTTCTAAAACAGATTCAGGTTTTTTTTTTTACTGATACTTTTTTTTGCTTAAGGCTAATAGTTTTACAGCTGACACTTATTTTTCATTTCTCTGGCTCTAAATCTTAATCCCCTGTACTCTTATTCCCTCTCTGACTCGTTTCCCTGTAGCTGATGTCCTTAATGCTTCTCCTGCTCCTAACAGCCAGGAAGGTAAAAGCCATTTGGTTGAGCATTTTAACTGCATGAAATCAGCACTGCATCTTCAGCCTGTTCAATGTGACAGTGTGAATATATAGTTTTTACTTCATATTATAAATGCAAGTAGATATTCTTATATGGCATTGTTAACTGTTCAGGAACTGTTAGAAACCTGCATGTGTGACACTTGTTATGCATAAAAAGAATATGGTCAAAGCATCAGGAATATCAGGAATGAATTGAACCATTCCTTTTGTGACAACTGCAGTATTTTGGTCCAGAAAGACCACATCATTATTAGGCATACTATTCTCTGAAAAATATGTAGCTTTGAAGAGGTATTTCTATAGATGTAAAAAATACTTGTGCATGGTGAAAGCAAGCAGAGGAAAGCCAAAACTTGCTGTACAAAATGTGTACATATTTGATGGGGTTAACTGTGATTGGACTTTGGCATTTTTTTGTCATTCAGGAGTATCAGTTGTTTTTAGATGGAAAACTTAAATCATTAGATGGTTTGGGTTTAAAGATCTGAGCACAAAAGGATGGGCTTTAAAGGAAGTGCAATGTCTCAACTAAATACAAGCATTAAATTTTTAAACAGAAGGTTACTACTCAAGGATGATGCTTTGACCAGCAAATGTATTATTTTACCATCTGGTTATTCATATAAGATTCACAGCACTGTCCACAAATACTGTTAATTCAAATTCAGTTTTCATTTGAAATTGTTTGGATTTATTAAAATCCCATTAATTTTTAGATAATATTCTTGAAGACCGACCTGAGAATAAATTATCAAGTGATAAACTGCAGTTTGAATATAATGAAGAGACTGCCAAACGACTAAAGAAGGCTGACTGTGCTACTTACAATAATAAAGGAAAGGTAGTTCTGCTTTTTCCCCCCTTCTTCTCAGCTATGCTTTGATAGATAACCAGGTTCCAAAGGATTTGGACAGTTCAGATAACTGAGACTTAGATGGCAAATGCACTTTAGAGAAGAGAAATAATAGAAAGCATGGAAGGACAGCAGAGAAAATAGCTTAAATAGAATAGATGCTCACCATACTGTTCAAGAAAAGTCCTCAGAATTTATTGTATATATAGGCTGCTTGGCTGAAAATTAGATCCAGAAGCTTATTTAGATATTTCATTCCATTGATATTGATGGAACTGAAGATTTCATCTGAATATTCCGCATCTTTGTGTTTCAAAATAAGTTTAAAATACCACACTAAAATATCAGATAACCACAACACCTCTTATTAAATCATCTGAAAGAGGAACCAGTGTATTGCTGTTTAGTATATTGTAGATTCTTCTCAACATGGATGTGTTTTGTCTAAATGTTTGTAGGACTCACTCTGAATAAGGCCTTTACACACTACTGCAGAATCAGTAACAGGTATTTATGCAGAAATCTGCGCATGGGAGGGAGATTTGTTAGGTGAGAACAGAAACCATTGAGGAAAAAAGAGAGAAAATATTTCAAAGACATAAGTAAGATATGCAAGAGTTCTTCCACATTCAGTAATACTATTATTAAATGTTCTTGGTGTTGTCACTCAGGTTTATGACATGGAGCTGGGTGAAGAATTCTATCTTCCTCAAAATAAGAAGGAAAGCAGACAAATAGCTCCAGAGCTATCAGATCTTGTCATTTACTGTCAAGCTGTAAAGTTCCCGGGTAAGTACACTGCCCTGTTTTATTGCTTTAAGCTTTCTAATTCCTGGAGACATTATGTTTATGTTTTGAATTAGTTTGAAGTAGTCGAGGAGGTTCGTTCTTCATGATTTGGTAGTCTTCCTAGTAACAGCTCCTGGCTGAGAAGTAGTGTTCATAAATTATGTGAATACATACTGTTTGTCATATTAAAATGTTTACAAAAGTGAAATTTGCCAGTCTTCACAACTTAGACAACTGCTTCACTGCCAAATGCCAGATGACAGAAAGCTTTATCTTAAGAGCTCCGAGTTTCCATGTAAGGACCTACTGAATTAAGAAGGAAAATACTCTTAAGACCTTGAAGGAGGAGTGTGTCACATTCCTTTAAGTGACCTCGGTTTAGTGTGTTTCACCTTTGCCTGCAGCTGCATCTTCTGTTCTTTCCCAAGTGGACAGGAGAGGAGCCATTTGCAGGGGTAAAGCAACTTTTCCTGGGGTGAGAGAGGGCAGCTGCTTGCACACTCTCACACAGTCTTCATGGAAGCAGTTACGGAAATAGGAGAATCTTCTTCTGTACAGTAGGAAGAATAATGTTTGCAGAGAAAAGGAGAGGGAGTGACTGAAGAGATCACTGATAGTTACTTGTTCAGTACTGAAATGTGAGGCTGGGTATATTTTGGCTCATACTGTGTACATAAATACTTTTAAATTGAGAATTTATTGTTTATTGATGTGTTTAATGTTTAAATGAAAAATCTGCTTTTTAGTGGAATGGTTTTCTGTGGAAAAGTGAGCAATTCTGCCAAAACATGATCTTATACAAATAGAACTATAATCAGATTAGAGAAGCTAACCAAACATAAAATAGTGTCAAATAGGCAAGATAAACATGCTGGAAAATGGACAGACATTCTTTTCTAATCTTTTATAACTTTAAGAATTGTAGGTGTCACTTGTAAAAATAATGACTTCTAAAAATTCAAATCTGATACTCTTTTTAATGAAATCTGCAATGAGATATCTTTCAAGTAAAATATTTTCTTTTAAAGAAAGATATTCAAGATTAAATGGGGATAGTTAGGGTTGTTCCAAGCATTTTGACACACAGAAAAATTCTGATATTCTAAGAAAACTTCGAAATATTTAATTTTTAATGTAATACTGGTTATAAAAGAAATACCTGCTTCCTTTTCAAATTTCTTCCTCTTGCTTTAAAGAGATCATGAATAGAACAATTAAGAAAATTATCTACTTTCGCAGATAAACACATGAAACTGTAGAAATTACTTTTCCAACAAACTTTGTCTCCTTTGAGACAAATACTGCCTCCTCTGAGGTAACGTAGACTTCCATGGCCACCGTGCCACTGATTGGATTCCTCTGCTCAGCTGGAGGGCACAGACATGGTGCAGTGCCCTGCCCCAGTACTGTCCATTAAATGAGGGGAGCAAAGCTGGTAGATCCATGACTATGTAGCCCTACTGCCTGTGCAGTAAAAATCCAAGAGTTTTGGAAATAGAGAGGGCAGAATTCATGTCAGTGTCTGATCAATGGTGTAAATACTTTATTTCTCCATATGTCTTCATGTATTTTTGTTCTGTGTTTACCCTTGCCTACATCCCTGAATGCTAATCACTGATTTGTGACTATAAAAAAGGACAAGGACCATTATGTTCACTTTCCCTAACCTACTGGGTAACACAGACTTCCCTAAGTGTTCCCTGGTCAAAACAGAATTTTTCATGTGGAGAAAATAGCATTTCTTGTTTATAAAACCTCTGGTAACAAGGAACCCAGCATAGCTCATGTTGTTTCTGTGCTTTTTGACCTTACAGTCCTTGCTTAACTTGAATTTCAGTGTGTTAGATGTCACTGCACCCTTATTTGAGAGGCTGAATGTCTGTTCTCTGGGTTCACCCAAGCTGAGGGCAGTGGAGCAGCCCTGAGCACTGCTACTGGCACTTGGCTCGTCGCCTTGGAGCTGAGATTCTTACACAATGACTAGAGAAACTGAGTACATAAAAGCAGGATTTGCACAACCAAGTGGAGGGAGCAAGGAGTCACCTGAGCTCACCAGCATGAAATTTGGTCACCATCTCCATCATATCAGATTATCTGCCCCTTTATTAATTTCTTTTCAAGAAATTACAGTGAACATAGAAAGGGGAACCCTACATATAAAAGTGCTGTAAATTCTCTTTCAAGGTCTTCAAACCTGCA
Source organism: Corvus cornix cornix (assembly GCF_000738735.6). Lineage (NCBI taxonomy): Eukaryota > Metazoa > Chordata > Aves > Passeriformes > Corvidae > Corvus > Corvus cornix. Next base: position 16,364,412 of record NC_046336.1, read on the forward strand.
GACTTTCTCTTGGTCTGAAAGATGTGGTGAGAAAGTGGCAATTACAGTTTAACCTGTTAGTTAGTATGGTGAGAATGAGAAGGGCAGGGAAGCTTTCAGTCCTGTGGACTAAAAATCTAGAAGCAGTAAAGCAGTGTGCTTATATCTAACACATGAGATGGGCACTAAACTCTGTAACTCAAAGAACATGGCACAGGGGTTGTAGGGAAACACAAAACATTTACTCTGTCACTGTGGTAGTACATTAGGATTTATGTACATTATGGTGGGATCTAAGCTGGTCCTACTTTGACCAGAGAGTTGAACCAGGTGACTCCTATATCCTTGTCAACGTCCATTATTTTGTGAATTTATGATTCTATGAATTGGTAAAGCTATATTCTAAAGTCAGGTTTAAATTGGAGTGAAAAATTGAGCTTGTCTCTGGGAAGAGATGTGTAACATGCAAAGCATGGGAAAGACTGAAAGGAAACTCCCAGATGCAGTGTACCCTGTGGCCATCATGCTGGCTTCAGTCAGCCCTGGGGCTTTGCACTGCACTCTCTGGTGATTTATGAGGTTAGTTTGTTTCCTCAGTGACTGTCTCCACAATAGCATTTTGAAACCTGGATCTTACTTGCCAAATCCATTTGATCAATTGAAAACTGGGTTTAAATAGTGCTGGAAGCACATAGTGCATAACTCCTCATTCTTCTAGTTCAATTCATATTCCTTGATCTCAGTTTCTACCATCTTCTGTGGTTTATGTATATGCTTGGGCCCAAAGAGACAATAATCTCCAATGCTGAAAACATTTATGTATATTCTAAATGTTACTAACCCAAGCAGTTCCACTGAAACTGTGTGCGTAATTTTAGTAAGTACATGTACACATGCCAGAAAGATTGAGAGCTGAAAATTTGCAGCTCAGTCAGAAAGAGGCCAATGTATCCTCTTTGTGATTTATATTTGTATTTGAAATATAAGTATTAAATCCAGAAGTGTCTTTAGGCAGGTGTGAATTGATGTGAATTAATGAGGAACGTTTTAGGAGTCACAGTTAGGCATATACAGTGTATTTGCTTTGTTGTATTCTATATCACAAATGCATCTTGGGTCTTTGAGAGCATCCCATACCTCACTGCTGTGGGTGTCAGAATAATTACTGTGCACTTTAATTTTGATCTGCTGTGCGCTCTCTCCAAGCCAACAGAAAGAAATTAACCTTAAGTGGGATTAAGTCTGTTTACTTCACCAGGATTCAGGTCATGATTTTAATGATTATGTTTCTAGAATGAAGAAGTTTGAATAATAGCATGAGTTTTCCAGCTCCACTCCTAGTACATATTGGCCATTAAATATGTAATGGATTTTGCACACCTAACTGTATTTCCCTACACAGAAGATGACTCTGAAAACATTTTGAAGTTAAACTGTTTAACCAACAGCATTTGGGCATTCTATATTATATTATATTATATCATGTCATGTCATGTTATGTTATGTTATGTTATGTTGTGTTATATGATGTTATATTATGTTTTAAAATAATAATCTTACATTTATTTAATTATATAGATATAGTAATCTTGATGAATTCCATGATATTCACTACTGTACAGATTTATTGCTTCTGTAGAAAAGATTTTTATTTTTTTAAATTATTCCTAGGATGAATACATTGGGACTGTATTTTTTTAGTATCAATTTGGACAATTCAGTAATTTGACAGAAAGCCACCTTCCTCAAGCCAAAAAGTAAAATGGAGAAAAAATTATACCACAGAGAGAGAGCTGTATATTGTACTGCTTCATATGAGTTTCTATATACATGATAGAAATACATACATATATATATTACATATAAAACCATACATAATATATACATATATAAAAGTGTGTATATATGTAAAGATATTAAAATTAAATTATGGGGAAAAATACACTATAGTACCCTTGTCCTGTGTACTATATAACAAGAGTATTCATGCCTTCAAAAATAATGTAAAATACGATGGAAAATGTCATGCCCTCTTGGTCATGTTTTTGGCTCATTTATTTTACATTTATGGGAACAGGCTTGTCAACTCTAAACCCATCTGGCTCTAACAGAGGAAAAGAAAGAAAAAGCAGGAAGTCCATTTTTGGCAACAATCCTGGCAGGCTGAGCCCTGGGGAGTCAGCTGCTCTTGCCAAAGCATCTGGAAAAGGTAAAGTTAGCATCTTCTTTCACCAGTCACATGGAATGACTCTGTAATGCAACACATGTACCGTACCAAGTTGTTAAAGATCAAATGCTTTGCAATGTGTAAGACGTTAAACTTTGGAATGGTTTCTCGTTAGCACGGCAGCTATTACAGTACCACTATTACAACTGAAGTGTTGAGTGCAGAATACTAGCATTACTTGGTCAGAAATATGATGACCCTAATTCATAAACAGTTCAAAACTAATGTACATTTTAAGTGATGTATCTTGAAGTTCGTATTTTAAAAGATCTAAGTGAGTGTTTTCAAAGTACAAATGGAAGCCAGGACTGTTGGGCTGGTCCAGAAAAGAATTTTTATTGTCTGAAGTAGAACTTAGCGGCCTAAAATTCAGCCAAGTCCAAATGTGTAATTGTGCAAATTAGACTCTGCAGGTAATTCAGTTTGTGAACCTGGAAACTGTGCTTCTGCCTATGAACAGATGTAAAGAAATACAAAGAAAGTACAGAAAAGGTTCTGGAGCAGAAATAAGACCCAGATCCCCTGCCTTTGAAGTGGTTGCCATAAACAGATATTTTGAACTCATTTTCTGACTCAAGGAGGGTTGCATTTCTTACAGCCCAAGGGCACAACTGCATCAGACAGAAAAGATTTCCTTCTTGTGGCCAGTGTCCTAAAAGTGAAGAAGTCTGGTGCCTAATTGTAAGGCATATAAATATTTTGCTGCCTCTGTCCCCTAACTTTTGCGGTCTCTGTAGATTGCTTGTTTGGACAATTAGCAGATGGCTTTCAGTCTTGCCTCTCTTCCTCATGTAAAATATATAAATGAGAAGAAGGGAATTTTATTCTCTTATTTTATTCAGGCAAATGCTAATTAGGTATTTATTTATGAAAGTGGTTGTTAGCACATCTAATCATGGTATTACTTCAATATTTGAACGTTGTGTTTCCTCCTATGGATTGTTCTTACTGTGTAAGGACTGTGACACTTGCCCTGAGTAGTGTCATTTTCCAGGATCACCTTTTTCTACTGGAACCAAAGCACACACACACACACCCACTAGAAAACATTGAATTTTTGGAGTCTCTGGACCTGCAGCTGTACCTTGAGGGCACTGTTTATTTTCCAGGTCCCTTTGATGCGATGCGGCAGACCTGGGAAGATCCTTGCTCTCCTTACAACTCTCCAGCTTCCCTCAGTGCCATTATCAGGACGCCCAAGTGCTATCACATCTCGTCCCTGAACGAGAACGCTGCCAAGCGGCTCTGCAGGCGCTATTCCCAGAAGCTGATCCAGCACACCACCTGCCAGCTCCTGAGGACCTACCCCGCTGCCACACGCATCGACTCCTCCAATCCCCACCCACTGATCTTCTGGCTCCACGGGGTACAGCTCGTGGCTCTTAACTACCAAACAGATGGTAAGGCTACACAAACTCAGGTTTTAATGTTCTAAATGTGCTAGGAGGCCTTAAGTAATGAATTTGTATTTTCCCTGTTTACTTTTCCTTGCTCTCCTGAGGGGATCTACCTGTATCTGTGCAACCCAGCACAAGCAGGTTCAGACCACAACAATCTGGTCCTTGAGAGCCTTGACCCCAGAGTCCAGGAGCTTTATGCCAATGCACCAGGTCCCCTGATAAACCAGAAGTGCCTGGACAGCAACACCTTCCATTTTTATTTTTATTCTGTTGCTGAAGGTTGTTTTTTTTCCCCCAATTTGAGTAACTATTATCCCTTTCTGATAATTTCAAGAATAAAAAGGTACTGAACTATTTTTAACTTGGAAGTGCCTGGATGCTGGTTTAATGTTGACCAAAACATTTTTGGACTATTGGCTATCCTATCTTGTGTTCCTTCACGTTTTCAGTGGGGGATCCATTAGGTCATCTACAGTGCTCTTTCATTCTGCAGTTCATTAAAGACAATGGAAAGGAAAAGAATGAACTGTTCTTAGAGTTTTGTGTAATTACTTGGATAGATTGGATACATAAATCACAGCTAATTCTGAAAACCAGGAATAGCACACAACTAAAATAATTTTTAGAAAGGTACTTCAAACAGGACGTTGTTTTCACTGTTACAGTTTTTCCATTGTATCATTGCTCTCTGTCAATTTTGGCTGCCTTACTTTCACAGACCTTCCTCTGCAACTCAATGCAGCAATGTTTGAGGCTAACGGCGGCTGTGGATATGTTTTGAAACCTCCAGTTCTGTGGGATAAAAACTGTTCAATGTACCAGCAGTTTTGTCCATTGGAAAGAGACCTTGATAATAAGGAGCCAGCTATATATTCTTTAACAGTAAGTACATGAAAAGGGAATTTCATACAGGCAAACAGAGAGACAATTTGCTACTACAGTCTTTAACCAGCATTACAGTCATCCTTCTAAATGAAAAGATTGAATCTTTAAATGTTGCTTCCAAAGGTCAGCCTAACTAACAGAAATTGGAGAGGGAAGGAACAAAGATTTGTCTTTATTTTATTGTGTTGGCTGATTTGTATCCGTAGTTACTTTCATGTTTCCTTCACAGTATTTGTTGAAACCTAGTTCTGAAAGCATTTTCCTTGGGACTACACAATTGTGTAAAATTACACGTGCCTTGATGTTTTACACATTTGTGAACACTTGAAAAGCTGCACAAAAAGCCGTTATGGAAAGCTGTACTGAATCTTGAAAAAATATTTTTTGTAAGTTATATAATATATATAATTCATGGATTTGTGGCCAAAAACAAAGTATTCTCAGAAGCTAGTCCTTTCCAGGAAATGTGCCAGAAAAGTGAGATTCGTAAGAATCAGAATTCTCCCAGCTGTGGTAATTGCACACTTAATTCTTGTGTTGTGTATGCCAAAGCAAGCCAGAACTCAGTGCCATCACCCCAGAGTAATGGAGAAGAAAATGTGATCCTTTTTGACTACATTACTGGTACATTCTTTCTGGATTAATGTTCAGATGCCTTGAACAGTTACACTCACTATGTGTAGTGTATTTTTTCAGGGGAAAGATACCATAGAAGTAGTGTTGGGGGTGGAGGGTTGAGGAAGCTCTGCTTCTGAAGTTACTGCCCTGGCAATCACAAAAGTGAGTGTTGTAATTAAATCAGCATGTTAACGAACTGTGCTTAGGGGTGTGCTGAGCAGTATTTAGCTCAGGATCATGACAGCATAGGGATTACTGCACTAATTGTTCTCTGTCCTCCTCGGCTTCAGATTGTGTCTGGCCAGAATGTTTGCCCCAGCAATAGCACGGGCAGCCCCTGTATCGAGATCGACGTGCTGGGGATGCCCCTGGACAGCTGCCACTTCCGCACGAAGCCCATCCACCGCAACACTCTGAACCCCATGTGGAACGAGCAGTTCCTTTTCCGGGTTCACTTTGAAGATTTGGTCTTTCTGCGGTTTGCGGTTGTTGAAAACAACAGCTCAGCTGTTACAGCTCAGAGAATCATTCCCCTAAAAGCGCTGAAGAGAGGTACAGTGTAGTTCCTGGTGGCACCCTGTACCAAAATGGTCCAGCAGATTCCTGGGCTGGGTCCTTCCAGAGGGAAATTTTTAATCAGCTGATTGCATTTTTCTAGAGGAGACAGGGAACAAACGCCAGACAGCATACCATGGCCTGGCAGTACAGGGCTGATCTAAGGCTTCCTGGGAGCTGGCCCCAGTGACTTGTAAAAAGTCTGATCCTGTGCTTTTGTGGAGGCAGGGGCGTGTTGTACACACCTGCTCCAATTCTGGGGGTGCTCCTGAGATTATGTTCACCAGGAGACTGGCTGCTCCCTTAGGAGGCTTGGAGTGGTTCCACTTCTGCCTTGCTCTTTGCCCAAGAAACTGCTGTAACAGCTGATCACTGGGCAGAGGGGAATTGCACTTCTCGCAGCCATGGCTGGAGAGGAGTTGAAGGAAGGGTGGAAAAAAGTGAGAGAGAGATGAGGAAACATCACTAATTGTGTGACACCTGGGGGTGGGAGTTTCCATGTTGCCAGTAGCTCTTCTACATTTGCTTTGTGCCACTGTAACACCACACAATTATCTGGGTTGGTATATGTGGAGATCTGGCCATAGACATGCATTTTCCAGTAAGAATTTGACCTTGCTTCATTCATGTTCTGATATTTAGAAATCATTCATTTAGATATTTTAATGTATAACTATACTGAATGTTACAGCAAAACATAGGTTGCTCTATGAGCCACTTGGCAGCAGGATTGGTGTCACACTGTTGTACAGAGTGTGAACACAGTGTTATTACAGCGCTTTAAATCCTACCCATGTCGCAAAGTGTAGCTATAAATACAGCAAATTTGAGTTTTCCAGTTACGAGACTTGTGTCCTAGGATGTGGCAAAGTATTTATACAGAAGGATTTTTCCTCTTTAGGCTACAGACATGTCCAGCTCCATAACCTACACAATGAAACATTGGAAATTTCCAGTTTGTTCATAAACAGTCGGAGAATGGAAGAAAGTCCCTCTGGAAACAATCTGCCTGCATCTATGGTAATTTAACTTTTGTTTGTGTGTGTGAATTACCTGTATTCTTAGTTTAGTAACTACTATGATGTGAAGATCTCTAGAGCCAGAGTGTTCAAAGATGTTAGCCCTCAAACCTGCACATTCTTCAGACATACCCTGATGACTATCGTTTTCTTGGCTTTGGTGGAATTAAGGTTATCCCACCTGGCTTAAACGGTGGGAAGGTAAATCTTTCCAAAGTCTGGCTTCTCTGCTGTATTTAGGTATAGAACAAGAAATACACTCCTGACTGGGGGAGTGTGGATGAGCAGTGAGGTTCAGTGCTGCTTCGTGCATTCCTTTGTCCATGAATTGTAAGCAAAGCATTTGAGACCAAAAAAAGAAAGATGCGAATTACCAACAACTTTGAAATAATGAGAGTAAAATTGATTTCTGTTACAAGAAAAGATGAACTCTGTGGTTCTGTACATACATACAGATTTATGTATGTATGTGCACATATGTATACATACATACAGGTATTTGTATATCTAAAAATACGTATGTATGCATGCATAGATGGATGTGATTTTTGTTTAAAAGCCCTTACTGTTAGATTACCTGAGTTACTTGTGTTTTGGCAACTGTAAACATGTATTTTATCATCTTACTGACTCCTAAAGTGTCATAAAACTTCCTGAGCTCCCATGTGTGCAGCAGATGTGTTGCAGATATTACCTCCTGTGAATACATACCAAACTTGTATCTTGGTGAATTACTGGGGCAGAAAGGAAGAACAAGTTGTTTGGAGGTTAAAACAAGGCAATACCTTTTCATCCAGTAATCTGTGTGCTGAATCCAAATATCTGAGCTCAGCTAGCGTGGGGAATGAGTGATGGAGGTTGGCCCTTCGTCCAGTGGCAGTTTATATATTCCCACTGGAAAAATTCCCTTTTCTCTTCAGCTTCAAGGTAGGATGGAGGTTTTTGGAGGGTTTGTTGGGGGTTTTTAAATGCCTCAATCCATAGTGTAAGAAAGAGCCATGTATTAACTGAACAGCTTTTCTTTGTCAAGGCCCTTACAACTTGTTTGTACAGTTTCTGTTAAGCAACCTAGAAATAACATGCCTGTGTGAAAACATCCAGTAACCTGTTGAATGTTGTCTGAACAGTTGTTTAGCCTGGGAGAACGGAAAGCTCCTGTGACTTACAAAGTGACAGTTCATGGAATTCCAGGCCCGGAGCCTTTCACTGTTTTCAATGTAAGTGCAGGGACCACGGCTGCACAGCTGCTCCATCAGGTGAGCTTCCTGCTGAATTGCAGACTCTTCATTGCAAGAATCCACACTAACATCGTTCTGGACTTCTGTCTCCCTGCACTTCTCACACACAGGGTCCTTGTAGTTCATTCATCACAGCAAGGGGTGGTTAGAAATGCATTGCTGTGGAATTAATTACATTGCAAACACAGAGTATAATCAGTGGAATTTTCCCAATCTTGGCTTCAGAGAATGGGTTTATAATCTTAGAACATATTCCCTCTTAGTATTTTAATATTTGGGCATATGCAGATGAGAAGAACAATCTCTCTAGTTGATGGGGGCAGTGGGTTCTCCTTACAACAAGGGCAAACATTCCTGCACAATTCTTTGAACTGAAGCACTGTAGGAAGAGAGAGTAAAAGTTAGAGGGCTAAGTTCATGAGTAGAAAAACCAGTTAACTCAGCAGGGATTGTTATTCTAGCAGTGGGAAAAGACTGTACTGTCCTGGGATTATGAATAAATTTTCTGGCCAGCCAAAAAGGACCGAAATAAGCTTAAATAGTACTGCCTTGTCTGGAATAGTTGAACTGCTTGGCTGGGCTAAAGAGAACAGGACATTACCCCGGAGTGAAATATCTGAATAATAAATAGCACATCAGAAATCCTGCCTGCACTGTCAGAATAGTTACTGATTCTTAAAGCTTCCTTATTCATTCTCATTTATAACTACTAATTATGCAGTGTTTATATTTAGCATTCTAATTGTTGTGTGTTGTCTGTCTTAGCTCTTGGCTACCATAAAAGGCACCAAGTCATGCGCTGCAGACTATTTTCTGATGGAAGAGAAGAGTTTTATATCTAAAGAAAAGAGTGAATGCAGGAAACCACCATTCCAGAGAGTGATTGGTCCTGAAGAAGGGTTAGTGCAGCTTTTGAACAGTTGGTTCCCAGAAGAAGGATATGTTGGAAGAATTATCTTTAAAACCCGAGAGGAAGTAAGTCTGTTTTAGATAAATTATTATTTATAAAGGTAGCTAAAAATAGCTCTTAGGACCAGGAAACAAAAGCGTGTGCAGTATTTATTTCACTACTTGGTAAGTAATGTCAATGCTGTGTACATTATTTAAAAACAAACTTAACTCTTGAGTGAGCAACCACAGCTGGACTTTATACACCTATGTGACACCAACTGGACCTCCCTCAGCTCCAGTAGCAGCTGTGGGGTGTTTATTCATTATGGCTCAGTCACCAGCTCAGTGCCTCTGTTTTGAGTGACAGTTCTAATTTAATGCAAATCTAGATTATGCCATCATTGGAAATTAATATAAAGATAATAGTTAATACCAAAGGATCATAGATAACAGAACTCCAGACAACCACCATCAATTTAGATGGCAGCAACTTCTTATCTGTCTAGAAAGATTAGAAATAATTTTAATATTAAAGGATAAGTCTAAAAGCCTCAAAGGATTATTAAATTACCAATGATAGCCTAAAATAATGAAATAGGTGATTTCTTTTAATTTAAAGGTGGAACATGACTTCAGTTTAGACTATGAGCAAAGCATCTACAGCTTAAAATATGCTAGTGCCCAGGCTTGTGAGACAGAGACAAAAAAAGCAGGAGAAAGACACTTAATGATCCCATTTTCAGAGGCACTTTCTTTGGTCAGTTCAGCAAATAAAAATGCTTGCTTAGTACACAGATTTTACATACATAAATTACAGAGGTCCTCTAGTATACTTTAAACTGAAAAAAATGTATTTTTGCTTATTTTGACAGAACTTTTGATACAGCTTCAAATTTTGACAAATTGCTTTTATATTACGCAAGTCCACATTTGGGTTTCCTTTACATCTAATAATTGGAGCAAAAATGACAAGGTAGAAATTTGTTTATGGAAACAGTAGCCTGCTGAATTCCACTGACTGCAGCACTGCCTCTGTCAGTGTACGCTGCCACACAGTCCTGCCAAGCCCCATTCCTTCAGAAAACGGGTTAAAATCTGTCTTAGCACACGTGACAATTATGCTGTAGTTCTGTCCTGTGATGTACCTCAAAGCATTATCCATAATTTTGAGCCTTTCTGCAGACAGCAGCACCTCAGATCCTGGAGCTGGCAATGAAGCTGCAAATCTGACTGGAAAACAAGGAGCAGGTCCAGTGGCAGGGTGCAATACACAGCACATATTTACCCCTTATGAATCCCAGCCATGTTCCAAGGCGTTGGACAGGAATGCACTCCCTGAGAGAAGGCTCAGGGAGGAATTCTGTCTAAAGTCTGCAGTAGTCATTGAAGAGGGAGAGAGAAACAAGCAGCCTTCCTCTTGTTCCACATCACAGGAAAATGTTCACTCAGATTCTGGCTCTCTAAATTCTTTTGGCTTTAGTGCAGGGACAGGAAAGAAAATAACCCTTTCCACCATCTCACATTGTACTAGCACCATTACATGACAAAATATCATTTTGTACACATAAGGAAAGGATTTAAGGGACCATTTTTGTGAAATACGGTGCTATGCAAACATCTCCATTCCTCACCTACTATGAAAGGTATTTCAGATACTGATTTTAGAAAATACAGGTATTTACTAGCATTATTATTATTTTTTATTAGCAATAGTGGCTTGTTAAAACTCTCTAATAATGTATTTAATGAAATGGAGCTGAGGCAACTGCACAGTCTCCAATTTCCACGTGGTAAAAACCTTTTGTGACCACCAGCTATTAGTTACCTCTCTGAAGTAAATGAATTTGTCTCTCATTTTCTCTGTAGAATTTAAATGAGAGAAACATCTTTCAAGAAGCAAAGGAAGAAGCAGCCATCAGCTCTGAGGATGACAGTTTCTTTGTTCAGGTACATGATGTCTCCCCAGAGCAACCACGCACCGTGATCAAAGCTCCACGCCTCAGCACGGCTCAGGATGTCATACAGCAGGTAAGGGCACGTGCCCACCTTAACATGTGGGGTGGAAGTTGGTTTCAAACAAGCCAAGGTGGGGTTTGTTCTCAGCACTAGCTGAGGAATCAGTTTACCAACCTGAATCTGATGGAGTGCCTTCTTTTTTGGTGGTTTTTTTTTCTGCTTTTAAACAGACTCTCTGCAAAGCCAAATACTCCTACAGCATTTTGAGTAATCCAAACCCAAGTGATTATGTGCTCTTGGAAGAGGTGACAAAAGAACCAGCAAATAAAAAGTCTTCAACATCTAAACCATCTCAGAGGATTCTCTCTGATCAAGAGTGTGTGTTTCAGGCCCAAAGCAAGTGGAAGGGAGCAGGAAAATTTATCCTTAAGCTCAAAGAACAGGTTCAGGTAAAAGATGCAATACTTTGCTGTAGGTGTTATAGGTGGTGTGTGATTCAGCTTAATGGGAACCTGCTTTCGGTGGGAGGGAGACATGACTGGCATGAGGGCAGGTGGGCAGGACAGACTGACAGACTACAGCAAAAAGCAGATTCCTCTTTTCTCTGACCCCCTCTTACTTTTTCCTTTGCAAAACTGTATCAGTTACACTCAGCAACACAACTCCCTCACAGCCTGCAAATCCAGGACAGCCTTTGTCTGCTACCAGCTTTCTGTTTCTCAAAACCTTCTGGCTGAGCATGTTCCCCATCATAATAAAGGACCATTCAAATGGGCAGAACTTATAAGCTACTGGAATAAGGTCCCCTTTATTCCTGCCCAGTGAAAAAGTTGTTCTGTTGCTTTGTATCAGGCTTTAAAAAATGGCAGGAATGAAGTATGTGTCTACTGGGAGAAGGAGCTGTGTTCTTCTTTCCAGCAGACACCACCAATGCACAGCCGCTGTTGCTTTAAAGTAACTGTATTATAAACACAGATTACCAAATTTGCTAAACATATTTTAACAATGCGTAATTTTAAATTAATTTATTCAGAACAATCAGAAGGATGTGCCTGGATGAAAGCACAGCCATACTAAATTCCTAAAGGGAGGCCTGCTTAGCAATATGTTAGGTGTTTTCATATTCTTTTGGTATTTCACAGTGAACAAGTAGCTGTTAAACCACCTCTATGATCTTAATTCTTCCAGGCAGCACGAGATGACAAGAGAAAAGGCATCTCCTTCACCAGCGAACTGAAGAAGTTGACCAAGTCGAGTAAGCAGTACCGGGGCTTCGTGTCGCCCTCGCTGCAGGTGCTGTCGGACAGTCCCCAGGGCAGGGACGAGAGAGCCGCGTGCGCCCTGGCCTTCAGTGACATCATGGAGTAGTGCTGGCTGCTGCCTCGGCAAGGCCTGCCCAGGTACGAGACACCAGCTCGAGCACTGAGCAGGCATTCACAGAGCATTCCTGTCTCCAAGCTGTAGGTGATTAAACCAAGTGAGACACAAGCACTGGCAGAATGATCCATAAAAGCCTCATAGACTGGTGTGCACAGGCACAATGACATCAGGAAGGTCTCCAATCCTTTATTATGGAATTTGCTCCAGTGAATCAGAATGGTGGAGTTTCATCCACTTTCTCTGTCCATTTAATCCAAAATGTTTCATCCTGGTTGATTTTGCAGTATGCATTTTTATCTACAATTGTGCTTAATTAGTGAAGTTCTGTTACTCTTTTGCTCTGAGCCATGGCAAATGGAAGTGAGCAGTAGAGCTTTTACTATTTTTTGTTACATCCAGATAATAAAATCATCAGGATTGGTTATCTCTTTTTTAGCTAGAACAAGTTTATAGTGTTAATTTCTGTCTGTGGACATCTTGCCAGAACTGTTTAAACATTTACACTTATCCTTTCTGTATCTCTTCAATTTTTTCCATCTTGCTTGACTTCAAACAACTGAAATACACAACAAAGACTGTCCCATTTATATGGAGACAGTAAGTGCCACTTGCCCAGCCATGTACACTAACCAGACACTTGCACAGTGCTACTACGGCACTGCGACAGCAGCTGGGAAGTTGCAGCTCATTATAAATGAAGAAATCTTTTTCAGTGTTGATAATCCCACCTCACATACAGCCAATTTAAGATTATATTTTTTTTTCTGTATACATCTAATTATTAAAGCATTATTTGACATGCACTGTAATGCTGCTGCTAAGCCATTAAATTACCAGAATTCAAGCACCGTTTTCATTTGCAAGGTATTTCAAATAGGAAGGGATGAATTTGATACCTTATTTCTAGGCTGCTATAAACCCCCTAATGCGTTAAAACAATCTGAATTCAAGGAAAGCAAAGTAAATTACAGGAAGATCACAGTCACTTTCCTTCTTCTGCATTTGGTTGGTTTTTTGTTTTGTTGGGGTTTTGGTTTGGTTTGGGGTTTTTTTGTAAGTTGGTTGGTTGGTTGGCTGGTTTTTGGGGTTTTTTTTTGTTTGGGGTTTTTGGGGGTATTTTGGGTTTTTTTGTTTGTTTTTTTGGTTTGTTTTTGTTTTGCTTTGTTTTTTTTTCTTTTTTAATTGTGAAACTCAAACCTGGAATTTACATCACTGAATCCTTCTGCAGTGCCTTTGAAGAATCCTGCTGTGGACTGAACTGGTCAGCAATTGTGTGCCCTGTGCTACAGATGCTTAATCCAGGCAATGCTGCTGGATTAACATCCAGAATCTGGGAATCCTAAATGGGATACTGTGGATTGGAAAGATGCCTGTCAGCTCTTGGAAGATTCTTCTCTTCCTGTATCTTTGCATCTGCAGACTGTCCATAGGCGGATGGAGAAGTTTTCTTGGACTGTATGTTGTAAACAAACACGTGTCATCACCCTCCCCTTTTTAAACAAAAGATAATTTTAGCTCATTGCCTCTAAAGAATCTGAAGGCAGAGAACCAGAGTGTTCTTTTATGTGTATTATATTAAAATAACGCACTTTTACCTGAAGATCATTGTTAAACACTGTGTTAAGTGATTGTAAAGAGATTTAAATATACTGTAACTTCCTTCATATGTCTGTTTTAACTTTGGTGAATATACACAAAACACTCGAAATTATTTATGGTTTATCTACATTAACAAAATAATGTACAATAGCTGAATACACCTTACTGGTAGTGAGACTTGGACAAGGAACAACATTTCCTTCTTATAAATTTTAGTTTTCCAGGCTTGTGTTTAAAGAAAGAATATTTATTATCATGTTCCAAAGTACATGCCATTGTATAGTATATTTATCATATACTACTTTTTAGAAAATGCAAACTTTTTATCTTTCTCTGGATTTAGAGGAAAAAAATGTTTGAACGTTTCTGGTTGTTTCTTTTCAGCACAAGGTGTTTAATATCCAGTACTGACCAAATCCAAAATAATGCATTGGTAAGTGTGATTAATGTTTCAATATTTTGAATTCAAACCACATTTTTGCATATAGCCAGGAACTGTCTTTTTACTTGTCTGTTAAACCCAGAGAGTATAAAGAACTTTACACTATAACTCTTGACAATTTCTGTTTACATAGAAACACTGTTGTGAAGTTTTATGTGTGCTGAATTCATCTTTTGTTATCTAAGTTAGTTGTGGTAATCTCTTTTTTTTTCCCTCCATGGGAGTTACTGATGTGTTTAGTTATTTAAAACAATCCATTACAGGGGCACAAATTGAACAGCTGCTGCAATCAGCCATCCCTTTGATCTCCCACAAGAAATGTGTCTGTGGGGAACAAATTGCTCCGTACATGTTCTGTTTCAGTACAGCAAACCCTAAACAGAGGAACAAAGTTACAGGCAGTAGTCTCATGACAGCTAATGGCCCCCCATGAATAAGAAAATGAACTAAAAGAAAGCAAAGTTATTAACTGGCATATAAACAGATAGAATCTGCGTTCTGTCACCAGAAGCGATGAAGTCTTTCTCTATACACTACAGAAAATGCCTATAAAGTAGCCATTACCAAAGCAAAAAAGTGCCCTCTTGAGGTCACTTCCAGCTTTCAGAAAAAATAACCACAGACATACAAAAAAGTCTGATTTCTGAGTGGCAGTTCCTCACTGAGTCCATGCACTTCCCACTGCTCATCTTTCACAAAAGTAAAGTTTTGAACTTATGTACCAAAACAGCATTTTGCAAATCAGCAACATGACCCAGCTAAGTCCCCAACCAGCTCAGCATTTCCAACAGTAGCAGCTGCTGTGAGAGATGTGTGCTCCCTCCCTGCCCTGCCCAAGGAAAGACTGATCCCAAGTAAAGTGTTAAAAGTGACAACTTACCCATAGTTTTATAGGCATAGTTTGCTTTGGAATACTTTGGAATTACTGGGAAATACTTACATCAACCTGCTGCACAATTCAACTAATGCAATCATTTTTTTTTAATGTTAGCTTCATTCTCTCTGTTATTTTAACACAATAGCAGTTTGGTATCACTGACAATTTTTCCCTTTTGGTGTTTTTATGGCATTTTAGAAACAACTCTTAATTTCCTGTAGTTTGCCCTTATCTGTTTAGCTTTTTTTTTTTTGGTGGTGGTGGTGTGGTTTTTTGGGTTTTGGGGGGGGGGGGGGGGGGGGGTTTAATCTCTAGCAGCTCTGAAAATTCTAAACATCACCTGTAGTGTCACAGTAGGCTGGAGGATACCCTTGCTAATTAATTGGATTCAATGTTGGTCTTATGTCCATGTTGTCATCCACTAGTGCTTTTCTGTCACCCAGATATAAAAGCAAAAAAACCAATCATGGGAAGTCAAAGGGGACATCAGTAGTCATGTCACATTGTGTACCACAGGCCTAACACCAGCCTGAAGTCTGGTGGCCATTTAAAGTCAGCAGTTTTGTACTATTTCTGCTAACACAATTTTTCTAGCTGTGGGAATAGCTTATTACTACAAGTATCTTCATCAAGCACAATCAAAACCTCCTTTTACTGCTGTTTATCACAGTGAAAGAAAACAGCAAAATATTTGGCTTTTTATTTAAAAAACCCTAACTGTAGATATATAGACAGCTGGAACTGTGTAAGGCTAATTAACCTGTGCCGGGATTTTTAACTTAAGTATTGGTAAATACCCAGGTAAACTTGTCTTGGTGAAACATGATACACTTTGGGGTGAATTTGGAAAAGAATTGCAGTGCCCTTCCTTTTGCTGGTTCCAAGTAGTGGAAATACACCACCACTTGAAGCATTAAACAGCAAGGGGGGGTTGTTAACTTTTGTGAAAGCCCAGTTAAAGGGCTTTCATGTGCTAAGTTATTATGCTAATAGGAAAGTTTATTCTGTTTAGCCACGGATTTTATTGCTGCAGGAATCTCTCCACACATTCCTATGACAAAACTGACAAAAAATCTTTGTCCTTTTCCATGCTTTTGGCTGAGTATGGACATCAATTAGGAAAATACATTCATTTTTACATTACAAACTATTTACAGGAAGCAGCTTCCAGGATAAAGTTTGAAAGAAAGGAATGTGAATAATCAACATCTTCCAGAAACAGGCAGTCTCCGAGCAGTAGCAGGCCTTGCACTGCACACTTTACAGGTGGAAATCTCTTGCTTCTCATGCTCCATTGCCTATTGGCAAAACCACAGAAGTATTTTATTCTGTACTATTTAAAAACTGCTACTTTTCTACCAATTTCCTACCCTTTCCCTGTGCAGCACGTGCTGCTTGCAGTGGTGTGCCTCTATGGGCCAGAAGCTGGGCAGTCGCAGTTCCTGTGTGCGTGCAGAGCTGCTCCACATGTAGGAACTGGAGCACTCCAGGAGCTGCTTCCTCTACCGCCCAAAGGGCTTCCTGTTTCTATCTTACTGACCCCAGATTAGAGCAGTCAGAACACTACAAAATACTATCTCAGTTTTAATTTTTTTAAGCCTAGTGACTTTTTTCTTGCTACAAATATTACTAGGTGAGGTGTCTGAATACCCACTTTTAGAAAGGTGTCTGCTTCTAGGATTCACAGGCTTTCAAGAATTAAACATCTAAACACAGCAATATCCAAATATTTCAAGAACACTTTCTCTTACATTCATAGTTTATTTTCAAAAGGAGAAGACCTTGCTGGTAGCTTTACAGGCTAAATCTGCAGCTTCTGAAACTCAACTGTCTGTTCTGCTCTTCAAATGCTTCAATTAACATCTGGTTTTTAATCACTGTCTGTTACTATTCCACTATAAAACTCAGTTTACTTTTAGGGTAGCCCACTAAATGTACCAATGGTGGCAATTTTTCCTATCTGTGATAAATATTTTGTAACTTAAAATAGTGATAGACATTTGGCAGAGTTAGCAAATTAAACACAAAAATAGACAGCAGTAAATAGATTTTGCTCCAGTAGATGTATAGGCTCTTTCAGAATTTGTACAGTTGTCTTCCTCTGTCTCTTCAAGCATGTCAAAATATTCTGACAATGCAACATCACTACGTGCCAGTCTTTATATGTTTGGAAACTATGTAAAATGAACGATTTTAAAAGTGACTTTTCCACCTGGACTGTTTTCTCTTTGCTGACTTGAAGAATAAACTTGTATTTGTATATGTTGTAAAAAAATAAATGGTTTAAGATGTTGACTCTTTGCTTTTGCCTTCCTGAACTGACAGTGGTGTTGACAAATGGCCCCCTTGGAATTTTGCAGAATTTAAATCACATCTGTATTTGCAAACACGTAACAACTAAAGAACTACTCAAAAACTATGGGAATGACAGCCCAAGCAGACAGAAACACATGTATAACCACCAGGATTATGTATGCAGTTTTGCAGTCTACATAGTGAAATAGGTATTTTCTAATCCCTTAATACACAGTTGTCTGTTCTAAAAATGTTTGTAAATTTATGTTTAATTATTTGGAAGTTGGTGAACCAGTGTGATTAATATTAAAAACATATTAAAAGAGAAATAAATTGCAAAACTATCAAAGAACCATAAATCAGGATAAAGGACTAAATAACCTAGAGAAAAAAAGATATTTTTTGACTTACAGGAAAGCTTTGCAAAACTTACACAGGTACCATTATCACAGATTAGGCACTACAGACATGGATTAGCTGTCAGCCAGCTACATTCCACTGTACAGTGGAATTCACATAGAGACAGTACTCACCTTTAAATTATTTCATATATTTCACCTGCTCTTCGCAAAGCCAACATGCAGCTGAAAATGGATTCGAAAACAATCAGACAATAAATAATATTTGGGGAATGTGGAGAGAATTACCTACATAAAAAAACCTCAAAACATTCTTACCTTGTATTTGTCCAGTATTCTTGACAGCAATGCTTTATTCAAGTCACTGCAGTAGAACATTCAATCACAATGACAGTATAGAACTGAAATTCAATATTCTTAATTTGCTAATACCAAGATTCATCAGAGGGAAAAAAACCCACCAAATGCAAAATCATTTCAAGATGAGACAAATGGTTAGAAGTCATCAGAAGAAAAACAGGAAAAACGCAATACATTTTCCAAATGTCTAGGTAACTTAGACATCAAAAAGTCAGTATTATGTTAACATTTTCAAAATATTTATTAAGTTATCAACACAACCCAGTGAGTTCCCAGAAACACATATATCTGTATTCTGTTATAAAAATTAGAAAAATACATAAACAAAAATACAATTATGCATGGTTGAAACAATTCTTAAATTATGTGGGTTTGTTTTTAAAATACTGACACGACAGTTCATTGTGATGCCCCAGCCCCCTGAACATGGGCCTGGTGGTTAGGGGCACAGGCTTGTAGCTGTGTGAAAAACTGCTGGTACATTTTTGTGTGTTTCTGTATTCACACAAAAGCCTACTTTTATTCCTTTTATGATGAGTGGTGATTTCTTTCAGCCAATCTTTCTCCATAATTAAGAAGCCAAGTGAACTTGATTGATAGGTACATTTATGCCAAGGATGATTCCTTCAAGTGCTTAGCAAAATCCAAGGGTTTGTGAGCAGCAGTCTGACTGACATGTTGAAGCTGTTTGTTTAGTTCTTCATCTACAAATGAATTCATTTGTGAGAAGGTATCCTGAAAAATACAAAATATTAGTTGCATTACTAAGCAAGGCCATGTTTTCCATGCCTACCTTAGATTAGCAGTCTTGTTTCTCTCCCGTGGTCCCAGTCATCTGGACCAGACTGGAACTGGCAGCTCACTCCTCCCTGGCCTGCAGTAAATTTCCCTTGGCTGCACGCAAGCACTGTCAAGCAGTCCTTCCTAAGCTCATGGGTTTGGTGAGGGTTTTCTGCTTTCCGGTAAGCTGGGCCTTAAAAGATTACCTACTACACACAGCCATGGCTTCCAGCTCTGGGGGGTTCACACACTGCCTCCTGTTCAACACACCTTATAAATACAAATCAAGCACAGTTTGGTGAGAGCACACCTTTATCAATCAAGCGTCTCTGACCAAAAGGCCAGTGAAAGCAACAATGCTCACAGCACAGGTTGTGAGTCAGAGAGGAATCCCCTGGCCCTTCTGCCTCCAGCCACACCTGGAGCCGTGCATTTTCCTGGTGCTCAGATGAGGAATGATTGTCATGCACATGATTTAAACTTCCCTGTGAAAGTCTTAAAATTCCCAGAGTCAAGTACTTTGTGCACTCATAGAGAAATGAGAGCCTCTCTTTAGTGGTGCACAGGGCTCTAAGTCAGAGCTTCTGTCAAGAGCAGGGAGATGCTGACTGGCAGCCTGGCACACAGAGGACACGCAGGACAGAGTGTGGAAAGCTTAGATACTGCCAAAATTTGTTAAATGAGCCAAACAACCATAGAACAGGCAAGACCCCAAGGTAATTTTCCCAGTTAGGTCCATTATAGCCATCTATGGACACTTTGTTATCTTCCTGTTCCATTGTTCCTGCTACCTAAAAGAGCTTGTGCATTTTCTTATTCAACCCAAATTTCTCTCCCATCTGCTGTTCTCAGCCTTGCTCTGTCAGAGCCGCTCGTGTAACTCCCTAGCAGGACACACACATCAAGAAGTCATTATAAAACAACTGAATAGGTTAAGTACAAACACATTTTCAGAAGCTGCTTCTCTAAAATGGAAAGAAAAATTGTGCTTTCAAGGCTTCAACTGACATTACTGAGTTACAAAGTGGAGCACTGACAATGTTAATAGGTTATATTGTTTACATTAGAAAGAAGGAAAATTATCACTTTTTAAAGGACACACCACTCACTGGGCATTTAATGGAGGCTGGCATCTGGAACACATCCAGTGCTGAGGATATAAACACACTTTCCCCATTTCTCCTCTTTTTACATTAACTCTTCGTTCCCCTCAAATTTCCACTTAGTGACACTAACAGGGATCAGTATCCCTCGACACACTGAATCAAATGCTCTGGAAATCCAGCTGTCTTGGCAACTACCCACCCTGGGGAAAGAGATGGCTTTTTATTATTGCTTTTTGAACAAACATTAGTTCATCATTACAGAAAAGAGCCAAGAAATCTGCACTGAACCACTGCACAGTGCAAAATAACAGCTACCGTATTAGTCTTGCTATGTTAACTGATGCTGTGGGAGGTAGGACTATTTATACAGCTATTTTTTCCTTCCTTATACTCAGTCCTATCTTATGCCAGTTAAAAAAATATACTTGATGCAAAAAGTACAGAAACCAGAAGCCAAACTCAGTGTGCCAACGTCTGGGCACTGCATAGTGAGCTAGAAGATACAGGTTACATTGGTGT
Organism: Corvus cornix cornix; assembly: GCF_000738735.6. Lineage (NCBI taxonomy): Eukaryota > Metazoa > Chordata > Aves > Passeriformes > Corvidae > Corvus > Corvus cornix. The sequence continues at coordinate 16,384,897 of NC_046336.1, forward strand.
GTCACATAGTTAGAAAAGGATACAGAGAGATGAGACAGTACCTTTCTTCTAGGTGTTACTGATGCAACAGGAGGATTAAAGGTCATTCCCTTCATACAGTATGTCTCAAAAAGTTCTGTAGCAGACCTACAGTAAATAAACAGTGAAAGAAAAATGGCATTAGATAAATACAACTTCAGCTGATCTATCACCACTCCAAGAGCAACTTCTCACACTCCCCCCACTCTCCCCCCTCCACCACACTTTAGGAGAACTCCTCAGAGTAATGAGTATCACCTGGAAAAGATCAGAAGCCAAGGGCTGGGAAACAATGTGAGTCAAAGTAAGTAAAATGTGTCTAAATACTCAGCTGGGGGAGACAAGAAAACTGTTCTGTTGTCTTCCCAGAGCTCTGCTCTGTGCATATTTGAAAAAGGGGAGGAGGAAAAAGGCAGGTAAAGATTATGTAGCTGACACAATCTGCCAGAATTTCCAACAGTTCCTTACCAAAGGGTTTTATGAAAAAGCATCCATGGGAGAACAGGGAAGACCATCACAGAAAAGAACTGGTTAAAAGACAAGAAACAGAGGACAGGAGTCTATGGTCAGTTTTTGCAACGGCAGGAAGAAACTGGATTTCCACAAGGTCTTTTCCAGGACCTGTGCTTTCCAACATGCTCAAAAAAGAGCTGGAGAAGACCAAGTTATTTGTAGTAGTAAGAATGAGCTACTGGGTGGAGAACTGCAGACAGACTCTATGAGATGATCAGAAAAATGGCAAATGAAATTTAGTGTTGGAAAAAGCAATTCCACATAAAAACAGTATGCTCTGAGCTGACCACTATCACTTAAACAAAAAAATCTTCTTGTTAGGACAGATACTTTTATGGGATTGTGACTTTAGTGCTGTTTGGAGTTGAAAAGAAACAGCAAACACAATAGAAATTAGTTACATCAGTGTATAAATCCACAGATCACCCACATCTCAAATACTGCAAGCAAGTCTCCAATTTAATCTTGAAATGCTTAAATTGGTGTAAGTACAGGAACATGCAATAAAGTTGATGGAAAATATGGAACAGTTCCTGTCTGAGCTGGATCCCTCCATCCAGGAGAGACAGTAGATGGAGGTATGTTATGATTGAGGTCTGCCAAGTCCTATGAGGCACAGAAAGAGTGTGATGGATCAGACTGTTCACTTTAGCTCCCAGAGCAAGAACCAGAGGATGTTAAATTAAGCAAACTGGCACAAGGTTCAAAACAAAAGAAAGCAGATCTTACCATAAGGAGCTGTGAACTCATAGAACCCTTTCCAAACAATGCTGCATTTGCAACATGTGTGCTCTGATTCAAGGAACATGGAACTGTTTTGGAAAGAACTCCATGAAGAGAGAGGCACTAACAGAAAATGGTATCAGGTTCAGGAAATCCACCAAGCTGAAACCTGTCAGAGGCCAGGACACTGCTCAGAGCATGTCTTACGTGTATGCCCTGGTTTTACTTTTCACAAGGCACCTGCTGCCAGCCACTGCCAAAGATAGGATGCTGAATTAGATCTTCGTCTGAGCCTGGATGGCTGTTCTCATGTTTTAACCTGCTACAGACCTTACACTGCAACTTGGGTTCTAGTTTCCACTGGACAGCCCCAGTTCAGTGATCCTGATCCATATTCAGATCAGGGCTGCTGCTGAAGATATTTTGCTCCCGGGGGAAGAAAACACACTGCACTTTGAGATGTTTACCCTTGTCACAGCCTGGCAACAAGTCTCAAAAGGGAAAAAAAAAAAGAAAAAGGCAGCCAACATTCTGTACTGGCAGAAGAACAAAGAGAGTTTGAAGATCAGAGTCCTTAATTTCATAGATAATTATTTTTAGGAATTCCTTTAATATAGTATAAGCAACAGCTTCCTTTCAGGGCCTATTTTGAAAAAAATAAGAACTCTTTGATAACTCACCTTTGGGTCATATCAAGTGGAAGAGCTCCTGAACCTTCAGTTGGAGCTCCAGCAATAAGGTGAGATGCAAATTTCTGCACTGTTGGATGATAATGTCTCTGAAAGAAAGAAAGAAAGAAGGCACTAGACAGACAGTAAGGGATAATGTATTTATCTATAGATTCTCATATTTATTTCCATTTCTGTAAGGAAGGTCCTTTAGTTTAGAAACTGAGCACCTCAAAATCGGTCAGTTTGTGGGATTGAGTAAGAACACCCAGTCATGCATTTATTCACTCATATCGTGCTGTGAGCATGATTCTCCATAGCTACATATCTAACTCCTACTCCCAGAAAACAGGGAGAAAGGGCAGAGGAAGCCCTCTCCAAACCCTGACTGGAATGACAAATCAAGGTGTCAGTTCCTCCTGGAACAAGGGCTGGACTGTAACCGAACTTAACAGATTTAAAAAGTCTCCAAAGGAATCTAATAAGGCAACCTGCAGTAGACCCAGTGTGGTATTATCATAGGGGATGTGTAACATCTCCTGTTGAGCTCATCCTTCCATACCACTGTGTTGGTCTTCCACTCTGTTGGAATAGGCTCATGTCAGCCAAGACTTGACAGATAAGGCTGAAGACCTCTGTTCTCCATTTGTGTAAAGCACCTAAACACTGAGCAGCTGTTTACTGCTGTTACTTCCCAAATCCCTGAGTTACTCATGAACCTGCAGTAGATGCAGCTCCCACAGGGCTGTGTTCTGGGCGTTGCAATGCTCTGGTTCCTCTAATTCTGGGAGATAAACTCCACTGCCTTGAGATTCATTGTCTAGTAAGAGGTCCATCTTTGGGAATGTCTACAATACAAAAAAAACCAGAAACTGAGTTGTTTATATTACACACCCAATTATAACACGGCTAAGTCAGTTTCAGGATTCATTCCACATTATTCAGTCTCAGCAGCATTTAAGGATACTCTGTTTTCATATTCTAGTTAAAGATGCTTTAAAAAGTTTTGCATAAAATCAATTTATCAAAAAATTCAATAACCTTTAGCCAGTAAGCTAAACATTTCAACAAGTAAAACTTACTTGCATGAATATCCTGTTTGTTGCCAAGATCCCAACACTGGAATTTGGAAGTACATGAAGAGCAAGGATGGAAAGTCGCTTTAGGAAAGCAAGAGCTCGCTGCTGAGACACTTGCTTTCTCCTCTTGGCAAACATGACATCCAGGCACTGCAGCACAATCTCAATGTCCTCGTTGGTGCCACCTCAAAAGCAGAATTTCATACAGAGTAAATAACCACATCATGGACATACAGCTGGATAATCTGCTACAGGCTGGGCACTGGAAACTGAGAACAGCATGAAAGCTGTGAGGCTCAGACACTTCTCGTGATTCAGACATTAAGCATCCACCCTTTTTTGATCAAAATAGTCCAGCTTTGAACAAAAAAAATGTACCATTGTTTCTGTGCTCCTTTCTAAGAAAAGACTTGTTCCATCAAAAATGTCTAAACATGAAACACAGCTACTGTTTCAATCCTAAATGCACTCATTGTATCGTTTTCTATAAACTATTAAACAGCGCAAAGGTTTAGTCTTTTACCCATCCAGATCTGCAGAATGTTTATTCTTAATCTTTTAATTCTTAGTGAATTCACATTTCTGAAGTTAATTAAAATTATGTTAATTTCAAATTTTATAAATCTCTTTTTTCATCAATTATTCAACTTCTCATAATTACTGGAAAATTTAGATTAGAAAATTAAAATGTTATAATTACAAAAATCAGAAATATATACTAGAAAATCTTAGCAAACAGAATCTAAATTTAATTTTTTTTTAATTATATTGGAAAAATTGGGTATTTTTTTCTTTATTGGAGAAAGAATTAGAGAAAAAAGACAAGAATTTTTAAAATACCCCTGAAAGAAGTAATTATAAGGATTTAAAAAAATTTAAACTGAGGACAGGATAAATGCTTATCCAAGATCACATACTTGGCATTTCCTACTGAAATTACACAATTAGAACCGTGTATTACAATAATACTTCAAGTATTTGTATTGGAGTAATGCAGTGTGCAACCCGAGAAAAAAAGTAGCTTAAGCCAGACAATAATCTTTTCAGAAATCAGGTATTTTTAAAAAAGTGTAGTTTATTAATGCTACATAAAGGCTTTGATAGCAAAGAAACAGAATAAACATCTAGGTGAACAGTGAAAATAAGACTCTGGAATTACCTGCATGTAGGCTGAAGAGTGTCTTGTAAAGATGTGTGTAAAATTTCATCGGATCAATGTTAAGAACATCACCTATTAATACAATCCCAAATAAACACATTTACTCCATTTATTTAAATGGCAATACTAAACAAAAGTTTGATTTTAAAAATCTCTTACCTTGACCAGAGAGTATATGAAAAGCACTGAGAATGCAGTGAAGACTCTCACGGTAGCTTAAATCCTAAGAATACAAAACTGATTAAGTAACCAAAAGAAACTAATTTTAAGAAAACTATTATAAAACTCAACTTACCCCAGATGCAATAAGAGAATGAAGGACAATCAATAGGTCATCAAAAAATTCCACATTTATCAGATGAGCAAACCTTGAATCAAAGAGATTTTCATTTTTAAACTATAGACATTATCTGAAAATTCACTTCAAAGTGTTCTGAATTGCCAAGACACACATCTTAAAAGCAGGCTAAATCAAATGCTGAACATTTACTGTCTTCACAGGAAAGCACAATTCAGCCCCAAAATGCTAATCATGGCTTTTCTAGAGCATTAACAACATGCTTGTGTCCTTCAGCAATTAATCAGACAAAATAATGGAATCACATCATCCTCTGTGGCATTTGCATCGCATCAATTCTATCACGGAAAATTTCAAATCACATTGAAATGCCTTTGGAAACAGCTGAAAACTTCAGCAGAGAAATAAAAGAATTTCAACTTATTTGTCAGGGACTATCTTTTCTCACTGCTTAAATCCCTTTCAGAGACAAAAATTTCTTTAGTGCTTTATGTCTTTTCCAATACACACAAGAGAAGGCAGTCAGTTCTTACTTTGCAAGACCTTCTAGCACAGCTGGCAAAAGTGGAGACTTCTGAGCTTTCTTCAAGATCCTGAAGTAAGTTACAAATACAATATTCAAGGTCTCTGTGTGCTAAAGGAAAGAAAACAAAATTAAATACTTAATCATGTAAAATAGACATTTCCACTTCACTTAAACTCAATTGAAATGCTTCTCTCTGTCCAAACCTGCACTCAGGCCTTCCAAACCAGTCCTGGCACTGCCCTCTCTGCTCTTCTTGTGCTGAAAAGCTCAAGTCCTCACGTGCCCTCCTGCCCATGACTCTCACCTGACTACAGCCACACTCCTCCTTTGCCTAAAGGCCACTCCGAGAGGCTGTAACACCCACTACATAGTGTCCTATGGAGTAGGGCACCTGGAGGACATTTGCTAATGGATTCAATACCTTTTTGAGCAGAGAGCAGAAGGGAATAGAAATGGCTGTTGGCCTTCCTGGGTAAACTGAGAGTGGTTTACTGAAATCTCTGTCACAGGCAAAGCATTTGTTAGCTGACAGCATGATTTAAAGATGTGGAATGCTGACAGGTTGGGATGAAGGGAAGACACTTAGTTATAAAAGGGTTAGAAGCTGCCATTCTGCAAAAATAGGGAAATAATCTCTCAATTACTTACCAACTTCAGTTTCTTTTCTTTACTTTCTGATGCTTCTGCTTCCAGGAGTTCTCGTTCCAGTTTCTCTTCAGCTTTCTTCCACTGAAAATATACAGTTGATTTTAAGACAACAGATCAAATGTTTCCAACCAGTCTGGATACCCAGGTTGCAAAGATACCCAGAGAACAAATTTTCCACACTTGGTGAGTTGCTTAAGTCACCCTGTGATTCTACAGGATAAACCCCCCTATCACAAACAACCAGTCAAAAGCATTATCAACACAGGAAAGAGGAAAAAAATAGGAAGATAATTAAATTCCCTGTAGGACCTCATAAATTTTCAAATATAATGTAAAATCTGATGACTGATGCTGAGAGTTAACAATGGCAACAGCAGATGTGCAATCATTGCTGGAAAAAATTGCTACATAAAGTAACAGAAGTAGAGCATGAGAAACCACATGTCATACCTTTCTTTGCATTCTGGAAAGATTTTTTCTTTTCTCTTTGTAAGTCATGAACTTTTTCTTAGGTGCAATGTCTTCGGAATCTTTTTGTAATTCTACTTCCTTAATTCTTAAGTGAAGAAATACTTTTAACACCTATTGTAAAATAAAATAAATACAATGAAAGGTGATCTACAACCTCATAGGAACAAAAGGTAAGACATCCTGAATTCCATTCCAGCTAGTGGGCTTTGCTGGTCAAAGGTTCTTCTGTTTATTCCCCTCCCATTCCTTCATACCTGTATCTCTTAATCCCTGTTCCCAGTTCCTTCCCCAGCACTGTCCATTTCTATCCATTCCTCCATTTGCCTCTCACTTCAAGTCTCCCTGCCTGACTTAACCCATATCTCTGGCAGGATCTGATCTCCACCTCCTCCTTCCCTTGTCCCATACCTCTCTTTAACTCTCTGGCTCAGCATAATCCTGAACTGTCTGTGGTCTGACAGAGTGACGAAATTCTGCTTGTCTGTAGCCAGCAGCTGCAGTAACTTTAACATTTGGATTTTTTTAAACTTTTGACTGAAGAATATTGTGATGTACAACAGAAAGACTCTTACCTCAGGTCTGACATCGTAATTTCTACCCCTCACAAGGCCAGAAATGACCTTAACTACACCAAGAGAAGCATAGCCCAACTTGTCCTGTTTAAAGAGCTTCTTAACTGCCTCAACACACAATTCAGAAATCTGAAAAGCAAAACACATAAATTGTGCTGTAAAGCCAAGTCCACAACAACAGCTACTAACAGATGACACTCATGGTATTTACTAATTACAAAGTGCACACAGCCTTTAAAATAGTGAAAAGATCCAGCCACAAGATCTGGATATTGTGGAATAAGGCTCAGAAAGAATTATTTTTCATGCAAAACAAGAACTCTAATCAGAAAATCACTTACCATTTTTGATGGATCATTCATGAGTGGAACAATGAGAACAATAATGTTATTGTGGAAGTTGAAGTGGGGTAGGGCCACAAGCAGCTCACACAGACACTTCACTGCTACCTCTGCTAGACCTTTATATGCCTTTAATGAGATGACATTGCTTTTCTTCAACTTCCTTTGCTTCCAATCTGCACAAAATGTTATTTTTAGTGATTACTGTTCAGAGATAATGAGCTTGTAAATATTTAAATTTTCAGTGATTGCAGGCATTCTCCTGCATACTTCATGCAAGTGCTATCTCGAAGACAGAAGGTAGCATACATTCAGAGGAGGGAAACCGCTGCAAACAATCTTGCCTTTACTAAAAAAATGGGAAGTGTTGACTGTACCTTTAATTGTTTGTTCCAGATTTTCCAAATAAAATTTATACTGGCTTACAAGACCTTCTTCAAATTCTCTCAGTTTCTGAGTTTCTTTTTTAACCTTTAAACATAACAGAAATGAGATTTTATTTGGAGAGCTAAATACTGAAATTAGCCAGTGGTGGAAAAAAAAGAAGTTTTAAACCAAGTATCAGATATCTAGGTAGCTTTTTTTTCTAGCCAGACATTCCTAGAAATGTATTAAAAAATATATACTTCTGCATTTTTCTACAGATGTCTTCAGAGGGCCTTTTCCAACTAGGCCTATTTCATTTATAGAGCTTGAAGTAACATTATCAACTTGATGTTATTTTAAAACCGTGACTCTAAACTGCACTAAACCTATACTCAACCTTCTAAATAATTGGTTAAAAACAAGCTCCAGAAAACAAGTTGCTCTGCATTTTTTTCGCAAATTGGTGAACACATTTCAAAGAAATCCATGCCAGTTAGGTGAAAATATTGCATCATTTGCTTTCTTTCTAATGCTCTTCAGCACAGGACCTTATTCCAAGGTCTATGAGGAAAGTCACCCAGGTGTGGTATACTACTTTCAGACACTACTTCTTCCCTCCATTACCACCTGCATGTCACCAACTTATTGAAGGAATAATTAAAGGTTCAAGACAAAAACCTCTGCTCCTGAAAGCATCATAGCTTCAGAGCTTCCACAAGTATTTGTGTATTTGTCCCCTTTGCTCAAAACCATAAATTCATATTAAACAAATCAGTATTAGTACTTGGCATAGCTGAAAAAACTCTTAACTACTCACATACACTATAAATAGACTTGATATTTCACCTTGGTAGCCTTTTCTGCTTCGGTCAGAGGCCGAATTTTGTATGAAGGCGCAACATCTTTGAATATCTCCATCAAAGACACCATGACCAGCTTCCGAACAATCACAGCCACATTAGGATCCTGTTCCATCAGCATGGCCCGCAGCTCCTTCAACTTCTTAATCTGATTGAAGAAAATAGGCAGACATCGAATGAAGATCAACTGCAAACCAAGGGACAAGCACAATGTACGTTAACTCAGCAGTTACTCAGAATCTACTGCATGAAGAGCCATGAAATGGAGATATCCCAACGAAATTTTAATCTCAGGAATGTTCAAAATATCCTGCTATTCCAAACTTGCACATATTTATAGAAAATTATTAGTATATCTTGAAACATTGAGAACTATCAGATACAACCCCGAAATGAGAGCTTACATGGGGGTCATGCTTAAGGAACAAAGTAGCTTGCACAGAAAATAACAGAAGTGATACAACACTGACCTTTTCCTTGTTCTACCCACATGTTCTTGTGCTTTTGCTACTGTTTGCTCACTTCATATCTTTACTTCTTGACTTAGTGCACAACACAGACACAGGTGCATGCAGGTTAAGTAAATGTACCTACATTGCTGTCTGGCTCTGAGAGAATGGCAGATGCTAAGGCAGCTATGTGCATCTTCCTCTCCTGCAGCTTTTTTCTCCTTTCAGCAGCCATTTCCTCAGGAGTGAGAATAGGCAGGGGTTCCTCATTAAAGTCTGGCACAGATGTGAGAGTTAGAAAAGAGGGGAAGTCACTCAACAAATACCATGTTGCAGATACTGCATTTCAGAAGGGTACCCTGGTAAGCCCACACAGGAGTAACACAAGAAGTTCCACAGTCAAAGAAGCTTTAAGAATGACTTTGCTAGAGCTCATATTAACCCACAGATTAATTTTTGCTCCACTTCAAAATCTTTTGCTTGCAAAAAGAAGTGGACTAAATGATTTTGAATCTGCCCATGGTGCTCTCTGAGTACAGTGGGAACATATAAACTCAGCATATTACTCCAACCATGCCAAAAAACTGCAGCACTCTGCAATTTGTACCAAATTATTCACCATTCACTTTTTCTTTTAAAAATCCAATTGTTTTGTTTGTGTTTTCTGAATATTATTTTGCTACAAGTATCTCCTTCCTCAACCTCAGATTATATTTAGACAGTAAGGACCCAGAAGTAGCAACGACTCTTGAAAATTACTATTAACTCGATAGCCAATTGCAAATCAAAATCTCAGTTTTCTGGTATTGATGTTTTAAGTAAAAATTTCAAAGACAAAGACAGACACTTAAAGCCTACAAAAGTCTGTCCTGAACTGCATTTCAAAATGATCTCAGAGTAATCAAAATAGAACCATGCAGACATTCTTTATGTAAGACCAATATCTTCCTGCTTACTAGCAAAGATGATACAAGGATAAAAGGAACTTCATGCAAGCATCACTTCCAAGTGAAAAATCAGAATGATTTTGAAGAAAGAGAATCTGAAGCCAGCCATTCCTGAGATTCTAACAAGTAAGAATGCAAGCTTTGATTAATGGTCATGCTTTGGTGGCAACATGATCGTGAACATATTCAAAAACATCCTGAACAAATACACTTCAATTACAGACTTCCTTGGGAAACAGCAAAGTACTGCTCAGGTACGTCAGTGATTTGGAAAAAAAAAAACCAACAAAAAGCAAACACAATGTTTTATTACCTTCTGCTTCCTCCATATCTTCTGTGTCCTCTTCTTCATCATGTGCAACATTGAGAACTGCAAAAATAGAGTTTCTAGTGTCAAGCACATAATCAACACTGTGAAATTTTAAAAGAATAAATTATATACTTCTTGGCTACTATACTATACCATTTCCAGAATCTGTGTCTTACCTGGCTTTTCCACAGCTTGAGGAATAATGCCAGTCTTATCTTTGATGGGGAGCAGATGGATGAGTTCTTTTTCTGGCTCTGTTTGCAAACGTCTTGGCACCTTCTCGTATTTCTCAATCACACTTTCATGTTTTCGTTTTTTGACGTGAACAGGTTCACTGAAAAATACGAGGCAAACTAAATGAACTGGCCATGTAATTAGACAAGAACCATGTATGACCAGCTGGATTAAGTGTCTGCCTCTCACCCAGGCCAGGGTGCTGTTTTACTTGTCCTTCCTTCCCTTCTGGGCTCCCCCACTCTGACTACTGGCAAAGCCTGTGTCACACCCCTCTCTGCAAGGACAACAGCAGTAACAGTGTGGCGTGTCACCCTTCCACAGATATGCTCCTAAACAACATGTAAGTGTACAAGAAGGTAAGTAATTAGTCTGTGCTACTATGAATACACAGTCTGTAAGTGGTGTAATATCTGACAGGTCTTTAAGACAGATTATAGCTGACCAGAGTAAAGCAGATTGAAAAGACAAGCTCTCCAATTTAAGGGAACACTATGAAAGGAGCTAAAAGCCTGTAACAGTAAAACAGGTAAAAGAGCAACCACTTCCACTGTTTTCCTACCATTCTAAAAACATTCTAGTATAATGAATGTAAGACACACAGAACTACATTTTGCAATATGTCTCTAAATAAAACCACACAATAAATTTGGAGTTTTATAAGACTTTAAACTTATGTCACGCATAGTTAGTTTGGGGAAAGAGGAAGGTTTAAAATAAAATTCTAATTCAAGAACTTGCAGCGTGGCTACAAGAAACCATGTAGTAGAATACAGCAAAACTGCAATTTTGGAAATAAAAAATCTACTACTTTCCTTTGAAACGAGACAAAATTATTAATTACTAAGCAGAATCAGCATTAACAAATTAAAACCACCCTACAGCAGCTAGGCATAGAGTCTTTTCACATCCATAAAAAAAAGCAAGCTAAGATTTTCAAACAATCATGTAACCAGACAACTCTGTAGAAGTGTATTTGTAAAGACTATTCTACAACTAGGAGCATTGTCTTTCTACATTGTCACTTTGAACTCTACCCAATGCTTTGGTCCACAAAACTGGTAACAAACTTTTTGTATGGACGTTTTGGTGTTGCATGTGTTTATAGACATGGATTACATAACCCTTTTTATTTTTTTCCACCAATTTGCAGTGCAATATGTATAGTGGTCCATTGTCCAGGGAATGTCCCAAATACTCTATATAGAAAAAAAGACTGTTTACAGATTAAAGCACTTCTTTTCAGTTTGAGGGATGCTACTCACTTCACAGCCAGGGACCTCCCAGGAACACTGCAGAAACAGTATCCTGAAGGTCAGGCAGAACACCTGAATGTACTGATACACATCAATACATTAATACTGAAGTACTGACAGGCTGAGGAAACACTACACCAGAGCTGCAAAGAAACACCAGACTGAAAGAGACCTCCTGATAAATGCATGACTTTACGTATTAATTACATATTGACCACGCAAGGCTGAATTAGCGTGAAAAGGAGACATCACAACTCACTTAGAAGAAAGATCTCTGGTTAAAAAGGATGCTTTTTGGGCCAAATCCTCCATTAATTTTAAGTCATCTTCATCCATCATGTCCAGTGGAAGAGCATCTTCTTCCTCTTTTTCTTCCCATTTTCCAGCTATTTTAGAAGAAGATGTTTACAGATTAAGATCCTATATGCATAGTCACTTTTGAGACCATTTTACACTTTACTTCAACCTGGAGCTCACTGACCTTTATGCATGTGGTTTTTGTTATCCCAGAAAACTGCCCCTTTAGTGTGACATCCAACAGTGATCAGTGCAAACACATTTCTACCATCTTTAACAGACAGTTCTAGGTACCAGAATGGCTACATTTTGTATTTTTCACAAGTCTCCCTCTCTTTCAACACAAACAGTAACTATCTGTATACAGAAAATGAAGTGTATTTTTCTCGAATTTTACAACAGGAAGCAGCAGGATACTCAGTAACACCCATACCTAAACAAACACTTACCAACTTGTTTTTTCTTGCATTCCTCCAATGGAAAAGGCTTTTTAGAAATAGCATCTCTGACAGCCTCCCTTAGCTTCTTTTGTTCTTTACGATACTTCTTAGCAGCACTCTTCTGCTTGTACTGTTTATTCTTTAATTTATTGTCAAGTTTTATCTGACTAGTTCTCAGTAACTTGCGAAAACTTGGAACTCGCTTTGTATTTTTTCTCTAGAAAACAAACAGAAAACTACAAGTCACTGACATGTTAACAGCCTTTGTAAAATTTATTTCACTGTTTAAGATCTCTGAGTTTCTATTTCTATCAGGACCGAACAATACGTTTCTTGCTAACAGTATCATCAGTTAGCCTCAAATTTACACAACTGTGTTACATCTTTGAGAGGAGAGCACCATGACAAATGTATTACAGAAACATTCTCTGACAACTTTGTTATTAAACCCTATGTCCATCACTTTTAGACGCAAGGACACTCAAGGTATGGTACACAGTTTGTTAGGGCACAATCTTTTGTGAGCTCCCAAGCACTTTGTTCTCTTTTCAGGGTGCTGCTGTTCCCCAGCACATGATAAGGTACCTCGGGGGACTTTAATGTCCAAGGCCACAGGCTCGGGCAAATGTCCTCCTGCAGCACACCTCCTCAGGCTGAGCTTTGGCTTCCTCCTCCCTTAAACTCCCCCTGCCCAGCAGCGGCAGGGACCCGGCGAGGCTGCCTGCTGCAAGGCTCACAACAGCAGCAGTACCAGAACAGGGTTACGGAGGCCAGAGCTGGGGGAGGCACGGTGGGTATGAGAAATCGGGCTCAGGGAAAGCCCAGAGGCGCGGGTCAATATAGGCGGCCTCTGCCAAACCTGCAAAACACTCCCAAGAGTGCTCGGGATGGGAATGGACACAGAAGGGATCACCCAACGAGGGCCATGGGAAGGCAAAGGCTGTGCAGAGAAACTGGGCATCGAAGCGCTGGTACGGGTGATGTGTCCCTTCACAAAGGGGACAAGTGGCTGGATCAGTGTGGGGTTTCTCGAATCCTTAGCTCAGTTGGTTGGAGCATGGTGCGAGTAACACCAAGATTGTGGGATCACTCCCTGAACGGGCCAGTCACTTAAGGGTTGGGCTCCATGATCCTTGCGGGCCCCTCCCAACTGAGAACAAAATCCTGTCAATCTTTGAGTCCGGAATTTGAGTCAGTTCAAGTTTAGCTTCCCTTTCTACATTGGGCTATCGGGAGAGCGCTGAAAGGCCAGCGTTCGCCTCGAGGTGAGAGACGAGCCTGCGCTTTGCCGGCTCACCACCGGTGCTCACCCAAAGCACCCGCACTGCTCTGCCGTTCCCGGAGCCCCGGCAGCACTGGCCGCTACCAGCCACGGCTCCCCCCCTCCCGCGCGTCCCCCCCGTGAGCCCCGGGCCCCGCTCCCCCTCCCGCCGGTCCCCCCCGTGAGCCCCGGGCCCCGCTCCCCTCACCGCCCCTACCGGCTTCATGGCGGCGGCCCGCGCGTGCTGCCCGCCGGCGGAAGCGCTCCCCGCGCGGCGCCGCGCGGCCACAGCGGCCCCTGGCGGCGGAGGCCGAGCGCGCCCTCGCTGACCGAGCGCTCCGCCACCGCCGCAGCCCGGCCCGCAGCGAACGGCACAGGAACGGAACACAACAGCAGCGCGCATCTGCTTAAGTTTTATTTACACAGGAATTGTTACTAGTGGTCTTAAAGGAAGGCTTGATCCTTCTATTTACAGTTATATACAGATTTATAGTTGAAAAGTAAGAAAACTGTACAAGATAACACAAAAATATAAGACAAATCGGATCCAATTAAAGTAGTGAATACATAAGTTAAGAAAATCTGACATTTACATTTCAAATTGTAATGTTATGAGTAGCATATATGTAGTTTTTAAACCAGATAGCAATGCAAGTTACACCACACTAAATCTTTACCCCGATTATGCAGACTCTGCTTTTAAAACACCGGACAACTGGAAGCCTCCTGCACTTAAAAATACATAATGGTAATTTTTACTTGATTTCCAGAGGGACCAGTTACAAAAACCCACATGTAAGGAATTTATTTACATTAAATATTAGCAAAAAATGGATCAAGAGAGTGCAAGTGTTCCTCACCTGCAGTGCTATCCATTTTAAATTTCTGTCCCCTACAACCACAGGTTGTTGTACAGCATCTTCAAGAACAGGAAATGTTTGAAAATATTTGCCGTGACACATACAGTATGACCTTATGTCTCACAGTTAAAAGATGTTAAAGAATTAAGTTATCACTAAACCAGATGCTTTTTGGATTTCAGTATTGCACACAAATAAAAAGACAGTTTCAAAAACAATTCTGTGTCTGCATTATTTCCAAGTGTTAAAAGTGGCTGCTTCTTTGAAAACACAAAAGCTGTAAATAGCCTTGTCATTTTCTAGTGTTCACCATTACATACAAGTATTTTTTAGTTGGAAATGGCTCAACAAAATAAAACTTCTGGTGACAAAACCCTTTCACAGAATACCTACTCCATTTACTTCACAACCAATACACCAAAACAAATGCTTAAACACCACTTGCTTTGAAAGCTGTACAGTGAAAATAGCAGCCCTGTTCTTACCACTGTTCAAAATTCATATTATTTTTGCTCTAGGTTTGGGCACAATACATCTATGGTTCCTGAGTTAATTACATTTGCCCAGACTGAAGAACGAAGCTGCAACTTAAAAAAAAAACAACCAAACAAGTAAGTAAGACAATACCCCTTCCCAAATTTTAACCACCTTGCACATAAACATACCAAACCACCTTATTTGGTCCTCAATACTTGCAAATCGTTAATTGTGGAGGTAATGTTTGTACCAAAGCATTTCGTTTGGATAGCAGTTCAGGGGCCTTAAGATTTAGCAGTTCCCTCATCCCCTCCAAAAAGTGCCTTTGCGGTATTTGTAAAAACAGTTATGCCTCAAAAACTTTTTTTAAAGTACCAACAGAAGTTATTACAAATGTTTATTGCATTGAGCTGATTCTTTTAAAGTATTAAATATGAACTCCCCGCTTCTCAGTCTCATAGGTTTTAGTATTCTGTGTGAAATCAGATCTTCCCATGGCAAAAATTAATACTGGCAAAAGGGTGAAGATTTCATCAGTTCATTACTCCACTGAGAGCTGTGTCTTTTTTCCATCTCATTTTCACATTTTCTATAGTGCTTTTTCCATACAGAAGTGATGTGAAGACTTCTTTGTCATCAAGTGGTTTTCCACATTTCCAATTGACCTCCACATTAGCTTTTCGGTGCTGGGCTATGGTTCTTGTCCCCTTCTTTGTTGTCCTTCATCAGTGAGGAAAAGACCTGAAAAAGTAAATTATTTGATGAAAATAAAAACTGCCAGTGTTTTAATACTATCAAGATTAACCACCACAATATTAGCATGGAGATTAATTTCCAGAATGAGACACTAGAAAGGAAGTGCCCATGGCTCGGGAGTCAGACAAGCAGCATAAAATAGTTATGAAGAGAAGAGCCCCACATATTCATGTGCTGACATGTCTGATTTAACTGATATATATATATCTCTCCAAGAAACTCACCTGTGCCCATTTTTTGTTACTATTCTGCATCTGAATAGCTGCAATACAACTAAAAAGCTTTTCTGATGTAATATCTTCTGGAAGTTTTGTTAGAAACTGTGCTATATGAATAAAGTCCATCTGTAGGAGAATATCTTCATATAACCGCAGGATTCCTAATCCTGTCCTGAACAAAAATTCTTCTCCATCTCGACAGAAAACATCCCAGACACGACAGGCCAGATCAAGTGGTAATGACTTGCTGTAGAGTGTAAAAATCCTACAAATGAGTAAAAAACAAACAAATAGGAACAGTTACAACTTATTTCAGAAAAATGGAATGACAACTTCCTTTAAATCTCAGTTACATTAGTTCAGTGTAAGCAGATGACAAGTTATTTCATACAATCTTATTTTTTTCCCCTATTTCAATGATCCACAAGTCTCCAGTTTTTTAAATCAGGACTTGTACTCTGAAACCCATCTGTTTTTATGCAACAGGAAATCCTCCATTTGAATGTCATCTACTTCAGAAAGCTCTGGCTAAAGAAATTACAAACCTCTTAGTACTCAGAGTATAAAACACACATAAGCAACAAAGATCACAACTGTGTAACCTAACCTTTCCCATTTAAGCCACATTGTTTAACAGCTCTGTTCATCATTTGTTTCCTAAACTAAATCTAAAGCCATAAATCATCTCAATAGAGGGCTGCATCCCACTAACGTACCAATGATAAATCAATAGCTACATTTCTGTGATACATTTTTGAATTTCTATCCACATTAAAATCACAAAAATCTAATAATAATTCTATATGAAGCTCATCCTTATACACACAAACAGATAGTCTGTCTTTGACAGCACGCCCATGATTCATGGGTGCCTGCATTACTACCTTCCATTACAAACAACACAGCTTGCTACTCTCCGCTTTAGAACATTCGTTACTTCAAACTGTTCACTGTATTTTCAAGTTTATTCCTCCCCAAACCAGGTCCTAAATTTCATCCTCCCTCTGTTTTAAAGTCTCTATTCCTGTAGTTATACTTCCTTCAGTAGCTGACTATGCTCATTTCATCAAGTCACTTACAATCACAGTACACCATACTACTATGGTGTAGTAGCCTCCTCTCCCCTACTTATGTCACACAACTGCAGCAACAAGAAAATGAACACAGAGAACTCCTGTTTGTCTCATTTTCTAACTGAATACATCCCTTCTAATAAAGCTTGAAGCCTGCCAGAGGAACTGCAGTTGCACAAAACAGTTCATCATGATTTCACAAGACCTACTGAATGCCTTTTTTAATGCTTTATTTCTAGTGCTGAAAAACCTATAGCAAAATAGACAGTGTTCTGACAGTTCTAAGGCTAGGTTTTCTATGTTCTGTGAACTCACCAGTCTATCAAATATATGTCTGGAGTAAGACTGTATGATTTGAAATGAAGAAACAATTTAGGTAGATTTTCTTCAAAAAACACTTCAAAGGCTGCAAAGTATTTCAGCATCTGTAGAGATAGTAAAGCACATCATAAGCAAAATGTTATGTTTCATTGTAGAAGAATGTTTAGTTGTAAACCAACACAAACCCCACCAAGAACTGAGAATGTCAGCACAATGTGACTCCTTAGGATAAGTAAAATTATTAAATGCTTCTAGAAGAGAAATCAAAACATGAGAATGAGTTTTATGGATTAGTATCTGGTATTCTCAGTTTTGTAATCACAAGTTAAAGTTCTCCATTATTCAGTAGGACAAAAGGAAGTCATCAATAAAACAACTATTCTTCAAGTCAAAAGAACGTTACGGTTCAAAACTGGAAACTCTGTGCATACCATGCTGTGATCCACACGGAAAAAGGCCAGCTGGCATGGCTTGTTTAGAAGGTTAGCAAAGGCAATGAAAGCATCTGCCTCTTCCAGGTTGAGAATGAGCACAGCAGCAATGAAGGACATCCCTTGTACCTTCAAGTGGGAAAAGCATCAGGCAAATATAGGTGAGTAGGTTCAGTACATCTTTGGAAATGGAAATATTTACTGTTTGCAATTTATCAAATACCATTGCATAACATTTCCAGATGAATAGAAACAACATGGATAAATTACTTTTATGCATGCAATCAATTTGATTTCAGCAGTTCAGACGCTCTGGGAGGTCTCATGACCACAAGTCCTCAGGATTTGAAATACAAGAAAGTTAAAACCACACAGGGTGAATGCAGAGCTCATGAGAGACAAAACCTGGCCTCAAGTTCATTGTTAAATTATGGGAAAAGCAGTCATGGAGAAAAACTTCACATATGGGACAGTTTAGACCCAGACAGATATGTTGGAATTGAGACAAAATTCTGTTTCAGAACAGTCAATACATGTCTCTCCACTTGCCAAACCGTATTTTTTCAAATATATAAAATTACTGCTGGTGGTTAGCTGCAATGCAAGTTTACATTTTTCCACCATTACTCTCCCAAAACACTTTAGCCTGCAATAAAAGTGAAGAGCATGATTCTTGTAGCTAAGTGATGATCTGAATACCCATTATGCTAACAATAATTTTACCAAATTCAATTGCAATCATCTTTATTCCACTGTCTCTAAACATTCATGCTGCCACCTCCTCATTAAAAAAAAGAATGCACTCAGCATTTTAACCAACTAGGGAAAAGAGTATTGATATGCATCGGAAATAGTCTATCAGCTTTTCATTTCTGGGGGATAAATAGGTGTGGAAATAAGATTACACTACATTTACTGCCATATTAACATTAAAAAAAAGTGATGAGAAATATTGAGACTAGCTGTATTTCTAATGAAAAAGAGAAGACTTATCCATGAAAAATTACTTATTTTCCTTTTGAAACTCTACCCTGGGAACAAGCAGTCTCAGAACCTGCAGAGTTTGTAATCTCACTTAAAAAATATGGGAGAGTCTCCAAAAATGAGGTCACAGATGACAGAATTCAGGCCTAAAAACATTTGAACATGAAAAACCGACTAGTTAGTTATGCAGAGTCCCAAGCATATCTGATTTAGAGAGGAAGACACACCCTGTGCTAAATAATGCTTTGTTGCATGGATATGACTTAAAACTTCTCAAGTGTTTTTGAGCCCCAAAGCATTAGAGCTTGTGAAAGATGTTCCTAGATACCCCCAGGAACAAAGAAGAAAAAAAATCCTTCTCTTAATTATTGGTCATTATTGAAATGCTTCTGTAAGCATTATTGAAAAGCTTCTGAGAGATGTTAGGTTTAGTTGGTTTGTTCAGGGGATTTTGACAGTTATTTTTTGGGGGTTTTTTTGCTTGTTTTTAAACAGAGTAATGTTCACTAAAAACTGTCTAATCTTCACTGAACTCAGAGGGAGTGATTATTCTGTGTCAGCAAGACACCAAGGAGGAGTTTCTGGATTTTAGGATGTGCACTAGTGAAGCAGGGAGTATCACTATGGAAATGGCAACAGTGGAAGCAACAGTAAGAACAGTGAAGTGCTAACTGGAAGTCCACTAACGTCTTATGGAGTTTTTTTTCCTGTGGATACTCTGTCAGAACTATAATGCCTTGTGAACACATCCATTTAAAATTTTCCATGTGAGCCAGGTAATACACCCATCACTGACATTCAGTACATTTTCAGCTATTTCATTATCTCTAAGAACTACCACCATGGTGACTGCTAGGAAATAACTGCCAAAGTTTATTTAAGTGCTAGTAGCATAAAGTTTAGAAAACCTATTTACTTAATATACTTTAATACATGACATCTTAAGCTTATTTGCTATGTTATAAACATTTTACATCAAATACTTACATATCCCACGTCTGGTCTGTAACATGTATATGCTCCTAAAACACTATGCAGGAGATCATGATAAGGACCACCCTAATAGGAGGAGAGAGTGGAAGAAGAAAAAAAAAAAATTATTTTCAAAATCATATTAAAAATATAGGAAAGGAACAAGCTGATATTTTAAGATGCAAGTGAGCCAGTGAATTGTTGCTTTATTCACATCTAGAATAATACCATTTTTTACTCCAAGCATTACCACAAATGCTTTCGAGATGTTAAAAGAAAAGTAACAACAAACCTATGAAATAATTCAGTGGAAATCAGTACATAATGGAAAATGAGGATATCTGGTACAGATCCAAGGTTGGTCTTTCCTTTTCAGAGACAATGGATATTTTAATACTTAGCAGCACAAGTTACCATATTACAATATTATCTGTTATTTTATATACATGCATGTGCACATATTATAGCTATATAAAAATCATAAAGCCTGAAATGGTGTACTAGAAAGCATCAAGACCTCTGTAGCAGTGAGAATATTCTCATTTCTGCCTGTAGTTTCATAATCATTAATAGGAACCTCCTATTAATGATTTTCAAGGAGAAAAAAAACCTCTTATAGTCCATCATTAAGTCTCTACTTTATTCTCACTTAAAAACATTTAAGAAGTCCAAACAGCTCCTAAAAATATTCTGTATTTGACCAGTTGTATTTCTTTTCTTGTTTAACTATTCAGAATTCTAAAGTTGTCATAACTAAATTTAAAGGAATCTCACCTTCTGGAAAATATACAGGGATGGAAATGTGCGTGATATATCCAACTTAATTAGCTCCAGACTGGCCTCACGATCAGCAACAGAGGCACCTGCATCTGCAAGCAAAACCAACACCTATTAAAGCTGATAAATTCTACAAACTTCAGAACAAAACTCCTGCAGGCACATAAAGATAAAGAAGGCAGCATTCACTCAAGAACCACCAGAAAAAATTCTGCTGACCCTTGAATAGGCCATAGGGATGTGATACAAACACTAGTGATGATGTGGGGAAAAAGGTAGCACCTGGGGAAAAAGCTCTTTCAGAGGGCTTAAATCAGACAAGAGCCAACTGGAAAGCAGAAGATGACGATTTGATGAACAGGCTAAACAGAACCTGCTCTGCTGAAGCCTGGAAAGCAGCATTTCATTCCAGTCTTCCTAAAACTATGATAGTTGGTCTTCCAGACTTTGATACCAAAGATTAGTAGTAAGCATTATCAGCTTGCTTGCTTTTCAGCCAGAGATGAAAATTCTATCACTCTCACGTTTTCCCTTATTATTACATTTCCCAGGACATCCGGCACAATTAAAATAGCCCTTTCTCCCTTCATTCCCATCCAGAACTACTACCTTTCCAAGAGAAACAGATTACCTAAGCTTTCCCCCACAGACAGCCCACACCCCCACAACAACAGAACAAGGAAACTGCCACCCCACAGACCAAGAGGCATTACAAACATGTTTTCCAAGGATAAGCATATTTACAGTCATGTATACACAGAATTTTTTATAAATTGTTTGTCTCTAGACAACCTTCAAATGAATCACAGAGGTATCCCTATGGAAGAACCAAATAATTTACAGTCAAACTGGCTATGGCAAGTGCAAACAACTGAAGTAATGGAAAAGACACTATCACAGGGCAGCATTAAAAAAAATATTTATCAACAGCACAAGGAGTTAACCTTTATAACAAGGGTATATCCAACGTTAAAAACATCACTGATACTATTTTTCACAGAAAGAACATCCACAGGAGACAGCAAAACTGCATTCTACACACAAGAGTGCTAATATCTCCACTTCATAGATTTGGGAGGAAAGGCCACCTGGGCAGGCAAGGAAATAGAAGTGGGATCTGAAATGTGTCATGTTTCCTATTTTTCACCTCTCAGTTTCAGAACTAAAAAATAGAAGATTTTTGTTCTTTCCCATAATCGTGGAAGGGATACCAACTAAGGAGAAGCCATCTAAGGAGAGCTAAGCAAGAGCATGTAATGTAGTTTCCTATTTCTTCTTTTTGTATTTCATCTAACATTTTCATGAGAGCTGAGTCTTGGTATTTCAGAGGAAAACATTAATTTGAAAGTAGCACATGCACTACTTTAATGTGTCATTTATTGATACAGTTAGTACTGCCAAGCCCCTTACTCATTGACTTGTTGAAAGACAGCAAACATTTAAGTAGGGAATGACTTCGAGAATTTTTAACAAATATTCCTAATGCTGCAATTGCAGAGGAACTTGTGAGACTTCCTGGGTTTGTAAAAGTGAATTGAGTTGAGTTGTTGAGCACTCAGGAGATCTCACCTTCTGTGTCATTCTCAGAACTTGTCTCACTGAAGCTTTTCCATCGTTCCTTAGCTCTTGACAAGAAGATTTCATAAAGTTCTGCAAGAAAGCAAAACAAAACCAATAACCAAAAAGGAAGTAGTAAGAAAAGCACCCATCCAAGATAAAAGCATGCTAAGTATTCTTGACTCTGGTTACTTGGTTTCATCACTGAGGGCAGGAGAAGAATCTATTAGATGTTTACCACTATACACAGTTTTATAGTGTGGACTGTATTGTGCTTTCTGCTGAGGTGAACATGCTAATTATGACAGGGAAATCATGCCTTACATGATTCAGATTTCTATTTTTGTGAATAAAATGCTTACAATTCATCATTCATTAGTTATGAAATAAAGCAATTCCCCTTTTCACCCCCTTAAGAAAGCAAAGCTACAAATTCTCAATTTTAAACATAATTATTTTCTGGGGGGAAGCACTACCTTAATTCTTTTAATACTAAATGTTTATGTAAGCAGGTTTTGAACCTTGTTTCCATAATTTATGAGGCTACAATGTCTAATTGTAAAACACAAATGTTCCTAACCTTGCAAAATACATTTCTTCAGGAAAAATATACCCTGATTTATATTTTTTTAAACAAAACTGTACCTTTTTCTTTGAAAATAACCAACTTAATTTAGCATTAACATGTGATCTGTTAGGAACATACCAGGAGTGATGTTTAATTCGTTTCCCACAGCTAGACTCCAAACCTTCCCACGAACACTTGGGGGCAATCCCTGCCACCACAGCTCTCGAACTCTTCGGGTAGCACGCCTAATATATGGAAGCAGGGAGAAGAAAGAAAGAAAAAAGGCACATATTGCACATCTTGTTTTCTAAAATCACTGGGCAATTTACAAGCAAAATAACATACTATTTACCAAATCAGTATTCAAGGATCTCTGTGTATGCTAAAGCCCCATTAAAAACCCCCAAACATTCAGCTCCCAGAAAGCACGTTTCATGTTGCTCTGTAATGACCTCACACTATATCATGGCAACAAAAACTGACTTCTTGACAACACAGAAAAGGAAAATAAGGTATGTGGGTCCTCAGTTTCCAGAGGAGAAACAAACCACGCTTGCCTCACTTACAAAATAGAACTTTACTTACATGCCTTCCCAGTTAGGTAGTATTTCATTGACCCAAATCACCATAGCACTAGCGATATTCTCTTCTTGCTTGAAACGCTCTCTCATTATTTTTTTCCTTTTATGTGCTTCTTTAATTTCTGTTAGGCATAACATGTTAATAATTCTGTATTAGTGCACAGAAATTATTAGGCAAGTTTTTCAGCTATTACCCAAGTATTTGGGTGTCTAAAAGATCAAGGGTAAATTACAGTTGCACATACTATTTCTGTTGATTGTAGGTGTATTTCTCTGGACATTTTTTATTTTAAGCTAAGTTGTTCAAATACAGTGATTTAGACAAGCAAAAATCAGTTTAGGAAACTCAGAGAATTCTCTTCTGCAGTACACAGGATGACTAAAAAGCAAGGACATCATCAGCGCTGTTTTTCCTCTCATGATTTTCATACCATATTCTATCTGAGCCTTATTTATTACTTAGACTAATCAGCAATATTTATAGATAATTTTATTATTTAAAAGTGCAATTCTACACCCATTTTAAAATTATTCAAATTTTACTGAAGCTTCCACCTAAAAGGATTCTGTATTTTCTTTTCTGGAAACAGGACCTAAAGACCTAAGACAAAGTCACAATGCTGAACAAGAGAACAATGTCCTGCCTTCTGTTAAAAAAGGATCATTTGTAGATTCCTCCTATTAAAAAGGCTAAAAGAAGGACAGAGCAGTGCTCTCCTGACATCACTTAGAACCACTGTGAAACTGCAAGACATTTTCTATTTAAGCATGCATTAGACACATCAAGAGAGTAAACATGCCCTCCCTGGTAAACAGATATGGCCGACCAGCTTAATCAAGTTTTTACTGAAGCTTTGGGTGTGTAGCAACAGTTAATAAACCAGGGCACACACATGAAAACACTACACATGGCTGAACCTCCAAAGATGCTGTTAGTAAAGAACACAGACGACAGATCACAACTTAAAAGATACACATCACAAGAGCAGAGTGAAATGCATTGTCAAATGCCATGGATTTCTTATTACATCTTTCAAAGTAAGCTGCCATGAATCCATAGAGGATCAATCAGTTCAGAAGATTGTATCTCTGACAACAGCCCAAGTAAAACATGCAGCACAGGTTCTTAAAATAGCTTATTCCCTGAATACTAGGCACAAGACTACAAAAGCCCTTTCAACAACTATTCATAGATTGACACAGTACCAGATACTACAAATCTGTTTTTTAAATTAATCATGTCTAGTGGGAGTAAAAAGGTTCACACAGGTACAGCTGATTGAAAAATAACCCCAAAGTTTTCATCTCTCTTCACATTGAAATTGATCTGAAATTCTTAAGAAACCAGATCTTTAAGCAGTCAGCTTTATTATACTTTGGCCCTTAGTGGCAACTGTAGCAACACAGCTTGAACAAAGAGTCCAAATATCCAGAAAGTTTCTAGGTGACCACATTATGTAAGTACCTTAACAAAAAAAAAAAAAAAAAAAAAAAGGAAGTTTTTCCTTAAAAAAGTAAATGAAAGGTTAAGTTGCATTCTGAACCCAGCTACATTCATTGTAGCAGAATAACAATTTTGTAACTGAGCTCTGTTTTAAACTGCGTGCCCCTATGCACCACAGAATAACCCCGATACTAAACAAGAGGTTCTTTAATGTATCTACTTGCCTACAAGCCAGGATTTACTTTATTTTTGCTGCAGAGTTGAGAGGAATTACAGTGATTATTGGCAGTTAACATACCTCGTTTTTTTGCTTCCGCCACCATCTCATCATATTCTTGTCGATGACGTAAAGCCTCCTCCACTGATTTGGCAGGAAGATTTCTGAAAACAAGTTGTTCCTGAATTCAATACACACAAATGACATTCTGGACCATTTCAGAACAGGTTTAAATTTGGTTTCTCTCTAAGGTGAATTCCGGGGTTGTCACACTGCCAGTGTTCCAGTGACAGCTGTAGAGAACTACTAGATGTTTGCTGCTCCTGTTTTTGGTTCTCCTAGAGCTTCCCCCAAAGTAAGGTTATTAAATTTGTTGAACACCTGGAATGATGCTCAAATGAAGTGACAAAAGGGAAATGCTGATATACCATATAGTTATTTATTCCAATGCATTTTTGCCCATGTGTATTTTAATCATTAAATATACCTGCCTGTTGATACTCCAGTTGTTCATATGAAATCTATGATGACATATTTTCAATAAAAGGTAAAGGTTTTTAATCACTGTAGTTAACCCTTTAAAACTCTCACAAAAGATGATAGGTTTCCCAAAGGAAGAAAGGCTAGATCACTACTGATGTCAGAGCTAAAGCTAAGGAAGCTTGGTGCAGTCTAAAAGTTCACCAGATAAAAATGTGTTTGTTTTTCGGCTGCATAATGATCCCCTAATTGCCAAACACACTACCTCCTGACCAAGGAAACTCACTTCAAACCAAATTAGAACACAGTGTTTGGTCTCAGCCTCTTACCCAATCTCTAGTCTACTTTGGTCCAAAATAAATACAAAACAGTTTTATCACTTTAATATTAAAAAAGTTTTCTCTCTCCTCTCATACAAGCAGACAGAATCACTTATTAATATTGTCAATGAAAGTGAGTGCAGAATATATTCTCAAAGGCTAGACTGCAGCAAGACATTACACGCTTGGGATAGCACTCCAATTTGAAACAAGTGTCATTTGCAAAAGTATATTTATCCTAGCTTGTGAATTGTAATACTATGAAAGTAAAGAAAAACATCAGCAATCCAGTTATTGCATATCTTACTCTCTACCATACAGTAAAAGAAATAATGCATTTATGAAAACAAATACTCATAGCAACCCATAATTCCATTCAGGATATTTCTGTCTTAGCACAGAATGAGCTTATATACCCCTAGAGAGAATACTGAAAGAAACACGAATATGTTCTATTTTCCATTTCCTAACTGGAAGTGATTAGAGCAAACATTTAACAGTGCCATCACAAGCTTTTTCATGGTGCAATTTGAAAGTGTTGCTCCATTTGTTTTCCTCAGCTTGCGTTCCTAGTCAGCAGGTCCTTTCTCTTTTCTTCAAATTGCTGAAGACTGTATAGCTGAAAATACTGACCAATTTATTACCCATTTTTCATTACTATTCTTATTTGTACTTAATGTGAGTTTTGTTACATCTTCACCTTCTGTTTCCTTGCCTTCAGGTGCACTTTTAGGCATTACCTACCTAATGTTTTTTTATTAAATTGATCAAGAAAATTACTGAAGACTTTGAGGATGCCCAGAGCATGGCCACAGACAGCTGTGATATACAGTAGATAACAGAATGGTGCCTCCATTACAGTGAGAAAGAATTCCTCATATAGACCGTGATACACTTAACAAATACTTCTGGAAGTATTTGTTAGGCTATTATGTGGGACAGAATAATACAAAGATTCTTTCACACAAGACGTGTGAATTTTAGCTCATCAGAAATGTATCTAAAATTCAGTCATTCAGTTGCACAGCAGAATCATACTTACGCTGGTCGATCCTCCAGAATCAAAGCAGTAGTTGAAAGTGGTTCAAATTCAATATTTTTACGTCTTGCTGATGGGGGTGGAGGTTTACACATTCTTCCTGTCCGTGCTTCATATTCCTAAACAACATTATTGATAAAAATTAAATTTCAACTTTCAGCCTCACTCCAAATTAGTAAGCACAGTATTACTTAATGCATAAATAATGTCATAGGAAATATTTTAACATTACTTAATAAGACAGCAAGCAGCAAACACTAAAACTTGAAATTGCTGATAGCAACAGTGCAGCTTTCCAGGACTGCTAAGTAAAGATGAATGAGAAAGCAGTTTCTTGTATCAACTTAACCTTTGATCTATTCTAGTTCAATATTACAGCTGAGCATCCCAGGATCAGGTAGTAAAGAAATCTGCATAATCTTCCCAGCCTAGCTAGTGCACAAGTATATGAATATGTAAAGTTGACAAAAAAAAACCCCCAGCACTAACAACAAAGACCACTAATCAAGAACATCTGTCTCTCCCAGTTTCTTCCTCCTGATTCTAGCCCCCTTTAAGATCCAGTACACCTCATGTTCCTGAGGCCTTTAGCAACACAATCACACCCACATTAACCAGAACCACCTACACTACACTCAGTGACAATATACCAGTATTTATCACTACAAGTCTGTTTCATGTAATTTCCTTTCTCCGAGGTTAACACATGCAATCTACTTAGAAAGAAATATTTAACTGCTTTCAATACACACAAGATTCTGAGGAAGAAAGAATTCTAACCCTTTTACCACAACAGCAACTCAACAAAACAGAAATATGACACAATATTTAGGAAAAAAGCTCAACGGAGCCAGATAAAAACCTCAAATCTCACATCCCCTTCTTTTTAGCCTCTGTAAATAAAAATGTGCTACCAAATTAATGGAATAATATGCATCAACACTATTCAGCACATACAAACAAGTACCTTGAACAATTGGACACAGGATTGGTAGAGTTCTGTTGTAATTCACACAAGCACAAGAAAAATCAAAAAAAATCCATGTTCACCATATGAATGAATACACATATTCTTAAGCCTAAATTATTTCATTCCACTTAAAAACAGAAACAACATCTGTACTCCTGTCATGCTGTATACCTCAGGACACTCCAGTACATTTGTAAATTAGGAACGTATCCTGTGATAACACCTCGAGATCAGCATCCAGCCTGCCATACAGTAGCAATGCCATCCCTCCTACTCTTGGTAGAAGTTCTGATTTACTTCCATATTCTCCTTTGTAACAAGAGCCACATAATCAAGTTCATTTAGTGGTCAGAGGTGAGAAAGCTCAAACATCAGCAACCTTTCCAACATCGCTACATATCTAACTTGTATGCAAATTTTTAAGAAAAAAAAAAAGAAAAAAATCACTGCAAGACGTACATCAGAAACAAAGCCACTTACCTTTTTTAATACAAGCAATACATGTGAACAATGCTAGTGCTTCCAGCTATCACCTGTGCTAAGAACTGATACACTATTTCCAAAGCAACAGAGAAAGAAAAAACCCAAAAATTAAAAATTCTTCAACAGAGATTTTCACAAAAGGCAGAACTCATCATCCAACTGTGTTTCTGAAAGTAAGTACACATCATGAACAGTTGGGTTTTGTAAATAGAGATCACATGGGCAGAGAAGGAAAACTGTAAGTGTTACTAGAAAGAGTCAAAACAGAGACAAAAATAGCCTCAGGCTTAAACTGTCATGGCTGCCCGTTCCCCAAATTGAAATACATTCCAAAGTATCAGAACCTTCCAAAGGAAGAGGCTTTTTCCTCAAAAAGCCTGTGCTCTAGAAAACTTATTTGAAGATTAGATCCCACAATCATCAGATGTCTGGAGAACTTACGCAAATAAAGTATCAATTTTTTTTCTGGAATACTTTGTATGACTAGATGTAAAGAATCCAATATCCTTAATGGTGCATTTGATGCAGAATCTAAAAAGCTTGAGCTGACATTAAATTTCACTTTGAAAGATGTGAGCTAATACTCTCCCATAACAAGGTAAAATACAGTTTAAAGTCAAATGTCTTGTCACATGCTTAATACGCAGGGCATGTGCCAGAAGACAGAACAGTTGACAGCTAAGATTCAAGATTATGTAAAAACCTGTATATGTAAAAAAATTATTTTGGAAGTGTCACATGTATGGTTTCACAAACTTAAGAGAAGGTTATTTTTAAAAATCTTTATTGCAACGTATCAGGCATTTATTGAAAATTCCAGAACACTTCACAATTACAAAATAAAGAAAAGCAAATTTCAGCTTTAATATAAAGTAAAACCAGTTATCTTCTTACTATGTCTGGAACTGCAGCCTCTTATCCACTGCCAATAATTAACCCAGTAACAAGCTGAAACCATGTTTTTTCTGGAAAACACTGTGACAATATACTTAAGAGTGCTTTTGGTATGTGGAGGGACTTGCATTTCTGGTATTTATTCTTGCAGAGATATAGATAAGCCTATTAACCTACAGACAGGTAACCAGGGCTGGGAAAATGTCTTTTTCTTATAAACTGCATTTGTTTAAGAAGATAAAAATATCTCGAACAGTATCTTCTTAAAACAAAACAACAAAAATCCCACCCAAAAACCACAAACCCAACCCCAAAAAAATCCACCACCACAGCAAAGAACACCACAAAAATGCCCTGGTGTTCTAAGTGAAAAAAAAAAACCAAACCAAAACAAAAGCCACAGAGGTCTTTATTGCTTGCACCTTTTAGATATCTACACGGAAAACATGCAAATCTGAAGTTTCAGTCATCCTTCTGCTGAAGTACCATAAAGGACAGACCATTGAGAATAATTTTAGGTATCGCTAAACAGCACTGGATTGCTCTGTGTAACATTTATAAGTAACTGCTCATAGCCTCTTCTTCCAACACGTAAGCCAATGTCCTTACAGAAAGGAATTCCAGCTGCATTGCAGCATTCCAAAAGCATTAGGAGACCTGAAGTAGGGTATGCTTGTTGGGATAAAATATTTAGCTAAGTGTGAACACAGGGATTCAGTGTTAGAAGACAAACTTGAATCTACAGAGGCCAAACTATACAGCTGTAAAGGAATAAATACCAACCATAAAATTTAACATGAATCTGGAATTAAGTTTGATCTATTTATGATCCAGCAACAAAAGTTGAACTCCTGGGAAGGAGTGATAAAAGCCTTTGGTTACAAGGACTGTGGAAGTTCTCACAGTACCAATTATACAGACAAAACACCAAACATCCAATTATGTTTTAAGTATGCTGGAGGAGAAAGGCATCTGACATGTAGAGAATTTATGCAACTAAAGAACACAACACTGAATAAACTTCCCCTATCTTAAGGATTGCCTCTATTTAAAGTAGATGTCAAGGCATACTAATACTCCAGTTAAACATCCTGTGTATGACAGTTTCTTCTAACATGCTTTCTCCTCTCTAATGCTAAGCCTGATACTAAAACAGATTTTATTCAATCAACTGTGACTTCTGCTGACTAAAGAGAATGGGGATTGCCATATATTGTGCAAATGGTTTTAAACCTCTCTCCTCTCTACACACGTGACTGCAGCAGATGGGTCTATGAAACATCTATATGATTATTTTCAAGACGTACAGCTAACTAGATATATCATCAGAAGGATTATATGCTGTCATTTGAATTAAGGTTGATCATCCAAGAATAGAAGCATTAATAGAATCACCTAGGAGTGCATCCATGTAAGAAGAATTTCTGCTAATGCATAATCTTACACCAGCATGCACGCTGCCTCCAGGTTAAATGTTAAAATTGCTGAGCTAGCACTGACTACAAGGTGATTATAAACAAAGAAGTGTTTACAGCAAGAGTAGATGTCACTGAAAAATTCTGTGAGTCATAAACTAGACACCTTCCCAGAAATAAGAATTCCAGATGCTGTCAGGACAGGCAGAACAGTACATTCTTGCCTAATTTGCAGGTGAAATAGAAAGAATAAATATATTGATGGAGAAGAAAATACTAATCTTCACACAGTACAAAAGGACAACCAAACAGACACTTAAGAGTTTCTAGGACAATCTTCCAAAGTTAACACCATCCACCTTCAATTCTTTGTTTGCTGTATTTTTTCCTCAATTGGATATTTAATAAGGTGCATCAAGTTTCATCTTCTTTTGTTTATGAGAAGCCACCAGCCCTGGGCTCAATAAAGACATGCTGAGAGTGGCCAGGCCATGTAATGTGTACCACAGGCATCAGAATCAACCAGCAGTTACGTGACTGCTCTGTTTCACAGTTCCATAGAACTAAAAAGCCAATCTGTGCTATTCATGTTTAGCATAGAGTGCAGAATTACATAAAAAGTCTACAAAGTAATGGACATGTGCAATTTCAGAAGGATCCCAGACACAGCAAATAAATAATGTAAAATGTAACAAAAATTTCAATAGCTATGCTTTTCTAGGTTTCCAATTTCACATTGGAAATAGTGATTAAAAGCATCTGGAGTTCTGAAGTGCCACTGTTAATAGGTTGTGTGGCTTAGTGACAGAAAAAAGATTCTAATATATCAATTTTCAAATTTAATAAGGTGTTCAAAAATACTACACATCAGCCTTTCAACTTTCACCATTAAGTAATGAGGCACAGCAAACATAGAAGTAAATTACTGTCAAGCTCTGTGATTACCTATTTCTTGCTATTCAAGAACATGCAATATAAACAGTAAACAATAATACTCTATCACTTCAAGTTGTTAGTGAGATTCACATGTGAAACTTGTTTATTTTACTAATGGTTTTTAATGAGTTGATGGTTAGTGCCATAAAATATTCATGCTACTGTGAAAATGTGATGTTTGTTCTATTTCAATGAGTGCTACACAGTCCCATGCACGGCATCGAATACAACTAGAAAAAGTATATATTAAATTTCATACCCCTGCGTTTAATAGACTGAGAGCAGATATCGACGCAAGACTGCCAGAACTGTCATCCTAATAAGAAAAACAGAAGCAGAGCCTTAGTGAACAAATGAAGGAAAAGATCATTACAATACAGCAACATGCAAGCCAAAATTTAAATTCACATGTAGAGTATTTATCTTGTGTGTTTGAAAAAACACGGATGTGTCTGTCCCTCCTCCTTTTCCAGCTCTCGAAATAGACACATATACAAAGCCTTCCCACTCGCGCAAGATCTGTACAGACATCGACTAGATTGTTTTTCTGGTTTAATTGATGTTTTATGTTTTCAGTACTCAGCACCTTTGCCCAAAGGGATGTTTTTTCCTTGGTGCTTCTCCAGGTGCATGACAAAAGGCAGTCCCTGATACACCCTGTGTCTCCCTAGTACACACTACTCACAGATATTAGTCTTACTTAACCACTAGCCTTGGAAGGTACACACTGTTGGAAAGGAAAAACAAAACATTGTCCCCTGCTTCCCCCTGCCATGTTATAATCAGTATTTCTAAACGGAAAGCTCAAAAGTGGGCTACACCTCAGCCTTAGTGGTGAGCTGGTGAGAACTGAGACGTATCTGTAAGGCTTTGAGAAACAGTCACTTCCATTAAAAGTAAGATTCTAAGCACCACTCAAGCAGCAAGGCAACCAGGTAAAAGCAAGCCCAGCTACAGAAGACCCTGTACAACCACGGCTCTGCAGATTTCCAATCAAAAGTCAAAGCTGGTTTTATAACAGAAAGATAAGCCAAGCTAAAAGATGGGGTGCAGGGGAGGTGACAAACACAGCCCACTGCTTTTAAGCATTGAATTATACCGCCTGGAAGAAGGAAAAATCAGATTTTTATCATGAATTCAACAAAATATATCTACAGTGTTCTGTACCATGCATACCCCAATAACAGAAATAATTTTAATGTCTTTCTTCTCCCTTGCCATACTATTTTTCCTTTCCAATACTGAAGTACCATGCCAGCCTTGGAAGGATAAGGTTTATATTAAAACAAACCAACAAAAAAACCCCACAACTCCACACTTTACAAAAATGTCCATGAAAGACAGCAGATTTACCACCTGAACCTATCCTTTTGGAATTTGATACAGCCTGCCTAGATGATAATTTTGCTATCTCAGCACCTCAAGCTCAGCAGCATGTCTGCTTAACCCACAAATGCTCAGTTCTTTAAGAGAAGAAAAAAATCCATGTATCATGCTTTGCTAAAGAAATTCAAAGGCCCCATAGATGGGGATGGATCCCATAAAGAGAATCCAGCAGACCAAAAAATAAAATATCATGTCCCACCAAATCAAAGCAAAATAAGTTCTATAATTTTATTACCTCAATTTATATTCTTTGTTTCCTCCAAATACAGCAACTGTCAGGAACAGAAATGAAAATACATACAATGCCTATGCTTTATTTTTCAAGCCTTAGCAAACGAAAGGTTGCTTCAATACTCTTTGTAGATGTCTTCAAAGACTTTGTTTTTTAAAAAAAACAGCAATCAGAAGAATTCACATCAGCAGACTCAATACCTCCATGTTATTTTCAAAACACTGATTCCCCATCTCCCCCCCTCCCCCCCCCCCGTAAGGTGCTTCCCTGAAGATACATTTGTGCCACCAACATAGCACTGACACAGTAAGAAGTTCTCCTTAACAACATTCCCTTGTCAAACTGGGAATGTCCTGGCAGTAAGAGCTGAACTGTACTTTACAGCCTTTATGCAAAACAAAAGAAAGCATTTGTCACTCTGAGGTCCTACCAGTTTCATTACCATTTACTGACAAGATCATCACTGATGAAATCTAAAACTCTGGGGAATGTCTTTGGTTTACCTCTAGAATAGATATTTTATTAACTACATGCAATTCTCAAATCGTGGGAAATTTCTTGACAATCTGAACTGCTACAGCATTTACAAAGAAAACCATCCCAGCCTCCTCACTGCTTCTGGTAGGACTAATTGTTATTCAGGTGTTACAGGTTCCTTGCAAGACCCAATACCCCCATTTATTATCTGTCCTTTTTCAAGGCAGTTTGTTACCAATGTGTTTCTACCCTGTATCTGGCAAACAGGCAGAAGTCTTGCCTTTCTCTTTTCTCCAGTAGTAGTTCAAGGTGAGCCAACATGACCTCTAAATAACAATCTACTTAAGAACCACTCCTGTGAAAAAGCATTTTACAACTTCTCTGAGAGAGTCAGTCCTTGGGTTTGTTTACAATTTTTACATTGTTTGTTTACACACATACACATTTTTATAAGCATTAAGAGCTTTGTGCACTTCTAAACTCTAACAACCAAGTTTGGAGTGAAGAGTTAATATTGCAAGCTAGAAGGTTTGAGTCATACAAAAACCGATTCAAAACACATCTGCTCCTCTGAAGAGAAGCCTCTGAAAACCCTTGTCCCTGGGAAACCACGGGAATTCTGCCGAACCAGTGACTGCAATTTCTCCATTAGATCTCAGACTGGAGATAACAACACTGGAAAAATACGCAAGTGAAGACACTAAAGTTTTTTAGCCCTCAAGTATTTATTTTTTGTAAAGATTTCAGAGCTACCCCAGCACATTTTCAGAGGTTAGATGTAAAACAGTGACCCAGTCAAAGCTAGTATTTACAGGCCTAAGATTAAAGCCTTCCATTTTGTACACAAGGTGACAGCTATTGGAAAAGATGGCTTCACTTCTGAATAAGCAGTCATTTCTAAATTCACTGCAAGCTTTTAATGGTGTGGCAGATTTAAGTAGAAAAGAAGCTTTTATTTTTCCACTTCATTTAAGGCTGCCACTGAGAACAGTGTTATTAAAACTGCTGATAAAGCTAATTTGGTGTATATTTTACTTTTTTTAAATTTTGCAACGTGTAATTGCATATTTTGAGTTTACTTTAATTCAGGCATATTAGAAAAAAACCCCACCATACTAGGGTAATTTAAACAAATTAATAAAATTAATAAAAGGTATGCATGCCTGCTTTAATAAAGTAAGCTAAACTTAATGACTTAATATTCAGAAAAAAATTTACCATAGATTAAAAGCTCTTTTCTTTAACCGTAAGCACAAAAACTGAAATTGAGCTTGCATTTTTAAACAGAACTTGGACTTTAGTGAATACATTCCAAAATGTTATATATCAGCCCACAAGTCTGTTTCTGCTTTAAATGCTTCTGCATTAAAGTATTTCAGCAGTCTAATTTAAAGCAGATTTCTGTACAGACTGAAAAGAATTTACCAAACTCATCATTAATGACAACATGCTTCTTATAATAGCTAGTTTTATTAGCTGCAGTTCATGAAAAAAGGCACACTTCCTAAAACCATCAAATGTATTTGACATTTGCAGTCCTGGGGAGTTGTTTTCCCTTTTCAAAAAAACAGTGAAGGAAAGAAGCCCAGAGGAAGGAGATGTCCAGCAAAAGAGTTGGCCTCAATCACATCCTGCTTGGGCAGTTCTAAATCCAATGAGAGATGAGCATGCCAGCAGCTGCGAGCGGGGAGATGCAGCTGCCAAGAACTTTCAACCTCTGACCCAGTTTGAGCAAGCGCATCTCGCCCGAGGCAGCGCAGCTGCGGGGACCGTGCAGGCAAACCCCACAGGCTGCTGTGCCACAAAAACATTCATCATCTTCTACACGGGCTAAGAGGCTTGCAAAGAAATAATTTGCAATAATATTCATGAGGCAGTCTCTGAAGGCACAGCTGGCTGGCATCGTCATCTGAAAAATGTCTGAAACAGTATCCGCAATCAGGTTTCCAGATTTTCTTGGAGGTTATTCAAGATATTACAATCACTACCTGACTTCTCTGGAGAGGCACATGCAGCAGTGTCTAGTTGATAGACAGTGACTGGGAGCCACAAGCATTCATTTAAATGTAATTAGCAATTTACTACATCATCCTTACCATAACAAAGAGAACAAAGGAGGCTTCCTTCAGCCGGGATGGAATAGGGGCACAGAAGCCCTACTAGAGTCTTTTGGCTGTAAATCTACAGTGACGCAATTTCTCAGTTTTACTAATATGAAAGTACTTCATGCTTCATGATATTGCCATAAAACTTCTATGTAAGTATTATCCTTATCCAAAAGACTTCCTCATCCTATTAATTGCAAAGTTTTTCCTGTTGTGAGTTAATTTTTCTTGCAACAGGGCTTCTTAAAATCTCATCTTCTACACGCAGGATGCTGACTCATTACTGAGTTTCCTTAATCAAGTGTTTATTTGCACCCTCCCAAAGCTGGCTACTGACATCAGCAGAGTGAAAGGACCATGTCCAACCATGAAAAATAATGTTCGGGAACGGCAAGATTTGTGGCTAACAATAGACTACCATAAACTCCCTCACAGGCAGCTTTCCTACTGCCTTGTAGTCTTACACCTAAAGTTCATTGTACAAAAGCTGGCTAACAAGAAGTAACCATGGTTCTGACCACAGAGAGCTAGAAAAATTGGGGGAAAATGTGGGGTTTCTGTTTCAGAACACATTTGATTCCTCCACTCTAATTTAGAAAGTCGAAGTACAGCTTTTGAGACACACTCCATGCAGGTTATGAAGTAACCTGACAGGTTCACAGAACTGCATGTGAACAAAACATATTAAGCTTGAATCATATTTCTATTAGCTTCTTCAAGGCCTTATATTCTTTTCACTCACATTTTCTGCCTAATGAGGAATTAGTCTAGAGACTACAGTCAGCCATTTGAAAGTGAAGATGCTATTCCCCACTGATCTTCAATAACCAAGTGTGCCTATATTCATTCTAACCCATCACCAACTTAGCAAATTTGAACATTTTTCAACGAAAGAAACCACTGGCTTTTCTTCAAAGGCATATGCACAAGGAGCTATATAGTAAATTCTAAACACACGTGCAAGACATTTGACATATACTAACTATGGAGACATAAGGGTCATTTCTCAGTTTAATATCCAATTTCCTTAGGTATGTAGCTCTAACTGTGTGCAGAGCATACTGTCAGGCTGGTTCCCCTTTGGTAACTGTGCCTCTTAGCTCATGAGGCTTTATCTAAAGACCATGCATGCTTTAGCCAAATAGAAAGCTAAAAATATTAGCCATTACTGATACTTTACTCAAGATCATGTAAATCCAGCAGTGAGTCTAATCTGGCAAACATTATAGCACAAACCACATGACTAGGAGCAACTCAATCATGGTTAAAGATACATTGTTGTAATACATTTGCTTTTCTGACACTTTGGAGAAGTTAAAAAAAATGGGAACACTACAGTTTAAAACAAACACAATCACTGAGGGACAATGGAACAGGAAAGTAGGACAATTTCTTCAGATCATCATCTTCAACAGGTTTCCCAGGAAAGCTGTGAATGCCCCATCCCTGTCAGGTTGGATGGGGCTCTGAGCAACCTGGTCTATTAGAAGGTGCCCATAGCAGGGAGAGTAGATCTCCCTTCCAACCCAAACCATTCTATTATAACATGGTCTCCAGAACAAATATCTTCATTACTAGAAAACAGTAAGCAGATGACACGTTGCATTGTGCAGATTCTTCATTTCTCAGGATGGAAGAGACATCTGGATTTTACCACAGTATTTTCACAGCACAAGGCCAACAGCATCCACCTGCACGCAAACTAAGAATGCTTGCCCTCTCCCACCCAAAGAGGAAAAACATTCAAAAAGAAAATTGTATTTGAAAATGTACAAGAAGCATTCAGTTTACTTCACAGTATAAACCATAGAATGATGTGGGTTGGAAGGGACCTTTAAAGGTCACGTAGTTTCAACGGACAAGACTGTACTTTCTGTAATTTCATCATTTTCTTGCAACATTTTATTGAGTCACAAGTCCCACTGCATTGAATTCCTTCAAAAAGATTCTCTCGTTTTTCACTTTAGTTGCTCCCAAAACACCCTCTTTGCCATAAAGCTCTTTCAAGGAGATAACTGAACACTGCGTCATTCACAGCCATTTGCACCTGGCAAACACATCAGCTTATTTGGAATTCAAGAAAGGAGACAGAGAAAGCAGCTCTCAAGAGATTCAAGTTACTGTTTTAACCAACACAGGGGACATTCATATTTCTTATGTCAACTAATGTTTCAGCTTCAGGTTTGCATGCTAACATTACACCAAAGATACGTTACCAATTGCTCACCTGTGAAGACTGACATTTTACCACAGACAGACTCCACAGGAACAAATATATGGAAGTGCAACTTTGTGACAGAGAAAGGAAATCAGAGGTACCTTTGTGAAGAATCCCAGTAGCTCCAAAACAAGTTCAATATACAATATTATTTTGCAACAAAGTATCTTGAGTGAAATTAACACTTTAAATTTAAAAAGATGACTTGTTTCAGAATTCCAAGCAATTTGTCACAAGTTACCTACATAGGAAGTCTTCCAGGCAAGGATGACTATGTAAAAGTGAGCCAGACTGCAGCATACCATGTTAAATAAGACAAAAATTTATGGGAAATTAATACAAGTTCTAATGTCTTGACAAAAACAGGTTACATTCTTTTTGAACATGTACCACCACCTTTTTGTAAGTACTTTTTGTAAGTACTGAGATGTACTGAAGAATGTACGAGCTAATCATAAAACACAAGATTCCTTAGTAATTACTATTATTTAAGCAAAGCCCCAAAAGAGTGCTCTCAGAGCACCCCATGGTCAAACAACACCAATGTGGACATAACAGCAGGGAAATGCAGTGCCTGGGTGTCATTTTTACAATTTCCGTACCTAGAGTTGTGAGATGTTTACTCACCTGCTGGATAATTTTGGAATCTTTTGGAAGGTTTTCCCTGGGTGGGACTTTTCCAAACAACTTCCAACCAGGAGCACTTTGGACAGCAGGTTTGAGTTCCTTTGTCCTTTTAGTGAAAAAGTTTCTGAAAAGAGAGGAAGGTTTTCCTTTTGTTTATTATAAGCATATAAAAGTATATTGTGCCCACTTAAATTTCTTCAATTTCCCCGCCAGTTTATCACTTGGATGAACTGTAGAGATTTACTGCTCAGAAAATGCATAGTGCATTCTACTTTCAAATAATTAATTTGAAGTGGAGCATCTTTCATTACAGGTGCTTTGATGCTAATATTTGTACTTAACATTCAACCTTACCCCTAAACTACTTTATGCAGTATCAGAGCTTTTTTTAGTAATACCAAGCATTTCCTTAAATATAAACAGCATACAGCAGACTCTCAAACTTTTGTTTGGGGTTTGCTTTAAGTGTATCTTCCTAACTTATTGGGAGACTGAAATGAAAACAGCTGAAAAACGCTGTAATTGAAGAGGTTTTTTTAAAATGGTGAATTATTACTTCTATCAATCTTCTCACCTTCAACTTTCATAGCATGGACTAGAAAACCAGGGAACAATCACACAGCTTCGGTTTGGCAGATAACCTTTAGCAGTGCCTATAGCAATTACACTCAAAGAGCAGATGACTGCACTGCTCTTACTTCTTAGAAAGCCAACCATCACAAGACCGTGTTAGTGACCACTTGTCAGATACTCAGCTGTACTATTTGACTCCAATCACAAGCTCCCACAGAGCATGTTATGTACGAGTGCTTTAAAAATGAAAGAAGTGTATTTATTCTGAATATTGGAAAGTTACTTTCCAGAAACTCATAACGCAAAGGGATTAAAAGCTCAGTAGTCTGTAAGGTTATTTCTCAGGAAGCTTACCTCAGAGAGCAGAATATGGAGCACTTTTAGTGGAAGATGTTTTTGTACAGTGTTAACTAGCTAACTTCACACTCTTCTTCTGGAAAGAGATCCCAGATTTCTTCACTTAAAGTATTTGCTGTATTTTAAAATATAATTCCTTTTCAAATTGGATGCAGTCACGTACACACACAGCAAACAATCTGTTGGCTTTGCCCAGATAAAAGAAGCGTGATTCAACAACCACAATCTGGATGATAAGTGCTCAGGGCTCTTAAATTCCAGTGCTGTCAGGGTTTCTAGCCAGGCAGCATAGTTTTACAATTAGGAACTGTTAGTGTTTTTAAGGCATTGTACGATCTTCAAATACAAGCTATCTTTTTAGTTCCCAGAATGTTTTTTGTTATTTGGGAAACGAGCAAATGCCTGTCAAAAATCCCTTCTGTACAAGTTTGCGTGAATGAACTCTACAGACTGTATATTTGGCATAGTTGAGGATCTAGCCACCAGCAAACTGGAGAGATGGAGAAGTAGATAGAGCATGGAAGCCTCCCAAAAACTGGTAAGCTCAAGATTGGTGGTCCTGTGGAATCCAGGAAAAATCAAGAAACCCAGAACACCAAGACTCTCTTCACTCCATCTGAGGCCACTGCTGCACACTACTATCATCATCATCAACAGCTTGTCAAAAAACAAACAAACAAACAAAAAAACTGCATTCAAGAAAACAGCAGTTGCTATAAGCAGACAGGGAGTACAGGACTACACATGCACACCTGATGAAAGAGAACACCATGAGAGATTTTTTTGGAATGCCCAGATGGAAGCTGTTGGTGTCTCAGTACACTGTGCCACTTCTGTGGAAGTCTCCCAGATGTTGTTCCAACCCAGTTACTGAGAAAGCACACTTGGGAATAATTGGTTGCATGGTTTGAATAGTTGTTTGTCATCAATGGAATCTAGTTGTTGCTATTAATAATAACTTAATTAACATGAGTTGTTCTAGTAAGCATTGGTTGATAACCACACATGTCACAACTCTGTCCCCATCAGAGAAACTTGCAATATCTTAGCCCATCCCTGTGGAAGCGAAGTAAGCACTCAGAAACTCCAAGACAGTGATTTCTGATATAAAGCCTGGAAAGGAGGAACAGTGAAAAAGACATGCCTTTAAAAAATACTATCCTCAGTCAATCCCAGGACTGCACACCATTAGTGAAATGAACAGATCCACTCAGTAAGACCAAAAAAAGAGTGTGCTTACATAAATAACAAAGGCTCATTTCACAAGTACAAGACACCTTTCACAGTGTTTTACATTGTCTTCAGGAGGGAAAGAAGAGCATTCAAAGAATCATCAACAAAACAAGACAGACGTTTTCTAAAGACAACATGCCACTATGCACTACCCCACAGCCTTGCCCTTAAATCTGCAACTTCTGCAGCAGCTGTATTTGAACCTAACTAGGGAAGACCTTTACCCCCAAAAGCAGGTATGCAGGAAGGTGCATTCTGGAGTACCATTCTTGACTTCATGGGTAGCAATAACCATCCAGTCTCTGTACCTACTATGGAATACCACCAGGATTACTTGGCAGTTGAACTCCACTGCTTCTAGCACTTGTAGAAGCTGAAAGCTGCATTTAATATTGATGGCAACCTGTCACTGTATCAAAGCCAGTTTATTATTAACCAGGAAGCTGGTAGATTTTTAAAAGGAAAAAAATGTGTAAACATACAGAAGGTTTTAATTAATATTTCTATATAAAAGAATTAGGCATGCTCATAGCTTTTATAAGTTTTCATTTTTAATTTTTTTTAAACAAATAAAACATTAAAACAAACCTTCCAGAATGTAGTCTGGAAGGAAAGAAGTTTTACTTTTATTGAGCACATATTCAATGAAGTCTGTTTCTTGTGAAGGCAGAAAGCTGGTAAAACTTTGTATCATGTCAGAATAAACTTCACATAGGAATTCTAATCCAAAAGAAACTAATGAGAGATTACAAATAAACTTTGCTGAAGATGAAAGGACACTTTTTAATACATTGTTTTGGCAGCTAACAGTATCACATTTGATGTGTTCTTGACAGCAGTAAAGCCTTACAAAAGCCCTGTTAAGGAACAGCATCTGTGAATGCTTACAAGTTGCATTCACTGAACTGCAGGAAGTGTACTACATTTGATGTATTTTTTGCTGCTTAGAATATTAATGAGTTTCACTGGTCCTGGGAAGAGTCAACCATTGAAATGGCTGAAGAGTCAATAGCATTTTGGTAAAGAATCTCAAAATCCACGCAAAAACCTCAAAATTCCTTAAAAAAGAGCTTACACTTTAGACAATGCTTTCTGTTGCAAGGACCCATGGGATAGAAGTATTAAATTAGTTCATTGATTTAAGCTCTAGTTTGCAAAAGCCCAGGGGCAAAGCTGCAAGGTTGTTTTTTTCCCCTGCTTCTTTTATATAACACATATTAACACTCTCAAATGACACACCAAAATGTTTCAGTAGGTGCCTTGAAGAGCTCAAAAATTAAATGAAGCACCACAGAATGAGAAGTCATTGGCACAGACCAAGACTTCTATTGCTAACATGGTTTGGGTTACACTAAACAAAAACCTATGGGCTCTGATCACACAACTACAGTGGCTGTAACGACAGCTATGACTGGTGGTTTTTCTCCTTGTTTTAACAGTGTTGCTTCAACTATTCTTGCCTGTGCCCACAGCAGTCTGGGCAAGTTTCACCATACTGGTGGTACAGTAATTAAAAAACGTTAACCATTTCTACAGGTGGCATTAACACTATGCTCAACTAATGAAATTGCTTATTTCCACTCCACTTTTGCTTTTAAAAATCACATTTGTTGCTATTTAAGATAAATTACTGTAGTCTAAATGCAAATAGAATTATGTGTCAGAAGGGGATAGGTGGAACTTGATATTTTAATGAATTTTTTTATTTACTTTGGGGTTTTGGCTTCCCCTCTCCCCCCCTCAAAAATCTCAACACAAAAAACTTTTTTCCAGTTTCCAAGCTAGCTATAGGTCAGTCCAAGAGGATGACAGATTTCCAAGATTTAGGGGAAAATATGACAATTACTTCAAGCTTGACCTTAAATTTTATCCAAAACCAGACTGTGCCATATTTGCACAACAGCCACTCAAAGAAAGCTGAAGTGCTTTGAACAGCAGCAACCACGAACATCAGCAGGTAGGAAAGGCTCCAGGGTGGATACATCTCGAGCACTTTGCCTCTAGACATAATTGAGTCACCTCTCCACAAGACCAGGAGTCTTACAAGAATCTTTTGTTTGACCAAAAATGTCAAACTAATCTAGTTTCAAGCTAGACATCATTTTGCTACAGTTCTTTCAACAAAGATCACATATATGGATCTTCCCTTTGTACAACTCCACTGGGTGCCACAAACAGCAGGCTATCAGTATTCCACTGCTTTGTGTATCCCAGCTACTTAAGTAGCTTTCCTTCCCTGTCATTCGAACTCCACATTCAGGCTCAAGCTTCACCTATTCTGACGCTTTTAGCAATCTGTAGGCAGATTTCAGGTGTACAGGAAGGTTGGATCTTACACCTGAGCCTTTTAAGGCAAATATCAGTATAAAGCATACTAAAAATGAGCCTACCTTTCTCTAATTTATTTATCCTGCACTACAGAAAAATGGCAAAATTCAAGTGGTCTCAGAAGAGAGCATAAACCATGTGATCATCGTTACTGTTACACATGAGGAAAGTATGCTTCCTTAAATTAATTAATTTAATTAATTCCTTAAATTAAATTTTCAACTTTAATTTGAAATGCTGCATCATGCTAGACCAAAAAAAAAAAAAAGCAACAAAACACGAACAAAAAAACACCCCACCAAAAAAAACCCAAACAAACAAAAAAACCCCAACCAACCAACCAACCAACCCACCCCCCACTAAACTATGGGCATCCCTGGAAAGCAAACACACAGTGCAGCACCAAAGAATCAATTTCTTTCTAAATAAAATATTCAGAATTTAGGGTTCTCTTACAAATAAGTTACTACTGTGTTTATATCTCAATGCTGAAAGGTAAACTACTATTCTCTGATTTCTTATCCTTACAACATAACTTTGAGCTTGTTCAAAATGTTTACTCACTAATTTACAAATAAAATAGCTCCAAAAAGAGACCTCAAGTTATACTAGCATAGTAAAAGTTACTTTTTTTAGATAAAAAAGCTAACTGTCAAAATATTTTTCTGACTTTTACTTTACATACAACAATCTGGTGTACTGTCACTTTCCATCATCAATCATTTCTTCTCATTGCATCCACCTTTCAAGAGCTTTGATAACAGGGAAGTTGTTATGCTGAGAAACAAGATTTGAAAGCCACAAGAACTGACAGAGGAAGTGAGGGCTGATTAGATTTTCCTTTTGATTAAGCACCTAGTACCTGTTAGTAAACACTGCATAAGACAACTGCATCGTTTTAAATCCAGGGAAGCAACACACAAACAGGAAGGAATCAGCATCCTATTAAGAACATGCTCACTCTATCATATATAATTTTTCCTCACAGAATCACAAAGGCTTAGAAGGAAGATCCAGCACAGAAGTAATGCTACAAATGAGCATCAAGTTGGACAAAAAAACCCAGTAAGCTTTCTCTGTGTTTTTAATGTAGTTAAAAAAAGGCAATTAAAAGCCCTGAAGTTAAATTTCTCTGCAATAACATTAAAAATCTACTGATTCCAATAAAACCTCAGAACTTGTAGAGGAATGAAGTAACAAAATTCATTAAAGATTGCATTTGTATTACAAAACAACTGATTTTGCATCTCCATAAAGAACAGAGTTCTGCTTGTGCACGCAATCTGCTCTTGCTCCACCCCATGCTAATTTTTTAATAAGCTTCATAGGCATAAAAACATAGGTCTATGTTTGAAACTTGCTGAAATTTGAATTAGCTGAAAGACGAGCTGATAAAGAAATTACTTATTTACCCAATAATCTTCATCCAGAGAGCTGTATCAGCGAGGAGTTAGAAGAGGCATGGTCCAGGAATTGCTATAGATAGATTTCTACAGATAGAACACACTGAAATGAGTAGTTTTTACTTAAAACCATGCTTTTAGAACAAATTCTGAAGACCCCTACAAGCTTGCAATTCCATATTCTGTCACAACTATAGCCAAGTATTGGCTATCTCTTTACCATGCGCAAATCACAAAAGCTGCTTAAGAACACAACAGAATTTTTCTCCATACTCCAGTCTTGGCCATTCTGTTAAGGCCTTACGTGAAATAATTTGGAAATAACAGCAGATAAAAAACCATTGCTTTATTAAGCAGAATTAGCCCCTCTGCTTTAAACAAGACTTTTCAATAATTTACATGCA
Organism: Corvus cornix cornix; assembly: GCF_000738735.6. Taxonomy (NCBI): domain Eukaryota; kingdom Metazoa; phylum Chordata; class Aves; order Passeriformes; family Corvidae; genus Corvus; species Corvus cornix. The sequence continues at coordinate 16,429,449 of NC_046336.1, forward strand.
GAAACAAATGTAACTCAACTCTAAGTATAAATAATGAATCATTGAAAGGAAATTAAACCTTTTTGGTTAGCCACTTACAAAACCTGGAGAGCAACAGGCATTCTACATTTTTAATTTCAATAGCTTCAAGTGTCAGCCCATTTTGATCCAACACATTTATGATTGCTCTCAGCACAAGTTTCTAAGTTCTGCCCTGTATTGGAAGAGATGTGACCCAATCAATTTTACAGTTCACATTTTCCACCATTGTGCTACAAGCAGCAGCTAGATACAAGCTTCTCTTTTAATTTTATTACCCCAACCACAGACTTGTTACAGGAGGTTTCTAGTTTTAGCACCTTCTAGAAGTAGAAGATCTCCTCTTTCTCTCTGCACCACAACAACCCAAAGAAGATCCCAAACCACCCTCTCCAATGGAACTCCAATGTTTGTAATACTCTAAACTTGCAGTCTGAAGTGCTATACAAGCAAGCTTTTGGCTCCTTCCTTCCCCCTCCCCCCCTCCCCAAAAAATTAAAATAAGGAAACAAAAAAATCCTACCCAGAACAACAACCACATTCAGCAAGACCAAGACTGTAGTATTTTTTTTTTAATTAAATATGTTGTTTCCATTTATATTAGTGGTCAACTAAAGCCTCAGCTATAATTAGGTATACCTGAAATTTAATGAACTGTCAAGGACTAGCTGCTAAGGATTGAGAGGCTGGGAAGGAGATGGCTTCTGGCGCCTTGGAGAGGACAGAAAGATTAACAGAACTATCATGGAACTGCACTGACAAGACTAAATTAAATCAACAAATCAACTCTCTTATCAAGTTCCTAGTGGATACCAGTCCCAAAGGGGCTTTACAAACTCTGCTGGCAAAACAGTTTTACTACAGGTACACAAACACTTGGGAATTTTTAAGAGTTGACAATGTTTAGCAGTATTACAGAATACTTTGTACAGAACACTTACTGAAAAACAGTATTTTACCAGACTACATTATACTCCTAACAAAGAGCTGTTGCACAGGTCAGCTTTACAAACAGCTCAAGCATTCAAAAACATACATAAACAAGCAGACACATAAGCAAGGTGACTGACAGGGTTAAATTTCAGAATGCTTTAATACAAATAAAGGAAGAGAATCAGCCTTTACTTTTCAGAGTGAAGTAGCAAAACAAAGCTTTATGCCAAACTGCTCTATCATCTTCATATTTGATCAGGCAGTTAAGAAGCTATTTTGACACTACACCAAACACTAGGGTCAATCTTCTCTAATAAAGATCAAATGTCACTTGGCCACAGTATCTAAAACAAAATCCTGCAAGAAGTGGAGAATTTTTACCAGCTGACTACAGATATTCTGTATATCTGTATATTCTGGTATTTTTTGTATGGCCAGGAATATCTACTCCAGCAAAGTCACAGCTAGTTAATGAGCAACATGCTCCAAGCAAAACAGTGCTAGAGGAACAAGATCCTTTCCTCCCACAAACCCACATAATGGGGAAGCCCATTTCTCCTCCTTGCACAAGTAATGTCCTACAATCCCTTCTGCTGTATCAATTCCAAGACCATACCTTAGAAGTCAATCCAACTCACTAATCCCACAGAAAACCATCAGCTTTTTTTTTTCCCACTCTCCAGCCTAATGAGCTACAACAGCTCACTGAGGATCATATAAATACCAGAAGCAGGGCCGAAACATTTTCTTTGTTTCCTGACAATAGCAAATTCTTCAATCAGCTCACCAAGATAACTCACCAAGTACAACTTGATTAAACAAACTACCTGAAATTGTTCTAGCAGTGACTCACTTTCAGTTAAAGCAAAACTCACCGGTTTTATCAGGGCAGTCACTATGCCTATAGTTCAAATGTTTCTATACAATGTATACTTTCAAGAAAAAGGTGGTAAAGATTTCCAGCCTTTGACATGGCCTACAAGTCTGTGAACTGTAAGTTCAAACACAGGGCAGAGTTTTATTTTGAAGACTGTCCCAGGGGTGATTGCTACTCTGACCAGCCTGGTTAAGCCTCAGTTAGTATTTTTCCCTTCTGGTGCCCGACAGAGTGCCTGTCAACTACGCAATTGCACAATGTAGCACTACAAGGTGTTACTGTAGTACTTTTACAGCCACTCAGTGCATCAGGTTTCTGCTGCAGCTAGCAATTCACAATATATTTTGTGTCATTGCTTCAGTGATCAGTTGCAGAAATACTAAAAACACAAGAATTCATTTTTGATCTGTTAGCTGATATGAGAATGCAGGGGCCTGATTTCATTCAATTTTGCCTGATAGCTTCTTAAAAAATGAGGAAGAAATTTTCTAATCTACCACTCCGCTACTTACAGAATTTGAGGAACAGCAAGCCATTTGCAAAACACAGTTTACAACAACAAAAAGCTAGAATAATAGAATCATTTAGGTTGGAAAAGACCTCTAAGATAATTGAGTCCAACCACTAACCCAGCACTGCCAGGATCACCACTAAACCCTGTCCCAAAGTGTCACACCTACATGACCTTTAAACATCTCCAGGGATGGTGGCTCAACTACTTCCCTGGGCAGCCTGTTCCAATGCTTGACTAGCCTTTCAGTGATGATGTTTTTCCTAATATCCAACCTAAACCTCCCTTGCCACAACTTGAGGCTGTTTCCTCTCATTCTATCACTTGATACCTGCAAAAAGATGCTGACACCCACCTCACTACAACCTCCTCTCAGGTATTTGTAGAGAGTGACAAGTCTCCCTTCAGCCTCCTGTTCTCCAGACTAAACCACCCCACTTCCCTCAGCTACCTAAAGCAGATACTTTGTGCTTTGGAATCTCCACTGCTTCCCATCTCACAGATGCCAATCACACAAATACCTGTGATAGCTAGTGGACTGTTTGAGTTTTAAAGCATTCTGGCATCCAGCATACAAACTGCTACATTACTGCCCAGCAGCAAGACAGACAAGATCCTGCGTTAATGAATGCATTAGGCAACTGAAGCAATACAGATAGGACAGAGCTTTGCAAGGTCTGAGGCCTGACCAGAGCCAAGCTTAGATTGCCTATTCCTACAGCTGGCCTTCAGGAAGTTTTGACCAGCAGAATGTCCCAGGCAAGGAGAGCCAACAAGAAAGCTTTTACTATGCTACATGATCAAAAGATACTCTTTCACTTACCCAAGAGCACATTAAATAAAACTTCCCAATATAACAATGGAAACTGAACATAGCTTCTTCTTAATAAAGGAGTACCTTGGAGAAGGGAGAAAATTGGTAGGAAAGTACTCCTCTAGGCTACAGCTATTCTTTTCAGTCAGGCCATAAGAAAGTAGGAAAGGAATTTAGAAGAACACCAGTCTGAGTGTTTAGCTCTCAGAAGTTCTAAAAGAATAAACTCATCTGTAACCATGAAAATTAGTTTTCTACTAATTGAAGTCATAAGTTCACACACACAACATCCACACTCTTCTTCAGACTGTTATTCCAATATCGAGTCAGAAGCAAAATGCTCTGCAGGTGGCTTGCACAGCTGACTGGTTTCTGAAAATACAGAGCCAAATTATCAGTCTCTTTTGCAGGCTCTCCTTGTGTTCAGACTTCATTCAAAAATCTGTAGGATTTTTATGCTGGAGCTCTCTCAAACTCTGAGAGGTTTGACTGAACCTCGTAACAGGCTGCATGCAGTACGAGAGAGATGAAGCAGAAACCACGCTTCACTTCCTTAGAAAGCAATAATAAAGAGACAGATGCACACACAGAGGCTGAGAAGTTTAAAGCAATGACAACCACCCAGTGCAACAAACCTAGTCCCTTCCCAGCTGAACAACAAACAAGACCAATTATGAGAAAAAAAGGACAGACTATATATCATGAACGTCTCAGTAGTTCCAAGAAATTGAAGAGAGAAGTAACAATTTTTACATCCATGTGAATGAAATGTGACCAAAAACTCTTAAACTTCTTTTTTATTCTTAAGCAATCAAGACAAAATAACCTAATGAATAATTGAACAGCCAAGAGAGCAAAAGCATAAAACGATCATTTTCTTAGAGGCCAGCTGTGATTTAAGTGACCTCCTTTGGTTGTTATTTCCCATGTAAAACATTCTCCTTTTAGTCATAGCCTATTCAGAAGAGATGTCCCATTCACTTTGTCACACTACTCTCAATATATTGAGTCTGTAAGAAATCCTGTGACCCCAAATAAGCAGAAGAGATCACGGAATGAAAAGGCCTTCTGCAAAATGAAGGGGCAGGGGAGAAGAGAAGATGCTTTCAGATTAAGTTTAAATGCCTCTGCAAAACACTCCTTAGCAAAACAAACTACAATTCCAACAGTTTGCTGCACACTAAGCAGCAATTTAGGCTGTTGGGCTTGAGAAAACCCACACAGCTCCCCACAAAAAAACTACAGCATTAGTTTAATGAGAACTTACTTCATGAAAACTCATATTAGGATTAAAAAACTCCTAGTGTAAATACATGTATCAATGTAGACTATAACACTGTCCATTACGCTGTCCACCACGGAGAACAGAAAAACTGCTGATAATACTTTAGGCATTATAGATTGATGAAGACTATACATATGGCTCTAAGGTTTTGGAAGTGACATCTATTCAGTCAGCTTCTTTTTCTAGAAGGGGTAGCTGGGGAAAGACTTGCTGCACACAGAAGTTGGAGCCACATGGCCTTCCAAAACCTATACAGAACTAAATCAGCATAACATTCTTCTGCTTGCACTCCTGAAATTCAACTTCGATTTGCTACTAAACAGATATCCTAACCAAAATGATTCTATGGGTGCATAGCATCTTACCTATGATGAAACACCCACTGAAAGCCAGAAACTGGCCAACATGCCAACACAACTTCACAAAATAAATAATTCTTAGCAAACAGCGAAGAATCTACAGAGGAGCTTCTCAACTCGATAATATGAATGCCATTTCCTATTTATATCAAGTTATGTGTGTAACTCAGGAAAAAAAAATACTGTTTCAAGTTACCCACAGATTTGGGTCCAGGTACTCTTGCTTACTTTCTCCAGTCATCTTTAATTCAAAGCTATTATATGTATCCATTTGTTCTCTTAGATTACAAGATTACTCAGAGAAAGCAAACATACTGCACCCAAAAACAGAACGGTGAAGGGTGCCCTCATGGTTTCTGGGGGGAAGATTTGTTGTATTCCCTTAATTCCTCTCTCTCTTTCCAATATATTGACAGTATATTTGTACTTTTTTCCATTTGGTTTGTTTTAATTTGGACAATGCAAAAACAACACCAAAATCAAAAATAAAACACACAAGTTTTTTCAGCAAGTTCTGACCAAGATAAAGGCACAAGCAATACCACAATAGAAGTTAAGCTCTGTGAAGTGACCCCATCAATCTGTTCTCTTATCTTTACATGAACGGAAGGTTTAGAAGATATGTCACAACTAAGACAGCTCATTCCCACTTGACTCATTTTTGATCAAAAGTCCACTAAACATATTTCTTCTCCATAGATGCACAGTACATCCCCTGTAGTTTCATGCTGATTTAAGTACGCAGAGCCTTTCTCGAAGAGAAACACTGACTCTGGTACTAAACCTTCACAAGGCACATCTAGGTAGATGTCTATGCAGTGCAAAGAGCTGCAAGCACTACTTAGCAATACATTGAAATACAAACTTCAGAGCTAGAGACACTACTGTGCACTGAGTAACAACACTCAGTGAACCTCCCTGCAACCCTCCACAGTCTCTGCCAAGGACATTAGTAAAGGCAAGAAGATTAGCAGCTTTTGAAGAGCTACCTACTCATGGAACCACAGGGCTGTGTTTACAATGAGGGAGACAAAGATGTGAGCTTCAGTGATTTCTTAGTGCTTTGTGCCTATAAATACTGACTTCTCCCAACTTTCCATCATCTCCTCAAGTATTTTTCAAAACTTCTGGACAATAAACACAACCACTCTGGGCAATGAAGGAAGTATGAGACTAAAGACAGTTCCCATAAGAATATGTGTGCTACCTAGCCATACATGCTTATAACCCCTTACACCTATTTCTCACATCACATCCCAAAGACCTACAAGAAGTGGAAATGATGAATTAAGCTTGTTGTGAATCTTGTTAGGTGAATACTGGAAAAAAAGTATTTGGGGAAATGGTGCTCTACTACAAAAATGCAAATATACAAATAATACAAATATAACAGTTGTCAACTTCGAATCCAGGAATAAGAAACTTTGCCAACTACCAGATACCTAGATTTGTATAGCAAATACACAATTCAGAAAAGTATAATATCTATACGAGCTGGAAAAATGTGTGGTACCTACCTGCAGGACTATGAAGTAAAACTCATCTTTAAAAGAGGTTCAGAATCACCATGTCTTTATCTCAGCCCTGGATTACTTGCTACTGCTTGACCTTTTCGTATTACTGTTCTGCTCTGTCCCCCAGAGCAGCACATGCAAAGCATACTGCAGTCAAGGTAATCATCATGGCTTTAATTCAACTATCCATGCAATGTTCCTGCTCACTGAACCATTGTGCACCCAATAGCAACCCACTGGGCCTACCCAAAAGTGATCCAATAACAGAGCATTGCCCTAGTAAGCTGCTAGGTAAGACCACAAACCATAAGAACAATGCCTGTATATGACTATATTATGAATCATACACAGGACTACAAAGCAGTGACAGGTGACTTTCAACAATCCATTTATTACTCTGACCAAAACAGTAGCACAGTGGAGACAAGTGACCACAGTCATGCAATTTTCCTTGCCATGGCACTCTGCTCCACATACTGATCTACTTCTGGCATCCCACTTCACATGTGGAGAGAAACAAGATGCAGAGCAGTTAAAAGTTGCCAGCATTGATTTGACAGGCTTAATGATTTGGCACAAATACAACTTGAGATCCCAGGGCGAAATATCATACCTAAGACTTACCTGAAAGAGAAAGTTTTAGTCACTAATGCAAACTTTCCTAGAATCTTAATTATTAATGACGATCTCAAGAGCACAGCCACTCTCCCTGTCACAGAGTTTGGACAAGATGCATCTGAAGACAGCTGCTTGCTTTTTCCCCGACCTGAGCTCATCAGTTTCATCTCCGGTTTAGTGAAATGACAACAGACAATTAACATGGATTATTTCAAAGAACTATGAAGCAGGTCAGCCTGGTAGCTGAAGAGCTGGGAACAAACTGGAACAGCTGGAAACAGCAGCCTCCTAACCCAGATCTGTCTGATCAGACTGTTCAGTCATTGCAATTACAACAATAAAGCTGAGGGCAGTAGGACTTCGCCCTTGCCTTCTCTCTTTTTTTTATTAAGTAACTGCAAGAAATGTCCAGCTTTTGGAAGAATTTCCATATAATTATGGCTATTAGAAAAAAAACCAACGGGAGATACCAAATTTTAGACAGCTTGCAAACTCGACAAGACAAAACATCCTACATAAGACAGTCCAGGCTGCTGGGCTACCTGTGTAGCACATCCAGAATCGTTTTTTTTTTTTTTTGGACATTGTGGGAGCAGCTACACACTCTGACAAAACACAAATGAGTTGTTCTCTCTCAGGTACACAGCCACTTGGTACAACTTAAATTTGGGGGAGCAACATCCTTTATGGCTCTGTGCTCACTCAAAAATACAAGCAACCTTCTCCTGAGAAGCTTCACAAGGAAGTAGAGTTGCTACAAACATTCAAACACAGGACAATTTTTATACCATTTCAGCCCTCATTACTGAGATCCTCTTTTTAAGAACTGCAGGATAACCCACTTACATTGGCAACTGAATGAATTTGAATGAATCTGGGCAGTTTAAAATAAAAGTGAGAAGTCTAAGCTTTTGAAATACTGGTTCAGAAGACAAGCACTAACTACTGAAAAAGTTAAAAAAGTTTTATTACCACTTTTCATAACAACGGATATTACCCACTCTAGTATTTATGTATCTAGTGACAAATCTATCAAGCAACACAAGTTTGAATTTGTTTTTAAAGAAAATCACTGAAAGTTTTCATTAATCAATCTCATTTCACCTGATGAGATTAAATCAGCTGTAACTTTGGCTCTTCTATGGATGTATAGGCAGAGCTGAAGGTAAAGTCTCTGAAGCCAGTATTGCTCACCAGGCCAAATGCACCAGAGGCACAGCCAGCTGGACCAGTCATGGGCTGTGAAATAGCATTTGCTGAGAGCCACTCTTTCACTGAGGTGTCTGTACCATAGCTTTTGTCAGGATAGAAGCAATTAATTTTTTTCATGTATTACCTAAGCCTTTACTGAAAACAGTGAGTATCAATATATATATATTGACAACGACTACTACTGCACACCAAGTTCTAACTTTTCTGTTGTCCTTGTTTTATCTGGGATAGGGTTTATTTCTTCTCAGCAGCTCGTACAGAGCTCTGTTTTGGATTCAGTACCAGAACAATGTTGATAACATTGATGTTGTGTTTGTTGCTAAGTTGTGCTTATCCTAAGTCAAGGACTTTCTGTCTCATGCTCTGCCAGTGAGGAAGTACACAAAAAGCTGGAAGGAAGCATAGCTGGGACAGGTGATACAAACCGGCCAAAAGGATTCCACACTATAAAAACTAATGCCCAGAATATAAACTGAGGGAGTTACCCAGAAGGGGCTGATCAGTGTGTGGGGACAGGGTCTAGCATCAATCAGTGGCTGATGAGCAATTATACTGTGCATCACTTGGGTTTTTCTTTATATTATCATTATTATTTTTTACTATTATAATTATATTTTACTTTGTTTAAATTAGTAAATTGTTCTTACCTCAACCTACAAATTTTACTTTTGCTTCTCCTCCAGGGAGGAGGAGCCAGGGGCGAAGGGGGTGGTAGGCAAGAAGCTGCATGGTGCTTAGTTGCCACCTGGAGTTAACCCATCTATGAGGAAAATGCTCCAGAATTTCAATCAGTTATCTCTTTGAGGCAAAAAGCAACAATATAAATGTTACTGGTCACTGTGCTCAAGTAGTGAGGCAAAAGGAAGGTAGTTTCACAGAATATTCTGACTTAGAAGGGACCCACAAGGATCATTGAGTCCAACTCTTTAACTGAATGGCACAGACAAGGATTAAATCCACACCCCTGGCGTTATTAGCACCTGCTCCGACCAGCTGAGCTAATCTCATACAATATACTGCAGTTCACATAACATGGGGAAAAAGAAAAAAAGCATGGGAGGGAAGAACACTAATAGGGAATAGTAGGAATAGCAGAACATCTCTCAGTCCATCCTTGAAACGAAGTGGATGCACCAAACTTTCTCTTCAACTGCTACTATCCTTATCATCAAGAGTCCATCTCCTCCTTTCCTGAGAGTTGGCAGAGGGAGCCCGTTTTTCCGTTTGGGATCCCACTTTGAGATCAAACCTCTCCCATCTCAATTCTTCAGTTAATAGATTCATCTTATTCTGACATTTTAAAACATTTAGGGGCCTACTGTTCTATCAGAGTGACTTGAACAATAACTATAACCCCTCAGTTTGGGAGAATAAAAACTGTTGGAAATTAAACTCCTCACTTCGTACATGATAAAGGTAATATAGAATGTGCCATAAACTATTAGAGTCCAGCTGCACCTCCTGTGTAGTATGCTGAAGAGTGAGTAATGTGACAAAGATCCTAGGCGACAAAGCTGGATAGCCCACAGCTTTTAGTTTTGTGCTAGAAACTTAAGAGAAGTCAATTCAAGCACAAAGCATAGTCCTTGAAGCTTTCCGTAACACACTTTGAACTAAATAAGTAAACTCTATCTACACCGTCAACAAGTAGCAAAGGATTTATAACACTTCACAATTTCCACGGGTATTTGAAAGGAGTTTCCAATACCAACAACTTCCACCTTATTCTCCAAGCGGTTTAATCAGTACCACTGTGATCATTCAGACAATGAAATGCCCTGGTACGGGAAGCAAATTCCAGTTTGAGGTCCATGTAGTTGCAGCAGTAAAAGGTCCTTTATCATATTACTCCCACGTCCAAAGCCTCTGTCCTGCCCTAAAAGTATCTGCTTGCTGGCGAAAGAGCCTGTCAGGGCTGGAATCGCTCTTCGTGTAACCCACAGTAAGACCCTGCTGACCCGAGACACGCTCCTGCAGACCACTCGCGGCTGCCCGTGACCTGGTCCGGCAAACCTGCACCCCCCTCGCCCCAGGCTCTGCCGGGGGGGCCCTCACCGGCCCCGCCGCCGGCTTCTTTACCTGGTGAAGAACTCGGCGAAGCTGCTGCCGGCGCCGGCGATGCCCACCCGGTGCCGGGCCCTCTCCGCGGGCTCCTGCGGCGGCGGTGCCGCCTCGGCGGGCGCGGTCCCTCCGTGGGGCAGGTGCTCTGGGGCGCTGCGGCGGCGGCTCACCTCGTACGTGTTGCGGGAGTTCAGGTTCACGTCCGTGAAGCCGAGGGGCGCCGGGGGGAGGGCGGCGGGCTCCGCCCGGTCCCCGCAGGTCCGCGCGCCGAGGGCGGCCAGCGCCCGGCTGCCGGCGTCGCCCCCCGGGCTGCGGGGCGGCGAGGGGCTCTCGGCCACCGCCCCCCCGCGCCGCTCAGCCTCGCTCCGCAGCCGGCAGCTCCTCAGCGGCTCTTCCAAGGCTGTTCCCAAAGGGACGCCTCCCGCCGGGCAGGGCGGGCAGGGGAGGAAGCCCCCGTTCTGCAGTTTCGCTTCCTCCTCCTCCGGCCCCGGCTCATCCCGTCCTGCCCGAGGGGGCGGCGGCGGCGGCTCCTGCGGCGGCAGCAGGAAGCCGACGTCCCCGTTGGTCATCCTCCCGCACGGGCCCACGGCACAGGCGGCCCCGTTCGCGGGCTTCTCCGGGCAGCGCTTCCCACCCGCCGCCGCGGCGGGGCCGAGCGCCGCCAGGTACCGCTGCAGCAGCCGCTCCTGCCCCGGCCCGCCGCCCCGCCGGCTCGAGCCCCGGCTCCCATCCCGCTCCCCGTCCTCCTCCTCCTCCGCCGCCTCCTCCTCCGCCGCCGCCGCGTCCTGCCGGCCCGCGGGAAGCACGGCTGCGCCGCCCGGAGCTCCGGCATCGTCCGGCCCCACCATTTGCCGCCGCGGAGCCCCGGGGGCGCGGCGGGGGCCGGGGCGCGCGCCTTCCTCCGCACCGGCGGCGCCGCGAGCGCTGGCAGCCGGCGCCGCTCTGAGCGTCGGGCAGCGGCCTCGGCGGGGGGGCGGGCGGGCCCGACACACGCAGGCGCGCGGCGCCGGCTCTTCCCCCCGGAAAGTCACCATAGAGAGGCCGGGCAGGAAGCGCCCGCCCGCCCGCTCGCTCGCGTTCGCGGCAGGGCCGCACCCCGAACCATAGAGATGGCACCCAGACAGGCTCTTCCCCGCCAGAGGCGCTATGGAGGCCGCGCCCCCGCCCCCCCGCTACCGTATTGCATCGAAAGACTCGCGGCGCGCAGCATGTACCGCATTCCGCCGATATGCCGCGGCTGCTGAAAGCCCAGCCCGGCGGCCTCATCCCTCCGTCCCTCTGTCCCTGCCCCAGAGCCGCTCCTGCTGGGATTGTACGAGCTGTCCCGGCACGCCGCCGGCCGGGAGCCGGCGTACCTACTGCACACGCCCGCCCCGCCTGCGGAACCGGGGAGCCGGCCGCGGCACAGCCCGGGGAGGGCTGTCCCAGCCCTGGGAGCGGGGCGGGCTCCGAGGAGGGCGGCGGAGGGTCCGGGCAGCCCCGGCACCCGTGTCCCCGCGGGGACGGGCAGGGCAGGACAGCATCGCTTTTTGGAGTAGATAGGACCTACCTGAGCTTTGGGGGAAACGGGAAGGGAGAAAAGAGAAATGAGATCGACACTTCGAAATCTTGGGGTGAATCCTCTCCTGAGCAAGCGATGGAGTGTCACAACTCCTCAGGTTAACGCTGGAGAGGTGGATGGAGGACATTTACAGAGCCAGGTCCTGTCAGCTCTGTTTCCCACCACATCTCTCAAATAAACCAAGTTATTACAGTCCCCTCTGCCCAGCAGGAGAGCCAGGGCACAAGTCACACGCAAAAGAAAAGGCAAAGGGGCTTCAAGTCCCCAGAAGAGCAGGAACAGCATAGGTCCCATGCTTGGTCTAGTAGGCTACCCCTCATCCAAGGCAAACACAAAAAGAGACACCTCAACCCAACAGATAACTTACGTATTCCAACAGTAAATACAGTTCGTAGCAAGGGAAGTGCCATTCTTCTGGGAATCCTTGGCCAAAGAAATTCTCCATCTAATAAACCCACCTTCTAATGTGTTCCAGTGCGGTGGAGGGCCCTCCTTTTAAAGGCAGGCAAGTGGGGCATGCCCAGAGAGAGGCATCACCCACCACGGGGAAGAAACAGCCATCCTCTCTTTAGTTTTTTTTTCCTAAAAATTGTGAGCATTTTGGAAAGAAAGATTTAAACTGGGAATCTTCATCTAAATAAAAAGTTGATGCATTTTATTGTGTTATGACTTCTTGTTAGCACTTTGCAATAAAAAATCTTCTGGGCTTTGCTTGAGTTAAAAAAAAAGTGATTTTTTCTTGTCATCTTGTAACTGCACTTTTGAGGTCAGATGTGCAACACTGGTGTTCTACATGCAACCAGGAAGTCTGATCTCATCCCTTTTGATGTGACTAACTGGCAAATACTTGCGATCTCAAATCTGATTTGACTATCTTGATAGCAGGCATGCAGCCTCATCCAGCTACAGCTGTGCCAGACAAGGGACCACTGATCTCGGCTGCTTGCAAAAATGCCCAGTAAATATTCGCAGAATTGCCTTTCCTTCGAATATGACAGTTGACCTGCTTGTTGGGAACACTTTGTAGGCTACTTTGGCCAAAAGAAACCATTAACAGAGAGGAGCTAATTAAGCTTTTTGGTTAGATAAAGCTTTCTAGTTAAGGTTTTTTGCTGTAACTAAGATGGTAGGCTTTTTGTTCTCCACTGTGATCCGGGTCTTCTCAGACACGTGGAGGCTGATCACTCTGCCTGCAGAGTGAATGTACATCCTGGAGGCTCTCTACCTTTACCAGTGAGGATTTCAGGTTTAAGGAAACACTCAGATCCAGAGAGTGTCCGCGTTCACTTTCAACCAAGGGTTCATTGTTTACCTGGGATGCTCTATGGCAGTGTCACCTTTGAATAGACTTCAGTGATTTCATTAATGCAGCAGCAGCAAAGCAGTACTAGATGTTAAACAAGCTAAGCAAAATGGAGACTGGCACTGAGGGTATAACGCAGGGCTGGTTTATGGTGAACTGATTTCAGTCAGTGCAGAAGGGATAGTTGGTAATTATGCCAGGGATTCCAAAGAACAGCACATTGTATTGCACAAAATAAGACAATTTGGTTAATTGAATTTGCATTTATTTCCACCTCCAGGACTGCAGTGATTTAATCCCAGACCGCAACTAAGGCCCACACAGTCACTTGCTCAATCTCCCAGTGGGTTGGGGGAGTGTAAAAATGAGGAAATCCATAGGTAAAGACAGTTTAACAGATAAAGCAAAAACTGTGCACACAAGCAAAACAAAGCAAGGAATTCATTCAGCACTTCCCATTGACAGGCAAGTGTTCATCTAGTTCAGCTCAGTCTGATTTGAATGAGCAAAAATGAGCAGCTAGTCTGCAGAACATCGTCAGCAATCCACAGGGAAGAAGTGGGACTAAATAGCAGATTATGAGTGAGGAAACTGTAATTTACAATTTTTTCCCAAAGACTGAGAAACAACACTAGTCTGTTAAAAAACCCAAACAACAAAATGTACAACTAATAAGCCAATGCCTATCACTAACTTCTCATTATCAAAAGAACAACATAACAAAGACTCAGATATTAGTCTAACTCTTATGCCAATCAATGCTGCTAACAGGAATACCCACTTAACAGGTATACCCAATAACCAATATGTAGCTGATGGTTTCTCAGAGCTGTTTCATTACTTCTGTAATTAAAATATGGAATGGCTTCCTCAAATCAATGTATAGGAAGAGCTGTACCCTAGGGCTCCCAAACCCTCAGATGTTCTTCTATTTGCAATATAGTTGTGATTTCTGGCAGTTCATTCCTGAGGCTTTCACTTCTTTGGAAATGCTGCTTTGGAAAGAACATCTTGCACCCCACTAGTAGCAGTTCGCACTTCTAATACAAAGCCCTCTGGACAAGATCTCATCGCAGAGTGTAACTAACAATTAATTAAGTTATTTGACAGAATCCTGCACACTGAAAGTTTCTCCTTGGCACACTCCCAGTCCTGCTGCAGTCCTAGAATTAAATTACACTGCTTGTGGATCAAACATTTTGTACACCTGTATTAAGGCAATTCAGTCTGTATTACTTTGTTTGTGTATGTTTACACTTGTGGTGGTTCAAACAGTGCCAAAACCACCCTGAGCACTGCTGTGGGCTAAGCTGTACTTGCCATTGCTCTGTTAGGCACCAGGAGCCTTTCCAGGTTATTGACAGTCACTGGAAGACTCTCCTTTCATGTAACCTCCATGTTTCCCACTGCCAGACTGGGCTAATTAGGTGACATACCTATATATAGACTTCTGTTTCCTTCTGGATATCACCATCAAAATACAGAAAAGCCAAAGACTGCAATGTATCCAAATATTCCTGGTTTAAATGTCACTATACCCATATGGACAGAGAGTTATCTAGAAATCACCCTTATCTGAAACCAGTTTAGAACAGAAACAAACAGAAATATTTATTACCACATCCAAAACAGATTTGTAAGCACACAGGTTCTTAACAGCATAGAAGAAACAAATGAAAGCAATTTAAAATCCACTTCTGTTATGATCCAAAAGTCTTTTGCTTTCCTCTTTCTATCCAGTTAACCAATCAGACACTTACTTACCTGATCCACAGTCTCTGTCCATGCCTGCCAGAAACGCTGTGTTCACAGAGACTTTGAGTTTTCTCTTTCTTTTTGTACAAATTCACCCTTTGAGGTGCACCAAAATGGGCAGAGAACAGACACAGATGAAGCAAAGGAACAAGTGTCAACACGTAACACAGGACCTTGTATTTCTCAGCCTGAGATCCTCACTTGCTCAGGCAGTAACCCTGTGTTGTTAGGGGAGACATATTTTTGGAAGGAAGTGAAAGGGAGGTCACTGTAATGAGGAGAAGACCTGAGCCCTCTTCTCCTTTCCCTGAGAACATTTTGGCCAGCTGTTCTCTACCTACCTCTTTTGGGTTTGTATAGGGGGTTTAGAGGACCAAGAACAATTATTCTCCTACATATTTCATCCACTGTTCTTGAATCACATATATTCAGTTTCAACTGGTTTTGAAGGTTTTAAAAACTTTCTGTTTTTCAGGCAAGATAGCAGCATTATTCCTAGCCTACAGCAGTACCCATTTTTTGTGGGAGCTCATTCAGCTGCAGGGATTTTACTTTGCACTTTTCTTGCCAACATATATTGTCATGTGCAATGAGAGTGTTTACTTTTCTAAAGTTAATATGTTGTTGATAAAGATTTGTTAGTCCTCCCCTATGGTGATTACAACAAATTCCTGTCTCAGTCTTGTGCTGTTTGCTTACTTGTCATTAATACTAATAAAATCACTTATATGGCCAATAAAGCAAAAGCAGGAAAAAATGATTCTTGGGAATTTTCCTTTTAATTTTTTTTAGTCAAGTTATATTGCATTTATATTGTGAAATTAAAATTTTAAAATAATGTTGTAACACACATTGGGGGCTATGAGAACAGAATTCTGTCTTTGCATTCTCCAAACACATCCTCTTCACTTCATAAGGTAAGTTCACTTTAAATATTTAGGAATAATCTAGTTGATTTGATTTTAATCTGCCCTGAACCTACAGATGCCACGTATGAATATACAGCATGACTCTAAAATGCTCCCAAGACTGAGTATCAGATCCTGGGTGCTCTCAAATTCTGTCTGATAAATTTAGTGGCAAGAGAATTCCTGTAAGAAAAAAGTCCACTAAGATGAAACTTGAAAGAGTCTTTCCTCCTGAACTCAGTGAGAACTGAAAGGGGCTTAGGACTATTTGCACATGAAAACTTTTAATTGGATTTTATTATAAATTATTGTCTTGAGGTATGACCAGCATAGAATCTTTCAAACCTTTCATAGAAATTTGAAGAATTTGTCACAGAATGTACAAGACCAAAGGAGTGAACAGTTTTCAGTGACAATATTGGTGTGAATTGATCTTACTCATAGATCCAAAATTACCTATTTTTTTTTGCATTACTGTCCTAGAAGTTCTGTTGGTTTCACAGCACATGAAGCTGAGAGATGCAGATACAGGAATAAATAGGGGGAAGCAAGAGCTGCCTACCTCAGTTTACTAAGCACTGCTTGTGAATGTTGAACCAGGTCCTAAATAATAGTAAAAAAATTTTATTCTTAAAAGAACAAGTATCCCTTATCTTGGGCAAACAGAATAAGAGGGAGTGGTTGGAAAGTTGGAAAGGGTAAGGTTCAATTTACTGCTGTGTGTTTAAGCTGCACTAAACTGGCAGACAGTCCCTCAGGAAATGCTGCAGCCAGGCACAGCCAGTAGGAGTAGGACTAATCACAGGCGGTGCAAAAGGGGAGAAACTTTTAAAGTATATTATTTATTAAGGGCATTTGTTAAGTATATTTGCTAAGAAATGTTTGTCTATTTGTACAAACCAACATGCAACTTTTGGCACCATGGATGGACAGGAATGAGGGAAATGAGAAAAAAAAAATGAAAAAGAAGAGGCGTGTATTTACTACGCAGAAATATCACCTTCTAATTATGCAGTGTTGCATCCTACACATATCCTGAGCTATTTTCCAGACAGCACTGAGAGCTTGTGTTGTTGAGTTATTCTATAAAGCTTTATGTTATGCTCATCACTGAAGTGTCCCAATCCAACACTGCATCACATAATGGCTGTAAATGCAGCTATTAGACGATGGCTGTGGCTGAATAGCGTGACAGTAGAACACTTCTCATTTTTCAGTTCCAGGGGTATAACTTATTTTATCCTGACTCAGTCTTAAGAACCAATCATACATCCTGGCTCCTCTTCTCTGTGTAACCTTTTCCATAGATGGAGCACCAAGGAAGAATTGAAAGAGACCTGTCCCCAGTCTAAACAGTCTCATGGAAAGTACCTATCATGCAATCAAGCTATAGCCAGTGCAACTGATATTTGGCATGTTCTACCATGGGAAAGGAAGCCCTACAGATAAGGGCTTTTGTTTATCTCTTGTTTATCCCAAACAAAAATTTGTTCAGCTCTTACTAGAGAAGGAACGTGGAGCACTAGGTGGCAAGGTGTGTGAGCTGTTGGAACTTCTGGGGCAAAGATTATAATCAAGGGACTCCTGCAGGTTGGATTTGTTTCTGACCAGAGATAATTTCCAAGTAGTTATTCCTACCATGATCTTTACTGTGAGCATTTTCGGTGTCCTTTACCAGCACTAAGTTTGGGGAAACCCAGATTAATTTTCAGATTAAGAAGAACTTGAATCGGAATCAATTTCCAAAGTAGTAAGTGTAGGCTGTGGAACCTTATCTGTTGTGCCTACATGTCTGTAAGTATCCTTGAGCATAAATGCCCAGTTACTTTACATGCTGTGGTCTAGCCATGAGCTTGCAGTAAGTGGGTAAGTTAGGCTTGCCAGTATGGGCTCATACCCTAACTTAGGTAATAGAAAATTTGTGTTGTCAAATGAGTGTGAGGAATTCAAAAATTGCTCTAAAATATGTGTTGGACAGATTATAGGGATGTGGAATCTTCAGAGAGAGAAGAGTGAATATGGGTTTTTTATCAAAAGGCTTTTATCTGCCTCCTGGCATCACTTCTGCCGTGCTTATATTCTGTGTACCGTATTCCACTGCTAATCCTCAAACACAGGTTTTCCAAGCACCAAGCCTTACTAGTGGCAGTGGCAGGATCTTCCCTTCAGGACAGAAACAATTGTGCATCATGCTCATGTAGTGTGACTGTGCAGTCCAACCAGGTCTGATAGGGGCTGCGTGCACACTTGTAACAAGATATGAGACTGAAATGGTCCTTATGAAACACTGAAATTCAGTGCCTATCAAGTATCACATCTCCCAGATGCTAGAAAGGTTTCCAGCTTGCTCACAGGCTCTGTTTCACTAAATCTCTGAAATAAATGAACACAAAACAAAAAGCAATGTTGTGGCTTTCTGAAATTCTTTAAAGTCAAATCATGTTGATTAGAGATTAAATTTGACTTCTTAATTCTGAGTGCTGGGCACTGCCCCATGTAGACAGAAAATCCATTTGCAGCCTGTCCTTTAAAAATAATGCATATCATCTCTCATAAAACTATTTACACATTGTGGGGACATGGGCAAAAAATAAGGAAAACACACATTGATTTTCTAGTTTATTAAAATTCATATATTCTGAAGCAAACCAAAGACATCATTTGTCTGCTACGTTGGAAATGTGTCATCATAAGTGGAGACAAATTAATACTTCCTACAGGGATCTGAGTATGATTTGGAAATAGTTCTGCCACATCAGTTGGTAAGAGTGAATTTCAAAAATCTTTCATTCTTCAAGATCTGTGTGTGCCCTCTGTTGGAAACAAGGGGTGGATTGCATCTTTTAATCTTAATTTTAAAGCTAGTTTTATAAATGCAATAACAGTCAATGAGGCATTTGTATCTTAAAGTATACAGAGGTAGCATTTTGAAATGGTCAGCACTTTATTATAGACTGATTTTCACATTATCTTGGTTACTCTAAACTAGATTAAACACTAGTCAAAATAATATAGGTACAGATTACTATAGCAGTGCCATGTGTTTTGCATTTCTTTTTAGAAAACAAAATCAAAAAGCTCTTGTCTGTGATGTGTCTCTGGAAAATGGCAGGCACTGTCATAAAATATCCAAGCAGCTGAACACATTTCTTTGTTAAATAAAGTGCAACTCAAAGAAAGCAAGGACTGAATTAAAACCATCTCTCTGCCTCCTAAACCACTGGGCTGTGTCAGGAGCCAACTCCATCCCAGCATTCCTGCAGAGAGATGTGTGCTGCTTTGCCTTGCAGAGATGCTCCACAGCTGCCAGAGAATGGTGCTCAAGATCAGGAGAGTTAAGAGCACTGTCACGGGGCTGTCTTGCAACTAAAGCTTCTGGTTTTACCTTCTAGATTTGGGACTGTACCTAAATGTCACAATGGGCATTTCATCCCTGCCTGAGTTGGCAAGGGTATCTGCTCTGAAGGTGAAAAATACTGTTCAGGCACTGGCACGCTCCCAGGAGGGCCCGATCTGGTGGGCCAGAGGGGATAAACTGCCGGCCCTGATCTCTCATCTGAGCTGCCTTGAGGGAGGCAGCTAACTAGAACTGAGCCAAGAGAGCTGATAAAAGATGGGCCTCTAAGAACACCAGAAGGGAAAAACCAAGAGGTTCACTTATGCTAGTTCTGAGGAATAATAAAATAAATAAAATCAAGATAAAAGAAAGCAATGGAATGACCTTATCACTGAAAAGCAATATGCCAAAAACCCCAAGATGGCTAAATGATTGATGTCTACTCAAAGCTAAACCAAAGTGCAGTCCTTTTGAATTCTGGGATTCAGCTCCAAAATTGAATACTGAGAACAGCCCCAGGAACAGTAGAATATAGCAGAGAGAGAATAAGAAAGCAATTAGGAGGGTTGGTAAGGCTCTAAATGGCTCTGTGCATTTCCTGTATCACTAGAGGTTAAAGGGGATAATCAAAGAGGATTTGGGCAGTCCTGGGAAGGGGAGAGTTTTCTTCTCTGTGTCAGTTGTAAACTGGAAGACATGATGGGAAGAGAGCTACTCTTGCTCTAATTTTTTCAGTAATGAAAAGAAAGCATTCTCTCAAACTGAGTAATATCTGTAAGATAAATCAGAGCAATCCTATAATTTTAAAAGTATAAGAGTCATCTTGTCTAGGTGGCATACCCAAGAACCCTGAAAGCACTTACACATTAAGTGGTTTGGTGCTAGAAAAAATATGCAGCTTTCATGTGAGACCTGAAGGGTCAAAATAGTGCAACTTCTCTTTATCTCTCTAGGAAATCAGTTCAGCTGCTTAGTGGTCCAGCCAGAAAAAGGGGGCATCTTCACTGTTGAGTACCCCTTGTGCTGTGATACCAACAAGTGTTGCAGGAAAGCCATTTACCTATAGTTTTTGTTGTCCTAATGCCCTTACACAAGAATCCCAAATGCAAATAGTGTCTCTCCAAATTAGGTCATAGAAAGCATCACAGCACCCCTCCAGACTGGAACACATAAGCTCTCAAACAGTAATGCTTGGCAAGGCTTTCCAAAAAGTGAATTTGGTATTTCTGGCCTTTCTATCTGGGAGAGAAGCCAGGCACTTTTCCCAGAAAAGTAATTTGGTTGGCTATTACATATTTTTTATTCATCCTTACTTAACTTTAAAGGTATTCCAAACTCATGAGCTGATTTGTTAAACATCTGATAGTGAAATCACTGAGAGAACCATATATATATGAAAATATATATGAAGAGCTACAGAGTGGACTCTGTATTGGATGACAAATTCAAATCATTTCTGTTAAGTCTGAGCAGACTAAACATGCTTTTGATACTTAGCTGCCAATTTAGTTATTCTTCCCTTAACTTCTCTAGACAGTTTCTGAAACAATGAATTATTCATCAGCTTCCAGTTCACTCATATCTCTGTAATAAAATACTATTTTCAGCAGTAAATGCTGCATCCACTATACAAATAGATTAGCAGTGTCAGTATATTATCAAGTTCACAAAACTCACATGGCATTGAAAGCATGAATATAAAGAGCCAAGATTGTAAGAGTACAGACACGCATAGATGTACAAAAAGATCTTTAGCTATGCAGAGATGAATAGATGGATAGACAGATAATCATACTGGTTTCAGATGTAACATTATTGCCTTCAATGACATTTTTTTCCACGATGTTTAAAATCAGTCTCCAAAGGGACTGTGAAGTCACCACAGAGCTAATCACAAACCCCAGTTTAATCTGATTCACATGCTATCAATGGCTTTTCAGACTGCAAGGAAGACAACCTTGCCACAGCATCATTTTACCAGTGCCTCAATACATTTTACACAGTGAGACCGCATATTAAAAACTGACACTACTTCATGAAGTTTATTATAATAATCCTCCCCCACTTGGACAAGATCTCAAAATTGAATTAACTATTTAATTAACCACTGTTGGTATTATATTCATTTGACAAAGCAGTAATGATGGCACTGGATCAATGTCGCTGCAACCGACAGCTGCTGAGTGAGAGCACATAACGTGGGTGGCACTTGGCACTACCCTGCATGGAGCCCCCAGGCACAGAGAAGACCCTGCCATTCACCTGCTGGAGGCTCATTCTCCCGAGCCAGCTGCAGCACCATGGCACAGGACATGACAACTGCAGTGCCCTTCCAGGGTGCACCTTGAGGCTTGGCTTGGATTATCATGTCCTGTTTGAGCACTGGGTTTTAACCTGCCTCTGTTGTCCAGCCAGCATGTCAGCGACCTAGACTGAGGCATGAGCTCCAAATGCACTCATAGTAATCCATTAAAGGCTCAATTTTAATTTCTGAATCAGTTCTCCTCTTAATCATAATCTGTGCTATGAAACATGTAAACGCTCAGTCTAGGATGAGATCACTTTACAAGGGGGAAGTAAGACAAGAAGAAAGAAAAGGGAAGGAGGAGATTGATTTTGGTTTCTTATATAAATCTCTTCTTGGAGGGAGACAGATTTTAAATGCAGTGATTGCATTTAAAAAACATACAATATCGAGACATTATATACACAATGTCTTATGTGTATTCTCTGGATAAGTTTATATTTTTCACAGATGGAACAAGCTTATAAATTTCTTGAGTAAGGAGAAGTCGATTTATCCATTCCATCAGTATTTTTTTCCATTATTTTGCCCAGAAGTTTCCTGTTCTATCCCAAATAAGATAAAATCAATAAATAGTTAAAATCAAAGTTTACAGCATTTGCAACTCACTTCACACACTAATTTTCACACAGTTTTGTGTTTTCCACTGTGTTTTTCTTTCCTCCCTCTCCCATACACTTACACTTCACTCCTTCCTGCCCAATATAGGAATAAAAGCAGGGCAATGCTTCTATTTCTGTCTTTGCCACTGACTCATTGTATAGTTTCTTAAGCATTTACATCTTCCACTTGGATCCTCTGGTATCTAAGAAGATGAATGTGTCTGTTGATGGTTTCTTTATGGTAAGAGCACTCATCATGTCTTTCTCTGTGCAGATTCTATTGTGTTTAGTAAGAGTTGAGTCCACACTGCAACCTTCCTATTAGTGAAGGTATTAGTAGGGGTTCTGACTTCAATCTACATGCCTACTTTTATTACAACAATATGAAATTAATTTTTTTTTAGATTAATCGGTCATATTTTACTTCAGCCAACAGCCACAAAATTTTGAGGTAGGGCATTCACAGATATGCACACAAAATAGCATCATCACATACACTCTCCATTATAATGCATGCTAAAAAGGAGCTCTAGAGATATTCACAGAGCATAATGTGATCCTGGGAAGAGAAGATACACAGAGCTGTTTTAATATGGAGAATTCTGGCTACAGAGCCCTGCAGCACTACTGTCTGCTGAATATGCAAAGGCATTGCTCTTTCCTTTTCAGTGCTGTATTGCCTTAGGTCCCTCTACTGTCCCACTTACAATCCTTCACAAATATATTCTGTCCTTTGGGGTCATTTTCTTGATTGCTAAATAAATGTATCAAGTCAAATTAGCAAGTGTGTAGATAATTCTTACAAAGATTTAGCCTTCACTATTAGAATGAACATGAGAGATCTACTGTGGTTTGCAGATGTTGGCAAAATCCATGTAAGTGGAACTACAGATGGTTCCAAATAAGACAAGAGTGGAGTTAGTTCTTAACTCACAGCCTATGTTATTTTTACAGCTCCTACTGCTTTAACAAAGTAAATATTTAATTAGAGAAGATTCTAAAGCAGTTGTTTGAATTATGAGTTAGTCTTATAGATAAACACATTAACAAGAAATGTATTCCAATTTTCAGCATCATAGCAGGAATAACACAGCGGGCTGCTTAATGAAGACTGTGATGTCCAAGGCACAAAGAAAATAGGATCTTAAAAAGAGGACCAAATGTTAACAATCTGTTATGAAATGGTACAATCCAACTAGTTTAGCTTAAATACCCTGATTTTTTTAACAGGGTAGGCTGCCAGCTATACTGCTCGAAATTTATTTTAAAAATTTCCACTCTCTCTATTAATTACCAGAAATGTCATAATAGTACAATGGAAATCAGATACTTACTGGCATGAAAATTATTTGGATTGGAACTAGTGGCTGGGGTAGTTTTAATTAGGAGGCAAAGAAATAAAAAAATATCTAATGTAAATATAAATACCTGTTTCCCATGTTAATTAATTACATTAATTGATATTTTCTATTCACATCCCAGTCTCTTTTTTTCTCATGACAGGAATACCATATAAATTCTTTGGATATGAAGGATTATACCCTATTTGCATTAGGGTGCTTTATTGAGTGTAGGCTGTGAATATGTGCTGTAAATATATACATTTGTATGACAATATGCATACTATTATAATAGCAAATAAAGACTGTTGAAATACATCAGAAGACACCTTTGGCTGAAAAATAAAGAGGCAGGGTTTGGGTTCTGTGAACAACTTTCTGCCAAAATGCAGCAGATCCAAACTAGAGATCTTAGGTTTCTGTGCTTTCGGTTTCATTACATAAAATTTCAAACCAAAAAATAAACGGCACAGTACTGTTTTGGTGAGAACAGGTTCAGACACCCAGCTCTGAGCGCGTTCTCGGTGTACGTAAACCGACACGAAGCGACATCCTGCTCGCTAACAAAGCTGAGATGTGATCGCCGTCTCCAAGAGGAGACACTTGGAAAGCGCCAGGTCCTGCCTCGCCCGTGACACTTCGACAAGTACAGGCTGAGGACTGGGAAAGGGCTCTTCCCAGGGGGATGCTGTGGGAAAGCTCCGTCCGCGCGCTTGGGAAGGGCGCTCGATCCCTTCCCGGTGGGCCCCCGCTCGGTCCGGCTGCGCGGGGGCCGCTGTGGCGGGCACAGGGCACCGCCCGGAGCTGCCGCTGCTCTGTCCCGGCGCTGCCCCTGCTCTGTCCCGGCGCTGCGGGCGGAACGCGGCTCCCCCGCTGCCCCAGCCCGGCCCCGCTCCGCCGCCGAGCCGGGACGGGCCCTCCCTGCGGCCCCCGCGAGCGGCGGCGAGGCGGGAGGGGAGAGGCGGGGGCCGGGAGGCGAGGCCCCGGCAGCCGCGGGTGAGTACCGGGGACAGCCCGAGCCGCCGCCCGTCGCCGCCGCGGGGGCCGCCGAGGGCGGCGGGCAGAGATGCCCCCGCTGGGGGCTGCTTCCACGGCCGCGGACGGCGCTGGCCGAGGGGGTCCCGCCGCCGCCTCGGGCGCTGTCCCGCCGGTAAGAGCAGCCAGCGGGGTCCGGGGCAGCGGAGCCGGCCCTTGCGCCGGGGCAGCGCCCCCGATGGGGAGCGCGGCGGTGGGGGGCGGCCCGCGGGTGCTGCGGGCACTCCACCGGGTGTCTGCTGGGCGCCCTGGTGCTGAGCACGCTGCTGGGCAATGCGCTGGTGTGCCTGGCCGTCCTGCGCTTCCGCCACCTGCGCAACAAGGTCACTAACTGGTTCGTGCTGTCACTGGCCATCTCGGACCTCTGCGTGGCCCTCCTGGTGATGCCCTGGAAGGCAGTCACTGAGGTGGCTGGAGGCTCCTGGCTCTTTGGAAGCCACTTTTGTGACATCTGGGTGGCCTTCGACATCATGTGCTCCACCGCCTCCATCCTCCACCTCTGCATCATCAGCCTGGACCGGTACTGGGCCATCGCCAGCCCCTTTCGCTATGAGCGCAGGATGACGCGGCACCTTGCTTGTGCCATGATAGCCACGGCCTGGACTCTCTCCATCCTCATCTCCTTCATCCCGGTGCAGCTACACTGGCATAAAGCCATGGACAGAAGAGATCTAGGCTCCTGGCTACCTGGGACACCCCGCTGTGATGTCAGATTGAACCGCACTTATGCCATCACCTCCTCCCTTATCAGCTTCTACATCCCCGTGGCCGTAATGATCATCACCTATACCAGGATCTACAGAATTGCCCAGGCCCAGATCCGCCGTATCTCCACCCTTGAGAGAGCAGGGGGGCAGTGGCCAGCTCATGGCAAGGAGCCCACCTCCTCTTTGCGGAGTTCCTTGCACAAGGAGACCAAGGTGCTGCAGACCCTGTCTATCATAATGGGAGTCTTTGTTTGCTGCTGGCTGCCCTTCTTCCTGCTCAATTGTCTACTGCCTTTCTGCCAGCCCAACCTCGACGAAGACGCTGAAGGACAGCCACCTTGCGTTCGCCAAACCACCTTCAATGTCTTTGTGTGGTTTGGCTGGGCCAACTCTTCAGTGAATCCAGTGATCTATGCTTTCAACGCAGACTTCAGGAGGGCTTTCAGCAACCTCTTGGGCTGCCGGTGCTGCTGTTGTGGCACACCCAGGTCCCCTGTGGAGAGGGTCAACTTTAGCAATGAGCTGGTTTCCTATCACCAAGATACCACCTGCCAGAAGGAAGGAGCTGTCCCGGTATCAGTACCTCCCGCTGCCATCACTGCCTGGGTGCAGCCCATGCCCCATGCCATAAGCCTCCAGGGGGAGGACAGCACTGAGGAGAAGTCTATGGAGAAGAGGGTTGTGACTTCTCAGACACAGACTGTGCCTGGCAGCAGCCCCAACAGTTGTCAGGTGCCAGCTATTTTGCAATTGGATTGAAAGGCAGAGCTATCCCTGGAAACTGTTGCCCCTGTACAGGAGTTGGTCAGTGTGAGAGACCCCATTGCCTTGTTTCAGAGGGATAAGTGATTAAATGCTTCTCACACACTCAGCCAGCACACAGGGAGAGTTCTCCCTGTCTCCATGCAAGCTACACCTGTCCCACAGCAACGAAAGTCCCATGCCAGAGGGATAGGAAAACACTGCTCTTACCACAGAGGGGTGATAGGCATATGAAGTCCATTCCAAAGGCACATAGCAGCCAGACATTAACCTCTTCCCACAGCCACATTCACCCGTTATCTCACAGTCATTAGACATCTCCCATGCATTTGTTCACCCCCCACCCTGCAGTCAAACTTGAGGTACGCATTAAGAATAGTGAGATAATTAAAGTAAAAACAACTCATAATTCAGGCAGCCAATCCCTCCAGAAAGTAGAAATATAATGTGATCCACAAAAAAAGCGATGAGGTCATCTCTGTCAACCCATTTCTCTACTTATAGATATGAAGACCAACAAAAGGCAGAGCAAACAGGTGTTGGATGGCTTGCAGAAGAGAGAATACTAGGAAAACTTTATGATCATTTCACGTGTGTAAAAGGGTTCAGCAGACATTAAGGGAATACAGTGGCATCTCACTGTCCTCTGCTTCTCTGTCCACTATTTAAAAGTTCTTCATCTGACCATTTAATACACTGTGCTCCACTAACCACCATCCTTGCCCCATTTTTTTCTGTCCCTTGCCTATGGTTGATTTATCTCCAGAAGATGATGAAGATGCAACTGTCCAGAAGAAGACATGAAGAATGCGTACACTGCAAGAGTTTTCTTGGGCATTCAGTCTCACAGATTGCACAGATGATATTTTTCATAACGATGATATTTTTCATAACGATGATATTCTTCATAACAGTGAAAGGACAGCAGCAGGAAAGACAGACTCTCCTCCCAGTGAACCTGCTCCCTGTGATTTTTAAACCATGTGTAGTTCTTAAGTCCCCATCATTAATTCTAATGGGAAAATATACTCTTGCTATCCTGCTCTTTTCAGGAATGTGTCCTTGGAGAGCACTTGGGTGTGACTGCAATCTGTTCTTCATGGGCTTCCCTGGCAGGACAAGTGGTAGTGGGTTTAACTCTAAGAAAGACCAAGGCAAGAATTTGGAAAAACTTTCTAAGAATAATGATAATTAAGCACTGGAGTAGGTCATCTAGGTAAATTATGACATCTCTCTTAGTAAAATGACTGCAATCTTCTGTCAGATATGACAGTGACAATGTTGATCCTGTCTTGGGGCAAAGACCCAGAGTAATGGTCTCTTGAGATAATTTCTAGTTCTGCTTCACTATGACAACATGTCTCCTTAAGAAGCATTAAACTTAAGATGTTTGGTTGTGGGTTTTTTTGCATGCAATTATCCTTAGATGTTTTCTTGAAGGCAAGAAAGATACAGATAAGAACTTCGAGATGCCATTGGTATACTTCCATTCTCCTAGTGATTATCCATTTTTCTTAGCATTTAACAACTATCATTCAGCATGCTTAGTGCCTCCTCTGGAGAGCAACCCTGAAATAAACCTGGTGTTTCCTTACAAGAGATACAAGATATGTGGTTTTTTGTTTTGATTCCTGTAGATTACTTTCTATGTGATCATATATAAACTGTACATGGATTCAGATGTCAAAGATTCAATCAATTTGTGAGAGTATTTTCCTCAATACATTTCTTTCTTCTTACACAAACCAGAAACACATAAAAATGTCAGAATCTAAATCCTTCAAAAAAGAACCCTTAAAATTTTATCCTCAAGGTCTAGAGACATCTTATCTCACCCTCTCCACACTAAAACTCGTCCTGGGGAGATACTGCCCTGAAGTGTGACTCCCCCACTGCCTGCCACTCTTCTGTTTCTGTTGCATGAGCTTCAGCTGGCTCCATCCCCCAGAGAGTGAACTGTCCCTGCCCACACACATCTTCCAGCTCATGGGCAGGCACTCTTCCAGCAGTCGAGGCCACACATGAAATTATTATTCACAGGTGAACTTTTTTCTTTTTTTAGAATGTGTACAGTCTCATTATTAGTGATAAAAGATGTTAATTAATGGAAGAGAAAGATTTCCCTTCTCACAAGTTTTGCCCTGCTGTGTAGGCTGTCTCACCCAAGAATTAGGCTGGACTTCTTATTTAGAGTGATGGTGAAAACAGTGCAGGGCAGAGCGAGTAGCAGAAATTAAGCAACGGATATGTTTGAATAATGTTTTTTCTTACGAACAATCAAAAATGCATGGTAGCTTCAATCTATGAAACAATATTTGCATTAAGAATGGAAAAAGCTATTTGTGTCAGTGCTTGTGGCTATAGTTTAAATATGCTTCATTTATAGGTCAGATTGTACCTGAAAATAAATGTGGATTTTCCTGAAGAAAAACTCCTGGTCTTTACTGAAGCTTTTTAAAGTGACAACTTGAAATTGCTTTTTGTAAGTGATGTTGGAAACAATTGTTTGTTTCTAGCAGCTAACTGATAATGGTTATTACTGATGTGTAGATGACACACATTACAGCTGTAAGGTCTGTTGCAGTAAGTGCAGTGTAATGTTCAAGACTGCAATAAATTACAGAAATTGCATATTATAAACTCTTTATTCTCATTTTCAGTAGCATATTACTGAAGGTACTTCATATGAAACTACACCACACAGCTGTTCAGACTACATATGCTGTTGCTGATTTAATAATATATAAATTTTGATATTTTATGTAATTTTATTTTACTAGACTGGGAAGCATTCTACAGACCACCCACTTCTGTGAATAGTAAATGAGCAAGACTTATTTCCCCCATAATTTTTTGTAATGATTAACTGTGATTTCTGACTGACATTTTTCTCATGACAGGGCAAGCTGCTGTGTTAGATTACACAAGATTCAATTAATATTGTTAGGTTCAAGTGTGATAAGAGATATTAAAATTATTACAATAAGCCAAGGTTTACTTCAGCAGAAGTTAAGAGGCAAAATTATTTTCTATTTACCCTATTGCACCCACCCAAAAGAAGTATCTTTCAAAGCAAAAATTTGGCAGCACTTTGTTATCTATTTCTGGGTCACAACTTTCTTGGCTTGGCAGAGCAAAATGAATCACAAACAACAAAGTTATTTTTTTAGGGAGATCTATGCCTATTCCTCAAAGACACTTTTTATAACTCAGATCATCAAATCCACATATGACCTCACATATACTGTGGTGAATCCATAAGGAATTTCACTGACTAAAAGCAGTTCATTTCCATGCCTAGTAGTATCACGTTTACAGTACCATTAATGTCACAGTGACCTAAAAAATAGCTTCTAAATAGCCTTGGTGTCAAAACAGTGCAACCTCACAGATACCTTATCGAAACACTCTTATTAGCCAGTGCCTAAACATCTGAATCAAACAGTTCTGTTCAGCAAAGTACATGTACTGGGCTTTACAATATATACCAAATGCCTCTTCTGTTCAAATAATTCCCACTCCCTTTCCCTTCTGCCAGTCTACAAAGTTCTCAACCAGCTGCAGGTCCTGTTTTTTTATCATACAATTGAGATAAACACAAAATTCTTGTGGTCATGCAAAAGCTCAGCTAGCTGAGGTTATGGTTATGTGCAACTTTAACAAATGCAGAATCCAGTGGAAATATCAACATGAGGAAAACAAGATCATACTCCAATTGTTTGTATCGCACCTCCATTTTTTTTTCTTATCCCTCTGATTAGTATCAGATGCCTTAACGTTTCAGTTAAACTTTCTGTGAGAAACAGCTGACCTAGGATGCAAAAAGAGAAACCTGTTACACAACTTGGTTGTCAGAAGCGTCTGTTGCTGCTTTGCTTTTGCCAAAATCATGCCTCTTGTGTTGGATTTCAGATGAGGCACCTACACACTCCATATTAAGCATATTTCAATCAGTTGAATATCAGTAACAATTCTTTTATGAAAAATTCTCTATTCTCTATAAACTGTTTTTTCCCCTGAACTTGGGAGGTTGAAGTGGCTTTCTGGATATTAACCACTATTGGTCCAGTCCCCCTGGATTCTGATGGACCTGAGTGGTTTCATCACTGTGGTTACAGACTCCACCACATAACTTCATCTCATTGAAATGGTTTGACTCACTTTGTGACACCTCTTGCCCTTTTTACTGTAAAGAGACACACAGTAGGATGCACCCCCTGGGCACAGGCTATTCCTCAGATTTCTAGCTCTCTTGAGAACCAATTTGCATTTGCACCAAAGAAAGGCACAAAGATGCTAAAGGGCTAATTTTTCTTCTAGCCTATTTGGCTTGAAAAAGTTACTGTAGTCCTTATCTAGCATTGTTATTCCTTCCGAGTCCCTACTTGTGTCTGATCATTGAAGATATTTTAGGAAACCCAGGGTTTATGAATGCATTTCACATTTTTCTAAGTTAAGTAGCTACATGATAGGAAAACTGCCTATCAGTGGAACTACTGAGAGCAATAAATGGTTTGGACCTGTACCCAAGATTTTTCACATGTGCATAGTATGAAATGAATGAAGATGCTAGGGAAAATGTAGGTTTATCTTCATCAACCAGAGGAGAATTTCATCTTGAGACAGTTTAGTTTAGGTAGTGAGAAGACATTTGTGAAATTTGCAGAAACTGTTGCTAGGTTCCGTTTTTTCTTTAAAGAAAATTTTCATAGAGCTTTCTGCAGTTCAACATTTAAATAGGTTTTTAACTAATCAAATTCATCTTTGCTCCCACCCTCAGTGAGAACACATCACTTCATTTTACTCTTTTCATATTTAAATCTGAACTGGCCAAATGGAGCCTATGTACACTATTTAATGGGCTCACATCTTGTGATGACTTTTGCATGAAACACATGAGCAAGTTTTCTGAGCTTCTATTACAATCAGGGGAAATCTAGGCCAAAGACTCAAGCATGTCTAGAGCAATTTACTGAATTAAGATACCTTCTTCAGGGTGAGAGGAAAAACTGACTAGCTGACAGGGAAAAAAGCCAGTGATGCAGGATAGTAAGATAAAGGGAAGAACAAGATGCAGCGTACAAACAAACTAGTTGCAATTTTTTGCTGTTGGTAACAAAGCTGAATGAGTTAGAGATTTTAAATAAATGAGTGCATAAAATAATGCAGAATATAGAATATTTGCTAATGCCTAAGTCAATAATATAACCATCAAAGATAACATCGGGACAAATGTTCTTGGTACATGTTTGCTAGCAGAAGGAGATAAATACATAAAAGAGCTGAGTTTCAAGAGATCAAACTGGTAATTAGATATTGCCTCATGTTTTGGATTATAGCAGAATATCACTGCTGCCAAACTACATTGTGACAATAAATTAATGGATAGTGGTGATTAATAACCATAACTTCCACTCTAAGAATGTTTATCCTGTAGTACCAGTGCATCCAAGCCATGAATTACAGTTTCACCAGACTGATACTTCCTTGGAGTGCTGCCAGCCTACAGTTTTTAAGCTCTTCAAGAGTTTAAAAACCCCAAACACCTGTTACCATCAAAAGTAGCATATAAAGCAGCTATTAGTGGGAACAATAGGATTTTGGGAATTTGGCAGTTCACTGCAGGCTTCTTTCAAAAAGGGGCTGGATTTTCACTGTGCTGCTGACAGCTTATGCTACTGAAGAAGTGCAACGTGGTTTGAAAGATGTTTGTTGTGGAAGCCATTTCCTTGAAGTGTGGTAAAAAGTTGCTATGATGATCCTTAGAGGCACCACCTCAGCACAGCTGGGGCTAGTCCAGGGACAGAGGAATAGAGATAAAACATAATGCCTTTTGTGCTGAGCTGATCTCCGACAATTCTAACTGATTTTATTTGCAGCACAGGTCACAACACCAGCTACTACCATCACTTTTGGGTCCAGATAATGCACAACAGTTGCTTATCTGAATATGCACTACATCTTAATTTTTTAAAAATAGACACAGCATTTTATTTTGCTTCTGAATAACACCCTTTGTGAATTTAAGCCTAACTTTTAGTGACAGGCAAGCTAGGCAGGCACAAAATTTGAATTGTAAATGCTTTGTTGAGCTTCAACTGTTGTTTAGTATGTCTTACTTTATAAAGCTGAAATGTGTAATTTTGGGGTGGCACAAGCTGAGCTCAAACAATGCCTGAAGTCATATGCTTCCAAATATATCTTTTCTCTTTAAGTGATGCTACAATATTCCTGCTCCCCTGCAGTCCAATCATGAGAGTCATTCCTGGGAAACACACTGACAGGAGATGAAGGAAATCTATATCAAATAAAAAAAAAAAAAACAAAACCTTGGAGGTAGAATAGTAGTACAGGGGAAAAATTTCACATAATTGAAGGCCATTGATTATTGATGCTAATATTTCTGCATTACTTAGAAAAATCATAATTTCCTTTCAAGAAATGCTCATTCCTGTCTCTGAGCCTCAGCTAGAAGAGCGTTTTCAATGAAACAGGCAGTTTTTAGCATTATATCCTGACTTACACTACTGGATTTTAGAGGCAGAAGACCCATCACTCTTGGCAAGGGTATCACACGTGGTAAGAAAGGAGAAAAGCCCTGCATAGCATATTGCTCCGGGAACAAAGACTCTATAACACCAGTCTAGTGATACAGGTTACCATGGTAAATACAAGAATTTCAGCACCCCCAAGGGGTTATCTGGGGAGAACTGGATGTGTTGAGCAGAAGGCGTCACTGTGCTTTTGATAGCCCTTGGGCTGAGCATCTAACACCATGCAATCTTGTATCACAAAACAGATTTTCCCTACATTTCAGTCTGCCTGCACACAAGCCCACTGCTCTATAGTGCCTGCTACCATGCATCTTCCCAGCACTGCAAGCAGTTCCCTCCCTGCCAGATACTGTGGTATTTGCCATGATTCTGTTACTGCCTGATCCAGTAATTCTACAGGTCTCATCACTATGCTCTTCTAATCAGTCAGGATATAGAAAAACTGTTTCCCATTTCTAATTGAGCCTTTTAGGCCCAGAGAGACCAGGATGCAGAAAGGAGCAAGCAGCACTAACTGGCTAACAGAAGACACAAACCTGACCGTGTTGGATGTGGAAACTCAGTAGTGTGGGCCTGTGTAGTGACAAGGCAAATGCAAACAAGCAAGAATATGATAGTCAACAGTCTAAAGTAATATTACATTCTTAGTTCTTCTTTTTTCAGGTTTTTTTTCTTTGATGTTTCTTTGTTATGGCGTGTGGTTTTTTATTTATTTGATATTTATGCAAAGTATAGTTCTACTTAAGAAACACAGTATCACACTCATTTGAATTTTGTAATACAAGAGCCACCAATCATACATTGTCAGTGTATACAAGGGCTTGTATAGCCTGTGTATTTCTGCCTCATAAAAATCACTAGAATTTATAGGCCAGGGCCAACTTCATTGTTTGCTTGTATCTAATATACCAGCGTTCTCCCCACTATGTCGGAACTTTAGATAAAACCACAAGGTAAAAATAAACAGAATCCATAAAAAAATGGTGTTCCCTTAGAAAAATATCCACCTTTTAGGTACATGACATCTCTCACAATTATCTCTTTTGACGTGTACTTTGTGCTGTAATAGCCTACATACCAGTTCACACCATGGAAAACCAATCTCCTGCCTTCAGCAGGCAGCAAAATAATTCAGTCTGAATAAACTGACTGTCTGGGGAAGTTAAATGTCTGATCTTCCTCCCCTTTCAGGGGAGGTATTTTACTGTGGAGACATACAGAAAGCACTATGCATATTACATTTTTATCAATTACAAAAAAATGGACAATTTAAATTATTTTTTATGAAATAAACATACCAGGAGAGTTTATTGTTATAAGTTTTATAAATTTGCCATTTAGGTTTTCTGGAATTAACTGGAATCTAGTAGTTCAGACCTTTTGTTCTAGAAATCTTTTTTTTTTTAACTTGTATTCCAACATACAGCCTTTTTACTCAATTCACAAGACATTTAAAAGAACTCAGTCTTCTGTTTACAGCTTGGTTGTCAAATAATTGTGATTTGTTTCCTCATTAAAATCTCTACAAGTACATTGTCTTAATGAAACCCTCAAAATTTACATTTTCAGAATGTGAAGTTTCTTTGCATTTCATGAAAAGAAGAAAAGAAAGAAGCAATCTTACCCCTGTGAGTTAACTCAGTGATCTGTACATCCATACCCTATGTGGTGGATGGGGGTTCAGTTCATGCCTAGTACCAGGTTTTACATCCCCAGCCATCTGCTCTCCTCAGGCCCGCTGCTTCTTCAATAAAAACGTGCTCTCACACCATCTGATACAAGCATTCTCTGATAACATTTTAATAGATAATCTCCTGCATCACTTTAGCTCCCCACACCCTTCTGCTCTTTAGCTACTCTTGTCACTGAAATTATGAAATAAGCCTTTCCTGGCATGTTGGTCACCTCCACCACACTGCAGCCAAGAAATAGTGTCAAGATGCGTTTGTTGAGCTAATTTTAACACTTTACATTTCTAGAAATGTTCAGATTAAATGGGTTCCTCCAATCCTTCTGTCTGCACCTAAAATAAGGGGACAAGAGCAATTCAAAAGGGAACTCATTTTCCTTCTCCAATACTTGCATGGGGTTTCAATTACATGTAGGTCTCTGTGCATGTTGCTACAATGAGGAAAGTATTTCCTGCTTCTTTAAGCCGACCATAGGATGACCAGCAATAAGTTCTATGAAAGGAAAGGGTCTTTTTGACATTCTAATGGAGTCCTCTGTTTAGTGCTAGCTGAAATAAATTCCTTCTGCAATTTTCTTCACTATTATTTTGAAAAAGCTTAAAGAACGGAAAAGGCAAAGCTGAAGTTCATCCTTTCACGAGACTTAGTGTTTTGATCAGCTGATAGAAAAGCCTGAAGTTGTAGGGGCGTTCTTGCAGCTCCCATACCCGGCTCAACAAGGGGCATTATCAACACTGAGGTCAGTCCATTCATTACACAGTGAAGAATGAAGGTAGGAAATAGTGGTCATGTGGGTTCTCTGCTAATGGAGACAACAATGACTCTTTGACAAACATTTGAGAAGCAGAAATGGAAAAGCTTCCTAAGTTTGTTTATGAACATGAGGAATAAGCATGGCAACCTTTACACGGCTGATAAAGCAGCATCCTCACAGTGAAAAGCAGATTACAGAAGTAAATATTTAAGAGGTGGCATTTTAAATGTGAAAAATTACATGCTTAGAAAAAATAGCATGTAGTTATGCATCTCTAGTCAGAAACACAGCAATGTGAGTTGGGAATATAGAAGTCAATTAAAGAAAGGAATACATACATGGTGCGAGGAACAAAGTGGTTCCTGTGGAGCGGAGGAACCACGACCAAAACTCAATTCCCTAAGATTTCCTGACCTGGGTGGAAACACAGCCTTGGAGAACACAAGGCAAATGACTCAGACCAGCTCGTGACAAAGCCTGTGGGGAATGCAAGACAGAAAAGATGGTGGAAATATATGTGGAATATTTTCTGTTAGAGCAAATGGATTAAGGAGAAAATGTATTCTGGGATGATTCTGAAGAACTGCAATGTCCTGGCTTCCAAAAGAGCATTCATCAGCAGCATGATCTGTTGACTGAAGGGTGGGATATGGATAATTTCATATGGATAATTTCAAACCAATTCTGCAGCATAAGAAATTTATTTATAAATCTCCTGATCAGTACTACGCAGTTTCTTTAACTTTTCTGTCATTTTGCAATAAACTATGTCTTCAACAAAAGTTTGGGTTGAATTTCAGTAACTCTCAATTGTCAGGGAAAGAAAGAAACAACACACAAACATGTCAAAAACCTGGATAAGGGCATCAGTCTGACTGTAGAGAAGTACTTAAACAGGATCTAGAAGGTAATTGAGAAGGTCAGTCTATCTCCCTGTAGACACATTAAATATGATGTTATTCTCTTGAGCCAGTACCAAGAAA
The DNA here is from genome assembly GCF_000738735.6 of Corvus cornix cornix. Classification (NCBI taxonomy): domain Eukaryota; kingdom Metazoa; phylum Chordata; class Aves; order Passeriformes; family Corvidae; genus Corvus; species Corvus cornix. The sequence goes on from NC_046336.1 coordinate 16,465,248, forward strand.
CTGGAAGATTGATAGCTCAAACAAGAAGGTTAAACACAGCTACGGTCTTGTGTATTTAAAGCAATTTCAGTTTATGAATCAAAAATATTGTTTACACTACCCACTTCTCTGAAAAAGAATTTATAATGACAGGGCTGGAAACTGTGACTACTTTCCACTTGTAAAGCAAAACTGTTTTGCAACCATTTACAGTTGTTGCTGCAATCCTAGAGGCTAGAATGAGAGAAATAAATAGTACTCTTCATAGTGAATGGAGTTTTTATAAAATAAAAATGGTTAATTCAACTGAATTTTTAAAGATCCAAATCCTGAAGTCAAAACCGTAACACAGTTTCCCGTGAAACATCTTCAAAGTCAGCAAAGTGGCCTATAAACAGCATATAGGTTTTTCAGTTCAGAGTTAAAACTTAACAGGATAATTTATTCATTGACCAGGGAAAAGTGTGATTAAGGCAATGATCTGAACTTCTGAAATAAAAAGATGCATAAGGAGATAGCTTTAATGAGTGATTCAATTTTTACCATTTGCCTTCTCAGTTCTTTTCTCTGATAGGTTAACAAGCCGCTTGTTTAAATTTCCTCATCATAAATCAAGTTTTCAAGGTCTGTGATACTCTCATTGCTCTTTTACAGACTCAGTTCAGTTGATCTTTATCTTTTTTTGAAGAGTAATGCTTAAACTGGATACAATGCCCCACTCAAAGTCTGGCTTTAGGCCATGCCTTACTTCCTGTGTCTTATACCTGATATCCTTATTTATGTGTTTGCCTTTTTGCAATTGGATGACAACTGGTGTCTCACATTCAGCTTGTGGTTCACTGTAGCCTTTCATGCTTTCCTGCAGACGTTATTACTCCATCAGCATCCATCATCTTGGCTTTGTGCAGGTGTTTCAGACCAGTATCTTGCACTTGTCTCCACTGAACTGAATGCCATGCTTTAGACTGGTCCTATGAGTGTTCACATTAACTTTGAATTCAGTTTAGAATCTAGATTGAAGCCAATATTACATCCAACATGGTACATCTGTAATTCCTTCCAGCTTAGTCTCATTGCAGCACTCACATAGCAAAGCACACTCTATTTCATTTGCTCGGACGGATAGGCCCCTTATCTCCCCAGGGATTTGTTTCAGGCTCTCTGCAGAGGCAAGGGAATTATCTCTGCCACAATGCACACTAATCACGTTTTCAAAGATAACTCCATAACCAGCTTCTTCTAGGACTATAAAGGTTATTCTAAGGTAGGGGGACAGGAGGGAAAGGGCAGTCAAAACCCAGCTACAGCAGTAACACAGACTAACTAGATTTAAACTGCAAAAACAGAACAAAAGGTTACAGTGATTTTAGTAATGTAAGAAAGATCTTCCCTCACACCGTATCCCCATCGAATCCAAGAGAGAAAATAGTAGCTTGCACAGGAAAATTCATATAAAAGCAATGAGCATCAAAGACTAACACCTGCTTTACCGCAAAAGAGGAGTCACAACCATGGAGAGAAATGTGTGTGTAAATATAGGTACCAAAAACAGGAGAACATGGCAAAGAATATTAAGGAAGATTAATTATTGTATGGGTAGGCTAGAGAAATCTCATTCTGGTTTATTTTCTTTCCTTAGTTCCTGAAGTGTAATGACTTGTATGAGATTCAAAGTAAATTGTCCAAAAAATATAACAGCAACATGCTCATTAAAACACACAGTAACATTTTCCTCCAAAGCTGATACACTTAGGATTATCTACTATAAAAATTATCTCAAACATAGTAGGCAACTCCATTTCACACTGCATAAATGGCAGCAAGAATGTGAAAAAGATCTCAGTGTAATAATACATAACAATTACAGGTGGTCAGAACTTAATTTGAAAGCAACTCCAAGGTTTGGTGGACTAATAATCTAAGGCACATGACGTGCCTTGTGCTCACTGGAGCCATAGGTTTTAAAAGCCACAATGCAGTCCTTAATGATGCCTCAGCCTCATGAAGGACTCATGAACCCAACAGCCCTCAGTCAGATGCCAAGATTCCTCCTACAGCCCAGGGGGAGTCCTCAGCACCCATGAAAGCAATGTACACAACGTGGCATCCTGAGAAAGGAGCCACACAGCTAACAGACCAGCCTTGTCCGTCAAAGGTAGTTGTGTGTGTAACTCCAGGCCAGGAGGAGACATCAGCTTCCTCTTGAGATTCTTGGTTGTAAACCCTCTCCTATGGTTTGTTGCCTGAGGCATTTTATTTCCTTCGCATGGTCCTCTCTCTCTGCTGTTTCCCCCCGCAACCAACTAGGGAGAGCTCTAAGTATGCAATGCAGTTAGGAAGTGGGAGAGCTACCTGAAAATGTTCCCTCTCCCCTGAAGAATCAGAGATAGGACTCTGCATCCCACCTCTTCTCCAGCAGTTGTTCTCTCAGTCTCTGCAGAAGTCTTTCGTTTTTAGGACTTGCTGCACAGAAAGGCTGATACAGACTCATTTCTCTTTCTCCTCCGCTGAGTCGTATCACAGAATAGTTTGGGTTGGGAGGGATCATTAGAGATGTCCTAGTTCACCCTCCTTCAATGAGCAGGGACAACTTCAACCAGAACAGGTTGCTCAGAGACTCATCCAAACTGGCTCAAATGTTTCCAGGAAAACATCGCCTCCTCAGGAAACCTGTTCCAGTGCCTCACCATGCTCACTGTAAATTACCCTTCCATAATTATATCTAGTCTAAATCTGCTGTCTTTTAGTTTCAATCAATTACCCCTTGTCCTATCACAACAGGCACTGCTAAAAGTTTGTCACCATCTTTCTTACAGGACTCCTTTAAGTACCAAAAAGGCTGCAATAAAGTTTCCCCAGAGCCTTCTTATCTCAGGCTGAACAACCCTAACTCTGTCTTTTCTCACAGAAGTGTTCCAGCCCTCTGACTATTTTAATGGCCCTCCTCTGGACCCACTCCAACAGGACCCTTTCTGTCCTGTGCTGGGACCCCAGAGCAGGGTGCAGTGTTCCAGGTGGGGTCTCGCAGAGCAGAGGGGCAGAATCCCCTCCCTCATTCTGCTGGCCACGCTGTTTTGGAGGCATCCCAGGACACATTTGGCTTTCTGAGCTGTCAGTGCACATTACTGGGACACGTCCAGCCTCTCCTCCATCAGCATCCCCAAGTCCTTCTGGGCAGGGCTGTTCTCGATCTGTTCATCCAATACGGCGAGGGCAGCACGGAGCTGCTGGTAACTTGGGGGCATGTCATTGTTGAGGGACAGGGTCAGAACAATAAGGAGTTTGGAACAGATGTGCAAAGTACTTCACCACCCATGAAACAGAAGCACATGTGGCTTTTGAGAGCCTAATTTTGAAAAGAGACTTCTGAAACTGATGTCTAATGTCCCATCTCCAAATGTGCAGTAACATAAAGGTTATGTCTATGTTCTCTTGAAAGGTCTGGCAGTTTTTTAAACACATCCTATAGAGAAAACTCTGACCACATTAAAAAAAAAAAAATCCTAAATAATCCACACTGATATTCTACTTCCGGAAGGAGAATCCCTTTTAACTCCATCAATTGCAAAGGAAAATAAACAAATTGATACCCATCCACAAGGCGCACATCCATCGTCCCCGCGCCTCCGCAGGGACCCCGCACAGCCGAGCTGCCGCAGCCCAGCTCGGTTCCCAGACTCCCTCGCTACCTCGGAAGGGGGCCGGGGTTGCGGGATGGCTTTGTGGTACCGGCTTTGCGGTTTCCTCGAACAAAGCGCGAGTGTTTCGGGCAAGTCCCCGCGAGTCGGTGCCGTCGGGGCACAGCGTTCCCGGCGTGTCCCCGCGCTGTCCCCCCGCGGGCGGCGGCCGGGGAGGGGCGTCGGCGGGGGCAGCCCCCGAGCATTGATAACCCCCGTGCCGGGCCCGCCGCGGCAGCCGGGGAGCGCGAAGCCGCCGCACGCCTGTCCCCGCACCGCCACGCACCGCACAGCGCGCCGTGAGTGCCTCGGGACAGGGCGGAAAACACCGCGGTGCGTGCGGGAAGCCGGGTGCGGGGGGAAAGGACGGGGTTGCCCGTAGCGGGGTCTGATGCCGCTCGCAGCTGCGACGCCGCAGCCGGCGGGTGCGGGCTCCGGCTGCTGCTGTCCAGTTACGGCTTCCCGGCCGGGGTGGTCCCGGGGCAGAGCTGGGGATGGACGGACACGATCTAAAAGCCCCGGGGGTTCCGAGCCTGGAGAGACGAGCCCGCTCCGCGCCCGGCTCGGGCTGGCGCGACCCCGGGGGCTGCGCTCCCGCCGGGGCACCGCCCGCCACGGTCCGTGTGTCCGCAGGGCGCGGAGGATGCGGCGGGAGGGCGGGCCCCGCACCGTGACGCGCCGTCGCTGAGGCACGCCGAGGATGAGGCTGCCCCTGGCGCTGCTGGCCCTGGCCGCCCTGGGGGCCGCCGGCGGCGGCGCCGCGGATCAGGAGGCGGCGGAGGAGGCGCGGGCGGGGCGGTTCTCCACGCCGGAGCGGCACCGGTGCCGCTGGGAGCTGCGCTCGGCGGCGGGGGCCAGCGAGCTGCGGCTGAGCTGCCGGCCGGCGGGCGGCGGGGCTCTGCGGAGCTGCGCCTACCGCGGGGAGCCGCGGCGCTGCCCGGCCTTCGGCGCCCGCAGCCGGCAGTACTGGCGGCAGATCCTGTCCCGGCTGCGGCGGCGGCACCACCCCTGCGCCCCGGGAGCGCCGCTCAGCGCCCGCCTCTGCGGCCCGGGCCGGGCGCCGCCCGAGGCGCAGCTGCGCCTGCTGCCCGACGCCGGCCCGGCCACGCCGGCCCCCGCCCCGGAGCCCCCCGAGGAGCCGGGACAGACCTACTGCGCCGAGCGGTGGCACTCGCTGTGCAGCTTCTTCGTCGGCTTCTGGGAGGGCTGAGCCGCCCCGGCCCGCGGGAAGGAGCGCGGCCGTCCGGCCCCCGCACCCGGACGCTCCTGGCCTCGCCTGCCCTCAGCCACCGCCGCCAACACCCCCGGACTCTGTCCGCTCTCTTCTTTTACTCCCCAATAAAGCGGTAACTATTTTGTGACAAGAACCTCGCCTAATTCTTTGTCTCGTCAAAGCCCGGTAACACCTGCAGCTCTGTAACAGTGTGTGACTGACCCGGGTGAGAGCACCTAGGCACAGCTCGTGCATTCAACTACATTGTCGTTTTTCAGAGGACATAAATACGAAGACGGTTGTCCGTCCCCCCCCGCCCCCCCCAAATCTGTTTCTATGAGCTTAAAGTTTAAAGTTACGCTGGAATCACCCAAGTAGAAAACCACACATTTATACCAGAATAAGAGACAACTGAGACCTCACTAAACAACAAGTCCTAGAAAATTTTTTCTTGCTGACAGAGTTTTCAGAAGCTATATGAACCAGCCCTGTCCTATTTCCCACAGAACAGTTGGTCAACTGTCTCCAAACAGGAGCTTGAACAGAGCTGGGTGAGAAGCCAGCTGTGAAAAGGAAGATTAAGAAACTAATAAGCATCTAGGTACACAAACTGGATTTAGGAGATGAATGATATTTCACCCAGCCAATGGCGTAGTGTTGAAGTAGGCAAGTTGTTTTACCAAGGAGAAAGAGGGGTTTGAGATGTTAAATACTTTATCCACACAAAACGGGGTACATTTTGGTAAGGAAAGCTGAAGTTTTCCTCAGCTGCCTGGGGTCCTACACAGCCCCAGACACCTACCCATGACCAGGAACAGTTGCAGACTCTTTCTGTACAGTTTTAAAGAGGGCTGTGAGAAAGCCACCAAGAAGTAATAAGGATCTGCCCAGTGGCTCTCACGAGGATCTGGACTGTTGCATGCAGCTCTTGGTGCCAAGGCAGTTTCATTTACAGCAAATAGCTGGATAATCCTCAGCAGCACTATGCAAAAAGCTCCATCATCACTGAGTGTGATTTGGATGACTATATTTTTTTTTAACGACTGCTTGCTTTTCCTTCATGTGTCTGTCACCCAAGCAGCCACAAAGTGGGCTGCTGGCCAGAGCATTGCACAGTACCTTGCAATAATGCTCAGCTTTGTTTTATTTCCATGGCCCTGGCATGGCAGCTTTGTGTAGTGCTGCTAGAGCTTGCATTTCTCACCATCAGATGCAAAGGTGGAACACCATGGCAACCAAGCTGATTACCCACATCACTCTGCATTTAAAAACCCAACCAGGAGCTCTGAACAAATGGATTGTTTACCCAAGAGGGAGAAGAAAGAAGAGGATCCCTTGCTCTATGTTTAACCACAATATTCCCCTGAGTCTCCAAAATAGCTCAAAGTCTTCCTTTTAGCACCACTAACTAATGAAATACAACAACCCAAGAGACTATATTAATTGCATTTACTGTGGCTAATAACACCAATGCCTAGTGCTGAATAGCAAACATATACTCAGTTTTTCTACTGAAAAGCTGATCTGCACATCCCAAAGGCTGGAAAACCATTGTGAGACCCTCCAATCTGTTTTTAAGAGGGACGATCATAGCTTTTTGCTTCCTATTTCAGCATTTTCATCCTCTCCCACGACTGGATAACAGCTGCCACCACAAGATAAGGCACCCAAAGCCAGAAATGCTTTGCAGTCAAGATCTTCACTTCCAACAGAAACTGTTCCTTTCTAGTCCTGTGGCAGCTCCACAGGATGTACATGTTATGCTGCCCACACCCACCCCCAGATTTATTTCAGACCCCCAAATCTGCGCCTGCACCCACCCTTTACCTCTGCTCTCCCACTGCAGCTCTAGCAGCCCTTCAGGACTCTTCTGGTTCCTGTCATCCCATCCATCCCTCCTCGGTGCCTCCTGACTGTCCTCAGAAAGAAGAGGCAGTGTGGCCAACCTACCAGACCCAAACCCTCACTGTTTATCCTGTAGGCCTGATAAACTCCTTCCTCCCTGAAGAAGGTGGTTCTGGGCATAATTAACCTTTCCCACATGCAGCTGCTTCTGTGGTTGTCATCACAAGGGTGCTGCCAGCTGATATATCAGGACACTAGGTCTGTTTTTTAAGGAAAAGCATAAGCTACCTTAAAACAAAAACAAATTATTGACATTTTAGCTTTGGGAAATTGAATTCTGGGAGCTCTAACTCAGGAAGTTTTCAGAGGCAAAAAAAAAGAAAATTTAAAAAAGCATTTTTTTTGCCATGTTGCACACAGCATTGTTTTCTTTCCTCTGGCTGCTGAACTCATCTCAGTATCTAGAGGTTCCAACAGAATCTCAAAAGCTGGCAATTCCATTTATTGATTTTCCTTTGGAGAGAAATCAATGATTCTGAATCTGGGCATGCAATTAATGTGTCTGGCTCTCTTTACACACAGAAAGCCCTTGATCCTGTTAAATAGCACTAATCTCTTTCATCAAGTTCTGATTTTGAAGGAAGAATTACAAGATGTTACTCTAATTTGCAAGGTGAAGGAAGGCAGTAAGCTGTCTGGCTGTGTGTAGCAATCCTTTTCTATAAAGTGACATCAAAAATTAATAAATGGAATAACTCTTTCATCACTGTCTGAGCAGAGCTTTTCCCAGGATGGGTCTGGAGTTGCAGACCCCAGACTTTGAGTGGTTCAGTCTTTAGTCTCAGTCCACACAACAGGAATTACTCTTTCCTGGGTTCTGCACTAGGCACTTCCTTCTGGAAAATGCTGATTTTCCCTCTCAGTCATGTCTTCACAATTCCTCTGAATTCAGAGGTTCAACAAGTGAAAACTGCTCAGGCAGTCATAGTTCAGCCCTCAGCTCTACCAGCTGTACTTGCCTGTATTTGCATATTTAATATTTCCACATATTATCATTTGACATTGATGTTTCCTACCTGAGTTTATGACCAACCTGTGCTGGGGCAGCCTGCAAAGGGATGCAATGTTTTTGGAGATTTGTGGTGCAATTTAAAAGCCATCAGACTATTAACAAATAAGAATAAGGAGGAGGCACAAAAAGAAAAAAAAAAAATGAAAAAGGAAAAAAAAAGCAACTATTCAAGTCGGAGCTGGTTGGATAACCGAACCTGAAATCTTTGGGAATTTCTCTTTAACTGCCTCTGACATATTTCAGGCCTCCCTTGTGCTGTGAGCCCTAAGATTTACTGTAAAGCCAAGCAGCACACAAGGTGAGTGAATGGCAGGCTTTGTCAATTTGCCGAACAACAAATCCCCTCCTTTGTAATAATCTGGATTTTTAAGAATTCCAAGCTCAGTTCATGAACACAGTTACATGAAAGAGGCTTTTAACCATACAGTTACAGAGTTTAGATTAACTCTCCCAGACCTCACACTCCTTCCTTATGTGGAAGGGATCTGTTAAGTACAAGTATGTATAAAATATCTACAGCTTTAGAAATAATTTCAGGGCTTAGCCTCATCCGGTCTGGGCTGTGCCTTGCGAAGTGTGGACAGTCTGCACTGCCTCTCAGAAGGCAGATATTTTGCTCAATTTATTTCAAGCCCTCAGCAGATAAATGATGCACATTTCTTGGAGGGGGGAGGGCATGAGAGGGGAGGCAGGTGCAGCCCGAGCTCAGCCCACATCCCTGATGGCTGAATAGCGGCACAGCCCGAGCACCGGGCTCTGATGGGACCCGCTCCAGCCTTCCCTGGGCAGCCCCATCTCCCCCAGGCTCTCACGGCCCCAGCCAGCAGGGACAGACACTGAGGGTTGGCCCCCAGGGTCTCAGCACCCCAGGGAAATACACAGCATCTTCACTTACATAAATAAACAAACAAACAAATAAATGTGTATATATTAAAAAAAACCCAAAATATCTCTTTATAGATGTATTTCAGAGCTCTGTCCTTGCTGCTGGCCCTTGCACCCTGGACAGGCACATGCATTTATTTAACAAGGGCTCTGCTGCCTGCTGGGGCACACACAGCACCATCCCACACCAGCACCTGGGCGTGCAGTTCACTCACTCATTTTACACCCGCTCTAGAGCTGTTGCATCAGCCTGAGAAGCTTTTGTGTTAATCTATTAGAGGAAACCTAGGAATAATTGCTCCATATAAAGTAAGACTTTTTAGAACTAAGTTATAGTTAATTTTAGACTCTAACATGGCATTATTTTCTGTTTTGTTTGGCATAAAATGAGAAAATGTTTGATGGAAGTGTCATGGCAAAACACAGAACTAACTAATATCTTATTACATGTTCACAAAGTACTAAAATACCTATTTAACAGAGGAAATCCGTAGGACAAAGTCTGGACCAATTATAGAGATCCAAATCCTAAAATGTTAAGTTCTATGTAATATCTACTTCAGTACACATTCTTAAGCTAATAAAAAATGTCTTAAAGCATCTTATTCTCCAGATTATTTACCCCTATTTAGTCTGACTACTGGACTCAGCAGATATTCTCTCATGAGTAAACGAAAGTCTTAGGTCCCAAAATGTCTATAGGGCTTGAATTATTGATTGAAAAAGAGCAAAAAAATCCCACAGTAATTTCTTTTTTTCAGACTGCAGTTGTAACAAGAAAATACATGAGATGTATCATCCTCAGATGATACATGCATGAAAAGCAGGAGAGGAAAGTGTAACCTTTTAAAGCTGTGCTTCTTTTCAGATTAAAAAAGTACTGTGCACTTCCCAAAGTCACCATCCTTAGCAGCAGCATGATTTGCACTAACAGGAATAAATATAGCCTTAACTCCAAGTGTTTGCTGCTTCTTTTTTAAGAGCAAAACCTTCCAAAATTATGAATAAATTTATCACTAGTATTCTTTTGATGGGAAAAGAGTAACAAGACAGCCACACAAGAGAGTATTATTTCATGTTAGTCGAGACAAGATGTTGAGGATTTAGAGCTGATCTTTTGTTTCTGCTCAAAGACAAATGGTATAAAATTTATATGCATGCTTCTGTCCTGACAGCAAAGGGCTTCAGCACGACTCTTGCTGAGACCTAATGGCTCTTGGGGATGCTGCTCTCTGAAGTCCCTCGGCATGAAATGGTCTCTTGCAATTCATCTCCCGTTAATAGCAGCTCCAAGACTAGTCTTTTTTTTTTTTTTTTTTTTTTTTTTTTTTTTTTTTTTGAGTTCTTTTATCCCTGGCTGAAGCTGCCTGTGTTCTCATTGGAGCCGAGAGGGTGTAGTGTGAAGGTTTTCTCCTCTCAGCTCTATTCTCTCGCAACCCTCAGCAGACGTCGGGACAAGCTGGAGGCCCTATGGCAAGCGGGGCCTGATGTCATCCCACCCAGCACGGGGCCAATGAACGCCTGCAGCCCCCGCCCTGTCACACATGGACACACCGACAGCATCTCAATGGCCTCGGGGCCCTTTGGAGCTTTATCGGGCCATGGCAAATGGCAGGTGCAACGGGATGGCTTCTTCCACTGCGCGTTCCTGAGCTGGGAACTTTGTGGTGCCGTGGTCATGTAGGACAACAGCAGCAGAAAACAAAAAGTAGTTTGGTTTAAAAAGGAGGTTTTTATAGACCTAAGGGAGATAAAGCTTCTATTTTCACTTCTGGGAGGTGAGGCCATGTGCAGGGGGCGCCTATGGGGACAAACACATGACTGGGACACCAAGCGGCTCCATCTGGCCCTTTCTGCCAGCACTAGGCTGGTGGGGAGAGCCCAAATCTCCTGGCATTGGTTGCCTTCCTCCTTTTAATGTGGCCATGTGGTAAACATGGCTTAGTAATGAAATAACATCACAAAATTAGGAGTATATGCCTAATGCTACCACAATATAATCTGTCACATCTTGGTCTGCTTGTTACATAGGTCCTCCTCGCCTGCCATGGTGGTGCAGACGTTTCACTGCCTTCTTCATGCTCTTTGCTGCCTCAGGAGATCAGACTCTGATGCTCATGTATGTTTCCACCTCTCTAGTTCCTCTGCCCACAACCTGATGGAGTGGTGGGACTCTGAGATGCTAATTCCCTTCAAATTATTCAAACTAAGGTGCCAGTATGGAGTAGGCTTCTTGAGGGAAATTTGGAGCTAACCCCTGAATGAGGTTAATGAAAATATTTCCATCACACATCAGTTGCAGAAGTCATTTGCACTTGAGAGGAAGCACCAGTTAATTTTAAATCAGTGGAAGTGAGAGTAAAAAACTGGCATACGTAACTTGGAAAATTAGGCTGGAAAAGTCAATTTCCTGTAAAAGGATAGCTCATTTATTTTTTATTGTTACAGTCTAAGTAAGGAATAAGTATATATAAATACTCTTTGTAAATTTGAAACAGTGATTTGTTGGATGCCCTCTCTTTTCTAGGCACTTTGGGAATCCTGTTCAGCACATGCTTGTGCCGCTAACCCAGTTATCCCACACAGGCACCCCAAGGCTGGGGAACATTGCTGACGCCATCACCTTCAGCCAGCAGAAGGTGTCCTTGCAGCTGGAAAAGGCAGCCTTGTCCTTCTCCTTGTTTGCTGCTGCACATGTTGCTACATCAGTGCAAGTGTTTATGCAGCCACATCAGAAATGAGATCAGGGAGCCAGGCTGGTTTGAAGCATTCTGGGGCAGGAGTGGTTTCAGCTGGGTCAGAGCCCCCAGGTGCTCACATGACCCCGAGGGAAGGATGGCAGGGGAGCTGAAGTGGGAGCCAAAGACAGCCAAGCCTGGCTCTTTCAGTGACAGGACTATAATGGTGCACCTAAGATGCATTTTACATCCTTCATTATCACTTCTACCCACCCCAATGGCTAAGAGCCAGACTGGGGGCTTGAAGGGATGATGGTCACTCTTGGTGGCCGGTGCTCTTGTATGGAATCTTCCAGTGCTGGCCATGCTCTCGCCCCACCAGCTCTGCCATCCCACAGGGCCCCACCAGCCCTCTCTTCCTCCCCTGTTGTCAGCCTCGGCCTGGTGCTGCCTGGGGCTCAATGTCTCCAGCCAAGACCCTTCCCTGCCCCCCAGGAAGAGGCTTTGTCCTGTGCCACCACTCAGGCGGACCACTGGGAGCTTGTGAGGAGTGTGTGGCCATTGTCACTCAGCACACAAAGCAAACTGAAACCATCTCCAGTCCAGTGACAAGCACAAACAATATTTTAGCAACACTGGATGATCACCATTGGAAAAAAAAAAAATCATGCTGTCTAAGTCTCGTGTGGGGAGGGGGATGAAGGGACAGGGATTTAAGGCCAACAGAGTTTTCAGGTAAGTTTCTATTAATTAAACTAACCTTTCCAAGACCTTCAATAATTGCTTGAGGCTGTAGAAAGGTAGTTTCTGTCAGATCTTCTCTCTTTAACTCCTAGGGACAACTTTTGTGGACTCCCATAGAAAAGCGTGATCACTCAACTTCGTGTGTGTCTGTGTGAGCTCACCCCAGGGAAGAGCATCCTTTCTTGAGTGAAACGGCTTTTGCAACTACTGCTGCTCTTGAGTTGCATTAAAGTTGTAGCTGGAAGAAGTCAAAGCAAGAAGTATGATTTCTGCTGTGTTTGTTTAACCAACACAGCTGTGCCACTGCCAAGACTGGAAACGTGTACGATGTAAAGGGAGAAAGCCCCCACTGCCTCCCAATCTATTAAAATGAGCCACCAACACAATACTAATGTGGTAAGTCAGGGCAATATGCAAATGGCTGCATGTCCCAGAAACCCTAATCCTATCAAGAATGCAGAAGATGTTAATTTGACCATCTTTCACAGCTCATAAATCTATCTGTAGCAAAGCAAGGCTGCCAGATGTCATCCACTAGCACTTCTTTGAGGCTGGCAGTCTCCGCATAGATGCCCAATCATGCTTCAGTAAAGACCAATAAAGAGCATTGTTCATGTGGCCTGAGAGCAGCTTCTCACATTTTGCTACAATAGAGGAAAACAGTGGGAAATGTGAATGACTGATTGGCAGAACTGGTGGTCTTGGTTTGCCCTGCCTTCCACATAGGGAGCTGTAGATTTCACATGCATTTTTCATCAGCATGCAGATTAGTCTACCTTGTTCTCAATAGTTAGTGGTGTATGTTCCCCAACTTAATTTTTTGAATCCTAAACTATAAATACAAGCTGGACATCATTCCTTTTCTCTCAGGCAGATACTCCTTATTTATTTCAAGCTACTTAAAAGAACAAGCAGCTTTATTATTACGTGATCTTACTCCTAAGATTTAACATCGAGAGTAGAAACATTCTATTTCAAAGCAAGCAAAGGTCTGTAAATAAAATACCTCTAGAACCATATACTCATTTTATCCTTCTCAAATACAAGCTTTAAAATTACCAGTTGCAATTTTGCTTCTTTAATGCCAGCCAGAATTAATCTAATTTTCACAATGAGGGTGGTAAAACAGTGGCACAGGTTGCTCAGAGAGGTGGTAGATCCCCCATTCCTGGAAACATTCAAGTTGGACAGGGCTTCAAGCAACCTGATGTAGTTGAAGATGTCCTTGCTCATTGCAGGGGTTTGGACTAGATGAGCTTTAAGGATCCCTTCCTACCCAAACCATTCCAGGATTCTATGATAATTTACTTTTAAAAGGTGTATATTGAAAGCACCACAGCAGATATTTTTGTGTGAAGTTACCTGGGAGCAAGGTGGGTGAACCTTATTTTTATGAACTGAAATGCCTTTCAGCTTCTCAGTGGATATCATGACTATCACAGAACTCCATGTCAAATCACTTCATGACAGAGTTGGGCTAAAAAAAGAAATGAAACAAAATTATAAAGAATGATGCAGAGAAACAGGAATTTCCAGCAATAAAAATGACATGTGACTGTCTGCTATTACAGGTACAGACATCCCCATGGAAACTGCTGTTCATTTAAGATGTGTGCATTCCTGTCACAAGCCACCCACATAATTTCATTTTAGATCATGAACCTGCAGCCCCACACAACAGATTTCTCATGCTTCTTCAGATCAGACAGAGGGTGTAGAGAGGGGGAGGCTCTGAACCGAGAAGCTGAGGTGCTTAGTACTGGCAAATCTCTGCTCTCTGCAACAATGGAGAAGGTGCAAAAGGCAGCCAGTTAAATAAATAATTCTGATGGGTCTAAAGAGACAAAATGCTACAAAAAAGAAGAAACCTGAATAAAATCAGTTTTAAAACTAAAGGACATAAGGAATTTGCTTGGGAAATCCTGGTTGCATTTTACTGTTAGAATTAGATATGACAGGGGATGATATATTGTGAATATGAGATAACTATTCTGCTTGATAATCTTAAAACACCAGTATTGCTAAATTATGGTATAAATATAGTGCTAAGTAATTTTTCTGAGACTAACAGAATTATGAGGCAAATGTGTGTTTACAGATATAATTCATTATACTAAAACTAGTAGGTCAGTGAGTCCAAACCCACTATTTTAACAGTATGTTAAATAGGTTAAAGATGCTGAACCACAAACTCCACAAAATCTGTATTCAGTCTGTAACAAAATCTGTAAATTCAGTCCAGTGAAGGAGGCATATTAAGAACTATTTTGTAGTGTTTTTTTTTAAAAAAAGGAGAATATGTTATTTATTGATATTGCAATAAACCATCTGTAGTACATAACAATGCATCCTATTATACAAGCAATAATAATTAAGCTATTAATTGTACAAAGTCACACCATTATTTGTTCTTCTTTACAAAAAACTAAACACAACTGAAACTTGATATATGAAATATTTAACTCATACATTTTGTTCAACTGCTTTACTGAAAAGCTAGTATTTCTGAGAGAGAGGAGGGAAGTCTCAGAAGACAGAGAGCAGGCATACCTAAAGCCATGAATTTATGGATCATTTTGTAGAAGTCCTTGGCTCCTAAAATTTGTCACATGTACAAGGTTCTCATATCTCTTGCCAAGTATTGTTGTGATTTCAGTATTTCTGCTGGACTATGACCCCACAGCAGAAATTTTAAGTACATGTGGTACTTACAATAAATAAAACTATCCAAAACTTTAATGCATATCCCTGAATAAAACTATTTACAGTAAGTGTGAAATTTTCCTTTTAACTGAAATATTCCACTTAACTGCTCCAGTCTGAAATTACTACTATTTCTTTATCTTATAAATATCTGTTCTTTTTATTAGAGTTCTCAAATTTATAATTGACTAAGAACACTATTAATAGCAGTTGGTATTTCAGAAGTGCTTTGGAATATGGTCTAATACACAATTACATAAAAAAGCAGGTTTCCATATTTGTTGAATCCTATCCATAATGGGTTATTCCCATTAGAATTCCCCCCGGGACTTATATGTTCTGTGCTAGCATTGACGATTGCTTGAAATGAGCTAGCTCATCATTCTGCCTCTCCATCTCATTTTGAGTCTGATTATACAAATGGCAAGAGGCTTTTAAAGTTACTCAAAATGCTTACATGGCATATATATGTAGGATGTTGGATAGAAGGTTCACTGTAAGTTTATTTCAGAAATTCAGCAATCTGACACACTTAAGAGCAGCACATTTCTCTAATTTTGCCTCCTTATCAAGACTCTTGGTGCCTTTCACTCTAATTTAGCCTGGAATTTTTCAGACCTTGTGGTGTACTGCTGGCCAGATTTTCTCTGTTAATGCAGTTGCCACCATTCTGAGATGCTCAGTCAATTACACACACCCACACCCCTGCTCCCTCCTTTTTTTTAAACCTTTGTTTTCAAGATCTGTTCTGCACCTTTAGAAATCCACCTTGTGTGCTAAACGGTTCTCCATGCAGAGATTTACTCCCAACAGAACATTTTCTTTTCTTATGACCTGTGTTTTTGCAGTTTCTAGTGCGCTTTCACATTCCTAATCTTTTGAAATAAGCTTTACCATTAGTCCATTTAGTTTGAAGTCAGATTTATTTCACTTTTTGATTATTGGCTTTAGAATCTTTGCATCAAATAACACCTTCTACACAATGTGTTTCAATGGCTTCATATTATTACTGGAACTATACTATCTGTAAAGTTGCACTTTTTAATGTATTTTTTTGATTATCTATAAATCTTTTAGTACCCAACTGCTAAGTAGGTTTTTTCCCTTAATACTAAATTAGACTTTATTTTATGAAAACAAGTGCTTTAATGAATACTTGTTATTCAAAGTAAAGCTCTTTAATTTCAAATCCAATTAGTTAATTTCACGTTTGCAATGCTTCAGTAAAATACTTTCAAACAGGGAACCACTATCAGACATTGGTCATCATATACAGGTTTATTTATTCAAAGATGGCACTTTTGGACTGCTTAATAGCTCACTATTATTAATTAAAACAATACTTAATGTAACTGCTGTCAGCTTCTACTTTGACTAATTCAATAATTAAAAGCTATTAGACACAATATCCTCATCAGACCATTGGGTCATAAATATTATATACATAAATTGATTTACTGTTACTTGTTTTTTGCAACAAAATCTCTTTCCTCCTTTCACAGGATCACAGAATCAAGTAGATTGGAAAAGACCTCCAAGACTGAGTCCAACCTACTTGCTTAATTTATTTACCTGCTTAATTTACTTACCAGCTTCTTTATCAGCCTAGAAAGAAATTCAACTTCTGTACACATCTATTGATCTATGATGCCCACAGAACCAAAAAACGGAACAAATTTCTTGTTGTGAAATAAGCTTGCAAACGCATTGCTGGCAAATGCTACCTTTTTGAAAAGCAACTGGACAACACAAAGGCAGACACCTCTAGCCCTGAAAAGGGCAACTAACTTCCAAGTCCATTTCCCAGGGTACCAGCTACTCTATTCAATATTACTCCTCCCCACATTTACCACCCCAGATCTGTACACAGTATTAGCAGCTGACATGAAGCTGCTTTTCCAGCTACAAAAGGCCTCTATCGCACATTCTTAGGCACTGGTGCATCTTCTTTTGCTCCTTAAACAATTTACAGTTATTTTAAATGTTAAGGTTTGCAAATACTACCACTATGATCTTTTGAAAACTCTTAATGGTTCTAACTTAAAAATTCTGCATGCGTTCCCCTGGCTGCACTTGTCAGGAGCCACTCCAATCACCTTTGCTACCGCCCAGGAAGACCCCAGCTGAAACCCTCATAAATGTACCAGTTTTATCAAGTTTGCAGATGGAGAGATGGATCTGACCTCCATTTCCTTTGAATGTTCTGGCTGCATTAAAATCCCCACCTTCCCATATACATCCTACCGCCATACAGAATCCAGGTGGATAATTTAATGTGGCATACTTTGTTCTTACACTGTCTACTGGGGGTTTTCAGCTCGTCTCTGATAATCAACGCTTCAAAACGAAAGGTCTGAAGAACTACTGTGCAGGGCATTTGCCTTTGGTATTTAAATCCTATTTCTTTTCTTGCACACACTTTTTCCCAGGTCTAACATTAATGTTTTGACTTGGCTGCAGATTTCCCCTTCTAAAACATGTGTTTTTCTCAAGATGAGCCCTTTTGAAATCCCTGTAATGTCTACACATAAGTGTTTGCTTTTTAAAGTCAAACATAAATTGGGAAGCTGATGTACCGTGATTATCTTGGCTCTTCCTAACAATTACATTTGTTCTTCCTACCATGCCTTTTCACTGCTTGTAGAATTTGCCTTTTTTTGCAGGTTATTATTTCTTCTATAAAGAAGAATCTCTCACTTGCCAACCTTGTCCTTTTTAGAGCAGAACTTACTACCTTCAAACCAGTCATCTACATGCTTTTTCTTTTTATTTTGTGTACTGTTCTGGCTGCCTGTAGCTTTTTCTGATCTAGTGAGCCACAGGAGAGGGAAGAAACCCCTTAATACTCTCAGAAGCACGATTGCTTATGCTTGCTGCACAGGGGCAAGAGGGACACACCTCCCCTTAGGCACTTGACTGTAGCACTTCCCTTGCTGGCAGCACCTCGACCTCCTACTGCAACTTAAGCACAGCTCCAAGAACCACAGAGGGGCAGACCTCAGTCAGTCTCACTGCCAGGTCACCAAAGGCAAGAAAGCAGCCTTGGCTGCTTCAAATCAACACCAATCGAGCCTCTGTACCATTTTTTTTAAACTGGAATACAGAAGGAAAGCCACCCATGGAGCTGTTTCCAGCGAAAGAGAAAATCCATTGTACTTACTAAGTTCAGGAGATGGGCCAAAGAAGGGGAAATGGCTCCTAGGCTGCAGCACCCTCACTGGCAATGATGCTCTGCTGGAAAAGACACTTTTAAAACTTTTTTTTTCAGAGAGTGAGCAAGTGTGTGTGTACTCATAGATATACACACACACAGCTAATGAGCAAGTCCAGGGTAGAAAAGACAGCGGCAACTCCTTTATACACAGTCATTTGCATTCAAAAGGAGTGCCAACATACCTCTTGAACATGCACTGTATGGATAATCCTAACTTTTTCAATTATATATGATAGAAGAGTGTGGATGAATTGTTTTTTGATTTCTAAGAACTAAAGTCTAACTTATGAGTAAATATTTTAAGCAAAGATCCTAATATTTTCAATTTGCTTAGTTGTACCACTTGTTTTCATACTAGTTACTTAACTAAGCAAAAACCAATCTAATGCAGAATGGAAAGTTAATGTTAATTTTTTACAGCCTAGATAGGAGGAATTTTCAGGAGCAATTTTATCAGAAGTTGTGTTCCCAAGACCCTTTAAAGATTTTCACTACCACTGATCTTACCAAACATTTGCTTTCCTGCCCTCTAGTGCTTATGTCTAAGTCTTCTATACAAACCTGGTTTTGGAAACCTACCACCATATAAATGGTCCTAGTGAAATAAAATTACTTACTTATTGCAACACTACCAGTGATCTAAACAGTTCCTTCTGTTGTTGCTCCTGTATCACACCAGTGCAGTTATCTGAAAGGTCAGACTCTTTAGGTTACTTTTCATTTTACAGAACCAATGTAAGCAAGTTTTCTGTCTCAGTTCTGGACCATATAATGGAGTTCTAAGTGCACAAATTGAAGCTTACTTCTGGGTTTATTACTAACACATTTTCACTCCTACCTATAGTTCTTAGTTAGCTGTATACCAAACTACAGGTTTCCACAGCATTTACAGGTTTTCACCCACATTTAAAGCTCTTCTGTGTAATGCAATTAATTTTGCCTCCAGTGATGCAGTTACAGCATTGTGCATGCTTACATTTAAAACAATGGGTTAACACACTACATCTGTAATTACTCCCATGCTACCAGAAAACCAGTGAATTAAATTTATTTAGTGTTAAATGGATATGGAATGTCATACAGTACATGTAAAGACACTTCAAGATGGGTAAAGCAGAACTAATTGCACAAGGAATTAAAGGTTCACCTCAACAGTCAGTATTATCAAATCATTACAGCTTCCATCTTCAGAGTGCAAGGTATGTCATGCAAAAAAACAGCTCCAAAAATCCCCAAACAGACAAAACCAACATTGTGGTACCACTTAAAATGCTATCATACCACAATATTTTACAAGACATTAGGTGATCATTCATATAGAATGAAGCATTTTAGCAGTAACAAAAAAGTTTTAAACATAATTAACAGATTTTGCATGAACACAAATTCCAGCATTACTATACCTAAGGAACAGGCAACATGCTGGGAGAAAGTACCTAAAAATCAAAGCCTTTTTTATTCATAGCCAATATTACTTTCTGCAAGAATTCTGCAATCTTATTATTCAGTTTCCTCACATAACTGGGTAAGGTTCAATACATTTTTACATAGAGCATAATCACATAACCACCACATCAGCAAGAGGATTTCATTATCTTGACCAGTTACTACATTTAAAATCATGGTAAGATAACATGCCCTGCAAACAAATTGTCTTCTGGGACAGTGTTCTGTATGTAGAAATATTAAACAACTAAAATATACTCCTACCCACTTTAACCCCAAGAAAATTATAATTTGTATTTACATATTTTTGAAATATGTAGGTAAAAACTGCAGATGGAAGAAAAGCAGAATACACATGAGAGCTATGACAACACTGGCTGAAAGGATGGGTGCAGTCAGGAACCCTGAGTGAGACCTGGACAGGGGCTGTACCTTTTGCACTCTTCCTCTGTCGAAGGCGCCTCACCAGGGCTACCAAAGGCAGCTGCTGCTGTGGCAGAGCTGCTCCTCCCCTCCCAGCTGGCTGAGCTGGGAGCAGAACCGTGCAGCCCAACCAGTTCCACTCAGCTGAAAGCAGACAAAACACACTCCTACACACCTGCTTCAACCACAGCTTGCATGTTAGCATGGAAGAGACACAGGAGATGACAGGATGGCTTTTAACATTTCCACCTTGCAATGCTCATATTCTGAGGGCACCAACAGGTAGACTGATCTACCAAAATAAGCATACAAAAAAGGCCAAGCTGTTTGCCCTCCTATTAGGAATAAACTATTTAACTTCCTGGCTTAAATGTAAGCAAGAGAAACTCAAGAAAGAACTTCTTGAGGTTAATTTTCCATCTACATTCAAAGAAAATAATTTACTAAAACTGTAACTTGCAAGGTCTACTAGCCTTGAAGTGAGGATACAGGTTTTAACTATACCTATAGTTAAATAAAAAACTTCAAAAGACATTTTACAGAAATAAAATATGCAACTCTAGGAAGTAGGTGGAAAACCACTTTAGTATTTGTATGGAACATTCTATTTTCATAGCCCATCATTCTCAGGAATGTGTATTTCATAAATAAAAATACAGAACAAAAATTCATGTATTCAATCTAAAGTTGGATACTTCTACACTTCTTCAGATAAAATTTGCTTTTTCCCTCACAATTAAGTGATAAAACCTGAAAAAAATTGACTTTTCAAATCTAACTTGCATGAGAAAACACAGATGAACAAACCAATATCTGGGAAGAACATTTTGTACAAGATTGCAGTTCTAAAACACTTATATTACAAAGCAATGTAAATAAATACCAGGCTAGTACAAAAGCTCTTATTTACAGTTTTACAAATGAAAACGTTTTCAGTGTAAATGCAGTGTTTTAAAGAACACAATATTAGTAAAATGAGTTCCTATATAGACCATTACAATTTCTGCTAGATTTGAATGCAGTATTGTATAAAACCATTGTTTCAAGTTAATTTTTGTTTATAATTTAGTACAGCCAAACCCCAGTTTATGCCTGGAATGGTATCTGTTAAAGTGCTGAAAAAGAGGACATTTCTGCAATTTTAGAAAAACATACTGTACATTATTAAAGCTTTATCAAGTCAAAACTGATGTATTTTGTTCACATTTGCTACCACACCACCTGGGAATGGGAAATTTTTCAACAAAAACTTGTAAATTATTGGGATGGCAGCCACTGATATCTTCGCATCCAAAGCCTGATGGTTTCCCACAAGTAACTCGTCTTAAGCTTCAGTGGTAGCTTCAGGTTTCATAATCTGGTAAGTAATCAAGTATTCTGGATAAGCCTGAAAGAGTGACACACACATTTTTTATTACGATTTCATTCTCTGGATAAGTTCAGAATGTTTGTTAGAGAGGAGAATAAATTATTTGTAGATACAAAAATGCTGCTAGCAAGGATTTTCTTGCTATTTTCTAAGCCCATGGGAGACTTTTCTCTCTCACAGAACAGGTAGCAGAGTATGTAAACAACCAAACACCTGCAGCCTTGAAAAGTCTTGTTTATGGTATAGTAGAAAAATATTTTGACAATGGATGTTTTAGGATTTTAGCCAATCACCCCAAGGGGTGGCTGATCCTTTGTCCAATTAGACTATGAAGAAAAAAGTCTATAAAAGAGTTTGTAAAATAATTAAATAAATCAATCTTGCTGCACAATTCCTGCCTGCTGAATCTTCTCTCCTCCTCCCTACGGCTGCGGGACACGGGGATATACCCTGGGGTTGCAGTAATAATTACTGATGCCAAAGGAAAAAAGGGCAAAACATCAAAGGGGAAAATCTTGGACCCATCAGGAAACATGCATCCTTTCACCTGCAACCGCAGCAGGAGTTTGTTCTAAGACAAAAGCAAGCCCTAGCACCTCAAACCTAGGAAAAAAACCCCCCAGTGCATTACATGCCTTTGAAAAAGACAAAAGAGAGTCTGCAAAACCACCCCAAAAGCTTTTACCTGCTCTCCTCTGTAAATGACATATTCTGCCAATGCCAATCCATTTACACTGGGCCGCCCAGTCACTGAGTGATGTCCTGGGGGAGAATGAGCCATTTTCATAGCACTGAACTGCAGGAAGGACTTGCCCAATGTTACACGACAGAAGAGCAACTGCCTGTGTTGAAAGGGAAAAAGGACCATGAACACACAATGCTTATGACCTTGAACCTTGAAGCCACTTCAGTCAATCTTTGTGGTTCATAAAATTCTCAAATTGTTTTGCCGAACAAAAGTTACAGTCACTTTGGAAAGCTCTTTAGCCCAAGGAAAGGGTTGGTAGTAACATGGAAAAATGTTTATCTTAGTTACTGAAAACAGCATACTTAACAATGGGCTCAGAGATTGCCACCACCTTTTCTTTATCTGTTATTTATTTTCATTTGTTTGGTTTTTTTAGAAAAAGTTTTCTATCCCCTCCTTCCATTAATCATCCTGACAACATAATTCACAAGTGTTCTAATGCTTGATTTGTATCTAACAGCCAAGTCAACATCAAGGCCAAGTGCAAAGTCCAGGTCAATGCAAAATACCTCAGATCAGCATTTGTCAGTTTGTTATGTTTTCACTATTACAAGATTCAACAAGGGCTCTTATTTCTGTACATATGTACCTACTGCAATGACAATAGAATCCTGACATTTTTATAGACTAATGTTATGTACCATTTTACTCTGCCAAAACTTCTGCTTTTCTTTCTCTTTGCAGAAAACAAACTAAAAACCCCTTCTTATTCAAAACTTTAGAAAACATGAAAAGGCTCTGACATCCTCTGTTAACTCTCAAAGATGATTCTCATTATTTGAGAGTTCCAGAAAAGAGTAAGCAACATGAAAAGCAGCAGAGACTCAAAGAAGGATACTGGAAGGATGACCTCATACTTGTATACCAATGCAAAACAGTATGCATACAAACACAAGATATTCTTCTGGTTGAAATGACTGCCACCACCAAAACTGACTCCATGACCTATGAGTTTATTCTGAACTGATGGTGCTGGTAAGACGTAACAGGTGTTTATGTTGAAAAGTGGATTCAAGAACTTAATTAGTGGCAGAATCCCCAAATCCATATCTATTTCAGTGTTTGAAAAAGCAGTGATGTGGGGCTGACTGTTACAAAATACATCTGTCTCAAAGAAATACTGCATCTGAATATCTCTGAATTTCTCCTTTCTCTGTAACAGGCAACGAACTAAACTCTCATATTGCTCATCTTTCACATAAGCATCTAGCAGATCCTCTTCACTCTCTGGTTCCGTAGGTCTGATTTTTGTATTAAGGGCAAATATGTGGTTCAATGCACTGAAGATGGTTGAAAATACTTTAGGACTTAAAATGTCAAAGTTTCCTGAAAGTTTCTGTTAGGCCCAGAATACAGAGAAGGTCCAAGCAAATCTTTCTTCAGAAAGAGACTGCTGCATTGATAATCTAGGACTATCAAAAGCAGAATCAGATTCTTTTGAGGTACTTACCTGTGGCAAACATAACAAGATCTATCTTTGTGAATTGGACATCCAGTGCCACCTCCAATTCCATACACATATTGATTGCTTTTGGAAGAATTTTCAGCAAAGTAAATCCCAGCTCCAAACATGCCACCTATATAGGCATGTCTCTCATCAAAGCCTTTGTGAATGATTGCATTCACAAATGGGGAGCCTAAGAGAAAGGAAGTAAAATATTGACAATACAGTACACAGATTTTTGTATGTGTCACAATCCAATAATTCGTTCCCACTGTGTTGAGAACTACGTAGCCTTCCTTATGAAGATGTTTTGTGAACTTTGCTCATCAGGATAAACTCTGTATTTGTGCATGGACGAGCCTCCAACAGGCTTTAACTTGCTAATGGTAAGTTATCTTTTCTGGATAAACCCAAGAAAACAACAAAAAAAATCCCACCCCAAAACAACCTATAACAGAATGAAGTTTGATCTTTAATCACTTTGGTCATACAGCTGATAAAACAGACTCAAGGAATAATTTCTTAAATGTTTTTCTCTTACATCTTGGTCTCCCTTCGGGGAGAGACAAAGAGATGCAAATTTCAGAAGAATGATACAGTACATTGTATCATTCCTTGTGAAATACAAAACTCAAGTAAAACCTAGAACCTACTTCCACTGAGGAAATTTACTTTGTTTGAGACAGTAGAAACCCTTCCATAAAGAGTGCTGCTGACGAAATAAGTTCATAAAGTGCATTTCAACATCTCACCATGAAACAACATCCTTTCATTAGCATGGTTATGATTCTCTTCAGAGACCTCTTTCCTCCTGTGAGTGTATCTTTCCCATAGTTTTTTGTTGCATACTTTCTGAATCTGAAATGGTCAAAAAGAAACTGAAAAATTCTGCTCACTTTACCAGATAGATGTATATCCTATAGCCACTATACTATAGTACATTTACACTGCCACTTAAACAAGAATACGTTCCTTGGGACTCAATGAGACACAAATTGGCTTATCCTGCACAAGCTGATTGTTGTAGTAGGACAAGTAAATAATAACTATATGCTTAAGAATCAGTCAATTTTACACAGCTCCTTGTTAATAATCCTTAAATGAAATACTCTCCAATTTAAATTTAGCAGGCTTAGTCAGAATTCTTCTTGATGACAAATCACTAGTAAAGAGATCAATCAGTTAATTAAGAAATGCCTTCCATGAAGACTTACACTTCTAAAAGAAAGTAAATTACAAAGCCCCTGCAGAGGTATGCTGGGCATTGCAAAGTCTTGTGCATGTAGGTTATGTAGGAATAGCACAGCAATTCCACTGGGAAAACTGTAACTTCAGAATAAAACTTAGTAGTACTGACTTGCAAATCAAAATCTTTATGATATTAACAAAAATTACCATTACTTCAGAGGGAAAAATACATAAATACAAACCAAAATTCCATTAGATTATTTAAACTTGTCTACTGGCTGTTTTTTTACGCTTGTCTGTCGCTAAATCAAGCCAAAGTAAGAGTTCAAAAGTTTTGCTTTCACTTCTTGTGGTTTTTTCCTGCCATTCTCCCTCAAAAGAAATCCTCTTCTGTTTCCTATAAAACCTTCTGCCTTTTTCTTCAAAAATTCTGCAGTTTTCTGTGAGATCCCTCTATGCCAATTTCTCATAAAATTTCTTGCCATTAACCCGTAAGTAGCTTTTCCATAAAAAATTAGTCTTTGAATTTCCCTGGAAAACGATCTTTATCCTATGAACATCTCAGAATGGCACATCTTGTCACAATATAGAACTCAAACAAGTGTAGAACATTTTATGGATATTTTACTTTTAGACAAAACTCCAAAGGTGTAAAACCACTAGCCATAAAAAAACAACAGCCACCTTTAAGATGTTGTATCTATTGAAGACTCCACCAGCATGTCCTCCATCTCTGTGCTCTCGGACAGTACTCTGCATCTGAAGATTAAGAATTTAAGGAGGATTACATTCTTTCAGAACACATTCAACACATATCTCCTTTAGACAAGTCAAATAAGGAAAAGAACTAATTATGTATTAAAACAATTAAAAATTGTAAGAGGAACTTTTAGGCAATGACTGTATCTTAAGTAATGCCAGATTTTGTGGATGCATATGGTTTTTTTTTCAATGATTTTTTGTTTAATGTATTTTGACTGGTCCATGGTCTAGTTTTCAAACTGGAGAAGACTGTCACTAATCTCTTTACAATTGTGTTTCTTCAGAATTTTGCCTAGTGTGATTACGACTCTTTTAAATCACTTCCTTTCAAACTGCGTATGACAGACAGGCAATCCATTGGTAGCACAGAATTTATATTACATTGAAGAGATTTGATATATAATAGAGGTTTTAAAAATAGTACAAGCAATAATAATATAAGTAAGAAAACAGCTACAGGCATCATGAACACAGATTATAAGTAATGCAGTCAAAGTTGGGAATCTGAAGTATCCTTATGCAAGCTTTTGTAAGCTTAGTGATGTTTACTGCACTGTTAAATTGTCTAGCAATACTTCTTTACCTACTTCTTTAGTAGCAATAGCAAAAATACTGAGAGACTACAGAGAATGGCATATACCTCTTCTTCTACTGACTGAAATTCCTTGTCTTCGGTGGAAAGGTCTATGAGAATAGTTCCACTACCGGAAGTATTTAGAGTCAGGTATGGGTTAAGTCCTGTGAATGTAAGAAAACACAGCAACAGTGTCAGAAACTGCAATAATTTCTCTGATCTGTGGACACTGATCAATCCTTCTCCCATCAAGAATCATCATTTCAGATGCACTAACCCATTTGTCTGTACTTAGCTCAGTACACTAATGCACACAACAGGGGAACTACTTGTAAGCACTTGTTTACTTCAGAGTTCATTTCAACTCTAGGCAGTGACACAGCGAGCAACCAGTTCCTGTAGAGTCCACAACTACTGATGGCAAGGGCATCATGAAACAGGAAAAGCAACTTGAAGCACTAATTCAATAGGAGTATTTTTTCCATGGTCATGCAGAAAGAACTGACAAAAGAACTAAGTCTGTCAACCCAAAAGGCTTGAGCCTGGTATTGAAAGCCTAAAAGATATTGAATGTTTAAAGGAAACTTCTTAAATGAAGCATACTGAATTATGATGAATTCAGGACTCCCAGGACTGTGCTGGTATCAACAGTCCTACACAAATAAAGAGGCTTTAGCAGTAATTTTAATGTAAGCTAAAGCTGTTGAACAAAGCTGTTACATTAATTTTGGTTCACTGAAAGCACGCCAACTCTATTTTTAAAGGAAAGTGTAAGAATTTCAACTGGCTTTCTGAGTGAGCAAAGACAGCATTCTGTAGCAGAACCCAATAGTACATAACAGGCCTGAACTCATCAACAGAATGTGCTCTGCTCTTCAGAGTGCTTTGATGAAGATAAACACTCCCTATCTCAAGGAGCTTATGAGCATTTTGCACTAGATTGACACTTCACCTAAGCAAACACAAAACAGTGACCACAGAGAAAAAATATAAATCAGAGAACTGAAAGGCAAGATTCACAGTAATTCACAGCATAAATAAAAGTACTCAAGTTTCAAGTCAGAAGACATTCTTAACATTTGAAGTGCCATTTTCTAGATCAGGTTTTATTACCAATTCTTTTTAATGAGATACAATTTGGAATAACATAAGTAATTTACAAAAACTGATTATGTAACGGCAGTATTATGTGATAATTTAAAATGAGCATATACCTTGTTGTCCAGAAATAAGTCTTTCAACTCCTTTGATGATTTTATGCCTATGGCCATAAGCATTAATGCCAATTTCCTTCAATTCTTTGTGTCCCATTTCAACCAATACATCCAATGTTATCTATAATGAAAGCAAGACCATGTTTTTTGTACTAGAACAACTGCCAATGACAGTGAAAATATACCTCACAACAGCTGTGAGAAAAAGCAAGTGTGAAAAGAATAGGAACATTAGAGGTTTCATATTTTATTTTCACTCAACTGCTTTCTTCAAACTTTTTGTCCTAAACTAACATGCTACAAACTACAATTTGTAACTTGCATTGTTTGCAGAGACCATGTTTCTAATTGAGAAATACTCTTCTAGATATATTCAAGTGAACACAAACAAGAACTGAAATTACTAATTAACACAGATTACTTATTTACTCTACCTTTTATACTGCTGAAAGGAAACACTGCTACAACTGTTAAACTGATACGAACATTACTGTCCCCATCTGTTTATATATACATATATTTTAACACACATTTATTTTGTATATCAATTAAAAAATCCAGTTACAGTCCTTTCTTTTATTCTACTTGTTTTGACAGTCACTCATTTAAAATCTCTCTTACTACATTATACTAACCAGGCACTATTTATTCCATTGCTTTCTAGCCCTGAGTATCTGGAAATAAATATAACCACTTACCTGTTCTCTCTCAAATATGTCAATTAGATGTTCAAGGCCAAGGTTCCGCACAAACTGATTAATGCTAAAATCTACACCTGAAAATGGGTAAGAAGAAAAACTCACAATGAATTCATACCTGTATTACAAAATAAAGCATACACATCTCCCCCTGTCTGTGGCAAAAATGAGAGAAAAATTCCTGGTCTTTTGCAGATGTGGATTAAATATCTGTATCACTACCCAGTAGCAATTTAACCTGCTCTTCTACCTCCCTAAGAGAAGTCTTTGTGCTTCCACAAAACAAGCCACCCAGCTACCAGAAATGCAAGTTCCAACAGAAGTATATATTGACAACTAAAATATCACAGAAGTAACCCTTTTAAAATACCTGATCTAAGAACAACCTCTTAGAAATTAAAGTTTGTAGTAAAATACTGCTTGGTATGGAGCCAAATTTCATTTGACTTCTGTTTTAAAACACAATTCACATACTAGCTCTGTTCAGCAAAAAACATTTTAAAGGTTCTGTAAGGGGAAAACAGTAAAATCTTGTAGTATAAGACTTTTAGACTTTTGTTCCTAATTAATGGCATCATAAGGAACTGAAATACTGCATATATCAGAATAACTATATCAATGTATGGGAAACTTCACACTTTTGTATTCTTTTTACCGTATGTTAAGAAATGTCACTCACTCCTGAGAAAGCCTCACCTTCTTTTTTCTCCAGAACAGTAGCTCCCTCTGCACAGTTTGTACCAACAACAGATGGAAGTTCAGAAAAACTACCAGACAAGTTGTCAAGACTACTTGCAGCAGACAGACTGGATGGACTGGATGGAACAGAAGACAGGGAATCAGCTGCAGAACCTGTAGCCTGAGACACACTTATAACCTGAGGTTTGTAGCAAGTCGGTAAGGCAGAAGGAGGCATTGCTGCTGTCAGTAACGCACTGACATCGTCTGCCTAAGGAGCAGAAAACAACTCATTAGAACAGAGGAACACTTTTGCACAATGTTTTTTCCTAGAATGCACTATCATGATATTAGATTTCTTGAGTACACTCAAGAACAATATTGGGAAAACATGCATTTTACAATGCATCTTACAAATGGCCTTTTCTGGCAACAGCGTATGTGAAATTGTAAAATGTTTATACATAGAAGCTCTAAGAAGGTAAAAATTAAAGACTTCAGTATTTCTAAAAAAATTTAGGGACAGTTAAACAGAATTAATTTGCTGCAAAAAATGAACAGAAGCTTCTACTGGAAATCAGAATTTATGAAACAAAACTGTTATTCTGAATGTAGTTTTGGATTACATTATAATACTTGGAAATAACACAGCTGAAAACTTAACAGACAGTTTCTTAAAATGATGCTGCTACAAGGTCTGCTTACATTTTATTGTCACAATTTTTCTATCAGTCAAACTATAAGCACTGAATTAAAAGCATCAAATTATAATCATTAATTCATTTTGTTAGTGTTTTGAGGTCTTTTCCCCCCAACTCCATACTGAAATAAGATGCCTGAAGCAAGAAATTATTTAAAGCAGGTTTATAAAGATCTATTGACTTTCCTTGCCAGGCACATAAAAATACCACAGAAACAACAGTAATTTAAATTTTGCAGAAGTGGTTGTATTACTGGCTTTTTAAAGAACAGCTTTTAGATGAGCTGTCACAAATAGATAAGAACAGATTTCCCAAGAGAAGCCCTATCACTTACAGTGACGAGGTCCAATGGTGTTTGTCCTTCTTGGTTTTTCAGAGTAGGATCAGCTCCATGTGCCAGTAACAAGGCACAAAGCTGAGTCCTTCCTTTCTGGGCTGCTTCATGAAGAGGTGTGAAAGCCCATTTGTCCGTAGCATTCACACATGCATTATACTTTATAAGTAAAGCCGCTACGTCAACATGCTGGAAAAATAAAAACACCTGTTAAATTCCAATACCACAGTGTATTAAAATAATTAAGAACTATTACCGCTATTTCTGTGTAATCAGAGTAATTCTAAATTTTCTTAGAATGCATTTAATTATGATTTTAAAATGTATTAAAGCAAGGTGTTTTCTTCCTCACCTAAAACATACCAGCAAAAAGTTGAGTAAGATTTGTTCCCTTGTGAAAAAAAGACAGAGTAAAACATAATTCCAAATCCAGAGGGATCTGAAGGAAAAAAATGCCTGATTCTGAACTTCCAGTTTGGAAAGTACTCCAACTGTTTTGGTTAAAGACTTGATTCAAGGACAAAGATTCAGGAAAACCACAAAAACAACTGCTGTCTCAACAGCAGTCATATAAATGGAAGTGAGATCTTCCCGATAAAATCTGACTGTCACAGGTAAGGAAAGGCATTTTACAGAACACCTTTCAGCCTGCTGGCTTTCTAGGTGTTCACGGTCAGAAAACTCCATTTGTGATTTTACAAATTCATAACAGTCTTTACCTATAACATAAACTGTGATCTAATTATTCATTCTGTCTTAAAAATAAGATTAGATTATAACTCAATAGTAAAAGCATTCTACAGAGTATTGGCTCAAAATGCTGTCAATGAAATGTACCACTTTTTTTTTAATAAATAAAGTCTCAGAAAGTTTGAGATATTTACCCCATAAGATGCTGCATTATGCAGAGGAATCAAGCCTCCTTTATCCTGTGCATTCACATCTGCTCCATGCTGTAACAGGTACTCTGCAACCTCCAAATTATTGTAACCAGCTGGAGTTGCAGAAGGACAGAATAAACAAAATTAAAACACCACCCCCAACAGGCTGTAGAGAAGTAGTAATTCATTTAAATTACTTGAAAGTAAATTAAAATGTCAATCCACAGTGTAATACCTATTAGGGAGGACAGCGTTACCCTATTTAAGAGTATTTGGTTTTAAAACCTGTCAATAAACAATAGAAGATCCTTTCTGGCTAGAGAGAACAGGAAAATAATTAAACAGTTTGAAAAGCAACATAAGATTAACATGTGTAAGATACTAATTTTTTAAAAGAGAAAGTACTGAATCCTCCAGCTTGAGGCTACACTCTAAACTTGTGTAGACATAGAAAGTTCGGCCACAGTAATTAATTAGTAACTGATCAAACTAGTTAATTAGAACACTAACCTGCTAAATGTAGTGGTGTTGAATGCCGTCCTTGCGTGTCCCGACAGTTGACATTGTCGGGTGAACAGAGCTTTTTTACTCGGGCCAAACAACCTTTCTTTGCAGCATCTAGGAGAGCTGCATCTCCTCTAAGTAGGTCTTGAATATCAGTATCACCATCTTTAACAAGATCTAGAGGAGTATTTCCATCCCTGTTTTTCTTTGTAGGGTCAGCTCCATGCTGTGCACATCAAAGACAGGTGGTAAGTGTGTCAGCAAAATAAACATGCCGCATCTTAGGCATCTAATGCCTTGTTGAGCAAATATTCTGACTCATATTGGAATCCTGCAGAGAGCCTTCCATTTACTGTGTGAGAAAGGACAACACAGGTGCTAAGAGTATCCCTTTTACTGAAAATATTTAACTACAGTAATTCAGAAACCACACACTAATTTCTCAAAGAAGTCCATTTACATTTCAGAGTGAACAAGAAAAAAAAGGTAACCTCCCTCCAGCATATGTAATACCTGTAAAAGGAGTTTGCAAATCTCGTATTTTCCTTTTGCTGCAGCTTCATGCAAGGGAGTGAATTTCCACAAGTCAGCTACATTGACAACTGCACCATGTTTAACCAACAGTTCTGCAACTTCATAGTGACCGTATGAGCAGGCGTTATGCAAAGGGACAAGTCCTCTGGAAACAATTAAAAGAAGAGAAAAACTCTCTTTAAAAATAGGGTATTTTTTCACCAAGCAATATAACCTTAAAACACAATGCACCTTTGACAATCAAACCATAACAAAACCTTCCTTCCCCCCTCTCCCCCCCAGTCTAATATAGTAGGAATATTATTGTATATTGCAATATCTATTGCAGTAAAAACTTAATCAGTGAGGCACTGAAGAGAAGTAAAAGCACAGGGCCAGAGAAATTCCTGATGCTCTAATCTTAAGTACTGCAAAATGCTTTTGGGTATTCTTAACATCTTCACTCTAACTAAACACTAACAGAAGTTCCCGTGAAAATAAAAAAATATCTGAAGAAAAACAGGATGCTTATCAGCTAACAATATTCAAAAGCTGATAGAAAGGACCAATCACAATTGCCAAGAAAATACAATTTGAGCGTTTACCCCTTATCTTTTGCATGTACATCAGCTCCATGCTGAAGAAGATACTCCACAACAGATACTCTGTTATATCCAGCTGCAAAATGAAGTGGTGTAGACTGACGTCCTTCAATATCTCTGCAGTTCACACTCTGAACTGTACACAGCTTCTGTGAATTTCCCCAAACAAAATATATGTCACTACACATAGTGTTGACACCTCTAATTTAGTCATAGAATGTTGTTAACAACACCACATTAACACATTTAGTTTTGTATAACTGTTTTCAATAAAAATTATTTCATTTTTACAGATTTCACAGATTGTGTCCTAAGAAAGTAATTCCACCTGCTCCCAAATCCACACCTGTAATTTATTTATGCTTTTTATATAAGGCAAACATCTGGAGGTGATGAACATTGTATTTTGTAATCTGTAATAATTGTGTAATACACAGGTTTTAGGACAGATCACAACTCTAAAGAAGTCAGTGAAGGGCTGTTCAATTGTTTGCTTTGAGAAATTATACATTGAGATATAATTCTGTGCTAGTTTGGCTGCAGCGGAGTTAATTTTCTTCACAGTGGCTGGTATGTGGCTGTGTTTTAGATTAGTGCTGTACACAGGGCTGATAATAGAGAGATGTGTTGTCATTGCTGAGCACGGCTTACACAGAGCCAAGGCCTTTTAGTGCTGCCACTAAAGGAGGGAGGCTGGGGGGGCACGGGAGGCTGCGGGGAGACACAGCCAGGACAGGTGATCCCAACTGACCAAAGGGATATTCCAGAGCAGATGGCATCATGCTCAGTACATAAAGTGGGGGAACAAGGAGGAAGGGGGGAACATTACTAGTGATGGAGTTTTGTCTTCCCAAGACACCGTTATCTGAGATGGGGCTCTGCTCTCCTGGGGATGGCTGAACACCAGCCTGCCCATGGGAAGCCATGAATTAATTCCTTGGTTTGCTTTGCTTGCGGGTGTGACTTTTGCTTTCTCTATTAAACAGCTTTTATCTCAACCCCTGAGTTTTCCAGCTTTTACTCTTCTGATTCTCTCCCGATCCTGCAGGGGGGTGAGCAAGCAGTTGTGTGGGGCTTGGTTGCTGGCTGGGATTAAACCATGACAAATTCCCTCTTATTTTTAAGGAGAGGTTTAACCTTACTTTGACAGTATCCACATCTCCAGCCTTTGCAGCCTCCAGCAACTGTCGATCTGCATCCGAATTACCTAATGGGATACCTTCTGCAAAATAAATGAGATTGCATGACAGGTAAGTGTAGGCAGTTGAAGAAATTTGTTAAGACAGGAAATAACTTGAATTTATTTAAGGGAAATCACTGAAATAAAGTTAACCCATTACCAACAAGTTTTGTCTCTGTTTACTATCTACAACTATAGCTGCCAGAGCTAGTAGTGTTTGTGAAGTTGACTTCAGCAATGTGCTTCCTGTATGTTTTGGAATATTGTGGAACCAACTAAGCCTTCTTATTTCAGTTTAAGAATTGGACTATATCAAGTTTATGTATGTATATAATATCCAAAACTTACTCTTGAAAAATCCATGTATATTGTTGCCTTCAATGGTACAATTGCCTTTTAACTCATAAATGCAAAGCAGACATTTTTTGTTTTAGAAACTCATTTTCTACTTTCAATATTCCCCTCACCCTATGTCAGGATTTTTATAAAGTTGTTCCAAGTGGCTATAGCCCAAAATCTTCATTGCTGATGATCTAGACAGTAAATGATATTATTAACTAGGGAGTAAAACACCACCTAGTACTACTGTCTTTTGTAGAACATTTTTTTTGGTTGACTAGTCTTCACTATTGACAGCACTTGAAACGGCAAGTAAAATGAAGCACCACAGTGGATCTTGAATAACTCAGCATACCTTGTAGTAGCTGTTGCACACTTTCAGTCCCCATTTGTAAGGCTGTAAAGCCCTGCAGAGACACGATGGAAGGATCACATCCAGAACTCAGCAGCAACCTGCATGTCTGAAGATGACCACAATGTGCTGCTCTATGAAGAGAGGTCTGGCCAAGATTATCTAATGCATTAACCTGAAAATAACACAGACAAGAAATATCACCATCAAGTTAGTATTAAAGATGTTTTCATTGCTGACTGGGAATATTTCACAAATAGTATTCTTACTTCAATAGAAAGAACATATTTAGTGTATTTCCAAAGGTGATGACATTTCAAACAGTAAAATTAAAACAAAAACAGTTCATAAAGTAGCCCCCTTTTAGAGGCATGCATATAATCCAGTGCATTTTTACCACAAACACGAGTAATCTATTATTTTGCTCCTGGCAGTACAAATCTTCAGTGCCAACATGGAGAACAGCTTTTACCTGCATTGGCTTATTGTGGTTTTTCAGACTGAGGACTTCCTATGTGTTGGGTCAGTCAAAGTGTATTCAACAACTTAAAACTCTGCACGCAAACCTTACTTTTATTCTCTACTCTTCCTCTGGGTTTTGGAAACTTCACAGCAGTCAGGCTATAATCAAATTTCCACGAGAGAAATTCAACTCCCAGTCCTGGAGGATTCAAGCACTACAGAGTCTCTCCTTTCCACGTTTTCTTTTTGTGGAAGTTAGAACTAATCACCGTATTATGACTTTACATTTTGTCTTCACTGTAATTTTTTACTGCAACATCATGTAGTCTACCTGTCACACAGTTCAGTTTAGCTTCTTGCTGTTCATATATACCCCCTGCTCTTTTCCTCATGTATTTAATTACTCCTGCTGGACAATGAAGCACTAAACAAGACACTCTGAAAGTCTTCTGTTCACAGAGAGAACTACATCTGCATTTCTTAAAAATAGGACCAAAACAATGATGATTCTATAATGTATAGAGCTGTACTGATGGATTGATGGCCGACAGCTGAGTCTATAAATCTAGAACCTTCCAAAACTAATTCTTTTAGAAAAGCCTGTCTACTCAGCTGTCCATTCTTATGGTATGAAAACCTGTACATGAATGTTAACAAAAGTATGATAGTCATACCTTAGCTTCATGTTTCACAACTACTTCAACAACATCATTATGAGCCTTTTCTGATGCCACATGCAGAGGAGTCAAGAAGCTAAAAAAAAGAGGAGTAATTCAAAATGTATTTTGCAAAATCTTCTAAACAAACACTTAGGAGTATTCATTTGTAACCACTCACTCTTTTGTTTTTTCATTGATATTGGCTCCTTTCCTCAGCAGCAATTCACATACTTGTTTCCTCTTAGGATATGGAGATGCAGCAGCACAGTGCTGTGAACATTAAAAAGTTTACAATTAACAACTAGCTAGCAATATCCAGGTTTTACTAGATGCTGATCAGCTGGCAGTTAAGAGCTGGTGGCATACAAAGACAACAGAAAAAAAACGCCAAAACATGTAGAAGCTTATTCATTTGGAAGACTCCACATGGGCTTTTGGATTTACTCTGGTATTTTCAAGAACTCCCCTTTCTAATAACTACTGGAAACCATCAAAACAAAGCTAACATACATAGCTCGCTGTTGCTTAAAATGAGACTATTCTACAAAACCTAGTCATTTAGATAACCTAAACAGGCCATTTATGTTAGTCTTAACATTAAGAACAAAATATTAATCAGTGTTATTTGCTTAACTAGACACTGGATATTCTAGGTTGGTCTGAATTACACCATTTGACACTACAATTTTTATTGCTAAACTATTACCTAGTATGCTTAGGTTAGCCACAATATATGCAAAATCATTATAAATCCTGAGATATTACCAATGCTGTCTCATGTGTCTGAGGATGCTTGAAGTTCACTGTCTCCAAAGAAAGATGTTTCTTTATACGAGCTACATCTGATTCTCTTGCAGCCTGTAGCAGTGAGTGACCTTTGAATTCATCTTTGAAAACAAAGAAATACATAGCAGAGGGTTACACTCCTTGGCTTGAGAAGGATCAAGAGAATTGCTTCTTTCAGTTAGAAAAAAATATCCATTTTATTCAGCAGACCATGGAGCACACATTTCCAAGTCTGACTCAAACTTTTACATCACTTGACAGAACTTGTTAAGTCAAGTCAAAACACTACACAAGTTTTGCTTTGTTTCTAAACCAAAGCCAGAGACATCCAAACTGACTGCACAAGATCTATTTCACTCACCACTTTGTAGGTTCTACTGTTCACATATGTACCAACTCAAGTATAAATCTCTATTTTTGGAAAACCATTTCTAGATGCTAGCATGAAGCCTAGTGTAGTATTTACTGACAATTTTTGTAAATATCCCAGAAAGTTACTGTTTGACCACTCAAGGACACAATCTGAGGTCACTCTCTTCAACTCTAAGTTTGCTGGACACAAATCAATGCCCTTCATCAATTTCTTTGAACTCTCAGTGATTGTGGCACACTCAAATATATTCAGCATTCTAAACAGTTATTTTTTCTTCAAGCAACTGTGGAATACAAATTATTATTTCAAAAATCTTGATGCAATGACAGGAACAAATATAGGAAATGAAAATGTATTGGCAAGGTCATGAGGGAAAACATGTATTTGGGGAAAAGCTACAAAACCCATCACAACCACTTGACTATAAACCTGACAGTAAAATAATTTCAAATGCCTACATTCAGAAAATCTAGCAATTTCAAATTATAAACAGTGACATGTACTGCACAATATTGCACAATTACTTTTAAAGTGTAAGCATTTTCCTAATCTGGTTTTTGCCAGATCACTGTCTAGGGAACCTAATTACACATTACAAGCTGTAACTGTAGAACTGATCCCATTTTATACTCACATGCTAATCGTTCTTTTAATTGGGGTGTTGGAGCCAAATCAATGGTGCTTTTGTTGTGACAGTTCAACAGTGTTGGGTCAGCACCATAACTTAACAAAAGAGAACATACTTCCACCCTGTTCTTAGAAGCTGCTTCATGCAGAGGGGTGAATTGCCACAGATCCATTGCATTCACACATGCTCCATGCTTGAAAGGGAAAGGGGTAAAAAAAGATGCAATCAAAACCGGAACGTTAGAAAAAGACTATGTTATTAGTTTTAATACAGTAGACTGTTAAAATAAAAATCAATGCTTATATGCAAACTGTTTCCAAGACATTCATTTTCAATCTAACACAACATTTCAGCACATTGTGGTTTTTAATCCTCTGGTGTCCCACAGGTACATTCAAAGAAGCCAAAGGCTGGCTG
Organism: Corvus cornix cornix; assembly: GCF_000738735.6. Classification (NCBI taxonomy): domain Eukaryota; kingdom Metazoa; phylum Chordata; class Aves; order Passeriformes; family Corvidae; genus Corvus; species Corvus cornix. The sequence continues at coordinate 16,502,533 of NC_046336.1, forward strand.
GCCAGTCTTTTCAGGCTTTTTTCAGAAAGGAAAGGAGCTCTGCTACAGGTCAAATCAGAGAAAGAGAAATATTCACATTCTCCAAATCACCTGCGAACAAGCTCTGGTTCTCTGCAGCTCTAGAAAATGTCTAGAGTGAACAGCTGTACTAAGATAAATACATGTTCTGTGCATAACCCCCAAGATATGAGTGCCACAGTATCTAAAAGGAGATGGCCACTCAGCTTCAACTCAAAACATTTAAGTACAAGATTCTACAAGTAACACTCCTGGATGAGTAATGTATGTGTAACACTTTGATTGCACTTCAAGTTCAGTCTGTAAGCAAGTACATGCTCTTTCCCATTGCTCCTCTTAAAGCTGCATTGCTTTGCAAAAAGTAATTCAGAGTTCTCTGGAGCCAAAACCCAATATGGAATACAACTCTAGCTTAACAGTTAAGACACACAGTAGTGTGTAGGCAAAAGTTCATTTGTGGGGTTGTGTCCAGTACCACCATTGTAAAAATTTACTTTACAACTGGCCCCTGAAGTAAAAAAATCCATGACTACTTATACTTACTACAATAAAAGCTTATTTCAATAGGTTTTTTTTTTTACTTAATTTTTTGCTAAACAAATAGAAAGATACATGGAATTAGTGGGGGGCTGAAACATACAGAATAGAACAAGAGCTATTCCCTGAGCAGCCAAATGTCTGGAGTTAGATAACAGAACACCCTCAGTTGTTATAATCTTGATTTGCTGTGGCAGCTGAGAACAGGCACTGCTCAAAACTCCTTTGGTGGAAAACATATTATTTTGCAGGCCACATCTTCAAGCCACTAGTTTAATGTGCATCATACTTACCTTCAAGATTAACATAAACCAGATAAACCACTCTGCTTTCCAAGAGTTCACTTATGTTAGGAAAATTGACAGGTTTCTCTTTCTTTTGGGTAAAGGCTAGAATTCAGGACCAGAACTGATGTTGTAAAGTTCATTTCCTCAAAAGACTGATTGCTCATTAATTTAAAAATATTTACTATCTTTACCAGTATTCTTTTTAAACACCTCTTATTGCTTTGTCTTCTAAAATATTCTTCTGCCAAACTCAAAATATCACTCAGCTTGTAGGGGTTTTTTCAGGGCCTTTTTTTTCGGGTGAGTGTAGAAAGACTGACATACACTGTACTTACTTGGTGGTACGAAAACATTGGACTTTGGAGCAGAGAGAGTTAAAAAACAAAGCACATTTATAAAGAAAAAGCTTCCTTGCAAGCAGAAGATTCTGTAGCTCCAGCTTAATAATCACTAACGTGTAGAGCAAAAGCAATTTATCACTGAGTTTTGTAAATCTAAGTACAAAATAAAAAAATATGCAACTTGTATTAGCCTATTATAAACTGTTCTTATTTAATAATAGGCAATTTCATCTCTTCAAAGACCAACCTTTACTAGAAGCTCTGTTACTTCGTAATGACCATAGGAACAGGCATTGTGAAGTGGCACCAGATCTCTACACAGAAGAAAAAGGAGGATTATTACTTCAGCATATATTAATTTTATATATATTGATTTGAAATGCGTCTAACACATTGCAATTAGTACCTTGAACATTTTACAAAAACAACATGACAAATGTTCAAATGAAACTAAGGAGAAATAAGAAGCTGAAGAAGAAACCAGAAAATCCCATCAGCATTTATCAGAACGGCAAACATCTAAAATAATCAGAAGATGAGAAGTGAATTGCATTGTCTCGCTGCAGATGGAATGGTTCCACTCAGACTTGGAACCCTAAGCAAGAAGAACTATCTGCAGAAGATGTTCACGAGTGACCCTAATGATACCCTTTTTCACAAGAACAATGCTGTAGTATCTTCCCCTGTGAAAACTAATCAAGTTGCATTTTTGTCATAACACAAAGGTTAAAGGTGACAGTCTCAAGTTGGAAATTCTTAATGGTTAAAACAGTATTACTGCTCTTTACTTCATCTCAATTTTTAACAAATTCTGTTTATTCTGAACAAAGGGAAAAAGGAACCTACCCTTTATCCTTAGCATGTACATCAGCTCCATGCTGCAGTAAGAGCTGTACTATTTTTACACGGTTATACCCAGCTGCTAAATGCAATGGAGTAGACTGAAACGATAGAATGTAGAATAAATCAGTAACACAAAATCAAGATTGATTTTATATTTATTTTTTCACAACTTGTTAACAGTACTAAATTCTGAAGTCCTTCAAGACTTACAAGATTAAAAAAACCCCCAGAATACTTGAATCAGACATTTGATGACTATGTTCATTGTTCACGAACTACTCTTGAAGTCAATATAAACACAAATCCAAATTTACTCCATCACTAATACAAAGGCCATTTTTGGTTTTTAGCCTACCATAGCTATAAATACTTTCCAGGCACAAACTATGTCCTTGTGAAAGGGGAAGTAAGAAGGCCATCAGCAACAATGACTGTTACACTATGAAGAAGTCTCTCTGCCAATCAGTGAAGTAAGTTTAGAAATTATCAAGAGGGATTGTTATCCACATTTGTGAGTGGAGTAAGTGAGTGGGATGTGAGGAAAATTTCATCTCTTCTGAACTCTCACTCCTCCACAGAGCAGACAGATAACTGCTCTATGATCTTTTCTAGCAAATGCATTCAAGCACCAGCAGCACTAAGGGCAGAGCTACGAATTAGTGAGGAGAATTCTTATCCTCTGCATTTACAAACCCATCCACTGAACCAGATTTCTACAGTTACTAGAGGATGAGCCTCATAACCAGATGAGAAAATAGAGATACATCAGTGTTTTGGAGATCCCAGTATCTTACCACAAAGCCTCAAAAAGGGAAGTAACTAGATCAAAACTTGGGTGAATTAGTACAAATGCTTAACAAGAAAAAGGATGCCAAAAAGTGATACTCAGTAACCTGAACCTTCTGTAGGCTAGGGGGCTGAACCCAGAAGACTCAAAATTTTTCAAAATGGAGATTTGGAACATTTTTTATGTATTTCTTTACCGTTACTTACAGCAGTGAACAGCTTACTCCTGAAACAGGAGCAGTAACGCGCCTAAGGGTGCATGTCAAATAATGCGCCTGTTTCTCCCTGATAGGGAAAAAATCCGTGAAAAGGCCTCGCTTCTTTAGCACTGCAGATATGATAGTCAAGCAGAAGTTTCAATTGAAAAGGGTTTGTTTATTGCTCCTATATAGAATTACTCGCATAGTCCTTTTAAGATTAAAAGACAAACAAACAAAATCAGCTGGCTGCTAGAGAGGTGGACTCTTATTTTCCTGCATACAGTGAAGAAAACAGACTTTATGTTTAACATTTTTAAAATCTGGTCAAACAGTAACTGTGGATCATGTAAGAGATAACTAATTTTAAATCAGGTTTTAAACAAAAATACCTTTCTGCCATCACTCGCATGACAGTTAACATTTAATGGTGTCAGAAGAGACATCATCTTTTCCTCATTTCCACTCCTGAAAAACAAGATATGAAAGAGCAGAAATATTCTTATCCCAATCTTTAGTACCTTATTCTGGTTTTGTATTTTTCACTGCTATAATGTTGAACAGACCTGAAGCAACACATTCCCCTCTGTATTGTCAGCATCAAAGGGAAAACAAAAATGCATTTATGCAACTACTTTCATAGCTTCATTCACAGAAAACAGCCAAAGCGTAGCATCTAGATGGAATGCAAGCTCCAAAGACTATATACCTATATATTAATGACATACAATTCTGCAAACATACTAATGCCAGTTATTTTCCAAACATACATACCTGGCACTTTCTAAGAGTTCATCCTTCTTGTATTCACCTAGAAGGCAAAAGGGCTTTCTTTAGCTGTCAAATAAATGTCTGTATGTGAAGTTCACCACTTATCATCCTCTTCTCAAGTTTTAGAGAATGTAAGTGCTAGAAGTACTTATACTCTTTTCAGTTGTTAAAGGGAGCTTTTAAAAAAGAGGAAGAGTGAGTTTTTACACAGGCAGGTATTGATAGGACAAGGGGAAATATGTTTAAACTAAAAGAGGAGATTTAGATTAAATGTTAGGAGGAAATTCTTTACTCAGAGGGTAGTGAGGCACTGGAACAGGCTGCCCAGAGAAGTTGTGGATGCCCTGGCCCTGGATGTGTTTAAGGCTATGTGTAGATGGGGTCTGGGCAACCTGGTCAAGTGAATGCTCCTGCCCATGACAGGGGGTTGTAACTACATGATCTTTAAGGTCCCTTCCAACCTAAGCCATTCTACAATTCTAAAAATTTGATAGGTCATTACTGAACTAGCACAATAAACTATCCAGAACACATGCCATGACTGAGATGATGAAAGCCATAAGGGAATTTCTATTTAGAATTATAAACCAGAGACAAGTTAAATTAGTATCAAAAAGACAAATGCTAAACTACTGTATTACATCAGTTCAGCTTGTTACTAGTCACAAAGTAATTTCAAGATTATCAATTACCAGTCAGCACTGCTTTTGCAGATGTGTCTGCTAGATCCAAAGCTGTTCTTCCATCTGTGTTCCGGATGGTTGGTTCAGCACCATGCTGCAACAGTACTAAAAATGCCAAAGTTTTCCATGAGAAAGCAATTCTACAAGACAAGCCTTATGAGACATATCATTACTGTAATCTGCAACCAACAAAAAACCCCTCTGTTTACTCATCCTAACTTCCTTTCTCAAGTTTTTAATGTCAGAGTTCTGCAATGTCAGTATGTGACCAGTGTATCTGGTGAAACATGTCTAGACATATTTCAGAGAAAAAAGCAGAGCAGAAAGGGAACAATCACCAACTGACAAGAGGCAACCTCAGTTGAAATCTTGTGACTGCCCACCACAAAAACTCTGCAGCTATTTTCCATCAGCTCCAGAGCATGCTGCCCCAAATCCTCAAGTGACTAAGTCCTAACCTGTAGAAAGCAGTGGTAGGCTGTGCATGTTGAACTCGTATTCAGGCCAAACAGGCAATGTTATATGTACAGCTCTCTAGATGTGTTCCTTGAAGAAAACAACAGCAAACCATACCATCAAGAAATGTTTCTTGACCATGTATCTAATTTTCTAACTCTTCCTTCAACAGTTCCTCATAAGAAATGTGTAAGTAAGGCAGGTAGTCAATATAATTGAAGTTTTCCCATCGTTAACTAATTTAACACAGCTGCTACAGATAAGAGAGAATGAATCCATCATTAAGATCACGTCTGTTCTGTCCACTGCACTGTGATCAGCAGCAGAAGGCAGCATAAGAGTCTAGGCTGAAATAGAAGAGAATTTAGCTCCATCATGTCACTCTAAAGCATTTTTCCCATGATGCCAATGTGAACCTTTAGAGGTAGGCAACTATAAAAAAATAGATCCAAAAACTTGTAAGAGTGACATATGAATTGAAGTTTATGAAAGATGTTTACTTTTAACCCTTGTATCAGCCATAGCTCCATAGAGTGAAAATGGTTTTTAAAAGGTTCTTGATTTTTCACAGTGAAAATGAATGAGTCAGTCACAGGAAGAGTGGGAGAAAATTACCAATGCAGACATCTGTCTTCCCCTTAATGGCAGCTTCATGAAGGGGAGTGTAATTCCAATTATCTCGAGCATTAGGATCTGCACCGTGCCGCAAGAGCAGATTGACAACTTCAGCATGGCCAAAAGAGCAAGCGTTGTGAAGAGGAATAAGGCCTCCATCATCTCGTGCGTGGACATTGGCACCACTTTGAAGTAAATATTCAACTACGTCCTTCCGACCAAAACCTGGAAGATGAAAAGGGAGAAAAGACATCAGGGCGGGGTAAGAGAAATCCCTGCCCCACATATGCAGATTAAATCAATGAACTTAAATAACAGTAACCACTCCTAAGGACAATCACAACTGGCATGCTTTACTAAAGAAGCATTTACACACTAAGGATGTTTTTGAAACTCTTAAAAATTAGATTAAACTCAGTAGAAAAATACTATATTCAAGATTACTGAAACAATTAACATCTTGATAGGGCTCCCTCAAGTTTCAGTTGTATCTTGCATACTTATGTAACGGCAACTGAACTAGGTCATCAAACTGTATCTATATTTGCTCTACTATCTCCACATGAGGCCAGAACGCTTTAGGATTTCTGCTTGTAGCCATTATACCCATCTGCTTATGTGCCAAAGGCCACCTCAAAGGTTCCAGGAATGTCTCTCTGGGTCTCAGCAATTCTTAGGACAGGTAAGAGCCATATTTTAGTACATATCAGTCTTCTGCCAAGTACGTTCTGGGAAATAACTCATGTGTGCAGGACTTGCTCTTCCTTGCTTTAAATATCTGAGTTACAAACTCTTTCCCTGAACAGATCAAGATCTGGATGAAGTTTGAGCTTGCCCCTCAGAGGGAATAACCATACAGTTGCCAACACCACTGATATCTACATTGCATCAAATTTAAACTCTACTACAGATCACCCACAAATGCCCATGGTAGGTTTAAGTCCTTGCCGTAAGTCCATAACCTAGAAATTATGTATATTCTTGATAACCACACAGCATTTCAGTGACAAAGCCACCAAAGCATACAAGTGTCAGCATTTCGGTTATAACAGAATTTTCAGTTTTAGCTTAGCTGTGACTGAACCTTTTCATAGCATGTTCTTCATTATACCTGACTTCAGTAAATCCCTCTTCTAGAGCAAGAAGCACTTTCACTTTCTCCATCTGAAGCTCCAAAAACCCCCACTGCCATTATTAAGCAATTTCTGGATCCCACTTGCTAAGAGAAAATCTTGTAGACAAGCTTTATATGTCAGAGAGAGAGGCCAGGACAAGTATTCAGAAAAACCTTGGTTAAATTCTAACTTTACTCTTCTTCCCTCAAAAGTCTGGTAAGGAACCACCTTCACCCCAGATTCGTCATTATTGTAACAATCATTTTATATCAAACTTTTGAATCACAGAATGGACTTCACGGTGTTTTCCCGTAACAGTCACAAGACAATACTGGTGACGTATTTCTTCAAAATCCAATACTAACAATACAAATTTTAGCTTACTAGCACCTTGGCTACGATAGAACCACAGACCCTACAGCAAACTCACTTTTGAGTCTCAACATGACACCTACCCATCTTGCCTGTCCTAACAGAGAACAGGAGCTCAGCACACCTTGGGATGAGAACTGGATCAGACACATGGTCCATGCAAAACTAACTTACCTGCACAGGCACAGTAAGTCATATTCACTGACCATGCATGCATATTTCTGCTGCCAAAAAAAAATATCAGTAGCTATATTCATGCAGCCTTATTGTCTATATTACATTACACACATCATGTTTCTCATTCTTAAATACATTCAGCTATTCTAACAAAATATTATAAGTACTGTTATTTTCTTAAATGTTTCCTGCCATTTGTCTTGCTTCTTCAAGCTTTCAAAAAATTCTGTTTCAGGTTTGAATGTATACTCAAAACTTAATTATTTTGAGAGTCTATTCAGAAGAGACTTTCACAAGTACCAGTCTTGCAAACACATAATCAAAACTGTGATTTGATGACAGTCTGCTTGGTATTTTCTTCTTTGAGTACCAAAAAATGTTTTCCAGGACTCCTGCAATTATGTTAGAAAAGTCTCTGATCAAATTCTTCATCCAGAAGTTACTTATCTGGTAGCTAAACCACTCATTCTTGTACAGAAGGCATTCCTATCCCTCACAGTATTGATGCATAGCCATATTTTTGCAGGTAAAATTCCTTAACAGGAATCAACATCATAACTGAAAATCAGCTGTAGTAAACCTTGTTATAGGCATAGAGAATTCCCTCAGATCCCTCTATTTAGTACAGAGCTTCAATCAGATACAATTCATGACCAATCCACAGCCTGTCTCTGAGCAAAGCCTGCATCCATTCCGGAAGTCCCTGAAGTACAGCAACACGCCCTCAACTACCTGTAGCTAATTTAATATTAATAAAATTAACTCATTTGTATCACACCAATTTTTGTAACTTCTCTCCAGCACTGAGTGCACAGCAGGGACTCCTTACTTCCTTGGGGAAGCATCTGTACAACAGGGCACCATATATGGAAGGAGAATTATTTTCCCATTACTTTCTACAGGATGCATGAGTACAGAGGAAGTGACCAAACGGCACAATGGTCTCTGCCTCTGCTGTTTTCCCTGAGAGTGGAAAGCGGGGACAGCCTTTGCCGACACAGGGAAGGCAGCCACTACCTACTCCAACAGTTCCTCTTTACCATTAGTTGGCTGCAGTAAAAACTATTTCAACACTTTAAAAAACTCCAATGTTGTCATTTTTAAGGGGTGGGGGTTTTCTCTGGCTCTTGAGTTTTTATCAAAAGACCACCTAAACAGGATCACAGCTTAAAGCTGTGCAAGGTAATGATCTTATCATCATGAACACTTTGTTTTTTATTGCAAAGAAGGGCTGGCTACTCAGAACCTTGAGCTGATACTCTTCTACCATCTGTGGACAGCTGAGCAGCTCACTGCACTTGTTCCCTGAAAAGTTACAATCTGTAGCTGACATTTCCCAATTATTAATTATAGTAGAAATGTGCAACTGTGTATAATTTTAAAAAAGTATTTATTTACAGTCACTGTGTGTCACAATTGCTATTCAGCTACTTTTGATGGGATAAAAAGCTAACAGAAAAAATTGAGCTCAAGTTCTTCTCCCCTACCCTGGGTGTTCATATTTTTGATTAATTTGGAATTGCAGGAAGGGCATTTTGGTACCTGCCAAGTCCTTAAAACCTTGTGATACTTTGAAGTTTGACACACGCTGTGATGGAAAAGACTGATTTGAGGAAGTATATGCAGCTTATGATGGGAGAGGATGGAGTCTCTTTTATTGTGAAGGGCGGTGGGCTCTTGACTGAAGCTTCAGGATACCTTAACTATCACACACACAGTTGTTGTGTACTAGCAAATCCAAAGAGCAACCTCCAGCAAAACTCCAATATGTATTACTTCTGATAATGACACATTCCTAGGGGAGAGCTTGAAGTTTAATTTTAGTATCTTTTACTTCAAAATCTACCTTTACAAACAGATACATGGAAAAAGAGGAATTTGGTTTATGTTTTCTAAAAAATTGTTAGGTAAGATCTGGGAAAAGACTCAAAAAAATAGAACCCAAGTTCAGACCCAGAATGCCACTAAAAAAGGAAAAAAAGGACAATACAAAACATATGTATTTCAGCTCCAAGTCCTCCATAAAAGAAGTCTCAAAACTGAATGAAACTAGTCAGAGAAGTTTTGTAATGTATTTTCTAACACCACCCAGACAACTAGGATAAACAATGCAGGAATACAACAGATTTTTTGTTTTACTTCCTGGAATGGGACTCCTTTAGAGTCAGAAGACAAAAGAAGTTAGTATTAGTCCAACTGTGAATAATAGGGGAAAGGCAAAATCAAACAAAACCAGTAAGCCCCAAGTCCAAGGACTCCTTATGTCCACCTTTCACACAGAGTCTACTGCAGGTGGTCTGACAACAGCAGAGTTCGACCTGAGGTGGTAAAGAGAAATCACACAAGTGTTTTCTATCACATGTTAACCAGAAACCCAGCAACTCCTACAAGCCGGTGAGAGGAGCAATTAATTACTCTGTATCCCAAGAAGACTCGGGCATGGCAACAGTGTCTCCCACTTACACACCAACCTGCTTAACATTAGAAATCTCATAGCTACATGATCTTATTTATGGCTATACATTTTTAAAAGAAAAATCTTTCTACAGATCAGGAGTTCTTTAAAGTCAAGACAGATCACTCCAGAGAGATAAACTAGCTCACTGTATTGAATGAGAAACATCTTAGGCAAAAAAACCCCCCAAACTAACAAAAAAGCAAATAAATAAAAACAGCCCCTCACTTCTCCAAAATGCTCTAAAACATATACAGTTGTTTAGAAGTTCAGAGTTTTTTAGTGGACAGGCAGGATTACTGCATATAAAAAAACAGGTACAGAAATTTTTTCCTCTGACAGGATACTTTAAGTTGTCTCCTGGGCTCTCTTGTCGGTCAAGCTTCTTGAATTTATGAAATACTGCTGTCCTGAGGAAGCTTTAAGAACTTAGACCTCTTAAGTCTGAGTCAAGATCTCTTAACATGAGGAAAGGACACCTTAAGCAGAAACCTTTTCCAAGACTAATAAAGAAAAAAACATCTTTGTTACTGTCCATATTGTTTAGCTGAAAAGAAGCTTCTGCCTTCTGCAGCCTGTCAGCCTTGGGGTCCTGCATCTAAGGCTGTAACCAAACCAAAACAACCAACATGAAAACAACAGTCACAGTCAGGTCTTTGTCTGAAAAGGTGGATACAATCTTCTGGCCTCTTGCCAATGAAAGCAGTTGTCCTGTGACGTCAGTTGTTTGCTTACTTACGTCCTGAATTAACAAAGTCCATTTGTTAAAAGTAAGAATGCAAAAAGCTTAGAAACGGCGTTATCTGACAAGCACCTTCATGAATTCAATTCTAAAATTGCACAGGCCTGCTGAAATGCATGAGAACTGTACCTGGGACACGTGCCCCTGTCAGAGCTCACGTGTCACAACACGAACAGTATAAACCCCACTCCAGATGTGTCCTCAAAGCCAGCTGAGATTTGTTTTTTTAAAAAAGGAAAAAAAAAAAAAAAAAAAAAAAGGGAATAGGAGAGCAGACGCAGCTGTACCGCTCGGCGACCCCCACCGCGTGAGCGACACCGACTCGGCCCCGGGGCCGGGCAGGGCCGCGGGGCGGGGGCGATGCTCAGGGGCCGGCGGAGCGCTCGGACCCCGCGCTGCGCCCGACCCGAGCGGCGAGGCCCGAGCGGCCCGGCACTCCCCGCAGCCCGGCCCGGCGCGCCGGGGAGGCGGCGCTGCCCCCCGGCTCCCCCAGCCCCGGTACCTGCGGCGAAGTGCAGCGGGCTGGACTTCCTGCCCGCCGTGTCCCGGCTGTTCACGTTCTCGGGCCGCACCAGCCGCTTGACCCGCTCCACGTCCCCGTTCCTGCAGGCTCGAACAGCTCCCGGGCCGGCTCGGCAGCCGCCGCGCCGCAGCCCGGCGCTTCAGCCAGAGCGGCCGCGCCGCCCGCGCACCTTCGCCCCGCCATGCCCGGGCCGGGCCCCCGCGCAGCCCCGCCGCTCCTCACGGCCCGCGGGGCTCCGCACGCGCTGCCGGGCGGGCGCTGCGCCCGGCGGAGGGATCCGGGCACCGCCGGCCTCGTGCGCAGGCGCGCGCGGCGGGAGCCTCCCAGCGCCGGGCCTCGGTGCGCGCCGCCATCCCGGAGCCATCCCGGAGCCATCCCGAGCCATCCCGGCCCGGGGCCGGCACTGCTAGCTCCCAGCAGCCCCTCAGCATGGACGCCTGCGGAGTTGCGGGGGAAGCGACATAGCTCACATCACACAGCCTGTCTTTATCTGCCCTCTGCTCCGTTGTAAGGGATGATGAGGAGCACAAAAAATACAGCACTAGCGATTCCTCCCAGAAGAACAAATGTGCCTTTGCTGCTTTCAGTAATTAAATGTAGATTAGGAGGTGAAGACTGTTCAGGGATTTTTTTTCCCCCTGCAAAACGTGTAAGACTGCATTTTGGTGTTAAATGGATTCATGATCCTTAAACAGTTACTTACACAGCAAAATAACGTGACTCCAAGGAAGCTGAGTGCTTGCATAATAACTATGGAATGGAAATTATACAACATAAATGACATAGTCTTTATTAATCTCGAAAAATAGAGATCAAAAAATGCTGTTAGTTGACTTTGCCAATTCAGGGTTTTGGAAGAGAACGGAAAGTGTCCCCCTCCCTCTAGTAAGCCTAATTGGCTTTGATGGGGAAGCCTGAGCCCAGACAGGACCGACTAGAAGAGGATTCAGCTGATAATTCTGAAATGTGTTGTTTTCCACTCACACCATATTGAAACACTTACTTTGGAAAAGGTAATTGAATAGGGTCAGTAGCTTCCTGTTGCAGAGGCAGAAATGAGTACCTCCAAATTCAATTGAATTTGCAGACTACTGTTACATTAGGAAATTAAATGACTTAAGTACAAGGAAAGAGATCTAGCATATTTGTACAGACTAGTCACTTCCATTCCGCCAAACATCCCTGTCCCTGAAACACGGCAGTTACATCCAAATTTTCTCTCCGTGGTCCATGCTAATGCCTAAACTGTGCCCAGGATTTTTTGGTGGGAGATATAAGCTGTGCCAAGCCGTCACCATGCAGTAGTGACAGATCAATGTCTGATGCTCGTGTCTGCGTCCTGTTCAGTTTAGTAATTTACACATGGCCACAGCAGCAGTGTGACAGAAGAATGCAGCCATCACCGGGGCAGAAACCACATGCTTTGACAAACATGTGATGCCTCGGTCATGTGTGTTTTCTGTAATCCCACTGTTTTCTCTGTGTCTCCATTTAAATTTCAAGCTGTGCTCAGCAGCAGGGAATAGCCAGGCTATGGCCAGAGTCCCACCCATACATAATTCATCCACTGCTTTGCATGGAGCTGTAATGTTCCCACATAAGCTGTCACCAAACGTGGCTCATGGGCCTGCAGCTCTCTCAGACCTTCCCGACTTCTCCAAAGTATGCATGATGAGAACTTCCCTCCCTACCTGCGGGCTCCACAGACTGAAAAAAAGACTTGCAATGCTGCCATTTGTATCTCTTATTATCACCACTAGCATAGCTGGAAAAACTATACAAGCTTTTGAGTTCATAAACCTTTCTCCAGGCCTACAGCAGAAGTAGCAAATGCATGAACTTGACTGCTCTCATTTCAAAATTGAAGAAGGGACTGTGTATCTAGAAGTCTGTGGAAATGTAAATACAAACACATCCTGCTCCTCAGGGCTTCTAAGTAGTTTTAAATCCAGAACAATATTTCACTGCTCATGCTGGAGCACAATTATAAAGAGCATTAGAGAAATAAACTCTAAATTCTCTCCACATCACTATACCCAAAAGATACTATTATTCTAAATTAGCTATAGCCTGATTTCCTTTTCCAGCATGTCTTCGTGATAGATTGAGTGTGAAACTATGGCAGGTCTTTATGAATGGAACAATTAAAAAAATATACTGTAAGAGCAGGATTCAATTAGCCTTGAATTAAAGGAGTCTCAGCATATTTTAGGACTGGTGTATTAATAGCTTTCACAGTGAATTTTGAGATTCACCACACAGAAACCCCTCCCACTTTTTATCTTGTTTATATATTTATTTTATGAGAAAATAATCTGTTAAATCCCATATTTTTCTTCTGTCTTCTGTACAATAGCATGGTTAGAAAACCATAGCTGAAATATATGCCAAATCCCACCCAATTATAGGGACTTTTCTAGAGGCAGCAGGGGGTTTGTAACCCACCTGTTATTAACCCAGCCTGAGAGGCTCATCCATTAACAGCTCAGAAACGTTTCACTGTTATTCCTTTTAGAGTAATTTATGGTCTACCAGTGGCCTCTACCTTTGCGGTGCATTTATGCTGGTGGCATAACCTGGCAAAACAGAAACATGAAGTATTTTTGGAAGTGTGCTCAGTTTGTTTAGAAACATGCTTGATTGGTCACTAGAGGGCAGGAAAGGAAAGGAAATAAGAAGGAAAGAAAAAAAAGAAAAAAATGAGGGGAAAAAAGTAAAAAGAAGAAAAATAAAAATAAATAGAAAAAGAAAGTAAAAGAGGAACTGTTGGGTATGGAAACACTAAGGCAGCCTTAAAAATAAATCCTTTTCCTTGGGACATTAAGGTTTACTTATGGGGAGAGACGTTCATGCCACTCTACAAGGCAGTCCAACAGATTTAGGATTTTTGGCTGTCAGCCCTTCATGTTATGAGGATTTTCCAGTTCTTTCTAATTGGTCCCTGCAGTGCTTTGCCTTGCTCTTGGAAGCAAAGTAAAATGCTAGAATAAATAGAACATATCAAGAGTTCAGAAATTTAGCTTGTTCCAAAAGGAGAATGATTTTAAATTTATTCCACTTGAAGTGTTTCCAGATGAGACTTGGAAAAAAAGCCCGAACCAGGGATAATTAATGTGTACATCAGGAAACAATAAAACATTCCTATTTAAAAAAGAGTATGTTTTGGAGAGAAACAGAAGCTATCTGTTGTTTATTACTAAATTTTTATAACTATAAATAGAAACTTTCTCAGTGCAAGCTACTTTTTCTAATTGAAAAGAGAGGCCGATCAATTTAAGAAATACAAGCTCACTGCAAAATCAAAGCAGTACAGGCTGTACATCAGCGAATATTTGTAATACTGGGTCTTTAAAAAACTTTCTCCCTTCCTCTTCTTATTTCATCCATCAAGTACTTTAGCTATGTGTCTTAAACGAGCAGGAACTAGTTCTTTTTCTCTGCCTGTCACTCATTTGTAGTTAGTGGTGTTTTATATGTGCCACCTTTGTTTTACCAGCAGATGGAGGTAAAGTGGAATAATTATAAAATGTTATTCTGGAATAAGAAAGGGATTTTAAAAAACCAAAAAAAGGAAAGGAGACATGGAGAGGGTGAAATGTTGAGAGACTGAGCTTTTCAGAGAACAGCAAACACAAAGCCAAGCGGCCCCCCTCTAGGAGATGGGGATACAGTGTGAGTTGTAAGCAAGCTGTTATGGTAGGCCATTTAGTTATCAAAATACTGTATCTGCATATGCAGCAACCAAGATAATTGTTCAGCAGCTTCATGACCAGCTGTGGCAACAGCAGTTAGAGAAGATTCTTTTTAGCGATAGGGAGAAGCTTGTGATCCAGACACCAGCAGCACAGATAAGTGTATGAGAGTTCATGGAAACTAGATTACGCAGAAAAAAAAGCCTTTGGTCCAGGATGCCTGTGGTTTGTTTAAAGTTATTCCAGTTTTCTGTCAAAAACTGCTAGGCAGAAACATGTCTAGAGGGCTTAAAGGGAGCTCTTGTTTGTTTTTCTCTAGTGCCTGGAACATTCTGGGATGACAGAGAGCTTTTTTAAAAGCATGGACTCTTTGCATGCAAAGCAGAATTACATGGGGTGCCAGCATGGGAACGTGGCAGAGGCCTGGGAAGTTGCTATTTTTTATTAGGAGGAAAACACAAGCAGCAGAGGAGCAGTAGGGCCAAAGATCAGGATTGACTGGGGATGCCAGCACAACAGATTACTCTGTGTCTCAAATAGGTATAATAATATGAAAACGCTAAAAGCAATTAAAGGCAAACTAGAGTATTTGTCCAATCATGAAATTAATTTTTTCTGAAGCCAATCAAAAGAAAAAAAAAATCGTGGGCTAATTAGGTTATAATCTGTGTAGAACTGACTGAGATAGTAATAAGGAAAGAGCAATTCTCTTGAAAAATCATCTTAAGGGAGAATATTTCAGAGGAGCAACCAACAACTAGCAAGAGACTCTCTGTGTATTTAAATTGCTGTTCAAGTGACATTTTATTATCAAATTTCACTTTTTTTTTCTGTCCCAATTAAAAGCAAAAAAATAGAAAGGTTTTGTGGAGGTTCAGACATCTTCACAATCTATCCTGGGCATTTAACAGAAGTGTCCAGGTCTTCCAAGTAATTGACAAAGCAGGCAGGTTTCTCAGTGTTGTACTCCTAATTGCCCTTTGAAGCACTGTACCTCTTTCCACTGATAGCATAAGAAGTCTCTACTTTTAATTTGGATACCTAAATTGGTTGCCTGTAGTATGTAAATACCATACAGAGCAGGCAGTGTGAAGGAAAGCAAAGAAGAAACTAAATGTAATATTTTTTTTAAGAAAGCATTAGTGTGCTACTCCAAATAGTTGCACATAGATTGTCAAGTTGTTATTTCAGGACAGATCTTTGAGAGGCAATTTCTCAACAATTCAAATGATGGCTTCTTGGAACAGCTAGTTCCACAGTCCAGGCAAAAAATAGGGAAATGAACAGGCTATTCTTGACTTAAGCCTAAGAAAAACAGTTACTTCATTTAAGAAGTTCTTATGGTTTCACCATGAAGTAATAATTGTCAAATCCAGTTAATATTCAGTATGTCTGATGGAGGGCTCCTGCTGAAAAGTAGTCCATGGCAGTGATTCAGAAGAGGAATTGTGATGAGAAGAAGGAATGTCATTACAGTGGTATTAAAATCAGATCTAAAACCATTAAAATCCTAAGACTTCCTGAGAAGAATATATTTATGCAGATCTTTAACTGAGTTACAGAAAGTAGGAAACATGTTCAAATGGTTGTTGGAGTCAGACTCTAATGGTCACAAATTTTCAGTAAAAACCTATAAAAATAAATAAAAAAAAAAAAAGAGGATTACGAGAAGTGAACACAGTTATGTATATGTCCTACTAAGCATAAGTTATCAGGAGCTAAACCAACATTAAAGCTAGAAATTTCTCCTTAGGGAGAATTTTTCCCACACCTTAAAATTCATTATAACCAGTAATGTCTCAAAAAGAGTAGAGTACATTTTGTGAGGGATATTCTTTTATGAAAAAAGTGCTCCATTAGGACAATTCTTATGTTCCTGCAAGCAAGGTTTAAAATCTCCATCCAAAGATATTTCTAACAGAAAAATCCCATAATACTCAAATATTTACCAGGTAAAGATATTTGCCTTCCTACCTGAATCCAGAGTAGACAGCCACACTGCATATAAGTGGCTAATCCTCACTTGAGGGACATCTATTTCATTAATTTGTTCCATGAGTCAATTGAATACAGAATCTCTTTATCAGACCTGAGATAAAAAAAAAAGCAACAGAGCTGCTGGTTATACCTTAAATTTAATGAAGAATTGGGTCTAAAAAAAGTTTAAAAACACCGAGTAGTCAGAAAGTTCTGAAACAATTGTACACTTGAACAGTCTTGAAAGCAAACTAAATTACAAAAGTAAATTAAAAGCCCTTAATCTGGCAACATTTTGAGACTCTGTGACATAGATCTCTATTTTTGTATATATTACCTGACTAAATATGTGCAAGAAGAAGAATCTTGCACCAGTTTCACTGGTGCTTTACAAAAGGCTTATTGAATTTTACACTGGAGTTTATTCAAACATGTTAAAAGTAAAATGTCTTGGGCATCATTGCCACACACACACAGAACCCATGAGTAAAGCAATTTTTAAATAGAATAGTAAATTGGTTGGCTTTGTTTATTGTCAATATTATACATTTAAAGGATGGGAAAATATTAGCGAATTAAGTATTGTTGGTTTCCATCGTAGCTGAGTGACATAAATGCATGGGAACATACCATTCATTTATGTATATACACAGCCTTTCTCTGGATTTTGTGTTTTTTAGCAAGAGAAAGAAAATTTTAAGCACTTTATTCAGGTAGTTTATTCTGGGATTATTTCTGTGATCCACTTTTTTTTCTGGAATTATTATAAGCAACTGAGATGTTTCTTCTATATAGTTTATAGGAAGCCTTATAGCAATAATTTATATCTTTATTTGTCCATGGAAGATAATTTTCCCCATTCATTCCAGAAAATTACTGATTTTATTCTTGTATCAAAGATGCCTTGATTGTTGAAATGTTGTCTTATGGTCACTCTCAAGATCATGGGTACACAGTGATGTAATCTGACTGCCTAAAAATAATAAATGGTGCTTGTATTTCACTTGGGACTGTGATTATTTAGCATGGCACTGTGTACTTGGCCAGTACAGCCAATGCCTAATACCTGATAAATTCCTCATTAAATGGCAACTTTTTAAAGTGTATAGGGTAATTCTGTGTCATAAGGATTTTAGGAGCTATCTGGGAAATATATTTAAAAGTTTTCCTTTTTGTATTTTAGAGGTTACTGAATACATTTCTTTATAATTAAAAAGTAGGTCCTTTTTACTTTACATAATTATATAAATGCTATTACTGCTAAGGTGAAGTTATGCAAGATGTCATTTCAACAGCAAGGTTACTTGGGGTTAGAACTAAATATATCTCAGCTTCTGTCTCTCTGGAATTGTTCCACGAGCGTGAGTGGTCATCCTTCTCTCTTTCCTTTTCAATTCTTTGCCTCATCTGGCCAGGCCCTTTGGTCTTCAAGATGAGAAATATTTAACTGAGTCTCCTACCTCACTTCTCCAGAAAATGCCCAGTGGGAGCCTATTTTACTTCCAGATCTACCTCATGACTTGAACAACTTCAAGACTGGAAACAGAACAGATGAATGGAAGATTAGACTGGTGTGGAGAAGCAGGCATGATTAAGATCTTAAAACCCTGAAGACATTTGAAATGCTATCACTGCACACAATATGTGTGCACACAAATGAAGGTCCCATAGGCATCTAACAGTGAAATGGCTTTCTCACATTAGGTTACTAACCGGTTTTCTTCAGAAATAATTTCACTGATGGTCCTTTTTCTGCTGTCTGGACAGCTCATGGGGCAGAGCTACTGCTGTCTTCCTCAATACTGTCCTTGCATGGAAACTATTCAGTGTGGACCAGAACAGCCCTTGCAATTTGGATGACATAAGACCCAGATGTTCTTGTGGCCCTCTTAGCTTGTAAACAAAAGTCCTCTGCAACAGATAAACATGACACAACTTGGCCTAATTTGTATTTGATCCAAGATAAATGGTATTCCTTGGAAAAAAAAATATGGAATGCATGCTAGTTACTAGGGATCTTAAATTGTAGGCAAACATATTATCATTTGAGTCAGTTTGACACAACCAGCAAAGTCAGCCATGCATTCAGAAGGGTGCAGAGCACTGTAGAACTGATGACAGCACATGCACAAATGGCTCAGGGGTTTTCTTCTCTGCTCAGGCACTTTATAACTTTATAGTTAATAATGCTATTAGGAATATCAGTTTCCATTTTTATAGCTACATTGAGTGATCCAAAAACAGTCTGTGCTGCAGCAAAGATCTGAGAGGCCACAGTGCAAATTTACCAGAACAACTGATACATGCCTGTCTTCATTTTATCCAAGACAGAGCAATTACAAGTGAGAAAAAATCAGGAGGTATTAGGAATCCTCCAATTTAGCCAAAAGAGCTTTTAGCAAAACAAACTTGGAATAAAATAAAATTGTACTTTTTCTAAGCAATTCTCACTGGGCATCTACTCAGGTTATGCAGAGAGGGCAGCTGTGGAAGGTTGGATTTACCTTATCAAGAGTGTGAAGTAGAAACTGTCCCTTGCATCTAACAGCACAGTAACATCATCTTCTAGGGGAGAATTGGTCTGCTTTTAGCAGAGATGTCATAGAGTCCTATAGATGTAGCCCACCTTGGCTAAGAGCTGAAGTAGTCATTTTTTCCCCATGTGGCCTAGTTCTGCCTAGCAATGTATTGGAATATTTGGAGTAGCCATGTTGACTTACATAGAGAGACCTGCTTATGGGAAGTTCAGTAACATACCTAAATGCTTTGCTAATTAAGCCAGTCAGCTGCCAGTCCCTTTAGGATAGGAGAAGAAATGGAGGCTTTGCTTCTGCGCTGGCAGAAGAGAGGGAGAGAAAGAAATAAATCTACTATAGATTCCCTTATCTAACATTCCTTGGCACTGTATTATTTATTTCTGGACAGATTTATAATGTACTTTGATGCTGAGCTCATAAAATTCTTTAAAGGAATATTTAATAAGTCCCTGAAGAGAAGAACCAGAAATCAGAAGACATTATGCTTCAGAATAGTAAGAAATGATTCATGCAACTTACATTGCTCAAAAAAGCTATGGGAAACCATACTGGTTAAATCTAAATTATGCATTAATGGCCACCCTGAGACCGCTCTCTAAAGCAACATCCTTGTCCAGCACATGCTGACTTGGAAGCTTGGGTTAAGACATGGTGTGAGCTGGTGTCTCACAGTGCACAGGGCCACTAATGCTGCAGGCTGTAAGGAACTTGTGAGGCAGCAGGATGGATGGAAGATGGGCAGGGAGTATGACACTGCTGTGTGGACTCTTGCAAAACAGCTATCTTGTCTTTTTTATCGAGGTAATTACCCAGTTGGGATGGTAGAAGAGTTCACTGTAGGTGTGGTAAGAGCTGATTCAAGGATGAAAGAGGAGTGAAGTCGAAGCAGATGTTCTGCAAAGTGATATTAGAACCACGAATAGTTCTATTGGCAGAATGGAGTAGTCCTAGCCTTGCTATTAATATTAGTCTGATCAGAAATGTGTGAACTCTAAGCTATGTTCCCACACAGGCCAAGCTCACACTGTTACTCAAGATAGAGATCCGTATGTATGGACAGAAGTCAGCTTGGCACAGCACTGAAGCTCCTCCTTTAGGACAGCAGCCTGAAGAACCAGATTTAACCTTTAGTTACTGACTTACTTTGGAAATATACTTTATCTTGACAAAGAAACAAGGAATCCAAGATTGTGTGTTTGTATTTTGAAATTGCCTGGTTACTGATTCTTTTTAATTTCTAAGTTACACTTTGTCCAAATACTTTAGACAGATTTATTGGCAGGGGGTTTTTTGTGTTTTTTTTTTTTTATCAGGCAAACTGCCAGTGTCCGCTTTTAAACCCCTGCTTCTGCTCTAGCTGTTCCCAGCACAAATGGGAAAGCTTAGGTGACTTTATACTCTTTGGACAGGCATTCCAAATTCAAAATGTCACAAAGCTTGATAGAGCCCCTCTGTGTCTATATTGGGAGGAATTGTGTAAAGCAGCTGGATATGTGGTTATTGCGAGTAATGGCAAAGTCTGCTGTTCTTTTTAATTCTGATGCCAAGCACCCTGATAAATCTTAGAACATGGTACCATTTGGAAACCCTGCCTTCTGTCCGTTGTTTAGGGAAAAAGAAGTTCAATGAAGAGAAACCACCATAAACATATGTGAATTATGTGTCAAGAAGTTTAAAACCAGAAATTTAAAATCAGTGAAAGACCTTGATTTTTCAGGCCAATATGGTGCTTTTTTAATGCTAAAAACTGCAATAGAAATATGGCTAGCAAATTAAATTATAATTCTGCACACAGGCTATTTTTGTACCCTTTTCTTTTGCAAAACACCACAGCACTTAAAATTACTAAATGAAACTATTTACATAAATGTTAACCAAGAATCCCAAACAATAAAAAACTCCATATAAAAAAAGTCTAAGAATTTTTTGAATTTTGGGAGGTGATGTGGAAATATTTTCACCAGTGTCTGACAATTATCTGCACCTTGTGGCTACTTAATAAGAAAAATTATATTCCTTCTCTTTTAGGAAAAAGTATGTTTGCAAAAAAAAAAAAGCCCCAAACAATAATAACCTTTCCAGGGACTGGTCACAGAGAAAGACCTCCCATAATTTCTTGGTACCTTGACTAGTGTTCATTTCACATTCTATCTTTCAATTCAAGGATCTCTAAACAACTTCTTAACTAGCAAATTTTCTGTCAGCTATTGGAAGGTTTTAAGTTATCAAGTGATTAACAAGGAAAAATATGGAAGACATAATGGAATTTGTTTTTCTGTTTGAAGCTTAGCTTGAACTGGTTGTGTTGTGTACCAACGACAACTTGACGGGGGCATGGACATTCCAGGCTAAATTCAGAAGGAATTCAGGGCCACAGCGACCTGCAGGGATTTATTTGAATGTTCTTTTCATTTGCTATGTGCTTTTTATGATCTTATGTCAGTCTTCCAAGTTTATCTATATGAAACTAACAGACTCCTATTTTTAAGTTGCTTCTGAATATGGTGTAGACACTTTCCTTTAAATTGCATGTTAATAGTTGTGCATTTGTGCTGCCAAATTGGCACGTGTTTGCAGCAGACCAAGTGACATAGGAACCTTGTTTTTGCACCTGGTGTGTTAGCATATGGTAAGACTAAATCACTGATTGTGTGAGGCACCTCTTTGGAGCTCACAGGCTGCTCACCTTGTAAGCTGCCTCTCAGCTGCAACTGAGAACAAGAGTGCTCTTAGTCATTTTGCAGGACAAAGGAGTTCATCTTAAGTCCTGCTCTGTCTTCAGCAAACCCCTAACATGACCCTAAATTACTTACAAAGACTTACTGAATCAATTCTTGCCTGTCCTCTGTTAGCTACAAGTGAGAGGAGGCAAGGATGAATCTGATCTCTTCCCCTTGTGTCCTCTGGGCAAGGATGGCACATTGAATCCCCTGTTATATTCCCTCAAGTGACCTGCCTTGCCTCAGTCCAGGGATGAGTTTTCCAGTGTGGAGAGTTTGTTGTGTAGATATGTGAGCCCAGCCCCAAGACTAGCACACGGAGCTGTTAGACACTCGTGATTAGCACAGCTCCTCTAACTGCAGGGACAAAAAAAAAGAGGTGGAAGGAGGAACAGGATGTCAGGAAAATGTGCCTCTTAAAATGTCATGTGTCATTTTAGCTGTCACCTTTACCTAAATTTTGTGCTGCATCACTTGAGGCACAAGTTGAAGGAAACAGTAAAGGAAGGGCAGTGGCCAACATCACCTTTGAATTAGAGACCTTGTGCTTAGCACTCTCAAGGACACTAAAAGTTTTTGGTTTTTTTTCTAATAACACCCAAGATTGAATTTCTATCAGAGTAATGATGTTTAGATAAACTCAAATGTGCCTACAAAATACTTGCCTGCAGTGAAAATACAGAATTTATGAAGACTTAAAATTTCCCTTCATATTTAGACAATGTATCTAAATTATTTTTTCTTGGTTCTTTCTTGGCACATGTTACATTTAAACTATGACATATATGATGGGAGAAAAGGACCAATATGGACTGGCAGTGCTGCTTTCTGGGTCCCCTTTGAAGAAAGTGTATGACCCCATAAAAATAAGGCTCTGTCATAGCCATTCCAGGACTCTGCCCAGAGACAGAAGAAAGCTTCTGAGATACAGAGCCTCTAGCCCAACTTTTTCCTAGCTTGACATCCATTTTTTTCCATCATGATTTCCTCCCGCTCTCTGCCTCCTACTCCAAGTTAAACCAAATTTAGTAGGTAATTCCAGACATTCCTATTCAAAAGTGTTGCCTGGCAGGATATCAGTGCCCTGTTTTTCAGATTAAAAAAGAGCAAGCAAACTAAGCATTTTCTCAGGATGTATGGTTGTATCTCTCTCACCCTGTCTAAATCCATGCACATGCTTTTTTCATCAGCCATCCTATCATCGGCCCTCTGAGCCAGGCTAGCAAAGGCAAATTTAAGGTGGTTGAGTAGGCAATTATCTGCAAGAGTGAAGTCTCAGTGAGTTATTGAATTTATCTACTCAGAAGAATTAGGAAGAAAACTGGGTTTAGATTTGATACTGTATATCAACAATGGAGACACAATACATTTTGGTAGTAATTAAAATACTGTGTGACATAGCAGCACCTCAAAGAGTTCTACGGTAGTTTGGCTCCAAGTTGTTGGTGTGTATAGAGTCTGGTTTATCTGTAAGTCATGTTTCCTTCCTGCTGTAAAGTCTTGCTCTAATTCAGATCTTTGACCACCTAACTCTTTTGGTAAGGCATGGAAATATCATCATTCCACTGTTAAAATTACACCGATACGAATCTGCAGGGAAAGTAGGTTTGCTCAGCTGGTCTGCTGAGCCACTCCTTCTTCCATAAACAATACAGACAGATGAAGTAAATGTTAGGCAACACTTCATGAAACGGTAAGTTTTTTGTGGCATTTCTTTTCAGCATTACAACAGATTTGAGTTGGTTTTTGCCACTGGATCTGATTAAATTATGCTGGTACTGAAGTACAGAAACCCACAGATTCAAAGGAACCCCATGCTCTGTTAAATTTCTGCAAACTATTGTGGCTCTGGGGATGATGCACAGTGAAAGTATAATTGTCCCTAAACTTGGAACACATCCCACTGAATGTGTTTCTAAGCATCATCTTGCCCCATCACGAAAAGACTGGTAGGAGTTTCAAGTGGGAGTTCCCACCTTTGTTATTAGTTAGCATTGTAAGGGTTACTCACTGAGTGTGGTAACATTGTTCAGGGAAAGATCTTCAGAAGCATAATTACTCTTTCAAATTCATATGGATAAAGAAAGGAAATGATCCTAAGAACAGAGGACCTCAAAGAACCACGAAAGCAAGAGAATATATCTCTACTGACTTAGCTGGGAACGTATCACTAGAAATGTCAGCCAGAGAATCATGGCAGGGACTTTTTATATTTACATGGTAGATGTTATTCATGCTTCACACCAGTCTGATGTGCTTACACTGGAGTAGGTCTCATGCAGTTTCATTAGGAACAGCTGGTTTTTTATCAACTTTTCATCCAACTCTAATAGGTTTATACAGTTTAAACAAAATAGAGATTAATGTCTTATTTTGCTGAAAATGGTAGAAAGAACATTTTGCTAACTTCAGTAAACTGATGTAAAAATAAAAACCATAAATGTCTGAGGCTGGGAAGCTTCCTGTCTTGGACAGAATGACTTTTTCCTGACAGAAGGATTAATTTGCCTTCATTTTTGTATATGGCTATCATAAAAACCAGGGCACAAGCATAAGCCTGGAATAAAAAGCTGTAGTATGCTATCGACTACATCACATATTTTTAAAGTTACATGTGCTGTTTGAAAACACAGAGGACAAAACAAATACTATATCACTTGCAAGACTTATAACAAGGGATGGTAGAAGTAGGACACACTGGAAGAGACATTAAATGATAATGACTCTAAAGGTGATCCAGATCTTTTGATTTAGAACAAGATCAATTACAGAAAGCATAGCCAAGCTCTTGTGCACAGCATCTAGACAGATGATTTGACAATACTGTAGAATATGTTTAGACTTGTGAAGCTTTAGGAGGTAGTATGTGAATCAGCATTCTTGGTATTTGGATGAACAGATAATGAATCATCACTTCTCTTCCTCTATCTGCACTTACACTGTGTTACATAAAAGGGCCAGGTATACTATTTTATTTTCTGGTATTACACCTGCAGGGCATGCATAACCTGATTTTGAAGCTAGCAACCCTGATAATAGGATGTAATTTCTAAAAGAGAGACATTCCATTGACCAACACCCCATCCTGCTTTCAACATTGTTGTGCTATGAGTAGCAGAGAAGTTTCTCCTTAAATACCTTCTTCATGGGATATTCAAATGCAGACTGTATAAATTATGAATATGGCTATTATCTGGAGAAGCCAAATGTGTACTATATGATGGCAGTAATAAAATGAATGCATCATTTCTGTGCTACCTGTTTTATACAGAACTAGAGTTTATTTTCTTTCATGATCACTGCCCTGAGAAAAAAAGCTACCAATGGAGCAACTTTTCTTTCCCTTGGGGTACAGAGAGATTTTAAAAGTTAGTAATTTAAATGGGATGGAAAAAGATTTATTGTGTATTTTACTTCCCTCCATTCCCTCACATGCTCCCAAAGGACAGAACCACAACTTCCTCTCCCATCATAGCCATTTGATATGGCCAGGCCGTGGGTTGGTGACAGCCAGCTCCTGTCCTATGAATAGCCTGAAAAGTGCCTTGACTAGACTCTGTCTCTCTGAGCCTCTCCTGTTAGAGCTATGCATCTTTGCATACATAAATATACTGCAGAGAAATATAAGGGTGTGTAAAAAAAGATCAGGAACTTCAGGATGGGTTTTCCCTAACCTTGGAGAAGGACATGAATGCCATGCCACTGATGCCATGTGTTATTTTGTGTCCCATCTCACTCTCTGCAAAGGGATCCTTGATAGAACTACTTGATGAAGGCAAAGAGAAAGGTTGGCTTTGTTTTTAACATGTTTTTTAAATGTTATGTTTCCAAGAAACATTCTGTTGAACATTTGTTCCTTTAAACATTAGAACTTTGTTAAAAAGAAAAATTTCTAACTACCTCTGGGTTAAGAGAAGCTTTTTCCTTTCTCCTAGTTGGAATAAAAAGAGACTTCCTTTTCCTCCCCAACACATTCAGTGATTTCTCTTCAGATGAAAGCCGTCAACTCCTCATACCCTTAAAGTGTACATTATGACTAGGAAATGCAGGTCTGTCACCAAGGTGAGATCCCTGCCTTTGCAGCAGAGTGAAGAGTAGATGAAGTTAGTGCATGAGCTGTGTTTTTCTCAATGAACAAAGTCCATTCAGTTGCCTAGTTAACACAATTTGGTTAAAAAGAACTAGCCAGGAAGGATGTGTAGGGGTTAGGTTTGCATTTGAGCACCTTAAGTGCAGGGGAAGGTCACCAAGATGGTTAGTGGCCTGGAATGTGCTGCAGAAAGTGAGACTGAGGGAGATGACTTTGCTGAACTTGAAGAAAAAAAGTTAGAGTGGGTCAGAGTGCAGCCTCCCACTACCTAAGAGGGAACAGAAAGAAGATGGAGCCAGACTTTTCCTTGAGATGTACAGCAAAAGGAAAAGAGGCAGTGGTCACATGTTGCAGAAAAGGAATTCTAGACAGATAAACAGAAAAAAATTACAAGAGTGGTTAGCACTGCCACAGGTTCTCTAGAGAAGCTGTGGTCTCTCTGTCCTTGAAGGTATTAAAAGCTCAGCTGGACAAGCAACCTGAGCAGCCAGATCTAAGTTTGAAGCTAGTCCTGCTTTGAGGAGGAGACTGGATTATGTGACCTCAAAAGGCCCATTGCAACCTCCATTATTCTGTGACTGCAATTCTCCAGAGAAGCATGCAAGCTTATTCTCACCAATTAAAACCATTTTAAAGCTTGCAAAACTTACTGTAAGCATTATTGCATATATGGAGCAAGCACATTTTGACAGTAAACCATCTGTGTTCTGGGAAGCAGCATCTAAGAATAACACAAAGAAACCAATTTATTGCAAATATGTTATTTAGGCCACAAATCTTTCTACACTCAGCACCATAACTATTCCCCCTTCCACTGCAGGATGAAAGACAACTGATGATGTTACAGCACTTGGATTGAAGAGCTTCATTCTTTCCAGCAAATCTAAAAATGAAGTGAATGTCTGCATGAAATCTGACCTCTGTGAAAGGGGGGAAATATACATTCATATACATATGTATGCTGCACCCAAAAAGGGATAACTAGGTCAGATCCTGGGAAACTCAGATTTTTTGTCTGAAGTGGTTAGAAATCAAACTAAATCTGAAATAGAAAAGATTCATTCATTCATCTCTTAGACCTATGACATAGGGGAGCTATTTCCCCACATAGAAAATCCAAGAAAAACTTGGCACAGAATTTCAGTCTACTGATTTCCAAGCCCCATTCTTCCCTTGTGATACACAATACAAAAAGGACCTTGTCAGAGAACTTAAAATAAAGAAATGGATCATGTCTCTTGGGTGGCAGAACAAGAAAAACAGTGTTACTCAGACCCTTCGAGGGCTTCTAAACACTGTGTGAACATCTTGCAGCTGTTAGTTGGGCCACTGTCAGATATAGCAATGCCTATTCAGAATGAAGGTTTTATTCAACATAAATGTTATGGGAATGGAAATCATATTGAATAATCATGTGGCTCCTGCATGTCTGTAGGGAACTGTGCACATGTGGATAAAAAAATCCCACTTTTCCTTGAGAGATTGCAAAGAACGAGAATACTTCCCACATAGCTGATGGAAGTGTCTGCTCAACCAACATTTGCCTGTTCACACAGCATTAAGCAAATTGCACAAAGCAGCATTTCACTTACTGTTTTCTTTGGAAAAGACTATTCAGTAGAGGTAATTCCTTCACCTGGGCCAAGGAAAAAAAAAAGAGAATAAACACTGATAATCTACACACAGCAACATGATTTATATTTATAAAATGTTTGGCCACAGATTATCAAGGTTCAACGATCTTGGGTGTGTGGTTAAAAATAAAGTTCACAAAAAATGGAGAAAAAGAATGTTGTAATATTGAAATACTGCATTTATTTCAGACATCTAGGAGAGCCTTTGCATTCTCAAAAGTGAAACTGGTCTGTATTTATAAGCCAAATTTACACTCATGTATAAAATATATGTATGTATTTTGTTTTCTGCACTCTTGTAAAAAACTCAATGGAAAGTTCAGGTTATTCCAAGAATGAATACCTACATTTATGCTCTTCCTTCTTTCAGTTTTCTTTCCCTTTTTACTCTGTGTTGCAGCAATTTATAAATAATGTGGCACTGTCTTTATTTCATCTTACTACATACTAGCTAAGCAATTATACTTCTAAAAGGCTGCATTTTGCATAAAATCAGTATAAGGAATTTTGCTCAAAATATCCTGAATCTAATATAATCACATTACATTAAACATTTGAGCAGCCTGAGATACATTTTCTTTCTTTTTCTATGTCCCTTGTTTCAGAAAGCAATGCACTACTCTTCCACTATACATTTTCAAAGTGATGACTCATCTACAATTGACTAATTTATCATTAATCAGCCTTAACAAGATTAGACATTTTAAATCAATTTCTAGCTTCTAATTCAGTCCAAAGGTTTCAGTTTCAAGGAATTGAAATGCCTTAAATTTAAATGTCTTTGAATTTAACCTTACAAAGTTTCAAGAGTGGCAGGAACTTGAACTACTGACTGAAATAGAGTGAGACCTAGACCCTCTACCAATGCCCAAAGAGTTAGACCCATGTCCTGTTGCTGTAAGAAAACATAAACCCCATCCATCTTTGTGTGTGCATTTGGCTGCATGTTGCTTGCCCCTCTCTAGGGGATGGTTGTGGCAGTATTGCAGTGGGGGCAGTGCAATATTTTTTCCCAGACTTTCTCTGATTTGCCTATTAACAAGTGACCACAATTTACAGGTATCTCAGTGAAGGGTTCCCAAAGGCTGTAGCATGTTAGATCTGGTTGAGCACCCCCCCAGTCATGAGAAATGGGCTAATAAAAATTCTAAAAATATCAAAAATTTATTTCTTCCTGTATGGACTGTGCCGGTGCTGAAGAAATCCCTAAAACAATAACAGAGTTTCCCAGGACTAGTTTCCTTGGTATATATTCCCAACCATTAGTAATTTTCAAAGTTCACCAAATGGTTTTGAGAAGCAAGTAAGGAATATAACCTTCTAGTAAGACTTAGTAAGACTTCTGCTCAGTGTATTTCATCAGGTAAATCATTAAAAGTAATTTTTAATTTTCAAAGGCTTACAGGCTCAACTGACTTTCTATGTACCTGAAAAATTACTATTTGCCTCATGGTCACAAGAAAGCAACCCAACTTCATAGATAATTCACATTTACAAAGATTAGTCTTAGTAGCAGAGAGCAAATACTGAACAGAACAGCTTGATGCAAGGAAAAAAAAGGCTGCTGTAAACCTTGTGTGACAGAATTGTCCCTATCTATTACACAGTTGTTCTTTAAATTTAATTATTTAAAGATCTGTCTCATTCACAGGTGTTGTGTGATGCTGCAGGAACAAAATATGTACCAGCCAAAATAAGGTGGACATTTTCTGTTTTCTAATAACCCCAGTGTAGTGCCTCTGATCTAGTAATTCATTTTAGTTTCAAGCCCAAAACCAAATCAAAAGCTTCCTTGCTCAATTGCATACTGTTACTGCATTGAGCTAGCATTGCTCTCCCACCCAGCAAACAGCAAGAATTTCTCAAGAGATGCACTACTATGCTAGTGAAATTGAGATATTTTTTTTTCTCTCTGGGCTTTTTAACCTATAAATGTGGTCATGACTTAACTTTGCTCTGAGGAAATATTTGCTTATCTTTGCTTCAAAAGGTTTTAATTAAATGGTAAAGGCTCCTCTTTCTATATCCTCCAACGCAATATATCCCCTTTCTTCCCTTCTGAAGCTGTGGGGGAGGATAGCAAAGAAGCAGAGCAACCTGAAAGTAATAAAGTCAGAATAAACCACAAAACCCTTGCTTAATTACTCAGTTTCAGAACAGAGGCTGAAAAAAAGCAGTTCTTTCATTCTCATAAAATGACAAGGGTCAGCAAACAGATGACCAGAGCAGCCCATTTCGGTGTGATAGGTGACAGGAAGGCACAATCACTCATTATCTGTTCTCAGAACTGCTGATTGAAAGGCCTTGGTTAGTTCAGGTGAGATGAAGAATGTCAAGACCCAGAGGACCATCTGCATATAAAAGCATTCACTGTGGAGCTAATACTATATATTTGTCTTTGAATGGAACAGTGTGAACCCAATTGCCTGTTTGTCACCGAGCAACCTCAGTAAATACCTTGCAAAGCGAGCTTGTGCCTTACATTACATCTGGACCATCTAGGCTGCAAACTGTGTTTAAAAACATACATTTAAGGTTTAGTGAAACTATGGTAGATATAATAAAACTGTGTTTTCTATAGATAATTTGTTGCAATTAACTTACTACCTTTAATTTGCCACTTTTTCAGGAAAAGACAAAGATCTAGTCTGGGTGATTGATTTGGGTTTCCTTGTTACAGAAGCAGTTGGAGGTACGGCCCCCTATGATGGGGCTTGATTTTATAATCAGCTGTGCTTCTTCCAGTAATATATTTCTGCCATTGTGCACCTGCAAGTGTCAGAAAAGCTGATATGCCACCAAGTGCTGTCAAATGCACAGTAAGACAGTAATTTTTTTCCTCTGGTGTTCCCATTTTAGCAGCCCCATTTGAAAGGTAAGACAGACTGACAGATCTACATTTTAAGCTGCCAAACCAAAGTATCTGGAAACCTGAGTCCTCTATAAAAAGCACAGCTAGGGAACCATCACTGACAGGACAAACTGCTGTGCTAACTCAGATAACCCTGTCAGTTTGCCTCAATGCAGGGATGCCTCCTTGGATAAGGAAAGAGTTACTCTGGCTCTGCACAATGCTCTCTGCTTGTATTGGCAACTAGGAACTGGGACACCAGTCCATGGCCACGAATGTGCTCCAGATTACCAATTAGGCACAAAGTTACTGTATCCAGTCTATATTTACTGACTTGGGCAATGATCTGCCTGTGACCTCTCTGGATCTCACTACTGGTTTTTTTGCCAAAGGTATCACTTTAAACAATCTTTCATGATGTTTCCCAAGCTGGGCAAAACAGGTATTTTACACAGCAGGAGCAAAATATTTTATAGCACCAACAGTGCAGTGAGCTACTACATAGCAACATAGAAATATGTGTAGCAAAGCCTTGAGATGACTCCTTTTTTACAGGTTTCAAGCAGCTCTTATTTAGTGCCTGCAGATAGTGTGATAGAGCAGCCCCAGCTGCTGCACATGACCCCTGATAACACAGCAGTATGTGTGGGAAGCTGCGTGGACAAAGATTCAAGTAGCACAGGGTCATAAAACTGCAGAGTTATTCACTCATTTTTTTATGATGGGTAAGTAGAAGACATTTGGTAAGTGCCAGCCATGTGACCAGTCCTCCATTATACCCATGGGGGATGTTTGGCCTGGCTTACTGCAGGTAGATGGCTGGGGCTGAAAGTATTTGTAGCTTCTCCAAAAGAAAAAGAAACCCCTTGCAACTAGTAAGGCTAGTAGCAAAGCTTCCAGCACACAGATGCTGTTTTCTATCATTTTCCTTAGACAAACAATGAGAAAATATCATCTACCTTTGAGAGGGAGCCAGCAGTCACTAAAAGATAAGAGAAGGGAAAGGAGCAATGTGAGCAGCAGGGGTGCAACTTGAGAAGTGGAGGACCAGGGAAGGTCATCCTGAGTAACTGGCTCCAGGGAACAGAGCAGGACCTTCCAAAGCATTGTCTGCATTGCCAGTTACTGCTTCAGGCTTCATCTGGGTGACACTTAATGTCATGTACTGTCACAAAAGGCAGGAACTTCAGTCACCAAGGGGCAGAACTAAGAAATTGAAGTGTTACTGTCCTGTGAATACTCTCATTATGCATTATGCCATGCATCTGTCAGCAGGGGCCTCTAGCCTTTCATGACTGTTTGTTCCCTCTGCTTGTATGTAGCTTGAATCCAAGATGGAAGTGTTCTTGTCATCATCTGCTATGCTCACACCCTATCTTCTCACACATAAGCAGCAGAGCTTGTAATTTCTTTTGCTCACAAATCAGGAACAGAAAAATCCTATACTGTCTGTTCATCACTGTTGATACATGTAGAGCACAGGACTTCCTGCTGTTCATTTGTATGTGGTCGCTTCTACTGGTAAAAGCTGTGAACTCAGAAAATCACAGTTCACAGACCCCCTATCACATCTTGCAGGCTGACTGCAAGTCATCTACCGCTCTTGGGAAAGAGCAGCCAGGCATCAAGAAGGTGACAGTGGAACTGTTGATCCACAGAAGACCCAGAGAGTCAGTTAGCAACCAGGACATGATCTTTGAAGAGCAGTAACTCAGGGATGGACCTTCTCTAGTAGGATTACTCACAGCCCGCAGAAGACAGCACACTGGCACCTGTGGGCTGTCCCCAGCCTCTGCAAGGGCTCGTCTAGCACAGGGCCTCTGGGAGGTGGGACACCAGCAGTGCCACAGTGTTGCTGCGGCTGATGCTGCGGGGGCTGCCTTCCACCAGTTTTTGTCCCTTTCTTCTAGTAAAAGGCAGTAGGTAAAATGTAGGACCTATAGCAGGGCCTGTCATCCTCAGACAGTGCACAGATCACCAGGTGTGGGAGGTGAAAAGCTATTCACATTAAAAGTTCAAAAATACTTTTTCACTGAGGACAAAGGCAGTTATATTCCAGGAATTCTGGCCCTGGCAGCATTACCTTACAACCTAGGGTCCCAGCTCTTTTCCATCGAAGCTGAGAAGCCTATAATTTAACATGGGTTTTGTTCCACTTTTGTTCCATACTTTCTTTCCACTGGGCAAGGTCATTTAGCAGCGCCCTGAAGCAGCCCCACTTCGGCATGTGAAACATCTACCGCACACGGAAAGCCCGTGGAGCGAATCCCCGTTTGCTCCCTGGCTGCTGGAAGAGGCGCGTGCTACAGCGAGCCCCCCTCGTACCCGTGCGTGCCCCCAGCTGCTGCTGCCCTTCCCGAAGGACGAGAGAGCAGGGACACCTCCGGGCCCGGGCAAGGAAAGGGCGCCCGGGGGCGTGTCCGCCCGGTCGGCGGCCGCAGCCCCCCGAGCGCCCGGCCGGGGCCGCCCCTTGGCCGCGGCCCGGCCCCATAAAGGCGGCGGCGCGGCGGGCGCGGCCCGGGAGCGGCGGCGGCCCCTGCACCGCACCGCACCGCACCAGGTAAGCGCCGGCCGGCCCCGCCGCGCCCTGCCCGCGGCTGCTCCGGCTCTGGCGTGGGGTTTGCATGTTTGGCTGTTCTTTGCCATTTCGGTGTTGGGTGGGTTTATTTTATTTTATTTTTTTTTTTTTTCTTTCACTGCAAAAGCTCGGGTCACCAAAGTTGCAGAGAGACCTTAGTTCTTTTCCTAATAAAGCAAAGGAAAAGTTGATTAATTTGATTCGAGTATTCCCCTCCTACTGCTTATTATGGTAAATATCTCCACAATAAAAAAAAGCAAGATGAGGCCAGCACAGCTTCTGCTTTATTTTTGGCAGGGCTCTGGAATACCAGTGAGAACCCTGGGAAGCAGAAAGCCATTTATTTAAGTGACAAAGCAAATGCCTTTCAGTGACTCAACAAAACTCTGCATTTCCAGCAAGGACTGCGTCCGTGTCAGCAGGGATGTGCTACAGTTGAAGCCCCTTTTTACAAATATTCAAGCTATCTGGCCTTGAGTGGGCTATGTCCTTGCATAGTATTTGTGATACCCATCATCTGAGAGGGAGGGTTATGAGTAACTTCACAAATAAAGCTGTAGCATTCTTACTGAATACTTGCAGTAGACTTTCAGCCTGGTCTTTGGGGATTATAAAAGGTTGTTTTTAAGCCAATTCTTGAAGCCTAATGAGGTGAAAAGATAGTATATCCCTCTCCTCCAACTTTTTTCCCCTGCTTCACTTAGCAGTTAACATTAACAGTACAAAGAGCCCTATTACTTAGATCTGGGTTCATAGCTCGTAAAAAATACTTCTAAAGGTGCTTTGGTATTTTTATTCAACCAAACAAGCACCTAAAAAGATCATCTAATGGTTGTTCAGAGCCACAGAATGATGGTTCTGCATTGAGATACATAGAATCCCATTTGATGCTCTGACGGGGTAGGCAACTTGCTTAATATAGTGCTGTCTGTGCTGAGAGATGAAGCAGCTGATACAGCTTGTTGGAATTTTAAGACCTGACTCAGGGCCTCTAAGAGGGAAGTTCAAGTGGATGAGCACTTCCACTTTAACTGGATCTGTTTTACTTGGTACTAGAATGTTCTTTTTTGTATTTTCAAGAAAATATGTTCAATTAGCTGTCACTAAAATCTCTTTCTCAGAGGTTTGGATAAAGACAGAAGAGTAGATTTGAAGTAGTTTAGGATTCGCAAGAAATGACTGACTAGTCTCACCCTGGTTCCTTAGGTAGAACTGTCAATTTTGATTTAGGCTGTATTGTTTAAAGCTGTGCAGAGGTGAGGCCATGAATAATTAAGACAATGGATGAAGCAAATATGCATTCTTGAGAAGCTTCTTATCTGATGTAATAAATGGTAACATCCTGTGTTTCTTCTTGGTTCAGAATGATACAGATCTTGGACCCGAGACCCTTACCCAGCTCCATCATGCCTGCGGATATGGCCGTGCGAATTTGCATAGCCCATTCTCCACCGCTGAAGAGCTTTCTCAGCCCCCTCGAGGACTGCCAAAGAAACAACTTTGTGAACAGACTCAAACCTCTCCGGCCGTGCCTTCATGTGAAACGTGACTCTGAAGCTCAGAAGAGCGACTGGAACCACTCGCCAGCCCGAGCCAAGAAGCACGTTGTGTTTGCAGACTCCAAGGGGCTGTCCCTGACAGTGATCCACACCTTCTCTGAGTTCCAAGAGCACCCTGAGTGGGATCTGCAGTTTGACCTCTTAGGCATTGAGGACATAACATCCGACTTAAAACTGCATGAGGAGAAAAACTTGATTCTGGGTTTCACTCAGCCCTCAGCTGACTACCTGGACTTCAGGAACCTTCTGCAGAAGAACCTGGTTTGCCTGGAGAGCTGCACCCTGCAAGAGAAGGTGCTGTCAGGCACTGTGAAAGTAAAAAATGTCAGCTTCGAAAAAAAGGTTCAGGTTCGTATTACTTTCGATACATGGAAGACCTACAAAGATGTTGAGTGTGTGTACATGAACAATGTTTACAGTGATTTTGAAAATGATACCTTCTCATTTACTATTGATTTTCCTCCTGCCATTCCCTCAGAAGAGAAGATAGAGTTTTGCATTTCTTACCAAAGTGGAGAACATACCTTCTGGGACAATAACCAGGGCCAGAATTACAAGATTGTACACGCAGAGTGGAAGCCTGATGGTGTTCAGATACCATCTGCCACAGAAGACTGTGTAGATCTTCAGACTACAAGGAGAGCACAAGAGAGAGAACCTGATCTGCTAGGCAGTCCAAGGCTGTCCAGTGGCCTCTTTCCCCAGTGGCACAGCTTGGGTCAGATTGAAAATTCATCACCATATTGGTGATCCACACTACCGAGGAAGCATCCTTCCCTTTGGCAACAGAACAGTGCTAGTTTTCTGGTTCACACACTGCATGGTGAAACCACCTGGCAGGTTTTGTTTGCTGTCTGAACAAACCCAAGTTCGTTAGTCTGTGGGACTTGTTAAACCATATTATGCTCCTGAAGTTCTTAGCCAAACCTTATCCTTGGAAGGAAAGAAGACCAAGGTGCAACTCGTGTATGCCACCTACTATAGGAATAGCTTGCCTGTATCTCAAATATATGCTGCTT
Organism: Corvus cornix cornix; assembly: GCF_000738735.6. Classification (NCBI taxonomy): domain Eukaryota; kingdom Metazoa; phylum Chordata; class Aves; order Passeriformes; family Corvidae; genus Corvus; species Corvus cornix. The sequence goes on from NC_046336.1 coordinate 16,538,108, forward strand.
TCTTCCTACTGTCAGCTCTCCTGGGTCACTAGGAGAGAGACTTGCAAAGTAGTATGGAAGGCAATGGTATCTCAGCAAGCCGTAGTAACTGTGTGTGAGAGTATGTGTGTGTGCACAGGGATGGTAACAGAATGTCACAACTCATTTTGTACCTATCAGGAGTGCAGTAGATGCTGTCAGGAGGCTTGCTGTGACCCTCTACATGCTTGTAGCAAAGGCAGGTAGGGATGCATGGCAAAGATTTGCAGCTTCAATACATGTTAAGAAACTTGGAGAGGATAATGGAAAAGTGGGAAAAGGGGAAGAGGTAGAGTGTGCTACATAACTTGAAGATGTGCAATGTTCTAATTACTTCTTTCCAAAGCTGTTTTTCTAAATCTCAGAGAAAGACCTATGGGATAAAAAGGAGGCTAAAGAAAATGATGGAAAGTGAGTAGTAGAAGTGACCACTGCTTTAAGAAGGCATCTCTGTCTTTACTGTCTTTGTGAAGCCTTGCATTTGATAACAAATGTAACCTTGACTTCACCATCCTACTTACTTTGCAGGCAGATGGTTGCCTTTCAATGTTAAAATAAAAATGTGCCTTTAAAATTTTTTTAAAGCCACCCTAATATGTCAAAAATAGGGTTAGGCAACAAAACAAAGCAATCTGTTAATTTCCTAGTCTGTAGTAGCATTAGGTGATTCCACTCGTCATCTGATCTAATCTTAAGCATCTGATGGTTGAGTATCTTGCTCCTAATTGCAATGTTAGCCATGACTTTTCACAAGTAGCAGAGGCAAGGTCCTTCATATTGAAGACAGTGAATTAGCTGCACTTTGTGAGAGCTAATTTCTTTAAAAGAGCGGGGTTGTTACTAGTTTTTTCTAGACTGAATATAGGCTTGCACATAGAAAACTGTTGTGGTTTATTTTACCTCAGTTTTTGAAGTTTATTTTTTTTTAGACTTTAGTAAACTAATATATGTTTTGTATCTGTATGCCTATAATTTAGCTTTCTGAACTGTCAAACTCTAAATGTTGTCTGGGTTTCATGCAAGACTTATGTGAGAAATTGTCCAGTACATGCTCAGCAGGTGTGAATACTGGCACACCTTTTAACTATACAGAAATGGTGTTAACATCAAAATATAAATTACATTTTTGTCCATGGCTGAGCAGTATAATAGCCTGAGTGTGAAGCTACCTGCGGTGCAGCGAGATGTTAAGTACTAAGGTGAAATAAGCCTTCTCCACTAATTGCACTTTTCCTTGTGTAACCTTTGCTGTTATGTGTAAACTAGCCATTTTAAGAATAAATTTTATTTTGATACATCTGGTTCTCACTGTTTTCACAATCTATCTATTTTCTCAACTTCTGTAAAACAAACTTAGTTGTGATACAAGGTACAAGCAGTTTGTTCTGTGCCATGGGATCTGCTAAAGCTGGCTGTGGTATGGCATCTCAGGTCAGAAGCTAGCGTTACCCTGAAGATGAAATCCAAGCTCTTCACTAAATGAGAGATCCTCAAAACTATTCACCTTGCAAGTTGTATAATTTTAAAAAACACTTTATCTCACTAAATTTACCTGGAATATTTTGGTTTGACAGATTCTGCCAAGGATCTTCCTCTGCTGTGGGCAAGTCTGGCAGGAGTCCGTCTTAATCTGAAGGCCAGACTTACCTGCTGAGCTAAAGCATATGTGATGACTGGATGGGTGAATCTAGACAGCAGCTCTAAATGTTTTCTGGCTTGGTTTCACCTTAACTTGGCTGATTGTGATTGTGCCTCCTGCAGCTATGCTGCTGTTCAGGGCAGTGGGAGGTTGTACCCAGGAATCCACGAACTGCCATCAGTACCAGAGGATTCCTGGCAAAATAAAGCATCTGCTCTGAGCCAGCCATGCACCTCTGATGCAGCACCATGGCCCCAACCTCACAGGCACTGAGAATGGAGATAAGGGTGGGGGTGGTTTCCAAGGGCCCTCCGTCCCCTGGGGAGTGGGCAGAGGGCTTTGGTGCACCCCTGCTTCTCCTCCACAGCCATGGAGAGCTGCACAGAGGGGCATTTCTCAGGACATTATCTTACTGACCAGATGCAGTTTAATTCAGTCTGCTGCACACAAAGTCAAGGGTTTCCAGCAAGAAATCTGGCTTTAATTGTGAAAAAGCAATTCCCAAAAGGCAGAAGACATGAAGCTGACAGCAAGTTGCCGACCTGAGGAATTAATTTAGTGCTTCCACATGGCTGGACACAGAGCCCATCTACCAATCTCAGACTCAATTACTAAGTACACTGGGTCCTAGTGGGCAGGAACTCTTATGTACTGCACCACCAGGTCCCTGCTCTGGAACAAAGAAGTGAACTAAAGAGAGATTTGTAACTCAAATGGCTTGAAGGCTGCTCTGCCTCGTGAAATTTGGCTTCAACAAACCAGATGCAAGGCTACTGGGTAAAGCAGAAGCCTTCTAGCATGAGGAAAAGCAGCATTTCTTATCCTCCAGCCAGGCTTTGTGACCAGCCAGCCCAATTGCCCTGCTCTTGACTGAGACATAAATCACTTAAAAATAACAGAAGACAGATTCCTTTGAGCAAGCCTTGTCTTTAAGCCAGCTGCTTTGCAAAGATGCCTTGCAAGGTCCTACTTGCCCAGCAGAGAGTCAATGTGGCACTGCAGTGTTGCTCAGCAGCTTCAAAGCCCTCCCTCAGCTGAAAGGGCAAAGGATTTCTCCTTTCCCTACTAAAGCAACACAGTTTCACTCCTCGCTCTTTTAAAACAGCTCATGTTGTTTAATGCTAAAGTTCACATCCATCAAAAAGGTAACAGGCTCCTGGAGAAAGGTATTAGCAACACTTAAGGTATATTGAGAAAAAGACTAGTCTTACAAATCTTTTATCAAACACTGAGAAAAACATCATCATTGGAAAATTGTCTTGGCATCTTAGATGCTGACCTTTCAGACATATCTGTCCCAAAACCTGAAACAGATGTGGTCCCTGGAAAAAAAGCTTTCAACCTGTGACATCATCTCATTCTCTTAGGAAGTCACTTTTTCAGCTGCACTGTCGGTCTGTAATTCCACCACTAATGTGACAGCAGTGAATAACTGGATTCACTCTTACACCTCTGCAGTGTCTGACTTTCAGTTATAGCCTATGGGTGGCACAGCACTTACAGACTTTATTCTTCAAACATGAGTGTTTCAAGTTGGGTTCCTAATAGCTGTGCTCACTTTTGAGAAGCTAGATCTAATTTTGCCATGTAAAATTAAATTAAAATTTGCTGGTGTTTTTTATTAACAGAGATCTATCACCCTGGAAGATCAGTGTCTGAACATTTCCTGAGAACATAATTAGAATTTTCATGGGCAATTAGTGAATGTCTTTTTCTGTAGTTAAATATAGCTGAGCAAATTACCACAATTTATATGGTAAATCTGGTATATTAATGGTAATGTGGTAGATGTCACAGTATTAAATATGCATAAAGCAACAACTCCCATCTCTCTCAGACACTTCTGAGATTTAAAATGAAATGTAATCAAGAATAAAATATTTCAGTGAGGCCAAAATAAAAGAAAGCAAGAATGTGCTAAATCCTCTTGAGAGGTCTCTGCTCCTGTTTCAAGAACCACCTGTACTTCAGCCTTTCCTGGCTGGCATTCATGTAACCTATTCTTACAACCCTTCAGTGATGGTGGCTTCCAGTTATTCTTTCCTCATTTTAAGAGTCTCCTCAGGTCTTGGCCTGATTAAAATTAAGCTCCTAGCTTCTTGTTTTATTCTGCATAGGCAAAAGAAGAAACATCTATTTCTTTTTGCCATAGCCTGTAATGGCTTAAGAGTAAAGAACAGGTTTCTCTCCTCTCCCCACATGCCTTCTCTAGGCTATGTAACACTTCATTTCATTAAGATGAGTACTTTGTCTTTCCATCCTTGTTTGGAAATAACCTGTTAGAGCTTTGGATTTTCCTTAATGCAGAAATATCACTCTTGACTAGCTCTGGCAAAAGCCTCATTGTGTGGTCCTCAATATCACCACTGAAAAACTTAGCACAGCTCAGTACTCATTTTTTGTTGCTCAGCTGACTTCATCCATCTCATCCAGAAAGGCCCGGGGAATGTACAGCTCATTTCAGTGCTCAAGAGCCTGTCTGTGAAGCTTATGACAGCTGGGCAGATTGAATCACTGATGCACTTCACCAACCATTTACTCTAACGATGGCATTTCCTCCATTAAAAACACTTGTCTTTTTCCTGTTCTTCCTCCCTATATTGCAAACTGCTTCTAACACTCCAGCCTTTGTTTTACCTCTTTTCTGGAATAGTCATTAAGTTGGTGAGCTTTCATTTCTTCTACCCTGAAGTGCAGCATTCTCTGCTCCAGTGACAAAATTCATGTGAGCTTGGTAGGACTGGTGCAGAGAAGGCCGACTGACATTTGTTTTTGCAGTGCTCACTGCAGGTGGCCTAGTGTTGATCTCGGTAAGTGCACCTTTCAAACAGTGGGGTAGAAAACACCAGGGTTAATTCTGGTAAGGCAAAGCCTGAACATGGCAGGTGGGGCTGCTCAGTCCCTGGTAACTGCAAGATACCCTTAGGTACTGCAGCCTGAACACACAGCAGTCGTGTACCTGTGTTATAGCCCCGGCGTTCTTTGAGCACAGGGGAAAAACAAGGCTGCTCAACAGCTAAAGACTTGGCTCTGTGACAGCAGGGACTGTCAGCAAGATTATGGTTACAATAAGCTAACAACCAGATTCAGGGGAAAGGAAGGACTATTGAAAAAGCAATCAAACATAGCATAGCAGAAACTATGTAAGGGTGCAATACAAAGAAATTGGTCTACAGTTTACTGTACTGTAAAAGAAATAAATGAGGAAGAATAAAATAAAAAGTATTTGCCTCAAAGGTGTTATTGGGGAAAAACCTCTGCTATCTCTTCATATTTCAGGTCACTGTAATATTTTATATGCTTTTGGACTTGCAGCATCTCAAACCTTACTCTAAGGAACAACATAAAAGCAGCTGTTGCTACAGACTTGCTGGCAGTGAGAGTGTCAGGGCAAATTCCCCTCGCTTGCAGAAATGGGAAAACAAAACAAAAACCTTCACACAGCAAAACTCCCGCTCTAAATAGTCCACTCATCCCTGAATCACACACGTGACTGTAGTTAAACATAAAGTCACATCTGTGAAATTGTTATACCAAAAGCAAGTATTTCAATTCTTTTTTTCAAAAAATGTCTCTTACTGATATCTCTTTGAGAAAACAACATTTTAACAGAGGAATTCAGAGTATGCAGCAAGTATCATTAACTGAAATCAGGGGCAGGTCAGGGTGAGGTGCTTTTTTTTGTGTGGGTTCTTTTGATTTTGTTTGTCTGTGGTTTTTTAAGTGCTTTTCTTCACAAAGCTTTGTCTTTTTCTCCTGCCTTCTCACTCACAAACTCCCTCCAGTTTTCCTTGCCTGGAGCTAAATCAATATTGAATCAGGAGACAAATTCTCAAAGCATGCAGCTGGCTTACTTTAGCCCAAAAGTGAATAGAATTTATAGAGATATACAAAGAAATCTCACGAGGTCTCAAACACAAACCCAAAATATACCAGCAAAGCAAAAAACCAAACAAGCAAAACCCCCAGTCCTTGTTCTCAATTTAAAGCTAATTACACACTGCAGGTCTATCAGGTGAGGTGTAAAGAATGTTATGGTACAGCACAGACATCTTTGACTTGGCTCTGAGCACCATAGCAAATCTACTGACCCTAGGAAAACAGATCTGTCCATAAATTCAGAGTTCAGCCACAGCCATCACCAGCCACCCCTCTACCCATCAGAAACTCAGGCCACACACTGATACAGCACAGAAACACACAGGAGCTGCAGAGTTGGAGTGGGAGAGTCAAAGCTGATTTTTGTGTTCAGGTGACACAGTCATATGTCAAATATTGATACCCTTCAAACTCTCCATCTAGCAAAGGCAAGTAATGGAAGACCTCCTAATATTTTCTGCTCAGCTTTATTGTTTTCTTGGAAGAGTCACACTCTTCCATAGTCCAAACCAGCTCGTGGTCTTTGTGTCTGTAACTATCACCTCAGCAGCTGCACCACCAAAAGCATTTAATTTGCTCTGCGTTGGGAATCAGGAAAAGTTAACTTCCCAACCACCCTCCCCAGCCCTTGAGTTTCTTTTCCTTTTTTTCCTATCAGGCTGTAAAATCCTCTTTTTCTTACCTGCCATAATGTTCTGAAAGACCATGGGTGTCTGAATTTCCAGACAATATCACTTTCAGAGGTCTGTCACCATCTTCCTTCAGGAAGGACACCAGGCAGGGTACAATCCCAGCACAAAGGAACCATCTGCTGGTGTGGAGATGACCCCAGAAACCAAAACAGTTTGAGTTAGGATCAGTCACAGCTCCAAAGGGCAAGAGCTAAAAGCCACTTCCTGTAGCAGGAGATGGAAATGATGCTTTCATGATAGGTGTTATTGCTGAAGCAAATCTCCTGCAAGCCTGGTATCATCCTGGGGTGGTGGGTAAGTGCTGCACTGGCAGCACCTGAGAAAAATGGGCATAGCAGGTGCTGCTTGTATGGCACACATGGTGGTTATTTGCTAAATAACAGAATTACATTCCTTCTCCTCCAAATCAAACCTTTATCATGCTGAAGAAAAACAAAAGGCATGTTTCACAGGCATCCTAGGTGTACTGGGACCAGTTGCCCAACTTTGTGCATTGGACCATGGTGAAAACATGAAGTCAATCACCAATGGAGAAGAAGCTGGGGCTGTGCTGAATGCAGTGCAGACCCTGCTGGAGTAACAGCTATGGTACAGAGCATCCCTATCATCTGGAAGAGAGCAATCAGGCAATACTCTCCATCAAAAGAGTCTGCTCCTCTATTGCAAAATCTGTGAGCAGCTGAATACTAAAGAACTCAACTCTGATGCTCATTTTAGCTAGTAATTAGAAAAAAACAGTATTTTTATTTTTGGTGAACTGCAAATGTCAATTATCGTATTATTATTCTCAAGGCCAGTTACATAAATAACATTGCATTTTATTCTATACAGTGAAAAATACGCTACCTCAAATATAAAATGTCATACAAATGCTACAAGTGTACATTCTGGGCATGTGCAAGTTAAGGTGTCATGTAGTTACAGCCTCAAGCAGCTGACTGACAGAGAAGGTTGTGCTGGATTTCTCCCCCTCATGCTTCAGTCATTACTCAGAAGAGGGAAAAAAAGAGGGATGAAAAGTGTTTCTGTGATGCCATCTTGCTAGCTGGTTATTAGAACTCCCATCTTACTCCTGCCAGCTCCAGGATAATGCCCAGGGCAGGGTCATGGTGGCCATGAAGTCGTGCACCCTTGTCTTTCTTGTCTCTTGTGGTAGTATGGGAAGGAATTACTTTCTGTCAGCATGGCAGTGATGAAGAATCACAGAATCAAAGAGAGGTGATCTGAATCACAGAATCACAAAGAGAAGTCACATGTAGTCATTTTATATAATCAGTCACCTTTCCTGGACTAAAAGCTCCTTAGAGAAGGAAAATTTTACCATTTAGGACCTGTGGTTCAGAGGTAAGACTTCCTCAGCCACTGGTGAACATATTGCAATGCCTTTACAAGGAATAATTAGACAGAGATATACATTTATAGTTAATTATCATGTTAGGGCAGCAAGAGCAGAGTGAGTTCCAAATGCAAAATATTGCCCCCCCCCCCCCTTTCCATATAGATTATTTTAGCCCCTCTGGTGTTCGCTTATCCCTCTTGGGAGCCTTTTCAAAGACTTCTCAGCTCTGAGATTTAATGCTGGCATTGCTGACATGCAGAATTAAAAATGTAAAGCGTATTTACTACCTTCTGGTTTTAGATTAGCAATAGAGAAAATAGTCCTTGACCTGCACATAAAGCCAGAAGGGCCGAAGGGACACAGCTGCAGTGTGAGCAGAGTGAGGAGAAGAAAGCCCATTGCAGGGCAGCCCAGAGGGGTGGAGGCCTAAGTCCCTCTGGAGTTACAGGACCAACTGGAGGAGAGGGAAGCTGTGGATAAAAGCCTTGTCAAATGCTCATTGCTGGCATGGTGACCTGTTGAAGTGTTATTTCAGGAGACAAGAAAAGAGTGGTTCTGTCTATAGGCCAGGGAAAGGATTGGGTCACAGCTTTACTGATATCTGCAGTTGTTAGTGATGCAGTGGTTTGAGGAAAGAGTAAAAAACTCATGATTTTCACTTGATGTCTCTGATGTACAAAGCTAAAAATCTTTAATTAAAACAATAAAGAGAATAAGAAGAGCATTTTTTCCACTCTTACTGGAACATGATTAACAGCTCTAGTGCTTGCTTTTTGCAGTGGCCTACAGATATTTTCCAGACACTCTTCTACCTATTTTCCAATTTGTCTTGTTTACTGAGCATTTTTTAAACCCTCAAGGCATAACTATTAGAGCAGTACTTACAAAAAACGTATCTCATGACATTTTTTAAGGATTTTCTCAGACAACAGGGTTACCACACCACTCTTGTGTGACTAGAAACCAGAATAAATTCCTAGTATTTTAGCTTTATTTTATACTGTTCTTTTGGTAAATAGAGCAGTGTCATTCACAGGTACATAACCTGAGGCTTAGGTGCCAGAGGCTTATTTGCCACAGGTTTAAAATAATCTTGGGACAGTGGTGGGTTTTTTTCATCTATGGTTTCAATTTTTGTCAGAGCAATTTCTTGCCTTTCCTGCTCTGAGTCACAAGTTTGTGAGAACAGAAAGTAGCTCCTGAAGAAATTTATGTAAGGGTTTATTTGTGCACCTTTCTAGAGACAAATCTGCAGAGGTTTGGGATCCATTCTTTCCCAGTTGAAGCTCTGGCCTCCCACTAATAACCTATGGTGTTACGATGAATTTGCTGGGTTTGTGACTACACTGGTGAGGGAGAAGTGTCAGTAGGGCAGTTCCTCTTAAGCTCATACCAGTCCTGCTGAAAGTGACTTCCACTCCTTATGTTCAAGCATCTTTTGTTCTCCAAAGGGCATTCCTTTTCAACACCATGAGCCCACATGATTTCTTGGACACTTTGGATTTCCCTTTGCATAATGGTGCAAATTAAGTGTCTCTGGCCTTCAATAAAATTGGGGTATGTGTGACTGCCTCTCAAACCGGCAAGGAGCACAAAAGTGAAAAAGGACAGATCGTGGACTGAAGTCCCTGGATATTTTCCACCATCCGGCCCTTGATGCTTGCCACAGCTCCTCTCTTCCCACGCCGGCTGCCAAGCAGAGCCCAGTCAGCTCCAGACACAGGGATAAGGGGAAGGCTGAGTAGCTGAGGGCTGGGTTGCAGCTCAGTGCTTCCAGAGGAAATATTCCTCTGCTCTAAGGAGATGCTGAAATAGTTGTACTGCCAGCATCTGCTTCCTCTTAGACATCTATTTTACTCCTACATTTGACAGATGGACCAGTGATGGGGAGATGAGTACTGAGAGCCTCCAGCTAATTTCACTGATTTGGAAATATAACTGAGAAATACATACATTTTTATCCCTCACTTCTTTCACAGGCATTCTACTCCTTCATTCAGCAAGGCCAGGGCTACAAATCAAACTTAGATTTTGTTTAGCAAGAAGTGGAGTAGAAGATAGAGGTGTGGCTGATTGAAACCATGTCACCTGTTTTCACGTTTCTGCATGCCTGAATATTTCAAAGACAATTAGCAAACATATTCTTGGTGCAAAGACTGCTTCTGAAGCAGAAGGAGCTATTTTTCAATTTCCAGCTGAATTTCCAACTCTATTCTGAACATTCAGTAAACAGTTAAGATTTTTCTTGGATAGCTCTCAGTTCTGTTGGCCAGGGGACACAATAATTCTGCTATTGTGCTTGCCCCTGTTCTTGGGCTTCCTGCAATTTTCCTGTCATACACCCTCAATTCCCAAACTTGCAGTGGAGCTATTCTCACCTCCTGCACTGCCTGAAATTCACAGGCTGTATGTGCTAGTGTGAGTCAGCAGTAATTACACTTCATCTGTAGGAAAGACAGTGGTGAAGGGGTTGGAGGTGATTCAGCAGAACACTTTATTGGAAACGTCACTCTGGAAATCACCACACCTGGGTCCTCAGGTTGAGGGCTTCACAATCACAGACCACTGTGTAAAAGACAGCCATCATAAAGGCTTTCTGCAGCAGTCTGAAATTTGCTATCCCATCATACTTAGACCACAAATGGAATCACTGTGGCAGGGCAGGGATAGCACCTAAGTGCTGTGAGAAATTTCACATTTATTCTCCGTGTCAAACGTTCTCTTGGTTCTCACAAAACACAGCACTGTAGTTAGAAATCATTTGAATCTGATGAGTCAGTGCACATAGTATTATTCTGGCACAACTGAGGCACTAGCAATTAAACCTTATTCTCCAGTTGTTCTGCCTTTTTAATCACTGCCAGTTCTCATGCGTTTCTGGCTTATTGGTTGCTTTGAAGGAACTGGAAGCAGACAGCTGATCAGGTATCACAGATGTGCCATACTGATGTCAGTCTAACCGCAGAGTTAAAATCTACTGTCTGATCAAAAATGATTTGATTTATAAAATGAATCCACCATGGGGTTATGGTGCCACATTCATTAAAACAAGAGCAAAACAGCACTGCATACCAGTATCATAAAAGGAACCAGCAGTTAACTGTGTGATTGGCTTAGTTAGTGCTTGTTATAAATTACAGTAATTAGCAGTGTAAACCAAAGTCAAAGTAATTTCTTCCAAAATGTAGCTATTTCTAATTTCTTTTTAGCACTGTATGGCTGGAAATAGCTCTTTATGAGGCTGAGGGTGAACCCTCACTAGACTGGGCTGCACAGATAGGCTGTTCTGTGAGACATGTTAGTCTGCATGGAGCTGGGGTGTGGCATCTTCCCTTCTGGTGTCCCCTTCCAAACAATTTCCTAGGAATTACATGATTCTTTGTAAAAGATGAATCAGTAAAGGGTCAACACAAGAACAAGAAACTCCTAGTTTGTGGCTTAAGGAATGCAACACAACGTATTTCACCTATTTTGAAGCAATGACATGCTGTCCTCGCAGTGCATTATAAGGTCAAGGCAAGATAATCTTTCCTTATCTCCTAAATATGTGTAATACCCTGAACAGAGTTTGCAGATGTTAATAAAGACAGTATATTTTATGGATGTTCTAATTTTACAAAATCACATTTCATTATTTATTTAGTATAAAGATACTCTCCAAATATTCTCTTTAAGACTGATATTATTTTGAACACATCAGAACTGAAGTGCTGGGGTTTCAATGTAAACAGAAGAGACTGTCTGAAGGCCAAGTAGGGAAAGATGTGAGTGGAATGAGAGTGCTGTGGCCATGCGGGGAGGGGCGGGGGGTGGTTGGGTCACATTCGAGAGCAGATATGAAAGTTGCTAAGGCTATTACTGGATCTTAAACATGCAACAACTTTTCCCTAAATTCAGAACTGAGACTACCTGTGCTCTTCCTAAGGGGAAACAAGGCATTTCAGGAATAATTCTGTAAAAGCTACATGGTTATGGAAACCATTCAAGTTAGCCGATATGAAAGTGTGTCAAGTCTTGCTCCTCTCAATAACCTATTTTGCATTTTACTAAATTGTACTTCAAAATTTTCTCTTAAGTCACTGCTGCTGAATGCTTTGATGCTTTTGGTTTTCAGTCTTTTTCCTAAAAGCCTGAATTAAAACCTACACATCTCCTTTCAAGATTCCCATTTCTCTCAAATAAAAGAAACAGAAAGAGGGATATAAAGATACCAGAGAGAGACTTAGATTAAATGGAAGTGGGATTTTGGTAGCTTGGCTCATTTCCTCCCTCTTTGCCTCTCAGGGACTTAACCACGAATGGGTCCTTCTGGAAGCACAGTTACTGAGTTTCTGCTCAGCACTTTTCCTTCCTCCAGGACTCTGACAGCACTGCAGGCATCCAATGCTGTAAGGAGCATTCATAGGCATGGAGCCCGTCAATGCCATCATCACCAGCTTGGTGCTGGCTCTTCACTGAGACCACACGGAATGGAGGATAATTCAGACGGAAAATTTGCCTTGTGGAGCACAGACTGAGGGAGCTCCTGCAGCCACTGGTGTCTTACACCCTCATTGTTAGATTGTCCCTAACTACCTCAACTCCAGTAGAGGACATCCAGTTTGATTCCTTTTCAAACCCAAGAAAATAAATAAATATTTTCCAGGAGCACCTCCTACCCACGAGCTAATGTTCCCTTTGGAGTTAAGTGAAAATGCTTGGAAACAACATTTTCAGGGTATTTCACCATGCATTATAGACAAAAACCTGCCTTGCATATAATAATAAAAAAAAGGAATATATCATAACAGTCTACTGTTTAAAGTATTAGCTTGCCTTGCCCTGCCCTATGAACACTTAAGTATTTTTAAATTGCCATTGGATAAAATACACAAGCAATTCCTGAAGCTTTCCAGGGGGAATGTATTCCTCCACTTACCTGCAACAGGAGAAAAATGGAAGAATCTCTCTCTCAAATGCATACACAATTTGCCTTTTCCAGAAAAAAAACCAGAGCAAATTTCTTTATATGGTTTTGCAGAGTTTCTATACAGTTCTTAGCTGTGAAAAGTTACATTTTTTCCAAGCATGTATAGATTTATTGAGTATTTAACAATGGCTAGAAACAGCCAACACTGAAGCATGTGTCTAAGCTCTTGATAAATACCTTGTTTAAATGTAGTTGAGATGCCACAAAATGTTTTCCCTAATAGGAAATAAAACACAGTCATCTGTTCTAATTGCAGTGATGCTGATGTAGCAAAATACATATTCATAAATTCACTTTATCAGAGAGTACCGTAAGGACATGACTACCACATTTCCAAGGAGATCCCACAAGAGATCACATTTAAACAACATTTCAGCTTCATTTTCAATGAACAGGATTTTCCTTTTAATTTAAAAATAAGACATCATCTGAAATGTACATACACTTACTCAAGCTGTGGATTAATGAGCCCCTGCCTCCAGCTGATGCCTCTATTATGGAGTTCATAACAGAAACTGTTTTATGCCCACCTCAAGCAGAGCTTCGCCTACTTTTGGTTAAAACTCTTCTTTTTAGAGAGCTGACAGCAAAGGTGAACACACTCAGAATGTTTTCATAGCTTCATTTACATATTTTATATCACAATTCTTTATCTAGGCTATCCCACCTCACCCTTTTTCTGAATAATTGGGCAGTGAGTATTACCCAGAACTGGGTAATGAAAAAGAAATGTCTCAGGAAAAGATTGTACCCCCAGTAGCTTCCTAGGGACTGGCAGACTCTTGGGCACCACAGCCACCTAAGTCTTCACAAACAGAGGGGGAAAAGGGGGTCTGTGTCTTCTGCCAGGCCAGCCTATAGCACAAAGACTACTAAACCCCCAAAATATGCAGGGTCAGGTTGTGGGTTTAAAAGCATAGATATGAAGAACATGAGAAAGACCCATAATTTTAACTTATTGCAGAGTCAGAAAACAGGTGTGTTTCTAGCCTTTAATCTTTGAGAAATGAAGTGTATGAGGCCTTATAGTCTGCCCTCTGGACTCTGTGTGCTTTTGGGATCTAGTAGTCATATCATATCTCTCAGATACTAAACTGGAACTAAACGAACCTTTAAAAAAAGAATAGAAGAGCAGTTTAAGAGGTGAGGAGAAATGCCAGAAGTGTCAGTGCTAGGCATCCTTTCCTATCCCCAGCCCACCAGCTCTGCTCAGTGGGAGGTTTTCTTTGCTGGAGCTGCATTAAAAACACTTTGTCCTGGACTTGATTTCCATGAGAAGTATTCCACATGCCCATGCCAGAGCTTGGCCCCAAGCTCACATTCCTACTGTCAGAAGGTACTCTTATGCTCCACACAACAACTTTATTTCAACCTCCAAACCACAGACAGTTTTAAACTAAAACAGGGTAGATTTAGACTAGATAAAAGGAAGAAATTTTTATGAGAGTGGTGAAATACTAGATCAGCTTCCAGAGAGGGGTGGTTGTCACTGTCCCCAGAAGTATTAAAAACATGTGTAGATGTGTTGCTAAGGGGCATGGTTTAGTTCTGGACTAGGCAGTGTCAGGTTTATGGTTGGACTCAATGACCTTAATGGTCGTTTCCAACCTAAATGATTCTATGATTACTCTTGAAATCCACTGTAGACAGTGAGCCCTGATTGCTCCTTATGCTCCCCTCCCCTTCTAAAAAATTCCCCTGCATGTACCTCAGCTCAGCGCACACAAATCCAAACTCTTCCTTCACTCCTTTGGATGCCAGATAACCAAAAAAAGAAAGAATTCCAAAAACAGTGTATCTTTTAATAAGGGAGAGACTTCATGTGAAGGCAACATTCTATGCTATAAGAAACATTCATTCTCTCTACAGAAAATCAGGAAAGGACCAGTGAGACAGTAGCATTCAAGAAGTGCTTTTTACAACCCTGTGCTCACCTCGTCACTTCTTGACAAACATCTTTCTGGATAGTTCTCTGAAGGATTCATTATTCCACCCAGTGAGTTCAATGTATTCCATATTAAGCAGTTATATTTAGAAAAGTTGCAGTCAAGACCATATGATACCATCACTGAATTATGTGCACAGCAACAACAATGAGTAATAAAGTTAAAAAGCAGTAAGAGAGGTCCAGCAGATGGGCAAAACACCAAAATAAACATTCTGATAGAAACAGAGATTCAGCAAACCACCAAACCCAGCAGATTCTTGGGAGTTTGGCTTTATTTGGGTTAACTAGGTAAATTTGCTAAGAATGTTGTTATGCTATTATAATATTAAGGCACAGAGCACGGCCAAGGACAGTTGAACATAATCTGGATATCAGAGTATGAGGATATCAGAGAGAAAATGCAGAACATACTGTAGCTCTGTTGCACTTTGCCCCCATCACACAAACTTATAAATCCTTCTAGAAGAGCTGCCCTTTCCCACAATCCATGTCACTAAAATGAGATGCAGCAGTGGTATTTGTGTCCTCAGAGCCCTCAGCTACTGTTCCTCACATCATGCCTTCACATTTTGTATGAAATTTCTTTTATTTCAGGAAACTGGGCTCAAACTCAGGGAGAAAAGTACAATAATGCAAGTGTATAAAATACTGAGCCATCTTAGTGGGACATGTAAATCTGGCAAATAACTTCTCATTAACAAGGTTTTGGCTCAACTGGGTTCTTGTTTCCTGCAACAGGATAGGAAATATTAGATTAATAATACTTTTGTAGAATTTATATAGTAACACTTTTGTATTGCGGAATGTGGTTTCATTATCACTGGGGAATCCAGCGCCATTCCAAGTAGTGGCTTGGGTGAAGATTCTGAAACTCAGCAACTCCCTTATTTCCCATATCTGAGAGCTTTGAACCTGCTCACAGATGGGTAACCTCTCCTTTTGATCAGAAAAAGACAGTCACAGGCTTTATTCTGTGATAATAAAAGATGATTTTTAAGCAGACAACCCTGCTGCACAATCCATTGCAACCTGAAAATCAAATGGACAGATTATGAGGAGCATGGTTTTCTTGTATACACAGCCTCTGTACAGAACTAACATTAAATTATATCTTTTTGTGCTAAGAAGATCTGAAAGCAGCCTCCAACTGCAATTATAACCTGTGGATGGCAGAACATATTTCCAGAGATAATCATCTGTTCTGGGCAGATAATGAGATTTACATGGCCTGAGACCAAGATTAAAGTTTAGCAACACTTAGAGAAATAATTTCTAGCATGATGATTTCTCAACAAGTCTAAATCAGTCCAGCTGTAAGGTGCCTTTGCCCTGCCATCCTCCATCTCCTTTATGTTTCCTGCCTTCTGCTGGAGCTGTGGGACCAGACAGTGACAAGAGCAGGACACTGCAAAACAGAGCAGCAAACCAGGCTCTTTCTCAGCTGGGTTCAGTTTTCAGCAGACCAACGGGTTTGGTTACAGCAGTGCTTTTGAACCATGTGCAATCCCAGTACTTTCTTGACTGCTGTAAATGAATAAGCTGGTTTGTGCTGCAGCAGCAGCAGCTCACTGCTGGGAGCTGCAGTGCGCTCACCCTCCAGCCCTGCGTGGTCCCTGGTGCCCAGAGCTTGCAGCCTGGAGCTCTGCGCCCACCGAGGGACTCCCAGCCTTGGGCAGAATCCCTCTGCACAATTGGGAGCAGGGCTGAAGGAGCAGCCTGTTTGCTGCCAGCTGTAACCTCTGGGCCTGAGCAAAGTTTCTAATGTGAAAACTCACAATGAATAGAGTGTTATAAAAAATACGGCATGCAACTCATGTAAGTAGTTTTAATCAGAAACAAAAACTGAACACTGTACGAATGAGGAAATTTTGGTCACAGGAGACTGTAGAGCAGTTTTCTCAAATATGCATTTGTTGTCTATGGCTGTCTCAGTCTATCAATTCAACATTTTCTAAATTAGAAGGGATTTATATAAACAGAACATGGTCTCTTAAGGTGCTGTTTATGGTCGGTCTGGTAGAAATATTTATGATCATTCTAAAATTAGTGTTTTTTCTAAAGTGTGCTTTTGTTTAATATTGCTCCCGACAGTTTCTATGGTACATATGCAGTTTTGTTTCTTATGAGAGAAACAGAGGCAACAGAAAACCCCATGTAAATAGTACTGCAGTGGTGGCTAATCAATGGAGGGTCGTTCTCAGCTGTGAGCTGTGGACTCTGCTGTGTGAGAAGGATTCCCTCCTACACACTTTTCCCCAGGGCACGCAATCCTTTTCCCACGTGCCCATGCAAACCTATCCATGCCACGCAGGAATATATATAGGAGCAGAGTGCTGGGAGGAAGTGCTGGAGCTGCTGCCTCCTGCAATAAAACACGTGTGATCACACGGAGTGCATCTGCTTACTCAGATCTGGTGTCAGAAAGATAATTCATGTCCTCTCTGCAGATATAAAAATAAACTGGGTTCAGGCTGAGTTCAACAATCTAAGGTTGCATATTAGCAGTTACCAGTCTTCCTGGGAGGTGAGGCATTTTGCAAGTTCCCACTAAGAGGAAAGCAACCAGATAAAAGCCTGGTGCATGATGAGGGGCATGGTGCTCACACTGACGTGACTCATACTCATTGGTCGTGACTTCAGTGGGTTTTTCTGAGCCATGACTACAGCATCTTTTAGCAGGATTTCCTTGAGTCACTGGCCTGTCTATTATAGATCTATAGATCTGTGGAACCTGAGCAAGTTTACAGAATAGACTGCTCCTATTCGTGTACGGCATTATGAATTGTAAAGTGCAACTGTGGGTAGACTGTCAACTCATTTCTATCTTAATCTCTCTTTCAAATAACAAAGCTGTATTAATAAATTGTAACCATCTTATTGCCAGATCTTGCAAGTAAATTCTGCTCCTAGTATAAAATCACCAAATAAGAACAATAAATGACTGAAAATTGTTATGAACTTCCAAGTCCCTCACCAAATTCAATCATCCAAACAGTGTCCCTTCTTCCTCTGCCTTTTTCCATTCCCACTCTTCTCCCTTGTTACACAGCTAGGAACATGGATTTCAGAGCAAGAGTTAAGCAAGTTTGCTGTGGTCCTCCACTTGAACCACTTCAGCAAATCTCAAACACATAAAAAATTTTAATTCATTTATGACAATTTACCAGGAAGATGGAAAACTGGCAAACTGTAAAGAGGAAAACCCACTGCTACAATTCAGTCTGCATGAGCTGACAAGATGAATGATTAATGTACTTTTACAAATGGGGATGAACTTGTCCAAAATGGAAGAAGCTAGGCAGTGGTCACTGAAAGGGAAAGAAATGGATTCTAAACAGAATTTGAGATCACAGGGAATAATTAACTGAGCATTGTACTATTGCTGATAAATATCTGATAGTTGTGGTGAGAAGTAAAGAAGAATGAGCCAGACTCTTCTCTACAGTGACAGGACTGTGACAGGACCAGAGGCAATGGGCAAAACCTGAAATACAGGAAATTCCCCTTAAACATAAGAAAACACTTTTTCACTGGGGGGTAGTGAAACACTGGGACAGGTTACCCAGAGAGATTTTGAAGTGTCCACCCTCAAAGATATTCAAAGCTGGACCAGGCAGAGCCCTGGACACCAGCCCTGGCTGCAGCTGCTCTGAGCAGAGGACTTGGACTTGACAACTTCCAGAGGTCCCTGCCAACATCCACCTCTTGTGATTCTTCAGTGCCTACATGAAGATCAGAAATATGATAATAGAAGGACCAGAAACTTATCCATGGGACAAGATTGAAGAACTAGGAGCTGATAATAAATGCTTTCAGTAATCTGCAAAGATTTGACCATTGATTTGCTGTAGCAATTTGCTATTGTGGACATTCCATCAATATCAACTTTAAAATAAAATTAGACTTTATTCTAAATATAGTGATGGGACAAGGGGCAATGACTTTAAACTGAAAGAGGGTCTTTTAGTTAATGGTCTATTCTATATAAAGGATATTCTTATACTTCATAAAAATACATTCCTGAATGGGATCTATGTTCCAGTGAATTTAAGTATCTTGGTGCATCTTTCAGCTCATGATTTTCATTACATTCTTTTGGCCTCAGAAAATGGAAAGAATGCAAAATACATTTTTTTGCATAGCATTGTCACCATGTAGGAAAATCCTACAGTGAGAAGACCAGTGGACATGCTTTTTGAACATGACAAATGTATTTTTAAATAAATAAAAATACATTTGAAAGAGAAAATACAGCACAAGAGAGCCTGTACAAGCAATATTTCTCCCTGGGTTGCCCTTTAGGATTGGTCTTCACAGGGAGAAAGCATTGGTGCATCTCTTAGGCTGTGGTTTTAAAAAGTTTTTAAGAAGGAATCTCCTAAAGCACAACTGTAACCATGATGCCCAACTTCAGTAATACTTGTAAATTTGTGGAAAATGTGCCTACTTCCTTCTGAGTACAGAGGATGATCAGGTGTCATGGGCACAGAACTGGAGCTCACAAAGATCTTTTGTATTTCATGCTAGCTCAGAACAGGGCAGCACGTGCACCTGAGCAGCACAACTTCCAGCTCAGTGTGTCACTGGCACAGCTGCCAGCGCCTGCAGTCTGTGGCACATGAACAGAGTGCCTTAAGAGCCTGCTTCGGTCCAAATATTTATCTTGCAGATACCACACTGATTGGGTCTGTGCAGCCTCTTTGTCCAGCTATAGTGTGGTGCAAAGGTTCAGGTTACAGCACCCACTTTGTTGCATGTCCAGCTTCTATGAAAAGCAGAATATCCTTCCCATCCCTCCCTCTGACTCTGTCAATTTTCAGAAGTGAAGGTGATACAGCTTGTCAGCATCTTCTGTGGGATGGCTGTGTAGTGACAGCCCAGGCTCCATACTGGCATGAGACAGACCAAGAGAGAGCTGGGGGCTGTTTTTCACAGCCTTCTGTCGGGCAGCCAGACCAAATCCTTTCAGACACAAAGAGGGCATTTTCAGAATAACTAATGTTCAGTCAGTGACAAGATAGACAAAGTGATGTGTTTCAGAAAATTGATGCTCAGGAAGGAAGATTGGAGACATCAGGGAAAGAAGATTCTCAGCTTTACAGAGCCACGTTAAGTATGTGCTAAATCTTTTCAAAAAGAAAAGAAGTAAAAGTTGGCTAAAACCACCAAGTATGTTTGACCTTTCTTTCCTATAAGCAGAATCTTAGAGTTGAACTGAGGCTTCCCTCATGAGAAAAGAATAAAAAAGATCTTGCTCCCTCTGGTATGTTATTCCTTTCTAGAGATGGGGAAGATGCTGTTTGTAATCTGCATGATTCCAGCATTTCACCCCAATCAACGTGGCCACAGACCTGCCCATGAGATGGGACTGCATAGCAGATCCACCCCCCGCAGAAGCAAAGCTATGCATTGCCAATGCCTTGGAGCACTCTGGAGTGCTTTGAGTCCATGAGAATCAGGGCTCAAAAATGCCCAAGGCATCTCACCAGCCTTTCCCTCTACTTTCAACTCAACTTTCCTTAACAGAAAACCAAACAAAGATACCACATACACACAAAGAGAAATGTAAAGAACATTTCCTGCGGTTACAACTGCATTGAGTCCCAGATCCCCTTCTCCGCACCCCCAGACTCCCCAGCCCCCAAGCAAAAGTAACTGGAGAGGCTGCAGCAGCCCTGGTGCAAGAGTGCAGGAAGGGCACAACTCGCTCTCTCACATGAGCAAATTTCTAAATACCCACTGTGAGTAAAATAAATAGCAACATTATTTTCTGGGACTGGTGCTTTGTTTATGTGATTCACCCACAGAGTTCATTTTGTAAAAGAAGTGCAAATAAGCACTGCCATTTCTTTTTTAATCTGAATCTGATGACTGGCAGAGTCTGTACCAGTTTCCTGGGCTGCTGAACAGTGGGTCACCTGCCCAGCACGGAGTTAAAAGAGTACCTCACAACTTGTACAAAATAATTGTTGTTGGTATTCTTTTAAAAATTTTCCTTCCTTCAAGGAGAAGAGCAGAGAGGAGATGAAAAAGAAAAAGAATTGCTAACTTATAATATTTGCTGATATTTTAAAATGCTCCAGCATCTTACAATCCATTAAAAACTAAACCATTCAAATTTTTTACTAAAAAAGTTGCATTTAAGCCCCAGGGGAGATGAAATTTTTTAATCAGTCTCAGTTAGTGTTCAGTAACGTGCAGATGTCTAAAAATATGTATTTACCAATCAGAGGTTACCCAAGTTTAATAGATCAGACAGAAAATGTAATGTCTGTTAAAATTTAACAGTTATCTTCCAGCTTGTGTGGCTGCAGACTCCGAAGCCATGGCCAGAATCAAGTAGGAGTTCTCTGTGGGACTCACCTGATTTGAGCATGGTTAGAGGGCAACCTTTGAAGGACTGCCAATACAAATGATCCTTCCTGATAACATCTGCCTTGAGCATGATGAAATGGCTCTTGGATCCAATTCACTAAACAATTCTGTCCTCTCTGAGCACCTTTCAAGTTAAAAAAAAAAAAACCACAAAAACCACAAACAAAACCCCCACGAAATTTCAGTGGAAGTTTACTCTAGTGATAAGTCTAGATTAGACCTAAAATGGGATTGCCCAAGCACTTTTTATGTTTTACTAAAGATATTTACTCTATAGTGAAGCTAAT
Source organism: Corvus cornix cornix (assembly GCF_000738735.6). Lineage (NCBI taxonomy): Eukaryota > Metazoa > Chordata > Aves > Passeriformes > Corvidae > Corvus > Corvus cornix. The sequence goes on from NC_046336.1 coordinate 16,559,254, forward strand.
TAATAAATATCTGATGGGCTGATTTGGACATTTCATAATGGGACTGAACAATCAACAGCGGAGTCTTTTCTCAGTTTGCTTGTGCTGCCAAAATCAGATCTCTGCCTCAGCTCTCCTAAGATGAATTTAAAGCAATGAAGGTTGTTTGCAAAAAGTTAGATTTGCTTGCTGGAGCTGGCATGTAAAGGCACTGGTATTCTCATTCCCTCTTTGCCTTCCTTTCCCCAATATAGTAGTACCATTTTTTAGTACGCAGCTTATGCTGAGAGTACCACAGAGCCCAGATGTGGACAGCTACAACTGTGCAATAGAGAATTTTAGTCCACACTGAGCTTCAAAAGTCTTGTTTAGGTAGTACTTCGACAAATGGGAGCCTGAATGTGCACTGTACATACCTTTCTTTGCATCTGGGAAGGTGAAGGGAAACACTAGGTACAGTTTTTGGTCCATTTTTCTCAGTGTAGTTTCTTCCAGTATGCAGATTTGAGAAGGTTTTGTCTGGAAGCTCAGTATAACCATTTATCTTCATTTGTAGCAGGATTTCCTAAACTTCTGAAGCCTGATCCTCCTGCTTCAGGAAAGGGAACAAGGTCCTGGCACTTGGCAGTTTTCCTGTGTGCCCTGCGTGGTTCCTCCCCACCCCCATTCTGACCCACTTTAGATGACCCTGAGGCATGTCACCATTGCCTTGGCTTTGTTTTTACAAAAACACCACCTCAGATTGTCCTTTCAAAAAATAACCCCCCTGACAATTTCTCTTTAATGCCAGTATTTTAAGAGGTTACTCGTTGCGACTTTGAATGTCAGTATTCACCCCATCTATAAACTTCATGTATGACCTGGATCACTCCTGCTATCCTATTAGCAAAGTATTATCACATTTAAATCCAATTATCACTAATTCAAAAGAAAGTCAGCAGTGAAAGCTCTTCCAAGGTTTTAGAGGCTGGAGATAAGTGCCACTGGTTCAACTTTATGTTTGTTTATTTTTTATAATTAGGTGCTGACTTTATTCCTAGGACTGAGAGGATGAACTCATCTAGCTCAGGCACAGGGTCCCTAGGCATCACCAAAATGTTACAGGGATCTCTGAAGCCCTGCAGCAAATTTCAGACTCTGTGTTGGATATGCCATGGAGCAAACTTCCAGCAGAATGAAGAACCTCTGCTTTCAGTAAAACTAACAGCCACCACCAAGCTGTGTTAGCACACACACAGTGCTTCAATTCCATCTGCCTGGTTCAGAAGCATGTGTAAACTTGGATTTTAGGATATGACACTTAAAGAACTAATGTAGGCATGTAAGGAGGTGGTAATGAAGCTGTAAGCTTTTGTTGTGACCTCTGCAGCAGAAAGCAGAGATAACTTGTCTGGTTATAGGAGAAATGCAACTCCTGACAAAATCCTGTGCCATATATGAACTACATGAAATGGCTCTCAAATGTGAGAACCTTCTTTTTCTTAATCTATTTTGGAACACGTTCTCCCACTAATATCTTCCATAAACACACAGGAAAACTCTGCTGCAGCACAATAAGCCATTTCTTGGCTCTGTGCTTTTTGTATTTCAACACACTTTCCTGGATTCGGCTCTCAGCTAAAAGAGATGTGTTATTTCTGCATTTAGCAAACAAAAATGTAAATACTCCGCAGTTTAATGAACTAAAACCATGTCATGAACTAGAGGCCTTCCCTTTTTCTCCTGCCTCCCCAAGCAAGCTTTTCAACTGGCCTTTAAGCAAGTTTTTAAACTTCTTTAAAAGCAATATTGCTGAAAAATTGAATCACAGTAGCTTTCATTCTATCTTCATATCTACTAACTATTAAATATGGAAATACCTTGGGAGTCGTTATCTGACAGGCAGTCCGATTGTCATTTCAGCCCCCTAAGAATATTTTAAGTTTTTTTTCAATCTAACAACAGTAAAAAAAAAAAGTGAACAGATTTTGTTTAGGAAAAATATTTTTATGTTGCTTAAAACATTCATAGCAAGTGTAGGAAAAGATACAATCCTCCCAGCTGATCTATTAGAATTATTTTGCAATGAGCCATGAGGTAAGGTGCTAGAATTTTCCAGAAAGCTGGTATGTGGACCAATAGGTTCACTTTCTGGATAAGAAAACACAAACTCTCCTTCAAAAAGCCAAAGTGATGCCTGGTGTTGCAGACAGCCCCATTCATGTGATCCAACCACACAGGTTTCGTCCACTGACACTGGAACCAAAGCCAACTCTGGGTAGTTACAATAAACAATAAATTTTCAATTAAGTTTCAGCAATGAACATTTCTATCCCAGAGCTACACAGCTGTGATACACACTCAGACACAGAGAGGGTCCACAGCATCACAAACACAAAACACAGACACTAAGAGTGATACTGCTCTTCCAAGTGCAGACCTTCCATGCAGCCCTGAAGTTTGAAGGGCTCCAGTCAGAATCTCCCTGTTGACTCTGAATTAGATTGGAGCTGTTAGTGCTCCTGGTTAAGTGTTTGCCATCTGAAAGCAGGCACCTCACTCAATTCTTCCTGAAGTGTTAGGAATAGGAAAGTTGTATGAAGTGTTTTTGTTTCAGTGGCCAAAATCCTCATTCTGCGTAATCAGTATGGCTAGAAATTACAGTAATGTTCCAGTAGTGGATTAATGTAGCTCTGACTGGGATTAATTGAATGTGTCGAAAAGATAAAACGTTGATAAGGTTTATGTTCTCTAAAGAAACTGTTTTGTATATTTATTGTGAAGTAAATATATATTGCTGAAAGAAAGGAAAGCACCAAATGTTCGGCCATTTCAGGCAAAGAAAAGCCAGCTAGGAGTACCTATGCCATACCTTTGGTATCAAAATACCCTCATTTTCAGCAGCTCCCTCTGATTTGAGGCTGAGCCAACCTACGTTCACATTGCTTCTGGTTCACAATGTCTCTCTCTCTTTCCCCTCATCCCCAAGGGTATGGAAAGCAGAGAAATCTGGTGCAAATTATCAACACAGATGAGCTCCTGGCTAAGCAGGGATGGACTCTTTCCTGGCCACAGCTTTTTCCTATTGAAGCAGCATCTGGATTTTTTTCCCAAACATCCCTGACCCTGCCTGCCCTTTGCTGCCTTTTCCAGCATTGTTTTCTGGTTCTGTTAAATCCTTATTAGGGAATTTTGTCACTACAAAGAGGGAGTTTCGTGGTGCCAACGTTCCTAACAGCTGCGCCAGGCCTACAGCAAGGGGGATGCCAAACAGTGCAGACCTGACTGCACCTCACCAGTTGCTGAAGAGCAGGAAGGCCTGTTGTGGTAAGGAAGTGGTGGCAGACAAAATGCAACTTAGTAAAAAGGAACAAGAGGAGCACTCTGGAAGCCTAGCACCTTGCTTTGACCCAGGAATAACAGAAGTTGAGGCTGGCTGCAAGTTTGTGTTATTACTATGCTGTCTCTCACCGACTCAGGACATTATCCTATTTCCCTCTGCAAAGCTTCCCATGAAGAAACAAAACAGTCCTGAGATAATGCTGGTTTGTAGCAAAAAACAACCATCATGTATAGAGACAGGCTGCACTTTCTTACTGTACAAACCAGAAGTCATTAGCACAGAGATATGTGTCCCAGCTTCCAGACTTACTCTGCCAATGCAATGCTAATAGTCCTGGAGACTACTGTCCTGGGGAAAACTTTCTTTGGAAATATGAACAACCTTCTGCTTAAATATGGTACAGATTTCAGTAAATAATTATTCCATGCATAAATGAAGTCTGATGCTTATTTAATAACACTTTTTAAGAACCTGAATATGGATCAGTCTCGGGGGAAAGTGATCAAGAACAACATACTTCTTGTGAGGGAAGGTGGGCTGCTCTAATACTTTGCAGCATAATTCTTTATTGATGCTATCAGCTTTCAACAACTGACTACAAGTCGTGGGTTTAGCACTCCTTAAGCATAAAAGCATCAATGCCACACAAGAAATCGCAAAGGATGCCCAGAAACACAAATTTCTTAGGCTGTAACAACGTAACTGGGAGGAGGCTAAGCTAGATGCAGAGAAACGTGAACCAACCATATAAAGGCAAAGAAAATCTGTTGTAATCACTGGCTGAGTTAAATCTGTACTTGTGAGAAATGTGTCAACTCAGCCAACAGAAGCTGGCAGCCAAGGGTGTGCAGCTAGTTTTTCCAAAGGAAGGCCAAAGTAAAACTGGAGTGTGTTTATTCTGGCATCAAGACAGTCTCATATCCCAGCTGAAATCTCAGCCATGTTTGTTCTATGTTCAGCATTATCTTAATTCTACTCAGTGTATTATTATTCCTTTCAGATACATAGACATTCTTGAAACAAATCATAACCTCCATCCAGAGGTAATATTTTTGGGGAAGGTTAGTTCTGATGAGGTTACCTGACCAGTCACCAAGCAACAAGGCACTGTCTGCTGTCCTTCAGTATCAGGAGCTTTTATAAAACATTGCTCTCACTTTTTCATAGGAAAAAACTGAAGCCTAGGGAGATTATCTATACTGTAGCATCAATATTTACCAGCAGTGTTGTAGCCTCATTTGAGAAAATTGACAACATTTGTTTTCAAGCCAGAGCAGTAACAAAGCACACCAATGTTTGCAAAAGTCTTGTCAGACACAAACTATGCAGCTCAGGGAACAAGTTGGCTGTACTAAACCCGAAAGCAAAACAATCACATTTACTTTATCAGAGAGAGGTCTGTGGCTGCCTCCATTGATGCAGGCGTTTTCTGGAGGAGTTGTCTGGGAGCTGCACTGAGATGGGAAGAGCATCACCGGAGCCTTGGAAAAAGCTATGGAGAGTGAGTGGAATATTGCTGTGGTTGGGATGGGATCCTGGGAAAGGGACATGATCTACCAAAGGTGGGTGGGTACTGCTGTGTGCAGGCTGTGGACAGTGGAGGTGATACCTGCCCCAGGAGCTGAGGGTCTGCTCACCAGATAAAGAGGAGCTGGGCAGGTCTGAGGGATGCTGGTGAGGCTGCCTAAACCCAGGTGAACATGAGCTGTGGTCACACCAGGAGCTGCTTGGTGCCCCCAGCCTTGACCAGGACTGCTCCTGCACCTCCTGGCTGGCAGGGAGGGATAGTGTGGAGCCACCAAGCTCTGCCCAGAGCCAGGTTCTATGTCCAGTATGTCTTGTCTGCTCCCCATGCCCTGCAGGGCTGCACCTGGGTGCCAGCTGCTGCCTGCCGTGGGTCACACAAAAGCCCTGATACAGAGCCAGGTGCTCTGCACAAAAGCCCTTTCCAGATCTCTGGAGCTTCAGGGGAGTTCCTTCATCACAAAACCCCTTCATTTTCCAACAAATCACTTGCATTTACTTACCAAGGTGTATGACTGCCTGTGAGAAGAAAAAAAAGAACAGGAAAAATATAAAAAACCCCCTAAAAACTGCTTTATGGAAAAATCTCATAGAATACAAAAATGAAGCCTGAGTTTTATAGAAAGAGTCCCACAGAAATTATAATGTGACGTCTACAGAATTTTATCAAGAATTATTACTTGTTCTTTTCATCTAAACCTGTATTCCTGCTAGAGATTTCTGCAGCAAGCCTGAAAAGTCCACTTATAAAGCAATACATTATCATTTGGACCTTACATAAAGATTTCCAGAGAAATTATTCCTTCTGCAAATCAGCAATTTCATATTAGAACAAGAGTTCACCTTTAACATTCATTATTATTGTTCTAACTGAACATTTTTATAAAACATTCTTTTGCTACCTTGCACATGCACTTCAGTGAAGTACTGCAAGATAGGAAAGATAATTACCTTTGTATCTTTGGATGGTTACCCATTAAACACACCTGTAATGGGAATGCACGTTGTTATCTAAGTTCCCACAAACATATTTATGTCTCATAGCAGGAAATGAGTTACATTCGGAGCTAGATTTGTATCTTTATTCATAGAATGCCAGCTGTGATGAAACTATTAGAGCCATTAGTAAGCAACTGTCAGTCCCAATATACCAGTGGATGCCACAGCCTGCTATTCCTAGGTGGGAATTCAATAGCCTGCCAGGTTGACATAACCACGTACAGCATCTGGCTGCTGGAAAGGACTTTGGCACCTCAGTGGTTCACAAGAGACTCATCTCCCAGAGCAGGCAGACACACAAAATGTATCAGAGACTGAGGTTAAAATATGACATAATTTTGTAAATTGTATTAACCAGACTCATCATGCATGTATCAGCTTTGAATTTAATCTCAGCATTAGCTGACTATTCCCCAGAGGTACCTTGCCAAGAAGATGTACTTTCCTTACTTTCCTATTTGATTTTTATACTACTAATCCTAAGCAAACTTGAAAAAGCAGAACAGTGGTTAAATCCCCCTCTGGTTTTGCAGAAAGTTTGTGGAAGTTGGAAAAGGGCTTAGGAAAGGATAATTTACCAACAGATACATAGCTTTCAGATCAGATTTAGCAACATGGCCAGTCTTACGGAAACAGGACAGGCCTTGCTACTGAAATCCTTGCAGAGTTATTGCTGCATCCATGACCCTACAATTTGTATGAGATGCTGCCTCTTGGCACCAGCTGCTCAAGATGCTGACGCTGTGTCCTCAGCAGTAAACTGGCACCAGGGGGATGAGCAGGCTCCTACGATGTGCTGTGGCTCATGTGGCAGGTGAAGCATTTCCATTTGGTAGTCTGTTCTTTTTGGTTTTGTTTTTTCATTTTGTTTTCCTGCCACCCGACAGATGAGTTGGCTTTTGTAATCTTCTGAATCATGTGATCACTCGTTGTCTTACTGAACTGGTAACAACACAGGACTTGTGAATGCACAGGGGAAGAAAAGGGTACTTCACCTTGTCTGCCATTTCCCTTCTCATCCGTCTGTTCATGCTCCGAAGTCTGACTACAGCAGAAAAGTGTGTGATCCTTGGGGAGTGGGCTCAGCCAAATGCGCTTTGCTCATGGAGGCTCAGAGGCAGTTGCTGGCACAGACAAGGCCTAATGCAAACCTAAATTCGCAAAGTCAGAAATTTTAGGTAAAAAGAACATAAACTCTGGTTTCTTCCGCTTCATTCCCCATCCCTTTGCAAGCTGCTGTGGTAACCTTTAAGAGAAGTGTCTCCAATGAGACATGACAGTGAGAGTATTGGAAAGGCGCTTCAAGAACCATCCAAAATAGTGCTTTTGCTTGCCTGAAGCATGCCTGTGATTGCCAAGTCATGTTAACACACTACTCCCAGAGCCTTGTTACTGAGAGGCTGATAGCCTTGGTACAAGAAATTGTTCCTTCAGCTGCAAATCCAGTCCAGCTCACAAACAGGCTTTGGCTCCATCCCGGAGCAGCAATGTTGGGTTACCTCTGTCCCCCCCCGCCCCAGATTGTTACCAGAAGACTTGAAAGAGCACAAACAAGGGAAATTACCACCTCAAAATCAGCAATTTCACACTTGAATGAGAGAGAGTTCACCTTTAACAAAGCTAAATTAAATAAAAGTAAATTAAATTATTGTTCCATTTGGACAGTTTTACAATACTGTGGGACTGGGACTGAAGGCACAGCCCTCTGCCAGGAGAAAGCTCTTGCTGATGAACCAGACCACCAGCGGGTCCAGAGCCCACAAACCCAGCTTTAGAGAGTGAGTGCCAGACCACCAGGTTACTCTACTATAAGTAGTTTGATGTCCACAATGCACAAATCCAATGTACAAATCCCAGCATCAAGTGGAAGTTCTACTGTGCTTCAAGAAAGCATTATTATATTTAAAAGGTATGGGATATTAGGCGGTCAATGGGAATTAGATAAAGAAAACATTTAAAAATGGTTAAAAAAATTATAATGCAAGACTGGATATGTTTCTGCAGATGAAATACTTTCAGGGGTTTTTAAGAACAGATTTTTTTTTTTTTTTTTTTTTTTTTTTTTTACATTTTAAACTGTCAACACTCTTCTGAGCAAACACTCCATTCACACTGAAGTGAGGATTTATGTGGAGATAAAGCCTTAGGGGCAGATTCTTAGTGTGAACTTGATTCTAGTGTGAACTTGCACCTTTATGATGGAGGATGGCTCTGCTTGTTTGAATAGATGTCCTTCTGCTACTGCTGTGAATCACTGCTCTTAGTGCTGACAATACACACGACTCCAGCAAGCTCTCCACATGAACTCCATGCCAACCTATCAACAGCATTTCTTGCCTTGGACTGAGTCAAAATTCTTCAACAAGTTTAGAGGACAACTGGCAAACACCTCATCTCCTATTGAAACAGAGGGAAAAAAAAGCAACAGATCAAGTGATTAGTGGACAAACACACAACTATTTCAGAATAAATGAAAAAAAACCAGTTAGACTGGAAAAGTAGTCTTTTTTTGTTGTTGTCTTGGAAGTATTTCCAAAATATGATTTTGATGAAGTTAAAGGTGATGAGTTATACAAGCCCATGTTGAGACACCAATAAAAACACGTACCTGCAGAAACCGCAAAAGTTAAACCTGCTGGACAATTATTTACTTCATTCATTCAGCCTCATCATTCCAAACTAAACATTCAAAAATGGTCAACAGTTTTGGAAGAGAGTGTTTGTAAGGAAGGCACCGCCTGCAGAACAGTGCCAGGTCTGTTGGCATACTCAGGGCAACTGCACACCAGTGATGCGGAGTTCTGGAAGGGAATGGAATTGTCAAACGCACCCCAGGGAACTTCATCTAGAGCCAGGGGAGTTATACTGGAATGTGAGTAGGCACAGTTAAGGCCAAACACAGAATTGGAGCAGCTAATTCATGGTACTGTTAATTCTTAAGTTAATAGGATGCATGTAAAAATGTTTAAATATATGCTGCATAAATACCCATGGGAAACAGACACAGAAGTGCTCATGCTGGTTTTTTTTTTCTTCGTAGCATATTCAGAACCACAGTGTTCCTGCAGCTGATTATGGTCCCTCCCTCAGACTGGAGAGTTACCAGTCCATTTCAATCTATTTTCTTTGTCTTGACCAAAATCACTTCATTAAAAAATGAGAGGTTCCTTGGAAAATATGCATAATATTCGGTGCAGTAGTACTTCAAGGCAGAAGGGAAAACCTACAGGAATGCTATTTACCTGAAAACAAACACCTCCTCAATTAAACCTGAAAGTATTTGTGTTTCAAGGGTATTATAAGAAGTAACTTAATAATAGGGCAATTTAGGAATATACAGAGGGGCTAACAGCTTTATGTGGTTTTGGTGTGCTTTATGCTTTATATAAACATTCACAAAACATCCAAGTTTGAAAAAGGGGAGAAATATTAGAAAATAAAGACTGAAATATGCCTTTTCATTGTGCAGATTACAAGTCTATGCACGAAGTTATGATTTCCATAAATAAGGAAAGAACGAAGAAGTTTGGGGAATGTATTTTGTAAACCACCAAGTATATAAATAGTTGTATTAAAGTCTTCGCCAATCAAGTTGTCAAATGGAAATTTCTACAGTCAAAACTTGAGTTCTGTAATGACAGCATTTTTACAAGTTGGCAAGTATGGGATTCATCCAAAGCCTTCTGAAATCAGTGAACATTTTCATGGGCTTGAATAAGTACTTTAACAGGATATGCTCCATAATGCAAATGACACAGTATTCTCAACACCTATCTCTGCAAAACTGCTTGAAGCTTTATAATCAAAGTGGATTGTTTTCAGCTTAGAATTTTTCAGCATATTAAAAAATCAAAGCCTCATTGAGGCTCTAAATGCGTATTTTTCAAAATAGTATTTTTCAAGACCTTCTGTATTTCTTTTACCTATATGAAAAAAAACCCCCAGCTAATGAGTAGAACAGAGAACCAAAAGTCATGAAATCCAGGCTGGGTTCAAACCTAAGCATGATTTTGTGCAAAATAGCCTATTATTCAGTGATGGAGATAGTTTTAAAGTGCCATAGGAATGGTCTCCTCCAGCACATGAAAAGCAAAGGTTTTTCTACTAACAAAATCTGCAAAAACCAATTAAACTTATTCTTTCTTCAATTATCTGCAATCCAGCAGAGAGTTTTGCAGAACAAATGGCCTAGAAAGCATTCATGAGTTTTCACTGGCTGGTATGGCTCCTGCAAATACCCACTAAGAAATTGCATTTACAAATATCTCCATATGTTATAGAATTGGAAATTTTAGGATGCCTTAAATCTCACTTGTTCACACAGAATTACTATCAAGTGTGGGATGTGGACTTGAATATTAAAAAGTAAAAGTAAGAATTGGTGATCTCTTTCTCTCACATAATAAACTGGCATGAGGAAATAAATCCCACACCTGATGTGAAGGGCAAATGAGTGTGGGACCCAGAGGTTCCCTGCCTGCTCCACTTAGTGATTATTGAGCTCAAAGCCTGACCCAACACCAGTGCACCCCAGAAAGAAGGCAGTTACTCCAGAGAAAATAATCCTTTCAGGCTTGTTCAAAGGTTTATGAAGGTTTGAAGGCTAAATGCAGCCCAAAGACTGTAGTGCTGATATTAGGATAAAACATGTAATTTTCAGAGTTCAGTAATAAGGAAAGAAGTTAGTGCTATGTAATAACTGGACGATTTTCCATGATGGCTTTCAAAGTATTCTCTGTATTTTCAGCCAATAAGGTATTTCTGGCTCTGGTTATTTTTGCACATTGCTCAGGCAAATTGCACACTGAGACATGAAGAAGAATGGTAATTTAGTTGTTAGACTTACCACACTTCCCAGAATGCTTTCCCATTAACAGTCCCTTTTGTCCATGGTTCACACCTGCCTTGTAAGTAGGAGGGAGGGTTTCAGGCATGACTCCTGAGCATGATTAGTATTTTGGTTTAGCTAACAAATCATAAGATTTACAGGAAAGAAAGATTTTTATCAAATCATACAAACATAGAATGGCTTGGGCTGAAAAGGACCTTAAAAATCATCTAGTTCCTAATCCTTTGCCATGGGCAGGGACACCTTCCACTAGAGCAGGTTACTCATAACCCCATTTAGCCCAGTCTTGGACATCTCCAGGGATGGGGAGTCCACACCCTCGCTGGCCATCCTGTTCCAGTGCCTCACCACCTTCACGGTAAAGAACTTCTCCCCGGTATCTAATCTAACCTTCCCTCCTTCAGCTTAAGGCCATTTCCTCTTGTCCTATCACTTCATACCTTTGTCAAAGGTCCCTCTCCAGCTCCCTTGAGGTACTGGAAGGTGCTGCAAGGTCTTCCTGGCGACTCCTCCAGGCTGAACAGCCCCCTACTCTTTCAGCCTGTCTTCATAGGAGAGGTGCTCCAGACTTGGGATCAACCTAGTGGCCCTTCTCTGGACTCACTCCAACAGGTCAATGTCTTTCTTGTGTTGGGAGCCTCAGACCTGCACAAAGTACTACAGGTGGGTCCCAAGATAAATCAAAATAAAAGTGCAGTTGGGGCTATTTTATTTTCCTGAGGCGAGGAAGTAGAAGGCCATGGTTCCCACTGAAGCAGAAGTGAAGCCTTCATTCCACTTGGAGATGATTAACAAGAGCAAGTGCAGAAGTTAAAAGCTCATGCAGCACTCATGATGGTGGGAGAACCCTGCCCTGCTCTCTCTGAATGACTCAGTGTGCTCACCTAGAGGAGGAGACGCCCAGCCTTCCCCTGCCTGATTCAAACCACAGATTTAGGAACTCAGGGGTTACGGACAACAAAGATTCAAGTCCTGCCTTCAGAAGACTGGAATGCCAATTCCCCCCATCACTGGTAAATGCTCTGACCATCTGAGTGTCGAATGGGACAGACAGAAAAGCATGACACCTTCCTCACTTTGTAAATCAAGTATTTCTCCCCACAAAGTTCATCAGCTGAAATTAGCCATTAAATTTTATCAGCAATTGTCGATCAAATGAAAACCTCCGGTAGGGTCTGAATGCACAAGAGACAATTACTATAGGTTTGAATAGCTGCAAGTAAGCAAAAGCCTGTAGCTGTATTTTATGCATGCTCAATTTATAAAATGTATTTTCTGATGTATATTGTTTATATATCTGTATTTATCTTACTGCAAAAATCAGACACCTTTGCTACAAAAGTAAGTCATTAGTGAAATAAGCACTTAAACTATTGGCTAGAGGTAATACTGAAGGTCAGGAGCAGTTACAAAGTAGGACATTGCCCTGGAGTTACCTCAGCTTTTAATTTCCTTCAGCCATAGCCAGCCTGTGCTCTGCTTATGGGCAGTCTGGGAACCCCACCAATAAAACCACTGAAACAAAACAAATCCAAAAAGCCTGCCCTTTCATACATAAAAAATGAACAAATCTGCTTTCTTTACATGCAAGTTGCCAACGTGGTTTGGTATTTTCTGTGGTTGTCTCTTCACATTCTGCCTATGCTAAAATAGTGAGGGAGATGGGAAAGCTGTTACCCAGGGTTGTAAGTTACAATGGACATATAATGCCCAGCATGTACCATATGTTAAGGTAATATGACACTACTTTATTTAACTGCTTTGGACTAGTAATAGTCAATAATTGTGATGAAGCTCTGATCTAAACAGTAAATTTCCATTTTTTTTTTTATGTCACTGCTTTTAGGTTTGATTAGCTATGTGAAAAACTCTTTGCTATTACCAATAAAAAGCTCTAAGATGGTGTTTGGTGCAGATGTTTTGTCTTTAACCTGCAATAATTGAGACAGATGAAGCAATGATATCAATGTTGCACATTTCCAAAACTGTCTTGATTTAAAAAACCCAAGAAAAGTCACCAACCACTCGTTTGACAACTTGGTAGTAGTACCTGATCTATCCAAAACACAAGCATCTCCTGCTTCCTGGTTTTCTCATCTAACCCTCAACCTGAAAAGAAACTGGGGTTCAAATTGAGTGAAGTAATTGCAGAGATACTTATATGGACCTAATTAGGGAAGAATGCTAATGGCAGAAATTTAGCACTCCAGGGTTTTGCATTTAGGGTATTTTACAGGAGAGCTCTCTGGCAACATAAAACACAACACGAGCAAGCGAAACCTAAAAAAGGCAGATAAATTGTGGCTTGCTTTTCATAATTATTTTCTTCAAAATAAATTACTAGTATTTGACCTACTAATCCTATCAATTTGTTAACAAGCCTATATTTCAAATTTATTTGCTCACCTCCGCTTATCAATTTCTACCAAAACTCATTTGAAAAAGATTGAGAAATCATGAATGGAATACAGAGCCGAGATACCCAGTGAGCTTCAGCTGGGATCTAGCCTGCATTATCTGGGTGACACAAACAAGTGGCAATGACTTCAAAGTGAAAAACTGGGAAGCATTCAGAGCTGAAGGGAAGGGCTGCAGCTGGCTTGCTGCACTGCCAAGCCCTGCTGCAGCCTCTGTGCTGGCTCAGCAAACAAGTTCTCCCACCAGCACTGATCTGGCTGGCTCACAAACAGGTCCCTCTAGACAGACTTGAGATAGATTCTGTTAAACTCTTTAGCTTTCTACATATTGTTGAAAAGGGTGGGATTTCATATCCCATGTCCAAGACAAGCCTTGGCTTCTTTCTCACCTCCTAAGTGGGGCTCAATTCTGACAATCAAAGCATGAGAATGCCATCACAAATAGAAATTACGTAAGCATGGGCTATGACAAGATCAGCAGGGAAAAAAGCAAACATCCCCAAGGTAATTCAAATAATAAGCTAGTGGCAACAAAAAGGAACAGCAGATTTAGTTACAATGACTGATCTGAAGCTCGCAGTGTTATCCCTCAGGGATTTTTGTTCCAGGATATCTTCAATATGTAGCTTCTGCCTAGCTCCTCAAAAATGAGAGAAGCAGCACAGCAATTCTCTCCACTTCCCCCTGCCACCACCTTGAACCACTGTTTTTAATCAGCCTTTCTTTTCTTCTCTGAAGAGGCAGAGATATATTTAAAAGTTGCACCCTACAGACAAAAGTCATTATCTTTTTGCAGCAGCTACCTATGTATCCTTCCTTAATATTAGACTCACTTTGATTTATGAAAATGTGTTGCAAATAGAGGATTGACACTGCGTGTAGCTAGGATAAGGACAGACAAGTCAAATAATTAATGAGTGCAAGTGACAACTCAGTTCTAAAATGCCTGTTAAATTCCCCTAAGTTACCCTGTGTCTTGAGAAAACACAAAATAAAACCTGGTATCTAGTGAAGAAAAAGAAACTAAACCCCTAGAAAAAATGGTCACAAATAACCAAAGGGGTGATTTTATAATCTAGGGAAATTCAAAGTGAAAGCTTCTATTTCTTTATCATTCTACAATTACATACCTACTGTATTATGAATGACAGTAGATCTTGAACATGGTGAAGGGCAGCAGAACTATACAAGTAATGCAGATTGTTGCTGTAAGTAATGACAGGAGAAATTAAACAAGGATTGGTTGTGCTGCATGAAAGTAGCAATTTCATCTTCCCAGTACACCTACAAGTATGAAAATGCTAACTGAATGTATGATTAAGCATAGCAGCCATGCTTATGTCATATAGAATTAATAAGCCCTAACAATAAAACCAGCAACACATTAACTAAGAAATTCAAGGAAAAAAGATAAACTGAGAATACCTTTGCACCATAAAATGGAAAAGTCTCGATGCATCAAGGTGCCCTGAAGACAGGGAAGAGAAACACAGAAAGCTCATTTTTTCTTTTGAGCAATGATGTGAAAAACGATGCAAGCAATTACACCTTCAGATTCCCAGCTGCAGTGTACCCACTGCCAACAGTTACAAATGAAAACCACACACAACTACAGCTACCACATGCGGATGAAAGCAAAGAGAGAGAAAAATTCCAACGCTATCATTTTCATGTAAAAACTTACTCCTAACACATTTCCCATGTTTTTGTGACATGCCTACAGCAGTTTATGCAAAAACAACCAGGGAATGAGGAACAGAAGACACAGCTGTTGATGTTGCCTCAACACCTTTGATTATAGGATGGTGTTTAACGTTTAAAATCCCATATAGGAAAATAAATGTCTTCTAAACTAATTTAATTGAGATTTTAGTTCTGTGCCTGAGACTTCTTGGCCAACATTATAGCCTGTTGAAGAAATTGGCTTCGCTTTTTGGAATGAAGAATTAAAGGGTGTTAAATTTGTCAGTGTAAGAAATGTATTAAAACATCCCCTGTAAGGATGTGAAACCCATCACCAGCAGAAACTGGGCCAGCATGGGCAAGGAGATGATCAATAGGATGAAAGCAAACGTCCCCCTGGTAATTCAAACACAGCTTGGTTGTAATACCCCAGGAGATTTCAGCCCCTATCTGGCAACTAACAAAGCAATTATTAACTTGGAATCCTTTTCACATATTTACAGGAACTTCCAGCAGCAGAAGCTACTGGAAAGAGAGTTTTCACCTTCCAGAATGTGCTACTTGATGTAACAGCTTAATGCATTTCAACCAATATGCAGAAATATGATATTGAATAGATTCTGAATCCTAAAGCAAAGCCACCCAAACCAAAACAGAATGAGCTTCTTTATAAGCAACAGGAACAAATGTCTGTTATTACTTTAAAATTTTCAGTCTGAATGAATACCAACTGCTTTCAGTGCTTGGGAGAGCTTTTCTTCCATGGTAAAAATTGCCAGAAAAGTCAGAATTTCAAAAGAAAAGTGATGAAGAACACTTTATTGATATCAGTACAATTAGACAATGCAATAAGCACTACACAGCAGTACATGTAGGAAAATATTACTGTTTACTCAAATTTTAGCTTTATCTAACATAGCTATTGAATTAAAGAAAATAATTTCAGTTCTTAAACTCTCTAAAATATTGTACCCTAGAAAAATTAAACCTCACCATCTAAGGAAATAAAATTAGGTTTCTCCAACTAAAAAGCAATTCCATCAAAATGCTCTCTTAACAAAGTAAATTTCTCCTATTCTGCTACTGTGTTCATCTATGTTTTACACAGACCACTTATCTGATATGATTAAATAACTTTTCTATTAAAATATGTTAAAGAATTAATATTATGCATTTAATATCACAAAACATGTCTTGTCAGGGTGTTCAAGTATCTGAGCAGGATAATTCTCCATCTTGGCATGTAGGAAGATTTGGGAAAAGATCCCTCTTTAAAGCAGATGAGCAAGATGACAAAATTAAGTTCCTTCTTTGCTCAGTGTGGCACATTACTCCTAATCAAGGCCAACTATTAAAACTCCCAAGCAGTACAGATGCTGCCACCACAGTCTTTGGAAACCAGGAGTGTGAGGTTACATACATTTACCAGAAGACAACCAAACCCAAGACCCACATGTTTGAGTTTAAACCCCATGGCTTTCAAAAATGACTGTGCTTTAGCTACTTTATATCCAGCTGGATTGATTTTCCAGAGGACAAAACACAGTTCTTGATGTCCACAGTATTGCTACTGACACAAAACAAATAGCAAAAGAAATTAATGTTCTAGCTCTCTGCTAGAGCAGAGATGGAATGTACACTGAGTAAACTCACCCATTGATAAGATGTTTGAATTACATACACATAGCTACAAATAGCTCTGTTCTGGTAATGCCAGTGGAGGCTAGATTGTTATTATCCATAGTACAGAAGCAGCCAGAGATCCTGGTGTGAAGATAACTAACAACTCTGAGAGAACAGATTAATCTCTCTTGGTTAATAAGAAATCATGTTATAGAACTAAAGCAGAAAATAAATAAGAAGCCCTTAAATTAAACCTGAACACCATATATCTGCAGAATCTAGGACGACTCTCATGGGAAGAAAATACTGCACCAAAAAGTAAAAGTCTATTCATCACTCACTGCAAGTACCAAATCATTAAACTGATGTAAGAAAGAAAAGTGGTAAATGAAGCCTTGATGTAGTAGAATACAAAACACACGACATTCATTGATATATCCTATTATTATGCATATAGTTATTAACTCTTGTAGTGCAGAAGAGTCCAGAACTTAGTTTGCCCAACTTATGTGAACTTCTCCCACTCTTCCAGGGTCTAATGAGCAACTACTTCACCAGATTATCAGAAAAAATTTCTCCATCTTCCTTGATCTGTTGTATTTTACATAAAGCCATTGGGGTTTAAAGAATTCAGGAAGAACTTAATTAACAATTTGAAAGGTGCAGATCTCTAGGGGCCATTTTTGCTCATTAATTTAACAACAAAACCTACTTCACTATTAATTAGAACATTTCTAACACAAGTGAAACAGCTTTGTCAGTCCAGGCCATCTTGTTATTATTTTCTTATACACTATGAATATTTAAAAGTGCAAGGAATTTCAGTAACACATATACCAGTACAGACCCTGAAGTAAAAAAATAAATTAGAAATAGACTGAAAAGTTACTTGACCCAAACAAATTTATTGGAAGAGAACTAGGTGCTCTAGAAGGAAAAACACATTATTGCCTGACAGTCAGGACATGAAAACAGAGGCTTTGAGGGACCTTTAAGATATTTTAATTTTTTCAAGAAGGGGTTCTGAAAGAATATTAAATACCACAGCTATGAAGATTAACAGTGGGTATAATATTTGCTTCTGGAGCAAGTCAACCAGTACCAACACCAACTATAACTACAGAGAAGGAATCTCACCACTTTTGGCCAAAAAATCAAGTATTCTAAGCCCCAGCACCAGCCATTCGATCCCTGGCTGAAACAGGACAAGGCAAGCCAGGCTTGCTAAGCTCTTTCCAAATATCAGTCTTGAGGCTGTTGACTGGTCAGAGATCAGCTAGAATCAATCTCCTCTCTGAGGTTTTGCCAGAGTCTTTTACTGGTCTCAAAAACACATTACGGAACTCTTCATGGAAAGAAAAGACACTTTCAAACCCCAGCACTAGTTCCAAGAAGCTGCTTCTCCTTTCTCCATATTTGTTTGCTAAAAACCAATTTATATTTGCTGACTTTGCAAATCCGCAATTATTTGTGATATACATTTATAAGATATGACTTTTTTCTTCATTATGTGCATTTATAATATCTACTGTTAAGAGGAACGTCTGACCTCTCATTAAACTGTTTCAGTCTTCATCTTTGCTGCCATCTGTAGGTAACTTGAGTGGTACAAAGGTAACAGTTCTGTGATCAGGACCTGTGATGAAAGCACAATGGTCTTGTTACCTGTCCCTTCTGATTTTAATGTTCAAATTAGGCAGAAAAAAAAGAAAGATAAAACATACAACAGCTTGTGGCTTTGCCTCTTCTTGCACCTCCAAGTAATCTTGTAACCGAGGTAGTAAACAAAATAAGGAAAATTAAGTTAGAATCACAGAATTATAGAATGGCTTGGGCTGGAAGGGGCCTTAAAGATCTTGTGGTTCCAAGCCCCCTGCCATTGGCAGGGATGCCATTCACTAGATCAGGTTCCTCAGGGCTCCATCCAGCCTGGCCTTGAACACTTCCAGGGATGGCGCATCCACAACTTCTCTGGACAACCTGTTCTGGTGCTTCACCATCTGTCCACTAAGAAAGAGCTTCTTCCTAACATCTCATCTAAAACTGCCCTCTTTCAGTTTAAAACCATTTCTTACTATCTGCCCATATCAAAAGTCCCTCTCCCTCCTTTTTATGAGCCCCCTTAAGGTACTGGCAGGCTGCAATGACAAGTCCCCAGAGCCTTCTCTTCTCCCCGTGGAACAACCCCAGTTGTTGGATCCATGAGGAGGATCCACGCTATTTTACAGCATTATTACACCATGGGATACACCAGAACATCTGTAATTTTGACTGTAAATATGAAATATAAGTCTTGGTGTATGTCTGGTTGTTGAAACTTAGTTTCTTTTCAGTGAGCCATGCAATGTTTTAGCGGAACAGTTACGGTACAGAGAACTTTTCAAAAGAAAAATAAACCAAAAGCAGAGAGGTTGATCATAATTTTAAACCCATTATGACCAGTTTTGAAAATCTGAAATCATACAAGTGAGGTCAGCAATTGAATTATTTGATTTAATGACTGGACAATTTTGATACATAAAAATAGATACTTAGTAATGAACAAGTTTGTACAAACCAGATTTCTTTTGTACAGTACAAAACAATGATGAAGATAAAAAAAGATTTGCTAGGTTACAGGGCAAGACACAGGAACAACAAAACATCATTGAATAAAAGTTTTAAAATTATCAGAGGCTTATTTCATAAATACAGTGCAATGCTTTCATTTAACAAATACAAAATTTACTATTTATCAACATCAGGAAATATATAAAATGTCTTTGAATGACAATCTGATTTAAAAACTGATGCAAATACAATAGCATTTTTAGAATTCTGAGGTAATATTACACATTATCTCAAAAAAAGCTCCAATAAATAAAACTAAACAGAAGGCAAAGTGCAATTCAGTGAAAATGAGAAAAGATAAAGCTTTTATTTTAACAATAGTAGAGAAATAGTTATTAAAAGTGGGCTTAAGCCTTAAAAAAATATTTTGGCTAATTTGCCATGTTTTCAGATAAACTGTATAGCTATTTATTCATAAGCCAACCTTTTATGAATCCAATTCTACAGAGAGAGGAATGGGGGTAGGTGTTTGCTTCCAGGTTTCTTACTTACATCCATATTCAGCTGTTAGAAATTTAACATTGCTTGCAGCTATCTAGTTCATCCAGTGCAACAGGGAAAGCTTAATTTATTTCTTAACACCTGAAATCCAGCAAGTTAAGATTTATTTTAAAATCTCCATTTGGGACATACAATGTAAAAATGCAGAATTTTTCAGCACTGCTTTTAACACTCTTTGTGCTAACCTAGTATAGTTCCAGGCTAAAGTCAATGGAAATTTTATTATTTGTATCAAGAACAGCACAACGAATAAAGTGCCAAATATTCTAAAATATCCTAGTATTTATCTCTGCCTTTAAAATCAGTAAAATCACCAGTAACTTTTCTAGGAGAAAGGAAAAAATAAAATTTACACTTAGTTATTGAAGAATATCCACAACAGCTTTGAAAGCATGAATTAGGCAGATTAATTTGTAAATCTGTTGATTGTATGTAAATAATACAGAGAGAGAAAAGAAGACTAATATAGTATTTGAGAACAGACACTACAAGATATTTATGCATCCATGCCCCAGCAGAAGTCAATGGGGAAAGCTGACAAATTAGATGCCTAAGTGTCTCAAATGATCTGGGCCTTATTCAGCTGAAAGAAAAATCTACAGAACACACAGTAGCTATGCATATTTAAAAATACAATACTGCATGCTCATAAATTCTTTCCATTTAATGAATAAAACCCAGACTTACAATTATTTCAGTATTTTAGAACCATTTCTTCCCCAGCTGCTAATTTACTAACTCAGAGCAGACATACCAAGAACTCTTTTCACGTAGTTTGTGCAGTGAAAAACACAAAACATTGTTTTTAAATGCTGGTCTCCAAGTTAATGAAAGTTGAAATATTTTTCTGCAGTGTTATTGTACTCACTTTTGTCAGAGCTTATTTACGACTTTCAGCAAAGTTGCTGCAAAAAATGATAGCATGATACACTATATCAGTTTTCCATGTGTTGTGGATATAATTCTCTTCCTAAAGCATTTCACCAGATGCGGAATTTATTTTAAATATCTAGTTTTGTTTACTATAATGCTACAGTAGATCTGGCTAGTTTGCTATTAAGAATGAACACACAAGTTCCTTAATACCTGTAGCTTGAACTTGAATCCCCTCAAGCTGAAAAAATACCTTTTAACTCTCTTGTACAGTCAAGTGTAAAAGCTGAATATACAACATCTAAAACCTCTTATTCATAAAAAATAATTTTATAGCAGTAAATGGCACTATCAAAACCCTATTTCTTCACAGGCAGTTATTTACATACTTCTTAGACAGCTGGTTTCACTGAGAAGGAAAACCAGAATAATAAAACTACATACATTTTATAAATACTAAAATTCCTATTTGCCTTTGTGAAAAAAATGGCTACATGCTGATGTTATTTTTTTTTCTATTATTAATGTTAATTGAAAACAATCTACCACTGGGATTAACTAAGAGAAATATTCTGTATATTATCTCCCAGTGAGATACCTTGATGTAAAGGAATTATGATTAATGATAAAGTGCTATTAAGAAAAACCTAAAACTTGGGAATTGTCTTAGTTGGGTTTTGTTTTTCAAACAGACGAGCATTTGTACAAAGAAAGCTACTTTCTGTGACAAAGCAAGCAGTAGATGTTTTGCCATTCAAGAAAAAACATACACTTCATATTTAATAAAAAAAATTTAACTAAATGAGATAAAACTGGCACAGTATCAAGAGACATAAAAATGAAAAGCTTAAAGGCACAATCAGAAGAGAGTGAATGCTACATAAAAATGCTGTTCTTGGAGTATTTAATCTTATTCTAGACCAAACCCCTCTGCATTTGAAATGCCAATGATCAGCTTTTGCTTCAGTTCCTTCTTGTTCTTGTAAGGAGGGAGACAAAGCTGGTTGAAGCAGGTATGGGCCACAGGTAACCTAAAATAATTTAAAAAATACCCAACAAAACACATTTAATAATAATGCAATAGAACCAGAACACTGCCAATTGCCTACACATTTTCAGTTAATTATTTTTTAAGTAGGAAATCCTGTAAAAGGAACATTTATCCTAATGGTGGTTCAAGTTCTGTTGAATGCAAGTAACACCACTGCTGGTCATAAGTACCTAAGGTGAACTTGTTTGCCTGCAACTCCCTCCCCCATCTTAATTTTTTTTTCAAGTTGGAAACATTCCCTTCTGGATTATGGAAACTCCAGGTACTACATGACTTCTCTAAACACAAAATCTGGGTATAGTCAGAATCCACAACATGGAAAAGGAAGCTGGGTCCTGCAGTAGGTACAGACACACCTAGAAGAACCACAGTTAGGTATCTGTGAGGATACAGAATACAGCCTGGTAGAACACATCTTTACAGACCTAAGTGGGGAGCTCTGAAGAAATGATGAAATGCTGGAAAAACAACAGTTCACAAATTCTGGTCTCAGCTATACCAACACTTTCAGTTCCAAGTTTCTCCTGAGAAAGAGCTTGAATATACGTATTGCAGGTAGGACTAAGGAATGCCTGACTAAAACACTGGAAACTTTATTTCTCCCTAGAATAGCTTAAGTTGATGAACCACAGGTGATAAAAAGCTACAGGAACTCCTTGCCCTTTAAATTCTCAAGTGACTTGGAGGACACACACGGATATAGTCAAGGATATAGACTTCGCCCCTCAAGTAATCTGCTGTAGGAGGAGACAGGAGAAAGACAACAAGCTGAAGCTCAACCTGACATTTGGAAAACACACTGAAAAATGTATTAAATCTGGACACACCTATTTTATTATGTGACTCAAAAGCCCTCTAGATCTCTTTTAATTTAATCCCTCAGTCTTTTGAATGACCCCAACTTGGCCTTTGATCATTGGCAAACACTCTCAAAAGGGGGTGGAACCCCCAAGTCTTGAAACCCAAGCTACTTTCCCCTCCCTGCCCTTTAAATGATCAGCAAAGAGCTGTTAATTGGACTGGAGTCTTGGCTTCAGAAAGTTGAGAAGCTTTTATTAATTTGACAATTTTTATTGCTATTAAATTCTTTGATCCTATTGTGTGAGCAGTATGATGATGGTGTCTACATTCATTCCTGTGCAGGCAGTCTGACAGCAACAATTATCTTGCAAAACACAGACCCTACAGCCGTTTAAAATGCACGCTATTTCAAAACACATTTTCTCATTTTTAAGAAAAAGAACAATTTACAGAAGAAACATAAAGAGTGATTCAATGTTGACTGATTTTTCTTCATTTTTCATCTGATCTTCATGTTCCTTTAATGTTACTGGAACCAGTCATTAGATCATTGAGAAAAGCATTAGAAATACCTCAGTAATGAGATAAATTCAATTTAAAAAAACTCAAAATGTATTATGTTTATGCATTTAGATCAGCTCTTCACAGAAAACCCAGCAGAATTCAGACTTTGAAAAATATAGTTCCATTTAAGTATTTTGATTACTCTAAATGTTTGGGAAATCTAGATAAAGCCAGTAATTACTGCTTCACAGTGAGCTTCAGAGCAGCAAGTTTTTCCATACAGTTTTCAAATCGCTTAAACTTTCTCCAGTCTTAAGAAGAAAAATACTAATAGGAAAGTGTATCCCAAGTAAATTCAACACAAAATAAAACGCTGCCAGAAGCATATGAACTTGGTATGAACAAATTAATCACAATGAAATTGCAAGACTGCTTTGCTCCTGTATCTTCTGAGCACCTTCTGTATCAGCCACTCACCAGAGGCTCTAAAGAATGCTGCACACCCTCACAGCCACACGCTGAAATTCTTATTTAGACCATCAAGACAGAATGCAAGCATTTTCTGCAACTGCAGAGGTTGTGATAAATAATGCCATCAAATGCAACAAATTCAGGAAAATTCACGGTAGTTCAAGGTATATTTTCATTAGGTCAGCTGCCATGTTAGGAATGATTAAATACATAATTTATTTGAATTGAAAACATGTAAATAATCACTATAAATAATTACTGTCCTCAAATGTAAACATTGACTGGAAAAACAACTTTTAAATCTATGCAATCAATAAATGGGTATACTTGAAGGCAAACTAAAGGAGTCCATGCAGTTTCTTCCTTGCACTGCTTTACCAAAATCTGAATATCGATCTAATACCGATATCCAACTGAGACGGACAAAAACTCTCTAACAGTTTAGAGTTAGAAAGTGTATGTTTATTTGGCGCCAGGCACTGCGTGGGATAGCTCCCTAAGATGCAGGGCCCTGATCCAAGCAAACACAATACCTTTTATTTCCAAACATTATGAATATCCAAAATACAAATGCATATTCATAACATTAACACCTCCCATTCTCCGCTTTGTATGGAAATGAGCTTACATGTCATTAAGCGTTCGTAGTGTGTGCTCTGAATTGAGTCAGTGGTCTTGAATTGGGTCAGTGGTCTTAAAAAGATGAAGTAACTCATCTTCCTCAGTTTGACCTTTTCGCCTCTCTGAACTTTAACAATCCTAGTTACTTTAGTGACCTCTAAGTTTCCTCCTGTGTGACTTTTGAACGGGTTCCCACCAAGGGAGGAAATTGGTGATTGTCCTTGTTCCCTACACCAACTTACCAATGTTTCTATTCCTCGTTCTAAGCACAGCTAAGCAAACATATAAATGACAGGTCATCAGTTATTTGGTAATCAGTTACTAACATCTTAAACCCATTTCAGGTCCAGCTCTCTTAACTCTTAGCTGGGCCCAAATTCCATCCTATTCTAACTAATTTCAACACAGCTAGACTGTAACCAAAATCTTTATGTTTCTTCTAAATCTATGTTTCAGCACATTAGTTTACTCTTCTTTAAAAAGACATTCAAGAGCAATAAGGACTCTTGGGAAACAGGTTAATGAAAAAAAATTTAAAAATCCAAAACATTACTTACCAATTAGTGGATGTTTCACTCTTTGAAATCTTGAAATTCAGATCAGCCATTCCTCCCACAGGTACTCTATCACTTCCTGTAGCAAAATGTAGCAGCTTCTTTTGAAGGTCTAGAGAAAATCCAAGTACTACATCCCAGAAGTATCTATGCTCAGGGCAGAGGGAGAAGAAAATGTTGAAAGATGCAACATAGTAAAAAAATAGTGTGAAGATGATAATAAAACCACAAGTTCTACATGATAAATATCACCTACCAATAATTTAATTAATATATAGGACATCAGTAGTACCCCAATATACAAGGTTAAATTCCCAACAAATTGACAAGTACAATGTTTTATTAATTTTGGAATGATGTCTTGCCAAAAGATGCCTCAAGCCACTTATCTATAAAAATATAAATGCCTTCTACTCACTAATATAAATGTCCTTAGTATCAAAGAGAATTGGGCAAAAAAGTATTTTTAGAAGATTGGATAATAAAAATACTGAGATTTCATATGCAGGATTTGGAGCTTTTCTTTTCAAACTACTCTACTTCAATGTGCTCATAATCTTTTAAGGATATTCAGTAAACACATACCATTAAGGATCTAATTCTTCCTACTTATGATAATTTAGTAGTGTCCTTGTGTTACTTGGAAATAGGTTTCTAAAACTTCAGTCATTCTCAGATTACCCTTGAAGAGATTACTGTTGGAAGTCTAACATTCCATGATGTTTTAAACTCGGTAATTAGAATAAAAACCCAGGCCTACCGTATAGTAAGATCAGTTTTTTGGTAGCCCTCATACTGGGTACTTCGCTGTAAAGCAGACATATCCAGTTCAGGACTGCCACAGACAAGTATTTCAACCTCCTCTGGACGAAGTAGCTGCCATAAATCAAGGAAAAAAAGTTTAATTTTTTTAAAAAGATGAGAAATTATGCTACTAGATTAAGATTACATTTTTATTTTGTCATTATAGAAAAATTAACAGAATATCATTCATTTTAAGTCTCTAACTTGGATACACACTGATTATAGAAAGATTAATCCCTCAGCACTTTGAAGAATCTCTTACTGCTGTATATAGTAGAAAGCTTAATTACAGGATAACACAATATTTCAGCATATTTTGCTCTTCACTTCTTCATCATTCTTACAATTATTACACTGACTTGCCTGTCATCTGATCAGACTACAAATGGGTCGGGAAGAAAATTAAGTTTGTACATCTGGAATCCAGAGGGAGGGTCTTGATGTCAATTTTGATTTCAACTTCCACTTCATTGACAAGTCCTAGTGTGGGTAGCTGAGCAGCAGAGGCTGACAGGACTTGACTCTTAGTTGTACACACTGCTGTGCAAAGTGAATCCTTATAACAATAAACCATGTTTAATACCCACTAAACTTACACCTGCAGAACCTACTTATTCATTTACTACCCCTTCATCAAGCTGCATGGACGCATGTCATGGCATTTCAATGGAATCTCACTGTCCTTCTAGAACCTTCCCTGTGGTTGGGCAAAACTTGCTTTGCTGCCAGGTGTCACTGGAATTTAGAAAATACCAGGCAAATTGAAACTGCCTCTTCTTTCTCAGTGCAGAAGGGATGCTGTAAATTACAAAATCATTCCAACAGCCAAACAGGACTGAAAGTAGAAGAATGTTTAATCTCAGCTTTACTGAGTGTTCTTCCTGCAAAAAGCAATAGATGTTTTCAGAGGAGTCACTCAGGAGCCCTCAGACACAGTTGTTTTGCAGTTCCTAAATGTAGGGAATACAAAGAAACCTTGTAAACATTCACAGGAGAGCCTGTGAAGTGTCTGTGAATACATAGTAATAAACCTGTCTTCTGGAGCTTTATCTCTTTGCAATGAAACACTACAGAGAGCAGTCGATTACCTGATTCATTTCTTCTACTTATGTTGGACTAATCAAGTCTGTTGATCAATCAAGACTCTTTCCAAGTCTTAAAATCATCCAGAGCAATTTGTTTTAGTTTAGTTAAGTCATTGTCAAATACTTGAAATAGAAGTGAAGAGTTATGTTTCACTTTACTCTTACCAGTAATGCATATGAAGCACAGACACTATGAAATCCATAATAGAAAGCTGCAAATTGTTTGTAGATTGATTTATTGAGAAGAAAATCAACATAGAGCTGCACATATTCTAAAAAAAAAAAAAAAAAAAATTGTTACACGATAATAATTTTAATCAATCACCTGTTCTGGTTTCCAAAATTGTAGTGAAATTATGAAAAATGAATGCATTTAATTTTAGATACCATTAAATTGGTAGGCATACCAGAAAGAACTACAGCCATTTCATTTTCACACTTCATTAATGAAAACCTAGGCTTATAGAAAGGAGAAAAAGGACAAACTTAAATCTGCAAAGTATGTGTAGTTAATATACACTGAAATACCTTTCCTATTCCGATTTGTGACTGGAATTTTATCTCCATTTGGCTTTAAGTTGTAAGATTTTATAACACCAAATTCTTCCTGAAAAACCTACAGAAAAAGAGGAGTCAAGGTCAGCACTGGAAAATGAACTCCTACACTTACAAACAACAAAGCTTGTATGAAGTCATGTATTTCCTCTCTCTCTTCAGCAAATGCTGCAATTCTGAGAGTTGTGAGGTTTTTACAAGTTAAATATTATAATTTTCAACACATTGCTCAGAAAATTAGTATTCAAAGAATATCAACCCTGTTTCATAGTGGCATGTCAAACTGACCTGCAGTCTCTGGAGCCATGGAGTTTTTCATACAAAAGAACAGTATAGGAACAGCGAATACAATTAAGAAGGTATTTGTTCTGATGTAGTTCACCTAGGAGCTAAGTACCACCAATATGAAATTTCATTAACTAGTATGTGTGTTCTGAAATGAAGAGTAACTGAAAAAGGCTTCCTTAACTGAAATAGCAGTTACAACACAGAGGTCAGGCAAAACTGTAAAAACAGGCTACTGCTGAAGTGAGATTTCCTGGACAAAATGCATAAAATAACCAAGTAAGCTTTGACTATCTTCTGCATTAGACAGAAAAGGGATTGTCTTGCAGCCAGATGAATTTCACAAGCCTGCTCATTGATTGCAAGGTGGTGGTGTCAAGGAGAGCAAAGGGCTGGAAATGCACCAGCAGCTGGCCAAGTGACCCTGGCCGTGAGCACTGGGATCCACCCATGCTGCCAGGGAACAACAGCTCAGAGTCTCATCGCGGAGCCAGAGATCCTGGGCAGCGCTGCCCCTGGAGCAAGCTCTGATCTCCGTGCAGTTATATTCCAAACCACCAGCAATCACACAGCAATGAGCCACTCCACTGCCATTTTAACACTGGGAAAAATCACGGAATGAGGTTGAGAAGCACTTATGGTTGGTGCACTTAATGACCTGAAAGGTTGAGTAAAAATCCTCTTCGACATTGCCTTCATAGGATAGAAGTTCACTTAGTCCATGCGCCAATTCCTGCAATAAAAAAAAAAACTTGTTAGTAAATCTAAAAAACTAAGTGATGCACTTTGCAAACACGTGCCAGAAGCATTGTTTTATACAGAAAGTATCTTGGAAAAAGCTGTACATTTAAACTGCATGCTATGCTAGAAAACATTGAGATTTTCTGTTTTCAGCAGAAGAAAAGGAGACTTTATCAGCCTGTGCTGAAAAAAAAGCTGTTTTCAAATAGTTCATAACTCAAGCATTAAATATAAATAAATCAGGTTTTATATCAATAATTTCTTCTCTTAAAAAATGTAATACTTACAGGCATAATCTGAAACAGGTCATCTAATGTGACACCACAGATGCCTACAAGTGTGTTATGATCACAGGGAACAATGGGAGGACTCAATAATTTCTTGTAACAGCAAGGTGGGAAACGAATATCCAAGGTGATGCTGTTATATACAGCAAGTCCCATAAGCTATATATGTCAAATGTTAAGGGCAAATCTGACACATCCTTATTATAGTTAGTATTTTTTCAGCTTGGAAAAAATATTCTAAGAGTCATGCTCCACAAAGAGAAGGAATGGAAATTATTTAATTTTTTCTGGACTGACAATTTTAAATGCAGTTTTGCATTACGGTTAAGCAGTGGTTAACATGGTTCAAATGATGCACATTGACAGAATGCTTCAGAATCTTCTTCATAATAGTCTATACAAGAATATCTACAATAATTTTTTCCAAAGTATTGTTATAAAAACAGAGAAAGATAAATATGTATTTTTTTAGTGAGAGCTCAAAAAAGCACTATTTCTTTTAAGTAAATATAAAAGCATTAAGAAAAACCTGCACTGGTACTACAGCTCATCCATTAGCACATTTAAGTGGAACCCATGAAACAAATTTGAAACTATCCCAATTCAACTTCTCACAAGAATAGAATAGTTCTGTTAGAAGAGACTTACAACCATCATCTGATCCAACTGCAATCAGTAAAGGGACACTACTTCCTCACCTCAGTGGAGTTATAAGCATATACTACCATAAATCATTTGTCTTAGGTTTTCATATACAGGCACAATAGAAAACCTAGAAAATAAACTTGTGCTAAAAATAGCATGTGGCTTCCATTTTGTAATAAAATAGGCAAAAGCCACATACTGCTCAATGGGGACTTAAATTAAGTATTATTTCACACAGGCACATTAATGTTTACTGAAAGAAACTGAAGAGGCTTAAGTACATAAAAAATTACAACTTATACACAAAGAAGTTGCATGTTTAACGTCGATTTAGCATTTTCTGACTGTGAAATGTACCACATACCCACACACCACCATTTTCTTCCTATTTTTAGTTCTTGCTTGAACAATATTCAAAAAAATACATTTTAAATGGAACACAGGAGTATATACAACCTTTGAAGGAGCTCTAGCCAGTGCCTTATTTCCTCCCCACACCAGCTCATCGAATGGCTGTCGTTTGGAACATTCTAGCGGACAGAAAAGGATACGGCTCCAACCAGACGGAATTCCGAGTAGTTATCGCATTTAAAGCTGCTGAACCAATGGCAGTGCGAGTCCTTGTGGTAGGTGAACATGCCTGCACAACGGCAACGTGGCCCTTAAAAAGCCTGAGCTTTGTAAGAAGTCGTACAAAGCCTCACCTTTCTTACCCATGCACCCTTAGAAGTGCTCCTCAGAGTGCCCACATCTCCATGCTTGTTCCCAGGACCCTGCTCCCACCACGGCAGGAGTCTGCAGGAAGATGCTTGGGAGGGAGCACCAAGGGCAGTGCCAAGCCTGAAGCAAGCAAGTGGGCTCAAGCCCACCAGCCCTGCTGGGTGCTGGTGCAACACATTCTTCAGGGCCTCCAGTTGTGGATATTCTCCACTGTCTGTACAATCTGTTTCTTCATTGCACGCCAGCATCTGTACTGCCATAAACATTAACTGTCTAACCAAAAATTTACTTACTGTAATGTAAACCCACTTATTTCCTCCTTTCTTCCTAGGTCAGTAGCAGATGACAATCCCTAAAAATGCTGGCATGAATCCCATGATACAAATACTGTAAGCTTTACCTTCTTGGAACAGAAAACTGTAAATGGTTTATGTTATACACACACTACCAGCAAAGGGGTATGTTTCATATTTTCTATCAAAAAATTATACCAGAAAAGTTAAAAAAGCCCCAAACCACATGTACCCTAAAAAAGCCACTCATGGGTCTAAATGACAAGCTAGATCCTACTCAAATCATGAGTATAGACGAGTTTGACTGCTATTTGTGTCAGATACAGAACATTCTGTTTTAAAGAGTGGCAGAAAGTAAAATCCTACATAATGAAAGCAGATAACAGCTCTGAAATGCCTAGGAAGTATTGCTCAGAGAAGCAAGACACACTCCACACAAGCGTGCCTCTAATGCAGAAGTAATTGGGATAAAACGTGATGGACTGTTTCAGTTTGTTGGGATTGAATGGGCCAAGTTTATTATTGCTGCCATGGTCTGTACAAACCAAAGCAAGGAATACTTCTAAGCACATCTTGCATGCAACAGCTCACTGCATCCCTGTTTGAAGATAAAGTTGGTGAAAAATATTTAAATGAAAAAAAATAAAGTCCTTTTGATATAAAAAAACAAAGACTGAAAATCCAACTTGTTTCAGGGACATCTAGTTCTTATGACAAATTACAGACAAAGAACTGCCTTCATGATTTTCCCCCCACTCTCCTGAGCAATTTATCTTTTGAATTCCAGCTCAAAAAGGTGCTCATCACAAAAGGTTTGGACACTGCCATTACCAGAAACAACAGAACAGCTGCATGTAAGGCAGAGCAAGGTTCACACACTAAAAGATTATAGGGATGCTGGAGCAAAGTAGGTTTTGAATCCCATTTATTAATTGTCCACACCAAGATAAAGAAAGCATTGCAAAACACACAAGCAGGCGCTGAGTTAATTAAGAATTTTTAAATTCCACAGCTAAATCTGAAGAATCAGTTAACCTGGAAAGGGCAAGAACAGTGACATTTTCCCTTCCAAGCTTCTGACATGTTATTTGCATCTTCAACATTAAAGACAGCAGAGGATACAGTCCCTTTCCAAGGGACAAGAATATTTCTGAACTCCTCCCACACTTGGCTGATAGTCGTAACAATGAAAGAATTTACACTTTAAAGTAAGGAAGCCTGCCAGAGATAGTGAAAAAATATATTACTCTGAATGTTTCCAAACTCATCAGTTACCAAGCTCTGCTGACAGCATTTTTACTAACAGAACTGTCAAACTTACAGAACGCTTTCTGCAGGGTAAATTGTTTCCTATTAAGGTTGCTGTCACCAACGTCATGTCTTGACACAGACCCCTTTTTACTACAAAAAGGGTACAGGCAAATAACAATCTCAGCAGATACGATGACATATTTATGACTTAAAATTCTGTACCTTTAGAAGTAGTCCTATAAACAACAAAGGACCATGATTTTAAGGCACATGAACACTTCCAGGCAAAGACAGGCAAGCTCTTGCATTCTACCAATGACTTTCAGGTGTTATGCTCAAGTCCCTGGAAATCAATTTAAAAGCCATCCTGGTCACACTTCAACCCACTAAGTCATCAGTAATGTATCCACGCCCAAAGGAAAGCTCATTAGAGTGGTGAATAAAACTCACCCAGATCCATCTACATCACTGTAACACAAGTGGATGGAACTGCTTGTTTATGACTGCTCATTCATGTCTTACAATCTCCTACTTAACCAGAAAGTCTTATTTTTTTTTCCCTTGGGCATGACATGTCATTACAGGCTCACAGGTCCTGGTAACAGCAGAGGGAGGCTTTTTCATTCAGGCTCACACCTGCCTATACTGTCTCTGCTCCTAACTGAAAGACCTTTCTTTCCTGAGATTATTTCAGACCCCTTTAAGAATACTGGCCACACAGATACCACAAACAGACAATATGATGACAACGATTCAAGTAAAAGCTAACCTCTACCTATCCTAATCACAGAAACAGTACCAGAACTTGCAGGCACTCTCAGTGCAACTATCAGCACCAAAAAAACCCCATGGATATATGGGAGACCAAGGTCAGCAGTTTGCCAGAACTGACCAAAGTAACAGTGTCCAGCTGCAGCTACTTACAAAAACCAGGAAAACTCCCTAAACTAGCAATATGAAGACAACTGAGGGCAGAAAGAGAAAATGCAGCATGTGAAGAAATAGTGAAGGATGGTAGATGATAAACCAATACATTTGGCCTTATCTCCACTTGAATATTTGCTAAACCATTGTGCTGGTTTAGGCTGAGATAATTTCCTTCGTAGCTGATAGCTAGTACAAGGCTATGTTTTGGATTTGTGCTGAAAACAGTATTTATAATGCAAAGACTTTTCTATTACTGCTGAGCAGTGCTTACACAAGAGTCTGAACAAATTTGCACATTGTACTTAAGAATATTTATGAGGACTCACCATAATCTGGGTGAAAAATCTGCCGAATCAGAAGAAGAAACCATTCTTTTGTCAGGCCACCCATATCAAGACCAGCTTCTCCTACAAATGTGACTTTTAACTTCTTTTTCAGATCTGCCTTCTTCCTTGCTAGCTATTGTGAAATAGGTAGGGAAGAAGAAAAAGGAGATTTAACATATTGTCACTACTTCTAGCCATGGAGAACACACCTCAGCCTCTATTCTACTGCTCTTGCTTTGCCTAAACTATTAATTTGCATAGTTTTCTACTAATAGGTCAAAACTATATTAAAACAATGACTGAATTGCCAAAGCAAGACAATTATGACTACTTGACACCATCAACTACTTTGCACATGGTGTCACTCTCTGGGCTTGAAAAGAAGTTAGGTGGTGTACAAATAGACTTAACAAGCAATTAGATGCAATGAATTGAGTCTGTCTGGAATATTTCAGACCTGTATAATTTTTTACCTTTTACAGAAGATGTGCTACCAGGAAGAAATGACAAATTTAAAAAGTAATTAGACATAATTTGGAAATATTTAGAAATAAGGGAATAAGATAAACTTTCAATATTTGGACACCATTTGGTTCTGTGTAAGATTCCTGCCAGCAAGTATCAGCTGCTTTATAAAACTGTTTTTCAGACAATGGTGACAAGCTCTTTTCATTGCTTTTTCCTAAGAGACAGCATTTCACCACAAAAAACCTGCAAATAATTAGATTACAGCCTTTTACAATTAGCAGTGATCTTTCAGACTGAGTCCCCATACAAGTTTTCTTTAAAACATTAATTACTGTCCAGCTCCAGAGCAAATGTTTAAACCAGTCAAGAGTACGCTTGTGATAAAATAATCTCCATGTTGCTAGCAGCTCAAGTAAATTCCTATTACACAAATTTTGTAACTATAGGTATTGGTGTTACTTGAAACAAGCTATTTATTATCTGAAGTGATTTTTCTTTGCAAATTATTTTTTAAAATTTGAAATAAAAGTAAGACATCTTCCCTCTCCACATGCCATTCCCCATAATTTTGAGAATATGAATCTATAATATGTTCTTACTCATCTCTGAGATGGGTAGAAGAAAGCACCAGAAACAAACAGGAGAATATTTTGACTATAAAAACTTCTGAAATTGCTCTTGGTTATTTTAGTGTGGTAAAAAGCCTACAATGCCTGAGAGAAAGCAATACTACCAATCATATTTCTTCATAGGAGAAAAGGCCAAAATAGACGGGTTTTAAAATAGGAGAATAAAGCTTAAACTTATATTTTCTGACATGAGTAATCATAATTTGTGTGATGTTGTTTTCACTACCTGGACTTATTCTTCAGTATTATCAGGCTGTTCTCAATGTTGAGAAAGAGACAGAACTAAATTTCATTAAATAATGTTAATGAGCAAGGTTCAGTGGATACTGAACAATTGCCTAGTTTAATGGAAACACCTGTTTTATTTCTAAAAAAGGAAAAATTACATTCAAGAATGTGACAAATTAGTTAAAATCAAGTTAAGAATTTAAGAAAAGAAAGCCTAAAATTACTCTTACAGGATAGAGAAGGAAAAGAATAAAAAATTCCAAGAACTAGAACAGAACAACCTCATTAGTGATTAGTCACATCCTATTCATGCTGCTTCATGGACTCAAGTCCTACATAATCTGATAATTGTGCACTGTATTTTTAACACAAAAATTACTAACACAAATACAGACCATGTGCAGAGTATGCATATTTGTTATGGGCTTAGCTATGGAGCAGTATGAGCATAGGAAACGAATTTCAAAATGTCTAGCCCAATCTGTCCTGCAGCACTGCAATTTTGACAGTAATGAAGTTCTTTTTATTTAGTATTATGTAGTGGTATTCCCAATCTCTTAGTGAAAAAGATTTAAATATGACTTACTGAATTGAAATCTAAGTTCAATAGCTACTCTGCAGCAACACACAGTTTAATTATATTTTTTTGTTACCTCATCAAGTGAATCACTGACAAGGTGTGTCCTCCTCACTTTCACATTTAGGAATAACATATTCATGTCAGGCTTCTGTCTTCGAGAGACTTTATCCACAAGGCTTTGCTATTTGAATGAGAAGGAAACATTACACATGCAGTATCTTAATTTCAAAAAAAGGTGTCACACTTGTTAACTGTAAAAACTTCTCAGTATTGTGCATTAAAGACATTTCCCTAACATTGTAACTGCTTCAGTATCTTCTAGGAGATGGAGAGAAATTTCTTTCCTACTGCAGATACCATTTACACTATGTTTGAACTAACTTACTGGGAGGTTTAACAAGAAGGTGGCAATTGTGCAACAATTTTTTTTACTTCCCAAATTGTTAAAAATATACCTATAAGATTCTAGAAAGTGGCTTGTGCTTTAATTAGCTCTTCACAAGGCATATCCAGCAAGACTGGAATGCACAGGTGGGGGTGCTGCCACACAGAGCACTGAGGGAAAGAGTATCACCTGTCACCTGTAGAAAATTAGCACTGAGGGAGGCAGACAACGCCTCTTTCCAAACTGAAGAGGCTGCCCAGAAGCAGTACCTCTTCCATGACCTGAAAGTATACAGCTGAATCTTGGTCTTCCATGACAACACACCTTCAAAGAATAAAATACAAAACAGTCCAAAATTTTCACAGAATTTTTCTTCCTTAATCATCTTGTTAATTTAACATGCTAGCATGTTATGCTGGTTTCTCAAAAGAGGAAAAAAAGTAAGTCAATTACTCTTTCTCTACAACACTGCTATCTATAAGGATCCTGAAACTAAGTACACAAAAAAAAATACTGAGAGAACCCAGCATGGACATTTGTAGACTATTCATAATAAAATGGTTTAAGTTCTTTTTCAGGGTAGTCAGAAATTCTAGAAGTTGTAATGACAGGTCATGTGTAATATCAGTCTGACAAATACTTGTGGTGGGGATGAGACACAGACATTTATCATTGAGGGACTTACCCGTGCAATACTTATCATTTGTTGTTCTGAGTCTCTTTGAATAATAACTTTTTTTGCTGCTATAGAAATAATAAATGGGTATTGACAGAAAGAAAACCTAACAAGAGAAAAGAAGATTAAATATTTTCTTTTTAGCATCTAGCATATTATTTTCATTTTAAGAATACAGGAGTGAATTATCATTCATAACTAATCCCTCCACTGACAATAATTTGCAAATAGCTGCTTTTTTTTCACTTTGTTTATAGAAATAATTGATTCAGTAGAACAAACTGTTATTTGCAAGTACTGCTAGAAACTGAAATTAATAATACTTATCTTTTGTCATTTGAGTTTTGTGTGGTTTGTTTTGTTTAGTTGGTTTTTTCCTTCTCAAGAAGACTATCAGGTATCAGACAGAAGCGTAGCCTGAAATACCTGATTCAGTGGAGCAAATTATGGTCTCCAAGTTTTCCCCAACCGCTGCTAGAGGCAAGGAAAATGCCTATGAATGTATTGGAGGCTAAAATATGTCTTTAGTAAGACACAGTTAGAAGTCTATGCCAGTAATTAATAAACTTACTTTATTATCATCCATATTTTACGTATTTTCTCCAGTTTGAAAAGACAGAATGAGATTTATTCCAGTCAATCTCACATCCACGCAGCAGCAAGTAAATATTAGCTATATTTTTCAATAAAATACATTATTTAATGTGGATCTCCATACACATAAACAGTATGCATATCATATATACAGACACTATCCATCCACTATATTTAATATATACTAGACACAGTGCTTTGAAGTACTACTCAAACAAGAAACATGCAGTTATTCCTCTTACCTGTGAGAATTCCCATAGCATTGCCAGTTATGATATTCTTCCATAAGATCAATATGATCAAGCGTAGAATTATAGAAATCCGTATATGAAATAATAGGAGGGCTAATCATACTATTTGCAGCATCTAAAAAGAACACAGAAGTCTTTTAAAACAATACCTGGATTCAGCATATCTCATTTCTCGGCATCACGAGCACCAGTGATCTCAGAAACTTTAAGCCAAGTCTAAAATAATACTGAAAAATTAATAACCTAGCTACAGAACTCAAGTCTTAACTACAGAATTACAGCTACAACGTAACCCCACAGGACATCGCATTAATTGCTGTAGAAAACAGTAAATCCCTAGTTCTGCCCATTTATGATAAGGGAGCATCAGTTTGATTCTAGCTTCCTAACTGACATACACTCAATTAAGGTCTCATGGATAAAGGACACTATGTTCTGCTGAAATTGATGAAAAAAGCAGTTTGATAAATGAAAGTGTTTAAGAAATCCATATCATTTCAAGCAGCTATGGCTAGAAAATCTACATTTTTTCCAGTATACCATCTAGACCTGCACAAAAATTAAGTAGTTGACCAAAGGAAGAAAGCTAATTCACATTTAAGCTATCTCATTATACAATGACATTCACATAATGTCAAATGGCCAGTAAGTTCTCTATTAACACTTCAGCATACTTTAATTTTGGTCTGTCAGACACAAAGTAGTGTCTTTTCATCTACTAAATAGCTCTTTTTCCAGAATTAAGGAGCTAGTAACTCTTTCATAGATGATTATAAAACATGTCTCTTGTTTTAGATAATTTAGCTTGTGCACC
The DNA here is from genome assembly GCF_000738735.6 of Corvus cornix cornix. Taxonomy (NCBI): domain Eukaryota; kingdom Metazoa; phylum Chordata; class Aves; order Passeriformes; family Corvidae; genus Corvus; species Corvus cornix. Next base: position 16,596,180 of record NC_046336.1, read on the forward strand.
TAACTCTGCAGGATTGTGCAGAATACTTTTAAGTAAAAGTCTTAAGTTGACAGTGAAAAAATTTTAATTCCAATTTTAATTTTCATTTCTGGTTTTGTCTTCTCCTAAAAAGGAGAAAGAAAGTGCTCTAATCACCATTTGGCAGCAGTTGAGAAGGTTTACATTTGCAGAAGTCAAATTTGCTGTGCTCTATGTTGAGCCAAGCAGGGATTTATACTTTTTTTAAGATGTAGTTTTGGATGTAAGAGGCACATGCATTGCCTAACTTTCTTTAGATGCTAAATAGTTCCGTGGGGGTAGGTGAATTACAGAGGAAATTCTGGCAGCTCCACATTTAAGAGTTTCTTTTATAAATCTAAGGGAAGCCTTAACCATTGGTCACTTGTGTAGATTTGTTTGAATGATCGATGTCGCTGTTGTACCAGGGACGGTGAGAATAACGACACAGAGTCAAGTCCAAAAGAAGAGAACCCTTTACGAACTTACAGACTCATTTATATATCTTGGTTCACTAGAATGGCATAAGATTATTGGTCCCTTGATCAACCACCTCCCAGAATGACTGGTTAAGACTCTACAACACCCATTTCAAAACATTTTCTCCAATGTACCATAACAATACTGCATAACAAGCTTGCAAGTGTTAGATAAAGTCTTGGTTTACAAAAACCCAAACTGTTTTCAGCTAGCCTGCGTGAGAAAGCAGGACTTTCACAAAATACTCAGAAAGCTGGAGAGTTTCTCTGCTTCTAGCTTTTCAGTATCCACAGATCTTCAGTTGCTGTCACAGGAAAACTGTGCACAGCAATGAGCCTCTACTGGAAAGAGAGTAGGAAGATTTACAACAGAAGACTCTGTTGCTTACTACTCTTTAGCCTTTTATTGTAGTTTATACTATGCCACAATCATTGTTAGTCTCCCCCAGAAGAGGAGCATTAAAAACTATCCTCTCCCAATATGTGTGTGTCTGTATAAAACAAACCTTATATACACACACAAATATACATATATAAACATATAGATGCATACAGAGTTCAAGCAAAATACCTACTAAATAAAGCCAGGACTTTTGTTGCTGATGGAATCCACCAGGTACATTTCACCATAGGTGGAAACTCCTCAGGTTTTGCAGGAAACAGCCGTAAAGAAATAAATTGCAGTAACCTATCCACCACCTGCTTGAACCTCTTCTGTGAAATCCTAAAACAAACATGCTGCACTTAGTCTCTTGTGATTACTGTCTACACTAGAGTTTGTTAACAGATTTCAAAGCAACAGAATCATTATCTGTTCTTGACTTTAAGTAAACAAACAAAAAATCCTTATCTATTTCACTCCACACTCTGAATACTAAGGAATTCTGATTTGAGATACTTGGTCCTTTTACATAAAAAAGTGGCATATGCTTCATATGCTTGTGCCAGGTGCACATTTTAAATTACGTGCTGCACCAGTTCCATAATAGCACAACAATACACATATATGTGTAGGCAGGTTAAAATAGCCTATGCTAAACAAGAGCATTCCTATTTTAATGGCTTCCATTTCTAATAAATGCTTTAAGACTAAAAGCATATGTCTATTGCATCCTTAACCAAAAGTGGACACCTTATTTGCAAATGCAGTTCAAATGAAATAATATTTTACCACAATTTTAAGCATATCTGGACATAGGGAAGGGGAGGGAAATTGAATTACCACTCTTGCAGAGAAGAAAATCCTTAATTAAGATTTCCTAGGAGATATGGAAATTGTGAATATGGCCAAACTTTTTTTTACCTCAAACTAACTTTTTGCACAGTCAGTACATGGAAGGCAATCTTAGGGGCTGGTCTTCGGGCAGTTATCCCCATAACTTGGTGTTATTAGAGTTTTTTTGGGAGGTGTTATTAGAGTTATTTCAATTAATTACAAATCTAATGCCCTAACCACACTCTCACCACCTCTATCACACTAGGAAGCAAGGACTCTAGTTCCTTTGTGGTTTCTGTACAATGTAGTAACATTACAGTATCTTTTGCAAGTTATGCAAGATAAAACTTAATTTAAAAAAAAGATCATAAAGATGTTTGTTTTAATAATACCACATAAAAATATAACTAAAAATTTACACACAAGTTATTTTGCACGTGTTATCAAAAAATAACTCTGATAAGTTATTTGTGATTAAGGCTGCTTCTTATGAATATAATAATTTTTATACATTATATACATTTTGCATCTATAAATCAGTATCACTTAGTGGACTATGTCCATATGTATTTGAAAGCAACAAAAACAATCTCTTTAGTCAATTAAATCAACTTTCATATAATTTATAAAACAGTCAACATCAATGGAAATACAGTAACAATCGTAATCCTAGAAATGGAATTTGTCATGTGGGGTTTTTGGTTTTTTTTTTTTACTTTTTAGACCAGTGCACTAGGAAATGATGGTCAGCTTCTGTTAAGGCTGCTATCTGTCTTAGCAAGTGAGCATAGATGACATAAGTAGAAGTGTTACTAAATTGAGGATTCTGAAAAAGATTAAAAAAAGTGTTAGGTTAATAAACTGCATAAAGGGAAAAAAGTCATTAGGATCTTTTCTTATGTTTGTTGTTGCCAGTACAATTACACATGAAAGTAATTCACAAAATAGCTGTGACAGTGGTAAAACTATGGGAAAAAACAACTCACAACTTCTAGCCAAATAAAAAATACCCAACTGCTATACTGTAAAAGTATGATTTTTTTTTTTCCCCCCAAAAGAAAGCCCACAGGTAGCCCAAAGGCAGTACTCAATATTCTGGATTAATTTTTACATTGTAACAAAAACTACACTCCTCTGAGTGATGTGCTTTTCATATCAGTAATACGAATTCTTATAGCTCCTCTCTATCCCACATCAATCCAAACTAATTTTCCCTCTATTCCATGTGTTCACACATTCCCACGTTTCAGCAGGAGATACTCTTTTTAATTCACAGCTAGTATACCACCCCAGAGAAGAAAACTATTGTCTTGATAAATTAAATTGCCATTTGATATTCTCAAATAACAGCAGAAACTGCTTCTTGTGTCCAGAGGTGTTAGCTATCTACACCAGCAAAATGTAAAGGGGAAATCTGCTACAAATGCAAGCCATCTATAGCAGCAAAGGTAAAAGGTGACCACAGGCAGAAATCAGACAATGTAGTCAGATAGAATGGAGAAAGTCAGCCAGGTAGATTGGATAAAATGCAACACTGGAGAAAGTTACAGCAATATCCGAAAGCACATATACTAAAACTTTCAGAGTTACAGCATCCTAATAAAGCAAATCTGGGCATGAGGATGACATAAAAACAAATAAGTAGGTAAAATATTTATTCTTTCAACCCAGAAAATAAGAGGAAATAATTACTTGTCTATTAGTGCATAATTTTAATCTATGCAACTTTCCCCATCAACTGTCTTCCCTTAAGCTCCCATTCCCATCATGCATTACACTTTTCCCGTATTTTAATACATTCTTACAACAGTAAATTGGATGTGAAGTATCTCAGCTATACAAACTTGTTTGCACAGTATACTGGTTTATAGATTATACATTAAGCACACAGGTACTTACATGAAAATACGGTGTTTTTCTTACCTGTAGAAGTATACAATATGCTCTAAGATCATCTTTTGTTCGTGGCCTATGAACAAATGAAATAATAAACAGAACCATATGTATCCATAATTTACAGACATTAAGAGTCATGAAATCATGGATAACTTTATTTTGCTTTGCCAATATATATACAATACCATGTTTAAGAATCTTCACTGCTCTCAAAAACTGAAAAGGCCATTTACAGATTCTGACAATTGTCTAAAGGCAGCAGGCTATTTATCATCATATTTAAAAACATGAGAGAAGGCCAAAAAAAGGTCAGAACTGAAGAGTCAGAGATGTTCCACAGAGGGAATTCCACATTACTTTCTATCTCGAGTGACACCAGAGTTGTTTATTTGCCCTTCTTCAGTATGTCCTGCAAGAATTCTCCATACACTTCTACCACTGCAGCCTCTGCACTTCTTTGTGTTTATCGAGGTTTTTGCATAACCACAAGCACATCCAGCAACAGCACAAAAAGCAGCATAAGTTGGAGACAAGGGTAGCCAAGACCTGGGTCACATGTGAGTCACAACAAGCCACTGTCTCTTGCTACACCTTTTTATGAATTACATTATGCATTCTCACTTCTATTTCTTCATGCTAAGACATCACCTCCACGAAAACTTCCTGCTTTTGGGCTATCTCCTTCTGCATCCTGCACTGTTCTTTCTATGGTGCTGCCACACATGAACACTATTGTGAAGCAAACTGTCGATAGGGATTTGTCCTAGTTGCTGTGGGGGGTAGGTAACGAGTGTTAAGTTCTACCCTAGTTAAATTCCTTAATTCATCTTGCAATTAAGATGTCCAAAGAAATGCCCTGGCAACAAGCGGCTGAGATTTGGAGAAGGAATGTATGGCTGGGTATGGATCTGCCTCTCAGAGGTTAAACGTCAGCTTACAGAGTTCAAGATGTATTTCAGCAGATTTGCCAAAAGGGATTAAGTTCTTATGTATCAAATAAGTTGCATCACAACATTTTCTTTCTTTGTCTAAAACAATAAAGACAAAACGTATAGCAGATTGAAGTGCTGGCACAGCACTGATGCAAACATTTATTATAATTACCCTGTCCATTCTTGTAGTAGACCATTAATTATTCCTTTTAGGACTGACTTCTGAATATCTTGAGGCTATCAAAAAAGGAGAGGAAAAATCATATCTGAAGTAATTACACATATTCAATACCAGATTTTGTACAAACAAGCAAGTTTTCTTTGCTTGCATTTCAAGACAGCTAAGAAATCTTTTGTGTTATGATGCTGAGCTCCTAAATATCTTCCTCACAGATATACTAGCTGAGGTCTGGGGTTGTGCCAATGGTGCCTTTCAACACTTAAACCAACTTAAAAACTCTAAAGTATGATTTCTAAATTACTCCTGTCCTTTGTATACTAGGCACAGGGCCTACTTTTTTACTATCCCCATCCTCACATTTTCTTTATTTCCCCCCATACAGTGTCCCATCACAGCCATGTCATATCTTTAAGATATGTGGTCTTTAAGAACTACCACAATATAAACTATGCTTTACTAGTAAGAAAAATTTCCTCCTCTTTTACTAGAGCAGCTGTCATGATTCTGCAGTACTTCTCATGGGATCATTTAAAGTATGTTTTGAGAGATTCTTCAGAAACCGTGCCTATCTGGGAAAAACTTTTGATATAAATGGTATAAAACATGAATTCTTTTCTTCTACTTACAGTATTTAATAAGGCATCATAGACAACATTCACAAATTTTGCATCGATTCCAGAGTCCTCAATGGTATTAAATGGAGAACTGGTATCTTTCTGTAAGTTAGATAATAATGAAGCATTTTGAATATTTTATAGCTATCTTTGAAAATATAAGTTTAACAGCAAGCTTAGGAAAACACATTCAGATAGAAGTATTTTCATTATCAAAACATAAGAATGTAAGTTTCTTCAATTAGTATGTTAAAGATGGAGCAAAACAATAGTAATCCTACACATACTTATATAGTCATTCTATTTTTAAAATGTAAGAGGGTTTCAAATAATGAATTACATTGAATTTTCATCTTTCACATTTGTTGTTGATCCATTATCAGACAAAGGCAACAAAATTTTAAGCATTCAATACTTGTTAAATAACAAAAAGCCATGGGTTAGGCCCTACCATCCATATCAAATATCATAAGCACATTTTGCTCTGTAATAGGCAGGAAATAATAATTTAGCATGAACTCGGAAACATAAATATAACTATTCCCTAGGAAAACCAAGTATGCCATCATAACACATGAACAGCTATAACAGAGCCCATATCACACCTTTTTTTAGGGATAGGGAATTTCTGTTTCCAGATTTGCCTGGGCCCCCGCATTAGCTTGGAGGTTTTAAAACTGTAATTTGTGTAGAAAGTACCTACACAGTCACAGTGTCACAAAAAAACCTACATACTGCAATTTTAAAGCTCCACAAACTCCAAATACAATTGCTTAAACTGGAATCAATAAATCAATGCAATAACAGATTGTCTACAAAAGGCAGGTGAGGTCATGAAAAAATGGTCTTAGTGGTCTTGAATACCTGTCTGCAAGTCTTTAAATGATATTTTTGTAAACATTTTGAAGATACAAAGCACTGTAATTACTAAACAGCATTAGGAATTATTTTCTACCTTAAATGCAGCATTTATCTCCAAGAAAGAATCAAAAGTTGTAGAATAAAAATTATGTACAGCTTTCCAATCTCCCGATGCCTTCGACTTTTCCATATCATCCCTAGAGAGAATGTAATCAAATACTGGTAATGGTTTGATCTTTCCAGCCACTTAGACTTTAAAATGCACTGTAACTTTAAGCTTTTCTCACTAAGCACACTTAGAAGACAGACAAGTATAATATCCGTAGCTTTCTAACATCTTCCTTGTCATTTAAAAATCATGGTACTGTAAGAGAACAAAAGCATAGTTTGTGTTTGATACACCTGAGCAATGTCTTCTATTCAAAATGCTAATTCACAGTGTCACAGTTCAGTATGTTAGGACAAATAATTAGCAGAACAGAACAGAATTAAGCTGCAGCTACACTGACATGATAACGTTTCTCAGAGTAATTTTAAGTATGAAGGCTCCTAAACTACTCAAATTCACTAGAATTTCTACAAAATTTTACTTCTTTAAAAATTTTTCGAATAGAATTTAATCTTAGGCACATGACAAGGTAGTTACTGGTGACAGTCAGCATGGCTTCACTAAGGGCAAATTTGGTGGCTTTCTACCAGTAGGGTTACAGGGGATCTTGGAAGGTGGATGATGGAAGAATGATATCATCTACCTGGACTTGTGCAAGGCCTTCCCCTGAAAGCTGCTTCCTCCTGCTTTGCTGCAGGCTGTGAAAGAGATCCTCAGCATGGGGAAACCCAAACCCAGCTCAGTGCAGGGAGCAGCTGCCAGATCCAACTGAGAAGCACCTAGCCCTGCCTGGAGGTTGGCAATCGTGGGAGAGGGGAAATGGAGAGGTGGTAAGGGCTCACAGCTGGGGATTCAAAGGAGCAGGACAAGGGCTAATGGCTTTAACCTGCAGGGGGGTTGATTTAAATTAGATATAAGGAAGCAGTTTTTCACAATGAGAGTGGTGAAACACTGCCACAGGTTGTCCAGAGGCAGTGGTCAATAGATCCAAAAATCTGAATATGGAAAAAAAATTCAGCTCTTCAGATCACCTGAGTATGAGCAAAGGATCACCTCTTTGCAAATTTTCCTTTATACCCTCTTTCCTTTCCCACCAAATATACACTGAATAATCAAAAAGCACTCCTTTTCCTCACTGGAAGCACAAAATTTCAAATGTGGAAGAGAGAAATAATTCCCATTATAACCAAAACATCTAAGACTGCAAGGGATTTGCTAGCCTACAATAAGCCATACGTATTTTTTTTCCAAAACTAAACAATCACTGCATTTCTAATTCTAATTCTGAAGTATATGTTTTGCCATTTTCTGTGTGGAACAACATTTCAAGCTAGAAAAAATATTTTGATAGTTTTCACAGTAACAGCGTTATCAATCCCACCATCATAGCCAAAATAACTCCTTGTCAGTCTTACTGAAACTGTTTCCTCATTTGAGATTAACAAAATCAAATGCATGAATTAGGTCAAAATGAAAAGAATTCCAAAGAAAGGAAGAAAATACACCTCTAGGAACACCAGTATAACTTACTGAAAGTCTTTCACAGTTTTGGTTCGAATTGGAAGGGAAGGTTCAGGAGGAAATGGTGCTTTCAGTTCTTGGGGTAACGTGTCTATAGACATGCGCTGCTTTTGCCTTACATCGAGGCAAAGAGGTGGTAGGTCTCTCCCTTAAAAGAAAGGCAAAGAAGAATAAATACAATGCATCTAATACAAATATATAGGTACCAGGGAAAAAAGAAAACTCACACTGTTTGATTCTAGTTCTTTAAAAAAGTATTCTTCTCTTACCATGTGCACATGCAGACATGGTGGAAAATTTGGCTAACTGATAAAAATAGCAGTGTTGCCCGTTATTGTATTTACAATATAGATTGTAAATATTTAATATACAAACTGCAACACTGGTGCTCCTTACAGCTAAGAAAAATCTCATGCACAACCACGCCAAAGTGCAACTGTCATACAAGGACAAGACTTCAGTCTGTTTTTCTACACTGTGATATATAATTTTAACTAGAGCTGACTGTGGATCATCTACAGCTTCCTTAAAGAATCTCTCCAAAAAACTAAATGGGAAAGGCAAATTTTTTTTGTCTTACAGAGAATTGTGGTGAAACAGAATCTTTGAACACTTCTCAATAAATTTGGCTGCCTATTCTAGTACAACTGGCAGTGCTTTGCCAAAGTCTTTCTATTCTACTCCTTACTTTCTATTTGATCTGAGACTGTTTGATCAGATTAGAGTGGCAAGACTTGGCAACAGCGCAGCTACTGTGAGAGGAGAGATGGGGCTGCCTCTGCATCCAACACAGCTCCAAAACACACCCAACCATGGGCCAAAGCTGAGCCCAGCAGTGACACTGGTAGCACCCCTGTGACAATATATTTAGGAAAGGGTAAAAAAAACCTGCACAGCAGCTGAGAGAGAGGAAGGATTAAAAAAAAAAAAGGAAAAAAAAAAAAAGAAAGAAACTACCCTACACACACCCACGTGAGTGGAAAAGAAGGAGGAGGAGGTGCTCCAGGGTCTGGAGCAAAGATTCCCCTGCAGCCAGTCAAGAGTCCTTGCCTGATCAGGCTGCTGGCAGAATTGGCAAGAAGTTGAGACTGGGAACAAGGGAAGGTGTGGTAAGCAGGGAAGGGGAAGGTGTTTTGAGTTTTGTTTAACTGGCAATAAACTAATATCCTCAAGTTCTGCCTATGGCAGTAATTGGGAAGTGGACTCCCAGTCTTTATCTCAACCCATGAGCTTTTTCAACTTATTTTCTCCCAGTCCTGTTGAAGAGGGGAAGCCACAGAGCAGCTTGGTGGGTGTCAGGCAGTCAGCCAAGGTAAACCCACCCAAAACATGAAAAAAAATTTTCCCTTGCATTTCCAACACACATTTTACCGACAGCGTCTCCATAAATATCCTCAAAGCGCTCTTGTAGTCTGATTTATACTGCTCATCTTTAAAAGCATTTATATGAATTGTGACATATGTTTGGGATAAAATACACTATATAAAATAAAAGTGTCCTCAAAATTCAAACATACTTAATGAAAATCCTCTATGAAGGATTTTTTAAGACCCCTCTAAGCCTTTTCAAAGATTTTTTTTTTAAATTAACTAAACATCAAAGTAGTATCACTACTGCACTGCCTACTCCATTTATCACAGCAGGCAAACAGATGCTAAAAAAATCCCATGAATCCAAAAGCAGATTCTTTTCACTCATGCTCATGACAGAGACACTGTCCCTGTGACTTAACTCAGCCACCATTCATGAGATAACAGATCAGACCAGCCCTCAATCCTCTTGAGAATGGCATCGATTACAGATATGGAACCTTGCCATTCTCACAGCTGGAATTTAAACTATTTTAAGGGAAGAGTAGTAACTGAAAAAAACCAAAGCTGGCACACAGATAATAAATTAATTCAAGCCAAGGTGCCAAACAGTCCATCCAAGCAAATGTTCTCTTAATGCACATCACTCTCTGAAAGCACGATGGACTGATTTTAAAGAATCTAAGAATTTGCCTTATTTTTATACTCTGAGAGTAACAAGCTTTTTGATTTAACTCTCATTCTGTCTTCTCAATTTTAAATGGATTAAACATTGAGTTATAATCAACTGAATACACTGAAATGAGGAAAATATTCTTTCTACTTCTGTAGAAGAGACATCTGCTGGCAGATGCTGCTTCTCACTTCAGTAAATTGAGGCTGCAGGTGCTACGCTGGTAACTTGCACCCTGTCAGCAATGCAGTTTTCTTTGAAATATAGGCAGTTTGATTTAGATATACTAAAATTGGTTTTAATAATATCTTTAACACACATGGCCAACTTCAGTATGCTTTGTCATCATTCAAGTTTACTAGTACATAGATTTATTTGCTCTTCTGCCAGTAAAGAATACTAACTAAGATCCATCACTTGAGTTTCATTGAGTAGAAATGGGAAAATTTATGTATTGAGTTGATAAACAGCAATAACACAATATTACAAGACAAGAAAAACCAATAGTTTCTGGCCTCTTGCCCAGTTACATCAAGTAAAAAAATTCAGCAATTCATGACTGCTTAAGGAATGACCAAAAACTTTGGTGAAGAAAATCTCGTTGATACAAAGCAGAATTGAGTAGTCCAGGGAAGGTCAGGGTAAATGAATACTGCAGCTATTTTCGTGGTGACCAACACAGCTGCTGGCAGATGAAAATTTTCAAGGCAGATAAGGCAAAGAAAGTTGTATTCGCAACATTAGAAAAGAACTAGACCAATCTATTTAACACATAAATTTCATACCAGATCATTGTTACATTAGAAGACTCATTATATGTGGCAGCTATATAGCACACAAAGTAGACACTACGTAGTCCCCCTACTTTTCATGCTGTATTTACCAGCACTAGCTTTTCCACACCTTTGTTTTCAATGAAATTAATGTTCTTTGAACTTGAACCTGAAGTATTACCAGTATATGCACATATATATATCTACACGTGTTCAGAGATAGCACGTGTATAGATCATCTGCAAAACACCAACCAAGCATTATTCCTGAATGCCAGATTAGCAAAAGCAGCATTTTTAACTGATAAATTTGTTTCAATTGTTAATGTCTCCACAGAATACACATAACACCTCAAAATATTTTGAATTCACCTTTGACTGTTACTAAAAATATTCTGGTTTTATACAGGCAGGTTACTCTGATCCTGAAACTACCAGCGCATCTGCTCAATTTAACACACTGAGCTCTATTTCAAGAATATATACTTGACTATAATAAATATTGCCATGCATTAGTGCGGTGAAAATTAACAACTAAGTACTTATGAGGCAATAATTACAACTGGGACAGCATTATTCACAGCAAAACTCAGGGCACTTCAGGAGAGTGGTGTTTAAAGTTTATCATCCTTGCCAGATACCAAAAAAAAAGGAGGGGGGTCAGGGGAGAAGCAGATTTCTGGTATGTTATGCAGCAGGGGGAGAATTCTTTACCGGCCATCTCCAGCCCCTGTGGCTTCCTCTGTGTAGTACACAGTGATTTGAACTAAGCACAAATCCTGTCTGAGGTATCATTCAAACCTTTTTTGTTTCAATGATTGCCCTTGTTTTGGAAGTAGAAAGCACCTCTTTACTCCATAACAAAAACTGCTAAAAAAAAAAGAAATCTTGCACTGACTTTTAGTTTTTCAATATAGCTAGCACTAATAAAAGATTATTTTAGTAAGAATCTAGTGCTGCAAGTTATAAGCCACCTTTTTCTGCACAACTTTGACAATACTTGTCAATAGTTTTGTTTCAAACTGACAATACAGAGATCTCTCAGTGCAGTCTCTTCCTTGCCTCAAATTGTGCTATTAAAGACTTCATGAACCACAGCACATAAGCCTAAAGGGAACTTGCTCAGAGACAAGATCAACACAAACCTGACAAATGTTTGTACAGCCTTTTATGAAAAGTTCCAAATTACTGAAATTCCATATCCTAGCCCAAAAACCTACTAAAAATTCCAGGTCTAACCACAACATCATCTTATGATGTTGTGGTTAGACCTGGAAGGCTTCATGATTCTAGCCTGCCATATTGAATACAGAGCTCCACTTTCTAGCTCTTCATCAAGTATTGTTACATCATCATAGCACAACCACCTTCCTTCTCACCTATAATGCTCTTCAGAACTTACCAGTTGTTGCCTGTGCATTTTATTTTGTGCCATCACTGGCCTTCATCTTCACTGAAAAACAGCAACTGTCTCCCTGAAAAGCCTTATGCTTGCCTCATTCCCGACATCATTCAGATGGCAATAAAAAATTTTCTTCAAAGTTCTGACAATTTCTGGAGGCACTGCCTGATTGCAGCTAGACAGAGTATCTGCAGATAGACAACTGAATCAGTACCTTTCTCTAAAACTTCAAATAGTTATTTCATCCTCCAGGTCTATTTGTTTTTTTCTTATCCAACTTTTCTCTATGACACAACCTCTACTGACGGCTATGGACTATCATACATATCACTGCCTGTACAACGTACAACACAGTGTAATTTAATGAAATCTAGATTTCTAGATTTTCTGGCCCTACCACAATACAAATACTGGCAGAAATTTGAGCACCTTCTAAACTTGGGAACTAAGTAACACAGGTCTTTGTTTTTCTTACCGTTTTTGATGTTGGGTAAAACAAGTCGCGTAGGCGAATTTCTGTTTCCGATGCCTTCCTTCTTTTGGTTGATAGTTGTGATGAAATTGCTGAAAGTGGAAAACTGATTTTTGGCTCCTTCCTCCAACCCCTGTAATTAAGACAACAGTATGCTCTAAAGGGCCAACACATTACTGCTAGAGTAATCTTACCAGTGAGGTATTACAGAGAATTCTTAAATAACTTTTATCTTGAAATCAGACTGGTAATAACTAAATAAGACATAAATAATGATCCTGCAAGTTTGTTTCAAATTGATTCAGGAGAGGTACCATAAAATTCCTTTCCATTACATTAAAAACCTCAAGTATTAATTTGCAGGATATGAAGATATCCTTGGATTACTGTGAGGAAAACACAACACAATGAGAATGCTGTCAATGATATTCTAACTTTCTGTATCCTAATATCTATCTACTTTTATCTTCCTCACTACATCCAGCTCAGTTTAAACACATGAAAGTGTCACATACTCCTTTTTCCAAATAGCCCCAATATATTGAAGTAGTTTAGACAAATTTCCCAAGACTTGAAATGTGGGGCCAAAAATTCTAACCTGTTAAAAAATGTAAATACTGTTTAAATTTTAATAATAATTAAATACTACTAAGTAAAGTAAATAATACTAAATTTACGACTACTGGGTAAAACTCACTAGTGATTCAAAATGGTCAGCATCTCCTGCCACTGAAAAAAGGCTGACCAACAAACGTTTGTTGACAAAGTGCTGAAAGACATCCTGCTTAAGCACCTGTCTGTACATGCTGTCACCAAGGAGCCTGCACAAGTCTCTGCTAAGAAGTGTTGAGCCCTAATGTGTTTCAACAGCAAACAGAAGTGAAATTACACATCAGACTTTCAAAGGATTGTGCCAATTAGTCTGTTTGGCTAATCAGCACCAGGTGCTATTAGATATAGTTATTTACTACAGAATTTGCAAAGCATAGGTGGGGTTCAGAGGCTTGCCCAGATGACAGAAGTCTCACGATGAATATTTTAATTTTCATCTCAGCTCCAAGTCACCAACTGATACAGGAAAAGGTAGATCAACTCAAAAAAATATACACACTCTTCCTGCACATCACGATTTGCAACCTCACAGTAACCTAAACACTCACTTTCTTGATATCTGGCATCTGTGCTCTCAGTTAGAAATATGTTTCTGCACAAATCAAAGCTTTAATTCAGCAAATGAGAATGCACATTCTAGAATAATTAAAGCAATATCCTATCAAAATTTTTGAACCAGTACATTTCCCTTTCCCTTTAAGGGACAAAGACATGCAGCCAAAGTTCTAAGGAAAACACTTAACTTCCACCACAACATCCTGAAATACCACCAGAAGAGTAATAACACAACCCATAAACCTACCACACCGCAGTGTACACAAGCTGGTACACTGCCAGGAATTTTAAATAACTGTGGCACATACAGCTATTTTTCTGTGGCTTATAACTCATTAAATTATAAATTTGAACAATCAGCAGGACTTCTGGCTTTCAAAAAAAATCAAATTTCAATTTCTAAAATTGGTATTTTTACCTAATTTCAATTTCTAGTTCTACACTCCCTATATGCAACAAACATTCCAAAATAAAATGTAATTACCAGTGTAATTTTCAGATTAATATTTCCTTTTAGTCTATAACCTTTGAAATATCATTAAGATGATTCTTAAAAATCACCTGGCACATGATTGGAGAAGAACAGACCCTGGACAAACATTAGTAACTTTTCAAGGACTTTTAAAGAAACCCAGGTGTGAGGCTAATCTGCTCTGTCATAAAATGTGTGCTCTAGGCAGAAAAGCTCTGAAGCACAGACTAGTCTAATTATGATTATTAGGGAATAGATAACAGAGAAAATTGAGAAAAGGAGTTTTTATTAAATAAATTATTGTGCCAGCCTTTTTGACTGACTTAGCTTTCTAGGTTTTCCTCCAGCCATGCCACTGAAATACCATGGGTGAACATTTTTAAAAAAACTTCCTTCTTAATGCCACCTCCCTCAGCAGTGATCATAAAGAACAAAAATTGCATCTCCTCTTTAACTCCATCATCCTGTTTCAACAATATTAGACAAACACATGGACAAAGGCTTTACTGGAAGGCCCTGGAGGAATACTGGGAAACTTCATGCTCATTAATGAGAAACGCTGGCAACTCCTGAGGGAGTAATCTAGGGCAAGTGCACAGCACCATGTCATACTCAAAAATTTTGTAGGAGGTCACTGAGCTTTTAGAGCCTAAGATTTCACAAACTCACTGCCATCAGAAAACTGAACATCTACAGTCCCCCTCCCACCCACCATAAGGAATGAATATGCTTAAAGGGAGTAAGTGGATCAAAGTAATCTTTAGTTCTGTTTTAAGAGAATATTAATAACCCACAACTCTGCTGGCTTCTTAGTGGAAGTTCTCCAAAACATTAAGCCCTCCATAAGACTGGAAAGGTACTAGCATTTATAAAACTGTATTTTTCATTATTGAAGTTAGATGCAATGGTGAAAGCAAGTCAAAATGTTTACAAAGAGCACATACAGACTGCTTTGTCGGAAGATACAAAAGACTATCTAGAAGAGTTTCTTGAAAATCCTATGTTAGCCCTAACATTGCTTACTCAAGGCCCTTATGTACCTGGCAAGCAAAGACTAGTGAGGATGAAAATATTTTCTTCCCTGTCCAAAAACACACAGAGTACACTCAGATCACCAAAAGGCAACTGAAATTGCAACAGCCTGAACAAGAAGCAGGATTTTCCCTTCCATCTGTAGCTTGAAAGGTGTAACTTTGGACTGGTTTTCCTTTACAGAAGTCTCTATTTGTTCCTATTTATTAGGGAGCAAATTATTTAGCTTTCCCCAAGTTTCCTTCCAGAATCTGAATGCTGACACCCAGACTATCACCCCTTTGGAAATGCCCATGACATCTGCCCACAAAACTTCCTCTCTCCGTGTAACATGCTACTGAACCCCATACAAGGCTCTTGGTAAATTCAAACCCCGCCCTGCAGTTGACAAACAACCACACGCAGCCAGGTCTGAGCTCCTCTGTAGCAGCTCCATTTAGACAGCTTCTGCCTGTGGGCGACAGTTCAGAGGTACATGATGGATGTCCAGCTACAAAGAATTCCAGATTCTTTAAGGCAGCTGGAATTCTACATGGCCGTGCAGGGGCAAACATTTTTAATTAGCTGAGCTAAGCCTGACACGTTTTAGGCCAGCACTTGCATCTTTATTCTAAGGGACTGACATTTGCCATTCAAAGTCTAAGGTGGAGACATTCAAAGGTAAAAATAACTCCTGGGCACTCGTCCATTACTCCCACCACACTGGTATTTGAATCACAAGAATGAACATATTCTTGCACATTCTGACAGATTTACAAAGCTGAAAGTCTTTCAGAAGATTGGAAGGTTTAGGCAAAACACAAAATTGGCAGAATTGCTCCAAGGAGTTTGCACACAATTACTTAATTTAACACCACAATTATTTCCTGACAGTCATAAATGTTATATGCTCAATCTTTTCAATTAAAATTACGAATTTAAATAAATGATAATTGAAATGATAATTTTTAGTAGGTCAGATGCTTATCAGAACTGCTGAACTAAAATCTCCTAAGCGTGTTACTACAGGATTAGTTAACATTTTTGTTCTGTTGTTGGACTGAAGTAACTTACCACAAGTTCTAATGTTAAGCTATGTATGATATCCAACTCATGCCTGGAAAGATTTGTGTTTTGTAATATTGTATGGTCAGCAGAAGAAAAGCACAACTCTGGTAAAATTAAAAGCCTGAAGAAAGGTTTCTGAAATTAAGTTATTCTGGCAAATACCCTTTCCCCATTTTTTTCCTGCATTAACTCATTCATCATTTCATCAAAATGTTCTGTCATCTTTGCTTCAACACAAAGTAAAAACCGGAAAAGATTTTTTAAAGAAAAAGCTAAAAATACAGAAGTATTTCCCAGCTACCTCTTTTGCCATTAAGTGCATTAGAGCTGAAAACCTCCACCCCCGAGAACCCTTAATGAACATTCACGATGCTGCAAACCCTCAGTCATGACTAACCCGACAGAGCAGACCGTTGTAAAATGTTAACTATAAGCGGATGGAGAATTTATAGCTTCATTATGTCATTGCTTACAGATGCACTTGTTATTTTTAAGAAACTTGAATGAAAGCCTCTCAGCGGAAAGGAACATGAACGAAAATGAGGATGATGCTTCCCCCCTTCCCTTTCCCCTCCCAAATAAAGCGGCAAACACGGCAAACGAACATGGAGTGGCACAGGCGGGCCCGCGGGCGGCTGCCCGGGCACTGACGGGACCTACCCCGGCAGCTGCCGTGGACGCCGACGGGATGGGCGGCAATTTCTCTCTCTCCTCTTCCTTTTCTTTTTCCTTCTCCCCTTCTTCCTCTTCTTCCTCCTCCTCGCCGCCCTCCTCGGCTGACGGGGCCGCGGCGCTGCCCTGGCTCAGCTCCGCGCCCGGCGGATGCCCCTCGCCGGGGCCGGGGGGCAGTTCGGCGGCAGCCGGCGGGCTCTGCAGCGACATGGTCCCGCTCCCGGCCGCCTCTCTGCTCGCGGCAGCCTCTCAGTGCCCAGACCCCCGCGCCCTCCTCTTCTCCTCCCTCCGAGGAGCCCCCGCGGGCACCCTCAGCTCCTCCGCTCGGCGCGGGGCCGCCGCGGCACTGCAGCAGCCGTGCTGCTCCCGGGCGCCCAGACACCCCCGGCGCGGCGGGGCGGAGCGCAGCGCAGCGCAGCCCGGCCGCCCCGCCGCGGCCCCGGCGCGCAGGGGGAGCGCGGGACGCGGCGCAGCCGAGGCGCCGCCGGAGCCGCTGCCCGGGAGCCCCTCGGCCGCCGCGCCACCTACAGACCGCGGGCAGCAGCAGGGGCCGCCGCCGCCGCCGCCGCCATGCTGTTTATAGGCGGCTCATGGAAACGCGCCTGGCGACCGGGGCGCGGCGCTGGGAGAGCGGAGGACACGGCGGCGGAAACTCCGCGGCGCAGGAACCGGCGCGGGGCTTGCGGCTGGGGCTGGCCCGCGCGCAGCCGCCCTGGCAAGGGGTGCCGGGCCCGGTGTGGGGCACTGACGGGACCCGAGAGTGGTGACGAGGAAATAGACGAGTAATAAATGTAAACATAAATATATCTATAAATATACAGCTGGGTGAAGGGCCCTCGGGGCGGATACCGCTAGGCATGCCCGCGCCCCCGTCACGCCGGGTGGTGCTCCTCCCGCCCAGGCCGTGCTGTCAGTGGCACCTCTCACACCGCCCTGTCGCCCCAGGGCACATTACTCGCCGCTTCAGGTCACGCTCCAACGAGAGAACACAAAAATCATCGAATCTTTAAAGCTGAAAAAGCCCTTCGAGATGATGAAGTCCAACCTTAGACCAAATAACACCGTGCCCACTACACCATGTCGTGGAGTCAAAACCTTATTGCGAAGGACTGCACCGTATCGCGAAGAATGAATGTGTGAGTGTGGTGCTGTCTCTGATGGCAAAGCCCGAGCGGTGCCAGGGGTGTGCAGGGGTGGGTCCTGGCCCTCCGTTTGTGGCCGTCTCGGAGAGCCTGAGGCGGTACCCACTGTCAGACCCTCAGTGCAGCTCCGTGGCTGTGCTGGAGCTTTGCTGCAAGTATGTGAAGAAAAACCATCTTCAGAAGAGGTGCTGTGTTGAACTGGTTGCAATACAACATCTAGACCAGATTGTAACACATACTGGCTGTGAGGTACTGTCCTGCCACCTGGCTGGGTATGTGCAGCTGCAGGAGCTTGGTGCGTGAGAGGGGGACAATGTTGTGTACCCCAACCTACATCCAATTTAAGTTCTTCAAACCACTAGCTGCCAGACAAAACAAGTTTCCTTCTGAGCACTCTAATTTTGTGTCTGAAGAAGAGTTTCTCTCCCAGCTTTAGGAACAGAGTGTGAATAGCATTATGGACCACTTGCAACAAATCTTCAAAATTCTTTTTCAGATGGAGGAAAACCATGTGATGTTTTTTCTGAGCATTGGCACTACGCAAGTAGCTCCTGTAGGAGCTGTGGGAAAGATTTGTGTAAGAGTCATAAAAGCAAAGGCACAATGGATGCTGCAGTGTTAATCTAACACACTCAAAAAGGCTTTTCCTTTCTGAAGAAACTGGCAGACCTGGAGGTTTTTTAGGTTTCATTAAGAAATGGCTTTGTCTCCTTACGAAATTAAATATGCGATCTGGTTTTCCAAGAAGTTCACTCTCCTCACTGTGCTTACTTCCCAGTGGCTTTCAGCAGTTTGCCTGAATAAGTGGCCTGTTTCACTTAAACAAAGCCCCCCAAACACTCATTCATCTTTTCCCTTTCCATGCCAAGAAATAACATAATGATAGTAATTTCAACAGCTTCAGTACAAGCAGCTTTACACCCAGTGGCAGTCCCCAGCTAGAAATAATTGGCACAACTCTTTTGTGGAGCTGTGCCAGCTTGAAACATGGAAGGATTTGCTCCCTTGAGCCTGCAAAGAGAGATGAAATAAAGAATTAATTATATGTAGAAAGGCAATTATAGAAACAAATTCATATTTTTTTCAGTTCCATTGAGCTATAAAGGCCTGATTTTTGACAGTGTCAGAAACACTGAAATAGTTTTCTGCCGAGGTTATCTCACAAAAAGCTAATTCAAAATCAAAGACATCAACTTCTATTGTCCATGCTTTCCTGTGCTATTTGAAGTGCTCTATTGAACTAAACGAATTCAGGAGAATATTTTGACTCATGACAACTATGAAAATAAGCACAAGAAAAATTTCTTCCTATTTTTGTAAGAAAGCAAAATGACCGTCTACTGAAGGAGAAGCAAACAGATTTCCCTACTTCTAAGGAATGTAGCTAGCATGCATCTGGTGCCCAGGGTTTGAAACTAAAAGTACTTCAAGATCATTCATAGATCCACAAGGCAGTCAGAGGTATAACTACAGCTGGGAAAGACATTCTAAATTGGCTTTCAGTTTTCTATTGTGGATGGATGCTAGCTGGGAGCAGCAGTGCTGTATATAATGAGGCAATGCATGTAGACCCTGTAGTAATTTGTTGCCAAAGTGATGAACTGGGGTAGTGGGCAATGGAGCAGTCAGAAAACAGGATAAAGACATTCTAGCAGTAAAGATTGGTGGGATACACAACATACACAATTTTCAAAACTAAACAGAAGTATGCAACTGCCATTTTACAGACTTCATGAATTTGTTGGACAGATAGCCTGGGAACCTTGACAAGGGGCCAAACACACTCAATGCCTGTATTTCAAAGGACGCTTTCCTTGATTTTTTTTACATCTCTTCTAAGCTACTTAAAAATCTTAAATCAAATGGTGCCAGCTACTTCACCATATCTTTTGGTGAAAGGGGCAAAGGTAAATTTCAACCGAAAACTGATGCTAATGCCCAAGTACATGCTGCCTGGGTCTACAGTTCTTGCTGTTCCTGGAGGAGTTTGCAGTCTCATTTGACCCCCTGCTGGCACACCACACTGCTGGCTCTGATAAACATATGCACACTGCAATAATACCCTTGAATAACTGTGTGGGGAACACAGCAGGATGATTTTCTCGTATTCATGGAAGAACAGTCCTGCCTTAGCAGGATGTTGACCCTTTCAACTGGAATAAGACCTTCTTGACACCTTATTTTAAAAAGCTTCACAAATATATCTTTTCTATCCAAGGAGTTTGAGTTGTCAGAAGGGGAAAAGTCATTGGCACATCTCTGTGCAATGACGTGGCCAGGCACAGACCGCTGCTAGGAACGACAGATGGAACCAAACCAAATGCTAACATTTGTTCACAAATGATTAGTAAATGCTTACAAGTAATAGATACACTCACAGAGACTGGCATTTGGGAGTGATACACAAATGTAAAAAATAAAAAGGGCTAAATTCCCTGCCTAGTATCATCATGGCAAATATTGATTGGATCTCACATGTTTCTCTGCAGTCAGAAGTCAAATTCAGCTATAGCCAAATCGCCCCTGGTTTAATTCAGTAATGTTAGGGGATAGGTTTGGGCTGTTACAGGGTTTTCCCTGGTCCTCAAATGTTTTACTAGTGTTTGCAGTCAAATGGTGCCAACCATCTCCAGTGCAAACTGGTATTTCAGGAATCGAAGCAATGCGTGACCTTCAGGAAAGGTGGGCTGAATTTTCCCATTCAGTTGCTGAGGTACTCCCATCACACATCTGTACTGTGTCTCTCTTATGGAGTAGTACTCCTTCTTTCTCTTCGTACCTTTTGAAGGTCTCATACACTTCCCAGTACAAAATACGTGGGCCATTTAACAGGTGTGTGCTTTGTGAGATGGACCCTGAGTGGGCATAAGGGGAAGCACAGAATGGCTGAAACATTAAAAGAGGAAGCAAAGGCTGGAGACAGCCCATTTCCTCTCTATGGGAGTAGGAGAGAAAGAAATGGTTGGGAGTTTTCCAACACAACAGGTTTTCAGCAAAACATTCTGTTTCAACAGAAAGACCTGATTCATTGAAATGGAAATGTTTTACAAAGAACCATCTTTCTCAGTGACCTTTTAGCAGAACTCAGACAAGACGCCTCCAAAATCCACCTATTACTCCACCGACTCAGTTGGAGAGCTCACCATACTTGCCATGTGAATCACAAAAATTAGAGACAGCGTAGCTTCTGGACTCCCTGGCCTGCTAACTCCCTGTGGTACCCTCCTGTGCCACCTGCCCACATCATCCTTTAGGGAAGATGAAAGTTCATGTCTGCTCACAAGTCATGACTGTTCGGAGAGTGCACAACCTCAGAGCTTGTAAGGGATGACCCCAGTCTTGTCCAACCTCTGCTATTTGCAGCCACCTGTTTCCCATGAAGTTGGACTAAGGTATACATTTAAAGAATTTTGTCCAAAAGAGTCCAAATGATTGTGAATCCATCTGCCATTGCTAACGAGCTAGTCCATTTAGATTTATTATTCTTGCTGCAAATTTGAAAATGTGTCAGCCTTGAGCTTGGCTGACTCTTCTAGTCATCATGTGCCTTCATTTGCAAGAGAGAAAAGCTCCTTCTATTCCAGAAGCACATATGCAAGGTGCACTCAAACCCTCCTGAGCTAAGTCCACGTTATTTCCCTTGTGACTAACATTAGATGAACTAATGTATAGCTCTCGCTTACCCTTTGGCCATCCTCCAGTACTTGAAAAGTCTCCTTTAAAAAAAAGTTTATAAATATTTATTAAAAAATGGTGCAAAGAACTCAGATAATCTTCTGAGGCACTTACATGCAAGTTGGTTTGTCTTGGCAGACAATTATATCTTTCTCTTTGGCAAATGGTAAACTTTTGATTGAAGGTACATCACCAGATGGGATGCATCCAGCTTGGGCATTCCTAGTACAGAGAAGAAAGAGGTAATCAGAAGTTCTGTCTTGTCTGCATCATTATGCTTTCACTTTGGGTTCCTTGTCATCACTGACTGGTGCAGTACAACAGCTGTACCAGCCAACTGAAAAAGGCTTAGGCGCTCTGGCACCTAAGCTATACATGATCTTCTAGGTTAGTTATTAACTCATTTTTGTCTGCCTGAATAAGGTGAATATTATATTACCTCCTGCCATCAAACAGGGTCTTTGGGTTGAAAGAAATCATTAGCCTCTGTTTTAGAAATGCAATGGCTTTTTCAGAGTGAGCTTATCTGTGTTAACGCAGTTTATGCAAACACTGGAAGAAAGATATGGAGAGAGAAAAACTCACCAAATGAAGAGCATTCACTTAGTGAGCTCTCAACTTCACTAAGGTTTCCATTTCTTCTATCCAGAAAGCTGGTGTTGGTTATTCAATCTAAATTTCAGTTAATTTCACTTGTACAGAATATAACAGTAGCATAGCCTTCCTCAAGGTATAGCAAGGGACAGACATTAAGGTCGGGAGATAACTCACTACCTTTGTCATGTCTGATCTGGAATTTATTTTTAAATGAGATAGAGGCAGATATTAGGCACAGAATTTTATCCAATTTCTATTCAAATTGGAAATAAGAAACAAACATGCCATGCTACAGAAGTTTCAAATGAGGAAGCAGTAATAATGCTTAATTCAGAAAGTAGCTTCTGTACCTTTTGTCATGTGACTTCTAAAATGGTAAAATACTGTTAGAATTAACATTTGCTTAGCATGGCTTTGCAAATATCCGCTTACTTAGTGGTTAACAATCAAGTCCGATTTCTTAAAAAGACAGCGTTCTTGAACTGAAGTGACAGCGAGAGATACAATTTAAATAATTTCAAGATGCTCATCCTCTTTAGCTAGGAGGAACTGGAGGAACAGAGGGTGCTGGGGAGCGAACGGAGGGTGCCGGTGGAGGCGGCAGTAGCCGGGGCTGCAGCTCCCTCCAGCGCCGGCACAGCGGCTTTTCCAGGGAAGGGGGCTGGCCTCGCTGAGCAAGCATCGCGCTCCGGGTTCCTGGCGTTTGGAAATTACTTATTAGCTCACAGACATGTTTGACGTGGTAGAAATACCTAGATTTCGAGCTTTAATGAAAATAAATATGGGATAAGATCATGTACACAGTGATTTGCATGAGTATCCTTGAAACCGTTAGGGCAATTGGCATAGACGATATTAACCCCATATGTTGGTTTGGGCAGGATTAAGAGCTGGATGCTTGCAGACTGTCAAGAATTTCACATTTTTAATGCATCATGTGGTATTTCCTTTGTAATGTCTAAGTGGGATGCATACAGTGCCTGCTTCTTCAAGTATCTTGGTTAGCTAACTCTAATTGCCTTTCCTATTAATGGCTAACTTCTACAAACAGGAGAGATGTCTAAATTTGTGGAGGTCTTGAATCTCCTAAGGAAGAAAGGCCTCTGGCACACATGATGGTAGCTAGAATCAGAGGGCTGGGGCAGATTCTGCCCTCCCACTGAATGGTGCAGTCCTTGCCAATGAATCTGCAATCTTCCTGCCATGCTTCTCAGGCTGGTCTGTAAGATAAATCACCTCTGCTTGTCAACTATGGTTACAAACCTAGGGGAACCCCAAGTGAATGGGGGCCTCTGTAAGTGTTAGTGGTGCTGTTCCTGCAGCAGAGCAAGCCCTGAGGACAGTCCTCCCAAAATCTGGTCCCTCATGTGCTGCTGGAGTCTGTTTGGATCCACCTGCAGAATTGTAGCACAGGCACTGATGTGCCCCAGCTCAGCACCTGGCCAAGCAGAACCCATTGGGTGCTATGTCAGCCTGGCTTTCCTAGGCTCAGCCTTCCCTCTTCAATGGCTGCTTTACTTTCCCATCTTCCCTGCTCAGGGCAAGCTGTGTGAGAAAGCCAGTTGTTTCTAAAAGTATACGAGGGCTCTCTCTCCTGTCTCCTGTAAACACCATCAGTTTCAAACCCAACTCTTTCACAAGATTTTCTTAACTTTCCCCCACTGCTGTCAGTTGCAAATTTCCCATTAGGCACTGCTATAGGCCCACTGGCTGCTTTTCAGCAACTTGCCTGGAGTAGCTATGAGAGTAGAGACAAGGAACACCATGCAGTGCTATGGCAGCCACAGACCAAAATCACAGCAGGGAGAGAACTCCCAACAAGACCCCAGCTGTTCTGTAGTGTCACTACAGGCCCATCACACATACAGACTGAAATGTTCATACCTCTGAGGAGTACACCTGAGGTTTCACAGCAGATTTGAGGGAAGGCAGCAGCTTCAGGACATTTCTTCAGTCAATGTCGGCCCAGACACAAGAAGCTCCCTGTGTGCCAGCAGAGGCAGCAAGTGACACAACTCATGATTTTACAGAAGCACAAGAATTGCTTATGGGTGAGTGCCAAGGGCATCCCTCTACTGTGCAATGTGGATGCCACTCAAACACCCGGCACCACTGGCACGTGGCTACAGACAGCACTCAGTGCATGTTGCAGAAGTGCATTCACCAAGGGCCTTTAAAAAAAAAGCACAAATGTAAGTGAATAAGATCAAGATGTGTTTTATGGATATTGTCTAGCTTCTTTTACATAAATAATCATACTCACTCAAAACTTGTTCCTTCCTAAACAGTGTCTATTCTAGTAAAACCTCCTTGTCCAACAAAATAGCACAAAAACTCCACAGTTTGTGTGGGATAAAAGGAGTGATGCAAACACAACTAATGTAATGGTGACTAAATTTACTTAATAAATGAACAAATAATGCTGTTTTGTTTCTCTCCCCTCCAGAGGAAATGTGCACCAAGTGGTTAATAATCCCATCTTCTGTCCTTACCCCACACAGTATCCCTGTATTAAAAAAACTCCACCACAGTGCTTGACTCTAGGGGCAGAAACTTTATAAAAGCAAAGAACTGGTCTAGATAATAGGGTTCATATATCTGACTTTCTCCCAAATTATCTTTTAAGACATTTTTTCCCTTTAAATTTTTCCTGCACTTGTTCTCCTTAAAAAAAATAAATATTTTAATGGCTTTTTTTTTACAAATACCTTCATCTTCAGTGAAGTTCCTGAGACACACAGTAAGGCAGTAGAGAATCCTGGAGTTACAAAACACTATTCTAATATAAATAAGAGATAATAAAACAAACAGCTGGACCAGTTCCCTGTATAAATTATAATGATTCTTGAAAACACGCTGGAGCAAGGGAAGGACTCCTCTCCCTGAGAAGCAGCAGAAATAATGTGTGATGAACTGACCATAACGCCCATTCTCTGATTGCCCTGCTCCACCACTGGGGAGGAGGTAGAGCTGAGGGAAGGTGTTTTGAAGGTCGTGTTTTATTTCTCATTATCCTGCTGTGGTTCTGTTAGTAATAAATTCAGTTAGTATCTCTAATTTGCATCTGTTTTGCCCATGATGGTGTTTGGTGAGTGATCTCTCTCTGTCCTTCTCTCGACCCAGGAACCCTTTGTTATATTTTCTCTCCCCTGTCCAGCTGTGGAGAGGAGTCATAGAGAGGGTTTGGTGGGTGTCTGGCACCCAGCCAGGGTCAACCCAATACACACAGTCTCCTACATTTTCAGTTGATAGTGCAGAATTTACTGTTACTGGGGTATAAAGGTGCCTGATTTGCTGGAGAGCATTGCAGGAGCACAGGCTCCTTCCCAAGACAGTGGTGACAAATTATAACATCATTTGTGTTTATCCAAGTAGTTCTATTTATAATAACCTTTCAGGTGACCTAATTGTACACTGGGTAAAACAAGCCTAAAGAAGATAGAAACTAATCTTTCAGAGTATGAAGTAGTGTACTATATAAATACTGCAGCTTAGCTAGTGTCTGTTTTGAATGTCAGTTAGGATCAGGTAGTGTTTATATGCTCCTGAGATTTAGCAGTTTTTGTTCAGGATTTCTCAAATTTGCATCAAGCTGAAACTTGGCAAGTAAGCTGTCAGCACAGATGCTAGATTTATTCCAAAAATAGAGTAAGTTGAAGCTTTTAAAGGTGTCAAGTGGCTTATTTATGCAGTGGTTGCAGATCCTTTAGTTTTCTCTCTCTTTTAACTATACAAAATCTTACTCTGTCACCTTCCTCCGGCATTACTCCCTTCTCCAGCATTACAGTCCTGAACAGTGAGGAATAAGAAGGTAAGTAATCACATTAGAGTGGTAATCCAAAGATGGTGTGCCCTGGAAACAGGTGTAAATAATGGTAATTTTTGGTGAAGCAGAACTGTCCTCATGGAGTCACCATAAAGAAAAATAATTGGGAAAACATCTGAAATGCTACCCAAAATGCTAACATATTGCTTGATAGCACAGTGAAAAGGCAGGCAAAATCCCCAGCACTGGGAAGGTTTTCTAACAATCCCGTTTAGACAAGGAAGGACCTTCTTTCAGGGATCACTGAAACCTCCTCCTCCAGGAATCATTGCAGGGTACAGCTCTACCTCCACTATGGTATTTATTGAGTATGTGCATTAAAGTCTAAGGCATAACGACTCAGAAAACTTGTAGTAGTATGGATCACTTATGTTCAGTGATCTACAGCACTGAGTGGTAACAAACTGCCCCTCATAGAGCAAATCAACCCAAATATATATAACCACAAGTGGACTCCTTTGCTCTATTTTGTGCAGCCAGAGAACGCCCTCTGCCATAAACTAAGCTCTGGTAGACTAGAAAACAAAACTAGGAGATTGTGAAACACAGGAGCTTTCTTGCAGAATGTCCTGCCAACAGCTTCAGGAGATGGCAGGTCAATGTAAACATGACATACACCCTGTCCTCTTTCCTTTTAAGTACCCTGAAAGACAGGATGGGGAAGGTAAAGCCAGGGAGGGCCTGTCTAGTCAGAGGTCTTGCAGTCAGAGATCCATCTGCAGCACGAGTTTCCATTTGTAACAAGTGGAGGCAATATCCAATTATTTGCAATCATGTTGATATATAAAAACCTCTCATATTATGATATGTAGGTTTTTGTTAATTTTGTCAGTTTTAAGAATACTTACAGGTTGCAAGGACTGTGATTAGGTTTCAGCTGAACTTAGTCACTTAACACAACCTTCAAATTCATAGCTGTATTTTTTTCCAGTGAGCAATTTACTCTTCGTAAAAGCACTTGTGCCAGTACAAGCTAGTGTGCATGACTTCTTTATTCTACTCTTCTTGGGGAGGCATCCCCCATCTATTTAAAAAACAAAGAGAAGTTGTCACAATGGTTGCAGAAAAATGTTTTTAAATTTAGACCCTTTCATTCCACTGCATCAAACAAGATCCAAATATGAATAAAGACCTGTCACAAGATTATAAGCTTGAAACATTTGCTCATACATAGTACATATTCAATACTCAGTAATTTTATTTTCTCTGAGAAATGATAGAATTTCAACACTCACTGGCTATACCTCTTTTTGGAGGTCTTCAGCAGTAATTTCTCTTCTAAAATCTACTCCATAAAATGTTCAGCTGTATCAAAATAATAGATGAAACCATATCAAGCTCTATTTAGTGGCCAAGATTTGCACACCTGCAATACTCACGATATGTAAACATTTTAGTCTCTCCTCTCAGAATGAAGCAATGTGAAAAACCTGAGCTAATTTATTTGGGCTTTAGACAGCTGTGGATGAGAACTAGTTTCTGGTCAGGATTTGAAATCATGCCAGCGGGAGCTTACTCTTAAACAGATGCTCCAGAATTTTATTAGGAAGGTCACATATCTCACGCCATCATTTGGTGGGAACCTGGTCAGAAGTCTATTCTCCTCCTGCTACAGCTGCCCCTGTGAAATAGCAAACATGTTTTCTGGTCATTGTGTACTCTGTGAATTATTTCTCTAAAAGCTTATTTACAGAAAACTGAGGGTCCATATTCTTAACTCTAAAAACATGGAGGTTGAACCAAATCATGCTTGTTAAAAATCCTATAACCCTTAGTGTGGTAAAATTCTGAATTTTTTTAGTAATTTCAAAATGTTAAAATAATTTTACAGATTAAAAAAATAAAAAGCCCCAAACCCACAAGGGTTTGGTTTTGAAAAAATAGATGTAAAAATTTAGAGATTGTATTTTTCCCTAGTGGGCATAAAAATGAGACGACCCAGAAATATACAGGCAGAAGAATGCGTGGAACATGCTTTGTCTAGATGCTTTTTGTGTCTCTTAAGCCTCCATGAACATCAGGTCTCGTTGCAATGTTTCCCCTCAGGAAACATCATGGTTTATGCCAGAGATTTCTATCTCTCAAGAGTTTCCTCTGTACCTATCTTCAAGTGAGACAAATGGAAGGTGGATATTTTTGGTGGGTTGCTCGTGCTGTTGATAGTCAGTAATACCTGGAGTTTCATGAATGCTTTCTGTTCTGGTTTGAAAGAAACTGTCCACCCTTTTCCACCCTACAGCTACCTGCTGGCATCCTACTTTCCCCTGTGTTTGCAGGAGCATATTTTGTGGTCCTGTGGGGCGCTGGTTGTGCTTAAACCCAGGAAAAACTCAGAAAGGTTGGTACATCATCTGTGAAAAGACGGTGAGGGCCAGGAGCGGGGTCTGGGCTCAGCAGTGGCTCAGACTGAAGGTCGGGCACCAGCTCCAAGGCTGGAACTCACCACACTGAAGTAAGTGCTGTGCAGGAAAGGGCGACTAAATCAACCCCTGGGAGAGACTCCAACAGGGCACCCCTGGGATTCAGAGCCCAAGTTCACCGCTGGTGTCTGGCTGCCTACACATGCACAGAAGAGGAATGTGCATGCAGGTTGTATTTTGCAAGAACTGCCCGAAAAACGTGCAGTGAATATTTTTTGCTCGTGGTGTGATTTGACACATGACATGCCACAGCAACCTTCCAGGGCACAGAATGTGATCCCAGTATGTATCTGATATAATTAAGGATGTATGACTTAAGTACCAGCTCATGGCTGTGGCCTGAAGTGATACCATTGGACTGAGATACAGCATTGTGGTTTTGCTTCCCATCTAGGGAATTGTAATGTGTGCTAAAAATACTGTTGGGCACATGGAAATGCAGAGTGTTATCGTGTGCAGAGGGGGACATGGAATGTTGGTCCCAGTAGAAGTCACCACAGAAGAGGGAAAATGGACATTTTAAGGAAGCCTTCTTGTGTTGCCAGCAAGATAAGCTGGGGCTGGGTTGACATTCTTTATCCCTCTCTCCACTCTGTCCCTTGCGGGATGAGGAATGATCTGTTTAGAAGTGAGTCATAGCTAAATAAAACATGCATAGGTAATCATTTGCACCATATTAGGCATCAATTTTCCCCCACACATTGTATCTATGTAGCTACTGGAGATCTTGTTTTCTTCCCTGTGTTTTTTCATGGGAAGATGCATTTATTTTTAAGCTGTATTTAAAGTCACTCATCTCTAGGGAAAAATGGGATACTTGACAGGAAGGGACCTAATCTTCTCTCCAAAGCTACTCTGTGCCCAGGCTCTGCCATCCCAACTCTGGGTGGCACACCATGACTGTGGTTTAAGAGAGCATCCAGGAGAGAAGACTTGTTCTGACAATCTTTTTAGAAAAAGTATCCAAGATCCTGTATGAAGTTATGGTTACAGACAGCAGCATCTGCTGAATTATTTAAATTGATACCTTCAGGTTCTACAATCATAGAATCAGAAAAGGGGGAGCAGAGAAATGTACACACTGAGTTACTTGTGAAGGACAATAAGGTAATAAAATATTCTGGATAAATACCAAATTAACCAAAGTGATTAAATTTCAGCCTTAGAGAGCTGTAGAGCCAACTCCTGCCTATTTTACCCATATGAGTAGTTTCATTAACAACAATCTGCTTCTTAGTAAATTGCCAGTTATAATAAAAACAAATAACTTGTTCTTTTGTATCTCTGCTGCTATGCATTTTAATAATTCCAGACATACTCATTAAAACTAGTGCTTTTATACTCACATGTTGTAAAATACTCTTGCATTACTGTTAAATCACTCCATCTCCCTTTTCTGTCTGAGCATCAATATAGCAACAGAAGAGGCAGAGGAAAATAAATACCTCCAGAACAGGTGCAAGAGCAAGATGATGCAACTGTCTGCTCACTCTGCCCACAGGAGCAATGTGGCACCTCGGGGCCATGAGCACGGATCCAGAAAGTGGCACTGAGTGAATTCCATGCCAAAATGTTGACAACATCTGATATGTACAAGAGGGCCACTGAGTGCACAGAACTGTGTGTCCAGCAGAACATAACACCATGCAAACACCACTGGAGTTAGATTTGCACACAGTAATTATTTATTTGCTATAAAACCAGATGAGCCTTATAATTGCATCTAAAAGGTGTGCTCCCAAAATTAACAATCCAAAACCTGTATGAAGATAAAGGTTTCATCACCTTTATAGTTAATTTGAAAAAGTTGCTCTCCATTTGCTTATGCTATAGGTACTAATTTTAATAAAGTACAGAGTGACATCTATGTAGGGGGTTTTAATTATTTTTTACTTTGTCACACTTTTATGTTTATAATAACTGTATACTATGAGGACAAAGGGGTGACAGAGCACCAAGTTTGCTTTAAAAGTGTTATTTGTTCTTTTATATTATTCATGAAGTACTTAAGGCTGTTCAGGAGAAAAATGATGTTTAATATGCACATGTGCAATACTTAGTCTGCAAAAACAAGTTGGCAGACATTTGCATGGAGCTGTTGGTAACATGTCTTTCCTAAACAATGGTACATTTAGGAATCTGTTGGCAGTTTTTTATTCTGCCCATGAGGAGTGACACCCCAAAAGACTCATTTTGTGCCCATTCTTCTCAGGAGCATTACTGAGAGGGCAACTGGCTCAGCACTGCAACAACTTTGGAGGGACAGGTTTCACTTTACTGACCCTGTGAATGGGGAAAACTGTGGTAAAATAATATGAATTTGGATTTCTGTCCACACTTCCAAGAGCTACAGTTCAGAAGCTAGTAGAGTTCTCTACAGACATTATTCTTCCCTATTTCTGGAGTCCCTGAATCTGTCATGCTCAATGTTGTTCAGAGCTGGAATAGAAGGGCCCAAAGACAGCTGACAATCTGTGTGTGATACAACAGATGATACAACTCATGATAAATGAGTGCTAATAGATAGAAATAAGGAAATAACTCTGTTATGGGCTGCTCAGCCATTTGAAGAATTGATATGCAGGGAAGGTGAGAGAGGGTAAAACTTACTGTTTTCTAGAAAAAATATTGTTTCCAAATAGAAGGACTTTGCTCAGTGTCTTTTTCCAGTCTAGTTGAAGATTCATCTTAACACTGATGGGTATCTAATGAGTTTGAAGCACTACCTCTTAAACTATGAGCACTTTTGATGAATGATTGTGGAACCCTGTTGGATGGCTACAAAGTTGTGACCTCTGGGTTAAGGAGGGTCCACTTAACCTTAGGGATCTGTCCTGTGGTTGAACGTGGTCCCACCAGAGTTCAGCATTGCAGTGGTACTCTGCAGACAGAAATCCAGCATCTCTGACTCTCTTGTAGATTTATCAAGAGAATAAAACAGAGACCAGTCTGCCGCCAGTGTCCACAGGCAAACACATTTCAAGCAGGAAAAAAAAAATCACTTGAGTCTTTGTACTGCACCAAGGATAACACAGTCCCAACCCAAACAAGTAAGAATTATTATTGGTAACAGACAGCTGGAAACACAGGTCAAGGACAGAAGATGTCCCTGCCTCAGTAGTTTTCCATTTGCTCGTGATGGAAAGGTCTCCAGTGACCACCTGACTGTTCTCCTGGCTTGTTGTAGTCTCGTGGGCAAAGCACTAACTGTGATGAACTCGCAGTTCCTGTGAGCTCAGCTCACATGGTAGGTCAGACTCCAGACTCCCAGTCTGTGGGTGAAACTCCTCTGATGGCATTTCCTTTAAAGCTGTAGCATTACGCACTTTATTCTCTGCTGCATAAGCTTGGGCCCATTTAATCTAAGGCATCCTGCTTAAAATTGGTTGGCGTAGTGGAGTTTCTGCGTACAGATGATTGAAAAAAGAGAGAATTGAGTGATAGGAAGTGAAGCCAAACTACAAGTGGTGTGAACCTTGTTTTCGAGGTAGAACTAAATGTATGTGATATAATTTAAAATGAAATATATATATATATAAAATGTTTCATTTCAGTAAGAAGAAATGCTGAAAATCTTTTTTACTACCAAGCAGATGTGGATGACATTGGCTTGCAACACAGTAGTGCAATGGGAATTTTTTCAAACATTGCCACAGTACATGCTTTTTTTTCCTATTGAGATCTCACTACTACTATAATGTCAGTCAACTGAGAAGAATTTCTCATGTTTTGGGTGGTAATAAATCTTCCACAAAGTGTTAACCAACACCTTGGGCAGTTTTCCTGGTTGGTATTACTCTAGATCCCACAATACAAATTGCTGAAACAGGAGAAAGGGCTTAGGTACATGTTTCAAACATTTCCTTCCTAGTTTTGGTCAGCATCGTGTGACTACATGAGTGAAATAGCAAGGGATTCATCAATAATAGTGGTAAACTACAGCTCAGGCTTTGAGTTACAAAAGAAAGCAAAACCAAAACAACTTTTCCTTCCCCACTCCCCCTCCTTATTCCCATCTAACAGTTCAACAGACTGTGAGAAGTCTTGGAATAATTCCTCTTTTCAATACTTCTAATTTAAATGACTTACTAGAAATGAATATTTCATGGCATATCAGGACTCTCCAAAGCTTCATCTCTTTAGCACTAATTATTTCAACAGGACCTATACAAAAGGCAAATACTGCCACTTTTCTATATTGTCTGCATGAATACTATAAACCCATCTTCATTTGACAGTTAAAGTTCCCATTTCTGTATTTCCTCATTTTTACTTTTCAGTGTCTCCTACAGTTTGTAGTGTCATGGGGTTAACACCACAGTTAACCAGTTAAGTCCTCATTAGTAAAAAAAGTAAGGCTGCTAACACTTAATCCTTAGTTTTCTTTCTCTTTAAGCCAAAGACACCTTTGATTTCCACGCTGGAAATTCTCATAGCAGTACCCCTAAACAAAATACTGTTTAATCCTCCAGGTCAGTTTGACATAGTATCCATTGCCCGAGCAAGGAAGCAAGGTCTACTTAGGCACCTACATGTCTGGAGCTACGAAAGTTTCCACTTCGGAGTAAATAGTTTCCACTAGACCTCACTTCTCTTGTAGTAAAAAAAACAAACAAACAAACAAACCCAAAACAAATCAACCTTCCATCTGCATTCCTTTCACATTCTGATGGCCACAAACAAATTTAGATAACCTCCCAAAACACAGCCTTATGTCATTTGATCAAATGGAAGGACATGCATTATGAAGCTGGAAATGTTTTCCATGTACCTTAGCTGAGGTCTGGACAACCATGTGTCCAACCTGTTGCCTGGGGTGTCAGCATTTCAAATGTGCTTTCAGAGGCTCTTGCCACAGTTCTTTCATGCAACATCCACACTGAGGAAAATAACCTGCAAGTCCAGGCTCTTCACCCTTTCAAGTTCCCTCCTGTTCCTTTACTCATTTTCGACTTTCATCAGACCATCTCTCATAAGGTGCAATTTGCAGTGAGATCCTTCCTCTGTCCTGGCTTCTGCCTGACTCTTGAAGTCTGGTTGAGCATCCAGGTGGACTCTAACCTTGAGAACTTGAATAACAAAAACCACTGGGAATGGGCTACAAGAGATCAGCACAGGGGCTCACGGTGGCTTCTGCCTGCCTCTTGCTGCTATAATACCCAAGGTGAGGGCACTGAGGGCTGCTCTGTGGTGCCAGAGCAGCATAAAGCAAGACCAGTGCAGCCAAAGAGAGTGAACGCTATGAGCATGTGGCAATAATTTCTCCAGCCTACTCTGCGTCATTGAGCAGCCCAAAGGTGGGGAAACACCTCAAAGGAGGAAGGAACCAGAGTTTCAGACTTTCACTGCTCATCCTCCAACTTCTGAGCTGAATGACCTAGAAAATTTTGACTTTCTAGAATTGATATTCACAAGTGTGGCACTTCACTGATCTAAATACTCAGGACAGCTTTTCCCTCAATACCTCCATATGGCCTTTTGTCACCCACACTTAAGTTTTCTGATGGAGAACTAGGTGGCTTTGCATGCCCTAGCCCATTCCCCCAGCCAGTCTCCTGAGCACCCAGCACCCTTGTTCACAGTAATCAGATGCATGAATCTAACAATTCAATTCCAGTTTTATGAAGTGCAGATTTCTGTAAAGATGGAGTTATTATTACAAAAGAACCTGATGTTTATTTTCAGACCATATAGGTTTTGACAAGTTTATTAGTTTTAGATGTGGATCTTAACTGACTTCCATTCTTTGGGTATTACAAGACACTGACCTCTTAAACATTTAATAAACATGATGAAACAATAAACTAGAAGAAATGAAATGTTGTGGAATTAGCTCTGCATTTGAACTGAACTTTAATTGTATCATTTAGCAACCACAAGGATAAGCTTGTAAAGTGGTTCTTTTGAAACAGCCAAACAAGTAGGATGATTCGGGAACACATGGTGTAAGTAGGATGAAGTCTTATAAAGAAAAATCCTTCATGACATTGTAGATGAATAAAGCCAAGGCATAATAATTTCCATTTGCCCATACAAGCTACTGGCACAATTTCTACAACAGAGCTGAAATGGTATGTGCAGATAGCCACTGGGTTGCAAAGTTAATGTTTTTATGAATGAAGCATCCTGGCATGCACAGGTGATCATCAAATGCCAAGGATTGCCTCTCTCTTTTGCATCACAAAACATCTGCAACAGTCCTATGGCATTCAACAACACTGTTTATGATCAAGAGCCAGATTGTGATGTTTGTGTTCACAGCTATTTAGCTTTTACCCTAGATTTCCTTCCCAAATTTTCCTTCATTTTATCCTGCTCCTGTTGGGCTTGCAACCATATAAATTATATGAACAATTGTATTTTTGTCAGGCTAGTTGCCCTGTTGGAACTGCCAGAATCTCACTGGGCTGGTAAAT
The DNA here is from genome assembly GCF_000738735.6 of Corvus cornix cornix. Taxonomy (NCBI): domain Eukaryota; kingdom Metazoa; phylum Chordata; class Aves; order Passeriformes; family Corvidae; genus Corvus; species Corvus cornix. The sequence goes on from NC_046336.1 coordinate 16,631,082, forward strand.
CACAGTTTGGCAGCTACTGCCAGACATAACAAGGACATCCACTGGTGTCCAGGAAGATTTTGGGAAGCAAGGCACTGCTCAGAGGGAATATGGATATCTCACAGTTGATCTGCTTGCTAGGAATATGGAAGTAAGGGGAGCAAAACTAGGCAGAAATATTAAAAAGCCCTTTTGGGGTTAATGGTTAAATACTTATTTTGGGATTGCAAAATACAGGAAAATAGGGAACATAAATATATTAATCCAACAAAAACTAGATCAGTGAAAAGGGTTCCTCATGTAAAAGCTGAAGCACAATGATGAAAAAGTATCTATTCCAGCAAAAACTCCATCACTATTTACTTCCCTCTATTAATACAATCATGGCTTAGTGTAAATCTGATGTAAAACTGAAATGAACTGGAAATGAGAACATTCTGTTTTGCTACTGTTAGAAACAATTGAATGTGATGTTAAGTTCACCACAGGTTTTGTCAGCAAGTCCTTGCTCCTTTAAACTCCTATGTACAGGTTTTCTACTCTTTTGGAGTGGGGATTAAAAAAAAGAAAGTCATTAATTTGGCTTAGTTTGCCTGGGAATTATGCAATCTGGACAATGTGGAGAGCAGTGTTTGAAAGATGTTTTTACAAGGTTGTGCTGGGTGAAAGCAGCACTTCCATCTGGCAGATGCCTGAAATGTGAACTTGCTGTGGGCAAGACTGGAATAAAAGAGGAAAATAAGGTGATACTGGCTATTCAGCTGCAGTTACAAAGTCTTACCTGGCATGTGGCAGAGCTCTTGGGCAAGCTCAGGGTGTACCAGTGTTGTAGAACAACAGAAAACCCAGAAATAATTCTCACTTTGTCTGCAGTGCTTAGAAAACAAACAAGTGTCACTGATTTTTCTTTAATAATAGATTCATAACTAAAATATTCCTTGCTTTAGTGAAACTGGAATAAAGTATCTTCTAAAAACATGACCAACCAATAAGACATAAATAAGATTACTTCCATGTGTATGAGATTATTATAAATGGGACTTCTCTTTTAAAAGAAGAATACTGTAAACAAATACATGATCCAGTTTATTAACTGAGATTGGCTGGATTACATTTTGAAAATAAGATACACATGTTGGCAATTATCACACTTCACTATAGTTAGGCCTTTGAAAGACATACCTTATGTGTTTTTTTCCTGTGGAAATCATAGCTTTTTAGCTTGCCTTACTAGAAGATTTTGAGAAGTATCTTCTCAAAATGTAAATACAAGCCTGATTTCTGAATTCATGTTCAGACATGAGAGGGCAGATCCAGATTCCTCTATTACCTGGGCTGAGGTGGAAGTTTGGAAGGTCTTCCAGCCAGCTGGGATATACCACAGAGGGGGATTAGGTATAAATGTTTCAGCGGCTACCATGTTGGCCTATAGCCTGTGTCACTCAGGGTACGAGACTAAGAGAGGCTTTGCCTGGTTCAACTAGGAGAAGAACTGTGTCAGTGCTCGGTTTTATTAGGGTTATTTTACCTCGCAGGATGGTTGTTCTCATGTCCTGGTTTGTAAAATGTAGCAGAACAGACCTTCCCTACTTAATATAGGTGTTATTAGGGGAACTTAAACTGCTAGGCTCTTAGGTAGTAGTTGCCAAAGTAAGATTATATATATATGTATGTATTTTTTTTTTTTTTACTTTAGCTTTGAAAGAAAAAGCTTCTCTGCTTGATAAAAATAAAGAGAGAAACCTTTTGAACAACAGCAACCCGCCATTCAAGGCACTCGTGGCATGTCCAAGCCAAGTTCTTGTTCCCTATCAGGTAGAGCCCTTGTTTTGCCCTGGCTCTGCTGCCTGGCTGGTGCCTAAGCCCTAAGCACTGGGCTGCTGGCCATTCTGGAGCAAGTCTCTCTGAGAGTGAGAGACTTCTCTTTCTGAAACACCACAAAACATGATTTAAGCACTCTACATGTCTTGAGAAAGCTCTGTGCTGGGATGCACTGGTTACAGTGGAGAGAGGCAAGTTAGATCCCATGGAAAGTGATACAGATCTTAACCATAGCACCATATTGAGTCTAAATAAATGATTGTTGTTGCAAAGTTTGGACAGATGGCTGGCAAAACCTGCCAGGGGCATTTCAAAGTTAATATTCATGTGCTGTCCCTCTTCTCCATGTTAAGGAAATGCATGTTAATGTTAACCCTGGCACTAATCCAATACTGGGTTCTGACATTAGAAGGACATACACGGCAAGTAGGAACATGTCTGCGGGGATTAGAGGTGACTGTTCACTCTCACAATACAAGAACTTTGTGCAACAGCTGTAGGGAAAAGAAGAGGAATCCCAGGCCCAAAATCTCTGCTTCAAGCCCATTATAATTTCCAACATGTCCAAGCAATGATGACAAAGTATTTTGCAGACATTATTGGACTTCGGTGCTGTTAGTCCCATTCTGGCATAGATAACACACAAGCATGAAAAAGACAGACCTAACCTCTCTTCCCTGTCATGCAGCCTAGAAAACCAGCGGAGTATTGCGAGAGATATTGCAACAACAGCACAAATTAATCTCCTTATCTAATAGACGCCAGTATTGGTGGCTCAAAGTTATATGACATAGAAAGATGTGAGTTTAAAATGTCAAGTGTCAACGATAAAGGAACCCTGGCCTCAGCTAAGATTCTCAGACAGCAACTCCCCAGGTACAGAAGTGCCACAGTTAAAGCATTATTTACTTCAACCAAAATTTGCCACCTTTACAGTATGAAGGAGCTATGCCAGTCCTGTCCCTCCTTCCAGGACAGCAGAGACAAAGATGGCCAGGTGATGGGTTAACTTCATGTAATGCACTTCAGGCTTCATTGAGGGTGTTGAAAGACCTAATTTTTCAAGCAAAGCCTGGGATAAAATTACATCAGAGGCCATACAAGTCTTCAGCTGCCTTGAGCAGGCCAGTAATAGGGGAAACCTTTTTTCCCTGTCTTATGTTACGGAAAACCTCAGATTATTTTTGAGTTTGGTGCTGATTCTAATGTCACTTTTAAAAAACATGAAAAAAGGAATAGAGTTAAAATCAAGACTTCATAAATCTTACTAGAAAAAGATTCTGTTTAAATTACATGAGATGAAAGTATGTTCTGAAAACTCTCCAAAGGATCTTAAAAATGCAGTAGGGGGAGAAAGATACCATCCAGTTAGTCCTCTAGTCCTACACACCAAAATAACCACACTAAATAGCAAAATAATCAATTAAGGAGGGATCAGAAAAGCATGGGGGAAAAATTGAGCAAAGGACGCAGCAAAGCCAGTATCCCTGCCTCTCTCTGTGCTTCATTTATTTCTACAAAGCCAAAGATTGTTTTCTTGAAATTATAAAATGAAAGCCAGCCCTGCCCTGTTTTGTTAGAAAATGTTGATCTTTTTATATCAGCTACCTGCTCAGAGGCAGAAAATTTCAGATAGATTCTTTTAACAGGCTCTCTTTTTTTACTGTAAGGCCAAGTAAATGGATGAGGCATTTATTTTTTGGAAGAATGAGAGAAGCATTTCTGCTCTGCCTCTGTGTTTGTGGCCACTAACTGGTGACAGCCACTAGAAATTACTGCCTTGAAAATTTTCTTCCACTACCAGCCCAGTCTATGTGTTGGAGGCAGGCAGAGGTGAGCAGAGCCTCAGTCAGTGGATTTCTTGTGTTGGCAGCCAGCAGCAGCACTATTGCTGGTATGCCTTTATTCCTGTTGTGGACAGGTGCTGGAGCAGGGATCCATCGGCCTTGCAGCAGGCAGGGAGGCGTGCAGCTCGTGCCACAGCAGCCCCACGGGGCTGACATGGCTGTCTTTACTTTCATGTTCCCATTTTTCTGCACGTCAAGCTAAGCCACAAACCAGCTCAGGGCTTTATCAGCCACCTGCAGAGGATTAGGTGGGCAACCTTGGCCTAAGGTTTCACAGCAAGCCCAGGCAGCGGCAGCAGCTCTGGCATGTGGGGAGCTGAACCACGGTGTCCCACGGCCCCAGCAGAGATCAGACTGCATTTGTGCACCCAGGCTTTACAAAGCAGCCATCTGTCACTGTGCAGCCACAGGGGACTTAGAGGGGCTTCAGCAGCTGGATCCCGTCCCCAAGTACTGTACAGTCTAGATGGGACCAGACAGTAACCAAAGTGTTACAAGTCAGTGATGGAGACCTGAGGAACTGCTCGTGAGACAGACCCTCTACAACAGCAAAGCCCATGCCAAGAACTGCAGCAATGGAAGGAGAGAAACCTTATCTTACTACCTGGAAGTTATTAAGTCTGTACTTCATACAGTAAGAAAGTTATTATCACCAGCAAATCTGTCCCTTTCTCTCAGACAAAGAATTTGCAAAGCCATGAAGCCAGGTGTCTGATAACATGGAAATCACATCAGAGATGAACACCATCAAAACTGTTTTTAACTGCCATTCTGGAGGTGCTTCCAAGTTTTAAAGTGATTGTTTAGGGAAAACAGCTAAGTTTTCAGGTCACAATAAGATTACCTAAAATAGAATTTAGAGTTTGGATGCTTAGTACGAAAATGAACAGATAGGATCATAAATCTATCTTATGCTAGATACCTCTCTGTATTATTCAGGGACCCTGAGATTTTAATTTTTATATATTCTAATGCTTCCATTCTGGCGGGAATTATACTGCTGTAATTTGGTCAACTAGCAGGTATTACTTTCAATAAAACCAGTGGAAACAAGATTAGATGCAAACCCATTTACAGCAAAGCCAACCAACCAACCCAAACAAACCTCAAAACTTGTAATTTATAAAGCACTTGCTCTGATGCAGCTCGTGCCCAGCTTCCTGGGAACCATAAGGGAATATATTAATTCCTCTGTGAGGCCAAAGAAGGCAAGTATCAGATGGAAGACACTTTATAGTGGATCTACTCTAAGTCATTCAAACTTCAGTAGCTGTTTGAGATATCTTCTGATTCTCTGACTATAGTCTGTTCTCTGCGGACCAAACATGAGAATTCTTTAATCAAAATGGTTTTCTAATCAACGTTAAAAAGGATTTTAAAAAAACCTCCAAAACCTTTCTGCCCTACAGAGTTAAGGGAAAGCTCACAAAAAGGAACTGAAAACCAATATGCTGCTTTTATACAGAATTTCCAAGAAAACAGGCGTGGGGAAGCAAGTATAATGAACAGCCAAGGAATGGTCTTTAAGAAAAATGAAATGTTAGAGAGTTTTCAAGCTTATCTTAAGCAGGTATCATTGTAAAAGCATCTATAAAGAGCTTTTGTTAGTGTTACAAGTGTAACTAGAAGCAGAATTCTGTTATGGTAATAAAGCTGCTACTGCAAATATTTTACAATGGAGAAATAAGCTTTTTGTAGCTAATAAAAACATATATATTTAAAGAAATGGTGCATTATGCAGGTCAGCATTATGTTTCACCTCTGATTTCCTTTTTTTCACACCCCCTGCATGCTTCTTCCTCACCAAAAGCCATAATCCTTGAAGAGGAGGTAGTCATGCTCTGCACAACTGTAATAGTCTAAACACGTCTTTTTTTCTGCAGATTGAGACCTGAGAATTTAATGATTTACAGAACACCTCTGCTCGAGGTCTTCTCTCAGTTTTTATTAATTAAGAGTACATGTCTTTGATACAAAGTAGAATCTCTGAGAGGCGAGAGGCATTGCATTCTCAGGTATATTTAACACAGAGCAATGTGATGGATGCAGTTCAGGGTTCTGTGCTGCCCATTTTGCTAGCATAAATTTAGGAAGTGTTAAAAGGTCTAATGCCTATAAAAGTTAAGCATGTTACAGCAAGCCAAGAAAAGGGAGATGATGCATTCTCTCAGGAATCTGTCTAAGGAAGTTATGGGTGTAGCTGCTGCGCTCTTTGGCTTTGGTGAAAGTCTAGAACAGGAAATGTTGTGGGATGTCCCTGGCAAAATTTACAGAAACAACAGCTCTAAAGTAAGTGGGAAATTTAGATAAGAGAACTGACATAAATCCTTAGGACAAACGAATTGCCTATTGGACTGAGAGTCTAGAAGAGTAATATCTTCCTCCTGGAATTAACAGCTTATTGCAGAAAAATGAATGAAATGCTACAGCAATGATAGATTCCCCCAGAGTAGTTACTGGGTCTTCTCACTTGGAGAAGAAATGAGAGGAATTTTCTTTTTTTATTCTGCTCTTTTGTTAGTTATAGATGTAACAGGAATTCAGACAACAGAAAAAAAATTCTAAACCACTTGGGGAACTTGTCAGCCTTTTGTGATTTATACAAAATAAGTGGGACTGAACACAGTGGGACTCCAAATCTTGGCCTCCTCACCACTGACCCCAGAGCCACTCCTAAGGTGGTGCTGTAAAAGCCTACGCTTACTACTGGAAAGAGCCATTACTGACAAATGTGGTCTCAGAAAATGTTCAAAGTCATGTGTCTGACTTCTTTTTCTAAAAGCAGAAGTTACCCTCGTTAAGTCTATTCTGGAACAATATTGTCAATCATTTTCTGAGCATTCAGAAAGTCCTGCTTTGTTTGCAAAATTAGAGCAGAGAACAAACAAGAGTAAATTGTCAGCTTCAGCAAAACCATCTATTTGAAGCTGGAGGCAAATATCAGGATACCTTCTTTCCTGAACATTTTGGGCCAGACTGCCTCAAACGGTGGAAATCAGAATCAAGTTCAATCAACAAGGCTTTCTAGCGCATTCCCAGTAGCAAAGTGACGCCTTGCTGAGCTGCCAGACTCCAGCACTTCCACCCACAGACCTGCAGAAGTGCCCAGCTGCCCTGCAGATACACGTTAAATGTAGCTTCAGTGTCTGCAACTGGAGACCAATGCTGTCACTTGCATAACGCGCAGGGTCTGCTCAGTGTTGAAAAAGAGCATGTTTAGTATGCTGTGTTTCTTTAGGGAAATGGGTGACCACAGTTAACCTCCTTAAAGTTTTTTTCTGCTGCGGCAGGTTTTTAAAGCAAAGAATTTATTGGTGTGAAAAACCAGACATGCTCTTAATGCCAAAGTTGCAGTGCCCACGTTTCATATCTGTGTTTACTTCACAGCACCATTCAAGCCCTGGTCCAAGTAGTCTCAATAATAATTGCTTGTTAATATTAGAGTGGTTCCTCAGGAAGTTCCCATGTGACAAAAAACACTGTTGACAGATTGAGAAGAGGTTCAGGTAGAAATTCCCCCTACTGCACCAGCACTTTAGGATTTGTTGTGAACCTAAACATGTGAAGAATATAGCTTTCACCCACAGATGGCGATGAACACAGTCTGTGCCTTCCCAAGATAGAAAACCGCAGATTCAGGCTCAAGGAAATGCCAACACACAGCTTAAAGAAAGGGGCTCTCGTTTATGTTAAAACAGGATAACCAGTTCGGCATGAAAAAGGTGGGAGTCAGATTGGTATCCACCCATTCATGAGGCTCTGAAAAACCCAGGAAGGCGCAGGCTCAGAAGAAAACTGCCTCATCCTAATAAGGCAGAGCTGTCTGGCAGTGACATAGTCTGGATGCCTTCTATGTGAACTAACGCACGCCATCGGGGAGCCGCTTCTGCGTGGCTTGGGAGCCGTGTCATCTTTCCATCAATAACTAAGTGTGGTCACCTCTGCAGGACTGCTTGTGCTGAGTTACACACAAATGCTGTGCTTGCTTGTGTGCTGCAGGAAAATCTCATGTTACAAGAAAAGCCACTTACCGATGTCCCGAGTTACCCTCTGCCTCTCCTTCAACACGAAAGCCCAGAGAAAAGAAAACAGTCACCATGACTGACTAGAAAGCATTTCTGTCTGCACAGGGGATAAAAAATTATAGCAAATATTTTATTTATTTTTTTGACGCTGCAGTAAAATGATACTGCTTCTTTGTTTGACTTTTCAAGACCTTCCTTTGTTTAGATTTAACTTGATATGACTGAATCCTTTAGAAAGATTAGATTTGAAATGGGAGGCAACAGCTCAGAAGAAGGGCATCTATGCAAACAGCCATGTTTCTGTCTATTGCTGAGTGGAGGCGGCAAGGTGTCTGCTGAGGTAGGAGATGCTGCTCACTTTTTTGAAGAAATGTCTTTATTTCTTCATATATTTATAACATTCATATCCACTACTTTAATGCATTCCAGGGAGAGGCAGATCTCTCTACTTTTGTCAAGAGAATCAGCTGAAAACAAGCCAATAACAATTTCTGGACTTAAAAGCAAGCTCTGTGGTTCTGCAGGAAGGAGGAGATTTAGCATTATAAGCACAAACAAAAAAACCAAGTCATTTACAAAGAAGAAAGTAAGTATATCATGTCAAAATTTATTAATGTAGGTGCTGTTCTTATACTTCATAGCCAAAAAATGATCCTTCCTGCAGCAAGATTCCATCTGAATTTTTAGGATATTTGCTTGATTAAGCACTGCAAGATGTGCCTTTTGTGCCAAAACTTCATTTTGGTCTATTGGCATTGTGGAGCTTTGTTATTCAATCAGAAATCCCCCATGTATTAAAATGAAAATCAATACTCAGCTACCTCTACTACATCTTACTCTTTTCTTTCAATAGTTTTAAATATTGAACCAAAATATGGTGGTATGTTGACATTTCATACTTTTGCAAGGCAGAAAAATTAAAGCAAGTGATGACCTTTTCTTACCATCTGCAATAATCAAGTACAGCTCTACTGGTCTCTTAATCCCCCTCCATGCCCTCCTTCCAGGTTTGGTACTGCAATGGGGTATCAGTGGCTAAAAAGAGAGCAAGAAATTGTGGTGAGGGACAGAAAATGTGCTGAGGTGCTCTTGGGTGAATGAACAGTGGAATTGTAAAGATTTTGTTTAAACGCAGGCATTTATCTCTTAGCAGAACAAAGTATGAGCTTATTCAATTCTCAATTTATGAGATAGTTTGGGATTGCTTAATCATCATTGGGGCTCCCTAAACTTCAACTACAATGAATTTTCAGTTTGGAGGAAGTGTTCTCATTTGCTCATCAATTACTCAGGAAATGAAGGTAACTCCGACATTCACATACAGAGAGGAGCTTCCACCACAAACCTCCCAGTCACTGTAAGCAGCTCCTTTAACAGCCAACTCCTGCAAAAACATAAGGCACTCAAGAGGTGCATCAGGCCAGGCATAAATACACCTCTATGCTAATAATGCAGAAAAGAAGTTGAAAGTTTGAAAGGTACTCCCAAAAGCCCTTCTAACTGATGTACATACACATTCCCAATGAAAAAGGCAACAGACCCCTTTGACATGCCATCTCCTGCAGAGAGGCCTTTTCTCTGCCATGTCAGACTCCACCTGCGGCAGGAGTGAAACTGGGTCTAGCTAGAGATCTACAATTCACTTACAAGGGTCCTGTTTCACTTGCAATTCATTAATAGTTCCAAGGTTCTAGACATACTGTTTCAACAGTATGCAACTTCCCTGCATGAGCTACGGCTTCCGCTTCAAATTGCCACATTCGAGTAAGGGGACAGAACCAGTAATTTGAATTCATAGACCTTGGAACACTCCATTCTGTTTGAGCAACAGAGAAGGGGATTGAAGTATGCCCAGCAAAGAGACCAAAAGCGTAAGCAAGTGTGAGGCAGTGCATTGCAAGAGTACAAAGCATTGTCAGGGTGCCCTGCCAAGCCATTGTAGGTGTAGTCAATATAGAAACCCATCTGAAATTTTCCAGAAAACACTTTCCACATGACTGACATCTTCTACACGTCAAAACCAACAAAACATTCATTATCCCAGCTCTCTGTCCCAAGCAGGCAGGACAAGAACACATGCTGATACATCAGCATTTCACAGGAGAGAGCAATTGTCATTTATGACCACCTCTGCATTTTTCTCCTTTAGATGAAGGATTTCTTCCCTCTGCACCAGAACCTGTCAGCACACACCAAACAATAATGATGTATTTAAATGTAGTCATTCAGCACTATGTACCCAAGCACCTACAGCTGAGAAAGCTGTTCATTCAGTAAGCCAAATTTGGAGCCTCATTCTGCTTAACCTGAGGAAATGCTCCATCGTCATTCCACTGCTTATGCTCTTGTTCTGGCATCCACAGAAAGCCTGGTGACTCAAAAGTGCCCACTCTTGGGCAAAAGAAAATGGAAGACACTCCAAAATGTAAGTACAAGAAAAGAAGTCTCTTCAAGGTAGGGAGATCACTCACCTCCAACATCAGTTGTAATGCAGGTTTGCTAGCCTGGACTCCTTCATTCTGGTTGAGAAATAGGTCCTTCATTTCACTACTTCCCTTACTCTTAAGTTTCTCTTTGCTTTCTCCATCTCACTGTAATGAAAGAATAGTCAGTCCAGTCCCAAGTAACCATTCTGAGTATGTATTTCAACATTGTTATGGTTAATTAGCTTGTCAGATAGCAATCTGGGAGCAGTGGATATATAGGTCCTTCAGGCACGTTGCATATTTTATCTTTGCCATATCACTAATTATAACCATGGTTGTGATTAGAATGCCGAGATTCACGATTTTACACATCACTCTTTCCTTGCCTATCCTAAGTTTCGTTTCAGCCTCCTCTCTCTGGCTCCAAAAGCAGAGACATCAGTAACATGGAATGCCTGCCAGTGAGCCAATGCTGATCCCTCTTCCTGTAACATGTCCTGGCTGAGCATGTCCAGGCTAAAACATCATTACAGCCAAATTTTCACATCCCCAAAAGCAGTATTTCTTTGTATCACTATGTACTAGTATGAACAACACTCCTCTCAAGCTTCTTGAACAGACAACCTTTAGATTAAATGGAGGAACTGGAAGCAGGTTTTAAACTAGCTTTTCCGTATACTAGAGGACACTTCGTATGTTTAGTTGCACTAAAAGTACCTAATCCCTTTAAATTCTTATCCTTTCAGAGACCTGCTAGGATTCTTGAAATGAGGTCATTCAGACCAAGGCACCTGGGATAAGTAAAAAAACCCAAAACCAAACAGTGAGAGAGAGGGAGACCAAAAAAGCATACAAGTCCATAAAAAAGAGTTGTGCAGGACTCAAATACCTGATCCCAGACTCTCTTTGCGTGATTGCCTCCTAGCACTGGAGAAAACTCAATTTGACAGATACCTACTTTTTCCACTTCCCCATCCAGGTGCCCTGAGCTGCACCACTTTATACATCCAGAACTGCCTCAGCTGAGGGTAAGCAGAGATGCTCAGCATCCTGCTCTGCTTCACCCTGCTCCACACCCAGAAGCAGGGCTTTAGTTCAGCCCGGTGGCAGGAAACACTCAGCCATGGGGCAGTTGGTTTCCAAGTCTCAGAGATGCAGACAGAGGCCACGGCAGCTCCCGTCTTCCTGTAGAACAGAGGATGAGGTGGGGTTCTCTCAATTTGTTAATCTGATGCTTGGCTGCTTCTGTCTGTGGGCAAGAAAGCTGTGATTCTGAGCAGGATACCTTTGTCACTGGGTGACATCTTCTTCCTCTGTGAGGCAACACTCCCCATCTCACCAGCTGAAGCCATGGTACTGCTCAGGGAAGCACTCACCATGCTCAGGGCACTCCAGGGTGAGCAGGGAGTTCTGGTTACTCTCCTCACTGCCAGAAATGCTGGCATACATTACTGTTCAAGTGCCAAACACAACTCATCTTGGGGGCAGGAACCAACTGACCTGATCCTTTACACAAATCCAACATCTCCCCTCTTCCTCACAACTGCCCTAAGCTGTAGCCCACAACCCTGCAGCCTTTTTGTGTCTTTGTGTTCATGCTTTCTTTCGATTTAATTAATTTTGGTTTGGCAGAACACATTCAAAAGGAGAGAAGGGTGTTCTTCCAGGATAAGTGGTTGCCTTGGAAATAGGACACATGGATTCGAATTCTCTCAAGTTGAGAAGAGAACCAAATGTAAAGCCCCTGCTTTATCTGCAAGGGCAGTAACCACCCACTGCCATGGGAAAGGTGCACCTCTGAGACATTCAGTGAGCTGTAGCCCACTCTTTGAAGAAATGGACCATGGAAGTGTCCTCAGGAGCCAGGACCAGGCTTCTGCAAAAAGGCTTTCCCCTGAAGCTTGAAGCCTGTAGTAGGACATTTTACTCAGGTAATCATCCAGGCAACTTCTTGCTGAGCATACAGACTTTGCATAACTCTTTCCTCAGGCTGACTGCTAATCTGTCAGGGAGAGAAGAAAAAAATCGGTGATTTTGCCTAAAAATTGGTATGATAATAATGATGCTTTCTGGATTGAGCCAGTAAGTACAAATTCAAGTGAAATGGTTTTATACCTGATTTAGTTGGGGTTTTTTTGGCTGAAAAATGCTTTCCCTCATAGCTTCTTTTCAAGAAAAGTTAGCATTAGGTCTGGGTTATTTACAGCTAGTCAAACTGCAAAAAGGTTGTCTCAGGGCATGATCTTTCTGAAAAAATGCCAAGACATTCACAAGCTGGACACAGATCATTTGTTGAGTGTTTTAGGGTACTGTGAAGGTGTCAAATGAAGACGACTTCAGGCATCCATAGCAAAGGCCCAGGAGCCAGCGGGACTGTGACCCTGCCCAACCTTGAAGCTGTACTGTCTTGTGTGCTGAAGATCAAAGGCAACAGAAATAACAATTATCATGTTACATCATGCTGTTCCGATAAACAAATGCACATATTTTCACTTCAGCTTTTCCTGTGCTTTAAGAAAAGTGCAGTTTTAAAAACAAACCCCAAAAGACTATGAATTAAACTGTGTATATCCAAAAGCCAAGCTTGTTATGTTTTGCTACTTTTAGTTAGTTAACACAAAGAGGATTTTTAGGAGTTCAACATACCACTGCTGTCCTGCGACAATATTTCACAGTGTAGTAAGAGAAGCTGTCTTATTTTTCTTCTTGGTCCAGAGTGAATAATTCAGCACTGCATGTTTCATAGTCTGAGTCATAAATGTTGAAATTGATTACACAGAGGCATTGGAGCAGTTTCTCATTTTGCTTGCTTAAAGAACCAGTGAAATTCATTGAGACATAAAACTCAGACTTCTAACTTGAGGCTTTTTATTTCCCCCCACCACTGTCAGGACAGCAACTCCAAGGGCACAGTACATGTTCAGAAATCACAAGAGCACTTCAAACCTCCAAAATTCTGAGAAGGGTATATATGAGGAACATTGCTTAATCTGGCTTGCTTCTAGCAGTGAACAGGTATTACCAGCACAGAGGTACGTGCTAATTCTCAGTACTGTGTAACCTCAGTGGTTGTCCCTGTTCCTCTGCCTACAAGGAATTTTACTATTTAACAAAGTTTCTGTTTACTGAAATTACTCTTTAACTCTCTAGCACCCCTTTTGATACCAAAAGAATGCAACTGGATCCTCCCAACCCCATCTGCCCCAGGACAAGCAAACCCGCCCTCCTTTGCCTCTCTTCTCCTCTGTCATATGCTCAGCCTCCTCCTCACACCCCCATTTTAATGGCTTGCCATTGAATTAATATATTTGTCAATAACAGCACTTGATTAAGAAGAAATATATATTAATAGTCTCCCTACCAGGAGTAAGCTCAAATACACCAGAATGCAGAATGAAAGACATTAAAGCCTTGGTTTTTTCAAAAAAGATAGGATTTTGCTTCTTGCCTATGGAACCAGTTGTGGTCCACTCTACAAGAGTCATTTGAGCCCCTGTTGACGACCAGACAGAGCTGGAGCAAATCTACTACAGTAAATGCAGTGAATCCAGCACTGTTTGATGTTGCACTTCATACAGGTATAACTGACCTGATCCTTTACACCAAATCCAACACAAAGCAGATCAGTGTTTGCTATTTCGGTATGGAGATCAGAACTGACACTTGTAGGACTCCCCCAAGACACTCCCAGTGGAAGAACTCCCTAACATATAACTAGAGTCTAACAGAAAGGGTGCAGCTAAAGGTAACATGGCTGGCATGAAAAAGGCACTAGCAACACCACTTTCAATTCTGAATATGCTGCCTCTGGTAAAAAAGTCAGTGGCAGACTAGGACACGCTGCCCCATTTAAACAATTGAGTTACATTACACTCAGTAGTGCAGATCTTCATCCACCTGTAAGTGCTATGAAAACTTTTATTGCAATGCTTAATTATTTTCTCCTCTGCAAGCTGATGGAGGCTCTGGGGCAGATCAAGGGAGCTGATGGAACAACCTCAGCAGCCCATTCATTAGACCTCCTGTATGACCTAGACTGGGCAGGATTTTCTGCACAGAATGTTCCTCTTTCCCAACCTCACAGGGCAAATTAGAGTACATCCAATTAAGATACAGAGAAAACTTCAGTTAGAAGGAAATAACCTAATTCATATTTCTCTGGGACATGAGCATGATACATCCATCTTTATTAAAGCAAACAGAACAAGGATAAAAACACTTCACAATCCAGGGCCAGAAAACAACCCTTACTGTAAACAGAGGGTTTAAATATTATTCTTAGAAGGATTATCTTTTAAAGAGTTGCCAAAATGTTCATTGGCCAGAGCTAGTGCCCTCAGACTTGTAGGAAGTTGTATTTTTTAAAATGTTTTGTCTTTGTGATAACCTTAGGAAGGGCCATTGCACACCTCAGTGCAGTCTTATTGCTCATTCTGTGCTTATTTCACACCTTGCAGTCCTCCCTTTGTTGGGGGTATTTACAGCACCATATTTCAGTACTTCTCTGATCAACTGATCCCCTATAAAAACATTTGGAATTAGAATCATGGAATTATTTAGGTTAGAAAAGAACTTTAAGATCATAAAATCCAGCAGCTACCCTAACACTGCTAAGTCCACCACTAAACCATGCCCCCAAGTGCCACATCTACACCTCCTAAATACCTCCAGGGACAGAGACTCAAACGCTTCCCTGGTCAGTCTGTTCTAATGTGTGACAACACTTTCCACGGAGAAATGTTTGCTAATATCCAATCTAAACTTCCCCCAGTGTAACTTGAATCCTGTCACTAGTTGCCTGGGAGAAGAGGCTGATCCCCATCTTGCCACAATCTCCTTTCAAGCAGTTGTAGAAAGCAGGAAGGTCTCCCCTGAGCCTCCTCCAGGCTAAACACACCCAGCTCTCTCAGCTGCTCCAGACCCTTCACCAGCTTTGTTGCACTTCTTTGGACACACTCCAGCACCTCAAACTCCTTCTTGCAGTGAGGGGCCCAAAACTGAACACAGGATTCGAGGTTCAGCCTCATCAGTGCCGAGTACAGAGACTTACATCTTTGAAAAATCATACAGCAAAACCACTCCAGAGAGAAGAATTTTCAGGTGGGCTACATAACACTCATTGTCACGGATGAGACTTGGGAATTTCATGGAGAGGAGCACAGGCACGAGGCAGTGCCCATCAAGAGGGAAGGGGAGGGCGGGTGCTGCCAGCGGGGCACTGCCAAACCACGCAGTCTCTCCTGGTGCAGTGTATCTGCTTTGCAAAGCCCCAGATACTCAGAGGGCTTGCTTTGCTTGCTGCACGCTTTATTACCCGTGTTAGAGAAGTGGTGGGGAGGGATTTGCAGTGAGAACGAGTAACACCGTTGTAAACCTTTTATACCTTCCACCCAAGGCCTCAAGGCATTTCCCAGCTGCCGGTGTCCCCTCGGGGGCGGCCGGGACGCTCCGGTCTGAGCAGAGCGGCTCCCCCGGCGCTCCCGGAGCGGCTGCTCGCCCCCAGCGCTTCCCTGCACACGCCTCTCTGGCGCTGAGCTGGTTTGGTTTTAGCTCTGGCAGGGAGCACTTCAGTTGCATCAGTGCAGAGTTATTCTGTTCCACGGGCAGCCTCCCAGGCTAAAGCGAGAGTTTTAAAAAGCTTACTCAGTAAATATCAGATTTCATATTGTTTCATCTACCACTTCCCACCCCAGTCTCAAGGCTAAGGACAAAAGCAATAATTTAACTTCACATCAATTTGCTGCTGGTCTCCTCTACCCTTCCCCAAGATTTCCAAATAACAAGCATCACCATTTCCCTAGCAGGCACTCCAAGCCCACAGCGACATAAAAGCCAAGTGAGGCCACGGCATCTCTTCAGGAACACAAGAGGAAATGAGACCCAAGACACCCACAAACTGGTAGAAAGTAGAAACTGTTTCAATCTGCTCCTGGGTTTAAAGAGTCAGCTGCCAGGACAAAAGACTGCGGAAAATGTTCTCTTACAAAGACTCACAGTAAATGAGAGAGGTCAGCAGTGAGAAAGCTACTGAAGAGACAGTAACTGTAGCTAATTAGATGGGCTGCTGCCTGGCTGTCTGAAACCTAAGGATTTGCCCATGAGGTATTTTAAGTTTTTAGGGCCTTCCCACCCTTGTGTAGTATGCTGAAGTAGTTCATGCAACAAAAAGATTGCTTCTTTTCCCTTTCTTTTATTGTTAACACCTTAAATACATCATTGTGCTCTCTTCTATTTTTTTTTTAAGAAAAAGCAGGTGAAGGTAGGTGAAGGATAGAGCTGCAAAACCTTGCACACTCAGCATTAATGTGAACTTAAACATATTTTGCAGGTAGGCAATTATTTCTGTACAAATTTTTTCACTAGAAGAAATTTTAGCATTTGGAATGCCCAGTTACAATATTTTCCTAACATATTCTTAGTTAAAAATTTAAAAAAATTCCTATTAGGGTCATTTTAACTTGTCATATCCAAGTCAGCATCCATCTTTGTTGCTTAGCACATCTCTGTTCTTTCCCTGCTGGAGATAAGCTGGGGGATTTGCATGCTGTTTCTCACTGACTCATTTTCCAAATATGGCCATTTAACAAATATTATTTCTGCAGGCAGCCATCCCCTTCAGAGACTTCATAAAGGAAATTACTCAATCAATAAAGTTAATTTTCCCTCCCCCCTGAAGCAGCCACCCACCTCAGCAGATGTTCAGAAACAGACTAAAACAAAGCAGGAAACCTACTCAGATCCAAACATCTCTTACCAATGTCCTCCTGCAGCTAAGGTTGAAATTAATACTTTATCTATACTAGGAAGCAATGCAAAGAGCAAGACCGTGTTCTGCTTCTTTAATTAGCTGACTGAAAGATTAATAAAAGAGTGATGAGCTCTGGTCCATTCTCTCTATGTTTAGAGTCAACCCACTTCTACAAGAAATGCTGCTTTCATGTTGAAACAAATTTGAAGTTGACATTAAGTCCTACTAATGATAAAGCCCAGTGATGTGCACAGCACAAAAGTGGGACAGAAGGAACCAGTTCCACTGCCTACTTTCATCCCAGGAGGAGGTCTGCACTGGAAAGCAAGAAGAGACTCATCTGGAGAGCCCAAGGAAACCCTGCAGCTTATGGATACTGCTGGGGAGACTCCCAAAACCACTTGAGTAGGGTCTGTTTTTGCAAACCTGTGGGAAGTAATAAACAATAACATTGACCACAGGAAGAAAATACACAACAGCACCCGCTTTACTTCTCTTCTGGTTTGAATAAGAAGCATGAAATTCAGTATTGTATATACTAAAAAGGGGACCTTGGGATCTAATCTACTCTGCTTTACGTGAACCTGATGGTCATGGAGAAAGTCCAGACTTAAACTGAGAAAGTTCAGAATTAGGTTCTCCTTGTCTTACCTTGTCCAAATTCTTGCCACGTGCAATCTCTCTGAACACGTTGGCAAAGGCAGCACAGAAGTTGGCCCCAGTTTAAATTTCTGTGCAAATCACACTTAGGTAGAAGGGGCACAGATTTAGTGAGTACATTAGCTGGTCTTAGATAAAGTTTGGAAGAAAACAGAAAAATAAAGGTTTAAATTTAATGTTTAAGAAAAAACAAAAAATACAGGTGCTCTCAGGAATAATAGCAAGACAACTTGTTAACAGCTGAAGCAGGTCTCCACAGAGGCAGGAGGCTTGGGGAGGAAAAAAAAAAAGAGCACCCAGTTAAGGACAAGAGGATTTCATGGGTGAAACATGCATCAGAAATTACTCAGAAATGCAATATCAATGTAAAGCATTTCTCTTTGCAGTATGTAAATCATAATGTATGAAAGGTATGAAGGGACTGAGACCATCAAGTGTCAGTCTATGATATGAACTAAAACCAAGAGAGAAACACTTTGAATAGTTATTGGAGAGAGAATGAAAGAAGAAACTAATTTATCTACCTAGTATTTAGCAGGATATTAGATTAATATAATGCATTCTTAACAGAGTACTGCCAGTCAATGCACTTATAGAACAGATCTACTCACATACCTAGAACAACCCTCCTGTCTCTGCAGCATCAAGAGTCTCACTACCACGGGCACAGCATGGCACTATTTATGTTACAGGTGTCACCAGTTAAGAGACAAAATTAGCCCATCTCCCAGAGTTTATTTCCTGGGAATCTTCTGAGCTGGAAGGCATAGGGGGAGGCAAATCAGCTTGCCCCATGATCCAGGGTAGGGCTGGGTGGGGGATGCTGCAGATGTCCTGGGAACCTGCCTGTGAGTTCGTGCCACCTCATGCAGGTGGGATGGGAATTTTCCAGAGTATGGGCTACTGGGGCAGGATGTCCCATGCTCTGAATGTTGGGCTAATAAGGAAGTGTTTGAGTACTAAGAGAGCTTTGCATTCAGACCTTAGCAACCGCACATACCTGTGGCTACTGGTTTACCTGCAATTTCCATCCTGCTGACACAACAGGCACTGGGAGAGCTGGTTGCAAAGAAATTAACCCCTGTAATTTCAAGCAGAGCTGTTGCTGCTAAAAGGACAAAGGCAGGTTAATGATGAACAGAGGAAAATCTTCTCTAAGAAGATCTGATAAGTCAGTACCTGATTTGATAGGAGATCCAACCTGAAAGGATGGAAGCAGGTTAACACAATGCAGCTGGCTTCTTAGATGGGACTTCTGGGGTGGAGAGCAAGCAGAACAGTCACTGCTGCTGCTAAAATCATGGCAAAGCTTATGCCTTCACAAGCCTGTGGGCTGCTTCAACAGAATTGATAATAAAAGTTGGTGGGCAAAATCTTTCTGTGATTTAAACAGATATCTGTGACATGTATCATATATAATGAACTTAAAATGTGGAGGCCCAGCACATTCATACCTACAGCTCCGGAATATAAGTAACTCTTCTGCTTATTGCTGGGCAGCAGAGCACCAGGTCAATTTACCTTGGTTTTTCTACATAACTACCTGGTATAAATGCTATCAGAAGAGTCCAGCTCCAGCTGTGTCTCATATTGAAAAGAACAAAGATTAAGGATATTGCTAGAAATGTTTATCACACAGGAGCCTACAGCTGCAGAGTGGTGTTTGGTGTGTCATCCTGCCTGGGCATGGAGTCACTGTTTTACTAACACCAAGCTCCTAAAGATCAGGGCTGATGACAGACTGCACACAGACGGAGTTTCCAGACCTTAAGATAACTCTCTACACCTCCTTCCCAGCAATCACATCTGATCTGCAGCAGCTGTCTCATGCATTTAAGCTCAGTTTCTACCTAACCACTGTAAAGGTAGTTACATTTACAGTTCAAAATCCTGACTTGGACACATCTGAGCCCAGGGAAAGGCTGCTCTGCACTGATCATTAGCAGCAGTAAATTATATGTTAACTGCTTAGGGCTCAACTATTGTCTTTTACAGGAAAAAGCCTATATATTAACGAACATGGAGAACATCTATAAAATCATTAGCAAGCTCTTTTTTTCCTTATTTCCTTGGCTTTTACTTTGGTATACTTAAGTTATTTTTTAAAAGTCTTTTGTAGTCTTTTTTTATCTAATAAGACATTTTCTATTCACAGAACCCTCTTTCTTTTGCTGTAGTCATATTTATCATGTTTGTCATCTCTCCATGCCACTGAAGTTCTCCCAGTGTAAGGGGATATCCTCGCCTTTGGTCTTTGGGTATTGAACTTTATCATTAAATTTAGAAAAATAAAATGCCAGGGGCTTTTGGAAAATTGTCAGAAAGTAATTTTTCTTTGAATGCAAAGCACAAAATCCACATGGATTCCACACTTGACAAAAGATCTGGGTGTGGTGAAAGCTAAATAAGCCTTGATGCATCTGATTCTGAAGAACAACTGAGGAACATTTCCTCCCATTCCTTGGGGTGGACACCTGTGCTGGCTTTGTGTCCCACCCTGGAACCTGGGTCTTGCATACATCCACATTGCTCTGCTGAGAGCAATCAGCTGTGTGCTTGGTTGCTGCTCCCCATTCTTACTCAGAATTGCTTCAGCATCTGGGTGTTGCTGTCAAGCTCAGGTTTTTATGGAAATCAGAGAAAAACGTACCACCTCCCTTTGTGAGTTTTGCAGAAGCACAAGTGGAGCCTCTTAAAGTGTTGCTTGGAAGGGATCAGTGACGTTTTAAGCATTCTTAATGCAGCATTCATTGATCATCATTCTAAATATTACTGATGCATGAAGAGACAGGGATTCAGTTCAGCTTCAGCTCCTCAATTAAAAATGTGTATGTGCCTTGTGGTCTGCTGCAGTAGAGATGCTTGTACCTGTAGGCTTTTAGAGATGTTTATAATTGATCCTGTGCTGAAGTGGAAGAAAACACATTTGACTTAGAGTCAATGGAAATAATCCTCTGTGAGGACTACATTTGGATGAGTTCTCTGAGCAGCAGGCGACAACCCATGATGCTTTTGCTCTTGGGACATACTATCTTTTCTTAGAAGCTATTAATAGTGTGAAGCACTGTCTAATGCTTACTTTCCCACAGAAATCTTTGATTTGTATTCACAACTGCGCATTCCTTACCACAGTACCTTCCTTACCACTATTCTTATTCCAGTGGTTGCTTGTGGGCAAATAAAAGCAGAGCAGATGATAAAGCTGCTGGACAAGAGGTGGTTTTCCTTCCCCATGACCTATGCTCCCAAAGAGTTTAGCAACAAGCAACCTGTGAATCCACAGCCACAGCCTCAAGCTGATGGCCATACCAACAAGTCTCCTGTTTTCTGCCAGAACTTCTGCCTGCAGCTCTATAGAAAGGCTCTAGGATGCTTTTCTATTGTTTCCCAAGGTCAAGCTCTTTGCTAACTCTTAATGTCAGGCTGCAAACAACAGCTGGAACTAAGTCTACGTTTCCTAGTAGTGGAATGTGAGGACACTTAGGAAATACAGTTGATCTGCTGGCTATGTACTTTAACCTGGCAGCAGTTAAGAATATGGTTGGTATTGAAAATGTTTACTGGTGAAAGGTCACATAGAGTGTTTTCTATACAACCCATGGGCAGACACCTTGCCTACCGTGAAGTGTGGTGTACAGGCAGTCTGGCTGGCAGTGACCTGAGCTGCACAAGGGTTCAAAGCCCACAGCCACTGCCTCTCTGCTGCCAGTTTCCTTGCACAGAGCTGCAAATAGTGCAAAGGGTGCTCACCAATGCAGCTGTGGAGCTTGTGCTCAGCTGGTTGGCTCACTACTGCTCCGTGGCTGCTCGGCACACGCTTGTGTTGGTGTGCTGAGCAATTTCCTCCACATGGTGCTCTCTGTGATGTTACATCTCTGGAAATTCTTGTCCTCACCTGCTGTTGTGCAATTGAGAGAGATAAGAACTACAAGAGCTGAAGACTGAATTTCTTATGGGCTATTCAAATTTGGTTTTAGCCAGTCTCCTCTTGTAACTAGCAGTAGATGACATTAGAAAGAAAATTGCTGTACAGCCCTCTTCCTTAGAAAGACAAGCAGGGTCTCCTATCACATCCACCCCCTTCTCAAAATCTAGAAGAAGGAACAAGGAATTCAGAATAATTTAGCTTCTTGTCAGCTTCTTTAAGCAGTGATTATTGCAGTTTCCCCATGCTGGGAATTGAGAATATATTAAGGCTCATAGGGATAAAGCATTTTACTCTGATTTTTTTTACCCCTAAGAATTTGTTTGCCATAGAATAGTCTTGGCCAGGAGCTGCAGGCAGAAATCAGTGTTTTGAGGCTGAGTGCAGATGGCAGGCAGCTCACTGTGCAGCCACTGAAAGGGTTTACCAGCACTTTTCTCCAAAGTCAGGGAACAGACCTGAATAGATTTAGGCGTGAATTCCGATTTCACATTACTGTTACCTTGAACACTTCTCTTGCACTTGAATTACTTTTTTGGGCTGAGTTGCTCTATTCTGCTTTTACCTATGGCCCCATTGCCATGGCAAAGTCACTCCTGCATGTGTATGTTTTAATTACATAACCTACAAAGCACTTTGGATTCCTTTGAAATGGTAAACATCTATTCTCCAAGTGATTTTCTTGTTTTAAATACAACCTGTACAACAAATGGAGAACATGCTACAGGCAGGCCAATTTGTATTTCTACAACAGGATCACTAAAAACCTATGTATACGTCTTGCATGTCATACATGTGAGTATTCTTTCAGCACATGGCTTTATAGGATCAGGCATCTACATAACACGTGTTTGGTTTCATGCTGTTATTATTATGTGACATAACAACTTGTTTTTATAGCAAGTATAGAAAACTAAACTATAGCAGCCCTGGGCTGAAAACAGCAGTGCAGATTTTTTCCTTCATAGTATCACTTCTCTAAATAAGCTATCGCATTATTTATATATTTATTATTGTATTAACAAGAATTTTGATTAGCAAAAATTTTTGATTTTATATGTCTCTGAATACTTTTTAAGAAGTCAAATTACATGGGTAATGCTCTGAACATGTACATCCATCCATGCAAAATATTAGCCAGAGAGCCCTTTAATAGCAATTTTTCCAAATAAAGCTTAGCAACCAAGTTGCATATTGCTTACCTCGAGCACTGTGGTAAGTTTTTTTAGTTATTTATAAGGTACTCCGGAAGCACCTTTTCAGTCTAAGAAGAAAGATTCTGGCAATCAGCAGAACAGGGAAAGAAGGGTAGGCAGAGTGCTGCAGGTTACAGAACTATTCAGCAGTACAGATCCATGCCTTTTTTTTTCTCTTGTTCCAGGGATTTTGATTACCAGAGAATAACAATCTGAGCTGAACACTTGGAGAGAGGGTCTGGAAGAAGTCGGTGTAACTGCTGTTTAACATTATAAAGCAATCCACACTGGAGATGAGGGCAGTACTCACAGAAGTACAGGTGCTATTCTGGATGCTGCTTGCTTCCAAGGGGTGCCTATTGGGAGTATATCCCTTTCTCTTTCCCTGTTTTTGGTTTCAAATACAATCCACGAGTTCTTTGTGAGTACTAAGGTGCTTTACAAATCCAACATCATACTCTAGCAAAGCACAGGAGCAGCAGTGGACTTCCCTGAGCTCACTACTTAAGATGTTTAGAACTCCTGATGTTGGGTGTAGCATAAGGACATGAGGAGCACACAGGGCACTCTCTGTGTCTGCATCACTTCCAGCAGGTTATAGGGAGGAGCATGGGAATAAACACATTTTAGAAACTAGTCAAGACACAATCGCACTACTTTGAGAAGGACACGGACAGAGAAATTAAAGGAGGAATACTGGCTAGTAACAAATTCTGCTGGTTCTGGAGGTGTACTAGGACACTAAAATCTGTAGAGGCTGCTTGTATGCAGCAGGACTGGAAGTCTTCAGGGGCATGGGACGCATACATATGCAAAAGGATGACATTAAATCCAAGGAATTTAAAGTGTCTCCAAAATTGGTACTAAGTACAGCTTTTCTTAAGTTCCTTTTTGTAATTATTTTCCATATCTAGAAGTGCATTTACTGTCATTATTTGTGTACTACAGGAAAGGACAGAACATTACCTATAAATACTTTAGAACAGAGAGGGTGGTTTTGCATGTAAGAATGTTTTCTTTTCCTGTGTGAGTTTAATGGGATAGATGCCAATGCTTTTATGAATTATGAATGCAGCAGTCTTCTTTCCAAATGAAGATGCTGGAAGTGTGCCACTGGAATGAGGTGCTCATATTACATACTGCCAGCAAATTTCTGTTGCTTTAATGAAACCTAAATTACTAAAGCATTTTTCTTCTGAAAAACATTACTCTTGCCTATAATGACGTTGCATTGCATTTTCTCCTCTAGAATAAAAGAGGAAAGAATAATTAGGGTAGAAAGCAATGTGAATCACAGTTCTATCAGGGAAATTCATGTGCTACACCCCTGATGTAAACAGCTGTTTGTATACCACCTACCTTCCTCCTTCAATAAAACATAATCCAGCTTTATGACTTATCAGGCTTTCGTTACTATTCTTATGCATAGGGTTCCCCCCCCCAATGATTCTCTTTTTAGCTACCTGAAACAAAGTAATTATTTAGAATAATTTAATCACCGCATTTTAAATGGAAATCTTGCTTGAGGAAATTTGTTCCCTATTTAGGAGCAGAATTTTGCACTTACATACAATTCAATTTCTATTAAATAAAGAATGTAATGACATTATGTAAAGTTGGAGGGTTTTTTCACTGAGTGACCTTAAATCTCGAGAACACTTTTAGAAGAAGGGAAAGTATTAGTTTATGACCTTTGACAAATCTGGAGGTCAAATATCCCATGTGAAAAAGGTTCAGAGAAAGCCATTGATGCTGCAGTGCTTCATCTGCACAGGTTACAGAGCAGCCAGTAGTGCCACAGCTGCTCTTAGCCTGTTAACAGCCAATTGCAATGTAACTAACAAATCCTATTTAATCGTATGCATTAATTGCAATGTGCTACACATACCTTCACATTTTGTGCTCACAAGCGATTGGGTTTTTTTCTGCTAACATGTAGAAGGATTTTACAAGAGGATACAAAATGTTCTTTGTCTCAGATCATTTGAGTTCAATCAGCAATCCTTTCTGTTATTTCCAAATCTGAGCCACATCTCAGAGCTCGTGTGGTGGTATTGCAGTTTTGTAGGAGCATCTCAGACAAAAGGTGCAAGTTCTCTTGAATAACAGGGCTCTCTCCGCTGTTTTTCTTTGCAGTAACTCAGTATATAGTATGAATAACATTACTTCACACCAAGGGCTCAGTTGTAATGGTATCCCCTAGCTTCCAATTTGCATGCACATTTATTTTACACTACCTTAGAGTTAAAACAACTCAACAATATAATAAAGGTAAGTGCATAGAATAATAAATACTACTGAAACCATATTAACTCAGAAAAACATCAAAAAGGGAGAGAACAAAAAGCAGTGAAATTAGGTTAAAACATAAACTTGCAGAAGCTCTATGGGATTTTTTTTTTTTAAAAAAGCCTCAAGCACACAGTCACACTGTAACCCACCCGGTTATATTTCACAAATGGGGTGCCAAGTCCAACAACTTTAACGTTAAGCAGAACTCTGCACCCTTGAAAAATAATGGTAGCACTCCATGACATTAACTAGAACAAAATCAGGCCTTGTGAGTACCTTCTGTTTTTTCTATAATGCATAATATTACTGCATAGTGTTTTCTACTTGCATTTCTGTGAGTTGACAATATGCTTGCACAATTAAGATATAAAGCTAACAAATGTTTGAATTCAAATATTATTACAAACTAGAGAGAAGTCAGATAAAACCAGAGATTTTTTTATTGCACAAAATAAATTATATAGAAACAATGCAACAAAACAACTCGTATTGTAGGCTGCACAACAGATGTTACAACATGAATATATTTATTGCTTTGAGAAAGGAGCAATTCAGTGCTAGTAAGCAGATTAGTTATACTTCTTGCTCATCTAGATTTTTCATAAAATTAATCCAACTGGGCTAGAGGCATCTTGCAGCATACAGGTCAAGCCAAATTGTCATTTGTTATCAACCACTATAAAGGTGCTGTAAACCTTCTTGACATTAGCATGAAACACGTAATTTAACATCACCAGTACTGAGCCATACAGGTAGCTCACTGTTAGAAATATCATCACATACCTGATACATTTATCCACAAGATTCTAGAGGCCCATTTACAGGGTTTGCACCAGCTGTTGTTTCAAAATAAATCTTACTTACAAATGTTGATGCAGATTTGAACAGGCTTCACTCTACATCAACAGGCACGACCATGGGGTTTTGCCAAAAAACCCCCAAGTACCAGCACTTCCCCTCCCTAAATGTAAAATTGATCACTAGTGCTGATTCAGTTATAAGTGTCTCATTTTTTTTAGGGCCACACTCAGATTCTAGATTAAAAAACTCCCCACATTCCTTTGGTAGAACTGGGTGAAATTTACAGTGCTTTTTAAGGTACTTAAAAACACAACATATTTGGTTCTTCAAAAGATACAAGCCTGCAGTACTGATATTGCACTCAGATCAAATGGATTTTAAACTGCTACTTTGTGGACCCTGAGATGTTGACCCTAATGAATTCCTCCAGAAATTAGCTCTTAACAAAAATTATAAAAATGGACAATGTTCATGTAATAAAACACATCAAATCCTGATCAACTGCAGATCTTTGTGAAGCATGAACGTAAATGAGAGAATGCCATTTCAAGTGTTCATAATCTGAGTCAAATTCTCCCCAAATTAGTCAAGGACACAAGTATTTACTCAGTTGAGTTCCTACCAATGAATTCTACTGCTAGTGTACACACTCATTATTGCAGAACTTACTTACGAGAAGGTTAATATGATAAGAGTAAATTTAAACAATATTAGTCACCCATGAAAGGAAATTAAGTGAGGAAGTGGGAAGTCTGGCTCATTTCAAGTCTCAGCTACAAGGATAATTATGGAAAGTCACTCCACTGAGGTCAAGCTGAAGAACTTAACTGAGCATCAGACCCATGGAGTAGATCCCTGTAGAATCCCACTGAAATGAGCAAAGAGATTTTGGATTATACACTAATAACTACAAACAAATATGGTTGCCATTCTTTACTCTGATAAAATTATTTACTCTTTTTTTTTCTTCCCTGAAACTGTGTTAATGCATTATGATGAATCAAAATACAGTTGAAAGTAAGGTTTCAAATAGCTGCAAAATATTACAAGAAGTGAATGATTCTGAATTTAAAAAATAGTATTTGTACAAATTCTCAGAAACTTTAGTGATGCAATCATGTTCCACACATATACCCAGCAGCAGTTTCCTTTGAAGGACGATAAGTATTAAACTTGACTAATCTTGCATACTTTTTCATCTAGGGGACTATTAGTTAAATACTTATGTAAAATTCTGTCATCTTATAAAAATGTTAGTAAGCATAGTAAGATTCAACTAAACAACCAGATATACCCTGAAATGTCCTTTGAAACACATGCACCACAAAAAATGGTTAGCATTTTTTATACTTATTACGAAGTAGAAAAGTTATAAGGCAGGATGAAGCTAATATCGAAGATGAAAAACAGCACCACCAGCCTGTGTTCTGCCATTGCTTTCTGATTGGACACAGAATATATTATCATAGTCAGATACAACTGATTAAGGTGAGAAATGCATTTAGCCCAGCTGTACTAACTATACAGCTTCACACAGAATAAACGTTCCATAAATCATCAGAAAATGCATTTGAGCACAAAAAATAAAAATATGTAAGTGACTCTCTAAGCAGCATTTTGTTTTCTTTTTTTTTCCCAAAACATTAACATAGATAGATATTGGACTGATTAAATATCTACAAGTGCTTTTCCTTTACAAAAATACATATATTCTTAATAGTAGGATAGACTGTCATTAACAATGACCTGTGTTTTTTTCACTTCAATTTGAATGATTTATAAGCTAAATTTTACAACCACAAAAAGGTTTATTTGTAATAGGATGTTATCACTTTTGACAAAAAGCTTAAAACATTTTATATTTTAAAACAAATTAGCAACTTAAGATCACAATGTGTTCTATGAGCTCCTAAGTACTGTGAGGGCTGCTTTATTAAAAACTGGTAACTATTGATCAAATGCAAGGAAGCATTAGAACATTATTACTGCTCACCATAGGCTCCTTTCTTTTAACTTGGATCACAGCTTATATAAGGACACTTAGGCCCCAACACCCAAAAAAATCCATTGAGAGTAACTATATCATCTATTCAGTAGCCTGGAACATCCAACAATTCAGGCTTCGCATTAATTAAAAAAATGCAAAATACTTTCCTTTCAATAGTTAAGTCCGCAATAAGGGAAAAAATGATGCATTGCTTCATGTTGATGCTAAGAAGCTTCTAATTGAGAAAAAAAAAAATGTTCAGTAAGTATTTAGAATGAAATCTTTCAGCCAGCAAAATAATTAAATTGACCTATTACTTTCCAGTTTAGTTAATCACTATCCTGGAAAAGGAAATCAAGATAATTTGGATTTTTTTATTCTCTCTGTTTTATACTGAACAAGTAAAATAATTACTTCTTGTTAATCAATGGTCTTATGTCAAGGACAGCAATGCCATTTGCTAAAAAAATAGCTATAAAAATCTGTAAAACATACTTAATATCTTCTCATTATCCTCCAAATCTGTCCTTTCCACCCTCCAAAATATCACTAACTACAACTAGAAACCCCGAAAGTAGCTTGGTGACTATTTTGTGCTTTGGAAGGTTTACAGGATTGACAGCATACTGAGTTTTTTGTTAGTTCACAGGCCAGGTATAGCAGACACATCAGTAAATGCAAGCCTTTGTGCTTTTCTTCAGGAACGTGAGCTAGGACTCAGAGCTACTCTATGTCCGTTAACTCAAACTTTATGCTATATTCCTGTTGTTTCTTTCCTTTTCTGATTTGTTTTGGAAACTGCAAGGTGTGCCTAACCCTTTAGCTTGGTGACACAGACAACTACCACTGGTTCAGTTCTGCTTGATTGACTCCAGGTGTACCTCTTGACCCCTCAGGCACTGCAGAAAAGTGTCAGTGTCATATTCCAAGTCCGTTTCTGGGTGGCGTTACCTTTGGTATTAAATAGGTCCCTTAAAACTATTAGGCAATCAGATTATCCATAAAAATAGTTTATTTTTTAAAAAAACTAAGTTTTTATGAACAAACTAAATATCTGACAACAAAGACTAATTTTAAATCAACTAGTATGTGACATTTTTCAGTAAAAATGGAGCATGTTTCATTTTACCACATCAAAATTCAGGAGACAACAGGAACAATATCTACTATACTCAATATAATACAAAACTGAATTTTAAGAGTAGAATACATCATAAAATATGTGACTTGCACTTTGACAATAAACATCTTCATTACAACTTCATTTGTAATAAAACCCTCAGTATGCTAAGTAGCAGCAAAAACATTTTACTGTGCAGCCACTTTGTATATTGTATAGTAACCTTCTCTCAACTCTTACTTCGCTTTACACTCACTGTCATGAGGAAAAAGGAAAATGCACAGTAGCTACTTCTGTTCACCTCATCCTGTCAACTGTCAACCATGTTAGAAACAGTTCCTAAAAATACATGTAGAAGTTACTTCAAAGAAAAGTACCTAATGGTTCAGAAAAACATGAAAAGTCAAACCAATGCCTACTTTTGGTTAAAATTAATGTAACAGCAAAAAACTATCACTTATAGACATCTTTCATTCCAGAATTTCTCCTCCATCCAGAGCTTACAGAACTTGGTCTCCTTCTGCAAATACAAAAGATAACCTGGACATTTCTATTCATGTATAAAGCTCCTCCAGAATTATAGAGACCTAAATTGCTTACTAGAGAATGAAACAACATCCTTACTCAGCTTTAGTGGAAAGCAACCTGAATGCAAAAGATTTATGGCACATGCCTTGGATGGAAGAATCTGTCAGGAATTCATTAATTAATCAATTTCCTATTCTGGAATCTAAAGTTTTAATCTGACCTACAGACAGTGTAGACAGTAGGTAGAAAAGAAAATCAACAGGTAGATCTTCTTATGAAGAAAAATATATTAACATTACAAGATCATCATTTGAAGGACATTCCTGCAATGGATGTTTCAGCTGAGGTCTGAAGGTCAGACAACCCCTATGTGCCAAAATTAGAGGTAAATGTGCAGTTGGAAGCTTTCACATTTCCTTCAGGTCAATCAATCCCTTGGGTGTCTTGGAATTCATCCTGGAACACACTCCAGTAGACTACAATCCCCCCTCAAAGAAGTGCCTTCAGCTGAAACCCTTGTGGAAGCATGACCTTGCTCAAACTGGCTACAAAGGATTGAAAATGCAGAACTGTGAAAACTTTGCTGAAATCCATGAGAGCTGCCTGATTAATGAAACCTGTCAGCTGATACCTCATGTGCAATTTTACCTTTTTAAGTCCTAATGTTTTGACTTTCGGGTAGGAAATGGGGTGGGGTACAGGAATGGCCAAAAGATGTGCAAGAACTTAGAATTAATTACAGGAGCGAGGGTGCCTGTTGAGATATTTTAAATGAGAAAAATAGTAAGATAACAAAGCATGAAGTAAAATGAGAGGGGAATATGCAGCATGATACATGCATTTTTGTAGGAAGCAAAGAGATGCCTTAAATCTGCCAGATTAAGAGAAGAAACTGGACCAAACTCTTGGATAAGGATGTTAAATCTTAATTGTCTTTGCAGTTTTCCAGGACAAAATTGACTTTGATCAGTGAATGTTATTAACCAGTATTTTATGCAGCCCCTCTATAATCAATTCCCAGTCTATTTATTTTGAGACTTAAGACTGGTTTTGAACAGCTTACCTGTTTTCTCTAGTATTTCTACCAGGCATAGTATCTGGCTGAGCTGGATGCTATGCCTTTTGCTGCAAGTCCTCTCAAGAATGATTTTTTTGGGGGGAGTGAATAAATGCCCCTTGTCTTCAGTTATATGAAAATGTAAAAAAACCCACAAACAATACAACTCAGTGATTAGTTCAATTAAAAGGACTATGCTATGGCCTGTTTTGTTATTTGAGAAAGCATCAGAGAAGGAAAAATTTTTACTTCTCTCACAAAGTCATGTATAACAGCTATACATGGGAGAGATGAGATGAAACTCGGGACCGCTACTTTGTCTGCAGTAAGAGCCTAGCTTATATCTAAATGGAATAGGATCAATCTCTTTTCTCCTGCAGATACACTAGAACTGTTTGTGATAACAGCAGAAAAGTCAAGTCAAATTGCTGAAACCTATGGAGAAAAAAAGACCAAGATCCAGAATTAAAGGGTTCCTCATGCAGAAAATGGAACATTTTCAACATAAAAGTACTTATTTTAATGTAATTTCTACTGAGATAGGGTGGTTTTAATTTAAATTATCTAAAAGAACACATTTCTTTTTATCCTTTTTACTCATGAAAGCTTCTCAATACAGTATGTTTATGATATATTCTTGCTGAAAATATTAAGACCACAGATAAAATACAGATGCAAATATTACCCTGTCAAATGCAAATAATGGGCTTAAAAGGTATTCTGTATTAGTAATCAGGCACTTCACATTGTGTAACATTTTCAGTAGAGATTATACTTCTATAATTTTTTTCTGTGTAAGTGCAAGCTAGCTGACTATGCACAATATACTAGCACTGCATACTCCTAGGACCCAAATCCCCAAAGCTTTCATGTGAACAATACCTACTATAGTGATGAGTCACTTCAGTCATTGTAGCAATCTTACTTGGTATTTCATTAAAAAAAATCCTTCATAAGACTAGGCCCTTAGCTACCAGGAGTGTAGTAATGCATCATGGAAGATACATTTTTTGATTAATCATCTAATTCCATATTGTTTGAGATATTGCAGGATCTTGTTTCTAAATTCTAGCTTACGGCTTGTTACCAGATAAATGCAGCAACCAGCTATGCCCAACAAAAGGTTGTTTATGATTTTCATTAATGAGTTTTTCACTTCTAGGGAAAAAAACCCAAGCAGCACCAAATGTGCTAAATAAGAGACAGCAAGGTTAGGTAGTAGTGCAGAATTTTTTAGGTCCCTCTGCAGTTAGATACTGCTAATATGGGAAAGTCATAGAAACACAGTGGCAGCAACACTTATTTTATATTCCTATGCTTTACAAGCATGCAGTGGTGACACTTTGTCATGGAAATGCTCAGAAAGTGTGACTATCCAGGCATCTGCTCTAGCATGGCATATGGTGCAGTCTGAAGGGAATGCTTAGGTACTCATTTCACTTTACCCCATCTTTGGCACACAGGAATCTGCAGACGCATTATCATATTCCTATGGTGCTCAGATACTCTTAATTGGCACAAATGAATTAAATATGCATATCTGTAGAGACATGGCACATATGTACTATATGAGAGAGAAATTTCCTGTAAAGAAGGCAATGCCTGTGTTACACAAGCTGCCCAGTTAAGATATGTATTTCACTGGCACTTCACTTTTACAAAAACTATTAAACTATAGCAGCACTCAGGCACCGTGCCATCAAATCAGAAATGCATAAAGTGTAGGTGGTTAGTTCATATGCATTTAATGCCACCATTCGCAGCTGGGAACGTTGGTTCAGATCTGTCAGTATTTTCCATGCTTAAAATGAAGATCTGCCTTCTGTAATCTAGCTTTAACTTGCATCAAGAAAATACCAGGAGTCGAAAGCAATGTCCAACTCTGATTGTGAAAATTCACGGTTCTCTAAATTATGAATACAGGAAGTTATCAAACAGTCAAAGAAAGCTTCTATTAGTTGCAATTCCAAAGCCAATGCAAAATAGTGCTGTTCCAAGGGTCCTGTTGGGTGGATGGATTAAAACTTACATGTTGCTGTCTTTTTAAAACAAGTCTGTTCAAATTTGTAAAAACAGCAAACACAATTGTTGAGAAAAAAATTGTGCCCTGAACCAGGCAGAAATTATCCTTAAGCATCCTAGCATTAGTTTTGTGATAAACTGAAACAGGTATTTTATGTCAAGCAAATCTACAGTGAAAATTCTGGTATAAAAACACGTGAAATATATAAAAACTGTAAGGTGTAATTTGTATGTGCATGTAAATATTTACAAATAATGTCCTATTTCTACTGTACAAAACAACTGTATATACTAAAGAGAAGAATGATTTTTCAATCAGAAAGCATGCTCTGCTCTTCCAAGCTGCTCCGTGAGGAGGACCTCTATATATACAAAGAATCTATTTTTTCCCTAGAGACTCTGCAGAGAAGGGCCCTCCCTACCGGGAGTATCTTCCTTCTGTCAAGTAGCGCATCACAGACTGGGTGGGCAGAAGGATGTCTGCTCCCTGCAGCCAGCACGTGCACCCCTGCTCGTTTCTGGGCAAACCAGTGCCTGTATCGGCCAGCATGCTGTGCCTGCAGAAAGGGGCAGCAGCTTCTTCCTAAACGTTTTTCTTCCCCAGTTCCACTGGCATCTGCACAATATGTGCAACCTTGACCTGCAATGGCAGGGCTCCTAAACAGACTGCTACCGACAGCATCTTGATTTCTGCGTGTCATACGGGCTTTGGAGTGCAGTGGTAGAATTCAACCCAACTACATGGGATTCCTCGAGTCATCAATGTTAGAACTCCTAACAACACGAAAGGGGCCAGATTTAATCCACAACATGCTTATTCCTCCTAAGAACATACTATTGTACATGAACATAAACTTACAAATGAATTACAGCCTTGCATCTATCTTTTATATTTGATCCCAAGAAAGAATTTTCACTTTGTCTATCTAAGAATGATCAGTTCACTCTACAGCAGCTTGTGAAAAATTGATTTGATTCCTTTCTGCTGTATGCAAAAGGCATAAAGAAAGTAAATAGATATCTACAACACTAGCAGGCATGTACTAAATAGAAATTACGTAATGAGACTGAACTATAAGTATCTCCAGAGAATCTGATCAGAAAAACTCAACTGACTTTTAGGCAAAGACAACGGAAGACAGAAAACATACGCATTGCTATGCTCCCTGCAACATTACCAAAAACCCCAGCATCCCATAATAGAACCATTATGCTTGCAATACTTAAGGCAACAATCACTTTTTATCCAGCACTACCAGGTCTTACGAAAAAAAAGATGACCTGAACAATTATTTTGGTCAGACTGCTTATCTTCAGTATTGCATTACCTCTAATTTTATGGAAACAGCTTTATGACATTACTTTAACTAATGAAAATTTCTGTAATGAATTCTAAACTCCAGATAGTCACAAGAGATACAGTATGTAATTAAAGCTATATATTATTTTTGTCTTAGCATATTATAGACCTCTATTCAATCTTAAAAGGAAATGTTTACTATGAAAAGTAATAATTATGTAAAATTTTGCCTTGGTCATAATTTTGTAGTGGAATTTATTTGTTCCATATACATTTATATTATTTTAGATTCATTGTTATGGAGGTTGTATTAGAAGAAATGTAATCTGACCAGAAGCCAGTTTTCCAAAAATAGCTAGTATCCCATATTCCAAACTTTAGGGAAACCATCAGAAAGTGCAATCAGAAAGGCTGCAATGCTTTTAAGCAATATTAGCAATTTAGAAGATTTAAAATTACTATTTTGAATTATCATGTTCTACATCTCTTGTTCAGTGTAATTAATCTTCATTCACTGCAAAAGGACTGTTGCACACTCATGAGTGAGCTATACCTGGACCCATGAGAACCTTATCAAGGAAAAGGTAGTGGCCCAATCACCACTTTTCTAAATATATTTTCTATACAAAATATTGTCAAGGTATAATCCTTAGTTATTTGTACAGTACTCTATGATTTAAACAACAATATTCAGTAAAATAGTTAAGTGTGTGAAACTGCAACACCACATGAATGAGCACTCTGCCATTTTGCTAGTGTAATC
This sequence comes from Corvus cornix cornix, assembly GCF_000738735.6. NCBI lineage: Eukaryota > Metazoa > Chordata > Aves > Passeriformes > Corvidae > Corvus > Corvus cornix. The sequence goes on from NC_046336.1 coordinate 16,665,579, forward strand.
AATATTAGGACCAGAAAAATTTTCTAACACGCAAGCAAAAATATTCCATAGTTTTTGAGTCTTGACTGTACACTTCATGATTTTGGCTATGATTTGCAGCACACTCTTAAGATACACAAATATCTTATGCACATTTCAGTAGCAGAATGGCACTTGGCTTGCTCTAATAGAAACAACAGAGATGCAACTGACAATTTTAAGAAAGACAATGTCCTTATTTGCATGCTGAAATTCTGGCTGTGTCCCCCCAATCCAGGCACATCCATTCATTGTGCAATCTGTCGATGGGTAAACAAATAGTGCAGGATTCATCTCAGTGGGATCTGGCCCTTTGGTCTAACCGAAGTCAATTCTAGGTCGATACTGAAGTACCATAGGATAAGACTGAAAACAAAAGCAAGGGAAAAACAACAACAAAAACAGACAAGAAAACATGAAGACATGATTCATAAACAATACAAAGAAAATGCAATTAAAGACTACTTTAAGAATAGCCAGACCTTATCTCTAAGACAGATGTATACGACAATTTATATGAAATAATCCCATACATTGTAACAGTTAAATCCATCCCTGTACTTCAAAAATCTATTAGGTATTTGTCACTGATACACAATTTCTGTATCTGCTTTTATATGTTTCAATATTTATGGTTTTTTACATTTATACTTGGGAGTGCTCAAACAAGTCTTATTTCTGTGTTGCTGTGTTTTATAAAAAGCAATCTTGACATTTTATACTTTCTAAATCAAAGTATATTTACAGGTGATGTACTTTGAAATTTATATACAGAGGTTCCACAGCTAAACTATAAAAAAAGGTCATATTGCTGTCAGCTGGTTTTCTGAGAGATGAGGGCTACCTTCTCCCTCAAATCCAAACTCCTTAGCCTCAGATTTAGTGATAAATTTAAATTAATTCCTACTGAGAGAAAAAAAAAAAAAGGCAAATCAGCTTCTTGGATCCTTAAATTGGACAAAACTGTTGTGGAATGGAAGGCAAAAGTGGATGGGTTTCCCAAAAGGGCTGCAGAATATCTGGGTGCTTCTTGCTCAAACTGTTGTTTTACACAATCTCTTATTTTTCAGTCTGTCAGCATTTCATTTAGTCTCAAGTTTTCCTCTTAACTTCATTAGCCTATAGGATATTTTCTATAGCATAAAACCCTGGCAAATCTCATTGACTCAGCAGCTGTATGGCCTTAAATATCTCTCTGCCCCCAGACAGAGAAACAAAGGCAATTTAAGGTTTTTTTTTAATTGCAAATTTGGAAATAAAAAGAATTATTACAGCAGCTATCATTAAAACCAGAAATATTTTGCTGCATCCTTCAAATGCAACAGAGATGAAGAAACAAAGATATAGCTCCAGAGACCTAGGGGGTTAATAAACTTTCCATGACACGGTGGTGAAATATCACCGGAACGAAATGTGATCACACTTGCAGGGGATTTACAAACTGGAGTGCAGAGAAATCACAAGGTAAACCCAGAGGTGTTCACAGTATCAGGAGTGCTTAGGAGAGAAGACAGAGAGCACTGTGTGTAGTCTGCATGTGCAATTAACAAACATGCATCTGCAGTATCACAAATTACTTGGTCTCTGATTAATTTTTTCTTTGCACAGGATACAACTACCATATTATTTAAATGCTATTTCACATGGTTTTCACTTTGAGTATGTAAATTGTCTCTAGAAGAGTGCAGATCTAATTGGAAGTGCACACAGGCAGAGACAGAGCAATCACCACACTGAAACTGCCAAGTAAACCAGTGAGTCTCAGTGGTTTAGCAAAAAAAATCACAAAACTGTACGAATAAAATGTACTATGCTGAGGCAATTCTAATTATTGAAGGAGGCATGAGTGCAGTAGTTCACTTCCATCACTAGTGGGGAGAGACCCTCTATCACTAGCTCTAATTTTTTACTCTAGACAAAAACAGTATTTCAAACTTGCAAAGTAACTTTCAGAAATCAGTTCAAATCAAAATTCCCAATGAGGAAACTGAAATACTGTTTCAAATAGTATTGGGAACCAGATGGGTCAGTGAAACTTAGAAATCAGCTTTAGTTTGCAGGTTCTGGAGGCTTTGCTTCTAGAGATTATTCCATTACTAATTTTAAAAATGTGAAAGGAACAGTTTAGAAAAATCTAACATTTGTTTACTCCATTAAAAAGAACATATGAATTCCCATAAAGAGATGAAACCAGTGTAGCCTCTTTTAATTCACACTCTTCAGTTTTGATCCCTTGCCAATGCTGCTTAGTTAGAGGAATGAGATAGGAAGAGGAAGATAATCCTTTGAGGCTGATATGGATATCAACCTATAGAATGATATCACTCAAAAAAACCACAAACAAAAACCAGCCTAATGTAAAATAAGAGAAACCCTAAGCCCTTCAAATAAAGTTTGTGCTGCAGGAATGAAAATGCTCAGGCCTTGCTCACAGAGTTTTAGCACTTTGTAGTGAGGAATTATAAAAATTCCACAAGTTGAATTACAATGGAGGTGCTGACAGGACCTTAATGACTGTAATATGTACAGTCGTGAGTGCCTCTTACCTGATAAAAAGTGCCATCCTGTGAGCAGACTTGCGAAGATGAGCAGTTCTGACACCGAAACTGCGAAGGAGATGATTTTCTGATCAGATAAGAGGCATCCACAGCTGGACATACACATTTACCATTTATTGATTTTTTAAAAAAATTTTTAAATGTAAAGGTTACAATCAATTTGTTTGAAAACAGGAAAGATTTGTTTAATGAATAACATTTTTCCCTTTACTTGTCTACCTCATATAAGGTCCACAGCTATGCCAGTAAAAGCTCATGGCCAATAGTACCAAAGATGAAGCTAATGGATTCACTTGATCTTCATTTGGAAGAGGAGACTGTTAATTAATTAGTATTGCAATTTCATTGAGGTGAACAAAATCATACAAGCCTAGATATTACTGGATTTATTACCAGCACAATGAAATTTTTAGAGGTTTTACTCATCTCTGACTTCAGGGGAGTGATTTAGAACTACGTAAAAGAGAAGATGAACACATACCTGGCTATGCTGTATGTATATAAACACAACTTACAAACTTAACCAGGAGCTGTCAGCTCTTGCATTCACTAAATGTTAAAAACTATAGTTCTGAGATTTTTGAAAAATTTTCACCAGTACTATCTTTTTGTCAAGATCATAGTTACTGTTGCTTCCAATTTCATGCAGCTGCCAAAAGTCTATTTGTAGGCAAAGGCTGCAGGATGAAATGCCATGAAAAAAATCCATTATCACTGAAATTGTTGCCTCAACACTTCCTACTAGTGCAGCCAATGCTAACAAAAATACAAGATGGCAAACCAAACAAACATCCAGTGGTTTCAAGGCAGTATTGGAAAAAATTCTAGTTAAAGCTCCCTTACTTGCACAGTATTGGGGTTTCAGCAATCACCAAATTTCAGAGCAATATTACTTTCAAATTTAATGAATACTTGCCTATATACACTGACCTCCCTAGTTCCTATCAAAATCTATCCTTCTCCCTCCAGCTTCAGATTAAGGTAAAACTTTAGGAAACTTGTGAATTGTTAACTCTAGTGTGTTTAATCCTCTGTCTTCTCTGTCTGTGTCCCAGTGCTTTTTATTCTGAGCACCAGGAAGCTTATAACAAAAAAGAATAGAGGAAATTTGGAATTTTCTTCAGATCAGCACATTAAAGTATGTTAAATGCTTAACCTTAGCTGCACTCCAATTTAGGCTCCAATAGTAACGATAGACAAACTTGCATATGCTACAAAGCAATAAAAAGTGAAGAACAATCAACAGGCACACACAAACAAATGTATAAAAGAAAGAGAAGAAGAGAGGATATGACTTCTAACAAAAAAAAAATTAAATATACAAGGCAATACTAAATCATACTGAGTATCAGTCCTGAAAAAAAAAGGCTTTTAAAAAGTTAAATACTGCAATTCTAAAATATATGGATGCAGCAAGGAAAACCCATCTGGCTGTTATCTGAATGTTATTGTTACACAATGTATCTAAAAAGAATAGATGGTATTAAGAGAAACAGTAATAAAACAATTAGATTTCACCAGTAATTTTTCAGTGTCACTTTCAGTTTATTGACTGAATAAAACAGGTTCTTACTGAAGAACTGCTGGATGCAGATTCCCCAACTACTGTAACTCAAAAGGCCACCAAAAGCAAATTTGCTGAAAAAGAACAAGGGCTTGGGTTTTCAATTACTTGACTTAAAACTCTGAGGAGAACTTGCACGTACACATTTTATATCTGTTATTTTGAAGTTTCAGAATCTACACAATATATGTGCTGCAGGGTTTCACCCATAGGGTTTTACATAAGAAATTCAGAAAACATGCAAAATGCATTTTTAAATAGGGTTTTTTTGGAAGGGTCATGGAATATATTCTGGCCTAAGATGTGAAAGCATGTATAGTCTCTATAATGAATATACCAAAACATCATTTATCAATAATGTAACAGCATTTACGTTTTCGCCTCTTAGTCTCCATCTTGTCATATAGATGAATTCCATAGTATGATCCTTCCCCATGATTTCTCCGTTGCATAGTACATCCAGCTTAAAATATAACAGAACAAACAGTAAGACAAAGGGATGCAGAATTTTAATGTCTAAATGAACTGCTAAGTGACTCTCCAGAGTTAATCTCTCCACTCCTATCACTATACAACAATTCCATCAGACATGTATATCAAACCTGGATGAATACAATATGCTGACAATATGCTATTTTTTGCACTGGTATTCAACTGGTATTTTTTCACTTTTGTGTTTTTATTTGAAGTGTGGAGAGAAGAAAGTCTGCTACCAAGGTATGAAATCAGCAGACAACATTCCCTATATTTAGCTACACTACACAGTATCTGTTTGAAGAGAAAGCCTTGTGCTGTATTTTGAAGGCCATCTTGCTATGCCAGTGCTCTTTCAAACCCAAAGATACAAACCAGAAGTACTGTAATTTTCATTTAAAAAAATAGATTATAAAGAAATTTTTAAAAATTAGTTTAAAAATAATTATAAATTATAAGAAAAATGCACTTCAAAGTACACAGATTCATTAACTGAAAGCAAAAGACAGGAAAAAAAATGATCTTACTGTGAAAAATTTCCAGTTTAAACTGTATTATAGCATCTTACTAGTGCCTGCCACTGCAAATGTTTGTCAATATTTTCATTACTAGAGCTATGTTTTCTGGTTTTTAGACAGAAAAAAAAAGTCAAAATTTTGAAGTAAGCAGATTCTTTGTAACACAAGGCATTAAGGTACCAGATAGATTAAAAACCAAATAACACCAAAAAGGCTGGTCAGCATGTCATGACACTGTAACAAACTCCTGTGTATAGCTATAAACCTGTGCACCAAACCTAACTCAGCCCTACCCCTGACTGAATCTGGCCTACCCTGCTGCTTGTGCTAAAGGCAACCTGCCCTTCATGGAGCCTTTGGCTCCTGTAAGAGAACAGGCTAAAGAAATAGTCTGGCTTCAGTCTAAATTCCTGTATCCCTGGAAAAAGGGGAAGTGGGTTTAAACATGGTTGAATTTCACAGAAATGTATTATGTTGCAGGGAAATAAAATACAAGCATCTTTCTTTCAAATGTACCTCATAGGAACTTGGAAGTTTTAATTTTAAGCTGAGAAACTTTTTGATAGTTCCCACGGTCACTCGAGTAGAACAGCGGATAAATTTCTTCATTAAACCCTACAGCAACAGCAACAAATCAGAAAAGACATGTTAGAAATTCTGGAAAATGTGAGCAATCTTTAGGGCAAGAACAGCTGTAACTGATACTTTTTTCAATCAGTAACCAGTTTTACTGCACTCTCTTCTAATTCATAATGACACCATAGGTTCCTTTTTGTTCACTTGTTTTCAAAATTTAAAAGATGACAAGCAAGTTCATTTGACCCGTCTCTGGTTCTAAAGACATTTCTAAAAGATACAAAAGGGAGGAAAGAAAAAAACCAAAACCCAACTACCACCAAAACCACCAAAACCCCCAGAAGAACTTAAATAATCAATGTGTTTGTGTTAGTTATGCTGGGGGTCAAACAAATGTTGCATTCCTTAGAAGAGTTAAGAACCTCCAAAGTTACACATGTAACATAATACACAGAAAATATAAGTAGTTTCATTAGAAAAGTTCTTAAATATATTTTTCTTATTATTCTGCTATTTGCAATTTAATAAAATGTTATTAAAATCTAAGGTGATTTCTAAAGATTTTCTAAAGACTTTTTTCTAGACTCAGTCTGTTAGGTAATCCCCTTCAGGAACAGAACCCAAATATCCCTAATTCTTAAAACAGCAATTGGCAGGTATTACTCTACACGTTTTGCAGACTGAAGTGACCTCCCCAAGGCCATAGACAACATACCAGAGTCAGGTCTACAGCTCAGAAAATCTGGATCCCAGTCATTCAGTGCACAACACATTTGATAAGCAGGTTCATTCTGGCACATTAAGACAGTGATCCTGAAGGTGTGAGGCAGCTCACCTACAGCTACCTTCATAAGTACCTCTATGGTATGCTGTAATCTGTTGTGTAATGCACTTATATACCATCAAGGCTGTAGACCACAAAACTGTAACCCAGACACAAAAAAAATTCCACTGTCACAGATGGATTTCTGTACAGAACTGTATTTTTTACAAAATATCAAAGATACACTGAAATGCCTCTAACAGAAGGACAAAATAAGTGTGGAGTGGGAACAGGTCACCACATTAAAGTTTATTTTTAATGGTTATAAAATCATTTGGTTCCTGTAAGATGCTATTCTGTCATCAATAACTACAGCACTGTTTGTTTGCTACTCACTTTGACGACATTATCTCCTGACTGCCCATTGTTGCGTAAACAGTCGAGGCAGATTGCAATCTGTGGGTCACTCCTGTGATAGTCTTTATCTTCTTCATTTTCATCACACTCCTCATCTACTTTGGGTTTATCAGCTTTTGGACTTCCATCTGTAAAATACAAAGATCATATTATTTAAGTATAAAGTAATTAAAAATCACATATTTGAGAAAAAAGGCATTTTATGAGCCATACTTTTTCTTCACATTAAATTTACACAATTCTAACTCAGTGCATTCTTAAACTGACCAATTTAAAAATCTTTGAAAACAAATTTTTACTACCGAAATTTTAATGCAATATGCAAGCAACAGATTTCTATGGAACAGAAAATTAGTCAGTGGACTATATTGGGTATGGCTGTCTACATCTGATATGTCCAATAATTAAAACCCTGCAACTGTGCATGCATCAGGATCTCTCAGACACATAAACCTAGTGTAAGATGTGGCAGTTCACTGACAAACATAATGTTTTAAAATAAACAATGGAATAACCAATCCCAACATTTGTATATCAAAGTAACACAGTGAATCAATTCCTATTAACTGTCTGTCACAATAATCCAGGGAAGACAAGTTCCTGTAATGTAATCATGAGGTAAATTAAAGCTTAGATTTCATCCACTTTTGACCTGATCTAAGTAATGCCACTGTAAGAACTCCAGGTGTTTCTCCCCAGAAGGATTTTACAGCTATATAGCCATATATTTACTTATTCCCCCTTAAAACCAAAAAATACAAAGAAAAGAGGAAAGCTCTGTGAATTTTTTAGCAGAGCTTATATAAATTACATAATCGCATATAATGTGTTACCCCCTTTCACTCATGCTGTTAACATGTTCTATTGGTTCCTTGTTTAAAACCCTTTGGAAAAGGAAGCATCTCGTACAGTTTAGCAAGGCTTAGCAAAGTTGAGCACTCAAATGCTAAGACTAGCAAGTACATCTAGATAAGGCTGCAATGTATGTAAATAACAACCATAAAATGGAATAAGTTTCACAGATTTAGAATACAGTATACAATAATCTTATTGTATACATGTGGTTTTTTCCTGTATCCCCCACTTACTCATTTTGATTTAAAACAAAGGCTGCTCTCTGTTGGAATAAAACACTATCACAATTAACTGGAATAAGCTGCTTTCACATTTTTAAAAAAACTTTCAGATCAAGTTCTGCTGCTTTCCTACACTTACAAGACTTCTAAAGGAATTTAGAAGAGTTCAGATGAGAAAATAGAATGTAAACTTTAATAAATACCAAGCCATGACTAAGTTTCTTGACACAGTAATTAGTTCCCTTTGTCAGTTTACATATTCTAGATGAGTTTTAAGGTATATTCATTACTTTTCTCTCTTACAGTTTTTAAGTTTTCAGTAATTATAAAAGACTTGTCCCCAAGTCCCTACTGATGCATTTAGTTGAATTTGTATCATACATACATTTTGTTCCTATCATCTTCCTATGAACAGAATTTACAGTATCAAACTAGATTTTTTTGCCTTTTTTTTTTTTCTGAAAGTCCAGGAAGCAAACTCTATTAATTCAGCAGGTGCAGTCTACCTGTCACAAGCATTTGTTCAGTTCAGGCTGGAGAGTACCAATGAGTATTTTTTCTCTGCACCATGGTATGTTTCATCTGTCAACTCTTTCTGGCAACCACTCTCCTCCTGGAGTCACCAATGCCTGAGATATGCTTTATTGTTTGGGGATTTTTTCCTTCTGGTATGTAAAAATTTTAAGTCCTGGGATTTTTTTACAGATCTTAGATGCTTGGGTTGGGAACTGTGCTGTGACCTGTGGCACAGGACATAACTGACAGACTCTTGAACTACAGGGGCAATGTGATTGCAGGGCATGGTACTGACCACTGAAACAGTCTCTTCTAACTGAAATTACTCTCAGCAAATAATTTCTTCCCAGGCAAGATTCTAAATGCTTGTTTATGGCAGAAAATAGCTTAAGTGCTCATATTTTGACTCAATGAGTTGTCATGACTTTTGAATGGTTTATAGAGACAAAGTTCCATAGCCCCAGGATACAGTCACTAATGGAGTTGGATACATCTGTAGCTACTAAGAAGTGTATTTGGTGAGTTAGAGCTTTCCTCTCATTAAAAAATAATCCAAGATCTCACTATCCTTATTAACTCATCTCCATAAGGTTTACCATTAAATCAGGAGAGGAAGGTAAGAACCAGAAAAGTAAGTTGGTGAAAAGTACATTCTACAAATTCACAAATTATCTGTTAATTCTTTCTATGTATATAGCAGAATACCATTTTCTAAACAGTCAAGAAATGTCTATATCTCACAAAAAAATATTCTAAGTATTTTTAAAACTGAACAGGTATGCACTACATAGTATACTGTAGTCAAATAACATAATTTAATCTTAACTGTTCTGCAGTTTTTAATTTATTTATATAATGGAGAAAATAACATTGTCCCTTACAATGGATGCCAAATGCAAATCAACAAAACTTGTGAGAAAGAAAATGAAATGTTACAAAGTTGAAAAGAAGACATTATAAAGAAATGAGTGCAGAAGAATATTACAAGATGTTTACTTGACAGTTACCCTTTACTGAAAATAGCTATTTTTTTAACTTAGCAGAGTCTTTCAAAAGTTCTTTAAAATCAAATCAAACAGGCTACAGTATTAAAAACCTGATGTCAAACTAAAGGGGCATAAAACCAGCTGGATGTAGTCCTCACTTAGCACCTCAATACTGCGTTTCAAAGTTCATGGGTCAACTACAAAAAATGAAACAAAACAAACCAACAACCAACCAACCAAAAAGAAACAAACAAACAAAAAAGCATTGTGGAATCTATATAAAACAATTATTTAGCATGTGTGGAAAACTGTTTTACTACTTGTCATAACTAATTCTTGACAACCTCCTACTTAACAGATGGTCAAATTTGGTAACAGAAAGTAATCTGTAAAAACTGTGTGAAAAAAAAATCTGTATCTTGCTGTATTAAGAAAATTAAAAATTCAGCTGGACAATTGTGGGAGCATTGCAAGTGAGAGCCTAGGGTAATGCAAATAAAAATGATGGTAAAACAGCTAGTGTTTGTTAGCCAACTGGTTAATAGATAAGCAGCAGTATACAGAGGCTCATACCACATTTGCACAGTCACTACAGGTTTTCTGTAGTAGCTTTGAATCCAGTAAAAACAAAATGTACTTGTGTGAGTGAAGAAACCAGTCTTAATAAGCAGTGTTACTTAACATATAGAAGAGGGAAAAAATCATCACCTTGTCCATTTTCTTGAGGTTTGTTTTTCTTCCAAAACTCGATCTCTCTCTGCAGTTCCTCTAGTTAACATCAAAGAACAGTAATGTGAATTTTTAAATCAATATCAGGTATATAATCAGAAACAGCCATATTCCCTCCGCCAACCCAAACAGCTCCCAAAACCAAATGAGAAACTTACGTTCTCGAAGTCCAGGCACCAACTTAAATATAATTTCCTCTAAGGTGTTATCCAGCCTTTCAGAAGGAAAAAATACATTTCACATTAAATAGAAACCAGCATTTACAGTATTTTTAGTGTTTAAATGAAAAACACATTTGAATAATGAAATGAGTTTCATTTTTCTGGTAAATAATAAATCCTGTCAAAGTCAACTGATTTTAGCTTGAGAGACAACATACATTAAAGCTTATCTCAACCACCTCCTAAATGGATTTATCATAGAAATAACTAAGGCATTTATTTTTTAATATATAAAGAGAAGAATGAAACAAAAGAGAAAAAACATTATACTCAAAAATTTTTATTTTTTGAATTTGTATTGCATGCAAACAATAGTGTTACTAAAACAAACAGACTGGAAGAGTAGTATCCAATTTTAAGGTCCAGTTCATGACTAGTAACCATGAAAATTATAAACTCCATTATCATATTAAGTGCTGAAGTGCTTTGGTAATAAGCCTGTTACGACAAACTGAACAGACCATTCCCTACTTACCACACCACAGACAAACCAGTCTTGGCAGGATAAAGAAGACCACAGAGCATCCATGCTGCTCTGACTTGACAGTTCTCAGTACCCAGTGTAATTAATTTGAACTATTTGAATCTGCCATGAGTTGGTACACCAGAAGACAGTACACAGCGCAGGTATGTCTTCTGATACCCTGCTATTAGTGCCAAAACTAGTTACTACAGTCCCTTCCAGTGGGCACAGTGAAGTGACCCTTTTGTTGCTGAAGCTAAAATATTTTTCTTTCCTTTTCTCTGAATTTAACCAACTCTTCTATCCATTTAGTTTATCATCTGCTTTCTAGTTCTACTTCCTCTCCTGGTCTCTTGTCCTTCAGTTTCCTCTGTCTTTCATTCTGTTTCCTTTTCCTTCCTCTCCTTTGCCCTTTATGTCATCTCTTGTCAGCAGAAACTCCCACTGCCCACAGCCTAAACAAAAACTCATGACAAAATAAAATAATAAATAATACAGAGAAATTAAGTACCTTGACATTCAGTCAGAATCTGGCATATTTTTAATTGCCTGATTTTTTCACCTCAATAACAATCTATTTTTTTACATATATATTTGCAAATACACCCGTGTACATGGTATTAATAATACACAATAAGCCTGTTTAAAAAAACATAGCTGTTCTGTCATTTGTTTACCAACAGGGGCAAAGTAGGAGTAAGACTGAATGTTTTTATTGTTGAGGAATGCCTAAAATCCATATAAATTGATAAAAATTATCTTAGAATAAATACAGGAGTATTCAAGGGTCTCTTTACAGAATTTGCACTTGTACAAAAAGTACAAAATTAGACCCATCACCTAACCATCAAGTTCTGAGACTAGTTCCCTGTGGAATCCATCAGTAGATACAATCATACCCTAAGAATATTCATGTTTAAGCTACAACCACAATCCATTCTTAATTGCTTCTTCTTAAGGGGATGACAACAACAAAATCCAGCAAGTGAAACACACCTCCCATAAAACAAAGCAACATAACGAGCACTTTCTCAGAGGTAAGAAGGAAATTAAAATTGTAAGATATCTGAGTGCTTGATTTCTAATAGATGACAACATAGGTCATCTGTTAGGTCATCAGCGTACCAGATGGTGCATCTCGTAGTCTCCTCTGTCAGTATCTAAGGTAACTACAGGGTACTGCTTTCTGTGAGGTTCCCACACAGAGCACTGGGAACTTGGGAACATGTCTTAGAAATGGAATTCATTTCACACTGTCAGAAAGCTCCAACCTTCATAATTTACTCATTAAAAGAAACTAAATAAGGACTTCAAAAAAGAACATCACTGCCTTAATTAAAAATCCCTCTTTTCCTCAGGATGGTATAATACATGCTGGTTTTCCTTCAATTATTTTTGAAAATTCCCACTTAGCCCTTTCTAATTTACCTTCAGTGGCCCAGAACAGAAGTCACTGGTAATGCTAAAATAGCAAAAAAATCCAGTATACTTCGCAAAGTTACAGTGCTAGAAGCAAGAACTGGCTTCCCACTCTAGTCAATGACTTTATTTTCTTTCAAAAACTAAACAAAAACCCCTTTTTTTTCTTTACAGAGGATAAATACTGATCAATACTCTGACAAAGGGCAGAAAAAAAAAGCCCTATCTGATCTTTAAGTCCAGGGAAAATAAAATGTTAGGGAAAAATGAAATTTTTACAAGATTCTCAATTTCAGATGCATCTTACAGTGTTCCCATAATCCACATATGTGAGCAGTCTGACATAAAGATTTGTATTTGACTCACATCAAACCCATTCCAAAATGAAACTACTTGAAAAAGGTGGTCTCAGTCATTTAATATGATACTTCCTGTTAATGCTGAAACAAGATTGATATTTTAGAGACACCTCTTTCCACTCCGACATCTTCCAACCATCTTCCAAATCTCCAAACCAGAATGTAGAGAAAGAAGAACCAAGCATTTCTGTCAGCTTAGTATAGTTTCTTTTTTCACCTCTTCTATAATACTGAATGAGTTATAAGATCAATACTCTCTGATAATCATCAGCAAATGGGAACCAAACTAAGACTATTGCTCAGGAAAACTTGCATGCACAGGAGTACGCTAGCAAGAGAAAAAGAAGTCTGCCTTCGTGACATTGTCAACACAGACCCTATTGAGTACTGATGCTGCAGAATTCTGCTAAATCAGTAAAGGGAATTCTTAAAACTTAACACTCTTCCTACATTTTCATTTTAGAGCTCAATGTTGAATTTGAGGCTTACTGAATTTCAGACTTAGTCTGGTAGTTACAACAGACCCTAAGTGCAGCCAACTACGAGATACATGTAAAAAGCTCACATAGTTATGAAGTTACTCAGAACTGGGTTTAGAAGTACTTTATAAAGCTTATCTGAGAGATCTTAGTTACTACTATGTGGTGTTCAGCACGATTTCTCAGAAAATGACTGCATTCTTTAGCAATGATCTCTATGGTCAGAGTGCAAGACTTGTATTAAAGGCTGATCTCTATGGTCAGAGTGTAAGACTTGTATAAAGTTATGCAGGCAACAGCCAGGAAAGATAATTCCATTGCACTGCTCATGTGCTCTTCTGATTATTAGTTTAGCAAATGTTTAAAGTTGGTCCATAAAATACAACCAGGAAACTACTAACTATATGCAGTTTCTTGGCAAAGAGACCAAATGACTCAAAAAGGAATTTCAGGAAATAATTGCATAGAAAATACCTCTTCCCACATTTGGGGCTTGTGCTCTCAACTTTCCTCACCCATCTATAATTTCCTGCTCAAAGGACATTATTTGTTTACTAAACATCTACTACATGTTTCAGAAAATGCATCTTTCATCTCATGTGAAGTGGTCCCACCAGAATAAAAGAAATATTTCTAAATGCTTTTGTTTTCAGCTTATTAGTAGCCTATAGCATGTTCTGTTATGACTCACACAGCACCTCAAAAACTGACAGGAAACCAGAAAAATACTTACGGTAAACACCTACATAAGCCTGCTCAGCCCTCTCCTTCCAAAAAACATTCAGATGATAAAGACTTAGGCCAATCACACCCTTTCCAGTTGCTGAATTCAATCTCTCTCAGTTTCCCTCTTTGTATATAACTGAAGTATGGGAATGGTTGTGCACACACGGATCAGTCAAAAATCAAAGCAATGTATGAAAAATTGTAACAAAAACAATGGCACCAGGAAATAATACCAAGCCTAGTAAATTCCAGATGTAAATTTATATTTTTACATTAATTTAAGTCCTCGTAAGTTCACAACAGTATTACAAAATAATAATACTGGGGGATGGGGTGGAGGTAGAGTTGGGAGTGAGGGCAAGGAGTGCCTTCATCACTCTAGGAAAACATGAAGTTCTTCCACTTATGATGACATTTCTTGATTTCTCTATCTTACGAGATGTCTATCATCTTTTCTTTCAACATAACATCACTAAAAGTGAATCCAGAATTTCAGGAAAAATAATTGTTTTTGAAAAGATGTGTTACTGTGATATAAAGAAAAATCTCAAGAAAGGGTATTTATAATGTAAAAAAAATTTTCATTAATGTCTTTACATTAATTTCACAGCAGATTTCAATCAGACTGGCAGACCTATGCCCTGAAAAACATTGGTTTTTGCATGATTCTTTTTCTATATTGTTCTAAGAAGAAAAAATTTGCCATGTGGTTTGGAATGCCCTAAATAATTTGAAAAAAGAAACACTAGCATTTAATTTCATGTAAAGAATAAAAGGTATCTGGTTCATTTATTTGCTTAATAGAAACATTAAAATGCTTTTTTTTTAGACTTGTACAATATAATCACTCTTTGTCTTTCCCTTATGTTTCCTCCTTTTATTACATCTGAAAAAACTCAGTTTAGACTTCAGTGGGAGCTGAGAAGATGATAACCTACATGGCTTAGAACAGTTAATACATGCATTATAAAAATAAACAAAACAATTAATTCCCTTATAGGATAAAGATGTTAAGATTTTTTCTTTTTCTGTTGTTCTTTCATTTCAGCAAATATTGTGAAATAGCATCTTACCTTAACATTTCTAGTGGATTGGTCTCATGCACTTGGTTGCCACACCTGGGACAGTCATTGCTGTCTTCAAAGTGCTGAACGATACAAGTCTTACAAACTAAGAGAAGGGGGAAAAAAAAGGAAAAAACAACTTGAAAAGATCTAAATAATATTGCTCAAGTACAACCTAATGATACGTGGTAGCTACTTCATGCATCAGAAGTGAATGAGTATTATCTTAAAGTAAATAATTACAATGAATCTTATCTTGTTCCTCGAAACCTTAGTTAGTTCTGCTACGCTGAGACACCAAGGTCAGCAGCACAGGTTGGACAAGCACTGCTTTAAATGATGAGATATTTTTGCTACTTAGAACTCTCCCAGAATCGTAACATGTGAAGCCCATAGCCTGTACCACCTTAAAGAACAGGTTCTCTCAGAGAGCGTGTGCTGGGGAGCTTCAGCCCAGCAGAGCCCACCATCACCTCAGCTGATCTGAAAAGGACTTACATACATCACTTCTGTTCCAGTGGTGTTGCTTGCAGCTGAAAATACTGGTTCAAGTACTCATTGTAAGAGAAAAGTTCACAGAAATTGTACGCAGGTTCAAAGTGTTTCCCTTTTGACACAGTGCTTTCCAAAGCAATGACAAAATGTAATATTTGAATCAACACTTAATATTTGAATCTTTCAATGAAAAACCAGGATCATGACCATGGCAAGTATCAACAAACCCAAACCAAAACCAATGTGAATTTAAAAACCAATGAACTGAAAGTAAACTAAACAAGGTGCTACACTACTGTTGCTTCCAAATGATTAATTACAGACTCTAGATTTTAATGTCATTAATAAGAAAATGGAAGCCAAGATGATGAGAACAAATATGCCTGCTATTATTACTGCACCACAATGCTCTGGACAGAGATACACTCTACCCTCTGCTTATTATTAATTCACCTACACTGAAATAAGAACTGCAAATTCATCAGTAAATGGACTGAAAAAATAAATGGACTGCTGTGATTGCAATATGCTTTCTGCTGAAACACTGTAATTTCTTTCATCAATTACCTAAAGAAGTACGAACATCTCTAAACAAGTTGGTAAACCCTAATTATAAGACAACTTTAGGAATCTTGAAATTCAACAAACAAAGTCTGTATTTGTATTTGCCTTAGAATGCTCAGAAGAGTTACATCAAATCAGCTGATGCTGATAACACACACATTAAACCTCCACGTTGGTGTTTCTTCCAACTGCTTTAAAACACTAACTTAAAGACATTAACTTCACAGCCCAAGTTTCTCAAGGAATTGTGAAATAACACTTCTGTCAGTTGAGCTGAATTTTCAGCAGCAGCACCTGATAGCTCATAATCCTGGTATCTATATTGTGCTGAATACACTGCTTCTGTCAGGGGAAAGTGTATGGGTTAGTGGTGGGTGATGATGATACTGATGAGAACCACCAGGGTAAGAGTCATCTGCTATCTCAGAAATGTCATTAGTTGGAAAGTTCAATTTAAAGAGTATGGGGGAAAAGGGCTGAGGAGCAAGTATGATAATGAAATTGTGAAGTCTAACACAGATGCAAATTATGGTCATTTGGAAATTCAGCTGAAAGTCACTGAGGTAAGTAACAAAAGGGTTTGGTTTACTCTAGACCTCTTCTAACTTGACTTCATAAAAACTGAGCTTAAAGATAACTCTTTTTCAATGGAGTTTCATCTGCTAACTCCCATAATAAAGGAAGGAGCTAGTCTTTATTTTTAAAATTTTTTTGGTAAGCCTTCTGTCTGGCATAAACAGCAGCATCTCTATGGAGTCTTTCTATCCTGACACCAACTTAAAATGATGAAGAATAAACAAAATGGAAAAAGTCATAAAAATGTAACTGGAATTGGTCAGTATTTTGGAATTGATAAGCTCAACCCCTAACCTTCTCTTATTTGGAAAATGGCCAGGCTGGATGAGGCTCTGAGCAACCTGAACTAGTGGAGGGTGTCCCTGCCCATGGTAGGGGGGTCAGAACTAAGGGTCTGTTCCAGCCCAAACCATTCCATGATTTTTTTTTGCAATCGGACTTGGAGAATTAGCACAAAAATTATTCAAAAGGAGAAGGAGCTTCGTATCAATTCCAGAGCGACTTAGTTTTTTTTTTCCATAAGCAATTAGAATTAGCCTCCTTCTGAAAGAATTTCCTTGCATTTTAGGAAAACTTTCTGAAATTCTTAAGAGAATTTAATTCCCTTCACTTGCTCTCAGGATCTCTGCTCCACTCATGTCAGAGAAGTTCTTGAAGTCTTGAAGAGATGACATTGGTCTTACTGCTTTGAAAAGGACTCATTGATTTGTCTTGTAAAGATATTTTAAATTTGGGCTTCCTAGTTTTACTGTTTTGTTTTCCAAACTAAAGACAAATATGGCCTATCTGAGCTATAGCTTTCATTTACATCTAGAAGAAATCTGAAATTTACTATTCAGAAGTGAATCCCATGCCACGGGATCAATAACTAACACACTTATTTAAGTCAGATAATTGACTCCATAGAACCTCCCAAACACTGCTAAACATAAAGCATGCTAATGTCCGCAATAATGTAACTTGAAAAAATATTTATAATATAAACCAATATATGGATAGGAACTGAATTCCTCACTCTGAATATATTTTTGTGCTCTCTTTATACCCTTTTTTTTTTGAGAGGAGATGACACCCTTGGAAGGTATGCACAGTCCAAGAAAGGACCTAATGATTAATGAAGAGTTTCATTTCCAGTGTAAGAAAGGTCTCTGAGTAGAACATATACAGAGGAAGCATCATAAAGGAACCAAGCAGTCCAGTCCTATATGGATGTTTCCCTATGCCAACAAACACACAGATCTGGATCATGTGTTTGTACAGCCAGCTCCATGCCATAAAAATCCCTTGAAATTGTAAATCAATACTGTAGTAATAGAAAATAACTTTTGCTTTTTCTCATGTAGACCTATGGTGCTATGAGGATTTGCCCACCAAAACTAAATGTGATTCACCACCAGCAATGTAAAGGTAAAAAATACACATAAATTCTAGCATGCAAGAATAACGAACCGATACATGATACTCCTAGTGGGATCATCAACCAGTATTTTCCTGTATGATAGGTATAATCATCCTCTGTTACTCTCAATGTAAAACACTGAACATTTCTCACAGCCTATCTCTTTGCAGTTTCAGAAAATGGGATAAAATCTAAGTATTGGGTGAAAAAGCCAAAAAGGGAATCTTTAAACACAATTAAATTACAAATATAGTTAATTCATTAGGGAAAAAACCAAACTCCAACCCAAAACCCTTTAATGCTTTCAGTACAGATTAACAAAATAACACAGTTTCATTTGCTTTACTGTAGGTCATGGTAAGGCAGCAAACAGGCAAAAGAAAACTGCTTAACCAAAATGTACAGTTTGCAGAATTTTGAGCTATATGCTACACATGCCACTGAAATGAGAACCTGAATTTCGTAGTTGCATGATGACATTTCAGATGAGACACAATAAAAGTTAAACTCACAGAAGATGACTTACCACAGCTGATAAAAGTACTTTTGTGACATATGCTAATTGGCTGGCAACCATAACAATGCTGTTTTCCAATACAGAGATATCTGGTTCACACATTCTTTCAGATCTTTATAATCAGATGAAAAATACAGATAGAAGTGTCAAGACTGTGCTGTATGTCACAAACAAACAAACAAAAAAAATACCTGCCTTATGCATATCTACATACCTATGTATCCCTCCAGGTTACTGTTTAAATGTTGATTAATGAGGTACCTAAATAAAACTTCATATTGCATTTTTAAAATAAAGTATTCTACAAGATAAAGTTTAATTAGTTAATTGTGGTACAAATTCTTTGTCAGACCTCATCCTTTGAATTCTTCCAAGGATCTCCTCTCTCCAAGTTAATCACTCTGATGCAGTGAGCAAAGGAAGGGCACAGGATATGCACAGCTAGTGGAACATCAAACCCATCTCAGTGATGGCACAGAGGTGTAACGAGTAATTTTGTATGTTTACTGAAGTATTTAATTATCTACCTTAAGCCTACTTTAAAAGCACTTACTTTTAGGGGAAGTGTTTGCTTAAAAACAGGACAGAAAACTTCAATTCACTTAACCATCCTTTTCAGAACTATACAAGTGGGACTACTCCACTCTTAATTACAATTACCAGACACAGTCAAACTGGATTCTCTTCTGTTAAAAAGGAGAGAGAATTTCAGTATGTGATGACCAAGAAAGACTTTTTGTGTTGAAAACTATTTCAAAATAACATTTAGGCCCTGCTACATGCCATTGACTAATGCTTCTGCAGGAGAAGGAGTCTGAAAGCAGCTCAGCTTGCTTGTCTGAGGGTGAGAAATTTTGCTGCACTAAAGTTTTTTTGCTGTCTTCTGTTGACAGCATAGGTTTTTAGCAAAATTTGAAAACCACTCTGGTTGAAAGATTATTTGATATTGAAAATTATATCTCTGGTAAATTTCCTGCAGGGAAGGACATTTCTGAAAGCTCCTACACTGCCTTGGTTGGCAATTTCTTAATACAAGTATTAGAGAGACAAACTAGGAGTAATGCACCTTTTGATCTCCTGTTCATAAACATGGAAAAGCTGATGACAAAAACAGCCACAGAGGGCAAGATTCGTCTTGTGGTGAGTTGAGCATCTTGAGGAAGGATACAGTCTTAAACAGCACAGTTAGGATTCTGAACTTCAGGAGGTGGGACTTTAGCTTGTTTAAGCAACTGCTCATCAGATTTCCCAAGGAGACTATCATTAGAAAGAAACTTAGGAGAGCTGGCTGAGCTATACAGTCCACTGTACAGGGAATTTTGTCAGAAGAACTGCTTAGTGAACAAGAATTCCTTAGTGCACATGGCTCCTAATTAATCCACAAAAGTAGATCATATTAGAAGTGGAAACAAGGATGGGAAACAAAAGGATATAAAATCACTACTCTGGCACTTAGAGACAAAAGAAGGAAAGTCAAGGCCCAGCCATAGCTAAAACTAATGAGAGACTTGAGGGAATTATGTAAGTATGCTAGTAGCTGAAGGAAGCTTAGACAAAATGTGGCTGTTAATGAATGAGGGAAACAACTCAGGAATAGCTTATACAGAAAGGTTTGAAATCCTCAGTATCTTTTTGCCTTGGTCTTCACAGGTAGAGCTTAATCCCAGATGTCCCTGCATACCAGCATGATTTGGGAAGGAGAGGGATGATCAACGGCCAAGGAATAGCAGGTTAGAGCTTACTGAGAAAGACTGGATGTATTTAAATCTACAGGCCAGGTAGGATTCACTAAGATGAAAGCTTATCACCATAATCATGGTGATTATGAGAGGTACCTGATGACTGGAAAAGGGTAGTGTGTTACGCCCACCTTTAATAAAGAGGGGAAGGATGACCCAGGGAAGTACAGCTGAACAGCCTCCTCTAGCTCATGGGGAAGAGGGCAGATTACCTCATGTCCCTTGGAGTCAATTTCCAACTATGTGAGGGACAAAACTGTAATCAGGAAGTGGCAATAGCACTTGGCCAAAAGTAGATCATGCTTTAGGCTGGCAGGTGATGTAATAAGAGCTTGTACCATTTGAACAGCAGCTACTGGAGTGACGGAGCCCGTCTTCTTGGGAGTGGCAGATTGTACCATGAGGAGCAATGGTCACATGTTGACATTTGGCAGGACATTCAGAAAAACTAGATAAAGACTGTAGCACTGGAAATGGTTATTGAGAGAGGCTGTGGAGACTCCACGCTTGGAAATTCAAGTGTCAACTACACAGAAACATGGCTTGACCTGGTAGAGCATTGGCAATTAACCTGCCTCCTGCATGAAGTTGGCCTAGACAACCTCCAGATGTCCCTTTCAACCAACATTTCTACGATTGTGTAAACAGCCTGTTATTTTCTAAGATACTAAAGAATGTTCTTGAGGAAAGTTTATTTTTCAAGTTTTGTAAGTGCACACTCTACTAAACAATGGAGTGACTCAGGAGACAGACGATGGGACATGCCCTTTAGCTCACATCCAGCCTGCTTCCATCAGTAGTTCTTAAACTTCCTTGACAACTGTGTAACAGACTGGAATAAAAGGTCTCAGTCCATAAGACAAAACCATTCTGTTGGAAGTAGCAAAAAAGAAATGAAGTACTGAATTTGCAGACTAAGTAATTTTGCAGTAACATAACCATTTCCTTCCCAACAGAGATAGGAAAATTTGCACTTCTGCTACCCGAGTTGCACTTAGGTTTCCCCATGAATAGTGGAGTTATCTGTCCAACATTTTCAAAAGCCCCATCAGAAACATCTCTTATTGAAAAGGCACTAATTTCTCAGAGCAAGACTTTACTTAATATTTTCAGCAGTACAGAATAGGTGAATTAGCTGCTAATTCCCTGCTTTGGTTACCACTGATCACATTAGTTCCCCTATGATCACTGGAGAACATCTATGTCAATACATGCTTTTCATCTTGTCCAGAGTAATACATTGTACTCCCAGTATCTAATGAATTTATGCTGCTTCTTCAACCACTAATATCTGCAGATTTAGATCATTTGTACAACACTGTTTTCAATTAAGGCAATTAGCAAGTACAAGACAAATACCAAAGGACAGTTAAAATCATTGTATTCTGTGGTATTTGGACAATACTGAAGAATCATGCCTGTATGGTACCATACCTGCACTTGAAAAAAAAATTACAACTTAAAAAGATTAAATATTTTCTACAAGTATAAGATAATTTATCAGAGTACCTTCCTGAATTCTGCCATCACCTTTTCTTCTGAGACATAAGATTTGCATTTTCAAAACTTTTTTCAAGTTTTTATTTTCCTTTCCATTATTGTAAGCTTTTTATTTTGGCAACTATAACTAGACTTTGCTTTAAAGAAACACCACCTTCTTTCCTGCATTTCTACATAACAACTCAAACATGTGGTAGTTCTTCTGCGAGGAGACCTGTGTAAGTACATGGCAGCTCAGTAAAATTCACCTGCTCTAACCTGGGAACTAGGCAGTAACAGAGCTGGCTCAGTGAAGAGCTCACAAACTACAAAAGAACAAAAGAAGCAGATGCTGCTGAGAAGAGAATGCTCCTTCTGCCATTATTCTTTTGTAACAGGAGCGAAAGTAAATAAATAAATTACACAAACAAAAAGATACCATAATAAAAGCATTTTTTTCTTAAATCTGAACTGATTTCTGATGTAACTATTTTCCCCTCACCCCAATCTTTTAAAAGTTACTAATGTTCATTAAACTTCAACCATAAAAAATCAGCTTATACTGGAATTTTTCCAGTTTCTTAAAAGGGAAAGAGAATTTAATAATATATTTACCTCTCTCTAATAAATTTACCTCTGTTAAGTACCTCAGTCTTTCCTGATCCTTTGTCACTATTTTCCCTCTGTATCCAATAAAGGATGAAGATCCTCCTTAGCACTCCTTTTCTTGATAATGTAATTATAGAAACATTTTAAAATGTCTATTATGGCAGTAGCCAGATTAAGTTCTGGTTGGGCTTTGGCCCTTCTAGTTTTCTCTCTTCATAACTTCACAATATCCTTGCAGTCCTTCTGGGTTGACTGCCCCTTCTTTCAAATTCATAAACTCTACTTTTCTTACTAAGTTCCAGACAAGGCTGTCTGGACAGACAGGCTGGTCACCTTCCCTGCTAGCTCATCTTTCTGTCCATGGGGACAATCTGCTCCTGTGCCTTTAGGATTTCCTTCTTAAAGCACATACAGCCTTCCTGGACTCTTCTGCCCTTCAGGACTGCCTCCCAAGGGACTCCGTCAACCTAGCTCCAAAATCCGCCCTCCAGAATTCCAGGGAAGTGGTTCTGCTAAATGCCCTCCTTACTTATCCAAGAATTGAAAACTATATTTTTGTTACTGCTGTGCCCAAAGACATCCTCCAACTGTCACATCACCCACCAGTCCTTCTCTGTTCACAAACAGCAGGTCCAGCACGGCCTCACTCAACAACTACGTCACGAAGTTATCTTCCACCCACTCCAGGAACCTCCTAGACTGTCTTCTCTCTGCTATTTCCAGCAGGGATCTGGTAAATTGAAGTCTCCCTCCAAAACAAGTGCTAGTGATTGTGAGACTTCCCTCAGCTGCTTATCGAATGCTTCATCTGCCTCTTCATTCTGGTTATGTGATCTGTAACGGACTCCCACCATGGTACCTGCCTTGTTGGCCATTCCCCCCAATTCTTACCCATAAACACTCAACTCTATCATCACCTTCACTAAATTCTAGACACACACCTGGTGCTACCCCACCAGTTCTCCTTCCTTGCCTATCCCTTCTGAAGAGTTTTACAGCCATCGACTGCAGCCCTCCAGTTGTGTGAGTTATCCCACCATGTTTCTGTGATGGCCACTGTGTCATAGTTTTCCTGCTGCACAGTGGCTTCCACTATTTTAATTCTCTCTGTACTTCATACAGTAGGGATGGAACATCAAATTGTAAAAATTGACAGTGAAGATAACAACTGCAAGAACAGCACTGCACAGAAATGACTGGAAATGCCAAGACAAGACTTCTAATTGATATTTATAGAAGGTTTAAAATGGGAAATCTACCAGAAGACATACAGTTCCCCTTACTCTTCTTTTAGAGGACTTCAAATACTATTTGAAAAGATGCCAAATTCTCAAGAAGGTCCAGTGAAACTACTGCCTATTCAGGAATAAATGTAAAAAAAGTCAAGCATGTAAATAAGCCTCTGAAAGTAAGATGACAGAGTTTGACAGGACCATTCATACATTTAATATAATTCATACATGCCAATGTTTCAGATGTAGTAGGACCAGAAGACAACTTAAACAACTTTTCGTGAGATGGTTTCACTGAAAGAGATCTACTCCCTAAGTAAATATTTTGCCACCTTTCATGTATTTCTCTGCGTTGTGCCATGGAACTCATTAGAGAGATGTGTGCCAGTACTCACCAAACTAGTGTACCCATCATACACACTGCCAACAGATACGTTAGCTTAAGTTTCAGAAGCATGGCTGTATTATCAAATAAGCACACCTGACCCAATGATCTCACCTGTGATCAGACAGGCCACAGTGATACAAGGTTGGTGTTAGAGCCAGCACAATCACCACTAGGCTTAGGGGAAACAAAAGGGTCTCTGTACTCTGCAAGGTGTTCAGCAGAGCTGGCATACCCTCACAGAATGGGTCAGGTTGGAAGAGACCACAGTTGGTCTTCTGGTCCAACCTCTCTGCTCAAGCAGGGCCATCCCAGAGCACATGGCACAGAATTACATCCGGACTGTTCTTGAATATCTCCAGTGAGGCAGACTCCACACCCTCTCTGGGCAATCTGTTCCAGTGCATGGTCACCCATACAGAAAAGAAGTTCTTCCTCATGTTCAGGTGGAACTTCCTCTGCATCAGTTTCTGCCTATTACCTCTTGTTCTATTGGCTGGCACCACTGAGCAGAGTCTGGCTCCATTCTCTTGACACCCACCCTTTAGATATTTACACACCTGAATGAGGTCCCCTCTCAGCTACCTCTTCCTGAGCCTGAACAGGCCCAGCTCCCTCAGCCTTTCCTTGTAAGAGAGGTCCTCCAGATCCTTAATCAACTTAGTACTCTCTGCTGGACCTGCTCCAGGAGCTCTGTACCTCTCTTGTACTGTGGAGCACAGAACTGCACACAGTTCAAGATGACCCAGACTGCAGACCAGTGTTTAGGAAACTCCAGAAGAGACTGGATTAATTCAGAGTATATAATTTAAAAGTTCAGTAAACAAAAACAAGCACAGTGGTCATATTAAACACATTAACAATTCAAGAAAATATAACTTATGAAGGAGGAACTATTTTGAAAAGTACTACTTACAGGTATGGAGGCACTCTGTTACTGTAGTTGGCTTGATGAGATAGCCTTTACAGATATAGCAGGTGATATGAGGATTGAAATCTTTCACCAAATGCTTCCTCTGAGTAGCCATTCGTGGGGCAGGAAATGCTGGCAGAGTGCTTGGGGACAGAGAAGCAAGTCTGAGAGGGGTCGATATCCACAGTTCACAAGAGCTGTGGCGCTACTCTGTGCAACTGGACTTCTCCAGGCATTTGATCTTAATTCCGCAGGTCTCACTGAGACATGGCTCATAACTCCTGCTCCTGTGCCGGGCGAGTCATTTTCCTACCTGTAACACACGTGGAAAAAGAAAGCTGTGTGAACCTGGCCGGACAGCGGCGATGCCCGGGAGGACCAGTGTCGCCATGAACTTGGCAGCAGCACGGAGCTGTAATTTACATAACAGCAGCCGCCGTGCGCCGGCAGCCGAGGTCCGAGGCCGCGCCCCCGCCCCGCCGGGCTCCGGCCGCCGGCGGGACGGACTCGGGGCCGCGGTGACAGGTGCAGGGGCCGCGGCCGCCCCGCCGGCACAGCCCGCCCGGTACAGCCCGCCCCGCCGCGCCGGGCCCGCAGGCCGCGCCGGGCCCCGCGGGGAGCAGCCCCCCCGCCGCCCGGCCCCGCGGGACCCGCGGCCGGAGAGGGCGGCGGCCGCCCGCCCCTGCCCCCGCTCGCCCGGCTCCCGTCCCTCCCCTCCCGCACCTGCGGCGCCTCCCGCCCCCGCCGCGGCCCCGGCCGTACCTGGCGCAGCCCCGCGGCCTCGGGCGGGCGCCCGGCGAAAGAGAAAGGGAAACGCCGTGCGCCTCCCCCGCTCGGAGCGCTCCCTCCTCCCCGCCGGGCTGCCGCGGCCGGTCCCGGGGCGGGCGGGACGGGCGCGCAGGCGCTGCTCCCGGCCGAGCCCCGCTGCGCCACAGCCCGCAGCGCCGCTCGGGGCGGCGGCGGCCGGAGCCCTGCGCTGCCCCGCACCGCGGGCTGCCCGCGCACGGCGGCCGGACGGGAGCGGGGCGGCGGCGCTGCCGGCCCCAGGTAAGAGCAGGAGCGGCGCCCGGCCCGCGCCCTCGGCCCGGCATACATCCGCTGGAGCACCGGCGCCGTTTCTGAAAAATAACTTCAGCTTCTGCCCGTGGAAGGGTGAAAGTTAAACCCATTTCTTCAGCCCGCAAACACTAAACACTGCAGTAAGTTAGCCCAAATCCCATGAAAATACGTGAGCTTTCCTCGAACCGGGACCAACTAGCCAGCGGCTTAGCACGAGTGAAAGCTGTCTCCGTGGCTCAGTGCATCTGCTTTTTGCCCCCCTAGTCACAGAAATCCATCATATTACCAGGTAATTATCCATAAAACTAATGCTCCCTTTATTTCCCAATTGTATTATTTACAGAAAATTTCTTTTATACCGCTTTGAACAGTAATGACAGAAACATAAGGAGACGTTTCCTGTATCAGCTGCAATGCCACCACATTACCTGCGACTGTTTTAGGTCTTTGCTTTTCTGTTCCGCATTTCGAAATAAGTGCTTATTTTGCACTGGCCCTCCAGTGCACTTTCCCTTTCATCCTTGTGTAAGTGCTGCAACAGCAGAAGGCTTTAATAACTTTGGCCTGTTTCTGCCATCCACTCCTACTGCTGTAATATTTACCAGGCAATAGATCTCCATTTACAGCAATTCAATTGCTAGTCTGAGTCAGGTGCATCAAAAACAGCTACAATTAAAGTTACAGTGAAATGATGAATGCATGATAAACCAGACACAGAGCAATTCAACAGAATGTGAATGATTTTTCCTGATAAAATGTTAATCTTCTATGAGGTTATTTCTCTACAACATGAACAGAAGTTTATATAGCTAAAAATCTTTTGAAGCAGCATAGAATCATAGAGTATCCCAAGTTGGAAGGAACCCGCATGGATCATCAAAGTCCAACTCCTGGCCCTGTACAGGAACATCCCAAGAATCATACCACGTTCCTGAAAGCATTGTCTAACTGCTTCTTCAACTCTGTCAGGCTTGGTGCTAAGACTACTTCCCTGGGGACCCTGTTGCAGTGCCCAACCACTCTCTTGGTGAAGAACCTTTTCCTAATATCCAGCCTAAATTTCCCGTGACTCAGCTTCAGGCCATTCCCTCGTGTCCTGTCACTGGTCCCCAGAGAGAAGAGATCAGTGTCTGGCCCCCTGCTTCCCCTCAGGAGGAAGCTGCAGACTACTATGAAGTCTCCCCTCAGTCTCCTGCAGGCAGAACAAGCCAAGTGACCTGAGCTGCCTGCTGCTTGTAAGGCTTCCCCTCTAGGCCCCACACCATCTTCATAGCCCTCCTTTGGACACTCGCTAACAGCTTTAGATCTTTCTCATGTTGAGGTGGCCAGAACTTTCCCAAGCACTTGAGGTGAGGCTGCACCAGTGCAGAGCAGAGCAGGACAGCCACCTCTGCTGATGGGCAGGTGATGCTGTGCCTGATGCACCCCAGGATTCAGTATGGTTTAACAGAGTTGTGTTTTGATGATTTTGGCTTTCTACTGTTAACCGTTGTTTGCATTTTTATACCATAAAGCACACTCAGACAAGTCACAGGCTAAAGAACGCTAAACAGAGAAAGAGACAACAAAAACTATACATATCTCATGGGAATATTTTCTTTAGTCCCATTCACTCAGTTTAGTAGAAATCGACGTATTTCATAATGTGCGTAAGAGTGGCGCTGCTCCAATGTAGTTTGATACAGCATTACTAAACTTATATACATGCATTTAAAACAAGCAACTGCTGATGCTCTCCTGGCTCTTTCCAAATCACTGCATCTGGTAAGGCTTGTTTGAATACTAAACTGTATTCTAAGTGAGATTTCGAAGCATAGTTTATCAAGTGTCCCATTTGAAATAAAAGAACCCAGCATTTTCTAAACGAATTAATCAGCTAGGCTCATATTTACACAGTAATGGACACACGATATTCTATTCAATCACATTTAAAAACTCAGTTATGTCCTTTATTATACTGTGTAGCCCATGCAGTAATGCTCACACAGCAGTTGGGATACTTGCAAACATACACAGCTGGTATTGATTCCCGTAAGTCATACTGAAGTCCCTCTTTTAAGGACAACCAGTCCCATGCCAGGTAAGTGATAGTGTACCTGACAAATTCTTGCCTCATCTCTCCACAGTGCAGGAACTCAGCCCTGCTGGTACCAACTTGTATTTATGAGATGCTGACTGAAGGTGATGAAAGCTGAGGCTTTCAGCACCTTTCCAGACCACAACATAAAGAGCAAATGAGAAGCAGCACAGAAGAAGCTCACATTTCATTATCAGAGGAAAGTAGATTCTTAAATACTTATGCTTTATATCATCAGGAAACAAATTATGTTAATAAGTGCTTATGAATTAATTATAATTTCAAAGATAGCTAACTCCCAGCATTGCATACAACAGGTTTATTTAAAAATACAGGTCCATATAAGTGATGTGAGCATTTTGATCTACTTATAGTAGTTCAAAGATAACGAGAATAGTGCTTGAATCAAACAAGGCAGTCATTTCATACTATGAAAGAAACAGAATTAAGAAATGAACGGAGCTCATCAGAGTAAATATATGTCGTGTGTTAGTGACAGGAAACATGGTATGACAGAGAGGGTGATTATAGCCCTCAAATGAGTGATGAAAATACAGCTGCTCTCATTTTTCTGTGTTTCTTAAACTTTTGACTTTTACTCAGCAGTCCTCAGTGTCCTCTAACACAGTGCTTACTTTTTTTAAAAGCCAAGTCCTTTTTTCACATATATAAGCTTTCCTAACACATAGAAAATAAAGGCTACTTTCTAAGCATGATCAACCTTGAGGAGTAGTTTCTTGAAATCCCTAAAGAACTACTGGATGTGAAACAGAGTAATTACTTACTTTAACATGAATAAAATATATCTTTTTAAAGGAACAGCCAGGACACACAAGAACTTGTGAACTCCAAGCATTTCATTCAAGCAGTTCTAATATTTTTTGAAATATACCAATGTTTGATGTCAGCTCCCAAGTAAATTTCAGAGATGAAATAAACATTGTTCAATAAAGCCAAATTCTCAGCAACATTTTAAATGAGTGAATAATTCTGACTTTGCAAGAAGATCCACATTGGTACAATGTTACCTCCCTATTGAGATACTCTGGAGTCTGTTTCTAGGCAAATCTCCAACTACCCTCCAGTCATCCTAAGAGTTACTTGTATTTTGTAAATGGAAGAATTACTGATGCACATCTGAACTAGGAAACTACCAAAACAAAAAATCCCTACTTTTCTTAATAGAAATTCTGTAGCAATCTGGATGACATTTAGAGAGAACTACAGTATTCACCTTCACTGAATACTGATTCTCCAGACATCTGATAGACGTGCCATTCTACAGCTTTTAAAAACTTGAAAACTTCACAGAATTCCTTAGGTTGGAAGACACCTCTTGAGATCATCTAATCCAACCTGTCTGCTCAAGCAGGGTCAGCTAAAGCAGGTTGTCCAGGACTGTATCCAGCTGGGTTTTGATTATCTCCACAGATGGGGCTGTACACTCTCTGGGCAATCTGTTCCAGTTTTTGATCACCTTCATAGTAAAAAAAAAAGTTTTCTTGTTACCAGATAGAATTTCATGTGTTTCAATTTGTACCCATTACTTTTTTTCCTGTCAGTGGGCACTACAGAGAACAGTTTGACTTCTATATCTTCATTCCTTCCCATCAAGGAATTATATATGCTGAAAAGATCCCCTTGAGACTTTTTTTTCCCAGCTGAGCAGTCCCCAAACTCCCAACCTCTCCTTACATAAACAATGCTCCAATCCCTTAAACATCTTTGGGGCCCTGAGACTTGCTTCATGTCCGTCTTGTTCTGGGAACTGGAGAGAGCACTCCATATGTCACCTCATCAGTGCTGCACAGAGAGGAAGATCAACCTCCCTCAAACTGCAGGCAAATTACTTCAAATTTACTCAGGTAGGAAGAAGAGATCACATATAACCACTCTGGGATATCTTATTTCCAGTGTTAAATTCCCAATCAAGTAGAAAATTATCTAGAATAGAACACTAATTGGGTTGGCAGGACCTTGGACATCATCTTTGCTCAAAGCAGGTCTAATGGTAGTTAATTCAGATTGCTCAGGGCTTCATCCAAAGAAAGTCTGAGTATATCTAAGGATGGCAATTATACAACCTCTCCAGGCAACCTGTCTCAACCCCTGACTATCCTCATTGTGCATTAATTTATTTGGGTCCAGTTGGAATTTTCCTTGCTCCATCGTGTATACTTTCTCATATATATGAATAATTTACTAGCAGCAAGTAAACTTAGCTCTTACTGCCATTACCAAAGTCTTTGCCATAATCTTGGGATCATGTGACATCTTTGCTTTTTAGGCAAAGAGTAGTAACACTGTTTATCATATAAAAAATAGTATTATGCTCAGTGTGAAGACTGCCTTTGATTTGATGGGAAACAATAGGAATTAGGCTATTCTTATCCCCATCACTCACTAGTGAAAATGATCAGCAATGAGGTTTTTGCATTTCTACCATGAGGGTTTTTCTTCATCCCTACTGGTCTCTCTATAAGAAGCCATATATTAGCACATAATAGCACTTCTGGGATATATAGAGGATTTCTTAATGCTTACTCTTCTTTTATAGCCTAAAGTAAAGTAGCAAAGCAGGTTGCAAAAGGCCAACATCTGTATTATTAGGCCATTGACAAATACGTAAACAAGAAAAATGCATTCAAGAAACACTTCAAGGGAAAGGTAAAATTGTGTCACACAGTGTTCCAATTGTATTCAACTAAATTCCAGGAACTTCTAAAAAGTAAGAGAAATTGTAAAGTAAGTTCCTACAGACTTTACAATAATTGGCTTCTAGTAAAGAAGAGAGAATCAAATAACTGACTCTGGCAAGGGAAAGATGAGCAGATCTGTATTGTTAAACATTTCCTTAGCACAGTAGAATACTGGTCAGCCATAGCACACACTGTCTCTTCCCAGCTAGGGAAAGAGAAAACAAGAAACAAGGTCATAGCAGTGGGAGAGGGAGACTGCCAGTGCAAGGAAAAGAAATCATAACTCTGAAACAAAATTGAGTAGAAATTGTCACAAGCATGAAGGAGACAATTTAACTTTAGTCACTTGTATGCAGAGGTTGAAGGGAAAAAATATCTGGTTTGGAACGTATTATTAACTGACCATTAAACATACTGAGTGAAGATCTTGGGACCAGTTTGACATATCTCCCTGGAAACAACAAATTTAAGAACTGTGGTTATAATCTTCAGAGGTATTGCAAATTTAAAACCACCAATCTATCTCAGCAGAATCCAAACTTTTCAGGTAAAAGCAGCAGTAGATTTAAGAATTAAGTGCGATGGGCATATTTTTAAAAGGTATTTTCCTTCTGTTTCCTTGATTATTTTGTCACTGTTTTGGATTTTTGTTTTGAAGAATAGTTTTAACAGGCATGATTACATGTATCAGACACAAACATATCCAGAAACTTCCAGGAGGAAGTGAGACAAACTTACAAAATTTTAGTGACCAAATTGTCTATTCAGTTAACCCAGTGTCCAATGTGTGAACTGTGATCAGCTGTTGCTTTCTGGTTTGTTTGGGGTTTTTAAAGCATGGTACAGGTATAGATGGCCATGTAGCCAAGATGCTTCTTCATGTGAGAATGACCTAACTGACATTGTTTTGGCTTTAAAGGCAAAGATTCTTTGTTATTGTATAAAACCTTGTATTGTTCCACAACAGTTGTTTGTTTTTTTTCATAGGTAATCAATTTTTGGTGAAGTGCGGTTTGCCTTTGAAGCATCAGAGACTGCTCACAGGGAGCGATGCGACGGCAGGAGGTTTACAAGATATAAAACCAAGATGCTTCTGTGCCTCCATTTGCCTGTGTGCTTGGTTAAAAAACAATGATCCGTGGTGGAGTTAGGATCTCTGGGCAACTAAAACACTGGTGGTATCCTCAACCTCTCCTGGTTTTATCTTATGGCATGCTAACTTCCATGCACTTTGGTCTGCTGTGCTGCATCTCCTTCACCTTTTTATAGGGTATTGAAAAAAAAGTTTTGTGGTTCTTGGTATGTTCTGTAGGCTGCAATGGAGCAGGCATTATTTCAGAGTTGCCTGTGATTGTGGAGAACCACAGGGCATGACCAAAGCGGTCTTTTACAGTCCTATGCTTTATATAAATTTCTAACAATTCTGTATAAGTACAGAAGCTAGCAAGTCTGTGTAAGTAGAGCAAGTAATGGTGGTGTGCTTTGGTAACATCTTAAAGATGCATAATTTGAAACAATTGCCTTGGTTCTTAATCAGTTGTTCTCCCTGAACCATGAACATCTCACATCATCAGAATTCCATTTTTGGTCTCCGGCCATTTACTTCACTTCTACGGGAGAGTTTTTTAGACTGTCTCTGAATTAATGGAAATCACACCTGTGTTGCCATTTCTATTATTGTATAATTTCCAATACTTCTTAACTATTTTACCTATTGCCATCTGATTATATGCTTCTGCCAGTTCAGTTTCCTTTTACTCTGCTCTCTACATTAGTATCACCTGCTTATTCTGAGGCTTCTCCAGAGAAGATCTGCTCTGGAATTAATGCTACTTCAAGTCTCCCTGCTACTCC
This sequence comes from Corvus cornix cornix, assembly GCF_000738735.6. NCBI lineage: Eukaryota > Metazoa > Chordata > Aves > Passeriformes > Corvidae > Corvus > Corvus cornix. The sequence continues at coordinate 16,698,102 of NC_046336.1, forward strand.
ACAATGGAAAAAAATAAAACAATTGGTGACACTCAGATGATCAGTGATTATCAGAAAAATTCCAGTGCTGTACTCATGCACAGGCCAGCCTTAAACAGCTGTTGTCTGCATGGGCAAGACTGTGTCTCCTCCACAGACTTCCAGGATCTGTAAGTCATAGAGAAAACACTTTGCCAATTCGATGTATCTATCCTTCCAGGGGAAAAGTATTTCCATAACAGTATGAACATAGGTTTCCAGTTTGCTAATCAAGTCACAATGTAGTCTATGCATTTTCACAAAACAACCCAATGGCTACTTGCTATAATTCTATTACTTTAAAAAAAATCCTTGTTTCTGTCAGTAATGTATGTCCTCTTCCATTCTATACTGCATTTTATACCTATAATATATAAAAATACCTATTATATATAATAGATATTTTTCCCACTCTTTTTTTCCCCTTAAATTATCAAAGCCACTTACATCAACATATACACCTCAGCTAAACAATTACCTGAAGTCTTCAAATAGTTTTACAGAGTGTCATCTCTCAATTTCCATGAAATTAAAAGACAAATGAACACAATGAAAACAAACTGTAAGAAGCCTCCAATGATTCCGACCACAATTGTTACTAACAGATTTTGTTTCTTACAGTTGAAAACTGGCAGGAATGCAAATCAAATCGTATCACATATGTCAAACAGCTTCACAATTATGCAATCAACTTGCACTGCAAATTAAAAACAAGACTTGCTACTAGATCTTAAGTCAAAACAAATTCAAAATGTCAATAAGCTCAGCAAAAGCATTCCTCAACAAATCTACTCATGTCTGTTATGATGGCAGAACCAGAAAACAAAGAGGCTTGAAAGGAGGTAGAAAAGTAGAGACCAAATTGCTTCATCTTTTACAAGAGAAATTACTGACATTCACAATGTCTTAGGGAGTTAACTACTCCAATCAATTTTCAACAGGAGTTCTGTTTCCATCTCTCTCAAGAATAAAACCTTTAACTTAATAACACACTGTTGGATGGACTCCATTTCATTTGAACTGCATGGGACTCATTCATGGGAAATGTCACTTTGTCAGCCCATTAAAACAGTCAGCTTCATTGGAGAAAACCTAACACAGATACTTGTGAATTTGATTCTAACTTGTAAAATAGGGAATGTTTGTTCTGGATAAACTAAGAGAAAATAGGGCGCAGACTGAGATACCAAGCTTCACATCCTTCTATGATCTTTTTTGACAGCAATTTAGCATATATATATATATACATAGAGTCAAGGTCTGTGCAGCAACATTTTCCATGTGATCCTGTCCATCCAATCATATGACTATAGTCACTGTGGAATTTGGCCTACTGAGTTAGATTAAAAAATTTCCATAAGAAAAAGCAAAAATAAAAGTTCTTCACGTATTTTAGATGTTTGTAACAGTTCACATTAACAAATGAGAGTCACTCCATATAACATTTCACTGAAAGCATTATCTTGAAATCTAATAATTTTTATCCACTATACTAATGGAAAAAACTAAGCAAAACTGATATATTTAGGTGATTCTTCATGTGAATAATGTGCTAATTTTGAGGAGAGACAAACTCAGGATTCTAGCCAGAACCTATTCTCAAGTGAGCAATCAGCCCATAACTTGGCATCATCTGCCAGTTCTGCAGTGTCATTAGCTTAGGAAGTTGACTGCTGGTTTGCCCAACCTCAGTTCCATGACTGCACAAAACCAAAAAAGTTTGCATAAATGGTGTCAGCATCTGACATTATCATCACTGAATTTTCTAAAGAAAAGATGTATAAAACAATTCTCAAGTTTGTTTATGCAAAATAAGTTTGATTTTTTTTTTTTTTCAGTTACAAAATCCTGGCCTTCAGAATCTGCCTGCATGTAAACAGCATATTCTTGGTTTATGTGCATTTAATTAGATTGAGCACAAAATCAACCAAAAACTGTGAGACCATGTTTACGATCCCTGCATCTTGAACTTCCTCCTGTAGTACTTGGAAGTCTGGGTTCAGTGCAGTGCTAATGAGATCATGTGGCTTTTAGCTGAGTATGATGTGGCAGTTTGGACTCCCTGTTTTTAGGGCTCTCAACAGAGCAGGGCTGAGTCCCTCTCAGAATACAAAGAATATACACAATCCTGCTTTTAGAAAATTGTACTGTCTGCTGAAGCTCATTTTCACATTTCTAACTTGTCCAGTCTCATAAACTAGACATGATTGTAGACTACTTTGCTAGAAAATTCTGTAGGAAGAAAATGTTGGTGAGAAATGTAGCTAATACTTCAGGAGATTACATGCTTTTGAGTCTAAAATGAATTCTTAGGCATACCAGTACAGGCAAAGCCCTTCTAGAGATCAAGATGTTTGAATAAAACAAAAAAATATCTGCTTTGGTCCTTAAATATATAATGGCACTTAATGAGAACATTTGAAAAACGTACAAATTGGATCATTGTATTAAGAATCTTGCTTTGTATACAGAAAAACAGATCTTTATTTCCTCCTCAAAAAGAATCACAATCTTGCTAAACTCACTACATTCCCCTGCAAGGATATCTATACTTAAGTGGCAGGTTAACTATATTTATATTACATCTTTAGGCCTGGATTGTATAAACATCTTCACTATCTTGCTTCACTATGCATGCCCAGAGTCCATGCAAGCCTACAGTCCTCATTAAAATGCGTGATTAACAGCTTTCATCAAGCTTAGTGTGGAAGTCCATGCAGCAATGTACAGATATTATGTAACAGTCACCTCCTTACATCTTACAAAGGTGTATAAAATTAGCAGAGAGCATACATCATTCTTTATTATTGTTTCATACCTCGCTGCTATTTCTAATCTGTATTGCAAGAGTTCCAAATTCTATAGTGACTGTCAAACACTAAGAGATTCTATGAGATTTATCACAGATATAATAGCTCAGCTTCAGGTTGCCAGCTGCCTTTTCTTTTCACTGTACCAACACACTTGAAAAAGCACAAACTTACCCTAAACATTTTTACTTGCAGAATTTTTCACATTTTGTAACGAACTGAGCTCCCGTAAATGTTAAATACATTTCAAGAATGGTTTTCTAAAGCAAATTATAAGCTATGCTAAAGATATCCAATTTCTGACCTTTCTACATTACTACAATCTGCATGCATTTTACTGAGTTTTTTTAGATGTGACTATTTTCTTCAGTGCTGTAGTAACTTTAGGTTCTAGAGGCGTAAAGCTAGAAGGTTTCACCTATCAATTTATATGGCAAATCTCACTCCATTCCTTAATCTAATCTCCTTGGGAAGCTTTTAAGAATAAAAGCCATAATACTCTTAAAATTATTTCCCTTTATTGCAAATGCATAGATGGGAATATGAAACTTTGACAAGGTATTTGGCTTATGAGAACTTGTTGATACAAGTAACACATAGTCTGCTCCTATCATAATCATGCTGTCTATTTAATAATTCACATTTAAATACAAGACCTCAGTTGCCACAGCTCAGTAGGAATAAAATTAAGGCGATTTACATTTTTCCTGCTGAGAAATCTGGAATTCTGTCTAGTGTTTTATCCCGTGTCTTTTAAACTTGTCAGAAACACTGGTACCAACATAACCCTCTATCAGTCAGGAACTAAAATATGTATTTGGGGGCTATGTCTTCCATTATGCATCAACTTACCTAAATCATGACAGAAACCATTGTTACAAAATATATCTAAAAGAGATACTTTCAAACACAGACTGGCAATTTACAGTTTCAGCTGATACATTTAAAATCTATTGTACAATTTTCTTCCTTTCATCTGTTTTTCTTCACATTTGTACCAGTGAAGCAATACCTTTCCCTTACCTTTTTCCTTATATACCAGTGAATAGTACAAAAAACTCAAGAACAGTTGAAAACTGTCAAGATGAGGTACTGAAACTGCTTTCTTATAATCCTGTTTTTTATTAGTGTCCCTCAGTCAATAAGGACAAGCTAATGAATTTCAGTAGAGAGACTCAATAATACTCCTGAAAACTAGTGCTTTTGGTACAAATAATGTGGTGCTAACAAAACCACATATCAAAGATAACCATGAAGAAGAGAAATGGAAAGTATACTGTTTCATTGTAGATAGATTAAATCCAGTCACTTTTTTGAAGAAGGAAATAGTAGCTCCATAGTTTGTCTGGATTCTAGGAACACCTGTCCAAATCTTTGCATACAATTTTTACTCAGTATAAAAGTCAATTTCACTCATTTGTTAGAGCAAACATCCTTGCTATGAACATGACCTTTCAATGGTGTCATTGTCCAGATCACTGCCACTGATGTAAACAGGAGCCAATTTAAATGGCACTTAATGGCCAAAGAACAATAAACTTGTAGCCACTTACATGAATACTGTAATTTATTTAGCACAGACAAAAGGTGATGGAGATTCCTACTTCTTCAATAAGTGTATTTTTTCAAAACTGCAGAACACAGAAACATTAGGCAGAGAAGATGCAAATATTTACTATAAAAAGTGAAAGGTACATGCTACTCTTGGCACGTAATTTTCTCCCCTCTGTTCATGTTTTTATCATACAAAGTGCTTGAACAGCCACTAAGGTGATTAAGGGATTGGAGCTTCTGTCATATGAGAAGAGGCTGAGAGAGCTGAGGTTGTTTAGCCTTGCTCAGAGCAGGTTCTAGGCAATGTGTATAAACACCTGATGGGGGAAATAAGTAAGACAGAGCAAGAGACTTCTCAGTATTGTCCAGTGACAGGACAAGAGGCAATGGACACAAACTGAAACATAGGAAATCCCATTTAAACATTAGGAAAAAAAAAATCTATTGTGAAGGTGAACAAATGCAAAATCTATCTACACAAGGACAGATGGAGAGAGAGAGCTGGGAGTGTTTAGCCTGCAGGAAAGAAGGGCCAGGGGAGACCTTACTGTCTGTAAATTCTTGATGGAGGAAGGAGTAAAAAAGACTGAGAAAGAATCTTCTAAGTGGTGCCCAGTGAAAGGACAAGAGGCAATGGACCTGTATTGAAACATGGGAAATTCCACTTAAACATCAGAAATAGGCGATTTTTACCGTGAGGTTGTTGGAACACTGGATTGTTTGCCCAGTGGAGCCTCCATCACTGAAGACTTTCAAAACCAAACTGGATAAGGTCACGAGTAATCTCCTCTGTTTATCCTGCTTTAAATAGGGGAGGTGGAAGAGATGAGCTCCAGAGATCCTTTCCAACCTCAGTGATTCTGGGATTCTGTGAAATACTAACTAGAATTACTCAATTAATGCTCACTTCATGCAGTTTTAGGCTACCTGCAAACAGAAAGTGTATAAAATGTTAGTTACCCCAGCTGAGTCTGACCTGTATCAGAGGTGAATACCACGGTGAGTGCTGGGGTCTGGTCTCACACCATGACATTCGTCTCTCCTGAGTGTGCAGCATGGTTACTAGGGATACACCCAAGCCTGCACTGGCTCTGTCACCTCCTAGTCTACATTACCCTGTGGGATCCACTATGCTGAACATCATAATGTCAACTAAACAAAAGCCACTGGCTTTTCCTAAAAATCAGTACAGATCAGTATCATATTGCACAGCAGCTTTGTGTCCATTCCCATTTGCTCCATGACACATCTAAAAATTTAAATTATGAAAAAACTACTATTTAGCAATTTAAGGACAAAGCTACCCTTATAGTAAGCTTCCTGGAACAGTGCATAATAGCAAAATACACAGTCCTGTTAAACTGGGTTATGGCTGCTTTGCATGTCCCAACTTCCCTCATTTTTCCCTTCATTCAAGTTTTTCTATTTCTCATCTCCCTTCTGCATTCTCCTCCTTCTTTGGGTAGCTACATTTTGCAGAGGCACCGAATTTTAACTCAAAATCTGATGAACAAATTCCGCTTCCAGAAAAATAATTGTGTTTTTAAAACAGTATGGCTTTGGGGTAGAGATGTTACTCCATGTTATTTATGTAACAGGAGTCTAAATCCTTCTGAAGAGGAAAATTCAACAATCTCAAATTGCAGATGTCCTTTCACAATACAGAACTCTACTCGATCAACAAAGTTTTATATTCAGTTCAATACTTGACTTTAGAACACCTACAGCACGATTGTCCTAGAGGAGAATGCCATTTCAGAAGTGGGTAATTCAGGCTGGAAACAGGCTCACTGTCAGGTGTGGTTCAGGATGAGATTGAGGGCAGCCAACTTTAGGGTCCAGGCTATGCATTACCACAATCCAGCTCTAGGGAAATCTGGGAAAAATCTATGGACTCAAGCTTTAATTATGTCTATTTTTTGCTTTTCTGAAAGCATGAAGGAAATCATACACCTTGGGAATTCTGGGGCAACTGTCAACTAGTATTGCCCAGTAAAAGAGCTCTATTGAGCAAAATAGCCACAGAGGTGTGCCTTTTGGTCTTCTGTGCACAAAGGAAGAGTCTGTATTTTGGGACAGGGAGGGCCAAGGAAAGACAGAGGATGGAAAGTGCTTGTCTCTACAAGAAAATAAATCAGAAGAAAATCTAAAGGTTGACTGCAGTATTTGGCAAAAGGAGTAAGACAAAAGTTGATAAAACGAAAACAATTTGGTTTTTGGAAGGGAAAAGCAGATCTATTCTTTGAACTAGCTAGCCCCATTAATAATGGAAGTGAACAGCTGTATCAGCATAATCTAGTCACACAAGGTCCAGGGCAAGCTGGGTCCCATTTACTGAAACACCTAACACTGTTTTTATTGGTATTTAATAAAACTGGCTAGATTACATTTAGAGCAAATATATCCAAATATATCCATTCAGCCAATACCTTCAGCTGCAGTGGAAACATACCCTTTTGAGAGCCCATCTGCTCTAAAAAGTCTCCAACATAAACTGTGTTAAGAAAAGGATGCGTTACTGAGCCTGTTTTACACAAAGACTAAAATATTTCTAGCTGTTTCCTAATAAATTTTTGATATCAGCCATGCAGGAAGAAATGACTGCCTAGGAATTAAACCTCCAACTCTCAAATTCCAATACAATGCATTAATCACAACATTAGTCTTCATCTGAATGTTAATTTGACATGCATTTAAACCAGACACCTAATCTCTGAGGTGAGAGATTTTATTTAAAAAAAATAGCCATACTGAACACTTAACCTACATTTTGCCTCATACTGCTATTGATACCAGCTCCTGAAAATAACCAAGATATTGGCAGATAGTTTTAGAACAGGATTGGTAAAAAATTAAGAGTTAAGTCTCAAATTTTCAGCATATGGAGGCAAGTAAAACATTTTGCAAGATAAAATATTTGAAGATTAAAAGATGGATTCTTCAGAACATCATGCCTTATATAGTATGTGTCTGTGTATTTATAGATACAAAATTTTATATGCTTGCAACTGAAACAGAACTTTGTGTTTTAACTGCATTTTTGAATTTGGTTTGAAGCAAGAGCAAATGATCACTTAAGATGACAAAGATTCAGACCCATCAACTCAACTTCCTTTTTCATATTATCAAACATCTTATGAACATGAATATTGCCGTTTACACAGCCTAATCCCACACAATAACATCATAAAACAAGTTATTTTTACGTCTCTATGATGTATTTAAATGTACTTTTACCTTTGCTGTCATGAAGAGATTGTTTGTTAATACACATCTAGTGCTGATATAGTATTTTACAGCTATACATTACTTATTAAAAAGGAAATAAAAATGCACAGTTACGCTCATTTACAAAGCAGCAGTTAATATTAATAATCACTGAAACAGAAATACTGTCTCATTTTATGTTTGTAATTAACTGAAAGTATTTTTGGTTGGAAATAGAAGAATGTTGTTACAGATTCACTCTGCAGTGAGGTTTAAATATAACATCTCCATCATTGCACTGTTTGCAGCATGGTTAGAAATGTGCTTGTAAACTACTCTCATTCCACACACACACAAGCACCACAATCTCCCAATAACAAGGGGTGAAGACATCAAATAAAAGATGCCACCAGTGTCCACAGTGCACTGATAACTGGGAAAACAAAGTGTCAATGCTTCTAACTCCTGTAATTCTTACGTGAGAAAATTGCAGTCATTATCTAATGCAAGTGTGCTGGAAGCCTGAGGACTATTCAGAACTGAAGTGGTCCTCTGCTCTACTGCTCTGTTGCACCTCTCAGTCCTAAAGACACAAAGATTGCATTATAGTCCCAAGGGTGTTTTGTTATGTTTGCTTAGGTTGTGATCACTGCACAGGCAGAAACTGCTCATTTGAGACTGCCAAATTTCTCTTCTTTTTTTCTTCCTCACACCTCCCAAACCCAGGATGGTTAGACACTCTAAGTACCTTCTATTCTGTCTAAACTACTTCCAGTACTTCATAAGCACTCAAGCAAACTCTCTGCTTCACAGTGGAGTCAGTGACTCACTTCACTAGCATGTGAGCAGAGATGAGGAAAGAATAAAGAATAAAGAATAAAATTTTCACACAATATTCAAACATTGTTATGTAAAGACAACTACTAGACTGCTTACATCCCTACAGACTCTGTGTCAACAAAAATAACAGCAACCTTTTTTCTCTCTATTCCCAAAACAGCACTGAGAGTAAACCTGCAAAACTCGGTAGATTCCAGCAAAAAATTCAGTTCCACCAGAGACTAATGCCAAATATGATGTTTCAGATCTCATTTCTCTAAAAAAGGAATGCATTATGTTAGACAGGAGTAGGCAGAAACATAAGACATTTAGTCAAAACATCCAAAAGGCTCCTGCACAAGAAAACTGATACTCTAGTTAGAGAAAGTTGAGAGTTATGTAATGCGTACAACTGTATAAGTCATCTGTTTGCTGCAGTAAAAGGAATGAAACAAAGTACTTACTGACCTAAATATAAACTTTTGTCCAAGACAAACATAAATTCTTATCTTTCAATTCTTTCAATTCTTGAGCAACTTCAGTGGGACACACAAATATGTACCTTGAATATATTTTTTGTGTGGATTTCCTTCTCAGTCTGAGTTAGAAATACTCATTTCCTGCACCATGTGACCTATGAAACCTGTTCAAAAGCACCAAGGTTATCTACAAAATACTGTGTTCTTCCTTCCTGAAAAATGTTTTGTTATTCAGATGCTCTCTATAGCTTTTTATAGCTTAAGTCTCAAATGCTTCCTAAATGATACTGGTAAATAACTGTACTGGGCCTGGCTAGGACAGAATTAACTTTTTTCCCAGCAGCTCACGTGATCTTTTAGTTACCTGACCAAAGCAATGCTGACAGCACACCAAGGTTCTACCTATTGCTGAACCATGGTTCGCCAGCACCAAGGCCTTCTCTCTTTCTCACTCCCACTACAGTGAAGACTGCTGAGGTGCAATATGCTGGGAGAAGACACAACGGGGCAGATGATCTGAACTAACCAAGGAGATATTCCATGCCACGTAACACCACGCTCAGTCATAAGGAAAAACAGGGGCCTTAGGGATGTTAGCTGCCATTTCCGTGGAACTGGCTGTTCATCAGTCTGCCTGTGGGATGTGGGCAGTGATCACCTTTGCCCCACTTCTTTTCCTTCCTTTCTCTCGTCTTTTATCTATCCTTCAATTTATAAATTTTTAAACTTTTTTTTACCTCAACCCCCAAATTTTCCTACTTTTACTCTTCCCTCATCTCATAGGGGCTTGGGGTGAGTGAGTGAGCAATATGTGGTGCAATTTTGGGTGCCAGCCCACTGGGCTTAACCCACAAAACTAACATAATAAACAAAATTAGTGATTTCCCACCTTTCTGTTGTGCTGCCCGGTGATGTACGAGTAGGTGTTGGGGGTTTATGCACACTTGTGACTAAGCCTGTATTTGTGTCACAAGCAGATACATGCTGTCCCTTTCTCCATGGCCAGATACAGATGTGCACGGTATGACATGACCAACATGTCTGAGGGATGGAAAGAATGCAGGAGTGGGCTGGGTGCCAGATGAAGTACTTGCCAGCAGCATCCAGCTCAGTTTCTAGTTTGCCTATAGGTCAATTAGCATAATCAGAATAATTTTGTGTAACACTATACATTGATTGTGAGTTGTCAACATAAATGCCTTCATCACACTTGCCCCAAACTAAACACAAAAATTTTACCAAAACATGGCCAGGTACTGCACATGCTTCTCACCCCGGGGAGAGGATGTGTGAAAAGATTGTGACAGGTGTTAGGGATATCGTTTACTATGCTGCTGGAAGATGTTTCATTTATATGGTAATAAATACATTATAAGAAGCCATACAGATTTATGGCATAATCTCAGACAGATATTTATATCAAGTTATTAAATATTTTTAAAGACTGGGAATATACTAGATACAAATGATAGTATTTTTGTGTGTCATCCCACTGATATTTGTTACTTTTTACTGCTTTCATAGAAAGGTGCCATTTGTATTACTGAATATTCTTAATGTCCTCTCACTGAGCACTAAAATGCTGTATTACATCAAAAGTAAAAAAACCACTTAGCATTAGATTTTCATACATAAATTTTATGACTAAAATAGAAATCAAAATGTACAGGCTCTAAGTTAGAAGTCATTGCAAGCAATTTTCCCTATTGACTTTAAGGGGATTTGAACCTGTGGCTTTTGACTCTTAAAATAAACACTGCATCACTGTCACATATGAAAAATATTATGAATAGTGAAGAACTGCAGAACTTGTTTAATCTACTTCTTAGAGCAAACTGAGAATCTCCTAAAGGGGCTTAAAAATTACTGTACATCTGAAGCAAAGCTCTATCTTGCATACCACTGAAATACAGTACAAAGATGGCTTAAAGAATGTGGTTATTAACAGGGATATTTACCGATCATAACAAAGTATTTATTTTCTGTTAGTGGTACGAAAAAAAGTTGCCACAATGAAGAGAAAAAGCCTAACAGATAGGAATCCTGACTTCTTACGGTTCCTAAGCATATGTTAGTTCTATTTACACAACATACACATCTGTGGAACTTTAGGGAAGCTGGGCATACACTTCCACACAATGTTTGTTTTTTCTAACCTTATTATTTTAAAAATAAATATGAGCCATTCAATCAAGTCTGACTTTCTTCTTTCTGAAAGAATTCTGGAAGGCTGATCTTGGACCATTCTGCACCTTAGCTAGTTTGTTTTTATTAATTGTTAAAACAACACATCTTTTCTAGGTTTATTTTTAAAGATCATAAAAATATAAATGGAGAAGGGTTTAATACAGAACAAACAGGGAACAGTATTTTTACAGAAAACTTAATGGGTAAGCAGATGTCTAACCTACTTTGAGACCAACATGTTATGCAAATACAGTACACAGCTCTCCCTTGTATCCCAGGGCTATCTTTTGCAAGACTAGCTCTTGCTTTACTTTCCACATACTTTTTGAATACTACCCATCGAAAAGGAAGATAAAAGAGCATTTAAAATTTAAATAGTCAGGTATTTTACAAGGGACTCTATCATGCCTTTATGAAGTGCTGACAAACCACACTAGATGTGCTGTAATTGAAAACATCTCATCTCACTAAGACCATCCTGCTGTCTTTTTGATATAGATGTCCCTCTATTCTGCTTTTTCTGAATTAGCAATCTGAATTCCGGAGAATTTCAGGTAATTGCACAAAGAACTCTCTGCTAGGAGACTGTGTGCAATTAAACTTCCAAAAGTTACAGCAAAGATTGACTGCACAACCTTTACTGTAATACATACCAAGTAAAAAAAGGCTACTAATCACCTGAGTTGTGTTAAAAAAAAACAAACCTCACCAACCTTAGGACTTACTTATACTAATTTTCTCCCAAAGTTCAACACATTATTTTGCTAAACCATCCTTCTTAATTTTCTATTGTAAAGAGTGATGTACAAAAATCATTAGTAGTTCCAGATATTAAAAAAAATATTAAAAACCCTTAATAGCATCCTGAATTAGTCTGTTTTTTATTACCTCATTTGCTAAGATATAGTAATTTGATTTTCTTCTGGTCAGCAAGACTGAATAATATGGTTTTGAATACGACTTACTTTATCTCAAATGTTTTGATTTAGTTCGTGAAAGATAGTATCAAGAGATGGCTCGGTTACTGTCTGGAAGTGCCACCTTAGCTTTACTTTCACTAAGCTGTGCCCCCAACCATTCATGGTAAAGCATGTGTCCCAAGAACTCTATCATTCTTTTAGGTCTTCTATATACCCCTTTCAAGTTTTCTGCATCCCTCTTGATGTGCAATTGCCAGAATCAAGTTCAGAATGAGTGGTGATCACAGCATTAACAATCACTGAATCACTGTAATTCAATAACTGCTTGATATTCCCCTTGCCCATTCATCTAAGACTACCTTCTTTCTTTTGTCTCCCCTTGACACTGGCAGCTGATTATACCATGACCCTTCAAAACTCCTTTAGAAGTCTGTGCTTTGTGAGGGAAGAATGAGGCACTCTGTAAATAGAACCTACAGATAGTTTCTACGTGGTGATTTCTCTTTTGCTATCTATCCTATTCTTCTATTTCATTATCTTAGATCTTAGATCTGGAATATGCACGTGGAAGTGTGTAAGACTTCTATTTGAACTCATCTAATGTCAGGGAGCTTAATTACATTTATATGGAATATATCAATTTTGGAATTACTCCCATGTGTTATTTTCTGCTGTTTCCCTCATGAACAACTGAACTCTGCAGACTTATTTCCGCAGTTTTAAGTGTGGAAGGTGTTGGTAGGACATGAATGCTTAGCCTCCCCCATATACATTGTTCTTCCTTCCATTTCCTTTATGATGTTCTTTTGATTCATAATTAAGCTGACTCTAGCCTAACATTTGAATCAAATGTTTGTTGTAGGGAAATCATGATTATATTACTGTAAGAAAAGTGCCAGATTATGGCTCCATTTCATTTTTACTGAAGCACTGGTCCTTATTCAAGGGTTTGTCATCTTGCTAAACTACTTTTGTCATGAGTTTCTCCTCTCCCTGCTCCTTGTTCTTTCTTCTGGCTACCCTGAACACAAAACTAACAAACTTCTGGTAGCAGCCCTTTACACCAGCTGATGTTGGCACTTAGAAACAGTGAGATCATGGCTTGAATTTCAGTTCAGTGGACACTGAACAGGTATTTTTATGTAAGAGCACCAAGGATATGGGCCTGGAAAATATACTTAGAGCCCTTCCAGTCTTCTGTCTTGCAATTAAAAAGAGAAAGGTTTTGAAAATGTACCAGAAAGTTCATCTACATAAGATTAAAAATAATCAAGCCATTTCTCTAGGATTAGGTGACTGATTCCAGTCAGTCAACTTGTAATGCATAGTTGTACCTGGTTTTGGCCTGATGAGTTTTTACATAGCAAAATTCTGGAAATAATTAAGAGTAAAAAAAATGCATAATTTTAGTGCTACAGAAGTGAAAAAAGAGCAATTAAGGTTTTAAAAATTTAAATAAAATGTACTGTGTTTTAACCATCTGATTTTAAATGAAAGACCCTTTTTCTTCCTTTGTGCAAATTCACACATTTAAATTTAGAACTTCTGCAATAAGTATAAAGGATTCAAATTGTGGGCCCACAATTAGCAGGAATGCTTGCTGGAGCCTTCAGTGGAAATAGAGTCAGAAATAGACCAAGGTATCTTCTAGGTGAATAATGATACAGCATTATTTAAATGTGTGCAATATTTCAACCTTTTCAGTGTTAAAAAAATGAATTGTCTTTTTATTTTATATTGTGGAGATTGAAGAATGCATCTTAAGTAGTATTTACAAATGGTTTTCCTTCCTTCATCTTAAGGAAGAAAAAAAATGATACTCAAAACATTTTTAACAGTGGCAAAAAATCTAGCAGTAGAAAGTTGACCTGACTTTGTGGCTAGTTTCCATACAAAAAAAAAAAAATTTCTTACATATAAGACACTTATAAAAGGATAAAATATATCTTAGTGGATACCATATACAACAGAGTAGGAGCTATGCCAATCTGAACGCATTTAAACATAGTTTTTGTAGTAAAAAGTAATCTTTGCCTGGCCTGCACAGACTCAATGGAACTATTTTACATGCTATAATCTATGCTAAGCGAGATCTGTCTTCCAGAGCAGACAGTGACCTGAATTCCAAGGAAAATATTTAGAATTTCATACCAGAACTTGTAGTCTAGATTCTTCTTAGCAATCCTTCTGCGATCTCTTTTCAGCATACACAGGTTTCTTCTTATTCCAAAATTTATCTTCTACTTGGAGTTTCGATCAGTTCCTTGTGTTTGTGAGATAAGCAGGAACATGCAAAGAAAAGAAAAAGAGACAATGAAAAAAATAGACCCCTGAATATGAAGCCTTGCTAACTCAGAAGTGTTGCAGAGAAAAGCACAAGCATGAGACCTAAAACACAAATGACTCTGAGCATGTGCTGACATAGACAGCAACTCCAGCCCCCACCCAAATGAAAATATTTAGCACCTACTTGCTTACAGGAATACAACTTTGAAGAAGACTCTTAGTCATTAAGTCCAGTAATGTCTGGTGCAGGTAATTGCAATGCAGTTCACTCCTGCAGGGACACCCTAACTATGAAGGTACTTCAAACTGGTATCCTATGAAGATCTGATCTACTGCCTTTCCTCTAGAGAAGGAATACAGCCTAAATATCTCCTCCTGCATCTGTGCACGTTCCAAACAAATAAAAGCACAAGCTGCAAAAGAGTTTTTTGAGAAGTTTTTCCTACATTAGGAACACTCAAAAAAGTTCTGGAGCTCCTGGTCATATTACACTGATTAATTTTGGTACATAGTGAGACAAGAGCAGGAACTGCACAGTCAGCAGTTGGATTTCCATGCCCTGTTTAACTTAAATGGAATCACTGCTTTCCTTGTATTTGGTATAGGTCCAGAGACTGAGGCCTACAGAGCTGGTGACTTCCAAGGGAATGATGCTCATGGTAACAAGATAAAATGAGCAATAATGGAGCATCAGGTTTTTTTGTCACTATTTAAAATCTCTGCAGCCCACAAAATACTTAGAAAAAAGTGGTCAGAAAGAAGTGACTATAGTTTAGCTGTTCAATTAGCCTGTGAGATGCAATGTAACACTGCTGTCCAGTATCTGAACGAATAGTCACGATCATTAATGCCAACATTCTACCACTCTTACAGCAACACCACACTGAGCTGTCTGATCTACCCTAACCTACAAAGAGCTCCTGCAAAACAAACTTCTGAGGCTTCACTCAATACAGGATGCTCAGCAATGGTTCTGCTTTTCTTACCAGTAAGAAAGTACAGGAATCAACATTTAAATGTCAGTTACCACTTTCAAGAAATGTGAAGGTTTACTGCTGTGAACAATATAAATTTCACCTACTCCAAGAAGCAGGATCAAACATCCCACTCACTGTGGGATGTGTAAGAGAAGGCTCTGCATTGTCCAGATTCAAGTATTGTGGGCTTCTTTCTATTGTTCTACATTCACACCAGTTCCCTAAACTCTGCCTTTCTTCATGCAAATTCCATAATCAGAACTCACCCATAGGATCACTATCACAGCTTCCTAAAGAACGCTTTCTTTGTTTTAATAAACTATTTTTAATGAATCTTGTTTGTTTTAATGACAAGAAAAGTTGCAAAACGTGTCTACTACTATTGGAGCAAGATGTGTCTATGTTGGAAGCTGACTAGAAGCCATATTCTTGCCAGGGTTCTGTTCAGGGTAACACCCTAATGGTGTTACCATGGCACTGAGCCACAGCTAATAAACTCTGTCTTTATATTACACTAAACATTAGCAGTTATCTTATTAGTTTCTTCAAGCTCAGGCAGCAGGAGCTTACATCTGCTTAAAAATGACATAGATGCACCTCAACGCATAATGCCTTTAAGAAATAAAATAGCACCTTTGTACTTCCAAGCAGCACACCCAAGCACGTTATGGAAAAATATACCTGTATGACTAATGCCTCTCCCTGAACTCAATTTGTCCATTATATTCCTTTGTTTAAATATTCAACCTTTAGACAGAACCAATCTCTTATACATCTCCATGAAGCCAAACTCAACAGAATCCCATACCTAAATGGGGCCTGGCAAGGTTATTATAACTTCAGTAAAAATTACAGACTTCAAAAGAATTGCAGAAAAAATTCTGTGCCTTTGCATATGTGAACTGCAGCACTGGTTTTAATACTATGAATGTGTATTTACTACCAAACAAATTAGTATAAAAGACAGTTATGCTTTGTTTTAGTATTTTACTCCCAGGTGTTTGATATCACACACACTCATACCCACTCATTCCTGCAGCATTTCAGTGCTCCCCAAATAGTAATAAAAGAATCTTCTCCACAACATATTCAACAAGAAAACATGGGTAGCTGTAATTTTCAGATAGAGAAAGGGAGACACAGAAGTCTAGTTCCAAACTGTTTCAAGTATTTTTTAGTTCCATACACCTGATGCTCTAAGGTTCAGTTTTTCAGGACACTCAGGACTCAGTAAACACCTCCGTATCACACGATTTCAGTTGTACTGGTGATGTCAGAACAAGGGCAAACTTGGCTACATGTGTCCCACAACTGTTAGAAAATGAAAGGTAATCTGTGAACCCCTGACCTACATTACCTACCCAGCAAAAAATAGTAATTTAGTATCCAAGAAAGGCAGATACTAGTCCTCCAAGGCAGCATTCAACTTCCCTGAGCTGAGACTTTGTCTCCCTGAAGCATTCCTCTGCGCCCATTCTACACTCTCCTGCAGGTGATAAGGGGGTGCTGGGGAGAAAGTCTTTTAAAAACAGAAGTGAGGAGCACTACAATGGATAAATTATGGTCACATCAACAACCTAAAACAAGAAATGCCCTAATATTTTGGCCCTTTGGCTATATAAGAACAGTTTAATTTTTAAACTTAACCATTCCCAAAATACAGGATTTCTACTGCTGAGTTACTATGGCTCCATGCAGTCTAAGTTGTCAACAGTTTGACTTCTGCACCTGTCAAATAGATTTTACCTGTATGAATAAACAGAATCAGTACCAAGCCAGAAAGCACTGAAGAGAGGTTCTTTGCTTGTTTTGTCTTCTGTTCAAGAAGGAACAATGAAAGGGAAAGTTCTACTCAAAGACTTGGCTGCAGATACTGTCTTTGGAAAATGTCACTGGCAAACTCTCACCAACCTAAGAACATATATAAACTTAGATTATTTTTTTTCCAAAGGCTTATACTTAGATCAAACACTTATATTTTCATAAGAACAGGAAAAAATACATTCATAATACAAGGGCAATAATTAAATCAAATTTGAGGTCCTACCTTAATGAAAAGGTTACCAAAAACATGACAACTTCTCCCTAATCTTGTTCTCAGAATTATTTAATCACTGACAATTTTATAAGCAATTCAAGGCAAGATCTACGGTAACTTAACTAAAGTCAGTACAAGGAGTATTTGCAGTCACTCTGTCTACAGGCATATCCAATACTGGCATAAAGTCAAGCAGATAAACTGAAGCTTAAGTTACAGCAGTTTTCATCAGCTGAAGTTAATGTTCTAAATTATTTCTATTTTTATGGATTCCTCCTTTGATTCATGAGACTCAAGACACTTCCCTTGAAAACATACAGTAAAAATTACATGGTAAGTAGTATCATCACTTGTAGGAAATCTCAGTCACCACATTACCTGTCAGTGTTATCACATATTACCCACCACACTCCAAAAGATGGAAACTGAAAATCCCCAAGTCCAATGTTTGACAGATGTTTGCAAATGTTCTTTAAATACCAGAGATGCTTGAGAAATCTAGGTGTAAGACAGCTAGATGGGAGGAGTGGGGAGGGTTTTCTACTGCCAAGAAAGAAGTCAGATGCAGAGTTTGTACTCCGTAGTCCAGAACCACAGAACACCAAACTTGCTCCAGCAACTCTAGCCCATGTGACCCAAACACACTGCTAGTGCAGCAGCCTAGCAAGCATCCAAGAAAGGAAGAAAAAAGATCACCTTCAATAAATATTTAAGAACTGTTTTCTTCATGTATGCTGTTCTATTTATGCTATTCTGTCAATGTTACACACATATTAGCAAGACTTCCAGTGCCACAATGAATCCCCCACTTCTTAGCCCTGATCACCAAGTCAAATGTGGAAATGATGGTTCACAGATCTTCTGGATACCAAAAATAATAGACTTAACTGGAGATACTGTCTCTACCGCAAGGTGACACTCCAGCTAAAACCTTCTGGAGGTTCAGGTGGGAATGATCTGTTTTCCTTCTGCCCATGACAGAGCACTACCTCACAATCTCTTCTCATACTAATATCCCCTTTGTTTTACAGGTGATAACCACAATTTTCATCAAATTAGCTATTTAATCGCCATAATCGAAATAAGCTTACAGCAACACTTCCAAATTTGGCCTAAACCTATGGTTAGATGAACAGTGGAGCTGATCTGACAGACTAGTTGTACCAAAAAGAAGGGAAGCACCACTCTGGAGCTTGTTGATCCATCTCTAAGTCCATTTAATGCTCTGGAGCAGCAGAAAACGTTTTACTAGTTTCCTGGTGGTTTAGTTAAACCTAATTTATTTGGGGGTTTAACGCCAGGGCTCAGAGAGCATAAGCCATAGCAGCAGCACTTCCCTTGTTCTAAGCAGTGGCTGTAGATGTCTTCTGAAACTGCATCCCTAGTTCATTGTTTGCTGCTATTGTTCAAAACCTGAAGAAGGGCTCGTAGGCCCAATAGTTCGTGTGGTTTTCCTTTTTGTACTAGTTGATGTAGTAAGAGCTATTACACCTTGGGAAGACATGGTAAAGTAAAGCTCTTCTGTTACAAGTCTGTCACTGGTTTCATCCAGCTTCACAATAAATAAACTGAAAGAGCTTCTCTGCAATTAATGGTAATTTTGAATTGGAGGCTAACACCATATAAATTTACATTTTAAATTTTCAGCAATGAATACACAAGAGTTACACATCAATAGTAGATTTTAAACACTAGCCTGTGTGAGGCACCAACTGTCACTGAGTACATTATTTCAAGTAAATCTATTTGCATTCTGTGGTTGCTATCCACACAAAAAACCCACCACTTGTACTTTTGGTAAATATGTATTTGGGATGAAAGCACAAAAATTTACTTTATCTATGATATATCAAAAGAGTTACGATGGAAAGCTGAAAAATATTGGTTTGATTAAGCAGCTCTTCAAAATCACTTTGTATGCAGGGAAATTCTACAGCCAGAATCAACCAAGAATACTTACTCAAAATATCATTTATATCATATAAAGGATCTTTTGTCTCTGCAGCTAGTACTGATGATTCTTCAAAAAAGTAAACAACAATTTTATAAAACCATGAAAGAAAGAAACATCTTTAACTCCATTCAATACACATATTGGCTATTTAAGAGATGATCTTTCATCTGAAAAAAGAACTGTGTTTTCATTACAAAATTAATCAAGAGTTTGGTTTCTTACATATTCCATTCTTCTTCTTGAGGAAGGAAATAAATATTATTACATTTGCCTTAATCAGTGGTGACACTTCTCTAAGAATCACTGAAGACTTTCATCTCAAGATCAACTACTTTTTTTGTGGCAGAGAGAGTTTCTCTCTCTGTCTGATCTGATTAATAGTAACCAGCCCTGAAATCTATCTTCAGAATATTTAAATTTTGGATTCCCTTACTTTAATGTGCTTTGTTTATACACAGAGATTTTAACAGATGTAACACAATGCCAAAAGCCAGAACGAATGACAAGGGGTTCCCCAAGAGCTTGTATTACAAAAACTAAGCTGCAAAAACAGGTGAGCAAATCAAGTGTGTAGGGTGGAGTTTGAAAGATGGGAATAACAAACTGGATGTGAGCAATTTTACAGCAATTATGAACTAGGACTCTCCCTGCTGGTATCAGATTGTACTTACAGACTGAGCTGTCAGAAAATAATTCTGTAACACTGCTATCAATATTGTGCATGTAATGAGAATCATAGCCATGAATCAGGAAAATACCACTGTTTACCATTTAGGTCTCATCACTATTTCTTGCTACATCTTCACTTGTGATGTTTTGTGTGGGAAGGGTTCTTTATGATAAGAAATACCGTGGAGTACAAAGCGGTTTTCCTCCTTGGGGAAGAACCTATACTGAAGCTGAGCAAAGGGGCCACCAAAGGCATGCCCTGTTTGCAGTGTGGATACCTGTTCTTCAGCACTCATTGCTCCATCTCCATGTGTGCCCCCTTTAAAACAATGAGTAAAAACTCAACTGCCAGGGAAGACTCGATGTGGGAAGGCAGTTCTTGAACCATTACAGACTGTGGCAACTTGAAGCTCTCTATGATGCACCAGTCAGTGTCTCAAGGGAGTGAAGATCCTCCCAATAACTGTTATACTCATCTTTAAACTCTTCTGAGAAATTTTCTTGTCTTTTCCTGGCCAGATCTTTTATGAAAAAAGATTATTATGGCAAATTAGCAGGCTACCTTCTTAATTCCAATCAAATCTCAGAACATACATAAACCCATGGCAAACAAAATTATTCCATTACAGGAAAGAAATGACCAATGCACAGCAGTAAATGAACAGTTTGGTTGGCTGTTAGGAAAGCTACTGAGATATGCATGAATTCCATTACTAATAATTGGATAAATAGTTTTAGTCAAAGTTATTTGTTTCACATATAAGAACTAATAGTGACAGCTGTAGAGACCATAGTGCTCCCTTAACTCTACATATCTTTCATTCCAAAAGTGGCCCACACTTGACAGTGAGCAACTTTTATTTTATAAGCAATAATCAAGATAGAGACAACAACACTGCTATTTCCCATGGACACACATTCTGTGAGATAGACACGGTCTTGTCACAGCCTGATGGAACTGGCTGCCAGTGCTACACCTGCTCTGCTCATTATGGGCTTCCATCTCAAAGCCTGTCAAGCTGTTACTTTTCATGGCACTACATCTACTGGAAAAACTTAAAGATAAAACCACAGTAATCAGGAAAATAAGCTTCACTGTAAGAAATGTCTAAGGCACTCCCTGCCATCATTCAAATCAGATAGCTACAACAGTAAGTGATATAGAATCAACTTTGTTTCTTGATACTTTAAATATTGAGGCTAGTACTAGAAATAAAACTTCTTCCCAGACAACTACAAAAAAAAGTTTTTTAACTGAGGATTTGGGGAACAAACAAGCCCAAGCTAAGGTGTACCTGGTGCAAAGTTTTCAATAGTCAAAGAAATGATTCCCCTTTTCAACACCAGCAGTATGTCTTTCTATAGGAAAAGTTCAAAACTTTGCTCAGGACTATTGCACTTGCCTAAAAAGGGTCTTTAAAGCCAAAATTGCAAAAAGGAACTAATCATTTGGGTCAGGGGTTTTTTCCACACTGGGATGCTCTAATTGATAGCTGGAAGAACACATGAAGATGCTGTTGGCACCAGTCTTTCAAAGCACAGAAACATAATAACTTAGTACCCTTTTTTTTTAATAAAAGGCACTGTAAAATTTGATATATACATATATCAATTGGTCATGCTAAGAACAAATCCTATGTATCCCCAACATAGCAAAAATCAAGATACGAAGTTCAGACACTTCACTTTTATCTGCACTGTCCTCCACTTTTCTCAAAGCTCTTCTGTGCATCCTGCAGTAATTTGCTTATCAGTCCTAAAAGTGGAGCTGCACAGGAGCAACTTTAAACCAATACGTTTTATCTCACTTTATTTTGCATATTCTGCAGGCGTCAAAGTGAAACCCAGAATTTTTCATTTCCACTCTGAATCCTAGAGTGTTCATAGAGCAGGGAAAACCAGCTAGAGCAGAGTTGTGAGTCCACTTTCAGTATTATTTCCTTTACTGCTTTCAGCTGAGGTCTGAGCACATAGAATGCCACACGCACAGTGTTTTTATCTTCTCTGTAAGGAAATTCAATAAAAAGGATGAATGCTATTTGATTGTTGAAGGAAATGCACAAATAAACCAGTTTTTTTTTCTGTTTGTTAACTTGACCACCCAGCATACCTAACAGATTCTCTATTACAGTGTTTTCACTGTCATGTGCAGTCTTAACTTGGCTAACTTCAGAATCTTCTGATAGGGAGATGTTAAAAGCCACGCAATGAACCCTGAAGTAATACCCTGAAGTTTTCCCACACTTAGCTGCTCCAATCCTCTAATTAATACTATGAGGTGCCAGTGCATAGTTCTAGTCAATCAAAAACGGTAACATATCCTTTTGCCCCAACAGTGACAAACACTCAAAGCAATCCTTTCCATTCCCATTTGGAGAATGACTAGAGGTACAAAACACAGGTAGTGAGATAAGGGTTGCCTCATGCCACAGGAAACAGAATAGTTTACTATCAAGACATACAAAGACCTTCACATACTTATACTGTAAAACCAGGTGGTTGTATGTGTAAAGCACTACCTCCCCACTAGAAACAGTGACTTTGTTTCTTGATGGTGGCAAGTATACCAAGAAAAAAAGAGAAAAAATAATCTTATAAAATTCATAGTTCTGCCTCTGTACAGGAAGAGGAGAACATGTCCCATAAATGTGGAGGATGAAAAATCTGCTTTGGAAGCAAGTTGGAGTTGAAAGAAAACTATATATAGGATCCAGACTCAATCCCATTTAAAACAGCAACAGGCAAGAGAACCAGGAACAGAAGTCTATCTAGGTACAACTCCAACGTGTTTATTAAATCAACTGGCTTAGCTTTCAAAAATACATATTTATATATTTTTTACTTCAACAGAGACTATTTTTGCTTAACAAAACTAAGCAAAACAAAACCCAGATTAAAAGCATCTGGGATCTGTCTCTGGCTTCAGGGTGTGGACATAGTGTGATACTATTTTGGGGGGTATTTTTGTTTAAATTTTATTTTAAATTAATTCACTTTGAATAACATAGTTACTTAATTCTTACCATTTACACTCCCCTTTAGATTATTTTGGCTAAAATAATGGGTAACAAGTTGATAACTGAACGAGGTTACCATTTAACCACTGAGCCAGAAAAACTGCAATTGAATGTTGCAAAACTTTCACAGTTCACAAACCAGCCGCAGGAAACCTGCTGGGTTTCTGAGCATTGTCTATACTTCTGACATCCCATTGTGTGTCAGAAAATGACACCAACCTTTCACTATCTACGATACCACTATGCTCCCTCACAGTTGTATGCGTGTGTATGTGAGATGATTCACTTGCTTTTATTCCAGGGAACTGATGATTCATTCAATCGTCTCCAGATCATATTAACGTACTAAATATGCACATAAAAGAAGCAAAAATCGAGTTCTTAAACTTTTTTATGCTCAAACGTTTATTTTTTTTTTTTCTCTTTGAGAGAGAATAGAAGCAATCAAACATAGGAGAGGAACCAGGACAGGTTACGTTTCTGCTCAAAGGCAAGGTTTGGGGAACACACCCAACCCACGTGTAAAGCCAGCAGCCGTATTCCAGCGGCGGACTGCGAGGGGAGGGGAGCTCCCGTCCCCTCCCGGCCGCTCCGGGCCGGGGCTGGTCCCTCTGCTCCGGTACCTGGAGCGGGCAAGGCGCGGCGGACCGGTGCGTTCCCCCCTCCGCCACACCGAGAGCTTGTGCCTCTCCTTCTCCGGTGACATCTTACATAATGAGGCGAGCTAATCACGCCGGAAGCGAGCCAAACCGCCACGGAGCATCAGCGGGGATAACTACCCGCGGGAGGAGATGCTCCGGACCGGCACCCGCTCCTCGCTCACTGCCCGCCCTGGCGCCTTGCTAGAAAAATCCTCGCCGGGGCGGCAGCGGCTCCCGTAGCAGCCGCCAGACGCGGAGCCCTCGCTCGTCCCCCGCCGCGCTGCGCGCCGTCCCCCCAGGAAGCCGCAAGCATCGCGAACGGCATCAGCCTCTCCCGAGCGCGTTCCGCGCTCCCAGCCCCGCCGGATCCAGCCCCGCCGCCCTGCCCGGCCGCCGCCGGCTCCCTCCTCAGCGCCGAATTGGAGGAGAAAGTTACTCGGCGGCGGCCCGGCGTCCGCCGCCGCCGCAGTTCAAGAGCAATGTCACGTTCAACAACTTGTTATGACACATGATCCCCCCCTCACACATCCGCACCTCGCCGCCGCCTGCCCGGCGGCCCCCTTACCTTCCCCTGCAGAGGCCACGGGCACCCGCGGGCGTGTGCGGGAGTGGGTGCGTGTGGCAGCGCGGGCGGCGCCGGCTGGGCGGGCGGGCGGGGGAGGGGAGGGCGGCGGAGCGGCGGGAACGCGCCTCGCCGGACTTGTCGGCGGGCGGGGGCGGCTGCGGGGCGGCGCGGGGAGAGGCGCGGAGGGGAGCGCGGGGGGCGGAGGAGTTCCCGGGGCTTGTTTACGCATTGCCGCCCGCCCGGTGCAGGCGCTGTACTCTCTGATTGGACACAAACTGGGGCACAGCCCAGCTCGGACGCTGCCGCCCCGGGGGCCCCCGGCGCCGCTCCGCCGCCGGTGGAGCCCCCGCCGGGCTCCAGGGCTCAGGGCCGCCGGTGCCCCGCGGGCTCCGCCAGCGCCCGCCGCCCGCCCACCCCCAGACGCTGCCCGGCCGCCGCCCCCGCGCATGCCCGGCGCGCCGGCGGGCCCAGGACGCGCATGCGCTCTGCGCGTGCCCGCTGAGGCGGCGGGGCCGGCGTGGAGCCGCTGCCCGGTCGATGCCAGCGGGAGGCGGCCGGGGCGCTCAGCGTTGTCCGCCGGTCTCCGGCGGGGCGGGGGCGGAACCGGCGGAGCCGCCCCCGGAGGCGCTGGTTATGTAACCGGGGGATGTCTCTGGCGGCCTCGCGCCACCGCCCCTGTCAGCGGTAGCGCCCGCGGAGGAGGGGCTGCCCCTCGGTGCTCCTGTGGCTGCGTTTCCCTAGCAGGGAGGTGGATGTGCTCCCTCCGACCCAGGGATGGGCCCCCGCCGAGGAACGACCGCGGCCGCTGCCCTTTTCCGCCCCTCCCCGGACAGGTGCGGCCCCGTCCCGGGGCCAGTGGCGGGAAAGAGCACAACATAACCAGTCAGACCCTTCTTGACACGCTCTTCGCGCATCGCATCCCGAAAACTTCACGCATCCCGAAAACTTGGAAGTTTCGGCAGTACGCGGTCACCGCGCGTCGGCGTGGAGCGAACAGCACCAGGCAGCGAGGGTTGCTGCGTGTGAGCAGCGGCTGCACAGAAATACCGCACTGTTCTCTGTGTAGGCAAAAGGCCATCGCAGCAATGGGTATTTTCTCCTTAGTTTATTTCTGCTGCGTTGGGTGTGACTCATATCTTATCCTTGGTAATTTCCATTGAAATAAACAGTTTTAACCAAGGATATAATGAGAACATAACGCACTAGTATGACATTACTCATGTACTCATTAATTCTAATTAAGCAGCTCCTTAATGTTCCTGTTACTCCCATCCCACAGTCAGCAATGACAATAAATGTAGTATCGAAATATATGCCATAAGAGCTCTTTGTAACAGGAATCCCCACGATGCACTCTCAGTACACACCATGGGAACTTCCCTGACTCATTTTCAGATGAGTAAGCCTCTCAATCAAGTTTTCCTGGCATTTGATGGTAGAGCACTGAACTTCCTCATGCTGATAACAGAGTGAATAGTCCCTGTAACCTGTTCTATTTTGCCTCTTGCACAAAGTTTGGGTTAAGGCCCCTGGCTAGAACCATTTCCTTGCAAGCCAGTAGAGTGGTTGGCCAGCAGTTAGGACTGCTG
Organism: Corvus cornix cornix; assembly: GCF_000738735.6. Lineage (NCBI taxonomy): Eukaryota > Metazoa > Chordata > Aves > Passeriformes > Corvidae > Corvus > Corvus cornix. The sequence goes on from NC_046336.1 coordinate 16,723,832, forward strand.
ATGCTAACTTAGAGGTGAGCATTCACCTGCAAGTTAGTAGCTTTCATGACTTCAACTTTTATTCTTAGATGGAAAGTAGGAGTGCAGTTTTGAAAGACTAATTTTAATATATCCATGATGCTTTCCAAGCAGCATTGCATTTAAAAAAAAAAAATCTAGAGAAGAGTTCTCTTGTGCCTGCTTAATTAGAACATTTCTGTTTTAGTCACTTCCTGGGAGGAATTACCAGGATATCTGAATTAAAGATGCTTTAATATCATCTGAATCAGGTCAGAGCACCACATTTATTTAGAATGCAGTGGACCCTGTCAGTAAGTAGATATTCTGAGGCTTGCTGGTCAGACTAGTGTCAGTCTTGACTGTCAGGTCAGCTGTTGGTTATAACTGTGTTTTTGATAATGAGCCAGATTGGTTTTATCAGAGCAATGCATTTAACTCCACAGAGTTTATAGTCAATGGGTGTCACACAATGCACAGAGTATTTTTAGACATTAAAAGAAACTTCAATGAAAAGAAACTAGACTGTCTGTACTTCAAACCATTGTATCAGGCTCACTGAAAACTGAGAGCTGGATCCTATCATTAAAAAGTTTGGGAGCTTTTCAAGGGTTTTGTATTGGGGGGTTTGGTAAGTAAAACTTGTGACTATAAGTTTTCATTTGAAAAAAAAAAAAATCTGAGTCATGAAAGAGCAGTTCCAGAGAGGAACAGTGGTTTTGAGGTCTTTATCTGAAAAGAAAGGTCAGAAAGAAAACAAATTCCTTCCTGTACATCAAAGTACTTGAGAATGCATTGATTTTACTGGAACAACTGATGCTGACTCTAAAGTCACAAAAAAACCCCATACCAGAAGATAACATTATTCAAGGTATTGTTACAAGGTGGAAATGTAGCTACCAGTGATGGTCTAGACATGGCAGGACAGACCTCAGAGCAGATTAACTTTCTTTACTAAGAGAGCAAGGAAGGCACGTTAAACCCCCAGTGTGAAACATGCTTCAGTACCGACAGTTCTCTCACCAAATGTTCTGAGTCTACCTAAATGATGGATACAGATTTCCCTTTTCAAGGCTTTCTTCACAGCCAGGAGGGGCACGTATTTAAATATAAGTACATACATATGTAACTGTAAGTTTAGATGAAAGATGATCTTCTCACATGTTTTCTTGGCTCCTAGGAGACACCAAATAGCAAGAAACTAATAATCGAAGCACAAGAGTTGGCACTACTCATTTTGTGTGTTGCAATTTAAAGGTCTAAAGATCTAAATCCACTAAGTGGCTGTGAAAACCTGAACTACAGATTCCAGTTTTATTTTATATCTTACGTGATACTGAATTTTTCGTGTAAACAGCTTTTGAAGTTTCACGGTAGGTTTTGCATACAGGAGAAAAAGGTTTGTCTGGTTCAAGACTCAGTTCTCTAATTATCTTTCTTTCACTTCCTCTGCTGATTTTATTTCTAGTAGAGTGAGAAGCCTTAAACTACTCCCTGAGGCTTTCTTCTTGATCCCAAGCTTTGTAAAATGTAGGTGGTTTCCTTGAGATGATGGCTTTTATAAGCTGTGAGTTAATTGTGATTAGAGCAACAGCCACATCTGGAACTCCTCTTCTGCTAAAGCATCCTTGGAGAACTGGCATGAAAGTTGTTCTCAACTGTAAAATATGTGATTGGGAAATATTTTTCAAAACTTAAAAATAAGCAAAATTAAATTGTTTAATTGGTTCTCAGCAGTTGCTACATGTAGGGTTGTGAGTTAACTTTCAATTCATTAGTAGATTTTGCCTGTCAAATAAGCTCACAAAATTTCCAGTGAAGGGCAAGCCATAACCTTTTGGTATATCAGGGATCTTTAGGGTACTTGGCTTTCAATTTCTGACCTACTATACATAAGTCTCAGTGGGTGCCCTCCCTACCTCCTCAGAAATATTGCCAGGGTACATTTTTCCTTTTCCAAAGATTACATAGAAATTGAAAATCATGGCTTTAAAATATCTAGCATTAATTATGCAGCTTTCTCATGAGCTAGGACTTCTTGCCAGTGAGTGATAAATCCCTCTCTCCCTTTCATCCAGAATTTGACTACTTTAGCAGGGTACTAGAGCACTCTAAAACTACTTCCATTTGAAAAGAGAGTATTATCACTCCTAACTCCCTAATTAGAACCATGACACTATTTTAAATACTATTTTACACTATGATTTTTCATTCTGTTTAATTTGTGTTACTAATTAACTTGCTCTCCAAGCAAGGTTATCAATTGTTTACTGGTCAGGAAAAGGCACTCTTGGTTTTTACTGAGCACAGCTTAGTGTTACTATAATTGCAGAGTATGTCATACCAACAGTGAGCCTAAATTGTGAATTCTGCTTTTTGGTGGATATTTTCAACTTGAGCATTGTTTTATTTCTAGTCTATAAATACTGAAAGACCCTTTCATATGAATTACACAGCAGAAAAGAAGTGCTCTCTTGCCTTTGGACTAGACTGAGAGTTTTCTTTCAGTTGCAGAGGGGAAGAACTGTAAAACACCTGATCAGCCTGGCTTCAGCTCCAGCAGGAGTAAAAATTGCCAGATATCTATCTTCTGTCAGCTGGAATAGCTGCCTGTTTGCAAAGTTGGTATAGAGCCTACCACAAGAAAACCTAAGAGTTTACTTTCTCCTCACGACAGAAACTGTTGAGATCCTCGGGTAAACAGCACATTTAATCATTTATTGGTGCATTATAAATACATACATAAAAGACAAATATCTTCTGTGTCAGAGCACAGCTACAGCAACATCATGGTTAGACCCTCAGCAGGGAATTCTGCACTCCTGCAAAGGCATCAGGAGTCTCCACAGACATGCTCCTGTGCTTTAAGGCAAGTCATATCTCATCTCAAGTTTCACTATTCCAGAAACTTTCTCTACTTCCTTCCATTTCTCTACTTTTTAACTCAATGATGCTCTATATTGTAGTGTTATTGTGAAGCATTTGGTTATAATATCAGAGAAAGGTGTTTCCCAGTTTGATTTTCATGATTTTATGGAATATGAACTAAGGTATAATTACATTATATAACAGACTATTACAAGATGTCCTTTCATAGGCAGGATAAAATACCTGTCAATGACTATGGGCATTCTTCCTCAAAAATGGAGAAGGGCACAGAGAGGTGGTCTCATAGTAATGAGCTCTATTATTTCACGTTGGGGAGTTCTGCTCATAGAGAATTACAGGAGTAGATTTTAACGGACTAACTACTAACACTTTATTTGGGTGGGATGGCAGGACAAGACTGGTACCTGTGCTCAGTAATCACAGCAGCTGTTTCTGAGAAAGTCTCCCTCCTGACAGTGAGGAGACAATCCCTTACCAAGAGATTCAGAGCATAATTACTGAATGAAGTCTTTTCACAGCCCAGAGACCTCACCTGACAATCACTTTTTCACTGCTAAATGGAATCAGTGCAGGAGAGCAGGATGAAATAGCAAAGTCTCCAGGAACACTTTTCCTCTTTGTTTAGGGATGGGAACATGACTGGTCTTCTGCACTTCCCTTTTGTAGCCTGTGGTTTGCAAAACAGCTCACAAGGCAATTGAGAGAAGTAGCTGCTCATGAGGAAGAGGTGAACCTAGATATCTAAAATTTAGATCTTGTGTATACCCTACCATATTAGCAGTTTTAGATCATCCTAAAGGGAAATACTTCCTGCATTGAATCTATTTCCTTTTCCTAATGCTGATTTGAGCCACTGTTGAAGTGAAAGAAACTAGGATGACACTTCTTTCTTTTTTTTTAAGATCCCTAGAAATCAGGGTTTTTAAAAATTTCTAGTGTTTCTACTAAAATACCTGCAGTGGTTCTTTCTGGCAACTTGAACAGTTAGAATAAATTATAACCAGTCAAGTTCTTGTATTACACCAATTTCTAAATTAGAATTCAGAATCCTTAAGGTGACAGGTGTTCCGTCTGGTATACTTGGTCACATTCCTTGCTGGGGCATCTGAACACCTTAGTACCTAAAGGGCAAACATATTTCTAAGTTTTTATTTGCATGTCAACTAGAATGTATGAGTAAAGATTTTTAAAAGGTAGAGAGGAAAAAAAGTTCTGCTTACACAGTATTTATTTTCAGTCTAGTCTGTGGACCTTGTTGAAAACAAACCATTTTTAAGAGGTTTATATATTTAGGGCGAAGTGGTTGAGGTCTTGATGTAGATAACTAGAGCTGTGGATACTGGAGTTTTTTCTTTACAATGGGATGCAACATTACACAGAGAAGAGGAAAAATAAAGGTTTGTGTGACAAATCCATCCCAGAGATCAGAGATCTTCCTTGAATTTGTTTAAAAAGAAGCAGACAAGACAGGATAGAGCACCAATAGATAGAAGTGTTCTTATGTAAGAGGAAGCTTTTCTAATCTTCAAGGATCAACCTGTCCACTGCCAAATACTTAGTATGACACAGCATGCACTATATTAAAAAAATTTCCATTTTTAGCATGTGCTAAAATGCAGAATATAAATCTGGGGGTTTTTTTTCTGTCCCATAGCATTAACATATTTTATACATTTCTTATCCCCTCTGCATGTACCTGATGGCACCATGACTGAGAACATGGTAATCTTCCTTATAAACTTCCTTGCAGAGAGCAGTGATCCAGCAGTTTTTAATCCTGAATGATTTGTAAAACTACTGTAAAAGCACATGTGAGCAGTCTGAACAGCTATTGAGAGCTTAAATTATCATCAGGCTATATATATGTTTTGAAAGTGAGTCAGTGAATGATTTACTTATCAGGTGTTAGTGTAGTATTTTTTCTTGGCAAACACAGAAAAGATTTTAAACAAAGAGATAAGGAAGGAAAATTTGACAGACTATTCTTCATACTTCTAATCAGAACAGTTACCAGGATATTTTTGTTTATCAAATGCATGAAAATTCTCCCACTATGAGAAAAATTTTTATTAAAGAGTCTATAAGCTGCAAATCCATGCAGAAGAAATATAGTGCTTTCATAATTTGATTTGTCATAGTGCTAATTTTGTGCAGAGAAATGTAAGTGCTGCCTGTGACCCCTTCCTGTGTCTGGCCATGTGCCAACAGTGCTCTCTCCTGTTCTGGTCACAGGGTCTGATTATTCCTTTCTGGATCCTCCCTCTGCTCAGCCCTCTCTTCTGATTGGCTGGTTTTGAATGAACAAATCACTGAAGATCCCCTCTCTTCTCAATTTTTATGGTGTCCTAATCCCAGAGGAAAACACATTGACACTGGATCTTACTTTGGGTATGTGCAGCCATGACTAAGGCCAGGGAGAATAACAGATCATAATACAATGATCCTGCACGATGTTCTTATTCCTCATGGCAGTAGAACTTCAGTGGCACAAACCCCTGTGCTGAACACAAAGAAGGATGAAACAGAAAGGGTAAATCCATTTGCGTATGTCCCATCAGGGCTGGTAGCAAACAACAACCGAAACACAAACAACCCACCTTCTAGGGCACAACTAGAAACATGTGACATATGGCCTTGTACTGTGTGTGTGGACAGAGATGTGTATATGGCCCCTAAAAACACCCCATGTGGAAGGTGTGTTTTACCCAAATTTACACATGGGAGGATTTAGCTTGAAACATCTACCACCCATGATCCTAATTAAAAATACCCCAGTATACCACAGATAGAGCAGGCAGGATTAATCCCCTCACTGTAAATTAGGCAGTACTTTTCCAGGAGCTTCATGTCCTCCAAGTCTCTCTCTGTCAAAATATAGCTGGAACTTGTCAGTAAGTTGAAACATCATTAGGGAAGGGAAGCCAACATATGGACAAACTGTGGGACTATGGATCTTACTTCCTTCAAACACACAGCTGAACTCCAGTTAGATCTAGTCTTCAGAAATTTAATACTAACCAAAAAATTTCCTGGTTAAAAAATTACACTGGTTAAAAGTCCAAACTATGATTTCTGTAACCTGATGAAAAACATAGTGGTGGATATAATTGAAAGAAAGAGCTTTAAGCAACCAAATTTACAGACATCCTTAGTGACAAATCAATGGAAGCAGGTGGACATCTAAGCTTAACATTGAATCTGTTTTCTCTCAGCTGAAGCTGTAAATAGGAAGAATCTACAGGATGAACTGGTGAAACTAAAAAAAAATCACGCCCCCAAATTTTATGTAATGAAACTTTCAATATCTCATCTAAATTCCTGCCAAATTCAGGATCCATATGCACTGCTATAGAGTTAATTTGAATTTCGAATTTAAGGTGTTACTTCTTCATTGGTATATAGCATATTTGATAAAGACTGATTTATAGTCGAAGAGAAGAAATTAGAAGGAACAGCACAACATGAGGAAAAACAAAAGCCATGGGAAGAGGTTTAACTCAGGTGCCTTTACAATTTGTCAGCTGCACTGACAGCTGCTCTGCCCATCAGAGAGTTAACTTCAGGTACTATGGCAGTGTCAGGCTTTTGCACCCTCATATGGGTTTTCATTCACAAACTCTGCAGGGGGAAGTCGAGAGTCAATGCCACTTTTTTTCCATCTTGCCCACAACATCACGTGAGTGAAATATGCCAATGACGTTCAAGGCTTGCCAGGCTGGATGACTGTGATCACTGCACTTTTGTTCTTCCTCTCTCAGTGTTCAGCTTCTAGTTTCTCTACTACAATCTTCCCAGCCCCACATATCCTTAGTTACTGATAGAAGTCACTGGTTTTAAATATACTAAGTAAATGAATTAGAGACTTGTGTAGGCCAACCACAGGGAAAGAGAAGACAACATAATTGCTTAGCTATAGATATTATAGTTGAAGACCAAATAAAAACATGGATGCACAGCCCAGCTGGTGAATCACACAGATATGGATAGATTCTGTCTATCTGGGATGATGTCCTCACATTTACAGTCTTATATCTCTATTGCGATGCTGTGCTTCAAGGACACATTTAGGAAAGGCAAGAAGAAAGAGCACCAGTGGCACCGGTTAAGTATAAACCATAATTCACAGAAGACATTCTTTCTTTAAAACACTATGTTACATGTATGTATTTTCCTAAAATAAAAGAGAAGTTAGTAAATACCCTAGAAACTTACTTAAAAAAGCCCTCACACACTAGGTCTAAGATAAGAAACGTCTGGTTCCTGATAGAATTTTTTTCCTACTTGGAACTCAATATTTTTTATAATCCTGTTCCACCACACAAAATGAGCTGGTCAGACCTGGTTTAGTAACTGACACACAGATAAAGCTCTATCAACTCCATCTGTGTATATGCAAAACTACAAACAACAAAATCACTTTTTTTTTAAACAAATGTCAAACCACAGGTATTTGAGCATTTCTATTTTCAGTTTCAAATAGTTTTCCAAATATGATAAGATTTTAAGATTTGCTTTGACAGATAGAGCTGAGTATATTTAATTTTGTTGTGACTGCAGGACTTTGAACTTTGGGTCTCAAAAGACCAGACGTAACTAGCTGGGCATTCAAAATGAAAATCCTGTATGATTTCGTATCATACAAAATTCATTTGATTTCCTGTATGATGCAAGTAAATTTTAGTTTCTGTTTGAGATTAATTCTTTCAGTTGTCAAGTACCAGGCTCAAAAATGAGTCACAGTATTTGGTGAAATAAGTAATGAAAGGCTATCTGTCTAAATGAGAGCACACCCTGGGCAGTAGTAGTCTTTAGTGAAATCTGACTGCTTATCAATTGATGTTTCAATGTTTCTTAAGCCTCAGAAACCTGAGAAAGGCTAGCCTGAGGCCCCTGTTACTTATTTTATTTGGAACAAGAGTTCTTAAACCATTAGATGGAGCCCCTCTGCTTCTGTCGGTATGGATAATCCCCTCAGTGACGTACAGACACCTCCAGTGTGGCCCCAGCCGCACCACACCAAAGGACTGGGAGAACCTGGGAGACTTTGAGTGCAAAATACACCTCCTCCCTTATAAGTGTCTGTTTATTATGACTTTGACTCAGGATGTTGGCTGGACAGCAAAGCCACTGAAGTGGGACAGCTGGAATGAGGAGTGTCCTTGTGCACTATCACAGGTGCCTCGCTTGCTGAGCTGAAGCACGCTGGTGTGACAGGATCCACTTACACTGGCATTAGCTCTGCTAAGCCTGCCTGGTAGATAGAAGACTTCTGTCTTCAGAACAGATTTTAGGCACATTTCATCAGCCCAAGTTTAATCCTCCTGACAGCATGCCTACTTTAATGCCATTTTTCTTTTCAGAAAACTGCATCCATCTTTTTTCAACAGCTTTTACCACAGGGTTCCTAGGGGTGTGAAGGGTGAGGAATTGTTAGCAAGAGGTCACATTCCTTTACCCAACAGATTTGATGCAAGTCCCAGACTAAAGGTTAAATTATTAAAGTTAATTTATTTAGCTTCACAACTAGTGGGATTAGGTAATGCAGTTCATGTGTTCTTAATGCTTAGCCAGCCTCAAGGCCAATAGTAACTCCTGGTAGTCGTTGCAGATGATTTGTCTTCTGAGAACATCCATCCACTACCAAACATTCTCCAGCTGTGAGGCACCAAATACAGACTTTTTTTGTTCCTTTTAGATGTAAAATGCCATATAGCTAACAGCTTACATTTGGCTTTTTTATGGTTCTGGGTTTTTTTTTTTGTTTGGTTGTGTTTTTTGTTTTGTTTTTTTTTTAATGGCTGATATAATAGCTCCAGCAATTTCAGTATGCCCCAGCATCTTCCTGCCTTCCTTCTCTCACAATCTCTGAATAAGCATCACTGCTGGTAGCCCACACCTCTCCTTTTCCACCCCTGCAGCAGCTTCTGATTTGTTCATCTTTGCTCTCTGCAGGGAAGGTACCTCAGCTGCCTTGCATTCATTCTTCATTCAGCAAAATGTGGAACAAATGTTCAGTGACAGCCTGTTGCACACCAGTTTAATAGTGCATAAAATAGAGAGGCTACTGTGAGCAGCTTTTGGAAATTCAGCATTTTGTATTTAAAGCTATTCAGCTTTGTAGTAATGTGATGGTTCATTCTGCTGCTAGATTTCCAGAGATGTGTGGCTTTATGTAAAGTAGTATTAATGTATTTTTAAGACACTTTTGAATTTCCAGTAGAATCCTTTGTAAACTACTATGACATTTGTTCCAGATATTGTGAGAGGAGGAGTCAATAATGCAAATATCCCGCTAACCTCAGCAGAGTGCTTCATGTTCCATGTTCTCCAAGGAGTCAGTAAGAAATTTTTGAAGATACAAAAAACATCACAGCAAATTCAATCAATAATGATGTATTTCTTTGTTGAATATGTATTTCTACCTAATGGAAAAGTCTTAAGTGCTGTTTAAGCACTTCATTACCAGACCTTATATCTTCTGACCACTAGTGAAGCTGTTTTGCTGTATTAAGGGGAGAGATATTTGTATTAGAGAGGGAAACTGCAACCAATTTTTCAAACTTGAAATTCAGACTTGGAGATATGTTGTCCCAAATTTCTTTTTTTTTCTTCCCAGCCTCTCTCCCTCTGCTCTTAGTTCATTTTCCATTTTAGAACTCTAAGCAGCCCCATTTTTTCAGATTTCTCTCTCCCCAGCACAGGTCATACTTCATTGTCAATTCCTTTCTCCTTATATTTCTATCTCCCTGCCATATCCTGGAGGGGTTATACACTTTCCCTTTGTAGCACCTGCTACATGTGGCTGCCTGGAGAAAATCTCTCCATCTCTTCCTGTGTGACTGGCAAATGGTTCAGTGTGGTATGAAGAGGAGCGGGGGCAGCTTTCCTGTGAGGATCTCTGGCGTCCCTGTGCCTGGGTTTCTGCCCTGGCTGCTGTAAGCAGGCTGTGGGAATCCCTATTTAGTCACGTGTCCTGCCTACTACATGAAAGACTCCATTTTTTACTGGGGCTGAAAATGGCAGTGCAAACCTATTCGTATCCTTTCCTCTTAGAAGGCTGCATTTATTTTGTCTACCACAGGGTAGCTGCTTTCCCACCAAACGTTGCTGAAGGCAAAATAATGGAGGCCCCTTTCACTGCTTAAAGAGCATCTCTGAGATTGCAGGAGAACTTACAGGGTCTTTCCAGTTGTTCTCCTTCCTGTTGCACTAATATTCCCATTGGCAGCCAGCTCTTCTGAGCCCAGCCAGGAGACATTATTGGAAAAGAACAGAAGGGAAGTAGCTACGGAAGCCAAGAGCATCCGTTTACACATGATACTAAGTTTTATAAAAGCTTTTGGTGGTCAGGCATCATTCCCTGCCTGCATTGAATCTCTGTAAGTTTTTAAGCATCTTTGAAGACAGCTCTTAGCAGATCCTTCCTTTTCAAGTTGTACATTAAACATAAGGAATGACATTTGAAGAAATACTTTTGTATGTGGTTAGTCTCTAAGACTAATCTTCTAGGAATAAGCCATCAAATGCAAATCTATTTCCCAACACCATATTATATGTCTTCTTAATATAGACATCTTTCCAGGCAGTATGGTTTCCCTAACAGCAAAAAATAGAAAGCTGTGCTCATGGAGGGGGTTGGAAATAATACAACACTGATGGAGTAATACTATCTCAACATAGTCAAGACGCCTCCAGATTGTCACTTGCCATGACTCCTGATTGTCTGCAGCTGGTAACAAAGCTAATAGTGCACCTTTGACAAGTGTCCCACTTCAGTGGTTTGCCTCCATTTATCTCTGGCACACCAGCAATATTGTTAGAGGGATGCAACTTGCACCACAACTAGTCCTTTGTGAACATGAAGTAACTACACAGAACAAAAAGCAGTCTCAGCTCAGCTTTCATCCCTGCCGAGATTTTAGTGAGGCAAGAGAAAGGTGACAGATCTTCAAAGAGTCACCACCTTCTAAAGAAAACCAGAAAAACTCAAGTGACTCCTAGCTGAATGTTCTTACCTTCCATCAGTACTGGAACTGGGAGGTGAACAACATGAAAAGGAAGCATTTTCTCTGTATGAGCTTTCTTACAGTAGTAGGTGAGAACAGCAGTTTTGTTTCAGGTATGAAATATTGTAACTATAAAAATGAGCCTGCTCTCAGTTTTCCCTTTTCCTTAACAAGGAAGTAATAGTAGAAACACTAATTTTTGAGTATAGAAAATAATAGGTAAACTTCCCAATTATCAGTTCTGTAACACTCTAAAATATTAAAAAAAATTTATAAGAAATATCGTCTTGATTTATGTAATGAAAATACATTTAACATCTCAGAATAATTAAATCCAGTAGCTGAACACAAAATAACTCGTGGATCACTGGGGTTAATTTTCCTGAGAGCTATTGAAGTACTGAAAAAGAGAATGAGAATTTAAACAGCAGTAATGTGCCAAAAAGATGATTTCATTCACTCTTTCATACATGCAAAGATGGAGCAACAAATCACCTCCATCAAGACAAAACTGCTGCAGAGAATGCAGCAAGGAGTCTGTATTTTTACCTTTGTTCTTACAAGAAGAACAATGGAAGGTTTGCAAAGTGCATTCTTGTCTGTCAAAAGCACTCAATGTTTGAGTTACCACAATGCCTGTGACCTGGAACGCCTACCACTTCTTTTTTTTCTGTGTTGATTAAACTTCATTAGAGGTGAAAGAACTGCATGCTATTGCAGGAGAGGGGAGGAGGCAGCACTAACAGGCCACTTTCCAAGCAGATTTCCCAGAAATAGAGCAATTAATAAAGAGCCCTAGAAATGCTTTTTGTGCACTTCTATTTATTATGTCATGAAGTGCAAACTAAAAGCTTAATGAATCATAAAATGCAACATTTTAATGATTATTTCTTCATGCCTAATCCAGATCTGTCTAAATAAACAAGGAGTAATGTACAGGCAGCATTTGGATCTGGCTTACCCTCAACCAAGGTCACATACACAAAACAAACGGTTCTGTGAGGAGAGTTCATGGTGCCTGGTATGCTATGGATTTTTTCTGGGACCTCAGTTCACTGGGAGCAAACTGTGTGTGCATTTTAAGTGAAGTTTTATCTGAATTTAGGATACTCATGGCATGGTTCTTCATGTGGAATCTCTTGTGTCTTGTAGGAGCTGAGTCCTTAGTAGAGGCACTCTCCCTTGTCAGAGCACTCTTAAAGCCTCTCTCTCCCCTTGGTAATGAGGTCCTGATTTTCATAAATATATAAGAATATAAATTTTTTGGAGACTGCTGCTGCTCCCCAATTTGGTTAAAATTTACTAGTGGGTTAAAAAGCTGCTGCAGCAGGACAAACAGATTCAAGACCACATCCAAATCACATGATTGCATAAGCCTGTTTCTTTAGAAAACCAGAGGAGAAATTCCCAGATCCACAGAAAGGAAATCACAAAGAAGGAAAAGAGCAATTAAAACAATTTATTGACAATACCTAAAAAGCACTTCTTATTCCTATCCACAGCAAATCTACACATATAAAAGAAAATTACTGAGGCAAATAATGTTCACAGATTAAAAACATCTTAATGGAACATTAGTTTTACTCATTTATCACGCTAGTTTTACTTTTCTCTACAGTAAACACAACTGAGCTTCACTGAGCTATTACCAAAGGACACATGCTTCATCACCCTAGTATCAATAAATCAATATAGCGCATCAAAGAAATGTTACCTAGTGAATGACATTTCTTACTGTAGAAGCAAAAAGACATCAATATAATTAATTTCTAAGGTTTTTTTCATAGACAAGAAGTCAGGTATGAGTCTCTGTTCAGATAAATAGGAGAATGAGGATTTAATCCCTTTAAAGATTTTTTATTTTGGTGTGTGTCCTGTAAGCCATACAGTTTTGTTTTACACAATACTTTTCACTAGAAACAGGATCAAAGCAAACTTTCAGAAAACACCTCCTTGGTTCTGCAGAAGCTCTGCTCTGGAAAATTGTCTCCTTTGTTTCCCTTCCTTTTCCCTCCCCATGAGCTATTTTCAGTGTTTCCACTAAGTTGTTAGTCATAACAAGTTACCAAACCTGGAGGGTGTTAGCTTTGCAATGGAGCAGAAGCAAGTCATGGATGAGGTTCTCTCCTAACAGCTTTATTGTATGAATGACACAGAAATTGTAGTTGCATCAGTGTGCCCGGGGTGCTTCCTTTGAACTGACAATTTGTTCATATTTTAAATGAAATTATTTCTGACAAATAGTCCAAATGGGCCTCTCTTCCACAAGACAATTTTATGTTGTCCTAGAAATATTTGCATAGGTGATAGGGAACAGGGTTGTATGGCACAAAGAAGACAGCTTTGCCCTAAATTGAGACCTGCGTTACTAATGATGGAATGACGGCAGCACTCGTAGCCCCCTCCCAGCTTTACGCACACCTCCCATCCTCTCTTTTGTCTGTCCTCCCAGCTGTGACCCTTGCTCGGTTCCCTCTCCCCGCTTTTCTTCGCCTCCTTCTCATGTGCCCCACGGAGGGAGGGCAGTGCCGGTGCGGAGGCCGGCGGGGAGCGTGCGCTGCCGCGGGAGCTGGTGCGGGCGCTCCGCCAGCCGTGCCCGAGCCGCAGCGCGGGGCCGGCACCGCACCGCTCCTGCCTGCGCAAAGCGGGACGGACACGGCCTCCGCGGCCGTGCCAGGGCCTGCAGACTGGAAAGAGCTCGCTGTAGTTTCCATTGAACTGAGCTTAGGTGGGTGATGCTCAAGGTTAACGAATCTTCAGCTGGGGATCCATCCATGACAACTTTTACAACTTTTTCGCTGCAGCTGCTGACATCACTGCCTGCACTGCATGAGCATCATTCACGGGTGCAGCGCTGCTTCAGGGCTCAGTCCAGGCAGGCAGTGCTAATCTCTAACTCTTAACAAAGAAGAGGTAGAGCATTTGTGAATACTTAGATTGGTAGGTAGATTAGATTTGATACCATGAGAAGAGACTATAAACCCAAAGATTTTATGTCATCTATCATCACTCAAAGGAGCAAATTACATTGTTTCCTTGCTTCTGAATTAGCTGCAGTCTTAGTATGAATTTTTAATTCTCAAAATTTGCTTCTTGCAATATATGCTGTTTAAATTCAAGACTTTGGTGTTTCTTGTGTTTAGTGGAGCACTCTTGCACAAGAAATAAAGACATCCTCTAACAAATATACTTGGAGTCTTGTTTTTTCCTGGTGTGGGGTAACAGCACAAGTTTTCTTACTAATTATTCAGGTACACATAACTAGCTGATTGGGAAGTTTGTGTATAGAGACAAGTTAGCAAAGTGCCAAGTTCCAGGAGTAGCCTAAGTGCTCGTTATGGAGGTAGCATTTCTCATGACAATCATGCTTTGTCTTTTTAGCAGACAAGCTGTACCAGTTGCCACGTGGTTGTTTTTCTGATGGCCTCCTCTCCCAGGGCAACAAGATCCCCAGCAAGCAGCAGTGACTGCTACAATTGCTGAGAGCAGAAATAAATGCGCATTCAGGACCGATCTACTAATAGCCTTTGCTTTCCTTGCCCCAGCCCATAATCTGTGTTTTGCATCAGTTACACGGCAGCCCAGAAGTAACTAAACAATTCTGAAACCTGAGCAGCTGAAATAATTTCAGTCCCTCCCCACCACCAAGGAGCTCAATCCACCTCTGGCAATTACAATGTGGTTTAAAACTCAAGTTTTTTCATTCAACTGAACATGTACGTTTTTCAAAATGCAAATACAATGGACTTGGAGTGAGCCAGAAATAACAAGGAATTAATGCAGATGAGAATTTTAATGCTCTCATAATCATAATATTTGTAAATTTCTTACCACTTTTGAATTGTTTTCTCATCTCTAAATGGCAGTTTGCCAGTGGCCTCTACCTCCTGAACTACTCCTTTTTGTATGTTAGATCCAGTACAAGCATTAGCACATGTTAATATTTCTATTGTTGCACCAAACACCAGTTTGTAAAATTACAAATATGGTAGCACAAACTCAATTTAATAGAGGCTTATGATCAGAATCACATTTTTGCTGGTGAGATTTTGTTGAGACCTAAATGAAGCAAACTTCTTTGTCATGTGAAGCTTTGGGGAATCAGATAAGTGCTAATTAGAAATAACCCCCTTTTTTTTTCTTGAGATATTAAATACATCTGCTCAGAACTCATCTTGTTTTCTTGCTAGAAGACAATACACTTGAGAGAGACATGCTGCATTTCCCACCTCCCTGCCTCCTCCCTTGTGGCTTTATCTTGAGTTCACATTACAAATAGCTGTCTACCATTATTCAACCATGAAACATTCAGATTTGGTACTTGGGTCTCCTTCAAGATAGCAGGATGCAAATCCACACGCCTTTCAAAAAGAATAAAAAAGGCTTCTTCATTTACAATTTATCATTTGAATACTTCCTATACAAAGGACTTATTTTTAGCTCAAGATCCCACTCTGGAAAGTTTTTTCCCCAGTTTTCTGTTTCCATTTAGCCATAAGAAGGCAGGATTCAAATCCTTCCTTTACTGATTTCTTTTTCATCACTATACAGCAGCAGAGCTCACAGTGTAACCTGCGTCAGGTGCTCTTCTTGATTCTGTCCTCAACGAGAGACATTTTAAGAAATGTGGAAGAAGCTATGGTTTATACTGCTTCCTGTAATAGAGCTAAAAGGATGTTTGGCAAGAGAGATAATAACCTTGCAAAGGAAGATTTCTGCAGGAATAGATCTAATAATAAGCATTTTAGCTTTGGATCCTGTGCTTCATTCTAATGTGGTTTCTAGCAGGGGTATATCACCAAAACTGGTCCAGTATGCAACTGTATTTTTGGGGAGCAGAGCCTAAATTATAGTTGTAATAAATCAATGTTTCAGTGTGTTATTTACTGTATTTTGAACCACAGACAGAGCAGGTGAGATGACAATATTACTTCTTGCTTCTTTCACCAAAAGCTGAGATTGTCAGGCAGGACTGATGGGCTCTTTAACTACAGTGGGGTTGTCTCACTTTGGAAAGATCCACCCAGGGAACAAACACAAATCTAAAAAAGCCATGTCTGATTTAAAGGCCGAATGTAGCCCCAAAAGTAGGGCATACACAATTATATACACAAAAATTAAAATAAATACATATATAAACATATACATATAAAAAGATAGTTAAAACAGCCTTAGACTCCCCTCTGCTC
Organism: Corvus cornix cornix; assembly: GCF_000738735.6. Taxonomy (NCBI): domain Eukaryota; kingdom Metazoa; phylum Chordata; class Aves; order Passeriformes; family Corvidae; genus Corvus; species Corvus cornix. The sequence continues at coordinate 16,739,913 of NC_046336.1, forward strand.
TTATTTAGCTGTCCTTATCAAAAATACTACAAGAGAGCAGCTGGCATTTAGCATTTTGAACAGCACAACTTTGGACAGCCTGCATTTGTCTTTTCTTTGTCAATTATTTAGGAAATTAGACATGAAGAGGCTCTTATTTGTGTGACTTCCCCCGCTGTTAAGGGCTAGATAACCTGAATAACAACAGAGCAAGAAGCAGAATGTATTTTACTGCCCCAACCATCTTGCTCAGATTTGGTTCTCGCTCCACCTCACCTTTCAGACGGCCCTGCCCGCATCAGAGTTCCTACTTTTGCTTTTGAAGGAGACATAGGGAAGGGACTGTTTTGGCTGATGTTGGGCAGGCAGGCATATGATTCGTGCAAGTTCTAGACCAGAAATGCAAGAAAATATTTCTGGCCACCAGCAAGACCTGTAACTTCGCTGTTTTTCAGACAGAGAATAGCATAACTTTTGGACATGTCCCATATCCAGAATATATTCCACTGCCCTCTGCAGGAGTATCAAAATATGACTCAACTACAGCACCAGAACCTCTCTGTAAGCAGACACAGTCACATTGGTGCTTCTTACTAAAATTTGAGTCTGGCAGTTGTGGCCCTGATTTCAAGGTAATGCCAGAAAATTTTAGCACTCTAGAGACCTGCAGTCACAGTTGCACTAGAGAGAAGCATGGCCTTTAGTCAGTTGTAAGAGTTGCCATTCATAAAATCATTTCTTTGCCAGGTATCTCAGATAATTTCCTGGGTAAGGAAATATCCCATCTGTGGAGCAAGGGTAACTGTAACACTGGAAAAGTGACGGGTTGAGATCAGTCTGCTACCAAAGCTTCTTTTCTAAGTCCCAGGGAGTCACCTTATTCCCTAGGAGGACTATTCTCCTTTATTTTTCATCACAATCAGTCACTCTGGTAAACTTAGTTTATGATCACTTCATGACTTGAAGCTTCTGCTGACTTCAGTAGGAGTTAGGCCAATACAGATGTTTTTCAGAACTTACGTCTGAAATGCACCTCAAAGTTAAAAATAAAGTTTTCAAACTAAAACACGTGAGATAAAAAACCATAGAAGCTGAGGTAACTGGGAGGCTCACAGGGAGCCTTGAAGCATACTTCAGTTGTGCTCTGGCTTGGTTTTGGGGTCTTTAGCTTAAAGGATATGTCCCCTTTTCATGCAATGAGGCTGAGTCCAAGTCCTGTACAGAATTTTCTGCTAGCATCAAGATTTTAGTTATTTTCCTAGAATCTGAAAACATGGGGAAGAAATCTAAACTCTCACGTGTTAACTTTTTTGGGAACCTGAAAGTGCTGAACTTGCTGATAGATATTAAGAAGCTTTTCACTGTTGTCATGATAAGTAGGAAACAAAACTTTCACTGAGATTAAAAGTAGTGGAAGTAGAGCTCTAATTAATTTCAGGAGAGCACAGACAGTCAAGTCTGATAATTCTTCTATGGGTTCAAAAGAGAAGAGACTGAAAAAGGCTTTGACTCATCTGTCATTTATGCTGCCCTAATATACATAGGCTACAGAACTTCTTCTGAGAGCGAACTCAGACTAAAGAGGAATTCTCAAAGCTCATTATACGGTACTTGCAAATGAGTTGAAGTGCTAAGTCTTTGATTTCTGGAGTCGCCAAACACTGGCTCAAATCCCGACCCCCTAGCACACAGCCTACATAACTAGGACATACACTGAGGAAATCAAGAAGAGGGAGATTTTTTTCCTCTTTAAGAGTTTGGGGGAACAATAGAGCCAATTGCATCTTTAACAACTCTCACACGTATCTTTTCTCCACTGCAATGGCAAACATATTGATGTATCTCAGTGCCCCAGAGTTTTCTTTCTCTGGCCCTGGGGACACCCTGGTAGTTCCTTCCAGGCTGTAAAGTGTGGGTCTCCCTGTGCAATAGACCCAGTGCCAGCAGGGCTCTGCCTGGGTGTCCAGAGAGACAGTCAGAGCCGGGAAGCTGTACAGCATACTGCACCTATCTGCAAAGATTACCTTGTGGACAAAAATAGGACCATGAAATGTTACAGAGTCCCCAAACTCTCAGCTCCATGCTGCAACACTATCAGCCCAACTCTCATTACCATTTGTTACAACACTGTCCAGAAAGACAGGAGCATTTCAATAGGAACGTATTCTCCAGCCAGGCTATGGAGTGGGCAAGTACCAGAGCTATGTGTCACAGGGTTAGTTTATGGGCAGCCTTGGGAACCTTGAATTCTGAGCCACGGGTGTGCTGTGGGGTAAACCAGCTAACACTGCCATTTCATTCTTATGACCATTTACAGGTGGGTGGGAAGGAAAAAAGAAACATTTTCTTACAAGTGCTTTTCCAAAGTGGTGTCATCTGAACGCAGAGGATTACTCTGTGACATAGACTCTACTGACATAGACTGACATAAATCAATTGCGCTTAAGTACTGTAGCTGCATTAGATCTGGCACAGAGCTTCTTCAGGTCTTCAGAGAATGTATTATTAGTTACTTTTGGCATCACTAGGACTCCTTCATTTCACTGCCAGGAGGCAAAACCTGATACAGTTACATGACTGAAAATATCCTCCCTGTGGTTAACTGCTTTGTGATCGCTGAAAACTCAATGTATGTGCTCTTTTTGTTAGCTTTGTCAGATTGAGCTGCTTTACAATTCAAAAGCTGAGTCAAATTTTATAATAATGCAATTAAAATCATGAGTGAAACCTTCAGCAGTCTCAACAGAAAACAGTCTGAGGTAATGGCTTGGGTGTTTTTCTTAATATGTACCTCCGCTACATGGTTCTGCTGTTTGGGGTTGACTATATTTTTTCCAGCTAAGTAGACTCATACTTTGTGGGCTGCTTACAGAGTGCTGGTAACATCATCAAGGCTATGTCTGATCGCTATGCTGGGAGCATAGTAGATGGAAAAGGATTTATGCATGTCAAAACACTCCAGAGAAACAGGCAGCTTACAGCCCAAGGGGGCAGAATCATCCTTTCAGTTAATCTCTGCAGAAAGGTTTTGTAGACACCACATAGGACGTCCATCACCAGGGGTTTCCAAGAGGAGAGGAAGAGAGAGGGAGAGTGTGAGCAGTTGCAAACATATCATGAGTAGGGCTTAAAAATATAATCTCTCCCACTTTGTGGAGAACAAATGGCCTAGATTCCCTGTGATCCTTTCTATCTCAGTTGGTTTTGGGGTTTTTTTAACTGTTAAGGCCTAATTTTTTCCTTTAATCCATAGTGGAGAAGCTGCAGGCTCCTCAAAGGTAAATCACAATTCATTTAGTGGTGATTTTCTGGGTTACATGAAAGACAAATTAGTCTCAGGAATTATATGTAGCTATTGGTTTGATTTCAAAAGCTCTTAACATTGAGGGTATGGGTTATCTAATTAGTCTTTTGTACAAAAAGCCTTTCCTTTCTTCTAATGAGGATAGTGTGTCTTCATTATTTTTGTGTTACCAGGTCAGGCCACAAATTAAGTAAAACCTGATGCAGTTGGTTGGCAATCATAACATGGTATTTCCATTTAACATAAGCACATTAATGATTAAATTTGGGGAACATGTTTTGCATATTTTTTCACAATTTCTGCCTCCTCTTTCACAGTCAGAGCAATGAAACAAAGTGCCTATTGATCAGGACAGAAAGTGTCCAGGGGACCTTACAGGATGTTGTTACAAACATGTCTCCAACATAACTTTCTTCTGTAGCTCCCTAGAGGGAAAATTGAGGTGATGTTAGTAGGCTGATCTTGATGATACTAGTCATCTGTTTTTCCTGCCTGGGAAGAAACATATACCACCAGACACCCCTGTGGTCACAAAGAGAAGTGGATAACATCTCACTGAACTTGGACTATAGTTCTTACATCTTTTGCTGAAGGAAGTAGCTCATTATAGTAGTGGGTGCTCAGGCTTTCTTCTCTTAAATACACAGTTGAAGAAAAAAACCACCCTCCCCTTCCCCTTACAGTTAAAAATTTCAGGGCACCTGCTATTTTTCTTTGAGGTCATAAAATTTCTTAATAATCCAAAAAGACACATTTTTTCTCTTGCCTACAGCAGAGAATGCATCTAGTGTCATCCTCAGCCTTGGAACTCCCTTGTGTCACTCAAGGGGCAAAGCAACTTCAATTCTGCTTCCTATTGCTAATTAGAAAGGAAAATAGATTGGTTGGCAATCCTTTATATCACAATTCGTGAATAGGAGGAGCCCAGGGACTATTATTCCATAAAATTAGGGAGCAGTGAAGTTATGGGCTGGTCTAGCAAGGGATAAAATTTTTACTAGGGGTTTAGAAACCTAAGCCATGGGTTTCAAGAGCTTCTTGCTCATAGTCCTCAATTTTTAAAGACCTTATGCAGTTTGGCAGGGTCCAAAGTGCAAGATAAACTTGCATTTCAGGTGCTTTCCATCTAAATAAGCCAAGGAGAGGGGGGCAAAACTGAAGGAAGAAGCTCTGTTTTGGGTTTGGTGAACCAGAAGACTGTGGAAGCAGGACAGACTCCCAGACACTCCAGATCACAGCTTAGCATGCACCTGGCATGGCTGTGAGCAGGTAGCAGGTGACCTAAGGACACAGCTGATGATGTAGTCAGTTTAGGTTACCCAAGGCGCTGAAGTTACTTGGCTCTATCCATGCTGCCTTGCAGCAGTTCCATACGACAGCTTAACAGTCACCCTCCCTTTAACATCAATGGTAAGCCACTGCTGAGGGGCTTCTCATATAATACTGAGTGCATTTAGAACTTTAAAGGGTAAATCCAGACAAGCAGAAAACCTGCATGCAAAGTTTTTCCTTTTGGTTTTTGTAGAACAGAAAATCTGTTCAAAGCCTTCCTCTTTCTGCTTTAGCATTTTTTTTAATAAGTGCTAAAATATTCTAATGTAATAATATAACTCATGTAATTCTTGACTAAAATTTTGTGCCATCCCACTTTGTGATTTTAACCTTCATCATGAATGGGCAAGGCTAAAAATGAAGTATTTGAATTAAATGTATTAAATCAAATATTCCTCATCTACAATCCAACATTGAAAGAAGTCTGTAGATTTTTCATCTTTCCCAAAGATCTCATGATTACAACTTTAATATTTCTTTTCTAACCAGATTCTGAAATATTCATTTAATAGTAACTCTGTTGGTGACCATTCCTGGCATTAAGCTTAGATGCAAGGACAGCCACATGAAAACAGGAACGACATAGGCCTGAGTTTAGGCAATAGGAAGTGTTGGAAGGGAAATGAGCTGTCACAGAAGTCCATCATGCATCTTCCCTCTTGCTTCATTTTCACAGGGTGTCAGCACAAGCCTGCAATGCTGTGATGAACTGGAGATTGATTTTACAGCCATGATATTTTTAGGGCATTGCAGCTGGGTATTAAATGAGTTCCCCGCTCCAGCCAGTCCTGGTTGCTTTATTTAAGGGAAGGGGCTGCTGTGAGCTTCAGTTCCAATTCTCTGTCTTGCTGTCCCACTTGTACCCCCAACTGCTATTATACCCTGCAACTTGTTTATGAATTTGAGGTCTACCTAACTATTGTGAACTATTCAAGTTTGCATTCCTGTTACAACATATGCAGTCAGAAGGGTTCTGGAATGAAAATGCAGAAAGTAACATGAAAGTGTCATTGGAGGACACTAATTTTTTTTGTAAAGACAGCATGGGAAAAGCAGCAACTGTGTTTCTTCTGGCATAAGGACTGTCTCCTTTACATAACTACAGACACCATGTGTGAAGTTTGATCTTACATGGAACTCGAAGAGAAACTCTGCATCTGTACTGTCAGCATGGGCCATGACCCTGCAAACACGTGAGTACTCACACTGCCAGAGCAGCCAGTGCAGATGAAGCCAGGCAAAGCTGTTGACCCTCCATGACAAACTAGAACTGCTACACTTAACCACGCCGTGATGGAGTGCCTGGCACAGATCAGCCGTTTGCTTCTGGCATCCTTCACAATCTGTCACAGGTAGAAGGCAGAGTAAACTCTGAGTAACTACAATTCAGAGGGTGTAATGATAGCACAGTCCTGTTGCTTGCTTGAAGGTGTAAGAGACGGTCCAAAAATCCCTCATCTGCCTCACGATCATCGCCGAAGACAGAGACTGAACACAGCAGTCCTGGCCTGGCTGAGGTGGGATTGTCTGCCAAGTGTTGCCTACGGGTGTGCCCACTGGGAACTGGTACGCATTCCTGAGGAAAATTAGTGCAGGTCACAATGGACTGTGCCGTTCTTGCTGCCCAGGCGGAAGGACTGCGCTGAAGCGGAAAGGAATGACCTGTCTTGTATGTCTGTCCTGTACCTGTTTCCCAAAGCAACGGACCCCGTAACAATGGCTGTAGATTTCCCAACCTCTTGGCCAGTTGCCCCTCGCTTCTGAAAAGGACTATAAAGGGACCTTCTGAAATAACCGAGATCTCCCCACGGAAAGAAGACGAATCTATTGGCGGAAGACCACGAGGACTTCGTCTCATCCGTTGGTAGCTATTGCCCCTCTTTTTCCCCTCTCTACTTTGTTTTTCTCTCTCTCTCTCTCTCTCTCTCTCTCACTCTCTTCTATTGCATTACTGGGTTGTGGGCACTTAATAAAGGTGCACTGTTTTGATTAAAACTGAAATCTCTTGTGTCCTTTTACACTCTGAGATCGATAAACGAACCATCACGACCCCCGCTTGCATTAGCGGATCGTGACAGAAGGCCAGTGTTGCCTGCAGGTAGCTGCCTTATCACTACTTTGAGACTGTAGTAATGTCTGTCCTTTGTGCACTGGAAGTCAATTACTCCCCTTACTGAAGGACAAGCCCTTTCCTCTCATCTTTTTGCACATGGCCAAACAACTATATAAGAACAGTAAGCAACAGATGTCATCAGCACAAATACATTAGAACAAGTTTACATCTATAATTTTACGCTTCACTTGTTCACTAACTGAAAAGGCTGATTTCTAATACAATGCACAGATCACTATGATAATGTCTGGTTACTTATTTGCACTACTTTTGTACCTGAAAGCTTCAGCCAAGAATTCGTGTTGCAGTGCCCAAGGCCTTATGTGAGGGATTACCCAGCTGCCAGCTAAGTGCTAGTCCTCAGTAAAGGAGGCCTGGTTATCATGTGCAGCAGGTTCAGGTGAGAGAGAATTCACCAGCCTGGGACTGTGTGTCGGTGCAGATGCACAAATGGACCGGTGCAGTAGATGACTGTGAGATCACACAGGAAAAAGGTGCTTACAGGGAACAAAAGGCAGAGTCCAGGGAGTCATCAGAGCAGTGAAATGAGGTTTAATTACTTCGGCAAAGCTTGCATTTTAGATTGTTTTAGTTTGCAGTCATCTTCATAACACATACAATATGGAATGAGGTAGTTGTATGGTGCAGTCACAGCAGGAGAAGATATAGAAAAATATTTCATTTTCAGGACTATGTCAAACTTAATTTGTAGTTGTCCATTTTCTTTTCATTTTCCACTGTGATCATTTTCATTCTTGCTTGCTCATCTCCACAAATTTGTACAGTATGCTAAGTGGAACATCTGCTTATCACTCATTATTTTTCTGCTCATTTATTCTGGGTTCACTCAGTGTGATGAATGGGGTAAAAACAGAAAAAAAATTTAGTTTTAGTTTATGGAAGGAATACACCCAGCTGGGGATGTCTCACTTTCCTAAGAGTGAACCACTTTGGAATACACCACCTCAGCAGACAGCCAAGCATGCATCAGTAGAATAAACTACCTTCCTCACAGTTCTCTCTTCTTGCTGGAATCTTGTATCAACACTTACAGAGTGAATGCCAAACATCACATGTAAATATCATTAAATGCTCTACACATCTTATTTCTTCAGAAGTATTTTTAATTGATAGAAGTACTTCCAATTATTCATGTTTTTTATTTTGTGTTTATTGAAATACTTTTCCTTGGCAGGAAAACAACTGTTATTTGCACATAAAAAAAGCTATTAGAAGCAATTTAGCCCCGTGAGCATTTATCTAGGTATTTGTGTGGCCCCTGGCTATATGAATGGGTTCTTATGCAATAGGATTTAGTAATCTGCAAACAGATTTAATGAGTGCCAACCAAGAGCTCCCTAAGCAAACCTCCACACATGACAAATCAAATATACAATTCAAAAATAGAAACTCAGCATAAGGTTAGAGTTTTATAGAAATATTATTCCACTTTTTTGTTACATAAATCCCTGAAGAGTGAAGAACAGAGGAAACTGCTTGGTAAACAGGCATAAAAATTCTATTCTGGAATAATTTGGTGACTCAGGAACTTACCTGAGACACCACATACCTGGGTTCACAACCTTACCGTGTCCTATTCTGACAAGAGTTTTGAACCTGTTTGTCCAGGGGAAACCTCCTAATCATTATCTATTTGCTGGTCTGCTTTTTATTCTCATAGTGACAGGAATTTAAGGAAGAGCAAATCTCCATTAAAAGATGAGATGAGTGAATCAATGTTTTTGTTTGGAAAGATGGTATATCAAAAACCCCAAGAAACCCCAAACCCTTTATAAGTTCTACTTCCAGAGACACTAAGGGACTTTGGAACCAGGGTGTGCAGAGGGAGGCTCTTCTTCCCAAGGGACCCTGCGTCAGCCTGAGGCTGCCAGTGCAACCCCTGCAGGTGGAGGTCCCTGCTTTGCAGAAAGCCCCTGTCAGAGGTTGGCCAAGGACCTTTTGGGGTCCAGCTTAGAAATGGCAGCAGGAGCAAACCAAAGGGAAACTTCTTAGGAGGATCTCAAAAGCAAAACAGCATGAAATCAAGACAACTAATAAGAATACATCCTAGTGGATATTTTAGATCTGAGGGACTGAAGGAGAGAAAAGGTACATCGTTCTTTATTTACAGACTCAGGTTACTTGATATTCTGTGATTTGAATTTAGGTTTGAGAGGCAGGGGTAGAGAGAAAGTAACATTTAGACTGTATTGTAGCAGAGCAAGGATCAAAAATGGATGAATAGCTGGGTGGCTGCTATATGAAATTTGCTCTAGGCAGAGGAGGAAATGGAAAGCAATCAAAGTGAAACTGCCACATGTGCAGCAGCAGAACCTGAAGTATGAGCTATAGAGGTACAAGGAAGAAAATATGCTTAAGTTGGGTGAACTTTGAATTATTGAAAATTGGAAAACTAGAATCTTATCCTCAGGATTTTAAAATGAGAGCAGAAGAAAATGAGAAATTATTTGAAATAGGAGAGAAATTGCAGCACCATGTCTCTTGTATTTAAGAACTGAACAAGAAAAGCACGGAGAAGGAAAAGCCAAGGAGTAACACTTACATGTCTACATTCATGATAAAGTTATCTTAAAGAAAAAAGATCATCAAAACCTGATAAGAGCACCCTGCAGATCATATTCTGTGAATATCCTAAACTGTCCCATGACCTCTCACTCTGTGTTAGACTAAAGGTTGTTCCTGAGCTCCTGACTGCATTGAATTGAATTTTGATCACTTCATGTCATCAGCAAAAAAATTACTTTTTTAACTTGACCTGAAAACAAACAAGACTGGCTTTTACTACAATAGGAAATATTGGGATTGGTCTTGCAGTGACTCAGAGATTGACAGGGAGAAATTTTATTTCATCTTACTCAGAGAACAACAACTTGGGACAAGAATATTAAAGTTTTTACTATCGCTCTGATGAGTGCCACAATTTTAATACCACAGCTTTAATATTCACACGATAGTACCAAGAGAGTTTTGGTAAAAAATCACCAATTACTGTTGGAGTCAAAGCAGAGATGCCATAACTCACACAGTAATGCCCACCTGAAGTCTGGTGTTGGCTGCTGCAAGTAACCTCCACAAAATTGAAGGAGCCAGGCTGCCATGTCAGTGCAGCCTTCTGCAAAAGCACAAGCTGGAGCTAAAGCAATTATATTTGTCCACATGGATATTTACTATTAAGCTGAGAAAACATAACCTGGAAGGCATCCAGAGTGACTGAGGCAATGCCACAGGAAGGATTGCACTGTGAGAGTGCTCAGAGCACTAAGCAGGTGTGCATCACACTTGTTCAGATTTATGGTGGAAAATACATCTCTTTGATATGTTCATTGCATAGCAAGTATAAAAGCACAGATTTGATTTATCATGGAATGATGCTGATGCAAGACAAACAATGTCAAAACATTCTCTCCTAGAGTAAATTGCCACAATGTTTCCCACATTGCAAATCCTTGAAAATGAGAAAAATTCCCAGGAAGATTTGTCCCAAGAGACATATCAGCATGGAAAGCTTTATCCCAAAGAGTTGCTTAAAGTTTTCTTATAAGAAATTTTAAATGCCATTTCCCCAGTAATTCTTCATGGGCCAGCTTGCACAAGTTCAACGCTTTACTGTATCTCTACCACCCACAGAGAGTACCTATGACATTCCCATTTCTCCTATCGCATATGGTATATGCCAAGTTATCAAAACCCCTTTAATAGCATGAGATAAAAATAGAAGGATGAATTGTTGTCACTAAAGGAATATGGATAGGCCAAATCTGTGAGGAAGACTGAAGTAAATCCTTCCATAGCCAGTTTTCACTGCATCAAATGACCCATCCTTATGAAGTTGGATCAGTAGATCTTACAAACATGTTGAGGGGAACTTAAAAAACATTTTTGCATCATGAGTAGCCACCTCCTTTTCTGATAGCTACTCTGCCCCCTCTCTTCTTCCCTCCCCCTCCATTTTAGACATCCGCTCACCATAGTTTTCACAGGCAAGTTTTCTTCTCTCTACTTTTTCGTCTTTTAGCACGCTCAAGCCTTATTTAAAGAGAGCATGGGTGAGTGCATTCTTTCAGGAGTCAATGCCATGTAACAAACCACATTGTTCATCCTGAGGTAGTCCTTGGAGGTGTGCCTTGTACAGCTGATGCCCTTGACCCAGATCCTCTCCATGTCCATCCAAAAAGATCAAGGCAACCTTGAGAAATCTCATTTAGTTTTCAGAGTTGGATCAACTGTTATATCCTTTTTAAAATTAATTTTCTAAAAGGACTGAAGCAGACTGCTTAATGGCCTAGTAACCAAAGCACCGTGATCCATGGAAATCTCTTCATCATTGCTCTGATGAGGTTCCTACATCCAACTTATCAGCTGAGCACCTTCCAGCCAGCATTAGAAAACACAGCCAAGGTCTGTCACATGCTGTTTGTTCCGATCTCTGCTCCTCACTCTCACCCCCCGCTTCCACTTTTCCCCAGGCTTGTGCAGCAGAGTCCCTCGCTTAGGTAGCTTTTTTAACCCCTGAGAACATACGTATCTTTGTGCTATAGGTTGGAGGATGTGTGACTTGTTCTTGGGATAAGTTTTGTTGAAAGCTACAGCAACCTCTAGCTTGCAGGAGAATGTTTCACTGTCTTTAAGGCTGCCCCAGGAAAGATTCATCTTCTTTCCAGGCTTGCATGTAAAAGTGGGCTTACTGACCTGCAGGTTTGGCTGACAACTCACCAGGACACCAACGTAGAGCAGTGGGGAATAGATTAATTGAGAGTGTAAGACTTTTTAGACAGAGTCTAGATCCCTGTCCAGTGCTGCTATTGCTAAAGGTGCTACAGGCACGGCTGCTCTTGGCAAAGTCTCAGGAGGCCCCTCTATGCCAGCTCTGCTGGTGCCCCAGTGCTGTGAGACAGTGCAGGTGCACGGTCAGCTGGGCTTCACAACAGAAGCAACACCCACACAGGGCAGTTCTCAGGGCAGCCAGTGTGCTGCTCGCAGCCCTCCTCACAGCTCCACCGCTGCTGGAGCCCAGGGAAATGGTCATGCTGTGCCAAACTGCCCTGAACCAAGTGCGGAGAGCAGTCAGCAATTCCCAAGTGTGCATGGAGGAGCTTGCTGTGCACTGTTGCATGAACCAAATATACCCTTTGAGAGCAAAATAAGGGTATCTGTTCCCCATTCAATTTCCCAAACACTCAGAGTAGGAGCTACTAGGATTTTGCGTGTTAAAAATGAGGGTCTGCAGAACCTTACAGAAGCATCAGCATGTAAAACGTGGGTGTGGCCCGAGGACCACTCCTACCCTCCAAGAGCTGGGGTTGGAGAGGTCTTCCTTTCTCTGCAGTGCATTGAGGCATTTTCAGCCATTGTTGTGCCAGATGACAAGGTTGAATAACTTCTCATCCCCAGAGGCTGCTAACCAAGCTTTGTAACAGTTTAGTGCTGCTCTGGGAAAACCTGAGGCATTTTCTCTAGCACACTATTAAACAGAAGTTTCTCTGTTTAGGTATTTCACTGCTGGCTGGGATGCAGGACCCTCCTGCTCATGCTTTTCTCTCCCATAAAGTTCTGCAGAGCCCAGCAGGGGTAGGACTTCAGTTTTTCTGCCTTGGGAAGCTAACACAAGCATACTCTGCCCACCCCCCCCACCCCTCCTTTGCACCACTCACCATGCTGAAACACAAGGATTTTCAGCACAATAGCTAAAATCTATTTTTCTCCTCAACAACATATCTTCAGCATATTTTTCTTGCATCAAGCTGGTAAAATTTTCACTTGTAAAGTGTTTCCAAGTTAAACTGATCTGGTTCCTCCTTCCCAAACCCATCCATGATGTTTTTTTCTTTACACAGAAGCCCCACAGGGCACCAGCTCAACTCTGCTCTTCTAAGATACCCTTTAGGGCATCTTCCCACAGATGATTGAATCTGAACTCTAGATGTCTGCAGGCACAACCTGCAGCAGCAGATAATTAAAGTACAAGCAATACTGTATGGGTTTGAGTACAGACCTGCAGAATTTCCTGGCTTAAAGCCAGAGCTCGGTAGGCCCTGTCAAGGATGAAAGCAGAGATTTATGTCCTCAGTGGTCAAAGCTGAGGATAGATTCAGAGACTATTTAAAAAGTAAAAATTCACTTTCTGGTAGGGAAACAAGAGGAGGAATGGCACTCTGTTGCCATGAAATGAGAACACCCCACAGGCACAGTCAGTATGTGAGTACTTACATGAGACATAGCCCAGTAAGAATCAGTCCCATAACCCCTCACCAAAACCCTTTTCAGAAGGGAGTCACCAGTATTCTACAAGCCTCCAAGAGGTACAAGCAGTTGCACTGATAGATGCTCTCTTCCCTAGAGCCATTGGGCAAGTTTACATAGGAAGTAAAAGCAAAACAGATCTCCTTCTATCTCTTCCTCTGCTCCTGGCTATAACATTTCTCATGGAGCACAAGAGTTTCTTTGAAGTTTCCTCACCTGTAAGTCCAGAATGTGGGTCATGCTTCGATGAAGTCCTGAGGATCCCAGATCTGCAGCTGAGCTCCTGGCAAGGGAGCTACCAAAGATGCCACACAGGATGCAAGTCTGTGTGTAGGCCAGTGGTTTGCCTTCAGGTAGCCAGACCCCAAAGGGCTGCAGTCAGGCAGAAAGATGGCTCATTTCAAAGGGCCTCTCTAGTCTGCCAAATCAGCTTCCTCAGATGAGAGTGCATCCACTTCTGCCAGCCCACACAAGAAATTATCCCCCCAGCAGCAAATGTTATCATTCTCTACAGGGGAAGCACACTCCTGCACAGATTTCTTACCTTTCATTACTCACAGGGATCCCCAACCAGTAACACTGTGATGTCTGCAGCTTATCACATTCATTTCTTCCCCACCGTTCTTCCACTTGCACTCTCCCACGAGAGGTACACTCTCACTGCCATGGAAGCAGTGGACTTGCCTGCCTATCTCATAAGTGCTTCCAGTTCAACACCGTGCTTATATTGCTCCAGCTACTCCAGTGCCTTGTGAGGGGCTTTTTGCCTGCATATTTTAGGTAAATAAATCACCAGGTCATTCTTATGGAAGCTTCTACAGATGTGCTGTGTTTGGAGAAGATGATAGAGAAGTAGCTAAATGAAAATGGGTTGAGGGGATCTCGATTTCCTGGTGCCATTTATGTAAGAAATAGTCCAGTATCCCACTCATCTATAGAGCTTTCCACTGCAAGATCTCAAAGCATTGATTTTGTCTTACAAACAACTGTGAGAGCTGAGAACTCAGTTAAGGTAACAGGGAGCCCCATCCTCCCATTTCTGCCATAGCCTCACCTTCCATCTTCTGGCAAGACTCTGAATTTCCTTGTTTGCTTCTTCAGCTCCACCCGACATGTGCCTCCCCAGAAAGATGACAGAGGGGCAGACTTAGCAGCAGAAAAGGATTTCATGGCATATGCTTAGCATGAGCCTTAGAGCATTAAAGGCAGACCCTCTTCCTCACACTTATTTCAGGAGCCAATACCTGATAAATCCAAGGCTGTAATTAATATGTTTTTCCTCTAACAAAACAACTCTAAAGCCATCTACTCCTTGTTACCAGTGCTGGCAAACTGAGGCACTTTCTTAAAGGGTAGGCAGAAGACCATGGGGACCTTTACTCCTTCAATAAAAGGAATTTTATTACAAGCTGCTCTTTCCTTTTTGTTCTCCATTCAGCATACATGGCAATGCCATCTGATGTATTCACAATTAATTTATTAATTTCTGGAAAAGAGGTATCTTATTTTATAGCCTTGACACAGACACATTTCACTGCATTGCCATGAAGAAAACAAATGCAAGGGATAAACAAAAACAGCTTCCAGCACTGGTCTTCCACAGTCATTGATTTTAATTGGAACTCACTTCCACAGAGTTGCCTTCAGAGGCAACTGGAAGTGCACATGCTCCTCCTCCACAATATTTGCTGGGCAGGCACAGAAATGTGGGTCCAGAACTCCCATATCTGAGACTTGCCAGGAGAGCTGGCATGTGGGCAGAGCAATTGCAGCTGGTGGGAGAACAAGGTATATGAAAATAGGCTGTATTTTATTTGCAGAGAAGGAGTGAGGAGAAGGCACTCAGGTCTTGCTTCATGAGACCCCCTGATCCCAGAGTGAAACTTGCTGCTTACACCAAGTGTAAACAACCTGTGGCTGTCATCCCTCCCTGGTTCAGACTCTCAAACCCCTTTGCAACACATCAGCCTGGAATAAATAGCCCTATAAAAAAGGACACTCTCAGATGGTCACACTGGGTGAGACATTAAATGTCTCTACATGGCCAAGTCATATACAGAAGAGAAAACAAAAGACAGAAAAAGAGGAGGAGGGAAAGATTCCTGCAGAGGGAGATGGCATTGATCTACTAATGGCTCCAGCCCAATTCTCTTTAGAGAGAAGTGCATTCCTCAGTACAATGTTTACATCAGTACCTGCAGTATTCCTGCTTATCTTTTGCCTTTTTAGAATCCATGTTAGCAGGTAAATACATGCATACAGGGCATTTAGCTGATCCCAGACAAAGGCAGTGTGTGTTAGGGCTGGATTCAGCCACACCACACCTGCCAGGGTGCCCACAGAGCCACGCTCCTCACATGCCAGCATCAAAGGGGTGAGTCTAGACTCTCCTGCCCTAGGGTATGTGCAACCTTGCCAAGGCCATGCCGAGACTGTTTAATCCTATTAAAGCATAAGATGGAAGTACACAATACTCATTAAAAGAAAATAACTTGCTTTGTTCCTGAGATCTGAACCCCACAGAAGCAGATACTGTGGGATAACCCACCATTATTGATCTCTGCAGGCAGGGCTTGCCATTCCCAGCTCCACTGCCAGGAGAAATCCCACAGCCCTGCTCTTTGCTCCCATGTGAAAGAGCCAGGTTTAGAATCCCTACTCAGGACAAATGCCAGAGCTAGAGCACATGTATTTCCAAAGGTAAAGTGCAAATGTGAGGGTCCAGCTAGTTTCTTTGAGTGCTGCTTCACAGGCACACAGGGCCCATATGGAACCACAGCCAGTTGTCACTGTCCCCACACTGCCTTTCTCACTGAAAAAGTACCAGACAGACAAAATTTTAGCTAGTTGTATAAGTCAACAAACAAATCTTTTAGGAATAGTAATTATTTAGCAAAAGGTGGAAAAAAAGATCTAAGTAGATGGGCTGTGCAAATTCATCCAGATCTTCAATGCATGGAAGGGGCAGGAATGCAATAGCATGTGGAGCTTTTCTGCAGCATCCAGCTAAAGTGCAGGATTCAAGATTTCCAGTGGTTTTAGTTGTCTCCAACATTTGATTTAATTTGTTAAACTACTGAAACATGAAGATGCTTTCTCCTTCCAAAACTATTTATTTTTAAGATACCCATGCTGCAGTGCAGCAGACATTGTTGATTGCATATCACCTTACTAATGAAGTGATGAAATCAAGCCTTGTTGCTTTTGTTCATTCCACCTATAATAATCTGAAACAATTCCTTCCAGTCTCATGCCATTCGGAAAGACAGAGCTGTTTGTATCCAGGTAACCAGTGCTGGCACCACAGAGGTCACTGCAGATGTGTGCCCAGGGACAAATCTCCCCCAAGCTCGTGAAAGGGCCAAGAAGGAAGGGGCAAACCCTCCTAAAGCAGTAACACACCTGACTCTATAGAAGCCAATACAATTTTCTGCCACGTTCCCCAGAGAAGCCTGGGGGAGGAGTGTCCAGGTACTGGACTGCTTTTTGGACACCTAGAGCTGTGCAACAACAAAACCCCACAAAAAAAACAAAGAGAAAAAGAAGCAGGAGAACAGCAGCAAGGGGAAGACACACATACACATGCAACCAAGAGTTTAAATGGTTTTCATTCCTTCATGCATATTTCCTGTTTTGTTTCTCTGCATGTCCAAGTACTAGAGCATTGCCTCCCTGTCTTCTGACAACAGAAAGTCTGCCCCACAGTAATAACCATAAAACCTGTTATTTAAAGGAACTACCAGCTGATCCTTCTTCCCTGCCCCTCAATCAACTGAGCAGTCATTCTTCCCTTCCCCTTGGTGCTTGCCTCAGGTGCTTGCCCCATTAGATCTTCACTAAGGGTATTAATTCACTCTGTTGCTGAAGAATCACCACAGATCTTTCCACGCTCTCGGTGTCCACTAACAGTTTACATAAAGCAGAAATCCCCCATTCTCTTTACCCAGGAATGTCTTTTTAAGAAAGTGATATCAAAAAACTCCATTAATATAATTTTCTTTGCAATAAAAAAAATATTACACAACACACTCCCTTCACATAGCCAACTGTGAGTGTTTTTTCTTTTCAGAGGGCGTGTAGTCAGTTATTTCTTAAGAAGGTGCTTTATATGCTCTCCAAGGCAGCATTCATAGTATCCCACATATCCTGGTTGTTGCTATGGAAATCATTTCCCCGTAAGCTGATGTGCAAATGCAGGTCTCATTGCTGAGCAGAGAAGCTAAAGGTGTGCATGAGTCAAACTATTTGCTGTGCATTATTCCTCTGCAGCCTTGCTGCTGCCAGGGGATAGGAAAGGAACAACTAGTGTCTGCCCAGAGGGTGCCTCTAACAAGGAGCTGTGGAGAGCTAGCAGTGCTGGATAGTCACAGGAAGGTTCTGGCTGTCACCTGCAGCCAAGCACAATTTAGTCATTCAGCTCATCTGCCCTGGGTGCCATGGAAGTAACAGGATACAGGTACTGGAGGTACAAAACAATTCATGATGTTTTTAAACACTTCAGGGGGAAGTTAAGTCACAATGTGGCATCATGGCTAGGAGGCACAAGTCCCCTGTCCTGTCTGTAGGCCTGTGATCCCTCAGAAAAGTCAATGAGAAAATTAGACTTTTGGCAAAGTCCTGCTGGTGGCTACAGAGAGGCAGAGACTGAAGAATGCTGGAGATCCCTCTGACTCTGGCGAAGCAGCAAGACCAAAGGGAAAAACATCTACAAAACCCAAGCTTCTTCACATATGCTGTGTCTGGCAACTTGACTAAACATGGTTTTTGTGCTCCTGACTACCTATGAATAAGCATTAAGGCGGATATTGGAGTACTCCCAGTCAAAACACAGCTTGATGCCAGCAGGCACTTTTCAGAAACAACTGCTGCCCTTTCCAAAGTAATAGAAACAGAGGAACCTGCTGCCTCCAGGACTCAGCTCCTGACCATGAGTGAGGATGCAGCCCATGGGGCAGAGGGCACATGGGGGCAGGTGCAGAGCTCCTCTGTGCCCCACTCCAGCCAAACACCAGCACTTCTCTGCATATGGGAGGCTGGGAACGTTTCAACACAAGCATCCCACACCCCTTTCCCCCTCCCCTGAAATACTTGGCAGTAATTTTCATAGATATATTGCAACAAGTAGGAGGTCTCAAGACAGCCCCCATGCCTCAGTGGTTTCTTAGTTCATCTCTTCTGCAGCCTGATGGGAGGAACTGGGATCAAAGAGGGAACAAAGGGTGTAATGAACTCAGATTTATAGCAGGTTTTAAGGGGGAAGAGGGGGGATTATTTTTGGCAAATGCTAGATTGGCCATCTGAATATTCAAGGATTTTTTTTTCTTTCAAATGAAGAACTAGAAGGCTACAGCAGACAAAGGCAGATCCATCAAAAAAAGCAAGCATGGGTTTTTTTCCTTCACCCCCCTGAACAAATTGCTCCTGCAGAAGAGCAACAAGCGGTCCACCACACGAACTTCAGGTTTCTATTCACATCTTGCCTCCTTTATCACTGCTCTACAGATAACAGGTGCTATATCCAACCTCTCCTCTGAATTACCTTCTATCCTAGACATTAGGGAGCTCTTAGAAGCCAAGCAAACAGCTTCAGTTACAGAAATTTGTGAAGTTTTTACACCACCCTTTTTTTTTTTTTTTTTTGGTCAGTCACCCTGGGGAAAGGCAGCTAGTTAAAGAACAGATTCCAAACACCCAAACAGAAGTCTAAACTTCTACACAACATCTTAGATCACAAAGACAATAATCTCAAAGCACAACTCCTGTGAGGTACATTATAAATGACAACTAAGCACAGTAAACAGACTGCAGCATATCAGTGTAAACAAAGCAAGCACATCTCCCTCACCCTTACCTCAATTCAGAGCTAAAAGCGAGTCTGCTGTCACCCAAAGCTGCTCCACTCCTGCTTGCTTTCTCAGTGGAGATGGTCTGGTCTCCTCTCCTCTCTTACGAGTTACCTGCCAGAAGGGCAGCTGGTCCCTGGCCCTTAGTAAAAACACCTGGTTCAGCACAGCTTGCTAGCAGAGCACAGGGGTGGCTGGGACTTAAAACAAAAGAACACAGTTAATGATTATTTATAAAGATTTTTGTAATTTTAACTATCTGTGAGCTGTAACGGGCATTTTTCTGGTTAAAAACAGCTTACTTGATCAATACTTCCTAGTATGCTACTAAACTCTTACACCTTCTATTGAAAATACAATGATAAGCAAATAAAAGTGTTTCCAATTGCTTTAAGAAGATATGGTATGAATGTAAATAAATGATGCTAAATCATACTATCATAGAGAAGTATCTTGTGATTTATAACTGCCTACCTTATGTAAATTAATGCCCCACAATTCTGCAGCCTGTGGATAGTCGTCTTTTGTGTTGTGATATGAACACAAATACTATGCTTCAAAAGCTTCCAATTACGTGGGTGGGATTTGGAGAATACAAATGGCATAAAAAACTAGAGGGGTTTATTTCAGGAACACCTTAGTATGATAGAATGTAGTATCAAGATTAGAGGTTATGAATTAGATTTTCATTTTCACTGTCTTGTTAGAAAGGATATAAAAGAAACACTGAAGGAATAGTAGAGATACAGGAAAGAGCAAAGTATACTCTTGCATTTAATAAAATTAATCACCATTCCTCTTATTTTTAGTATAATGGCATTCATAGTGAATCATATTGTGACCGTAAATTTAAGAAATGTGATTTTGCATGGATTTGGAATGATCTGTTTATAACATTCGTAGGTGCAGGCACAATGCCACTGTCAGAGGGACTGGGAAGGATTCTTCTCATGCACATGAAAGCCAAACCCTATATATTTACATTCTGAACAAGTTCCTGAATTTGCTAATCATTAGGGTTATTTCTCCCTTCTCAGCTGCATCATTTCATGAAAACTGTTTATTTCTTGGCAGTTCAGAGGGTGAATTTGAGCTAAAATGCTCCTTAAAATATTTGATGCTCTTCCTTAACAGATGTAAGTGAATTTAGAAATCCAGATCAATGAAGTGATAGATTGAATTCAGTAGTTTTCTAAGATCATTTTCTTCAACAAAACCCAAGCCGAACTCAGAGGCAAGGTTTTTGCAAATATTAAGAAACATAATGTTTTCAGGGATTGCTTTATTATAAAGGGAAAGATTAAGTTAGTACATGTCAAGAGGGAGGATGCACATCAGAGGAAGGGGAAGAGGTGTTGCTGGCTCAAAGATCTGCTAACTTTTACTTTTTCCATGGAACAGACACTATTTTTCTGCTTTGCTTGAGAAAAAGTTCTTTTAGCTATGGCAAAACTACTCAAAAAAGGACTTTTACCCCTTATCTCTCTGTAAGAATTCCACCTTATGTGTGTGATGACAAAAGGAGACACAAAATACATGTCAGTGCCAAATCCTAGAATTAAACTGCAGGGGAGAAGGAGGGTTTGTCAGTGGGATCCTGTACATCACACTCTGTATGAGGCAAACCCTAAGATATCCAAAGCTCCCAGCTCTGATTAACTCCCACAGGAGAGTAGTGACTCAGCACCAGGCAAGAGATTCGAGTGCATTTCAGGGTGAGGCCGTTTCTCTATGTGATAGCAAATATTGCAGTGCTTCTTTAAACTGATTCCATACACATAAATATGTTGTAATAAATCTCATCCTCAACACATCAATCCAAAATTGGTGCTCTCTTGGCTGAACATTATGCAACTTGGCTTCACTTGACCAGCAACACACCCTGAGGGTCAGATATAGGGGGGATATTTTCATCTGACTAGACTGTTAGTGAAACCAAATACTACCCATCTTTCCCTGCCACTCCCCTTTGTTGCTGGATTTATTTTGTGAGAACAGTTGTCCTGTAAACAAGAAAGAACTCATGTGGTTGTTTTTGTCATTGCAAAAATAATCCCAGAACCTGTTAAAGGATGATAGCATCTAATGCAGTGTGTCCTGTCCTTCCACGGGAAAGGCACTGGCCTCTAATATTTTTTTCTCTTACAAAGCAAAGAAAGCAGGTGATGTTTCATTCTCTTCTGTCTGAGCTTGAGTTCAAATGTCTGTCCATCAAATCTAGATTTAGAGCTGGAAAAAGACAGACAATCACATCTGATTATCTGATGCACCAATTCTACTGATTCAGGATGGCAGTATGCAACCTACTACTTCAAGAGGAAACCTCTGGTTATTTGGCTGTTGAGCACAGACAAGCTGTTGTGCACACAACAGAATTGTTCCAGGTATTCTCCCTAAGTCCAGCATATCCAGGATGTGTCTGAACAGGACATAAAATCAGCTGTGTGAGGAGCAAAGTGCCCTGAAGGCACTGGAGCCCACACAGAGCGGGTCCAGTGTCCGTACCAGCTATGATGTCTGGGGTGCATTGCACTTTTTGTCACTGGCTGGCACTGCACCCCTACACATTGCAGTAGTTTCTCTGTGCTTTACAGCTCCTCAGGCTGTTTGTGGTGTCTCACTCTATCTTAACAAAAAAGAAGATTTTCGTAAGATTGCAAAGTTCTAGGGGTTGGAAAATTGATTGATTCACAGAAACATTATTTCAGGTTAGCTCTACAGTGTAAATCAGTAGAAAGCATGTTCTTCCCAGAAAACTGGCTCAGGATTACTTGAAGCTCAGTTAGTTGGAGCATGATGCTAATAATGCCAAAGTCATGGTTCAATCACTGTATGGGCCATTCACGTAAGAGTTGGACTCAGTGGTCCTTGTGGGTCTCTTCCAACTCAGAATATTCTGGGATTCTGAAGAAAGCCATTTCAGAGCAATCCAGCAGAAACTTCACATTGGTCGGCAGCAGGTCGCCCACCTCCATTCATCAACAGAATAAATCCTCCTTGTGTTTCCTCCTGATGATACCAAATATCAGCACAAAAGGCACATTGCCTTTGGAAGCACAAACTTGCAAGCACTCTGGAATGGGATGCGCGTGCCCCTTGTCCTGCTGTAACCAAAGCTGATTTAAATGCAATTCACAGACAGGGCTGCTACACTTACGCTTTCTCTCTTGCAGTGAGACACAGTGGCAGCTACTCAGTACTGGTATATCTAAAGTGTTAGAAAACAGTAACTTGATCCAAAGAAATCATCAGCAGGGGTCTGAACTTACTGCTCAGTGACAGCAGTTCCTGGTCTAGGAGTACAGCTCCAGATGATGTTAGGATGACACATCCCAGCCACAGTGGAGAATACACAATTGTCCCCATATGACACGAAAGGTGACACTGTGCACAGCACACAATTTTAGCCATTAGACATTTGTTATGAATATCTAGCAGCTGCAACTGGGAATAATTTCTAGTGTGAAGGTCTTGCATTCCCTGTGCAGAGACATTAGAAGGGGGAGTCAGCAGCTGCTGAGGTTTAGTCCTCAGCCAAATCCCGGCAAACTTCTGACCCTACATGTTTTCCCTGGACTTAGGGGCTCCATGAACCTGCAGCTCCAGAGGCTGTGGAGGTGGTGTTGCACTTACTCTGATCAAGAAGTGTGTTTGTAGCTCCATGTTCAGCTCCTCAGAGCAGCTGAGTTTGTCCACTTCTCACTGATGCTTCTGACAGTTACTTGGCTCCTCTTTCTCACTTGTGACTTATGACTAATAAATACATCCTGTTGTTTCTTAAAAGGTGCTACTAGGAGCTATTCCCTTTCAGCCCTTGTGCTCAAGCCATCTTAATGAGAGAGGAAGTATGCTAAGATAGAAGAGAACTCAGCACTAGTTCAGCCCAGCAGAAATCTCACAGACAACTGTCCTTGCAAGATGGGAAGATATGACTGCGGAAACTAATCCATGTTTAGAACAAGCAGCACTTGGTGAAACTTCAGAGAAGTGAGCAGGACTGGTATTAGTAACTTGTTCTTGTCAAATGGGAAGTCTTGCAGTTGAGATTTTGTGTTTAATTGACTTAGGAAAATACTGTCCTGAAAGAGAAGTTAAAAGCCTTGGCACAGAGACAAGCTGTGCATTTCAACGTGGTGGTTTGTGGTAATTTTATTGCATCTAGGGATGATTTCCGTATGGATGCTCTGCTTCGTGTGACAGTTCTTCATGAACCATCTCACTGGCTGACAGCACACAGCCAGCAGGACAAAAGTGAGATAAATTTGCTGTGTGCTGGTCAAAGAGGGTGAAATCATTGATTTTCATCTTGAGACAACTAAGGCAACCAGGGTCAAGTCCAGTACAACTATAGCACAACCTTCTGACATGATGCTGAAGGTAGCACCTATTTCATGGTTACTGGGTTTTCAAAAGGCAGACTAACCTATGATTTTGTGATTTCTGTTTTTAACTGATGGTGCTCTTATATTGCAATGGAATAGCTCAAGAGCTTCTCCTTTAATCTTCGTCTCTGTTTTGGACTTATTAGCTTCAGCCAGCTGGGTTTTAGCCACTTGAAGGTAAGAGCTGATTACTGGAGAAGCTTCAAACTCATCTATGACATCTCAGGAGACTACAAATTTTAGGCAATAGACTTCAACTCATATAAGTTATGAATGAAACCTATACTACGTGGAAAGAGAAATAGATATAGTATTCTGAAATGCACAGGGAAAATTTACCATTTCATCCCAAAACCTTTGAATTATTGGCTTGAATGAAAGGTTGGAAGTATGAAAATTTAAAATATTCATCTGTTCAGTTTTGTATTTTTAGGCTTATACACTAAAAAAAATCTATAGGTGCCAGATGGACTGACTCCATCCATCTGTAGCTTCATAATGAACATGGAGATACACTCAGACCAAGAGCCTGCAAGTTTCCTGATTCTGTTTCTGAGTTGGTATCTAATCCCCTCCTGATTTCTGACAGCTAAGTGATTGCTACAGCTCACTGGACTTGATTTTATTTTCACTAAGAAATGGGTACTGTAGTCTCAGAGTGCACCATTAGACACCATTTTCAGAAGTGTGCACTTCACTGGAGGACTTCTGTGCCAAGTCAGTGGTTTTGGGACAGTCCATCAATGCAAAATGCTTCGTGTGTGTAAGGAAGACCAGCACTTCACTGCAAGTACAAAACAACCATGGGATTGCTTCAACCTACTAAGGCCACTTACCTTGGCATCTACAGGTGACAGAGGCAACATCTTACAGGTTCAAAACTTTCCATTTTAGTTTTTCTTTACATAAAAATGTCATAAGGATGCCAATGAAACTCTATCACTTGGTGAAATCAGCTACATGTCCCTGCCATTATTCTTAGACAGTAACAAATAAGAAAATGTTTGGGGTTTTCTTTCCCCCCATTCTAAAGGCTCCATTAACATAGATAACTGAGATCTCCCTGAGTGGCAAATAATCCTATTAATTAATGTTCATGTGAAAAAAAATACAAAGAAAACATACACTTCAAAGGACTATTCATTTGTATGTGAGTGCCTTTAACCCCAATGGAGACAAATGGAAGATGCACATATAAACAAAAGGGAGAATATGTTCACCATGATGGACAGAAAAAGGCCAGCCTGGAAGAAAGTGGAATGCATAGAGGGATTTTAAGAAGGATTACAGATGCCGGTGGCAAATGCACTCAATGAATTCTATCTAGATCAAAGAAAAATAGAATGCTTTGATAAGAGATTAAAAGGTGCCCTTCTCAAATGTACAGCTGTAATTACAAGCAAATAAAATTACATTTTAACCCCATACTCAAGGTATTACTTTTTTCCCCCCTAGTTTTATTTATAAACAACTTCTGGCACCCAGGGAAAAAGACAGCTTTTTCAATGCTGTAATTCTGTTACTACCAGCCACCAAATAAACATCCAATCACTGTTTTCATGCATTTATCAAAAGTTCTGATGGGGGCTATGGGCTTTGGGTGCAGGTGGTAAAAATTTTAGAAAAACTAGGTGACACACTGCAGCAAAAACATAGAGATAACCCAGACCGCAAGGCTGCTGCTTTTCTTGGGTTGATAGTTAAGTATTTACCAACTTGTAATAAAGAGAAAAGGAAAATTAGATTTGCTTTCATCTATTGTCTAGAATAATTTCTTGCCCAAGAACATAATGAGCATGTGCACTATTGCTTATGCAGCTTAGTAAAAAAACAGTAGTTCTTTGAAGAGTCAATAGAAAATTAAGCAGTAAAGTCGTAAGTTACTACAACTGTGAATATGCTTTCATCATGTTATACTAAGTGTGAAAGTTGCCCTCCTTTTTTCTCTTTTTGTTAACTTACAGCTATCATAGGAAGATACATTATGACTGTTTCCCTTCAGCAGCAGTGAGCAGGCACCCCAACAGGCATTCTTCAGTGACTGGGACCACAGAACTATCTACAGCTGCTTGATTCAAGGCAGTTCAAATCTGAGCATTTTAATGCTGCAGTGGTCTAGAAATTCTGTCCTTGGAAAAACCACCTTCATATGACTATTCCTCATTTCTAAAAAATTTTCAGACAGTAAAAGTCAAATCTGTCACCATGGCCTTATATTTTTCATCTGGGAACTGCTTCATCTACATATTTTTCATCTGAAGGTTGAAATTTACCATTTTCCCCCACTAGTTTCTGGTTGTACAAATCATAAGTAGAAAGTCCTCTGCACTTGCAAAGTACTTTTAGTAGTAGACTTGACTTTCTCAATCAACTGGCGCTGAGGGGTCTAATGTTTTACTTGGGATTCTTTTAGTTCACCAGGCTGGAGGTCTGCTTCACGGAACTGTGTTACCGTGAATGATGCTGTAATGCCTTGAGAGCTCACTCCACTGAGCACTTACTGGTGATGAGAAGATGCTTTTCTCCTCTCATCAATAATTTAGAGTTGATATAGAATGTGGTGCACTTCCTGCCTTAAAAATCCTTAGTGAAAACAGCACAATTCCCAGTCTCATCAGCACTAAGCTATACAAGTTTCCACAAAATCTCAGGCATGAAGCTGAGGGAAGCATGGATGCATACTCTTGGGATTAATTTCTTCGAATTTTCCTAGAAGTGGCATTACAGAGTCTGTGTATGAAGTCCCTGTGTTTGTGCTTCTGGGATAGAGGCTGCACATGGTAGTAGCCCTCAAAAATCAAATTACCATTATAGGACATAGAATACACCAGTAGTGATCTTAGTGCTGGGTAGATGTTCAAAACACATGACAGTGCTTTATTTTGTCTCTTTTTGGAATACAGGTTTTCTCTTGCTCCTGATTTGTTGATTGACAGGCTTTTGAGCAAAGCAGCATCTCTTCTATCTTCCGTCTGTGCAGGTCTCTAGGTCACCTGGTAGGGATTTCTGACAGGAGGTGACAAATGTCATATACGTTTCAAGTGAATTTCTTTTCCCCCCAAAAGACAGGGAAAACATTTCTACTGCTTTCTGTGATCAAATACTAAAAGAATAAAGCCCAACAGGAATTCCTGAGGATAACCACAAATTCACCTGTACCTGGCTCTAACCTCAACAGTCTGGCATTCTGAGCCAGCACATGCAAACCTGAGTTCAGACTGTGACCATGGGTTTGGCCTCTGACAAATAGGGCTTAAAAATATTGAAAAAGAAAAGGAAAAAGTTTTTCTGTACGTATTTGAGCTGGAATTCAGACAAAGTTGTAGTCAGTCAGGGATGCCCAACACTTCCTTGCTTCAGGAAAGCTAGGAGCCCAGTGGAATTTAGACATAAAACATTTCAATATTTCTTTTCCACTTTCTGCCAAAACTAAGAATTTCAGAGAGACTGTATGAAGAAAACAAAATAACTAGCCAAAATACGCTGTGTTTCACAAGCTGCAGTTTCTTGGCAAAGCCCCTGGTGATTTCTCATTTCATCCAAACTAGTTCTCTGACTCATGCTGCTTAGTGGGAAATCAATGTCTTTTCCCTTCCTCATCATGCACCACCATATGAAAACATAAGGTTACTCAACAGAACTTACTGGCCACTCACTTGAAATAAAGACAATCCAGTGGTCTGAATCCAAGTGTCAGAGAAGGCAGTGGCCTCTTCATTGCCATTCAAGCAGGAACCTCTGGGAATGTACTCACTCCTGTGGTCACCCAGCCACAACCCTTGGCCATCAGAAAAACTAGGCACTGAAAATGACAATGCCCTTCATTATCTCAGTTTCTTAATTTTTTTCTTGTATCTGTGAGGGAAAGGAAAGGATGTATTTGTTTTTACGCTTCTTCACCATGAAATTTAGTGTTTCATTCGGATTAATGCTGTCCTGCATCCTCTCCGTCGATGGCGTAGGGGGAGGAAAAAGAAGGATCTTCCCGCTCTATGACTTTAGGGTGAGAACAGCCTATGCCTACACTGTCTTTGCCACACAGATGGTCTAATAAAATATGAAAAAAAAGCAGAGCTCACAGAAAATTTCTCACAGGGTATGTGAGTTAGATAATGGGCAGAGCTTCAGGAAGAACTGGCTGGTCCTGGTCACAGCCTAGTCACCTCTCTAGCTCCTCTGGATAACAAGAGATTTTTTGGGAAAAGGCCTACCCCATGGTCTCCTTATCCAGCTGGCTGTGGTGTGAAGATGCCTTTGCTGAGACAAAATAGCTGGGGGGGGGATTTTTAGTATTTTCCCTTGTGAAATAACAACTTAACTAAATATATTGTCTTCAGACCTGGAGAAACCAACTTAGATCATTCACTCCTCTTTCCTCCTTTTGCATGCACTCCCTACACTTTCTGAACCTGAAATGAAACAGAATGCAGAAACCACATGCCAGTTTCATAATAGACTCCTGTAAAACTTCTGTGTTACAGAAGGGCACGAGGTTTTTCTCCAAATTCATCATATGACATAAATTTGTCTCTGATTATGAAACTTTGGAGGAAAAGGTGCATTTGGGGTTTTTTGCTTGCCTTTATTTTTTTGTTGTTTTTTACTTACTCTCTTCTCTAAAATGAAACTCAAACTTCTTTTTATTATATGCTATATACATATAACAAACTGAAAAAAAAGAGAAAAATTATTTTCTTATCCTTTTTGTGGTCCCAGAAGTACTTATCCTCTATCCCCAAAAGGATGACCAACACACGATGTAATGTAATTCCAAATTTGCATCAATGCTTTTCCACCCTTACTGGTATTATCAGAATCAAAGGAGACATTTGTTAAAAATAGCTTGGATAAAA
Organism: Corvus cornix cornix; assembly: GCF_000738735.6. NCBI lineage: Eukaryota > Metazoa > Chordata > Aves > Passeriformes > Corvidae > Corvus > Corvus cornix. The sequence continues at coordinate 16,767,980 of NC_046336.1, forward strand.
ATCCAATGATATCTTACTGCCAATGAAACCTCATGGAAGGGGAGAAATAACTTTTCAGCAAATTTAATGTGAAGCAGATTTACACATTTACATTTTAATTGCAAAATGTTAAAAGAAAAAACAAACCCCCCAAAATAAACCCTTTCTCCCTGAAATAAAAACATAAAAGGGTTATTTTTTCCAGGTAATAGTGATTTTAAAATTCTCCTCAAGCTGTTTCTAATATTATAGTGGATATGATTCCAATAAATGAGAAAGAAAGAGGCTGCCTGAGTGCATGTCTTCTTATAGCAGAATTGTGACACACTACTGTTCTGCTACGAGATTACAAATCAATGCTTTATGAAAACATTCTCGTATTTTAAAGCAAAATCCACCCAATTCTTTATCACCTTGATTCCCTGAGCTCCCTTTTATTCACAAGAAGCAGGAATGTCCCTCAGGTAGAGCATTCACCTGGGCTACATCCAAAGATCTCACAGGCCAGCTTCAGTGCCAGTAAAGCAGAGAAACTCCTTTTCATTTTTTCTTAGCTCCCAAGATGTTTTGACTGGCTGAAAATGATGAAAGAGTTAGCAACAGGCTGGCTTACCTGACTCAGTTCCGGGAAAACAGGGGGAAGAGTTAACCAAAGCTTTATCAAGAAAGAATCAGACATGTTACATGAAACAGATGCCAATCTGTGTGGCTGGATGCAAAGCAAATCTTTTTTAAAAAGTGTCTTTTTGAAGAATGAAAGGTCTGGTTGAGAGTAGCTTTCATGTTAATGCAGTTTACTTGGGTCTTGCCAAAGGCATTTCATTTCATGGCATATGTTGGTATGATTAAAAAGCATGCATTGTATGGAATTAAAAGGATGCACTTTGGAAGAACTAAAAGTTGGCTCACTGACAGATTGCAAAGTGGTGAGAGTAACGAGTGGAACTATTTCCAGCTGATTCCCACAAGGATCAGTTCCTGGTACAACATCGTTTAGTATTTTCATCACGTGTCCAAACAATGATGTAAAATCAGTCCCAAGATGGTTGGGGGCTGGAGCACTCACCATCAAAGAAATGGCTGGGAAGTTGGATTTGTTCAGCCTGGAGAAAGTTTCAGGGAAAGTAAAAGCAGCCTATGAGGAGGTTATAAAGAAAGCAGAGCCAGGCTCTTTACAGAAGTCTGTGGGAAGAGAATGAGACACCATGATCATAAATTTAAAGTGGAGAAGTTTTGACTATATATAAGGAAAAAGAAATCACTATGAAGATACTCAGACATCGAATCAGGATGGTCAGGGAGGTTATGAGATCTCTTTCCTAGGAGGTTTTTAGGATCTGATTGGATGAAGCCCAGAACAATCTTACCTGAATTCAATTTTGACCCTGTTTTGAACAGAAACTAGGACTAGATGGCTTCCCAAAGTCTCCCCTTGGGAGGAATGCAATTTGGTTGATTCTGCCTGGAGAGTGATTTGGGAATCCTGTTGGATACTTCAACATATGCTCTAATGTAAGGCTACAGGGAAAAGTAATGGCTGGGTGTTATTTGGTCACTGCTGTCTAGAGTCCCACACAAAACCTGACACCTTTGCAGAGTGGAATTCCTAAAATAGAAGCAGCCAGTTGCAAGTGACCATCACTTCCTCAGGTACAGCCTGTGAGGTCTTGTACTGCTGCCCAATGGATCTCTCCAGTGTCTCCTGAGCTGCTGCTTTTGCTATGTAAGCAGAGAGAAGGACAGCTAGGACCCGAATTTTGTCCTGTGCAAGATATGCGGCATCTCAGAGGTATGTTTCTATCACCCAAAACTATAGCAGCCCCTTACAGAGAAGAAATGCATTGCACTACTGGGATGAGAGAAAGTACTTAGGAGCTTTCAGGCAAAGATTCAAAAACTGGAGGCTTTAAGTTAGACAGTGTGAAATTCTAAATAAAAATAAAGTTTAAAAATGCCACAGCTTCTCCAGAGAGAAGATGAATTCTCCCTTGTTGTCATTCAAAAGTACTGGCTATGCTTTACTGGAGAGCAAGTGGCCAGTGCTGGATCATGACTGAGGTGGCCAGGATTTGCAGGCACTCACTGTTCTCTACTTCAAGCACTTTTCCTTTCCTCCCTGACTTGGAGTTGTTCTGGAGTATTTCTGCATGGCAGAAACCTTTAAGACAACTCCACGCTTTCACAGATAGGCCTTTTTACAGCAGCTGAGGGCATAATGTACATCGTCTACCACATACAAATGTTAGAGGCTACATTAACAGCATCAGCACAGGTGTGCTGGAGCAGAAGGACCCTGACCTGTATCACTAACTAGAAAGGCAAGCAGCCAAGAGATAAACCCATTTGACCACAGATAACAACCCTTCTGATGTGTTTTGCTGCACTTGCTTATTAGCTGAGATCCATTAAGGTGAATTATCTAGATTCATGTGTTGTAGAAATGCCATTATGATAAAGCTCACAGCCTCAGATATATTCAAATACCTTGTTTTTGAATAGAAATCACAGTTGTATTTTCTTCTGTTATGTGAAATCCCCAACCCTTGTGTAATTTGAAGAGGCTTTTTTAAGCTCTTCCTAAGTGATGCAACTATTGACTCATTGCTGCTTTGAGTTTTGACACCAGAGAACTGTGTTGGCCAGACCAGCAATCTGCTAGACTACGAATTCTTTGTTTCTTCAATAATAATATGATGAAATGGAATTGTAACCTCGTCTTTTAATTCAATAATTTCTTATATTCTAATTTTGTACTTGACTAGCTTAATATACCTGGGTGAAAAAGTTTTCTGGGATTTTTTTCCTTTGAGAAGACAATGTACTTCCCTTTAGCACTTTTGGACACAAAAATACACATTGATAAGTAGTCTCTAATCAGATAATGTAGCAATCCCTGACCACTTTTTATATATGCCTATGTTGAAAAAGTTAGAACATGAATGGTATAATTATTACATCATAGTTAACTCATTCCCAAATCAGTTACCTTTTTGACAAAAATATCAGAGAGTATACGTTAGACAAATAAAAGTGTTTCCTGCCTTTTATGGAAGATCAAGAGCTAAAAAGAAAGAGGAGGAAATAAATGCAGTTCTTGCAGTATGCAATTATATACTGCTCTGTTGCATGTGGATATATAAGGTGTGCTGGATGCTCACACATACTGCAAAATAAACAAGCCATTACACACCAACAGATCACTAATCCAGGAGGAGTAATCTGTGGGTTGCTACTTCTTCTGTGTACCTTGGTTATAAATTTATCTTGACTGCACACACGTGGAACAGTTTGCTGGCTCAATAACCTCTTAGGTGCATACCCACTCCCTAGCAACTGATTTTTTCATACCTTTACTTAGCAGCAGGAAAAGGACAACAAGCAACCAGGCACAGTGGCATCCCAGGGCAGCATCTGTGGGTGCATGGACAGAGCCAAGGGCAGAGTGCTGGAAAATGTAAGATAGATGAGTAGAGAAGTGACACCGTGAAAACACGATGGTTACACACTTGACAGGAAGAGGCAATATCATTTGTATCACACATGATAAGTTCACTCTACCATTAATCACTTAAAAAAATTAATTACAAACATTCTTTACTTGAGTCAGACAGTTCCTTTTTGCTAGCAGGGAACAGGGTGTGCTACAGTTTTCTCCCTGTCATGCTGAGCCTACTGTCCTTTCGTATTTTCTCTGTGGAGGATTTTGGTGACAATATCCAGTTGCCTCACACCTTGCAGATGATTGCTCTGCCCTTATCCTTCAGTGGAGTGGCAAGAGTTTTTCAGATTCCTGTTACACATCACCCACTGACCATCTGCTACTACCACCTTAACGAGAAATCACTTGATGAAAGGTGATTGAGTGGTTACTGTCCAGTACAAGGTTACAAGCCCATTATACTACTTCCCCCTCCAATATTAAGCAACAGTGATAAGCCCAGAGTCTTAGCTGATACAAATCAGTGCATTTCTGCTATTTCAATAGTGTTGCCTTTGTGTACATGACATTTAGCTTAAAAGCATTTACTGTTAGGTTAATTTAGATCCCAGCCTTTGGTTAAAGTGGGTTTCTGGGTGCCACTACTTTAAAATAGAAACGGGATAATCAAGGAATTTTCTATTCTTTATTATTCTTTTAGTCATCAGGGATGGGATGTTTTAAAGATAAATAAGCTTTGGTGTTGTGGTAGCACTTGTGAGAATTTGGTTTCTGTTTCCCCTCAGAGCACTGAGGTTTCCTGTAAAGCTACTCTGGCTCTGGATTTATGTACCATTTGTAGAGGAAGATCTATCTACTTAAAGCTTCCACTTTAGGTTTTGTTGAGTCAGTTTTATATATCAGGCTGCTAAAAAAACACAAAAACCAAAAAAAAAAAAAAAAAAAAAAAAAAAAAAAAAAGAAAAGGGAAAGTAAAAAAAGGAAAAAGTAACTTTCAGGAAAAACAAGTCCGGAGGAAGCTCACAGTTCCTTAAAGAGTTTTTGTTCTAAAAGCAAACCTCTACATTTCTCTTTCTGAATCAGGTCTCTGCTGTGATCTGTTTCCACTAAACTAGAAGCACTCTATGCAGCCATCCTGTTAGGGTTGTGGATTTTAAGACACAATAAAAGTCACAGAACTGAACAGATTGAGGTAAGCTGTGGCAACACAAGAAAAACCCCGAGCTGCCTCTTGTCATAGAGACATTCAGCAGGAGTACAAAACTGCAGTGAAAAAAAGCCTGGCAATGTGATTCAGAGCATACCACTAGGGGATGATAGCGTTGCTGTACTTAAGTCTGGAAAAAAACGCTCTGAAAGGTTGTGTTGCTAGCACATACTCTATTTTAGTTCTGGGACTCATCCCCTAATGTCATATATATTCTGAGTAGTAAAGGAACCACCTGATATCCAGCTTCATTTCAGGGAAAGGGAGGGCATAGGTATGATGGGCACCAGAGGACAAGTTTGGATGTACTCGGATTACGGGGGGATAGTTCAGAGGAGAGACACCTTGAAAGGTCAATGTCAGGAATGCAGCATGCTAATGATGCTAATGATATAAACAACCCCCGAGATAGGTCTCGATTTGGTGAAGCACTTATGTACATGTTGTACTTGAAGCACCTGGGCTGCTGTATTCCTTTCAGCCAGGTGACCTGCATACCTCACCGGACAGGAGCCCCAGGCATTGCACAATCACAGAACTGGTGTTTCTTGGCATTTGTCCACACTCTTTGAATGCAAAGATTAGTGCATCTTCCTCTTATAAAACTGCCTTCTGCTGGTGATCATTCTCCTGATTCCAGATGACTCTGGTTCATGGCATAAGAAAAGCTTTCCCAAAGGATTCAATAGCTCTTTTTCCCCAAAACACACACATTATCTGCATATATTTGTGTGTATCTCCTCTTATCCTAAAAAATAAACAAATCACTTCTGGGCCCCTATTCCCTCATATCCAGAAGGAAAATATTGCCTGAGAAAACAGTATTAAGTTTTCAGTTTTTTTTTTCTTTCGCATAATAGGACATAATTTATTATTTGGCTTATAATAATTGACAAGGGTCCAGAAAAATGCAAATCTTACTGTTTTGATATCTCACACTGATTGTAACTTATCATGTCATAGGCCCTTTTAGCACCAGAGACATCATTCTGGTATAGTAATCCCTTCAGAGAATTCCTTCCAACAAATATAGAAGACTGTCATCATGACGAGAAAAAGCCTTTCCCCTAAAAGTGTTTATCATCCAAGAATAAATAGCAATGAAAACAATGTTTTTTGGAGACTTTAGAGGTAATAATCCATTTATCAGGAAGATATTGCTATGAGCATTGTACATAAGCCACTTACCCCTTCCTGTGTCTTATAGTCACCTGAATGTCAATTAAAAAAAAAGGAAAAAGAAGATGAAGTTATAATGCTGTATCAACAGACAGCTGTCCTAGTGGGCACTGGGAGCACAGAATGAGTCGCATTGCTGAGCAGTGCAGTCATTGCCAAAGGAATGGTGAGCTCACATTTCATTCCCGATTCCCGATTCCCGTCCTGGTGTGGTCAGACTGTGGGGCTCTCACCCTTCCTCGCCCAACTGACGCCCCTTTGCTGCCTCGACACCAGATCTGGCTCGTTAACGTGTCTGGAATGAGCGTGAGCCACCTCTCAGCTGGCAAGCACAAGGGGCATACTTGGATTCCCAGGTTGGAAGATTATCTCATTCAAGCACAGTTCTCCCAAAGATATATAAGTGCAGAGAGTGTGGTGGTCCCTGCAGAGCTGGCCTGAGCCCTGGGAGGTGTCAGCCCTACAGGAGCACAGCCTTCGAGCAGCAGCAAACATGACGATGATGATGAAAGTAGAAGAGCTGGTAGGTGCAACCTCCTTTGATTTACTCACAATTACTTTTCTTTCTAGACTTGTTACACCAGGTAGAGAAAGATGACCTTTGTGGATCACTGATTTAGCAGGTTACCAGCCCTTCTGTGCTCTAGGTGCAAACCCTTATGTATTGTTTTCTGTATCATTAAATTTTCCTTCTAACTTTTCCTTGGGAAAGGGTCTCACCACAGATACAATTACACAGCTGTTTGGATTTGGCATAACAGCACAGTTCACCAGGAAAAGACCAACCAAAATTTAGCTATTTGATTTTGTCCTTGATTTTAATTTATATATATATATATATTTAGAAGCCAGCAATCTTATGATCACACTAAGTAATTCCAATCTAATAAGGGACTGGTACAACATATTAATGCAGAGAAGCTACAGCATTTTATAAGACTAAATGAGCAGCTTAATAATAGTATTGTTTTCTAATAATAAACTAGCAGTTCCTACAGCCACTGCTGTTCATGATGTAAAAGAGTCTTTGAAAAATAATGTCTAGACCACAAGTAATGGGACATTCCACTGCAGGTTTCAGACCAAGAATGTCTGATCTGAGGGAGAAACTGGGAAAACAGGAATGATTCAGTAAAACACTGCATTTATTTTCCCAGATGGCTTTGTTAAGATACAACTGCCTAAATAGTTAATGCTGTCTTAAATTCTTTGGCAAGGTTCTGACAGTTTCTTCTGTATTAGACTCTATAACACAATTTTACAAGGTGATCAAATAGAAAGGCAGTCTAGGCCACATGAACCACGCTCAAAATACACAACAGTCTCCACAAAGTTTAACAAGTTATCTCTTTGCACACACTTCATTGGACATCAGAAATATTTCTGATAACTATTGAAAGCTGTGCTGGTGCACAGCACCACATAGCTTCTGCCATTCTGCTATAAATGGGACTTTAGTACTGACAGTGATGGATAAAACCAGCCTTGAAATTACTCAGCAACCTGATTTAACTGCATGGGAGACGTGCCCTAGCCACAGTTCACCCAGGCGCGGGCAGAAGGGCCTGCCCTGGCTGTCACATGCTCCGAGAGTGGGCAGGAATGAGGTGCAATCAGCCCTAGGCAATCCATGTTCCCAGGTGGTGGCTACTGCAGTCATGATTCCGCTGATTATATCATGTTTGCATTTACAGGTGACAGGGAAGAAGGTGGATGATAAAGAGACTGGCAGCTTCCTCCCTGAGGACTTCAAAAATGGAGAGTATGAAGCTGCCGTAAGATTAGAGAAGCAGGAGGACCTAAAGACAATCCCTGAGCACTCATTGACTCGAGGTGATCTGGCTTATGAGAAGGAGAAAAAACTAGAAGCAGAGGTAGGCTCTTGGGTTTTCTGCTTGGACTTTTATCATCCTCTGTGCATTTCCTGCTGCAGTCCTTGAAGTCTTGCCTCTCTCTAAGTTAGAAATACATGCATGGTGAGCTAGAAAAACCCTTGGAAGACCCCCACAAAAGGAGGTTGGTCTGAAGTCCACTGAAGACCATAGAGATCTGCTCACCTCTGTAGCCTGTGGGTGAGGGCAGTAACACTCTGAGGCAGAACCTAAAACACCCCCTGTACTGTCTGACTGAAAGCCTGAGGGCTCCTGCTGCCCAGGGGTCACCTGCTGCTGGCTGTCAGTGAGGGGGGGGGCAATTAGAGCCAGTGAGACACCTTCAGCTTGCACACCTAATGACTGCTACCAAAAATAACTAACCCACAAAATATGTAAGAGTGCATTTCTCAAGCCAGAACCCTTACTTACCATGAAAATATTCTTTTTATGAAAACACGGCATTACACTTACCAGCACATTTGGGAAGAAGAGTTACAAAGGAAATTCATACTGGTCTACAGAAAAGTATCATTTTCTATTCCTGGAGCATGACAATTCTCCCTAGAAGGGAGATCCCTAAGAAATCCCTAAGAACTGAAGCTTTTTCTCTCCAAAACACAGTAGCTGTAATATCTTTAATTTCTTTTTGTGAATAAGCAATCAGCTGGCCTAAAAATTTAAAGTGATTTGGAAATGATAAAGTTTAGCAGGGGGAATAAGACTTTGTTCTAAAAAATGAAGAGTGAGAAAGTCAGTCCCAGAAACATTAGAAGAAAAACTACTTCTTAAACTTCAACAGAGGCATCATTACTGGCTACAGAGGGGTTTTCTTGAGTTCCTTCAAAGCAGGTTCCTAAGAACTTTGTGGGTTTCCAGTTGATTCACCGTCAGCATAATTATTTTCCATTAGGCCAATGATCTGCAGAGCAAACCAGAAATGCAGAGAACAATAAAGAGGTAGAAATAACTTGAATAAGAATTCAGTTGACAAAACTGTATACCGTATGACAGGGTGTCACCAGTGTATTTACCCTGAATCACACCATGGGACAGAATCTGTCATCTGTATTCACCCTGAGTTACCCCTTGTTTGTGAATCTCCCTTCTGAAGTCAAGGATACCTCATGGGATCTCAGTTCAGGCAACACATTTGCCCTTGGTGTCAGCAGTGCCCCACACTGACTTTATGCCCAGATGCTTTTTACAAGCAGGTTTGGAGAAGCCTTAAACATTTTTTGAACTGCCCCATCAAGGACACTGAGGACATTCTTTGTGGCTTCCCAAAAAGTAACAACACTTGCTGACTGAAATGCTAAGATCATTCTAAACCTTGTTCTTCACTTGAGGGTATGTTTTTAAGCAAAGAGAATTAAGTTCCAATAAATTAGGGGCTGCATCATTAAAAAATAAGTGATTAAAGAAAATTGCTTGGTGGAAGTCAGCTAAAACTGCAGGAGCTTTCCAGCTCTCATAAGCTGCACATGAGATTTTTTAAATTGGTGTGCCAGAAGAGACTGCAGTGCTGCCCTGACTCCTGGTCTAAATTTGTGTCACAACCTATGGATCAGGAAGAAGTTAGGAAGAGGTCTAATGGTATATGAAAAACTATAGATGAGGTAGAATTTCTCACATAGTTAGCAACTTATTCTAATGGTCAATTAGCTCTCTCTGCAAATAAAAAAAATATTAAAACAGAAAATTTATTTCAAAGTTCCTCCAGTCTTAACTGCATTCAGCTGAACAGTATCACAGTGCTGTCCTGCCACTCTGAAAAGGAGAGGTGGTCGCATAGCTCAGCTTGCTGCCTTCCATGATTTGTTTCAGCTGAAGAAGAAGAAATTAGAGGCCAGGTCAAAACTTGAAAACTTGGAGGATCTTGAAAAAATTATCCAGCTGAAGAAGAAGAAAAAATGCAAGAAAGTGAAAGTGCCTGTTTTAAAGAAACCTGAACCAGAAGTTATTGTAAGTTACTTCAAAGTACCTTATTCTTGAAAAGAATTAATGGGGGTTTGTGCCACACACATTTATGCTCTCTATATTCTTTCCATCAGACAGGACCTGTGGATATCCCCACATTCTTCAAAGCTGCACTGGAGAATAAGTTGCCCGTAATTGAAAAATACCTGTCAGAAAAAGGGGATCCAAATGTCTGTGATAAGGTACAGTCTTCTTCCTAATGCAAAGCTTGCTACAGAAGAGAGCAAGAATAACTTTTACCATGAGGTTTTGTAGAGTCTACTCTTATGAGAGGAAAAAAGGGGTGGGGGGAAGTAAAGAAATGCTGGAAGTTTTGCACATCAAATTTTCTAGTGGCCACTGAGACCTTTCAAAGTCATATTACCTTTATATTTAAAAGAAAGCTGTTGGTGCCCAGGAGAACCTGATTTTCCGTAACAGGTGATCTTCCAATGCTATGGAAAAGGAGATAAGAAATTTGTCTGCAGAATAACAGCAATAAGTGGCTGCCTTCACACTCCATAATGCATAAGCTGCATTTACAAAACACAGTGTAGCATGTTGGATGGGGAACTCAACAGGTGTCATTTTAAATCTGGATGCCATACTGCAGATACTTCTCCCATCCTTTAAAATGCTGGGTAGGCAGCTCTCAACTATCATGTTGCTATTAAAATTCAGCAGATTTCAGGTGTCAAAAGCATTAGCTCTTTCAAAGGAATCAGCATGGAGCATGTATTTGCCATCATCCTAGGGAGGAGGGGAGAAGAGATTTAAAGGTATCTTTGTGCCATATGTAATGTCTAACTTTGCACTGTTGCAATTGCCAGTTCAAACGCACTGCACTGCACAGGGCGTGCTCTGAAGGACATCTAGAGGTGGTGAAAAAGTTGGTGGAAGCTGGAGCCCGGCTTGAACAGAAAGACATGGTATGCACATCCACTCACACCTCTTTCCAAAAACTGCTCATTGTTTTATACGTGCCAGGAGAAGCATTTATATAAATGCTTCTTATAGAGGAGGAGTATTAAAAGGCCTTACAATGTCTTTTAAGTTTATCCTTAAAATAACATTGTTGAGAAGAGGTTTCAGGCGGGACTGTCTGCCTCCCTGTGCCAAAATGGTTGTTGGAAAACACAGGAAATGCTGGCCAGCAGAGTGCCACAAACAACAAAGCCTCGGGTAGGGTAAGAGAGCTGAGGTCAGCCTGAAGCAGGTGCTGAGATAGATGCGAGGGACAGCGCTATCCAGGGTCAGCACGACACGCACATTCGCCACCAGGATTTCAAGGCTGTGCTTGGGAGAGCCCCCTGCTCCTCCTGAATGCCACCTGCAAGGGTTCCTGAGTATCAACAGCTTCTGCAGCTGCTTCTCTGCTTTTTTCCCCTTTGCTCTGGTCTTTGTCCCTTTGCTGGCCAGCCTTCCTCCCCCTCGCTTAAACCAGCAGTGCTCACGGAGGGTGAGAAAGAGGAGGAATGACAGGCAGAGCGGGACCATCAAGGGACATTCCACTCTTTCCAGCACAGCTCAGGGCAGAGATACTGAATCTTGTAAAGGAAAAAGGTTTTAATTCATTTTGTGGACTTGCATAACTTGGGGATTGTTTGTTTGTTTTTTAAAGAGAACTATTCTTTCCCTTGAGCTTCATTTCTATGCATTTTAGAACCCAAAAGGCATTGAATAAAAAATATTAACCAGCACATACCAGCCATATACCTGGCTAAAGATAACTTCTAAGCTCACAGAATAGACAAAACACATCCTCTCTCACAGCAGTGTTGCCAAGATCTCTGTCTTTAGGAGCAATATGCAGTGAGTGTGAAGAGTGAGAAATTCACAGTACTGCAGAAATTAGGGCAAAATAAGAAAAGCTGTTACTAGAAACAATTCAGTGATCACAGTGAAGTGCTCTAGGTTAAATTGCATAAAAATGAACTTGGATTAATTTAGAACTTTGATAAAAATAGTGGGTTTTTAAATATACCAATGTATTAAAATACCTTAAATTTCTTTTTCCTATTAAAGCTTCATTCTACAGCTCTGCACTGGGCATGCCGGGGAGGGAATCTGGATGTTCTGAAATTCTTACTGGACAAAGGGATAAACATAAATGCAAGAGACAAGGTATGTGCTTCTGGAATTCTGCAGCTTTTTTAATTGGAGACGAAAAGCTGACCCTTACTCCTACTAGATAGCTTCTGGTAGCTGTTTTTGAAGCAATTTTCAGCTGTTCCATGCCACTGACCACTTCCTCCCCTGACCCCTCAGCTGCTCAGCACGCCCTTGCACGTGGCTGTGCGAACAGGTCGCTACGACTGCGGAGAGCACCTCATTGCCTGTGAAGCAGATCTCAACGCCAGAGACAGGGTAAGTACCAACACCTCTTACGTGCCAGCACCAGGGAGCACCATGCTCCTGTCTGCCTCCACAGCTGCACTGGCCTGTGGGAATCCCTGTGCAGTTGGGGCTGGCTGGCAGTGCTGGCCCGGCGGGACTGATGCTGTGCTCCATGTCTCTAGGAAGGAGACACACCAATGCACGACGCCGTGAGGCTGAACCGCTACAAAATCATCAGGCTCCTGATCCTGCACGGAGCAGACCTGACTCTAAAGAACTGCGTAAGTAATGGCACAAAATTGAAGTAATTTTAAAACGCTTTAAAATAAGTTTCCCACCAGAGCAGTTCCATCAGTTTCAGGACTGGGAGAGACTATTGTGAACAGACTTAATTAGATCACTTCAGAGATAATTAAAGCAGAGCTGCGACAGGGAGAGTGTAACTTGGGGGAGGTCAGGGAAAAGAGGAAATCCCAGTACCTCTTTTACAACTAGAACCCACTATCTGCTACTTAGACAACATCACACCTTTCTATGATTTATTTTAATTACTCATATAATATATTGAAAAGATATAATAGACAGACACTCTTCACAACTCCTGGGCTTCAACCACCACTGAGACAACAAAGATTTTAGCTTGCAAAAGAAATCTCCTTTTTGTTAAGCCCACAGCTGAGGGCAAGCTCCAGCACTACACCTGGATGACTGGCTGGGCAACAAATCCCCGTGGCTGAGCAGAGAGAAGCCCCACACCTGGCTGTGCTCGGAGCCACTGCAGCAGCAGCAGCGTTGCTGGAGCCCTGTGACCACTTGTTAAAAGATAGCACTTGATGGACTGTTTCTCCCAAACCCAAACCTAGCAGCAGTAGCATGTGTTTCACCCTTGCCAGTCAATGTTTTTGACTGACAATCAGTCAAAACTCCAGGGGACAAGGAAGAAAACAGTCACTGGAGGACTTTGTATTCCCTACTCTCTGCCTACGCCCCCTCAAGTGGGGCTGCTCCCAGCATTATCCCTCATCAGGGTATGACAATGATGGAAGGTACAGCCCCAAAGGCCAGAGACTTGCTCTCTCAGATTTTGTCTGCACACAGTTGATCCTATTCAATTACTGTGGTTCATACCCTATTTAAACTCCTACCTGAATTCTGAATTAAATGGAAGAGTGTCTTACTGAGATTGCACCTAAATATATTTCTAATCACTTGAAACTAGAACAAAAGAAACACCTGCACGTTCTGCTCGTCACAGCATTTGCTTAGACCCACTGAAACCCAGGGAATTTTCATCATGGGTCTGGCCAGGACTGAGACTAGATCTGTAGAGCAAAAGTACTCTGATCTCAGGGGGGTGAGAGTAAGTCTAAGCCTGTGTGTGCAGAAGGGATTCACATCATTCAGATGCACTGAACAAGTGTTTGCCATCAGCAGATGAAATTAGATCCCACTTCCTCTGTTTCTTTTAACCAGGAAGGGAAAACTCCTATGGATCTTGTTCTTCAGTGGCAGAATGGCACCAAAGAGATATTCAACAGCCTGAAAGACAATTCTAAAAAGAGTGCTCATCTAGGTAAATTCTGAAGAAAGAAACCAGACCATGCTTTGTGTTTGAAATGCTTCCCACGAACCTGGATGAAAATGTCCTTGAACCTTGGCCTTAAGGCACTGGATATTTGAGGTGCCTTCACTGAAAATTGCAAAAAACCTGCAAAGAAATTATTTTGAAAGACAAGTTGAGTGTTAAAATTCCACTAGCTCTAAAATGCCTTTATTTATTTCTATTTATTATTTATTTATTTATAAGTAATTTTTAATGATCCTCAATATTATTTAAGCTTTTTTTTAATAGATGCAATTGCTCTAAATGCAATCTTTGCCAGCAACATAAATCCTTTTGTCTTAAATGGCAGCCTTTTCAACCATATTAGCAACTTTCCTCGAGCCTTCCAATAGCTCTAAACAGAAAATACTTGCAACTGTTGCCTTGTCTCACTACTAAAATAACCTGTGAATTGAGTGGTGGTATGTGGAAGAGCAATGGGAGAAGGTATACTGAGGTGCCAAGTGGATTTAATGAAGTAGTTGAGGAATGGTGTTTACTCAGGGTTTGGCAATCGTGGTTGATAATGAGCTTGAGGACAGAGCTCCAACCACCACGTACCCCTTTGGACTGAAGGATTCAGATACAATGTTGTGAAGGTGAGAGGAGACGGTGTCAGGGAAGTGAGTTTTTTTAAAAACTAGACTACTACTAAGTATGATGATAGAAGAATGCAAAATCAGATTATGTATATTTGTAAATTTGTACTGCTTTTTCTGTACATTTTGAACTGATCCATTTCAGATTAAATAAACAGAGTGGTTCTTTTTACTTGCTCGAGTGGATGATGGAGTGATGAGTGTGCATGAGGTAATTTTGTCTCCTTTTAAAGGAAGTTCACATCTTGTCTGCTGTAAAATTCTTAAAAATTAAAAAAAAGTCTCAGCTGCCAAGAGCAGCCATCCCTTGAGTACCTCCCTGCCACTGTTAGATAAACCCCATCTCTTTCTTATTTTGTTAAATGGAAGCACATGTGAAAGCAGAAAGACAGTATTTTGAGCAGCTAGTAAAAAATTACAGTTCTATTACTGAGTTCGATTTAAAAAATATCATTTCTTGGTTAGTCACTACAGTGTAGAGCATGAGACAGCCCCAGTTATCCAAGCCAAGAGAGATGCCAAGTCCCGTTAGGAAAGGCAGACACTCCTCCCTTTGCTTTAGCAGAAGCAGGACAACCTTCAGAGCTGCCAGCCAGGGCATCATGTCCCATTTCACAGAATCACAAACCAGTCTGGGCTGGAAAGGACCTTTAAAGCTCATCTACTCCAACCCCTCTGCAAGGAGCAGGGGTGTCTTCAACAAGATCAGGTTGCTCAGAACCCTGTCCCACCTGGCCTGGAATGTTTCCAGGGCTAAGACATCTACCACCTCTCTGGGCAACCTGTGCTAGTGTTTAACCACCTCCACTGTAAAAAACTTTTTTCTTGTAGCTAAACTAAATCAACCCTTTTTTAGTTTAAACCCATTTCCTCTTGTCCTATCACAACAGGCCTTGATGAAAATTCTGGAGAAATCCTTCTTATAAGCCCCCTTTAAATACTGAAAGGCCCCAATAAGGTGGTTCTGGAGCCTTCTATTCTCCAGGCTGAACAACCCCAGCTCTCTCAGCACTTCCACACAGGAGAAGTGCTCCATCCTTCTTACCATCTTCGTGGCCCTCTCTGGACACACTCCAACAGCTCCATGTTCTTCCTGTGCTGAGGACCCAGAGCTGGACACAGCACTCCAGGTGGGAGAGAGCAGAGTAGAGGGGTATTAGATGCTGCATTCAGTTACATTTCTAATTATCCATTGGATGGCCGGACAGACAAACATGCCAGAGGCTCTCAAACTCCTTCACCAACCTCTGTCAGCTGGCTTTATAGTTTAACCAAAGCAATGTCCTGAGGTGGAGTCAGAAGCAGGCAGCAAAGAACAGTTGTTCCTGGAGTGCCAATTTTGGAGTGAATTTACACAAACCCCACAGAGAAGCAAGAAAAAGAACCACCTATTCTGTCTGCAGGCAGCTCTCCTAGACTGAGACCAACAGCTTCAGACACGTGAGACTTTTCTCACACAAGCACCATAATTCACGAGTGTCACCTTGCCAGCCATAGGCCTAACTTGTGAACACATCCTGCTCCACCTCCACTTGCTGCCCTTCTCTGCAAGCCACGACTTCCCTGCTTGTTTCTGCACAATTACCCAGACACTGGGAGCAAGCCTTGCAGGAAATAGAAATGACATCACTGCTGGCTAACTTGGTCTGTTCATCACCTAACCAAGCAGCAGTTCAATCATTCAGGCACCCAAGTGGCCACAACAATGTGCTTCAGGAAACTGGGAGAGAAGAAACTTTTCAATCAGCTCCTGAAGCACCGTATCTAATAAAGGGCAAAGAGGCAGAGTTTAATTTTTGTAAGTCAAACAAGTAGCAAGAAGAATCTCAAGCATTCAAAGCCTCCTTCCATATGTTAGTTACCTTTTGTCACGCTTAAGGTAGGTTATTCTCTGGCCAAGGCAAGATTAACATATTGTTCAGAAAACTGCACCAAAGACATTTTGCTTCTTCTGTGGTTAGAGCATCATTTTAGAGGTAAGTCCATACATGACAAACTACTTTATGCATATATATATATATCCACACACATATATAAAAAACTCCCCAATACCTATAGTAAAATGGACTCAAGTCACAAAGTCAACAAGTAATAACATACAGGAAACATATTTCATATTTGTTGAATGAAGCAAAAGCTGTTGTAACTTACACAAGCGTTATATAGAATTGTTAAGTCTATGAGAACTTCATCTGTTCCGCTCAGTCCAATTACCAAGAGCTCAGAAATAACCCACTGCAGGATTTCTGCTATATTTTACATGTTACAACTTCCACTTTTCAACATTCTGTCAGGCATCAATAGAGAACTGAAATATTCACAGTAAAACAGGCTCAACAGTATCTTAGTACAGTAGCTTACATGATTTTTATATTCATTTAATGAAAAGAAAAACTTCAGTCAACATTTGGAAGAGCTCTGAAAATGCTCTGCTGATTGTATCTGTTTGATTGGTTTTTTGGCAGCCAGATTAGGCTTACTGAGGCATTAAAAGGAAGGAAAATGGAAAAGCAAGAGGCAGCAAAATGAACACGTGCATAGACAACAATTTCAGAGCAGGACGTACAGAAGGAAATGGTGCAGTAAAGATGACGTGAGGTGAAGGTTGCTCGGGCCTAGGTGAGACAGCTCCTACACTGCAACATCTCCTGCTGAGCACGCATTCAGTGTAACCTTGGGCTCTCCCTTCCCACCTCTGGCAACCATTGAATGGTACTGCCTGGTTTTAAATGCTGCAGGACACACAATGGCCTTTAGGATATTCATCTGGCAGGTCAGGTCAGCCACTCCTACTCTAACCCAAATCCAAGATACTTCCTAGCAACTGACAAATCCTGGGATCTTCATTATAGCTATAGATCACAAAACTGAATAGGAGGCAATATTTTTTTTTTTTTACTGTACTGTGGTGGCTGATTGACCTGGCGTACAAGAGAGACTTCTTTGTAAGACAGTCCCTGGTGCCAAAGACTTAGTGATTATGGTGAGGGAAAGGAGCCTCTCCCAGGATGCCTTGTTCGGTTATGGTAATGTACCCCAGTTCAGCTTCCCCGGTGTTTGTTAGCCACACCCCTGTACTTAAGCTCGAGATGTCACAGGCTCGGGGTCATTTGCCTCTGTAAACCTTCACAAGTCATAGCAATAAACAGCTTTCTGTGGAACTCTATGCAAGGACCCTTCTCAACTCCTTGCCGTCAGCTTAATATTACCGAAGCCATCCCTGCATCTGTGCGTTCATGCGTGTGAGCCACACAACCAAAAGGGACTAAGTAATACTGTACTATTACTCTTCTTCACAGGCCACTTGAAGTTAAACTTCATCTACTGGCTAGCAGCTGTACAGAGATGTGTTTAAAACTTGAGAAACCAGAAGAGCTAGACTATGAAAGCATGTGTACTTAGACATGTTTTTAATAAAAAAGGAATGCACGTGTACAAGTGAAAATTTCCATGATAGAAACGTTCTGCTGAGTTTGCATTAACTTCAGGAGACCTAAGGCAGGGGGAAGAGTTAGTCTCCTGACCTTGGCCAGAAGCCAGGCATGACCTCTCAGATGTGGTGAATACCATTCAGCAGTCTCATTCACACAGCTTTCCTCACTGGAATGCTGGAAGAGTAATTCTTCTGCAGACTAAGCAAGGTAGTAAGGGAAAAATTAGGCTGGCTGGAGGTTGGAGGAAGACTCAACACTGGGTAAAGAAGAGATGGAGGCTCCTGCTGACAACTGGTTCAGTCCTCAAGCTTGAGTCTTAGCTTTTTTGCAGGCTGGCACTGCGGCTTCTTCCTCCTCAACCTTGCGAGGCTTCTTCACCGTGTACACCACGCCACAGGCACTCTTTCGAGTTTCTGGAATATACAAGCAGAAGCTGCAGTACCAGTACCTCAAATACCCAAATAAAACACATTTAAGGCATACTCAATTCAGGTGTCCATGCCCCAAGCACAGTTGGAGCCAGTCAGTCAGCACACACAGCAGGGAAGAAACCTGCATGGGCAGGAGCTCGGGATTCACTGCATTACAGAGTGGAGAAACTGCTGGGGGGAAATACAATGGTGGGTGTAGGAGTTATAGCAAACCAAGGAAAACCGAGGTCTGCAGGGCCTGGGGAGCTGCAGAGACACAAAACCATAGGAAACCAGGCTTAGTCAGTTCAATAATCACAGAGGGACACATTCTTGAAGCACTGTCAAAAGCATTTCTGAGCCAAACTTACTGTTCTTAAAAAAATACTAAAAAACGCATTCACATACCCCAGGATTCTTAGACTATGTGGGCACAGCTGTATTGGCAGAGGATCCCCTACACACCAAGGAAGTGATCTGATGGTATTCAAGGATTTTATTTACTGAACCCTCAACATTATTATAAAATACTGGTGTGTGATGTTACCCAAATCCTCACATTTGTCAAATAACCCACTTGGAGCCCAATCCACTTTTGTAATTACCAGCGGGAAGCTTCTGTGCAAAATTTGAGTTAGAAGAGATTCCCTACAAATACTCTATTAGCAAAGAGGCTCTGCAAGAAGCTTGCCAAAATATACTGACTTATTCTGGGCTAGTATCCTCTCTGGGACAAGGGAAATGACACCTGCTATTTAATTTCACAGATAAGATAGATGACAGGCTTGAGAAATCCCACATAAATTTGACAATTCCTTCAACACACTCTGTATCTCTATGTAGATGAGTAGCAGGCTGGAGAAAAGCCTGTTGATTTTGCCATGAGTTTGAAATTATCCACACTGAAGAGTGAGTCAGAAATAATCCACATACTAAAGCATCAAAAAGGGATATGACTAATGTTGCTTCTGCACACATACAGCAAAAAGGCAAATGCAAAACACACGCATACCCATTTCTTGAAATCAATCACTTAGTTTCTGTCAGTGTCACAAAGATCAGCATTCAAACCTTTCTGAAATGGGATAGTTTCACTACAAAGCACAGCAGGCAGGCCCCTATTTTGGCTAAACCATTTATGAATCATTAATGTGGTTGAGCGAGTCCTCCAGCACAGACAGCACCATCAGTTCAGCCACTGATTTGCCAACATGGCAATGAGGGAAAATAAAAACACCCTTGCCACACAAGCTCCTCTTCATGCATTGGACAAAGAAGCTAAAACCCCAATGACTTGCTCTGTAAGGTCTCAGACCTTTTGGAGAATATGCATCAACAAGAGCTTAGTTCAACAAACGCACACGCTCCTTAGAGGAGCTTACAAGTGCTTACCTCCATGCAGCATGGTGGCTCTGCAGTTGGTGGACACAGCTGCCTTTGCTTCGCTTTCTGAGAGGCCAAACAGCAAACCTCTGTCACTGCTGCTCAGGATCAAAACACATGGAAGCAACAAACAGAACAGGGAAGTCTCTCTGCATGATAGGTTTGCTTACTCTGCAAATAACTGGGAATTAGCGAAGCTGTAACTCAAAGTGACATTTTGCATAAGGTTACCCAGAGGCGGAGAAATGAGGCACCCAATTCTCCTGGCTGCAGTTCCCCAGCAGCCCTCCTGGAAAGCTCCTGGCAGCGTTGTGTCTTTCCAGACAAGAAGCTGTACTTTTGAAAATAAGAGACTGTCAGCGCAGGAACATTTTAGATGTGCATAATCAAGCAAAAAAATTACCCCACAGAAAATTTCAGTTTTGGGGACATGGCACTGTCTGATACAAAAGCATTAAGCTGAAGTTTCCAGTCACCTTAGCAGGGATGACATCACATTAGCTATGTTAATTTGGGTTGAGCCTGACTGCTCATTTTAAGAGGGAAGCAAATGTTGTGCATAAAATCCTTCCAGGCCACACAGCCTCCCACACAGTTCTCATGACTCAGAGCATGCTCCTTCACTTTGAGGGACAGGCCAGATATGTGCTTCTGGGGTGGGAGAGTAATAAAAATGCATCTGAGCTCCTAAGAGGAGGGAAGAAAAGACACTCTCCTTTGTTTCTAGAACACAACCTCTTATTTAACATTACATGGGTACCTAAGGACTGGAAAATTCAGAACAGAAGTAGTTACTGCTCAGATGGAAACTTCTAATTTTACATAAATACAATTTTATAGCTTCTGCTACCAAAAATGTGGCACTTAGGAGATACTAAGTAATAATTTCTTGTTTGGTTCACAGTGTCCATAGATTTTTATAGGTTTTATTCATTTCTCTACTTATACCCACCCAACATTAATGCATATCACAACAAAACATTCCTGTAGCTGAACACAAACATCATTATTTACAGTGACTGCTCATGCCACCTCATGACCAAGATCTGCTGCCCCTTCCACACACAGAGCTCTGATTCAGTGAATTGGTCACCAACAAGTACCACTGTATAAAGTTCAAGGACTGTAAAGGATGAAAAGAATTTCAAAACCACTTTAAAGTTTCAAATGTTACTACTAACTGCTGCCTTTGACTTCAGAAAAGGATACAGATTAGCAACATCGTAAGGACCTCGGAGTTCTAGAGGCTAAAACAAAACAAAGAAGTTTGGATATGTGAGTGCCCTCGCTTGCAGGCTGACAGTGTGAGCAGGCAGGGCAAGGCTATCAGACAGGCAAGATTAAATGCTACATAATAGCAAGCTACTGAAGGTACTAGGAAATCAAGCAAATATCACTATTTTGGCAAACAGAGTCACTCTGTCTGGGAGAAAACTGTCATGGAAAATGCATTTTTTTGCAGCAGCAAAAAAATCCCCCAAAAACCAACAAAACAAACCAACCAACCAAAAAAATCCCCAAACCCACAATACAATTCTTTGGTAATGGCAATTATATTTAAACTTACAAATTTTATATGTTTAATGTGTAATTAAAGCTGTATTTTCAGCCACAGATAAATCTTCAAATTGTTCTGACTTTAAAAAAAAAATCTGGGACTTACCCTTTCAGCTGCACTAGATATAACTACGTTCTGGAAAACAAAAGAAAACAAACATTCACCTGTCAGACAGCATCAATAAATGAAAAAAAAAAATAGCAAGAAGCAAAGGCTTCATGAGCACTAGCCAAGTTCAGGCTCAGGGCCCACTTGAACATCAGAGTATCTGATGCCCTCAGATGAAGTGAGCTCTATTCAGGGTGGGCATCTTAATTTGGGGACACAACTAAACTCAGTTATTGCCCTGTCCCCTACACAAAGAGGGGCACAGGCACAAGCCCTCCCTTGTAATTACAAACCTCTCACAGCCAGACAGGAGATGAATAAGTACAGCACCTTTTAGAGGGATAGGCTAAGCAGTGTAAGTGTCAAGAGTGATGGTATTAAGCAAGCACCTATTAGCCTGTATCTCTCATGGAGGACTTCAAAGTGCCCTTAAGGATAAAGAAAAAATGCAAAGCTGCAGGCACTGTGTTAAGAAGTGTCCCCTTTATTTACAACAGCTGAAAGAGGCCCAATACAAACAACTCACCCTGAGCTGTAACAGAAATGGATTTAGGAGTCCAGAATCCCCCAGAAGGAGCTTACAGATGGTGCCTTGAGACAGTTTGGTGCTCCCAAATTTTCAGCCTATACTGTTGCAGTATAACTCAATGCTAAGCATTCACGTTGGCCTTGACCATACTCACACTGCTTCTGGAAATGTATCTACACCTAGGCAGTGGCTGCCTCTTTGCGCCACACACTCATTTCCCTCAACACTGGCACCCCTGTGAAAATCACCAGGCAAAGAAATCCTTCTCCCTTCTCTCACAAAAGGTTTCTGCAGAACACGTATGTGACTACACAGGGGCTGGCAGATCCCACAGCTCAGCTGCCAGAACTCTTCTGATGTTAAGCTTCCAAGGATGCTCACCTAGGGGAAGCCTGTTTTGCACAGCTGGTAACTCTGCAGCAGCAAAATCTCCTTGCACCTTTTATGATACTGAATAAAAGGCTTTCGGAATTCTTGCTTGAGTGGGTGAGAATGAGAATTGTGCTGAGGCAGAGACAGACTTTCCCTCTCTGACATCAGTACCACCAACATATCACGCCATCTCTGGTTTCAAGGTGGGGCTTTAGATCCCTTCCCCACTCTGCTTGGCTTCTCCTGCCACCTCCCCAGCACAAAGAGCTGGGCAGGCACTGGAAGAAAATGCCCTGTATGCAGCTGGAACTCAGCAGCTGGAAGACCTACATGAAAATGAGTGCATGTTCACACTACGCCCAAGGTTTCCTTGTGTGCTGAGGAAGAGAGGATGACTCTGATGAGGACAGATGACTCTGCCTTACCATAAGGAAAGCCAGAAGCAGAAGCAATATATACATCAAAGTGACTTAACAGCACACATCCAGATGGAGCCTAAGACTTTTTTTTTTTCTGAATAGTTCACCTTTAAAACGACTACACTATGGATCCCAAAGGTGCTTTTGAGCCTCAGTGGTGCTGACTGCAAGAGTTTGCTGGGAAAATTCAAGTCTCCTGCTCCAAACTGTAGAAACTAATGCCTGTTGCCCAGGCTCAGAGAAGCTCCCAGAGCAGCTGCATGAGACATCTCAAACCAGCACGGAATTGTGGATCACATCTGCGCATTGGAGATATGCTCTGCCTGGTTCAAAGGCAACTGGTTTCCATTAGGGGACGGGTAAGATGGAGGAAGGAGACAAGAGCAGACAAGAAAAGCACTCCTGGCAAGCGAAGGAGAGGCAGGCAAAGGCAAATCCAAGAGAAGAGCTAAAGGGAAAAACTCAAAGGCAAAACACTGTCTCCCCAGGTAAAGCAGACAGCAGCTGTTCAGCACACTGCTCCGGGCAGCCTCCAACTCAGTTACCAAAACACGGGAGGTGAGGGACTGTGGCTATACACACCTTCTGTCTGGCAAGGCAGGTGAGCCTCTCCTTCATTCCCTGCACATTTTAATGTTTTAAAGACACTGCTCAATGCCAGCCCTGAGAACACCAGTAAATTTCTGGAAGTTTCTCTGCCCTGCTATAATAGAGGAATAAAAGGATCCAAAAGCTACTACAGGTTCAGCAACTACACGTTACAGAAGGTAAGAGTTGCATGCCAGATGCTAATGGAAGCAGCCTACGGACCAGCCATCCCATGTCTCATTTAAACAAGGGCCTTTACCTCACTGATGGAGGCAAACTCTCAGTAAGGGCTAATAACCATCTCTGCTGGTCCACAACCTACTCAGTCTGGAGGCAAAGAACAAAGACAAGCTAGCAATCCTCTTCCAGTGCCTAACAACAACTTGTCATATGCAGCTCCAGCTGATTTACCTTCCAAGCACAGATGAAACACTAGACTGACAGACGCAGAATGAAAGGGCACCATGCACAGACTGAGCACCTGAGCGTCTCACTTGCCCTGTGACATCAACTCAATTGGTGCTCTCCAGTTCATCAAAAACCATGTGAGAAGCACATCTTGAACTGCCCAGATGAAAGGGGAGCAGCATCAAAAAGGGTATCTCAGAGGAAAGGGGTCTAGTGCGTACAGAAGTCATGTCCAAGTCAGTACTTCATGTCATTAAGTGCCAGAGCTGGGCTTCTCAGGAAAGGCTGTGCAAATATTTCTTCTGTAGCACCAAGGAAATTTATCTGTTTGACCCACCCTGCTGTCCTACAAAAGCTGCCATGCTTGAGGAGAACTGAGCTAATGATGGATCTACTTTTAATTTGCCTTCCAAGCTCTATATCCCACTTCAGATTTTCCAAATCCAGCTACCATTCAGATCCAGTTTCTCTGGACAAGCCACATGTGGCAGAGGCCATTTACAATGCAGAAGGGGGAGCTACAATTTCTGTTAACTTTGATATGTATTAGGATATGACCCCCTATTAAAAAGCATGCCCTGAGAGGACACAGCATAAGAGACAGCTTAACCTGGTAGCCTGGGAGGAGGTAAGTTATGAAAGCAATGGGTTACAGGCATCTCCAAGTTACTTCTTCCTTGGGTTTCAGTAGCATGGAAGAATGCAGTTCATCTGACTGCAGCCAAGCCTTGGCTGACAGCCAGCTAGCTGTTAGGTCTATTTTGGACACAGGGAATTTACTAACCATTTAGCAAAACAAGGCTTCTACATTTTTTTCTTACTGTTTTCTAGCCCCCATATTCAAAGTATAGAGTTAAAAAAGAGCTTTTGGCCTATGAGAAATATGAAAGGGAGGATTTTAAAGAAATACATGGATTTCAGTTCTAGTGCAAACCCTTAGATGTTTGGTACTTTATCCCCCCTCCATCCTCTCCCACCTTTGTTTTGGGAATTGCATACCATAAGAACACATGGATTGTTCTGGAAAAGGAATCTAACGGCTTGATATCTTAAGAAGAAAGCATGCACTGGTACAAGACTGGAAGTATCTGGAGCTAGAATGATTGTGTCCTTGTGTTAGTAGGCCAAGATTTAGTCACAGCTTCAGATGCCCCAGCATCACACATTTAAAATGGCTCAGTCTGTACAACTCCAGAAGTATTTGAACTGAATTAATTACCTTGTTTTCACTTTGAGAGCTTACCTTTCCTTTGCAGATCTGCATCAGGCTGATGGCATTTGAAATTGTGTATCTTCTCATTGTGGAGTCTTTGATGGCAGGCGTGTAAAGAAGTTCAAAGTAAATGCCTCGATCTATTGCCTTCACATGAAAGAGAGTGATCAAAAATCAAAAGGAGAGAAGCCTAACAATCTAACAACTGCTGTCTATTATTGATGTAGCTTATTCTCAGTTTAACTGTGTCATATACGAAAAAAAATAAAGCAGAACTGTTCCAGTAAGAGCACAAGCATAGCATGAAAGAAGAGCAGGGGAAGGCTTCACTGTACACCAGATACATGTGCATAAATCTTCGGATGACAGATAAATGAGGTTTAACAAACAAATACCAGCCACTTATTTGCTGTAATTGGCTATCACTAATATATACATAGTATCACAGAGCCGAGGAGACAGATAACCACTGCTGGTTATCTGCTGCCTTGAAACTTTGAGGACTCTACTCCACTAGGCCCACACCCTGCTGTAAGAAAGATCACCACCTCCCTCAGTACCCATGTCTTGCAGATGAAGAATTTCTCCTTGCACAAAGCAGCAATGAGGACCCTTCTTCTGTCTCTCAGCACACTCCGGTGTTTGTGACTATGTTAAATAACAGTGAGTCACAGGAGAAGTTTCAAATAGGAATACTGATAATATTTTCAGCTGCTTTGACATCCTTTGCTATCTGTCAAAGTGCCTCACCAAAAGCCTAGTATTCTTGTTTTCGCAAACATAGAAAGGTTAAGCAACTTGCACACAGTGTGCTAGCGATAAAGACACAACGTAAAGCCAGGAATTCCTTGTTCCATGGCAATCCTACGTTTGCCTGAAATGACACTCTATGTTTACACAAATATTATTAAAATATGCTGCAATGGTAATACTGTAAGAGAGTCCAGTAACTGAATACAGCTGCAATTAATCCAGCTCCCACCCATGCATGACCTCTGCACGCAAGCACAACAGAAGCCATATATGCATTGAATGTTTTACACAGAACTGGCCTGATATCTGCAAACAAGATCAGCCTTAACTTATCAAAGCCAAACAGGTGATGGCAAAACACCAATTTCCAGTCAAGGTGATTTTTAACCTCATCCCTACCACTTCAGCTGCCTGCTACTCTGTCTGGCATCATAACAACCAAAACTGACTGCGCCAGGGTGCACAAATCAGTCCAACAGACAGACTGCCTTGAAGCTGGGAGTGTGGAAGATGAATAGCAGCTTGCAAGGAAAATGTCTCCCAACACAGGGCTTTAAGATCCACATAGCTCCTTACCTGGGTCAGCTGCTGGAGTTTTAGCCAGCTAGGGTGCTTTCATACAACATTGTTATTCCAAGTGGAATGTTGAAATCCTCAGTTTATAATAAAGTCCAATGTATTATTTTTATTCTGTCTCAGAATTAATTCTAGTTAATATTAAATTCTTATTCTGGGTCAAACTTTCTGAGAAAAGGAAGTAGGATTACTAGCCAATTCCAAATTTAAATTTTTAAGTACTAAGGACTACATCAGCCAAGAATATCCATCTGGAACAAACCTTTACATATATTCAGAGGAGAAAACAAGTTCCCCTAAGAGTATGTTCAGATTAAGTTTTCTGGCAAACTACCAACAGCAGGCAGAACTACATTTGATCCACACTGATAGCCATCTTGGGTCCCACAGCACATATTTAGCAATGCCACATTTGGTTCATTTACCAAGACATTATTTTGTCCAAGTATGGATTTAATACAGTTGTCTTTCAAGTAACCAGCACAACATCCTTCTCCTAAATTAACACTGCCATTCACATTTCCTGTCTTTTAAATCAAACGGCTGTTTCTCTATTCTGACACAGCTGTACCATTTCTGGTTTGGGAAGCAGCTTAGTCAGCAATCACACCATATCTCCCTGCTTAGCAGTGTAGTGGCCTTAAGGCTCTCTTTTCATTCCTTGGGAACACCACTTCTGCCTTCTTAAGTGGGGGACAGGAGGAGAAAAAGAAAGAACATACATCACTGTATTAAATGCTGCTGTGGAGACCCTGAAGTGAAGGACATTTGAAACAACATTATATATTATGCAAGAAAATAAAAGAACCACTTGGATAGGAATGGTGGGAGGAAGGCTGTAGGGAATTTGACTCAAATTCTGTATTTAATGTCAGTCTAACAGCAAGAAAACAATTTAGATGTAAATTTACCATATTCACAGGGGGCCTTCGGAAGTAGAATGGCAGCTTTTCTGTTACATTTATGCAGACCAGATCCACATCTAGTGTTGTGCAAGCAATCTACAGCAAAGAAATAGGAACAGATTATTATATATGCCAAAAAATGCATAACCAATTTAAGGTGTACTAATAGTCTCCTTCATTTCTTAATGCAACAAATGTCTCTCCAGGGAGAGTTCAGTTTTAAAATTAAGAGGTACTATGCCTTGCAGATATGCCAATAGAACAGCAGGACTATAGATGCAGAGCCTGAGCATTTGAGATTTAAAACCCAAGTCTTCCCTTTCTTATAGAACTAATTTTCCAATAAAATAATGGCCAACCCCAAGGCAGCATTTACTTTTTTTTTATAATCTGACAGAGGACATGCAGAAGCAATGCTGGGAACTAACAGGTAATAAAGGCCAACCCCATTTTACAAAGGGAAGAGCCCAGGAACTGCCCCTTGTCCCATCATGCTCTGCTTCCAGTACAGCACCTGTTTGTTTTCAAGATCAATTACTTAGACCAGAAGCAAAGAAGAAAAGACTGAAAGAAAAGCAGGATGTTAGACAGTGACTGGTGGTGCCACACACCCAATACTGGAGACCAACCCCCAGAGTCTCAGTTTCCTGGCTGGGTGGAGAATGTGCAGCTTCTCCTGACAGCCATGCCTCTGGCAGAGTCTGGAGACAGCACTGAAGGCTACAGTTTCAGAATTTGCTTTGAAGTTAAACCACAATTTACAGGTGTGTAAGAGATGGAGGGAATGAACAAGGGGCAGAGGCTCCTCACACTGACATACAGGGAAAATTAAGGTTACCTAAAAGGAAGTCCTTGATTTACATTGATCTCATGCACACAAGGTAGGAATTATGTATGCCTCCCCTGCAAGGATGATTACACAGGGCCAGACTAATGTCTGTAAGCAGTGTTGTTACAAAGAAGATAAGATAGGCTGAAGAAGTTGAAAAGGCATTTTCTGTGTGTAGGGGAACACTCTGCACTCAGAAACCTGCCAACAACTGCTCCAAATACACCTGGGCCAGGTGCCAACCATTCATCCATCCCGCCTCCCAGCAGAACTAAAGCAGTGGGGGCTGTGAGGAGCCCCAGGGGTAGGGGCTGCTCTAACACAAGGCACGCTACTCCTTAGCAAACTGGTCTTCTACCAGTTTGTTCACATGGAATTTGGAGGAGATGAGAGCAGAGGCCCAACTTTAGGAATGTTTCTTAGCTGTTGATAGCATTCTCTCCTAGACAAGAGAGCCACAGTACACATGGCAGGCAAACCAAGAGGTTTTTGAAGTTAAAATATCTCTGCCAGGACATTTAGACTAAACTTTTTCTTCATGCCCTACCTTTATCCTCCATTAGGCAGGACACAGTTGGAATCCACGGCACAGAATTAGACTTGCATGTGGAAGTTCACCCTACAACAGCCAGTTTTCCTCCTTTGCTTACAGGAGGTACAAATTACTACACAGAAGTGATTTATCGGAACATGCACAGAAAAAATAGCTCTGAGTCATGCCCTAGAAAATACATCAGCGAGGTCATAAAAAATTCAGGAAAAGATAATGCTGGAAATTAAGGAAAGCAAGAACGGACATCAGACACATGCAAGTTGCCCTATGTGATGAGAAATCGAGCCTTCCTAATCAGCTCCAGAAACACTGGAAAACTCTTCTCCATTTTGCAAATTAAGCACAGTGGGAGAGGGAGTGACTCAAAAACCAGGATATATACAAGATTCCAGTGACATGACCATTTCAGAAAATACCACCAAAGAAAAACACTCATACTTCCCCATGAGGATTTCCTGCACTGTATGAAAAACTGGAGAGCAGATTTCTCCAAGAACTGTAATGCTCAGCCTAGCTTTGGCTCCCAGACAAGTCAGACACGCAGGCAAGTTAAGGTTACCCTGCCTGCTGAAAAGATCTGAAGTGCAACAACTTCATCCAGAAAATATCACGCAGCAGTTGCACAGCCCAGCACCCGCCTGGCAACACTGTGGGGCAAGAGCCCCATCTACTGGGAAAGCCCAGCCAGCCATTAAATACATTTGCTACTGTTTGGATGCTCTGAAGCAAGCTTTGGCAAACATTTTAGGAATAAACATTGAAATTTGACTTTGCCCTACACCTTCAGACATATATGTAAGTTTTTTAGATACTGGTGATGTACTAATTGCTTACAAACAGCAGACAGAGCTAATTAGTACCATTAAAACAATCAGAAATCTTAGAAAGCAAAATTTTTGAAAAGCAGCAGGTACAGACCCTATTACCTGCATGGAGTGGGCATTCCTGTTGCAGGCCAAAATAATCTTTTTGGGAGACTTAAACAATGAACATGTTCTACAGTTGGCAAACATGGCTTCCTCATGCCCTTGAGGATATCAATTATTTGGAGAATTTAAGCACATCTTTCAGTACATGTCACTGCCACACTCAGTCACAGAAGAGCTTCCCTGGCTTGTGACAAGAAGGCACAGACTAGTTTTCAGCCATGCTAAAATTAGAGGACATCTCCAATGGTCATGTAATTTTTTCAGAACAACATGAAAAATCTTGTTCTATGGAGAACAATACAAATGCCAAAGTGTTGGTGAGAAAGTGATGCTCTTGAGGTAATATTGTCACCAAAAGCCAATAGGAAGTTTATTTGTCATGCAAGACCCACTCTTGAAGGCTTTATCCTTAATAATGCAACATCCATGAGTTGTAAGAGCCAAACTGTATGTGCTGAAACCCCCTGCACAATGTCACTTGCACCGGACTCCCTGTGTGATACCTCTATGAAACTGACCCAGCTCTCCATAGAGTCACACATTCTAAAATCTCTAAACAAAAGCCAACCATACAAACCTGCCCTGAATGTGAAAATGTAAGGATGAAGTCTTTCATCTCATGCAGTTTGCAAGAAACACGCTTGGGTTCCACCCCCAGTTCGAAGTGCTGCCAGCATGGAAGCAAAGGAGATAATCTCACTGACAATCCTGCTTCTTTCCCCACACCCTGTCCATCACCTGCCAGAGTATCAGCTGAACCAGGCACTGTCTGCTCTGGCCTGCCCAGAGCACCGCCACCCGCTTTGCGCTGGCACAACTCTCCGCGTGGCTGAGTGCTGAATCACACTGGGAAAGCGGATCTGCCTGAAAAATAACTTGGCAAAAACTCTGGTTACTGCTCAGCCAAAAGCAGGCTCCTCAAAGCAAACTGCCATGCAGCTAAGCAAGCAAGCAGCCTCAGCAGCAGGGCAGACAGGGACCTGCAGAAATGAGTGGCTGTTTATGCCAGTTTAAACACCACCACAGCTGGACATCCAACTGCAGCAGGAGTCGTGACATGGCTGAAAATAAACAATAATAAACCTTAAGTGAGAGAACACCCTTTTCCCAAAAAACAACACAGCACACCCCTGCTGATTACCTAGTTTCAGGTGTTTGTTTAAACACTTGATAAACTAATTGAGCTCACTTGAGAAGTGAGATTTTATACTATTGCCAGAGGTCAAAAGAAAAGTGGAGAGTGGCCCATGAAAATATTTTAAACCATCTGCCTCTGTCACATCCCTAAGAGTCCTAAAATCTTGCAAGGGAAATAAAATTCAGAAATTAGTTTCATTTAGCTGTAACTCTTATAATTAATGCTTGAATCCTGCTGAAAAATTCTTTAAAGTTCATGTTCTTCTACAGTCTCTTGCTTTGTACTTTACTTGGACAAGTCTTGAAAGAGGAGAGGAAATAACGTAGAAAAACAAAACAGAAGAAAACAATTTTAATGTGACAAAACAGGTACTCTGCAGTACTAGAAAGTGGCTTTAACTTATTTTAAAAAAACAACCACCAGACTCAGTTTTTAACTGAGAAGTTCCCTTTGAAGGTAAATTCTTCAAAGAAACTCACTTTTTTTTTGCCGTGCCTGTGCCTCCTTCACACTGCTTTAAACTGCACACCTGCTTGCTGCCTGCCAAGGCTAACAGAGATGGGACACTTCCACCTACTCACCCAGTTCAGACTTAAGGTTATTATTTATGAGCTTACAACAGGTCAGACATCACAAGTTCGGGTTTTGTAAGAAAAATTCTGACAAAAACGTAACTTGCTTCAAGGTGCTCCACCTGATCAGAACATCGACATCAGCTGTTATCAAGTACTTGAGAAAATTTAAATAAGAATATGAAGGAAATGGAGGTGAACACCTATCAGGTAACTCACAGAACCACATTAGCTCCACTTTAAAATCCTCCCTAGCATTTCAGAGACCAGGAACAAAGAAGATCGCAAGCACATTTTAGGGAAGTTGCCAAGAGCTTGAGAAGTTAAAGCTCAAGACAGACATTTTCTATATGATGATAGTACACATATATTGGGGGAAAAAAAAGATGTTTTTTCCCCTCACTAGAGTACAAGGAACACAAAGGCAACCACAGTGCAGGGGCATACAAGTCCATTCATCAGGTAGATGAGGTAGATGTTTCAGACTTTAACCTGTCACCTCAGGGTCTTGCAGCCTCCTGCAAATCCTCCCAACCCCCCCCTCAGCCTATTAACTGACCAGACAGCCTATAATGCTTAATTAGGTCCATGAGGTCTTTATAACATGGGAAATAAAATCAAAACAAAGCATGTACTTGGCACAAGGCACAAAAAGTTACTGAATGAGCATTACCGATGAGATGATTGTACTTACATGGAACAGTTTCTCAGTTTTTGGAAATACTGCTATGATGTCATATAACCTTATATTTGCAGATGTTGATCTCTACAAAAGGAGCAAACAATTACTACCTCGAATTCTGGCAGATGTCAAAGCTATGCACAATGATTATAACCAAAACAATGAGAAGAAAAATCCTTTCTCCCTGTCAAGTACTAAAACAAAGCCAATAATCATCCAATTACACAGCAGGTTTCTACAGTGAAGTCACTCATTCTCAGTTTGAGGCTTGTCCCACCCATCTACCAGGACACTTACACCATTTGCTTCGAACTTGTAGCACTAAAACATAACCAGAGACAAGGCTTGCTCATGGTCTCCTAGTTTATGCGCAGAAGTCCAGAAACAGAGGACCAGAACTGTTGTTCCATACTGACAAATGATCAACAGAAGCCATATCCAGTCTTGTAAGTCTACATCTCCTCATGATCACATTATTTGTTAAAGATGCAATCTGAGCAATCACTGCTGAGTGCCCTATAAAATCCAGGTAGTTCTACCCGTAGAATTTCCAAAGTTTCATTCATTCAACTGAGAAAAGGAAATGAAAGTTAGAAAATTGATTGTTAAGTATCCTTACCAAGAGATTGCAGTGGGAAGGATCAGAAACAACAAGTGTTAGCCGGGTCAAGACTTTAATTCTTTTACATGTCCCCTACAGAAAAAGGAATAATAAAAAAATTTTTTTAAAAACCCAAAGCAAAAATTTGTGGTAATTTCCACCCAGTCTGCTATAAAAAGAAAATGGTGTCATGCTTATAGTCTTGCTATACTAATTTTCTAAAGTCTGTAGTGACCCTTCCCTAATTTACAGCATCTCTTTGATATTATACCTGTCCTTACAAAGAATGACTTACTGTGTTTCTCTGGGGAAGGATGAATAGAAAGGAAAAAGAAGAAATAAAGAAAAACAATCGTGCAGAAAAATTGGGTATGTTTCACTACTGCTGTGATTCCCCAGGCAGGCCAGAACTGCAAGGAAAAGCAATTCTTGAATTAACCAATATCAGTGACCCATAACACAGTATTTGTATTTCTTTATATCCAAATTTTGCTCCATCAAAACCACAAAGTTATTTCCAAAACTTAAATTTCAAGAATCGCACTGTAATTATTCAACTACAAGCAGACTAAAAATTCACACAAAGCATTTTCTTTAATAATTTCTAAAATAACGAATAGAGCCTACCCTGATGCAAGTGTACTATTCTTTCAATGCTTGGTGTTTTAACCATGAAATAATGGACACATTTCTCTTTTTTGATTACCTCCTAATACATAAAATCACATATACAAACACACAAAGGTAAAAAAAGGTAACTCAGAATAACTATCTATCTATCTATCTAGACATATATATAACGTAACTAGACATACTTGTACAATAGGTAAAGATGGAAACAACTCTGAAGGAGATACTGGCTTGATGATTTCCTTGAAAGAGAACAGAACAAAGTTATTAAAAATGTCATGGGTGAGGTTTACAAGTAAACAAAAATTGTGTTCCAATCTTAAGAAGAAATTGACCAGGCTAACAAGACTATTTTTGTGGGACAGTACATGAACCATATTAAAAATTAATCCCAGGGCAGTTCTACTGAATTATAAAATGTACTTGTCTCTAGATGTGCATTCTGCAGCTAAAGCTATCTGGGAACATGCAATAAGGCAGTAGGTTTACTAAAGAAAACACAGCAAGAACAAATAACCCCAAGAAAAATTACCTGTTTCTTTTCTTTAAAATCGATGACATGATTAAGTGCAACTGCAGAATATCCCACTGAAAAACACACAGTAAGAATATTTTGTCCAGCAAACAAAAAGAAAACAAATCCAATGGGAAAACTGTAAAATACTCATTACTTAAATGTCTTTAAATTAATAATCACCTGCATATTTAGATTTCACAATATTTTTTAAGAAGACTGATTCACCCAAAAACTGCTTTAAAAGAGAAAAAAAAAAAAAAAAAAAAAAAATCTGTTTGGCTTTTAACACAGCCCAGGCCTGATAACTCTTACTCAGTGGCAGAGCTTTATGAACACGAATACTTGGGCTTGGGGTTCCCAAAGGTCTGGCCTAGTTTGGTCCTCTTTATGACTTTATTTATGGAAAACTGCTAAGTACATTCAGGATAGTTGTTAGAACTGCGGACAACGCAGAGCTGGGAGGCATACTGCTATCGGAGAAGGCGAGGCCAGCATTCAAAACGATGCCAAGTAAACGGAGGCGAAGGTGCGTTTAAAGGGTTCTGAGGAAGATGATACGCTTGCCAGGGGCATTTAAACCACCCGCCCCAAACACTGGACAGGCAGCACGTGGCTGTACAACAGTTCTGCAGGAAACGACCCGGGCCGTGAGGAACTGCAGGCGGAAAAACTTGTCCATGTTGGGAAAAAGCCAACTGTTACGCTGGGATAAGCGGGCAGAGACAGAGCTGCAGGGCACACAGGAGCTTCCCCTGCGACCCAGTCCCGGGCAGACCCAGCCCGGGGCACTTGGCTTGCAGAAAGCTGCGGGCTGAGCGGGGAGAGCGCAGAGGCGCCGGGGGAAACGCGCCCGCCGGCGGGGCTGGTGGCGAGGGTCGGCCCGTGCGGAGGGAAGGGAAGGCTCATCCCGGGGAGCCCGGCTTGTGCCCGAGCCAGCCCACAGGCTCCGGCTGTGCCTCCTGAGCCAGGGGAGCCGTCGCTCGCGTCCAGCCACTCTCCTGGCCAGGGCCGGCCCGCCCTCCCCAGCTCAGCCCCACCGAGCCTCGGGCCGGCCCCGCTCCCCTCCCCGCTCGCAGGACTCACGGTGCGCCGCGGCCTCCAGCAGGCTCTGCAGGGACTTTTTGTCCAGCCCCTGCGGCAGGTTCAGGTCGGCGAAGCCGGCCATGCTCACGCCGCGGCGGGCGGGGCGGGCCCGGGCACGGCAGCGGCGCACGGCAGCGGCACCGCCCCTGCCCGCCCGCCCGCGGCAGCCTGGGCCCTGTAGTCCCGCCCGTGCCGGGCCGGCGCCGCTCTCAGTCAGCACAGCGGCGACAGGCGGGGCGGGTGCTCCACATGGCCGCGGGTGCCTTCGGCGGTGGCCGGGGGAAAGCCTGTGGGGTGATTGCTCAGGCCTCAGGCGGGGCCCCTGAAGGTTCTCAGGCAACGCATCCCGGGCTCTGACGGACATTCCCCCCGACTCAGGGGATCCCCCGGCTCTGCCGCTCTCCGCCGCCGGCCAAGGCTCGCCGCGCCCCTCAGAGCCGCCTGGTGCCCACCAGGTGGAGCGTTAGCCCTGCTCCAGTGGCGTATTTATCCCCTGTTAATCTGGTTCAGCTCCACCTGAATATTGCCAATGAAAATCAAACCCAATCTTTTCTATTTATATAATTCTAGAGTTATTTTCTTTCCTGCAAAGCCCCGAGTTGCCATGTCAAAGATATCCCCTGACACGGAAAAGGGCTGAGGAATTATCACAGACGCAATAACCAGATAAAGTTCACTGTGTAGCACTGCTACGAAAAGTACAAATATAGTTCTACTGCTGAGAAATAGCACAGACTATGTAAAATACAAATGGAAATTCTCAATAGGTGGTTTTTGGTGACTTAGAGCAGCTGCTGAAGACAGCAGGTCTGCAATTCCAGTCCAACTTCATGTGGCCAGGCCAAGGGGTGCTTCACTTTTTCTATCTTCAAATTGGGCTAAATGCTCACCAGGGGAAGTCTGTGGGGGGTATCTGGAGTCCCGAATTCTTAATGAGGCAAAAATGCTTCTAGCCAAGGCCAAGGCTGCTGCCAAACCCTGGAACGTCCCTACTTACAGAGTCTGACCTTGATGCAGCTTGTGCCAGCTGTGCACGAGGGACTTCTGGGGACCTGGCTCATTTCTGCCAAAAAGATCACTTGTTTAACAAAGTATGGCTGAGAAACAACAAGTGCCTTCTTGGCCTGTTTCTGGACTTGCTATCTGATGAATTACAAATACCTGGGATGGTGGTAGCAGAGAAGCTACTTGTGGGCTGCAGACACTGGACCAGGAGTTGAAGCAGCTTTGAGGGGCAATAGAAAACAGCCTGCCACATCTGGATGGCAGGAAAAAACCATACCACTCTGAAAGGGGTAAAAAACCCCAGCTGGCAAACCATCTTTGTTCATACCACATCTATGGCAGCATTTTTTTCTTGATTATTAGGTCAAGATATTTTAGTGAAACTTTGTTTTAGTCCATCTGCATCTATAAGGTGCTTGCCTCTGTCAGAGACTGAAAATAGTTCATGCCTCAAACATTGATATAAAGTTTTGCTCATTATAAAGAAGCTACAACCGAAGAAGCTTCCCTGAAGCTTCCCTTTTGAACTGAAAGTCAAACTGTTGATTAGATAAAGGGAAATGCATTGTTCAGTCATCTCAGGCTGAGGGAAAGGTATGCATCCACAAAAGGCCAAAGCCACCAGCTGCGACTGTCCCCAGCTGAGTTTGGGGTGGAGGGAGAGCACAGCTCACAGAAGCCAGGTTTACACAGACTCCCCCCAACCGAGGGGGGAGGAGGAGGTTTTGGGTGCATGGTGCAGCCTCTGGTGAGAGGCAATAAACACCCATCCTCTGATTACACAAACTGGCCCAGATGTGGAACCCCCAGCCCCACAGGCCACATGCACGGCACTTTCACGTGAGAGGCTTTGCCCCACAGGACTGCAGGGGATGCAACAGACCCAGAGTCTGCCGTGAGAGACTGACCCCCCACCCCAGGGGGACATGGCTGGACATGCCCACCCAGCCTGAGCATGTACACCCATGGGACTCTGTGCCTTTTGAGGGGACCTTCACCACCGAGAGAGCAGCTGGAGAGGATCAATGAACATCGCTGGGATCCACAGAGTGGTGATATCTTCCTTATTCTGTCCTTGTCACTCTTTCTGTCCCCCTCACCTATCTTCTTTCTTCCTTTCTTTCTTTCTCTCTCTCTCTCTCTCATATTTACCATCAAATAAAGCCCTTACTATTGTCACTGGCATATGGTCTCGTTTGCATCTTAATTCAGGCAGAGGCACTTCTAAGAACCTTAAAACTGGATAACAGCCTGTTATAGCAGATCAGTCAATATTGCTTCTCTGCCAGCCATTTGAATAAGCAGCACAGCCTGAATGGTATTGCCAAGGTTTTTCTTCGATGTGTGTGAAAACCGAAGAGCTCGAGATATTATTCCAGGTTTTCTTTGGCTCAGTGTGTGATGTAACTTGATTTGTCTTAATGAACGTAAAAAGCAATGCAAAAGCATGTATCAGTAATTTTTGAATGGCCCTACTGCAGCAGCGTTCAGACACACCGAAGAGGATTAAGCAACCTTTGTGTTTGGCAATATACAAGCAAAATAAACCTTTCCTTGAGGTGCTTAAAATGGAGGACATCTAGACAGATCTTCATGCAGAAGATCTGCAGAACCTTATTTGCTGTAATGGTGTAAGAATCTGAGTATGAAGCACTTTAAGCATCAGGCATCATGAATTGTGTACTCAGAGCAGTGCACAGCCTTATTTTCTATGTTATTATTTAGATATTACTGCTTTTATTTATGCCCCAGTGGTCTGTTTAGAACTTCCTTATACTCCTCACTGTTGAGCTGCAAGCTTCTAACATGCTTTGTTTCATTGCTGTCCTGATGTTCTCCTTGGTGAAAACAGATCTCCTCACCCCAAGTGTTTCTTTCTCAATACACTTAGACCTCAAGGTAGTCGTTTCAGTAAATTTTAATGCAGAAACTGTAACAATTCTTCTAATATGTCTTCAACGGGCAGCCCATGGTAGCAACTGTTAGGTTTTTTTGCTTTAGTTCTGCATTTGGCCCTTTTAGGGAGCTAAGATATTACTCAGTACTAGCTGCCTCAGCAACATGAATATCAGTCATTTTTATCATAACCTTATAACCTCAATAAGCTCCTTTGTAAAGGTACAGACGGAATTTTCAGAGTTGGGAGCTCTCATTTTGAGTGATACAGAATTTTAAGCAAAAATGTCATCTTAATTATTCATTTTCTTTTCAGATGCCAGCTTGCTGTTGTTAGTATTTGCTGGTTCCAAAAAAAGGGAAGGCATAATTTCATATTTAAGTTGCACAGATGCAAGTATTTATTTTGACAATGATAAGAAATGCCAAATACGGGAATAGTTACCTCTCTGTTTTACTGCCACAGAGTGATGATGATTTATCTTCACAAAGACAAGAAAAGGCAGAAAAGAAAAGTGCAGCTGCGACATATTTGCTAGAAGTTAGACAAGAGTGTTATTTGCTAAACAGTACATGCTGCGAATAAAAATTGAGGTTTCAGTAATACCTCCAGCCAGTCTCTGGTAAAATATCCTTAACGTTTTGACAACAATATTTCCCCAAGGCAGAAGAAATATATACCTATACTTTATTTATTGTTCCCAACAGTAGGTCCTCACCAATCTTATATTGGTTTCTAAGGAAAAAAGATGAAAACGAAAGAAAAGAAAAAAATACGACAGACAAATAAAAACAACAGTTCAATGAGATAAGCTGTCTTAGGCAAGGAAAGAGAAAAAGTGGAATGATAAGAAAGGAAAAAAGAACAAAAAAATTTTCTGATCTGTTTATTTATTGCATTGCACACTCATGTTACCTTCCTGCCATGTATACAATATTGAATGGTTTAAGAAGGGGAATGTAGCAGTGCCTTCAACTCTTTAAGCTAAGACGAGCAGGGCTATTGTTTTCTAGAGGCAGCTGTGTGAGGGAAAGTGCTACCATGCTGGGCTGTCAGCATTTTCTCCTTCACTGCTGAAGCTCTTGCACTGCATTCCTTGACCCATTTCAGTCAGGATCCTCCAAGTTAGCACAGACCTGCTGTCTGCAAGCATTAAGTCCTCCAGGGAGGGATGAAGGAGCCAGGATTTAATGTGAGGTTTTTCAACACAAACATTTTGATAGATACAGTCTGGCCCCATTAAATCAGCATGTGCTTGGGAAACTGTATTTCCTTGGCTAGCCCTGATAACCTGTCTTACCTTATCTCACTAACATGGGGGCAAAGAATTGATACCAATACCCACTGCTATATTATACACTTAGTATGAATGACAAATGCTGAAGATGTTATGTGATTACCACTATTTCTGGAGGAGAAGAAAAAGTTAATCAAAGGAGTTAACTACTTTGGGAGAGGAAAAAAAATCAAAGTAAAAATTCTCTTACATTTTTTTTTAATCTGAAACTTTTCTATATAACAACAATAAAATACCAAAGGTTAGATTTGCAAATAAAGTACATTATCAAATATTTACAAATTAATTTAACTTCAATAAGTGCAGAAAGAATGAGGGACAAAGGACTTAGCACAGAATTGGAGGTATATAGAAATATTAAGAGGCTTTTATGCATAGAGAGCCAAAATTACTCAAAGGACAGGATTTTACTAAGCCCAGCCAGAAAAATGATTTGATGATATTTATTGAGGCCTAATGGAAGGTGAAAAAGTAATTTCTTGGGGAGAGAACAAATGTCAACTTGTTATTCTTGACACCTAATTGGACATTTGTTTCACTTCTGTATGCTGTCTGGAACAACATGTTAGAATTTCTAAACAGAATCACTGAAGACAAAAGTGGGATGTACCCTTGGAAAGATCAAGTCCTACTTTCATGTGGTGTTGTTTTAAGCATCTACAATAGATGTTGTCTCATGGAATGATGGAGTCTCTGTGCTTTCCCAGACACTGGCCATGTGAGACCCTCTAAACCCTCAAGAAAAGCACCTCACCAGATTCAGCCCAGCCTGGGAAACCAGAAGTTAATTTAGGTGTGTCCTAGTAAAAAGCTTTCAAGGAACATATTTTAGAGAGGTGTGAGCTGCTTTTTCTTGATAGGATTTCGCATCTTCTCTGCAATAGTACACAAATCCTTTTCTATAATGGTACATAAATTGACTTAAATTTCTTTGTTTCTTCAAAGGTAAGATTACGACAGCAAATACAAAGAATGGTAACATATGGCCTTTGAGAAGGAAAGAAATCAGGGGATTAACTTCTGATGAACTTTAAGGGAATTGAAGATACAGAACAAAAGACAAGGTTCAATTCTACTTTTGGGTTGGAATGGGTAGGAGTACACACAAATGATCTTGTGTATCATCCACTGAGAACATTTAGAGAGTCACATTCCAGAAGCGTATTGAAAAGCTGTCAAGAAGAATGACTAAATTAATGAACTGTGTTAACACATTTGCAGGAAGCACCAGATTATAATTTGCTCTGCCTTAGTGACATTTTAAGCAACTGAAAAATTGCTTTTACTGGGAGTATTAAACTGTACAACTTTTTCAGCTTTTGTGATAAGAATCTATTTTGAACAAAATTTACTAAGTTCCTAATTCCTTAGCTGTACTTCAGACACTATTTTTAAAAATGTGTTCAACCAATAAGGAAACATTCTCCTTCCAAGTTTTGCCTTAATGTTTTAACTTAGATATATCCTTGCCATTTCTAAAGACCTTTTCCTTCCTAATATTTGCTTAACTGAGGAGGACAAAGGACTTGATTTATCACCTGGTGGGGTAACTCACTTGAAGCTTAAGGCTCATGAACACATTCTGGGTGGTTTAACAGGGATTTTTATTTTGTGCTGTTAT
This sequence comes from Corvus cornix cornix, assembly GCF_000738735.6. Classification (NCBI taxonomy): domain Eukaryota; kingdom Metazoa; phylum Chordata; class Aves; order Passeriformes; family Corvidae; genus Corvus; species Corvus cornix. Next base: position 16,808,163 of record NC_046336.1, read on the forward strand.
TGCTTTTATTGTGATTGGATACAATAAAGCAACTAACAAAGTGTAGGAAAATACTTGACTGAACAGGAAAACACTTTCAACTTCGTAATGGTCAAAGAACTGCCCAACAAGATTTCATCCTTATCATTGCTTATTTTATTATCTTAGTCAAATCAAGCTGTGGGGGTGGAAGGGAAGGGCAGCAACTGAACTACCAAATCCTGCTGCGTTTCTGACCTCAGGAGGCTCTGCCTGTGCTTAACTTGTGTCAGGCTCAGCTGAGCCCAACCCCTCAGTCCGTGCATACTCACGTATGGGCCAATGCAGAGTCATGCATGTTGGAAAGCCCATCTTCCAACAGGAAGAAGGTGGAGAAAACAGGAGATGCTGACAGAATGGAAGGTTTCATTAAAACTGAGACATTCTGTGAGCCAAGTATGGAAGCCTCAGTTGCCATGGATTTGTGTTTCAGTAGTCCATGTGACTGTCAGTTAAGGGTTTTGGTTTTTTTTTTCCCAATAGCTGGATACTTATTAGGTCTGTCTTCAAAGCAGATTTTTAAGTCTGTGTAATATGTGTTCATTCTGCAGCCTTTCTTACTACTGAGCCACACAAATGGTTCTTCCCTGTCTGGTGCATACTTAAATAAAACTTGCTGTGTTTTTGTAAGGTCTCCCCTCATTCCTACGTCGTGGTCCATGGTTATTGATACATCTGGGACCAACGGATTTCATTTCCTCTCCTCTAGTTCATCTGGCTTCTGTCTCATGTTGAAAATATGAGGGACACTCAGGAGCAGGTGTTTCTTATTTCAGTCCTTACTGTCTGGCATGTTACTATACCAAGGGGTGTGACCTGCTGGCATTCCATGGGTAACTCACAATTCAAACAGTTTTCACCCCACTTAGAGGCAAGAACAGGACTTAAAGAATTGAGAAATCTAGTGAGTCCCAGAAACTGGCTTGTATCTAAGAGTCCAGGGAATCTTCAAGAAAAGCAGGTAATTCAAGCAATGGGAGTTTGTTGCTTTTAGCTTTCCTGGAGGAATTACACATGGAACACTGAGTAAACTTAAAACAAGGGTATAAAAAGATTAATAAAAGAGAAAATACAGGTGATGGTATTCACATCAACTTAATATGAAGGAGAATCTGCAAGCTTGGATACACAGAGAAGTGCTTCAGTGCTGACCGTGTTGTTGGAGATACAGATCTTAAAAGGTGGCCACTATCAACTCTCCAGGCAGCAGCCGCCAGGGTGCTGCTGGCCCGAATCCCTCGGCACGGACGTGCCGCAGGGCTTCCGAAGCAGCCGATGCGGCCACAGGGCTGTGCCGGAGCCGGCAAACCGAGAGGCTCGTACCCAGCTCCGGCCGGGGGCAGCTCAGCCTGCGGGAGCCTCTGCGCCCGCCGCGGCCACCTGCCCGCGGCTTCCCGGGTGCGGCCAGTATGCGCGTATACATATATAGGTGTATACGTATATACATATACGCATGGGGCTCCCAGAGCGCCCTTCGCTTGGGGCGGCCGCAAAGGAGAAGCCGGAGGAGGAACCGGCGCCCCAGACTGCGGGGAAGGGTGCACTCCACCTGCAGCTCAGAGGGCAGAAGGGAGAGGGAGGCGGAGCGGTTCCCATGCCGTCTCCTGTCGCCTTCGGAAAGCAGCCGCAGGCGGGAGCGGGCGATGGGCGCAGGTGGGAGGGGAGCGGCCGCCGCCCCCGCCCGCCCCTCTGCCCGCGGACTGGGGGCGATAGCGCCGTGCCCAACCCGCGGCCACCCGGGATGCGCCGTGGGCGAGCCCGGCTGCCCCGGGGGAAGTTGAAGGCTGAGCCCCGCGGGCCGCTCGGCCGGCTGCGAGGGGGAGGGCGGCGCCGGGTGCCCGAGGAGGGGCCCGAGCATCCCGGCGCCGGGGACAGCCGGAGAACGGGCGGCGGGGCTTCATGGGCTGCTCACGCCACCATGGTGCTCGCCCTCAACGGCAGCCACCTCTACGGTAACCTCCGGCCCCTGGTGCTGGAGGACCCGCGGGCGCTGAGCGGCGGCAGGATGATCGCCGGCTCCTGGCCCCCGCGCAGCCTGGCGAAGCTCGGCCCGTCGCCCCCGCCGTCGGCGCTGCCCACGGCGAGCCCCCTCCCCGCCAACGACTCCCAGTGCGGGGAGCAGATCCTCAGCTACGGCAACGCGGAGAAAGTTCTCATCGGGGCCGTGCTCTGCCTCATCACCCTGCTGACCATCGCCGGCAACTGCCTGGTGGTGATCTCCGTCTGCTTCGTGAAGAAGCTGCGGCAGCCCTCCAACTATCTCATCGTCTCGCTGGCTCTGGCCGATCTCTCCGTGGCCCTGGCCGTCATGCCCTTCGTCAGCGTCACTGACCTTATCGGCGGCGAGTGGATCTTCGGGCGCCTCTTCTGCAACGTCTTCATCGCCATGGATGTCATGTGCTGCACAGCCTCCATCATGACCCTCTGCGTGATAAGTATCGACAGGTGAGAGAGCCCGGCGCCCCGAGGCTTGCCCTGGCCTCCCGCCGCTCCGGGGGACCGGCCCCGCGCCGCTGCCCGCAGCCCCGGGCACCCAGGACGGCCGCCGGCCCCGGCGCGGGGACCCGCCGTGAGCGGTCCCACCAGCGGTCTCCTGCCTCCTCCTCCGGGTCCCTTGGAAATGAGCCGTGCTCAGAGCAGGGAGCGAGGCGAGTGCCAGCCCGCAGCCTCTCTGTTCGAAGGAGCCCGCCGGAGCAGGGTGAGCTGCCGCCCGTATGTCAGCCCAGGTGCCCGGTTGTCCCTCTGGGTAACTTCCTTGCTGTCACTCGAGGGCTAAGGTGTCAAAACAAAACTGGACCTAAACTGTCAACGTTTACCATGACTCTATACAAGTAATAGGGCATTTTCAGCTGCTTTAAAATTTGGAACATATGTCTTTAAACTGCTTTATACCACAGGTAGATTTAGGCTGATTCTTTCAAAGCTGGTGACAATGTAACCTCACTGGGTTCAGTGGACTTTTACCAGACCAGAGAAGGAGGAGAAATTATAGCTTACTAAGGTTTTATCTTTATTCTAGGACAATCCCAGAATAGCTCAGTTTCATTTTTGACAAATAATGCTTTGTTTGAAGGAAAAAATTACTTTCAAATATTTGCTTTTTAAAAATTTTTACCTGCTGTCTTAAAAACCCAGTTATGTTCACTGACATTTAGCTTTTTACACAAGATACAACAATCACTGGGGCAACAAGGAGGTGTGTACACACTGCAGAAGAGTATCTTAGGTATTCAGTTCTGATGTGCCCACATTTGCCTGTATCAGAGTTCTCTGCAGAACAGAGAACTAACAGAAGGCTAACAGATTCCTTTTTTTCCATGCAACTCCTATTCTAAAGTAAGTTGCAGCCTGTAGCTTCCCTTTTTCACAGCCTAAATTCTATTCCAAGAATTTTAACAGCTAGAGAGTAACTTTTCATTACAACTCCACACAATTGGCTGAAATTGAAGAACTTCATAGCTAGATTGTAGAAGTAGTTTACCAAGTTCGATATCCAACAGCAGCCTTGACTGTTTACTTCAGAAAGTCTTCAAAAAGGCTCTGCATTAGGTTTCTGGAAAGCAACAGTCCTTTCAAAAGAGTTTCCTACAGTAAATGGAGGTTGTTTCATTCCAAGGAGCATCACAATTTGTATTCATTTCAGAACTTTAATTTCTGTACAAGCATCCTCTGCTCCAGTGCTCTTTATTTTGTGACTTCTGTATTGGTCAGCAGTTACCTGAATGCTGCAAAGCATCTTGTAGCAATGAAATCCACATACAGACTTCGACAGTATCAAAGGGTTTATGGTGGTGGTTTTTTGTTTTGTTTTGGGTTTTTTGTTTGTTTGTTTTTAATTGCTGTTACATTGAAATTTGCTTAATTTTAACTTAATTTATCTAAGTTAAACTTTTAACTTAATTCCTGTATGGCAAGAGAATATGAATAGACTTATCTACCTTCCCAATGTTATTCTCTGCTTTTCTATACTATTTGTAAGATAGGTGATTTCATTTTTCCACTCTCTCCCCACAAAGTATTTCTATTCTTTGATTTTTCTTATGTCCGTCTCTGAGCTCTCCACCTCCATTTCTACTTACCTCTTGAAAACAGGTTAACATAATTAAACTTTCTTAAGGATGTGCGAGGATTCACACTCTAGCACTGGGGTTTTACTCTTTTCCATTTCTTAGTTTAACATTTGAGGTCACTGCTGTGTGCTGAACAGGGGCTTTGACTGAACTGGTCATACTAATGACTGCATCTCTTGTCTTCTTTCAGTTTTTCCTCCACTCCTTTCTCCCCCTAAAATTCTAACAAGGGATATATCTCTGTATGAGAAAGAATATAACCCCTTGTAAATGACTGATTTTCACCAGCTAGTGCTGATTTAAGCTAGCTGGATGTTTACTGAATGCCATCTCTTCATAATTCATTATACTGTTGTCTACTACCTACTTGAAATTAAAATTCTGTGACTTATGATGCCTTAACCTTTGTCACCCAAATCCATTATATAGTTAAGTACGTAGGTATCATAAATAAAAGGAGATAAGTCACCAATTCATTAACAAAATGTCTCTACTACTCAGCAATAAAGAATGTAAAAACCTCCATGATTTGTAATCCTATTTAAAAATAATTTATCATATACTATTGTAACACTGCTAAGCCAGGTTAAAGATTAGTCTGGGATATTAACAAATCTTTGAGTAGTGCATGCGTACAAAATATGCAAACCAGGGAGGCATCATGAAAATCAAATGTGAATGATGAAAAGTTGCCAGTATAGCTTTGATGGTAATGATGCTCTTATCAGCAGTTGTTCTTACATGTATGTAGTTAGGAAATCCTTGAATGATCAGTGAAGAAAATTTATCTCTGAAAACACATACCTGCAGTTTAAGTTTTGTTTGTGGTACAGGAGCTGCAAATCACAATGTATATAGTGCATTAGAGGGTCAGACCATTTTCACAGGGTCCATTTTTGCAAGGCTTTGGTGAAAACAATTCCATGTTTTCTGTTATGTAGGAGGAGATTACCAATGATACCTCCCTTACCAGCCTTACTATCTCAGGGCAACTAATACAAATACAGGACCAGGAAATTTCAATAATAATTCCAGAAGCAGGGAAAGTGAATGAAACTCACCATCCTTCAAGTTGGCCACTATCCTCAGAGACATTTAGATGTACTTAAATCTTGTAGATCCTGGGCTCACATGAGAGACATTTGTTTAGGAGGAAGGGTTAAGACAGGACAAAGAAACATTTTTGAAATACAATTAGGAATTGCACTGTCACCTGGCTCTTTAGGGCACTTTATGAAACCTTTGTTGTGATCCAGTAACATCTCTCCTGAAGTAAAAGATGAGGCTATTGCAGACAGTGCAGAGAGAGCAAATAAATAGACTATTTTAAAATTTTTTAAATCTCTAGGTTCTTCCTGAAGCAGATATGAGAATCAGGTAAATAGCTGAAAGAATATTACTATTGAATTAATCTTAAAAAACCAAGTTTGTTACAAGCTGTTAGGGAGAGCTTGTAAGGAGAAATAATAATACCTTTTATTAAACAAACAATTAAGTTAGTAAAACAGAGGCTTTGAGGAGCTGCCAAGCAGGATAAAGTGAGTAAATTGAAAAGGCTTTTTGATTTGTTTCTCTTGCACAAATATGTGCTACTCAGCTTATGCCACTGAGAGCCCTGAAATGCCAGCAGCTGGCAAGCCCATTGCTCAGAGAGGTTTTGCTGCACAGCCCTTAGTGGCGGATATGTTTTTTAGCAGAGTCTATCAGTTGGAAAGCTCTGAAAAAAGCATGTTAGCATGGGGTATACAAATGGGCTGGTTTTGTCTGTTGGAAAACCTTGTATTTTTTTCCTAGTTAGACACACCAAGCACTTCTTGTACTTTTGAATTTGCTTCTATTCTGAGTTGTGTAAACAATGAGGGTGCAAAGTAGATGTTAGTGTGCTATTATGGGGATATCTAACCTTGCACAGGGTGCACAAGGAAGAAGCCAGGTTGGACAGGTTGTTTGATCATTCACAAAGATCTAAGTTTGCAGAGATCATGAGATAATGTCCTTGAAGTTACCAGGATTTGGACTATTATGCTTTTCTTCAGATCATATCTTCCCTTTTGTTTCACAACGTAAAAACCTTCACAGATTTTATCAGGGTGACCTGAGATGAACATATTTTTTAGGCATCTCTGTCTTATTTAAGCCTGCACTTTGGAAGAAGGCTATGTGCATACAGGCAGGTCTGTCAGAACTAAAGCAGATATGATGGACTGACGAGTATTTTTGCCTTTTCAAATTTCACAAGGATTAAACAGGCAAGGAAGCTTGATACTCAGTCAATAATTACCTTTGCTGTTCTCCCCATCTGTGATACGAGAAGTAGCTCCGTAGAAAGGTAGGACCTACAGAGACTTTTGCAGGATAATCAGATCTCAGTGAATACTCTTTAAGTATTTCCTATTAGTGTGTTTGGATTTTTTTTTCTCTTGCTCTTAAGGCTCCACTTTTCTGGTTCTGAAATAAATAGATTATATCACATTTAAATTCCTTTACGTTCTTTACATTTAAGAGTGAGAAAAAGTTATGAGTGAATTATGATGGATGGATACGAACCATATCTTAGTGGGGAATGAACAAATAAAGGGAATTAATTGTATTTGAACTGGTGGTGTTTTCATGCTGAGTCATCATGCTGTTCTGACCCAAGATAGCTACAGAAATGCTGTTTTGGAGAGTATCCACAGGATAACTGCATAAGTAGCAATTTTTAATTCAATTTAAAAATAGTTCTTTGGCTTAGAAAGTGATAAAGAAACATAACTACTCAGATACAGTTGAAGAATTATAACACTTTCCCCACACCCACACAAGTAATGAAACACTTTTTTGGGAACTTTTCCAGTCTGTATCTTGGCCAACAATTCACGACTATTCCAGGCTTCCATTAAATTGATGAGGATTTAGAATTTCTATGCAAATAAGTGGGCCTTTTTGTTGATTCTGAGATTTTTATACACAAGAATCAGCTCTCTGTCCTGTTTTGCAAGGCTCCAAGTATGAGTACTTATGCTTCTCCTTAGAACGTGTCAGTCCCAAAAGTTCACTCGCTCCTCAAGTCTTTGTTCCATGTCTGGGAATTGCACAGACCTCAAATTTCCTCAAAGGAAGAACTTGGAACTCAACTTAAATAAAGACTTAAGCACTTTCAATAGAATCCAGGTGTCTAAATTCTACCTACATCCCAAGCTGATAATATGACCTGAAAACTGTTAGAAAATTGTTAAACCTAATGGTACCTAATAGTCCTGTGTGGCTTCCTATTTGGTATGAAGACTTTTTCTGCCTCAGTGCCATGGGTGGAAAAGGCTGCAGTCTGTTCTGCCATCCCTGCTCAGATCATTCACAAAATCCATGTAGAATAAATATGCAGAAATAGCTGTGAAAAAATCCTCGATGTGATGTATTTTGGATCTAGAATAAACATAGGCTGCCACCAGTAGTTCCACTTGTGCGATTTTGTTCGATACATATATTTACACAAAAATAACTGAGAGAGGAGAGAAAAACCTAAAAGGAACTATAGGAAAAGTGTGTGATGGAGTTATTGCAGTTAAGGTCTATATTGGAGACGAAAGTTTTGAGATCAATATGGCAGCTAATTGCTAACAGCAGCCACCCTCACAAGAGCCATTTTTTTCACTGTTTAGTCTGATAAACAACAGTACTCTTTCTGATCCTGTAAATAACTTGTCTAGCTTATGAAAGACAGAGACAGCATTAATAAACTAAACTAAAGTGAAAAAGAACAGATTTGATCTTAATCCTTTCCATGTAGTTTTTCTAATGTAGTCTATTTAGAGAATGTTCCTTAAGCTGATGCAGTTTCTTTTTTGCAGAGAATTTATTGCTGAACACTTATACAATCTCCATTTCATTATTTATTTGAAATAAGATACAATATAAATTTTTGGTCCAAAATTCAGAGATGAAGAAGTTCAATTGGAAGTTGGATGCTTTAAGTAGTATAAGGCAGTGCAATGTGTATCTGTCACTGAGAACCCACTCCAAAAGAATAAATTAATCTGGGGTGTTTTGTTGCATTAACATGATCCCATTTCTTTAGGTACCTTTCTGTGACATCCTTGGGTATCTTCCTGTGTCATGTAGGCAGCCTGAAAGAGATGCAGTTACTTACAGAGTAACCAGGTCTTAGCCACAAGTATTGTTGTATTATGTCTTTGCAGAGACATTATGCTTCATGCCAGATACACAATAAGTAGGTGGGAATTAACAGATAAAAGTTATTTTACAAAACCGATGGACTATTTTGTGAAAACGTAACACAGGAAAAAAACCTGGAGTTTTAACATCAAAATGAGTGGAAGTTTTGTTCTTTTGCAGAGGAAAAAGGTATAAGATCTGAAGTTGGGTGGGTGTATCTTGTGTCTGCACTGTAGAGGCTGACAAAATTTGGGAAGCTAGGAGATGTTATAGAAAAGAAATCTGTAGATTGATTATTCTATTGCTGTTCTGTACTGGATGCATTTAAGCAGTGTTACTGAAAGGGAGTCACAAAGTGGGGAGATGCAAGATAACCCAGAGGTGGCAGTGCAAGGGTGACTGCAATTGGTAATTTTTCAAGGTGCATGAATTGGGAATTATAGTTCAGTGAGTAGCAGGAGATTTGAGATTAAACCACATTTACCTGAATGCCTTTTCTTGAAACTGGATGTTGCATTTTCCCCCCACATTTGAAACTATCTTCTGTTTGCTCCTACCAGGGTTTTACACTGGATGAGTTTTCAGAAGTGATTTTGGGGTCTCTAATTCTTGGGGGTTCATCCAGACATTTCAAAGGAGCCTGATAAGTCAGAGGTAAGGGAACACTAATTCACATTTTTGCCAAGCAGGGCACTCCGGAGACATTTAAAAAGTGATTTCTTTCCTGTCAAGGTCACAAAAATAGTTTCTGTAAGTAAGGGTAGATTTGCTTGAAGATTCACAGCAAAAATGCAGTTCTAGAAACACTCCTCTTAGTTCATGAAGGGAACTTTCAAAAATATGTCCTAATATAAATCACAAAAATGCAAATGCATATCATACTGGTATGATGTGTAGTGTAACCTGATTACACTGGTATCAAAATATATTTTCCTAGTGTTTTTCTTGAACTGGATGAGTATCATAGAATGAAACATCAAAGCTTTTGCAGTTTTGTACACTGAAACAAGATTACTGTATCAGTAGTAGCATGCTCACACAAGAGTCTAGAAAAACAGAAATTAGTCAGGGAATGTTTTCACTTTCCCTGAATAATTTTCTCTGAAAATTAGTTTTAGAACTCCCTGAAAATTATATAAAATATCTTATTCCTTTTAAAGAAACACAGTATTATTTTTGATACTGTTGTTGAGTTTGAAATATTTCATTGGAAGTGTTTGTGGCAACTTTTGAAACTTTCTTCATCTGCAGTTGATATGTACATATGGTACTGTCTGTCAGCTGCAAACACCTCTTTTTTTTTTTTTTCTCTCAATATATAACACACAGATCTGGTCCTTCCTCTGTGGACTAGAAAGTCTGAAGAAAGCTGGCCATTGTAGGCCTTGTATGAAAATAAAGAGCTTCAGAAAAAGTTGAGTCTGCTGAGGTGCGGCTGTCATAGAAGAAAGGCTGGGGAGCAAAATCACAAGTGTGATTTTGCATGTCCAAAGCACAAGTATCATAAACCTGTGCTCACTGCAGTTTTGTTCTAATGGTCACTACAGTCTATAAGATGAGGATAATTTCTTCCAGCTGGAAAACTTACAAGTTTCAGTTTTTCTTGTTGTAGTGGAGAGGCAATTATTTCTAAAGGATTGAATAGTATAACTCTTCCTATATATACTGAAAAGAGGCAAAAAAACAGCTGAAATTTTTTGAACAAACTCTTACTGCAAATTTTCATTTTCAAAAGATCCCAGGAGTAAATGTCATAGTGAAAATTTGTTTTTATTCTGTTTGAGCTAACATAGCAAAATTAGAGAATGAGTGTCATTGGTTTTCTTTTTGTACCCTGTTGTTTATTCAAGGCTTTGTATAGAAATCTAGATTATCTGATACATATGGGAGGTTCTGTACACATTAGCATGTATGCAAATCTGGTAGTGATTCACTTCTAACAATAAACATGGCTTTGGGGTAATGTACAGACAAGAATGAATTCTCTAGTAGTGCAGAACAGAGATGTGCATGGAAATCAGATCAGTACTGAGTATATTCTTTCTGTCTATCGTGGCCTTTGCTATCAAATTGGAGCTAGCACAAGACACCACTGAAGGGGATTTACTTCATCATTGATAGCTATTTCACTGCTAAATGGTCATAAGTGTTTAAAAAACAAGCCAAAACACAAAGCCAAGAGGGATATTACAAAAATAACTTTTTTAAATTAAGGAAAACCGGGGTGAAGTCTATTCTTAGAGGTACATTGTGTCTTGAAGAGAAAATTGGCAGCAGAGTTTTTTCCTGAGATGTATCAAGGAAATGGGTGGGGTTTTGGTACAGTTAAACACCTAAAACCAAGTTTTTCAGCTTGTAGAAGTTTAAAGTATAACCACAAGGAGAGTTGGTAATCCAATAAAAATCCATTTCTATGTACAGTTCTTATGTCTCTTAAGGAGATTGTAGGAAGTGGAGGCAGAGCTGTATGAAAGATAACATTTTTCTCACTCTAGAAATTATTTGTTCTGCATGGTATAGCAGGTTGAGGGGCAAGCAGCACCTTGCCACGCATTAGCAGTGGTGGAAAAACTGGTGAGGGATCAAGGGAGAGTGGACAGAGCTTGTTGTATCTCAGACATTCACCAAGTTGGGTAAAATCAGAAGTGGCAGTAAAGGCTTGCCTGCAAGAGCACTATTTTTGTGGCAGACTTACGTACAAACTTTTTGCTTTTTATTTTTTGGCTGGAAACTCTCCAGTCTTTTGAAAAGAGACTGTAATTGGAGATCCAGGCAAACACGTGACAAGGTCTCTTCCCAATAATCTGGCATGGAGATGTGCCACCTTCACTGCCACTGAATAATGCTGATGCCCTTGGTGGCATTCAAATCATAATTTCTTGTCACCCATACAAGTATCTGTAATCAGAAATATGGCCTATTGCTGCTGCAAGTGAAATTGAGCCACCCATAAAGAGCTTTTTTAAAGTACCTTATTTATAAACTGTTTGCTTTTCATGAAATATGTTGAAGACTGGGGACAATGTATTTCAACATATGTTTTGCAGATCTGCAGAGAGGGACAAAAAGCGTAACTGCAAAAATCCCAAGCCTGGGGCAGTTGCGTCTGTTCACTAGAAGACTGTTCCCATATGAGAAAGTACAGGAACTTTTTAACCAAAGGAAAGAATAGTGCCCCAGAAGATTTACTCTGATAACAGGGATTCAGAAATTGTCAGTAGGTATAAATACTGGAAGGTAGAAATGGAAGACATAAGTACAGATAGCTGAAGAGTGTGCTATTATCTAAATTTATTGAAGAATTTACAACGTAACTGTCATCATGAATATAAACCATGAAAACATGTTGTGATTGTCATGAAACATTTCATATATGCAGTAACATTTGCCAGAATAATTTTCTCTGAGCAGTTCTCCATGTGGGTTGTTAAATTTTGTTTATTTGCTGTACAAGTTGGCATTTAGAAAATAGTTGAAATATTTAATCCCTGAACAAAGGGTGTGTTGTCTGGCCACAAACTACTTGGAAATATTTATACCCATGACCCAAAACAGCTGGTGACAAGATGCAAAGCTTTTCTTTAATAGTCTAATAAGATGTTTTGATGCTTAAAGTGGTACAGCTTTGGCTCAAAAGACTTAACTTCTGAATTGTTACGTACTGCAGTTTCCTTTTTACCCTAAGTATCTGCATTTGAAGACCCACTTCTCGTCACAAGCAGTTTTAGTAACAGTACTCATTGTAGTGTCTCAAGCGTGTATTGTCCCATACTAAAAAGATATTTTTTTGCAAAATGAGTATGGCCATTAACAGAACACATTATTGTTTTTTAAAAAACATAACTGAAAATAAAATAGCATGGTGGACCATTCGTCTATGAATTGAACAACACAAGAAGCAGCTTAACATTTCCAAAGCCTGTAATTTAACACAAAACTTCTGCACTGCTCCTGAGCTGTTGAAAAAAAGGGAGGATCCTGTCAAATTTCTCAAACACCTGCAGATTGCAGTGTGCTACCTGAGATGTCCACAGGCCAGCTGTGGTGATTCATCCCACACTGATGCCAATGTTCTGCTCCTAAATTCAAGTGAATGTTTGAAGTTTTCAGCCTGGCAATGAAAGCTGTTATCATTGGAAGCCGTAGTCACAGCAATGAACCTTAGGTAGTTCACTCTTTGTCCACACAGAGTTGATGCCACCATACCTCAGAAGAACATTAGAGTTGCCATCTTGTTGCTGAGGAAAATAAGCAAAGGAAAGACATGCTCACTGAGAGGTGGGAAGAAGGGCTTCTTTCTGCTGATCCCACTTGTTCCACTGCTTTCATGTGTGGTGTAGCAACTGTAAAATGAACATAAAAGAGAGTTCTGGGATCCTTGATAATCTTCACATCCTGCTATCTTTAAAGGCTTTGGAGGAGATGATCTATCATTGGCTGTGTTTCTGTTTTAGCGTGAATATATAATTCTAGATTCTGAGGAGCATGAAAAGATGTTATGAAGGTATTGTGACCACACCGAGCTGGACAAATGGTTATTTGTGAATAATCAGTAGCTGAATCTGTCCTCAAATTTTGTCATTCTGTACAGAAAACTCAGGGGAAGAGAGCCAGAAACTCCTTTCTTGACAAGAAAAAAAGCAAGAGGTTCATTTTGTAGATTGGATGTACTATGTTTTCATGCCTGTGAAGTTGGTGGTAACAGTTTGTGTTGAAATGTGTTCTATATTTTAAAAATATTTAATGTTGCAGATTTTGCATGATTTTTAAAAGAAGGAAAATGTGAAGGATGTTGCTGAAAAAAAGAATACACTGTAGTGGAAATTTGCTGTGGGCAGGCCTATTTTCAACTAGACAAAGAGGACACACTGTCCTGAATAATCTTTTTCCAGGTTTCCTGTCTAGTGATCTCTAAGCCTGCTTGCAGCTACCTTTACAAAGGTAGACCTGGTGACATCTGAAATGGGGAGTATGGATTTCTGGATTTGGACTAAATGTTTCTGATGCAGCAAGCTGAAAAAAGCCCCCTATGTGGAACCACAGCCTGGCAGGTCTGGGCAAGACCCAGGAGGTTCAAAGTTCATGAGAGTGTGGGATTTGTTAGCTAGAAAGAAATGGTGTCCATTTGGCTGTTACTTTCTTCATTCCCAGGGCTGCAGGCAAAAATGAATAAGTATTATGACAAATGAACTACTAAATATTGAGTTTGGGAAAGGCTGAATATACAGTATTACCCACTGCAATTTGGATTTAGCTGCAGTTACTTCTTCTCACTAGATCTTTCTCTCCTTCAACCTTCTCCTTCAGTTAAAGGTCACCTGGGGCTCTGTATTTAGGGATTCTGAGTGACTGCAAAGGGAAGAGCTATTAAATTCCTGGAAATTTTCTATTTCCAGTTAGTATAAGAGAACTCAACCTGACCAATTTATTTATTGATATTAAATTTCAAAATTTCACTGAATGACACATTTTGTGAGGGAAATGACAGCAGGCAGAAGAATTACATGTGAAGGGAGAACTTGAGACTGGGTGTCTAAGTATGCTGTAAGTGAATATGTTAGTTAAAATGAGTGCTAAGGAAATAAATCACATATGGTTGAGAAATGTGGTAGCTACAGTAAACCTTACATTCATTGGCATGAAAGATGATGAGACACGATAACCTCATTCTGTACCACATACTGAGCAGAAAATATACTACTAAAATATCAAGAAATGACAAAAAATTTGCTGTTTATATAAGTTACAGGGAAGGAATCACCTTATTATCTAATGATAAGTCACTGAACCAAAAGTTTCTGCTGGAAAGGACTGTGAACAGCAGTTTTCTAAAAGGTTCTTGAATTGTAGACTCACATTTTGATCTAACCTCCTGCCTTCCTTCCTTGATAGCTTCCCCTCATGCTGTGCTCTGTCCAGCCCACAGCCTCTGCTTCCAAAACGAGTTGTGATTTTTTCCTGTGTTAAGAATTATTCATATTAGGAAGAGAGAAATTATTTTACTGCTGTAGGAAAAGCAACTCCAGTGTGCATCTTTAAAAAACAACTAGATAAACACTATACAAGATGCTTTGCATATCCCAAAATTTTTGAAAGAATATTCTTAATTAAACCTGCTTTGGATTTGGATTTTCCTGTGTATCTAACACCGTTTATTGATATATTTTGTATTTTGTCTAGCCAAGCGAGGGCAAACAAGTAAAGCTTGAGGTCAACATTTGTAATTTTCACATACCTGATCCAGTGGAACATAGAAAGACTTTTGTGTGATTTTTAAAAAATTCAGATCTGCCTTCAGGCCAATACAACTATGGACAGAGTCAAAAATGTCTAAGTAGGTTAGGTCTGTATTGAGATTCACCCATAATGACTGTACAGGTGTTCCTTAGGGCTCTTGCAGAATTACTGTCATGAAGAAGCAAAAAGGAGAATTTGGACCTGGTCTTTCCAGCATTTTTCCTGTCTCTTCAGAGAGAGGAAAAGAAAGAAGGGGGAGGAGGGAAGAAGTATTCTAGAGAGGGTTGTTCCTTAAGTGCTTTGTCTGGAGATACTGTGTTTAAACTGTTTATATTCAAGGAAGGAAGAGAAGGGACATAAACATCAGCACATTGAAATAGCTATTCCCTGAGGATACTTTGTTTTAATATAGTGGTATTATCAGTTCAGTGGGCTATAATTTTTCATTTCATTCATCGCTTATACTATGGATATTTCTGAAATGTTTAATTTAATTGTACTGAAGACATCAGTCATGATTTTCTAGTTAAAGTTGTGGGAGGCTTTCATTTTGAAACACTATTATAACTTTCAAAATAATTCCTTTTAAGCTGATGTTTAGTGTCAATCCAAGCGTGACTCATGTAGTGGAGTTGGAGAAAATCACCTTAGCCATTTCCGCTTTGTGGTAGTCGGATGAGGGTTTTCTTCTTTAAAAAAGAAAAGACAGTTTTTCATAGCTCTGAAATTGAGCCTTCACACGTTCTCTGGATAACCCCGGGTGTGAGGGACAAGAGGGTTGAGATGGGGTGAACATGAAAGGAAAATGAGGATTTTTTGGTTCCTATCTGCAATACATATTCTTTTTAATTTTTGCTCTTTGCTCAGAAACTGCCTCTGTTGAAAAGAGGAGGGATTTCATCTGAGCTGGTGCTTCAAGAAACCACATTTTAAAGGGGAGAATAAGTCCTCTATAACACTATTAAGCAATATTCCAAGTCAAGCCTCATCCTTCCTTGGTACCATTTGGACTGTGCATTCATGCTCAAGGTCTCTGCTGCTCCTCAAGCTCACTGACAGCACCAACTCCCTCCAGTCATGCCGCATCATTTACTCAGATTCATTTTCCATTTCAGACTTACCCAGTTCTCCTCTAACATACAAAAGGCCATATGAGATAAAACCTCTTCCCTAGCCTTTTCCAACCTAAACTATTTTTCTGCATGTTCAGTTGCTAATGAACATTGCATCACAGCCAGACAGAAATAAACAAGAATGTGATTCCTCTTTAATTATTTTTCTAGAAACCTTTTTTTTCTATCTTAGTCTCCCAGGTAGTATTAGAAGGTTAAATATCTTCTCTGCCCTCTCAAAAAGAGGCCAGGCATGTTGTAATAACTTAATAACATGAACTACTGCATCATACACATAAAGATGAAAAAATAGTCATGTAAGACAGACATCAGTCTACGTGTAATTAGATATACTCAGCTATAACAGTTGACATGATGCAATTGCACTGCATTTGTTTCTGTGAGCCTGCAGTATTTTGGGATAATAAAGATGTTCTCAATGTGGAATAAGTTGAAATGTGAATTTTAATAGAAATAGTGTTTTCTGATATGAATCCCCTTATTGAATATAGCAACTAACTGCCATCCTTGAAGAGGTTTTGATTTTCCTTCTACTCCTTGATTGATAAAATGACTTAACAACTACTGTGAATGATACCACAGGGTATGAGGCTGTATTAACAAGCTGCACTTGTGAAGCAGCTTGTGTGTATACGAGGATGAATTTCATGAAGATTTTCTCAGTAAATTAGATATTTCTTAAAAAGCCTGAGAAGTCTTTCTCTAGGCAATGTTCCTAAAATGTTACTAGTATGTATTGCAAATCATACTTTATTTTGATGAATATAACTTTTTATTAAAAAACAAAAAAAGAGAAAAATGTAGGGAAAGCATTTTGACTCTCTTCTCACTTCTTCCACAAAAATAAATAGATCGGTGTTAAATAAAGGAGCTTGCAAATCTGGGAGGGGGTGCATGTGTGTGAAAAGGCAGAAGTGGGTAGTATGTCCCTGACACAGTTATGCATTTTCTTTTAGAAAAGCGTGAGTTTTTATTTTCCCTCAACCTATCACATTGTTGAACATTGTAAAGAAAAATGATTCTTCCTATGTGCGAGTTGCCTGGATTTGGAGAGCTTTTGAAGTGTTACAGATTATCTATCAAGAAGTGGGGTGAAAAGCACTTTTGAGCTCGGTATATAATTAATCCTATTTCACTCAGTAAGCAAACCACACTTGTACACAGGAAACTAGTGACGATGAAACCCACAAAGTTGCAGCTCAGATATTTTGAAAAAAATTAAAAATAGTAATTCTTCCATCACACAATGCAACTTAGTTCTAAACAATTTGTGTCCAAAACCTTCTCAGTTTTCAAATGTATCTGGTTTCTAGGTGGCTGGTGAAGTATTAATGGGCTGAAATCCACCTCCCTTCTTATATCTCCTACCTTAATGTCTCTGTTGATGGTAGAGAAAGGAAAATATACAGGTACTGTTTCCTTCAAAGAGAGTTAATAAGAGCATTTAATCTATAATTTAGAATATTTATAAGGGTAATTGCAAAATATTAGGTAGGAAATACATATTATCTAGCATTCAGGCTGTGTTGCAAGGTAAACATCAGCAACTACACGTTTGGACCTTTCTTTCCAAGCAATGTATAATTTGCAGTGGAAAATGAAAGGCTACTGAGCTGGTTTGTCAAGAAGCTGAGAACAAGATGTGACAGGTGATAAATGCTTTGACAGTCATGCAGGGTGAACATGAAAGGCAAAGGGTGAGGGCAGGTGAAAGAAATTTGCCGAGGTCTGAAAGTAAAGAGCAATATGGTTTCAGAAGTACAAGTAAGGTAATAGAAGTTGAATAGAAAAATGTTGCACATATCCTGACAATATGGTTGTCATGTATTTCTTAGAAAAAGAACAGAATGCATTCCCCTATCTATGGGATGGATGTCTAAGATTAGTAAGCAGAAATAAAGAAGGAAAAATACAGAGCAAAAAGAGAACGAGAAATAAGACAGCAAGAAGGTGAAATAAAAATGAGTGAAATGAAAGAATGAAAAATGAGCTAAAATAAATATGAAAAATATGAAGCTGTAAAGTTATACAATATGAGAGGAAGAAAGCCCAGGAAAGTACAGAGAAATGAAAAGAAATATAAAAGAGGAGAAAGCAATCTTCTACTATGCAAATTACATTCCTTTAGAATGAACAGATATTTAATTTTGATTGACTTAATCCTCCCCCACTGCCAGGAACACCTACACTTCTTGAGTTCATCAAAAATAAACCCCTACAATGATTTTTGAGAAAAAGAAAAATCAAGTCAGAACATTTACGATGTAGAATAAATTCAATATGTACCCACTGTAGCTGTAGAAATGATCCTATTATAAAGAGAATTTAAGAAAATACATTTAATTAAAAACAAAAAGGGGAATAATGTAGAGTGTTAACCTTACTGAAAGCAAAACAAGTATTTCATTCTCGTTCTTCCAAATATAAAAATTAACACATCACCATTTCAATGATAAGAATAAGGTTGAAATTTTATGAAGTGTGAAGCATAAGCAGCTAGAAGAATCGATATAAAAACATAGATTTAACATCTTTTATGTTTGTTCATTCACCATCAGCTGAGAAGGATAAAGTAGAGCTTTCTAGGATTTCTAGCAATTAAGATGTGGAAGCTGACCACTGTGCTAAGACTTTTATAACCTGTGTACTAATTCACAGCATAGGAAAGATGCAACATTTAACCAGATAGAGCATAAAATTAGTCAGTCTTTTTCTCTCCACTGAGTAGTGTTTTGATTATGTTAGTTCTCCTGTCTCACTCTACCATTACATGACATTTTATGTTCAGATTTTAAAGTGACCCAATTCATATTCTGAAATGTTTAATGTATGCATTGAAATTAGTAACTTTGCTCATTTCTGCTAAGGAGAAAAATATTTTACTGCCTCTGAAATATCCTCCCAGGCAATAAACTGGCAGTGATCATGATGTGATTATGAGGCCAGTTCTGTGTTGCAGAAAGGCCAAGTACTATTGTACAGTTATTAGCAAGGTAATTGTCACATTATAGCACCAGAGCTGTGCACTGCAGTGCTTATGTCTCACCATTTAGGTCTTCTTATGTTTCTGTTCTTTTACTTCTGTCTCAATTACTTAAGTATGTGATAGGAATAGTATTTTCCTGGTAAATCTGTATGTTTGTATATCTTGTTCTCTTTAAAAGGATGTCTGAGGGACAGAGCATCTCTTGCATTGTGTAAACACATCATCTTTGAAAAGAGAACAGTATTTGCTAGGTGTTTTGACATAGCCATAACAGAAATATAGGATTTGGTATTTGTTTCAACTTTCTACATTTGCATTTGAAAGAAGGGGAAAAAAATTACTGAGATATATACTAGGGAGAATATTTTTGAATGACGGATAGCTTTGAGGAATGACATTTTGCTCCTCTTCTTGCGACGTGTCTCTTAATGTTGAGCTGAACCAAACAGAAAAACATTAAGAAAGATGATGAGAGAATCATAGTCAATGAAGAAAAGTCAGTAGATCAGCATCATTCTTGAGAATAAGTAATTATTTCAGGTGAGATACAGGAAGGGAATCTATAGCTGTGGGTTTGCAAAGAAATCCGTACATGGAGATGTGCATTGAAGACAGAAAGCTTCTGTGCTAAAGAAAGAGAGAAGTGAAGGAGTAAGCATTGTTGTGCCTTTGGAACAAAGCAGTTTTATGACTCTTAAAATACAACAGTAGGAGAACTGACAGAACGTCATATTAAGCACAACTCCTAATCAAATAGTAAGTGATAATAAAGCAGTATGTTGTGATTCCTGGCAGAAATAGCTGTAATACACATCTGTATAATTTCCAGTATAATGGTTCTAGTTTTGTTCTGTAGCAGTCCAATCTGCTTCATAAAAGCAGTCAAGACAGTGAAAGATCTAATTTGACTCTGGAATCTGTTAGATCAAGTCAGTGAATGCTAAGGAACGAATGTGGACTAACTAGAATGGAATTCGATCTGCCTATAAAGTACATGGAGACCAGAGACAAAGGAGTAACACGTGTAGTACAAAAGTGGTGTAAGTGATCCCGATGTCCTGGTGTATTCAATTTATTATTGAGTTGGGCAGGAAGCTTCAAAATTATTTTAATTCTTTGAGATGTAAGGCTTTCTATTGCTCTATGACTTTGCTCACAGTGTCAGGCAAGACCTTTTACTCTTTATCTTTTAGCCATATAATGGGGGCAGAAGAGAAAGAGTTAGGACACATGATCACATATTGGACCATCCTGTTATTATTTTCTTTCTATTGTTGAAGTCAATGTAGCTGTTAAGTCTCAACTTGTTTTCTGGATATTTCAAAAGGTATGAGGACTAGAACCATCTGCCTGTCCGATCTACAGTTCAAGTGACAATAGAGACTTTTTTAGCCCTGCAGTATAAAAAGTATTCTGTGTGGTCATTGAAATGGATCAGTATCAAAAGCCAGAATGAAAAAGCCCACAAACTGAATAATCTCAGAAACAGACCTATACAGTTATAATGATTTTGCATTAAATTGTCTATGACAATTTCTTGTCATTGAATGCTAACCATTTAGAGATACTGGGAAAGAATTCTACGTCACAGGAAATCAGATTTTTAGAAAGGAAAGGATTTGTTAATTTACCTTTTCCACTGTTGGTGTTCGTTGTGTGTGGCAAATGGCAACTGTGTACTGACTAAAGGAGGGAGTTCTTTACCCCCTCCCCTCGCAGGTTTGAACAGCGCTCCAGAAAGAGGATGGCATGCAGTAACTTTTCCTCCCCAGAGCTGGGCACACGATGTGTGGACTGCACAAAGAAACCAGTTTCCAAACCCCCAGTGGGGAAGAAGGGACACTGAAGAAATCATAAGAAACCAACCCAGAATCAGGACATGCTCGTGTGTTTATATACATTCATTTAACAAGAAGTTTACTCTGCCCTTCACCATTTAACATCATTTTGATCTCTGCTGTTTACTTTGAGCTCTTCAAGCAAGGGTCTGTTTTCCACGAGTGATGCAGTAGAAAAAAAGTTCGCATCATCCTTTTTTGCTGTATCCATTAGATAGTAGTGCCAGATTTTTCCTTCTCACTGTTTTCCACTCACCCAGCATCCTTGGAGTGGCAGCAGGATGTGACTGCTGTGTGTGTTGTGCCTTTTCATAGGGTTGCCCAACAGTACAGCATCCTGCACGTCGGTGTTCTGCATGCAGCATCAGGCAGTGCTGAATGGAAAATGCTGGGGCCACTTTAGAAGAAATAAAGGCTATTCATCGGCAGTACTCTGCTGTTGGGGAGTAACCTAGATACAGACCTCACTGAGCTGGGTGTAACATGGAGATATGCCCTGTCTGGCAGAACCATAGAGTCAAGAAATTTGGAGCAGGAAGAATACAAAATAGCATTGCCCTTCTTTTACAAGTGAGAACTGAGGCACAGTTTCTTCTCCACCAAGATCAAAATGAACATCTGTGGCATGTGAAAGAAACAACTCTCAGAATAACAAGTCTGAGACACTTCTTTCATGTGGAGGATAGCTGAGACACATGAAATGGGCTTTTTAAGGACTCTGACTTCATTCTTTCCCAGTAATAAGACCTCAAGGTGTTACTTATACTTGAATATGTTAATTTCAGCTTATTTACATTTAGTATTTTTTTATTAAAGTACTAGTTTAAGATTAAGCATTACAAAGCATATTTTCCTACTGAAATTGACACAATATTTTTGAAGTTCATGAGTCTATTAAGCCCTGAACACTCTCTAGTGTATTAGGCAACCGTAGTGATTTACATTATTTTGACGTTGCAAATGAGTTTTCAAGGGTAATGGATTTCGTATAGAGAGATTAAAAGATAACGTTCCTTAATTTGTGCCTGCTGACTTCTTTTCCCCTATCATACTACATTTAGCAAAATGAATAAGGCAGAAAGGATGCTGGTGTATTTTTATGTTAATTAATGTATTTTAATTTCAAATAGCATTTCTGAAGAAAAGATACTCTCCAAAAAAAGTGATGCCAGGGCAAAACTAATGAATTTAAATTCTTTTCAGTATACTTATGCTTTCATGAATTCTTTTTGTTATATTCTGGTGCATGAGAATGCATCAGTAGGCAGAGTATGCAGCCCACAGATCTGATTTTTGCAGAAATCCAGCTTAACTTTTTTAGCTACATAATAAAGTTCACCTCAAAAGTGTGTTATTTTTAGTGACCAGTTGGGTAATAGCTAGAGAAGTGCATACTTCAGGAAGGCAAACCAACTTCTTAAGGATTTTTTTTAAAACAACCCATTGTAAATGACAAGAAGTCTTTGTGCACAAAGGATGCGTTTAACTGTTTTGTACCTAAATTGTGCTATTCTTAGACAAATTTTAAGGGTAAGGCCACTCTTGTCCCAGAAAGGCTGCAGCTGATAACTCACCCTTGCTGCAATTGCATTGCTTAAAGCAGTATGATGTATCCTTTAAGTAGTTAAACTGAAATTTCACTGCACTAACTCTTCTCTTCCATATCTTGGAGCGCCTTGGAAAACCCTCGGCTCCTTGGGAGTGAAAATGGTTTTGGCCATGGTGCTGTAAAACAGAAATCTCCATGGTCTCTGCATGATGCCTGTGGCTGCTGGAGCTGGGCCAGTGACCATATTCTAATGCTGGTGCTGAGGGGCACAAGAAGCAGCCCTTTTTAACAGCATGGTCCATGGATTGCACTGCTCTGATCCCAGACAGTTCCAATGAGAATTCTTAGTTCATGGCCTCTCCAGGTGCAGACTGGCAAAATACTGGCCTGCTGTAATTTACTTGTGCAGCCTGTCAAGAATAGGGCACAATAAACCAGCCTGTCCTTTGTGTAACACTTGTCATAATAGCAATATAAAACCAATGTCACGGTTGAGAAGGATTGTTGATACTCATCAGAACAGATCATTAAATGATGTTTCTTTTACTTCCATCACTGTAGCATACCTGAGTGCTTGTAAAAAGCAACAGCATTGGCCATAATTTACTGCATTGCAGTAAAATCAACAATGCAGCATTCCACAGACCCAGGCAAATCTCATATTTGATGTGCTAAGTGAATAGACAGAGAAAACGTACTCCCCAAAAATATTTTTAATTACATTACTATAGTTCTCGTTTGTAACTCTCCAGAACCTTCACTATGTGAGTAAACCCTGGTAGCTCTTGAAACCAAAACGTTATTCAGAAACTTGATTTGAAATAATTTCTTTTACAAGTAACAAAGCAAATCACACTGCTTTTCTCAAAATTCTTTTGGAGGAAGTGAAAACGAACAATTTGAGAAGTTAACAGTAACTCATAGGTAAGTTCCAGTTGAGCAGAAGCCAAAATTGAAACTAAAAATCTTAGGTCTAAATAAAAGCATCTGATTCCATCTAAGAGAAATTCCCATTGTTAGAGAGGAAGTACAGATATTTTCTATAGTTGAGAGTAAATTCAAACCTAGAATATTCTTACCCAGCTATATAGAGCCATAGTAATACTTCTGTAATTAGAAAAAGATACTTAGTTTAAAATACCACAAATTAGGAAATATAAAAGTTGTCAACAGACTTAATTTTTTTTTCTATTGAAAAATTGACCCATTATAAATATTTTTCTTGTCTGTAAAACTGTGTTTTCTTCCCCAGGTCTTCTGGAGCTGTGATAGACTTTTATTTTGTTCAGTAAAAGTTTGGACATTTAATAGACATGTTTTTTTCTAATTAAGTAATGATAAAAAAATTATTTTAGTACTGAAATAATCTACTCTTGGTATAAGTTTGCAGTTTGTTGTTTGTGTTGTTCCTGAAACGTGAAAGAAAGAAAGACAACCCAATTATCTCAGCTTAGTGGCAGGGCTCTTCCTAACTGTTGAATACATCAGAAGAGTGAAGATGAATGCTTGCTTGTTATAACCATCCACTCAATACAAAAAGTGGATGGCTTTGTGGAATGAGCATTTTTCTATAGTCCAAGATTTCATAAGGTAGCAAAACATAATTTAGGCTTCAGAATTTCCTTAAAAGCCGAAATATGCTTTATGTGCATGGAGATTGAACAAATTCATGAAAATCACATTGTTATGGCCAATGGGAGATTTCCTTCTGGAATAAAAGACCTTTTATATAGAATACTAACATTGTAAATTTTAATGTGAAAGACACGTGAATTTACAAGTTAGTAATACATGCAAAGAGAGGACTGAAAATTAAGAAACAGAAAACTTGGCCAAAGGTTTTGGTTTAGGGTAGGCTACGTGAAATAACTTTTAACAGTTAACCCCTGCCCTCTGTGGTAACTCTGTGTTATCGTTCCAGGTACCTGGGAATAACAAGACCTCTTACGTACCCCGTAAGGCAGAATGGGAAGTGTATGGCCAAAATGATCCTGTGTGTCTGGCTTTTATCTGCCTCTATCACCATACCTCCACTCTTCGGCTGGGCCCAGAACGTAAATGATGAAAAGGTTTGTCTCATCAGTCAAGACTTTGGCTACACCATTTACTCCACAGCAGTTGCATTTTATATTCCAATGTCAGTGATGCTTTTCATGTACTATCAGATTTATAAAGCTGCCAGGAGGAGTGCTGCTAAACACAAGTTTACTGGTTTTCCCCGTCTGGAAGAAATAGAAGGGATTTCTGTGAATGGAGTTATAAAACTGCACAAGGAATCTGAAGAATGTACTAATTTTTCACGACTCCTAAAGCACGACAAGAAAAACATTTCCATCTTTAAAAGAGAACAGAAAGCTGCTACCACCCTTGGGATTATTGTTGGGGCTTTCACAGTCTGCTGGCTGCCCTTTTTCCTCCTCTCAACTGCAAGGCCCTTTATCTGTGGTACAGCATGCAGCTGTATCCCACTCTGGGTGGAGAGAACATTTCTATGGCTGGGCTATGCAAACTCTCTCATTAACCCTTTTATATATGCCTTCTTCAATCGGGACCTGAGGACGACCTATCGCAACCTGCTGCAATGCAGATATAGGAACATCAACCGCAAGCTCTCAGCCGCAGGGATGCACGAGGCTCTGAAGCTTGCAGAAAAGCCAGAATTTGTTCTGTAAGGTTGCTCATCCTCTACTGTGATAATTTGTTATTTTATCACATTAGCTTTTTCCCCCACAGATTCGAAAGAAGAGTTGTAGGAAGAACCAGGCTTCTTGAGCTCTGTTAATGCAGTCATCAAGGGAAGGGAGCAAGGTAGAGCCCACCAGTCCTAATCAGCCTGGCAAAACAAGACCACCATCTAAAGAATTTGGGTGAAAGAGGAATATAGGAAAAGAGGAATGTGGTGCAGGATGTTTGAACTGTTAGTGAGGAAAAAGCAAAGTTGGCCTAACCTGTTTGTTTGGCGCAAAAAATGTTTAGTAGGTCTGAATGTTGGATGCATCTTGTGTCCTAGAGATTCTTTACTGTAATAAAGACTTAAGAATGATGAAAAGTTCATTTACTTCCACTTTGTTATTACAAAAATAAATCATTTAAGTAGAAGCTGGATCAAAGATCTTCTATTGCTTAGAAGTATTCTTTATTATAGAACCCCATATGTTCATTAAGCATTAATTTATTGGATTGCCTGGAAATGAACTATGTTGTGAAATTT
Organism: Corvus cornix cornix; assembly: GCF_000738735.6. Classification (NCBI taxonomy): domain Eukaryota; kingdom Metazoa; phylum Chordata; class Aves; order Passeriformes; family Corvidae; genus Corvus; species Corvus cornix. The sequence goes on from NC_046336.1 coordinate 16,833,360, forward strand.
AATGTTGCCTTTGCACAGCAACTCTGGCACTGAAAGAATATGTTACACTTCCAATGTGATTATAGGAGTTTGAGTAAAGTCACATGGACCAACATCCACTGCTGCATGCAGCCATGCAGCGCAGGTAGCTGCAGTGCTGCTGTGCCAATCACACCAGGTAATCTTGTACTATATTTCTAACATAACAAATGTGTCTGATTACAGTTTATTTCAGGATCTATCTGGTCTTTGTCCATCTCTTCATTCTTTAATTTTCTTGGCCTTCTCAGCTGAGCACTTCTCTAATCTAGATGGAGACGCTGTCTGTGCTCAAGTTATTTCTGTTGATGTATGGCTAGTCCTTATTCCACTTCAGTAGTTAATTTACTGTCTGTTTGAAAGCTCTTACTCTCTATTTGAAAGCTCTTCTACTTTTTGGGATTTCTTTCTCTTCTGAAGTCAGTAAGGAAAAAATAAACATAAGACCTTATGACTTCAGAGACATCTGGACTTTATCCTTACAGCTAATTTTAATCATCACTTGTGCTTGAAGTGATTTAAAGCCTTGCCCTGTGTAAGAATAAAGATAATTTAGTTTTTCTGGTTCTAGCTTTTTCTACCACCACTCCAGTTTGTCCAAGTATGTGATCCTACTTCTCCTGACTTTGGTAACAAATCTCTTCCCTCAGTGGAGCAGGCCCAAATATTATAACAATGATTTTATTTAAAAATTAATAATAAAGATATTGATTATATTAATCTATTACTAATAATGTATTAATAAAACATGCAGTGATTGTGTAAGATACTACTATAATAACTTAAAATAATAATAGAACAACTCATAAGATCAAGATGAGTTCTTTGGCCCAAGTTTGCACTGCACACCATGTTCCAGCTGAAGCAGAGGGTGGGGGTACATTAGTGAACAAAGACTGCTTTGGAGCTTGATCTACTTTTTCAAATATCAGGACATCAGTGAGGAGACATATTCATTATCAAATTGCCTCAGCATCAAATCACACTTTAGGCTAACTTCTGTCCCTGCTTTCTCAACTATGAAGCCAAAATGACTTAAATGAGTTCAGTGATGTTAATTTGGGCTAAGTAGTGAGAAGTCTGTGCCAGATCCCTTGTTCCAAGCACCCAGACATAACTGCAAACACTTGAGCCTCTAACTGGCACATAGGTAAGACCTGGATTGATGTGCTGAGCTATGTGTACTGAAACATGCTTAAGTCATTTTAGATGCATTCATACACTACAGTAGGAAGTACATTTTGGCCTCATTTTCAGAAGAGAATCATAGTTTTGTAAGAGTAAGAGAATGTATCGCAGCTTCAAAACAGTTTTCTAAAGAAGTTTCAAATTGATTTGGGACAGTCCTACTTCTTTTAAATGTTTTAATACTATGCACAGTGCCAAGAAGAGATTTGGGCCCAAAATATCCACAAGCTCTGGAGTACGGAGTAGAGCTCATGTTAACTCAAGCATATTTTCCATATTCAACATGAAATTATTGTTGTTTCTTTATTACTTACAAGAGTAGCTTTTCTATTTTTTTCCCAGCATAAGTGAGAAATTTTTAAGGCCTTCTATAAGGTTTTTGTCTGTGTAAGGATATACATGGGTATAAAAAAATAGATGTATCTGGGAAGACTCCAAGTGGGACTATAGAACTCTGAAGGTGATTTTAGAATTCTGGACAGAAGTTTCATCATTTTTACTCTGCAGGAAAGTGTGAGAAACTGTGTTTCCTCCAAATAAGATTTTTTCCTTTTTTTTAATGAAATATGTGTCTTGTGAGTCAGAATTTGACATTTGCCCAGCTGTCACTAAAAGCAATTGCCTTCCTCTGGGAAAACATCCTGCAGGACTCCAGCTTTCCTCTACCATCTGTTTCAGGTAATGAGACCCCAGAAAGGAGTAAGAGTTGTTATGGCGTGTGTATACTAATCCTTGAAGTTTTTGGAGATAAACAGCTATAGCTGATCTCTGGATATGTTTGGGAAAAAAAAGAAAAACAAAACAAACAAACAAACAAACCCCAAAAAACAACCAACCAACCAACCAAAAAAACCCCCCCAAAAAACCAAAAAAAAGACTACAAGGTTTCTTCATACACCCAAACCAAAATATAGACAAATGGAAGGTGGTTTTAGATGGAGCTATATTTGAGGGGAAAAGTAAAGAAGTTGAGAAGATTAGAAGAATGCCCCATTGCCCAGACACACAGAGAAGAAAAGTTGAGAAGAAGAGAAAGTTTTCAGACAGAAGTCTAATGGAACGTTGCTTTGATAAGAACAAGAAGGAAATAATTGTTTGCATTCATGAACAGGTCATTTCACTTTTGAAAAAGATAAATAAATAGAACTGCATCACACCACCTAACTGCAGAAATAGCATTTTTTAAACTTAAATAATTCACTACACATCTGAAAAGGGGGTGATAAAAGAATGGGTGAATGAGAAGCTCATGTCAACACGTGCAGCCTGGTACATGCTTTCATCAAACTCAAGAAGAGACTGCACTCTTGGTCTGTGTGTTCTGACACGTGTTTCTAGAGGAAAGCCAAAAGGGTGAATCAGATAGAAGGGGTTGTGAAAAAAATGGTAATGAAAGGCTCCAAGAACCAGCCAGAGCACAGGCAGGCCATCATAACACTGACTAAATGAAGAGGGGGAAAGTGAGAATTGTACTCCCCCTGCTTGCTTAGCACTGTTTTTTAGAGGGAGACTGTCTGTGGCAGAAACCTCACTCCTAACACTTTTTCCAGCTCCCACCACCTACCAGCCTGTACATCTAATACTGTAACACATTATTGGCACTTGCCAAACTCCTCTGTTTAGTAAGAGTCTTACCAGGTAGTAACAGAAATAACGGAGTAGTAAAACATGTGACTTGATGGTAATATCTTACTATTGTGCATCTATTGCTTCACATTTCAGTTTCGTAAAAAGAAAAACAGTGTCTTCCATGCTCTGTTCAGAGCTAGCACCACCTACAGAAAGGTGTGCCAAAGAGTGGGAAAGAAATCTACTGCAATGAGACATAAAGAAGAGAATTATTTATCAAATTAATACCATAAATAATGCAGAAAAATACATTCACTTTTGCCCCTGCTTCATGGCAGAACAACAAATTTCCAGGCATCCATTGCTCCAAACAGTGCAGCATTATTAGAAGAACATTTCTGAGTTAGATTTTTTGATTCCTGACCAAGATGCTGTAGTTACAGAATTGGAAGGTGTTGGAAGCAATGCCATTGGTCCTTTTGCTTTCCCCCAGCTCTTAAATTAACTCTTACCATTATTTTTCTAATCCTTCACGAAAAAAAACTATTTAAATTATACTATTCTCAGAAAATGTGCAAAATCAACAAGTCACCAAATCCTCTTCATAGTTTGCTTAAGAAATAGTTTTTGTCTTTTAAAACATTTCTCAGGAAGACACAGAGAGAGAGAAGAGAGAAAATGAAGAGACTTGGGGAATGGTTTTAATATGAAAAATTATTAATATCCTGGAATAGAAGAAACCTCTTATTTCAAATGCTGAGGAGGTAGGGATTGTGTGAGGATTAGATTTTTTTTTTTAAGAGAAGGACAAAAGCAAATAAATTTAAAAATAGCCTAAGAAACACTGAATTGGAAGAGCAATCTCTACGATTTGCAAGAAACACAAACTTAGGTCCCTCTTCACGGTTTTAAATCTCCCAAGTAGTTATTGCCTCTAAAGAGTGGGTTCAGAGTGAGTTTGAAGAGAATTATATATTCTACATCCACTTTGTAAACATTTTGCCACACGGGCCTGTCATTCCCTACATTCACTATTCAGCTGCTCTGCTATTTTCCTGAATACCTTCTCACATAGTGAAATTTCCAAAAGGACAGAATGGCTTTTATTTGCTGAAAACTGAAAAGATGCTTATGATTCCCAGATTCATTTCTCACTGCTGCAAGCTAAAAAACCCCCATTGAGCTATTTCTAAAAGATATTAATATATGGTGATTGTTGGGGTAATATTTTGATGATTTGTGTAACTTCATGACTTTACTGACTGAAATTATATTTTCTGTCATTTGTGAGGTTTTGCACAGAGCTAGTGAAGTTACTTCAGGAAAAAAAATGCATTCAAATGTATCAAAGTTTCCAGAAGAGATCATACAGTTTTATAAACCAACATACCAGACTGAATAAATATTTTGCTTTTAGTTTTCTATCTACTCAATCAAAACCAACAATATTTCATTAATTCAGTAGTTGTGTGGTCTTGCTAGTTCCAGAAAATTGTGTTTACAGTACACTTATTTTTACCTTTTGCAAGAGAAGAGACAGCAAGCTACTGAAGTATACTTAGTTCAGCCCTTTTGAAAAAATCTGTGGTTTAAAGCATGGAAAAATATAAAAGAATGCATCTGGATAAACTCACTGTTGCCCCAGACAACTTTGCATCTTTGGCTAAACTAACCAGGTCTGAGTTAAAACAGCAGGGATTCCTCAGTCAAATCTACCATCCTGAAGATGGTTGCAAGGAAAATAAAAAATTGGGCAAATTAAATGAACATTTACTTCCCAACAGTTGCAAAAGCTGACAAATCCATAAATTTTATTTCTGTCTTCAAAGAACGCAGTAAATGCAAGTGACAATCATGTTAAGGACCTTTCACTTGTCATTAAAAGAAAAAAAATCAGAAGTTGTATTATGCAGGTAAAGTTAATGCTGCATAATAACATTTTTTTTTAATATCAGCATTCTCTTTCTGAAATAATCTCTTGTCAGCCCAGAAAAGAGAAAAACAACATTTTAAAGGGAAAATTATATGAAGTCCAGAATTTTATTCTGGCTTTAAAAAAAATCTACAATTACCTAAAACGTAGGATTTAAAATACCTTTATCTTTCCTTTATATCTAGTTTTGAACTTGGATATAATTACCTGCCTTCCTTCAATTTGGATCATTTTTTGCCAGGACGTTTTTACATGTAATAAAGTATTTGAAATAGGTGAGAGTGCAGGTTTGCCTGTAAAAATGCCTGCTCCTGATACAGTTAAAGATATGATTAATTCCATAGTTTCAACAGGGAGGCTATAACAAGACAAATTAGTCCCCTGCTGCAAGACTGGAGAGGAATGCCCCGAAAACCTGTCTTGTATTCTTGCAGATGTTTCTGTTACAGCATTTCAGCCTGCTTGCTGTACAAGAGTGGTTCTCCCCTTCACCCAGCTTGAGAAGAGAGGCAGGAATTTGCGTATTACATGCAAAGATTTTTGCAATAATTCTTTGTCTACAGACAGTTTTATGAAAGCGAGGGAGAAGTCTTCATTATTGCTCTGTCGCCTTTCTCCCTCTCTCACACGTGTGAGGTCTCCATGGGCAGTGTGGGTTTGTGCTGCCACCAGAGGCTGGAAGGCTGGACCAAATGCAGGGCTCTCAATAAAGTCACCTGTATTTAATGAAGGAATTTAGGGCTTTTGCCACTGATTTGTGTAAAACAGACTGAATTTCCTCACTGCTCACAACAACCCGAAATATGATGAGTACAAAGGACTGAAAGCCCCCGAAATGCTCCACTTTCCCCCAGCTTCCTCCTCTGTATAGGATTTTAGAGAATTATCTCAATGATCTAATTGCCTCTTGAGAAACATTTCCGTTTATTTCAGTGGTATATTTGGTCAGAACTTTTAGTTGCTCCAGGATATTTCTCATCTAATTCATCCACTTTTTTAAAAACAGGAGAAGTCCTGATTTCTCCAGGGAAAAAGAGTCATGACCAAATGTGCTTCAAAGCAGCCAGAAAAAGCCAAGCCAGAACAGGAAGAAGAAAAATGAAGAGTTGGCTTTGGAAGAGTTGGATAGATTTATGAAATGTACTTCATCTTCTTTTGATGGGAATGTGCTAAAAATACTCCATGAGCTTGATACATTGCATTAAATACATTTCTGTTGGAAGTAGTCACATCTTGTTTGTTATGGAGGAAAGTGATGCCATATACAAATGAAAATAGTTTTCTGCCTGAGAAAGCCAAATAATTTCAGCAATAAGTTTGACACAGAGGGTGGGGGAAAAAAATGCCACTAAAACTCAAAGATAAAGGGTTGTACAGATTTCCACCACTTTAAACTACGTAGAAGAACATTCATATGTTTACTATATTTATGGATCCTAACATTGGTATTCCTATTTAGGGATTGTCAGTGTTACTGAATGTATTTTGCTGTACTAAAAGAAGAGGTCAATGCTGTCTCTGTGGATGCTTTCAGAGCTTGTACTAAAGAGATGCTGTACACCTGCAACAGGATTGAGAATGACAACAATAAAAGCCCAATTTTTTTAAAGCTTTCTGTTGTATGAAGTAAATGTCTGTTACTTGTTAACATACATGTGGTTGGTTCTCCCAAACTTTTGTAAAAAGCTGCTTTCATTTACGCTGTGACGAAAGTTTAGGGACAGAATTAGAATGCATGTGTATTACACCATGGCTAATTTACAAATATGATTGCTTTGCTTTAATGTAATTTTGATGACCTGCCAATTTATGAAGTCCTGTCATTTCAACTCAAATAAGTATAAAAGGCTGGAGAATTTCCATAGTACTTTGCTTTTTGTCTTACTGGCATATGTTTGAGAAGTGTTATTTCTGCCAATGGTTTGTTATAATTTAAACATATCCCTTTGGCTTGATAAAAATTAAGTAGTAAAATTAAGTATTAATGGCCATTTGTCCCAGGGAAAATTGATTCAAAGGATAGTTCCTTAAACATAGCTTTTAACCTTTTTTTTGAGCTTCTCATATTCCTTTCCCTTCTGAGATTCTAAGCTATGTGTGGTTATAGAATGCACAATGCAGAGGCATATCCCATTCCTAAAGGCTGTCTTGCTAAAGGTACACCTTGATGAGCACTTGCCTTATTTCCATAGCTGTGGGATTTGTGATAACTTAGTCCCTTACCCGCAGTTTAACCAAAATGCTGCTGGTAAATCATCCAGTGGCTACATGTGCCACTGGGGCTTTGATTTCCTTTGTTTAAATTAATATGAAAGTTCACTGTGGCTGCCTAAATAAGGAGGCAGACATACCAGAACAGGCCAATTAATTTCTTATTGACAAAGGATCAGCATGGGAAGCAAATCAACTATATGTTAAGCCTATGTAAAACCTAGAACAGAGAATCCTTCTTCTACGCACTATCCTGACACCCTAGGATAACACCTGTGCTTACATGAGAGCACCAGAGTGGCATATTTTCATTTTACCAGGTCAGCAAGGCTCATTTCAGTATTTTACTGGTATAACTACTCACTGTGAGCTCTGCATTTGAAACATAATGAGTCTTACAGTTTGCTTTATTTTCCAAAGGGAATGTCACAGAATTGCTTTTTACTTGGTTAGCCTGAAGTACTTAACAGGAAATGGGACAGTTACTGTCAATGGCCAGTGGACCAGTTCTGGTTGCATTATATGAGAATCCATTCAGAGAAACTCAGCTGAAGGCAAAAATACATTGGCAAGTAATATTATAACTGAACCTGGTGAGAAAGGGAGATAATAGGTTCATAACTGTAACAGTAAAAAAAAAAAAAAGGGGGGGGGGTGTGTGTTTCTTTTTTTAAAAAAACCCCAAGCCTTAAAATGAAGGGCAGTGGCCATACTCTGAAACTCATTTTCAAGATTTATGGTCTCAGTTGCATGTCCATTTCACAAAGGCAATAAACCAATCTTACTTTGATGAATTAGACTGTCATTTTACTTGTTCATGATACTGTGTCAAAAACCTTAACTTGAATTGAAATGGAAAAAATTATATGTCATATGAATATTTTAAAGGATTAAAAGAATATACTCAAATTTAAAAAAAGCTACCAGTGAAATTGTTCTATGAAAATTTATAGGGTTTTTAATGTCAATATTTTAAGCTTAAGAGAAAATGCATATTTTAGGAGGAACTTAATAGAGGGCAAAAGAGTCAGAGATTTTAGCTGCTAGGGAGCTACAACTCTAGACAGATATATCTGATACGCATATATATCACACACACACGTCCCTTGTATTTTAGGGTGGTTCTGCCTCATAAAAAGAAGGTAATGAATCTATTATTACCTGATAAATATTTATTTAACTACCTATTACATTCCTAGAATCTCACAGAAATTATGAGGATGTTTTAGGATAGGTTGTGGCATCACAGACCTGCAAAGTTGCAGTTCTACCTGTTTTTTTCCACGAAGAGTTTGTCACCCAGGAATTTTCAGACACATAAGTAACACAGAGAACATTAGGAACTACACGATACTGATATTTTTCCATAGAAGATGAAGCTTATTTTTTTTCCTGCTGTAACTGTCAGGTCTATCACCTCTTAAACCAATGCACAAGGCCACACAGTAACTAGGAGAGTCACCCAAGGCTAAGTACATATTCAATACCAGCAAATAATGTACACTATATTTTAGAGGATTAGGGAAAAAGTAGGGTTGATCAAAAGAGGTCAGGAGAAGAGATGGCCTATTGGGATAAGGAGTTGAGCTTTCAATAGTTCCTGTAGCCCACAGTACAAGGGCAGCACATGGACCTGGCTCACACTGAGATAATCCAAGTCCCCAGGCTGTGGTTATAACAACAGCAGAGGGGATGATGCCAGAAACAAGGCTCAGAATCACTGTGCTGGATCTGCAGAGGATGCCTCTCTGGCTCTGTCACTTAACCTGTTCAGGGATGACACAGTGAACAGTTTGCTTTTTTGCAGGGCTACCTTACAGTGGTTACCACTGCATTTATCAGTTACCATTGTCATTTGATAAAGTAGATGACTTTAAAAAAATTGCATAGCCCTTGATCTTCCACTATCCACCCAAGACTGTCTTTTTTCCATATACTCTTGTGGTTAACAGACCACTGATATATTTTGTGGGCAAGCCTACTACACCTTTATTAAATCTCTCCTGCACTTCCCTTACTGTCTGTTTTTTTCCCAAATTAATCTGTTCCTTTATTGTACAATCTTAAAACCTTTTCCTAGCTGTCCCCTTGATTCTACTGTAAAATTCTTGCTAAATTATGTAGCTTTATCAATATGACAAAGTGATTAATTTGCTTCAGACCTAAGCAAAAAACAAATATGGTGATAAAAGAAGAAAGTTTTTCTTATTGTCATAACATACGCTGATAAATGAAATTACACGAAAGCACGAAAAACATATCTACACATAGTATGAAAACAGTCAGATGGTCTCAATTTTAACAGACAAAAGTGAATTTTATTTATTATTTCAGCCAGCTAGGACTTCTAATATGCAAAATTCACCAGAGTATGGAGATGGAAATCTATTTTAGGTCACATATTTTACCTCCATGAGGTCTGGTAAAACATGAAGATGGTTAATAAAAGAGACTCTTTTCCATAAATAGCTTACCAAGAAATACAAATTTAATGAAGTTAAGCTCTTCAAGTTCTAAGTGGCCTGTGCTGAAAACATTAAGTATCTTTTGTTGTAATATGAGTCTTATTTGTAATAAAAAGAATTGCTGCCACATGCATTGCAAATTATTCAAATTTATACAGCAGACTGATTTAGCAGAAAAGGAAATAGGGTTCTTCTGTATTAGGTACTGAGTTATATTACGTTTTTAAAATGTATAACCCCAGAGGAATATTAAAATGTTAATTTTGATAGTCTTTAAAAGGTAATTACTTTTATACAATAAAATAAGAAGTCTGCTGAATACTAATCCCTCTGTCATGTGCTTTCTTTGAACTAATGCTACATTAAGTAGAGAATCCATTTATTTAAGTGATTTTAATTTAGATTCATGGAAGACATTCTCATCTACAAAAATGTCTGGGTTTTTTCAGGTCAACTAATATAAAATCCTTACTGTATTAAAATCATTGTTGAAGAAAGTAGTTACACTTGTTGGATAGCACTGAACTGAAAGAATGAGAAATTTTTAATGGCTCTCCTGAAGAAAGTGTGGTTTGGTTTGCTCACCACAAGTGCTGCTACAAAGGGCACTGGCAGGGGACGTACGGAGCAGGTCAAGACTGATTGCTCCTAAACAAAAGCTGATTTCATCTATTCAAGCCTTTTCAGGGAAGGGTGAATGCTCAAAAATTTTATTAGCATTTCGGTCCAGAAAAGATTGCTCAGATTAGAAAGCATATTTTTTCCAATTTCTTGAATTATATCATCTAACCTCTTGTCTAGTATGATCTCCTCAATGCACAGAGGGCATCCATCTTGGGACATCCTCAGAAAATGATATGCAGGTGTTTTATAACATATTTCATTTATGCTAGTGTTTTCTTATTTTTAAATCTGTTGAATCAATGCTTATTTCTTTAGCCAGAATCTTTTCCTATGGTTGACTCCCTATCTGAATTATTTTGTTGAAAATATCACTTATCTAAGTTGGACATTTAGCCAAATAAATAGAAATTATTTCCAGCTGAATAAAAATAGCCAATAATGCTCTTTGATTTGTAAGAAAGAGATAATAATTTGATTATTTTTTTCAACATATCATAGAAGACATTTTTAGAAGACAGAGTATTTTGAAACTGCTCTCAAAAAATCAGTTTTTCATGTAACCATTTGAGTTGTTCTGAGCAAACTTCATCTCTCATGGTTTCAATTATCAGATTGAGGAAAGATTAAAGACACAAACAGCAGCACAAGCCGTGATGGGAAACCACATCAGAGAAAAGCCGTATTTGAGACGCTGAGCATGTATGTGCAATTTTCCAGAACAAAGGCAAACCAAACAAGGAGGTTAAATCTGTGTCCTCAGTCTAGAGCTACTTCCCAGTGCCTGAATCCAGATGTACATGTGGGGAGCATGCCACAAGGCAGGTTTCCTCCCCAGTACCATTCCCTGCTCCATGTCCATGGGGAAGGGAGCAGAGTGCCTGGGCACCAGGCGAGATGGGGCACAAACCAACACATCCCCTGCCCTGGGCAGCCCTGGGCACACCACGGGGCACAGCTGTCCCCAAAGCTCAGACTGATGAGGACTAACAGCTCAGTAAGATTTATTTTCAAGCTGGATATCTATTAAACATGACTAAATTTTTTAGCAAGAATATGAAGCCCTTTTAAAAATGATTTCTGATCAAGTTACAGCCAGTGCAGATGAACCGTGCAAGAGTCTTTCACATGGTGAAACTCACATTGATCTATGCTTAAAATGAGAAATGTTAAGAACCTCTCTGCTCTCCTAGGCCATTTACATATGCCCACTCTATATTCATTAGTTTGACATTTACTGCTCTTATTCTGTCAGCAGAAAGATGACTTGATTTTCACTGTTGCTATTACAGTGTCACAGGTATAATACCACTATGAACAGTGCAACAGATTTACCAAGTGAATAAAATATGATTTCTGAGGAGTAATTTATGGTAGAAAATGAAATTTTAATAACAACTTACAACTGGATGGCAATTAACTAAATATATTTATTTTATTAATTATCATGAATTATAGATGACTCATTAGAGAGAAACCCCCAACAAAAAGCTTATCTCTCATTTGAAACATTATGAGGATAAAGATATGGTGAGTGATCATTTTCTTGAAAAGGACAGCAAAAGCAAGAAGCAAGCAAAGAAAAAAACTGTAGAAAAGCTGCTGCCTGTTTCAAATCACTAAGAGCTCCCATGCTGGAAAAGCTTGTTTTCAAATTTGAATGTGATAACAAAGGGAAAAAAAGCTCTTGTTTTGATTCATATATGAACAAAAAATAGTAATTTTTGAGCAGAAATACGGTGTATCTAATAAAAATTACCCTGAGGCAAAATTTTTGTGGGATTGAATGAAATATTTCTGGAATTGTGATCCAATAATACACTACCTAGCTGCCATGGACACATCGAAACCGCCCCTTCTCTGTTCTCGGTAAGCTCCTGCAAGGCACAGAAGTCTGCAGAGCCAGAGCCAGCCCATATGACCAGATGATCATCTGTCCAGGTTGCCAATCCAACACAGCCTGGGAACATGGACTGTGCATCCAGCAGAACCAGACCTCTGCATGTCGCTGGTCACCTCCTTTTGGAGATGGTTGTGGCAGTATCTATGTTTCTTACAATGTTGTCAGATCAGTTACTCAGCACATGGAAACCCATGATCAAGGCTGACATCAAACCCACAACCCCTTACTCAGAGAGTGAGTGTATTAGCACTCTCTTCCAAGTGACAGAAGCACTGTCTGGCCCTTCTGGGGAAGAGCCTTTGCAGAAAGCAGTTCAATATATTAATCAGGCCAAAATGGAACCAAAGGAATACGTGACTCCATAGCCTACTACTTCAGTTGTTAATTTACATTTAGGAAGTTCTTTATCCAGTGAATATTTTGTAGAAGTACAGTCAAAGTTGTTGATAAAATTCCGGGAGCAGAAAGCAGAACTCAAGTTTACCATTGTCCAGATGTGCTTTACATCATCCTACAGAATCATTAAGCACAACATGAAAAATATAACTTACTGCTCTCCTAGGGAGGGCTTCAGACCAGAGGCACTTCTTCAGCCATAACATATTGATGTGGTACTACCTGCTTCAGTGAGGCCTTATGAAGAATATTTGACATCCTGACACGCAGCAGTTGGAATTCGTGAGAAATTGGGCAAGCTCTGTTATTTGGATTTGTCCAAGTGAATTTACCCCTGATTCCTAGCTATCCACAAAAGTTTAGATAGCAGAAATACTTCCACTTTCACAACTGAAGCTAAAAACGTACCTGTTGCATCTAATAAATGAATATTTTACCTGCTATAAGCTTGGATTTGGCAGGGGAAGACTATGTAACACTCAAAAAAAAAAAAAAAAAAAAAAAAAAAAAAAATCAAAATGCAACCTTGAAAACCAGAGAATTTAACATGACTTTTATAATGTATGGTCTCAGTCTTTTGCTCCAATATGACTTTTCTGAGTGAAAGATCTTCAGACTGTTGAGCACAAAAGCTTTTTTATCAAAGCAAGTTTTAAAATGTTATTCAAAATTGTTCTGTTGCCACAAAGGAACATTCTAGTCTTTATAATGCTCCCTTTTAGAACTGTCCCAGATAATTGACAGGGCAAAAAAATGTTGTTTTTAAAATTATCACCTAGAAGAGATGGTAAACAGATTATAATTTTCTCAATTTCCATGAATTGGCCTACCTAATTCACTGGTTAAGCAGCACAGCAGATTGCAGAAGAAAAATAACCTGAATGAGGTCCAAAAATACATTTCTCTTTATCTGCTATAGTTCCATAAACTGCAGCTCACATAGATAAGTCCTTTTCCATTTGGACTTCAAGCTCTTATCTTCACGTTACAGTCTGTAGAGCCTAAACTGTGATTTAGTGAACAAAGTAGTAGAAAAGACTGACTAGTTCTGATAAAACACAGAGAAAGATTAAGCCTTTATTGGAGAAAATGGTCCTGCGATTACTTGGGATACAAACTCATATAGGTATCTCTGTCCTCCAACTGACATTTGATAATATTTCAACCTTTTTCATTTGTAGTACAGATTTTACTTCTTGGCTAGCAAAGGCTTTGAAAGGAACTGGAAAACATTGACCCTTTGTGGATTATAGTGGAAACAAGCAGCTCTGTCTCTTGCTGTACCATGCAAAGATCATTGCTGGCTGGCTAATTTGGATCCACGTGGGCCCATGAAGCAAATTTTTTCCAGTTGTTGTTCATTAGAAGATGGAAGATTAATTTTTTCCCTATAGGAAGAGAAGACAGATCATACTTTTTGTTTTTATTATGGGTTTTCTCCCAGCACACAACTAGCTCGAGTTGATGGGCCTGTGATTAATAAAACATCCTGTGGGTTGCATAGTTGAGTCTGGATGCATCTCTCTGCATCCCTGTATCCTTGTACACCAAGTCACCTGATAGTAAGTTTTAGTGTATGCTTACTGAAAGGTCACAAAGGTCAGAAAAGTTTCTCTTCCTATGCTTTCTTGCTCTTCCATGGTGATGATTCAGCACAAAAAAAAAATTATGCTTTTGTAAGTTCACTTTCTCTTTAAAATTAGTCTAAAAATCAGCAGCTAGACCAGTTTTTAGCTGTTGTGCAATACTGGTAAACTGAAATTCTTAAATGGTCTTTTTGCTCAAGATTTAAGCCAGCAAACAATAAATCTAGAGTTAACAGATCAGTTTTAGTCTTCACATTTGTGCTTCCTCCTGTCTTTGAAAAGGAGTAGTTCTCATTAATTAGAAATTATTGACATATATAGATTTGCAGATAAATTTATTTTAAGTCTTTACTTTAAACTTGATACTTGCCTTTGTTGACCAAAAGGATATGATACAGATGTTCAAGAAGTTATATGATTTAATGCACATGTACTCAGAATATTAACATTTAAGTGTTGTAATAGGTGAATGACATTTGTAATTAAATGTTAACAGATCTGAGCTACAGATTAAAGCTCTTTTAGCTGGTGTTATTCATCCAACTGTGTTTAGAATGGAAACTGAAATTTAATGGATTTGAAGAAAAACAACATTTTATAATTGATTTGTCATGTAACACAAAGGAAAAGGGATTATGGGTGTTTTGCACTTCCAAAACTTTTATTCTATAATAAAACCTTTACTAACCTCTGGTAACAGGACCGGCATTTGAATGAGCTCAAAGAAAAGTTTCCCAGTCCCTCTGTTCCTCAGTGTTTCAGAAGTGGCTGGTAACAAATAATTGCACATTTTACCTATGGATTCAAAGAAGAAAGGAATCTTTCCTATTTTTACAGAGAATTCAACTGAGAACGCTAAAACCAGGGCATCTTATCTAAGATTTTATTTACTGAGAGCTGGCCTGGCAGTTAAAACCACTGTGGAGTCAGATTTCTAGTTTGATACTTCAACAGACACTATAATATGATCCTTTAAGCTTTGATCCTAGATCAATAGATTTCTAGGAAGCATCTTTGAAAAAAAAAAAGTCAGCAAATATTTTGTAATCTTGTTTTATCTTTTTTTTTCTTTCTCTGTAATCTTTTTGCATGCATCAGTTCACTCTAGAAGATGTTCCTTTTGTAGCTTAAAATGTTGTTATCCATGTTTTTCATCTAACGTGCAGTATAACATTCTTCTATATAATTTAACTATTAGTTAAATTATTTAAAGTATTAACTTAAATAAAATTCAAAATTAAAAATGAACTTACTCATGTACTTGAATACTAACAGAACAATTATAATAAAAGTGATAGTCTGAAATATTTTGTGAATGTTTGAGAATGGATATAGAAGCAGGAAGATGTAAAGAAAATCAGAAAGCCCATTTTTCATTTAGCTATTTAGGCAGGAATAACCATGAAATCACATAACTTACCTGGTAGTGATATTGCTGGATGTCAGGAGGAGACAACCATGACTGGGAATCTGATTTTTGCTTTTCTGTAGAGAAACAGTTTCTAAACAAGGTGACAAGCTGGTGTATTACTATCAGCACATTCCCAAAAATGTTTCACTATTAGATATATTTGAAGGCAGCTTGCAGGCATTGATATTAAATATTCTCAAAGTATTTCAGATTAACTACTTTTTGTTTAATTTTGTAAACTGCAGGTACAGTCTGCTCTTCTCACAGAAGTCTTAGTGGTATTTCAGTGGGAGGTGATTAGTTCAGATAAAAGGCCTTTAGATACTTGAAATAAATTAGTTTATATGTCAAGAATGCTGATTTAGACAAAAAATTCTTCTGATTATGAGAATACATGTAATGAATGATCAACTCTGGCCATTTTGTGACCCAAGTACTCTATTTCAGATGAAGAAAAATCTCACTGTTGTCAAAAATATTTTATGAAAGTCCCGGAATTTCTGAATTACTCCCCACTTTATTAATAGTTTCAACAAGCCCTCTGGGGGCAGTAGCCCACTTTTAGGCTGTTTTCCAGATTTTGCTGGTTTCCTTTACCTAGTATTCAGAAAGACTATGGCATCTTTCTGTCACTCCACCCACAGCTCCAAGATCTGAACACATTATGTTTAAATTTATCTTTTTTAAACCTTGACTCTACCAACTTTTTTCTCTCTATTCAATAAAATGTCACTGAAACAATTTTTGTAGATCCTCTATGCTCCACCATCTAATCCTGTGCTAGTTGCCCTTTTGTCCCTGCAAGCCTTCTCATTGCCTATTAAGTCCTTGTATCATTTGGTCCATCCTAGTCATAACTGACCATTGTGATGGTCATCTCTAACATCATCATGCCAACATCCTTAGTCTTTATAGTCCACCCCTCGGCTTCTCTCATAGGAGAAATTTTATGATTTTTCTCATGATGGTTTTTTTTCCTGCCTGAGAAGAGGTCCCTCAAAAACATCCTTGAGAGTTTCTCCTACTTAGCTCACCTACACACATCATAGAGATGAAACTCTGTCATTTACTACTTAGTAAAGAGACAGGGATGTTACATTGATCTCTGGTGGGAATGAAAAGGGCAGCTTAGAGCACAACCATGGAAAATGTGAGGAGAAAACTGCAACTCATTTCCTTCCCCCAGGGACTCTGTATCCACTTGTGAAGGAACAGATCTGTTGCTCCTTTAACTGTCAAAAAGCAAGTGCTAAAACTCTCCTCATGCTGCTCCAAAGCAGCTGGTGAGGTGGTGGCCTTTTAACTGGAGCAACAATATCACAGCTCAGGCTGCATCTTAGGGAAGAGAGTAGGGCACCAGCAAGAAGGTGGGAAAAGACTTCTAGTACGACAGAACAAAATAACTGGAGAAAGAACAAAGCTGTTAATCTTAATTAGCTCAATTTTCATCAGTTTGTACTTCTGATTTTCTACTTGAATGTGTTCAGCTATATACTATAGAAGTTTCTGTTTTCCATAATCCAGAGACTTCAGCATACTAAGTAGACAGCTGAGGACATGCTCTCCTACGTAATGAACACACTTTCTCAGTCTGTTCTTCTGGACATTAATGTTTTACCCACTCGAGTTTAATCCTATTGACAAAATCTGACATATTTGGGAAAGTGTCTGTGCTCCCCAATATACACTAATATTTCTTACATGAATGGCAACCAGTATATTGTAGGGAAATAAGCTATGATATATGAGATTCTTGTTATAAAGAAGACAACCTATAAAATGACAGCATTTGCAATGTAGTATAGTAGTTATATTCAGTATCATAAAATAAACACACTTATAATGTTTCAAACATGAGAAATGAGGATTTCTAGCCAGGCTTTTGGGTACTCCTAATATTTGAAGGAGTGGTACCATGTGGTTTGTGCATTCATATCATCCTGCATGAGCTGAAATCTCTGGGGTCTAACTTTGAAACAGCCCTACACAAACAGCTCTTGCACTTACTGGAGCATCCAGGGAGCACAAGAGGAAGAGCTGCGTTCTGTGTTGTGTACAAGCAGTCATGGAGGATTTGTTATGAGGACACAAGCCTTAGTTTACAATTTACATAAGATAAACTTAATTTTCTTTAAAAGAATTGTAAATATATATTACTATTCCACCTTCCATTTGAGGTACAACTGTCCCTCTGATGTGTACTTTGCCCCAAAAAGGCATATAAATGCATCTGTAATGCTACAGTGTCTGAAGAGACACATTAGCATTAATTAATAGGAAACACTACAGAAAGATTACTGTAATGTTTATCTCCTCTCATTGTTATTCAGCTCAGTGCATAGTTACCTTGCAAAGGAGGTTTTAAGTTCCTATTCACAATGTTTAATTAGAATTTCGATTTGACATAAAAAATATAGTTACATAGAAAATTTCACAAAATAAACATTTTATCCATTGTACAAAAAATTAACTCTTGCTTGTGATTTTTCTGTGTGATACTGACCTATGCTGGAAATGCCAAGACTCACTGGCAGCACCAGAACACTGACAAGCCTAAGGAGAAAAATAGTGTACTTGCATTGGATATGATGCTGAATAGAAAACAGTCCAGAAGAGAAACTTTAATACTAATGTTAGTCCACTAACTAAACAATCATTTTAAACCATTTATCCTTGTTACATTCAGTAAAAAATCATTAAAAAAAAAAAAAGGGGGCAACACTTAAGAAGTTAGAAGTTTAATTAAGTGCTTTAAAAAAAGCAATAGTATTTATTCTGGTGCATATTTTACAAGAATGGTGCAGTGCTAGAAAAGGTTCCAAGTTTAAAAAGGCTATATTTTGTTCTTTGGCTTTGTTTACATGACTTTACGTGAATATTATCACCAAGGGATGCTTTTCTTTCTAAAGCAGGATTTCAACTTTTTCAATTAAAAGAACACAAAAGCCCTGTTTCCCTGTGCTAGCTGTATTTTGAGGAATTACTGAGGAATGCAAATGGCAATAGACACATTTAAACATTAGATAACAGATAATAGATACCATTTAAAGAACCAGCAGCTGTAAAATGGAGGAAATCCACAGAGAAACACTAAATGACAGTCACCAGAGGATACATTTTTATAATTTAACCATCAGTTTCTGTTTCCCTGATGCCACTAGAAAATATTTGAGGGGTAAAATGTAGCAAATCAAACTAGATATGCTACTTGCATCTGAATTAATTTGAATTCTAGAGTGTGATAGTTTCAAGAGCTTCACAGCTGAAGGAAGGGATGCCCAGCACATCGCTACCAACCCCCAGCTCTGGACAGAGCACACAGCTAGCTGATGGAATCTGTGCTGGGGCCGTGCCTCTCCAGTTTCCTGCCACAGGTAGTGTCAGAACCACGAGCACCTTTTTTGAATACACCTCTAACGACTTCTTAGGTTTCAGTAGGTGTCTGCTCCCAGAGCCAAGAGCCCTGTCAGAGAGGCTCACGTGCTGGACCATGAAATCCCCGGAAGAGTTACTCACCGCGAAGCTAATTGCAGCAACAACAAAAGCAGGGAGGCAACATTTTATGCATAATCCATATGCAGCACATCTAAAATTAATCCAGCAACAAAAAGTACAGATGGAAAGAGCCCAACTGTTGCTATTCTGATGCTGACAGCTTTCAGAAGAGTATCAGCGTTTTTTTAAAAATCATCCTGGGCTCTTTTGATTGGAAAACATTTTCAGGCACAATCTGAACCTGCTGCGATGTGATTAAGGTGGATAAACCATGGTTTTTCAGTGCAGAACACATTTCTGGTTTCCACCTGAGGAAGGTGTACTATTAAGACTGAAAGTATGTAACACACTACAGCTTTCATTCAGAAAGTAGGGGAACACTTCTACCAACTCAGTTTTTTCTGGTATAGATTAAAATGTTGGGAAATTTGATACATACCAAGTGCTAGTTCTGTCCAGCTCTGTTCAGTCAACCTTACTAACTGCTGGCTTTGGGAAGCAAAAAATGTGAGTGGTTGGCAGAGCCAGTGACAGGGAATTACATGATTGTCCCTCTGTCTTAGATCCACGCGAGATGTAGAAAATGTTGGTTATTTGTCAGGCACTCACATCAAATTGACACATTGCTTAGAGCATACAAATGTTTAATATATTAGAGCTTCTCTGCAAAGCTAGGATAGATCATGCAAAGAAACACAACTTGAAAAAAACCCAACCAGTTGCAAAATAGTTGTGCTCCTGGAAATGAAAGGCAAAAATAGAGAGAATAGATCATGGCAGAAAGGCAAGAGTACATTACAGAGGTAAGAGTAACTAACTTTGCACTTAATGCTTACTCCATGAGGAAAAAGTAGAGAACATACATAAATTTAAAAAATGTGACAATGTTTGCAACGGCCTACAAGTGCAAAGATTTCTCTTCTACACCCTTTTCCCAGAAGTTCATTCTGAAACCCAGACCTAGCACTCCAATGCCCCAAGCCCCTCTCAGCCCAGCAGACGGCAGAGCAGGCCACACCCTCCTTTCTGGCCAGCACAGGTCCAGGTCAGACTGGTACAAACCAGCAGTGTCACCATCACCTATCGAGCACAGGAGCACAAGCAAGCTTTGCTCCATGTATCCCCTCAATTCCTTTCCACAATCTAAGTGTAAGAACTCATATGTGCTAAGCCTGACAGGAAGGAACAAGAGCTACCTTTTGCTCTTCTCCACGATTTCTTAAGATTGCTCCTGCTTGTTCAAACATTTGAATTACAAATGTTGCTGTGGTACCTCCTGAGTAATACAGCTGGGTGCCTTCTGATCTTATCCTGACAGTGCCAAGTCTTTATGCACATTATATATCCATGCACGTGGCAAAGGAAGCGAGACACATCTGGGAATGCCTATCTGAGTATTTGTCAGCTACGTGGGCCACAAAAATCCGTGAGACGTGAGCAAAGTAAAATACAACTCCTACAAGGCATTACCTCAGCACACTTCACTTGCAGAATCAGAGGAGCCTTTTGCATGAACAAGAAGCAGCACTTGCTGTGTAAAAAAATTAAGTAGCCAGAAAAATACACTTTGTCCAGCACTACATATAAAGGGCTGTCCACTTACTGGAGGTGCCCCGCCTGCCACATTGGAATCTACAGCAAGGGAGGTGCAGCTGGTTTCTCTTTTGCTTGGAAAGTGCAGAGTAAGATTCTGGTGTCTTTCAGGGAGGCTGCCATCCACTCTTGTGTCGTGGTGTGTTTGACCAAGAAATCCTGAACTTGAGAGGAGCTGAGTCATTTGGACTGTGCTTCATCTCCTTCCTGCTTGAGAAATTCAGGTGAAGTCTAATTCCTTAAGCAAGCATAGTCCTTCTCAATATAGGTATTCCTAAATCCCACCTCTATTTGCATATATATTGCTAGACTGAATAATTTGTTAACAGGAGCAACAAAACTTAATGTGAATAGGCTGAAATTGAATAATTTGTTTTCCTTTTGTGCTTCTTTATTATGACTAGTACTCGTGTATAAGTCATGAATCATTATATGGCCTACAGATACCATACACACCCACAGTGAGCCATATGTCGCTTGAACATATTTTTCACAGGCAACAGACTGCTTATCTCAGAGACCTCTGCTCTCCACAGAAATTCTGACTTCAAATGTTGCTTCTAAATCACTGAACTTTCAAAACAAAGCTCATTTACAGTGATCTACACTCTTATGTTAGAGATACTCCAGTAGTAAGAAGCTACACTCATATTTTTACACCCAGCAAAAGAATATTATTCTAGCAAATGACTTGTTTTACTATATTTTATTATCTGGGAATTATTCCAAGTGAATAAATGTTGAGGAGTTTAATTAATTTATCATTCTGCAATTAGTTTGATTTTGTAAAGATTTCTAAATCATCCCTAGAGGGATTTGCCCAAGCAATAGTAATTCAATTTTAATCTCAGGGCAAACCAAAATAACACACATTATCAGAATAAAACATTAAGGGACAAAACAAGAGTTAGGAGCTTCAGAAATGTCTGGACAAAACATAAAAGCTTATTTAAGGGACTGTCCTCCTACTTTTGGAGTTCTGCTCATCATCTTTTTGCCTCCAAACAGAGGCTATGGAACACATCCTACCAAATGGTTCTGTTTTTAAATGGCTGCAAAAAATGTTTATTAAGCAACTCGCTTTGCATAAAAATATCTTTTTTTAAGCAAAGAATAATAATTATAATAAAAATAGCAAAGCAGATATTTTGTTGAAAATGTATGACCACTTCTTCAGATTGATATTAAAAAGCTACATTTTTCTAGTTGAAGTGGTCTATCAAGACTAAAACTTTAACCAAAAGTTGCAGCATCTCCAAATGCCTTTAAAGGCTGAATCTATGAATCAGTACCAGCCCTCAAAACACACAGATCCCATGCAAGACAGTTAAATGAGAAATGTCATTATCTAAATCCTGATCTGTTGGATCTGAGAAGCTGGCATTAGAAAAAAATTACTTTCAAAATAAGTTCTTTCAGAAAAAAAAATCAACAATCTACAATAAAACAACTTATTTGTCGGCAAAATAAAGTAATGCAAAAAAAAAAAAAAGGTGTTCTGATATGATGAAAGTATTTCCAGCTTAAGCCTGTCTCCATATAAGACAAATCTTGTAACAATTCTTGAAAGGTAGTTTGACTGCTTTAATGCAAAACCACGTGCATTATGTAAATAGAGAATCCATTCATCTAACACCACTTAATTGTTTTCCAGTTATGGAAACACAGATATGCTTTTTTATGTCTCTGTGTGGAACCAGAAGGTGATGGCAAGCATGAGCATGGCTCTGAAGCTCACTGGTTAGGGCACTCTTCTGGAAGCAGAGTGCCCGTTTATGGTTTATGTTCTAGGAATGTTTAATTTAACTTGTAAAGAAGTACTCAAAGAGGGAACTTGAACCAGTGACTCCTGTCTCCAAGGTTAATGCCCTAGCTGCTGGTCTATAATGTTTGGATCTGACCTGACTGCACTTCCAGTTAAATGATTTTCTGCACAAGGGAACTGAAAGTGGAGAAGGGAGGTATTCCTCCCTTGCTGTGCGATCTGGTATATTAGAACAGTTCTCTCAGAGATTGAAAGAGGGGATTTTCATTCTCTTGGATTTATTTAAAAATTGGACTTCTCTTTCCTACATGTAGGTTCTCTAATGCCACATTAATGGATTTTGTGATAGAGAGGCAAGAAGGGGGGATAATATTCCATACTGTTTTGAGAGAAGTTCAATTCTGTCAGTGGACTTTAAAGTATTTTCTGATGATTAAAAGCTCATTCTTCTAGAGAGATTTGAAAGACCTGAAAACCACACTATACATTAAAAACACTTTAAAAATCCAGTAAAAATGTTAATGACTTGCAAGGCAATTTGATTTGGGAAGGGGGGGTTCATTGAGACATGCCTGGAATTGCTGTTAATGAATAGAAACACTGTGCAGGAAAAGTGTCACTTACAGAGAAGCTGTGAAGCATTAAATTAGCCCTCAGAGGCACTTGTTGATGTCACCAGGTCAGCTTTCCATGAAATGCAATGTCCTTTGCAATATACTAAACTGTCAAATAAAAGTCAATGTATCACTTTTCCCTAAGGTTCAGAACTTCTCTTCCTAAAATATTAAGTAGATAAATGTGATTAAACTGCATTTGAGAGACAGATTAGAGATACGAGATGCTTTAACAAACAACTCTAGCAAATGTGAGCTCTGCTAAGTGGAAAGGTTTATAGCTCAGAGCTCAAAGATGAGCTATTATTTTTCTCATTTCATCAGTTATACTGAGTATTTCTGTCAATCCTGCAGTCCTCAGGAGGGACTGGTGGATCTGGCCCTGACACTTTTCTAATTTCTTTTGTATGGTTTTATTGTTGAAAGCTCATTTGCAATCAGGAGTCAAAGACAGTAATCAAGAGAATGAGCTCAGTCAGAGCACAATGCTGGTTATGATTTTATTCCCACGGAGATTGCAGTGAACACTGGTAATCAGATGTTCTTGGGGGCAGCAGCCAAAGAGAAAACTATAAATTTATGGAAAAAATAACAAAAGTATTCTTTCAAGCTGAATTTACAGAACTATTTACAAGAATAAACTCAAGCAATCAATCCACATGGAAAACTACTGCAGAAAGGCTAATCTGTAACAATATTACACATCATCCACATCCAAGTCCTTCAAAACAAATCCCAAATCACACAATTCCCTCTGTTCCCTATGTTAAAACTCTTAGAAGTTTTATCAGCTCTCCTATCGTCCCTGTGGCTGCCAGGGAGCCTCCAGGTAAAGCAAGTTAATGGGTGACCATCCCTGTGGTGCCTGGAGCCGGCAGCCTAGACACTTTAGCATCCATAAGATCAGAAAACAGGAATGCCTTTATGCCAGAGCCACTCAGGGAAATGAACAGAGCTATTCCAGAAGAAGACAATTCGACCTGCTTGAATTCCATATGCACTGTTTTATAACAGTAACTCATAAGAGCACATGAACTCAGAAAAAGATTTGGGATTTATTTGCGTGTCTTGACTGCCTATGTTTTTGGAGGAATGGAGATTAGTAGCCTTGAGTTTCAGAAAACACAGTATGTTTTATTGTCATTATTTATTCTGTGGCTGGGGATTTGTGGGTGTGGGTGCGGAAAGTAGGTTACATAGCCAAGCTTTACTTCCTACAAAATATAGAAATGTTGTGATAAAATTATTCGTATTTCTTCCAAAACTACAAGTTATGTCAATCCCAAGACAAAGGCCTATGCAGACAGCCTATAAGGAAAAGGGAAAAAAAAAGGTTTCCATTTTGGCCTGGTAATACAGGGCATTGAGATTCATGACTGAAGTCATGGTTACTTATGATTAAATGATGCTCAGATCTTGCTCTTACATGAAAGATTGGACCAGAGAAAACTCCTTTAGTTTAATGCCAAGATCAGTATAGAGCAACTTGAGATGAACAAGCAGAATAAAATCTTGCTGTGGGATGTGCCAGTAGTTGAGTTGGGTATTGTTATCTGTTTGTTAGGAAGGAACAGGCACACATTCATAAAAACAAAACACCAGCAAAACAAATGCAAACCCCTCAAATCCTAGAAGCAACTCTGGCTTTTTCCAAGATCTGAACTCTTCAAAGACCCGTGAATCAGCAGAGCCCTAACACAGAGCTCTTAAGAACCAGCCAGAATATGTTGACCAATCTGAAGTGCCTGTCTGATAGCCCTACATCCACAGGGAATCCAGCTCTTGGAAAAAGGGTTACAAAAAATGTCATATTCCAGGGGTTGCTGAGTGTTATCTTGGGTATATAATTTACAGGTCTTTTAACCTTTCATATAAATAGGTGACTAAATCCCACAGTGTGGAAGTAGATACAAGAGAATGTTTAAAAATTATCAGGAAAGGATTTTTTTAAAATACTGAAGTGCTGAAAAAAATCTTATCCTTGTTTAGCTTTATGAAAAAATTTACTAGTTGTATCATTCCTTTCAATAACTTGACACTTTCAACTGAACTAACACATAGTGACCGTTTTCCCTCTCTGTTCTCTTACTATTTTTTTAAAATAACCAACCACAGAGAGTCCCCACATCATTTGGGAACAAAACCTCAAACCCCAAAGCACAGTTAGTAATATGCAGTCCTCTAATGCTTTTGTGTAGCAATGACAAATCAAAGAGGTGTGGTATGATTTGTGCTTATTGTATACAACACAGAGCTTCTTAGCAAGCCAGATACCCTGACATGTGGAAAATGTAACTATAGGAGTCTTAGACAAAGTCTTTCCTTCCATAGCCATGGTTTAAAATATTTAGGTTTTGCAAATGCACATATGTTTAAGTGTCTCTGCATGAATAACCTAGTGCAGAAAACTGCATGTCTTAGACACTGTGCCAAATACCTTCTCTGCTCCATCTTTCAGTCCTGCACACTTTGGGAATGAGCACTGAGCTTCACTCTTTATGAATCAGCAACAGACCTGCATCCTTTAACTATTAGTGATAACCATCACTCATTCAACCTGCAGATAAAAATGAAGATATTTCTAAAATAACAGTAAATCCCGCAACATCTCACCCATGGATCCAAAAAAGAAGAATGGGATCAACATAAAACAAGAAATAGGAAATTTAGAGCAAGTGTTCTTGCAGGAGGTTTCAAAACATTCTCCACAGATATTCCTGTAATAGAGAAGCCCATCTGCTCTGTACAAAGCTAATGAAATCACTTGGCATAATGTGTCTTTACTGCCCTCCTCATTGCCCAAGAATTCCTTCTCAAATGATAAAAAGCCATTTTTAACATAATATTGGTGTCCATTTCAAATAAATTACCTTAACAGATAAATTCTATTAAGATCTTATATATTTCAAAATTTTTCTCCTTTTAAATATTAACAAAGGAGGGAAGTTAATACTGATTTATCATGAGATCCAGGTCATTATGAAATCAGCTCTATTAACAAGGATAATAGTTTCTTTTTTAGTCTAGATGAAGGCAATTTATGAGTGCTAGGAAATTTTGCAGATTGCCTGTGGGTAGAGCTTGGCATCTATGTAATTATGTGGGATCTCTGAAGGCATTTAAAGGCCAATTGACTGCTTTTAAAACATCTCTTTAAACTGGTGACAACTAGGATATAAAGATTTTGTGGCCAAATGAAAGAACAGTATTTCAGTGTTGCCAATTCTGGCCCAGGAACTCACAAGCCTTGAAAGTTCATACCCAGATATATTTTATAGGGTATCTATTAAAAATTAATCATAAAATTGATTTTGAAAAAGACTAATTTTAAGAGAAATGAAAATATTCTGGAGCCGTTGGAGAAAAATTTGAGTCGGTGAATGCTTTAATTATAGGAAGTAACTCACAAAGCTTGCCTGGTTACAGGGATCAGATCCAGGAAAAGCACATTTTCTTGGCCCATTCTTCACGTATTTCTTCGTGCATGCCTGCTACTATTAGCATTCTGGCTATCTGTCAGGAGGGAATTACTGTGCATACAACTGTCAATCTGCTCATAATTTCAGACTTCCCACACACCATCTCTAACACATGCACTGAATCATTCCCAGCATCCAGTTTTGCTGCCTATTGTATTTTAAAAGACAGAAGAAGCCATTTCCTTCCTTCCTCCATAGTGTTCATATTACATATTTTATACATATATATATATATATATATCTCCCTATCACCTCTAGATTACAATAACGTTCCTGCATTGGTTCAGTTCTTCTCAACTCCTACATAACAACTAAACTGTGCATTTTCTTATAGTTTCTAACCATACCTTTGGTTATATACATTAATTAAAGGGTATTGAGGTATGACTCAAATGATTTTCAATAAAAACTGTTCTGAATGAGTGGTTCAGTGCACTAACAAGTAGAGTTACTAATTTTCTCATGTAAGAAATACACCAAAGGAGACCATTTATTCTGGTGTTTGCACACCAGGAGTCAGACCATTTAGCATTGCATAGCACAGGGACACCGAAGGGCAAAGCTGCAGTGTTAAACAAGTGCATTACTCAGACCTTCTGCATCCACTCATGAAAGTCTCCTGCTTTGGACCACTAGCCCCAGGCAGTGGGACACAGCGGAACAGCCACTAATCCACAGATCCTCCTGAGTGAGCTGGTGTGTGTAAGTGCAAACCAAAACACCAGGAGAGTTATGCATGATGACAAAAGGGAGAGGAAAAGCAATTTTTGCGAGGACACACTTGCAAAAAAGCTGTCATTAACTGTATCATACACTTGTCTTTCCTGCAGTTTTCTGTGCTGTTATGAGCTGCATCACTTCATGTCTTTTGTGCATTACAAATCTGATGAAGCCAGAACATTTTCCACCAAAACGTCAGCAGAACAAACTATTACAGAAGAGATTTCTCTTCACAGGAAATTGCAAATGCCTGTGTTACTTCTGATTAGAGCATAAAGCCTAGGGCTCAGCATTTGAAGAAATGAAGAACTATAGTACTCCCTGCTGTAAGAAAAAAACCAACTAGTTACTTACACTGCTAAAAAAGTATAGTTTATTTCACTGTAATTTATAGAAAAAACATACTCTTGTCTTTATGCAAAGCAAAAACTGCTTTTACTTTTATTGAAGACCTAGGTTTTCAGCTACTCCTAATGATCTATTAGTCATTTAATCACAGAATTACAGGCAACAGTAAGAAACTGTTGCATGAGTTCTACTTGTCTTGTTCCCAACAGATTTTTGTTCATCTTGTTCTTTCTAAAGCCCCTAATTATGAGGTTTCTCTATCTTTCTCAGGCATGGTATCCCCCTATGTCTAATTGCACCCAGAGCCATAGAAGCAACAGATTATATTTATATTGTCATTTGTGTCAACAAGGTGAAGAATACCACAGAGAATCAGATATCAAAAATTCAGTTAATCAGTTTATTTCTCTCCTAAGAAACAAAAATCCTCCTATCTCCAAGGTGATAAGTTTGGCCATGACACATCATAATTTGCAAAAGCAAACTAACTGCAAACAGGCTGGGTTTTATAAACATGTGCAAATTGCTAAATAGCAGTGTAGCTATCTAGCAGGTGTTTACAGAAGTCAAGAGCATAAATCAAGGAAATGCATATTTAAACAGAACTCCAAGGTAAGAGAATTCACTCGAGCTCAGAAGCACACATTGATTTAAAATACCTTAACAGCTCACTCAGATTGTTCCTTCAGCAGTGATACTAAAACTGCAAATCTTTTAAAGGAATCAGAGATTATATTTGCCCACTGTAGCAGATACTGTTGTATCTGCTAATGCCCCATTCTTTTCCAATCAACCTCTTTATATCACGTTCCCAATTCCTACTGGAAATAGTTGGACGAAATTTTGGTCAGCTGGAAAATTAAATTTAAGTGTTGATAAAAAAAGTTAAGAAAAGATGCTAGATTCCAAAATGAAGTTAAAATTTCTCTCCCTACCAATTAGAAAGCTTTACTGAAACATTGACCTAGATGAAGAAGATATTCAACAGTGTCAATATTCATTTACTTGGAAAACAATGCAAGTTTCCAAATAAGCATTTCCTCTGCTCTGTTTCAGTTTCAGTAGCTATGATATGCTCTCCAGAAGTACTGGGTTGACAGGAGAGAGCAAATTTCTGACCTTATCATATTATCTGTAGACACAATCTTAGAATAGTATAAAACTTAAAAATGTACTTCAAATTAACAGTCTCTTCATACACCTCATGACAATTTCCTGACATGAATTGACCACAAATCATGTTGAGGCACAGACATTTCTTTAATGGGAAACTGGCAAGGGCAGGTTAATACCTCTAAAGGAACAGGAAGTTTGAAAATTGAACTTTAACTGTACTCTGGACAATAAGATTAAATTACAGGTATTACCTACTGTAAGTCATGGGATGATCCTGAATTAGTCAAAATGATGATTTCTTAAAAAGAATGGAAAAGGGGGGCTTCAAATTTAGTTGGAGAATAAATGTAATTTTCCCCCTCTATAGTTACAAATTATACCTGGGCTTTTATTATTTAGCAGGTAAAGAATAAGAAGAATTATTCAGTGATTTTTTTTTGTTTTGTTTTAGTGAACACCATTTAAGAAATTGTGTTAAATACTTATGTCACTAACACATTTCCAGATCAGCAAGTAATCCAGTGTCCCTAGAAAATGTTGCTCCATCTGATATTAAAGAAACAAAGTTAAAAAACTTGTTTTTGCATGATATACTGAGAAACATTAATATCTCACTTGGTAAGGTTTCTTGCATGTAAATTTTTGAGTTTGCAGACACCTGGCTGTTCTGAATACTCTGAGTACTCTGCGTGGCGAGGAGGAGCACCCAAAATTCCTTTCCCTGGGCAGAAACAGCTGCAGGTTTAACATGCTGGGCACATCCAGCTCCCTGGGTCTGTATACCTGTACCAAAGCCAAAGTTTCTGCCCCCAGAATAGAATGTCTTCTGCAGGAAAACTCTTGCTATAAGGACCAGACTATCAAAGCTCTAGATCTGCAGAGAGATGAATCCTACAGATCTGAGACACAATAGCCTGCTTGACCTAAGTGAAATGCAAGCAAAAGTAACACGTTAAATGCTATGTGTTTTCCTCTCAAGTATGACATGCATACATTTTTAGCTACACAAGGCCACCACTCACATTATCATAAATAAACATCACAGTAGAAAACATCACAGTAGATAACTCATGAGATAAACCAAACATGTTGCATGGGATACACACAATTTTATTTCATTGCTCTCATGTGCACAGAGTTTACTAACCACCAGGCTAACTCGAAGCAGCAAACATTGTTTGGTAATTAGTAAAACAAAGGCATTCTTTTCCCAGTCTGCATTCAGTTTCTAATGAAATACTAATTAGAAATCAGTATTCCATTTAATTGAATTGTCAAACACTTTTGTTCAGTGACTCTTAATATATTTTAAAGTATTCATAATTGGAATAGAATTCCCAGAAAACATAGCAGTAACATGAACATATTGTTCTCCTAAATACATTTTATGAGCTGGCATAAAGTATTTTAGAACACGTTTTTCCCAAGTCACCTTAGGAGAGCATCCAACATTGAAAATATCAAGAATGTACCTGCTGCTTGCTATATGACTGCTCATTCTTCACCTGAAAAATGGGTGCAGAAAACGCAATTATGATGCTTTTTTATATCCTAGTTATGAGGTAAATACCAATACTTTAATCAAAGCTGTGGGAAGTCTGCAGAGCTGGGAACAAGGCAACAAAAATCAAAACTTAATTACTTGGTCACATGCCTGAAACTTGATAGCCAGAAACCAATTCTTTCACCATTACAGGATCTTTCTAAAATACTGACTAGTTTCTATTTTGGCAAAACTAAGCCTGTTCACATTCAAGTGTAGTATTCGGGGTTTTTTTATGGCTTCCATAATACTTTACCCCTTAATTATCTACTTAAATTAAATACTACACGGATTTAGATTCATATGACTATCACAGGCCCTAAGACAAAAAATCATTATACTAACTGCTTCCTATTTTATCACCGTGAATTGTCGCAGTGAAATGAAGATGTAGGTCACACGTGATATTATCCTGAAATACAGTTTAAACATGACCAGAGAGGTGCATTTTCTCCCAATATTACCTGGCAGAGAATAGCTCCTTTTTGTTGTGCTTCAGTACAACAAAGTAATCACACCAACAAGCCCAAAGGGCATGTACCATGTTATGCTGTTGTTATATACTGCAACATTAATAAATAACTCACTCAATGATTTTGTTCATGGCACCCATAACAGAGTTAAAATCCACTTTTAAGTATTAAATTTAAGTTATAGCACACATTGAAATACATTCCATAGCTCTAAAGACTTTAAAGCCAGAAGAACTATCATACAGGTCTTGTTCAATTTCCCATGTAATATAGCTTTCCCTGTTCAAAATCCACTGCTCAGTTGATTCTTTTCTCTAAAGGGCTTGGAGCTATATCCTATAAAACTGTGGCATGCCTGAAGCAGAACTGTGCAGTTTCTGTAGAAGCATGCTTGGAAAATACAGCGGTCTCAGAGGGACCAGAACATCTTCCTTGTAAAGCCAAAATTCATCTAAGAACTAAAAACTAACCTAAGAAATATTACTTTTTTGTTAATACATTACTTTTGAGAAAACTAAGAAAACCTAAATTTTAATGGGATTATTTCTATCAAGTTCATTGAATCATGGAGTGTTAAGGGTTTGGAATGGGCTTTACAGATCATCCAGTCCCAGCCCACTCCACCCCACAAGCAGGGACACCTCCCACCAGACCAGGTTGCTCAAGGCCTCATCGATGACACTGCCAGGGCTGGGGCATCCACCACCTCCCTGGGCAACCTGTTCCTGAGCCTCGCCACCCTCAGTGTAAAGAGTCTCCTCCTACCATCTACACTTCCCCTCTTTCAATTAGTACCCATTACTCCTTGTCCTATCACTGAAGAGTCCCTCTCTGGCTTCCCTGGAGGCCCCTTCAGATACTGGAAGGTGCTATGAGGTCTCCATGCAACCTTCTCTTCTCCAGCTGAACAGCCCCAACTTTCTCAACCTGTCTTCATAAGGGAATTGCTTCAGTCACCTTAGCACCTTCGTGGCCCTTTCTCTGGACTTGCTCCATCAGTTCCATGTCCTCAGAATCATTTAGATTGGAAAAGACCTCAGAGAGTCCAGCTGCTACCCAAAACCTCCCATGTTCCCTACTAAACCATGCCCCTAAGTGCACATCTACGCAGCTTTTCAATACCTCCAGGGACAGTGAATCAACTGCTTCCCTGGGCAGCCTGTTCCAATGCTTGACAACCCCTTTGGTGAAGAAATGCTTCATAATACCCAATCTAAACCTCCCTGGTGCAACCTGGGGTCATTTACTCTTGTCCTGTTGCTTGCATTCTGGAAGAGGCCAAGTATAAATCAGGAGAGGAACAAGTTCAACTAGAAATTAAAAAGCCAGCATAGGAGCCTGCAAACTGTGGTCAAAAAATTAACATCCTGTTGTGTGTAGAAAGGGAAATAGCCATGGTTTTACAAAGTGAAGAGAAATTCTGAAAATAAGATAATTTAAACTCTACAGCTACACTGTACATTGAAAGTCACCTAAAATGACAGAAATGCAGAAGAATGTGTATGCTGATTAAATCTTAATTTCCACCTTGTCAAACAGCAGCTAGGATGTAAAGCCATAAAAAATTTTACTGTCCAGAAGATGGATTCAAGTCAAGCCACTTAAACATGGCAAACCTGAAAATGCCAATTTCATTTTCATCAGAGTCAGGAAAGGCTTTTAAACTTTCAGTATTCTTATTTGCACTTAACCAAAGCTTTATTCCTGACAGTGTCTAGAAATACTTCAGCCTTGACAGGGCTGGGCAGCAGGACTCAATTAGAACCAGCTCTTTTTCAGTGGTTCTATGAGTGAAGTTTTATTGCATGTGAGTGAAAAGCATGCTCTTGTGCTAGAATATAAAGACAAATGTGGATTTGATGAAATAAGCATTAAAGAAAGAGGGGGGTTTGTTGTTTAGTGGGGGGTCTTGTTGTCTTTTCTTTTTTTACAAGGGGAATATTTTAAAAGCAGCAAAATTCACTGTGGGATATGACACAGAAGGAACACGTTTTATATGAATGAAGGAAAACTTAAGAGTTCAAATCTTATCAATGTTCTTCCAAAACCACAGGAACCAGCAAATAAACACCAACGTGTATGACTTCAAAACCAGACATACTGTCACACAATAATTTTTTGTTAAATCACAGAAAATAAGAAAGGATCAGGAATAAAGTATCAGTCAATAAAACTCCAGTAACATGAATATCAAAATGAAAAAAATGAAATATTCAGAGACACTGAAATATTTTGAAGATGATCATCAACTCAAATTTCTAAAAATGTATCCATTCAACAGCCCAGTTTCTTAATTTTTCGAGAACCTGCAAAGGCAGGGGAAAAAGGAGGGGAATAAATTAAATCCATCTAAACTCCAGTCAAGCACTTGATATAGAAGGAAAAATTTCCTATTGCATCCCATCCTTTTCTATTATGCTGATGATTTGAAAAACTGCAAAAGAGGCAGAAATGGCATAGAGCATCCACCAGGCATAAAGACAGAGAACTAGTAAAATATTTGTTGCCCTTGTCTGAAGAATGAGAATGCTGTTATGATTTTTTATTTCTCAAGTTAGAGTAATTCCTTAGTACTGCTGGAAGTGTGGGTAGCACAGGTGTGGTTTAACATGATAATTTGCATCTCTCCTTCTAATATCATACTTACAGTTTCCAGCTTTCTCCTGCTGTACATATTTTTTCCTAGTATATAATGGAATTTTATCCCTAAAATAAAGCTTCTTTGCTTTGAAATTCATACTACTGGATCAAAAATGAAAATTACCAGATAATTCATGGTTAAAACCATAAGGTAGATACCATGGTGTTCATAATATTCAGGAAAGAGTTCTAGTGAGGTTCTACTTTCACAGATACAAAAACATTGGGTAAGTAAGGAAAACCCAAGTTAATAAAATCAGGTACTGAGATTATCACCGAAAAAAGTAATTTGACCTAGAAAGACTGGAAATAAAAACAGAAAATAAACTGATTAAGAACATGGTGAAAAGAGAGTGTTATCTGGACAGCAGCCATACCAGGGAAGAAAGGAATGATAAAACAAGTCTTATTAAACCCACAGTTTAAAATGTAACATGGAAGCAAAAATAACAGCATGGTGTTCATGCAAGTTCCAGGAAGACATCAATGCCATGTAATCTTCTGTAAATAGCCCTAATGGTAGCATATTTTAATATATTTATTTTTGTGATTTCTCCATCAGTTCAAAACAAAAGAAACCCAAATTAATGAAGTATTTCTGAGAATGTAATTTATTTGAAGTCTTCAGCTATGTTTTCATCCTTGAACAAGAAGTACAGGTAGGAGAACAAAATAGTTATGCACATAGGAAAGAGAAAAAATATAAGCCAAAAAAAAAAACAAACCCACCCTAAAATTACAAGTATGAAATAAGATGAAAAATCAATGAGATATATTATATTTAATCAGTCAAGTGGATGAACCAAGACCTGTGTCACCAAAATTGAAAATCTCTTGCAGCTCAAATTTCACTACATTTTTGCTAAAATCAGGGCAAAAGTAGTCTCAGCAGACCTTGAAACACCACTAAACACAAATCACAAAGGTTGTTACACTGGCTAAACATCCTGCCCAGCAAACCTCAACAATAATTTCTTTGGCTCATTTCGGATATTTCTGTGCTCCATTTCTGTCTGCACCTTCTCGAGAAGTTTAGAGTGCTGTGTGTTCAAAAACTTTGTGCCATAACTAAGGTTTATGTTCATAGAAACCCTGTGTTAGACTGTAACTATGTAGAAAAGCTGCACTGAAGATTCCATCACTAATTAAGGCTAAACAGGAGAATCATTTGGGCAGCAGAAAGGCAGCTTTGCTGAATGAGAACATCCAGAATCTACACTTTAACAGAAGATATTATGAGACATGTCAAGTGCCATGACTGACTGGTATTTGCTGAGCTGAGGACTGATCCCAAGCTGAGATTTTGGAATAAATAACAAATAGAAAGTGGTATATAAAGAACTTTTAAAACTAATGGCATGAAAAAAAAGCTATTTAAAAAGCTCATTCTGGGGAGTTCTGCTTTCTTAAACTTTGAATGAGAATTCAAGGTACATTGGTGTATCTGGATCTTATGACCTGAATGAGCAATGCATGGACATCAATCATTTGCCAAACACTCTGGAAAAGACCAAGCATGGAAAAGCTGAGTAAATAAAAGAATCTTAATAACAGTTGACAGGTTTGCTCTGGGCATTTACTGCTGTTTTCCTGCAAACACAAACCCTATGGAGTAACCTAGGCTTGCTTTCTCTGTAGTGGCACACTCAGTTCACTTATGTTGTGTATGTGCTGAAACAGAGATAGCAAAAACACCCATTGTGCCACAATACTCCACGTTTTTGCTCTTCCATAACTGTCCGGAAACCAGAAAATTGGAAACTAGGAGTAATAACAGCCATAACTAGCATAGTTTGTTTTCTTTCTGGAAACAGTCTTGGCATATTTGTAGATGAATATTCCTGGTTTATATAGCAATAGAAATTCTTCTGTGGGTATTTTTATTTTTGGGTTTTTTTTCTATTGAACAAGACAGGTTTTGCTATTTAAATCAGGATTCAAGGCCTGTTCAGGTGTTTAAAATAGTAATTATACTACTGAAAATGATGGAGGGATGTATTAAAAGCAGATAATTCTGTCAAATACCTAGATATAAAGCTACTCTTAATGCAGAATGCAAACTCAGTGGGGAAAAATTAATTAATTTTGAATAAATTTGAGCATTATAGGTGCTGAAATGCAAGAAAGAATGCTACAAAGCAACTACCATGAAGTTGTTATGACAGCAGTAACTTTTGGGCAGCAAATAGTAGTTTATTTCCTCACCATTTTTCAAAAAGGTTCACAAGAGTCAAACATTCTTTAACTACTCACTAAATGTAGTTTTAACTTTCTAAAGTTATGTGCAGTGCAATGAATTGATGCTCCTCATTAACCGTACTAAACCAAACCCCATATCACAAACATTGTCTTATATAAGATCTTAAGTAGAATATATCATGCTAGGGTTGCTTGCTAGTTGTGCTCAATCACAACTTATTCCAAAAAAAAAATTAGAACATCTCATTTCATATTTTCCATGTGCACTTTACCCAGCTGACTGCTATGATATTTCTCTCAGAAGTATGCATAGGAAAAGCTTTGCCTTTGCAGGGTCATTATCTGCCTAAAGATGTAGACAGCTAACTAGGGAGATTTTCAGGTGCTTGAGTGTCTTTAGGCAAGTAAAGAGCTCTGAAAAGCTTGCTTAAGCATTTTACTTACTGCTTACTTTTTTATTCCACTAGATCAGCTTCATCCACATTTCAAATTAATTTCCATGTCCTTTTTCCTTTCCACATATACACAGATTTCTCCAGAAAAGGCCAAAACAAATGCCACATTGGTAGAATAACTCATTTCAGGATTACTCACTCATGTTCCCAACAATATTTTCCAAAACAGTATTTATAGCCACTGAAACCACCAAAAACATAGAAACTGTCAACTTTAGATCCTTCGGATTTTTTATTATTTTGTGTATAGGAATTCAACTCTGATGCAAATAATACAGCACCTCATAGTTTAGAGAAGATGCCCAGCTATTGGCATCCTCATTCTCATGTCCCATGAGGCAGTGCCTTAGAGAACCTTCCAGATATTTCTGTGCTCTATTTCAGAGATATATATATATATATATATATATATAAGAGAACCTTCCTTCTGATTTCTTCTTAGAGCAGAGTTCTCTAAGAAGCCTGGGGGTAGGATTCACACACTCTGCAACAGAGAAGAATCAGTGTCCTTTTTAGTGTTGTTCTTGCTGATTTCAGATGAGAAAAAGTTAGTATTAGGGCTAAAACATCCACAAAGCCTTCCTTTCCACTGACTCCTGATAGAAGTTGGTCCTTTGCATTGTTTCTACACTACCAATCCAGGCATTTATGCCAGGTTTCTCTTTGTAGAGCTCAGCTATGTTAATTTTTTCCCCCGAAACCTGTTTTTGCCTAAGTAAGCTATAATTTCTCTGCTGCAGCTTCAGTAGCTTCTTTTTCTGGCCTTCTATCTGAAAGAAATCTAATAAGTAGTACTAAAATCTGTATCCGGTTGCCTTTGGAAAACTACTGAGTAAGTTTAATGGCAGTGGTACAGAAAACTGCACCAAGGGTACATGATGGATAATTCTCCCTTGCTCTTACACATGAAACTTGGCATAAAACTCATGGGCCAGCTCAGCAACTCCCACCAAACAAAGGCAATGGAGCATTTCAGTGGCATGGTACATCAAAGTTATACATCCTGGGGAACTAATAGGACTACTCAGAAAATTCATCTCTCTCCTTTTAGCTTTACAGGGAGACCCCCCATGTAAAATATTCCTATTTCTAGAGTAAAAAGAGAAATGAGCAGAAATGTTCTAAGATGTATAACAGAAATTTAATCTACTCTACAGGCAATCTTCATAGGTCACAGCTTGGATTCATGTTGAAAGAATTCCTTTGGCTGAGAAAGAGCCTGTGCTGAATTGCTACCCTGCTACAATTAGACTACTTCTGGAAATCAAGCTTGCTTTGGGTATTTTCATGTTACTTCACAGCTTGTAGGGCAGTGTCAGAGAATTTCATTGCAGCCCAAGTAGATGGAAGGCTAAATGTTTCTATTAAAACCAGTTAGCAGTTGCTAATAATTTTTAAATACTATAAATACTTAATGTAACTTTCTGTTTACTATACTGCATTATCATGAATCAGTAACAAGAATGGTAGCCTGGTTTTGGATTACCTCTCCTTCAACAGTTTCTTTCTGTACTGCTGTACTACATGAAGGTACTGATATGAATGCCAGCCTATATAATATGCATTGTGTAATAAATCATGCATAAGAATGCACAAAAACATTTTATTGCAAACATATTACTTTAAAAAAAGCTCTCAGTGCAAAGTGAAGA
This sequence comes from Corvus cornix cornix, assembly GCF_000738735.6. NCBI lineage: Eukaryota > Metazoa > Chordata > Aves > Passeriformes > Corvidae > Corvus > Corvus cornix. The sequence continues at coordinate 16,870,753 of NC_046336.1, forward strand.
AGGAAGAATTCTTTAATTAAATGGTTTATAGTGATTTTTTTCTGCATTTTATTAACAGAGCAACATTAGCAGAGTAGCAGCACAATCTAGCTGGAACAGAAAATTTATCTACTGGAAGTTTTCTCAAAACTCCATAGTCTTCCATGTAACACTCTATTTCTAGGTGAAAATAATAGAAAATAAGAAATCTCAGAGAAACCTGTGATTACCTCTTGCTATCAGCCTTTATGGAGTAAAATGGTATCAGTTGGAATTTGGAGGAAACACAGAGGGAACCAAGAGTGTGCTGCTGTCTCACACATGCCAAACACAAACCTGTTTCAGTGCTAAAGACTGCAGGGAGACTTTCAGTGTCAGACAGTGTTTGAGGCAAAATTATGATGCAGTCATCAAAATAAGATAAATTGCAAATGTGTTAAATTCTATAGGAATACACAGAAAACTCTGTTAAAATTATGGTATGTAAAAAAAAATATAGAGTTCTTGCTTTTAAGACACAGAGAGAGCAATCCTTCTAACTTCTTTTCAGCTGTTTCCTCTTTCTACAAAGACAGCATATGCAGTTTCTCAGTTTCCTAAGCACTACATTAAATGCACATGGTGGAATTTTGGGTAAAGGTGAAAACAAAGAAAAACCAATTATGTATCTAGCAAAGACAAAAATACTCTGCTTCTGACAGTAGAGGCAGAACTGTAAGAAAAATGTAAGACAGAGTTAGTAATGAAATGGGCAGAGGGTGTTTCAGAGAACCTAGCTCTTTGTACTCAGATAAACCTTCCTGTGAGCCCCAGAATTGCTAATATCATGTTATCTAGTGTAACTGACATTTTGATTAATGTCAACTTACAGTCTTCTTGAAATTCATCTCTTCCACATTGAACATAGTTTATATAAGGTGAGCATTTCAGCCATTTTTGGCAAGCTATTGAAAATTTTCAAGAACATTTTCCAGACAAAACAAAGATTATATTTCTAAAAAGAGTAAGAAAGAATTGTGTCTGTTACGTGAGAAGCAAAAAATGCAATAACCATCACTGTTCAACAGATGCTTCAAGTGTAAACCAAAGAGTGATTTTGAAGCAAGGCTCAGGGGGCATGCAGCATTCGATCTGCCAGGATGACAGGCTCTTCGCTTTCCAGTCACAATGTCAGTGAATATTGAGCTGGGACAGAGAAACAGATCAAATGTAATGAGAGACAATGTTTACTTGCTGAATTTGTAAATATTATTCTATTACCACTGCCCAACTGCCTGTTAAAATTTCAGGGACCATCTTAAATGACCTGGAGGTTTGCAAACAAAACAAAATGCCATTTATCCACGTAACACAGGCTGCAGCTGCATCAGGAAATCCATTTGCCAGAGGTATTACTGCAAGCAATTCTGAATAATAATAGGATGCCAGCACAGATTATACTGGGCCCATAGGAAAGAATAATTTATTGAGTTTCATATATCTCTTACAAAACTTTCTGTCAGTCTTTCATAAATTCTGTTCAAAATATACATTGCCCAACATTGTTTCACTGTACCACATCAGACACCTTATATTTGAAATACCAGTTATGCCTCCGGACAGGTAATTTTTGAGGAAAAAGATTTATTTTTTCCATTTAATATTTCAATGAGAACAATTTATATAATTACAATAATATGTAGGAAAGACATTTTATAAGTCTATATAATTTTTAAATTAAGAAAAACATCTAGCTCAAATGCTGAACAGTTTGAAGAACAACTAAAATACTGTTAGGCTATAACAACTTCATTGATTTTTTTCTTTACTTCATGCCATTAAGGGGTTTAAATTTTTCTTTAATGCAAGCCACTCCCTTATCATATTGAAAAAATCAGTTTGAAAATCTGGTAGAAAAATCAAGTTTGAAAATCTGGTAGAAAAAAGCTGCAAACTTCAATGATTAAAAGTAACTCTGGAATTTACAAAGTTTATGGGAAGAATGTCTGAATCTCCCAATCAAAGAAAGAGAAACCACAAGGTTTAAATTTTGCAAATTCATGTAGGATTTTAACAGAGTTTTTGCTTTATCATTAGATTGTTATTGCATTTAATAACTGGAAATAAAATTATAGTTCAGAAACATGCATCTGGCTTTAAAGATGTGTACTTAATTAAGACTGACTTTTTCTACTGCTGTGCAACTCTTCTGCCTAAGAAACATTTGCAGGATTTCAGGAGTTGGAGATGTCCTTTGTGCACCTTTCAAAGAGTGAAAAGCATCTCCTATCTCATTTGTGCACTTCTTTAGAATTGTGGTAGAGCTGCTTAAAGCACACTCCCACAGTTCATTTTCACAGCAGGTAGCTACAGACTGCAGTCACCACGAGCCACCCAGTTGGAAGTTTTCTTGAGGCTCCAGTGCCAGGCAATATAAAGCCAATAAAAGGGGTTTAGGGCAATCCCAGTCCCTACTGTAGCAATGAGCTGCTGTTTGTCTCTGAATCAATGAATCTTATTCGTTAACCTGGAAAGCAGTGCAAACAAGACTTTCCTTTTTTTGAAGGGAAACACGCAGGATGAAACCCTTTCCCTTATTAACATGAAATTTCAATTTTGAGAAAACTCTTCACAACATATGGTTTTTGTCAGGCTTGAGCAAGAATGCTCTTGAAATCTAGACAATTTTCACAGATCATGACAAAAACATGTGTTAATTATTAGGATTAGCAGATACTAAGATTCAGAGACAGGTCAAGACTGTTCAATAAAATAGGCATCCTACATCTTTGCAAGGATTTTGTTGTCATCTCCACAGCAAAAAACATCCTTGGGGTTTTGCAGTAGTGACAGAGCAGGCACTAGGAAAACAAGCCTTTGTAGATCTCTGAGGTTACTAGTCCCAACAGTAAACAGAAAATTTTGCTGCTGATACACTCGTATTCAGGTAAAGTGTGAAGAATACACAGCATCAGCAAACAAATGGTCTTGGTGAATTTCAAACACTGCATTAAGAAAGAGGAGAAGGGGAAATAATGCATTAACAACAACGGCTGGTTGAGTAATTTTCCACTTGATTTATTAATATGATTTTTGATATTAATAAATGCTGAGGATCTGCTGCAGTGATGGCTCTTAAACACACACTTGGTACCACACACGTCAGGCAGTCAGCGCTGGTGTTGAGTGTTACCTCTGCTCCAGAGTTAATCAGCATAGTTCCAAAAAAGAAAAGCTTTACAAATATCACTTAAGCAGGGTCTAAATTAACCTGTCAGTGCCTTATGAACTGCATTGTAATAATGGACAGACTTAAGGACCCTTGTTTAAAGAAATGTATCATGGAGGCATACTGGAATTTCTTTTTTTTTTTTCTCCTTTTAGATATATCTGTCTCATTGCATTTTGGATTTGCTTCATGTAATATTGAACGTGAAATAGATAGGCTACATCTTCCCTGGTCATAGTCTGAATAAGAATTACATACCTTCAAATCAAATGTCTAATGGACTCCTTAATATACTCTGATATTTCACTGTCAAAATTATGGTGAAAAGAGGAGAAACAAAGCACCATCAATCTTTTTTGACAGAAAATTGTATGAGAAAGATCAAAATTAATTGTTTTTTGAAGAGTATCATGTCAAAATTCTATCTGAATGCATAATTTGAGATATGCAGCTGTTTTCATTTAGCTTGAAATAAGGCAGAAACAGCTTTGTGAAAAGAAAAGAAATGGTCTCATAATCTAGAGCCTCAGTTCTTCAGCAAGATTAGTAGATCTTTAACTCATTCCACCTACGGTAGTAGACAGTCAGTGGATTGCTGTCTTAGGTTTATCTGTGCTGAAGCATTCAGTTATTTTTCTACTGAAAAATATTGTTTTCTGCTGAAAAATGAAAAAGTCAGAATTTGTGGTAGAGGCAGATCTACTTATATATATATAGTTAAGTTGAGAGTGCCTGTTTAACAGAGTTCTTTAGACCTATTTCCCTTATGAAACAGAAACACTAATGTACATTACTAAAATGGGAAAAGAGAGACATAACAGGGGAGAAAGTAATTATAAGGCACAAAAAGTGAGTGAAAGAACTGCTTTAATAGAGACTCTCTGATTTCGATGCTATTTGTGGAGCTCAGGAAACAACTTTTAGTGAGAAGCTTTGTCAGGGGAAGGAAAAAAAAAAAAGGAAGAGAGCCCTCAGGTGAGACTTCGTGGCCAGCAAGCAGAATGCAGGCACCAAGATGTGGCCAGAAGCTCTTCTTATTTGCCATTTTGCATCCAGGCACAGGGAGAATCACAGTGCCAGAATAAGCAGTCACAGATATGACAGATTGAACAAACCTTTGCAGTTGCCAGTGTGCAAGGGCATACCTTGCAAACACTGTTTCTGAAGTACAGCTTGGAGTATTTTGGCAAAATTCCCCTTCTGACAATCCTTGCCCAGAACAGGGTTTAAGCCTGCTCTGCTCAGGCTAAGTGGATTAACAAGAGCTTTAGGATCAGGTGATAACTGCAGTATGTCACTTGAGTTGCAAAGGACAAAATCTAAACAGAACTCAGGAGCAATACAAACAGATGGAATTAGAGTGGCTTATTTGTGATGCTGATTTCAGTCACAAAGCCAAGCAGGGAAGCATTCTAGTTCTGACACATGATAAATGGTTACTGAGTGAGTATAGGAAATAAAAAAGAGCTCCAGAAACAGGTATGAAGAATTCAAAGATTTGTAACTCTTCAGAATCCAGTGAGATGTCCTTGTAAGAGAGTTGATACTGCACAAGAATTTTCAGATATTGTTTCCAAATTTCTTAAGAAGCTTTAGCATCTCTAAAGATGCAGGGTTTTTACTAATGCATTATGAAGTGACAGTGGAGAACTTAATGATGAACAGGAATAGTATGTGAGGGCTTAATCTAGGGGGGGTTTCTGTCTTTTTTCCAGTTTATGAAGTAATCTCTTCAATGTAATGAATTAAGCTTTGGTCTTAGTGCTTATGACTCACGCTCCTCTTAACACTCCTTTTTTAGAGGGAGCTTTGCTATGACCCCTGCTAAAAAGACAAGTGTTTCTGCTGAACCCTCTGTTGCAGTGTATACAGAGAGCTGTTGTTTCTGTTGTTATTTTGCAGTGGACAGGCTGCAGATGAAGTTGAGGCAGTTTCCCAGTTAGGGGGTCAGGTCAGGGTGGTCCAGGTCCTGTCCCTGCCCACAGCAGCAGGAACCTGCCATTCTCTGCAGGACCTGGCAGGGAGCTGCTACAGCTCCATCTGCACACTGCATATAGCAAGTTTACAACTTCCAGAAAATTCTGAGGCCTGTACATGGGCAGTTTTACAACACATAGAGGCCAAAGGGGATAAGTTACCGAGGAGAAGAGAAGGAGGCCACTGGGAGACATTCACAGCAACCACTGCATTAACATGAAATCCAATTTTATGGAGTAACATAAAGATGAAGTGGTGTAATTTGGTGTTTGAGCTTACTCCCCTGCCAGTATTCTTCAAATATTTGCCATGCATAACAGAGACATACATTGACTCATTGACTCAAACTCGCAGCTGGGGGATTCACACAGAGAAACTTGAATTTTAGCTGTGCAATAATATATATTATGCAACTACATGTTAATTTCACACACAATAATACCATGCACTCAGTATGGCTTCTGATAAAGATTTTAGTAAGGATTAAGTTTTCTCATCAATCAAAAGTCCAGCAATGCCTATGTTATGGGGAGATAAGAGGAATGATTACTTTTCATCCACTGGAAATATTTTTACACAGCGCTATTTGAATAAATTGAATAAATTCAATAAACTTTTAAAAGCCAAGGTTAATTTACATATAAGCTGCTCATCATATCTGTGTTCATCAATACAAATAAAATTAAAATGGCACATTGAGGGGGCAAGGATACTGGCAAAAAGAGTGAGTGTGTATACACACCTAAATATACAAACACATACAGACTATGTACACATGTATAGATTTTATAGAAATAGTGTACATATGTTTGCATGTGTGTGCATCTTCAACAGAGTATTATGTCTATTCTTACTTAGAAATTCAGCCACATCAAAAGCAAAGGATTTCACTATTTTGTTTCCTATTCTGAGCAATTAGATTCCAATGGAATCTAATTTATATTCCATTTAAAGGTTTTATCAAATCTGTTCTAATTCTAGAAGACAGTTCTTGAAAGCTGACAACATCAGCAAGTACCACTAGCAGATAAAAAAAGCTGTATTTCCTCTAACAGCAATTAAGTTTTCAAAAGGAAAAGGTAAATATTTTATCTTTTCACTAGAAGTTATCAACAGCCTTGAAGCAAAACAGACATTTTCTTGGCAGATCTCCACGCTGGGAGGGGATGGCCCACCACCACCATGGCCAAGTTTAGAACAATCTATTTTAAGCAGTAGCTAAGAGGTTACTTTGCTCAGGGTTAGTAGCCAGTGTGGAATTTCAAAGATTTAACTCCTTTCTCATCCATCTCTGTCATATAGGGAAAAAGCGTGCTGTATTCCACTTCTCCTGAGCTGGCAGGTGCACACTTGGACATAGCTGCTTGGCAAACATTTGCACTGCCTAATACACAGCTTCTTTACAGTTTGTAAACATGGCTAGCCAATGCTGCTAGTAGCTCTGATCACCATTTAAAAATACTTATAAAAGACTCATTAAAATGCCCAGATGAAAATGTATAACCCGGGACCAACATAACAGATAATGAGTTAATAAACAGCATCCAAACACCCACACTACCACTGCCAATTCTTCCCCCAAAATAAAAGGGAAAGTGGGAGATTAGCTAAAATGAAAAGAATTGGCCCAGCTGTTCTGGCCATTCAATTCTGAAAGCCATTAAAATATGATAATTGTGGCAATGTATTATTAGTTATGGGAGTAATTTTAAACTTTTTTAAAAATAAAATTGTGCATCAAACATTTAAAAAGCCAGCACATGGTTGTTTTCTAAATGGGCATATTATTTTCTTAGTTAAATTAAAGAAACCCTTACCACTGGCATCAAAACAGGAAGATCTAGACCAATATGCTGAAAACTATTATTATAGAAGAATTCACACAAAATGCTAGGCTTTGCATAATGTATTATGCCCAGATGGAAGGCTACTTGGAAAATATCAGGAAAAATCTAACACAAAACCACAACTACTAAAAAGCAATTGTAATAGCAGGGTAAATTTCAGTGAATGTTTCCTTGATTCTGCTATACCACAGCTTCCAATGTTTAACTAAATTAAACTGCTTACACAGAATATTCAATTTTCACCTTTGTTTACTATGTCTAAGGAAGAGATATTAAGTAGATACAAACTTTGCATTAACTCAAGGCTTTCAGTAGAAATGTCACTGGCACAGCAGAGAAAATTTTCCTCTTTAGCATTGCCAGTACTTCTTTTATCTCTACATAGAGTAAAAGAGATATTCATGTTAAAAAATACCTGCCTGAGATTTATGTCTTAGTTCTGTGGCTCCCACCAAAGCAAACAAGCAAATCTCAGAGCTAAATCAAGCATATGTTTGTGTACTGTACACAATTGTGTGTGTATCTTTTATTGGTCATTAAAAAAAAGGCAGTGAATACCTTGCATTCCTTGTCAGATAATTAAGGCAAGACTTGCATATCTGCAAGTCAAAGTACCACCCATTTAACTCACCATGTTTCATCTGTTGATTGAGTTCAATCAATTCAACATCTATTTAACCACCTTGTTTTCAAGATGCAATTGTTTCATTCTTCTTAAACAGAACATTAAACAGCTTTTTGAAACTACTGCTTTCTAAAATGAGCACTTAAAAAAAAGTTCACAATTGGTTGGGATGCTGTATCCTAGACCAATAGTCATTTAATCACCAATTTCATAGGATTATATACCATTATAAGTTTACTGGTGTAGGTACACTTTGTACTTCCTGATCTTTGGCTTTTATGCCACTGCCCTGTATATTCAGTTCACAGTGTGTGAACTGCAATCTGGATAACATGTAGGACCCAGGTACATGATGAAATTGAAAAGAATATCAGTGGTGGTCATATTTTTATTTTACAGAGAAACTGATGTTGAAGAGATATTAATATACTGAACATCTGTGGAATATTTAATCCACTTGTCCTGTTATTCTAAAGGGAGCTTTATCCCTGATTTATGATTTCTTTTTAAAACAAGGCTTATAAATATGCATAATAAAGCAAAGAAGAATTCATCATCTTTATAGCAGCAGAAGTACAATTAGAAATAGATTTATCATTCAGAGATTAAATGAGACTTTTATAAATATTTTTCAAATTTCAGAGCTTTCATGGATGTGCAGAGAACAGTTTTGATTCAGAACAGATTCCCAGGACTTTCAAGAGCATTGGATGCTTTTATAGCTACAGCTGTTTAAAGAGCTAAGAAGTGCTTTAAAAAGCTATAGATAACTCTTTTTAGTCAATGCTACTTAATTCAACTAAATCTTAAAAATAGTTTGAAATCTTTTAGAAAAAAGCCAAACAAACCAAGCATGTACTACTCCTTTCAGCAATTAGTAAAAAAAAAAAAATAATCCCCAACCAAACAATGACACTAGAAACCATGAAAATTTCAAGATGGAACAAACTCTGCACCATTGTAAGCCTGAGCTATTTTAAGTTTTGATCTCCAGCTGATCTTTATTTTGCTGAGTCACAAGGCATCAAAACCTTCCCATCCTAGCACATCAATAATGGAATCAGATCAATAAAACATCTGAAACAGACATTAGCTCTCAGCAGTATATAATAGTCTGTTTTAACAAAGATACAAGAAAAAGTAAAATGCACTGATTTAATAATATGCCTTTAACATTGGTCAGCCCAAATCTCTGAGTACACAGAACCCCTCGTGGCTAAGCTGTATATGAAGATTTTTATATGCATTACAGTATTTTAGGATTTATTAAAATAGCAAATTTACTCAACTTTTCCTTTAAAAAAAAAAAAATCAATACAAACTAAGGTTTCTGTTTTATACCCTTAATGACTGATGGAATAAGACTATAAGTACTTCAGTATGTTCACAGTTATTTACACATCTGCTTTAGCTTGAGCGAAGGCACACAATAAGAGGCAAGGCTATCAATTTAGCCCAGAAAGAACCATATCCTATAATCCTTAAGAATCAGGTAGAACCACTCTACTAAGTTAACTATTCCTTTTGACCTTCCAAGGGCTGCTCTTGATAAAAACCCTGCAACTTCACACAAAGATTCGGCCATGTTTTGACCCAAAGTCTTACTTACAGCATCATTTTGACATCAGCTTTCAAAATAAAGGGCAAGAACAAGAAATGATATTTTCCCATTTCTTTTAATGATTTAAGTCCCTTAAAGTCACAATGGCTAAAACTTTGGAAAGGAAAAGTCTTTTGTTAGAAATGGTCCTTGCTATTACCTCCAACTAAAATAGGAGACATTACTTTCTGAGATAACTGTCCCCAAAACTGTCTGGAAATATCACTGTGCTACACAAACACAAGTGGTAAACACACTTGTAGCTAACTCATGAAACACACTGAATAATGACTGTAAATAAGCATTTTAAGCCTCACTCTAGTAGCACTGTAATGACAGATCGTGAGTGAATCTAGCATTACATCTTTGACCTTTGAAATTTGGTTTCAACAAGCTATTTAAAATGCAGATTACTTGAGGCCAGATTAACATCATTAATTTTAACCTGCTTACTGATATCAGCAGGGCTAAGCTTAAATCCATGTGTTCATGATTAAAGCACTATATATATAAAGACATATATAAAGTTTTGCATACTTCGTATTTTGAAAACTGAAGATAGAATCCTGGAACAAGAACTGCAAATGGATCTGAGCATTGCCCAGTGAGATGAAGGTCTCATCCTGTGTGAACATTCGCCTTTTATTCTGTAGTTTTGTAACAAAACTGATTAACAATGTAAATTAATAACAAAAACAATCAAATTGGAAAAAAATCACTACTTTCTTCCCTCAATAGGAAAAACAGTATTTACCAGGATAATGGAATGCCCTTCGTCAGCCTAAAAATCATGACAGCATTCTAGGAGAAATTAATGATTGATTGATGGAGCAGATATTTTGAATTTGAGTTGCTCTCAGATCACTTCACAGAGCTTCAAAGATACCTCCCATGAATTTTCTTAAAGTAAGAGTAGATAAGCAGGCAGATTGGAAGCCAAGAGAATCAGCTTTACCCTAGACACCAAAGAATAAGCAACAAAATAATTAAATAGAAACATCGGAAGTTATTGTGTTAAAGCAGAGGCTCTTTTGCCCCCACCCCCTTTATAAATACTGTTAGATAAAGGGCAGGGGTTATTTTTGCCTAAAGCAAGCCAAACGAGTCTTGCTGAGAAGGGAGCATTGGTCATGAGAGGGGACTTCAGCACTGTAACCAGTGTTTCTTTAAAAGATGCTGCTGCTGAAGTCTCTGACAGAAATATTTCATGCAGAAAGCAGTGCTGTAAAATCATGTGGTTCTGCTCACTATCCAGTTTTTACACCAAAAAAAGATTTTTTCCCCCCCTTTCTTGTGCTCTATAAATCTAATATGGCCCAGTCACATTCTGTATGATAGCAGCCTCCCTGTCAGGCATAATGTCACCAAATTCAGGTATTGGCCTTTTGTCCAGAAGGGATTCAGGATGGAAAGGAGTAGATTATCATCAGTGCTGCTGTTCTCTGCCAGCAAACTCCAGCTCTAACTTGAAGGTTTATCAGGGAAACTTGCCAGTCTGTGCTCTACAGGCATGGTGATCAGCCCCCAGTTCTGTCCCTACTGTGTTTCATGGGCTTCTCATTCAGCTCCTCAGGGCTTCAGTTATTCTCCTCTGCTAGAGAAGCAAGCAAATGCACTTCACAGCTCCCAACCAAGCCAGTACAAGGACACCTATTTGGTAAAAGCTTCAGTAATGTATAGCTGAATTCACTCCAAGGCCCATTTCAAAAGTCAGCAAACATATTGAGTACATCCATTCTTGAAGCAGCTTTGGAATAATTGGCAGTATTTATCTCTAGTGCTCCAGAATCAGGACTTCATCTCTGTCTTCTCCAGGGACCTATTTCTTGGGTTTTCTGTGCACCTGCTGTAGCTTTTGGACCACTAGATCAAATATTTTTTCACTTCATTTCTTTCCTCAATTAAGCTAATAGCAAGTTTTGCTTAGAACTGCTGGCACAAGGTATAATTACAATGACAAAACAATTTTAGAAAGTTGCTGTAGCTGTATTGTATGTGGTTAGCAAACTAGTTATCTCACAAATCAGAGTGCCCATGAAGTACAAGCATTTCTAGATTGTCTGCAGTAATTACCATCATCTTCTTGCAGCAATTTTTTCCAAATATAAAAATTTGTCACAGGTATTGCACAATTATTAACATCAGCGGGTTACTTGAGTGCATTCCCTCCTGGTTTATCACAGGAGATGAGCAGTGAAAGTGTGAAAAAAATTAACTACTGATAATAGCAACTATAGAGACATACTATCTTTTACTGTGTTTTAAGAAAGGAGTGAAAGATTCTTTGGGACATTCTTAATTCAGTCTTGTGAACATTGTATGTTTAGCTGGTCAATCATACTTGCACAAAAGTACAATAATCCCAGGGAAACAACTGTGTTGCAAATCTTCACTGACCAAGTCTCACCTGGAGCAAAGTAAAATTATTACCAGTTTTCCAGTCTAATCTGTATTTTGTCCTTTTATTATCTGAAATTTTTAGACTGCGCTGGTCGGTTCTTTCCCACCAGTTCCAGATACAGCTCCAGTGCCAAGCAGGCTCAGTTATGAAAGGCTGTCGTTATAGAAAATCTAAATCACATGAATTTGTTATAGACAGCATGAAATCCTTGTTAGAGTATTTAAATGTGTTTAGCATTTGTGAGCAGAGGATTCAGAGAAAGATTCTTTTTGATATTCGTATTGTTATAAACAGATTTTGTGTTTGCCTCAAGATGCAGCAAATACATATGGCTAAATAGTTATGTTATGGAAGTCCCTTTTCAACAGCATATTCAGGATTTAATCAATGGGAAGAATACTAAACTCTGAGCCAATTTTAAGGCCCACTTTTGTCAAAGCAGTTGATCTTTCTTAGAAGAATTTAGCCTTTGAAAGTCAAGAAATAATTTTCTTTTTGAACAAGAGTTGAGTGAAATCCTGAGAAGGGGGGTGGGTTTCTTTTTTTATTTAGGGAAGAGCCTGCATGCAGAGGATATTCTTATTAATATCCAGCATTGTAACAGTAAATGTAATACAGTAATTGGCACAACTCCCTTAGCAGTTTGAATTCACAACCTTCTCAACACATTGGCAGTTTGGCCAAAGGGCTGCCCAACGTGCTGCAGCAGTCACTGTCAGACCAACACTGTGGCTGTTCCCAGCCAGCTCTTCTCCAACTGCTACACCAGAGTCCAGGTCTCTGAGCATTTTTTTTCCCCACAGCTCTGGTGCTAAGACACTCTCTAATTAATGCAGCTCTACAGCAGAATATCAAACTGCTACCTTTTCAGCATTCCAGTTTTCAGGCATCTTATGGAATACTGCAGGGTTTTTTCTATAATACAAATCCAGGACATGTGCTGTACTTGGCGTATCTTCAACATCTGGGGGACTTTGACCTGGTTTCACTGAGCATGTTCACAGGAACATTCTCTGTTCACTGCTTTGTCACCTCAATATCAGATCTGGTGCATGGTTTACAAAGAACAGATGATACAAGTTTAGTATCTGATTTAGCACCTCACACATTTGCAAATTTGCCCATTTCTTCATAACAGCTTTCTTCCACTTTTACCATACTGCAGATATTTTCACTTTGAAATTTTAACCTGCCTAGTTTTTTTCCACCTCCATAGGAGACAGAAGATAACTCTCTCTCTCTCTGTCGTAAAGCAGAAATCAGTAACACCATGCCGTTCCAGATGGATGCCTGATGATGATCTTCAAGAACATGTTAGACATAGTGATTTTAACAGTCTCCCTTGGCTGGTTACTGAAGTGCTCCCCTTTTGCTCCTTAGAGCTTTTCTCAGTGCCTAATAAACCACTTCTGTTGTAATTCAAGCATGCTGCTCATTATTTGTACACAGAGAGAGAAAAGTTTAATCCTTTCTTACCTTTCATTTATCTGAAAACTGTAGTGCAATAGACCAAAGTTGTCTTTTTGTCTCTGGACAAATTCGGCACCAATTCCTGAAACCTTTTTTCACAAGTCATTTTCTAGAAGTTCAATTCGGCCTTTGCCCTTCTCAACAGCACAACATTGTAGATACCTCTTCAACTCTTTATCCACTGTAAACCTCAGTCCCTCTACACCAGTCCCATCAAGCAGATAACTCCTGCTTCAACTTGGGGAGGCAAAACAAAAGAAGCTAAGCAGAACAGTTCATGAAATCACTTCCCTATCAAATCTCTACTGCACATGTACAGATTTAGATGTCCTCTCCAGACTGGGCTCTTAGAACAGCCCTGCTTAGACAGTTTGCACACATCATTCTCTAGGAGACACAGCTTCATTTTAAGGCATCCATAGTATGGGGTAGTCAAAGTACTCATTTATAGACTGCAAAGACAGGTGTGCGTTCTAAGTAGTATACAGTACACTTTGTACACACACCAAAAAAAAAAAATCAATGACATTGAAGTGAAAAACAGAAAGCATTCAGATATTTTGCCTTAAAACTGAATATATAGTAATAAACACCTTTTTTTTTTTTTAGAAAATACATGTTGTCACTATGATTTCAGAAACAGACTAAAGGGTAATGCAATTGACATTAATTAGAGGGACTGCAAAATCTTCAGAGCCCCTGACTACAGGACAATTTTACCTGTGGAAAGAAATAAAATTGCAGCTTCTCGGCCAATTTCTGTCATGGGCATCTAGATTTTCTAAATAAAACATGTATCACTTCCTTCTCCACAAACAAAAGACTGGGATGAAACAACATGGCCAAGAACACACGGAGAAGTTTACAGATCAGTTTAGAAGCAAACCAGATCTGAATTCCAGAGAACATAGCTTCCTGATAACATTCTAAATATTGAAGGTCTTGAAAAGGAGCATGCATACACAATTCTAACAGTGTGTAATATTTACAGACATTAAGCATCTGGAAAAATCAAACTCCAGATAAGTTTGGCCAACAAGCATTTCTAGAAAATGCAGCCTGGAAAAACCCCATTTTTTACTTCTTATCTGACAGCAGACTGCATCATAGCTTCCACTAAGCCTGACAAAAAAGAGTTTGTAAGAACATATCTGTGCTTCATGTTATTGAAATCAATGCTTTCTTAATATTTCCAAATAAAAACCCAGCTAAATGGAAAATTCCCTGGTTGAGGAAAAAAAATTTTTAACTATTTCAAGACAAAAAGTTTTGTGCACTGCAAGCCTTGGGGAAAAAAAAGGTGTTCTGGAGCTTTAAGTCTGCACTTTTATAGTTAAAACACTTTTTAGCCTTTGAAATAGAGTGCACATTTAGCTTTCTCTGAAACTCCACAACTTGCAGCAGCATCTGATGGAAGTCCTGCAATTCCCTAAGCTCACATTCTGTTATGATTGAACTCCCCAAACATTCAAGGTGGAACAGGACCTTTTCTACAACAAAAATGTGGAAGATTATTGCATCTATGCTGGTTTTTACAACACTATTCTAGTGTTGTAAAATGGGATCCAGTGCAAAATTAGAGACTGACTGGATCTCTGAACAAGAGCTCCAAGTATGTTAGCAATACACATTATTATATTCAGGAGCATATTCTGCTTCCTGCATAGTGTGCCTGACACGGCTGTGTCTGCCTGTCACCTTCTAGGGCACTTATTGGGGTCACTGCTGTTTGTAGAACACCATTTTCCCTTGTCTCCTGCAGTGTCTATATATGTTTATTTCAATAAGAGTCATCAAAGATGAAAGTAAACAGCATTTTCTGTTTTATGTAGTGAAAACAGAGCCATTATGAGACTGTCATAAATCAAGGGATTGAGTAGCAAAGCAGCAGCTGGGGAAAAACGCATATACACACAAACAAATATTCAATTCCAAATATAAAAAAGGTGGTTCTGTCACAAGTAAGGAAATGCTGATTGTGTTGAACTGAACAGCAGGAGTTTGTATTGAATTGATCTGAATAGGTATTTTGTGCAAAGTGGAAACACTGAAAATGTTGAAGTAAATGTGTGGAGGTGAGTCTACAAAAGTATCTCAGTATAACTAAGCAAAATGCAACAATTATTTTTGCAGATCTTAACACATGGAGCACAAGGACATAAGGGATACACATTCTAAAGAGATTCTTTTTCTGGCCAAAGAAAACAAAGATCTTTATTTCTTCCTATTTTATAGGCACACAATCAGGATAGATCTTGACAAACAAGCACCCCCAATGAATTTGGGCAAATGTAGTAGAGCTGAAGGAACACAGCATGGTTTAAACGTATTGCACTGACTAGCACAGGCATCCTTTTTAGTTTTGTTTCAGTCAACTGCAGAAACTATGTTAGCTGCAAATGTTGCCCAAGCCTGTCAGATGTCACCCAGAGGAGAGAAGAGCAAGAGAAAAAGTCACTAATGCCTGTAGCCTTTTGTTTAGTCAAACAACTGAATTACCCTGACATAAGTATCAGTGAGCTGGGCTTTGGCAGGTTATCCTTTGCATTCTCACATTGTGCTAGAAACTCTGCTGAAAATTAGGTAAAAAGCTAAAAACACCCTTTGCACAGGGTTTCAGCTTTGCACTGATAATAGTTATTAACTCCTCAGGCTATGCAGCATTTTCCAGAGTGATGCTACCACTGCCTCACTGCCTTAGATATTCAATACATGCTTCATAAGGCAACATCTGTTCTGCCCCATGGATACACCATAAATGCTTTTATATTGAGGTTTCAAGATTTATAGCCTGGCTTGAACATGCAATTAATTTCCGACTTAAAGCACAAGTATATCTTCTTATTTCAAGCCTCCTAAGTGCAGCCCCCTAATACTTTTCCTTTTGAGAGAAGGATAAAGGAAAAAATGTTATGTGGATCAATGCAAACTTACCTGTTTGATCAACTAAAAAGGATTATAAAGTATTTATAATCACACTGGTTATTAAATATTTCCATGACTGTTGATTTTTGTTTCTGCAGCATAAACTAGTGCTTTCATACCAAAGCCTAGATATTTTTTACGTAGTTACTTCTATACTTCTATACAAACTCCTTACTTTTGGTTTTCAGGTTTTTTCTGGGTGTATTTAAGGTTATGGTTGGTTTGAAAGGCCACTAAGAGGAAGAGGAGAGTAATGACAAAAGGAGGAAATGTTTTCATATACCAAGCATGTACAAAGTTTAAACTTATCAGTGTTTCCCCAACAGTGGGATACATCAGGTTACCCGTGTTAGGTTACCCTGGATGTGCTGAGTTCACACTCAATATTGCATTTCAAAATAATAATTTTCAAGAAGTATCCTCTTCATACGCACATCATTACTGATTCATGATTATCCACTGGGTTGCTTTACAGCTCACTATGTTTTATGCATCTGCAGGCAGTGGAAAGTTCAGATAATAGCCAATATGCTGAGGTATAGAGCTCCTGGCGCTGAGCAGTTACTGCTCCAAATAGGCCATAAAACTTCAAAAGACAGATAATACTCAGAATTAACTTTGTTTCCTGTTTTTTCTTATTCTGCCATTTCAACTTGAAAATGGTCTCCAAAAGCATTTCCAAAACCCATATGAAAGAGTAAAATGCTATAAAAATGTCTGGTAAGCTGAAGGTCAATTTTGCTCATCACCTCCTTCCCAAAATTTTACATCTGTCTTCTCAGTTTAGCCTGCACAATGAATAATGACAGTTTTGGAAAGTGCTGCAGTGAGGAAAAATTCAGACAGCAAATACGAATCAAGAAAACTGAAGAGCTGTAAGAAGAAGAGAATCTTAAGGATATTTCCAAAAACAGGCACCTTTCTGCTCTCCATTTCACTACAAGGACACACAACACACTAAAAGATAAACACATCTGTCCAACAAGATCTAGTTGAAGTTCCCATAAGTCAGTGTAAGGAATTCATGTACTTGAAAATACAACAGTGGCAAAGATTCCTTACTTATAACTTACACAAACCAGTATTTTAGGAACAAAACAGTGCACTCAATTTCAGCTGCCTGAAGGCAAAACAAGAGAAGCATCACTTTGACCTTAGTTATTCATAAGGTTCATTACAACAGTCATTTTTAAAATCTGTCTTCTGGACTCCAGGACAGGTAGGAGTCCAGAAGGATCATGACTTGGAAGAACAGGTTCACAAAGTTTGCAAAACCACCATATATTTGGGAATGTAACTTCAGTGGTAACAGTTTGGGACTGGCTTTCAGGTATCAGTCCCATATACACCTGGAGGCACACAGCTGATCCGGTTACCATCCGTACAGCCATGTCTCATGTCTTTGTGCAAAAACAAGCAAATGCAGGTATGAAGATGTGGACAGGGCTGACTCCTGACTGTTGAAACCCATCTCCGTAATCATGTTCATCATCACACTCATCATTAACGTATTACACATGCTACATTAACTTTGCGTTAGTTCAGAGCTTTCAGTACCTAGATGGAAATCTAAATCATTGCCCATCTTCCTTCTACTTCAGTAAGTTCAAAGGCACCTGCCTGCCTTTTTCTGGAGAAGAGGAATATAAAAATGCCTTCAGCTTTTCTAATCACATACACAGTACAGTAGCAAGGATTTACCTTAAAATAGGCTACAAGCAATAGCAAATTTAAAACCAGGAATAGCTTGGGCTACACACTTCCATCAGCACTGATAAGATGTTGCCATCTGAGGTTTTGGCCAATATTCTCTTTACTAAGTTGTTAGTCACTGTTGCCTTCGACAGATAATTATTATTTTAAATATTTATCCTATTTAAACCCTAAATATCAAAATAGGTAGACAAGATGTCATAAGCCAAGGGGTTTTCCCAAATATGCTTGTTTTTCCATATGCACAATATGCACTTTATTAAAAATTTTTAAAATTTCAAAATCCAAGTAATCTAAAGGTAACACCTACTTTCCAAAACCCTACTAAACTTTACCAGGGAGGATACTCTTAATAACACAAAAAAATTTTTTGTCTCAGAAGAACATTTGTTTTTTTATGAAACGGGTCAGTGAGAGATTTTGAAATTTATATGTATTTTTATATGCGTGTTCATCATACGCACATATAAGATAAAAAAATTACACTAATAAATATATTACATGGTTTGTATGTTTATTATGTATAGATTAAATAGTTATAAAATACTGTATTATCTTAACAATGCACTGCTTTGTAACATGTAAAGACTTGAAAAATTGCTGAAGAGATTAGAAAAACATTTTAGAAATTCCTTGGGTGACCTAAGATAGTAGTAGAGTCACAGGTCACTTTAGCAGTCTTGGGTCATGTCAGTGCCTCAGAATAGTTTAAAGTGGTTTTAGAGGCATCTCAGTTGGAATGGTGCTTCACAGTCCCCCACCACCTTTATTCTTTCAGTGGCCATTCAGATGGCCGTGTGCAAAACTGAGACTTAAAACAAGTCATGAAATGATTGGAGAACGGATGAGCATCTGCTTCTGTTCATAGTGCATCATTGCTTATGCTGGTGGGTAGGAAGCAAGAAGAAAATGCACTTTTGGAAACACCTGAATGTCTTTAAGGACACCAGTGAAGCCATTCTTCCTCCATTAAAGAACTTGCCTTTTCTTGAGAGATTTTAGTGATGTATCATCCCACTTCCCTCGCTTTAGTAGCAGCAGTAAATCCAACATTATGCATTGTTAGCACAGCAATTACACTTTCCACTCCACAAAGCAGCCTGTCATCATCTGGAGCTCGGTGCCATCTGGAGGGCCAGCTGACAGCACGCTCACCTGGGACCAGCGGAAACCGAGCGCCAATCGCACGGCTCGCTCACATCGCAGCCAACAGGCAAAGAACAAATTCTGTCAAGCCATTCAGAGTGGCTTGTATTGAAAACAAATTTTGTCAATTAAAATATAACTATGAATGCTCATTCATTTAAAACAAGAAATAAATTTTTCATGCTTTGAACATTCTTTTTCCAGAGCCTTTGTTTTTCTCTTCTCATCTAGAATGGCTAGAAGCAGCCTCAACTCCCAAGTGAAAGATAGCCTTTTATTAGTTATTCTTTCGGTACTCCTCAAGGAAAATAAGATTTTTGAAATGACCTGCACGATTTAGGAACAGAAACCCCATCTGAAATTGAAACAGGCACACAGAACCTGGAATGATTATATATTCTGGGTTATGATGTTCCTTGTCAAAAAGAGTTCTGGGAAATAATAATGCACCAAAAAAGTTACACCCTACCTTGAATCCCTCCCCAGCTTTGTAATCTTAATGTCAATAACCAAAAATTAACATACTGAGAAGTTTTGAATCCTGCTGTAAGACAGTTTGACATTTCTGTATTTTTTAATAACCACAGGAAAAATTATCATCATAGCTACTTCCCAGTAGGATAAATCAATTAGTAACTAAAAATACAAAATCAGATTCAGAATTTATCAACTGATGCCTCTGTGAAACCCACACACACTGCAGCATCAGCTGTTATTATGCATGTTCTGGTAAAGCAACTCAATTTCTCTGCATATGCTTCAGCTGACAATATAGTTTCTTTTTTATGTCCTGCTATACAAGACTAAAAAAAATTCTGCTGTGAATAGCTTTCAAGTGGCAAATTCTCTGATGTGTGAAGAAAACATTGTTCAACCTTAGGTTGCCCCTAGTTCACAACAAAATTTATACTTCAAATTTTTTAAAATGATGCTATGACTGCATCTCATCAGAGCAAGCAGAGAAATCTGTTATGACACTCTTGGGCAATGCCACTGGAGATTTATGTCTTATCTAAAAGCCATTACAGCACAGGAACAATGACTTTCTCAACCACTGAAGAGACTTGAATGCTCTAATAAATGATCTTTGAGCCACCAAAGCGACTTAGTTCTACCCATAACTGCTCCTATATCTTTGCAGTGGCTATCTGTAGTAAGTACTGTTTGTACATATAAAATGGTTGTGCACAATGAATCTTTGCCCCAGACTACTTCCAACTGATTAACAACAGCAAAACTACTCTTACTTTTCAAGCTTTACTGCAGACCATCTAATTATTTTGTTCATCCTAATAAGATCTGGGGTCTCTGAAAAGCCTGCAAAATAACTCAGACTATACAGCTTAAATAAGTACCAGGAACTATCACTACAAATTAACTACTTGTGAAAGAAAGATTTCAGAACCAGGAAGGTTGGAATCACATTACAGACAGAGCTCTATGCTGGGAAAGGAATAGCGCAATATTAAATTGAGGTGAACATAAATGAAGTGGCAGAGTCTTACTTAGTAAAAATAAACCACCAAGAAGAAACCAAGCCATGATAATAACAGTTTTGTCTGCATATTGCAGCTTCATTAGGAGTTTTGTGAGCACAATATTGCTCATGATTTACTGTTTCCCCTAGGGAGCAGAAATTAAAGATTAGAGCATCACTGTTTTCCCAGTGTCATTCACATGTGCAGATAATTCTCTTGGCTGAAGGGATAACTGCTCCCACAGAACTCATTGCTGCAGTTTCATGTAAGGATGCCTGCTGACATCTTGCACTCTCCTCTGTTTCTCAGTGAGGTGTCCTAAGTACAGCTTCTTTTTCAGCCCTAAGACCAAGAAAGAGATGAAACCCATAAGTCTTATACACAACAGCCCTGCCACACAGAGCTTGCACTGTTTTCAAGGAAGAATATTTCAACCTTTACAAAACTGCGTGAATAAAGTTTCTGTGAAATGACTTAATTTCTTAGCATATGGATTTCCTTTCCTGGCATGCTACTGCGATTCAAACTCCTTTAAAAAAAACCCAACAAAAAACCACAACCCCCAAAAAACCCAAACAAACAAACCCACACTATATAAAAGCAGTGAAGCTGTGTCAAGGGAGGTTTAGATCAGCTGT
Source organism: Corvus cornix cornix (assembly GCF_000738735.6). NCBI lineage: Eukaryota > Metazoa > Chordata > Aves > Passeriformes > Corvidae > Corvus > Corvus cornix. The sequence goes on from NC_046336.1 coordinate 16,891,760, forward strand.
TATGAAAAATTTCTTTTCCCAGAGAGTGGTTGGGCACTGGAACAGGCTTCAGAGGGAAGAGCAGCACCAAGTCTGCCAGAGTCGAAGAAGCTTTTGGACAACACTGGTGTATGTTGTGATTCTGAGGGCTGCCCTGTGCAGGGCAAGGAGCTGGACTTGTATGATCTTTGTTGTTCCTTCCAGCTCAGGATATTCTATGATTCATCTCATCACCAGTCCCATTTTTTGGTCTGCCTTCTATCATATACACAAACCACAGCTTTTATAACCTGGTGGAAGTGAGCTGATGACTGCACTACGCTCTGCCTGACATATCCATGGCTGACTGCCCTTGGAGACAGCCTTCAGGAACTTCAGGGTCCTCTACTCCAAACCCACAGTGTTACACCAAGAGCTTACTTTAAGAGCAAGAAATTTTCATTTGATTTTATCCCAGAAATCCTTCTGGGTCAATGACTCCCTTGAATACTAGAGGTACTAGCTAAATCCTTTTAACCTGATGTTTTCACTCCAAGAAAGACTATTCAATCTATACTGTAGGGCAAAAGAGGACCACTATAAGGAAGAATGAAAAGATGGTGATTATTCTTTTCTTTTCTTCTTTTCTTTTCTCTTTTTTTTTTTCTTTTTTTTTTTTTTTTTGATTCGGGGGTTTATAGAAGTGTGAGATGAATACTTTAGGAAGGGGTTTGGGGGGTGTAAAGGTGATCTAATGATGTTGCCAAATACCAATCTCTTGATTGCAGACTAACTATGTATTAACAAGTCACAAGAATCTCAACTATAAGGCAAGGTTCGAAAAACACTCAGTTGTGATGGAAAATAAACAGTGAGTAAAATTTAGAGACCTCAGTCTTCCTTTATATTCACTAATAATAACATTTCCCACAATATTTGTTCCACCAGCACAAGGCTTACGTCCCCAATAAAGAGCTTTTGTGTTCCTAATCTTTCTTTGGCACCATATTCAAGACCAGCAACAGTGCTCAGTTACTACAACTAGAGAGAACTGCAATCTTTGGCAGAAAGTAATCATTATATTAAACATTTGCTCAATATTCAAATCAAGAATCAGGTATATAACAAGGTAAGTATCAAAGAAGCATGAAATACCATTGAAGTTCTAAAAAAATTCCTTAGAAATTATTGATATCTGACCTTTTACTGTAAAATTGAAAAATCAAAATTGTTCATTGACCTTGGCTGGTCTGGGTACAGATATATTAAGTATATCCACGTAGGTTAGGTTTGGTGGATTTATATCACTGACAAATATGGTGAAGAGAGATTACTAGCAAGATTTAGGAAGAGGTGGAGAGACGCTCTGGAAAAAAACAGGAGCCCATTAGATCTTTTCATAGATTACCTTTCACATTGTAAATAAAGTCCTCCCAACGCAGAGTACCACAGGAAAACCATATTACAGCCAGGTCCACAAATTCAATTAAGGCAGTCATTGGTTTACATTATTAGTCTCTTTTCAGAGAAACAACTACTTGGATAATGGATGAAAACAACCTTAAATTACACTAGAAGTTTTTTTATAGAGCTGTGATTTGCCATAGTAATTAAATAATAAAAAAAAAACATGCTACATTTTACAACTAGATGGCACTGTCCAAATAAACTGTTCCGGTCAAGCCCATTTATCTGCTCATTAGACTGAGTTTTCTGTTTAAACAATTAGTTATATTTAGAATAATAATTACCAATCTTCCCAAGAAGAATTTAAAATAGGTTTTTTTTTTTTGTAAAAAGAGATTCTTTGCTAAAACAAAGCCCCAAACAAATTTTCTCTAATTTCAAGTATTGACAGAAATTCCAGCCTGAGAGGATTCAATGGCAAAATTCCCAGGTGACTTAGGCAAATATGGGGTTTGATTCATGATGCCAGCATTCATTAGTGGGATTATATAAGTTTCCCCAAACTTTGGCTTCTTTTAGTCTCTCTCCCCGCCATACTAACACACATAAACAATTATAATATTCAGACCAAGGAAATGATTGATATTGTCCACAGTATAGTGGAGTCTGATCGTGTTCTCTCTCCAGTAGAAGTAGGCAGGGGTTCCAGGTACTTTACTGGCAGTAATTCCCAGCATTATGGGAACTGATTGCTAGTAAAAAAGAAAACAACATCATGAATGAAACACCAGAGAGTCAACTTTCAAAAGCCTTCAAGCAGTGATCTGTACAATGGGATGGAATAAAAAAAGCTAGCACTTCTGAAAGGGCTGAAGTTAGCTCATGTTAGAGGTATTTTTGAAGAATTTTCTATTATTTTTCATGCTTTGCTTCTGTTTTATATATGTATGCACTCATGCATCATTTAAATTATTGCCTGGTGAGTAATACAGCAGATAAAAAGGAGAGCATTTGGTGCCTATGCACAGGACTTGTGAGAGCATTCAACAGTAGATAGTGCTCCTCAGAGGCAGCCTGGCTGCCTTGTTTAGCATCCATCCTGTTAAACTTGGAACTTATATTCTTTACTAGCTTCCAACTTATGTGCTTCAAACCACAAAATGTGCATGAGGTAATTTGTCTCCTGTATTACAACTACTGATAACTTTTTTGGTGTAAGTTCCAGCTTAAATGCTAATTTTTTTTTTTTTTTTTAAATCAACACAAAGCCTATAGAGGTAAATAATTACCTCAAACCTGTGTTGCTTGCTAAACTTCATCTCCTGCCACAAGCCTGCTGCAGAGATGCACAAGCCAAGTTTCCAGAACAAGAGACAAACAAATGGCCTTTGTTAACAGCCCTGACTTTTAGAAACAGGGAGAAACCCCTGCAGCATCAGGAAAGTGTCCCTTGCATGCAGTCACTACCCTTGTGAGAAGAACATCGGGACAAAGTGCAGTGAAATAAAGCCAGAAGGGAAAAACATTCAAGGTATTATAGTGGTACTCCTATAATTGTATGATAAATTTATTTGCTCCACAGACAAATAAGTTTTGGTCAATTTTGAGCAGACAAGCCTTGTTCACCATAACCCTGCACTGATCACTGCCAGTGGCAAGCTTTCCAGAAACATGGGGTTGCTCTTTCTGAAGAGGACACCGGGAATAGTGTTATCCCCCAGGTACATGGGCGTCCCTTGAGCGAGCCAGTCATGCATATTGAGAGAGGTACAAGCTCATTTCCTTCCTCCTTTTGGCTGGATTTTGTCCCACACCCTGCTTATCCTGGAAATGCCCTGAATGCAGGAATGCAGTGGGGTGTCCTGGCAAAGTCTCCTTTCAGTAGGAATGCTTTGCCTTTATGCTTGCTTACCCTCTCCAAACATACACAATATAGTTTAATGAGAAATTTTTCTCCTGTACACTAGCCAAGATCTGGAGAGAAAAAATTAAATAAGTAATAAAATTACTGGAGCAGAGAATAGAAGCTCTGTGTCCTGGCTGAAGAGTGCATCCTTGCCGGCAGGCTGGAAAGCTATTCTTTTCTCGTTCCATCTGATCGCCTATTTAATTTTTTTTGTACAAGATAGGACAGGTCTAACAGGAAGGCAGGGCATCCTCCCAGGCAGTTCAAGTCTCCCACTTGTCAGGTAGTCACCTTCACTACCAGATTATTACAAAACAGATCAGCCCATTCCTCCAGCATAACAAACACAGATCTCAGTTGTCTTTTCTTGCAAGTGCAACAACGTAGTTCCGCATGTTATAAAACCTGCTTTTCTCAAACCTAGATTGATTAAAATCTATTTTGAGCTTTTGCCTTTGATTCCTTTTTCTTCACCTCATAACAGACATAAAGGTGGTGATAGGATAGGAAAATAAATTAATTTATTCCCATCACTCACAGGACCTAAACAGATTTCCCAGTTGGGTCTGCTGAGGTCTCAGAGGAGAGCTGTGAGCCAAGGACTCCAAGTACAGTGAATACGATTTTACGTGAAAGAACAAGCACAAGCCTGTGAGCTAAAAAGTTGGGTCCACATAGAGGCTACACAAAGGCTCAAGGAAACAGCTTGCCCTCAACCAAATCATGTCACACTGCTTTGGTTCACTAATCCTTTTACAAACCACATGCTTTCAAATGCAAACACAGTGAATGTTTTAGGGGAACTTTGCTGGAAGTATCCACAAACCAAATACTTCAAAATATTATGCAGATTGCAAGTTACTGTCATTTTGATTGACTAATCAGCTTCCTGAAAAAGAGCCCTCTATATACTACGATTACTGTCTTGATTGGAATTCAGCTTTGCCAGCCTCCTCTACTTTAGCAAATCCATACACTTCTCTTCATTAACAAAGATTCTGGAGCTTTTTCTTTTGTTGTGATTGCTGTGATATTTTTTTCTTTTAAACTAAGTTAAAAAAAAAAAAAAAGTGTTATCCAAGATCAGTAAAACTTTTATGTGATTGTGTTTAAAATGAAACATGATCATATTGAGACTGACAACTCCTGCAACACATTCACAGTTTGGAAAGCATCTGAAAGGTTTTATTTAAGAAGAGTGAATTTTCATTCCATGCTTGCTTTTGCTAACAGTCTGATTCTGAAGCTCAGCTGAGGCTCTTTGGCTCAGCTCTTCTCAGAAAGAAGAGTGTTAATCTAGAAGAACTGTTGTTTTCAAATGACCTTCTCTCCTTGAAAAGCAGATGAAGCTAATGAAGGAGAAATTTCAGGGCTCCCCCCATCTTCCTCTTTTTGTGGGAAATACTGACAAACACAGGCAAATATATAAAAAACCTAGATCATTATCAAAAATAAACATATACTCAGGTCAAATCTCCTTGTGCCACCTGTTCAAAGTCACATTATAGATGCTCCATTTCCTGCACCACAGCCTACAACCAGCAGATACTCACAGCTCTTCTCTGCATGCCACAAACCTTGCAAGCTCCAACTTTCAGATTACTTCCTCTACCATCTCTCCCACTGGAAATCTGAGTCTTTTTCCTCTGGCATCCAAAAAAAAAAAGCCCAAAAAAGCCTCCCCAACCCCCAGCTTATTTCTGTCCTAACTTTGGTCATGCAGCTGTCCTGCTATCAATATGGTTGGGCTAACTAGCTAGCTCTTCTTTCTCCTGTAAACCTCCTACCTGGTGTTCATAAGGAAAGTAGATGGATCTACACCAGAGTAAGGTCAAGCACCTCAGTAATCACACGTAAAGGGAATAAAGGACAACAGGGGGAAAATAATAGAAGAAAACTCTTTTCATGAGCCTTCTCTCCCCCTTTCTCTGTTAACAGACCAGGCTAGGTGGACCTTTGAGCAACCTGGTCTAGTGGAGGGTGTCCCTACCCATGGCAGGGGGTTTGGAACAAGGAGATCCTTAAGGTGCCTTCCAACCCAAACCATACAGTGATTTTATGACAATACTGATGATCTCTTGTGGCTTTCCTTCCGTGATGTCACTGTTGGGTTAGAAAGACAGCTTTTAGAAAATGACATTCTAGGAGACAATTCAGAAGGGGAAAATCTACACTACATGTAAGGAAAAACCAATTAAGTAAAAACAGAAAAGTGGTCCATTCTCAGCAATTTGAAATATACATGACACTGAACAAATTAGTCACAGAATTAAAATTGACTTCTTTTGTTTCAAAAGAGTTTTAAAAACCATCTCAACCACCTGTTGCCATTATGTGATTACTTATGTGTAGAAAACCCTTCCAGAATTGTTTTGCTACATCGAATTTAAGTTACAGAGGGTATTTTAATTTGCACAGAATATCTGCATTCTAACAGGAATGAAGTTGCCACTGAGCTGATTTGTGTTTGGGTTTTTTGTTTGTTTCCTTTGCTTTTAGTTTCACTATTAACATTTAGGTCTTTTCTCTTCCAAAAATTGAGGAAAGTTTTCATTACATTTGCACAAGAAGTCTCCAAAGGACCATGGCAAATTAAGTACAAAAAGCCTTTTTGGACGACACTAATAATGACATGAAACAAAGCAGCCAAGAAGGCAAACAGAATACTGATTGTGGAAGTGTAACTTGTGTGAACAAAATGACAGACTTGTATTTATTAACACTTGTCTACACTTGGAATTTTATCAGAATAGTTATCCCAGAATAATTGCTTTGATTGAAACCAAAATAACTATTCTAGAACAATTACCAAGAAGGTTTCTTCAGCATGGGAACTAGTTTAGTGTTATAAAAGAAATACTCTTAAAATTTATTTTCTTCTTAATTCAGTAAATGTGTTTGCACATTTCCAGTACAAGATCACTACTCTATCACGGCCTAATTCCATCCTCAAATGCACTTTGTTCAGTGCTATGGACTCTGCTGAGAACAGGGTCAAAGCATTGCAGTCAATGAGGAACAACTCACCTTCTGTACCAGAACAATTTAGGACAGTCTCCAGACAAAAAACCCCAAGGGATGGACCAAGCAAGCAAAGGTTCCACAGTAAATGAATCTGACCCTTGAGAAGGCAGGTGAGGAGTCAAGAGTAGAAGAAATTTGGGGTTCAGCTGCCTAGTCTGGAAATCCTGACTTGTTATCACAGAGTCAAACAAAGCATATTGGAATGTCCCTTGGGGAATGTCACCTGCATGAGGAGCTCTGCCACAACTTGTCTGCAACTCATACGTCTGTTCCCAGGGAGGTGTCCAGACAGTGATCTGGGAGTCCATAATTGATGGCAGAAACAGTAAGAGGAGGAAGGCAAAATTTCATCAACAAATTTCAGAATATCCATGCATAATTTAGAATTTCAAAATTATTTAAGCAGAAATATCAGCTTATTTAATAGCTTTACAGAACCAGCAGAGCTTCCTCTCATGTCCTCACTGTGGTCTTGACCTCCTTTTCATATAAATATTCACGTTCCAGTCTAGTCATAATAGGCAGGCAGGTTATTTCAGGCTTCAAAGCCAGGCTGGATTTGTCTGGGGCACTGCTGAAAGCCAGCTGGCAGTCTTCCTTGTCTATTGTTGTGCTTCCCTTTGCAGAGGGGGATAAAAAGAAAAGAAAAAAAAGGCATATTCATAGTCTAATCAAATATCTTGCCTTTGCTTCCCTCCAAAGCAGTGAATTACTAAAGAATCAGGATCAGTGCCACTGGAACAAACCAACACTATCTCTCAGCAAACAGTGCCCTGAGTAACTGAGGCCACTGCTGCTTAAAGCAGAAAGCAACACAGGAAAAGTGTACACACATGCCTGAGCACCCCTCCTATTTTGTGTGTCCATTTGTTTTGTTCACACCTGAGGCTGCTCTTGCTCTTAGCAAATTTTCTCCAGGTTGAACCTACACATTTTAGAGGTGCAGCCTTGGAAAGGTGTGAAGCATTGTGCAGTTGGGGTAGAAAAACAGAAAAAAAACCTGCCAGCAACAAAAATAGAAAATCTGCAGTTATGTCAGGCCGAAGTTCAAAATTGAAAAGCAACAAGAGACATTTTATTTTTGTAGTCTCAACTGAAATATTTGAACATCACCCTAGAAAATACGTTCTCAGAAAACTACCAAATAAACCTGTTAGAAAACTAAAAAGCTCATGAGAAAAAAATTTGTCTGATAAAGCATAGCTATGAAAAGTCGTTCTAAAAATTTATAACTAAGAGACAAGTGAAAGTATTTTGGAAGAGTCTGGCATATTCTATTTAGAGGGAAAGGGTAATGATAGGAGCCAGCACAGTAAAGATACACATTTTAGCCCATTTTTCTCCTCTCACATCCACTTAACTATATTGTCTCTGTAGCTCTCTTTAAAGGTAAACTTTTATTCAGGTTCAACTAGGTTTTTGCTGGCTCTTACTGTTGCTCTTCATTTCTACTCTAAGAGTGGCTAGGCATCAACCACAAACAGAAGTCTATCGTGCAAGGCATCACAGACAGAACAGCAGATAATATTTAAGTGCTCCCAGTACAAGTGTATGGGAGGAATAGGATGGGAAGAAAGGAACCCAGAGCAGCAAATAGAATGAAAAATGACACACGCTAGACTGGAGTTTGCCAGGGGCTAGATATGGCTAAGAGGTATGGTAGTCATGGGAAATGAATACAACCAGGTGGAAATGGGGAGACAAGGAAACACAAAGTGAAGCCAAGGTGAAATATCCAACTCCTAGCAATTCTTCAATTCATAAACATATGGGCTGTAAAGCTGCAAATAGGGACTATAAAACTTGATTGCATACCAAAGCTAAATTTCAGTTGATCCAGAGTAGATATTAATCTCATCTTGCTCCACATCTATGAGAGCCCACCTTTGCTGAGTGGCCACTGAGAGAGGCCGCTGATAAGTCTACTCACAATATCTATGATTGCTTGGTGAATTTGTTCAAACTAGGAATCTTTGAAAGCCAATTTAAACACCAATTATTTTTGCTAGAGTTTTCACAAGGTTTTCCCTTATGAAGACTGTTTTCTTATCTGAACTGCCTGCCTCTCACTGTTACATCTGTAGAACTACAAACAGATTATAGCCTATAGTACTAAAAAGAGACAAAGAATCATTTGCACCTAAGTTCTGAAACCCCAAACATTGTTTTACTGTCTTTGCTCAAAAAAAATATAAAATAAAGAATAAAAATTAAAAACCCTACACACACACAAGAGCTAGAGAATGGAAATGGTGATTAAAGTATCTTCCATGCCAATTTTAAAGCTTGAATGAGAATGGCACAAAATGCTTCCTGCAATCAACCTGCTATTCTGCAGCTCCCTGTGGAGGGACTGGAATAATCCAACTAGTTTCACATCTGTGAGCAAGACCTGCTTGCCTGCATTAGCCTTTCCTCAGAAATAAGTTATCAGACAAGTCAGGAAAAAGTCATCTAAGGACAAACGTTTTGCTCTGCCTACTTGTACATAAATTATTCTTTATGTTTGACGCTTCCGATTTCAATGGAATGCCATCTACATGAAGTTACTGTCCCCCTTTTTAGAGGGGCAGAGTTTTATAACTTATCAGGATGAACTGCTCTTCACACGCAGAAGAATGAGTAAGAGGGAAAGGCCAGATCATTCTCATGCAGAACACACTAAAACTGTAATATAAGCCAAGGCAGCAAAACAGAAAAGAATGTAACAAGCTACTTTTTGAACCAAAGAAATAGTTTGAAAGACCAGATTTTCAACAGCTAACCCTGAAGCTTTCTTCTCTTGCTTTTAATAAGCTAGACTTGCCCGGGGTTGCCTTGCTAGGGTGCACAAACTCAGCTGAAGCCTTCAGTTACTATTTTGCTGTTTGCTTTGGTATTAGGTTGTTTTGATTGGTTGGTTTGGGTTTTATTGCTGCTGTTGTTTTTAACATATGCATTATTTATATATCCTTAAAATACCAAAAATATATATCCATGTCTAAATCTTCTAAGACTACAACTACAAAAAGTCAATTTCTTCACAATCAAAAGCATGAGGAACAAATGATTTTCCAAATGCCTCAGCTGAATCTGACTTAATGGAAAAAGTCACTCAGTAATAGCCCTATGTAATAGAGTTTGAGGTTATCAATTAATTTCACAGTGAGACTCAGTAGAAGAAGTACACTTGAACCAGAAGAGGAAAAATAATTTTCCAGTGAGTTGCAAGGAATAGTGCATATCCGGACCAGACATCCAGACAGATACCCAGGCATAACAGCAAGTGATATTGCTGATATTGTAATCCCCTCTCCTTAGACACAATCCCAGCAGAGCAGAAAATCACTTAGAATAAGTTAATCTTATTTAAGCAACACAAGTTAACTTTAATTACTAATTAATCCCCCAAGAACTTTCCTTCTTCTGCTCCCTGAATAGATAATCCATCACCATTTACCATTTTTCACTTGAAGAAATGAAAGGCTTATTACAAACCAGGGTGAAATACTTCACATCAGGTTTTTCCAGGACTCTATGACTGAAAAAGTTGATTCTGAAGTTAAAACTTCCCATTCTATTTTTCAGTTTTGTAATATTTTTTGAGTCTTGTCTGATAATTTTCTTATATAAATTTAAAGTCAGCCATTTTAGTTTGTCATACTCTTACCTTGGCACAGACCAATCAATTAGAAAGTGTTTAAAAGTTGATAATAATCTAAAATTATAATATGTAATAATTATGATTGATTAAATACAAATTAAATGGTTTGTTTTTTTAAAACAGTATTATTACTGATTATATTTATTTTTAAATGCTCCGGAGTTCAATCCAAAAGTTTCCTTAAAATCGTTTTGTCTTGATGACCACCTGATATTATTTTATGTATTAATTTTGCAAACTGCAGAGCCTTATATACATAGGCAGCTTTTGTCCTCAAACAGGAAAAACAAAGCCACATCCAGCCTCATTTAGTCTTTTCATTTATATCAGGAAGCACTATTGTAGAGTGCTTTTTTGTAAAAAAAGAAAAGAAAATGAAGCAAAATAAAACCAAAACCACCACACTAAAACACCACACATTGAACAACAACAACAAAAAACAACAAAAGCACCCCAAAATCCAATATAAAATGTCTACCCAGGACAAACACATAATTAATCTTCACATTTGAGGGTGGAAAATACACCCCTGCACAGAACTAAGCTTTCTGTTCATCAGTGAATCAGGTCCCAGAAAAAAAAAAAAAAATAGACTACAGGCTATAATCCCCCTTATTTTTCTTTTTTTTTCAAATTCTTTATATAGATTTGACTCATTTGCCCAATATGTTTCCAAAGCACTTTCTCCTGCATTGTTGGAAGGGATACAATTGTGGAACCATTTGTTCAGCTCAGCTGTGCTAATCTATTTTATTTCACTGGTTATTTTCAGCAGCAGAAATATTCTGTGTTTATTTTCATACCTCCAAATAAGAAGCTGGGGAGTGTTTGGTGAAGAATATTCGTCAAGAAAATGACAAGCTGTCAGTCACCCCAGGACACAAGCATAGCATGACCTTTTCCCACCTGCCAATTCTCGAGCATTAAGCTTCCATCTGATGTCACAGATGATGAAAATCCTAAACATATTTCCCATTCACTTCCAAAGGAACAACTTCATTTGCTAAAACATTCTGAGCCATCTAGTTTAACTAATCAGAGGGTACATCCTGACACTTTCCAGACGACTGTAGTAATCTGACACTAAGCTACCTGAGGTGGTAGATGTGACATTCTATTTCAGCATGAATTGTTTAGAAAATTCAGAGTTAAGGACAAAAAAAGATACCTATGTCAAAACAGAAAATTATTTCAGCAGGCAATCGGTTACATCTTTATGTATTCATAAAGCTGCAAACTTTTCCCTTACAGCATTGAGAGCCCACTCTCTGATAGCCATAGGTTCAGTTGTGAAAGAGGATAAAAGGCAACTTGGAGGTGACTTTACTGCTGCCATCCATAGCAGCGCATATTCACATTTACTGACCCCGCAGACCTCAGAACAGATGACATCTAACCTGTATACTACGAACTATAGACTCTATCCCATACTGACAGCAGGCCCAGTTTTCTACACCCCATGGAATACAGATGGCATCATACTCTATTCATAAATGACTGAGGGAAGAGAAAGCCAATGATAATAAAACTAAACCAAAATTCACCACAAAAAAACTTCACATCACCACAAGGCATGTAGAAAGATACACTTTCTTCTGTGTTCTTAAAAGAAGTTCATTGTAGGGAACCTACAGCAGCAGTCAGAACCCTATCTATATTTTTTTCCATGGAAAAAAACTTCATAGACCTTTGATATCTTGTTATATTGGTCACAGAGAAAGAAGGCAGAAAGATTTAAGGCAAGACTTAAAGTTTCAGGTTTTAACACTCACTCTAAGTAGGTTCTCTTGGAACTCTCCTGTTACTGGGCTCTTAATACAGACAACCAAAAATCAGGAAATTAGAGCAGAGATAATTTTAATTTCACTGCCTCCTGAAAGGTGTATTTCCAGGCCTACTTTAAAAATAAATACTGTAAAAGTGAAATCAGTAAGTTTGTCACATTCTTTCATGTTTTCAGCTCCTGTTTCCAAGGAAACATAAAACTAACCATCCAGGTGAATAGTGTCTCACCCAGAACTACCAGAACGCAACAAGGGACAGTTAGCAATGGCAAAAATAAAAGCAGCTTGTTTCATAGAATCACAGAATATTTGGGTGGGAGACAAAGGAAGGAGAACAGGAGGAGACAGCTAGAAGAACAGATGACTGAACCCAACAACCGAGAAGGGAAAGGAAACGACTTAATGTGAAAAATACAGCTGGCACAGAGGTGAAACAATAAGACTGATCCCAAATGGCAATTGTATGACCATTTCCACCTAACAGGAGTTCCACAAATTTCCTGAAGGCAGGCAGGACAGTATTAGCAAGCCCTCTATTTTAAGACGAAATGCTGAGGCATCCAGCACTGCCTGTTGTATACGGAGGTTCACTGGTTGAGTATTTTCTTTTTCATGTTTAACTTTTCCGTCCATCATGTGATTTTTTTTTTTAATAGTCTCTGTAATTAGAAAACTTAATAAAAGCTTAACCCTAATATTGGTATCATACGCTTGGAAAAATATGTCAGTTTTCCCCACGACAGAGACATTACTTTCCTCATCCCAAGCAGCACAGAGGCATACCATTCCCCTTAATTTCTCAGGGGAATCAGAGCTAGAGGTTTGACCACTACACCAGAAAGACTTTTTTACCCCCTTATTAATATTCTGGCTCATACCTATTTACATTACAATTCTACCAGACTGAGAGCCAGCTGGCTCTGGGCTTGTCTAAAGCAGAAAATAAATCTGTAATAGCTTCCTATTATCTCAGGGTGATTACTTACACAAGTTTTGGCCTTAGTACTTTACTCATCTTTGATAATATTCTTCTACCTAATTATTTTGCACTCATTTTCCAGTTTTCATGGCTATGGTCTATTTGTCCTTGGAGTGATAGAGCTGCATCAAAGAGTTAACTCTTACTGCAAGGATTTAAGATTTAAAATAATGAGATGTGTAGGAGGGAGCTGAAAAGAAAGGGAGTCTGTAACAGCAATATGACAAATGTTTTAGAAGATCTCCATGCAATTGATACTTAAAAATTATTAAAAATAGGTAACAGACAACAAATTATTTGCATTACTTCTTATAGGTATGTACGAAAATGGAAGTTTTTGTGTTATGTTTTTATGACTTATTTATTGAGTCACAAAGCCCCTCTAATAAGTACTTTAGAACAAGGTAAAAGAACAAAATAAATGAGTATTCACATATGATGGTAATTACGCAAGTTGGCTCTTCGTGCTATTATCTCCTACACAGAGATGAAGCAGAGGTGGTGAAAATTTCTGTTAAGGTTAAGAATGGAAAACATTGACAAAGTGGCAAAATGTTGAAATTTCTGCATGCTGAGTATCACATTTTGGTGCCAACAATGTCACATCCCCATAGTCTCTCGACAGGGCATTGGCGGCACAGGAGCAGCATGCCCCATTCAAGCGGGGCAACGTGGTAGACCAAATTACTCTGAGGTAAAAGAGGTTGGGAAAGGATTTTTTTGCCTTTTTTTTTTTCCCCCCCTGTTCCTTCCTTTCTTTCTTAGAGAAGTTGAAACCAAAGCTCAGCAAGAAACAGAGAAACCTACCAACCTGCTGAAAATGGACACAAAGCCGCAGGCTGAGTCAGAACTACATTTGCAGTGTTACTTTTTTAGCTTGTGTGTCCTGCAGAGTAAAGTACACAGCAATAATTTTATTGGCATGAAAAAGGCACAAGTCATTAGAGAACTAAAGAAAAAAAAGAGAGGACTCCAGTGCTTCATTTTACAAGTGGTATAAATTATTTCATTTGCTATCTAAATAGCATAAAATTTACATACAGTAGTAATAACTCATCGTTTACAGTCTCCTGATTGGGCCTAACATTCCTACCCTTTGCCATGGCATTTGAGCTTTAAAATAGATTTAAAGGTGAGTTTCAGACTGATAAACACAGGATTGTGAGTAATGTTCAATACAGCAAAGAATGGGTATAAATTGGAGAAGACAGAATAGAAATTCCAGGCCAAAAGAAAATTGAGCCATTGTGTTATAAATAGATATTACTTGGCTGAAGGAGATGCACTTACTCAACAGGGCTAAAATCCAGAGCTGTGATAGGAAGTTTCTTAATTGAAAGCTTGACATGAGTAAAACTAATACGTTGCACAATTATACAGAGGACCCTTCACAGGAGGAGGAGATGAATATCCCTGCAGGGTCCCTTAGTATGACATATCTGGAGCCCAAAGGATGATAAGAAAGCACTTGCTACCGGCAGGCAAGGCAGCACTTCCTCACACATGCAGGGGTCCTAAGTTTAAGAATGCTTGGAAATAACAGAGCAGAATATTGGTGAGACAAACATCCCAGGAAATGAGCTCTGGACACTGATAGGTAAAATGATGACCTCATTTTACTTAACTGTACAGCCTCAGCCCTTCAGCTTCTTCCCTTTTTACCATCTAATCACTTTTTCCTGATATGCACAGGATCTTAAGCAAAGTCCCTAAGGATATGGGGTAAAGCTATTCCTGGCCTGAAACAAAAAGGAAGGATCTTCTTTCCTCACTCATTTTAATAAGACCAAAACTCCGCTTAGTTTACAATTACTAAAAAACTTATTTGATAAGACCCACTTGAAGTTCTGTGGTGATTAAGTTTAATGCTAGAGTAGTCATTGCATAAACTACTCTTGTGCAAAATTGCCAGTTATTGTAGCCATGCTCCAAATTCTATTGGGAGTTTTTATTTTTCACTTCAGCAGTTTTCATGATACACCCCAAATCATGATTTTTTTTCATAATCAGTTAAATTAAGGTATTATACATTGAGTACAAGGTGGTTTAGTTTTTATTTTATATTACATTATATTAATGTAAATGAAGACCAGCAGTGTTGCTTACACCAGATCCATTAGGCAACATAACATTACTGGGAGGAAGAGAACACAAGGAAAAACCGAAGTTTTTGCTTGACCTCCAGACCAGAAACATACTCAGCTGATAAAACTCAGTTTTGAGAGTTACATTTTAGGGAAAGGATGAATGTCCAAGGAGAAAGTTTTCAGGGGCTTTATAGAGCTGTTGCACTTCAAAAGCTGGCAGCCCAAGTCTCTCAACAGAAAGGCACTGCTGCAGGAGGAGAGGGGAAGAATCACACTGGTGGAACACGTGCCAGTTTTTCCACAGGCTAATGCACATGTGCTGTCATCTGTGATGTGGTAGAGGACCAGGAGATATGGTAAGATACAAGCAGGAGAAACAATCCCCTATTCCCCTCTGCATTAAGGGTTTCTCCTCATTTGGAAAGTTTCAGACTTGCTCCATTTTAGATCTTTACTACCTGGCCACTGCCAGCTGCTTGGCATTCTCACTCCCTGTACTTCACACAGCTGATAAACTTTATAGCTTTTTCCCCAGCTTTATTGCAAATGGTGCTAGCGCTTGAGATGAAAAATGAGTGCTCTTACACAGTAGTAATTTGCAGACAGAAAGAGTAAAGAAAGGGGTTACTGATACGGATCTGAGCAGCTCCATCCCAAGAGGAAATGCAATCAATATAATTCCTTTTTCTAAAATTGATTAGATTAATTTTGTGTTTAGTAAGAATATTTTAACAGTGCACCTGCTTAATTCTCACTAACATTCCCCAGCAAAACCGTGTGTACATTAAGTACATATTAGTATGTGATAACGAGAAAATTAAAGTTTTGTATCTCCTTCCACCCTGCCAGCACACTTGAAGACACATTTCTTTAGCCCAAGAGTTGTTTTAGCACTCCTGTCGTGCGCATTTAGATGTATTTGGGTATCCAGGAGAAGAAGACATAGGCAGAGAGCTCAGGCTAACTTCAATGTTAAAAAAGTCCAAAACCAAGCCAAACCACAAACACCAGGAGTCAGTTAAAAGTATAAATAATAAGTAGCAACAGTAAGGTCAAGTATCATTCAGAATCAGGGCTGTGACTACTGCAGTTACCTAGGCAACATCACTTCTTCTGTTTAGGATTTCATGTACAGGGACAGGAAAAGTAAGTGTTTCCAGAAATTATTCAGGTCCTTTAATTAAAGCCATAATGTAAGTGTGAATACATGTCTATGTGTTAAATGCTGTCTTACAGGGCAAATGCCAGATGTTATACATGAAAATATGATTTTAAAAACCTCAAAAATATTATTTTATGTATTAAGAATGACAAAAAGTTTAAGGCACCTGAAATGAACGCCTGAGCAAAAATAGGCATCACAATTATTTCAATACAGTGCATAACATTTGAATGATTTATGTCTTGTATAACTAAAGCCAGTTGGTGAATGAGTTTTATTCATTTCAGAGAAATCTAAAATGCTGACAACAAAGAAAACTCAAGACAAGAAATAAAATTCCCACATCATGAAAACCTGTTAAGGGCATTCAGGATTTTGTCAGATTGATGGGGACTATTCAGCTAAAAAATCCAATGGAGAATTCACTGAAATATTTCAGAGTTAATGGAAGAGTTGAATCAATCACCTCTTGTAACTTGTGTAATGGAGTACTCCAGGCAGAGAAATAATATGATTGAATTTGGTTTCCTTCAACACTAATATTTACTACTGTTAAAATCCTTCAGCCTAAAAAGAAAATGCTCAAAGGCAAATTTGTATCCAGGAAGACAAATTGCTGCATTAACTGAAATTCACTAATTTGCCCTAGCTGAAAAATGAAAATAAGAAAATAACAGTTATCAGATTAGAGCAAAGAACAGAATGACATTTCTGAGACATTAATCTTTACAAGATGCTAAATTACTTATAAAAATCTCAAGAAAAATGAAGGAATTAGTCAGACTATCATTTTTTCAAGAAATGAGAGTGACTGAGCTAAATGGATTATGTAACACTGAGGACATAATTCTTCAGTAAGTATGGTGAGTTTAATGGGGTTCAGTAAGGACAGCTGACTTGCCATGGACAAGCAATGAAAATGAGAATCAGAAGGTTTTTGTCACTTGTTAATTTTGTCTTTTTAATTTCCAACCTGATCTTAAGT
Source organism: Corvus cornix cornix (assembly GCF_000738735.6). Taxonomy (NCBI): domain Eukaryota; kingdom Metazoa; phylum Chordata; class Aves; order Passeriformes; family Corvidae; genus Corvus; species Corvus cornix. The sequence goes on from NC_046336.1 coordinate 16,908,695, forward strand.
AAGACCTTGTGACCCTGAAGAGAATATGAATTGAACAATGTATAGGCTTTTGGAGACAGGTGAGAGAAAGGTTTGACTACATAAACTTCAAGAAAAATCTCCCTAATTACGTGGAAAATGGAAGCAGATAATTCCATTGACATTAAAAATGGATAATAACTGGTCTCATCTCTATAATGATTGTATCAACTTTTTGGATAATCACTGCACATAACCTAAATCCCAGATAATCAATGTCATTGTCTGGCTCTTAAATCCCAGATAATCAATGTACCTGTCTGCTTCTCTATCTAAACCTTAATTATTTAGAACATTCAAATTAAAGACTTTTAAAATCTTCACCCAATCACTATGATCTGGTTTTATTTTGCCATTACAAAGGGATGACACACTTACCCTTTTTAACTCTGTGAAAAGTTACCTAGTTTGTTACTACCCAAATGCACATTATAGTTTTGAAACTGGCTTGCAATTGTTTTCCAGGAGTCCTGTTCCAGTTTGCTGAATGTTGAACAACTTTTCTTGATTTTTTTTTTTTTTAAGTATTTGGGTAGCCTTTTCTCACTGGGTCTGTTTTTTCCCTTGAGACCTTCCGTTAAGGATTTTTCTCTCAATGGTGTCACCCCTAGACACAGCCGTGAGTTCTGTATGAGAAGAAACTGGTGGCTTTAACAATGGACTGAAGAGAGGCAGAGAGGAGCAATTTTCCCAAGTGACCAAAATCCTATACACAAGGAAACCTGAGCCAGGTGGGGAAGGTGCCCCTCTGCCCTGCTTCCCCCAGGCTGCTCTCCAGCAGCAGGTGCCAGCTGACAGCACAACCACCCCTCCCAAGCACAGACACTTGCTGCCTTTCCTAACCTTCCTTGCTCACTACTCTGCTTTGTCCCTCAGCCTTCAAAAGTTCTGTCACGCCAGCCTCCCTGGTGATTTCCAAAGAAAACTCTGTGCTCCAACTTGGACAATTTGTTAACACTTCAGAGACACAAATTATGTCTATACAGACCAAACACCAGCTCTCAAACTGCAGCTGCATCTAAAATGCTTTGTGCTAAAATTCTTTGGTCCTTGAGAATAAAGCAGGCAGCCCTCAGGACCAGCCAGGCATAGTTCACATTCCAGTGCAGCCTTTATGTAAGACTGTATAATTGTCACAACAGAGGAGAGATGGTGTCAGTCTCTTCAGTTAGAGATTAAAATGTGCACGAGCAAGGTGGGATATTTATGAAGTACATAAAACCCACATTCTAACCACTGCATTTTACCCTCACACAGAGCAATGATTTACTGGATGTATTTTCTTAGAACTGTCTGAGATCTTCCACTTTTCAGGGGAAAAAATGTACTTTAAAAGGCATCTAAGCAGCTTTATTAACTAAAAATTAAGGGTGCCAAATGATTTTTAGTACTGTTCCAGCATAGCAAGTTAAGCAGTACTTGAGTAGAAAAATCACATTTCCCCTCTCTGAACTCTGGTCTCTTTAAGCAACAGCCCACATTTCTACTGCCCTCATCCCCCACCCATGGGAATGAGCCCCTGTATAATAAGCTTCGAAGTCCTACTGGTTCCCACAATGCCACCAGCCCACTTCATAGTAATTACCTATCATTACATCTCAAGTCCCACTGATACCCACTTTAACCACTGAAGATCTACAGGAGGCTCACCTCCACATCTCTGCAGTGAGGAGCTGCAACAGATGCTTAAGCAAAACCTTCTCAGATGCCAAGCACAGTAGCACAAACCCAGTAAGCTGAGACTCTAAAGCGCTTCATTTTGTCAGAGTCTCACAGCACTGCCATACAACCCCAACTAAACTGACAGCCTAGTTACACCCAGAGCAAACAGAATTACCTGCAGGCATCCTCTTCAGCTACTGCCACCTTCAGAGAAAAGTTGTACAAACCACTGTATACTTCTGCATTTTCAGATGTTTTGCTCTTACTGTAGTGTACTGTTTTGCTCTTCAGTATTGTGAATAAATACCTAACAACTTTTACTGCATTTAATGACAGAATTAAAGTGGATCTATGCAAACAACAAAGCTTTTGCACTGACATGCAGACAGAAACAACTTGCAGGCAAAACTACCCTTCTGTCAGAGTCAGTTCTGTCCCTCCACAGGAAGGCAGGGATTTCAGGGAACACACTACAGCTTGTAGTGGTACTTCTTCATCTTTGTACCACTATTTAAAGTTTCAGACAGGTTTTGCTTTAGCCACCTGCTGAAAGTACCGTCCACAGGTGTCACAATTAAAACACAGCTAACAAAGTTCAGAATCTGAACAGAAGCACCTGATATTGTATTGGCAGAGCCCATACTGACAGAAACCAGACCTACAGAAACCAATCATGGCTTATTGAGCAGAGCTGACTTATAGGTAGAACTGTCCTTCCTTCCCCACCTGCCACAAGATTTGATTTCAGTTTTTAGCCGTTTGTTCTTTTGCAATTAAGTTCCTATGACAATTAATGAAGACTTGTGAGAGGAATCATACTATTCCGGAAAACTCTGTATGTTTTAGCTAACAACTTGGTGTTTCAGACTGTCACATTCCAAGAAAGCCTGTTGTTACTCCCAGCCTGGACTGCTTGCAATGAAAGTCAAAGGACCAAGCAGGTTCAACAAAACTCTTAACAGAAAACCACACTCAAAGTCAGCTATGGATCCTCAAATCCCCCAAATCATTTACACTTCATGCAGCTGTTTCAAGCCCACTTCTACAGGAGAGCATTTGCTTCAAGTGCATCCCTACATTTTGTTTTTCTGAGCCAGTCTTTATACAAGGAAAGACATGAAGCGATTTGTCTGCTCAAATTCACCAAAAGGTGGTTCAGCACAACTCAGGCTTTCCACTTACAATTAAGTGAGAAGAAGCAAAACAAAACCTTCTGTTTAATATTTCATTACATTCAAATATTTTATGCCTTAACAGCACCATAATATTTACCTACACATTTATTTAAAATCTGCTAGCTGAAATACAGATGAAAACAACATATTGCACTTATGAAAACCCAAAGATTCACACAAACTTAATGGAATTCATAGTCAAGTATTCACTTCCACAGCACTGAACACACAGCCCAATACACCAGAAAAGGCAAAGCCTTTTCAACTGCTGCAGCAATAACTGTTCTTTAAAATGTTTACTTCAGTTCTTGTGTAAGCAGAACACTCTTTGAAGTGAAATAAAGTTTTACAAAACACAGGCTAAATAAAGATCAGAGAATCTGCAAAATCTTTGGTATTTTTATCTCTTTCTGCACCACAGAAGATAAAGCCTACATCAGAAGTCTTCTTCAATAACCCCCCAGACAAACAGCAGGAACACTTCACAGATGAGGAAAAGTATTAACCTCTTGAGATTTGATAAAAGATGGAAAGAAGAAAATAAATCCCCAACCCTTACCTATCAGGGAACTGAAGCTACACAATCTTGCTCAAAGTCTTCAGCAGGCAGAGCCCCAAACATGTGCTCAATACTCCAGACCAGAAACTACTCCTCAAAGACTTCCTTTTCCAACATCCACTGCCCTGTTCTTCCACATCACACATCCCTCCTCCCCAGCCCCAGAAAACTTCTCTAGCATCTGATTTCAGTGCTCCTTTATATATCTCAGATCAGGCCTCATCACAAACACCTGAACAACTCCTCAGGCATCAAATTATCCCTGCAAGCTTTCACACCTTGAATCAATTTACCTCAGTAAATAATTCTGCTGAGAGTCAACAAGTAGTAGCACATCTTAGTTCTTATATTTCCCTCTAGAAAATTGTGAAGTGAAAGGGGCATTTTCTACTTTATACAATTTTCAGCAGTCAAACATACAAACAGAAAGAATCCAGTGTCACACCTAAATCTTTGAATATGCTGCACTTTAGGCAGGCACCATGTCCAGGCCTGGTCACTCTGGAGCTAACTTAAGCTGTGCTTTTCTGGATGTTGATGAGGCTCCTTTTCAAACTGAGCTGCAAATTCTTCTAGTCCTTGTTGCTCCCACTCAGGGATTGCTGAGTAGGGTTGTTTGTAAACATTTTCACATCACAGAACATCTTCTGTGGGCTTTTACCTCATCTTGTGGAGCATGTGAAATGGCATCATGCGCTGCCCTATGGTGACATTGCAGGTAACAGGAGCACAGCTACTAACAGCCTTTGCCATTTCCCTGTTTCAGGTTTGAAGGGAACCGAGGCCAGAAGGGTCCATAAGGAGATCAGACTGATCCCTTCTCAGTCCCAGATTTCCTTGAAATTGTTTAGAACATGTGAGAGTATTTAATTGAACCCACTAAGCTTAGGTTTTTCTGCTAAAACATCTTTTCCAGAAAGGCTTGGGCACATCAAGCAGTGGGTTTGCCTGTTCCTGGAGTGATATCCTAGAAACACTTAAGCCTTCTAAGTCTAAAAAGTGATGCCTATTTTCCCCGTTGAATTGCCTTGATCTCTGTAGTCCTAAACAATTTTTCAGGTCCTGAGCTTGTAATTAAAAACAACACAGTGGTGTCTGATCTGCAACCCTGCAAATGTGCTCAGCAACACCATATTCCAGAAGCATTCCTCTCCTCTGTAAGCATGACCATCCAGCATTGCTGCTAGATGCTGAACTTTGTGTTTGTTTGCATTTAACCCACATCTCAGCTGAATGTGCTCAGCTTACCCCTGTGATTCACCTCCCAACATAACTTAACAACATGAAACTGTAAAAGATTTTATATACCTTTGTCATATTTTTTTAATAAAACCCAGGGTTTTTCCAGCATTGGTCTTCACAGCTTCATTGGAAAAACTGCTGGTTTATGAACAGTTTTGTGGATCTGCCAGTCCATACACCATTTCTCCTAGGTTTTGCTCTTACAATGCTATTTATTTTTGGTTGGTTGGTTGGGTTTGTTGTTCTGGTTTGGCTTTTGTGAAGTGACACAGTGAAGTTCCTGGATTCTTAGAAATTGCTGGAACGCCTTTGAGAAACATTACTGAATAGCATCTCTAGCTGTGTTTACAGCCCGTAAGAGAAAGCCTCTTTATCAGAATGTTCTCTCATATAAAGCACGTGGATGCATTAGGATGTTGCAAAATCCATGAATGAGGGGCATCTATAACCTCCCTCACTGAAATATTCAGCAGCTCAGTGCTGCTACCTCTTGAGCTGTCACTTAGGACTGAAATGATACTGCAGGTCCTACAAACACTTTAACAAAGGACTCTTTACCCGATGATGATTTTGGCCTCATGACGAAGGAAAACTAACCAATGCGCGAGGATACAGTTTAATTTCTGTGCCTAACACACTAATCAGATGTTAACCACCCTGGGTTACATGAGGATGGTGAGATCAGGCTGCCTTGAGGGAGGTCAGACTTTGGCACAGAGATTCTGAGCGTGGGAACCCAGTGCTGGAGCCCTGGCTAGAGCAGAGACATCATGCTGCTCCATAAATAAGCCAGGGCAGCTTCTCCTGGCACAACAACGTGCTCTGGCACCAAACCCTGGTGAGACACATTTTGGGAGACTGTCTCTCAGTTGTAAACAGCAACTATTAGGCTGATCAGAGACTGAATTCAGGAATGATTTTTCCTCTACTGGGAGAACCTGCTTTGCAGTGATGTATCAGACGATGTCTGATATAAGGTGCCAAATGCTTCTGTAAATTGCCATGTTCGATAGCTTACAGTGATAAGAAGTGTAATGCTAATTGGTTTACATTACAGATGCTCCCATAAAAGAGTTGATAATTCCTTGTTGTTCAGGTCAGAGCCAGAGTGTGACCGATTTCTGTGCCCTCAGCCCTGCTCAAGACGATAGGGAAAGAAGACATGTCCCCTCCCCGCCTGGAGAGGTGTAAGCAACAAGCAGGACAACAGCCATTTCGGGAATTTCCTTACTGACAGGCAACATTGTGCAGACTTTCTGCGCCCTTCAGTGAAAGATACACAGCAATGGGCTAAAGCCCTCAAGGAATCTGTGTGGAAAATACAGAACAAAACCATCAGAATATGTCTTCTGCAAATCCAAAAGTACTCAAGGGACTGTTTGAAGAAGCAGCAAAACCAATTTCACACTATGGAAAAAAATCATGCACTGCTTGTGCCTTCAAACAGCCATTCATTTTCATGAAAGATCTGTCTCCTGTTCCTTGCATTTGTGTTTAGTTGGAATTGTACTTCACCTGTTTAAATTGAACATGAGGGAAATTTCACTTAATTCTCTGATCCCCATTTCCGAAGTACCAAGACCCTGTCAGACATAGAGACAACACTGTCAAGAAAAATACAGTTTACACTAGGGCACCTTGGGGTGGATGAAATAAGTTCTTTTTCCTTTCCCTGCACACTTACACAGATATGTATTACAATGACAAGATATTTAACCAGCTTTTGTAATCATCTCTTTCCAAACACTCCATGAGACAGTCTCCGTAGTTCTGACATTGAGGCCAGCAGAATTCTGCATTGGGAATATCACATCAACATTTACCTTCTCAGTCCTATAGGGGCCTCACTTCTGTGGCATGTTTAAATCTAATTGTTCTCCAGAGAAAGAACCAAAAACCCCAACATCTGTACCTGGAATTGTTGATATAAGGCTAACTCAGCTTCAGGATTCTCAAATTCAGTGGTAAACAATGATCTACCACAAAATGGGAGTTCTAGACATTAAAAATCACAAACAACAAAACATAAAATGTTAACTTTGGAAAGAATCTATACTTTTCAAAGTCTTTATGGAAAATTTTAACACATAGTTACAGCCCTTTTCTAGCCATTTACAGCTGATTTTGAGGTCAGGCCGCTTTTTCCTATCCTCCATGACTTAGAGGGCAATTCTCTTGAAGATCCAATTATACCATAGAGTGTAGTAGCTATAATTAAATGAGAGGGAACTTGATCTGTGCTCAGCGACACTGGGTTGTTTTAAGGATTTGTGAGTAATTGGCTTAACTGTGAACAGCTGTAAAATTATGCCAACAAATCAGACAGAGCAAAGATTTGGCTACCATAATCGAATTTGGAGTTTAAAAGTCTTTTTCTTTCCCCAATGCACATGCACATACACTACTTTTTTTCGTTGGGGTGTTTTTTTTTATACTGAAACATCCTGAAAAATAAAAAGGAATTCCATAAAATCTGAATTTAGAGAAAATTCCAATAAATCTTACCCAGAACCTACTTCAGATTAACTCCTTTGGACATAATAAATGTTTTCCAAGAATCCTTTGTGGCACTCATTAATGAAAATCAGGATGCTGAACTCTGTGAAGGAGAAAGTTTTGCTGAGAGTGGGGATGCTCCTGGATTTTTCAAAGATAGCCTCATGTGGTTTCTTCCCTAGGGGTTTTAATTAAATTAAATACAAATACTTTCAAAGACAACAAAAAATGCTAAATTACGTCTATTTTTTGACCCAAAGATAGATTTTCTCCTATATTTTTTATAAGTTTTCTAAGAGAAAAATATTTACCAAGGTGCACACCTCAGCACACATCAGGTTATAATGGAATAGATAAATTGTGTGGACAGAGGTAAAGTAAGATGCCAATCCTTTACCAGTGTAGGGCTTCGCATCATAGTTCTGTGTATCACTTAAGCTGCTAAAAGGGAGGTCAAATGGCCTGAGGTGGAGGTAGAGCCATATGATCTTTTGTGGGGTAGTTTTGTGTGCAGAGTTAAGAGAAGTGACCAAGCTCCACCTTGGAGACAGCTGTGACCTGCAAGAGCGCTATTCCACGGGCACATTTGCCTTTCCAGCCCTCAGCCCGAGTAAACCAGCAACCATCAGTGTCTGGGGAGAGGGGATGGTCCTTGGCTTAACCTCTGTGTAAGGCCACAGCAAGGCACTTCAGCTGTCCTTTCCACACCCCCAGCTAGCAGCTGGGGCAATCAAGGAGAAGCAAAACCTGTAACTAAGTAGGAAAAGGGGCATATCTATCCCAAACCCTTTAAGAAAGCAGCCACTCATCCCAGCGTTATCAGGCACTGTCAGTAAGAGCTTCCTTGCTTTGTTTATACTTCCAATATACCCCAACTAAAGCAAAAACTGCTTTTGAAGGAAAGGCTTTCATTGCAGAATTTAGTGCAATTTCTCCCTCTTTTTGCATTGTTGTGGTGCAGGAAGCACAAGAGAAAGCTCTTGATTTATGGCCAGTATAAATCTGAGAAGGGACCAAGAATGGGCTGCACAGAAACTAATTTGTCTGGGAGCCCCAGAAGAGTTTGCTAAACACTAGAAGATTAGCAGTTCTCACTTACCCTAGAGACAAGAATGTGCCTTCAGCACTGATAAATATTCAGTCTATCAGCTGCTGACTGCTTGCTGTGTTTTCACAGAACTGTTCAGATTATCTCCATAGGGAGGCTGAGAGGGACAGAAGCTCAAGCTGTACAAATTCTGAGATTTCAGCATGCTGCAGGGACTGAGAAAACCACAGGTCCATGAATTCAGGGAGACTTCTCCCCAAAACAGGGTTATGAAGGGCAGTACAAGTGCTGTACTCACACAGAAAACTGCCTGAAGCTATTCATAGGTATCCTTTACCACAAATCTACAGTTCTCATTCTTTCAAAGTTACATTCCTATGTTTATAGTGTTTCTATAAACTTATCAATATATCAGCGTTTACCTGGAGATTTTAAGTATAGATGCTGCTGTGTACCTCCACCTCAGAAACAGTATTACAGTTCCAAGCACACCAGAAGCACATTAGCTCTTCAGAAACATTGATTTATTAGCCATTCCTTCACTGAGAACTACATTAACATCCCATTAGAATTCTTTTCCATAATTCCAACTCTCTTCCCATAACACCTGAGGCACCAAGGGCACGACTAGCCATCTACCACCAAGAAATTAAGAGCAAAAAGTTTTGTTGCCTTTTTTATGTGAAACTGTTACTGAAATTCTAGCGTGAGTCAATTCAGATATCTAGAGACATACGCACAGAAAAATAAACCCCAAAATTTAAATTAATGCAAGGAAAAGGTGAAAGGGCAGGGATAATGGGACGGCCATATAATAACTTTCCAGGGCAATATTCTTCCCACTATGTTTGATACACCATGGTAAAAAAAGTCTGGTAACACTAGAGGGGTGTGTTGGTTTTCACAGAAAACATGACTGGTACAGGGTGATCCCCACATTCCTCCTCCTCTCAGGCTTTTTCATCCCCTTTGCATTTCATACCATTTGCTCCCCCAACAGACTGGATAAATTTGGCTGGATGTGCCTCTGAGTACAGCAGTCTCTGTGAAACCCCAGTCTTAGCTCAAAAAGCAGAGAACATTACTACCAGACACTGAAAGACACCCTAACGCCACGCCACGCCACGCCACGCCACGCCACGCCACGCCACGCCACCTCCCTGCCCTCACTGTTGTGGCCCTGTGTTCTCATATCACCTGTGGGCCCTTCACCACCTGACCCTACTCCCTAAATCAGCAGAAACCCACCCCCCATGCAGCAGTGCCCACAGCGGGCCAGAGATGAAACATCTTGAACCTCAGGTGGGACAAACTAAGATTTGCTGTGGAGGAGCACACTGCAGCTGCTGACAGACATCCATAGTTAACTCACTCTGTGTTCTGTGTTTGAAAGCAGGAACCAGAAGCTTGTAATGCTACTCCATCACTTGTCTTCAGCTGTTCATCAAGGTGGAATCTTGTGGATAAAGACTTTGACATCAGTAAGACAAGTGACTGGGGCTATAATTAATAGAATAACCTTGCTCTGTTTTAGAGGAGTCTGATGACAGCATTTCCTGAGAACTGATCTTTTTTTCTAATGAAAAAATTTACCTTAAGTTTTATGTGCTAACATGTGAAAATTACAGGTGGAGCACATCTTGCAACAATTCTTTTTTATTCCCTCTACAGAGTAAAATTATGCTCCATTTACACAAAGTAAAAATTCATCTCTTGATAGAGAGAATTTTTATGATCATTTATGTATTTTATTTACTGTTATTTATCCCTGGAGAGCCTGAAATCTCATAGTTAAAAGCAGATGAAGATTACTTTGTTAGCTTTTTCCTTACAAGCACATAAATCTCATTACATATAGCAAATATTTGTATCTAGAGAAAACACATTTTAACCTCCCCTGAAATTATAAAAGCTCCACTAAAGCAAGAAGCTACACAGAGCCAAAATGGCATCTAAGCCTACCCCAGTCCCCTGTGAAGTGACCAATTCTTCTCATGCTGTCCAGGTTTGGTCTGCTGCACCACAGGGCAAGATGCTGCCTCAGAGCCAAAGACCCTGACCCTGCTCACCCTTTCTAGCCCAGTGTATCAGGCACAGGATCACAGTACCCTGGGAAGAAACCTGCTGGCACCACCTCCAAATCAATCTCCAGCAAGAGCCAGGCAGCAGCTGGTGAGGGAGATGGAGCTGGGCAGGATGGTGACCAGGAGAACCCCCCCACACACTGGATACAACAAAAGGGGAGCACAGGGAATGAGCTGACATCTAGAAAACATGACCTTTCAAGAAAGGCTGAACATCAGAGAACACAAAAATGATTTTTAAATGCATTGAAGTAGTTATAAAGTTATATCCTGGGAGGACAGAACAAGGAATAACGAACTGATATTGCAGCAAAGAGATCCAGAGGGCAGGGAGACCTGAGGGTAAAGAGTTCTTAGACTAGATTTCCAGAAGGGTTTGGACTCCAGCTCTGAAGGTCTTCGGTACTGGATGGGGCTACTGTCTGTTATGGATGCAGCAGAGAGACCTGATTCTTGACAAACCCATCTGATCCAACCCTATTCCAGTCTCTTATTCCTGTAGCTTTTTCTTTTTATTTTTTCCTTTCTTCAAGACATTTTGACTCCACTCAGTTATCCTTCCCCTAAGTTTTCATGGAGATAATCCACCCTATTTTTCCCTTAATTTTCTGTTGTTAAGCCTACTGAAACAGTCAAAATACAAAAAAACCCAAAAAACAAAACAAAAAAAAAACCCAAAAAAACCAACCCATAAACGGCATTTGAAGTCAGCAAGATCAAAACAAATGTGAAATGTTTATGCCTGGATGTTTTCTGAAGTTTGTGTCATTTAAAAGGGAAAAACAAATCTCACAGAGATACGCAATGCAGGGCATTTTCTGAGGATTGTTTCCCACAAAAGTTGACTGCAGCTACTGCTGAAATTAAGAATTAGCTTTAGCCTTTCCAGAGATGTGCTCTCCTTTTGTGCTTTTGTTGTACTCCTCTACAAGAGACAACACCTGACAGCCTGCAGACACTGCTAATCTCTATTACAGGAAAATCACATCACTGACTCAAGAAAGTCTTTTTGCTGATGGGCAACTTAGATAAAATCTAAAAATTTAGAGCCGCACATTCTTATCTTCCCTAGCTTCATGGATAAATTCACAGCTTTCAGGGAATGTTTTTGACAGAATACAGAACAAACCGGGGAGAAGTGTGAATTCAGATTTCTGCCTGGTCTTTGTTCTCACTGGCCACTAAGGGAGCTCTGTGAGGTTTCTCTGGTCCTAAAGGCACTGACACCGTAACTGTATGCAAGAGAAGGTTGATGCTAAATTGTGGAGACAGACTTGCAGAACTGCTTTTTGTCAAAGGTTTGTGGTGTTCACTAAGGGCAGGAGGCTAAAAATGTGGTGGTTTTGCTTAATTCGTTTGTTTTTCATCCCTTCATTGTTTGCAGCTCTACAAAGAAGCACTGCAGAGACTAAGCACCCATCAATGAAAAACTGTTTAAAATATCTGAGGTAGTCTAAGCTTTATGCTTCTGCTGGTTTGAGGCTTTGCTCTTCATAGCAGCTGCCAACAGCTTCCCCAGCTCCCTGTTTAAATAAAATCACTTTCCCAGCACTTGCCTGTCAATGAAACTCTGATAACACCAGCAAGTAATTCAGTACTTTAGGAGCTTTTTTCTGATCAGCATCCATGAAACAGTAACTTTTTGTTATTTTGGCATACACCAAGCCACACATTTCTTACTTTTCATTCAGAACTCACAGGCTGTGTCTTCTAAAGCATTTTCTTCTTATTACAGTCCCTTATGAAACCACAGGGATAAATTCTGTTTGCAGGCAAATGTCCACGGAAGCCAACCCAATCACGTAAAATTGCACTGAAGGATGGATTTTGGCACACTGTGAACAGTCAGTCATGGCAGCTGGAACAATATAGCAGCTAAAACAGACATTTTATTTACCACACAGGCAAATTGTTCCAATTTGATTTACAAATTAAATCAATTTCCAGGCTGGGAGAGGATGTTCTAACAAAAGGAGATGTATGTTCCCAACACAATGATGTAGTCTCCTCTTTCTGCTTTAGTTCTTAGTGTACGTATATTTGAATGGCAGCAGTGGAAAGCAAAGCTGTGATGTATGAAAGAATGATTCCATTGTCTAAAATTTTACAATTGCTACATTCTCATATCAGTTTTCTCTGCCAGTCCAGGGTGCTTGGCTGATAGCCAAGTACCTAGAATATCCAAGTACATAGAACAAAAGGCAACAGGCAGAAACTGATGCACAGGCTGTTCCACATGAATAGGAAAAAGAACTTTTTTACTGTGCAGGTGACCATGCCCTGCAATAGATTGCCCAGAGAGGGTATGGAGTCTTCCTCACTGGAGATATTCAAGAACAATCTGGACACAATCCTGTGCCATGTGCTCTGGGATGAGCAAGGAGGTTGGACACAATGGATGTGTCGTTCCAACCCGATCCATTCTGTGATTCTGCCATAACTGGTGGTCTGCAGAATCTCATTTCTGAATGTATTTTTAGTGGGTCGTCCAACACTGCATCTATCATGACCTGTTCCCAACCATCTGTAGTTAGTTTTAGTATTTCATGTGCCTTTAGTTAATGCAAGAAAAACTGACAGCAACCAAGAGAAAAATATGTCAAAAGAAAGAAAAAGTAAAAGGTAGTTTTGAAGTTCTCTGCCTACTCTTTTAATTCAATTCAATGTTGTGCATGTGGTAATAAATTAATCAGTTTTCAGTCATTTGTGTGTTGACATTAAGAAATACTATTTAAGGGCTCATTTGATGTGGAACCCAGTTTTTGAATAAAACAATAAGTTAACTAATAGACTCTTCAAAATCTGAAAAATTAGATATTAAAAAGATGTGAGAGGTGTTACTGTGCTTTAGCAATAAGATCTCTCTCAGTAAAGTTAAAAACAAAACCAAGATTGATATTTTGATCCTGCACGTAGGCTGGGAGAAAAGAAGTGAAATAATGTTAGATGAAAAGGGAACTGAAAATATTCAGCCCATTCCAACTGCAGTAAAATGTACCTTCAAGTGCTCTTTTACTGTAGATGATACATTATTGAACTGTAAAATCAAAATATGATAAAGAACATAAATCTTTATAAGAGAATGGATAAACAGTGGAATAACACTGCCTCTATTTTGAAAGCTGTGACGTATTAGAAAAAGAGCAAGAGAGGAAAAGAAGGAAGGGTAGAGAAGATACCCACTGAGACACTTGTTTGCTCTCAAGATGGCACAACTTCAGCACTTTATAGGCACCTACAAGAGCAGAAGAACCTGAGCACGGAGCGAGTCAGCCTCTGCAGCAATTTCAGGTGCCAGTCAGGAAACATTAGCCCAGGCTGAGCTCTGTGTTGGTGAGACACCTGCACCTGCAGCCACGGGGCAGCTCTACAGAGGGGAGGCTCAGCCATGTCATTGTTCAGCTCGGTCAGGCACAGGAGTCCAGGGCACTGCTGTCCTGCAGACAGCAGGAACTGCTTAGAGGCACAGGCTCATCAGTACAGCCATAGCCCGGCTGAGCTGGGACTGGCCCATCTGATGCTCCAAAATGAGCCCTGTGATCTCCCAAACCAAAAGTTCAGCTGGCAAAACTTCAGGTACTGACCGTGCTGTAGCTGTTTTAATTTACAACATGTTTTCCCTAGTAGCTATAATGCTAAACAATGAGGAGGTGAAAAAGTTCATTTTACGCAGGTTTTTGAAACTCTTTGTAACTAAAAGTGAAATTTCAGCATCTTTGGGAATTAAATATTATAAACGTGTTTGAATCAAGCAGAACATTTAATTCCTGTAAATCACAAATGACAAGCAAATAGAGCTTGCGTGAAGTATGGCTTGCATATATTTTACTGGAACACAGGTTTCTACCTCCCACAAGACTGAAATGTTTAAGTTACAAAGAACTTTGTATTTTGGCAATATCTGTATAACAGATATTTCTTTCATCAGTTATGTTTATTACATTAGTAAACAGGAGTTACTCTTTAAGGGAAATTCAACTCCAGGATTTTTCTTTCAAAAGCTGTCACAAGAACCAAAGAGACTGACTGTACTTGCTATTTAATTTTTTATTAGATTTGCATTGCTAGAGTCTATGTTTATGAAATTTAATGTACAAGGAAGAGAAAACTTACTTTGTGTGAGACTGTCCAAGTGATTTCCTGCTGGGAACTCACTGTTCCAGCTTTGCTTAAGCAGTGTCTGCAGGAGTCAGCATTTCACTGGGTGTTTTTTCATAAGCAAGAAGTTTAACAGCCAATATTAGTGATGAGAACATCTATCTGATCATCTTAACATTATTAATAGATGCTAGTGGAATTAAATACCATATGGCATTTCACACATGGACATTATATGCCTAAAAAGATGACATAAATTAAGCTCAAAGCAGTATCTCTTTTTTTTTTTTTTAACAGTTGAAATTGCTATTTGAAACACAAGGATTATTCAAATTTATTATTTGGATAGTATGTTTTAGCTGGCTAAACCACTTGGAAAGAAAGACATCCAGAACATCTTGCACACAGAGTTTCCACAAAACCTTTACTTCCCTAATTTCAAAATTATTTGTTGAAGCACCTAAAACAAGCAGTCCAAAAGTGTTTCTTGGTGGCTGGAGAAAGCCCAAGACTCTGGAATCTGAATGCCAGGTGATTTGCACTTCAGAGTGGGAAAACTTAAATGGGTGACTAAAATATAGATTCTTTCTCCTGACCTTTTATTACAGTTAATGAAAGACAGAAACACTTCAACAAGTGAAGCATTTCCCGGGATGTTCAACAGGAACACCTGTGTTCTTTTCCAAAGAGGAACACATGTTATTCAAGTACTCACATGAGTATCAGATATAATGCTATCAGATCAGGGCTAGTGACATTCCTCCCTTCGAAAAGAGGGACAAGTGACTTTTTTAAATGCCTGTGAGCACAGACGTGTCTCTGTAAAACCACTTTCCTCAGGAATTCAGTCACTGCCTCTATTTCAAAAACCAGAAATGCTCAAAGTAAAATATTCCTTCAAAACCACTTTTCAAAGACTTCCCTATTACAGAAGCAGCATGCTTCTGTAAAGGCATGGACCTTTTTATCTCTCCTACAACTGTCTCTTCCTCATGAAGATCTTAAACCCCAGATACAAAGATATAAAACATGTCCAAATCATCATGATTGATAAAGCCAGAGTTTCTTGTGGAAGGAAGGGAGGATATAAACCTGTGCAGCAGCATCTCAACTATCACTGAAACCTCCTTTCCCACAGATGATCATAAAAAGTTTCTTCCAATAAGGAAGGATTTGGAGTGTGATTGTAATATTTCTTACAGAGAAGGAAGGTGTGACCTCATGTGTTGAGCAAAGCCTGAGACCTCCAAACACTTCTTGCATTTAGATGCAAAATCTCAGTTCCACTGAAATCACAGTCTAAATAATTCATCAAAACCTGAAAAGTAACATCATGTTAAATGTTAAAAGGCTGATGTATCTGGGAGTAAATGCAGGTAATTTTATTCCACTTATCATAGGGCAATAGGGAGCTTAGAGACTTTGCAGAAATGACAAGCCAGCCAGTAGATCTGTTCCTGAGCCAACTGCTGTGCAGTGCCCAGGGCCTGGCTCTGGATGAGAACACCGCAGCAGCCCAGAGTGCTGGAGTGAGGAGGCAGTACTGTCATTTGCTAGGAACTTCTGCTAGCAGAACAGCAGTGCTGAAAATAATTTTTGTAGTAATAATGTCTCTGTTGCCTTCATCATCTCTCAAAAGACTTAGCCTTGATGGAACTCACTGACAACATGGTGTCTCAAAAAATTGCCAATAACTTTGTATGACACTACTGTCACAGCAGTTAAAAGTCAGAGGGTGTCAAACTGATTAAACTGTTGTCTTAAATGCTTAATTACTCTTTTAAGTGGAGCAACTTATCTTCCCTGCCAGTTGTGCATTATGAAAATGCACACAAATAAGTCTGAAAACCACCAAACACTGACCTTTTTTAAAAGGTCAATTTTGTAGCAGGAGAACACAAGTAAATACACTGGGGGGGGAGGGGAAAGGGAGGTGTTGTACAGTGGAAATGAGTAATTAGGCTGTTCTCATGATGAAAATACTGTTTCAAAATAAAAAATAGCTCTTTGGTGATATAATCACATATAAATGTTTGATAGAGGTGAAACTGAAATAGCATCTCTTGTTCTAGATTGCTCACTACTAAGCCTCTGCCTCCAATGTCACATAGTCAATAACTGTGAGATTTCTAGAATGGAAAAATCAGTTTAAGTAATTCAGACTGCAGTTAATCAGTCAGTTTTGGCCTTGTGAACACTTCAAGTTACAGTGTTTGATTTTGCAATCTGGTCCTGATACACACTGCTGTCTACTGGAACTATTTGTCCCGGTATCATTAACACTGGAAGGAGACAACAGCTTTTATCTGATTAGATTCTTTTTTTCTAGGTACTTTTGCCTCCCATGTTAGCATTAATTTTTCCCCTTTTCAGGGCTATCCTAAAACCCAAATTATAATAAGTAATATGGGATAGATGTAGCACACACCTTTCACAGTGGAATAAAACATTGATGCATCCTCTTACAGTATTCAAACCAAACTTCTAAAACCTATTTCTCACAAAGTTCAAACAGTGTTATATTGCAATTGTTACATGTGGAACAGGTTAAACCCCCCCCGAGCATAGCTAATTTCAAAGGCATTACTTCTATAAATTCCTTGGTTTAGTACTTGTGTAGCAGCTGCCTGTCTCTCCTGGGAGCATGATTCTATGATCCCTCTCGAGATCAGACTAACTTCCACATTGGAATCCATATGCAGAAGTGTCTGGTTAACACCAAGCAGTTAAACCTAATGAGGTATTTAAATACAAACATGCAATTTCTCTTTTTTTTCACCAATCCTTTTTCCCCAGAACACAAATGTCGACATCCCAAGTCTACAAGCAAAGAAAAACTAATTTATACAGTAACAAATACTGTGATTCTCTCTTCTTCAGAACATAGAAGTATTCTATTGCCAACTGCTTTTAAGGCTCCTGTCAAACACTCTCAAGTAACGCGTTCATGTCAGCTTACTTCCATGCTTCTATCCTTTAAGAAATTGAATCTGTACGAGATTGCATGGGGACATGCTGCCAGCCAAGAACCTTTCAACAGGCTCATCTGACTACAGCCAGCGTTAAAGGTCACTGAGGGCAGCATTAGTGTTTGGTTTTTTGCACAGAGCCTGTGCAATCATTTTTGGTGTTGCTCTGAGGCAGAGCAGAAATACTCTTTAAGGGATATTGACCAAACCCCGCTGCTGCCAGGGCTCTGTGCCCATTGCTGTGTGCGTGGGCAGGTGGGAGCGGGGAACAAAGATCTGGAGGCCTAGGACTTGGGCAAGAGAATACAGTCCTGCAAGGCCCCGCTCCGAATCTTTCTTTGCAAAGCTCGGCTGAAACGGGATCAGAGGCGGGGTTAGCTCCGAAGCAAAGCGAACCCCGCGGTCCCTCCCGGCTGAGTGCCCGTGCCGCGGCCGGCGGGTCCCGGCGCCACCTCCCGCGGGCTTGCCGCTCTCGGCGGGGCTCGCCAGGGAACCGGCCTTGCCACAGAGCCTGCGGCCACGTCTGCTTAAAGCAGTTTTAGTTTTCCTCTCTCACAGCACGAATCAGGTTTCAACCACGTTCAAATACTTGCATTATCTACGGAAACACCCCAAAAATATTCTGCTCCCTTTTTCACTTTAACTCCAGGAAGTCACCCCCCTTTTCATCAGCTGTCTGATCAAATGGTGCCACTGTTCCTCCTTGTTTTCTTTCCCCAAAGATAAAGGCTTGACCTCTATGAAACAGTGTCCTCATATGTTCCTTCCAGAAGCCTTCAGTTTGTCTGTAACTGGAATGCCATAAGGATGAAAAAAATTCACCCCAAAGGAGCTGAAGTTGAGGCAAGCAACTTTTTCAATATTTTAAAAGAATTTAAGGATAGCCAAAGTATCAGTGTGTACTCATTTCTTTCCACTCAAAGTCAAGGTAGATAGGCTGTGTGAAAAAAAATAATTTAAATCATTCCACACAGGCATTGCTCTTACTGCACAATGAGTAAGTTATGAACACTTCCAAAGACACTGTTCCCTAGTAAACAAAAAAGAAGTTTCACACACAAGCTCTCTTGAACTGCTCAATTTTAATAGAGTCAGAACAATTCTATACAACTATATACAGATTTTGAAGCATGACTAAGTATCTATTACTTCCTACATATAATGAGCAAGAATAATACAGTGGGAATAGGTCCTAGCTAAGAAATATAAACACATTTTTGCAAGGTTATTTTGCTATTCTTGATCGCAGCCGTCGCTTGATGATTAGATGATCACTTTCCTTCTTTTTTTGTTCTACAAGGATCTGAAAAAGATGCATTAAAATATGGTTATTCAGCATTTCTTCAAAGATAAATGACATTCACTTTTTAGACCTGTGTGCCCAACACCATATTTTTTCCCAGAATCTGTTTCCAGAGTTTTACCTGAGTCACTCTGGTGAAATTGACCTATTCACTGAGAGGGTGGACAGTCAGTGGAACAGGCTGGCCTGGGAAGTGGTGGAAAACATCATCCCTGTAAGTAAGTGTTCAAATAATGTGTGCATGTGGCCCTTGGGGATATGGTTTGCTGGTGTTAATCCAGTGGTGCTGGGTAAACAGTTGGGCTCAATGGTTTGGGAGATCTTTTCCAACCTTAATAATTCTATGATTCTGTTATGTCTTTTGTCAGAGCTCTCCAGGATGGAGAGACCATCTTAGTGCATCATAACAAGCAACAAATTCCATAAACATACAAAATCCCTTTTTTGCTGGAACAAATAACAAAGTCCAAAGAAAAAGATTATCTGAATGCAGCTCTTACTTCTAGTCTCTAATATTCATTTTCTGATACTGGAAGTGTTAAGGAAACACTTTTAGCTTAAATTTCTCTAGCTTTCTCTGACTTCCCCACAATCCAGTCTTTCACCGCTTTTTTCACTTCCAAACTTCTTGCCTCATTTTGCTAAGCATTTCTGCCATTTTCTTCTTCCTCTTATGGACAGCATTTTGGGTTCTGCTGCAATTCAACAGGCTACCTTGTATGGGCAAATGCTTACCATAGCATAGGGAAGAAAGGACTGAACAGAATAAAGAGATGTACTTCCAACAGAGCAGAAGAATGCTCAGCACTACAGTTAACTGTCTAAAGCATGAAGTTGGATTTCAGAAGCAGTACCTCAAACCCCAGCCTGTAAGACTCTTAGACTGGTTTAGACAGAGCCACACAATTTAAACACATCCAGAACACTATTTAGACTGTGCTTTGAAAAGCATGGATGTATCCACATGCTATTATGCCCAAATATTAGCTGGCCATAAATGGAATTGAAAAATACCTTTGGTGCTCATGTGTAAAGTTAATTGTACATGCAGACCTTTATCGTTAGTGTTTCAACCATGTCATTCCAAATCCATGGATCCCTTACTGGTCTCTGTTTCTATTTGCCCTTTATGCTACACTTAAATGAACTGCAACTACTGGAAAAACAAATTAAGACTTCACTGCTGTAGCAGAGAAAAAGTAATCCTCCACACAGTGCCACAACTAAGATATCTGTGAATCCAGATGTGAAGGTATCTCTGATTGCTCTATCACCTATACAATCAGTCAGCAGTCAATGAAAGATAGGTGAGAAAACAAAAAAAAATAAGTAAAAGAGCAGAAAGAAAAGACCAAAAGGAATGGTTAGGTAGAATAAAGAAATAAGTTGGTATTTTCAAACCTCTTCTGCAACTCGATTAGACCTTCAGATTTGTCTTTTTCCCCTAATTGTTAATTTTAAGCTAAGATTACAGAAAAAAATTACAGTGGGCAAAACAGGAATCTTAATCACTTACTGAAGAACCAGGGATATCCAGAGGGCAAGAAATGTCAGTTGAATACAGCTTTCTCTTAGCCCGTTTTGGCTTCAGCTCATTTTCTTTGACATTTTCTGGTTCTGCAGACTTGGGAGAGCTTATTGTCTCAATAAGCTTCTTTGCTAGAGGACAAATTTTATCATAAATACATGTCATGGTTTTGTGAGCCTCAAAATTCATGAATAAAGCAGGCTTTATTAAAACAGTTTAAAAATTAAACCAGTGTAGTCCAAGGTTCAAATAAAAAAATTCCGAAGTGGTATTTGACTGCAAGTTTTCTGTAGCTGGAAGGAGTTTTCTGTAGCTTCAGATGCAAATGCTTAAAGGACACATTTAAATGGCACATTAAAAATCAATTAGGATTCAGATCTCATTGAGATCTCACTTAAAGACTTTTAAGTTGAACAACAGGC
Source organism: Corvus cornix cornix (assembly GCF_000738735.6). NCBI lineage: Eukaryota > Metazoa > Chordata > Aves > Passeriformes > Corvidae > Corvus > Corvus cornix. The sequence goes on from NC_046336.1 coordinate 16,929,299, forward strand.
TTAACTTCTCTGTGCAGACAGAAGTACAGTCAATTTTCTCTATACATTTTTATAGTTTTATCAAACTAGTACTAGTTCCATAAAGAGAAGAGAATGTGCACTAGACAAAAATAAGAAATATAAGAAATAAGCAATACTATTATACAAAGAGGGAAACCATACAGGACATGGTAATAAAGGTTACAAAACAGAACTCATTTGCTCAAATTAAGTATCCAAGTTAAGGATGAAATTTTAAGTAGTCTGACTTTGGCTTCCATTGATAATAATAAATACTGTGCTCATGGTACCAATATGACAAAGGTAGAAATTTTTTTAAAATTTCACACAGTTATTAATTGCACTGTATTATGCCAGATAAGATGTACTCTGTAGCAGGACAAGCTTTCAAGTTGGTGAAGGAGTTTATTTTAACTGTCCACCTTAAATAATGACCGACTTCGTTCTAAACAAACAAATGCAAGTGTCTTTTAGAATTAAATACTGGTGATTCTCTGTGCCCTCTGCTAATTTTAATTTTTTTTTTGTAAGAAGCACAGTAACCCAGAGATCATTCTTACTGTAGGAAAAAAGAAAAACATATCCTTCAACAGAAAGTCCTAGCAATTAATCTTCCCAAGGCTATACCTAAATTTAAAAAAATCCATTAATTGCTCTATATTCAGTTTAATGAAGTCTTCCAAATATTTTCATGAGTCACTGGCTTTCAGATTTCATAGAAATAACATACATCAAAAAACATTAATAAAGTTTCCACAGCAACAAGGGGTTGCTTATAAAACAAGGTAAGATTTAGAGTTTGGATTCAGCCCTTGATTTTGTTAGAGCAGCAGGGTGAGTTTCTAAGAAAGCACAGAGTAACTACAACATTTTGGGCCTAACAGTTATCATTGCTTTTATGATAAATATGCACATATTTCACACTGCATCTTTCATATTCTACCTGGTCCTCACAACCAAGACAATCTTTTCTTCTCTGCCATTCTGCAATGGCCAGAGAATAGAAAATAAGCCTTACTTATACTGTACAAACCTTTAGAATGAAAAATAGTAGGAGAACTTTGGAAAAAATCACCAATTTTCTGTAATGTCCCATCTTTCTTCTTAGCTGACTTTTTACTTAGAGTAGATTCTTGCCTTCTTAAGGGATATTCTTTTCCAAGAGATTGTGTAGTAGACATCTGTACAGAAATACAGGATCATTGTTTAAGCTAAGAATTGACTTAAGCTTCAAGTTTAATTTCATTTTATTTTACTTCAACGTTATGTCCAAGCTGACACATTGAACAAAGGTGTCAGTAGCAAACCTCATTTTCATAATATCACTACAGCAAGTAAAGTAGACAACCTCATTTTACACCTAGAGGAAAGAAAATTGCCGAAGTTTCACAGAATGCATTTAAGAGCATGAGTCATAAAGGAAACAGAGAGTTGGGTTTTTTTAAATAAGGCAGATTCGAAGTTGTAAAGTATTTTATTAGACAAGCTGTTCTAATTATAAATAAAAGAATCTGGTGGGGCAAATAAATCTCTCACTCACCCTCTGAAGCTGCCCAGGTTACTACTATGGCCTAAAATAATCTTAAGGCCATGAATATAGATAAACTTTAGTTTTACTTCAAATGCATTGCCTATAACAGCACATTTTAATAGCATGCTCTATAGTCTTTTTAACTATTTAATATGCAACATCCTTCCCCTTTGAATCACTACACACTGCAGCTGGGACACTACACATTCTTGGCAAATACAGACCCTATGGCTTATAGAATTTAGTAGAAAGACAACATAAATGTTGAAGAATCCTACTGAAATACATAGATAAGGATAAGATACTGCTGGCATGAGAATATTTGCTCCTTTCACAAGTCTACCTTTACAGATAAACTAACTTCAAAAATGGAACAAAATCAAACCATTTTTTTGTTGCTTGCAGAAGGTGAATCAGCCATAGCAGGTTTTGCATTTCTTTTGTTCTCACTTTTCACAAAATCCTAAAGAAAATTAGAAGAAACTATAATTGATACCAATATTTTTATACCAATGACTGGCTAAACAAAAAGAAACAATTTGGCAGAACTGATCTGTAATCCCACAGATCAGAGCTGGAGACAGGAAGAAATGGCACTGTCTGGGAGAGAGAAATGTAAAAGGTAAAGTACAAATCAGGCACAAAGGGACAGAGTTTGGATCAGTTGAAGTCTATGACCTTATTCAGCAAAGCCCAGAGATCCACCACGTGGGGAACATGGGGTTTAAATAACACCCTACTTATATCCCTGGGATCTCAGCAGAAAATCAGAAGTTAGAGTTTTAACAAATGATCAGAGTAACAAACAGAAAAGTTGCACAGATGATTTTGTCAGTTGGTCTAGTTCACACCTCATTCATCTCTACACTCTTCCTTTTCCTTCTTGGCCTGAGCATTTTAACTGTAACTGGTGAGGTGCTGCCCTGGTGCTTCACCTCCATCTTATGGGGTTGCAGAGGTGTGAACTGGATTTCCATCTCTGGTTTTGGGAACCGACTAGTTTTTCCATCCTCTGTGGATACTTCTGTAGAGTCAAGGACAATTTCAGAATGGTCCTGCAAGTATATGGAAATTGTAAGAAAACAAGTTTTAAACTAACTATGAGTTAAATACTATATAATACATATTACATGCCCCCCCCAGTGGATTGCAAAGTAGGTGTTCTATTTTCCAGCTGTTAGCTTTCAGAACACTTATAACAGAAGTGAAGAAATCTGCTTCAGTTACAGCAGAGTTTAACCCTTATTATCTAAAACCTTTTTTGTTAAATTTTGAACTTATTTGGATCTATGATCACAGAACTTTCCTTGCTGAACTCAGCCTGATACTTTGTTTCCAAGTCATTTTTCCTCAAGGGTAGAGAGCCTTAGTGATTGTCTCCATCCTAACTCTGCTGCTCCTTAGAAAAGTGTATTTCTCTAGCTTATCTTTAGGGATTTCTCTTCCCCTCTTACACTAGAGAATTCCCGAGTAGCTGATGTTCCTCCTTACATTGGTTCACCCTGAAGGGTACCTCCTTCCTCTTAGAAAGGAAAATGATAAAAGTTCATGGAACGCCAAAAGGTAGTTCTCCAACAGGCTCTGCTGGGATTCTGAGAGGGAATCCCACCCAGAATCCCAGCAGCACTGCATTCCCAAGAATGGAGCAGACTAATAGGGTTGCCCAGGAATGGTTAGTTCATTAGCTAACAAAGCTACACACAGGATTCCTACAGTGGAAGAAAGCAAACCGCAGTCTGCCCTGCTATTGGTCATCCATTTAAAACGGTTTATATTTTTTTCCCAGACGACTTATCTAATAATCAGCCACTTCATTTGCAGCACTGAGAGGTAAGTTTTCAAGAGCACACAGCTGAATTCAGATATAATTATTCACATGATTATATTATACAGCTTTTATTTCTAGCTTTGTGTACACTTCAAATACTATTTTGGTTTGGTTTTGAGTAGGATGTAAGATACTGTTTTGTTCTTATGAGCCCCCATATGGACTGGTTAATTACAGAATCATCTCCCTACGTGACAGGTGACATCGTGAAAGTGCTGTGAGTTGAAATTCCCTTAACACTGACATAATCAAACTGAGATGACACTACAAATACCAGGTCTCCAGATCTCTAGAACCTGGATTAGTTAACTAGTTTTTGCCTCAGGTGTAAAGGTTCTATAATGTATAGAGAGGTAATACTCGATTAACTAAAGTACTTATTTTCTGAGAGTGATTGTGAAAGAATGAATAAGAACTTAGAACTGAAGGTACAGGTAAAGTACAAAGAAGTTTTGGGAGATTTGCAGAACTATATACAGAAATATATACTGAAAAAAACCCCAGAATTATTAACATATCATTAGTACATAAACAAACATACCTCTTTGTTTACAGACTGATCAATTTTAACTTGTCCTTCTTCAGGTAAAGGTACTTCTGCCAAAGACTGAAGATTTTCATGCTTAATCTGCTGTTTCATATCCTTTATAAAGTCATCTTTCTCTGCCAGCTGTTTCCTTAGATCTTCTATGTCAGTTTCCTTATCCTAATAAACATAACGAAAATTGCCACAAATTTTAGGACTGTCAAAAGAAAGTAATATATATCACGAGCATCATTGTGATTACTTGGTCATACCAGTTTTATAACTGCAGGCTAAACCAGCCAGGTATCCAATACAAAGGCAATAATTTAATGCCTCTATGTAAAGTGAAGAAAAGTTTTCTAAGAGTCTGAGGAAACCTAACGCAAAACCTTCTATTTTACTATACTTATTCAGAATTCTAAGTTCACCTTCCATTTGCTCATGAAGTTCTTAGTGCAGTGAAACAGACAACAAATGGGAGAGTTGTTTCAGATATCCAGTCCAAATTCACAATCAGTGTGTTTACTTGCACTACTAAATATTTTCAAATTCCAATTACTATTAAAAATTCAGTTTCAAACAAACATAAAGCTTTTCTTTTTAAATTAGCTGCAAATGGTTTCAATATGACAGTGTTTAAGAACAAAAAATAGAGCCAGAATGCAAAGAGCAACTACAGTATTTTGCAGAATTAATGAGTAACAAAAAACCCCCAAAAAATCACACAGAAAGAATAAAGAGAATTGACCTTTTCTGAAGCCATTAGTGCAGCCTGTTTCAGCTCTTCTATTTCTTTATCTTTTTGTATGACACTAGAGGCCAAAGTCTTGAGCTGTACTTCCAAAGCTTCTACTAGTTCATCTCTTTCTTCACGCCACTTCTGAAGATTGCTGTCCTTCTCTACCAGCTGTGCAGCAAGTCTTTCCTAAATATTGAAAAAGGTAAGTTAGAATAGAACACCACTTCTAGGCAGTATCTGAACTCTTCTGCTAGTTTTGTTTTGCAGTTAGCACTATTTTATGGCTTTAGTCAGCCTAAGAGCCTATGCAGCTCTTATAAAGCTCACATAGAACTAGTTTCAGTACAAATATGCAAGAGTAAGCCATGTTGCAATTAGAAAATCTGTATTTATACTCTTTGTGAAGAGAATTTTCTTTTTGAGAACCACAGCTCCTATTTGCTCACTTGAAGATTTTATTAATAACAATTCTCAGGCAAGAAAAGTCACAGATAAAGTAAAAGTAGTTGTAAGCTCCTAAAATCCTCCTGTACTGATTGCAGGTCCATAAAGGCATTGCTACCTACTTCTAGATGCAAATGCAATTTTAGATTGCAGAAGTTCATATAATAATTTCATCTGATAAAAAAATTACAACCTTGATGGAGTCCAGTGAGCAAGCAAGGTGTCTTAGTCAATAACTATCAGTCTCCCCAGTGCTAGCACATATTAGCACAGCATACTGACCAAGTATTTTCCAATGTAAGTTTTCTTTGCTTTTAAGGAGCAATTCATTAAAGTGTAGGTTATTTATTGGTGTTTTACACACAAAAGGAAATCTGAAGACTTCATAGAGAGGTGGTAGTGATGGGACAGGAAGGAACAGGCATGTTAAGCTCCATTATGTACAAAGTTTTTTCATTTTATGATCCTCCTATTCTTCCTTTTTCGTATTGAGAACATCTCATTTGGGCTTTGTCCTGTGAGAAAGTCAGGGAACTGACTAAGGCCAGCTACTCTCAAGTGCCCCCACTGTTCAACACTTGACATGTTATTTACTCTGTACTGAAGACACCACAGGACCCTGCTGAGACAAAGTCACTTACAATTTCTGCTTGTTGCTTTACATGATGTTCTCTATCCTCCACAAACTTTCTCATTTCCCTATTGCGATGGTTCTCAGCTTCTTTTACTTGATTTATGAGTCCCATTTTTTCCTCAAGCCACTTTTTTCTATCAGTTTGATACTTTGCCTCATTTTCCTAATTTGATGAAACCAGAAACAAAATTGTAAGTAGAGAGAAAAAAAAAAGACTTAAAATTCAGAATACCATTGAATGGATTAATTTCAGAAACATAACAGAAGCAGTAGCATAGTTTTACTCTAGCATGCTCCAAGATAAAAGTATTATACTCTCATTTGTTCTTCTATATTGAAAAAAATTATCAATTTTAAGCATTTCTTATTCAGATTGACACATCTTCATGGAACAGAGTTTTTTTTTTTTCCTCAAAGCATTCTGAGTAAATCACAGATACTAGAAAAGTTACACCAAAAGTAATGGTAAAGAGACACTTCTACCTTACAAATCCCCAATCTTTTATGCTACCTTAAAGGTCATGTTAGAAAACTAACCTCTGCTTCAAGACTGAAAGTGAGTACAGTTCAATGCAGTACAGTTTGAATGGCAGGCAGAGATAGCATGTACCTACAAATGCCACTCTAATCCACAGCAATTTTGTCTCCTTTTCTATCACAATCAAACCTGTTGTCAGACATTCTACCATATAAGGCAGCAAGCACCTGTAAAGTTGCTTAGAAAGTAAGTCTACTTTCCATTGCAAGGAGAGTTAAAGGAAAGTCCTCAGCATTACAGGAAGGGCTTACAGGTTATGCAGCAAGCACAAGATCTTGAGAGAGTCTGGTTTAGCAACTGATAGGAAAGATCTCTGGAGCTGATATCAGGAGTTGGATTAAGACAACTAAGAGGAGACCAGCTACAGAATCACTGTGCATGGCAGTAGCAAAATGTAGGGCAGGGTGCACTCCATTATGGGGCATCAGTGATGCCGCATGAAAAGATTCTTCAGAGGAGGTTTCCTTTACCAGTGTAATAACTTGTCATATCATGCTCTAGGCTCTTGAAGACAATGATCCCCAAAAAATTTAGACTCCTAAATGGCCTTAGATTTAAGTATGAATTATATCATTATGTTTTACCTTCAGCTCTTTTTGCAGTTTTATTAATTCCTCATTTTCATTGATGGTATTCTCCTCATTTTTGCTCATCTTTTGCTGCCAGTCACTATTGCACTGGTTATTCAGCTCTCTATATTTCTGCTTCCATGCTTCCAGTTCTAGTCAGAACACAAAATGAGATCACATAATGCACAATTTTAAACATGTATTTAAACATGTTCACATCCTTCTACTAAAGTTGCTTGGGTTTATCAGCTATGATCACAGACAACAGAAGCCTTTTAGGAAATTGCTACTTGTTACATAAAACTAATGCCTAAATAACAATTGACAAGTAAAACCAGAAATGTAAAGCACTATTCAAATGTAAAACACATTCAAAACAATTTTGCTTCCCTGCTCCCTTTTCCATGGAGAGATTACCCAAAACTAATCTGTTGGTCTCTTCTAATTTGGCTTCAAGCACTTGATCTTGTTCAATCTGAGTCTGTTCTTGTTCTTCTAATGTCATCCGCATATCTGCAATTATTTTTTCCTTTGCACACAGATCTGAAAATTTGAAAATAAATTTACAGATGAGCCTCCTAGTTGCCACCATTTGCTCCCAAAGTGCTTTAATTACAAGTCATTACTCCATTCCCTGAGATCAAAAATTCTATTAGAAGGAAATAGAGCATCTGTCCTGAACTATCCACATCCCAAACTCTTAAGCAATTCTATGCTCACCAACTTAGATGTGTGTTTTGGTGTTAAATGTCAGACTCTGGCTTGTATGCCTATGAGAAACTAACTACTTCAACGACTAAATGTTTATTAAATCTGCAGAAACATCATGCCAGCATGCACAATATTGTGCTAGTTCATGCTTTTGTTAAAATGGGCAACTAAAATAGCAAGTAAACCCCACTATTTAATAAGTTAACGCTAACACTTTATCCGAGGCTTATGTTTCTTTGCTTACAAATATATCTAATAACAATTCAATAAAAATTACTTTCTGACTGTGAGATTTTAATGTCCAGGTTGGAGTGTCTTGGTACTCTAAACATACAAGACTCCCCAAATTTGTTATTGGCATGATCAGTCATTATGTTGTCATTGCACACACACAAAAAAATTGGAACGATAATGGTTCTTTCTGACCTTTATGTGTTTTCTCGTATTGTTTGGAGACTTCTTCCAGCTTTTCTTTATTCAACTGCTCCTGAATATCACATTGAAAGCAAATTAAAGAAGTTAAAACATGCTGAAAGGAACAAATACCTATGCTAGAAATTAATAGCTTTTCATTTCGAACTTAATAAATAATGAATAAAGTACTTGAGACAAATGGTCCCAATGAATAAGTTCTTCATCTAGTATAAAGTAGAGTTCCAGCTGTTTAAAAAAATAAAAAGAGACATTACTACTAATGTATCTAAGTGCCCTAATCAGAAACTCTGCAGGTATTAAGTACTTATTACTAGACAGATTGTCAAATTGTTTTAAATAATGTCCTTATTGAGAATTTCTTTAAACATTTTTCATTCATCTGTTAAAACTAATTTCAGGTGGCTACTCTTATTTTTACCCCAGCTTCTGTAAGCTTTCTCCAGCTGCTTGGAAAACTTGCCTCGTTAGTAGATTAGTTAGAAAATTAAGGGCAGGTAAAATTTTAGAAAACAAAATACCTTTTTAAGTTGCAGGATTGTGCGCTGTTTGAACTCTAATTCTTCACTAAACTGCTGTTTAATTTTCTCAAGTTCATTAACTTGTTTTCTCAGGGATTTTTCCTCAGTTTGCATTGTACACACCTGCAAAAAGACAGCAAGCAAAACCTATATTTAGTTAAAAGCCTTTTACAATCTCTGTAAGTTACCTAGATAACCAACTACTTTAATCAGAGTCAAATTTTTGCAAGCATCTTCACTAAATTTGAGGGGCTGGTAGTGCACAAGCAAAGATACTCTAAATGTATCACTCAAAATAGCCTTACTATGAGTTTCTTTTAACATCCATAGATTGAGATTTGTGAAAACAGGTTTCACTAACAGAAGTCCAAACTTGCAGAAAAACATTTTGCCTATGGTTACCAACCTCTTTTTGTACTTGCTTAATTTGTTTCTTGGCATCATAAAACTTCTCTTTCAAATCTGTGTATTCTTCCTCTTTCCTCTGCAAATCTTTTTTCAAACTTTGTACCAGGGCAGAGCTCTCCGAAAGATCTTTACGTAGCCTTGGGTTAGAAATTAAGAGACATAAATAAAATTAGTCTTATATATTAACTCAGGCTCTTCGCTGGTTTTATTTGCAAACAGAATCTCAGCTCTATCAGATCAGTGACAAGCCTTATAATTTTATGTTTGGATTTCCATTTCTTATTATATGAGCTTGAAGTAACAAACTGCTCAGATTCACTTCTGAACACTCAATTTTTTAAAATATTATCTTCTAAGCACAGTAGAGCAACCATTTTTGTCATTAGGTGACCTTACAAATTAGAAAAACCCAAGGTTAATATCAAATAAGTTTGAAGTTGATAACTACATCCTAGTTCTTGTAAGTATCAAGACAAATAAAAAGAAAAATGGAAAAGGTCAATAATATTGCAATAACTCCTGCCATCACAAGTTCTGCAAAGTAAACAATAAGTTTGATGGGTTTATTTTGTGATCACATTTATTTCAAAGAGTTTCTAAGAAGACATCTTGGACTTTTAAACTAACTAAAGGAAGGTTTTTTAGGTCCTATAATTGGCAATCCAATACAAGGCCTCACAAAAAGAAATCCTTTCAAAGTCTCACCAGCACAGGGTTGGGGATCATCAGACCTTCATGCCAGATTGTACTTTGGAGCATGTGCAGTTTGCACAGATATGGCACTAAAGAAACCATAGCCAGGAGAAGGGCTGCATAGCATCTTAAAGCTATTTTTACATAATTGAAATTTCCTTGCCATATAGCAAATATAATCTCTCAGATACATGTAATCTCCTATTTCTTAGAGATTTAAAAAGTAGAGGGTACTAGGGAAAGTTCTACCCTCTACACTGATACCTTAGGTTTTAACTTTTATATTTTTCAAATCCTCTACTGCCTAGTGTGCAACTCTGAAGTTTCTTGTGACCTGTTAGCTGCTGTTATGCTGGTTAGACATAACAAGCCTCTCTAGGCTTCCACCTCAAGGACAGCAGGCCCCAAAATGTGTAAACTAAAAGCCTCTGAACGGGGGGGCCAACTTGGGGTAATTACATCACGAACTGAGGTTATAATTGGAGAATTAAGCCTGAGATGCAAATGGACCAAACTTATAAAAGGGTGAAGAACCCGTGACTCATTGTCCATCTTGGGTGTAGCCTTTTGACTGCCCAGGGTGTACCTTTGAAGGCCCTTCAAACAAATACCTCCTTTCATTCTCTTACTCTTGTCTAGTCTCTGTGTTTTAGGGGGCCACCTCAGGCATCAACACCCATTATTCCTTTGAGTCTTACAGTAGAATAGCCATTACCAAAACCATCTATTTATCATCTGCTTCCCCCCCCTTTCTTCCTTTCCTTTTACCATTCAGTCCTTTCCAAAGAAAACATATCCTACTTTTATACACATTATAGGATATAACATTATACTACATAATTTCTTTCAGAAAGTATCTCCAACAAAACTATTAGAAATCCCCAAATAATTAATTTCAATGTATGCTCCTATTTCCCTGCACAATAGTTCCACATGATTTAGATGTATATTTTTGAAAGAATATACAAACATGTGAGGAAAACATAGCCAGCAGAATATACAAATATAAAATTCAAGTAGTATATTCAAACTTTTCAAAGAAGCAGTTTGGTTAATCAAGTTTATAAACATGCAAATATGTTATGTCAAAATAAACTGATGTTGACATAAGGGAGTTTTAACTTAATTTTATTCTCAAAGGGTTAGGAGTAATCTCATTATTTACTTACAGTTCTGTAGACTGTATTTGCTCATACTCATTTTTCTCCTTTTCCTGAAGAACATGTTTCATGGTCTCCAAACTGCTCATCAACTGCTCAACTTCATCCTTCAGATTTTCTTCTCGATCACTGAGTTCTTTCAGTTTTTTGTCTAAACTGGTACATTTCTCTTGCAGAGCTACGGTATTACTTTCTAGATTTAAAATAGTAGATTCTTTTTCTTTTAGTTTTTCTTCTAATTCTCTCATGCTGTCATCTTTTGCCCTAAAAGCCTCCAACAGGCATTCAAGATCTCGTATTTTTCCCTCGTAGCTGGTAACTTTCTCCTGAAACTGTGCAATTACTCTCTGATCTTCTGCAGCCTTGTTTTCAAAATCCTGGGTTTTCTTCTGGATTTGCTCTTGTAATTGATTCATAAGGTCTTTTTCCTTTACAGACTGATGATCTTGATTTGTAATCTCATTTAATTTTATTTTTAGTTGATTATTGTAGTTCTCACTATCATAAAGTCTCTTCTCTAAATCTTCAACTCGTTGAAGTAGTTGTTGAATCTGATGACTTTTTTGTGAGGAAGCCTTAATCATAATTTTGCATTCTTCCCAAATACTTTCAATACTGTGGTGAAAGGAGCTCTCCTGTCTCAGATCTGCTGTAGAAGCAGTTTGGAACTGCATGGATAGAGGACTCATCTGAGCTGTTTGTGGTTCATCTCTTTGAGGGTCTAAGGAATCCTTTAGGTTAACTGAGTCTATATCCACAGCAGAAGATTCTGAGTGACACTTATACAATTCATCTACCTGGGACTGCATTGTTTTAATTTGTGACACTTTATCAATTATATTTTGTTTAGCGCCTCTTACATCGTTATTTAGCTGAATAATCTTCTCTTCTTGTTCCTTATTTATGGTTTTCTGTTTGTCCAATTCAGAAACAGTCTCCTGATATTCAGCTCGACATTGTTGAAGTTCTCCACTTAAACCAACAGCCCTTTCTTCAGAAGCAGAGAGCTTGAGCTGCAAGCTTGCTATCTGCTGATTTAACTCTTCTTTTTCCTTTTTTTCTCTTTGGCATTGTTCTTCAAGTGCAGCCATCTGACCTTCCAAAGTTTCTGTTTTTTCCTTCAGTGCTAGTATTTCCATGTAGGTGTCAGAATTATTAGCTCTCTTTAGATCAAGAGAGTAATTTTCCCAATTCTCCCTCTTATCTCCTAAAAACAAAACCAAAATAACATCAAGAACAAGTAAATCCCCATATAGCTGAGGTTAATTAAAATCAACAAGTCCCTAGCAACATCAAATTGTAATTGCTGTGTGGAAAATTAGCACCACCTAAAAGCCAGACTCTTAGAGCATTTTAGAACCTGGAAGTTGTTATAAATCTCTGAGATGTTTTATATGCAATAAAGTGCTTCTTGGACTTCTAGGCATAACTTGCAGAAAGAGGTGTCCAGAAGACTTAAAAAAATTTTGCTACAGTTCTATTCCAACCTTCTATTCTGCCCCACTAGCAGAAAAATCTAGCTAATTTTACTAGTATTTGCAATGCCTATGAGCTAGATAACATTCACAGTGATATCCAGTTTCCACCTCCACTGACTCAACAATCTCTTTAAATAGAGCCAGCAATTACCCATCCTCCATTTAGGGAAGCAATGGTGTCATATGCTTTTCTGAGAAGTTTTATGCACACTATATCACCTTACTTTAAAAACAAAGCTAAAAATCCAGCACAAGTTTGTTTTGGCTTTGTGTTTGGAACCTTCCTTTCTTATGTATTCAATAGGTTTCCAAACTAGATAAAAGGATAACTATTAATGCCCACACCTAATACGTTGCAGGTAAAGTTCTCCAAGAAAGATTTACAACATATCATCCCAATCCAAAATTTCCATATTTTATTAAGACTATTTTCACAAAGTAATGAGCCATTCTAACTAAAACCACATGTATTTCATCACTTTCCAAACTGACTCCAGCTGTATTTCACACAAGTGTTTAAGAATCCAGTTGTGTCCCTTTAGTAACATTTCACTATTAAATCAAGCCTGACTATCTCTAAGGATTAGGCCATCATAGCTATGCACTACAGGAAGCTGCTATGGATTCTTGCGAGTACTGCACCTACAGTAAGGTAGAGTTAGTTAGGCAACCATCTCACTTTGGGACCATTAAGCACATGTATACTGCATGGAAATATCCTCTGAACAGAGCCAACAAGTTGTATAGTCACTAAATTTGAGTCACTAACAAAAGGCCATTCTGAAACATTAGCAATAGCGATTTGGTTTTTGAATAATCAAAGCCAACAGGACACTTTGCTCCTGCTTGCCCATAGTTTTCCTATGTTAACAGGATACATCAAGGGCTTCTGCTAGCTCAGCCACAACAGCAGCTTTACTGTAGCATATAAGGTCATATTTTTAAATCCTACAAGATTAAAAATTTTGGATTTGGAAATGGTTTTCTTTGAAAGCCCAGTTGTGTAGTCGTAAGAAAACAGATCAGACAAAATATTAGATATTCCTCTCCCTGGACTGGAGTTTTGCAAACTTCACTAAAAGGGAGAGGTCCTGAGGTGTCCTAACACATGGTTTGCCAAAGTCACTAGTCTTGGCTTCAAATGGCACTTACTTCAAGCCGTACAAACAACAGAAGTGCCCTACTGGATCCCACAGCATCAGCTGACCTAGACTAATATTTTTATCTCCTTTTGCTACTGCTGGGAGGCCCAGCCATTTTCTATGGACTTTTCTTGACACTGAAGAATTGAGACTATACTGCTTCTTAACTCTTTCAGTCTCTATCCATGAACCTGTTGGCTGTTACCTTGTCTAACTATGCCAGCAATCTGAGAATTACCTGCCTCTCCCCACCTTCTAGGGCAGCAAACATTAGAGGTGCAATACCCTCTGCATGAAGTGCTTTGTTAATGGAATCATAGAAGATCTTGAGTTCAAACAGACCCTCAATGATCATCAAGAGCAGGGCTGCTCTCCAGCTTCTCACTCCCCAGTCTGTACTTAGAGCAAGGGTTACCCTGGCCCAGGTGCAGAATAAGGCACTTGTCTTTGTTAACTTCATAGGGTTGGTGATTGCCCAGCTCGTTCCCTCTGCAGGGCCTCCCTGCCTTCAAGGGAGTCAACAGCTATCATGGGCAAACTTAAGATAGCTTTGGGTCCTGCATCCAAGTTGTTTATGAAGATAGTGAAGAGAACTGGGCTCATTATGGAGCTCTTGGGAGCCGCACTAGTGCCTGATGTTACCCCATTGAGTAGAACTCTTTGCTCCATAAACTTAAGACTGATGTACTACTGTGAGTGGTCCCTTGTTCTTTCACTGCACAATGTAATAAATGACAGTCCAACATTCAGTTTATTCACTGTATCCTCATTTTTCTGTGAATATGTGAATTTGACAATTCTCCTTTTACAGAAAGGAAAGGCCTTTCACCTTCCTTTTGCATATGCTTTCCATAGTTCTATGAGAAACTAAAGCAAGCTGGGCCCTGAAGTCATGTTAGAGGCAGACAGCTCTTACAAATACCATTTTGCACAAGTCCTATATAGCCCACTTATTAACAGACTTTATTCATCTGATAAGTTGACAGATAAAGCAAGAAACGCAAAAAGACTGAAAATGCAAGCATGAGAGCTGTACAAAATATGCCATTTGTGGACTTAACCTTTCCACTTGAATGGAAGTAAAATTCATTTTCCTCCTTTACCAGCCCCTTGACCAGAGCTGGTGTGTTCACAACATGCACACAGAACGAAATATCAAGGTTCACAGCACTTACTATTACTGAACAATCAGTAAGTCATTGACACCTTTGATGCTTGCTTAGGCAATTTTCAAAAACTTGAGCAGGAGTTGCTACTTTCTCAGAAGTCCAGCAACAGAAAATTTAGTACAACAACAACTGTTAAGAAATTGCCTGAGAACTACAGCTGGGTATGCAGGTATATACACAGATAAGAAAAAGCATCAGAAAGGAAAGAGTCTAAAAACTAACTTTTATTTAAAGCATTTAGGAGTAAACGATAAAGGGCCCTCTGCAAAAGAGATTACATTTACAGAACAGTTATTTCCTTTTACAGTTTAACAGAGCAGATTTCCTCCTCAGAGCATAATGTTTACGCTTCCCAGCTTTTTGCTTCTGTTCTGGAATAGTAATCAAGCTTTTTTTGAAGGCCCGCTGTTGAGTGATGGTAGAAAATGTACCTTTCTTTGTAGGTGGCTCTTCTTCTGCAGTAGGCTTATTTTCCAAGCAACGTTTTCTTCCCACTTCCAATACAGTTTCCACACAATCCTTTAATTGGCTGCTTTCAATCACTTCCTTAGAGTTCTTTTCTGCTAATTTTCTCTTAATGGTAGTCAAAGTGTTCTCCTGTGTTAAAATAAGATTAATTGCTTAGAAGCTGTACAAATTGAGCACTTAGAAAGCTTAGTATCTCTTTATTTACAAATATTTTTACAAAACTTTATGGGTAAGGTGCACAGGGGTTGTCAGAGGAAAAAAGTCAGTGACATAAGTTAGTTACACCAAGACCTGGTGTACCTTCAGATATGAAGAAACACAATACTTTGCATTGTACAGGAATCAGAGCAAGAGACTAGAGACCTACAAAATGCAAGACTCACATTAAGAGGAGTTAGTTTACCATCTGAAAACCAGCGTCAAAAGAGTTGATGTAATTCCCAATTTGTTAAAAGCACACACAGTCAATTCTACGAATTTATCCCTTTCTGATCATGGTTGATAGAATTGGGAGCTTTAACAGCCTTCAGAAAAGCCACAAATCATTTTTGTCATGACACATTTGATGTGATTTGAAAGCCTAGTCAGTTCTGCCATACATACTTCATATATCTATTTGACTAAGAAAAAAAGTTGTTTACTTGCAAGATGACACCAGTGGCAAGCCACGTGGTTGTCAAGGACCAGTGATTCATCTATAATTATTTCATTAAAAAAACCACAATAGACTATAGAATAGAGTTGAGATTTGTGGTCATGTTTAAAATTTAATGCCACACAGCCTCATAGAGATACTAGACAGTTAAAGCCTTGCTCTTGGAAGGAGCAGTAATAGTAAGTCATCACAACTCCACTCACTCTTGGAACATTCTCGCTATTGACAAGTTAAGCAGCTGTTCGGCAGAGAGAGAGAGAGAACACAAGATTAAGTATGGCCAAAGCTTTGAGTTTACAGCGTAAGAGAAATGGATCAGAGTACTGACTAAGTTTCATTTAAAATGTTCTCAGAACTACTTCAGGTTACTGGACAGCAGGCTCAAAAAAAAAAAAAAAAAAAAACAAAAAACCAAAAACCCAAAAAACCTCTAACAGCACTTTTTGATTTTTTTTTACCTGTATACATTTAGCCAAGCTAGTCTTCTGTCATTCAGCAGACATCACTAGACTAGATAACTCCAGTTTTATTAATCACATCAAAAGCAGAAATACCTATGTCACACCTTCTTAATTCAAACTCTGCTCATTACATTCATACTAACACTCTTCCCTTGGAAGTGTGCAAGCATGCTGGTGGTGGGTGGAATACACTCTTTTTCCCCCCTCAATTTAGAAAATTATTGTCTTTTTTACACTCTTAGAATCTAACTTCAACTACAATTGACCTATTGTTGCAACAAAACCTCCTATTCCTCTTCTTTCATTCAGGCAAAAAATAGAGACAGTGATGAACTTCCTCTATTCCCACTGTTTAACTCTGCACAGTTGGAGGTGGTCTTATTTTATTTAATGGCTCTTCAGAGTCTCACCAGGAGTCCTCCAATAACAACTTCAGATCACTACTTCTGAAAGTCCCATTATTTACACACATCCCTGAAAACATTTTTCTTCGGCTTTAGTTTCAATGCCAACTGACCTGCTATCATTTCAACAGCAATTATTTAAAGAAAACTCCAATTTTCCAAAGTGACATCCATTATAAGCACATACTAAGGCTTTTTTGTATAAACACAATAGAGATGCTTAAGACTTACATAGTCTTTTATGATTTCTTCTGAACGTGTTACCTGACCTTGTAGTCTCACAATAGCTTCATCTTTTTGCTTCACAATATCAATTAGTTCTTGAATCCTTTCATTTTGTATATTCATTTTCTTGAAAAAGAGGAAAAAAAAGTAGTTCAGTGTTAAATTGAACTCTACCATGCTTTTAGAAGCAAGATCAGTTAAACTACGCTTGATATAAAAAAAAAAAAAACTAGAAGCATAGTGTAATAGCATTTTAAATTCTTAGAATTTAGAATTAAAGCAAATAATTTTGCACAAGTCTTTTTTGAGAAAGTTACCTCAGTTGCTTCTTTAAGCTGCTCAGCAGACTCATCCAATTTAATCCTCTGTGTTTCAAAACCTGCAACAGGAAAAAAGCCTACATCAAATAATCAGCCACCACAGTTCACTCAGTAATCCATTTCTTTGTGTCTTCTGGTACTTCAGTAGTTTCTGAATACATTTATTTTCAAGTTGACTTCTACTTATAGGAAGTTTCAAAAGTTGTTTATGTTTTCTGAACTGGACATTTGGGACTTGCAACTCACACAAAATACAGATTGTATCACAAGACCTCTGCTGAGATCACTATGAGGTACTGCTAGTTTTCCCTCCATCAAAGTTCCACATGATGTCTGAAAACACGGCATCAGCAAAACAAAGAAGTACAGGGATTACAATACAACAAGGAAATCAAAAACTTTCACGTTTTACCCCACAATTCCTAAGTCTGCAATTGACAATTTTAAGGTTCATCTTAAAAATGCAATAAGGCCTGTAGAATTGTTTAACATACACAAAACAATGGATTACCACTATTATATATATGATTTGGTCACACAATCCTGCTCAACTAGATTATTATTCCTGTTTTACAGTACTCAGTCATTTCTTTTTTGTGTCCTTCACATCACACTTAGATCCAGCTTACCTTTGGTTTTCTTTTCCAGCTCTTCCTTAGTCTCAACTAGTTCTGCAGTTAATTTTGCCAGCTGTTGTTCAAGACAACCTATAGTTTCCTGTGGGTCCTCTAGGGACACAATGTACTGGTGTGCTGCTTCTGCCTGATTTTTGATATCAGTGATATCATTTTGCAGAGAATCAATAACACCCTCAAAATCAATGTAGGCACCTGTGTCTGTGCTGTTTTCTTCATTCTGGAAGATAATTTATATTCATTTAGAAGTGGCAAATAATTACACAAAAGCCACTATTTCTACAGAAAATATGGAAGATCACTAGGAGTTCAAATATATAAGCACAGTTACTTCTGACTTTAAAACCATCTTGTAGTTTCATATGCATTGATTGCCAGGTTCTGACTACATTCACACACTGGTCTCCAGTACCAAGAGCTACTTTATTTTTACAGCATTTAATGACCCACCATTACATTCCCCCTTATATCTCCACATCTATCCAAGTTTACCATAAAAGTTAGCATATTTTCAACCAATGAGAATATTGAATGAACAGAGCATGCAAACAGTTTTAGAAGGAATACATCTGAAATTTTCATATAACAGGAAAAGTTTGTGAGGTCAAATAAATCTGAAGTAACTTATAACTAAATTATACCTGAAAGACTGACTTTATATCTTCCCTCTGTTTTTTTAAAAACAAAGGGTTTCAAAGTCTCAAGAGACAGACACAAGTTAAGAGTCTAGGTATGGCTTAAGTGGATAAATAATTCTCATTGCTTCAGTTGTAGCAACTACTGCCCTAAGAGAGAAGTCTCTGTGACTACTCCAGCACAGTCCATATATGGGGCCTAAGAAGTCAGCCTCAAAGATTTTAAATAGGCACTAAATGCAATGGATTTTATATAACAAAAAATGATTTCCCCCCCCAATTTCTTTGTATAGAACGATTGTCTCTTTGTGCTGGATAAATGCAGAAAACACCAAAAATTCCTGAATCCCAAGGCTCAGCAACCTCATCTATTAAATAAGATAAATATATCTTGCTGATGACACAGCTACAGTGTGTGCAATTCCTTGAATTCATCCTTCTAACTCTTGAGAAATACCATGACCATAACAGGTAGTTAGTAAAAGGGACATTTGGGGCAGGCAGATAAAAATACCAGAGGTCCAGCTTGCTCACTGCAAGGCCGATCTTGTAATTTACTTTTTTCATCTGCACTTTTAGTATAACTATTTACAAGTTCCTTGAAGATTTCCAGGCGTTTCTCAGAATTTTCTTCAAGCTGTGCTCGTTCGTGAGAAAGGCACTCTCTAGAGTAGAAAAAAATAAGTCAACTAAAAGCTAGCTATGAGAGGCTACAAAGTTATTAGCACAGTTGCCTACAAAGATGCTTTCTTCTTTATTTTGGCACAACAAAACAATGCTGCTACCCTAAACCAGAAGTATATTTCACACATGCAGGAAGAACAAGAGGGAAACAAATACACAGATTATGGATAGCACTTAACAACAAGCATTTTTTTCTAAGCTGCTTGAGACAGTATGTTTGGAGTATCACTAAAACAAAAGGGAACCAAAGAATTTGCACATCATTCTTTCTACAGACAACTTATCAAAGCAGCTCTTCCCTTAGAGTTCTACAGGAAGAAACTGCTTACAAATTATACACACATTCCTACTCATCCCACAGAAAAATCAAAGCCTTTTCTACAGAGCATTTTTCTTGAGCTCATAATCCAAACAGAAACCAGCACATTAGCTGACGCAGTAGAAGATCAGATCTAAGATTGTGGTCTCTTACAACCAAGAGAGATTTAATAAATAAGTAAATTTACTTTCACTTTCTTAACAAGTAACTTTAAAACCACTTAAAGACAGCTTACTTGAAATCTATTTCCCGCTCAGCAAAATATTGGGTAAATTCTTGTATCACTTCTTCACGAATTTTTATTTCCAGCAGTAACTTATTTTTCTTTTCAGTAATAAGTTTGCTCCTCAGGTCTTGTACCAGACTCACCAGCATCTAGAATTACAATCAGTATTATACTTTTCATAAAGAAATACTTCCCACAAGTGAGATTTTTCCCATTCCTCTAACACTACAACACTTTACTCTGCAGCTGGCAAAAGTTTTTCCATTTCTTTTATTAGCTTATTCATAAACAGGAGGATTTATGAGTAGATTGAACTAACTGTTTGGTACTAACACAGCAATTTAGGTTTGCACAGAGTGAGTATTTCCAAAGAACACCAAGTTTATCACAAAAATTCTTGAAGTTATCTTTAAAGATAGGCTTAAGA
Source organism: Corvus cornix cornix (assembly GCF_000738735.6). Taxonomy (NCBI): domain Eukaryota; kingdom Metazoa; phylum Chordata; class Aves; order Passeriformes; family Corvidae; genus Corvus; species Corvus cornix. Next base: position 16,949,281 of record NC_046336.1, read on the forward strand.
TCCACAGAATTTGGCCTTTTTTTCCAGATGCCCCTTTTCAGGTATTAATGAAACCTCCACAAACTGGTTTCTAGTCCTCTGTTCCCTACTCCTTATCTTCTGCACAAGTGACTAAAATTGCTGTTTCTTAAAGAACAGTGTCCAGAGTTTTCTTGTGCATAAAATAATAAAGGAAAAATGTTTTGTGTTGGTAAAAAACAGGTAATATTTCCTGTGTATTGACCATAGGATACCAAAAGAAGAGAAAGCCAATGCTGCAATTCTTACTGCTCACTTTGCACTTTGACACATTTCATAGTTTTCCCACAATAAGCACCAAGTTATAAGTAATCCCACTTATAGTTTTAAACACTGGATTTAGGTAGAATAAGGTGATGAGGAGGGGAAGAAAAAAAAAAGAAAGGGTGAGATGGAAGAAACCAGAAGAACACATTGCTTCAAGATTCCATGCTATACTAATTCTTAAAATAGCCCTGGCACATACCATATATTTTTCTTTCGCAATAACAACTTCACTTCCTTCATTTTCCTGCACTGCTTCTTCTCTTGACACACTGGGCTGTTCCTCCATCTCATCATCATCATCTTCAAACACATCTTCCAAGGTTCTGTCCCATAGGATAGTACCTCTTTTCCTTGGGATTGGCATTCTAGTGACATTAAGCAATGATGATTCTCCTGCCAATTTCTGGCCAAATGACTGATCTTGGGGAAGAATAGATGTGTCCATAACTAAAACCTACCCAGAAAATCAAAACCAGAAAGTTATTGTTATTTTTTAAAGCTCCATTGGCACTTTGAAGACCTGCTGCACTCTCCTATATGTCTTCTGAGCAGAGCACTCTCCCAGCTCATCCTCTGTTCAGAGTCACTACTTAGACCAGTTTCCAGCTGGAGTACAAAGTTGTCACTTTATAGCCTAACCCTTCTTTTGATCCCAGGAACACCAAGTTTCACTAGCTGGATAACCTACAAGAGGCAGCAACAGACTGTCCATTTCCTGTAGTCTGAGTTTCCAATTGCATTACATGAATGCCATCCTACAAAATCTATTTAACAGCTCTATAACCCCTATGGTCTGCTCCTTCTGGTATTGTCCTTAACCTGCCCAAAGTCCAAAGGTATGGACTTAACTGTCAACAAAACTTTTCCATGACTTCCATTAAAGCTACAGCACTGATGTTTCACACTTTCATCTTCCAACTTTGCCAAAGATACATCACTGCACTTAGTCCTACTGACTCTGCTTCCACCTTCCCACTGAGGCCCCTGTGAACATAAAGATGATCTTTCACACTCTCTGGTGCTCAACCTATTTTATCATTTTAACATTTCAGGTGAGCAATATTCCAAGTTAAGAAAGCAGTAGTATACGGGACAGCTAGAAGTGAGAGCATGCTGTACCTGCAGAAGAAATTTAGCTAAATCTCAGGGGAATTCTTCCAAATATAATAAGTTTCTTATTAGGCTGGATGTTTCCTAGGAATTACAAATTTTCAGTAGATGCTTCCACCCCCACACTCCAAAGGGAAAAAAATGTCCCAATAAAGCCTTTTTAAAAGCTCTAGGAGATAAAGCTCAACCAGTGTAATTAGAAATATGATTGCAACATGAGACCAAAAAATCCAGTAATTAAGTGAGAGAACCTGCTCTTTAAAGCAAATCAAAGTTACTGATCAACAAGACAGACTACAACACACTTACTTTTTGTGCAATGGCTGAGAACTTTAGCACATTGAGTGTTTCCTCATATGCTGAAGCACATTTGCTTATGTTTACTATCATGTACACCTTCCCCTTTCCACTGAAGAATCCTTGAAGGAAATGAGTTAACTTACTTTCCCGAAAGGGTATGTGCTGTTGCAACCTTTAAAAGACAAAAGAACAGATGATCAGAAGTTTAGTAAATTCCAGTCAATTAAGAGCTATCCTGCCTGAAGACTTGAAAATTTCACTCTTACTATGACACTAGTGGCAAGGGTGTTTTAAATTTAAATTTATTCCAAAGTTTCTTTGATAAGCCAAGCTCAGAACAAGTAAGTTTCAAAATTGTTAACATCTACCATAGCATGTTTAAAGGATGTTATAATTTAAATTATTTAATTGAAAAACAAATCAAGTTTAAAGATAACTTTGGTACATCAACAAGACTATGGTATAGACTTCAGTAATCTATACGTTTCTCCTACCAAAAATTGAAATGTTACTATTGTACATTTTAAACAATAGCTTTTAAACATTGTAGGAAATACCTAAAAAACACAACCAGTTGGTAATTCATAAAAGGACTTACTTTGACTGTTGACAGTTCTTGAGTGCATTAATACACTTGCCTAGAGTCAGGAGAGAGGTATTTATATTTCCACTCTCTTTCAATCTGTCACCCTCATTGCGGGTCTTGGTGTATCTTTCAGAACCAGCAAGATCACACAATGACAGTCTGAAAGCACACAAGAAAAAAATCACCGTATTTACCTTAAAGATGCACAAATTACCCACTTTTAAAAATTATCACTTCTCCTCATCCTTATGAAGTTTGCTTCCCTAATCAAATTTCCCACTAAATATTTCCTGCTAAATAGTTGCCCAACATACTTCCTATTTCACCCCATCCATCTCTTCATCCTCTTCCTTCTGGGGACTTGCATGAGTTCAGGAGTAAAGATGTCTGGCAGAACTTTGTGCTGAACAGAGGTGACAAGATAGAACAGCATTGCAACCTGATGGCTTGAGGGAGAAGGCCAAGTACTGTACAAGGGTAGAAGTGGGGAGCCACCATACATGCAGGATGCTCTGCCAGTGAGTGCTGGGTGCAGTACCAATACATCAACATGGAAGATGAATAACAACTGCATCACAAAAGACTGTTCTGAACTTACTCATTGACTCGGGTCACCCTTGGTGTTCCTGAATCTTCAATTTTTAGTACTTTAACTGTGAATATGCTGTGGCTAAAAAGAGAAATTGAAATAATCAGAGAAGTGATAAGGTAGACCAGTACTTTCAAAACAATTTTAGCCTCCACAACATCTGCTCAAAATGTTGTTGGATTTGTCAACATATCTAATCATATACAAACTTTTAAAGAGATGTTTATGTAGCACGTGTGTATTTTGCTTTTTTCTCAGATATTTAGATGGCATAAAGTTAAGTGCTTTTGTATAGTATTTGATAAAATACTATGAGCTTTAGTACATGTTCATCTTAGTGAAGGATTGAATCCCTTTGGCACCAAGCATTGTATCACATACTGCTAAAGGACACCAAAACTGAAACCTAGAAATCCAGACCTTGTTAAAGCCTCTTCCCTTCCTAAAAACCGCAAGACATGTTTTACTTTCTTCTTCCTCCCACACACTATCCTATACCCAATGCTATTCAAAATGTTTCTTACCTTCTGCTGGAGCAATTATTTAGTTTTGTGCTTGCAATACTCTGGTGTTTCAAGCCAAGTTTTAGAAGTCTAAAAGCTTCTTTAGAGTCAGAAACCTGGACCCACTGCAGATCTTCAGGAAGAACATATATGATAATTTTTTAGATAACATTACCAAAATAAGTATTATGGGGATAATGTATGCACAGCAAGGACACTACATTTAGGCATAGAAACATTTTACTACACCTGCTTCAGACAGAAGTTATATGATGACAAATCATAAAAATGCCTCCTCTCATAGGAAAAGAAGGGCAAGTACATCACATCATTTCATCATTTTATTATCACATTAAGTATGTTCCATTCAAATTAAGTGAGCAACCTTAGCCTGAGCACAGACAAGTCAAAAATGTTCAGTCTAATATGAGAAGAAAGTCACATTCAGCAAGGCAGAACTGTCTGAACAGCTTCTTTATTTTATACCTCAGTCAGGTGGGGAGGGAAAAGGGAAGAGGAGGAAGTCATATGGTTATTTTTCAGGGCCATCAACTTAACTGAAAAAGATGAGAATTTTGTCTGCAATATGATGACTATATATCTGAAGTCTGCTTCTCTACAGAGAATACTGAAAAAAGCCCAGGAACAAAAATCTAAAAAACTGTTGAGCCAATTATAAGTACAGTTAAGAACTATTGGCATCTTTAAGAAAACGGAAAAAAAGCAAACCACTTAAAAAGTTTGTCAATTATTTCCAATATTTTTTCCATTTCAAAGAAATATCTAGGGACACAATGGCAGTGGAGCACAGGGGCTTTTAACAGTTACAGTCAAGAGTAAAGACAAAACAGTATTAAAGGTATAGATACTTCCACGTATGTAGATTATAATAATTTTGTTATTATTTTGAGTTTTCTAATCTAAACATCATTACAGGTAGACCAACTTCTCAAACTATATTTGGCAATTTGCAATGTGTTCTATTTACCTTTTAGAAAAGAACATCCCTTGATGTCTTGAGCAAGGCGCAGTGTTTTTCTTTTCTTGTCGTTCGATATAGGAATCAGTAGATCATAAAAACATTCATTGTAAATCTCGAAAAATGAAACCCAAACAGAAAACTTGATGTAATTTCTTGCAGTTGTGATAGATTGTTCCGAGTCTTCTGAGATATCTTCCAAATCTACCAAGTAAAAAAATATTACAAGTCATTATAGACCTAGGAAAGTAAGTTTCATTAAAAAATTAATAAGTAAGAATTTATACTACAGCAACCTTCTAAAGAAACACTTAATCCATTCAAAAACCCATTGACATTCCCATCCCCTTTCTTAAATATCTGGAAGTCACATACTTAATTTACATATTTGCAAGAGACACCTACTCTACTGCTTCCTTTTCTGCTTTTAAATCCTATCGAACACATACAGCTTGCTTAAAATTAGCCAAGTCTCTTCAATATCTTCAGAAGACAAACTTACAAGACACTTCATTTTGACTTTTTAAATCAGACTTAATATTTAGGTATTTTTTTAAATGCTGGAATTAAGTTAATGTAATTACATATAGGTACTCTAAAAGCCTGTCAGGGTACTACTTTTCTCTGCTATAACTTCAGCCCATCTAACATCTGTTCAGGTATTCTTCTAACCATTTTATCCCTGGGTTTTCTGTCCAAATTATTTGCTTGCTATCCAATTCACAGGCATATAAAATTGACAAATAGTCATTCTATTAACATAGGCTGGAAGTCAGTTATTGACCTTAAGAAAGCTTCTTTGTCAGCTTTAATTGCAAACCTTTTATATAAAACATACCCTTAGAATCCATAGGTGCTTTGTTGTTGGTGTTAATCTGGTGGTCTACCTATAAAAAGAAAACAAACTTTAAAACATGCTTAAGAGAACTAACATGAAATAAAAAACAGGTATGGTTTGGTTCGGGTGTTTTTTAGTTTTTTCAAGAGTAGATCTCATAATAAATTTTTCAAATAAGAATTCTAGGTATTAGGCTATATACACATATAAAACACCCACCCAAACCACACTTGCAGTAGATGCAAACTTTGCCAGCAAATTTGTAGGTTTAAGTGTTGTTCTTATAAACAGTTTCAGGAACTAGAAGGTGTATTCAAACACACATGAAAAGTTTTTCTGAAGCCCCTTCTGAAGGCTGACAGAGCTAGATTTAACTCACTCCTGTGCTTTGGAAGTCACAGTGTTTTGCTGCCACCTACCTTCCACACTAGAGCCCAGTAAACTAACAGATAAAAATCAAGGCAACAGATACATCCATTCCTTTCAACATTAGCTATTACAGCCTAGCATACCACAAGTGAAATGCTAAATTCTTTTTGTTAAAAACAATTTTAAAAAACCAACAGAACAAAAATCAAAATAGTACCTTTTCTAGTTCCAAATCCTAATGTATGCTCGGCTTTATTTTACATTATTCCACTCATTTCAGAATTAAGACACTAAGAAAAAGGTATGGTTATGCTAAGCACAAATCCCCCATAAATGTAATTGGACTAAACAGCTTTTAGGAGTTGACTCAAATTCTAAACTGGAGAGTATCTCTGGACTGCTCAGCAGTGAACTGTAAGAAAAAAGTCCAGCAGAAACCCATGTTTTATTCAAACCTTTAAGTCCACTAGCTCTATAGCTCTGTTGTTTCAAACACTTTTGCTTCCTTTAGGGATATTTGTCCAACTGAAAGGGCAGCAACCGCAAAACTACTAATTTTTTGCAAGTATCCTGAAAGACAGGATGTTCTTCAAAGGATCAGACCTAATACCATGCCCACAAACAGAGAGGGGACTATTTACATTCAGTTCTTATTAACCACCAGTAAACCCAGAGGATAAATTACCAGGTGCCCAAGCTACAGGAAAAAGGAAAAAAAGTTTAGAGTTTACATGCCCATGAAGTATTCACCCACAAGACAAAAATCCCCAGGAGAACAGGGCTCATCAGAGCTACTGCTCACTTTACTGCTAATATGAACAGTTGGCTGCCAGCAAATAGGCCCGTCCGTGGTTAAATACAGCCACTCTTCCCACTGAAAATTAAGAACATGGAGCTATCCAAAGATGCATGTACTCATGAATATAGAAAGAAGTGCTCCTCTACCTCTTTTATTAGACGAAGTAGTGAATTTTTAATAGCAGTTTCTTCTCTCATTTGGTTTTCAGTCAGCTTTATATAATCTCTACACCGATACGGTTTGAGATCCATTGCTGTGTATAGCTTTCCTTGAATACTTTTAAACAACATATCCATAGTCCTTGGCAGAATACCAACATCATCTTCTGTCCCTGAAAGGACATACAAAAGAAAAATCCAACTATTATATGGTATACAGATAAATGAGGACAGAAAACTAATATAAATCTCAAGGCATACATGAGGAGTTTGAAGACAACTTACAGCATGAAGTGGAGTTTTCTTTGTATTCTCAAGGTAAAAAAACATTACAGTTTTGAAAAGTATTTGGCTTTCAGGAACAGTTCATGCTCTATATCAATAATGGGTATAACAAAACAAAAACTGCTGGAGTATTTTGCATAAGCTTAGCCTTAAGGGAAAACAAATAAAAACTCCACGACCAACAGACATTCTTGATAAAGATTTGCAATTTTTCAACTGTATTTCATAAGCTGCCTTCACTCTGTCAAGGAAGTAATCTTGAAATAAATTCATGAATAATCTCTTAGCTGCAGTCCTGTACTAATTCCACAGAATCTCCAAAACAGTTTCTAGAAGCCTTGCAAAGACTCATTCCTTTCCCTGCCCCAGACCCTTTTCTCTGAACATACTACTTTTGTACCTAGAAGACAAGGAGTCAGATAAAAGCCTCAGTGTACACTTGATCTTTCTGAATCCAAATGCAAGTTTAAAAAGGGCTCACTTCCATTGATTCCTAAACCAGAGAAAAGGGAAGAGTGGAAGAGAAACTACTGTCCTGCCTCAGGCTGATAATTTCTCCTGCTTTTGAGACAGATGGACATTTAATAGTTACAGCCCTAGCTGTGTCACCTAAATCAGAATTTATATAAAATTTGGTTGGCACTCAGACCCCTAGCTAGTAGCCAAATACCACATTAAATTCAGGTATTCTTGCATTACATTTGTTTCTCCTCATCTCCTCTCTAATAACTTTTTGTATGCTGCAATGCCAGCTGTAATTCAACCCAATATGAACAAAGGAACAGTCACCAGTGAATAAGGAAAAGCCCTGAAAACCTGCTTCATCCTTCACTTAGGTCCTTTGCCACTGACTGAATACAGGCTCCAATGTTCAAGTGCAATAACAGAAGAGTAAATCATGGCACCCAGTAAGCAACACTCTGCCCTGCCAATTTTTATCAAAGTCCTAAAAATACAATACCATGAAAAAGCTTCTAGTCTAAAAAGATGTCAATCAAAAATTCTTGAGACCCCATACAATATACCCCAAACTTGTCAAGCACAGGGGACTGTACATGTGAGGAATTGTTGGGGTTTTTGTTACTTACCTTTATTTATTAGGACAGAAAAAACCATCCTATTATTGCTCCAGACAAATGATAACTGAAAGTACTGGCAGTTAGCTATAATGCAGCTAACAGAGGACTGCTTAGAAAATAATGTCACTTCAATAAAGACCAGTTTCATGTGACACAACTTATTGTCCTTCTACTATTTTTTGGTATAAAATAAGTGGTATGGCATCCAGATCTGCCATTTCATTATAGGAGAAACTGTTTCCATTTGAATCAAATCACCTCGTTTGTTAAAATGCTTCAAAAAATAACTGAAGAATGACATCTTCTGACCAGAAAGGATATGGAGATTTAACAGAACAGAAATAGTGCACCAGGAGACAAGGCTTCCCAAGATATTATTATGCTTGGGAGCTCAAGCCAAGACAGAAATACATGAAAATAACCAAATGTTTCAAAATATTTATTCCCTGCCTATAATAATTGAAACACCCAAATATTATTTCTTATTTGTGCATATAACCTTTATAATAATAAAGCTCAAGAAAACAATAGTCTGGTATAGAGTGACATACACTTTTCAAATCCTGTTCCATAGAACATGTATTTTTTCAAACTCCCCCTCATCCCTAGCATACTAGATACTTGGAGAAAAATAGAAAGACCACAAGTACCTGGCTGAAATTATAGAGCCTTACAAAGTAATATGACTATGTGTTTATGCTAACTCTGGTAGTGACTCCATCTGTTGGCAGTTAAATTTGATATAGGAGACTTTCAAGGAGTCTAAGTACTATTCAAGAGAAGCAAATGTATAGAGACCACAATTTAAATGCAGGAAAAAGTTACAATGTTTCTGCTAGAAGTAAGCCTTGCTTTAAGGAAAAAAAAAAAAAAGTGCTTTCAAGAACTCATTTCTACTCATACCTTGGAAAGTGTAAGTTTTCCCAGCATTTGTAACACCATATGTAAAGACAAGACGATTATATCCATCCAGGAAATCTTGCACTGGTTGCTTCATGGTACCTTCAAAGAATTCTTCCTGGGTTGTTTCAGGTCCAAACACCTGAGTATTACCAAGAAATATTTCTACTTTGAGCAATTAAGAGACTTTTAAAGAATCTTTTAAATTCTGTTTGTTTATAATGTTAAAGACTATAGAGTTAAAAAACATAGTTTGCTTGGTATTCAATAATGTAAGTTAAAACAATCTGCACCAGAAAAAAAATAAAAAAGCTTTTAAAGAAAACTCATTTACTTGTGAAAAAGTAAACTTCTGTAACATCTGTCCTGCACTTTTTTCACTTAGTCGACTCAAATAGTGTTGAGGGGGCTTCAGTACGATATTTGTTGAGTCTTCAAGTGAAACACAGTCCTATTAAAAGGAAACAAGCAATGCAGACACAAAGAGATTATAAAAAGCTCAGCTTACAGGGAAAACAAACAAAAAAACCCCACAAAACAAATTTTAAGTGTTTTTAAACTAAGTAAATGTCACACCTGCGATCCGTTTTCTCTTTCCAGTGACGTAAATGGCCTGATACGCAGGCAGACTTGTATGTGTCCCTTAGACTCCAAACTGCTCCTCTTCAAAAAAAAAATTACAACAGTTAGAAATTTGGTCCTTTTCTTGATAATTAGCATGTCAAAGCAGTTTTATTTCATCAGGCTGATTTGAACAGATTTATCTGATAACACCGGAATCAAAACTACTTTACTACATCAGTTTTTACAAGTGTTTAGGCCCCTGCAGAAGTTTGCTGTAGTAAGTTAATGTTGCAGCTCATATACGTAAACACTGCATTCGGGCCAACAAAAACATTCTATGAACTGGCAATCAGCCTCAGTCACAGAAAACTGATGTGCCCAATAGGGCATCAACAAGTGCCACACAACTTAGTCTAAATCCTATGCATCTCTTTCAAACTAAAAAATAACAAAGCAGCTTTTCATCTTCCCTGTAAAATTCTGACTGTTCTTATCTATGAAAGCACTAAGCTTATGTTTTAAAAAATAAATATCCAAACAGAAAAGTCTTCTTACCTGGCTTGTGTCTGAGCTTGAAGAAACCAAAGAAAATTCAGAGGAGAGATCTGTTTTAATATCTTCCACACTTACTGGTCCTGCTCTTGGAGATGGCTCAATGCTAGCAATATAGGATGGTCTGTAAAACTTCTCATTATCCAAAGTTGGTTCCATTCTGCAAGAGAAAAAAATTATTTTGTGCTCTCTGATCATAAAACATAGAGCTCCTGAAGCCCCTTAGAAGACAATGTGAAACTGGTAATTTTTTTAAGGAGAAAGTTTTCTTCACCCTATTCATAATTTACATAGCAAGTTTCTGATGGCTGGGGAGGGGGTCTGCAGGGGGTTTTGCATCATGAATCGGGAACAGCCACTCTTCTTTAAACGGAAAGGAAACGTTTACCAGGGAAAAGCCTTACATACCACAAACTTGCTAAAAACCATGTCTGACAAGAAAGATAAAACTTTAGAAAACCCTAATTCCACATCAACTTCATCATCCCATTATAGTGTCCATTTAGAATGTCATGGTTATCTCTGCAGGACCTGAAAAATACTTGGTGTTATAAAGATAGCACAATGTAGCTTAATACAAGACACAGTTCAGAGACATTCCAAAGACTAATAGATAATTTTAAGCATTAAAAGGGCATGAGTAAATTAGAAAACCTCATGCCAGAGTACAAGTATTGCTTTTTAGTAACTTTACGCTCAGCAATTAATTTATTAATCTATAATTTACTTATTTTTGTGCATTTCACAATTTAAGCAGTGAAAATTTGCTATAGATAATAAAAGTAACATGATTCAGTGTTGATAGCTGACAGGCAAATTTCAAAATAGCCTTTAAAAAGGGCATTTTATTTTAAAATATTAGTATTTTTTTCCCCGCACTTTACTCTCCTACTGATTTTTCCTGTGATATTATTACAGATGTGATGTGGCAGCTTTTTTTTACAGATCAAATTTAAAATAATCCACTGGGCAATTACTAATAGACTATGGCAGCAAGGGATCCAGCAAAAAGACACCTACCACATGACTGCCTACATTTTGAAGCTTTGGACACAACAATTGAAGAGCCTATTAGTGCTACATTGTCATGTCTAGGCTACAGCAAAGCATATAAATTGTTTTACTAAATACTAATGGAGAACATGAAGTGTTCATTAAAGCAATGGACAGAGTAGGGCTGGTTCAAAATCCTTTTGCTCATGAAGAGTGTTGGTTTCCTGCCTATAATGCAGTCCCATTTTAATTTCCCCCAGCATAAAACCTGAGTTATGTCTGCACTTCAGTGTCAAAACACTTTAAGTGCTCAGTCTTCCCAGCTAGGCTGTAAAAGCCAGACACAACTTTAAGCAGTTAGACAAATACCACCAGGCTGCAAGAGAGATAAAGGTATACATAAACTAAGCACCAATATTTACTTTGCTTCTTCTAATCTACTTTTTTTTTTTTTTTGTCCAGGCATCTGTATGAAAACCAGGAAAAACTTGGCCTGGAATATCATCATGGCTTGAACAAAGACTGACCTGTGAATAAGCTACTGTTGGAAAGAAACATACCTGTGCTGTCACGATCTGGAAGACTCATTCATCAGCTACACAAAGCCACACTGCAAAACTCTTATCAGTCCTTTACAGGAAATATATTTGTTAGATGACTGACATTTAATTGCTTTAAAACTAAGCTTAAAGTGTGATTTGTCAAGATTACGCTCTAATTCTGTATCTTTTTCCTTAAGGAGAAAAAGACAAATATTAAGCTGTGTATACAAAGCCAGAACAAAAAATATTTGCACGGCCCAATGGTCAGAAGAGTGAGGTTCAAGCCCTCACAGGGTGCAAAGCCCAAGGTGCGGACTGTTTATCTGCCACCACGTTGAGTCACGCAGCATTGTAAATACTTCAGGTATTCTGGTGTGAACAACTATACGGCCCGGCTGCAGGCACTAAGAGGTACTCGTATCCTGGGATGTATTATTATAAGCCTGCTAACTGTGGCAATAGAATTTAGAGCTGTAAACACCCTAAAAGGGGATCCCGAGAAGCACACAGTAAAGTACGGTCACAGCACACATACACAGACTGTGGTGCTGCCAGGCAGAACAAAAAAAGGTAGAAAGAGCTCCAAACTACACAATAAGGATAGCAGCTTACACAAAAGCTAAAGCACCAGCCCTTACACCTACAAAAAAAAAAAAAAAAAAAAGGAAACTTTCCTCTGTGCAGGTATCATTCTTTCACTTCCAGGCTTTGCACTACCTGCCTGCTCCTACGGGACACAACTGCCGCGGCTTTGGCAGCAGCACAGCCCTGGGCCGGGGTTACCCAGGCCCTGTAGGCCCCACCGAAAACTGCTCACACCCCACAGCCCCTCCCGCGTAACCGCGATGCCAGCGGGGTAAGCCGGGGGAGCGGCCTCCACGCCGCCGCCACAGAGACCACCCACGCCTCTTCCCGGCCTCGCAACCCCCGCGTCACAACCACCACGTCCCCTCTACCAGCGAAGGCCCGCCGCCCCCACACGTCCCGGTCCCGGGCCCGCTCACCCGCCGGGCCCCGGCCGCTCCCAGGCTCACGCTCCGCTCCGGCCGCGGCTTCTTTTCGAATCCGACCAATGGCAGCGCACGGCGCCGCGCGGCCTCCTGGGAGGACGGCCCTGCTGCGGCGCAGGGCTCGATGGGAAGTGTAGTCCCGGAGGGGCGGGGCCGCCTGCCCCGGTTTGCCCTCGGGCGGCAGCCGCGTCCCGGTGGGTCGGAGCGCTCGGGGCGGCTTTGCAGGGGCTGCGGGGCCGCCGCCACACAGGGCCGCTGCCGCCACACAGGGCCGCCAGCGCCCGGCCCCGCGGTGACGGCAGGAGCTCGGCTGCCGCGGAAAGGCGCCCTGGCCCCGCCGGGCCTGCCTTCACCTGCCTGCGGCGCCCGGACTTGGCCTCTCTCAGGTGCGGCAGAAGGATGAGTGTAAGTTGGAGCTCGTCGAAGCTCTGGGTGATTACAGGCCTTTTGCTGTCTGTTTATAAACAGGATAATCACTGTTTGCAGGTGGTGAGAGGGAAGAGGCCAAGTGACCTGCTGGATGCCTTCTACCAGAACCGAGATCAGCTGAATTGGGAAACTCCCGTTATAAGATGAGGAGGTGCTTGTGCCTTACCCTGGGTTCTACTGCTGACAGGTGACAGCTGTGGAAAACACTTAGTACGGCACCTTTGTTTAAAACCTTCTCCAGGTAGAAATTGTTGCTATGTGCCAGGTTTGCATGATGGGCATTTAATTTCTTAATCGGCAATAAGAGAAATTCTTTGGCTTTACTTTCAAAACAATGTCATAATGCTGATCAGATCATCGGTTTCTGGAATGTCAGGGTATGGAAATGTATAGGATTTGGTAACAAAAACCACCATGAGTTTCTCTTCAGAATCAGACAGAAAATCTTTTCAACCTTACAAAGGAATGTCTGCCAGTTTTGAATTGAAATAAAAGGACAAGTAATTTGAAAGTAGTCAGCTTCTGCCAAAACCAAACGTTTTTCATTTGAAGAAAAGAATGCCAGTGAAAGTAAGCAATTCTGTAAAGGAATAATTCTGCACAGATTTTGTAGTAGCTGCTTTGGTGAGGTTGTCTTTAACATTAAATCCTATCTTTCTTTAAACAGAGGCCGTGTCATATCAGTAAGAGAGCTATACTAAAAGATTTTAGTTCAGTTGAATGTCACGTTGTAAGAGTTGGACTGTTTTAACAGCAGAAAATGATGCGATGTTGAATTTGAAATTGTTTGCTAGCAAAACTGAAAAGTTCTTGAAATCGTACTCTAGGACTCTGGCTAATCTTTTCAAAATTATCTTGGTTTCTATCCTAAACAGAATTCAAACTACTGAACTTACCTAATGCCAAACCACCTTTTTCATACCAGGAGGGGTCTAAGAATGGCTCTCAAGGGAAAAATTAGCTCCTGGGAGAAAACTTGGAAGTTACTGTCTTCTACTTGTTGGAAAGGAAAACTGAGGATCTCGGAATATTTTGCAAGGTATATTCTTAAAAACGTTGGGGTCTATGTCCTGCAGAAAATTATTCTTGCTAAGTTGGGACATAACAAAGCTCCTGGTACAAGCAATATTTTGATTTTGTTTGAGTATTGGATTTCTGAAACTGTTTTTATGATACTGCACATGCTGCATAAATTAAACTAGTATCTCAAAGGACCCCCATCAGAATACTGAAAGAGCAAACTAAACCACAATCTGACATGTGTTCCTAGCCTCACACAAACCATGATAAAACATTAGGTCAATGTAACCAACCCAGCCTGCTTTGGAGTGGGAGATGATGAAACTCCATCTATGTAAATAAGCTTTATGGCTTTCTACCAATATATTCTTCTTAAAATGGTTTTTGCAATAACAATAGTTGCAACAAAAATACCTGCTGCTAAAACAGCATTCAGCAACTCATTTGCCCCTGAAATTTGATTGTGATTCTTTTCAAATTCTCTGTAACTTGTGTAGCACGTTTGCCACTCAAAAGAGGAAAAGGTTTTTATAAAATACTTGTTAGAACTGTTACCATTACCCTTAGAAACTTCTGTTCCTTGTATTTGAGACAGGATTCAAAAGTTGTGGATAGTCTGCCCATGATGGTGATGAGATGATGCCCTATGAGACAGCATATCTCAGCTTGCTTTTACATTGCTGTCAGAAGTAATTAGAGACACAGTCAACATTCCCCAGCATCCTTCAGAACATCTGAGTAGCAGCCAAACCTGCACTGGCTTCAGTTTCATTGTACTCAACTCACCTTCCCCAGGGAATTAACCAAGTACTTGAGTTTTCTCTCATCACTCTTGGTTCTGCTGTGCTTCCCCATGCCCTGAGAGCACTGCCTTTCATCCTGGGCACAAGCCAAGTCCTTCTGCAGGGGTCATTTGGAGCTGACTGGCAAGAGCACTCCTGTTCTTGTCACAGAGATGTCTTGGAGGAAAATGGTGCATCGTGTAATCCTCCTGGTAGTCTGCCATGTCAGCCCTTTTTAATTCCTATATTTCAGGGCAGTGCATATAATTTATCCTGTTACTTGCACAGTCTGGTGGATGCATTTCACGCTTCCTTTAATTTGATCCTGTACCCTCATTGCCCCACTCCCATCAGTTGCCTTCAGGCTTCTAATGTACATACAGCTGATTTTATGAACTTACGGATTCACTTATTTTTCTTTAGCAATGTAGGTATGTTTTCTGTTATCATCTGTTTTAAGCAATGAGCTACTTCTTCAGTCTCATGGGTGCTCCCTGGCTTGCAAGGCTTTGCCTTGGGGGACAGGTGTTGGCTTTAGGGCAGGGTGCTGGACAAAGGAAAGCAGTTGGCTGAGGCATCAGGCCCCCCTCTCTGGGGGAGGCAGGAGCTTTCTGTCCTCAGCTTGCAAATGCTGCTGCTGTTTCAAAGCTAGTTTTGTTAACTGAATAATTGTGGGGTTTCAGGTGGGGTAGGAGAAAACCTTCACTGGAAGGAGCTCACAGATGGTTGTGAGGCTGTTCCTTTGAGGTGCTGTAGGAATATAAAATACTGTTTGGAAAATGAGTCATAGCCTCATTGGCAAAGATGGGACTTCAGGAGTGTATTCAAACATGACAGCGCCAGTCAGGAGCCCAGAAAGGAAGGAAGGGATCACTGATGGACAGCTGGAGGCACCTGTAACACCTGGTGCTGGACTTAGGCCTTAATGCTTGTCCTCTGGACACTGCCATGCTTGTGCTTCTCACAGATGCAGTGAGGCCAGGTCCCATGCTGGTGTTTTATGTAATGAAAATGTGCTACATGTGCTCAACATACAATTTTTAAATCCTCAGAGGTTCATGTGAAAATCTGTGCATGGCAAACAGAGTATTACTCCTTCAGCAAGAGCTGTGTTATCTTAGATAGGAGGAGATTTGACATTTATTTTCTGAGATGTATTTCTTTCTGTTTGCATAATTCAAGACTTTGTCTTTGGAAAGAGTGCAGTTGAGACAAAAAAAAGCTATTGCTGTGTCTTCCTGTTTCTCCCCCAACCCTCTGGAATTCCTTCTGTCCCTCTTTGAATTATTGCATAATTCTCTGATGAGCTAAAGACATCATTTCAGCTGTAACCAACGTCTAAATCTTGTAATTAAACCAAAAAGTTTCAATTATTCTCTGTAATGCTTTAATATAAATAATGTCTATTTTTAAGGTCAGGTCATGTATTTTGAAATCAGAACGTTCTACAAATGGTAAGAACTGTTTTCACATTGTGACACAGGTATTTGTCCTATAAATGTATCAGCTGTTTTATCGGACTAATAGTCATATGGTGAATAGTGTAGTTCGTTTTTAGGTGTTTAAGATATGAGTATTCAATAGTAAAACTATTGCTAATATAATAATACATAATAGAAAATAAATAAGAATGTAATTAATAAAATATACAGTCAATGGTTTTATTCTGTGAAATTCTGTGTATTTTTATAAGAAAAGATGACTACTCTTAAATTGTATGCTGTCCAAGTTTTAGGAACAAGTGTGCACAGGTAGCTCTTCCGTAGAAGTCTTTTCCATAGAGATGGTTGCTAAATATAGTTTGTGGGGTGGTTGTGTTGTGCCCCAGTAAATGAACTCCAGCCCAGCCAGACCAGCTGTAGGTCACAACCCTTTGAGTTGTGATCATGCTGAGTCCTGTAAACGAGGCATTTTTGAGTTACTGGTAATCACATAATTGAAAATCTTGACAGAGAATCCATGAGCAGGAAGGCTGATGGCTGGTATTGAATAGTTTAATATTCTTTCCTCCTAGTAAGCATTATACTGATAGCTCAGGACATACTCTTAGAACTGGCTCTACAGGTGGAATAATAAATTGCATACTGTACTTGCAGTAAGTCAGGATGAGCTTTGGCACTGTTTTCCTGTAGTCTGGATCTTGCATCTTACTTTTCCTGTGGATTTCAAGTTCTTGTATCCTTTTGTCATAAAAATGCAGTTGTATTGCTGATACAGAAGATACAGTCCAGAAACACTGGCTACTTCATGAGATTTTTTTTATGTGTGTTGCTTATATTTCATGAAGGATATTTGAACTGTGGATCCAAATTTTGTTTGGTTCCTTGAAATTCTTCCTGCTTTTTTTTTTTTTATTTTTTTTTTTAATTTCTAAAGCTGTGCCTAAGTTCTGCAAAGATTTGCATAATGTCTTTTTAGCTTCCAGGTCTGAGCCTAACTAAGTCTGTTGCCACTTCTTTGTATACAATGTTAACTATTTTGTTTGCAGACAGTGTGCTAGCTCCAGGTTAAGGGCTGGAGATGCATTCCAAATCTTATTAGTAAAACTTTATTTCTCCCCATGTGCTACTGATTCTGTTTCAATCATCTGCTGAGCTGTATAAATACCAACAAGGGTAACCATAATTTGAAGGTAAAATCTCAGGGTTGGCTTTCCCAGAAGTGAAACATATGTTTGAGTTTTATTTCAATTGAGGTTTCAGAAATCTTATTTCAGTTCCAAGTTGCTTGGGGAAATTATTCATGGTGTAAGAAATTCAAGCTTTAATCCTTAGTATTGCTTTTTGAAGAATATTGCTTGGGCTTTTTTGTAGTGTTGTGTAAAATACAGTCTCTAAATAGCTGTCTAATGGTCCCAGAACTTTCAGAACAGTCCCAGAAAATTTTACCGAAGACATTCTATTAAAAGTTACATTCTCAATTGTTGCTCTGTCATCTTAATAAAAACTTAAAAGGATAAGTAAATTGGAACATGAAGTCAATACATATCTAGACTAAGGCAATTCTGAAATAGGGAAACTGGCCAAGATACAAGTACATATCATATATATATATAGCTGTTAGGTGAAGAAGCTGAAAGAATTCCAGTAAAGGGGTGGGTGTGTGTACACACATATGTAAGTTCTCTGCAGAAGCCAGAGGACTGGACGATTCTGTGTCTCAGAAATATAAGGTGCCTCAGAAAGACATGGATCAAGAGCAGGAAGTTTACTGCTCAAATAGCATGGGCTAAATCCAAGGAGCAGGCTATGTTAGAGTGTAGTATCACTCATCTTGCTGGCTCTGACACCCAAGGCAGAGTTGCTTTCATTCTTGCCAAATGTCAACCATCTGTCTTGACCTCAGGAACTAGCGCCATTCTCTGACACTATGTACCTTTCCTTGGGATGTCATCCTGGCTTTGGGCACTCAGGGCTTCTGCTCTAACTCACGTGAAGGTGTGATTGGTGTGGGATAGTCGCACCAATGACCTTCAGATGTTTTAACTTGGGGTTTCTGTACAGCCTGTGGTGAGAAACGCTCAGAGTGGATTTGGGCCTATGTTAAATTCTTGTTCTGGAAGTGCACTTATGCTACATGGTACAGCTAAGCTATGTAATTGTAACCCAAATTACCCTCTGGAGGAACCTTTCTTTCTTCACTAGCCTCTTAGTTTAGGTACCAAAACTAATGTCTAGTTTTGGGTAACATGGTTGTCCTACCGCATGATAAAAGGGTGAGGAATGAACATTGAGAAAACAAGTTTCTTAACCAGCAACATACCTTTAAAAGACTGGAAAGTAATGGTTCTTTGATAATAACAAATGGCCAGGATTTACATTTTACTGTATTACCAGCTGGGCATTGCCCATCCTGTTGGAAAAACAAACCTAAGGCAGAGAGCTTAATACATGCTAGACATCTGCCCTGCATAGAATGAAATCATACTCCTGAATAGAAGAGCCTGCATTTGTGCCATGCAATTGGACTGCAGTGCTCCTTGCAGTCCTTGAAGAGAAACAGTGTTCTTCACTCAAAGTGGACCAGCAGATGAAATACTATGAAAACTCATGAAGTCTCAGTTGCTTCTCAAAGGGTGGATTAATGAGCAGCTAACTTTTTTCTTATGCATTCTTATGCCATTATTTTTAGCCAAATCGGCAAGTAGATCTGTGTGGCCAAACAGATGCTGGGGCAGCAGAAGAGAAGGCAGAAATGCTGGTAGGACAGGAGGGCAGGGCTGCTTCTCTTGCGTTAGGCAGTCTTGGATTGGCTAAATTGTTTGTAAAGTTGTGTGTTTGGCAATTCTTCAGCAAGGACTCAAATATGCAGGTGGCTGCTGGGATTGCAGCCTCTGGCCTTATACAGGCTTGCAGAGTTATAGAGTATTTCCAAAGGTAGTTATATGTCTTGTTCTCAATTTGATGCTGCCCTGCCTGATGTTGTCACAACATGCTGCAGCCAAGGATGAGCAGAGTTTTGAAACAGGCTTCCTTAGTGAAACTTTGCTCACAGCTGAAATCTGAAGAAACGGAAAGGTTGAGTGCTACTAAGTACTGGCTGATCTGACCCTCAGCAGTCAGAATAAACCCTGTTTTGCAAAAACTGAGGTGTAAATGGTGAAATTCCATTGTTTCTAATTCAGTTTTGTGCAACTGAATTTTCCTGTCTTGTTTAAACAAAGTACAGCATCTGGCTGCAGTTGCAGTCAGGTGCTTTTGTATAGTGTTGCCAAGTACTGTCATACTGCCTCACTTCATTGTACATGTGGATGCACTGAAGAACACACGTACATTCAGAAATTACTGAGAGATCCTTCTGGGTGAATGGCATTATAAAAAAAGAAGATAATTATTTCAACATTTAATCCGAATATTCTATATAAAGCACATTTTGGCATTTTGAAAAGAACCAAAATTTAACAATTTGGGGGGAAGAGAGGAGTCCTTTTTTTTAAGGATAATATTAGTATAAAGTTAAAAATGAGTCATTCTCTTAATTTCTCTAACTTGGTGACTCATGCTCTTGGCAAACTAATTACCCAAGACAAGTGACTCAGAAATAAATGCCATAGTTTTATGGCTATTGTTGTTCAACTAAACATGAGGCTTGATTTTGGGTATAACAAAGGTAGCTATATCCTGCAAATTATGCCACGGTGCTGCTTGAGGGCATATTGCGCATGCACATTTCTTTAATCTGATGTGTTTTTGTCATTCTGAGGTAGGATGGTGTAACTAGCTTCTGGGTGTCTAAAGCAGCCATGGCCATCAAGAATCTCATGAGTGTACTTGGACGAGGAAAATCTAATCTGGTATGTATTTCTTTCCATCCAGGAGCAGTGATTTATTGAAGCCTCACCACAGGAGCATTTCTCTGATTAAGCTTTTCACTTCAGATTCTTAATAAATTGTTTGATGAATATTACTGAGAATGTTGATATGGGGATGATAGGAAGATCATGCCATGTTTGCTTGGGATGAGTATAGTACCAGGCTGTTGGCCATAACGCTCTCTCTGTCTCGTTTGTTTTTCTTTCCATGCCCTCCCTGCTGCTCCTTGGCTGCAGTCTGTAAGGTACTATCACAATGCAGGTCTGATCTGATGAAACCACAACTAATGCCGATATCTGCCTACAATGGCAAGAGAACCCAGACTATAAACTTGGGATTTCTGGCCTCTTAATAGGCAAGTCTGTTGCTCATCTTCCCCTTTCACGCCCCTCGGTTCCCTTTGTTTCTGTTCTTCCTCTCTATTATTAACTCATATTGAAGTTCTGTGTCACTGTTTTCTGGGAACCCAATTTCACTTGGGTATACATACACTCTAAAAAAGTCATGTTACCTCCATGGTGGGAGTTCATCATACAATGAAAATAGGAAACAATTTTGTTTTAATAGTTCTGAATGGTTTTCAGCTGAAGCAATGAGTAGGAAAGTCAGGCATATTTTAGTGAAACGTTTATGTTTCTCAACTAGGATTTTTAAATTGAGAGTTTAAGTTTATAGTAGCATTAGAAATTAATCATAATTATTGCAGATACCTATACAGCCTTATTCTCAGAAAGCAGGCTATTTGCTAGTATAGCTGAAATGATTCCTGTAGTGAGACAGGAGATTGTCTTAAGAAAGCTGCATTGAATAGTAGTTTCTATTCTCTTTGTTTTGTTCAGTTGTAAGTATAGCAGGCAACAGATGAAATAACTATTGACGTAGAGAATAACACAAATCATGTCAAGCAAGGACTTCAAACACCGTGCTTTGAGGTCAGTTACCTGTGTGCCTGGAACTTTGATCACACTGGTAATGGCCAGATGACATAACTTGTGTGGATGCACATGCAAAGATAAATAGGCAGCTTTTCATTGAATTTTACAAGCAGAACAAGAAAATGTCAGTGAGGCGAAAATGCATGTTTCTAATATGCTCAAGGAACTTCAACAAAGGAAGCTAATATTGATGAATTAATTTGCTTGAAACTGCAAGCAAGGGGTTTTGTTTGCTTGGTATTTAAACTTAAATGGATCCTGTTTCCAATAAGCAGCATGAAGGAGGAGTCTTTCCAGGGCACTGCCATACCAAATGGAAGACAGCAGGTTCTCTGCCTGATGAAATGTAAGTTTGACTGCTAATCAGCCTGCCTAAAGCACTGCTAGAGTAATAGCCAGTTTTCCTGAGAATGCAGCTTCTGGGGAACTGAAGCTGTTTCTTAAGTTTGTTTTTTTTTTTTAAGAAAATTGAGATATTCTGATGTTTTTCAAATAGAAGTCTTTTAGATTTCCATTTCAGCACTTACCCTGCCCCGGCAAATGAGTTAAAAATCTGAGAATGACTGGAATTCTGCTACTAAATTTTTCAGTTTAGGGGCATGGGCATTTAGATTTCTGTTTTGGGTCAAACTGATCCGAATATAGATTTCATTTTGGAAGTGAGACCTGCCTACAAGTCATTTCTCAGCTCTCTTGCTACCTTTTATTTTAGCATTGTTGCTTTTCTTTCTTTAAATGGAAGGTGAGAAGAACAGTTATTCGCAGTTTGTAAAGCGTTTAAAGATCTCTGTGCACAGAGCACTACGTAGGTGAAAATTATTATTTGAATTCAGAACTATGTTTTGTCTTCTTCCTTTTTGCCTTATGTCAGTCTGTGCTGTGACTGAAGTCAATCTGCTTGTAATCAAAACATGGTTGGTGATTAGGGATGGCGACTTTTGGGATTTTTGTTTTAATCACAGACTTTCTAGTTCACTGAAATTAGGGTTCCAACCTGATTTCTCTCTGCACGAAAGATAAGGTTTTATTCTTAATGTTTTCATTAATTGTTTGTCTTTGCTTTTCCTATGAAAATAGTCACGATGAGTCCATCACTGGTGCTCTTTGCTTCAAAATGTGGGAATGAATCAGCTCTAAATCTTACTTTGTCTGTGTATGTCTGTATATGTTCTGGGAGGATCTGGGGTCTGAAAACTGTCAATGATAAGGAGGTGATAAATCAGACAACTTTTTTTTTTTTTAGGATTTTAGGTCACACGTGTCAATTTCAGCTTGTATCAGATTGCAGTTGTGCCTGTGAATGAAGGCTAATGTCATATTTGTGGGCATTATGTTATCTGCAGTCCATGACCACTGATGTCTCATAACCACTGCATCAGTATTTTTCTTATACCTTTATCTGATAGGGTATGTGTACCTTCCTTTCTGATTTGTGTGCTTGTTTGCCTGTTCTTCTCATTCCCAATCTTTTTATTTTCCTTTTTTTTTTATGTGCATGTGTATGTGTGTGTGTGTGTGTGTTGGGTTTTTGTTGGTTTGGTTTTTGTTTGGTTGGTTTTGGTTTTTCGTTTAGTTTCCCCTTTCCTTCTAAGAGGAAATGAAATGAAGATAAGATACATGTCTCCTCTGGTATAATCATTAAATTTTATAAATGAAGAGATAGCAAACCAATTGGTGCTTACTACTTTTAGAGCAGTCAGGAAAAAGGTATGAGGGATAGATGTCTTTGCTGTATCTGTTCTGTTTTCAGTGGATATACAAAGGTTTCGTAAACTGAAAAAAAGTATCTTTGTCTCCTATTTTACAGGAGATACACAATGCTTTTGTTTTCTCATTCGATGTGTGAGATCACTGGCACCAAAAGAAGCTGTAGCTTCTTTATCTGATGTCCATGTCAAAATTAGGGATAAATATAGTAAATTTGGTTAACAGTGTTCATGAGATCAAGGAGTCTGATTTACCATTTTGGGTTGGAAAGCACAATAAATGTGTATAATCAGAACTTCATACGTGAGTGTCAAAGTAATGTCCCAGGGAGTTACACCGTATGTTACAAGACACTAAATCTTTCGTGCTCCATGGTACTTGACATTTGTTCCTTAGACCCTTTCATGTTAATAATTGATTCAAAGAACTTGTTTTGATCACCCATATGGTATCTTTGAGTCTTAAATTCCCGTTAGACCAAGTGTGTGTTTGTATTAGATACGTTTTATTACAAGAAAACAAATATTTTGGTGGCACTAAGATCCCTGCAGTGAAATACAAGTCACCTCCTATGCAAGAGAGACCCTGAAAGTTGCTTGCTGTTGTAGGGGTTTTTTCACAATGTATCTAATGAAGAAAACAGAAGTCTATGACTATCATTCTGGTATTCTTTTTTAGTGTATACATAGTTTGTATTGACCTTTTGAAAACCTGAAAGCTCTAAATTTGCGTCTTGAACAAAATAAAATGCACAGCACAGAACGTATTTACTTTAAGGTAGAGTCACTAGTTCCAGAAATATTCAGAAGATATAACTATGGCAAACCCACCCAATGCTAGCATAAGGTTCCCTTCTTTGTTACCAGGTAGTTGGAGCATTTAGGGACAAATTTCTCATTTGTAGCATAGCTCCTTCCTACACAAGACTCATTCTTTGCAAACGTGGATTAAAAAGGTATATTTAAAGCAATTAGCATTTGTGTATTATTGTCTGTGGTTTCAACTTAATCTCACAAGGATGTACTAAATGTTTTTTTAGCCTAAACAAATCTTTGGTTTATCTGTCTGAAAGCATATATTTTACTAAATTTTTAACTGCAGATGAGTTGTGGCATTTGAATTTAAACCCTGTGCTTAAACATTCATTCAGACAAGCTTCCTTGCTACTGGGGAAATACTAAAGGTGTGGTGTGTTTCCATTTTACACTAATCCCCATCTCTGGGCTAGCTTAAAGAGGATAATTAAACCTCTGTGTCCTTTCTAGGCTCTGATGGACACTCTCTGTTCCCTCCTGAGTTAGAGGAGTAAGCCAGTTTTGTCTGCATTGGAGGTATGTGTGTGCAGCTAGAATAGTTTAAAGATTTGCCTTTTTTATCTCTTCCATACACAGGCATAGGAAATCAGGTTCCCTGTTGTTACCTGATTCATTATCATTAATATCCATGGAAATTTCATGTCAGCATTTAAGCTCTGGAGTACAGAGTAATGCAAGTAAAAAATCTCTGTGCAGCTGACTATTGATAGGAGAACCAGTTTCTCCTCCTGTTTAGATGTGGCAGTGCAGAATAAGGAAGAGGTAGTCTTTTGTACTTCTCAGCCATTCTTTCTTTCGAAGTGCTTGTTTTGAAACTGTCACTTCCTGATTGCATTGTGGAGGACCACATAAAAATGCTGAGTTGAAAAGAAAGTGAAGACATTCGGCTGAGCAAAACCAGTATGTATACATACATGAGGATAATTGTCTATGGGGGAGCAGTCAGGAGAAAAGGCCATTGTTTTCTCTACCAAGTACTCTGCCACTTGTTGTAATTTTTTTTTTTTATGATGATGAACAGTATTTCTCAATCAGTGGATTGTGAACTTGCATGTTTTCCAATTACATTTTGTATATTTAAGTTTGATAGTTAAAGATAAGCAGCAGTACACTGAGCCAAATACTTGGGTACAAGATAGAGTTTATGGGGGCAAAGGAGAGTGTATTTGAAATGAGTTTTTTAGATTTTTTACATACCTAATACTTTGAATCCATTACCTGTTTGTTTTCTTTTTTAAAAAGTTCTCTGCAGAATAGAAAATATGGCATGGGGAAAAAAAAGATTATTTGCCTCCAACACCTACTTTATCTTCACTGTCTGGTACTCGTAAGAAATAATCAAGGACCCTAAATGCTACAAATTTGGGGAGTTTTATTTGAAATGGCTGAACTAAGGCACTTAAATCTTTCATTTCCTATCAAAGAAGAGCACCAACAGCTCTGCCAGGGATCAGTTAAAGTTGGAGAGAGTAAGTGTAAAGTAAGTTATAATTGTCTAGTTGGATATAGAAACAGATGTATTAGCAGGGAAGGCTTCAGAGAGAAAAGGTTATCACTGCTTTATGACTACTGCATGCTTTTTTTCAGTTGGGATGAAAGACAGCAACCACAATCCCTAATCTCATCTCAGAGCTGCCAGAGGAGAACTGTAGAAACCACCTGGACCGCTGCAAAGTCTGGCCACAGGGATGGGCAAGGTGGTAAGACCAGACTACACCCATGTACTTTTCTGACTATTATTCCCTAGTCTTTTTTGTTGCTAGATGTGTAAGTCAAGTCTGTTACACAGGCAGGCAGTGATTGGACAAGGGAGAACGGTTTTAAACTGAGAGAGAAGAGATTTAGATTAGAAGTTGTTAGGAAGAAATTCTCTGCTCAGAGGAATAGTGGGGCGCTGGAAAAAGTTGTCCAGAGAAGTTGTGGATGCCCCATTCCTGGGAGTGTTCAAGGCCAGATTGGATGGGGCCCTGAGCAACCTGATCTGGCATGTGGCATCCCTGTATGTGGCAGGGGGGTTGGAACTAGATGGAATTTAAGGTCCCTTTGACCCCAAACCTTTCTGTGTCCTTGTCCAGACACATTCCAGGTAGCATTCATGCTGCCTTGCCTGGCCACTGACCTTGGCACTTGGGCCAGGAGATCTATTTATGCCCTATTTGTCATCAACAAAGAGAAAAAACATTCCTCCTAAGGGCTATTCAGGCTGCCAAAGCAAAGTTCCTGCTTAGACAGAGTGCCCTTTTCCATGTTTCTCTCCCTTGATAAAAGTGAGAGGGAGATGAGCTTCCACTCTGTGCAGGGCTTTTCTTCATAACACCAACAGGTTTTGTTTAAGTGCTACAGAAGGCATAATTGAAAGAAGCCTGCACTAGTTGGTGGGTGAAAACGGAAGGAGCTGATGGTCTCAATATAATCTTTATTGGCCTCAATCTGACAAGGATTTAGGCATATGACTAAATTTATGCCATTCATTTCCTCTGTCATCTGCAATCAGTTTCCTCTCTCAGATGCATTAGTATTTGTGGGAAGCAGAATTCTCATATGAACTAGCTGTTGTGATAGTAAGACTTTTTAGCTTTCCTGAGTCACACCAATAATTCTAGAGGTCTTTGGGTCCATTTTTAAATATTCTGATGTTGCACTTTCCAGATAAGAATTTTGCACATTTTTATAGCTGTTTTGTCCCATTTGATTTACACATCTATCACTTGTCATTATATAGTTATGTTTGACTGTTGGTCTTCCAGCCCTGCAATTTATGAGAAAAAGAACTTGAAAAAAACATGTATCTGCCAAAGCTCCTGCGTATACCAAAACAGTATGGGTTTTTTTCCAGTTCTGAAGAGATATTGAGAAGAAATACCAGACTTTTAGCTTGCCACTTTCTATTTGATATGTGCAATATGTGAATATACCTAAAACAAGTCAACAGTATCTGTTTTTTTGTGAGGAACGTTCTCAATAGTTAAGTTATTCTGCTTTACTGCGTTTGCTTTATTTCAAAGAGGAAAAACTGAGTAAGAACCAGTATGACTGGCCTGCAGTATAGAAACAGGATAAACATGGAAATAATTTGAATAGAAATACAAACAGGAATGGCAGAGTGCCAGCAACCACTTGTATATAAATCCTCAGGCAGCTATACCAGAAGTCTCTTTCCTTACATTCTTTGCATTGCATAAAAGTCTGGGTAGTTTGAGAAGATACGTACATGTGTCTCATCACCACTTCTCTCCAAAATATGACCAAACCTTTACAGCTGGTTGGCTTTGAATTAGAGTAGCACCACCGGTGCTCTGTAAGATTTTTGTTGGTTTTTTTGGATAACAGATTTACATATGGACGGCACCTGTTTTATACTTATTTTAGCTTAGCCTTAGACCACGGATATAGGAGGCCCATGGAAAGAAGGAGGAAGAGCTAATCCTCAGAGGTTCCTAAAAAATTTCAAGCCAGGTTGCCTGATGATAATATACCTGAAAGGGTGGTGGTTTGGGTTTTTTTTTTCCCCCCAGTTCCATTGGTTTTGAAACTGTAACACGTGGAGCACAGCACTTTTGATCCATGGCAAAGTATCCTAACTGCAAGGGAGTCAGTAGTTTGCTGAAACTGACAGAGAATTACAGACTTGCCCTCTGTGTTTTTAAGCAAATAAAAAGAGATGATAGAAAGCTGAGTGTCTGAAGCATAGGAAGGTATGGAATAGTCCATGAAGTTTTTGCTGTGCAAATGTGTAATGTCTAGTGAGTCAGTATAGCAGACTTGTTCAGTGATCTAAGTCCATTTGTCCTGGATTGTTCAGCATACAATGTGTAGTCCTTTTCCCACCAGATTGCTGGTTTACAGTGAGATATATAGAAAATATTTTAAAATAAACTAGGAGCTTCCACCTGCTTCAGTTGAAGAAGAAAGACAAAAATACTTAGTAAATGTTAATTTTGAAAGAACTGAAATCATCCTCGATTTTGTTTGTCAATATTGCACCTGGATTCTATTTAGATTGTCTTACAAGTTAGACTGAAAACTGAACTGGCAACCAGGTTTTGTTTAGAAAGTTAGGGTAAAAGGAAGAGGAAAAATTTACTTTAGTTGCACTAAGGTGTCAGAAACTTAACTTGTAATACACACTATGACTTCATTGACAGATTTTGTATGTTCCAGTCCACTTCTATCTGTGGCATAATTGTGCAAAATTAACAGCAAAATGTTAGGGAAATATTTAATTAGAAATAAAAGATTGGAAGGAACTTCAGAAAGATGCTTTCTCCTTGCTTCAGATCTGGATCAGTTCTACCTAAACTGTTCCTCTCAGATATTTAGCTTCTCCTAAAAACTTGCCAGCAATGAACAGTCAAGTCTTCTGGGTCAGTCTTATCCTTGTCTAACTTCATGCTAGGAAATGTCTGCCTCCAGTGTAAAGTAAATTTCCCTTCCTGCAGTTCCCACTTACGAATTTTCTTATTTCTCAGCAACCGTGATGTATTTCCGTTGCTGCTACCTGCTCCAGAATGAATACCCCTCCAAATCTTTCATTTCATAGGCTAAAACTTGATGTTTTCATTTAATTCTGTTTGTTATTCCAAAAGTTTTTTAGAAGCCTAAAATTGGACACAATACTTGAGCACAGTATTCCAGTGAGTCAGTGGAAGGACTGTTCGGCTACCATAAGGAAATTTAAGTGTGTAATTAAAGGTGCTCTTGCTTTTGTTGGAGTGAGGTAATAAGTTGCCACCTTTCAGCTGGGATACAGTAACTGCTCGTGTGTCTGCTCCCAGCAAATGCAGAGAAAACCAGGCTTGAATTCCTGTTCCATATCGGGCTGGCTGTATGTGCAGTCAGTTTCTGTGTCAGGGATGAGAAGGGACAACTGTTACCAGCTGGGGACAGCAGCAGCAAGGATTCCTCATATCCTTGGTTGGACTTGACAAGTTCATAAAATGTACCCAGCCAGCTGCCTAGATCTGCCATCAAAAGGCATGAAGGTCTGTGCCAGTCCAGGCAGCAGCCTTCTGCTGTGTAGTTTTAACATAATCAGGTAAGTCAGGGACTTCTCAAAGAATTTCAGAGTTTTGGAAGAACGAAAGCTCCATGTAGCAGTACATGTGTGTAGCCTGTCTTCCTTCTTACCCTCTTCAGGGCAATCACTTTTGGGCTGGCAATTAAAACAAATGCTTATGCATTAGGATATGAAGAAAACTCTGTTTAAATCATCTTCAGAATATTACTTGCAGGCTTTTAGGAAGAAATTTTTACTTTATTCTCAATCACTCTTTCTTCATTTTCCCAACATGGTGTGCATGTTTTTCTGTTGCTTGCTCCCAGCTACCTAAACATAATTTTCTGGTCCCAGGCAAGAAGTGGAGAGAATACCACATTACCTCTCATGAGGCCATTTCTTAATGCAGTATCCCTTTCTGGAGGCACTTATAATAGCTCTTCATTCTTTGTACATGTTCTGCAGTGGAGGGGCCATGTCCTGTACTAATTCTAGGTGTAAGAAGGAGCCATTACGAGACCTGTTTTACTTTAAGGACAGCCATCCATGTAGTTACTGGCAGTTTGTATAAAGAAATGACCTTCATGTGCAAAGCAAAATTTAATTAGTGTTTCTTTTCAAGTATACACGACACCACAGCATAGTTCACCCAGTTTTATTTTATCTCCACTTGG
Organism: Corvus cornix cornix; assembly: GCF_000738735.6. Classification (NCBI taxonomy): domain Eukaryota; kingdom Metazoa; phylum Chordata; class Aves; order Passeriformes; family Corvidae; genus Corvus; species Corvus cornix. The sequence continues at coordinate 16,978,392 of NC_046336.1, forward strand.
TATTTGATATATTTCATTCAGAAAAATGTGTTTTTACACTTGGATGTCTCAGCGGTCAGAGAATAAATCACAGTCACAAGATTATCATTGCTGTGCAGGGAAAGCCAAGATACTAAAAAAGCATGAGGTCAAACACATTCAAGGTCACACTAGTCCCTCTAAGCTGTTGAGTGACACGTGACAATGTAGACAAAAACTTGAACGTTCCTGCCGATGCACGAATAACTTTGCGTGAGGTACAAGGTGTACCTGGGAGCACACGCACCGAGGCCTCCGAGACACAGATACCTGAGTCACATGAGGGTGCGCTAGGGTACGCCGAAGCGAAAATGACACCGCGGCCGGTCCCACGGGCAGCTTGCCCAGTATGCACCAGGGTCGCGGGAGTCAGGCCACACCGCAGTTGTACCGGGGACAGCTTGCGGGTGGCCGTACCCCGCCGGGCCGCCCCGATCCCCCGCCCCGACGCGCTCCCGGGGCCGCTGGCGGAGGCCCGCAGGTGCGGGGCGCGGCGCCGGGAGCGCGCACGTTGCCCGGGCGGGGGGGGTCGCCGCGTCCCCGGCGAGGGCGGCGGCCGCCCCTCTGCAGCGCGCTGCGGGCAGGACGCCTGCGCCGTGCGGGGGGGCGGGCGCCGCATCCCTGCGCTCGGAGCTGCGGGCACGGGCGCCGGCATGAGCGGAGGCTCCGCCGCGCCCAGCCGGAGCTGAGTCGGGAGACAAAGGGGAGAGGCTGCCGCCATGGGCGAGCAGCTCCGCGCCCAGCCCGCCGCCCCGGCGGGGCCGCCGCCGCCCGCCGCCGCCTCCTGCTCGCTGGTCGGCGGGCTGCTGCAGAACGGCTTCCACCCCTCGGGCCCGCCGCTCAGCAACGGCGGCTGCGGGGAGGCGCCGCACCCGCTGCTGCTACGCCCGGAGCTGCCGCCGCTCAGCCACGGCTCCCCGGCCAAGAAATGCAGGCTGCGCCGGAGGGCGGACTCGGGCCGGCGGCATAGGCCACGTAAGTGATGACCGCGGCGGCTCTGGGGAGCGACGCCGGCCCGGCCCCCTCCGCCCCGCGCGGCGCTGCCGCAGCCCGGCCCGGTGTCAGGCGCCTGCGGGTCCCGCGCCACCTCCTTCCCTGCGGAGCGCCGCCCGGCCGGGGCTGACGGGCGCCCGGCTCCGCGCCGCGGGCGTTCCGCCCCCCAACGCCGGCTGCCGGGCGGGCGGAGCGCGGGAGCCCCGTGCCGGCCAATGCGGCGGCGCCGCCCGGGCACGGCCCCGCTCCCGCGTGGGCCGGGCCCGCCCTGCGCCAATGGGGCGGCGGCGGGCGGGGAGCGGCGGCCCGGCACAAACGCCGGCGGGCGGCGGGCGGCCGCTCCTTGCCGAGCTGCGCGTCGGGCGGTGCCCAGGGTCCTGCCCGCCTCGCCGCCTCCTCGCCGCACGCATGAAGCTCATAGTGCCCAAGCAACACTGTGAGTAACGCCCGGCCGGGGCCACCGGGGCGCTCTGGAGCGTGGGAAGGTTCTGCGGGCTTAGCGTTTGCTCCTTTCCCAAACGGTGTTCGAATGAAGAAAAAAGTGCATCGGGGAACCCAGAGCAAGTTATTCTGACTGGCGGGGAAAAAATATATTGCAAACATGTTAAATTTGTAGTATGCTTCTCATTTGGGTAGTCTTCGTGAATTGGCTGTCTGTTTCAGGTTTGGTTTTAAGGCTGTGAGACTCAAACATCCTATTTGTTAATTTTATGTTTGCTTATTTCTGTATGGTTGATTGATTAGTAGTCTTGCTTACTTGTAGGTGGGGAGGTATTGAATAATTCCGTGGTAAACTCTGCGAGTAAAACAATCTACGGGAAAAAGTACACCGTTTCATTTCGCTCTCACTTTGCTAGCCCTTCAAATAAAGCCCACAAATGTTTGCTTCTTTGTTACAAGTTCAGCATGTTCCAAAAAGGGTAATCAGGGATAGTCAGGATCACAGCTGCCTGCTGCCAAAACTTAAAGATGTTTCTACTCAGTAGGAAGTAAGTGTGCGTTCAGCTACTCTGGGGTTTGTTTTTTTTTTTTTTTTCTTTGTTTTGAAGTGAATATTTAAAAAACTTTCCTGGTTAAACAGAACAAAATATTCAGAAACAGCTTTGAAGAGCTGCAGCTTTCACAGAACTGCGTATTAGCCAGTGCCTTTTCTGGCTTTTTCAATGCTTTTGGTGAGCTACTCATGCCACTTTCCCTTCTCTGATTGATTAATCATGGAGTGCTTACAGTACTTGTTGATAGTTAATTTAGTCCTCTATCAAATTTAACCTATCAATGACCAAACCATTCTCTGTCACAAACTGGTTTTGTAGTCTTTGTCCTGCTTCACGTTGTCTTCATGAACAAGACCTGCAGAACCTGGGCTAGCTTACATTTTGATTTGGTGTAACTGAGTCAGCACTTGCATATCAGACTCTCCATAATAGTATAAACTATTTTGAAGCAAAGAATAAAGCTTTTAGGGATTCATGTAATCACTTGATTAGGAAAGAATGAGGCTTTGGAATTTCCATCCCATCTTGAGGGGAAAAAAGAGCCCATCAGAGTAAAAAGCATAGGTGACTGACTATATTAGCCAAGATATATGACAGCTGAATCTTCAGGTGTGGGGTTTTAGTGAAATGAGGCTTTAATAAAAACAGCAGCTGAGGGAAGTGCTTTGTAGAACTATTTCGTGGTCAATTTCTTTGCTGATTAAAATACATGAATGCTTGCTGATATACTTTTATATATATATATATAGAGTTTATTTTGTACGGGAAAAAATCTGAAATTTAGTATTAGTCATGCAGGAAATAATGGTAGCATACTGTCACCATCTTTAAAAATTCATTACCTTATTACTCAAATTGTCCTGGTACTGTGTATCTTTCCACTTCATCCTCCCCTAGTGAATACTACACAATACCATTTTTACTGGTTTGTTTGGTGCTTTTAATCCTGGCCTATGCAGATGTTTGTTCTGTTCCTAAGGACAGATTGCAAAATGAAGTGCAGTTGCCACATGGCATGTGAGACCAGTATTGATTGCAGGGTTTGCTTTGTGTGGTGGAGAAGATGAGATAATTGGCATTTCCCAATATTTCAACAAATGAAACCTATCTTTCTGCAGCAATCACTCCTTTAAACCCTTACTTATATGTTCTCTTGATTGTTTTTCCTTTCTGACAAAGTGAGGTAGAATTCTATGTTCACAAGTCTTTTTCCCTCTCGGAAGGGAAGATTCCCCATGAAATCAGTGTGCTTTGCTGATAAGCCTGCAGTGAGAGAGCTTCTGCTGGGAATCCTGTCTTTGCTTTCTTTTTTCCTTAGTTTAACTAGATGGGTTGTCAGGGATATTGGGCTTGTGTCAGTTTTCTTTTTCTTTAGAAATCAGTTTGTGGTAATATAAAAACATTTGTGTGGATGGTCACACCTGTTTAACCAACAGCTCTCTGCTTTTGGGTTTGAAGTTTTTGTGGGGTTGGTTGTAACTTTTGGGTTTTGTTTGTTTTTCTGGTGAGGAAGAAGACAATTAATAAACACTTGCTACCAAAGATGAACTGGAAGGTTTCACCTGATATGTGTGCATGATTTAGCTCTAGGTTTTTAAGGTTTGAAGAAACTGTAATTACTAAGCAGATATAATTAATTTTTTGAGCTACATATTCTATTTTCCTTCAAAGGAAAAAAATGCTTCTGTCTCATTTCTTTTATAACTGTGTAAAACAGGAAGAAGTAATTGAAAAATATGTGTAAGCTATTATCCCTTTATTTTTTAAATAAAAATCAACTTTCAGAAGCTGTAAGATTACTATGCCATAATATGTGTGTCTTGTTCTGGTGTTTTTTTTTTTTTTTTCCTCTGTTACTGTTTTTGGCTCTCACTTATTCTGGACCAAATTAAAACAGGAAGTTCTTAGATCATCAAAGTGTCAAGCAATGCAAATGAAATGTAAAGGAAGTAGTAGGATTTCAACATATGTGTGTCCAGAAAGAAAAGTAGCTGAAACTAAGATAATTCATCTGAGATACTTAAGATATCAGAGTATTAATACCACCATTCAAATTATTGATAAAAAATTGAAATACTGTGCCTGTCTTTGAGGGAATATAGGTCTTGTAAAAGAGGTTTATAAGCTGAAACAGTTTTGGCAAAAGAAGAAACTCCTGCAGATTGGTCAGGAATAAATCCAGGGCTCAGGTAGAGAGAACAATGTTCTACCCAGCAGGATTCAGGCGCAGCCTCTTTCTAAAAGTTGAGGAGTAAAAAGATTCAGCTAGCCTTATGTGGTGGTTGTTTAAATGTATGAAAAGGATTACCCTTGGTTATCTTCTTTAATGGGGGTAAATGTTATTGGATGACCCAGGAATACCCTTTCATTCTTGCTTCTCCTGAGCTCTTGTCCGTGAGGAGAATGTTGTGATTTAATATTTACTTTCCACATGACCCCTATATATTGTATGTTAAGCATAAGATTTTTAAAAATCTAAGGTGTTGAAATCTGAATATAATAATGCCTTGTAGAAGTAGCCTAATACTCCAGAGTTAATGCAGAAAGTAGGTAAAATGTATCATGGAATTTCTCATGAGTGAACCTTTGCCCCAGATACACAGCTGTTGGTGTGCATCAGATTACCTACTTATGCAATGCTGTAGATACCTTCTGTTTGCATTGTCACATGCTTCTGCAGCTAAATTTTGGACTAGTACAGATTTTTATCTCAAGATAACAAACCATTAAGTAGTTGGCACAGTTTATTAACATAAAGGGAATTTAATTTTTTTAAAGAAGATAAGTAGAATCTTTGATTTATGCTAGACTTTTAAGAACACATGATGCATCTTGATGCTTTCTGTATTGGTTCTATGGGACCTAAAACTAGATTTTAGAGTTATTTTTTGACTTACTGCTGTGTAGCAATGCAGTAGAATAGTTCTGTTTTTGTCACAGTTATAGATTCAACTGATCCAATAGGTATGTTGCGTACCTACTTAAAAGAGAGAAGTCAGCTCATAGGCTCATATCAGACAATTTTAGTCAAGTGCATTTTTTTATGTTATGACAACATTTCTGCAACATATCCAATGTCTTTACTGCTCATAGTAAATCACACAGTTTTGACTAACTATGATTAGCCTGAGATGTGGGTGGGAAGGATTTTACTTTCCCCTCCTTGCTTTCCTGGCTTTTTGTGATTCAGGGACACTTACTCAGGTTATCAATGAAATGCTGGACTTCCAGTTTAAAGCAAACCAACAGAAACACTGCTCAAACAACAGAAACAACCCTCAAACACTGCTCGCCACCCCCCGCCAAAAAACCACGAACAACAAAAAAACCCTACCTCCACAATTTTTTCCCCATTTTCCCTCAAGTCTGTGGAAAACTTATCTACACAAATACCTTTCTTTCATACCCCCTGGTTGTAGTACTGGGCAGGCTCTATTAATTTTTGGTGGCTTCTGAATCATCTTTCTGTATTCACAGAGGCAACAAAACCCAGGAGCACCTTCAGTCTGTGCACACTTCCATTAGCACCATGTTTAGTGGTGCCAGGAAAGTTGAAGGGTGTAGGTACCAGCTGAGATGAACTATATATAGATACAGAAAAGAGCTGATGGTGGGCCAGTGGTGCATTTTTATTTGGAACATACTGATAGTAAAAAAAGATACAATGAATACATTTTAAAATAATCACTGGAATATAGAAGTGTTTCTACTGTCACTCCAGTTGTACAGAAGTTCAGTTGTATGAATTTCAGTGTGACTTGTTAGAAACTTTGAGACTTGGTTTTTGTCCTAATTAGTTAACCATTCAAGATGGCTGTTGAATTATTGCAAATAATTCCAACAGAGAGGTGGTGTTAGAAGTTGAGAAGAAAACTAAGCTGTTGTTCTGCATAACTGAAATATCAGTTTTCGTTGACTGATCTTGGGCTCTTTATTTGTGCTGAAGAAAACTGCTGGTGTTCTAAAAGCAAAGTTCATTTCTTTCTATTTGGCTCACAATAAAATGAAAGGAACTTAAATTCACAGAGAGAATAAGCTAAACAAAAAGTGTCCTGGGATTTCTGGTCACTTTATAAATGCAAGCATTATGTGTAGCTATCCCAAGAACTATGCAGAGTTGAAGAAACTTCATAGTTGTTTTCTACAGTACTTATTCTTTGTGAATGATTTGGTTATAACTCCTCAAAATGTTAAGATATAAAATGAAATGTCTTGGCAGTCGTTTATGAATAACTATCAGCTGTTAGTACTTAACACATTACTGGGCTTGTGTTTGATAGGAGGATGAAATGCTTCTTGCCTCTCTTAAAAATGAAATCTGCACTATGGCTTTAAAACAACTGTTGGTGCAGGTAGAGTGTAGCATGTTTTATGCCCTTAATGAAAAATAGTGGAAATTGGCTTACACTTAGCTACAGGCTGGTTCTGTACTGCATAGTCCAACTATGCTGCTTTTAAAATTAAACTTCCTGCTTGCATAGTTGATACATCTGAGGAGGAGACTTACTGTTCCAGTGGGACAGGTAATTAAAGTTCTCATTAGCTTTAATAAAGATTTGTGTAAATCACTAATGGGATTGGCATCCTGAGCTCCACTGCATTGGAATGTTGTGCAGTGTGGACCAGACAGCTTTTGCATAAATATTTACCTTGTGCTTTCAAAAACGTTTGAGTTGCAGGTTAGTCTATGATAACATATTTTTTCTCTTTAAAATAAAGGCTGTTTTAAAAACAGTTGTTTTGAATTCTTCCCATTTCAGGGAACTCTCATGTATCTTCCCAAACCTCAAACTTAATTTTACTGTCTTTGTGCAGCTTGTATAGCATGGAAAAAAAAAAAAAATTAGACCTTACAACAGATAACATCCACTTCATTGGAGTTTGTCCGTAGGGAGCTGGGGGGAGAAACTGATGATTCAGTTACTTGGCATACAGCAGTGGAGTGAAATAACTGTTTTAAATGTCTGACATTTAAGGATTGGTTTGGGTAGGGAGCATATTAAAAATCGGGAAATTTAGACTTTCAAATTATTCAGCCAGATGATACTGAGACACTTGTGGTAGACTCTAAGCCTCTTTCAGCCTGAAGCTGAGTGACTTAATAGTGATCTGTGATCACATGAGGAAGGACAGTGTGATAAGTACCTCCTATGCTTATTGAAGTGTTTGCCCCAAGTTGTTTATTTTTAGGTTCACTAGCAGAAAAATCAGCTATGCATATGGTATTTATGGTTTCAAGTTTGTATCAACACTAAGTTGAGATGCCCTAGTTGGTAAAATCATTTTTCTAGCAAGTCCACCTGATTCTCCCTAAAAAGCAGGGAGGTGACTGTGTGACTGCTATTTTACAAGTGTGTCTTAGATGTTAATTGTATACTCAGTAGTTTTAATTATTTTTCTAAGAAACATTGTTAGCTCCCTCCATCTGCAGTGCCTGTGTATAGATTTTGTATTCTCACTTCTTATTGCTTCATAAAGTTACCTGGCTTACTATTTAAAATGCATGCGTGTATATATAAATATATATCTATAAATATAAAAGTGGAGCAGGTAGACCAGCTTGATTCAGTTACTGTCTTCTGCTGGGTGTTCTCCATAGTAATTTTTTCTTGTTATTAACAAAGCAAAGATTTTGGAGGACCTAGGCCAGCTGTGGCAAGCTGAGAAGCAAATAGTGTCATTTCTTATATAATTATATGATTGACTAACACATATAGCAGCAAAGGGAGTCTACGCTCAAAGGACAGGTCTGTCAGTGGGAAATACTGAACATAAGCTAGCTCATTTTTGGCTACTATCTACAAGTATTGCAGTCCAACAGAGCTGCTGGTTCTGGTGGGTTGGAGTCCAGAGGCCTCCAGCATAATGGGAGCTCTGTATTGCTGCTCTTCAGACACGGCCTTGTGACCGTGGAAATTCTGACTGAGCTTGGAAAGGCAGTTGCAGATGTTACACAGTGGGAATATGAGTTGAGAAATCTTGTTCTCCTGTTTGTTTGGTTGTTTATTCCTCCTCCACCCCCCCCCCCCCCCCCCAATATATTGGCAGAATTGAAGCCAATTGGGTGAAACACAATTTCATTTCATTTCTCACCCATTGGTGCCGATTGGGTGAAATGCAGTAAATGTGCTCTGTCAGGAGGTGCTGACTGAAGAGTAAAATGATTTCCTGGGAAAAAAATGTGTTCATTTTATTAAAACCTGCTTCTTCAGACAAGAATATTTTGAGGGGTTTTTTTTCTTAACTGGGGCTTTATGATGGCTTAACTTAGAGATGTGTTTAAAGCATATGAATTGGACATAAGTGACCCCGAGTTCTCAGGAGTAGATACTGTGACTGCACTGAATTGTGATTCAGCAAATGATTTAAGTGGTTTGTCTAGCCTGTACATTTATAGTGACTTTCTCTTTTTGCCTCTCTAAACCCCTTGTTCTTAGCATTCCCATGGTTTGGAATGGATATCGGTGGAACGTTGGTTAAACTGGTCTACTTTGAACCTAAGGACATTACTGCAGAGGAGGAACAGGAGGAGGTGGAAAACCTGAAAAGCATTAGGAAATACTTGACCTCCAATACAGCCTATGGTAAAACTGGCATTCGCGATGTCCACCTCGAACTGAAAAATTTGACTATGTGTGGACGCAAAGGCAACCTGCACTTCATCCGCTTTCCCAGCTGTGCCATGCACAGGTTCATACAGATGGGTAGTGAAAAGAACTTCTCCAGTTTGCACACTACGCTCTGTGCCACGGGAGGTGGAGCTTACAAGTTTGAGGAAGACTTTAGAACGGTACGTGAATGGTTCATATGGGTTCAATGGGAAGTACTTTGGGAAAACACTGTGAGAGCCCGTCTGTTAAAACTTGCTGGGAAAATAACTTTTTTTCAGTCCATCCTAACTGATTAGGACCAACAGAATCAATTCACATTTGTTAATTGGTGACATTGCTGAGAACATGGATGGGGGAGGGAAGGGTATTCTACTGCTGGGTATTCTACTGAAGTATTGCTGTGCAGGATGTTTTTAGTAAATGTGGAGTTTTTTTAGAGTACAGCTGTGATGATCAGATGCTTCATAATCGACTTAGAGTATGTTATGACAGCCTAGAAGCCTGACACTATAGGTACTTGCAGACTGATTATCTCTTGGAAACCAGGTATGAAACCATACAGGCTGGAGATTTGATTCAGGTTCCCTTCCCTTTGTATTAACCTTCAAACAGACTGAAGTCAAGAGTCTGGAAGACCAACCATGGAGCATGGGGGAGAAACAGTGTGTGGGAGCATAATAATACCAGCTAGCTTTTGATTTCAATTCTGTGAGTGTGTCATTTAAAGAAAGGCAGTTCATGAGATGACTAGATCCCAGATCCCCAAGAATTTAAAAAGAGGCTTTGCAGGGAACTCCAGAAGCTGATGTAAATGTGAAGTTTTGCATTAGAGTACACTTCAAAAATTGGCTGTGGTGGAGAAGCATGGAAGAGCTGTTGTACAAAATGTGTTGGAGAGAAAAAGCATTCAGGAGGCAGTTTTCTGTTGTGTATCCATCTATACTGGGACAGATCTTCATTAATTTTCTGTAAAAAACAGACTAATTTGATTGTCCCAGAGCAGTGTCACTAAGATTAATGTGAATGTTTTACTTGACTGGTGGGTCTGGCACTTCTGTCCCTAACTTTTGACCTGATCTTGAGGGTGAGGGACCTGATCTTGAGGGTGAGGGATGGCTGCTGGGTATCGCAGGTTACAGTGGCTTTTCTGTCTCTGCTTCAGTCTAAGGAACTATCATACTGAATCACCAACTGCTGTTGACTGCAGTCCTTGGCTCTGTGTGCTTCATTTTTAACTCCCAAGCATGCAATTTTGCTGTACAAGAGGTTTTTTTCTTTGTCAATACCCTTCTGTCATCAATATCCTCACATACCAGGTGACCAGGATTCTAAGGGGGAAAAAGAATGCTGTAAGAGCTCAACATGAATTCCAACTGTTATGCTGTTGTGCAGCCACTTTCAGTAAATATTAGGCTGTTTCCATGTCCAAGGAAGGACTACCAAGTTTCTGAATTGGTGTAGTAGTCCACTACTAGTGCTAGATTTCTTGTTCTTTAGGCTGATTGCAAGTCCCTTGCAGTTTAGAGTCTACTGATGATTAAGTCCTTAAAAGCTTGTTTGCCTCGCATTGTGTAAGATTGTTGGCACCACAGTAGGAGGTGAGTTTTAGTTCTAGTAAGTGTGGCCTCAGTTGAGGTGGTTTTGAGTATCTTTTCATGTGTCCTAGGAATGATTCAGGTCATGTTCTTAGTGACAATGGGAGGTCACTTCAGGACTTTCTGAAGAGGCTGACTATCCCCTTGGAATGGTCAGTCTCTCCAGATTCATTCTTCCTGCATCGTATAATAACAGCTACCGTTGCTTGGTAAGGAAGTTCATGTCCCTCACTCCCACAGCTGTAGAACTGGACTGGAAGTTACCTGGTGGCTCTCACAGCTGGGCATTTCTCTCTGTAGCTTTGGCCTTACATGCTGTAAATATGCAACCTACAGCAAGGGATCAGTCTTGTCTCAGCTGCAATATAGCCAATGTAGCAGGGGAGGCCATAGCTGGAGTTTGGGCTGTTTCGCCAGCTATTGAACACAAATACGAGGTCACATAGCAAATGACTGGTGGACTTGGGCATGAAATTCCACATCTCTGCAGTGCTGTTAACATCCTGTCTGCTACAACACTTGATGGTAGTTTAAGACAAACCCTATAAAGGCTGGCTGGGGAGTTCTCTAGCATAAAGCAATCAGTGAAGTGCACTCACACTAAAGTGAGTGCTTTGGACAGCTGTCCAGTTCCACACCTTCCTTTATAGCAAGTGTTTCTTGGCTCAAACTGTAATATCCATGTGGAATTACAGAAGCAGAATATTATCCATTACATGGAAGTTTGCTTCCTTAATCACCCTGAAAGGGCAGAGTGTTCTGGGTACTGGCACTTAAATTGTCACACTTCATTAGCCATTGTAACAGCAGCTGGCTATCAGTGTGTTCTGCTGAGTATGAATTGACACCAGACAACAGTTTCAGGACTGCTCTGTCAAAGCTCTGAAATACCCATTTCAAGTGTTTGACCACTAACACATCTCTAGAAGTGGAGAATATGAGCCAAGTCTAAATCTTGCTATTGCAGGATTCAGTGTTGTAAAATTACTTATATGGAGGAGACTTTAAATGTTCCTGTTTGTTACTTAGAAGCAGTGTGGAAGAACTAAGGTATGTTTGTGACTGTTGTTATTTTCACTAAAAAATCTGGCTGAATGCTAGGAAACTCATTTGATCTAGCTAACATGCTTTTGTTCTGGCCCTTTATTTTCTTGTGTATATGCTTTTACATTACTTGTCTTTCATAGTATTTGTCAATGTGACAGTAAGAATTGCATAGATTTAGGACAGAAGATCCAATATATTGCAAAACAACATTCAAATCCCAAGGAAGGAAGCCTTCTAAGATTATAAAAGCTTTTTCTCCTTAAAATAGACAGGCAAATACCCTGTTGTTACTTGCCTCTGTTTCATTGTCTAGTTGTGAATTCCTAAATGTGTTAAATAGGTTTGATCTAGACATCTCTGTTGCTTTTGTGTATTAAAAAATAACACAAAATGGTGAGACACATTCTGTTTACCTTAAATCTGTTTTTTGTATTAGAAAAAGGCAACTAAATCTACCAAGGTACCTAGGTTTAGCTATTTCACCTCCCTCATATGGTCTGCAGTGTTGGAGAGGTGGATACCTGAAGAAGTCTCCATGATCTACTTGCTGATTGCTGGCAGTATGTTGGATCTTTTGTCAATCAGTAGCTTGGCAAATCATGTGATTCATTCTGAAGATCTGAGTGCTTCCCCTAGAAGTAGGAAAATTGACTCTATTCATTAAACTAGACCACAGAAATAATTTTACCAACCATATGGTTATACTTAATGTTCATTGAAGAGAGCATCAGTAAGTAATTCAAGTAAAAACCAAAAGGACTGTTTCCAGCCTAGGGGGTTTTTTCCTTGGTTTTTTTTCTTTTTTTTACCTCCTTTCTGAATGACTGTTCTATATGGCTGTCTGTCTTTATTTTCAGGTAACAGTGGTCTTAAGGCATGCATGAATCTGCAGCATAATTCTGATAATCCTCCCTCCTTTCCCCAACTACATACTGTCACTTCACATATTCTGCAAATGCTCAAGTATAACCACTTCTGTAAAAGTAAGGAGTACTTAGACTTAACCTGCTTGTGAGATGAATCTCTCTGTGCTCTGTGACTCCTCCATGATAGCACAGGCACATTACTTGCACAGATGTATGCTGTTAATGTAATGACAAATAAATTTTTAGGCTGCCACTCAGTTTTGTAAAGCAACTCAACATAAAGGATGGCCAGGATGCGGGGAGGAAGGGCTATTCAGACTTTTGATTAAAACCTGCTCTATTATAAAATTTTTGTTGATTGCAGTGGCTCAAAGGTGGGATCTTTGTATTCCTTTCCTGAACAGAGACCTGTAGAACCTGACTTGTCTTGATAGAAATTTTAATGCTGTCTCCAGTGGGAGCAGCATCTGGGCTAAAAACCCTAATCACTTAATCAAGAACATTTGGGACAGGGAAAGAGGGAAATCTCTTACCAACACAAACTCAAACTCAGGCCTTGACCTTCCCATAAAGGAAAATGCTTTAAAAGGGAGCTTGGCTGTTGGATAGTGATTTTCTTGTGCCAGTTATTAGCTAATTCTAAGGCTTGACTTTGTGGTATGAACTGAATGCCTGAGGATGACTTATAAACTGTATTCATCTTAAAACAAATAAACTCACTGTCCTGTGTTGTAGTATGAGTAAGCTGTGTAACTCTTTCACAGTTAGTGTGAGACACTCAAAAATCTTTCTGTGGAGGCTGGAGGCAGCTGCTCAGGCCGTAGAGGCTGGGCTGGAGTTGAAAGCAGCATCCAGAGAATGGGTAAAGTAACCTCTTCAGAGGGAATGGGGAGAAACAATGGGCATCTCGTCCCTGTCGAGAGAGAAGAGATCCTTACGGCTCGCTGTGCAAGAGGGCAGAGCTCTGCACGGGATTCCTGATGAGTGCTGGTTTTGCCCAAAGCTGATACAGAGTGAATCTTTTCTTCTGCTTCAGTGAATGTTGGACTTGCAGTTTATTTGCATTAGACTTTGTCTGGTTTGAATGTGAGTGGTTATTTTCAGCTCCATAAAGAGCTCCATAAAGTAGCAGTATTGGGGGTTGAAGTGAAGATAATCAAAATATAAAGAAAGCAAAGTCTTTATGAAAGTGGGGGAGAGGTAATGGGAGGGAGATGGAGGGCAAAGCTAGATTGTAAGCTATTCTAAGAAATAAAAACTGGAGCAATGCCCAGCAGACATAAAAGCCAGAGTGATATAGTAAATGAGGCTATTGTAATTGATAATTAAAACTTGCAAGATATTATGTTCTTAACAGTTTTTTACAGAAAAAAAAATCATATTTCTCATTGAAAGTCCAAGAGAAAAATGCACTTACAACTTCATCAAGGTTCAGACTTTGTGTTTACCAGAGCTCGGTAACAGTAAAAGTGAGTAAAATGTTTCATGAGCTGGAGCTTCACTGAAAATATGTCTGCACACCAATGGTGATACATTAGTCTTCAACCCCAGTGCATATATATCATGGCTGCCCTCAGCTCACTTCTAGAGGACTGGGATGCTTCATGTTTACCTTGCTGAAGTGGAAATATTTGCTCACCCATAGTAAGAAACAAGTGGGACCCAAGTCTTTGACTTATGTCTTCCTTACTTGAAAGCAGAAACAAGCTGGTACCATGTTTTTTCTTTTTATACTGCTTGGTACTTGAATACAACTGATTTATTTTTCTTTTACGTTATGCACAATATTTAAAAAACAAACAAGCCAAACAGCAAAGAAATCCAAATCTACATTTCAGCAGATAACACTATTTTCCGGCACTTCTTGGAAGAGTACAGGAGATGGGCTTTCACTCTTCTTGGAATAGCATCTATATGCAGTAACAACAGACTTTTTGTATCCTTGAAATAAGCTGAGTTTCAGGAGTTTGTTGCTAAGGTCATAGGGGTAGGTGTTGGCTACTTTCTTGGTGTGTTGCACCTGCCTGGAAGCATGGTTGAAGTCCTTAGTCGCTCCTTTTGATGGTCCTGGAGAGTTTCTTGAGGTCTAAAGTGTTTTGTTCCCTTCCCCAGTATTCAAAAAACAGTCTTAAAAAAAAGAGGAGTATCTATAGTCTGGTTATAATGCAGAAAAATTATTCTTTTAAAAAATGTGCATGTGGTTTCCCTGTAATTATCATAAATTTTCCCTCCAGAATCCTGTATACTGCTTTGTTCTGCAGTTGTTCTCATAGCACAAATTTCTGACATGACCTCTAGAGAGGCACTGTACTGAATATTGTTACAGGAGTGCAGAGTAGGGTAAGTTGACCATTTTGCTGTCTGCCTTCACATTAGGAATTGTAAAGGGCTGGAAAATATCCGTAAATGCTGTAGGAAAAGCATCCAATTAAAATGTGCTTCTAGACACAGCTTCTGTTTTTGTTATGCATATTTGCACATAAACTTTGGTTCCTCTAAAGAGATGGGATTTGAACAGCTGAAAGTTGAGGGTAAGTAGAGTGTGGCAGGTCAGGTGATGGCAGCAGGAAGAAATGTTTGCTTACTTGTAAATTTGTTACAATGGTTACAGGCACGTCTATTCTGCAATGCAGTTTTGCTGCTTTGGGACATTGTGAGCAAAAAGGTAGTTCTCTCTGCAGGGAAAGGGACTGACTTGTGCCCCTGGCTCTATCATCGCTTCTTGTACACGATTGGGTTACTACATTACTTGAAACTTTGCCCTAATTTCTGTTTAGACGTAAGAACAGTGGTGGCTCACAGAGCTATTTGGAGCCTTGGGTGTCTGGTGGCTGCAGAGCTTTTGGTTCTTTGAACGAAGGTGGATTGACGTAGAATACTGATGCCTGTCTTGCCTATTCCAGAAGTCAAAACCTGACTGCTGCAACAACACAGGAAAATAGTTTTCAGTCTGCTATGAATATCATACATGAAAGAAAGCAGTAATAAGACTTCTCTGCCTACAATATATCAACTGTTAAATATAGCACAGAGCTATAAAAAGCAGAACAAATTTCAGTATGTCTTTTATACACGGAGGGCTGGACCTAATAAAACCTCTCTGTGTAGTGTTTCAGGAAGAACATGATTAGTTTCTCTTGTTCTGTTCTTACAGAATTGGTGAGCTGACTGGAGAGTTTGTAGAATCAAGGATTTTGTCTGTGTTTTTGCACTGATGCCAGAAGTGTTTAACTCTGATTTGTATTACTTGTTTGTGTCTTGCAAGGTCTCTGACTAGTGCTTACCTGTTTGTAAAAGTGCAGCATGGATCAGACAAAAGTAGCTTGTGGCTGGGTGTTTGGCTTACATTAGAATAGAGGTTTTGATAATAGGGGGCATAAATCTGCTAATGACTTGTCTTTGTACAACAGCTCCTGGTTCACAGCACGTTTGTGCATCTGTGTTAGATCACGTTTGGTCATGCTGCATCTGGCTTATACACTGGGGTGAGGAAACTGACACTGCACAGCACATAACCTAGGGAAAGATCATGGGTAGTATAGAATATTTCCTTATGTCATCTAGGTATGTGCAATGTTTGTTGAACTAAATAAATCATGTAAAGAGTGATGACTTAGTGGACTCAATGCAATGGTCATTGTGATAAAGAGTGCATGAAGGGTTTATTATGTTGATAGCTTGTGTTGTGTACATCTTGGAGCTTTTCCTCGGTCTAATGGTAAGAAATTGATTAAATCCAAGATATTTGCAAAGTAGCCTTAAGAATTCTGTAGCATTTCTTGAAAAACTTTTTCTCATGAATTTTGCTTATTCTTTGTATTTGCTAGCTAAATGCATTGTTCAAGTCTTTTATGATGCATTTCTCTAATTTAAATTTGTGTACCTATGTGGTAGCCAAGAAAAAAATATGAAGGGATTGCAAAAGTTGCAGGAGGAAATACAGAAACAAGGAGAAATGATCTCCATCTCTCTCACTTGTCCTGTGAATAACTGGATTGTATTGAGGTCTTTGAGACTGCTGATTTGGGGTTCTTTTGGTCTTATTTCTTTTCCCTGGTTACAGGATTTGAGGAGTGGCAAATAAAACAAAAGGACGGACCCAATGAGTGGGATGGCTTTCAGTTGTGCCAAGTTAGAGCTGTGTACAAATAGAGCAAAGACTTTAACAGGGGAGATTTAAATAGCTTAAAAGAATGTAACCTATTGACCGTGCCTGTTCCACAGAAATATCTTCCCTCTTTATAGTGACTTAATATAGCTTCCAGAATTAAAAATAGGACATAGTTACCCATGTAAATCTGCTCCATTAGCTATTATAAAAACATCCTGCAGTATGCAAATGCTGGAGAACCAGCTGTGTATAACTCCATTATACTCCGTTGCTTTTTTTTTTTTTGCTAGAAAGTAGAGTTAGACGTGACCTGCTTTGCATGTGTGAGGATGAAAATGACCTCAGGGTCTGGACAACCTTACAGGTTTTTTCACCCTCTCTTCTACCTAAAAATGGAAAGGAAACTTTCTACAGTTGGTCAGTGTATCCTGTTTTGAGAAAGGGATGTTATTTCTAATTCTAGTGAATAGAATGCTATGGCAAGTAGACATGTCTGTTGAAGTACAGTCATGGTGACCTGCGAGATCGCAGAGGGAATGTCTTTTGTCAGCTTCTGTTACTCGTTGTCTGCCTTTTCTTAAAGTGATATTCTGCTGCGGGCATGGGCCTGACAGTCTTTTTGTTTGGACGTTTTATATGGTTTTTCACCAAACAGGGGTTATGCCTCTATTTTTCAGGAGGCATTTTAAAGTGCTCATTGTAATTTAAAAAAATAATCAGATTAACTGGTGACATATACTAAAAAAAAAAAGGTCCACTGTATATTTAGTGCATGCTAACATAATGTGCATATCATCACGTTTCTATTGAAAATTTCATTAAATTGTTGGGAAATACAGTTGGATGATGAGCTAAAGTACTTTGCATCCTGAGGAATGCTGCCGTGTAGGCATATGTCAGATACTACCCAAAAGCTGCAGAATATGGCTCCTCTTGGATTGGGAATGAGGGAAAGAAATTTATTGCTTCAGAATACTGAGGGGAAGACATAGTTCCTGCTTGCAGAGCCCAGAATGTCTCAAAGGCAAAGGAGCTAGATGGCATTACTGCATAGCACATCCTTGTTTTGTGAGGTACCTGTTGACAGGCAGATAGTGAACTTTTATTTCAGACTTCATGCTTAGATCTTTGTACTGCTTAAATAGCATAATGTGTTATTATTAAAGTGATTAAAGTGCTTCAGTGGAGCCTTTTGTCCTTCTCAGTGTTGTATTATACTAGGAAATGTGTGTTTATTAATTTCTTGTTCTTTTACAGATGGCTGATCTACAGCTCTGTAAACTGGATGAATTGGACTGTTTGATCCAGGGCCTCCTTTATGTTGATTCTGTTGGTTTCAATGGCCAACCAGAGTGCTATTATTTTGAAAATCCTACAGATCCTGAACAGTGCCAGAAAAAGCCTTACTGCCTTGATAATCCATATCCTATGCTGCTGGTTAACATCGGCTCAGGGGTCAGCATCCTAGCTGTGTATTCTAAGGACAATTATAAAAGAGTTACAGGATCCAGGTGAATTTACTTTTGTTTCTTTTAATTGTTTTCTTTTCGCCTTCACAGTCGAGCAGGTGGAAATTGGACTGTGTGATCAGTAGCTACAGCCCCAAACTGTGTATGTCTTCCCATTTCTTTTAAAAGCCTGCCAGTAGCAAGGCTGAAAATATCCTTGGATTCCTTCAGAGAGGAGATCTACATCAGGGAAGTCATTGATCTGTTCAACTTTAGACCTGCCTTAGTCTCTTGTTGGTGTTCTTACCTGTTTCCCATCTTTTGCTGTGAATTACCAAAACAAAGCTGTCCCAGCAAATGAATCTTCTCTCCCCCTGCATTCTGTTCTATGGTACATGTTAAAGTTTCTCCTGTATACTGCACATGACTTGTATATATGTCTTCTATTGCCTGACCTAGGGCATATCTTTGCCACAATGGTAGCCATGAGCTATTTTTCTTAGACAGTACAGATGGACACAAGTTCTATGGAGGACATTGGATTTCCTGCAGTTCTGGGTCTTTTTCAAGCACAGAGATTTGTCATCAATAGGCGTGCTTCTAATCCTTCCCACTATGGAAGGAAAAACATGACTGCAGTGGTTTGTTGACTTGTTATAGATGATGAAATCAATACTATCTTGTGGCTGGTGTGCAGAGCTTTCTTCTGTTCAGATACTGTCTATTACAGTGCTATGAGATGTGTTCTGAAAAACTTACCCAGTAATCCAGGAGCATGGACTAAACAGTGTTCCTATCTGACCTCCTGTGCTTTTTCATGCAGTCCAAGTGTGGTTTCTCACTGATCCTCTTGTTTGCAGTGGCTCCAGTTGCTGTGACTGCAGTCACTGCAAATAAGTGAACTTTGTCAGTGGCCAAGAAAGAATGAGGAAGGATGTAGAGGTTAGTAAGTTGAAGTTCATGTCTATAAGACTGAAAAGTCCAAAGTAGAACTTTAATGAGTTAGCAACATATTATGCACAGTTAAATACTCCCTGATAAATTTATGTAGTCAGTAAATATTGTACTTGAGCCTTTACAAAATATTCAAGTGAGTGCTCCTCGCTCAGAGTTCTTGCAGGGAAAGAACATTCGGGACTGATGCTGCGCTTGCTTTGAAAAGGAGCCAACCAGACTGCTTCCTGCCACTGACTAGGGGGACAAGATCTGTCTTGGCTGCCAGCCCTGTATAGCTTTACCTTTGTTCACTGTTCATTCTTTTCTCGCTTATTTGAGTGCTCTGCTGGCTAATTATTCTTGTGCAGAAAACTTGTTAGAGTGCTACGAATAGGGAAGTGGTATCTGTGATGTTGGATTGGACCTTATTTTTAGCTAACCCTTGAGTATAATTTCTCCTATTTAAGTATTAAAGACTCAAGTCTAGGTCAGTTAAAACCACACTGGATGACACTTGTGTTAAATAGAAACTCAATGTACGGTGTCTGTGTCAACTCCTCTGAGGGAGGAGTTGCTAGATACAGTTGGCACCTGTGTACAGCATGTTGTAAATGGCAGTCTAAAGAGTTGTGGTAAAAGCTGGTTCAAGCTGCTGGTCTGAAGGGAATGTGCTTTTCTAGCCTTGGAGGAGGAACGTTCCTGGGCCTGTGCTGTTTGCTCACTGGCTGCGAGACATTTGAAGAAGCGCTGGAAATGGCTGCAAAAGGAGACAGCACCAATGTGGATAAGCTGGTGAAAGATATTTATGGAGGAGACTATGAGCGCTTTGGCCTTCAAGGATCTGCTGTAGCATCAAGGTATGTGTTAATTGAGCTGTTTGTAAGGAGTCCCTTAGGAAACTTCCTGTACACGCTAAACTGCGTGCGTAATCCCTGGACTATGCACTGTGTCCATGTGGGAACGTCTCTGGATGTATCATGGGGTTTGTCCTTAGATCTCTCACCTACTTCTTGCTCTTTTTTTTTTTTTTAAACAGGTGTAAGTAATGCCTGATGTAGTTTGCTTCTATTTAAATTGCAGTTATTTTGGAAGTGTCCTTACTCATTGTTCTGCCTTTGTAGTGAGATCCTTTTTCACATTTCAAATCTGTCACAAATGAATGGATATCAAATCCAAGCAAAGCTTGCTAAACGGTAAAATTTTATGGGCTTTTATCACTCCTAAATATCTCATATTAAAAGACATGATCTTCCTCACACAGCTTTGGTCATATGATGAGTAAAGAAAAGAGAGATTCCATCAGTAAAGAGGACTTGGCCAGAGCTACTTTGGTCACCATCACCAACAACATAGGTTCTATTGCTCGCATGTGTGCATTGAATGAGGTAAGTTATTTACCATGAGCTTAAAACCTTTAGAAACAACATAGGGAGATTATCAGGATGCAAAAATGCAAATTGCTGGCATAGTAGGTGTGTCACTGGCCTTGGTAAATATGCATATGTTTAATGTAATGTCATAACTCTTGTGATGTGTTATGTGTATGCTTTGATGCAAAATGTAAGGCTGTTTGAGCTTCAAAGCTAGGGGAGAGGGGAGAAAAATTGAGTGTAAAGATGTCTTTGAGGCATTGAGCTTCAGCCTGGAGTGTTCAGTTGTTCTCAAGCTGTAATACATTAGATATTAAAATGTTTGTAATACTAATTATCTCTGTTACTTTGTAGTTATGTACAGATTTTACTATAGCATGGCATAATTTATTTTTAATACTATTTTACTTGGATTGTTTCCATAGCAGGATGGGTTCAGATTGTGTATTGTTTTAAATGTTTGGATAGATGTAAGTTCCATTGCATTGTGTCAGAAAGAAGAAAAATGTAGCTCATTTCCCTGCCTCAAACTCCTATCAGATGCTTATTACAATCTTTTTGTTAGGCATGATAAATATGGATGGATGTTCCATCCATACACTACAGCTTCCAGCAGTTAAAAAAGAAAAAACAAATGCAAAAATCCCCACCACAAACCCAAAAATTTAGGCCCTTGTTTTTATCTGCAGATTGCATCCTTTAGTATTACGTGGTAACTAGTACCTTTTATCGGCTCTGAGCAGATAATGAATTTATATCAAGTTTAAAAAAAAAAAAAATTTACAGGTGTTTTACCTGCACAGCATTCTGTTGGTAGAAGAAATTGCTGCTTCTTCTATATTTTTCATCAACAACACACACACACAGAGCCAAAAAAACTGCCAACAAAACAAACCCAAGAAACTCACCCAACTGCCATCTAATTACTTTAATGGGTCTCATCTAGCTTATGGCTTTATGAGAAACAGTAAATAATTAATTGCTAGTACTTTTGGTGGGTGTAGGTTTCAATTTGATTTTTAATAAACCTTTGCCACATCTCCCTCTTGTTCTTTCCAAGACAGGAGGTCCTAGTACTTAGTCTCCTTTCCTAAAAAAAGAGAAGACACTCTTTTTGCACTGCTTCGTTTTGTCTTTTCAGTCTTTTTATGGTTGTAATTTTAAGATTGAATTATCAGATCTTCATATGGTATTCAGAGTGTGGATGCTCAATGAATTTATGTGATGGTATATTGATAAATTTTGTGTTCAGAGTTCCTTTACTCACAGTTCATAATATTTCATTTTTGTGAGCATGGAACTCATTTCTAAGAAATGATCAACAGTCCCTCCATGATATCATCTTAAAGTGGCTAATTTGGAGCCTGTCATTGTGTCTGCATAATCAAGTGTCTCTCTTTCCCATTTTAGTTGTGTCATTTCACTTTTTTGATTTGAACTTCACCTGCTATTTTTTCCTCAGTCACAGGATGTGTCTTCAGCATTGCTATGCTGTTAATTTTTTATTCTCTTTTGATTTTCTATGCCATTTTTATGGTTTTTTCTCATATTCCTCTCTAGAGGACTTTTAAAATATATTGAACAGCACGAGTTGTAGTGTATGCCCCTATCAAATGCCACTGATAACCTTCCTTCGTTGTGAAAAGTGGCTACAGGCATGCATATTTCTTTTTTTCTGGGCAATTCCACTCTTTCGATCAGGATGATTCTCTTTCAGTGTTCTCTTTGCTTTCAGCTTCTTTACAGTGTTGCCTTGTGGCATGGAGTTCAAGCAGCATTGTACAGGGCTATCAAAGCATAGAGAGTTGCAGCAGGGAACCACATGCGGTGCATTCAGAGGAGGAGATAGGCTGCTAATGAAACTAATGCTTCTGAGTCATTGTGAGAAAGTTCCTAACATCTTTGTTCTGGGGGCAGGCTTACTTAAGAATTGGATGTGATCCATAGAATCTTGTGGAGGAATGTGGATTAATGTGTTAAATAATCTTCATTTCACAGTGTCAAAGTAGAATTTCTCCAACATTTGAAGTAAATTATTTTGTAGTTCTAAGGAATGAAAACTTCATTTAGTCACTTTACATACTATTAAAAAGAAAAATCAAACATGCAGTATCATTTTAAGTAAACTAATCTTCAGATAGCTTGCTCTTGGGAAAAAAAACTAATGCTATAATTCTGCTAAGTAATCTAGACACTAAATTGCCTTTGGGAGACATAGCTCTGACTTAGAGCAAGCTTGATGAATCGAATCACTGAGTAAGAGCTTAATAAACAGTTGAATATCATATTCTTTTGTGGAGCTTGTATGTATCAGATTAGGGTTATGGTAAAGCTCACTTTTAGGTTGACAGAATCAATTTATGCCCTGAAGCATGACTTTTGATAAGTTTTTCCCAATGATTGCAGCTTTAATATTATGTTGAAAATGACTTGCATATGTGCAGGAAAAAATGAGGCTGGGGGATAAATGAAATATTCTGTCTGCAGAACTTCAAAGCAAATTTGCTTG
The DNA here is from genome assembly GCF_000738735.6 of Corvus cornix cornix. NCBI lineage: Eukaryota > Metazoa > Chordata > Aves > Passeriformes > Corvidae > Corvus > Corvus cornix. Next base: position 17,000,891 of record NC_046336.1, read on the forward strand.
CACAAAGTTGGCAGTGGGGTAGAAAAATTCCGTAGTCTGGAACCATTTGGCCACAGACCCTTTGAAATGGCCTGTCCTAGGCACAGCAGAAGTGCATAAAGGAAACCAATCTCCTGGTTTATACTTTCCTTACTTGCAGAACATGTAATTTTGCATCTGAACAAGCTGCCTTGCAAAAGTATGTGCAGGGTTTTTTATTGTGTTATTGATTTAGATTTCCCTATTCAATTATATTGGCAGATATGTGAATATTCTGTATTGAAGGTATACTGCAGCTTTCTGCTGCAGGGTAGTTGAACAATTTAATGAGACCCCACAGAGTGAAAGAGTGCATGTCTTTTCCAGGATGTTGTAATTTGATTAGCTTAAGTAAGCATGTCACCACCATCTCTTCATCAGTTTAAGATTCCTGTCTTTCAGCTTTGAAAGTTTCAGCAGTGGACATTGACAAGACTCCCTTAAGAGTAGCATTTCAACTTCTGAAATATGCTAAACTTGTTTTTAGTTCAGTTCAGAAAATCTAGGAAACTTGATATTATCAATACAATTTTTAACCTTGTCAACTCAAGGAATGTCGGAAAACAAAATTGATATGAAACTTGCATGTTGATATGCACTGTTATTCTACTTAGATATGACTAGTACTTTTAGATTCAATATACTCTGCATTAGGTATTGCTTCTGGTAACATTTTTATATTCAGAAAAAATCATATGCATGTGAAACTGAAATGTAGATTCTAATCAATTTTATGAAATGGCATTAAAGGAAATTAATTAGTTGCATATTTGTCCCTCCTTTGTCCCGAGTTACTTCAGAGACAAAACTGCCTTATCCAAGGATGCAAGGTGCTCTTGGCCGTGTTCCATAGCAGCCTTTTGAAATTTAAGAAGTTCTTATTTTCAGTCATAAATTCCTAGGAATGAGTATGAATGCGTGGTGGTGTGGCTGCAGAGCCTAAGGAGACAGGTGACTGAAGCTAAACTATTTCAGTAAAGTTTGTGTTGCTGTGTTTGGCTTGAGGGCAGTCAGGCATGTCCCTCAGGCAGCAGACTGGATGAATGACTTACGGCGTGTGGGGATCGGCTCTGTCCAGCACCGAGTGTTCCAGTGAGGATGTTCCCTGGGCTGTGTCACCGGCGCAGTCCGGGACACGGCACAGCTGTGGCTGTAGCACAGGAATTGCTGCAGAGCCAGCTGTTGGGCTTTATAGAGCTGGATCAATGCAGAGGGGTAGCCCTTGCTAACCCTAGCCTTTATGCAGCTTTTCTGGCAATCTTCTGTGGAAGACTCTTGAAGATAGCCGTTCTAGGGCTCTTCAGGACTCCTGTAAAAGCTTTTGTCTCCAGGATGTGGCCTCCTACTGAATCTTCTAGACCAGTTCTAGTGTCTGGTCAACATCATCTGGTACACTAACGCAAAATGCAAGTGCAGTTTTGTGTATAACAGGCAGAATTGGGCTTGGTGAGATAGTTATGGGCATTGTTTAAACACCACACAGAGCCACTGCTCACTGCAGTGATGTACATACAAGTAAGGATAGTCTGTGGCTTTCTCATTGGCAGCCTAGTGCTGATGGTTCAAAAAATCTTAATTGCCTGAATGAAACCTGAGTTCAAATGAGCTTTGAAACAAACGAATGCCATACATGTCAAGTATTATGTCAGCTCCATTTCACTTGCTTTTTGAAAATGCAATCGCAGTCCTGATAATAGATAATGAAAGATGCTTCTTCCCATCTATAACATAATCCTTGTCAGATACCCTTCAGAAGTTCTCCATCTGGACTTAATAATCAAAGCGATCTCTAGAAAGTTGCTTCATTTACCATGCAGGGGGTAAAGATGTCTTCAGTGCAGCCATATACAATTAAAAAAACCAAAGCCACCATCAAAACACTCATAATTTGAGTCACGTTGGGAAGGTCCTGATATTTATTCAGTATTTTAAGGAAATATTGATCATCTATGATAATAGCCTCTCATTTTCTTTGGAATAAAACTCTGCACCTCCCTGCTCTTGCAGCGTCTCTTACTTAGCGGTCAGTAACTGCAATATTTTTTGACTTTTCAGTCTGAAGTATTTAAATGTAACCTAAAACTCCCATTTAACTTCATAGTAGGGGCAGAGGTACATGTTGAATGAGGGAAATAATTTAGCTGAATATAATTTTTCTCGTCTGTTTTTCAAATTCAATTTTACAGAACATCGACAAGGTGGTGTTTGTTGGCAACTTTCTCAGAATTAATATGATTTCTATGAAGGTGCTAGCATATGCTATGGATTATTGGTCCAAGGGACAGCTAAAAGCTCTGTTTTTGGAACATGAGGTGAGGAAATATATGTTGAACTTATACTTCTATTTGTAAGTACAAAATTCTTGTAGTTCTTTATTTGGTGAACTTGAAAGGGGACAAATGCCATTGCTTGGAATTGAATGCACAAGCTAAGTTCTGCATAAATGCTATTTAGTTTACAAATTCATTTGAAAATATTACTTGTTAACTCCTTGGGTTGATTGCTAATCTTGTGGTATGTGTTGTTAAACATTGCCCATTTCTCATATTTGCTTTCTGACCCTGATGCCAGCAACGTTCATTTGTGTGGGCTGGTATATGAAAACCCCAAGTATAATTAATTTTTGCAAGCATAATTCTGAGGTGACTACCAGATGGACAGGTCCATCATGGAAACTTCCCTGCCTCAGTACAGCATCAGTATTATGGTTCTGTAATTTCTTTTTTTTTTATATAATTTTGGGGAAGTATGTAAGACTTCTTCCAGTATCAGGCCCTTTCTTCTACCTAAAGAAGATCTTATTAAATTGTATTTTAGCTAGAGCAAATATTTGGTAGGGCCGATACTCCTTTCGTTGCTTTAACAGAACTGAAAAGTTTGTGTTCATGCTTATGTCTTATTTTGGAATTTGATTTGTTTTGGTTTTCTTTTGCCTTTGTTCAAAGGGTTATTTTGGAGCTGTTGGGGCTCTTCTAGAAATGCTTAAAATGACAGATGATCAGTGATGAAGCTGTCTGAAGAGATTCCTACTGCAGATGCTGCTGGATAAGAGTGAAAGCCACTACAAGGATGGAAATGAAGCCATTACGGTAGTTCTACCTGCTGGATTTGTAAATAATTTAAAATCCTTTTAGCTGATCTTTAATTTCTGGGTTTTGACCTTATACTTCAGAATTCATACTGGGAATTACGAGATTTTTTTTCTGTACACTGTATTTTTTAGGGGAAAAATGTGCAAAGTGGCCAAACATACAAATTTTATGAATTTATTTTAAAAAATTGATACTGTTTAATGTTGGACCTGTGATATGAGGCATCTGCTTTTCTTCTGGGGTTTACTGATTAGTGTGGTAATTTTAATTTCATTTAGTAATCACTCTAGGAGATTTTTTAATCTTATTTTCATGACGTTTCATGATTTGTTCTTGGTTTCAAATGAAACTACAAAGCTGATGCATTTTACTGTGAAAACTAGTCATTTATTTTTTTGCCTTTTCTTTCCTCATGAGATGAGACACTTTTTTATTTAACATCTGTCTGCCCCCCCAAAAAAAAAAAATTTGCAAACCATTCTGTGGCTAAACGAGTTTCTTCAAAGGACTGTGAGGAAGCTTGGTAATAGCAGGGGGTTTAAGACTGTGATTTTTCAGTAGTCATAAATTGCAACAGGAAGAGACTGCCAGCTGGTTTTGCAGGACTGATTCTTCTCTATAATAAAAATTTTAAACAAGATGTGAACTAAAGTTTTAATTATTCAACTGACACTAAAATGAAAATCTGTTTCTGATGAAAACATCTGATCAACATGAAGAGTTCTGTAGTAAAGATGTTATTCACACTTGGTATTAGATGACAAAGGGAGATTGTTTTCACTTATTTTTCTGTAATCTGCGAGTTTTAACTTGTTCATAATTGAAAACAACTGATAACAGCATTATTAAAAGCCCAATTACTAAAATTAGAAATATACTGACTAAAGTCTTTTCTGTTTTTAAACTAGTGTTAACTTTCCCTCCAGGACACTAAAATTTGAGTGTTTATTCCAATACAGTATTTTCTACCTTTTCTGATTTGTGGACCTCTCTAGATTTTTTTTTTTCCAAGTTGAATTGAGATCCCTTTGAAATCTATGTACTTAGCTTGCTGCAGAGCATGTATAAACTTGCTTTCTGTAGACACCTTGAGGGCTCACAAATGAGAGGCTGAAAAACAGTTCATAAATTATTTTGTCTTGCAAGACTATATGTGATGTCACATAATGTAAATGACTCATAAGAGGGACAGTATAAAATTCAGTATATTTTTGGAAGGGGACTTATTTCACTTTTTTAAGTCATTAACTTAGATATCTCCCAAATGTTGAAAGATGGTAAAATGAACTGAAGTGTTAACTTGTCTGATGGAAATAAAGACCACTACTGTTTTGACAGTTTTAATGTATCTGTGGAATTCATTTCTTGGAAGCAATGATGTGACATATGTAATACTTTTTTTTGTGACATATATGACTACTTACTTCCATGATAATTGTTTGGTTCTTGACATGTTTTTAGTCTTCATTACAAAGCTTTAGTCTTTGAAGCCTTTCTCCTGCTTGAAGTTGACTTTAAAGGACTGTAAACCAAAAGCTGAGATATTAGTGTGTGGAAGTTGATATTTTCTGTAATATTGAACTTGAGATAAGTGCAGATGGTTCTGCTCAGTGCCTTTATTTTTTTAATAAAGAAAAAAACCCTTTGATTTAGGTTATTGGCTAAGTTTTGCCTGTGAATGAAGATTCATTTGTACACTGTTTTTTCTTAAGGAAAACTTCAGAATGTTAAGAGGTAACTGTGCTGCTTCTGATAAACAGTAGAGGGAAGCACAACATCAGCCATGTAACTGCTTGGTTGGTTTGTTTCAGAGAAAGATCCTGTCGTTTTCTCCATTGTCTTTTTTTGAAGGGAATTTGATATGGGAATGTCTGTCACCTAGGTGTTCTTGAATTCTTCACATTTGAACTTATGTGAAAGAAGACTGTAACGTTAAGTAAACAAATAAGAAATAGCAGTTCTTTTAAGATTAAAATCCTTTACTTCAAAAAAAAAAAAAAAAGAACAACAAAAAAACCCCAAACAAAACAAAAACAAACAAAAACACCCCAAAACAACAACCAAAAAACCCAAACAAAAAAAAAAACCCAGCAAAGCAAAAAACCCACACACATTCAAAAAAACCCTAGCAAGCAATTCAGAGATATATAAGGACTTTAAAGATGCACAAATTGAGGCTGTGTGGTTGAAGAAGAAAAGCACAATTATGGTAGCCCTGAAGTTAGCTGTAAGATTCTAGGGACTGTCAGGTAAGTTGATCACAATTCTAGGAGAAGCACAAAATAAAACTTTACCTTAAAAATGCTGATATGAAATTTAAAATGCTTAATAGGTGAATTGCTGTAGTTAAAAGAATGAGAAAAAGTACTCTGAACTGTATACTACATAAATGAGTACATCTGGTTGGCAAAAATATTAGCAGACTTAACAGGATAAAGAGTTGTGGAAAGTCAAAAAATAGGAGGAACTAGAGGAAAATGACACTGTAAGTTTAATTCTTCCTTTCCTGAGGGAGAAAACCCTACTGCAAAACTATTTCTTTGTTGCCTTGAAATCTACAACTGACTGCTTTTTTCTGTGTCCCCATCAGTACCATCATAGCGATGTGCTAGTACTGTAACTTGCTACTTTGCCTGCCTCCACTAATCCCAGCTCTTGTTTTCCTCTCCATGTTCCCCCTCCATAGTTAAGGTAATGGATGAATGACAGTGTGGTTGATTTCTGGCACTGTTACAATATTTTTGCCATAGGGGAATACTTTGGGGCATTTCTAAGATCATTGGTGTTGTCTTGAATTTTTCTGATTGGGTTTGGTATCCAGTTGCTGTCTACAATCATCTGTTGGAAGGGGTTCCCCAAGGTGCCCCACTTCATCATCCAGAAGTATCTAAAGTCTGAAAACAGCCTTGCTCAGGTACATAGATAAATCTCTACTATAACTGGTACAAACTGGAAGTTTGTGCAGGCAAAGTTCAACTCCAGCACTATCGAAGAGTATTAATGAGAACCTAGAAATACCCAGATTCTTGGATCTTTTTTGTTTTGGAAATGGTGAGGTTGAATAAGCAGCCTTCCCTAAGGTAGATCAGCGAGTCTGCAGTTTAGTATGTGTTGAAAATACTTGTTTTGGTATAAATTAAAGAGACCTCTTACCAGGCCAAGCCTTGTTAACCTAGCTTCTCTTTCTGAAACATGGTAAGGTAATTACTCAGGTAAGTTGGAGTAGAATGCATTGGACTCGTTGCTGTTGATTGTCTTGTCCTGTGCTGCTTTTGGACTTGAACATTTGTTCTTTTATCACATGCTACTCTCTTTATTCTTTCTGCACCACCACCAAGAAACCCCAATTTTTAATGGTTTTGACAAAAAAAGTCTAATTGCGTCCCCTAGGAAGAAGGGTCTGTGTTTTAAAGTAAGATTTTTGGACTAAGGTACTGGGGGAAAATCTGTAGTGCTGGATGAAGAGTGAGAGACGACTAAGAGTATTTACTTTGTCAAGTTTGGTAGAGAAGGCTAGCATGGGGTGCAGGGGCCAGTACAAGAATCTGACTTCTAGGACAAGTAGGGTGCTTGCAGTTCATTCCAACCTCAGCGCAGCTGTCCTGGTGTTTCACTGTTATCAGCACTTCTGTTCCCGTTAGACTGTCACAAGATACTTGCAAGTGATTTTTGGCAGGACACAGCAGAAGTTTAGAGGTGGGAGAACCATATGGGGTTGAATTGATGACAAAATAAACATACATGATTGTTTCCAGTCGAATGAGGAGTTCTACTGGGTTCTGTTTTTAAAGTACAAAAGGTATCTTTGAATTTGGGATTAAATGGACGCTATGAAAAGGACCGTGGTCTGGTTTGTGTCTCGCTACCTCTTGGTACCTGGAATGAAGGAGGGTAAACAGCATGAACTGTCATCATGCTTTACTTAAAAGCATGTGTCATTCCCTGTTCTTAAGTGGTTTTGCTTTATTTTGTTGTGATGATCAAGGCGCTTCCACCTTCAGAAGTGTCTTTCCAAGTTGACAACTTCATAGTTTTCCAGGTTTTTGGGTGGGTGACCCATTCATCTCTTTTCAAACTTAAAGGTTTGAGTGAATCTGGGCATTTAATACTGATGCCTTTTCCTGGTCTTAAAATCAAGAATCAAACATGGTTAGAAGGGAAAAAGGGATTTTACCTTGGTATTTATTTTAAGGATCCTTAGGTGCATTACATCCAGGTCGAATGCACCCCAATGCACACCACAATGCACACCTCCAAAAGATCTGGTATAACATTATAGGTGTTACTAATTAGCAGATCTATCAAAGATTCCCCAGTGAGAGGCTTGAGTAAGCCCCCCTCCCCAAGGAACCTTCCCCTGGATGGTTCTATCTTGGTTTACAGAATGTGTTCTGGAGAGCACCTAGGGGTCTGGGGCACACTAACCCCTAGCTATGAAGCTTCTAAAATGTTTAGTCTCCCAGCTGAACAAACAAGTCCAAGAATGTAGGCAAAAAGCACTAAGAATACAGAACTTATAAAAAGGTATACGAAGGATATAAAAGAAAAGGCAAAAAATTATCATGGTGTCAATAGGAAGCAGAAGTTGCCCTTGAGCAGATGCTGCTCTACCAAAGCAGCCTTGGCGGTGCAGGTACAGGGTTGAGTTTACCTGTTACTGAGATTTCCATTTATGCCCATCCATGAGGATGTCGTCTCAGCTAACCACTTTTCTCATATAGTATGTTAGATTTTTTTTTTTCCAAATGGCTTTTTTGGGTTTAAAATCTTTTGTGAGATGACCTTTTCCTTGCAAGGAAATACACGTTTTTTCTTGCTTCTTTGAAAGCGTCAGGGAACAGTGCTTAGAGCAAGACAGAGTTTCATTGTGGACAGACACCGGTTTGATAATGCCTTTTGTCACAACAGACATATCAGTTCTTCAAGCCAACAAGATGGTGTGGCCACTGGTATGCTGTGACTTGTTCAGAGGATTTGTTTTGCATTAATATGTTAGCAAATTGCACGAAAATAAAACAGCTGGTCTCAGCTTGTAGGAATTTCTAATGCAGATGCTGGGTTGGGTGGAAGTTGAAATACGTGTGTTTCAGTAAGGATGAAGAAATGAATGTCTCAAGCCCAAGGAAAGACATGCTGACCAAAATGCTCTTTCCTACAAGCTTTTATAATAGCTGCATCATTTGGGAGGCTGCGATTGCAATAATTCTCCTGTAAGGCAGTAAATCATTACCAACCTGCAGATGTTATACTGAGTTGGGATAGCGATATTGTTATCTACATCTGCCCCCTCTGTCCTCCCAGTGGAATTACCCCACTGATATACTGATAGTCAGCAGGAGGCAATGGAGGCAGCACACCAAATGGGGTCGGTGAACATCGGTTTTGTGAAATGCAGTAGTGTAATGTGGGCAAGACAACTGAGAAGCTGTGAGAGGCTTCTCCTCTGAAAAGATTGGATAGGCTTCATCTGGAGATAAAAACTTATTATTGGTGTTGATTTGAACAGTAAGAACACTCTCCTGTTTTGAAAATTGTTCTTACTCTTTTTATATTTTAAAAATTAACTGTGAACTAATGCACATTAATAAAAAAAACCCCTAAATGAAAAAATGAATTTAGCATTTCCAAAGATGGCTGGCTAAATGATTTACAAAATGCTGGGTGTACTTAAAAATTTTTTTAGTTCCTTTTGGTAGAATTGTTTTGTTTTTTGAGCAACCTGACCCCTACTGCTATTTGAATAAGTGAACAAAAACATGCTGTTCCTATGTCCTAAACACGGAGCATGCTGTTACCCAGCTAGCTTTCAGCATATTGCACTTGGCTATAAAAGGCTGTGCATAAAAGAATCCAGAAATATTTACAAGATAAGCCAAAAACGCTCCCAAATTTCCAAGTGTTTGTCACTTCTTTTTCAGCTTAGAACATAAGTTTTCTCTTCAAATATAGGAGGTTTGTAGACTTCTCTCCAGCAGATTTGCCTATGCAGTGTAGCAGCCCCCAAGCATCACTGGTTTGCCTCTTCTTTGAGGGGGAAAAGCAGTGCAAGGGAAGCTAAAGCTGCTTCCTGATTGTTCAGCTGCTCGCTGACCCATAACACACTTCACACTTGCTCTTTTACAGCTAGGGCAGAAAACATTCAGGAACTGAATTTCTCTCCACTCCTTGCTCTCATCACATAAGAAATTGTATCAAAAAAAAAAAAAAGAGCAGAAAAGGCACCAAACCCTGCAGACTAATTCACCTTTTATTCGTGGGTAGAATCATAGAGGTCAGCTTAGTTTTAGTCAAGAAGACTTCTTTTTTCAATTTCCTGTCTTTTCCCCCTCCATTTGGAGCTTGATTTTCTTAAGGTGTCATGCAACGTCTCTCTCTGTTCCAGCTCTCCTACCCGAAAGGCAATTATAAAAGTGCCTATGTGAGATTTTCGTGAACATCTGCTTCACAGCATTGCAGGAATTTGCTTAAAGTTTCATTTTATGTACATTGCTATAAAGTTCTAAGACACCAACTCTGGAATTATAAGCCCCTTTATCAGGCTAGGAGCAGAAGAGCTGTTACTGACACCACTGTTGAGGCCATTGACTATGGGCATAAGGCACTATAGAAGTTCGTCTGTCCTGTGTATGGTCATTGTTGGGCAATTGAAATCTTTTTATTCACAGAAGTATAAGAACTGGCTTTTCCTTTTCTAACCTATTGCCTTTCAGACCCATGGGAGGAGAGAAGGTAATTGAGAGTCAGTTCCCTTTCAGTCCCTGACCATTCCACTTCCCCTGCTGTGCTAGGAAGTAGTGGTGTATGACTGGCAACTCAATAAGGGGAGCTTTGGGACACACAGAAAGAAAGGCAGAACAACAGAGAACTTTTTAAAAACACAAACAAGAAAACACTTTAGTAAAATATTATTCAGGCTTGAATCAGAAATCTGTCTATGAAGTTTGTGTCACCAGTTATAAAGCTAGCAGCACTAGTCTTAGAGGAATGAGATGCTAGGTAATACTATTGCCCTGTGGGGAGAAGAAACAGAGCCCTGGCACGCAGCAGCCTGGCCGGCCTTGCAGCCACGTGGCCGATACCAAAATGCAAGGCCATGGATAATCAATGTTGTAATATTTACCAAAATATTGTTCTACTCAGAGCAGATCATTTCTGATGGACTTTTAGCTGACTCTGGTTTAGGCCTCTGTCTGTACATGCTTAACTTGGAGAGAAAAAAGCAAGCAAATGAGGGGGAAAAAATGTTGCACCAAGCATAGGGTGAAAAAAAAATTATCTGTAAGATTCTGTGTTGCATAAGTGCCCCTGGGACTAATCTGGTACATCTCCAAATAAAACAGGAATCTTTGGTGCTTGTAACTTTCTGTGTGGAATGACAATAGTTTCTGTGTTTGTTAACTCTGTAAATGTTTGCTGTAGATACTATCAATGAGAATATTTTATTTAAAGGAGTGTATTAAAGTTTAAACCAAAGAAACTTTCCCCCCAGCCCGTGAACACAACAAATACAACAATTAGGTAGTAAAAGCTGAATTGAAAGTAGGTCTAGGTGTTAAGCTGTGTATTTTATAGGTGAGCTGGAGCAAAAACTTGTCTAGAGGCACAGCATACCCTGGGCTGGATGAGGAACTCTCTCTGAAAGCCCCAGCAGTCAGCAAACACCAGCCAGAGTTTTGTCTGAGGTACAGCAAATTCTTGTCAAATGACTGGTTTTCTGTGTTGTGGAGGTGTGAAGAATTGGTGGTGGTTTACCATCTTCTTTTACTTGGTTTTGTGTGCTGATTTGGAGAGTAGGATAAAGACCACCTGCACTGCCTTCAGGCCTTGATCCCCAATTCAACCTTCTTTAGCTTGTGCATTTCCCTGAGAGCTGGGACAGGCAAGGGTGTTGATGATGAGCAGGATGAGCTGCTAACACCATTTCTTCTGCAGAGCACAGCAAGCCATACTTTTCATCCAGAAGAACAAAAGCATAATGCTATGAAAAACTATAGAACGATGGAAATGGTTAGGTCTCCTCAGACTGGAGTGACATTACAGCCTATATTTGGGGTTACCCTACTTGGGGTCAGATTTCTGTATGGATTGAAGTAGTCCAAGCTTCTGGTCCACAGTGAATATGGAAGAAAGACTGGAATAGCTGTGCAAAGGCTTGCTTCCAAGTACAACTAATTCAAATTTATTATTTCCATGCTGTGAAAAAGTGCAATGTCTAATTAAGTTTTTCTTCTGATGGGAAATTTCAAGATGTCTACATTTCATTTCACTTTTTCCGCCAAAAAAAGCCTGCTAGCAAGGAAACCTAGCAGGCTGCCCAAAGCAAGTCATTTGAAATATAAGGACTTTTTTTTTTAAAATCTTTGGCTGCATTTTTGCAGCCAAGTTTTGTTAAATGATGTTTCCATAGGACATTTGGAGTGATGAATCTGTGTTTTCCATAGGACATTTGGAGTGATGAATCTGTGTTTTCCAGTGAAAAATTGTTGCACTTGCTAGCTGGAACGTAGGTCTTTGTAAAATAAATGCATATAAATATGTCCAAAAATCTTACAGTGTGTGCTTGGACCAAGGACTTCCATGACACACGAATAAAGAGGAGCAACGCAGGAGATTTGAAATGTGGAAGTTTTTAATCAGTAAAAGGAGGATGAATTATCCTCTTGTTCAACTAATATTGAGTATTGATTTACCTATATTTATATCAAGAAAGAGAGGATACTTCTGCCAAAATTTCCCAATATTCTGGAAGATGATGCACTCAGTAGGTAGCAAGACATACCCTCATCTAGTTTTGAGTGTCATTAGAAACTGCCTGGTTTTAAATGCATCTTTTGGTCTGATGCCGAATGATGGTCTTATGTTCCAGGAATTGCTAGTGCCCATGAAAAAGTGAGGAGGCCATTACATACCCTTTTTTTCTATCTTAGGTTACATACGTGATTTACACAGCCACATATTTTTAGGAATTTATCGCAGTCTTTTGATCCCTTGCTAAAATCTTGTGTGTTGGTAAGAAACAGAGCTTGCCTTCACCTCCAGAAAGGAGCCTCAGCTCTCAAGTGGTGGGTGCTTTACCTTCTTGCCTTGGAGTTGGCAAAATTTGGACTTATAGCTGCAGAGAGGGGGCTGAAGGAACCATAGGGACCTACAGTTTCCTCAGTCCTTGGCTTAATTTTTAGAGATGCCAGGGAAGCTGTGTTCCCTTGGCTATAGGATGCCAAAGGTTGTAGATCCAAGTGTTAGTGACCAGATCTGGAAATGTTACTCTGAGCATGCCGTTACAGCATTTCCCTGTACTGTTGGCTGGCTGCAACAGGCAGATGGGAGAAGAGGGCAGTAGAAGGATGGTAGTGAGGTTTTCAGTTTCCAACAGGTATTTCTACATAAAGGTTCAGTTTAAGAACACTCATTGCATAGGAAGGCCATATATCAATGCCATGTATCATGGCACCTAACCATCCTCCAAATTGTAAAAACATTTATTTTTACCTGTTGAATTCTATAGTAGTATACTTTCTGTTATTTTTGTGGTTTGCGAAGTGTGAAAGAGTGTAAAGGAATTACTCTTGTTTGCACAGGAACCAAACTAAAACAAGCCCTTCCCCAACTGTGTTGTCTTTGCCCGGTCAGACACTCCAGGTGAGGACATGTGTTCCTGTCCTATGTTGATTGCAGCTCTTGAGAAAGCAACACGCATAGTCCTCCAACTTTGGAAGGATTAAGGCCATTATTTGTGACTTCTTTTGTGTTGTTTGTCCAGCTGGTGTCAGCAGTTGAAACTTGCATGAGAAGAATTTGTGACAAAAGGAAGCCTGTCATGAATGTGTAAAACACGCGTGTAACCCAAACCCTGGTATTTCTATAGAGTTTTGATCCAAGAACCAAATGAAGGCATGCATTTTGATTTGGCAATATCCAGCTTCTGATACTTCAGTGCTTAAAATGAATTTATATAAAAATTAAATAGCACAAAAATGTTTTAAAGTTGTTGTAGCGCCAAGGGCAGGTCAGCAGGGTGTGAGTGGTATTATTGCCTCTCTGAGTTTCCCTGGCATGTACAATGAACAATGGGCTGTAGTGCTCTGACAATATCCTTCAATATCCTTTCCACACCACAGAAAAGCATTACCTGTCATTGAGCCAGGTGTCAAAATGTCAGTAGCCAATACAGATAACCACTGTCATTCCCACTGCTGATGGGGAGTTGTCATAGAGGTGCTGCCAACCAGACTTGCAGAGGAAGTTTGCTGCAATTTTGAGATCCCCAGTCTCTTGGCTGGTAGCTTAATGCTCAGACCATCCTGTTCAGAATTTTATCTTGCAGTGTTAAGGAGTTCAAATAAAGCCTGCTGCAATTATGTTAGCAGTGTATTTTGGCAAAGGAAATCTTCCAACATGAAGCACAGTTTAATACGCATAAGATTAAAAATCTTTCTAAAATACTGAAGAACTATAAAAATGAGGGGAAAAAAATCAAAAACTCAACAAGAAAGTAAGAGCTGCACTTTTTTTGTTCAAGGACAAGTTTTATTAACCACATGCATGGTGGGGAAAACCTAGCCCCTTTTCTCTTGAACTACTGTGGGCCACACGCCACAGGAGGAGGTGTACCTGTATTAGGGAAGATGTGCACAGGTGGTGTGCAGCTTCATCCCACAGTGTGCAGAAGGAGGGGAAAGATCATTCTCTCCTAGCTCTCTTGTGCTGCTGTATGGCACAGAGCAACTCTAGTCACCTAGAAAGGGAAGTCTTTTCCAATTAATAATCTACCCTGAAGCTGCCATGCCCACGCAAATCATGTATGCTTGAACTTTTCCTGAAGACCAGCAGGGCAAACACTTCTCTGCCACCCTCCAAGGGCTCTGCTTGCATGCTGCTGGGAGCTTTGCACTTGCTCTTTATAGAAACACTGGAAGGCAGCAAGGTCCCAGGGGAAAGACAAGGACCAAGCAGCTCTTGTCTGGCAACAAGAAGGGTAAGAAAAGATCCCATTTTATCTTTGTTCTCATGGAAAGTGTCACAGGATGTTTAATGTCCTTTCTGAGCAAAGACCTGCTGCTTTCCAGATCTTGCCTGAAAACACATGCAGTATTCAGCAGGCCACTTAGTTTATCTTTCTTGGATAAACAGAAGGCTGCTGGAATTTGAAACTTGTTCCAAGAGTCTAGGGTCCAAATCTACATGAGCCCTTCCCCTGGTCTGGTCTGGGGTTTTGAACTGTTTGAAAATTTAAAGATTGCCAAACTGCAGCATGATTCCTAATGGGGAGGAAGGGCTGGTGTCTGTGACAGAGGGCCACCCTTATGCACAAGTTCTGGTGTTATTTCCACTCTTGAGTGTTGCCTGACTTTGGAACCGTTTAAAAATATCTTATGAAATGCCTGAGAGCACTGATCCACAAATCCCAGTACTGACTTTGCTTCCACGGGAAGAAAAAAAATCCCTCTTAATGCGATGAAAGCTCCCGTGGCACTGCTGAGACGCACTTTTTCGTGTTGGTGAAGGTACCACGAAGGAGAGACTCCGATGACAGCTTGACGGAGCCGGGAGAGGGGCAGCGCTCGGCCGAGCCCACCGGGGCCCGCTGCGGGGAGCGGCAACCAGTCGGCCAGGTGGGCGACCGGGGCGGCCGGGCAAACTGCGGCAGGGAGGGGAGCTGAGCCGAACCCAGCCGCTGCCCTGCCTCCTGCGCCGGGGGCCGCGCTGGCGGGCGGGCGCGCCCCTCCCCGGGCCCGCGGAGCCACCGCCCCCGCGGGGCAGCGCGCACCGGCGGCCGCGGGGCTCCTGCCGAGCCTGCGGGTGGGGCTGCAGCCTGCAGGTAGGGGCTGCAGCCTGCAGGTAGGGCGTGCGGGGCTGCGGGGCCCGGGAGCAGCGAGCAGGGACAGAGGGGTGGCCGGAGCGGGGCGCGGAGCGGGGCGGGCAGCGCGGCACCCCGGCGGTGAGGCTGCAGCCGGGTCGCTTTCCTGCCCTGCCTGGCTCGTGGTAGAACTGCGGAAACATTGAAAAATCAATAAAAATGAATGTAAACGCCACTGTTTAATGAAGGAACTGTATATACGTGCATACGTAGGTATAAGTTGTTGGTCTGGTGAGATGTTAGTCAGGTAAACAGCGCTTAAGGATAAACAGCGGTTCAAGTTGCTAGATGGTATGAGGAAACTCAGGTATCTTTTATTCCTGTTGCATAAGCAGAACGAAAGTACCTGTTTCAGAAGCAGGTGTGAGAGGCAGTGCTGCACCTTGCCGTCGTCCCCGTGTGTGCGGACCCGCGGCTGTCGCCGGGATGCCCGTGCACGGGGGTGTGTGAGTGTGCCTCTGTGAGTGTGTGTCTGTGTGTGTGTGTGTGCCTCTGTGTGTGTGTGTGCCTCTGTGAGTGTGTCTGTGTGTGTCTGCGTGTGAGTGTACCTCTGTGTGTGCCTCTGTGTGTGTGTCTGCGTGTGTGTGTGTCTGTGTGTGTGTCTGTGAGTGTGAATGTGCCTCTGTGTGTGTCTGTGTGTGCCTCTGTGAGTGTGTCTGCGTGTGTGTGTGTGTCTGTGTGTGTCTGTGTGTGTGTGTGCCTCTGTGTGTGTGTGAGAGTGTGTGTGAGCGGCTGGCTCCCCAAAAGCTCCAAAACCCAAGGCACAGGCTGCTCAGATGGGCTGGAGAGCTGGCCTGTGGCCTTCCACAGGGATAGTTAACTAATCAAAGCAATCCTTATCCTGAACAGCCTTGATATTTCTTCTGGGATATTAACCCAATTGATTTCCAGGAGAATTCTTACTCCCTTGTAGGACAACCAGGTGTGCAATAGACTCGGGCCAAGTGGCACATGTCTTGTAGGAAATTGTGTGCTCACAGGCTGACTAAATTCAGGGAATCTATTCAATGAAAAAAAAAAAGCCAGAAGATACAGTGAGTATTATCCTTATTTTGAACTTTCTGATAATTTGCCACTCATTTATCAACCTATTCTGTTTAATACCTCTACAGGTAAGCTGTTAAATTGGTATTTGGGATGAATTTAGGATTGTGTGATATCATTCTGACTAAATTGATTTCATTAAGTTAACAAGCTGGTTGGGACAGCTGAGTCTGTTGTTGTAGGTCTGCTCCTACAGTGGCAATGAGGAAACGTTTCCGTTAGTGCTGGGAAATTGGAGGATAACATGAAACTTAATGAAGTGAAACAGAATTGCAGTTTCCTCAGAGTGATTCTATTATGCCTCAGTTAGGGCTGTGTTATTGCTCACCTCAAATCATTAGCTGTTACTGTCTTTTTGTATTTTTTTTTTAGTGCTGCATAGCACATACTGTGTTCTTGTTTTATATTTTTTCAGTTGCATTATATTTAATGTTTACTTTTCCATCTTTTGCAGCAGTGTAACTGAAGCTGTGTTTTAACAGAAGGTTTCTCTGGGCTTCCCTAAGGGGGTTTCTACATTAATGCCTTTAAAATTCAATCATTAACTACTGCCTTAACCTGAAGCTGGAAAGTGATGATGAAAAATAATATGGCACAGTGTGTAATTTAATTTTACAAAGCTTTATCAGAATTGATTCAGCTGATATGTAAACAGGGGAAACCTCAGGAACTTTCTTTTCGCCCCAGCTTTCACATTGACTTCAGCTTCAAGCTGTGCACCGTTTACCTGACAGCTGCATTGCTACAGCACTGACTGATCGGATCTGCTGAGTTGGTTCTTGTCTGCAGCTGTGAGGAAGGGGACCAGGACACCCCCAGGGATCCCTTCCGGATCCATATTCCCAGGCCAAGGTCCAACAGACTGGGCACAGGGGGGGAAGATTTTTCAGATGTTTTGGTGCAAACACAATTGCTTCCTGAGGGAGAGATTTGGCATGTGTTTCCTGAGTGAACTGTGCTTGCGTAAGCAGCCCCCTGCCACCCTCTGAGCTGGACTAGCACAGCCATTTGTGGGGCTCAAGGGGAACTGCATCGGGGAACTGCAGTGGGTTCAAAAGTGCCTTTTCTTCTTTTTTATTGATTACTTTTAACTCTGATCTGTCTGACTGTGGGGTTGCTGTGTTGGGGTTGAGAAGGTGGCCTGAAAGGAGGGAACATGTGGCAGGGAGTAGGAGGTAAGGGCTGTTTCTGCTGGCATCACTGCTGCTGAAAGAAGTAATTGCTTATCAAGCTGTGGTCAGAGGTGGATGACATGTGGTTATGGCAGTTGCCTGAAAAATGTAGCTGAATGCTCAGATATCTTATTGCAGTTAGTTAGCTGTATACACGAAGATATGATGCTCTGTTTCTGTTGTAACTCTGAGTTTGCACCTAATGATTTTACTTTCGTGATGTATAACTATGTGTACAACTTCAGGATACGTTCCCTACACTATTCTCTCTTGGAGTATGAGCATTTTAAAAGACCATTTTTCTGGAAAACAGACCTAGGCATCATAAGAATATGAGTTTTATTAATCAGATTATATTTAGCTGGATAGGTGAATGCCTAAAATTCTAAACAGGAAGATTAAACCACCCCTAAGAGGGTGCCTCTAATCCTAGAGACCATAACTGTGACATGCATGCACTTGACTCTGTTTTACATGTACATAAAATGTTAACTATACTTTTGAATGTAGTGTAGACCTGCTGTTAAATTATGAATGACAGAAGAAATTAGACAAGTAGCACTGTTTTAATTAGTATGGTGAGACTAAGAAGTCAGTTCAATGTAAACTTTTCATAATCTGCTACAGTTTATTTTAGTCTGGAAAGCATTGATGCTTTTGTGCATTGTTTTAGGACTTGTTCTCATTCTCACTTTAGACACTTTGTTTCTCTATCATGATCCTATTGTAACTAGTAAAAAACCACTCAGAGCATATTGTTCATTTAGCACAAGTGCATATTTAGAGAATGATGGTACTCATTCTTGTTCACAGAACTTGAAGGTGAAATTATGTGCTATTGCTCTCTTTATTCAACAGAGAAAAATCCCTTCTTCCTTCCAACCTAAAACAAGAAACTTCACAGGATTGAAGAAAAGTTTCTTACCTTTACTGTCCTGTGGTGGGTCACTACATCTGCGGTTTGGATTATCTTTGTAGAGTCTCATGTAGATTTTAAAAAGCAGATTAAAAAAAACCCTAAAATTTTAATTTTTTCCATTTTTTTTCCTAAGAGGAAAGGGTTTTCTTTCCAGCAGCCTTATGAGAGCAAAATACATATTTTATGAGCTATATTGTTGTGTGTGTTAATTGACACACATTGATGTGACTGTGAGTAGTAAAACTGCAAGCTACAGCTTGCCTGCAGGAAGTGGGCTCCCAGCCTGTGGGATGGAGAAATTTGGAAAGGTGTCATTTTTAAAAACCAAAACTGTAGCTGTCCAAACTAATCACTCTGTTTTTCTTCACTGGAAATGAAGGTGCTTCCTACTGAGCTTATTGAACTGATGGTTTTGTTTTCCTCTCTGGAAGTGTTCTGCACTTGCAGTGGAGTGGAAGAGCTGTTGCCAATGGGGCTGTACACTGAGTTGGCTGCTCTGGGTGAACATACATACCCAGGTGAAGACTCTCTTTCCCTGGATTGGCTCCCTGTTCCTCCTCAGCTTGTAGGATGCTGGGTATAACTACATACAGGGAAAGCTGTGATTTTCTAAGTATGAAATCTTCGGTGTTCAGGTTCCTCATCCTCCTGTTTTTGGAAGAAGCATTTTTCAGTACCAGAGGGTGGGTGCTGCTCAGGTGACACCTGTCTGGCATGGTCACAGACACCATGGCAGGACAGAGGAGCCCACAGAATTCAGGTGTAGCCAGGAGGCACTTATCTTTCCTTACACCGAAAGATCAAAATCCATCACTTTTGTCTCCACAGCGTTTTAAGCTGTGCAAGCCCCTGAGGCAGCAGATCATCTCCTCAGCAGCAAGATGAGCTATTCAGTGGTAAGATTAGCCAGCAATTTGTGGCAAATTTCTTCCCCAGAGCCTGCAGCAGCTGGGAATTGTAGAACTGGCTTGAGGGCGTGCAGCAATGTGTTTTGTCAGCGAGTTAGGATAAGTTTAGTCTTCATTAGTAAAACTCTATCGGTTACTTTGCATACAATACAAATGCTACTGAACAGTCATTTCTCAGCTGCAGTTCAATGTTGGAGAACTACAAGTTATCCACAAACCAGGATAATCTTGCTGCTTTTACTTGACTTAAAAAAAATGAACAGCATTTTTTGTTCTTATTTCATTTCTGTGTCATATTTATTAGTTTTTGCTTGTTCTGTTTGATGAGATAATGAAGTGAGAAGGCAGTAAATGAATCTTTAGTATTTACTTTTAGACAACATTACTGGTTTTCACTGAAAAACTGTTGGTTTCTTTTTCCTTTTTTGGTGTTTTATTGTAAGATGATTTTCTGGGCTTTGGTGTGAATGCTGTCTCACAGCATTATATAAATAACAGAGAAAAATGAAGCAACTGTATTTATTTAATATGTGTTGTATGTCTGGTCTGTGCAGGGGATGTACACCCACACACGCATGAGGAATCAGGCTTATGTTTTACGTCAACTGGCAAGTTAGTTAGTGCTATTTAAGTGGCTAGGATGAAAAATTAATGTAAAAACAAGACATGGGAAATAATCTGGGCTCCTTTTACTATTAAACATCATTTTCTTTGACTGTTCTCATTGTCACTAGAATTTATTCAGTTTCTGGGGAACACTGTCCT
Organism: Corvus cornix cornix; assembly: GCF_000738735.6. Taxonomy (NCBI): domain Eukaryota; kingdom Metazoa; phylum Chordata; class Aves; order Passeriformes; family Corvidae; genus Corvus; species Corvus cornix. Next base: position 17,020,666 of record NC_046336.1, read on the forward strand.
TAAATGCTTTTTGAATGGTAAATACATTAGTTGCTAGCAGAGGGTTGTCATAAGTGTCCAGAAATATTGATCATGGGAAGCCCTAGACCGTATGTGGATATTTATTTATAATGTACATTTTTGTTCTTTTAACCTACTGGCAGGTAAATAAGGAGAACTGATTTGCCGCCCTTTTCTTTCCAGCTCTCCAAGTTTCTTGTGCAATCTGTGAGTGACTGGGATACCATCAAAATTATTGCTATATCTTGCCAAGAGATGTGACCAAACTTCAGGGATTCCTCAACTGTCGCAGTTTGCCAGAGTACTCGCCTACATACCATTTATTTTCCATTTCTTCTGGGATAACAGTGTACCTAATGTTTGAAAGCTTTTCTCAAATCCTTTTGACGCATTAGGTGAGAGTGCAGATGAAAATAGGGTGAAAGAAATTTCAGTTCTTGATTGCAACGTTAAAAGCAAAGCTCCTGATTAGAAAAAAAAATAGAAGAAGGAAATATTTTCTTTGGATGTTTAAAAAATGAAAGTTGTTTCCCAGCTATTGCAGAAGGTCCTAGAGGCAGGTTTTGAGTACCAAAACAGAGAAGATGTTTAAGGCTAGCAACCACCAAATTCCTGCATCCCCCTTTCTGAATAGGACCTGAAAATATTTTTGGAGTTGGGAATTCAGCTCCTCATCCTCAGTCCTCAGCAGGACAATGCTGACATTTTTCTCTCCCTTTGTTCAAAATGTAAACAGTCTCCTGTCTTTCACCTTTTTTTCCAAACTCAAAGTTTCTTTCCTTCCTGCTATTTCTGGATTTCTCCCAACGTTGATGTAATGATACATATTTCCCAGATGTGAAATGCAAATGTGGAAAGTGGGATCTTTCTCCTGCCTCTCTCGGGGTTTCTTGGAGTCTGTTATGCTGTTGAGTTTCCTAATTAACATCTCTCCTGATTCAAATGGTTTTCCTGCTGGCCATAATGTTTTGGAGGCTGTTTCAGTACTTAATAAGTCATGTCTTGGAGTGTTCATAGTAAACATATCTTAAACTATGTTGGCTTTGAGAGCTTCTTGAAGACCTCACAAAAGCCCCTAATTTAGTCTGTAGACATAGTCAAATACCTCCTCCTGTCTGTTTTAGGCCTTATCAAGTTGTCATGTTTGACAATATCAAGCTCCTTCAGCAGAGGAACGTTTGGAGCTTGTTCAGGCAACCTGCTGGTGGGTGCACAGCTGAGAAGGTGGCAATGCAGGGCTGTGCTGCTTCTCTCTGGTCACTGTCCCAGCTCCTCTCTGCTCTGTCGTCTTTGGATCACACTGCAGTGGAGTATGGATTCCATTTGTGTTACTCCTATGCGTTCCTAAAGGTATCGGAGTATTTGGATTGGTAATTTCTAGACTTTGTGTTTATTCCTCTCCTCCAGAGGCCCCTGTTATCAGCCCTTCAAGCTCTTCACCATTATTTCCCATAAAAGTCATTAAAAAAACACAGAAAGGGAGAGCTGAAATAAGAAGAATCAAACCCCAAATGGTTCCACATTCAAGGCATGTGCCAGCCTCATCTTTCTGTCACTGAAATGCTGAATCCAGTCTCTCAGCTATTGAGCCTGAAATTTCCTGGGCTAGGGGTGTCACACTCAGCCTTGCCTATACAGGTGGGCTTCAGTGTCAGCATTCAATAAATATTCAAAGCTGGTTTTAAAGTGAGTTGATGCACTGAACTAGATGGGAATAAAGGTTTCCCTTTCATCATATGGGCTAACTGATCTGAGTCAGCCCTTGAAGAATTGATTTGATGTGCTATTTGCCATTTGAATGTGTTGATGTTGTTACACGTCTCATAGGCAGCAACTTCTCATGTTTTAAAAGAAACAAACATTTCTTGTAGTTTGCTTTTTGTTTGTTTGTTTGTTTTTAGACATTGCAGCCTTCCAGATGCAGTCCTGTCAGTTTGGATAACAAACCACTGCCTATGTATTCTGACCATGTTCATGTCGTTGCCGCCACATGTTCCTGGAGAGTTCTCTCCCTGTTGACTGTATCTCTTGGCAACCCTGTCTTCATGCAAACATCCTCTTAAATTACACTTTCTTCCATAAAAGCTTGAAAGACACACTATCTGACCTGCTTCATCTAACAAGCCAACACTACTTGTTTTGACTCAAAACAACTTGGGAAGCTTCTTCGTAAAGTGCCCTCTGCCTCTGTTGACTCCCTTCTTGTCTCTTTCTAAACTTCTGTAATAATTTCTCTTTCTTTCTTTAGTCTGAATGGTCCTGGGGCAGCTATAGAGTGATACCACCAGCAGCAAGCCAAAGTGCATTTTTAAAATACTGAAAAAAGTTTTCCTGTGGACAGAGAGAATATTGGAATGGAAATCAGCTGAGCAAGAAAAGCCAGCTGAGAGCAGAAGTGCTTTCCCTCTTGAAAGGACTGAGTTAATACAAAGACCAGGTAGTTTCTCCACTTGATCAGTATCAACACTGTGCTCCAATAGCAGCTGTAGTTTTTTGTATGAAAGCTGTTTTCTATGTTAAGTATAGAATTAACATTTTCTATTTCCTCATCTAAAGCAGTTCAGACTATTTCTCTGTGCATCTGGTATTTTGCATTGAAAGTGACCCAAATATTTAATTTGGGAAATGCAGCTGCCATAAAATACAATTTGATGACAGCAGAGAAATTAGTATTGGATGAAAAATGTGCTGAATGTGGCATCACAGCTAATCACAAAGGACCCTCAAACTCTCAGCAAACATATGCAGTTTCTGTCATTATGTATTGAAGGACCTGGCTTCCACCCTAAATATGTGAAAAAATAAGCAGTCAAAACAGGACGCAGTTGGAGAAAAATTTAATTGGTCAAATTTCATTTTTGGTTTTGCAGGTTGGCGTGTGGCTGTGATGCAAATTGGCAGGGCAAAAATGCTTTGTTAGAGACATCCCTGTGAATCCCAGCCAGAGCCAGCTTCCTGTAGAGACAAACGCTGTTATTTCTGTACCCTATTTAGCTCAGTGGGACACAGCACAGATCCAAAGCATTGAGCAGTTCCCTTTCTGGTTAACTTAGGGATCCAGATGCAGAGTAGGCAGGGCAGTAGCGCAAAGCAGTGCAAGTGACAGTGGGAAATTTAGGATGAACTGTGGCTCATTCCCCGCCTGGTCCACCATCCTCTGCTCTGCATGAAGCCAGTGTTTCGTCTCTTGTTTGTGGTCAGAGTTCTTTCTATCAGTGCCCACTTAATTTAGCCTGATGGAGTAGCAAGCTGGAAAGAATAAATAGAATTATGCCACACAGATGGTCTATTTTTAATGAAGTTAATGGAGTGGAGAGTAATCTCTGAGGGGTTGCAACCCATATGATGTAATTCTGCCTTTGGCTTATGGTGCAAACTCCATAAAAACAGCCCACACGTGGCTGGTGGTAAGATGACACTTGTCAGTTTGCAAGCTTTGTTTGTTTGCCAGAAAGGATGAGATAACAAAGTATTTCAGATTAGAGGTGTTGCATGGGCATCTTGGGCATATAAGCAGAGGTATTCTGCAGAGTACTCCTTTAGTAATCAATTTTTACTTTTACTCAAATGAGAAAGTAAATCTTGGGAGACAGCTGTGAAAACTCAGTACACAAAGCAACTCCTAGAGAATAAAAACCCCCTTGGTTTTATTGCTTCTAGAGAATATAGCAAGCAGGTAAATGCTGTTGTCAGTGTGTCAATGCCTCCTGACAGGATAGGTCTATGTGGTTGGCACTAATGCACCAAATAAAATTTGTGTAGGGAAAAAACCCAGAGGATGTGAGTGTGGTGACAGACAGGACAGCGTGTGAAACAAGCGGAGTGTGTTTTAGGGTGGCGGTGGAGGAGGAAAAGGAAATCTGATGGCACTTGTGGACTCATTAAAATTTGCTGTGATTCTATTTTTGCTTCAGGTGAATTTAGAACTTTGTAGCAATTTAAAATGTATTAAATGCAATCTGCCCTTATGTGAAATACCCACTCAAGGAGAAAAATTATCTAACGATGAAGGATTTGGAGTATGCAAGAGACCTTGTTTAGGTAGGTGCATAGGCAGGCACTGCTGCCAACACCTTTCCAGTGTTTTTCAGGGTGCCAAGATACATCAGTGATACTTAATTGGAAATGGCAACTTAACTCTGTGAGAGATGCCATAGTTGAGAAACAGATATTAATTTAATTTGACCTTAGTTTTTGTTTATCAGTTTTAGCGTGAGATCAAGATTATCCTTTTGTTATTATGGTGTCAATGCATATATGGGTGAACCAATAGTTGCCTGCAACAATTCTTTGGAATGCTCAAAGTTACTCTTCCAGGTAATTCAGAAGATGCAATTTAAATAATACTATCTTGATAGTTATAGTTTATCTCCTATAGGGGGTGAATTTCCATTGTAAATAGAAGATGTTCTTGAAAAAATCACTAGGACCTGTTCATTTTTACAGAAAAAACTTAATTTCCTGTGAGAAGATTTTAAGGAATATCACCCTCAGTGTATCAATATAGGAATAATTTTTTCTGTTAATTCTTGAGTTATTTTTGCTCCTTTAGTCATCCGTGTAATAAGCTGTTTAAAGTGAAACTGATCCCACTAAAAGGATTTTTGATAACGAGATCTAGTTGAGAAACAATTACAAGGTTGGCTGGAATAACAGGATAAGAGGATAACAGTTGAGTTGTCCTTTTAAATCTTGTTTTCATTCCCAAGCTGACATGTGGTGAGACTTTGACCAAAGGATACTCGTATGACTGTCCAGTCAAACCAGGGAGCAAATGCATTTCTTCACCATGGTTCCTTGACCAGTAATGTCAGTAACAAAGCTGAGAGTGAAAAGCCCGGACTACCTGGTTTTTTTATAAAAAAAAAACTTTCTTATAATTCCTATGGAGTACCTCCTGGACCATGGTACCAGCTTGAAAGCCCATACTAAGTTCTACAAGCTATTCTTGAATTTCTTAGCCAGGCTTTTGTTTTTTTAAACTTTCCAATTCAGTGGTTCAAAATGCTGTGATAAATGGCCAGCAAGTTGGCCTGTAGGATCAGATGAAAAAGCAGAGCCTGCATAGTTTGATTCTGAAGTGTTTCCATTTGAGAGTTTGCCCATAGGAGCCTTTGGGTGTTTTATGGGAGATTTGGCAGGCTGTGCTGGTTCTGGGGCTGTAGATATTCAGCTGCTGTAATTAGGACTGAGTTTAATAGGAAGAAGAAACAGAGCATTTTTATCCATGTTTTTATAACCAGTTCTTACATAAATTTCTAGGTTATTTTTCTTAGATAGCATCAGCCTCTTTCTTTTTTCCCTTTTCAAGTACTTTACAATTTCACCTTTTATGGGCTTTCTTATCATTGCTGTCTAACATTTAACAAGATGACTCCCTAACGTCTTGCTCCTCCAGATGGGCTCTTTTCCTCCTCCTTTTATAGCTATCTGGCTTTACAGTGTAGATGTTGAAGAGAAAAGACAAATGTGATACAATCTGGGGAAAGTGGTTTCCTGTTTTTCTACATACTGTCTCATTTACTGCTAGAGTAACTCAAACCTCTTCTGTAAAATTTCTGCCCTCACTACTTACAGGTTTGTTTTCCTGCCAAAGGACCCTTGGGTCCTTTGGTGCAAAGCCCTTGGTCTCATTCTTTTTATGACTTAAGATAATCCTGTGCTTCTTGTGGTCAGATATTTTTTCAAATATTCTTTCCAATTACATCTCCATCACAGGCATGTCTGAACACTTTCTGTAACATTCTTCTTGCTGACAGTGTCTATGGAGCTGAGAGGATACAAACAGGTTATTTATGGGAACATCAGAGAAAACGAAAATGGAGATTAACTTTTAAAGAAGTTAAAATAGAAATCTGGAGAGCAAAGGTAAAACATACTTGAGGTATAACAGGGAGATTTTTTTTTTCTGTGTTTCACTTACCAAAACAAAAACATTCTATGAAGGGAAATGTTCTTTAACATAAAACTGAGAAACAGTGTTTCTGGGCTGCAGTGCTAACTAGCAAGAGTACACCCTTAAGTATCATGGAAAGTTCCTGCTGATCATTTCTGAAAATGATGTCATCAAGCAGCTGCACCAGTATTCACTCAGCAAAGGAAACCTGGGGCACTTTTCTCAAAGCTTTAAACCTTTCCTAAAAACTAAAATATGGTATTAAACAAGGATCTAGCTGAAACATGGATGGCTTGGTGAGGCTGAATGGAAGACTGAGCATGAAGAATGTGCTGATTTGCCCAAGACACTTGGGTTGTCTGTTAACTTTCAGCATGTGATTTCACCAAAACAGTTACTTGTGAGTAGATGCATATTTTCACTACATGCATGCTGCCTAATGCATTCTTCCTGGTTGGAGATATGTTTTGTATGGCATGCTAAGAGTTTTTCATCTTGACTTCCATCTGTTTCCTTGTCATTCATTTCAATATTTCATGTTTCCTTCCCAACTTAGTAGCTTCCCTTTTGCTGCTTTCTGAAGGCTATGTGCAATGACACACATATGAGCCTACTTGTGCAGAGATGTGTTCATGGGAGTGTACCTATGGATCTATTATAATATATTATGCTTTTTTAATAAACTAAATGTGATTTGTACAATGACTTCTCAGAAATACCTAACCTTGTAAAGCCACACTCATCAGTAGTTGCTTTTGGAAGTCTGTTTCAGGAAATGACAGACATCCTGGTTTTTTGTCTTAAACAGTTGTTCGTCCAGTACTTAGAGAATTTTCTACCAGTCCTGCTGGGGATTATGTTAATGCACCATTGTATATACAATAATTATATACTAATGTTATTATAGGGAGAATAATTTGTGGCTCTGACATGATAGTAAGGCTATCTGACTTTTTTACAGAGTTCAAGGTCTCAGCTGAAAACCTCCCAAGAGAAATAATAGTCACGGTGCAATCATATGGTGCATATTGTCCATTAGAAGAGCATGCATGGCATCAAGTGTCATAATAGCTTTGTTTCAGAATGTAAGCTTGTGTGAGCAAAAGGAAATAACCTGCCTTGCCTTTCCATGCCTGATTAGCTTTTTGCAAATATTGCACATTGAAGAAGACAATGAATTGATGCTAACAGCAGCCATAAACCATCAGATAGAGGCAATCTTCTGCATAGCTTGCTCTGTAGGTACAGAATTTGTTTTCTAAAACAGTCATCTCCTTTCCCTTTAGAAAGCACTTGTGTAAGATTCACATCTTGAAAATCAACTGTGAAAAGTATTTTTCTGTGTGAATTGCTAAAAAACCAAACAGTGCCACTTGGGCTCTGAACTCTTCAAGAACATGGGGAAAACATGTCTTTGTTTAAGTGCATCTTACTAAAACCCAGCCAGACACATCAAGGACATTAAAAACCAAATTAGTTTTACATGGCTTGAACAAGGTTTTTCCATGAACAGAAAGGCTGAAAAGGTGATAACTGTGAAACAGCTCCAAGTACAGGTACAAGTTCTGTAAGCGTATCACTGAGACTTCTAGGTGAGGGCATACCAGTGTCCCCTGGGCTTTCCTCCTGTTTTCTTGGATCTCCTCTGCCAAGCAGGAGCCTGGCCACTGGTGGCACCTCTCCCAGGACACTTCAGAAGGGCTGTCAGTGCTTCCCCAGGCTGGGACTCCCCACTGAGGACGTTTGCTGGACCTGGTGTTTATCAGCACTCATTTCTCATCAGAGAGAGACATAGAACTGGAAGCAACCGCAGGTTTTGGGTGGCCTTTGGAACTTGCAGGTATGTTCAGGGAGATGTGTCTCCATGGTTGTCAGCCCCTCAGCTTCACCCAGGTACAGCTGCACTGTTGTGCCTGAGCACTCCTGAGAGCGTCCTAATTGTCTCTGGAGAGATCAGAACAGCATTTGCTTGTTATATGATTCAGCAGGTCATCTCCAGCTAACCTAAGAGAGGTTAATTTTTGGATCCTTATCACCAAAGTAGGGGTGCAGAATCAGTGAAGAAAGGGGAGAGTAGTGATTTCCACAGACTGACTACGTAATTGTCTGAAAAAAAATGTGCTATTCTCACGTGTTCCATAGCAGCTTTGCAGTGATATTCTTTCTCACAGCAAGGTTGTCTTGAAGATGGAAAAAATAATATACCAGATGTGGGGAAAGTGTCAGTTGAAGATCATTTTGATTAAAAAGCTTTTTCAGAATTTCCAAGAAATCATGGTCAGATGCTAGCATTTCTTTAAGGATATAAGACAACACTAACAAGTGCCTGATCCAGAGAAGTGCACAGATCCTCGAACATAGGAATGACTGAGAAAAATTACTTTACTATCACATATTTAGGCTTAACAGTAAATGAGAAGTGTTGGAAATGTTTAATCATCATTAATGATATATTATAAAACTCAAAATTAACAGATATATAATGTAATTATAAGGAAATAGAAACCCTTCCAAAAACCACTGCCTACCCACCACCTGTTTCTATGTTAGGAAATGTAGCAATATTGAAAATGGAGAGATATTAGAAAAATAGCAAACATCAGAAATTTCTGACACATCTGTATGTTGACATCATAACATGGAACATGTGTGAGCATAGCCTTGCTAAGGGTGTGCTCACTGACAGTCTCAGCTCAGATTTTGGGAACAGCCATGTACTCAAGGAAAATTGTCTGGCTCTCTGTTCTTTCCATCACAGTGAAAAATTAAATGGTGAGTACTGCGCCTATTTAAAAACCCTTAAGAGTGTCAATCAAAAATGCACATTTTCAGGTGGGTTTAAAGTCAAGCTTTTCTATGCAAAGGTGTTTTCCTACAAAAATATTCCTTCATGTGTTTTACTCTCTGTAGTTACACAGTATTATTTAAGGGCTAACCTAGCCAGAAACTACATAAAAGGGTCAAGAGGTTTCCATTATCATTCACTTAACCTTTTTCTGTAGACCCCTTCTGTCAGGCTGTTGGTTTTCTGTAAGCCCCACACAATGGTTTTAAGAGACAAGGGATGTTCACATTACATTTCTCATTGCTGACCCAGCAGAGAGTAACTATTTCTGCTGGGCCTCAAGCTGCACCATTTGGTTTCAAAATTTCTGGCAACTTTAACAAATTAAGGAGCCAGCATGGCAGAGTGATTTCTGTGGGAGGCAAGCATAGCCCTTCCTATCTCAGTGACTGCTTGGTATGGGAGCAGCTGATGAACATCCTGCTGCTCTACAATCCTTCCTTTTGCCATCTTTTTCATGTTACAGCTCTGAGTGTTTTTACTTTTGGGTAAAAAGGGAGTCTTCTAAACTCTTGCCCTCATTTTGTGTCACCCCACTCACCTATGCCCCTCTCTACCAGCTGCTTAGCATTCCTTTGCTTTCCAGACTGCTTTTCCTGTTCAATCTGTCTCCAGCAACCACCTCCCTCCTATGCATAAACTGAAGCACACAAAGAGTGTTTGCTGTTCAGCATAGTGATAGGAGTTATTAAGCTGGGCTGCTACACAGTTATCTTCTCTATCTGGATACATTTTGGATGGAGGGCAAGTTTTATCAGATGTTTGTATGATGCCCAGCCCTGTGACACTGCTCCCTGGTCAGAAGCCCCAAAGTACTACTGCAATACAAATAGAAATTATTTGTATACAAATGCAAATACAAATAAATTATTAATGTTGCTCTTATTTGGTATCATAGGGAAATCCCTCCTTAAAAGTATAAAAGTGGTTACACATTTTCAAAATAAACCATCCAGATTTATTCAGGAATATATGGATAAAACAGTAAAAAGCATGAAGCACTTATTACAATCTGTCTTAATGTGCTTCTTGGCTCAGTGTTATGGCAGCAATTAAAAGTCAGGTTGGATTCTGGTTTTGTTTTGGGATTTTTTTTTAATATGTTTGTTTGTTTGCTTTGATTCTGGCAAAATTCCCTAAATGAACTTTCAGGTAAGCAGTTCTTTTTTTAACCATTTGTAACAGTGCTGGAGAGATACTGAATTTATGGACGTCTGAGAAGCTGAATGTGTACCCTGTATGTAGAGATGGGCATAATCCGCAAGATTACTTGCTTGCACAAGGAAAATTTCCATGGATTCATCTGCCATTCTTTTCAGAAAAACATAAACTTTGGTTTTATCTAGAGACTGGACAGACACATATTTAAACAGAAAAAAAGGCTGACAATATAGAGTGACAGCCTTAAGGTGCTCAATGGAGTTATTTTTATTTAGGGACAGAGGGTTTCAAAGGACCTCTTGGGTTGTTTTTAAACAAGTCAAAGTCATAATCATATAATTCTTGATAAATAGACTCTGCTGAAATCAAAAATAGCTGTTCTTTCTGAGTTAAATAGCTAACTCAGGGTGCAGAATGGGACAGCTGTTAACTGCAGGAAAATAGATTGGATTAGAAATAGTGTTTACATCCCAAGAGCTGTACAGAATTGAAGTCTTTATTTTCCGTGTATTTCAGAACAATTTAGGATTTAGCTGCCTGCCAGAATGCTGGCTGTAGTGCCTACCATGGTATGCAATTGCTAGTGTGGGAATATGGGAAAGCAGAAGAGGATGAAAAAGTGTCTTGTTTTCTTCCTAACAACAACAAAAAAACCCCCAAAATCTCCTCTTCTCCTAACTAGAACAGTTGATAGAAGGTTTGCACCTGTCTGCATCTTCTGGGCTCATACAAAATACCATGTTCCATTTAAATGTGCTGTATTCTATGAGTTAAGGGGGCTAGCACACTTCTGGGAGGACTCTGGTCAGCGGTCAGATGTGGTCATCCTTGATCCTTCAAGATGCACAAAAGAAATGAACTCTTTCAAAACCTGTAAAATATTTAATCTTATGCTCCACTCTTGCACAGAACAAGCATCTTTTTGTCAGCTAGCTTTTTCCTTCTTCTGTCTGTGATACCCATACCGTGCCCTTTTTGTTTTTTCTTTTATTAATAGTTCTTAAGTTTGTTTATTTTTCATTTCATTAAAGATGCAGGAGTCAAAGGGAAGAGAAAACAAGAGAGTACTAAAACAAGAGGTCAACATGAATGTAGCAAGTGCCTAGAAATAATATTTGGTGCAATTTTAAGAACAAGAAAGACAAAAGATCTGTCTTGGAGCTATGTGAATAGCGTACATACAAGAAGATATTAAAACTAACCTAGAGCTAGGTGCATGGGTTAAATGCAGTAAATATATGCAATTCTGTTACCTTTCACGCATTAATGAATCTCCTCCAGCTATGCTTAAACTGCTTTATACTTGTTCTTTATAAAATTCATCTGCATGAATGTTCTTACAGTGGCTTTGGAAGCTGTGTGTGTTGTTGTTCACCAGAAAAGAACAATTTAAATTCAATGGTGTGAATGAACCTGTTCTGGAAGAGTGTCCTGGCATTCTGGGCACAGAGACTGTGACAAGTTCCTCAGGCCTTGCCCACCCCATCTTCATGGTAAAGGCAGCAAATGGCACATACAGTTTATCTACCTGTATGTATCTGACACTGGTCCAGAAAGAAATTCTGGGTAAGTCTCTTTCTTATTCTTCTGACATGTGCATCTCCATATTATGGAACAGGTAAAAGTAAGCGTTGGATTCTGTGCCTATTTATGCTGGTAATACATATTTGGGCCAGCTCCTTTGGGATAAACTGCACAGAATCCTTCCATGCAGTTCTGAAAGAAATTGCAAAGGTGTCTAAACACCCACAGCCATTTTGATTTTGTGTAGTCAGGATAGGGTGAAGAATAAGAAAGTAGTGGAGTGGGACCCCCCAGTATGGTCTGGAATCTGTGTGCTCCTGCCTGGGGCAGCTGTGATACAAAGCTCACCTTATGCCTGTTCCTCTGGCTGAAGCCATATCCCTCTGCAAATGGAGCATTTTCAAAAAGCACCCAGACTGTCTGGCACTGGAGGTGGCATTTCTTGAGATGATGCCCAGGTACATCAACACTGCAAATGGAGCAGCTGAACAAGGCAGGAAAAACCCCACCTCTGGTCCCTGGGCAAGCCTGCATGACTGTACCTGCTGTTCCTCTGTCCTTTGTCATACAAATGCTTTGCATCTTCACACTGCTGTGATATTATTGAAACGATTTCTTTAAGAAGGAAGCCTTCAGGGTGGCAGGAGAGGCGGGCAGAGGGAGCAGCGAGCGATTTGCTGGCTGTGAGCTGTTTAAAAGGTCAGTGGCTCCTGTCACTGTGCTGGCTGGTTGCTAAGCTGCTGTGGATTTTTGTGCTCCTTTTCCTGGCTAAAGAGACCTTGTGATGAGGTGCAAGGTTATAGCAGTGCCTTTTTAGTAACCTCACCCGCTCCTTTCTGCTTGCTGAGCAAATGAGTAAGGGAAATGCTCTCAGGAGTGCTTGTTTTCTTTCCAGGGTTCTCAAAAACAGCTGCTGAAGTAACTGATAGGTTATTTGTCCTGCCAAATTAAACCTAATGTTTTAACCTGGGGCAACAGTGTCACTGCTTAGTGAGCTGCCAGGGCACTTTGAGTAACTAAAGCTTTCTAAGGGATGACCAGTTTGTACCATCTTCATCCCACTTGCATCTTTGAACTCACAGCAAATCACATCGGCTTAGTGCTTGAGTGAAAATTATCTAGCAAAGGTTGCAAAGTATAGACTGTTTCATGAGATTGTCCTTTAACCCTGCTTTTCTTGAGATGTCTCAAGCAGGAGGAGCTTTTATGTACATCTGAGATGGTTATAATAGCAGCCGATGCTGCCAGGCCTGACAGTGGAGCAGATGTGCAAAAAGAGTCTTATCCATACCAGAATGGTTAAGAAAAAGATGCAACATGAGAGCAAGCTGAGGTTTGGGAAGGGGGAGGACATGATTGCTCAGATAAAGTGTGCTTTCTTGCTGTTCAAATTCATTTGCAGAATCCATAAGCCGTACTATCCACCATACAGATAATTAGAAAACAGCACCAGGGTGTAAGCAAATGAAGTTTCCTAGCCTCAGAATGAAATTTTCAGGTTGACATAATAAGTGCTTTTAGACATGTGCAGCAACAAGAAAGGTAATTATTTAACTTGCTTATTAGTTCAGTGGCTGTGAAAGTCACAGCACTCCTTGAAGCGAGTGGGGAGTCAAGGAGATGAGGATTGCACTAATCTGCCATAGGGAGGCTGGGTGACCTTTTCTGTTGGCCAGGCATTTCTTATAATATGGTTGTTTTCAGTTGCTTGTAACCTCATTAAATGTTTGCTGGCAGGGCTCTGGGAAAATAACAGCAAGTAACCATGTAACCAAATAGCTAATCTACGTTTACTTAGCCTGATATGTCATCGGATTCTTCCCAAGTACGTTAATGTACAGCTAAAAATGCAAACTAGGTTCTCAACCCTGATCTGAAGCTTGCCTGGGAAGTTGGGCCAGAGATCTAGGCTGAGGCCATGCCACCCAGCTACTGCTGTTTGTGCATTAAAATTAGTTAGGGCTCTGTATGGGGAGATTGTTGACTCCTCTGAACATTTTTGTGTATATTTCTGCTTATTGAAGAGTTACTGTTATCCCTTCTGGCATTCCTGGAAGTTCCTCCTCCACCCTAAATAATCATAACTTGGAAAAAAAATCCTGTAGAAGGGGCAATGAAAGATACTGCTCAGATTCAAAATAAGAAGCCTCTTCTTACCAAGACTGTGGAAATGCTGAAGTGGTATGTCTGAATTGCTCAGGATCCCTCCGTGATGGATCATGTGCTTATGCAAACCCCACCTAGCTATATTACCTGTGATTGCCAGGAAACTCTTAAGCTAAATAACTTGAACGTTATGAATGCCCTGTTAATTCATGGGTTCTTGTGGGCTATTCAATCATCCAGGCATTTGAACATAACTTATTAAACTTGCAATACTGCCATAAATCCACGCTGAGGCCGTCAGTGTTAGATGCAAAATGTGGTGGCCACATGGTACAAAACACTGGTACTGGCTCTGCTTGTTCAAGTGAATTTGACAGGATAAGTTGACAGTAGATTTCACTGACAAATCAGGATATAATCTATTTGTGACCCTCTGGCTTAATGCTAGATTATCTAGCAGGTTTTTTGTGACTAGGTTACACGTAGACACAAAAGTGAGTTGAGCTTTGTTTTCCATTTAAGTAGACAGGGGTGTGGTGATGGTTTGAGTAAATTACACCACTTGATGATCTGGTCATTCACTGATCCAACATGAAGAATCATGTAACTGCTGCCTTAGCCATCAGATAACTTGTTCATCCAATGTTTGCACATATTTTGTAAGGCAGTTGTTGATTGAAGCTATACAGAAAGCTTCTTTTGAAGCTACGATTGACCCTATCAATTAAAAATAAAGAATCAGTCATTAGCTCATGTCCACTTTCTTGAACCATAACATAAACCCTGCAAAACTGTCTGTAGCCTGGATGGAATCTACACATGACAAATATGGTCTGCTCACAGGTCATGGTAGGACTAGGTTTTATTCATCTAAGCTTTCAACATGTTGTGGTTTTCGTTTGTCATACATGTTTTCTCCTATTTTGCTCACCTTTAAGTTTGGCAGTGTGCGTATGTTTTCTTAAAATAACTCTGGTTTTGGTTTTGACGTGCAAATCTGGGTATCTCAAGGTGGCCACAGACGAACACTTCTCAAATGTTCAGCTATGGTGGAGTTTAGGGCTGGATTTGGGGTGCCTTGTTGTTTTGGGTCATGGAGCTCTGGGTTTTCAGAGTCAAGCCTTGAGCATCATCTGTCTGATCAGCTTCAAGGACTGAGGATGCTCATTGTTAGCCATGTATCTGTTTTCTTGAATGGCCATTTTAAGTGGCTCTGTAGCCCTCTGACCTGCTGTAACAGGAAACACTTCCTGGGAAGCCTGTGGTTCTTGTCAGTGGGAATGTTGCAAACATAGCATCTGTTGTAGTTAGGTGAGATAGAAGTATCTGAGCTTTCTCTTCAAGCAAAACTGAAAGACATCCCAAATATTTTGCTTATGCCTTATAAATGTTCAATCCATCCAGAGGCTAAGGGCTTGCTGGTGATGGCAGAAACATGGTCTGAAATCCAGCACTGACAGCCAGCACTGTGTGTTCCTGCACTGTGTAAATTGAGGCATCTCAGGTCCCTCAATCGAGCCCTGCCATTCAGTCACTGATGCAGGAAGGACTAAGGGCTGCTGGTCCCATTAGCAAAGCACATGACTCAGTTACTCACCTAGGGTCCAGTGGGTGTCATTTGGTCTCCTGCAGTGTCCTGCAGCACTCAAGGTGCATTTAGAGACCATTTTATGGCCTGGATGCAGGCACAGTTTTGACTTACGTGGTTAGGAGAGGGGGACAGGCTAGCTGTAACCTTCTGTGAACTGTCCATGCTCAGAAAATTAAGTTGCTTGTCCTGCTGATTATAGCTTTCATCTGCAGTTTATCTTGTGGGAACAAGGAGGTCATTTTATCATCAGATCTGCTCTGGCTGTGCTGTGAATATTCCCCTCTTGTACAAAGGTGAAAGCTGTATTCTCTCAAACAAAACTTTTGTGCTAAATTTTGTATGAGGAAGAATAGCTAGTTTGAGTAGAGATTGCAATCAAAAATACAGTTCAGGCCAGGGACTGGCATGAGTGGGGAAGCCAACTGGGGGTAAATGAGTGACTGGCAGCAGTAAAGTGTGACTTGTACATGTATGTAATGACACATAGCGAGAAAGAGGGCATTGTGTGCTCGGGCAAGTTACCCAAATTATCATGAAAAGCATGATACCAGACACTGGGTCAAATTCTGATGGCCCTTTGGTTTTCAACAAGTTTTCATAAACTTCATGTGAAAGCAAACACTCACTTTTGTGCCGTAGAGCTGAGGCAGGATGTCCTGTCCAGCCTGCCCAGCCATTGAGGTTACAGCCTGTGCAATGTGTCCTGACTACTGCTCTGCCTGCCTTCTCTCCCCAGATGGCCGGTGACCCATGTGCCCAGCAGCCCCAGCCCGTGCTTGGCATGAGGGCCAGAGCCATCTGCTGCCACTGAGGCGAGGAGCAGGCAAGGATCGCCATGGCCTCATCCCGGCGGGCCCGGCACACAGGCCCTCCCGACGGAGGCTGGGGATGGATGATCGTCGCTGGTTGCTTCCTTGTCACTATCTGCACCAGGGCCGTGACCAGGTAAAGGCACTGCTGCTTGTCTTGCTGACCTGTTTGTGGCATCACCTTTTATTTTTTCCTCTTAGGAGGAGGGTTTGGGATCTCCCTGATGTCCTGCAGCTGACAGGGTTATTCTGGCTAGGTACAGAGTCTCTCCTGCTACATTTTTCAAGGCTTCCTAAGGCTGCAGGGAGGACCGAGGGATTATGAGCCCTCTGGCTTTAATCTTGCCTCCTCTGACAGCTGCTGTAGCTTTCAGCACCCACTCCTTGATTTCTTACAGAATCAAGGCCTGGGGCAGGTAGTGCTATTTCAGGCTGTGGTGGTTTGGCTGGGGAAGGAGGAATCATGCAGGGTCTCTTTGGGTTCACTGTGTCCCTCTGACCCCACAGCCATGCTCATTTTTGCCAGTCTCAGCGAATTACCTTGACCCCTGAGTCAATGTGAAAAGCAGGTAAATACTCCCTTCTCCTACTGCAAGCATTTCAGGTACTGTCCTGCCTGAGAAGGTCCAAGCCCTAGAGAAGAGACCCCTCTCTATACCCTTCTGGTATCTGAAATATGCAGAAAATATTTTCTCAAAAATAGAACAGGAATAGACTGCTCCCTTGCATAAACATAATGCAGTCTGGGATGAGATTGCTTTTACAGTGATTTTGATGTCGACTGGAGTCAGAGGAGCCTGGTGTGTGTGAACATGGACATTTTAGCTATATTAAGCAGAGAGATAAGCACCCGGGTAAGTGAGGAAAACTGAATGAGTGTCTTGTTGGACAATCAGTATAATGTAGATACAGTGTTTCCTACCTACAGTTCTTATGTCTTTTAAAATAAAGCTGTCTGGTTTAGGGATCTGAAGTCTTTAGGGATCTAGGGTCTTAGAGTCAACAGCATAGAAGGGCATCGAAACATGGATACAGTGTTAGTTAATGTATACAAATGTACCAGTTCCATAATAACAGTAGAGAATTCCTAGTGGATTTAATTCCTTTTTCATGTGCGAAGTGTATTACATCCCGGAAGTCATCCAATGGCTGGAACACATTAGACTATATAGAAGAATGAAGTGTGTGCAAGAAAAAAAGCTGAGGGAAGTGGTTGTTCACTGATTTTTGGAAAAAGAGAGGGGGAAAAGGCATCTCTTGTAGATCCAGAAAAGAGAATGAAACTAAGAAGCCATTTGATCTGTTCCTCCTCAGGGACGTGTTGAACAGTAACACTTGTTAAGTACACAAAGTAACCCCTCCTGGAAGCATTTTATTGAAGAGTTGGAAGGTCCAGGGGCTCCTGCTGTGTTTTGATTCTCTGGTTGTGAGGAGCTGCTTTGCACTTGTCCATCCATGAACACATAGCGGCAGATGGTGTTTGCTCTGTAGGTACCATACTGACCCTACCCTCACAGTTCGTGCAGGTGTGGAATAGTGAGTGACAAGGTCAGTGAAGAACTGGGAAGCCAGGGCTTTGTGTGCCGGGGAAGCAACATCATAATACGGGCTATAAGTTGCTGGTGAGAATTACAATTTCAATTTCCTTTCAGTTCAAGATACTATGAGTTTTAAAAACTCTAGCAGCAGACACCCCAGCAAGAAACATATGATAATGTTCGTGACCACAATTTTGATTTTCCTTGGAGCTGGAGAGGACTTTCAACTGGGTACTTTTTATACCTAAGGAGTGAGGGCAGTGTTTTCTGTGACACAAATATTCCATGTTCAACAGATTGGTATACATGTTTTCTGTCCTAGGTGCATCTCAATTTTTTTTGTGGAGTTCCAGGCATACTTTGGGCAGGATTATGCCAGAACTGCTTGGATCCACTCCATTGTTGACTGTGCTACGATGCTCTGTGGTGTGTATTACCCTTTTAAGTGTAATGTGGCTGCTTTTGCATCAGCTCCATCTGGTTTTAGCATGCTCACAAGTTGGTGGAGTCAGCTGGGGAAGAGTAATACTGTGGGATCTCTGGGGTATGGTATATCCAAGTTGCTTCCCCCAACATAGTTGTGCAAGGAAGGGAGTGTCTTCATACTGAAGAGAAGAGGCAGAAGTTTGTTTTGTGAAATGATCTAATTTTTCAGAAACGTACTTTTGTTGAGGTCTATTGGGACAAGTCATGTTTGAATGCTGTTAACTGACAACTTGTTTCTTTTGCCTTTTGATCGGAGTTCGTATTTGAGACAGAACAGGATGTAGATCTTAACTCCAGATCAAGTCAAACCGTGCTCCTTTTATCAAAACTGTGTATTTACAAATAGACTTCTCCCTTAAAAGAAAATTTGATATTACTAAAAATTATGTGCATCAATGCAGCAGTTCTCATGCTCTCAACGTAGAATTTCTCGTGGGTTTGCTTTAAAGCTATGCAGCTATGTGAAAATCCATGCCCTAGTTCTGTGGAAGAGGGTTCATCCATAAGAATTGCTAGAAAGGCAGAGGGACACAGCTGGAATGAGATACAGCAATTCACCTATGACAGCCAGGTTATATCTTGGGGGAAAAAAAAGATAAATAAGGGTAACTTTGCCCTGGCATTGCAGGTAGTGGAGGGGAGAGGGCTGGTGATGACATCCCATGGTAGAAGCAGGGTGATCTGGGAGCCATCAGTATTGGAGAAGTGCAGCAGAAGTGTAGCAGCCCTGGACATCTCCAAAAAATGTGAGACCTCTCCTGTTTGGGTCTGATCCAGAGCCTACAAGGCCGGTGAGTTGTGAGGAAGGACACCTGAAGTTACTGAGGGTTGAAGTGCAAATTCCAGGTGGGGAAAGGTCTGAGTGTTGTAAGCATGGAGTAATGAACAGTGTGGGCTGTTGCTGTGGCCTGTCTTGACCCCTTGACACTGCAGGTTAGCAGTGTCCCATGATGACTTTGATCTATGAAAATGGCTGCTGAGAAACTTGCTGTAAGTTTCAGGTTTATCCTGACTTTCAGGACAATTACTGTTAGAAGGTTTTTTTTTTTTATTCTTTCTTTCTTTTTTTTTTTTTTTTTGGTGCTTATGCCATTGCAATAGGGGGGTGTTGGAATACCACTCTGAAGCTGCAATCATTTTCTTCTGCTTTCTCCTTCTTCCTTTTCCTTTATGACTGTTGCAGTGAACTGTGTGTGAGGACCTGCCATTAACTACCACCTTTATTCTTTTCTTTAAAGCCCCACTTGGGAGTTTAATCAGTAATCATGTATCCTGCCAAGTTGGTATCATGCTAGGAGGGCTGCTTGCCTCTACTGGACTAATTCTGAGCTCATTCGCCACCAGTCTGGAACATCTCTACTTATCGTTAGGAGTCCTCACAGGTAGGATGCATTCAGCCCCTTTGTTGCTCCTGGAACACAAGACAGGAATATTAAAAATGATGGCTGATCTCTTCTTCATGTCATATCAACACTGCACTGGTCAAATAAGATACTCAGACCTGTTCCCACCATTGTAAAAGAGAGGCTTTGGCTGCCACAGTGAGAGCTTCAGCACTGACTGATCTCATATAACACAAGTGCAGCACCCTGCAAAAGCAACTCTTACCCTCTATTAGAAAGAGGGCTGTGAATAAAGTTCTGAAATTATGGGAGGTCAGGAAGGACTGCTGTTGCAGTTGATACACATGAAAAGGTTTCCCTGTTTTGCCTGGGATTTGGGAGCAGTTTGTTATAGCAGGAGTTCTAGGCTGCCTGAAAATATTTGCATATTTGGAAAAAAGTTTAAATCAAAACATAAGTGTAAGTAAGAGATAGAGGAGCACTTGGGGAACACCAGGCACCTCAGCCTTACTTTTGTCTGCATTACATTCGAGTGGAAAAGCAAAAAAAATTCTGGTTGGTAGTCTTGCTGTAGCAACTCTTCCATTTGTGCTCAGGTATGGTGATAACAGATCTTTGCTCTGTCCCATCTGCCTGTGTTTGTTGTGCACAGAGGAACTTGAGAGGGGCCTGTGCTCACGCTGACATTCCTTCCTCATTAATACTGACCTGGTAACCACGGTGATAAAAGGCTTTGTACTTGGTCCCCTGGAGTTTAGTAACGAGTTGGTGGAATTACTGCAGTTCACATGCTGCCAACAGCTTATTTGTTTAAAAAAAAATCCTTATTGTAGCCCATGTTGCTCCTGTATTACGATGTTAATCTTTGACAAATGTGTTCATAACAAATAAAAAGGCTTCTTGTAACTTGAGGGACTGTGCTACATACCATGCTAAAACCTCTGAGGCTTCCTTAGTGGGAGCTGCTGTGAATACCAAGGTGGAAAGGCTGTTACAATTTGTACATGGAGTTGCAAAGAGCTAATTCTACAAGCAGTGAACTTCTAGTTTGTGGGGACTGATTAACAGAGAGGTGAACTGTTGATAAAGGCTGGACGTCGTGCCTTCACCCCAGAGAGCAGATGGGACCATAAAAAGTGAATGTCTAAATCCATAAAAGCAGCTGGACTTGAAACCAAAAAGTGAAGCAAGGGAGAGATTGGGAAGTGTCAATAAGTAGCAGAGTTCCTTCTAACACATACGAAAATGTTTTCAGCCCTAAACTTTCCACTTTTCACAGGACATTTGTTGGCTTTTCTGAGACCTATTTCCCCCTGCCAACTATCTGAAAAATAAATGGTGTGTATGCCTAATAGAGTATGATTTTCACAGCACTCGAGTGACGATGTCCAGCCCAGGGCTGCTCCTCTGGCTCTGCTGCCTGTACAGGTCCAACCCCAGCTCTGTGCCCTGCTTCTCCCCTTGCCTCCTGAGGGGTGCCAGACTGGGCACCCGCAGCCTAGAGTCCCTCTAATCCACTTATTCCATCCTGGCAGGTTTAGTGCCTGCCCCACACAGTGTGGCCTTTGAGGAGGATGTGGCAAGCTGGTTATGGCACTGGGTGATTATCTCCTCTATCAGCAAGTTCTGCCAAAGGCACTGGGGACCGTTTTACCCTCAATGTAGGACAAGCTCCAAAACCATAGTCAGGAACTTGTTTCTATTACTGATTCAGAAATACATATTTTAGTATTTTAACCACTTGATGATTAAAACCTGCTCTTTGATTCTGCAGCAGAAAGCACAATCTTTTTCTTGGTCCAAGAGATTAATCTTATTTGTTCACTCCACTCAACCTGGCTTTGTTTTCAGAGGCTTTTCTCCTTCCTTGCAGGCAGGGATTTAAAATCATCAGGGCTCCAAGCAGCTGTTGCATGGAGTTTGTTTAGCTGACCAAGAGAGTTTTTTTGTAGAATGTTAGTAACAGAGACAGGCTCTCTGTACTCTGTTTCAGAGAACTGAAAATTAATGGTCAGGGTTGCAACAGACCAAAACACAAAGTGGTGCCTCATCAGGACATGTATCCAGTGCCAGCATTGGTGCAGACCCTGGGGCAAGACCTCATCTTGAATGCAGGAGAGGCTGGCACACCAGTTCTCGCATATTTAGTGATTGTCCTTGTTCTTGTTCTTAAGTGAACCCCATCACTTCTGTCTGAGTCTTATTATTGTGGATTATTGGTCATCAGTTAGGTTTGTCAAGTCAGTGACCCTGCCAGTGGAAGAAACACGTCATCCTAGTTTCTCATCACACTCAAACTGGGCTGCGTGATACAGAATCAGAAAAGGCTTCTATTCATTTGTACTAATGAAAATACATTGCGTGGTTTGATTTAATATATGTCATATGTCATGCTTAGTATTAAGCCATCTGCACTTTGCTTTCTCTTCTAGGGCTTGGGTTTGCACTTTGTTATTCTCCAGCCATCGCGATGGTGGGCAAATACTTCAACAAAAGAAAAGCACTGGCGTATGGAATAGCCATGTCAGGCAGTGGAATTGGTACCTTCATCCTGGCCCCTGTGGTCCAGCTCTTAATTGAGCAGTTTTCCTGGCGAGGAGCTTTGCTCATCCTGGGAGGTTTTGTTTTAAACCTCTGCGTCTGTGGTGCCTTGATGCGGCCTATTTCTCTTAAGGAGGATTGTAAAACTGCTCCTGAATTTCTTCAACAGGGTTATGTCCCTGAAACAGAGAAACAAGACTTAAAGCGAACGTTCATCTGTTCACCTTTAATCAAATTATGGCCTCATGAATGTTTATGCTACTGTTCATGGAAGGAATATGACTTTTTGCTGATGCCAGGCTTCATGGTGCTGGCAGTGTCAGTTTTATTTATGGCATATGGCTGCAGCCCTCTTTTTGTCTACCTAGTGCCTTATGCCTTGAGTGTTGGAGTGAGTCATCACCAGGCTGCCTTCCTCATGTCCATACTTGGTGTTATAGACATCATTGGTAATATCACCTTCGGATGGCTAACAGACAGAAGGTAAGGGCTTCTGGCTGATCAAGTGTAAGCTTTAGCTGGTGGGAGGCTGGCTGCAAGCGAGGTATAATACATATAGAAGTTAACATGATGGACTCTTTCTGTAGCATGTGTAACTTAAACCCCCAACAACACAGTCTAACTTTCAGAAATGCTTGCTACTTAATCTTTCTGTCTCTTCTGAGTTTGTTAAATTCTGCTGGGTAAAAATTTTTTTTTCCTGGAAAAATGATGTGTTTGCATGTGTGATAGTGGAAATATAACCCCTTGCCTGAGGTATGTTGAGCACGATTCTCTGTATCTAAGTCCTAGAGGATTTCACCCTGCTTCTTCTGCCTTTCCATCTCTTTTGTGCTGCTGGGGAGGCACAGAAGTTATGGAAGAGGGTCAAGGGTCTGGCCCAGTACCGTCAGGCACATACTAGGAAGGACTGACAGAAAATTGTTGTATGTTTTCCAGTGTGTAAGAACTTAACATGCTTTATGAACTGAACTCACTCCAAATGTCAGTGTACAGCATCTGTAACATCAGTAGATACTGGCTAAATTAACAAGGATTTTGATTCTAAAGCATGCATTCTTTGTGCTTAACCAGTTTGTGGGAAAAATCAATTATTGTTTTTGTGGGGCAGGAAGGAAGGGAATTGCCATCTCGCTTAGCTCACACTAACTTACATTTAAGGGCTGACTGGAAGAGTGACAGCTAAGAGAGGTATACTGCAATATTTTATGCAGAATCCTGGGAGCACCTTGCTGACCTGGGATGTAAAGCCCAATGAAATACTGCTTTGAACATTGAAACTTCAGGGGAATGCAAAATCCTGGCAGCAGGGTTCTGTCACTAGGAAGATCCTGAAGAACACTGCAGGCAGCATGGGCTGCTGCTTGCCAGACGTTTCTACAGCTGTAGGAGGGCAGCTTTCCCTACCTGGGCTCATCAGTGTTGAGTTTTTAATCTTGAAGACTGTGTAAGGAAATGGACTTAAATTTGAGCCTTATAAGAGAGAGAGAGACTGAATCATTGCATGCCATGGCATAGAAGATGAGATACTGGTTTCAGTGATAATTTTCTTTTCTGTTTTGAAATTTGCAGGTGTCTGAAGAAGCATCGGTACTTTTGCTACCTCTTTGCTGTGGGAATGGATGGCCTCTGTTGTCTTTTCCTACCAATTCTCCAAAGCTTCCCCTTGCTTGTGCCTTTCTCATTTACCTTTGGCTACTTTGATGGAGCATATGTAACGCTGATCCCTGTCATGACAGCAGATGTAGTGGGAACTTCTTTGTTATCATCAGCACTGGGCGTTGTGTATTTTCTCCACGCCATACCATATCTAGTGAGCCCACCTGTGGCAGGTCAGTTTTGCCAAATGATTTTTCTATAATCTCATCAGTACTTCAGATTTATCTATTGGTGTGATGTAAAAGGGGAGGAAGAACAGCAAATGCACAGTGAATGAGTGTGGAGGTAGCCTCTGGGTAGAGGAATAACACACCTAGACATTCTTAAGTCTTTAGATGTCCCATCCTGGTTTTGGTGGGATGATTTCTACATATAGAGTGAGATGAAAGTTTTAAAAAAACCCAGTATGGAATGGGCTCCTAAGAGCTATTACATCACCACTTCATGTAGTTTAAAAACTGTGCAAGTAGAAGGAGTAAAGTATTTTGCTGTGAAATGACATAATTTTGTAAAATCTAAATCTCTCTAAAATGAGTTTAATGCCAAGATTTTTTTGTGTGTGTGTATGTGTAAGACTTGTTCTTTTAGTCTCTACATTGCTTTGAACAGGTGGGTGAGTCAGCTCCACTCCTGTTTGGTCATAAGCTCATCCCTGTAATATCTAACCATCATTTTTCCCATCTGTACCATTGCAGTGAAGTAAGGAGGAGAGCTGCACCCATATTATTCTTTAGAGAGCACTTGACACAGTTTTTAATATTGTAGAAGGTCAGAGATCTTTTTCAAACAACCAAGTATATATATCTTGCATATTTTGTCTGATGTTTACATCAATTACCAATTAATCACTGCTTCTGAAGCTTTTAATTTAATTTTCCATAGCAAAAATTAATGCAAAATAGAATTGTTCTAAGCGAGAGCCTAAGGCATAGCTTAATAAATGCTTCTGCATGAGGATCTTAAAGCTCTCTAAGCCTTCTAAAGACTGCCAGTTAAATCCATGCAGTTGGAAAATGTTTATTTAGTAGTGTGGTGGTGACTGCTCTGCCTTTTCTTGTGGATTTGACCTCCAAACAAAAGGCCATAAAGATATTATTTGCCTGCTGAGGACAAATCCCTTCCTGCCCCAGGATGTGGAAGTATAGTGATGGTGATGTAAACCTGTATTGTTTGATCGTATTTATATGTGATAATTCCAGAAGTTTTTAACTGGATCATAGGACCTGTAAATTATCCACCAGAATATTGGACCTTTAAAAAAAATTTTTTTTTTTTTTGCTACAGGCTGGCTTGTGGACACAACTGGCAGCTACACTGCATCATTTCTCCTGTGTGGATTTTCTATGATATTTAGTTCTGCACTATTGTGCTTTGCAAGACTAGCAAAGAAAATCAAAAGAACACATTTGCAGTCCCTCGCTGGTAACACAGCCTTGAAAGAGCACATCTGGACAAATGGAGCAATAGCTTATTCTGTCACAGCAGAATTAGACCAGAAGGATGTTGAATTTTTGGCTGTGGATACAAACAGCTTCAGCAACAGGTGACAAGTGCCATTGAGATTCAGTATGGCACAGCCTGAGACAGACATGGTTCTGTGGTGTTGCACTCTTGAAGATACTTCTGTGAAACAAGACATCTCTCAATTAGAATTTTCTGTCATGTTTTAGTTGGCTTAAATCTATGTACAGCAAGAGTAATACTAAGTTAATGCAGTAATAGAAGAAAGCTAGACTGAAAATAGGGTTTGCATATACAAGTGTTCACAGATTTACTTGAAATGCAATGTTGACTCCACAGGTATCAGTCACCAAAAGTGAACAATAACATTTACATTCACAAATATTAATTACACAAGCTTTTTCATTTTGTGGTCTAGTGTGTTTCAATGGACTAATCACATACACTGTGAAAAAATCTCTGCATTTGTCAGTCTGCATGAAACTCTTTGCAAATCATTGCTTCAAATGTCAAAGTAATAAGTTTGTTTTGCTTTTGGTTTTTCAAGAAAATCTGGCAAGAAATTGATTTATGCTGAAAGTATCTCTGGAGCAGTTTTATTTTTACAATGTGCCTGCACTTTGTACATACATTGCAATTTAATTTCAAATATGGCTTTAGACCTGCTTTCCCAAGCCCTTTACAGCAAAAAAAATTTTTTTTTCTTCTGTATAGCTTTAAAATTTGAATTTCTAAACAGTGACATTCTGGGTGTGATCTTCCAGCTGGTCCTTGTCTTGGAGGGTGGAAAAGGTGCTGTGGTGGCTCTACTATCTGAAGAGGAGTAAATTTGTGCCAGGGGACTGGGTATGCTGATAGACAAATGTGCTTTAGCTGCATTAGTTGGAAGAAGCCCAAAGGCAGCCCAAGAAACCTGAGAGATTCCTGTGTTTGCAAACACAGAGCCTCCTCCTCTTGTAAAATCAGCACCTATTAGAGAATTTGGACCTATCTGGAGTCCATGCAACCAACTGACTGAGAGATTGCCCACCCCACAGGCTGACAGGGGAGAGGATGTTGGCAGAATTGTTTCTGTGTATTGCAGTGGCAAGTCTGTCTCTTTTCAGAGCTGGAAGCTGTATCTTCAGGTGGTGCAAATTGCTCATTGCAGAGCTGTCAGGTCACTTTTACTTGATGGCTAGAACACAAGAGCTGTGATTGATGATTTCCTGCAACTTGTGTGAGGAATATACTCCAATTGGCTGCTTCACAGAAGCTAGGGAGTGAATGTAGCTCATGGAGTAACTTACTGATGTGATGGTCTAATGAATACTGGGATGTTCCTACATTTCCAGAGTGAAAATATTGTCAGCAATGGGGGAACTTCACATTCCGGAAACACAAATAGTTTCAGTGTTTTAATGCTGTATCAAGCTGTATTCTGTTCATTAACAAATTTATCAGAGTCCAAATAATTTTCATTAACACTGAACCAATAGTTTTGTTAGTCTGCAGAGTGTTCAGTGGCTGCTCATGGTGTCCTTTTCCACTCTGTGCCTTGGAAGGGAAAGCAACATAGACTGATGTTCACCAATTTGACTTAGACCAAGAGTACAGCCATAGGGGTATAATATATTTATACATATATACACAAACATATATATATATATATATATGAATAGCATGTGTATCAAGTAGTTTTATTATCCAAGTGTATTTCAAATATATTAAAGTTGTTTGACTTCAATTGCCTGCGTTTAAATAAAGTATTTCTCACTGCCCTGCTTCAGGAATGTAGTCAGAGCCAGTAGCACGATATATGTGCACAGACCACAGAATAAGTGAGAGGAGTGCAAAATCTTCTTAAAGCCAACGATATAACTTTTCTTCAGCTCAGCATGAAAATTGACTCTTGGGCCCCAGTTTTGTTTCTAACATATATTCATAAAAAAGACAAAAATTATCCATGGGTGTTTCTTACTGAGTTAGGAAAAATATGCACTTTTGGAAAAAAATGAAGTGTTTTCATTAATTAGCATTGATGAAGATAATGTTTTAGATCTTAATGTAATATTTTGTTACTAAAAAAGGAATAGTGTGAGCAACAAAAAATGTAAGTTATTTTGAATAAGTTATTAATTACCACTGTAAATAGATTTACAGAAGTTTAATTACTTTGTTTATGACATCACAACACATCACCAGCTCTTCATGCCAGAACTGCATATTGTAAAAGCCTGTTGGAATAATGCCATATGCTTTTTTATCAATGTAAACTATACCATGTAATACATTATTAGCTTTTTTTTATTATTATTTCAAGATTTTTTTCATAGGCTTTTCTCTTTATGTTTTTTAAGCAGTACTTCTTGTTTTAAATATCTTATTTAGCAACAAACATTCAACTGGTTTTATATACAGACCTTTTGTAGAGAATGGTAAAGTTCTTTCAGGGCTTTCTAACACTGTTTCTGCTCTGACTTACGCCAATGGAAAAGAGCTTATATACCAGAATGATAATTTTTGTGCATAAAACACACTGTGAAATATCAGCCCTGTCATGAATGCCCCCAGTAACAAACAGAAGGAAGGAAGGAGTAACGAGAAATGACCTGCATGTGGAAGAAATGAGAATACAATCCAGGCTGGTGAAGCCTCATGCCAAACTTCTAGCTCTTGGTCCACACAGCACAAGATGAACTGTTCACCTTCATCCTGCCATGTGAAATATTTCAAGCAACGCATTATAGAAGTCTCTGGCTTACAATATTTTTGAAGAATGGTTTAGTGTATCTGCAACATTTTGTTTCAGAGATCATAATATTCAGGCTGTCCTCCATGGAGGACATTTCCTGGCATGGCACAGTGTGGGAATAAGCCAAGACACCCGAGCTAGCTGTGAAAAATTTGCCAGACTAACACTGTATGTTTGATGATTTAGGGGTCTTTTCCAACTTTAATGATTCTGTAATTCTATGTTTCCACCAGCCTTGATGGATACAAGCATTGATGGATATGAGCTCGGCTGGAGAAGTGCACTGCTGAGCCTGTCTGGCTCTTTCCAGGACAGTGTGGTGGGACTTGGGGTGACATCTGTCCGACAGAGTCTATCTCAGATGGGAGATATCCTACCTGGGACTATGTTCTGTTCTGTGCAGTGGATGGAAATTCAGTGTAAGTAAGTGAAACTGCTTATGGCTGCTGAAGTTATCCCATCTGTTTCCATTCCATGAGGTTTGAAATGGGGAAATAATAATTATTTTCAAATTATTCATATTATAGCGATAATCTGGAACATTTAATAAATTGTACCTTGAAAAGCTGTGTGAAAACAACATTGGAAAAGTCAAGCACCTTCTGTTGAAAAATGACTCTTTTTTCAGAAAAAGCATTCATTAAACTTTCCTGTCAGCTTGGATAATAATTTATCTCCTGAAAGAAAAAAGCTATGTTACTGTAAGGTGAATGTATTTTATACTGCCACAACAATTCCTTGTCTGCTCTCTAATGTGTTACAAATTTATGTGAGAAGGAAGAGCTTGTTTAACTTAAACTGTAACACTACTTCATGGTCAGCATAGCAGAGTCCTTAGTGGGGTTTGCCTCCATAAATAATAATACCTTCTTTTTAGTGATTACTCTGGTACATTTCAGTAAATTTTTCTATATACTCTAGAAGTTGCTTTTGGTTCATAAATTAATACTTCCTGAAGGGTTGTCTTCACTCATTTTTTTTCCTGCACTGCTAGCATAGGCTCCAGTGATGTATTCATAATTGAGTGTGAATTGAGAGGTGTGTTCAGCCTCTGTGCAGTTCTAGTTTTGCCCAATGGATTTGGACTCTCCAAAATGTGTGTTTCATTTTGTCTACCTCCCGAAGCTCGAGCTCAACCTGCTCCCCGTATCGACAAGCCAGGCAATGCAGCAGCACCCCCATGTGGGAAATAACGTTTCTCCTCATTTACAAGACGGGCAAAATCCAGAAGGCTGTGTTTGCACAAGCATCCCCAGGTAGTACTGTGTTCCAGAGCACTCCTCCAGTGTACAAAAGAGGTGAGGCACAACAAATACGCTTTTTGCTTTGCTATGTCACACAGTCAGTTTCTTCACTGTGCAGATCGAGCTGCTATGACTCTTCATAAAAATTCAGGCTCACTTTTTTTTTCCCAAAATAATTTATAGCTTTTTTTATAGGTTCTTATTCCAGAAGATGTCCTGGTGGCAGAATGTGGAGAGGAGAATAGATGGGCCATGGCTTTGAGAACCTGCGCCACCTCCTCCTCAAATTCTTCCCTGCTGCCCTCCACCTTCTATGCCCTCAGTAGAGTTTAGATAGCAATGGTGCTGAGGTTAGAAGCCCTCAGGATTCACAAAGCCAGTGAGGTGGTCTAACATACCCTTTCATCCCCATAGCTGGGCACACCAATGTAGGTAGTCACTAGTTCCTCGCTGTTGTTCCAGCCAGCTTTCAGGAGTGGTCTGTCAGAACTGTTCCCAGACCTTCCTGTTCCCCATCCTCACCTCTCCTTCCCTAGGTAGGGTTGCTTTTGTTTGTAAAAGAGGAGCTGGCAGGTGGCTGGGAAACAAGGGTGGGTTTTGCTCCAGCTCTTTCTTAGGTAAAGGGTGTTTGTAATTATGTACACTTGATTGCTTTTGCTTGTATTATGAAAGATTCTCTGATGGAGAGCTGAGAGGGAAGAGGCTTATTGATATTTTGTGATCTGGCATTGGTGTTTTGCACTCCTTCATGGCTTGTCATCCTGTCTGTACAGGGGTGCTGTTGCAGGTGCAAGAATGCTCCAGGATGGCTAGAAACTAAGGTGCACATTCTTCCTGATGGACTCTGTCACCAGTTTGCTTCATGCTACACTAGTGGCTAGGGCTCAGAAGTGTTTTGGAAGTGCAGCGTTACTTTTTCCTGAGTACTATGGTCTATCAAACAAAGGTACGTTCCTGAGGAGTTAGGCCAGGGTGTTGCAAAGAATATTGAATTTTAGTTGGACACCTGAAGATAATCACCTTGTCAACCCATTCTGTCATTTCAGCCCTTTCTTCCATTCACGTAGACTCTGTGGGCACGCACTCCTTTTTCCACATGCCCCTTATGTTCCCCTGCCCTGCTCTGTGGTGCTCACCCAATTCTGCTCTGGCTGTGCTCTGCCCTCAATGTCCAGTTCAGGTCATTTCTTGTGTGTGTTTGCTATCCCTGGCTTGTTTCACTAGCATGGCCACAGCCCTCTCTTTGGCAACTCAAAGGCTGCCTTTCCTTCCTCTCCAGATGTTTGCTGTTGTGGTTCCTGATAGGGTGTTTTGGGTAAACTAGACTGATGCTGTTTTGTGCATAGTTTAATTCTTTGGCGCAATGCCCCTGAAGCCAGCTTTGCTGAGAGCTCCGGGAAAATAAAGGGGCTGTCTCCTCAGCCTTTCATATCCTGCCAAAGCTCAATCCTTCTTACTTTTTTGAATGGCTATTTCTCTTTACTTAATCTACTAACATGAAGGCTGATCATCAGAGAGATACCCAGAAGCAGCAGTTGAGGGATTCAATAGACTTTAGTAGTTCACAACAATAATACACATTCTGTAAGCTTTCCAGCGGACCAGCTAAATAATTAAAGTTCTAAATTAAACTAAATAATTAGTTTTCATAATTAAACAGCATACAAGGTAGTAAACTGAACAAGCCTTCAACAAAAGTTTCTTCTACAAAAGATATTTTTGAAATACTTAAAAAACCTTGAGGAATTCTATTTGTGTATAAGCATGCCCTTCAAGTGTACAGACAAAATACAACAATATGATTCCTTTACCTTTTTCTCAGTAGACAGTAATATCTGATTTTCAGGTTAGAAGTTCTCTGTTCTACAGATCATCACTTAAATACAACATCTATACCCATGTTATTATTGAAGAGTAAGTTAGATTAGCTATAAATATATATCATATATGTTATATAGTTATCCAAGCATGCTCTCTATTAGTGAATGAACAAATAAACAATTGTTGTCTGCAGTTTCTACATTATGACTAGAAAGTGATGCCACCTGTGTTTCATTGGGTCATAATGTCTACCTTCAAATGAAAAAAAACCCAACAAAAAAGTTTTGAGAATCTGTTGAAATGTCCTTGCTTTAGGAGATTTTTCAGTACATAGGATTTTTGGGATCTTTAGCTTGAGATGGAAAGTTGTAGCTCAAATAATGCATTCCGATATTCTTCATTGTTGGGATCCAAAGCAATGGCTTTCTTATAGCATTCAATTGCTTTTTGTTTCTCACCATTTAGGTTATGAACGAGTCCAAGTGTACCAATATCTGTAGCATCTCCTAAACGGCTCTCAATCTTTTGTTTCAACAACGTCTCCACAGCTTCCCTGCACTTTCTTCTTCCAAAAGAATCTTTTTCCATTTTCAGACCTTCTATGTAATACTTGATGGCTTTCGATTCTGACTTCATGTGAAAACGCTGAAAATTGCCATAATAGAAGTAGATTTCTTGTTTTTCACCACAGGATAGATAATTTCTCTGGAGCACTTCCTGAAATATCTCTTCAGCTTCTTCATACCTCTTGCATAGTGCATATACGTTTGCTAGGTCAGTATGGGCAGAAATAAATGTTGGCCTTTTGTCTATCACTGTTTTGAAATGAAAAATGGCAAGCTGGATGAGATTCTCCACTTCCTCTTGAGGTGTACATCTTGTCTTTTTCAATTGAAATATCTTGACTTTGTAGCAGAGTCCTAGTTGGTGATGCAGAAAGACAGACTTTGGTGTCAGTGGCAGGGCCTTTTTCAAAATCTCCACTGCCTTGTCCACTTCTCCTTTCTTTCTGTAAAACTTAGCAGCATACCGCAGGAAAAAAGGAAAATCAGGGGTTATCTTCAGTGCCTCCTCAATGTACCTCTCCCCTTCATTAGCTCGTTTCAATTGCTGAAGTTGTAATGCAAGTAATGCCAGAAGGGAAGTGTTCTTTGGATTCAGTTCCACTGCCCGCTGCAGGACCTCAAGGCATGGCCTCACCTCTTCACAATACCGAAAAGCCAAATTTTCCAAGCGATACATTGCTATTGCATAGCCAGTACAAAAATCTGGGTTATCGGGCTCACTCTCCAGAGCTTTTTCAAAGCAATTCTTTGCCCTCTCGTAGTAATCAGACCCAAAACGTAATGATGCCCATCCTTGCTCAGCACAGATCTCTGGAAGCTGAATCTTCCCATGAGCAGTACCTGAAAGCTCTTTGCAGGTGTTTTCCACTTTGCTTACATAAGTTTGAGCTTCTTCATATCTCTGCATGTGGTAATAGACCCAGGCATAGTTCCCCCAGGTAACAAGACTTCTCCTGGCAATTTCACCTGGGGGATGTTTTTGAATAGCTTCTTCAGCTTTTTTGAGATTTCTCAGGGCTTCCTCATTTGAATTCTTTAGGTGACATACATAGGAGAGTAAATTATAATCTGTAATGTTGGATTCGTTGACAAACTTGATATGATCAACTATTGTTTCCTCTAGGGACTCAAGACTTACATGCTGCTTCAACAAAGTCCATGTAAAATGACATTCTAACTGCAGCAGGGAAGTCTTCAAGGAATTCTTGGAAATGGTACTAGAAGAAATCAAAGAAAAAGTTGTTTACATCCCATTTGCTTTTTGCTATTCTTGTTTTAAATCCAGGCATGACGTACTTTAAAGGCAGTCAATACCCTACCTGGTGCCCTTAGTCCCCAATACTTTAAACAAGCCAAAGCTGTAGAGAGCCCTAGGTCTAAAGTGCTGAATAGTGATTTTAGTAATTCTTCTTGCCAGTGTATGAGGGCACCTCTTACATAGGAACAGATGTTGCTGTGGTGTTAAAGTGGAGGGCTGCCCTCTGTAGTAAAGCTGGCACAGCCTTGGGCCTCAGGAACATATGTCCTGCGCTGGGAACAATTGCTGAAGCTTACCCAAAGGACATAATCATATAAGATTCTCCTAAACTATAGAGAATGTGATTTAGTGTCTTTCCTAAATCTTTGTACATGTTATGATTTGTGTTACAAATTTAATTTTGAATTTCCTGCATTTTTAAATCCTTGTATGTTAGATCATAGCACCATTCTTATGTTATGGTTATACGGGTTTTATGGTTAATGTATCCAGGAACTGGCTCCCAGATCTCACCAGTCTCTTCAGTGGCTGGCACTTGGATGTCCAGCCCATGAGTGTGCAACCCCATTCCACTTGCTGGTACAAACCACACACTCACTAACCCTATGGCTCCTCGGGTGCTGGCTCTGGACATCCAGTGGCTGGTTAGGGAGCTTCTCTCTCACCCCTAGACACACACACTCACACACCCTTATTAACCAGACCCTGTTGACATACAACTGGTCCTTAATACCCCTTTATGCCTGTTGTGGTTTAAGCCCAGCTGGCAACTAAGCATGATGCTGCTTCTCACTCATCTCCTCCCCCCATCCCCCACTTGTGGAACGAGGAGGAGAATCAAAAGTAAAAATTGTAGGTTAAGATCAGAATTTAATAATTTTTAATAACAGAAAATAAAATATAATAATAATAGTAATTAATAATAATGATGATAAAAGGAAAATATAAAACTTACAGAAAAACAAGTGGTGCACAGTACAATTGCTCACTACCTGCTGTCCAATGCTAGACTCTCTCCCTGCACCCCAATCAGCCCCCTTTCCAGGTAACTCCCCCAGTTTATATACTGGGTATGATGTTCTGTGATGTGGAATATCCCTTTGGCTAGTTCAGATCACCTGTCCCAGCTGTGCTCTCTCGAGTGTTTTTGTGTACTTCCTCACTGGCAGAGCATGAGACACAAAAAAATCCTTGACTAGGATAAACACAACTTAGCAACAAACAAAACGTGTGTTTTCAACATAATTTGCATACTGAACCCAAACCACTGCACTGTACCAGCTAGTGAGAAGAAATTAACTCCATACCAGATGAAATCAGGACAATCCCTCTCCATCTTTCAATGGCTTTTTCTTCCTGGGGCCTCCGAGCCACCAGGGCAGAATGTTATTTGGGTTTCCCCTGCTGCCATAGCCTACCTGTGTGCCTGTGAGGGTGCACGGACTGGCTTTTGTCACACAATCAAGGGGATATTTTTACAACACAGAAATGACATTTTAGTCCATACTATGCTCTCCCTTAAAGAAAGAATGACATACAATTCTATTACTGAGGCTTCTCAGTCAAATCCTCATTTCTTAGAAAGACTCCCTTGCTGTCCCTCCTGTAACACCTAGCAGAGCTAACAGCCTGTGGAGCACAGTGTGTGCTGCTGCTCAACTGCATAATCAAGCCTTTTGGGTAAAAAAAGGAGTGAGTGGAAAGACAGCAAAATTATGAGGAGGTAAATCAAAGAGGAATGTCACAAACACAGGTTTGAGATACAGATTACACCTCTTTGGCTGGGCATCATCTGCAGCTTGGATTTCACCCCTGAACTGCATGCACAAAATTTTTCTGACTTTCAGTTCTATTCACAGAGACTGAACATCATTGGAGAAGCAATAACATGACAAAATTCAAGAGCATCCTTATTTTATTTTGATTCTTCTCTAAACATTCTGTAAAATATTTTCTGTTGTTTGGATGCTCAAAGGCCCTCACTGCTTACATTTATGTAAATAATAAGCATTATTTTCCCGTGGCATAGAGAAAAAAGCATCTTTCAGAGACTGGGTTGCTCTCTTACCTCATAGTTTTCCTTCTCTGCTCACTTGCCTTCAGGCAGCCTCAAAGCCAAAGGAGTGCTGCCCACTGCTGTTATGCTTTGCATTTTATATAGTCCAGCCCTCATGTGATGTGTGACGAAAATTACTGGGAAACAGAAAGTGAAACTTCAGCTTTTCCCTGGCTTTGCCAAAGCAGAGCAGTCAGTCTGCAGCTGAAGAAATGAAACTTGAGTCACTAAGCTGCTCTTTTTCAGCCTGGCTCTGTGCCATGTATTACTTTGTGTTGTGGAGAATATGGCAACAGCTCCTAATGCTCCCAGCGTTTACTATGTTCAAAGGCAGGGACATCCATGATAAGGAGAATATTTCAGGCTAATATGGGCTGACATGTCCCCTAGTTATCATGCATAGGCTAGGGAAGGGTCATTTGCCCCTTCTGCCTCTGCTGATGCATCTTTGCACAATTCTGTGCCACGCTGTAGGCTCCTGTTTTATTGGTGTTGTGTCACGCACATAACACACACACCCCCTTATCGCCCCTGCCTGCACTCCTTCCTCCTGTGCCTCCACACCACGAGGTCTCTGCTGCTGTACCAGGCCTATGTTTTTCTGCACTATGCCGTTGTCTAAGAGTACTAAATATCCCATCTGCAGGAAATGTTTGTTGCTGCTCTCTACATAAACCCACAGCTATCCTTTCGCAAATCAAATTAGATAGAGGCAGTCAGTTCAAGAAGCTGCTGTCACAGTTGTGCCAAGCAAAAGAAAGCTGCAGGCAGGTCAAGACAAGGTCAAACTGAGCAGACCTGGCAAGCCTTGGTCCTGAGGCCATGCAAAGCCAGTGCAAAGCCTACAGCCTGTTGCTGGCAAGAGCAATGCCATGTTACAGGCTACACACATGGCAACAGAGATGGGAATGGCCTGGGGACTGGAGCATCTATGAACAACGCATTGATGCTTAGTTTAAAAAAATAAAAAATGTGGACCTGTCTCTGTAAAAGTGACTTTGGGGGTAACAAAGAGATACAAGAAATAGTATCTAACATACATACATAGCACTATATATAGTAAATTCAGATGTAACCTGAAACTGCAGACCAGGGAAGAAAAAGAAAGGTGTAAAAGTGTGTTAGCAAACTTATAAAAATGACTCAAAGTGGTTCTGGTGAGAGGAAGAATAAACCACAACCATCAGCATCACGGCAAAGATGTTAGTACCTGGTAACTGTTCTTTTCCCTTCTTTTCTTCTTCCCTTCTTTTCCCTTCTTTCCCTCTTCCACCCTTTTCCTCCTTCTAAAAATCCCAACAAACCAGTGTTACGTATTAGAACTTCTGGTTTCTACAAGAATTTGGAGAGCCTCAGTAACATCTCCCCCCCACACACCTTTTGTGTCTCATTTAAGTGTCTGTGTGCTTGTCTGAATGTGTGGAGGGATTGCTGGAGCTGGTGCTTCAGAGCTTAAGATAAAGGTTAGTACAGCTGCTGCTCTGAGTAGCATTAGAGATTCTAGCACCCACGTATTTGATAGGTGATGAAAAGAGGCAGTGGATTGAGAAGGAAAAGGCTTAGGGTATCAACACAAATCCGTGTATTTTATGGTAAAGAAAGGTTGCAGGTAGTTACAGAAAAAAAAGCGTTTAAAAGGTTACTGCAATGCCAAAACCAGATGTGGACACTAATGATTTATTATGCTTCTAAGTATCTATGGGTTTCTTGTCTCTACTTCTGTCCCAGGCATCTGTTCTCCTTGGTACACTGCTTGGTACATATGAGAAAATGCAGGCATCTTCCTTCTGAAATGCAGAACTTTGCCCCAGTTTCCTTATTTTTTACTAATTTAGTTGCATCTATATGCTATGGTTTAATATGAATACCTATTAAATAAAGTAAATGCAGGAAAGTGCTTAAATTAGAATAAGTAAGAGAACAGTTATGCAGTGCCTTTCTGCAGCCAACTCTGTAACTTGCTAGACACTGCACAGGAAAATTCACAAATCTTTCTACAGCTCTGCTGCTTTCACTTCAGAGCAAGCTGTAGCTGGGCTGACTGCTCTCAGGGAGAGCTGCACTGCATAGCAGCAAATGCAGAAGCTTCTTGGAAAACATGTCCGGAAATGGGCTGGGAACAACAACTGCGTTCATATTTAATACAAAGTCTTTGTTTACTTGAGTGGTCTGTACATACGGAAGAATAGGAAATGTCTTCAAACAGATCTACACATTTTATGAGAGAAAATTCATATCTGGACATTTCTTTGGAGCTGAAATGGATACATGCTGACAAAGAATTCTCCCTGGAATCATTATCCCAGCCAAACAATTGCCTGAAATGCAGTTTTCATCTTTAAAATAATGTAAATGAACTATACCATGGTAAATTACAGGATCCCTTTACATATGCTATTTTATGCTGCTTTCAATTTAGCCTAGGTTAGTATATAATCACTACTTTTGACAGCAGCGATTGTGGCATTTTATAATTTGGGTTTTCCCCTAGGAGGGAAGAGTAACTTGTAATTAATTTGACAAAAAACTCAAGTGAATCACCAAGCAATGATTTTTGCCACCCAAGTTCTTTAAAATCAAACAATTCTAAGAAGTGGGGTCCAGGAATGCAAAGAGTCACATAGTATCTCTGTATCTAGTGACATATCCACATATCAACACGGAGGTGCTATAAAAACTTCAATGATTTTTTTCAATTAAAATCTTAATGCTTTCTAAATAAACAGAAACACTTCTGTTCTTGATGCCCTCTTGCTCTAGCACTGTGTATTTAGTATCAGGTTTCTGTATTATTCTATGGATATTACTACGGGCCTGGGCAGAGTAACACGAATATTTATTTTAAAGGATTGAATTTTGTCCAAGTTTTTGCAAGCCCGGTCACACATCCCCTGACCACAGACACGCTTCTCTGGGAAATCGTAGCTATGCAATGCAGTGCCTGCCAATTAGTGGCCGCAGAGCATGAAGATGAAACAGGTTTGCAGGAAGCTGTGATGGTAACCGCGCCTGCAACTTAAGCCCATTTGTACTAGGTTTGATACGTTTAGACAATGCTCGAAGATGACGGATGGATGATCTGTGCGTGCAAGAGCAGCAGCGATCGCTGTCAGCGCTGTAGGGCCCTTTGGAAGGACGGGCGTGCCCGAGGCGCAGGTGTCCGGCACCGGAGGCACCGGGCAGGTGTCCGGCACCGCTCCGGCCACGGGGAGCGCCGGGCGGGCGAGGCGGCACCGCCGCCCTCCTCGCTGCTGCCGCTGCCGCTTTCTGCATGGAGCCCGCTGCGGGGGCCAGGGCGGAACCCTCGCAGGCCGGCATGGTGCGGGCTCCGGAGGCCCCAGAGGCGGAGCAGATGCAGAAGACCAGGAGGGCAGGGAAGCAAATCTACGGGCGCCGTTCTCGAGGCTGCAAGGCTTCTGGAAATGGAGCCCGGGAGCGCAGGGGGATTCACACCACACAGTACTGCTGCGGAAACGCTGAATCACGCCGGGCCGGGAGGCTCAAGGCCGGCGCTGCGCGGGGCCGGGCGGGCGGCGGCACCGCCGATAGGGCCGCGCCGTGTGGGCTGAGCCCGGCCCCGGCGGCGCCGCCCTCCGCCGCTCCCTCCGCGCTGCGACCTGCGGGGCACGCCCGGCCCGGCCCGGCCCGGCCCGGCCACGCCGCTGCCCCCTCCCCTGTCACGGAGGGGCGGCACAAAAGCCTCGACCGGGCCGGCTCGCAGCCGCCGCAGCGCCGGGTTCTGCTTCGCCGCGGTGTCCCGGCTCCTTCTTGCAGGACCAGGATGCGGGGCCTGGTGGTCGCTGCTCTCCTGCTGCAGAGCATCGCCGGCTCGGGCGCATTCGCCGCAGGGAGGAGGAATGTGGACCCCGAGACGAACATGAACATCGTGAGTGGCGCGGCCGCGGGGAAGAGCGCCCGAGCTTTGTCTGCGGTGTGGCCGCGGGCCGGACCGGGGCGAGGAGCGGGGTGGGGGGAGGCCGTGAGAGCGGTGAGAGCCCCGGCGGCTTCAGCCACCTGCCAGCGGGCAGCCCGCTGCTGCAGCCGCTCACACCCGAGGCTTACACGTCCTCTTTCTCTACTCCTCTTTCCAGGTCGTTCTTGGTTCGCTGTTGCCTACAGCTGATCTTTCTCTCACATTTTTTCTGACCCACACCTGTGGATTTTTGCTAGCGGTTTTTTGCGGCAGTCTGTCGGAACCGCTAGAAAAGCGGGTCTTTGTGAAGCTCCTAGCACCATGCTCCTGTGTTCTTACCCACGGCTGCTTTTCTTCCCGTTTGGGATTTACTCTCTTAACTTTAGTCTCCTTCTGCTGCAGTAGCTAACTCCTGAAATATTTCCTGTTGGTAACTGGTATTAGTTGCTCTTTCCTCACCCTATCTAAACTGTGCCAGTTTTTCACACATGTGAGAAGATGCTTCAAGATAGAAATGCTTAAGGTGTATAAGAATAGAAGTGCTTGGATCATGTAAATACAGTTTCAAGGACTAAATAGTAATTTACTCTAAGGCTAATAGCATTGGAGTAGTCCTCAGCCTTAAAATAATTTTGGAATGTTAATGTCACTGTGAATAATTAAACGAAATAGCATGCTTAATTAAATTCTCCTCCTCTTCCTTGCCCAGCAGTCTAAGAGAAGAACTCTGATCATGTCTTGCATTTCTTTAGATTTTCTCAAGGCATGGTTGGGGTTATAAAATCAATGACATAGCAAGTTCACTGCCCTAGTGGAGTTTCATCAAAATAAAATAACATAAAGCCCAAGCCATAAGAGATGGAAGATTAAACCTAATAATGAAATCATAGCATTAAACAGGTGAAGGGATCTTTATTATTATTTTCCTGTTTGCTTTGACAGCTAAGTCACTTAAAAACTCTGCACTGGGCATAAGGTTTGAGGAGAAAGGTAAGAAATGGCACATCCTTCTCTCCTTCCATATGCTGCAGTGGTGCCAGTGACTTTATTCTGTTCTCACTTGCTCGTTACTTGTTTTCTTGAGAGCAGACAGTTTCAATTTTTGTCTGCCTGATCTGCGTCTTGGTGTTTTGCCCTCTTACCATAATCTCCTTTCCAACACTTCATCTTCTTTCTCTCTGTAAGCACCATGTGGCTGGGACAGTCCAGGGAGTCCTTGTAGATTCCTAGGATTCAATCTGGCTAGTACCTGAGTCTGTACTGGGATGTCTTATTAAGAAGATCTGCCTGATAGACAGATGGTACATTACTACCACACCCTTTAATTCCACATTCCAGCCTTTAGAAGAAACCCAGGGTACTTCGCCTATGTTCCTGGACTGAGGAGCCTGACAGTCTGGTTCCAAGTTGGTTTCTTTTCTCTCCTCAGAGTGAAATTATTACCTTCAGAGGATACCCTAGTGAGGAATATGAAGTAACAACAGAGGATGGGTATATACTTTCCATTAACAGAATACCTTATGGAAGAAAAGGCCGTGAAGGAAGCAAAGGTAGGATTTATGTCTGTTTGGAAAAAGAAAGAATGAAAATGAGAAAAGCTCTCTTTGGTTTATAAAACTTTTGTTCCTGTAATAATCCAGAAAAAGATTAAAGACTACTGTGATTTAGACCATGGAGGAGACGCAGAGGGTGTGCAGGTGAGGCAGTGGGGGAGAGAGAGAATAGGGAGAATGTAAGCTCAAACTTAAAAGGGTTGAATGCTAGGTGCTTTAAAAATGAGACAGATTGATGTGGAAGAGGGGACACACGTACCTTTTGACTGGCTATCCTTGTACAGTGAATATGGAATTAACAGTGTATGTGCAGTGGCTGAATTTGTTATTAGTCTTGCCACCATCCCGAGTTCCTACAGACATTCATATAACAGCAGCCCATTTGCATAGAGATTACATATTCTAAGGACTGCCTCAGAAAACTTTGGACTGAAAAAATCCTAGGATTACAGGTAAAAACATGAAGCTCACAGAAGAAATTTATCATTGTGCTATAGCCTTGGGTGTGAACGAGACCTGTGGAAAAACCCTCTCCCCTGTCAAAGGCCAAGCAACAGCCTTCCTGAGCTTATCTGTGGATTTTGTATGAGTTAGGATGTTTGCACTGTCTGTTGTCTTTACAAGGAGCATGTAAAGATCAGTGCATGGAGAGCCCCGTCAAAACTGGCAGGTGTCTTTGTATTTGATTTCAGAGAAACCCTCAGTAAAAAGGCTGCCCTTTTACCTGCTGATTTTGTTGAATCCTTCATTGATGACATAAGTACACAGAAGTTTCCTGACGTCTGGGAATTCTGCACATACCCCTTACCACACCCTCGACCCCAAGTTCATGTTTTTCAGAGTGCTTTAATTTTAAAAAACAAGGATTACTGACCACATTTGTGGAAGTATGAGCTCCTGGGAGAATGAAGATTTCAAAGTTCATGTTGATCTTCAGTTTTTATAGACTTGGTATCTTTTCTCGGAAAGATACCAATGGTGTGTTACTGCTGACTTAGCGTATATATGCTGTATTTTTCTTTTGCAATACCTGCATAATGTGAATAGTATTCCTTGGAATTATGTATCACATGATGTTTTGGAACAAAACACACAGTTCTTCAGAAAAAAAAAAAAAGATTTTTGGTTTTACTAGCAAAAACCCCCTTAAAACCACTGCATAGCATGGGTAAGAAGGGTGTGGAAGTAAGTCTGTCTTCACCTTCTTGGGTTTGTAGTGAAGAGAACAAAATGGTCTATGCAGAAAGGGTAATTTAAGGACCTAGCTTTTTTATTCCCCCTCTGGGGTTTTTGGGATCACAGGTGATAGAAAGTCATTATTATTATCTAAGTCAGTTTGTCATATGATTATGCAATTCACGTGGAGGTCTGGTGACTACTTGGTAAAGTGAAAAAGGAACTGGCAGAAATTGGAGGTTAACATGAGAACAGAATTAAAGAATTAAGGCAGTTTAACAGTTTTCCCCTTCCAGTGTTACGAAACGGGAGCTTCAGGAGAGCCTGTTCCTCAAAAATTCAGAAGTTGGTTAATCTGAGTTTAGTAAAAGGGAAGAAGATATCAGTGGTAAGTGGAACATTACTGAAAATAAATTCAGTGTTAGGCTTGAAAATCCTGCTTATAAGACAATAAATTATCGGTGCAACAGAGTAAACAGTTATGTTGAACTGAGCTGGGCACTGCTGGCTACTTGCTCTGCTTGCCTGGACAGTATGCCATGTGGATTTTTAAACAAAATGGGAAAAGCAGGCACTCAAAAGGTTCCTTACTACAAGTATAAAGATTTCCAGAGAAGGGGAATATTGTTAATTTGGAATTTGAAACTTGCAGCAAACATTTATGGACATGAGCTGTGATGGACGATATAGGTGACTGAAAGTTGTAATTTATCTGTTTCTGCTGAAAGATCCAAGTCTAAGTTATCAATGGAGGAAGTGCTGTGTGAGTCTGTATCGTAGCAGACTGATGTGTCACTGGAGGAGGTAAATTCCTGAGTAATCTCTGGCATTGAGCTCATTATCATGTTACCTGTTTTCAGTTATTAGAGCAGAAGTAAAACCCAAAACACCTGTGCTACTGTGAGAACCAGAGACAGTTCTTTGTAGTTTCTGAAGGCCTTGATTCCCCTAAGGGATTAGATGTTAATTTTTTTCTCTGTGTAGAAGCAGGAACCTTCCATTTTTAAATCTGTATTCCACATAAAGGTGCAATTTCCCTTTTTGGGATGGGGAAGTCAAGAGGGTCTTCCTAAGTTCTATCTGAGTCTTAACTGTGGTTCTTATAACTACTTAAATTAAAGGGAGAAAGTCCTTTGAAACACAGACTCCTTTGTTGGCTGCTGTACTGCTCTTGAAGTTCTGCCAGAGGTTTGGTGATGGAAAGGAGTTGCACAGAGATAACATCAGTACCATTTGCAGAGCTTTCCACAGCTCAGCACAGTAGTTTGACATTGCTTTGACTGGAAAACAAAGACCTCAGTAGCACATATGAGGGAATGCCTTCCCCAGGTTTGAGGGCAGGGCAAGGTTCATAAGTATTAAAACTACCACCAAGTTTGGGCCACTTTTCTGAGTCTTTGTGAGCTTGGAACAGTTGAAAGGACTACCTGTGCTTTTCTTGTAGCTCCTGCTTTTCTTGTGTTCATCTGTTACATGCTTTTAGTGTGTTTTGAGCTTCAAGTTACGAAACTAAGACGTTTCTAGTTTAAAATTCTTAATGATAAAAAGTAGCTTTTTGTGAAAAAGCATGTGATTTCATGGCACTATGACCATTATACAAATTGCTAGTCTTAGTAGATTAAGTCAAGTAGATTAAATACTCAAGTGCAAATCTAAAACAGACTTTCAATAGCTCACT
This sequence comes from Corvus cornix cornix, assembly GCF_000738735.6. Taxonomy (NCBI): domain Eukaryota; kingdom Metazoa; phylum Chordata; class Aves; order Passeriformes; family Corvidae; genus Corvus; species Corvus cornix. Next base: position 17,063,625 of record NC_046336.1, read on the forward strand.
TGAATTATTCTTAGGTGTGCAATGCCAAATGAACAGGAATCTATCATAAGTGCTTTCTTTTTCAGGTCCAAGGCCTGTTGTGTTTCTGCAGCATGGTTTGCTTGCAGATGCCAGCAACTGGATCACAAACTTGGATTACAACAGCCTTGGCTTTATGCTGGCAGATGCTGGCTATGATGTGTGGCTGGGAAACAGCAGAGGGAACACCTGGTCCAGGAAACACATACACTTCACAGTGAAGGAGGAAGAATTCTGGGTTTTCAGGTATCCTGATTTTTCTATCCACAGTCACATTGTGGACTGGCAGGATATTTTTTCTAGTCACATGTGTTGTCACACATGTATGGACAGTAGAGGGGAGTTTTGAGGTCAGTATAGTGTGCTGAAACTCATAGGTGGTCAGTAGAAAAGTGAAAACTCAATCATCAGTGTTCTGTTTCATGCAAAGGAAGCTTTTCTTTATGTCCACACAACTGATCTGTGCAGGAAAGCTCTGTGCAGCTGTTCCTTGCTGATTACTTACACAACTGACTTTCTGTCTTTGCTTTGTAGCTTTGATGAAATGGCTAAGTATGACATTCCAGCCTCAGTGGACTTTATTTTGAAGAAAACTGGCCAGGAACAAGTATTTTACATTGGCCATTCACAGGGCACCACAATGGGTATGTGGAGAGATGCATTTGTTAGAATATGTTGTGTTTGAAGTGGTATCAAGTTTCACATATGTGGATTAGTGATTGAAAACTAGGGCTCTTGAAAATTCCTGCTTCTGGTTTTTAGTAGCTTTCTGGAATATTCGTCAGCATTAAAATGAAAAGACAATCTTTCTGTGTTTATTTAAAAGTGGAAAGCTGTTGGAATGATAAATTGAAGTCACAGGTAGCTGGCAGTACAGCTTCTATTAAAAAAAATCGATGAATTATACATAATAAAATTAGATTAATCAGACACAGAGATTAAAGATTCCTATTTTCAGGATGCTTTGCTGCATGTAAGGCCTTCTAGTAAAAAGAGGTAGGCAAGCTGGGTTAGTAAGCATTAAATTGCTATTTGGAAGAAGGCAAGTCTTCTGAATTACTGTGTTTAGTTCAGGCTTTGTAGTAACTAGGTTAATTTACATTATCTAACCTAATTATAGATACTGCAGCTGAACTATTAATCTACAAGTACATTTTCACACTCTCTCTCAGATTTTTGTAGAATTACTGCCAGGTAAAATTCTTATCCAACTTGTGTCGGTGAGGTTTGTTAATTATTCTTATATTATTTACAGCTTTTGTTGCTTTTTCAACTTTGCCACAGCTGGCTAAGAAAATCAAAATGTTCTTTGCCTTGGCACCAGTAGCTACAGTCAAGTTTGCCACTAGCCCTCTGGTAAAATTGGGGTTGTTTCCTGACCTGCTACTCAAGGTTTGTATCTGAGTGTAAATGTTTCAAGCCAAATGAGGTATGCCCCTTTCTATCTGAAAATAGCATAGCAGAAAATGTTAATAGCTGTGGATTAGAGAGTAACATATGACAAGGATTCTGGGTCAGTTTTACCATAATGATGCCGTTGAAGTCAGCAGTGTCTTCTCTGGCTTTATTACTGTCTAGTGAGACAATTTGCATCAGTTTAAAGTAGTATTTTACAATTACAACTTAATAGATGGAATGAAATTGGCTTTCCATTTATATGTTTCTAGAATTTAAACTAGAGAAATCATATTATTAACTAGTCACTGTGTCTTAGAGTCATATAATATCTTTATACAGAATACGTATCTTCTGAATTGTCATGAACTTTAACAGATTTGTTTCACAATCAGCCATTTAGTATTGGAAGAGGATCCTTCTGAGGGTGATTAAGAGCAATAGCTTTTTTTATATGCTGTGAATCATCTACTGTAGGAGTTTACCTCTTCCCCATTAACATCAAGGGGAATGAGGCAGACTGCAGTAAGTGCCTGAAGTCAGACATTGTGAACACCCTGCTGTGTGTCTATTTTTAACCATCAATTTTCGTTCCACCACCCATGGAGATTCCCACACAGAGTTGTTTGTTCTGTGACATAAACCCTCTTCTGATCTAGCTTGTACTGATTTAAAGTCTGTCTGTAGTACTAGGTCCTTGCTCTAAAGGCAGTTAACATAAAAGCAACATTAATAATTGTGATCTCCTATTCCTGGCACAGTGAACTTCGTCTAATAAGACTAGCAGCTGATCAGTGCCCTGTGCAGATGTTCATGTTGTGCTGAGGAACTTGATTCTCATGGTGACTTGCAAAAAAACTGGAGTGCAGGGACAACCTGGCAGTGACAAACCCATGGGTCAGTCATATATTTAAAGAACTGTGTCACTTTTAAGGAAGTTTTCAGTGGGACTTTTTTTAAATCCTTGAACATTTTAAAAATACTCATCAAGAGGAAGTGGTCACCACATCTCATGCATCTTGTTTTTCTCTCATAGTTTGAAGAGAGGAAGCTGCAAGTACAAAACCATTTAACATTAGCAGGCAGGGCTTAACATACTTTAGCCTTAAACAATCTGATGACAAGAAGCTGTACAGTGTACCTGTAAATTGACTTCAAAATTTATTTGAATTTGAGGTTAGGTTTGAAATTCTTGCAAGATTTTCCCAGTTCCCAGATACATTTTGTGGGGTTAATGGACTGCACCATTTGTAGCAGAAGTAACTATGACAACACTGATAAGGAGATCAATGATTTTCATATGACACACCTGTCACCAGTGCAAATGGAAATAATTACCTCAAGAGAGTTGTTTTATAAAAACTGAAAATAGGTCATTCTGTGCAATTACATCTTTGCCCTATGTGTTTGTTATTTTGTAGGACATGTTGGGAAAGAAACAATTCCTCCCTCAGAATTCCTTGCTGAAGTGGCTTGCTACCCATGTTTGCACCCACAGAATACTCGATGACCTTTGTGGCAACCTATTCTTTCTTCTATGCGGTTTTAATGAGAGAAACTTGAATATGGTGTGTTCTAGTGACTTGCTTTAATAGCTAAGTTATTGTGAACTCTAACACAGTATTGACTGAATATATAAAAATGCTTAAGGGATACCATTATTAGGTTTAAAATTCAGCTTGAGTGTTCTGTTGTTCATTGCAATTAATCCCCGAAAAGTTTTAACTTCTTATCTGCATGTATGGCTCCAGTTAACTTTTGTTTATGATAGTTTTAAGAGGATTAGAATAGTTTGTTAATTGTTCAGGAAGCAACAATGGGTAGAACTGATGCACTATGATGAGGAGTAAGCCATGTTAATGATCTTGTTGCAGAGCCGAGTGGATGTGTATTCAACACACTGCCCTGCGGGAACATCTGTACAAAACATGATCCACTGGAGCCAGGTAGGGTTTCCAGAATCTAAAGTGCCCATGACTCTGGTTTGTTGGTAGAATATTGATGTGTCTGGTATTTAAATGAAATAAAATGCCAAAATATATGTGCAGCCTAGCCCAAGAGAAATTTGGAACAGCCAAATGTCAGAATGGCAGCTGTTTACTGCAGCTGCTGCCATGATAAGGAACTAATCTGGTTCACCCCTCTTCCCTATTTCTTTGAAAATTTGCCAGCTGTAAGTACCTCAACCAACAAAAAATACAGCAGAATTACTTACCTTGGAGAGATGCTGTAGTGAGTATTTGTTTCCCTTTCAGCAAACCCTGTTTTGATTACAAGTTTTAGCCAGTGAAAAGCAGCAGATTTTCTGTTCTATTCGGTTTGGCTTCATTTTATATTTTATTAGTATGCTAATTTTGATGCTCATCTCAATGCACAGTTTCATGCCTTTGATGCTGTTGTGCCTGAAGCTTGGTCAAAAGGCTGACAAATGAGACATTTGCCATGGAATCAGTGGTCAGTGCTAATTGTGATCTCATAGCTGGATTTGGGCACGTAATCAGAAGCAATGTGTTCTGCTGTACACAACTGTTCAAGTGTTGGCTCAGGAAGAAACTTGTAAAGATTTTTTTTTCCAGATCCCTATTATATAAATTTCTGTTTCTGAAAAATAGAATCATGCAGAGTAGACTTGCTAAGAAAGCTCCCTGCTTTATTCATGCACATTTAGACATCAAGGTAAATATTTCAGAAGTAAACATGGAACTGCCACATCCTGGCTTTGGATACACTAAGCTGTTTTCCTTAATCTTTTCTACCATTGCTATGAGAGAATGTGAAATCTTAAGGGACGAAGTCTAATGGTATTTAATGTTAATGTTTTCCATTCCTGTGACACTGGGCAAAGCAGTGACAGTTGTCCTTGTTAATGTTTGGCATTCCACTGTTTTTTCTGTAGGTTGCCTTGCCAGTTCTCCAGATGATGATGCTTTTTAATTCTTGTGGTAGTAGTGTTCTTTGAATGTGTATTTTTTTATTTCTAGGCTGTGAGGACTGGGGAACTCAAAGCTTATGACTGGGGAAGCAAGACTGCAAATATGGCTCACTACAACCAGGTAGACACCTTTAACATACATAATTCTAGAGTGTCACAGAAAATAGTCCTTGGGCACTTCTCTGGGTGCTGTATTTATGCTGCATGCTAAAGAGCTATTAGTGTTATACAATAACCAGACAGGAGATCTGCTTTTTCCAAAACAACAAAAAGAAACCAGATGGGACTGTAGAGCTCAGAGGTAGTCCTAACTCAGTGTGGGACTCATGTTTGGATATGAAGCTGTGGTGGCACACTCTTTCTTGAGGGGAAGTCCTGCCAGCCTAGATCATGAGATCCCCCTGCACTTCTCATCATAAGGCACAGGCTGTCAGTTCATGCTTATTGTTTATATTTAGTCTGTTTAGTCTCATGCATTTTTGTTTCTAAATTGCTGTGTATAATGCCAAAAATATTTTGCCCCTTCTCTCTTAGTGACTGAAAAATATTGCAGTATCATACTTTCAGAGTAGCAGTCACTTTTGGCTTTAGATTAGAGTTGAAATATCTTGAATTGGATGCATTCTCTGAGATTCTGCTACCCTGCTGTCTTTGTAAACTCCTCAAACCACATACTGCTTCACATGCTATAGTGTTGCAGGACTCTTGCAGTTATATTTTTGGTTGAGGCAGGACTTCATCTCTAGCTGCCCAAGAGGGAAAATGAGAATCTGACACATTCCTGCAGTTGCTAGTATGTTACACTGCAGTGTAGTATCGTACTGAAGATTTTTTTTTTTTTCTAATGGTTTTGTTTTCACTTTCCCTTTCCTCAGTCTACTCCCCCTTTCTACAAAATAAAAGAGATGACTGTACCAACTGCAGTGTGGACTGGTGGACAGGACTGGCTGGCAGACCCGAAGGATGTTGCTATGCTGCTCACTCAAATCACCAATTTGGTTTACCACAAAAACATTCCGGAGTGGGAACATTTGGATTTTATCTGGGGCCTTGATGCGCCTTACCGCATGTATAATGAAATAATCAACATGATTAGGAAGTTATCTCTAAACTGACATAGTAGTTCAGGGTATTAGTTCACCAGGAATTTGTCATTTTTTGGAAAATACACTTTTCTGGCAATAATGCTACATTGCTTAGGATGATGCATTTTTAAAATGCCAGCAATGACTACTATCAATTGGATAATATGAATTGGATTCATATTTGGTTATTTTTTTCTCAGTATTATTTCTCTCTCCTCACAGTATTTTGCTGATTTTGCACAAAGTGACATGGTACTCAAAACACAGCAGTAAGACTTAGCACAAAAGGAGTATGTCAATTTAGGAGCATGTAAATTTAGTGACCTGTCTGAAAGACACATTAGACAAGTTAGTCCATTCAGCACCTCAGGTGCCTGACACTTAAAACAATAAGTATTTCACTTTGCACAAAACACAGCCATTTCTCAGTATGTGGCCATTTCTAAGTACCTTTGAGAAGTACTTCTTGTACTGCAGTGACCTATTTGGTGCTGGCACTTTACAAAGCACTTAGTGATTTTTTTGTTGTGTTGTTATTTTAGCCATCACATAAAAGATCAGATTACTTTCCTTTTCAATATTGCCCAGAAGAACTGTGGTGAAGCCAAAGACACCACTGTCAGTTAAAATCTCTGATTTTGGGACTGATTCATTGCTGCATTTTCTTGCTTTGATGGTGTCCCTGAAGCCTTTTTCAAGTGTTTCACATACCAGCTGTGGACAGAGGTCACAATTTGCCCTGGCAGGTTCCTGGAACAAGAGCAATGGTTCAAACAAAACCACTTTCAGTTAACTTTGTCAATAGGTTGTGGCTTTCAATGAGAGTGATGTAACATGTATTTTGCACTGACCACTAACTAGAAAGCAAGCTCCCCCAGTCTATTGCTGGTGAGAGCCAAAGCATTAATTCAACAGCTTGAGTGACTTAATTTCTGTGGACTTTTCCCTTTAATCATCTGCTGCATTGATGATCTGTTTACTTCTTAACTGCTTATAGGGCATTCCCCACTACTGTGTGGAACTGAATAACAACCTGGAGAAACCTGACAGTATTAACAGCAGTTCCATTTGTCTCAGCTTCTGCTTCAAACTGAGGCTAAGACCCCATTTAATGGGGAAGAGGATTCACATCTGTCTCAGGGGCCTGACTTTGGAGCTCTTTCCTTTGACTGTGCAGAGGACTTCGTCTCCTCCGAGATACATAAAAGTTCTGTGCCAAATGAACAATCTCCAGAGTCAGTTGCCTCAGTCCAGATGATAATTTCTGTGCCATAGTTGGATTCAACCCAGATTTATTCAGTAATCCCAACAGGATAAAGAGCCTTTCTACATGTCATAGGAAATAAGGCATTTTAAATTGAGGCAAACTTATTTTGTAAAAAAAATAAAAAAGAAATAAAAAAAAATTTGCAGAAATATACCCAAGTTTTAAATTAAGGCTTGTTTCTTTGGTTTTTTTTTTGATTCCTAATTCAGACTCAGGGAATTCTCAGGTGTTGTTTAGGGACAGAGTGGTTCAATGGTTCATGATATTTTGGTTGTGATTCCTACCTGCACCTTTAAGTGTGCTTTACATTTGCATCAGCCAGATTTGCTTTACCTATGCTGAAAGGAAGCTTCTGTAGGAATCCAAGGTGGCTAACAGTTGTGAGGGTATGTGGTATGGCAAGAGCCATATGCATCATGTTTATTAAGCTTGAGCTATTTCAATAAACGTAAGACCTGCCTGGAGTTTGAAGTGGTGTGGTGTTTCACTTCTGTTTCATGAATGCATGGGAATCATTGGGACAGAATCCAGAAAGCAAGGTCTGTTTTTCACAACTATTCATCCTTAGAACAAGTACAGGAAAAAAGTAAAATAGCTAAGTAAACTTCCATTTTACTTTTTCCCTGAAAGAAGCTATTCCCAAGCCTAAAAGGCCATTCTTATTCTGGTGGATTTCTCTGAGACTTTTAAGTAAGGTACTAATTGTAAATAATTACTCACAAGATGGAGTCATTTTCTAAGCCTCCAGGTGAGGCTTCTTTTAAACCACTGACATGGTGGGAAGCTGCTTGTATCATATTCTTAAACCTTGGGTAATTGGATTTCTTAACAGACTGTCTGGTAATCTCATAAATAGCACTTAATCACACAGTAAGGCAGGGAGCTAATCTTTGCCACAGTACACATGAACCTGCTTTTGACCTTTGCCACCTTCAATAAAAAATGTGCTAAGGCTATACCTTTCTGGACATTCTGAATACTGTAGTTGTGCAGTCAAGGCAGTAGAGTGTATTAAATCCTATATGTTGCCACCTTTGTCAGCTGCTGAACACCCTGTGTGCCTGGAAATAAAGCCAGAATACTGGAAGCTTTATACAAAAGCTATTATAGAGGTTCTCTGCTTTGCTGGAGTAGGGATGGTTATGGAAATTGGGCTGCTTTAGTTCTCCCTGACTCACTAAAGTTGCAGGCCCTATGTGACAGAAACTTGGAGAGCTGTCAGTGGAAAGAATTGTGCAAAATAAGACAGTCTGAACATAGAGATGAGTGAGAAGCTTGGTCTACTAAGAATCAGCTGTGATGAATTAAGAATTCAGTGATGAACAGTACATTTTTCTAAGCAGATCTTAAATGCTGAGTGCCTGTTCTATGGATGTCTGTGTGTTACAGGTATGTATGTACATGCTGTTGAAGGTTGGCTGAACATTAGCTTTGGACATACCTCCGTATAAAGGTGCACTAGCTTAACAGAGTGCATGGGACACCTTCTGCTGGCTTGGTCTCAGCCAGCAGAAGGTGTCATGTAGTGACTCTGCTAGAAAGCACAGAAGAATGTAGTCCCTGTTCAGCTGATGGATTGTCAGACTCGCAGAGCTGTGTGCAGCTGAAAAGTGCACAGTTCAGGGCCTTGACTTAAGAGATTTACAACAATCAGACAGATGAGGGATAACACGGATAAAAAGCCTTAGTTTTGTCCTCATGTGCTTGAAACGTGACAAGGATTTTTAGTAGTCACCTGCAATTATATTTAGTGTTCATTTCCTGCAGAAGGCCTAAGGGTGGTAGTGTGTGTATGTTAGTGGAGTGTACTGAATAATGCACTAGCTCCATGCAGAGCATTTTTACACTAGTTAGTTATTCCATGGCCAGTGATAACACTGATAAAAGTTTATACATCAACTCAAGCAGTATAGAAGTGCCTCAGCATAGGAAGAGGTGGTAAAACAGAGCTCCTACTCTACTTGGGCCCTGCAAGAGAAACAGTTTTGTCAGCTTGGGAATAAAATTTTTCTATCAATTATTTACGGTGAATGTGCCATACCAAAAAACCCGCAAAACAACCAACAACCCAAAGTCCCCCAAAACAAACAAAAAAATCCTCAAAAGAAATAGAAGTGCCTTAATACCATGAGAAGTTACAAGTGGATTTACTCTGTAAAATGTGAGAGAGAAACTTTGATGGCGGGATAGTTTTTTGGATATCTAGTAAAATGGCTCTTGGTGGAAGATTTTCTGGTAATTAAAGCATTTGTAATGTCTTCTCCCTTTGTTGTCTTATAACTCATGCTGCAGCATTGCCTGTCAGGAGCTTGCCTTCCTTCCCCAGCAGCCTATTTTTATAAAACTTTGCATGACCAAAATCATTGAAATCATCAGTGAAATAAAAAATTATGAAGGTTGGCTGGACAGTAGCCACACCTGTAACATGATTGGCTAAGTCTTATTTTCTGAGCAGAAGTGTCTGCATTGCATTCTCAGCCCTCCAGAAGCTATGCCTGTAGTTGCAGAGAATGCAAATCAATTTCTCATTCCTGAGTTATGACTTCTGAATGAAATAATTTTAGGATCTTTTCCTGAAGGTTATTATTTTGAAAACAGATCCTGTTAAAGTAAAACTTGGGAATTAGCAATTTACTTCACTGGCAGTTTTCCATCATCAGCCATTGTTCTGAACTAATTCAAGTGACCTTTGATTATGCTTTTTGCTGGCTTGGAGAGGTTTTCAGTGAAGCTTGGTTGGGGAGGTGGAGATTAAAAATTTGATTAAATAAATGTGTAAGTTATGTTAAGAAAAGTATTTTGTGTTTAGGTTAAAGTTTTTAATCAAAACTGAAGAGGAATACATGCTCTTCATCCTGAAATTCTCAGCATCCCTGTGGGCTCAGGGTTCAAGCTGCTTACCTGGCATGCGGGGAGGAGAGTTTCATCTCGCTTATTTGTATCCAGATCCTGCACTTGAATATACAGAATAACTAAACAGAAGGATTTAACGGAAGGTTAGAATCGTAGAATCATTTAGGGTTGGAGAAGACCTCTAAGATCGAGTCTAGGCTCCCTCTTTCCCTCCAAACACCTATTAAGCTTGTGACAGACCCGTGCCTACCGACTTTCTGTGCTGCTGCGAATCTGTGTGTAGTTCGTCGTCGCTGAAGCTTCGAGCCGAGGAGCGTGTCCGGTGCCGTGTGGGCGCTGGGCGGCGCTGCCGCTCGCGGGGAGGCCGCAAGGGGCCGCGGGAGCGCGGCGGAGCTGCGGGCGGAGCTGCGGGCGGAGCTCGGGCAGGGCTGCGGGCGGAGCTCGGGCGGGGCCGGGCGGAGCTGCGGGCGGGGCTCGGGCGGGGCTCGGGCGGGGCTCGGGCGGGGCTCGGGCGGGGCTCGGGCGGGGCTGCGGGCGGGGCTCGGGCGGGGCTGCGGGCGGGGCTGCGGGCGGAGCTCGGGCGGGGCTCGGGCGGGGCTCGGGCGGGGCTCGGGCGGGGCTCGGGCGGGGCTCGGGCGGGGCTCGGGCGGGGCTCGGGCGGGGCTGCGGGCGGAGCTCGGGCGGGGCTCGGGCGGGGCTCGGGCGGGGCTCGGGCGGGGCTGCGGGCGGGGCTCGGGCGGGGCTGCGGGCGGGGCTGCGGGCGGAGCTCGGGCGGGGCTGCGGGCGGGGCTGCGGGCGGGGCTGCGGGCGGAGCTCGGGCGGGGCTGCGGGCGGGGCTCGGGCGGGGCCGGGCGGAGCTCGGGCGGGGCTGCGGGCGGGGCTCGGGCGGGGCTGCGGGCGGGGCTCGGGCGGGGCTCGGGCGGGGCTCGGGCGGGGCTGCGGGCGGGGCTCGGGCGGGGCTCGGGCGGGGCTCGGGCGGGGCTCGGGCGGGGCTCGGGCGGGGCTGCGGGGCGGGGCTCGGGCGGGGCTCGGGCGGGGCTCGGGCGGGGCTGCGGGCGGGGCTCGGGCGGGGCTCGGGCGGGGCTCGGGCGGGGCTCGGGCGGGGCTGCGGGCGGGGCTGCGGGCGGGGCGGGCCCGCTCCGGCTCGGCGGGCAGGTGAGTCCGGGCGTGAGCACCGCGTTGTGCCAGCACGGTAACAGCTTCCTTTAAAACGAGAGCAGGCAGTGCTGCTGCCTTCCGCTGCTCTGGTGCCTGTCCTGCTTCCCTGGCGCTGGTTCTGAGCAAGTCACCAGCCCTCTTCCCCACCACGTTTTTCCCGGTAGAAGGCTCAGCATGTTCTGGGATGTTGCCATATCTCTGGTACAACAATACTACCATACAGAAGGGAAGAAGAGGAAGAAGGAAAAAGAATTTTTCCCTCTGCTGCTGCATAGTTTCAATATGTTGATTCTAGTTTCCCCTCCCGCTAACTTTCCTCGTTTCCCTACCCTAGATCTAGTATTTTGCTGTTTGCGTTATAGCTTGTACCTAACAGCGCAGCCTCGGGTAGGTGCCTGTATCTTGTACTCATGTGGAATCTATTTAAGACCCTTTGTGGGGCCTCATTCCAAACTATGTGCCCTTCAACCTAAACTCTGTAGCAGGAGTGAGTTTTTGAGAGAGCCATTTAGATTCTTGTAACACATGGGAAAGTTTGGCAGCAATGTAAGCTGAGTGAAAAAAGCTGGGGTTGTGTTGCTGAATTAGGTACGGAAAGGATTTGCGTGTACTTTGCCTTTTTTTCGTGTCGTACAAGGGAACCGAAGTTAGCAGAGCGGAGATATGTGATAAATGCTATTTGGTGGCTAAGCCAGACGCCTCGCACTCGGATTCTGGAGGATGAGGGTCTGCCCTCTCTGATGCTGAGGATTCATTGTCGCCAGCCGGGCTGCCGGCGGGGCAAGCCGTGCGGCGGAGCCCCTTCCCGGGTGCGGAGCCCGTCTCGGGGCGGCGCCAGCCTCCCAGGTAAGCGCTGCTCGCTTGCGCCCTGCTTGGGCTTTGTGTTGCAGGGTATCCTAGTAATAGCACTGCCGAGTTCCGTTAGTTTTCCTTAAGGGATTTAAGAATATTTTTCTACGACCTTATCTGCAGGCAAAATGCCTATTCTTTAAAATTTAGCTTGTAGGCAGCAATGGCTCTAAAACTTTTTGAGACTTTGCGTATCTGTAGGGATTAGTCAGAGGAGTGTCTTTAAGGCAGCTGAGTAATTTCTGTCAATCTCCCTTTAGTGAGATTTGGAATACATCATAGAAAAAAAAAAAATCCCTGCATAATTCTAATAAGAGAGGATCACTTATCCCATCTGGGAGACTTAATTTCTGATTGTAACTGTATAAATCAACAGAAATCACATGAATATTCTTGAACTCAGGTGGTGATCATGTTATAAATGCCTTACTGTGAAACAGAGGTTAGGATAAAATGCAGTCAGAAGATTGAAATGAAGCTCTTGGATACAGATCCTCATCTATTAGTGTCTTGCACTGGGTTTTAATTTATGACAGTTAACAATCTAAATAAATTAATTCAACAGAACAGTCTCATAACAGCAAAGAATCTGAATTTACTTCCAAAATATATGTGGAACAGGTAGAAACCTGTCTCCAACAAGGAACTGCTGATTGCCTGAATAATAGCACAGATAATGTTACTGTTTAAGTAAAATTCTTGAAGCCTAAGGAGAGAGCAGAATCTATTGAAAACAGTTGAGACTGAAAGCAAACTTAAGTGTTACAAATCCATGTATATTCAGAAAAGGTCACTGCTAATTAATCATTCTTGATTATTGAGAAGCAAGGAAATACAATCTCACACTTCCCCCCTCAGATTACTTTTCTGATTAGCAAAGAACTAAAATCATCTGAACAAGCTAATAAAGTCATCCAGGAAGTTGAGCTCATTTCCAATATTAGAATAAATGCTTTACCGACAAAAGAGGTGAGTTCATAGGAAGCTTATGGCAAGCTTTGTTTCCCTAAATGTTCAAAGCTTTGTTTTTCTTTTTCTAAAAGCACAAAAGAAGTGATGTCTTAGTGGTCAAATCAAAACTTCCATCATTACCGCTAAACGTTTTTAGCAAATTAGGAATGTTGGGAGTCAAGCCTGCTGGCTTCTGCCTGTGGTGTGCTTGCCTGTGGTCAGAGAAAGATCCTTTAAAGGACATAGGTCTAACTGGTGGATCTTTCAAGTTCGTATGTTAGTTTGATACACAGGTAAAGGAGGATTTCCATATCAACTTGCTAAAACAGCTGTTGAGATGTGGAGTGACTATTGTAATAATGTGATAATACTGGTCACTAAGCATCTGTCTGGAAGCATAATGAGATTTTACCCTATACTCTCTGCAACTGGGGGATCTTATGTTCTTCAAAAGTTGTTGGCTCAATTTTGCATCTAGTCATGTCAGGTGAATTTTTCCATATTAAGTAGATACAGGTACGTAAAGGAGAACATGACCTCAAATGTCATGTTAGACAGAGAGAAGTCCCAGCCACCACGTCCAGTCTGGAAGTGTACTGTGGGTCTCCTTAAGGTTTTAACTAAGGCTGTTGTATAACCAAGGGATCATTAAGAAAATATGTGTTTGCACAGAGCCATTATCCACCAGGTATCCACAGGTCAGACCTGGAGTTTAGGTAGCACTCACATTAAAAAAAAAAAAAAAATCCATGGCAATTTGTACTGCTTTACCTATAAAGGCAAAAGGATAATAAAGGATGACACAATTCAAAATTAATAAGAAACAGCAATTTTTTAAGTGTCTGCACTAAGTGGAGTGGAAGATGTTCCAGCTCTCTTTGTCTGAATTCCAGCATTAGAGTTCTGCACTTCTGCTTGTTTTTCCTACAGTGCCAGTCTTTTGTAGAGCTCTGCTGATTACCTTGGCTTGCTAATTCTGTTCTGAGATTGTAATGCATTATATCACATTCTGTATGACAGGAAAGGGAACTTCCCCTTTAAAGCTACACATACTATGTAAGTGGAGTGGGGTGGAGTCACTGCTTGAGCAGGCTGGATAAAAGCCTGCAAGGAGTTCAGCTGCCTCAGACTGCAATCAGCATGAACTGCAGCCTGTCACACCGAGTGCTGCTCAGCTCTGCGATGGAGGCACAGCGGGACAGGTTGTGCCTGCAGTCTCTTTGGGACTTTGTCACCGCAAAGGAGCCACTGATCAAGTCACCGTTTTTTCCAGTGCTGTTTTCTTTTACAGCATACATGGCTTTCTGTCTTCCATATATTGCACTGGACTTTTTAAGCATTAGACTACCAGACTTGAGAAAATACAAAATCCAGCCACAGAACTATCCAAGCCTTGGAATGATGGTGCCTTGCATTATTCAAAGTGTGTATCACCACGTTGTTTTGATCTTCCCGGTGACATTTCTACACTGGTACTGGAGACCCATGAATCTACCAGTGATAGCTCCGGAGCTGCCTGAGGTCCTGCTGCAAGTAGCAGTTTGTCTGCTGCTATTTGATTTTGAATACTTCCTGTGGCATTTGCTTCATCACAAGGTGCCTTGGCTGTACAAGACCTTCCACAAGGTGCATCACAAGCATGTGTCGACGTTTGCCCTTACTACACAGTATTCCAGTGTATGGGAGTTGCTCTCACTGGGATTTTTTGCTGCTATAAACCCACTGCTCCTCGGATGCCATCCTTTGACAGAAATGATTTTCTTCCTTGTAAACATTGGTTTGTCAGTGGAGGACCATTCAGGATATGACCTTCCGTGGTCAACTCACCGACTTGTGCCTTTTGGATTGTACGGAGGAGCACCACATCATGATCTGCATCACCTGAAATTCAAATCAAACTATGCTCCTTACTTTACACACTGGGACAAGCTCTTCGGGACATTCATGGAGTCACACTCTAATTAAGAGTATTTACCTGTGGATGAACTCTTATTTTTTATAGACTAAACTGGGACATTATTTTTTTAAAGATATACAGAAGATTGTATATTTGAAGCTGCCTATAAAAGCAATAGCTATTTATAACAAATCCTCTTAATATATGTGTATTTGTATGTGCACTTGGAACTGCCTGTGCTAAGTGACTGCAAATGGGAAAGTGAATATCTGTTGCTTGAGTTTGAGTCAAAGTTTTAAGGGAAGCATTAAGAGACATTCTCTCTCCTTTCCTTCTTTCCAGCTTTCATAAAGCATGTATCATGTTACTGTATGATGTTTTATACATACGCCAGAACATTATCTACTGTTGTAGGATGATTTATGATGTAAACAGAAAAGGTACACATCATGGATTTTGTGGAGTTTAATCTGCCAGAGAAAATTATTGCGCAATGATTTTGCAAAATACTGCTGCCAAGCCAGGGTGGTTGGCTAACTGTTAAATAATTTTGATATTTATATTTTCAACTGTGATGTACTGTCTCTTTTTAATAGAGAATAAATATGGTCATTTAAAAAAAATCATATTGCATTTCATTTTATTAATTCCTCTGTTCGTATTAAGAACAGGTATGGTTCCTTTTGCATAGGTATCATTTGCTTGAATTATAGAATCATGGAATTGTTTAGCTTGGAAAAGATCACTAGGATAGAGTCCAACCACTACCCTAACACTGCCAAGTCCCCCACTAAACCCTGTCCCTGAGTGCCACATTTACATCTTTTAAATACCTCCAGGGATGGCGAGTCAGCCACTTCATCGGGCAGCCTGTTCCTGTGCTTGACAACCCTTTCAGTGAAGAACTTTTTCTTAATATCCAGTCTACACCTGCCCTGCCACAACTTGAGGCCATTTCCTCTTGCCCTTTCCCTTGTTACCTGGGAAAAGAGACTGACATCAATTTCAGTTTCAGAGTTGCAGACTTTTATTATTAAAGTATTGCAATGTTATTTCAAAAGTGAACCATTTACTTTTTCTCTAGAGTCATATGTTATTTTAAAATAGTTTTCAATTTTATAGAAACATAATATTGAAGAATGCAGTTTAAAAAGTCATAGTGCAATTGTATTATTATATTTTTGAGAAGCCTGAAAAATTTTCTCTAAGCAGCCCCTTAAAAGGGAGCATTGGTCCTTCACAATCATATAAATTAATTGTTACTTGCATGAAAAAACCTGGGAAGGAATATAAACAGGTTTTCTACAAAGTAGATTGTTCTTTCAAGTAGATTTCAGAGGAATAGAATCAAACCTTTCAGGATCCTAAGACATAGAACAAAATGGCTATGTTTTGCTAGAAGAACATTAAATACAGAAGATCAAAATGTAGTCTCACAGAAGTCACACTGAAAAACTTAGGCATGAAGAGATATGCAAGTCTTTGATGTCTCATTCAGCAGACATCCACTTGGATGTCTAATGTCCACTACAAAACATTTTAATGCTTGTAATCATCTATCCTGTATTACTAATAATAAACTTCCCAGGATAATGATGGAAACAGAGAAAGCACAAATAATGTAGAAAGTGTGGAAAGAACACTTACACATCATCATCCAAAAATGTCTTTGCCCTTATGTTATGTCTAGAGGGTTGTGTGACCTTACAGAGGCTGTTTGTCCAGTAGAAGAGAGAACCCTTAGTATTTCCAACAATGTGGATTTATAAAGGGAACAGCACTTTGAGACGCAGCATCTTTTTGATAACAGGAAATAATTTTCATAAACATCTACATAAACAGTAAAAAATGCTGCAATCTTAGTACTTAACTACTCTCTCTGCTCTCTGGATATCATAGAAGAGCAACCCTTCTTTTCCTTGCTAAGAACATGATGCATATTTAGAGCAAAAACTGAGGCTTAAAAAAATACTGGAATCTGCCATTCATCTATTAAGCTGTGAGAAAGAATCCCCAGTCTTTCTGATGGTTGTAATCTTAAGTATTTTGGTGTGTTCTAGAAAGACAGGGAAGTATTCCTTCTTTTCTGCCAAATGCAAGAGGCAAAAAACATTTTCTGATTTCTTTGAGCTGTTTATCCATTTTGAGATGTCCCAAAGTTATCCTTTCAGTTCTAGAAATCTCTCTTAATTCAGCTTAGCACATTCTGATAATCTGTGGTTTCAATGAGTTATACCTTATACTGTGTTTTGTAACTGTACACTATAACAGCCTGTTTCATGTACTGTTGACTCTCTGAGTAAGCAAGGGTAAGGCTAACTGGTACTTGGATATGTTGCCGTAGGAAGCCTATGAGCAAAACCCACAAGAAAGGTTGTAACTAAACTCATGGGGATTATTCTGCTATCTGCATGAAGCTTAAGAGTTGATACAGTACTTTACTCCTGGAGGGAGTTCTGGTCAGCTGCAGGCAAAACTATGCTTGCTATTGTCAAGACAAGTAAGACGATTGTCTGATTTGGCATAACAGCGTAGCCTGACAGCTACTGGGGATGATCAAACTGGCAGTGGAATGTGCTGTGCAATGATCCTGCCTACTCCTCTCCCTCACATCCTCAACATTTGCATCAGTTCAGACACACAGCAAGAATGCATTTCCTCAAATATGGAATTTCCCCCAGGTTATATCTGTACCTAATCTCTAGCCAATCAGACCTGGAACCTCAGTATAAAAGCTCATTATTGCAAGAACTTGGAACACTAAAAAAACCAAAAGTTGTTAAATGAATATTTGACTAATACATGCGTGGATCCCATACTAGAAATACCTGTATTTCGTCCTCATGATGTAATCCTAGCATACATTTTCCCTATTTCTCCAATCCTTTTGAAGGTAGCTTAGGTTCTAAACTCCGAGGGATTGAATCCATTTGCATGTTGTGTGTACTTTGAAGTGCTTTCTGTAGCAGTGTACTTTAGTCAAAGTTTAGATGTACATGTGAGAAAAAAGTTCATGAGCAGAAGACCCAAACAAACACGTAACTTCAGGCCTTTGCAATTCAATGAAAACATATACTGGAGATAAAGCAAATAAGGGTTGACTTTTTCCTGTTTTCATTGAAAGCTCAGCATATACTGTGCCACTGAGCATGAGAGGACAGCAGGTTCTGTGTATTGATAGTGCTGAGATTTTAAAACAGGATTTTACAGATGTTACTTCCTATATTTGCATTTCCCCGTGGCCTTTACCACAAGTCTTTACCAGACAAAAGGAAAGGCATGACACTTGCTTGTAAGGGTTTATGTAAGAAAACCAAACCAAACCAAACTTTCTCTCTTCTGTTCCAAAATGCTCCTAGCTTCCTTCCTCCTTATAACGTGACGTGTTGTTCCACAGACTTCCTATCTAATCTGCTGAAAGCTAAACTGTGGTCCTTGTGAGTAAATAGAGGATATTTGCAGAGACTCTTGAAGCTATAAAATGATTTTTTTTTGCTGTTGCTATTGTCCACTTTGTATCTTCAGAAGAAATAAGATTTATTTCTCTATCTTAATTCTTAGGCACGCATTAAATATTGAACTCTTTGTCAGCTCTTGTGAATTGCAGGAGTTCCCAAATTCTCACTGGCAATTTAGTCCTATACTTCGCTTGAAATTTAGTCTGAGTCTTTCAAATGATACTCAGTTTGGCAATTTTGAGATAACAGTACAACAGTGCAAGGCACAGGTTTTTACTCAGTAGGTGTGTTTTCAGTCCTGCTGTAAAGTGGGCTCCTCATGAGCTTCAGAGTGAGCATATGACACTTAAAACCATGCTGAGCCAATATTCAGCTCTGGAAAAGGCCTGGTCCTCCCCTATGTTGATCAATGTAAGCACTTTACAGGGGAAAGCCTACACAGTTCCGGTCTATAATTATGATTTCTTATGATTTTTTTATGATTTGAAAAATAATCTGTATCATTAATGGATTTAGTGACTTGGTTAATCTAGAGTGTTATCTGGATTAAATTAAAAACTAGCATCTCTTTGGGTAATGCTATGTGTAAATTAGTTTTGAAGCAATTTGTGATGACAGAACATGTCATCTTGCCTCTCAATATCATTGGAAGGAGTGACTCACTGATGTGGTTTTATCTTAGTGAACTCAGCAGTCACTTCAGTTTCACTTATTCTTGCTTTCATGCACAAGTATTAAGCTTCCACTATTACCTGCCTACATCCATGCAGCCATTTTTGAACTGGTAATGGTTCTGTATCTGAAAAAATCGTCTGTCTTGGACTCTCTGTAAATACGAACCCCCAGTGGTTTTATCCTCAAATTTCCTCGGGGAAGAGAACGACTGGAATGTGAACCAACCATCACATTTACATGTAAACCACGTCAAAGGCCCTGGCTTTGCGTGCTCAGATACTGACTCTGGTCCTGCATTGCTCAGTACAATCCAACCTGAAACATCTTTGTAGCACAGCCTGGAGTTGTGTTTGCAGCATGGTTTTCTTGTAAAAGCAATTGCCAAACAATTGTTTTCCAAAACTTAAATGTGTTTCTAATTTATGGAAATTTGAAGTTGTTTACTGAAAAAAGTCCCACACTCTCCCCCAAACCAACCAGCATAAGCATTCCAAGCTTTAAAGGGAACAGAACGCAGAGGGCCCTTTAGCTGTGGAAAATGATGCTGAGTTTTTAATCCTTCTATTCAAATTGTCTTCTTCTTAAAGAGAAGATTTTAAAAGCTTACTAATCACCTTGTCTCCCAGTCTGGAATGATTGCCATGACCAAGGCTATAGGTGTGGGCAGGGGAAGAAGAGAAAGGAGGGTGAGAAAGCACTTCCATTTCTGTCCCTTGGTGCAGCACACAGTGCTGCCAGGCACGGATGGAGTGTTGCACTGATATATCCTTCCCATATATCCCATATATATCCTTCCCAGAGCACAGATGCTTTCATCCCTCAGGTTCTTACTGCTGGAACGGTACAGACCCCACATCCCCACACAGCCTTTCCTTATTGTTATCTCTTTCTTTCTGGAAATTCCCACAGCAGCAAAACACAGTGACCTGCAAGAGGGAACTCCACCTTTGGTCAGCAGAAATGCAAATATATTTTTGTGTCACCAAGCATAGCTTTAAGTTTAAAAGACCTACAGGCACATGGACTGGAGTGCCTCTTCCATGCTCAGTTTTGAGATAGCAGGTTTTACTTGTGGAAAATCAAAAAGCCAACAATCCAACGTGGATGGTTAGTAGGCCAGGCAGGCAGAAATGTGACTACTTTGATTTCAGTCTACTGAGAGAGACTTCAATACTACAGATATGTGATTTACAGGGATGTGGAAGGATGTGTTACCTATACTTCCAGGGAGAATTTAGATGACACATCTTTTATTTGTCCTCAGAACTAAGCAGCAAAGAGTTCAGGGGGTTAAGTAGTCCAAAATCTAGGATGAGCTACAGAAAAAACTGTTTTTAAGGTAAGAAAGATGCACTCTCTTTCTCAAAAGAACATGAAAAAACACTGCTAGAAATTTTATTGGTGTCTATTTACACACCTTTTCAGTCATTCACAGCAGCTGTGAAAAATTACACCCCTAAGAAACAGCACACATGGGTAATTGCACAGCGCCTTTAAGGGGTTTATTTACAAAACTTCCGGAACTAGTCTAAACAGCTGAGACAGTGGAATTTGTCAAGCTCTCTAGAAAAATGAACTCGGGAAATGGAGTGATTTAAAACTGCACAAGCAGCTCCCCTGACACTTGCAACTTACAAAACCTGTAAGATCAGAAGTGGCCTTCTCAGTTGAGCTTACAGAAAAAGCAGATGCCCACCAGCTGCCTTCCCTCTGTTTTTATCCTAGCAATCTCTACTGGTATTCTCCTTTCCTGGTAATGCCAAAATACTTCTCCTGAGCAGCTGCTGACAACCTCCCCTCGTCCCCTAAGGAAACTGGCTGAGTCCTGCCAGCTGCTTTGCCAGGTTTGCCACGTTCTATCCCTTGGGCAGTCAGATGATCACTCCCAGGTGCCTGCATCCCTTGAGAATCTGTAATACACTGCACACACATAAGTCCTGCTGCAAATGGAGGCTTATCCCTCACAACCTGTCCTGGAGAACTATGTCTGAGAAGCCAAGCTCTTGATCTGGCCCTTTTCCTCTTCTATTCAGCTCCAGGCAGGCTGGCTTCAATTTCAGGTATTTACTCTCAAAGTCTTTCCCCCTGGGGGTGGGAGAGCCTCTGTTGCCTTCCCACCTGCCTCTCTAGAACCTATTTGACAGGCTCAGAGAAACAGGGGAGAAAACTTTTCTGTCCTGACTCCTAGTTTAGGGAACTCATGTTGGACTTTGCTGCTGTGGTGGTGGGGAAGATCAAATCCTCCTGTGGTCTCCTGGCTGGGTGTAAATCAAGGGCCAGGTGCTTTGGTGAGGAAGCTGGGCAGACACAGATGGTGAGTGAGGGGAAGGGGCTCTGGTGGGGCCAGCATGGTTGGGTCAGCAGGGCCGTGCTGATGTAGAGCTGCAGGATGCAGCCTTTGAGGGTGTCAGAATTTCTTGTCAGCAACAATTCCAGTGTGATCAGGCCTAACCCAAAATTAGAGCCTCAGCACAGTTAATAATGGCTTATTAGCTTTGCTACTACTGTGGTAAGGAAAGCAAAAGGTTATGTAATTACTTGTCCTGTGTGTTTGATTGTTTCCCATGTCCTTTCTCTGTTCCCACAGCTGTGGCTCATCATTGATTCAGCTGAATTCAGCTCATTCACCCTTGTCTGGTGTTTCTTGTGACTCACCTGTGGAGAACTGCTTTTCCAGTTTATGTCATCTCCATTTTGTATTATGTAGCAGGCCTGTTTCCTGAACCAGAAAGCTGAAGAAAAATCACTAACTTGGACCTTGCCACTGTCTGGTGGGTAGCAAATCGATGTAGCAACACCCTTTTGCAAGTACCATGACTGAGAGTTTACTATTTTGTCTGACCCTGATGCTATGCTCATAAATAACCTCACTTCCCACCCCTGTTGAACCTGGGCTCTATGCCTACTGCTCTGCTTCCTTTTCTTTCTGGAGATCAGTTGCATAGTTTAGCCAATATGCTGTATGCATTTTTTTTGTTTCTCTTTTTGTGACTCAGATTTGTATCTTGAATAATTGAACCATTTTTCAGAAGAAGGAATTTCATTTCCCTCTGCACTTGGCACAGCTTGCAGAAGAGCACTGTTAAACTCTGAAAGCTACGGACAGATAACAAAAGAGCAGAGCATGTAAAATATGGAAAGGCACATGCACTCAGCCATACCAGCACAACAAGCTGATTCTCTGTTTTATTTCCTTTGTCTATTGAACTTCAGCTTACTGCCTCACTGCTTTTCTTTTAGACCTCTTAATCTTAGGGTAGTGGCATAAATTAGTGCTTGTGTACTAGCATCAGTCCTGTTTCTAGAAGTTAGCCATCCTGCTAGATCCTAGTATTTGCAGTTAGAACTAATTCGATTACTATTATTTATTTATAGTATTATTTTGAAACCCTGACAAAAATCTAGGTGCCTGGAGCTATATAAATAGAGGAAAAAAACTGTCCCCCAAGAGGCTAAAGTCGTAGTGTGGGCCTTCTGCATTCAGAAGTTACTTAGTTCTGGTAGCTACAGTGAACTCTTAAACCAAGACTGAAGAAATCTATCATGTGTTTTTTGTGAAAGTTGTATTTACTTCTTTGTTAGAAGAATTTAATCAAAACTTTCTCATCACAGATGCCTAAGTTTGACTTGGCAGTAGGTGGTCCTCTCAGATACCTGAAAAGCTGATGTGTGTGTGTTATCTACAAAGCACTAATACTTAAACAAGTAATGTGGCTTTTAAATTCTTTTTTATTTCCTAGTGCTGTTATTACAAATCTTGGTTATTTAATGTAGGTGTAACACCTACTAAGCTTCCAACTGGCTATGGCAAGGAGAGGGATTTAGAAGTTTGTTTTGCTTCTGGCAACGTACATCAACCGCGGTGTAAAATCCACTGTTATAAGAGGTTTCTAATAATTATGCTGTTGCAGCTGTATACTTAAGGTACTTCTGCCTTTTAATGTAAAAAATCCTGACAGTGGCATAAGAAAAACAGCAGGATTCAAGTTTGGACTTAAGTTACACAAAGGTAGCTGGTATTCTGTCCAACTACCTTTGACAGTGGCTCTCAAGGTCCAACTGCATTTTCATTCTGTTTCAGCGGGAATTCCAGGATGAGATTATTAGAAATGGATGTGTGGCACTTCTGGTGATTGTCCAGCAGTACATATGGTGATTGTCCAGTTCAGGGTAGTGCATATATATCTCCATTTTATTTCTATATGAAAACATATACATATAAATATTATATATATGTGTGTGTGTGAATTCCCCATTCTTTTTTCTTTTGGTATTTACATACATATATATAAAAAACTATGGCATGTAAGGTGCAGTGTGGTGTAAGAAAGCTGCAGATGACAACAAACCAGAGTCATGGCCGGTAGTTAGAGACAAACATCTGCAGAAAGGACCATGAGTGAGCAGTGATGGGGGAGATGTGGACATGCATGCTCAATCTCAGGAGCAACCTAAGGGTTTTCCCCCCAGGTAAAGACCAGGACAGCTGAAACTTGTGTGGTAGTGATAGTGTCGTTTTTCACTCAGTTTCAGAAGGAAACAAGTTACGCAACTGCAGCTTATGTCAGAGTCTTCCAGTAATTTGTGGGCTTGATACACAGCTCAGCACAATTGGACAGAGCAGGAGAGGTCCCAAGATATTAAGTGCTCTCACATTTTGTGGAAATCACTAGCTGGACAGAGGCAAGAGGTATTTGCACCATTTAAACTGCCCGTTTAGGGGAGGAAATGACCCTGGTTCGCTCTGTGTGAAAGCAGTGTGCTAGCCCTGCACAAACATTAACTGCAGCCTGTACTGTCTGCTCCCCTGCTTAAGGCCAAGCAAGATACAAGAGAGATGTTTTGGAGGGGTATATGTGTGGGGTGAGCTCTGGGGACATGGGAGAGGAGTGAGGACTTTGTGGGACAGTATAGAAAGCCTGGAGGTAGCTGGAGACACTGCTGCATCAAGGCAGGCCTGGCAGAGGTTCTGTGGTTTTTGTGGTTGCAGTGTTTAACAAAGTCAGTAATTCACAGGAAATGAGGATTTACAGCTCACAAGCAGTTTCTTTGATTTGATTTTATTTTTCACTGAAAAGAGTGACAAAATCAGGAGCCACTTCATGATCCCAAGTGAGCAGTTCTGCAGAAGAAACCTCATGATGAGCTCAGCAGTGTCACACTTCTTCACAGGAAGGTGAACACCACCAGGGCCATGACCCCTACTCGTGGAGAGCAGCTCTTGGTCAGTGCTGTAGGAGAGGGAGTGGTGGCAGATTGACCACAGGGAAAATTGAGTGGTAGGAAGATTGGAACGAATCCTAGGAGGTAGCTAGCTTCAGAGCCCACATGATTTTACAACTGATGATGGTAGACAATGAAGCCTTCCTACAGAATGTCAGCAGTTCTAAGTGAAGGTGCAGAAATGATGTGATTTAATCGCATGCATGTGTAACTTTCTGTGTTTTTAATACTCTCTGACCAAAAGCTGTTTCTGATATCATTATTGTATATCTTTTTCCTAGGTCAATCACTTTTTTAAAAATTTAACTAGTTTAGATGAGTTTAAGACACAAGATTCCATGATAATAATGTAAGCCAATATAAATTTTGTGAGTAGAGATATTAATTATCAAATTAAGAAATCTTTTATGAGAGGAAAAGTACTGCACATTAAGTGGATATGAAATCAATGTGAAGAATTTCCTTAGAATTGCAAATTGCTTTTATTTGTCTTTGAAAATTACTAGCCCTCACCTCATCCAGCTCAGCACTCCCAGTTCTGCATCCCCACCTCCAGAAAGCCTCCTTGCACAGGGTGGTTCCAGTGCTTTCCCCATTCTCCCTTTCCCCTCTCCTGCTCCTACGTCTCTTAGTACTTTCTCAGAGGGGGAACAAATTCAGTAGCATATCTGAAAATGAAAACTCCAGCTGTTTTTCTTCTTTTTTTTTTTCTTCATATAGTTTCTCTTTAGCATTCTGGTATCATCTTGACCAAGTGACAGCTGACTGAAGCATTGTGTTACCAGTTCCAGAAATCTCTTTTGGAGGTTGGTTGGAACAAGCTGTGCTGGCTTTGTTTGCGCAATACTCTGAAAGCATTCCGAGCTGCCTGCAGGTATTTCATTGATCTGAGTTGTGTCATCCTGGCTGATATAAGTGGTTTTGCCTCTGGAATAGAAAGTTTTGGGGTTTCCTCCCCCTCATTTTGAGTAGGCCCTAATCCTTTCCGCCAGGTAGAAGCTTGGTTTTGGCTTGCAGCATGTCAAGATGAAGTTTAAACCTCCACTTCAAGAAAAAGGAAGTGCTGATGAAGACTTCAGCAATGTTCCCCAAGAGCCAAAATTAACATCTGAATCTGGAAGGGTGGGGAAAAAAGCTTACTCAAAAATAAAAGGATCTGAAATATTTTCTGGGGTTTTCTCAACTTTGTAATGCAAAAGGGGAATAACAGTCTTTAAGGACAGAGAGAGCAGAATTTTTCTTGTGGTGAAGTGGGAGTTTCCTGTTCACGTGAAATCCTGGGTTAGACATCAAGCAGCATTAAAAAGGTAGTAGGATGAAATCTGTGGCAATAACTAGTGCAAACACTGGCTGGGGTTAAGTATCTCTGCCTTTGCAGCAAGGAAAATTGCTCTTCACTGAATATTGATATTTTTGTACTTATAGTTCTCTTTCTCTTGGATGGTTTTCCCCTCAACCTTCTTTTTTTCCTGATGCCATGCCACTCTGCAATGCTAATTTTACCTCCAAAAACTTTCTGGTTCTTGGTCAACTTTACTCTCAGGCTTCCTTTTGAGGAAATGAAAATTGAGAGGAATCAGAAGTGCTGTTAGTTCGCAACTCTTCTAATCACACACTGAGAAAATAAGACAGTGTCTGTCAAAGCCTTTCCTCTATCAGGATTTTTGGGTATCATATTATCAGCCACTGTCAGCCTTTATTGAAAAGAAAAGGCTCACTCATGAATTTATACTTTTTAAAATTTTTTGATAGGTTATAACATTTTGGAACATTTTTTTTCCCCTGGAAATTGGGATAATGGAAGTATTTTCTTGGAAATAGGCACAGTTCTTGTAGCCAGTTCCAAACTTTACTGTGGCTGTTAGGTGACTAGACTTCATTTGATTGAAAATGTTAATTACTGGTCCCCCAGGAAGCAATGAGCAACACAGATGCTAAATCTTAGCCATAGATCTGTGCAGAATATATTCAACTGGTGTTGCCTTCATCTGTTGTACTTAATAGGATGCAGGCTGGCCAAGGTGGAAAAGAAAGGATTCAACTTTAGAGAGGGTTGAGCGATGCTGATGATGTGATGGTCCAGAATTGTAATGAAGAATGTGTGACTCGTGTAGGAAAACTAAGTGGTGCAGATAAAAGTTTGAGAAGAGAGAAACTCACAAGTGGTCACCCAGTGATGGACTTGCTTTCTGTCTAGACAGTGAAGCTGCAAATGGATCACAACATGTGCCTAGCATCCACTGTGACCTCTTTCCCTAAGAGTTGCAGAAACAGAGAGCCGGTCTCCTTGCTCCTTTCCTAGTCAGGTGAGCTGAGGACTAAGCAATTAAAACTGCTCAATACTGGGACATATCAGCTAAGTGACATGCAAATATTCTGCAAGGAATTAGATAAACTACATTTGTCTAATATAAGAATTTAGATAAATTACATTTATGTGATTTAAATTATGTATTTAAAGCTCACTCTGAAGTGAAAACAGAAAGTGAAAACAGAGACTTGTTGTGATTCCATTGGGATGCAAAGCTCTGGCACTTCACTCAAAAGTACTTCCTAAAATGTCTTTTTGGGTTTTGTTTTCCTTTTTGCTTTTATCCCCCTCTATACATTCAGTCTTATCCCATCCTTTAAAGTTTTCCTTACCGTCTCCATATTGCTCCTAATGATGAGTCCCACAGACTCTTGTTCCTCTGCCCTCAAGCTGTTTTTCTCCTCCTTAACTTCTGCTGTTTGTAACCTTGAGCTCCCAACCCCACCGTGCCTGTGGCCATAACTCCGTGTGTCTGCAGGGAACAGCTTTGCAGCAGCACGGGAGGCAGGCTCGGGGCTGGGGCACAGCACTGGGCTCTGGTGTCCTCACCTGCCTCTGCAGGGGCAGAATCTTGGCCTTCCTCTTCCAGGGACCGTGTGGGAAAGGTGCCCAGATGTGCAGAGCTCTCTAGAAACAGCTGCACACAGCCGAACACTAAAATCAGAGCTCTGTGACTTTAATGGCCTCGCTTGGAAAAACAGTCATTTGGAATCAAACCAAGTGGGATATTTTAAGTTCCATTTTTTCAAAAAGGAATGTTACATAATCTATTCCTTGACACTTTAAATTTTTATATTGATTCAGAATTATAAGTTTAATTTGAAAACAAAATTAAAAGCATTTGCTTTTGAAAAATGAAAATTAATCATATAGAATTGTTGCTTTAAAATTTGATCTTTCTCTCAAGCAAGAATAATAGAGAATTCCTAATTGTTTTTAATAACCCAAATATGCATCTTTTCAGCAAAAATTTAGTTTTCATTCTGAAGAAAATTGTCTAGCTTCTATGTGATCATTTAATGCATGACATAATCTCTGGAGGATATGTTCTTGTATTTTAACAAAAAAAACAAGTGTTTTCCTTTCTTTCTTTACCTTTCTTTACTCTGCTTTACCTTTTGGTATTGTATAACAATTAGGAATGCACACAGACATCTATTTTTTGCATATTATTATGCATATTTCATCTAAACCTCATAAGCTCTTCCTAGTTGCACTACTGACAGTGTCTATTTTGGTTTATTGGGTATTTTAATCCTTTAATCTATTTCAATGGATGATTTGATGTCAGGAGGGAATGAAGAATGTAATCAACTTTGAAGGTGCTGTACAAAATCTGTACACTGAATTTACATAAAGCAGATCCTGAAAATAATGACATTTCTGCTACTGGGTGCTCATTCTGCTTGAGATTTATTTTGGCTTTGTGGATTATCTGGAAGCAAAGCCTGTAAATGCAGCTTCTGTTTTCTAACAGTGCAAGCAAGGCTCTGCATCCCGCCACTCCTGAAAGCAGTTGGTAGTTCTGCAGTTTGCAGCTGAATCATCCCTGTGTGTTTATTTTACAGACTGGGTTTTTTTCACCCTAATTGCTGTGGGTTATTTCATGCCCTGGAATTATTTTGCCACATACAAAGCAATTTAATTCCTGCTTGCTTAAATTGCTTAAATCCTGTTCTGAATGCATGTCTTCTAGCTTGACAGGAGTCATAACCATAGGTGCTAGATCCTATAGAAAATACCACATGTAATTCAGAATTGAGGCTAATTATTTACTGAAGAGGTCACTAAAGCTTGTATGAGTTTGGTCTACAAAGCTCTTTTGTTGAACTCTGTTCTTTGCTGAAGGCCAGTGTAATCCCTAATTGTGTATCCCACAAACAGGAATGAGACTGAGCAAAGAATTCCTCAGTAACATGCTGGGCAGGGCAAGATTAAAGAGATGTAGGGCTTCAGCCTGTTGGAAATGGGCTGAAGTGGAGGGTGGCCTGTATTTCAAAGGACTTAAAAGTCACATAGAGTTCAGCAGCCTGGGACACTGCTTTCTGCAAAAAGCACAGTCAGAAACAGAGCTGAGATTCCTAATGGTGCTCTGCAAGTTTAAAAGATATTTTGAATGTGAGACTGAAGGAAGAAAATGTGTTCTGGCATCATTGTCTTTTATTTTCTTTACAAACAAAAGTACCCCACCCCCCAGCCCAAAAATAAAAGAAAGGAAGAAAAAAAAAAAAGAAAAAGCAAGCTTCTGTGAAGGCAGATTGAGTACCTTTGGATACTACTGTTTTCCTTAAGGAGGAAAGAGACAAAATCCTGATGGGTTATTTTAGTTGGGAAACCAGTTGAACCATGGGGAATGTGGAGCTGAAGGAAATCATGAACAGGGAGCAGAACTGAGCACAGTGCAGAGGAAAGGAAGCCGGAATAGCAGGGCTGTCGGATGTGATTTATGAGGGAGGAAGACAGTTTAAGGTGAGCTGTTGGATCCCCAGAGAGGCAGGGGAGGAGGCTTGTAACAGTGGATTACAATCACTTACTGCTAAATTGCCTATGACAAACTTGTCTTTGTGGCATGGGTGCCCACAAGGAGGAAATTGAAAGTATATTGCAACAGTTAGTAGTTTTTGAGTGCTTATAGAAGCATTTTCTCACTTAGAGGTTAGAGATGTGTTCCCTATAAATTCAGCTTAATTAGAAACATTCCTCTTGAATATTAAAAACTTAAAGGAGGATACTAGAAGTTATTAAATAAAATAGGTCAGCACCATCATCTTATTTGTCCTCCCCACTAAAAACTCTAAGTTCCTTGCCACCATAAAACTCTGACTTACTGCTTCCTGGAGAAAATTTTGATACTTTTCTATCTTCATATTATAAGAAATAAATTTTATGGCTCCACACTAATTTATTGTTCCATAAATCACTGTAGAGCAACAGTAGATCTCTGATTGGACCTGACACCAGGCCCAGGTGTGCCAGATGTCTTCCCAAAAGAAGCAGTAGATGACTCCTGTAAGGTTTCCATTGAACTCTGCTTTTGAGATGAACTTAGAAATAAGGACAAAGAAAAAAACAATATTACTGATAATAAGTATGAGATGACTCATTTCCCAAACATTACCAGACACTGGCTAATAACAAACCTAACAGCAGGACCAGGAAATTAACTAACTCTGTTGGGTCAACTGGCTTACAACATTCCTGCTGATATTCAAACAGTGATATAAAATATAAATACCCAGATGCTTCTGTGGAAAAAAAATTCTACTGCTCCCACTCCCTAATTGGATTCTTTCCATCCTCACCCAAAGTCCAGCTCTCAACCCACTGTCTGTATATCTTGATTTTTAATACTTATTTTATTTTTTAACAATTAGAACAGCATCTCAGTATGTATCTGTGAAAGTGGATTGGGATAACCATCTTCTTTATGGGCTTCTAAAAATCTAGGTCAGAGTGTATTCAAATTCCGACTGATGTAATCACTTCTGGTGGCAGAAAGTCTGATAGAGCAAAGCTGTTTGTACTTGAATGTCAACTCGAATGCTTCCCATACTGAGGGTTTTGATGTCGTTCCTTCACGAGCAGCACAGATAATGAAGAAGCCTGTGACACAACGTCTTCATTGTACAAATGACTCTTGGCACTTTGTCTTTTTATTCTTGCACACAGATGAAGAGGCTGCTCGGCTTTCCAGCAGAGAGTGAACTGCATCTCGCCAAAGATGCAGAGAAAGCAGAAGGGTGGAAGAACAACTGTGTGTGTATGGTGGAGATTCCTTTGATTATGGCACTGTGAACATTCTTGTGGTGTGTTCAGCCTAGTTAATGACACCTTCTGTTTCAGTTACTACAAACATTTGACTTCAGCTCAGGCCCTGAAACCCATCAGCTCTCTGAGGCTGGCACAGAAACAAGAGTTCCCTGAGGTATCTAAGTGCTATTTGAAACTAGCCCTGCTGTGAGCAGGGGGCTGGACTAGGTGATCTCTACAATTTCCTGCCAGCCTCCAGAATTACATGGTTTCCTCTGTTTCCATAGGGGCGTGAGACAGCCAGGGTGATGCTGCTTGTGCCAGGCACTGCTGCTCACTGGGGAAGATAGGTGGCTTCTGAATTTTCTCCAGTTCTCTGCTGCCCCCAGTATTTTTCACCCTTACCTGTGCTCAACCTTCACAGTTGGAAGAAGAGCAATGAACCCCAAGTGCAGAGGCTTTTATGTTACTTTCTGCTAGCAGGGAGATGAAATCCACCTTCCCCCGTTCCCATCGCAGTGTGATGCGGTGGCATCACGCTTCCTTCTCTTTGGTGATGTAGTTGAAGTGGGCTCTGCCGATTCCCTTCCCCTAGCATCTGTTGTGATGTCTCTGACCCTTTGAACTTGCTTCAGTCTGTCAGCAGAGTGTGGGTAGGGCAGTGAGCGCAGTCATCTCAACAGGAAAGCTCTTCCTGGGAAGCTGTGAATCACTTTCTGGGCCTGCTGTCATGATTTCCCATCTTCACTGCAAACACAGGAGCACCAGACACCCACTCAACCAGGAAGGGGGTCTCCTAGAAGCTGGGGTGCATCAGTGCAAGGGTCTGCTCCAAGTCCCCAGCTGCCCAGGGGGACACAGCTTTGGGTGCTCCTGTGAGATGGGTGGGAGTGGAGCTGAGTGTTGGGAACATCAGGAACATCCTCTTCAGCGGCACCAAGCTGGAAGGAGAGCAGCTGTGAAATTTGTGCTGTGCTGGGAAGGGATTCAGCATTCCCAGCCTGGATCAAGAAGCCTGTCTACTGGAACATGCTGTTTGTGTTTGTTTATTGTCAGAATGCCCAGGAACTGAGGTGATGGATGAACACCTCTGTTGTGGCTGGAACTGTGTAAACATGTGGTGCCTACATCATTCCTTCCCCTTCTCACACCCTCTCCTATACAGCATGTGCTCTGGCTGTAAAGCACGGGGTGACAGAAAGGCCCAAGCAGTCGGAAGAAGGTAAGGAAGCAGTTTCTTATCTGTGTACCATGGAAAAAGAGTTGTGTGTCCTTGGGAAAGGACAGCAAAATGCTTTTTGTTCCTGTTTAATGGGTACTCCTTGCACGCATGCATTTTTGCAAGAGGTGCCTTCCTGGTTTCACAGTGGTGATGAACAAACTGAATGGTTCTGGGAGCTATTCCTTCTGTGTAGATGGACAGATAGGCAGCAAGCAGGAAGGCCTTGAAAGATAGGATTAAGAACTTCAGTTTTGTGTGGGGGCCAACAAGGAAAGGATGTCATGGAGAAAAGGTGAGAGAGTTGATCTTTTCAGCTGCTTTCTAGGTGAACTGAAGCAAGACAAGACTGTGCTTGATAGCTCCCAAGAAAAGGATGTTGAAATACTCAACATGATGAGAATGTGGGTAGGATTTTTGGCTGGTTCTTTGGGGCAGGAAATGTCATAGAAACAACTGCTGTGATTTAGCTGTGGGCTGAACCTGAAGACTCAAAGAGAAGCCAGTGTCCAAGTCTCTTCCTTTGGTTTTGGGTAGAAAAAAGGCATAGCTTCAAGGGAGAAGACAGGAGGATAAAAGGAATTAAAAGCTGTATTCAAGATGCAAATATAGTAATATTCTTTTTGCTTGCTTGGGAGCACTTTGCAGCAGACATCTGAAGTTCATTATCCTTTCACGATAGCCCCTTCATTGTTTATGAGCATAAATCAGCCATTTGGTGAGCTACTTACTGAAGGTTTCTTCTTTTTGTTGTCAAAAGCAGAAGTCCAATAATTAATGTTGTGCTTCTAGTTAGCTTTATTGAAGCTGCCAGTCTGTAGTGTGGAAGCAAGAATTTCTGTAACATCTAATGTTATATGACTGGTGATGTGGAGTGTTTAACACGGAGTTAGTTGGGGAAGTGGTTGCTAGCTGTGGAAGGCACAGGGGAAACAGGGGTTTGATTTAGATTAAAAGCTAAGCATGTCTGGATAAAAGTAAATGGTTGGATTGGAGCTCCTATTTTACAGGAGTTTTTATAACTCTTTGTTAAGTAGTCATGCCCGTGGTCTGCATTACAGTTCATTGGCACACTAGCGAGGCACATTCCTGGTGGTTTTATTAGGAGCCTGCCTTTTAACTCATTTCCCTCTTCCTGTAGACGTTACTCCCTTTTCAGTTTTATGTACCTTAGATTTCAGATTGCCAAAACCCCTCTGTTATCTAAGTAAAATTATGAGAATAAATAACAACACTTAGAGGTAGAGGATAGAAATTGGTTATCAGGGTGTGCCTTGTACATAGAGGAAAAGGAACAAGGGGTGAAAGGAATGGATACCAAAAGTCAGATATGTTGAAAACAGACTATGGTTAAAATACTGATTCGTAGGAATATAGAAAGTGTCAAGAACTTGGTATGCAGGCGGATTAAGCAGGCTAATTTTGTAACAAGTGTTTCATGGTTATCCACTGAGGATAAAGTCAAAAGCAGAGGGAAGAGCTAAACAGATCACAGGGCATGAGAAGAGAGTTTAGAGAGAACAGTGGAAATCATAAGATGAAGAGACAGAGTTCCGGACTACACTGGAGCATCTGCTTCCTAGTAATGAACAAAACCGAACTTAAATGTACTTCTCTGAACCCTCAAAATTCTGAAAAAAGGATGTGTGGTGTTTGAGTGCTGACTTTCCAGTTGCAAGTCTAAAGTAGGTGGGTTTTTAATGTTTAGTTTTATCACCTTCTGTTTCCCTATGTTTGATCTGAACAAATATAATGAGTGAAAGTGATTAGTGTGTTAAAATGTACCATAGGCTATTTATAGTTTATCAGATACCAGTCAAGGCTAAGATGAATCAGTGCTGAATGATGCGATGACTGTCTCACTGTCTTCTTAGCAGGGCTCAGTTTCCCTTTAGCAAGGGTTTGTCTCTCTCAGACACACTGCTGAGGGGATAATAGCTTCTCACAGACAAACATACTCTTACAGGAAACTGTGTCTGTTCAGCAGGAAACTTGGAGGGAATTCTCTTGGGTTAAGCAGACTGTCTGCCTCTCCTGTATTGAATACCCAGCATCATCTTCACCATATACAACACGGGAAAACATCCGTCCTTGATTTTTATTTAGAGGCAATTACTGTGATTTTATAAAATGTTTAAATTGTTTTTCAATGTTTAGAACCTAAGTGTTATATTTTTAAGAAGATTTGTTTTGGTCAAAGCATAGAAGTAGGTCTTGTAGCCTGGAAGTTTTTTCACTTTCATATTGGATTTGCAAGTTTGATTTTTTGTTTGCCAGATGCATTAGAGACTTTTGGAGTTCTGACAGATGGAAATGTAACCAGAGGCCTGGGCAGCTGAGATGTTTGCACTACAGTTTGTAGATTTTCCCACATGAGAAAATCCCTTGTAAGCACAGGAGAAAGTCTGGCAACTGAAGTATGTGGTGTTGCCACAGACATATCAACTCGTGAGGTAGCAGCACATGTGAGTTGTGATGGTGTGAAGCCAAAAACCTCTGCTCAGCCACAGGTGAGCTGAAACTTTTATTTCCCCTCATCTGGTACACAGATGCCAGGCAGACAGCTAATCCCTCATGTTGCTGCCAGAGGAGATGGCTCCCATGTCTGGATGACATGTGGGTTAGTCCAGTCACAATACAAGGAAGGACGATGACATGAGGCAGTAAGATAAGGCAGCATATTTGCTCCTTTCCTGTGCTGGAGACCAGAGCTCATCAGAGCAATGACGGGAGCACACTTCAGCAGTCCCACGGGTGATTCTCTTGCCTGCCATTTCTAAGTGGCTGGTAGGAGGGAGGGACAGTGGGGCTGAGGGATCTGGCTTCCTTTAACCTTCTAAGTCTAAACCTAATTTCACAGCTGAAAATTTTGTACTGATCAGAATTAGACCCAGCATGTATAATTTTTGTTGAATAATGATGAAGTCCCATTAAGTGCAAAGCACATAACAAAGGTTGAATTTTTATCCAGATATTTGAGTTAATTTCTCATGCAGAATGATGCACACAAACACAAGAAGCAGCTCATAGTGGTAAAGGTTAATGTTAAAGTATAAAAAAACCAAAGTTTATCTTTAGACACATTTAACACTGATACCTGAACACTCCATTCAAACTAGATTGTAGGTAAAGCCATTTGTTACAGAGATTGGCAAATATACCAATAGAGACTCTAACCTTTATCAACTCAGCAACCATAAGGAACAATGGAACTTTGCATTACTTGTTTTTATTATAAGCTAAATGGGAAAAATTACTGAGCCACACTATCAGAGTAATTTTTTTAGTTTGACTTCAGAGAGAGCTTGACTATAGAGAAAGTACTCTGTTTAGTTGGTTTCCTCCGATGACAGTGTAGCCTCTTTACTGTGAAAGAAGAAAATACCTTGTATAGGAAAATATGACCATATACCCATGAAACCTGATGTGGGAACTTTGGCAGGTATAGCTCATAAAACTACGTCGAAATAGTTTCTTCTTGCTTGGTTTTACCCTGACTAGAGTATTTACTGACTGTGCTGCTTTTATGTTAATTTCCTGTTAATTTCGGTGCACAAGCTGTAAGAGTTCTTTTTTGAGAAAAAATTCCCAGTAGTTCATTTGTGTCAAAAAATTCTTCTGGCTTGCACTAGAAGATAGAGTATACAGTACAAAACAGTGAGAAATGGCTATTTCATGAGCAGAATTTCACAGCCTGGTGCTTCTCTCTATTAAGCAGAACTCTGCATGGTTTGTGTTTGCCCTTTGGCATCAGAGTGCCTTGGGAAGTACAATGTCGGAAATGAGCTGCCTTGGACATGTAGGTGTTACTTGCTTCCTTGTCCTGCCTTGTGCAAGGCATGTCTTGTCATCAAGCTCAATTTTCTCTTTATTTTAGTGTTATCTTTTAGTGTTAACAAGCTCTGGGTTTGTGGTTTAGTAGGTTACTGTAGTGTTAATAGGTTCTGGGAGGGGAGCTTGGACAGTGTTGTGTGTGAGGTCTATGACCATTTTCAGTGCGTGGGAGTTAATGCTCCAATCTCAGGCAAGGAGCCAAAAAGGCTGTAACTCCTATGTACACGGTTAATATAGACAGCCCTTGGAGAGCTCCTTGTAGCTCAGGGAGCCTGAGATCTCAAGATCAGTGCAGTTCTTCAGAACATGGGCTTGAACACACCTGCAAAGGGCCTGAGCTTTAATCCTGATTTATATATACTTCAATCCTGATATGTAGGCTGTTAAATTTCCTTTCTGCCCTGCATTGTCTAAGATTGCTACGCACTTGTCTAAAAATAAAGTCTCCACTTAAGAGAGACAGGGGTATATCTTGGGCAAGTGACCAGTATATACCAGTGACTGGTAAATCTTGATGCCTTTCTGCTCTTAGGTCACTGGCCTCTGGGCAACATGTGCCATTGTTTCATCACCCTCACTGTAAAAAAACCTGTCCTTATATCTAGCCTGAACCTACTCTCTGTTAGTTTAAAACCATTCCCCCTTGTTCTATCACTACATGCCCCTGTAAAAAGTCCCTCTCCAGCTCTCTTGTAGCCCTTTAAGGTACTGGAAGGTGCTCCAAGGCCCGCCTGGAACCTTCCCTTCTCCAGGGTGAACAGCCTGAACTTTCTCAGCCTGTCTTCATAGCAGAGGTGCTCCAACACTCTGAGCATCTTTGTGGCCCTCCTCTGGATTTGCTCCAAGAGGTCCATGCCCTTCTTATGTTGGGAGCCCAGGGCTGGACACAGTGCTCCGAGTGGGGTCTCATGAGAGCAGAGTAGAGGGGCAGAATCCCCTCACGCAGCCTGCTGGTCCTGCTGCTTTTGATGCACCCCAGGACATGGTTGGACCTCTGGGCCATGAGTGCACTTTGCCAGCCCATGTCCAGGCTCTCATCCAGTAATTAATTAACACTGTGTAATTAAGTCTGAGAAGAGCACTTGGGAAATGCAAGTGAAGCTGAGGGGTGGAAATTCTGAAGAATTCCTGCAGGGAACTTTGCTTTTGGATCTCATGGCTGCAACCCTTGTCTACATCCTGCAGTTTAAAATCTTTTATCTTGTAAGAGGACACCACAGGCCAAGTGTTGTGCACCAAAGCAAATGTGACTGGTGTGATTGTACCAGTTCCCAGTCTCAAAGGGGTCTTACCAATTCCAGAGACTTCTTTGTTTTTCAGTCTTTGTTATGTACAGCATGAAAAAAATGTAACCAAAGATGCTTTTTCCCCTTTCTATTATTTTTCCTATTTTGACCTGATGTATATCAGATGATTCTGGTTTTTGGAAACACATGTATTTAAAAAAAGAAATGCATGTTTTTCTTTCAAGAATACAAATAGTTCAGTTTAGTAAACCTTTTGTGTTTTGTTGTTTTCTGGTTTTTTTTCCAAATTAAACATTCATTTACAAAATCTACATGGAATAAAAAGCAAGATTCATTTTCTAGTTGCTGAAATGTTTAGCTGCTATAGAACCATGATTCATGATAGTCAACAATTCTAGTTTTATTTCAGCTATGCCTTTTCCACTTTATTATGTTGTTTTCCTTAGTACCATGTTAGTATTGAGGATGTACTGTAACTCTTCTTACTACTAAAATTTTTTCAAGGATGTCTGTCATATACACTCATTTCCTGTCTTGAAATTATTGTTCCAGAAAATTTACCCCTGGTGTGTTTATCTTAATTACCACCCTTATTATCTTAGAGTTTTCTCTAAGGGTTTTGGAAAAAAAAAATGCAGAAATAACCCTTTCAGGCTAAAGATATAAAAATTTCCAGAACAGACTAGTAATAACGCAGTTGTGGAAACCCTAGTGTCTCACAAGTAAAGTCACAGCTAAAATATGTAAACCAAACAAGCCCTGTTCCCTAAAGGCTGTTTTCATTTATGAGAAAATGCTCCTCACTCTTATATCAGATTTCAGATGTGTATAAAAGAGAGGATAGCACACTTGGCAACCGAATAAATTCTCCTGAATGCTCCTTATTTTGGAGAATACCACACATTCCAGTACCAAAATTACTTCTATTCCATACAGATTTATTGTTCCTTCAGCTTTGTTATCAATAATTGCTTATTTGAAGAGCTGTGAAACGGGTTTTACCATTCTCTCCCAGAATAGCTCCTAGAGAAATGTGGTCGCATCCTGAGTCTTCCTTTTGCATCATATCCAACTTCTTGACAATGGAATTCTGAGAAATCTAAATAGAAAAAAACACCCAGTTTGTCTCAATGCAAAGAGCTTAACTATTACCTAGTTCAAGCTCAATGAATAAAGCTGTATCTTGTGAATGATTTCTTCAGCTGACTTTGTTTTTTTCCAGCTCACAAATCTTTTGGTTTACATTTTATTTATTATTATTATTACTGCCAGTATTATTGTAATGCCAGAAAAATGTAGTTACAGAAGAAGGCTCTGTTTTGACCATAGCACAGAGTAAAAGGTTCCTGCTTCACAAAGGTTGCAGTTTAAGTGTAAAACATCTGAAGCGTCTGGAGGACTCATGTGCAGCGACAATAGGACAGCAGTAATCACAAAGAGGGATGGGGGTCATTGTACACAAATTGTTTTCAATATTCTGTAAGTATCACAGCTGGGGGACGGTTTTAAGCAGGTGCTTGAAGAAGAGTAATTTTTATGTTGCAAATATTGATGGAAAGATCCTCCAAGTTTCAAGTGCAAAGTGGATATAAACACAAGGGCAGAAGTTTAAAATGAAAATGTAATGATTAGGCAAGAAGCATGGCTGGCAGTGGAAGCTGTAATCTGACCTTGATTTTGTATGAGAAATGGTGAACATAAATGGATTTTATTATGAAAAATATTTAAGGGGAAGATCTCTACTTGATGGGCTACAGCAAAGTTAAAATGCAGAGGACTAAGAAATTTAACAGAGGAAAGAAACTAATTTTGAAATAGCATGGAGACTATGTATGCAAATGTCAAGAATGTCCTTTTTTAGGGGAAAGGCAGGGATAAGATGACCTGAAGAGCAAGACTTAGATATGTAAAAGACTTAGATATTTATACGCTTCTTGGTGGTGGTGTACCAAAAGAATTTACAAGACTTAGTTATAACCTCAGTTTGAGGACTTAGGGACAAGCCAGTGTCAGAAATAGTGAAATTAATGTTTTAGTAACACCACTGCACCTTATTCATTGTGCCTGCAAAAGGGTGAAAGACATTCAGAAGGGAATTATGAGTTCTTTTTAGGTTTTCCTGGGTTTGAGAAGTAATCTTAACATCCCCAAGAAATGTTTGACATATGAAAGAAAGTTTTGTTAGGACAAAAGGACCTGGTGTTCAGGGGTGGATCTGTAAACTGTCAGATGAGACATGGGAGCTGAATTTGTAAATCTTTGGATTTACTGGATTAAGGTATAAATGGAGAAGTGGAAAGGATTGTGTATTTATGATCTCGGGAAACAGCTGACTCTGAAAAGGGATAAGCATCATATATTGGTTTAGAGGCGAATTAAAATCCAAACTTGCTTTCACTATTGAGTTCAGGAAGGATGGAGGTGATGGATTGTTGCATGAACACCTAATTTTAGCAAGGAAGAAAGGAAGGAAGCCAAGTAGACTACATAGCAATTTAGCCATTATAAAAATAAGTAACAGCATTTGTAGGAAGTGTACAATGTTTTGCTAAACCAGACAAAGTTGTTGGAGAATAGCACACCTATACCCTGGTTTTATTCAGCAATATTGGGTTGCCTAATAGAATATAATACTTGAAATAATGTTTGGGTTTTTATTCTTATAGCATGTTCAAAACCCAAATATATAATGTAAGGTTGATAATAAATATAGGGTTGATAATAAATAAATAAACTGTTACTTTGCTTCAAAGTAAAAGTTTGATATCAAAATAATATAAAAACCTAGAACCCACTTACTTTTCACTTACTTTTTAATAGCTTTGGGACTCCTAACAGCTTTTTTTGACCTCCAAAAAGCATTCTTGCTGAGTGTCTTCTTTGCTTGACATTGGCTTTGTTTTGGTGAAATTGGTTATCTATTTCAAATGTTGCAGAAACATTTATTTTTACATCTGGAACTTTCGATAACTCAGTGTGTTAGTATTACAAAACTTAAGAAGCAAAGGCATCTTTGCAACATTTCTAGATGAGGCATAGTATGGATTTCATAGTTAATTTTATTTTTTAAATTAATTTTGTTTATAATCTTACTGTATAATTATAATAAATAAATGTATTTTTATAGTAGAAAATTAATTGTAGTGATTATATTAATATAAAATTATTATATTTTAGTAACATTATACATAAATATTGTACTTTATAATATTAATATTTGCATTTATTTTAACAAAACAGTTCACTTACTATTTTAAGGTTTTAATTACTAGCTGCTAGACGTGGTAAAAGCAGAAAATATGAAGGGCATGTTTTACAGTTTAACTCCAGAAAAACATGAGGAGAGATCTAAAAA
Organism: Corvus cornix cornix; assembly: GCF_000738735.6. Lineage (NCBI taxonomy): Eukaryota > Metazoa > Chordata > Aves > Passeriformes > Corvidae > Corvus > Corvus cornix. The sequence goes on from NC_046336.1 coordinate 17,103,102, forward strand.
AAAATTGTTGCCCGTCTATGACAGGTAATGGAACAAAAAATAGCAAAAAATTACATTTAAAAAATATGCTCAGAAATTATGGTGTTTTGGGTTTTGTTCATTAATGACTTCACAGGAAGTCTGCTAGCATGTATGTTCCTTCATTCAATCATTTTCTTTCAAGTGCAGTACAAAAGCTTGGCTCAGGAAATATAATGGGGAAAATATAATCAGCAAAGTGAACCTTAATGAGGAAGTGAAATTGTTGTCATCCAACTTCTGAATAGCATTTCTTTCTCCTTTTTTCCATGAACAAGACACCATTCTTACATCATTTGACTAAAGTTATCATTGACACCATTGTAGAGGGTATGAGGTAACCCTTTTCCTGTCCTATTGCTCATCTCTCAGAATGCACTCTCAAAAGTTGGATCTGCTGATGTCACTTATGCAACCCTCAAAGACTGCCCAATTCATGCAGGTACAGCTTGCCCCTCAAGCCTGTCTTGCTCACATGCAGAAGGCTTTGAGCTTTTATCACAGGGGGAAAAAAGTCTTATTCTAAGTTTGGTGGCAGCTGGGATACCTGTGTTAGAGCTAGGGATAGTCTGTTGTTTGGGATTAGGCTTAGTATTTGAGGCTGGAGATGGAGAGGAGGGCTTACTCATGGGAACTATAGAAACAGAGCTGACTGACTGCTTCAGAAAGTATTTTCTCTAGGTCTGGTAGTGACTAAAGTGCTTAGTCTCTGGTTATGGAGATGGGTAAAATAGCGTTTTGGTTAGAGATCATTGAAGAAATCATCCAGAGAGGATGTTTTTCTGCTGGATGTTGTCAGGTAGAGTGGGATCCTAAGCACCTGGGAACAAATACCTTATGCTTGTTTCTTGGAGATTTTGAAATATCTGCTATGTTTATACAAAACTGTGCTCAGGGACAGCACTTGAGAAAGTAGGGCTGGGAGAGCAAAGCTTGTTATTGATATTTACTGTAATGCCTATGAAGAAAAAAATGAATACTGTGATCTCTGAATGCAAATGTCTTTCATTGCTTTCTCAAATGTTAATTCTAGTTCAAAAATTCAAGGCAGCTTTAGCATCATGTAGTGCCTCAGTCAACTGCAGAATGAAGTCTAGAAAGGGCCTTGCTGTTTCATCATGAAATGTTTATGGTAATGCAGCAAGAGAGCTTCTGTGGCCAGTAAAGATTATGCTGATTTCAGGGTCTGCTGAGGAAGGCTTAAGGTGGGGTTTTGGCTTAGAAATAGCCTTCCAGCAAACATATCCTGGAAAACAGTATTAGCTGTTTGAGACTATAGAGACTGCAGAGATAGAAATGAGAGCCTGTTTTGCCTGCCATATTTCAGATACTCGGAGATGGCTGCCCCAGGCATAAGGGTAGGGTTTGGGAGGATCTGTTGCCCTGGTGGATTTGGTTGGGATGATAGTTGATCATTCCTTTTTAGCTGAGTGCACCTAATGTGACTCTGTTTCCATTTGAGCTTTCAAAGTCCTTAGATGTCCAAGAGTTTCTGGAGGATCCACATAAGCTATAAGAGAACTATGAGTGATGTCTATATGCAGATCAAACCAATTTGCTTCATGAACATCAACCCTACAGCTTAACTCTTGAGTATTGAGCTGCCTCTGCAGCTTGTGCAGCTGGACAGTATTTTCTTGATGTCCGTAACTCACATATTTTGTGGATTTCAAAGTGCAGGGTCTTTTTCTTAACAAAAGCACATTTTAAGCTTTAGCTTCTTCTTACTATGATCCTTGTTTCCTGTCAACCCTGACATTTCTTGGGCACCACAATTTCACCAACAAAAAGCCTCTGCATATTTGTGGGATATGGGAGTAGGAATGTATTTTCACATGTAGAAGGATCTAGGAAAGCGACAGGCTAATCCAGTGAGTGTCTGCCTGTGTGGGAGGGAAGGAAGAGGTTGTCAGTGTGGAAGCTGCTGTAACTCCTACAGAACAAGGAAGTTTCCCAAGTTGTGCAACTCACCGGAGATGATGAGATTTTTCATTGTAATCTTTAGAGCCAAGGTTCTTGGAGGACCATCTAGTAGATAGTTCTACTTCCACATCGGAAGAGTAGCATTTCTGATGCTGAAATGGGGCTCCAAGGGATTTTTCTCTCATTTTGAGGATTTTCAGGAATAATTTGAAGTAATTTGAATTAAGGTGAGAACCAGCCTGGCTAGATATACTGCAGCAGAATCTATGTTTAATTTTAAATCCATTCTTGCCATACAGAATTTGTTCATTTGAAAAATAAGTCCAGGGGATTCACTATATTTGAGAGGGTATGAGCAGGATTACAAACATATTTGCAAAATACACTTTTTTCCATTTCATAAAATAAAGCAGAAATTAATTTCTGCACAGATGAGAGAAGAGCCTCCTTCTATCAAAGGATTTCTTTCGGCTGGAGAGCTTGCATCAGCCTTTGCTGGCATTAACAGGATTAGCAGCAATGTCTCTTCTTTCTGCAATCTAGAAAATGCTAATTTCCTATATGAAACTGACTTAATATTACTATGTCAATTTTATTTTTATGCCATATTGCTGTTAAAACATTAGATGCTTTCAATTTTCAGAAAGAACAAGCATCTTGCTTGAAACTGAAGTTTTAGTCCTACCAAGAGAATGCTTCAACAAACAGTTTTATCATTCTGATTATACCCTCTCTTCATGAGGCTTAGCTATAATTATGGGAAATTAGGGAATTTTCTGCTGTGGAAACATAATAATAACTTCTGTTAGTATTTTTAGATCTGTTTTGAAAATGTAGTTATGAATGTTACTTTCAAATCTCACACTAATCAGATCTTTATATGCTGGGAAACTCCTGGCTGACAGAGACAGCCAAAATCTTCTTAGTGGGGTAGATCAATTTGCATGTTCTTATGCTGAGAAAGCTGGAGGTTTTCAAATTTATTTTTTTAGTGGTAGCAAAAAGAGGTTCAGCAGAATAGGAAAAAGAAAAGGATGGCTGGGAGCAGCCAAGCAGAGTTTGGGATGAAATAAAAGAAACTAAGGGTGTTCTGAGAATGAGATAAAAATAGAGTCAGTTTTGGATGAAGACAGCATCGTCTTTGCTTTTTTTCTGCTTTCCTTTTGTCTCCTTTCATGCTCTCTCCCGTGTACCTCGAGAGCCCCTCGCTGCCACCACCATTCACAGGCCTGTCTCTTCCCTGCAGCTGCCTGGTGCCACCACCATTTCAAGCAGCAGTGACCACACCTGAGTTCTCCTGTTCTCCACACCTATTTTAATGGTTATCTTACATGACTGACATTCTTGGTCAGCACCAGCCTGAATGAAATATATGGATTGTGACATACTGGAGGTCAGGTTGGCCCAATTATCTCCATGGCTCTAATGAGAACAAGCATCTCAAGTGGTCAGGGATCAAAATGGTTGAATATGGATCCCTTCCTTACAGAGAAAAGCACAGGATGACATGAATATGAATCATCTTCTTTCTGTGAGATTCTTAAGTATAAACATTATGACCTCTTGTTTGTCTAAGGACAAAAGGAAATAAGCAGAGGATTTTAGCTTTGGAAGAAATGGGGTAGTTGACTCCAACTTTGTTTCAGACTTGAGATATGGGCTGCTGACAAGTTTCTGATAAAGCTGACCTTGCACATTGCTGGTCATATTGAAACCAACTCTAATTCAAAGAAACCCAGACTATAAATCTCTTTCTATACAAATGGCTTCAATCCCTTGTTTAACATAGTATCTTTGAATAACACGGGCCTCTGTCCTGAGCAGAGACAGAGTGCTCACAAAAGTTTGTTCAGTCAAGTGCAGGCAGTAGAGCTGGAAAAAAACACACCGAAAGTTGAAGAAGGTGTATTTTGAGAAGGTGTTGCCAGAGCTGTGTTCACCCAAATGACAGGTACACAGTCATCTGTAGGCCTCAAATGGGCTTCTTGATGCTTTGAGTACATCCTTCCTTTCTTGTTAAATATCTGAATCTCTACATACATCTAAGTCATTATCTGACTGTTTAGAAGGCTAACAACAAACCGAAGAGAAACAAGTTTCTTTCCATCTATGAGAGACTGAAAATGTGCCTTTTGGAAGAAAAGGATGTGTGCTGCCTGATCTGTTCCTTCAGCAGAGGTTTGTACAACTTATGCCTGAGCATGTCCTTCGTAGAGGTGTCCATCTAACTATGGATCTGACTGACTTTTTTTCCGGAAAGAGTTGGAAAATATTTAATTTACTGAGTCAAAACATGTGCCACTAGTAATAGGTGAACACTTCCTTCACAGAAGAGAATATTTCTAGAGCTAAACAGATTTTTGTGGAAAGCTCTACTTCCAATGAATCCAGCAACAGTGAGGAATGTTTGTCTTGTTTCAGTTGCCTGCAAGCAGAACTTAGGTCTTTCTTCAGAAAATACACAAGGACTCAGCCTCCAAGGTCCTTCTGATGGTGAAGGCCATGAATTAGGTTGCCTGGTCTTGTAGATGCACCATGGCTAACCTGAGCAAACAATTTCATTAATTTCTTGAGACTTCTGAAATTTAGTTCATCAGGAGACATGCCACAAAAACAACCCTTAGAATTGTGTTGAGAAGGCCACTGCCAAAAAATTCTTTGGGTAATGTTCTTTTCCTGCAGGACTCAGGTGTTAAAATTCTCATTGACTTCAACAGGAGCTTGTTTTTCAGCTTCACCTCAACACAGCAAATATTCCAGAGAAAATAATTGTGTATGTTAAGTATTGGGTCTTGTTTTTGGTTGGGTTTGCTCTGTCAGGCCAGAGCTTCTGAGCTGCTTTGTGGATTGTTCAAGCAGTTAATCTTTCTGGTCCATCTCTTGACCTTGCCTTCGGTCTTTCCATTCTGGGAGCTGGCTGGGAGGAACATGAGAGAGGATATGCACTGGTTTGGGCTATTTTAAACTTATTCCAACATGGGCAATGGAAACTACAGCAATTAGCCTCAATTAGTCAGTGGTTAATTAGCAGCTAGTCGGCAATCTGACTGTTTATGTGCTCTTCTCTATTCGCACACAGGAAAAAGCACTTTAGTTCAAGACAGGCATGAATTAAGTTTCCCAGTGTCACTTAACCCTAAAAATATGGAGAAGCACTTCTGCAGCTGGGTGCCAGTTTTGCCTTGTCATCTTGGTGGGCATGGTGCCTGTTGCTTTTCAGCTGACTCTTTCCTCATCTGGACTTAGCAGTAAAACAAAAAAAAGGCTTTGGGACCTCATGCTGGCCTTTGACTTCTGAGAATTGTGCAGTGCAAACTGGGTAGGTTGGAAGATGAGAGTTACTTCTCCTTCCAGAGGGAAAAAAGGATGAGTTAAATGTCATGGTAGACCTTTCTGTTTTCAGGAACATGCTAAAGTAACCCCAATGAGTTTGATTTTGAGAATATTAGGCAGGAGATAAAAGGCAGGACACTAGTATTGATTTGCTATGACTGTGTTTGTCACTTTGTCATACAGATTGATTCCTGAATTTTAAGTGTTTTAATTCTTGGCTCTGAGAGAAGCATAACAGATATTTTCAATACTCTACTGCCATAAAAGTTTTCTATTTTGGGAGCTATTCAGAAGGCTATTCAAATTGTGTCTATGAAATAAAGGGTGAAAAATGTTGTGTTAATACATTCCTTTGCAAGAAAAGGCAAGTTGTAGTGAGGGCAGCAAATTTTTTCCCTCTTATTTCTGGAGTAGTAATTTACTTAAATATAATCAGCTCTGCAGTTTATTAGCAGATCACCCTGGATAGTAAACTATAGCTTAGTTTTGCAATTTTTCTAGTGGTTAATGCATCACTGCTATTGCGATCACTATTTTATTAAGACTTTCTTCCTGAAGACGTATTCAAGTGCTTCATGTTAGTTGAAATATGATTCATGTGTATTGATTCTGGTAGAATCTCCCCTACCCTTAAACTAAGTTACCTCCTGGACACAAGGACTCTGCAGACTGCATCAGTGGCTATCAGAATAGGCAAGAGTAATTCTTGAGGAAAACTAAACATGTAAGTACTGACAGCAAACGTTTATTCTTAAATTTTTATTGTGTTCCATTTTTTCCTACTTAGCATCATCAAAAGTATTCCATTGAAGTGTCTTTCAGTCGCAGATGATACAGCTGATGTCTTTATTTGAGCTCCTGGTGACATTCTAGGTATGAGCACAAAGGCATGCTTTGTCAGAGGTCTACTGCCTCTATTTGCCTATACGCAAGACCTATAGTTTTGGATTTAGGCTCACGGTCTCAGGTGTGGTTTAGCAACATTCTTCTATTTGTTTTCCTCTTGACAAATTGTTGATGCAAAGTGCCACTTTTTCTCAGAAATGTGTTGTGCCTGTCTATCCTGTTGTCTGATTAAGAAACTTGCCTATAATGTTACAATGCAGAATCTTGAATTCATTTTCCTGTGGTCCCTACAGGGCTCATTCTCTTTATGTTGGTGCTAGTGTCATTGCAAGAACAATGTGTGCATTCAAGACTGATACATGATATTTAAGTTAGACAAGATGAATTATTTTAATGGTTTCAGGCAAGCCAGTAACAGCAATTCATCTCAGTGAACACTGTTATGGAAACACAGGAAAAGCTAAATTTTACTTCATTTTCCTATAAAGGCAATGTTTACTGACAAATTGGATGTCTTTATTTAAATTATAAGGTATATGGATTGTAAATGAACATAGTATTTTTGATCAAGTACTGCATGAAACAATTACCTATGTTGTGACTAAACATTTCAACTTATCAAATACCATAGAAGTTCCTATTTCTATGATGCTTTCCCCAAAGCACAGCAAGTACTTGAGGAAGTGGTAGCCAAATCCATGTATGAGCTCAAACTGTGTATTTCAAAGCAGCTTTTTCAGAATTTTTGCTCTTTTATTATGAAGTTGGATAACACATATTTTCCAGCTTGTTAGAACAGTCGCTTCATTTCCAAACTTCCTCCCACTCATCTGGATGCATGCCTCTCCTCTGCACACCGTAGAGATGACTGGATTCAAGTCCGAAGTGATTTTTGAGTGGTTATGCTCCTTCTCAAGCCAGTTACTGGGTAAAGTCAAAGGTAAGAAAAGAGACCCAGGGAAGTATTTTGCAAAACTAATTGCTATCTACATTGGTATCATCTTGCAGGGACATCTGAAAATTCAGTTGTTCATCACAGTGTGCTGAAAATTCATGGTACCTTTTATTAAGTAAGTTTAGAGTAAGAATCAGAGTTTTTTTCTATAGTGATACTCATTGATATGAGCAGAAAAGTGAAGCGTGTGCTGTCCTGGTGTGCCAATCAATTCGACTGACAGCAGTGGACACCTCGTGGTGCTCTGTGTCAGAAGGGATTACCAAAATGTTAGTGTTCTTTTGTGAGAAACATCAAAACAAGTGGAATCTAATTCCAGAAAGTACTTGCAGAGAGATCAGCCTAGCATAAACATTCAGGACATCTGAAGTCAAGGCCAAATTCAATTCCATTTAGGAAGCAAATTTTATGATGTCAGAGAAATTTGTATATGTTTGCTTCTTTTGTAGACTTGAAAGATTCAGCCTGCTCTCAGCTGCTTTTTCCATCACTTGTCAAATGTTACCAAGTGTGAGCCAAGACGCTGCAATTTGGCAAGTACTGAGATTTAGAAAAAGAGATTAATTTGGTTTCAATTTTCACTGTACAAAACCCAGCACCCTTTGATTTTAAAATTAACTAATTCCGATAATGAAAGATTTGTCTACAGTGTGTTTATCTCTGACAGAGTCTTCATGTCACTCATTGCAACTCGTATATTTATTTTCTTCACCAAAGATAACTAATCCTGTACGTCTTGTGAAAATTAGTCTTCCACTAAGGGTTTTGTGTACTTACGGAAAAAGGTAGGCTTAAAAGATTATGTTTCCCAGAACCAAACAAGGTAAAAAGCCCTTGATCTGTCCAGATGTTTCCTCTAGGGACATGCCCTTCTCTTTGGGATTTCAACATTTTCAGTTAGTCATTATGTTGTCCCTTTCAGTTTTCAGGACTTTGTTAAACTACTAAAGGTTTCCTTTCTTGGTGAGAGCTGAGTAAGTGGAATACACAGATGAGTTACCTTTGAGGTCCAGATAAATGTTTATTCTTATAAGGTTATTAATGAGATATTTCCTCATGTTAGATATTGGCAATCTAGAATTTCCTCAGTTGGAGTTTTCACTATCAGTGCCTTTGACACCTGCTTTCAGGAGCTCAAACCACTTCTCAGGTATCAGATTTTGTCTAACATTAAGCCTTTAGGTCTTCCTCTCTTCTCTCAACTTTTGCAGCTAAAATGCAAAATCCTTACAGGTTTTATCCAAGACGTGGATGGATGGAAGCAAGATCAACCAGTTAATTTTACTCGTTAGAGAAAGTTGGCCATGGTAAGCTTAGCTGGATGTGTCATTGCATCTCACAGATGTGTTTTTGGTTTCAGTAATGGCAGGAATGTTCAGTGGTGAGAACAAATTGCTTTTTTGATATAAGAAGTAAAATTAGCATGACTGCAAGTGAGAATTGGACAGGCCAAAGCAAGCTGTAACTCTTCTTTTTCTCCCAGGAAATACTGCCACCAGAATATTTACTTTGTGACAGATCGCCTGTTTTATTTTCAGGGTCTTTGTTTTTAACGTGTGAAGTGGTAACAGAATCAAACAGGTGAAAAATATGTTAAGAATAGGATTGTTTCTCAGAGGAGTCAAAATTAAAATCATAACTTTGAAATGTTAATATTTCTTTTGAAATTTTCCTCCTTTTTAATTTAATTTTATTTGAAGGGCTTCTTTTTGCTATGAATCTGTAGTGCATAAAACAAGTTGGCTGAAAGCAGTGTTGAGATTAGATAAGTATGTGTCCATTCATGATTTTTTTTCCCATTAAACATGTACATAAAAGCTCTAAGTTTTCCAGAGAATAAATAGTTAAAATAAATTAAATCCAAGAGCTCTAAGCCTTATGCCAACCTGCGTGCCCTAACACATAGGAAAGAATGTGGGAGCATTCCTCTCGATTTATAAGGGATTCCAGTTTCTTGAAGCTGAATAGGTGAATGAACATTTGGTAATGAGAATTATTAGCTACTCATGCTTCCCTCCAGCAGTGCCACAACTGGAAGACATACCTGTAGTTGACTTGTTTTTACTAGATAATGTCAGGTGGTTGAAACTGGAGTAGGCTGTGGACTTTCACTCAATGAAATATAATAGTTTTGCACTCCTACGTGTTCTGTGTGTCAGCATTTGGACATATTCATACTTTCCATTCCACCACTGAGGTGTCCCAGACCTTACCTCTGCCCCAAGGGCAATTTGCATAGCTCCATGCAGAGTGGTAATTTCACAGACAAATTCTCCTTTCTCATTATGGAAAATTGTGAATCATCTCAAATAGCTTGCTGATGCCAAGTCCCACTTCCTTGTTCTAGATTAGTCCCCAAAAGGTTTCTGTCTACATTAAGTAGTACCACAAATATGGGTGGAAAGTGTAGTTCTTACACGTTTTGGAAGGTTTTTATAGGTGATTCTGTAAGCACAAAGATATTATGGCAGGAAAAATAAGCTCCTCCTGTTAACTGGTTGCTACTTAATCATTTCAGTTAATGTAATATATGCTGGCAGCACTCCTTTAGGAATGCCTATTTAATAAAAATTGAAGAAGTACATGGTACACAGAGTAGTGCCTTGCATCATTGCCTTTGGCCACATCTAATGTGAGAGGATCAAGGCTGGAGCACAGGCAGTATGTGTGCTAAAGCCAACCAACATGGAAAATTGCAGCAGCACTCCCCAAGAAAGGCTTTCACGGTGGATAACTTCTGGAATAATAATATGAACCACAGCTTTTCAGAGCTTGACTGGACAAGGCCTTGAGCAGCTTGATCTGACTTCAAATTGACTGTGCCCTGAGCAGGGGGTTAGAGTAGGTCTTCTCCAACTTTACTGATTCTATCAATATGTTAACTGGTCTTTTAACTGACTAACTTCAATGATTCCATGGGATCTAATGGATGAAAATATTCCTTTTTCATAACAGTAGAAAGCTGCAGAAGTGTCTGACCTTCTGGAAGATCCTGTGTTACTGCAGTGAACTGATCATAGTGGTACTTTTTATCCCATAATACATTTTTTTCTGTTATCTCCTTGCATACTGATGACTTCAGTGACTTCATCTGCAAGATTCTGCTGAGCTGAGCTGAATGTACACTTGTGTCTATTGCTCAGATGCTCTTTTTGTACTTTCTCTGTATCAGCGAGGAATAGGAGAGAAGAACTGAAGGCTAAGACTCATCAGCTTAGCTTAAATTCACATCATAAACTAGGAAAGGATTTCTAAACAGATCATCTATTTCCCTTCTTAGGCTCCATTTAACTGACCTTGTGAGAATGGAGGAAGGAGTAGGTTTCAGATGATTGTGATTTTACTGAGGCTTTGGTGCTGTTCAGATAAGCAAATCAGGGAAACACGATGTAGACAAATCTAGTACAGGATGAATAAAATGGAAGAATCAGGTTCTTCATGAACATGTCTTGTGCCTGACCATATTTTCAGTAAATTGAAGGACAGCAGAACTCAAAACGGACTTGACAATTTGAAGAAATGGATAAAAATAGTATGTGTTTTTAAACAAATCAAGCAGTCTGTCACAGATTTTTGTGGGGAACCAGAGTTTAAGTGGCAGAAAAAAAGATTGAGTGGGTGAAAACACGAAAAGGTATCAACAGTGCTGCTATTCTGCAAATGACAAATCCTGGGTCATATAAACAAAGCTTAGGTTGCAGGGAACATCAAGGTTTTCCACTTGACATTAGCAAAATGTTAGCTGCAGCTCTGTGTCTAGTGGCAGCAATATGGCTTTAGAAGGATGCAGACAGATTGTAGGCAGTTCGGAGAAGAGCAGTAGCAACAAGGAGTCTTTTAGGATACATGATCTATGAGGAAAGATGGAAAAAAATTGGCACTTGAGTTCCTTAGTCAAAAAGGAAGACTAAAGGGAAACATACATGTTCAGATGCATAGAGAGCTGCTTCAAAGGTAGAAGCAGTAGCTTTTTTTTCTCTGTACCTGCTGTAAGTAGGATAGAAATCATGAGTTTCAGCTGCAATAAAGGAAGGTTTGATTAGACATTAAAGAAATGTAATGTGTTAGGGAGACATATGAGAATTAGGGATCTTGAAAGTCTAGAAGATGATTCTCTGGTGAGTTTTCAGTCATAATCATCAGAAAGAGCAGTTCAGAGATATCCATTAAGATCCATGTGGATTGGTGATCCTGCCCTAAAACAGGGAGTGCTAGTTAACAGATATATATTAACAAAGTTCTCCTGTTGCTCAATTCTGTACAGTCCTTGGGAAAACCCAGAAGCACGTGGCTGGTAGAGACCAGTGGCACAGATCTGTCAAATGCTGTGTGGGGCATCTTTCTGCCCTGTCAGCAGCACACTGCTAACTTACACTGAGAACCTGTGAACTCCCACTCCTCACTGGGTTCACGTGTTTACCTCTCTTCCTCTGAGTACTTTCAGTTCAGTTCCTGGTGAACTGCTTATTCTGTGCCTCTGTGTAAAAGGAAAGAATGTGTAAACTATAAACAGAATTATTAGTAAACCAGGAAAGTTAGTATTTCAGATAAGGAAAGCTCAAGTGGGTTGGAAGATGGCCCAGCTGTGTTATATGAGTGCTAATGTGATCTCAGCAAACAGATTTGATGTAACTTGGAAAGACTGAAGCAATGGTCTCCTGTGAATTTAAGTTGCTTTCTCTACTGGCTCAATTTTTCAGGTCTCTTGTACTGTGTCTCTGCATTTATAATCTCATATTCAGCTAAAAATTAACTGCTGGCTAATGATATATAACATAGTTGTCTCCCTTCTGTTACAAAATGTGTACTTGCTTTTAAATGTGAACAGGGACATAGACAGGCAGCAAACCCTGAAACCTTGGGAAATTCCCTGTGCTCTTTTGTGACTATTTCTGAAACCTCAGTTATTACCAACATAGTAAAGAAATGGGAATTTTTCAGCTGCTTTATTCTAAGTGACCTTTCTTGGTTTTCCTCAGAAACATTCCAAGTTCTCAGCAGTGTCAAGTGTAGTGTGTTCGACCTTCCTTGTATTCAAATTCGTAAACAGTCTCTGCTGAAAGCTGGAAATGTCTTCAGATTTCTTTAAAGAAAATTATTAGTGTTTCTACTTTTTGATGCCAAAAAGGACTGTGTAGTTGACCATTTACTATCACAGTTGCTATCTGACATGAAGCTTTTACATTTTCATTGAGGCCAAACTTCAACAGTTTGTCTCTGCAGAACACACACCAAAACCAATTGTACTTTAGCAAGAAAATATCCATGGAATATACACAGATCTCTGAAAATATGCATACCATACTATTAACTAAGGAGAACAAGAGTCTGGTCATAAATGACATCCAAAATCCTGTACCTTTGCATGCAACTTTACATGGGATACATGATCTTTTACCGACTGTGCAAAGCACTGCAAAGGGCAGCTTTGATTGTGGAAGAAACCATAAAAAGTAAAAATTCTGAGCCAGTCCCCCATGAAAGTCACTGCACAAAATCTGCTTTAAATAATTCAATGTCGATCATTCTGTAGGACTAGGAGGATAAAACTGAGAATAGTTAAAGACAGTGGATTAAATCCCATAATAGACAAACAAAAAGGGCTAAGTTTATACTAGGGATTAAAAATTATTTTGTTTGCAATGTTAAAACTATTCTGATGACCATCTTTCAGGTGGTCTCTTGCCCTTGTGTGTCAGCCTCAAATATCAACAGAGGGTGGTGACCTTTGAATACGTAACAAACATGTTGCTTTTCTAAGCAAACATGTCCCAGATATGGCCTACTGACAAGTAGCTCAGCACTAGCTTCTTGAAATAGAAGATGAAATTTTTCTGAAGGTCTCTCATAACAGAACATGCTCAGTCCTTTCTGACTCATGGGGGCAAGGGACTGTGAGATGATTCCCCACACTTGATTTAGTTGCGAGGAATCAAGAGCCAGACCAGATGGTAGTGAGGGAAAAGATGCAGGAGTGACATGAAGAGTGTAAGGCTGCAGCTGGTGGGAAGAAGAGAAAACTTCCCCCCCCCTCTTCTTTAACCCTGTCTGTCTCTGAAAGGTACCTCAGTGCATCCTGAGAGAGCCTGTGTGTTTTCCACCAGTCTATGGAAAGCATGGTGTGGAGCTTATGTCAAGAAACACACTCAGAGTGTGGTAGGGCTTGTTTTAAAGATCGTGGGGGGAAGTCATCCCAAACTAACCATCATCCTGAACTTGTTGGTTTTATCTGGTCTCAGTCAAGGCCAATATACTTTAAACCCATTTGGAAAACAAATCATCTGGATATCAGGACAAGAATTTTGTGTTTCCCTCAGCAATTTCTGTAAAATCTACAAATTTCTGTCCTCCTTGGCTGTGATGAACAAATGCTATCTAATCCACATTTTATCTTTAGTCTTCATTATTGGTTTAAAGTGACTCAGAATTTAAGGTTTTATCCAGTAGTGAGGCTTTCCTCATCCCTCTGTTTAGAGAACTGATGAGCTAGGACATGGCCTTGTCTCCACTACCCCCTTTCTCCATTGCAATTACCAGCTTTAAGCAGTGAATTCTTGTAGGCCTTATGGGGTAAGGGCTGGCCTGGGATACCCTGGAGACTCCTCAGTGTGCATCTCAGTGCTGGTGTCCATGCTTGAACAGCAAGGATTGGAAAGCCCTTCCTGCTGCCTGCATGCAGATGGGCCTGACTGATGATTTCTGAACTTTTAAATTCTTGACTTAACAATCACAGTTTTTCTTTTAGATCCATGTGTCACATTCTAAGCCATTTTTCTTGGCTTTGATATGACTAGTCATTTGACTCTCTCTTTTCTCATTGTCTTTCCTTCGTGTTCTCCCCTGTCACATGATTTTGTAGCCTTATTCTTCTACTTCTGGTAAAATAATAACTTTGGTCTGTCTTAAAAAGCTTAACTGAGTCACACAGAGGAGTTTAAGCACTTATATCCTCATTGAAATCACTTACTTGTTTAGTAGCTATACAGTAATTTGGTGTTCACCACTGTGAAATTGGCACTTGAACTCCAAAGTGAAGCACAGTAGGTGGAATACACTTTCACTAACTCTTCCCCCTACCTTTATCCTCTCATTGCCCCAAAATTGTGTAAAAATATAAAAAGATTAATTTTGGGGCACCTACCACAAGTCACCATAGTCTCCATGGTAAAATGGGCCTCTGGCAGCAGATGGGTAAAAATGCTGTGGAAATGCTCTGGTGACAACCTTAGGAGATGTACTGACCCATTAATTGCCTAAATACCCTGGGCTGAGTCATCTGGCTTCTTTGTTGTGTTGTATCAGAGAATTGAGACAATACAAATACCTTTCCAAAGCTGGCTGAGGTAGAAGAACAAGCCCTTCTACTTGGCTGAGAGGGCATCAAGCAGGAACATCCTGTGTTTGAGGCTCAATGGCTTTGAAGGGCAGAAATACCACAGTAGGAGGTCAGTGACTGTTCTGATGCCTGTGATAGTATTCCTTGCAAACCCAGGCATTCTCTTTTGGAACTCCTGGCTGTTAATTGAGGTTTAACCGGCATAAAATGCCCTGATCTGATCTCATCTGCAACTCAGTTCCTGGGGGGATAAACAGAACACTCACTGAATGGTTGATTGTCTTGCCAAAGTTGAGAAAGGTTAGCTGGAAGAAGATGTGATAGGATCTGCATACCATGTGGAAGTCCAGAAATCAGTGAGATGTGCTCTTGGGAGCACTTAAAACATGGGTATGGCAGATCTGTCTGGTGAAAAGTTTTGAGACACTTGAAGTTATGGTTCTAGTTGGATCTGACTCTGGTAAGTAAGATCATAAGAAAATGATGATTTTGTGCTGGCATGAGCTAGCCATGTGCTGTGTCACAGATTTTCTGATGTATAATCTGTTCCTTTGTGGGGATTTTGGTGGTTCAGCCTTCTGTTTCTTGGATCATTTACTCTCTGGGGAAGTAGCTTTTCTAAGCAATGTCAGAGCTAGTCATTACTTGGATCTTATTGTGAAAGTAGTGTTCTCCTTGAGTCTCCTACCAAGAATTACCAAGGAATGCTGCAGCAACCCTTGCAGCATGGATCTTGGCTTGGCTAAGCTTCTTCAGCCTCTGTGCAGAGAATAATATGTTGTCATCTTTGAGCTTCCTTCAGTGTTAGGCAGTATGGAATACAGAGATTGCAGAGTGACAGTACTGGATAAAATCACAGACAGAGTCTTCCTGATGATCAGACATGAGGTATACTTTGCAGCCTGCTCTTGACAGCCCCAAATCATGGGTCTTGTTATGCTGCAGTGTGTGCTGGAGGGGTTGGGTGCATGGAGCAGAGATAAGTACAGGTCTTGGAGAGGTGAAGAGGTGACTGCTCCAGGGGTGGGCTTATCACTGCACTGCATCAGCCTTCAACATTGTCTCGCCTGTACTGCTTCCATGTGATGCTTTTGTGCAAGACCTCAGGGCACTTGTCATGTGGTTCTGATTCATGGCAGACACATCATGGTCTAAGAAAGTGGCTTCCAGTCAATTCTCTGTGCCTGGGCTCTGTGGCTATAAATTAGCCCCTAGTGCTCATCCAGATTTATCTGAGGATGTCAGTACTCCTGAAATGAGAAAATAAAACCTCTCATTTTCTCCCCATTTGCTGTTAATTCTACTAATTTGTTCAAAGAGGTGCAGTTCTCTGCTTGGGCCATCTATGAGGTGATTGGCACTTACTGAACAGTCCAGAGCAGTGCTGATCCTGTATGGAGTATGTCTGGGAGGAATGCTGCTTTTCTGGATCATGCACGCTTCCACTGTGGCTATAGAGACACTGTGATCCTTGGCCTGGACCTCTTGTGTGAGCAGGCTGGACTGATATGGTGGGATCCAAGGAGTAGGGAAGTCAGATGCAGTGGAGAAAGGAGGCTCCACAAGTATCTTTTGCAGACTTGCTTAGTACAGCACCCATTCATGACAGGACTTGGCAAGACAAGAGCAGATGAGGCCAGGTAATGTGAACAGGGAAAAGTGTCCCCAGAGAGCTAATGAGGAAGCCAGCTGTCCTGATATATATATTTAGCCAGCTTGCTAAAATCTGCTCTCAGTAGCCATTGCTGGGGCTGTGCCTGCCTTGTGCCTGCACCTCTTAGCGAAAGCTGTAACTGCGATCCAACCAGCAGTACAAGCTCCAGAAGCATGCAGCTGGAGGGATGGGTGTGGCAGGGCAGAAGGCTGCTGGGAACACACAGTGAGAGGTGTGCTCTGGGATCTGTTCCAGAGCTAGTGCAGAAATGACATCTGGGACCCAAGAGTGTCATGAGGTCAGGCTGGGAATTGTCACAAAGGATGTGGCACTGCTCCAGAGGCACAGAAAGCACAAAAGGCAGAGTCTCAGGCCAGAGCAGGGTAGAAGATGGGAGCAGCAGCACTCTGTGTGAGTTGTTTCCAGCTATAAAGCTAGAAAGTAATGAGAAACTTTAATAGGTGGGAAGGACAAGCTCTTTACGAGCCAGGTAGAAGCTTACACTGACTGCCCTTCAGTTATCTCCTAGAATTGCTGGGGAGCTGAGGTTATTCTGACTGCCAAGAACCCCATTTTCATGAGGCATTTCTTCTTCCTTCTCTGTTCTCTCCCATAAATCCTTTCCCCTTCTCTTAATAGATAAACTGTTTCTGAGTGCAGGAAAGCACCACCTGCAAAGTTCTTGGGACCTGCTCTTCAGGATTTAGCTGACGACTTGAATAAACTCCCAGGAGTATCAGCAAAACACCTTCCCCTCCGTGCTGCTGTCTCTGGCTGTCCTGCAACACAGCCCCACCTTGGGCTCTGCTCTCTGCCAGCCCCCTCTGGAGCACACACAAAGCCACCTGTGTGACACTACGTGTCACTGAGGCCCTCCACCACCACACGGTGCCCTGACAGTACTCACAGGTCTGTCAGCTCCACTGGGCTCCCAAGTGGAGCTCGTGGTGTGGGATGAGATCCAGCAGAAGGATAAGATATGAATCTGTCACGCAGTGTGCCAGACACAAAACAAGGGGATGGAGAGGGACTGGGGCAAGTAACTCATAAAGTCACAGTTGAAGAAGAAATCAGAGGGCAAGATCAGGTTGTAGTGACTAGAAACTGGGTGAAAATTTGAAATTAAAACCCTTGGACATAAACCTGTGTTTAAAGAAGAGCAGAAGGCACCAGGGAGAAAGAATGGCTTGGTGGAAATATATGCAGGGTAGCCCCATGTTGTATGGGTAGCACGTGTTACCATAAATCCTGGGGGACCACTGCAATCAGGCAGGACTTTTTGGAGATGTTGGGATGTTTCTAGGAAGGATCTACAGCTTGTTTGATCTGCCTGTGACATTCTCAGTCCAGTAACAGAAGACCACAGCTGGGTTTTGCATATAGCCCAGCCAGAGCCTGAGACTGAAGATTTACAGCAGGAAATCCTAAATGTCATATCAACAAAGACGTTCTTGCTCCAGCTCCAGGCACCTGTGGCATGCTGCTGCTCTTTCAGGAGCACTGGTCCAAGTGTTTGCCCAGCTATCCCATGAGCTGCCTCAGGAAGTGGTCTGCCTGGGAAAATAATGCTGGGGGGAAAAAAGAGAAATGGTCATCTTTGGTTTCTTTTCTAAAGTCAAATCTCTTCCTTATTTCTGTGGTCTGGCATGGTGGGGAAGGTCAGTGTGCCAGAATTAAATAGCTAGCAGGCACTGCTTTAAGGCAGTATTGCTACATAATTTTTGTGTAACAAAACCATAATCAAAACATGAATTTTCCTACAGATGCCAGAATGGCTGTGACGTGGTGGTGGATAACCACACTGCTTTTCTGTTTCTACTAAATCATTATATTAATATTTCTCCTTCACATAGAATGCCTTACAGGCACAAAAGAACTGATTTTATATTTGATAAATTATTGAATGGCAGAGCAAAAAATGCAGAGGAAGACAGAAGTCTAATAAATAGAAAATGCCTATGGAGAACAATCCAAGATTGGTCCAAGAAAAACTAATACAAGAATCTTGTATTAGTTTTTCTCTTTCTCTAATGATGTCATGTTTAAAATAGAGAACTCTTGAACAATCTTTGCTTGCAGAAGAAACTTGTACTGCCTTGAAAATTAAATGTTCTCCATTATGTTCAGGTTTGAGAAAGTTCTGTGTTTATGGAAGCTGCTTCATAAGTAAACACTTCTAGAAGCAAATTTAGTTTTGACAATTACTTTTGTTATATTCTGGTAATCTTTGTCTAAACAGATTTATGTTAGTGACTAATAGAGTTGTCAGCTATCCACTCGTTTCCTTTTCCCAAGAGCTTCCTACCCAGCCGTTGGCTGCCTTCAAGCAAACCTGATGCTGGCATAACAGTCTTAAGGACAGAAATTTCTCCAGGCGAGAAAACAGTGCAGTCAAGAACCAATTTTGACTTCCTGTACTGATGACATACCCAGTTTCCCCAGATTAATATCCAAAGGATTGAACGTTTCTGTGGGCATGACTGACAAAATGTTGCACAAGCACAGAGTTAATGGCATGCTGGTCTTATGGAGTCATGGCTTGTACCTGGATTCCTCAGTGTCTAATCTAAGTGGCATCCCCTCTCTAGCCCTTTCTTCACTATAAAATCTGTCTCCTCATCTGTTTTTCTGCAAACTGGAGAACACCTTTTCTGTGCCAGGTATCCTGTTGTCAGGTTTGCTTGAGGTTGGCCAGAGTGTGTAAAGCCATTGGGAAAAGGAGGCAGCAGCATGAAAGGCTGACTTCCACACACTGTCAGAGTGATCACAGGGAACTTTGGGTTGAATGTGGCTGTTCTACTGCCCTGTGATGGCAGGAAAGGGAGGCAGAGTGGAGCAGAGGGAATGGTTCTGGGGGATTCTCTAGTCCATGTACAGCCTGCCATGGATAGCTTTCCTCCACCAAGGCACACAGTGGCCTTTGTGAGCTGCCTGCCTGTGGCAATGGCTCAGTTGTCCATGCCATAAACTTGAGTAGGTCACTACTGTGGGCTGCAGGAGCAGGTGCCATGCAAATGGCACAAGGTATGCTGTCCTTCTGCTGCTGGGGAGGCCTCCAAGTACTGCAGAGCTCTCATCTGCAGGAGAGCAGGAGCCCGTAAACCTTTGTTGCTATGAAGAAGAGGAAAGCCGGTGCTGGAAGAGTCTGCTGACTTTTCCCTCTATATCTCTCTGGAAATCAAGAATCTGAAGGTCACTTCATGGAATTTCTTCATTCCCGGAAGCCCTTGCCTTGGGAATGCAGCCACAGGATCAGTTCCTTCCAGAGTGCAAGCACAGTCACTCTGAATGTCTGTTCTTCCTTATTTCTTGCTGTTTTCCTTTGAGATTAAAGAGTATGTTGCTAGTATTCGGCTGGATTTAATCTGGGTAAAGTGGAAAAAGCCAAATTGCATCCTTTTATATAACTCTAGCCTAGCCATTGGGACAACTCTGAATCCATAGGAATCTACTGGCTTGTCTTCATACCTGGATCCTATCCTCTGTGTTGCTAAATTTGCATGACATTAGTAAAAATAAAACACTTAGTAGAAGTTTTCTGATGGCAGTAATTGAAAAGGCCATGTGATACATAGAAATTATTTCTTATTCCACAAATCTTTTGAGGGACTTAGTAGTATCTGTTTGCTTCTCTGCCATATGGTCAATAGTTCCTTGACTTGTAAAAGTGCATTTATATGCACAACAGATCCATGGAGAGCTCCATGGACCAGGAACAGCACCTGCCCAGACCACAGGCAGATTCTCTTTGGAGAGGCTGAATAGAAATTGAGGAGAAGTTTCACTGCTTGGTGTCAGAACAATAACTAATGTCTAATGAATTTTCCGGTGGCAAACAGGCAGTTTTACCACTCTTATGTAACATTATTGATGTTGTTGCCAGCTAAGTCAGATGGCATTAAGGGGATCTTTGAAGAAAAATATTTGTGATTCTTTTTCTAATTTGAATGCTATGTTCAGAGCAACTTGCTGAGACAGAATTTTGAAAAGAAAAGTATGCAAGTTTAAGGACCTTGCCAAGTACGGGCACCCTGTTACCT
Source organism: Corvus cornix cornix (assembly GCF_000738735.6). Classification (NCBI taxonomy): domain Eukaryota; kingdom Metazoa; phylum Chordata; class Aves; order Passeriformes; family Corvidae; genus Corvus; species Corvus cornix. The sequence continues at coordinate 17,123,207 of NC_046336.1, forward strand.
GCAGGAGCATTTCCAGACACTTAACTGGTGTTGGCTGCACAACAGCTTCAGGAAGGTCTAAAGGTGAAGTTCTGGGCTGTGCCTCTCAGGGGTGCAGTATGAAACTTAAGGCTCAGTGAGCTGTGGGCTGTGCAAGCCCATAATTTCTTTGGGGAGCTGGAGGACACTTGGCTGTAGCTCAGTAAAATTGGGAGTTTATGTAAGTGGTGAATGATTTATGGTTCAGAAGTCAATCTGGGCATTTCATGGTATTGTCTCCTGTGCAAATGGACTTCCCTCCCCTATGGCTATACTCCAGGCAGTTAGCACCAAGGGAATTCTCACTGAGGCCAAACTGGAGGTTTTTTTCCATTTTGATGAGGGGAGATAAAAAATTCTTTTCTAGAGGCTTTCGAATGTTTCCTGAAAACTAGTAAAATGTAATACATCCTATTCAAACAATGATCCTTCTTTAAAAAGGTTTTATTTTTAATTAAAATTAGTCAGGGTAGACTTGATCTACTTCCACTTCCAGGGAACCTACTGGAGCTGTTCCCATTGAGTTCAGTGTATGCAAGATCAGACTTGCCTGGCTGGCTGTTTCAGAGTACAGAGCACTTTTGTTTCGGATGAGACTTCCTTGTCAGGTGATTTTATTTGAGATAAAACCTGTACTTTCCAGTCATGTTTTCATTTGAATCTACTAATTTGCTATGGCAAAGTTCCTAAGTAACCTCTGCTGGCTGACAGACCTCCTGACTTTTGACCAAATGTTCTAATAGTTTTCCTGTTAGCAATAACCAGACTCAGTTTTGGATGGGACTAACTTTGTAACAAGGATTATGTTTTGGCTTTTTGTTGTTTGCTTGGTTTGATTTTTTTCCCTCCTCAGAGACTGTTCTTAATTCTTAAGAGAGTTCTCTCTTATGAGAAAAAATAGTAGCACAGAAGATGAATTGGCACATTAATCAACAAAAAATTTTGGCTTTAATATACTACCAGAAGTTGTTCATGAGTCCCTGATGTAGGAAAACATCTCTACATTGTGGAAGTCCAAGCTCCAGTGACTGCTTGTTGCTACTTTTATGGGGATCACTGCATTTGATCTGTTGAGAGCTGTTGTTGAGAACTAGAATGTTCTCATCGGTGGCCAGAGGAAAAATTTGTATTTAGATTCTGATGATTTAGATAGGTGCCAGCACACAGGTCTAAGCAATGTGAGCAGCAAGTTTTCTTATGCATCAGTGTGGATGTATTGAATTCAGCCCTTCTCCCACTTAACCAGCTGAGAACCTAGATTCTTTTGAATCTTGAAAACTTTGAATTGGTTTTGGGCTTAGTTCTGCTCTTGATTGCTGGAAAAATCTTAGTTATTTCACTGAGAGCTCAAACTACATATCAGATTAAAGTTTACATAGAAAGAATTACTTCCGTAGTTGCCAAATTTGATGATTTTTTCAGTGATCTCTGGATAGTTTTGTTCTTCTACATTCTGTGTACAGGTGTTGGTCCCTGCCCCATTGGCAGCCACAGTCCCTCTGGGTGTGTGAGGTGAGAAACTGTGCTTTCAGGCACAGAGCTTCAGTCTGTGACCTTGGGGAGGTGTTGATACCCTAGTTTCTGGTGGGACCCAGAGGGCAAGGACAGCCAGAGGGACTCGGAAATGGCATCAGTGCTGTTGGCAGCTGCTTCCTGAGCCACTGAGCCAGAGCTATCTGGGTGTGGCAGTGCCAGGCTGGTGCCTGCACCTTCGTGCCATGCCAGGGGCTCTGGTGGCATCTCCAGGTGCACGGTGTTCTGGGGCAGGAGGCTGGGACACCCTGCAAGAACATGATATGAGAAGTCTTGCTTGGCATGTGGTGGGAGGAAGTAAAGCAACTGCTCCCTGATTTTGAATATCCTCATGCAAGGTCAGTAAAAAAAACCCCAACCAAACAAAAAAAACCCAAACAAAATCAAACCAAAATAATAACTTCCCGTATCATCGAGATGACACCTTCTCCCAGTGTTAATGTTTGTATTTGCAGCTGACTTTAAGAGAGCCCGGGCTAGGGAGGAAGGGGTTGCAGCACGTGCATAGTTTTATAATGGCCAGAAAAGGATTTGCCCACTACTGCAATAAAACTTTTGCTTAGGATGAGACTCTAGAGTGGAGAAAACAGACAGAGGAAGCAAATGACAAATAAGCAGCCAGACGAAACCAAACCACTTCCATGTAAACACTCCCGGAAACTGCAGGCACTAAGCCATGCCATTTCAGAGGAAGAGGCAGATCACAAGATTTTCGTACACTGATTCCATGTGAGACATGTTCTTTTTCCTTTTTGGTCAGATGAAGTGGAAGTGGGCGGAAGAGCCTTTACCACCAGCACTGTGGAACAGAGACAATTTTAAGACCTTGTTCCAGGAGAGGAAGTGAGAAGTGGTGGAGTAGGAAGATGGAGGGACTTAGCTAGCTCTGGTTAGACTGACCAGATGTTTGTTTTTTTAAGGGACAGAGGCAGAAGATTGTTCTTGCATCTTTTAAGGAAGAGGAAGATGAGTTGGGTCAGATGAGCAGTGGTGGAGCTTGGGCTGAGATCCGTATCTTCCCCTGTCATGAAATAATGATGAAAGCAGAACAAACATGTCTGGTGCTGCTGCTTCATGGGTGAACACTCAGTGTTGGAAAATGAGAACACAGAGCATCCTGGAGCTGTTCATCAGAATGGCAGAGAGGTCTACATACTCTGGAATTGTCCCAGTCAAGGGGTATTGCTGATTCCCCTTCCTGCAGTGGCATATCCATTTCTACAGAATCTCTGTTAGCTACAGACACACAAACATGACACAACCAGGCATCTTTTGCTGTTCACTCAACTCATATTCTCCCCATCTCTGATCCCAGCATGTTTTCTCTGTCCATGTTTCAGTTGATGCCATAAACTTCAGCTGCTTCACAGACATATCCTGGATATGTCTTTATTTCTTCTCACTGGCATTAGCCTTGTTGTTCCTACTTAGTAAAGCAGTATTAAGAGGTCTGCATTAAGAATGCAGGAAAAAAACCAGTTATGACCTGTGGAAACAGCCTATTTTTTCTTCCCCAGTAAACTCACTCTGGACAATAGTACTGGGAATAAGCTCTTTTTGTGAAGTGTTTTTAGGTAGATGCATTGTGGTGTATGTAAATTTCCAGACACAGAGGGTCACTGCCTTTCCCTGAGGGAAGAGAGCAAAGAGACACCCTAGGTTTGCCACAGTGGAAAAGCAAGTATCTAGAAATTCTTCACAAAGGTGCTTGAAATGTGGGCTATTTCCCTTGGTAAGGGTGGATGCCAGGTCAGGAATCAAATGCTGGAAGCAATGTGTCCTGAAAGGCATCGTTTCTGATCCCTTCTGCTAATTAGGACAGAAGAGCTGTGGGTTTGGAAGAAAGTACACTTCTACTAAGCCAGCAGGTTTTCTATCCCTGTCACTGTCCTAGAATGTACCTGTGACAGAGGAGAGAACATGAAGAACCTCAAGGAAAGATGGATAAAATCCCTCTGCTTCTGGGGTCAGTCTTGCATGATCAGTGGAAAGTTTCTGTGCGGAACAGGATCCTTGGCAAGAATGCACCTCTGCCAGGTGAGAAGCAGATGCCCTCAAGACCAGGCAAAGCATCCAAAGTTTTTCTTCCTGTTTGCTGCAGAATTATATTAGCAGGCTATGGGAACAAAGCTGGGAACTGTCTCTTTGCCTGTCATCCTGGAGTGCACATGGTGGTTTCCAAGCTAGAAAAGGATGGGCAAATATCAGACTGGAGGGGCTGAGGAGCTCAAGGTGCCCAGGTACAAGCTATTTCTCTTGCCAGAACAATTCTTTGGCTCCGTCCCTCTGTGCTCTCAGGTTGCACCTGAGAAAGAAGGTGGCTGGCAGTGGCTTGCACAAAATATTCTGGCAGTGGCAACCTGTTCCGTGCTGGTGTCCTCCCCAGGCATGCAAACACTTCACTGAGGGAGTGCAGCATGCCTGAACAGTAGCTATTCTTGCTAATTCCACTGCTTTCAAGGAACACCACACTGACAGTCTGTGCATTGCACACCCAGTTTGTGTGCATGCAACAAAACCATTTTTTTTTTTCACAATAGCAGCAGATCCACTCTTCTTTTGGAAATAGGCTGACCAAAAATGTTGAGATATTCTGGTGTATTTCTGTCCTCAACACTAGAGATGCTAGAGGCCATGACAGAAATTAAAGTACAACCCAAAAAAAGAGATTTAAGAAGTTTAAGAATTGGAGGTGATAGATGGGAAGAAAGGTATGTGGCCATTTATGCAGTTTGGCTATTATTTTTTGACATTTTCATTTAACAGTGAAGGAGGAAAACCAAATTTTTGCAGATGTAGCTTATGTGGAGTCACTGTCACATTGTTTGTCATGCAAAAGTTTTATCTTGCACTTGAAGTGGTATGGCTGCAGCTGTTGAAACAGTCTAGCTTTCTGAAAAACAGTAAAATATCTGTGTTGTTTTATTTTTTTAACTTGAAAATGGCAAAACTGATTATTTACATTTATCCAGTTAATAAATGGAAAAGCCAAGTACACCTTTCTATTTAAATTTAGGACCTGGAATTATTTCAGATCAACATGTCATTAAGTATCAGCTGTACGTATTATAGTTCCTTTTCCTTTCTTCTTGCCTATTAGGTAACAGGAAGTGCTTTTACTGTGATGTACCATAATGCAACACATCATGGCCCTTGGTTTGGGCTTTTTCCTACACATATCAAAACCCGACTCTTCTTCAGTTCTCTATTTTGATTCTTTCCACAGATGGATGGAACTGAAAGTTTCTGTGACAGGCAGCCTTCCAGAGCAGCTGTCTGGAAGGTCTGGTCTGAGTCCTGTGGTAAGGAGACATCATCCTGTTGCAATTCCAGTATAACTTACACTGGTCGAAATTAAAAAATAATTCTATAGAAATGAATGAGTTACGTCAGCCACCTAAATGTAAGGAAAACTCAATCTACTAATTTCCAAGGGATTCTTCTAATAGGCCTAGACCAGTTGTCAACAAGGAAGCTACAAGATTGTAGCTACATAACCAAAATTTGCTGTGTTTAGGTGTGTTACCTACAGCAATGGCATGGGAAACACCTTATATTGACACTGGTCAGGCCAAGGCAGAAAAATGTCAAACAAATATACAGGCAGCCATAAGACCTGCTGTTTTGTGCTTCAGTAGTGCCCCTTATCTTCTGCCTTTTATTTACAGTTATGTTTTTTAAAAACAGAAATAATTTCCCTATGGTTTTCTTCCCATACAGTCTCCATATTACTATGTCTATCTTCTTCTCAGCTTGGTTTCTTGCCAGGTGCTTTCCTGCTCCATCTCAGGTGCCTGTGTGCATCCCATATGCAATCAGCTGTGATTGCTGGTTGGGTTCCTACCATGTATATACAGTTCTTCCTATTTTTTTGGGCTGTCTCCCTACAGTCTATCCTGTATCTGCCCTATGATAATGCAATTTTGAATACCCACAGAGAAACCTGCTGTCTGTCTGCCTGGCTGTCACCAGTGCTGTTAATCCCCTGGGGAGGCAGGAAGGCATTAGGTTGGTGTTGTGGTACCAGTGAAGGTATTCTTATCTGTGATGCACCATTGTCTTTGTCGCTTTCATTCTGGAGGTGCCAGTAGCTTTTTGTTATCTGGCACAACCAAAAGTAACAGATGCACAGATGGAAAAAGAAAATCAGATTTTTGAAGAAGAAAGTAAATTTCGACATCTGTTGCTTATATTCTGAACATCTGTACCACTGTGGCCACTAAAATGATGTCATATTTGTTCCTTTATATGCAATATCTAGATGTCTGCAATAACAGTGCATTTGCAAGTAGTGCTTGGTGTATTTTAATATGGATATTCAAATGCTGCTACAAATGTAGAGCTTTGGCAACTTAGTGGGAGTGCAGAGAGGCTGCTGAGATGAACTTCTGTCAGACACCACCATATCTCAAACTGCAACAAACCTGAGAGGCCTCAGAATGACTTTTTAGATGCTGGTTGTGTTCAGTGCTTGCCTGGTTTGCTGAGTTGAGCTGTGTTTTGGCATATGGTAAACATTGTGACTGATGTCCCAGATCCTGGAGCAGTTTCAGCTAAGTGACCGCTGGCAGCCCTCTAGCATTGTGTTCTTCCAAACATTTATCTGTTGCTGTGGCACATGCTGTTTACTTTATTTGCATTCAAGTGGGCTTTCTCTTAAACATTTTCCATATTTCTTTTTCTTTTTCTTATTGCTGCATCAAGAATGCAGCAAGTCTGACTGCTTGTGAAGGAAAAGGTGCCAAAGGAGCCAGTGCACAGCTTGGGTCACAGAGCTTCCCTCCAAGCTGGTAAGTCATGTAGATCCAAATGGATGATTAGATCCCTGCCTAGGCTTGAGCTCCAAAAATTATTTAGAATCCAAAGCTGTACTGGTAATAAACTGGTTCACCATTGTCATCTGGTGGTCTTCTTCAGGGTAGTGATGGATACAGTGAACAAAATAATTACACCTGTAGGATCTTAGTTGTGTGATATATACACCCATGACATCAACAACCCCTGGTGTGAAAGGAAACCCATCAGTAATGAATGGCACTCAGGACACATGGATATGTGAGATTCAGAGCACATAATGCCTGTTTCTTAGTGTTCTTCAGTGTTTTGTTCATCTAGATTATTGCATGTGTTCTCATAACCCATTATATACTTACATATAAAGTTATGCCTTTGAATTAGGGACAGAAGCACCTATTTGCCTTGCTTGCTTTAATGCATTTAGTATAATTGATATCCAATTATCTAATTTAATTTCAGATCTTATTTTAGCAATAAGGTATTTTAAAAAGAGTTTCCTCTGGCACTGAGCAGTGTTCTCAATGAAGGTCCTATCTACACACATCCTAAAACCTTCTCTGAATGAGTACCTGAATTTGTGAATTTAGGGCAGGGGTTGTTTCCTAGGAGGTTGAAATTTGCTACTGATATTCAAGAGAAAGCTTTAATTTTGAATTTAAAGATATTTGTGTTTATTTCATTTGTTCTTCTGTCTCATTCTCTGTTACTGTCTACAGCTCCCGTTGGTGTGCTGCTGCTGCAAAGCAATGATGTGTGGTAGAGCACGGTGTGTTGGCTGCCTGTGGGGGCAGCAGCTGAGGTAGGGCACACCAAGAGCTGTATCTTAAAAGTCAGCACCTTCTTTGGCTGCCTGCAATGTCCCAACAGCGGGGAAGGAGTTGATTAATTATAATAATTCAGAAAGCCATCACAATGATTCAGAAAGAACCACAGTCACAAAGATCATAAGAGGTATGTTGAAATTAAACTTTAAAGAGTAATTCCAGGAAAGAGCTAATTTTTGACAGGCCACAATTCCTGGTACTGGTCTGGCTGTATCTTGTAACTAAATAGAGAAAAGATGGGTAAAGCAGCAAAACTGTGATGGCAAAGGTCAGGGGTTAAAAATCTCTGGATAGCATAAAATGTTAAAGTATTTTTCTTGTAATTTTGAACTGATAACTCCTAACATTTCCAGTGATTTAATGATCCCATAGAAAGTTAAGAAATGTATTTAAGACCTGACACGGTAATAGAAAATCATCCATTTAAAGAAAAAAACTGCATATTTGTGGCCTTGTTACAGTAAGGATGAGGCAGGAAAGAGAGAATTCCTCAGCAGACCCTTAGCATGACAGCAGAATAAAGGAAACAGATACACAGAGTTCTTTCAGATTATTTCTCTAAACTAGGTGAGTACAGACTTCATCCTCATGAAAGCAACATTTCCTCTGGAAATGAAATCCAAAGCATTGAATATCCAATATTTTTGTACAGAGCCCAGCTCCGTGGGACTTCTCACAAAGGATATGTGAAAAAAGAGCCAGAATAAGACAAGGCCTGGTTGTGACAGCAGACTTGGTCCTGCGTAAAATACCTTCACACTTGCAAAGCATGCCTGGTTATGAGCCAAGAATACTCATTTCAGATGCTATATTTTTGCCAAGTATTTGTGGAACTAAAGCACCAACTGCATAATTTCTGCTTCTTTTGCTGAAGTGGCAGTGAATACAGGAGATTTAGCAGACTTAGACTGAAATAATTGAGCATAAGATTTTCAAAAAGAATCCTGGATTAGACATTGTATATCCCTAAGCCTACCTACTGCCTTGTGAGGGAAAGTCAGAAGTCCCTACTTGTTGAATTCTGGATTGCAATGTACACAGGAATGTATACATCTAAAAGTACACTCTTTGGAGACTAATTAGTAAGTTCCAGAGTTAGACAACCATAAGGAAATTCAAGAGTAACTGAATTAGCAAGCTTAATCATGCTAATATCATCATGCAAAAAAGGAGAAAAACAATGTTCCTTTCATTTTTGTGTGCTTGTCATTGTGAACAAGACATGCCTCTCAAAGAAAGGCTGGACAAACTGGTGCTGTGTAACCCAAAGGTGCAAGAAAAAAAAAAAATAGGAGAGCCAAAATGCATGACAATGATGTTCAAATATGCAAAAGGCTGCTGTTAAAAGGGTGGGAACAATCTCTTCTCCATGTTGTACTGAGTATGGCAGGGCTGGAAATACACTAAGTGTTCATTTTGATATGAAGAGTAGAGGTTGTGAAATATCAATATGGGGAGTTTTGGAGTCTCCATCTCTGAGATAAGACAAAAACATTTAGTTAACCCTTCCTCAGTGCAAAGGACTGGCAGGGCAAAGGACTGGCATAAACAACCTTATGAATATGAGAAAGTACCAGTAGCTTTTGGAGCTTTTGTTCATCTGTTTTGAGGTGGTTGGAATTTCCAGCTCTTTCTTATCTAAATAGGAACTCTCTCTGGAGTCCATTGTTCAACAGGAAAAATTCCTGGGTTTCACCTTAGCTGGAAGACTTAATTTCCTGTTTGATATTATAAAAAGAACTGTGTTTTCAAAGAAGAAAGTCCCAGACACGTTATTAGGAAAAAAGAACAATACAAAAGAAAAATCCCAAAGGACAGTGTAGTGCAACCAAGTAAAAAGCTTTACAGTGTAACACTGTCTTCACAGCATGTTTTTTATTCTTGCTAATTCCTGCAACCTAACCCAAATTAGATCCACAGAAAAACTTAGGTAACCTAATGTCTCAGTAGATGCCAGTGTCAACAAGTTCTCAGTGCTGAGCCCCTGTGCATCTGTTGGGTTCACAAATGATGATCCTTGGCTGCCTTTCCCATGACATTTGGCCCACCAGATGACTAACATGGCTAACTTAGGACACCCTGGAACAGAGAGAATCCATCTCAAACTTACTTGGCAATGAACACATAGTGGAACAGGCTCAATGAGAGTGATGAGGAAAGAGATGTCCTCAAATAGCCCAGACTTACATTCTGGAAGGTGAGGGACTTACCTGCAATTTTCTGCTCCAGAGCAGAGAAGGGTAACCCAGCCAAGTTCTGCTACAGCTCGTGTCACTGTTGACATCTCCAGCACCAATTAGTGTGAGGTTAGAGCAGAAGAAGGAAGAAGAACTTGCACTTCTGTGTTTGATAGTGTGTCAAGACACCAAAAAGGTAGGCATCATTGCATTTTAAGTAATGCTTTTATCTCCATGAGTGCTTGTAGTGTGCTTTTATCTCCAAGAGTGCCTAGCATTTTTAGGTCTTAAAAGTCTGCTTTGCTTTTTGACTCTGTCATGCATGGCCCTGTGGACTTATTTGTACTAAAGTTTTCTGTAAGTCTGACCAGATTTGTTAAGTAGTGAAAGCAAACTGATGATTTATTAGATCCTCAGGTGGAATGCTGCCTAGAAAAGAAAAAATCTCCTTGCTTTCTAGTGATAATAGCTTGTCTCTTCAATCCTAAGAGCTAACTTGAAACCAAGTAGAGCAGGATTGCACTTGAAATCCTATTTTGAACTACTTACAGATTCTGACACTTGCTTTGCTAAAATTTTCTGGAGCTGGTTGCTGTCCAAACATAATGTATTGATTTTATTCGAATTAGTGACATTTGGAAGAACCATTTCCTGCATTTAAGGAAGAAAATCAATACATTACTATCTTCCTTTGAAATATATCCACAGCTGAGAGAAAAAAGTAGGAGAACCATATTTCTTTTTGAGAAATGTCTTCACATGTCCTGTTGATGGTTGGTTTCTAGTTGGATGAGTTAGGGGATGTTGAAAACGGCATTTCCTGGAAGATCTGTGCACTTTTATTGTGATTATGTAGGAATGTCTTCGGGTGAGGGAAGATGGAGCTGGTCTCAGACTGTTGACTTACGCATAACAGATCTTTTGTTTCCAGCCCCCATACTCCAGCTCATTAGTTTACTCATCTGTTCTCACTTACAAATAAGAAGAGACCTTAGAAAGTTGCACTGACAGCAGGTTAATAGCCTTACAGTTGTAAAGGCAAGCAGTGATAAGAGGACATAGAATCCCATGAGTTTTCTAGGCATGTTGCTGCTCCCTACAGTGTGTATTCCCTGGGTCACCTGATAAAGGTAACTGAACTGCAGTCATTGGCCCCAGGGACCTTGCAGTGGGGCCATAGCTCAGGAACCCTTGGAAGCACTTTTCAGTGCAACTGTTCATCAAACTGCTTGCCCTGGGCTCCCTAAAGTCTGCCTGTGAGTACCTGTCCATGTAACCTGTTATTATGATTTGGGTGCCATTGAGTAACGTTGCTCATTGCTTTCCTTACAGCATCTTTATGGACTGCTCTCTAGTCTGTGGGCTCCTTATACCAGCGTGTCTGATGTCAGAGTGCTGTCAGTGTTTTGAGTGCTGCAGGGAGATCTGAATAAAGCTCCTACAAGAAGGTGCTTTCTCAGGTAAGGCATCTCAGTAAAGGAGCTGGGTACCTTGCACAAGTCTTTGCTGACTTGCTGCTTCCCAAAGATGCATAAATAGACCAAACAAAAAAAGTACAACACATGGAGTACTTTGCAACCTGTGTCTGATGTCTCCTGGTACAGGATTATACATTTTCAAGCACTCATAGCTGTTCCAGTTTTTCTGATGGAAGCAACAGCCATAGATTCTGTAAGATTAAAAAAACTCTTGGCAACAAATTTCCTGAGGTGGTTGTCCCAAACATTTCTGTAGCTAGAACAGAAGTCAAGACTGCATTTAATGTATAGTTATTTAAAATGATAGGCTAACTTATGAGCCTGGAAAAGAAAGAAGACAAGACCGTTTACAATAGCATGTTGCAGTAATTAAGGTTATTATTCATAAGCCAATTCCTCCAGAAAGCCTCTAAACTGTTACCACCCACTCTTTCTCCTCCCTCAGCTTTACCAGTTGCTTTTCCACTTGATTATGGTGATGCAAAGACTACCCTTCAGAGGGCCAAACTTTAGGACAGCCATCCTGTCTTTCCTAGGCTTTCACAGGCACTGCTAAACTAACATTGCCTTTGATTGCATTTCAGCAGCTATGTAAGTAAGAATTAAAGTGAACATCTAAGTCTCAAGGGATTTGATTTATTTGTGAATATTTTTAAGGCAATGCACATTCATGTTGGCACAGGTATTGCAGCACGTACTTCAGTCACAGTGCCAAGTCCAGATTTCAGAGAGCTCAGTTTGCAGCCTGGATGTGTATGACACCGTTTTTCCATGTGGTATTAAATTTAAAACTAGTGATGCCAAGTGATCTGCTGTGCTGCAGTGGAGTTTGGCGTTGCAGCGTGGGACTTCCTTGAGCCGCCTGATCCTAGGGCTGGTTGAAGGGAGTCAGGCTGTGCTCATTCCCAAACCCGAGGAGCGTCACAAAAGCTGCCGCAGAGTTTTTATGTCATCCTAGGTGTCATTTTAACTCTTGTGGGACATGACTTGAGGGATCCCATGCAAATTCAGAGCTGGCACTGTCTCAGCACAATGACAGGCTCAGCTCTGCCAGAGAAAGGCTTCCTGCCCACGACAAGCCCGTCTGCGGCTTGCTTCGTGTTCGAGCTCGTTTCCCGTGGGAGCAACTCATCCCCGAGATCCTGACAGCCGGAGGGCTGGGAAGGAGCCGGGGGAGGCGGCGGGGGAGGGAGCTCTGGCAGGCGCGCTGTCCTCGCTGAGCCAGCCCGGGGCTCGCCGGGGGACGGCAGGAGGGGACACGCGTGGGACTGCGCGGACACGGGCTGCCACCTGCCCGCGGGGACCGGCAAGGACAGCCGGCAGCGCCTCGGCCCCGCGAGCGGCCGGGCAGCCCCTGCCTGCCACCCCCAGCCCCAACAACAGTGCCCACTGCCCAGCGTGGTTGTTTAAAATTTTAACAAGTTTAAAGGAATTTAAGTCTTGAAGAGATGTGATTGGGAGGTTTAAAAATACTGAATTTAGTGATCACTGTTCATTCTTGGATAAATGAGGGGACACTGGTATGAAGTTAGTTGCCCCCCTGCCCCCTCAAAGTACAGGAATAGGTGTTGCCTCATATGTTAGAGGCAGACCTTGAACTTCAAGACCCTTTGAGATAGCCCAGATCACAGCCATCCTTCCCATGAGCTCCAGTGACAGCCGTGGTCCCCACCCGGCAGAGCCAGGTGCCAGGGCACAGCCAGCCCCAGCAGGGATGGAGAGTGGCATGCCAGGGGCCTCACTGTGCTTCACAGTGATTTGAGGAGTATCATAAAACGTTCCCAGAGATAAGTCTGGAGAGGCATCTTCATGTAGTTTTAAGGAAGGACTAGGAAAAGACCAAGAAACATAAATTTTCAGATATTGATAATCTGGAGAATGTATCAATCCCATTACTGACTGTAGGATAAACATGCAGGAAATGAAACTGGGTACTTCTGTATCATCCGTTTCTTGTTCATATCCCAATGACACATATACAGGCAGATCTATCCTGTCCTACAGAGAGCCAGTCATATGGACATCACTGTGGGAAGATGTATGGGAGGCAGGGTCAGTGACCTCTGTGTCCTGCTTGCCCCTGGGGTGTGGGATGCTCAGTGCTGTCTCTCCAAGGTCTGTGCCTTTGGCTTCCTCCTGCCATTGTTTCTCGTCACTTACTCCTCTCCTGTATTTGTTCAGGACCTATTTTTCCAGCATCCCTTTGGTCACAGGCATTTTTTGCTGATTCCCTACTAGGTTGAAAATAAATTGCACTTTGTCACAGTTGCTGGTATATTGGGGGAGTGAGAGACCACTGTGTAAAGTGATGGGAAAGGGCTCTCTAGCACTCCAAAAGCTTTAAAAATCTTACTTTCTGTTTGGAAGGGAATTTCAACTAAAACCACTGAAAAGCTGTTCAGAAAACACTGACTGTACATTGTTTTGTGATTGTTCCCACATCCCTTGTAATTCTCAACCGCAGCTCTGCACTAGAGGCTAGATACACTTGGTGGGTATTTTTGCTCTTGCTAGCAGTGGGATAGCAGGAATGCAAGCTTCCCTTTGAAGTCCAGAATCAAAGTACTGACAAACAGTAAGAGAGTGATGTGAGTTTTGAGGTTGTATCTTCCCTTAAAACAAGAAAACCGTGTATCTCCAAGGCTTTTCCCAATACTCTTTTATTATTCTCACGAATTTGTTGGTATTGTTTTCCTTTTCTCTCCTCCATACAGGAAATAAGCCTGAGCTCTCTCACACTTTAATATGTTTGTCATGCTACCTGTGCAGAAACATTTCAGACTCTTTGTACTGAGCACTTCATTTCTCAGCCACATCTTTTCAAGAACTGGCAGCCTGCAGAATAACTTTGAAAATAATTTATTTCATATTGCAGCAGTCCTGTATACTGGAGCTGTCTTTAACTATTCCTGTGTTCTTCTGGTACCACACTGTAATACTGATTTTGTTTCTGTCATCTCACAGGTGTTTGGTTTGCTTGCAGAGCAGCTGGAACTGCACTACATTTTCCAGCATGGATGAGAAACTGGTGTGGGTGTGCACAGCAAAACAGCCTTTGGAATTTCTGAACAAACATCTCACACATGTGGGCACTTTCAATTTGCAGGGAACTTAAGTAAGATCATCCCTCTGGCCTTTTATTTCTATGTTCCTGTTCTTCTGTAGTAGATATTTTAAAATAATTGTTTTGGTTTTAATATTTGCATAACAAACTGAATTGTTTTGCAGCGTTTTGGGTTCCTGAAGAGCGAACTTTTCCTTTATAATCAGCTTTTCAAAACGTGACAAGTCATTCCCTGTGCAAGTTTCTGTTTCAGTTTTCACTTCCGTCGCGTTCCACTGAGGGAAGCTGTAAGGAGTTCTTTCAAAAATGGATGGTCAGGAACGAAATGAGGCCAAACGAGACAAACATTGTATCTGAGAACCGTTTATTGGTAATGAAAAACTAAAAAAAAAAAGGAGTTACCCTACTAAAGACGGCTGGAAAGGACAGAAGAGAAGGAAGGAGAACGGAAAAGGAATAGGGGGAGGGGAGAGAGAGCGGGAGAGAGGGGAGACCGAGGGGAGAAGAGGGCGTTCCCAGCGGAGGCCGGGGAGCGCCGTCGGTGTCCGTACGGCGGGGCTGGGCTGTGCTGTGCACGCAGCCTGCCGGGGGCGGCTGCCGGGGGATGCTGCCGGGGGATGGCTGCCGGGGGCGGCTGCCGGGGGCGGCTGCCGGGGGATGCTGCCGGGGGCGGCTGCCGGGGGATGCTGCCGGGGGATGGCTGCCGGGGGATGCTGCCGGGGGATGCTGCCGGGGGATGCTGCCGGGGGTTGGCTGCCGGGGGATGCTGCCGGGGGATGCTGCCGGGGGATGCTGCCGGGGGATGCTGCCGGGGGTTGGCTGCCGGGGGATGCTGCCGGGGGATGCTGCCGGGGGATGCTGCCGGGGTGCCGGGGTTGGCTGCCGGGGACGGCTGCCGGGGGATGCTGCCGGGGACGGCTGCCGGGGGATGCTGCCGGGGGATGCTGCCGGGGGATGCTGCCGGGGGATGCTGCCGGGGGATGCTGCCGGGGGTTGGCTGCCGGGGACGGCTGCCGGGGGACGGGCGGCCGGACACGAGGTGAGGGCCGCTCGGGCAGCAGGGCCAGAGCCCGGACAGGGTCGCGGCGGTGGGCTGGCTCGAAGGCCAGCACGGTTGGATGCAGGTGGCTCAGGCAGGGACACAGGGAGGCAGGACAGGCGTGAGGGCGAGCTAAAGCCAGCGAAGGCAGGAGAGCCAAAAGGCAGGCTGGCGTCAGGGCAAAAACCGTAAGGCTCCAACAGCCCCGACTCAAAAGCAAGTTTTGAAAAGTAAGTCTCAAAAAGCCCCTCGAGTCATCAAGCCTCAAAAGCAAAAGCAGAGTGTCGAAAAAGCCCCAAGCCAGGCCCACACTCAAAAAGCAAGTTCGAAAAGCTGCGGGGCTTGTGACGCCGTCCTTTTTATGCCCCTGGCCCCTCCCAAAGTCTGCCTGCTGGCAGGAGAGCATTGGCGCAGTGCAGTGTCCCGCTGCAGTCCGCTGCAGAGCTTTTGCCGTGTGATTGGAGAGTGTCTCTGCAGGGTACAGTGTCCTCGGTGTTCCCCTGCTGGCTGCCTGTCCCATGGGAGACATGAACTGGTTGCCAGGCAAAGTCTCCCCAGAGACAAGGCTTTCTTTCCTCCATCTTCTAGCTGCCTCCTGGACTTGCACATGTCCCCCACATGCCTCTGATTGTTTAGGCAAATCAAAACTGAATCGGCTTCTCACAACTTGCTTTTCTGATGCTGCGTTTCCATAAAACAGGAGAGTTTGGGCTTTGGTTTATTTTTCTTGTGCAGCTCTTTTGAAAATTATGTCAGAGGCAGGATGGAAAGAAAGCTGGATGTGCTGCTGCAGGTCAGCAGAACTAAACCACTTTCAGTCCCTGGTCCAGGTAGTCTAAGCTTGATCCAGCTCTACTTTGCACTGCTGACTGCAATGTAGACACATACAGACTCCTACAGAAAACTAACTGCACAATATAATCAATCCTCCTATTTTGATGCACAGTGTTCCAGTTAAGAACAAAAAATTAACCACCAGAGTTAATGGCAGTCTGAGTTCAGCCTTGCAGACCTCTCCTAAAGAAAATGTGAGTCATTGCTCAGGGACCTTTTTTTAACCATCCTCTTTATACTGAGGTTGGGGAATTCCAGTTTGATGAAAGAAAAAAAGATTATCGTTTTATTTCACTGTCACAAATGTATGAAGTTTGGTGGCTCCATTTTGAGATCAGTATAGTTCAGATTGGTTATAGTCACTTCTCCATTGAAACACTGAGAGGTTGACTACCTTTGTTTCTGCTGGTCAGATGCCTCACTTGGAAAGACAAAGACACAAGCCAAGGGAAGCCAAAGTTGAAGTCAAGCACCTGCCAATGCATCTTTAAGCTGCGTTCATGCCTTCCTGGATGGGACATGGTATAGGGAGCAGCCTATCTACCAGGGCTTGTGAGAGCATGGAGCTCTCCTTTCCTCCTTCATTCCTGTCTTGGCTGTGCTTCTACACAACTGCATCCTACAAAGGATGGCACAGCTGACACCACTGCTGTGCTGCTTTTATGAAAGGCTGATATTTTATTCTCTTATATGTGTGGGGCCTGGCCAAAACAGGACAAGGAGCAACACATTGTCACAGCACGTCAGATCTGTGCACAGATAGCACAGACACAGGCCATTTATACAATGCCAGCTCTTAATCAGTCCATGGGTGCACAAGTTTGGCCCATGGCTATTAAACCATCTGACTGCAGCAGCCTGAAGGTTTTCCTTCAAAAAGCATCAGTGTGGGGATTTTAGCAATATAGTAGTGGCAAGATGATGGATTAGACACTTAGAAAATGCAGCTAGACTAGAGGCTACAAAGTGGGCTGGAAGGTTTTTCTGAGTGCTTAGCATGGATGGTGCTTGAGAGCTGTACAACATAAACTGGGCCTGGGCAAAACATGCTCTGTGTCATTCAGACCTTTAACAGGTCAAGTCTATGAAACATGTAATGAGTTCACAGCTACGTCCTGCCTTTCCTCAGGTTCCTGCTTGATGCCATACACAGATTTCTAGCTGTTTCTGAAGGCGATATACTGCCCTCCCAGTTACCTCACTTGCAGCAATGTGGTGTTTTGGAGGAACTCCACATGGCTGTGGGCACCCAGCATTGGCAGGGGTTGCTTGCCAGCCTCTGGCACCCTGTGGCCAGTCCTGCCTTGCCCTTTCCAGGTCCTGTGGTCAGGTGGCAGCCATGGGACGCTACTCCACACACACACACTGGCTGGCAGGCGGGAGCAAGCCCAGATAGGTCTCTTCCTGTTTTGGCTGAGTTGTGATACTGGTTGGAGATTTTCTCTAGAGAACTGATGACAGAGCCAAAGAAAGTCATCTTTCCTACTGTGCGACCTGGGAAAATAAAACCTTTGCAGCAAAGTCTCCCCTTCTGTTGAAAGACTTTGTGAGATTTGCACAAATGGGTGTGTGCGAGGGAAAGGGCTCACAGCAAACCTCCCAGCACTATGCTGGTGTTTGAATTTAGGAGCCGAGTCCTCTGCACTTTGTGATGGAAGAAAGGTAAGGTGTTTCCATGAGAATGATCTCCTTTTTTCTGATTTGCTAAACTGAGTAAAAGCAAACCTAAACATGGCATCTATATACTGCATGATAAGAAAAACAGAAGTCATGTATTATGCAGATTTTTTTTTTATAGCAAAGATGCTTTCATTTTATCAGTTTCTGCATTACAAAAGCTTCATACACTCTGCAGGTTGCCTTCCAGAAATCATGGTTCTATTGTGCTGCTTCAGCTCCTATTTCTTTGAAGGGTTCTAACATTAGAAGAGGCTTATAAACATTGCTGAGAACAACAAAGATAATTTTTACCTAGAACTGGGAGCTTTTTATATAGAGAACTTGCACACATATGAAAAACTCAGTATACACACAGAAGTGCTTTTAGAAAAGATAGAAATGGTACTTGCAGCAGAGTAGAATCTACACAGCAACACCTATATTTCAAATTAATCAGGTGTAAAGCAATTAACTTCTTTTTTTTCAAGTACTCTTCCTGGTACGCTTTGTAGACTCATAACACCAGAGTTTTCCCTTCAAAAAAAAGGCACATCCCGCATTTTCAATGCAAGCAAAACCTTACATTAATTAAATAATGCAGGACCATGCATTTAAACAACATCTTTTCTCCAAATAATGGCAACTTTTTTCCTCTTGTAATGAATCCTATAGCTGGAGTCTTATATTGCGCCTTGTAGTAAACAAGTCGTAAAACGTCTTCTATTCCTTAACAACCAAAAAAGGCTAAAACCTTTTTTAAAGGATATTGCTAAAAAATTTGTAGTTATTCCTTTTGCATATAATAACTTACTTGAGTTCAATCAGAACTGCCAATGAAAATGCCATTTTAAAGCTTTGTTATTTATATTAGAAAAATACTCATTTGGAAATAATTTTCAAATTACTCTGTGCTATGTCTCTTCCAAACTAACAGTATAGGATTTACTTAGCTCAGCACTATCATTGTTAGAGTTTCTACCTTCATGACTGCAAGTTTTGCTTTGCTCAGTGTCACGATTGTAAGACTGTCCCCCTTCCTGAGAGCTGGAAATAGCTGCCTTCAGTTTTTCCTCAATTTTATCAGCTGCAGCACACATTTTTAACTCTCTCAGGCTGCTTATTAGGGTTCCATAGGCTCCCTTCATCCCATGTCTTTGATACCAGACTCGAAGCAGCCTAATCTTCTGTTCAGATGTATCACCAGGATAATCATGAATGATTTGGTCTATGGCAGGTTCTGATACATGGTGGTGACGAACAAATTTCTTGACTTCTGCGTGTGTCATCTCTGCCACAATACCAGCAATGTGGCTGCTCAGGTCAGCATCTAGGAGTGTGAAAGGAAATGAATGCACCTGGCACTTGTATCTTACTGGGTTTTATCACCTGCACTCAGATTTGATACTTCTCCTATCCAAACCAGATTAAGTTTCAGGTATTCATGATTCAGTATGTTTTACGATTTTACAATACATGGCAGGTCTGTTTTAACATGTTCCTAGCAAATGCTATGTATTTCAAAGATTTAGGCTTGCCATCCATATTGCTTTCTACCACCTAAAACAGAGTATCAGTTTCCTCTGTAACCTATACTGTCCTTCTCTATCATTAAAGTGGGGTCACCTCTCACATACCTGTTTTTCTCAAAAGTCTTGGGAGAGGTCCTAAAACAGGACAACTCTTCTATTGTGATACAGTCTTAGAGCTTGTATTCTTTTCCTGTTGTATATCACTCCTGTGGATTTGCCCCTGAACATAATGTAGGTTTGTGAATCTTCAGTCCCACTGTTCCATGTAGGACTGCTCCCTTATCATCATTTTCCATTATTATAGAAACACAGTTTACTGTCTCCTAGTGTCTGTCCTACATACAGAACTGAAATTCACTTGGAGAAAATGAGTAATTGCTTGCTATACAACAGAAATTCCTTCTGAGGCAAGACTTCCATGATGCCACCAAATGCTTTGATGAGCATTATATAAGCTGGCATTTCTTTAGTAAGTGTTTGCTTTTGTGCAGGAATGACAGGTCTGGACAGTGGCAAAGTCTACACAAAAATACTCTTTTTTGTTAGTTTAGGAGTTATGTATCTATATCTCTGTTTTTTCTTTCTACTGAATTTTGAGAAATTACTTGTCTCTTACCTGTGTCTATGAGAGGTATGTTCTCCTGAAAAAAAAGCAAGAGAGAAGTAAGTAGAAACAAGTATTGTAAAACACCAGCTTTGTATAAGAGGATAAATACATTTCATGACACTTTAATTTTCTTTTAGTTTTCTCCATGACTCCTGTTTTGAGAGTGAGAGACCAGACAGATAGACCTCTTTTGACTTGGTTAAATTTGGGGAATCGCCTCAAAATTGCTATTGCCTAAAATTATGCATGGGGATGGGAATATCCTGGGTTGGTGGAAGCCTGATGATTTATGAAGTTTTGATCTTGGTCATGTGATTTAGGAAGCATTCCAACAATCCTGAAGAAGTACAGGGTTTCTTTTATTTCTCCCAAAAGAGTCCTTGTGGTGAAATTTACTTCATTCATGTCATAGAAGAGAAGCACACAATGTTTGGGGAGTCCCAATGTAATTTAAATGGAAAAAAGTTCTTTGCATTAAGCTGAGTTTTTTATGATCTAAACAACAATACTTACATAAGGCTTTGGTTTGTAAACTCCTTTATTTTGGTTGATTGTAAGACCCTTCTGTTTTTTCATGCCTGAAACAAAAAAAGCATTTTTTAAATCCAAGGCAGGATATCTTGCCTTTGGACTCCATGAATATAAAATTGTATCTGAGTAAGCAGCTGAATATCTTATTAAGAGTATAACAGGAAAAAGTAATAGGGAATCACTTACACAAGAATATTGCTCCAGTTGTTGCTAGTAGTACTACCATAGCTACCAAAAAAATGGCCCACAACAGTGTTCCTGGTTCTGTTGGAACATTGGAAAATTTACATGAAAGTTAACTCAAGAAATGCAATACAGCAGCACACCAAATTTTAAACAAGATTGTGTCAGATTTTAAAAGTCCTCCTGTTGTTTCCTAACCACAAAAGCCAAGTATCTTAAAGACATACCTATCATGAGTTGCCCCTAAAAAGGAGCAACAGCTCCTACACCTGCACGGTGATCAAGGGAAAATCATACTCTGCAGGGCCCAGGAGGACTGATGCCCCGAGCTGTCAGGAATCACTATGGCCAGTGGGTAGAACAGGACAATTGCAGTTGCCTCTCAAACTACAGCACATGCTGGACCCTGCTGTGTTTTATAATGGTACCTTTTGTTCCACACAGAGTGTCTGAAGTTGAAGTACATTGTTTTTCAATTACACCACTTTCACATCTGCAGAAAATAGGAACAGAAATTATGATGAGATTTTTTTTCTCTCTGTAAACTCTGAAGAGAGCAAATCAAAATCTTCTAACGTTTTATCAGCAAAATCTTTCATATAGCAAGATCTTGGGTTTTGGAATTCAATAGGTATGAAAACGGCATGGAAATTTGTGGCAGCGGGAAAATGTATGAAATTATTTTTCAATGTAACAGTAGATCACACAAAGACAACAGGGAAGCTCAGATGATTTATTACACTTTTTAAAAAGCATATACAGACTCAGTGGATATATAAGCTTTTCTGCATGCCTTTGGAAAGCCTTCATGGCTGCAAATTGAGTTGACTGAACTAAGTCAGCTCAGGTACAAAGGAAAATTAGTATGCTTTCCCTGAGGTTATAGATTACCTTAGCCTCTGTCTTGAAACCAGCTGGAAAAAAATGTGATTACATATTAACAATTTCATATGTAGTGATGAAGGCATGAACTTACGTGGTACATGGACTGCAAACCGAACATGATAGAGAACCATTGCAAAAATGGTTCTTTACACAGGCACATTTCGTGTCCTCTACTGGGGTACAGTTCTTTGCAATCTCCAAACCTAAAAATGAATTCCTTAAAGTGTATTAGTTTGAAAAAGCAGATTTCTGCCCACAAGTTCTTGTTCTCAGACTTGCTGCTAGCTCTACCTCTGCTGGCACTGGCGAGGCTTAACTTTATGATACATCACACAGCTTTTTATGGAGCCGGGCTGCCAGAGCACTGGGAATATGGAGCTGTCAGAGAGACCTCTGCTGGACGAGAGCTCAGAAAACTGATCACACGATAAAGTTCTCACTAGAACAGGACTCATTCGGCACTGCTGAATCCCAACTTCTTTTTCCCATTCAGAAGTGTAAAGCCAGAAGGAAACTCAGAAGATCACACAGCCAATCTCCCCTCTTGATAATGGAGATGGGTTCTTTGCACTCCCTGACAGACAACAAGTTTTACCTTTTCTTGAGACCTCCAATTCCACTCTCTCTTTTTAGCTAACATATCCATGTTAAGTATTCTTCTTAAGAATCAAACAAATTAATTAATTTTCTCCTATCCTCGGTGTATACAATGATGCTATCTCCATCTATGAAAAAAATACTGCATTAAAAATTACTGTATCTACCTACTATTTTCATAGGCATATAAAAATAAAACAAATTTTTGAGTTACTAAATTCAGTGCCCTGCTGTAATTTGAAACCACTTTATGTTTCAAAATTTGATGAAGCTCTGCTGTGAAACCATTGCTGAAGCAACTCACAGAAAAAGCAAACATGAATGGTTTGCATAAGAATGGTTTGCATGGAACTTCTGTGGTAATTTTCCTCTTGCCTAATGTCAGTCTACTGAGTTCTCCTCAACTATGTTATTGTCTATGGAATATTGTGACTAGCCATCCCATTACCCTTGTCCTCCCTTCAGTTTAAATAATTGTGACACCATATAAAATACTGAATTGTTTCGCTCTAGCCAATTTCATCACCCATGCAAAAATGCCTATTACACTAGCAAATGGGAGGAAAGTTTTCTATCCATATTGAGGTCCTAAAGGAAGGGGAGAGCACCAGAGATTGATATTCCAACAGGTGATCTGAGTGCAGCCATATTGGAGTCCAGAACTGTCTCTCACTAAACTTGATTTTGGGTATGAGGAATGAAGAACTATCATTCCCTAAATCCAGGTAGAGCAGATCTACAGGACACCTGGTGGAACTTGTAGGAGATAAGTTTAATGGATTAAAAAAAGACAGATCTGTGATGGGTATTTATGCAACAGGTAGTGAATTTCTGCTGCCACTCAGCAGGTTCATGAACAAAGGGCTCATGAATAGACACTAAAATGACTAGGTAGGGATGGATCTTCTAATGTCCTTTCCCACAGCTGTGGGTGCTGATAGACTGTAGGGAAAAGACCACAGAAAACAGACAGGTTTCTTTGTGTTATCTCTAAATAGCACCTCTTGCCTCCCCTGCTGAATGCAGAATACTGGGGTAGGTAGGCCACTGGTCTGACCCAGCAGGGCTTACTTTATACTCTTATACAGGTATCCCACCCAACATCTTGAGTGTTTCAAATGACAACAATTTTAATAATTGTTGGAGTGAAAGCTCCTCTGGACTCAGGCCCAGAGGAAAGCCAAAGCATAGGGGTTGAATTAAAACCTTTGGACAAGCTGAGATACATGAAGCCACACCAAAGTGAAATAGAAATATAGATTTTTTTAACTTTTAGTAGAAATATATGCTAAGTGCCTTAAACATTAAAAAGCTGTAGCAGAGACCTTAAACACAGTTGTTACTGCAGCACTGTTACCTTTTCACAGAATTCTTTACTTTAGACAAAATATAGATAGAATTATACTGTTCATATTTTTTAGATAGAGTGTTCACATAAACAATAAGAGCTGCTAAAAACTGTATATACAAATCTGTGTAATACCTGTGTAACACTTGTGTAAGGCTTATGACTGTTAGAATTAGACCAGGAGAGGTTAAGAAAAGAAAAACTAGAATTGGGTGTTAATCTTATTGGTCAGTTAACAAATATAATCCACACTTCTGTAAGAAAAAATATAGAGTCTAGAAAATAGAGTCTAGAGTATAGCGTCTAGAAAACAGAGTATATAGAGTACATGGAGCATATAGAGCATATAGAAGACAAAGAAGCTGTTTTGCCTGCTGTTGCTGTTGCTGCTTGCCTTTATCATGTAACCCCCTTCGAACTCTGCCTTCAAGAAAGCTGTGAGACTATGAAATAAAGAACTTAGCAGAACAGCAGCCTCCTTTGCTCTCTTACCCTGGTCTGAGAAGGAAGGGTACCCCGTCAAAAGCTCAACAAATAATATTATCAATTACATGAAAGACTACAAAAGAAACCCTCATTGCTTCTTACACCCCTCTTTTAAACAGAGGATGAAGAAGAGGGAGAACTTGTCTTCCTTGGCCTAACCAGTTTGTACAGTGTCTGCTTTGCAAGGACTTTGGCTAAGCAAAGGCAGATATATGGAGAAATAATGGGCCAACTATTTTTCTTCCTACTTTGTGCTTGATGAAAGGGAACTGGAGGATAAACTTATGACTTTCTCATTTATCCTTTCATGTTCTACCACTAAAAGTTTTGAACCTACATGCTAACCATGGTGCAGGTATTATGGAGACTTTTCAGTGAAATCCTGGATGAAAGAAGAGTCATTGCTACAGTTGCTATTTCTGTAGACATACCAAATTTGCTATCGCACGATTTGCATCTCAAACACTTCTCCAAGTCATTAGGGTGATCCACGAATTCTTTTCCTTTCTCACATGGAACACAGTGTTTGGTACTATCTGTTGGGCAGGTGACATTTTTAACAAAACCTATAGAGACAGAAAACCAACCATTTAGACAGAAGCTCTAAGACTTACATCAGAATTGCATTTTTAATCCCTAATACTTTTTGATTCCAAATATGGAATCTATATTCTTTGTGCATGTGTAGATGCACTTCAGGAATGTAGTACGCATAACATTTGATTATCCCCATTCTTCCTCCAATTTAATACTGAAGGAGAAAACACCAGACAAAACTGTACATGAAAAATTGGAAAACCCATGAATGTATGGAATCTTGTAGGCAAAAGCATGTGTTTTCACTTTTTTAGCCTCTTTAAAATATGTGTATCTTAATTCTTGGCTGTTTTGTAACAAGCATGTTATGAGAGAACTACTGTCTGTAGTGAGAAGTTATTGGTGCACTGAGCTGAAGAAGTATTTTTGGAGTGGCTTATGGCCTGAAACAAAAAAAGATACAGCTAGAATGAAGCACTGCCTCCAGCAAACCACCTCATGCCGCTTCAGTATCCCTGCACAAAGCGATTCTGCTGTTAAGGACTTCTCAACAGAGTCTTACAATAATACTCACCACTTCCACATTTCTTGCAACACTGAGCATCTAAATAGTATTCATCCTTGTTACAGGTAATTTGCCTCCTGGCAATGATCCTCCTATTGTATGTCATTAGAGCTTCAGTATCATTTTTGCACTGTGTTTCAATAATTAAGGCAAACACCTAGGAGAGAATAACAAAAAATTAGACAAAAAAACTGTTTAGGGCTATAGGTGTGCTTTAGCACTAGCAGAGTTACATTAATAGTGTTACTCTATAACTAAACATTGATATTCACTCCCTTATTAAAACTGTTTATTCAAACTCATTACTTTGGATTGAATGGAGTATGAGGGCCTATATTAAAGCCATGAACCCTACCTCTACAGACATTCTGCTTTCAAATTAATTTACAGAAGATCCATTTCTTTGAATTTCTTTGCACTGTCAAGTTAAATTGCACAGTGCTTGGGGTTGTTTGTTTGTTTTTATTCCTGTTACTAGTCAGTAGGAACTTTACTAGTGGTCCCTGCCCTGCCTCTTCTCATGATAATAATAAAACACTGTGGCCGAGAGGCCAAACCCTTTTTTTTTAATTTTTTTTTTTTTTTTTTTGTCTAGCTTGGAATAAGGTGGGAAAATTATAAGAATAAATCTGGTGTAGTTTGCTGCCTTCTCAGCAACATTTTCTGGGGAATCCTGTTTTTACTCTGCATGCTAAATATGAGATATCTATAAGATGGAGCTATGGATGCTGACCATAATTTCAGTTAGATGCAGAAAACTCTTTATGTTAAATTACTGAAAAATCATTTTGGATATCAAACTGGCCTCTCAAGTGAAGGAAGTGTTATCTGTTGCTAATTATCTGAGGTAACCAATAATGACCATTGCCTTCTACAGTAGCCACTTCTTTTGATCCTCTAGTCTATACAGAGGTGGGAAAGTGGTAAGCATTTTATTTTTCTAGCAGCCATCTGTTTAAAATGGATATGATATTAGTTACTCGACTGAAATTAAAAAGGCCTTTCTTTGCACCTGGAGGTGAAGCTCCAGCAGCTGAAAGAGCATATTAGCACTTGAGGAACTGTGGGTATGGATGCTCTGCCCATCACTTCCCCTGTTCGGTGCTCTCTCTTCCTTTGCTGCCAAAGCTTTCAGGGTGCTCTCCTCTGAATCCCAGGGTAATGATGTTAAAAAATTAAAGTCTTCACAGAAGTTTTCAAATGGATGTATCAAATTAGTGTGATTTGTTTTCCTTTTGCCTAGGAGAACTGTCTCACTAAACCCTGGATTAGATAGTCCAATTAAAAAAAATTACTAAAATACAGTCAGGAATGTAAGACCAGTCTGGTTTGGTTTTTCGTAAAGCAGTATGAAGAAAATGTCCAGAGAGTCATGCAGAAAATAGGATATAATCAAAGAAGGAATCATATTTCTAAATTACTAATATCAGGAAAACTTTGCTGATTTTACCAAATGTCTGCGAACATGATGTGTGCAGAGACACATGTTCCCTCACACGAACAAAGCTCTCTGCCTCTTGTTTATCCTTTTATACAAATGAGCTATGCTGGAATGAGGGGCTGCAGAAGCATAACATCTTTAGATGGATGCCCTCCACTCCTGCTCACGAAGATGAACTTCCTGGTACACTTACAAGAAGTGGGGGTCACTTCTGAGAATTTGACACTTAAGCAGCACCAAACACCTACATTGGTTCTGCTTGTAGGGATGTCTTACAGCATCTTCCTGTAGAAGGAATAATGATAAAACTGTGAAGACTTTTTACAAAGCAACACCCTGATTTTTTCAAAGTTTTTTTCTCCTGGTTCTGCACCCTCTTGAAAGCAATCCCTTTGCTATTTACAAATTTTGGTGTGTCTTATTGGAAAAAAAAACAAAAAAAGAGTCAGTAGTCATTTAGCTTCCTGTGTACACCTTAGTTGCTTTTTCTGTTGTCACTGAGCAGTAAACACTAATATCAGAAAGGAAACAGTTTAGGTACTTTTATAAAGGCAGGGATGATAGGTGCTTTTTTATGACGCACACACTCAAACAGTGGCTGCATGTTTTCAGTCTAAAATGACTCACAGAGGCTCTCTTTTAACTTTCTCAACCTAAAAAAAAATAGTTTTCATATCTACACTGAAGACTTAGATTGCACTAAGCAGTCAGTAGGAACAAGATCAATCGCTTGGGAACATCTACCCTTAGCAGAACCCATAAAAATTATCATATGAGCCCAAATTTTCTGTTTTCTCTCCATTTGCATTGCCCAGGCAATGAAAAGAGTTTTCTACCTGCTCCCTCTCCTTTATTCCAACAGAGTCCTCCAAAATGCTTTCACCAACAGGTATTTGGTAAGGACACCTATTAAACCCGGTTTTGTCTGCATTTCTAGGGCACAGTGACAAGACCTTTAATTTCTTTGATTACTTGTGAAATTTTGGGATTCTCAGGCCTCCAGTTTTTCCTCTATCAGGGGATCTTCATAACATGTCAATCTATTTCAGCTGAAAAGCTTCTGCAAAACACGGCTCATAGGTATGTAATCTCAGCTTTGAAAGTGTGTGAACATGTAATTTGCATACAGGACTTTTTAAAAACTTTACAGTGTTAACCCTGATAAAAACAATGTCTCTGCTTTCTCCTGTTATCTTTATAATACATTTTATTTTTAGCAAGCCATTCTTCCATTTCTAATATATAAATGCTGATGAATGAGAAGGCTGATGGCCACAGAATATGACGCTTTTTTTTTTCCACTCCACATCTGTTGCATGGACCAAAGTGCATGAGCTCATCAGGGGCTTTCTAGGTGTTAAAAAAAGGAGGAGGGGAGATTTTTCTTGTTTTTTTTTTTGCCTTGTGGAAGTTGGGTTGCTAGAACTAGCTCCATTTTAATATGCTTTTCTCTGTAATTATTGTCCCTTGTATTAGCTCTGTCAGGATGGCCCTTTCAAAGAGTAATTTCACTCAAAGGGTAATCTTAAGAGGATTCTCTACTCCAATTCTTTCACTATGACAAGAAATTTCTGCTTCCAAAATCTGCAGTACCATTTTTCCTCCAGCTCCTTTTTTCCCCCAGCAAGGCTGAATCTCATAGTTAGCACCAAAATAACCTCTAAAAATAGTACTTCACATTCTAAAATCTTTTATAAAAAACCAAAAAAGAATCCAGTTCCATTGTTTAAATCCCAACAATGGGAGTTGGTATTTCCCCACAACTAGAAGCATCCTGAGCTTCTTAAATTCTGAGAGAAATGCGTGTGTTTAGTGCATGTGAGAGCAAATAGCCTCGGCTACTGTCCAGCATCTTAAAACACTCACTGTCCAAATTCAGTCCACTACTCTTTCAAATCTCACCTGACTCACATGAAAATTGCAACAATATATTGGGGCTGGAAGTTGTATGGTTGGTTATTTCGTTGGGTTTTGTTTTTTAGAAGTACTGTACTAGAGAGCACCTAATAAATACTACACAATTTGGAGAGTTGGGAGTGATATTAACTTTGTTGTGGCTAAGGATGAATTGGAGCTGGACAGATAGAAATATAGCAACTCTTCCCCTTTTTCTTTTGTAACACAATATGACTTTCTCTTTGTTCAGTGAGTTACTGCAAAGATAAAGGTAGTTACTGTGGAAACATGCACAGACATGTTTCCAGAATTGGGGCCCTTGTACTTTTCATTTGAGTCTTGGGTCATCCCATCATTTTATGGCTGTTTATGCATGTACATGTAAATGTGTGTATTAGTTTTCCATGGTATGAGGAAGAAAGATCAATGCAGTAAGGTTGGAGCCCTATTTTCAAAGATACGTCTTCTGAAGTTCCGGAAAGCTGCCTGCTCTGTAGTCATATGAGATAATTACAAAATATTTAGATAACAGTTCACTCTCTGGCCTGTTCCCTTAGAGTGTTGTCTTGGGGTGATTTTATGATGATACTTTATTCCCTAATGGTCTGTTGTATGCCCCGAAATGGCTGCTGTAGCTCTAATGTGAACCAGGGGGCAGGGCCAGAGCCTGGGAACCCGGCGTGGGTTTTACTCAACGCGCTCCAGCGTGCTTCAGGCAGTGCCATGGATTGTTAGTTCCTTGCCTTTGTTGGATTCGGTTTTTTGCTTGCTTAGGCAAGAAGCTGTTTTTTTTCTTTCCCCACCTTTTTCCCTGGGCTCCAGGGAGATTCTTCAGTTGCTTCTTTTTGGTTTTCTTTTTCCCATGAACTGTCTTGATTTGTTTTATTTTCGCAGTCCAGGGAGCCTGGCTGGTTGGAAGCCCGGGAAAGACGAAGCCAACAAAAGAAAGGACACTAAACCCCACCAGTTTCACCTGATGTGAGGAGCACACCAAAGCCAGAAGCTCAACAGGTTCCTAGCTACTTTTTGCCTGAGCTGCTGTGTGGACTCTTCCCATCCTGGAGACAAACGGAGCAGCTGCCATCTTTGCCTCCTGGCATGAGGCTGGATTGGGGGGTGTGGGGTGTAAAGTTCAATATTTTTCTTTCCTGTGCCTTGTGGGTATCTTGCTTTGTTAATAAACAGGGGTTTTTTTTTCATTTTCACCCCCTGGTATTAATTTCTCTCATTGGCAAAAAGGGATTATTGGAGTCCTTCTCTTTAGAGGAAACATTAATTCCAGAGTGTTTTCTCCTAAAATTTGTCTCTAAACTGAGACAAGTGTGTCTCTCAGTGGTACGTAGTTTTGTAGCTTTTTCTAGAGAGAGAACTCAGATGTTTTCTAACTGCATAGACCATTGCTATTTTTGCACGACTATCGCTAAAAACTTCTTTTATTTGAGTGCACTTTGCAAAATTGAGGTCTCGTTCAACAAACTATTTTTTCATATTCTGGTTTAACCAAAATAATATGCCAGACTCTGACCAGGTTTACTATTTTATAAGCAGTGAAACAACATGCTAATTAAAACAAATAACTTTTTAAAAATAGAAATTATGTAGGAATGCTACAGACTTTCTAAGGTGTACTGAAATTTGGAAACAATTGGAAAATGAGAGCAGAGATTATATATTTTCTGTAGCAGTGTTATAAAAGAAAGTATTTTTAATCTTTATATATATTCTGAATAGTTTCAACATGCTGAACTACACTGACATTTCTGTCACTAGTTGGCTGCTCCTGTACAGGAACAGGTAATATACACTTCTGTCAGCAGATGAAAATCCTATGTATTTAATTATACTTCGATAATTTGTGGAGGGGCATGGATAGAGCTCTCTGAAACACTTTAAATAATTTACTAGCTGTTATGCAGTAAATCAGATCACAATTTGAGTGGTTTATACATTAAGACTTGATTTTAACCCGACAAACCACAAAACAAACTGCGTTTGTTACCAATATAACCACGAAGAGACTTCGAATGTCAGCTCCAGGGAGCTGTCTCTGAAACGGGAGAATTGGGGCTGGGGAAGCAATGTGTGCTGCATCCACGCTTCCAGGCAGGTGGCGGCTCTGCTATGCAGCAGGGCTCACTGCCACCTGCTTCATCCCCCCTCTCCAGGCCTGGGGGAGCAGGGCTGCCTCGGGGCAGCTCTACCAGAGCGCAGGCCGGGCCCGGCCATCCCCACGTCCCTAGGTCTCCCTAGATCTCCTGCCCTGGAGCAGAATTCTTGCCACTACAGCTCTTCGGCATAATGCACCTGTACCAGTGAAGATCCCTGTGCTGGCCACTGACACTTTTCCTGTTGACGGCAGCCGTTCAAAATGGATCTTTGTGAAGGTAACTTTACTGATGAGAGTGAGACTCGAGGCCGAAGCTCTCAGAAGCTGCAGGGACTCATACTGTGTGCACAGGGCATGGTTCAGGCAAGAGGGGAAGGCCCTGTCCTATTGCTTCCCGTAAATGCTGCACACTGTCGCCAGGCTTGGACTATTCCTCTAGCTTCTCCTGGGCCACTATCATAGGGGTTTCAAACTCCTCCCCAACACGCATTTGCTTTTATGCTGCTTTACCAGCTCGCTGTTTTAGGGATCCGCTGAGGTGCAGTGCAGGTCGGCTCCCACCGAGCCCAGTTTTAGCCCGGGCAGGTCCAGCACCTCCCCGTGCTGGCAGTGCGGGGTCGCTCCACCTGCCTCTCCCGCGTCTCTGGCCGCTATGGGTGGCTACGGATGGAGGCCAGCGCCGGCTGTCCCTGGATCTCCCCACCTACAGCTCACGATCCGGTGTCCGAGACAGCCACCTGCATCCATCCCCCTTTTCTTCCGTCCCCTTTTACACAACACTCACTTCCCTTCACTCAGCAGCCTCAGCAGTGCCTGAACTTGAAGGTGAGCTTTTTCCACTCAAAACATCACCTAACGAATTAACTGAAATGTCGGTAACGAGCTCGTCGCGGCCGGCGCCGAGCAGCAACCGGGCAGCGCTCCTCGCCCGGCGGCGCCGCACTCCCCGCCCCGCACCGCTCGAACCCGCCCGGCCGCCCGCCCGCTGTCCCGCTCGGGCGGACACTTACGAGGAGCAAGGGAAGGAGCCCCCGGGCCATGCCACCGCTCTCCCGCACCGTCCCCATGCCGCCGCTGCCCAGCGCTGCCCCGCACCTTCCGGCAAAGCGAAAGTCCCTCCCGGCGGGACAACCGGACCTGCCCGCGCCCGGCCCACCCGGCTCCTCCCATGTTGGCAAACACGGCCCGGCCCGCCCCCGGCACGGCACGGCACGCCCGGGGCTGGCGGGGCCGGCGGGGCTGGCAGTGGTGCCGCTGCCCCGCGGGAGCTCGGGCGCGGGGATCCGGTCCTGGACAGGGGCTCCCGGCGAGCCTCAGGCACCGGCGGGACAGCCCCGCGCTCAGTGCCAGCGCCCCGCGGTGACAGGGAACGAGGGCACGGAGCCTCCGCTCGGGTGTCCCGGGCGCCGCGGGGATCCCGGATTCTTGGTCGGGGACCAAGAGTGGGTACTCGGCAGCTTGTGGATGCCAGGCACGGCCCCGAGGTCACGAAGCCAACGGCCTTAGGGCTGGGAATGAGGCATTCGACTCCTGTGCTTCAGCTGCTGGGCGGAGCAATTGCCTCCCCACCCAGGGCAGACCCTGCTTTTCTAGCGTTGGCAAGGTCAGGCTTGGGGCAGGCAGTCCTGTGTGGGTAGAATGGAGTAGGCGCTCAGAACAGGCTAAACTCACTGCAGCAGACAGTACTGCCCTTTGCTGCCTTACTGAAAGGGTTGCTCAAGCCCGTGACTTCTATTTTGTAACTATTTCCAGTCACTTCTTATGTTTTTCCTGCAAGCTTTCAGTGGTTTGAAATGCTGGTAGTCTGGCCTCCTTTGTCGAGTTAGAAATAACGTGACGGCGTTAGTTACCAATATGTGTTTTGATCTTTCCGGTTTTGACATGATGCCATTGCCTTGGGAGGACCATGGTTGCAATCGAACCAGCATTTTCATTTTAAGCACCATTTTTCAGTGGTTTATGACTCAGATTTTCAAAAACCCTTCAGCTTTTTGGCTGGTATGGCTCTTAGCTGCAACACATAGAATCAACAAAAAATAGTTACTGTTTTAAATACTTCAGTCTTTTTAACCACTTCCGGATAAACCAAAAGGTACTGCTGACACATTTTTAGAGATGCTGCCTTTGGAGTACCCTTGAACAATCAACTTTTTCCCTTCCCAGTGGCAGTATGGAGTATAATGAGTGTGAGACACCTCTCTTGGGTGCAGTGCCTGGGTTACATGTCTCTAGTTCCTACTGGGCAAACCCAAATCAGCATGTCTGTGAGGCTGCTAATTTTAGTGGAAATTTGCGTGCTGGTAGGGGTGGAGTAGGGACTGCAAGCAATGTTGTCCAGATCTGGATGGTTGCTGCAGCAGAAAGCTTGGTAGAATTGTTTCCAAATCCATCACTTGAGGGGATTGTGTTTTGTCCTAAAATCAAAACGTTATGTGACTGGGCCCTCAGCAAGCATTGCTCAGGGCTCAGCGACACCTCGGTGTGCCTCTTGCACTATTTATCCGATATCTTCCGCTGATGTCACTCGAGTCTATTAGGTGCATGTGGTTTGCACTCCTCCCTGCCCCCCCGGTAGTGATGACTGTGTGCCTATAGCTGCTTTGGGGTGGAGCGCTTTTTTCTTGGTAGGCAGCTTTGAGAGATGTTTGAGAAGCCACCAGATTCATGTCAAAACAACGGTATCTGCATATGACTTGAAGTCATACCTTACATAGTTAATAACTGTAGTTTTGTGGGGTTTTTATATAGATAATGAAGAAAGAGAAATGTGTTTGGAGGACTTTTTGTTGTGTGACTATTCTGAGTTGGTATCAGTGAGTACTATAAGGCCAGTGTTTTCATCTTTGCTCATCTTTGCATCTTAGCAGCTTCTTTTTGGCTGGTAAAAGTGGCAGCGTTGACTCTTTCCCTTACTCATCCTTCATCTAAAGGCCAATTTATGTGTCAGCAGCAGCCTGCTAAGCAGTGCAGGCTCTGCGGTGTTTCTCTGCCAGCAGATGGCCTTGCGCCTCGCCTAATGCGGGAACAGGGATAAGACTTGGGTGGGATCCAGCTCGAGGAACAGTTAACACACACTTTTTAGATCCTTTGCAATTCCACCTTTAAAAATGTAAGGTTTTGGAATTAAAGTGAAAATGTTGAGGTCTTTTTTACTGTGCTGATTTGATTTGTGTGTGTTTTGTTTCTTTTTTCCCCTTGTAATTGTTGTCCTATGCCTACACATGTACACTGATCATAGGAAATTCTGGTCTGTGCAAAACCACCCAAGGATTAAATTTGGACATACATGGTCACAGTATTCTGGCATTTAGTGTTGCTGAGTTGGAATCAGTATTCATGCCTTAACTGGCATCAAATGTTTCCTTCCCTCTCCAGCAAGCTGCTTGCACCTAAGGAAGCTGACTCTGTTGGTGTATTATGACGTTATGGATTGCTAGGTTTTTGAGAAGATTAATTTATCCAGTCTCTCCAGGTGAAGAAAAATTTTTCAAGGTGCAATAGAACATAACTGAGGGCCCAGAGCCCTGTGCATTTTATTGGTCTCACCTCAGAACGTTGAATTCATATTTATGTTCCAGAAGGAAAGTAATGGGAGAGGAAGCATGAGATCTGACTTGCTTTCTACTACATTTTTCTTTGTTAAATTATTACAGATTTTTAAATTTTTAAAAAAATATTTGGTTTAGATTTGTTTTGGCATATTAGTAATCTGTACAAGTTCTTTTGTACTAAGATTGGGCAATTAGATTAATGTGGTATAACTTAACCAAAGTAGTTCCATCAAACTTAAATTCTCCTTTGTCCTAAAATACACATTAGAAGATCATTGTTGGTTTGGTTTTTGGTTTGTTTGTTTCACTTTCTGTCTGTGTTTTGTTTTATTTCGCTTTCCTGTTTTTTGTCTCCCCTCCCTCATGTATGTTTAGAACAACCAAGCTACTTTTGACTTTTTGTTCAAGTACTAGAATGAGTGATCCATTGCTCATGCAGCTCTATTGCATCTCCTTCATCTTTGATTCAAACCTCTTGAGCAATGTGACTTGTCACAAGCATCAGCTAACACTATTGAGAAATGATGAGAGTAGCATCAGTTTTAAATAATCACCTCTTACTCACTACAGTTTTATGGTGGTTTTATTGTTTTCCAGATCTGTGAAACATTAAAGCAGTGACCTTGCTCCACCCTTTGCGTTATGCTCTTGTAGACCAAAAAATATCTGTAGCCACTGTAACTATTGGCTGTTTGTTGCAGTGTGGTATGGCCAGATTCTGACAACTGAAGGTTACCCTTCTCCCTTTTTTCATAAACCCTTATGTACTACTTACAATCACCCAGGTTTGTGGTGTAGTGAAAGGTTCTTGGTCAGATGATGTGGTAACAAAGTGGTTTGTTCGCCCTAACACCATGTTCTGCTTGTGGAAAAGCTGATATGACAGCACAGAGGAGGGAAAGCAGGGTGTTACCAGAAAGGTTTATGAAGATCCTGTGGGGTTTTTCATAAGGGTGCTGCCTGATGTTACATCAAATCACAGATCAGGGTGTTCTGGCATGCAGTGTATTTCTTTTAGAAGTAATAGTGATCTGATACACCCACCTGTGGAGCCATAGATGCTTCTGTTTATCTGAAAAAACCCCACACTAGCAAGAAAACATAATGGAAACAAAAAAAAAAAGCCTAGAACAAAACAGAGGAAACCAAAACTCGTAGCAAGTCACTTGTGTCCTCTAGCAGTTCTCCTCTGGAGGTGATAAAGGAGAACTGGGCATAGACCCTGTCATTCTAAAAGAAAATTGAAACAGACGTGTGTCCTTTTTCTCATAATTCTACTTCCTGACACAGCCCTGGATCCATGCTTTTGTTCAACAGACCCAGTTTGATGACGTCAATGCATTCTTCACAGCAGGGAAAAAAAAAATCATTTTTCAAACAAACTGAGCATTTCCTTAGACTGGAAAAGCAAATTGGCTGGATGCCTGGTGGCTCCCACAGCCAATCACTATAACCTTACCATAAATGTAGATGTGTTTCTGTCTTAGGGTTGATTATCGACTTTATTTTAGACATGGGACCATCCTGTCCCAGTCCTCTGTGTGTGCACTGTTCAAGGGAGTGCTGAGATCCTGAATGCTGCAATATTTACCAAATATTTTGCACGTTACATGGGCTCACATAAAATTCAACATTGTGACTTGATAGATTGTAAATGCATCTCTTTTAATAGTTTTGCAGAGCTCTGTATCCATCCAGATCTTGCAGCAGACAGCTTTGCTTCAGAGGCTGGCTAGTGATATTTTCTCTTTTTTTCAAGCTAATTGGTCTTAGCTCTTTTTGGAGGATGCTATTACTAAGATTATGCTTTATACTTGCAAAGCTTGGTGTACAGCAAATGATAACTGTCAAATGTGTGACAGATCAAGTGTAAAAGCTTTTGAGATAATGTGCTAGGGATGTTAGGTGTTCTCTAGAGGTGAGTCAGAAAGTGTTCAAACCTTTTCTCTTCAGGCACTGCCTGGACAGAGCACTGCTATTTAATTTGTGAGTATCTTCCATTTGTGAGATAAATCCAAGGCTGAATCCTTGTGCTAAGGATGAAAGAGGAAAGATCTGTAGAGAAACGTCTGGAGTTAAAAGGTAAATGTGAATAAAAGGAGATCTTTAGTTCTGCTTTTGACCTTCAATCTGAAGATGTCCTTAACAGGTACACCAGAAGGCTGCATTTCCCATGTTGAGTAAGTGATGCTCAAAGAGCCACCCTTCAAGGAAGTTTTCATTATAATTTTAAAGTAAACTAAAACAAATTTTATTAAACGTGGTAGTGAGGAGAAGAAGCTAAAGAAACATTTTAAAGGGTAGCATGCTGTAGTTTCTGATATTGTAAGAAATATTACGTCTTTGGAATTCAGTTCCAGTGTTTTGCTTTGCTCTGTCATGCTTCTCTTTCTGGGGTATCATCTGACAAGTGAGACTAGCAGGCTTAGATAAAAGCAGTGCCTTGTGGCTGAGACTCCAAACGCTCTTGTTTTGGTTTCTTTTGATATCACTTAACCTTTGAAATTCTTTGGGGGTGGGGAAGACATGACAGTGATGTGAAAAGTCTTATCCCTCCCACTAACATCTCAAATGCAGTTTGGCATCCGCCATGACATCAAACGTTCTTCAGAGCCCGAACAGGATGCAGTGGTCTTACTCTGAATGTTTGTCTCCTGGGCACTGCTGTGTGCTTGCAAGCAGGACTTCTGCTTCAGGTAGATGTTCAACAGCTAAATCCTGGCAGAGAGGATTGGTAAGCACAAAGTTTGTAGGTCAGGGAGTTATCACTGTTCCCTGCCTTCACCTACTCCCCCACTTCTACCACACATTTGCACAAATAGAAGAGAGGCCTGGGTAGCTGCTGAAGCTACAGGAGTGAGTCATGTCTTCTCTATTCAGCTTCACAGCCCACTGCATAGGAAGGTTTTATGAGCTGTAGCAAATGAATTGAGTATGTAGTACAGACTGATTTATATTTCTGTCAAAATGCAGTGGATTGTTTTCTGTCAGTGGTTCTCATCAGCATTAAATGATGTGTTTAGATAGTTGTGCATCTCTAAGGATGGTCATAACAAGAAGGGATACAGACATGTTAGCTGTCTGAAGCAGTCTGTTTAATTCCCAGACAAGACATCAGTTATTTTTCAGCTGAATAATTTCTCAAATACTTCTTGAAAGCCATATTTTGAAGGAGGCATCCTTTCCACACAGCAGAATAGCTACCTCTTCTGCTGTCAGCCAGCTCAGATGCAGGAATGGGAGACTGGATGAGGGACTGAAGAGGGATGGACAGCAGAATATGCATTTCTGGTTCCCTGGGATGGGCAGGAGAGTCTAGTGCTAGTGCAGGCCATGGCTTTTAAAGCCACAGCTTTTGCATATGTTTTTCCCAGCTTGGGGATGCTCAGAAACCTGCTGGAGGCAGCCAGCTGAGAGGAGAGCAGTTCCTCAGTTTCATGTGAGAAATGAAGAGGAACTCACATGCCTTTGCTGTACGTGTAGGGAAATACACTACCTCTGGAAGTAGAGGTTTTGGACTGAATTCTCAGCTTTCATTTATTCACTTCAGTGAGCCATGATTTTTTTTGAGATCAATAGTAATTTTAATATTGCCTTGACTGAAGCTAAGATTTCACTACATATGCATAAAGCATATGTTAAGATAAGTTTTGTCAGTATCTGGAGACTTCCCTCTCTCTGAGAGGCAGGGCTGGCCACCAAACCCTTGTCCATCAGCTCCCGGAAGGGGCAGCCCAGTCTGCCCTGCACTGGGCACATGGCAGAGCCTGGAATGTCACAGCTTGGTGCAGTGAAAGGCTGTTGATACATGGAGCTTATTCCCTGCCCTCCCAGCTACTGTCCCACTATTCCTGAGTGACCTGGCACAAACCCCATGTTTTCTTTTCAGGGGGCCCACCTGAAAAACAGGATCTGACAAAAACAAATTGCAAAATAATAACTGTAAGTTATTACAAGTAAGGTGATAGGGAAGGTTTAGCCCTCATGAAAACAGTAGCTTGTATTGTGCATGCAGAGTAAAAGAGCACAGATGTTAGCCCTTTTTCCCAAGTGGGGTTGTTCCCTGTTCCTTCCAGCCCCTTTTCCTGAAAGGCCTGGCCATTTGCAGTGTGAGTGGTGTTCAGTTCCTAATGCAATAAAATGCTACAGCAACACTGT
Organism: Corvus cornix cornix; assembly: GCF_000738735.6. NCBI lineage: Eukaryota > Metazoa > Chordata > Aves > Passeriformes > Corvidae > Corvus > Corvus cornix. Next base: position 17,161,051 of record NC_046336.1, read on the forward strand.
TTTATTTAAATATGATTCAGAAAGGGGGATGTGTTTGAGCTGAAGATCTGCTAATTGCATAATTTTCTCCTTGTATTAAACAATGTGTTCATGCTGTGTAGTGCAGAGTAATCAGTGTGCAGGGAAATGATTTATATTATATTGAAGAGGTCTGAGCATTTGACCTCGTAAATGAATTCCCAGACACAGCTAAACACAATGCAGTAAGTAACAGGCTCTAATTAGGAAGCTGGAAGAGTTTTACATAGTTCTGGTATCCTGATGTGGCAACTATCCAGCAGGCATTTTCAGGATCCTTGTACAACAGTGTTTTGCAGCAGTGGAAGGACTTACTAAGCCTCCAACAATTACTAGCAAAGAACTGAAAGAAAGAGAAACTCGGGAAGTACTTACAGGACTGGCAACACGGTAGAAACTATAATTCTGAGACCTTTTCTTTATTTTAGTGATGTTACTGGCTTGCAAGGAGAACAGAAATAGATCAAAAAGCAGTTGAGTTTGCAGAAGTCTCCCACTGGCAGGTTAGAGGTGAGTCTTGACAGTTTTTATCCCCCATGAGACCAGTAGTACAACAATTGGTCCTGAAATGGGCTGGAATGAGGAAAAGCTTTACAGAATTCTTGAGTTTTTCCATGGTTTGGGAGGACAGTTATGTTTGTTTCAGAATTATGTATCTAAGTCTTCTTTACAGTTAGAAAAGGAAAAGAACTTGTTCTTTGGCCTGAAAGGGAATTTAAACAAACAGTTAAAGCTGGGCATGTAAAACACATTTAGTGGAAGAGGAAAAGAAAACCCCAAGTTTGATTGGAAAATGCTTTTACACTTTCAGAGAACCAACCAAGTTATTGAACAAAAATAGCATGTTATCTGTACTTTTCCATAGTTCTTACAACTGCCTGTAAGAAAGAGGAAGAGGAAACTACCTTATGTAACTAAGATGTGTCTGCAAAGCAAGGACCAAAAGCCTGCCTGCTTTAGTGTTCTTGTGAGCCTTTTGCATCATTTGGAGAGCAGTTTATAAACTGAATATGCTAGAGCATGAGACACAGCTGTGTGCTAAATGACCAGCCATCACCAGCTGTCAGTATCCTGGGGCACCACACTTTGTAAGGGGAGGGTCTTCCAGGCCCAAGCAGCAGCCAGGATGAGTGCAGGAAGGTGTGACAGAGCAGGCTGAGACTGCACATGGGGCAGAGGAGAGCACCAGTGAAGTCCTGTCCTTCCTGCAAGCTGCAGTGAGTTAGGCACCACGTCCCTGGGTGTGTTTTCATTTGCCAAAATGACACTCAGCAAAAGTACTGTGGGGGGATGGGGTAGGAATCCTTCTGCACAGGTCACACAGGCAAAGAGCCTTCTCAAGCCTTCCTACTATAAACAGATTCTGTTGGGGAGGAGTCTGTTTTATCTTAGATCTGTAATGTAGGTTGTGGCAAGTTATAAAAATACATACACACACACATTTTGTCTGTGACATTTTTCTGTAACTTATGTTATTGTTCAGATCACTGATAAAGGCATGAAGGTGTGTAGCCAGTGGTGGGTCCCACAGAATTCCACCCACTCAGCAGTGATTTCCCTGCACTGTTGTGCTGTAAGACTTCAGCTTCAGAGGCAGTTCTCATGCTACTCTGCATAGGTTGGATCTGCAGTTGGATTTTTTTAATGTTTTAGAATGTAAAAGGGATTCAGATGGCTTTTACAACTATGTTTATAATATTTCTTAAAAAAATTTACAAGAAGTTGTTTTTATACAGCCTTATTCTCAAAGTTTATTATATTGTCTCTTATTTTTTATCATTTGAGTTCTGTATTGGTAGCTGTGGTAGGTTGACTTAGAGTGGTGTGTTCATCTGGCAAGTTTGTAATTAGTTACTTCTTGTCATTACATGCTTGAAATTTTTGTAAGACTGCCTTTCTTCCTGGGGAAAACCCCTCAAGCATTTTTAAGGGCTAATGAAAGTAAGTGTTGATTGTTCTGGAAGCACTTTGGCCTATTCTTTCTAACACCTGTGTGGATGCAGGCTAGTCATGCCTGCTGCAATGTCCATGCCCAACTTTATTGATGGCTCTTTTAGCATCCTCTTGCAGTGGAGTTCAAATCAAAAAAGTCCCAAACAGTTTTGCAAACTTTCAATTTGACTTCTGACTTTTTTTCTGGTACAGAAAATGCATGTGTACTAAATATGTTTGCATTTGCCACATTTTTTACTTTTGCATGTAACTGCATGCACTTTCATATAATGGCATGCCAATTACAAAAGTAGGTTTCCTTTTTCTTCAAAAGTATTTTTAAAAGTATGTGTTCATTTTAGCCACAAAGGTGGTAGATTTCCCCTTGTATATTTTGTACATTTTTTGGTTTATTGCCATGTAACACTCATTCCTTCACTGTTATTTAGTGGCTCTTGTGTAAGTTTAAAAAAAAAAAGTTTAGCTGTGCTCTCAGCTGTTTGTCACAACTGTGCTGAGTGACTCATACAGAAGACAAGGAAGTTGCAGTGGGGCCACATCTCCTTGTCCTGCCCTGCATTGACACTTAACATTTGAGTGCTCCAAATCCAGTGCCAGGACAAAGGAATGGAGGCCAGGGCTGGGCCTTTGGGAGAGGCAGGTGCCGGCTTGGTAACATTCATGGTGAGAGTGATTCCACAGTTTGCCATCATCTAGAGCCAAAAAGTGAAACTCTGGCATTACAGCAAATTATTAAATTGGCTAGTGTAAGAAATTACCTTGTAGAGGTCCTTTTGCTCATGGTTTGCCAGAGAGCCAGCCATGCTGGCTCCTACAGGAGTTAAGCTGTGATATAACCAAGCATTCAGAATCCATGTGTTTAATCTGTAAGTAATAACTCCGTGAAACTCACTTCCAGCGAGTTTCTCTCATGGGAACTCTCCATTTTCTTACTGTGTGCAAGCTCACCTGGCAATCTTGCTCTTGGTGAGATAATAACAGGACAATCACTTGTGAAAACGTGGGGGGAGCTGCTCTGCTTGTTGCTGTCAGTCTGGGAATGTGTTGGCTGGGGAGCTGGGGAGTCATTGTGGAGGAAGGACCCCTGTGCTCTGCCTGTCCCACACAACTCCCATTCCTTGGGAGTGCAGGACTTGTTTTCCACAGTGATGGGGTGGGAAGATGTCATTTACATTTTGACAAGTTTGGATAGCATGTTACTGCTGAGGTTCTAATCATCTAGGGCAACCTGGCTCTTGAGAGATGTTCCAATGTAACATTATTATGAGGCCTTATCTACAATGTAATTTTGGACAGATCTGTCAGCAGGAACTGTGACCGAGCTACTGAGGTGCTGCTGATAGTGTTTGCACACAGTGGGTCAGAGCTCTGCCCTGGCCAGCGGCCTGAGGGCTTATTCAGGATCTCTGCTGGATTTTCAGCTCTTGGTATAGACAGTATTCCTTTGACTATGCTTCTGATATATTTGATGTTTTCTTTGTAACATCAGGCTTTTCTACACCAGTTGGAGTGTGAGCTATGGGTGATGCCTCACAGAAAAAATGAAGAGCTCATTTCTACAAAAAAAAAAAAAAAATCGTGAAGGGCATTCAAAACTATGTATTTAAACTGGGCAAATTTATGGAGGAAAAAGGTGAAATATATCTGCATCTATTATGCATGAGGATATGGGTACATACTCCTGTCTCAACAATTCCTTCTGCTGTACATAAGGAAGCAGAAAGGATATAGGACGAAAATTACCACTGGAAGCATCCCATTTCTTTCCGAGCATCTGCTATCAGGAAATCTCAGAGACAGGATGCTGAGCTATATGGATATCAGCCTGACCCTGCAGGACTTGTGCTTATGTTCTGTTTATTTATCTAAGGATGATGGGGGAGACATTATCTCATTTTTACTTTGAATATGTTCCTTTGATTTTGAATGAAGGATAATTTTACCACATTCCCATGGAGGAAGATACCTTGTCAAGAAGATGAAGGAAGGTTGTGGGTTAATATTCTTCATCAGCCTACTTCAGAGGCCCAGGCCCAGCTGGCAAACACTGTCTCCTCTAGCTCTTGAAGAGCACTGACAAAACTATTTTCCAAACTTTGTAGGTTCAAAATTGCTATATTTGAAAATTATTAGAGCAATTTTGTCTTAGTTGTTAGAGAGAGACCAGTGCAAGAGCCTGACAATCATGGAGAAAGCTAATCTATGGGTCTGACAGTTTATGGTTAACCTGACACTTTACAGATGCTTACTGTGTGACAGCTGCAATGAATCAGGCTATTAGAGTGACTTTCTGCTCCTAAAGCTTATTTATTCCTGTCTTTCTCAAAATAGGGGATAGGGATGTGTAAAGCCTATCAATGAGATAGAGGAGAGGGCCTGAAGCCAGACAAACCAAAACATTTAGAGATTCTGCTAATGTTACGAAGATGAAAGGAATCCCCAAATAAAAAGGAGCCAGAGACATATTTAGCAGGGCCTCATTCCTAAACAGCCAATTGGATGGAGGCAGGAAGGTCTCCACGCACATCTCAGAAGTTGTTTTCCCTTATAAAGTAAAGCAAAGGGATTACTCTATTCACAGTCTTCTATAGACTGGGATAAGCCTGCAGCTTCTGTCCTCCTTTACCAAAAAAGTATGGCATCTACACACTGGTGCTGGGCCTCTGTGCTGGCATTCTTCAGGCCAGCTGGAGCCCATTTTCTAGGCACGGTTGGCTCTCCTGCTGTTGTCGAGTCACAGGCACATTTTATGTCCCTATGGCAATCCACACAGGTTACTGAAAAGGAAGAACTTAAGGAAGGTGTAGCTAAGAGTTTCGACTGATACATTGAAAGATGCTTCAAGTCAATAGGAGAGTTCCCAATGTAAATTGGAGCTTTGCTAGTATCTCTATTAAGAGATTGGGGGAAAGATACTAAAGAGAGAGACAAAACTCGTTTTTCCTCTTCTTTTTCTTTCTGTGATTGTACTCCAGACTGTGATGCAGACTGCAAAAGGGTTTAGCATGGAAAACCAAAGAAGTTCTCCGGGGAAATTAAATAAAAACCATAGATTATGGCTATGGATACAAAGAAAGAAAAGGAACCTTGGGGTATAGACACAGCAGGCAAATTGTGCTGTGTAGATTCTGTACATGAAACTACATGATGAGTGGGATAAGGATTTACAGACAGGCAGCAGAAACTGGTGCTGGAAGTGGCCTCCAGAGGGAAAGCTAAACTATCTTCAGGAATGGTGTTATGTTCTTTTTCTTGAAAAACAAACAAACAAACAAAAATAAACAAAAAATCCAAAGCCCCACACCACATATATATATTTGGGCCAAGCTCTTATTTGTCCATAGCTGCAGAGGAGGGTTCGGAGATTTGATCCCCAGCATTTAGTCTTGATTCTCAGAAGACTTTTTCTATTCAGCTCTCTTTAGGTTTTCATTCATGTCTCATGGTGAGTCCATTCTTCCCTCTCCCCCTGCCCCTCTGTCAATGACCTAAGTTACTGAGAAGAAAGGTGTAAGCCACTAATGTAATCTTTTCCACGTGTGCTTTTATGTATAGAAATATCTGTGTGATCATAACTTCAGCATGGAGTCACTAAAAAGAAAATAAATTCTTTTATTCTATAACGTCCCTGGATCTGGACTGACCTAATTTCCTTGTATAGTTCACCTGTTTGCCTTCCTTCCTTCCTGCCCCAGCACTTTCCATAACGTCCCACTGCAGAGACGAGCTGCCTGCTGAGCGCTGCTCTTCATTGTGCCCTGGAGCTGTGGCTGGGCAGCACCTCTGCATTTTCCCTGTGCTGTTGCTGTGTATCCATTCACTCCTGCTCAGTCAGCCTCTGGGCTTATTTCTTCCTTCTAGTCTGCCTATGCCTGTCTCTAACAATACTCTTCATATGGCAGGTCCTTCCAAACAACTGGGGTTTACTCTGTATCTCCATATCCACTGCTACCCGCTTGGAGTGAGACTCTGTGAGCCGCATCTTTTTCATGAGCACCCTGAAATCTTTGGTGCCCACTACAGGGAAGGAGATGTGTGATCTGCACCCAAATAACCATTCCTCAAAGCAGCCATGGGTCTGCTGCTGCTGTCATTGCTGCCAGCAGTAATTGTGGTATGCACCAGGATAAGGTTACAGGTATCATGGTGGAGCTTAACAGAGGTACAAGTCTCTGGTATCTGTGTGGCCACTGTCTCCTTTATGTTCACAGAGGCCTCTTGTAGAAAACTGTTGCCTATATTTCTAGCTATGCTGAGCACTGTGGATGATGCACCAGTTCTACTGGAGGGTTGTTTACTTGGCTCTGCAATCTCACATGTGCGGTACCCACCATAGCACAATCACCACTAAGTTTTTTTGTGAGTGTGAACTTCTGCTCAGTAAGGCAGAAAGTTTGGATTCTTCTGAATCTTTCTCCCGGTCTGGGTATTTTCAAGGTATTTCAAGGGCGATGTTTCTGAAAACCTTGGAGCGTGTTTCTTCTGATCTAGAAGGTAATTGATGTTTGTATTGAAATCAGACATGATACTGCATTGAAGGGTTCTGCTGTGCGAAATTCCCCTTCCCCTCGACCAAGGTTCCCTGATCTAATACCATATGTTCTATATGAGGCATGTAAGTTTTCTTGGCTATGTTACTGAGTGTTGTTTAAAAACAAAGAATTTGGGTTTGGCTGTCCTTTGAATGTCAGTTGGAGATATGCAAAAAAGGGCCTGTTTAGATCCTCAGCTTTGAGTTGCTTACCTCAGTGGGTATTTTATTTTCCTTTTTCCCCCCCTTTTTCTTTTTTTTTTTTTTTTTAATATCTGTGTCTTTCACCCTGATGATGGAAGTTAAATAATAAATAGCTTTTGCACAGCTCACGTTCCACCACTTGTTAGCTTCTGTTTCTGACTCTCCAAGGCAGTCGCATTCCTTAAAAGTTCCTTTCCTTAAAAGTTAAATTCCTGTTGGTGTTCAATCCATAATTCTGCCTATTTGTTATCTCTACTAGTAGCTTATTCCTCAAATTTTCACATCAGAAAAACTTTCACTGTGGTTTTCTGGGAGGTTTTCTTGCATGAAAACTACTCAGGCAGCAAGCACTCCATAAACAAACGCACAATGCCTCTCCCTGTTGTAACAAGGCTTGCAAAGCAAGGCTCTCACTTGGATTCTCACATCTCTCTTGGCTTGTATGCTTGGAGCACTTTTGAATTTGTAAGGTTTAATACTGGAGTTAAGAGATGCTGTTTCTGGTATTTTGTACAAACTTGATGACAAAATATTGCTGGCTGTGATAGGGCTGCTTCACTAGAATTTGTCTGTCCAGAGAACAGTTGGCTACAGCTGTAGAAATCCAGGCCTGTGCTGAAAATAACTTGTACAGTGTGACCTGTTCCTTTATTTGCTAAAAACATGTTCAGTGGAAAAGATAGCTGGGGTTATAAAATTCAACAACTGTATTATGAGCAATTTGGGATGTGAGTTTATGACAGTCCAGGCTTGTGGCCATCAGTAGAGCAGCACTAGGGCAAATTTGGGCCACAGGTCCTAGGGTTGGAAAATAAGCTTTCAGAGAAACAGAATGAGTTCTAACCCACCACAGTCCAAAGGGGATCATAACAACCTTTTAACTGAACTTTTTCACAACCTTCAGAGACTTCTCTGTGAACCTTGTACAACAGCAGGTACTTTTTTTACTACCTTTAAGCCTGTGGGCAATATTTAGTATACAAACCAAATGCTAAGCTTTTAAAGAGACTTTGTAGGAAAATTGAGCAGCTGTTTAGCTGGCCAGAAATATTTATTCATTGTTTTTATCAAAAACTTTAATGGCAGCAAGGTGTTTCTTTAAAAAGACCTCCCCTGTTATAAACGACTGCTCTTCCAATATCTATTCTGCTTCTTGGATGTTACTGTGGAGTCCTGGACCTCTCTTGTTTGAGCACATGGTCCTTCTGCCAGAGGGTATCTATTGTGGGCACATTCTCTCTGTATTTTAGCAACTCTCCTGAAGTTTTAAAGTGTTTATCTTACTCAGCTGAAAGTCTCCTCCTGTTTCATGAGCTCTGCACTGGAATGCAGTGGAAGAGACCCAGGGCCTGTGGCCACCCAGATTAGAGTTTTTTGTATTAAGGTCCCTATATGGTTTTGTTAGAGACTTCAGCTCTGTCTCTGTCTGTCTCTGCTCCTTGTTTGGGAGGCTAGTGGGAGGAGAAGAGCTGAAGGGGCTATATAATCTCTGAGGTTTCAGATACAGAGTGTACCACCCTAGAGCAGCCATCCCCAGCCAAGCGCTGTCAGGGTAAGTGGCACGGAACCAATGGCATGATTTACAGATTGCTGGAGGATTTCAATTAAATAATGTCAAGTGGAAGCTATTCAGGAGGATGTACTGCTGTGCTGTAGTTTGCTTAAGAAACTTACTACAACTGAGTTGATAAAATACTTGTAGTATTTATACTGAGTTGTCTTTATTTTATATTTTGAAAGGAAAAGAAAAATTCTACCCTAATAATTTTGCTGCTTCTACCAGCACTTCAGCAACTGTATAAAGAAACAGTTTGGGTAATGTCACTGCTGGAATTACAGCTATATTCTGGTTTAAATGAACCTGTGTGACATTGGGGTGTTAGTTTGGGACAGGGTTCCTGACGGAGTATGTAGCAGTGTTTCTTAGCAGATTTGCTTCAGTGATTTTAATCGAGTGTAAGGTGAAAGAGTGTTTTGTGCAATGTGACTGCAAGAAGAGCTGGGAGTATGCAAATTAGCAGTGTCTAATAGGATAGAATGAGGATGCATGTGTATTTATCCTTGTCTCTATGTGTATGAAACTACTGTTCTGTAAAATGCCAAATATTCATTAAGGAACAGGCTACATACAGTACTTCTTGTGCAGCTGGAGTTCTCTTAATAATTTGTTGTGGAGATTGGTGAGGTGATTATTATATTTACATGTAAAACAGGGAGAAGAAAGAGGCTAAAGACTGTACTGTTTTCTTGGGAGAAAAATTTCCTTTCTTCCGTGGTACTCAGTGACATTTGCTGCTCTAAGATCTTGTTACTGCCTGCAGTGGCAGTCCTGAGCTGTAACTCATTGGTTGGTAGCAGAGCCCTCTGTCTGATTTTTCAACTTTTTGTGCTTTATTACTAAATATGGTTTTCATTTAGAGCCCAGTAAGCTCAGAAATGTAGCCTTTCCTGCCCCCTTCTTTCCCCTCCCCCAAGTGATTTTTGGCATTGCATTAGCTGCATTGGTTTGAGCAACCCCCCTGACCTCAAATGCTGTTCCAAAAACAGACAGCTGAAAAGCGTATTTCCTAATTAGGAAAAGTTTGTCCAAACCAGTCTGTTCATTCATGTTAGATAACAATTGTACTCCATTCAGTAAATATTTTAATATAAAGAGCTTTTTCCCCCTAGGAGTTTAATAAATGAAAAAATTGCAACTTACTTTCCTTCCTTCCCCAATTATAATGATAAAATATCTGGAATATAAAGTTAGGATTTCCCTATCCTTGTCTTCTCCTGGGAGCTCTGCCCACACAGCCTGCAGGAGCAGGGTTGCAGCCATGTCTCGTGGCTGCCTGGCTGGGGAGAGACAGAGGACCTCAAATGAAGGATTTGGGAGAACTGTCCGTGCTTGTTCCATCCATTGCAGGGGCTAAACAGATTGTGGCCTCCCTTGCTCATTGGCCATGGCTCTTGCTGACCCCATTCTCATTTCTGCCTGCACTTCCAGTATCCCTGCAGCAGAAGATTTTGGAGACTGCATGTGGAGCCAGCTGGTCCATGGACGTCAGCTGTCTCCCTTAGCTGTTAACACATTGCAATTTGTTGAACTCTGCATGGAAGCCCGGGCTTGGAGCAGGCCAAGTGATTCCCTACCACGCTATAAATTGCGAGCAAACAGTTCTTCTTGAGTCCTGGTATTCAGCGCTTGTTTCTGTAATTGACTTTAATACAAAGCCTTCAAAGCATTTTTATTACCCATATTATCTTCCTGTTGCTAGAGGAAGAAAACAGTTTCTTTTTACTGAGCCAAGGAGCCAACATAAATTGTTCTGTCACTCTACAAATGTAGTTTATTAGCTGCTTTGAAATTATGATAGAGCAGACCTTATGACCTGTTTTTAAAACACATACTGTCTCTGGCTTAATTTTAGAAGTGGGTTTATTTTTCTGAGTGATTAGGGGAGAACTGGAAAAGACTTGCCTTTTTCTCTTCCCCCTTTTTTATTTGGAAAATTTCTATCTTTTTAAAACATTAAGTGTAAACTTAGTTGGCCACCTTCACCAATGGATTAATATCTGCATCAGGAAAACGCCCCTGGTACATGCATGGCATTTCATGTAGTTAGTTTTTGGGAAGCCCAAGACTAGAAGGGGAAGTTGAAATGCTCTTACCTTTAACAGGTTATCCACATGTGTCAGGATTTTGTCAGGGTGATAGAAAAGCAGGAGAAATTGTGCTGAATTCAATGCAGAATTCAATGCAAATGAATCTTTGTTTTTGCAGCTGTCAGTCCAGGGTTCTCGTTTATCTCCTTCCCCCAGCCGTGGATTTCTGTGACCAAATTTAGATAAACATTTGCTGCTCCCTGAACTCTCTGCCCGTGCCGCAGGGCTGGAAGTCTCCTCTGGAATTCCCTGGATAATCTCTAGTGTGCACAGCCCTTTGGCAGACATGGTTGAAACCTCTCATGCTTTCAGAAGGAAGCCCATTCCCTCCCATGGCCCCGCAGTCCTTGTGATTCCCAGACCGGGGCCATACCTCTCCTTGCACGTTCTGGTTGCTTTCCTAGAGCCAGGGTGGCTCTGCTACCTGAGTATGTTTTTTGGTTTTGATTTAATTCTTCCCTGCTGTTTTCATAGGGCTGTTTTCTGTCTGGAAGGCCAGTGGACACTGCTGTAGAAGATGTGTGAGGAAGAGGACAGCACTGCCCTTGTTTGTGACAATGGGTCAGGGCTCTGTAAAGCTGGCTTCGCTGGAGATGATGCTCCAAGAGCAGTTTTCCCGTCCATTGTGGGTCGTCCCAGGCACCAGGTGATGAACTACTTTGGTCGTTTCTTACTGGGCTTGTAGAAGGCTTTGTTGCCCTGTCCCTGGCTCTTCACCCGAGGGCCATCTGTGTCTGGCACTAGGCCAGCCTAGGGTGATCTGTGTAACAGTCTTTCCAGGCAAAATGAGTCCAGCAGTGCACTCACCTGAGTCAAAGGAAGTCTCTTGCCTTGTGAAAGGAATCCTTTTAAAATTTTTCACTCCCTTCTGTGACATCTTTTCCCTGCCCCTTGATTTTGAATCGCCCAGAGAACTTGTTGAGTAAAACTTGTTTAAAGAAACCCCACCCAAACCCCAAATAAGCCCAACACAGGAACATCTGGAAATTCTGACTTCCCTTAAAGCTGATAATAGGTAATATGTGGAACACTGAAGGAGGAAGCAGAAGTTTTCAGTCAGCTTTCTCCTAACCCTTTTGACTTTATTCATTTAACTGTCAGAAGTGGGCACCTGTCTAGGGTTGAGTTTCTTTAGCTTCAAGGTTTACATTTGAGTATATGATGCATTCCACTATATTTTAATAGTTCTCAAAATACATTTATTGTCTGAGCTGTTAAATACAGAGAGTTTATGAGACAGATCACCATTAGCATGAACTAGAGAAGCTTGTCTAGATCACAAACTAATCCAAGCAATTAGCAGATCCACCTAATTGCTTGTATGTCACCCAAGGCCCTGGTGGGAAGAGGCAAACTCTTTGTAAGATGTAGCACTTCATATACCCAGTAAATGCATTTTAAGTTCTCCAGGATTGGAGAAATACCTGCCTTTCAATATAGAAAGTAGGACTGGAGGGTTAATTGAGGTCTCTGGGAATTACCATAATTTAAAAAGTGTATTTAAATGCCATTGTCTGTAGCTAGTGTGAATGATATTAATTGCTCAAAACCAAGCCATAAAGTTACAAATACATAAAGAAACAAATACAGATTTCTAGAACATTTCTTTCCTGATCATGTAGGATGGATCATCCCATTAAAAATTGCAAATCTGGGATGCCTGTTTTTAAGACACAGAGTTAGAGATGCCAAGGTTTGGAGTCTGTAATGACTAAGTTCTGATAGGAGTATTATGCACTGAAAGCATCCTACTGCATACTATTTTTTTTTTTTCATTATTTCTGACTTTAACATAGGGTATATCCAGAGTACTTGCCAGCTTCTGGTCCTTTAACCATATCTACAGGATTCATGAAAATACCTGTAAAGAAGCCCATACCAGTAAATTTAAATTGTCCATCCCTAATTACGGTATTATGGCATTCAAAAAGAAGATTAAAAAACGTTGACGCTTAAGCTTTGGGAAAAGTGAAGTGTGTATTGCTCCATCTTGACCCTTAGATGGCACAATATCACTTTCTGCTTTTACTCCACTTTATTATCATTTAGTAGACAGTTCATCCCTAGATAATAACAAACATTAACACAACTCAATTTTTCCACTTTATCTTGATGCATTTAATACCGTACTTGTTCTGTTTATTTAACTGTAGTGGAAACATGAACTCCAGAAATTTAATAACCAATCATTTAATATTGGCAATTTAAGAGCAATTTGCAATTCTTCATTCGTTAGTGTCTGTAAACTATGTTGCAACTAGTGTAACTGGCAACTGGATTTATTTCACAGCTAATATTCTGTCTACTTAATGACACTTTTCCCTGAGAGACTAATGCAATTTGTATTATTCTGTAGGGTGTGATGGTTGGTATGGGTCAAAAAGACAGCTATGTTGGTGACGAGGCTCAAAGCAAGAGAGGAATCCTGACCCTGAAATACCCCATAGAGCACGGCATCATTACAAACTGGGATGACATGGAGAAGGTATTTCAGCTTTGAAAATTGATGTGTACCACTGGTAAACAGAACTACTTGAACTAAGTATTTACAGAATATCCACTAAATTTTAGATTAAATTGTCATGCTATTAAGTATGGCTCAAGGAGAAGCTTATTAACAGCCAAGGTTAATGTGCGTGTAAAGCTGAGTATCAGTAGGAGTACTTCAAAATTGAAATTGGGAGTTCTTTTACTCCAGCCTGATCTTTGCCAGTTACTGAGAAGAGGGTGGGGGGAGAGAGAGGGCAAGGAAGAAAGAAAGAGAATATATCAATTTTCTAGTAAAAAAAATGGAATTTAAGAAGGTGCCTGTTTCTGCAAAAATGCAAAGCATGTATGTGATTCTGATGTGAAGGGCACTGTTTATACACATACTTTTTAATGCTTGAAAGATTAGCAATATTACAGTGCCATGCATCCATTTCACAGCCAGTATTTGAATGAAAGGCTTCCAGAACCATGTTTATAGTCATAGTCTGTACAGATGACATAATTCCTAAGATTCCAAAATGGGATCTCCATTTAATGTAGTTCTGTGAAAATAGGGTTATTTGGAACAGTCAGGACATAACAACACACTGTAAGTATACGGAGTCACACAGCACTTAATGAGTGCTGTAATGAGTATTGTAAATTTCACTTGAAAGCAAAATCTTTTAGATGCCAAACATACTAACAGTCCCTAATCACCACAAGCTTGAAAACAAACTTAGCAAAAAATTCTTGGCCTTCAGACTGAAATCTCTGGTTGTTTTACTTCTTATCAGTGTATTAACCTCCTCACTGCAGTCCACTTGGCCTCAGAATTTTACAGCTTGTAGGAATAAGTCATGTGGAGGTGATAAACACAAGCTGACTTTCAACCTCACAAGCCATTTATCTTCATTTCTTTTTATGAATTCTTGGGCTGGCCTGTACAAACCAAAAGATGAAACTGTCAAGAGACCCATTGTCTATTGACCTCTGTGTATGTTCTCTGAGTTGTTCTGGAACTGTTTACCTTTCAGTTTCCCTTCCTTTCCTTTCATTATTGAAATAGCATTGCTAGAACCAAGTGTGTCCAGTTCTGTCTTTTCTATTGCAAGAATAATATATTCATTTTCATTAGCTTATGTGTCCTTAAAGTAAGTTGTATATTACTGGTAGTAAAACCTGAGGATAGTGGGTTTTTTCTACAGTTATTCTGGTAGTCTCTATGGAAGCAGTAAGAACAACTGCATGAGAAACATCACCAGCCTTTATCTAGAACTGTAAGCGGAGTGCTGGAGCTCAGTAACTTCCTGAAAGTGATGCTGACCTGCTGATTGATGGTGTTTCTTTCCCTTGGCTTCTCTCATTATCCTCAGATCTGGCATCATTCTTTCTACAATGAGCTCCGGGTTGCACCTGAAGAACACCCGACTCTGCTGACTGAGGCACCACTGAACCCCAAAGCCAACCGTGAGAAGATGACCCAGGTAAGCTCACAGGAAAGCTGTGGAATAATCCAACCTTTTCATTCAACAGGTTGTGAACGTCATCATTCTAGTTAGTCATGCTGTCCAGCAGTCTGTTTCTCTCAGTTATGGAAGATGGAAAGTACATAGTGACCACCTGTCATATCTACATGTTATTACATATAGCTTAGAAAGTCACTGTATCCACTTTGAATGTGAGTACTTCAGTCTGTCCAAACTTTATGTCATCTTAATCTGTTTTTATGCCCAGGCCCCTTCCTAAATTATCTTTAATATGTGGATGTGGCTATATCAATACCATAAAGGTATAGGCCAAATACAGGGGGATATCTTACAGGACAAATACTTTTGGATTTAGATTTTTTTCCTGTCTTGTTTTTACCAACCATTGAGAAATATGAAAATCTTGTATTCTACCTCTCTTTCAGTAAATTGCTTCAACTAAGCTAAACCCCCTAGTGCTAAGACAATTATTTTAATGGCATTTCAGATAATGTTCGAGACGTTCAATGTGCCAGCCATGTATGTAGCCATTCAAGCCGTTCTGTCCCTCTACGCCTCTGGACGCACCACAGGTAGGCCTCAGGGGAACATGGCACAGATGTTTGAAATAGTTCCACGGGTATGACGGGAATGAATCGTGTGTTCTCTTCTCAAAGGGATCGTGCTTGACTCTGGGGATGGAGTCACCCACAATGTGCCCATCTATGAAGGCTATGCCCTGCCACACGCCATCATGCGTCTGGACCTGGCTGGCCGGGACCTGACAGACTACCTCATGAAAATCCTGACAGAGCGAGGATACTCCTTCGTGACCACTGGTAAGGACACGCTGCTGGCTGACAAGGAGAGTTGCTCATGTGCGATGTTTCCACTGGCCTTAGAAGGACTATCAGTGGTTCTGCAGTTGAATAGGCATGACAAGGTCTCCAACATGAAAGTCCCTTGAAAGACTAGCAGACAATTTGTTTAAAATATGGGAGTGTTGGAGGATGAAAGGGAAGAACCAGTCAACATGTCTGGGTCCTTCCTGAATTCCATTTTAAAGATTGAATCCTCTTTACAGCGGAGCGTGAAATTGTCCGTGACATCAAGGAAAAGCTCTGTTATGTGGCCCTGGACTTTGAAAATGAGATGGCCACTGCTGCATCTTCCTCCTCTCTGGAAAAAAGCTATGAGCTTCCTGATGGTCAGGTGATCACCATTGGGAACGAACGCTTTCGGTGCCCAGAGACCCTCTTCCAGCCATCTTTCATTGGTAGGTTCAGTGACTGTTCTGCCGTGGTGAACTGCGCAGAAATACCACATCCCTGTTTCCTTTTAGATGTGCTCCATTACTAACTCACCCAGACCTAGCCATGAGTGTGTTGTAGCACCCATTATAAAATAATCTTTTACAACAGAACTATTAATATGGTAGATAGAACTTCATGTTAAAGAATTAGCCAAAATGCTTTCCCAAAATAAACCTGAAATGTTTATTCTTGCCTTCTGGCATTGGACCTGTGCCATTTTGTATGTTTGAATGTGCTTGCCAAGAGTGGGAAGAGGTAGGAGGGGCAGGCAGGCAGCAAGACCTACTTTTATTTTTCCAAAAGACTGCTCCAAATCCTGAATCCACGGTTCATTGCCTTTTCGGAGCAAAGCCAAGACAATGCGATGCTAATCAACATCCATGAAGGCAGATTTGCAACTAGGTCACACAGAAATCCAGTGTCAGTTCTGCCAATAGGCAGAATTTCAGTTCAGAAATAATGTAGTTGCATACCTAGAGGTATTAGGACATATTTTGACTGTTCTGTCTCTGAGTTGACTTAATTTGAAAAGAAAGAAAAAAGAAAACAAATTATTCCAAGATCATATAAGGAATTCTTAGGACAATTGAGATTTCCTGCAAAAGCCTAGTGGAAACTTTACTATTCCACACCCCCAACTTTCTTTTTAAGGAGGAGGTGGTGTGTGTAAGGGGGGAGAGAAGGGCTGTACACGAAGGAAGTCTTTAGCAAATAATTTAGGCAACTGCAGAACGACTTTCCAGATTTCCAAAGCTCTGAGACTGATGTCTTCCAAAGAGTCACTAAACGTCATGTCAGTTCTGTGTTAATAATTTTAAGTCTCTGTATGGAGTTGCTTCCTCAGTGTTCTTCTGTACCTTCCCCAGGCATGGAGTCTGCTGGCATTCATGAAACCACTTACAACAGCATCATGAAATGTGACATAGACATCAGAAAGGATCTTTATGCCAACAACGTGCTGTCTGGAGGCACTACAATGTACCCGGGTATTGCAGACAGGATGCAGAAAGAAATAACTGCTCTGGCTCCTAGCACCATGAAGATCAAGGTATGTATGGTACAATCATTTGTAGACTATATGAGCTGGCATTTACAAAGTCCTCAAAGATGTAGTAAAACATGCAACACTTTACAAAGTAAGTGCTTTTAACATATTTTGAATCACATCTGGATTATCTAGCAAATAATCACCACCTGGTAACTTTGGTGCTGGAAGAAGAGAACCTTTTCTCATTGCCTTGTTCATGTTGAATTCTGTCAGGTGCCCTAATGTGGCCAAAAAACAGCATGGACCCAGCAGCATGATTTTTCCTCTGGGGCTGTATGTGAGCTTCTTCAGCCCTTCTAGTGTGACGGACATGGAAGAGAGGGAATGCTGGTTTTGTGTTTGCCTTACAGGTTTGAAAGAGACCCTGAAAAACTAATCTTCATTCTGCTGCTTCGAATCTTCTGTTCTTTGCTTTACAAACATTTTATCAGCTATACCAGAAGGAGCACTCCATAGGTCATTGATTTTTTCAAGCCTTTCTAGACTGCCATTATATGTTTCCAGAGCAATTATCTCCCCTTTTCTCATATGTGCCTGGGGGTACACGAATGCGCCAGGGATAGGGGTCACTGAAAAGGCTGAGTCAGGCAGAGAATTTGAGGGTATAGATTTTTATAACAAACTTTAAACTTTTCTGCTTGCAGCAATGGATAGCTGTAATAGCACTAGCATATATAGGCAGTGTTTTTGTTGATATCACATATCACTGCTTTAGTATTTTTGTATAAAAATGTATTTTATTCACAGTAGTCAGTTGTACTTAATGCTTTTATTTCTTGAACAGATCATTGCTCCTCCTGAACGCAAGTACTCGGTCTGGATTGGAGGTTCTATTCTTGCCTCCCTCTCTACTTTCCAGCAGATGTGGATCAGCAAACAGGAATATGATGAAGCTGGCCCATCCATTGTTCACCGCAAATGCTTTTAAATTGCTTTAGCTTTATATGTCTCCTTAGTGTGAATGTATTCAGGGAAATACATTCTTATAATTTCATTCCATAAATCCTTCATCGTAATTAATCGAATTAATTGGATACTGTGTATTTCTTAAAATAAATTTTAAATATGTTATGAAATTGCTGCTCCTATTTAAAAACAAAAGGCAAGACATGCATGAGTGCAGATGCCATTACAGCTGGCTTGAAGCTCCATCTTGTGACATGAATTTATTATTACACTGTACTGGGCTTAACAGAAACGGAGGTGCCTTTATCTCAATGTTACCAATGCCAGAAAATGCTCACCTATCAGGCTGCACGTTCTCGAAGTTTAGCCTCAGAAAACATTTTAATCTGCAAACAGAACCAGTCGTGGTTCTTACAAAGTTCTGGGCAGTACCAAAGGAGCACAGCATCTGTTCAGTATCAAGATGAACACAGGCACCCTGCTTTGCATCTTCTCTATCCAAAAATATTATCTATCCACATCATTTCTTACTTCATAGCTGTCATGCAGGAAAAGCTAATTTATTACAGTGCATGGGCCAGCGGTGTACGATGGGTACCGCAACAATTCTGTATTTTCTTTAAAGAAACAAAACCTGTTCCTTTGGGAGCATATCTGAACACTAATAGTAGGTCAAACATATGACTTTCCTATTGTATGCCCTCAGGATGAGTGCAGCCTATTATTTTTATTTTGTGATTTCTAGCAAGATCTAAAGGGTAATTAAGCTGGCTTAATACACTTTCTCTTCAGAACGTCTTTTTTTTCTTAGAGGGGGGGAGTAATGGGTTCAAAGTAGATAAAATAATTTAGACAACTTTCTTTTTCTGTGGTTTTTCTGATTCTATTTATAATCTTAAATACATCAGCTAAAGGTATATGCATAGAAGCTGGAGCCAGTAACACTGTCTTAGAAGTATATAAATATGACTAAAGAATTCACTGAGACAGACCTGGAAAAGGTCACTTCTAAGGAACTTGCTGCAATCTGTATTCAATAGAGTTCAGGATAAAGGATGCTATTTATGTTTGTTAACCTGTTTTCCTCTCTCGACTCAGTAGTTTACCTCACTTGCTTGTTACTTGTTATCTTTCAAACTAAGCTCTTTGCAACAGCACCTGTTATTTACCATGTCTGCATAACCCTGGGGTTCCAGATCTTGTCCAGCTTCTGACTGTTAGCACATGTTGCAAACCTCTTTGTACTAACCTTATTATTTAAAGTATAGGTCATCTAGATTCTTGGAACAGTTACTAAATAAACTCTTGTAAAAGCAAATAACTTTGTATGGTTCTTCCTTCTAACTCTGTCTAGATCTTTTTATCTAACTCTAGATAGATCCAGGGAACCCTTTTCAGGATAAGAAGTGTCTTTCAGTTTAAAGTTTCTACTGGCAGGTTGCTGGAGAAGACACATTTCTCCTAGGGACTCTGATACATCTCTGCTATCCCAAAATGGTGAGGGTCAGCTCTCAGATAAAGGATTTGGGTATTTCTAAGTATTTTCTCCTTAATTACTTAGCTGAAACTTGAGGTCTAGAACTTGGACTGGAGAAAAGGATGAAAAAATCACCCAAACTGATGGATTTGCCTCTACTACATATAACTTAAATTTATTGAAGCTGTAAGAGATGTATGTAGCTGGAAGTCACAAAAAGCCAACCACTGTTAAAAATGTCTAATTCTCAGGAGGAAATTAATGCCAACAAGTGACAAAAGAAATATTACTTATTTCAACACAGTTACTGTAGTTTGAAGTTCCTTTTATTGTTGTGTTTTATAGGTGAGATTTTTTTACAGATTATGGGGTAATGCCACTGAACTCCATCTTGACAGAGCAACAAAATAACTCCAAAACAGGCTAGAGCAATAAATATCAAATCATTCAATCTAAAATGTATAAATATAAAAGTAATTTCTGAAAATGTAGGAAAAAACAGGAATCCATTTTTCTGTTTTGGCCTTTTGCAGAGTAACATCGATATGGTCCATCCGTATCACCTCAGATCCAGCACAATTATCTTTATGTCTTTCCCAACCACATGGGTACATGGCTGCAGAAGAAGTCAACCCATTACTCTCAGAAATCAGTTTCAGTAAAATAGTCAGTAACTTCATCCATGAACTAAGTCTGTAAAAGACTACTGAAAAGAGCCTACCTGGAACAAAAAACCTTAACTTTTTTCAGAGCTGGACTACCGTCTCATCATCCCTACACTGGATGATGAAGGAACAGAACAAAACAAAGAACTCTGACCTCTCCTTCTTTTGAGGACTGACATTCAGAGAGCTGACAACACAATAATTTCCAATGTCTCTCAGCATTACTTCTTGGTATTGAATCATTTTATTTTAAGCTATATGAGATGCTGCTGTATTTGAAGTGAACCCCACTGAAAAAACCCAAACCTTAATTATTCAAAGGTAAAGACTCTTATTTCTCATGAGAAATAGCACTGTGTAGCCATACATACACCATTATGTGATTAAAACATCAAAAGATACGGTGGTTACAGAGAAATTCTTAGAGAAGCCAGGGCAAAATTATGGGCAATGAAGGAAATAGGGCTTAACCTACTTATAGCTGCACTTTTTAGCAGCTGGGATGTTCTGTCAGGACACTACAACTGGGGAGATGAACTGATACATTGCTTAAAAACTGAAGAGCTCAGGAGTAACTCCCATTTGAAAACGCGTCTTTTGCTCCTTCTGAAAGCAGGTAGAAGTGGTGACTGATGGTAACTACCTCTGGTTAACCACCATTTGAATGGCAGCTTGTAACACTTGCCTCAAGGCTGCTAATGACTGCTTAAGTAGTCTCCTGCTGTCTGCCTTGGTCAGTGAACTAAGAGTAATGAATTAGTAAAACGGGGAATATTATTAAGAAATCTAATCTCAAGTTTCTGTTTGCAGCAGAACCACGGTCAAGAGTTTGAATAGTAAAAACTGTGTTGAATTATATACTTACATTAAATAACCTAGGGTCCTTTGTATGTGGATGAAATCCCTTCTTTTTACAAGCAGAAACTTCTAGCATGCCAGCATTTGTAAGTCTGAAGATGCCAGTGCTGAAAAGCAAAACATGAAACTCCTGTTACACACTGCTCTCATGATACACGTCCAAGGCTTCACATACAAAAGCTTAAAAGAAGGACAACAGAAAGGTGCTTGGTGACTTTCAAAACACAGCAGCCCAGGATGAGTTGGATTTTTAAAGCTATTTTAAATCAAGGGGAGTTGTATTCCTGTAAGGGAAGAGGTGATGGGGGAAGGGGAGAAGAAGGATCACAGTACTGGCGCTGCTCCCATTAGGCAGGTTAGGCCACTGAGGGATAAGGCTGGTTCACACAGGAACAGATGCAAGCCAGAAGCTTACGTGTTCAGGATTGCATTTCGCCCAAGGCAACTTAAAAGAAAGCAGCCTTTAAACCAGCTGTGGGAGTGACTGGTAGGAGTACATCCTCCCCACTCTTGGGTAATCACATAACACAAAGTATTCGAAAATGCACTGCTGCAACACTTTAGGTATTGAATAAAACGTGACAAAGCCATCCTTCTGTGAAGAAGATTGATGCCTATTAACTGCAGGACAGCATCTGACAACGTAAATGTAACAGGTTAGAGTTGGTTACAGGGTATCAGCATCAACTGTGAGCGAAGTTTGTAACAGCAGACATTTGTGGAGGTGTACAGGCATGCTCATGGTTAGAAAGCCTAGTGCTTGTGCCCTTGCCACTCAATCTGCATTCACAGCTCTGCTACCAGTGTGGCCCATTTAGGAAGTCAGGCAACCAGGACAGGATTCATAGAAGTCAACTACAGAGGCAGAAGGACAGAAAGAAAGGCTGAAGAAACTCACAGTTTAAGCAATGGAGTTAGCCCTGACAGTCTGAAATGCCAGGCACACTAAAGGAAGGAAAGAACCTCTGAAGACTGTCTGGGGTGCAGAACCAGACTGCCCTGCTCTGGCAGAATCACCTTGAGCAGGTTGCCAGGACCATGTCCAATCAGGTTTTGTGTGTCTCCAAGGGTGTAGACTTTATGACCTCTCTGGGAAACCTGTCCCATTACAAATCTTCACGTTAATATTTACACTGTTCCAGTTTTTTCAAGATACATAGTTTGTAGTTTATGAAATATAAAAATAGATCCTTATTATCAAAAAAAGTGATTTTACCCCTCTGCTTTGCAAAGTGCAGTTTTCATCTAATTCTAGAGAAATATGCTTAACCTCCCTCCACATCATTGAGCAGACAGAGTGAAGATAGATCTGTGGTAGGGCATTGGCAATGAGTACTGCAGAAGAATAGATCCTGTAATTATTACTTTGTCGAGCAGAATATTAAAAAAAAACAAAACAAAAAAACCCTGGATCTGTGAAGGGAGGAGGAGAGAAAAGCCAGAAACAATACTGTGCATAGAGACTGACTGAAATGCAAGCCTAGGCAACTTATAGAAAACAAAGTCACAACACAATGTTCATGCCCTTCATCTGAGTTGACATATATCCTTTGCATTTGATCAAATTTTATGACAAGAAGCAGGGGAAAATACCTAAATATTACTTTAAAAAAATCAGAACTCACTCATTATGCTTTGGTGAACAAACAATTGCAATGGCCTCTGGCAACATTAGCTGATAAGAACAATGAGTATGAAGATCAACACTGGATAAGAATGCAGTTTGTGTTGGATGTGTCTACAAAAAGAAAGGGAAAACTCAACATCATGAAATATTTCTTACAGATCAAGGTCAACATACATTCAAGAAGGAAAAACAATTTGTTGCAAGTGAAAGCATCAGTATTTCCCCAGGTTGGTTTCTTAATTTCTTCTTAACCCAGATTCTGTATTGTTAGGGAGGCTTTTCAGGATGAGATTCATGGAGGCACATTCACAATCAGATATACAAGCAATTTTCTGGTCAAGGAGGGGAAAAGATAGAATGAAGAAGCACGAGACAAATGGAAATGATGTAGCTATCCAAAATTCCTAAGAGTGAAATTAATATAAAGTTTAAACAACACAGTAGTCCCCTCCCCGACTTTTGAATATGGCATTAGAGAGTAATAAAATACCCTTAAATCAACATAAACAAAAGTTGCACCAGCAAAAGCAGGCCCATTGTGCCAACAGGATGCCTCAATTGCATTAAGGAGTTCTCTGTGGGGAACATGCGTGCTTATTTACATCACTACAATTTGAATTAAGTAAACAAATAATTTGTATTACTCCAGCTGTTTCTTTAGTTTATTCCTTTTTGTTTTTCCGCATGGTACGTAGAGCCAATATAGGAAAGCCAGAATCTACGAGTCATACATACATGGATCCAACCCAAAGTGAGGAGATCATACTGATCCTGAATACCAAATAATTCTTCCACGTTCTCCATGTCACAGTAGTCTGGTCCCGCAGTTTGCTTTGGCACTATTACGTGTGTAATAGTAAATTCATTATGTGTCTGCAAAACAAACACTGATTTAGGGTGGAACAGACTAACTAAGGAATAAATGCCAAATAAAAATCTGAAAGATGTCAGCCTATCAGCTAAAACAAAACAGTACAGCTCCACTGATTCCAGCTCCACTGATGCCAGTGCAGCTCTACCAACATACTGCACCTAAAAATATGCCTCAGCAATTTATCATGAAAACATTCGGGGTAGCATCAGTCACAACACAAGACTGTTGTATTGAAATGTTCTTAGAGATCAGTGTGAAAAGATTGTCCTTTAAAATAATTAAAAACGTGAAAGAGCTTTGAGAAAACTATAATGATTTTCTGTGAAACTTGGAACAAGACTATTACTGCTGTTCTTTCTCTTCATGCAATTCAAATGCACTTGGGATCATCTTTAAAATTCTTTGTGTGTCAGCATCAGCCATGACATCTTTCCCTGCTCTCAAAGGACATTAAGTGTTATCTAGGTCAAAGGAAAAATGTAGAAAATCAGATGTTCTACAGCTTGATGGGGGGGATTTTCTTCTTCTGTTTTGTTCTGCCATCATTAATTTGATGACTCCAGTGGATTCTAGCTGTCTTTATATTTCATTGTCCTGTAGCTAAACCTCACTTACCTTAGATGAATGCCAGAGAAAGTACTCGAAAAAGCCTGTATTGTACAGCATGCTGAAAAACTTGCTAGGCTTTATAACAACAGCAGTGTACTTTGAGCAGATGTTTCCCCAATAAAGCAAGCCCACAATGCTGAAGTGACCACTCAGGTCATAATATGAAGTTCATTATATGGAAGATCAACCATTTATATCTGTTTCTCTGAAATCAATACATCACAGGATAATACAGCACTATCAAATATGTCTTCCCCATACAAATGTGAGGGTTAAACTGTACCAGTTTTCCACAGAGAATTCCACATGTCTCTATTCCTCTTACTGTATTTGCCTCTGCCAGCAGCAGAAATTTGTGACAGAGATCCCTGGGCAAAATGACACCTCTGAGTGCTTCGGCCAATTGAGCTAACCAAAAATAAAAAAAAAAAGAAAAAAGAGAGAGAAAGAGAGATAAAAAAGGCATTTACTGCTAACACAATGAAGATCCCTAAAATAAGGAAATATACACAGTATATTACACTATATTACTAAAGGTGAAATAATTATACTTACCACATCATTGACTTCTAATGAGAATAAATCTACAGCACAAGCACTTCATCTCAATAGAAGTCACCAGCCCACAAGATAAGCTCACTAGCCTGTCCCTGAGGTGACAGTGAGCTGGTACCATCTCCCAGGCCAGGGCTTTCCAGGGGGAACCGCTGCAGGTTCTGTTCTGTTCCCTTGAAGCCCAGACTTCATTTCACAGGAACACTAAATCTTAATCTCTGTATCCATCCATTGGTACTCAACCAGAAAATGTGAAACTGTGCAACTCTCCCTCTTAAAATGCAGAAACCATAAGGAACTGCTGAGCTTGCACAAACCTGTTCATGGTTACTTCAGTATGGACATCCTCACAGTGAATAAAGACATATGCAGGTAGATAAAATAAAATAGGGGAAAAAAGAAGTGTCTGCACTTACTCTGAACAGCACTTAGAGTGGCTGCTGGCTTTAAGACCCGGTCTACTGGTGGCGAATGCCCAGCACAGCCAGATGTGCCACTCCTCTCTTTTTTCTCCAGCAGCGCCGCAGATAAGGAACTGTTCTCTGGTACAGAAATACAAGATAGCATACTTCCATCTATCTGCTCAGACATAACCACACTCTCTTTGATTTTCTGATCTCGAGCTAGTTCTTGCTTCTTAAGTTGATCCTCAAAGAACTGAAATTGTTCTGATTCGAGCTGCTGCTGCCGCATATGTGCGATTCGTTTCTTCTCTGCCTCTATTAGCTTTTGGTGCTCTAATTTCTTCAGAAATTCAGTTTTACATTTGTTCTGAAACATACACAACATAGTGACATTCTCAGAACACCAAAAATGCTATGAAAAATGGAAGGAAAAAAACAATCTAACAGTTCAATAAAACCATAAAATCCTGTCATTAAAAATGAAGTCTTTTGGAACATGGTTACTGAACCATAAAATACAACTATATCCCCAAAAGTAGGATGGAAAGCATAGTATTTATGGAGGGAACAAAAAAGATGTTTCTCAGATGCTTTTTCCAAGACAAGTTTTTAAGCTATAGATCCTGTTTTCAGTGACGTCAATCTCAACTCAAACTGGAGCACATTTGGAGCCAAGGAACCTTTTCCAATTATTGACATAAGTATCAATCTCATTGTCATTGTAAGGCAGAATCAGAGCATACCAAAAACCTATTTGGATCTTTATAGACTGTTATTAAATAAATATGGCAGCACATGTATTTCCGAGTGCACACTGGCTTTGCTTATTTTAAAATGACCAACTGATTCTAAAGAATAAATGAAAAGTCATTCCTAAGCAGCTCAGGAAATTATTAGGGTCTTGTAAAACTGGCAGTTTACTGCTTAATTTTTAAGTTTTATATGACAGAAAAATATTCATGCCAACATTTAATAATCATATAAAACTTACTTTGTGTTGCATGTATTCTTGATATTCTAAGTTATACTTTTTTAAAAGATCTCTTTTCAGTTCATCTGTCCGTGGAAATGCAACCTCCTTCAATTTCTTTGAGGTGGGATGGGGGAAAAAGATAGGTAAGTTTACTTTTCACTTTTTAAAAGAGCCACCTGGAAAACAAACTCAGCTGTAACACAGATTTTTAAAAAATACAAAACAGAAAAAAACCCTGTTCTTCTCACAGGAAAAAAAAAAGCGAAAGAGGAAATATACACTAAATCATCAGTTTATGAAATTTCTATAGTACCTTGGTTTCACTAAAGATATATTGATCTATATTAGTGAAAGGTGTGACATGGCTACTTCTTATCTCAGGGAAAGATTAGTCCTTTTACTAGCAGTCTTATCTCTGTTTTGTTTAACAGGTGGGTGATGACCCACGTTTTTGTTGTAGGTGTAATTTGTAAAAAAATGGTAAGGCAAACTTAGAGAGTTTCAGGTAGGATCATTGCATTTTTCTCTGGAACTTCCCAGCCAGAAATATGTCTGAATATGCCCATTTCCAAGTGGGAAAAGAAAAAGTTTCTTTGAAGAGATAGCTCTACCTGTACCTTTCTGTTGCTGACCTGGCAAAACAAAATTACTTGTAAAACAAAACCACTACCCAAAGTTTTCTACTAATGTGAGGGCCACTACGAAATAATTCGGAGGTTGTATGCAAGGGAGGGAAAGAGACCATGTGTTTAATTGTACTGAGTGCCATAGGAGGAAGCAATGTTAGATGCTCTTTGTCAATAGGGATGTTTTCCTACATTGTGGACCACAGCTGGAACTTCGGCATGAAGTGGTTTGGTTTTGAGTAAAACATTCAGTTTAACAGTAGGGAAAGCAAGAAAATATGGGAGCATGGAGCAAGAGACACCCATGGTCCTACTAGCAACTCTCGCTGGGCAATTCCAGATGTGTTAAGTTCAGTATAAGACTACATTTAAAATTTATTTAAAATTTACTTTCTAGAGGGGAAAAAAACAAAAGTAAAACTGTTTTGTATAGAAGTGGAGGGAAAAAATCTGGTAAAAACTAAATAAATACATATTTGGTAATAAAGAAAGAAAAAATATACTTCACTTATTTAGCAGAGTAAGAAAATACTGCACAGACACCAGTAATGCCACACATTTCTCCTTCTGTTTGCAGTAGTCAGTTTGGACCATTACCCTTTCACATAAGTGGGACCAGAATCAAACTAAGTACTGTTAACATAGCGCATTTTTAATATCTAAATTTTCAGATATAGATGTACCTGAGCTTCCAACAATGTACCAACTAACCCAGAGACCATTCTCATTCACTTTTTAGATTGATAATTTAATTTCCAAAATAAAACATGAATGAGTAGTGGAGAAAGGTATCAAAAATTCAAGCTGCGATGGCTGCTATGGGTGCTCTGGGGAAAAAGAAGCTATGGCCTATGTGTGCTGGGAAAAACAAAGAGAATCTGTGCAAAATATTTTTTAAAGACCAGGAAACCATAACCTTACCTTAATAATATCTTGTTTTTCTGGTACTGCACATTGGTGATAGTCTCGGTGACTGGGCAGCTTTTCTACAAACAGCCTAGAAAATGAAACACGCATGTGTTTGCCTTAGAAGTTAGAGGAATATCCATAATAGCTTTCATGTTGGCAGAAAAATCAGTTTCACATAACTGTTAAACACTGAATTCCAGATGACTTGGACCAGGGTTCTACACACAGTTTAAACTGACACATTATGGTATGGACCTGTATGGGACACACAGAATAAGGACAGGAGACTATTTTCTACATCTGATATATTTTGATTTTCATTAGTAGTGGGTTAGGTTAAAGAAAAGGACTAATTAGCAGCCAGCATCTAAAAATATCCCTTGAAAACACCCTCCACTCTGGTCAGTGTTAATAAATCCCGTTTCTACTCTCTTTATCTGTCCTTAGCTAAAATGCTGACTCTTAAATGGAAGACAAGAATGCAACACTGACTATCATTAAAGCAGGTATTTTTACCAGACCAAGCTGCACAGCTATCTGCAGTATTATTAACCTACCCAACAGATAAATTATGGCAACAAACATCTGCAAAGAGTTTGGAATACACAGCTGCTACCATTCTTTCAGCAATTTGCACAATATTCACCTCCAGACCTTTCTTCTTATAGAGATAGATACATTTAAAATCAAGTGGGCTAAGAAAGGTTTGGTCAAGTTTTCAGAGTATGAGGAAAATAAGGAGGGAGGAAAGATGTCTTCTATTATAAAATTTTTAAAATATGCACATTAAAAAACCCTTTCAGAAGGCACAGAACAAACCAATCAATCCTACAGCAAAACTAGCTAGGTTAAAAGTTTAAGTCTGTCACTGATATATTTTTCAGCTGTCTATTTTGAGAGCTGTAATGAAAGCTGGCCAGATTTGTTCTTTCGTGGTGGGGAGAATAATCATACAATGAACATACATTGTAGATTATGCATTTATTCCTGTAAGAAACAATAAATTATACTTAATCCTTTTGGGGGGAAAAAAGTCAAAAGGAAGCAAAAAGACATTTTTCTTATGCTTTTTAAGTGCTGTGCAATACTACCATCTTTAAGACCAGCAGTTGCTCATAAGGCATAACTACTAAGGGCTCAGAAATCTTATTAAAACATTACTTTATAAGTCAAAACCTCTATTTAACTAACATGCTGAGGGCAACAGTGCTCATGGTATGGCCTGGCAGAGTAAACTCAAAGCTCTGTATGTGAGGTTAATTCATGCCTGGCAGTTAACACAGGGATAGGACAACCATATGAAAAGGTGAGAGGAAGCTTTAACAAAGCCCATGCTTAGTGCAAAAGATCTCCAGAGAACAAAGCTGTTCTGCGAGAGCACGCTAAACAAGTTTCTCCTTATCTAAAGGAGTTCTCACTGCAGCTCTCCATTTCAGTTTACTCAGAATTAGAAGCTGTAATGATGACAACTGGTTCCTTACGTTATGAACTTATTATAAAACACAAAAGCGTTCTCCAAGTTTCCCTCCTCCATATACACCGAGGCCATTCGCTCCATCTCCACTCCCGATCTGAAGTAACGCCGGGGAGTGATGTCCTCATTGATTGTGATATTGCTGCCAAGCTTGCTTAAGGCACGTACTCTCTCCTCTGGGGTCACAGAGATGTCTGTGTGGTCAGGAATAGCTACGAGCTTTTTCTGAAAAAGAAGTGTCTGATTAGCAAAGAGAATATTCTGTTTCACTTCCAGTAAGTGGTGTCAGTCAAGAAGCTCAAGGGAAATCTTCAGCTACTTTTTCTCAAAATAGGCACTGTTTTCCCCCACCTCTAGCCACAGTTGAAACATTCTAACATGTTTCTAAATTGCAAGTAAGTTGTGATCAAAAAGAAAAAGGGATCTCATCCCCCTCCCCCCCCCCCCCCCCCAAACAAGAACAACAAAAAGATAAAATAAGGGAAATCGCTGTAGGGAAAAAGAAAAAAGATTAAGTTAATCACTGTAGAAATTACAAAGGCAATATAAAGTGTGTCCTCTTTAGAAGCCTCCACAGATGAATTCTACAAGGTTCTGTCTTAAGTTACTGAAATAATTTGACGGATGTTCTGAATACTCAGATTCCTACTAAGTGATGTATAGCATTTGAATGCTAGGAATACTTCAGGTAACAAAGAGCAGTAAGTACCTCTGGTCAGTCAACAGTTCATTTCAAATAATTTCATTTCCAGTTTTAAATGAGGCAGTTAAAGACTAAGAAGTTAGAACTAATTACTGAAGAAGAACCATAGCTTCTTATTAGGGTCATTACCTTTCTGCTAACTAATAAATAAATAAATGGCTACTGCAAGCTTTTTCCTCTTACTGTGACAAAATTTTTTACTCTTTCTATTCAAAATACTCATTTCAACTGCTTAAAAACTTGATTGCTGAGACCCCATAAATCACACTTATAGAAATACAATAAATTCCAACAAAACCATCAGGCAGAACATGGGAGGAACGTGGCAGCATGCAGCAAGAGACCCACGGAGCTGAGAGCCACCACTACTAAACAGCTCTCTTGAACTGTTTCTGAATTGAAAGAGAAGATGCTCAGCCACTGAAGCACTTCTTTGTAATACATACCAATGAGCTGACAGTGAATGGTTGCTCCATGTTGTTGTCTGCCTGCAAACCAAGGAGATTGCTCTTTTCCTCCAAAGTCTCCATCTGACTGAAAAGGGCAGTATCAATCCGGAGCTCAATATTTGCCACCAGATGTCTCAGGGTTTAATAGCCCAAGGGAAACTGGGATATAGAGACGTCGATTGTGGTTGTGTGCTGGAAAAAATAAGTCACTCAGATTAGAAATACATTCAAATGTTATGTAAATTTGCATGCCAGCACACACACATTACTTTGGTGGCACAGTACTTACATATTTAATAATAATTTAAAATTTACCAAGCATCTAGAATTTGAATTGGGAATGCATAAGGGCTCACAGTGCAGTTGTGCTGACCTGTACTAATGTTATTTCAGTGGATTTGAACACAATAAATTATTTTTACAATTTTTACAGCAACTTAAAAAACTCCTAACTTTCAAGCATTAAGTGAAAAACTCAGAAGTTTGAGGACTAATTGCAGAATCCGTGCTTCCTTGAGCATATGCTTTGACAAACATATTTATAAACAGTATGAATCTGGTATCTTTATTTCCTGCTAAGCCTATAAGTAAAAATAAAACTTTACACACAAATTTGTATCACTAATATAAAGCAGAAAAAAATACTTCAAACACCATGTGTTCTATCTGCATAGCTTGCTGACTTCAAAACTCAAAATACAATGAACTCTGATGAGTCAACTGATAAAAATTCCTCCTTGCACAGCTTTGAACAAGTAAAGAAAAAATGTGGATATTGTGGTCATCAAAAAAAAACCCAAAGAGAAACTAAACCTAAACCAGAAAACCCAACTCTGAGAAAGGAATGAAATACTTAAATTACACAGGAAATGTGAAAATTAAGTTTCTAATGTGTTTTTTCACTTCTGTGCACTCAATTTAAACAGATTTGATCCTGCATGTCGAAGGCACTTTATATGTTGCAATAAATATGCTTATGCTCTTATAAAAGCATAGAGTGGGTTCAGCAAAGATGTTTTCTCCACACACCTCTCTCTAGAGGCCAGAAGACTCTGGATTAAAGAAAACAACCCTGATGTGTTTTTAGCTGGCTGTATTTCTCAAGTATTGATTTTTGTGTTTGCATCTTCCTCATTTTTCTTCCAAAAAGCAACAGTATCTATTAGATCAGTTCTTAATTTTAATCATTAATGCAATTCAATTTCAAGACCTGCTTTTTGCAAATTAAGGTATTCAAACCGCTTGCCCAATTTGTAACCAAAAAAATGAGCATGGCTTATACAGCTGAGAAAGTAAGCTCAATTGTGGTTGCAGTGCTAATAAAACCAGTTCTCAAAACAAGTTAATTTATGTACTTGGAGCTCTGGTATAAATGATCAGCTTGGCAGGAGCTCCTATTCGTTGCCTATTCACAAACTGTAGAAAGGCCCCATGGGACAACGATAATGAAATATTTTTGCTTTAGCCTACTCCAAGAAACATTCTGCTTTAGGGCTAGATCCACCTGAAACCCTTCTTCTGCTGAGGCACTGTAGGTGTGGAAGACTGTGAAAGGAGAGAACTAAAAGCTTGGCCAATGCAGAGCTTGTGTCAGACTTCTGCCCATGCAGCCGAGATTCTAAGCAGAAATAAAATCTTCTATGAGAGATTCTGCATTCATGTTCTTTGTGGAACTCAGAAACAAAAAACAAAAACCAAACCTACCAAAAAAAAAAAGGAGCTAAAAAGCATATATTTTACAAATATTTATCCATTCACTTATCCATCACTTATGAATTTTTTATTTTATTTCCTCTAGAAGCATCTGGGACATCTAAAATACTTGAATGGAAGAATGGATCTGGTCTAATGTATGCACCCAAGCATAACAAACTGCTAAATGTTCTACTCACTCAATGTATATTAAAAAAATGGTTTGAAAGTAAAGGTGCAGAAGAGTATTTCTCTTCAGTTCCTTATTTCATTTAGCAGCTTCTGGCAAGAAAACCTTTCTGTAGCAGCGTCTCATTCTGCTTCTCAAGGCTTTCTCCCTTAACAGACCTTCTGGAAAGCCTAGAGAGGAAATGGACATTTAGGACAATGCTCTTGAGATGCTTCTCACTGAAGGCATGGAATATGGATCAAATGCTTCTTTCAACTGCCACCACTCCTTAGAGATCTTTCAATCTAGCTGGTAAGCAAGTGCAAAAAAGTTAGTGCAGCAAGTGGCAAACCAAGAGCCACTAATTAGTGGTTTGGTTTGTTTTTTTGGGGCTAGTACTCCCAAAGAGATCTTTGTTAAAGAAGCCTATGGTATTCCCCAGTCAAAATCTCTTTGGAAGTGGCACAGGAATACATCATGGAACCCTTTACTTGCAAATATTTCCCAACTCGACTGGCTCTAAGAATATTAAAATTATAAACATAATTCTTTGAACTTATAACCTAAAGAAGCATTAGTAACAATAATTTTTAAAAGTGCGATACCAGGTATTTTAAAGAGGAGACATCTGGTAATAGCAGAAACTCACACTTCCTCAAAATTGTGTCAGAGCCTGGAAAGGATGAAGAAGCTCTACAGAGAACATAAGACATGTCACAGTGCAAGAGCTTAGCAGAAGAATGCCTGCAAATAAAAGAAGAAACTGACTTTTTAAATTTAGCTTCAGGAACACACTAAAAACGAGAAACTGTAAATAAAGAAGAAATACGAAGATGAAATTGTATCCCTTTTACAAAACTGTCATGTAAGATTCAAATATATTTGCTATTACAGGTGGCAGTGTAACTTAAGAAAAAAGAAATCCTATAAAGGACTGACTTATGGCTGCACTCCAATACATTGTCCTTAACACGTGGACACATCATTATGAATGACTAAAATGCAGAGAGTAAAGCTTTAGTGAAAACACCACCAGAGGCAGGTCTGCCAGCTGCCCGGAATGCCTCTGTGCATAATGTTCCTCATGGCACAGCTTCACACTCACCTTCAGCTGCTCCAAGGGCACGACACGGCCAAGGGGCTCCCCTCACCCTCACCCTCCTTCTTTGTACTCTCACTTTGTTGGCTCCACTGGCTTCAAGGCAAGTTGTAGCTAATCCAAATTAAAATTAAAAGGGCTTTTAAAATTAAATACTTCCTTCTCAAAAATAAATGCAAAGGAGCAGGCAGAACCATGAAGCCAGCAAAGCAGACAGATTTGTTCCTTTCTGAGGCAGTGCTGTCCTAGATTGATATGAGCTGGCTTTGAAAAGGCACCCTAAGAGCTTGTATAGTGCCTACAAAAATTGCCCAGTTCTGACAAGTGACTTTGTTTTCTGGAAATAAACTTATATTTCACCTTACAAGAGTAAGGATAAATTCAAATACCAAATCTTTCTGTATAGCTGAAACTAATTATACTCAAATATACAAAATAGTTGTGCTAATACACTCCAACCTCAACCACAGGGGATAAATACCAATACCAGCTTGGAGCTGTCTTAATCTAATAGACTATAAAGTGCTCTAAATTCTAAGAGTAAAGATGCATTTTTCTACATTACTATTTCAGGCATTCCGGTTAACTTAGATGGACTTAGAAGAAATTCCAGGACATTTAGTATTCAAATCAAGTTTTTTTCCTAGTTATGAGTTTTTTGATAGTCATTACCAGAATATAATAATCTAACATCTACTCAACAGTTAAGAAACTTTTCTTGATTTCATTGGGAGTAGCACTTCTTACCAAATCCCATTTCCTCCTCAAAAAGCATTTGTTTTCCTATATGTTCCATCTTATTATGCTATGTATTGATCCTTGAAAAATCCAGATTTATTAGAGGATTAGAGGAAACAGAGCAAACTGAGAAAATCAGCATTTTAAATGGCATTGAAAGTCATTCATTCTGTTCAGGTTAACAAGCATCCTACCAAGTACGAGGGAAATGAAAAGCAGAGAGAGCAATTTAAAGTGAAAGTTTATGCCAAGAGTAGTACATGAAGACAGAAAAAGCATATCAAGTACCTCAGGAGCAGGCTCATAAGACAGAGGTGGTGTGAGAAGATCTGGGGAACGCATGCACAAACAAACCCTTCTGAGAGCTGTAATATCACAATTCACCACAAATTCTCCGACACCCTCACAGTTTGCTGCATGCTGGCGTTTCAAACCATTGCCGGGCTGGCTGGATGTGGACAAATGAGGCAGCTCGTGTGCTCAGGGCCCGGCAGGCGCTGCTGGCTTTCCCCGTTGCAGCGGTGTGGTGAGATTGGGAGCGGTGTGGTGAGATTGGGAGCGGTGTGGTGAGATTGGGAGCGGTGTGGTGAGATTGGGAGCGGTGTGGTGAGATTGGGAGCGGTGGCTCGCACGGCTGCGCAGCGGGGCTGCAGCGGCTCCGGTGCAGCACGGGCTGTTGGAGCTCCGCAGCTGGTCATTGCAATGCCTCCAGCGCAGCCAGGACACAGCCCGGGCACAGGGAGGGGTCTCCATGCCTTGCTGGGACAGACCCTGCAATGCCTGCCCAGGCTGGCAGGTCCTTCCCTGGCATAGCCTGACTCTGGGAGATGGCTGTCCCAGCCAAGCCAGGGAAGCCAAGTGGGAGCATGCTCTGCCCGAGGATGTGCACCGGGACTGTGGCACCCCAGCCGGAGCGGTGCTGCTCCAGCTCTCCGGAGAGGACACAGACACACAGAGGAGCTCAGGGTGTCAGGAGCTCCCAGAAACTGACTGCAGAGCGCGAGGATTGAATTTCAACTCCTTATCATCATCTGGAGGCTGCTTTTCCCTCTTCAGTTCTTCAGAAGAGGTTTTAAAATGTTGAATGAGCTTTTTAGATTTTTAAACGAGTAACTGAGAAACTTCAATAAATATTAGTTAAATATATAGTTTTCACTTTGTAACATTAGTTACTTTGAAACATTAGTTTCCTCTTTGTAACACATTTTTAAATTCCAAGGGAATTAATCATAACACTGACTTCACTGCTGTGAGCAACATTTATCAATATTTTGACTATTGGTCTTACTAAAAAAAGCTTCATTAAAGAGATCACTGGCAAAATTTTCCAAAGCACTTTCTTCATTCAAAGGTTAAGAATAATTTATGCAATAATTTAGTATCTGCACAGTTTTAATAGTGGATTATTTCAGAAACACTCATCCTTTTGTTTGATATTTTCATGGAATGTAAAGCCTAGATGAGTTTCCCACCAAAATCATTCACTTCAGCCCATTGGGATCAGAATTCTTACAGTATATCTAGAAATATTTGCTAATACAGAAGCTAAAATGTGGCACAGTTCTACTTTTTGCAAACTGCTCTTGAGAGAACTGTTCTGCAACCATGCCATGGCAAGAAAAAGCTTGCTTTAATATTGCTATGAGAAGTTAACACAGTCATGCTTCATGTTACTATATTAGGAAGTGTGATGATTACAGAATCCTAAAATAAAGATGCATCTCAAACCATAAGGAGGTCAGTCCTCATTAAAATAGCCAAATTAGCAAGTGCAACACCTTTCAATTACTCGTAATGGAAATAAGTTGTCTCAGCAAACTTTAAATAGGGCACACCAGCAACTGCCAGATGAAGGTAAAGGACCATTTCATGTCAGTAAGTCACCCATGCAGCAAATACTTAAAATTCTGTACTTGGAAGTGGACATTCAAGTGACCTTGGTGAAAAACAGGTTAGAAATACAAGCAACTATCTCATTCAGCTCTTTTTGAAATGCCAGGCCATGTATTGGCACAGCACATAGTCATTTATACACACACACTTGGGTTTGATATATAAATATGCTAAACACCAGCCTAAATAGCAAACTGCCTTCTGTTGGTTCTCTCCAAAACCAAACAGCTTGTTCATCTGTCAACATGCTTTTTGTAACAAGCACTCATCATCACAGCAAGTGATTCAGCTGGTATAGTAAGTAGTGTCTTCTGGAAAGAAAAACAACAAAGCACTGAATGTCATGGCAAGATAATTCCCTTGTGCAGAGGAAATACCCAATCAACAAAACCCAACAGAATGGCCTTTCAATGAAAGAAAGCACTGCGAGGAGCCAGTTCATGAAAACCCTGCGCCTTTCAATGGAGAAGTTGCTCTTTACAGTGGGAGCTACTAAGCTCAGCTCCAGAAAAGCCCATCTTAGTAGCAGTTCATGATTTGACACTGCTCCTTAGCTCCATGGCTCCATTTAAACACCAGTGCCAAGATCTCCTCCCAAGCTCCACTAACTCCCAGAAGCAGCTACTGAGATATACAATCATGTCTCCTAGAAGTGGGTCAAGAACATTTCCTTTTTATCCCTGGTGAAGGACCAGTGCCTCCCATATCCCAGCACTCTGCCCAGAGGCTTCTCTGCAAACGGTGTCAGTGACGTATAGACAGCAGCACCTTCACCTGCTTGGGTGCTGAGAGGGAGAAACCATGTGCAGGGAAGATCCTCCATGCACAGATCTGCCAAACCCAAGCCTTGCTTATATGCTTAAGCCACTCAGTGCTGTATCTTACATCACAAAATTGAGCTTTATTTTCATCTAAAAAAAAGAGTGGGTGACACAAGAGTCTGTTTTCCCACAGCTAAAACAAAGTTTGAATAATTATCTAAAGACTGTTATAGTTGTTCTGCAAATATTTGGACTGCTGCAATTAGTCAGCATAGTTACTTATATAGCACTGACTACCTGTTTTCTAGGAACAGCATTCCTGTCGGCACAGATACAAACATTACTGCATCAAGAAGCTACACTAATAAAATTAGATTGCTACTGGATCTGCTAAGACTCTGATAAACCACTACAATATACAGATAATGTCCAACATGGCACGTGCAAGAACCTGACTTTTACTCGTTACAGAGTATGTGAATGCAGAACTACAGGCTTCTCTCTCCTATTGCTTCAAAGCACAGAGGAGACTTCTGACTGTCAACTGTTTTCTCATTATTTTTTATGCAGGCTGTTTTGAAATCAACATCTACTATGGTTGTGCCACTATAACATAACCCTATGCATTTGAGCCGTACACATAGATGGTGGCTCGCTACCAGATTTATTAATATGCTCTGTCTACAAAAATATTAGTGACTCTTAAGAGGATGTCCTGAAAAATGGACTGGAAATATTACACATTCAAATGCTCATTCGTGAACTGACAGTTCTTTTTTGTGGTTCTTTCTCTTGTGGTTTCTTGTGTAAAAACAAAACACAATCCCTCCTCCCCCCTCCTTTCTTTAGTGACACCATTCAGTTTCAGCAAAAAAACATTTTTAACATAATGGATAAATATCACCCACGGTAGAATGTCTTGGATTACAAGCAAAAGCCTTCTTAGGCAGCCAGTGAAATATACTTATGCAACACAGAACAGTATCTTTCCAGTGACCCACTAAAAGCATATTCTAGACATGGTGTAAAAAACACTGCCGTTTCCTTCCTTTGGGAAATCCACAACAATCCCCCAACAAATTTGCACCAGGGCACAGTAACACAGAAGAGGACAGAAACACAAGGAAGAACTGTTGGTACACAATTTGTTCTGTGATGATTCAACTGAAACACTGAAAAAAAAGGAGATACTTGCAATCCATAACATTATTGATAAAACTAACTTCCACCATGAAGACGAGAAGCTGTGTTGCTAAGGGAAACAAATGAAAGGCTCAAATCAGCACAGAGGCCTGCAACTTCATGGACTTCCAAGAAACAAAGCAAGCATGATTCCTTGCAAAGCCTTTCTATCCATATCCCTATTTCCCTCAGGGGCAAGGTCCCACTAGGCTAGAGGGGTTAAGAATCTTCTGGTTCTTCCTATAAAATGCAAAGATCTTTTCTGGCAAAATATATCCTACATAATTTTAGAACATTTTCAGACTCCATAGCATCTAATACGAACATTTGTTAACTGAGTGAGTAACTGGCTGCTACAATCAATTTCTGTTTCTATCTGATGACAAATTCTTATGCTGTCTTACTTTCTATGTCTCAAAGTAGAGGGGACAAAATAAAGGAAAATCAAATTTACTTGACATTTCTAACATACAAATTCACAGTTTATCTGAAGTCTATTAAATTGCCTATAAAGAATGAAGCTTGTCTTTTGGCCTCAAATCTAGAAAAAGTAATTTGAGGCACTAGTTCAAAAGATTCTGACTGTTTTGTACAAAAATGGTTAGGTAAGCAAAGGTCAGGTACGAAATCGATAGTGAGATTACCTACAGGATGAAGTGTGATCAATCAGTACAAGTAACTACCATTCAATCTGTCATGTTTCTGTAGTACAATGCTTATATTAAAATAATAACATTAATTGATTTCATAGGGAAATCTTTGACCTCCTCCCTGATCCTATATGATTCAGGATTAGCGTTCTATGAGAAAAAAAAAACCAAGCAGGAGAAACAACAGGAATGTCTGGCTCTATGAGAAGAGCTCTGTGTGCTTTAGACTACTTGTTGTACTTGGATAGTTACAATGTTGAATTTCTCTTATGTAAGTTTCTAAGATTGACAGTGGTAAGCACATGTTTTATAGCAGCACTGGCTGTAACACAGTCAGCTCACAGGGCTGCTTGACAGTCAGCTGAATTATCCAGAATATCAAAGCTGAGCATGACGATTTCTGGTTAACATTTTGTACCCTTGCAGGCCAACAGTCTATTCATCCCAGTGAAGCTGTGCACAGACTACCTTTGAGACATTCAAATTATTTGCTTTTCCCCCTCAGGATGAGTCCATTGATCTTTGCAGCCTATAAAAGCTCCTTTTTGTGTCAACACAGTGCAGTAGATATCTCTGAAGGCTTTTTGACAGTGGTTAAGAGATGCTAAAAGAGGAAGATGCTTCCTACATTGATTATGTAGAGAGCCCACAGCTTCCATAACGCAGTTCCATATGTTGTGTGCTGAGCTGTGACTCATCTAGAGCTGCCAGTAGGAAGTGGTAGGCAGCGGGTTGTGTCTGAGGAGCTGACTGACTCACAGCATTACCAAGAGGCATCATCAGCTGGGCAGGATCAAAAAGGCTGGATTTTTATAATAGGAATTTCTTTGCAACAACAATACTAAGCCTTTGCACACGGATTGTTCAGGAGCTGCACAAGCAAGATAATTTTCTTTTATGGACTGCTATGTCTATTTATAATGGAAAGCATGACCAGAAAATGTTTCCTGGCATGACAATCTAAATGTTCTAACTTTATTAAAACTGTATAGAAAATCTTCCTTTACATGGCCACAAATAATTTTCAGAACACAAACTGGAAGTGATGCAGAAATAAAATTTCAGGAGTCTGATAAAACCAGAAGAAACATTATTCATACATGTCCAGCAAACAGTGCTTAGTTTTATACAGTATTTGTTCAGTGTCTTCATGCACAAGGCACCTTGCCATTCCCTCAGCAGCTGAAGATTGCACAACACCCCTCACCTTGAGCTGTACTCTTCCTGATCTTGGTGATTAACTTCCAGGAAAAGCCTTAAGGCCTAACCTCGAGCCTGTTTTGTGCACGTAAAGAAAACCACATGAGAAATGCCTTCACAGTGTCTGCACAGCAGTATCAAATAATACAAATGACTGCTGGACTGATCAAGAAAATGACCCCTATTTTTAACATAATGCAACAAAATACCCCCCCTGCACTTTGAGCCATTTAAAGTACTGTAACACACACACCCACACCAAGGCCCCCAACTATGAAATTTGTACCTACAGAATTATACAGAATTTGTAGAATTTGTATACAGAGGAGGAATGCCTCCTGCATTCCTACAGTATCCTGTGATCTATGAATATCCAGACTTGTCAACACTACCCTTTGTTTTAGTTATCCAAACATTTAGCACTTAGACATGCAATATACCAGCTGTAATGCATTTAGTACATCAGAAAACTCATCTGTTTCAGAGTATATCGCCTGAGCAGCACCCACAACAACAAACCTGGACTCCATTCCTCTGGGGATATTTAATGAAGTTCTGGGTCCAAATCCTATTTTCTAGGACTTGGTTGTCTAAGGCAATTCATCAATATACACTAATTACAGTTTCGGATAGTAATCCACTTTAGCCTGCAATGAGGAGAAACCCTACTTCTGTGAAAACAGAGCTTTCTCAAAGTTGGTCTTCACCTGGGGAGTGAACCCCTTGGGAAGTACAGTCTATCCAAGATCTCATAATCTCACAACTTCACATTCTCAGTAGAAGGTGGGGGTTTTCCCGCCCATGACTTCTCAGAGCATTCAGAACCATGTGCATATTAAATAAAAATAATTCCAGACCAAGAGGAATTCCCCCAGAAGAGACTTTTTGGCACCCTTCTGAAACACGGCAGCATATGCAAGAGTGAATTACATTCCTCAGTGCACTTCAGGACACCTGAGATCCGACAGAGGTCAAAAGGAGGCAGGTACAAAACCAAGTATATGAGCAGAAAAAGCCCATCAGAAAGTTACAGATGCTCAGTGAACACAATTTCTACTGTTTTAGATTCTTTCACTTTCTGTTCCGATGATCATCTTTCACACGTATATGGAAATCATTTAAAACCAGAATATTGTTATCAGATTGATTTGTCTCTGGCACACGGTAATATTCCGGACTCCCCACCACACTGTCACCACCTCTTTGCGTGGACGCAGCGGAGTCAGCAGGTTCGGCCGGCCGGGCTCGCCGCCCGCACGGCCCCGAGCCCCCGGTGCCACCGCGCTGCCCCCGCTGCTGCCCCGCTGCTCCCCCGCAGCGCCAGCCGCTCCCCGTCCGCGCCGCGCTCCCGCCCGGAGTTCCGCCCTGCCCGGAGGAGGGCTGTTTCCGAGAGGCCTCCGCGGGTCACCGCACCTGACACCCGGGGCGGGGACGGGACGCTGGCCGGGCCGGGGAGCGGATGGAGCTGGTACCGGCCCCGGCTCCGCGGCTGCCGGCCCCGGAAGGGGTACCAGCCCCTCCTCGCTCTGCCCGCAGGGGCCGCTGGCGCAGAGCAGCGGGATGGAGGCGGGAGGCAGCGCCTCGCTGGCTCCGCGCCCCGCGCTCCCGGGAAGGGCGATGCTGCTTACCGGGTCTCGCATCAGTGCGAGCGGCGGCGCCGTGGCTGCCGTGGACAAAGCGCAGGGCGGGGGAGGCGGGAGCGCCGGGGCGGCCTGGGCCTTCCTCCCGCTTCTCTTTCTCTTCCTCCTCCTCGCGTCTCGCCTCGCCTCGCCTCGCCCCACCGGGACGCGGAGCCCCGGGCGCCCTGCGTGGGAGCGGCCCCGGGCGGGCAGGTGCCTGCGGGGACCGAGAGCCCTGCGCCGCCGCAGCCGGGCCGTGTCACGGTGCGGGGCGAAGGGAGGAGCCTGCGCCGCGCCGGGCGAGCGGCGTGCCCGCGTCCCGCTCTGCGCTGCGGGGTCCGGCCGCCGCCGCTGCGGCCCCGCGGCTGCCGGGGGGCGAGGGGGCAGCGACGGCCGGAGGTGCCGGGCGTGGGTGGCGGCGGGCGAGGGCAGAGGGTGCCGAGGGTGCAGCATGGTCCGTGCGCACCTGGAGTGTGTCCCCTCCGCATTTCCCACGGTCCCAGTGTCAGCCAGGTCATCATTAAGTCAGTCCTTATCTGCTTGGGTACCGGCGGGTATGCACACTTCACCTGGGCTCTCCTGAACTTTGGAAAGGGCTAACCGAGGGGAAACAAGGTTAGCACCGCTGTTGAGGAGGCCGTGAGACAAGAGGAAAAGGATGAAAGTTAACTTGAAAGTGTGGTGGTCAACGTGCGGCCGTGGTACCTGGGAAGAGGCACGCTGGACATGAGAGACTTCCTCCTCTAAGGCAGAGGAGGTAGCCTGGTTTTCTGAGGAGGCAGGGCAGTGCTCTGGGCTGGCCTAGATCTCTACTGGGAATGTTCAGCCAATGCAGCAGTTACTCACACTGTGATAAGTTTGGATGACCTTCTTGTCTTTCTGCTGAACTTGCTCAGCAGGTATTGATCATATTGATGTCTTTCTTGGGGCCCAAACCTGGACATGGAAGTCTAGACATGGTCTAAGATACTTG
The DNA here is from genome assembly GCF_000738735.6 of Corvus cornix cornix. Taxonomy (NCBI): domain Eukaryota; kingdom Metazoa; phylum Chordata; class Aves; order Passeriformes; family Corvidae; genus Corvus; species Corvus cornix. The sequence goes on from NC_046336.1 coordinate 17,202,789, forward strand.
TATTTAGCTCATCCTACACCCCCAAACACAGTAATGTAATTTCCATTCCTTCCTTTCATTGTGTGTGAGGCTGTTCGGGCTGCTTGGCATCCCAGCCTTGAAGTACCACTCTTGGTGCCGGTAGCTGTGGAGTGAGACAGCAGTCTTGATCCTGGCTTTAAGAACACGAGGCACTGGTTTGGCCAAGCAACAAAAATCCAGTATGCTCAAACACTTACCTTGTTATCTTGGATTTGGCTGAGAGAGTTATGAAATCGAGGCTCCAGTCTGTGCCATGGAGGGCTTTCAGTGGAACTGTTGAGCTAATCCTATCCTGAAGCAGACACGGAAGCTACACTTTCAGTGCTGCAAGGATTTTGTCTAGGTGGCTAACAGTTTTCCAAGGGGAAGTGTAAAGTGGGTATTCCTGTTGTCCAGACCCTGACCGTTCCAGGACTGCATTTCTGATGGATGCCAATAAGAAAATAAAGTTTGGTTGCAGGAAACTTTGTTAAATGGAGAGTCTATCAGATGGGTATTTGGAAATAGTCTTCTGTTAGAAAAACTGGCAATCATTTGTAGAACTCAATTAGGTCAGAGGTGAAGTTAGGCTGAACATTATGCTGATTTAGGTGTTCAGTATTGAAGACATTGCACATGGTGTTCTTTCCCAAGACCTGTTGGTCAGTGACCTGAATGTTTCCCTGGAACCTCTTGCAAGGTGTGCCTGTGCCTGATTCTTGTACAGCACGGCAAGATGCTCTAGAAAAGTTTGAACTTGATGTCCTGGAGCAGCCCTTGGTGGCTGCTTCCAGGATGAGTAAACTTAATTTCAGACCTGTGTCCACACAACCAGATTTTGAGGAACTGATAGATCCATGTCCCTTCACCTCCCTGAAAGGGCAGTCCCCATTGTGCGCCCACTGCTTTCTTCAGCTGGGCAGAGCCGTGTGAGAGAATCAGAACTGTTCATGGAGAATCAGTGCTAGTTCATGGTTAGCTGTGATTCTGCAAAAGAGAAAATGCACCACTGGTGAGGGAAGAAGATGTTTGGTGGTGTGATTCTCTTTTTTTCCCTCCCTTCCAGTGGTTTTGTGCAATGTCACACTGTCAGGTTTACTCCGTGCACCTTGTCTGAATGCTGGGTGGTGCTGCAGAAGTGTGAATGAGAGCAGAGGTGAAGGGCTTTGCTGCCAGACATTCCAAAGAGTCACTCTCTTCCTCGTTACCCAAGCTGGAATTCTGGGTCCTACTGCCCCTCCCTTCAGACCTGAGCCCATGTCTGTATTGGGTGCAGTGTTTGTTGTGCCTCTGCCGGGTCTGCCCTGTGGCATTATGGAGTGGGCCGGGTCTGTTTGAGTTCCCTGGGGTGATCAGGACACTGAGATTTATAAATGATGTGATGTGGGCAAGAGTAGCCACCCGTGTCTTGGACTGCAAACCTCTCCAGAACCTGAGAACTCAGTTCCCAGTTGTACTACAGGTTGCAAGAGGAGGTGTGTTATTTGCATGTTTCCATGAAGATGCCCTTTGCATGTGTTTTCTGTAGAGACAAACATGTTTTGTTTATATTGCTCTCTATCTCCCAGATTATCATCAAATGGGTTTCACTTTCCACAAGTTTTGACTTAGGAACTGGTGCTTATGCCCCCACCCAGAAACACCCACAGTGCCTGAGCTATCCTGACTTGCCCTGTAATGATGAACCCTTTGGTGTAATCTTTACCTCCTGGAATTGTCTTTAGGTGAGCACTGACATCGTGAACTGAGATCCTAGAAGAACTTTTAACAACATCTTTACTAATAGTGGCAGAAATATTTATTGAGATGGATGCAGTTGTTTTTTGTGTGCCAGTTGCTGCTATGTCTGCATCTCCTCAATCCCCAGTTGCCAGGTTAGGAGCATGAAGACAGTTGTGCTCTTTGTAGTAAGAGGGTTAACAAACCATTAGTGTGAGGGTAAGAGAGTATCTGCATCTGTCCAGCAGTCAAGTGTTTCCTCTCTGACATATATTTTCTAGCACAGGATTTCTTGACATTTGGGCCAGTATAGCCAACTCCTGACTGCTTAGATGCCAGGGTAATCTTACAAGTGAAAATCTTTTGGGTCTGCCTTGCTGCTGTTGGTAATGTGAGGAGAGAAAAATGGGTGAAACACTATCAGGATGACAGATGATTCAATTTCAGCAAAGTTCAGCAAACAGAGAAATTATCTCCCATTTTGGGTTTTCAGGGAACAACACCTTTGTCTCAAGTGAAATATGTAGTACTGATCATCAAGGAAACAGAAAATGAAATCCTAGTTTTAGCAAAATCAGTCACATGGAAGCTGAAATCTTCCAAAGTAAGTGGTCTCTGAAGTGTTCCATCTACTATATTTGTGTTTTCAGTGGTCATCCACATGTACCTCAGCTTCTTCAGAAAGATTGCAGTCACTATAAGAGTGTAACACCATAGAAAGCAGTGTAAAAAAATTGCCAACCAGTCGTCAGTGGTTTGTAAACCTTTATACATATCCCTATACCAATATTCAACTGCTAAATAGAGATCTCTGAGGTTTCTACTGGATGAATTAATTCCTTATGTGGCACTTTAAGCATATTTTTTCATTAGTTCAATGATTTTCAGATACATTTTCTCAGTTGCATCAAGGCCCCAGATGAAATCAAGATGTCCCCATGCAGGAAAATGCTCATGGTAAATGAGATTAGTGATCCGAGGAAGTAGCCTTGCCATGTCTTTTGGGTCTGCAAATTTGTCCTCTCCACCACTCCAAACAGCAGTTGGTGTCCTTATCTCCTCTATCTTGTACACAGGAGGAGCAGTCTGTGGGACAGGGAGGAGAGCTGAGTGAATGCTGTTGTAGCAGAAGCTGTGTTTAGAGAAAGGTTTCTGTGCAAGCATCTCTCTTTGCTTTTTTCTTCTGCACTGCCTACAGTCAAACCATAAGGATGAAGGCCACCCTCTTATTGTTCATTGCCCTAACCCCAGTCCCTGCCTTGCTTATCATCACAGAAGAAATTAAAGAAACACAGAAGATTAAAATGGAGATCATCTGAGATCTGGGCCAAATGACAATGCAGGATGGTTATTTGTCAGTGTGGTAAGGGACCATACACAAGACGTTTTTAAACTGACCCCTATTATCAAAAGGTGGTTCTGTTATCTTTCTTCTGCGCTGCTTTTTGGGCAGTTTCCTAACCTTCCACAGTATTGGGAATAAAACATTGCCCATTTCAAAATTTAAACTTCAGGTATTTTAAGACTGTATGTGTGCATGAAAGGTGACTGAGAAGTCTTTGGAATCTTTATCCACCTGTAAGATAATGTGCCACCCATAAAACAACCTGCCCTGACTCACAAAGCTCACTGCAAGTCAACTGATCTGATCAAGCCTCAAAAAATAGGCAAGTTATAAGTGTTGCAAGAGGAGCACAGCATTTCCTAGTGTTGACTAGGCAGTAAATTGAACTCCTGCAGACCAAGTTTTGCCTGTTTCCTTTTTTCCATACAGAATACCTTAGTTCACCCCAGCAGTCTCCACTATGCCATACTGAATCATCCCTTATGTTTAATTTTTATGGCAAGTAGCCTCTGAATACCAAGGTAGGCATTTCCACTTTCTTTTTTCCCCTCCCCATTCTAGTGTTTAACTGAAAGACAGACCTTGAGGATTTTTGGGGAAGTGAAGATCTCTGTACTCATCCAGTCCTTGGACCTGGGTGTGGCTCTTAGCCTTTTGGGAATGGCAGGTAAGTTGACATGTCATTGGACACATCCCTTCATCAATAGGGCAGGCTGCAAGAATCTGTCTGCACTGTGTTTGTGAATAGACTTTGACAATTATGAGTATTAGATTCAGGTGAAACTTTACCTAAGACCACCCTCCCCCTCTTTTTGGAGCACTCAAGGTGCTAAAATATGAATTTTTCTATTCTTAGTTTTGCCAGGACGCAATGATGAGTTCTCAGAAAAATGTATTGCCTCACCTGGTTGTATCTCTTCATGTTCTCCTTACAGCCATAGTCATAAGCTTGAAACTGGTCTGCACGTAATATCTGTTAATATTGTAACAAAGACAGATAAAATGAGAGTGTTAAGAGACAGTGCAGAAGCTGGTTTTTTGCATATGATTGAAGTCAGGGCTCAGGCAGGAGACAGGATACCAGGGATACACAGGAGGGGATCATGGGATAAGTGGTTTCACCGCCTTTCCCCTTGCTAACATTCCCTCCTGATCTTCAACCACCACCCTTGGTATGTTTAGTTATTAAAATCTTGCTGCCCTATCTTAATTGGCTCTTCAGTTAGCTAAGGTAGCTCTTTGTGATGCAGGAGCATGTCAGGGCTCTCACTAGCCTGGGATACCTCCTCACACACCTCGACTTTTGTGTGCCTGTTTGGTCTGGTCTGGTCTGCTCACAGTAGTGGCAACACTATCAGAGGCTCTGTACTGCATACGAGAGTATTGGGAGCAGGGTGTGATTACCTTAACACTGAACTGTTGTCTTCTGGGATTTGTCTAAAAGGTAAATCAAAATAATAAAAGATTACCCTGTCTTACTGATAATGTGTGTGCATTTTTTTCATCCAAACCTCTAAGTGACTGAGGATATGATAGAAATCTGCTAGCTCCTCCTCTCTGTTTTGTGGCTCTGGGTGCTTGGTTTCTGCTCTGGATACCAGGAATTTTAGGCAGGGGAGTGTAGAGCAGCACACATGTATTTAGGTGCTGGTTTAAGTGTCACAGTTCACTTAGAGTTCACTTAAGTTGACAGTTCACATACAGTGATGTGTTTCTGAGCCAATGCTATCTTGCCCTGGTCTGATTTGGAGCCTAGGCAGAACAAGCTTGGGTCTGAAAGTGGCATGAGGTGCCAGCAGAAGAGGCAGTTCCCCATTTTGCCTTTGTGCCAGCAGAGGCATTTGTGCAGTTAGCTGGCTTTTGGAGGTAATCCAGGCTGCAGTTAACCTTCTGGGAGACAAACTTTAACCTAGATCACTTCTTCGTTTGGTTCATCCCTGACTGCTGAAGTTCTCGCTATCCTCGCTGCAAAGTGCCTAGACAGCGCTTGTGTTCACTTCTGCAGCCTTCAAGGCACACGCCTTCATGAATAAGGATGAAGGCTGGAAGCATTTAGAGCCTAACATGGAGAGGTGTGATGTGCCCTGGGGCAGTCTCAGAGCCTGGTACCAAAGGGGCAATTTGGGGAATGATCCGGTAAGCCATGGGAAACTGTGCTCCCTCTGTGACAGGTGAAAAGATCTGATGGGCAGATTCCCAGATCTGTCACCTCTGGCCTTCCTTGTTGGCTGTCAGTTGCATAAAAAGCTGGAATAAGAGTGTTTGTATGTCAGAACAGTTATACCTGATGCCAGTGAATAACATTCTGTACTGATGTTCCAGCTGGGTAATGTCCTGCATAAGCATCTGCTCGACTCTGGAGACAAAGCAAAAGTGTTATTAAGGCAGAGATCCGGTGCTGTGACAGAATAAAGCTGTGAAGACCCTGAGCAACATACTGCTGCTGTGTTAAAACCCCATTTTTGTAGGATATTCTTCAATTATAAAAAATGAAGTTGAGGAAAGACTCACAAATATGTTAGTTTACAGTAGGAATGATTACATAAGATTTTATGCCTTTGGGACAGTCTTTTCAACATTAGTCCTTACCCACAGAGAAAACATAATTCTAAAAGTGTGTATGGCCTTGGTTTTCCTAGTTTCTATGATTTTTATGATGCTTTAAATAATGCATAATCAATAGAGAAAGATTGTTAATACACAGTTCTCCTGAGCATAATGAAGCTGCATGTGTGAGGGCTTTTTATGGGTACACTTGTTAAACAGTCTGAGAGATTAAAGGTGACTGGAGAACAGACACGTGAAAGGTCTGTAAGAAAAACAGGTAGCAGCCAGAGTAAAGGAATGCAAACTTTCGTTTGGAGAGAAGTGTGAAGAAATAGCTGTGAGTTTTGGCTGGAAATGTTTTGATGTGTAGCAAGCAAAAAGAAACCATCTCTTATGTTAAGATGAGCCAGGTGTCTTGTTGCTTAGGAAGGAAAACATATGAATTGTGCAAAAGAGAAAAAGTTCTTTCTCCATCCAGTTGCCCTTCAAAACTACTTCAGATTTACTTGTATTAAGCTTTTCTTGGATGTGCTTACCGTGTTCATATTTTGTATCCTGCCCCCTGCTATGGCGCAGAAGATACTGCCACAAACTTTTCCCAGACATGCACAGAGCTGTGTTGCAAGTCCTTTCATCAGTTCATGGTAGTGAAAAGCTCCTTTGCAGCCAAGTAGTAACTGAGGGGAGGAAAAGTGCAAAACCTTTTTTTAGCTGTTGCAGGATTATTTGATGCAGAAAACTCCCTCTTCTATAAGTCACTCCCTCTTTTTTAATAGCCTTGCCTCTTCCCCAGAGGCAGGATTGCTGAAACTGCTTGTCATCCCACTATCCTTTTTAGTGTGTTCTTCTCAAGGGCAGACCACATGTTCTTCTTCTTGAGTGCTGGAGGTCACTATCCATCTGTTTTTAGTGTACTGATCTCAGTGAGAAAGGAAGTTGGCTGCACTGATGACTGTAGAATATAGGAAGTCCCGTTTTGCCCTAATATTTTTTCCAGGCAGGCGCAAGCTGTACTGTATTACTACCAAGTAAAGAGGGATCAGACAAATGAGACAAATGAGAAGGGTGTAGAGCTGGCTGTTCTATAGTCACATCATGGGTACAGCTTGGAGTGAAAGAGGATGTGCTCCTGTGGTTTGACATAAATAATAGCATGCATGATTTCCACATTCCCAGTAAATGCTGTTAAATTGACACCTTCTGGTGTACAAGCTTCATGTATCACTTTACAAGTAGATAAGTCACAAGCAAAAATGAACTGCATGTCTGATAAAATTAAGATGTGAAATATCTTACTTGTAGTTTTTATTAGTGCTTAAAGCTAGATTTAGTAGAATATATTTGATTTCTTTTGCTCTGGTATTTGAAATTTTTCTTCAGAGATATTTAATTTAAAGAAATAGCAGTGAAAGTATGCCTGCTACCTTAAAGAAATTGCAGAAGAGATACTGTGTGAAACCTTGCAGCTTAGCTCTCTGGAAAGTCTGAAGTCTACAGGTACTGTCAACAGTCTGATACACTAAATTCAATTCCAGCTCATCACCCATTAAAAGTTCAGGTTGCATGAGCGCAGTAGAGACAAAGCAGATAATTATGTCTTTCTCTTTAGAAGAAATGTCTTACCCTGATCAGTGGCTGGGGAAGCTGTGTGAGCATTACCGCAGGACTGGTAGCATGTGTGATGGTGACTACTGGTGCCAAAGAAAAGAATGCTTTAATCTTCTGAGACAAATCAGGATAAGTAGAAAATGCTATGAAGCCTGCAAGCACAGAAAAAGAAGTCAAGTTAATGAAGAGATCTCCACAGACCAAATAAATAAAGAAGCAGTAGGCAACAAAGAAGTGAGACTAGATTACCAATGGCTGTTTTCCATTTCTATGCTGCAGACCCAGTAAGAATGTTTGATTTTTGCTTGAAACTTTTATTTGGAAGATAAAGTTCATTCTAAGGATACAAGCTCATTAGAGCATCTCCTAATATTGATCTTCTCAGAGCTGACAATCTTGTGTTAAGACCAGTTTTGGTTGAAAAGGTCTATTAATCAGATTTTTGAAATTCAAGTTCTCGCTAAAGTTACCTAAATTCTAATAAAAGAGTTTCTCAGCTTACAGTCTCTAAAAGACTGTATGTGTTTATGCTGGCATTAAGAAATACAATAATTATCTGGAGATTAAGAATAGAATTTTTCCTTGTAACTACACACATACTTGGGTGAAAGTGAATTCACACATAAAGGAAGAGTATAGGGAAGGAATTAAAACTAAAAAGGGTTTGTTCCATCCTGTTTTCTGAATGTGTTTAAATTTCTCCACTGATGGATTTGGCTGGTTGGCATAATTATCTAAAGACAAAGAAGGCAGTGACTTGGTCTGAACTATTCATTCTGCAAAGAGACTCTTAGAATGCGCATATGCGAAGAAAGGAAAATAATTGTCTAAGAATGCCACTTCCCCCATTTTCTACTCTGTTTCTAAGTTGGTTTTTGTAAAAAGGTAATGGTACACCATGATATAAACCCCAGCATCTGCTCACAGACCTTACACATAAATCCTAAGCACTAATGCTGACTGTTTTGTACCCAGGCAGTTCTAACATTACCTGCAGTTGACCCTTCCGAGTGACCAATATAGTAAACATCCTTCTGTCCGGTTTTATTCATGATGAAGTACAGCTCTGCTGGAATATCGTATTTACCTGTTTCATCGAAGCTACAGGGAGAAACACAAAAAGCTGGCAGACAATTTGACTATCACAGTGAGCTACTGATTGTCAGTTTTGTTCATTGCACCAAGCAGGACCCATTGAAGGAGGAGGTTGCACAGTGTGTCTGCATCCTTGCTTGAGCTGGGGAAGTGGGCAGAGGGGTGCAGCTGTACAGCCTGGCTGCCTGATGCCTTGGGCTCTCTGTGGAGGAGGTGCCAGTTTCATCTGACAGCTGCAGCCCTTGGGGAACTGAATTTATTCAGTGCTTTCACCCTTGTGGGTTACAAGAAATATTTTTCTCTCAGTTAACATCAAGTGTGGTAGATCCGATTTCTAGACTGAGCTGAATAGTCTCCTCTCCTTTCTGCACTTTGGACATGGTATCTGGTGGGAGACCTCAAGGTTACAGATGCCTCCCAGTTTTGGAAGCCTTTTCCAAAAGAAACCAGCATGGTGTATGGACAAAGATGACTTTTATACTTCCAGCTTTGCTTCTGTGTGTGCTGATTCCAGAAGACCCTGTCCAGACCATGCAGCCAATTCCTTCTTACAACCTCCCTGATATGCCCAGAAGTGGCTACATCTGTGGAAAAGAATTTGTCTAGTCTCCTTAAATGTTGCATGTCCCGCTTGAAGTCAGATTATACGAAAACCTGTAGTGTTTTCACATAATTTAGAAAAGGATTTTTTCATAAAACCAGAAAGGGAAAGGTTCTGCATTCTAGTACCAACTGCCTCATCTTGCTAGTTCCCTGAATGTTGCTTTCTTCAGAAATTTTTTCTCCACAGAGTACCTGAACTGCCAGAACTCTTTCTGGCAGGGCTTAAGCGTCTTGTGTTTTAAAGACCAGGTGTCTCCTCGGCTGTTTCCCAACCAGACATCGTAGCCGGCATCTGCGAGGAGGAAGCCCAAGCTGTTGTTGGGCAGGTTGGAAATCCAGTGAATAGCATCTGCTAAAACACCATGATGTAGCAAGACTGCAGGCTTCTTCTCTGAAACAGGAGAGTTTCCTTAGGCTGTATTAGTAATAGGTAATATGTTGTTAAAACTGGGGTGCAGAATTTGGTTTTGCAGGAGTGTTTAACCAATATACAGAACTCAGGCCACATTCTAGGCTGGGTGTCCTTGCTGAGATGGAAAGGTATGGAACATGCCATTGTATATGCAAGGGGGAAAGATGGGGAATCCATGTAAGAGTTGGCTCTCAGACCTTCATCTTGTCCTATATGCCATACCTGTATTTTGGCTGTTCCTTCCAGCAGGAATTCTGTAAACACCAAGAATGTATCCATCCTCCGTTGTAACTTCATATTCCTCACTGGGGAATCCATGATATCTGATAATTTCACTCTGGGGAAAGCCAAAGGAGGGTTTGCATTTACAGTGCAGATATTGGTGTAGGAAGTGTTCAGAGGCTGCCTCTGTCCACGAATGTGAAACTAGCCAAGAACCTGCCATGAAGATAAATGTGATAACATATTGCTAGCCTTTCTCTACTGCTCTGTGTTTTACTGGTAGGGAGGGACACCAAAAGGGATTCCTGCAGGAAAACAAACTCCAGGTCTCTCTCTTTTGTGGATGATCCTATAACTGCCATGCCACAGCCATGGAGGCCAGGAGATGCAAATAGCAGTGAGAAGAGTTGGGATGTGTTTCTGTGATGTGGTTTGTGTATTCTACTCAATACCGTATCACTCAAATTATAGTAATTGCTTTATCTGTGGTACTCAAGCACTACACTTATAAAAGTAGCAGGATGCAACAAAGTCTTCTTCAGACCTGCTTAGATGGTAGTTGTCTGATATTTGATTCCCTGTTATGGGACAAAGTGTGTGACTAACCTTTTGGGAGATAGTTTGTCATTTTTTGCAAGGCTGATACAGGTGTGTAGCATGATGCTCTGCCTTGGAATGTGGTCAAATCACTCAAATAATATCCTGTTTTTCAAGCTATCAGTGGTGGGCTGAGAGGGAACATCATGTTCTCCTTTTGGCATTGAATTATGCTAACTGGTCTGACACGTCAACCCCAAATTAACATCCTGATAATGAGGCAAAGATCTGGCAGATAAACTGCTAAGCTGACCTGGAGACATGATTGGTAGTCAATCACTTTACACTATCAAAGTCCAGTCCACTTTCATACGGTTAATTTCTCCTAACATATCCCTTCTCGGAGTGTGTGTGAAGATTTCTCCTTTGCGTGGGGACGCCCCTCAAAGTTACTCCTGGAGGTTGAGCGAAAGAGATTTTGCCCATGGATGTTGGTGTGGGTGAGGATGAGTTACCTCAATCTCTATTTTAATAATTGTTTCTTTTTGCTAGCTTTAATACAATTGCTTTTATGTGATTACTTTGATATAATGCACTCTTCTATCCTATCTTATACTAGTAGTTTTAGCTACTGTACTGTGTAGTAAAAAATTCTGATTAGGATATTTTTGTCTAATCATTTATTATAATAAATCGTTCTTTTTTATATAAATATATCTGGTTTGCCATCATTAGTCCTGCAAGACAAAGTTGTAGAATGGTTCAATCACACCTTTGTAATTCCTTAGACTTCAGCAGTGTCAGTTGGACGCTAAGACTGGATTCAGCTGCACCCAGGCTCCTCTCTGAGCAGGAGTTTAGAAATCAAGGGGGTCTTTTCAGCACCTCACTACTCAATGGAAGGTCTTCTATAAGGAACTCTGCCTGAAGCTCCCACTCTCCTCCACAACAAGGTCGTACATTTCTAGAGACTAAACATGCAGCAGTATCTCTATCTGTTCCACAGTGAATCCTTTCTTGCCGAAGTGTGGTTAAGCAAGCCATGTAGAGTGGAGCTTCTGTTACAGACTCATTCACAGCACCACCTATTACACACCTGCTACAGTGAGGAAATCTTTGGTGATTCAGAGCAAGGGGTTTTTGTTGTGAGGATCTGCTGTTTGAAGAAGGGGTTCAAGCACCCTTACACTGTTCTAGGCAAACAGGTTACAGAAGGGCGGGCCTTGAAACTAGAAGCCAGCCTTTGTTTCCACTGCAAAGGAATCCTTCTCTCAGGCTAACACTGTTCGGATAGGAGCATCAACATTTCCTCCAGGTCCATGCTCACAGTGCTGGAGAGACCTCTTTGAAGGGAACTTACTTTAGCCTCCTGACAGGCACTGTTAGTCAGTGGTAGTGGTAGTGGGAGAGAAGATTTAGAAAGAGAGGGAGAGAAGGTGACCCTACTTACAACATTCATGAAGCATTCGGGGTCGCGACTCTTCTTGCAGTGGCTTGGGATGGAGGCTGCTGTGAATCCTGCTGAAAAGGCAATTCCTTGGGAGCAGAGCAGCATGAAGAGGCACCACATCTTGGGGCTGTGTGGAAGAGCACATGCTCTATGTTTGTTGGGAAGAGAGTGGTGTGGAATTCCACAGGAAGACCCAAGAGGAGTCTCCTGAAGGTTGCCCAACATCTGCTCCCCAAGGGCTGCCAGGATAAGTATCTGTGTGAGGAGGGGTTGTCTGCAGCTTATCCTCTTTGATATCGGCCAGGAAGGAGTCAGAGGCTCCAGGATGAGAAGGAACCAACCTGGGGGCCTGTGTTTATACGGTATTGATGCTAGTTTGTGCTGAGTACCATCCTTTCTCTCTCACATACATCTTTTCTATTGTAAATCTGTCTTTCTTAGAGAAAAGTCTGAATTTTCATGGATTTTAGGCTCTGTCTGGTGGTCACAGTAAAGCTTGTCTGAACAGAAATTGTAGTGCTCTCTATATAGTTAATGCCCTGGTTTTTGGCTGTAGCCAACTTTGTAATTAGCATGGAGGAAACAGGTAATAAACCCAGAGTGTCGTATCTGAAACACCATGGGAAAGAGTGTCATTAAGACTTGGAGAGTGTAAAAAGGATAGGTAAAATATTTGTTTCCCCTGAACTTCTTCATGAAGGAATGAAGGAAGGAGTCGTCAATTATTTTCATTTTTTATTAAATCTATCGTATCCCTTGAGAGCCTAGAACATTTGGATGAAACCACAACTGGAATATTATATATATATAAAAATATATATAAATTGTAATATATATAATATAATATTATAATTGTAATACTGACATCCAAACTCACTGTGGTCTATCCACTTTGTAGAAGAACACTCCAATTCTTCTGTCAATACACCAGAAATTCTCCCAACTATGTGCGCTGGAAGCACATTTTCAGAGTAGATATTCCACTGCTTTCTGCTACTTTATTCAGGTCAAACAAAAGTAAAAAACACTTTCTTCCTGCATGTGGAGCATTGTTTGGGAACAAAACTGAAAAGTTCAGCACAAGCCAGAGTTTGTACTAAAGGTAAAGCAATGGAGTAGCTAAATTTTTACCCTTTTTATGTTGTGCAATTTTCTATATACTGTACTGAATATGGAAGCTTTATAAATCAGACCTAATGCACCAATTAACTCCAAGGTTTGGCACACAACTGTCTCATTAATTTCAGTGGTCAAGTCTTGACTGTAGGAGCAGTAATGAACAATAATCTAGTCTTTTTATGCAATGAAACAATGCCAAAGACTGACATTTACCATGGCAAACAGGAAATAACTGAAATATTTTAAAAAGAAAAAAAAAATGGTATAGAAAGGTGCCTGAAAGATATGTTCAAAATTGCCATTTCTGAAGATTTGGTATTAATGAAAACAAACCTCAAACATTCTAGAAATTTATCAGTGTACTCTTGAGAGAGTAGTAATTGCTTTCACATACACTTTAAATGGGACAGAAATACACCAGGCTAGCAGATGCCACAATCTCTGGATTAACTTACAGGGAAAACTGAAATGCTTTTGGAACTACAAGATTTATTCAATTTATGTACATGCTTTCAAAGCTGAGATTTCCACGCATCCACAGTGGCACCCCTAGGGGAAAAAACCAAGGAGAACAAAATGAAGCCATCAGTTGCATCATTTGCATGGGTCAAAGGCTTTTTCCTCTCCACCTCTGGCAAACATGCACTTTGATGCACAGCAGTCAGAAAGGATGGCAGGCTGGCTGCTCTGAGAACCAGCTGCACAAATTTATGGAGACAGGCAACAGAGAAAGAAACCATGGACGCATATGAACAAGCAACTTACCTCTGTTTGACTGCCTTGCTTGCACCCTCTGCTGCAGTTCCTGGTCTGTCTCCCGGCTGCCTCACTGCCAGAAGCCTGTGCTGATGGAAGAAGCAGCAGCAGAGCTCTGTGTGTGATCTGCCTGTATAGGAGAGCATGTTGAAGGGCTGCTTGTTTCGCAGTATTTAAGGAGTGGAGTTACTCTATGATAAATAGCGCCGTTGCATGACATTCTGAAAGACCAAATTGCACCATGGATCTGGTGGGATAAAGAGGCATCTAACCTGTTATTAGAATACTTAGGAGGAACTTGGTTATTCTTGTTCCCTGAGGCTGTGACAGATCTTTATCTGTACTGCTACCTGTCTCAGTAAGTGCTGTAACTACCGTATTTTGGGATAAAGAGGAGGAAGAATCCAGCTTTTCTCAATTATGAATGTGATCTCTGCTGATGTGAGTAGTACAGAAGCTGTTGTGGTCACTGGTTCCACACCTGTTGCTTCTTTTCTGAATTGCTGATAGCTTGGGGACAATCCTTCTTTGTCAGATAATCTTAGAATAAAAGCACAAGTGATTTGAAAGGTGTGTATTTAGCATCACACACACATTCCTACATGTGTTGTTCAGTGAACACCACAACATGCAAGCAAGAGTTTGCTCTGAATTAGCCTGCTTCTGTAGGGATTCTCAGGAGCTGAATCAAGTTTGAAAACATTGTGTAAACCTGGAGTCAAGAGAGGGTGCTAATACTACTTATTATTTACAAGCCATCTCCATGAATTCTGTTAAAACACAATATGCTGGAGACCCCTGCCTAACCACTGAATTAATTGTAGTCAGCCTGGGGGAGCTTGATCCTCACTGAAACTGGTCTGGTTTCTTGATGCAGCAAATTGTTTGAAACGTGGGTGCTAATGATCTGGTGCTTTGCCTGGGAAAATGAATGAAGTAAGTACTTGTTAGGAAACAAAACCTGAGAGTCACCACAGAAACAATTCTGCTTTATGAAGTAGGACACAGTCTGTGGAAAAACCAAATAGGTGATTTCTCAGTGAAAAGCATCACAGCTCAACAGGTCTGATAGCCCTGCTTAGTGAGAAGTATCAAAGGCTTTTCCCTGCTTTGTTCCCAGCTAACATCAGCCTACATTTTTTGTTTTATAGAATTGTCAGCCTGGAATGATCTGCAATGTTTTACCTATTTCACCTCATGGTGGCATATGGCATGTATGATATTTTTTCTGATATTGTTGATGGGAATCAGTTGAAGAGTAAAAGGTATGCCCATCTGAAAGCACTTCTTTCTCTCTGAAAGAGAATGAAAGTAATGCATATAAAAAGAGAATAGAAAACATAAAACCTAGAAGGTATACAGAAACTTCCCAGGATGGGCTGTCCTTACTCAGAGAACCAGGACAGCTGAGGTAGTAAGTATTCTGTTTTAAAATACTGTGGCAAAACTGAAGCCCAGGAGGTCTGGCCTAGAGCTGGACATAGCATGAACTCAGTTTAATGTTATAAAATCAGGCTCTGCTTCATGCCATTGAGGAGTTTCTTAGTGCTTGTTGGGTCTGTTGAGTTAATCCTGAAGCAGAGGTGCAAGGGACCCTTGGAGTGCTACAATGATCCTGTACAAGTAGTTAACACTTTTCTTAGGGAAAGCATAAGCTGTGAGTGTCCCTCTTGTCCAGACACTGGCCATTCCAGGACTCCATTTCTTGGGAATATCCATTTCTGAGGACTGTTCTGCACACACAACTCCAACAGGCCACAGATTGCTTTCCTGAGAGTAGTGTAACTCACGCAATTTGTGGCTATAAAATCTCTAGTGCTTGGAACTTGAAGAGACAAATGACCTTCTGTGACTTGTATTGAATATGCTGTTCTTAAACTTAATTGATATCTGGTTTAAAAAATAAATTTACCTTATGATTGCCCTGTTGAAGGCCTTTCCGAAAAATATTTGCTTCCCTTCTGGCTCACATGAAGCTTTTGAAGTGTTGTGGAATTCTGTGAGGATGTAAGAATCATGTTTCCTACACAGACTGAGTAGGTGACAGTTTGCCCATGCACTGAGTCTTGGCACCATCTGGAGAAAAAAACCTTATTCACCAAAAAAAATTTTTAAATTTCAGGACTCTGATCTTCATTTAGAAGCATGGCGAAGAACACTGAAGCAATGTGTGAAACAGGAGTGAACCTATGACTATATACACTTACATGAGTCTCATACCTCATCATGGTTGGGCTGCTTAATTGTTCTTTACCTGATGCTGTGACCAAAGTAGTCACTTCAGTGTTTTTCCAGGTGATCTGGGATATGATGCTGAATTAAATGGTAATTTACACTAGCTTGGGAAAAGTGTTGCCTGAAGCTATTGCTCTGTTTTGTAAAGGGTGGGCTTTTGCTGTTGTTGTTGGTTTGTTTATTGTTTTTTTAAACACTTTTTCAGATTGCCATACATTTATTTATTTTTGTTAGGAAAGGATTAATTAAAGTACTAAGTTGTTTTATGTAGCAGCTTAGTGATTCAATATTTCTTTCAACAAGTTATAGTTTATAAATTCCAACAAGCTGGTCAGTAGATGCAAGAGGATGTGAATATCTTAGGATCTGGATGTGAAGAAATACTAGTGAGGAAGACCTCCTCACCTCTGAGGTATTACTCACTCTTGTATGTCCTCAGTCCAACAGTATATTCAGCGCATGCTGAAAGATCAGTCCATTGTGAGGGTCCCAGTGAGTTTGTCACAGGTAGATGTTATGTCTGTTTCTTTTACATGCCAGCCTAATTTTCTTCAGATAAACAGCCAGTGAAGGGGTTAGAACTGGTGCCAGCAAACGAACACTACAGCCAGTGGTGCTGTACTACTTTAATCAGAGAGGGCTGGAGATAGAATAAGTAATTTTATATGGTCCTCCACCTTGCTGTAGAATAAATATGAAAATTATTTGGAAATAAAAGTTCTGGAATGGAAGGCAGAGGGCTTGGATTTAAGGTGCATGCTTACATGCATGTGTTTTAAAACATGTTTTAAAATTTGCTTGAGATACATGAAACACAATTTGAAATAGAAAGGGAAAAGCTATTTTGAGGTGAATGCAGACACTTGAAATACACATGCCTTACTCGGAAAGACTGAGTGTAGTACAGAAATGCTATCAGCATCTTAACCTCAGGGCCATCAACAATAATTCCCTTCCCAATTAGCATATAAAATTATCAGGTTAAACATGAATCATATTCATTGTTTGTGCTGGGCTAGGAAGAGAACACTGAGCAAAAGTGATGAAAGAGGCCGGCCTGTTTAATTAGAGAATGAGAGGCTAGTTATACTGGGAGCTCATTAAAGGCGTGGGATGTAGTTCCTTCCCTTTTCCTGATAGGCATTTGAGGTGCTCTTGCAGAGGGTTTTGAACAGGTTTTAGTCAGCTGTAGCTTGAGTCGCAGACTAGCTACTATTCTTTGTTATTTTAAGTTTTAGATTCCATGCTCTTTATTCTTTTCACTCCCCCATTTCTTTACTTGTGGAACTTTCTTCCCCTCTCTCTCCCTCCTCTCCTCGACCTGTTTTGCTACTTTCCTTTTTAGGTAACTGGAGGATGTTGTTGCAAAAATGACAAAGGAAAATGCTTGTGTGTTGTAACTTGTTCCGTAAGTCTCCCGTAAGTTGCTGTTCTCACGTTTCCCTCCCTGGGTTGGGCTTCTGAAGACAATTGTTTTATGCTGCTAAGTAGAAAGCACTGAAAGGAAACGTAGCTTAAGAAAAAGTGGTATTTTAAAGTTAAATATTAACCAGATTCAAACAAGCTCAAGCGCATTTCAAGTGAGGTTAACTTGTTGGGCTCTTGGACAAGAAGGACTCCAGAGTGAAGAATAGGCATGGGTATACTCTATTCAGAGGTACGTGACCATTTTCTGCAGGTACTGGGGCTGTTGAAGGTATGGATATTCACTGGGCTTGGTTTGTTCCCTTCACAGCCTCCCATACACAGGCTTATACAGATCTGGAAGTTTTTTCCCCTTTGGAAATGTTTTCCTTTGTCTATTACAAGCTGTCAGTAGTATGGTTTATAGGAGCAAAGAAAATACAAGAACTGGTGTAATTATTGTGGCTTCACAAAGTATGTGCTCAACATTTTTTGTTGGTCTGTGTTGAGATCAGAACGATTCTGAACATGGTGCAAGCAAAAAACAATTTCACAAAAAGCAGACAACTCCTTGGCTTACACTGAATACAGATAACAAAGCTAATGCTTAGAAAACCTCCTGCTGCCCCCATACTGTTTTAGGAAGGTAATATTTTTGTCTTGTCTTTATGTGTTTGTCCCCAGACTATAGTTCATTTAACATTTTCCTGTACTTTAGCATAAATTCTACCTAAACATTATTTTTTTATAAATTTCCCATTTGTATGTGTGGGAACAAATGAGGATTTTGGACCTCTGTGACTCTGAAAAGAGTGCGTTGCACTGGTGTTTCTTTTTCTGGAGATAGCATTACATAGCTGTTGCTTTTAAAGGTTACATTTCTGTGCTGAAAGCCACTCTTTTATTTTTAAAAAGCTATTCAATGAAAGCAAGTATCTTCTCCTCTTTCAGTATCACAAGGAGCTTGAATCTGTGCATTCATAAGGTGATCGGCTGAATAGACTGCCACCTATTCTGAAAGGATTTCGTGCCTCTCTCCAGACCTATTACTCTGAGATAGTATTGCAGGGGAAACCAGTGTCATCTAGCTTAATTACACTGGTGTTTAAAGAATGGTCAAATCCTGTCTATATTTTTCATGCTTATTAGTTAATATTTTCATATACATTCATTTTCTTTCTTTAAAAAATTTGAGATGCAATTTTCTGGGTAAATTATGGTTCATTTATACAGGATGGAAAACTAGAGAACTAAAAATAAAAAACTTCAAGTTGCCTTTTCTGAGCAGTATGTATTGGATATTAGTGTGTTGCTCAACATCCTAAACATAATTTAGACTTTCCTGTTCAGTTCATAGCATGCTTTCGGAATAATTTTAGTGCAAAGGAAGAGGCTGTGGATTGGTTCAGAATATTTTGACATTACAAAGCATCTTTTTTTTTTTCTAAACCACTGCAAAGAGTTGATGTAATTTAGGCAATCCCCTGCAGTTCTAAAGGAGGAAGCAATTATAAAATGAAATTGCTCTCCAAGTTGCAAGACAGGCTTTACCGTCACCTCCTCTCTATTGGTTGAATGCTTTGTCCTTCATACTGTGCCTTTAACCTTTACTTCATGTGTGGTAGAACTTGCTAAATAGCTCAAGGATTATCACTAGCTCAGCAAAGTTAAGCAGAGAGAGGGATGCAAGAAACTCTGAAAATAAGCAGACAACTTCAGGTGTGGCAGTTCATCTGGATCGAGTAAACTACTAGGACCTGACATCAATCATGTTCCACAATTGATTAAAAAAAATTAAACATCAGTTCTATTATTGTCCTTCCTGGCAGTGAAAGTTTTATTGCTTTTCTTGCACCCCTTATTTTGTGATCTTGTACTGAGTGGTCTCAGCCATGAAAACCCTTGCATGTCCTGTGAGTACTTCACACGTTTCCTGAAGATACTGGACAATTAACTCCTGGTCTGAAAGGTTTGCAAAAGTAGTATTGTAGAAAGACAGCTTTTAAATACTCATTCACTGGCATATCTAATATTCAAACTCTTCTTTTCAGTCTCCAGTGCATGCCCACAGGTTTTTTTTCAGCTGGGCATACTGAGCTCTAGTTCATGGTTAGCCCTGATGCTATGGATGGGAAAATGCACCACTGATGAGGGAAGAAGATGTTTGGTGGTGTGATTCTCTTTTTTTCCCTCCCTTCCAGTGGTTTTGTGCAATGTCACACTGTCAGGTTTACTCCGTGCACCTTGTCTGAATGCTGGGTGGTGCTGCAGAAGTGTGAATGAGAGCAGAGGTGAAGGGCTTTGCTGCCAGACATTCCAAAGAGTCACTCTCTTCCTCGTTACCCAAGCTGGAATTCTGGGTCCTACTGCCCCTCCCTTCAGACCTGAGCCCATGTCTGTATTGGGTGCAGTGTTTGTTGTGCCTCTGCCGGGTCTGCCCTGTGGCATTATGGAGTGGGCCGGGTCTGTTTGAGTTCCCTGGGGTGATCAGGACACTGAGATTTATAAATGATGTGATGTGGGCAAGAGTAGCCACCCGTGTCTTGGACTGCAAACCTCTCCAGAACCTGAGAAATCATTTCCCACTTATGCTTTCTTCAGAATTTGTTGTTGTGAGAGCACTGGCCTTTTCTTCTCACACGTCCCTAAAGGAGATGCCATAGACATTATGTCCGTGCTCCAGTTTCCAGTGCATCTCTGGGAACAAGGGAAGCTGCAGGGGCTCTCCTGGCAGTCCTCCACTGCCATCAGACTTCTGCTCTCGTAGTACTGCTCCTCGCCACAGCTGAGCATGAGCCTGAGACAAGAACTTTGGGTCTTTGCATATGGCTTGCACTTTGCATGTGAAGCCCAGGTATTCTGAATATTATCCCATAGGTTTATTTCTCTCTTGTGTATGATGGGTGGATAACAATAACATAGCAACAGTAATAACCATAACACAAATCTGAAGCTGATTGTTGAGCTGTATCACTACCGAGGCAATCTTCTAACACTGTAGAAAACTATGTGAGATCTTCCAGTCTTTTATCCTCCAGGCTTTTCTGTAGACTTAAAGGGAATATGTTTTCTTGGGTTTTGGATGGAATCTGCTGCTTGTACCTAACACCGTTCTAACTCCATACCTGGCCTCCCTGCTGATACTCCAGACAGGTGCTGTCTGTCTGTTTGTAAGAAATCCTATTAATGTCTTATGAGAAAAGTTTGGAGACCTGTTTAAAACAGTCTCAAGCATAGGTAGTCATCCTTTAGATAGGGCTGCCAGAGTGACAACCCAAAAAAGTGAGAAGTGGAAAAGAGATTTCTGACTGAGCCTTCACAACCACAGAAATCCTGGCACATGCCCAAGCCCCACCCTGGGGCCAGGCAGGTTTTGTGTCCATTTTGTTGCTACTGGAAGCCTGTTTTGTTACTTTAGTCTGCTTATGAATACAAATATCTTTCTAATTTTCATGCTAAATATCTTGGTCAGATATACCACCTTTTTTACCTTGTTCTTTGAAGTTAATTAGCTCTTCTCTAACACTGACCCTTTAATATATTTTGGAACCGCTACAATGCTGTCACTCCATAGCTCAGCTAAGCAAATCAATCTTTCTTCAGGCTCTTCATATTCCTCAGGTGCAGAGATGTTTCATGCTCCTGCCATAGTCTGACCTCATTTTTGGACCCAAGTGACAAGAACTGTATACACTCTGCCAGTTAAGCGTCTTCTATAACATCTCTTTCTGTGAGAGAGGGTGTCTAATATAACATTTGCCTTTCTTAGATGAGTGACTCATTGCCGCCTATCTGTAATTTTTCTTATTTTTATACTTTCATAAAACATTTTTTTAATCCTTATTGTTATTGATATCAATATCATGAACTTCTAGTTGTTTGTACTGCTTTGTTCCTTAAATATTCTGCTACTATGTTTGCTCTTCCAGCAGTGGAGTTGTGTTTGCCAATTTGGGAGGTATATTACAAGTTTAGCCTGTGGGACTTTTCACCTTTCTTTGACTATAAGGTATTTTCAAGAATACAAACCAGCAGAGTGGGCCTCAAAAAAATCCCACACAAACAGGAAAAAAGTTTGTGTTGCTTTGTTGTTTTTTTTCTTTAAACGTGAGTGGAACATGTTAATGCAGAGAGTATAATTTCTACAAAGAATCCCCACTTCAGGGGAATAATAGTGATTAAAAAATACTTTAAATACATCAGTTACCCAGGTATTAGTTGTTGAAATGGATGAGGACTGTTTCCTTGCATTCTCTGTGCCCTGGATGTTTTCTGAGAACAGCTGGTTTTGGTGGGTGAAAGAGTATGCATGACTTATGTGTGCTAGTCTCTGTACATGACTTCAGCCCCAAATAATGTGGTCTCTTAGGGAGTGGTCTGTGTGGCACCATTTTTCATGGCTCTAGAACTAAGTTCAGCAGTAGTGTAAGGTTTAGAAAAAGATCCCACGGGTCAATGAGAGTATCAGTCAGAAATGCCTTGGGTTTAACTGCCTAGCAAGTAAAAGTCTTGGAGGCAGTACAGAAAGAAAAGCAAAAAAGCATATATCTTTTGGTGCCATGAGCTGCTGACCTAGCAAGAATCAGTCTAAAAAGGAGTAAATTTATGTGGTAAATGACTGGGATTTGAGCAGGTGTTCAACCAAAGAGCAAATCTCCCACATCTTTAAATAAGCAAAGCAATCCTAAAAACAGGAGTAGTAGGGAAATCAGAGGTGCAGACAGACTCCACATGATCTTCTCTTTCCTGGACATGAAGATACAGTACTAGACACCAATAAGACAGAGAGCAAGGTTTTAGAGAGAACTGATCTTTTAGTTGGCACCTGTGTGGAAGTCACCCCAAAAGGGACTTAGAAGAGGTTTTTCTCCTCAAAGTCGTTAAAACAGTTCTGGTTCCAGTGAAGTGAAAAGCAGAAAATGGTATACATAGGCTTCTATAAGAATACAGACAGATGTGCAAATTTAAAATGTGACATGTGTTCTTTGTAGATTTTTGTCTGACATAATAAAAACAAAACAAGAAGTGGTGCAAGGTCTGGTAAGCATGTAAATACCTTCTTTGGAAACAAATCACTTCTCTTATACAGCTGTCCAGAAAACTAAGCAGTAATGATGCTGGAGATAAACTTGTGTTGTAGATCAAAATCTGACTAAAACAGTGTAAAAGAGATGAATATTTTTAAGGCAGGAAGGCGTGGGGATGGGGGGAGGACGGGGGGGGGAGGAAGCTAACTGGAGGAGTGAGGAAAGAGCTCAGAGTTCAGGACTAGATCTTTTTCATGCAGAGTATTTAGGATGTGAAAAAAGGAGAATGGAGAAGAAAAAAATTGCAGATATTATTTAAAGAAAATTTCTATTTTGGAAAATGTTGGCTAAAATCCTCAGCATCAAAGAAAAGAAAAAGACTTATTCTCTTTTTGACTGGACACCTCAAATTCTACCAGTCTGCCCCACCTCTAAATGTCATTTTCTGCCTGTACTAGGCTGTTAGAAGCTCACAGTACTCCTGTCATTCTCAGCTTCTCGTCAGTCTCTTGCTGCTGGAGAGGGAAGGAATTGCAGTTTAGGTTAAGGATGTGCAGAAATACTGAGCAAAGACCTGACCAGCAAGAATTTTGCAAAAGCCAAGCAGGATCCGACCTGTGGGCACACAGGCATGAGTTTTTTAGGTACTTCAAGGTCTAGAAGAGAAACATTGGTGGGGGCTTGGTTTTTCAATTTTCACCTGCAGGGTGGTTCTCTTCTGAGCACGGATGAGTCAGGAGCGGTTCCTTCTGTTCATCAGTGCTCATCCAAAGGGAAACCCTGATGCAAACTCAGAGACGTGGGCTTGTCCCTGCTTGCTGCTTAATGCAGTGACCAGCTCCTGTGAGAGTGGAAGCCGGGTTTGGTTTTTTTTGCCTAATGGCTGCAAATAAACAGGATTTATTTCTTGGATTATAGAAGTAGCATCCAAAATGAACGGAAAATCCATTCCATTGTGCAAAGGCTGTGACTTCTGGGGCAGAGGGCTGGGAGCTCTGTAGCAGCTGCAGGAGTGTCTCCTACCACCATCTTCTGGAAGGCACCAAGAACTACAGCCTCTGTCAAGTATTTTGGGACACACATGTAGTAAGCCAGAATGGGAAGTATGGATGTCTTAGTGAAACACGTGCTGATGCATATTATCTTCTCACTTCAGCCCATCTGTCAGGCAGCTTACAACAACGATTTCAATAAAGTTCATCTCCTTTTGGAGCGCAACGGCAACTATCTGAATGTCCAGGACAGCTTCAGTGGAGACACCCCTTTAATTTGTGCATGTAAACAAGGAAACAACAGGATAGTTAATTATCTTCTTAGAAAACATGCTGATGTCAACCTCAGAAATAAGGTAAGTGGCCACTGACTCTTCCTTTGCAGTGACTGTTCCTTCAGATTCTTGGAATGCCAGTGGGAACACTGGCAAGCACAGACAAACCTCAAGTTTGTTTCCTACTGAGGCATGTGTGGAGAAACTGGTGAAACAAAAAAGCTTCTCTGCTTATTTTGGGGCCCTGTGTAACTTAGTTTGTCCATCTCCGTTTTGACAACCTGTAGCAAGTTTAACACTGTAGCATGCTTTACAGCCCTGCCCTTTAGTTGCTTTGGTATATTTGGTATTCAAACATTTTTTTTTAAAACTCTGTTCTCTATAGGAATCTGTGTTGGTTATTGCTACTTTCTTGTATTTCTCCAGTGTCCCAAAGGAGATGTCCTAAGGTCTCACATGTCCTTGCTTCAGTAACCAGCACCTCCGTAAGAAGGGGGGCTGTGGCAATCCCTCCTGCTGGTTTAACTTGCTGTGAGGCAGCAGCAGCCACATGAGATACCCACTCTCTCCTTTGAATCTCTGCAGTCAGGTCCAAGTTTGCCCATGTACACATGGAATCCTTTGGATCCCACATCCTCCTTGCACGTGTAGTCTGATTTCCATGACTGTCTATGTGTTAAACGTGCCTCTACTTGAAGGAAGCAAGATGCATGTGTCTATTTCCGCTTGAAAATCACAGCAGTATTCCTGTTAGATAGTCTAAAAGAAAGCTTGTGGAATTTAAAATGGTCTACTCTTATCAATATTAAACAAAGTGAGGTCACTGAATCTGGTACTAATCAGAGTTAATTTGTGTTTAGAAGGACCGCACTTGCCTCCATTATGCTGTGAGGAAACGGTTTACCTTCCTTGACTACGTGCTCATCATAATCCTCATGCCAGTTATGCTTATTGGATATCTTCTCATGGTGAGTCTGGATGGAAGAAGGAATGACCCTGTATCTTTCCCTCAATCACATTTTTCATGGCAGTATTTCAGGCCAGGAACATGTATAGAATATGGACTGCTTTCTTAAAACCAGACTGAACGTGTACAACAGAAGGAGCAGGGATTTTGCTGTGAATGTAGCTGATGAAGGACAGAATTGTATTGCTGCATCAGTCTGGCATTTTCAAAGACCACTCCTCTTTTTGGAAAAAACATGGTATTTAGCACAAATGTACTTAAGACTATATGCAGATGAACTGTTTTTCCGTGTAACTCTTTCTCTTGCACCAAACAGGTCTCAAAGACAAAACAGAATGAACACCTGGTCAAGATGTTGCTTAGAGCTGGAGTCGATGTGAATGCCACAGACTCTGTAAGTGGGTTTATACAAATGCAAATGTGGCTCACATGCAGGCAACAATACTAAAAACAGACTACAGAACCTTCTAGCAACATAGTTGGAGTAGGAGCTTCGGGAACTGAACTGACTGATGTACCAGGAAGACTCAGTGTTTCCCCTTGACACTTAGGCAATAGTTTTGTAATGTATACAGAAGTAATTCCCCCCTGATCAACTATTCTCCCTTTCTGACCAATGCCCTCATAAGGGAATCCAGGCAAACTGGGCTGAGGTACTGATGTATTAAATATTTGATTCTGTAAAGATTCTAGAGATATAAGCATCTGAGTTTATCAGCATTTATAAGTTTTTGAACTGGAACAGATTTGTGGGCTACAAGGCAAGACCCTGTGTCTTCTCTTGGTCTTCAGAGTGTACTGATCTTCCCTACACAGAGTTATGTATCCACTAGCCTACCTGGGTGTGGTAAAGAGCTCCTCTACTCTAAGGCACAAAAGGAGAAACCCCAATTTTATCAGCAACCAAGTTCTAAAACACTGAAGTGCAAGCAAAAAGTATAGTTTAAGACATAGTTTCTGAGACCAAGATTATGGAATCCTCCAAAATTATTGGCTTCCTGCTAATGTGTCAAACCTGTTTTAGCAGTTGCATCCCAGGGAAGGAATGATTTTTTTTCATTCCTGTTGTTCTCATGATAATGTATTTGTTTTTCTGTGTAGTGTATTGTGACAGAAAATGGTATGTGTGTTCTGTATCCAGCTGTTAGGGGGAAAATGATACAGGTAGTCCTACTTAGCTAAGGCCTACTTAAGAAGTTTACTATAGAAATAAAACTCATCTGCTTCTGCTTCCCTTCAGTCTGGCAGCACAGCTCTTCACTATGCTTGTGAAATGAAAAACCAGGCAGTCATTCCTCTACTGCTTGAAGCTCATGCAGACACTTCTTTAAAGAATCAGGTAAGAAGGTGGAGTTGATAACTGTATTTGCTCCTCATGGTGGTGAACCAGTAAGTACATTGTAGGCTTTAGCAGTGTAGGCACAGTAGTTTAAGGAGAAGGGTGCACAGCTTCCTGGCAGCCAATTTGTTTCCTGTTTGGTATGAAACATTTGTTCCATTGCCTTTGTTGGCAAGAGCAACTTCAAAGTATGAAACCTTCACTGCTGGATTTCTACCAGTAAATGCTGCCTGTGTCCCCTGGCTTAGCAGGGGCTTGGCACATCTCTTAGCTATCTTTATGTTGCCTCTTCTTAGCTCAGAGCTACTCCACAGTTGCTCCTAAGATGTAGGCTGCAGGGGAGGGATAAAAGTCTTCCTAGGTGCTTTTTGTGCTGTTGAGGACCCTTCTTCTGAGAGGCTAAGTCAAGCTGCTTCTGCCACCAGAACAGCTCAAGTCTTGCCCAAATCGATATTGACCTGGGAGTATCTGCACTCCTGAGTTGAGGTGAGCAGTGTATTATCTATGTTGCTCTGGAAATCAAATCTTAGCTGAGCTCTGTGCACTTGGATACTACTCCCAGGAAACAGTGGAAAGGCTGTCCCTACTGTAGGGGAGGTCTCTGTTCCTGTCTTTGGCCGGAGTAGTATTAGACCCAGCATGTCCTGAAACCTTTGTTTTAGAGCAGAAGTGACATGGGACCTTACACAGGTGGCAAAGTCAGGAAATCTCTCTGTACTTGACCCCTATCTAACATATTGCAATGTATTTCATGTGTTTCTTTCAGGATGGGGAGACTCCCTTAGATATAGCAAGAAGATTACAGTTCCACAACATTGAAAGCATGATAGAAAAAGATTCTTAGCCATCAAGGACTCTCAAGCCTGCAGAAAATTACCTCATCTGACAAACCACCTTTCACAACAGCAGAAGTCCTGCAGAGGATGGGGGCTGATACTTGATAAAGACTCGGTCCACATCCACCCCTTCCTTGTTGCAGACTTGGACAATTTTGTGTGAGATTTGTCAGTACCCCAAGGCCATGTGTGGGGTGAAAGAAGTTCATTTTATTTTACTAAGCCATGAATTATTACAATAGTGCCCAAAATATTGCCCTTCCCATCTGCTTCATCAATTTTATTGCTTGACTTCTACAGACTGTGGATTTTGAAAGCTAGCTATAAAATATCTGGAAGCCTAAACCACTGCATACAATGGTTGGCAGCCAATGCAAAAATAAAATCTCCTTTAGAGTGTGTTACTTGTTCCATAGGATAACTAAACAATATGCTACAGCAGTTATGAAAAGTCTGGTACCCTTCCTCTTGTTATTTCTCTTTCTACAATGGGAGTGGCTGGGAAAACAAATCTCTCAGTTGAGCCCTTCCTCCTTCCATCCTTCCTACGATTTTTACACACCTTAATTCTCACTGTGTTGCTACAAAGGTAGGATTATCTTCTCTTTTTCCATCTAAGAAACAGCAAAAAGAGATTCAGTGCCTTGCTAGAGACCATAAAGAAATTCAATTCCCAGATCACTTTAATGCATTAAGAAGTAGTAATGAAAATATGTTTGGCTCAGAGAAACAGTCTCTGGACTACCTTTCCAATATAAACAGTGTACTAAAAAAAAGAGTCAATAAATGAAATGCGGTTGATGGAAGCCAGATGTATCCTTCCCATGGGACTAGACAGGACAGCATGCTGTACAGAGTGGCGCATGCAGCAGGGGATAATACCAATCATAGTAATAATATATCCATGAGTCTTCTCTTGCATAGGTGAAGGCAGAAGAAAACCTGCAGTAGTGAGCAATCTATTAGAACGGCCCAGTGCTTTGTGATTTAATAATGCAGCAATAAAAGGGAGACTCTTTTTGTACACTGCTGTATTGTGCCTCCTTGGTCTAATGGATCTTTATTTTTTGGACAATTTTGGCCTTTTCCTGTAAGCTGTCAGAAGTGCAGAACATAGGTGCTGTGATCAGCACTGCTAATGGGTGCTACAGTTGGTGTGTGGACAAGCTGGTGTATTTTTCCTGTGTAAAAAGACAGATCTGTTTTTCAGTGTAACTCCAGCTACAAAAGGTCTTGTCTGGACAAGGTGAGCTTGAGGCTGCAGCCAGAAACACCCCACAAAACAAAGCTCCTTGTTGGAGCCTGTAATAATGAACACTTTGTGTGTAACCTGGGGACAGACACTCCAGAGCAGCTTGTAGATGAGAAGATGGAAGGCACTTGCATGGATTATGAAGCCACCATCTCTTAGGCCTAATGGCCGTAAAGGGAGAACATCCAACTGCTTTCCCATGGTTTAGGAACTGCTTGAATGAAGAATGGTCCAGACACAGAGCTGTGTAAAAGTGAATGCTGACAGCTCAGAGTGCTTGCAACAGCTTCATTGCCAGCATGAAGAATAATTCATAGGGTGGA
This sequence comes from Corvus cornix cornix, assembly GCF_000738735.6. Lineage (NCBI taxonomy): Eukaryota > Metazoa > Chordata > Aves > Passeriformes > Corvidae > Corvus > Corvus cornix. The sequence goes on from NC_046336.1 coordinate 17,230,852, forward strand.
AGTTCTGTTTCCTCGAGTGCACCTTCCTGGATGGGTCTACATCTCCATATTCCACAGCTGCCGTCCGTGGTCTTTGAAACTGTGAGGGGTTTAGAGTGTTTTAACAAATATTTGGGTGATTTGTAGGCATGGAGGACAGAGGAATACATCTACAAATTTTTAAGGTTGGACTCCTTGATTCTCACTGCTTAATGTTTGGTAGTCATCTATTGTCTGCTCAGTTTCTTGTGCTTGAAGATCTTTGGTTGTGTTGACATTAAAGGGTAATTTGAAGAGGGAGAAAAAAAAGCCAAGTTCTCTGTCAAGGGGATCAATAATTTAATTTAAACAAAACTGTTCATTTCAACAGAGAAATGATCAAATCACACTATTGGGTCTCCATAGGAAGACAAAAACTGGGCATGAGAATGGGTACATAAGATATATATGAGAACAACAGAATTCAGGCTTAGAAAAATTAGTCTCATAGAAATAAAAACTGTTGAAATTCAGTGATCCCTGCAGTATGTACTCAAATATATAAATATTTTCTGCTTTCATTCTTATATACCTCAAACTTCCCAGGAAGATAGCAGTCACAATAACACCATGGAAAACCTCAAATTATGAGGAAAGCAAGAAATAAATAAGAATAAATAAATACCTATACAGGTATCCATTATGTGTGTCTGTGTGTTTAGCTCTTCCCCAGATATCACCCTTATTGCCAAAGAGAAATTTTGGAGGTTTTTACAATCAACACTCTGCTCATGGTTTCAAAAATATTTTTTCATTAGTTCAATGATTTTCAGATACATTTTCTCAGTTGCATCAAGGCCCCAGATGAAATCAAGATGTCCCCATGCAGGAAAATGCTCATGGTAAATGAGATTAGTGATCCGAGGAAGTAGCCTTGCCATGTCTTTTGGGTCTGCAAATTTGTCCTCTCCACCACTCCAAACAGCAGTTGGTGTCCTTATCTCCTCTATCTTGTACACAGGAGGAGCAGTCTGTGGGACAGGGAGGAGAGCTGAGTGAATGCTGTTGTAGCAGAAGCTGTGTTTAGAGAAAGGTTTCTGTGCAAGCATCTCTCTTTGCTTTTTTCTTCTGCACTGCCTACAGTCAAACCATAAGGATGAAGGCCACCCTCTTATTGTTCATTGCCCTAACCCCAGTCCCTGTCTATGGAATAACCCATCCTATTCCTGTTCTTTCTATAAAGCATGGCTAAGGGTTGCCTTGCAGATTGACTCCAGCTTGCACTCCTCAGAGGTGTGGGCAGGGAAAGAGGAGTGTTGGTATTTATCTGTGATGGACTGCGGAGATTTTTCCTGTGTATATTCAGAGTGGGAAGATCTATAAGTTTTTTGGGGGCATGAAGTGCAACTTTTGGTCTTAGTTTTTATGCTTGGAATTTAAGTGCCAAGGAAATAATTTGGCCATTTATAATTTCAATCTAGAAAATTTCTGAGACAGTGTGCAAGATAGAAGTGGCTAATTGTAGCTCTAGAGCCTTTCTGTCTGTGAAAAGCAGCATTTTGGTACAGCACAGGACACTGCAAGTCAAATGTGCTGCTTAAAAGTGAAATGATTGCCAGTCCACTGGAGAGGTCACTGTAGCTCTGAGATCCACTTCCTCTCTTAAATGAAAGGCAAACTTTGAGGATTTTTGGGGTAGTGAAGAGCTCTGTGCTCACCCAGTCCTAGGACTTGGGTGTGGTTCTTATTCATTTCTGCAATGACGTGTAAGTTAACATGTCACTGGGCACACCCCTGCATTGGTAGGGGAGGCAAAATGAACTTCTGTTAATTGTCTGCAGGGTCTATCTCTGCCTTGTTTGTGAATAGGCTTTTACACTTGTGTGTGACTCAGCTGAAACATTATCTGAGACCACTCTCCCCCTTGTTAGCACTCACAGGTGCTAAAATTTGAATTTTTCTATTTCTAGTTTTACCAAGACCCAAGGAGGAGTTCTCAGGGAAGCCATTTTGCCTTACCTGGTTGTATTTCTTCATGTTTTCCTTAGAGCCATAGTCATAAGCTTGAAACTTGTCTGTATGTGCTACCTTTTAAAAGAAAATACAGAATAAAAGTGATGAGAGATGAAGAAGTAGAGTGAAGGAAGGATATTCCTGCCTGTGAGTTAAGCCAAGGCTCAGGTAGTGGACTGTGAGTTACTCCCATACATTCCTCTGGCTGCAGGCTTCCAGGGTGCTGAGGATAGATCACAAGGTAAGTGGCTTCCTTGCCTTTTCTCTTGCTAGATTTCTGTCCTGATCCTTATATTCCAGCCTCAGCATATTTTATTACTTAAACTCTTGTTTTACTACCTTAGGTACCTAAAGTTGGGGTCCCTATTTGTCATGCAGAGTTGGGTTCAGTTGTCACATGGAAAGAGAACCTGGGTGCCTATGTGTCAGGGCTATTACAAGTCTAGTGCAATATGCCTTGTAGGACTGGGGAATGAATACCTGGAGGTGTTTTGTTTGTTTTAGTAATTTAATTCTTTGCACAAACATGACAAGTAATTTCATTTGTGAGTGCTGTGTAATAAAGGGTGATAGAAAGTCAGTGTCTATTAGTTTAGAAAACCTTTGCTTCAAGGATTTAAGTAGCTGGGTATGTGCTAAAAATCTGTATGGTGCATTGTCTTTGCTATTTTATCTTCCTGTATCTGTCTTTGCTTTTTATGCACTTAATTTTGTTAGAGGCTGGCAAAATAGACCATAGAGTCACTAGCTGTCCAAGTTTTGTGTTCATTTCCTGCTGGGAATGCTTGTCTTCAGGAGCACATCTATATTCTAGACCGCATTAAATGTGCAGGTGTTCAAGGCAGTAGGTGAGAAGGTACGATGGTAATTTTCCCAAATCCAAAGCCTCTGGATTTTCCTGCAGGCTGTCAGTTGCATAAAAAGCAGCAGTAAGAGACTGTTTACATGTCAATGTACAGTTATACCTGTTGCCAATGAATAATGTTCTGTACTGATGTTCCAGCAGGGGAATGTCCTACGTACACATCTATTCGACTCTGGAGAGAAAGCAGAAATCTTATAAAGACAGAGATCCAGTGCTGTGACAGAATAAAACTGTGAAGGAAGTGAGTTTCTAATATTAAAGAAGTCAGCTTACAAAACATTTTTTATAGTTCTGTTAAGGAGGTGTTCCAATTCCATCTCCCTGGATTCTTCCTCAGCTATGTTATCTTGCACTGAGAACCACATTAGTGACTTAAGCAAGGCAGGAAATACCCTTAATGGTTTAGCTCTACAATTCAAAAGCTGCTATTGCTTTTGCATTGAACCTTTGATTCCAACTGCTTTCCCATATGTACTTTTAAAAAGGATTATAGATGAAAAAAATGGGGCCCAGTTGTTACAGATACTGCAGTAATAAACATTATACAGGCCAGCTTTTGCATACTTTCGCCACTGTAAAGGGGACTGGCACCACAGTGTTCACAGATTGGCAAACAGAGGGAAAACTCTTCTGTCTCTCCTGTCCCCTCTGAGTGATGCACGAGGGTTTGTGAATCCCACTGTAGGTGTGCTGCACTCCTCAGCACAGTGGAAAGGCTTTCTGTAGCTCTACACCTTGTGGATTGAGCTGTTGGGCCCAGTTCTAAGGTCAACAAAACCAGGAAAATGCCCCTTACAATAGTCTTTGGGACCAAGTTTTGGTGCAAATAGTCTGAAAATTAAGAAAGAGAGTTTTTTCCCTGTCTTTTAGGTATTTCAGTGTTCAGAGGACCCCCAGAGTCTATATACTAAGGAAGGAAACTGGCAACTGTATTGCCAAGAACTCTGACTTCATCACTCATTGTCTCTTTTTAAAGAACATCTGTGTGTGACCAAAATCTGGTTGGCTTAGCCCCAAAAGAGGGTACATCTTGATACATGCAATATAGCTCCAATTTGGATTCAGTTCTTTCTTTCTGGCATTGGAATGTGCCTCATTGATGGTCCCACCCATCCCTAGCCCTAGCCATGCTGCTGCTGTTGGCAGTACACAATGTCCTGGCATTCCCTCAGCCTGCTGAGAACTGTGCTGTGGTTTAGGTGTGTTTACATGCGTGACGGTAACCAGACAAGGATGGAGTGCACAAATGTACCTTCCAAAATCCCTTTCGTTTTACCATGAGTAGGTGTTCTTGCATATACTTACTGTGTTGATATTTTTGATGCTGCCTCCAGCTATGTAACACAGAACATGGGCACAAAACTTATCCAGGCTTGTACAGAGCTGTGTCACGGGTCCTTTCAGAAATTCAATCTGGTGCGCGACTCCTTTGCAGCCAAGTACTAACTGAGGGAAAGGAAAAGTGCAACACCTTTTTTTTCTTCTTACAGAAGAATTTTATGCAGGAAATTGTTGCTAATAGCCTAGCCTTCATAACACAGTATTCAAAGATTGCTGGAACAGCTTACCCTCACAGCACCCCTCAAAACACCCCATTTCCCATAGAGCATAATTTATTCTTCCTCCTTCATATTACTATCACCAATCCTTGAGGAAGCCATCCTTCCATTTCTAGTGTGCTGACCTTAATGCCAACTCCTTTTTAAAGACCCAGAGATCATCATGTCTGTTACTGCAGTTCTGGTTTAGTTCCTCCTGCATGAGGCCAGCAAAATTTTAGTTAAACAGCAGGAGTTCTAAAACAAGACAGTGTTTCACAAGTCTCCTACTTCACTGGGAGCTGCTGCTACAAGCTTAATATCCTGACTATTTTCCCCACAGGATTTAGGAACAGAGTTTTTGAGAGCACTCAATTCATCCAGACCTCAGTGTCAGCATGTCACTTGTTTGGGAATGCTTGGTCTCAGTTTGAGTGAACCCTGTGAAGGTTAGTGAGGCATTGGACCTCTTAGAAGAAAAAATTACATACCCTGAGCAGTGGTTCAGGAAAATTTGTTAACTTAATCAGAGGACTTGTAGCATGTGAGCATACAGTTACTGGGCCCACAGCAAAGAACACTTTCACCCGTTTAGCCAGCTCAGGGTATGTAGAAAATGCTATGAAGCCTGCAAATACAAAAGAGACAGGCTGAGTTAGTGAAGATCTCCTCCACAGACAAATTAAAGACATAAACAGCAGATAGCAAACAAGAAATGATAGTAGATTTTCAGCCCATTGTCTGTTGTTCATGTTTGTGCTGCATGTTTTACTCAAGAAAATTGTTGGAGCTAAGTCCTGAAACTAATTTTATTTAGGAGGCAAAGTTCATTTTGAGGTTTAGAGCATGTCTGGGCATTGTCATTATCAGAACAGTTTTTGTAGGCAACATGTCAGTGAGGTTTTGGAGATAACACCAATTCCCTCTAAAGTTCAAGGAACTCTCATAAAAAATGAGTTTTTCTAATTAGAGTCTCTAAAGATCTATGCATGTTTATGCTTTCACGAAACTATAGAATAATTAGCTAAATAGTGGGAGCTTTGTGTGTTTTCAAGCAATTATTTGCATCACAGGCAGATGAAGAAAATCTAGATTGTTAGTTTATTTTGCCATGAGGGTCTTTAAATACTCTTACGAGAGGCAAAGAAAAAAAAGGTCAGAATTTGTGACAATATATGATTTTTCCACATTTGATTTTCTTTTTTTCTGGGTTGTTTACACTAATGAACTGACAGTTGCTACTTTATAATCTATGTTCATTCATGGATCTTACACATAAACCATAAACACCAAGAACTTTCAACTGATGCTAAAAGAAAGTTAGCTGCATTTAGGGGCCATGAACTGAGTAATAACAAAAGCTGCACCTAAGAAAAAATAAACTACTAATATTTTTGCTTTCCTAATTTTTGGTCTCTGGCACTATGTTTTTAAACAGCAATGTGGCCAGTTACAGCCACTCATGAACTACAATTTAAGTTGTAAGATTGACAGTAAGTCATGACTTAGTAATGTTGAGGTTATTTTTCCTTGCCTTCAAGCAATTTAATTTAAATTAATGTATTCATTTAAATTATTTTGTGGACTGTTTCATCTTTTTGATTTTTCAATCCTATTCACAAGAACAAGCTCCCCAAGGAAGTGTTCACAGCACCAGTTCTGACAGAGTTCAAGAAGTATTTGGACACTGCTCTCAGGTACATGGTGTAAACATTGGGGCTGGCCTGGGAAGGGCCAGGAGTTGGCCTTCAGTGATTCTTGTATGTCCCTTCCAGCTCAGGATGTTCTATGGTTCTATGATTCTAATTGTCTGTCTTAATACAGAAGAACTTCATGTAAATTCCTGTTGCTGAGAAAAATACCCAATGCCAGTACCAGAAGTACCCAGTAAATGACCATTTCTACGTTCTATGAAATTATTTAAAAAGTTGAACTATCACTGCATCCTCTATTAAGTTTATTTGCTTATTAAGGGTAACCAAATCTGATTTTAGAAAAGTTTTGCACATTTTCCAAGTCTCAACCCAGAAAAATCTCTATGTTTTTCTAAGTCTCTAGAAACTTGAAGAACAACAGAATCAGTGGGGAGAGTCACCTACTGATCAAAGAGGAACACCAACGGTTGTGAAAAATTCTCCTGATGTTACCTGAAGCTGACCCTTCCGAGTGACCAATATAGTAAACATCCTTCTGTCCGGTTTTATTCATGATGAAGTACAGCTCTGCTGGAATATCGTATTTACCCATTTCATCGAAGCTACAGGGAGAAACACAAAAAGCTGGCAGACAATTTGACTATCACAGTGAGCTACTGATTGTCAGTTTTGTTCATTGCACCAAGCAGGACCCATTGAAGGAGGAGGTTGCACAGTGTGTCTGCATCCTTGCTTGAGCTGGGGAAGTGGGCAGAGGGGTGCAGCTGTACAGCCTGGCTGCCTGATGCCTTGGGCTCTCTGTGGAGGAGGTGCCAGTTTCATCTGACAGCTGCAGCCCTTGGGGAACTGAATTTATTCAGTGCTTTCACCTGCACATGTTACAAAACACATTTCTCACTTGGTTGAATTCAACTGTGAGAGATCCGATTTCTAGACAAGACTGCTCAGCGTGTTCCAGCTGCGGTTGTTGCTCTCCCTCTCACAGTACTGTCTCCCTTTTCCTCATCATCCCATTTCATTTCCCAGTCTCTGAAATCTCTTCCCCAGCCCATTCTCCCAGCTCTGAGTAGTAGTGAGCATCCTTCTTTTTCTGGTTTTTTACTGTCCTGGGTTGATGTAGATCCTATTCTTATGCTGGTTCAGGTAAAAGCCATCAGGCTGAAGATATCTAGTCCCCCTGGAGTTTCTATGTTGAGTCTTTTGAGTCTTTTTCTCTCTACTGAGTACCTGAACTGCCAGAACTCTTTCTGGCAGGGCTTAAGCGTCTTGTGTTTTAAAGACCAAGTGTTCCCTCTGCTGTTTCCCAACCAGACATCATAGCCAGCATCTGCGAGGAGGAAGCCCAAGCTGTTGTTGGGCAGGTTGGAAATCCAGTGAGTAGCATCTCCTAGAAAAGCATGCTGTAGGAACACGGCAGGCCTTTGCCCTGAAAAACATGAAAATATTCTTATATTGGAACAGCAATTAATGTGTATTTAATATTGGAGTGCAGAGTTCAGTCTGTGAGAGGTTTCCCCATTCAAGAATCTCCCAGGAGAACTATGCATAGATATTGGTTTAAGAAACCTGAAGAATTTTTTCCATGCAAGCAGAAACCATTTAATGACATTTCATAACCATTTTATGACAGGTCTGGCAAATAAAGAATTTACTGAGGATGCCTGTGCTACCTCCTCTTGCACTGGAAAGCCAACTTACAGCCCCTATGCTGAAACCATCTACTCGAAGCTGAAAACTGCTGAAGACATAACAGTGCATGGAAGACAAAGAAAAATTAATCCAAAGAAGGAAATCCATGCTTAGGCAACCACTGAGCAAGGCTGAGAGGCCCCTGATCTAACTCGGTTAGCCTCACTTTGAGAGTCCGGGTGGTCCAAAGGATTTCCAAAAGAGATCCATTTAGGGGAAGGCATCCAAATAAATAATTCTATAATACTAACAAGGACTAATAGTTGAAGTAGCAGTATCCAGGGTACCCCAAAATCCAGATAGAAATTTTTATTCAATTCAGAAAATGTGATGAAACTGATGAAATGCATTTGCTTTTCACTGACTACCTGATTTCTTACCTCCTTCCTTAAGAATATCTCTGTCCTTCAGAAGCCTGGGAATTAATATTCATATGCCTAACCTCAGAGGCTTTGTAGTCAGGCTACTATTTTATATGTATATTATTTAGGTTGTTAATGCACAACCTTTCCAAATCCAGTTTACCAGTCTACCTGCCAGACTGTTTGAGGGAAAAAAAACCCAAACCCAACCCTTGGATATAACACAATTATTAGAAAAGTTTGAAGTAAGGATAGAGACACTGAATGTGCTGACTTCAGATGGATTCAGTATTGGAGTCACCTTTCTGACTAGGTACTCTTGTGGAGACGGAAAGGTATGGAACATGCCATTGCAGGTGCAAAGGGGAAAGATGGGGAATCCATGTAAGAGTTGGCTCTCAGACCTTCCTTGTGCCCTATAACTGTGTCACACCTGTATTTTGGTCATTCCTCCCAGTGGGAATTCTGTAAACACCAAGAATGTATCCATCCTCTGTTGTAACTTCATATTCCTCGCTGGGGTATCCATGATATCGGATAATTTCACTCTGGGAAAGCCAAAGGAGAGTTTGTTAACACGCCAGTTGTCCTGTTCTGGAGCCTAACCAAGATGAGCAGTGTGCATGTGGGATGTGCTATGGTGGTAGTGTAAGACCCTGGCCACAGAGACCATGGCTGAGAATAAACACTACAGGCCTTGTAAAAAGATGAAGCAAAGTCCTCTTCAGACCTGTTTAGGTTTAGCTGGTGGTTGTCTGGTTTTCAGCCCCCTATTATGGGACAAAGCAGAACTGTGCTGAGTGACTAACTCCCTTCTGGGAGATAGTTTGTCATGTTATGCAAGGCTGATTAGGATTGTACAATTTCTACAGATTAAAGACGCAGCCATATCTGTATAAGACGATGTCAAAAGCTGTGGGGACGGTCCATAATGAATACTTTCTTGTCAAAGTGTGGCTAGGCAAGCCATGCACGCAAGGCAAACAAGGGTGGAGATCTAGTCAAAGGAACTAATGAGACCACCTACACCTAATTATGCATGAACTCTGAGGAAATCTTTGGTGACTCAGGGCAAGGCATCTTTGATTAGTTTGCATTGTGAGAATCGGTAGAAGGGGTTCAACCTCCCTTACCACTGTTCTGAGCAAACAGTGGAAGGGCAGGCCTTTGCTTCACTTGAGATAAGAAACCAGCCTTTGCCTCCACTGCAAAGCAATTCTTCTCTGTGGCAGCCTAGACTGTTTGGATAGAAGAATCAAGGTTTCCTCAGGCTAGTGCTGGAGGGTTCTTTGTTCTCTTGCCAGGTTTGCACTCCTCCCCTTATGTAGTAGCCTGAAATACCAACATGTGTTGAGAAAGCTGACTGCAAACAGGTATCATGAGGCATAACATAGCTCCATATTTATCATATATCTGTTGGGGTTCACCCTAAATGCAGGCAGCAGAGGTCTGTTTTTCAGTTTGGTACGGACTGGAGCATGTAGTCTGTTCTCTGTCTGCAGTCCAGGGCTGAGTCTGGCTGCTGGGATCAAAATTCCACAGTCTGGATCTCCAGTGGTCCTCAGGAGGTTCTGGGGAGTTGCCTAGCCTTGGAAGCAAAGGTAGCAGACAGCAGTCCCCATTGCAGTACTATGTGTCTGTCTTCATGCAACATGCAAGAGGCACATCTGTCCCTGGTATGTTCAGAGCCAGCCCTCTCTGTGGCAGTGACCCTGAGGCAGTGGTTTTGGAAACAGCAGGGTGGGAAACAGGAAATGCAGAAGGGGCTCTTCTTAGCTTGCTGGAAAGGACTGTTAGTTATGTAACTGTAAGGGAAGATTTAGAAAGGGAGAGAAGGTGACCCTACTTACAACATTCATGAAACATTCGGGGTCGCGACTCTTCTTACAGCGGCTTGTGTCAGCACTCGGGATGGAGGCTGCTGTGAATCCTGCTGAAAAAGCAATTCCTTGGGAGCAGAGCAGCATGAAGAGGCACCACATCTTGGGGCTGTGTGGAAGAGCACATGAAGGGGTGTTTGTGTTAGGAAGAGAGTGGTGTGGAATTCCACAGGAAGACCCAAGAGGAGTCTCCTATAGGTTGCCCGAAGTCTGCTCCCCAAGGGCTGCTGGAATAAGTACTTGTGTGAGGAGGGGCTGGCTGCAGCTCACCCTGTTTAACAGGTAGGGTTGCAGAACAGGAGAGGAAAACACCTGGGCATATCATGCCATATTCTTATGCCTGAGCACTCTGCAGATTACAAGGGAACTGAGGTTGGTAGACAGGGCCAGCTCTTGGCACGAGCCTAGCAGAAGCTTGACAAAGAAACGTGAGCACCTGAGATGACCATCACCCAGCTTGTCTGCCTTTATCAGTCTCCAACCTTCTGCCAGCAGGAGAGATGAAAGGAGAAGAAAGCACTGTTTGTTTCCTGTCTCCTCAGGAGTGAGGTGAAAGAGATTCAGGATGGCTCTCTTTAGACCTGCCCTTTCTTCCTCTGGGACTGAATGCTATTCTTGTGTCTGTCACTGGTATGCTGGGGTGAGGAATCACATAATGAAGATCATGAAGGGGCCAGGAGTAATTCAGGCACTCTGTGAGGAGGTTTAATGGACTTAAGGCAACATGCTTGCACCACTTCAGTGCCATTTGTGCTTTCCTCATAAGGTGATGTGACCCCGAACATGATAAAGTTCTGTTTCAAATCAGTTCCTCTGAGAATATGAAGGAAACAAGGTGACCATGTGTGGCTCCTCAAAATCCCCGTGAGTCAGTTCCTAGTCAGCCTTACCTTTTGGCTACCAGCCGAGCAGCCATGAGGAATAAGCAATGGATCCTGACACTGCCTTTGTTCTGCCAAGGGCCTGTCTCCGTTACCTCTTAGAAATGGTTGTCCGTAGCGCAAATCTTGTATTGGTCACAGGGAAGTGAGACCTTGCTCTTTCCTGGGATGACTGATGGTTCCAGATTAGCTTTTCTGAATAGAAATTGAGAGTGCAGTCGATCTAGCACCAGTTTATGCCAACTCCACATACAGTAGATATACTTCCCAGTTTTAGTTTTTATTTTCCAGAGCCCAGGTCAATGAGTGCAGGAACACTGCTCTCTCTGAGCTTCCCAGACTTTTTTTTCAACAAGATAATTTTGACTCAAACATCCCTTAGAAAAGAGAAGAACAGATTCTGTGACCCAGATAGTTACTGAGTGTGGTATTATAGTAAGAACTCTTTGAAAAGCAAGAGCTTGCAAGTTCAGTGCTCCTTGCTTATTCTTTCTGAAGAACTGCACAAAAAAAGATTAATCCATGAAGCTCAGTACTGTGCTTACATATTCAGGAAAAGCCACATCATACATCATACATCAAATATTTGTTGTATGCTGTGCTTTAATGTGTGAGGAGAGAATGGCGTCTGTGAGGAGAACAGCAGCCGTCATTCTGCATGTGTATAAAGTCCATAAAGACCAGGCAGGAGACTTAAATGTTCACCAGTAGAATCCATGGGACTTAATGCCATGTAAGGCTTCAGCTCATCATGGCATCTTGTAAGATTGCCTCACCAGTAATGACTGGGAACACCACTGCTCTTGCAGGCTTGGCTTCCTCAGAAGAAGAGGACACGCTTCTGTGACCACGGTGTTTTTGTGTTAGTTCACCCTCCTGTCCATCCTGCAATTAAATTTTGGTGTAATTGTCAAATATCTGCCAACTCCAGCACTGAGATACAAGCCTGCACAGTGATGGGGTTTGCAGCAGTTCCTGAGGACTTTTTGTCAGGGAAGGACTACTCGAGAGCATTCAGCCTTGCTGGGGGGATGGCAGGCAAAGGCAGCAGGTGTGTAGTCAGCAGCAGCCAGCAAGAGTGAGCTTGCACTCAAACCCAAGCTTACAGTTTTTGTTAGGAAGTTAAGCAGACTCAGGAGACAAGTCTTTCTGGAACAAGGCATTAGACATGGAGAATGCAATTTTTAATGATGAACAGAGGTTCTCATGTAGCCACATGTTTCTTGAGTCTGCTTCTAGCATAAGACGTCTGCTATGATGAGACATGGTACTCTGTGAAGCTTATTTGTACTCAGGAATGTTCAATATGAAGATCAAGAGAAAATAAGGAAGCATTCCCCATCAAGCAATTGGGAAGAAGAACAGAATTTGTGGGATGAGAGAGAACTAAATGAGGAAAATACATTTTGACTTTTAGTGATCTTTAATTTAACCTTTATATTTGACAGAACAAATTTTAAGAAGTCAAGCTTCATGAGTCATCAAACAGTTGAAATGAGGCAGCATTTGGAAACACCCAAAACTTTAAACCTAGCATCAAACCACACTTCATTAGATTTCCTTTGTATATCAAATACTTCTTAATTTTTGTTGTCAAAGCAGGAAGCCTCACAACTTCATACTCAGGCAGTGCAACACTGTTTTCTTTCTGTTTTACTCTGTTCTAGTGGGAGTAAAATATGCCTCCCTATCCCTGCACTGGGAATCTCAATTTGGCAAGAAAAAGTTCTACTAATATCTCAGCTTGTTTTCAAATCACTACCAAGATTAGTTGAGGCAATGAAGAGGCTTATTTAACCCTCTTGTTAAGGTAAACTTTCCTCAACGCACTCTGTGATCACCCGGCTTAGCTGGCATGGCTTATGGACTTCCAGATATTAACCTTTTACTCAGGTGCAGGGGGCCAAGTAGCATCAATCTTCGCAGGCCACTGCTCCCTTAAACTCAAGGAATAAAGACATGAACAGCTGATTTCATCCAGTGAGATGAAGTCATAAGTAACTATTGAGCATGGTGAACTATCATAAAAGAATATGCTTAGATGGTAAAAAGATCAGAGAGACAAATGCCCTTGAAAGTTCCCCTGCATGCTTTTAAGATTTAGTGAAGCTAAAATACAAGCCATTCTGAAAATTGCCCTTCTATCCTTGTGCCTTAAGCAATCTAAAATTTATTATATAGAAGCTTTAAGGCATACACACACCGACCAGAAGAGCAACTGTGACTAAACATGCATGAGAATATGCTGCCTTACTCACTAACAAAACATACATATGCATTGTATGGAAGGAACAGGAGGTTCAGATTGCACACGTTTCAATACTTGCACATTCATTCCCTTGTTCTCAGACTGAAGAAAACAAGTAGAAAAAAATTAAATAGTTGCCCTTTTCCTTCCTTTTGTGCAGGTCAAACTTCTTTGTCTTCTAGTTCAAGCAAAGAAGCACTTCTGTGCCTAGCAATAGGCTTACAGATGAGAGAGAAAAAACACTGTTTATTTTTACTACCAGCTGCACAAGAGCAAGACATCACATCTTTATGGAGACAGGATATAGAGAAAGAGACCATGAACGTGTATGTATAAGTAACTTACCTCTGCTTTGATTGCCTTGCTTCTGTCTTCTGCCACGGTCCCTGGTCCTTCTCCACCAGCAGACTGATCCACTGGCAGCAACCTGCGCCGACAAAAGGAAGTCAAAACAAAATGAGCAGTTCAGGGAAGCAGCTGTGAGTGTCATGAGTTGGCAGCACGTATTGTAGAGCGTGTTTAAGTGCTGATTTGGCAGTATTTCAGAAGTGGGGAAATCTTTGTGATGACAAAGATTATCTGGTTTAATCCACCACCCCAAAATGCAGCTTGGAGCAGGAGAGTGTACTGTGTACCTATAAATCAGTGGTCAGCATGTTTAGCTGGGACCTGGGTGTTACAGGTCACTGGGTCTGTGGCAGACCTTGATCTGTACTGTTACCCACCTGAGGGGCTGCTTCAAATGTAATCTTTTAAGATGAAAAAGAGGAAGTGTCCAGCTTTTCTCAACATAGTGTCTCAAGAACACTGACTCTGCAATTGCTTTTCATTTGGTTTATGTTAACTTTAACATTACAGACTGACCTAAGTCTGTTTTCCAGTGAGCAGCACAACTCATGAAACCCAGCTTATTCTGCATTAATCATACTCCAGTGCCAAGGAAGGCTTGAACATGACATGTAACCTTTCTCCCAGTGAGGGTACAAACAAGTGTTCTTGTTTATCCTAAGCCATTTTCATCACCTCTGAAAACATGGTATCTGGAGATCTTTGCTTAACGGCTGAATTAGCTGTAGTCAGCCTGGGGGCTCTGTCCTCACTGAGATTGGCTTGATGACCATGGGCAGAAGGACTCGTTCCGTGTCCTTGGGCAGCTGGGCTATAAACTAAGTAGAATCCTCCTACGTGAGGATCAGCCTGTTCAGCCAATTAGCTCACAAGTGTCTTCAGAAGAGCTTGAGTTTCATCATGGATTGATGAGCATTTAGAAGAACACCAGATAAGAGGGATGTGTTCTTGGGAACACCACTGCAAACAGTATGATGCCTTTGACTACCAGGGGAAGGAAAGGAGTGAAACAACAGGATGTCAGTGACAGCACAGTAACAGCTCTGTTTTACATACAAAGTAAAAAACATTGTCTGGAAGAGCGGAGAGAGTAGTTTGGTAATTTCTCACTGAAAAGCATTACAATTTGACTTCTCTGATATCTGTAAGATGATAACTATAATCAAACCATAAATTAAACACTCGGAAGGACTTCTGCAACATGATGTCTCATCCCTTCTCATGTCCCAAGGTGGGATCAACAGTCCCCATGATGTGTCCAATGCTGTTTGGTCAACCTGCTTTTACTGACTTTCCAGAAAATTCAACTCCCTGCCTCCTTTATGGGGTCTCAGGTTGAAACACAGCTGCACATTTGCAATCTTTTCTAGGTTGCTTTAGGGAATGCTCTGTCTGCTTTCAGGTATGGTGTTGCATTTAGTATGGAAAGCTTTGAAAACTTACAAAGTAGGTCTCAAGTACTCATACATTTTCCGTACAAGCAGTGAGTTGGTTGAAAGATTGACTCTCTGAAGGGTATTTGTCTCCAGGAATTTGTATTTGGTGGAAGGAATGTCCTTGTCTGGAGGGGAACAGTTTTGCTTGGATCAAACTCTAGTTACATTTGTGAAGCAGAACGAAACAGGACAGCCTTCAGCAGTGGGTTCAGGAGATGAAACAGGCCTGTTGTTTGTCTTGGAAGGGAAAGGTGCAGAAGTGGTAACAGCCATGGTTAATTTGTTTGGCTAATGAACCATTACTCAGAGTGAGACACGGGTCCTTTGGTCATACAGTGTCACCAGTGAACTGTCCCAGTGTAGCAGCTGCACTGTGCTGGCTAGCACCCCAGACTTGGCCCACATTAACATTTCGTTGAAATGGACAGTGAGGGTGTCATGCTGAAAGGAAACCCCTGAATGCACTGTGTTTCTTTTCACAGAGAAGCTAATGGAATTTTGTTTTGGAGGGATGGTGACCTATAATGCTGTAACCCAATAACCACAGAGGTTACCCTTCAACTGAGTGGTTTTGTGCTGTAACTACCTGTTTGAAACAAAATTGTTAGAGTCATAGTTACTCCAGGAAATTAATAGGATGAATAATTCTTCATCATTGTCTTGAAAGCAGCTCTTTCCAGTAGTGGTCAAAGTGCTCTAAATATACATGGGATGAAGATAATGGATTGTTTCTAACAATGTTTGGGTACTTTTCGTTTTAGTGTTTAAATGCCAAAGAGGCTGCTCAGAGCCATGACAAAGGTTAGATCATCTCAGCTCTGAGACAGCCAGTAGCTTATATGTGAAACAGCAGGAGGTGTGAGGTTTCTGCTGGGTTCAAGGTGTAACTTTGAACTACGTGTCCCATGGAAGTGCTGCCATTGCCAAAATGACTGAGTCAGCAAGGATTTCTCTGTCTCAGGGTGGGTCTTGAAGTCAAGTTTTTTTCCAGGTGCATGCTTGAACCATGAGACTGGCTACTGTTTTCTGTTGGGTCTACCCTGTGTCCCTTGCTCTTCCTCATGAAAACAGTGAGCAGTCCTGTTTCAAACAAAGACAAATCATATTCTTTTCAGGAGTGAGGTGGTTTTTTTGTATGAACTCAGTTTCTGCTTTCTGCTCATCATCTTGTTTAATAATAAAATTATACAATATCACAACTGTTAGAATAAGTTTTTGATTACACTATGCCTTTAAATAACTGTCAGCCCAATAAACTGAGAAATATTATGAAGAATGGAAAACATCTAGAGATCACAGAATGTATCCAGAGAAAGGAAGTGCTTTCATTACTGTTACAGTCTAGAGAAGAGAGTAGGCTGCAAGCAAACCCTGTCCTCTGTTAGAAAAGCATAGTTATTGCAGAATCAAATCTGTATCAACTGAGAAGGTATTACAGATCCACAAGGTTGCCAGAAAATATGAAGTGCACTATCAGGGTGCAAAAGGCATTGGAATGACATGTAGAGGGCAGGAGGAACCCTTTCCCCAACTCCAGATGCAACAGAAGGGGTTTATTGTACCCAGTGAATCTGTGCTGTTGAACGAGTCAGGTAAGTTTTCTGGTTGTGAGTTAAGGATACTTCTGCATCAGGTCAATAATTTCATTGTACACTTGCAAAGGTGCATCCAATCCCCAGATGAAATCCAGGTGTGCCCATTCAGGAATCTTCTTGTGATAGATAAGCTTCTTAATTTTAGACAATAAGATGGCCACATCCTTGGGATCTGCGAGCATGTCTTGCCCCCCAGTCCATACTGCAGTTGGTACAGTCATCTCTTCTATGTTGTAGAGAGGAGGAAGAATCTGAAAAACAGTACAGGAATGAACGTCCAGGAGAGCACAGCAAACTTTAAACATTCATTTGGGGCTTTCTTCTGTCACTGTTCGAAGTAGAGGTGTCTAAACCAAAGAGGAAGGAAGTTCCCTTGTTTGCCTTTTCAGTCTGTGCTCACAGGGATTACCCAACTGATAGCACAGCCAAAAGTAAAACACCTCCTGACCTGACAAACAGTTATTGTTAGGTCTTTGCCCTCTCAAGTGGGATCCTAGGGCAGGAGCCTGAACAAGACAGAGATGCCAGGATGCCTCTGGATAAACCCCCATCATGGTCCTTTTGAAGTACTGGTCAGCCCCAGAAGACATGTGCTAGAGAGAAAAAACAGCATGTTAAAAGGATGAAAAGGATCATGAAATGGCTTCTGTAGGAGGAGAGGGAAAGCAGCTTAGGACTCCTGTGTTTGGAAAAGAGACGTCAGAGCAAGGACAGGAGACAGGTTTATACAACCCAAATAGTATGAAGAAAGAGCACTGAAATTAATTTGACCAAACACAAAACCTGAAGGCATCCCATGTCTTTCCAGGAGCAAGCAAATTCAAGGCAAGCCAAAGGAAGCTGTGTTTCATGCAAGTCATCATTAAAACATGTAACTTGTAATGACAGGTTGTTGTGGAGACTAAAGGGTAGAAGAGTCAAAGATGGGATTAGAGTCTTGAATGGAAAAGATGTTCCTCAGGGTCTGCTTGAGGACAAAGTCCTTTTTTCTCTGGCTGCCAGAATCTAGGGGTGGCTATTAATTCTCCAGTTTTCCTATTCCTAATGTTGTCGTCTGTTTCAGTTCCACTAGTAGGTAAGATGTTTTTGTTCTCTTCTGTGTACTCTTCTTTTTCAAAATTAATTTTCTGGTTTTTCTGCCCTTACTTCCTCTTATTCCTATTGATCATTTAATTGAAAAGTTTTGCTTTTCCTCTGTCTCTCTCTTTCTTTTAAAATGTCTTAAATTTATTATTGCCACTAGTGCTTGCATGCTTTCTCTGTTGACTTCCAAAATGAAAAGCAGTAATATTTTCATTTACTTATGTTCTGAAAATGTGTCTCCTACCACATCCTTGCTCTCTTCTTGTGTGTTTCTGTGCTGTCCAAGGTTGCTTCACCAAAATATACCTGTTGGTATTTTTCCATGTTCTTCTTTGAACTGCCCCAGTCATAAGCTTGGAACTTCCCCGAGCGGACCTCCTAAGAGGATGAACAAGAAAAGGGTAGTTATAAAGCCATAATTTGGGAAGTTTTTGTGGTTTTTCCCTGATGAGCCTCTGACTTCAATCTAAAGCCCCAAAAGAAGTTCTTCTAAGAGCTATGAAGGAGCCAACAGTAAATTAATTGTGTCAAACAGTGAAAAGGAGTCAAATGTTTTTGTCACAATGAAAAAAAATCACATCTCCTGCAGAAAGACCCAAAGATGTCCTCACAGACAATTTGTCCAAGTTTGTAAAACTGCTGTTAACAACTGCTGTCAGCAAGTTCACCTCAGCACTACTGCCTTGTCCTATTCTTTCAGCTGTGTTGGCAACACTCAGCTCTGCGAGGGGCTCCATCTTATGTTTTCTCTTCTCACTCTATTTTGAATACAGAAATTAGCATTTCTAGTTCTTCCCCCTCTTGGCTTTACCTACAACATGGGTTGTAACTACTCTGAGAGACCCTCACCAGAATCTTAGTATTGAAATTCCTTTAGCTCCTTTTGTTGTAATAACAGTAAGGACAACAAACACTTAGGAGTACTACTACTGCATGTTTGTGCTCGCAGTCTGTGGTTAGGTACTGAATTACATCTGAGTCAGCTGTCAGAGCTCCCCCCACTCTGCTTTTGTAACCCTTTTTCTTTACAGGTCTAGGTCATGGTTACAAAAGCAACTTAATCAAACCTACTGCCTAATGTGAGCTCACAGCCAAAAATATAATTTGATTTTGAGTAAGTGCCTGTGCAGATATCACTCAAACTTATCGGTGCTTTTGCTGTGCTGAAAAGTGCAGGAACACTCCTGCAAGCTCTCTGTGCTTGCAGCTGCTTCCTGCACCATTCCAGAGCCCATGCTGCTGCCAGGAAACCTGCCTTGCTGCAGAGGCTCCTCCGAGGGAGCCCAGCTCTGTGGATCCTTGGAGTGTGAGCCCAACGGCAGAAAGGCAGCTCCCATCAGCGCTGCTGCTGAAGAGGTACTGTGGCAGTACCTTGTTATTACTGCAGGCCTGGTTCCTACGGTATATCACCATGTCCCGCAGCCATAGGGAGGAGGAGGAGGAGAAGATCCAGCAGGCAGGAATTGTGCAGCAAGATTGATTTATTTAACTATTTTACAAACTCTTTTATAGACTTTTTTCTTCATAGTCTAATTGGACAAAGGACCAGCCACCCCTTGGGGATGATTGGCCAAAATCCTAAAACATCCATTATCAAAATATTTTCTACTATACCATAAACTTTCCAAGGTTGCAGGTGGCTTGGTTGTTTACATTCCCTGCTACCTCTTCTGTGCGAGAGAAAAGTCTCTCACGGACTTAGAAAATAACAAGAAGATCCTCACTAACAGCATTTTTGTACCTACACCTTGTAGGTAAGGGATACAAATAATCTACTAAATAAGGAGGTTTTGGTTCTATTGCTGTCCAGATACTGACAGCCTTGAAAGAGAGAAAAGAAACTACAAGGGTTTTAAAAGTAAAATTTGATCATTTATGTGGCAGCCTAAGACCTGCTCATTTCTTGACACCACATTGGAAACATGACTAATTCCTTAAGAAAAACTCCTTACAGAACCATGGACATCATTTATAAAAGGTACTGGATGCACAATAAGAAGAGCCATGTACACCTTCACACACAGCTTCCGTGCTTTTACACAAATGCAGCACTTCATTGCTGGATTCAAATGTACCTGTGTCACACAGGACATTTCTATCCTGGTGGCAAAAGAAGGAGCAATGAAAAATAGTGTTCTGAACTGAGGTTTCAACTGCAAACCACAAGTTGCCTGTGTTTCCAAGAAGCTAGCCATGGCTTCACAGCTGGTTATCTCTGTACCTCTCTATTCAGCTCGAGGTGAGTACCTATTTTGTCTTCCTGGGGTTTGCTCATACCTGACTCCAGTGGATTATGTTCTGCACAGAAGTTCCAGCAGAGGTTTGGGCAATATACACGTTGATTCGGTTCTGAAAGAAAATACTCGGTGAGCATTCTCTTCTTCCCTTCTATGCAGATGTACACCAAAACATGTGCTACAGCAGTGTCATGTACCAATAAAAGCAACAGAAATTAGAGTGGCACGACTGGAGACTCCCTCAGATTTACGCCACAGGTGGAAATGTGTTAGACTAGGAGTAGCACTGAAAGAGGAATCCCTAACCAGAGCATTTTCCAGGATGACTGAGAATCTAAAAGAGTCTAGGTAAGTGAGATAGAATACAAAACCAGAAATTTAGACCCCAATCTGCATGGGTTTTTTTCAGAACTCTGTGTCAGATTCTGTGTGAGAGAAGATCACTGTTGGACAGAACAGCAAAGCAACTGCCTGAGGAATATAAAACTATTTGAAATAAAACACACCCTAGCACTGCAGGGGCTTCTTAACAGGCTGCTGTGTGATCCTTCCTTAGTGAATGCACTCTGAGGCATTTTTTGAAAAATGCTGGAGCAAAATTTTGACTCCCAGGTGATCTGACCTACAGTTGGACATAGCTGGTATGTCCCAATACTCTCCTACCAGTGTCTGCCAACTCTCTCTCAGGTCCCCCCAAAGTATCTTGTGCCTCTGGGCACATCCCTGATGGTCCAAGGCTTGGAGAATGAGGACAAGGAGGAATATGTGTGTGTTCCTTTGTCTGTTGCAAAGATAAAATGTGAAGCCTGTAGGCTTTTTATTTCTTCTTTTTCAGACTATTAGCCACAGTATGGACCATGATATGGTGCCTTGGGTGAGGTCTGGCAGAAGGCAGACTGCAGAATTTTGGGTGGCTCTGAGCACCTGTTGACTGCAGAAGTGGTGCCAAATGTCCTTTTGAGGAGAGAGGCAGTGGTTCCCTGCTAGTGATAGGGCAATCAGCAGATACTGCTGTCCAGTAGTGGGGACTGTTCCCTGCAATGTGGTACTAATAGAAATTCAGAATTCACACTACAGGGTAGAGGGTGAGTTTTGGGAGCATAAGCTTAAACTCCCAGTAGAACTGGTAAAATTATACATACCACATCAATGTTTTTCAGGTTACAGCCACCCAGATTGAAGAAGACACTCCTACAAAGCCTGGCAAAAGCCTGGTGGCTGCAGACAGGGGCTATTATCCTTGTTAGACACTCAGTCTGGGGAAGGAATTCTCTTTTGCCAAGCATACCCTGTGAAATACAAAGGTAACATTCATTTAGGAATGTGCACACTTTTCTTCTCCAGCACTCTCAGTGGTTCTTACTTGCCGTTTCTCCTTTTGCTAGATGATGTTCCCACAAACAAGTGAGAAATTACTTGGTTTTCCATTGCATCAGCCTGCTTGGGCATTACTCAATTTGGTTTACATCACTTTTAATAAAGAGATATGTTAATGCTAACTCCAATTCATAGTTTAGGCTTGTATATCAGTTGTGGCCTTGCCTGGAGGAATCTTGGAAACCTTTGAGGTCCTGCATCTCTGTACCTCTCTGGGTGACCTGTCCCTGTGCTGCACTGTTGCCTTGGACTGAAAGCCTTTCTTATTGCCCAGTCTGAACTTTTGAAGGCCTCAGCCACAAGGTAAACCTACCCATGTGCAAATGAGTCAACTTCACAAAGCCCTGTAATTCTGTTTATCCATTTAAAGAGCTGAACAAGCAAGTATACGGTTAAACAATGGAAACCAAGGTATCACATACCCTGAGCACTTTTTCAGGAAGGTAGAGGAGTTTTGTTGCTGGGCCTTTAGCATACTTAATAGTAGTGACAGGTGCCAATGCAAAGTAGAGTTTGATTTTTTGAGCCAGCTCTGGCATTGTTGAAAATGCAATGAAAGCTGAAAAAACAAAAAGAGGAGTTTAAAAAAATAATCATTTTTACATTAGACTGTTTACAGTATTAATAGATGATATTCTGCACTTCCAAATTCATAAGCAACCTCTTTAGTTGTTCAGAAACTATGGTCCTGACTAGATTTGTATGAAATCCCTCTTCTCCGTAAGTTACCAGCTTGTAGGTTTTTTTCCTATTCAGAGAAATTTCTTTCTTTATTTTGCAGCTTTCTTCCAGACTTGATTAAACATAAATGTACACTTCTGATGTACTTTCATGCCTTTCTTTTACTATTGGGAGGAGAAGTTGTTTTTCTTCCGGTCAATCCAATTTTGTACATCTGGTCTAAGCTGGACAACTTCTCTTTCTGTACTCTCATCTTCCTGTTCTGTTTATTTTGGTCAACTGCCCAGCTGCTGTTGGGCACACCCTTGCATCTTGGATAGAAACAATTTGCGTGGCCCACACACAATAATTTCCTGTATAATTCTTAGTTGACAGATTTCCAGCAGCAGTGCATTTGATCCATTATGTTTTATTATCTGTATAACAAATTTTAAATGCCTACATGTTGAAAATTGCTTATACTACCACATTATTTCACATCTACAAAAGAGTTAATGAAAACCTCAGGTACATTCAGTAACTCAGTATCTCAAATCACATTTTATACCTGTTTTCCTGAGGAATTCCTCTCTTATGTGTAACTTACCAATGGTAGTACCTTGTGAATAGCCAATATAGTACAACTTTTCCTGTCCTGTTTTCTCCAAAATGAAATTTATTGCTGCTGGAAGATCAAACTTTGCCATCTCATCAAAACTGCAGGCAGGAGATTGAAAGAGAGGCATGCATAAATTAAAAATCAGACTTCAAATTGAATTCACATTTTTCTTAATGGCTTGTCAGCAAAGGAACAGTCTGAACATTTTAGTGAATCATTCAATTATTCTAAGTTCTGTATTTTTCTGGCACTGGATATGGAAGATACTACTCAAGATTTTTGGGTTATTGTATTATAGAGACTAGTATTTCTAAGTAGCTGCCAAAAGTGGCTCCAGGGCTGAGGAATGGCATAGAGATGGCCTATGCAAGTTCCTCTGAGTCATTCTGCTGCTGTTCTGCCTCTAGTTTGAAGAACCTGTTCAAGCAGTAATTAAAGCAGTCTCCATTGCTATTTCAGTTCACATGCTTTTATAGGTGCACCTCAGCAAAAGCGAATGTAAAGAATGCTTATTAAAAAGTAGCATATGTAAATCCCTGATTTAACCAACTGAAATAAACACATAAGGATGGGCAACAGATATCCCCTCCAGTGGTTCTGTCTACCTGAAAGCCCAGAATTCATCTTGATCAATGGAATACTTTTGATGTTTTCTTGACCAGCGATTCCCTCTGCTGTTTCCCATCCAAACGTCAAATCCAGCATCAGCTAGCAGGAAGCCCAAGCTGTTGTTGGGCATGTTTGTGACCCAGTTACTAGCATCTCCTAATAATCCATGCTGGAGAAACACCACAGGTCTTGAAGCTGAGAAACAAAGCAAAACCGAAACTAGAGTTTGTAATTGTTTTTATCTTTTCATTTCCTGGTAGTTCAGGGACATTACTGTCTCCTATTCAATATTGGGATTTCTTCCTGCATCAACTAATCATAAGAACAAAACACCTCTTTCTCTAAAAGACAACTTCTAAGCTTCTGTAAGAATTTATGGAAAGATCTGCCTGACACCAGAGAAAACTAACTTGGCATCCTCTGGTCATTGTTTGTATAGCTCTTCCATATCAGCTTGAGATTCTCAACATTGATGCAGAGATGAAGGTGTGGGACTGTTTTTAGAGGTTTCCTTTACCCAAAATATGAATCAGACACTGATACTAACCAGGTGTAAGCAAAAGCAAAACAAAATGAGAGGTTGGAAAAGCTTTTGCAAAACAAGCTGATTAGGCAACCTTTATCCTACTTCTAATTTTTTTTTAAAGTTTTACTCACCACCCCTTACTAGGAAGCATATGTTTCATTTTATAGTGGATTTTTACTATAAATAGGTGTTCTTGACATTAATTCTGTAGATCTTGCAGGTTGTTCAGGGCAGCCAGAACTCTCTGCTAAAATTTCACTTATGTATACAAGCTTTGGTGGATGTTTTACAAATACAAGGTACCTCTTTTGAGAATATGCCCTATCTAGGCTGGTTTTGTGTCATATTAAAGAACTGTACCTGGGCTTCCTTGATTCTGAGTACCATAAGGGATTCTGTTAATGGTAATGGTATAACCATCTTCTGTCATCACTTCATACTCCTCGCTCGGGTACCCTTTGTAAGTAATGAGCTCATTCTGGGAGAGAAGGTACAAATGCATTTGCTTGCACAAGTCCATTTCATATATTATAAGATATTCACAATAAAGAAATGTTAGAAAGCAGGTACAACTGGGGATTTAACCTACATACATTAAGCATCTGAATGTATGTAACCCTAAAGCATCAATAAATTTCCTTTTTTCTTTATGTTATATCTAGGGTTTTACTAGGGTTTTACAGTTAAAATATGTCATATAAAACCTGTATTACACTCCTGCCATACAATCATCACAAGCCCTTGCATTCTGGTGATACCAGAATCACTATAAGCTCATAGCAGGAGTTTATGAGCTGGGATGAGATGTGTGGCTGAGATGAGGAGCTGCCCAGATGCCATGCTTCTGATTTGCTTTGACCCAGCCTGGAACCAGCTTGTTTAAACTACCCTCAGAGGAATCCAGAGAGCTTCACAAGTACAGTATTGTGAACAGCCTAGATGCAATGAGCACTGCTGAAAAGCTGACTACATTATGGAAAAAAAAGATCAGGCAGTTGCACTGTTGCAAGGGAAATCCCTAGCACAGCCCATCTTAAGCTCTGAAGTAAATAGTGCTTTTGACCTGCAATTTTCAACCTGTTTTGTTACAAAAGAGGATTGGTCTTTATAACTTGTACTCAGAGAATTACTCAATGTATTTTTTCAGGCAGGACAGAGCCCCCAGGATTTTAACAAGTGATTAAAGATCTAAGTAAGCTTGCTTGGCAAGAGGGGTTCTTCTGAAAAGCTGGCCATTTTTGGTCTCTGCTGGTCACGACTAGCTGTTTATAGACTTCATTGCTGGTGAAATACTGACATTCTACATAATAATTTTTTCAGATAGGTAGTGCCAGCAATAGCTAGCTGGTAACTGATATTTAAAAAGAAATTAAGTCTGGACATTTACTATTTGCTTTAATTTCTATCAGACAGAAGATGGGCTTTTACACATGCAGACAGAAGAGAATAGAAAAGAAATCAGTAGCATACACAGTGACTAGAGAGGACAGGTTAAATAAAGGCAGCTTATCTACCTTGTTATTTCTAACACTTAGAAACCCCTCTGCTGTCATGTGTAACATCCATCTTCAGGTCACTCCACCAACCAACTTACAATACTCATAAAGGCTTCAGGATGCACAGCTCTCTTCATTCTTCTCAGTTCTTCTGAGTAAGTAATTCCCTGAAACAAGTATGTAACAGCAACAAACAGCCATATCTTCTCTCTGCAAAAACCAATATATTCATCTGTCAGTAGTCCTGCTCTGCACTTGCAGTCCAGACGGGTTCTGTACTTTTCTGATGAGGAAAGTGCTGTCTAATACTGAACAGAGCCAGTCTGGTACTCCTTACTTGTTAATTAAATAGGAAAAAGCTGACTTCAAACACCTATCTGAGGGTGTTGGGCAGCAACCTGGGCTCTCTGCTAAGGTTTGGACTAGGATGCTGCTCTTGATCAAGGCAAATGTATCTGAATCCAAGAAAAGAAGCAAAGCTTCTGGAGAAATGGATTTCACTCATTTGTCTGAGGTCACTTGCATTACCATGCCATGCATTTGATCTGTAGGTGAATTTGGAAACATTTCTGGCTAACTCTGAGAAACACAAAGTTATTGGGT
Organism: Corvus cornix cornix; assembly: GCF_000738735.6. NCBI lineage: Eukaryota > Metazoa > Chordata > Aves > Passeriformes > Corvidae > Corvus > Corvus cornix. The sequence continues at coordinate 17,256,530 of NC_046336.1, forward strand.
AACTCGTAAGTGAATCAATCATTGTCACAGTGAAGCTTTCAAAGTGGAGACAACCAAATTGTTGGACAGGTAGAGGAAAAAAAGCAAAAACAATTGAAAATAAAAATTATAAATATTTATCAATTAAAAACGTAGGAACCTAAATAAAGCAGTTCTTTATAGTTGCCTAGCAAAATTTATACAAACCTGCTCAACGACAAGATTTATCCACTCCATGGGATGAGGATGGAGAAAGGAAAAGAAAACTTTGCTAAATGTAATGCTAGGTAGAGACTGAGTGCAGGGACATCCAGTTTTGTTAAGCAAAAAAGGAACAAAAAAACCTGAGAGGTAGCTATCCTGCTCAGATGCACAAATAGCAGCTCCACTGTCTGTGAAGACCTCCATAGTCTAAGCTCAAAGAAAATGCAGTGTTTGAATTAGCATCTTCTCTACACTATACAACCCCACGGAGGCCACATCTAAACTTCTGTTTTCTCAGTTACAGGTATTTCAGTCAGACTGATTCAGCCAAAAAATCTATTTCATTTATTGTTTTCCTAATCAAGAAGACTTTTAAACTTTTTTCCCCAAATAATGTGAATGGTTTTTTTTCTTATTGCAGAACAATTTATATGCTAACTTCCTAGAACTAAAATGCTGGTACAATCTGTACCAGCAATCTGTACAATCTGTGTTGAAAATACTTGGCTGCTTTTGTAGAAAAAGGGACATTTAGAAACCTTTGTTTTACTGAGATAGCATCCTTTCTTTCGGTTTAAAGCTACCACTTTCTTATTCCCTCGCTTGCCATCTTCCCATACCTCTTCAGCTATCCCAGAGTTATCTAAATTCAGGCTAGGTGAGCCAGGCCTGAATCTCTTTAGCCACAAGGAATCTTCCAAGAAGTAGTCATACTTTCACCTACCAGTCTTACAAGCAAAACAACACAATGAAACACATTTGTACCCAAATAATAAAGCAGCTCCTCAAGATCAGGTTTGATACCATCTTTTGCAGCTCCTGTGAAGCCTTCACCAGTTTTGGATGAAAAATAAATCAAAGCATTACTGACCTTGTGCCCGAAGTCATGTGTTTGGCTGAGCAGCTGCGGCTGCAGAGGAATGAAAACTCAATTCCTGGCTGTTTGGAAGCGGTGCTGGCAGTGAAAGGATGGTCATGCACTGTTTTTTCCCCAATCAGGCAGCAACTTGACAATAAGCCTCTGTTTCTTTCCCACCCCTCATTCCTTCTACTATCTCTTCAACATTTCCCTAATGCCACACCAGAGAGAGGTGACTCCTTTTATTCTCAGACCTCGTGCTTTTCAGCTCCTTAGCCACCACAGCTATAACAAGGCTCTTCTGCTATCACAGATTGCTGGACTTTTAAGGAGAATACCAGCCTCTGTAGAGTGGCAGAGCAGGATCAGGAATTTTCAAAGCAAATATTTTCATAGATACACCTTATCATACCTAATGAAATTGTCAGTAGACCTGCAACCATTTTCTCTTCTACTAGCAACCTAACAATTCCAGCTTCTCATGTTATCTGGAAAGGATGGAAAGAACTCTGATACCTCTACAGATATTAGTGCGCATATTTTTCTTTTATTCTTTTAATGCTTTCATTGCTGTTCCAAAATTCTGCATTGTTGCTGGAGTGGTTTCGGGAGATTTTCCTCCATTTATATTTCACGTCTTAAATAGCCATAGAATTGAATGTATATTCCCTAAATGAATAGTTATGAAACTAGAAGGCTTTTCCATAATCTGTACGGACTCAGAAAGCATTGCCAAGATGGGCACATGTGTCAGTGGTCTCAAGCATAGTTTGAGTGGGCCAAAATTTTTCAGCAGTGGAAATTAGGTGGGCCTGAACAGAGAGTTCAGACAGGTCCTTTTTAAGGGATTCAGGACAGTGACCTTTATAAGTCTCTTCTTTTTGTGGAGTACAAGCCTAGTGCAGCCGTGTTCCACCATGAGTGGTGTCCTCACTACGACAATACAAACTTTGCAGAAGTATGATTGAGGCTCTTTCTTTTTTTTCACTTTTGTGCTCTGTTAAAAAGCTGGTGGGTTTTTCATTCTGCATGTTCCAGGTATTTTTAAATCTGAAATTAATTATTCTTCCTTGTTCAGTTACCAGTTTTTGTTCCTCCAGTTATTCTTTCTGTCCCACAGATACTGTTCATCCACATAGAAAAGATCAGCTTAAACACTAACACAAACATTGAACAAGGTTTTGAGCAGGATTTGATATTTCTATTTATATGATAACTTGCATGCTTTCTTCTTGCAGTACCACCTGTGGTTAGGATCAGAAATATTTAATATATCCTCAGAAGTTATTTTCTTTAATACTTACAGATCAGAAAGAAATATGAAAGAAAATCTTAGGAGAAGACCTGTTTCTACAAGACTTGTTATCAGGTCTTCAAAGAGGAATAGAAATGTCTGAGTTCAGTTTCTGGCAGGGAATTAGGAGAGGAAATGATTTTCAAAGAGCTGGTTTAGAACATGGAGTGTTTTCAAATATTGATTCTACACATGGGATGGGATGTTTTTTTTGAATCTTCTCATTATTTCCCTTCATACACTCCAAGTTCTTTCATCTTTCCTGTAAGAAAAACAGGTTTCCCCCTTTTTAAAGTCTCAATGTCTTTTGAAGCTCAACATGAATTTTGTGAGTGAACTGTTTAAATGTGTACTTGCCTTTGAGTACCCCATGCTATTCTAAGTCATTAAGATGTGCTGTTAACTCTCTGTGAACAAAGCCGATTTCATTCTTTAGTGCAAAGCAATGCTCCAATAACAAAAAAAACCTCACTAAAACATTGCACAAACACGGCATAATACCATAAATAGCAAACGACTGGATAAAGTCATTACAGGTTATTGGCAGTATGTGCTTGAAGGGTTTGAGATGGGCAAAGAAGGTGAGCTTGGGTGAGTGTTGGGCAGATTTTTTTAAAAAAACAGACATGCACAGTCTGCTGTAAATTGTCAGGTTTCAGTGGAAGTTACTCACACTATAACCATGTGTGGAATTCAGTGGAAATGCTTAAAGGTTGAGATGTTGTTGTGAGAGTTGTGGCTGCAACTTCACAAGCATGATTCAGATGTAAACAAACTTTAAACTGGTCAGTCTAGGTGCCCTTATATAAATAAGTGCCTTTATATAAATTGTGCACTACATGCTCAGTTTATGAAGCCTCAACTCTTTCCAGCGCTTTTTATGGATACAACCCCCATCAATGTACAGCATATAATCCCTAGCATTTTTGTGTTTTCTGTAAACTCTTTGCTCTCCCCATTCCCTCCTACTGCAGGAACTAGACCTGGCTCTGTAAATGTCTTAGGAATGGAAGATATTTTTATACAGCTGAATATAGCAGTTCATCATGGATCAAATATGTCCTTTTGGCTTCTTCATGCAGCTAGCGAACCTAGTTATCAGAAATGTTTGGCTATTTTAAGTATGTTAAGGAGGGCCTTTAAGGGGAGGTATGCTTTATTGAGAGACAGACTTGTTTTTGTGAAATTGCTGTCCAGGAGTCTCCAAGGGAACACATAGCAGCAAAAACAGAAGGATCCCCTTGTGCACTCATATGGCTTTAAAAACATTTCATGTCATAATGGTGTAAACAGTTGCTTCCTGAGAGTGAGAAAAACACTGAGAACTAAGAACAGGATCTAACAGTGTGCTCTCCATTGAGTCCCTGGGATAATACCTTGTTCCCAGCAGCATGAAACAACTGCCCTCAGCTACCCGCCCCATGTTGTTGCCTTGGGTGGAGTGCTGTTGGCCCCCAGCACAGGCCTGTTGGGAGGGTGAAGGCAGAGCCTCCCTATTCAGCAATGGACCCTACACCTCCAAACAGCGAAGGAAGTGCTCTCAGTGGAGTCCATACACACAGAGACAGAAGTGCAGAAGCATAAAGCACTAGTGAGAACAGGCCCTGCTTGGATGAGAGATTCTTCTCAGCTCTGTCAGGCCTGCAAAAATATTTCTGATTGTCATCATCAAGGTCAATGTGCTTGCCTGGGGATTACCAGCAACTGGGCTGAGTGGCACAGTATTTTGTAATCGATGAGTGAGGTAGCTCTGCGTTGGCACCTAGATAATTATACATATTTTACATTACAAAGGTAAAGTAAGAAGTGTCAAAAGGAAGTGCTCATGATGGACAAAGAGGGCTGAATGCCTGTCTGTGCTGCTGACACTGCTGCTGCCTTGTCTGATAAAGTCCCAGGCAGCGCTGCCCTCCTGCTCAAGTGTCAGTCACCCATAGAAGCGGCAGCTTGCACATGGAAAATTCAGCACCAGCCTCTCCGTTAACTTATCCAGGGGAAATACAACTTGCAAAAAGACCAATTATTTCCACAACACTTTCTGGCTGGTGCTGAAGTTTGTGAAATATATGCAAGCCAGGGTATCTTCACCTCTGAGGGTAGATGAAGTCTGTGTTGCAATTTATGAGCTTTGCATTGTTCAAACTGTTTTGCTTCATGATCTGCAGTCAATTATTCTGTATCCTTCTGCTAATTTTGTACTAATGTATAGAGCAGTATCTTGTCACCCCCATGGGTATCAATTATAATTAGAGAAAAAAGGAGTTTACACATCTGCCTACACATGTGGAAAGCTGAAAATTACATATGCTTTATTTCTCTTGCACTTGTTGCTGGATGAAAGCTTTGTGAGTGTGAATTGAAATCCTCTGGCAGAAGAACTGGGAGCAGTACGAGCACTATGCAGGCCTTGCACTCAGTGTGCAGCAGTGTCCTGGTGAGCATGGGCCACTGAGCACTGGTAAGCACAGACTAAAGAAGTCTCTGGTCAGCTTAGTACTGCCATCAGCAGGACCTACCCTGCTATTTTTAAGGGGTCAAAGGGACTGTGGGCAGAGTGGCTTGGGTTTTTCTTAATCCTAAGAATTAAAGTAATGGGTTTGCTGTTGGACAGAAGGGGGGGTGCTGGGGGGTTAGTGACAGCATCACAAAACCTCTGTCCTCCATTCAAACAGGGATTTTTGCATACCTGTAACTGGGTTGAGAGGGGGCTGATTTAGCAGCAGCCCAGAGTGGGCTGGGACCCCTGTCTCTCTTCCCATGAACACCTTTCTCCTGGCCTTCTTCCTGCTAGAAAATTCTCATCAAATATGAATTCCATTACTAATCATCTCCATCATGGTTTGTCCATTCTTTTCACGCATTAAAACCAACTTCCCCCTAACTTTTACTATGGCAGCAGGTTAGATAATCACAGACCTGTCTTTCCAAATTGTAAAGCACTTATTTTTCACTTGTACCTTTGCACACAGTAGGAATTTCTTTTGAAACAGCAAAGGTTTTGCTTACTCAGAGATTGGATCCTTTTTGTTTAAAAAGTGAAGATACAGTTACCAATGCAAACTACTGGTCTGCTGTGAGCATCAACATTCATTTTCCCACATGAAATAATCTACTGTAAACAATGAAAAATCAAACACATAGTAATTATAAAATTAAGATGATTACTTTGTACTTGGGATGCAGAATATTGTTTTGATCTTTTGTAATGCAAAAGGGACATGATCAAAGTGTTTTAACCTTAGCTATAGAAATGCACTTTAAATAGCAAAGCTGCTTATCAAATATAGTCTGTGTTTTCAATGGAAGCTTTCCCTTATAAAGACAAAATTTGCCTCCTGACCCCAAAGTAGTACTTTTCCAAACCAAATGAAGAACCTACATGTTCCCTTTTACTTATGTCAACAAAATATTTCATGCTCTTGCTACGTGAAGGAAGTTAACTTCTAAAATGTTAGTGCCAACGCATAGTTCCACAACATTGCACAGAGGACAAATGAAACTTAGGGACCTCTTTCAAACTCTGCCCCACTGAATGTTGCACTAGACATCAAAAGTTTACATTAAACAAGGAAGTGTTCTTTCATTAAGACAAACAATATCAGACAAGGGCATAATTCTTACCATCACAAAAGAATTCCCTGTCCTTTTGATGATCAGGATGACCTCTTTGCTTTGGAAACATTTTGTAAAGGGTTTTGAGGTAGGAAGATCCCTTTGCAGAGGGGTCTTGTGATGGTTTCCCTCCCCTGAAGTAGATAGTAGTGGCCATCTGAAAAGTGGTGAGTTCCCAGGGTCTGTGTAAGAGGATGCTGTGTCCCTCTCTCCTAGTGGGACTGTCAATCTGCAGTGGAGAGACTCCAATACTAGAGGAGAACAGGTCTGAAAAGCTGGTAATTTGTATTTTCCTTTTGAAAGCCAACAGAACATCTAGTCAGGTCTTCACTGTCCAACAAGTGGTGTGGTGATCCTCAGGCTGATTCTGGTCTGAGCCAGCAGCAGCCCTACAGAGCAGCACACAGGGTACGTGCTAAGCCCTGGCCCTGGCAGCATCACCTTTAGGGTCTGTACCCCTCATGCTGTGCCCTGACCCTCAGCTGGCAAAGCTGGGCTGGCATCTCCCTGCTGCTGCTTTCCCTGGTGCCACTGCAGCACTGTCCAGCCAAATGTGTCGGCACTTGTATCCACAGTCTTGCTCAGCTCATCCTGACATCTTGAAATAAGTGTCTGGTGTCCTTGTCTAACAACTGGGACATTCAGCGACTCACTACTGTTGTTCAGTCTTCTCAAGTAATTCTGATCTCCAGGGCTTTTTTTTTCCTTCCTCTGCTTCAGTTGGCACCTCCAATTAGGAGGATTTTGTGCACGAACTCTCCCTGCTACTTGTCTGAACAACTCTAAGATGCAATCTTGTTAATCTGAATGAATATTCAAATAAGTAAGTGAAAATTTTGGCTGAAATCCTTCTTTTTGTGCCCTAAGGGACGTCAGATTTTTTTTCATATAAATCATAAATCATGTCCTAATTACAAATTTTACTGAGACTTAAGAGAATGGATTACTGAAGATAAATATGTCACTTTTCTTTGCCTTGAGAAAAATAAAATATCTGAAGAAAATATTTAAACAAAATTTTAACAAGCAGGTAAATTCTTGCAGTTAGCAATGCTGTAAAAAATTTAATTCGTCCTATCAGAATTTTTTTTCATTTAATAAATCATTCTCTGAGTGCTAGATGAAGCAATCTTGGTTTTCTATCTGTTTGTACCTTACAGTTGATTGCAGGCTCCAGTTAAATATTTCCAAAGGTTAGGGTATCTCTCTTGCTCCCCTTCTTCCTCTTCTAATTTCCTAATCATGATGCAGTCTTTACTGGTCAGGAGACACTGACAATATCACATCTTTCTCTTCTAGTTCGTCAACTTTTTTTATCAAACAACAAAGCCTTAATTATTTTGTGGAGGACTATGCTGAAAGCCAGGGAACATGCAGCCAAACACACAGGCAGCATAATCTCCTGAACATTGTTCCCTTAGGAAGGCAGCTAAACCATCCTCCCTTAAGCCTTTGAATAAAATCACTTTATGCTTCCATACTCCTGTTGGAATGCTCATCTTCATGTTTTGAAAAGGGATTGTGCCATTGCAAAAAAAAAGATTTTTTCAGACTCGTGTAATTTTCAAATAATGAAGACATGCACAAGTATTTTAATAAATGAGTTATTCTGATATAATGGACCCTCTGCAGTCAGGGTCACCCTTAAAATTATGGGCAATGTACAGTGCCAAATTTGTATGTGATGTATATACTGGGTACCTGCCTTTTTAGTTTCATAAGAAAGCACTTGTTTCCACAGAAGGCATTGGCTTGGGAGCCACCCTGAAGTTAGTGCCACTGTTTTCTGCATGGCTGAGCATGGTTCAATTTTAACAAGGGAGGAACTGAAATTAGACCAATTCAGAGAAAATGGGATCCACCCCAAAATGGATGGGAGTTCCCAGTCTTCAAGGATTTTGGAAAGTATGTGGAAAGAATCATTACCATTTTGTGTACTGTGAATTCTCACCTGGCACATTCAGCACCCTGGAGGTTGTTCCAGACTGTGCAGCAGTGAATCATGTCTCCATACCAAGTCCTAGAAAGGGATCCTGGGGAGGGCCATTGGGATTATCTGAGGAAGGAGACAGCCTTGCCTTCCCCACTGCAGCATTGCCCAGATCAGCAGATCTCCCACATGATGCCTTCCCCACACGTGATGCCTTCTCCACGTGTGATGCTGCTATTGGCGCCAGGGAAGAGGAGCAGCATGAAGAGCAGATTGGCTCTGAGATGGCTTCTGTGACCACTGGTCTATAATTTTCACTTGGGACTGCAGAGAATTACAGCCTTGGACTTTATTTACTAGAAATTTAAATCCAAACCAGAGGCAGATAATTACTTACAGCAAACTGACTTCTCTATGTGGTAGCTATCAGGTACCAGTGGGTAAAATCATAAACACAGGGTGTATATACGCACAGGGTGTGCTCATGCAATCCTCTGCTCACAGCGGCGATTTTCTCCCTTACATGGCAATTCACCTCAGAGGGAATTTTATGCATTTTTTTTTACAGAATTACAGAATTTCAGGCACTATTGTCTCTGTTTTTTCCTTTTTCTTTAATCCTTGGCCATTGCTACCTGTGGAACTCTAGACAAAGAGTGGAGTGTAGAAAAAGTAGGGGCTGCTCAGCACACCAGTAATCAGATCCTGGATTCATCAGCAAGAAGAAACCAATGGGCTTCAGTGCCATTTCAGATGCACTTGAGAACCTTGCCTGCCTCTGGGATTCAACTCAGGCTTTGTATGTAGTCATTTTGGCTGAACCAGTTTCTTGCTGGATCATGTCTGGACTGTGTGAAGCGTTTTATCTCAATCTGCTAAAGATTGCTTTATTTACAAAACTGTAAGTAAATAATGAAGACCAGATTTTCAGGTAACCTTCACTTGGTTTACATGAAGCAACAGCCATATTTTCAGGTGTACAAGAAATTTTCCATCTGTGATGACTGATGGGCACAAGTTGTTTAAAATCCTGAACATCAGTGGTCTGCAAAATTTACACTGGATGTAGCCGAACGTGATAGGGGGGAAAAGGATGAAAGAAGTAGTCATTTATGAGAGGAATTCTAAACATTTTCCCTTTCCAGGTGATGCAGACTAGCCAGTTCTGTGCATTCAAAGGCACAAACAAACTCTCCAGGATCAGCAGGTGTTCCCAGTCTTCAGGATTTTTCTCTGTGACAGAGGGATCCCTTTGAATAGGAGCTCAGTGTCTGATAACCTCACATGACTCCAGGAACAGCAATCTTTATGGAAATGCCAACCAACCTTTTAACAAAATCTCTGTAAATTCGTTCATTTATAACATCATTATAATTTAAAATGTGGTTTTTCATAGCTGTGACAAGCCTGGGAATCATTAACATGATCATAACTGGTTTGATATTATCTTTGGACTTCAGAATACTTGACAGATAATCTCATAGTTGTTTATCCAGTTCTTTGATGTTGTGCAAGTTAGAGGGTTTTGGTTGGGTTTTTTGTTTGTTTTTCCTCTTACTGATATATTTGGTTTTGGTATTTACTCTGGTGGTGAGGCCACCTTACAACATTATGACTTTTCTAGCCATGGTGTATTTTCTTACCTGCAACAGACTTTGGCTTGCAGAGATCTGTCCAACAGAGAGTGTGTGTGTAACCATGCTGCAGATGTTATCTCTGTTAGCAGGTGAATCCCGGAGGGTTTGCTACCTCTGAAATGTCAAATGCATGGTGCATCGGCTACCCAGTGTGCACACAGGTGGTTCTATCCGAGAAATCACAGTCAGAAATAGTGCCACTGCACCTAAGTGGAGACAATCACCCTGATATTTCCCATCAAAGCAACGTGGATTTACCAAATTTACATGAGATGAAATAGCAGGCTCTTATTATGCAGTGCACATTGTCTCGTTTATTAGGAATAGATAGGGGTGGTCATTTAAGATGAACCTGGTTTGCTAAATACAATCATAGCATGGAAAGTTGTGGTATCTCCTGGATGAGCTGAGGGAAATCTGGTTAGCTCCAGTCAGGGTTCTATAAGAAGGAGCCATTCCCACACACACCCTGGCATGCCGTGGCTCACTGTCCCATCCACTGACCTCCCTCTGCACTGGGAGGTGATGCACGTTGTCCTGCTGCTCCTGCCATGGAACCACACAGCAGTGCTGCAACAGCAGAGTATCACACAGTGTTCAAACCAGCTCAGAATTAACAAGCTGATGGAGAAGTTATACAGGGCACCTAATCATCATTTAACCTTGTTTGCTTATGCTTGCTATATATTTGCATACTTTTAGTCTGCCTTCTGGTCTTGGAATGGGAAAGAGGTACTCCTAATATATGTGGCAATTTCAGTTTCAAATACAACTATAAGTTGCCATACTTCTGCTCAGGGAGAAGGGAAAAAAATCTCCATTTCCCCTCTCCTGCTTTTCGTACACATCCATTTATGAGTGATTCATCCAGGGCAGAGCAAGTTTATACACTTGTGAACTCAGAGGTCTGATAATGTTTCTCGTTACTGCTTTGAATAAATCAGATCTAAAACATGATTAAATAGATCAAATGAAATATAAACCACAGCACAGCAAAACAGAAATTCTACTGGCTCCTGTTCTTCTTAGCAGCTCTTCTGCACAGGTATTGAGCCACGTACACACCTACTCAGCTTCACAAGAAAACTTTTCATAGAAGTCAAACTTTTCCTTAAAAGGGTAGAACAAAGGCAAAATGCTATTAATAAAATTATCTTTTCTCTTAGCAACTACAGCATTAAAATCATTGTAAAACAGATGAATGTTTTCAGAAATACAATTTAACTTGTGATTTCTAATTAATGTTAAGTGAAAGCTCTGTAAAACTTGATTAACAATTATCATTGCTGATTTTCTACTTGAGATTAGCTTTGAATGAATTCCATTCAACTTTTAATTTTGGCTGTGCTTGCCTGAGATGTAAAATCTTTTTAATAAGAAAAAACGCCCATTTGAATGGCTGAAATGAATGCCACTTACATGTGAATTACAGTCCTAAAAAAAAGGTTGCTCAACTTGATTTTTCTCACACTTTTGTTTTTAGTTGTTTTACAGACTTAGCTGCTTGTGGAGCAGTTACTTGAATAATTAATTTTTTAGTAAAAGTATTGAGTAACAAAGCTCAGCTTTTGCATGGCACTTCTGTGCAGTCTAGAGTGGCTGCATGAGCATTTCAGAGGTGGCACAAGAGTTTTCACAGCTATAGGCAAGTAGCAAGAAAGAAGGGAGTCTGTCCAGAATGGCACACAGGACACTGTTTTGGGGCAGAACCAGCGCAGCGGCTGCAGCAGCATTTCTGTGGCAATAATTCCATGTGGTATTTTTTACTTTGCCTTGTCCGGTAGTTTGTCTCACATGATCTGTCATGGTACCCTGTCTAGATGCACAGTACTGATGGAGTAATTCATACCTGTGGCACAGTTTCAGGAGGAGCAGCACTGAAATTAATGGGTTTGGGGCATTCTCTATTTTAGCCGCGGGACACAAAGCAAAAAATATTTTGCCATTTTGTGCCATCTTTTCCACGGTTGAAAGTGCTATGTAAGTGGAAAACAGACACGGAATTTTGATTTAGAAGGAATCAGCTTGAATAAGGAAATATTTGTGTCTGTGATTACTAGTTGGAAGTGAAGAAAACATGAAACAATGAAGCTGATAAAATGATTATAGCAGAAATGCAGTATTTTAGTACTGGATAAGAGCCAGGAAAAATAATGACAAAAGCAGAGCCTTCTTCATTTCCTAACCAGTCAGCAGGAATTTGTTTGCAGTTTCCTTCTTAGGGCACTTCCATGAGAGATGTTGACAGTGAGATTGTCATATTTTTTACACTGCCACAACATGTAGTCCCAATGTGAAACACATAACATGTCTATGGTGGAGAAGACACTGAAATTCCATTTCTGCAGCTGATGATTTCTTCTGAGATTGCAGATGCTTGCATGAGAAACAGATGCTGAGATGGAATAAGAATTAGTTAGAGAGGAATAAGATGGGGTTCACTTTCCTGCCTGGGCCTTGGTTTTTGAGGGGAAGGTGCTGCTAATGGGTGCAATTTCTTTCTCAAGTCCAACCTCCCAAGAACTTCTCAGATCAAGATTCCTTGCCACACTGCTGCAAAGTCATATACGCAGAAAAGGGCTGGGGACAGTTTCCTCAATAGGCACAAAAGTAAAAGTAATAAAGAACCCAGAGCAAGCCTCCCCACCTTGAAAGGGAGAAATGTAGTGCTACTATATCAAATTCAAAAGTCCTATCACTATACCAAATTCCCCCAGAGAATTCTAGTTGAGTGTGGCTTAGAGAGTAGCCAGTGTAGAAGAGCTTCTTCCCCTCGCTTTTGCGCACAATAAAACTTTTTTGTGTTCTTTTGCTTTCTCATGCTATTGATGGAAGTAATGCAGTCTAGCAAAAACATTATTGAAAAAAACCAGATTGCTTTTTTATGGTGCAAAATGTGTAGTGCATCAGCAGGCATCCTCCACCAAGAGTTGGAAGGTAAGGTTTGCCAAAAAAAATCCCATAAAAACAAAGCAAGTTAGCTAGGGCTGTGATATAGTCTCTTTTTCCTGGGCACATTCCCTGTGTCTGCTGGCTTCTTTCCTTCTAGGCACAGTTTGGTAGATGTTTGCCCCCTCTGCAGTGTTGAAAGCCTCATCCAAAATTTCACCTGCAAGCATGTCTCTCCAGAGAGGGTTGAGGGAGAGGGCTGTGCAGCAGCTGGGGAGCTGGGTGCCAGCAGGGAGCTCAGGGCTGACAAGCAAGGCTGGGCATCTGGGTGAGTACCAAACACAAGTCCCCTTACAGAGGAGTTTTGGAGAGGGAGGGGCAGGAAGGAACTGTGCAGTCATGTCACAGTGCATGTAATTTTGTTTAGCATGACTAGATCAAGACAATATTTCCTTTTAAATAGTGCTCTGGGTTGGAAAAGAGCAGTGAAAAAGGGTGAAGAAGTGGCTGGGCAGAAGGAAGAGATGAGAGTGGGATGGGGAGTAGTGTTAAGATGCTGTTCACAACTTCCTCCTGAGCTGTAGGAAGTCCAGGATGTGATGAGGAGGAGTTGCCAATAAACATTACTCTTCCCTCTTTTTTCCTTTTTATTTACCTTTTTTTCCCTGTCTGAAATAGGGATTCCCTCTTTAGTCTGTGATCCAAAGACCTGGGTTGGTTCCTGGTGTTTTGCCTAGAGCCTTAAAACAGTCACATGCTGAGTGAATAATTGCCTAGAATTAGAATGCAAGAGGCACCTCAATCATTCATTAGGATATAACCTGTGCAGTCATTTCACTAGTGGCGTGCCAGCTGATACATTGTGGGTGCAAGTCACATTCCTGCTTTTGCACCATGCCAAGCAGACAAGGGAGCTGACAGCTCTAAGCAATCCCAGGTAGGGTTGGGATCTAGTTTCTGTTCCTGTAACGTCCCACACAGCACAAAATGCAGGAGGCCAGCCAAAACAGAAACAGCATTTCTGGCCCAGCACATGGGAGAATCTCCTGACTGGGATAGGAGAAGCTGCAGGGCTGAAGAGTGGTGGGGTTGCAGGTATGTGAGCATACAGCATCTGGAATCAAGTGGAGACAGGTCCTCTCCTGCATGTGGATATGACTCAATACTAAATTAGAAACCACCAATGCCCCTGATGCTGATAGCGGTGTTTGCTGCTGTGAGTGTTGCAGTTACGGTTTAAAGCGGGGCATTCCTGGTTTCGAGTACTGGCACTGCAGAAAGTGAATGCTTTTCTCTCCAAGTGTGCCTTATTTTCCTAGCACTGCTGTTGTTTGGGTAAAACATTGATTTCCGTGTTTCAAATATACAGCAGTGCTCAGAGAACCTGGGGACCAGAGTGCCTGTGGGGATCCAGGGGGTTCAGCAGGTGACCATCCAAGGCCCTGGTGTGAGGTGGGAGCACCATGGTGGGGCAGGTAGTGTGCCTGTCTCCAGGACTCTGCAACAGCTGTTTGTGCACTGGAAGAAGAGAGGAATTGTAACTGAAGCTTGCACCAAAATCTGGTTTTCCTGCATATAAAACTCAAAATGGATTAACTGCTTGCAACATACCAGTTCACTAAGTTTTGGTGGGGGTGTCAAGTAGCATTGTAGAGTGTTTCCACTTCACATGTACATGTAAAGCAGGCAATTTTTTCCTGATGCATAGGGATCTTTGGTGGAAATTTCGAAGGAAACTATTTCTGCCAGGATTACCTCACAGTGTTTTAACTTACACATGTATTTCTTCTGGATGATTCATCTAATTTCCTTTCAGTATGTGAATCCACAGGAGTTTATAGCTTTATGCACTCTAACTCAGTGGATTAATCTCAATGGACCAGCTGAGTAATGAATTTTTGCAATGCAGGCAAAAATTTCTTAGCAGAGTTCATGTAGTGCTATGTGGACTTACAGTTCGGGCAGCTTATATTTGGACACTATGCACTGCAAAGTTAATAGCATCAAGTTCTTCCTCTTTCCCTGCAATTACCATACATATATGAGAGCTTTTCTCATACAGACCTCCTACAGCCCTCTACAGCATCTCTGGTGCTTTCGGTAGCCCCTGGGAGGGCTCTCACAGCTAGATGTAGGGAATGGGGCCAACAGAGAAGTGCACACTTGAGTGAATAATCTCTGAGGCCTCTGCAAAGTCATCTGACACCCCCTGAGGCTGAACATTTCCTCTGCACTGGGTTTTAAAGAAAGCCTGAGGCTTTGTTTCTTTAAGCAGTTGAGCTGCTCTCTGTTTCTGAAAGGGGTTCTTTTATCCCCCATCCCCTTCATTTATGGCTGGCCCTCCCTGAACTTGTTTGGCTCATTACCCAAGAAGATAGCCACCTGCTTTCTTTTTCCTAATTATTGTTCCTCTGCACTAACAGGTCTGTATGCTGATGGAGCTGGAAGATGGCATCCCACCAGGGGTGGGATGGGTGGTGAGGAACAGAGGGGGGGGATGTACAAATGGGCTCCTTGGCAGGGAGAACCTGGGAGGCAGCTCAGGTGCTGTTTGAGGTGCAGCTTGTCTGCCTCTGAAGGAGCAGCCACTTCCCCAGCATGGATGCAGGCTCTTCGCAGACTCCAGGGTGAGTCAGCCACGGACCTTAACTGAACAGGCAATTTAATACCACAGAAAAGACAAGCAGCTTTTTTTCCCAGCCTTTATCTCCTGAGCCAACTAGCTGTGGGGTTGGAGAAGAGCCAGGCCAACACAAGAGAGCGTGCAAGAAAAGCAACCAGGTCCAATGCTGGCTCCATGAAGCCTGAAAAAACACTTCACCTGTAGCTTCCTCCAGTCTTGGATCTGAAGGAAAACCTACAACAGACTTTTAAAAGATGAGCCTAAAAACAGAAACCTGATTGTGCAGACTCTAACAGCTGCAGACACGTTTTAAGCACTTCACAGAACAATGCAGTTTACTCCCTACATACTTCAGGGTGCCAAAGGTGCTGTCAGCACATTGCTTTGCTCCTTGCCAGCTGGCCCTGCTGCCCCACGGGTACAAATAATGGGGCTGGCTGATCGAGTGAGGGCTGAAGGATGAAATCTGTGGCAGAGCAACTGTTCCCACCCAGGCAGCCCAGGAGCTTTGCTGAGGGCTAGAGAGGAGTCTGCAGAACTATGGTTTTTCTCTTGTCAGCAGATTGGTTCATATATTGGGAGCAGTGTCTTTTCAACAAAGTTTATCTCCCTGTGTGCAATTAATTATGCAATGTTCAAAGGAGAGCCTTGGATGATGCAGAAAGCTGACTTTGCTAATGAGAGGGGCTCTAATGGCAGAGCAGATGTGTGGTCAATCTGGGGAGCCAGCTCCAAGCACAGCCTTTTTGGGCAGACCTGGCCAGGGTGGGTATCCTGTTAGCATGGCTGGGTTGGGATCTTGGTTGCTGCAGATATGTTTGTCACCAGCTTTAGAGGAAAATAGCTTTATTTTTTTATCTCCTAATGTGATGAATAGAGCAGGTTGAGGGTGAAGTGGTTGGACCCTGGGCTTGCTGCTGTCAGTTGTTCAGTGTTAACTGGGTGCAATTTTCTGAAGATATTTTTACAGGTGCAAATCCACCCTGAAGGCGCATGTGTACGTGACTCTTCCCCAGCACACCATGGCAGGGTGGAAGGTAAATATATGCAGCCAGAAACAGGAAGTCTCTTATCCATGTATCATGTTTAGAGCCGATTGATACCAGCTACCATTTTAAATGTTGGTGATGCAATGAAGTTTTTTGTCTATGTCTCACTGTAGGACTGATGAGTGTGTGTAGCCCTTCATAAACTGCTCTTGTCAACAGTTTCATTATTAAACACAGGCAGTCAAATATTGTGAGTCAATATCTTTCATCTTCTTCCTCAGCTATATCACAAATTAGAAGTCACTTAAAAAGAATGTATTAAAATGTAGCACTGGTTTCTTATCTCAATTGCCTTCTGATTACACTTTGAACTACACTGCTTTCCTAAATGAACATGGTGATTGCCACTTGGAGAGCTGAGATCTTAAATAGAAGAAATAACGCATTTACAAGAAAACAGCCAGCTTAACTGGCTTCTACCTTATATATAGTCTAGCAGATCTCAGGAACCTTCTCTAATTACCATCACTTCTCCCCAGGGCTGTGTGTCTGGGTTCAGAGCAGTTACAGATTTCGTCCCAACAATGGTGACCGTGTGGCTTCATGTCCTGTGTCCAAGGGAATCCAGCCACCTGAGCTCTTCCCACATGTCCTCAGGTGGGAGAGAGCCAAAGGGATAAGTTGAATAGGACAAAAATGCCTGATTGTAACTCAATGGTCCTCAAAAGGCAGAAATTATGCTAGGATTAAGCTAGAGTTAAGGGGTTCAGGGAAGAGCTGGCATGGAAGAAAATGGTAGGACAGTATGGTAATTTTATTATTGCCTTTGCCCTCTGGGGGCCATAACTACACACACTGAAGTTACACACAGTCTGCTGTGCTGGCATGCTGCTGAACCTCAGGACCTGGGCTGCTATATCATCCCAAAGTTCTTCTAATTCAAGGGGGCTGTCCAAGGAGGGGACACCTCGAAGGCCTCTGCTCCTGCTTAGGTGTCCCCAGGGCCAGAGATTATTTCCCTGCTGGGCTCAGAGAGTGCCTGGTGGTGGTACTAAGCAGGTGCTAGGGCCAGGGGTGTGCTTGGTGTCGGCCCATTTCTGAAATAATGTTTTGGATGTCTCAAGCTGCTACGGCGCGTGCAGGTGCTGTGAGGGAACCCGCGGGCTGCAGTGCCCTGTGCTGAATGTGGCCCAGCCCCGAGCTCTGCAATGTGCAGCGAGGACCAGAGGGACACAAGTGCCCCAGGAGAAGGTGCTCTGGGGCATGGCAGTCTCCCCTCCTCCTGCCTGTTGCTGCCAGAAAGGAGGCACAGGCCATGGCTGAGATGTCAGGCAGGAGCACTGCAGTGGCGTGTAGTGCTGAACAGGGTTGTGACACGTGTATGAGGCTGTGGGAGCAGAAACCTTGCTGTGCTGGCACTGCCCTGGCTGAACCACTGCCTGTCCCCTGGCCCTGCACAACGCGTGTGACCAGGTAGTGCAGGCAGCCCCTCTAAGAGGGGGTGGCACAGTTGTCACCCCAAAAGTATGGAAGGCAGAAAGGGCCACCTCCTGGGGCCCTTTGGCTGCTGCTGGAGCATCTATCCGTTCCAGGGTAGCAGGTCTGTCCTGTCCTCGTTCCTGCTGAGGGCTCAAAAGAGGCCGGCAGAGCTGAGAGGAGCGAGGATGATGGGGGCATCAGGTGGGGTGAGGATGGGTGTTGTGTCCGATGTGGTCTCCTCAGCCTCACTCTCCACATCCTCCAAGTTCTCGCTGACAGAGGGGATGATCTGCACCACCTTCTCCTGAAAGTGCACTTGCTTGCGAGGGACTGGCACGGCTGCTGGTTGGGCAGGAGTTTCGGGGGCTGAGGTCCTGTCCTTGCTGCCTTTCAGGATGCTCTTCATATGGCCCAGGAGTGAGCAGTGCTGCTCCCTCTGGGCCCCATGGAAGGTGTAGGTCTGCTCAGTGTCACCAATGATGGTTGGGGCTGCCTCAGTGGCCGAAGGGTCCACGTACTGGCCCGCCTGGGCATGCGTCTCTTTGTGCCCAGGACTCTTCCTCCTCTTGCTCAGCAGGAAGTAGGCCAGGGCAGTGAGCACCAGCATGGACCCTGGGGACAAGAATGTGTTGGCTGAGGGCTGGAGCAGGTGGGAAGAGCTTGCCAAGCAGTGCTTGGTCTGGCTAGCTCAGCACCATCTGCCACCAGCCCAGCTCCCTGCACATCCCCACCCTCACTGGCCCTTGGCAGACCATGCTCCTCTTCCATCTGTGCTACTCCCCACCCAAGCTTCTCACCAGGGATGGTGACATGCCAGACGAGGACGGGATGCAGGAAGCAAGCCACTGAGAGCAGCGTGTACCCCAGGAATTTCTGGAAGCTCCCTGGGCGTCTAGCTCGCTTCCAGCAGGCCTGTGCCAGGGATTCAGGCTTGTGACTGGGGAGACAAAGAGAGGTCCTTGTGGGATGAGGCAGCAAGCATATGTCAAGAAGTTTTGGACCTAAGCGTGACCCATCTAGATGTGCAAATCCTCACTCTGGTTTGCCAGGAGATTGGGGTGTTTTTCAGGGAAGGAAAGCAAAGCGAGCATCTCCTGTTGGGAGAAGAGCATCTGCCAGAGGCCAGCACCTCAGCATCTCACTAATCAAGTGCCTATTTTTTGGAGTAAGTTATTGCCTCTCAGCCGTGAGAACTTTTGAGTTTATGCTAGGAGACTGCAGCAGTGCTCAGCCTCTGAAAAGGACATAAGGATTGTCTATGTTTTTACTTTAACTTCTGTGCTGTCTCTGGAGGGAGCTGACGCTCACCCTGGGGATCTGACCGTTCCCTCAACCCTGGTACCTTGTGCCTACACAGTGTATTAAGCACACGCCGAAGACCAGGGTTTGTTGTGCTGATGCTCAGGAAGTTAGGGCACAAGCCTGGATTAAAACACAGGTTTAAATGTGTGCGCACGTGGACACATTTACCTCCCCCCTGTCTGAGTGCACTTGCCTTGGCATTAGGGGCAGGACATTTGGTCTGGCACTTGCAGCTCCCCCAGATCTGGTGTTGCCTGTAAGGGGCAAGGTGCCTTAGGGAGGTCCCATCATGGCTGGAGAGCAGTGGGCAGGGTCTACTCACGTGAAGCATATCTCCAGGAACAAACTGATAAAGAAGAAGCCTTCACAGACAGTAACTGCAACCCCTGAAAAACTGAAAGGTGGAGCTGTCAGGGGAGCAGGGCTGTGCTTGAGTATGTTCTCCAGGTGGGCAGAAAGGGCACAGCGGGCCAGAATTTACTATCCAGTTCCCAGCACAGTCTGTGTGCTGGGGTCTGAACACCCTCTGCTCATCTGGTTTGTGGAGGAAAACTCACAGCCCTTCTGTCCCTGGGGAGTCAACTTGCAGCCAGTGTCACCTCTGGCCTGCCTGAGTCTTCAGTAGCATCTCTTTTTCTAACAGAAATATCTTATTTTTCTGAAACCTCAGTATGGAGATCTGAAATCCCCAAAGGCTTGGACACTGTTCCCTGCTGCTGTTGAAGTCTACTCTGGTGCTACATATGGTGGAGGGGTTCACCTTGTCACCCCTGCCAGCTCTGATTTCAAGGGCAAAAATACTCACAGCAGATAGAAAGCCAGGCTTTTGAACTGTCCTCGCTGCAGAGTTTCTACGCCCACACCGATCAGCACTAGAAAGAGAAGGTAGGAAAGATGCTGACTGCAGGGTTCATTCCCAGTTCCCTCAGGTTAGTTCCCAGCTCCCAGGATAGATGCCCCCATTCCCCCAGGGGCTAGAGAGGCTGCTTCTCCCATGCAGGGCAGCATGTTAGGACTGCTAGCACATGTGATTCATGCTGACATGGCAGCCCAGACGAGTCAGAGCTGAGTGCTGTCCTTGACATACAGCCCTGAAACCTGTCCCAGCTGCACCCCTATCGTGGCAGCCTTGACACTGTGTGGGCTGGGGAAAGGTGCTCTGGGAATACCAGCTGGCCTTGGACAGCTGGGGGAGGTGACCAGCAGTGTCCTGTGACCCTTCCACCCTCTGTTGTGCTGCCACATCTCAGCTGCCACAGGGCCCACTGCCCCATCTTTCTCTGCCCAGGTCCCCCCCAGTGCCTGCCAGCCCCACTCCCTTGCCCTCCCTGCTTGCCTAGGCCTGCTGCACCCAACACGTGGCTGCAGAGCAGGGGAACTGTGCCAGCTGCCTTCACAAAGGGCTGTAGCCATAGCATCAGGCTAGCCAAACAGAAAAACATATAATGGGAGCAGGCAGATTAAAAACAGAATGAACGTTCTCTCAGTGCCTCAGCCAGTACAGAACACCAGGGAGTCAGTTTAAGGGGGATTAAGAGTATTAGCAAGGCTAAAATCTTTGATGGATTGGCCAATAGCTTCAGGGGACGGAAACTTTCCTTCAACATCCTTCAGTTCCCTTCAAGACTATTTCTAAAATGGAGTGGAAATTTAATGCCTCACACAATCTGTGACGAGTTGGCCAGTACTTGCCAACTCACAGGGCACAAGTGTTAGCAGAGTAGAGCTGAATGGAGCCCAGGTTTCATGGCCAGAGCATCGCCCTGGGCAATCTTCTGTCTGCACCTGATGTCTCCACCCCCCCTCACTGACCAGTCCCCACCCATCCACTGGTGCTCAGGCAGTTCACCACTGGTCCTGCTCAATGCACACTGGCCAAGGTTTGAGGCGCAGGTTGGATCCACTTCTCTGAGCTGTGGTTTGCCCCATCTGCAGAAGGGTACCAGGCGCCCAAGCAAGGACACAGATCAGTGTCCATCAAGACTGCCATGTAGGCCAATGCCAAGGGGCAGCTTTCCCATCTGGGCTGAAAGAAATCCCTCTGTGTTTTCCCTGTGTCACTTGCAGCTGCTGGCCCCTGTCAGCCAAGGGAACACATGGGGCCCATGTGCCACCCTCCTACACTGCCTTTCCAGCCCTGAGCATAGCACAGGGAAATCAGTCTCATCAGAGGGCTGTGAAGCTGCAAGAGCTGTGTAATCTACATGCAGAGTATTGTCTTTTACTATCTTGTGACTGAGGACCATTCTTTATAATCTTCCCTACAAATGTGGAGCTCATTCATTCTCATTCATTCATTCATTCATTCCCTGTGGATGAATGCAGAATTCTACAGCTTAGGCTGTTAGCTCGAGCCTCTGCTCTGGATGGGGAGATTTCCTCCTTTTGCACAGCTTCTGCTTTATCCACAAAGCTGTTTGGATGAAGAATCTGCAAGAAGAAAAGAGCTGTTTCGAGGTGTTTGTTTGGACTAGTCACTGCCTTGGTTTGGATCTTGTCCAAACCATGTGGCTAAAGGCACATGATTAGGAATTAAATGGTTGAAAGCATGAGAATTAAGAAATAAGTAGGAACGCTTTCCTAGATGCAGAAATCACAAGGCCTAGAATCTCTGAACTAGAGATGTTGCAAACACTGCAGCAAATCACAGAGCTGTTTGACGACTCTTCATTGACTTGCCATAGGACAAGTTAGCCATTTCCTGATACAAAGGAAGCCCTGTAGCCCCACCATTGCAGAGAGCCATTACACTCCAAGATTCTGGGGGAAGGGAAGGTTTGTATTATGTGGGTAACCTGTATTTACTAGCAGCATAAGGAGCTGGCCAGGCCTTCTCAGAATCAATTAGTGAGGCTGATGCACTCTCCCTTTCATAGATTTTTTTCAAACAAAACCCATGGGAACTTCTTCTGCATGGTTTCCATTTCATGTATAAACCTCACACACCTCATCATCACTAAACACCGCATCAAGCTGATTTCTTACTCCATTGAGACACACAGAGAAATAAAACACAGGCACATCCCATTCTTCACTGGCCTTTCGGGAAAGTCAGGTGGTACTGGGAATGCACCAGAGCTATGGAAAAGCACAGCTCTCTATGCTCCATGATCCTCAGCAGACAGATAACTGCACTGCTCATTTAAAGAAAAATTAAGGAAAGAGGTGCAGATGCTGCAAAATGACGAAAAGAAAACATGAAGGAGAGAAAGATGATACTCCACTAACACACTTCCACATTGTAAACTACTTTCAATTTTGTTGTTCTAGCTTTAGTTTTCTCATGGCAACAAGCTCACGTTTTCTCCCAGGAAGGTGTCTCTGAGTTTCCCTGGAGTTTTAACTGAGAATATGACCAGCATGAGGCTCATGCGGACCCAAGGGGATGGGGATGAAGAAATGAAGAGATCTGCATTTTCTGATTAAAGATGTGTCCCATCTCCCACTGTTGCAGTATCATCATGACATGCCCTTATCTACTGGGAGTTTGTATAAACTCAGAGACTCAGATCTCTGCCTGTTATCAGTATCAGTCCTTTAAAACACATTCCAGAGCCTCCATCACCCCAGCTGGGCTTTGTGTGTCCTTGGAAACCTGTGCGTGCTTCAGCCGACCTGTGTGCTTTCCACTTTGTCCCTGATTTGAGCAAAGTGCCTCTTCATGACTGTCTGCAGCTGATAAAGGAAATACAAAGGCAGAAGGGCCTGCTGTGACTTACTCTACAGTGTCTGACTCTGAAATCCCTGGGGGTCTGAAACAGGAACCACAGGCACCACCTCAAGCCACCTCTCACCAGGAACCTCTGGTTCACCCCTCCAGACTTTGGACAAATCAGCCCCTTTGATCTCTGCTTTACTTACAGGGAAACTGAGGCAGAGAGTGCTGCCTGTCCTGTCCTGTAAGAGCTAGTCAGCAGCAGTGCCAGAGTCAACCCCTGAGCCCTCTGCTTTAGCTGATTGCCCAAGTCCCATCTGGAGATGCTCCATGTGAGATGGTGTTCCATCCTCCTGAGTGAGACACTCTGTCTGACACCTGGCTCAAAACACCTGCATTTCACCTGAAACCAAGCACCTGGGTGTGTCACCAAACCCAGAACACCCTGGTCCAAAGCAGCCCCTGGCAGCAGGTGAGAGGATGCAACTCACCAGGTGGGTGAATTTATGGTGTTTGTACTGCAGCTATAACCTGAACTGCTCTGAGCTGCTCCCCAACAGGTTGCTAGAGAGGCAGAGCAGTGCTTTTGTAGTAACTATGCCAGGATGGCTGGGACAGAACCTCTCCATCCTGCCTGGCACAGGACATCTCACTGTGCGCAGTACAAGGAGCTCCTCCTTCATCTTTACATGCCACAGAGTAGCCCGGCAGTTTTGCACAGCCATGAGTATTTTGCTTTTCAGTCTCATTCACATCTTGCCTATGCCTATGTCTGTGTTAGAAGAATACAGTTTAGTTTTTTTGTTGGTGGTTTTTTTTTTTTTTTTTGTGCTTTAGCTTGACCTCTGAATGTTGGCTCTTCCTTTCTGATGTCTCGCTGTGCCTCCCACAGCATTTGGAAAGAGCCTGGCCAGGCACACAGCACTCTCCCACCCTGGGTCCCAAAGCAAAAGAGCACTTGTTTCCTTGTCCCCCTCATAGGATGAGGCAGTGGCTGCAGCTGGCCAAAGGCAGGGAGGCAGCCTGGGGGTCCCAACACCCACTCAGTGCCTTTTAGTGCCAAAGAAAAAGAGAATTTGCTCTTACCTGCTGCGGTGGAGATGCCCAGCAATCGGCAGGTATACTCCAGGGCACTCCAAAATGCCTCGTGCTGCATGGTGAGGAGATGAGGGCTGTGGTACAGCCAGCCAGAAACCCCTCTTCAGAGCCCCCACCTCAAGCGTAGCCCAGCAGCTCCCAGGAACAGGCAGAGCCTCTCGCTCCCTGGACTGAGTGACCTTCCTGAAGCAAAGGGCAGTTCGTGCAGGACTGGCCACCTCCACAGGGCCTCCCAGGGGAGGGTGGTCGGAGAATGAGCTGCCACCCCAGGGAACCGGTCAGTGCTGCTTCCTGCTGCTCCCGTGGGGGCTGTGGAGACCTGGCCTTTTCCTGCTCACCGCTTGCTCCTTGTCGGCCCGGGGTGATTAATGATTGGTAAGGCAGGGGTGCGGCTTTGGGAGCATTTGTACCCCAAGTGCATGGGTGCACGGCCTTCCCTGTTCCTGAGGTGGAGGCTCTGGAAGCCCAAGCTGATTAAATGAATGTGAAGTCATTAGTGCTGTGCAGCTCCCGGCAGGTTAACCATTTGTGAGGATGACGATGTTTGCTCTTGGCAAGAGAGCAGCACATTTCTTGCAAGTCACGAGGGGCACTCCAGACCCACTGCCTCCTGCAGCTGAGCCCCTGGCCATGGCTGCTGCTTGCCATCCAGGTTCCAACAAGTATGACTTGGGAAGCATCTGTGCTGATGTGCAATCACAGGAACAAGGAGATCAAATGTATTTACAGGGGTCCTACAGACTTGGGACAGGCACAGCAAGGCAGATCTGATTTTTGTGTTTTGGGAACCCCAGTGACATGTGGTTTTGTTTTGTAGCTACCAGAGCCATTTGAATAGCACCAGGGCTGCACAAGTGTCCTAACGTATGGAATAGGTTGCACAGATACTCCGACCTCTTTGCCTTGGATTTGGTAGACAATCTGGGGATCGTTGGCTTGTCCCTGCAGGACACATTGCCTCAGGAGAGGGGCAGCCCTACGTATGTCTGAAGGACAAGAGATGAAAACACTGCCTGTTCTGGCACCCCAGCCCCACACTCCTTTGTGCTTGAGCAGGGTACATCTTGCTGGAGGTCACCATCGATCCCCACCTGCTGCCACTCAGGGAAGAGGTGGTGGGGGCAGCAGCATGGCAGTCCTGGCAAGAGGGTCATGTGAGCACAGCACAGTCCCAGTGGGCAGCAGGGATGTGTGGTGCCTGCAGGGTTGTGGGTTCACAGGTCAGTGAGCTCACCTTGTGCTGCAGCTTGCATCTGGACAGTCACTGCAGCTCCTGCCCCTCGCTGCGCTGGCTGGGAAGCTGCTGTGGGCAAGGGACTGGGTGAATCACCCTCAACTCACACACAGACAGCCCTGCAGGGAGGGAGCAACCAGCTGAACCTGTCCCCTGTGATCCCTTCTCACCTGCCTGACACAACAAAGCTGAGGCTGGCCAGTATGTGTTGTACTGACTTGTCCTGGGGGTAGAGATGACTTGTTCCAAGGGCACAGTGACAGCTTCTCTTCCATGGGTTCTTGGTCTGTATTTCAAACTAGGATTTTCCCAGGGCAGCCAAATGCCTGAGCTTATGAAATGGGTCCATGATTCCTGTAAAAAACTGCTGACACTGGTTTTTTGAACATTCACAAGGTTGTGAGTGGCAGGGATTTTGCAGCAGGCAATCCTGACAAGGTTTGGGTGCAGAGCACATTTTGCATGTGAAAAATGGAAAAACCCACTGGGGAAGGGTTTCCAGAGCATCCTGAGGAGCAGTGCTGAATGGCGCACCCCCAAATCGTGTCTTTGCCTTGCAGCACTGGCACTCCCTTTGGGTGTTGCTCTTGTCCTCCTGCACCACCTCAGGTGTTTGATGGAACTACCCATTTTCCACAACTGGTGACTCACTGGTGTGCCTTCCTTTTCGAGAAAGTGAAAAACAGAGGCAGCCAACAGAGAAGGTCACACAAAGGCTGAGGAAAAGCCCAGCTGGGATACCTGCTGCCCTGCATGCTATGGCTGGGCATTGCCTGGGTGATCCCCATGCCCTCTAATTGTGCTTTGCTGCAGGCTCTAGGAGCACTCTCCGCATCCAGAAATCACCAAAATGCCTTAAGAGCCCTGGGGTTTACAGAATACAGATTCATAGAATTTTCTGAGTTGGAAGGGATCCACAAGGGTCACTGAGTCCAACTCTTAAGTAAATGGCCCATATGTGGACTGAGCCCACAACCTTGGTGTTATTAGCACCATACTCTAACCAGTAGAGCTAATCTCAGGGATTCCCAGGTTGTACAGGTTGCGCAGGCTCTTTCAGGTTGTGTAAGCAGTCCAGATGCTTTTTTCCTTGCCTTCTTTTTTTTTTTTTAACATTGATGTGTTGAATTGAAGGCGCCTCTTTACAAATGTGAAAAGTAGAAAACTACTTTAAAAGCAAATAGAGGAAAGGAAGATATAAGAGTCTTTCAGAATCACTTAGAGCCATGAGCTTAGGCTTGAAGAGAAGCAGAAAACACCAGAGTGCAGCCCTGAGCTATGAGCACCCATCCTTCAGCAGCACCCAGCACTGCTCAAGGCAGCAAGCTGCTGCCTCCTCCTGAGGTGGGGGTCTGCTTAGCCAACAGGGGCAAGGCAACACACTGGGCTCTTACTCTGGCACTCCTATTAAACTTCACTGAGCTCTCACCCAGAAAGTAAATGACTTTGTCTAAGTGCCCTTGACAGCAATGTTTCCTTTCTGGGGAGTAAAATGCCCCAGGGTTTTAAATAAATGTAAATGTATGGGCAGCAGTGGTGCTGGTCATGGAGGAACAAAATGTATTTGGAAAATGCAGATTAATACATTAACTATTTAAACCTTCCATCTCCTTCCCATGTTCCTTTGGCTACTGCCCAACCTCCATCCTCTGAGTGGGCCTGTATTAGCCTTCCTGAAGGTCCTTGTCCCCCACGTAGGGAGACCCTTAATCTGGGGCAGCATAAGGTCTTCACTCACTCTTCCTGGGTGCACTAAGTGTTTCACTCCAGTGCCCAGCAGGAGTGAGCTGGTATCCTCAGACTTTATTTGTATCAACATCCATTTAGCAGCTTCTTCCTTCCATTTAGGATTTTTTTTTGCTGGTGCTCCTACAAGCAACCTCACATGAACTTGATTTTTCTTGGTAGAAGGATCCCTTCTCCTTCTGCTTCTGTTCAAGTGGGGAGATGATACCCTCAATGAGGGTATGTTTTGGTGATGTTTTAAGAATGAGTTTATGCAGTCAGAAGAGGACTGACAAATTCTGAGCTTAGAGGGGTTTAATAGCCTGTAACCAACACTGCAAAACCTATGCACCAGCACAGGCTGTTCCAGGACACATAAAAGCAGTGGTCTCCACTGCACATTAAACCACTTCTCTTGCACAGAGGCTTGCAATTTGCACTTTGGCTGCCAGCCAAGGTTCACATTTACAGTCTGCTTCCCATGATGTATGGGTTGATTTGAGAGGATTTTATCTCAGGGTTATGGTTCATGGCGGTGTTAGTCTTTGTCTTCATCCCTCCCTCTTCACACTTTTCTCAAGCCAGTTTTGCTGTGGAATGACCACCATGGCCACTCTTCTGTGACCAAGGCCACAGGGCAGTATCTGTGCAGAGTGTCTGCCCCTGTAAGGATGTGGGGGAGCAGCACACTCACCTCCTGCTTGTCTCTACAAAATGGTGATGCTGCAAGAGAGCTGCAGATAGTGGAGATCCCATCTCGGGGCATAGGGTACCACAAGCCACACTCTGGAAGAAACCTATGGGAACATGCTTAACTTAGCTTGCCCAAAGTATAAAAACAGTTCCCAAACTGCCTGGTACAACATTCTGGAAATCTGTTTCTGATATTTCTCCTCCTCTTCTCTCCTCAACCCTCAGCTATAACCACCATGTCAGGTAGCCTTGCTCAGCAGCCTTGGTCGCCTCTCTGAGCAGCAGCAGCTGAGGTGCTCCCACCAGAGTGTCCAGCTGAGACAGACTGACACTGTCTTCCCACCAGAGGACAGGGAGCCAGCAAGCACCTGCCCAGAGCCTTCACAGTGGTGCCATGTGCCACCTCCCTGTGCCCTCCTTCCACCAGGTCACCTGTCCTGGAGAGGAAATGGACTGTCACAACAGCAGGCTGATGGCAGATGGGGCCAGTCGATTGGAAGCACCAACAAACTGCAGCTGCGGTTTCACTGGGTACCAATATCTCCTTGCAGTCAGCAAGAGTTTCACTTTGCCTTGTAACCCCAGAGGTCCACATCTTTTCAAACCAGTCCGAATGAACTGACAGCATCCTGAGGCTAGCTTGGCAGACCCCCTCTCCCCTCCTGAGCCAGGGAAAAACATGGCAGAGGGCTGCCTGAAGTCACATAACCAGAAGAACTAAAGAGCAAATCCTAAGTGTGTCCCCTCTTCCTTTGCTATAACAGGAAATGATGCCCTCTGGAGCCTCCAAACCCGGGGCAGCACTGCAAGCCGTGCTGGGGATGCCCGGCAGGGGACAGCAGGACCCCACCGCTGCACAGACAGCCCGGCTGCTCCCCGTGCGAGGCCGGCTGCAGCCAGCCCCCTGCGCGGTGCGGGTGAAAGGGCACCATTAAGTTTTACTCTTTGAACAAGAAAAGCATGATAGACACCACATGGATCTGAAGGGGACCGGGGGGAGCCCAGAGCTGCAGCGAACACAGATCAGTAACTGCCGTGTTTTGCTTTATGCTCTGCGATCAAAGGGATCAACACGCTGCCGAACACTCGTGTGCTCCTCCGGGAATTTCCCACCCCACCAGAAGTGCCAAGGCTCAGCAGTACACTGCCCCGATTATCTCACATCAGAGCAGCTAGCCCCGGAGAGCTTTGGTGCGCAGCTCCAGTGCTGCAGGCTGAACCAGCAGAGAGGGTGAGCTGGAGGGGCTGGTGAAGAGCTTTTGTACGCGCAGCCCCTCCTGGGGACCTTCTCACTGCTGTCACAATGGGAGAGACACTGCATTTATCCCGGGGCCAGGCCTGGCGTTTGCACAGGCTGTGCCCTGTGCCTGGCGATAGCTGCGGGCTGAGCTCTTATCCAGGCATCCAGCGCTAGCAAAACTCACGGCACACGGTGGTGGGTGATGATGTGGGCATGATGCCACGAGAAGGGGAGTGAGGTCGGTGCCTCCGTAGCAAAGGCAATCTTAAGCGGAAAATGGATGTAGGAACACATCTGGTGCACTTGTGGGGATCTCACAGACCTCTACAGCACCTCTGACTTGCTGGTGATTCCTGCTTTCCCTGTGAAGCCTGCAAGCCTCCTCACCCCAGCCCCAGGCTAACGCCCCTTGCTCAGGAAAGCGACCTCCCAGCATGTCAGCATGAACTTCCCTTCTCTTATTTGGTCACCTGTTTGACACCAACCTTAGAGGCTTTCCAAAAAGTGGACTAACACCAGTCCCCTGTGGCAGCACGGTGAGGGGCTCCTGGCTGGCCATCCCCCAGGTCTTGGCCCAACTCAGTACAGCTGAGATCAATCCCATCCCAGTCCCACTTTGGTCTCCAAGGGGGTGGGCTGAGTAATGTGTGCTGAGCAATGTGTGCTGAGCTTGTGACATTTTACATAGTATTTGGCAGAGAGATGTGTATCAGGGTGTATGCATACATAGGCAAGTACACATCTATATGTGTTGAAAACCCCTGTGTTTTTCTTAAACTAAGCTGTAATAACAAGAACTATCAAAATTACATTTATTTATTATGCATTTGATCTCCAGTTCCACAGCAGGGCTCCCACAGATTGGTGTCCAGCTCCCAGAACCACGTGATTATGCAAGACTCTCCATGAAAACACATTTCTAGCTCACAAAACTCCAGAGAAAAACTGCAGAAAGAGACTCAAAATCCAGAGGAAAAAAGCTCCCAAGTTAAAGCTTTGTTTCCTATTATTAATAGTATTATTTCTAATTGTATGATTTAAGTGCATGATCTTTGGGGGATTACAGCACAGCTAAACAAGGAATATCACAGTGGAACTAGGGAGAGGGGACGTCAGGAGAGCTGAGATAAAGCTCAAAGCACTAATTCAAAATCTAAGCCCCAAGGCAAGAAACACCTTCAATCTCACCACTTCTCAGGTGCCTGTGGAGTTTCTTTGCTGTCAGCAGAGTGTGAGTCTCTAGGAGGGCTGAGGCAGGACTGGGGCTGGGAGCTGCAAAACACCATGAAGGCAGCAGAGGCCTGATAGGGATAGGGGTGTTCCCCCAAATTATCAAGGGGCAGGGGATGCCAGCCAGTGGGATGCACAAGCCTTCTGTTCAGGGAGCTGCCAGGGAGTTCCTCAGGGATGTGCCTGGTGCACCAAGGCGGGGCTGCTCCGTGTTGCAGGTACAAGCCCTCTCCAGTGGGACTGTCTCCACTCCACTGTGAGGCAACACAGCCACGGAGCTGGTTGTCAGCCCCACTGACAAGGAGTGGGGCGAGGGCGCAGCCTCAGCCTGATGGGGTTGCTGCAGTATGCCCATGGCAAAGGGAGCCCAGCTCAGTGCTGGCCTTGGATGTGGGGACTTGGTGCTTTGTCCCTCTTCCTTAGGAATCTCTGGTCTTTGTGAGACTGATCTTGGTGGATGAATAGAGATCTCGACTTGCACGAAAAGACGGAAGGGAAACATGAAGGCAGCTACTTTCGTGATCTTAAGGCATGGCTACACCCTGCACAAGTCCCTGCATGTCCTCTCTGCCTGCTGCCCCTCAGTTCTCATTCTTTCTTTCAGGTTTGGTCAGACTCCCTTGCTGTGAACTGCACCCATACAATAACCGTGGGAACTCCAGACATGTTCAAAGATGACGGGTCACAAAGACCGTGTTGTCCACACATACAGGAACCCCCTACCATGAATCAATCAGCTGCAGAACTTGAGAGACACTCATCATGCTGAAATTGGCATCAGTGCCTCTCAATGGACTGTCACACTAAAAATAGCTCCATCTCCTTTTTCCATGTCTCAGCTGAAGTCTAAAACATTCCCAGAGTCTGAGCTTGATGAAAGTCCTTTAGCAGGTGGGTATATTGGTTAGCATTGTCTAAGAGGCAGCTAGAAGTGATCAGTAAGGCACACATGGGCAGGCAGAGCAGATGGAAAAGGCTGTGCTTAGGATCACTTACTGCAGCATAGGCATGGCTTGGGATCTGGATGTGAAGGCCATGGATTTCACATCACATGGATCCAGTAAGCACACATCCACTTTTCCCACTGACACTGAACAATTCTTCACCTCACAAGAAGTCCCATGGGACTGGAGTAATCAAATAGGGAGGTAATTGAAGATTGAAAGACCCATCCCCACCTTTAAGATTAGCATGTTGTTTCTAGCAGTGGACTTGAAAGACCTATCCCCACCTTTAATAATAACATGTTGTTTCTAGCAGTGGACTATAGTAAAAATCCAGCCCCACACCACAGGTCACAAAAAAGCAGAGTCCAGGGGGCACCAAAGGTAACTACACAGCAGCAGTGCAGAGGCAGAAAAATTACCCATGAGATAGTCCAGAGTAGCCTCAGCCCATTTGTATGGAGCCAAAGAAGGGATGAAATCAGTCACACATCTTCT
The DNA here is from genome assembly GCF_000738735.6 of Corvus cornix cornix. Classification (NCBI taxonomy): domain Eukaryota; kingdom Metazoa; phylum Chordata; class Aves; order Passeriformes; family Corvidae; genus Corvus; species Corvus cornix. Next base: position 17,287,644 of record NC_046336.1, read on the forward strand.
GTCTGAATCTGCTGTTCAGCAGCTGCTGGGACCCCTGAATAAAGACTGTAGCTTGCTCCCAAAGCCAGCCAATTCCTTCCTCAGTAGCTGTCAGTGGATATGAGCTTTGGGCTGTCACAGTAGGTGTTTAAACTGATGGCCAAGCTGCTCTAAGGTTCCATCTCCCCTCTTCCAACTTCTCCATCCCTTCAACTTCCACTCCACCAAAAAAATTCTCTTATCAGCTGTCCCCCTGGGAGACAGCAACTTGCAGCAGCAGTGCAGAAGCCACATGCAGGCATGAAAGGGTGTTCACAAGGGGCTGCTTTCCCTGGAGCAGTGTGACATGTTACAGTGTTCTCTACATGCAGGCTGACTCTCATCACTGAGACCCGACAATGAGGCCAACAGGAGTTCTGTATCATCATAAAGTAAATGCTCTCAGTTAATGTATTGCACTGATTCATTTTCATTTTGAATGGGGAAACTGAGGCAGGGTGATGCCTTGATCCAGATAGTATCACACTGTGTTGTCAGCAGCACAGCCTACTCAAGGGTGATGAATCTTGCCTACCTGTCTGTAAGTCTTCACTTCCCTTGTGAAATACAATGTCAGCTCTCAATCGGGGAAGTTACTTAGCTAAACTCTAACCTAAACCCGTGATTCATTCCCTGAACTAAATGTTGTGCTATAATGATGAAGGGTGAGATCCACCTCTGTGTGGAGCAGGTCTGTAACAAAACAAAAATGCCACCTTAACATCACAAAATAAGGCTGATGTTTTACTTGTTCCTGTAGAGAGAGAAATGGCCACCATGCGAGGAAATGCAGTAGTGCAAAAGGAGCTCACAAAGACATCAAATATTCATGTGCAGGCTCTTGATCTGGAGTATATGTCATAAGGAAGGCTGGTGGAGCAGTGTTTTATCAGTAAGTGGGAGGAGGGAGTGCTAGTAACTCAGTATAAACAAGTTCTGGCATAAATTTTAGCCCACAGACATTCATCCATCCATCAAAACCATTTGACTCTTTGCCCCCTTTTGCGGCAAAGGGGACTGGTAACTTCTCCCTGCATGGGAGCAAACAAGGTGTGCAGAGCAGTGATTGATGCACCTGGTGGTTGAGACACATCAAAGAGCCTGCTTGCTGCAAGTCCCAGTGAGCAATTTATAGAAGGGTTTATGTAGATAAATAACCAGGGAGATTTATGTGAAGCAATACAAAACATATGTTTTCGGCTGCAGAGATGTGGAAATGCTCAAGGACTTGGAAGCTGTGTAGCTGAGGTTATTTGTAAAAGTGTTCCTGTTAGTAGGATTTATTCTGGGGCTTGATTTTACTTGGCATTGCCTCCAAAAGGCTGCAAAGCAAACAAGCACAGCAGGATCCATCACCTCTTTTACCATGTTGTCTAAAAGAGTTTCAAGCATGTAGCTTTAAAACCAGAAGTTTGGTCACTTCACCCCTAGTTGGGGCTGGGAATAGGAAGAGTCTGAGAGCAAGGAGAAGCAGCAGAAAAGGAGAAATACCTCCTGGAGATGGAGGCTGGGTGAGGTCAGATGAATCCCTGGAGAGACCCCAGATGCCAGCTTGGTCTCCCAGCCTAGGCACTGGGCACTGTGTCAGAAAAAATGGGTGCTTACCTCCATAAACCTTGCGATCCTGCCATGGCTAGTGTGATTTGGAGGGAGAAGAGGAGACAGTCCTGGGCTTAGCTGGAAAGCTGGGATGTAAATTTGAATTTGTCCGTCACATCAGGTGAGCCTGTGGTAACGGGAAGAAGTTTCTGCCATGTATTACCTTTGCCTGGCTTGGGCATCCCCTGCAATCCAGCATTGCACTGGCTGAGTTGTATTCCCTTTGCACTGAGATCCAGTCCCTGAACCTGGCATGGGCTCATTTGTGCCTGCTGAAGGTTAGGAGCAGGCTTAATGCTGTGTTAGTGGGACAGTGAGCCAGAGCCTGGGTGTGCTCTCACTGCTGTCCCACCCTGAGTTCTTCCTCTTAGGAAGTCATGTGCCCTGGATCACCTTCCTTCTGCTCCTTTGCCCTTGTGGGATGGCACAGAGGACTGTCAGAGCAGGCAGCATGATGAAAACCTCTTGAGTCAGAAGAGACTCACTGTGGGGCACACAGCAAAGTCACCCTCTATCTATTGGAGGGTGTGCGCCAGGGAGAGCTCGCAGTCCTCACATCCAGCCCCACCACCCTACATGCAGACCCTGACACATCCACTTGCCTGACAGAGGAGCAGATCCCCTACCACCGTGGGATATAGCACAGGAAATGGAGCCACAGCTGTCTGGCAGCCTGAGCTGCCCCATCACTTATTTTTCAAGTCTGAGCTGCTTCTGTTTCAGGGAGGAACAAAGGAGTCACTCAAACAAATTATACCCAACTCTCCCCATAAGGTGTGCATCCCAATGAACACTGATGTGCACATATATCAGCAACACAACAGTAAGACGGGTAATCTCTTCTGGTTGCATGCCACTTATCCATAAAATTCCTCCCTGTCCTCTGACCCTCTCTCCTCCATGCCTTCATCTCCTGGTGATGGAGGCAGATCTTGGCATGCCAGTACCTGTAATTTTCTACCCTAGGCAGAAAAACATATCAGCTGTTTTAAGAAAAGTTGTGACTGCTCCTAAATCTTAGGCTCCCTTTTCCAGTGCAGGAGTGCAGAGCTTGGGATTTGCTTGGCAATCAGCCTTCCCATCGATGGGAAAGGCCCCCTGGCCTCATGTGTGCTCACCACATGGGCCACTTTATTTACATAGCTGAGTCCACACATTTATATTTAGTATGTTTAAGAGGCCACCATGGAATTAGAAAGCTAAAAATGAGGATGGAATAAAATGTATGGAAGTTTCACTCATGGGATATGAGTGAAAACTGAGGAGGCTGGAGGTAACTCCGAGCTTCCTTGGCTGTGTGGCCATGAATGCCGGAGTGTCCTGCTGTGAGCAAAACGACCAGAAGTTGAGGCCACCTTTGGATATGAACCTGGGTCAGATTCAAGCCCTTCTTCAAACATTCTCACTTGAATACAACTTGAAATTGCAAAACCAACCCAGTCTTATGGACTATAAGATGTCTATACATCTGTCTATGTTTATACCAATTAGGAAACTTTTAGTTTCCTAAACATCAGTCTGACCAGAGTTAGGCCCAAGGTTTCTTGATGCAGTGCTTTAACTCAGGTCTCTCAAGTGCGCACCCAGGAGATTTGCTGCCATTCCTTTGGTGAACACCCCCTGCCCCCCCAAAAGAAGCCATTCCATGACAGCTGGGAGCTGATTATGCATTCATCTTCCTCCCACACCCTACACACATGGAGGGAATGGGGCGGATCTGTTTCTGCCAGCATCTCCAGTGGCGCACAGCCTGCTGCAGCTCTAGTGACCTCTTGCCTGCAAGGCCTGCTGGAGGTGGTCTGTGATCACAAACAACTTTGCTTCCAGCTGAAAGGTTCTTCCTTACCTTGAATGTATTTTGTAGAAGTGTTGCATTCAACGCAGCTTGTTTCTTCCTTTAGCAACTACAAGAAAAGTAAATGAAACTTTCATGAGTCTGAAGTACATAACTTTCCTTCAAGCTCCAGGGCGTTTCCCTGGTCACCCTGCATCAACAAGGGCTTTCCTGGTGGTATTGGGGTCCTGGGAGGAGATGGTGCTGCTCACCCGAGCTGGTGATGTAAATGGTATTAAATTATTGCGCATCACTCTTGTCCTTGGCAGATTTGTGTAGCTGCTGATTGAGGCTGGTTGTGAGCCGTGGTTATTGGGAGCAGGAAGGGCAGCAGGTGCTTCTCTGCCATGGCTGGGACCGCTCCCACACAAGCAAGCAGAGCTTGAGGACCACCACCAGCCAGCTGATTGTTTCCTCGAGCTGAGTGCCAGCAAACTCCTCCCCCTGAGGAGGTAAATTGCCCTCATGCACTGTGATGACATATGCTTTAATTATGAAGAGAATGAAAAAGTACTTCCCCTACCCACCAGCCCTAAAAAGAAACTTGTTGATGCCCTGGCCTATTCTGTGCTTTGCTGGCAAAAAAAGAAGCTGGGGAAATGAGCAAAGTTTTGAGGTTCAAGCAGGCTCTGCACGTGACTGCCAGCTTCTCTCGGGCCAGTGCTAGCAGCAGTTCCCAGGAAGGTAATTTCCAAGTGTCCAGGCTCCTAATAATGCAATGCTCTGTTGAGAAAAGGTGCTGAAATACTCCCCTCTCTGCAGGCACAGCCACACTGAGCTCCCAGAAGGCCAATCACTCTCCTGGAAATGGGGTTTTCCCATCCACACTGGGGTATCCTGAGCCCTGAGAGATCCTGGGGTTTAGCTTGCCTTTTTTGATGCTACGGCTGCCTCTCAGAAGTGCAAGCATGTCCAAATTTCACTTACTATCACTAGTTCAGTGGCTTAACATCTTTATGGAATAGCTGTAGCAGCATTTTTAGCTGATGGATATGAAATTTCCTATGATTGGGGAACACAGGATTGTGAATCTCCTGTAGCCTATGATAAAACTTGTTTCAACTCTGGCATGAAATTCAAAGGAAATTTTAGCCTTTTTCAGAAAGGCAGAAAACAGTAGTCTTAACCAGAAGCAAAATTCTCTTTTAATGACTCCAAGCTCTCTTACTCTCATATTTCTACTTCTAGCAGAAGTTATTCTTGCTTTAGATTTATGTCTGCTTGCAAAACTCTCAGCTTGAATCTAGCAACATTTTCTTATGAGAGAAAATGTTGCATCACCTAGCTTCAGCCAGAAGCCACTCAATTTTACTCTTCAGAGTGTGAAAAGTGAATTGAGAGGAGATGATACTCTATTTTAAGAAATATTATCTGTGCTGGTGAGAGAGTTTCTGGAGGATTAGCTTTCCCCTTGACATGAGGAGAGACAGAGGTGAAAGCAAGATTTTTGCCTTGGTGCTCTATGACCTTGATAAATCAAGCACCACAAATCACTGCTGGTTTAGATACAGAACTTAAAAATTTCACATCCCTTAATGGGTGGGAGGCGGAAGTGCCCTATCTTTTGAGAAGATCCTCCTGTTTCTTACTTGCATGTTAATTTAGCAGCTCCCAAAATAGCAACCCGTAGTATCTAGATTCATAATTCATAATTAAAACTCCTAGCAGTGTTCAGGCTCCACTGTTGGTTTGACCTCTATGCCTCTCCATGAGCATACATCTCAAGGGATTCTTGCCCTCTTCTCAGGGAGGGCCCCGTGACTTGTCCCATTAAGTTAACAGAAGGTCATATAATAGTCATAAAAATATTGTGGATCCCTCCCACATTCCTCACCCATGGCAAAATACTGCAACAGGGAACAATCAGCGCTTTTTAGCTGGGCATCCAATAAATCTGGAGAGGTATTAGGCAGAACTGAAGCTCTACAGCTGCTGGGGTGGAGCGTGAGCACAGATGGATGGCTTGGGAAATGGGGTTGTTTTTTTGCCTCTGTTACTGTTTGGAAGCAAACCTGTGTTTCAGAAATATCTTCAAGAGGTGTAAATGCTCTATTTGTTAAAAGATCTTGTTTTCTGTGTATTTGTCAGCTGTGTTATGTAGGGAAGTAAATTCGACAGCATTGAAATAGTTTTGCAGAAATGCTGTTCTGCTTGGTTGCTTTCTCAGTAGTGGTTAAGAGGCTTATTCTGTATGTGACCTACCAAAAAGCAATCTCTCTCCAAACTCCCTGCACTGCTCCTTGCTGAAGGATGCCAGATGAGGAGCTTTTGGCTCTGTCCCTTGGATCCCAGGAGCAGTGTGTAATTCAGGCTTTTTGTACAGAGGAATTGCAATGTGTCCTACAGGCTGTCCACCTCCTCAGCTCCAGCCCACTGAGTCCTCTCCATCTGGCTACTCTGGCTTGGGCTCTGCTTGCAGCTGGGGACTGAGTCATGCTGGCACTGTCAGCCCAGCAGACAGCCAGGGCATTTCTTCTCCCTGTGGTGCCTGAGCTCGTCTCATGGACTGTCCTTACTCTTTCCCAAACCCCTGTGAAAGACCTGGGGGAATGTGGCTCTTTCTATACATTTGTTATTTGATCTGCCGTGGGTCTGAGCTGCCTTGTGCTCACAACCTATGGGTGGGGTATTTGGGGTGAGAGCTGTGCCATGTGCAGTGGGATGATACTGGTGACTGCTGCTTAGGCCAACACAGGGTCACAAAGCTTTCATGCCACTTGGGGTTCCTTCAGAGAAAACCTGTCTTACATACATGTGCAAACTTTCCTCCTTTGCACTCCCCAATATTTTCTGGAACCCCCTGGTTCTTGTGTGCCTTGTCTTGGCATGTACAGAGGCACTGTGTCTTTGCTGAGGACTCTGCCACTATCCCAGCTCTGCCTGGAATTTGATTTCCACAGCTCTGTGGAGTCTTGCATGTCATGTCTCAAGCTTAGCTTCAGCAGAACCTTTATCTATGAAATGCATTACATTTTGTCAAAAATGTCACAAGGCCCAGGAATGAAAGGCTGCTGCTGCCATGTGACTGAAATCCATGTTCCGAATCCTTTGCATGCTCTCATCTCCTTGCTGTTGAATGTTTGTTGTGCTTAAGAGGGCAGCAAAACCAACCTTGCCTGGGCTTTCTGGAGCCAGTTGTGTGACAGTCAAGAGACTCAGCCAGTAGTCAATAAAGCTGTGACTAACTCGTGCAGTGACACAACCTTTCAAGATGAACATTGATCTTTATAGGCTTAAGTGTGTTTCTCCCAGTAAAGTGTGGTCATGGCTATATTCCCAAATGATTTCTTTATGAATGACGAGGAGCTGGAAGATTAAGGATATCAGAAGTGTTCTGTCAGACAGAATTAACAATTTTAAGAAACTGATGTATGCTCCTCTTATTGACTCTGTTGAAAAGTTCCTGCAAGCGTTGCATGAACAAAGGAGCAAGCTGCCAGGCTGTGTGGCTGTTGAGGAAACTCTTCCTCATGCTGGAGGTCAGAATCTATTAGAACTCTATCCAGAAGTGAATTAACGTGTTGACAATGTGCTGCAGGGGTAAGGTCACATGCAGTCACTAGATTTTTCTCAGGGACTTATTTTGCTGCTCGCACAGTTTTCAGGCTGAAATGATCTGTATGGAGAGAAAAGGATGAGAGACAACTCCAGCTCCTTGCCTATTAGCTTTTTGGATAAACTTCAGATTTTAGCATGGGGGTGCCAGCCACACTATCTAAGAAGGAAGGAGTCTGATTTGCTACATCTGCAGGCTCGTGGGTACCCTGTGCCATAACTTTAATGTGAATGAGGAGTCTCAGCCTTGCAGGGACTCTGTGTCCATGCTGGCACCTCTGGGATGCACATGCTCACTGCCTCACAGGGATGCTTTGGGGACATCTCCTGTCTGGGTATTCTCCTCCTTAGGGAGTGGAATGAGCAACTGAAGATCAGTTACTGTGCAATTGCCCTTCCTTTGAGGGTGTCAGTCAGCAAGATGCTGCCTGATGCAGAGTGAGGCTGGTCTCTGCAGGGATCCTGGCCAGCCTCAGCCTGGGAGACCTCCTGAGGATCAGGTTGGGGGCCCACTGTAACCCTTGCTCAGGCAAAGGCCAGGCAGAAGGAGAAAGTAGAACTCAAGAAAATAGTTTCCCCAGGGAAGCCCCTGCAGGAACAAAAAGCCAAAGCCTCTGTAACAGAGCCAAAAATCAATGAAGGAAAAATCTGATTACCCCTTCTTGTGGGGTTTGCAGTACAGGAAATGTGGCCCTGTGGGACAGATGTAAATATAGGCATAATCTAATGCTATACTTGCCTGAACTCCCTGAATTCAGGATCTCCCTATTAAACAGTCAGTTGGTTCTAATTGAAGTTGTTCAGCTGGAGGTGGTGTCTGCTTTTTCCACTCTCTCCTCACCAGTCTGTGCACAGTGCAGTAGGTGAAGGCCAGGGGCATTGTAAAATAATTGGCATGAGTTACTTCTCTTGATTCCTTTAGCTTTCCACATAATGTGCTGATGTCTGTAACCTGCTGGCTGTTTCTACAGCTATTGCTGGAAAGGAGTATAAAAACGGAGCCATTCAGGTGTGGGAAACTGCCCTGAACAGCAGCCTCTGTGTCCGCCCATGCTCCCTCCTGGCAGTGCTGCAGACTATCTTCAGCAGAGATCTGCCTCAATTTGAGTGGACTTGAAAGCTGCAAGACTTGGGTCTCTTGCCAGTCCTAGTGATTTTGCTTGTGATCAGGTGGTTTGTTGCTGAAGTCTTGAGAGCTGACAGGTCTGGGTTAGCTTTCCAACCCTGCCTTTGTGAGCAGGTGGGTTGGTCATGGGATGGTCAGTGTGGGCCTGTGACCCAGTTTCCACAGAGATGTATAAGGATTGTTGCTTCAAACTGCTGAGAGGTGCTTCAGTGTAGCCACGTGAGAAAAGATGTTGGAGTGCATCAGACTAAGGGCCAAAGAGCCTTCATCACCTGCAATCTCCACAACTGCTGCAACAGTGCAGTACACATGCAGTCACTTGGCAAGGGCTTGTCAGCAGTGGAACCTGCCACCGAGCAGAAACTGCTTGAAGAACCCACATTGCTGACTCGGGCTCAGTTTGGCTGCCCCAGCCAGAGGGCTGTGTCTTTAGGAAGTAGGGGGCTGTCTGAGGTGTGCCAAGAAGAGACTAGGTAAGTTTCCCTTGCATGAAGAAAATGCATGCGGTAGAAACCCAGAAGACTGGCTGCAGGGATAACATTTAGCAGGCAAAGGACTACTTCAAGTGTCTTTTGTTGTGTTAATTGACTGATATCCAAGTGTGTTTTCTCACCATGCTTTCGAGGACTGATCTAGCCAGATGCAAAACACTCTCCTATGAAGGAACAGCTGTGTGTGCTAGCTGGGTTTGCTTGGCTTTCAGTCCCAGGGAAAGGGCAATCTGAGTGCTCAGCTGTTCCTAAAAAATTGCTGCTGAGGAAAACAAACTAACAGACGCAGCAGGGATTTTGTAGCAGGCAATCGAGGAGCTGAGATCTTTCCCCCCAGCAGAGTTCAGCACCCATATGCTTCCACACGGCCTGCAGGCAATGGGCTCTGTGCAGGGGCTGTGTTTGAGCCCAGCCCCAGGGAGCTGCCTTCCACCTTGGGTAGGGCCTGCAGGGCAGAGGGGCTAAGAAATCAAGACATGTCTTTTTCTAAAAGGTCTGTGCAGGTTAGACAAGAATTCACTGCACCTTGGTCCATCCTACAACACTGTCTTGTTCCTGCATCAAGCAGTGGAACATCAGACTGCTGCTGATGGGAGAGGAGGGTAAAAAAGTAAGTGATGACCAGTTGTAAAGGCTGATTTCATTTACTGCTGAAAAATTGCCAGCCTGCCTTCATAGCCTTATATCCCCTGGGGACCAGTAATACCAGTTTATGCATTTGTGTGAGCACCCACCAGCTTCTTCAGGCTGGAGCTCAATTGCTCCATCATGTTTAGCCGAGGGAGAGCAGGGGCGGGTGAGGTGATGTTACCCAGACCCCTGCTGTTTTGGGAATCACCCAGCGATGCAGGCAGCTCCCTGTGCTTAAATGAAGCTCTTGGTAGCAGACTGATTATATCAAACACTCAGTGCCCTGGCAGCACTTCTGAAAGCCAAACTCTGGAGTGAATGACAAAGTGTTTTTCCATTCCTTGGAAAGTACAAACTGCTTTTCTTTTTGCTGCCCCACCATTCACTGCATGTGGGGGATTTGTTTATGTTAGGCTGTGTAAGAAAAAAAAAAAAATCTACATGTTATCTCAGAGCTGGGCAGATTAATCCAGAGGAAGATTTACTTGAGTGCAAATCAAAGGCTTAGTTTTGTTGGATAGTTCTTCATTGTCTTGAATCTAAATCCATCATGCTATCCCTGCAGCACTCAAATATTTCAAAAGAATTTGGAAAGTTTGCTGTTCACTGCAGTTTGTAACCAGACTGGAAGTACTGGGTGTATTGCTGCCTTTTTTTTTTCCTGTTCTTAGGGCTTCTGCTCTGTTATCTTTTATCTAATTTATTTTTGTTATGTTTAGTATTGAAGATCTCTGAAGCCCTAAGGAAGGCTGTACAAATTAAAGGTACAATCCAAATCCAGGACATGCAATCCTTGTTCTGTGGAAACAGATTCTAAGCTGAGACTGTGTAACTGATGTGTCCAGGACCTAACTAATCTCTCACTGCCGTGAAGCAGGAAAATATTTCCATGGTTGCTACACTTGTCTAGTTTTCCTAAGTGTTCCAGGCAGGCATTATAGGACCCTTTGTTTTAAAATGCATATGCATTCCTGGTGTTCCCTGCTTTGGGTGTTAATTTATTTCCTGCATTGTATTCTCAGGTTGCTGTTGTCCCACAGGTACCAGCCTGCCTGGGTTGCTCTGCTGCCATGTCTGCATCAGGCACATTAGGAGGTTGTTGGGAGCAAGAAACTCTCCTCCTGATCAATGATCTTTCTCATGTGAGTGATGGGAATGGCAGTGGACTGCTGCTTGTTCTGACACCTCCTGCAGGGAGGGCTTTAGAAGTGGGTAACATTTTCATTCCCAGATTCTGCCTTTAAAATATGGGTACAGAGAATGTGGGTCTCAATATATTGATAGCTGGAGATGGGCAGTCCAAGAAATATTGGCAGAGTTCTGAGATTCAGCAGAATAACACTGTGGGTCTGGGTTATTTATAAAGTTGGGCAGGATCAGTTCTGGGTGTTGACAGATAGCTCGTGGTTTGTGTATAGCAGCTTGGCTTCCTGGACTGACTCTTGTGTCCAGTGTGATCTGGAGGTACTTCCAGGGAGAAACTGAGTCCTGGCTCCTCTGTTGCATCCACAGGCAAGCTGGAGACTGCCTGCTTTTTCCAGCAGTCGTGAGCACTTTTCAGTTGATCACGTGTGCAAGTGAAATGATTTAGAAAAAAAGATATAACCAAAAAGATGTCAGTTGCTGATGCAGATCTTTAATCCGAGTGAAAAAGGAGTGGCACTGAGGCTGAGCTCCACATCTGGCTGTCAGGCTGCAGGAACGCTGAATGCAAGGGGCTGGCCTAGAGGAGATGGGGAATTCAGACTGAGCCAAAGGCACTGGGATCACAGGGAAGGGTGGAAAACCAGGTGCAGGAGCAAGAATGGTGTTTTCATGGTGTGATTCCAGCAAAAGGGCAGAGAGCTTAGGAGATAAAAGATTAATTAGCTAGAGCTTGGGGTGTTGTTTGGTATGTGTCTTGTGTTGGGAACTAGCATCTTTAATGAAGCCTCTTCCTTTGGGACTTAAATGCTGGGTTCAAATAGCAGTCAGGACAAGAAGTTTTGTTTCCCATGTCACATCAAACTGGAAATGGCAGGATATCCAAAAGAATTGGCGGCTCGCATTGTCAGGTGCAGAAGGCTGAGAACTGCCAGCCAAGTCTTTCCTGGGCTCTTCTTTTAATTTCTTCAAGTTGTCAGTGTGTGTGAAGGTTCTGTCTCAATCATTTCTGCTCTGGGCCCCAATGGACCAGCTTGTCTTCCTTTTGGCTTAGAGAACACTGAAGCAGATCTCAAGTGAGAAGCCTTTTTGTCCAGCAGCCTTGAAGCAAGGCAGCTTTCTCCTGCATGTTTTGTGCAGCTGTGGGCAGTCATGGACACTCCCAAATTTTTTAATTCTTTATTCTGTCCACATTTCTGGCTCAGGCACTGCAACTGAGAGCTGGGTAGAGTATAGCTTTTGCATTGCTGCTACAGATTTCTGTCTTGTTGCTGACACTAATAAGGTTGCACTTCCATATTGTCATGATACTCCAGAAATCAGTGCTTGCCTTTCCCTTGCCAACACAAAATGGGTGTATTTCCAGTGCTAATAAAAACTGTTTCCTACAAAGGTGAACTCATAAGCAGTTTTAAAGATAACTTTCTCTACTATAATGGGATTGCCTATGGATTTAATGTCTTCCAAAACATTTATCAACAAAATGATGCATTTGTTATCAACTGCACACGAGCATATTTGGGAGACACACTGTTACTATATTCAAAATCATGAGGAAGTTCTTCCACTGATTTCCTCTTTTTTTTTTTTCGGTGCAAATCTGTCCTGCTGAAGTTGATGGCAATTCTCATGAGTGCGAGCAAGATGAACAGTTCATTTCTGCTCTGATTACAATGGTTTTTGACAACTTTCTGGAAAGCCAAGATAAATAAACCTTCTTTTCACAAGAAACCTAGATAAATGAGAATCCTCTGATATGGAGGCATTGCCCACTTTGCCAAATGTTTCTCGGAAGAAAGTTATCTCTGGACAAGAGGCATATCTCAGCTATTCAGTTTTTTTACCAGTGTTATTGAACAGGGTGAAAATATTGCCTATTCAAGAAGGAGCAGATTAGTTTGATTTTACCCATAATTTGCTGTCAGGTCAGATATTGTTACTTAGGTAACAACAAGCCAATTAAGAAAAATTTTTTCGGGGTTTTCTCATTTTCCATGATATCTGTGAATGAGAGGTTCAGAGCCTTGCATTATGCTTTTTGTGTTATCCTCCAGATCCATTTTATCTCTGCTCAGATCTTCTTGGCACAGATCTCTGTGCCCAAGTGTTCAGTATTTTTTACTTGGCCCAGATAAATCTTTTATTTTAGTGGACGACAGATAAAGACCAGTCCTTTCTGTGATGTCTGCCTTATTTGGAAAGGACCTTCTATTCCAGTCTGAGGTAAAATTCATTGCTCTCATGACTGACTCAGCCTTTCCTTCCCCAGGCTGTGTCCTCTATTTCTGGAGCAAGCTGTAGAGATGCTGCTCCCCTGGATGTCCTTGTTCACAGTACCAGAAGGCTGTTTGCACTTAAAATTGGATGACACTTCATGGTTGGCTGACACAAGCACGTGTCTGACATTGTAGCTGGCCCAGCTTTAAAACCAGGTTCCCATTTGTAGCTCCCAAAACCCTAATAAGATATATAGTATTCCTGCTGATGGCAGAGGTATTTTCAAAGGGGGCTCAGATGGAGAGCTTGTTGTTGTCTCCAGTTCTTGTGATTTGCAGCATTCATGGACACGTGTGAACATTTGCAGACTCAATGTGAAATGCCAGACTGAGGATTTCATTAAAGCTGTAATCTGTTGTCATTTGCCTGCATGTCTATGACTGCGAAAAAGCAGCCACACAAATTTTTCCCAAAAATTTACTTCCGGGATAAGATATATTTGAAGAAAAATAATTTTCCTGTGTAACATTTCTTTGAGTTCTTGTAAAGATAGTGTGCTTTGTGTATGGCCTAAGCCACTTGTATAATCCCTAATAAACAGTTGTAGTGCCAGGGCTGACCCACCTACAGTACTGGTTCCAGCCACCATGGGAATTTACTGACCTCTGCTTTCCTCCTTGTTTTTCAGCCTCTTGCTTAGTATACTCTTTCATGACACTTTGGTCCAGCTTTTGACTTCTGATTTTAAGCACTGTCCAATAGTTTTGAGTGTACTGAATTTTTGAGGGAATTTTAGAGCTTGAACCAGTTATGTTGCCTTTCTATTGCCTTTTGAATGCTCTGTTAACTTACTTGTTCTAGTTAGTGCTTCATCCAATTCCCTGCCAGATGTTTTCTCAGACTTCATCCTCTAGGAGGTGCTCTGAGATAATTTCCCACTCTTGATGATTAATTGGCAAGTCTCTTTTCTGTGTTTGCTCCTTAAATCCTTGTTTAAGCTACAGCAGGATGATGTGCTAGTTCTCTTTTTTGCTATAATGTAAAACTTGACAGCTGAGGTACTCACTATAAAGGAGGATCTCTTCAGCAAGTTCTTCTGTAATTAAAGCTTGGAAAGGAGAGGGGGAAAAAAAAAGCTTTCTGGAAAGAAAGGAAGTTGCAGCCTAAACCTGCTAAAACAATGGAGTGCAAAATGCATTGCTTGAACTGTAAATCCCAGCAAATATCCTTTCAGAATTTTCTCTGGGATTGATGCTTGGCAGCAAATCATGGCTGAAGACAAGGCTATTTTTGGCCCAGTTAGGATTTCCCTTCATTTTGTAGCCAAGTGCAAAACCACCATCCAGCTGTATTGCTAGATACAGCACTGACCTTTTTACCTTATTGGACCACAGTTTAACTCTTAATTGAAATTGCACTATAATTACACCTTATGTCCCAATGGACACTTGTCTGTCTCATAAAACCAGCACAACATATTGGAACAATCTGTTCTCAAGTGATACAGAGCAGACCCCGAGGAATCACTGTCTCTCATCTCTGCTGGTGGTGGAGACTCCTCCAGGACAGCACGGCTAAAGCTGCTATCGAAGGAGGGGTTCACTTGGGTGTGAGAGGGTGGTGAGCTTGTGGCTGGTTTCAAGGGAGTAGGCTCCCCCTCTTAACTGACCATCCAAAACATTCCCATGAAGGAGAAAGGAAAGGACATTGGAAAAACTTCTTTGAGATCTCACAGCAAGAGGAAGAAGATGCCTCATGGCCTCTGTGGAAATTGGGTGTTCCTTCAAGTCTGCTGTAACATCTGCACAGGTCTGCAGAGCAGCGTGCACTGTTTGTGTCAGTACACCTTGACACTGCCTTCAGGACTGGAATATTTGTCCTGGCTGTATTTCAATCCTGTAATATGAAAAGTACCAGCTCCACTGATCTCTCAGTCACAGAATGGGTCAGATTGGAAGGGACCACAGTGGGTCATCTGGTCCAACTTTCCTGCTCAAGCAGGATCATCCTATAGCACATGGCACAGGATTGTGTCCAGGTAGTTCTTTAATATCTCCAGTGAGGGAGACTCTACAACTTTTTGGGACAGTCGGTTTCAGTGCATGGTCACCTTCCTGCCTTGCAAAGGCATCCTAAAGGACAAAAGGAGGCTGTTACATGTTTGGCTAAATTTCTGATTTGAGCAGTTAGAATATCAGGATCATGAGGACATAAATATGATGCTTGGTTTAGAATGTTTTATTTTGGTTCCTGTAGTTCTGATGCTTTCCTGGTTGAAATAAAATGCAATTTACACCAAAAGGCTCAGTGAACTTTGTGCTAAGGAATACAGCGATGTTTCTATGGAGGATCACTTTAACATTGTACCTTATGTTAAAGTGATCTGCCTAGGAAGAAGGAAGGATGCGGAAGAGTTTTGTAACAATGTTTGCAGACCTGCTAGCAGGGAGTGGGAGAGACCTGTCTGAATTCGAATATAAGCTGTGAGTAGGATACTGCTTTCCACCTAACAAGACTAAGTGAGTAAAACATAGCTCCTCTGTGCAGCTGAAATATCTGCAAAATGATACAGAAAATAAATACTATAGCAGTGAGCCAGTTCTGCAGTAGTTATTTGGCATATGATGTATGCAAAAACTCAGGGATATTATTCCCTCCCAAACTCTGTCCAAGCTACCTTTAATGGTCTCAAGTAATGGGAAATCTGTTGCTTTTTCCTGAACTCCTCCTTCATCTAGGAGCCATTTCTTCCTATCAATCTCCATGAACTTTCCTTTGGTCAGATTCATACAACTATACCTTCTCTGGCCTTTCTTTCTCTGATTCCTCCTCTTTGCTTTATACTTGCCTGTGAGACCTGTACAAAGAGTCTGTACCTCTAGGATAGTTACCTGTCCCAGGAGGAATTTGCCAGTGCTGAAGATAGGCATTTTTATCATGATGGATGACCTTGTGGAGACAAAGTGAAATGTGGAGTCTTGAGGACTTGCCTGTAAAGTGGGGTAATTGGTTGCATATGAGGCAGGTTAATCACTGTCATAGCCTTGTGTGTTGAATGTACAAGAGGAAGGTTGCATGGTGGTTTGGGGCTGTCTAGAGGGGATATGCAAAGTTGAGAAGATGCTGTGCACACAAGATCAGTGTGGCTAAATGGTGAATGCTGGTTAAAACCTAGGAACACAGTGTAAAGACTGTGCAAATCAAACATCAGCCTTCACTCAAGATGGCATGGCCCTGACAGACAGGTAGATGTGTGTCATTAGTGCTATTCTGGGGGACTGTGTAGGAGCTATGCTGACCCCACTTTGTGTGGGTACCTAAAACCAGGTAGAAGTTGGTGCTTGATTTCTCAGCATAGCTGCTTGTGATCTTTAGCTCTGTGCCTTGCTGTTTTGTCTGTAAACTGGGGGTAATGTTGCCCTACCTTCACAGGAGTTTGTTAAATGTCATGTTTGTGAGGCACTGAGACTGAGGAGTGGTGAGCAGGATATATGAAGGGAGGTGAAAGTAATAGCATTGTGCAGACAGCAGGGCTTAGGAGCCCATGCTGAGCCATCAAGGGGGAAGAAAATTGTGAGGAATTGTCAAATGAGTTTTACCTTTCCTGTGTGCTCGTGTTTTGTGGAGCAATAGTCTGCGACCTGTATTTTAATGGCAACTATACTGGATGGTTTTCTCGTGTTTTAAGGGTGGTTTTGGCTCTTCTTGGTCATTTTAGCTCAAGTGGGGCTGGGTGCAAAAGTGCTGTGTGATGAAGCAGATGAGGAGGATACTGGGGAGTTGGGAGACACAGCTGATGCTCTCTGCACACTGACTGTTCCAGGCATTTTTATTCTTCAGCTGGGCTGCAATAAGTCAAACTATCTGGGTGAACATAGGGACAAAGTGACCAAGAGTAAATCGGTCAAGAGATGGCAAACCCAGAATTATGGATGTTATTTCTATCCAGCGAACTTGAGGAGCCTGATGGCAAACTGTTTTGTCCATTGGTGGAAATAGTTTCCCTGATAAGCTATTTGCAATTACCTGTTAATTGTCTTCCTCCAGCTCCTGTCATGCCATCTGGAAATCACCAAAGCCTGGCAATTAACAGCTTGCTTCTCAGCTCAGCAGGAAGGCTGGGCTCCTGATTTGCTAATCAGAGTATCAGGCAGCCACTGCTGCTCTTCTTGTCTGGGTTTGCAGCGTGAAATACAGCATAACTGTGGTTGAGAGCAATATTACTGCATGGGGCACTCCACATTTACCCTAATGTCATGAAGAGTTGGCTGTGAACACAACTCAAGTGAAGTAAGCAGGGTTGGATCCTCCCCACTTCCTAGACAGGATAATTTCTGCTTGGGATTGTCCAAGGTGCTTGCGAAATGTGCTACTCTGCTCCCACAGCAGGGTGATACTGAACTCCCACTTCATGTAGTTTGAAAGGGCCAGGTAGAGCTTTCCCATGATGAGGATTAATTTTTCTTGGATTTTCTTATGTCTATGGAGAACACAAAGGAGTTCAGAGTTTTCAGTAGCTAAGAAAACCTTGCAGCAAACAACTGCACAATCACACTGCAAATTTACACACTATTATTCCTGGGAGTTTCCTGGGAGCTCTGTATGAGAGCAAGCAAATGAAAAATGTGAACCTTTTAAGACAAGATATTTGTAAGCTGTGCATTCCCAGGGAAAGCAAGGATGGCTTTTCCGAATGTGAGTGATTTGAATGCCTTGTCTGATGGGCCACAAACTTCCGCTAGAAAAGAATTTGGCAGGAGACCACACAGGATAAACTGCAGGCAGAAACCATCTACTGGAAGGGAAAGGACTCAAAACTCAGGACCTCTGGTGGGAAAAAGAGTTAGAATTGTAATAGGATAGTGACTGCTCTTCCAGTGCAACCACTCCACAACAAAACTGACTGGAAGGAATAATCCCCTTCTGCCTTGTTCACTGCTTCTTTTGTCAGAAGAATTGCAAGTGTTTCACTGACAGGTTTATACAACTCAGATTTTGTTCAATCAAAAAATACTTAGCTACAAAGCTGGGGTGTATTATAACTAAAAATTCATAAGGAAGATGAGGAATAAATCTGCTTTGCTCCTGACTAATATGAGCATTTGCAAAGAGAAAGGAACATGGTTAACCTTGCACCTTTGCTAAAAAGAATCAGCCATCTCAGTTTTCTCTTCAAAAATAATTACTGAGGGGAAAAAAAGGCTGCAGTTGTTGCCTTATTTTTATTTCTCTTCTGAATTTTGGGCAAATTTATCTGGGACAAATTTTCTTAGTTTTTTATAACTTAACAGTGGCTGGAAATATGGAACAAAAGTTGGTTCTCTCTCATGTGACCAGCACTCAGCCTGGCAGTTCAGTGCCCACAGCCATGTTCATAGCAGCACCACGGTCCCAGTTTGCACTGATGCAAACCCGTCTCATCTTCCCCTCTGGAGTGTCCTTGCTGCAAGGCTGCTCCTGTGCTGTGGCTGCCTAGTGGGGTAGGAGCTGCTTGGGTACTTTATTCAGTTTTATTTCAATAAATAGTGAGACTAAAATCAAAATCCAGGATTCCCACTTCCTTTTCTTAGCACTTACTCTGGATAAAAAGTCTTGTATGTAGAAGAGGTAGAATAAAAATCACAAGATTTGACAATGCCAAAGTAATTTCTTCTCAAATTTGGCCTATGCTTCAGGATTTTGAAGAATAGCTTTTATCATTCTTCCCAAGAGTGTACTTCTAAACAAATAAATATTCTTCTACCGATGTTTACAATCAGAAGGGGCAGCCAGAAAATTTGCAAGCAGTGGAAAATAAATTGTTCAGTAGGTATCTTTGCCAACAGGGAAGTAGAGGAAAATAAACAGCATCTATTATGGAAATATATTTTATTTGAAAGGTGTTGTCCAGTCCAGACTCTCAAAGACTTATCACCAGTGTTGAGATGTCCTGGCTTATATCTTTGATTTATGTTTGAACTTGTTCATGTTCATCCAAGTGTTGAGAAATGGCCAGTTTAACGAACAAAGCCTTTTATTCATAGCTATACAGGGTTCATATTGCAGTTTTGTGTACAGATAATTACATTGTGTATCTTGACATTATCATTTTTCATGTTCGCTAATAGTTGCTATTTGCTAACAATTAGTGTTTTTCTGTGGACTTAACTGCAGGCAGTTGCTTTCTCTGTAATCATATTTGCTTCAGCAAAACACTTTTATTCTGATTTTGAGCATATGAGACCACTGATTAAGTCCAGGGGTCTGCCTTAAATTTTAACTTGAGTAGGTCTGTGTGGTTTACTGGATCATGGAGTAATCAGGAAGAGATCTCCAGCTCAAACAGTCCTGAATAATTAAAATATCATTGGGACATCAAAGAAATGAAACGTGAATCAGTCCAGTAGGATCTCCAGGGCTGGAGCTCAGCTATACTGGTGCCCTCAGCTGTCTAAGATGCTCAGCTCCTGCAGGACCAGCCCTTCAAACCAGGTTTTGCTGGTCAGACAGTCTGTCATAGATACAGACATGAGAATTTATCTTCAGACTTGGTGCCTGCCCCAGAAGGATCCATGAGAACAACAGGGAGGCATTAAACTCAGTGAATGGCCTCAGTCTGGTAAAACCAGATGAGGCTCCTGGTCAGCTGTTCTGCTCACAGTTCAGCCCTGTGGCATTCAATGTGGGCAACTGCAGCTTGTGATTCAAACAGGCACTTCTGTTGTAAGAATGCCTCTCACCTTCCAAGTGCCTTGCAAACTTTATTAGTTCCCAAGATCTTTGAGGTACAAGAAGCTTGTTTTTACAGACTGAATTTGTTTTTCTTTGCATGCTTCAGGTGAGGGGAGATACCTTTAGCCCTGATGCAATGAAGAGGGGGCCATTTTGTGTTATCTGCAATTGATGATTATTTTCTACTTCTTTTATTTTGATAAAATTTACTTTACTGCAAAATTCAGGTCTCATCACTGCGAAGTCAGGGGTCCATGTTTCACGTCTTTCATAATGTGTGAGGTAAAACCCCTTTTCGTATCTGTCAAAGCATACAGTGTTACATCTTTAAATCTTGTTTTGGAGGTGCTGTGTAGCTCATTATTCCCTTCTGGTGCCCAAAGATGCCTGGGTAGATGGTGGCAACATCAACAAGAAAGGGTGCAGACAAACCACGGTGTGCTCAAGCAACAGATAGAGATGTCTATCTAGATGGAGTGGAGGAGGTAGCTGGTGAGCCAGGACAGGCTCCCTTGTGCTCAAGGGGTCTCAAGAAAAAACTGTGTGGCTCCCATCAGCCAGTACACAGGGAAAGTGAATCCTTGTGGCCATGGGGCCAAAATGAGATAGTAAATCTTTCAGAGAAGAGGGGAACTCTGGTTTAGAAGTAAATACAGGAAGAACTTCTACATTATTATATGCATGTCATATATCAGAGACTAACACATTTACTTGAAAAGGAACAGGCATTTGTTCAAAGAACCCTCCTTCCCTGGTCAGTTGAATTTCCATCACTTCAGTCACTGTATTCTGCCTTCCTGCTTGTAGGAGAGGAAAAGGGCAGTGAGAAGGGCAAGTAGTTGGGACCTCTCCTCTTTCAATTTGCTTCCTGCAAATGCAGCATTGAGCCTTGTCGGTGGGGAGGATAGTTCTGGGAGTACAGCAACTCCTCAGAAAATCCTGTCAACTTTTCATCAAACCTTGTCTTCCCCCAGCCTGTAGGAGGTCTGGCAGACAGGTAACAAAGACGATTGCTAGCTCAAAGATCATAACGCTGGCAAATAGGAATTTTGAAGTTAATCAGAGCATCTTGGTTTATGACCCAACCATAGATTACAAATGCATGCAAAAATCATGAAAACGTCCCTTTGTTGTTGGCAATGATTCCACGGCTGCTTTAGAAATGTTCCTACTCTCTTTATTTATCTACTGTGTCTTGGATGGGAATTTTGTCTTATCACCTTGCCTTACATGGTGTGCAAACAGAAGAGCTGCCTTGTCAGTAAAGAAGTATTATTTCTGCCCTTGTAGTGACACGGGGGACATTTAAGTGCATCTTTGTCTTGTGGGTGAGCACTCAAGAAAGTGATTAGGCACTGAATTGGTAGCTTAACTTCCATTGCAAAGCAATCCATGCCCATGTTTGGTACACTGACTGGCTTCATAAGGTGGTTTAATTTATTTTGTTAACCTGAGCTCCTTGGGCCATTGCTGGTTGTATGTGGCAGTGTTAATCGAGTGTCTTAGTGAGAATAATTTTGACTGAGGTTTTGGATCTGTACTATGTAAGGAGAATATTTGGGTAGCATTAAGTACAGTTTAAGCTCAGTCTGTGCTCATTATGTGCCATAACTTCATCAGACCTGTTCATCAACTATCTAGTGCTCCAAAAGCATCATTTTAAGTGAAAGGAGCTTTGCATAATTGTGAAAAATAGTTGATTTGGTAACAGCATAGTCACCAAATACACGTAACTTACCCTGTTTCTGCTTGACTCTCTGTCATGCTGAGCTGTGGATGGTATTGGGGAGAAGCTGCTTTAGCAGGACAATCTGCAAGACGGCCAGTACTGAAGAAGGGTAAATATGAGCTGTCCTTTCATCATAGCTAAAAGTTTGTGCGTGGTCTCCTTGTCATACACATGAATATTACAGGAATCTCTCCTACTGACCAGCAGTTGAAAATCATTCTGCAGAGACAAAAGTAAAATACTGACAGCCTTGAGTAGGATGGGTTTGTTTGACTAGCCATATAACAATACTCTGGAAATTCCTTTCAACAAGAACAATTCTGTGGTCTAGGTTATGTTGCTGACAGAATACTTGGAGCTCGTGGTCAGTTGGGAAATGATTAGAATGCTTAAAGGTGTTTTTTTGTATTGGTTACTCACAAATGAAATACAGATGTAAAACTGCTTGAGCTATAAATCTGGCCTCAATCATTCCTAACATTTCAACATCATACTGTGCAAAATGGCCTCCACTTAAGTAATTTCCAAATGACTGACCATCACATTTTTCTTCTGTTATTGTCATCAACCTCACCAGATGTCATAATCAAGGAAGAGCCACTAATGAGAAGCTGCTGGTAAATTTGGCATGTCTCAGTCACTTCCATGTGAATACCTGGACAACAGACTGAATCAAAACGTGAATCAAAAACAAAACTAAGAAAGAGAGCATGGATGTGAGCTGTTCTTTCAAACCACTCTATATAATCAAAATGTATAGCCCTGTCAGTGTATACAAAGCAATAGCCTGACTCATGAACAAGGTGAACCTTTCCAGTCTTGTGGTTCCACTATTGTACTCTACATCTAGACCTAGGAACAGAGAGGTCTTCTGCACCTTGGTGAGCAGGATAAGCAGTGACTATTTTGTAACCAATACAGGTCTGTTATTTATATTCATACAGATCAGGTATGAATATTGATAGATAAAAAGTTACAAATATCTTGGTGCTCCATTCTATCTCTTTTAGGATTATATGTATCAAGATGAAAAACAATGATAAAATTAGATTGTTCTGTTGCCACAAATATTGCAGTCACTGGCTGAGTAGTTCATAGTTAACTCTTATAATGAACAGATATTTTCCAGATATTTGCATGGCTTAACACATGTGTTTACATATTTCCTCAACCAGCCAGATTTTCTCACTGACTGAATCTGAGAAAACCTAGAGAGAGAGAGAGAATGTGGAGAACAAAATGTGTGCAACATATTTCTCTTGATGTATGTTTTCATCCCAGCTGCTCTTGTAATAGAGATGTCTGAGAGCATTTTGGACATGATGAACTGTGACCTTCAGTGAACAATGGCCCGTCCCCAATACACAGAGCTAAACTTTCTCAGACTAAGGATTGTCCTCATCCTCCCTACAGTGTGTAAGTTTTCTTTATGTGGATCTTTGTGATGCAATAAGCCAAGATCCAGGTCTGAATATTCAAATATCTTGGACAAAATCTAACTCCAAGGCCCCTGTGGCTGCATTTTATGATTGTACAGAGAAGTGGTTGTAAAGTTGAAACTTGTTTGTAAACAGTTTGTTTAATGAGAAGCTAAGTTACCATCTAGTCTCTTTGTGCAGCTTTCCCTTTTTGCTGTTTTGCAAGTTCTTGCACATTGTTGATGAGAGTGAATTTTGAGCCCATGGGCAACATCTTAGAGAATTTTTTTGCTATTTAACTTTGAAACAAAGGCAATGTATTTAAGTCAAGTAAGGTTATGTAGTCATGATCAGAAATCATGTCGTGTGCCCTGAATGACCAGGCAGAGAGACTAAGCAGTAAGTGTGTACACTGGGTAAATGTGTTAAGACACAGTTTGGGAAGTACCTGGTGCTCTGGTCCCTTGGGAAAAGCTATATTTGGCTCTATGAAATAAAAAGAGGGATAAATCCCCACAATCTGCCTAGAGGAAATTTGTAAACAGAGGGGCCAGAGAAAAACTATATTGAAAAATTGTTCACTAGTCCTAATGATTTAACGAATACGGTTGATGGGATGTGTGTTAGAGAAGGCTGGATTGAATCCAGGTGTCTCGGATGATTTTCTGTGACAGTTTGGTTAATTATAAGAACCACATGAAAAAAGGCACATAAACTTCATCCTGTTCTAAAACTTTCCCCAGAGCCACAAGTCCTTCTTTAAAGGTTACCCTCTGATATGTAACACGTTCGTGTTGTTTTGCTAAGCTATGACTCTGTAATAAGTGTTTGAAATTTACAGCTTCAGTTAGTCGTAGACTTGAGAAGTGTTTATTTTTTCTCAGTTGTTCTTGCTATGTAATGAATGTAGCTCACCGAGCACTCTGACTCCAGCCCTGGACTCGGGCAGACGCCGTCTTTCCAAGAAATAGCACATTGGCTGCAGCACGCTGGTAATACGAGTGAGCCTTTCTGCCGATTACAGAGTAATAATTTGCAGACTGAGGAGGAGAGGCTAGAACTGAAGTCACACAAGGTCATTTCTGGCTGAACTGAAAATAAAGCCCATGTTTTAAAGGCAGCTTAGGAAAATTGCAGCCACTTATCCATACTGGTTTGCAGAAAGAGCTTGTCTGCCTATTTAGATGTGGTGGTTGCAAAATGGGGGGTTCCTTTCCCATAAGTAACTCATTTGTTTCGGTGAGTTAAAATTCCCTGTTTGGATAAAGGTCTGTGACTGCTGGCAGGGATCGTGATTAGTACCATGTTGCAAACAGCTCAGGGTTTCTTGCACAATGGAAGCTGCTGTGCATGAAGGATCCTGGATCTTCTTCAGGAGACTTTAGAAGCATATGTTTGTATTTTGAGAAAAACTGAATGTGCTTTATGGGGAAAGGAAATGCCACCATTAAAACTAGATATATGTTCTGTAAATGACTAATACTGCAACTAAATCCAAATTAAAACTGTGCTTCTGTTCATCAAGACTGATTAGCAAGTGTTTACTGTTAAGTAGTTGATTTATTTAGCATTTCCGTAATGTTCTTAACAATAGCTGCACAGCACCTATGTAGAGATTTCTTTCAGAAAAGGTCTTGGTAGCCTTTTGCTGTGTGGAGAAGCTCAAGCTCTGTGCCTTGGCCTGCTGTTGTCCCCAGTGAGTACCTGCTCTGTGCATGGTGGTCACAGGGTGAGTTCCCTCAGCTGCTGCCCCAGGCAAGCAGTGATTGCCCTTGGGCAGGCTGGCAAAGACTGTGCCATGCTGAGGGTGGCAGAGGGGACCCAGCAGCGCTGCCTACAAACTGGAGCACAGCTCCAGCTCTAACAGCCATTT
This sequence comes from Corvus cornix cornix, assembly GCF_000738735.6. Lineage (NCBI taxonomy): Eukaryota > Metazoa > Chordata > Aves > Passeriformes > Corvidae > Corvus > Corvus cornix. The sequence goes on from NC_046336.1 coordinate 17,311,988, forward strand.
CTGAGCTGCTGCCATCTTTGCCAACATTTTGCTGCTCAAGCTAAAGCTCTTTTGCTGGTGCCTGCTTCGGACCAATGTGTGCATTTTTCTTAATTTAATAAAAGTAACAAGGGGTTGATTTTATTTTGTTTAGATAGAGGAAGTTTGCAGTTCTGCCTGTGTTCAAGGGAGGCAGGTCACAGATTCATTTTTACTGGCATTAGTTGTGAGGTATTTTATTCTTCTTTTCATTGTTTTTCCTTTGGTATTCTCAGTTTGGGCCAGACTTTCTCATTGGTGAATCAGCTTCTTTTCTGGTTGTTCCCCTATAGCATTACCTTATAGGCTTGATCTGCAGCTCCTGGAATGTCACAGGGCTGTCAGTGTGTAGGGCTGGGGCAGGAGTGTTTGAATTTCCCTGTCTGTCTGAATTGCCCTCACGAGGTAAATGTGGGCTTGGGGCTCTGTTTCTAATGTATCCGCTACTCACATGCAGGGATATTGCTCAAAGGTGACCAAGTGTCACTGTCCCCAGCTGCAGCAAACACCGATGGTGTGGCTCTTGAGACTGTTTTCAGCCTTTGCCATAGACAGTATCAAACTTGGTGCGCTGTGTCTAGCAGTGCTCTCAAATGAGTAAGGATGGAAATACATGGTGCTTTTTTTTCACTGCAAAGCACTGTGGGAGAGCTGCCCTGGACCTGTTGAGGCAGTAGTCACTGTGCTTGTTTTGATGGCCCAAGAGGTACCAGATCAAGTGGTGATGCCTTTGCATGCTGCTGAGCTTTCACAAAGCCCCATCTGCAGGTGGGCCCTTTCCACAGACACCATCTGGTATCAACCTTACCGGCACCATGCAGGTTTATATCAAGGATAAAGCAAACCTTAGATAGCATCAGTGAATCCTTTTTAGAAGAAGGCTGTGAGCGTGGGCCTCTGAAAATGTAATGGAGGCTTCATTTAATTACTGTGTGTCCAGAACCTCTGCTTTGTACAGCCTGTGGATGTCTGCCTTTGTAGTGATATCAGGCAGAAAAAAACACCAGGGCATTTTCACTGCAGGGGCTCCACTGTGTTTCCTATAAGAGGCTTGAAACTGCCTGCTTAGGGTTTGGTAGCAGCCTGAACTGACAACTGCTGGCCACACAGGCTATGGAACACATGGACCTGGATCACAGGATCTGCCAGGAGCTCAGGGCTCAGGGAGTAATCTCACAGGCTGCATTTCAGTGTAAATTATTTCCCTCTCAAAATAGTCCTTTTTCAGGGCTTTACTGGAACATAAAATGTGGCCCTTAGGAGGTGGAGGCTGCATCAGGCTTGATGATTGGATTAAAATACAATGATTTCCTGTTCTCTCCAAATCACTTGGTACCCAGCTGGGGATGCTGCAAAGAGGATGCACTCCCCTGGCCTAGGAGCTGAATAGGATTTCGCTTCATTCAGCAGAATGGAAAAGAAAATATAGAATAATACATTAGGGACTTATATGCTGTTGTACAAACAGTTGCTTGGCATCAGAGCAAAGCCAAGTAACCCCACCAGCTCTCGTTCGTAGTTGACCAGCAGCAGGAGGGTCAGGTTCATTACCTGGGGGATTCTGCTCAAATGCAGGCTCCAGTCCAGCAGGGAGATGTCAAGAAAGAGTAAAGGCAATGTAATCAGCTGTGAGTGTAAAAGTTACAATCCATTAGAGGAGGGTGCTTATAACATCCGCAATGAGTGAAGCGAGACTGGGGCTGAAGGATGAAGGAAATCAGGGTGGAGGATTTTCTGGCTTTTGAGGTTTTATGAACCTTGCAAACTGCTTTATGGGATTCAACAAAGCTAGTTGAATCTGCAAAGCATTTTTTTTTTTTTTTTGGTAATTTAAATCCTTTTCTTTCCAGGGCCATCCAGGTTAGCAATAAAAATAATGCCAAACAATGAAGTAAAGCTGAGTCTGTTCTGCAAAGAGTAGAATATCTCACCAGAGACAGCTGAGCCACAGAGAAAAAGCACACTGTCTTTATTCACTGAATGGTGAATAAATGGCTGCTCACACTGGCCGTGATTTGTTTCTAGTCTCATCTTTATTTTCAGTAACTTTCATTCTTTTCTGTGTTGTGTTTGGTTTTGTTTTCTTCTTTTTTTTTTTTTTTACTTTGGCTTCATAAGGAAGAAAAAGTTATGAAATAAATCCATTTGTACGTGTATGAGTGCCTTTCAATCTCACTCATCCGGAGTTCTTACTGTAGCAACTAATTTCATCCAAATTTATCAAAAAGGCACAGTTCTCAAAGGTAACTGTGTTCCAACATGTTTTGTGAAAATAAGTGCCTGAAGAGAGGGGCAAGACCTTGTTAATGTTTTGAGCAAGGGGCAAAACTTCAGGAAGTTGAATTCATTAGGAATTATAAACATACACCCCACCAAAAAAAAGAAAAAAAAAGAAAAAATAGGGAGAGGGCTCAGGAGGAACTCACCGTGCTGCAGCTTCAGAAAAAGCTTACAACCACCATGAGACTGAAATCCTTACGAGACTGTGTCATTAACTCATGGACCTCTCTGTGTTTCTGCTTTGCTGAATGTCTCTGTAAAGCAGTACGTAACCTGTAACATCTGAGAACAAATCAAACTGACAATCCAAGCAGCAGTGAAACTAGATCAGCCTGTTTGTTATTCCACGGCTAGTCATGAGAGAAACGTGGAGCTTGTTTCACAAATTGAAACATCCCAAATTATCAGCAGGCCTGTGACCACTCTGCGTTTTTGTTTTTTATTGGCGGTTAACTGAAGCCAAACAGGACCAGACCAAGTCTGTTACTTCATCTCTGCTTGGCTGGAAATGTCGCTGTGGTCTGATTGCGCTCCTGGAAATATCAGACATGGCTTGCATTGGAGGATGCTGGACCCAGAGGCAACAATTTGTGAGTTGATCCTACTATTTGCGGGATGAATTCCCTTTGGTGTCTACTGCTTGCTTTGGACTCTATAGGAAGGCATATGTGAAAGGAGCAGTGATGTAAATGTTCTGGAGTTAACTCTGGATAATGTTTTCATGACCAAATTTTCATATAATCTCTACAATTTCAATAGTAAGTTTAGGAAGAAGGAGAAAAAAGTAAAATATGTAAATATTTTTAAAAGAGAGGGAGACTTGCTCCCTTCTGGTCAACATATCTGTCCTGCACAAACTGTCAGATATTCCAGGGAAAGGAGTGAGTGCTCCTCCAATCCCTACAGATCAGCTTTGCTTGCTGACAAGGCAGCAGTAACTGGGATGGGGCAGTAAATGGTGTATTTTCCACAGCTTCTCTTGAAAGATCATCCTGAATTTTTCATCCCTTAAACTCTTGTGTTCATGGTGAGCACTCTCACAGTCATATACACATAACAGTACTGCTATCACGTAGATACTTTCATGACCAAAAAGCAGGTGCCTAAATATGTGTTTAGTGAAAGTCATTTCAGAGGTGAAATTTGGGATTGTCTCCCAGATGCAACTTTTAGGGTGAATACAATTGTTACAGGAAATGCACAGAGAAGCCCTCTAAAGGCCCTGCCCTCCTGTATCCTGCCATGAAGTGGTGCATGCAGCCAATCACTGGGGACTCACAGCTATGGTCTGAGCAGCTTGTAAAACCTGACTTGGCAGCTGGTATTTTGCTGCTGTTGGAGGTACCTGCCTGAGGCCATGGTGCTCTGCGGGACCCTGCCCAGAGAAGGGCCCTGCCTGTGTCAATTCGCAGCCTCAACAGAAACACACTTGGGAGAGAAAATGGGGGTCCCTCTCTCTTTTGTCTTGAACCAGTTTCCTTGTACATGACTTGATGAGAAATTCAGTGGCTCAGGAAAGACTGTTTTGCAGTGTCAAGGATGCTTTGACTCATGGGTGTTAGAAATGAAGCCCTCTCCTTTCAGTTGCTGTTTGCAGTAGTTTACACACAAAAAGTGTAAAACCTACTGTTGAAGCATTTTGTTCTACAAGCCATGGGGCCTGACTGAGTGTCCCTGGTACCCTCCACCCATCATCCATCAGTGGGTGTGGGGCCAGGGGTGCTCTGGCTCTGGCCTGGTGCCCTCAGAGTCATCTTTGTGCCGCCCAAAGCCAGAGGAGCTCCAGGCTGTGGTGTGTTGTGGCCGTATGGCTTTTGCCTTTGGACAGAGACTGAATCTCACCCTGAAAACCATGTCAGGGAAAATAACCTGCTTTTTGGTGTGAATTGGTGCCTGAGTGAGCCTACCAGACCCTAGTTGGAGGGGTGTCCGCCATGGCAATTTGTTTCCTATCTGTCTGAATAAAGATGGTAGATAGGCAGTGTTGCAAGCATAGGTCATGATTATGTGCTGTTCCAGCCAAAACTGCAAAAACAACTGTCAAAAAAAGATCAGCAAGGGAGGATTTTGCTGCTTTGCTTCTCAGGTCACTTTGGGGGAGAGAGGAGTGAAGAAGCTGGACTTGATCCATTGCAGGCTACCTGCATTCTTTCTCCAGGCTGGGTGCTTCACAGTGCAATTCCCTTACACTCTCTTATCAGCAGTGGGAAGGTGTTTTATTACTGGGTTGCTGCTGGCTGCTCACCAAGCACCCCTGAGACAGGAATCGTCACTCAAGCTAAATTAGAGAGTGCTTGAGTACATACAGGGGAAGGAAAAACAAACTGTCAGGAACTGAATCCAGAACACCTAACATTCAGAGCTGCCTGGTTGACATCAGCCTTTTCCCCCTCCCCTAACCAAGTGCCCCCCTTACACATGAAGCCTGGGTTTCCAGAGCTGTCCAAAGGAGTTAGGCACCCATCCTCTTTAGAGTGAGATGCCTAATGTCAGAATTCAGGATTTCTGCAATTTCCCCTGACTGTCACTAGTCCTTTGTATGCCCTTGGGTACATCAGTTAACTTGCATTAAGTATCCTACTCCATGCAGTAATCCCCTCTCACAGCTCAGTGATGCTGCAGGCTGTAAAGATGTGCAGTTGTTCAGGCTTGGATGTGATGGATTGTGTAAGCCAGAGGAGGGTTATTCCTGCAGGCATTAAGGTATCTTCTGATGCAGCAAGGCCACAGGAGCCCTACCTCGCACCCCACCTTCCAATCAAGGGGCTGTGCTAGCACAGAGGTGGTGCACGGGCTCTGCTGTGTTCGCCATATGAGGTCCCCAAGAGCAGCTGGGGTGAGATACTGAGGGGCTGTGGCTCCCATCATTTGCAGATCAGCCCCACACACAGCCTAGAGCAGGGCAGGGGCTGCCTTCTCTCAGGCACGATGGTTTGGAGCAGCCCTCCACATGAATATAATACAGGGATTTTGTTTTGTGGGAATTGTAATCTTCAGCTTCCGCTTCCCTTTGGGATGAGAATGTACGGACCTGGCAAGGAAGTGGACAGTTTGGCAGCTCAGCAGGCCTTGGCTGTGAATGGAAACAGATTGCATGGTCTCCATCAAGGTTCAGGCTGGGGAGGGATGTGGTCTGTCCATGCACCAGTTGTCTGGGAGTATGGTAGGGCAGACAAGCAATAAAGTGTGGGATGCCTGCAGTAATGAAAATTCTTGGACATCTTATATACTGCCTGTTGTAACCCCACCAGAGCTTACATTTATCCTCTCATGGGGAAGGAACAGTCAAGTTCCCTTAAGCTGTTGTTTTGCCTCCTCTCATTATGTGAAGCTACCACCTGCCAGGAGCAGGTCTCTGTGTATCATAGAAGTAGCATTTTCCCAAGGAGAAAAAGGTTAAATCTTTGGTGCATTTTCCCACAATTTTGAATTTTAGGATAATTTGGGAAATGTATATTTATAGCATTATGTCAACAATTATTAATATTGTTGCAGAAAACATTATTTTCTGCCAAAACCCATATTCTTTCAAATTTATTTTACTTGCCTCTGTGTTTGTCAAACAATACCTGAACAACTGCCTGCCCTGAAGGAGAACTGTATGTAGAAAAGGGATATGTGGATGGTCCATGGAGGGAATTTATCAACACCCCTGTTGAGGGAGCTGGACGGGTCCCTGCCAAATTCCCTGTCATCACAGAACCCCTGTCGCAGGTAGAGGAATCCCACCCTCCATTCGAAGATATCATGCCTCCAGGCACTATCCCAAGATTTTGACACAGCTATTTAAATATCTGTGTCTTTCTTGCCCTTGATAAACCCCAGCAAACTCCTTTGTTAAACCAACCCTGACTTTGACCCACATCTCTGAACCACAAGAAAAACCAGCTGACATCTGTCTGCAGCATGAAAATAGCAGGGAAAAGGGAAACCACCGGGGCTTTGGATGGGTTGGCTAGCTGCTTTTTCCTCCTGGAGGCACAAGACCCCTCTGCTGGTGGTGGTGTGTGCCCTGTGGCTGTGACAGACCTTTGTGAAGGCTGGCTATCAGGCTTTCTGTGCATTTGGTGAGCAGCTTAGTACAGGATAAATATCTGGGGACAACATCTATCATCATGACAAAGCTTTTCTAAACGCCTCCAGAACCATGCTCCCTCTAAGCAGCATTGGGGCTCCTGGTATGATTCAAGTCCACGCTCAGCCCCTGATCTGTTTTCAATTTGCTGATAATGATGTCTTTTATTTCTTGGTCTGGGTGCAATTGCAAATCAAGTTGGCTCCCTGCAAGTGTCTTGTTCTGTCTCTTCCTGCAGCGATACGCTCCTCTGAGCAGCGTTTTGGTCTCACCTGCGAACATTAGTGTGCAGTGAAGGAGGACCAGGAGGGATCACGACAGCTTTCCAATTCCTTGCTGATATGTTTGGTTTTGGTGTTTGGAACATGCCAAGGCTGGATCCTGAGCAGAGCCCAGGCAGCACTAGGACTGAAAGGCCTTTGGCAGGGGGGTTGGAAAAAGCTGCTGGAACAAGTAACGCAGTACTTGTGCTCGAGGCACGAGCTCTGGTGTGGCCCAGGTCAGAGAGAGTCCAGCCGCATTCTCCTGTGCGTCGCTGAAGCGACTTCGGCATCAGGAAAAGAGCTGCTGGCTGGGCTAGCTCATTGGCTTCTCGGCAGAGGGAACACGGCAGAAGCTGATGGGATCGGCTCACGTTAGCTCGGAGACAAAGGAAGAGAGAGGCTGTTCTGGTCTGGCTCCTAACAGGTTTATTGTTAGAAGTTTTGCAACCCGAACAAGCTCGGAAGGGATGGAATCTGATGGGACCCTCCCCGGAGTCTTGTCCTCAGTTTTATAGGGAATTTGAAAACCGCGGTGAAAGGGGAAAACAACCAATGAGTTACAAGCCAGGGGGAGGATACAATTTAACAAGAACCAATGGGGGAAACCGAGAGGTGGGAGTTATAACACAGAACCAGTGAACAACCGAGTAACTGGGAATTTTCCCGAACCGGGGGAGGCGGCTGGACCCGGCCACCGCCCAGGGGGTGCGGCTTAGGCTTCTGAGCCACCCCTCAACCCACCCTCTGAGTCTGCCTCTTCGGGAAACTTGATCCAGGGAATGGGCTGGGATTGATTGGCATCTCGCTGCCCCAGCCCCGCAGTGGGATGGGTCACCGCAACAAACAAGTAATGCAAGAACAAAGCAAAGTCAAGGCACATTTTGAATGAAATTGGAACTGATCGCCAGGGCCTGGGGCTAGAGACAGTATTTGCAGTCAAGGGCACCTCTCCCCACCACAGCTGCAGCAGAGGGGTGCTGTGCTTTACCCTGTTACTTCTTGCAGGCCCCTCTTGGGTTTGAGAGATAAAGGAAATGTGCCTCTGTTTCTGCCCCACGAAGGCCTCTAAATTAAGTTTCATCTGCGGATTTATTACTTCCCCAAAGAAATTGCTTTCTTCCCCAAAAGATGCAGAGTTTTTATGGTGACAGAATAAATATATAAAGGCAGATTCCAGGAGTGAGTGGAGACTAACAAACTTTGTAGAGTGCTTTGGAGTATCTCCAAGGTTGGACAAGAAACCTGGATATCTAGGGATAGTTAATTGGCTGGAGTGCTCCAGGGACTGGGGGTGTCTGAACATTTGAAGACACTCAAATTCCTGTCAGCTCATTCTTCAAGAGCAGAACTGAATCCAGAAATTTTAGAAAAGAACCTTATTACTAAATTTAAAAACAGGCTGCAGAAATATAAATGTAACTCAGTAATAAAGTACTGCAAACAGTTTTTTGCTCTGCATGTGGCTTTGGGAGTCCAATGGCTCTGAGAAGCTTGGTATTCAGGGCCAAGCTATGGTCTCCTATGGACACAGAGGAAAGTGTGCATTCGTATTCATTTGCGTGTGTATTACATATTTATCAGTTTTCATTTGCTAGACACATACTAATCTGATGTGTACTCAGAAACAAAGGATGGAATTTTATCACTTGTCAACTTAACCTGCCTAAAGCTGGAGAAGCCACAGGTGTTGAGTTTTTCCTGAGGACCAAAATTAATATGAAAAATCATAGATTCACTATAATGTTGTAGTGCTGGCACGGGCCTGCAGAGATCTCCTTCATTACTCTGCATGTAGGCAGGAGGATTAAATCTGCAAAATGGTTGTTTGCCTGACTTCTTATAAAAAACCCTCCAATATTTAACTATGCTGATAGTCATAAAGTGTTCTTAATAACCCCTTTACATCTGCTTTGTTTGGAGTAAAACTGATTTTTCTTCTCTTCCTCTTATGGAACCTGGAGAGCAATTGATCATAATCTTCCTGACCTTTTAAATGTGAGAAGACTGCTATTAAATCTCTCCTTAGTCTTTTTTTTTTGTAGACTAAACAAATCTACTTCCTTCATCCATCCTTCCTGGGCCATATTTTCAATACCTCAATCCTTCCTATTACTATCCTTTGGACCTTTTCCAGTTCTCTACATCTCCCTTTAACTGTGGTGCCCCAAAATGGATACAGTATTCCAGAAGAGTGAAATCATTGCTCTTGAGTTATATATACATAACACTTGTGATAATACATCTTAGAAGGAAATTTGTCTTGTTTGTGATGGCATCACACCATTGACTCACTGAGTTTATGACTTGACCATTTTGTGCTGTGCAGTTGCCTGTTCAGTCAGTGAACAGCTCATCGTTCTCTCCTCTGTTTCCGCACTTGATTTTTCCTTTTGATGGTAATACTTTGTACTTGAACTTCCCAAATTTCGTGTTGGTTAGGACTATCTGTCCAATTATCAGGACAATTTTTCATTCTGATCCTGCCTCTCCAAGGAGTGGCAGCCTCTTTCAATTTGTGATCCTTTGCAGAGTCTAAAACTGAGTTCTTTTGGCTGGTATTCAGAAACTTAGGACAGAGATGTTCCTTCAGAGGGGACTAGGGAATTGGTTGAAATGTATAAAGTGGGGGGGGAATTGTGGGGTTTTTTCACAACCCACTTGTATGTGACCACTTAAGCAGCTTCTGGTTGTGGTGTCATTTTTGAATTTTAAAAATAATTGGCCTTTTTTAGCTGTGTGTTGCAGTTGTACACTTGAGACATCTTGTAAAAAATGTATGAGTACTGATATCTTAATGCTATTTCCTCACAGAGCTCTCATCCCTTTTCTAGTCCCATTTGTAATAGCAATGTATTGACTTTTCAGGCCCCAAATGAGATCAGTTTTCCGTATTACTTCTATTTAGGGAAATGACTTATTCTTTAGTTGAGAAGAAGTTACTGCAAAGGCATTCCCTTGTTGTAAGAGAAGAGACTTGGGGGCTGTGGTCTGTGATAAGAACTCCATCTAGATCTGTAGGCTTTGTTTCTCTTGTCTGCTGAAAGTTCATAGGCAGTATCTGCCCCCAAAAAAAATCTAATTCCTTAAAATTTCCCCTTCTATATGTCACCAGATTTCTTCTTCTGCAGCTTCCTAGTATCAATTCTCCTCTTCTTACTCTCTGTTGATTCTGTACTAATTAAGCCTCTTCTTGGGCTGTGCATGTATATAGCAGATGATAATGGAGTTCACAAAAATGGTGGAGAAGTGGGAAAATACTTAACATTAATAAAAGGAACATGTTCTCACCCTTACAAATTGCTCACTGCTAGCAAAGTTTCTCCAGGAGGCCCTGCAAGCAACATGTGCAGCAGACTCCATTTCTGCAGCGTATTTCCCTGGCAGCGGGCTGACAGATACTGCTCTGAGCAGCAATTCCAGTAACATCCCTGTCTGTCCTCTGTCAGAGGACTGCTTGAGTATTTTCAGAAAATCAGCTCTAATAATCTCACCATTTCATCTGTGCAAGGTCATTAGTCCCCAGGTAACTATTGAGACAGAGTGTAATTACCTCCTGTCTGCTGCACTATAAATCATTATTTTCACTTATGGGTCTTCACTGGGGCCAGTCTGGAGCTTTCCTGTGATGTGGTGATCAACTTTGGGGAACAATCACCTCTCCAATACTTTTGAGAGGATGTCTTTTCTGAAAGCTACATCCTCCTACCTAGACCCTTTGTTTGCCTAGAGATAGGAGTTGCTGGAGAAAAGTCCTCTGACCTGGATGTGTGTAACGTGAGGAACAGAGTAGTCCCTGGTGGCTTTGCTATCTGTCAACCTGTTACTCTTTGACCTGTATCATGAGGGTTTGTATTTAGGGACTGCAAAGCCTCCTGAAACGGGCCAGAGATGGCAGAGCTGGGAGCTGCTGCCCTCAGTTCTCTCACAGATGTGCAGGTACAAATAAGGCACCTCCCTCCACTGATCCTGTGTGATGTATTTGGCTGCTTTCCTTGGCTAGTTTGCCTTCTCAAATGGCAATGGTGTTTGGTCTTGCTGGTGTTTTCTGGGCTTGGTTGGTAAGTGGAGGGAAGACAGCGCAGAGTGGTGCTACCTTTGCCACTCTTGTGTCCAAGGATGTCTTGGCTCATGTGTGACTGAGAAAGCTCGTGGTGCCCCAGTCAGCTCATTCACTCAAGGGCAGAGCAATTCAGGCAACTCCTTCTCCCTGACAAGGAACATACAGACTGGGATTTGTATGTGAGAAGCAATTGTTATCTGCTCTCCATAATCACTGCAAACCACATGCATTTGGAGGCACCTAGGGCTGGGGGAGCCTGTTGTACAGATCAAGATGAATTAAGAGGATGTCAGGAAGATCTCTCGACATAATAAGGAGAAAGAAACAGGCTGAGAAATATTGGACAAATGAAGAAAGGGAGCAATCAAGGAGAAAAGCTAGTTCTGGGCAGGGATACTTGGCTTGGCTATCTTCCCTGAAGGCTTGTTCCATTAACGTTTGGATATTCAGCAAAAGCTGTCTTTGCAGGAGTAAAGAGATAAGCAGAAATGTTTAGTTTAAAAGTAGCAGAGCTCCAGGTTTCAAGTGCATTCTGGCTGGCTTCCTTCTCCTCCCTCAATGAAATACTCTTGGCTTTTCTGTAGCAAAATATGTGAGTGAGCCTGGGACATGCCTGGGTTCCCTAGGCACATGTGGTTCTGCTCCCCTCTTCTGATTTCATCCAGATGTCTTTTTTAATTGTTATTATTAAACTCTGCTGCTATTAATAACTTGGAAGTAGGATTGCTCCTCTGAACAGCAACTGAATACAAACTCAAAACTTCATTTAGTCTTCATTTAATGGTGGCTTCTTCCTTCAGCTGTTTACCATCCTAGTACTAAAAATGCATTGTCCAAAACAGGGTGATATGAACCTTTCCTTTGCACCTCTGAGCTGACACCTGAAGGTTGCTGTTATGGTAGTGGTTATACTGAGTGCTGTGTATTGTTATGAAAAAGTCACTAAGAGCCAAACCCTCACAGGTGTGTTGGCTGGCTGGTGGGGCCAGGCATGTGAAATCAATGTGATGGTTTGGCTGAGTTGAGGTCAGAGTATTCACCATCTCACAAAAATGAACATGGCCTGTAATTACCCACAGTTTGCAGTATGCACACAGGAATTTGACTTCACTCAGCATGCAGAGGTCCATTGCCTGGTCCTAGGCAGAGGCAGCACACAGGCTTACATGTTTCTTCTCCAATATCAGTTCCACTGACTGTAAAAGGCTGCTGCTGAGTTTATATTGCAAGTTTCAAGGCATGTCTGGAGGGATGCCACCTCTTTGAAAGAGACATTAGCTGTCCACAGAAGTTTTGCTATAAAGAAATCATGCTGGGTTCACTGCCTTGCCTGCACCTGTGTCTGAAGTCATGAGGGGCAGGAGCCTGCAAATGGCAGTTTAGCTTTGTGGGTGAGACCTCTCCATGTCAGATATGAGAAAGGTCTGATGTTTAGCACTGGCTACACTACAGTTTTCAAACTTCAGAGGTATTTTTAGACACTTAAATTGGTGGCCCTACCATTGAGTTCTGTGGAGCATCTGCAATTCCCTTTGACAATAGGTAGGTATACTGAAATTTTGGGGCCTATATGACAGTGATCATCTGTTGCCAGTTGATATAGAGAAACCAAACATGAGCCAAGCCTCTAGGAATTGTATTGTATGGTTCTGTGAGAAGTGAACTTGATGATCCAGCAAGTCCTTTCCAGGCCTGCATTCCTTTGGTTTTGAAGCTGGAAACATGAAACAGGGTGATTTCTGAGGACCTTATTAGCTTTGGCTTTAAGTGGTAGCATGTATCTCCTGAGAACCATTCATAACATGAAAAACTTTTCTTTTTTCTTAATGGTAAAACCTAAACACTTTGCTCAACAGTGATTTAATGAGTAGAATATTCCCTTTGTCAGGGTCTGATGCTAATAATAGACAGATGGCTGGCAGTTTGAAAATCCATCAACACAAAAGTTTTGCTATATAAAACCCAAACCATTCTAACTTGAAAAAATTGAACTGCTTATTCCATGGTCAGATTGTAAATGAATTGGCAGTAAATACAATCTACTGACAAGATGTGTTTATACTGCAGAAATATTGAAAACACATATAGCATAAAATGGTGCATCTGATGTTAAGTGAATTATACATACAGAAAAAAAAGGAGGTGGGAAGAAGGAGCCTGACAGAGGGTAGGAGCAAAGCAGTGATGGGAAACAGCAGAACCAACAAAAAGGGAAGAAGAAATTCATTGGCTTGTTTCTAAGAGGCAGTTCTGCCAGATTCAGAACTAGGTAATAGTAATGCTTGGTGCTCTGTATTGTTTAGAACAGTCACTAAGAACAAAGCCCTTACCAGTGTGTTGGTTGACTGCTAGGATCAGGTGCACAATCTAATAGTGTTAGGTGGTCACTGATGTCCCTCCTCTTACTTCATGGGGAAAACCATCTCTCTCAGAGTGATAACAGTAGTGCCACAGAGCCTGAGTGTTTTGGGGAAACTGAGGGAGAAGGTGCATCTAGAGGCGTTCCTAAATTATGATGGCCACCCTTGGGTTTGGATCATTTATATTCCAGCCCTTTGCCAGGGGTAGTTCTCAGTCCTCAGTTCATTACTGTCAATCCTAAACTCCTGATTTCTCTCCACCGTTCTCTCTAGCTTCACATGCTCTAAGAGCACAGTCTTTGTGGGGAGCCCAATGAATTCACTGCTTGGGATCTAGACTAGCAGGAATTCCCACAAGAACAGGAAGTTCCCTGTGGCATTTTCCACTTCTACTTACTGCCTGAAACAAGGCATGAAAAACATGCAGAGCGTGTATTATAGCCCTTTCTCGCAGATGTGTCTCACTGTCTAATAGTTATAATAAAGAAGTCCCATGTGAGGATGGTTATGTCAAACAATTCTCCAGACAAGCACTAGAGAAAGAGGCAGCAATCTGAAGATCTGTTTTGTTCTTGCATATGGGGAAAGGGCGGGAGCTTTTCATTTTCACAGAAAGCTCAAGGTGTGAAGTGTAATACACTAGAGCAACTTCAGGGCTGCTCTTGGGGCTAAGAACTTGTTTGCTATCCACATTAAACTGAATCCCCACACTGGGGAAGAAAGAGTGGAAAACACCATATTGAAAAACGCTGTATGAGAGAGAGCAAGAGATACCAGACCTCCCTGGATTTATAAAACAAGAAAACAATCTGTGTAACAGCACTGCCTTTCTTGCAGCCATTCTAGGGATAATGAAAAGCCAGAAGGAAGATTTAGAAAGAAACAAAGCAAGTTATGGAAGAACTTCAAGCAGTCTGTTACAAAGCGTATTTATGCAGTAGAACATTATTTGTCAGCACTTCCTGAAGAAAAAATTTCCATTTTGAAAATAACAGCAATGATTAATCCTGAAGAGAAGAAGGTTTCAAATTTAGTGAGTGAAAAAAATCAGTGATTCTTTAAAAGATCAGATGGAAAGAATATGAGCTTAACAACATCATTGGAGATCAAGAGCTGAAAAATAGTGACATATACCTGCTAAAGATTCAATTTTGAAGTTAACCTGAATGTGACGAAAGGATGGGATGGATCTATTGAGAATATTTCAGAAGAGTCACTGAAACTAACTAGTGTAGCTTGGAGGAAGATAGGTCTGGCCTGGCAAGCAAAATAATTACTTCTTAGCTTACAATGAAAATTTCCAGGTTAACCAGGGAGCTATGATTTTTTTCTGCTATAACCTAATAATGCAGATCAAAAGGTAAGGTAGACTGATCTTTGTGGTGCTAAGTCTAGTCCTTTCAGGTTAGCTAGAGAGTCTCTGCAGGCAATTACAATCTGCCTGTTCCAGAGACATCTGGTAGAGACCTTATGTAGTTTACAATATCAAGCAGATACTAGAGGAAGAGTTTGGAGATTTACATATTTCCTTGATCCGTGTATCTGTTTACATCTATTCATTGAGACACATGTTTTTTGACCTCTAAATTATTACATGTTTTTTTTCCTTTTGCAGCATGAAACATTTGAAATAAACTACAAATATATGTCCAATGGTAGTGGCCTTGCCACCTTGAATGCAGGCCGTGTAATTACAAAGTGTATCTGTAAGACTTCCTTGTGCCCATGTGGATTTCTGGGGTGGTAATGCCACGTTGAGTATGGCTGGGAACAGACTTTTCCTAGCTGCTGTACCCTTACACATTTCCAGAATTCAGTCATACAGTTCGGAAGTAAAACATAAATTACAGCAGAGGCAGAGAGCAATTGACAGGTATGGGGAAAGGGGAGAAAGGACCTATTGTGTGAGAAGCAGACAGCTCTGCTGACCTGAAAATATATTATTCCATGGAAGCACAAACCAGAGGGTTTGTGGAATTTGTTCTCAATTCACCATGAAAATGCTGGGCTGGGGCAACCATCCATTTGATGCGGGTGGTCCTTAATGCATGTCATAATTTACACTTAAGGCATATACGATCCCTTGAAATTCCCTTCTTAGGAGGACCATAAAAACAGTGTTGCATATGGAGCTCACTGGAGGTTTCTGCAAAGCTCCCCCATTGTCAGACATAAACACATCCTATTATTCTAGCTTAGGTCAGAGTTCAATGACTCCCCAAAGCTTATTTCAGTCCTGAACTGATCCCACTGCAGTCCGGGTGGGCAAAGTAGAAGTGTTTCCAACACAGCTTCTTTGCTCTGGCTGCTCCGCTCCGCAATCGGAAGCAAACCTGATTTCTCAGGCTGCAGGTTAATGTACAGCTTATCGGTGAAATCACTCTTGCTCATCCTCAAGCTGCTTCCTGAAGGATTTTGCAATCATTACTGCAGTTTCCTCTTCCCTGTATAGGAGATCCTAGGACTATCATTAGCTGCATCTTCAGGAACAAGAATCGGAAGTTAAAAGACTTCATGCAGGGAATCCTTGTTAGCACAAGAAATAGATCACAGATGTGCCTTTGCCTGTCTGCTGCTGTGAAGGCAGAACCCAGCCCTCCCCGCACTCCGTGGGGCTCGGCCCCCCACTCGGACACAGATGTCAGGGCTGTGCTGTTGTGCTGGGCACTGCCCTGCTCCTGCGCAGCCACTGCCACAGCCACTTGTTGAGGGCCTGGGTGGGTCAGTCCCCCTCCTCTGGGCAGCGTCCCTGGGCCTGTCTCCAGCTGGACAGCAGCAAGCAGTCAGGGTGAAGAGCAATTCACTTGCTCTGAACACGGCAGTTCCCTAGACTGATGCTACTCCTTGCTCCCTATATGCCAAATGCACTTTCCAAGGCCATTTGTATCTTGCTTGTGAACATGGGAGTCACACAGTGATATCTCCAAGAAAGACACTGCTGCCTTTGGGGATGGTGACCCAGTAGTCAGTGCCTAGGACAGGGCTCATGGATGGCAAATCAGGAAGCCCTTGCTCTGGTTAAAATGAGGTGGAGCTGTAGAAGGGTTTACACTTGGACCAGAGGTCTGGGCTGCACAAGCTGGGGAGAAAGCACTGGCTGTTACCCTGGGAAATTAATGGCAAAGGTTTTGCTCTGTACTTCATCTCAACTGACAGGAGGTAAGGCTCTCTTTGAACTACATGGCTCTGTGGCACAAGGAATGGCTCTACAAGACCAGGTGAAAAACATTTGGGCCATATCTGCTGTTCAGAGATTTCAAGAGCCAAATAAAGCAATGAAAGAAAAACAGAGGAAAAAATCTGACTGCAGAATATAAACAGAATAAAAAGTGCTTCTTGTTAGCATCTCATAATAACTGGGCCAGGAGAAAACCAGGATATTTTACCAAAAATTGCATTGTGCATCAGTATTTGTTTCTCCTTTTTAGTCTTCTGTCTCCCAGAATCAGGCAGTTTGTATCTTTAGATACGGCCAGCAAAAGACCAGAACGGCAACTCAAATTGAGAGATGGCATGGCTGGACCTGGCCCTTGGTAGTATTTTATCTCTAATGGAGAGAAAACAGCAGTGACAAAGAATGAACATGCACAGTGTCTCTCCCTCCTGTGGCCTTCCCGGGGGAGCTTTCCCTGCTCAAGTCGTGACCAACAGGCTGTTTCCCCTCTCTGAAATATTGCCCATTCCCTTCACCAGAAGTTTCCTGTGCTGACTGAAATATTGAAAAGGCCAAACAACATGGGGGAAGTTTGTTTATTTGTAGGGCTGCATATTCATGCCTGGTTTACGCCCCTCCTGCTGAGGAATTTCAGCTATTTTGCTGGAAATCTGGGGTGAAGGAGTTGAGCCCCTGGTGAGAATGGGGGGCTTGTGGTGATCCTGGTGACAGGAGTGAGGCCCAGCTGGTCAGTGATGTCCCCATAACACAACAGGGGTCAGGGGAGAAGGCAAACTGGGTGGGAAGCAGACTGAGCCAGAATCTGCTGCTGGAGGGGGCGAGGGGAGCTGAGGGCCATGCCCACCACAGGGGTCACTGAAGGAGCACATACACCCCTTCCCATGCCCATCCAGGCTCTAGCACCTGCACTGGGGAATCTCCAGACAATTTTGTTTTCCCTTGGAAGATCCCAGACTGAGCCTCCACTGGAAATTGCTTGGGAAGGCTGTGCTGGGACCTCTGCTCTGCATCGCAGTGCCCTCACCACGGTCCATGAGGAGGGGGTGTATGAGGAGGGTAAACAAGGCAGCTGCTTGCATCCTGGGGCCACTATTTTTAAAGACAGCCCAGCAGTAATTAATGCTCAGCCTGACAGCAGGGCCTCTCTCTAGAAGCCCGGCTGGTGCAGGCTCCTGTGGGGCACCTCCTTGAGCCCTTCCCTTGTGGTGAGGGGCGGTGGCTCCCCAGCTATGGTATCTGTGGGGAACAGCAGCCTCTGTGGCTTCCCAGGCACCTGCCGTTAGGAAGTCTCCATCTAGATCTTGGAAAGCATCTGTGCTTCCTGCCACTGTGGGCTCTCAGTGTGGCTGTGTTGGCCAACAAAACTCCTGTCCACCACCAGCCTCACCAGGAGCAGGGACAAGGAGAAGGTTCACAAGGACTAAACACTGATTAGCCAATCCCTTGGGAGCATGAGGTGGCTCAGGCAGTGGTGTCTATCTCTGTAAGCAGTCGGCACAGCAGGCTGTATCAATCCATTTCAAACAACAGTTCTTCTCCAGGTCCAAAGGAAATACAGGTTTAAAGTCTTGTATTTAAACAGACAAATTAAATAACGGTAGCAGCAGAAAACCGCAGTGTGCATGAAGATTGTGATGACTGAAGCGTGAGACCTGGCAAAGATCAACATCCTTCTGATGCCAGGGGCTGCAGGGGCCCTAATAAACTTACAGCTACTTTTCTCCTGAAACTGTAGAGAGACCAGCTTGTGTGGGTTTCAGCACAGAACCAAACTGGGATGATGGCCTTGCTGTGTCTGGTCCTATGAAGTCATGCTGCTGCATGGCTACCTGCTGAGAAGAGAGGCTCACTGTGCTGCAGACAGTTCACTTGCCTCCTGAGTTTGGGGTCCCTTTGTCTGTATGCTGGCTGGACTCAAAAAGCTGAGGATATTGGTTTTGCATGCTCTTCATTAGTACCACTTCAATGTTCCTTTTTTTTGCTGACAGTTTCTATGGAAAATATATTTTTATTAGAAAATGCTGTGACATTCCCAAATTTCTAGTGTTGGATGACATTTGAGTTTGTGTGTGCTTTGCAATTAAAATCTTAAATGGTTCCTAAAAATGAAAACAGAAAAGAAAAACCTAATATTTGAGAGGGGGTGGATGTTTTCAAAAGAAAAATTAGCTGTTGCTACTGCAAATTGATTTTCTGGCAGATGATTATATTACAACCATTTTTCATTAAAAAATAATCTGCTGACCAGCTGTAGCACATTCACATTTCAAGAGAAAGAGGAAGACCTCCACGTGCTGCAGTTTGGCTTGGACTGTCAGAAGGTGGGAGGGGAAACAGTAGTCCGGAGGTTTTCCTGAACACTGCAGAGCGTGGTGCAAGAAGAGCATGGAGTGGTAGGCAGATCCTGCTGGGCTGACCATGTGTGTGGCCTCACACTGAGCACCTGCATCTGCCTCTGGCACCCCAATACAACACTCCATACCCCTGGAAGGCTGCAGGAACACAAAGCCCATGGTCTGCAGATGTGGGACAGTGGTGCCAGTCTGTCCTGCCAGGCTGAAGTCAGGATATCTATCCCTCCAGGGTGGGGAAATCTGATTAAGAATTAAAGAACATTAAGACTTGGAGAGGGAAAGCATAAATGCAGTCCCTGAGCTCTCCAGTGACTCTCTGGAAATCACTGTGACCATGCACAGGCTTGAAATTCTGTCCCATCTTGCAAACATATGATGGAAGGTGATGTGGAGGTGACTTTTGAGGCACTACAGCACTAAAATTAACACTGGCTGAGTGTGCAGACAGCAGTGGCCCAGTTGTGAGAGCTACTAAGAAGTTTCTGACACCCAGGTGATACCCAGGCACTAAAAAGCAGCTGCAATTCCTAGTGTGCTGCCAGAGCTGAGCACACACTGCCAGAGCAGGGTCAGGGCTGCAGCAGTGGGGCTGCATAATTGGCAGCTTTCTCTTTTGTGAAGCTCTCACTTTATGTTTGGTTTCTTTTCCTATAGCCCTCTTTCCCTGTCTGTCTGAATGAAAGTGAGCATGTGTAGCTAAGGATCCCAAGATAAAGGGTGCTCTACTGAGCATCCCAAAGTGCAGTCATTGCTTTGTCCAATTTTTCCACACAGGAATTTTCCACTGGGATTTTAGCCTGCATTCTAAGCATCCTGGTACCTTTGGGTTTGTGATAGAGCACCAGAATTACAGAAGAAGAAAAATATGACCACCACAGTTTTTCTGATCACTTACAAACCAAGAGCCAGCTCTACCTCTATACATTTGTAAGCTAATCTGTGTTTGCCCAGAATGTATTAACAGACTACTGAGGTCACAAAGCCAGTGACTGTGCAGCTAGAGAGAGCACAGAAGAGGCCAGCTTGTAAACTTGCTGGGGTTTGCTGTCCTTCCTTAGAAGTCTTATTTCTGTTGTGGTTTTGTACAGAAAGGCAATGGGTATGTGTGGCCCATTCTAACTGCACAGGGGGTTGAGCCAGTCCTGCCCTGGTGAATGTCTGCTAAACCTTGGCCAGCAGCAGGCATGAGTGTTGGAGTTCAGGGAGCTGCACCTTGGGCTTGCAAATAACAGCAAACTATGCCAAGGCTTTAGCCACCTGTTCTCATCCAGATGCAGCTTGCAGCATGTGCAACGGGCCTGGCATTCAGAGAACTTTACCTGTTGACAGCCTACTACAGAATGTACCAAGGAATTCCAGTGTTGCAAATGAGAGGTACATTGGTAATGGTACCAACATAATACCAAGCAGTCATGTTGCTGGGTTACATTTTGAAAAAGGGAAAATGTTCCACCACTTCTTTATGACCTACTTATCAGTCTGGGGAATCTGATGAGGAAGAGAAATACTGAAATATGAGTCTGATAAAAGATGGAAAGCCATGCTGATGCTGTTCCCCACACTTACTTACTCTCCACAAATATTCGTGCAAGTAAAACTCAGACCACAAAAATGCTTGTAGAAAGCTCAGAGCTTCCTCTCAGCACTGCAGGAGTTTGTATTGTGGCCAGTTGTCTTCTGTGCTTTTTGCTTTGTTGAGAGCAAGTGGGCACAAATAAATGGAGTTGAATCCAGCAATGTCACGGTAGGAATCAGTTTGCTTCCCATGTATCATAACGCTCCAGCAATCTTCTCAGTGTTGTTGGTGGAGTGTGCTCAGCAAATATGTGCCCTCTGGCTATATGCAGCAATTGAGTATTGGCACTGGACTACCAGCATGAAATCAGGTGTTGACCTGTAGCCCACCTCCCACTGCGGAGGCACTCTGCCAGCAATCCTTGCTGGGTTACATGAGCTATGGGCTTGGTGCCAGAAGTTTGCTGTCACGGAGCTAGGAGGTGCTCAGCAGATTTCCCAGGCAGGAAAAAAAAGCCTTATGTCCTATCCAAACTTCATTTAGGAGGGGGGTCTCTCCTAATCTGGGCTGTTGTCAGGGTTAGCCAGCGCTTCTTTCCCCTTCACTCTTTTACTGTGTATCACATGAGATGCCAGTCAGCACCAGAGTTAGCTACCTGCTCCAGTTTGTTAGCACTTGGTGCACTTCAAATCTGGCCAAACTTGTAAGATGATGGTTTTTCCAGTCAATCATCATATCGGAAACTCACTTGTGGTCTCTGTACCCTGTACCATCATGTGTGGAGGAAACAACACTTCATTCTAGGAGGTGGCAGGGTCCCAGAGGACTCCAGCTTCACTTGTGTGGGGCAGTGGCTTTTTCTTCCCATGTCTGTACAGTATCAAGCACAGAAAGGGGCCTGGCCTGTGGCTGGTGTACCTATGTGGCATCATAGTAGTAATAAACATAGAAGCATGTGATATTTGTCAGGGAAAAGCACAATAATCTACTCTGATTTTTTGTATTTGGCTATGTACATTTCTGGAAATTTTGCAAAGACCTAGCCAAAGAAATTGTATAAACTGCTTTAAATGCAAACCAGATACTGTCAGTTTAGGGCATTTGTAGTGGTGGTGTAAACTGAGCCAGAAATGCCGAGCTGTGAGTCCAGAAGTCAGCCAAAATGCAGCCAAAAGTCTTTTCTCTGTGTTTAATTTAGTATAAGTGAGACTGGGTAGGTACCAAGCCGTGATCCTGGTCATGCTCTGTGTAGGGAAACCTTAGGAGAAAGTGACTGGGGACTTTTGGTCAGAAATCACAGTTCTTCAATCAAGTTTTATGATGAGGTAACAAAAGTGGGTGAGATGGTACCTGGAAAACCTGCCCTGTGGGTTCCTCTGTTATGTTTATCTAAGGATATGCCAGTGAAGTGATATGCAAATAGAGGGGAGTTCAATCTGCTCATGCCCAAACAGTCTGGAAACCATGGGAACTGAAACTAAATGACCTTATGCCTCATCTGATAAACTTCACTACAGCCTTCAGTTTGGTACCTGTAAAGGCCTGAGGACTGAAGCTGCAGGGAAGTGTCATGTAAAGGGCCATTCTGCCTCCCTTGAGTTTTATATTTGTATTTAAACTCCTGTGGATGGCTACTGTCAGAAACTGGGTGGGAGTGGTCTTTGGGCATCTGCCTTTTTTCCTGGTTGGCTCAGCACGTGGCTGTGTGGAGATTAAGCCTTTTACAAAAAGAATTTGCAGATGTAGTTCAAGCAAAGCTTTAAAGGTGACCAGTTCCAGCATTATACAAGCTGCCAAGGGAGAGAGCTGCATGTTAGAACGCTTCTCTTGGAGGTGTGGTCCAAGCAGATCCAGAGGACTGGAAGCCAGACAATTCAGCATGGAAATAAGGTGCAGATTTTTTTACAGTGAAGAGAATTAACTACTGAAATAATTTACTAGAGGCTGTACTGGGTTCTCTATCACAAGTAGATTTAAATCAAGACCAGGTGTCTTTCTAAAATATGTCTTTTTTCAGCAGAAGGATGGGCTCATCACACCACAGGGGATGATGCTCTCCAGCCGGCGTGATGCCAAACACCAGCTTGCTTGACTAACATTTCCTTCTGGATTTAAAAACCTATGGATCCTGTGGACAGAAAGAACTGTGTAATTCCCGTAACAGGGAATGTCTCTTGCATCTGGGAAAGTCTGGGAGATGTATGGAGTTGCCTCTTGCTGTTTATGGGAAAAGAAGGTGTTCCTGCATGTGAAAGACCAGAGGCTGGATAGTGGCTGGGCAGGGCTGCTGAATACTGGGGACCTGGGTGTTTACAGTCTAAAGGAAAAGCTGAGACATACTGATGTACCCTGACTGCCTGCTGCTCCAACAGTGGATGGGGTTGAGAAGGCTGGTAGATTTTATGGATGGATTCCTGTACTGGAATTTGTGCCAGGAACTGCCATGTTGCTGTAAGGCAATGGGGTAGGGAAACGTGGCTCCTTCTTACCTGCAGGTCAGGTCTTCAATAAGTATGTGTGAGAGTGAGGGTGGGAGAAAGACAAGGGAAAAGGAAATGCAGCTCAGAGATGCACTGAAAGAAGATCTGAGTTTAGATGTGAGGTTTCACTCTCGTCAGTAGCACTGAAACCAGCTTGGGAGGTAGACATCCAGGAATGCAAGCCTAGCTGGGTTCCTCTTGCACTGGGCAACAGCTTGACTGCTGCAGGAACTTTACTAAAGACAGGATCACTGCCTGAAGCTGTTCTGGAGAGAAAATAAAGCTAAGCAAGGAAGAAAAAAGGGATCTTTCCCCCCCAGAAACTGGCTTTTAAGAGCAATCTCATATAAGCTGCAAAACCCACAGTCAGCAGTCCTGGTTCCAGCTGCCCTGATGCCTGGAGAGGTGACACTGTGCAAACTGAACTGTGAACGAGGTGAGAGCTGTGGAGGCACAACACGTGCTGCACTTGCCAGGCACTGGCAATCCCTTTGCAGAGCATGCTGAGCAGTCAGCAGTGTAGCCATGGTGTTCTTGTTATGTTCCTACAAATTGTGCATCTCTTTCAAAGCTGATTGTTTATCCCTTGGCTGACTGAGGACATACACATAATCCGTGACAAATAATTTTGATTCAGTGAACAAGCTCTCACTTAACTACCTCTCCCAGTCACAGCCATCACATTGGCAGGCTTTGCTGACAGATAATGCTTCATTTGGCAGACAAATTCCTGACATTTATGGCTTCTGCTTCAGTTCCAGTAGAAACAGCCTGTATGGCAACACAATCCAACCCCACTGGGTTCCTGGCTTAGCTCATTATCATTAGCTGTTTTAAATGCAGCCTCTAAAAATCTCTGTCCTTCCCCTCTCAGCACCTCATGGTGTGAATGCTGTAGCTGGTTTACAGATGGGCAAAAAAAGTCACAGGAAAACATAGACTGCTTCTTCACAGTCATCACGTTGAGTATGTGTCTGCAGGCTCTGTTTGAAGCTGGGGTTATGTGTGAGGACACATGTCATCCCCATGAGTTCCAGCACCCTGCCCCTATGCATGAAATGAAGGAAATTTTTTACCACCTTGCTTGAGCTGGCTCGGGGCCAGTGGGCAGAATACTGCTGAGCATCTGCAAATCACAAACTGGAAATGCTGTGGTTCCCCTCTCCCAGTGGGCAGTGAATGTGCACTGCTCACTACCACTGGTAGTTAATGTCCCTTCCACACTCCAGCCCCTCTCTGCCCCTCCCAGGGATCCACTGCCAGGCTCAGACATGCAGCCTCTGGTGTGTGCAATTCATGAGTGGCCATGGGCTGGCCCCACTCTGCCTTCATTCTGCTGCCCCAGGAACTGTGCAAGACAAGGAACACTGGCTCTGATATTAATGCTTCTGACTTATTTGCTTAATTGCCTTCCCTGGCTCTGGATCACTCTTAAGCCTTAGGGAACTGGATCGGATTTCCCAAGATGTCGAAGTGCCTAAAAATATAGGTGGGCTCCTATTAGGATCTTCAAATATTCCAAACTGGCAAGCCAATTACCCCACAAAATCTGCTTATTTTTTCTGACTGTGTGGGGAGGGGCCAGTCTCAAAGGAACCAGACAGTTCAACATTTGCATGAAATGATGAGCAGCAGGTAAGAGCTGATTGTCTGTCCTGTTCTCTAACTCATCTGTGTACCTTATAGCCACGGCTGCTGCAGTGTTATACCATACTTGCTCTTAGATCATCATCACCTTTATGCATCACCTTGGTCTGATCAGCACCTGATATTGAAATCATGAGTTCAAAGACAGATGTGCACCCTAAGAGCACTTTCGGGCTGTGACTCTAGACCCTGAGCCTTCCAGATCAACAGATTCCTTTAACCTCCTTTGTTTTTCTTGCCTTTTGTGCCATTAAAACACTTGTTTCATTTTTAAAACCAGATTAAATAAACAAACCCTGTGTTTTCTGTTGGCTGTTTTTGAGCTTATCTGAAAAGCACAGTAGAGGCCACCAGAAGCAGCTTTTTTCTTTGATTCGCATCACATTTGAGCCTTGCCTGTGATCACCTAACAGATCAGAGAACTTTTCCTCCTGCAGCACAAATTCTTCCTCTTCTTTGCTCCTCATGTCTTTCCTGGCTAAAGTGCTCCTTTGGAAGGCAGGAGACCAGGAGTGCCCATATGAAAATGACAAGGATTAGGAAGTCCCAGATTCCTTGCCTGCCTTTTCTTCTTGCACAGCTAATGCCCAGAAATATTACCAACAACAAAGAAAAATTTTCACACTCCAAAACTGAAACTCTTTTGAACCAAAAAGCATTCCTGTATCTAGAAAGCATTCAAATAATAAAAAAAACCCTTGTACAGATTTATATTTTTTCAATTAAAAATTGTCACCTGAATGGAGACTTTCACCAGAAGGGAAGCTGTCATCTCTGCTGAAAGTATTTGCCACTCTGTGTCTGACTCTGCCCTGGGAGACGTGTTGTTGGGAGGTGTTTGTTGGATTTGCTTAGGAATCTTCAGAGGAGAGGTTTATGTGCCTTGTGTCCAAGTGTACACTTGGTGGCCAGGTGCCTACATTGCATCATAGGACAGGGATACTTTTTGGGCTGTCCCCAGGCTGAGCACTGGCCCCTAACACACCAGTCTGGTGAGCCTTTTTTTCTCCTCCCGAAGCTTTGATATTTGCATGTTGGTGTTTTTATTATTCCTGGGATCTTTCCAGCCCTCTACATGTCGTCTGGCAGAACAGTCCCTGCACATTCCTGCATTTATAGTTTCTCCTCCATTTTCATCCTGACCCTCTGAGTGCAGAAAGGTTTTCTACAGAGGAAATAAAACCTGTGTGCCCTGAAAGCTGCAAAGTCACAGACTAGCCAGAGAATATGAATATCCCTGCATAGTGTTTTCTGCTGCAAATAGGCCAATATCAGTGGACTTGAAAATGTTTCTTTTGTATGACTTGTCTCAAGAGCAGGACTAATAACATTTTTACATAGCAGATGGGTTATAATGCTTTCATTTTGCTTACATGGCTGGGAACATGACCCATCCTACTTTTCATAGCTGCCATCTGTTGGTCAAATTCATTCCAGTGCAATCAACCAGGTCATGGTTATGGTTTGTTGGTTGTATTGTTGTTGTTGTTGTTTATTTATTTGTTTTAGTTTGGGGGTTTTTTTGTGGTTTTGTTTTTTTCTTTTTTTTTTTTTTTTGTGGTTTTTTATTATTTTTCTCTGGGAATTTAATTCTGAACTTTTGGATCAGAGAGTAGAAAAAATGTTTTCTCCCATCTTGCAGTGGGTACTTGAAAGAGCTTGCTAATAGTAGAAAATATTCTCTGTTTCTGCTTTCTTGCAAGTTTTTCAAAAAAATAAAGCAACCAAAACCAAACCTTTGAACAGGTGAGCACTCAGTCAAAGTAGTGGAATGATGGATTTGAAGTCTTCTCACAATGCTTTGTCCAGGTCAACAGAGGACAGTAATTAAAAGATCCATATCAACATGGCTCAGGTTTCAAGCAAATTAGGAATTCTTCAGGCTGAAGAATGCCAAGAGCTTCTTTCTCTTGAAAAAGAGAAAGGTCACATATTGTTCCCTATACTAAAGCTTCTCTCACAAATCCCACTACACTAAGATCACATTCACTCGGTTCTTACTAAATAATGATTTGCTTTGCTTATTTTTATCAACAATCCTTTTCCCTGCCTTGTAATTATGTTTTCATAGAATCATTAAGGATGGAAAATACCTTCAAGATCACTGAGCAGGGTGAGCACATTTTGTTAACAGGAGGTTCTTTGGGAAGAGGGTAGCAAAATTATTCAAATGCCCAGAGTAACTCTATGGACTTTAGCAGAAGAGCAAATGACACTGTGAAAAGAAGAGTTTAAGTTTCTGTGGTGGTAAAAATTTAGGAGTGTTTCTACTGCAGACAGCAGAGTCATTCAGATACAGAAAACACACAAATTGTGCCCTCTCTTTTCTTAATATGGGCAACAAGAATGTGCTTTCTGTTCCATGTGGTATAGAAGAACAGGATGGAGAGAATTGGTCTTTGTTTTGAAATCACTGGAAATCAGAGACTTTCAAAGCATTTGCAGGGAAAAGCTATAATTTAAGAAGATTGTAGTAGAGTTTTTGGTTAATTTAGCTATTCAATTACCTATAGAAAGTGGAATTTACCATGTAGGAAAAAAAATTGAAAGAGAGAGAGAAAAAAATAGTTCCTTAAAAGAAGCTAAAGATGTTGGTTGATGTTGGTTTCAGGACGATCTTATTTTTAACTTCTACTGAGAAATTTGGACTATATCTGTGTATTTTTACAAAGTCCTTAGGGATCTGCTGCAAGTTTCTTGTACTTTTGGGGAGGGAATATGATTGCCTTTTTTTTTTAGCTGGACACTGGTCATATACAGCTTATTAGTTTTTAGGTGCATATATATTTCCATCAAAGTTCTGTTAATTACTATAATAAGGCCTGTGTTTATTTTGCCAGAAAACCCTGTTCTTGTTATAAAAAAATCTCAGAGGAAAACCATGTTTTGGAAAAAAACAAAAAGCCAAGCCTGCTTGCTTAAAAGTGTTCAACCTTTTTCAGCCTTTTCAAGAACAGGTTGGGAAAAAGTAATTGAACTTTAAACAATGTGGCTAAGTGAGAATAACGGTAACAACCTCTTAGACTGGCTACACACGTAGAGGGAGGTGATGGTGGTGTTTTTCCAATGTAAGCATAAATTACTCCTGAGATTTCCTATCTTTATGATCTTTGTTAAGGTAGACCAGCTCTTCCATAGGAACCTGCCCAAAATGCCCAAGCACAACTTTCCCGCCTTAAAGTAAATGTGCAGTGAAGTGAAGCTGAATTTCACACAGCCAGGTAAAGACCAGTGGAGAGCTCACAGTGCAGAAACCGAGGTCAGGTTAAACAGGGCTCTGTCTCACATTTCATGTAGCCCCCCTGTCTGTGGCTTGGCAGAGGTGGGCACCAGATGAAAGGAGAGGAGGCAAAATGGTGAAAGGGGTGATGACAGACTGACAACACCCATACATTCCTCTTGAGATGCATTTTCACATCTGTTTGGCATTTCAGCGGTTGTTTTCCTGTGAGCATCACTCAAAGACAGCCAAGCAAGGTGAGATCCTGCACTTGAAAGGCCGGGAAGAAGAGCTTACCAGGAAGGTACATTGGACACGTGTGGTAAAGTGTGGCTTTAGACTCTATAGCAAAATCAGTGGGGTCCCTGGGTTTTCCTTTCCTCTCCCAGGCAGAAGGTATTTTTGCAGTGGCCTGAACTCCTGACCCAAACATCTGCAGATCTGTAAGTGGATGTCTTTTGTTACTCCCGAGATCATACTATTTTTAAGATCTGGATCATCTATGGAAAATAGGACTTAGATGCTTAAAAGTCTTTGTAGGAACTCTGCTTGAGGCAGCAAAGTGTGAGTCTTCTAAAATTTTATTTCACACTGTGAGTGTTGTTCACCTGTAGCCTCACAAATAAAGCCATGGCTCTATACATCCTTGCATTGCCTTATGCCTGGTTCTGTCTAGCCAGCAGTACAGTATGCTTTGGCATGAAGCTTCCAGCCCCAGAAACACCAGTGGCTACCGAATGTTGCAGGGCTCTTCCTCTGCAGGGCTCTTCCTTCACAGTTGAGAATCCCATCCACCTTGTCACTCCCTATGTCTGCTGGCATCTGTAATGTAGAAAAAGTGAGGCACAGAGCCGTTTGTCCAGAAACTGAGCTTTAAAAGTGCCTTTAAACACCTTATTGAATATCTTTGCTCTCTGACTTACCAGTCCTGTTGATAATGCAAAAAGCAGCAAAGATTTTTTACTAGAGTTTTCAGTGGATTTTAATAAATGGAATAAATAGAAACATGTAAAATTCAGCAAACACTGCTCTGAGACTATAACAGCATTAGGACAGTACAATAGGCAAATCAATGTCATAGCTGAATCTGAGTTATCAGTGAGGCATCAATGAGCTCAAGCAGGAGGTGTCCATTCAAACCACGGGATCCCCACACCAAGGAATACTTGTGTGGGTGCCCAAAGGAGATGAATTATTTCAAATGGGTGCCTCAAATATGGTTATGCTCCTCATGGGCACAGTACATGGTGACCTTCAGTAGTTTTTGGATCTTCCCATGGAGACAGCCCAGCATGTGAAAACCAGGTCAGCCCTGGTTAGGGATTAGAGGAGTGACAGGCTGATCCAGCAAGAGGCAACCTCTGCTTTGGCTCCTCTGATGATACAGTAGAGCAGGATCTTCTGTATTGTCTTGTATTAAAAAGAAACCAGTTGCTTAGCCTTAGAAAGCATCTTTAAGCTTTGGGATCAGTTAAGGTTCTTATTGCTTTTGTAAACAAGTTTGATCTATTCAACTCACAGTGGGTAGGTGGGAGACCCAATAACTCCTGACAGTTTTCTTGCAAAACTGCTACTGAAGTGTCATGAACAGTATTTCTTCCATATCAAAAATGATGAATGTGAATTTGGTCCATGGAAAAGAGCAAAAGCCATCCATCCTGGATTTCATATAAGGTTTCTTAGCTATTAATGGATTTCCTGTCTTTAGTTCATTAACTCTTGAAAAATATTGCCTGGTGGGAGATTAGGGAAGCAGCAAAAGTTTATAATATTTCCTGTGACATTTAACACACGGCTACCTTTCCATTTTTGTTCAGGGTAGGAGCCACTTAGAATAAAGAAATGCAAGACTGCTGCACACCAGACACAGGCCATATTTGGGTAACTTTCCTCATGAGAATCAAGTACAAGTTTCAGACTCAATCTTCAAGGCACGCTGTGGCATGGATCCAGTCTATCTAAAAGACTGCCTGTAGCTCTGGAATGAAGACAGTGAAGGAAAATCCTTTCCCAAACCACAGTGAGACTTTCTGGTTCTCAAATAGAACTCCTTTTTCTGGTGATGCCTTCTCAGGGATGGAGATCTGTTCATGCTGTCCTCCATGGCAGCAGGGCCTCAAACACTGCAGTATTGCTGCTGGATACCACCAGGTTTTAAAAATTCCCCAGACTCTTTGACAGGTGAGGTCTAGGGGGATTTTACCAAGAAGCCTGGAGTACTCACAAAGATTTTAGTTCAGTCAGTTGATGAATAACATAAACTTTGGGCTCAGAAAATAACAGGAATTAAGGTGATCAGGGATTTACAGTCTGCATTCCTAAAACTCTAGAGGGCAAGGTATTAGGTGGAGGCTAAACCCATTTATTTTAGTTATATTAAATGGAAATTCTAGTCACTGTCATTCTGGCTGTTTCTGCTGCTAACACCACTTGGCAGAAAGGTTTTATTATTATTATCTGCAGTTTACTTCTCTCCTTTTAAAAA
The DNA here is from genome assembly GCF_000738735.6 of Corvus cornix cornix. Taxonomy (NCBI): domain Eukaryota; kingdom Metazoa; phylum Chordata; class Aves; order Passeriformes; family Corvidae; genus Corvus; species Corvus cornix. The sequence goes on from NC_046336.1 coordinate 17,341,921, forward strand.
TCCCTCAGGCTTCCAGTCAGAAATAGGCACAATGCCATAGGCTCCAAGAGACCAGGCTCAAATGAGGAATACCAATCAGATATGGAAGGTGATTGCAAACATTTTTCATCTGGCTATCTGGGTAATCCTCGGAAATGCCAAAAGGATCCAGATGAAAATAGTCTGCTGAAAGAGATGACAGGGAGTATTTTTCACAAAGATACAGAACTGCTGTATTAATGAATCTGTAGTTCAGGTAAATGCTGGCTTACCCCCTCCTCCAGCCCAGCCAGCAGCTAACCAGGACCATGCCTGGGCAGTGGGCAACAGGAGTCCACAGCTCTTCCAACAGGTCTGTGATCATCTCCAGGGCACTGCCCATTCCCCAAGCTCCGTCCCTCACCCTGTTCCCTTGTGGTATAGTTTGGGTAGTTGGTTGTTGCGTGGGGTTTTCCCAGGTACATGGCAGTTCCAGTGAGAATGGCAAGAACTCAGTAGGGCTACATCTGGGGTTGTACAAAGTAGGTGAGAGCTTAAGGAGCAAAGAGCTACTCAAACATTTCCTGGGGCTCTACAGTTCCTTGAAGTTCTGCCTCAGGACTGGCTGCTGCATCTGCAAAATCTGCCACCCCCAAAATTACAGATAAAAGAGGAATACAGGAATTTTCCCTATGTTACTGAAAAGCACTGAGACAGTTCCAGTGTTCACCATCTTGGGAGAAAAAAGTCCTTGTAGGTGCATGATTCTCTTCATTTACAGCACTATGAAGTGAAAATGTTCCGGGAGATTTTATGCTCCCTTGTGGAGGCAGGAGATGTGAATGCCTACTTGGGAATGGCAGCTCATGCCCCATTGTGTCTGTGAGAGGACCACTGTATTGTTTCCTGTTGCTCTGTCTGCACAAGGTCTATCCAAGCTGCTGACCTCCACCCCACTTGGTAAACCAGGGAGGCCAAAATTTTCTCCCTGGTTCTTCCTGTAAGAATGACACTCACAACATCTCTTTTAGCATGCTACAGCACCACACCCACCAGGAACAATAAATTAATCTTAAAAATAAACAGCTGGCCATAAAAGTGTCCAGAAAAACTCTGGCCTCTGCTCTTCTGATAGCCTAGGGGTCTCAGTGCAAATCACCCTTGCTACCTACCCCCAGTGAATATTCCCTGCTTGTCAGGTTGGCTAATTGTTTTGGAGTGGATGCAATACATCTCCTGCCAGGAGAGGCTTGTGAGGCGCATGATGCTGTAAACGATCTTCTGTTTATCTAATCTCTTCTCTTGCTGCTATCCTTGTACATATACACAGACTGTCTTTACAGCTTCCCTCCAGCCACTGCTCTGGTTACAAGCTTAAACTAGTCCTTGATCATTTTAGAGCTACAGGCTTATTTAAGGAAACGAATGCAATAGCACAAGGCTGTCGTGGTCTCCTAGCAGGTAAAGTGTTGTGCTGTCCTTACTTAGCCTGCTTTTCAAGGTAATGATCTTTGCAGAAATTTCTCTCCACTGGACAGCTGCCCAGCTGGGATATAGGTCTGCTGTTCTTTGTTCATTTCATGTATGTAGAGAAAACCCTAGTTTATTCAACATATGGAAATAAGCCATAAAATCAGATTAACATACCCAATTCAGAGGAATATACAAGAAATATATCACCCAGGAGCTGGCTCCTGATTTCTGCTGATGAGATGGCAATGCAGCCCACTAGAAGACACTCAGGCAAAGCTGAAGCAAGATGGGACATGAACACACAATCCGACACCCAATGAACACTCCTACAGCAAGGGCTTAAGCCACAAGTGTGGCTTAGTGTGTAGGCCAGCACTAGAACTGACCTTTTCTCTGTGCTGCCAGAGAGAAATGTGAGACCAAAGAAGGTTTTTATGACAGCTTATAATCTCCCCATAACTTCTGCAGCGAGTGAGTGGGCAGGCAATTAAGTTTTAATTGAAAAATTGGAGGGAATGGGGAAAAATCAGAAAAAATAAACACTAAAGTCAGCAAGTCACATTAGTGACAGCAGCTAATGTTTCTAACATGAGCTTTAAATCCTTAAGCCTTCCTCCAAAGCAAACATATTATGCATTTTTCATAATGCTCTTTATTGGAAATATTTAGCCATCCAAATAGTAGAAGTACATTCAATTATTTGCTCAGATCAATATCAGTACTAATAGCTCATTTTATGGGAGGTATATTTAGTTTTCATTTTAGAGATCACCTGCACAAAACAGTTTGAGATTTTAAGCTGGGCATCTTGGTTTCCTGAAACCAATCTCTGAAAACAAGGAGCTGACTGAAGGCATCAAGGTTTGTGGTGGTGGGGGAAATGCATCAGGACATTCCTGGCAGAGAAAGCACTGGTTCAGCACAGAGGATCTGTCTGAAGGCACCTGCTGAAGTGACAGGATTTTCTCTGCCATGGTGTGCAAATGGTGCAATGGGCTGCAGCCTCTTCTTCAGGCCATGAGCTGCTGTTAGGTGCTTTTATCTCAGGCCGTGGCTGTGTCTTTTGCTTCTCCAGGCCCCTCACTGCACTGTCCCATGTGTACACTCCAGGAACAGTGCCCAGAGCTTCCTGAGTGCTGGGCAACTCTCAATGGCCTTGATTCACCACCTGGTTGAGTTTCCCTGTCTACTAAAGAGAGCCATTTACTGGGAGAGATTGTAAAAAAACACAGAGATGTACAAGAGGGGCAAGGCTCTCTTTAAAGCATTAGCAAGAATTGCTGGCACTGGTGGCAATAGGAAATTACATTTTCAGGGTAGAAGGAAAATTATACATTCAGACATTCCAGTCAACGAGTCCATGTGGAAACACATCCACTGCCTGTGAGGACACATTTGAAGAAAATCCAAACACAGTAACCAAGCAGCTCAAATTTTTTCTTTCTAGGAACCAGCCCCAATCCAGCTCATGCTGGAGGTTGTTTGCTGTCTGAGAGAAGCCTGTTTGAGACCCCAGCCCTTGTCCCACCACCAGGTGCTGGCAGCAAGAAGGACCCACCCATTGTTCCAGCACTCATGGCTTCAGAGCCCCGAGAAGAGCCCACTGTGGAGAGAGCTCATTTCTCTGCATGGTTCATGTATGACGAGGGTGGCAAGTCCCTCTGGCTAGGGACTGAGAAAATACTGAGCTTGTAGCAGGCTCTAGCCTCCTGATAATCAAGAAGTTTATGAAGTTTTTCAGTGTTTTTTTGTTAGGTGTCCCTTATGTTTTCAAATTACCAAGGAATTTAACAGGAAGGCTGCTTTTGCACTGGAAGTATACATGAGAAAACCTTCACTTTTTAACTTTGCACTCCAAACTAGTTTTTAATTCCAAATGGTCTTTTTTCCACTCACTTATTCAGGAAATATGGTGATTTTTCCTACCATCCTGGGTGACGGAACAGGAATAAAAATTATATTTCTATATTCATAAATAATAGAATATGACAAATGCAATTTCAAGCCATTTTACCCTTTGCTGTGAATCTTTTCACACATCCCTCTGGGTGTCCCAGATACAGATGGGGTTTGCAAACTGTTGCTGGGGCTTGTTATCCTGGGCAATACCACTGTTGGTTAGGAGATGTATTTGCCATCTCAGCAGTTGTAAAGAAGACAGAGACCATCCTGGGCAGAGAGTGGCTTGTGATTCTCTGCTGATAAATAAACATCTCTGTTTCCTTTTTGCAGTATGCAACTTGATGGTAAGGTTTCAAAGAAAAGTTGAGCTGCCATCAAAAAAAAAAGACTCTCCAAGGCAAATAAAGAGAGATTTATTTTCTTATTCAGGGTTCTCAAAGGCTCCTTCTCTGTGCCCTTTCTGTACACAATTGTTTTCAGCATTCAGGAATGCTTTCATTTAATGTCTGAAATAGCTTATTGTACGTCCTGGTATCTTTCTTTAACTGTAAAATAAATATATTTTCCTTAATGGGTCTCTGAAGATATTGGGTTTGAGGCAGAGTGTAAATAATTGATCCAGAATATAATTTTTTATGCATTGTACTTTTAGACACCGTTTCTCATCAAGCTATTCTCCCTGTCCAGATCTCCTCATAGAAGTTTGGTCAGTATAATTTTGTAAAGATGTAATTTTGTGTTAAAGTAGTTACATCATCTCAGCTTTAATGTCAAATATGTGATGTCTTTTGTATTGGTACAGCTTATTTCCCTTGCTATGCAGGAGCACCAAGGGCAGGATAAGCTCCCTTGCACTGATATCAGAGTAGCTGCAGTGGGCAGGGCTGTATTCATGCAAGTCTGCTGGGATGGTTATGTGAACAGATAGAGAAATCCTAATTACTGAGTGTGATCTACTGAGGGATTATCTCACAGCTGCTTCACCAGGTTCACACTGCTCTTGGGAGCAAGATATTGGGCAAGAAGGACACTGGGCAGGTCTACTCTTGATTGAAACTTTATGACCTTCTCTGAAGTCTGGGTTGTCTTCTGAGAAAAAAGAACAAACCATTCCCAGCCCTCTGGCATAAGCAGCTGCCACTAGCATTATTGAACAAGGCAGAGTGTGCCTTGTGATTCTGCTGATTTTTAAAATTTTGCTTCAAACGAAACTTAAGTGCTGCTACAAGGATGCTGGTACTTGGGTGTATGAAGCTGCAGACGCTGGTAGGTAGGGGTGCCTGTCTGTGAGATGAACTCCTGCACAGCGATAATTGGTTATCAGGATTTCCTGCGTGGCTGTGTGAATCGGGGCTGTCTGTCAGCAGCTTTCTGTGGTGACAGATCGATGCTGAAAAGACAGATGGAGGGAATCTGAAGTGAGAGACCTTCCCAGCTGTAGGGGAGGCTGAGCTGGATAGATTTACAGTCTGCCTCATTCTCTTTAGGAGTGATGCTTTCCTGAAATGTTTTTTCTCTGTACATGTGATATTTTGGCATTAGGTTTTTTCCCAGGTGCTGCATTAGCTTCTGGGAAAGAGAACTGCAGGGTCTCAGCTCAGGTATATCCTGGGTAGCTGTACCTCAAAACTTGCCTGAAGGTGGGAGGATGTTTTACCCCAGCTCTAACTTTTGAAGCCTGAGGAGAAGACAAATCAGGAACATGCAAAGGGAGCTCATCCAGTATCTGCAGGCAGACAAAGATTAAAGCTGTAGCTTAAAAATAGCTGCATTGTGCTCTGACAACAGCTTATCAAAATATTTACTGTATTCCCCTTGACTTAATGTAGTTTTTGGTGTTTTTCTATGTTACCCTACATAACTAATTTATTGCAATTTGAGTACCCCATTGTTGGTTTTGAACTCAAACAAATGGTTTTAGTGGTGATTTATGTTTAAGAAATAGGAGCTGCCTAGTGCTGGAGAGCTATCCTACAACAACAAACCAGCCCAGGCAGTGCAGTCCTCATAATAATTCTGTTTTGTGGCAGTACAGATTAGATGTTCAGCCTTTCTAAGATTTCTATGCTTTCTTTGTGGCACTGGAATTGCTGAAGATGAGGTGGTTTAAGGCTACAGGCAAGGCAGAGATGCTGGAGAAAAGCAGTATCTTTTATTACTCTTCACTAACTGAAGGCTTGTCTAATTTCTCCAGCTATGTCATTTAGTCTAATAAAAGATATTGCCTCCCCTTCCAAGCCTTTGTTGTGGACATTTTAAAATGGGGCTTACATTTAAAGAAACTGAAAAATTAGAGAGGTTGCAGTTGAAAGATACACAGTCCAAAAAAATGTCTGAGAAGTTTTGACTGCTTTTCACTACGGGAATTGGAGAGCTCAGGCTACTTATCACATTAAGATAGATAGTGGAGCCTTGCTGGTAGGTGCTATGTAGGAAGAACTTACCCAGTTGTGAAGGGTTTTTTACTCTTGTGAAGTCGCAGCAAGAACCACTGCTGGAGATAATATGTGAACTGGAAATAATGGCATGTTTTATGGTACATTGATTTCCATGAGCTTTTCTCTATATTCAGCTTGCAGGCTCAATATGACAAACTGATGGTATAGGACCTGTACATCACATTGATGAATCCTTTCCCGTCCTATAAAGAACACATTTACAAATTAGTTAAAAGAGCATGGGATTAGCTCCAAGGAGCCAGACGTCCTGCAGTGTCTCTGAGGCTAAGGAGGACACAGACTCCTGACTCTGCGTTTGCCATCCTCCTCCAGCAGCAATGAAATACCGTACAGCCAGACACATACTATAAATAATGAATGACCTTAGGAACAAGTTGGAGACCGCTAAACATTGGAGGGATTTAATGGCTGGCCTAGGATTTAAGAGACATGCATCAAAAGATCTGCTCTATCCAAGGGAGTTTGTAGCTCTTCCCTTCCCTCACATTTATCTGTGAAGATAAGTGCATTAAAGCTTGTAGGAAGCTCATGTGCTGCAAAGCCAAGGCCAGGTGCTGAAGAACTAATCAAAGGATGTGGACATACAATAAACAGGTTGGCGGCTGAGTGGGCAAGGCTTTTAAGAGAATCCAAAACCTTTCCTCTGCAAAAAGCAGAGTGAACATTTTTCTTACTGATTGTTCAAAGAAAAATTGTCCAAGCAGCTCAGGCACAGCCATCCAGTGACATTGTGCCCCGCCATCTTCTCCTGCTCGTGCTGCAGTGCACTCACTCAGGCAGCAGCAGCAGCCTGGTGAGAGCATGGAAATCATGGGGAGAAACAGCACAACACTGGCAGGGAATTGAAGAGCATCAGCCCATAGCCTTGCACCCAGTTAGAAAAGCCCCATGTAAAACCAATTCAATGTGAAGCAAGGACAAGAGTGTGCACTTGCAAGTTCTTAATCTCTTCTGATTTTTCCCTGCCTCTGGGTTTCCCTCATCCCCAGGACAATTTTGTCTTGAAAATAATCAAGGTCCTTTGGACCACACATATTAACAGCCTTGTAGAGACAGAGCAGTTTGACACCCACAAATGCTGAAGCAAGCAAGTTGGACCAAATGGTCAGTAGCCTACTTAGGAACTCCTTTTCATCTGACTGTGAAGTTGGAAAAATTATATTGTCTGATGCACTTGACTTGCTGAGGACCAGTAGGGCAATGGATAACATGTCTGACTGCAAGGGTGTAGGCAGGTCTCCCTGACCAGGGTAACCTTTTATCCACCTTGGGAATATGAGGTGAAGCTCCTACTACTTGGAAGATTCGTTTGGATGGGATGGTTAGCAAGAGATCTCATCCAGTGAAGGAGAATTCTGGAGATCTTGGTTTGTATGTTTGAGAGGACAGAGGCACCAGGCAGGAGGGCTGGGATAATTAATGGGAGCTGCTCTCTGTTCAGTCAGCAGCACATAGTCCTCGGCCCCCAGAGCAGCTCATGCTGGTGACTACAGCTCAGCTTAAGGCTCTGGCTGGCTGTTATTCCCAGCCTTTTCAGGGAAGGTCTGATCTACACCCTGCCAAAATCAGCAGGGTTTCCCACCCGAGTGGTGAGACGTGGATCAGGCTCCAGCTCACAGGTGCTGCCTGTAGTGAGTCTCCAGCACAGTCAAAGGGAGCTCAGACATACCCGAGCTCATAAAACAACCCAAAAAACTGACTTCCCACTGGCCCTCGCCTGCCAGGGAGAGGCCCCTCTGCTGCTGTGCTTCTGTTGAGGGGTGTCAGGTGCCTGTTAGTTACAGCTAATGAGGAATTTAATTGCCCTTCAGCACAGGACTAGCTGTGCAGGCTGTGTGTCTGCGGGCAGGTGGTGGCAGGGGGGTCTCCATGCCCTGCTCAGCCCACACACATGGTGAAAAGGGGCCCTTCTCCTGCCCTCGGCACAGGGGGCTCTGTGGGGAGGGGTTGTCCCAGACCAACAGCCCCAAGCACATCCACGTGCCCTTCTAGCCTGCTCTTCTCCATTTGGAGGGCCTTGGATGGGGTAACCCTTCCTGCTGGGACGTGCCCCCTCTGCTCAACCTGGGGGCTTGTGAGGGCATCCTGGCAAGGTACATGTTTTTGCAGGGGGCTTGGGTTTGTGCAGTGGCTGTTTCTGTGAGCTGTGTGGGGATGACAGGAGGCAGGATCCTGGTGTTCTTAAGTGGTGAGGGGCTGGTGGGCCCCTGCTGACAGGCTGGGCCCCTTGCTTTGGCATGTGATGGGTTTGCCTTGATCTAAACGGTCTGCTGGGTCTGTGTGTTTGGAGGATGGAGCCAGGTAGGAAGGAGATGCTTGTAGAGCATGCACAGAGGGCAGATATTATCTTAGGTGCTCTGTTTACAAGCACATTACCCTTTGTAATGCACCAGCCATGTCCCAAGCCCATCTGTGCTGTCAGAGTTTCTCCCACCCTGAGCCCCAGCACCATGCTCTGTCTAGTGTGCCTCTTCTCTGTTCTGTATATAACACACATGCAGTCCCTTTCCTCTTACCTATGTATCTGTGTGTAGGCTTTGCACCTACCCTCAGAAAAATGAATCTGCTCCTCATTTTATGCAAAAGATAGCAGCTATTTTCAGGTAATTCCAGGTGGGTAAGGTGATGTATAACATGTTGCATGTTTCGGAGAGGTATGTTATATGCTGGAAGAAGCCTAGCTTCTCTTCTAATAGTTTAATAACTTAAAAATACTCTTTCCCAGTTTACCAGATCAGTCACCTTTTTCTTTAAAAAAGGCAAAACCTCCCTCAAAAAGTGCAAGTCCCATATTAAAGTTGCCCTTAGACAGTTCAGAATTCAGCACATCGCCTTTTCTTTCCTGGAGGAAGCTGATGTGCAGCGAGGATTTTGTCAAAGACCATCACTGAACAGCCTAACGGGAGAGCAGGCATTTGGTTGTGTGACTGAAATAGCTGTGCTGGCTGCACAGCATGGCTGTGGGTTAGAGCTGGGTGTGATTTACCCTCAGCAAAACCAACTGGCTCCAGCAAAACGTCCTTGTCTGTTTGATTTCAGATCAATTGAATGTGTTCGCAGAGACTTGTTGAAAACTGATGAGGTTTGGATTTAGTCTGACAGGACGTGGCCAAGAGCATTTTAGTGTTTTTTAGCAGCTTTTTTTTTCACTGCTAAGAAATTCTGAACCACCTAATCTGACTAGATGACTGAGTTTTCAAAAAAATAAAAAAAATTTAAAAGGCAAGTAGTAAGTGGAAGGAAACAGGGTGATTTCAACAGCTACCAGCTGATGGGTTACAGGAGATCCAAATGCCCTGTGTTACAGTCTATGTTACAGATGTACAACAGGCAGCCCAGCTAGTCCTAGGGGAAAGGCTACAGGCCAAATTATGATTCTGGTCTTGCTTATGCCTTTCAGCCTGGAGAAGGTAAAAGAAATTGTTTTGAGCAAGTCAAATGCACTCTTTCATGAACCGTGTTTTGCAGTTAGAATACTGCAAATGCTAAGCTATAAAGCCTGCACTGAATCTTTGCTTTCCTGTAGAAGTACCTCATTCAGTCATGTTTTTAAAGCTCCTTTCAGAGTCTGGAAGGCCAGAGCCATGCTGGGGGCTGTGCAATAGCCCCACTGCAGTTCACTTCTGATCGGTGGCATGGGCTGACACTGTTGTGACATGCAGGCACAGGGGGAGGCATGAGCTTTTATGTGCTCTGAATGCAGGGCTCTGGGATGAGTCTCAGCTGAGTGCACCTGCAAAATGCAGGGGCAGCTGAGCGCCACAGCACAGAAAAGAAAGGGAAAATCTTCCCCACTGCAGAGATACTCCTTGTTGAAGAGTGACCCAGCTGGAGACAGATCACCTGCTTCAGTCCCTTGTGTTATTCCTCCCTCCAATAACTCTCTTGAACTCATTCTGCACACTGGCCTTGTCCCCTTCCTTCTCTGGAATGAGTTCATTTTTAGTACTTCCATTCTACAGGTCAATTTAAAACTGATCTCTAATTTGTGGTTTCTGGCTTTGGTGTGTGCAGTTGGTGGAGGTAGCACTGGCAGTGTACAGGGTGGGAGTCTGTAAAGGCAGATACATTTCTCTGCTCTCTGGAGGACCTACAAGAAGTCCCAGAATTATTTGGTGCCTCAGATTTCCTATCTGTGGGATAGAAATTGAGAAGGCAAGCACATGTATGTCAGAGGTCATGTAATACACTGTTTCCTTAGGTAAATATATCTGGTGCAGCTTAAGGTGGTACCAAAGCTGTCCCGGATCACTCATGGCTAATGTGAATGTGTCTGCACTTAGGGAGCACTTCCACAATGCCCCTTCCTGAAGATGAACTCAGTCCAAGAAAGCTTAGGTAAAAAGCTAAAAAAAAGTTTGAAGCTTGTTTGTGGTTCAGCCTCTCTTGATAGACGTGGAAGGAAAAGCAAGCTCAGACACTGCTGCCAAGGCAGACAGGAAGGTACTCAGTGTGTGGCAGAAAAGGTTGCACCCCAACATCTCCAGAGGCTGACACTGAGCTGCCCATGGTTCCAGTGGGAGACGGATCCCAGACTTATCTGCAGGATGAGAACTCTGTGGCCACTTCCTTTTCCCGCAGAGAGTGTTTGAGCCTTAAGCTGCATGTATATGCAGGAAGCAAGAAAGCCCACAGCCTCTCAGCATAGTCATCAGCACTGGCACTGACCCTTAGCAGCTCAGTCATTGTGGCTTGTAGGTACCAGCACATTTTTTTGTTAGTGGTTGCTGCATCCCAGAGCACCTTCATGTCTCACATGCTTCTCCATACACCCAGCTGGTTTTGACCATCAGGGCAATGGTGACATGCACACATCAGGTGGAAATGCCTTGTGGCCATCCTGGCTAGTAAAGAAAGAACAATTTATCAAGGTAAAGTCAAAACTCTGCAATGGGCAGGAACCTGACATGTTATTCACATGCCACCTAGGTGACAAGCGAGCAGCTGTGTGCAGACACCTGATCTGAGCAGCATGGGCCTCCCTTTCTGTGCTGGCCTGGGGCTTTGCGCCTTGTCACTGACAATCTGTCATGTTACACGTAGATCTAGAAGCTGACCCCGTGTAACACTGCATAAAGCAGTGCAGGGAATACATTGGGATGGGGTGGATCCTAATCAAAAACATATGTGGAGTATCTTTGCTCTAGTCAAAACTGTCCTGTCTGGAGATGTGTCTGTCAAAAGAGAAGGCAGTTCATTAAATGCTGAAGCATCCCTGGGTTGGTAGGTCCCAGAGCCTGAGAAATGCAGGACCTGAATTCCCCTGTTTTACAGCTGTGGATATGGTACAGAACAAAGGGCTAAGACTAGGAGAGATGTGGGATAGCAGGGAGAGGCTGGTGCTGGGAATCAGACACTGGGACAAATGACTGCAGCTGCTGTCAGTACTTAGGATGATGGCCATGGAAAGACCTGCTGTTCCTTTTTTCTAGTCAGCGTGGGGAGAGCTGTGAAACTATGGAGTGATCCTGTTACTGCCCTCACCACACCCACTGTGGGCTTGTAGCACACCCTGGCTAAGAGTAGAGCACCTGTATGCCTATCTTTTAGAAGACAGAGCTTTTAAAACCAGAGGAGGTGCTTATGGTCTCAAAGATTTATGCCAGCCATGCTTCCCTTTTGTTCAGGTGATACAGCTCCAGGCCACCCCTGGAGAGTGTATGAGCTGTTCTGTTCAGGCACGTTTCTTCCTCTATATGACTCCTCTGGCAAAGAAAGCTGTGGCTTCCTGGCTCTCAAGTTCAGGGGATTTTCAGCCAACGTGGCTCCATTTAAGACACAGTAATTAGCAGCAGAGGCTTCACACCACTGTGCTGTGAATAGGGAGCTTTCACAGCTGTTTTGTTTCAGTGTAACATCTAGAATACATGGTGTGAAGAGCGATTGCTACAGCAGAGCAGCACCTAACCCTCCCTATCCCAGCAGGCACTGGAGCCCTCAGAGGCAGGGCTGAGGCTCAGCATTGCTTTAATTGAAGAATATCATTTCAGCCGGGCAGATGGGTCTCTCCAGAAGGGTGCCAGTACAGAGTGCAGATCCCCACATTTTGGAAACTGCATAGCAAGCTTTCAGCTAGACTCTAAAGGTGGTTAGCTTCAACCTGGTGGTGTCCCTCTCACCCTTCAGAAGCATGTGCTGTTACTTGAGCTGTTTTAATGGCCAAAATGTGGATGGCATCTGCCCAAGTGATAATTAACCATGAGTTCAACCCAGCTCTCAAACAGCTCTGTGGAAGTTTACTTCTCAGAGAACTCAGGCTTCTCCAGCACCACTGCTGGACTCAATGCAATGTTCTTATAATGTGGCAAGCTCAGAACAGCCAACCCACAGAAGCCAGTGCCATTTTATCTATAACTTCACAGCCCTCAGCTAAAGTGGCAACTTCTTTAATTCAATTTATATAGCGATTTTTGATGTGCTTAAAACTTCTGAGATAAGCAGACTTTAGATGCAGGGATAGCAACTTTGAATTATTTATTGCATGGGTAGAAGGAAAGCATTGTTTTAGAAAATACTGTATCTAACACTTGCTGGGCCATAGAACTGTGGGTTGTTTTTTTTCTTGGGGGGGCGGGTTTTAATGTTTGTTTCACATGTGATTTTTTGAAGAGCATCACAGAACTATGAATATAGATATAGTGTTTATTGATTTAAACAGAATTCAGGGATTTAGGCTCTTCCCTTTAGCTCAAGAGTTCCATGTATGTGCAGTGGAGTTGCTACTGAGTTGATACACACACTTGTGGAGGACTTCTGGCTGTATGGGTAGCCCTGTAGGAGTTATTGCTCTTCCATTGAAGAGTTTGTCCTGCTGGAATATTAGATGTCTGCACAGCCTGCGCAGTATTTATAATAAAATATCTGGCTGGAAAAACAGCTGATTTCCAGGGAAGCCCAGGTGTGCATTAATCTTACCTGAAATGGGCAGTACCATTTTCATGGAGCTTTAAATATTTAGATTGGGATATTGTTTTATTTTAGAATTATTTAAAAAGTAAACCCTTTATAAGGAAAGACAGAAGCCACTGTGAATTGGTGTCTAACTGTATTTATTCAGAAACAAAATGCTCCTCCTAGGTTCCAAGGTTTTTTGCATTTTCAACTGAAAGCACTTTACAACTTGTCGGTTTTGTTTCTTTAGACCTAGAAGTCCTTTATCACTCTTCAGAGTCACTGCTTTATGATTACCTTGGATTTTTAAACTCATGAGATTTTTATTCCCTTTCTTAAGACTATGTTCATGTGTTTTCTTATGTGATTAATACAGAAGATCATAAAACATATGTTACTAATGTACTGCTTAATGTTATGGAATCGGATAAGACTTTTTCAAATGACTGACAGTCCATATGTCTTTCAAGGATGTGAATCATATGTAAACCATATGTTTCATCTGTTTCAAAGATTGTTAAAGAGTAAATACTGTAATGCAATTAACTTACAATCATGGTTCTGAAATGTATGTGTAAGTATTGATAACAATATTTTTCAACTTTTCCTTAGGTGGAACTGAGGGTAGCTTTCAATTTTGTTTTTAGGGTAACATTGTGGTTTAACCCCAGTTGGCAGCTAAGCAGCACAGAGCTGCTCTCTGACTCTCCCCTCCATCCCCCAATGGGATGGGGAGAAGAATCAGAAAAAAGGAAACCTGTGGGTTGAGATAAGAGCAGTTTAATAATTGAAATAAATTAAAATTTAATAATAATAATAATTACAATGAACAGGGAGATAACAGGTTGAGGAATAAACCCCAAGAAAAACAAGTGATGCACAACACAATTGCTCACCATCTGCTGACAGTACTTTCTTCATTTCTAATTTTACCAAGAGAACTGCTTAAAGCAACCACCCCTTCAGTTTGCAACTTTCCACTTTCACTTTTCAGACAAAGTATCTTTTTTTTTTTTTTTTTTTCTGTCCTTCATGGAAAAACAGAACTGTCAAAAAGATGGTTTTTACCAAGGAAAATGTACCCTGCTATTATTTCTATGTCAGGGAGAAGAAAATTGGGGCAGAATGAGACTGAATTACAGTGAAAATGCTGAAAGCCTCAGTCCCTGACTTCTGCAAGGTTCCCTCAAAGAGCTCTCATGTTTTAATGTGTTTATATTTCTTTGAGGAAGAACTTTTTTAAAATAATGGGAATTATAAGGATGTTTTTGCAGATGGAAAGGTGTTGAGCTCAAGGTTTTATGTGTCTGCTCTTTAAGCATTTTCTATAGCTGCTCAAATATTATTTTTCTGTTCATAAAAATTTAATATGGAAAATTAATGAGGAGCTGGCTAGTGAGATGATACAGTAACTGTAGCCAGGCTAAAAGTGGGTTGTCAGCTCTGGACCTTCCCAGTCCAATAGGTAATTGCAGAACTGTGTGAGTGAGATACAAAGGGAGGCTCTGAAAGGTTCAAAGAGATTTATTGAATACTTCAGACCACAAAAACACCTAAAACAAAGTCAAAAAAAGTTCCAGAAACAGGACAAGAGGGACCTGCTGTCAGAAGCAGCTTGTCATATAGTTATGATTTATTGTCCTCTCCCAAATGATCTGTACAATCTCTGTCAGCAGCCAGGCAAACAAATAGCATTCAAGGGGGCTTGAGATGAGGGTGTGGGAGAGAAGGCAGCAGTGATGACGGCCACTGCAAGCTTAGGCAGTGAAGCCTGCAGAGTTCTGTCTGAGCAGAAAGCACAGAACACTCTTTTCATCTCTCCTTTCACCATGAAAGAACAAACCCAGGTCAACTAAAGGAAGTATCCAAATATAAGGAACATTTAACTTTGAAGTTATTCCCAGCTTGCTAGGGAATTTAGGTAGTTATTAAAATTAATGGGATGGTGCATCTGAACCATGGTACACTGTAACTTTGAAAATCCCAGTCTAAGGTCTTTCAAAGCCATCCCCTTCTCCATTTCCAAGTTTTGTTTGTTTCTCCTTTTAGCCAGACGTGAACTTGTGCTTTAATATGATTTGTATGTGAAGGAGAAGTCAGGTCTGTTTAGATTGAGTACTTTGGGCTAATGCTTCTATCTCTGCAACTTTTAAAAACAGACTTGATAAACTATTTTAATGGTCTCCCCCCAATGTCTTGGGGTGACCCATGCACACTGCAGGCTGCATAGAAGATTTCAATTAATGCTAAAAGCATGGAGGTTTAAAAGGTTTTTCTTGATGTAAAGGAAAATCATCTTGATAGTCTGTTACTGTATAAAACAAAACAAGCTGACTGGGGTTTCTTTTGAGTCTTGTTTGCTTGGGTTTTTTTGGTTTGGGTTTCTTTTGTGTGTGGTGGTAGGTTTTTCTTACATGGACTCCAGTCCAGAAATGAGTAAGTGAACAAAATGATAAATTCTGAAAAAGCCCATTCTGTGCCTACAGAGCAGGTGCTATACAGACCCTAGAAATTTCACAATTAACACATCTCACTTAAGAACAGATATTCATTATGATAATAAAAGTAATCTAACAAAGGATCCTTCTTTATTCGTGACTCAACCACAGGTATATTTCCACTGGTAAATATCTTGCCATGAGTGTATGTCTGTGTTTGGGCAGTTTTTGAGAGGCTTCTGCATTTGGACATCAAGGCGTGGTTGTCATATTACCAGCAGGGCTGCTGCAGTCCATGTGTGCTCCTCAACATCTCCACAAGCACTCCTTGCCTCCCAGGTTGATGCCAATATATCTCACCATACTGAATTCCTCTTTCCACACTCCCCATGTCCTTTCTCTGCCTTCCCCGCTTGTTCTGTCCTTCTCTTTATGCCTGTTCTTTCCTTTATCTTTTCACAACTTACTCTTTTCTCAAGCATCCTATTCCAAGTCCTCTTTCATCCAAACCCCTTTTGCTACATCACAGACTTTGTCTTGGCCTTCTCAGAGATCTCTCATCACTCCCTTGTTCTTTTCAAACCAGCTTCCTTCTGCTAGCAGAGAGGTGTGTTCCCATCTGCATCTATGACTAAGTCACATGGAGCCATGGCCACAGGCAGGACAGGCATGATTTGCTGTAGATTTGGCTGAACGATGGTCAGCAGCAGCAAGGAGGAAGGAGAGACTTGAAGACACAACCTTGTGACTTGCTTTGATCTTTATAAGAACAGCTACTGATATTTTCAAGGGAGAAACCTTTCTTCTCCCAGGAAAACTTCAGGAGAGTTCCTACTTTTTCTATCTGATGGTTCCTTTTTACTCTGTGGAAGAGGACAACTCCCCTCTCCCTCTGGATTTCCAATCAGGCACTAATAACCAGCACAATGGCCGGCTCCAGGCAGTGCATTTGGCACTTTAAAGGTGGATGCATCACTAACATCCCTGCTTTACACTATGCAGCACATTTCCCTTTTACAGCAGGAAACGAGGCTCAGCAGCCCCTCTCTCCTTGGACTGGCCTGCTGGCACACAGAGCCTTTGTGGGGAGAAAGCTGGAGCTGATACTCCCTTTTAGAAGTAGGCTTGGTAAGTGCAGTCTTGGCATTTCTGTCACCAGCTTGAGGTGAGGGCAGGAGCTGTACAGCCTGAGCAGCTGGCAGTGCCCATGACACTTGATTACCAGCACAGCATGCTTCAGATTCTGTGGCACAGTGCACTGAGGGTATTGAGAACTTGGCTGCATCCCAAACTTGCCCTTGGCAGATCTGGCAGATCATGTAGCTAGTGCTCCTTTCAAGGACTTGGCCAGGCATAACCCACCCCTCTCCATCCCTTGCCTCCCCTGTACTCGGCTTTGGGCTGTGTTTGTTCAGCGGCTTGGCTGCCTCTCGACCTGTGCATTCACAGGGCTTGAGGCAGGGTGGGGTGTGTATCTCCACAGTAATCCCATCTTTCCAGAGACATGTGACTCGTTATCAGAAGCTGCAGCTTTTAAAGTTGATTTTTGGCTATAGCTTTTATAGGAAATATCTATCAGAAGGTTTAAATGCAGTAGACCTACAGAAATCTTAAAGCTAGCAAAACATACTTTAATTTTTTTTACTAGAAGTTAGAGATAGAAAAGTTCCAGTGATAATTCAAGTGATCATGGAATTCCTAGGCCAGGACTGTTGTCAGTGCCACAGTGCAGTTTTCTTCTCTCTAGCTGCAACTTCAGCACAGGAATGGTATTGCTCTCCCAGACTGTGATGTTGGGAAGAGAAGGTTCTCTCTCATACCAAGATACCTAGACTCTTCTGGGACTGAACACATTCTGTATAGGGGTTTTAAATGCCTCCTCTGCTCCCACACGGTACAGCAGCACAATCTTCCTTGTCTGTGCAGGCTGTGAGTGAGCTCCAGAACTGGCCCTGTCTGAAATGGAAGTGGCTCTTCTAGCATTTGGAGAGTCCCTAAACACTGGGCCTGAGGTTGTGGCTGACAGTCATCTGTGCTACTGGTAGAAAGCAGAGAGCCAGGGCTAGTTAATAAATTTCTGGTTCATCAGTGACTTCTTAGAAAACTCCAGAAGGCTCAACCTAGGGCATTTCATTGAAAGCAAGCCTGATTTGGTCTGTGTGCCCTGAGCTGGGGGAGTGTTGCTAGGCATCACGATTTCTCTTGAGCATCACTGATTCTCCTGTCTCCAGGAGACAGCAGGTCCCCGGAGGCACCTAAGGGCTGGGTGCAAATAATCCATCTGGATAGCACTCTTTACACAACGGGACCCAGAATTTTATCTGAATTCTCCTTGCATTTTTATGAGTTTTGGAGGATGCTACCACTGCTAAATAAGTAGCAGCAGCAGCTTGCTAGTAACTATCAGAGAAAGCATAAAAGGTTTTGTTTCAGGATGAAAAGAGGTTGTAATTAGCTACTTACATTTACATTTCAACTACAGAAGTGGAGTAACTCCAGCCCAGCAGTGATGCCTGTGAACCCTTTGATTCAGGGTCACAGGAGGTATCAGCAGGCCTGTTACAATCTGTCACCAAAGCTGTCTAAAGGGCTGGGCTCGGGCAGTCAATATACAGTGCTATTGTGCATAGCACAGCCCTCAGATTAAAGCAGATTGTTGGTGGATTTTTATCTTTCTCCAGGGTGAGAGACACCTTCTTCTTTTGAGGAGAAAAATGTTCCTGACTTGGCTCTGTTGTTACTTAGTGGATGTTTCCTGTATGTTTTTCCTTTGAAATGCCTAGCTGTGTGCAGGGACGAGACAGCTGCGCTGCTTTCGAGTGCACAGGTTTCATGCAGTATGTTGTATGAGAGTCCTAATTGCAGATGTTAGAAATAAGGGGTGGTGGAGAAGCCTGTTCCCCTGACTCCTTCACGCTGAGGCAGTCACCAATATCTTACCACATGCCTGGTAATAACTGCCATTTCCCACTAACTGAGCTGCTGAATATTAAGGTTTTCTTCCAGCAAAGTTATCCTTCCCTTTCCCCCTCATCCACATCCCTGAACATGGTCTTGTTTTGATTCTTGTGGTCCCTTGAGTATCTGGATTTGGCTCATAACTCAGGAGGCTATTTTTCTGTCATGTGCTCAGAGTTGTTTAGCACAATTTTATCCATTTGTGGCTGTAAGCCCAATTGGAAACACGTGGGCTGCTTAAAGACAGGTGGAGGGAGTTCTTTTGTTAATTAGGCTTCAAATTCCATTGTGTTCTCTGTAACCAGTGGCCAGGCTCTGATCTCAGTAACACCAGACAAACCCCATTAGTGAAGGAATAACCCAGGATTTGAACTGCTTATAAACCTCGTCAGTTTGTCTGGGGCTGGGGTGTTTTGGGTTGGTTTGTTGTGTTTTGGTTTTTTTAGGGGTTGTTTTGTTTGTTTGTTTTTGCCTTTCCTGGAGATATTTTTAGAAACATCAGTACCACATGCAACTAAAAGCCTTTTGTAGCCTGGAAGGGATAAAGAGAAACTTTCTAGGACTGGCAGGGTTGCAGAGCCAAGGCCAAGGTGCTAGGATCAGGCAGGAAAAGCAAGGCTCCTTTCCCACCAGCATGTTGTCCTCCCTCCCCCACCAGCCCATTTCCCTTCTGCTCCACACCCAATCACTAATTTAATCTCCAAATCAAGGTGCTGCCGCTTTGCACCAGGTTGGGAGCTGCTGTTCATCCCTCTGTGGACTCCACCAGTAATTAGAGTAACACCTTGTGTAGTGTTTAAGCAACAAATAAATGCCTGTAGCTTCACCCACCCCAGCTGTAACTCAGCTTCACTATCACCTTAGAGCTCTGTCAAAAAGGCATGGCAGGGTCAGTTGTGTGTGTTGCAAAAGGGAGTTACTCTTCTGCAGAGTGTGTATGTGTGTCTTGAGAAGATGGCACAGAAAGAAATAGACTTTACAAAAAGTTAAATAGAAAGGTTTATGTTTATTTCCTCCTTGGGAGGCTGGGTGAAAGCAACTGTGCATGTACCTTAGCTGTCTCTTTCCCGTGGATAGAAGACCTCAGGCGTAAGTTCTCAGCCATAGTTGCATCCCCATACTCCTACCTCACAAAGAGTTTCACTGTGAGATATACACCTTGAATATATTTACTGATTTGGCTGTTGAGTACTTGCTGCCCATTAAAATTGACACATCTTACATGAAGAATGTAAATACCTCTGAGGTGTTCTTCCTTTATCTTTTTGATTTTTCACTACAACACTACCTGCAAGAGTTGTTGGTTTTCTAGAAAAGCTGCTGTAGCTCTAAGCCTCCAGGGTTTGGGGAGTTCTCATGGTTGCTACCTTTCTCTTTCAGGTAGGGGAGCTGGTGTACATGACTCTGTGCTGTGCCATGTTCCTGACCTCTTAGACAAGACTGCTCTTAGCTGCTATCCCTGACCATGGAAACAATGGAATTTGGAGTGCCAGTGCACTGAGGATGAAGGAAAGAAGGGCAGAATGAGACCAAAGCTCCTTGCTTGTTTTTTTGTTGTTGGTTCTTTGTATTTCCCTGCCCCCCCTCCCCCCCCCCCGCCCCATTTAAAATCAAGACCATTTGGAAATTTTTGGCTGCTACAGGGATCCTTGCACTGCACCCAGGGCTGAGTGCCATCTGTGAAGGGTGACATAAGTTGGTAGGGCAGACTCTACTGCAAGAAGGAGAATCCAAGGAGTAGAGAGGGCTGTGGTCACCATTAACACTGAGATGGAGAGGGTGATACAACTCTGCCATTTGAATATCAGACTCCAAATGCTGAGGCTCTTCGTGGATTGGACTAGATAAAAAGTGGTGCTAAACCAGCAAAGTTTTGTGATGATTCACTGCCAAGTGCCAACCAAGCCACTGAGCTGAGCCTGTTTGACAGGAGAAGCAACCATGCAGTAGTGAAGGATCACACAGGTGCCAGAAATCACAGTAGGTGGGATTTTATTTGTTAGCTCAGTGTTTTTACTTAAAGAGGCCTAAAGCAGCTATACATTTGACTGCACTGACCCTCAGGGAAATCTTGGGGGCTGAGTCCTGCTCCCAACCTCATGCTCAGGAGAGGAAAGAGGATGCTGAAGTCAAAACCTTGCATCCTGTTTCTCCCTGCTGTGTGACCCAGTTCCTTCCTGGGCTGTTCTCAAGCTCTGGACCTCTGGCTTTAATGTTAAACAAGTAATGACTTTTCACAAATATGTACCCTCTCCAGCATGAAAGTTATCATCTTTTCCTTCCTCTACTTTCTATCTAAACTGTGAAGACTATAGAGTTAACAATCCACATTTCTAGTATGCTTACCCAATACAAGGAAGTGGTTGAAAGATTGCCTCAAAAATATTTTTCTGTGTCGAATTTGTGACTTAAACAGAAAGAAAGTTTCCAGCTGGAGAAAAATGGTCTGCTTCCTTTAGAAATGTCTAAGTATATTTGTCAACTTGAAAACTGAAGTATCTTAGCCATAACATCCTTGCTAAAAGACAGTATTCCACTTTGAAATGCTCTCATAGTGTGTAGTGGGAGATGCTGGCTTCATGTGCCTGTGCAGCTCTGGTGTAGGTGCTGTGCTCAGCACACATGGAATCATATGTTTGTAGAAATAACAGGAGAAGAAGTCTTCATCTAATGGGTCACCTAGCCCATGCCACTGCCCTAAGGCAAGATTAATTGCACTCTTCCTCTTCCTCACATGTATTTATCGATCTGTTTCTAAGAATCTGCAACAATGACAGCTTCAAACAGCCTTAGGCTATATATGCCATTATTTGTTTAATTATGGCTATTGGAGATTTTTGTTTCCCTCATATTATTTTGAAGACTCATGGCCTTCAGGCTTTTCTTCCAAATATTAAATACTAGTTTTTAAATCCTTTTCCTCATGTGAGGGGTGGGAGTTTTTGAGTTGTTTCTTTCTTTGTTTTTTAATCTTCTGATTATTACCACTGTTTTTAGAGAGGTCTCCCAAAATTATCTGTATCCTCAGCTCAGCGCCTGAAACTGCAACCCCTGTTCCAGTTAAGACCTTGCCACTACTGAACAGACTGGAAGACTTTCTTGCAAAGTCTGTCACAGAGAGCTTCTTTTTGTTTCAAGTTGGCTTTTCTCACAGCAGGGTGGAAGTGTTGGCTGACTTTCAGGTTTTTATCCACTGCAGTCCCCAGAACATTTGCTGCAGACCTTTTGTGTTCTTGGTCATTCACCATCTCTAGATTTTTTGTTCAGTTGGCTATTTCTGCCTAATTATAGTATTTGACCTTTGTCAATACAGACTTGCAACCAGGCAAGCCACAAATTTTCTTTCTAATAATCGTTTAAATTGGTCGAGTTTTGGTGTTTGGTGGTTTGGGGTTTTTTAACTTAATTACAACATTCAACCTTTATTCCCTCTGTTCCATCTCACTACTTTGGTAACGTACTTAGGCTTTAAAAGGTAATCCCTATTCTATTGCCAAAATCATTAACAGAAACAAAGAGTAGTGCCAGAGCCAGAACAGACCCTTGAGTAATCCTCTTCCATATATCTTCCTAGGGTAAGTCTAAGCAATTTAAAACTGATCTCTAATTTTTTTTATCATTTTGGCATCAAGTCTTGAGAAGCTTCATTTAGACTGTGTTTTCCTCACTGTTTCTGAAAATGTCACCTGGGACAATGTCATAAGCCTTACTGAACTCAAGATATGTCATCTATCGCTTCTTGCGTCAGCCTCACGGCCTGAGAAGAGAACAAGAGGAGAGAAGATCATGCATCACAGCAGATCTAGCCCAACTTAGGATCATGCCCAGGGGAAAACAGGAGTGTGAAATACATGAAATACAGCTCCCAGAAGGTCCTGCAGGGCCTCCGTGACAGAGCTGTTATGGTTTCCAGACAAATTCTTTCAGGTTTTGAAATTTTAGCATTTAAAAATGTGCATCAGTAACATTTTTCTAAATGGCTATAGTGCATTCCTAGACCCTGTGTTGTTATCTGACAACTTATCCTGTACTAGACTGAGAATTAATTAGCACTCTGATACACAGGGTCCTTGGTGTCTGGTAAAGTGCAGATTCACACAGCAACTGTACTGAGAGCTCAGCTGCACTGCAACAGGAGGCAACAGAAGTGTGTCCAACATTTTCCTCGCCATGAAACTGCTGATGTGCATACACTTACTGATCATTTCTGGCTGTATCTGGGGCCCAGTGATTCCATTCCTGTGGTAGACTATCAGGTTGAAATTTGTCCTTAAGTCCCACACAACTTCACTTGATTAATCCAGGTGACTCTTGAAGCAAGTTGCCCTGTCACTGAAAAGGAATGCTTGTGCTGTAGGGAACCAATTCTGCTGAGCAAGCGGTTAGAGGGGTCTTCAGAGGTGCAGTACACATTCTGGTCATCAGATGTGCTCCTGTTATTCTTATTCAGTATCTAGATGTGCAGTACCTTTGGGACACTCTCAGTCACTTGATCCTGAGTTTTAATTTGGAATACCCTGGAAGATTCAGTTTTTCACATTCAGGGAAAGGGAAAAAGACTACTTCCTGCCCTATCAGCTTGAATGCTTTATTTCTAACTACAGAAAACAACTGAGGAACAATGAATTTGAAAGCTTCCTATCAGTGTTATAGTACAATATTATTCCCATTTTCAATCTACTTGCATTAGATAAAGTTGATGCAGATATGAAGGCCAGGAAAAGGTAGTCGTTTTAGCTCCCCATCAATTAATTTCTTTTCTCCCTTAGACAGAAGAAATATCAGATTGAAGTAGGGGAGGATTCATATGAGAGCTTTTGTCTATTATGTCCTGTATTTAACTAGTGGCCTCCCAAGGTGGCTTCTTGTAAGCACAAAGTTGTAGAAAGAAACAGCTCCAAGACAAGGGCTCCTGACTACTGTCTTTCTGTTTTGACTGCATGGGGCCAAAAGGACTGTTTGCAGAAGGGTGCTGATCCTTGAATCTCCTAAGAATGGGCAATTGCTCCCTGCAGACTGAAGCCTGGCATCTCTTATTTTTCAAATAAATCTACGAGGGAAGTGACATGCACTGAGAGCATGAATGGAGGGGGATGCTCGCATGTGAGTTTATTTTGCTTAGCGGGTAAGATCAGAAGAGGCCTAAACAAGGCTCTTTATTTTCAGCAACACTGATCATCTGCTTTGAAGTAAGATCCAAAGAAAACATACTCCCGCCTTCATCCCAATTAAGAAGCAATAAAGACTATCTTCAAATTTTAAATATTGAAGGTGGGATATCTGCCAAGAAATCCTTTTCCTTTATAGAGGGGCAGATGTCAAATATTGCAAGGCCACTGCATCCTCCTCTGGTGTCATCCAGCATCACTCAACAGAAGTCAGTCAGTCTGAGTTGTGCTGCCTGAATGCCTGGCTCCTTGTCTGGCAGTGCCATTCAGATGTACAGCTCTGCAGAGCTCATGTGCAAACGCGCTATTTAGAGAGAATGACCCAAATTCATTCCAGCAGTTTTACTCAGCAAATTATATGACCTCCTGCTTTTTGGTGCTCTTCTTAACCTTGAAGGATCCAGCAAGAGCTGGAGCAGTGCTCTGTGCAGACTAGGAATCATTTGGGTGATAGGAAGAGGCCATTGTCCTCAGGCAGGTCACTCTAATCTTTTTCTGGTGCCTGGCACAACTGAGAAGGGGAAGATCCTACCTCCAGCTAAAACAGGGGAGTTCATGGAGGGGAAAAAAAAGGTGCCATTTTCCACACTAGTATCTCTAAGAGATGGAAACTGGCCCTCTGTCTACAGAAATAAGATTAGAGATTCAGTTTTAGTTACCAGCAACTGTTTCTCCTTTCTGTCCTGGAGTGTTTCTGTTCTTCTATCTGGGTTAGTCTCCCTTCCTGCAGCATGTGAGAGTATAAAGGGTTTGCCTGAATAAAGTGAAGAAGTTGGTGGACATAAGAGAAAGGGTTGGGGGAAGGCAGGAAAGGAATGATAGGAACAATCTACCCCATTGTCATAGAAGACAGAAAAAGGTAAGAAATGTTTGTCTTCTAGTTTCTGTGATGTCATAATTAACCACAGATGGACATAGAGGACAGTCTTTGAGGTAAGAATGAGTCCCAATGTAAGTGAAGCACTCTCCCACTGTTTCTTTGCATCTCTTGCCTCTCTTTCTGGAGGAAGAAGAAAGGCAGTACAGCTGCCCACAGTAGGATAAGTCAGGAGGATGGAGCAGCACAAAGAAGCAGCCAGAACTCTTTATGCTGCTGTAGAGGTGTGTAAATGTATCTCCTATTTATCCTCATCTTTATCAGTAGCAAACTCACTGGGTTCAGTGGAAGAGCACTGAGTGAAGGCCAGTCTGGGAGGAAAGGCCAAACAAAAGGCCATTACTGCAGTTCTAAATTCATTCCTAACAAGAAACAAGATCCAGTCTGATCATGTTTTCTGAGCCCCTACAGGGTTTTCTTTCAGAGAGTTTGGATCATAATTTGCTGCTGCTTAAGGTGTTCTGAACTCAGTGAAGAATAAAATGCTGTAATATATCTGCTTGATCTTGTATTATCTGTTGGACACAGCTACTGGCAAATCAATGTCTATGTTAAGCTCACCAATTTCTAGAATCCAAATCAAGACCTGTTCTTCTAGTTAGAGCTGTCTTGACTACAAGTCCCTTCAGGAAGCAGAAGATGCAATTGGTCCCTTCCCTGTCCAGCCTTCTCTTCCCTGTGTTAGAAAAACCCAGTTCCTTCAGCTCCTTCTCATATTTCACGTTCTCTAGACTCCCGTCTTTTCTTGGGACTCTACAGTTGTTGGTATGTCTCATAAAGAGTAGCACACAAGTGAACTTCAATGTATTTCAGCTATTGATCCAGATCAAATGACATCTGAATTTTGTAGTTTGCCCATCACTTGCTGCATGAGGAAGTCTGCCACACTATTGTCTTCCTTGTCTTATTTTACCTTATGTTCTCCTGATAGTAAAATATTGAGGAAACCTAAAAAAGATAGATCTATGTTGGTTTTTTTTAAGCTGCCACTGTCCTCTACACTGATAGCGTCACTATCTTGCATATCTCTGCTCCCTAAGGAAGGGGATGAACCCTGGTGTTGCCCTGAGATAAGCAAGAAGATTATCAGACCCATAAACTGCATGGGAGACCAGGAAGCTCTTTGGCCCAGGCATTCCTCTTCCCCCCAGGCTACTTCTTTCTGGAGGAAGCCATTGATCTTTGGCAGGCAGACACGGTTGGGCATTCAGTCAATCTGTCAGTGACAGACTAACATAAAACAGTGGCAAACAGCCTCCAGTGGTTTTGGGGAAGGGCTCCTTGGCTGGAGAAGCACAGATTCAGCATTCATTCAAACTAACTTTTAAGGAATTTTTTATTACAGGAAACAACAATGATAATAATCTGGGGAATCTCTGTCAAGAAAGAGTCTTTGGATAATCTGAAGAAAAAAATATCTAGGCAGGAAGTCCCACTTGGTTTTGTTCACTTAACAAGATCTTACAGGTCTCTAGAAATATCTTTTCATTTTATACTGAATGGAATTTATGGTGGAATACACAGTAGTAGCTCAATGTTATTTAATTCAGTTTTGCATAAATTTGAATGAGCACTCCCAGGAGAGCCTGAAATTTCAGAGAAACCTGGAGATGATAGACAGCAAAGTCTTCTTGGTATCTTTCTCTTTCCACCCTTGGAAGATGAGTCCAGACTGCTTTTTCTACTGTGTATTTTAACATTTTTTTAGTGTTTTATCTGGTTTAGTTATATGTGTTTGAAGCAGGGAGATTATTCCTCTGAGTAATATCGGCAAATTCCTCCTGACAGCCATGATGTCTTGTTAATTTCCTTTTTTTATCCCTTCTTATTCATTTTTCTGGCACCTCAGTGAATTTGCCTGTCCTCCGTGGTACTTGCACACAGGCATTCAATATCTGCAAATGGCTGTGGTGTCTCCACACCTTCCCTAGATCACTTTGTCAACCTAAGCAGCTCCAGCCTCAATCAATCTTGCAGCTCCACCACAACTGCCCCAAAAGGATTACAAGATGAGTGGCTTTACTAGTTAACATCATCTACTTCCTACACTTCTGGATTGCTTTTACTGAAGTTGAGGTCCATCCTTCAGAGGAAAACATTGGTCAAGAGTACTGAGCTTTGTGTAGCCATGCATTGTCCCTGCTCCCACAGCTTTGGACAGACTGCACACACAGAGACAGCCATGCCTTTAGGGACCTGTGTTTGGGCTGGACTGACAGGGTGAGGTTATGTGATGGGTCTCCAGATGATACAGCATCACTCCCATCCTTGGGACAGTTGCAGGACAGTGACTTTAGACCACCTCTGTGCCTTCCCAGTCTCAGACTACTCCAGGAGCTGGAGAAAACTGTGCTACAGCCCAGGCCAAAATTGAGGCAGCCTGGCTGAACACGTCTTCTAGACTAACATGTAGCTCAGAATCATCTCAGCATTGTATACAGAATTTGCATACCAGAATTTATCCATCATCCCCAGCCTGAAAACCTCTGTGGCAGATCCTGGGAGGCAGCAGGTGTCCTGGACCACAGGCCTCCACCACTGAGATTGTTGGCCCAGTCGTACTGCTGTGATCCTCTGTAAGGAAGTACAGGTTAGCACAGAAGAAGGATCTCAGCCAGAGTTACTCCTGGTTTGGGCAGATACTGGAAAATATCATTACATAACTTGTTGCACTGTAACCTGGCTAAAACCGGCATTATTTAACATGATCTTCCCTCTCCCCCAACAACAGGTTTGCTACCTTATTCCACTGAACTCCCCTTAGGTCTTTTGATTAGGACAGAAGGCCACAAACATTATAAAGCCATGGTTGGCCGAGGACACCTAAGGAGATATTGGTGCCCAGCACACATTTCTAATATCACCAAACTCATCTGAGAGGTCTCTGTTGCAGGAGCAAGGAGTTTTGGGGCTTAACCTGGTTGTATAAGCAAGAACACAGTAGACAGGTGGGTCTGGTTGGACTTTCTGGGCTAGAAAGTGGCTGTGTTCTTGTGACCAGCTGAGGGGACAGTAATACAGCTCACATGGCAGAGGATGAGGGAAGCTGGAAGAATCTGAGCATGTTTTTTGCAGTGCACCAGCTTTTCCCTCAGCAAGCAAGCGCAGGGGATCCGTAGGATGGAGGCTGAGGCGTTCCCTCAGCAGCTAATTTGTGAATAGGATGAAGACATTGGCTGGTGAACTGATGGGTAGAAGTGCCCTCGTATTTTTAGCGGGTTTGAGGAACGGACTAATCAGGAAAGAAATTCCTAATAACAAGCAAAATTCTGCATTTATGGACAGTTTCAGCTGGTGATACTGGTAAATAGTCATTTTATGTCTTGGCATTTTTTTCAGCTTTTGACTGAGACAACCACAGTCTGGTCTGTGTATGCAGACGCACATTTACATGTTAATATTCTCTGCCTCTGGACTGAGCGCCTGATGGCTCTTCCCCATCAGTTCAGAGGCCAGTAAGCTGTCTGTGCTGGTGATCTAACATCAGAAGTAAAATGGTATCACATTCTCACTGCACATTTGCAGAAAAGAAACTGGTTACATTACACAGACCTATGGGATCCGACTCCTTGGAATATGAGATGTGTGTGGGTGAACTTGGCCAGTGAAACAGCCAAGAAGACAATTTACTAGCCCACCCTTGAAGAGCATGATGGGACTCCAGAGGATGGAATCAGAGGCCCATACAAATACTTAGAGAAGTTATTAACTTTTTGGGGTATTTTGGTGCTAGAATTTTAAGCCTCATATCAATTATCCTTCCGCAAAGAGTGTTTTACTATGGAAAAACAATTACACGCATAGTGGGAGCTCTCCTGACTCTAAACTGAAGCAGCAAGGGTGTTAAAATTTTAATGAAGACCTTTGTTTCATGCAGGGTTTCTCAGGTGTTGAGTTAAACCTCTACTAATAAAAAGCAAACAAAACCAAACACAAAATAAAACCGTATGCCAAAACTTAAGTCCACCCTAATTTCAGAGAGAGACTGACAGGGCCAAGAGAGACTCTAAGTCAAGTGACTTTGACTCCATTTGTTTTCAGTGGAGTTTAGGGAGTGTTGACTGTCCACATTACCTAAGTACCGCTCAGGATCTGGGACTGTAGCACTTGCAAAAGTGTGTATTAGGCCTTACAGTGTCTAGTGGAGTCTTTAAACCTCTGGGCTGGTGTGCTCTGTTTGCCTGATCTTGAAATTCTTGTCCAAAATTCATATTTCTGGTCTACCATGCCAGTCATCTTAAAGGAAAGAGGAATGTTCCCTTTGGCTCCAGCAAGGTGCATAAGATATTCCTCACACAGAAACAAATTGGAGAAACAACTCTAAGTCAAAAAATATTTCATGTCTGATGTATCCATAGTAAGGAACAAGGAAAAAAAGATAATATCTATTATATAGTTTGTTTGTTTTTCCTCAGTTATTTGTAAGCAATAGGCTTCACTAGCGTACTTTAAAGGTGTTGGCTGCTTCTGATAGGAGTCTGAAGAAAAGATCAAGGACTCTGAAAGCTGGGGCACTTGTCATATACTCTGGGTCACTGGATCATTGAAGTGGCAAGGGAAAGAGCAGTGGTTTTAAAAGGGTAATGCAGAAATAACTCATGGAAATAAGTGCTGAACTCACTTCACTAGGATTCAGACAGAGACTTTTCCATTTCCGTTTCCTCCCTAATCCTAAATGATGATTCATGTAAAAGTGAGGATAGGGTTGATGGTGGTATTTGTCAAACAAATCTGTGCAGTCTCTCCAACCACTGTGTGCTCAATATTTTTAAGTTTTGCCATATCCAAAGAGGATTGGGCCATTAAATTAATTGAGCACCTCTGGGAAGTAATCTATACCTTGAGGCTTTTGAGGAAGGGAAAATTCCACAGTTGCACCTGGTCAAATGGTTACACGTGAAGGAAATGACCTCTTGACCTTTTTAGGTGCTCTGAACATAAAACTTGTTTAACCCTCTCTTACCTGCAGAGCTATAAACAGTATTACTGCTCACAAACCTATGCAGCTCCACCCCCTCAAAAAAGAGCATTATTTGACTGACCTTAAGCAGCAGGGATTCTTTGGGGTGGCATGAGAAAGAGCTGCAGAAATTACAAGTGGCTTAATCTTGTGAGTACTGCACAGTTAGGAACTGCCTACTCTGTTTGTGGGTGCAGGCTTTAGCAGGACCTTTGGGAAGTCTCTGGGGTGAATTCAATGCAAACAGTGCAGAATCAGCAATGCTACAGCCATGCTCTTTGTCATGAGGAGAGGGCTGTCTTACCACTTTTCTCCTATATGATGATGCCTTATTGTCAGGGTTTTTTGTCTTTATGGGACTGAAGGTAGCAAACCAAACGATTGTTCCACTCAGTAATTTCATCAATGGTTTATGGCAGCGCTATAACTATCACAAAGCCTTTGCATAAAAAGGCATTGCCATGCTTTGTTTATTGAGAAGATTTGCACTGGTAAAGGAAAGTCCCAGAGGCAGTTCAGATTTGTGTGTGTCACACCTTCCTTCTGACTCCTGATTGTGTATGACATGGGAGAGGGTCCCTCTGGACTCTTCCATTATTATTTTCACCTTGATTCCTTTGTATTACCTCTGAATTTGACCTGAATTATCTATGAAGTTAAGGGTAAGAGTGGTATCATTCATAGCTTGGTGTAATTTATCACCTGAGTGTGAGAGAAGAGTAAAAATAAAAAATAAGTGAAGCATGCAAAAGATACCTGTCAGAGACAGGTTTTCTATCTGAAATGATGCTTTGCTTTACCCTATATATATAATGAGTGGTTTCCATATCTGCCTGGGGCTGTAGGTAGCTGGTAAGAAAATCATGAGAAGTCAATCTTACACTATCTTGTACATCAGTGTTTGAATTTGGCCTACAGGAGGAATAGGAACTGTAATTACTGATTAATAAAAAGAAAAAACAACTGTAAAGATAAGCCCATGTTCTCGCACTCAGCCCAAACACATACCTCAGGATAAATATGAATAGTGAGGCACAAAAGGGCAGCAGTCAGGAGAGGAGCTGTGGAGCTGTGTCAGCCCATCACAACCCATTCGTGAGGCTGGGCACTCACACATCAGGGTTACAGGTCTGCAGTTTCCCATGGGATGGGCCGTGTTCTCAGGCTGCAGGGAAGAGCCTGCCACTCTGGCAGCATCAATCCTGACTGCTAGATGAAGGCCCTGTCACTATGCCATTATTTCTATTTCAGAGCATATTCTGTCTGCTGACATGACTTATCTGGGCACAGGGGATCTTGAGCCAAAGGCAAAATTTTCTTTCTAGGGGAATCTTTTGTAGAACAGATTTTTTAAAAATCAGCATCCATTCCGACTGCAAGGCTTTCCCCCTACAACCTGCAGTGACACCAGCTGCAGCACCTGAGAAGAGCACTGGAGCATAGGGAGAGAATCAAAGCTGAGGGTGAGCAAAGTGGCCTTTTTTGTACATGACAAGGCTTGCAGAGCAGACAGCACCTGCTGAGAACTTCGGGCTTTAGCAGATAATTACCAAATCTCCCTGGTGGTCTCTTCTAGCTGGGTGTGAGATTACTGACTGAATTTGGGGTTTCGACTGTGTAATGGGCATGATAAGAAAAGCTGCAGCTGAGCACCAGGATGGTGTGACTGATCCTTACCAAGTCCTTACCACATCTAAAGATGTGTAGCCACTTCTTCCCTGGGCAACCTGTTCCAGTGCTTGACAACTCCTTTGGTGAAGAAATTGTCTCTAATATCCAACCTAAACCTCCCTGGCATAGCTGGAGGCCATGTCTGCCTGGGGCTGATACATCTTGATCAAAATCAAAGAGCGTTTTGTCATAAAGAGTTATAAAATTATAGCTTATTTCATACATAGCTTTCAATTGCATCAGGACAGTTCAGAGAGAATGTGAGGGAAGATGTGAAGATTGTGAATGTGGTAGAGATTGTTGCATCTCAGGTGAGAACCAGCACCTTTACCTGTCCCAGGGCTAAACAGTGTCAAATCATTTTACAAATCCTTCTGTTCCTTGGCACAACATTGTGTAAGAGAGACAACAAATACAACCAATTAACCAGAGAAATCAAGAGCTAAAGAAGTGAGCACCTTTACAGGGTGGCAACATATTGGGTCCCTAGTTAGACAAATATCTCTCCTTCATTGCTAAGGACAGCTGGGGTCTCTGCCAGTCCTGCTTCAGCTGATGTGCACTGTCAGGCAGCAGAGAAATGGTGTGAACTAAATGGCTTGTGATGTAGTAACAGTGTGGAGAACACAGGCTCCGCACAGCTGTCATTTCTTTCAGCATTTTTTAAGTCCAATATTGCAGACTTGGAGGAGTTTGGAAGATTTGGAAGGGTTTGTGAGGTGCTTTCCCAGAATTAACTCCTCACTCAGTGGGAGGGAGGAAGATTGAACTCTGTCTTGTGTTTGTTATTATTGAACATCTCTTCCCTTTGATATGCAGTATCAGTTCAGAGGTGAGGAGGTATCTTTACTGTGATAACAAAAAAGAGCCCAAAAAGAGAGAAAAAGAGAAATCTGAAGACTGGCATTTTCTGCTTAAGTGAGCCCAAAGCATCTCAGCTTTCATAATCCCCTCTTTTAGTGCAAGGGGAAAAAAAAAATATCAGCAGAATATTGCATCCCTGAAACCCATACCCGGTTCTGTTGTCATAAATCAAAATTTAAAAGTGAACACTCACATTTCCACCAGGAGACACTAGCTGTAGCAGAGACAGGCAGTCAGGCTTCTTCACAGCCCCAGTTCCAGTATCATCATCTTTTGCTGACCACGGATCTTTCCCAGCTTGGAACACAGACAGGCCAGCTGGCTGGGCTACCACTGTGAGTGAATACATTTGGAAATGACTGTGCTGTCCCAACGCCTTACGAATACATCAAAGTGTGCTACAGGCACAGCTGGGCTTTGTCTCCCTGCCTGCTGCCGGGAGAAGTTCCAGCTTCTTCTCCTCAGTCTCTTCATCCATATATTCTCAGTCCTTCCTCCACCCTTCAAAAACAAGCTAAATGGTGCATTATTAATGATCTTTAATTTAATAGCTACGCTATTACAGAAAATCTGAAAAGAGATAATTCCACATGCCAATAATCTGTCCACTGATTCTTCTCTTTTAGTGTCAGATGAGCATGCAAACTATTACTATTCTGGTTAAATTCAGTTCTCAGGCTAATAAGAGGCCCTGACTAGAGCTGAGGGATCGTGCTGGCAAGCAAAATGAGAAAGGACAAGGCATTTCAATCCCAAACTTCATAGTTAGCAAGTGATATCACCTTGGGCTGCTGGCTGTGTTAGGATTGGTTCAGCAGCCAGGCCTGAGGAGGAACAGGATACCTGAGCATCAGGGGATTCTGTTCTGGACCAGGCATGGAAATTTTCAGGTCTCCTGTAAAATCTGTTAGCCCTACATTGCAGAAGATTTCCTGTAATCTTTGTGACACAGTTTGTGCTCCAGGCTCTGGAGAATCTTTTTGTCCAAAATGCTTCCCTTGGTGGATTTCCAGTGATGCAGCTGGGAGGCAAACCCAGTCCATCTCGTTGGTAACAAAGATTATTGCAGTCTCTGTTAATTCATGTTTCCTGTGTTAATGATTTCTTTCCGACAAAGTGCTCTGAGAATTTTTTCTTGCAGCATAAAGAGATAAAAAACCACCCCCCACTGCCTTGGATCTGTTGCCAGTTTCTGCTGAGACAGAGTGAAGACAAAAGCAGAAGGTTTTGTAATTCTGAACTTCTTGGACGGTGGGGTTTTCAGTTTTGTTTCCCTTTTCTCTGTATGGTTGTAGGATACCTTTTACCCATTTGGAATTCAAGTCTCTGTGTTTCCTATGCTGGTGATCCTGCTGTCTCCAGCTGGGATTCTGCAACACAAAGTATTTACAGAATTAAATACTGGAACCATGAGTCTTTAACTGCCTGCAGATGCATCTTCACTCTCTCATCAGCCTTAGACAAATGCCTGAACTATGTAAGCTGACACAAACTCTAAATTGATCTTAAGTGCCTACACAGACCTCCCTGACACTAATTTTTGTCTGGTTCTAAAGTAGTGAGAATGGTTCTCTGCCCTCAGACATCCCCTGTCCGACCAGTCATGGAGAACAGTGCAGGCAAGCCCTGGAACAGAAGCACATGTTTTAGGAATTGGAGGGGGAAGATCTCCAACCCCTCAGCATACACAGATATTTTGACACTCATGAGGAGCCTTTGCCATCCATGACCATGGACCATTCTGGCCCAAATCAGGTTGTCAGTTTGAATATAATCACAGCCATTAAGGGAAGTGTTCATAAATTTCCTCTTCCTCTAACCAAGGCTAGCACTGATGTGTAAGCCCCAGAGCTTCTAGGTCAGGGCTGCCTTCAGAACACTCTGTGACTAGGTAAAGAGACGTCAGCACTGGACATGCTGTAGTAACATTGCTGTGGGTTGCTCAGAAACATCGTAAATTTCATATTTCACAATCATTAGCCTCAGCAGTGCCCATCTGTTAAGCACTGGTAACAATTGAAGTGTTCCATAGCAGATGTTCTCCCTGAACAAGTGCCTGCACAGAGTTTGCTGATTTCCTGGATC
Organism: Corvus cornix cornix; assembly: GCF_000738735.6. NCBI lineage: Eukaryota > Metazoa > Chordata > Aves > Passeriformes > Corvidae > Corvus > Corvus cornix. The sequence goes on from NC_046336.1 coordinate 17,375,625, forward strand.
ACAACTGTTTATCCCAAATAACTCTGCAAATAATTGCCAGAGGTCAGTTCAGAGTGAATGTCCCATTTTCTGGGTTTACACTGTGCAGTGCAGAATTGCACCCACTGCACTTTAGCCCTGCTCTCAAACACTGGTACAAATCAAGAAGGGAGTCAGTGGAGTGTAAAACAGATGGAAGTGAGATCAAAATAAATCCTTCCACTTTTACCTCGTAACACTTCAGATCACAGATGGGAGCACTGGGATGCAGACAAAATATGACAGGAGGTTACTTGAACATCTGGAGTCTAAACAAATGCTTCTTTATACAAAATAATGCTTAGCAAAAAATGCCTAGGAAATGTGAAAACTGGACCCAATCCTCATCCCATGGAAGTCACTGCCAACACTCTTGTTCATGTCAGCAGTTCTGCTCTGATGACATTACAAATGTCGTGTCTGAGTTACATCCGATGGCAAATGGAATTTAAAAGCTTTCCCTGAATCTTTCTGGTAGAATTGTCTTTGCCAAAAAAAACGTTGCAAGGATATTTAAGGCAGGAGCCGAATGTCCAGTATTTGGATCCTCTCTTCAAAGCCACAAGTATCTGTGTGTGTCCAACTCACCATGAGAGTCACTGAGAAACAGGCACTTAATTCTGCTTGTACCTTTGGAAATGTCCCATCTGATTTAGGTTTTGACATAACTGTAAAAAGGCCATGTCAGTTTAAGGTAACACTGTTCAATCATTTGTCGCTGAACCTCTTTCAGCGAGAAGAGATTCTCTCACAGTTATCCAGCTGTGAAACAGAGCTAGATGAGCACTCACCATGATTGAACTGAAACACCAAGCTGCTGCTCAGGGGTGGCATAGGCTGATCTGGTTGGCTTTGCACTGGAGCTGATCAACAGCATTGGATGAGCTGTTTGACACTAAAATAGAAGAGAATGTCACAGAATCAAGGCTGCCGAATGTTAGAATCTCTGCAAGTGACACTTCTGTTCTCACCCAGATAAGAACATCTACATGAGCCTCAAAACAAGCTTCTTTGGGAACCTGGTCTTTTCAGTTCAACTGGGAAAAGATGAGAATAGGATGAGAACAGAAGTTAGTTTGTATAAATTTTTAGGAAAGGATGTTATAATAAAGAAGATCTTTGGATAACACAGGAGGAATCTGGAATTCTTGATAGATGATGAGAGTGAACAAGCTCTGGGTATATGAGTGTGTGTTTATGGTTTGCATAATGAAGGACAAATAGGCAGCCCTGCCTCTATCCAACTGGAAATCTGTGTGTGATTAAGGGAGGGAGATGTGCTCCCTTCACTGCCATTAAGTAGAGTTCTCCCTTATATCACTGTCATGGACCGGGATCTGATTTAAACCACGTGCTGTAGCCAGTAACCTCAGATAAATCAGCACTTTGTGCCTTTCTAAGGTATTGTCTGTCATTGCAAGGACATTTAACAAACTGCCTGTGTGGGAATTGCTTGTTTAATCTAAAGCAGAAATACAGACATCTTGGGGTGGGAAGGCAGGAGTGAGACCAACAGGACTCATAACAAGTATGTGAAAAGTATTAAAGTAGCCAAGACCTTCCACTGCAGGTGGTGGTCCGCCTGCACATGTAGGAGGGAAGTCCTCTGTATGGAATGTCAGATATACAGTGCAGGTGTACACAGCCAGATCACATCAGCTGGGCTCAGTGCTTTCTGCAGGGTAAGGGACACAGTGACAGAGCTTCCCATAGGTTCACACCACCATGTGGGACCTCGCTGACCCAGCTGGACACTGGAGCCTAACCAGAGCTACCCTTTGGCTTTGGTGATGGTCACACTGCTGTTTTGGGTGCTCCCGATACTTTAATAATACCAGGTGCTGATCTTGTAGATTTTTCAGGCTTGGGTGGTGGTTTGAGTTTTTGGTGGGATTGGCTGGGGGATTATATACTTAAAATCCACAGATGTCTTTTTCATTTTAGATGAAAAAGTCTGCCATTTGCAGACTTAGATGAAGAAATTTTATGAGATACAGATTTCAGGCAACTTTAGGTGAAGAGCATTCCAAGCTGGGATCTCAATCAACTCCTGAGAAGGGCAGGGAAGGGGCATCATAAGATGTTAGAATAATTTGGTTTGAAAGGGACCTTTAAAGGTCCTAGTCCAAACTCCCTGAAATAAGCAGCGACACCTTCAATTAGATCAGGTTGCTCAGAATCCCATCCAACCTGACCCTGAATGTTTCCATCCAGGGATGGATCATCTACCACTTCTCAGTAGAGTGAGAGTGTATAAATGTATATATAGAAAATTAGTGCGGAGAGTTGGGGGTTTTTGCCTATTGCCTCTTCAAATGTAAAATCCTCAGCTGTGATCCAAGGGGAGCAGTTGCTTTGTGTTCAGGTGCAGCACAGGGGAGACACGTGCCCGCTCCTCAGACAGCTCCTTCGTTGTTCATTCAGATATAACTACATCTGTATTTTGCATTTCAGCTGCTGACTGTTTTAAGCAACCAGACTTAAGTGTGCCAAAGCCAAAGGGGGTGTCACTAGAATAGACATGCTATGTACAGTGTTTACCTGTTGTGAAATGCTGTTAATTGCCCTGGCTGGGCAGCCTGCTGTTCCCTGGTAGGTCTCTGCTGGGATCCCAGCCTCTGCTCCTCTTCTGCAATGGAAACATTTCTCCCTTATTTATTTTTGCGTGAGAAAACATGTTTCCATTCTGAGCCTCTAGATACCACTTGAGTGCCCCCCTGACCTCTCCTCGTGGGCCCAGCCCGTGTAAATGACCAGACGAAGGAATGTGGATGAAGGAAGTGCTATAAAGTAGAAATATTGCTGGCTCGTAAATTCCCTCCAGCACAGCAAGTTTTCAAAATAAACAGAGCTACAGTCACACAGGACAGCATAACTCAGCGGTGCAAAATTCATCACTGGCTTTTGCAAAGGAGGGCAGCCTGACACCAAAATTGAACTCCTCCAGGAGTGCTGTCTGCCCTGGCAACAGATCTGCATTACATTTCCATACAGACTTCACCCACCCTCTTCAAAACTTGTACCAGTCTGAGTCCAGAGTGGGAAGCTGAACTAGTTCTTACTCAAGTCACTGGGATTTGGAGGCCTTCATATCCTCTGGGTGGCTTTTATAAAACTTCACAGATTTTGATATTTCTATGCTCCTCCAGCCTGCAGCATGAATATATCCATATCTCCAGTACTGGGAGTCCAGCCATGAGTACTGCCTGCTGCTGGATGCCAGGGTTGCCCAGGTATGTCTGGTGTCTTCCTGCTGGTGGATCTGCTCAGCTGCAGATCACTCTTGCTGCTGCTCCAGTGACACTTCTGTGTCTGTTTATAAGGGCTCAAGACCCCTTACTTCTGAAAAAACAGATTGTCCAGAAGCCAGGTAATTTCCAGGTGTTTGAAGAAGCATCCTATCCACTGCACAGACTGCTTCTAAGTGCAATATTCTGGTGTTTGCCATGCTTTAGAAAATGAAGGTTTATCCTTGGATTGGGAGCTTTTTGAAGAGAAAGGGACTTTCTCCTAACCCACTCTGACAAGTAGTACACAAATGGCCATTTGACAGCTTCCCAAAACCCACACCATGTTAAGAAGTGGGGTCAAACTGAGATTCCTTGAAACAAAATTTTAATTTTGGAACATAAGTACAAGCACATACCTCAACTTCAGACACCAGTCCACTCAGAAGCCTTTCTTAGGGCTCAAAGCAATGGAGTCAACACGACTGGCAAGCAGATAAAGACTGTTACTTTTCAACAATTTCTTGGCTTGACACTGGAGATTTTCAGAAGTTGAATTTAAGGAACTTTTGATGAGCTTATACTGCTTGTTGAAATATATTCCATTTTGACACAAAACATACTGCCTTTCCACTGAGAATCAGTATCCTCCTGCTCTTCTCCCCTGACTCTGCTGTTCTTATCTAAAAACAATTTGGTTTGTTTACTTTTTGAAAAATTGAATGTTTTCAAGGGCACTGAAACTTTTTTCTCTTCACCAAGAGCTCAAATATCTACTGGAAAAGCTTTGATGAGAAATTTTCAATCAGATTCAATGAAAAAAGAGATGGAGGAGGAAATGATGACTTTTTCTTTTTTTTGAAGCGCACAAGAGAGTTCCTTGAGATCAGTTGTGGGAATAAAGAAGAAAGTGACTGCCTTTGATCTGAAGGGAATCCTATAGTTTTCCTGAATTTTGCCAGCTGCTCCAATTCTGCACTTCCACTCAGACAAAACCCTACATTATGATTGAGCCTGAAACCAACATAAACAATCGTCTGCCCTTTTACCTCTGCTGTTAGAAGATGGAGTATCAGTGGAGCTGAGAATTTACTCAATACATCTAAATGAAGTGTAACCTTCCCGAGTTAGATGGCACCAGCTAGATAACCCCGTTCAAGTGGAAGTAGATGAAGGGTGACACTGAAGATTGCATGATGGGGCTGTAGCTGATAGTCCTGCTTGTGACTTCTGTGCTAACTGCACTGGACTTGTAAACGCCAAAAGGTCTGTCCTTACCAAATCAGGAAAAACTCCCAAAAAGACTAGCTAAAAGTTTTGTCTGTAAGTGAGGGAGAAGAGATTCATCACACCATAGACTGTATCATGCAAGAACAAGTTATTCATAGATGGATGAAGAATAAATTGAGGCCACAATTAAGAGAAAGTCCTTAATGTTTCAAGCCGGCTTTGAAAGAGTCTGTCAGCAGACTGGATTAAAGAGCTGTGGAATAAGAGGGTTATTTGTGTGATTATGGGATCTGGACTCAGACCAGAAGATCTTTCCTTGTATTGTACAACCTTGGAGTCCACAAACCTTGATGTACTTTCTAACCTACACAGTTTTGTAGCTTTTAGAAATTAAATGTTTTCTATGAAAATGAGAGAGAGGACCTAGTATTGGCCACACAGGGAGGCTGAAAGAACTGTCTGATACATCCCACAGAGCAAAGGACACAGACAGCAGATATTTCTAAGCCATCCTTCCTGAAGATGGCGTGTCTTGTGCAGTATCTCATAAAGGTGCAGGTTCCACAGGCCCAAGAACATTCCTAGGGCTTACACATCTCTAATGGCTGTGTGGAACCCAGTTCTAGCAGGTGCTTCCAGGGAAGTGGAGCATATGGGAGGAGTGGGATGAGAAAAAGGAGAGGCAGAGCAGAGGCAGAGCAGGATAACAAGGAGAGAAAATGAAGGGAAAAGGAAGGGAGAAGTAGGGAGCTGGAGGAGCAAGAATTAAAAAAGTGGAAATGAACTAAGAGTAAATGTGTGAGGTGAGCAAAGGGAAGGATGAGAGGGTGGCAGAGATAAAAAAAGGGAGAGATTAGACAGACGGACCAGCTGCTGAACATGCCATAAGCAACCTCTGGGCTTGCAGACAGTGGAAATTAAGGAAGCTGACTTCTCTGAGTCAGGTCCTAGGGCAAGGACCAGGTAGCTCTTGCTCATCGCTGCTGCTGCCTCCCAGCAGTGTTCTACCTTGGTGATCTGGGATGTTTTCCCTGATGAGCAAGATCCTCCTCTCTCTATTCCAGCCTCACAGCCCCAGCAGAGTAAATGTTTGGGAAATTCCTATTCCTCTTGTTTAGTAGCATCTGGAGTTAGAGCTGAATAAAGCCCTTCAGGCTGGGAGGTTTTGGAAGGAAGCCCCACGCTCACCAGGCCCTTTGCCAGTGAGTTAATCCTTTCTGTATTGACCCTGCTACAAGCAGCAGTCCCAGGCCACCAAGGATCTGATAGCCTTGAACTCTCCATGCCTGGAACTGCCCTTGCTGCTTTTTAGTGCTGATCTCTTCCCAGCAACTTTCCCCCAAGGACCCAGGCGGCAAGGCAGGGGCACTACAGATCAGCCCCTTCATTCCTCATTCAATCAGTGCTCTGGTGCAACTGTCATTGTGTCAGTCAGGACAGGAGATGCTGTGCCATGTGCTTCAGTCACTTTTGTTTCTGTTGCCACTGCCTCGCACGTCCATGCCAGGAACTTGACACTTCCCCACAGATACACCCGATACTCTCCCAGGGCCATTGGCTGTAAGCTGCAGAGGTCACTGCAACATCCCTTGGCCCTTTGCCCCACGTGTGGAACTGGATCAGGCTGGGCTTGGGCCGAGCTGAAGGCACAGAGCAGTAAGTGGTGCTGGCTGAGCTCACATTCAGCGGTGTGTGTTCATGGGGGTTACAGGCAGCACCGGCATGCCAGGGCAAATCACTGCAGTGTGCAAGAGCTGAGCTGTATGGATGCTTGTCCTGTGTCCCATGAGGGACTTGGGGTTGGTTCCATGGCTTGGAGTAGGTAAATGGAAGACAGGGAATATTAGTTATCTCTGGCAACTTCAGAAAGTCTCTCAGCTTTCACAATGAGCCATTGTAGCTGAGGATCACTGCAGCTACGGCAGTAATCTGCACCCCTTGAGAGCCTGGGCTTAGCCTTGCCTTTATTACAGACTTCTGAGTAATCCCAAATTCCATAAATAGCTCTTAGTGCCATAGTCTCCTTGAGCAGCTGTTTTCCAAAGGCCTGAATACTCACACCAGCCAGCTGGACCTGGCAGCACTCATCTGCTGCAAGCAAGATTTGGCCTTCCAGACACTGCTTCACCCCAAATGAAAGGGCACTCTTGCAGCCACTGTTCAGAATAACACTCTGCCATGGTTCTTCTATCCTTAAAATGGGAATAAAACGCCAGGAGAGAATCCTCTGTGTGGGATTTGGATGCCCAGATATAGGCTTCTAGTGCTGTTTGGAACAGCTCATGTGTACAGCATGCCTGTCAGATGATAAGAAGCTTGTAGACACAAGTATTCCTGAGATGGCAGCTGGAGGTCAGCAGGTACCCCACAGACCTACAGTGAACATATGTCTCCATCCAGGGAACTGGGCCCCCTTTCATAAAGTCTGTGAGGTACTAAGGCATCCTCACAAAGATCTCCACAGCAATGTCTACATAGAGATACATTTGATACAGCCAACCCAGCTGATTTCTTCTTCACCTGCTTTGTAGCCAACCCTCAGGCAGGTTCACTCTCATGGTACGTGTTAGGAGGAGTGCAGAGAAGCATCTGCCACCTGGGTTTTTCTTCCACGAATAAAAGCTAAGCCCAAGGGTTTTTATGACCTTTAAACAACTTACTCTCACTCCTGCATCCCAGCTGCAGGCAGTCCACCTGGTCAGGGTGTTTGCTTGGGAGGAAAAGGCTACCTTCTGAGGGAGATCTGAAAAGCTTTTGTTTCCACAGCAGATCTCCTGTTTGAAAGTGCATGCAACACCTCCAAGAAATGTAAAAGGGAAAACTACAGCCCCTACGGAACTGATGAGGCTGTAAATCCAGAGAAAATCTTCCTGTGTCATTTATGAGCCAGCACATCAGATACTGGCCTCTTGTGCAGAATGGCTTGGTCCAGGCGCATTCCTTCTCCTCATTTCCTCAGTTACAAGAGAAGGAGATGCTTGCTGTGGTGTTATTCTGGGAAAATGGATTGCAGAAAACCAGGGTTTATGTCCTTAGATAGGCACACTACAGAAATAAATTTTGTTCTTCTTCACAAGAAAAACCAGTTGGCTGTAATTTGCTAACTGGACATAGGGAGAAACACCACTGAAACCTCACAGATTTTATGTTCTCAGACTGATCTTTCAAGCCTAAAGTCTCTCTTTACTCTGAATTCCCTGACTTTCTGGTGTCTGCTGCCTTAGCAGCCCTACCACCTGGGCTTTTCCAATGAGGTTATTGATAAGTACTTTATTGCACTGGGATATTGCCATGAGCTCCTGCTGGACAAGGAAGGTGCAATATTATTCTTATTTCCAGGTGTTCTTGACTTTATCTTCAGGGCAGACATTTACTGTTCTATAAATTCCAACTGCTGTTTTTCAGATATTGCAGGAGCTAAAAAAGGCTCTTTATAATCAGGGTGGGGTGGGGAAGGAAGCTGGATTTTGTTTTATCAGGGAGAACAGTGCAGAAGTTTTCAAAAACTAAAGTCTATACCCACAGTTCGTTCTTTCTACTGAAGTTTCTGATTCCCTGCTAAAATCAAATTATGCGAGACCTGCTTGAAACTGCTGAAACCAGTGGGATGTTAGGAGCTTCACATCCTTCTTGGAGTTGAGCCCAGACTCTGGGCCATGTGCCGGGAGGGCTTGCTGCAGGGAGCTTCAGCCATACTTGCCCTCCACCCTTGAGCATCTGCTCTTGAGCATGGCTGGAGAGGGGATTCTGAGCTACACAGACCTTTGATCTGAAATAATGTGGCCTTTGTACTGCTTTCATGCATCTTCCTCTGCATCCTTTGCATCTGTAAATGCCACAGTGACTGTCAGCTGGCTGTGCTCTGTCAGTGAAGTCTCCCTGCTCTGTAACACACCAAGCTCAGGTCCCACACCAGACTGGCCCCCGAACACCACTGAGGGAGTTGCACCAGGGCAGGATGAGAGCACCAGGGAGACTGGAGTTGGGCACTTCATTGCGCGTGGGGAATGTCCAGCTGCGAAGCTCTAACAGATGTTGACACCTCTGTGCTGTGTTTGCTCTGTGACGTGGGAGCGGGGCCAAGGATCAGTCCCTCCACCTGGGATACACTGTCAGAGCTTTGTGTACACGTTAAATTAACACACACCAAAAAAAGTTGTAGTAAACTGTGCTACAGATGCTGGGGAATTGATTGTATGCATGTGTGAAGGGGGTGACTATGCCAAGTTTAAACACCTACTTTATTCCCTTGTGGGAGGCTGACATTCCTAGAGCTTAGCTTAATGTATATGTCACGTTCTTAGGGCTTAGCTTAATGTACATGTCACAAAACAAGAAGAAGGTGCAGGGGTTTAAATACATACACATTTTGAGCTAGTTATTTTTCCTGAAAATCTGAGCAGTCACTGTAGATTAGAAGAAATGCAGAACTGACAAATTTTCTTCTAAACTGCCTTGTTTAGATCTCAGTGGTTTTTACTGAATGAAGCAAGTTCTGAGGAACCAATTCTTGCAGACATATAATTATGAATATACTGATTTTTCTGAGGTCAGTAACTTTGAGCAACTCCTAAAAATGAGATTACAAGCTCCTACACAGATGCTTTGTCAAATGTTTGCTGTTTGCACAATTGTGGTCCAGTCTGGTCAGTTAAAATCATGGCTGAACATGCTGACATGAAATTCAGTCTGTGTGAATCCCTTACCTGTATGGTCTTTGCCAGGTTGAAAATAGGATGCAAACTGATTTTGGTGACCTAACAAAGACACAAATGCTTAAAAGTATAAAACCACCTATACATCAGCAAATGTCAGTGCCTGTTTGTGAAGTGAGATACAACAGCAGCAACATTTTTAGGACTCATGATGTAAGACAATGAAACAACATGGGCATTTATCATTTGGTTGTGTGGGTCAAAAAGGAAATAGAAACCATCTCCAGAGAGGAATATTGTAAAGTAGTAAATTAGCATAAATAGATTTTTTACGCTCCAGAAGGGAGGATTTAAAAGTAGATACATTAGGAAAGAAAGATTTCTGATGATAGGTCATAATGGACTATAGAAAGACCTCCTGGGGGAAGAAATAGAAGCTGAATCTCTAAAAACTTTTAAGCACCAATTGAACACAATGGCAATAAATCTTCAATCAGAAACAACTCTGCACTGTGAGAAAAAAGGACTAGATGGCTTTACTGTACTTCTCCATGTCTTGTAACTGAATGACTCTGATGCTCTTTGTGGATGGTTGAAGTTTTATAAGCAGCTGGGGATCCATTATGCTGAATGATACTGTAGGAATACCAACTTACTTGCTCTGTGTTTCGGTGTGAATGGTGATAATCTCCTGAAGCATGTATTCAGGCCCAAAGTGCTGAAGCAGAAGAGAGGGAGAGTAGCTACAGCCACAAGACCAAAGCTACTCAAAGGAGGAGAAATGACTAGCTGATATTTCTGCTACCATGCTGGGGGAATGGCAGGTCATGGGTGCTTCCTTCAGGGATTAATTTCCTGCTGAGTGTTTTCCTCTAAGTGAGCAAAGGTTTAAGAGCTGGCTCCGAAAACCTCAGTTATGCAGTCAGCTATTGGCTGTAAGATCCAGGAAAGCTCTGGGTAAAACCCCACTCTAGCAAGTGAGCAAATGATGGCATTTGGTGTGTCCCAATCTCCACACCCCAGTTAGGCCTGGACCTGTAAGACACATGTTCTTGTCATGTGAGTGACGTGTATCTTAAGTGATGTTAATGATTGTTCATTGCAAACTAAACATTTTCAACATCTGGCAACTTTACACAACGAATGTCAGAACAGTGCCAGAAAATGAAATGTTTCCATCACCACAAGCAATCCATTTGCTGGATCTCACTTCAATGTGAGATTAATACAGCTGCCCATAGCCCAGAGAAAAAATCTCTAAACTAGATTTAATTTATCTGCCTCATCAGCAGGCAGATATTCCCTGGATCTGCTGCCCAGGCACTATTACCTGGCTCTGGGTACACAGCACACGTGCATCCCTCACACATCCTTTTTTTCTTTTGCTCGTTTTTTATCTTACTTATTACTCTGGGCTTTTATGTAATGTGACTCTGTGGTTACTCTTGCCTAAAATGACTATATTCGTGGTTTTAGTTGACTCTAGGACTTTTGAAAAGCAACAATAAAATAATGGATTTTAAAAAATTATATAAAGGCATTTGTAAGAATGGAAATTTTCAGATTTTTCCAGAATATTTGCAGAAAAGAGGAGGTTAAGAAAAAGGGGGGGAAATAGGAAAAAAAAAGAAAACGGGAAAGAAAAAGAAGAAAGAAAAAGAAGCAGAGGAAAGAGATAAAGAAAAAGAAAAGGAAAAAGAAGAAGGCTTTGAAAAGCCGAAAGTGAAGTAGAGCTGAAGTGCGGAGAGGCTTCCCTGGTGCTCGTCCCAGCTGGAGCGCTCTCCAGGCACTAGAGGGCCCCCCAGGACACGCAACCGGGGCGCCCGCAGCCCGGGATGCCGGCGCGGTACCCGCGGTACGGACCCGCCTGTCGTGGCTCGGGGCTCGCACCTACATCTCGGGTTTAATCGGGATCCAGGATCTCCTTTTGGCGTGGACTCTTTGAAGCCCTATCTCTATTTACTTTGCATCGCAGAGATGTCTCGGAATGTGTGAAGGAGATTGGTTTAGGATGAAAAAAGTCATAAAATGAACTCCAGAAGGGCAAATAGTCCCCTTGCTAAATTGCAATTCAGACTAAAAAACAAAGCTCTTGCAATGGAATGGAATGACTGCTTTGCTTTGTAGATCTGTTCTTATTGCACCTTGCAAGTTGCTAATATAGACAAAACCCTTGTTGAGGAAGAATGCAGCTGGAAAATTTGTTTCGGAGTCTGAAAATACCCAAAGTCTGTAGATATTTGGGTTACAGTGTTTTGTTCATGCCTATCTTAAATTGAAAGCAAATAATAGCAAAAAAAAAAAAAAAAAAAAAAAAAGAAATCCCAAGAGACACATGACTCATATTTAATTAGCCAAATGAAAGCCTGAAAGAAATGAGATGGGTGTTGTAAGGACCCCTGACCATTCTGACCTGAACACTGGGCTAGATCTTTTCCCTGCAGACTCCTAACCCATTTCAGTTCTAATGCTCTGGCTCTCCGTGCATCACTTTCCCATGGAGAGAGCATAAAGGCAGAACTGAGCTTGGCCCTGGCCAGACCTCCCAGGTACCTCCTCTTGCTGGGAATAGGGAACCTTTACTGCTGAGCCCCAGGTTCCTTGCAGTGGCCTGCAAGCTCAGTGAACCTGAACAGTCCAAGCGAAACCCAAGCAAAGCCACACAGTTTGAAACACTCTTGGAATAAAATCTCCTGCGTGGTGTCAGCTTGGTGCTCAGAGGGAGAGGCAGAACACGGCAAACTTGGCTCTGTTTTACCCCAAGCTTTCAGGAAACTCCTCACAGTGAGGCCAAGAGCTATGTTCATAACAAAACTTAAACCCAAGCAAAATTTATCACGGTTTGAGTTTCTTCATGAAAGGTTAGACCAAGTTGGGATGTGCTCTGCTGGGATAAAAGAAGAGATGGAGTCTGGCCTTAAGGGCCAATTTCATATCCACTGAAATCACATGCAAAACTCCCAGGGAAGCAAGCTTAAACTTTTAAACACCATTAGAAAAGCAGCTACCACAGCTCTCTGTCATTCTAGTTAACCATCTATAAACAGTTACTCACTTGACCTCTATTTGATCTCTCCCTCTGCCCTCCAAGGAATCTTTCAAGGCCAACGTACATTATGGATATCTCTGTGTACATGAATGTTGGAGGCTATTTTACTACTATGAGAATAGATCTCTTGCAATTGTCTGAAATCTGCTTGTTTGGGGAAATTTTTTTTCTTTCTGCAGACAAATCCAACAAGTGACTTCTCTTAGTTTATACTGGTCTGCTGCAAATACTTAATTACTAAAAGTCCTGTTTGCTATACATGAAAACTATGAGCTTGAAACCCTGCCATGGCAATAACAAGGGAAAATAGTCTTAGCACTAGAAACAAGAAGGTCAAAGACAGGAGTCAAGAAAGATCTTCAAGCCACACTACAGTTGTCCTTTTCTAGCTGCTGCTTGAATGTGCAGCAAGATGGCAAAGCCTTCAAGCTTTCACCTGATTAATAGTGCTGGGGGGATAAAATATTCTGTAGGAGTGTTGCAAGAGTAAGACTACCATTTAAAAAGAGGATTCTTAAGCAAAACAAAAATGACAGCAAGATGGAAGTAACTTGAGGGCATACAGTCATTAACTAAAGGAAGAATTTTATATGGATGCCTTGGTTTGGTTGGGTTAGTTTTTTCTTGGGTTTTTTGTGTTTTTTTTTAATATGATAAAGAATTTCAGAGTTAAGTTACAAAATAATATAAATACATAAAAATATTGAAGCACTTAAAATCTCCAAGTACCCCTACGTCTGCACACTAAGGATACTATGCAGTAGCTAATGTAAATTTTAACATTTTAGCACCTGTCATTTCCTTCCCATCACAGTATCATCCTATAAGGAAATAAGCAGTATAAACATGCTTTTAAAAACATGATCTTGAAAAAAAAAAAAAGAGCTGCATCTAGGGACGATACTAAAATGCTGTAGTCATTATTGTGTGGGCTAGTAGATGCCCAGACAGAGAGATAAGGTCGATTTCGTATCTTTATTGTGCAGTCCAACAACCTAATAAATATAGATTTCTAAATGTAATTTCCCTTAACTCTAGAATCCAAGGTAACGTAGTGTCATGTATTTTACTTGAAATTGTTGAGATACACTGTTATTTTTAACTTTACTTAAACATAAATTTGGTGTGAACACCATGACCATCCAAAAAAGTGATGCATTTAGTTACAGATAACTCCAGGAAACTTTAAGGAAGAGCACAGTGAACTAGCATTAGTGAGAACAAGATAAAAACAAGGGTACTGTTTTCCAACCTGAGGACATTCAATTCAATTCTTGACTCACACAAAATTTTCGTAATAGTAACTTGTGCTAGCCAGAAATGGCTTATTTTCAACATAATCTGTGGGAATTTAAACCAGCTTCAGATAATAATGATTTTGTTGCTGGGTTATGCCAGTCTAAAGTTCTGAGTAACAGAAATGTTGCCATCTCCTCATTTAAGAGGACATGCAATTTGATACAAACACACTAAAAATTTGGAATATTTTATTATTAAAAAAGGCTGTCTCAAGCTGTGTTGAAGTCAACAGTAGGTCTATTTAAGGTTTCTGAATTCACCCTTTCTTTGTTAGCATTCAGATAAAAGATTGAATTTACTGGCTATTATGGAGTTCTGGCTGCAGCTGGTTGGGGGGAGAAGGGGGAGAGAGGGATATTCAGCCACCCAGATCATCAAGGGGTGTAGGCTGGAATTTTTGAGCATTCAGATAAACACTGGTCAATTCTCTGGGAGTTAACATTAAGTTGAAACGAACTTCTCAAGAAATTTAACACTTGGCAAGTCATTTGACTTTCCTTTTAAATGTTCAATTCGTTCAGATCTCACTGAGTTCCTACTTCTAGTTTGAGGTGAGGGGTAAACCACGAGACTCCCCTTGAGGGGGGGGGGGTTCATGTTTTGTTTTGTTTTGTTTTGTTACTTCGTTGCTGGTTAAATCTTAAGCTCACAGTTGTTGTACCGTAGGCAGCGGTTTGTGCTTGACGGGAAGAAAAAACAGAAACCGTCGTTCAAGAAAACCGCTCGGAGTTCATTCAGATGAGCTCGGTTGTTGCCTGGAGATCTCTTCTGCACCCAGGAGCAGGATGACAGCGGTGCAGCCGCGGAGGGAGCCCCGGTGCAGGGCTGCGGGCGGTGCGGGCTCCCGTCCCTCGCTGTCCCGCGCCCCGCTCTGCTCGGCTGCGCTCCGAGCCAGCCCCTCCGCTCCGCTCGGGGATCCGGCCGGGCCCGTCCTGCGCTGCTCGGGGAGATCGCCCTGGCGGAACAGCCCGGCGCCCGCGCGGGTGTCCGCTCTGTGCGGCGGGCAGCGCGCCTGTGGGTGCGCGCAGGGCTGGGCACGCGTCGCGGGCAGGGACACAGCCCTGAGAAACAGCCGCGGTTCGCCGGGCAGCCGTCGGAGAGGGGGCTCCGCCCGTGCCAAGCTCCCGGGGACTTTACCAAACACCTGGACCCCCCTTCCCTTTCCCTGTCCCGCCGCGATCCCCCTCCCGGGCTGGCTGCGGGGAGTCGGGGAGGCTGCAGAGGGATGGTGCGGGTGCGGTGTCCCGGTCCCCCTGTCCCCTTCTCCTGGGAGACTTGATCTCCCGTGCAGAGGCGGCTGTGGCGGAGGGGAGGACAGACGAGGCGCAGGGGGACCGAGGCATCCTCCTGCCTTGTTGCTGGTGCGCTCAGCTATCCCGAGGTGCGGAGGGAGCCCTTTCATCTGCATGCTGGGACTCTTCGACTCAGCTCTGAAAGTCTGCCCAGACGTTTCCTAGGACCCAACTAGTTTTCACCTTCAGTTACAACACGCCTGCATGTCTCGGGATGCCGAGGGGGAGACTGCTGCAAAGATTTGGCTCTGATTTCATTCCACATTTATCCTGTCTCTTTGATTAGATCCTTGAGATGTTTCTCTCTGGGGCAATAGCAAGAGCAAAGACACGCTATTGCTTTAAGTATTATTACTCTAAGTAATTGCGACTCTAGGTGTGGTGTGGACATAACAGTGTCTCAGCTAAGTGCAGTGCGGGTGTCCTCGTGTGCCAGTGGGAACACTGGTGGGACAGCAGCACTCCTAGCAGTGTTTGCAATTACGATAAGGTTCTTCTATCCCTGCAGAGTGTCACAGCTGTCACGGCAGCAGTAGTCAGGCTCACAGCACTGGTTACGATTATTGGTGCTTTCAGTGCATCAGGTTTGTACACTACTGTGCTACCTCACCTAAAATAAAGGAGGGGATCTGGGAGCAAGATCAGCCTAAACAGATTCAGTGCTGTTTGGTAAGAAGGGACTAAGAAATACAAATAACTAGATTTAGGGAGTTGGATGTGTGTCTGTGTCAGGTAGGGATCCTGTTCATCACTGAGCATCACTGCAAGCATTTTCCCTGGCCTTTAGAAACCATCTTCTCTCAGTGAAACAGCCACAGTTTAGCACAGATGCAGTGTTTGAACTCCTGTGTCCAACTTCGTGGGCTGTAGCTGAGAGAATTAGCAGTTACCCAGGGTACAAAACAACCATCCTGGTGCTCTTGGTGTCATCGTGAACCTGTCCTTTATACAGCTCCACACCAGGATTAGCTGTACCCACTCGACCCCACACTGGCCCAGCCGAAAGTGCCTGTTTTAAATGCAGGCGAGGAGTCCAAATTCCATCAAAGCTTAGATGTTTATTTAAAGTTTTTAATGGCAACAAACAGGGCCCGGTGGGCTTGGTCTGCAGACAGTGAGGACATGCTCGAGTCAGTTACACTTGACAATTCTGTAATAGCTGAGGGCAGGTGACACTCCTGAGCCTCCGGGCTCTGCAGGGCTACCAGGGCTTTCAGCCGAGGTGCCAGGGAGCCCAGTGGCATCTGCAATACAAAGGAGGTGGAATGTTGGCAGCAAATGTGCTACTGGGTTCGTTTAATACAGGGAAGAGGTGGCGTTTAGGGCCAAACACGCAGAGGCGAAAACTGAAAGCCTCTCTCTCTTCTCTCTCTCTCTGCCTTTTCTCCCCTTAAACGCCCACATAAACTTCTGGGAAGATGCTTCGTATGAGGCGCTGTACCCGATGACCAGGGTGCCAGTGTGAATCTAGATTCGCACCCACGAGAGTGAGGGGGAAGTTTTCTTCTCTCCCGGGTGTGAGCACTTAAGGGATGCGTCCCCCACCGCTATTCCGGTTCCAGCAGCTCTGGTTCAGGAGCAGCGGGGCCAGGGTGCCCAGAAGGGCCCGGGGCTGGCACAGTTTGGTGAGGAAACAACTTTTTTGCTCCAGCTGGGGCCTGATGGGGTGATGGTGATGCCGGTCCCTGCCGCAGCCCCGAGCCGCCGGTCCCCCAGGGGCCTCGGAGCGCGGAGCTGTGGGGGCAGGCGCTGTGCCTGGGGGGAAGCTGCCGGGCTGACGGAGCGGAGCGAGGAGCCCTCGCTTTTTTGGTTCCTTTCCAACCATTTTTAGCAGAGGAAGGATGTAATAACATGCCACGGGCAATAAATCACAGTCTAGCTACTCCCCCTGGCTCTCCTCCCCCGCCCCTGGCCCCTCTATAGCGGGAGGGGCGGAGGGGCCGCCAGCAGAGCGCCGCGGCCGCCGGGACGAGCAGAGCAGCGCAGCGCCTGCCCGCGTCCTCCAGCCGCCCCAGCATGGACCTCCGCGCCCTGGCGCTCCTCGCCTTCGCCCTGGCCGTCATCTCCCTCTCGGAGGGTAAGTGAGCTGCGGGGCCGCGCCGCTCGCACCGCTCCTGCCGGGAGCCCGGCCGGGAGCGATTGGGTCCCGCGGAAATCCCCGCTCTTTTCCCCTCGCCTCGCAGCTACACCGCTCTCCCGGCTCGGGCTCCGGCCGCCGCTCAGATGCGTCAGGCGAGCCCGAGCGATGGCTGTGCTGAGCTGGAAGTAGGCAGGCTCCCATTCCTCCCTCTCCTCCATCCCTGCCTGGCTTTTTTCAAAAAGCTGGCCAAAGCGGTCCTCGCTGCCAAACTCGCCCCAGATTGAAGTCGTCTGGGGGAAGACTTTCAACAGCGCTCGGTCTGCAGAGAGGTGGTTTGGCTGCAAAATATGCATATCGACTTTCCCTCTAACAAAAAAACCCCAACTCTAAAAGTTAGAAGAAATTAGAAACAGGCGGTTGTTCGGTTCCTCTTCTGTCCTCTGTCGTGATTTATCTTTCCTCAATCAGGGCAGAGCTGAGCCAAAGCGGTCACTAGGCAGGAATTTACCGCACCCCCGGCGCGGTGCACGGGGAGGTTTCGCGGGCGCAGGGGGCTGCCGTGCCGGGAGGTCTGGGGGATGCGGGCTGGCGGCGTTGGCCACGCAGTCACTGCAGCATCGTCTCACAGCCCGCCCGCCCCACGCCTGTCCCCGCCGTCCCGCGTGTCGCCCCCGGAGCTCGCTAGCAGCGACAGCTGCCAGACTTGCTTTGCCAGCCGCGCTCTGTGAAAGCCTCCGCGTTTGGACAGCCCCGGAGACCGCGGCAACCCGCGCTTCTTGCCCCGCATCCCGCGGGGAGCCCGGGGCTCCGGGGAGTGCGCACAGCGCGGGGCAGCCACCCTCCCCACGCCTGGCGGGGCGACGTTCTGTCCACAGCCTCTGGGCATCCTCCGGACGCTCCTCTTGCAGCTGTCTTCTCACCTGGCAGAGACTTGCCACCTCCCGTCCCCTCATCGAAACCACTCTGGCTGGGTAAAGGGCGCCTTTTCAAACCTCCGCTCCCGTCCTATTCTCCCATTCAGGCGAACGAAACTTGGGTGTTCTCCACCAGGGAGGCAGAGGATGCCTTCCAGTGCCCTCCTTGTTTAGCCTGAGAGAGTTAATTTTTCCCGAAAATTTCCCGATGCCTTTCCGCGTAACAACCCTGTCCCGTTGGAACACGGAGCCGGCACTGCCCTGGAGAGACTCCAACGCCCCGGGCAGGTGGCTCCGGCCCCCGCCGCGTTCTCCGTATCCACCACCTCGGGGGCTGCGAGCTGGGAAGCGAGAGCGGCAGGTAGCGAAGACAAACCCGGGGCACCACGGGTGGCAGTGCCAGCTCCGGTCCCTGGCCGCCACCATCACCAGCTTCCGAGCGGCTGGGGCTGCCGGTGCCTGGGTAGCTGAGCGGGCTTCCCTCGTCTCTGCAGGCGAGTACAGGTCTGGAGGCGCGGGAGGAAGGGACCGGGGCTCAGGGGTTCTCCTCCCCCTTACCTCCCTCTGGCAGCACTTTGCTCAGGGCTGGGAGGCTGGCAGGACTGCC
The DNA here is from genome assembly GCF_000738735.6 of Corvus cornix cornix. Taxonomy (NCBI): domain Eukaryota; kingdom Metazoa; phylum Chordata; class Aves; order Passeriformes; family Corvidae; genus Corvus; species Corvus cornix. Next base: position 17,393,996 of record NC_046336.1, read on the forward strand.
CGGCTGCAGCTCGGTTCACCCCCAGCGCGCCTGCTCTCCTTTGCTGGCAGCAAAGGTGTCTTACGCCTGGATAAGCCTGTGGGGACCTGGCTACCTGAGGAAGGAAACGGCTCACAAGGACTGGAGAGAAACTAGTATAAGGAAAGTGACTCCACCGTCTCGCGGTGTAAAGATGGAGTTTTTTGCCTTCTTTTCATGTCATGTAGTGCTCTCAGCCCTGATCCAGATGAGGGCTCGCAGGGCTACCTTGTACTGGGGGGCAGGTGAGCTCTGAATTCTTCTTAGTCACCTGGTAAAGCTGTGTCTGTCTATCCCAGCCTTGCTTCCCAGGGAAATGGAGCTGTTCTACAGTTAAAAAAGTTATCAACCATCTCCTGATAATGACAAATGCACCCTAGGCTGAGCAGAAGTAAAATGATGCTTCTATCAAGTGTTTTGTCCGTCCATGTCCAGTCTGGTTGCCTGGATATCGCTTCCCTCTCCGTTCAAGCATCCAGAGCTTCCTAGTCCCCGCAGTAAGTTACTGCTGATAACTTTGCAGCAGAACTGGCAACTCACTTCTTCCCTTAGTGTCCAGTGTGGGTGAAGAGAAGCAGATCCCTGTGGGATGAAATAGGTATTGTCCAACACTGACAAGTGGCCACTCTGTGACAGCATTTTGTGTTTGCTTTGTCTCTAGAGAGAATTCGTCAGCAAAAGTGGGTGTTCAGAGCCAACAAAACTCAGTTTGAGTTAGAAAACGATAAAACTATTTATTGTTAAAAACACCTCAAAACACAAAACCCCCAAACCTTCAAACTCTTCTAGACAAGTCCAAAAGAGATGTTCTCTTTTTGTCTAAGTAAAATTAGGTTGAAGGAATGATATAGAGATGTCATTATCATCAAATTAGCATCTGGCTCTTCTGTAACTTTTGTCTCTATTCATCACCAAATGTGCCAGACAGATAAAAGTCTCAAAAGCTTCATGTTCCATCAGTTATATTTTCATGTGATAAGGTAATTAACAGACAATACTAATTTGCCACACTGAGAGAATGGCTTCAGGTTGTGCTCAGTGTTTTTTAGATGTCTGAGAACTCACAGTACAAATTGGTAGATTAGTTAACCAGCTAAATCAGCTCTAATGTACATGCAACAGTATGTTTCAAATTTTGAAATGAGATAAGGAATGAGCAAGACCAGAAATGTTCTCTTCCTAAATTATGGCCTTCAAACGACCCCTTCCCTCTCCTACCTCTGGAAGATAGGGGCTCATGTGTTGGAAGATGCCACATGTACTAGTTTTCCCTGGTTTTCAGCCTTGTTGAGAGCACGGTGAAACAAGGGGCAGCGGCAGGAGTTACTGATTCCTTGTTGGTGATACAGAGAGCTGACCCAGTCGGTGCCTGTGCTGCTGCTCGCTGGTGCTCAGTGCCTGCTCCTGATCACCAAGCAATGATCACCAGGCACACAGAAATACCGAAGGGATTCTTGTGCTGGGAGGGGATTTGTCATTCCACCTTACCTTGGTGTGACAGAACACTGAGTACTGGAGCTTCCCCTCTTCCTTGCTGTGCCAGATGCCTTTTCTTGGGCAAGAAGCAACTTTGGGACTTACATACAGGTTTAGTCATGGTTAAACTTTCTCTGTTCCTGATTTCAAGTGGTATCGGATTGAAAATCCCACCTCGAATCTGAGAGAGGACAGGGTTGCATTATCAAATCATGGATCTGAAAAGTTCATCTCTTGCATGTTGTTTAAGTTAAAGCTGGCTTAAACTTGGTTGAGACAAGCTTGCAGAGACACTATCACTGCAGCTGTGCTGAGTGGTGTTGTATGACTGCATTCAGTTTCAGCCTCCCTTTCCAATACAAACTCACAGATGTGTAGCTATCAGACACAGATTTGCGGTGGGAGATCATAGCGCCTTCCTCACTCCTTTCCACATTAGCACTATCCAGGCTACTCCATGTTCTTGAGGCTCACCCTGTAGCTCTCCTTCCTCCTCCCCCAGCAGATTATTTGTTACCTCATAGGTGGAATCACTGTTTGGACTGCTACAAAGCTGATAAAAATGTCCTTCAATTTTGTTAACTTATAGTCCAGATTCTGGTGTGAATCAGGAGAAGGTCTACTCCCACTGATTAATTCCTCTCCTGTGGGGTCTGATTCTGGCTGATCTCTTGGTAGAGACACCGGAAAAAAGGGGGCTTCCCTCCTCAGGACAGGACAATTTCACCCTGTTGTCTGTGGTTATATGTGCTAGAGACAGGCATCAATAAATGTGCAATATATGTAGATCAGCTGTACTTGAAAACCTGTCTTTCTCACCTTCCTAGACAGCTGTTTAGGAATTCCAAGCCCTTCCCTGCTCTTTAGCTCCCCATATGCCTTTAAAGGGAACTGGTTTTGGATGCCGCAAGTATTCCTGTGCGGCTAAACAAGCAGGATGGAAGATTGCCATGTGGGATCTCAAGCCCTGTCAGATATAGATCTGACCATCTACAGCATGAGCCAGATTTTAGGGGTTAGGTGTATGAATTTAATTCCTCCCAGAGGCTGAAAACTGTTCCACTGGGAAATTCTTAAAATTTTAGGCATCTCTTGGACTTCCAGGCAAAGCTTCTGTGTTTGTTCTTTATTGCGCATGGAACTTTCAAACTTACAGTCCTTACTTACAAACTACAGACCTTACTTACGTGCACTTGATTGCCAGTAATTAAGCAGTCCCATAGAGAAATCGGGTAGCAGAGGCTGTGGTGGGCGCCAGGCTTTTCTCAGCCCTGCATGCATATGCATGGCAGTTTTTTAGCCTAGGGGGTTAAACTTAATTCTGTCCCTTGTGATGCCAGTGACAGAACTCTCATCCAGTCTGATGGCCCCTGAATAGTGTATTGAGGACGCTCTGGATGATGACTGTCTCCTCGATTGCCTTACTTACCCTCAGGCTGGAAATTCAAAAGACTCCAAGTGTCTTATGTGAAACCGCCGGGATCTCGCATCTCTGAGCCGCACCTTCTTGTGCGGGTACCGCTGCTGGGAGTCAGGGCTGGCTGCGGTGGGGAAAGGTCAGCTGGGCCCTGGGAACGCCTGCAAAACCAGAGCTTTTCTGTAGCCACTAAGTCCCCTGTGAAAAGCATGCACCTGAGCTGAGCCGTTTTGATCTGAACTCTCTGGAATTCATCGCTTTCTTCTGGCTACCTTCTAATTTGGCCTCGGGTCAAAATCGTTTGACTAGAACAACACCGAGGACAAGTGCCCCCTCTTTTGGCCTTTATCTTGTCTAATTACCAGGAGCATCCCTGCACAATGGAACGGCTCCTTATTCTAATCTCTTCGATTTTACTTATCTCCATTTTCTCTCCCTCTTCTTTTGTCTTCCAAAATCCCATGCACCCTGGTTGAAAGGCTGGGCACTGAGCTGAAGGGATTGTGCTCTGAGCTGTGGGCAAATGCTCTCCCAAAGCTACAGCTTTTCTGCTGCATTTTTATTTTTTCACCTGCATATTTGGAGGGAGTTTCTTTCTGTGAGCCCTGATGCTGTGAGCCCTGATCGGTGGATCTGTGCTGCTGACCGGGAGCAAGAGGTAACATGTCCTTTCCCTCCCTTTGTCCCGCAGAAAAACCCGTCAGCCTGACTTACCGATGTCCCTGTCGATTCTACGAGAGCAACGTGGCAAGAGCCAATATTAAGCACCTCAAAATCCTCTCCACACCCAACTGCTCACTTCAGATTGTGTAAGTCTCTTGCTCTTTTCAGTTGGGTGCAAATCTCGGGTGTCAAAAAGAAGGGTCACAGAGCTGATGCTTGCTCTAGTGGTTGAATTTCAGCCTGTCTCATGCCATGACCCTCAATTCATCTCTTCACCCCATTTGTCAGGTACAGCTGGACCCTGCTTTATCCCGCGTAAAGGAGCCCAGCTGGTTGTTTCCCGGCTGTGTTCTCTGTGGTCTCCCTGTTACTGTGTGATCCCATGTCCTGTTCCCCCGTGTGTATGTGAGCAGGAATGTCAGACAGGCTGTCCATTGCCTTGGATGTGGAGCTTCACACCTTGGGATAAAACTTTACAGCAGTTTGAGTCTCCTAATGGGTCACTTCTCCACAGAGTGGAGCTAAACAAGCAGAAGGAAATCCTGTATTTCATGTATCCTCCACAGGAGGTACAAACCCTAAACACATGATGGCCTAATCTAGGGACGCTTACCAGGCAGGGACTGACTCAATAAATCACAGCAGAACAGAAAGATGGGTTCCCAATGGAAAATAACTTCTTTATTTTTGCTGGAAAAGCAACCCTGATTTTCAGGAAACATTGGGATTTTGTCTTTGTAGATTCACATGTCTATGTTTTAGGCAGGCCTTTTTTGTTCACTTCTTCATGGGTGACCCACTCCCTCCTCTCCCAAAATTCAAAACCTTCTGAAGAAAAAGAAAATAGCATTAATCTTTTCATTGCAAGGGAGCCTTACTGCTCTCAGCTTCCCTTAGCCTCTTTAAGAGGGTGTCAGGGAAGAGGGTGTCTGTTTCTGTGCAGTGATCCCATTGGTAGTTTTCTCTTTGACCCATATATTGAGCCCTTCCTCTTGCAACTCAAATGCTGTAAAAATCACTTTTTTGTCATCCAAAACATTTTTGCACTCAGAAAACCGATGTGGCTTCGTGAGATCGCTCAGGAATGTACGCGAGTGTGTATCCATTCATGAACCAGTTTTTATTCATACTTTTTTTTTCTCTTTTAAACCACTCTGTGTGGATCATACGCTTTTTATCATGTGCTTCTTCCTTAGGATTTGGAGGAGGACAGTGAGAAAAATGTAAGCTGCAGCTGAGAAATTATTTCCTTTCAAAAAAATGGCAAAACCAGCTGTGACTAACTCCAGTCTCTACCTATAAACAATTTTGGCAGCAAGCATCCAAAATGCAATAGTGCATGGATTTGTGCTCTGGGACTGTCAGTGGATGTCATAAAGGTCCCAGCGCTAAGGCTTTTTAGAGGATTTGGAATTTTCTGGAGTAGTTTCAAGTAAATGACAGCATTTAAGATAGGATGGAGTATATATTTATCTCTTAATTAACATAGGATTATAGTAATTAGAGATAAATTAGAGCATGAAATGCAGGAACAGAAACAACTCATGTTCTTTCCCATTCCTGACCCAAATGTGTTTGTCTGTGGTACACAGAACATACGAACCTACAGTTCACCCTCTTTTTGTTACTTTGAAAAGCAGGGTACTTAAAAACATCCCTCCAAATACCCTTGAAACAGCACAAGTTCAGACTAGGTCTTTATTGGAACAGAAGGTGAAATCAATCAAAACTAACACATGAATTTCTCATCTTGAATCATTTTAAGCATTAAACAGTGAAGGTGTAAATAAATTAAAAGCTGCCATTTTCAGGAATAGAGAATGTAAGTGAAACATATAATTGCCAGAAGATATTTTGTGGATTTTGTTTCTTGGGGTTTTTTTGTGCAAGTACATTTTCCTTTTTGGTTAAGGGAAGTTGTACCTGGAAAAAAGCATAAGAGCAGGCTTTTGTCTTTCATTCTATTGGAAATCATCTCTCCAAATCCAGTGAGCTCCTCTGTCAACATCTACTTCTACAAAGCCCACACGAAATTCCTTGCTTTTCAGTACAGGGAAATGAGCATTTTTAGCAAGTAGACACATTAACCAGTCCAGGTTAAACACTCCATACAACTGCCTGTGTCTCTTCCATGACTGCACAAGGAGCAGGGGCTGACAGGCTCAGAAATAAATGTCTGAAAAAATCAGTGTCTCAGTATTAGGTGAGAGGTAATATTAGGTGAGAGGAATTGTATTGAATGTGGCTGGAGACTGGTTACGTGTGCTTTTGCTTCTGTACCCTGTGAGGTCAGCTCAAGAACTCCCAGACACTGCTAACATCAGCAAATCCATTCTTACACTCTGTTGGTATCACTTAGCTGGAAATGCTCCAGCTTGGCACTGCTGTAAGGGAAATATGAATTAGGCCCATTCATCTCTTTACTGGCGCAGGGGTTGCAAGACGGATCCTTGATGTGTTTATGTTACAACTGTGTTGTTGCATAACTTCAGAGCAAGGAGCCTTTTTGACCTGTTATTTCTTACGCCATCATTTTATGTTCTGCAGATTTCATTTTATAAAGTGAGGAACATTATGGCTTCCATCCAGCAAATGTTTAAACAAGTACTGAACTTATTTGTATGGGCACTTCCATGAAATTGCTGTTCTCTGCACTTTCCCAAGGCAGGCAGGCTGTTTAGAGGGAAATTTTGGAGCAACTGGGGCAGAGGCAGGGTGCTGCAGGGAATGTGGGAGATAACAGCTCTCAAGAGGTCCTGAGATCCCTGGAGGGTGAGACCTGATGATGAAAAGCTATTTGTCTTGCTTCTGAATGAAAGATTCGGATAGCCCAAGTGTCAAATTCATGGGGAATTCAAATTAGCTCAACAGTTTGGTGTGGGAAGTGCAGCTTGGACATCCAGGAGAAACCCCTCAGGAGGTTTCGGCCTTTGTTTTCAATGCTGAGTGAATAAAGGAGGGGAAACTTGCCTCAGGCACTATGGCACTTTCAGTTGTCTTCCTCCCTGCAACCTGTTAATGCAGTCTTGTATAAAACAAAAAGCTAACAAGTGACCACAGCCTTGCTTTCGGAACATCCGGAACATCCGGACATCTGAGGGGTGTTGTCCTCAAAACATGTGAAACTTCTCTTTTGGGTTGAATATAAAAGCTGTTCTTAATCAATTCCTTGCAAAAATTACTTATATTTACCATATCAGTATTTCCAAATGAAGTTTTTCTGTTGTTGGCATCAACAACATTAACTCCTTAACAGTCCAGGTGTGAATTGGAAGTCTTAGATTCAAATTCTGTGTCTGTTCCACTCTCACACGATTCCCAGCACAGACCACAAGAGCCTGTCAAAGGAGACAGATGGCTTCCAAACCAGGGATATTTCTAATAGGTGACTCAAGGATGGGAAAAATAATCCATCCTGATCATGGGTTAACCGAGAGCAGCACTGGCACCCAAGGAGAATAAGGCACAGGGGCGGGGGGTGGGTGTGGGATGAGGAGTATTGCACACCAGACTCACTCTGACTTTTCTCCTTTGGCAGTGCAAGGCTCAAGAGCAACAGCAAGCAAGTGTGCATTGATCCCAAGTTAAAGTGGATCCAGGAGTATCTGGAGAAAGCTTTAAACAAGTAAGGCAAGAGACAAATGGACTTAACAGCTAACATCCTGGCTTATTAAAGGGTAGAACATTAAGGGCTGGCTTTTACCATGTGGACAAAGTACTTGTGGAATCAGATATTGTTTCAAAGAAGGGTTTGGAGTTGACCTAATTTGTATTGAAACAACAGTTTCTAATATATCCTAGATGTTAAACTAAGAATTTTGCCAGGGTTTGAGGCAAAATTTATGCTAATGAGTATGGTCTGGGGTCCCGAACTCATCCTCTTTTGGAAAAACAGCTGTTCTCCCAAGGAAAATACTTCCTTTGTGCCCCCCCTTTCCCAAACAAAACTACAATTACTTCAGAATCTATACCATTCCGGTGTCCTTGGAGCCCCTTCTCCATGTTACACTGGGTGTCTGCTTGCACAGGCAGCTGAGGCCTAGGGATTCTTGGTGCTAAAAATTGTTTCTCTGCTGCCCAGTGTGGAATGCTGTTAATGTCGGCCAAGGTGCACTGTGCTACCATGAATAAGCCTTTCCCGCAAGACCAGGGGAAAACCAGCCCACCTTGGAAAATTCGGACTTTCTTAATCTATTTTTATTCCCCATGTCTACTTTGAGGTGGACTCAGCCCATCTTTGTCCAATTTTATGCTAAAAAGAGCAGCACAGAGCACAATTTTGTGCTGAACTGCAGGGGAGGGCTCCAGCCTTCCAGCACAGAAGATGGTACATACCAAATGATGTACAAAGCATTCCCTTGCTTGCCCAGAGCCCTGGGCTGCGGTTGATCCAGCAGCAGCATTTTGGCCAGCAAGCCTACCTGTGCACTCAGTATCCCTGCCACCCTTGCCATCACATTCCCACCCCACAGTAACTGCACTGTAACCCTGCTGAACCTTGTCCCTCCTGCATCTGTAGGGTGAAGGCAGGGCTGGAATCCAATTATTTGCAGAAACAGTGTGTTATTGGGGAAGGTATGGCCTCAGGGCAGATGGGAGGCACAGGTACCTGAATGCTCTCCACTGTGTGCTTTGTAAATGCGTCTGCCAAACAAGAGGTAGAGTTAAAAACAAAAAAAAATTTCTTTACTCCCCTGTGTTTTTACAATAAACAAGGGGAAAAATGCCACCAGAAGTGGAGAGATTCCTCCACATGTCCCTTTTGGGGACTGCACTGGGGCCAGGAGTGAGAAGGAAGAGGGAAGGAAGCCAGTTAACAAAGTCAATGTGATTCCAGCCCTGACAGCTCTTCCCATCTCATCTGATGCTCAGTGCCTTCTTTGCTGCCAGCACTCAGCCCTTTTGTCCTTTGGACAAATTCTCTGCAGAGGTAATCCAGGTTAATGCTGCCAGAATGGCTTTGGATTTAGGCACCACTGAACCTAAGAGCAGGATGTGGCCCATGCTGGCTATCCTAGGGATCTGAGCTGCTTTATTTTACAATTTGGAAAAATCCTCAAGGTCCTGCTTAAGTTTCTGTTTGTTATCATCCCCAAACTGAAACTCAGGAAGCATTTTACAAATCTGCAAGGTTGGGCAAACGTGATTATGTGCCTATCTGACTTAGGGGAGCAACTCAGCTGGAACATGTTCTGCTCTCACTTCCACTAGTGAAGATCTGAGACCAGCTCTACTGAAACCAGTGAGTCTGCCTGATCTCCAGCCAGATTCTGGGTTTTGTTACCAAATGCTACTACAGAAGCAATTCTGCCAATTTGGTGGATTCATCCTGGTTTACATTGGGTAACAAGAGAGAATTTGGTCCCAGCTCTATGAAATAAGATGACAGCATCTATCTCCATCCCCTAATCCTGTAATCATGGCATTGTGTTCATTTTCCAACTAGTAATGCTAGCACCAGTGGCATTTTCATGCTCCACAGACAGTCAGGGCTCTGTCTGTAGCATTTTCACCAGGCATGTTTTTGATATATTTTAGTGCACAGCTTTGACTTCTTCAATGAAATGTACTTTGGAATATATTTATAGCGCATCAAACAATTCATATATTTGAATTGGAGCCATATGAATGTTGGTAGTTTAAAACACCGATATCCCTCTAAACTACTAACAGCTTGTAAAATGAATCTATATAGATCTATAAATGTTAATGTAGCTATCAGTTTCAATCAGCCATATATTATATTTTTTCACTTGTACCGAAATTGTATGAAATGTGACATTACCCTATATGCACTAGCAATAAAATGGCTAATTGTTTCATGTTATGAAAACCCAATTGTACATGGGAATTTATTTTTCTGGAATAAAATCAATACGTTTTGTAGAAAGGGCTCTTGTAATTGCTTAAGTAGAATCCAAACTGTGAAGACATCTTAATCTATACCAGTACTTCAATATGAGAATATCTTTAGTGTCATAATCTGCAGATAAGGGCAAGGAAAACTTCCTAGAATAGTAGTCCAATACAGTTAATTATGAAACCAGAAATGCTTTTTCTAGGGAATTATTTTGCTCACTAATTCTGCTTAGCATTTATTATTGCTTTGTATTCATCACATCTCCATGTAATACACACATGAGACATCAGTAAAACACATTCAGGCTGACAGGAATCCAAATTCCTTAACTGGCTTTAAAAATCATTGTGCAGCTGCTGTGGCCAACATCATTCAATATTCATCCATTTTATAGACATGGGGCAAATCAGTCCTTTCTTGAAATAGCTAACAAATCCTTTACCACTTCCACTTAATCCCAGTCATCATTTACGGTACATTGACTCCCTCTTCCTCCTGCCTTTGTACAAGGGTATGCAAAACCAGGCCTCTACAGAGTTAACACAGCCCATTTTCCCTGCTGTCATGTTAATATAGTCCCACTTCAGAACTTCCCTCGCTTCAAGATCCCGGAGTCCATTAAGCTCAGTGGCTACTGCAGACACACAGGAGAGAGCCGATGGATCTGGAGAAGATAACAAAGTCACATGGGAAAAATCTTCCTTAAGCCAGCTGGGAGAAAGGAAAAGAAACTCTGAATGTGTAGGGGCTGGCTGTGTTGGTAGCCAAGCCCTGCTTCGGCCTTCCAAGCCCTGGTGTGGCAGCTCTTCCTAATTTCTCACCTAATTTGTAAATGAGGGTTGAAGTACAAGATACCAGAACAGCAACCTCCCAGTACTCCACCAAGCACGTGCTGGGTGAAGGCCCCACACGAAGGGGGACAATGTGGGTGATTATCTTTACAGCCTTGTTTCAAGGCACCAAATGCCCACAAATCCCCTTGGAGTAGCCACTGGTTCTTGCTGATGTCAGCAGGAATGCTGAGTGGGAAGCCAGAAATGCAGCCCTCCTCTCCTTCCGCTATACCTCAGAGGGAATTCTTTGGATGGTGAGGCTCCTGGCTGAGAAGTTATGGAAGGCATTTGGGGAGGCTTTGGTATTTTGGATAAAAGGGTTGTTCTGGCCTCAGAGTTTGCCAATATTCTTCCACCAGGACACCTTGACTTGTCTAGCATTCCTCTCAGGCAGAGGTTATATGAAAGGGGGTGCTACATTTCCACCCTGCCAGCAAGATATGAAGGGACCATAGGATAAATGTGAATAAGGCCTTTGTATATGGATAATTTATGGCAGTCTTTTTTGTATTTTTCTTTTAATTTAGACCACGTCATCGCACTCATAAAAAAAAGCAACAGAAGAAACGGGGCCCACTCTGCCCTTCCCGTGCAACACCACTAAAGTCTCCAGGGAGAAAGAATGGTAGGAGGCATTAGTTTCTGAGCTGGGATACCTCAGGTTCAAGTCCCTGCTCTTCCACTGACCACCTTATGGGACCTTGGGCAAATATATTAGCCTATCCAGATCTCCATTTCCCTCCATATTTGTTGAGGATAATATCTCTACCCTTCCTTCAAAGGTGTATTATATAGATGTAACTCTTAAAATGGGGGGAAAATTTAGCTACAACAGATGTGGGAAAATGGACACAGAAAGAGGCCAAAAGAAGCAAAGACAAAGTCGAAAACAGGGTGAAGGTTTGGGAGCCCTATATATTTTAGCTCCAATATCAAACTGACAGAGTTAAACTATAGCAGCTGTGAATTTGCCACTGGTGTTTTTTAATGAGAAATGCAGCACCGCGTGGTGACAACGTGATGTGGTGCATGGGTGACTGGTTGATGCTTTTCCTATGGGAGATGCTAGGCAACTCCCAGGGAATGGTGTTATATATGCCAATGCCCTGCATGTCCCATGTTTTTTCCTCACCAGGGTGGTTTGTCTTGCCTTTCTGCACCAAAAGAAATAGGGTTACTGCTGTGGGATATTGGAAAAGATATCTTCAGAGGAAAAACTTTCCTCGTGGTTTAGTCATCCTCTTTGTGCCTAGATGAGTTTTCTGAGTTTTCTGAGACTGCCTTTACTGGGAGTCACAGTCTCTGGCTGTGGTCACAGAGCCTTAGCTGTCCAGCAGGCATTGAAAGGGGTGTTTGACAAGATGTGCTGAGACATCAATTTTTGAATACCTGGTGTTTACCCTCTGACGTTTGTAACTCAGCCTTAGTGACCTCTGGGCTGCAAAAGGTGATCAGCCTGGAGCCAGGAGTAAGGGTCGCTTCAGACAAAACCTGGAGGCCACCAGCACAAACTGGCTCCTTGTTCTGAGTGAACCAGACACACGAGACACTTGCACTTTGCTGTGATGCCTAACCCACACTCTCCTGGGTACCATGCTCACACTGAGCATGGGAGACTCCATTTGTCTGCACCCCACCTGAGCTCCTACCTCGGCCGTTCAGGCCTCACACGCTCACTGTGCAATGCCTGCCTGCCCTGCCTGTCACCCCACCTTCTCTGGGCAGCTGGTCACCACTACTCTGATGTGCTCCCCAGCTGCTCACAGCAGGTCAGGTCCCAGGGCAGGGGGGCTCGTGGGTGGCTCCTGGCTGGCAGCACACTGGCTGTCTCTGCTTTGCAGCCACCCCACAGTGGAAGCCGAACAAGAGCAGAGCATGGGCTGCCCTCTACATTCCTCCATCCTCACGGAGACCTTGCACTCTCTGGAGCTGCAGTCCATGATCTCCATCAGAGCTGTGGGGTAGGGGCAGGTAGAGGAGGCATTCCCAGTGCCACTTGCTCCGCTACTGGGGCTGCTCACAAATGATTAATCTCACCTCTCCCTGCTGTATTTTTTGCCGAGTTTCTTTGCCCACCAATAATTCTCTGCTCTGGCTTTCAAGTCCAGAATAAGCTTTCTAGCCAACCTTCCTCCTATATTAGTTCTGAACACCTTACTAACTGTGATAAGCACAACCTGCCCAAAATAACACCCATTGCTGGGTTTGCCCTGCTGGGTCCCAGTAGCTCCTTGTGGAGAACTTCTCCCAGAATGTTCAGCAGTTACTGGTTGGAGGGGCTGCCTTTGGGTTAGTCCAGACACAGATTTGCTGTTTGACTAGGCCTGATATCAAAGCTTTTGCAACTGAAATAAACTTTAATAGTGTTTCACTTTCTTCTTCATCAACAGGAGGTTCAAGATGTAAGAGGCAAGCATTGTAAGCCGTCTACAGGATTTCTTACTGTAGGACCCAGAGAGCAGATAACCAGTATTAGGGAATGAATACATTTCACTGCTAACATGCAGCACAAAAGCAACGCTTCACGCATTTCCAAAGGTTTTTTTCTTGGTTATTTTTGGTGGGGTTTTATTTTTGTTTGTTTTTTTTTTTCCCCTTGCACAAATTGGCTTGCTTTCACAGTGCTATTTTTATATAGTAAGATGTAACTATTTGAGAAAAATACGAATTTATACAGGTTGGTTTATTACCTAGCACTGGGGGCAGATACCAATTTAAACTAACCCTGTTATTATATAATATTTTATTTCCTTTGTTGTGTAGAGGTCCTGTTTATTTAACTTTCTTTTGGTTCATGCAAGTCTCCTGGAGTTTTAAACCTAGAAGGACATGAACTGTACAGTGCAATGATGTTGTGTAAGTAGTGGTGGAGCTCCTTGTCTCCAGAAGTCATAGAGGCCAAGAACATAGGAAAGCTAAAAAGCATCAGACTGATGAAAGTGGACAACATTAGCCTGAGTGGCATTTACAGATATTTTGGATGAGCGACTAAACTCAGGGCTACTGGGCTAAAGCCCTTTTCTGAAGATCAGAAACCTTGCTGACATCTGTGAGCAGCTGGATCAATGCACATCTGGTGTTGTGAGGTGCTAATACTCAGTTTGTAGTAGTTGTGTGTGTTAGGAGCCACAGCACTGTTCTGATGTCATCTGGCATTTCCTATGTTCCTGTGTTTCTGATGACAAATCTAGCAAAAAAAGGAATGGGCTATTAAAGCCCTAACCACACAGTCGTGTTGCAAGTTGCTGGAGGAGTCAGATACGCTGCCATGCACCAGGGATCTCTTCCCACCCCTCCACAGGAGGTGACTTCAGCTTGCCTGGCTGGCTTTGCACTGAAGTAGGCTGAGATTCATTCACCCTTCACCAACGATGCTGTAGCTCGGCTACTGAACAGTCACACCTGCCTGTGGGCAGTCACATCCCTGATTGCTCTGGAGATACCTGAAGATGTCTGGCCATATCTTGGTGAAAAGAGATGCCTGGGGCAAGAGAGGGTCTGTGCAGTTTGTGGAAGGAGAGGTGTTTCTCGAGTATGGAAATGAAGGCCGACATTCACAGTTCACCAGTGGTCATGGCCCTGTTAGCTGTGAGCAGGATAGCCTCTGGAATTCCCTTTGCAAACCACAGCCTGGGACAGGCACCACTCCTTGCACCGATCCCCTCTCTAAGCCAGAAGTTTCTTTCTCCCGATTCCTTGCTGTATACACAATATCTGCTGTATGGTATGGAAAGACACCTGCAGCACTGCAAGAATCATGTCATGCTGTGCACTGAGATCTGGGGGGAAGCACATTTGTGCCGCACAATGCTTGTGTTTGTGTGTATCTGTGTTTGTATTGTAAACAAAATAATGTTGTAAGATTGTCTTTTTTGAGCTGGTTGCTTCAAAGGAATCTTTCCTCTTCCCTGCAGCCTGTGTCAGGAACACTGAGAGGGGTGTTTCACACTAGTTTTTGTGGTAGGCTTCTTTAGTGCCAAAGAGGCACTTTGGCTATCCAGGGACTACATTATTTCCATGTGGATTCAGGTAAAAATCTTCTAAGTATTTTCCTCTCTGCCAAACAGGGCTATTGCAGAGAGTCCTTCAGCTGGGACCACATCACCTCATTTGCTTTAAAGCAGAAACAAACTGCTGTGCCTAAAATATTTGTGTTTGTGATTTTGACATTCCTTGTCTTGTTATCATTACCTGCCTGGTGCTTTAAGTATACTGTGTCTCTGCTTTAAAAGGTCTGGTACCACTGTACTTCATGAGAATTGGAGTTTTGATTTAAAATTAGTAGGATCAGATCCTCTCCTGAAAGGGTAAAGAAAGAAAGAAAGAAATTTTATGAGGAAAACAGTATCTCCTATCTTCCCTGGATTGTATTTTATATCCTAGGGTCCATCCCCTGTGCCACACATGCACCTGCATTTGCCAGTGGTTTGCCAGAGGTGGGCATGTGAGTGTCCAAGCCAAGAATTACTGCAGAAAAAGTCACCCAGGAAAGTGCATTCTTCACACATAATTGGTATCAAAGGACAGCCTGAGCTCTGATTGATTCCCATTGCAGTAAATGCAGAAATAAATAATCCTCTGATTTTGATTCAGCAGCATACCTGGCTCGTGATGCTAGGGGCCATGGCCATTTTGTTTCCAGGGGAAACATTGGCATTCTGGTGAGAAGGTGGGGTGAGTAAATGTGACTGCACAGCCTTGCCAGTGCTCTGGGGCAGTCCTCCTTAACAGGGAGTGCATCTGGGGTCAGCACCAGCAGGGACAGGTCCCTGGGAACATGCCAACCCCACATTACAGCCTGAGCAAACACTGCTGTGACGAGCACTGAGATGGGCAGTGCTGGAGCACCCTGGCCAAACCACTCAGGGCATGGGGCTCCTCTCAGGGGCCAGCACTGTGATCCTCCCTCACCTGGGTAAGGTTGAGCACAGCATGAATGCAGAGGTGGCACAGATGTGGCCAGAGACTTAAGTGAGAACCTGATAAAAGCTTTCTCTTGCTTTGGACCAAAATTCAACCTTGAGTGGGAAGCTTTGCTGTTTGCCTGACATTATTTGCATGATGCACTGGGGAGTGCAGCCACGGCCTTTGCACAAGAGAAATTGGTCACTGGGCTGCCCCAGTGCACCACATGTTGTTTGTCCCGTTCATGGCACGACCAGAGCAGGCTGGGAAGCAGCACTGGCAGCATCTCACTTGGGGAGAGCACTTGGTTTTCCCTGCTGCCTTTAACTGTTGACCAAAGACAGAGTGAGGGAAAGGAAGTTTGAGAAGATGGGAGTGAAGTAGGGACCACATGTGAAGAGGAGGGAAAAAAGAACACTGAACCATGCTGAAAAAGCAGCTTCCATAAATGTGAAATCATCACGTGGGTATTTTCAAAGTGCAGCTGTCAAATCCCAAGGTTGGATTATTTTTTAAGAGTAGATGGTATTTATTGCTGTGTCAATTTCTATTTATACTAGCTTTATACTTTTATGTATGAATATCTTATATGAATTCTGCCTGAGGAAGAATGAAGGGTGACTTTGATGTGTTTTTGATTAAGGTGTTTGAACAAAGGTGACTGTTTATTTTGCAATGAAAGCTTTTTTCAAAGTTAAGTATACACATGTTATTGAAAATGCAGTTCCTATAGAAGTTTTTGTTGTTTTTCTTTTATTAGCCTCTAGAAGGTCCTTCCTTTCTCTGGAAAATTCTTTTGAGTGATGTGATTTATAGAAGTCAAGGTTTTTTGTGAACTCATCACCTAAAATCTGATTATTTTTTCTTTATCAACATCCCACCAAGATAATCCTTGTCTGAAAACATGAAACTTTGGTGGCCACAGAGAAGAAAACATGTATCATGATTAAAGGACTGCATGAACCTCCCATCTTCCATTCCTTAAGAACTCTGTGTTGTCAAAATGTGGTAAATACTGTACTTTATATTTTTATTAAGTAAAAAGAAGTATCTTCCCAAATAATGTGAAAAGGGTTTTGTAATTGTGTTCCTGTAAGGCAGCTTTTATGGAGGAGTTATATTATGCTTTTGAAATTACTCCTTTCATAGAAAATTTTGAAAATAAACACTTTTATATTGTTGTAATTTCTCACATAAATGTGTATGCACTTAAAATTTTCTTAATAAAAATGTCTGTCTGAATAAAGTTTTTTGCTTGCTTCTGTTATTTTTTTTCTCCTCACAAATGAACAGCTACAATCTCCACTCAGAAACAACATTCAGATGTAGTTTGTGCCCAGTTTCAAGGATGCCTCCATATAGCCCCAATGCTCAGACTGTCTGCAGGGAACCCGAGGTAAAGGGCCCTTGGGTCTGGCAGGGAGCAGCAGCAGCCTAACAGATTGAAATGTGCCATCTTAAAAGGAGACCCTTAGCCATTTCCTCCAAAAACAGAAACCCATTTTTTTACTTTTTTTCCCCAAACTTGTCTCTTGCAGCAGTTTGGCTTCAGTGGAACTGAGAGCTGTGAGCTGGTTTTGTTCCAGCAGCACGGAACATCTGTGCTGAGGAGGGGATGAAGGTTTCTCTGAAAAGCATGGGGGGTAACAGGGCATGGATTTGACAAAAGAGCAGATGTGACCAACACTGTCCTTGGGGCTGCTTTTCTCAGGGCACAGCAGGGTCAATCTTCAGGTTGGCAGTTTTGAGATGACAAAAAATTTAGGGGCTTGTAGAACTGACCTGAGAACCTGCAAGTATAACCCTATTCAAGATTCTTGCTAGTAAGTATTTCTTGGCCAAACTGATGCAAGGCAAAAGGCATGCAAAAAAAAAGGGAAAAAGGAAACTCAGATGACTGACAACTCCTTTTCAAATCCATCAATTATTTACTAAGAGATTTATGAAAAACTAGCAGGTAACTGTGAGTGCAGATGGTCAGTGAGAGATTGCCAGGCCACTGCTAAATGCATTGGAAGTAATTAGCTACAAAACTACACATTAATATTAAGCATAGGCCCCATGTTCTGTGGAGCACTTTGCTGTGCCTTTCATCAGGTCTTTTCTCTCAAATGTGAAAGTTTTGGTTCTTACTTGCTCAGCAAAGCATCACGGCAATGTATCTGTGAACTGCCTCGGAACTGGAGGTGAGCCCACCTTATTAGCACATCTGGCTCTCTTCACTGGCAGCTTTCCAATATTAGCAAGCTGAAGGAAATCAGCTGCATTTGTGGCCTCAGCCACCCTGACACTGATTATGGACTGGATTGATTAGGTCCTGGCATGGAGTAGGTCAGAGGACAGCATGGTAAATGCCTCTGTTTCCTAGGACCAGCTGGGGATGTTACCACTGAGGATGTTACTTTGGATGCTACATGAGAAGGGTCACTCCTAGCTTCTAGTGAGCCCTGTTTTATAAAGCTACTTACTCTCAAATTGTCCTAAGAGTCTTTCAGACAAAACAAATATGTAGCTTTGAGACTAGCAAAGACAAAATGAAAAAAACAAAACCCCCAAAGTCTAGAAGCTGAAGCCAGAGAAATTCAAACTGAAAACAGATTTTTAAGTGTGGAATTGATTAGCCTTTGGAACACATTCCCCAAGAGAGGGGGAAGAAAAGCCCTGATCCTTCCTATGCCTTCCTAGCAGGGCTGAAGGCTGTTGTGGTGTTAGCCATACGTACCTTGCTGGGCTCTCAGGGGACATGGAGTGAAGATCTCTTGCCTCTGTTACCAGTAGGGTCACACATGATGAGCTAAAGATCCCTCTGGCCTCAGAAATCCATATTCAGAAAACCCCAGTTCCAGGGGAGCATTCCTCATCCTGTTATTAATAACACCTGCATATCATCAGCCATCCCAGCTCCTTGGACCAAGGCTGAGGATGACTCCTACTATTACACAGGAGACAGATTTGGGGTGAAAGGTTTCTATTTCTGGTCATGGAGGTTGTCCTCCAGCTGCAGGGGCAGAGGCATGGCAGTGAGAAAAGTCTGCAGCCCTGTCCTGGGTCCATGCACCCCCCGACTTTGAGAGGAGAGGTTTGCTCACATAGGTGCCCTCTGGATCACACTGCTCACAGTGGTGATCTTTCTTGTAGGAATTCCCTGAGTTTCTTTCATTGTCCTTTTTCTTACCCTTTCACTCTTATTTGTCCTTTGTTCTCTTCTCTGGCTCTTCTGGGGGCCTTCTCTTTCCTCTCAACCCCAGTTTTCCCAGCTGAAGGGACAAATCTTGGTGATTTAAAGCCATTCTCAGCACCTTCCTCCTGCTTTCTCATCACTGTTGGTGCTCCCTGGCTAGGCTCAGCCATCCATTTCTAGTCTCTGAAACAGGTGGAAGGACATTTCCCTTTTGTCCTTTGCAGTCACTGTATCAGAGCAGGATCCAGGGTCCTTTTGGAAAGGAGATGCACGACTGCTGCTGCAAAGCTGTTTGTCTTTTATGCTCTTGGGCTCATTCCCAACTATGAAGTCTGATCTGTCTTCCTTGCCTGCACCAGCAACACCCTTTGGCTCAT
Organism: Corvus cornix cornix; assembly: GCF_000738735.6. Taxonomy (NCBI): domain Eukaryota; kingdom Metazoa; phylum Chordata; class Aves; order Passeriformes; family Corvidae; genus Corvus; species Corvus cornix. The sequence goes on from NC_046336.1 coordinate 17,412,726, forward strand.
CAGCAGGTCCTCAGCTCACATGGCTCCCAGCTTGTCCTTCCGCATCCAGCTGTTCCTCACGGTAGCTGCCAAGGAAAAGTGGTGACCTGTGTCTCTGCCTTCCCACTGCCAGCACACAGAGAGCCAAACCTGGACACACAGGCTTTGTGAGCTGGCAGAACCAACGTACTGCTTTAGGCTTTCAGCAGACCCCACTCAGACCACCATGGCTGGAACAGAAGGTGAAGTCTAGCCCAGTCTGATGAGAGGTGGAAGAGCACAGCCTAAGAACAGGAGGACAGAGGATTAAAATGCTGCTGTAGCTCACTGAAACCTCCAACATGTGTGTGATTCTTCCACCCCAAAGATCCGCAATCAATTCCAGCTGCCTAGCGTGCTGCGTGATTTATTGCCGTGTCTGTGAGATTTTGGCTGGGGTGAAGCATGTTTGTACGTTGCCTATAAAACAGCAAATCTGAAGAAAGGACTCTCTGGATGTGGTTCAGAGTGTGTAACAAAACCCAGATCGCCAAGTCCTTCCACACAGTACCACAGCAACACATACAGCCAATACAAGTTTAATATCTAGCACACTCTATCTGTTTTGCCTCTGAGCACCAGAGAGAGAGACTTAAAACACTGCAGACTGTGCTATTCCTATGCAAAGGGTAGACTACTTAAGGGAGCAAATGCCAAGCCCCATTACATAGCCTAGTGCATCTTTTCTAAATTACAGCCTTTCCACAGGGCAGAGCACTAGCGAAATGGTTCTGCCCAAAATATGTGGAAAAGGAGAAAAAGGAGAGGAAATATTTCTTTCATTCAAAATATAAATACTGTGAATGCAAATAGGAATCCAGCTCTCTATGCCAGATCTACTGCCACAAAAGCAGTTGGATAACTACCATTCATGCTAAGTGTCCATACTCAAAATTAGGGTGCTCAGTAACTTCCAGTGCTTTCTGCAGCCTGGTTGTTCCAACGATTATCCTACTGGCATTATCACCTGCTAAGCAGCCTACCCCAACTCAGTTACTGAGGGATTTGCACCATCCTCCCCACCCCCTGGGACCTCCAGAGCAGACATCTGGTCTTGCTAAGAATGGGGGAGGGAGATTCCAGAGGCATTTCCAGAATACATATGTTGTACAAGCCTGCACATCCCTACCCTTGCATCTCATCTCCCAGTCTGATTTTATTTCAGTGTATCATTATTTTAATTCAGACAAGGTCCTATTATGCAGGAGTAGCACAAACACAGAAGGATAAAGATGGTCCCTACCTGATAGATTTCATGGTCGAAGATCTGCTCTGCCAGGCTCTTATCATGCATACACGTTGCAAGGAATGCAAGTCTCTATCTCTTCGTTGGGTGTTGGAGAAGCATCACACCAGACATGGGATGGCTTGTCAAGCAAGTAAAGAACTACAGATCATCTAATTTCACATTCGCCTCTTTCAACATACACAAGATTTGATGAAAAGAAAGTTTTTCAGTTCCTTGGAGGGGTGGAGCACTGTAAAAAGATAATGGAGAAGTGACAAGGAGAAACAAAGCTTCCCAGTCATTCAGTTACTGGAGATAAAGCCTGGAGAGGGATGCTCTGCAGGCAGGAGATGAGTAGGTCTGAGCTGTGCAACTCACTCCCCACAGTCCCCACGTGCCTTGCTCCCATGTGTGTCTTAGCAGCACTCACCCCGTGTATCACTGCTTTGGGCACCCAGCCATCCTGGCTCCTCCCCTCCTCTCCTTTCTCTTGCCCTCCCTCCTTCCTCATTTCTAACTACTTTAAGATTTCTCTTTCCTGCTGCCATGTTATTTGTTGCTGACTTTGGACATTCTTTATGGCCTTTCATCAGGCTTCCCATCGCTCACACACTCTGCGTTGGTTTGGCCTGCTCTGCCTTTTGTCTCTGCAAAAACAAAAGCTTTATCTGTTGCCCAGAGACCATGGTGACTTCAGGGCTTTCCGAGTGCCAGCACCTAATTGCAAACAAATGGAAGTCCCCAGTTGCCTTGCCAGCAATACTGTGTCTTGGGTGGGAAGGCCTGATCCTGCTCACTCTGCACTGTGGGACTGCTGAAAGGCTCATGATTTACAGCAGTGTATCTCACATTGCCATCTGGCCTTCAGCAATCTAGCTGGCTTGAGAGAGAAGGCATACAAGTCACACGATGCTTGTGACATGAATATCTCTCATGTCTGGTTTTCCTTAATGTCAATGTATAAAGGGGAGTTGACTGCAATGAAAAACCTGGGTACTCCTCAGAAAATCCTCACAGAGCACAGAAGTAAATGGCAAGACATTTCCACTCCATTTCTGCCTCTCTTTGAAACCCACAAAGGGATCATCCCTCCGTGATGTGGACTGCCAAAGAGAGGCACGTGGAGCAGGGCACTGGGCTGGAAGCGTGTGGCTCCCATGCTGTGCCCAGGCATGTGCTGCCCAGTGCCCAGAGCTGCCTCAAAACTGGATTTTCATCCAGAAGAAAGAGGGAGAGATTCCCAATAGTCTCACATTTTTTGTATTCCAAAGCAGGACAGAAGTCTGAATGTCATGTTTTCTAGTGGAATGGACAGTTTGGAAAGGATTCTCTCAGGAAATGACAAAGTAAGTTGTTCTGCTCAAATCGACAGAGAGTTGGCTTTGCCTACATGTCACAGTGACTGATAGGAGTTGGAGTTCCAGCAATCCACCCACCCCTGGCTTTCCTAGGCCAGCCTGCATCTCCTCTACTGCACTGCTTCGTGGCCCATCTATGACTTACTGCAACATGACAGCCAAAGGTGTTTCATGGGGTTTATATTTTCTCCACAGCACCATGCTCATAAAAGATGCTGAGAGCATGGAGCAGGGTCTGGGAGCAGGTCAATTTAATCTGATATCTTTCTATTATGATTTGATGCCTAGCAGATTGCATACAAATTTCTGCAAATTTTCCCTGAAAAACTTAAATTTAATGAAAATTATTTTTAATTGCATGAATACTTCAGCAGAAAATTCTCAGTCGCTTCTAAATTTTCTGAAAAGTTACCAATTATCTGCTGTTTATTATTTTGTTTGCACTCTTCAGCATATTTGACATAGCTGGGGAATCATTCTCTGGTACTGATCAGCAGATAAACAATGCCAAATCTTGCCAGCATTATTTCTTCCTCTTGCTCTCAAATGCCTCCTTTCCCTTGGAGGGCTTCTTAATTTTCATGGGAAGTACATACTTCACATGAACAAATCACTCCTGGGCCCTGTTCCACTCCTCCACCTGTGCCCCACAGCACCTGCATGGGCTTATTCTGGGGGTCTGCACAGGCTCATCCCAAACAGCAATCCCACCACCCTGTGGGAGGGCAGGTAGCAGAGAGAGGAGAGGAAGGATTACTCTTGCCTGCTCTCTTACAAACAGATCTGGATACAATTTTTTTTTGTCAGGCTGATTTTCTTGGAATCCAAACATTCAATGGGAACATGGCCATGTTGGTTAAACTTCAGTGGGAAAGTCCAAGTGCTCTGAGGTAACTTTTTCATTCTCTCTCAATCGTTCTCGAATGTTTCATTTTCATAATATTGAAACCTGTAGTTCTGATGAGGTAGAATGACTTGTTTTGACTTCACTTTTTCAAATATGATCTAATAATATATCAGAGCAGTGCAACATCAAAAGTAGATGTTTTCATCTTTCAGAAATGAAATATATTCCCAAATCAAATAATTTTTGTGGAAATAATCTTCCTGCAAGAAGTTGTAATGACTGACTTCCCCTGAGTCAATTAGTAATGGAAACAAATGGCAAAACATCTGCAGTACTCAGGAAAAATTATTTCTTGTTTTGATCACTTCTAACAGCCATGGTTTGGGAGAGAGGCACTTTAGAGGAACAGAAGACCAGTTTTTCCCTGCAGTCATAGCAAAGCTCTGAGGGATCCCTGCAGTGCTGCTGGAATCTGTCCCTAGCAGCAGGGAGCCTTCGTGGTTAGAAGGTGAAGGTATGAGAGTGCCCCAAAATGATGCTCTGGCAACATCAGTGCCTGAAAACCATGGAAAGCTATACGGCAGCCAACCTGGATGAGTCTTTCATGTACATTTCCCTTCAGGGGCTGTTCTGTGATGGGTTTGAATTAGGCTCAAGTTATGAATCTATAAATATCGTAATTTTTGTCATTATGCCTGTTTTGTATTAAACTTCTGCAGCTTTTTTCTCCCTTACCTCCCCCCCCCACCCCCTTCCTCTCCATGTGTCTCTCTCTCACCATTTTGGCAGTGGCGCACTGCCTTGACAGCATCAGAAAAAAAAGGTAGGAGAGTCGCGAGAATAGGGGAAGGATGAGATGTTCTCCTACCATCGCAGTATTTGGGGCCTCAGTGGTGAGTGAACTGAAAGGGTGGAGAGATATTAATTAGAGAAAAAAGGCAAAACCTAAGATTGTAAGTCTCGTCCATCTTAGACATAAGGAAGAGCATCTACAGGCAAAAAGTAGTGGAGATGTGTTCTGATGTCCTGTGGGGAAGGAGCCCGTGTCCAGATGTGCACAGTATGTCTGTGACATCTAGTCCTTGTTGGTCTGTAAAGTCAGGAGCCAGACACCACAGGAGCATGTACTGTGCAGGATGGGCACCAGTGGGTGGGGGTTTTCCCATTTCATTACAACCAAAGCTGAAGAGATAGTTTCTAATGCAATTTTATTCCAAACTGAGAAAAGCATATTCTTTTATTTTACCTGTCTCCTGAATCTGGTATATCTGTGAAACTGCTCTGAAAGCACTATATCTGTATAAGAAATGGATCTAATTCTTGGGGTTTTTTAGTGCAGAGAGTTTATCTCTAGAACAACTGTATGTGTTTTCTCATCTTACACACCAGGCTCTATAAAAGCAGAATCAGATCCAAATGCCTGTTAGTTTTTTTGTCCATCTAGAAAAAAAGGCTTAAAAAAAAAAAGAAAATGGCCTAAATACTTTCTGGTATGTGGATTTAATGACATGGAGAACAAAGCCTGTGGACTTATTTTGGATTATACTCTACAACAAAGACAGAACTTGGCCAAGTATCCTCCCCTTGGACTTTTCATCACTTTGTTTTACTTATTACTTAGGACCTGTGGATCCTAACTCTTTGAACACTTGCCTTCAGAGGAGTTAAATTAGATTATTAGTAGCTTTCAACCTGCAGTCCCAGTTGCTCAGACTTTGGCAAATGTCTTTCCACAGAGGAGCAACCTCTGGGACCTGCAGGGTAAAATGCAGAGAAGGCTGATGAGACAAAGCCCACACTAATTCACCATGATGAGTAACTAAAAAAAAACATTAAAAATGAAAGGTTTGCTGTGTCTCAAGTACAGAGATGTGCCTGGTCTCCAGGGTGGATGGGTGTCATCAACCTTCTCCACAGCACTGGGAGCAGTGCTGGGCACTGAATCATCCTCAGCAGATTGTGCAGCACAATATCCCAGTGCATGGATGTTTGTGACAGGGGAGGTTGTGTGGCTTTGGTGTTTGGTTTTCTGTGGTTTTGTTTTGTTTGTTTGTTTTGGTTACTTATTTATTTATAAGGGAGAGTTTTGTTACAGAAAAGAGGCATTTCCAAGTAGGTGCTGGTGGATTGCAGTTAGGGAAGACTTTCACTTCAGAGAGGCTGGGATTTGCTTAGGTGGATGCTGGGATGTGTAAGAACAGTTTGCTCTCACCCTGCTTCTTTCAGGGGCTGCATCTTCAGCAGACTGTCAGATCAGGTCCCAAAAGTCTCTCTGCATTGCCTCATCACTTCTAATTACCCTTAGTTGCTCTGCTCACAGGAGTTTCTAGGGAAGATGGGATCTGCTTTTCTAATACATTCTCCAAACTTGCATAAGCAAATCACTTAAAGAATTGTTTGAGGAAGTAATTTAGGAAAACTCCCACAGAAATGAAGTGCTGGGTGACTCCTTCAGCGACCAGCACTGCAGGGCAGTGCACCCCCAGTGCTGCAGGGCTGTGGTAGCCTGTGCTCCCTCACAAATATCTTCTCCTGGAAGCTGTCCCAGAAGCAGGTAGGAGCATCCAGGGTTGTCTGGCAAAGGTTTCTTACAATTCTTCACAGCTCTGCAGATATAAATCACCAAAGGTCCCTTTGGTAGAGTCCAAACCACTCTGCTTCAGACAGGATTGCAGCCACAATCCGAGTGACATCTCCCACAGCAGACTTACCCATCAGCTCCTTCTGGACCTCCCCCGCCACCAGAAGGTGATGCTTGCAAACCTGGGATGCTGCAGGAGTGACAGTCAGTTCAGCTGGTTGGAAGGCAAGGTGAGCTGGTCAGACTCCTTGCTTTGCTGAGTCACCACACAGTTGTTAAGCTCTTAAAATCTCCTTTATGTATTTCCAGTGGGCTGAAACACCACCTCTCATTCCCTTTGAAGAGCTACCCAAATGCTTATGTTATAAAGAGGCTGTTAAGGTTGATATGAGACAGGAACTAACACACTCACCATAAACCCTCAGCTGGGGACAGTCCATTTCCTCTTCACTGAAATCCAGGGAATATTTATTATGGCTTCTCTTTTTTTTTTTTCCCCCCAAGCAAAACAAAAGGAGCATCATCGCAACAGCATGCCTGGTTGTTATAAAATTTATTTAGATGTCACCTGCCTGCAAGTGCTGCCATGCCAGAAAGAGCCCAGATGCAAACCAGTGAGCAAATGAAAGGCAGAGGATTGGGTCCCAGGAACAAAAATGGAGACCAGCCCTTCTCTCTGTTTTCACAAGTGCAAGCATCGAACCAAACACTGCAGAGCAAAGGACACAGCAGCCCAAAGAGAGAAGCATTTTAGATATGAAAAAAAGACTTGCACCCAACTTCCAGGTGCTGGTGATTGCCCCTGGTCAGGCCCTCTGTTCCTGTTTCAGCACAGACCCAGGTGTCTCAGTTTTGTGCAACAAGCATCTCCCTTCAAACATCCAGAACTCTCCTTCCATCTCTCCTTCTCCATAGTCACAGCCCATGCAGCAGTGAGACCATGTCAGCCCTGGCCAATGCAGAGCAGAGGCAGAAGTCAGCAGGTGCTGCACCATGAGTGGGAGATGATGAGACAGAGAGGAAGAGCAAGGAGCTGAGCAGGCTGCAGGTAGCAGAGGAGCTGAATTTTTGTTTGGCATGTTGGTTTTCAAGTCACCCTGTAGCTTCAGTTTAGTTTGTTCTTGACTCAGCCAACTGCTATCAATATTAAGAAAACAAACCAAATCAAGAAGCAATTCTGAGTTTATTGCTCTGAAATTTGCATGCATATTTATAAATTTTAGCAGGGCCACTGCACAATTCAACACTCACTGCCCACTCAGTTGTAAAGAAAACAGGAAGCCATAATTATACCAAACACTTTTCTAAGTGAAATATGTGTTTAAAAGTCATATGTGTATTGATACATACATAAATGTGCTTGTATATGTATATTTGTATGTATATGTGACATAGAATCCATTTTACATGTATAAAAGATATGTGTAAAAGGCAGCCAGCAACCTAACAAGCCAATAAAATCACACCCTGGGTGTTCCAGCTAGAAAAGATAGGTCATTTTATTAAATCTGTTATTGACCTTGGCATGTAAATCAACCCTTACCCGGTGCTACCCATAATATGAATCAAGAAACGGCACTGCAAAGAAATTTGAGATAGTTCAGTCCTTGTAAGGGACACATGAGAATTATATGAGCCCTTCCAGTGGGAGCATGGAGGACACTGCATACACCCAGGCGGAGCTGTGCTAGAGGTCTCTGGAAATTAAGGGGTTTTCTTGATGGAAAATGGGAGCAGTGTGAAGACCAAAGCCTTTGGAGAAAACAGATTGGCAGCATCTTCCCCTTGGGAAAACTGAAGTGAAATGGCTTGCTTGGAATCATCAGTCATGTCTCATTCATGGTGGTCATTCAGTGCCTCTCTTTCTTGAGAGACATTGCATCAAGGCTGTGGCCAGAAATTACACTGCAGACTGGGATGGAGAGACTACCTGGGACTGGGTTCAATACAGCAGGACGGGGGAACTGCAAAAAACCACCAGGTTTTGCTGCAGAACAGGCAGAGAGCATCGTGTCAGCCAACAGCAAGCAGCTCCCCATTGCTGAAAAGGGCTCCTCAATTGATTTCTCACTCTCCATCACTGTTTTTCCTCACAGTGATGCATGAAACTGTAGAAAATACCAGAGTTGCCTGAGGGAGATTGCATTTCTCATCTAGGCTCTGGCTGATAAGGCATTTGAAGAACTGTGTTATCCACAATTTTTTAAAAGCTCACTTAGCTTAAAAGTAAACAGATGCAGTAGGAAGCCATTATTTTACAAACCCATATGCACTTAACTGCTAGCAAATGGACTAATTATGCTCTGAGATAGTTTACCTGTGTATAAAGAGCAAGCACCCTCTACTAGCAGAACCCTGTGTGGGCAGAGAACTACTGAGTTATTGCAGTATTTTTGCTAAGCTGCACTCAGCTGTTGTTCCTCAGGTTAATCTAATCATCCTCATGAAGTTCACACAGGAGAATTAGATTCAGGCACAGCTTCAGTACAGCCAGGCCAAAGAGGAGTTCACAGACTGTATTCTGCTTCCAGTTCTGGTCTGCCCTGCACATGTGCTAAACAGCATTGCTTCTCAGCTTTTTGTACCATTCCTTTATCCTTCCTCCAATACAGGTTTCCCATAATTGCTGTAAAGGCCCTCAGTGTCCCTGACACTGCCCTCCCATTTTGGACGGCAGACTGCCATTCAGAGAAAGGAAGAGAGGAGCTGTAGATAGACATGCACTTACAAACCTGCTCTTGTACAGATGCTGCCAGCTGGGCTGGGACATGATGTGTGACTGCCAGGGCTCTGCTCTGTCACTCCCAGCCTCTGTCTGCGATTTCTTCTCCTCTGGGGTGGGTATGTGTTCATAGCTGCCACTCCACATCTGTCCCTCAGTGCTGCAGGGTGACAGTTGTCCTTTTTTCAATGAACACTACTAAAGCACAGGGGATTGAAATTACCCACACACTTGGCTGAATCCAAGTTTCAGATGAAAAAAAACAAAGCAAGCTTCAAAAGTACTTCAGCACTTCAGGTTGCCATTTTAAAAGCAAAATACTTTCCTTTTTTCCTCTAAAGGAGCCTTGTCTAAAAGGTAATTGAAACAGTAAGATAATTGGAGAAAAAACAAATGGTTCTGTGATGATTATCTTTTTTTTTTTACTGTTCTATTACAGTTCAGCTCAGTCCAAATCAATTATCTCATCCCTTCCTAAGTTTCCTAAATCAACTGCCAAAACCCCAGTCTCTTTCCAGTTACTTTCCATCCATACTCTCAGTGAATATCCTCCTCCTGTTCTCACCACTTACTGTTTATTGAGACTGCATCACTTTGCTCCTCCTGTGGTCTATGTGTCCCTTCACCCCCAACCTTCTCCATTTCCTCAAATGATTGTTTCTGAGGCTGAAGTCTCTTTAGCATCCGTGCTCTAATCTGGATATCAAGCTAAGGCAGAGTGTGTCTTCAGGAATAGTCATTCACATGAAAATCTTTCACTTGTGAGTAGGATAATGGCCATGTCCTCAGCTGCTGTAACCTGGAACAGCCCCAATACCTTCACGTGGGTCTGAGGTGTTTTAAAAGCCTCTGAAGAGGTGGTTCATCCAGAAAGATCACAAGATACTCTACAGGGGGAGAGGTGAGCATTGCCTTGCCTGTGGCTGATGTGTAGCTTTGTTCTGTCTATCAGTTTTATTAGACTTGCTTTCCTCACAGGCAAACCTCCTGCAAGCCTTCTATTTGGGTAATCTGCTCTTCATCACCCTGCGTATTTCAATCCACATATTTACACGGCTGAGACTATGTGAGAAATTAGATCCACATCACCCCACATCTGTGCTCCCTCTCTGGAAAGTATTTCACTGCTGGGCTGTCAGGAATCATTACAAACCTGAGGAGCAAATACCCTCATATGAATGCCTTCAACTCGCCTCCAGGACCAGAGATGATGTATGAGCTGTGATAGGCTCTCCGCTTCCCCTGGTGCTCAGAAACACAACTCCTCTCTCGAAGGAGGATGGTTATTGCTTAAACACATCTGCACTCAAGGATCAGAGAGTGATAAAGCCCTGACCCTCCCATTGCTGTGAGGAGATCCACAGGCTGTGCAACCCAAAGCACTCCAACAGAGGTATAACTGTGTGAATTAGGGAGGAACAGACACCTGTGAGATACTGCAACAAAACTCCTGGCCCTGGCCTGGCTTGATGGATGGCATCTTGCTTGCAGAGTGACCCTGTGGACTGGGGGACTGTGCTCACCTGCCACTGCTGCACTGTGGCTGCTGAGTTTATAGGGCGTGGTGCAGTGGTGTCACCAGGCAGTGCCAACAAGTGCCCAGCACACACTCGCTCCACAGCTACTGCTGCACGTCAGGATGCCTGCCAAGGCCTTCCTGCCAGCCTTCTTAGCTCCAGGGTAAAATATGGATGACAGCATGTCCTCACCTCACAAAGGTATTAGGAGGATAAATGTCTTAATGTAAGAATGCTAAAGCGCCTGAGTGTTTCAAACCCACCTCTTTTGAGATGGAGCTAAGCAAGGCATGATAATGTGTGTGTCTTTTAAATGCACAAAATCAGTCCTTAAATTTTTGTTTTTGTTCTTCCAGTAAATTTTGATGGGCAAAATCTATCTCAATAATTTTTTCTTCTGATAATTGTGTTTTAAAGAGAAGCCAATGGAAAAGCATAAGTAGGAGTGAGAGGAAACCCTGCTTGATTAGTCCTCAGTGTCTACTTCTTCAACACAAAGAAATCGTGGAAAGGAATTTTAAAAGCAAGCAGTATTTTTAATAGAATTGGAATAATTACTTTCTTGGGAGAAGAGCAAAAATCCATAATAAACATCCATCAAATTGCTTCGTCAGAAGATGAGTGCTAGTCACAAGGACTCCTCAGGGGTCCCAGGGCTGCAGTGGCTTCGTGATCTCCCTCAGCCTTGGTGGCCTGGGTGCTTGCCTGGCAAGCCCTGTGGTGGGACAGCCTTGGGTGGGTGGCTGCACAGGCATCCCAGCAAGAGCTGTTCCCTCTCCTGAGCCCCACAGCCCAGCACACCTCTGCCCTGACCCCCTCCCTCCTCCTCACCTGCCTCTGAAAGGAAAGGAAAAGGGGCCTAGGAGTGACACAAGAGGGGTTCATGTACAGTGACTCTTGGTTTACTACCAGCACATGAAATCCCAGCCCTCTTTTTCTGTTACTGCCCTTTTCAGAGTCTCTGTGGTTCATGTTAGCTCAGGGGTGACACAATGTCACATTCAGAATTAATGAGGCCAGTGAGGCCAGGAGAATGTCATTAGACTAAATGCAAGTGCAGTGCTCAGGACTGGCCCAGACTTTTGCGCCAACACCAAATGAATTCAAGGCTAAAACTTGGAGCAAATAGCCCAGGGCATGACCCAGTTATGGTTCACACTAAATCCAGACCTTGAACTTGAGAAAACCTTGTTATTTTTTACTTTTAATTTTCATGCACTACTTATTTTCTGTCTGAATGCCAGATATGAAAGAAGAAATGCAGAAATCCTGCAAAGGAGGTCATTCTTCAGCTCCCACCAGTCAGGTTAGAAGGGAAAGCAGCTAAAAAGTCTGTATGTATTTGAAAAATTTCCAGCATTCATTTGTAGACTCTCCAAATCTGGATCAATTCCCAGTGATCATCCAATCTGCTAGGTCTTTCATGCAAATTGATCCCAGCAAGGTCTACTCCATCACAGAAAAAGACACCCTGCCTCCTAGGGCTGAAAAAAAAGGAATGGAAATAAATATTCACAGACAACCTGTGCACATGGTCTTTATGTGGCTTATTGCCTCTGAAATGAATTCAGAGTTGCCATAGCCTCCAGTCAGACCACAGGTTCTTGTATTGGGTAGGTGGGCAGAGAGTACATTTAACCTTCGTTCTGAAGTGGAGCAAAAGCCAAAATAAACAAGCCAAAGACAAGAAACAGTAAAAAACAAAGATTAAAGAGGAAGACAGTCCATTGCAGTTTTTCTAGGCATGAAAGTTCCTGGTCACAAACTTTGGTCAAAGGCTTACTTTTTAAAATATCTGTTAAAAAAAAAAAAAAAAAAAGTCGTATCTTCTGTGACCTTTTATTTGCTATAAAAGCATCAGGGTTAAGCTTACTTTTCATTTCCAGTTGGTGATGTCATTTGATTTCTTTCTTTTCCCCTTCTTAGGAATCCTGAATACTTTCTATGATGAAATCCTTGTCTTTTCCTTCCCAGTATAATTTCTTTCCTTCCCCACTTGGAGATGTCCATTGCTGACCCAGAGACAAGCATATGTTCCCAGAGCATCCACTACTCCTACTGACTTCATCATCCTCACTGAAACTAAACTGCAAAATCCAGAATTAAAATGAGCTTCAGATTTCAGCTATGCTGTTTGAAAGCTGGACTGACTTTTAGAAGTGTACAAAATGAAGACTGGGCCATAGTGCTCCCAGCTGGTAGATACCAGGCTGTAATAGCTCTGCCTAGCACTGCCCTCCATAAAGAAATCCTGTGTCCTGAGGCCTGTGAAGTGAGCAACTCACTGCACAAGGAACCAGGTTCCCTCTGTGAGCTCTGCATAAAGCTTGCATCTGCACATGTCTTTCTTTTCCTTGGGTCGGTTTTATTCCTGATGGCTCTTTGCCAGTGCAGGGTTTGCTAGTGAAATTCACATGGGACTAGTTTTGAAAGCCTAAAAATCAATCATGAATTTAAGCTTCCCCCATGGCCCCACTCTTTCTGTAGGCGTAACACCCCTTCACCACCCTCCCTTCTCCTCAGTTTGCATTGCTCTGGTAAGTTATTTATCAATAAAAATTCCACAGCCAACACATAATTGGATTTCTGTAAGAGCTTTCAAAATCGAGCTGCATTGAGTTGCAAGAGGCAGACAATTAACTTGACAGAGGAGTTAACACTTCTACCTTGCATCTATTTTTATTGCCTTCTTCTTTCAGTGCAATCATTTTCTCATTTTATTCTGGTTGTGGAAGGAGCAGGTGAAAACAAGCCACAGTTTCTTTAGCAGCCAACTCTGGTGGTTGCCTGATACTCATTGGAGGGCCAGTCAAGTAAAGTGCTGGAAACCTCTTCTGGCAATGGGTTTCAAACTGGTGATTAAGGCAAAGGGTTCAGGTAAGAACGTACAAGAGGCTGCAGACTTACTTAAGGGTACACCTCATTTGGAAATTCCCGTGTCACAGGTGAGATGGGCAAGGGAATGTGGGAAGCACAAATGGTTTGGGCTTTACCCCCAGCAGTAACACTTATTTGGAGCAGAGTGGCTTCCTTCTGATGAATGGTGTGAAACTCCACTGCAGAGCACTGCACCCTCCATCTGCCACCACAGACTTTCCCACAGCAGAGGACAGGCATCCAAACTGCTCGAACCAGCTAGGCAGCGAAACCCCCTCAGTCAAGCACCTTATACAGATCTTCTCCAGGTTGCTTTCTACTCCTTTCCTTTGCTCCATTTTTTCAAGCCTTTGTTTTAGAGGGGTGGAGGAGGCTACACTCTTCCCTGAGACAGGTAAATGATGGAAATGGAGATGGAGATGGAGATGGAGATGGAGATGGAGATGGAGATGGAGATGGAGATGAGATGGAGATGAGATGGAGATGCAGATAGATGGCACCGGGAGTCTGACTGCTCTCTCCTCCCTCACAGTCCCTCTCACAACATTGTCATGCCTCCCATAGGGCCATGCATAGCCCAAGGGCAGAGTTACCAGGCACATGTATTTTTAGCTGTAAGGAACACAGGCAATCCAGACTGGTGCATGGCTGGTGAAAGGCAGGGTGCCACCAGTGTCACTGGCAGCACTTCTCATCAGCACTGCAGCTGGCAGTGTAACCAGGCATTAATGTCACCATCGCACAGTGTCCAGCAAAAGACCAGGGTCCTGCACTGCTAGGAGCTGCAATGAGCTTCCTGACTTCATTACATGTTTGCAAGAGAGCAGAAGCAAACTGGAAGTTACTTTGTGCCACTAGTAAGGATTTAGCTTGGGCTCACAAGGTGATCTCTCCCTTTACCCACAAGCACAGCTCTCTCACCCAATGCGGTTCCTGAGTGCTGGGCTGGGCTCTGTTCCAGAAAGCAATGTCTCCTTTCTCTTGCAGTTTGTTTCATCTCTGCCCCACCGTGTCTGTCAGCTGTTCCCCTCACCAACACCTTTTCCAATAGTTGTTCTTTGTTGATCCAGGAATGAAGGTAACTCACCTCTTCCTTTACTAAGAGCCCTTCCTACATCCTCCAGGCATTCACTTCCCTCTGCCTGTCAGGTGCCATGCTCCCAGATCTTGTCTCTTTCATCTTGCACACAGCAAGCCCATTCATTAAGCCCTGACATCTGGATCTGGATCTGAGTTTGGTTTCCTAGCTGGCACCACAAAGGAGTGGACTGCCTTGGGGCTGCAGGGATGTGCAGGCATTTCTGATGAAGCAGGCAAGGTTACAAATTAGATTCAAGTCTAAACCAAATTTACAACTCCAAACAGTTCTTAAATGAAGCTCAGGACTGAATCTGAGCCTAAAGCTTGGTTTGGTTCCTACTGTGAAAAGGAGCCAGAGCTAAGCACCATGAGCACCTTTGGAGCTGGGCTCTCTTGAACCCTTTAAACGAAACACAGGCTGTATTTTCTGGCTTTCCCGTCTGAGGTCTTAGAGCTGCACTCCAGCAGAGCTTGAGGTGCAGGGTCTGCGAGTTTTGGCCTGGGCCACCCACCTCTGTGTCCTGCTAGCAGTGACCAAGGGGAAGGCCAGTTCTGTTGCAGAAAATGTAATTGCTTTACAATTTGCTTCCTGTTTGAACAAAACCAGCAGACCAAATTACTAAACCATTTTAAAGAGAAAGAATTTAATTAGGGATATGGAAACAGCATTTTTGAGGTATTCCCAACAAAGATAAAAAAAAAGCAAAACTGATGAGAGCAGCTTTTTCCATCTCAACTGAATGTTTTGAAACAAAATAACTCTATTTTGCTCCAAAGCTCAAGTGGAGGCAAGTTTTCTTTTTTGCTTCATTTCATCTCCCTGGAATACTGAAAAACATCTGTCACGATGGGCAGGTCCCTTTTTCCTCCCCACGAATATGACTTTCACTTGAAATCACATTTTCTGATAGAAAAACTTCTCAGGCAAAAATGCAGCCTTTGTGAGAGAGGACACAGAGCTGCCTGAAAATGAGCCATAACTCAGCGCAGCGCCTCCATTCATGGAGAACTTCTGCAGCCATTTGAGTTCCCCTCAGTACACAGGCTTGTAAAGAGAACATAAAGGCCTCCTGCCCCCAACAGCCCCAGCAGATGGAAATAATCTGTGCTGTTTACGTATCATTTTACAACCTGGGGAAATCAAGCAGGTGGTGACACAGTTACCTTTACCCAGACTTTAAAGCAATCGTGGTCCCCACGGTGCCCAAGGGCAGCTTTCCCCTCCGGCAGAGCCAGACAAAGGTAGCAGTGAATGGGTGGGTGATACAGACATTTTCTGCAGCCCCCTGCTCCCATCTGTCCCGCTGATGGAGCCCAAGGCGGGCTGCCCGTGCGGGACCCCCGGCTCCCTGCGCCGCCGGGAAGGAGCCGCCTGGGAAAGCCCTGTCCCAGCGTGTGCCTCGCCCGCCTTCCAGGGACTGGGAACAGCCCTCGCTGGTTATTCACCGTCCACAGCAGAGCTTAGAGACAAGGTTAGAACACAAATGCTGCTCCCAGTCTCTAACTTCATCCTTTTTTTTGCCCGATTTCAGCATGGCAATTCGCAGTCTAGGATTGTTATTTTCCTTACTGCAAAATTCTGCTTGGGTGTAAGACTATTCCTTGTTCCCTTGCAAATGATTTTATTTTACTTATTCATATATTTCTGGCAGGTCACCCTAGACGGCAAGGGTCAAGTTATATAGTGATTTTCAAGTGAGACCACTCAGCTTTGGCAGGGTCTGTGCTCCCCACCCCTGGTCCCTGTGTTTGATGATGTTCAGGTCAGGGATGTCTCGGGGTAGAGATAATGTATGCATGAGGTGATCTGGGACCTGCTTATTCCTTTACTAAATGATCAGAAAAGGTTTCAGAGGTGCCTCATCTCTGACTTGCCTTTGTTTCTGAAATATCCCTTGAGATCTGGGGGGAGAAGTCAATTATGTTTCATAAAAATACCAGCTGGCTTTGTAAAAAAATATTGTAGTCTTCTTATTCTCTTCCATTTTTCAAGAAGATTCATGGAAAGGGAAAGAAAAAAGTGAGTGGGCTTTTAAAAGAGTGTTTTAAATAAAAAGTTCCAGGTTGTATTTAAGTTTTCAAAAAAAACCCCACACCTGAAGCAGTAAAATACTAAAAAAGGAAATATAGGGGAAGAAGGATACAGAGGAGAAGAAAAGGCACATTCATCATTGTCCAAAGACAAGATCTAGTTTGAACAGCAAACATCATACAATCAATCCATCTGCTTATCATTCCCATTCCAAACACATAAAAAAATCAAACCTTTGTTGGCACAGGATTTGTCTACACACAACTATGCTGTTTTAAGGGGACATGGAAATAGTACACCTCTCACACAAATGTTGTACATTGTTTTCCTTGTAGAAATGCACCTCCAAGCTGCATTGTTCATTCCAGGAACCATCTGGGGATATGTTATGCCAAGGTAAGACATCTTTATTTTTATATGATCTCATTCACATTGAAGGTTGCACATCTCATCCATAAGTAACAACCCCCACATTCCTGACCAAAGCTGTTGTGCGGATACAGAGCTGCCTTTAAAACAAATTAGCCTTGCTACAGGAAGAGTCACCCCCTTGTGAGGGTCCAGTTTCCAAGCTCCCCTCCAAGCCCTTCCAACCGTTTCTGAGCACAGCAAGGCTGCCAAAGAAGAAAGTGCTCTTTTAGTTTATAAATCTATCAGTGCCAGGGTGTTTGCTGCACTGTCTTCATACTCCTATCTCACATAGCTCCAACAGAAAAGCAATAGGCCAAAGACTATCTCCTTGTAGTGAAAGGAAAGCTGTCAGGCAGAGAGTACCAATGCAGTGCCAAGAATGGGCTGCCTGATGTGCACAGCCTGCAGGGCTGCTCCTTTCAGCACTGGTGATAGGATGGACAATAATCCAGTCAATAGCATAAAGCTATCGCATGTATCAGTGGGGACACTGTCCCAAAAGGAAGCTCTGGAATCAGAAATGTGATTAGAGGCAGGAAGAGAGATTACAGCCTAGGAAAACATGTTGAGCAAGAAGACGCTGAAAATAGTGGGACTTGCTTTACAGCAGAGATAAAAAACTAGGAATGTTATGGAAGTAGACAGGACTATCAGGGCTGTATAGAAGCCAGATCATCACAGAGCTTCTGTTGCTGTGTGTCCTAACACAGGAATATCCTGGATGTGCACAAATACACTGTGGAATTGAGTCATAACATTTGAATGTATCTAGAGGAATGACTTCTCCACATGTTGCATTTGATGCCTAGAGATTAGAGAGGTTCAGAGTAAATAGGATGCTCCTCAAAGCTCTGGGAATATTCACTATTATATTAATGCAGTTTCATAAACAAGAGTTTAGGGACAGTTATAATGTTGGCAGACAACTGCTAATAAAGTAAATTAGTAAGCAGCTTCCCCAGCGGGCAGTTTCCCTCTTCCTTAGGAGCACCTGGTTCTGTATATAACCAGAGTTGGGATATTGGTGCAGATGTCCCAGGCAATTTGGCAAGACTGAGGTTTTCCCCTTCTGAAATTACTCCTTTAAGTCAACTAAGGTTCAAAATGCTCAGTTTTCTGTCTTCTCTCCTCTGAATTTTCTCAATATCTACTGCTGATTTCCTTACACAGGGCTGGCGTCAGCACACCAGGGTCCTCTAACCTCCATCCATGCCCCTGTAAACTGCAAAGTCTGTGCTTTGTGAGAGTATTTTTATAAAGGTTTTTTGTTTCTAGCCAGGACTTGGTTTGCTGCATTTCCAGACCAGTCACAAGCCTCTGGAAGAAGTTTGGGCTTGAGAGATTTGCAGCTTCATTTTGCTCACTGTAGAAGTTGGAATAACTTGGATAAACACTGGTTAATCAGCACAAACCTTGTGCTTATCTGCCACAAATGCAGACTGCCTACTCACTACTCACTACTATTCCTCCAGCACTAGTTTACACCAGACATAATCACAAGCATTCCTGTTTCCTGATAACATGCAGAGGAGCAAAGTTGATTCAGAAAAGTTTTCTTGTGCATAAGAGCACAGGCAGCTGGGGCTGCTGCTTGTGCCCACAGCTGATGTTTCAAGGGGCTTGCCAGAGCCAGCTTGAATTCCAGTCCAACTGGGGAGATAGGGAGCTGAGGAAGTGTGACTCCTGAAGAGCAGAGATAGCCTGGGACAAGCGCTTGTAAGCCCCTGAAGTACGTCTCTTGAATTTCTCTTCCCAAGAGCACTGTGAAGTGTGTGCATGAGATGGTGACACAAGAGAAATGAAGAACTGACTGGAGGAGTTGCACTCTTCTGAATGAATGCTGGACTGTAGTGGATTTTGGGTGAGACTGGTAAATTCAGCAAATTTTAGGTTTATAGAGGGAGCAGAATTCTTTTAGGAGTTTTCTTCTGCTGAGGGGAAGATCCCTGACCTCTGGTGGGCTTTCCCCACACCATCTGCAGATCCAGGCCTCTGCAGGCATGGCTGGGCCAGCATTCTCACCTCCCCTTTTCCCCTCCTGCTTACTTCCCTGTCTCTACCTTGAATTGCTTGCAGTGCTATCAGCCCATCCCAACTCCCTGCACTTCTGACCCAGGGACTGGATTTGGGAAGCCCTGGGCTCTCGCAGGCACAAGTTAGAATTCCTGGTGGGCATCCTGGGGTGGTGCTCAGGCTGGCTTGGACAGCACTGGGATCCATCACTAGGACCTGCTGAGGCTCGGACAGCAGACCTGCCAGCTCCACATCAGATTGTCACCCTAGGAGACAGAGAACACTGGGGAATAAATCCTAGAGTGCAGGAGACAAGATTACATGTTCACACACGTTCATTTACATCCATTTCTAGTTCTCCTAGCTTTTTTGAAGACATTTCTGTTTATTTATTTTCTCATGTTACCAGTGACATTAATAGTTTAGCAGCAGCTGCTGCCAAAAAGAATGGTCCAGTTTATAGGCCCAGTGAAGAATGACCTTTTACATTATTGGAGATAAATAAATCTTTGTTCCCCAAGAAGAAGAAATTATTTAATTCAGTAAAGTAACTAAGCAAAGAAAGGTCTTCCCTCAAAAGTGTTCAAGAAGTGCTAGTAATGCAGAATGCAATCACCACAACAGATTTATTTAGCCCTTTTCCCTCCATCAATTGTCATATACTTTTAAAAATAAAATGACTCCCGAAGGGACCAATTCACAAGATATTTATACAAAAGTTATGTCCAGCCAAAGCAGATGGAATGCAGATAGTGCAGGATATGACAGGGGAGCAGATGTTTTGTAATCATTCCCGCATCGTTTCTGGTCACTAGCCAGTTGCATTGGGATTACCCAGTCCCCACACACAAGCAGCATGGCTTTGCACTCTGCAGAGACACGTGGTAATCCAGATGCCTGCTTGGGAGAAAAATTAGGAGTCTCAGCACTGGTATTTTTATGATGCCTTGCTGTTGCACGTCATTTAATTGGTAAACAAAGGGAATGAGTAGCAGAAGTTAAATCACACTTTTCACATCCATCTCCAGCACTGGTATGGCTGCTCTGGAGCCCTCTCCACCTCCAGGAGAGGTGAGCAGCCCTTCAGGGCTGTGTGTGGTTCCTTGCTGGCTCCTGGCCATTACATCTCAATCCTGGCCTGAGGTAATATATTTTTTGCATGCTCACTGGCATTTCTAAGTCGCTCTTCGAATTATATCAGAGAATTCTACCTGAACTCTGAGAAAAAAAAAAGCACTTTCATCTTCATTTAAGCAATGGATAAGATCCAAATGGTTTCTAAAGGAGAAAGATTTATTCCAGACAGACCTGCTGTGAAATCTCCCCATTCATTTACATACATACATACATATGTGGAGACAGACACACACAGATGCCCATATACATCATCTGTCTCTACATCTATATACATTCACACGTAATGCACTGCAAAGACATGCAGAGACAGCTCCATGATGCTTTAGCCCATGCTGTCATGGGATCGAACCACAATGACATTTCCTGAGTTAAGGCAGAGCTGCTTTCATTCAAGATGTTATATGGATTAGAAATCCCAGTCTCTATGACCTGCATTTTACTGTATGAAGGCTCCTGTATTTGCAGAAAAGTGGCACCTGAAGTGGGCAAACAGATTTGTGTTTTTTCACAAGGTCCTGGGTAGGTTTGTGCCTCCCGGGCTTAAGGCTGTGTTGTGCCTTCCCTACAGCAGTCCCTCACGCAGCTGGTCCCAATTGTGCCTGCAGGTATTGCACTCAGACCTCAAGGGTGCGGAGCTGGTACAGGTTTAGGACTGTAACCAGTTTAGGCACATCTGAGAGTAACCCTAAATTCCTTATAGTGCACTCCATACACATTCATCCCTGTGTGTAGGCACAAATATTGTGTAGCTGGTCTACATAGGTTCAACCTTTCCTTTCCACGAGCCAGCAGATAAATTTCTGCCTCTAAAATAAATCCAGAAGTTTTTATAAAACTTCATGGGTGAAGGGCTGATTTCAGTGTAGATAAGGACCAGTCTGGGAAGCATCACTGAAAGGGTTGCCTGTATCAGGGATATTGTATGCTGTACAGAAAGGAGCGGATGGCCCTGTGAATGCTTTCATGCTGAGAGATAACAGAGTGCAATTACTTCTTTGGCTTTCTTGTCTTTAGCAGCAAGGGAAGCGCCTAAGTAATGAACATGATTTGTAGGAGACTCTTCATTATCTCCAGGTAGATGGGAATTACAGGGCAAGCAGAGGTGATGGAGAGTCCATCATCCAGCTTGAGGACAGAGAGATAATGGGCTGCTTGGGAAAAAGCAGGAAGGCAAAATCCTAATGCTCAGGAGTCCAGTAACGTTATCACTGCTGATAGTGACACACAGATGAATGTCTCAGATCAGCTGGACTTGGTCTGTGAGATCTCATGTTAGGGCTTCATAGGTCTGACAGTTTCCATCCCTTAGCTGGATTTAGCTGACTTGGCTCTCAGTGAGACGTGGTCAACACATGCTCCTTCCCACTGTCCTTCTAGGAAGCAGTGGGACTGGCATGCTCCATTGCCTTGGCCAGACTTGTTTGAGAAATGCTCCTGGAGTGAATGGTGTTTCATTGCCCTCACACACCCAGGGAGGAGAACTGAGATTCCTCTTGGCAGGAGCCGAGTGTGCCTGGAGGTAGATGGAGAATCAGGTTTTTTTACTGCCTTGTGTCAAGCCCTTCCTGGTGTCCAGAGGACTTTTCTCTTCAGATTCCCTCAGCCAAGCCCTGCTCATGAGGGTGCAATTTACAGCAGACTTTGTGTGGGTGGATCAGCTCACAGCAGAGTGATGCTAACCCAAGCACAGAGCCAACAGCTTTGCTTTCCCAAGGATGATGCAAAGATAAAACAAATTATAGCTAAAAAACATTTTTCAATATGAAATCTGGAAGTTGTCAGGAACATGGAATTGCAATTACAATTCTGTCCTGCTCTCAGCCACACCATAAAAAGGAGGTCACCAGGATCCTTCTGTTGATGACAGCAGACATGACTATTGCTCTAGGTACGACAGCTGCAAGAAGGTCATTAGACAGAAGAACTTCTTTACAGAAAATTGTTTCATTTTCCCAACTGGAAAAATATTGCTTTTCTTGAGAGCAGGACCAATCAGGAGGTATAAACTCTGCAAGGGCAATAGACCTAGCTTGAAAAATTCATATCCACACCTGACCTTTCTGTTTTCACTTCTGAAAGATCATTTCCAGGCAATAAATAACCCGGTCATCTGTGAATCCATTGGGCAAACACAGCCCTTTCATGGTCTTCTTGTAAGCTTCAGACATCCACAACAGATGAACATATGCCAGCCTCTGAGTCAGGGGTTACAGTGGGTACAGCAGAGGTCAAATGTAAAGATCTCCTACGTGTTGCCTGTGACTTTAATTCAGCAAAACACTGAAGCACGTGCTTAGCCTGAAATTGTGACACAGGCAACAGTGACTTGTCTCCTTAGAGCTGGGCATGTGGCTAAGTACTTTACTGGCTCGAGGCCAGCATGTACAGCATGATGCTACTGGAGCATCAATCAGCAGTGGGGGCTGAATGCACACACATGTGGAGTGAAGGCATCCCCCTGATCCCCGGACTGAGCTCTGCAGGCAGCCTTTGTGGCACAGGCTGGCACAATAACCCCTAGAAGGAGGCAGCAGAATGACTGCCCAGGTTTAGCTTGGCAGTGCTTCCTGGCACAAGGGTGTAACCCCTGTGTAACTTACACGGGTTGGTACCTTTACCATCAAGGTCATGACGTCCTCCTGCCTCTTTTAGCTGTGTGGCTGTCACATAGGTGAGCACAGAATGGATAGAGAAGAATTCCTGCCAAAACAAGGAGTTCAATATGTAACCTTTGGGTCATGGCCTGAAGAGCAGCTGCAAAGGCAGGGCCACCTATGCACAGGACAGCTTGGAAGGAAACCAGAGCTTTGTCCTGCCATGTTTAGCAAAAGGCATTTTGCTTGTTCTTTGCAAATGTGCAAATTGCAGCAAAAATAGGGACTCACAACAGCTCTGGGCTTCTTTCCCTCCTGCCAGAAATAGAACTTGACACCTTGAGCACTGCTAAACACTCAGGGCAGGGCAGGCTGCAGTAACTTGAACACTTCACATGGGTTGTTTTGCTGTCTCCAGGCAGTCCTCTGAGGTGAGGATGTGCTTGAGGTTGCACTCAGAGTGGTGCATCCCTGCCAAGCTGCCTGGAGGGTTTGCTGTGTCAGGACCCATCCAGCAGCAGTGAAGCCGTGTAAAGTAGAGCTCTTAGCTCTGGGTATCTTGATTTTCACCTGTCCAAAGCGTGGATCCCACTCTGAAATCATGGCAAGCAGTCAAACAAGAGGATTTTTTAATGAAGAATTTATGGTGGGTTTTAATTGCTCTACCAGATCAAGTGGCAGAAAAAAAGGTCTTTTGCTAGTTAAGAAAATGAGATTCATTTTCTCCATTTAAACATGTATGAGATTAGACAAACGTGCATTCCATTAAAAGTGGTTTTCTTTGAGGAAAATACCTAATGCTAGTGGGGAAAAAAATATCTTAAGGAAGTAACTTCTAGTATTACACTGTGTCGCTTGTGTATTCTTGATGAATGGGTGCCAAAAGCTAGATTTCATTCATTAGAAACCATATACTCTTCGATCTGAGCTTGTGACTGAGCAAGGATCTGGCTTTTGTGTCTTATGGGAAACTCAGATGAGATGTCAGAAACATTTCTATCCTAAAATGAGACACATAAAGACAAATTTGGGACTGCTTAAGCACTATGTATGAAAAGATTCAGAACTTTTCATTTTGCTTTTGATTTGTAAGACTTGAAATGCTTTTGTATGTTAAAAAAAAAGACACTCTGAAAATTTATTTTCAAAAAGAAACATGAATCTTTTTCTGAAACGAGTTCATTAAATAGGTGCTGTCAGTACTTTTGAAATGTTTCATTTTGGAGCTTCCCCTGAACAAAATGTTAAAATCAGCTTCTGTAATTTTTCCATTTGAAAGGAACTACCTTTTCTTAGTCAACAATTCTCTCACAAAGAATATGAAATATCCTCTGAAAAACTGCTTCATGAAAGGTGGGTTTATTTCACAGATCACTGGAAAGCAGTCAACTTTAGCAAGGGCAGTGTGGAGGTTTTCAATGGCTCAGGAATTCGTAATGATTAGACACTTAAGCTAAGATGATTCCCAAAAGGGATTTGGAGTGTGGAGCTCTCGGTAATATTTGGTCATAAATATAATTCAGATTTTAATACCATGCGTGGTAAGCAATGGACTGCAATGAAGTTTAGAAAGGCTGCCTTGTGTGTCTAAAATAGACCTTTATTGCCAAATGCTGTGTCTTAAAAATGTATTTGAGAGTAGCTGTATCTTGGATTTAGCTGAGTGTACTGGGATATATCTTGCCCAACAAAATAAAGATATATTGCATCAAGAGATTTGAAACTGGTCCATTTTTTTTTGTTTGTATGTGCAAATTTCTTTGTGTGGAGAAGTAATATATAAAGCAAAGGTGAAAGAACAGAAAAATGTAAGTTTCCAGAACAAATATTTCAGCTAAATTTGTTGTGATTAATGATATCCAAAAGCAGTCTTATATATATATATATACAAATGTATATATATGGCTCTCAGATATAAAGTAGTCTTTGATAGAAAAGTTTCTGACTTAACCCTGATCTTAGGCAGAGGCCTCTTATCTATACAGCACTCAGTAATGGAATAATCTGATTAAAAGTGTTTCAAACACAGGTAATTTTATCAAAAGCACTGAGCTGTTCCAGAGCACGATTACTATCATACTGCTTAATTATATTTTCTTTCTTTAGAAAATGCAGGTATCTGAAAGTGTAATGAAGTGATTGCTGTTTGTGTAGCTGTGAAGAAGGGAAGCTTGCTGGTTCATTAGCAAAGCAAATGATTTGCCTTTGGCATTAGTTAACCCTAAGGGCTAAATTCCACTCTCAAGTACATCAAGAAGAAAATAACAAGGGATAGACTGAATTTGCAGTGCTGTTAGTGGGAGCAAAATTTGGCCCTTACCCTTCAATGGGAAAGCAAATATAATATTCCTGCCTTCCATCCATCATGTCAGATAACTAGATGGTTTGATTAGATTACAAAGCCCACACTAACAATGATGTATATTTGGCTGAATTGAAAAACGCCATTAAAGTGGGATTCCTGGAATTTAGCAGGAAAACAAAATATTTCCTCTCTAAACTCATTATACTTACAGAAAGAAAATTGGATAAGTAAATGAGAAAGCTTCGAGAGACCCTCCTGTCTGTGTTTAGAATTAAAAGCATTTAAATATGATCGGGCTTTAAAGTTTTTTCCTGGATTTGTAAAAACACGTTGGATATTTCTGACTTTGTAAATCTTTCATTTTCTAAAACAAGGTATTTTTAACATCTTCTCATATACAGCACAGACAGAGCATAATGCCTATCCCAAATCCGAAAGAGGGAATAGACCTTCAAGCACAGGATTCCTGTTGGGAGAAACATTTTTGACTTTACAATGTGTTGATTTCTCAGTCAAAACTGTATGCACAGCTTTGATTTTGGCACAACTCGGGGACAGTGGAGCATTTGGCAATTTTCTCCCGGCTTATTTTTCTTGGTCGACAGCTGGAGACTCTAGGATTCGTTGGATGCGCCCACAATTTGCCTGCAGGCTAGGGGAAACAGGCTTCCAAATTTTAGATGAAAAACAAGGGGACGAAGCTGACCTTGGCACTGGGCAGCCAAAGATCTAAGGATCGGTTTTCACAGCAGCCCAAAGATATGCAAAGGACTTTGCCAGGCTGCATTTGGCTAAAAGCCAGCTCATTCCAGAGGGATTGGTGGGAATGCGGAGTCTGCGAAGGGCTGCCTGTGTAAAACAAGAGGGGAACCGTGGTCCTGTCTGGCTTCGTTTCTGCAATATTAGGTTTGTATTTCTGTAAAAGATCTCGGCAGGGGAAACCAGCGTGGACACGTTTAGCTGTGAACACTGGCAAGGAAAAGTTGTTACAGTGTGGAAAGGGACTGAAAAGGTGAAGCTACATGATGATGGGAGGGATATCGGGAGATTTTTAGTCCTCTGCTTTTCAGGTCAGAAAATCACTTCTGTGCCATCTGGGCAGTATAACATTGGCCACAGGTTTGTGGTGAGCCGTGAAAAACTATCCCCGATTTTTAAAGTTTTCTACTGATCTCTCCTTCTTGAATTAAGTGTCACTTCTGAAAAACCTTGTTATACCCATGTGCCAGGTATCCCCATCATTCCCGTGAACATTTTCCCCTCCTCTTATCCGTACACACACAGCAGGTAGACAGAAATTTGTTATCCAGTGTGATTTTTAAAGGTATACAGGGAAGGATTCCAACATTATTAAGCTTTCTCACATTAAATGGTCTAATTTATTGTTAATAAATTGTAGTTTTTTCTTGGACTTGCAATCCTTTTGTATGTTTTGTTTGAATCCCTTTACTGCCAGAGCAGTAAAAAAAAAATTTAGATGACTGCAGCTAAAAACATTCCTAATAAATAATCTAGAACTCCACTTACTTCCCATTAAAAAGGACTCTGTTTGTAAAATTCTTCTCACATTTAATGGACTTTTCCTTGCATTCAGAATTTCCATCATTTGTAACTGGATCTAGTGCAAAACCTTGTGGAATAAATTCTGATCCCACTGTATAAACTGAGAGTAATTTAAGTGACATTCGAAGAGCTACTCCAGATTTGCACAAGAAAAACCCTGAGAAGGGTCTATTGAAAAAGCAGACACATTTGAATTAGTTAAATAAGGCATCACATGTACTGCAAACCTGCAAACACTGAATTCAGGTGCACTTTACAATGTATCTAAAGATGGTGTTTCCCAAGGGCATGCCACTGACTTAGCAATCACTTGATCAAGGCACTGAAACCAGCCCAGATCCTGAGAGGTATTTGGACTGTGAGATTGCATGGCAAGCCCATTCCTAGAGGCTTCCAGCTGCTTTTGCCGGAGAGAAAGAAGAGCTGTGAGCCCTGCTGCCTTGCAGGTGGAGCCTTGGGTGCTCAGCAGCAGTGCAAGGGAAGCCGGGTGCCAGGGAATGGGACTGCGGAAGAGGATCCATCATGTAAGGAGCTGCCTAAACTATGGAAAGGAGGAGAGCCTTCCCTGCAGGGAGACTTGTTTAACTCTGCATCATCAGCAACAGCACAGCTGCGATCATCTCCCCACAGCTGGATACCTAAGCTGGGTTGAGTTTTCCTTCCTCGTGGAAATTTGGCAGGCATTGCAAGCTTTCCCTATCTCACCACCCTCACCCCGTCCAGGCCTGGGGACCTGAATAACAGAAAAATGAAAAATTCAGGTGGGAGACCATTTCCACATGGATGTGGAGCACGGAGGGAGGGGTAACTCAGTCTCCCCAGGCCACAGGGAGCACTCGGGGCTGCCGCCTGCGAGCAGGATCTCTCCACACAGCACTTTCCCCTTGGAAGAAGGCAGATCACCATGAACTGATCAGCCACCTCAGGCAGCTGAGACCTAACAGAGATTCAAAAGGGACATACTTAAAATCAGAATGAATGTGTATGGAGGTAGGAAAGACTGAGAAAATGTCTGAAGTAATGGGCCATGGAAGAGTGTATCCTAGAAAGTCCATTCCTCCACAAGATTTGGTGGTTCCTCAGTTCTGCCACTTTGACTTCATAATTCTCCTAATACAAAGTTTTTTGCAGGTGTTGTAAAAGACACCTCTGTAGCTACAGATAGCTAGATAATGAAGGAAAGTGCAGAAAACTGGTGATGTGTGTTGTTAATAGTAGCCTGTTCCCTGCCTCTGCTAATATCTCCACAGAGAAGTCTTAGGAATGGAGTCCTGTCTGTCTGGGTGACTCCCTTTCATCAGTATTTGTAACCAATGCAAAAGAGAAATCAAAGAACAGATCATTACAGTCTGAGCTTGTAAAGGAATAACTTCTGCATGCTTTCCATCCTTAAGAGGTGCACAGTGATCTCTTCTGGTACCTTTTAAAGTCACATTTCTAAGCTTTTCCTTTGCAGTGCAGAGATTGTAGAAAACTCCTCAGAAAAAAAGGTTGCAAGTTGAGTTCTGTGTGGAATCACATAATTTTGGGGACTTGTTTAAGTAATGACAGCAATGTCATCACTTAATGACCTAAGTAATGATGTCAGTGACTTAATGACTTAAGGAGCAGGATACATTTACAGACCATCCACAGCTGGATGGAGGATAGTGCTGGCACTTTTGGTGATGCTGGATTTGTGGCAGTGTCACATTTGGAGTGTGGGACTCTTACTGCATCTGTGAGCCACAAGAACAGAGTGTCTTGAGAAGCTCTGTGCTATAAAGGTATGACAATGAAGGACTTAAAAGGTACAAATAGATGGAAACTGACTGTAACTGGACATTACTGCATTTTAAGTGGTCTTGAGTGGGTTTTGTGTGGGAGGATGATTGGTTGACTGATTTCTGATGAAGCTGTTGTGAAGAAGGGGGATTTCACACCAAACAGGAATTTCAAAGCATACCAGTAACTTTATATTTTTGTCCCCAGAAAAGAACTGCAAAATAACATTCATGATGGCTTTCTTCCTCAATGTCTGTATACAGGGGTAAATAAATCCAAGGTCTTGTCTGAAAGGAGAGGATATCTGCTCACTATTTTACAGTGATTGCAAATCATCTTCCTTTTAATGTCTCTTTTAAAAACAGTGTCTAGCTCTGGCTAGCTTAGGGCCATGAGCCCAATACACATTTGGCTAAAGTGCATCTCTGTGACTGCTGTGCCATTTCCTTACAGGTACTCAGCAACACAGACTATTGTGATGAGTCAGTGATTGCATTAGCAAACAGCAGATCTTCAAGGTCCTATGGAGGCCAAGAAGACCCTGAAAGAGAGAAAGGGAGAAAATCAAATCCAAATAAGCCTCCTTTAGTCATTACCAGCAAAATGTTAGGTCTGTGCTCTTCCATTTCATTTTTTGGGGCCCTGACAACTTACAAACCTGGTGTAAAAGATGAACTGAGATTCCATGTAAAATTTGGCTTGAAGTGTCATCTTGAATAGAGATGGTAGCCTAGGCCAGAGCTCCAGGAGCATCAGTTCTAGTGCCTGATGGTGGGATTACATGTAGATGTGGCACTTAGAGACATGACTCAGTGGTAGACTTGGCAGTGTTAGGTTTAAAGTTGGACTCTAGGATCTTAAAGGTCTTTTCCAATCTAAATGATTCTAGGATTCTAAGATAATGTGTGCAAGATTTTTCTGGCAGCCAAGTAGAAAACAAGATTCTACAGAGAGCCAGATCAGGATAATCACTTCCTCTCCAGCCTTTTCCAAACCCCAGAGCTCAGTAGAGAAGGCTAGAAGAGCAACTAGAAGCACGTATGCACAGTTCAAACCCATGTGTGCAGCAGCACATGTGAGGATGCCTGCAGTCTTCAAGGGGTGCTGTTGATGGGGTTCTGTAGCACTATATTTAGCCACTGGGTGATGTCAAAATTGCCTAATGTGCAGAGAGGGTGGAATATGTCCCTTGCACACTAGAGAATATTAGTCTGAAATGCTCCTGATTCTGCTCTTCTGTGCAGAAGCACTCTTTTATGGGGATGTCTGCCAGATGTCACCATCCTCCTGATCCACAGACAGAGCTCTTTCTGATGCTGCTCCTTACACTGTTTTACTCAAACTGAGCTTGTCCTATTAATGTCCCATGCTCTTAGATAATGGGTACTTCCTAGGCAAGGTCATTCTGCCAGGAATGAGGTGGAGAAGACCCTGCCAAGCAGCTCTGCTGGCATGCCTGAGCACCAGCACGCTGCGAGGTGGTGGTGAGCAGAAGGCTCCCCTGCAGCCCAGCTGTGTGCAGGGCTGTGTGCAGGGAGCACAGCTGGCTGTATGGCACACAGCTGTCACATGGCACACAGCTGTCCCAGGGTTCACATGGCACAGTGTGGCACACAGCTCTGTCTGGGACACATCTGTCCCAGGGTGCTCAGCTATGCAGGGCACAGGTATCTCAAGGTGCACAGCTATCTCGGGGCACACAGCTGTCTGTGTGGTGCACAGCTGGCTCAGGATACACAGCTGTCTGCAGAACACACAGCTGTCTGCAGCTGCAGAATTCCAGTAGCATTGTTCTCCCCAAAGTGGATTCACCTTAATGCAGTTTAATTGAGCCTATCCAAATTCATCCCTTTCCTCAGTTCAGCTTGGCTTCGTGGGTTCCCAGCAGCTGCCAGAGACATGGCTCTTCCAGCCCTCAAGCCAGGTGGGTGCAGGGGATCCACTTGCTGAGGGCTGCCAGAGAGTGCAGCTGATGTCACCACAGGTACTGCCCTGCCTGTAGGTGCAGAGTGTTGAATTTGCAGAACCCACAATTACCTTTTCCATGAAATCATGCAGGTCAAAATCCTGGAAGGACAGACCCTGGGAAAGGGAATGTGATATGACAAACTAATGTGACATCTCTCAGAAAGGTTTTAAATGAAGCTTATCTTGACCTGGGCAGGAGAAAAGATTAGATGATCTCTCAAGATCCCTTTCAGCATTGTGAGAGAAAAATGAAATTCCTCATGTGAAGTACAGAATGCTACTGTTATACATCATCATGAACAAAATATTTAATAGTACTGGATAATTAATAGTGCCACCATCAGTTGGGTCAATTATTCACTGGAGGTGGTGAGAGGTGCCAAAAACCTTTTCACCCTACCTGCTTTCCCACCTTCCCTGTGTGTGGCTATAATTCACAGCACAATGGGGGCTGTCTGGCCAGCACAAGGCTAACAACCTTTTTATGGTCTGGTTTGAATTTTTTCAACTCCAAACCATCCCAGGAGGTTGAGTCATCTGGTGAAGAGAGCAGCTGCCTTCCCCGTGCAGGGGAGCAGTAACCCTGTGGCACACAGCACCTTCTGCACACTGATTGACTTCAGACTGCTCTCCATGTAATGACCTGGACTTTATGGACTGGCAGCTGGATTTCCTGCTCCATATCTGGCAGCACCCACTCCTGTGTGTGGCATGGCAGTGCTAGCAGGAGGAAAGGGTCAGAAAGTCTCTGGCAGGGTGTAAAGATTCAAAGAAGGCTGGAGAGCAGGGCCATGGAGCAGGAGATGGCAGCCACAGGGTTCCAGGCTAATGGGGCAGATGGGTCCCAGGAGATGGGGAAGTGGGATGGGGTGGGATGGGATGGGATGGGATGGGATGGGATGCTGTTCCGTGTTCTGGCTGGGGATATGCCAAGTTGGGACCGAAGGTTATCAACAGGATTTAGCCCCTTCCTGTTGCTAAATGCTTGCAGAGGAGCTGGGAAGCACTGCCAGGCCACTGCTCCATTGCAAGCAGACCCAAGGCTGCAAGAGCCCTCCTGCCATGCCCTGGATGTGCAAACAACATCTCCCACTTCCTGTGCCTCCCTCCATGGGCCAAATCCCCATCACATGGTGCAGTGCAGACCTGCAGAGGAGCCAGGCTGTCCAGGGACAGGGACTGCAATCGGGCATGCTGGGGCTGGAGTGCAATGGAAATCACTCAGTGAGGATGCTGGAGAAGACAGGGGTGTAGGAAAGTGGTGTCTTTTGGGGGGTTAAGCATCCATTGTATGTTCTGGCTATGTTGGGCATGTCCCCACTGCAGAGCCCAAATGCACAGTGAGGACACCTTGTTCAGCATATTCCTGTAAAACAGATTTCATTTGAACTGCATAATTTATAACACCTAGGGCACAAAGAGCTGTTCCTTCTCCTGGGTAAGTTTGCTGCTGAGGAGCAGACGAGCATCAGGGGGGTGCAAGGGAGAGGGAGGGAGCACAGAGGGAACAGAGCAACTGCCCTTTCAGCAGCCAGCCTGCTCAGATTTACTGGATGCAATGTGCAGCTGCACTGGGAGGCTTTTCATGCTTTCTGATCCCCATCAAGCAGGCAGCTGTTTCCACAGACCACATAATTAATACAGGATTTCTTTTCTAGGAGTGGCACAAGCTAACTTATGGCCCATTATTTTGTGTGGTGAATTGGAGTTGTTTCTTTTCCAGGAATAATACTTTGTACTTTTTAGCATTGCAACTGCAAATGAAACTCACCTCATTCAGCTTCTCACTGCTCAGTAACCCCTCTCCTCAGGCTGAGAACCCCATAATCCTCAGCACTTATTGTCACCTCTCTTCTTGCTTCTTCCCAAATCATTGCCAGGTCTATCATGAAGATATTTCAGCTCAGGACTGTGATCCTGCCAGGAGCCCTCATCACACAGGCCATTGTAGCCAGAACATTGTTGCACTACTGGTATACATGGATGCCTTTTGCAAGGTGAGAGCCTTTACTAGGATAAGAATTAACAAGAAAAGGGGGAAAAAGGGGAAAAACTCTGTAGATTTAGGACTATTAATCAATATCCAGTGGAAATACTGGAGATTATTGTTGATGTAGAAACATGGTCTCATTCAGACAAAGTTCCTTGTAGTAATTTCTTCTTTGTACCCAGATTTAAGAATGTGACTTTCAAGAAGCTGAAGGAAAAGATCTTATTTACTACATTTCAGAAAAACAAAACAAAATAACAAAACAACAAAACTATGAACAAGGGAAAAGCCATAATATAAGCAAACCCAAAACATCTGGGCTTTTTAGGAAAGTTCTAGGAGATCTCTTTCAGAGAAGTGTCATGTAAACTGGGGGTTTTCAGACAGAAGTTGGTGGTTCAGTGGTCATGTCCACAATCAATTCTACAAGACCGTCCCAGAAAGGTCACACTGGTGGAAGTGGCAGCTTGGGAAATATTTCTGCTATTCTAGGCAAGTTAAGTTTTCTCTTTTAATGAAATTGCAGAGTAAACAGGCATCTTCTGGATCACAGGGGCATAGTTAGTCCCAGAATGTCCCAGTCTTAGATTTAATGGATTAAAGCCATTAACTACTTAATTTACATATTATAGCAATTGACTCAGATCCAGGTGGAATTCATAACTATGGATCAGTATTCTGTTCCTCAGGGTTTCCCTAGCAATCACGTAACCTTTATTAAAAGAGCTAGAGGTAGAATAATTCCATCATAATCCCAAAATAGTCACAGGAGCTTCACAATACTGGAATATGGAACCATTCCAGGGGGTATTTCCTTTGCAGTAGGCAAGGTGCTGGTATCTAGTGGGCAGAGAAGGTGATGAAAAGGACTTGACATTTGATGTAAAGGCTTAGAGGATGTTCAGTTCTACTATTTCCTCTTGTAGAAGCAGGCAAGAAAACTTCTTCTTGTCAAAGTGATGTTTTCCCGTCTTCAAAACTTAAGCTTTCAGGTCTGTCTTTCCATCCCCAGTGTAGGGTCAGACTTGAAACTGAGCTCTTGTTCTTGTAACAGGTTGGAGGAGCTTTCCAGGTGCCACTCCTGAGTGACTTTCAGCCACTGCCAGCACTGGTGGAGCAGAGCTGAACCTGTAAAGGATCTGTCCTGTGGTGGGCTAGAGGAGCAAACTTCCTTTCAAAAAGGTGAGGTTGAGCAAATCCCACCTTGATCCCTTAGCTGACACTTCTGCTGGAGCAGGGATCACATTGAGATCTGTCCTGCACTTTGCAAGCTTAGATAAGAAGGGAGCAGATGGATCTTTTCCTTCTGTTTGCATCCTAGACAAGTACACAACCACTAGGCAGAGCCAATTCTCACTGACCTGTTATCATTCCTCCCAGAGACTATAAGAAGTATTCAGAGCTGTGTTAGTGTGCACAACTATTAATGGGAGACATGTGAAAGCTCTGAATCTCTATCCTATGGGAAATGTAGATATTTTAGCTTCTCCTTTAATCTTAAGGCAAAAATGAAAGGAGTAAAGGAACGAAGAGGAAGGAAAAGTCACAAGAATTAACATTTTTGTGGGATGGGATGTCCCTGGTGATGTAATCTGAACCCTCAAAAATGTTAATTTTCCATGGATAAGGAAGTGCTGATGGCTTTGATGTGACAAAACCTCAAGTTGGAGCAACATTTGGTGTTTCAAAAGGTTGATGTTAGAATGTAGTAGGAACACAGAGCTGATGGAGTCAGATGACTCATCCACTTCACTTTCCTATTATCACAGACATGAGTATTGTAACCTCAGTATTTGCTTGAAAATACTCAACTCAAAAGTAGATATCTTACCCAATTTTGCTACATTTGGAATGCTTGATCCTGAATACCACTGCTTCACATTTCTGGTGAAAATATAATTAAGTTTATTAGGTCTTGTATCAATATTTCTCTTTGGCTCTTCCTTCTCTGCAGTTTCTGCCCACTGTCACACGGCAGTTTTGGGAAGTGAAACCACACCACCTCTCCTCTGTTTCGCTGAGCTGCACAAGCCAGGCAGGCTGCTTTAGTTCTCTTGCACAGGACAGACTCTCCAGTTTCCTTAGCATCCTTGTAGCTCCTGTTTTACTGGATTATGGATGACCATGTGTGTGCAGACAAGCTCTTATGAGACTGCTGCTTTCTGGCATGAATATTTCCCTCTTCTCTTGGAAATACCTTTCTTCCTATTGCCTGAGAAAAGTTCTGCATTCCTCTGCCAGTGTTGTAGTGGTGACTCTGAGACATCCTGCGTCTAAGAGCTGCAGAGCTTTGTTAGCTCCCACTGATGGTCTGTCTGCCAAAGGGGCAGTTCTTGAGCCTAATCCCAATGCACACAAATTTATGTGAATTGTTTTTGCTCTATTTATCTTGTTCTAGCTCCTGAGACCATCTGATTTTTCCTGTATGCTCTATGATTACGTGAAAACTGGCATCTTCCCATCCCTGCATTCTATTAAACCTCTGTTTCATAAGAAATTTGGATGAGGCATGTTTCTTATTGTTATGTCTATTAACCAGTTTCCATAATTATTTGCTTTTTTTTTCCTGTTCTTTTTTGACAATATTCTGCCACTGTTTTGGATTAGTGGTTTTGGGCCAGTAACTGGTGTCAGAAAAATTATGTAAATTGACCATAATACCATAAAAACCAAAATGTGTCTTCAGATAAAACTAGAATAACCTTTACCACTGCTGAGGTGATTCCAGGTTAACTGAGATTGGATGCTACTGTAGTGACTCCATTGAGATAGCTTATTTGAGTAAAAGGATCAGGACTGTACCTAAAATAGAGAGTATTGCACAATAACAAACCCACCCCTTGGACTGGAGGCTCTCTCTCTGTGGGAGGCTGCCAGCAGAGTCCAGGCAGCCAGCAGAGAGGCAGGGGACATGACCTGGTCTCCTGTTTAAGTCACAGTACCCCTGAGCCACCATGGGCAAGGCATCAATTGTTTCATGAGGTATTTAAAGGCCTGCAGGACTGGGGCCATTAGTTCATCCCTTCAGAGGAGGTGAAGGATCAGACTGTTGCCTGGTAGGACCTGCAAGAAAGCCTCAGCAGGCATCCAAAGCAGGTATAAGTTTTCTGGGAAGGGTGTCTGTAAGGGATTGGAGCTCTCTGAAGAAGAAACACCTTTCCAGTACTAAGGCTGCAGGTCTGATGCCGAGGAAGAAGATGAGAGCTGCATGGCCTCTCCACAGCTGCATCCTGCCCTGAGCTGCATCTAGGAGCTTCTGAAAAATCTCACTAAGCATTTGGATGCATTTTTAGTCTCTAAGAATTTCTGGTACTTTATTCTTCTTCATCAGCATTTGCATTTGTGAAAGGAAAACATTTTCACTTCTCTGCCAGGGTGGTTGCTGGGATTGGCGCATTCATGAGTGCGAAGGGCTGAGATACTGTAACAGAGACAAGAACAGAAGTCCCCGAGATGCTCATCCCTGTACTCTCAGCATGGGAATGTGCCAGACTTGTGGCAGGGCTCATTGCTTGGCTTAAGCCTCCAACATTCTTGCAGGAAGAAAACTGTAAACAGAGAATACAAATGTAGCCATTGTTATTTGCAACTCGACTTTCAAACCTCTTGCAAGATTATAAATCTTGACCGCTTGTACCTCTGCCGTTTCTCAGGTCTGAACCAAAAATATTTACCAAGGAAATAATGCTTGTAACAATGATCTCAGACCAGTGCAACTCATTAGCTAGTAATGTGCCTGCAGGCAGTACGAAAGATTCGATCCATCTGGAATTAAATAGCAAGGGATAGCTGGAAGCTGTATTCAATACTGATGGTGGGAAAAGCCTTAAAACTCCTTGATTGCAACACATGAAAGCTGTGAACCATCAATAGCCAAAAAAATATGATGTGCCAACTATAGCAAAAGTAACAGCAGGGCAATGCCATTATTTGAGGTCATTCCACCTTCATCTTGTCAAAAAGGGATAAAGGAAGGGCATGACATAAGCCAGATCTCCAGCATCCCACTCCCTTGTCAGTAGGACATAATTGGCATTAAATACTGAATGTGTCTGGATTTAATATAACTCCGCTGCTCAATTACTTCATCCACTCAAGCAATGGAAAGCTGCCCATTTTAAGAGTTTATAGGGGATAACTTGCTCTAAGTCAGCCATCAGAGACCCAAATGTCCTAATTGATATTTTATTAATAAATTCTCAAAATTATCATAACTTGTTCCAAGCAGGGGAGGTAAACCCACAATTGATTACCAGGGAAGGGTCTCTTTATACAACACATCTTTTTGTAGCTGATTAGAATTTAGGGCAAACACTGCCAATCTGTTTCCATCATTGGCAGCTGGGTCATTGGGAAACAGACAAAGCACAAGAGGGGAAGGACAAAGTCTTTCTGTGACATCTTTGACTATTGACCCCATTTTTGGGCAAGCAGGTAGCTGAAGGTCCATTGCCTTTTTCTCTATAGCTTCTCTGTTAGCAAGTGGAAGCAGAGTAGGTGGTAGAAGGCTTAATGGCCAAGTAGGACATTGAGCACTTGAGATATACCCCAAGCTCATAGAGAATTGCTTGAGAAGCAGAGGCCAAATGCCAGGAGTAGGGATTTCTGTCTGGATTTGAACTGGGTGGTCAGCTTTGGGTATGGACAGGATGAAAAAGTTACTGAGTGAAAGCAGCATCAAAACTGCTGCCTTGCAGTCCCTCTGGGAGCACCTTTGTCTTTCAAGCCTCTTTGGAGAGCAGAATGCCTGTCTCCAGTGGGGCCAGCTACAGTCTGTGTGGGGTATTTAAGGTTGTCACCCTATGAGGATGTTATTGTGCCTTCCCAGTCTGGCTAATATTAACAGGGAGGGAGTGAGGTTTGACCCCATTAGCTGCCAGGTCTTTATGAAATGGTGGGGCACCAGCCCCAGCCAAAAGTCTGCACTCCACATTAATAAATGAACCATTTGAGTCATTGTGACAGATTGATGGACTCATAAAAAGCAAGATGGAAAGGGACCTCAAAGCATCATCTAGTTCAGTGTTTCTCTGCCTCTGGTTTGAAAGGCATCAGGAGACTGTCTGTGAAAGCAATGCTGAAAGTCTGCTGCAAACCCCCCCCTACACTCTCATGGGTGCCAAAGCATAGTGAGGGGAGGGAAAACACAGCATAAAAGTGCTCAGAAGTTCATTTTCATCCAGTAGTGAATGGAAATCATGGTCATAATGCTGTGTAGGAGCTGGAGATTCCTCTCAGGTAGTTTGTGTGGCCTTTCATCAAAATAAAATAAAATTGTGCAGCTGCTGTAGTTCAGACTGTCCCTTTGTTTTCTGGAAAATTCGACTCTAACCAGTCATGAGAAAAAGTGTTTGAGTTTCCTGGATGGACCCCATTTTTCATGCCTGGAAATCTACCATGTATCTGTACTAGTCAAGGCTGGGAGAGCTGTAGGCAGGAGAGGCAGAGCAAGATCCATCCTACTGTAACCCTAGTAATATCAATGCAACAAAATCAGGTAGTATTTTTCCTTTTTATTTTTTTAAGGAAGTAAGTAATAATTTTTCTTTTCCCTTATTTATATCTGATTTTTGGAACTTAGATGATCTTAGGTTATTTTAAGCACATGTTACAGTGCCCTGATTTGGCACAAATGATTTCTGAATCCTGATTTGGGTGGGGAGAGTATACATCCTAATAAAGGAATGCAAGTATTATCTGTCTTTTGGTTTTTTCTGAGTCATATTTTAAAAATAATGAAACAGGAAACTGTATTTTATTTCACTTGATTTTACTTACACTATTATATAAATAACAAAATCTCTTCATCATAATGTGTATAAATTGTCCACCTGTACACAGTCAGCTGTGAGCTATCTTTGGAGGAATTTTTGGAACTTCAGAGAAGCATTGCCAGTGATGGTGAGGTGGGAGTACATTCAGCTAAATTAGTTCTAGCATTAATAAACCTCCCCAGAACCTCAATGTAGCAAGAGCCAGCTGGGTTGCTGCAGAGGTAATAAGTGCTGGTGGGCTCCAGCTGGCCCTGTGCAGAAAACCACCTGGCAGGCAGTGAATCCTGGTCCCCAGGGAAGCCTGGAGCACGCACGTTTTATCCTTCTGCTGTGAAGGCATCCAATCCTCCTTCCTCTGTTGGTAATTTGTTCATGGAGCACGTTTCCAGAGCGGTGAGATCTGAAAACATTGTTTCTAGAAAGCCCTGTCTGGTAAAATACTCAGAAGATGGAAACTGCAGTATAAAGCATCACTGTTTATATCTGGTTTTGTGTTCTGTCCTCTTGGGAATGGTAGACCAGTGGTAGACCATTCAAAGACAGTGGTATGGCCTAGGTTCAAAGGCAAAATTTAGCTCAAGGAACAAGGGAATGTGGCATCCTTTTAGCCCCAGCCTTAGTTGTACCTCTTCTTGCAATGTGGAATGCTTCTTCAGCCATTGGGGTTTCCTTGATGGTGCTGAGAACATCCTAATACTTTAACTACCCCCAAAACATAGAAATAAAGGCTTCCAGAGCTCAGTGTCCCCTTTTACATTTCTCAGTATTTTAAACAAGTATCTATGTTTTACACAATTCTAGTAATTTGTTAAGAATCAAAACCTAATTTTCATTCTTTCATTTTGAACAGTATATTGGATGGGAGAGAAGGATCATACATTTGTGCTCAGCTCATCCTCCTTGATTTTCATCCGGCTGTGTGCTGGAGGGCTCCTGTAGGTGTGGAAGAAGTTGAGTTAAGGGGTCAGAGTTTCAGAAAGAGGATTTAGGTGATGCCATGAACAGTTCAATTGAGACTGCCAGATCCATTCACCCACCCAGTGGCTTTGTCCTCCCTCCCTCTCTGGGGACTAAGTTATTATGGCAAGTCACAAGTCTCTGGGACTTCCCACTCCTGTAGGCACCACTTAATTTACAATCCCTTTCAAATCCTGCCTGTCCTGAGACCAGAGTGGATTTCTGAACTGGCCATTTAAGTTGGAGTTGGTAAAGCCTCTGTCAGTATTTTAATACAACATTCTGCTTTGGGACCCTGGATCTGCTATTGGAGGACAAAAGCAATAAGAGAAACAAGGCATTCCTGAGAGGCAGTGCAATTTGTACATGGCATCCTTATGTTACCCTCCTTGTGCATTATGGAGTTCTTTAGAGACCCCTCTTTGATCCATGTTGAACTTTAGCCCTTTGGAGTTCAGAGGTTATGTCAAAAACTTTCTTCCTGGCTTTTAATGTCAGCAAGTAGAGATTTAAGCCCTAATGGTGACAAAATCCCATTGTTTTCTGTGCACCAGGAATTAGATGGGATTAAATTCAAGGAGAGGTGCAGCAGCTTGATGCTGGTAATGATGTTTCTCTTGGGACCTTTAGGCTTTCAGGAAGAAACTTAGTGCCCAGTCCTAGTCTGCATATGTGTGCTAGCCAAAACTGCCTTGTCCAAATGCATTTTAGTGAAAGAAATTAAGGATTCCTGCTTATCCTGTCTGCTTCCATTTTCTATGTTACTGTTGGCTCAGAGAGTTTAGAGATATGTAGCAAACCACCAGTGCCCAGAGAGCTTCTCATCACTCAGTTTCCCATGGAGGGCCTTGAGGAAAAGAAAGTGTTTTGCTTATGGGTATCATGACAAAATTCAACTTGTAATATGACCAGTCCAGGCCCAGATGAGTAGATTCTTTATGTTTCCCGTAAGCCTCAGCCTCTAATAAGGGAAAATAGCAGAAAAGTAAGGCAGATGCTGCCAGAAAATATCTCATCCCCTGGAGGGAAGGAAGAGAATGAAAGAAATAGCTGGTGGTACAAAATATTTTGCCTAGAGAGATTTTGGAATTGTTCCCTAGCCACAGTGGGTAAATCCTTATGAATCTCTCATTTGGGCTCTGTACTTAAAAGTGCTATTAAAGCACCTAACAAAATCCAGTCTTTTGTGAAAAAAACACAGTAAATCACTTCAGTGTGTCATCCTGTAGGTGACAGCTTGATCTGCCACAAAACGGAGTGAGAGCAGAACCTTGCACAGTAGGATCTGCTGTTTGCCTCTGATATGCTGCTCCATCACTGCCAGGGAGCAGATCCCACCTGGGCAGCACAGCTCTCTCTTCAAAGGCCAGCATGGAGCACCTCCTTAGGACAACTTGAAAGCACAGCAGCGTGGAACGGAAAAGACCAGGGTCACAGTGGAGCATAGATCACTCCCCAGGAGCAGCCACACAGCCTGAGAGACCCTTGGCACTTCCTGGAAGCCTCCGAATTGCAAGGTTTCCTGCATTAACTAGCTGGCTGCTGGAATGCTGAGGTGGGCCCTATAAAGCAGCAATGTTGGTTTTGATGACTCCAGCACGCAGGGTTGCAGGAGGGCACTTGCATGACTGTACAAAACTCACACCAGTTCTTTGGTTGCCTTTAAATGGAAGAGAACAATACCAACCTAGTTTTTGATTGGTGCTGCCCCGAAATTTCCAAGAAACCTTGCTCTTGTCCTGTCTGGTCATAGCAAGGCACCTTAGATCCTTAGGGTTTGTGTGACTGTGGAGGAGGATTTATGAGAAAGTCAGATCTGATATGTGTGCCCTGTTAAGTGCCTGACCACTGAGCTCTCCAATGTCTGCAAGTGCCTGTTGATGTGGTGCTTCTTGGATACTGAGGGTCCTGGAAAGCTCAGCCCAAGAGTCTGCTGACAGAATAGGCACAGCTAGGGCCATCTGCACCATAGGTGTCCTGTACAAGCCACTGGGTTGTCTGCAGGCAGGAGTTCAAAGCAGGCTTCCACAAGGTCCTTCTGAGTGTCTGGAGTACAGGAAGGTGGGATGTGATTTGCTGAATATGTGAGAATGCATAGCAATGATTTTTTTTCAGAGACCAAGCAATAGGTCAGAGAGGGAAGAAAGTGTGTCAAAACATGAAATTTCACAAGGCAAAAACACAGGAGAAGGAGGCACTTAAAATGCAATTACCTCAAATTCACACAGATTCTGGCAGAATTTACCACACACCTTTGTGCAGAGGTAAGCAGATAGCAGAGAGGCCTCAAGACTTGCCCCAGCAGAGCCTGTAGTCCTCAGTCATGTCCCCATGGTATTCATGGTCGTCTTGCATGGCAGGCAGAGCAGAGGAGCATCCTTCCAAGACAGAGTTCTGTACCTCAGTGCTGCACAGCCTTGCTCCACAGGCAGATACAGAGGCAACAGCCCAGCTTGGCCATGGGGACTTGAGAACTGTCTCTTCTCCTTTGTTTCAAAGTGCCTGCCAATGCCTCAACTGTTTCACACTTTGCTTCCCCCAGAGATCTTGGATAAAACTTACCTCTCCACCCCAGGGAATTCCTGCACTTGTTTCTCTTTGGCTGTTCACTACTTCTGCAGAGGTTCTGCTGTGCCCTGGAGCTCTGGGAGGACAGTCCCACACCAGGGACCTCTCCTGTGCCCTGAATGGCAGAACCTGGTTGAGGAGCATCCCCTGGCACAAGGACAGGAACAGCTGCAATTCCTCAAGACTTGGCACTTTGAGAAAAGGAAATATTTCAAAATGCCCTTTTTGTTTCCCCATTGGGACAGCAAGTTCCCTGAGGAGAGGGTGTGAGAGCAGCATCTGTGAGGGTGGGGATGCTTTGCACAGGGGAAAGAACTGGGCAGAGCTCAGCTCAGAGACAGGATCAGGACATCCCTTGGGGGAGGCACTTCTAGGCTTTCACAGACAAGTGGTAAGCGGTGCAGTGTGGTACCACTGTGCAAAGGACAAGTGCGTGGGAGGAGGCACAGACCTCTGCCAAGTTCCTCCAACAAGTCTGGTTTATATCCCACAAGTAGGCAGCTTTTGCTCTGCTGGTGACAGGATCAGAAGACATGAGACCACAGGACTCCCACTCAGCTGTGCAAGGTGCAAAGAGCTGATCTGGGGACAGTGTCCCTTAACTGCCAGGGTCGCCTTTTACCCCCAGGTAAACACCTAGTTTGCTAGGATGGTGAACTCTCCCACTAAAGCTCAGAAAAGGAAGCAGTGAGGGTGTTTTTTTTTCTCTTCCCACACCTTCTCTTTACTCTTCTAATGTTTCAGGGGAAAAAATATGGCTACAAATGGAATTAAATTACATTTTCAGCTGATTATGGCAAAATTATTTGCCTTTTCTCTCAAGAAACTTGATTAATTTTTGCTGTATTTTGAGGGGAATCTGTAGGGAAAAAAAATCTGCTCATTTCTGTAACACTGCTGTGCAGAAAAATTTTTTTGCCATAGTGGTACAGAAGTGGTATCCTCCAAAACTTTTAAATGTGGGATAATGGCTCTTAGCATTATTGCAGTGCCCTTTGCTGTTGCAGGAGGGCTTAAACCTTGCTGGCAGATCCAAAGAACTAGCTATTTAGCCTCCTCAGTTCTGCTGTCCAAACTATTGTTATCTGAAACCATAAACCATAGTCCAAGCATAGCTATCCCAACTATAGTTTTGGACAGATATTCCTGACCTTGTGGCTTGGTGTTGTGCATTCTTCAGTTTCAGGCTATATTAGCAAGTCTGGGAAGGAATCCATTCATATAATTATTCCAGCATATCAATTTGCTGCTCTTAGAGTGAAATCACTCAGCAGTGGGAAGCACATAAAGAGGACACACAGAGTTTAATGTAGGAAACACTTTAATGATGAAGAGGTTGCCAGAAGTATCTTGGTTCAGTCCAGATCCCTAAAAGAGTAATTTTATGGGATATTGCAGTTCTTTTGCATTAATTCAATGATTTTTTTTCTGCACAATGGAACATATGTTTTTTTACTCAGTATCACTAATCAATGTGTCACAGATTGTAGTGATTCCTGAAACCATTTTCTCTCCATTGTCTCTCATTCTCTTACTGCTCCCCATCCCCACTGTCTCCTCTTTCCCTGTGAATGCTGTGAGCTTGATTGTGACCAGGGTGGTCTATGTGTTCCTGGCCATGAAAGGACAGTGAGAATAGCACTGTGCTGCAGTGCATCCTTGTGGCACTGCGGAATGACCAGCTGGGTGTTGGAAGGGCAGCTGGCACAGAGCATTTTCAGGAGTTCACTCTGCACTAGGCAGATTTAAATGGTATCAGCACTGTTTGGAGGAGGCATACATGCTTCTGGGCAGTGCAGTGGTTGATCCCCCTCCGTGTCCTGGTACCCAGCAGATCCAGGAGGCTGTGAGCCTGCCAGGGTTGGGGCTGCCAGGCAGGAGCTGGGGCTGGTGCTGCAAACACATAGGGTGGCGTTCTGGCAGGGAGGACACACCAGTTGTGTGGTCCCTATGCTCAGTATTCAAGGCTTGATCAGATTTAAGTTGTCACAGATTTGGCACCCAGACAGCGGAGGTGTCTCTGAACACCCGTGGTACAGAAGAAAAATGAAAGGATGAGGCCTTTGGATAGGTGGCTTACCGCAGAGTTGCTGGTGCTCAAGTCTTGTAACATTGTTTCTCTTAAGCATCAGCTGCCAGAACTAGAATACCACTGAGAATAGCAGTTTGCATTTCTTAAGTTAGTTCCTTAAGGAAGCCTGGTTTACAGG
Organism: Corvus cornix cornix; assembly: GCF_000738735.6. Classification (NCBI taxonomy): domain Eukaryota; kingdom Metazoa; phylum Chordata; class Aves; order Passeriformes; family Corvidae; genus Corvus; species Corvus cornix. The sequence goes on from NC_046336.1 coordinate 17,456,240, forward strand.
ATCGTCATACCTATCCATCTGCCTCTCAGTCCCTCCCTAGTGACTTTCAAACTTCTTAGCAGACTGGAGAGAAGGGATGAAGTCTCCAAGTTATTAAGTTTGTACGATCACTGCGACACTGAACAAGAAAGGGAAGGAGTGGAATCTTGTTAGAGCCCTCCCAAAGGAAGGATTGGTTGTCAGCCACGCTTATTGTTAGCCCCTGGTGCTTCTGCATAGCCAGCCAAGGCAGTCACCAGAAACCAGCCATCACCACTTCTGCCTGCAGAACAGCTTAACAACTTACCGGCAAACCTTCATGGATGCAAAAACAACCTGGAGAATAAGAAGCCTACCAGGCTCTAGTTTCAGAAGGCCTCTATGGACTATTCCCTGGATAATGGCATTTTAAGAGCATGGCTCTTTGGATGCCTTGCATGTAACCATTGCAGTGCTCCTGTTCTTTCCCTACCTTACACTCCTGGGAGGAGGGTTAAGTGTGACATCTGGAACTTTGGGACTCAGCACCACTGTCTTGATACCTCAGTGTCTTTCTTGTACTTCTTCTCACAGAACCTTTTCTGAGGTGGGCAGTGCTGTGGCCCATTTTCCTAATAATAAACCATGAGATAAAGTGATTTGCTTCAAATCATGAGAAGGCAGAGGCAGAGAAAATTTAACTCTACCTCTGCCGTGCCCTAGGATCCCTGCAAAAACATGTAAGACATGCTGAGAACTGCTGATTAAATCACCCATGAATAAGCAAAGCCAATTGCACTCACTTAACATGAAAATAAGAACAGCACAAAAACTCAATTTATAAAATACTTTTGATTTGCACTGTGAGTTCCTGGGAAAAAAAATCTTTCACTTTGATTTGGCACCAAATTGAGCAGTGGGACCTTTTTAAGCTTAATGTAAGACCACCGATATAAACAACTAATAAATGGATATCAAATGATGGTACCTGCTCTCAAGGAGTTACTGTAATGTCTGTTAAATTTTGATTTAATTCATGATTAACAAATTAGAAGCATAACTTCTCCTCTTGCTGCTTTGTTTAAAGGTGGAATGAGATCACCTAAAGCTTAGGAAAATATTTTTGGCAGCCACATTCCTCTGATATTCCTTTAAATGAAAAGAGAAAAAGATCAGCTCCACCATTTTACCTCCTCTAGCTAAGCATTATTTATGGGCCCACTAGAGAAAAATTTTGTGGGCTATTCCTTATTTAGCTGAAAGAAAAAAAAATTAAAACAATTTCACTAACAGCTGATTCTTTGGATCATTTGGGCAACCCTCTTACTTTCAATAAAATGTATTTTTTCTGTTAAAATATTTAATAAAGTGATTGAGAAGCCCATGCATAAAAGTTCTCCTTGCACTTCATGACATGGAAGGTGATTGGTTGTTTCCAAAGAGATTTTATTCCTCTGTGCATTAGCAGGGTCTCAGGTTTCACAATTAAAGGACACAGTGCTTTTATGAAAGCCCATTTTGTGAACTGAGGGGGAGAGGGGAATTCACAAAATTCCGCTATTGCACAGCTCAGCTGCATCCTTTGGTAGGTCCTTTATAGTCAGAAAGAATTATTAGAACTGAGGAGACTGGGCACAGCAAACACATGCAGCCATGGGCCAGCTGTGTTCAGCCCTGTGCCCTTACCTTCATCCAAGGTGTGCTGTGCTCCTCGTCCCTTCACACCCCATCTCACAGCTCCCACGTGGCCTCAGCAGATATTTCAGCACGGCAGGAGCAGGGCTCAGGTCCTGAGGCAGAAATAAGTCCAGAGATATCTGGGGCTCAGCTCTGCCAGAGGCTTGACATGACAAGTTGGTGCTTGTGAATAACAAGCATGTCCTGGGCAGGAGAGGGGATGTGGGCAAGGGAGTCACCCCATGTCCTCTCCTGGTAGTCAGCCCTTGATAGGATGTAAGAGTTTAGAAGACATTTAGGAAGGCTTAGGGAAGATTTGGAATCATATGAGACCTGGCTTCAAACTGAACAACTTGTGTCTGAGTAGTTTGTTTCCTCAGTGAATAGTTTTCTAGACAATAGAAATGTGGTAAGGTGAGCTGGATTTATGCAAATCCTCACTGCAGTGCCCTGTTGGGAAGGGTCAGTTTGACTAAGAAAGGCAGTGGTGGAAAGAACAGTAAAAGAATGTCAGCAAATGAGCAAAACCTAGCAGAGTCAGGTCTGGGCTCCTGCATGGCCCTGCTGGGTAACCTCCTGAGGTACCCTCCTTCCCTGCCCCTTCTCCTCCTGCTTGATACCAAGCATGGTATTTATCAGCTAGTAACACAAATGAGTCAATGAACTGGTCCCCAGGGCTTAATATAGCACAGACTCACTAAAAAGCCTAATTACCTTGCTGAGGAAAGCGAGATTGCAGTAAGTCATTCTTTTATAGCTCAGTTTTTGTACTTCAGGAGGAAAATCCTCCCTGTAGATATAAATTATTATATTTCATATGAATAGTTTCTAATACACCAATGAGTGTGCCTGGGAGGCTGGGCTCCGTGGCAGGATAAAGCAGCTCTGACTCACAGAGCAGTGTGAACACACATGCTTCACAGATCTCTGCCAGTGTCTCTGGGCCTGTTAAAACCTGTAATCAGCAAAAGTTCTTTAAAGACTGAGCATTGGTTCTCAGTGATTGCTTTGAAATGCTAATGGCATTGATCACCCTGCAAGTTGGAGTTATCCCTTCATCCCCATCTCTTCCCTGAGACAGAGAGTGATGAAAAATACATTTCCTGGTGTTGTGTTTAAACTGCATGGGTACCATAGCCCAGCTGGGTCTCTTCCAGGTGGGCAGCAGTGCAACCTGGTGCCAGTGAGGGATGATCTTGGGGAAGAGCAGACCTGTTTGGGCACCCACACCTCCTGCTCTGTGACCAGGTGTGCAGGCTACGCTGGAGCTGCTGTCAGGGAAAGGCACTGGGGGAAATGGACTTACCAGTCAGCAGCAGCTGACTGCTTTTTTGTTTCAAGTTGAATCAAAAGTCTGTCATAGCCCCAAGTCAAGCATTTCATTGTATTTTTAAAATTTGCTTTGAAAAGCTCTTTAAAAAGATGAATTTATCAGAAAAAAACATTGTAGGGAAAACTCCTGCTAACTCAAATGGAAAAGTGGAAGTGGTTCCTTCTAACTTGTATATTTTATTTCAGTGTTTTTATTTTCATATATAAAACTATTCTCTGAACTAGAACAAGGTCTAAGAATAGCTTCCAACCCTTCAAAGCTGGCCTCATTCAGGTTTTTTTTCTTTTGCTGTACATGAAAAATATTTTGCTCTGTTTTCTGGCTGTTACATCTGCAAGGTGTATGTCCGTATGCCTTGTCTGAGAGCAACGACTCTGGTAGCTGGGGAGCCTTGGAGCCCTGTGACCCTGTGGCCAAGGGCACTGAGCACAGAGGGGCTGCCTTGGCACAAATGATTTTAAAGACTAAATCTGCCCACAGTGTAGTATTTTCCAGACTCATGACCCCAGATCCAGACACAAGCCTCACTTAAGCTTGAACTTCCACCAGGCTCCCAGCCCCTAGTTTGGCAATTGCTGCTGCAGTTCATCGAAAGTTTGTCAAAACCCATACAATTCCACAAACCCCACAGTTTCAAGAAATCAGCATTTTTCTCCTGAAACCTGTTCTGCTGGAAATTTCCCAACCCAGTTCTACAGAGAGCCATTATTTCTGAAACGCTTTTGTAAACATTTATTGCAGGGGTTTTCTTAATGACAACAGCCACAGACTCTGGCTGAGCTTAATTTGGCAATTTGCAAATCTCACTCCTTTTTGTCTCTTGGCCAGTTGGAGTAAGGGAAAATTTTTTTTGTGTCTTTCAACACCACCACTGTGCCTTGGATGCAAAATATGCTGCAAAATTTTTCCTGGAGATGTCCCTGTGCCTGACACAGCAGTACTGTGGAACCCAGGACATTGCTTGTGATAGTGGCAAAGTACTCAATATTTACTCAGCATCCTTCTCTTACAAATATTCAGTATAAAGGAAGGTTTACCAGTCTATAGGGAATTATAAATAGATGGGAAGAATTTCAGCTTGTGTTGCCTCCATGAATTTCCTTCAGTCTTTACTAGAGAAAAAACATCAAGTCTCACCCCTGGGAAAGAGCATAGACCAGATCCTGGAGGCACTGAGCAGTGGTCAGGCTACGTCCAGAGGGACAGCAATTACCACTTCCCCACAGGCTTTTGCTTTCTACCCAAAAAACCCTGAAAGCACTTTGGAGTCTGATACATGAACCTTATTCATGTTTCATAATACCTTAGCACAGTGGTGGTGGGGAGAGGTGGCAGACAGGGAATAAGGGTGGGGGGACAATCTCCTTGTGGGAATTGCACCAGGAGTGAAAGCCATGTCTTGCATGTCTTCCTGGGATGGTGTCCCAAAGGGCTGCCCCTTTGTGCCTGGGAAGTGGAGCAGAGGACCCCACAGCCCCCAGCGCACCCTTTCTGTGCCTGGGCAGACAGACGTTCACCAGGACAGCTTTGCTCCCAGTGCTGTCACAGGGAGGTGGCCAGCAGGATATAGGCAGCCTGGATGTGATTTCATTCGCTGCTGTGTGAGCCAGTGTCAGCCTGCTGTTTTTCACATCATTCCTGATCCACAGCTGCAGTTAGAAGAGGAGAGCTCAGCCTGCAGCACTGGCTGGGGATATTGCAATCTGCTGTTTCTGTTAGCAGTCTGCCTCCTCTTGCCCCAGAGATCTCTTTCCCCACAGATGCTTTCCATGCTGGAATGTGGATTTGCTTTTTGTGATCATGCTATTCAAACCTTCTCTCCCTCATGTTTGGATTACCTGCTCTGTGTTTCTGAGCTCTTGTGTCAGTACCTAACACAACTCTGGGATCTGCCTATTCTCTAAACTTGAACCCCGCTGCAGATAAATCCTCACCTGCACTTTGCTCATCTGTTTGGCTGTGTGTTCTTGGATTCATCCACTAATCTCCTTGAAAGCCATTTGTTCAGTCCCTTTGCACTGAAAGAGAACAAGCAAAGGACTGCTGGTGCATTTGTTTCCTTCCTACTGCCACGTCACACTGTGAGCAGATCTCTGTGGCAGAAAAACCCCAAACAATGGGGCCATTTTAACTGTGCTGTTTTTTGAACATAATGGTTTGGTGAGTGTAGGACCTAACAAAGAGTGTAAGCATCCTACAAGAGATGTCCCGAGCAAGGGCAGAGGTGTCAGGCTGCCATGAGAGGGCAGGTGCATCCCCAGGCAGCTCAGTAACACCAGTGTTGCCTCTCTGCTCCCCACAGGCACCAAGCTTCAAAACTTGTTCCCATTGCTTTGGCCTACCCCCACAGTGTCCTTCCCCTCTATGGGGTCACTCCCTGCACCAAGGCACAGGTCCTTAGGACTAAGCACATGCAGCTGCTCTGAGGAGACTCATCCCATGTCGCTTTACATGGGGTTTCTCACCCAGTGCCATGCTGAGGCTTCTCTCTACCATCCAGGAACCTGCTCCCATCCCGTTGTTGATCCTCTGAAGACTGCAGCGGGGTTAGGGCCTTTAAAGATGAGCCCCATTTCCCAGTCCCCCACTGCAGAGAAAAACTCTGGAGCACTAAGACTACCTTTCAGTGTGAAAATCCCAAATACTCTACTTCTGTGCTGGAGCAGAAAGGTCAGGTATATGCAGAAAACCCCCAGAGCCTTTCACAGATGGGTCAGTTATGGCTTGTCCTTGCACTGTTTACAGGAGTCAGGCAGATGGCAAAAAAGTCTCATCTCTGCAGGGGTCCCTGACTGCTGAATTTGTTGCTGATCCACGCCATCCTGAGTGTTGAGGATGCTCTGCAGAGCGACACGGAGTGAGGCAGTCCAGCTCTTGTGCTTAAAACTCTCTTCAGACCTCCTTAATAAGTTCAGTTGCATTTAATATAAGCACCCAGGAGAATCTAAGCATCATGCTGTGTGCTTGAGGCACCAAACAGAGAGAGTAACATGTTTTTCATCAGGTGCCTCTAATTTGTCCATTTTTAATGTTACAGTATCTGTAACACTACTTGAATTACAGCCCAGAACACATTCTCCTCTTAAACTACTTTAAAGGTAGTAGAAACCACACAAAGCAGAACTGCTAACCCTCTTTCCTCCTTAAATCATTTCATATTTCACAGGTCCTACAAAATGCTTTGCAGTTCAGGGGAACAGTCTCTCTGGGACACCACACATCCCATTTTAAATAATAGCCCAAGTGTTGCCTGGAGGAATATTAGTAACATTTGCCAATTTTAAAAGGTTTGTAAAAGAATTTCCCATTATAGGACTTTGCAAAGCAGCCATTGCAGTATCATTTATGCCTTGTTGTGTTCCAACGTCTTTCGAAGTTTATTTGCAATTTCTAAAAAAAAAGGAAACAGTTGCTCCAGGAGAGAACTTCCAATTCTGTTTCTAGGAAAGATCTTCCTCCAAGTGAGAATACTGTAGGGTTTCTGGTGCCTTTGTTTACATTGAGCTCATTGGTCTTACAGAATCCTCAGCATCCTCCAAAGAGAACCAGGGCAGCTGCCTGTCTGGCAGGGTGAGCAGTGGGGAGGGCTTGATCAGCAGCTGCTGTGAGATGCTCCAATCTCCTGGGGTTTATTCATGACTATGAGGCAAACTGTCTGCAGTGAACTGCAGGGAGGGTTGGGAGCCCAGCTGAGCTGAGACTGGTACCAGTTTTGGTGACTGGGACCCACAGCTGAAGGACATTTCCTCTGCATAGTCACTCCACTTGTGTGACACTGGCTCTGGTAGCTGCAGTGCAGCCGTGGCATGAAGGAGAAGCCCATGGACCCACTCCAAACATTGAACTGCTTCAATACAACCCACCTGGAGACAGAGAGTGATGCAGTCAGAGCCAGGCCAGCCTTATCTCGCTCCTTGCCCTTGCTTGGGCTATTGGATGCTTTGCCTTTCTTCTTCTCCCCCTGTTCTGCTGCTCCCCTGAGCTGGCAGCAGTGAGGCTGCAGCTCTGCCTCCCAGCAGCCTGCCCCTGCTCTCACTCCAGAGGCACTGATGGGCAGGACAGAGTGGGAGTGAAGCAGAAAGGCTCCAGCTGGTTTTGTTAATGCACAGCTGGATCTGCAGCTCTGGCAGGTGTGAACATCAGAGCTCAGCTTATAATAGGAGTGGATGTAAAGCAGCAGGAGGCGTTCAGATGGCAACACTGATCTCCTGTGCACTTCACTGCAGAGCCTGGCAAAATGTTTCTGATTAGAGTCACTAACACTGAGCACCTGCACAAAACAGGCTTCTAAACTGCTCCTGGATCAGGGGCTCAGCTTCTGCCTCTCCCTGCCTGCTCCTACAGTTGCTCCATCTCTGGCCTGGTGTACCAAGTGCACTCCGGGCTAGAGGATGCTGCAAGCTTGAGGCTTCCCAGGCTGGAGAGGAATTCAAATTCAGAGCTCTCAGATCTTGCTCAATTCACTTCTGAGTATATAAACAGAAGGGAGGAGGAGGAGGCCTCTTCTCTAAAAGGAGAGTAAATATAACTTGATATTTGGAATGTGAACTTCTTGGTGTGAAATGTTCTCCAAGCATGTCTTGCTTCTTCTGGGATTCAAGAGACCAGCCTCTAGTTTTAGGATCCACCTCTGTGAGAAACTGTAGCTGGTGGATCAGGTTCTGGGAATTTGGACTTTGTTGAGAAGGGGAAATCTTGGCACTGAGGGTCTATAAAGCCAAGGAGCAGAAGAGGTCTCATACATTGGTTTTTGGAGGATCAGTCAAAGGCAGCATGCCCATGCCTCAGTGCTTCTGATTCTCAGCTGTAGCATAAATCCACTTCCTTTGGGACTTAAACCGAGGCACCAGCCCAGCCACTGGAGCAGCTGTGGCACAGGCACACTCTGTGCTGCTGCCTAGGGTCCATACACCCCTGGGCAGAGGCAGGGCAGAAAGCCACGGGCAGTAGCATCTTAAACCACTTCACTGAGATTTTCCAGAGCTCATTTGTCAGAGCCTGAGGTCTTTAACTGAATGTAATCTTCCCTGAGCAGAAGGGCATCAGTATAGTATGAAAACACTGGAGATATTTTGAAGAGTGTAACCACAGTGTGCAATACAGTGATCACAGATGTTTTTCTGTACAGAAAGCTCAGGTGAATCTTCCACATTTCCCCAAAGCCCCAGATGTCTGAACTTCATAAGGAAACTGAGAACTTGGGGTGGCATTTCCTGCATGCTTTCACCCTAAACAGGCATAAGGTACTGTGGTTGCATGACACTGTTAGACCCAGCAATCCTCAGAAACCTGGGGAAAAGAATGGAGATGAGCATAACAACAGTGGAGGGAAGGGAGTGAAATAGACATCATTGCAATTGCTTGGAAACATCATTTTTGATAAACAAGCAGCAAACTTAAAAGCAATTTGATGGCACCAACACTATAGTCAACACTGGAATGAGCTGAAAAGCAAACAGGATAGGTGGCAGCAGTCAAGGAATGTGTGGCACCAACTGTGTGTGATCTTGGCAGAAGATGTGCCTTGGTTTCCTACACCATGAGATGGAGAATAGTGTTTCCTTATCTCACATGACTCTTGTAAGTCTTAATTAATTTATGTTCGTAAATCACTGTGAGAGTTCAAGTAGGAGTATCCATTTACTGTGGAGCTGAAAATTATATAATCGTTATATAATAATTTTTTTTTCTCTTTGATAAATCACAGCACAAGATAAATATTTTGCCAAGTGAGAACCTTCATCTTAATTTTGAACAGAAAATACCCTAATATTGAAACAAAATATTGGTTAACCACAAAAGGATTTTTCATGTCCAGACTTGTGAACTTATAGCCTAGAGTCACGATGACTTTCTATCAAATCTGTGTGCTGGAGTAGAATACCAATGGCTGTAATCCTAGAGAAGAATCCCAAGACTGCAATATACCTAAAGGAGAAGGAAGTGAGGAGCGGCGCTCTCTGTGTCTAGGAAATGTTTACTTGACAAATATTTAGCGAGCTTGGAGGTATTTTTGAGGAAAAAAATGGCATGGATTCATGTTGATGAATGTTTTGCTACTGATTAAATCTGAGCCTGTATAAACTGTGTGGTGACAAAGAAACCTGAGACTGTAATGAGGAAACAGTTGGGTAGGATGTGAGAGATCGAAACCACAGATATTGCCATCCCCAGGAGAAATACCTCATTCTAAGGACTGGAAATTAGTTTGGGACTATTGGATTCCATTCAAGGAATAAGTCGTATTATGCACAATATCTCCTAATCTTTACCCTAGAAATTGCCTTGAAAAGCCAAATCTTGCATAGCAATAATTAAAGGAAAACATATGTGAAACAAGATGCTTATTTCTTGTCTGGGCTTTCACCAGCCTGTCCAGTATAAAACATCCCTGTGTCTCCAGTCAGTATAGATCAACTTCCCTCTGCACACCCCCAGGTGGAAAAAGGCTCTGAGAATTTTATAGACACAGGATTTCCAAGGCACTTAATTTTGGTTGTGTGACCTGGCCTCATCATTCAATATTCATTTATTTACGCATTTAACCTTCTTGGTGTGGAGTCCCACTAACTTCCCTCAGAGACTGTGTTCAAGCTGCTCCCCAAGTTGTTGTTGAACCATATTGCTCAGCATGTTATTTTTTAACAGAGGCCAAAAGTTTTGAAAAGTGGAAACCTAAAAATGAGTTCCCTGGTTTCTGACTTGGACCCTTATTTAAGCAACAGTGGGTGTGTAATACATTATGCTGCTAATATAATACGTCCATCTAGTCATCAAAGCTAACTTAGCTTTGAAAAATTATGAATAAGTATAATGGTAAAAAAAAAACCCAAACCACTTGTTGCACTACATTTATGTCTTTCCAGGGTAAAAGTTTGCCATACCCTGGGTAATTTCTGTTTGACATTAATAAACATTTTATTGCAACACACTTAAGTCATGTTGTATATCCCTGCTCAGCAATATTGACACTCGGAGGTCAGGACTGCGTGAAATGGCCTCGATCCTGTGAAAATACAAATCGGATTTGTGGTCAACCAAGGCCAGAGTTTCATACTCACACCTAATTGGCCATTGGAGCTTTTCAAGCATTTCCTTTCTGAAGTGTTCTTTGCTGCTCTGCTGCTGGTTGCAAAACTTTGTTCTTCACAAGAAGGAAATTGGTTGTACTAAAGTCACAAATCTCCTGTGTGTGACAGGTGAGGCTTTGCTCGGTACAAGCTCAGCAGGACAAGCTCTGGCTGGGCACAGCCCCAGCTGACAGCAACAAGCACAGGGTCACCTGCATCCCCTCCATCAACCCAGAGCAGGGAGTCAGCTGTCCAGGAAACTCACCCTGCTCCTTTTGCCGGAGTTGCAAACCCCATAAGAAGAAACTGAAGGTCAGAGCCATTTCCAGTGGTGTCCCAATATTATCCTGATGGGATTTCAAACCACAGGAAAAGGCTGAATGATCCAGGTTAAAACAGAGGCATAGCAGGGAAAGTTCTGAGTTCAGCTGGTAGCTTTTTGGACACAGACCCTTCCTGTTTATGCTTGGATATCTCCTCATCACATCTGACATTTTGATCTGCAAATGCAGATTACATTAAAGGCTGGTAACTATGCTGAAATTAACACTCAAGACATGTTCACTCTTTTAATAATTATTTTTTCCAAAATGCTGCACATCTCCAAGTTTGTATGGATAGTCTGGGTAATTGTTATACCTCACAGAGAGAAGAATTTGATTCCAAAAATTGAACTATTTTGGAAAACGTCAGTGAGATATGCACCCAACTGCTTCAAACTATAATGTGATATTAAAATGTTTTGGTTCATATTCTTTTTAGTTCACCTCAGTTCCTTAACTGGCGAGGCTGTATTTCCAAAGTTACTCAGGGTGAAAGTTGAAATTTGAAAATAGAGCAGTCCCCCAAAGGGAATGGGAAGTGTTCAGCAGAGCCAGGCTTGCTCTCTAAGGCAGGGCGTTTGCAGGCAGTCAGTGTTAGGAGGAAAGGCTTGGATCCAGATGCTGTGCCATAACTGCTGACCCTGAATCATCCCTCAGTCCCTTGCTAAAAATGTATGCTGTGTGTATTTATTGCTCTCCAACTGCTTTCCTTTGAGTGTCCTTGGAGCAGTCTGGCCCTGGAGCAAAGCTTTAATTGCTTGTGGTTTTAAGTGCTCTAAAATCCACCTGTGTATTTTAGAAATTTGTTCAGAGGAAAACCAAAAGTAGTTAAATGGTTTTAACACATTTGAAACCACTGTAGAAATAAGAGATAGACAGAAAGACTGGTAAATGTTGCTATGGATTAATGGACTCAGGGTCAGAGCTGTAACAACCACTTTTTTTTCATTCACAAGTGAAAATTTTAAATATAGTATAAAAGTAAGATTAAAGAATTCTTTGTTGTGTTGATTTCACTCTGTGTCATTTGAAATCTTCCCTGAAATCAAGTTTAACTTCAAGGTTCTGCTTCCCCCAATTTTCAATGGAAACAAACTATATTGATCTTGAAAAAAATTTAGTTTCATCTGGAAAATTATAAAATGAAGCAGCTGCATCTTATCAAATTTTCCCAATTTTTATTTTTTGTTTGAATTTGGCAGATATATTTGTTTTATGAAAATTACAAAATTGGTGGAGATTTAATAAGAGAGGCATTAACTTTCCCCATAACACTGCTGTTCCACCTTAGCCCCAATGACATCCTTAGTCCTGCTTCCTGGGGTTGTTTGCTCAGGAGGTTCCTCAGGCCTCTCTTATAACAAGAAGCTGATTTTAATAATCAGACTTCTCTCTAGGCATGTGGCTGGGGAAATTGTCTTCAAAGCTGGTAGGGCCTGGGGCAGACCTGGGAATGGAAACTGAGGATAATGTGATTAAGGGTTTGCAGGGATAGACCAATCCCTCAAACAAACTGGGGTTTCATGTTTAAAAAAAGCTAAAATTCTTTGGCCTAAGTAGGCTGCTTCAAAAGCAATTATGCTGGGAAATGAGCTAGAATAAGTCTTGCAGAAGTACAGGTCCACAGGAACTATGTGAACAGTATCACAATGCAGGGCCTCTCCTTACCCAGAACAAGGACAGACAGCTTGTATGATTACTTACCTCCACCGAACATCCTGAGAGGGCTGAACATCTTTTCTCTTTCCCTGATCTGTAAATTATCGGGGAATACGATCAGAGAAAATCTTCAACAGTCATTGTTCACACAGCTGGAGTCTAGCAGAGACTGAAGATGCCCAGCAAAGTGGCTGAGTCACCATCTCTGGAGGTGTTTGAAAGATGTGTAGATGTGGCACTTAAGGACATGGTTTAGTGGTGGACTTAGCAGTGTTAGGGTAACAACTGGACTTGATGGTCTTAAAGATCTTTTCCAATCTAAACAATTTTATGATTCTATGATGATAAGAGAGCTATGCTTTGCTCAATTTCTGCCTGACTTACATCCGGCCAACTTCTCTATCCTCCCCAAAACATCCCTCAACCCTGTTGATCTTGGTCAAAAATAGAAATCTGGAAAAGTTTAATCTGCGCTACAATTTTAAGGAAAGATGCTGGCCAAAATGTGATTTATCTGTAGCAGGTGCTTTCAATTGACAGGAGCAGCAAAAAATGCATCTGTTCAACTATCTGTGTTGGTGCAAGAAAAACCTCCAAGCGTCTGGCAGCCAAAAATCTCCTAGGAGCAATCCTGCTCAGTACTGTGGAGGGTGCTGAGCTCCTTGCACTCCCACAGGATATTTTGAATTTCCAGTACCTCCCAAGAAGAGGCACAGAAATAGTGCTGCAGCCCTGAAACCTAACGCATTCTGTTTGTGTTCCCCTCTATTTAGTTAGAAAAGTGGTAAACATTGCAGAGCTTAACCTTGTAACCTCAGCCAATTCACATTACGTTAGTAAAATGGAGTAGAATCTAGAAACAATCAGCATTTGTGGCTTTCTAGGCCTTTTAAGCTCATTTCTCTGCAATGCAAACCTCCCTCTCCAATGATTTGTTCGGCTTTAAGTCCTCTGAATTCCAAGCTTTTATGTTAATACAAGCTTCCTTTTACTGGCTGTGTCTGTGCCAGCAGGTGCATGAGCTGGGAGGCCCATGGCAATGTGCATTTTATTACTTCCAAACAGAGCATATTTTCTGATTCTTACAAGTTCTGGTGCTATTACTCAATATTTGGCTATTAAGGTTACAAGAGCAGAGACACCTCACTTCAGAGCCTGTAGCTATGACTATTGAACAGGCTACTGTGTAATTGCTGTTTGAAATGTGTGTGCCAGCTGGGAAACCTGCACATGTGGAAAAACACCAGAATAAGGAATAAAGAGATGTCATAAATTCCACAAAGAACCAGCAAGATGTTTCAACCAGGATTTCTGTTTGTGTCAGAAGGAAACCATTCTACTGTACTAAAGTAAGCAGGACTATGCTCCTACCAGACCCTACTTAGGAGGGGTCCCAGGCAGCTCTAGCACCGGGGTGAGGAAGCTCAAGGCAGCCTGGGGCTGTCATTCAGGAAGGAGCACTCTTCTCTCCATCACCTCCAGAAGAGCATCCCACTTTGCTTGCAAGTTATTTGCTGCCTGTGATGCTGCCTGCTGTTTCTGCCTGGTTTTGGTTACATGCTCTGATTTCCCTCTGGTAGGAAACGTAAAGGAGGGGCTGCCTATAACAAGTCAGCAAAGGTCTTTAAGAGAAAAAAGTCAACTCTGGTAACTTCATGAAAAAAAGATGACTTTGTCAGGTTGCCATTAAACTGTGTGTGTGCAGCTCTGCTCAGAGCTATTTCTGGTTTCTATTTAAATGTTCCAAGAGCAGTGGAAGTCCATTTACAGGAAATCAAATAGCAGACAATAGGGAAATACCTCAGCAGGAAAAAGCATAGGCTTTTATTTACAAAGAACTAATTCTTCCAAGCAAGGGAGAGCAGCAGACACAGTGTCAGCCTCCCTTTCCCTTCCCAAAGGACTGCTAAAAGGGACAGACACTGTACTTTGACAAAGTGTTTACACATGGCCTCCACAACAGCCAGACTGACTGCTGCTGAGAGCCAGGAGTAAGCAATAAAAAATGCCACTGACTTTCACCTTGCTGCAAAAACTTTCATCTTGGAAGACAGGAAACCCTTTTGGGTACTCTTCACACCTTGGAAAATAAAGCCTTTGCATTAGTACAGGGGAATTGGAATGACCTTCAAGAGACATGTGATGCACAATGGAACCTAGTCTGGAGACCATTTATTTGCATCCTTGCTCTGTCAAAGGATGAGACTTGAGGAACATGTTCCTTTATCACAGTGCTCAGTCAGCTTTTGCTTTTGCCTTTTGGAAGAGAAGACTCCCAGGAGGAGGGTTGTGATTCGTTTTGTTGCCTTCTTTTAAGGGACTATGGTGGGGAAAAGCACATTTCTATTTTTCTGCAAGTTGTTAAAATTGGGCAATTGTAAGTGATGGTCTTGCTGACACACAGATTTTGTAGCCTGTTGGTGCTCTTAGCAGGCTGAGAGACTACTGGTTACTTTCTGCAGGCACACGTCCTCGACCAAACCTTTAAATAAAAGCATTCCTACACCACTTTTTCCTCTGAGGCCCTTTTCAACATCTCGCTCTTGCCTGCAGGCTTTTATAGCCTGTGGTCTGTTTATGGGTTTAGCTTTATAGCCTGTCTAATTAGTTGCTGTGATAAGGATAATTAGGTAATTAGGATAATTTGGATAGCACAGTATGAGGCTTTTCAAACCTCTTTTCTGGAAAGCTTTGTCTGCCACAGTGTAGTCAGTGACACTTGTCTGATCTAATGGAAAACAAAAAGCCCAAATATCTCTGAGCGTGATTGATGGCAGAGAGTTAACATCCAAGGCAGAGGGTAGAGAATGAGTAACTTGGAGCCACACTCTGAGTGCTGAACTCACACAGTTACAGCTGAAAGACACACATGACAGCTCACGGTATCTTGTGGATTCCAAAATGAGCACTCAGATCCCTCTGTTCCTCACCTGCTGAGTTTTGATAGAGACAACGGTGAAGCGCTATTAAAAAAGGATAAAGAAAGCATGGAATTCTCCTTCCTTTAATATCCTTAAATCCAACTGGAATGCTTTCCTGAACAATATTCTTCAGCCAAATACAGTTATAAGCCAGTTATAGTAAAATGACTAGAAACTTTCTTGTTTCTCAGAGAGAGTGAGACTGCAAGTTCCTGAGCCTCTCTTCTCTGAATGCCTATGACTGGATAGACTTTCTCTTGTAACCCCTTTTTCTCATTCCCTTTTCTCTATAATTCCTAATATATCTGTTGAGAGCATGGAAGTAGGAACATCAATAGGATCATAATTGCAAAGAGTGGGCCTTAGGTAGGAAAGTGTGGAAGAATTTCCCTGTTCCTAATTGCAACTGGTGACCATTTTGCAATATTCCAAATTGCTTCAAGAGGTGAAGTGTTGTCCAAAGATCATGGAGGACTGAAAAGCAAGACACAAACCAGGAATAAACAGGGAATTTGAAACAGGGAAGTGAGGGAGAACAGACATAAAACAACGAAGTGAATTTCCAGCATTCGTTGGGAGGAAACAGATCAACCATTGGAGTCTAGGTTGAGGAGGAAGAAGATACAGTATCTATTGAACATGCTGCATGTTCATGGCGAAAGAAATGTGAAGGCCGGTAACTTATGACATTTCTAGTTCATTGAAAGAAATGAGTCAGCATGGAAAGGAGTTTCCCTGAGCTTCCCAGAGACTTCTTCCTCTGTGTCCATGCTGGAAGCAGGGAAAAGCTGAGCAAGGGGGGCTGAAGCCAAGCAACCTTCCAGCTGGAGCACCACGTGGGCACTCCCAGGGACAGGTACGGATCCAGATGCAGGACACTCCCCTTCTCTGCACTGTGATGTGCAGACCACATCTGGAGACAGAGCAGTGTGGAAGGGAGCACAGCTGGGAGCTGAATAAGACTGTGCAGCCCCTCAAGCAGTTGGCCAGAGATCAGTCCCAAGAGCTGAGCTACAGAAAAGATCTGAGGTGAAGCTGAAACACCAGGAAGTGTCGTGAGAGCCTGCTATTCGTGCAATCCCAGGGCACAGAGAGAAACAGAGTCCTAAGAAATTGCTTTACCAAGATTTTAAACTGGAGACAGGCAAGGATCCAATCTATATAGGGAAAACACGCAAGATTCCTGCCAAATACAAGCTGAATTACAAGAAACTGTGGGCTAGAGCTCCTCTAACCTGCAATATGTTAGACAGGAGTGGTTCAGGCAATACTGGGGGGGTAGAAGTCTCCTGGCTTGTGCATGAGGGCTGGTCTTACACAAGTATCATTCCTGATGGAGAAAAACCTGCATTCCCTCTCATGTCTGCAAAGCAGATGAATCAGGGATTTCCTGGTTAGGGAAGACCAGGCGCTCTTCAATACAAACAGAAATGTTAGAGCAAGGCTAAAATCCAAATAGGTTCTTAACTTCTTCCAGTAGCCTCCTGGGTTCTTCAGAGTTATTAGTCTTTGTAAATATATGCTACAATTAGCTGGACTGATTGCTCAAACATCTATTGACTAGAGCTGCCTAGGACATTTTTGCTGAAGTAATTGAGTAAATATTTTTTTCCACAATAATCTGTAGTGATGATGACTGTTCTCACCAATATTTATAACTTTTTTAACATTAAAAAAAATGTTTATTTACTTTCCTCTGGTTTTAGTTATTTGTTGACATTCCTGTGTCATTCGATCTTCCAACTAGCATGTCATAACCTACTGTAGAAGAGTTGTGGCAGCTATATTTTGGGATGAAAAAGAAGGATGTGTGTAGGGAGATGAAGCAAAGGGGAAAATGGACACAAGCACCGAGTGTGTTCCTCAAGTGAGATGATATATGCCATAAGAGACGGCACAGGATGTGATAGTTATATTACAATACCTGCTGTAATAGCCATTATTTAATTTTTTTTTTTTTTAATAAATAGGGGCAGCTGCTACTTCACAATGACCGAAACATCCTGTCTTTTCTGGATTATGTCTCCTACCAGTGTTAGTGTATCCTAGCATTCAGAACAAAGAAGTACTCATAAATTGGACGAGCAGCTATTGTTTAAAATATTTTAATATGAATCCCAGTGAAGACTGGAATGGCTATGTCTCAAGAAATGATGTAAAACTAATAAAAGTAACAGAAGAACAAATACATATGTGAACTTTTTTTCCCCAAAAAGGACATTTTTTTCTGAGTGTTTACAATAAAATATTCAGTGGGTTTTTTTCATTCTGGCTCAGAATGAAAGGAGATTTTCAAATTTTGCACTGGTGAAATGAGCTAATAGCAGTACCCATATATAGAACTGCCATGCTCATACAGAAGTGCAATGTTTTCTTGCTGCTTTAGGACTGTTGTCCTGTTTATGCATCCAAGGAAGTGTTGTAGCTCCCTGACTGAAGTAGACCTGTTGTACCCAGGCTTGGTGTCCCCAGCAACATCCAGGACCTACTTCTCCTTTAGAAGTTTGAGTTCTTTAACCTTCTTTCTTTCAGGCTGGATGTTCCTTTCAAAATATATGTTATCAATACTCATGATTGATTTAAGTATTACGGTTATCTCTATAAATGTCCCTTCTGTTTCTGAGTTCTCTCCCTCAGTGACATTTTCTGGCAGCAAATTACACCATGAAAAATGCACTTAAAATGAGTAGTATGTCCTTTTGCTGGCTTTGAATTTGTTTCACTGAATTGTCATTTGTTTGGTTGAGAATTTTTATATTATAAGCCAAGGAGAGCCATATTTCCCTGCCTCTGTTCCCTGACACTTTTATTGTTCATACAGTTTATCATGTATATTCTACTTCTCTACTGCTTGAAAAAATGACATCTAGCAATCTCTTCTCAGAGATTTCTGTTCTGGGTTATTTGTTATGTTCATTGCCATTCTCCAGGTCTGTGTATAGAGGATGCTTTTTGAGACAAGTAATCAGAAGTGCACACTAAAACTGGCTGGAAATTTGCTGTGTTTTCATCAGAACAAGAAAAATTATTTATGCTGGAACAATTTTTGGTGAAAGACACATCCTTTTTTTTTTTAAATTTGTAACACCTGAAAAAAATCAATAGAGCAACATTTTATCACTTGAAAAAAAGTTGAAAAATGTTCTCATTTCATGTAGTAAATACATTATTTCCGTGTTTGCAAACAAAATTAAACATTCCCAATGAGCAAAAATAGTTTTTGGGAATTTATGTGAAGATATGACTGGACAATACTTTTGGGATGAAGGTTACACACCAAAAATTGCTTGTCCATATCACATTCATCTCAGCAAGTCCAGCAAACATCATGGTATTGAGATAGTTTACCTTGCAGAAACTAAAGGCTATTAACTTATTAGGAAAAAAATGAGAGCTCTTGGTCTCTCAGATATTTCAGGCAATGCAACTGATGTGTGGACAAATGTGAATTATATGAAGAAATCCAGGCCCTAAAGCTGTGAAGCATCCAGTGTTCAAAGCTTCTACTGCTTTTTGGGGGAGGTAATTTTGTCTGGAGCACAGCAACATTTGACCCAAATGGGCTATTTTAGGAGGTCAGGCAGCCCTTGCCAAGCTGTTCCCCTTGAGCTGTCAGACCAGTGGGGTTCTCCAGGTGTTATTAATGCTGAAAGCTTTTTGCTTGGACTAGCATGGAGAGATAGGGATGTCTCCTGGGAAGTTAAAAGCCTGCTTTGCACATAATAAAAGATGCTTTAATACCATCCCATGGAGATTCATCTTGTTTCTAATCTATCACAACTAACTTGTGCCTCAGGGGCCTTTGGACCATTGCCCAATTTGCCTTGCCCATTTCTCATAAAAAAACCCCAGCAAAGTTTGGCAGCATCATCATTTCATGAATGAAGCAGATTGATGTAAACAACGTTGTAAGTTTAATGGGGTCTATACTTACAAGCATTAGTCCCACTCTGACCCCATACTCTAGACTCCTGCTGACCTGGGGGTTAGGCTTGTCTGAAGATAACATGAGTGTCTACACCAGTCCCCAGATTTACTCAAGCTTGTGTTGACTTTCAGCCTGTCTGCCTAAAATATACATGGGGAAGGACAGATTGCTTTCTGCACCAAGTGCTGTCTAAGGAAGTGTCTGCTGAGTTTTTGGTTCTGGGCCAAGTTTCCTGCTGTCTAGCATTAGGGCTTTGGCAAGGCAGTCTGGGCCCTGTCACAAAGAGAATCTATAAAAAAGGTTTTTCCCTGTCATCACACATAATTAAGGACAACATTTTAATCAGGCTGCTCCCACTTAATTGCAGTGCTTTGCATAGCTACCCTGGACCTGCTGTTTTAAATAGATCCAGTGTATTTGTCAGACTGGGTCAGGCTGGGAAGATGAAACCTCATTGGAGACATGGAGAAGTCAATTATTGTATAAGGAAGGAATGTGCTCATGTCATGGTGTGTTACAGAATAACCATGGTTACATGCAGGAGGGATTGATTGCTGTGGTAGTGGAAGCAGCCAGCTCTAAACTCTGGTAGCTTGCTGTGGTTTAAGAGACCACATGGAGAGCTGAAGCTTTCAGAATCAAATCTTGGGGCTGGGCAGGCGATTTTGATTGACTGACAATTTTACTTTTATTCAAATAATAAACAGAACAATGAAAAGAATTTTTAGGTGCCTCGCACATGGAAAAATATTCCTAAAAACTCAAGGCATGTTTTTATTTTAAAAAGAAACCAAGGAATAACTCAACCAGGAAGATATGACTGATAACATTTTGATCACTCACAGCCCAATTGCTCCAAAATCTTTTTGCCAAAAGTTGTTTTTTGTCTGCAGCATGCCTTGGAAGTCACCATTTTCAGGCCCTATCAACTCAAGGTAAAGAAGAGAAGAACATTTGCCAGACTTGTGGAGGTTTAAAAACTGTTTGGTATACAGCCAGAAGCATCCCACAAGAGCACTCAAGGAAAGGAAACTCATGAAAGGAGACAATCCTTTCATTGCTGGGCCATGACAATCCCTTGCTCTAAGTGCTGCAGAGAAGCCAATGGGCAGACCTCTTATCCTGAGTTCACTGTGCTGTGATCCGCCCAATCCTTGATGCATTTCGCTCCAGGTTCAGCTTGTGAAGTGCAGCTCATTATGGGAAAAACAAAGCCAATGACCCTGGTTTTCAAAAAGGGAAAGAAGGAGGACACAGGGAACTATGAGCCAATCAGCCTCAGCTCAATCCCTGGAAAGATGATGGAGTGCCTCAGTATGTAGGAGACCTCTATCCATATGGGTGACAAGAAGGTGATCAGGAGTAGTCAGCACAGATGCACTAAAGGTAATAATGCTTTACCAATCTGATTGCCTTCTACAATGAAACAACTACCTGCACTCCAGCATGAGTGCATGGGCTGTAAAATTTATTGAGCAGCTTTTAAATACAGCTGGAGCCACAGTTCCAGTTTTGACCCCAGCACTGTGAGCGAATCCGATACACAGGTGGGTTGAGGGCACCGCTGGAAGTACAGCACAGACATCCTAGGAGGTCTGGACTATCAACTTTATGTCCTAATGACAATCAACTAGATTTTCTACTGTCTGAATGAATGGCTGCCCAAAAGGCTGTATGACACTCCCAACAGGTCCCATGCAGGCCCATAAGATCTGCTGCTGCTGGCATATTTGTGTGAATGTGTACAGCTGCAAATTCTGGGCCAAACCCAACACACAGGTAACTTAATTTAACAAATCAGCATCAGTAAACAGGATGCAAGAGATACATCCCTTCACCTACAGCTGCTGCTTTGGAATGCTCACCAGTGTCTCTCTTCCTATGAGATGGGATGGGCTGTGCTGCTGCACACATACAGGTCTCCAGCAAAGGGCTGGCCCTAGCTGTGATCTTTCCCATAAGACCTACACAGGCCTCAGGAGCTTTTTGAGGGTTGGACAGCTGGTGGGGAAGACATGCTAGGCTGGCCTGTGTGCTGCCTGGCTCGGCTGATGGTCCCCAACGCAGTTACAGGCCACAGACCTGTCTCACATGAGCTTGCCCAGAAGAGACACACAGTGTCCAACATGATGGGACCTGCAGGAGTTTCAGAAATGCCGTGTCTTGGGATTCTTCATTCTCCCCTTGGTGGTCAGTTCAGTTTACTAAAAAGCCAGCCCTGCCAGTGCTGTTGGTTTTGGCCATCACCCACTAAAAATCTCTTTCCTAATTCCTACTCCAACCACAGATATTCACAGCAGGGGAATAAAATAACTGGATTGACCAGAAATAGGAGATTGGGAAGTCAGCAGTGGAAATCCCCTTTTGGCAACTGCTCTGTCTGTGGATAAATGCTGCAGGAGAATTGTGCAAAGGAGACATCACTGTTGCCAGCACTGGCCTCCACTGGACACTCTGTACTGGATCATATTTCAAGGACATCTGTAAACATCATCCTCTTTCCATCATGTCAGGTGCTTGACAGGACTAGAGAGGATTTACAGCCAGGCAACATGGGAAGGATCAGCTGAGGAGATGGTCCTCTTCTCATTCCAGGATGGCTTTCCAGCAGGTTAGCAGTCTTACAGCCCAAGCTGTCGCAATCCCACATTTCCTAATCTTCTACAGCACAAAACCACCTCGTGCACACATTTATCTTTGCAATGAAACACAATGGAAACACTTGCAAAAGCTGTTATGGTATCTCAACAACAATGGAAACAACTCCCTGTAGTATTTCCTCAGCGGAAAGAAGGAACAGGTGGGCCAGTAACTTCATCTGCCATGCCAGCTGTATCCTCGGAAGGACCTGACTTGGCTAAAAGTTTTGGATCTCAGTAGAAGCAACCTGCAGAAAATGCAGATGAACATCCAGAATCCCAGGCACGAAAATCACAATAAAAAATGACATTTGGTTGCCTGATTGATCACTGAACATTTCTCATTGCCATGGAGTTCTTGAGCTCGGCCCACAATAAGCTGTTCTGAAAGTAAACCTCTGACTGCAGTGAGGGAAGGGCAGTGACAGAAGCAAAAGGCAGCAGGCTTCAGGTGTTAGCAGTCTGCTTATCTCAATTAGTCACCAGATCATGGGGTGGAGCTCCCAAGGTCTGTATTCTCTTTCTGCCTTCACTGTTACGTGCTCTATAATCTGGAGTGGCAAGTCACTTATTTGTCTATTTCTCAGTTTCCCCTTGTCTTCCCTCAGATGGTAAGTTTTTCCAGTCAGGGACCTGTGTCTCGTTCAGGGCCTTTAGGTGCTACTGAAATAGAAAAACACAGCAATACTAAACTCCTTTGAGACCTTGTCCTTACTCCATTTGCAGGCAGTCACACCTCATCATAGCTGTGTGGATAAGGTTTGGATAATGTGGCACACTTTACATACTTCCTTTTGAGCAGGGTGTTTAAGAGGCCCAGTATATTTATTTAATGAGATGCTAATTTACCGTACACATATTTTATGGCTCTGGACAAAGGTGTCTTTTGCATTTCCTAGCTTCTTAAATAAGGAAAGCTTCCTCAGGTCTGCCTCAGCTCCAGCCCCTGGTACAAGATGACCACAGATACAAGTGGTGAAATGAGCTATGTCCTGGTGAGAGACCACTGCTCCATTAGATCCCCCCTCTTGTGCACATCCCTGACATTGTAGTCAGAATTAGTTTTTGCCAACCAGTGAACTGTAAGCAAAAATGACATTCCTGAGAGAAGCACATGGCTGACACCACCAGTTATGCTCCTGGTTTCTATAAAATGTGTACACTATAGGGCCATGCTGCTATATGCTATATACACATCTGCTGCCTATGTGTCACCAGTCTCATGACACTATTGGCAGGCTTGGCTGTGTGTCATTTGCCCTGTGTTGTCAACAGTTCCTGGGAATTCCTCTTTTGTTTGATGAAAACTTTTGAGGAAAGATTAACAGTTTTATACCTGCTGGTCCCAAGAAGGTCTCAGTGGTTGTGATGGAGAGCAAACTCACAACATGAACATGCTCCTGAGCCACAGAACACTAAGGAATTGGCCTGGGTCAGCACGTTTCACATTGCCATCCAGCTCTTCAAGCCAGCAGCTGATTTCTTGGCTCTGAAAAGCTCTAAGGTTATTCAATATATAACTATCTCTTCAGATTTGTTTTTCTAATGACAAGTCAAAATATGGTTTCAATTTCATCAAAAAAAGTCCTGTTTATACAAGTGTTTGCAGTGGAGTTTTATGGTCTTTTCCCAGTTGGATCAGACCATTACATCGCACTCTGCCGAAGTCCGTGCTGTGTGTGCTGCAGCCAATGCTGATGGGGGTGAATGCACCTTACGTTCAACACGTCGCTCTTCCTTTTCCTTCTTCATTATCACTGAGGGAAATAACTGAGGAAAAGCCAGGAAGATTCCTTAAGGCAGGTTTCCAAGTCAAGACCTGGGATGTGGCCAGGTAGTTTTCAGTAACATAACAGGGCGCCAGTTTCCCACAAAGCATTTCAAGAACGCACCCTCCATCTTCACAGTCCAGTTTCATCGTAAATACTGAGGATTCACACACAAAGAACAAAGCAGGAGAACACATGGCAAAGCAATCAAATATAAAATACCGGCATTCTTGAATTTCATTTCACCTCAGTGTTTTGGACTCTTCCCTTTAGAGAATTCACTTGGTCAGATGCATAGAGTTGATGAGTTACTATCATGGACAGTCAGCCTGTGATCAAAACATTGCTGACTGCCTCTTCTTTCTTTTTTTTCCTTCTTTTTTTTGCCTTTTTTTTGCCTTTTCCCACCACTCACTAGGATGGGTTTTTATTTACCTCCCAGCTTGTGAGATGGGAATTTGCACTGGAGCTCATCAATTACTCCCTTCACTTCTCTAGTTCCCTTATCAGCAAACAAAAACAAATCAGTGGCATTAAGCACAGTGAGAGAGCCACTGAATGTGCAAACACTATTTTTGCTCCCAGACTTGTGCACAGGGCAATAAAAACAACATTTCTGCAAATGAAAAACCTTTTCCTTTCACCAAAGAAGTCTCCATAACTGTAGCATTACTCTGGTGCCCAGGTAAATAGCTGCTGGCTGAAAATGCTCAGCTCCAAGAAAATCAAAGAGCATATTTCAAATTGATATTGAAAAATGCATTATGAACTGTTTATTTGATTAGGAAATAGTCTCCAAAAATAGACCAAAATTCCCTTCATAGTCTAGTCACAAATGGTAATTTGCCCATCTCTTCTCAGTGGAATGTCAACATAAACTGCACAGCAGACTGTAAAACTGTGCTCGAAAATTCAACAGGTTAGTTCCTTGGCACACACCCCAAACCAAATGGTGTTTTAAGTCCTTTCAGCATCTCCCTCATGAAAATAAGAATATCAGTTTCTTAGTTGGCTGGCCAAAGAGAAAAAATATGTTTTCAAATCACATTGAAGTGCTTATGACTATTTTATAATTTATTTTCTTTCAATTTTTTTTCTCCTGTATTTTTCTTTTATAATAATTTATAATAGTTTATAAAAAAATTATTAGCTGATTTTATTGGTTGGGGACCAATAACAATTTTTAAAAGTAAAATTCTGTATTTTAGACTATGTTACTGCAAAATTTTAACCTTTCTCAAGTCTTTCTTTCTTAAAATGTAGTTAATATTAAATTTGTACAGTTTTTGTCATCACAAGCACATATTTTTCAGTGGAAATTGGCTTGCCTGAGATAATATGCATTGCTCAGCATCCATGATGTGGAGGAAACAGAGAGAATATTTTGAGCACTTAAAGATTTTCGTATCAAAAATACTATTTCATTTAAAGTTCTTCTAATAGTATATTTTAGTTCCTCAAATTAATTTCAGGAGTCAGTTCAGTGCAGCCATCAAAGATGAATTTAACCACGACTTAAGCATGACTCTACTCACAGATCCAATCCATTGTTGTGTCAAAATAAACACAAAGCTCAGCAGCACAGCTTTCGTGTCCACATTTCTTTGAGCCATAACCCTCACTAAAATATAGTACTCCCCATATAAATGGCAACAGTTAGAATTTTTTAACCTCAGTTAAAATGCAAAAACAAAGCAGGAATCCCTTTTCCAGTCCTTATCCTGTTAGATTTATGATCAAAAATACAATGTGTCTCTCAACAGGGGGAGGTCACAGTATGGTTTCAGCTAATACTGGAGCCTGTGAAAAAATGCATTGTTGTTTGGTTAACCAGTGTCAGACAATTAGGCAATGCTCAAAAATCAATTAGTTATACACTATGGCCAAAATGACATGTTTTCCTAACTGTGGTATATTTTATTTCCTCTTGCAGCCTTGATAATAGCTCTAACCAAGATATTTTTAAGTCTTTTATTACTCGAAAAAGATGGTTTCTTAGAAAAAAAAGATTTTCAAATCTGGAAATTATAGAGTTCCTAAAACATCCAGAACAGCTTTACAACAATTACTTTTGTCTGCCCTGGTCTGCATTTTCAAAAGCTTTTAGGTCAGTTTGTCTTTCTTCTTTTTTGTCTTTTTCTTTTTTTTTTTCTTTTTAATTTAACTAAGATGCAGCTGTGAAAACTGGGTTCTTCTTTTGAACTCCTGTATTTACGTTTGCTTCTGGCAGCCCTGAGGAAATGTGATTTTTTTAAAGCTTGCTGCAGAGTTAAAAAAGGTTTTAATATGGGAGGCCAAAAGTAACATGTTACTCAGTTCAGTGGATTTAGAGGTCCATATTGCCTCAACCTCTGTCTGTGGTGTGGTGCTGGGGTGTAACTGCAGCATAGGTATGCTGGTGATTTCTAGTGATTAAGGTAACTAATAAAAAGATTAATGGGTGAAATGATTCTGAGCTTGACCAGACTTTCCCCAAGGTCAGGACCATTTGTACCTAAGGCAGCGTGTCTGATCTGTCTCAGAGGAAAACATACAAGGTTTTCGTAGATATTGCCCCTACATAATTACCTTACATTTGAAGATAGATGGAAACCAAGACTGTTTTGTTCAAGATGTACCAACTAACACACTGGTCAGTGTAATGCAGACAATAGGATTCCTGACATAGGTAATCCTTGCTGCAGAGGTGTCATTGCCACAGAGCAAACTGGTTACACTTGTGGCATCAAAGTCAAGAGCCACTGGCCCCAGGTAAGTGTGTGCCACCCCAAGAGCAGTGAGTGTCAACCTGCCCTCTGGTTTCCTTTGGAGCACCCCTGTGGGTTTTTGTGTGTGTCATGTATGGAGGTGGTGCTAAAAGTCAAACCTTAAATCTTAGAGCAAAAATTAGTCTCACTCATGATCTCAATCTTAATTAAAGAAAGGTTTAAATTGAGTGTTAATCTGCTAGTTAATGTGAGTAGCATTGATTCATTTAAACACTATCACCATGTCAGAATGAAAAGAACTAAAGGCCTTAGGTTTGCTTCAGAGAAATACTTAGGCACACCTCTTTATATACATGTGTAAGTAGTCCTGCTAGAACCAGTGGGACTGCTCATCCAGCAGGAATGTCCCTTTGGTACACTGCTGGATCAAGATAACGAGTGATATATGGCTGGTGATAAGTTTTATGTTTCAGCCAACACAGATGGTGTCATGGGCAAACTCCTATTGTGTTTTGATCACCGAAGCTTTGATCCTGCTTCAACTGCGTCTGGAAATCAGCAATACTTGGCTTCATGTGTGTGAGTGCAGGGGCTGCTCTGCAGTGAGGTGGTGGGAAACACTGCCGCAGAATCTACAGCTGCTGCCTCCAAAAGGAGTCCTTGGGACCAACTTTCAAAAAGCACTAAGCTGGTAATACAAGTGAAGAAGGGCAGGAAAATGTTATAAACATCTCTTCTGTAGCTTTCAATTAGCTAAATGACTGTCTGTATCAGATCAGTTTTCTCTACAGTTTTGCTTTATTTCTAGGAGGAAGAAGTTACATGCTCTCTTTCATCCTTTTTCTTTAACCTGGGGGTACAAGCAAGATCTGATGACCAAAACAAAATCAGCCATTGTGTTGCAGCCTACGCAAGGGACTACCCTAAATACTCTGGCTTTTGTAGTTCTACTTACAAGTGGTCCCCAAAGCATGGGAATTCATGGGAAGGAGCTTTGTCCTAATTAATCCCACCATTATGTCCTCAGGTTGAACTCCATGCTAGTGAGAAAGTGATAAGAAGCATGTCATGAACCAGGGTAAGATGACTGTCACTTAAATACATATTTAAATATTTACATAAATAATATTTAAATACTTAAATAGTTTTTTCTATATGTTGATGTAAATCACCCATGTCCAGTGAGGACGCCCCAACCTTTTCACCAGCATGACTTCAGAAATTGTGCAAATTGTATAGAGTAGAGCTACTCAGGTAAAATATCCATGCAATAGTTTTCTTTTTTACTTAGGGTTCAAAGTGCTTCTCTGCCTAAATTTTGATGCTGGGAGTGGGAAAATTGCCAAGTTATGTCAGGATCCATGTTAAGTCTTCTCAGTACAGCATGTGCCTGGCTCTGCTGGCCTGAGTGTCACTGAAGAGGAATGCGTGTGGGCCATGGACTGCTTTCATCAGCAATATTTGCTGATCACTGCAGTGCTTACAGTGGCAGGAGATCACAGCCCTGTTGCTTTTGGGGATATGTCAAGGAGGATTTGGGAGGCAACTGTCCAGAACTACATGCTCTGGGGTGTGGAAGGTCAGGGGAGAAAGCTGAGTTACTACGAGTCCCCTTTAGTAAAAGAAAAAGCAGGTTTTCATACAAATATAGTTGTTGTCCCAGGGAGGAAGGGACATATGAGAAGGCATGGTCCTCTTTCTGAGGAGAATCATGCTGCTGAGATGGTTGTGCCAAAGAGTAAAGCATCACCCTGGCATCATGAGATCTCAATCTGGCAGGACTTAGGCAGCATATTTTAGAGGTTAAAATACAATTTTAAGCATACAGCCCAGTGATGGTGAAGGGCTGAGAAAAATCTCTGTAACGTTCAACAGAAAATGGAAGGACCAATATCATGCATGAAGTACGAGAGAACTGAGTCCACAGTCAGCATTAATGCTTGAGAACTTGAGAATATGAAAGAAGAATATGAGGTTTATTTTCAAACTATTTGTTCTTCAGAGACCTTTATTTGTTTAAAATTCCCTAAATCTAAAAGGAAATAAGGACTCTAAACAGATGGGACACCACCTCCACGCCACACCTCCACTGTGCATCCCTCTCTCCCCACAAGGAGAGCTGTAATCAGACAGCAGCAACAAGGTGCACTGCAGCCCAAAACTGGGAAAGAGAAGTTTTGGCTCACACAGCTTCCTGGAGATGTGCATTTTCCTCACAAAGGGTGGCTGTGAGGAGGTCATTGATATCCCAATCCTCCTCCAAAAGTGGGGTTACTAAACCTTTGCCTTCTGGCCAGTATGCAAGAGGCCTGTTTGATCTCTTGTTTGTACACAATTTCCACTCATCCCCTTCCAGAGGAACTCTCTGTCCTGTTGAAGAAAGCCTTCCCTCCTGAGACACAGCACAGACCCTTGGTGGGTGATCCTCTGCACACATGTTTCTAGATAGCAAGTTTGCCAAAGAGAAGTGCGTGTCCCTTCCCACTATGTGCTATGTTGGGGGTTTTGACAGCTGCACTGCAAGTTCCTGTCATTGGTGGGGAGGAGGCATTGACAGAGGACAGAAGTCCCCATCTTGGATATATCATCTCTACTCCCTTTAAAATATGCGAAACAGTCACCTTAAACTAGACACAAGTCAGAGATGGATGCTTAAGACCCAGATTTTAGCTGTCCTCTGGAGTCTGGACCCTTAGTTCAGTCTTGTTTGATAGCAAGGCTTGACCTGGAGTCAGGACACCCAGGGAGTATGCATCCCAGCCCCGGCCAAACTTTGCTGTCTCTGGGTCAGGGGCTGGGAAATGACTTGTGGGTCTCTTCCAAATCACTGTTTTTCATCACCTCCCTACTGGTTCTTGATATTCCCTTCGCTCCCTACAATGAAGGATCTCTTGGGTCCTCAAGAGGACATTCAGAGACTGGGACATTATACATTGTCAATTTCTTCTTATTTCTCTTAATTTCTCCTTTTCTCCTCATTAGCCTTTAATGTTTTAACTTTTTTTAAGTGTCCACTACTTATTTTCAGGTTTGGGAGATACATTTTCACCAGCTGATCTGGGAGACAACAAGAGAAACAAGACTATCTGGATTTTCTGCCTTAACTGTCAGTTACTTAATTCTTTTTACTGATCCTAACTTGACACCCTGAGAGGACTCCAAAAATTTTTCTTTTCTCCTGCAGTGTTTCCCCTCCAGACACCCAAAGATGTTCTTATGACTCCACAGATCATCCTTTCTCCCTTACATTTTGGCCAAAACAGAACTCACAGTTCTTTTGATATAACCCCACATAAATCAGTCTCTCTACCCACTCCATCATTTTGCTGTGCTTCTCTGAATTCCTTCCAATTTGTTCTCACTACTGTTACTGAGCTGTCCAGAACTGAATGCAATATTAATATTCCACACACTGTATATAGTGCCTGTCAGGCAAAGATTAGGAGTTTTATGAAGATTGATTATTTAAACCTTCCAATACCATCAGTGATCCTGGAGTCACTGACTATTATTACCCCAAATCTGAAAAATTCCATTCATCCACTTATCAAGGTCAATTCTTGTTTCTGATGGTTGAGTGAAATGTTAGCTTTTCTTATCCTCACTACAGTGAGGGGTAAGCCAGTAGACTTTGGCATCCAGCCACAAAAAGCCTCATATTGTAACAACTTTATGGTACTTGCAGGCTGGAGCTGCCCACCCCAGATTCAGTGAGTGCTCTGCCTGTTCACTGCATGGGAGGGTTCAGTGCTTCAGGCTGAGGAGCCGACCTCAAGCCAGCATGCTGGGAGAGGAGAGGCTCAGTGAGCATACAAAAAACGCTGATGGGAAAGAGGGGTTTCCAATCCAATGGACTGGAATCTATGTCCGCTCTTTAGTCCCCAAACCAGAATGGGACATGAGGAACAGGGCATTTCACACAACCTTTCTGAGGTCAGCAATCATTTTTCTGTCTGCATCAAACAGCTTAAGACAGCTGCTCTGCCTTTCCAGGCTGGTGCTCAGGTTTAAGGTCCTGCAATACTTCAGTCTCCAGATCTTTGATTTACATTGAGTAAAGTATTTTGTAAGGAAGGCTGCAACTAAAACGTTTCAAAATTGGATGTTAAAACCTGTGTATAAAACTGATTGTCTTAAGATCATCATTTTATGGCTGAACATTCTGCATTAATAGAGGTGAACAGTTTTTCATAGGTCCTGCAAACATGTAGAAAAGAGAGGTAGGCTTCAGGTTTTGCTTATATCAAACCTTGAAACACGCCAGAAGAAAAAACCTACATATGTGTGGTGTATGTTGCAAAGATTTCAAGGAGCCATAGCTATCTTATCTCCTTTTTCCAAATGTCTTCCAAATGCTGGGCTTCTGAGTGCTGTGTCCCTTGGTCACGGCCTCAGGAGGGGGCTCCCATGAAGGATCAGCCAGCCCTTTGTGCAGTAACATGGGAATGCATCGTGCTCTTGGCCATAGAAAATGCTGGATATATGTCCTATTCCATACACCCTTGTCTTCTGCATGAGATGCAGCACAGATGGAATGAGAATTGGCAGTGTTCTGTTTTCACAAAAGGAAATTACCAAAAAAACAATGAAACAAAACAATTTTGCATAGAGAATTTTAACAGACATATGTATTTCTTCAATTTTACAGAAAGTGGAGTTTATATTTTAATGAAAAAACCCTGTCCTACCTGTAGGCTTGCTTGGCTAAAGCCCTGATTCCACCACACACTCTGTATAGTTCCCCCGACATTTCCAGGAAGGGATCAGCATTATCTGAAGCTTATTTGTTTCCTTGTCATTGGCAGATGAATGAGACTTTTCAGACATGGCTGTGCTTGGGAGCCTTTCCTGCTGTTCTCTGCCCATAAACTTAGGCACTATCCCAAATTGCCAGATAACTACTGCCAGATAGTCTGATAAGTTGGTGAATCCCACTGTGGGATCAGTCAGATATATTTAAGTCTGACCCAGTAATGAGCTTATCAGACACTGTAGTGTAGAAGGGGGAATGACCAGGAAGAAAAATGTAAATGATTTTCTGGAAATTAACAGAAAAATGTAGATTTGCCATGACAATGCAAGCAAAAACCAGCTTAATAATTTCCTGGTTTTCCTCAGTATCTGTGTAGGTGATGGGTGAAAGTAATGAAAGACCAAGTATTGTGAAGTCATTTCCTTCATTGTTAACATCCACTTGGTGATAGTCAAGACAGCAACTTGTAACACTTAAATGTGTGTACTTGAATGTGGAGCCACTGATTGCTGTGGTAGGAAGCTGTAAGTTAGGATGGTGGCTCAAGAGGGCCTGCTCTGAGATTCTAGTGGTGCTGGAGGATGTTTGCTACACTGGGGAAACAGGACTGTTCTGAAGCAAGTCCAAGTTCAAAATCAAGTCTCTGTTCTGAAGGAAGTAATAAGTGATAAGTGTGAGATATGAGATTGAAATTATGGGCTGCTAACAACTCTCAAAGGCTTCTAGATTTAGTTCCTGGAGCTATCCTGGGCCAGATTTTCATGCCAACAAGTTTCCTGAGGAAAATATATCTGTTCTACACACACCGATGACAGAGCACTGCAGAATTGCCACAGAAAACCAATCCATACGGAGTGCTTTCCAATAGTTTTTAAAGTTAATGGAAGGGGTCCAGTGGTTTAATTGTGCATACTACATCACCCCTCTCTGAAAGGTTGCCTGGCTCTGCTAAGCTCATGAAAAGGACTAAATCAAATTCTCCTAAACTTGCAGTTCTTAATGTGGAGCAGGAAATTCCCAGTTAACCTCTGGTCTATTTTCAGGTGCTCTTAATCACAATTCTATTCACTAATTTTCTGATCTAATGACTTCTTCAGAACATCTTTTAGCAAGTTGTTTTGCATATTGGAAGGTAACATTGGCTTTGTGCAGCCTGTGTAGGCTGTTTTAGATGTGAACAGTGATGCAAACTTACTTCAAATTCACAAATTGCAGAAAGAGAAATTGTTGACAGAACTTCATCATTAGGTTTCAAGAGAGATATTAACACTAATTTGATTTTTCCTGCATGGTTCTCATGGTATGAGGGCTAAGTAACTTTTTCCCAAAGGCTAAAGTTTTGAGAATACCCGAGGGACGCCAAGGGACAGTTTGGGACCTAATTTTTAACCAAACTGTCCCACGGTTACACCAATGTCAGTAGTCTACTATTGTGTATGATTGTGGCATTTTTAGAGGATTTAATCTGTACAGTATCCGTACCAGCTAAGGATTTTTGGCATTTTCACACAGCTCCTGCCAAAATGCAGCTGCCTGCCTATGATATTTTGCAGGCACAACACCATTTACATCCATTGGACTTTAAATATAAACTGGGGTATTAAAGAGCAATAGTGGCTAGAAAATGTAACATCAGTGTGAAGAGATCTGCCTTCAGGATATTATTTCTGTACACAGAGCATTAGGGTTTGGAGAATTGTGCAATCCATGACTGAGAAACCCTCACCTCACTGGTTAGTTTTTGATGTCTCAATGAGGCATGAAGACAGCAAATCCCTTGGTGGTTGGCAGGAGACATTGATTCATTTCACAGGTCTCAAGAGGGCAAAGACCAAACTTAATAACCGGAGAAGTGAAGGTTTTGAGAAGTCTGATATGGAGTCAGGCCTCCTATTTGAGCTCCTGACGCTTACTCAGCTGAAAGTTGTTCTCTTTGTGGATTCCTGAGAAGGCCAAAAATAACAACATTCTGTTCCTCTTTGGAATTCCCTATGCCCATCCTTTCCATTCAGGAGTCCAGGATGCTAAATGAAGGGCCCAGCCTCTGCTCCTTCCCTCTCCCCCCTTGACTCCGTGCAAGGATGTCAGGGGAGGAGAACCACAAGCACAGCATGGAGGTAGTCTCTGTTTCATCATGGGAAAGAAAGGATGACTCCATGAATCATGTGCCAGTGTGTCCCACTCCCTGTTTAGCTCCTGACTCTGGCAAAGGCCATTGGCTCTCCCTTCCCCATGGCCAGTGGTACACAACTTTTGGGACATTGAGGACTCCTGCTCCCATCAGGTCATTCTCCCATTTCCAGGCAAAGAGAAAGAGAAAGTAGGATCAGAGTTTTTATGGCAATCATCAATAAAAAAACTTGCAGTTTCAGTGGGAAATAGCAATTATTTATCAAAAAGAACTGCAAGTATCTTACAAGCAGGAGTAGGGTGTTTCAGGTCTCTAGACTACCAGGAGGAATCAGACATAAAGAAAACCAAGGAAAGCAGATATTCTAAAGAAATGTTTAGTTAGTCAAAGATTTCTCCCCAAATTCCATCCAAGCTTCTCAGCCCTCAGTTTTCTATAGACAAAGTACTACAGAAGGATCAGAGAAAGCTGGTAGGAAAACCACTAAAACCTGGGAAATCATATGGAATATGGGCCATGTGAATCTGAGCTATAACAGCTTAAAGTATGACTGTCAAAATGAGCAGAGATTTTCTGCTTGCAAAGCTCTTAAAGGTAGCCCTAAAAGTCAGGAAATGGTCATTCTTTGATGTCTAAACTTTCCTTTACTTCCCACAGTTTTTATTTGGTGACTTCAGTTCGTATTTGTCAAACTGGACCATCTTATTCTGGTTTGATATGCACTGCTGTGGTGCAGGTAGGAATGCAGCAGATATGCAGAAAAATTTAAGCACACTAAAAAAGAAAAAAAAAAGCATTGTGAATAGAGGCTTTGGAAGGTGTTTAAAGCTATGCTTATGGTGGTTCAATGAAATTTAGGGCAATGGAGTGACTGACATTAAAGGGTACAGAAAAATATAATGTCCTTCCCATGGGAAAAATGTAATTTCATCACTAAGGACAAACAAACATTTGGGACAAGCAGTGGAAATAAAATTTAGCAGAGTTTATTTTTTAAAGAAGACCATGGGTTTAGAAATGCTGAAAAGCTGCCTTCAGTTTTTGGTTTGACCTTATTCTTGGCATATCCTTTTCCCACAAGGGCCTGTGGTGCCCCATGGTCCATGGGTCTCATGGCCACCCCTTGCCACCCCTCATCCATGGGTTGGGCCACGCAGGAGGCTGCAGGGGTTGCACAGCCGACCCTGCACAGACCCTGCGGCACAGCGCAGACACCAGGCATCGTGTCAGCTCTGCACAAAATCCTGCAGGTCCTCTGCTCCTCCTTTAGTGACTTGTGTGGAAAATTCCACTGGAAATCATCCATTCAAATGGAAAATGTTTATAATATTGAAACAGACCCATTTTTGATAAGAGAAAATGCGGGGGTGGAGGGATGCTCTGCTCAGAATACTTCAACTAACTCTGCTTAACAGAATGACTACTCATCTGTTGGTCTAAAAACAATGGATTCACTATATTTGTTGTTAAATTGAGTTCCAGGGGAAAAATACCCACTAATGAATCAGGAACAAAATTCAGCTTGCTTTTATTTTTCATCCAAAAATAACAAGTAACTGTAAGTTTTAAAACAATGAGCTATACTGCTGGAAAGCCCTTAATTCCATTGTTTTGTTTCAAAATTGTATGCTGCCAGGAAGTAAAATGACCTGCATCAGAAGAACTCAACATAGCCTCTTAAATGCTTCAAGGTGATCGGTGTTTTAGGTTAATCCACACTAATTCTTTCAGTATGTCTTGCTTTTCTGAAAAATCCAGAAATGCTTTTTGGCAAAGCCCTGTTAATATAGCTTTAATTATTGCAATTTATTGCAATTTGTAATGTAGTTAGGAAACAGAGTTTATCAATTTTAATGAGACTTCACACTCCGTGGAATGAAATAATCTGAAGTCACACCTGGAAAAAAGATTGCCAAATCTCTTGGATAATTCCAAAAATCTTACATTTCTGCATATATATCCTGCAAGGCAGGCTGTTGATTGTGCACACTGTATTAGAAATGCATGATCAGAGCACACACAGCTCAGCAATGGCATGTTAACTTCTCCTGAAAGACCAAAATGAGATTTGCTATTCCTGATCACATCAGGCCACAGTATGTGGGTCGTTCGTACTCACCCAGTGACTGACTGAGTAAATGATGTGAAATGATCCATTCCTGCAGCTCTGACCTCATGGTACTGTGAGGGGCCCAGAAGGAGATGGAGTTCATTGAGATATCTTTTCAAAGTTTATTTCAGATTTGGTGGAGCATGAGTTCTTCTGTTTAGAATGTTATTATCTAATCTGTTCTCTAACATGTTGCATTATAAACAAACACTCGTCTTCTGTTTCCAGACACAGAAATGTCTTCTGTTCCCTCCACCTTTGTACAATGCATTCCAGCCACAAACACTGTTTTTTTACTATCCCTGATGTCCTGTTTAGAATGAAGAATGACTCTCTGTTTGGCCTGGGTATGGTTATTTACAAGTGTTTGTAAAATGTCTAGGACCTAGAAGGAAAGGGGATAAAAAAGGCCAAAGGGACTGAAAGCGGGAAAGGACTATTAGCAATTGTTTGTTTTATTAAAACTAAAAGTTCATTCTGGTGCTGTTTTAAAAAAATAAGCCCATGTATTTTATTGCATGTACTTAGGCCCAGCACAGGCTATTTTGGCCAGAGGGCTGCAGTGAAAGGTAGGATTTTTTCCACGGATATCGTGCAGGGTCCAATTAAGTGAGTGATGCTTACAAGATTCATCACAGCTCAGTAATTCATGGACTGGCACTAACCTGTCGTGTTTAATTTATGTTTCTTTTAGTGAAATCTGTAATGATGGAGCTTGTGCATGTGCCAGCCGCAGCTGGTCCTGTGCCAGAGGTTTTGATCTGGGCAGTGAGGCTTGGGCAGCAGAGCCAGGCTGAAAGGCCATGTCCTTCTTCCCTCACCACTACCCCACTATCATCCTAAGCAAAAGTCCCCTCTAGAAATACTCCATCTTTCAAATGTTTACAGCTTTCTCACAGAAATGTGCACTTGCCTTTCACTTTAGAAAGTGGTGTGAAAATAAACGTAACTTCTAGGTCCTCTTAATCAAGAAGTCCACATCATTTATTTATTTATTTATGCAATTTTGGGATCAGACCAGTCATGAATTTCTCTTTTTCTGTGACTTTAGGGGCCTCCAGCCTTTCTGTAACATTTCCTCTGCTTAGGTGTCTCTGCTTGCTGTCTAATAATTCTCTTTGTTCAGACACTTCCTTGCCTTCTGAGTCTCTCTTTCTAGGAAACAGTAGGTATATCCACACTTGGGTTTTTCCCATCTTCACTCTTTTGTAATCTTTGTCCTCTTTGGGTGGAAGAGATGGGAGGGAAGAGACCAAAAGTGTGGGGAAGGAGGAAAAGTGAAACTGCCTGCTTTAATCTTTTACTCTAGATGAAGCTCAAGTTCCAGATATGGGGCCAGAAGCACATATGTCTCGGTCAAAAATTAGCACTAACCTGGTTTTCCAACACACAGTTTCTCTTCGCAGTTTCCATCTGGAAAATTTAACTTTCCTAACATTTGATATCTTCAGAAAGCTTCTGGTTTTGATAAGGCTGTGTTTTCTGTCAGAAGAATTTTTCAATTTCACACTTTTGATCAGATCCAGCGTTGCACATACTCCACTCTGCTGCTATGCCTTAGACAACTTACACAGAACCTCTCAACACAACCAAGAGTATTTGCAGTTTTCAGCTAATTGAAAGGTAGAATATTTTCTCTTTTTTTTTTTTTTTTCTGACAGAAGGAGGATACCAGAACACAGTGACCCTTGCCTTGTTTTTGTTAGGCTTTCTTTCCTGGGTGCTGGTATCTTCTAATGAGTCAAGAAAATATTTCTGTTCATGGTACAGTCCTGCACAGCCACTCCCAGTCTTATCATCTTGCTGCTCCATCCCACTGTTGCCTGCAAGTGTGTGCATATGTGGTATTTCTGTCTCATTATTTCTATTATTCCTGTGAGGCAGAGAGTCCATGATCAAAGTCAGCAAATGGGATTTAATGAGTGAAAACCAGAACTAATGCTACTACAGAAAGCTGTATCAGTTCTTAAAGAAGGACAAGCTATGGAATTTACCCAGCCATACCTGCTATAAACCTGCTGCAGTCTGACCATGGAGATTGCTGGTAGGCTTCCAGATATTATATGGGCCAAATGCATGTAATTTGCAAGACAAAACAAAAAAGCCAAGAGTTTTGTGTGTGTGGTCTGATTAAGGAGAACTGTTCTCTGTGTTATTTAATTTGGAGAGAGGAAAGCATATTATGGGTCAGTTTATTTTATTTTATAATTTACTACTCAGTAGAGAAAAGAAATGCCTTCAGGGCCCCAATTTGCGTGTACCAGCATCACTTGGAGACTGCAATGTGCAGGACACAGAAACAGAAACTTTCCACTCTAGCAATAAGAAGTTCCCATCAGAGAGGAGCACCTCAGCTGGGGATGCCAATGGCCACCCCAGGAGGTGTGCATGGACTTGGTGTTAATTTCTCACTATGTTGTGTTCAGAGGGTCTTCGTTTAGGCTCATTACATTGCATGTTGAATCAACAAACAATGCTTAATAAGCAAGAACAGTGATAACATTGACGTGTTGTTTGGGACAAATCCATTTCCACTGACTTCTGCAACAGGTGGGTCCATGTAGAACATGTGTCTACTGTGGTGGGCAGCAGCTGTCTTTAGCCAAAAATAAAGGAAAATTGGAGTTGTTCATCACCTGCTTAGCAGTTTCCACAGACACACAAGGGCTACATGGGTCACATGAATGATGAGGGTATTGAGTTTAACAATGACCTTTCCCTTGTCTGGAGCTGATGCACAGAGGCTGTTAGTCCTGGTTTTGTTGCTATTTGTCAATGAACTGGGTTTTCACGGAACCAATATTTTGCATCTGGTTCTCTAAATTCTTTTATGGATATTTCGTTTCCAAAATTGCTCTTGGAGGTTTTGTGGTATTGCTTCCTTATTGCACCACAGTCCCAGTGTGAACGCAGTGTGAAGACAGAAAGAAGCAGGAATAAAGGATGAGGGAGGCAAAAGAAATATCAGTTAGGTTCTTGGAGTTCCTGAAGGATTACAGTGTCCCCAGGAGAGCTGAGGGCAGCTTGGTCACTCTGTGTGAGGCAGCTACAGCCAGCCCTGTCCCTTGGGTCTGCCCAAGGCAACTTCAGCCAGAGGCATCAACCCACAGCTGGCAGTAAGGCTGGGAATTCTTCAAGTATAAGCAAGCAGGGTTGTTGCCAAGGCTGAAAAACCTCATCTGTTTGACTCAGAAACAAGAGGAACCGCAAACCTTTATAGACATTTTGTACAAACACTTGTAGGCACTTGAATGGCACCCTGGTGTTAGCTCAGACATCACTCAAGAGAAGAGTTACTCAACATGGGCATAAAATTATTCTTGATTCTGCAGCAGAAAGATTTAATCAAACCTAACATGCAGCAAAATTCTTGTACTCACAGTGGGGACCTTTTGGTGGTTGGCTTTCCCAGCAGACATAGAGTACTGGGAGGGGGACAGTGGCCGAGCATTATGATGGCCAGGCAGGGAACAGGCAATGGACCTCAGTCTGCTCTCAGTCCCTGCATGTGAACTCTACTGTTTGTTTTATTGTTTCACATGGTACTGCAGGCTCAGGCCAGCAAGTGCATGGTAGTTTCATGCTTTCAGGGCTTAAAACCGCCTTTGGGAAGTTGCAGTTGGCATATGAGGGTGTCCTGTCCATGAGGGGACACTTCCTCTGGAATGCCTTGTTTTTTATGGGGTTTTGGGCTCACTGGACTCATGCACCTACAAAGGGAAAAAGAATGTAAGTGATCCTTGCAGAGGGCTGCAGTGACTACCTATGGTCTGGTAAAACCTGCCTTTGCAGGGTCTGTAGGGTCCTGGGTATGGCTGGTGCTTGATCTGCTGCCTCAGGAGCACTGCTGGACTGGAGTGGTGCTACTGAGAGCAGGAAAGTGAAGGAGTAAGGAGGATGAAGTGTTGTAAGCTGGAATCTGGCCACAGGGCTACACTGAGCTTTTCTGCACTTGCAGAAGTTGCCATGGTATTTTAATAACTGTGAGTGATTTAATGGCCCATCTGGAAGACAGCAGCACTGGTACAGCTGGGTTTGTGCCACACACATCACTACTTACAGTTTTGTAGTGAGGCAATTTTCCTTTAGAAACCAAGGGGAACTTATTTTGTGCCTCCTTTTACACCAGCATGTTCATGTGTTGTCAGGTCTGTCCTTTTGTGCTCCCTGGTTACAGATGTACTGTGTCTCAGCTTGCAATGTTCTTCACTTATAGCAGTGGATCAGGGCAGATGAAGAGAAAAAGCAAATTGGGTACACTTGCAGGACATGGACAAATCCTTCTCTGCCCTTCTGTTTGTCATTCAGCTCAGATGGAGCCAGAGGCATTGACTTCCATTCAGCAAAAGCATCTGTTCTGCTCAGCTTTCTGTGAACAGTGGCAGAGAAAAAGTGCTGTTCCCACTCTTCACAGGCCTTTGCAATGGCATGTAGGATGTCTTCAAAAAGTTCTGTCCTGAAGCCCAAAGCCCACTGCCCACTGCCTCTTGGTGAACGTGGTTTTTCTGATTTATTTCAAAACTTTTCCACTTCAGGCTGGTACAGACTGTACTGAACAATCCAGTTTCAAAATGCTGCCCTTGCCACTGTTATGCAGTTGTTTTCTAGTCCTCTCCTCTAATTCTTCTTGCCTTTCGATAGGGGCTATCAAGAGACTCAGGAAACAATAAATAGAAATGTTGTTTAAGTTTATTTTAGGAGAATATGGGATGTTGGCTCAAGGAACTTTGCTGATTATCTTGGCTAGCCTTGGACATTTCCTTTGCCATGTCTATAATTGCTTTAAGAAACATGTTCATGCTGAGCCAACTTCTGATACTGTAGATTCAACTACTTGATTTCAGATATATGGCCGAGTTCTGCCCCCTGCCTTACTGGGATTGCCCCAGCATAACAAAAGCCTAATTTGTTCCATGGGTCTCAGGTATGTGATTTCTTCATTGTAACTCACTTATTGCTTTCAGGATATTTGTGTCTTGAATGAAACTTTAAACTTCTGGGAGAGGTAGTTAATAGGAGGGAGAGGGAGAAAAGCAAACTACACAATATATCTAACAAATATGTGACATCTAATTTAAAAATCTGTTGTTTTCTTTCAACAAAAGGGGAAGAAAGAAATGCAGCCATATTCCCTCTTTCCCCAGGATATTGGCATGAGTCCTGGATCCACTGACATTTATAG
The DNA here is from genome assembly GCF_000738735.6 of Corvus cornix cornix. NCBI lineage: Eukaryota > Metazoa > Chordata > Aves > Passeriformes > Corvidae > Corvus > Corvus cornix. The sequence goes on from NC_046336.1 coordinate 17,496,401, forward strand.
GGAGATGCAATTAATTAACTTCAAATACCAGATTAGCTCATGGATTCAATACATCTCCATTCTCATGTGGACATAAAAAAGCTTTTGATTAATCATCACAACCTTTCTCAGGAATTTGAGGGCTTTTACTTACTAGTGACAGCTTTTTCTGGGGTTCTATATCATCAGTGCTCGATGTGGCTTCAAAGTCAGTGCCTGGTATTCATTACTGGTACTGCAACCGAAGCCTACAGGCTGAAACCTTGGCCCTGTTAAGTCACTAGCAGTTTAATCACTGACTTCAGTGGCACCCAGATTTCATCCTGATGCTTCTCTTGATAAACTTCTTTAACAAACAAAACAGAAAACCCTACATGACCAAAGGTTACTGCCTGCTTGAAGAACCAGTGAAGTTAGGCAGAAGGCAGTGTCTAGTCTTAAACATCAGTCCAAACCCAGAGCTTAAGGAAAGGAGCAGGTGAGGCTGGACACAGAGAGAGGGCAGATGTGGCTGCAGGAGACTGTCACCATGCATAAACTATCACTGCCACTCTGCAGACTTCAGGCAGCAGGTTACAGCACTTTGCTGTCTTTCAAATAATGCTTATTTCAGGATGCTCCTACGGTTTCAAACACACCCATGGATCCTACTCTCTCAAATGTTGCAGCGGAACAGGTCTGGAGTCCATTACACTGCTGTGAATCCAGTGTTTCTACAACTAAATGTACTGCAGATGCCGTTCAGTTCTTCCAAATCACGAGGGACATGTTCTAGCCCTAAGACCAGAAACACAACTACTCCATCTATTAACAATCATGGCAAAGCACAGTCCTGTCCAGCCTAGTCAGTCACAAGACGTGAGCTAGGACTGCCCGCAGAGGCCTGGACTCTGATTTCTGCACAAGGTCACGGGCAATTAGATGATGAGCCATTTTCTGGTAAGCCTGTATTGTGCAACTGGATCATACTGTCTTGCCCAGTAAGAAGTCCTTTGTCTGCAGGCCAGGGAACATCCAGCAGCAGATCAGAGTCTCCTCTGAGGCCAGCTGCACAGACTTCCCTGTTTTGTGCTCTTCAGGAGTGAGGTGTTAATATTTTACCTGGTGGCAAAATGTGCCTGAGAAGCTCCTGGTTCTGGCAGGTCGGCTTCACTCCCCTGCCACTGCACATGGGCAGATTTTGCTGGCAATCTAGGTAACACCTGATTTGTTTTGGAAGCTTGAGCCGTTTCACTGATACAAGCAATGAGGAGGCCCTACCTGTACAGCCTTGGGAAAGCTCAGGCAAGGCTCAGAACCCTTACACCTCAGTTTCGCAGTCATACCATCAGGAAGGAAGACTTCATGTACAGCAGATGTGGTTCAGTAAAATGATGCTTTGGCAGCCAGTAGCTCAGACATGTACAAATATCTTGTGCTGGTTTCCCTCTTGAGCTGAATTTCATTCACAGAATAAAATTAGCTGCTTGTTTTCCTGGCTTGTTTTGGGCACAGTGATGTTTTTCATGGGGTTTCCACTGATTAAACCTAATGAATTTCCACTGCCATCAGTTGAGTCCAGACAGGCTCTTCCAGGCTGGCAGGAATGAGTTAGGGAGCAGTGCACAAGGTATCTTACATGCTGACATTAGTAAAGACCCATCTTAAATGAACACTGTGGTCCTGATTCCCTACCCACCTTACATGGCATAAATTGTGAGAGATCCTATAGAAACAACAGTGTTTCTGTAGAATAGAGAAGAGAGGTCCCCACTTAGATTTCTCTTTAAATATTGCATCAGGCTTCCAACGCAATATACATTTTGACATATGTGAGTACAGAGAATGGACACTTCCTTAGGAAGCCCTTTATTTGTCTAATTGTATCTCCGAAATAATAAATTCCTTATGTGAACAACCACAGTCTGATCCACCGTCAAGCATGTGGAACAGGTTCCCCTTCTGGGTCCAGATGAAATAGCTTAATGGGCTGTTACAGACAGACCTGTGAAAGGATGTGGATTTTTCACTTCAGGCTGCAGTACTTGGGAGGACAATGACTCGGTCCCAACAATACTTTTCAGAATGATGACTATTGCATAATTCCAGGCCTGAGTTTTCTTGCACTGACGCTGTTTTTTAGCTTTGTAGTTGCTCCATTCACTTCTACTGGGACTTTAGGTAAGCCAGCTTTGAGGGCTGAAGATGGCGTCAGGTGTCCTGGCTGCTCTGAGGAAGGAGCCGTGTAATTCTCTTCTGGGTGTAAATCAGAGGAGTGCTGTGGGAGAGGGCCCATCAGCAAAATGTGAAGTCTGTTCATGTCACCATGTTCTGGCCTGCCCTGATGAATTCCCCCACTTCAAAGCCTGACAGCACCAAAGAGTTTTAGAAAGCTTTTGGCAAAGATCAGGGACTCCAGCAAGTCCTCGCATCCTTCCAGGTGAGAACCTGCTTTTGTAAACATACTTTGGGTAACATTTGCAGGAACATTTGTTCTGAAGTTTGGAGTAACTTGGCACTTAAATCCATTCATAAACTGTTTCCATCTTCCAGTCCCCCTGCACCAATCACTTTGATCTATTTCATTTTTAAGGATGATTCACTTTTAAAAATAAAATGTAGCATATGAGCAGCTTCCAGCATGTGTCAGGAAGAGATAAGTCACCCAAAGCTATGATGGCCCACCAGGGTACCTTCAAGGGATTCAAACTACTGTCTGCACAGTCCTTATTAGGATCTTTCTCTCTCTCTCTCTCTCTCACTTCCTTTTGGCATTTGCTCTGTAAGCTGAACAGCACCTGAGCCGGCATCATGAACCTCATCAGTCTTTGTGGAGTTCAAATTGAGTTCAAATGTTTTAATTAAAATGTCCCCTTCCTCTCTATCATTAGATAGCTGAAAACAGATGACTGGAGCTTCCTGACTGGAAAGGGTTGGTCAATGGCCTTATATCCGAGGGGTGAAACGTCTCTACTGAGAAAAAATCTTGACTTAAAGCGTCTGTGTAAGGACATTTGTAAAGTCAGAGCAGTGGCAGCTGGGTTAAGACTTGAAATCTTCTCACCATGATCTTGTGGGAAAGGGTTTTGTCCTCAAAAGTTTGATATATGTGTTTCTGACTCCCTGTTCAGAGCTGATACGTGTGACTGGCTCTGCCTCCAAGCACCCGGGATGTTGAGCACACATTAACTCTTTTTTCTTGGAGTGAGTTTTGCTCTGTCTGTTGGAATAGCACTGGGAACTGAAGGCAAAGAAGGAGGAAGAGGATCTTTGTGAATAACTGACTTTCTGCTACAGCTGCTAAAAACTTGGGATCATCCCAAATTGAAAAATATGCCTTCTTTTTATAAATGTGCTGACCCCCAGTCATACAGCACTTTCTCTGCCCAGAAGCAATGAGTCGTTAAATTTCTGGCACTTTTCTTTCCTTGAAGAAATGAAACACCAGTCTCCATGGTCCCAAATTTGCTCTAGGATGAGGAATGAAAGCATATTCACCCTAAATATTTTGAAACCTTCTCCATTAATTTCTTTAAGCCAAACCCAATACAGCCCTGCCACTTGCCATGCTTGCCCTAGCACAGCATTTCCCAGGGAACTATGGTTGCAGCTGAACCTTTGAGACATTCAGAATCCACTTCAGCTTGAGTTTGTGCTGTTGTATTTCCTAATTGCTTCCTTTTTCAGAGGAGAGATGAGTACAAACCTGCCCCATAGATGGGCAAATTCTGGCTCAAGCCCTTCTCCAACTTTAAATTAGCAAAGAAAGTGCTCTGGTGTCAGTAGAAAGCACAGAGAAACTGTTCGCCACCAAACTCCAGAGGTGTTTGAAAGGCTCTAATGTCAGGCCTGGGGCTCCTGTTTGCTGCTTAAACCATGCAACACGATTCCCACCACAGCTAACCTGCCAAGGCTGCTCGGAGGTCTCTTGAGCTCCAAGCCTGTGCTGCTGCAAGTCAGCCCATCAGCTGTAATGGTCCCACGGCCCCTTTGGACTGAGGGGAAGAGCAGCTCTGCAGGGGGCCCAGCAGCAAGCCACTGAGGGTGTCTGCTTCCCAAGGGATTGCTGTGCCCTCTGCAGAGCCTGATTCATTCAGCCCCTGACCGTTCATGGGCTCAGACACTTGGTTAGGCTGTGGCTCCATGAGCAGCCCATGCACAGACCCAGCAGGCAGGAGCTGGGGCTAATGCCGACAGCTCCCCAAGCTCCCCTCTGCCCCTCAGCTCCTTCTTCCTTTCTTATGACAACGCAAGAGGCACAACAATAAAACCAAAATCATGACGTCACTGTTGCTTCACTAATCCAGTGCACAGCACACTGGCTGTGTTTCCTTTGGGAATAGGGTTGCCTGAAAGGGCTGTAGAAGAATATTTCCCTGGGGAGGTTCCCCTTCCAGTTGCTGATGCAACCCATTACTAAAGAATCGGAGGCGCTTTTTTGCCAGTAAATATTTTTACTGCAGTAGTAACATTGTTGAAGCTGTGATGAAAGGATGTAGGCCAGTCAAGGTTTGTAGGGAGAGATAACATCTTTTATTAGAGTAGCTAATACTGTAGGAAAAACCAGACACAGTTTTGGAAGCAATATTATCCTTTATTATCTCACTGTTCCCCCTCCCCTGTGACCCCCTACCATCCTTCATCTGAAACAATAAATACTTATAAAGTGGAAGGAAACTTGACCCTCTGGGGCAGGTAAGAGACAAAGGCTTGTGTCTGGCTCCTGATCCCTGTACCTCTCATGCTGGTATGGGTAAGGAATCGCCCAATGCTCAAGGGCATTGCATGGCCCCTGCCTGCCCTGCTTTTCTGTGCCAGAAACAACAAGAAGGAGAAAACCCTCTCACAGTGGCGTCAGTAATGAGAGTTTCTGATTAGGGTCCCTAGCCTGGCCTCTTTGTGCCCCTCTGTCAGCACCTTATGGGTCAGTAAGAGCCCAACAGCAGCTGAAAGTTAGAGGCTCCTAATATTCTCAGCATGCAGCACAAGGATTTTAGGTTGGATATTAGGAAAACTTTTAGGGGCATGGTTACTGACACACCAAGAAGGATTTGTCTGGGGTCATTGGAGGATCTCCTTTGCTGAAGAGCCTCAAGAGCTTAGAGGAACATTTGTAAAAAATGACATTACATGAAAGTACCTTGTGCCGCCTGAGGGCGGGGAGATAGACCAAGTAAAGGTGATGATGGCTCCTTCCCTGAGAGCCCATTTTCATTCTGGGGCTGTCCATTTCCCTCCCACACCTTTGCAGGCCAGTCTCAGCTCTGCAGTCTTGGTCTGTTGATGTGTCACAGGGGACCCCAGAGCAGATTACAGAGCTCTATGAATTTGGGGTTGCGTGCTTTCAACCTGGATGTCCTGTGGGGAAAATTGTCACTGAGACAGACAGCCACATGTACCATGACAAGAGCATTTTGTTGGCCCTCCTATGGCTGTCACCCAAATGAGGCATCTCTAGCTCAGGGTTATGTAGTCACCAAGCCCTTTCTCAGACAAATACAGAAGGCAATTTCTCCACAGACCATGGTCCCCTCACTCTTCACCAATTGCCAAGAGATTTCAGAAGCAGGTCCCAGAGCAGCACCTTGTCAGAAGCAGCAATAGGGGGTAGAGGAAGGAGAGAATCAGATGTGGGTTTCAATAACACTTTTCAACACCAACAGAGGAGTATAATAGAGACCAGGCCTTGAGTAATTTGCTTAGACTAGGAATAACACCTACAGGGGATGGTGCAGAGTTTGGAGTGGCAGTTTGATGTCAATGGGAATGCATCTGGTTTAAATTAAATCAATACAAGGATTTTGAGAATGGGGAAGACCTTGGTCTTGTGCTGATGGGGACAGAGGGGCTGCCAAACCTATCCAGAGTGGACTCTCAGATGCTTGAATGACCACATCTCCATGCTGTTTCACGCCACAGTAATCACCTACACACTCTGCTGCCCAGGGCAGAAATTACCTGGGAAGTCTATTCAAATTAGGGAATATTGCCCCATTTCAGGAGCCAGGGACAGCAGATATAGATGAGGACGGGGTACCCAGCTCTTGTTTGTAAATGAAGCTGGCTGTCACTTAAAGGTTTTCCTTCTCCAGAGAATATGGCTGTCTGGAAAATGCCTAGCAGAAAAGTTTCTGGTTGGTTCAGAGAAAGGAGGAAGGGGAGGAGGAAGGCAGGCAGTGGTGGAGGGGTTGTGAAAACATGTCAATTTAAACAGAAACTTGTTTGCAATGGAGTCAGAGTTTCTTTTAGCTCTTGTTCTGATTCATATCAGCTTTTTTATTACATTACAAATCTAGATTAATTTCATATTAGTGTTTTAGGTTAAGTTTGTGTTATTTAATCTGTACAATGTTTTAAAAGAAAAAAAAACCCAACAGCTACTTGCCCTCTCTTGGGATGTTATTGTTACCCTAAATTCTTGCAGTTACTGGTTTTAATTCCTTTCAGGTTAAGTAAAATCTCCAGCTTTCCAGGACAATGAGCATAGAACAGCTTGTTTTCCCGCCAGTTCCCTCTTACAGACTCTGTAAAAGTCAGTCCTATCTGGTCCTTCACTTGTGAATTTTCATAGTGCTCTTCATGAAGAAGATAGGCTTCACTAGGGACTGTCATCTTGTCCTGCAGGCCCCTGGGGTTGAGCAGATGTTCTTGTGAAAGGATTTTGAAAGGCTTTTGAATAAGAAGCTAATCCATAAGATAAAATAAAGAAATAAAATTTCAAAATGAATCAGAGGAAACACTTTTTTAGCCAATGTGTGATCAAGCTACAAAACTCATTTCCCATAATATTGTTAGATATAAATAAAAAAAAAGAAACTTGGCAAGATCCTAAAAGGAATGGATTTCTCTATAGATAACAAGCATATCCAATGTTGTAAATAATGAATTATTTATGGATTTATTAAAACCTCTGTTTCAACACTGAGATTAATCTTTAATAGGACATGTAAGGAGATCTTCTTAGAGCAGACAGTTTCATTATCTCCTGCTTTGGAGCATATCTTTCCCAAAAGGACTGGTGCCTACTAGCTATTGTCAGAAAAGGAGGAGCCACGCTACATGAACTTTCTTCAGTGTTGCCTTGTTCATACTCTCTAAAACTGAGTAGACATTGAGGTAAAACATTTGGCAGTATTTAAGAAGCAGTGGAAAATCTATAGATAGCAAAAATATCCTGGACCTCATTGAGGGTAAAGCTAAGACCTCTCTTTTGAGGGCTGTGATTCTGCACTAGATAAATCAAGATCTTCAACTATAGTTTTTTATTTTCTAGAGTAAAAGACTTCATAAGAACCTCAAGGATGGTCTGTGAGTTTGTAGAGCCATGTGACAATCTATCTTTCTAATATATAGGGAAAGCAATTGCAACAAGAACAATTTAAGATTATGATTGAAGACTGAAGGGAGATTCAATTTTGTATCCCAAACTCCAGAAAAACTAAAGGAAAGAAGACTTTCTTTTCATAGATTTATTGGATGTGGACCCAATAAAATCTTGTCATCAAAGTGACCTGCAGGATGTTCCAGCCCCTTCTCCCTAATGCTGCATGTCCCCTCTGGCAGAGCTGCTATGCTGATAGGCCTTATACTATTTTATGTTATCTCTAATGTCATCTGGCTGGTGTAATTGAAGCTGACCGGGACTCTGATCTATTGAGCCTGCACATCTCTGTCTTCACACCTCTCTTGGCCACAGTAGCTGCTAAAAAGAGCCCTGGGGACAATTGACATTCTTGATTGCCAGCCCAAATGTGTCAGCTGGAAGGAAGACTATTTCCCAAATGACATCCCCTCTCCCACAGAGCTTTTGGCAGTCACCCCAGTGCCATCTCCAGTCAGGAATATCTAGCTGTTGGATCATGCAGAGGCAGAGCTCTCTGTGACCCTTGATCCTGGCTGCCCTGTCCCTACCCCTAAAGGGGGGCTGCCATTGTGTACAAAAGTGGTCAGTGGCCTCAGGCTGGTTCCCATGACCATCCTTTCACCTGGTGCTGTCTGCCAGCTCAGGGGCTGAGACGGGCACAGAGCCACCCATAAGGCAGCATCTCCTCCAGGATTCTCTCCAGGTCCCCCTCCCTGCTTTTTGGTGGAAATTGTGCCCAGCCGTCCCTGTGCTGCAGCCAGATGATCCCAGGGGCTCTTGTCCAGGCCCAAACATCAGTGGCCACTTGACACCTTACAGGGGAAAATGTGACACTGGGTTAAACTCGGCTGTTGGTGGTGTTGGCAAAAAGCCAGAGTGACTGCACTGATGGCACAGGAGTCCATTCCTGTATGACTGAGAAGTAGGGCTTATATGCCCGGACTTGTGTTCTTATCACAGAGAAATTTCTGGCTTTGCTTTCCTACCCAGGAATACAAGAGACAAAGGAATTAATGTCATTTTCCAGGTGGCTAACAGAAAGCAAAAATCCCTAGTATAGCTTAGCTTTCAGCCAAGCTGCACTTAAGCAGTTACACAACAGCAAAAAAAATTCTGCTTAGAGTCCACAACCACAAAGTTTCCTCCAGAGCCCTTTCCATTGTGTGTTGGGAGCTCTACACCTCCCCCATCTCCTTGCCTTCATTGAAACTGGAGTTCATCTGCTCTGTCCAGCCTGCTGTAGCTTGGGGAATTTCACGTCACTCCTGTCTCAGCTAGTGATGAGCCTGAGCCACACATTTTTGGATGAAGATGCCTGTTTGTTTCCCAGTTGTAGATTTATGGGAAGAGGTGGGAGTAGTTTTCTCAACTTTGCCCCAGTTCCTTAAAAACAAAAAGGCAGTAAGGATAGTGAGCTGTGCTTGAGGATTGGGTGCCATCCTGGCTCTCCATGGCCATGGGCTGCTGCGTCATTCCCAGGGAGCTGTGACGTTGCAATAGGTAAATGGGGAACGAGGCTTTCCTCACAAAAGGGCAGCTCACGATGGAGGCATCAGCTCTCCTCCACTGCAGTCCTTCTGCTGCCTCTCCTGCCTGCAGTACCTGGGGCTGAGGAGACCAGGAGAGAGGCAGGTGCCCTGGCAGACAGCCAAAAGAGCCAGGATGGGGATGGATGGATGGATGGATGGATGGATGGATGGATGGATGACTCAAGATCCCAGCACAAAGTTTGGAGACAGGCCAGGGAGGCAGTGCCCTCCCTAGTTCCACCAGAAACTGGGTGCCTGGGACATGGGGTTGCCCCAGACCCCTGTTTCTGATAGTGCACCTTCTGCCCACCCTGCTGGTCCCTGTCTTCAGAAGGGCATAAAACAGAGGGGAAAAGCATTCCAAAGAGTGAATCACTCCAAGAAACTGCTGCAAAGTAGATGTCTGGGAATCATTAGGAGAACACTCTCAATCTTCCCAGAGCAGCTGAAAGCTTTACTGCCAACAGCACTTGGCTGCCAGTCTCCCATTGCTGTATAAATGATGATAATGGTCTTTGCTACTTCTTCTCCACACGTTCTCCTCCTCTCTGGGGGGGTGGGCTCTCCTTGGCAACCACAAAGCTCTTGTTATATTCAAGGAGGTGTTGGCAGTGAGGACTGGAATTGAACAGAAGAGGGAGAGGGGGTAAGGTCCCTCCTCAAGTTAATGAACACCAGTGATGGGCCCCTGCTGTGGCTCTTTGTACACATTCCATGGCTACTCTGGTCACCCTTGATGGACAGCACTTGCCTATTAACAGGCACTGAATTTTGATAGGGGCTGAAGAAGCATCCAGTGCTTATAGGAGAAAAACAATGAACCTCTTTCCTTGCGGTAGCACTGGCAAACCCAGTTACTCCGGCCCTGGTACAAAGGTCTAAGAGACAGGTGCCATCTCTCAGCACTGACCTTTCAAGGACCACATTCCTACTGTCCTCTGGTTATTCAAGGCCTGCCTCAACTTTTGCAAAGGGTCCCACCTCCTGGACTTAGTTCCATCATTTTCCTCATTTTGTGTCTCTTTGGGTGGTACTTAGCTGAGGCTCAAGTATTTACTCTGCAGCAGCTGCAAAGACCCCTTTCTAAGTGGGATTTTGCTGATGAAGGGCTGTCAGCTCAGCCCTGAGTTCTCTGCAGCATGCTGAGCAGTAGTAACACAAACCTACCAAGTAAAGCCTTTGCTGCCACAGAGATATCCCTTACTACAGAATAATAAAGCAGAGCTCCCTGTCCTGCAGCGCCTCTTTCTCTGAGAGCATGTGGAGTTAAAAAGACCCACCAAGCTTCCTAGGGGTGAGTCTCTCCCTGCAGCTATAGTGTTCCCATACTTGCCTGATGTATGACAATAGACAGCTTTTCCACCTCTTGGGTTTCATGCTGCAGTGCTTATATTTCAGACCTGAAGCTTGACAAATAATGGTGAGAAATAAAAGCAACATATTATCAAATGCAGAGATTTGTGGATATATTTAGATTGTGCCCCAGCTCATGTGCCTGGCAGACCTGGCTCAGACCAGAGCAACACATACTGGCACCTCTGAAGATGTGTTTCTGTGTCTAGAGACTGTGTAGACACACAAGTTCTTTCCTTTGAGGAGGATAGGATAGGGTAGTATTCTGACTTCCAGATACAAACTCAAGAAATAGATGCTCCACCTTTGCCATTTTCTTGGAATAAAAATTCCCAGGCTTCTCCAGAAAATATCAATGCTCATACACATGTCTGTTGAGCACATGTGATAGCTCTAGCATCAGTCCTAATAAATATATAGAAAATTAGTATTAGAGCTGCTGAGCAGAAACCTGGCAGATCCAGTTGGCAAATAGCAAGATAGAGACAAACCAGCAAACCCTGAAATATCTTTCACAGTAGCCCTCTGCCTAGTTCACTGTTGCAGTTTCCTGAGTGCAGTTTCCTCTATCAGCCACCAAGGCTTGAACACTGGCCCCTGTATCCCTGCAGGAATGTTGGATTGCAGTAGTCTCTGACATGAATAAAAGTGATCTCTCCTTTGACTTACTCAGAAATGAGAAGCAGGCACATGCAGGCTTGCACCAGCCAGGAAACATTTCTCTGTAAACCTCCCCGTGCCTTTTTGTTGGGATTACTGACAACACAGAACTGTTTTGCAACACAAGTGCTCATGTACTTGTGTTGGCCTGTTCCAAGCACCAAAAATGTGCAGGCGGCTCCATGAGCTTCAGAGAAAAACAGATTTGATGCAATTACTGGATTTCTTTAAGATCAAAACAGTGCAGTGCAGCAAACAGATCAATTTCATGCCAAAGCATTTCCTAAAGAAAGTTTTATTATAGCAATATTCCACTCTCAGAGGCCTTTCATGTTATTTGTATTACGAAGTTGCGGGCTGACTTACCCAAAATGACTTTCATTCTAAAACTGAGCTGCTTCTCTTTTGCTCTTTCATTCTAAAACTTCGAGTTTCCTAAATCTCCGTAGTGAAAGTTCTCTAGGGGTTGACTGGAGAAGATGAGAGAAGCCAGCCAAGTGCAGCATTCCAGGACCAGCTTTCCATTCAGGGAAAGACTTCGAAACTGAGGTCAGTGGTCTGGCCTGGGTCTGACAGTTAGAGACCTGTATGACCAAAGGTCTAGAATGCCTCGTGCTCCTGTCTCCTCACACCCCCTGCTCTCCCCTTGTGCCAAGTCCATCCTTGGTGCTGACTAGGTTCTGAGCAGACCATCTTTTCTCTAAAGGCCAAAAAAATGTAGTTTTTACTCAAGCCATGGGAGGAACTCATTAGTTCAGTTTGCACGAGAAATTTTTCTTTAGTGATAAACAGGTAAATTAATTGCCCCAAAGCAAGACCACTACTCATTGGAAAAGCTATCATTCAGCCTTACAGCAGCAGCAGCAGCTAAAATGTTTCACACTGCTCCTCTCCTCTTCTTCACAGACTGAGACATGGGCAGATTACATCCCTCAGGGTGCAAGGCAACGTGGGCTCCCAACCTCATCAGAGAAGCTGCACAACCAAATATAAGCTCCTCTCCTCTTCTTCACAAACTGAGACATGGGCAGATTACATCCCTCAGGGTGCAAGGCAACGTGGGCTCCCAACCTCATCAGAGAAGCTGCACAACCAAATATAAGCAGTGGCACTTGGGTTCATTTCTGAAGACTGAAAGGGCAATGAAATGCAGGGGTATTGAAGGAAAGGCTGGTGAATCAAAAGCAGTGCTGATGCTACACCCGTTGTTTTGCCTTCCCATGAAAATCCTCAACTTTTGCTGGAACACAGAATAGCACAGTACAACCCAGGAGTAGGATATAATCTGTTTTTAGATGTCTGTGTTTTCCTATTGTTTATCGAGCCTCATTTCCCTTCTCTGGCTGCCTGGACCTAAATAAAGCACATTAAACTACAGACAATGCATATTGCACATGTTGAGGCTGCATTAGATCATCCCACGTGGCTCTACCACAGAAGCAAGGGGGCTGCCTGTCCTGGGGGGTCAGCCCCAGGGCTTGCTTCTCCCCTCCACTGCCTCTCCTTGCACCAGCAGTGATGTGCATCACTGCACAGTCCCGTGGGTGCCCAGAAAGGCAGATAAATGCACACAAAGAACAGGAAAGGAGAAAGAAAGCCAGGGGAATACATTGGAGCACAGAGCTGCCTGACAATCCTTCTGGGGGCTTTAAGTCTTTTGTTTCAAATAGGGGCTTTCTTTGAATGACAATGTCTAAGCCACTTATCTAATACACAGGTGTAAAAACCTCAGCGAGAACATATAAGGAATAAAAGACAAGTCCTGTGTCCCTCAGGACTGTGAGTAAATCTATGACCATATAAGCCTAAGGCTTTTCTGCTAAGAAGCACTAGGGAAAGTCCTGTTTTGTTCAACGAGGGAAATGCTAGAGAAATGGTTTCCTTGTGTATCCAACGCACTTGAAGGTCCCAAGGCGGAACTCCCTGACTGGGCTCACCAAACATGAGAAATACGCAGCACCAGAAGTGCAGCCCTGAACTGAAAGGTGACAACCAGTGAAACAGCAAAGGGAGAGGGAGAAGTTTTGCCAGAGGACATTGGTATGGCCCCTCACATTGCAGGGTAGCACTGCTTTACAGCAGTCATGGGAGCAACAGGGTTGTGGGAGAGTGTGCTGGGATGCTGGCTTTCCATTTGAGGTTTTAGAGGTTTGCATGCTTTACATTTGCTGGTGGTGGTGAATAGTAAGGTTTGGCCTGATCTTTAATGGAATGGTGTCCAAAATATTTCGCAAATTGAAAAAGAAATTAAAACCTGTTTTAAAGGATACTTTCTATCATTTTTTAAAAGAAATCAGGCTTTTTCAACACGAAAAATCATTTTGGATTAGTTTCTGTTTTGAAAATGAAAGCAATTGTTGACTTTGTTATGAGTCACTTTTTAGAATTGACCAATTCTGTGATAATTTTCTTGAAATATGTTGGTACTACTGAGCATACATGTTTTGCCTCATGCAGAAATGAGCCAAAAACTTTCCCACTACGGGGCTAATCTGTAAGTATTTCATAAACAGATCATTCATTTGCTGATACTACTCAGACAACTGAGCAGTCTCCACTAAGACTTAAATGGACATTGCAGAAAAAATAAGGTGTTTCAAGACTGACACTTCTCACATCAGAACAGCCACTCCAGCCCTCAAAGTACTGTCTTCACGTGTGATGTCCAATAGCATCACCTCACTGCACCACAACAGTTTCAAAAAACAATTGTGCTCATTTTGCTCCACACATTACCTGTAGTTTTTTTCTAACCAGAACATCACTTGTTGCACTCAACATTTGATTCATTGCTTCATATTTATTTCTCATTTAACCCTGTTTTTCCCAGCTGACTCCCACTCTCAGGTGCTGCAATAGATGCACAATTGAAAAATCACTGTCAGAGAAAGCTGTCAACAAGTCTCAGTTCTTTGTGTCCTCAGAAAGCAGCATCTTGCTCTCTACACTAGGCTCTTACAAGCCTTTATCACTGTTTCAATACTCCTAGTTGGTATCTACACTTACCTCCACCTATATTTCTGAACTGATCCCAATTATTTTACTGCAAATCAACTGATCTGCTAAGCACATTCTAAAGTGCTGAGGATCTACAAAATGTTTCCAGGCCAAAAAGGCCTGCATTCTCTCTCATTTAAGTTATCAGTGTTCTGTTAAGAGTTTTCATTTGGGGGTCTTTTGACCCTCTTTTTAGTTTTATTTTTCCTTAGTGCAATTTTTGGTTTCCGGTGAGATTTCAAAGTTTTCTTGGCAGTAATAACTAGGAATTTTTCACAGTTACCCTCCCACACTAAAACTCTTGTGACCCAGACACTGATTGGACAGATAATGGCTTTTATTTTGCATTCCAATGCCCCATTTGTGTAGTGAGGAGAAAAGCAATCCTCTGGCTGATGGAGAATAATCTGAAAAGCATATTAAGCTTATACAGCCCTAGGTCTGCTTTCTTGTACACACACTCTCTCCTCCCAGTTTACATGTGGTCTCATTCACAACCTTTGCTCAAAATCATATTGTGTGATATTTTCTAGATCTGGATCCTGGCCAGACTCATGCTGAACTCAAAGCATGTTAAGTCCAGCCCTGTGTTTTCCCCCTGCCTTGTTCCTCTGCTGCAGGTTTTGCAGATCAGGCTTTTACTCAAGTGCTTCACTGCGCGCTGCTCATGCCTGGGTCACTAAAGCATCATTAGCACAGATGTCTTGCTGCCTAATGGCAGACCTAATGTTGGAGAACTTGGCATGAGAAGGATTGTCTGAGGAAGGGGACCACACTGGGACTAGGAAAAACTGTATTCAATTCCTTATGGAGCAATCACAAACTTCCTTCCTTCAGCTAAATCACTCGACTGGCGCGTGCTTCAGTTCCCTGTCCGTGCAGGGTGGATAATGTTTCCTCCTACCTCCAATGAATAGAATCATCAAAAGCTTTGCAAGTCTGTGGTATTTTGATATCACGAGAATGAGGACAAGGACCAGGGACCTGCAGACCCAGATTGCTTTCAATGAAATACCTGAGAAACCTGTAAAATACGGAATTGATAAATACCACAAAAGGAAGATGCAGCTGATAACTGGGTGCATCTGAGCACTGTGCACGAGGACCATGTTTCCCAAGTGCGAGAAATTACTAAATATTGCAAAGGGGAGGAAAATTTCCATCAGAAAGCAAGGTCTTTATTGAATTTCATATCTTCAGTTTCCTGGGGAGACATTTAGCTTAAACAACTATAAAAGATTTTTCTGGGTCTGGAGGCATGTGAAAGCAAGAAAAAAACCCCACATTAATTCTTGGGACTTAATTTTCACATTAAAACTCCTCCCCTTTCTAGAGACACCCAGCCCCTCTGGTTTGTATATGCTGTGAGTACACATCTTGGTGCTGTGACCGTTTCTGGGGAGCCTGTTTCAGTGCCCCTGGGTGAGAAACCTTTTCCTAATATCTAACCCAAACCTCCCCTGACACAGCTTAATGCCATTCCCTCAGGTCCTGTCACTGGTCCCCAGAGAGAAGAGAGCAGGGCCTGCCCCCTATGCAGGACTTTGATGATTCCTGTGGGTCCCTTCCGTCTCAGGATGTTCTATTCTATTCTATAATAGAATATAATTTTCATTCTATGACCATTAATTACCACATGCTGTTGAATTTCCAGTGCTGTGTGAAACATGGAGTTTTCAAAGAGTGAGACCTGATGCACGTCCTGTTGGGCTCAGAAGGATTCAGCTGTTACCTTACACTGCAGTGAATAATTTACTGACAGGAGACAGTGACATGCTCAGCAAATGGAAGATTGGGGCCCTAGAAACCTCTTTCCTAACCAACCCCACATCCCATCATGTAATCTCTGAATTATTGTTAGGGCTAGTTTTCCATAGTTTCACATCAATAAATATCTCACAGCTTCAGACTCTTTCCATAAAGTATAGCAAATTCTTCCCTGCTTCAACCTCTTAGAAATAAAGCATAATCCTTTGCAGTGACCTGTGGTTTTTCTCATAGTGAAATTTCTCCTTTTATTGTGCCTGTCATGGCTTTGCCTGAACTGCCTGTCAACTAAAAATGGTGCCTACAAAGGAGGAGATTTATACATGGAATTAAAGCAGAGCCATCAGGAGTGGGGTGTTGAATCTCTCCGTGGGTTTGTGTACAAGTAACATGAGGTGAAAGTGGAAGCAAAGGATGCTCTCATGGCAGGGGGGGTGGGGTGGGCAGCCAAGAGAAAAGTCTTCATTTAAAACTATCTAAATGTAAATTGTAGTGAAACATGTTAGTGACAGAAGGGAGGTTATGACTGATCAGATAGGAGGCTTTGAATCTTTGCCAAACAAAACTTCCAGGTATTTTGCTTCTTTCTTTTTTGCATTTTTCTCCTCTCACCACTTTTGATCAGTGACATATACAGAGATGGCTGCTATCAGGGAGTCAAGTAATGAAACTGCCCAGAGCGGGAGCAGGAATACAGGATTCAAAAGGAAACTTCAGCATGTCAAAGACATTCAAGGACAGGGAGAACATCAAGGGTTTCCTTCCAGAGATAATGAAAAGACTAATGCAAGGTGAAGATGAGGAAAGAAAGTGAGAAGGAGATCTGAGAATATTTTGGCAGGGGAGGAAAAGAGTTCTGTTTAATGAAAAGGGGGTCAAATAACAAAACTCACAGCAGAAAGACCAAACCCAGGAGATAATGTCATTTTCTTCTATTCACTTCTGATGCAGGCCTGGAGCTTGGATGAGATTTTGAGTTAAATTCTGACAGAAAGGCATCCAGGGGGTTCCTGCCTTGGAGAAGATCTGTTCCACAAAATGAGCTGATGCGCTGATGACAGCATGGAGAGTAAAATCACTCAGGTCTAGAATTAAAAACTCTGAGAAAATGGGTTACAAACATCAAATTTTGAAGAAAACGTAGATTGTTTTTTCTTTGTTGTGTCATCATAAGTCCTATTGACACAAGTAATTCCCTCTGGGGAAATCCAGAACCTGCCCTTGTTTAAATTAGAGGATTTTTCACACTGAAAATTTTGACAAGCTCTGCATATAACAAGAGAGATCACCTTGCTAATTTGCACAAGTCACCCTGTCACTGTCCTGGTGCAGAGAGCAAGGACTGAGCTAAAATTGTCTGTGTGTAACTAATATTTTTCATGACATCCACACGAGAGAGATATCTGAAGAAAAAATGTTAGCTTAGGAGGTACATATAGACACAAGGCTAAAGGGTAGACTTGGATCTCAATGAAGACATGACTTTCCAAAATTTTTATTCCTTTATTTACTTGCATCAAAGGACAACAAGCATAGTGGAAAACAGAGATCTAGGACTTCCCCATCATCCAGTCTACAAAAGTGAAGTTAAGGAAAACATAAATGGCAGCTCTAATTCAGTGTCTTGGTGAATTGTGTGAAGGGTTGTCCAGACCATTTTGTTAGCAGAGCACTGAAATCTCTCTTACAAAATGGAGTAATCCTGTAGGCACAGTGGATCTGAAAGTGAGGTCTTCCAAGGTCCCTCCATCTGTCTGTCCTGTTGAGCTACCTGGGGTTCAAGCAACACCTCATGTGCTCTCCCTGAATTTGCAAAGCCAAGACCTGAATTCAGGCCCCCAGATGACTGCCTGGAGAACTTGTTTTATTTCATTGTTAATAAAAGATTCAGGATGCAGAATTTCTGAATAATAAGCATTCACTTGCTGTTTCCTTGAACATAGATACCTCTGTGGGAGGTGTCAGGACACTGATCTCTGAGTGCAGATGTTATACATAGATTGAACTGAAAGTCCTTTGCTTTTTACTCATTCAGTAAATAATAAGTTCCAGCAACAAAATCCACAGGTCATGAGGTGGATCAGGAGTCACCAAAATCCATGGAACTTTTCTGTGTTTGTGTGTGTGCATAAGATCAGGTCTTGGATCCTGACTACTCTTGGCTAAGCCCTTAAAGGTACTGGCACAATTCTGCCACAATTTCAGCTCAGGTGCCCAGCTGCTGATTCATTGTCAGGTTCCTAAATCTCACAGTCACATACTTTTCTGATGGCTTCAATTTACAAAGCCACCAAAGTCCTGTTATTGGACTGTGCCTTGTGGTCAAATCATGGCTCTAAATCATTAAAAAGTTCCAACTCTGATCACACATAAGCTTTTGGTATATGCAGTTAAATGGGACTGTCCCTGCAGAAAACTGATCTGCAATTACATATGTTATTTCTCAGTTTGGAAAATTTTCAAACTTCCATTGATCAGTTGTAATAAAATGCAGTATAAGGTAATGTTCTGCAGTCAAAACATGGAACCTGGCACAGAGCAATGTAAACCCTACCTACCCCATGAAATAATGCTAAGAACACCTTATCAAATTTTGACCCAGAAACACACATGTAGCAAGATAACAAATACCTTGTTCTTGGAGAAAGGCCAGTACTGATTTATATCTTGCAACCCAAATAAATATAAGAAGCCTGCCAAAGCTGACCATGTAAATCTTAACCACCTCATATGGTTTCATTCTATGAAGTGAAAAATATGAGGAAGAAGGTGTTTTTGCACTGTGAATGAGCTATTCAGGAAAAGTGTTATTTATTGAACTCTGTGGGAGGGAAGCTAATTTCAGAAGTTATAAATGTGATGAATTATGGCCAATATCTTGGAGGAATTAAATGGAAATGAAAGGAAAGAAAGTCCCTATTTTCATTTAAATAACAATTGGGACTGAGTAATGTTAAATACAGCCTTACACCTGCCAGGAACTGGCTGACTAGAAATCTCTGAGACCATCACTGGTTAATCAGAGTGGCTACTGTCCCACAAAACAGTGGCACTCATGTTTGTGTGTTCAGTCTTCGTGGGGATCCATGGGACGGTGCTGGATAACAATTTCAGCCTAGGGGTGGCTTGTGACCTATTTGCTTCACTCTTTGCTATTCCTGTGGCATGGATGATTGCCTAAGAAACGTGGCAGCGTCCTTGTTCCCAAAGTGAACACCTTCAAGCTAGGAGCTGGAGGGAGGTGGCAGAAGAATAGTTCCATGGTTGCTGTCAGGCTCAGTGCCGTTCATTTTAGTGGCCTGAATTTGTGAATACAGATCCCAAGGCCATCAGGTTGGGTCACCTCATTTCTGGAATTCTCCCCCAGCTCAGACACCTGGTTTAAAACACTTTGGGGATAGCTTTCAAGGGGACTGAGTACTTGTAAGTCCCCACATACATCAGTCTCACAGACTGAGAAGGGCAAGAAATCAAATACCTTGCTACAGGAGTAAGGATTTTGCATGAGGAAAGCGGAAAACAGACATGGGAAAGCAAAGGAAAAGCACCAGAGGAGGAAGGTAGGGCAGTATGGGCTGCGTGGCAGGTCAAGGCAGAGGACATGGGGATACTGAGGATGGTGCTGAAGGTAGGTGGTATGAGAGGGTAAAGCACTACAGCTGAAAGCTAGAGGGTAATGATCTTCTTGGTGTTGAAGAAAGTCAGTGAAAACCCACCCTCTCACTGATTTTGTGAGGTGCTGCTCTTGTATTCAGGCTGGACAGTGTTAGAGTCTCCAATTTACATTCCCTTGTCCTTTCACATCACCTTGTCTGTGTGCACCACTGGGCACATGCACAGGTATCTCCCTATTCAGACACCCCACACACCCTGCACACATCACCCATGAGTCCATCAGCAGGCACCAGTGTGCAGGTGTTCGTTGTAACTTTACTGCCTTAAACATCATCTTTCTGTGGCTCCCAACACACAAAGATGTCTCAGCCACACAAAACCTTGATGTTGTGAGCCTATGCTAATAAATCTGAATAAGTAATAGACAGATACAAATCTGGGTAATAGAGTTAAATATCCCTTCTTAACTCAAACACAAACCAGATGTTTTCCATCTACCAGCAGGCCTCCACAATTATCCACACTGCCCATGCTGTCTCCCCGGCTCCCTGCCGGCCCCTTTCTCCTGGGTGATGAATAAGATGCATCACCATAGCTAACTCAGGGATCAGGTTGCTTTAATTCAACAGTACTTTATCAGGCAGGTTTGTTGTGTGTCTTTATTCAGCTGCTTTAAAGCACCTCCTGTTTTGCTCTGCTTTGTTTTATTTTGCTGCCCACAATCACAACCTCTGCCTGGAGTCAGGGCTTTGCTGGGGAACACAGCCCAGTCACCCACACAGAGGCTGAAATAATATTTGGTGGTTTTTTTCACAGTGCAGTAAGTGATCCTTGTGAGCGGTATGGGAGCAGTAATTAACACTTCACACGTCCTGTGAGGGAGAGCTGGGCTGGCAGGAATCGAGGCCAGGTGCAGCTGTCACAGCCCTTTGGGCAGAGGTGGGATCTGGACCTGTGCTCCCTCACACAGCCTTTCCTGCCATTCCAGCAGCTGAGAAGCAGGTGAAAACTGACAGGCAGAGGCTTACATGTACAGCATGATCAAAGGCCCCCTATTTTTTGCTGTATAACTAGGTTATATTCAACAGTGGCTTCTCATAATGCTCTTTTAAACTACTGTGCCGAAACCCACCGCTGAGCACCACCAAGCAGCACTCAGAGAGCTTTGGCTGCCCATGGAACAGCCTCAGACAGGGCTCGTGGGGGTCTTTCCAGTCAGCTTGTGCCTGAAGCCAAGAGGCCAACTGCACTTGCTGAAGGGGAGAAAATTTCTTGATCTACGTACCTGGGATCACCACAAAGCAGATGAAAAGGTAATGCTGAGCTAAGCAATAATCAGGATGCTCCTAAAGTTAGTCTGACTTATTTGTTTTCAATTGAAAAAACCCTTTTTTCCTGCTTTTTCTCGATCTGGAGCAAACTGAGAGCAGTCCAATCTTGTAACTGTATTTCCACCACAGTGTGCCAAGGCAATCAAAGTTGTCAGGACCAAGCTGTCTTCTTCAAGAGTTAAATTTTATCAACAAGCTTGCTTGCAAGTCAGCTACATGAACTCCAATCTGTCCTTTGGATCTCCACAGCAGAGCCTCAGCATGAACCTCTTAATTTTTCTACACAGAGAACCCTCCCAGCAGGATGATTAGAATAATGTGTGCAAAGACAGCACCAAAATTCAATTAAAAATGGCACATTTTTTTGGAAACAGACTAGGGAGAGCAGCTCACATCTCAAAAGCCAGCTTGAATCACTGAGCCAGAAAGCACGGGTTTACAGGAAAGGCCTGTTATGGGGATTGCATGACTTGGACATATGACACCGGCAGATAGGGGCTCTACAATCTGGTATACACAGAACATTTGCTACCAAACTAGTTTTTGGCTTTCCAACACTGTCATTGCCTTCTTCCCGACTTCCCCCTGAAATTCTTTGGAGCTAAAGGAGTAATCTGAATTGACCTTTAACCATGAAATGTTGGCTGGCAGTACAGCCAATGCCTTCAGAAGGTCAAAGTTGGTTGGATATAAACCAGATCCTAGAGCTCTGACCTTGTCATGCTTAGCAATCTCTAAAGAGAGTCCAAGAAAAAGTGAAGAGTGAACATGCTCTTCTCCAAATAAAAATTCCCTCCAGGGCAGGATTTAAGAGAAGATTTTCCATTGCTGCAGCCTGAGTTGGACTTGATCAGTGAATATTTAAAAATTCAGGGAAGGTTTCTGACTTCAGTTTGACTGAAGTTTGATCAGGGTTTCTATCCTGGGAATTTCAGAGATTTCTTTCCTAGCACCAAGTCCAAAGAAATGGATAGCATTCACATTAAAAAAGAAAAAAAAGAAATAAAAGAACATGAACATCTGGAAGTCAGCCCTCTAAAATGGCTGTGTATAATCAGGATTAAGCCATTACATGTCTTGCTTCTTAAATGATGGAAAATTGAATTGTTCTGAATTACAGTTTTCTCTGCTAAGAACCTGCTACAGGCAGGAAAGAAAAGCAACCATTGCTTAAACAGCAGCAGCAGAATTCCAGCTTTTGAAAAACTCAGGTTTCCCGTTCACAAACCATTCAAACACAGGAATGTAAAGTAGTGATGAAAAATGAAAACCATGTCAGCCCAGAAAGCGATATATTAAAGCAAAGTGTTTGAGAGTCAAAGGCCCTTAAATAAATCTAGAATACATACTTTATTTTAAGCCCTAAATCTGCTGCTGCTAATCCTCATATTTAAAGCCAGAAATCTATTTTCCTGGAAAGCAGCTGAAGCGAGATGGAATTTGACATGGCTAGCACCAAACTGTTATTGTCTTCAATATTTGTTGTGTCCATCACTGCCAGCAATATCTCTCTGTTGTATTTCAAAATTACTCTCATACTTAATGTACTCCAATGAGTAGAAAATAGCAGTGGCACCAAAACCCCAATTCCCTGACCTCTGCTGCACTAAATACAGAAGTTGTAGGAGGTATCCTAACCTGCTAAACCGCCCCATTTCCTTCACTGACAGCCAGCATTCACACCTTGTCTTTTCATCAAACTTTGCACACGTTTAATCCTGAGCCAGTCGTGGGACTTGCAAGAATTTTTGTCACCCTTTTAGAGTGCAAGGAACTGGAAAAGGGAGGTTCAATGAGCTGCCCAGGGGCTTAGAAGTATGGGATGCTCTAATAAAAGTTAGAAACTGGAGGTGGTGTGGTCCCATGGCTATGGCACATGCTGCTGGGAGCCAGGAAACCTGAATTTGGTGTTCACTGCAACACAGAGGTGGATGGGACTCCCTGTGATCTCTCCTCCCTCTGAACATCAGTTTTCACATTGGCACCTGCCTCTTCCAGGAGTCCCTGGACAGAAGGGGCCATAGCACAGTGAAACTTTTCTCCGAGTGCCTCTGGGTACTTCTGTGGTATGGATGCAGAAGTGAGAAGAGATGCAGTGAAAAGATTTATAAATTATTACTATGATCTAATCATTATTAAATTATAAATATATTATTACTCAAAGATTTTTACATTTTCTTCTCTACTGTGTGAGAAGCAAGCAGAAAAAAATCTGACATGTTGCTGTGAGATTCTGGTACCTGAACTTTGGGCTCTTCTCTGCCAGTGAATATGAGCATGAGCCTTGGGCAGAGCTGTCCGTAGCCCTGGGCAGAGCTGTCCATAGCCCTGTGCAGCCCATGGCCAGCGAGGGCAGCAGGGACCCCTCCAGTCCTCAGTGCAAAATAAATAAATACTTGTCTGCAACATGAACCTCTGAATACAGCATCCAGCTTGCTCCCAGCAGAGAGGGAGCTTCTAAATTTCTACTGGCAGGAGGTTTGTGAGGAAGAAGAGCCCAGTCCTTCTGCAAGCGCTGCAGGCACTCCTGCCAGGGCTAATGCCTCCAGCTTCAAACCACAGGCTTCAGCCTTGCCAGATCTTTCAACCCCTGTTTCTCCCTTTTTTTAAGAGAAAATCCTATTGTTTTAGGTTAAAATCAGAAAACCCCAAGAGGATCATTGGGATGGGACTAATTAGCCAGCATGGACATAATCTGGTCTGCACAAGCAGTGATTAACTCCTAACATACTGCTAATGAACATGACCTGACAAATAAATGAAGCAGGGAGAAGTTTTCTCCTGCCAAGTAACACATTTTTCTGCCAGATATATTTGAAATAAAATAATCCAAGTAATTCTGTTGATTTTTAATCCCAGGTTTGATTTTTACTTTGTTTTTAAATTTCTCTGATCTTTCTGAAGGGGCGGTGGAGGGACAAAGGCTCATATTTCTATCCTTTTTTTTTCCACAGGCAAAGGAAATGGAGAGGAGAGAAATGGGAGAAAAATGCTAGTGATCAGTCTCTCTCCATATCTCCTCAGATATTTTATTTCTCCCACTGTTCTGGCTGGAGACTACAGTAAGAGAAAAAGAGGAGGCAATATGTGAAATCAGGAAGGAGCAAAGATTTCTTCCTTTTATTTCTTCTTGTTTGTTTTCTTCCCCCTCTTTTTTTACAAGAAGTTAAGAGATTGGATGAAATTATACAAAATTTCACAAATTAAAATACTGAAAAGTTAAATCCAGTCAAAGATTTGTTACACAACACTGAATTAAAAAGCTGAATTTTGATTTAGTGAAGATTTTTATTGGAATTAAATACTTACACAAAGTTGCTTCATAATAAAGTTCATATTCCACTGGTAGGAGAATATAATTGCTAAAGGGAGGGTAAAGATCGAGAATAAATAGGGAAACCTAAAATGCAGAAACAAATTATTTCAGGTCATGATTCTGGAATCTGTGATATTTCCCATAATATAGAGGATGTTATAGAAATACCAGTCAGTCTTAACCTTTAAGGCACTGAGTTTTCTCAGCACCTTGTCACTCCCATTGAAGTGAAACATCTTCAGTACCTCACAGTATCTGCTCCCCTCTCCCATATGTCTGGTGCGAAATTTCCCCAGACTGCCTCCATATGGGACTGCTCTGGTCACGGAAAAGCTGCTCCCTGTCTTCAGCCTGCTATGTCACTTGCTGTAATCATGACATGGATGAATGTTATCACTGCATGAGAAACTCAGCCATCCCCAGCCAAGCAGTGAAAACCACAAACCTTGGAATAAAATAAACCAACATACAGTTATTGCCACTGTTGCTTTTGCTATAGTCAAGGGAGTCTTCAAAATATGTTTCCAAGTACATTTCCCAACATCTCACCTCCAGTGCTTTGTTTCACAGGCCTCAGCTACAAATCACAGCCCTCCACCCAGGGATGCTGATGGTCTGCTCTATACTGAGCCTTCATCACTGAGTGTCTGAGAGTCTCTGTCACACACACCGTGCCAGCAATGCTCTACATGGTTAGAGAAGCCTGAACTGCTCTTTCATGTGACTTTGCTTTGACAAAAATTACTCTTTTGTGCTTGAACCATCCAGCTGATATCCTTCATGCTGAGGAGATAAATATCAGGTCAGGATGGCTTTTTTTAGATTTTTTTAACTAATAGAGGGGACTAAAATCTCAAAATATCTAATTATTAAAATATGAGAAAAGGGGAAGAAATTGATGGTTTAGACACTCTTACCAGAAGACAACTTTGTCTCTCAGCATCTCCCTGTTTGGAGGCAAGGGCTTGAAACTGGACTGCCCGCTCACCACAGATACTGGGAAGTGTCTTTTGGTGCTCTCAGGCAAGCTAACCTTAACTTCCCCAACATTACATTCTTTCCCTGGAGGTTTTGCCTGCACCGAGCACCTGTCAGTCATTCTGGGGCAAGAGGAGAGGAGCCAGACTTTTTTCACAATTGCTCCCCAGCTTCCCTGCCATTCTCTCCCTCATGTTGGACCAAGCACACTGGCTTTCTATCCACTTTCCAAAGGAGTCTTTTACTGGCAGTTTGGACTGAGCCGTTTCTTTTTGGGAGGTCTTCATAATCAAGCACCACTAGAGGACTTGAAACAAACCAGGGGGATTTCATGGTCTGCTTTCAAAGGACTCGTGTGCCAGGAATCAGCAGCGTCTCTGAGGAGCTGTATTCACAGAGAACTGGGGAAGCCAAGCCCAGGGTGGCAGCCTGAGAAAGTGACCTGAGTTGTGTGGGCTCTCTGTGGGTATCTATGCTGCATGGGAAGTGCCACTGAGCAAAGGATATGCCTTCCTGTGTGCTGAAACCAGCAGGAGATGCTGTGTGATATACAGGCAACTTCTTTATCCCAGGACTGCACGACTTGCAGCCTGAGCCCTTGGGGTGTCCTGAGAGACTCCTCCCCAACACTGCCCATTTCTGCTGATGTGTCACCTTGGTCTCTCCCATGGGGGTCAGGGCTCCGTAGTGCAAACACAGAAACTGTGGAAAAAGTATCCCCCAGTGACATCTGCACCGAGGAGAAGCACTGCCTGCCTGCAGCTCTCCTGGCAGTGGTGCCAGCCTCTGTGGAGCAGAAATCACTCTCTGTTCACTGCTTATAGTGCTTCTGAGCAGCCGAGGCACCAAGGTGATGCAAGGACTGACAACTAAGGCACACTAATGCACTTTCCCACCCCATTTAGCTTTCCTGAAATCCATTTTCCAAAAGAAACATCCGTCCATCCATCCCATGTGAGGTATCTTCCTTCATATCCTCTGGCTGGGGAAAGCTGTGCCTTCTTTGCTTGCCTTCCTAGAAGGCCATTTCAGAGACCAGCAGGCCTGTGCCAGCCTCTCTCCATCAGGAGCCTCTCAGGAGAGCCTGTATGGCAGTGCTGGTCCCACTCAACCTACAGGGGACAAAGGGGGAAGAGGCCTCCTTAGGTGGGTTTTTTGGGTTTTTTTTTGTTTTTGTTTTTTTTTTGGGTTTTTGGGTTTTTTTTACAGTAGAAATGGGAAAATATCCCTGCTCTTGGTTAAAACAATGGGAAAAATGAAATTAATACATATTACTTCACCCTCTTCCCTAATTCCATGCATTCCTGATCTGAGCCAGGGAACTGTGAGAACTAGAGCTTAATCTAAAGCCCCCCACTTTGTTTCACTGCTGCTTTCTTTTAGATATTTTTGGCAGGAGATGTTGCAGGTGGCCTTCTCAAACACGTTTGCTGCGTGTAAGGGCGAAAAGTGGGAAGAGCCATGACTGGACTTTCAGAAAGAAATCAGTAGTCTTCTGGAGGTATACTGCAGGTGTGAATATCCAATCAAGATAGAAACAGCAGTGTGTGGCTCAGACACCGCCATCCTCAGCAGTCAAGGAGGGCTTCATGAGTCAGAGCAGTGCAGGTCCACAAGAAATGCAGTGTGCTGGCAGCAAGCAGGCTCAGCTCACAAACAGCAAAGGGACAGAGAAGAAATGGTCCCATTTATACCAGATGCCATGCTTCAGACTGTGCTGTCACTTCCATCTGCCCTTGTACTGGGCCAATGCACCTGATGATGCAAACACCATGAGCACTTGGCCTGTGCTCTCAGGGAGCAGTGGGGCCATTTCAGCCAGCCCTGCACAGCACAGAGCACGTGCTGGCGATGTGTAACACTGAAAAACCGCTCAGCACTGGCAGAGAGAGGGAACATCATGTCTTTTCCAGCTGCAGCTCTTGCAAATCCATGGGAAACTTTTCCTCTCAAATATCTCCATTGGTTTGCTGTATTCATTCTTGTTGTCTGACTTGTATTTCTGTGTGCAGATAGTTCCAATGCAGTTGCTTAAAGATATCCTCTATTTTGGTATCAAGCCACATATTTTCAACCCTCTAATATTTGTCATTAATATAAGCATGTATTTATACGTGTTAAATGCCAAATTGGCACATGACCTCTTGGCTAAGCCAGGGCCTGGAGACTTCTCCACATGGCATCCCTCCAGGCTGCAGGGATTGCTTCCACTTCAAATAACAACTTTTCCTTGAAGCTTCTGAGGCACCTGTGTTAACAACAGTAAGAGACCCTCAGGACCATGTCAAAGCACACTTGGCAGCTGCACAGCAGGGAGGGAGCACTGACTTTCGTCCCCCTGCGCCTCAAACCTGCCTGTACTGTGAAAGCAGAGCCATGTGTGCAGCCCACTGGCAAAGCCTTCCCATGCCACAGGCTCCTGTTCACTGCAGCCGAGCTCCCAATCCCCCATCACGTCCTGTCTACAAGGTGTTCTCACTTCCAAGCCCAGAATAACTCTGCCTGTGCTGGGATGCTGCTTCAGTACTCAAAATAACCTTAGCTCTTTTATCTCTCCCTCTTTCTCTATCAGCCCTGCTCTGGCTTCCCCTGCCAAGGTGCCCAAGTACCTCCAAACCAAACA
This sequence comes from Corvus cornix cornix, assembly GCF_000738735.6. Lineage (NCBI taxonomy): Eukaryota > Metazoa > Chordata > Aves > Passeriformes > Corvidae > Corvus > Corvus cornix. Next base: position 17,523,891 of record NC_046336.1, read on the forward strand.
GCTCCAAGTCTTCTTCTGGGGGCCGCCAGGCCTTGGCTGCTTTGGATCCACTTTCTCATTCTGTATTGCTTCTCACACATCATCTCATAGTAGCAGGCTCTCTGAATCCAGCACTCCAGCAGTAAGTGACAAAGAAGTTGATTGCAAACAGATATTTTTGGTATGCGTACATGTGAATGAATACTTATGTTCAAGACTGGAAATCTTAAAATTGTTTTATTTCCTTGTATTCTCCCTACACATTTCATGTTCCATTTTTAGCTGTGCTTGCAATTTACTTGGAACCTGCCCTCTTAAGTCAGATGGATGAATTATTACTCTGCTTTTTCTGGGAAAATAATACTGTAGAACGGTCACTTCAGCATACACAAGTATTACTGGCAAAGAACATATAGGTAGTTTAGATTTATATGGCTGTAACTGAAAGCAGGGCTTGGCTCTGTTCTGCCTGACTGTCATGAAAAGAGATAGTCACAATGGGCTTTAGTATGAACTTGGCTCCTAGAACTTATGGCAATAAAAATAGCAATGCCATCACTTGTTAATTCTAATTACTCCAAAGCTCAGACATACAGTCTTGTTCTTAAAGGGATGCGCTGAACTGAAATGCCTAAAAAGAAAGTAGTAATTCTTTTACCAGAATAATACAGACAACATAGAGTTCTCCAGGAACTTATATCATGACCACGAGCACATGGTTTGAATACTACAGGCTCCTCTAGGCAGAAGAAAAAAATATTTCTTTTCCAACATCTTTTTTTTTTTTTTTTCATATTTGCAGAGTTTCTGAAGCAGGTTTCTGTTACTGAGGTGAATTGTATGCAAATGTAGAGAGACATTATGGTTGGCTGACACATGCCTTGGACATCTGCATGCAGAAATGCCACCACCCAGGTTGTGACCCTCATATCTTAGCAAAAGATGGTTGGTAGACCACAGCCAACAGGAATCAGAAGCAAGAAAGCAGCTATAAGATTTTTTTTTTCTTTTTTTTTTTTTTAATTAGAATTTTTCCACAGGGTCTTGGACTTTTCTCACAGCTCTGATGATTGTCCAGCCTTATCCATCTCCTGGTTCTTGTTGTCTTAGAGATGACAGTGGCATTGATTTACCTTTTTGTGTTGGTCAATGTCCAGTTAAGAGCATTTCAGATCTAAGCAACTGCAAGCAGATCCTGCTGCACATTCTGTCCATTAAAAGCTCAGAAACAGAACAAAATGTTTCACTCAAATGTCACATGCAACTGTTATATCTTGTTCATTTCTTGAATGGATGTGCTTACTTTCAAGTTCATTTAGGGCGGATGACAAGTGCCATACTGACAAGCCCAAAGTTCTCCAGAAATTCCTCATATCTTCGTGGTATTGGAACCAGAACATCTTCCAATTGGCCATGAATTTGTGCAGCACATCCATCCCATGTGAGGTATCTTCCTTCACATCCTCTTGGTGGGGAAAGCTGTGCACATGAAGCCAACATGTTTGGGCAGTATTTTTCTGAAGATGTGAAATTTTGCAGCCTGTTGTGCTGCAGCTGTCACACTGCACGTGCTGTTAGGTAGTTCCTTCCTCCCTCACTTGCAAACTCCCTTACAGTTTCTCAACCCACTGGCCACTTTCAGTCACATTGGATAAAATGGAAGAGATATCAAAGATAAGAGGTTCCTATAAAGCAGTGAAAACCAGGGCTTGGATAGAGGACAGAGCCCCCCGTGAGTGTTCTGAGTGAGGGAAGGACTGCAAGGGGACAGCAGGAATTACCTGTCCTGTTTGATTGCCAGCTGGCAAGGAACAAACTTATCTGAGAGCCAGTCAGTACCACATGACAGAACATGGCACTGGCACATGCTGCTTTTGGTTTCCCTGGAGTTAGAGGATCATTGGAGAAGAAATGAGAGTCTGTGACGTGTTTCAGGTAGTGCATGGAAAAGTGAGGACATGGGAAATGCTTACATTGGTTGTCATTATGCTGATCACATCCAGAAATCCCATAGAAAAACAGGTTGGATCAATTTGCATGATCAGGAAATAACTTGTTTTAATATTTGCCTGCTCATTTTTCCCTGCAGAAGAGGTGGGTTATGCCAAAAGCCTGGCACTGAGAGACAAAAAATTCTGAGCTACAGGATGTCCCCAGAGGTTGGTGGAGAACAGTTTGTCCTCTCCGCAGATGGGTTTCCATGTGCAGAGCTGTCACAGACCTCAGACTCCCCAGCAGATACAGGCAACTGAAATTAGTTTAGCTCTTAAAACAGACAACTCACTCAAATTACCTTCTAATGTGGTAAACAGAGCACATGTCCACAAACTGCTGCCACAGGCAAAGTTTTATTAACCTGCAGTCAGTTACTCTGTGAGTTACTCTAACTTCACTGTGGTGCTGTGTGACAGAGATGAGATTAACTAGAATGGAAGTTTAGCAGGAAGAGCACATCTGCAGAACCATTAATCGCAGTACTGTTGCAGCTTCTCCTCTTTTTTGGTACAAAATTATCTATTCCCAGTAATGACACATTTGTTTACTGATGTGCTTAGCTTGTTTTTCCTCTTACGTTTCCCCAAGCAAAGAGTAGCAATTGCAATGAAATGAGGGGAGAATCAGGAGAGGAGGATGAGGGTACCAATACACATATATACTGTGACAGTATGTGTTTCATCAATGAAAAGAAACATTCCGCTAAAGCAATCATGCTATGGTCAGGAACACAGGTTGCCCCATCATGGAGTCCTTCTGACTGATCGTTAGTCAAAATCAGAGCTCTTTCCTTTCCTGCCTGTGTTTCTACATGGAGCAGACACATTGGTAATGAAGATGACTGCCTGCATGGACTTCGCATGTGACCTTTTTCCAAGAGCAATTCTTTTCCATCAGTTTTCCATCAAAATCCTCCTGTCCAGCTAATTCCTATGAGGCATCCTTAGGCCTCCCAGCTGGATGGCTAAAGCATTGACCTATTCCCTGACCTTGGCATACATTTTATAATTAAACTTGCAAAAGCAAACAATTCTTCATACTGCCAGGCCAGGCAAGAAACCCAGGTTCTAAGAAGCCACACACTATGCACATGGTTTTTTTTACTGAGATCACTGGATTTGGCCAGCTGCTGACTCCTGGATTAATGACCAATACCTCCTCCCCTCAGGTGTCCCACTTAGCTTTTCCCTGGAGAAATGGGGCAGCCATCAGACCTGCTGGGATTTGAATCCCAAATTACTTTCAACATTGACCTTTCCAACACTGCGTGAATTTTTTTAAACAGTTACTGAAATCTCAATTAATGATTTATTTATTTTATAATTAACCAGCCCAATGGAGCAAAAAGAGATAGATTCTGACAGCTCCTTAGTCCCAGAGCTGCTTATCAGCATGTGCAGTAAACAGGGAGAAAAATCATAAATATTTCATTACTCCTCAAGATAGGGAATTTCAGAGTGGAAAATTGCTTCCCAATAGCAAACTTCAGGGCAATGTCATGAAAATGGGTCACAGATTCCTAGAATGTAAAGTTTGTCATGGGTCTTCCCTAGAGCAAAGGATTCCCTCCCACTCCCATACAGCTCCCTTAGGGCTCCCAGGCAGCTCCACTTCAGCATGGAAATTCAGGGCTGCACCTGAAGGTGTCTGCATTATCACCTGCATTCGTGACCTTTAGGAAAGGAGTGGAACCCCATTTGGTTTCTCATTTCGGAGGAACACGGAGTTTGCCAGCACAACTGCTGTTCAGGTCTTCTGCCTGTGTAGAGATGAAGTATTTTTGCTTGCTTTGGGAAAAGGGGTGTCTTACAGGCTGAAGGAATCATGCTTCCCATGGCCCATGCAGCCCCTGACTCTGCCAGGGGTTCTCTCCAGCACCGGCCACTGCAGTGGGAACTCAGCACAGCCCGGACCGACCCCACAAAACTCAGCCAAGTGGAAGAGAGGAGCCTCCAAAGCCCATCCCACCATGAGGCCCTCTGGGCAGGGATCCTGGAGCTGACAACAGGAGGTGGGTGATGGGCTCCTGAGAGAGAAATGATGTTCCCCCATCCCTGCAGGAAGCTGCTCTGATTCCTGACTCTATTTAGTATTCACTGTGATTATTTGGCATGTTCTTTACATAAATCCTGATAAACTCCTAACCTCAAAAACATCCTGTAACTAGGGGTTGCTATGTCTAGTTCCCATATGGTGTGAAAAAGTGCTTCCCCTTATCACTATTACATTTGCTCCTGCTGCTGAGTTTCACTGAACCTCTTATTTTAGAGACAATGTGAATATTAAATCCTCCCTCTCTTCTGTCCCACCCACTCTCTTCATACATTTCTCATGTCCACTCTTATTAATTTCCTCTCAAATGTGAATTCCTCCAACTGTTTTCAGTTTCTTTTTTAAAAAGTTTTGCTTGTCCACATCAGTAATGGCATCAGTCACTACCTGCCTACTTTGAATAGGGACCAAAAGAATAGCAGTCAAAAGATCAAGGCAGCTGTAACTCATTATTCAAAAATTAGGTCAAGCACCACTTCTTTTAATATAGCTACAGAATAACTTAAGGTCTTACAACAACATCTCTTGTCTCGTTTGTGGCATTATTTTACTATTATTATATTCTGTACAGTAGGGCATATGTTCTATTAATTTTCCAAAGCATGAATAGTTTTTTAAGCTTCTATTTAAAGAGCTCTTGGCAAACTGTATAAGGGCTAAAAGAACACAATCTTTTTTTACATGCTTTTAATCCCTTCCCTAAACAAATCCTCTGACTTGAATACTTTACAAGGCACTCGGGTTTATGATTTGTTGTGTGATGCTCACTGTTAATGGTGCCCATCACATTTTTGTGGTATCTACACTATCTGTTTTCTATGAGTGTGCCATCATAATTCAAAACAGCAGCTTTCAAATAAGTTTTGCCTCTGCCCAAGGGAGATCACATCACTTTTTTTAAACACTTCTAGTGGAATTGCAATAACCAAAGCTAGTTTGCATGGCTCTTCAAGTCTTTAATGTTTAATCTAAGTGTCCTGGTATTGCTTAAATATCTATTAATTCTCCTAATATTCAGCCTGACTGTGAAGGAGTCTGTGCAGCTGCCTTACGAAAAGCCTGCACTTCAGCCTCTTAATGGGAAAAGATATATGCCTGGACCACAGCTCCACTTTGCAGAGCCACCTTGTCTGTTCCACTACAACCCTTCCCTAAAGCTTCCCCTTTAGGCAGGGAGAGAGGAATCTGAGGAAATTGTTACTGTTCTTCTCTCTTCATTATGAACACAAGAGTCCCCCTTCCTCCTCCATCCCTCCCAGTCCCTTCCCAGTGTAAATATCTGTTCCACTACAGAGATGTGACATAGGGCAGAAGAGCTTCAGTTTATGTGTGAGCTTCACTTGCAACGAGGCAGTGTAGTTTAATGATGTAAAGGAAAAGAAACTATTTATAGGTTTTTGCAGGATGTTCAATGTTAGTTCTGCAGTAAGGAAGAGCCACTGAATATCTTAGTTGTCCTCTCAAAAGTAACCTTCTTCCCTCTAAAATAATGGTCCTTGTGAATTTCTGATAAGAATATTTTCATTCTCGGAAGACACACCAGGACTACAGCTGTTAATCAAACAGTTTCTAGGCAAAGCTGTCACCTTGAAATCCATGTTTGTATCAGAGTCAGTACTGAAACTAAAAGCAGTCCCTTGACCTGATTGTGTTGATCCACATTCTATGACCCAAGGGAGTTTATTTTTATTGTTTCTCTAAAATAAAAAAAAGCACAATTAAAAATAATTATATATGAAAACACAAGAAAAGAGGAAATGAATAAGCATTAAGCTCAGAACAATGGGATGGGTTGCAAACGACGTGCCAGGCCAAACAAGAACTGCAGCCTCAGCTCCAGCCTTTCAAGGGCTTCTGAATGTCCTTAACTCTATTTCCCCTGGCCTGATCCTGCATTGATTATGTCATTAGGGCCCCAAGTTCAGTAAGAACAAGGGCAATCCCTAAAGAAACCTTCTTGCCCAGGCATGTCTGTAACTTGAGGAGACAAACAGTACCCCTGAAGTCATGCTGGTGTCATGATGAGGTAGAATTTCTTTCTCCATGGGCTTGGTGATGACTTGGGGGATGACCTTCCAGAAAGGGGCTGGTGGAGCTGGGGTGGTCATCATGTCTTTCTGAGATCAAAAAGAGTTAATGTTCCAGCAGAGCATCAGGACATATCATGATGGGTGTCAGATCTTCCAGTGTCATGGTGTCTCTGCATATTTTTGTTTAAAGTGAGACTACTATGTGCTGCAGTGCAATGCTCTTTGGTTTATCAAGAGACATGTTACACCCCTCTCCAGGAGTCTGTTTATCTTGTTTCAGTTTCAGAAAGCGTTTGTCCAAATTGCCATCAACTCATTCAGGCTGAACTTCACGTTGTATCAAAATATCCCCTCAGATGTGTGGAGGAATGCCTGTGGCTGAGATTGTACCAAACTTGGGTCAGGTTATCCCAAACTATTACATAATGTGGCAGCGGCCTCTTAAGCAGACCCAAAGCAGTAGGGTTGAAGAAGCCTGCAGCTCACTGAGAAATGTGTTGTTCTTAGCTGCAGCCAGAGAATTGGAAACATTAATTATAAAGTAGACAAAAATGTAAATAGAGGAGCGATGTGTTGACCACTGCAGGCAAACACAAGGAGCCAGGGGAACGGAAAGAACTGTAAGTCTTTGTTCAGATGCTGTGACAAGGCTGACCCCAGGGTGGCTCAGGACAGAGATCTGCTACAGGCCATTCAATCACTCATAGGAAGTAGAAGAAGCTTTAACAAGCATTTGTACAAGATATCCAAACAAAGAGATATGGCGGCAATAAGAGATTTTAGTTACCCAAAACTGTGTTGCAAAAGCAATAGGGTAACTTAAAAACTGTAGTACATAACCAAGGTTTTCAGCAGGAGAAGAGGAGTGAGAAGATCCTAAGTTTTCTGTGTTAGAAACATTAGAGCAAGCTACCCCTGTGCAGAGGAACACCAGGCACATGGCGGTACTATTCCAGATGCAGCAACTTTCTGAGGACTTTGAAATGTGTAACACAAACTCTTAGCTAAGGATAAGTACAAGGGGTAAGGGAGTAAGACAAGCAACTGGGTACAGAAGCAAAGCTGCTACAGCACAGAAGGCAGTTCAACTTAGGAAAGACATCAACGGGAACTGGGAAAAGTTCTATAAATACATTTAATTAGAGGAAGAAAAAGGAAAGTCTTGGTCCATTGCTAAACAGGAAAAGAGAGCAAGTAACATATTTTGAAGAGAAGCCTGGCATGTCTTTTTATCCAGCCGTTATTTAAAAAAAAAAGAAGTTGTTTGTGACCAGCTAATTAACCAAATTATTTTTAAAATGAGTCAGAACTGCAGGTCAAAACAGGAAAAGACCAAGTTTAAGAATACTTGGATGAGCTAACTGCACACAAGTCAACAGGGCCTCACAGAGTTCACCTGAACTTATTCAAGAAATAAGATGAAGTATGAGAAGGGTGACTATAGTGTTGAACTTGAAAAAGGAATAATGACACCCCAGGAAGCTATAAACCACTCATCCTGGTTTCCCAAAAATCTGGAATGGGTTATTAAACAATCAATTTTTTAAATGCCTAGAATTATGGTATAGTGATAAAAAGCAGTCCACCTGAGTTTGTCAAGAACAAATCATGTCAAACCTGTCTATTTTCCTCCTTTCTAATAGAGTAGCTGACTTAGTGAATAAAGAAGAGCAAGTGGATGTGATTTATCTTATCTCCTGATATGGTCGCATTAGGTATGAGCTAAAATGTAATCACAACAAGACGGGAGCACAACTGGGTGAACTTTACTCCAAAACAACAGTTATCAATTGTTCTATCAAATAGGAAGTAGTTCAAGTGAGATTCCTCTGGGATTTTTTCAGGGCCTGTTTCCATTCTTTTCACTAATGATGCAGAGGATGAAATCTGTGATTATCATTAAACTTGGAGAGGCTACAAGAGAACAAAGTCAGAGGATCAAAGCACAGAAATTATCTGGAAAGATGGTCCACAGCCAACCTGATTAAGTAACCACTAGGATATAGTGCTACGTTCAGAGAGAAGAAACCAAATGCCCAGCTATAAAGCTGGAAGAAATTTGCAAGCAGTGGCATGGCAAAAGAAGGTCTGAGGGATACAGCAAATGACAGGCTGGATCTGAGCTGGCAGTGCAGTGCCCAGGCAAAAAATATGTAAATACCTGAGCTGTATATATGAAGCACCATACATAAGACAAAGAAAGCAATTATTCTGCTCTGCACTTTGGTGTGGAGGTTTCAGTTGAAAGATTTTTTCAAGTTTGGGGCATTGTACTTTAATAAAGCTATAGATATGCTGGAAACAATCCAGAGGAGATCAACAAGTATGATCAGAGATTTGGAAAATGCAGCCAGTGAGATAGAAAGAACTGCGCTTGTTTAGTCTATAGAAGATTGTTTAGTTTAGAGAAGATGAAGGTGAGGCAAGACTAATTCCTAAATGCATAAAAATCTTCAATAAAGATGACAGTAAGCAATTCTTCTTCTTGAAAGTAAGGACAAGAAGAGATTCAACTATACACTCATCAAAGGCTGCTAGGTCTGGGGCTTGGGGAAAGCTTTCCATCCATGGGTGCAGCAGAGCAGAAGATTGTCCAACCTCCTTCACAGGAGAGGCTTAGGTGCAGGTTAGGGAAATCCCTTCTAGAAAGGGAGAAAACACACTACTCTGAGCGCCAAGAGATCTCTCTTGCTGGACACCCTTCCCTGCCTGAGGTTCCTTAGTAGCTGAGGGTGCAAGTGTGTAATTTCTGGTATTATACTGCAGTGACTCTGTTAGAACTTCAGTAGCAATGACTTTATACATAGCAATGATCAGCCTAAACAGCCCTGGTCCCGGCTGCCAAATGCTCTTGCCTATCAAATTTCTTCTACTGCTGGGGAGGTAGGACAGATACAATGAAATAAGTTAATGTTCACTGGGGTTTTTTTTAGATTAGCACAAGCAGGTCCTGGCAGAAATAAAATCAATGTTGATCACTGCATGAGCACTGAGTCCATGTCTGGTTTTATGGCCCCAGGTACACAGCCCATCAGTGTGCCAAATCTGTACAAGGGCACATCCCAGGGGCACTGCTGCCTCCACTTTTCCCAAATGCAATAAGATGGATTTGGCTGCATCCTGGCCAAGATTCATTCCTGCTCAGCCAGGACACCCATCTGCTCCAGCAGGACCACAGGGGAACTTGAGGGAAACACCTGAGTCACATCTGGGTCTGGGGCATATCCTTACCCTGTTGCAGTCTCTCCTATTGGCATGGCCTCTCTGATCCTCTGAGAGGAAGAGATTCCCTGAGATCCCATCACTCCCAGTGGCTGTGTTTCTCAGATCCCACTATTTGGAAAGAACCCATGCTCCCCAGACACACTCTATACTTTACAGGATGGCACTTCTCCTCCCCAATTAACTGCACACAGGAGGGTCTAGAAATTAATACCAACTTCCAGGCATGGCAAAAGGGGAAGGGGGGTGAAGAGAAGCCCCGTCAGAAACATCTACCTTCAATTATCTTTAATTAATGCACACAGCCAGGCATAATTTATCTCCATCAATTGTTATTCCCTATTTCAGAAAAACAGTGTTCAGAAAACCTAGGCCAAATTAAATCAATTAACTGAAACTATGTTCTACTCTCTTTTTCAACAGGCTTTTATGTATCTCTTTAAAATTTATAACCTAATATATATATATTTTTTAATTTTAAAATTTCAGAGGTGGAATTCTGCTGCTCATTTATTTTAGTGCCACATTTTGTTTTCTTAACTGCTCAGGTCTTGCACATCTGGTGAACAAGCAACATTTTGTGGGGGCCCAGCTATTTCCTGTGAGGCTCTGATGTGTTTTGTCCTATCACTGCACCGGTCTGCGAGTGACACCGAGTTAAGGTACTCGGGCTGCTTTCCTGTCTTGAATGCTGTAAATCAGTGCCAAGAAAATAAGGGCGTCAGGAAACTAATGAAGACAAGAAATGGCAGCAGTCATCAGAACAGATGCCTCCAGGTGATGGCCAAAGATAGTATTAGGGAAATGATGGAAATCGCTGCAAGGGATTCAAATGGGACAGTATCATCAGCAGATAATTGAATTTTATAGTTAAATTAGAGCTGTGCTAATATAGACACGATTTTGGATTTCACAGTTAAAGCACAGTTCCGTTTTGCACTGAAAACAGGAATTCAGCTTCTTTGTTATGTTTGAAAATACGATCTCCTCCTCAAATTGGCAACATTTATCCCTCTGGGTACAAGATGAGTGGTCTGGTAATTTGTTAGTATGTGATTTGCAATTAATTAGAAATTTGGTCCTTTAAGAAATCTGTTCAAATTGTTCCTTTGTTTGAAACATCTCAACAATGAAATAATGCAGACCACAAAAATGCCCCATCTAGTCAAAATTCCCTGAAACTGCATACAGGCAATAGCTGAATAAATTAGTTTGCAATTAAAATTTTTTTAACGAATTGCAGACAGGGAATACAGTGACTTCAGTGAAAGCTCATCCAGTCATCTGGTTTCCTCCAGAGGGAATCTACACAAGCTAATCCCATTGGATGTAAGGATTTAAGTTCATTAATCCCAATGACTTGTCCATGGGTAAATGTATCAAGAAGACATTACTTGGACAGCTCTTTTAATTTTTTACATTCTGATTTGGTGCACAAAATGTTCCCCTTAGCACTGCTGATCCAGTGAATATTTAAGAGGCATTGCTCAGGAACCTGAGGCAATAGAGGTCTGGGGAGTACTGAAGTAGTGGGACCCTGTGCCCCTGTCCCTCAAATACCACCCTCAGTTCCATCACTAATGCAGGACACCAAACTGCTGGTTTCAACCTGCGGCCTAGAAATCTCTAAGATGCTTAAGAAACACAATTTCAAAGGGGTCCCCAAACAGTAACTAAGAATTAACCTATTGCAGAAGACTCAAATTTCTTACACAGGAGTATATGCTTCCTTTGGAATTTTTGTAGTGGTTCCAAAGTGAAAAGCAAAATTAAATCAATCAGTAGCATGTTTGATCCATGTGTCCTCATTATATGTTTGGTGTAGCTCTGGTTGCCTATGTTGACTGTAAAATCCTGGCACAGAGCTAGATAAAGAAATCAGGAGTAAAATACAAGATAATATTTTAAAAAAATAGAGGTGTAAAAGGGATGTCAGCAGAAAGAAAAAAAAAAAAGTAACAAACCAACAAGAAAAATCCCATCATATTATCCCTAGAGAAGAAATTAAATTAGTTCCTTTCATACCACCTGTGGCTGACAATATCTTCAGAGGAGGACAGAATTGTCCTTGAACCATGGTCGGTGCAGCCATGAAGACTGTCCCTCTGTCACATGCTAAGGAAGAGTTAATGCCTAGGCTAAGAAAGCTGCTCTTTCAAGTGCAGGAACATCTCTTTACACCACAGCAATTTACAAATACAAGAACCAAGGGCTTGAATGAGTTCTGGTGAGAAACCTTAAAAAAAATTTTAGAAAATCACAAAGATGCTGACTAAACCAAAAATGGCTCATTCGGGTAGTTTTATGAAGCTGTTAAAAATATTTCTATGACTGTTACAAATTTATAAATGAAAATGTAGTTCAGAAGCAAAAGAATGCTTCTGTTTAGAAGCTGAAACCAAATATTGTTTAACATTTAAACAGACTCATTTTTTCCTTGAAGAAAACAATCTTTTGGTGTTTATCCCAAATTCATAAATATCTCTGATTCTCCCTTATTTGAACAGTGGGATGATATCATTTGCCAAAAAAAAAAAGTTTTCTTGCTAAATCGTAAAATAACTAACATCCAAAAACAGCAAACCAAATGGTCACTCAGACATGAACTACATCCAGAGATTTAACAAAGGACTAATACAGGAATTACCCAGTGCCTGGGAAAGAAGGCAATCACCGGGACGGGCAGGATCCCTGCCAATCCCAAAGCACAAGCACCCGACAGTGAGCCTCACCAGGGAGCAAAGCAGCCTGCACAGCCTGGAAACTCCAGCCAGGAGAGGCAATCAGGAGGGAAACGAAGAGCTGCAAATCTGCTGTGGCAAAGAGAAGAATCCCAGAGCTGCTGAAGCTGGCTGGGGGGGTGCAACTGGATTTCTCTGCATTATCTGTCAGGAAAACACTGCCCAGCAGAAAGTGTGGGAGGAAGCTCTTGCCCTGTGGCAGGAGGGATGTAGGCACCATGACACAGGGCTAGCTGCAGGGAGGTGATCCTGGCCTCTGGGACGTGGCCCTTTGACACAGTGAGGGCTGGCAGAACAGACCGGGATCAACAAGCTCCAAGTGGCAGCAGAACAGACCGGGATCAAGAAGCCCCAAGTGGTAGAGAAGTGGCATATGCAGGTGAGGAGTAGTTGGGACACACGGGGAAAATGTGCACTGGGAAATGCCACTGCCAGGAGAGCTGTTTGAGGTGTCCTGCACATGGTGTGGGGATGCAGGCTCGGCTTGGGAACCTCAGCAGCCCTCATTTTCTTCCAGTTTAATGTTGTTCTGGAAATGTTTATCCTGGGGACTAAAACAAAGAGGTTTGTTTTTTCTCCATGCTTCTGTTAGGAATTCCTCTGGATATCCTATCCAAAAATAATAAGAGGTTACAGAGGATAAGACATAAATGCTGTTTCTGCTCTGAGGCAGAGGTGGAGAGGGCTGATGGAGAGCACTGAGCCAGCAGGAGGTGTGAGCCCCCCAGGGCTTCCTCCCAGCACCACCTTGACTGGACACTCCCAGCTGAACTTCCCACTTTTTGGAGGACAGGGTGGCTAAGGCAAGTGTTCCTCAGGTTGTCCCTGTGGGAACATGAATCTGCATACAAGAGTTGGAGGGGTGATGTAGGCAGTCAGTCCCTGTGTGTACAGGTCTGGCAGCAATTCCAGTCCGCACAGAATTCAAGGTTTCAGTACTGAGCAAGGCACTATAAAGGCTTTCATGCAAGACCACTCAAACCCAGGAGATTATAGAATAATGTAATAATATAAAATAATCTCCTGCAAGCAAACCATGGGCTGATGTGACTCTGTCTTTGGGTCTGGCAGCTGGACCAGTGTTGAGGAATCATGCAATAAAGTAGGTCACAGGTTTCCAAAAGACCATTTTTTTCCTTTAAGCTTATGAGAAAAGCATGATTTATGAAAATCAGCTTGAAGCAAGGGAGTCATTCTGATAATAAAACCTCGAAAGAGTATGGAGGGCTCTGTCATTACAGTAATGGGCCCCAGATAAGTGCTTCATCAAGAAGACTATACATCACAACTACTTACAATGCGCTGAAAAGATGGGGCAGGCGGAGAATGAATGGCATTTGCTACAAAAATAAACTACAGTGGAAATGGTGCTCAGTATTTTTATATTTTATATCATAAAATACTCCATTTTGGAATTCAGTTAAGCCAAACATGCATTTTTCACCTCCTCTCATCACCTCAGAGTGCAACTAAAATGCAAAGACCTGAGTGCACCCTGCAGGTCAAGCCTGCTGCTGGCGAGGTGGCTGCCCAGCCCCGGTGAGTGCCGTGGCCATCCCTCGGGAGCGTGCCCAAGGCACCCAGCAGCCCCGGGCAGTGCTGGAGGTCTTGCTACCACGAGCTGCCGAGAGAAGCAATTTCCTGCCTTGTTTAAAAGCACTGAGGTGGCCAGCAAGATGCTGAAGAAAAGCAACCACAGCCTTGCCTGTCACCGTACAAACAGAATTTGGTCCCTTGCCTTGTTTTTTCCCCTCTGCCCATGCTTGCAGTGCAGCCACACTGCGGGAGAGGTCAGGATGGAACAAACTGCTGCAGATCTTTCCTTTGCTCAGGTGTCTTGTTAGATTTATGTAAAGGAAAACACTTTTTCTTGGATTTCTGCATGGCTGCCTCAGTTGCTACAAGCTTTTCACAACAAGTGAAAAACTTTTCTCAGCTTAACCATGGAAAGTTGCTCAGTCATGAAAGTGGAGGAAAAGCAGAGCCTGAACTGTGGGAAGGACATGCTGGGGAGGGCAGGCTGCTGGGAAGCCCAGCTGGGAGGTAAAGGAGAACAACCCTCCTGGGGCCTCTGACCATCCTGGGACACAACCAGCACATGGAAGAGCCAGTGGCTCCAGCCCTGTCTGAAACCCTGAGCACACCTCCATCATGGAGCCATAGTGATGTACACAAATAAGTGGATAAAGACAAAGGAAGCATGAGCTCAGGCTCTGAGCCAGACTGTTCCAGTGCTTCTTTCTTGTGTTTGCATTGGCCTGGCAGCAAGGGAAGGGGAAGGCCTGGAGCAACAATCACAGTGGGTGTTCATTCTGTTATCAGGTACCACATAAGCTGGGCACAGGTTCTCTTGCTAGGCTGCACGCTCAGTTGTATGTACAACTACTTCTGGTTTGTGGCTGTCTAAAATGCTTCTTACAATTGGTCATCTTCACTAACAACACATTTTTATTCGTAATTTATGCAGTGCTTTTGCAACTTTCATCCAAAGTAAAATAAATGTAACAGCTGGTGCGTCTGTAGCTGAAGAGGGCGATAAAAAGAGGAATAAAGTATCTCTGAAATGAAATTTCCTTTCCAGCACATGCATTGGGTCCAACATAAAAGACACAACAGAAAGTTTAATTTAAAACTAATTTATTGGTGAAATGTTATCAGAAGCCCAATGAAGACAAATAAATCAACATGACACTGGGAAAAAGATCAGCTGGTGGGGATGAAAGCTACCAACATAACAATCCACAGATGGGGGAAGAACTATACAAACTGGAGTACATCAGCAAAGCCAGAATGAAATGCTCCCTCCACAACTTTGCATTCCAAAATTAAATCATTTGAGGTTGAAATGCTGATGTGTGCAAATATTTATTCTTTTCATGAGAAGAAAATCCTGAATTTTTGACCATGAAATCTCCCTTGGCCCAATGCTTCTGTTTCCACCCCCCTACTCCTGCAAAAACATCAAGTTACAAGCAAGGAACAGAGAAAAGAGAAGTGACACTTTCGGGGTATGTTGACTGAACTTCACTAACGCCAGGTTTATATGTTTCTTCTTATTACAGCAAGGGAGACAGAAACTGGGGGGCTCCTTGGCTGCTCTAAATCAGAAGGCTGTGAATATTGTTTTGCTTTTCTGGAAGGAAGGTCTGGATGCATGAGAAGTGTGAAAAAAAAGGCTGACAAAAAAGTTTTTTCTGGTTCAAAGTTCAAATACTGTCTCAAGAGAAGAGATGGGCTTTTGGCTGAGGACTTTGCCAGAAGCCCAGGGGCTGCACACAGAGACCTTTCCTTCAGTGGTCTGATTCCTCTTGCCCCCAAGGTAGCAGGATTTGTGTGCTCTTTTACAAATGTGCCTGAATCCACTGCCGATAACTGCTTGTAACATCCAGTGAGTCCTGTGTTTTGGGCGCCTGTTTTACACTACAAGTTTTGCTAACTCTTTGTGGATGTTTCATTGGAGAAGAGTCAGAGTGCCCAAGAAAACAATTTACTCACTATTCTCTTTGGGACCAGAGGCATGAGATGCTGGAGCTCTTTGAGGAGCCCCTGCTGTCCCCAAGTCTACAGCCTACAGTTGAGAGAAGGTTTTAATTTTGCATGAGGCACAGTCACTTAGTGAAGCATTGCACAGCCTGCATTTTGAAGGATTCATTTCGTTTTAATGACCACAGAGTTATGAACAGCAGCTCCAACTCAGCTCATGCACGATCAGACAATTGTATTTAATCAATTATTTCACTCCTGCCTGAACCAGGGCTCCAATCTGCCCTATTTTCTATACTGTAACAAATTATTCCTATTGACTAAACAGAGTGTGCCAAATCTCATTATGCTCTGATTTATGTGAAAGAATTAGCATGATATTGTCTGAGTTTGAGGTCACTCAGCTCTTTTGCTTGTACTTCAGCATCTGCATTTATTCCCATTCTGTGCCAATTAGCACAGAGGAAGCAGAATCCATCCATAAAGGACAGCCACTCTGCTTCACATCATCCACTTCATCCAGACTCTTCTTACGCAGCTTCTTACCTTTCCAGAAAGGACACTAAACCCCTCCTGAAAATAACCAACAAACAAGCAAAAAGCAACCTCCCACCCAATACCTTGGTTTCAGAACAGCAAAAACATGGAACAAAAAGAAGAATTCTGCAGAGCACAAGACTTCCAATTAAAGTAGGACTGGTTTGTTCTAAAAACAAACTGCCCAACCCTGTTGAAAAAACAAAAGGAGCAAAAGAAAAGACTCCACTACCTATTTCTTGAAAAATGATTTAATCAGTCCTCAGGGAGAGTAACTGTCCAGGGCAGCTGTTCAGCCAGGGTAGATCAGCAGCTCCCCACTGTTGATTTGTGCCAGCTGAACTATTTATGGAGCTCACCAGGCTCAGCGGTGAAAGAGGGGAAGTTGCCATTGAGAGGAGTGTGAGATGAAGGAGATGTAGATTGATAAGGGACAGAGTCCTTGAGGATTTTTGGGTTTTATGTCTGTTTTTTTGATGAAGCGTCTCTTATCCTGGTAGGCTGCATTACTATTGTTCTGTTATAAGAGCTTACGATAAGTTTTCAACAACAAATACTACTCTAGGATAAAAAGAGTTACAGGATATTCTCTGCAAGAGCTCCTCAGTCCTCTAGCCTTTTCTTGGCACCATGCATCCTGTGTGGTGGCCCTGGGATCTCATCGCAAATCCTGCTTGTGTAGCTAGACATCTAGGAAAAGCTAAAAAATGCTGCAATTCAAGCTCTGTTTGCAGCGTGGGGAGGTGCTTCTGGCAGGGAAACGAGCCCATCTGCTGCACACGGTGAGGCGTCTGCACCAGCTAACCGGGCTCTGTGTCCTTGGCACCACTTCTGCCAGGGAGCTGCCCCCTTTCAGTACACACTGAAGAATTTTGTGGAGCCAGAGGAGTAAAGACATGTCCAGACCTGGGAGACCTACTGGAGCTGTAGTAGGGGAGATTTCACTCCAGGAGAGAAATGGCACCCTTTGTAACTGGGATCCACCTCGTCAGGAGAAGATGGTGTCCAGCATAGCTCATGTACATCCCAAAGAACAAATGAAAGATGCTTTTCCTCCAAATTCCTATTTTTGTAAGAAAGCAGTCAGTAGCAAAAATAAGCCTGGGAAAAACTCTGTTTTTCTTCCCAAAACCAATAAATCTTAAAGCTAAGAGCTATAATTTATCTAAATCTGTGGTTGTACTTTGGTTTATTTCATTAAGTGAACAGCACCAACTACCTTTCACTATAGTTCTAGCACAGCACCCTGCTGGAACACAAAGTCTGACCAAAGCAATCTTTTGTCTGTTTCTTTTATAAACATGATTTTGCATCAAAGTGAAAAGAAAAAAATGTGCAGGATAAGCTAATGCCAGACTATGCTGCAAGTACTGAGCCTGAGCAGTTCCTGGAAGCTCAAGTCCACTGGAAATAGCAACATGAAATATTTCATTTCAAGATACCGGCTTCAAAATCTCTCCCGTTATTAGGATCAACATCTTCATCAAACCTTTCCAGTGAAATTACTATTGGGTTGTAAAAATGTTGTGTGCCTACTTCTGGATCTGAGAAATTAGGTAACCTGAAGGAAGATATCTTTGGTTTTTCAGACGTTTTGTACAAAAGTCAGACAAAGGGTGATGCTGAGGTGAGATGAGCAGGTGTGAATCACAGATATTAAACATACCATGTTATTAGCAGTCCATATCTAGCCTCACCATCCTTGATCAAATTTCATTCTTACCTGTGGAGTAATTTCCAGATTTCACTAACGCTCTGGTCTTTGCTTTCCCAATTCATTACATTAGTGGAGTGTCCCAGGAGCGGACAGGCTTTTCAACTCTTGTGATGGAAAATACAGTGTAATTGCAAGCAATTAAGGAAAGACATTCCCTAAATGTGGCTGAGGGGCTCACGTCCCACTTTTAGGCATTTATCTCCCAATTTTCACATCTTTTGTGACATCATCACTACAAGGAAGATTGATGGATCACAGACAGCTTTGCTAGGCACTTACTCTATACTGGCATTTTCCCAAGGAGGAGCAGGTGGCACTTTTGATGTTACAATAACTCACAGTGAAAAAGAGAAGCCTGCAGATGGACCTGTCGAGGCACTAGTAAATTGCCTGCTAACAGGTTCATGTTCTCCAAGCATCGCCTGGACTCATGATAAACAGAAATGCAGGATCAGGTTGCAAAGCAGGCTCTTATCAGGTGACGTCTCCTACTGATATCACACAAGACCCCAGCTTATGAGTCTTCAGCTAATTTGTGCTTGGTATTACATATCTGATGAAGTTTAAACAATGCATTGTAAGTGAGCTGTTCTGCACACCTGCCACAAGCTGGACACTCTATGGTGGGAGGAGAGCTGCCCACTGTGTTTGTTCTCCTAATATGTAGCATGTTAGAGAACACATACAGGAGCCATAGGTGTCTTTAATTTCAGAGTTTTCCATTGTACTTTATGGGACAAACATATTTTATTTCAAACAAAAAATGAGCCTGAAGAGGATTTCAGCTCCAGATGCTGCTGTGGCAAAGATTAAATGCTGATCTAAGTCTGGGCTCTTCAGAATAGACTAAAGTACTCCCACAATGTGAAGCCATGAAGTTCAACCCAGGAATCAGATCTTTCCCTCCCAGACAGGATTTCTACACTGGTGTAATTTCATTTCATTGACCGACTGCAGTTCTATTTTGTGAAATGCAGATTATAAGGGGAACAAGGTCCTGATTCTGAATGCCAGATTTTGGATGGCTCTTAGTCTCCAACCTTTTTCTCAGGGATTTCCTTAAGATCTCTTTGGCCATTCTGCCATCAGTAGAAAATTTATACACATATCCCAGGGCAATGTTTGGCCTTACTGGTTTTTAAAGACTGGGACAACAATAGGAGTATATTTTAAATCCTACAACCAGACTGAGAAAGAGCATTCTTATCATACTGCTTATGATAGCAAATCTCCATACATACAAGGCTTAGATGAGGGACCAAAATTCTACTCTGTTTCTCAGACTCTCCTGCTACTATGAAAACCAACAAAAATAAGGAATGGCAGAGAGCCATGCCCAGAGCCTGGCAGCTCTGCACTACTTTCTGTCATCAGAAGTCTCAAATGGCCCTACCATAACCCTTTAATGCCCTGCAAAATGCACCATGTAGTGCTCTGGAATGGTTGCTCTAACTGGGAGAGTGGGAAAGCAGTAAGAGGAACAAATAACTGTTAATGCTGCTACTAATGCTACTACACTGTAGCCAGTGATGCAAGACAACAGAAAGAACCAGTTGTCTCTTTCAGGACTTGCATCTACTCATAGAAAGCAGAAAAACGTGTTGTGCTCACAAGGTTGATCATGTGATGCTTCACAGTCCTCCAATATATCTGTCACGGGCAAGCGGGGAAGACCATCTTTAAAAATTAAAGGCTCAGAGGTCTCTTCTTCTGAAAGCTTAATGCTGACCCATGGCCCAGCAGCCCAGAGGGATCACCCACCCCCTTGCCGTGGAGACATCTGGGGTGTTGGCTCCAACAAGCAGTGGGAAATTTCTGTGGAATGTATGTATGTCCTGGCAGACTAGGTCTGCTCAATGCAATCTGCACAAGGTAGCTGTGTCTCATTTTCTGTCCTGTACCTGCCCTGGATTCTGTGCCTGGATTCTTCCAAAGAGCCCAGGAGGGCACTCTCCCTCCCCTCAAGGCACAGGATGACCTCACATTCCCCGATTATCATTACCCACATTGCCCAGTTTCTATGTGTACACTGTGCTTTCACTGCTGCTGCAGCAAACTGAGCTTCTGCAGGGCCCAGGTTCCCACACACGTGATGCCAGTTTGTCACTGTCACTGGTACCCCACTACCTACTCCTTTCAGGCTTTCTCCATCTGTCCCTGGTAATTTACTGCACCAGAGCATCTCAGGAGGCCCCACAACTCCTTTGCCTGTGATTCTCTTAAGATCATGAAGTCAGAGCATCCCTGAAACCAGAGAAGGAGGATTTTCCCTTTGATTGTGAGACAGTTACAGCACTGCCCCAGCTCACTTGTGGGGAAAGTTACCAAAGTGACAAAAAGCTCTTCCTCATCTGCAGATGAACCACTTGCAGAGCTTGGCCATTGTAGGGGTTAAGACTGGAAAAGAAACCCCACAGATGTGCACCATCCAAGCGCAGCACCAGGCTACCCGTTTCTAACTGGTCTCTTCAAGGTGTCCTTGTAACCTTGTTACTGGCCAGGGCCACTGGGGATCCTGCACTCAGAGAATTGAGTGGGGCCTTTTCCGGCCTGACAATAAAATCTATTCTAATTATAATTCCCTGCACATATACTCTCTGAAGGACGGGAAAAAGCTCCTGCTGCTTGAGGTCAGGACTGAAAAATTAGCTGGTGGTCTCTGGGAACACCTGCTGTAGGAGGCTTTCACAGGAGCAGAGATGGCAGGAAGATTGATGACGACCTTGCAGCACACACCTAGACAAGGGACCTAAGGACAAGCCCGTGGTCTGGATTTGGAGCTTGCAGAATGTGCAGCAAGTTCAGCACCATGTCTCCAACCAGCCTCGTGTTGCACAAGGAGGCAACAGTCCCCTGGCTCTGTGGGAGGACTCATCTCATCAGGATGCACCTCCACAGAGCTCTGCACATCCAAAACCACTGCAGGGACAGGTCCCAACCCCACAGTGCTGGGGCTCCTTCTCCCTCTCACTGCTTCAGCGGGTCCCAAGGGAACAGAGATAGCATTTTTCTATTCTACACACTGAAAGAGTTTTAAACTCAGAAATTTTCATTTTCCTTTTAAAATTCTAATGGGAAATCCAGAGGCTACATCCATATTACGTTCTAAACCATTACAACCCCCCTAAATTTTAGGGGTTTTTTTAAAACATTTTTCCTTTGAGAAATTTCTACTTTGGAATATATAGGATGGAGAAAATAGTGGAAATTAAATTATAGCCCCTCAGTCTTATTTATTCAATTGCAATTAATGTTAAGGAAATGAAAGAACAGGAAGAAAATAATTTTGAAATGTAAAAATATTTTTAATCTTTTTAAAAAGAGAGCTAAACTACATATAGTATGATGTAGATTTACATCAAAGTCAAGATACTGTCAGCAGATCGGAGAAAATATTTAAGAAATTTTCTCAATGAAAAAAGTCGTAAGTTTGCAATTTCTATGACTACTCAGATATGTATCTGCTTGGCCATATGAATCACTCTTCGAGCAAGGAAAGGAGGCACACACCATATTAGCAGCTCTCACAGCAGCCCCAGAAGTAATTTTCAGCTGAACAACCCTGCAGCTTCTGAAAAAATCTCAAGATATTTTTACAGAAAAGGTGTCTAAATATTTATTATCCTGGACCAAGGTAAACAGAAATTCTATACAAATGATCACTACACAGGGAAAAACCCTGAAACATCTATAGTTTTTCTCTTTATGTCATGTATCTTTCCCAGACTGGAAGCCAGTTGTGTAGTGGTTTTCTAGTGGTGAGAGCAGGATATTGGGTTTCAGGACTCTTGGGTTAAATTATTGAATCTGCCATTGATTTGCCGTGTGACCTTGGGCAAGTAATTTAAAGGGAAATATGTAATTATTAGTTTCATTTGGCCAGGCTGACTTACTCTCTATGGTTTTAGAGCAATTGCTACTTTCTATTAGACTGAATGGGAGGGAGGAGGTCTCCTTTTTGCAGATGCTTTTCCCTGTTTCAAAGGGTTTGAGGGTTTTTAATGTCTCTATTAATGTATGGAATACCCAAACAATCCAACAGAGAAAACAAATAATCTGGATTCTACAAGCAGTTTTGAGTGTACTGCAAGCTGCATTCTTGAGCACTCAATTTGAACAGCATCCCTTTGGCTACTGTAGCACACAATCCTGTGTGTGTGCATTGCTGGGAGATCAGCGCTCAGAGGAACAGCAAAGGAGGAGCAAACCACACAAACACACGACAAGATGAGGAGCTTTGCCCTGTGTAACAGTTTAAATAGATATAGTACAAAACAACCCTCAGGGATTTGGGGGTGAGAGGAGTTAACTGGGAAAGGACTTGTTTTAACAGATAACTTTGTCCAAAATGAAGGAGTTAAACAGAAATCACCTTCAGATTTTTTAAACCATAAACTTTCCAATAATTCTAAATAAAATTGTTTTCTGGATTAAAATATTTGCTCACATGTGGGTTCAAGAATTTTGTTATTTTGTTTAGCACAGTAGCAGTGTTTCAAAAATAAGAAAATTGCCATTTTTTACGCCTTCAAGTAGCTATGTTGAGAACAACATAAGAAGGGTTGAGGGGGTTTCCCACATATTCTCATATGTTCTGACTCATCTTTAGACTTTTTCAGAATATTTCAAGATGGAAATTTTAATTCTGAAAAGCATTGGGGGGATGAATACTTCATTTTTTAACAACATGGTTAAAAGAAAGTTTAAAGCTAAGGTAGTCCATAAGTTAGGATTTGTTCTATCTTTTCTGTAGCCTGATGGGACCATGCAAAATACAATACAGTGCTTACATGTCCTGCAGGATTATTTATTTTGAAGCTTAGCTGTGGTTTATAAAGTGCTCAGAGATCATCTGATGAAAATATAATAACTATGTCATCATCATCATCATTGTTATTATTACGAATATCATTATTTTTATTCCCCTGGTGAACTAAGAAATCAGTTTGTAAAAATTACAACAGCTGCAGGGAATGTGCCTCAATAACTTCTCTGTGTTTTGTACCACTGCCAAGAGAGGTTTATAAAATGTTGCAGGAGTAACCGTGTTCTGAGCTAACAGGAGGAATTTGCTTGGACTGTCAAATGTTTGCCCAATATGACAAATAAAACTAACAAGTATATTGTGCACCATTTTTCTTTCAAGGGATGCATAAAAGTCTTTATGCAAATGCCCTTTTTAACCTCAGACAAGCACTTATATTTTTTAGGGGCATGAAAGGTGCAGATATTACAGGTAACGTGTGAGCTGTTAAGGGTGAGGTCTGGCAAATGCCATAACGAAGAGGGCCCATAATGAGAGCACCAGCTCATGGCTTGTTGCTAACCTTAAACCTGGGCTGGGGGAGTGGCTGAAGCCACAGTTATTACAATAAATCTGGCTCACCAGCAACCTGAGGGGGTGGGTTTGTCTCACGCAAGGGTAGACATGGATGTCCTTGGCTGGAGAAGGGGTCTCAAGTAGGAATGAAGAGCACACAATTTCCCAGGAAATTTTCCCATAAAGTCTTCATGGTTTAAGTGTCACATCCTGAACTTCTCACTAACAATTAACTGCTACTTGAGTGGACATTTATCTGACAAGGTTAATCCAGTCACTATTACACGGGAGGAGAAGGCAGCAATGGCTGAGGATATGAAGGAAAAAAAGGTGACCACAAGTGAGGGCAGTAATCTGAATCTCAAAAGCCAACCTCTGCTCTGCCACAGACTCACCATATGGCCTTGGTCAAGTTCCTTAATCATTTGGGTGCACCAATTGTCCAAGCATAAATTGGAGCTAAAAGTGCTGCCTGTCTTCCCTTCCAAGTGAGGATCAATGCAAGCCACTTTGGGAGGGGTTCAAAGAAACTCTTTTACATGGAGAGAGTTTTGCTCACCAGGTATCTGAATCAGAGGACAGTCCTGAAAAGAGGCCAGTGGGATTCATTCAGGTGAAGGAACATTTAAGTGTCAGCAGATGGAAAATTCTCCTTCTCTGTCTAAATTAGATGTCACAAACAAGGGGAAAATTAAATCCACTTCCCAGGATATGTCCCTGCACAGGAAATTCATTGGAGGGGTGTTTCCCTGATAAGAGCTTTCCCTGGGAAGAAACTGAGTCTGCCTTTTGTAAGTGGCTCTGAAAAATAACTCCCAGAATCCAGATCCTGTCAAAATTATGTGAGAACATGAGACATTTTACTATCAAAATATTTTGGCTTCAGAAACTAGCAAATCTTTCTGCCTCACTATGAAAAGATGCAGGGGAATGAAGTGGTTTTCCCAGTTCCACAGACTGCGGTGGCAGTGAGCAATCACTTCATTTCCCTCTGTCACTGAGACCTCACAAGCTCCTGGCGCCTCGCCCATGCTCCCACCACTGCCTCCTGCCTGCTGCTGCTGCTCACTGGCCGGCTCACAGATCCTCGTTGGAACATTCCCGTTTTATGCCTAAATTCCTCCTGGTAAAATTATGCTCCATTGTCTCTATAAAAATGAAGGTGTTACTGGGGACATAGCTTGTAGACTTATGTCCCCTCCTGGGTTCAGTGGCAGTGATGGGACCTGCGGTGAACCTCTGGTGATGTGCTGGCATCTCACCTAAGCAGGCACAAGGGAGCTCATGTGATATCTCTTCCTGCAGCTCTGTTTTCCACCCTGGGATAGCATTAGCTCATACCTGGCTGAGCTTACCTGTGATGTGGCCTGCCCTGCACGGTCTCACAAATAATTTACACATTTCAGGCTTGTTTCAACACAGTAATTTGCTGGTTTTAAATGGGAGGTTCCTTAATTTCTTGCTAGCATTTGGAAGTTTTTCTGCATTAACTGAAAGTTAGTTTCTCCCAAATCCTTCTGTTTGAAATAGCATAGCCAGATGTTTTGTTCTGAAGTTTTGTTTCAAGAAGCTCCAGTGGTCTTTCTGTGACAAAATTCTTCCCAACACCTTGTAACACGAGAGCTCTGTGGAAGAGGAGAGTAAAGCATTGTGATTCTCCCCTCTGGGACCACCACCCTCACCAGACCCAGGAAAGCAGCTCAGACATCAGCTCTGCAACTGCACTGGGCACATCCCTGGGCTGCTGTGGGTGCCATAGCAGGCACAGACTTGCTGCAGGGGCTGCAAGATGGGAGAGGAGCAAGGCAGTGTTTGTGCAGCCCACAAGAGGACGTACTGTCATCCAGGTGGCACCAGGACAGCTGCAAAATCCTAGAGCTAAATCCAGGCTTTTGCAAACGCTTCAAACTTCTGTCCCCAAGACCTTTGAAACCCCCAGATTCAATTCAATCGCTACTACAACTGCTGTTTCCCAGAGTTAGCAGGCAGCTGGGGAGGTTTCCTGAGGCTGCAGCCTGTGCATCAGCCCAGAGAGGCCCAGGGGATCCTGGTGCCCCGAGGAGCTGGGATGGGCGCCCTGCCCATGCAGCCCCAGGACTGAGACCACCTCTGCCTGCCCAAACGTGCTCGGTGCCCTCATTCTTTTTGGGGTGAGCACGTGAGGGTCTCCCACTCAGGTCTGCTTCCAATCACTGAGCTGTGCTGAATGAAAGACTGCTCACATCGGAGCCAGTGTGGGTCAGGGGTGGCCAGGGCAGAGTGCATGAGAACTTCCCTCCATCCGGGAAAACACTTTTAATAGAACAAATCTGGCTCCTCACAGCAAGCAGCTAGCCCACGGCACAGGGGAGGGAGGCAAAAGCAGAGGCTTCTCCAGCAGCTGTCAGCCTGCCTCTACAGCAGCAGCTATTACAGCTGCTTAATAGGAACCACCCTCCCACACGACACTCTGCGCTCTCCGGCAGGTTGGAGACAAGGCGAGCCAGCCAGGGGCACAGACCAGCACCTCTGCATACTGGTGTGAATAGGGAAAGAGGTTTGTATCACTAGGGGCCACAGCTGTGCACTCTGCCAGACAAGGGCAGACCTGAACTGGCATCCTCTGTGAAGATACAGCAGTGCTAAGAGCCTAGAGAATTTATGGGATGACAGATTCCAGGCCCAGATTTGCTCTGATTGGAGTTAAATCCCCAGCCCTATATTAAAAAATCATGTGGTCTGCAGAGCAAATACTGCCTGGCAGGATGTGAGCGAGCTCCAGCCCAAGTCTCCAAGCTCCACTTCCCAGGGTAAATTCCGTGAAGCCAACAGCTGCTCTAGCTCTGGGCCCCCCTCTCTGCTGCCAGCCTGCAGCCAGGCAGAGCCAGGGCGGGTGTCAATGGACCATGTCCTGCACAGGGCAGGAGGCTGAATAAAGGCCACAGATCCTCTCTGAGAAGTGAAGACTAGAAGAACTACAGAGTGCTGGTACCTAATTTACTGTATGTGTCACACTTTTTTCCTCACTTTTTGGAAGGGCAGCCTGAAGGGCTCCGGGACTCAGCCCAGAGGTGGATATTTTCTTTGTAATCAACCGTTCATTCTTAGGTGCTGCTGCTTCTCAGCCACCAGACACAAGCTGCTGCCTGAAGCTTAGGGGACAGTAGGATTTTTTTGATCCTTCAGAAGGTAGGGAGGTATCATAGCCAAAGGGAGTGGGACACCACCAGGACATGGGTTTCCCAGGGCCCAATCAAGTGGTGCAATTAGATTTCCAATTTGTTCCTAAATAAACATTCACCTGGAGTCTCTTGAACCTGTAAGTTATAGGTGGTGATTTGCTTGGACCTACCCTTATCAGGCAGCCAAGTCACTCCAAGCTACCTACACCCCACCAGGGTGGAAGTCCAACAGTTGGTCCTCGATGTGTGAAAACAGAGGGTAAATGCATTCCATGGGACTTTTCATCTCAGCTCCAATGGCATGCTGGACATGTTGTATCATCTGGCTGTTGAGGGCATCAAGGTGTTGAGATAAAGTAAAGTACTTACACTTAGGTGGTGAAATCTGGGTGAGCTCTGTCCATCTCTAAAAGCATTACTACTCTTATTTTAAAAGACTCTCATCATCTGAAGTAAGATGATGAAGAACACTCCATTTGAGCCAAATTTCTACTGGACACCCCGTTTTATCTAGGTTTGAGGAATTTTTCATTTTAGATAAACAAATAGTTTGTGGCTTCTTATTCACAGCAGCTGGACTTTATCAGCAGGTCACCACAGGGAGAAGATAAGGCGTCTCCTTTACTTGTCTCCCTAGTAGGAGTCTCACAATCCCAGGTTGGCTTATATGGCCATTTAAAAACCCTCTCAAGTGATTTTGATCTCAGTACCTTTCCAAAAGCTCTATGGTTCAGAGAGCTCCTGTGCTAACAGAGGAAATGGGACTTTTGTGGCTCTATCACAGATTAAAGTTCAGCCATACAGATACACCCTTAAAACTGCTTTTATTGTCCTTCACATAAATTTACAAGGTGGGACCGCATAAATTTGCTGTCACTTACTCCTGTTCCCACCTTTCTTGCAGCACCTTGCAGCATGCAGTCCATCTCCAGCAAAGGACTTCTTGTTCCAGTCAAAAGGGAAACTAAGGTCAGAGAAGCATTTCAAGAACCCTCAGTGATTTAGGCAAATTGTTTCTGTAAAAAGAAATGAAATCACAGTAGAAGGAAAAAGGAAAAGTGAGAAGGGGAAGGAGGAGAAAGAAAAAAGTAGGAAAAGGCAAAAGGAAAAGTTTCCCTGTCTCCCCCAACTTCAAGACTTGAAATACCTTTGAAATCAAATAATAAGGAAATTTCATCCTCAGTTGAAAACTGAGGGGGTTTTTAGAACTGTACTCATGAGAGATAATATTTCAAACTAATATATTGGCTTTTGAAAATGCAAACAAGGTGTTATGTTGCTGGATATTTTTAATGTTGTGCAGTTTGAGCTCCCAAAACATTTCAGAAATGTTTCTGCACAAAACACTTTTTTAGCCTCGTGAGCTAAAAGCCCTGTCTTCTCTCCGTGTGGCCGGGAGGGGCAGCGAGGCATGTCCTCCACCCGTGCTTCCCGTGACCAGTACTGGCACCAGTGGGACCAGTCCCTACGCCCTCGAAAGCGGCTGCCGGGGGAGCTGCTGCGGCCGCGGCCCCGCGCTGCTCTGCACTGCCGGCAGAGGGGAACCAGCCCAAGAGGAAAATCGTGGGCTCATCCCCGTGAAACGAGTGTTACAGCGATCATATTCCTTTTAGCAGGAGACCTGCATGCAAGGCTTTTGGTAAGGTAAGGTAAGATACAGCTGGGCAAAGGTTTCCTGGTGGTTTCCCTCCTTCCTTCTCTTTTTTTTACAGCACACCTTCCAAAAATCAGCACTTTATGCTGAGGAGTTAGGGTATCAGGAAACAAATTCCTTCTTGCAGAGGAAATACTGATATTGCACTAAAATTTTTAAATGTATCTCAAGAGCCTTTGGAAGATGACAGGAAGTTACTGAGTCCTCCCTACTCTCTCACATCTCAGGGAAAAGAAAAGGAAAGGAAAAAAGAAACTCCTATTGTACTGGAGAAATTTGGGGTAAACATTTTGAGGGTTTCCAATTTTCTGACCAAAAATAGTACATCTCCTAAGAAAGCATGTGCTTTCCTCAAAACATCAGCGCCAGCAAATGCAAAAGCTCTGTTCCCTTTCCCATGAAGCAGGCAGGGGGTGGTGACTCAGCATTAGCACCCAGGCAGCAGGCAGGGAGCTGGGCAGAGCAGCAGCCCCAGGGGCAGGAGAGCTGCCGTCGGGGCCAGCTGCAGGCTGCCTGACTGAGAACATCCAAACAGCCTCTTGCCTTGCTCCTCTTTGCAGCCTTGAGAGCGTGGGCGAGCAAGAGTTGGCCTGCTGTGGGCCCACTGGGATCGCAAAAGTGCGTGGGACAAAGAAAACTGCAGCCTTCTTGATACCACTTCTGCTGGCTCAAACACCCTCTGTATTCTCTGTACATATGTACAGATAGTCCCTCCATACTTGTGCTCCTGTGTGGAAAACCCTGTTTCTAGGAAAAGTCAAGAGGAACTGTTGTCTGCAGAATACTTCCTTACTCCATTAATAACAACTATAAGCATGTTTACATAGCAGCTAGGGTTTGCAAAATGTTTTACTCATTAATACATACCCTAATTATTCACAGAAAATTATTTCTTTACCCAAAATTAGCCCTTTTTGTTTCCCTTACCTGCTTCCAATCAGATCATGATTACAGCAAACTTAATGAACCGTCTACACAGGCACACTTCATCCTGTGGCTGCCTGGTAATTGTATGATTGCTGTGAGTTTCACAGCTTTCCAAAATCAAAGCACTTTTGACAGGACAAATAAATCACTGGTATATCTCTGTTATGTCATGGGGGTTTTTTTTTAAAGGCAGATAATTTGGGATTGAAAATTGACTTTTCATAACTATGATGTAATTTTCAGGTGCTATTTATTGCTTGGCCAGTTTTCCTGACTCAAAAACCTTGTTTTTTCCCTTGACTGCCCAATACAGATTCAACCATATATATATATATATCTATATCTATATATATCTATATATATATATACTTAGAACAGTCACAGGAAAAAAAAAAAGCAGCACAAAGCTCATTGTGGGTAAGGACCATACTGGCATCTGTTCACTTGCTAAAGTGGAAGGCAATGTGTTTAATACCAAGTAGCCCTGAAAATACTCCAGTCAAAAGGCAAGAGCATTTGGTGAAGTAGAGCACTGCTGACAGGCTGAAATTTGCCCCACATCATGAAGCCAAGACTGAAATGCTACCTCTAAAGCCTGTGGGGATTCCCACGTGTGCATGCTACCCTAAAATGTGCCTTGCCAGCAGAGCTCCAGGCTCTGGCTGGACAGGGTGCTCGCATCTCTCCACAAGCCGTGCTGCAGACCCCATCGTGCGGGCACTGCAGAAACAGGGCTTCAGCAAAGGGCACAGGTCTGCTATTCCCCCAGAGGAGGGAGCTTTGAAGACTTGCTTTCCAGAGATCTTCAGCCTCTATATAGATTTAAAATGAAGAGATGAGAAGGGAGGAAGACAAAGGGGGAGAAGAGAAGGGAATACACTCAGATGGAAACATGGCCTTGCATGCTGACACTGCTGGAAAGCACCTTGTGTGAAGTCAACAGCAGGCAGAGCTAGTGCTTCAAGCCCAACAGGAGCAGTCTGTTGCTGCTTGTGCAGAAGGATGCATGTGCCGCCACTCTACATAAAAATCCCCACAGCTGCCAGCTTTCCACCTCAGCAGCTCTCAAACTGTGCTGTGCCCATGACAATGCTGCCAGTGATGGGAGAGAGAAGGAGTAAAACAGCCATCATCCCTCAAAACCTCTTCATGTAAGGAAAAGGGGCAACAAGAGTGCCACACTGTACCTGGAGGGAATCCAAGCCTGCCACCTCCTAAATGAAGTTGGAGAGGACCAGGCTTGCTCATTGAGAGCAGCTCTCAAGGGACAGCAGGCACAGGACAAAGCATATTGTTTAGCTGTTTGACTCGGCTTATACCATCTATTCTTCTGTCCCTGACATACAAAGCCACAGGCGCCCTGTGGAACTCAGCCACACCAAGCCTGGTGGGACCTACACAGGGCGGTGGTGGGGAGCAGCCCCTGGGCACATCTCCAGCCAGGGAGGGCATGAGGGGACGAGGCAGCCACGGCGTGCGCGCTCTCGTGCCCGGCCCTCCGGAAGAAAAGGAAACCAGCAGAGACAGGCAGCTAAGGGACAGGCAGGAGACAGGAACAAGGTCAGCACAAATGCAGGAACCCCGGTCTGAGCTGCAGACAAAGGTAATTCGACAAGCAGTTCTAAACTCCCGAGTGAGCAAGGGTTTTGTTGGGAGAGCTCCCAGCGGGAAGTAAGCAGAGGCTCCAGGTCTGGCACCACTCAGACCATCAAGGCTGGGTGTTGTCCAGACTTGCAGAGGGAGATCCCAAGCTCAGGCTTTGGATGGCCAGGTGGAGCCAAGTTTTGGGAAAACGGCGACACCGTCATCGGGATGTCTGGTGCGTCCCAAAGTGATTTAGATGCTTGTCAGCAGGAAAAAACAGACTTTCCTTGAATTGGGCAAACACGCCTTTCATCTGGACACTGGCTGCTAAAAACAGGCAGCTTTTGGAGCAGTAAGGGTTGGATTTACTGTAAAGCTGTCCCCTCCCTGCTCCCCATAAAGGCAAACACCCACAGCTGTACAGGACCAGCATATATGGTGCCAGAGCAGCTGCACAGCTGTGCAGCCCCCGGGCTGCGCCAGACAGCCCTGGGATTAAACCCCCACTCTCCCACCTAGGATTAAGCCCACCATTTATCAGTGGTTAATTAACAGATTACTGGGAGGCTGAGAGAGTCTTTTCAGATAGATTACACACTGGCCTGTTTGGCCTACAACCATAAAGCCACTGGATTCACTCTGGATCCAGTGCTATTTCACACGGCGGTGGGAAGTGCACATAATCACCGAAACTTGACAATTGCACCATTTTTCACAGATTTTTCCCACCAGAAAACATTTTATGGGCTTTAAAGGTCTCCTCCTTTGAAAGGCTTAGAGTAGAGCAGACACAAAACTGTTGATACTGAGGTTTTACTGGAAACATGATTTGCAATTAATTGAAATTTTTCATGAAAACTGTTTACTTTCTTTGGAAAAGTTTGGCTTTCATTCAAAAGTGAATGGAAAGTTTTCCCGTCTTTCTTTTTCCACCCCCCCTCCCCACCCAACAGAAAAGATTATTTGCAT
This sequence comes from Corvus cornix cornix, assembly GCF_000738735.6. NCBI lineage: Eukaryota > Metazoa > Chordata > Aves > Passeriformes > Corvidae > Corvus > Corvus cornix. Next base: position 17,555,262 of record NC_046336.1, read on the forward strand.
GTGTTCTGGTACTCCAGTACCTCCTGGGAAATGGAGTTGAACATCTCTGGTGGGGAGGTGGCTGTGGGGTAGCACAGCAGACATTGCCCTGGTGGGAGGTCCCTGAGGAGGTCAACAGAAAGGTTCCCGGAACACCAGCGTGACTCTGGGTGACATCAGAACAATGAACCAGCTGGGATACAGCCTAATATCTTTTTATGGTGTTTCAAAATTTTCTCTGGAAAGAGGGAAAAATGGCCAAAGTATCTATGAAAAATAATAATGAGCCTCGCCTTCCCCCAACTTTCTCAATGTAGGCCAGGAATTTCTGTCACTGGAAAATAATTATAGCAAGTGAAATGCCTTCTCCTTTTCCTGCTTTGTCCAGTCTGCCCACCTGACGAGCTGGAGGGACAGAGTCGAGTGAGCCACCCAGAAAACTGGTGTTCCAACACTTCTCTACCTCCAGGCACACTTAACTGGTTTTCAACTGACATCCTAGACTGCTCAAAAATGAACAAGCCAGCCTGGAAACAGATGTGCTCCAAACACCACCAGAAAACAAGATCTGGACCCCATTAAAAGACAAGAGGAGAGGTTTCCCTGATTTTGGTGGCACTGGCATGCAGCTCAGAACGAGCACAGACTTCACAGAAGCTGCAAAGAGTCACAGGCAAGTTCTACCCTGAACTCTGATCCAGGAATGAGAGTTATCCAGCGCTGTAAAGGATCAATCTCCTTATTACTTTTATGAAGTGGTATCTTGCAGGACCCCACCAAGAAGACAGCTGTAAAATACAAGCCATAGCTCCCCCAGGTGAAAGGACAGCCCTCAGGGCCTGCAAACATTCAATTTCTTACAGCAGAAGGGCTGTGAGGGCAATCCTCAGGCACCTCGAAGCCCTGGCAGTGATGCCTGAGCACCCGAGGTGGGATGTGAGCCACAGGGTGGGTCCACAGTTGGGCCAGCCCATCCCTGCAGCCCACTCCTCTTCAGGAAAGACTACCGTGAAGAAGGAGCCCTTTGAGAAAGGGGGAAACTTCTGCACTGGTCTCCAAGGAAGAAACCTGGCCCAGGACAGGATTACTTCACATTCAAAATCATATTCTCATTAAAGTAGGAACAAGACCCTTTCTGAACTCCAGTCTGCCCTTATCCCTCTCCTTCTCCCCCTCTCTTTTTTCTTCTCTTTTTTGATCCCTGTTTTGATCCCTATTTTGATTCCTATTTTCTGAAAATTCTCCCACTGCAAAGCCACACATCAAACACATGAGCTCAGGTGTTGCTCCTGCAGACTTGGTTTCATGCTCAAGAGTGGCTCTGTGTTCTCTCTGGCCCAGCTGTCATTGCTGCAGGGCTGTGCAGGCTGAATCCACCTCCTGGTGCCAGTGGGCTTAAAGCATCCTTTGCTCCCTCCAGCATCCTCCAGCCAGCCTGGCTGTGCACACAGACACGTCCTTGCAGTTCCAAGGACTGGCTTTGCAACCACAGGGCAGGACTGGCCAAGGACATCCTGTTGCTACTGAACCACCAGAGCTGTGACCTGGAGAAGTCACCATTTGGAGATTTCCCTAAGCACTCAGCCATGAGCCAGGCAAGAGAGTCACAGGGGATCAACAGGCTCATTCCACAGACACAGAGAGACCTCTCACTGCTCCCAGGAGACAGCACCAACATTTTGCAGAATGTGGGCAAAGGTTCAGGTAATGAAGGTGACTCGAAGTAGCTGAGTAAGACTGTCAGTCTGGAAGCATTTCAGGAGCTGGCTGCACTAAAATTTCAGTCATTCCTCATGCAAGGCAGAGCTCGTCTGTAGAATACCATAAAATAGGTTGAATCCTCTTTTACAGAAAAAACATGGATTTGGAGTCCACAAACTGCCTTGCAAACTCACATTAATTCTTTTGCAACAGTCATTTAGGAAAGAGTGCTGCAAAAGACATAGACAAAAATAGAAGCACTCCAATTAATTCTTTTCTAGAGAAGCCATTTGTGACTTTTGGAGCAAAAGGGCTTGACATTTTCAAAATTCTACTAGTAATTTTATGCCACCATATTGTTATAATTTCAAAATTATGAAGTGTTGCACAAGGTCACTGCAGAAATGCTCCATTTCATCCTCCGAAATTCTTATTTCTCTGTTTCATAACTAATTTAAGAGATCAATCTGCACTTCTCCAGACACAAATTGCTTGTTTTAATGGATGAAACTCTCTACATCCTTGCTTCTCCTGCACTGGCTTCCCCTCAAGTGATGTTGATACTGCACCCAGAGATTTCCCTGAGAACCAGCTCTCCCTGCACTCGGCACCATGCTAGTTAAACTTGAGCAGCACTGGAGTATGGTGCTAACAGGCAACTCAGCATGAAACAGGACTGCTGAAAAAAAAACCCAAACCTGTTTATTTTATAGAGTCAAATTTTGGAAATTCTGTCCTGGTTTCCCCTGGCTATTCCTTAAAAAGAACAAAAAGGAGGGTGGAGGTAGAGCCAGGGGGAAGAATGTATCAGCTATGGAGTAAACAGTTTGGAAGCCAAACATAATTGGCTGGTGACTGCATATTGTGATTCACAGAGGGAAGGCTTTTTTTAAACTCCAGGAGCCACGGAGCAAGGACAGCCATGCAGTCATCTTCCTGTGTGAAACAAAAGCTCTGGGCCAGCGAGGTGCAGCACAGTGTGCGGGACAATGGGGACACAGAGCATTACCTCAGGCCTGCACTGTGCCACGCGGTGACTGGCCTGATGCTTCCAAGCCAGGCAACTGCTTTTAATACCAGGGTTTGGTGATTCAAGCCCTGTTCCCTCTCAGGAGCTCTGAGAGCTACAGATCATTCCTATTTGGGGATCATACCTTATCTAAGTCCATTATTGCCTCTGCCTAATATAAACAGTGTCTCACTCCATACAAGGTCTGTGTATTGAAAGTTTTCTTAAACCAAGGAAACCTGGAATAAATACCTCATTGTCTTGAGGACTTTATCACAGTGGTATGAAAGAAAACCAGTGTGTGACTTTTTTCCAGCAATAAAGATCTTTTAGTCTCAGGAAGGATAGTTTTGATTTGTAAATTCATTGCTCTCACAGTCAGGACTTCACACTTGACCAGAGTAGCTGATATACTGTGAAGACTCTTATCTGGCATGCAGTCTGAAAACTGTCTGACATGAAAAGAGGGACTTCACCCATGTTTTTTACATTTTTAACTTAGAAAGATCTAAGAGTTTAAAACTTTGTCTTTTGAAACGGGAAAAAAAATTAAGATTAAACATCACCAGTAAGCTTCACAAACTTGTCTCCAAACTGCCACAGTGCTGCTGTCAGGGGAAATTAATTCTGTTCTTGAAAAAGTCAAACACTGGGTTTTGAATGAGAAATTACTCTTACGAAATGTTCTTTGCTTCTTTCTTTTAGAAAAAGTCCTTCAAAATTGACTGAATCTGAATGGAATGCTCTATTTCATTCAAAACTTTCGTCTTTCTCATTTTACTTTGTGGCTTGCAATTTTGGAAGTGATGACATACTCAGGGCTGTAGCAGTGGAGAACTGCAGAAATTTCCATGTCTCTGGAAGCACACTCGATTTTGCTAAATCCCAGCTAAGCCCACTACCTGCTTCTCTGCACTGCCAAGGGGCAGGAGACCAGGCAAGGTGGGCACCTGGCTTTTCCCTCCCACTCCCATCCCTCCCCTCTGTTGTGCTGACAGCTAAGTCCAGATTTTCATCCCTGCTCACGAGTGTGGGCAGGTATGGGTTCACTCTCAGCCAGGACCCCCTGAGCTCCTGCATGATGCGAACAAAGTGGGAACAGCCAGACCATCCCAGGCTTCACCTCCTTCCTACACTGACTAACTGGTCTCCTGGCCCAAGCTCTGTTCAAGGGGAGAGAGCTGACAAGGGCATTAAGCACCATTAAGCTCTGGCATTATTTAGTAGAGTTTCTGGGCAGTCCTAACCTTGAGTGCACAGCAGGGACCCAGCTGGTCTGCACCATCTCTTGAGCAACAAACCAAGCAGCCTCTGCTGACTGCTGAGTGGGGCAAATGGCAGGCTAAGTCTCTAGATAGAAGACTCACAGGTTCTTGCCTGAAAACCACTGTACTCTGAAACGCCCAGGCCAGGAACTCATTCTGATTCAAACCACAAGTCATCCACTGGAGATGGAGCCAAAGGGATTCCCAAACATCTTGCCCATCAGCCATGCTAGGAGAGCTGCCAGCTATAACTAACATTTTGCATACTTCAACTTTTGCCATGGCCTGACTGACTCCAGCAAGAGCAGTGTCTCCAGCTCCACACCACCAGGGCAAAGTGCAAATAGCCAAACATCCTAAATTGTGTCTGAGCTGGGAGCAGTAAAATCCCACCCAAGCAGGACCCATCTGTCAGGTTTCCAGCCCAAACAGGAATGCCAGCTGGACTGATTGGGTTTTAGCTGAAAGATGTATCTCAGCAGTGTGGACAAACATGAGCAGTCCCTGGAGCAGGCGGAAGCAGCGGGCGGAAAGGCTCGGGAGCACTGGTCCTGCTGAGGATGGACTTGTGACACGAAACAACAAACAGGGTGTCTGGTGAGCTTGGCATAACAACCCAGGCACATGTGAAGGAAGAATCACTCTAAACACAAGAATGGGACCAGAGGAGTTGATTTCAATGGTTTATTGTAAGAAAGCTCCTCAGATTACGCAGATTAAAATCTTCATGGAAACACTTCTGGAGACTGTGTTGCTCAGCTTCCTGCACAAAGCACTGCTTGGTCATGACTACGTGGAATAGCAAACTTAGAAGAGGGGGGTTTATTAATTTATTATTATTACAAGAATACAGAGCTCGTGTATCTCTATATTAGTTTCCTCTTACACTGGAGGAAAGTAAATCTCTGCTTCAGAGTAACCCACAAGTGAAGGAAAAGACAGAGTAAAGTGAGGAGTAGGCATTCAGCGGAGCTTTTCCCCTCAGCCCCTGCAAAACACATCCCAGGACTATCAGGCTGGAGAAGGGGAACAGCCAGGCTGCAGTTTTTCCTAGCTCTGGGGCTCCACAATAAAACTGAATAACCTGAGTTATTCAGCTGTGGGATCAGGGAAGGAGTTCAGACTTCCTGCGTCAGCCTGGTCCTTAGTACAGCTCCTCCACCCCAGCAGTGCAGAAGCCAGAAGATGAATGGCTGGTGCTGAGGTTGCATGTGATGGCAGAAGTTCCCAGTGTGAGCTTGAAGCTCTTCTGTGATGCCCCTGAGATCCTTCTAGGGAAGAGGAGCTCTGCTCACTGTGGTCTGCTTGGTGAAAAAGCTTTAATTTTTTCATGACTACAGTGTGCCCAGTGAGTGTAATGATGTTGAATTCCACCGCTGCTTTCACCCGGAGCAAGATAGCAGATTGAGCAATGAACATGAGAAGTAAAAACCCAGTGCCTCATACTGAATGTACTCACTGCACTGAGCTTCCACGGGCCACAGGGACACGGGGCATGTCCTCCCATTGCAGATGGGACAGGGAAGAGGAAACCACTCTCTGGAGAAGCTTCTCTCTCCTCAGTGGCTCTAGAAGGAGCCAAGAACAACCAGTTCACACGAGATGTTTAGTTTTTAGAGGGCCAAGGTCAGACATGGAGCATGCTGGGCATGCTGGCTTGTGAGGTTGGAGCGTCCACAGCTAAACTGTGCTATACTCAGCTGAGAGACCACAGAGAGCTGAGTGAGGGGTCAGCTGGTGAGCAACTGTGAAATCGTGGGCAGGGACAAAAGACAGGGGGAGTGGCAGACTTGGACCAAAGCAAAAAGCAAAAAATGTGATAAATGGAGGGGGGAAATAATTTTTACTTAATCTTAAATCCAGAGTTTCCTTTTGCTTTTATGTCCTTTAACTCTGCAAATGTGGCTTTTTATCATGCCTGTTTCTAAATGAAAAATCTCCTTTCAAAGTGAAAAGCCAAAACCACTCAGTTTGCAGTTATCCAGGGGAAAAGGTATGGTGCATTAAAATCCCACTCTGTTGTTTCTGTTCCAAACTGCTTATCAAATTTTGCATGATTCTGGAAACCAGTCCAGCCACTCTGAAACTTCCTATTTCATTTATCTTCCCCACCCTACCATGTTCTCCATTTCTATCATCCTTTTGTCCTGCTTTTCAGAAATACAGCTCCATGGGGCTGCGAGTCAGAGTCCCCAGGTATCCCCCAGCAAGTGGGGCTCAACCTTAACAATGTCTGTAGGTACTCCCTGGTCCAAATGCTCTCTAATAACACGATGATTTTGAAAATGCTGCTGGCAGCAGGAGTTAGCTTCAGTTATATAACTTTTAAAATTAGCAGCCCCACAACCTTGAACCCATACATGGTTACATACTCCTTCATGTCCTCCTGAGGCAGCATTTTTCTCCCACTGAATGGACATGTAAAACTGCTATCTTGGAGTGAAGTATTCATTTGAGGAAATACAAGAATCATGAATCTAAAGTATCAAAACTGCAAATAAAACACCAAAGTCACTGCAAATCAGGCAAAACTCATGTTTAAATGTTTTTGCCCCCAGCTCTACCAGGGACAATGGGGATAAAACTGCCCTTAAAGACATGAGGTCAGAAAAAGACATATCCATCAAAGCTGTCATCTGAAGGTTTGTGTTCAAGTATTCAAGCTCCTGCCCGCAATCAGATGGGACATGAAAGGTTTGGAGGGCATTAATGACAGCCATGATGCCACCTGACCCCACCACCTACCCCTCAGGAAACAGGGCTCTGCACACACACGTGGTGGTGTCCAGCCCTGCCACCTCCACGCCATGATGGCCATTGGCTCCTTCTGGGAGAATTTGGACATAGGGGCACAGGCACAGCAAGACATTTAGCCAGATGCTACAGGAATTACGAGGAGCCCTGCAATGTGAGAGTAATTCTTCTCATCAAGCAGAAATTATGTTTTCTTTCAAGCCCCTTCTCCCAGAAGAACAGGAACTACTAAAAGACCAAAGATTTGTACACATGAGCTGATACTGCAAACTTCCAACCAAAACCTTTTCTTCACAGTAGATGTCATTCCAGATGCATCACCTGCCAGAAAACCAAAACACTAGTGAAATACTGCGTTTTAAAATACAAATAGTTATGTTATACTTTTGCCGGAGAGACAACCACTTTTGAGTGGTTTCCAGGAGTTTTGTGGCTTACGGAGTCATTGGAAACACGCAGAAAATGATAACATAATTATGGCTAATGATTTAGGTTGTGAGGGGGGTGAGCAATTAATTTTTATTATGTTTATCAGCATCTTTGGTCACAATGTAATGTTGAAAATGTTTCTGTTGTGACCCAGGAAATTGAAAAGCCATTTGTGGCAGCATGTGTGAGTAACATAAGTAATTATGTATTTGTACATGTTTTATGTTGCTACAACATTATTATATCCTAACATGTGACTTATGTATTCTTGTAATCATCTTATTAGGCCAGTTTGAGTTTCCAATAGCACCTATGCTGCAGTTTTTAAGATGTTTGGTTTGGAAGGAACTATGAAATGTAAAAAAGTATGAATCACTTTATAAGGTATCGAAAGCATACAGTAAAAATTTGGCTTTCATTACTGCATTAGCATGGATCTAGATATATACTCAATGTTGGGACTTGGTCACTCATGTGTTTATGACATTGAGAGCTGCTTTGTGTTAGAGTGGATATACATTCACTCTGCTGGACATACAGCACAACTCTCCAATGAATATTCCTTCTGGCAAATACTGTAAGACCCAGGATAACTGAAACCAGGGCTTGTTACTGGTGAAATAAATATACTTCCAGCCAGCTAGTTCCCCACCATCTCTCCACTGCACATGTCTCCTCCATCCTGCAGTTCTGCAGTGTGGTAGTGTTTTGCTGCTTTGATCAGGTGACTGAGACTTCCCTAACACAGTGAGATAAATTCAGATGGACAAGGATGGCAAGGACAGAAAACCTTCTTGCAAAACTCCAGTTTTTCACTAATGGAAATGCTCCAGCACTGTGGGTAGGATTTAGTTAGCACTAGCAAGTGTCTTCTCATATGAAAAGGACACATGACACTGTGGGTGCATAGTAGGACTAAATGGAAGCTCTGCGTGGGTGAGTGCAGCTGGTCTGGATGAGGGTTGTTTCTCTCATGGCCAAGGCATCTCACTGCAATGGAGAGCTTGTGGAGTCATGCCTGGTACACAAAACAGATGGTCTGACTGCAAGCAAAATGTATGAACTTTGTCATCATTCCCTCTAGTGGTTAAATCCACATAACACTGAAAAAGTTTAAGCATTAAGCTTCATCTCTCCTCTCAAACAAGGCAGACTCACAATTTCTGCACTGAAGGTCATGGTCCTAACCCCAGTGGTGGCTCAAGTAGTGCCATTTACAGGAACACACTGCCCTAAGAAATCTCTTGACTACTTCTAGGCTCCTGATAATATTCAGGAACTGAATGCCATACATTGCACTGCAACACCCAGCCTTCGTGATGGCCTGGAAAGATTCTTCCTGGGATATTTCCAGGGTGACACTGGATTTTGCAGAGATGGTAAAAAGCCCAGCAAGTGAGAGTTTATTTGGGGCTTAACACATCTCCATAGCCAGATTAGAGCAGCAGTATTGCTGGACAACAGCAGCTCAAGAAAAGCTGTGCTTTTTTGCCAGCTGAGGCTGTGTGGCAAAGCACTATGCTGGTCATCACTTTTTGTGCTCCTAATGCTTTCACCAGCCAAACCCACTGCACCAAAGACTGTTTGAAGGGCTGCAGCTGCCTCGATTTCCCAACACATTTACATGGTGGTGACAACAGCATATGGTCACCTCCACTGAGAGCACCTTGCACTGGTGACTGCTGGCAGGGAGGTGCCACAGCTGGTGGCCTCTGTGTAAACAAAGCAGTCAGGATGGAGAGATGCTGAGCTCTGTATTTGTCCCTGGAGGCACAGTGACAGCTTCCTCCTGAGATGCTGACATTACCCTTCCCATAGCTCTTTCCCCCACAACAGAAAGAAACAGTTGCTGTTGAGTATAATTACATTTGGATGTTTCCAAACATGGCATGTTGACAAGTTCCCATAAATCTGAAATTTTGAGAGTTGGGCATCTTTACATTGTTAGCAACACTTAGGAAAAACAAATTTTGTAGGTACTACACATTTAATGGAAACAAATTTTAATTACTTCTATCTTATAAACTATTCAACAGATTTACTTGTAAATTCTCAGCAAGAACATCCTTTGCCTGCAGGAATAATGCTGACTTTGCAGAGGATGTGCTTTATTTCTCTAGAGGGCTCAGACCATAATTTTAGGTACAAAGTAAAACCCTCTCTCCTTGTGGACCTCCGGGCAAAATCTCCGTGACACTCCTGTTACCAGTGGTGCATAATGATGGTAAAATGGTCTTAGCCCTACTGACAGCATGGGCCACCAGCAGTGTTGGTAAATCACAGGTATTTATCTTATGCCTGACGGAACATGTCTAATAAAACCCCACAGCCATATTTAGAAACCAAATTACCTCTGTATAGACTCCAGTCAAGGAGTGAGGACAATATCACGCTGAGTGGGTACCCCATCAACACAAATCAGTGGTCCCTGATGGGATTTGTTCCATTGGTAAGGCCAGGCTTCATTTTTTCCCAGTCAGCTGCTGTTTGCTTGATTTGGGGAGAAAGTTTTTATTCCCAACAGAGCCTTTCTGGTGAGAGCATACCTCCTCAGAGCACTTCAGCGTGCAGCTCTGCTTCCTCCTTTAATCACAATTAAATTTCTTTTTGGAGAGCTTTAAAAGCAAGATAAAGAGAGCTTACTGTCAGTCCCTTTGCAGCCCTGGGGAATTGCGTGGGACCATTTCTCCTGTGCAATTTCTAGAAACACCAGAGGTTGTGACCTCAGAAGAATTGTCTTCTTTCCTTACTTCTGTTGCCTTTATTGAAACAAAATTAAAAGCTTTAACCCCCTGAGAATTCAGTGATTTCACACAGTTTGGCCCACTCTGATTTATACCTTTGCTAATGCAATAAACATTTTTCTTGCTGTATGACTCTTTTGGCCTGATTTTCATCGCCCACTTAGCTGTCCCAGAGTAACCATCAATGACAAATGCTTTGAAAATTGGCCCCAAATTCCCCTCTGCCTCTCCCCTCAAGGGCAGATTTGTTCTATTTGGTTTAAGACGAAAGACACTATGTACAAGTGGACTTGTCCCACTTTCCTGTGTCATCTGAGCTAATTCTAAGAAATCTTTGCACAAAATCAGTAAATAACAGACTTTTACTTCACTTGTTGTTCCAGTAGATAATTAACTATATTTTTTGAACATGATGTGGATTCACCTGATAAAAAATACTTTCATTTAATTTTTTATGAGATGAAAACTAAAAATAAAGAAAATTCATTGGGATTGACCCCAAATCACCTTTTGTTTAATTCTTCATGGGTTTTTTAAAGCATTTATTTTACAGCAAAATAAATTAAACATTTACATAGAACATCTATAAGGAAGGAACTAAAATATTTTTCTCAGAAAATGCCAGAAGGAGAGGTTTTCCATTTTTTATGAAGAGAGGGACTTGGGCAAACGGAGTTTGTAAATCTGATACCAATTTATCAGACCAATTTCAGTCACTCCAAGCCAGTGAAAAAACACAACTGTTGGAAAAGTTCACATGGCTCTATTTACACATCCATTCTGGTGACAATTTTACCCCCCATCTTGGGCTTCTGTTATTGAAAAGATCTTAGCCATGACAGAAGAAACAATGACCCTGAAGTTCACCACAAAGACCCACAGTCTTTGCTAGTCTGAAATCTCCCCCCATTCATAATTTATCTTACCCTCAAGTCCACTAATTTGTAAACTGCAAAAACAAAGACGGTGCCCAAGAACTGTGCAAGAGATTCCAGCTCTCCGGCATGCAGGAGTTCACAGAGTCCCCTGAGATAGCCCGTGAACTCAGCAGCACAAGTTTAATGTTGCCCAATAGCTTTTACAACTTACTTTCATGATCTTTTTTCAATGGCAATATAATAAATAATGTCAGTTTGGGATTTTTTCCTTCCTTTTTTTTGTTGCAACAGACATAGAGAAAATCCCTGATAAGCATCTGTTGTGGAGAAAAATTAAGTACAGTATGTATACACAGAACACATATTAGTTTCCCAAATCGTCTTAATGATGGGCTATAAATATGTTTTTGGCCTGCCTGCAGGCATATTACTTTTGGCCGTGATCATGTCAGCTTCCATTAACAGAGCTGGATCCATATTTTTAATGGACAAGTAACATAAATGCAGCCACCAAACAAGAGCTCTTTTTCCTGTGCACTGATCATAAGCTCCACCATATTTCACAAGGGTGGTGTATTACCAAAGAGTCACCTGTCTTACAGGGGTATAAAGCAGATATCTTAATTGCTTGGAGGATCTTGTGGCATTATCTTGTGAGTGCTGCAGGAACAGGACGTTCTACCCTAAGTGTAACTCAAGATGTTAAATGTCTGTACTCTGCCTCCTTAAAGTCTCTATTTTGGTTTGGTTAGATCCATGTCCTGTATTTCCAATGACTGGCTGCCAAATACATTTATCCAGCTGCTGTGCTCCGCACCAGAAGTGGCCACATTGCTGCACCGCAGTGAATAACCTCTAACCCATCACAAAGCGTTGCTATGAAGTTTACGTAGGTAAAACTCTTTAGGGTAATCAGATGAAATTTACAGAGTAGGAATTACCTGCAATAGTCAGAGTTAATCGTATCATTAAATAGTTGACCACAGCTGGATTAAGCAGTTGGACAGACTCTAGATAAAGGGGAACTCCAGAAAACTGTTGTAAACATTTTGTTCCAACAACAGCATTTCTTCGGATTCCCAGCTCCCAAGCAAGCCTAAGCTAACTGCACTTAGTAACACAAAATATAGATGTTGCTAATTCTTGAACAAAAGATGAACTATAGGGAGCAGCACTGGAATTGCAGAGGGTTGAAGGTGGAAGAGGAATGAGTTGTGGAGGAGAGAGATAAAGTCCATGCTGCAAGGCAGCACTGGAAATGAATGGATACCATACAGCAAGAAGAGCATGAGCAAATAAAGAAAGTGAATTCTTCAAAGGAAACAGAGACAGAAACAAGAAACAAATTAAATATGTTAAGTAAGTTATTCACTTGACAAGATTGAGTTTGGATTTCAGTTTGGCAAGAAATGTGCCTGAAGGAAAGAGCATATACCTTCAAGTCCTACTAACTTCAGCAGGATTATGGTTACATGTCAATGTAGTACCTAATTATTAGTCTGCTGAGACAAAGGCACAATGCACAGTCCTTGTCAAAGGCAAACTCTTGCTATCTGTCATGAATTTGGTATCAGGCAAACAAGCCCAATTAAAGCAAAGATTCAACATTGAACTTCACAGAAAGTTTGGATGATAAGAATCCACGTTCATAGTTTATTAATAGACTTTGTAACTTTCAAAAGATCTTCACCAAATACTGGTTAATTGAAAGTCCTATGATCACAGCATAGGTAATTATGTGATGGTTTGGGGCAGGCAAAGAAGAAAGCAAGTTTGGGTTAACCAATCCCACCTAGTGACCTTAGCACCTTCCTTGCCTGCAGGGCCTGGATGGATTAAGCTGACTTGAGCAAGGGCCCAAGTTCCCTTTTCCCACAATGAAGGGGAATCTGAAATATGTCAACAATATCCAAAGAAAATAGGGGGAGAGAAAAGAGAAGACCTGTTGATCTGGAGGAGCTGCCTGCAGGGGTGGGGCAGAAAGCACCAGGGGGCTGCTGATGTGACCAGCCCAGTGCTGAGCCTGGGCTGCTCCATCCCTTCTCAGACAATTCTCTCTCTCTCTGAAGGACACCCCAGAACGATTTCCACAAAACCCATCCAGCTTCAGCTCAGCGTCTGTGTGCTGGTATCAACAAGAAAGTGCTTGTAAACAAAGCTAAGTCATGGAACAGCATCACAGAAAAATTTAGCTTTGTTTGTGCACTTATTTACTGAGAGAAAGTCTCAACTTTTACTACACAGTTATAATTCCAGACAAATTGCCCCTCAGAAGCAGGATGTGGTAATAACAGGCAAGGGCTGTTTCATATGGGCTCATGTGCCATATGCAGGGTTCCTTGCAAAAGAAGTTCAGAATTCCTGTTACTGCTGGCAGTGTGTGAAGCAGCAAAAGCCCAGCCACACTCTGAAATACCAGGCTGACCTTCCAGGTCTGGGGAGAATTTTATCAAACTTCAGAATCCTGTTGTCCACTGGTGGCAGACTCAAATAACAGGCTGTGCCTGTCTTGACTGAGAGACAGAGGTGGAGGAATGCATTTTCCAGTGTTCTTAGAGAAAAAGGGTCTTCATGCCAACATCCAGGTACAAGCCCTAGTAAGGAGCTTTGAGGGGAATTAAACTGTAAGGAGGGGGAGAAAGGCAGTGAACGAACTGTCTGTGAGCGTTTGAATATCAAACAGTGCCATGTCCAGGGCAGGGAGTCACCCTGTTTTCTTGAAGGTACAGACCATGCCTGCAGTGGCCATGAGGGTGTGCAGACCCAGTGCAGAGGTGTGAATGCTGGAGGCAGCCAAGAGCCAGCCCTCTCCCCAGGGCTTTGACTGGCTTGGGGACAAGCACTTAGAAGAAACCGGCTCCCTCACACCCTCAAAGCTCTGAATAGGTTGAAAGGCAGCAGGAAATCCTGCCTGATTCCTATGCTGGAGGGCTCTCAGGAAGGGAGAGGTGATGGGGGGGTGCCATGGCCAAAACAAAAGCAGATAGCAAGAACCAGCCAGGAAAAGCTGCCCACATTTGGAAACCACACAGAGGCCAGAGTGATGGACACCCCAGAGGAATGTGAGATGTGCAGATGTGCAGTGGTTTTTGAAAGGTGCTTACCCAACTACATAGCAGGCAGTGTTTTGATGCATAAAATTTAGTTGGATGCTATGTTAACAGCATCCTTGTGCCTTGACAACTGGACAGGCTGTTAAGATGCTCTGGGAGGTAATGTTGAGAGCCAAGAGTATGGGAAACCCAGTAGGGACATCAGGGCCAATATCTTGATCGTGGTGGAAAATGCTAAGTGCAGAAAAGATTTGGCCTTAGCTGAAATGACCTAAAGTAATTCTGGCTCCAAGTCAGACCTGAAAAAAACTGATTATTGCTGCAGACAGTGGATCTGAACAGATTTCTCTGTGAATTCTTGCCTCCTCCCCAAAAAATGGGACAGTATCCATAGGAGGCTGAGGGGCAGGAGAGGGCAGCCAGCCTCCTAGAAGGCCAGAGCTTGCCACATTAAGATGAACAAACATAGCTTTTATTCTCTTTTCTACTTCAGGAGTTTTCCCAATCATAGCAGGTGTGTACATCCATCTATGTCTGGATGCTATTGTAGGAGTAGCCCAGAGGACAAGCTCTGGAGGGGAGCCCAGAGAGGCCCTGGAATCAATATCCCTGGAGTTCTTCAGGACTCACCTGCCTCAGCAGGGGGTTGGACTAGATGATCTCCAGAGGTTTTCCATGACTCTAATAATCACCATTCTGGCAGCTATTAAATGAGCCTCCTCACTTAAGCCAAGCCCAAGGACAACACACAATCTAGAGCACTAAGGTTTCTTCTATAACCTTGGACACTTGAGTTAAAAAGTACTGCTTGAACTCCTGGAAGGGTGGAGGAGCCGAAATAGAAGCCATGGCATGCTGCTGCTCTTCCCTCCCTTCCCAAGCAGCTGCTAATGACTCACCTCAGAAATGCTGCCAAGAGCCATAGGAGCCATAGGGACTGGGGAGAATTCCTTTCTCTTCTGCATCCAGTAGTATTTATTGAATAACAATGCTACCAGCTCTGAATCCCATTCCTGTCAGCAGGCAGGGCATGCACAGATGTGCTCCTCCACTGCTTCCAAACCCACCTCCTTGGCACAACGCTGGTACTAAAGGGCTTGATGATTGAAACCCTTTAGTCAAAAATCCATCCAGAGATTAAATCTAGAGTTGAGTGATGGTCTTATTTCAGATACTGAGCACATGAGGAACTTGGCAAGGTTGAGGCTTGAACAGAAGCAAAGCTGTCTGAGCTGTGAAAAGAGGCCCTTTGTCAGAAGGCATTTTGCTGGGGCCTTGAACAGCAAAATGTTGTACATGTGATGGCTTCTGTGATAGACCCACACTACCAGCATAGGAAAACAACCATCTGTTTTTTTTAATGACTCCAAGATAAATCACAAGTAGTGTACTATTATTGATTTATTTTTATCTCAATGGAATATTTGAGCTATAAATTACAGTTGGATAAACACAAACTGTGCAGAATTTTGCATTGTTTGAACTTGTCAATGGCAGGCCTTTCTCATGTTTTCATTTTAATGTAAATCAAACTGTGAAATGTATGGATGCAATTTATTTCCAGTTATGTTTATTGGACTTGGGAAAGACTTATTAACCAGGGGCTTTACTCAAATTCTCATTTGATTTCCGTGGATTTGACTGCCCAGCCTCTGTGGAGATTTCATGGCTTGAGCACTGCAGACTCTAAATCTGATGTAAGAGACAACAGTGGTTTTCTCACAGTGCCTTTGGGGAGTCCTAGAGTGAGGCTGTAATGGAAAGAATACATCCTGCAGAGCAGAGTGCTCAGAAGAAAGGGCTGGTGTCTGGGTGAAATCCCTGCTTGGCTGCCAAGTCTGCCCTTCATTGCAAGAGGGACAGGAGTTCAGTTTCTACGTGTAATTTAACTCTGTGGGGAGACTCACCCTCTACAATATGCTGTAGAATCCTCTGCTGTCAAGGACAAGGCTGCAAGGATTCAAGAGAAGATGGTATTTATGCAATTTTGAAATAAGGGAAACAAACCCTAATAATGCTAACCAAATCCAGATCAGTGAGGACAAAAAAAGGCCAGTTCCTGGCCTGTAAATGCAGCAGAGCGTTATCAGCCAAGGTAGCCCACTCCTGGCCATGCCACAGCTAACACTGACCTCTTCCTAAAGTGGAACAGACAGAGCAGCAAAGGCAAAAGGGCAAAAAGGACACAGGTTTTTCAGTCCTCCTTTGAATCCAACTCAAAAATCCTGACCTGACATCTTGACAGTAACTGCCCTGGTGATTCCTCTCCCACTCAACACTTCCCTGAGACCTCAATGAACCTTGGGGAAATCTTGGCCATGGTGAAGTCAATAAGAGTTTTCCCCTCACCCTACATAACAGGCTGCCCTTGGTGACTCTGAGGAAGTCTCTCATCACCATGTACCTCAGTTTCTCCAGAGAATATAATGATTTCCTGTTTGACTGAGGTGCCACGAGGACAAGCTCCTGCTGCCTGGGGAGCACTAGCTGTGACGCTGATAACAGGCACAGGAAAGTCTGCGTGGGTCACTGGACACATTCCATTCTTATGACATGTGGATCCAAAAGAGCATTTAAATCGAAACATCACTGGTTAAACTCAATCCATAGTGAACGTCAGCCTGTAAATTTCTTAGTCTAAATTATTAAGAGAACATTGCATACTTTATAACTGCACGTTTGAAAATACTCATGGGGTCAGGCTCTCCTTTTAGCCCCAGCAACATAAAGTTGGAGACATTGCCTGGCTCCAAGGCAGTTACTCCAGATTTATTTCAGGGTAACTCTGAGCAGGATCCTGGGTTTTGTTTATGACTTTTCATTTGTATTTTGTGAAAACTTAATAAAAATCTTTTAAAACTGAAAAATGTGGTTCCGTAAACCCCACATATGGGATCTTTAAACTCAACTAACTTATGAACTTAACCCTGACTTGTCTTCATCCTCTTGGCCTTTTCAGCAACTAGCAGTCCTTAGCCATGTCTGTACTTACAGAGGTCAGAAAACCCGTAGACAGGCAACTCTGGCCTTTGCCTAAAAAAATAACAGGAACACATGACAAAACCACAATGTCCTGAGATGGGGAAAAAAATGCTGAAAATGAGGATAGACAGCTGAGAGAATCCAACTTAATGCCTGCAAATCAGAGCCTTCCCAGACTCCTAGGACACATCTTCACGTAACACTGGAAGTTATCGAGATGTGCTGGAACAAGTGGCACCTTTTTTTTAGAGATTCTATTAACACAGTGGAAAAATTACACATCCTGTCCTAGAGGTCTTTCACTCAAAACTCTGCTTGTGAGTAGCTCTATCCAAGCTACTGTCTGTTATCCAGAGATTTCAAGGCATAGGATTCTATAATAGTCTGTTCTCAACTGCTTGAAGCTAGCCATGGGTTTTTCCACAGAGATTTGCACACTCAACTCACCTACATGTGGCTGATGCAGGGCACCTGTAATGCAAGGTACCTGCTTTCAATACAAACACTTTGAGGAACTGAGAGTTCACAAGTTCCTATGTCAACTAGGAAATTTTTTCAGTATTTGATAATCCTCCCTGCTAGAAATTGTTGTGTTTCTGAATATCTCAGTGCAATTCCATTGATTTCTGGGACATCCCTCCTGGGTAAAATAATCTTTGAAGAATGGGAGGGGAGAAAGCTTGGTTTCGATTCAACCCTGGGATAAGACCCTCTGGTTTAGACTCAATATATGTGTGACACTTCTTATCTCCTAAGGACCTGCCTCCTAGCTTTGCTTCTGAGGAAAAAAAGAAGGAAAAAAGGTGCTTCAGACTGAAATGTCAAAACTGCCTAGGAAAAATTTAGTTAGTTGAGAAATGAGCAAACAGGTCTCTCCAGGGGCTTTGAAAATCTTCACTTCAGCTGTAGTAGAGTTAAGAATGAAAGGAGTAATTAAGGGCCTGATCTACATCCCTGGAAGCCCAGTGGCAACACACCCCAAGGAAATCAACATCAGATTTGGAAATGAAGGAGAAAAAATAATATGAAAAAGAGTAACTAGAGATACTAGTTAAATGCAGAGATGGTGTGCATTGAGTTATTCCTCAGTCAGCATCAATGGAAAAGAATTGTTCTAACCCACAGGGAAAGCACCCCCAACAGCCCTGTGAGGCACAGGAGAGCAGCACCCTGCTTGCCTTCTGCGGGCTCCCTGCAGTGCTCCTGGGCAGGCTCCCAGAACACCACAATCCCCACCAGGGCTGGCAGCATTGCTGGTGCTGTTTGGGGATGCTCTGAGTCGTGCAGACTGCCCAGTGTAACTCTGTGACAGCTGCAGCCAAAGGTCAGACAAATAGAAGGAGCCATCTCCTCAGTGTTGCAGACGGCCATGTCTGCCCAGGAAACCAAGGTCCTGAACTCTCTGGGTAGTGTAGGCAAGTGCTTTCCAAACCCTTGTGCATCTTATTGCAAGCTCCTTGGGGACCAGCCTTCTTCTTAAAGGAAGGTCTGGCACAATGGGACCCTAAGGTACTTTAGCACCATAAAAGCACATTTTAAATGGCTGAAGAAATGGAGAATTGCCTCTTTCAGAAAGCTGTTAACATCAGAGAAACACCAGCCTAGGTACAACAGGGGGAAGGGGGTAGCTGCTCCACTGATATTGGCCTGGGCATTACTAAGCACTTTCCTTAATGATCTGAAAATAAAGACATGAAAAACTGGATCAATTGTTAAGATGGGACCATTTAAACAAAACAGAAATTAATAGAGATAACAAAGATGTCTAGGGAAAATGTAATTATTTGGGAACTGAGTGACAGACATTTCCTGAGACCCTGGAAATCTTAGACTTGTTCCACAGATTGGAAGAAGGCAGGCAAGCAGAGAAATAAAAATTGTAAGAGGAAAGCAGAGACTTTACTTAAGAACTATACAGTCAGAGCAGACAACACAGGCTGAGTTCCAAGCATGCTCCTCTGGCAAAATAGAGCAAATGCCATGGCTCAAAGTGCAACTGGAGGAGATGTGAGACAGGAGAGAAATTATTTTCCCCATATCTGCAATAGTTGCATGCTATAAATTTGGGTGCCTTTCAGAAAATATTGATAGATTTAGGAATGAAACAGAAAGGAACCACAGAAATTGCTTAAGGACTGGAGAAAACATGTCCTGAGAGACATCAAGAGAAAGAGAAGTCCACAGGCTGCAGCCACCAATATGTCATCAGTAAATGTTCTCCTATAGCAAGGCATCTAAAGAAGTCCACATACTCAGCTTCTCAGAAAGAACATTTAGTGGTGATTTGGTTTTGGTGCCTGAATATCCTCAAATAGAGGATATATTAGGATATATTAGTCACTGACAGAATCTTCTAATCTAGAAAAGGTAACAGCAACACAGACCAATTGCTGAAAAATCAGAGACATAAAAATTCCAATTAGAAATGCAGCCATACTTTTTTTTTTTTTTAAATCCATGTCTGTCCTTAGATATTGAAGAAAATCACCTACAAAAGTGAAGGATGCCTCCATGTCTTGGAGTACTCAGAGCATTGCTGAAGCCCACCCTAGAGGAGACAGTTTTTGCTAGCACACCTTATTGAACTCAGTCCAGGAGTAACTTTGCAAAATGGAGTGGCCTGCGATATCCAAGTCAAACTCAATGGCTCCCTTCAAGCTCAGCAGTGTTGCAGTAATACCAGTGAGCTAAAAACAACTGGTATAGTCTTTGGCAGGCAACAGCTGGCAGTCAAACACTCCCATGCTGCTTGGTTGGTGGGGTCAAGGTTTCTCCAGAGGATAACCTTCCCAGTAACTACCCCAATGCTACCATAATGCTCCTCCTGCGCCTTCTGGAAAGTCCGTTTCAAGCTACAGTAGACTGATTTTGAGAGACAAGTAATTGCTTCTCCAGGCTACGGTCTGCAGCCTGCTTTTCAATCAATCAGTGCAGCACACAGGTGGGGCAGGGAAGCGTTCTAGCCCACAGCAG
This sequence comes from Corvus cornix cornix, assembly GCF_000738735.6. Lineage (NCBI taxonomy): Eukaryota > Metazoa > Chordata > Aves > Passeriformes > Corvidae > Corvus > Corvus cornix. The sequence goes on from NC_046336.1 coordinate 17,575,029, forward strand.
GGGGACTTGGCGAGTGCAGCCAAAACAAGCTTTTGTGTCCCTCCTGACATCTGCGGGAATGGGTAGGTCTTCCACTGTGTAGAACATGCACGATTTATACAAAGGGATCCCTAAAGACTTTAGTATTCACTGTTTTTAAAAGAGGTTGGATTCTGCAAAGGGGAGGGGATGTGTTTTCATACCTTGAGAACATTACTTCCTTGCATGACACCAATGTTTTAATGACTCGTTTATTTTCTCCTGTCTAGTGGAACAGAAAAAAGGAGAGTGAAGCATTTTTTTACCAGAAAATCCTTACTACTTTTCTAGGGAATCAGAGAAGACTAACATTTCTTACTTTTGTTGATTTTGTAAGATGCTCTGTGCATGCAATCTTTTGAGGAAATACATCTAATTTTTTTACAAACAGTGGTTCACAGACACCAAATCCTCAGCAGAATCTGTAATGGTCTCATAGAACTGCTGGGTGACATGGTCCAGGCCTTAAGAACTCAGACCCATTGCTGATTGAGTGTCTCTAGCTGCAATTTATTTTGTACATGCAAATTAAGAATACAAGAAGAACATTTAAAATTATGAGGCTGGAACACCATTTTTACAGATGGCTACTTCTGCCAGCGGGCAATTTGTTCTCCTCATATAAACATTAGGAAAATTTAAGCATCTGCTCCTAATTAGTTCCCTTGCACAAGTTACTGATGTGCATAACTCACACTTCCCCACGCTCATTGCTAAGATCTGAGATGATTAGTTTGTATTGCTAAGATCTGAGATGATTAGTTTGTCTGCACACTGTTCCTTGGAATTAGACAAAGCTGAAGACCTGGAATCACAGCTGTTCTCTCTGCACCAGAAATCAAACCCAATTTTATTGGAATGATGAAAATTGCCAAGATCAGATGACCCTGGGAAGCAAACACAAGTTAATTGGACCCCAGTTGACCTTAATGTAACCATGGGAATCTGGGGGGAATCTGGCCAGTATTTGATTAATTTGTTTAAAGAACACGTTAGAATTATTTTCTTATACTAAAAAAAAGTAAATTTTCTTACCCAGAAAATTGCATGTTTTATACCTCAAGCCATTGTTCCCTCCTCACCAGAGCTGGGACAAAGCCATGGTACATCTTTCAAAGTATATTCAGACCTAACCCTCCTATGCCAATTAACATCTGAGCTTTAGGTCCAGAGAAAATTAGGTTTGGGTTCTGGCTACAGTATAAAACTGTTCACATTCAAGTGACATGGAGAATGAACAGAGCCATCCAGCAACTTTTGCTCTACATCTGAACAGAGCATTGCATGGTTTAAACCTTTCCAGAAACCCTTGCTCAAATACATCTTTCATGTTTTTAATGACGTCATCAAAGCTTTATATGTTCCTTAAAAGCTTCCAGAAATATTAGCTCTGGAAAAAATTTTCCTCAAACTTTTTATTCAAACAAAAGAAATTATTAGACTGATTTGGAGAGACATAAAACATAGAGCCTCAAGCCTCCCTTTATTTTAATATCCGACAGAAATACCTCATATGCCTTTTACCAATATGTATCCACTTAGCAGAAGTGTAGCGAAGCTCAGAACCCCTCCTGTTTATAAGACCATACAGCCACATTCATCCACTGTACAGGATCATATAGATCAGAAACATATTCAAACTTTTCTTGCTTAACAGCTAGACCAAAATGTTCCCTCTGCCTTGCTTGGTATGTATGGTATCTTTTGAGTTTATTGTTCATAAATTAATACAATAGGGAGTATTAGGAGAAGCTCGCTCTTTTTGTGACTGCTCAGGTTTTAGCATCAATTAAAGTGACCACTCTTGTATATATTATGAAAATGTGCAGCTCAAAGATCTTACAGTCTAATGCCATTGTAGTAAGTAACTAGAGTTTAAAGTACATGGAGCTTTTAATTATGCTTATCTCAGGGGTCATTTCTTTGCAGTGGGCAAAACACATTCCAAGCCACTTAAGTATCATTAACCCCATTTTTAAAAGAGGTAATGGCCTCAAGAATGGAAGAACAGAAGATACTTACCCAGTATTCCCCAACACACCGTTATTGGATCCCAGTTAGTCAGAACCTGCTTCAGTTCTCTGTTAATAGAAAACACTGCTCTTTTTAAAAGGATCCACACTCACTATTATGTTTTTTATTTTTTTTCCAGAAAACGGTGTTTTCTTATTCTTATCCCAATACTTGAATGCAAAACTAGGTGTGCTGAACAGACAAAAGTACCAGGATCAATGAAATCAGTTTCCTTTAGATTTGTGTCTCATGGATGGGTGACTTTGATACATAAAATTTTTTTGCAACTAAGACATCTGTAAGGGTTTTCCCCCATATGGATTCTCTCATTTCTAATAAAGTGCACTCTGGTTCTGCTCTTTTCCCTACTGTCAGGTCCTCCCAACAAAATTTTCTTTCACCTAGCCATCTGCTTTCAGAGGTTTACTTACCTTAGACATCTATACTTCTCTAACAAATCTGGTGGAAGTCAGCCAATGAATTCAAAAGGTGTCTGGGACACACACAGACATACACATACACAGACACATACATAAAATCCTCTTTTCTGTAAGAAATCAGGGCTCACTTCCCTAGACTCAACTGAAAAATCTAAAAAATTATACACAAATAAACTTGCCTTCAACAATTATTAAATCGCTGTAATAGCAGGTATTTCAATTTTAAAGACTCCAACATCTTCTAAGTGTTTATAGCATCTAGACTTAAGTCCATTAACACACCAGCTTAATACTGATGTGAACTTCACTGACATCACAGCAGTCATATATGGTACATGAACACAAAATCAGCCCTGCTTGCTTCAATTAATATAGACAGAAGGACAGTGACTGCAGTGTGTAGAGATCTACTAAATATTTGCAGTAGGAAAGAAAATGTACTATTCTTCCTCCTCAACAGACCAGGGCAAAGACCACCGAGTTTGTTTTTCAAGGATCTAAATAGTCTTGTGCTATTTATTTTCTCAGCAATGAGTTTCATTCTTACTGTGTGGTCAAGTCTGCCTGGTTATGAAAAAGAGAACTGGTTCTGATAGAAACCTGGTTCTGTGGCAGCTCTTTAAGTGTTCTTTGATTGTGAAATCCAAGGGACAGCACTGCAAACACCTCCACAAAGGGTCAGAGTTTCAAAGTTCATATTCAGCTTTGTACTATACGGCAAGTGAAAATGTTGGGGTGTGATCTGGACTGTGTCTATTAGAGATTAGTGGATGTTTCTCTTACAAGAGCTTAATTTTAAAACATCAGTTAACTGCACACAAAGTACTATGTATTACATCCTTCCAGCTTAAAGACTTTTGCCCAAACATGCCTTCTTGATCCATCTGAGGTCAGATATCCACAGCTGCTCAGTGAAATGGATTCTCTTACCAATTTCACAGCTAGATTGTCAGCAAAAGTAACAGAAGTTGTCAGTTTTGGTGAGCAGATTCTACAAATCCCTGGAAATAACACTTAATTTGGGTTTTAGTTTGGTTTAGACTGAAAATCAACTTAAAATATAAACATTTTGCCAAACTGGAGAACAGTGTTCAGCTCTAGTGCCCACTTCTACCAGGGACTGGTAGACAAGGCAAGCCTTGTCTTAAAAATATCTCATCCAAGGCAACATCAGTGTACCCATTACCTCTTTCAGAGAAAATAAAATTATTGCTGCTGCAAGCTAAGAAGCTGCAGCAAGAAGTACCCCCCACCTTCACACTTGGTTTTCACACAGTGCTTACTCAGTCAAAGGTCCCATTGACTTTCGGTGGGTGACCAGCACACAAGTAGGAACTTCAAGATTTGGCCGACATATGTTTTGTAAGTGAATGTTGAGGGAAAAGCAATTTGATCTCATTTCAAAGCCTGGCAGAACACAATATAGCATAATCACTAAAAAATCTAAGACAGAATTTCATCAAGCAAAAACAAACACTGTTCAGAAACTCAGCAGGAGACAGCCAGCCCTGAGCCTACAGTAATTGCAACATTGAGAATAGGAGTGAATTCCCTGAAGATGCTCCTTACAGTAGCAAACCATCTGTCTAAACACTTGCAGAAAAGGCTCATGTTTGAAAAGCCTGGATCTTGCCAAGGTCTTTGCCATTGGCTTTGGAAGTGTAACAACGTGGGATACTCACAGATGTTCTTTCTGAATGTCCCCCACTCCCTGTAAGCAGATGGATCTTGGAGACTGCAAAATGAACTACTAGGAAAGACAACAAAACCTTTTTCCACCTCCTGTTGCCTTTCTCTATGGCAGGGACTGAGGCCTCAAAAATCAATTAGCATTTTTCTGCTGATGGGCAACAGTAAGGAAAATGCTTCCTTCTAACACTGAGCATCACTGAAACCGAACCCCATTTAGAATTTCATCAAGGTGCCCTTACACATGGCCCTGGACCACCAACCCTATCCTTCAGAGCAAACATCTGTGATTCACAGCAACTCCAGAGAACATTTCTCAAGTACCTTGGGAAAAAGATGACAGCTGTTGAGACCTAGAGAACACTTGAGTCCTGGGATTTTGCAAACAAGTACAATTTGTCACTAATATATATGAAAAATCCAGTCCATGGTAGGGTGAATGACATAAGCTTGTAAAACAGAAAATAATTCATATTGCAGTATAAAAGCAATGACATTTGAAGTTAAGGGTCAGCTGCCAATTCTCTTGTGAGGTCTATTTCTCAGGGCTTTAGAACTTGAATAACTACACACAACATCAAGTTGACAGTCTCAATGTTTTTTCAAACAATGGATTAACTTTCTTAAACTGATTTCAGTACTTACAATAATGTTTGATTGGAATTTTAAGAGTTGTGAAAAGAAAGCCCACTGAGAGGCATACAAATTAGAGTCTGCTTACCCCTACATTCAGCGCAGTGTTCACCACAAGATGAGGCTTCCTCTACTGCTGCACCACTGAGCTTCACCCCACCAAAGAAAAAGCTAAGAGCAGTTTCTTCCCTATGGCGTTCTGCAAGTGGCTCTAACAAGCAGATAGATGAAGATTGACACTATGGGAATTTCATGCTGTGGAAAATCCAAACAGAATAATTGACTTGCATTCAGCTTTCTTCTCAGCATCTGGCAGAACTCCTTGTGTTGGGTTAAGCCCCACCTGCACTGGCCTTCCTCAGATGCTGCATCATGCTCTATCCCTGTAGCTCAGTGGCTAATTTTCAAGATATTCCATTCCATGTTTTGCCCCATCAACAAAACAAAGCTGTTGACAAACACAGAGGCCTTGGCTCGGGAAGAAATTCCAAACATTTTTGCACTTCATCACAGACATGTGAGGAAAGGAAGTAGGGGCTGCCTCCCATTGTCTCCTGGCTCCTGTCTGGCTAAACATGCCCTGCAAGACCCACCTCCACCTCTGCCTGCTGCAGTGCAGTTGTTTGGTTCAGGACATATGGCACCTGTGTGTCAGTGACTGATGGAGACAAATGTTTCAAGTGTCAGCATCTGTATTTCATGAAGGAACAGGAGGAACTGATAAAGCCAGCCTGCAGGATCTCCCAGAAACCTGAAAAGAACCATCTCAGCTCCCCATGGGCCTCTAGGCAATGGCAGCACAGCATCTTCCCCACCTTGACAACAGGGAGCTGTCATAGCTGCTTTGTGGTCCTTCTCAAAGTAGTACCTCACTGCATCCCAGGTTTTACTTACTGTTTCTTCAAAGTAGTGCTTTCAGGCAAGGAAATCTTATGTCCCTACTCACACACCAGGACAGCAAGGCCCAGGTCTGATGGAGAGAAAACACCAGGAACCCAAAGGGTACATCCACATGTCTGTCAGTGAGCTGGCTGAGCCAGCACCAGCTGTGACCTGGCAGGGAGCATCAGTCCCATCAGTGCTGTGTGGTGGCCACCGGAAGGCTGAGAGGTGTCTGACAAGTGGTGGGAACCTTGGCCAACACACTGTCTCCTCTAAAGGCTGACCTGAGCTTCTCCCCAGCTTTACTCAGGAGCTCTCTTAAACCTATTCCCAGACAATTTCGACACTGGATAAGCCTGAGTTTAAGCGCACTCTCAAATTGGTGCTTAAAATCTAAACCAGAGAATCATTCAGTAATGTTCTCTTGGAGGGCGTGTAGCAGAGCAGGGATCTGGACCCAGGCTTTTCTCCTGTGACTGGTCTTTTGCCCCTCATAGTTCTTTACTCTTAGAGGTGTTTTCCACCACTATTTGGGGTTTTACAGCCATGAAAAAAAAAAAAAAAAGCAGAAGAGGATGGAGGAGGAAATTTGGGATAGAGAACAGGAAAAGAAATGAAAAAAATATTTCAAACTATATTATTTCTAGATAATGTTAACTGAAGAATTCTAAAAAATCAAAAACTGTAAAAATCTTGAAGAAAAAATAACACCAGTACCCTAATATTTTCACTACAACTTTTGGGTTAAAACAAAAGTGGGAAAGAAAACTGTGACCAGCTCCCACCAAGAACCTTTAAAAACTTCTCATGACAAGGATTACAGCACATTTATGAGGTGGCCATTTCACGTGCAATCAAGCCAACTGGCCTTTTGTGTTCCCAATAATGAAAAAGAGGTGCTGCCACACTAGTGTAGTATTACTGATGAGAGTGTTGAGATAAGTTTCCATGCCTTCAGGTCTTTCTCAAATAAATTTTATAAGCTATGTTTGTCCCTTTTCTACCAAACTGCATGATCTGGTTTATGTCTGCAATGGAAAATGTGGTTATAAAAGTCTTCTTTACTCTCATTTTTATTTAACATAATATCAGAATCGGTAGCATGGAAGCAAAGGACGCAGGTTACACGTCAGGAGCCTTGGAACATAAAACCTCGCTGTGGGCCGATAATATCTCACTGCTTTTTACCAGTCTCCAAGACTCTGTCCACGACCCTTCTGCAAAATAAACTTGATGAAATCAAAACTTGCACCCTTCTCAGAAGTCCAGTCCCTTCCTGTGGTGAACACTGCTTTTGTGATAACCAAAGGAATTTTATATTTAGGGACATCACTTGCTCTTGACCTTCAGAGGACTGTTTCCATTGACACATGCTGAAAAGAAAAGGGATAAAAATTCCCTTTGGGATTTCAGTTCAGATAGTAGAGTTCTAATATGAAATTTAAACTGCCCCAAGCTGCTAGTGTTAGAATACCACCTGCTAAGTATAAAGCAGGAAGGGAAAAGTCCAGAAGACAATACTTCATTACATGGAAATTCTTTGAATCCTAAAGCCATATGGAATATTAAAAGCTTTCCCTAAATCCCTCTCAGACCAATGGAATTCAATTGTTGTACAAAACTGATGTTTAGAAGAAGAAGAAGAAGAAAAATTTAATTTTCTGCATCTCTGGGAGCTGGCTGAGACTCATCTATGACTAGAAAAATAACTTCAGCACAAGTATAAAAGCCAGGAAACAAAATCTCTTTTAATCATTTAATCAGCAGTTTTCTCAGTGAATTAGGCCGTGTGCCTCCTCCAGTTCAGAGATCAATGCTTCTCAGTCATAAAAGATCCTTTAAGACCTTCTGTGAATCCTGCATTTTATGAGTAAAATTTCACAAATAGGTCTGCTTTGTGAGCATCCCTACAATAGCATATTATGGGCAGCTGTGCTCACAGTTTCTTGTGGGTTTTGCTTCTGAAGAAGAGTAGCTCTAACAACCCTGTCAAAAAAGTCACACAGCTCACCAGATGTAAGGTGCAAATTCCTTCATGGACATACACAGGAGGTACTTCATACACAAATGAATTTGCATAAGTTTTTAGTCAACCCATTATGAGAAATTCACAAATCTACAAAGATAATGACCTTGATCTTGTAAAAGTCATGGCCAGAAAAAGAGTCTGCCTTTGAGAAATGCACTGTTGTTTTCCTACCACCACCCTGAGTTCAAGAGCCTGTTCTGCTGGGCTGGGAAAAGGATGTGATCCCAGGTTCGCACATCTGCACCTGTTCCACAGGACACAACTCAGCTTTAGGGCTCTCTTGAAGAAAAAATTAGAAAAAAAAATTATCTTGTCCCATGTCATCCTCAAAAGCTGGTGGGTTTTTTACATTAATTTTTCACAGAATACACAGGCTGTTTTCCACCCAGGCAGCAGAAGCCAGGATTTGGTAAAATACCATAGCAACATACTAACATCCCTGGCAATGTAAGTGACCCACTCTTCACAACAAAAGATATTAAAATGGCATGGCATTTAAATGAAACTCTCAGAGCACCTCTCAAGTTGTTCAGGGTAGAGCGTGCTGCAATTTTTCCTTCATCTTAGCTGGAAAAGCTCGCTCAGAGGAATAGCACACTGTGCTTGTTGGCCTCCTTCCACTCAAGGTTGTGAATCAGAGCTGTGTTAACGAACCCAGAGAAACCTCCTCCATGCTGAGCACAGCAAGACCAAGCAAGATTTAATTGTCCTTGCTATTGCTCTCCTTTGCTAGGCTCAAGGCTGAGGCTTCAAGCCCTAGGGGGCATAGCTATTCCCACGGCACCTTCCCTGTTGCACAGAGCCCATGCCCAGCACAAAGGCAGAACGGAGCATGACCAATGAGTGTGAAGCAAGATCTTTGCTTGCCATCACCTTGACTTTGCAATGTACCACAGAGAGATGTTATTCATCCATCCTGTTGCACCCTGTGGGTTTGCATACACCCACCATCACTGTGCCATCTGGTAATGATTTTCTGCAAACAGCTACATCATATATTCTTGCCATGAGTTTGTATGAACTACACGGCTCTTGCTGCTCCCCATTCAGGAAATACCTCCTCCTTGGTAAGATCAGTGGGCCAAACTTTGATGTCAACATTCAGCTCTTTTTTGTTGTGCAGAACTCTGGCTAACATGTAAGCGTCTGCCTCAGCCAAGATGAAGCAAAATTCAATCACAAGACCCTTTCAAGTTAAATAATAAATGGCTCTCATTTTATGTCAAACTCCTTTCTAGCAGTTTTTCCTTAAAAATCAAAGGATGAAATGCAAATAGCTGTATGTGTGTATGTTCCCTGTGCAAAACTGTGAATTTTAGGAGAGGAGACTGGGTGAGTATGCTCCAGTTTTGTGGTCCTTTCCCAGTGGGGGGTATCAGGCTCAGTTTCCCATCATCTCTGGCTGGACACTGAGTGAGCAGGAAGCACTGTGGCTGTCCAAAGCTTTCATTCTGTTTTGATCACCTCAGATACAAAAGCAGCATTCACTTTACAATAGCACAGCTGGCAGTACAGCAAGTGAGGCTGAGGAGAGACAGGCACACCAAACCCACTTCATGCCATGAGGGCAGAGGCCAATCATGAGGAGCAGTGAGCAGAATGATGTATGCTCAGGCAGATAAAGGTAATTAACCCTTGGCTAGTCTAACCCAAGGACTTACCAGTCTTCTGTCTCTTGAAGACTTTGAATCAATATATGATATCTCTCTTTTAAAAAAAACGAACTTTGACTCTGCCACATTTCAGACCTCATTGATGAATCACAGGGCATGCAAGATGTATGCTATACAAAGAGTCCATCCAGACAGCCACACAAATCCCTATGGACTTAAATGCAATGAATCAGGCCTTGTTTAACCTATACCTGTGTTATTTCTATGGCCAAAACCAAACCTCTTGCACAGCTCCAGTGTGTTTGAGCAGAGTTGTGCCTGCTTTCATCACAGGCCTGTATCCCACGTCCACACAAATATCTTCTGTGTTTTTAACTTTTTCCAAGCTTCTCAAAAACTTACAGGCACCATGAAGCTTCACTTCTTCCGACTGAATCAGTGACTAATGAATCGTGGCCAGATTCTCTCCATCAAACACCCAGACTTTTGATTGTGCTGACCTATTTACATCCAAGAGTTTATTTTAACATAGGATTTTTTGTCTCCTTCTCGAATTTATTTTTTGACAGAATTTAAGAAAATGCAAGAAAGCCTTTGCTGATATTTGGTTACTCACCACATGCTGAGTTGAGTTTCCTGTTTAAAGGAGAGAGACGCTGAGTGTGTATGTGTGAGTGTGCGCGTGTGTGTGTGAGCCAACAGGCTTAGAAGCACCAATACCCAGCCATGAGATTTTCTGAGCTATCTTGACCCAGCTAGCACCAAACACAGCTTGTGCACTGCGAGCAGCACTGGGCAGAGGTCCCAACAAATGCAAAACAATATTTTTCATTCATCTGGGGGATTTCCTGAAGCAAACCTTGGCATGGAAAGAGCAAATTGCATTCAGCTAGAGTGGCAATGGTTTAGAAGGGTTTAGCCGGCGATAGATGCCTTTAGTGGAGTGCAAGTTCCTCTCAAAGTTTGTCCCTGAAGCGGGGGTGTGCGAGGGGCAGTGAGGAACTTAGAGAGCATGAGAGAGAAGCAATTAATAGCAGATGGGGGAATAAAGAACTGCTTTCAACAGGCCTCCAAAACTGTATGGAAAGAGGTGGGAAAGAAGGGCTACAGAGAAAGCTATCTTGCTCCTTGTAAGAGCTGCAGAAAAAGCAGCAGGGGAGAGTGGTGTGCTCTGAAAAACTAGATTTCCCAAAATATAATACATACAATACATACATGACCCTGAAAACAAGGGTCACATGTGGAAGGGAAGGAAAATACCCAAACTAAGAGTCAACAGAGACAATCCTGAAAATATCCTTTCTGATTCAAAGGGTCACCCTCCCTCACATTCTGACTGTGGGTATTGTGAAATCGGGTGGATTTTTTAAAAGTCCAGCTTGTGAAATCTTAGGATTTATGTGTGAATCTCATTCAGCATTCCCTGTCCCCTTCACGGGGACTTCTTACCCCTGTGCATAGAAACGTAACTTGCAGATTTACCTAAATGGTCAGAAACAGAAGTGTCTCCACTTGTAAAATTTGTTTTAAGCCAATCACAACACTTTGCAAAGATCATTTTCTAGTTCATGGAAAACTGGAAGCTGAACTTTGCTCCCTTTTGACAGCCAGGGACTTGCATATCACTTCAGCAAAACAAAACAAGCCTGCAAACAATATGATTAGGTAAAGCATTTTCTATTAATGTCCTAGCAAGAAATCCTTTACATCACAAACAATGTACTAATCTCTGATCTGCCTCTAACTCTATAATATCACTCCAGGCACTATATTAAGCCTTATTGTTCCCCTCAGTGAAAGGCCGTTCTGAGGCTGCGTTTCTGGGGACCGCTTCGCACAATTAGAGGCTGAAAATCTGTAAGCACAACTCCTACAACTGAGAGGAATGAGCATTTAATATGGCCCTTCCTAAAAGACAGAAGATATGAGGATAAAGGTCAAGTGCTTTGAACCAAAGGCTGGGAAAGAAAACCAGCTTCTTGCTACTCTACGCAGTGGCACTGCATATCTGTTTAATTGATCTGCCAAGCTCTCTCAGAAGTGAATGCACAGTGCATGTGAGACCTTGCATGCCATTTTCTTATGAGGTTCCTGCTTGCTTTCTGCTGTACTTAAGATTGCAACTGTAGTCCAGAGGGTTAGATAACCACAGACCCTAAAGTGTCCTTCTGCATTCTGAAATGTGCATTTCTTGTGAAGTGCAGGAGAAAGAGCATTATGAATACAAAATGAGGGGCTAGCACTCCCAGTTCCAGAGCCTTGCTCTGCCTTTCACAGCTGCCTGCAGTAAGGCATATCACTCCCTTGGTACCTTAGTTTCCTCGGGAATAATTGTGCTTCAATGGTAGGAAGAACATTGAATTTGGCTATTGCTTGCAACCTGCCAAGTACATGTGAGGTACTTTAGTAAGTGATATTTACTACTCATTGTATTTGAAAATAGAAACTAATTTTCAGAAACATACAAGGCTATCATAATTTGATCCAGACTCCTCTGAAGTCACCAAAAGTGTTCTATTTTGATGTATCATCAGGATTTGGTCAAACAGCCTTCCCCACAAGACACCAGTCCTTTCCTGGTACTAACTGCCAATCTGGTCTTGATTCAGGGCATGTATAACCTGCAGACTTCTTTAATCACACCACTACTGGATTTTGCACATGTATTTTCAACGAAAAAAAGAAAGAATATGTTCACTCTTTCAAGGGGCACCTGCCTTGGAGGAAGCACACACAGGAAGAGGCTCACAAGTTTAAGGCTCACCCTTTTCAAAGAATCATGAATGGTTTGGGTGGGAAGGGACCTTTAAAGCCTATCCAGTCAAACCTCCCTGTAATGGGGAGGTCTTCAGCTAGATCAGGTTGTTGTAAGCCTTGTCCAACCTGACTTTGAAGTTTTCAGGGATGGGGCATTCTCTGGGCAACCTGTGCCCATGTCCCAGCACCCTCATTGTAAAAAGCTTCTCTCTTATATCTAAAACTATCCTTTTTTAATTTAAAAGCATTACTGCTTGTCCTATCACAGTAGGCTAAAAAGTCTGTCCTCATCTGTCCAGTAATGAATTCTAGTCTGGATCCCCTCTGGAGGCATTAGACTCTGGATAAGGAGTTTTGGCAGGTAACATGAGATTACAGTTATTTCCCTGGCTGGCAACAGCTAACTCTTTGTTCTATGGGAGTGATCAGAAAGGTGACAAAGAGCCTCCAAACTTGCTGAAATTAACTGGAATCAGGGACCATTGCAAAGTTCCTCACCTTCTTAATTTTCAGTGCAAATTGGTCCAGTGTTGCCCCTTCAGCTGAAGGGATTTCCTATTTCTAATCAAATGGAAATATCCTGAACAAAAGCAGAGCAAAAAGCTGCCAATCCACAGCTGCCTTTTTCCTGTAGGTTCATCCAAGTCTCCCATGGAGTAATTGAAATATCACTGTGTAATGAAACTTATAAAACTTTTATATAGGATTTTTATTTTTTCATGTCTATTATTTCCAAAGCTTGCCTCCATACCCTGTCAATAGGTTTCCTCAGGGGTATGGGTAAGGATCTCATCTGCATCTGATTTGACTGCATCATAATGAAAATGGTGAGTTGATCAGTATCGGATATATCTGAACATTCTCCCAAAATTACATCTGACATTTACAAGGAAATAAGACTGTAAATTCAGCCTTAGGATCTAGTAGTTGCTTGTAAAGCAAGAATTGGCACTGGCAGGCTCATGTTGATCTAGAAATTTCAGGGAATATAAGAATTCCTTCAGCAGAATAAAACCTGTGCCTGCATTGGAAGTAGATTTTAGGCATCCAATGTCAATCAGAAATGAAATGCAATGTAATTCAATATCCCCCCTTGAGATGTGGCCAAAAAGGAAAACTTTCACAAGTTGAAGAGTAGCTGGCAACCCATCCTCCCATATTGCATAATGCAACCCAGCTCACATATGGTTTTGCTCAGTATTTATCAGACAACACAAACACTTCCACAAGTGGGGAAGAAAGTCCCAGGGACAGACTGGGGCAGTAAAAGGGAGATCTGAGGCAAGCTACACTACCTCAAGATGAACACTTGGAAGTACAGGGCTGAACACCATCCCTTTCCAGAGACAGCTGTTGGGCAGGGAAGATCAGGTTTTTGGGGGGTTTCATAATACAATGCCATTCTACTGTAACTGTTTTTCTCCCTGGGAAAGAGGTTTTTCTTGTAAAGTTTCCAGTTTGAAGTTTCTTCCTCCTCCAAATTGCTCAAACTTCTACTTTTCAAAGTATCTTTTATTTTCCAAATTTAAGGTAATTGTAGTGGCTATAAACCATTTAGAAATATTCAGAACTAAACCAAAACATTTGAAAATTATCTAAACAAAGTGCTGCACTTGACCCCTAACCTTACTGCTCTTTTCCAGATTTCCAGTTCACCAATATGTTTCGGATTTTGACTTTCCAGCCTCTATCAGAACAAAAAAAAAGTTTTTCCAGTGCTTTGAAACTCCTCACAAAATAAGAAAATAATTTCCAGCCTAGATCTAGTGCCAGTCCTATGCCCTGCTCCCTATATTATGCTTAGTTTTTCTTCACTGACACTGGCAGGATGATTAAAAAAGAAGAGTTTTGACATTCAAAAGTTTGCGAAGACTGTAGCTGCAGTGGAGATAAAGAAGAGAGAAGAAGGGAGATGGTGTCAGACAGAGTGCATCTCCTGTGAACCTCAGTCCTACCCATTTCAGTTCCGTCTCCATGCTCAGTAAGTTTTTGCTAGAGCCAGTATGAAAAATCTCCCAAGGCACTGTTGCTCCAGCCCACACGAGGTCCTGGTGGGCAGTTCCCTTTGTTTTTTGCACTTGATCCCATGTGTATCAGTCATGGAGTGCAGATCTCACTTAGGGTCAGCCTCACCCACAGACTCATTACTTGTTCTGGGTAAGATCCAGAATTTTAATGCCAATTCTTACTCAACCAAAATTCCCAACTGCCTCCCAGAAGACTTGAGTGCAAAGTATGTCTCTGCCATCACTTGTAACTCTTGCAAAACATCCATGAGCTTAGAAAACATACTGTGTGTCCTTTTGGATTTAGAGAAATCCCTCTTCAGAAGAGAGTTCTCATTCGCATCACCCTTGCCTCTCCAGCTGCAGCAGAACACCATAGCCAGTGTCTCCAGCTGCTGCAGGCCTGAGTGAGAGCAGGAGAGGGTCACACAGCCACAAAAATTTGAAATACTTCTCAGGCCAGTTGCATGCTGTCTCTGCTCCCTTCTCACTGTGCTGCAGTATAACAGGATGGAGAGCAATCTTCCAGACAGATACCCAAAGCAAGGAAATCATGCCGATGCTGCTGTTCACACATGCCTCTCTGCTCAGGGGACTACTGCCCCTTGAAACTGCTCATGGCCAAAGCTGGCCCAGACAAGGATTCCACCAACCTGGCTGCAGCCGTTTAGAATAAAGCAAATAACATAGGCTGTGTTTTCTCCCTCAGCAGTCAAAAGGGGGGTAACCTCAGGAGAGCAGAGACTTCATTTCAGAAACACCATCTCCTTGTCTACATCTAGGCGTGTCTGGGAGGCCAGTGGAGTCAGGGCTCTAGTAACCCCCTGACATCACAGTCTGGTTGGAACAGACATGACACCAATGGTGTCTGTGGTGCAGGCCTGCTAGGCTCCACTCCTTGACCCTAGGCATGCCAAGAGACATCAGCACAGCATGGAAACAAACCTAACTCCAAACCAAGGACACACCTTGGCACAAAAGCAGCCAGACAGAGAGGCTGGGATGGGCTGTGCTCTGGGAAGGCACACAAGGCACCTGCGCACACTACAAGCTGCACAGCCCAGGGTGGAGCAGGGCCACCGTGCTTGCACTGCTGCCAGCAGCCCAGAGCTCGTCTCTGAGCTGTCATGAGGAAGATCTGCCACGTCCCCCTCCTCACTGACCATGACTTCTGCTTACAAGCTCAGAGTTGAAAGCCCCACATGCAGTGGGACAGGGTGCAATGCAGCAGGGCTGAGCTCTGGAAACCATCTCATGTGAGCAGCTGCTCCAGGCAGGACACTGTTTCAGCAGCTGAATGTGATTGGGGACAGCCTGTTTGCTCTGGCATCTCATGCACCTCATTAAACCAAAGAAGAAGCAGACACTGGAAGTGACCTTAGTAGCTCCCTAGTGCCTGCATTTCTCATCCTCCTTAGTGCCTCCAGTTCTCACCCTGATCTCTGTAATGACTGGAGCTGAGTCTTGGGCAGGCTGAATCTAAACAGATTGAGTTTCACCCCAGACTACAGCACATCTCAAGGCAGTGAGTGCCTGTGAGTGCTATGAAGCACCTGTGTGAGGTTTAGAAAGAAAGAGATCTATGAGACCTGAGTATGGAGAAGTATGTGTTTCTCACAAGTGTGGCCAACCATGCCCTCCCCAAACCATTCAAGAGATGCCCTGAAGAAGGCATCTTAAAAATCACTGGATTTATCAGCATAACAGTAATGTTTCTGGGATTATTTTTATTTGCCTTCTGGTTTGGGGGCTTTTTAGTTCATATTTATGTGTGTGTTTTTTTCTGCAACCATAAAACCTAAAAACTGTGTTGAAATTTTTATTGTTCCCATGAATCCAGGAGCTGAAAGTTCACAGAATGTTCATGGGACTTATGGAAAAACTCATGAGCTAAGAATGCATAGGCTTGAATGCAAGAGGCTGTAGTGTTGTGCTAAGCATATTTAGTCTGTGTAACAATATGTGAAGGGAATTACATAAGGAGGACGTTGGAAGTTAGTATGACATGTCTGTTGGGGAGATGATGTGCATACAGGGGATTCTTGCACTTTAGGATCATAAGTACATCTCTGGCAACTGTGGTTTTTGAAATGTGCCTGGTATTTTATTTTTTTCAGACTGCAGAAGTGCATCAACACAGTTTGCTAGTTATTTACTGGCTGCATACAGGAGGTTTTAGAAAAAACAAAAACACAGTCAGGTATTTGAGGACTACATGGTCCAGGCTGTGACCAAGAATAGACACAGCTGGACTTGGCCTTTGGGTTAATCTGGACATAGACTTTTCTCCTGTGTGCTCACTGAATCCAAATCACAGAAAGGATTAAATCTAGTTGAATCACAAAGTGC
Organism: Corvus cornix cornix; assembly: GCF_000738735.6. NCBI lineage: Eukaryota > Metazoa > Chordata > Aves > Passeriformes > Corvidae > Corvus > Corvus cornix. The sequence continues at coordinate 17,591,458 of NC_046336.1, forward strand.
TGGCTGGTGGTAGACTAACTCCAGAGCTAGAAGGTAAAATACCAGAATCAGCTATTTTTTACTATTCTGTACCTTTTTAGTCCTCAATTCTGACAAGCTCATGGCTTCCTCTACTGGGCCTACCTACTATTAAGGATCCTGTGATGCCAATCCAAGGCACCTAGAGTTTTACAGTATCTGACTTCAAGGGTTGCCAGTGTGCAAATCACCCCTGTCCCCAGTGCCCACCTCATTTCAGGAGCTTGCACGTGCTGTGTCCCACACAGGCAGACCCCTCACAATAGCACAGCGTTTATCTGCAGGGGCAAATCCTGTCCTAGCCCCACTGAGCTCCCAGAGCCACTGCTGCCAGAGCCAGCATTGTGCCGCTGGCAGGCAGCCAAGCCCACCGTGCCAGGCTTCCCTGTGAGCCCAGAGATACGGCGCTACTCAGGCAGTGTTGGCTGCTCTGCGTCCCTGCACGGGAACAGCAGTGCTGTCACAAATGGAAACACTCAGCAATCACAACATGTTGGAATTCTCTAGAGACCACTCCATCTTTCAAGTAAACTGTCCAAGTGTTCAAGCCCCAGAGCCAGGTGTCTGGTTACCCTTATCTCAGGGACATAACTGCCATGATATTAGCAACTGTTAAGTTGTCCAATCATTTTTTTTAATACGCCTCCAATACAATTGACCTGGTGACCCATCTGCTGCACCAAATACAGCAGGCAAAAAGCTCCAGGAAACCCTCCAGAAACCCAGCACTCAGTAAACTGTCCCATTCTGGTTTTCTGGGCTAGCTCTACAGTTTAAAACACTCAGCTGTGTCAGGGCTTAGCTCTTTGAAAAACATGTTCTCGAAAATGTCTGGCTTGTCTTCCTATCAAGATAGAATACTTGGTCATTTATCATTTGTCTTCTCATGGTTTTCTGCCTGAGGCCCAGCAGCTCATTTGGAAGTTAAGTCCTAATTGTTTTCCATCTCAGGTTTCTCAACTAGCTATCTTGGGGATTTTCACAGGAGCATATAGAAGTGACCACCAGGAACATAAAACACTGCAGACTTTCCCATTACCCACCCAAGATTTAATACTCTTCTAGGCATGTAATAAAAAGGACTCTGTTGCTAATTAATCACCTGATTAAGGTTCCGGGCTTGCAGGTCTCATTTTTTTCTGTTGAGGCGTGCTTTCTTTCACTGCCTGTCAACATAGCTGTACTTGAACCCTTGCCTGCATAAGCACAATAAGATTCTCTTCATAGTTGGTGTTCTAGTGATCATCAGTGGAATGGTGGCTGCAGATCCTGCTGACCTGGAGGATCACAAGGTGAACCTTCCACGTGGTGAACTGATAGCAATAACTCAGAAATGTTGTAACAGGTAGAGTAGAATAAATATTAGAAGAAATTAGACTTCTTCATATGCACAGCATTCCCAGAAGTCATCAAGACTTTACATAGAGTTTGCAGGGCTGGATAGTGAAAAATAACTATTATATTCACTTCTAACCTTACATCAGGAGCTGAAGCTAAAAATGTCAAAAAAGAGCATGAAATTCTGCTTCAGAAGTGGGCATCTTGGTGATGCAGGCAGAGTTGAAGAATTGGGGCTCTGCAGAGCTGGGGGAGAGTTGTTCTGGTCCACTTTAGCTTAATTCATCACGTTCAGAGCTCAGTTTGCACCTTAATTACAGGGGTGGCTGTGCAAAAGATAGGACGGAAGAGCTACATGCAGAAACAATTTTCCAGTGAGTTACTGTTTCATTGATTCAATCATTTTACTGGTCAGTGTGGAGTGGCTCTCAAGTGATCCCCTTAAACTGATGGGCAGCTGTTTTTCAGCATCAAAAAATTACAATTACAGCAAAATTCCAGGCATGACCCTTTCCACATGTATTTTAGCTCCTATATAAATCCTTTTGGCAGCATCAGATGGGAGGAAAAGCTCTTTGGTCAAACAGTTTTAAACTTATTGTTTTTTTTAAGTAAATACTTGATAACATCTATTTAACACAAGCTCGCTGTGAATACGTGTATAAGGAAAAAAAATCTGTGTGTGAGAGATATAAGACTATAACTAAATCTGGTTTGCAAATTTCCGACTAAACAAAGTTTCATCAGTAAACACTGCTTCCTTGAACATTTCATCTGAAGCATCTCATGTTTGATCAAGTTTCACTGAAGTTGAGACAAAGCTAAGGTTTAATAGATTGACAGTGAAATTTCTGCATTGCCAAGCAGCTCAGATGAGTTTCATTTCTCAGACTTGTTCTCAGAATTTCCATTATGTAACAGTAAAGAACAAATGAGAAACTGAAAAACTTTCCCAAGAGTCAGCAATGCTGACTTTGGGTCACACTTACTGATCTCACATTCAGTTGTGATTTGAGAAGCTCCCTTACTTGTTCTTAACCCCTTAGAAAGGGGAGATTAGATATTACTAAGCAAAGATCAATTATAATAATAAAATGATTGTAAATTATGCCAGAAAAAAAGTGAAAAGAAGCAACTTGAGGGGAGGAGAAGGAACAAAAAAATTCCACAAGTAGTTTCAATTTTCACCTCTTCAGTATCATTGTGCAGAACCAACATAGACTCTGGTGTATTAAACGGAAATAGCTGCAAGCTCTTTGTTTATTTGTATTTCTTTTTTTTGACCTCTGACAAAGTGGTCACTGATCCCAAAGACGCCAAAGATCCCAAACACGACACTGTAGTCACTTTTTTTAACAGTGACAGGGAATTTAGAGGGGCATGAAATTTAAAACATATCTGAGGTGCCAACTTTCAGAATGTGCTGAGAAGTGATGCCTCAGAAATCAGCCTCGCTGCAGTTTTCCCATTAAGAAACTCAAACATCAAGGCATTCGAAATCACTGCCACATGGACCCTTTGTTGTCCTAAAAACTCAATCCCTAATTAACCTGATGCATAAAAAGTGGTCATTTTTTTGCTATTTTTAGAAACCCTTTTCTAAATACTAATTCAGTTAATCTCCTAACCAGGTAGTGGGAAATCACCTCCCTCTTAGCTAGTCCTCTAAAACAACGATAAAAACATCTTTGCAATAACTTGCCTCAATCACTCTGGGAACTTTCAACACTATTTCATGGAAATCAGCCCCAATGCTACCATTGTCACCCTGCATCATGTATGCGTGTGTGTGTGTGTGTGTGTGTGTGTATTCATGTACACACATGTACACATACAAGGTGCTTGGAAGAGCCAAAATACGCCAAAAGGCCATGCAGCATTACAAAAAGTCTTAGAGGCATATGGAATAACTGCAAAACAGGAGAATTTCTCCTCTCAACGTATCTCAGTACCTACATCTGCACTTAAATACTATTTCAAGCACTGACGATGCCTGTTTGTCTGTGCATATATTGTGCTTTGTTTTCTTTTCTATCTGGATCATTAACTGGAATGTCAGATCATGTGCAAAACATCTGTTTTTCAGTAAAGTCCTGCTTTTCCTCAGCTTAACAGCTGCATTGATTGAGGCATAAAGCTGTTGCCGAATTGTTCACAAGCAGTGTGACACGGGCAGAACAGCAACCTAGGCTCCTTCCCAACCTTGGTTGCTTCCTTTCTGATGCCAACTCAAAAAAATTAGCATTATAAATGATTGATAGCATGCAAATAACTGCTTCCAGAACTATTACCATCTCTAATTCGGTGAGGGAGGAGGTGACTCAGCCTTGTTTATACTATTGAAATCTGGCTGGAGGGCTTTGGCTAGGCTGCAAAGGCTCAGTTCAGTTCATCTGGGGATTTATGTCAGCATTTCACACGTTCTGGGAAACTTCACTCACCCTGGAGACGGTGCCTCTAGCTCTAGAAGGTAGCCTGGGCCATAGAGGATCTATGACAACCATATCATTATCCAAGGTGGTTTCCATCTCCACTCTAGTTTATGTCTAGTGTTTATTACTTCTGGGGCACCACAGGTGTGCACAGCATGTTTTGTGGCCACGCACAGCATGGAATGTAGGGCCCAACTCCTGCAATCAGGTCCACTGGTAGGAGCTCTAGGGACCATGCTTTGGCTGGAAGGGCTCTGCTGGAGCATCAGCATGTGGGCCTCTGCATCCAGAGGCAGGATCAGAGAGAGAACTAGGCGATACACAAAAAAGTGTGGCTCAGGGTACAGGGAGGCTGAGATGTGAAATCCTGAAGTGCAAAACGCTTTGGTTACAGACAGTTTCAGATATTATTCTTCACTAATTAAGTTTTAGTTACACTAATGCCATTTGGGCCAACTAACATATGGACTCACCTTGTTTATGCCTGTCTCCCACCATGAACCAAGAAAGAGACAGAGGCAACAGAGATCCTAATTTCAGTGGCTCAGTCAAGTGTCTTCATTTGGGCTGAATGAATGTCGGACGTAGTATTGAGAAGCCTGGAGAAAGACAGGTTTCCTTTGAGAAAAATCAGTACAACTACAAATGATCTCAGTATAAATAGAAAGATGGGGTCAGGCACAGACAGGGCACTCCCAGGACCTGTGAGTATCATAGGCAGAGATGCCATCACACCAGTATTTATTCTTGCCATCCAGTCAACTGGCATCAACCAAACCTGGCCACTGCCATCAAGGGCTTCTTGATGCAATGATATTATTGCAGAGGTTTTTTGCTCAGATGAACTAGACTAATCAGCAGCTCTGTTTAGGCTGAATTTAAGCCACACTGTTCCCCTCAACGCAAATATGAGCTCTCTGTCCCCTAACAGCAGAGCCTTTAACCTTTCAGGAAGTGCGAGGCAGCTGCCATCTGGCTGGCCATCTGTCTTTCAAAAGGTGAGGAAGCAGGAAGACTGGGTGACGTATGACAATGCTGAATTCCCAGAGTATTGGTGACCTCAGTGCTTTACAGTCTGGTTTTGCCCCACATGTATTCTGTCACTCTCCCTTGCTCATGGGGTTAGCAGCCACAAACACAATTACTGCTTGGCTGGGGGTCCTCCCCCTCTTCATTTGACATTAATGAAATTGCAAGCAGATATGGCTGTACTTGCTGCCCTGCTTTGGCAATGTTTACAAAGATGTTACCTTGCTGGGCTCTTCATTCAGTGCCAAGTGGAAGAAAAGCCTTTGAGGTTGCATTTACTATTTTACCTCCTTGGATGTTGTTATGTCTTCTGGCTGGGAGCTGGATACCAGCACAGACAGAACCAATTATCGAAGCCCCTCCACATCTGGCACACAAGTATCTGCACGCTGCCATAGCTAAATGGCATTTGACCTGGGAGCCTGATCTTCCACAGACAGCAACTTTATTAAGAACAGCTCAAGGAAATCCCCCATCCCCTCCACCCTAATCTGTGCTGTGCTAAGTTGCCCTCTGCTCAGTCACTCCTGAAAAATACTGGATTGCTTACAAGGCCTTGGGGCACACACACAAAGCCACTACAATTGGTTTTACTGGCACACCCAGCCTTCTCTGCTGTTGCCTACTGCCATCTTTCATCACAGTGTCATGGAATATTTGTGTAGAGGGCTTAAATATTCATTTCTCTGGAGGTTCATTTGCACCGTAATGTCTCAGACTTGGACTCTACCTTTTTTAATACATTCTGTGGGATTTGTAGTGTATAAACCAACACAGAGTGGTTTATGAGAACTTTCCGTCTACAGCACATACAGCCAAAGCTTCTTGGATCATGGGTGTTTGTGCAGAGGGTGTGAGTTTTGCTTCTTGAAGAGTTTTTTGTTGTTGTTCATAGCCTTGGCATTTTACATCTGAGCGAAATGAAATGTCCAAGATGAAACAGGACAGTTTAATGGCAGGAGGAAAAACCCAACTATGTAGTTTTGATGTGATTGCTAAGTATGACATTAGCAGAAGGCTCAGGAACTACACATCCAAGTCATGTTTAAAAAGACCTAAATATGCATGGCTGTGCTCAGGAGGACTAACTGCCATCATCTTCTCAGCTAAGACAGCTTTCCAGATTACCCAACCATAAATGACATACCAAAAAAATTATTTATTAAGAGATGGCCCATTCTAATTGCTTATACAACTCCACTGTAACACATGGAAGCCTATCATGTTATAATTCCCAGTCTGTTCTGCTCAGATGACAAGTGCAAACTGGGACATTTAAAAAGAAAAATGATATAGCCAAAGCCTCACAGTTTGTTCAGGACAGAAAATTCAACTTGCAGGCTTAAAGCACTGGTCTAGCCTCCTTTGCACTGGACTGGATGTTGTCTCAAGAAGCTTCATCGGCAGATAAGGACATGCATTTTCTCTCTGTATGTACAAGAGATGATGAGTTTGCTGTACCACAACAAAGAACAAGAGAGACACTGTTCAAAGTCACTTGAGGGTGGATAATAAAGGATTCAAAATCTGGTGCTAAATCTGAACGACAAGGTCTGAAGTGAAACACCACCTGTCTTCTGGATTTTGCTTGTTCTACTAGGCTGCTACAATCCAATCAGTCACCCATTTCCAAGGCCATCTTAGTCTGCAAGTTCATGTCATTCTCCTTACAGAAAGTGAATTTACATTCTAAGAAGATACAAGAAGGTGTAGCACCCTCCAAACAACACTGTTTCTGTTGTTTCCTGCTATGGGTAGACTAACTTATAATACAGCAGTAAGAACTATTCATCATGAGCTGTCATTGCAGCTGAACTATAGATTCATGATTTATATCAAGTTCCTCAAAGTTTGTGGGCATTTTCAAGGGACACCCCCCTCCCCCAAACCAGAGCTGAGTAAAAGTGAATCAATTTATAACTCCAGGTCAGAACCAGAAGAAATTCTCTCTTTTGACCTCAAAGCAGTTGATTTTGTGTACACTTAACCCTCAGACCATGGATATGCAGATCAAAACCAAAGAAAGCCCTTATGACAGAGGCCCTTTCACCATGAATCTGCATAGCTTTCCCTGGGAACTGAAGGAAAGAAAGCTGCTGTTCTTTCAGCTGTGAAGTAAGAGCACAAATTGGTTGGGATCAACAATTGGTTAGGTGTTAGAGGAGCGGGGTGATGCAGTGGTTTATTAATCACCCTGGGATCCCAGACATGCACCTTCACTTTCCACTTGTAGAACTACATAATGGGATTTTCAACCAGTTCTTTAGATAAGAAAGAGATTTTAAGTGTGGTATACTCTGAATACAGAATTTGCCACTGGTGAAGGAACATTTTAACATTGCTTAAAATCTGTAAGTACTACAAGAGCAGAAATTGTAACAATCAAAAAGGGACAAGAATACTACATGAAAGTGCTATAACCTGTATTTCATTCATTCAAATTTTTCAATTTAGAATATTAAGTCTATGAAAAACAGAAGGTGCAGAGGCTAATAAAAAGACCAAGGACATATGTCTGGTATAAGAAAGAAAATCTCAACAGATGGAGTTTTTTTCCCCACACGTAAATGACTTTCATTCTGCTTTGTACTCTGCTTTCTGTTGCTAATTGATTACATTATTTACATCAGCTAGAAATTAAAAAAGCAGGTACATTTTCTAAGATCACATTTCAGCCAGACATAAAAATAACAAAATTAAACTGGCACAGAAGCAGCAGCATCAAGACACATCCAGACACCCACCCTGTGGTTACCCTAATCTTACCTGGCATTGTCTACTCTGGTTCAGGGCAGGGCAAGAGGACTGAGAGAGGGGCTCAGCTATCATTCTGATAGCTGCCTTTGGAATTCAAGTCTCCCACATGTCCCAGTTTTAATTTCCCAGAAGGAATTTAAAGTTCTTAGGACATTTAGGATCTAATATTCAAGAAAAGATGAGCCTAAGTCAGTACAGAAAAACACCATTAAGAGGTTTTTTTGCCTTTGGATCTTAGAGCCCTAAGTCCTGGGAATCTTTGTCCCACCAGGTTTTCAGCAGCTCTCAGAGCCTAGGAGGAGAAGATCCCTCTAGCCACCACTCCAGACAGAAAGATCCTCTTCTTTCAAGACTACAGCTTCCACTGAGAGAAATAGTTTGAAGTGGGACCCACAACCTGAAGAAACCTCAACCTTCAAGACAGCCCTCTTAGATCAATAGCAACATGGATGGAAGCAGTGGGAACCTGACCCTGTGTCATGGGAGCATCCTGTTATCCCTGGCAACTTTTGTAGAGAAATCAGGCTACCCTGGGTATCCAACAGCCAACAGAGAGAGACCACTTACTTTGTGAGCTGCCTAACTGGCTGTATCCTCTGAAAACCCAGTACCTGTGCTCCTGAGAATCAGCCTTCCATCCAGCCTCTGCTGTGTGGGAGAGAGGTCACCTCCAGATCTCATACCTCTGACAGACAAAACAAAGGGAGATGGAAGACTCAATTGGTTTGAATATATTTATAATAAATTTTTTTTAAGAAAAAAAAAGAAAGAAGCTGCAAAATTCAAATGTTGGATTTGAAAAGTAGGTGAACTCTATTTTACCCTGTCCAGAACTCTATGAAACTTCTGGCAGCTTCTTTCAAGGGAGAGAGGCTATTCATTGCCATTTCCTGCAATTTCTGCTCCTAGAAAATAGAAAGAATCATTGGGCTTCTCTAGGTACCCAGCTCCCTCCAAGCTCTAAGAGAACTATAAGAACAAAGCTCTTTCTCTTCCCGAGAACCATGTATTTATCTGTGCTTTATGACTGATGCTGACTAAATGATAGGGAATGATGAAACCATTGAGTGGGTTAAATCTGTTTCCTCAGCTTGACTGAATGGGCATTACTTTAGATGTTAATGACTGCAGGAAAAAACCTGGCTTGATTAGCTGTGATTGGGCAGGGAGGTCACCTGGGTTTTCTTACTGGTGGATACAAATTCTACATATGCTGATTATTCATGGCAAGCAGTATATTCATTTGCAGGTGGTTTGCACAAGCTGATGCCAGTGAAAATTGTCCGATTAAAAGCTCCTTGAAGGCTGAAAGCACCCAGCTGCTATCAGATGTCAAACAGTATTTAGCAAAGGCCTGTAAAATGACTGGTACAATCAACATCCCCATCATCACAGTTGCCTAGCAGCATCCAGTTTGGAGAAGATCCTCTCATACCAAGCATGGTCAATACTGTACAAAAAGAAATTGTTCCTGACTCAGAGATATTCTCTTCAGCTGTGCTTCTAGTCCTCCTCTTGCCATGCTGTGGCTCTTAAATCTCCTTGATTGAAAGAGCTGATTGAATTATATTTCTAAATGAAAAATAGCAGATATGGGATGGAAATTAAATAGACATTGCTCTTCCTCTCTTTTTTTTTGTATAATAGGACACCACTGTGAATCACAGTGTTAATATCTAAAGACTGAAACACTCAAACCCAGTGTGGTTTGTGTGGGAACACCATAACATTTGTATATCCCATAAAAGGTTGCTTTAAAGTGTGAGGCCAAAAAACTGAGTTAAAAATCAGGCAAGTCATCTGAGAATGAAGGCAAAAAATCTTCCTCTAAACCACTCTTTTTGGCCACTCTACCGCAGTGTTGGTTACCCCCACAGCTCCACACTCCTGTAAGATCCACCATCAGAGACAGAAGCTCAGTTCTCACTGAAGTCAGCAGGGGCTTCTGCAGCCCCTCACAGCCAGGATGTGCCTATCACCCATCCCTCCCTGCCCTCCGCCGGGTGCACCATGCGGAGCATCCCTTGAAGTGAACAGGAGTTTTGCCAAATTAAGAGCTGCAGGTTCAAGCCCTGCATGCTGTAAATAATTAGCCTTAAAAACATCCCCACAAAAAAATTCCCTGCCTGAGGACTTGTAAATGAGCACAGTAAAAATAATTCTCTTGCTGTCTGTAAAATGTGTTCCTTATTAGAGAACGCTCCTGACCCCAAGAGTGTCCACACTGTATTTCTCCCTCTGCCTCTCTCTCTTGCACGCATGCGCACGTGTGCATGTACTTTGTTCTTTCCTAAAGCTGGCAGCTGTAGCAGTAACAGCAGTTGTAGACATTTTGAGTATTTTTTCATCCCCCATATGTTGGGAAAGCCTTTGGGGGTTCAAAATAAGATCCTTTGCCCTCATAGAAAGAAGAATAAATATATTTAAAAGAATGTTACAAATTTGGCAAACATCACATCACAACATCAATCCAGACCCTCATCAGAGTGAAGCAAATAACAATGTGCAGACCTTATTGAAAGTACAGGAATGAAAAAACTGTTTCCCACAACTGAGGAACTTAAAGTCAAAAATAAGCAAGCCTGAACTCTAGCTTTGCCTGCAGTAATGAGCTGTTTCTCCCCCCAGTGGAGTGCAGATGAGTGTTTGCGTCACCCTGCACTGCACTCCTTTCTCTGAGACTTGTCAGTTAAATAAATAGATTGTGCTGAACAAAAGAGAAAACACTTCCTTCAGTAGCCAATGAATTCTGATCCTCCCTCTGCCCCGGCTTTACATGTTCTCTAAAGCAAAACCAACGTTTTTCTGGATGAATGCTTTTCCATGCAAGGTGCCTTCTGTTCAGTTTCCCACCACACAATGGCTGCTCAGTCTCCACAAAGATGCAACATCACTTGATTGTAATGATTCCTGATCAGAACTAAAGGCAATTTATCAGCACAATTGGACACATAACAAACATATGTAAGTGACCATGTTCTGGGTGCAGTGAGAACCACAGCTATCAGCACCACGGCTTAAAGCATTTTTTGAGGAGACAGCAAATTGTTTTTGGTGTCATTGGGATTGTAATCACTGAGATCAGGCATAAGAGGGAGACGTGGTCACGTAACAGAGCAATTCAGAGTTTAGATCCATTCTTTCTGCTCTTAAATTTCCTCGAATGAAAATATGGAATAACTATTAGTTCCACTGAGGCTGCTCTGATTTATGCTGAAGGAAACAAAACACTGTCTGGCCTTAGGGGCTTTAACTTTTAAAAGGGGCTTATTAGAATGCAGCCACAAGAGACTAAAAAAAGTAGAGTCAAATTCCATGCTCTTCCAAAAACAAGAAGTTCTGGGATTGGTACTGAATGCACAGCATGAAATTTAAGACTGAAAGAGTCAGATTAGGTCATCACAGGGATTCCTTCTGGTCTTAAAACATCTAACAGATATGATAAAAGTAGAGAAACCAAGGGAAATATTTTATGAAAGATCCTTTGCTTAGCTCCTCTGTATTCCTTTCTATTTCCTATTTTTTCACTTCATCACTGCTACACTTTGACTGAAATGAAATGTTCTGCAGCTCATGAAAGAAATATCACTAAGGTATGGCTCTTGCTAATAATTACCAGCAGAACCCCTAGGTGGATAATGCTTATTTATCAAATTTGACATTGATTTGCATTTTCAACACTTGCCGTAATCTGATCTATGCAGAAACTGGCACCTTTACATTCTCTTTGGAGCTGGAGGGTGTTTAGAATCATTCTTCAGACCGTATAAACCAAGATCCTTATCCCACAAGAGAATTTCACACAGAACTTTGACTGCACATTTGAATCAGTTATATTAAATCTGAACACTTTTCAAGCAGTCAGACAAGTTTAAATTCCACTGGAGCCAAAACATTTTCAGCCATATAACAACCAGGTTTTAGTGCTAATAAATGTCCTTTCCTCCTGTCTACAGGATGTCACTATGAAATGAAACTGCTCCTAAAGAACGTTAACAGAGACATGCAATACATTTTACCTCCTTGGACTCCTACAGCTGTGCAGAAAGGGTAACTCAGGGCTACAGGGCTACATTCCAATCCCTGGTGCTTATAAAGTAATTTTCCTTTGTCCTGAAGACCACACTTGTCTCTAATGACATCAAAGACATGACTGAGATGGAGGGACTTATGAGTGCAGATCTTATTTCCATCATAGATGGAACAGGTAATTCTAGGCAGGTTTTGTATCTTGAGGGCCAAAATTAAAGTGAGAGTCTATGACATTGTAGCAACTATATTCCATAGCTTCTTTCAGCTCCTTTTGTCATTCTAAGCACAGTTCCTCCAACTTTGTTTAAACTTGGGCACACTTACTGCCATGGAAATACAACTCACCTTTACAGAAGGTTCTTTGCTTGCATCCTTTCCCCTACATCTGTGTATGGGCTCCCACAAGCCAACAACTCACACGAAGCACAGAGCAAAAACCAAGGTGATGTAGAAAGCTGGAAATTAGGAGGCCTATGCAGATCAATTTACACCAAAGTAGATTTTCAACTGTATTCACTGGGGATAAACAGATCTACAAGAAGGAATCTAAACCAGAACATGTCACTTCCCTACTGAATGCAGCCAAAATTTATTTCCCAGTTTACTGTCTGTAGCTTGATGTAGTAAGAGAATATTACCTCGGAGTGAATTAATTAGTTGGGCTGAGCTTGCACCCATGGAACCTCTTGGTGAGCTGTCAAGAGTGTTGCCCCAGACGTGTTACCCTTTGCAACCTTAGAAATGGAGAATAAACAGAGAGTAACCATAGTGTCTTATAACAAGGCTCTAAATGCAGATGAAAAATCTCCTTGTGCCCACCAAAAGCATGCAAATTCTACTGATATGACTATATAAGCTTCCAGGCATAAATTCCTGGTAAAATATACTACAGGCTCTGAAACACTAATTGTAATGATTGAACTCTTTCAGGCTCAGTTATTTTACCAAAATCATTTGGAAGCTTGACCAAAATGGTTAAACAGCTTCTAGAGCATGAAGATAATGAAAATTTTATACAGAGGTATTTTCATTATTGAAATAGGGGAGGAAGACAAGATTTTTTTTTTTTAATTAAATCCAAATGCAGTAAAAGTTTGTATCAAAATAACAAATGGAAATAATTAAAACTCATCATTGGACATGTGTATTACAGCTCCTACATTTGTTGTCCTCTCCTCCAGTCAGGCCCTGAGACATATGGGAAAAACAAGTGAAACCAGTCATATTAATAAAGCCATGAAGCATAATTGTTTATAGGCATATAGCCAGTATCCACCTGCCATAACCTGGAACTGCGCTATGCTCCCAGATAAGAATGTGAACCTTGATCAAGTACAGTGAAGGTCACAGACAGCTTTGGGGGGAAAAGGAAATCCAGTGTTTTTCCTCCTGTTTAAATCTTCAAATTAAATAAAATTGTTCCAAACTGGGAAGGTGGCTCTTTTCTCCCGCAATGGGCGGGATGGCTGAGGTCACTGTGGAATTCGAGAGCATGTGAAGGTAATAGATAGCATGAACAATCCCTGGATTCTGGCTGGGTGCAGATCCCTCAGCAATGATTGTCCATAGAGCCTACAAGCAGCAGGGAAGCAGAGGAAGCAATACAAATAGAATTAAGAAACACTTAAACATTCTACACAGTTAGAATGAGCCAGAGGATGGAAGTTATATTGATCCCTGTGTCATGAAGTTCTAATTAGCCATTTCACATGTCACAGTGAGAGCTGTGGATGCAGGCAGACACATATTCTCAGCAATATTTTGTTACTCATCTTATGATTTTGCCCTCAGAGGGAAAAGAAATTGACAGTAACTTCAGGCCCTGAAGTTACAGTGCATGCATACACAACTGGAAGCTGCCTTTGTGTCATCTCCTGATCCTGTTGTATCACCTTGCTACTGCTGGGAGGAAGCTCCTTTTAGGAACCACAACAGACACACTGACATAAGCAAGAGTTAAGATGAATATGTGCTGAGGGCAATTAGACAGTGCAGTCAAAAGTGGTTCTTAAAAGTGGTCCATGGGCCATTTAGCCCTTGATCAAAACCTTCTAAGTATGGACAAATCTCAGACCCACCATTTCCTACTGAATGTAAAATTTCCCTGACTGCTTTAATGGTCTCCTTGCTGTTGGGACTGGAGTAGGCAGAGGCTAAAATTCCATTTCACATGTGAAATATGAGTATTGCAACACTGAGACACAGATAGATCTTCACTTCAAGAGTTCTGCATCCTTGTCCTCTAAACAAGTTTCACTTTCTTTCTGACATTCCCTTACGTAAGAGAACTACAAAACAAGCAGCATGACCAACAGCTTTTACTATTGGTTATTTACATCAAAACTTTTTCTACGGACATTTGCAATTAAACAACATTTTTAGAAGATGTCTCACGTTTTACTTTTTTTTTTTTTGCCTTCAAAACCTTGTACATTAACAACTTTAAAGTGTTTGCCAAAATGTATTGATTGAAGAAGTTCGTAGAAAGTGGCATGTGCAAGGGAGGCACGTAGTAATTCAAAGTGTCTGGGGAAGGAGAGCTATTTTCTGCCAAAAACTGTTCAACTTCCAGAAACACAGGCATTCTGAGTTTTCAGAGTTTAAGGCATATTTCTGAAAGTAAAAGTTTCCATGTTGGGAAAGAGATACGTTTTCTAGTAGATGTACATAATTTATCAGCACAGGATTCATCAGTTCAGTTGTGTGTTACATGAACCAGCAGCCTGAAGTTCATGGTGCTCTTAGTTAGCCAGAGTAAGGGGGGAAGGCTGACCTAAACAAAACACCAACTTGTATAACAATATATTTGTGAAGGCCAGAACACTGTATATGGGCAGGGTGTAATAACAAAAGGAAAGGTCCCTGAGAAGTGATCTTCCATTTGGCAGAATAATAAGGTATTTTCAGACAGGTCTCATGGCAGTGGATTGGGCAGACAGGTAACTCACCAGAAGCTCAGGCAGCATCCACACAAGCCAGTAAATCCTGCCAACAGTTTGTATAACCAGGGAAGCCCCATAAAGGCACTTTGCCTGCTTACAGTGCAGAGCTGGACAGACTTAATGAGAAATGGTGTCTCTGAGCCTGCTGAAATCATCCCAGTGTTATCCAAAGTATGTTCCCATTCTTTAGAAACACCTAACTTTTCCTCTCTTCCCTTTTTGTCAAGGTGAAAACCCTTTCTTAACACACTCTGATCCCTTGAATAAACAAGCAGGTAACACAAGCACGTTGACATGGACTGAAATTCTTGCTGGTCACTTTTGAGTCAATGGAATGAAAGAATTTCAATGGGAAAAAGTACCTAAGTCAGGTCTGGAATTAAACATACCCTAAGAGGAGATGGGGTCCAGAATCTGAATCTCTGAGATCCTACAAACAAAATTCCATTCTCTTGGAAAAAGATAATTTCCAAGAAAACTTCATTCCAGATTTCCCCATCAAGAAATAATGGCTTCCCTGTAGGAAAATCAGAAAAAAAATGGGCACAGGCAGGGGGAAGAGTGAGAAAACAAAGACTCTCTTTGTTCCCCATCCTCTAACTGTCCTTAAGCTCTTGTCAGTTGAAAACCAGATAATTTTTTTATTCTAACTTTGCCAGTTGGAACAGAGCAATGGAACTATGTGCAAGCATTACTTTCTGAGCAGAAGTAACACTTCCACATGGAAATGAAATTATTTTTAAAAAAAGCTGTTTGAGAGAAACAAAACCTGCAATTACACCCTATTTCATTCTGGTGAAAAAACTTCATTTTTGACAGAAAGCTTTTACTTTCATTTGAAAGGTTTTCTGGCCAGCTCTGCCTACAGAAGATATTTTAAAGATCTGTTTCACAAATCAGTGTGAGCCTTTCTAGGGCTCATCAGTGAGGCACGCATTATTTTGTCCAAAGCTATTACCCTTGTCCAAAGCGATTACCCTTATCCAGAGCTTTCTGCCTCAGCTCTCAAGCTGATCAGCTTGCAACTGCCTCATTTTATACTTGAATGCCTCATTTACACCAATGAAAACATGTGAGAGCCATTTGTGTTGGCTCACATCATATTCTGCTCAGCACAAAAGAACCAAGGGCAATTTCGCTACAGGCACAACAATGGCCACTGTGCCTGTGAGCCCCACGGCAGCTCCAGCCTGCTGTGTTTACAGCCCCACACACACTCCACCGCTGCTCCGGCAGGGAAAACCAGCCCTCCCAGTGGGGCTGTTTTGGTGTCTCCAGCAGGAGAGCAGCAGCAAATCAAACACACAGGATCCTCCTGCTAAAGGGAGAAAGGGTGGGAATCACCACAAAGTCACTCTGCTGCTATGACCTGGGTGGAAATAGGCTCTGGGTATTTTCTCTGCAGTTATAAGAAGTGGTGAGCACAATACATAAGGATAGAAATGGAGCAGTTCACGTGACAACAGACAGAATTTAAGTGACAACTTCCCAGCAGCAAAAATACCAGTTTTTACTTCCCGGCTAAGACCAGATGGCACCCAAAGAAAGTCATGGCAGCCCTCTAGCAGCGCAAAGCTGGCCCTGAAGTGTTAAATGTGTGAACTACCTAGGAGTCAAGAGCAGGGCTGGGAGGTCCTGCCTGCCATCCCTGAATTAATCCACCTCTACCCACAGGCTACGCAAAAAGCCTAGCTTTAAAGATCTCAGTTTCTAGCCACGTCGGAGAAGAGCCATGGGCTCAAAGCAGGGGATAGGAAGAGTGTGAAATCAGACAGAGTTCTAAGAATAGCTGCTCTCCATATCTCTGGTTGAATGGATGGATCAATATCATTTTTTTTTTCTACTGAAAAAAATCATTCCTCAAGACAGGGATTGCAAACTTTGCTTAATTTGGCCCCTACACAAGGTCATGCCACGATTCACTACCTTCCTACCCTCTCTGCTCCGATATTTGCAAGCCCTCAAGCCTTCCTGTGTGGCAGGGCTGGAAAAGAAGACACTACACTGCAGCCTGAAACAGCTCCACACACCAGCCTTTGTCCTTCTTGGTTTGCCCTTTGGCACAAGAAGTCATGCTACAATTGACTCCTAGTTGTGAGAAATACACTGGAAACACCTAAGGAAAATATCTGATTTCTCTTTTCTTTTCTTTCTCTGAGGGGTGCAAGGAGGAGGAAGATTATGAAATTACTCATTCACCCTGAATATTTCCTAAAATGTCTTACTTGTAATCTACCTCCTTTCATAGCTGATCTGCCAGGAAATTCTCTCAGGAATGCACATTCCTGAACTCAAGAATCTGCAGTTGATACCTGTGTTGAGACTTATTTTTGGAGGAAACTAAATGGCAGGAACATCCTATATGGATGCACCAGTGACCTGATTTCATTTCTTCCCTGTGGTGTAAGTCTCATTACCAAACACATCATTACCCCCTGGAACAAATTTCCACAGGAGCCTCATGAGTGGAAGTCAGGAGCTAATTATATACACATACAAATGGTGGGAACAACCACAGTTCGACTAGCTGGAAATCACTTCAAAATGCAGAAAATATATGACTGACACTACTTTGGGGAATTAGTCAAGCACCATGTAACAGAACTTAGGATAATGCTGTATCCTCTGGCAAAAAATATCATTTTTAAGACAGGAGTCCATACACACAGAGCAATGCCATGAACAGCTGATATCAGCTGATTCCAGAGCTGATGTAGAATGGGGTGTCATCCTCTGGGGGCTGCTGAGAGTGAACTAGGAAGGCAAAGACAAGCAAGATCTCTGTCTGGTGTCTGAAAGGAGTCCAATTGAACTGAGCATTCACACTCATGCCTGAATCAAACCCCCAGATCTAAATATTGCCCAGTTTTGGATGGCACCTCCCCAGAATCTGTGCCTTGCAAACACCCACTCTAAATATCGTGAACCAAAACTTACATCTGACTTTCCCATGCTATGGGGTGGCCATACAGAAATGCCAGACTCAAATTTTAAGCTTGATCCTCTTTCACAGATTAGATCCCTTAGGGAAAACCAAAGGTTCAGCTTTGTTGCTTATCCCAGCATCTGTACTTTGCACAGAGGCCTAGAAATAACAGCAAGCTTGGCTCCCCCTTGGCACTGCAAGATCTCTGCTAGAGCTAATGCTGGAAAGCACCCAGAAATGGCCACAAACCAAAACCACAAAGGGCCTGCCGCAAGTCTCACAAACCTTGGGTTTGCACCGAGCTAATAGCATCAACATCACTGAAGTTATGCATGATTTGTAGTCTGTAAGTGAGAACAGAAGCTGGCTGTCTGTGCAGAGAAGCTAAATCCCTTTAATTATTAAAACATATCCTACTGCTGTTGAAAATCCCATTGCTGCTGGAAAAAATACACTAGTAATAATGTATGCTATACATCAAAGGCCTCTTTTGTAAATATAGTATTCAATTTTTTTCTTTTTTCTAAAAGAAAATGGCCTTAGGACTAAATTAATGTTTGATATGTTATCTTAGAAACATTTTGGAGTGGCAGATTTATCTGCTGTTTACATTTTTCCTCCTAATACAGCAATGAATAATTCCTGTTGATAATGGGAAATGATTTAATATAAATGGCTGAAGAGTCCTCTTCTGAAGCCAGTGGGAAATTTAGCTGAGCAGGAAAGACATCACTGGAAAGGAGAGCAGAAAAACTCAGAGAGTGAGTGATTCCTGCAGTCCCAAATGTATTTGAGAGAGTGCCATGAAAGTTGCCCCATCCTGGCTCTCAGAGGTGGATGAAGCTGCATTTCCAGTATGTACAGTCTTTTGGTTGTGAAACGGCAACTGCGCAGTTAACTCCTACTTACATATGTTAGGAATTCATGGCTTAATTCCAAAGGAGCCAGTGTCCCATACCAGTATAAACACCAGAGCTAAGAATTTGCTCTTACTCTGGTGAAAACGTGCCTTGGCTTACAACTGCACAGAGGACGAGGCCCATGCAGCTGGGGATCCCAACTCCCTCCCAGTCCTGTAGGCAGCATTTCTGGCACACAGATCACAGATAACTCCCCTGGCCCCAGAGTTGAGCTTGGCTCCTGAATGGATGCAGTTTGGCTGCAGAGGCTGAAGAGCTGGTGAGTGCTTAGTCTGCAGCAGTAGGGCCATTGCCTTCCAAACTGCACCAATAACCCAGACCCTGAAGGGGAAACACAATGAGAAAGGTGCCACTTTTATGAGCTGTGTCTGTCTTACCATGTCCTTGAATCCTCTGCAGGCAGCAGACAGGCCGATTTTTGTCCCCATGTTCCACCATGGGTTTGCACACTTCATGCCATCACTTCCCCTGCTGAAAGCAGGATCCATGCCTGCCCTGTGCACTGTCCGTTCTGCCCAGGGCTGCTGGCACAGCAGGATGGAGCCACTGGCATGGCCCACAGCCCCTGATGCCTCTGTGTGCTGCACCTCCCCACTCCATCCCTGCAGCCCCAGGCACAGAGCCAGGGTCCCACTTTCCCATCTGCAGCACACCACGGAGCCCTGGCCAGCGCTGCATTCATGTAATGCTTCATAAGCAAGGCTGTCTAAATAAGCAATGTGAGCACAACATCTGCTTCCCAGGCCTACCCATTGTTTTCATGGAGGGCTTCAATCAGCAGTTCCCTCCACCCAAATTCAAGTTAATGCAAGGATATTGAGTGCACATTTCTGCTTGGACTATGTTTTTCACTTCTAAGTTGCAGGGCAGAAATTACAGACCAGCTGGAGTGTAGAGGAGAAATATGTTCTTGGACATCCCATGGGCCTTAAGCTCTGCACCTTCTTGCTGGCTTCCAGCCCATCCAGCTCCTCTCAGCAGAGGGCTCTCACATGGGCCTTTTCCAGAGTGTCCAAAGGGAAGATGCCATCATCCTCCACCCTCCCAAGACAGCGATGAAGACTCTGGGGCACCATCCTCTAGCCAGGGACTTCTAGAGTGCTCTGAGTTTTAGTCACGTGTTCTCTCCCTCTACACTTGCAGGACATGTCCGTGATGCATCTTTTCAGTAAGGTTTGCCAGGAAGATCGCCAGCCATCATAAAATGCTTGGCTCTGTCCTTGTCTGCTGCATCCCTCTGCCATGCTGGAGTGGCACAAAGGGTCAGAGAAGTCACCCCCTGCTTGAGTATTGCCTGACCCTCACCCCACCTGACATGGATGAACTTGAGAAAACTATGACCTGTGAACACATAGGCTATAAAAAAGCACGGAGAAATGATAAATTAGTTCTCCAAATGGTAAATCTCCCATCTAGCTTTATCAGGCAGTGATGGAGCTTTAAGATAAGGTAGGAATTCTCCTAAAGTAAGCCACTCAAAAACAAAATGTCATACCTGAAACATGTATTGAGGGTCTCCAAGAGTCAGAGGAGGGCACAAGTGCTTCCTCAGCAGTCTATTCAGGTAATTGATAACTGGGCACCCCTGACAGGACCTTTCTGGAGATGCTGGTCTTTTTCTTGTCTCACAGACTCAGTGACTACTTTAGGTTGGATGGCGAGGCTGAAGTTGGGGGGGAAAAAAAAAAAAGAAGTACATATTGCAGCGTGAGTCCTGCTAAGCAAAGCTACCAGTTGCAGACAGGAGAAGCCTGGAAAGGAAACCTATACCAGATTTCAAGCATCATGAGTGTATCCCCTCAAACCAAGCTCAGCTATAAATGTTCCCCACTCAGGTCTTTCCACTTCACACCACAGCTGTTACAAAAATCTGGTACTGCCTGCCTGATCAGATCTGCAGATGAGGAAACCCTCCTGTGTGTCTTTGCCAAGTGTTTGTACAGTTCCTGTCCCTGAATTTTCAAGCCATTCAGGCAACTCTTAAATCAATCTATAATAAATCCAGTTTTGGTTGGCAGGGCTTTGCAAGTACTCTGTGAGCTTTCCTGATACCCATGGGGATGATCTGAAAGAAAACCCACAATCTGAGCAGAAGAAACAAATTCAGAGATTGTTTTTGGGCAGCTGAGAGAGCAGGATCTATTTTGGGAGCAACTCAATGAGAAATTTGTTTATGAGACTCTGGGGAAGAATAGAAGTTATGTGTTACAAACCAAAATAGGTCCTTTACCCTCTTCCTAAATACAGAGTACTTGAAGGCTGCTTTATGGTGGAAACACATGCAATCCTTGGAGACAAACCACAGGAACAAGAGCAAAAAGAAAAATAGAGCTCTGCCCACCCACCCGTGTAACAGCATCCCTCTGTGAGATACCTGGCACCACAGGGCAATGGTTAGGAGATTGCCCAAAGGGACTTTGGGTGGCCTAAGGACCTTGGCAGGGCAGATGTTGCTGTGGGTTTGAAATACAGACCTACAGGGTGGAGATTCAAGCAGGGGCAGTTGGTGCCTCATGCTCCTGGCTTCCATGATTCCCAGGGTGGCTGGGGCCAGCTGCATTCAATCCTCTAAAAGATGCGTGCAGGGACAGCTGCCTTTGGATGATCAGGCTATTTTGGCAGGCAGACTGTGCAATGATTTTATGGTGCCAAATATTCACCACAGAGAATAGAGTGTGGTCTTCATGAGAGAACCAGTGGCTGAAAGTTTCGCTGAGGTTTCCACAATGCCTGGGTCTTTAGCTTCATTATTGCATTTGTATCTTCCTGAAGCCTTACAAAGCAACAAACTGGAAATCCAAAGCATTCATCCACATGGAGTCTATACACATTTACATATTCTGCTTCATATTATTGACAGTAAAGAGACTCCAATGCTAAGCTCTCTTATTCTAGATCAGGCCATATTTTTAAAAGAGCTTCACAGACACTGGAAAAATTAGGTAAAACAGGTTGGACCCAGAAAAAGATAGCTTTTTCTTTAAATATTCTAATGAAAATTTTTAAAATTAAATATCTCATTTTGAAAATGCTGAAACAGTTCATGTTGACTGTTTTAATTTATATTTAGGTCCGAGTTTGTTTTCAAAATGGAAATTTTCCTTTAAAAGGACCTACACTTACAATTAAATAAAAAGGTGAAAATGTTTTCATATGGGCAAATTAAGCCAACAGTAATTCTGTTGCAGCTAGACCTGAATTTTGATGTAATTAAAATATATCCTTTTTTTGCTTTTCCCAGTGCATCTGTTTACTACACTCAATAACCACTTAGCTAAGTAATGGCATCCAAAAACCACTTGCTGCTCCAGTCCTAGGGGATATTCATCCTTCAGCTATCAGTGAGATTCATTCTCTAATGAAGTCACAGATGCCTCACAGAGTGAGGTCACAGCAGCCCCTTGTGAAGACCTGAGGATGTCCGAGCTCAGTGCTCTCACAATATACTGTACACAGTCTTCTGTCTTTTCCACCCCTGCTTGCCCCAAGAGTAGCACAGCTATGGAAGCGAAATGCTGCAGATATGCAGAATACTGTGAAGGGCCTGATGGAATACTGGAATGGCCCCCAGTTGTAATAAAGTTTCCTTTCCATTGCACCAGTTATATCAATGACTACAGCTCAGGAAGAGCAGGAGCTGGACACCCTCCACGTCTGCTGAACAGAGCACCAAGATGCTGATTACAATGGAAAGGGCTCCTCATGGCCTCTGCTTCAGCAGGACAGAGGCATCTGTGTGAAGGATCACACAGAAGGGTCTTACAGTCCCAGAACTGGAAGAGTTTGCACTCTGAGGTCCTTCTTCAGGCCCATCAATTACCCTTCATTAAAGGGGTGATGATTCTCCACAAAATCTGATCTGCCTCTCAGGAGCAGCAGAGCTGCAGCAGTTCTCTCCCGAATACATTTCCACTCTGCTGTTTCATTTAGCCCCACACAACCAAACATGTAAAACTGTGCTAATGAGCTAGCTAGCCCAGGAGCAGGCAACCTGGGGACTCTTCCTGCCTAGGCACTGGCATGACATCTGTCTGTTAAGATGAAGGCACTCCTTGTATGCAAGTTGCCAGCAAGCTTGATTCTCAGATTCCAGCTGGATTCATAAGGCAGGTGGCTGGACAGGAACATCTTCCCAGTCAGGGGGGTGCACGTGAATTTGGCTTTCTGAGCAGTAGTAGCCAAGGCACAGTTTCGCTGTCTCACTTTTCAAAGCAGAACCACACTTAACCAGCAGATACTCAAGTTTGGGAGCAGGAACCTAACAGAAAGCAGCCATGATATCCTAATTATGGGCTGCTGGCTCTCCCAGCTGGAATAGCCACAGAAGGCCGTGCAGGAAGACCAGCCACCCCACACACAGGGATCTTGTCAGTAAGGGCCAGCTGGTCCCAGGGCCTGCCAATCCTGCTGTCATTCATCAGCTGTATTACAGAAGGCAGTCTCTGTCTGCTCCTTTGTACACACTCTGTGCTGGGCTTCTGGCACGATACCAGTTGAAGTCATGGTGGGAAAGCCTGAAATTCTTCCTTTCCATCTACATTTCCTTTTCAGTTTCTCATGCTCTCCAGACAGCCACTCCTACAGCTCTCCTTCCCTCTTGCCCCGACCTGCTCAACACGCCAGCGAGGTGGTGACGGCGTTCTGCCAGATACGCTGAACCTGAGAGCGTCCCCATCTTGCCCAGCAGTCACCCGGGGAGGGAAGCAGCATTTATCACCACTCCATCGTCTGCTGCCAGACACTCTTGCCATTAAGATGTCAAAACAGGTTTCTCTGTGGAAATGCAACAGCACTGCAGACTTACCCTTGCCAGCAGCAGCCCCAGCTGGACATCTGTTCCCTTTCAACCTCACATGTGCACTTTAAATGCTGGTACTGTCCACTTCTTTGGGGGATTAGGCTCCTATTAAAGCTGCCTTCTGCATGATTCATTGTTATCTCCTGGTGTTGATCTGATTTATGGATTGGCCTGTGTTAATTAAGGTCATAAAATTGGGAGTGGGAAAAGGCTTCCAGCACTGTGATGCTGTTTAATGTTGGGTCATTTTCCAGTGCCTATGTTATTTTTCAGGGGATGGGAGAGAGCTCAGCTGATGTCCTGTGGTCAGAAATGAGATTTTACTGGGATGAGCCCTTGCTGGCCTCTCAGTCTTGGGAGAGAAGACAAGTCAGTGGACAGGTGAAAGCACCTCTGCTCAGCACTGATTCACAGACCCCAATGAACTCACAGTTCAAGCTGTTATTACCCAGATTAGGCTTGTGTCTAGAGCCCCATCTGAGACTGGAATTCCATTCTGCTGGGCACCACACAGCATCTTGTAAAGATGATTCCTGCACCATGAAATCTTGCTGACAATTCTGCCATGGGCACATTGCACTTTTCTCTGTGACTACAACAAAACAAAGACAGACCTGAGCCCACCTGGTTCAGCTCAGGAATCACCAGCAGCATAATTCTGGCCAAACGCTGCTCCCTGCAGGTTGTCGCTGTCTCCCAGGTCACACAGAGCTCCAAGCCACTGTGGCAGGTCTGTGACTCCTTACTGAGCAACACTGGTCCAAGCTGGCTCAAGCACTTAAGTCAGTGCATGGATCAGAAGGTTCTCTGCCACCAAAGCAGCACCCAGCCATGCAGGAACTGGCCACCATGCCCAAGGTCACACCACGAGTTCACAGAACAGCCAGAACCCAGGTGGGGCCAGCAACCACAGTCCTTCAGGCATCTGGCCACATCCCTCAGGGCCCATGTGTTGGTCCAGCTGCAGGATGCTGTCCTCTCATTTCAACCTACATATTTTCACATGTAACACTGGGGGTTTTGTTTGGGATTAGGTTTTTGGGTTTGGGGAGTTTTGGTAACAAAATTTTCAAAGTCCACAGACTGTTGTAAATATAACAATTACTGATTTGATTACTCTGTCAGTATAAAAATTACTCTGATGCAGTAGTACAGACCTGGTTGATGCATATTTGGCCTCATGTGCTGCTATAAAACAGATAAACAAAAAAAAAAAAACACCAGTGCTATACATTTATCTTTGCAAGCTGCAACACTTTTTTTCAGGAATTTATTACAACCTGTAATTTCTTTGTTTCACAACCTTCACTTATTTTAGAGCATACTTGCACCCATTGGTAGTGGAAGGTTTACCTTTTGCATGTGAATCTGACTTGTCCAGAGAGGGCAATTTCTTTCTCTGCTTCACTTTCCTCTTCCAGCCAACTGCATTACAAGATTCCCATGAACTGGCTCAGTAATTCACTTATTGTGGCCATTTTAGCAACCAGGGATTTTATCAGTATATGTTTATTATACATTTATTTTAACATCAGTGATGGTCACCATAAATCTGCTATGGCTCCACCATCAACCACAGCAAAACAGTTTCCTTGATGCAAATATGATGAAATCATATATATTTCCAGCGCTAGTCAAAAATATTTTACGTACTATAAATAAAAATTAGAGACAGGACTAAATATTTCTACCTGAAAGTTTAATTTAAATTAAAAAATCAAAAGCAAGATAAAAATAAACTTAATTCCTCTGTTAAGAATTTGCAGACTTTACCAGAACGATAGCCAAGAAGGAAAAATGTTGTAAATTCTTCATCACATAAAGTCTTTGCTTAAAGACTGCATAGCTTTAATGTCTTTAAAAAAAAGAAAAAAAAGGTACAATTTGTAGCCTGGTTGAAGGAATTTCTGGGTGAGCTTCTGTGACCTTTGTTATGCATGAGGTCAGACCGATTATCATAATGGTCCCTTCTGGCAATGAGCTATGAATCTGTTAATTTTAGCTCAATATCCTCTTTCTCTAGGGGGGTAAGCTAACTGAAATTGTATCACATTTTCCACTTAGGACTAAAGACACACACACAGTCCCTGCAGTTGAGCTGGCACATACTGCTGAACCATCACACGCTAACTTCTGTGTGTGTCTGAACTTTCATTCAGATAGTTGATAAGTCACATTGTTCTCCTCGGATCATGAATTATTACTGATATCCCCATGATCAAAATCAGACTGGGACAGCCTTTCTGCTCCACCCTCCAAAAACTGGGACATTTTAAAACAATTCAAATATTCATCTTCCTTCTGACGCAAATGTTTTAGTTCCTGCTTTGGAGTTCCCCTTGTGTTCTATTCTATTTTATGTATCATCACAGCTTATTTATGTATTTTAAGAGGACCTGAAAATCGCTCCGTTGCCCCGTCCCCATAGGTGGGGCTTTACACCAGAGCAAACAGATCCTGTGATACTATGCAGTGATGCAAAGAACTCTGCAGTTGTGGGTTATCAGAAGACAGAATGAACAATTTCCAGTTAAGCAAGCCAATGTGTTTTACAGCACCAAGGCTTCTCGTGGCCAAGGAAAAGCCACGAACTTCATTTCCAGATCCAGCTGTTCACATGACACAATGTTTAAAAAAGGTTCTTTTTCAACACAGATAATCCACCTACAGTTAACTGAGAGTTGATTATTCCACTTTGGGCTGCTTAAATTGAAATGAAAACATTTTGTCCTGGCCAGCCAAGCAGCAGTGTTCTGCTCCAGGTCAGTTCAGTGCTCCTTTGCCTGTGGCCCTGGTGCCTCCCAGCCACTGCAGAAAGTGGGGTGCAGCACATGTAAATGCTTTGCAGACTGCACCCTTCATCTGCTCTGAGATTTTTCATTCCACAGTTTTCCTAACAGTCTATGGGAAACGAGTTATCTGGTCTCTTTTTCCCAGCTTGGAATGAAAACTAATAGTGATATATGCAGATTTCCCTTGAGAGAAAACATCCAATTTTTACACAGTGTCTATCCAAGATGTTGAACTTGGATAGAGGAAAGTTTTGGTGAAAGCAGAGAGGAGGGTTTTAGCCCAGGAAAAATTATATCATATTTAATCCTGATCAGTTCTCCAATCCACTCCTCCACAGGGACATCCAAAGGGCTCTGCTGGTACAAAGGAAA
This sequence comes from Corvus cornix cornix, assembly GCF_000738735.6. NCBI lineage: Eukaryota > Metazoa > Chordata > Aves > Passeriformes > Corvidae > Corvus > Corvus cornix. The sequence goes on from NC_046336.1 coordinate 17,617,814, forward strand.
GGGAGAAGGAAGAGATGTTGGGGACAGAAAACAGTGGCATGCAGCCAGGGCAACTTAATCCAGCTCTCAGGAAACTACAGCCTCAGAAAGGAAAGGTCAAAATGGGGTTTACAGCAGAAATGCAGACACAATGTGATGATGGGGAGACAATCTGCTCTCCATAATATTCTTGTTATCCTAAGCAAACAGTAGAGGAGAATGAAAAGTACCACGGGGCTGTTCTCTTGTGTTTGTGTAAGAATGCCATTTTAATTCATTTTCACCAGTGCCTCTAAGTCAATACTTCTTTAGAGCTACATTCTCATGTGAAATCCATATCCCAGCAACTGGAATCAAGATTGCCCCAGGTCAGACACCTGTAAAACTGAACTGCAACAGGAGAGAATGGCACTTTGTGTTAATAGGCAAGAGACAAGTCAGAGTCATAGTTCTCCTGTTGGACCTTCAGAAGGCAGAAAGACCCATCACACGATTACAAATATCCTCATTATTATGCAGTTTCTCTTTAACCTTCCCCCTCCACTTATCTCCATACCCACTTGTAGAGAGGCAGCTCAAGTAGCCAGATTCCAGGGCAGATGGGTATACAATAGATCCATGCCAAATGTGTCTACAAACACACACTTTTGTAGATTTAGTTAGCTTTTAAAGACTTGGACTCCAGCTTATTTGCCTCTTCCAGGCTTTTGTCTCCTGGATTTGTCTAGGGAGATTCCTGTGACTTAGTCACTGAGCTCTACACTCAGGGGATTGGGAGAAGGAGAAAGCCTGCTCATTGCAGTTTATGTTAATATGGAACCTGTAGATGTCCTCAACTATAAGTAAAAACTTTCTTTTATCTCTAAAAAACACAGCTATTGCCTTTTGCAATGCAAATTATGCTGTGAGTACCTAAGCCTCTTCATCCCAACCCAGCAGCCAACCCTCAGAGGATGTGCTCCTATGTACCCACAGTCCCTAGATGCCCTGCCAGCTGAAGTTAAGAATGCAGAAAATAACCTTAGTGAGGTGTCTGCATATCCTCCACCATCCCTGATGCCTGTGGTGAGAGCTGGAAGACTCAGAAGCTGCAGCTCATGGCTTGGGGTGACTGACTGGGTCCTCACCTTTCCCTCTGCTGTTCTTTCAGAGGCTTCTGCCACCACAGCCTGGGTGGCTTATCTGCTTGTGAGACAGTTTGTGCCTGGTGTCTCAAAGGCTTCACCAGATGTGCTGGAAACAATCTCCAAGAGTGGGATGACACACACTGCTGGGGATAGCAATGTCCATTCCAGCTGCATCCATGGGTGCCCATGACTCAACACCGTGCTCAGGGGCCACGGTCTCCCAGCAGACACCTCACCAGTGCTTGAGTTGGAAGAAGATCAAGCACTAGCAGACCAGGCCTTGAGCATGCCTTCAGGGAGAGCAGCTCAGGGAAGTGCCAGGGACAGCCTCCTTGTTCTGTGGCTTCCAGTAAACAGCTAATTCTGTGCAGGAGGCAGCTGCAAGGGAGGGAGATGATGATGATGCTCTGTATCTCTCTGCTGCTGCTGCTGCAGCCTTGAGAGTGTCTTCTCCTGCAGCCAACTGCTAGAAATATTCAAGCAATTCTGCTACGATTTACAAGGGATCTACTAATTGCCTGGAAATGCTAAAGAATTGCCATTCCTAAGGCATAAAGTATATATCAACCTTAACTAAAACAAAATTGTTGTATATTATTACATAAACCTATTATTTTCCTCATTCTCAGTGCCTCTTAATTGAAATTCCTGATTGCTTTTTCCAGGCCCCTCTCCAGCCCACCGCCCAAAGATTAGTGATGCATGTAGCAAAGCTTTGTTAACATCCAACGATGTGTGGTAGGGAATGCCCATGATTATTTCACCAATTCCCTCTGTGGTCTGGTCTTTTTATTGAAGCAAAAGGGTCTTGCCAGACTTAATTGAAGTTAAATAAGATGAAATTTTTCCAGGGGCCTTTGTCCACAAATTATAAATCATATACATGACACTCAATTTCGCATCCCATAATCACATTAGCAATGCCACTGAAGTGAACAGAGCTCCTCAGGTGAGTAAGAGTTACTCTCACAAAAACTTATTTGAGATTTGGTTACAGCCTAAGTTGGATGCACTCCAAACTGGAAGTTTCATTTGCCCTAGTCTTGTTCATGATTTTGGGGCAAAGTTCATCCTTTTGAGACATGATGCCAACTGCACATCAGATGAGTGTGGAGTTTTCTATTTAAAGACTGGAGTGTTTCTAACAATTCAATTCCACTGATGCTTTACGACTGTAATCCCAAACACTGTTTTTGCAGCTGGCTGCTTAGAAGTGAAACAAACCCAAAGCACCTCTGTAAGAGTGAGCCTTTTAAGCTGCACTGAATGGCAGGCAGGCACACCTCTGTGAGACACTGTAGGAGACATTTATGCTGAACAGGACACGACAGAGCCAGTCTGGCATCAAATACTATTTAATGTAGTTCAGATCCATAGAAATGGCTGTAATGGGATGTCCACACTGAACAGAAAGTTGAGTACCTTGTTTCCAATGTAACTTTTGGAGAGTGGCGTGTCCTAGGACCACAGGTGACAATGTTCCAGCAAAAGCTGTACCTTCTGTAGGCAGGACAGAGCCTGTGGCACACTTTGGGCTCACACAGAGAGGCCATTCACACCACCAGGAGACGTGGCACAGCATTTCAGTTGCTAATGGATGCACTCATCTGGGGTTTGCTGACCCACTGAGCTCCTCTCAGGCTATGGCAGGCTGCCCAGCAGCCCCAGCAGTGCTCCCATGCCACACCACTGCAGAGTCACACAAGCAGTGTGTCCGCTGGGAGCCATCATCTAGTTTCCTTGGGGTCCTATTGTTCACAGACAATGCTGAAATCACTTCAGCCATTGTGGCCAATACCAGTGACTGTACATCTCTCCAGAAGCAAAGCCACAAAGTTTCAGACTGACTTGAGCCACAGAGCTGGCCTGCACAATGAATGTCTGCACCACACATATCCACAACAGGTCAGAACTAAAGGGCCCCTGGAGGCACATAAAACTCTCCCCTCCTCACATAGACATTTGACTTTTGATCTTAATTCACTCTCCTGGGATAGATATGATTGTTCTCTGAGGGCGAAACCCAGCTCCAGCTCACTCTGAACCAGGCCTCCACAGCCTGGTCTCTCTTTCAGCATGAATTACACATCATGCTACAATTTTGACATTCTCTGTCGCTTTGCCATGACATTTTATCTGAGGTGCCCTGGTCTTCAGCAGGAATGGGCTTTCTCCACCACAGAGGTGGCCAGAATGGCCAGAAAATGTACTCCCAGCAATGTCCTTCTCACACCCCAGACACCCTCCATAACACTGCAGGGAACAAGTAAAAGTTTGCTTCCTGCGAAAGGTCTTTGAAAGTCCTTTGGGACTACAGTACAGATCAGGACAATACAAGTCTTTGGGATCACAAGGGCAGGAAACAATGAAACAATGTTACAATTTTTTATTATTTTTAATAAAATGTATCCCATATTGTATTTCAATACTTCTATGAGACTTCTCTTCAGTCACTTGTGGCCCTTAGAACACCCTCTTCACCTTCCCTGGGGGCACCTGACATTTTTAACATCAGCAAATTTGAATGTGATTTATACAGTTTCTTAAATATAGCCCTTACCTAGTTATAAAATAGTGCCCCAATTCTTTTATATACAATAACCATTGTGCTTATGATGACTTAAGCCATGTGTATTATTTTTTAAAAGAATTATATTTACATGGAATGTTTAAGAAAAGAATTTTCCAGATTCCGGAACCTCCTTCAGAACAGGAAGGAAATAATTAATTTTTACCTTAAAACCCAACCAGTGTAATGGTTTATTACCCAGCGGGAAAAGTGTGAGAGAGTTTCTTTTCAGCTTAATGAGGTGGATGTTTATATTAAGAGATTGTTCTGAAACTCTGGTGCCAGCAGCAAGTGAATAACAATATTCAGATCATGCTTCAATCTCAAAACATTTTAGAGCTGAAGTCATTAATATTTTGGGATGGAGGGACACATGAGGCACAATGAAACACAGGTGACTTGCTCAAAGCCACCTCAGAGGTCATTAGCAAAGCTGACCTCTTTGAGCATTGAACTCAGGGCTCCAGTCTCTCTTCTACTGGTCTGACCATGGCTCCTTCCTTACTCCTAAAGCCTCAGCCACAAAGCCTTTTTCTGTAGTGATTAGTTCCTCGTCAGCAGGCAGGACCTTAGGGAGGCACTCTGTCATACTGTGAAGTTGTAGTATGCCCTGTCTTGGATTTTGAGCCAAATACAAGGGGTTTTGAGAACATTGACAATAACCCAGAACTTTACACTATTTGGAAAACTCTATTTAGAAATTAAGAGAAGAGAATAAAAACAATCTGCAGCCTTACTGGACCAGGACACTGCATATTCACATCTATTCCTGTCTTCCACATGACCCCATTTCTGGAAATGTCCAACATGGATGTGCAGGGATCTGAAGAGATCTGAGCAGCGAGTGTGTTTTCCCAAGTAACTTCTGAATAACTCTTCTTGCAAAGGTGAAGTGCCCCAACTTTATCACAAATCAGGAGCAAAACCCCATTCTTCTTCAAACCTAAGGATCCTGCCTAATATTTGGGGATTTGTACCACCTCAAGCATCTTCCTTTGGCCAAAGTCTTAAGCACCTATTTTGATGCATGTGAGTAGCATGACACCAACACAGATATCCTGGCCATGTAATGATTAGGGAAGTGCTGTCTAGTCCATTCCACATTTCTGCTGGTGATTCAGTTCCCTTTGTACCCTGCTTTGCTGCACAAACTTGACAATAAATAGGCTGCCCTGCTGTGTCCCAGTGGTGGGGCTGCCTTTCAACAGTAAAAGTAATGTGAAAGTAATTCCTGAACATAATAGTTTTCTGTTATTTTCAGGCTTCAAAGCACTTTGAGATCCCTCAGAAGCTGGGGAGATAATACTACTTCTATAGAATATTACTCCTCCTACAGACGTGCATGTACCCCTAGGACCCAAAGGCAAACACAGGGGAACTTACGTCCTAGAGCTGAACTCCAGCTGCATTCATCACCTCATCTGTTATTTGATGGACTTTTGCCAATGGGCATTGTCAACAGGAAAAAAAAAATAGAGAGGAAAAAACCCAAATAACTTTTCAGCTAGTATTTTAAGGCTGTGAGTTACACACCATTTCCAAGAAAGGAGAAGATTAGGTATTTTGAGCATGAGTTTTGAGCATGTCTTTCTTAGGTGGCTACAGGGAAAGGATGATTGGTCTTCCAGGATGAGTATTGCATTAATCAGTCAGCAGAGCTGGGAGAGGGGACAGCTGCAGCCCCTTGAGCCATCTCTTCTCCTTTGACAAATCCACCCTTCATGAGAATACAGCAAAAAGATAACTAGTAGGAAAGAAGATTTGATGTGGGGATCACATCACATCCACATGTCAATCACTTTAAAGGATCTCCAGCTAACACGTCAGTGAAAGCAAACTCCATGCTGGCAGTGACCCAGCCCTGTGGGACACTGTGTGTGCCTCCACTAACACCCATTCACCTCTGGCTAGGGAAATGGTCTGCACAGCCCCTGATCCCTAATCTCAACTCTTGGACACCACTTTGAGAGAAGTCTCTCCTTGTCTTAGGAGTAAACCCTAAAACCCAAACATATTCCTGAATGCTTGTGTTCTCTGAAACAGCACCTTCCCAACCTTTTTTATCCCTCACTTGCTCTATTTACTCACAGTTTGTCCCTTCATGACAGGGAACAGGCTGTGTTCAATCTGGTGGTTGGCAATGTGTGCATGCAGCGAGGTGGGGTCAAGTGCCTGCACCCTGATCTGGATGAGATCAGCACAGCAAAACTGTGTGGCCTGGACCTTCTGTACTGCAAAGGGTGCACAAGACCTTGGGATTTGTACTTCTGGAGCAATATACTTAATTACCTGGTTTCTGTGAAATAAGATGTAGCTACTGGGTGTGTAGCCAAAATAGGTATTGGAAGCCCATATACTTGTTACAATTCCTCTGTGGGATAACAGTACTCAGAACTAGACTCCAGCATGCCACAAGCCAGCAGCTGTGGGGTTTAGCTAACCTGTATCCTGCATACTTCTAATATCTGTCATTCAGTGCCCAAAAGATTCGCCTTCCATAGGAATAGACAGAATTTGCACATTTACCACTGCTTACTGTTGGGCTTCAAGAGGCAAAGCACCTCCAGCATTTGCTCCTCAAAGGATCAGAGCTGCAGATCCTCTTTCAGTGACTCAGAGCAACTTTAACCATCTCAGCTTGAAGTTCTGCAAAACATTAGCGACAGACATACCAGTGTATGACTGGACAGTGATTCAGAGTTTTTGTCTGATCTTATTGTCAGTTCTTAGGAAAAAGGAGGGAAAGGGGGAAGGGAGAACTGGATTGAAGTCAAAGTCATTAATACCCTTCTACTTGAAGAATGAGCCCAGGGAGAAAAAGCAAGGTCAAATGTACATTGAAGTAGTGAGATACAACAGCACCAGGCACAGCCAAAGTCACAAAACAATATTTTGCCTTCTTTTTCCCCACTCTGAACTCAAAAATTCTTATCTAAGTAAAATCAAGTATTAGGGCAGAGACAAATCCATATTTCTGATCCTTGATTCTGAGGCAAAGTGAAGCAAACTAGAGGGTGGAGCTGGCTGAAAATGAGCTGCTCCAGGCCTTAGAGAGGTCATCAATCCTGTGCCACAGAGCGCGTGCACTCTGTTACAGCTGCGCAAGTGCTGTTGTAAGTGTGGTCACCTCTGGGCAACCTGTGACTTGCAGAGCATCCTTAAGCAGTAAAAAGGGAGATTTTTGGGATCTCTCAACCAACTGTACTTGCCCTGTACATTTATCCTTGGGAGAGAGGATACTTGGTAAACAGAGACAGCTCAAAATGAGGAATTCTCCTAAAAGCTGCTCCTTACAACTTGTTACTAAACCGAGAATCCGTTTCTCATAGCACTGTCCAGATCTGACTCGCTGTGAAACCACTGGGAAGAATGTCTGCACTTTCACTGGCAGGTCCTTGAGAAACCAGTGGGAAATGTATTTTCATGAATACCTGCGTTTTTCACAACTCTGGGAGGGACGTCTCCATCTGGTGGTCAGGCCAGGGAAGAGAGGCTTACAGACCTTGCTCCAGCTTGTCCAGTTCTGAGCACGCCTGCTCTGCTTCAGGGGCTTTGGCTTCTCCAGCTGCACATTGATACAGCAACATTTCCAAACTTCCAGGGGGTCCTGTTATGTCAGAGAAAGGCCTGGAGATTCTTGGCTGGACACTCCACTGTGAGCTGCAGCCCAGATTCCACCCACTCAGCTCAGCCAGAGCAGGAGGGGATCAAATTGTCATCTCAACATCTGGTTTGAATCCAGTAAGAGAGATGTTGTGGTGTCACACACACGCACACACATACACACGTACTCAAGGGCTTACAAGTGTCAGGTTGTGGTGACATCCCAGTGGTTTCAGAAGGTGGAGGTGTGAGTGAAGGGAAAATCTAGCTGTCCTTCAACTCCCAACTACTATTTACTTGGCTTTCCTTAAGAGTAAGTATAGCAAGTAATAGCAAGCCATGCCAGCATTAACGTCTTTATCTCCTCAGCATCCCTAAGAGGAGGGGTAGTGCTGTCAGTCTCACTCTACAGCTGAAGAACCAAAGGCCAAGAGTAGCCAAGGCAAGTCAACCCAAATCCTGTGCAGGCCAGAGGCAGTGAGGAGACAAACATAGGTCCTCCACCATTCATCACGGCCTGCTTGCTGAACCCACATTACTGACTCACTCTGGAGCCTGGCAGAGCATCCAGAGCAAAGCTACAGCCCAGTATAAATACTGTAACACAGCTTAATTCCCCAAGCTGTGTGTAAAGAGGTATCTCAGCCAGGGGACACACTCAGATACCTCAACAGGAGAGCTTTGTGTTGTCACCAAGTACAGTGATGAATTACCTGCTAGAAGGCAGCTTTCATCCTGCACGGCAGATGGGGAACAAGCCATAAAGATAGCTCACAAGAGTGTGGAGGGGAGAGGGGCTGGGTCCTCCTGCTGAGCAGGCACATTGCATCACCTGCCACAAGGTCCTGGCCCCAAACTGAGCATTTTGAGGGGCAGCCAAAAGAGGAGAGCGGAAATGGACAGGAAGGTACAGAAAATGGCAGGACTTCATGCAATATAAGCAAACACATTTGGAATGGAAAAAGCAGCTCCAATCAAAAGGAACTCTGAATTTCCCTCTAGACACAAGGTATTAAAAATAATCCCAGCTGAAATCTACCCACCTCTCTCACAGCATCTCCCAGCTGCTTCAAAAATAAACAGCTCTGTCTGGGTGGAACTGCAGCCACACATGATTTTGGGCTCTCAACCTGAGTGTGGGAATGATGAATAGAGTTTCCCTGGTCCATCTGTCCAGGAGGGTCTGCCACATACAGTTTCTGACTGCAATGCCAAATGCCAAGTGGACAAGATACAGTGAAATGAATCACAAGGAGAAGACCACATTTTAAGAAGATTTAGCATGAGTTATGTGAAATCTAGTGCCTATGGGACTCATTTTACCCTCAGGGTCTCCAAGCCTGGAACAAAAGTTTAACAGGAGGGTATGAATGTCTCATGGAGCCAGAGACAGCATGGGCTGCAGGCTCACTGGGAGTCCCAGGACACCTCGATGACCATGTTTAACCACAAACAGTTGTCACAGACTTTGCACCTCTCCTCTGGTGCCAGGCCAGCAGCAAGTCTGGCAGCATGGGATTTGGGGAACACTAAACCGAGGCTTTATGGCTGCCAGGGAATAGGACACAGTTTTGGGTGCGAAACAGTTCCTGACTGGCTCTTGGGTTTTAAGTGATTTATGTTGCAACTTCTACATTTTTAAGTTATCTGAAGGCGGTCAGGCAAAATGTCCTGCACCAGGCTCCACTGATCTTCAGACACCAGAAAGCTTTTCATTTTTTAACAAATTTTCTCCCAGGGACTGCAAGATCTAATAGGTACCTGGCAGATGACAAATGAGCCCATCCCCAGCTGGAATGCTGCTCTTTGTCAGTTGTCTTTGTCCCCCTCTCAGTCTAAAGACCAGGATCCCTTCCAACCTTGAACCCTGCCAACTCCTAACACTGTGCAGAAATCCCCAGGGGAGGCGGAAACCACTCTCTCCAGCAGACTCCAAGTCTCTAGCAAGTTCCGAATTTTTGAAGGTGTTAACCTTATTTGAAAGGGGAAGCAAGTAACAGGGCTAGTCCATAGCAAAAATAATCAGGCTGGGTGGGAATTACAGCTCCTTTTGATGGGGCCACACAATCCACTCAGCAGCAAACCCTTTGTTAATCTCCCATCTATTTCCTGCTGCAGAATTAATTGTCGGGCGCTCCTTGAGGGAGGCAGCAGTCAGAGGCAGGCTTTCCCTTCCAGCCCAGCAAGGGCTGCTGCACACCATGCCGCTCTGGAAAGCTCCTTTCTGAAGGACTTGGCTGAAGGACAGTTTCCAATTCTGGTTGCTCTATTTCAGGCAGAGCACGTACACCCACCCTGGGCTCACTGCCTCATTGCAGGCTTGCCTTTTCACTTTCCTCAGATTCTGTTGAGGCAAATTCTCATTGGCCTCCATCTTCTGGTACGTCATCCTTGGAGAGCAAGTGTGGTGTTCAGCTGTGATGATACACACATCTGTGCCCTGCTCAGACCCTGACAGTCTCCAAGGCAGCCTCTGCCAGAGGTGCAGCCACGTGCCCCCACCAGCCCCACCTGCCATGGGCTCAGGGGGAGGCTCTCAGCAGGTGAACCCCCCAGGAGAAGCTGCAGCTGCTGTCCTTCCCGAGCTGCCCATGTGCTGGAGGGGGGAAGAGGAACATGGCTGGGTACCCTCCTGCTCCTGCTCCTGGGAGAGGTTTCCCAGCATGGACATGCTGAGAACTCATCTGGGGCAGCAAGACTCACCCAGTAAAACTCACCCAGCAAGACTCACATGCGTGCAGAGAAGTACCCGCCTGGCACAGTTCCTCCTTGGTAATTTTAGAAATGTTTTTCTGGCATGAGTGAGAAGCTTTTCACAGAGGACACACAGGGCATGGGAACAAAGAAGGCATGCACAAGAGAGAGCCTCAGGCAGTGCTAGACAAGGGGTTCAGAGAATGTGACAGAAATTCAAAATCTCGTGCTGGAGACTTCACAAAGCAGCAGAAAATCCAGCCCAAGGCCTCATACATGCTCCTGAGCTTGTCACTCCTGCCAGCTGTATTCTGGTGTGACAAATCCAAATTTTTAACATACCAGCGTGCTTTCCCCACCTTTCCTATATGGATTGCTCATTGTTCTCTCACTCCTTATGGCTGGCAATTGTTTCTCGCAATGCAGATGTTAAAGAGTCACAGGTTTCCTGAAAACTGTAGCACGGGCTGTGAAACTAAACAACACGTGCTGTACAATAAGTCATAAAGCATGTGTGAAAAATAGTTGACACAGAAGCTGTCATGGAAACCAGTGCTACTAGAGAGCACACAGCCACAGAGCTCCCATTAAAGGCTGCAAAGTTGAACACAAATGCTAATAACTAAGGCAGAATATATTAAATTTACCATCATGCCCCATTCAGTCTTTACAGCAAGTCAGCTGAAAACTACAACCATTTCCGCTGGCAGTGCTGGATGGTAGTTAGTAGTAATTAAATTACCAGAAATCTTCTCACAGAGAAATTCTTTTCATCTTGTGTACCCTAGAAACTGTTTTTACTGACTAGGGACTGATTTTCTCCCAGGGAGTAAGTCTATTTAAAATAGACTATACACATTTCTCCAGCTTGGGTTATATTCTCCTACCAGCTCCCCTGAGCAACAATACCCTGCAAGCAAGAAAAAGCCCAGGCTGGAAAAAGAAACATGGTGAAACCAGATTAAGCTGTTCAAGCAAGATAAAGAGAGACAGACTGAAAACTGCACAATACCCTGCAAGTATTACAGGCATATCCCACACCATGATCAAACCTGTGGTTCTTAGATACCAGCTAGAAGGAAGCTACTGACCTAAAAATATTCACATATATAGATACCTTTTGACAGCTCACAGGCAGAGGAGGGGTGGAGGAACTTTGTCCTCTGTTGTGGAGAAAGCCTTTCCTCATTGCCCAGCCTGGCACGCTTCTCAGGCGGCCTCGGTGGCGGGGCTTCAGACGTGGGTGTTGCATGTTCTGCTGAGATGGGGACACACCAGAACTCATCCCTGACAGCAGCATTTACAGCCAAGAGCAATGCTGAGCTGTCCGGTGTGGTCCAGATGGAGGTGCAGGATTCTATTTTTTCCCTCTACCACTTTGTTGAAAATATTTTGATGTATCCAAGGGCCAGAGCCATGCATTTAAGTGTATTTTTCGTGCTCTCTCTCAGGGCCTGGTCTTTATCTCAGTGACTTCAGAAAGCTTCATAACTGCACTGGTTCAGACTATGAGGAAAGCCAGCTTTTTCTGCTGACTCTACAAACATATAACAAGGCTTTTACTGACCTATAAAGGAAGCGTCTATGCCAGAGTTGTCAAAAGTAGGGCACCAGCAAACTTATTTCACCTTATTTTTAATCCACCCAAATACCATAGGTTGGAAAGTTCATCTAGTGCTCAAATGTTTATAGGGATCTTATTTTGCTGAAGAGGCTGTAGAAAGAGAAATTGTGGAGGAGAAAATAAAAACCTTATGAAGAAAAATTAGGACTGGTTAAAAATTCCTGATGAAGAAAAATTAGGGCTGGTTGAGAAAATTTGTCAGAATTATTTTTCTGGACAGAAGTCAGATCTTTGAGTAAGTGAAATTTTTAGAGCATAAAAAAATGTGTACTTTCTGTAGAAAATAGAAAGTTTGTCATAACCTTTTGACTGAAAAGTATGTGATTCTGCCAGATGCTCCTGGTTAACTCTTCTTGGTTTATACGTGAGAAGTTGCCTTGTTTCACAGGGAGATGCAAGAGGAAGAGGTAGGGTCAGGCAGGAAGTGTCCAGTTACAGTCTTAGGAAAAGAGACTTTAAAATAAACTAGAGAATGACTACTAAATGAGAAAGAAAGACAAATCCTGAAAAGGGGATGAGACAAGAAAGGGTAAAATGAAAGCACAGGTTCACATTTAATAAGGCACATAAGAAGGACAAAGACAGTGCTCTTCTAATGCAGGAGTCAGAAAGAGGTCTTTGGCCATGACTAGGGCCTTTTCCACATGTTCACTGCCTTCTTTAATGGCAAGATCACAACCCATTTTTCCTACAGTTCTGTTCACTGCACATACCTTTTTACTATGCTCCAGCATATCAAACTACAATATGCACATTTTTTATGACACATAAAAGGTGCAAGCCTAGCTAACACAGATGGCTACACGACAGTCATGACGGGAAAAGGACAATATTTGCCATTAAACAAAGAGCCTTCAGGACATAAATATTGAAGTGTGACACAAGATCAAGCTGCAGCTCATTAGATTGGGTGTAGCTTTCCCTTAGACTCACTGAAATCCAAAGTTCTGCTGCTGACCCCACATCAACCCAGGCTTGTTTCTTCAAATGAAGGATGTCAATGCTCTGGCTCCAAAGAAGGCATTATCTCTTCACTTGCTCCTTCCCCACACAGCAAGATGGGAAGGTGTCTGTATTTCTGACATTTCCCATTTAAAGTCCTTCTACTGGTGCTGCCAGGAGTAGGCAAAGGAAATCACATTAGCTCTACTATGTCAATGCAGTGGGACAAATTTACACTGATGGAACTTGTGACCCAAAATGACACACACCTTAGCATTTTTTTCTATGAAATAGACCCCAGAAATGCCAGTTTTATCTCCCAAGCTTGACAAAAGCAGCTTAAAGGCTTTCCCATCACACTCAAAGTGAGAGCTGATAAGGCCGAAAATCCAGAAATTGCTTACTTTACAACTCTGAGTCCCTTTCAAGCTGACCTCCTGCCCTGAAAGCCTAAAACTCCTCACCAACAGCTATATTTAGGCAACTAAAGGACTGGAACATCTGGGAATAATAACAGCAGTCACTTGGAAATGGCATTTATGTACCATTGTCTAGAAAACATCACTGTGCTGCAAAAGCTCTCCAAAGTCCACTTGGTAGATTTCAGACTGGAAAATTACCTTTTATACAATCTGTGCATCACCAGAAGTGATGAGTGACAATCATATGTAGGAACAGCCCAGTTATTAAAAAAAAATCTTAAATCTCAGCAGTGTGACCTGGCAAAATAAAAAAACAATAATAAAAAACCCTTTAAAAAGTGTCCCAAACTTTCTTCAACCAGAATGTTTACCATGACCTCTTGGAGGTATATTTCAACATTGCTCTTCCAGCACTGAAAATGCAAAGCCATCAAGAACTGACCAAAGTCTGAGAAAGAGGAAACCAAACTGCTGGGTATTTTCACCTCCCAAGCTGAGCAGCATGTGAAAAAACAAACAAACAGTCTTCAGGATCTCACAGTGATTTCTTTTGATTGCTTCCTTTTAAAGGGGGTTGCAAAACTAAATGGAGCTCTGGGTCAATATTAGTAGCATTAGTTGTTTGTCCAGCCTGCTCTTCATCACAGCTTGCCTAGGGCTATTCATGGTCAACACTTAAGTAAGCAAAATAACTAATCTCAGGTAAAAGTTCTTTGCAGATATCCAGAATTCTGCTGGTTAACCCTTGGAGTCCTTGAGAATCCTTAAATGCTTTGTTTGTGTTGAAAAATAACTAACGAGCCTAGTTCATACAGCCAGTGGAGCGGGAGTAAATGTTGGATCTTGCTTGTCCTGACACAGGACTGTGAGCTGGATGCAGACATTAGCTGCTGTAAAGTCCTCTTTGATAAACTGTTCTGTACCAAGAATGGGTGATAATTTTTTGGAGCCAGTAGCTAAGCTTGCAGTGAAGTGCAAAAATATCAGGCTACAGTTACTCACATGGGGCTGAATAGCTGTACCTGGAGAGACAGCCAGGACAACCCAAGCAATTTTAGTACGATGGCCTGAGCTTAGCAAATATCTTCCTGCTGTGGCCAGAAGGTGAGGTACAGACAGGCAAGAACTCATTTGCATCCAGACATACCAGTATTTAAAAGCATTTGATGTGTCACACTGATATATGAGGCAAATAACTGCCTATGGATGAGATACTCGCTCAGATTTACATCTCTGGCTCTGCCTGCTTGCAGTCATAGCAGCTCCATGTGATAATTAAATGCCTGTCACACTAATACTGATCCCTAGACTAGTAGGAGCATCCTAAATTTGACAGCACCCCATCAACAAAGGAAGCAGACAATGTAAGACCATGGGACTAGTTAGCATTTTCAGAAGCCAACATGCAGGCACATACCAAGCCCTACCGCAGCTGAAAGCAAAGGCTGGGCTCCTAAGTCACCAGCATGTCCACACTGAGTGCTGGGATCAATGCCAAGGTCACTGTGAAGCTGTGATCCAGTGATCATCTGAGTTGCAAACCCCCTTGCCCTTTGTCACCATCGTCCAGTGCAGTTTTGCTGAACTCTCACGTGAAGTCAACACCATCCTGCTTTCATATACCCTACCTCTGCTGGGTATTTGGTCATCAATAAAGGATGTCATCCCAAGAAGATCCCATGTAACTCCCACTTCCCTTGCACCATACTGAGTCTTCAACCTTCCCATAAGTAGCAGCAAGCCTGCAAGGAAATGTAAAGGACTGTTCTAGATAAGAGTTTTTCCTTGAAGGGAACTCTGAAAGGAATCTGAAATATTTTTATTTGCATGGAGCTTAAAAAACTACCAAAAAAGCAGCAGCCTGTGGACAGTCTTGGCATGCCCTGCAAGGTGCACAGCCTGCAGAGGAAGGGCAGATTGCATATTACTGAGCTGGTGGATCCAGTCCACCCAGCAACCTTTGGCCATCTGCGATGTCACACTACCTCTTCAGCTCACCTGGGTGACTGCACAGTGTCTGTGTGCTTGCTCCATGCTTGGCAAGTGCTGAGGTCAAACTGAATTCCCACTGCCTCTCTGATTTCGGCTCTAGGCTCACTTAAAAGCCCAAAGCTGTATCACGTAGCACACATTCTTTAATTTTAAAATTAACTTCTGAGGGGACAAAAGGTGAAGTAAAGTAGGGAAGTAGGACAGGGAAAGGCAAAGGAAATTGCTTTACTGAAACACATTTTATTAATTTTGGTACTGTCTCCTTTTCAGCTGGCCAAATAATAGTCAAGGCTGTTTCAAGTCCTGCAGAGGAGTTTGTGGAGACTGGAGTGATATGCACTTGCCACGACTCAGTCAGTCAATTTAAGGTTCCCATGCATCAGCCTCTGAGCCAGCAGGACACTTCATGACTCCACTAACAAAACCAATAATTAGAGTAACAGAGAGTGACAGCTATGAAAAATAAACAGCAACAAAGACTAAAGACTCCAAAGCTGCCCAGCCAATGGGAGCTAAAGTTTATGTACTCAGTTTAAGAAAGACCTTGTAGAGCTCCCCTGTGGTCTTTTGGCAATTTGATTTAATTTAGTCTGTTCCTCCAACAAATAATTTTTAAATTAAAAGAGGGGGGAAAAAAAGAAACCAACCCAAACACTGCAGTACATTTGTCCAGTGCTCAGACTTGGTTGATTACAGCTCTTTAGGTTCCAGGAAATCTTGGAAAGTTTTAAAAGCCAGATGACTGTTGCTGGATCCACAAAATCTTCTTTTTTGCTATGTTTCTCCCTTTACTTGACCCCAGTAGGGCTCAGCACATCAGACAGGGAGGCAGGAGTCCCCTGTCTCTGTAGAAGGTGACCATAACCATACACATAGCCAAGGTGTAGGTACACAGGGTTCCATACAGGTAAGGCGGGAGGAGCTATTCGTGGTAGAGCCCCTGAATCACTAAAGAAGTAAGAGAAGGATTTAAACACACACTTTCAACCCAAACAGTAGAGCCATCATTACTTTTAGCATCTGTTCTACACAGGTCAGCTAATAACACTGTTTTCTTCTGAACCTCTTCTTGGGCACTTGGGCTTGCCTTCCTCTGGTCTACACAGCCTCTGATCAGGCAAGTCATCAGACACTTCCAAGGACAAACCTCTTTCTTTTTTGCCTGCCTTTCACAGCCTGAAACCTTCACCTCTCTCCTCTTCAGAGGGGTGTGTGTGTCATCTGCCCCGTCCCCTGACATCTCTCTTCAGTTCTGGCCATGCTAAGGACAATTTGCAAAGCCAGCCATGCAAACATCAGCTTTCCTCTGCTGCCCCTCAGGGTACAGCCCCAACTCACCTTTTTCCAGCCTAGGTCTGCAGCAATTTTAACACAAAGATATACACTGCAATGTGCCAGAAGGAATGAAAGTCAAAGAGGTAGAACGAGCCAGAAAAGCAGATCCTATTCTGACACACATATGAATCTCTGCAGCTAAACATCACACATTGCAGTATGAAATGACATGTCTCCAGACATGTTCTCAGCCTGGAGGGTTACACTGCCAGAGCACTGTTTCTCTTCTGAATCACAGAGCATTGTCATAGCCACAGAGTGCCAAAATCAAGAAGAAAACACATGAGAAAAGTTACCAAAGCTTATTTGGCAAGGATGTCCAAACAAACAATGCTTTGCTTAAGCAAAAAATTCTCCTTTTTACCAGAAAAACAAGACTTTGGTAATTAAACCACCTCCAAGCAACTTCAGTAGCACAGTGACTGTAGAACTTTGCTGGGACGTTGATTTAATAAATAAAATATCTCAATTAACCAACACCATTTCATGAAACACCTGTTCTTGTCTGCTTCCTATACAAGTTTTGGCATGATTGACTCTTGCTTAACATTGAGATCAGATGAAATCATAGCTCAAAGTATTACACTGAGAATTAAAGGGATGAGTTAACCAACACAATCAGAAGCCCTAAATTCTCATTCAAGTCAACTCTGGTGGGCTACATGCCCTTTGGAAGAAATTACTGCATATTTGTTGTAAAGCACTTAAGAAATCACCTTTTGTCCTTCAATTCATTTTTATCAGGAAAATGACCAGACAAGGAATGAGTTTCAGGTTTCAGTTTTTCCAAGTCACTTATCTTTTTCTATACTGAAATGGAATAAAAAGAGAAACAGTCACTTTTGCAGTACTTTGAAATCTGCTCCATGCAGAAAAACCAATGCCAACATTTTGAGTCAATATTACAACAATCAAGTCCCTCGCCATACTAATGATCTGCAAGTAAGTATCACTTTACATCCTCCTTCATATATTATCTCCCTTACACCTAATCAATCCCATTGTGATCTCAATGTGATTTGTAGAATCCCTTATTATTTGTCGGTGGGAGGGAAGGCTCGGAGTCTTTGGGGACTCCTCTATATGCCAGAAGAATACTCATCAATTGGTACCATTTAGAGCCTCTGCAATCATTCTTTATAAATTCCACTCTAATTGCTAGGCTGCCATGGACCACGCTGCGTGCCAGCAGTTCCCGGTAATAGGCTTCTTCACATGAGGAGTGAAAGAGATCTGGCAGTAAGTGGTAGGTAGTGTCAGTGGCTTTCCTGAGTAATTTCCTGAGTTCCTACAGAAAATGAACCTGTAAGACAGCTGCCTTAGAGTTCAAGAGGCATAATCAGACACAGATGTGAAACAAGGGCAGCTCTTTGAGCTCAGTGAAAGGAATACATAATTTTGAACACACTGCTGCATTGGTGGCTAATTAGTTACAATAAAATTGGATGTGTGCTCTTTGTCAGGGCTCTGAAGTCATTAACTCCCAGAATACAGATAACAAAACACTCTGCCTGACCCACCTGTGCTGTCATCAAGACAAAACTGCTCATGTTGAGATTATTTTTTAAAGGTATCTTACTGGAACAACTGTTTCATATACTCACTAGAAGTACTTCCACCACCTTTCTAACCACATGACTCCCTCTCTGACTACTAGGTACAGCCCTGTTTTGCTCCTGAGATCTGTCTGGAAGTGCAAAGGCCAGTCAAAGCTAAAATATGCAAGCCTAAGTCCTAAGTCCAGGTTTTCTGAAAAGTCATCTCCCACCTCTTCCAGTGATGGAGCACTGGAGAGTCAAGCCTAAAAGCCTTGGAAGATGGAGCACCCACTACTGGGCACAACTGAAGGCCAACGAGTATTAACTTCCAAGCAAGTTGGATGTTTTCCAGTGAAGGCCACCCGAAAGAGCAGTAGAGGAGCGGCTCAGACAGAGAGAACATGCACCATCATCCTTGGAATACTGCTGCTCCAGAAAGAACACTGCTTATGACTTCAGGTGGGGTCTCTTCAAGCAGTTCAAGGGGCTGAGATGAGTGTACTGCAGTGTTGTAGTTTTGCACCAAGTTGATTGTTTCCAATGAGGTGTTATCTTGCCTTTTTTCCCCTTCACTCTTAATTAAAAAGGCTAAGATTTTGTCTAAGCCTTGTTCAACCAAGAGGGAGAATCCCATTGACCACAGAGAACGGTGCATCAGTCTGTTTACAAGGACACATCATTGCTTTGACTCCAGTAGCATGAGCAGATTGAAGTTGCTTCCATAATATTTACAGACTGGTTTATTCCTTGGAAAAAGTCCTGAATGAATCCTGTAACACTTCCCCTATTTTTGTGAATCTTAAAGACAACTTATTCAACATCATTTAATAAAAATGGCTTTTTTACTTAAATAACCATATCCTTGAATGAGTACAGTGAACCTGTATTTGGAGAAGAGACAGATCTTACATGTTTTGCTCTTGTTCAGTGAGCACATTTTTCTGCAGCATTCTTCCTCCCTCCCTACAAGAGGAAGAT
Organism: Corvus cornix cornix; assembly: GCF_000738735.6. Taxonomy (NCBI): domain Eukaryota; kingdom Metazoa; phylum Chordata; class Aves; order Passeriformes; family Corvidae; genus Corvus; species Corvus cornix. The sequence goes on from NC_046336.1 coordinate 17,636,617, forward strand.
GGAAGTGTAGGGTGGGATTTTTTTGCCAGGCTTTTTATTCACCAAGCCAAGACAATGCTGAGTCCCAGTACCCTGACTGTCTGATCTTTTCACCGTAGGGATAAATAAGAAGAGAAGCTGCTGGCCTTCTCTTTAATCAGTACTGCACTCCCTGAGAAGGCCAGAGGCAGCGCCAGGATCAGAAGAGAGGAGCTGTGGTCATCGCAGGTCATGGCTGTATTTGCTTTCTGGCTTCCTTCCAAAGTAATACCTTTTCTTGGATCAGAGTTTATTTTGCGTTCTGAAAATATTCTCAACAACACCATTTCCTTTTTCAAGTTATTTTTTGCACAGCCCTTTGGGAACCTCTGCTGCAGGCTGGCCAGCATGTGTGCGTGAGCACGTGCATGCCTGGATCTCACAGCACCGCCCAGGGCAGCTCGGAGCCTTCCCAACAGCTTCTGACCTCTGCAACCTCCAGTAAGTCTTGAGTGGTTATTCCATGCCAGGTAGCTGCAACCATGTGGCAATAGAAACAACTACTGATGTAATAAACCTAGGTCTGAAGTGTGTCTTGCTCTCTCACTCAAAACCATATCATTTTTCTGAACATCACATGCAGCTCAGCCATGGCAACATCACATTGTGAAGTTGTCACACAGGATACCTCTCCAAGTGATTGAAACAGAAGCCACCATAACTATCAACACTGGCAACGTTTCAGCCTGGCCTGCCTGGCCTTTCTGATACTGTTTTGTGTTCACACACACCTAGTATGTATTAGCCAAGGTCCTCTCCCAGAGGCCAGACTGTAGATATCATGAAGGCAGTTGCAGATAAGAGCTACATTCCCATCTGGCATCCTCTGATCTAGGATCTCCAGTTCAGCTGTTCTAATTCTGCTCTTGCTAAAGCCAAAGAAGATCCAGAAGATTCCAGTTCAGACTTAGCAAACAGTCTCAAATCTTCCAGATGACAGTAACATGGGGCCAATCTCCAGATGACAGTAACATTGGGTCACAGCTGACCACTTCTGCATGTAGGAAATGGAAGATTAAACAGCTCTTTGGTTCCCCCAGCAACAAAAACACATGGCATTTCCTTCATCCCCATGCTTTAGTTTCTCAGAGGATGTTTACCCACATATTGCCAGAGCTAATGATGTACTGCAGGTTTGGAGACTTGTCATGAACCAGCCATAGGATGAATTAAGGAGCAGATTGCAACTGCATGCTGTTTCTGAAGGTGAAGGATGGCTCAGTGAGTAGGAGCAAAGGATGTTGATTAATCTTACTTTAAAATTACACAGCTTACTTGTCCCCACAGAGTATTTCTGTTGTACCATAAAAATTGCAGTTTGAAACATATGAGACATCACATTCTGTATTTTAAAAAAAGCCTCTGTATTTTCTCAGCCACAATGGAGCTGGGTCAGGCAATGCTTTATGTGGATGCTGGACTGAATATAAAAAGACAAGGCTGGTGACTTAGCCACTGCCTCCTGAACAACAACCAGTTCCCCTTTTGGAAAAGAAAGAGAAAAGCTGAGCTTGAGCCAAAAAACTTACAGTGATACAGTGACTCTGTTTTTTGGGTCAAGTTGCAGAGGCAGCTGGGCCACTATTCAGTATCCCACTCTTGGAAAATATAGTTTTCTTGAACTTCAGATTTTCTGTTGAAAAACAATGCCAGTAGAATTGACCTGGGGCAAGAGGAGGGAAGCATGCAGGGAATCAAGAAGAAGAATTACACTTGAAAATATTTCCTGCATCTACTCAGTTCCTCATGCTCCCCTTTTCCCCAACAGACCACACTAACCTCCCCACTGTCTCTTAATTTACTTGAAATACAGGCACTCTGAGCTGCACCTTCCCTTTTTCTTCCCTATCTAAATGCCCTCTCTAAGGCATAGCTAGGGTATATGACCGACTATTTCTTTATGCTTCCCTGGTGATTTCTGTGTTTAGCACTAATCTGAGTCACTGTACAGAAGAGACTGGAGAGCACAGACTCCCTCAACAATTCAGGACACTGGACACTCTGCTTGTGTCACACATTGGAGACCTTTCCCTGGACACAGCACTCATCCCAGCCTGCTCTCAACTGCAGGTCACCTGTGTTATTTCTGCTCTCAACTCTACCTTAAACATGAACTCTCATGCAAAATGATTTCCAAATAACTCTGAAGCACAACTGCAGCAAAGGCTACCCAGTGAATGTGCTTAGTTGTTTAGATGCTCAGAGTGCCCCAGCTGAGGCAGACCAAAGGAGAGGAGAATAACGATTTCATCAAATGAGCCACACAGAATTACCACACCTCTTCGAATGTGGCCATTCCTATCACAACAGGCAAATCCTACCAACAAATTTAATTTCCTATGTGTGTGGGCAGCTTCTTAGCAATATTAGAAATCTCTTGGTTTCTTTCCCAAAGAGTGGATGGACAAAGTGGGGAAAACGCAATTTCAGGAAACAAATCTTCAGGACCACTGCAGAATCTGCAATCCATGAAGCTTTCTGAAAACCGCTTTCACAGCATGCATCATTCAATAGCCATTACACACTGCAGAAAATATCTCCCCCACCATGCAAAATGCCCACAGATAAGTGTCACGTCTCCTTCACTTCCCATCCTCCCTGTCTTTGCATCCACACCGTGCTGCACAAGGAGCAGCAGAAACAGCCACATGAGTGAAAACATCACACTTCTAGTCATGGCCTTGCCTGGAGGCAGCTGGGACTTCTCAGGATCTGAGGGACAGTGAATTCCTTTTGTTTGATACCTGTTTCTTGAGCTAACACTTCAAATGTACAGTAGAAGGTGGCCTTACTGTAAAAGCTCCTTTCCCACAGCACTCCTAAAGCTCTTCCACCTAGATTTATGTTCCTCCTGTTAAATAAATATAATAGCCTGTACTGCTAATGGTCAATAAGCCATGGTTGGTTTGTGTTTCAGCAAAAGTTTAGTTCTTGACAAATAAAGATGGTCAGATTATTTTATATATGATGTGAACTGGAGAGTAATGCAATACTAAATGCTTTAATGAGCTGGAAGAAAGCAAGATCTGCTTAACTATTGTTTTTGCAGGCCTGCTAATATCTATAATTCATCCAAATAATTGGCAAATACAAGATTTATAGCAGCCAAGTAGTCCTGGCCATTCCCACCTGTCTAGCAAACAGAAATTGATGATTAAAGAAAATGTCTGAATCTGTTGGTAGCAATAAAACCTTGTGAGCTGAGACAGGATCTGAGCTAGCAGAGTCCATGGAGACCAGGAATGCTCTATGCTGGCTAGATCCCACCAGGGCAAATTATGGTTGGGCTGGCAAGACATTACCTTTGATAGAGATAGTGGTAGAAAATAAAATTGCTGGTTTTAAATTATCTGCTGCTATTGCTTATATACAGCTTTCTGGAAGGCAGAGCTCTGTAGCCTTCTTGGCCAGTCTGTGTCGGCCATCATGTGAATTTCTGTCAAAACCGAGGTCCATAAAAAGATGGATGTGCCCCCATGCCTCCCAGCTATATTCTAGCGGGAAGAGCTTTTAGACTGTTGAATTAGACATGACAAAGAAGTATGCCAGAAAAACATAAAACCACCCTGATTTCAGTGAAGCCTCTTTCTTATGGCTACCACCCACTCAGCTTCACAGAAATAAACACTGCAAAGTGGACACACAGCCTCCAGTGCCCAGACACTGATGGGGTGCTCTGGGATGTATTAAATGCTCTGACACAGAACAGCAGCACCAGTGAACCTGTAAGGCAACAGCAAATATACACAGAGCTAAGCACTGGTCACATGTGCTGCTAAGACAACCAGAGCTGGGTTCCCTTTCTGGCATTGATCCAATACTTTAGAAAAATTCTGCTGTTAGATGAACCCTAAGTCAGCTGTCAACACCTTCTGGCTCCTGGGCCTACACACTGCTGTTAACATCTGCCTCTGAACAGATCTGAGCCTCCCCAGATTCTCTTGATTCTAGTGACCAGCCTTGTGCTTCAGACCAATGCACAGCTGCAGTTAATGGAAACTCTAATGTGCAATTGCACCAAGAGCTGGCTTTGCCATTAGCAAGGCTCCGTGCTTTAGATTCTTCCAGGATAGGATCCCTTCCATGGAAACCATAACACAAACAAGACTTGACAGTGTAGAGAATTTTCCCTCTCCACCTCAATACACTCATGTTCTTGGTCCTTGAATCATTCAAATTACTTCTAGGACATCACCAAGTAATCAGGTGGATGCAAACCTTCTGGCCATGAAAGAAGTAGACAACATCCTGGGGAAACAAAAAAATCAAGAATAACAATTTGTCTTCCTTGTGATCTATTACTTTTGCAAACATGGAAACTAAGGTATAAATCTATGCCTCAACTGAGTTCATCATTTAACATAGGCTACAAAAACCAGAAATGGCCTTGCAAAACCCAAGACTGACTATTCCTTATTGACTATTTCCTTATTGACTCTTGAGTTAAGAGTGGGGAAAAAAAGCAGTGGTGTGTGCTTATCTGGCTTATAACAGCCACTAGAAAAGCCCATTCCAGAAATATAATGGTGCAATCCAACCATCTCCATGTGCTCCCTCACATGCTGTTCAAAACAAGACTTTTCCCTGTTCTCAGCAGTGCATAACTGTGTTTTCACAGTGGAAGAAGAAAGCACCACAGATTAGAAGAGCACTCTCAACATACATTACTTTTTAAGAAAAATCAGCACATGAAACCTCAAGCACTTCTTCAATAATTTGAAACTCTGTTCTCTCTGCATCTGGTTTAACCTTGCTTTCATTCCAACTTATTTCAAGTTAAGCCTCCTGGTTATTAACCGGAACAAATTGCTGTCATGTTCCCTTCAGTTCAGTAATCAGGGGAAGTTTTTATATCCATAAAAATGCATTAGATGGTTGTGATAACACTTTTGGGGGAAGGGGAGTTAATACAAAACTCCTGCCAGATTGAGCACATTGGATACTTTCTCCTGAGCTGATCCAGGAGGATATGCTCCACACCTGCAACAGAGTGACTCAAGTGAGTGCTGTCCACATAAACCACCAGCAATGCATAAAGAAATGTCCTGTCATACTTCCTAGGTTTGCATTAAACAGGTCCTTTTGACAAGGAAGAGCAAAGGAAGGAAGTTGCAGCTCACATGCCCTTGATTATGAGTACATCAAGAGACGGCTGGGAAGTTAATCTCAGATATAGCATCTGCAGAGCATTGTCTTTGATGCAATGCATCTCTCCCTTGTGATATACTGCCCTCCCATAAGCAGCTGTGAGTCCTTTAATATATTACTTTCCTAAGGGTGACATTTACAGACAACAGGTAGCTAAGAGAAGCACATATTGGTGTGCTTAACACCAACAGGGCACAAAACCTACACCTGGGCTGTTTAACACCACCACGTGCAAAACCAGAGCCCAGGGACTGCTCCTGTAGCATCCATGTCAGGTGGAATTCTGCTGTCAATCTCTGTGAATAACATCAGGTTTCTGAAGTCTCTGACTGCAGTTCCCTCAGCAAACTAAACTGATTCCTGGGCTCACTGTTGCTGAAAGAGTGAAAGGGTCTTGCTGACTTTCTTCACTGATGATTTTCACCAGCAGTAGGGAACTGAATCAGGTCACAGATGGACCCAACAAACAGCAGAGTTGGCAGAAGAAAGCAGATGGGATGACACAGTCAGGATCAAGAACAAGAGACACACAGTTCTCAACAAAAGTGTGTTAAACAAAATACTGCCAAAGAAAACTTAATAAAATAAGGTAAAACTGAAAAGCAGTTGCATAACAACTGCAAACACCCAGTTGGCAGCAGAGGGGTGCAGAACAGCACCCTGTTCACCCACAGCACAGCTGCCAGGTAGCTTAAATCAGCTGTGAAACTCCGTCTCCAATACAAGGGTCTCGAGTGCCAGGAAGGAGCTATCCTGCTCTGATCTACCTACCACCTGGCTGTATTAGTTTGTCACAATGCGATTATTCAAGGCTTCAGGGAGTTTAAAAGCATGCTGTGTTCCTAGCTGATAGCATGTTTATGAACATGCTCTGTTCCTATTTGGCACTAGGTCATCACTGTATAATTTAGGAGTCATAAGCTGTCAGGCTGCCAGCAGCACACTGTACATGCAGCACGATGGGTTTTGTTGTTTCACCATTGTTTAAGTTTATATACAATCTTAATTGCAAATGGAAAAAAATATGCCTAGTCAATCAGGCCTGTTCTGAAGAGAGTTTCCAAAAGCCTGCTCTGAGTTTCATAATTGGGAAGTTCAACCCAGTCCAGGAAAGATTTACTGGAGTTAACAATAAGAAAGGGCTTGCTTGAAACTGCTGCCAAACTCCAACTCCAGACAGACAATCAGCTGGAGAGTGCCATCTATTGGCCACAAGGATGGCTGGATTGCCGTCCTTTGGCTTTTTGAGGCCCAGCGGAGGGCAGCTCCCCGGCTCTGCGCCGCAGGATGCGCCCGGCGCGCCCAGCCCTGCAGGGAGCGGGACACTCCAGCCACCGCACACCCAGGGACCCGTCCGGGGGCAGCTCTTTCACGTGTCCGACAGAAATTTTGGCTTAAACGAATGTGACCCAAGGCTCAGCTGCTGAGGGGAGGACAGTATAACAGTCCCAGTTCTTTATTTCAATGCCCTTTTTCTCCCCACCAGTGACCTCTTGGTCTGGTGATATCATTACACAACCAAGCTACCGGTGTTTTCTGATTCTGGCTTTAGAGGACCACTGAGCCCTCACCCAAAGGTCCATCCCACAAATGAGCAGCATCCCACACTGGTGAAAGCAGTGTCAAACTGGCACCTGGTGGTTGTCTGTGCATGGCACTGGGTGAATTCATCAGCCCTTCAGCCTCCTTCTCTCCCTGCTCACAACAGCATTGTCCTGGGTGTCTCTGTACAGAAGGGACAGGAGAGGGTTAGCTTACATCTGTGCCTTATTTCTGTGACGCTCTGTCATCAGCCCCAGAGATGATGGCTTTATCCAAAAAGTATTTTTGACTGCAGAATTATGTTTCTGAGGATTCCTACTCTAAACTGGTCTTGTCTTTAGGCTATCTCTATTTAGATGCCCAAGTTTATATTTCAAGGATTGGCCTATGAATCCTACTTTTAACTGCAAAACACCTCTCCCTGGGGAACACTTTCATTAAATCTGGCTAACGCTTTTGGCCAGAGAAACAGGAAAGAAATCTTAAGCAGCTTTTCACTACATTTTGCCTAATTGCCAGTTGTGTTTATTAGAAACACCGTGAAGGCATAAAAATTAAATTAATGCTGTCCTTTTGCCCAGGGAGGCTGACCCAGGTCACCACCAAACTCTGTGGCACTGGTGGTCTCCTGGAAACGCTCATTAGAAGTCAAATAGGTTGAAAGGTCTCGCCCAGTGTCCACCTCCAGCAAGCTCAGAGGGACCTGTCTGTGGTACAAACTTAAGAGAGGCACACAGCCCCAGAGCAAAGACACTGCTGCAGGTAACCCAGTTCAGTTTCCCAAAGCAAAGCCAGTGATTCAGGTCCTGACTAGACATGAGAAAGGCTCTGAACCGCCCAAGCAGCGAGTCACAGGAGGAGCACTTCTGTCACATGGGGTCTCTGGAGCATTTCCAGCTCCAGTAGTTTTCCAAAGACTTTTTGCAGAAGCTGTACAAAGTTGGTTAAATAAAACTTATCAGCCATAATTGTTAACTAACTATCTGTGATATCAATCAATTAAATAACCAGTAAAGACTGTGTTTTGGTTTGAACTAAAATAGAAGTTTCTGGAGAAACAGAAAAGCTGTTCTGGTCAATCATAAATATTTAGTACATATTTTTTCTAGAAAGAAATATATTAATGGTTGTGTTTGGACTTTTTTTTTTTTTTTAATTTTATTTTTTTCAGGAGGGGAGCTAATTTTGTAGTGGATACAAATGTCAAACTTCAGAGCAATCAAAATCCAGATTCAAATCAGAACATCTCAGCTCAAATCAAACACTGGATGGGAAAGTAAATCTGACAGTGGCAACAACTGCAGCCCCAAAGACCTGCCCACCTTAGCAAATTTCCTGATTTAAAAGCTGAGGAAAATATACAAAACTAACTGGATTTCATAGCAGAGAGAGGGGTCCTCTTTTCTCGGGGCTCTTCCCCATGATCCCCATTCAAACTGGCACAGAACACAGCAGGGGATGTGGCAATGCAGGAATGGAAAGACGAGCCATGTGTTAAAATAAATCAGCACCAATAAGGTAAACTCTATGGCAAATTTCTGCCGTGGGGTAGAGAGGAGGCAATTAAATCAGAAGCAAAAGTTATGGTTGACAAATAACTTGACAGAATTAGGAGAAAGATAAATCAGCCTGTAAGTTACTCCAAAAGAGGCAGGCGAGAGAATGTCCAGCAAAAAGCACCCTGTCTAAGCTGCCTAAGTGGAATTCCACTGGGAGAAGGCCAGCAGGTCTGAGGTCTCAGAGCCCAGAGCACAAATTGGAAAATAATGAAGCTGGTCTGCTGCGATTGCTATAGAGGTGACAGCGCTGCAAAACAAAGGGATTCTGGAGCCTGAGTTAGGGCAGTGGGAGAGATCAGCTTGCACACACAGCAAGGGGTTGGGTTACATGTAATTGCTCCTGTGAAGAGTGGGTGGTTTGCAAGTGTTATGACAGCTGCAGAGCAGAGGATGTCTCTGCTATGAGACAACACAAAGCTAGACCAGAAAACAGGGAGGCACAAGTCACCGAACTTTCTAACCCAGGGCAAGTACTCTGTCCCAAGGCACTTGGCACTGTGCAGGGACTCCAGGAGCAGGAAAGTTTATCAGCACTCACACTCATCCATTCGTTTCCTCCAAGGAGCACAGAGTGGCTCTACAAAGACTAAGAAACAAACTTCAGGGTATCTAACAGGTCCCTTCACTGCACAAATCCATATGTTAACCATATGAGTGGGACTTTCTTCGCACAACTTGCCAGGGCAGGCCTGGGCGATGGTGATTTTTCAATCCAGACCTACCATATTTATCATCTTTTCATCCTCATTACTTGAAGACAAAGAAAAGCTTTAACTGCATGTTCTTAACATGACAGGTTGTCTTGCCAATATAATCTGTATTCGGAAGTTCCTGAAACTGCATAGCCAATTACAGCATGATTTTAACCTTTAAATGACTGATACACAACCTCACCTTTAAATCCATCCTTACATCTTTTATCTAGAAATGCACTTGGCAGCCAGTTCCTCTTGTCTGCATTTTCTATTTAGAATACTTAATATGAATGAGTGAGCAGCAGACAGCCAGCACATTCCTACACCAACAGCTCCCACACACACAAGTTCGCCTTCAGCCTTGCTGCTTTTATAAAGCTCTCTATCTGCATGCCAGTTTGGGTGCAGCGCTTGCAAAGCATCCCCTTGCATCCAAATAAACTGGGCACTGGTGCCTTGTAAATGCACACGTGGGGAGCGAGCCTGGCACTCTGCCACAGCCAAAACATGAGCAGGCCCTCAGACCCAGGCTGGCCAGCTGGCTGGGGCTGCTCAGCCTGCTGCCACTACCACTGGCTCCTCTGCCAGCCCTGCTGCACCTTCCACCTCTTTCCCATCTTGTAGGACCCTGTGGGTGATGGTTTCTTCCTTACTCACATCAATATCCAAAACCCCTTTGAAGTGCTTCACACGATGAGTTTGTAGTACAAGCTGGGTATACTTTCCCCTTCTGATTTTATTCCACTGAGTCCCATTTTGCCTGTGCAGTCGTTATCTCTAAACTGTATTAGGGTACCACTTTGTTTTCCTGTTCTGGGGAAACTTACAAGTGAAAAATGTATTTGAACAAAAAGGGAAAATGCCCTGAAGTGTTAGCCTTCCCTCTGCCAGAGAGGAGCAGGACAGCATTTTTATCACAGAGAGCAAGAAAAAATTCCAGCTTGGGTTTGATACTGCAGCAACAAATGTTCTTCCACAGTGTTTTACATATCATTCCAAATGAAATGGGGATCCCTATCCACCCACCCTCCTGCCCTGGTGCCCAGTAGTCTCAACACTTGACACCTGTGTGGCCACTTCGACTGCTTGGCCAGCCTTTGCTCATCCATGTCCTGAACCCTGCGGTCATTTCCCCAAGGATATAAGCCATTACAAACCTTAATTGCAGAACCCACTTTAGCTCAGTCTGGACAGACCCAAGTGCTTTCAGCACAGGAGGTCTCGCATTTCAATCCTGGGGGAATCTGCCTAGACAACCACTGCCACAAAACTAACAGAGCCAGATTGTGCCTTGAAGGCTTGGGCCCATGTGGGAGCACCACTGAGCTGCATGATCTGGGCAGAAGCTTGAAATGTGATTCTCCAGGAGGAAGTGCAGTCCTTCCATCAACTGACAGTCATCTATGCTGAAAGCACTGCCCCCTTTCCTATTACCAGTGAGTGTGGCTTGTGTCTGACAAGTCCACTAAGATCTGAAAGTAAGACCCAGTAAACTGATGGCAGAAGGGACCAGTGGGAAAAAAGCAGTAAACAGATGGAGATCATGTATCTGTCCCATTCAACACACTCTTTAAAAAAAGCAAGACTAGGTATCTCTGTCTCATGTGCTGAAATAACACCTTTTGGTTCTGTTGATGTGCTTTCTTCTGGACCCTGTCGAGAGCTGTCCTTGATGAACAGCAAAAACATGTCCAGTCCATCACAAAGTTTGACTTTGCCCGGAAATCCAGGAGTGAAACAGAGAACAATGCTTCAGAAACCCATTTTCTGTCCTTCACACCTCCCTGTCCTTGCAGAAAGGGTAGACAGCTAGCACAGTGGTTTGCTGCAAGGGGAGGCAAAGCAGTACACGCTGAGATATCCCTGCTCAGTGCACATGAGAAGAGGCACTTCTGCATCAGGTCACTTCTGCACATAGTACAGGAAGGGGAGGTGAGCCGGGGACCTGCAGCCTGGGGACCACCACTGCACACTCAGGCACATTCTGCTTCTTTCTCCCCATTCCCCTCATTATTCAGTCACACAATGGCAGCTCACAAAAGACTACTTGACCTTCACTGAGGAAAAATTCTCTTTCCTCTGATTTAACAGAGCTAGCATTTTCAGCAGAGAGGCTTTTTGTCCCATCATCATTCCTTCTTAGTTGTCTGAGAGTTTACCTAAGAAAAGGCTATGAAATTCTACCCTTCCACTGTAAACCAGTATGTACAAACCATGTGCAGGACCTGACCCTGGTAAAAGCCACAGGAGCATTGTCACTGCTTTTATTTGGGCCATGATTTCACATGTAGTTTTCTATTGAGAAAGAGAAGTCCCCATTCCTTCCCCTGCCCCCATTTTCTCTAGTGCTTCCCAATTATCCAAATCTACAGCACAATTTTCACAAGAGATTCTTTGTTATTTTCCTTTCCTGTAGTAGCACAAATTTAACATGCAACAACCTTGGCCTTTTTGATGTCAGATATGACTCATGAGATAGATGCTGGCTTTACTGATTAATCTTACTTATGCACATGTCTTATTCCTCCCCTATGACTTGCCAAGAGCATTTATTTCTGCTACACTAGGAACAAAATCTCAGCTATGTCTCTAGAGCATTACATATTGCAGACTCTGTCTCTTTGGCCCCCTGCATTAATTTTCTTCAAATGACACCAAGGGGCCAATATGTTAAGTTTGCACTATTGGTCTGACAAGATTTTGGCTTCTATTTATAATCATTTGTATAAAAAGCATCAGTTTGGTTTAGCTTAGGCCTATTGTGGAGGGAATCACTCTATCACAGATCATTCCAAAACTGCTTTCACTTTCTGTACTTGCTGAGGTTTGTGTTTTTGAGGCAGTGTAAATTTTATCAGGGATGCTGACAACTCTCTGACGTGCAATTGGAGGTGTACACTGGAAGACTCTATTAATTCCAGCTTTGGTCTTCTGCCCTTTTTAAGAGGATTTCTTCATAGAATTAGGTATTGATCCTACTTTAGTTATTGGAATTGATTCACAGCTGCATGACCACATGGCCTGCTGGCATAAACAGTCCAAAATCAGGTGAATATTATGACCAGCAATACACAAGGTGCAACAAGAGCAATTCCAGTTACATACTAAGGATGGAGATATCTGAACTCCTCTAGACCTCTGCCCCAGTGTTTTACTTTCCTTACTGTTCTTTATTCAGATACAAGAATCCAAGATTATTCCTCACATGTTATTCTCCCAGGTTTGGGTATATCATGGTTGGATGTAACCCATTCTACAGGCCTTCTGATGTTTCTTTAGGCTGACTTAACTGTAATAAATTTAGCTCATTAAGTTCTTCGATAGTCATTAAGTTCTTCGATATTTAGTCTAAATTTTGAGGTTTAACATTGTCATAATACTTCCAGTTATAAATGAATGTTGTCCCCAGCAACTCTACAGAGAGGACTGTAAAACAGCCTATTGTTATCCAAAGCATTCAGAGAACACAAAGGTTTCCCTAGCAGTGAGAGGTGGATCCCACACGATCAAAGGAATTCTCTTCACTCCATAGTTGTTCATGTACATGATGAAAAAATTCTTGCAAGCTTCCTTCTGATGCAGGAGCTATGAGTTCCTAGATCTGCTAGCTCAGCCTGGTCATCTTGGAAGTATACTGAACACTGACAATGTCATATTGTGTCAGCAGCCTACCCCCAGGCATCTTTTGTCCAGCCTGACAGTGCATTGCATGGTGCAGCCATCTACCCTCACCCAGAAGTTCTGGGAGGATGATGTTCCCTACACTGATACTGATACTCAGTAAGACAGACATTTCCATGAGTATCACACATCCTACCTGACCGTGAGGGAAAAGCTGCACCATGACAACATTCCCACACAGGGAATGGATGCAAAGCTTCCACCAGGAAAAATCTTGGGCTCTGTGAACCAATCCTTGATCTACTTCATCTTATTCTTGCAGCAAGATATAGGAATGGGGAAGAAGTGTGCCAACATGCTGACAAGACTGAGCAAGGACATGTATTTTAATGCAGGATTTATTGGCTCCCAGTTCCTACTGTGCCCTAAAGGAAAGCATAGGAATAGCTTTTGTAGACACCTATACAAAGATATTGCTGCCTAACCACGTGGCAAAATACAAGCCAGAGCTCCTACATTCTAAAAGTATACACTATATGCCTTACACTGTAGCAAGCACTAAACTCAACAAAACTAAGTTAAAAATGTAGAACTATTCACTAAGGAATCTTGATCTGAAGTTCTGCCTCTTGAGCACTTGAAAATTAACTAAGAAAATAAACCAAGAATGTAACTGATTGATCCATATTTGGAAAAAAGAACTGTTTGATATATACAGCAAGAGAATATAGCTAATTAAAACTATCCCTTGCAAAACCAGACCAGCATGGACAGGGCCCCAAACACCTCGTGTCTGCCTGTTTCTAGCTACATTCTAATCATACTTGTCAGCCTCTGGAATTTAAGAAATACAAGTTTTTACATGTGTTCTTATGAAAAACCCAACAAACTTTTGCAAACTTAACTTCATATTGTCATAATGAAAAGCATCTTAGCAGAGGCTCTGCAGAGCCTGGATCTGTTCTAGTGTAGTCTAGGGAAGGTTGCTTATGGATTTCAACCTTTTAGGCTCAAATCTAAAAAAGTTCATTCACACAAAGCAGCTCAGTGAAGCCAAATAACTAGGCTTAGCCTAGGCTGCCCTGAGATATTTTATTACAGATGAAACCAATTCCCTTTGAAGATAAGGGAATGCTTTAGTAGATGTACTCTATTCTGCTTTTGGCAAGATCTATGTAAATCTGGAGTAATGCCATTAACTTAATAAAAACCTCACCCCAGATTTACAGTGATGTCACCAGGAGCAGGATCCAAACCCTGGTTGATTGAAAAAGAGTACCAAACACTTCAATTGGAACAGAATCTCAAAGTAACTAGTGGGAGGATATTTCCTAAATTGCACTTGTGATTATTGTTAATTTGCAGTGAGTTATAATGTAACTATTAAAGTTGAAGAACTCACAAAAATCAGTACAATTTATGAGCGGAATTGAGCATACCTAATTAACTCTAATTGTTGGTTATTAATTTTTATTTTTTTAAACCAAGTAACCAAGGCTCTTAATGCTATAGTCTGAGCCATAAAATCTAGTCTGTTTTGAAAATATATAGAAATTTGGGATTTAGAGCATAATTAAAAGGCCCACATTTTCTTTAGTATAACTTCCCTCATCTCAAACACATTCAAAGTGATATGCAGGGAGAATTAAGTTCTTTCTTAGTCAATCTCTCAATGTTCTGCTTCCAAAATATTTGAATTTTGGACCAAAACAGCCCAAAAACATACATGGGAAAAGAAAACTTTAAGTAAAAAACCACCATATTCTTCAAAATCTTTTCTTCTGAAAGAAATGCGTTTTTGAGACTCCTTTTTTCACATGACTCTTAATGCCAAAGCATTAAGCCAATGGTGAACAGGTTAGAGTTATACCCTACTTTTAAATGATATTTCATATAACATTAAGAAATCATTTGAGTTCCTGACAAAGTCTGCTTCTTCCTTTATAAATGTTTAAGGCTCAGGGGGACCATTGTCATAATCTGGTCTGATCTTCTGCTAAACAGGCAGCCAGGCTTTGAGAGGGAATACATTGTATATATTGTTAGCAGTGAGGCTCTGTATACCCAGTCCGGTCATGGAACACTCCATAGTGCCACTTGGAAGCTTGCACTGTGGAAATTCTCAGTATTTATTCAGTCATCATAAGAAATTTCGTTATACAGAGCTAGGATAGCAACAGCGACAACACTTCATGGATGAGTTTCACCATTTCACCCACTCTAACTTGCATCCAGTACTGCTTACCATCAGGTCATGGCCTCCAGAGGCATCTGATGGAGGTATGGTACTTTTTAAAGCTCCCAACACACATAGTTAAACCCCTACACTGAGTAAGGTCCCTCACTGATGCTCACCTTGGGTCATTCTGACACAGAAAGCAGGCTGCAGGGGCATTACTATTTCATCAGCGATGTCAGCAGCCACAACACTTATCCAGATCCTATTTCATGTTCCAACAGGTTCCTTGCCTCAGAAGATATCATAGGGTCAGCAGAATAGATCTGGGGAAAGGTCCAGAGATGAGAAGGAGAACACCAGCCTCAGAATAAGTCACAGAGGAGTGCTAAAAAGCACATCGTACCACAGGCAACAGCATGCCACTGTAAAGCAGGAAGGTGAAAGATGCTTTCATATTATTCTGAGAATTTACATTCAGGGTCTAGTATGTAATCCCAAGCTTTACAACAGTCTGATCAGCTTCTTCGTTTCATCTTTCTAATTCTCACCTCATGCCCCCTGGATCTACTTAAAACAGTCCAGTTAAAATTATTTTCTTGGCCTGGTACTTGACCACGTCATATAAACCAAATCTGAGCCAGAGGCAAATCCAGTTCAGCTTGTGGTTCAGGTTTGGGTTTAAATCAAAAGAATGTTTGTGATTTGAGTAGATGGAACATTAACAAGTAACAACAATATAATAGCCTGTAATAATAAGTTTACTTTGCAAGAATAGAGTCACAGATGAGTCAAAAGAGGAAACTAATCCCCTGGGTGATATGGTTGTAGGATTAATATGGTATGAACACAGTTAGATCTTCAGAGACATGCAAACCTATCCAAAATGCAGTAGGGTTTGTTTGGCACCAAGCCTCCAACTTTGACTCCATCCTAATAAAAATCAGAGTTGTATATATTTTTTTATTTTCCCCTAACTTATATAAACGTATTTCAACCAATTTAAAGAGCAAAACCTTCCCAAACTACCAAAGTCCAGGGGCATCTATTTTTGCAGCTCTAACCATTTTACTAAGACATCTCCTACTCTGTGACATTTTAATTATTCACAGCACCAGTGCACTACAAGTGAAACACGCTGTGTATTCTCCATTCACTCATTCATTAGTTTTAATTAAACCCTCTAATTTTATTTATGCTGTCATGGACTGATTAACAATCTGCAGCACAAACCAGGAAGTTTTAAACAGCACCTTGAGAAATCTTCCTTGCTCTAAACAGGGATCTGCTATAATAACTACAAATCTGCTGGATTATGTTCTGAAAGGCAAAAGGAACTACATCAGCAGCTTTCCCAACGCAATTTTCTTTTAGCTGTTTAACAAAACATATCTCAAGGCCTTTGGTGAGAAACACAGATGATGAGGTATCCAAGGGATTCAGCAGAATGAAACTGCAGACAGACACGGTGAAAGTTCCTTTATTAGAAGCAGTCTAGGGCATGGAGCAGCATGATGCAATAGGAACAGTGGACCAAGTCCTACTCCAGCAGAGACTCAGGACACTCTAAGTGTTGCCAAAAGGACGAGAGGCACTGCCTGGAACTTGTTAAAGGATAAATTCATGGAACAGCTTAAGTAACTCTAAACACAGTCTTTATAGCTGCAATTTGCACATTTTATTATTCTTTTAAATTCCTGTCATCCATTTGAAGAGTCTGTAGTTTGCACTCTCTGACAACAGACCTGTCTCTCAAGACCTCCATCTTAGTGATCTTTGAGCACCTGAACTCCTCAGCATGTGTGCTACACCTCAAAATGCAAAGATTTAAGTTCACTCAAAGCAGCCACCATACACCTCTGCAGTGTCCTGCTCAGCAATTAATTCTGGTCCCCAGATTTCATAATAGGCTTTCCCTCATTCTTCACATCTGTTCTTTCCTCTCTGGTCCCCATCTACACATCTTCTCACATCTGTTTCTGTCCCCATCTGCACATCCCAGCTCTGCCTCTCCTGCCCCTTCAGCAGTGTTTCATTCCTTCCTACCTGACTTGAAAAGACTACCTCAGACCACTTTTTCCACCTTCCCCTGTTAGGTGTAGCTGGGCTCACCAACTGAGTCAAGGCAGATAAAATTCTAGGAGAAGAAATAAGCATAAGCATGAAAGATTCGGGGGGGATATCCAGAGCTCATGGGCCCTTTCTCTTACCACTCTTTCCTTCTCAACTCTCTGCTCAGTACAATATACGCTTTATACAACTCTGAGTTACTGCCAGCTGCTGTGGAGCCCACAAATAACTATTCCCATTCTTCTATGGTCTTTTTGTGCAACATAGAAAAATGCAGTTTACAGACATTGAAGTCCTACCATGAAGGAGGGAGCTGTGCACTACCTCCCATTTTTATGGTACAGGATCCATGCTGCAATAGGACAAGCTAATGGAGTAAAGAGGGAGAGGGAAAACCTCTTCAGGGACAACAACCATTCCTACATAGCCACCACCATTAAGTCAATCCCTATTACTTTGCTTAGAGGCTTGAAATTAGGGAGTAATGAATACACAGTGAAGCGCTGACATTTCATCCTCCTGACCTCTGCCCTGAGTACAAACTGAGGCCAGACAGCGAAATCGGTTTGAGAGTGTCAGTCTGAAGTGAACTAAAACAACACAATTCTTTATCCTTCAGCACACCCTCCAAAATCTGCTCACACAACAATTCAGCAGCAGGCTATTTATAGAGGCTGCACCACCTCCAGGCCTGGAGCAAAGCGTTGTCCCAGGAGAACCCAGCTAAGACAAAGAAGAGCAGCACAGGCTGAATCTGCCCACCTCATCAGGAGGGTTGGATTTCACTCTGGCCAAGAGCGTTCTCAGCAACAAGTGAGGCCTCGCTTAATGTATTCCAATAAAAACAGAGGCTTTAAAAAGAAATCAGCATTTTTTTCCCTTCCAAGACATATAAATCGTTTTAAATTATTCTATTTTGGAAGCATTTGTGATTTCTTTTAGGCGATGCCTCCCTCTAGTGTTAAAGCTGGCAGGTGGCCACCACCGGGTATCTGACAGCCCAGTTTTTGAGGAGATGAAAGACTTCCGAGTACTCAAATATTTATTATGCTTCTCTTCCTGGCACCATCGACACGGCCTGAGCAGGACTCTGACAGCGAGCTTTAGGACTCATCATAGGTGCTAGTAGTCCTTGCAAGGAGACCTACAGAGGTCGACAGCAGGTGGAAAGCAGCAGGTTCTGGCTGCCTAGGTAAGACAGCCGTAGAAGATCTGGTTCTGGGATGCAAGAGCCAGAGCCTTGTCCTAAGCTTTTCAGTGAACAACTGAAGTACACAAAATGTGAAAGGCTGGGTTGAAAAGACAATAAACAGCCAGGCTTGTCTTCCCTCTTTGCCTGCAGGAGATTGATGCCAACATCCTATTACATGCTTCCTCAGTTCTTAAGACTTCTATAATTTTCTTCTTCTTTTTATACAGGGCCTTAAAAAACATTGTGCACACACACCTGTAAAAGATACATAGCAAAGACACACGTGAAGCAATGATCTGGCTGCAAGCTCAGAAAAAGGCCTCTAACAAGCTGCAGCAGATTCACCTAGAAAGTCACTTTTTAATTCCTTTGGAGAAAAATACAGCCCAAATAACCACAAGCATGGAGCTTTCCTATAAAATTGATATTCTCAAGAACTTCCTTACATGTGAGCTGTTGTCTAGCAATATTTGTTGGAATTACAAAAGGCGAGCAATCTAGCCACAGAAAAGCAGCAGGAGAAACCTTCACTCCTGGAATTTGTTCCCATTTGCAGTCATTAGTTTCTCAACCTAGTAGTGCATTAGGAGTAGACTTCTGCATTTAATTTCTTAAATGCGCTACAGCAGGGAGAGTGAGGGAAGAAAAAAAAAACAATTTTATTTCTCTGCAATATAAAGAGTAACAGTTATTGCTTGCCAACTACACAATTATTTTCAAAGAGCTTAGCTTCTCTCTTAGGTTGATATATTAGCTTTATTACACTGGCATGGCTCTGAGAGATACTTGCCACTCAACTCGTTGGTACAAAGAGATACAGATGCTTTATTACTGTGGATGGGATTCCCATTTCTGCCAATGCTGCCGGCAATTCTGTGCCCTCCTGAGAAGTAATGCAGCCCTTAAATCATTCTCTATTCTCATCACAACTTCACAGTTTTGGCATTTTGTTTTAAAAGTATCAGTGTGCCTCAGTGTATAGCATTTTCACCACCAGCACAGAAATCGCCTAGGGTGTTGGCTCAGACCCACAGTTGATACTTCATCAGGAAAGGATTGAAAAATAGAGAAGCTTAACGGATATGCATTAAAATCTGCCACTGCCATCTGTTTTTTAGCAGAACAGTGCTGCCTGTGGGCACTAGGACACTCCATACCTGACTAACTGACCCCTCTAGAATAGTGTTGGGATTTTTGGCTTCTAAGCTGGCCTCAGACAGGCCAAGTGCAGCCAGCTGATCAGCTCAGCCACAAAAGCAGCATTTCTAGGAACAGCTATAGCACAGGGAAGCACATAACTGATTAGGGCAGTTTTAGGTGAAACCTCTGGTGTCCATCCCATTTCACACCTCTAAGCAGGTAAGGGAAAGTTTATTCTTCTGAAATTCAGCCTCAAGATTTTACAAAGTTGTGTTTGAGGCTTATTCTAAGATTTCATTGAAGTCTTTTCTCCCTCTGTGTTTAACAGATCAGCCTCTCTTTTAAGCACATGGCATTTCTTTTAAAGGTAGTGTGTTTCAGGCTATGTGAAAGATAGCAAGAAGGATCAGCCCCTGGAACAACCTACCAAGTCATGTAGTGGATTTTCTACTGTTCAGTGTATTTAAATCAAAATGCAATGTCCTGCTAAGCCATCTGTGCCACCCCACCTCCAAGACCCAGGCCTGATGTAGAAGTTACCGAGTATTTTTAGTGTCACACAGGAGGTCAGAAAGAATGATCTAATGGTCCTGTCTGGCCTTAAGCTCTATGAATAAATGAAAATCTTAGGCCTAAGCACTTTGGGACAAAGGAGCATCTTTAAATATTTAGCAAAGCACTGCATCCACTGGGACTGCTCCATAAAGAAAAGTAGCAGTTACATGCCTGAGGCTCAGCCATCTCAGGTCACATTAATGCATGTAAACACTGGTGTGATGAAAGCTCGAAGATGCTCAAATCCCATGGTCACTTAAGTCTGAAAATGTAGTGGTTTGGATTTGTTTTTTCTTAGACAGTCAGTCCAAGCCTTTCTGTGCGGTTGCTCCATTGTGATAAGTCATAGTTCACATACAGCATTTCCTCAGAACAAAATCCATAAATATGTTCTGTCACAAAGTCCTTCCTTAGCCTCCAGTCTGGAAAAATACATACTAAAATCTGTGGAGGAAAGGCCTACTTGAAAAGCAAGAATGAAGATTTGGCCAACTGCCAGCAGGTCACACCCTTAACAGCACAACCAAAGGGCTTGAGAGGATTATCTCCCACTAAGAACCAGCACTTAAGACATGCTGGGTTATTACTGGTGATACTGGGTGCATAATCAGGATGTGTTTATCATAGTTAGAGGCATAACTTTAGAGCAGGAAACTGAAAAAATGATGGACTAAAAATTAAATTGCTGCCTCTTTCCCCCTAATCACTGACCATAATTTACAGAACCTAATTTTTCATTACCCAATTCAGAGTCACAGAAACAAATTGCTTCCTTTCCAAGTTGTTATTCTGCTTGAGCTTCCTTGGGAGTCTGAGTTTTTTCTCATCCTTCCAGATCCAACAGCTGAGCTCTAAGCTGCTGCTTCACATGGGTTGCCAGGATCCTTCCCAGAAACCCCACAAGGCTGATAGTAAGGGAAGACACACAGTTTAAATTTTCAATCTTGCTGGTTCAAGTAAAAGAGCGTAATATCTGCATATCAAAACTTGCCAGAACCAGATCCAGTAAGAATTGTTATCACTATTGCTTGCACGCAAGGGGGGTGAAGACTGTGGCTGTGTTGCAACATTAAAAGAAACTGATCAAACAACCAGAACTTGTCTTGCCCACGAAACCACACTGCCAATGGTTTAGCAGAGTAGCTGCACTGTAGCAACCAGCTATCTACATGTAGAAAAATAAAGGAAAACAAAATTAACGTAAATGCAATTAAATGCTTAAGTAAAAGATAAACATGCATGCATACATGCTACATGAAAATATCAGAGGCCATATGCATATATAGCTGAAACCAGAACTGAATTTTTTGGTTCATTAGAAGTTAATTTTCTGTGTGAAAATGACTGCACTGAAAATATAATTTTGAAGACATTCTGTTTTATAATACAGATTTTGTACTTTTACAGCCTTTGTAATGCACCATTCCAAGCAACAGGTGAGGCTGAGAACAGAGAGAAACAATAGATCACTCTTGCTTAAGTAAAACTGTGTGTTGAGGTTGAAGAGTTAAAGGCATAATGCTGCAAATGTATCAAGGACAGACCACCACTGAACAAGCTTTAAAGGCCTTAGGGATCTTTCCCTGCTATGACTTTAATGGAGCCATATGGATTTTCAGCTGCTGGAGGATCTGGTTCAGCAGACTTCAGTCAAACAGCCTCCATTCACACGAGCTGTGAGCCTGGCCCAGTTTGCCCAGACTATTTGTAGAACTTGCTCTGTGGTGCTTCACAGACAGATGTCATTGATAAGTCTCCAAAGGGAACTCCCACATTCTTATATTATGGTTTCAAACACTCCCAGAAAGACCATCTTCAGTCCCATGTATGCCCTTATATACAGAGCACAGTAGGGATCTTTATCAGCAAGCTCTACCTGGGATCTTTGGAGTCACAGTCAGGATACAGTGTAACTGTTTTGTTTTGCAAGTACCTGCTTTGAAGCAATAATATTTAAAGTCTTCTTCCGATCTTAGTAGTGACCATCTCTCACATTAGTGATCTCTTAACCCATAGAAGTCTGTAGGAAATGTAGGAAAATCTTCAATTTCCGCCTGAGCTTAGGAAAGAAGCAGCCTGTCATTTGTAGACTTCTCTCCTAGCAAATAATACAAAGCTCTTTATTTCTGCTTCCGGGACAACTTATCTTTTGACCCTCATTAACCAGTTTCTGGAAAACAGAGCCTACCCCTCCACACCATAGTTTAGTTTTGACAACAGCTTGGTGTTGCTCTGTCCTTAAATGCCCCCTGGTTGCTGCCTTTCTCAGTCCACTGAAAGACTTCGCGCTTCGCATTTAAATTGCTTCTGCAGTTACAAAACATCATTCCTTCTTAGAATATGGCAATGAAGATTTTAAAAAGCTTCCTCATTGTAGTCACTAAATATGATATTTGCAGTAATAGTGTATTTCAGAGCAAAGGAAACAAACGAGTTTATCAACATAGCACTGCTTTATTTGCCTGATGACCTCTGATGACCTTTTGGGTCTTGGCCTTAGAAATATTAGAGAACCCATTCTGTGTTTTCCTGAGGCTTGTAGACATTACAAGGCAGGAACAAGTTAATGGAAAAACGGAACATCTTCATTCAAGGACCTGAAATTGTAGTTCGGAATAAAGCCGGTAAAGAGCCATCAACATTTCTGGGAATTATTCATTAATATCTATGTATTCTGCTATACATTTATGCTCTCACAGTTGGCCCAAGTCTGCCAGGCAATAAATTCAGTTCTGCTGCCCAAAGGTGGGGGAGCTGGATGCGGGAGTTCCACGGCTGAAGCGGGGAGACGGCAGGATGGGCAGGATGGGCAGAAGGGCAGCGGGAGCGGCGGGAGCGGCGGGAGCGGCGGGAGCGGCGGGAGCGGCGGGAGCGGCGGGAGCGGCGGGAGCCCCGCAGCAGAGCGCCGGGCCGGGCGGGCCGGGCAGCCCCGCCGCTGCGGAAGTGACGGCGCGGTGCCGCGCAGGCGCAGTGCCGGAGCCGTGCCGGAGCCGTGCCGGTCGGAGCAGTGCGGCCCGGCCCGGCGCTGCCCGGCGCTGCCGCTCCCGCTGCCGCTGCGCTGCGGGGCCGCGGCTCGGGCCCTGCCCGCCGGGAGCCGGCGCCTCCCGGAGCCCCGCGCGTGCCGTTCCCAGCCGGGCCTTGCCGCCCGCCGCGGCGGAGACAACCTCGGGCCGGCGGCCCCGTGCCAGCGCAGCGGCCCCGTGCCAGCGCAGCGCCCGCTCGCACACAGAGGTGGGTGAAGCGCCCGCTCTGCCCCGGCACCGCTTGGTGCAGGCGGAGCAAAGGGCCCCGCGGTTCCTCGCAGGGGGCGGGGGCCGGGCCTGAGTGCAGGACCGAGCAGGTGCGGGCCGTGTTCCGAGCGGATGGGAGAAAACTGTGAGCTGGGACTGAGATCCATGCTGAGCTGCTGAGGCTGCCATGCTAGGAGAGGTTGCTGAACCATACCAGCTCCAGGCTTGCCTTAGTAAGTTAGTCCAGCATTAATTTTCTGAGAACTAAGGTGCTTTATTCTCCACTTTAAAGCTGAATCGTCAAACTAAAGCTTATGGCTAACTACACTCATTAGTGCTTTCAATGGCAAGCCTTAACTTGTTTCAAAAAGTTGTATTTTTGGGTTTTGGATATGTTAAGTTGCGTGTGTTTTTTGTTATGTCACAGTCTTCTGGACCATGAGCATTGACACACAAGACTGAGTTCACTATGTGGCAAGGAGAGTAATTTTTACATGTTGTCTTATTTGTCTTTATATCAACGTCAGAAAGACATTGGAGGGTTAAACATAGTTGTCTCTGAGAGGTTTTGGCTACTCTTTTGATTGTGGAAGTTGGTGTGGAGATGCCTCTGCAGGGAGGACTCATGGAGAAGTAGACTATCAGGTGTTTTGAAACAAGAATTTATCATCAACATGCTTATTGGTTTGCTTACTTTTTGGGGGGGTCACAGTCTTCATGAGGAGCTTTCTATGTGTGAATGTTCTTATGATAATGTGCTTCTTCTTTGTTGCCTTTGAGCAGAGGATGCCAACAGATAAGAGTCATCTGCCAGACAGTATCCAAGAACAAGAGTCTGCCACTACTTCAAGCAATAATTGCCTGCATAATGATGAGGAATTGGGAATTGGGCAAGAAAATGGCATTTGTGACAATGGAGCGGGTAATAGTATTGGAATTCCCAACTCTGACAGCCAGGCTTCCACTTCCATGGCTGTTCCTTTGGAGATGCCCAGAAGAGGACATCCCCTTTTACAGATCAACAGGCAGCAGATTCAGTCTGTCTCATGTAGTGCACATGCTGCTGAGCTCAAAGATTTAGGAGTTGATGTCTATGACCAGGATGTGTTGGAGCAAGGAGTTCTTCAGCAAGTAGATAATGCAATTAATGAAGCAACTAAAGCAGCAAAAATAGCTAATGCATCAAAAGAATATGAGTCAGTACTGGAGGATTTAAGGTAAATTGGTTTTTTTTCTTACTGTTCCTTTCTGCTACTGATGATATAGTGAGACTTGGTATCTCATGTTTTTAAAATCTGAAAGAGGAAAAGAGGTTTTGAAAGCACTAGATCATATGTACTCTTTGGAGTCACTCACCTTTTAAAAATGAAGAAAATATTTTTCACATCAGACAGTGCTTCATTGCTCTTATTTGACTATTCTAGTCATGCATCAAGGTGACAGAGTGCATCTCCTTTTTCTGCTGTGTCTCCTACCTCACCAAGATGCATCTGTTTTCTGGGCAGTGGAGAATGGCATTATACTCTGTTATTCAAAGTTAGTCAGAAAAAGTGTCACTTCCTCAATTCTGTATGTTTGATGGAGTTACATGCTTCGGGTTATGTTCCTTCTGTAACTTGGATGACTCCATCTCGTGAATGTCCTGCAACCATAACACCCTTGTCACAAGTGTTTGTAGGAAGTACTTAATGGCACCTTGAAAGAATCAAATGCTTAAGTAACATCAATACTATTGATAGTAGAAGACTTTGAGGAATAGGAGCTGCTAATCTTTTAAATTTTATCTCCCTTTCTGCTTCTAGTCTCATTGTAGAGTTAATGTGTGGACTATTGCAGGTAAATTATTCTACCTGGGTATGTTTCACTGTATTGCATTAATGGTGTTTTTTCAGTGCTTGGGAGTGCTGTAGGCCTCAGTTACCTGTGTGAGCTCGCACAGCTTTCTTATGCTTAATGTTATGCACTTCATTAGTTTTCCAGTTTGGGTGTGGAGATGTGAAATTAAATAAGTATGCAACACTGAAATTTAATTTCAGGTGTTATGGAGCAGAAGAACATAATGAGTAAGATGGTATTGAGAGGAAGAATGGAGCAGCATAACCATTACAATTAGATTATGTGGTGCACAGCACTGTTAATTAGTTTATGTTTTCCCATTTTTCTTCCAGAAGCATCCTATGATTTTTCTTACCCCTCTATTTTCACCTTTCATTTCAAGTCGTAAAATAAGATTTACAAGAGAGAATGCAAATAGTTTATGCAGGTTTCCAGAACGTTGTTTGCATAAGATGTAATGTGACAATCTGAAAGTTGATTTTTGAGAAAATTAACAGGTATAGCTGACTTTGAGCAGAGGCACTAACAAAACTTAGACATGGGTAAAGGGTGATAGAATTGGTTAAAATCCTGTAGCACAGTGAATGCATGACTAGAGAAAAAATCAGGCAATAAGTGTTTTTTGAGTAGTTGGCACAGAGTTCATAGTAGAAGCTGCATCATTCTATAATATACGCACAAATTTAAGCAGAAGAAGGAGAATAAAAATGTTTGAAGTTAAATCCTCTTCAAATCCCGAAGTCCTGTTAATTAAAGTTTTGTGGAAGAAGATACTGTCAAGAGGGCCAAGGAAGCAAAGGCCAAAATTAGGAGATGTGCAGGAGGATGCAGGTGTACTGCAAAGCAGCATGACTGGAGAGTTAGAAATGGGATGGGGTGGTTCAAAAATGTTGAAAGCGAGTGGAGAAGATGGCAGTGATTGCTGGGGAGCAGGTAGAATATGTCTCCTAGGAAGGATAACAGTGGTAGAATCCACATTAGAGCTGGAGGTAAGTGTGGCCCAACAATTTCCTCCCCGACAACTGAGGAGACTTCCTTAGTGCTTCTCCTTGCAATTGGGGGGAATAATGGCTGCTTTGCAGGTGTTGTGAACAGTTCTCTTTGACTTTTTTCGTAATGCTTTGAGATTCTAATTTGTACATCCTTATGAAATATTTTGATACGTGAATTAACAAACCTAAGGTTGTTGCTTCTGATGGTCAGGCAGTTCCTTCCTTGCAAATGAATTCAACAGCAGAAACATGATATTAGGTTGTAGCTAGTGGTTCTTGAATTTCATATTGTAAATGGAAACATGAAAAATGGTAGTGTGTGAGTAAGGGAAGTTTAATGTTGATGTGCTTTTAATTCTTTGAGCTAGTCTGTCTCATGAAGTTCCATTTTTATCTTGTAATCTACTTTTTGTGTAAAAGGTAAAAAATACAGGTTTCCTTATATATTGGCATCAAACCATTAGAAACATTTTAGCAAATGAAATCATGGGATTTCCCATTTATATTTTTGTTTCATGTTTTGTTTACCTTGAATAATGAAAACAACTGCTCTTGTTTGGCATCATCAGACTTGTAAGTTTTGAATACTAAATATTACAGTGGTTGTTCAGTTTTCTTTCTTCTGGAATTTTAGTATTAGCAAAATTTAGTTAAATATTTTATAACGTACAACTTTTTAAAGTGTTTAGTATTTCCAATGTTGTTTAAATATAATATGCTTTAGAGCTTTTTAAGCCTTACCTTAAATCTCCTGGAATTTCTAAATTGTCTGAATTGTGAATGTGCTATTTTTCTTTCTGGAATTTACCAGTTTATTGCAATCTTACTGTTTTTTTAGATCATGTACAACATCTCTGAGACACATAAATAAAATTATTGAGGAACTTTCACCTCAAGCTGCTGACAACAAAAATATTAACAGAAAACTAGATTCAGTAAAACGGCAAAAATATAACAAGGTAATTGAATTACAGTAATTTCCTCTTTATAATACTTAGTTCGTGCTTTGTCTTAAGGTTTGGCTTTTGTGATATAATTCTTAATTATATTGTTCAGAGTCAGTCTAGAATTGCTGTTCCTTTCCTTTGAAATGGTTTCATGCTAATTTAAAGAATTTTAAGTGGTGATTTTTTTTTTTATTCTAAGGTTTGGAACAAGATGTAAAACTAAAGTTTTAGGACCTGCTCAGAAGATTGATTTGCATGAATTTAATTGAAACCCTCCAAGTAGTATTTGAAGAATTAACAAAGCCTTGTTAGGGCATGATTCAGTAGTTTAACTAAATCTCAGCTCTCATGGTCTTCCTTCCCTGTGTTCTTTTCCTTAATCCTCTTTCATTATCTGTATCTTGCCAATACACAGTTTCCTTCTGTGAGCCTCTTTAACTCATTGTTCTGTCAGAAACCGCTGCAGCTTTTTTCTGCCATAGTAATGAGTTAAGGGAGCTGTAGAGCAATCAATCTAGCTGGCACCAGGGTAGTGTAGGCAATGGACCTCTACAGCTGTGAGTAGGAGGAGATTTCAGCAAAGAGAAATTTCTGCTACTCAGGAATGCAGCACCTTTGATCAGCTCACTGTCTGCTGAAAGTTCACCCTAATACTTCCTCTAATTATAAACCTGACTGTGAAACTTACTGTCCTTTGCCCTCAGACAGCCCAGTCTTGCCACTGACTCATTCACTTGTAGTTTTTTAACCTTGATAATTTCAGCAGCTTGGATAACACTGTGCTCATAAGTTAGCCTATTAAGAGAGTGGTGGGGACAGTACTGAGCAGTGGCAAAGGACTAGAAAAACATAGCTGGAAGTAGTAGGAAGGAATACATTAAACCAGAGTTACCATTAAAGAATGATTACTATTCTGCATGTTTTCATATTGCTTGAAGAAATTTACATGTTAGTTGCAGGGGAAGTTCAGACCTCCTTGCAAGTTTGTTGTTAACCATCTTTGAAGTAAAAGAAAAAAAATCTCCTTTTGAAAACTATAGGCCAGTGGTTCTAATAACTTGAAGAGTGTTTTGCAGGCAGGCAGTGTATTTAAATCTGGTCTTGAGCTACTTGTTGCATGGAAAGTGCTTTTTAGTACTCTTCCTTTTGTAGTATTTAAAGAAAATTGCTAAAGATGACTGAATTCTTCTGTTATTGAGACAAATGGGAAACTGATGACTGGTACAAGACAACTGTTTCCTTAGAGCTGACATACAGGGCATGTTTTATGATCTAAAGTACTCTGGTAGCAAGGATACATGCATACACAAGAGATACTATATTGTACCATACATGAATACAGTTGCTCTTTGTGTTTTGAAAAGTGCTACGTGAAGGCATGGGCAAGATAGTGAACTGTCCTTCATCAAAAGAAAAAAAAAATTGCTCATTTTGTAATGGACTTGATTTTTACTGAAGCATGTGCCTCTCTAGGTAAGGAAATACTTCCAAAGCATAGAGTTACAAATGTGGAAGGTTACATTGTCTGAGTCTTTGTTTTACTGGTTGGAATGTTTTGTTTCACAAATGAAAATTAGCAACACCTAGGAATCATAACATCAGAAGTAGATGCACTGTTGAGGATATTACAGTCAGATAAAAGATGTAACAGAAGAATTATTAGCTAAGAACTCTTTTCTTAGCAGTAGTAAACTTCTCACATCATCTGTAACATTGATCTTTTGAAGTCATTGCACTTATTTTTTGCTGTTAAATTAGCCCTTAACCGTATGCCAACACCTGTCAGGATGTTGGACTCACTTACAATTTCAGTTTCATTGTAACAAAACATTCCAAAACATCTGGGATGATAAAGAAATCTTAGTAAATCTTAGAGCTGTTATTTGTGGCTTAGTAATCATGAACCCAGTCTCGCAATCATGAACAAATCTGTTGGTGTTCTCTGTACATCTTAGCAATCTGCTTTGATGGGCTTCCTGGAATCAACACATTCATAAAATGACCTTAAGAAATGTACATAAAAATGCAGTATGCACATGAATTTTGTGTGTGTAAACAGTCTGATCTTACTATACACATATGGTGAGATAATCATACACCCAAAATCTTGTGTCTCCTGTGGGTTGGAGCCATACAGATATTGTGGTGACACTTCTTTTGCACTTCTTTTTGTTTCAAGTGTGATACTGTAACATTTGAATATGAGATTCTGGTTGAAAATACTGCAAATACATTGATTTAAGTGTTGTTTAAAAGGTTATCAAGTTTATAAACTGGATTAAAATTTAAATTACTTATCTAATTGTTGAAGGAGCAACAGCTGAAGAAGATAAAAGCAAAACAAAAACGTCTCCAAGGAATACTTGGTTTAACAGAGTTTGCTGATGAAGCAAATGAGATTGGATATGAGGAAGATGAAGGTGTGTATAGAAGAAGGCTGAAAGTTCTGTTCTACTTTTATGTAATGCCTTTTTTGTTTGTTTGTTTGAAGCTATGCTGTAAGATTTTTGCCAGTAAGGAAATAAATTTCAGTGGTTGGCTTTCAAAGAGAGAGTTAGGAACACTTATTCTGTACACCTGCAGATTTGCAAATCTTGGCATATTCATGTGGGAAGTTTTAAAAACTGGATGTTAATCTGTGTTCAGCTGAGTAGGGATGGCTGAGGCACATTAGAGTATTGGGCTTAATAAATTGGAAATCCTAACATTTTTTTCACAGCTAATTTGATAAAGATGACTAACATCATGATTGAATTACATTTTATATGCTGGATGCTATCAATCAGCATTAACAAAATTGTTTTTTCTTACTGTTGGGAAGTATCACTAGAAATGGAATGGGGAAGTGCTTCTTCTTTTCAGGCTGCAGTGTGATTTTTTTTAAATTAAACATAAGGTTTCTTCCAGAGCAGGATATGTGTTACCTCAGTGTTTAACTAGGTGTTCTTTCTCTCTGCTCTCTGTAAACTAAGCTTGGTCGCAGTCAGTAACCTGCAGTATTCTGCAGGGCAAGTTTGGGTCCCATTGGTGTCTGTGCATCACCTTTGGCTTTTATTGTTGTTTGCAGGGGTGAAAAAACTCTTTGTGCTGTTTGTCTCTTGCACGTTTGGCTAGAGTAGATTCCCGCCTCACAAAGCTCATGCTGCTCTCCTGATTAAACAAAACTTAAAGGAGTCAAAGCCTCAGTTAACTTTTCTCAGTAAAAAAGCATCTTAAATCCTTCTGCTTTGAATGGGTTCATGCAGCAAAACTCAGGCACACAGTGTGTTGAAATGTAACGAAGAAGTGAATGGAGCACAACATAAGAAATGGAGCAGTTCCAGTAGGAGGGGCTGGAGGTGGAGGGGTTTCACTGTCGTTACTCATTAAACATATGATAGATACAGTGCTTTAAAATGGGGCATTTAAAGCTGTGCTGGCAATGCTAATAGACTTATTTTGAAATTTTGGAGCCTAATAATAGATTTCAGGCCAGAATTCCCCTTCAGCTTCTTCAGTTCAAGAGCTTTTCTTTCTCTTTGGTTTCAAACACCCATTACAGTTTGTGTATAGTAACTGTAAGTGCACTGAAAAGTGCTCTTTTATGGCAGAGTACTGTGCAGCCAATCTGACTTTAGAAGTCATAATCCTAATATTAGTATCATGGGCTAGGAAGACAGGTGTTGGGTGTTTTGGTTTGGTTTTATTGTTTGTTGGTCTTTTGTTGGGTTTTTTTGAAGCATATGGTAGGACAGTTTGTGTTTTGCGAGATTTGTGTCTGTTCTGTTGTGGTAATCAAAATGTCAGATTTCAAGCTTAGGAGTAGGACTGAAAAATCAATAATAAAATTGAAATGGGCAGTGTTGCTGGAGGTGGGAACACAGTGGTTTCTTGGACAGAACATGGTGACATGGGTGGAATTGACAGCATAGGTGGTACATTAGAGTTCGTGCATCATTTGGAACTGTAATTTTATGGTAGTTCTTGCTGCTGTGTGTTGTATCAGAAGTCTTTGCATTTTGACAGTGTGTCTAACACCCTTGTTCCTGTGTTTTAGTTATACAGAAGGTGTTAAAGGCATGCTCTGTGTTCTGACTTCTGTTGCAGAACCTGGTCCATCTTCTCTTGGCAGTATGCTTATGCCTGCTCAGGAAACAGAGTGGGCAGAGCTCATTCGAACTGGTCAGATGACTCCATTTGGAACTAAAATACCTCAGAAGCCAGAGAGGAAGGCACGACAGTTAAGACTAAATGAAGCATCTGATTTTGAGAAGTACTTAGCAGACCAAGCTAAGCTGTCATCTGAAAGAAAGAAGTTATCCCGTCGCAAAGGAGCAAAGAAGAAAGCACAAGCCAAAGATGTTGAGTGCGTGGCTCCTGCAGCTGCTACAAAGGAAAAAAATGGCAAAGCCCTCTCCAAAACAGATAAACGCTTAAAAAAACATTTGAGAGAGCTTCAGAAGCATGCCCTTCAGATTCATTCAAAGGCCAGGATTCCAAAAGAAAAGAAGTATCCTGAGACCAAGAAATTCAGGCATGAACAAGAGGATGATAGTGGGGAGTCTGACTGTGTTCCTGATGAGGAGATCTTTGATCCAGAAGCAGCAGAAGAGGAAGAACAGGCGTCTTCTTTTGCTGAGAACGATTCTGATTATGAACTTAAGCATTTATCAAGAAAAAGAAAACATTTGGTGAAGAAGAGTTTTAAAGAAGCTGAAAATGATGCTGACTTCGTTCCAAGCTCTGAAGAAGAAGAGGATACACCAGGGAAGCACAAAATGAGACGATGGAGAGATGATGGAGATGTGGACTATTATAAACAGAGACTAAGGTTAGTCCTAGACATTTTTATTAGTATTGCTAACAAATTAGTATGTTGAAAATGCAAAGGACAATGTCTATTACAGACTGCTAGGGAGTGTATTGAAGTAAGGGAAATGAGGCAGTTAGAAGGATTCCAGAAGGATTCAGATATGGAGCCTAATTAGAAGAACTTGGCTGTTAAATTTTTCTGGTAGTTATAGGTCCTTATTTGTGTATCACTTTGTGCTAATTTGTGATTTATGAAATTTGTATAACCTTTGTATTGGTGATCTCTGCAGCTACAGTGTGCCATTGAGATGTTTTCTCTCCTGCTAGCATAGTTTTTGAGCTCCTAACAATAAGACTGAGCAGTGTTTCCATTTTTCAAAACTCATTGGGAAACATTTTGAAGGGGCAATGAAATGACATGCAATTTGTTAGGCTGTTAAAATGCTTTCTGGACAAGCTTGTGAAGTTACGAGACTTCTGCACATACTGGCAGTCAAAAGATCAAGGTCACTAAAATGGTTGCATTGTTGTAATTGTTCTCTAACCACTGGCATTGTTGTCCCTTTTCTAGTATAGGGGTTGAGCTTCATATAATAAACTTCAGCTTGTTGATGGCATGTGTACTTTTAATTAGTTACCTTTACTGAATATCCTTCAGGAAGTTGTACAGTCCTCTAGAAAATAATGGAACTTGAAAACACTTCTCTAGAGTGAAAGGAAGAACATATATTAGGACTGTCAGTGAAGGGTGACTGATGTAGAGATAAACCCTAGCACAGGAACTTGATTAATGCTTGGGAGGCTCAAATTTTACACTTCTATGGAAATGTAAAATCTTATGGATTTAAATGATGCTGTGTCAGAGAAGGAACCAAGAAGTAGAGGTATAACCACCATCGCTCCTGTAGTGAAAGCCTGAGTTGCTGTGGAGGAAGAGGTGGCACAAGTGCCCTCAGTTGTGGAAAAGCTCACACAGGAAGAACCCAACTTCACTTTCATATCCCAGGTTACAAAGGCAGATCAGGAACTGATATAAGGCAATAGGTTTGCAATCCCAGGATGTTGCTTTTCAAAATTAAAGCATAGTTTATTGCTCTTGAATAGAAATTTCAGCAAGAGGCTAATCTGAACAATGTCTAAAGGGTCAAAAAGAAATATGTTTTCTATTGGATGCATTAACAGAAATTAATTGTTCTTAATCGGTAAAATATTTACTGTTTGATTGAATAAAACTGTATTCTTCACATTTAAAGTAGACCAATATTAAATCATTTTTAATTCAGTGTTTTCATCAAGAGTAATTTATTTTGATTGAAAGTTTTAATATGACTCACAGTTTAAATTCATTCAAAAACGTTTTTTAATAACGTTAAGATTGTGACAATTTATCCTTAGCAAAGTCATATCATAGACTACATTTCTTTTGGTTACTGAAGTTACAATAAAAGCCTAAATGAATTTTAGAAATATCAATAACTGTAATTGCTACCAAAACACTACATCTCTTAAAAATTTCATAGCTACAGTTATTGTGGCTGTTAAGCTGCAGCTGTCCACATTGATGTTTTTATGCTGACACCCCCAGGTAATCCTCATTATGGGAAATGCCATGAGAAAATAAAATGTAGTGAATTAAGAAACATATTAAGAATGCTGTAGAAGTGCTGTCATTTGCTTACATTTATATCTTGTTTCATGTCAGTTTTACTTTTGAATGCAAATGAATGGGTGAGATTATAGTATATTTTACCCGTGAGAGAGGCAGAGGAAAATCCTTCAGGATTACTTTATTCTTCTGAACATCTAGTCTTGTGCTTGGCAATGAATTCAGTCCTACACTCTTAGAGATTGAAAATGAGTTTCCTTAACATTAAAACTTTTCAGAGATGGGACTTCAAGAGATTGGTCTGTGTCAAGGGGAAACTACATTGATGTTGTTAAAGCATACTAATTAGCTAACTGCACGACTGCAGAGCATCTCTAGAACAAGAGACTTGTTAGAACAGGAGCTGTTGTCTGTAGGAAGTGTCAGGCAGGAGAGTAGCTGACTCTTCCCTGTCCTTCTAAAGGCTACTTCCAGAGGTTGGCCTAGTCAGTCAAAGCAAGGTGTGGTCAGTGGAACATGAAAAAGTAAAATTTAGCTATGCAGAGTTCAGCTTAGGCTATCAGGAATTTCAGGTTTTTTCCCTTGCGTGAGTCTCTCCTTTCTCTAGTTACTGTTACTGCAGCCATGTTGCTGTGTAGACATCCAGATGAAAAAAATCTTCTGTTCTGAAAGGTCAATGTCTAAGGTGAATCATAGCTTGCTGGAATAGTGAGCAGTACCAAGGAACCATCAGGGTTATGGAGAGTAAGGTAAATAAGCAGGATACTGTCATACACCTATAAGGTAATTTAAATATTCAGTGAAAATTAGTGTGTTGTCATTCCCAGCTGTGCATTGTACTGGCTATTACCAGCTGAACCCAGGGGCTTAGGTAATCAGTCTCTAGGATGGTACTGGAATGTCTCAGAGACTTGATCCCCATCAACAGATATGTTATCAATGTCTATTTTGTCATACTCAATAGTGACCATCTTCATCTAGAAGTGTTCAGAATTGGACCTGGTGGGATCTAAACCTGTTCTCTCTTGTCCAGTGGAATGCTCAGGTGTCGTGGTTTAACCCCAGCCAGCAGCCAGGCCCCACACAGCCACTCACTCACTCCACCACCAGGAGAGATGAGAAGGGTAAAAGCTGGAAAACTCATAGGCTGAGATAAAGGCAGTTTAATAGGGAAGATAAAAGCCACTCATGCAAGCAAATCAAACCAAGGAATGAACTCATGGCTCCCCATGGGCAGGCTGGTGTTCAGCCATCCCCAGGAGAGCAGAGCCCCATCTCAGATAACGGTGTCTTGGGAAGACAAACTCCATCACTAGAAATGTTCCCCCCTTCCTCCTTGTTCCCCCACTTTATGTACTGAGCATGATGCCATCTGCTCTGGAATATCCCTTTGGTCAGTTGGGATCACCTGTCCTGGCTGTGTCTCCCCGCAGCCTCCTGACCAGTGTGGCAGCACTAAAAGGCCTTGGCTCTGTGTAAGCCCTGCTCAGCAATGACAACACATCTCTGTATTATCAGCCCTGTGTGCAACACAAATCTAAAACACAGCCACATACCAGCCACTGTGAAGAAAATTAACTCTACTCCACCCAAAACCAGCACATCAGGTCATGGCAGAGTCAATTTCTTTGAAGACTGTGGAAAGGGTGAAAATGGACCTGTTTTTCAACTTCTTTTACATAGAATCACAAAACAAAAGTAACTTTGAATGCATTTTAAGTGTGTAGGAAAAAAAATTTTTTTTGCTTTTTTCTTTCTCAACAAGAAAACTGCTGTGTGTTTTTCTTGTACTATTCTCAAGTTTTGCAGATGTGGAAACTGCAGATTATCAAGACTTTGTTTCTATTACTTAAAGTTTTTCTTTGCATGTCTTAAAATGCCAAGCATAAGTATAAAGTAATTTTTTCTGCTTATATGTAGT
Organism: Corvus cornix cornix; assembly: GCF_000738735.6. Classification (NCBI taxonomy): domain Eukaryota; kingdom Metazoa; phylum Chordata; class Aves; order Passeriformes; family Corvidae; genus Corvus; species Corvus cornix. Next base: position 17,671,656 of record NC_046336.1, read on the forward strand.
TATTATATTACACTGTTGACATCAGTAAGGTGTCAGTATAAGGTAATAGCTCAGAGTCAAAATAAACCTTAAGCAGTCTTAGAGACACTCTCCCCATACCAGTTATCAGTATGTATCTGCCTGCTGCTTCAAGGAAGGAATTACATGTCATTATGGGAGATCAGTGCCATATCTATGTTTTCTTATGTATTCTGTATCGTTTGTGGAGTACAGTATTTGACTTCTATTGCTGTCAAGTGCACAGAGGCAAGGCTGGGAAAGCTGCTTCTTTTCATGTCTCTCAAGTGATATCCTGGCAGTTGAGTGCAGGAAGTTTTGGCTGTCAGTATACAAAGCAGTTGATTCAAATAAAAAAAATTGATTTGAATTAAATTGGTTTTCATAGATCAGTTTTCATGTACTAGCTTTCTTTGATGTATCTGAGTTACTGAATCTCTCAGTTCAAAGTTATAAATTAAAAAAGGATTAAATACTACCTTTCCTGAAAGATACTTTCTTAAAGCATCCTTACTGTTCTTTAAAGTGACAAAGCCAGGACACAAATGAAGATATATTTTGTCTCACTCGCTGAGTACACCTTTCATTCGAAACTCAAGTGTGTAATTGTGTACATCAGTCTTAATTTACTTATTGAGGCTTGTGGTACTAACTGCATGTATTTCATCTGTTAGGACATACCAATTAAATCCACCCATATAGACCATAAAAAGTTAGATCAAAAAAGTAATACTGTATGCGTCAATTTAGCAAATTAGAATAATCTATAAGGGATTCTTAGCTGTATAAAATATAAAACATATTGTGCTTCACAAATGCAAACTATATTAAATACTCAGCTTGGTTCCTGACTATTTTTTTTTTTTTTTTAAGTCAAATTGTGCTTATTACTGTTTTGGGTGCAGAATTTCTTTCTAGGGTATTGCAATAAGTGGGAAATGGGCTTAGAATCTGAATACATTCTTATATTAAGAAGAAATTTAATTGTATGATATACGGCTTTCATACTTCACTTTTAGGGATAGCATTGTATTTATGTTGGTGACAATGGACAATATAAGACAGATTTCTCAAAGATCATGCTTCTGTTTTGAAGAGACTTTGGTAATATAGTAAAACCTCTATTTTCTGATTGTTTAGGCATACTAATGATGTTTAACTGATGTGTGTAAGGAATATATTGACCAAATGGACAGTAAGTTACTGTGTCTATAAGTCAAAGATGAGCTACCGCTATTTCTCCCTACAAAGTTTGACTTCCATGGAAAGGTACAAGACCAGATTAACAGACTGATCTGGTCTTGGAAATAGTGTTTGTCCTCCCATGGCTTCAGCCATTTGGGTATTTACACTTTTCTAAAGAAAATAAGGAAGTTTCAGTGTAGAATATGATAATGGTGTGTGTTACATTAAGTTCACAGCCTTTCAGAAACTGAATAGTTGTTTGTGATAACAAGTTGCTGCTGCTTTTTTAACTGGTAATTGATGGCAAAAAACCTCTAGACATTTGGAAGAGATATAGTACTTCAATGAAGTAACAGATAACAGCATGTAAAAAGGAAATGGTTTTTAGGAAAATTAAGTACAGGGTTTATTAGTTCAAATTCTAGATGTATATATTTTCTAGGTATAATTTTAGGAAAAATCCCAATATCGATCACACTTCCTGCAGAAAATGTAGCAGTTATATGGAGGTGAAGTGCCTAAATTCCTGGACAGTTCGGAGTTAACCTCAGTTTCCTCTTGGTTGTTTCGGGATCAGTTTTCCCAGTGCACACTAGAGGGCAGTCTGCTCCTTCCCAGGGGAGGCTGCTGCTCCAGCGCTGGCTGATTGATTCACCTCGGTGATTCGCGTTGGAGTACAAAATTAATAGCAAACTCTTGTACAAATTATTGCCCTGCTTGGGTTTAGTATGGATTGTTTACCTAGATGTCTCTTTGGAAGCTTTGTAATCTGTAGTTGTTTTGATTTTAGTGTGGTAAGTAGGAGTTTCCTTCCTTGGTTTGAGTCCTGCCATAACCCAGTCAAATGAAATAATGAAGTTCTAGCATGTCTCAGTTCCAGCAGTGACGCAGTCTGAAGCAAGGATTATCAGCATTTGTCAATTTGAATTCCTTTTTCTGGAACTCAGAAAAGTAAGGCCCTCTGTGCCTGGTAGAGTAACATTGTAGTACTGAAGAAAAAGAAATGCATTTTTATGCTGTGACTCTAGAACGTATCATATCTTCCTGTTAGACTCTAGAGCATGAGTGTAATTTTTCTAAGTCAAACATTTAGCAGACTCCTAGTCTAAGGTAGAGATTTCCATTCCTGTTAGGATAGGTATGTAAAAGAGGAAAACACTGACACCTCTTTAGTAAGTTCTGTTTTATTACTTAACCAGATACATGATTTCATATAATGAAATAAGAAGAATCTGATAATAAACATTTGCAACTCATCAGTTTTAATCAGCAAACTGAAGACTGTCTTTTTTCATCTAATTTTTTCCCCATATATGCTCTTTTTTCTCTGCATCATTATTTTTTTTGCTTCTGAAGACTTCTTGACTTAAGAGATCAAAATATGCTTCAGTGAGACTGGCTCTCTAAACCTGTCCAGCATAGTGTTGTCTTAGTTCTTCAGTGCTTTCATTCTTGGCAATGATTGTAACTTGTGTGTATTTGGAGATGATGATGTTTATTTTCAGTTAATAAAACAATACCAAGTTTGTTACTAGTTCCATAAAGACAGACTCAAAGTATTTTCTCAAAAGGTACTGCTGAAAAGTCCATCTAGAAACCTCGCATAATTAGCTTTCTTTCATGAGAGTGTATGATTGTGTTGCTTGTCTGTGAAGTGTTGAACTTCTTCCCTGCTCTCTTTTTCCTAACACAAGTGTTTTGAAACAAATTTGCCAGATATGCAGAGACCATTAAGTGGAGGTGTGCTTTTGCACTGCATCCAGAACAGTAGCATATGGATGTTTTCAATCTGTTCTGAACCATGCCAATTTCTGTAGGGATTTTGTCCATTTATACACCACATTCAGTGTGCCTGCAGTAAATGGCACTTTCATGAGAGAATTCCAGCAAAATCTGAATTGTCAGTGAAGTGCTGTTGGTTGAGTAGTACATACCCAGCTAGAGTACACTTTACCATTAGAGGCAGATGGGTTTGGGCCACTGAAACACAAGTTCATAATTCTGTTGGAATGTTGAAGATCCTTTGGTACTTTTTCAGCAGCGGGGGAATGATGGGACAGGAAGGTAATTCTCTAAGCTGCCTGGAGTCCAAATAAGATGAGGCTGCAAACCACAAATCACACTGTAATTTCAAAACCTCATAAAGCTCATTCTCTTAGTAATGACTGCTTTACAGATTTCGAGCATGTCGTCCTGAAGATGGTGGTGATGTTTCCAACTGAGTCTTGTGTATAAGATTATACACTGCTTCGCATTTCTCTACAGGAAGGAAGTTAAATTTAAGTGTTTGGTTAAATTAAATAGTTTTGGAATACGTAAACTTTGTCAGTGTTTTGGCAAGGGGTGGGGAGGAGGAAGGGGAGGGAGATTTAAGAGTTTAAAGTAGACAGATTTTTTGGTGCTGTTAGCTGTTGATTCCATTATATTAGTATTTTTGTCTATAGAAAATTATAAGTAGCTATAAAACATGTACCTTTTAATATATTGGATATTTCAAGCATTTATTTGCATAATTCTGTCCTCCAAAGGATTACTATTTTAAGTCATGACATCAGAGCATGTCTTTTTGTTGGATTTTTTACCTGATAGAAAATTCAGTGTCATTTTCATAGAGTATCTTTTCCATGTTATAATTGAATGTTGACTCCTTGTGTCACTCCAGGAAGTGGCAAAAAGAACGTTTGAAGGACAAAGAACATGAAACAGCTGAGGAACTTTCTGAAGAAAGCGACGTTGAATTTGAAGAGGGTTTCAAAGTACCAGGATTTCTCTTCAAAAAGCTTTTTAAGTATGTATTGTGTACATTATTTTTATATTATGCTGCTGTATGCTGTTAATAATATTAGTAGTAATAGTCATGGTGAGTTCCAGATGCCCTTTGCTGTAACTTTGACTTCAGTGAACGATGCCTCAACTTTTACTTCAATTGTTTCAGTAGGATTCTTCCTTTAAAAAAGATTTCAGGATCAAACTTCAATGTAATTAACTTACTGTGAGCACAAAATGCAATTACATGAAAATACAGATGATAACTGGCTGATATGAATATTGTAAATGTGTATTAGCTGAACTATGAATTGAGAAGCTCTCCTTGTCTATTTTTATAAATGCTTTCTTTTATTGATACATGCTTGCTCCTAATAAAGGTGTGGAGTGGTAGAACAACTTTATTTTGAAACATAAGATGTTGGCAAGATGTGATAAAAGAAAAAAACAAGAAATACCATGTTTCTCTAATTGGGTGGAGTGAAATTTTCTGCCAGTAAAAAATATGAACAACTTTTTCTTTAAGTAACTACTCAAAGTATTTTCAAAGTAACTACTTGTAATTCGTATGAACATTTTGCCAGGTAAAATTTTAAAATATAGAGAGTGAATTCTTAATTCCTCTGGTAGATGGAAAGCACGCTACAATTCATTCTTTAGTTATTTAATGCTTAATTACAGATTTGGACATAACTGTTTTCTGTTTCAGTTTTTTAAAACACAGTGCCCTGTGATGCTTTCAAGTTCATCTCAAAAAGGCTAATGATAAACGACAGCCCAAACAAGCTAGCAGCTGACCAGTTAACTTCATCCATAATCTCTCCCTTAAATTTCATGCATAATGGGCTTGAATTCAGTTTTGTTGGCAACATCTCACACAGCAGGAAAAACATCTTCTCTTTCAAAGCAAACTCTTAGAATCTTACTGTAGTAGAAAGCCCTGGTTTATAATGGGTGTGCGTGGTATCCCTTCCAAGAGAACCACTTAGTCTTGACCTCAAAGAAATTATTACTGTTGTCCTGTAGTCCTCAGAAGGAAAGCACTAGCTCTGAAATGGGATTGAATTAATGACTTGGTTGCTGGGACCATACAGAGCCAATATGTGGTCTCCAGTTGTTTATGCGATGGTACTGCACAAGTATTCATCTTGAGGACGGATGTGTGGTCTGAGCAACCCGAAGGGAAATGAAATAGAGTAGTCACTAAAAATTAATCTTGAAGATGCAAGCCTCACTAATGAAGGGTATCCCTGCAAGCATGAGTCAGTTGGCAAAACTTCTTAAGTGGTTAGAAAGATCAATTGAGTTGAATGATTTGTCTGACTTGTAGCTTAAATGCTGAAATCTCCGATGTAGGAAAGCCCATAGTCAATAGTCATTAAAAACTGTTGAGTTCTGAGCAAGTTTAGTACAAAACATGGAAGTATATTGACCCATGGATATGTATAGCATGTACTTTAAGTGATCTTCCTGCATAGTTAAAGTCCAAAGAAGTTAGCTCATGCTGGAAGTAGGAGACCCCCAGGTCTGTTCTTTGGTAATCCTGTTAAAGTGGACAATCAGTTTCTTCCCTGCACACTTGTCTGCTTTGATGAACGTTGAGCAGGAATAGCATTGATACTGCTGTGGAACAAAACCAAGCAGAGCTGCAAACATTGCCTTATCCTGCCTGCACTAAGCCTGAGAGAATGTTCTCTGTATGAAAAAGGAAACAGGCTTCATCATTATTTGCTTCCAGTGTGTGATTTCCCTGATAAATCTGAAACACAGTTTTGTCTCTGCAACAATGCAGCTGAACTCTGGTAGCTACTGTGGTGAATTTTGAGGGATGCATCACAGCATGATTGCTCATGTGAAAAACAGGCCAATATAACTATTTTGGAAGACCAGCAGCACTTCTATTTACTTCCAGAATATTTTTGGAATTAAAAAAAATTGGTGCAACAAAAGTGTAAGGTTGAAAAAAATTAATTCTTTCCATATAACTACAGAAAATGGAGGAGGATGTGTTCCTTTAACTTTTGCATAGTTACAATTATTGCATGTTTATATGATTATACAAAGAAAGCACCTGCATCTTTCATGTTTTTAAATAACCACAGAGCAGAATTTTTCACAAGCTTAGTTATCCACGGGGAAGCTTTCTCAGGAGAAGGAAGGAGAGGGAGAAATACGCTTATAAATTCATCTAATTTTAAAGCTCTGTATGTAATCCTAAAAAATAATACAAATTTATATCAGGAGGTTATTGAATGGTTGTCTTCTGAAGAGACATGCTGAACATTAGTCTGGGGGAGCAGCTTATGACTGGAATTAGGCTTATCTTCAATTCTTTAATGTTTGTCAGAAAATGTTTTGTCTTCATAAAATGTAGCAATGATAGCATCTTAATCCAATTATAGCTAATCTTGCAAGTTATTTCATAGTTGTTCTATAGATTGCTGCATTTTAAGGTGAATTAATTTCTAATAAAAGGGTTTCTTAAGGGCTTCATGGCATAATGCTTTTGAGACACCAGCAGATAGTGTGATGTCGGAACATTAGATGTGTTCTTCGATCATCTTTTTTTAACTACTCAAGCCATTTGTTTGTCTCCATTTAGCATTCTCTAAATCCATACCAAACTCACACAAATTGATTTTTAATAGTACTTTGTAGACACTAGTGTTGTTAGCTGTCAGTAGTCCTAAATATTATTTGTTCAAGGATGGAAACAGGATTTTGAAATGCACACAAGAAATCACCTAAAATGAACAACCCTTATTTAAAATTAAAGTGTTTTGTTCTTTGCTGTGCTCTGCACTCCAGAAATGTGTACCATCAAGAAAATTATCAGTAACCTTTTTTTTCCCTGTAAGTTACAGGGCACTGAGGTGCTGAAACATTTGCATCTTTTTTTTTTTTTTTAATGGGATTTAAAGATATGTTTTTTCATTTATTTCTTTTGTTTTCAATTTAACCCCCACACATGGTGTGTTATTCTTACTAGGCTCACTATTTCATATTGTTATAAAAAGGTATGTCCTAAAGTGATTCTTAGTCCAGCATCGTATCTTCACCTTTTTAGCTTGCCATCATAAAGCTTGCTTTCTAGTCCACTTCTTTTAAGTGGAATGTGTTTTACATTGTTGCTTGTACAATTTCCAGTGAAGGACTGGGAGTAGAAACTGCTCTGATGCTCTCACATAATGGTCTGCTGTATCCCATGCACTGCAGTAGTTTCTATTGCTTAGCCTTGATTTTTTTCTTCATTGAAAGAGACTAAATGTTATTAAATAAATTTATGTATAAAAAAAGCATGGTTTGGCAGATCTGATCAGTTTTTGTAGTGGAGTATGAAGTCAGTACCCATTACAAGTCAATCTTTTCCTTCAGTTCAAGGTATATGTTCCAAATAATATTATTTACTAGACCCTTGTATGTTGTCTTTTCTGAAAAGATAATGCTTCATAAGAGTAACTTTCCAAGTTGCTTTTAGCACTTAAAATATATATGAAATAAAATACCCTCTAATTACCATGACTATCAGTTTAATTAGAAATGTTTTAGTGTTGCATAAAGAACGAAAGTCACATGTAATGTCTGAATGCATCAAAAATGTATGACCTAGTAAATACAGCACTCATGTAAAACACACATCCAGCATGTTACTGTAACTGGTATAAGAACCTTGCCAAATGATTAATTCATGAGTACTTTCTGTTATGATCTGTATTATCAAACATTTGCCATCTTCTTTTTCCTTGTTTTAGGTACCAGCAGACAGGTGTTAGGTGGCTTTGGGAATTGCACTGCCAGCAGGCAGGAGGAATTCTGGGAGATGAGATGGGATTGGGCAAGACCATTCAGATAATTGCCTTCTTGGCAGGTCTGAGCTACAGCAATATGAGGACTCGTGGTTCAAATTACAGGCAAGTGCTTCTCTGCAGACTGTCAGTCTGTGGAGCTCAATTAATATTTCATCAGATGTATTACTGGTGGAGGAGGGTCCTGTGAATTATTAATGACATTTCAATTACAATATTCCTTTAATTCTTTTAGTGGGGGACATCAAAGGAAAAATTTTACGAGACAATGGAGCTGTAGGGCAGGAAAAATTAAACATGTAACACTTTTAATGAATTCCAGGCATTGATGCTTCATTTTGCAGATGAGCCACGCTAGATATTTTGGGTCAATACAGTGTCTAAGGTTACCTTCCACAAATGGATTGTTTACAAACTCAATTACATTAATATCAGTAGTTTACACAATATGGAATTTTAAATTAGATGTAATACCTTTAGTTCCATTTATTAAATTTTACATTAAAATATTTGTTCTGGCAAGCCACCAGGTAAATATTTTACAGGAAGTAGCAAGCTGATTTGCAGTGAAAGTTAGAGTTTCTGATGGGCAGGGAATTATCCATGCCAAAAATTAGTAGTAAGAGTAAAACCAATAAGTTATACAGCAGAATTTCCATCAGTTTTTGGTTTTCTGTTGTTGCTTTTCAAAACATACGCTACTGTGACTGGCCTTTCTTACAAGATATTTTATGTTTTTTTGTTACTGAACAATGCTTTAAAATTTCTTTTTCATAGGTGAAATTACTGGCAAGACACTTGTTTGTGTCCTCGGATTTGCAAATGCACGCATGAATAGTACTTGATTTTTTTACTTCTGTTGGCCTGTATACCTGATGTAAATAGCTACATGAAACTTAGCAACTATCATAGTACTGTCCCAAACAAAAATAATTACCTCTATATAGAGGTATGTTTAAATTATGTTCAGCTTGTACATGGATTGTAAAATAATGCTTTAAAGAGAAAATATTCCTGTTTTTTCTCCAGTTGCTTCTTAATAAAGCCTTAATATAAAAAAAACCCACAGGTCCTTCATCACTCAGGCCAGTTGATTTACTTTAATATGGCTGCCTGGTAAAGGATGCTACTGTCCAGATTATTTTATATTCCCTACCCCACTTGGGAGGCCAGTGAGTTGATGGAAATCCTTCAGAGACGTCTCTTGACGCTTTTAAATAGTGTGAAACTACAGTAAAACTTTGAAAAGGCCAAAATCAATTTGCCCACCTAAGTTGCAGTGTTCTTTTTGCATGGAAGATAATGTGTTGAATTTCTTGTTTTGGCTGGTGCGTGTCATTGAGTCCATCATGGTAGTGATTCCATGGGAGGAAACAAGGTTTAATATATTGGTGAAGTTTGCTCTGATTTTGCTTGTGTGCTGTAAGGCAGACAGTCTAAACTACTTGATCTTCCCTAGTCGAGTGTTATCCTCCCCTGGACTGAGAAGGCAGTAATCCTGGTAGCCAGTAGTACTGGTTAACTTGTTTCTACTTGAAAGGGTGCGGTCTGATAGGCAGGAGGCTTTCTGGGCAGCCCCTGCTGCAAAGCCAGCACTAAGAGTGGACAAAGTTGTGTTGCCCACTCTATGTGTCTTCCAGACTAGCTTGGGCCTCGTTACCTTGGTGTGTAACAAAAACCTTTTCACTACAGGCTTGGCTTCATTTATTTGAGACATCAGATGAGAAACTGACAGAAAGTTTATACACCGATTATTTACCCATCTGTGCTCTTCAGGATACTGAGACATAAACATAAACAGCTCAATCTCTACTTTGAGTGGCAGAGATTAATTTCCATGGTGCTTAGGTAAATAAAAATCCATTGCCCCAGAAAACATATATGGCTCTTGCTGCCCTGGTCTCTTATTTTTGCTAGGATTTAGTTATTGTTTCAGCTTGAAAACATGATTTGCCAGTCCTTGGCAATATTTGGTTATAATGAAACATGTTTTCCTCCACTAATTTTTTGTGTATTTAAAGATTATAAATATGTATAAATACAGCTTCCTTTTTCTTGGTAGCAAGTTGCAGGAATAGATCTTATGTGCAATTCTAATTGCATCCAATTAAATAACAACAAATAAAGGATGCTTGTGAGTTTGGGCTTTATAAACTAGAAGCAACAGAAGAAAGAGATTTGGATATATTGATCATACGTGATATTGACCATAAGCTATCAGTACAATGTGTCTGTGAAAAAAGGACAGAATACAATATGGCAATATATTTGGAGTAAGAATAGGACAGCATTGTCTTTGTACAAGACACTAGTAAGGCTTTAGTTTTGAATTTTTTAGTGCCACCTTTGTTCAAGGAAAGCAAATATAAATTGAATGGGCAGCAGAGCGAGTCTTGCAGTGTTGCAGTGATTAGAAGAATGAAGGATGCCTCCTAAGTGTGGCAAGCAGAAGTATATGATTTGTTTAGTTTTGTGAAACAGCTCAGACTGGAAGAAACTAGATGACTCTTTTATATAAATAAATAAAAGGTCTCAAGAGAATAATAAAATGTTGGCTAGTGCAAAGTGGTTAGAGTCAGACTAGACACAGAAGAGTTTTCACACAGCCAAGTGGAGGGAGAGTGGATTTTCTGAAAATTGATTCAAGGAGGTGTAAACTCTTTGTGTAAGCTGAGGGGGAAAAAAAATCTGGATAAACCCTGCATGTGAGCTTGTGTGATACAGACCAGGGGAATAAACAGTGGTATTTTGTTACTACCCACGAGGAGTGAGAAACTAGTATGTTCTGGGAAGGTTGGCTTTCTTGCTGTAGGTATTTTTAAGAGCAGTAGCAGGGTTATTTGGATTCGTAGCATAGTTGAAGCTACTCTCCAAGTTCTTATTTCCCTTTGGATTGCTGGGAGTTTTTTAATTAGACCATGTAAGGTTGTGTTCTAGTATTTTATAATAAGCAACATCCAGGTTGTTGTATATGTATAAGCTTTTAATAAAGAATATTATTTCTTCATGTCAGCAGTTTCTGAAGGCATTAAGGGGTTTGTTGTTTTTTTAAAGTGGGGTGTTGCTGGTGTGTGAGAAATCTTTTATTGCTATCAGTATGTGATCTTGAATGTATACTGTGAACTTCTGCATTGTTTATTTATTACCACTTGGATAGTACATAGACAGACACAGGTCAGTGTATGAAAACTGAAGCTATTGCCTTTGTTTGCAAAGTCATTTTGTTCCATTTTTTTAAAGAGCAAATATATTTGAAAAGTAACTGCTAGTAACCACTAGTTAATATATTTCTTACATGATTGTTGATATGTATTTGTGGCAGCAGTATTTTTTATTTGGCTAGTGTGCAAAAGATTTTTCCCTTCATAACCTTAAGAGCAGCTCTCAACTTAATATACAGAAAGACTTTGTTTCAGACTTCTTTAGTAATTCTCAGAAACAATAATATAATTATGAATAAGAAACTTATGAGACAGTTTGAGCCAAGCTCAGATCTCAACTTCCATGGATAATATAGTCTGCCACTTTAGAATCCTTCTCTTATGTATAAACTATGGTGATGAGAGTAGAGTATATTACCAACATGAAGCAGAACACCTGTGTATAAGTCCATTTGTGAGACTCTAGCTACACATTCTGTATAATAGAAGTAATAAAATAATTGCTTGTTAATGATTTCTTTTTGCCTGTAGAAACAGCAGTCACTAAAACGTGATTTGTAATATCACAGGAGGAAGTTCCCTTATGCCATATTGTTTGGAGCTTTTCTATTCCTGTTTATCTTGATAGATGCATCCATTAACTGGTCAATGGGTAGAATCTTTTAGCAGTACCCTCTTCATCTTCCTTTAAAAAACAGACTTCCAGGAAAACAAATTGCCAATTAATTTCCATAGCTCTCATATTCCACTTCAGCTGTTAAATATGTCATTTTAATATGTGTGTATTTTAATGAGCCACTTAATACAGATTATTTATTTCACATTAAGGGTTTTTTTATTGAATACTCTATTTTAGGTACCAGGGATTGGGTCCAACAGTGATTGTTTGTCCAGCTACTGTGTTGCATCAGTGGGTAAAAGAATTCCACACTTGGTGGCCTCCATTTAGAGTCGCTGTGCTCCATGAAACTGGTTCTTATACAAAGAGTAAGGTAATGATTGACATCCATTTTGTAATTCCAGAGGCTTCTTTTTTTTTTCTTGTTACTAGCAAAAAAAAAAAATCCCCTGTTGCTTAATGCTTCTGTGTAGGAAAGAGCTTGTGCCCTTTCTCTGAATGTCTTAAAAGAACAAAATGTTCATTGTCTTGTGTAGATTTCGTAGTAAACTGGACTAAAAGGGGGATGACATGGAATGCACGTATGTTATGATAAAGACTTGTATTGCCTGAACAAATTAAGCATAGTAACAGGTTTCTTGCTTGAGCTTTCCTTGTGCTCTAGTCCATGCTAGGAGTTTGTGATGGGACTGCTTGTACACCAGTTAAATGCTTGTAGCACTTGTGAATTCTCTTCTTGCATTTCTGTGCATCACTATGTCATTGATGTGATATTTAATGTGTGTTGTAGTGCTAGGTCTGGTTTAGCAAGCTGCAGCTTTCCCTGAGAGCTCAGCAGGGCTGCTTAGGGCAGAGCGAGCATTTCGCCCTCCCGTAGTCCTTTTCCGATGGCTCCGCGCTCTTGCTCCAGCAGCCATCAGCCTTGCAACCAGTGATGGTGAAAGAGGCGAGAAGGGGCTCTCCATCAGGGACCTTTAATGGTTACATCTTGTCCCAGCACCCCCAGAGGCAGAGAGACCTCGTGATCCGGGCGCAGGGGGGTTTTCTCAGGGGCTCAGGGCTGGTACATGGGCAGAGTTGGGGTACAGGAACCAGTAGGGAGAGCCCGAGGGAGTGGCCAGGACTAGGGGCAGGGGAAAGTGGGGGAACAATATGGGATCAGAAAAGCAGTGGGTAAACAGATCACCACAAATGTGGTTTGCGTGCATGGGCAATTTCTCTGCAGTTGGTTGCTGTCAGTTGATATCACTTAGTCTCATTTTCTTTAATGACAGAGTTACTTCATTAGTTTTCATTGTTTCAAGCAGAGCCCTTTCTGTGTTTCAGTTTTCTGTGTCAGTCTCTTCATATGCATGTTCTCTGTCTGTTTCTTAAGCTGGAAAGTCTGACTTGTCTGAAGTTTCAAACTTTGGTACCTTGCAGGAACAAAACAAGGAAAACTTAGATTTTTATTCTCCCCTAGCCTTATATTTCAGATGCTTAAATGGATTTTTAGGATTCAGCAAAGCATTTTAAAATTTCTCTTTAAATATTTATTGAATTTCTTGTAATAACATTAAGATTATATGGTGCTTAATTGCACTTGATTAAACGTATTCTGAAGTAATTGATGTAGTTACAGTACATGGCAAAAAAGGAGTAGCACACTCTAATGTGCTAATAGCTTCCTGTTGTTCAATTAACTTGGTGTGTTTTCAAGCCCTAAAAGTCTGTTGACCTCAATAACATGGTTGCATGTCTTCCTAAATTAAATCATGCATGCTTATTTTGGGCTATTGGTTAATTAATGGACTTGACAGACTGACTCAAATTTTTCCATCTTCAGGAATAGTCAGGTTTTCAAGATTTCATTGTTGTCCTTCAAATGCATATTCAACAACTTAAAGATGTTAGCACTTTCAAGCAGATTTAGAGAACTGAACCTAATGCCTCATCTTCTAAGAGCTGCAAAAATGCTTTAAACAAGTGTCACTGCTGATAAGGTCTTAACCTCATGCACATTTTTTTCCTAGATGCCTCTTAATCAGAGAAGAGCAAGCTAACCCATCTTTCCCATTCTAGTTCCCCTTTTACCTGCAATAAAAGTTTGCCACAAATTAGCATAAGTAACACTTGTACACTGAAAATATATCATAAAATACAGGATGGGTGATTTACTCCTGCCTAGGATTTATTTTCAATATACATTCTTTCTATGAATACTTTAGTGCTGATCTGATCTTAACAGCAATTCCATCTGCTGATAACCTATGGCATTACAGAAGACCACTTTTACATATCTTAACTTTGTAATATTCATCCAGGGACCATCCAGCCCTTATGCTCTGGCATAATACATAAAAGAATAAGTAAGTTAAAGAATATCAAAGTAGTGGTTAGACTGCATAAATTTTTTGAGATTAAATTTACATGGCTAAAAGCCAGCTCCCTGTTCACCTGTGGTCTCAGTGTTGCAGAGGCCTGTTGGGAATTAACCAGGATTCACCTGTTCTATTAGTGTATCACAGTTTATCACAAAGTAAATGAGAAGATTTTTGTGCTGGACAGCTCCAGGAGAGGATTGGGGAACTGAACTTTGTTACCAGCTTTGGAGTGAGAAAGGTCATTTCAACCTCTGAAGAGGTTACAATTTTCTGAACCAGTGGAGGAACATAATTGTTCTCCAGACTAAACTGGACATCAGACAGCGAAGATACTAATGGATTTTGAGGACTACCTTATCATGTAGTGGTTGGCCAGCAGGTTGTGGTAAAAGGCAGCATGCAGCTTGTTCTCTGCAGGTCTGTGAAAGAGTCTCTACAGGTCTATGAAAGAGGAGCAGGTGATTTCTAAGGAGCAAAGAATAATTGTAAAACTATTGAATTAGAATTTTGGAGAAAAAGGGTTAAGCAATGATAGATGTCCCATAAGGCAAGACAGTATTTCATAGCAGAAACGGACAACAGCTGAAGTTTCACTTGATAAAATTTAAGTTGATATTTTAGGTGAGATGGATGTACATAATTTTTACCATAACATTGTCAGGAATCCTGATATCTTAGGAAATACTAAATCTTTCAACATTGGTGAAATTATATGCCTTTATGAATAGGCATTTTCTGGTGTACCTTCTAAGATACACAAGCATTGATGCAAGAGCCTGTTTCCCAGTTCTTCAGAGTTGCCCACAGAAGTATTTCACTTGACAGTGAAGAGTGGGGAAGACATCTGTTCTGATTGTTTCATCATAAATTGATTCTAGGCAACACTTCCCACATCTGTTCAGTTAGTGACACTTCTTTATTGTTACAAATGGACTTTGACCAATGTGGTAAGTGAAAAGCTCACTGATTTTTCCCTTTTTACCAGTCCATTTTGGTTTTCTTTGCAAGCAGTTACAGGATTTTCACAATAATAGTATGAAATAGCATCCTGAATTGTGAGCAACAGATTGGCTGCAAACCTTGTCAGCCCATTTCAGCTTAGTCACTGAGACATCTCGCTGCTATAATATTCGTGTGGTTTTTAGCATATGTGAAGCTTCCAAAGAGAGACTGTGTTACTCCTTTTCTAAAATAACAATGATAGAAAATTCTGACAGTAAAAGAGGGAAGTGTAAATTTCCAGTTTCACCCCTCGGACTATGACTAATTTAAAGGCCTTCAGCTATCTACAAAGGAAGGCAGATTGCTACTTTAGATGATGAAAGGAAGACACAGTAGCAAGTTTTGAGCTTGTTTAAAGCATTCAGATGAAATGTAAAACTTGCTCTTTTTATTATTATTATTATTATTATTATTATTATTATTATTATTATTATTAATTTTGATTACAGATTATTTAGCTCTTCTATGATGATAAATGTGCTTAAGTTTGAGCAGTAGGTGGAACCACATCTAAATGATAGTCTTCCCCTGTGAAGTCAGCTTTCAGTTTGAGCAAGGTATGGCATTTGTGGCTAAATGTGTCCTGCAGTGCAGTCTTACGCTGTTAAGCTCCTACTGTGGTTTACACTCAAATCTGATCTGTAAACACTGAGTGCTCTGAGACCTCTAAGCATGAGAGAAAACAAAGAACTAAATCTAATGTAGTGTATCACAAGTGCTGTTCTATTTATGGTATAGAACAGAAGGTAAGGAGAAAAAACTTTGATAGTGTTGGGAAAAAAGCCTTCTTTGCTTCTGACAAGCAAAGAGCTTGTCCTGGTGTTTTAAAACTTCTGTTGGCACATGAGCATTTGTAAATCATAGAATGTAAGAGGCAACATGAACTTTGGTTATCTTGTTCAACATCTCACATATGGCAGGAGGCTGTATTTTTTAAGTTCAAGGCTGAACTTTTAATTTTTTAATCTTTGATTAAAAATCGGTTAACCTCGGTATCACCGAGGTTAACAATTCTTTCTGATGTTAGTCACATACCATTTGTAAATGTGTAACTTTGCATTCCCTTATTCTCCTCAAATGCAGGACACACAATTCAGCCCTAAAAAGTAGTTGTCAGTTCATGATGCTTGCAGCTGTGAAACCATCTACTTGAAGATGACTTTACACATGGAAAATTTTAGACTTTCTAGCCTCACAGTAGAGTACATAATCTACATGTGAAGAAAATAAATTTTGGAGGTTACAGTTACTGGCATGATTTCATATGGAACCTGTATTTTAGCCAAAGGCTCTATTTCTGAGTTAAGGACCAAACTCAGATAAAATTAGTATTGTACTCCAAGAAGTAGCATTCTTGTTAAATATGTACTAAGTGCTTTAGCTCTTTTTATTGCAACTTTTACATTATTAAACATTATAATGTGTTCTTTTGAAGCCTCTTCATGGTGCCATTTAGATTTTTTTGTTGGGGCAGGGAAATAATAAAGAGGTTTTATATGTTGAATTTATGGATCCCCAGGCCTAATGGTTGGTTATGAGATAGTGATAAGCCTGCTGAAGAATGCACTTTTGATTCATAGATGATATATGGTTGTATGAGTGACTAGATACTATCTCTGACTTCACGCTTGCCTCAAAGGTATCTGAATGTTTAGTGAATTTTGTAGTTATCACTAGTCTATTTCTTTAAGTTTAGTCTTAACGTACACACTTCTGTCCAAGAAAATGACCATGTTTAATACATAATATGTAAGTGTTCAGAATTGAGGTCCTCTTAAATATTTTTTTAAAGACTGCTTTATCCCAAAAAAGATAAACCTTATTAAGCATCAGTCCAAACAGTGGTCCTGGTTTTGTACCTTCAGAAGCAAACTTAAAGGTACAGTGAGGTACCAACAGGAAAAAAGTATTTGCTTGGAGTATGTCCTTAGAATAAATCATAAATCTTTTAGCCTTAAGAATTGGTGCTTGCCAGAAATCATCCAGTCTTTGTACATCTTACGTGGTCCAGTGAAGACAAGGCAACACCATCATCTTATCACCCAAGGCTGGGAGAAAATACTGTCCCTGAATTGTAAAGGCCTGAAGTACTGTGCTGAACAAAAATGCAAGTTCATAATTACTCAATTTACTCACATGTTCCTCTATTCATTAGCATCAATCAGATAAAGGCCAGAGTGCAGCATTTCAAAATTAGGTAACTGCTGTGTATCTATCTGTGCCAATCTTTTGGCATTAGTAGGATTTGCCTCTCTCAAGCAGACTGTTTTTAATTTAGTGTTAACAGTGCATGACCTGAAATATTTCACTGAAGTGTATTTCCAGAGAAAAAATAAAATTAAGTTAGATGTACCTTAATCTAACGAAACAAGAACTCTAGACTAAAGAATACATTATAAAATAGCATAAATTATGAAATACCACTCCCTCAAGAGTTTGTATCCAATATTAGATCTGTTAGCATGTTTTAAAATATTTTAAATTATTCCAAGAACTGCACCTAAAGTGAAGGCAACCTTGAAAAAGTACTCAATGCAGTAAAATGAGACTTAGTAAGTGTTGTAGTGTGAGTTGATAAAATTGTGTTGTTGTATTTCTTCATTGTCAGCACAAATCCTTGTTTATTAAAAATTTAGCTTGAAGGAAACTTTAATTAATTACAGGTTCAGTAAATCCTGACTAGGATTCTGCTGTGGTGTGTTTACAGTGAATGGCCTTCATGTGCCTGTGTTTCACTTCTGTTCTCTCTGCTACCTGACAGCGTGATTTATGGCTGTTGTTTTCTACCAGTCCACTGTTTGCCCTCTAGGAGGGATTGGTCTCTTGAGCCTCCATAATAACAGCAGCACTTTCACAAAACATCTTTTAATGACAAGAGTGTAGCATTCTGTAAGTCAGGCTAATTGCAGACATACCCTTTTAATTGCAAAAATTAGGAGAGGTTACATATTTTACAAGCTTTTAATTTTAAATCACCCGAGATGATTTGTCTTAAGTGTTTGGGTAGAGGTGTCTACAATATTCTATGATAGACCATTGCTGAGACTCAAGAAAAGTTGCAGACTGTGGATAATATACCAGGTAGAACTAAGCTTTAGATGTCCACACCTGCAGAGAAATCCTACTCTGTCTGAAATACAAATTATTCTAAAGATTACTTATTCTTTTGAGACTCATGATATCAGCATTAAATAATGTGTTGATGATAATCAGAAAGCAGATATTCTTGAACAGTTAAAAGAGTTTTTTGAATCTTCAGGTACGTGTGAGCAAGTAATTTTACAATAAAAGATCATGGATATTGACACCATCTGAGTTTTTGACACAGGTTTTTCCCTTTTGTTTGGTTTTTCTAATTGTTTTTTTGTGGGTGGTTTTTTTTCTTAAAGATACTTCTGGTAATAAGGGGTTTGTCTTTCCTTTAGCAAATGTGGTGGTGATTGTACTTTCTTGTTTTCCTGTCTCATCATCTGCTGTTTGAGTCTTCTAGATTTATATGTGGAGGATCAATGCAATAAAGATGAGTCCTGAACACTGTCAAAAGTGACATAGACTGTTCCTGCCCTACATAACTTGCAGCTATAAAGGCTAGTTAAAACTTGGGGAAAGGTTAAAGCTTACAAGAGAAGCACAAAATTTGAAGACTGATAGCAACTATATTAATCCTATTAATGAGAATGGTTACACAGAATTTAGGATTAAACAAATAGATTTTTGTGTTTGTTTTTCAGTATTGCATTTGTTTAATTTTCCTCTAACATTCTTAATCTTGCTTGCAGTACGCAAAGCTGGGTTTGTGAAGTGAATATAGGAGAACTTGAAGAGACCAGTTACCTGAAACAAATCCAATGTTTGTTTTTTCAGACATTGCCTGTAAAAAATTAAAAATAAAAACCACTGTTTCTTTCTGACCAGGTTTTCATTCAAATTCTGATTTGCTATAACACAGTATTCAAGTGCTTCATTCTTTGACAGAGGAGCTAAGAATCATATAATCAAAATCTTGCCTATACTTACTTTCTTTGCAAAGTAAATTATAGATCTGCTTTTAGAATACTTTTTCTATGTACCTTGGATAGCAAATCTCTGTGTGTGTAGTTCAGGAGGTCTGAGAATTCTGCCTCACTGACAACGTGCACCTTTTGCTTTTAGGTGAAATTAATTCATGAAATCGCTTCCTGCCATGGAATTTTAATTACGTCTTACTCGTACATTCGACTGATGCAGGACAACATCCACACGTATGATTGGCATTATGTCATTCTGGATGAGGGTCACAAAATCCGAAATCCAAATGCTGCAGTCACACTTGCATGCAAGCAGGTACTTTATAAAAAATAAATTTAAGTGCTCTGGAGGGAGGTTCCAGTATCTAATAGCCTATCATAAAAATATATGTTTGATCATTAATAAAGAATAAAAACATAAATCACAATGGTCTGTATTTGACTATTTAACTTACTTAACATTTTTAATGAATTTACATGGGTAAATTTACAGAAGTATTGTGGAGGAAAAAAAATTAGAAATTTTAAATTGCACAGTAATTTACCAGTAGGGATAAATGTCAGATTGCTGGTGTGAATTTTCTGCTAACAGTACATGAACAGTGTATTGCAGAAACCTGTACTTTTTATGAGTGTGAGGTCACATATTTTGACACAAGAATTTATTGGTGGTGAAATTGAATATCCTCTGAGGCAGGAGGCAGGATACACCATGAGCCATGAAAATAACTTTCTTTTGTGGTTTTTTAATAGTTCCGCACACCCCATCGAATCATCTTGTCTGGCTCCCCTATGCAAAATAACCTAAAGGAGCTCTGGTCCCTTTTTGACTTTATATTCCCAGGAAAACTGGGAACACTACCTGTGTTCATGGAGCAGTTTTCTGTCCCAATAACCATGGGAGGATATTGCAATGCCTCTCCTGTCCAGGTAAATGCATCCAAAATAGCATTTTGCTTGAAGGAAACTCTTCCAACTCTTACTGTTGTTTCTAAACTGACTTCTAAATGTACTTAATGCTGTATGTTCTAGACACTAACCCAAGAAAGAGTTGTGTGTGAGTGTTTTACTGCTGGTTGTGTAAAAAAACCATTCAACTGAGACTGTTTCATTTATACAGGAGTGCAGCTTGTATACAAGGTTTTCTTGTCAAAAGCCCTAAAGTTTAAGTCATTAGAAGTATTCTTTGATATGAAGTAAAGATAAACAAACTGGGGTGGGAGGCTACTGATCCTGCATTTTGATGTATTTAAATAGAACTTCCCTGTTTGCTATCAAGCTTTGGCAAATTATGCAATAAGAGGAATCCTTAAATCTAAACTGAAAACAGTTTTTATTTTAAAAAGCTAAATTAGGTGTTGGAAGTCTGGAAGTAGATAAACTAATTTTGAAAGCAAAAAATTATCTGGGAAATTATTATTTAAATAAGTCTCTATTAGTCTTTGTAGTTGTGGTTCTCAGTATTGATGGCAGGCTGTTGTATTGATTTCTAATTAGATGACAAATTGTCTGCATCATAATCTGCAGACTAAGTTTTGTATAAATGCTAATAAACTTGTATCCTTTTAACTACTGTTTGTAATGTTTTGCATGCGTTGCTAAAGTTTTCTTTTCAAGTTCAAGTACTTCTCTTATATAAATATTAGTAAATTACTGAGTTGGCTTTTGAATTGTTTTTTTAATATCAATAATTTATTCTGCTGTTTGCTTTGCTTCAAGACAAATTAAGGTATTTTTAGCCATTATGTACAGTTAATACCTATCTCACACATCCATTACCCATTATAGAACCATATGCTCCCTTTAGGGCTGGAGTGACCTTTAGTTTCTGTGATCATGGGGATTTTCTTGTACCCTTTTTTTTGAAGTCTCAAGTGAGCACTAATCTTCACTTATTGTCCAGTAACCACCACTGCTGCAGGCTTCTTTTTTGATCTTCAGTATATGCATTAGCTACTTTTTCATGAGGATTTTGGTTTTGTACCGATTTATACTCACTTCTTTCTTTGGTTTCTAAATTAAATATCTTACTTTTCATCTCTTTTAAAGACAAATCTGGGGTATCTGAGGAAGCCTTACTCAATTTTATTGTTGGTAACATGAATTTTATTGCAACTCGTGTTGAACATGTAACTGTAGATCCATGTAAAATAAGCTATCTAATTTTATTAGGATTTTCCTCTTGTTAATTATGTAATTTTGCTAGTTGCTAAAATTAATATCAAGAATCAAAATACAACTTGTGCCTTTTCTTCCTTTTTTCAGGTAAAAACTGCGTACAAATGTGCCTGTGTGTTACGGGACACCATAAACCCCTACTTGCTGCGAAGAATGAAGGCTGATGTAAAAATGAGCCTTTCGCTTCCAGATAAAAATGAACAGGTTTGCTTAGTTTCACTACTAGATCTGAGTCCTCTCCCTCCCCAAAACTCAGTCTTGCATGAACATTTGGAAATAATCTGTGCTAGTAGCAGATAAAATGCTGGTTTAACTAAAGATAAGGTGCAGAGCTTTCAAGATTCATGTTCTTTCACCAGTGTTCGGAGTATTAAATGATCGCTGCCTTGCAGGGTCTGTATGAGTTCACTCATCTAAAAAGCAAAGGATAGATGAAGTGTAGTCAGGGCTATTTAATGCTGTCCCTTAGGTCTCAAGTGCATTGAAATGAGTTGTCTGTCTGTTTTCTTTTTTACAGCAGGAAACAATTAAGCATTGTTTCCTATTGTAGAAAGAATAATTTGGGCAGCAAATAATAGAGAAATACTTGGTGGCAGTTGTACATAGTGCAAGCTAGCTGGCCTATACATGCTAATAAATTTCCAGAATATTAGCCTTGTGGTGTAAAACGTGTTTGCTTTACTAAAAGGTGGGATGTTTCTTTAGGAAACATTTTCATTCAAAGTAGAGGAGGTTGAAAGTATTAGTTAACTGAAGTTGCTACAAATACTCACTTGTAGTAATTATTAGCTGCTTCTTCAGGCTTCAGTGCTTCAGGGTTTCATGTTCTGTCCTCAGTCCTTTCCTGTCTTCTCCTTCTAAAAGAGAAGTAGACATGTTAGTCTTTGTAAGACAGTGCTGAAAGGTACATAATTAAGGAGTAGGTCATACTGTGTATATGCAGTCTAATGATCTTTTTTAACCAATTTTTTTAATTTCCATATACTTTAAAGAGTCTGGGCTACTTAATCTAAAGAATGGGATCATAGTTTAAACAAATTTGATTTTTGCTTTTGTCAGTTATAGGCCACTACATCAGTTTGATTTAGAGCATCGTTTTGGGTGCCTTGCAGGATGCAAGGAAGTGATTTTGTACAATTTTAGCCCATCAGAGCACCTGAGAAATCATATTTCATGCTCAAGGTCTAAAGACAGGACAGATCACATCTGCTAAACTTCTAAGAATTTGCAAGTTGTAAGGGATGTGACAGACACACAATGCAAAGATTTTACTATGAACATAGCTTTGAAAGATTGTTAATGTTGCACAGTTACCTCATTAAAATTAGAGAATGACAGCAGTTGAAAAACTAAAACAGTTTGGGGGAAAATGTAACTGCTGTGAAAAGAGCACATAAAACCTCATGAAACTCATCTTAATTATCATGTTCATTCTCTAATTTTTTTTTATTATTTCTTATGATTTGCATACAGTATTTTTTAACTTAGCATTTCAGTATGTCAGACATCTGTGAAGTTATTTTGTAGCACAGGGTAAAATTTTAAAATTCACACAGGTTGGGCTTAAGTGGTTGGTTTGTTTTGTAGGTCCTCTTTTGCCGTTTGACAGAGGAGCAGCGTCAAATCTATCAAAATTACATCAACTCTAAAGAAGTTTACCAGATTCTCAATGGAGACATGCAGGTGGGCATTAAATAAGGATAATGACAGGTAGGGTTTGATAGAGAAAATCATGGCGTGGCCTTTGCATTCTTCTAGCTGGATTTTGAGCAGAAAAGGAAGCAAACACACTGATGTCTGTTCAGCTTTTGTAGTTGTCTACTTTTTTTTCTCAGAAATGTTAGATGAAATATATTCGAGTTAGTGACGTGACCAGGTAAAAGTAGGAAAGGAATGAGCTTCACAATATGTTTGTGATCTTGGGAACAAATTATGGCTTGTTGGATGACCTGTTGTAGGTAACTGTATGCATGCTTTTAACTAACTGCAGAAGCAAAGCAAAGGAAAAGCTTCGTTAGTCCTGAGAGTACAGTTCAGGTGTGATAACTTTGTGATACAACAGTTGATGATTTCACAGTATTGACAGAAAGCAGGACATGATAATTTCAAGAAACAAACTGGTGGAATTTTTCCTTTTGAATAAGAAAAATTTGACCTTACAGCTAGGGAGGGACTGGTTTTACTAATGTTGAAGTTGTTGCAGAATTCTCTTAACACTGTCACCAGAATAGGCTCATAAGTACATAAAATTTCAGTCATTTTCTTTTGTACTGATTTTTCCTAAAACTTTCCCTGAAACAAATGCTAATATCAAAACACCATTAAAAACATTGATGGTGAGTGGATAACGTACTGCTTTTTATTTTTCTTGTCCACAACCCCTATAGATAAAAGTATTTGTCATGAAAATAAAAATACTTTTTTCTTAACTTCTTTAGATTCTCTTAGGACTATCAACTTTGAGAAAGATTTGCAACCACCCTGACTTTGTTGCGGATAGTCCCAGAATTTTGAAGAGTGTGCCAGATGCTGAAGCGGAGGATCCAAATCAGTTTGGATATTGGAAACGTTCTGGAAAAATGATAGTGGTAGAATCCTTGCTGAAAATATGGCACAAGCAAGGTCACAGAGTGTTGTTTTTTACTCAGTCAAGACAGGTAAGATGAGCTAATTGTTTTTAGTTTTAGCTATTACTAAAACGTGTGTGAGTTCCAAAAACACTTGCAATTAGAACCGCCTTTTGTAGTGTCTTTCTCATAAAATTAACATCTTATTGAAAAAGTTACTGAAATGACTAAAGTCATTGGAGTAATCAGAGACCAGTTCCCAATCTCAGTAAACTTTACTGGAATGACACAGCATTGTGGCAATGGCCTGGTTTCAATATACTGGGTCGAAGCTTGTATCAGTTATACCCCTATCCTACCAGGCTGTCCATGCTGTGTGGTTTCAGGATACAGTTGGTAGTCAATTTGCATGCTCTGTGTAGTGCCTGTGCATGTCTGATCCTCAGAATCAGTCCCTTCAGGACCATAGCACAGGCAGTGACCTTTGTTTGTTTTCCCTGCGTACTCACAATTTTGTCTTCCTTCTGTGGATTTCCTTGGGGTGCTGCACCCCAGTCTGTTTAATTGTCTTGAGACTATGGCCCTGGACTTTCCAAACCAAGCACAAATATTCCACTGCATTCAGCTGTGAAATAGGTTTTTTTTCCCCATTTGCATAAGTTGGTTTTCTGTCATTTAAGAAGGTTTTTTAAGTTTTTGGTTGTCATCACTTGTTTGACACTGCAGTTAGTACCAGAAATTCTTATACGTTGATCACACAGTTGCACAGTCTTCACATCTGGATTTCATTAAATGTTTTCCATCACCACAGATGATGCAGATACTTGAAGTCTTTGTGAGATATAGAAATTATTCCTACCTCAGGATGGATGGCACCACAGCAGTAGCTTCCAGGCAGCCTCTTGTAACAAGATACAATGAGGTGAGATGTTGCATGCCACACATGAATACATATTAATGAGTATGATTGAGTTCTTCCATTCCGTTTTCTTCTGATTTTAGATATACTACTTTAGACTGGAGACACAAAACTAGGGAGTTCAGTGAAATGAAACCCCTGTATTTGTGAGAGAGAAGAAAAAAGTCATCACTTCTTTCACACTTAAATTGGGTTTTCTGCTAAAAAAACCCACATCTGAGAAGGGGGGAAAGCAATTTTACTGGATAACAGTAAATGAAATTTAGATCAGACTACTTTTATTTGCCAAAAGAAATACTAGATGAGCAAGGAAATATATTCCTTCTCTTGGCTCCCTTTGCATCTTTGCAAATAATGCTGATGAAATAATCCAGGAAATAATTTTTTTTTTAAATGTCACATTTTGGTAATTCTTGTTTTAGTAAATTCTCACTTGGGTTACAGGACAAATCCATATTTCTCTTTCTTCTAACAACTCGTGTTGGTGGCATTGGAGTTAACTTGGTTGGTGCTGACCGCGTTATTATCTATGATCCTGACTGGAATCCCAGTGTAGACACACAGGTGAGTTTGGTTTATTACATTCCATTTACCAGCTAAGTTGAAATAAAACTGAAGATGAAATGACATTTATCTCCTCAGATAGTGTTAAAGCACTATGTTGCTCTTTCCTAAGTTGCTGTTCCCAGCAATGGTCACTTAGGGTGCAGCTCCACATTATGATTACTCCTGTGGCAAAGCCAATTTAAGTGATTCCCACCACATCCCCTTTATGCTGTTATACCTTACCACTGTTCAGTATTGTTGATTCATGTAGTCAGTTACAGTGCAGTCAAAAAACCAGTTCAAATGGCCTGTGTTTCTAAAATAAATAAATCAGATGTCTCTGAAGGGAAAGTACAGCTGTGCAAGCTCGTCACCAGACAGGAGAGGACTGTTGGTGGTGACAATGCAAGGTGAGAAGAGAACAGATGCTGCTCAAATTGGCTTTCTCTCTAGATAACGATACGTAGCTGTGACCTTACAGAGCTGCTCTAAGCTTTTAGAAGTTGTTCACTATCTCATGGTGTGATAAGACTGATTTATCAAATCACGTAGCAGTTACATGGTGCTTACAAGTTTGAGAGGAAAAAACTTTTTTGTAGAAATCCTGTGTAGCTCTGAAATCTGCAAGTGTCTGACATAGAGTGCTCTATATTAGCAGTTGGTTCAAGATGTTTGTAGGAAAGATTTCAGTTAAGTTAAAGAAGAAAAGTTCAAAGGAAAGGTGTGTATTAAAGCTCTATTGTGAAATTTCCTTCTGGAATAAGTCTATATAAAGTACATATTCTAGGTAAAGGTTCCAATTTTAACATAATCTATTTATTCATAATTTTTTGCATAGATTTCTTGGTACAATTGGAGACTTTCTAAATCTTTTTCCTCTCCTGCTGAGTTATCCCATGGTCTGGAAATAACACTTCTTGAAGTATGTGTCAAATGTCCAAACTAAGTTTGAAACGGTGTTATCATTAGCTCTCTGTCAGACACGTTTGAGAGGCTCATGTGTGGTGACCAAATCTTTTGTGTTGCAGGCTCGGGAACGTGCTTGGAGAATAGGCCAAAAGAAAGAGGTGACTGTGTACAGGCTTCTCACTGCAGGTACTATTGAGGAGAAGATATACCACAGGTCAGTCAGAATGATTTCTTGGGTACAGCTGCATGCTCAGGAAAATGTTTGTAACAAATCCAAGGTGGTGTAACAGTGACATACCTGTGCACACTTTACATTGCTTGTAATCCCCAACCTTGGTCATGATGGGCACATCATGGAAAACTTTTAAAAGTTTCTTCTGAGAAATGGAGAACCTTTTTCTCGTACTAGACTCCCAGCTGTGCTGCTCCATCTCTAGCTGCAAGACCCATGTGCTAAATGGCTACCTTACAAGTCTGTTCCAGCAGCTGTGTCCAGCACACAGAATTCACTGTAAAAGAGAGTACGAGGCATGGACAGAAAACAGTGAGCACCTTATTCAGAACATGAGACTCAACAAGTCTGAAATGCAAATTGAAATCATCAAGTTCTTTATATTCTCCTTGGGATAGATCAAGATGTATGTGGTACATACATCTATTTACTACGGTGCAAACCCAATTTAATTTTATTCCCAATTCATTCCAAAGTGAAAGAATTAAATCCCAATAACTACCAGTCATATTCATGTTATTTATTCCAAAATGTAGCTAAAGCCTTTTAATTTTTTGTATTTCAAAATCAATGAAATCTTTTCGGTTTGCTTTCCCATTCAGCTTTCTCAGGAGTTAGCTTCACTCACATGAATTCCAAATGAATGTACATGGGAATCCTCTGTCTAGACTTTACTCTTCAGAACCGAAATGCCCTCTTGGAAAATTCAGATGAACAAAAAGCTCTAAATAATGAAATGCCCGCACTTACTGAATGCCTTTTTTTAGTCCGTTTTGCCACGTGGACACAAAGTATCTGCTGTTTTTTGGCTTGCATCCCTCTGGCATACTTCTATTTGAAGAACACTGACTGCATCAAGAAATTGGACTCTTAACAGTCAGGACAGCCATCAGAAATTAATTCCTTTCCAGAACAGTGCAATGGACCTTGAACTTTAAGCAGTTGTCTTTTCTCTTTTCCTGTGTTTTCTTGCCTGCAAATAAAAACTTCGTTTTTGACCACTGGATTTAAAAATAGTTTCCCTGCTTAATGTCAGCAGAGCCAAAAGCATGATAAAAACTATTCGAGAGAACTGATTTCCAGTTTTATTTAGGGATGTATTTTCTGTACAGAGTAAAACGGTTTTTCTCTAGGCACTATGTAGTACAAACATGGCACAGAAGCAGTTTTACCAATCCTAGAAGACTTGTTGCAGCTTTGTTCTCCTACAGATTTTTCCTTTTGGTCCTCTGCAGGTGGGCTCTTTCCTTCTCAGCCACAAGTCTGATTTCCCTTTTCAGTGGCTGTCATCCAGTCATTGCCATCAGACTGAGCTACTCTGCTGCTTTTAACTCCTCCAATCAACTGAACCCATAAAATGTTGTCATTTTTACAAGCTTTTGTTTTTCTTTCAGGAGCTTTCTGATTGTTTTATTGTAACATATGTAAGCTTTTCAATTTTAATGGACAAGAAAGTTCTAGCTGTGAAGTTATTTATTGCTCAGTTAAGGGATGCCTCATAGGACATCTCAGGATGGTGGTTACCTGTTGTGTTATGGGGTTGTTGCAAAATAATAAATCCCTGTGTTTAACAATTTACTTGCTTGTTTGAAAGTTACTAACTCAAGATGGTCTTTTGGAAACTAACATCATCTTCCCACTGCTTAATTGCCCTGCAGGGTAATGTTTGTGCTTATAGTTTTCTGTTTAAGTACTGTACTCAGTACTTAAACATAGCTAGACATTGTTTCATGCACAAAGTACTTGTTTTTTTCTTTTTTAGACAAATCTTCAAACAGTTTTTAACAAACAGAGTGCTGAAAGACCCTAAGCAGAATCGCTTCTTCAAATCCAATGACCTTTATGAACTATTTACTCTGAACAGCCCAGATGTATCTCAGGGGACAGAAACAAGTGCAATTTTTGCAGGTACATGTCTTTTTTTCTATTTGTTTGGAAGAAAAAATGTCTTAAGTGTTTGCTAAATGGATACTTATTTCATTCATCCCTCAGGTACTGGTTCAGATGTTCAAGTCCCAAAGCCACCTGATAATGGCACTTCTAAACATGATCTCCATCTTGCAGAAAGCAGCTCGCACAAGAAGATAAAGTCCTCCAATTCCTATTCCACCACACACATGAAAGATTCTTCTTCTAAAGCAATAGACACAAGTGAGGAAACCAAGGGAAATTTGGAAGCCTCTGACCAAAATAGCTACACAAAAGATAATGCACAAGCTGGTACTGATGTAAATTCGTTCAATAAAAGCCAGGAGGAATGCTTGGAAGGTGATGACAAATGCACATCCCACTCGATGCCATGCAATGCAGGGTCTTCAGAGAATGCCAAGTGTGTGACTGCTGTGGTGGCTGGTGAAGGACATGGAGCAGATGCCAGGGCAGATCTTACCCTTTCTTGTGGTGCAGCTGGCTCTTGGGAAAAGCAGGAGGCTAAAACGGAAGATGGGCAATTTGATAATAATCATTCTAAGTGTATCTCAAAAACAAAGCACAGGGTGGATATGCTGTCACATGAGAGCCACAAAGATAAGTCTAAGAAGAAGCATCACAAAGATGCCAAATTTGAAGGAAAGCGCATTCCTCATCTAGTGAAACAAAAGCAGTATAGAAGGGAGAACAGTGAAGAAGAACAAGACTCAAAGAAAAATGATGACTATGTCTTGCAGAAACTTTTCAAAAAATCAGGTAACAGCTGTTGTTTGGCTGCTGACTAAACAGAGGTAGTTAGAACCTATGCAAATGAGGGAAAGCGCAGATCTGTTACTCTGATGGTTAGAGCTAAAATACAAAACACGTTTGTTCTGTTACTGTAGTGAAACCTTAAAATGTTGATTATTCAAATGCTCCAGTTAGGAATTTGCTAATTACCTTAGCACAAACTGTTCAGAGAGACCTGCACTTCTGGATATAGAAGTATATGCTGTGTTCTCCTGGATATTTCCAGGATGTAATCAACCTTCATTTACACAAGTGTTTCACTTCTGTCAGTCCTGTCCATAACAATGGAAATTATCAATTTACCCACATAATTGCCAGGTCTGTTGTGAATAATGACCTCATCAGCACACCAGAAGTGATTTGCTGTCAGATTGATTACTTAACTGATAAAGAAGGGGGTTCTCTCATTAGAAATTACTGTACTGATGTGCTTGATATAATCACTCTGAAGAAGGAAAAATGCAATTTTGGCATTCACTTAAGAAGTGAGTGATTTTCACATAACTTAAGAGATGTCCTCCTTCACCTTTTGTATCTTCTGGTTTTAGGGGTACACAGTGTTATGAAGCATGATGCCATTATGGACGCTTCCAGTGCAGATCATGTGCTGGAGGAAGCAGAAGCAAGCAGAGTGGCCCAGGATGCCTTGAGAGCCTTAAGACTCTCTCGTCAGCAATGTTTAGGAGCTGCTTCTGGTGTGCCAACCTGGACAGGAACAAGTGGTCTCTCAGGTGCACCATCAGGAGTAAAGTGAGTTCAGTTCTCACTCTGCTTTCCCAAAA
The DNA here is from genome assembly GCF_000738735.6 of Corvus cornix cornix. Taxonomy (NCBI): domain Eukaryota; kingdom Metazoa; phylum Chordata; class Aves; order Passeriformes; family Corvidae; genus Corvus; species Corvus cornix. The sequence continues at coordinate 17,701,413 of NC_046336.1, forward strand.
ACAGAGGAGTTACTTAGAATATTAAAGATTTACATTTTTTGCCTTGGTGTTTGCAGTAACATGCATCAAAGTCATGTTCATGTTTTATATTTAATATAGACATGAAAGCATATTACAAGCGTAGGTAGTCCGTTCTGAAGTACAAAGAAAGCATTATTGTTGCACAGTAGAAGAGAGAGCACAGCAGAGGGCTCTTGAGAACCCTAAAACACAAACCCAGTCTGCCTTTGAAAAAACTATCCTAGTGATTTTGAGAAGGATGTTTTATGGAGTTAATTTTTTCATGGGTTTTTAGGAGTCGGTTCGGTCAAAAAAGAAACTCCATGCTGCTTTCTTCACTTTCCACTTGTGCATCACCTGCAAAGAAGCACAAGGTAAGAAACACAAGATAATGTTTCTGTTTTAAATAGCTGGTATATGTGAAGTGTTATGATTTATGCAATAAATTTGACTTACATTATAGATGTCTCATATACATTTGTTGTATGATTATTATTCTAGAATTTTTTGTTACCTGTGAATTTGATTTTTTGTTTTGATGAAGTCTAATTAGATACAGCAGTCACAAATTTCACCATGGTTTGGGTATCTGTCTCAAGACCAGCAATGCTTTTCTTTTGTTTCCTAAGTTCTAAAGTTAAGACCGGAATACATCACCTCTTTATTGTATATTTCAGATGACCAAGTTCTACAGGATCATGTTTGTTATTTAAGTCTAAACAACAGACAGATTTTGTTAAATGGATTCTGTGGGTCTCAAAATCCAACTTTCCTCATAGTCTGTATGTTTATTTGCAGGATGCAGATACAATAAAGAAGCAAACTATAAAGAAGTGTAGTTCCAGTGAGCACTTTAATGGAAAATCTGGAGAATCGTCATCAAGTGCTCTGGACTCTTCATCTTTATTAGCTCGTATGAGGGCAAGAAACCACCTTGTTTTACCACAGCAGACGAGGAATGAGGGTGATGAGAATCATCACCCAGCACCAGCCCCAGTCCAGGGTTCAACAGAATACGATGAGCTGCTCGTAGATCTACGGAACTTCCTGGCGTTCCAGGGCCGCGTGGACGGCGAGGCCAGCACTCGGGAGCTGCTGCAGGAATTTGAGTCCAAACTGCCTGCAGAGCACTCCTGTGTCTTCAGAGAACTGCTCCGCAATATCTGCACCTTCCATAGGAGCCCAAATGGGGAAGGGGTCTGGAGGCTAAAGCCGGAATTCCGATGACCCTTGACCAGCAAAGGCACCTCTGTCCACTTGACCACCATTCTCCACTCAAAGGAGGAACATTGTTTGACTTTTTAAATTTTTAAGTATTTTGTATTTCTGAATTAATTAATGCCTTGAACAGTCAGTGGTGCAGGACTTGTTGCAAGCTTAAAGCTAACTTATTTTCTGATTTACACTATTTATATGAAAGTGCCATCTACCTCATAGATGAAACAATACAAAATATCAGCACCTTTTCTTTAAAAGAAATCTTAATATAAATGGGATGAAGAACATATACTGACCTTGTATTATAATAAGAACCATGCATGTTGCCATGGGTTGTAAGACTTGATTTCTGTGAAATTCCAGGAAACTGCTTCCTTGATTTCCTGTTTGTTACTTGAATGGTCATAGGGCACACAGTGTGCCATCAAAAAAAAAAAAAAAAAAAAAAAAAAAAAAAAAAAAAAAAAAAAGGGTGGGCCAGGGGTGGAGATGATAGTAGTCAACATGAGAGATTCACTTGTACTGACAAGTGCATCAGAATAATTTTATGTAACTTTCATCAGTAGTGAGAATTTTGTTTTCGTCTTTAACTAACTTGGGAAATAATTCTACTGCCATGGAGGTTTAATCTCAAAAAATGGAAAGTGTGGCAGGATATTGAGTTAACTGACAATTGATAGTTATGGAAAACTTACTAAATTCCAGAACACCCATTAACACCATAATGAGCAATCCAGTTACAGTCCTATACACCACTGGCAAGTGCTTGCTACAGTATTTCTTAACACTGAGGTGACAGTAACTGTTATGTTTGTCACAGGTTTGGACTTATAACTGAAATCTCATTAAATGTTTATGTGTTTCACTGTGATTTATGTCCAAAACTTTCCAGTTACCTCCTAGCACTTAAAATTTTATACCTTAACATAGACTGGGGTGTTAGCTGGTCAGAGGGGGAAGGGTGTCAGTGTATTTTACTCACCATAATCACCTTTGGGCATAGTTGGAGCATATATGGAAGTTACACCTCATTCATCTTTATAGGTAGGGAAAACTTAAAGCTTCGTGACGGTTGGGAAGTTCTAAGCAAATCCAAGTACAACACTGAGTCTGTCTTCAAGGTATTCGTGTGCTACACAAGGAAATTTTAAGGTGGAAAATGTGGACAGATTTTGAGAAAACCATATGGTTGCAGCAACTGCAATTAAATTACTGTATGGCTTAAACTAGGAATAGTTAAATGTGCCTAATGTCCTTCCTAGCCCCAAGCTATGGAAAGCTGAGCTACTTTTAGCTTTTTTTGTTCACTCTGAAATTATCTTGTTTACTTTAAGGGGAAGTACAAATATTCAAAGATGAATGGTAAAGCAAGAATATAAAATTACTTTCTTTTTGTAAAAAAAAAAAGCAACTTCAAGACACTTATGGCTTTTACCCTTGTTTTTACTCAGTGATAAAGGATCTGTAGAGATTTGCAAGGAGTGGTGCTTCACTGTTTCAGTAACTGGTCAATTGGCTTTTCAGGGACTGGAATTGGACAGGGCAGGCAATCCAAGAATGTTTGTTTTCCTAACAGCATTTGAAGATGGGACTTCTCCTGACATCTCTTTCTCTGATCCCATTTATATTCACTTACATTCCCTTTTTCAAGAGAAAGATGAAACAAGGAACTTGGGCTGCAATTGCTGTTGATATGACTTGAAATGGATCAGAAAAAGAGTAAAAACAAACCAGTTTTGCTGTCTTCTTCAAAGCTATAGGGAATTTGAATTGGTTTGGGTGTCATGTCCTCATGCATCTCTACTTATCCCAGCAACAAACCAGGAATTCAGCAGTCGGCAAAGCTGCTGTTGTCACCGTATCTGTTAGTTTTGGTGTCTTGTTTTGTTTCTACTCCCAGTTTTAAAGACATAATTCCTGTATACTAAGGAGAGTTTGCAGCTTCTCAATCTGTTAATGTAAATAGATTTGCATGTACTTTTTATAAATCCTTGGCTTTTATGGACTTATTAAAAAAGGAAAAACGAAAGTGTGTTCTAGAAGTCATTGGGCACTGGGGAGAGTGGGCAGGGAGCACCTTCCCATTATCTGTGCACTGACCAAATGATTCATATTATCTTTAATTGTATTTCTATTTTTCATACAATTTCAAACCATGCATCCTAACAGCTAGCTTTTTTCCAGTACCTGTGTTTGTTGAAAATGTTTAAGGACTGAACTAGTATTAATGTAATACTCAAAAAGTATTTGTAAGTAGTTAATCACAAAAGCATATATGATTAAAGATTTACAGGCTGATTTATACGTACGTTTTTCTATAATATAATATAGCTACTATACATTTTAATGTAGAAGAGCTATTTCAGAATACTTCTACTTTTGTTCCATAAAGCATTATCTGATTTTTGTTTGTTTAGCTTTCTCTGTGTAAAGTGAATTCCTTTGATATCTTCACAGAATATCTGAAGCAATTCCTGACTAACAATATTGCATAGTCAAACAAATCCTGTATTTTAGCTGTCTCAATTTCCAAGTAGTTAATGCTGTAGTTGGTAGTTGCTACTTTATTTGTGCATGATTCCAAAAATCACTCATGTGGAGTGCTAATGTTCTTATATTTTGTTTTCTTACCTCAGTAAAAAGGGGATAAAGAAAAATCAAAATACAGATGTTAATTTAGGAATCAAGCTGGGAAAAAACATTAAATCTTACTAAGGAAAGACATGTCAGCCTGGATCAGTGATTATAAAGTTTAAATTAAAACAAGCATACTACAGGGAACTACTGAAAATTTCTTTCCTGTAAAGATGCTAAAAGCTGAGCACCATGCAACTGTGGGATGTGGCTACCATCCACACAGCTGAGCAGGCAAATGCAGTTGAATAAAAATTTAGAAAGCTAAATAGCAGAAATTTTGATTGCTCTGTAAGCAGTTGTGTGAACTGTGTACCCTGTTTGGGTAAAACGTGTTGCATTGATACTTTAACAGCAGAAGTTAAAACATCATTAATTGTTCCTTCTGGTTTCAAACCGTGTTTGTAAAGGGGGAGGTAAAAAAACCCCTCTTGTTTATTAGGATGTTTTCCCTTTTCCCCCCATCCGATCCTCCTTTTACAGTATTCCAGGTGCTTACTCTCCTGTGTTCACCCTTTTGCTGAAGATGTGTAGCCAACCAGCATATCTCTGGTATAGAACTAAATAGAGAAAAAAGGCTCAGCTGAAGGCTGTAGGCCTTTGACTTTTCTGGACTATAATGACCCACCACAAAAGAAATGTAAGATGCTGAATTGATAGATTGATTAGAAATGGTGATTAAAAATGGGATTTTTAAATGCCTAACTTCTCTCTGTGGCTCAGGCTCTTCGCAAAGGGCTGCACCATGTAGAGAATTGAGTCTGTTGCAGATAATAAATGTCATCCTCTCAAATAAAGCTGTAAAGAAGTGGGTTTTTACATCTGCAAGTTTTAGCTTCGGATGACAGTCACCTGTGGTACTCAAGTCATAAGGCCAACTTTGCTTTTGATTCCAAGATTGCTAAACTTGGCCAATTTTACTGTCTTCTACTAGTGCCTCTAGTAGAATTCTCTGCCTTTCAAGAAGCTGTAATAGTAGGGACAAACTTGATAGTTTATTTTCTTTTTCTCCCATTCTACAATGATTTTATCCTTAAAATAAAGAACTGGGTAGATGAATAATTAAACTGGTGGGATAATATCTAACTTGGATTATTTTTGCATACTGCTGTGATTCATACGTAAAATTCAGTAATTACAGTTCAAGCAGTTTTCTCTCTTGAAGGGAGGAGGTGTTAAGGAACAGTGGAACAGCTGTATTGCAGTGATTCAGCAAGGAAGAATGATTCAATGTCTCTTGTGCTGCCGGTGGCTGTGCTTTCTCAAATGATACATAAAGATGGTGCAAAATTTAAATATGAAGAGACCCTATAGCAACTTTATCCAAATTTGGCTTATTTCCAGTGTATGGGCTAAGAAAGTACTGAATTTCTTCCTGATTTTTCCTCATATTTTATGTTCTGTAACACAGTCACTGAGATGATTTAAAATGTGGAGTAATCTACCTGCTTGCTCTTTTAGGAGCAGGGGTGTCTGGAATTTCCTGCTTTACATCTCTGGGTAATTTGGATGCAGCACTCTAATTCCTGCATTGGTTTCTCCATCTGATGGATACAGTCTTAAGAGGGAAGCAATAGATCTTTCTGGTCCTTCAAAAATGCTTCAGGAAATGATAGTATAGTACAAAGAACTCCTGGTTGGAAAAACAGGTAATATGGCATTTTATTGTCTAGATCATTAATTCAGCAACTCTAATTTACACAAAACTATCGTAGAATATTGCTGAGAGTCCAGTTTTTGAAGGGCTTGCATAGGGCACATGTCTAGGAGTCAGGATGTGCTGGCGAGTCTGCACTAGGGAGTTTATGTCCTCTGGGAAAGGTATTTATATATTAGATACATGGTAAAAACACTCTCTGCTACTTAGGGCCATTTATAATGTCCATGTTCCAACATTCAGGCTAAATGCTGAATATACTAAATGCTTACTAACTCAGTGGCTCTCTCCATCTACCCAGCCCTCACGGGATTGCTATTCTAGGCTCTGGGGTGATGTCACCACTCCTACTTCACACAGTATTGCTGATGTGGTGCAGTCCTGCGCCTTCAGCAGAGACTTAGAAGATGAAGCTTTCCTTAGTAATTCTTAACTTACTCTGGTGGCTGTGGTTTTTCTGCCTCTGCTACTACTAAAAGTAAAGAGGAGTCTGACATCTTTCATGCAAGGGCCATTCCTCTTTTCCTTCTTAAATGGGCCTAAGCTGCTATGGAAGTGAGTGAAACACTTCATGTTCTTGTTCCCTGCCTGAAAAACCCAGAGAAGACTGCAGAGCATCGTTGTTTCATTCACAGAGCAGAAAAGTGATCTTTTCCCCAGAAAGAATAGATCTGTTGTGAGTCACTAAATCAGGAACTACAGAACCAGCACAGAAAACATAGGAAGTGTCAGGCAGCTGTGTTGAGAAAGAAGCAACTTCTAGCCTGCTCTATCCCCTGGCTCTTACTGTCCATGCTAATATGACACAAATGAGAGAAGGGAGAGTGTGTTCTGAGCTTAGCTCTTCCTTTTGCAACGGCAGGGCTGGACGTGCCCTTCAGTCCAAACTTGATAAAGTTCTGAAATGCACAGTGAAGGCTCCAAGTTTGCTCTGCCCACTAATGATACCATGCAAGAACCCTGCTTTTTCAATATCTCTATCCTATATTCACCACAATGGCATCAAAGATGATGTGGCAGGCCATATAATAAATACCACCATTCTTACCCATAAGCTATACCTGAAAGCCAGATGATTGTGAACTCTTCAGACCCAACAAGCTGTTTATCCAGTCTTTTGAGAGAGAAGGGAAAGCAATGCCAATGCTGAGCTCTAGAGAATCCACGTAAAATTTTAAGTTAACTTTATCTATCATAGCTCCCTACAGATTCCCAGCTTTTCCTGGGCTCCCAAAGCCACACTGCTCACAACATGTAAGTTGAGAGAACCTATTTTTATTGTACAGAACAGGGAGGTTGAAGCCTTGCACTAATTGCAAACCAGGACTTAGAATCATCAGAGGAGCTATGACCAACTCCTGCATAAGGCTTACATAAGTGGTGAGTCATGCAGTCTTACAAAAGAATGGGGAAAGAGGCTTTCATTATGTTGTTTGCCTAATCAGAAATATGAAAATAAAAGAACACAGCACTCAGTGGGTTACGTTTGGCTAACTGTAGGCTGGAATTTCTGCAGTTGCACTACGATAGAGGCATTTCGTTGTTTGTGGTCCCAGCTTACATTAAACAGAGAGGATTTTTTTCATAAATCTTTGCCTCTGGGGCAGAGTTAAGGTTCTTTGGGAACCCTAGCTATGTGTTCCCAGACATTAATGTCTGGAAGCAGCACCATGAGAGTAAAAATGAAGGTATATGTCTAGGGAGGATACTGGGAGTAAATGAAGAGACCCAAGGGCAGGATAGGGTTTGTGAGGATAAGCATGTGAAGAAGCAGTGGAGTGGAAGCAAAGCTTTTTAGGTTAACTGAGAAACAGTCTGGTGATGATTTCTTGTACCTTACTGGTCTCTTTCCAAGCTCTCAGGCAGGTAGCTGAATGGGTATTATTTTATCCAGCACTGTTAATAGGCATGAGCTGAGATACCTGCAGCACTTAGAAGACAACTCGAGAGTGTTGAGGATCAAATTTGGCTGAAGCTTTATGTGCAGCAACAGTGCTCTTTACACTGGTCTGATAACCCATCACTGCTTCTCATTTTTCCTCCACTAGTCTCCTGCACTTCATGCTGCAAACTAGATCAGCACATTTGTCTCATGGCGAAAAAATGAACCAAAATACAGCATTAATAACTCCTTTTTCCTTTCAAACGTGGCTACAATAGCTGAGGGCTGGAATGAGTGACAGTGGGAAGGAGTCTGAGACTGAAGAGATGCATGGCCAAGTGCCAAGGAACTTCAGCCTTAGAGCAGCAAAAGGTGGGTGCTTCCTGTGTCAGGGCTATTTGAACAATTCAGATTAAACTTTTTATTTTTCAAACGGCTCATTTGGGACCGTGTGGAACTGTGGTCTCTTTGCCTCCCCCTTACTCTTCTATAGGTCCACCTGCTTGCTCAGTGCAAGTACTCCTGTCTAACATCGTGTGGCTAAGCAGAGGAACCAGTAGACATTTTTATCTGCCCCACGAACTACCTCCCATTGCTTTCCTGCCTGGAAAGAGAACGCAGCGCAGTGTGGCACAAGCAGAACAGGCACTGCTGCATGAACCATCAGGAAGGTCTGTTTGCTCCTCTGTAACTTGCCACACTGCCTTAAAAAAGACTACTGTGAAAAAGGACTACTACGCAGGATCCTTAGGGCTGGGGTGGGTTCGTTTGGGTTGGTTTTCTGTTCTAGTATTTTTGGGGGGTGGGGGGTGTGGAATCCCCTTCATCAACCAGTGGGTGAGAAAAAAAGGCAAATTATTGAAAGCTGGTTGACTCTGGGAAATAGTTAAGCCTTAAAATATCTCTTCAGAATGTGTATTCCTGCCTCTATCCCTGAGCACTTTGAAGCCTGGCATTCCCCAGGCTGTCAGACGGGAGGGTACCGGGGATCCGGGGCATTCCCCAGGCTGTCAGACGGGAGGGTACCGGGGATCCCGGGCATTCCGGAGGCAGGGAAGTACAGAAGCTCACGCCCAGGTCCCAGTATACTTTTTACTGCTGCAGCAACGACAGGAAACAGCACCTGGGCTCAGCAATCTCCAAATCAAAGCTTTTCTCGGGTGAAAAAAAAAAAAAAAAAGACGGTAGGTTTAAAGAATAGGGTTTTCGCAAGTGCGGTGTTCTTCGCTGACACCTGGCCCTTCCCCAGGCAGCCCGAGCCCCCGAGCCGGCCCGGCGGCCGCTCCGATGCCAACGAGCGCTCGGCGATGCCCCATTGAGCCCTTAAGCGCCGCTGATGGCCCGGGCGCGGCGCGGCCGCCCCTGCCCGGGGCCTTTGGCCCTCAGGGCTGCGCGCCCTGCCCGGCGCTCCGCGCACTCGCCTGGCCGCGCTCAGCCGGGCCGGGCCGGGCCCGCGGAAGGGCCGCTGCCCCTCACGCCGCGCGGTCCCGGCCGCCGTCCATGGCGGCCCGCCCGCCGTGCCTGTGGCTGTGCCTGGCCGGGCTGCTGAGCCTGCGGGCGGCGAACGCCCAGCCCCTGCGCCCCGGCCCGCGGGACCAGGTGCTGGCGGCGGCCTTGCAGCGCCTGCGGGAGGTCTTCGACATCGAGGAGCTGCCGCCCGACGTGCTGCCCCGCAAGAAGCCGCCACAGTTCATGGTGGATCTCTTCTACAAGGTGGCCGACGCCAACGGCATCACCCGCGCCCCGGGGCTGCTGAAGGGCGACGTGGTGCGCAGCTTCGAGAACCGAGGTGGGCCCGGGGCGGCGGGGCCGAGCCGCGCGGTGCATGCGGGCGCAGGCCCGGCGGGGTCGGGCGGTGGTCCTAAGGAAGGGTCTTTTCCAGTTCACGTGGACCACCACCACTTCTACTTCGACATCAGCGCGATGGAGAAGGGAGAGCAGATGCTGAAAGCCGAGTTCAGAGTCTTCAAGCTCAAGAGGACACGTGTGTCCAGAAGGTCCGACGTGCAACACTTCTGCAAAGTAAGTGGGGAAATTATCAGTTAAACACTTAATTGTGCTATCTTTGTTACTAATACTGAAAATGAGGAGTGTAACTACCTACCACCTGCTTTATTGTTATTTTTGTTTTGTCGTCCTCACTTTTCCTTTGCCTCCAGCGTGCAAAGAAGTAATGCAAAGTTTTCACTTTGGCTGTCCTTTGTTCTATGGCAGTGAGCTTTCCCTAAAGATACCAATGTCAGACCTATCCCAAATCAGACTGTACTTTTCTGCGACTTGAGATGTTTCGAAATTCGAATTGAAATTTATCTGCTGGAGCTGCTCCGAAAAATAGTAATAGCAGCCAGGGATTCATGGGAAAACAGGGCAGGTAAGGAAATTGGGTGTATCTGGCAAAGGTTTTTGCAAACCCGAAGACAAATAGTGGAGGAACAGAAGACTTTGATGGTATCAGGTGTTCAAAACAGGATAGGGATGGTCAAGATATTTTTCTGTAGTATCTATAGTCTGGTATCCTGTCTCTGAACACGTACAGAAGTAGATGTATGTAGCAATAACTGTTTTTCTGTTAAGTCCAAAATCTACTTTTTGCGTCTTTTAGAATGACGATACAGTTTTACAGCTCTGATGTAGCAGAAACCTGCATAATCTTCATCCTCCTATTTTGCTGTAAGAACAATTGAATTAATTTCTTATTGTTTTTGTTGTATTGCTGTTATCTAGGTGGAAGTGTATGAGCTCTTGGCGAGTGAAAATAAGCCACAGAAAAAACGTCTCATTACATCAAGATTATTGTCCCTGTACGCAGAAGGCTGGGAAGTCTTCAATGTCACGCAGACAGTAAGCAGAGAAGTCTGACTTAATTTTATTTGTAGATCTTTTAAGGTGACACCTCATAACTCCAGCATTGTCATTGTGCTGGATTTTGTGGTCAATTTAAACTGAAGAACAGCAACAGAGGGAGAAGCTTTCTCTCTGCCCTTAAAAGTACACCTGGTGCTACCTGAATTAAAGAAGTGTTTATGAGCTGCTAGGAGCACAAGCATGGTGACAATTGAGTAACGCAAACCTAGTCGATGGAGGGACATCAGTATGTCATGATTACAACCTTGTGTCAGTCCTTAGACTGCCAAAGCATTTGGCATTGGTTGTGTACTAAGAGTAGGGTTTCGTTTCTCCTTTTTATTCTGGCAACATTTCTGTAGAGCAGCATGCTTCAGCGTTTTGTTTCTGGAGTTTATCATGGTTGGATTGCCTGTCATTTAACGTCCTCCGTAGACTTGTGTAATTGTGAGCTTCAAGATTTGTTTTGTAGATACCCATAAATTGTAACAGTAGGTGAATGCCTTTCCATAGCAAAAGAACCCACACATGTCTTAAAACTGTACTCTGGGACAGTGTTTTTCATTGTCTAAGCTTTATGATCAGACTGAACAGCATGCTTGGATGATTGCTTGAATTCCATCTTAAGTCATGATATTCCTGCTTGAGAATGGCCTGGCCTTATCTATCAGTTTGCAATTATAACAATTAGGTAAGTAAATTTGCTTGATTGTGAGTTTCTTCAAATGCCATGCTTTTTAGATTTTTAAATGAGTCTTAATGGTATGAAAAGTCTGGAGAGTTCATATTACTCTGTTAAGATAGCTATGAAAAATAAATTTCTGCTGAAAGTCAGAGAGAGTTTATTTTCATATTAACTCCTACACTCAAGTGTTCACTGGTAAGTTCTCTGAAATTAATTATCTTTCTGTAAATGTAGCTTTGGGGAATGCATATGCTATTTTGTGTTTTTAAGTGTTGAATTACTGGTTTAAATATTAAACTCAATGGAGTCTCAGCTATACAGTTATCTCACTTCTGTTATAATATATGTCCTTATGCTCTCATAGCTTGTTGCCTATTCCCTTCTCCTAATATAAACGTTGATTAATCGTAATTAGATTATTGAAACAATATTTTTTTCTTTTCCCTGTCTTCACCAGGTTTCCAAGTGGGTTGGAAACAGCAGCTCCAACCACGGCTTTTGGATAACTACGACACATGTATCCAACAATGGAATGGAACACAACCTGGTTACATTTGCCAAGAGCCAGGGTGCTTTGCAGGAGAGTAGAAATGCTCTCCTTGTCCTCTTCACGAACAGTAACAAACAGAGGTCTCACAGCTTTGTACCCTCTGCTACAAGTAAGTGCACTTTTAGAACATGAATTGCCTGTTCATCTTCTGTTACCGCCTGCTACCTCATGTAGACCTAACCTCAGTTATTTACTTGCAGTGTTGAACAGGTTTGAAGTTCAGCTTTGTCAGTGATCGAGTTTTTATTTGATAGTTCTTGCTAGTAGGTCACCAGCATCCTAAATTGCCCCTCCCCTCACAAAAACTGTGTTTGCCAGAAATATTCATTAATCCTAAGGGGAGTCTGGTTTATTTAATTTGTAAGGGGGTGGGAGTTCTATTTTTTAAGTACGGTTCATATTATTTTTGTGGTAGTGAAATTTGCATGAAAATTGTATGTTAAGTTTAGGCTGAAGAAACTCAGTGACTTGGAATACTTCGTGAAAATTCTGGTAAAGTATCTGTAAGTAGAGTCATTAAGTGTGATTTTAAGAGTGAAAGAGGTTGTTAACTAAGCAATTTAAACTTCTCTGTCCTTGGCTTGGTTTTTAAGCACCTATTTAACTTCAACGACTAATTAGCATTGTCACTAAAGGCTGCCTTCATCAAAGACAACGCCCTCGTGCCTTAAAATACAAAACAGTGTCTTAACTCTCCCACTGGCCTTCCTGTAAAATCAACTAAGGCTGGATATTAGGGCCTGATAAATGCAAAGAGCAAAAGCTTGGAGGAGGGGCAAAAATCACGATGTTCCGGCTTTGCCGGCTTTTCTGGTAAACGGTTGTATTGCATAAGAAAGAAGCTAGGTAGGACTTGGATCAGTATTAAGAAATAGATTGTGAAATTGATTGAAATTAAAAATGAGGCCAGTCTGTTTATTTTTGTTTCCCAAATAAAAATTAATAGTGAAATCCTAGATGCCAGTTTAATGAGCATCAAGCTCTGCACGGGATACTGTGTCAGGATTGAGAAATTTCTCAACGAAGAAACTGTCTAGACCTTTAGTGGTCAGTGACTACACAGACTGTTCTCCATATCAGTGAGTTTCAGCTTGTGTACATGGATCTCCATGGACCTCAGGGCTTCTCAGAAGATATTTTAAAAAGCATCCTATTGTCAGTAAGCTTCAATCTTCAGCAGTGTTCTGTAAACCTGGTGATGGCTTTTTTGGATCAAAAATTTGATTTTTTTTTTTTTTTTTTAAGTTACTTTACACATTTCCAGGTTACTACACACTCTGCTTTACAAGTGTATGGGTAGAGTTCCTGGGAGAATACTGGAGAGAAAAAGGCTGTGATCTCCACCTGCTGTTAGCACTGCCCAGAATAATGTGTGTTGTAGGAGTGGCCACATGAAGACAGTTAATAGCATTCTGACCAGATTCATCCCTGAAGAGGGACTGTGGAATTCACACAATATTTGGTAGATCATTGTGTTTTTCCCTTCTATTTCTGCTGAACTGGGGCTTTTTCAGGACACAAAGTGAAACACAAGAACACAAGATTTGACAGATTCAGAAGTATGGCTGAAATGGCAATTGAACATACACCCCTTCTGATACTTTCATTCAAAATCTACTCTGAAGACTTGATGTAGACTTATTAATTAGACTTTCATGCAGAATACTGTACTTAGTAAATTAACTTAGTTTGTGAAATATTAACATACAACTTCCTTTCAGAATCAGAAATGCACCCTGCCAAATCTGATGCTTCACGTGTTTCTCATGACGCTGGTGTCATCAAAAGCAGCAGTGCCAGCATGAGCAGGCAACCTCGAGCTGCCGCAGCCACTGCTGCCAGAAGCCCAATAACAGCGTGTCACCGAAGGGAACTCTATGTAGACTTCCATGCTATTGGCTGGTCAGGATGGATTATTCACCCAAGTGGATACAATGCATTTTATTGCAGAGGATCCTGTCTCTTCCCTTTGGGGGGAAGCCTAAATGCAACAAACCATGCTACAGTTCAGTCCATTGTTTATACACTGAAACTGTCTCAAGATGTCAGCACACCCTGCTGTGTGCCAGATGAATTGAAGTCCCTCAATCTTCTCTACTTTGATGACAAACAGAATGTCGTCCTTAAAAATTATAAAGACATGGTGGCAACAAGGTGTGGCTGTCACTAGCGAGACATTTTTTTTCTCTGCATTTGGTGTGCACCTGGATTCAGTTCCCCATTTGCCACTGAAGATACCAAAGGAGATGGCATTTCAGTTTACAGGACAGGAGAGACAGAAACTCATCTGTGCTGCAAATCCTTCTCCTCTCACCATGGCTGTGTGGAAAGGTGGCTGGCTTGTGAAGAGCTGTGGACTTCAAGACCTCCATGGAGAGCTCTTTGAGTGCCTGTACACCAAGGAAGTTATTAAAATCAGGAACTTGCTATATGAAGGAGTTGAAACACATTAAGTTGACTGTTCAAATTAAGATCTTCTGTATACCAAGGCTCAGAGTTTCCAGTGATTTAACAGGCATGGCATCCTGCCTCAATCCAGGAAGGGATGCAAGTGTCTAAGTAACAGAACCTTACTGAATTTTGGCTGCATGATCCAGTGGGGATGTGCAGTCCTACTTTGAACTTTCAGGGTAGTTGTTTGCCTAGAGCTAATCTCAGAGGCCTCTACCACCTGCAGATCATGTGTTACCAGGAAATGGACTTCTTCCCCTGAGCTTTATGCAGCTCTACCAGCTGCAGAGACCTGCTCATAAGTCCCCATGGGACTTGCTAGCCAGTCTGAAGGAGCACATAGGTCAGTATTTGTCTGGGAACCAGCATACTTGGCTTCTGACTCAGGGCTGCAACTCTGTATGGTGAGGCCAGTGCCTCTCTCCATAATACTATTCCCCTCCACTGCAGTCTGCTGTGGCTGTCGGGGTGTGTGGCACCAGAGATTTAGAAACCTTTGTGTATTTGCTGTACAATGGGATCCTAAGGTTGGGTCAGAATGCTCATGGTTTAGCAAGAAGGAAGAAAACTGAAGCTTTGGAGGTCCATGAGAGCATGCTATGTGAGAAAGAAACAAGCCGGACACTGCAGAAAATTCCTGGGAAGCACAGAAGAAAGTAAATTACACATTATCTGAGAACAGGAAAGGCATCCTGTTTTCTTCGAAGCCTGCAAACCTTGAGGAAACTAAAAAACTGTCAGGCTGACGGATTTATTACAGGCCTGCAACTGTGTTGTGAGCGAAGGACTGAACAGAGATTCTCACACTAAGTGTGTAAGTACTGTCTTAACTCTGCAATAAACAGATTCATTTTGCTCTCAGCTTATGAGTCTCGCATTCCTATGCCACAATGCTAGATGCTGGCCTGGTCCCGTGTATGAGGCGAGTTTGGTGGAACGTACTTGCTGATTCCCTTCCCTTACTTGAAGAACAGGACACAGGCTTGGAATGGGCCCCTAGAGGTCTTTCAGTCTCGCTACGATTTCATGCAGGTGACCAGCCCATTGCAGTTCCCCAATCAATTCATTGAGTTATATCTTAACTCTGGTTAGGCTTCTTGTCTCCGTTAATCTTGAAGGAGGCTGACCTCTCACAGAATGTGACATCTCCCATGGGCAGAGTCTTCATGGAGAATATTTTTACTCCAATGAAACTTAGAAAAAAATATGTAATGTTTTTCTTTCTCTAAATACTGATGTCTATAAT
Organism: Corvus cornix cornix; assembly: GCF_000738735.6. Lineage (NCBI taxonomy): Eukaryota > Metazoa > Chordata > Aves > Passeriformes > Corvidae > Corvus > Corvus cornix. Next base: position 17,716,580 of record NC_046336.1, read on the forward strand.
AAATTTATTTTATTTAAAACCCAAATACTTGAGGTATATTAATCTGTAATATGAAATGGTAATTTTAGAATAAATTTAATGTAACATTGGTATGGTTTGTATGTTGTATTTGAACCTCTTTCCTAGAGTCATGAATCAAATAATTTTCCAGAGGAGAGGACATTCCCAGTGGCTTCAGTGGGTACTGTGTCAAGTCCTCTGACTCTGTGTCAAGGAGTATAACAGATAAGCAGAATAGACATGTTTCCCTTCAGGGAGGATCCTGTAGTTATTCCTCAAGTGAAAGCATTTTGATCTTGGTCGCCCTGGTAAAGTGGAATGTAAATCTAGTAGCAGGGTCGTTCTCACTGCTGCATCAGCCACACCCAGCCTGGGATTCAGTGCCATTGGCAAAGGGACCTTGGGAAGCATAGAGGGCCATAAAGGATCTCCTTTTACTGGTTTATTTCCCGAGCTGCTCTTTTGCACTTTTCTCTTTTCACTGCAGAAGTACCTGTGGTGTCTTAAGTCTGTAGGAACCATACCTTGGGCGTGGCAAGATGTATCTACAGTGAGAGTCTGGACGAGGTTGTTTCTGAGTGGTGACTTCAGCTGATGTTTTATCTGCTTCTTTTGGGAGAGTCCCTAAGAACTGAAGCCGGAAGTTTTTGCTAGCAGCATTTGGAGTGGATTGGCAGAAGCAGGTTCTGTGTCCAACATCACATCTTCTGTCCACGTGTGACAAATGCTTCCAGCATCATCAGCTGTATATCAGCTTCATCCTTCACTGCTCAACCCAGAGAGCTGCCCTATGTTTTTCCTAGGATATCTTAATGTCTTTCTTCTTGTTTCAGATGCCAGGAAAAAAAAAAAAAGGAAAATTTTCTACAGAAAATCAAGTATGATTAATAAGTAAATGATGGGCACACAATATTAGCTAACATAGTGCTGCCCTACAATAGGTGAAATATGCACAGGCAAGCTAGGAGCACTCAGTAGTTTTGCACACATTAAATTATTTTTTTTCTGCACCACTCAACTTAGTCTCATTATGCCCCATTAAACCCTGATAATTAAAACAAAATATATTGGAATTGTTTATCCTGGACTTTGTAAGGAAATGAGGTTCATAATAATGCCAAGGGAAAAAATTTACACTACACCACAACTTGTAATTAGAATAACAATTAGGCACAAGTAGGCTCTTTTTTTTGTTGTTGCCTTTTTTTTGTTTTGCTTTAGAATAAAGGTGAATTGTCTTCTTATTCATTAACTGAAATATGTAATAATTCCAAAATAAGAAGAGAATCCAACCTCATGGTGAAGCGGTAGGGTTATGCTCAGCCCCATAACAAAGCGTTTGGTCTAAGTTTGGAACTAAAGTGGTCCAGGCATGTGAGGTATGTGCAGTCACACTCTGCTCCTCAAGGTGAGGAGAGCACTAAGCCTTGTCCTGACAACACGGCCGCAGGGTCTGAGTATGTTGTGGGAGAGAGCCAACGGTAAAGAGCACAAATGAACAAGAGTGGCCTCCGGTTAGTAGAAATGTTTGTTTTAAGGGATTTCTGTGGTGCTCCTTTCACAAGGTATAGAGAACATGAAGGTGCTTCTTGGCACTGAAGCAGGAGAAGGAGTATGCTGGGGATGTCCTGGAGCGAGTAAGGCAAAAGGGATGAGCTTGCAGAAATTGATCTGAGAGGGTTTTCCTTCTTTTTTTTTTTTTCTTTCTTTTTTTTTAGGGGGTGCGGGGGTGGGGGGGAAGGAAACTTAAAATGTGCCTGCCCTGAGGAAGCTGGAGCACAGCAGTACTGTAAAGCTCTCTTCTATCCACTCTGCAGGCTTGAAAATGCTGTTTGGTATGAGGCAATCTGCTAGGAATGCTCGGTGTTGTTTCCAGACTGTCAAGGGTAATTATTGTGGTTCCTGTTCTTCGTGTAGCAAATGGGGCAATTATTTGAAAGACTCATGCAGGATAGTATTTATTCATAGTCCTGGAGCTTGTCTCCGGGAAAGAGGAGTGGCTGGGTACCGATGGTAAGTTGCAGGGTTTTCCCACAGATAACCTTGCAAACTATCACCAGTCCCTTTCATATTGCGCATGCAAATGCGAGTACACATGTGGCTTCTCTCTTATGTACACCCATGGGCACATGCATTCATGTTCAGAGGCAGCTTCACTCCTGGTTCATCCCAAAGGGTGGTGCAACTTACCAGTAACTGAGGTGGAGTGCTCGGGCTAATTTGAGAACATTGCCACATCGAGAGAGTGCATTTCAATGGCTTTGAGCAAAAGTATGTCACACCCAGGCCACTTCTCTCCTTGTGGCCTGGAGTGCAGCTCGCCTGCCAAGGACAGTAGTTAGTAGGTGTGAATTTGCCTTACCTTTGGTGAATGAGACAATTGCGCATTAAAGCAGCTAATGTTTTATTTCTTCCTATTGGGTTTATGGCTAGAAGCCATTCACAGAATAAGGGGGACTGCTAACATATTCTGTTGTCACAGGATGTGTGCAGCTTTAGATTCATGCATATACTAACTGCCCTAATTCATGGCCTGCCTTATTCTGGAAAACAAAAGCTGCAGGTTTTGCCTAAGATAATGACCTGATACTGAGAAGTGACTGACCATTAACTGAAACGATAATTTGGTGATGCTGTAAATTCAGGCCTTGTGACACAAATCAGCATTATGGCATAAAACCCAGTAGCTGCTTCAGATCTGCTCACAGAAACCTTGATTGGTTAACCATCAGGTTAAATGGTATTGTCAAGCAGCACAAAACTGGTGTGTGTATTTAAAAATCTGTATAGACTTTCTACCGTTATCCATATTGTAATCAACTCTTCGTCTGTGTCAAATTTTCTGCTGAATGTGCTGAGCCAGTGTTCATGGCCAAGCAAATGTGTCCTCAAAAGCCATAAACAGAAAGACCTTCCCTTGAAAGTCCTCACTCACAACTCTTGGTTAGAAGACTTGTTTTGTCTGGGAAGAAACACCTTTATGTGATATCTTCACTAAAACCCCAGACAATCCCCTGAAAAACCAGAGTCGTTTTGCCTCATCCTGGCATAATCCCAGCCTGTGCTTTGAGTCACTTCAAATGGTAGGCATCGGCTTGGTGAAGGTACAGCTCCAGGCAGAGAACGGTGGATACTGAGGAGGGCTCCTGGCAGACTAATCTTCTGTGCCACAAGGTAGCTTCTTGCTTTCCATTGAGAGGGAAGGCAAGAATGACTGATGGGCTGCTCATAGGGTCCTGGCCAGCTCTGAAAGGAAACATATAGCGCTGTGTCTTAGAGAACTATATGGAGCACAGCAGTGAAGGTCTGTGTGTGCCTACATGAAGCTTTTTGCCATCTGGGTTGAATGAGTATAACACTTGGAGGGACATAAACAAGACAAGATCATGGGATCAGGCCTGGCACACTGAATGACTTCTCAGTGGTATGTAATATCTCTTTCCATCTCATGCACTTCCTTTGCCATGTTATGAAATTTCTATCCAATTCCACTGGTTGCTTAGCCCTTGTCCAGGCTCTGGTCAGAGATTTTCCTCTCTGATGTTACGTGTTCCTTTATCTAAGGGTAATGTAGTTTCAGTCAATAACAGCTCTCAAATGAGCAGAAAATATATACCAGTATATGCATACCAGTATATGAAGTCCCCATTAAAGGTGGAGGGGGGAGAGAGATAGAGAGAGAGAGATAGAGCGAGAGAGAGAGAGAGAGAGAGAGAGAGAGAGGCTTACCTTCATTATAAATGGGACCAGGAATGTAAAAGTTCAATTACCAGAATGCATTTGCTTTGTACATTTTAAACCTGCTGTAGCTACTGTAACCAGCACATGAAGTTGGGTCTAATTGCTGCTTTCCAGCTTGACCTAATTGATGCTCTGATTTGCAGTTACCTACCTCTACAAGCCCATGTTTCATTACATTTTACCCTTGCTCCTGAAATCATAAAATTCCCATGAGAAAAAATAGACTACAGCAAATCCAGAGCTTTTGTGTATGAACTGACAATCCTTTTTCCCCTGTAAATTTCTTCATCTACCCATGAACAATGAAAATACAGTAGGTTGACAAAGAGGTTTATTAGCTAGCCCAAAATACTCCTTATTTAAGGCAGGCATAGCTACTTATAACTCACTGGGAGTTTTACTTAAACTCTGAATGAAAACTGCAGTGATATAAAATTATCTTAGAGATAATTTCATAACCTAATCGGGGTGTTTATATTACAGGACTGTGTTAGTCTCTTTCCATAATTGCAAAGAAAGAGTTCTCTGGTGAAGAATGTGTCAGCATTTTCCATGGAAAATTATTTAAAGAAAAGCTTTTGAAATATGAAAACCTCATGGTTTTAGCTTTAAATAAGCATTTCAGTCATCATAAAAAACCCCCTCTAATGTCTCCTGCAGCTTTGATTTCAAACACGTCACATTCTTCATTAAAGCAATCATTGTTAAAACAGAGGGACATAAAGCAACATAGGATTTATTCCTTCATTAAACTGATGATCCGTATATGAAGCCAATTAACATTATGAGTCTGGTGAACATCAAGTGTAAAGAGGTTACAGAAAATTAAAAGCAGTCACCTTGGTCTTTAGATAAAGAAAGAACACTTTTACATTATAAATTATAAGAGTGTCCAAGCGGGACAAATCGGCAAATTTGGTTAATTGGAAAATACATTTTACTGCACATGAATTAGGGTAAAATAACCTTTTAGCTGCTAGCCTTTTTCTGTGGTCAGGTATTGAGAATTACAGGAAAGGAAGTGTTTGGACATGGAAAGGAAAGAGAGCCATTTCATCAAACTGAGCTGTTCAGACTTCCTTGAGTTTTACAAATGATCCCCTCAAAGCTCAGTGCTTCCAAGGGAAACATTCATTCAGTGATTTTCCTCAGCAGTTCAGCCCTAGGTTTTGTTTTCATGGGTGAAAGGTAAGAAGAGGTGTGTTTGTGTGTGCAGCAGAGGAACAGTTCTACTCTAAGGTAGACATCGGCAAAATGTCTATCCAGAATTATACTTATCTGGACTTTTCTTGCAGACCTGGTAACTAATATTGATGTCACTATAGTCACAGTAATGACAACAGTAATAAAAACAGTGATAAAAATTAAGCTTATGAGAGAGACTTAAAGGACCTTACATAAAAAGGGGTTTTTTTCTGAAATATTGTAGCTCTGTATGCTATTTCTTTCTTGTTTCTAGTGCTTGCCTTTGGTAGCCGGATGAGAGGAACTACCAGAGAAATACCAGACATGATCCCAAACAACTTACTGCACAGTTTTTCCGCTGTGGTCCCAGATTCGCAGGAAAGCGTCTGCAGCAGGGGCACACGGAGGGGCGCAGGAACGGCCCTCCCCAAGGCCTTTCCCCGGGGAGGGACGGGCGGGCCGGGGCGCGGAGCGGGGCTGGGGCGCGGAGCTGCGGGGCTGCGGGGGCTGCGGAGCTGCGGGGCTGCGGGGCTGTGGGGCCGGGGCTGCGGGGCTGCGGGGCTGCGGAGCTGCGGAGCTGCGGGGCTGCGGGGCTGTGGAGCTGCGGGGCTGCGGGGCTGTGGAGCTGCGGGGCCGGGGCTGCGGGGCTGCGGGGCTGTGGAGCTGCGGGGCTGTGGAGCTGCGGGGCTGGGGCTGCGGAGCTGCGGGGCCAGGGCTGCGGGGCTGTGGGGCTGCGGGGCTGGGGCTGCGGGGCTGCGGGGCTGCGGGGCTGCGGGGCTGTGGAGCTGCGGGGCTGTGGAGCTGCGGGGCTGGGGCTGCGGAGCTGCGGGGCTGCGGGGCTGGGGCTGCGGAGCTGCGGGGCTGGGGCTGCGGGGCTGCGGAGCTGCGGGGCTGTGGAGCTGCGGGGCTGGGGCTGCGGAGCTGCGGGGCTGCGGGGCCGGGGCTGCGGGGCTGCGGGGCTGGGGCTGCGGGGCTGCGGAGCTGCGGGGCTGCGGGGCTGCGGGGCTGCGGGGCTGGGGCTGCGGGGCTGCGGGGCTGCGGGCGCTCTCCGTGGTGCTGAAGCGCCGCTGCCCCGGGACTCCGTCCGTCCGAGACCAGCACCAGACCCGCACCGAGGACTCCCCAGCGCTAACTTTTAATTATGTCAGTCCCGCGTTCCGAGCATTAAAATTAACCAGACACCGAGCTGGCGAGGGGTGGGGGATTATATATTGCTTAGTTATCTCCTTGTTTTGCAGCTGCTGGTCCTTGGGAGAAAGTTGAGTCTCGACCGGCTCAGGGTTCTTCTCCTATTTAAAAAGCAGCGACTTGGAGCACTTCCCCGTGCTCCATTCCGCCTTCTCCCCCTCCTGTAATACGCTGAACTTGCAGGCTTCAAACTGCTGGGGAAAGTGAGTCTTGGAGCCAAAACAGCAATGCAGCCCCCTGACTAGAGCAAGGCCTGAGAGCGCCATAATGAAGTTATTATTATTTTATTAGGGGTTCTTATGATAAAACACTATCTCACTCCTCTCTTCCCGACGTCAGAGAAAAAGGAAAAGGCACATCTGTCTCTGTGCAAAGGGATCCTACAGTACTGGCCCTGTGTGGATTTTAAAGCTCAGGAGGGAGAGACTGCCTGGGGAGATCCAGGCAGTACTTCTGGGTTATGTCCTTCTTTTTAAGGTTACTTGACCTAAAGCTTGTGCTGCTATTTTATTGAGTGCAGCCAGATTCAGAACATTGGTTTTTGATCTTGCATGGTGCTGTAAAAGCCATCTCAATTTGTAGTATACTTTACTGCTCAGAGACTTGCCTGGATGGTGAGCAAATATCTGTTGTCAAACAAAGATATTCCTAAAAGTGTTTGTGTATGTGTAGACATGTAAATATATTAAAAAACCACATGAAGACAGCTTTCTACATCTGTTACTAGTATGCTAAAATTATAAGTGAATGGATAAGATAGGATCAGATCAAATCAATTTGGATCTCAAGTAAAATTAATTTTTGCCTTGCTTTGCTAAAATAATGTTTTACAGGATGGAAACATAACTTCAACTTGAATATACGTTAGGGGAATTTCCACATCTATGCCTAATTTAAAAGGCACATAGAGCAGGTGATGTTTCTAAGGCTTATTAGTGTTTATTTAATGAGATCGTATGTACAGAATTAACTTTCCAAAGACATCATCTCTTCAAAATCACTATTTCTGCACCTGTATTGTCTGTATCCATCTCCTTTGCTGCGGTATGAATGTGCTGTCTTTAAACTCCCATCAGATCTAAGAGAGCTTGTGTAGATTTGCTCGCCCTTCCTGCACAGAACATTACAATCTTTATAAAATATTAAATTTGTGTAGTCTGTCGGAGAAGCAATTGTTCCAAAATAAAATCAGCAGTCTAGACGAAACATAGACACCAGAACTTATCAACAGTTGTCTGACTTACATCTTCTGATGCATCTTGAGTGGGTCATAATACCAACTTTATTTTCAGTGGTGCATAAATTAATTACACGCATTTAATAACCAAAATATCATTATATTCCCCCTTTAATATCATAAAGGCTTTACGCCAGGGAAGCACTTAATGTGCAGGGGGCCATAACAGGCTATTATCCTTGTGTAATGCTATTACAGAACCAATTATGTGCCATTATACTTGCTTTTTTTGCAGTTTATGTGATTTGATCCAATCCCGCGTCCCTGACTTGAAAATTTCATCTGGGTACTTTAAAGTCTAATTTTCACCCGGGCTGAGGCAAGGGCCATCTCTCTCCGCTGAGCCTATGTCTCGGATGCATTTTAAAAGTAATTGCGAAGGGTCCCGCCGCATATCATTTGCAGACGGGAAGCGAGCATAAATCCAGAGACCCCTCGCTGCGAACAAAATCAAACTTTGCCGTGGTACGATCGCTTGGAAAGGCGAGGCGTGTGCAGAGCGGCCCCCCAAAACCCATCCGGCGGCAATTACGCGGCGCTCTGGCAGCGCCGGGGTGCGGGCGGCGGGGCAGCGCTCGGCGCGGCGGGGCCCCCCCGGCCCCGCACCCCCGGGCACCCCGGGGCGGGGGGAACACGCAGGGGGCTGCGAGCCCCGGAGCGCCAGCGCTCGGAAATAATGGGATTGTGTTGCTGCCGTTCACATTCCTGGCGTTTGCTGAGAAATGACGGTTTTTTCTTTTCATCCTCTCCACCCCCCCTGCTCTGCACACCACGTGGGCCATTTGTAGGGCCCAATAGACCTATCCAAGTTACTCACTGTAGACAGCGCTGGAAATAATCAGATTAAGGCCAATTATGCGTGAGATTATAAAGGCAAGTGCTGAGAGGCAGAGCATGCTGTAGACAGATATAAAGACATCTGGCCACTTCCAGAACTCCACAGAGCCCTTCTGTCTCTGCAGCCAACAACTCACAGCGCCTCATTCTAAAGCAAAACACCCCCAAACCTTACCGGTGATTTTTACTTCTGTTCGGTTTAGGTATGGATTACTATATTCATGTACCTTCTGGATTTTTTTGTTGTTTTTAGTATGACTGCATATAAATTTGAATAGTTGTTTGGGGATTTTTCCTTGCCGAGGACATTGGATCCCAGAGTGTTTGATGCTTTAAAAAGAAGACAGCTTTTAGGTTTTATTGCTGTTTCATTTAGGCAGAATAATTTAGATTTTCTTTTAAGCAGTTCAATCTTACCTACAAACATTTTTTCTTTATGTAATTATTTGCTCCGTAGAGGAATATTTCAGACAATTAGATAGATAGACAGACAGACAGACAGATAGATAGATAGTGATAGAGATGGATGGATGGCTAGATAGATAGAAGAACAAGAGAGACACAATCTGCCATTCCGTGGAGAAAAAAAAAAAAATACAACTAAGTTTTGCTGATTCTGATTACTGTGCGCCTACCACGGAGTTTTCTGGCTTTTTAAATTCATTGCACAGGGTTAGATGCTACTTCCTCTGCTTCCTCTGGGATGGGCTTTAGGGTTATCAATGAGTTTCTCCAGATGTTTTCTTCTGGCTCTTCACCTATTCTGTTCTTTCCCCTCTGTGTCTTCAGGTCTGCAGGAGGCACCTCGGCGGTGCGTCGCGGTGCCCGACTGGGGAGCTGGTGCCGGTCCGTCGGTGCGGGGGGTGCGCGGGAGCCCCGCACCCCGCGGGCTGGCCCCGGCCCCGGTCCCGGTCGCCGTCGGGCTCGCAGCTGCGAGCAGCGGGCGACCACCCAGCCGCAGGGCCATGTTCTACTTCCACTGCCCCCCGCAGCTAGAGGGTGAGTGTTGTCGCACAGAGACGTGTAAGTACAAGAGCTCAACTTCGAGGTGTCTGTCTGTGCGGCGGGGGGTGCGCTGGGGACGGAGGGACAAACTGTGACCGGATTTGCGCCACGACTGTCGCGTACAGATACGTGCTGGGATAAAATGCAAATTTACAGAGACAACTAAATATCATCCTTTTCCTTAAGAAAATACAACCCTATCCCCCTCCCCTCTCCTAGCTTTCCCCTCTTGTCACAGGAAGGAAAGAAGGATTGCATGACTTTTTTTTTTTTTTTTTTTTAATTTGATTCCTGCTGGAAAGGGCTTGGTTTTACACCCCCAGCCCCGTCATTTTGCCACCTGCCTCCCCTCTGTGGATAGCGATCCCGCAGTTGAGCCTCAGGCTACGAGAGAGATGCTTTTCTCCCCTCCCAGCACAGATGTTGGTGTCATGGCTGTAATCGGGACACTTTCAGGACGTGGTCACGCCTCCTCCCTCTAGCCGAAGGGACCGCATAAATCTTTAATGCTATTTTGCAAACATTCTGTGGGAGGATGGGGAAAAATGAGGTTCGGCAGAAAAAAAAAATTAAAAAGCGGAAAATAAATATTTGGGAGGATGTTCTTCTTTGTGTTATTGGTCAGAGACGTTATTATTAGTAGTAGTATTACTATTACTATTACTATTATTATTATTTTCCGTTTTTAAACATTGGCAGCCTTCAGGATTTCCCCGTGTCTCCCCCGCAGATGCCCAGGGCCCTCTGCCCCCGCTCCCTCCCGCTGGTGCTCGTAGTGCGCGGAGCATCCCCGGAGCCGCGGGTGCGCAACACCAGCCCCCGGCGGGCTGTCCCGCTGTGCCCGCGCACTGCCGCCGCTCCCGCGGCCGCACGGCGGGGAAAGCGACCCGGCCCCGTAAAATCCCCTCGCCGGGCACCCCGCTCCTTGCACAGGCATCACCCGCCGAGAAAGGGTCTTTCCCTGCGGCAGCGCTGGCAGGAAGATGTGGTCCAGCGGTTTCATCCTGCTTCGGGGTAGGGTCAGCCCCTCTTTAAGCACGGCTTCGCAGGCCCAGCGGACCCAAGCCGGTCTGTGCCTTCCGGCTGGAAAAATCGCTTCCCAGAGTTTTCTCTGGGTGGGACAGGGGAGCCCGACTGGGCAGGACAGTAAGAGGGTCCCTCCCGCCGCTGCCACCGAGCCCTGAGGCGGCTTTGTTTGTTAGTTTTTGGCAGACAGCTTTGGAAACGTGCTCTTGGTTTTGCTTGTTTGTTTGCTGTGCGTTTGTTTTCCCGGTGGCAGCGTGGGGCCGGGGCCTGTGTTTGGCGGCCCGAGACGGGGAGCGGCCCCACCGGCTGCCGCCTCTCCCGGCGCTGTCCGGGGCCGGGCCCTCGCTCTCCCGCCGTGGGCAGCAGCGGGGCGGGGGGAAGGGGCGGTCTGTCCTGCCGAAGGATAAAAACAGCGTAGGGCATCACAAGCGGGAAAAAAAAAATAATACACCTTCGTCCAAACCCCCCCACCCATCACCAAATCAAAGAAGTGAAAACAGAAAAACTCTCTTCGGCCAGCGTTTGGGCAGCTGGGGAGGCCCTGTGCCGCAGGGAGGGGACCGGCCTCGGGGAGTCACCGGGACAGTATTTTATTCTCTGATGAGCCTCTGCCAGGCCCACATCGAGTGAGGTCTGTGCGAGGAGAGGGCTGGGGGCTGTGTTTATCTTCCAAATGATGCTGAAAGATGAACGGCGACCTCCAGCCCACGTACCCCAGAGCACTCCACGGGCAGGTCTGCGAGTGGGGTCACGGGGACACTCAGCAACGCCTTTGGGGGCTCGGGTACTTCTCTGTTCCGTGAGGGTTTATTTTGATTTGGTTTTGTTTGTTCGTTTGTGGGTTTTGGTTTGGGGTTTTTTGTTGTTGTTGTTTTCTTTTTCTTTTGCTTGGGTTTGGGTTTTTTTCGGCTTTGGTTTAAGTTTTGACTGTTTTTTGGGTCTGTTTTGTTTGTGGTTTTTTTAGCCTGTTTTGTCAGCGAACAGAAAGGGAGTGACACATTGCAAGACGGGCACGGATGATGTGACTGGGGGAGCCACAAAGGCCGGGGTCTGCTCCATGGAACGTGGTTCACATGGCGGTGGCCCACCTGCCCTCTCCCGGCCTCCGCCTGGGGACAAACCTGCGGTGCCCCAGCCGGCCCCTCGAACGCCGGTCGAGGAAGGGCAGGGCGGCCTCGTCCAACCGCGCTGCTGTTCAGCCGCGGCCGAGCCCCCGGTGCTGGGCTGAACCGAGCCCCGTGCCCACGTTCTCCTCCAGGAGCCAGGGCGAGCAGACGGGGCCGCTTCGGCCGCTCTCGGGGGTGCGTGGGGAGGAACCTGACTGCGGCCCCGCTGCCTCCTCGTCCGGGCAGGGTCTTTGCGAGGCTGCCGTGCACACGCGTATGTCAAAGCTTCGTCTCTTAGTCCTTTTAAAGCACAAATAGCTCGAAAAATACTCTTTCCCGGGCCAGGGTGAGCTCCGGGCGGTAGAATCCCACGGTGCCCGCAGCATGCCCCGGGGACATGGGGCAGCACTGCCCACCCGAGCGGCTCCGGCCCCGGCCTTTTGCCCCTAACGCGGCTCTCGGCCCACAGGCGCGGCCCCCTTCGGAGGTCACTCCGCCGGCGACTTCGACGACGGGTTCCTGCGAAGGAAGCAGCGCCGCAACCGCACCACCTTCACCTTGCAGCAGGTAGGAGCCCGCTTCTCTCTGCCCCGGCCTCTGCACCCACTGCCCCCTGCTTGCCTTCGCCATACCTGCTCCCTGCCTCCCCCATGCCTGTTCCCTGCCAGCTCCCGACCTGCTTCCCGCATGCCCCATGCCATGCCAGCCTCTTCCTGCCTGCCCCGCTGCCCCGGTGGCCCCGCTTTCCTCATCCATGCCTGGCAGACACCCCCGTGGGGCCGCCGGATCCCTCAAGGAACCCTCAAGAATCTCTGCTCTCCTTCCCTCCCTCAGCTCGAGGCCCTGGAAGCCGTTTTTGCTCAAACCCACTACCCCGATGTGTTCACCCGGGAGGAGCTGGCTCTGAAAATCAACCTCACGGAGGCCAGGGTGCAGGTAAACATCCTGGGGAATTACTTAACTCGGATGTTCAAGCTGGCAAACTTTTTTTTTTTTTTTTTTTTATTTGACATCATGACTGCAGAGTGCACATTTGGCCAAAGAACGCAAATGAAGACGATCTGTCATTTTCATGATGCACTTTAATAACATCAACATAATGTGGAATATTAGATTAGGTTGATTAATCGGTCATTCATAATTAACTAGTGATAATGTTCTACACTAATTTGTCCGCGTCTCCAAGGTACTAAATTACATCAATGCACATCCATTTCCTTGCTTTTGGAGGGGGGGCGTGGTGCAGAGAAAAGAGCTGAGACGTGATTCTCCAAAGCAACTATGACCACTGTCAAGCACTGGGGTTAGCCAACTGCAGGGAGCCCAGCTGCCAGGAAGAAAGCTTCTTCACCTCTTCAACTTTTCTCCCTTTCGCCTTCTTTCTAAACACTTAATTTAGGCAGCTAAAGAGCCTGCAGAGCAATTCCCACACCTTTAATATGATCCAATAAATACCATTGGCCATGATTACTCTTTCCACAGCCACACTTTTCCACTCCTTCCTTTCTTTCTTCTCCTCACCTTTTTCCTTTTTTTTTTCCTTATTTCCATATGTTTGTTTTTCCATATCCAGTCCATGTGTATGTCTACAAGCTCTGCTAAGAGCAGCAGTCCCCTGCAGTTGTCAGAGATAGATCCCTGTAACTCTTCAGGCATCCACCACAGAGTTGCAAACCATGTTTTGAACAGGATTATGCATTCATTTTTATTTATGGAGGTTTTCTGCACGCTGTTCTTCTATTTTTTTAAATTTAGGTGCTTGGGGTTAAGACTATGCAAAGATCTAATTGTAGGAAATATAATAGCTTGCCTTTTGTTCCCTAGGGTCATGTTAGTATCTCTTAAAACCCAATGGCTGAAGAGAGATAATGGAATTCACCACAGTAAATTGGGGATTGTAAACAAATTATTTCTCCTATAATCAGATTATGTGATCCTGATTATTAAATCTGAACATGAATCATTGGTCATATGCGGGCAAATTAAACTGATTATTATTTGGAAATGAAAATCTCCTTTTACCACTGCATTGTAGGTACTGGCTTAAAAAAATAATAAAAAATGCCATTTTGGCTATTGGTGCCTAAAGACTGAACTGCAAATTGAGATAAATGGGACAATTATTGAGCATTCAGAAGTGGAAGATCATAACTTCTTCCTGAAAGGTGCAAGGGTGAGATAGGGGTGGTGACAATTAGATTGCTGAGGACTGGTGTTTAGCCTTGTTGTTGGCTATTATGCAAACAGACAATAGATGCAAGCATTTGTTTAGCCTGCTTTCATGCAGGGACATGGGGAAACACAGAGGATGGGAGATATGTTTACATTTATACCCCTTGCTCATTCAAATATGATTAATGTGCTATAAAGCAGAGTCTTAATCGAAGATGATGTTGTCAAACAATAACTAAATAGGGAAATAAACGACTTCATCATGCTCTTTCCTCAGAAGCAGGCGAACTGTCAGTGCAAAGTCATTAAAATATGATAATGAAAAATAGCTCAATTAAATATTGTTATAGCTGTGACCTTCATTCAATTAAGACACAAGAAAGTGTCTGCATTTTGCTTTGCGTTTAACTGCTCTAAATTTAGAATATAGATAAAATCATTATTCAATGTTTGCTGATACATGCAATTAAAAGGCAGCTAACTAAAATGGAATTGGAGAAGGCGAAGAATAATAATAACAATCTCGCCTATACTTGAATTCATGTATTAAAATGTGAATTTCCTGACCTTAAAAGAGGCTTGGCATTTTCCACCTCAAATATGGTGCTTTCAGCATTATCAGCTCCGAGGTAAATGGAAAAAAAAGTTTTTAGACTAATAGCCAGGTGATAAAATGAAGAGTATGAATATTTGTTTTGCATATGGAGAAAAAAATAAAGCTTGGAAACTGGTGTTCTATTCTGAGGTCATAGTGTGGCCGGAGGTGGGGGCAGTTGTACGAGCACACTATTAAACTGCAGAATGATCTTCCAAAATTAATGTCTATCAACTTTTGAGTCCTCTGAATGCTTACTGAACATGAAAGGAAGAACAGTCAGTAGCAGCCCTCTCCAGAAAATAGGCTGGATAAGATGACCAGATAGATACCTTTTCATTTCTGACCTCTGATTCTAGCAGCAGCTGATTTAAAGACTTATATTTCGTCAGAGTGCTTAGGTAGGTATTTAACACCACCCCTATAAAAAGGCTTTTAGATGTGTTAAAGCTGAGAAATCAGTGAGAATTAAATGTCTGTAAAGGCTTGCACACGATTAAATGCTTTGCTAACTGGCACAATAGTATCAAAATACTGCTTTTTAAGTTTTTGTTTTAACATGCCTTTTGAAGGTCTTTAGACATTTCTGGCTTGTTTTCGAGACCCAGCAATATCACAGATATGAATGTAATCCTAAGAGTCAACTAGAATAACAACAGGGATACGAAATAAGAGGAAGATTTAGACGAGCTTCTAAATGTCAGATTTCACTGGACTAACAATTTACAACCTCCTTGCTTCACATTTGGCTAAACACAGTTTTCACCCAGGATTGCTCTTCTGCTCCAGGTGTGGTTTCAAAATCGAAGAGCTAAATGGAGAAAAACAGAGAGGGGTGCTTCTGACCAAGAGGGCTCTAAGGAAACCATGGCTGAGGTGGCACCTCCTGCGAGGAATTTAAATTCCCCTTCTCCAGCAGATCAAACCAGGAATAAAAAAGAGGGTCTGGAGATCCAGCAGAGGTAAGAGTAATACAGGATATCAGCTGCCTGTCTGTGGGGCAAGAATGCCTCATATGTGTGTACATGCATACAGATGTGCTGCTATGCCTTGACCTACAGGTATCATCTTTAGAAGATGAGGTGTTTCTTGAGCAACTCACTGTTGCCTGTGGAGATGCTAAGAAGCTGGTGGCTGTGGGAGGCTGATGTTGTCCAGCCTTGGTCACATCTAGTTGGACACTGAGACACCAATGTGTTTGTGTGCAAGCACAAATGGAATCAGTTGGTTCTGGTTTTACAAGGAAGTTGTTTTCTTTTCTCCATCAGCCTGAGCCGAGCAGTGGGCCCTACGGGACCTTTCTTCCCTTCCTGCCTGCCGGGGACTCTTCTCAACACAGCCACCTACGCACAAGCTTTATCCCATGTCGCCTCTCTAAAAGGTAAATTACTTTACTTAACTTCAGGGACAAGCTCCAAGAGCATCCCTTTCAAGCTAAGTGTCATGGTCCCACTGCCCACTGTGGGGAAACCTTTGGGAAACGGTGGATCCCTCTTTCTGTTTAGATTGGCAGTATTTGCACTGACCAATGCTGCACGTACTGAAGTGAGTTTCTCGTTGTATCTCATAGCATCATTTGTGGCAAAACCCCTTCATTTTATTCAGACAGTTACTTTTCGTTAGGTCAGGGTTTCTCTCAAGGAGTAAGACAGGTAGGGCTTGCTCCTTTAGAGTTTTTGTTGCATATGCTTTTTTTTAAGAGTTAAATTTATTCTAATAAATTAGTTATATCATCCTTTTGCATTATGTAGTACCTGGCACCATTACTGATGCCTCATCCGCTCTTTGCATGTGGTTTCCTTTGCAGTGCATCTGTACAATCCAAACCTTTCTCTTCTTGGACAGTTGGTCCCCTTTGAGAACTTGAATAAAGCATGTTCCTGGGGACAGGGGAGGATACAAAGTAATTCCTCATTGCCTGGGACCCAGGTTTCAGGAAGGGTACATCCCGTGTCTGTATACTTTCAGTTTCCAAAAAGCAGCAGTATGCATCTTTTAAAAATAAATCACCTACTGATCCATTAGCTGTTCTTAGTCTAACAATTTATAAGACTAAGGGTGTAAGCAGGATGAATTCAATTTATAGATTTATAGGATGCAAAGCCTCATAGCAGTGCCAAGCACAAAGAGGCGCATACATTTACTCTGTGTCCCGATGTGCTGCAATAACTTGTGAGGGAAGTTTCTCAGTTAAAGACCCACCACTATGAAGAAAAATGTCCTCTAATACATCCCATTGTATTCTCTGGCATACCTCATGCTCCTTGTATTCCCAGTTAAATCAGCACTGCCAAAGTATATTCCTGAAGCAAATGTTTGGAACTCTCCTGAGTTGTGTGTTAAGTCCAGTGTCCTGCCCCCTGCACCCCCTTCTCTCCTGTCTTTCAAAAAAAGCTGAAGCCAGACACACCACACAGTTACTGCTCTTTTGATAGGTGTGGGACCTGGAATTCTGGATCCAGAAAGGACACACAGGTGTGACCTGAATCCTAAAACTTAAAGGCTTATTGTCACCTGCAAGTGGGCGCCAGCTCTTTGGAGTGCCTGAGTCCTCTTGATCTCTGTCCTGTAAAGTCTTGGGGCTGAGAATTTTGACTTCTTCCATTAAGCAGGAACAGCCTCTCTGGAGTAGATACAGCTGAAATTCTTCAGGCAAAAAAAAATTGTTCATCGATAAATGTAGTCCCAGACAGGTTGAAAAGTGTGGAAATAGGGTTGTGTTCAGTGAATAATTCAGATGGAATAAGGGGGTTTTCGTCCTTAAAATTTACATTCAAGGATTTTCAGAATTAAATGCATCAATATGTTGTTCTCACCTGTTTCATGTTTAAATGCAGCTAAATTTTAAGAAAAAAATTACCCAAATAAACAAAGCCAAGCAAAATGAAATAAAAAAGATTTAAAATTTGTCGTGAGGGGTTGGTATTTTTAGTTGGTTAGTTTTCTTTTTTTGTTTGGGGTTGGGTTTTCTTGTTGTTGGTTTTGTTTGCTTGCTTTTAGTTTTACTTATTTGGAAGAGTTCCTGATACTCTTTTCTTTGATTTTACATCTTAGCCACTAAATTGAGAAACTAATAATTTGCTCTTTTTTTTGCTTGATTGAAATTTTACAACCTAGGGGCAGAAAAAGTTCTATTCCTGAATCTTTTGTAGATATGAAATAGTCAGTTGCCCAGACTAGGAGACAGTGTCCCTGAAAAAATGGTCCCAAATGTAAATAGCGATATTTTTTTTTATAATTTGTATAGGGATGGTCAGTTTTCAGATGCCTGCATATTGTCTTGGTGAATGTTGTCAGTTATACATGCAGTTCATTCCTGAAATGTCTGTTTTATATTTTCTGCCTGGCACTAGAAATCTCCAGATACATGCAAGGGGACTGGGATAAAGTAGTGTATTTTGATTTTATGAAATCCAGTTACAGGTTTGCACATCTGCGTATCCACCTACCAGGAGCTTTGTGGAGCTGCCTTTGCCTGTCAGTGTATTGTTATCCTTGCAAGGAACTGGGGAGTTTGAGGGGAGCTCTTTTTCTTCTGCTGCTAGCTCTGCTGCTAGGGCTTAGTAATGTCAAATTTTGGCTGTGGGGTTAAGAGGAAAGAAATTATCGTTATAAGAGGGACCACATTTGATAGGTACAAGCAGAGAATAATTGTAACATCTTTCTTGTGATATTGATATATGGAGTATTGTCTCCTCCTTCCTTGGCTCATCTCCACAAATTCCTCGTTCCCCATTTCTCCAAGAGTAATTCACTTGTGCTGGAGTAGGGCTGTGCACAGCAGTCACTGAGCTTTGGTCGTATTAACTGGTGACCAGAAAAATCTCTAGAGCTTCTGAGTGGACCAAAGGAATCACGGGCCTAATGCACAGTTTATTTTTCTTTGGTATGGAAACTCCAGGTGAATGATTGTTCATTTAAACCAGTGTATTTGAAAGTATAACCAAGCTCATGTGCCAGTCTGGAGGAAAAGATAATGGTTGTGGGAAGGAAGGGAAGGACAGGGAGAGACACAGTGTTCACAAAACCTTAATATGACTGTCTTTGTCATGTGCTCAGTTCAGTTTATTTGACTCTCCCTTCTTCCTTTTGAGACAGGAGCTGTGTGCACATGGGCCATTGTATGTGTCCTTATATGTCTTAATTAAGGGACCTAAGCTTTTCCCTTGAAAATCTAGTTGCATTTTGCTGCAGAAATGATGCCAGAACCCTGCCATCGTGAATCTGGTGGCGTAGGAATTTATGTCATGCAAATCCCATACAACTCAGCACAGGGCATAAAGTTATGAGCTGTTCGTTTTTTGGATTGCTTGGATAAGGGAAAATCCAGCAAGTAGAAAGGTTTTCCAAAATGTTGCAAGTTTTATTGAAGAGTGAAATGATTGAGGGGTCTTCCCAGTATCTGTCTCATGCCAACCATGCTTTGAAACTACCAGGAATTCTCTGTGCTTTTGAAAGCAAAACACTTGCTTCAGAATGAAAGCACTATTTCACTATGAAAGGATGCATGACCCTGCTTTCTTCTATGCAAGTGTCAAACTAAATGCAGCTCCTCTATGTGGATCTTGTAAATAGATATGTATTCCCACCACTGGGAGAATAATCCTGGCCAGTAAAGGGAATCACATTCTTTAGTACAGCTGTAAGGGCTGCTTGCAAACAAATGAGCACTCTCAGCACATCAGGTTCTACTAGGAACTGCAGGTTGTTTTCTTATTCTTTTGAAGAGACAAGATGTGCTTTGTTGAACCTGTGAGCCAACATTTTGCTGGTGTCAGTGAGTAATATTTGAATAATGCTTTAGAAGGAGACCATTAATATCAATACAGTGAATAACAAGTGATGATGGTGATGTAACTAATTAATAATTATTTTGTGCTCTCAGGGACCATTTTCATTCTGTCATCTGAGAGTTCTCCATCTTTAGTAAAAAAACTAATACCTCTCTTTTTCTCTTTCTCTTTCTCTTTCTCTGACTTTGCTTGGCCCCAGACCCAGGTTTCCAAAGCTACATAAAGTGCTTAGGGCACAAAGTTCTTGGATCTAATTTGTAGTATAAGGATATAATAGTTGAGGGTGAAGTTGGTCTAGAAGAGACAGGAAATCTCAAGACAGCCTAGTCTGGGGCAGAGACTAAGCCTGCAACTTTGCTTTTGGAAAGACTGTGAAGTGCACTGTAGGTTTGCCTCTTGTGGCTCTGGACCCCACATGTGCCACTTCTAGGATATGGGGATATTGTTAGAGCATGAGACCAGGTCTGCTCTGATGAATGAGAAGAAAGCTGTTTTCCCTAATCACTATGCCCCTTGAACTCTGCTGTCTCTGAAACCGAGATTTTTTCCCATCAGAGTGAGGATATTGGCACCACAGGATGTTCTGTTAAGAAAACGGGCTGGATATACAATGCAAACAAAACTGTTATGCAGAATATAGACTTTTCCAGAGAAGACTATATTATCACTGGACAGTTTTTCTCTGTTTCTATCAAATGTTCTGTATTCAGTAATACAACAGACGTTTCCTTGTCTCCTGTCTCTCTGAAGTTTAGCTCATGGAGGCTGTACTTATTAGCAAGCATCTGTTACCTACTGTATCATCTCCCTATGTACTATTCTGTCAGGAAATACAATTCCTCATTTGAAAAATTAGCACAGGTTCATAATTTCTGGGATATACAGTGTTTCCTACTTCAGGGGTTTAGTGCTTCACCACTGGTCATACTCAGGAAGAACATTGACTCACTGAGATGAAATTTCTGATGTTCATTACTCTCTGAAATTGTCCTGATTTGACAACTATGCTACTTCATTGTGGTGACTTCGACAGTTCCATGATCTTCCAAGATGAAACACTTACTGTAAGCCAGGCATCTGCAGTCCATTTAGTAGATTTAATTGCAGACCTCAAAGATGAAGGGAAAATACTTGTTTTATTTATGGGCTGTGTAACTATAGAGTCATCAGGAGAAGCTAGTGTTCTGTGCAGAGAGAGACCTCAAAGTACCTCCTTAATGGATGACAGCATGAATGCAATTCATTAATGCAGAAGATGTTATTAATGGGTGTAAACAAGAATCTCCGTTTTTCAGCGGATGTGTTCTACCATTCTGGTGGCTGAGGCCAAGAGTGTGTCTGTTACGTTCCACTGAAATTTCCCCAGATCCCATGATGAGTGAAGTGTATGAGGAGAGAAATAATTACACTTGCCAGGGAATTACTTTCATAATTCACCCACAGCTCTGCTCTGTGCAAGTTATAGCTCAGTTGGTTTTCATGGCACCTCCACACCACTGATGGAGAAGTACGGTTGCATTACGCACATCCAAATGGGTATTGCAGGGCACCATTGATTAGGTTCTTTTATGGTTTGCTGCTGCTGTGGCTGCTGTTCATATGAGGGAGGCTTAATTGCAGTATCCAGGAAAAAAAATCTAAAACATAACTAGAACTTCCCGTCCATTACAGTTCAATTTCTATTATGGAAAGATGAAGGGAATTTGCCCAGTTCCATTGCGCAATTCCCATTGCCAACACTACAAAAGAAGTGTTCAAGGACCTAACTCACCCTTGAACTGGTGTTTACTGACTTGAAGCACCACTGTTTACCGTAAGACTGGGGAATGGGAATAAAACTCCTGGGGTCCTTTATTTTCAGTGTCAGTCTTGATTATGGTCTTACTGACTTTCCTCATGTAACATAGCCAATATATTAAGTGGGTTTGTTTGGCAGTTTTCCTAGTTTATCTGCCACTCTGACTTCAGAGAATCTAAAACTTTTCTTTAGTTTGCTGCAGATGCACACACCTTGAGTAAGTTTTTTTGATTCCCATATCACAGGTCCCCAGCTCTAGCACTGCCCCTCAGAGATTTTTGGTCTTTTTCACAAATACTAGGAAATACGTAGGTACTTGGAACCCTAAGAGCCATGGGTAGGAAATGGGTGCTGTCCTATTCCTCCAGGACAGATCTTGATTAGGTTAGTGGACCTCAGCTGGGCAGGGGTTCCTGTTGATGAGGTTGCCGAGCTGACAGTATTCAAAGGACTGATTCTGTTCTCCCAGCTTTTTTGTGGGTTTGCTGCCAGCCTTCCTGCCCTAACAGGCAAGTCCTGGCTTCTGATTTTTTTTTTTTTTTTGGAGTACTAATGGCACAAATAAAGGAGGATGAAATCCTCCAGTTCCAGTGTCGAGTTATGTAGATAAAAAGGCTGCTGATAGAGCAACTGAGCCAGATTATCAGCTCTTTGTTGTTTCCACTGGGCATATAGGGGTCACAAGCAAAGGAGATATGAAGTTATAACATTTGGACTCTGCTGTCACCTCTGAAGTGCTCTTCCAGCCTCTGGGCAGCACAGGGTACCTTCCACACTTACCAGCTTCTCACTAGAAGGAGAAACCGTCTAGTACAACTTCAGCAGCCTTGAGGCTACCCTAAATTAAACTGGGACCATCTGATGCTTCTCCATTTCAGGCATTAAGCTCACGCCTTTCTTGTTTTGAACTTCCTGATTCAGAGCTCAAGAAGATTTAGATAAAACCACTTTTGTGTTTCCTGCTTTTGACTTAGGCTTTAAAAGACAGAATGCCGGTGTTGTGTATGAAGTGCAAGAGGGAGCTCCTTTTGAATCAGCTCCAACTGGTAATCAACACTATGAACTTGAGGTTATTGATGAACTTCCAATCCTTATGAAATGGATTCAGAATTCATGAGAATTTACAGCTCAAGCAAACCAATGTGACTACTATGAGAAGATAACAATAATTAAATAAAACATGATATTTTCCCTGAAAACTAAACAGCGTGGGTTGATATATGAGGATTTTAAACAGGATTTTTTCTCTCCTTCCCTCCATGTCAGGTTACCATTCAGCTGTCCAAATCAAATGCTGATATGCACAAATAATAAAAGAGGAAAGGAATGTGGAGTTTGCCTTTTGGAAAGACTACCTATTAAATCCTTTAAGCTCTTGACTTGAAACACAAAATACATATTTAAAAATTTATATTATGTATCAATATGTGCCCCACTCCTACCCCTCTCTTCCCACCTGAAACTGAACCATGGAACTGCACAAAAAGGTCCACAACCAAAATTATAGATCAAATATTGTTACAATTTAAATGTGATGTTGGCAGAGACAAGACAAAACTAATTTAATTTTTCCTGTCAGTCTCTCTAGTAGATCAATTAAACTGCCAAGTGGATCAAATATTTCAGATTGTATTTATTACATTAAGTATTTATGTTCAGGCTGGGCATTTAAAGTATGATCTCATATAGGAATAGGAGGAGGTTTAGATCAATTCAGCAGAATTTGCTGTAAGTTAATGGAAATCTAATTGTGTATTTTAATTTTGTGTATAGGAGGCAGTAAGTTCCTGAAAGAAAGCAAACAGTACCCTGTCCATATTGCAGCAATTTGATACAAATCTCGTTAAACTAATCTCAGATTGTCATAGATGTTGGTGGGAGCTGGATCAAGATCTAGGGCTAATGGCTTAACCCTGACTGATTTTGATGGGAGCTGGATGCCTGAAGTCCTCTGAAGATTTGAAATAAGTAGGAACAATTCCTTCCTTCCCCACTGAAGACTCAGGGCTGCTGCAATAAGATGTTAAAAACCATTGCTGCCTGCTATATATGGATGCCTCTTTCTTGGTCAGCATTACTTTTCTGGAGATTGTGGGCTGGCTGATGGGCAGGTGGAGACCTTGGACTCCTGAGCGTCCCATAGTTGGTCTGGGCTTTGTACTGGCAAAGTCCGATACATTTCACTGGACTTATTATCTGCAGATTCAGATGATTGTAAGGTAGAGTCAACCTTCTTTACAACATATATTAAAAAGGAACAGAAATCCTATTCTCCTCTATTCTAGCTGGAACCTGCAGCAAATGATGCTTTCTACTTCACTTTTTTTCGTGTGTGAGCTGTTTGCAAGTGTCTTAACCTCAGTGAAAATGAAAGGAATAGTTTATGGGTGAATTATTGCTAGAGATAGTTTAGTTTCCACCACAGGTAACTGCACCCTCAGGTTGCAGAGCCACTAGGTAATATCAGGGCTAATTATTAAGGAAAGAGCTTAGGCTGGTACTGAATACTGATAAATATTTTATCCCTCTAACAACAGAATGAAAATTATTCTTAGGGGATGGAGCCGATTCCTACTTTTTTGAAAAGGGGAAGACTGCTTTCCACTTCTCCCCACCTCCCACCAAGCAATGTCTGTGCCCAGTCCTGCATTAGGCACTGCGGGCCAGCCCTCCCCTCATCCTGGGAGCTGAACAGCCATGTTTGAAAGCCTCGTTCAGTTTGTGTTAGAAAGCAGCAGTGCAAAGGCAGCTGATGCACCTGCAGGCCTCTCGGCTCCCCCATCTCTGAGCAGAATCTGAAGATGGTGGGACTTGGTGAAAAAGATCTGCTGCAAACTGCAGGGACTCTGAAGGGCCTCTGCTCCCTCTTGTTAAAACAGTGGCTGGCCAGAACCCCTGAAGTGGCTGTGATTCAACAGGGCAGAAAACTAGTTTATGAGCATGGCTGGTGGTGGCAAAAACTGTAGGTTGTGTTCTGAGTGGATTTTATTTTAAACCCTCCTTCTGACCTGCTCAAAACAGCCACAGAATTCAAGACTGAGATTCCTAGAGCTAAAAGGAAAAGAAGCAGAGGATTTTAGTCAAGTGCTGAAACTTGCTTGTGCTTGAATGCCTGGACCCACAGAAATGTTGGTCTGCTGATCATATGCTTTATCAGTGAAGTATAACGAGAAAACTGTTCTTTCCATTTATATTAATAACTTGTCCTTTATAGATGCTGTTTTTTGAAATACAAATAGTACTTTTCCCTGAATGTTACCTGCAACCACAAATCTCTGACAATTTCTGTGGAGAAGTCTTGCCAACATCCTAAAAACAAACAACTGGCTGCCTTCATTCCTAGCAGATGGGTGCTGACCCGTTGCTACCAAGAACAGAAGTGTAAAACTCTGCAGGTTATTAGTTCCATCACTTAGTCATGAGCCATTTAACTCAAATATTAACTGCAGAAATTAAAGCAAGTCCTTGGCTTGGAAAGATCAGGGGAAGATACTGCATTGTGTCAGGATGTGTGTGGCTGGGCTGTTTCTTGTTGAAAGGTAACATATCAGCAAAGACAGGCTTTTGCCAGGGGTGTACATGATGATGTGGACTTTGTGTGGCCTCTAAGACCCCTGGAAGAATGGCGACTAATGATGTCTGGTTTTTTAACCAGAGAGTAAATTCAAGAAGTAGCTCAGCCATCCACCCTGCTTCCCCATCCTACTCCTCTGACACATTTTCCAACATTCAATAGATGCATCTAAGCTGGGTACCAGTGTGGCTTTTTTGGATGGACTGCATGTCCTGCCCCGTGATCAGCCTACACTCCCAGGTGTGCTTGTTTGGGAACTGGCACAAGCCCCAGCATTATCAAAGGGAAGCCAGAGGAAGAGCCTGCTGTGTTCTAGCTCAGGAAGGCAGCTGGTGGAGTGAGGACTGCCTCTGTCAAGGGGTTGCAGGGAATCTTTTCAGCTTAAAGGCAGAGGAACCACTTCATCTGCTCTCCAGTGTTTTCTTGCCTGCTTGGAGCAGCCATGGGTCTCAAATAACAGGGTAGAGATGCTCTAGCCCATCTCTCCTGATGAGATTCTTGAGATATATCACAGCAGCAAATTAAGGTAGCTTTGGCTCACTTCTGGAGGCTGTTCTCTTTGAGGTGTCACCCTTAAGCAGCACAGACATTGAATGGGTGAAGGTAGAACAGACTCTTGCAGGTAGACATGGTGGCAGTAGCTGGCAAGGGCCTGGCCAAGGAAAAGTATCTCATTTTACAGTGAGATAGGAGAAGGTTAACAACTGGAATATTTTCACCTTTCTCTCTGCTGTAGTCTTTCAGGCAAAGAAAAGTGACAGAACCCCTACACTCACCCACCAAATGCTGCTGCTCACATCGATCAAGCTCAGTGTGCAGGCAGAAGGCAGGGGGCACCTTCAGCATGGGGCTGGTGGCAGCCACAGAACAGCAGCTTGATAAGAGAGGAGGGAATGAACTGAGCCTTGCTTATGAGGAAATCTCATGTGTGATCTGAACTTCACTGCTCACTTCTGTCTCTACTTCCCTCTCACACTCTGTTTGTCACCCTGGATGACTCACAGTGTAAGATCCTTCTTACAGAAGGATCAGCAAAACAGGGTATGGGTTTTCTAGCCCTGACTCAGAGAACACCTGTGTACTCACTAAAGGTCAATATACCGGCTAAAGCAACCCTATCTCTGTTGTCTTCAGACTGACCATGGAAGGAACAGTCAGACAGGCTCCCTGATCTTCCCCAGCAGTGACGTGCCTTCTCTCCTTCCTCCCCAGGGAGCCCGCTGTGCTCGTGCTGCGTTCCAGACCCCATGGGCCTCTCCTTCCTGCCCACCTACGGCTGCCAAAGCAACCGCACCGCCAGCGTGGCCGCGCTGCGCATGAAGGCGCGCGAGCACTCGGAGGCTGTGCTCCAGTCTGCCAACCTCCTGCCCGCCGCCAGCAGCAGCCCCACTCCTCCTGCCAAACCCGGCCCTGAGGGCAGCAAGGACAAGCAGCCCTCTCCAGCCAAGGAGCACATGGAAGGGGAAAAGAGTGTATGAGACCGGAGTGGTGCTGGTCCCTCGGCTCAGGGCAGTGCTCCACCGCCAGCACTCTGCCATGGGGTGAACTGCAGTGTGGCTGTGCCCAGTGGGATGTCATGGGGCCACCAGGGACCCGGCACAGCTGAGTGGCCTCTTTGGCTGCCTTTCACGCACCCTTGCTTTTCTTGTGTCGCTGTAGGTTCATTTCCTTCATTTATCGGCACTATCTGTGTTTGGAAACATTCGTGAAACTGTTTTTATTCTCCCCCCCCCATACATCCCAGGGACACTGACAGGCCCAGGATCCTGGCACATCTCGACTTTCCATCCTATGTGAAATGGATGTCTGGAAGCAGCACATCACCTCCAGCTGTGAGTTCTGGGGCAAGAGATGCGCCCAGGCACCAGTTACTCCACTGCTCACAACAGAGGGGAAGGAATATCCAGGTATATCCCAATTTGGCCTGCTGTTTTCTGAAGGCATTTGACTTCAACCAAACCTATCCCAGGCAATCCAGGTGTAAGAGAAACAGGAAATAGAGCGAAACTTTTCCTTCTGTCTTCTTTTCTCTGAAAGTGAAACTTCCCACGGAGCAGATTACTGGGAAATTGCTGAGATCAGTTTACTTGTGACTAAAATCCTTGCACTAGCCTCTGTGTGAACATTAGTGTATTACTCTTGCCGTTCCCTGGCTTAGACATGAAAGACGCATGACTTCAGAGTGGCATTCACAGCTTCAAACAGCAATGCTGGTATTTAATGGAGAGTGCAATTGTCTCTAGATCTGCACAGAGCTGGGGGTATTTTGACATCACTGTCCTGGAAAAAGACTGGAAGAAAAAAATAATCCTTCATTGCTAGACTGCAAATACATTTTTCCATGTTTTGTTTTTACTAAAGAGGAAATAAAGCTTGGAAGGATATTCCTTTATGCCATCCAAATTCAGACTATTCAATTTACCGAACGCTTGTTGTAATGGATCTAGATATGAAAAGATATTAATTATTATAGATTGGGAGCAGTGCAAAGGAGAAATTGATGCTGTAATTATAGCCTTATCTCTCACCCAAACCTCCTGAAAGCAAAGCAGACTAAGATCTGAAGAGCAGTCATTTTAATCTGGGGTGTCTCTCATTTTTTTCCATAGGAACTGCACATATGGATTTGAACTTAGTGACTTGGACTTGCATTTTTCAGGTGCCATTTGCAGACTGCTTAGGGGGGTCCACAGGTATCCCTGGAGTACAGGCTGAAAACACTTCTCCAAGACTTTAATCAAGTAACATGGAGGCTAGTGGAAGGATTTCTGTCACCTCTGATCCTGCACATTGTGCTTCGGACCTCCTGGAATGTGCTGAGCACATGCTTTTACACGGGGTTTTGTTTAGCTATTCACAGGATCCAAGTTTGGGGATGTGCTTGGAAAGGCAGTCCTGAGTAAGGCTGGCAGCAGAAATTTGTCTCCTCCATATAAGTGATCTCAGCCTATGAATTTCACAGAACCTGGGACTTCTCTGGGGCTCACAGGACCCTTTCAAACCCCCTGGTGCACACCTTCCTTTCCATGAGGCACGGTTTGATGTCAGCACCCACTTAAAGGGTGGGAGCCCTGGTGTTCGTGGAGTGGCTTGGCAGCACCAGGCACCATCATTGTCGAGAAGCCAAGGGTACCAGACACCCCCAGAGTGGAGTTTGTGTCTTTTGGGCACAAGCCAGCAGATAGGGCATTGCTGGGTCTGTCCTTCGGTCAAAGAACAAAGAAAAGGGCCCACATTCATCAAATGGAGTAATTTTGCTTTACTTCTGCCACATAGTGTGTTTCTTTTGGGGATCCTTAACTGTCCTAATGCAGGGAGGGGAACATACAGTAGTCTGTGATCTGGTTTTGTGCTCTAGCTTCAGGAGTTGCTCTGCTGAACTGTGGGAGGAGGTGGCTTTTCTGGCTACAAGTTATGGCTTAGTTCAACAACAGCAACAACCCCTTTATTCCACCAAAATAAAAGAGATCGCTGTGTGCTTTGTTGTGGGGAGTGGTTGGAGGAGAGAGAATCACTGTTTTCTTAGTGATATTCCCAATCATAATTTTTTTTCTCCCTCCTAAAAAAAGACTAAAAAAAAATTCCAGTCCAAAGAGGCAGGCTCAACTTTGTTTCAACATAATTACCTTGCATTCAGTTGAACTTCAGCCCTTCTGTACACTAACTCTTCAATCTAATTGTTTGATTAAACTCGTATTTCCTCCAGAAAGGTACATAAATAAGTGAATTGTTGAGCAAATTAAGAATACTTAACAGCATTGCATCTGAAAAGTAGTTACGCTGATTAAATTTTCTGTCCTTGAGGATTTTCAGGAAATTACTTTTGATCGTCAATAACACAATTAAGTAAACTACACGCACATTAGCATGAATAATTGATAAGAAATTATGTATTACCACGAAGCACTGATTTAATAATTCATGATGCGACACTCTAGTGACTGTGCAAAACTGGGTAACATCGACAAGTCTGCCTGATGTTGCTGGAAATGCTGCAAATACAAACAGTTTTGTTGTACAATAAAGGAAAGTATCTGATGCATGCTGTAGTTTCTGTTTGTTTAATACTTGAATAAATTTAGAAAGAAGACCCTGAAAAGCTCCTGTACTGTTTTCATTCAGATCAATTTCTGTGTGCAAGCATCTGCTTTCACATTGATGACTGTCCAGTTCTGCTTAGACCACAATGATATTACAGAGTGAGGGAGGCTCTCCCATGCGTAGCTGGAACCTCTCAGAACTTGCAAAATTAGGGGACTCAAAACTTCACAAAGCCGCCTGGTAAGGAGCAAAGCAGCCTTAGTCCCCCTTAAGCCTGAGCTCTTCAGTGTCTGATGTGTCTGTGATTATAATTATTCAGTAAGATTTTGTGGGTGATTAAGTCAGCCAAAAATGAAGCTGATTGTGTGTTTTGAGTGTACACAATGTCATGTTAAACCCTAGGCCAGTTCTCTGACAATTCTTGCAGTTTGCCAAGGGGAGGCAGATAGATATTTGTGTTCTTGTCAGCATGTTGGGGAAACCAGGGCGTAGTGAGACACCTCTTCCTCTCAACTTTTGATCTGTCTGCTCAGGGCAGTGCATCCCAAGAGAGCTTGCTTGAAGTCACTCAGCAGGAGCACAAGGGCAAGAGCAAAACTCTAGAGATCGTGTCTCAGTCATGCTTGTTTCTAGCCACCAGACCCTGCTCCCTTCCAGATGGACTGCCCACTGCAGATGAGCCACCTGCCTACTTTCTGTGCTGTCATATATCAGGGCTATGCCACTTAAACCATTCTAATGGCCATTTCAGTAGCTCTGATTAAGTCTGGCATTTAAAAGTTTATAACTCAGCTATAAAAAGTCACTCAGGCTGAACCCCAGCTTGAGAGGCCCAAGCCCAAGGGGATGATTTACATGAGAGCAATTCCAAAATTAGCCTGCATGGTATTTTTTTGGTTACGTGAAGGAAAAATGGAAGCCTAGGGTTTAAGGGATGGATGTCAGACAAATATGTTTTGTTTGACAGCTAACTGCATTGTCACTGGATCCTGTGCAGCAATTTTCTCTGAATTTTTGTACTAGCATGAGCCATGCATAGCATTAATGGTGACTGTGCCAGCGTTGCTTCCCTAGGTTTGACAAAGCATCTCCAATCCTGGGCTCCTTTCTCAAGAAATCACAGGCACACACAAAGCCCAGGTTCCCCCTCATCCCCTACCTTCCCTGCATCCTCATTCGTGACTCTGTGGACAGCCTGCGGCCCTGCCTCCAGCCCTGGTGCCGAGTCTCCGCTCGTGCCATGGCCATGCTGCAGTTCCTCCTGCTCCAGGGCTGAGCCTGGCACTGGGGATGCTGCAGTAGGGCATCCAGGAGCCTGTGCTTAGGACGCGTGTGGGCTTCTGTTAATGGGGGTTGCCGTAAAGTGCCACACCATGGGGCTTCTCTATAAGGTTGCATACCATTCTCTCAGCTCTCTGTGCTTGTTACCTCTTAGAGATCTATTTAAGTCTCCTTATGCCTATGTACATTGTAACAGGAAATGTGGAGCTGTGTTTTCGCCTCTGCTCAGTTATGCTCTAGGCTAATCCTTTCTACACTGCATGCTGGATAGTAATGAGATTGTTGGTCTAATTGGCTCTTTATTAGGAGTATTATTTACAACAGTGCTGAAGGCCATGTGCATGCAGATAAAGATGTTGGTTTACCATTAAACTCTTCCCCCTTGCAGTCGGTGCCCTCCCCTCTGTTCCCCACAGATTGCTGCCCCTGGTGAATTTGGGATGACCTTCTCTCTGCTTCCCAGAGGAGTCCCCCATCCCAGGTCATGGCCAGGGATAAAAGCCTGCTGGCAGGCCTGGGTCCCTGGAAATCTGCACTTCTGCTGTGCACTCCAGCTTTCTGCTTCCCTGCAGCAGAAAAAAGCCAGTGCAGTGTGGGAGGAAGTCATTTGCTGCCAGGTGGACCACAAGGGAACAGGGGATGGAGATGAAATGCTTGTGGTGTGCTGCTGTGGCACATTCTCCCTCTAAAAGAGCTGCTGCTCGATAAAGATCCTGTTGTGCTTGGCTGGTGGTGCGGTGGAAGCCGTGTGTGAAGCAGGGGAAGCGAAATGCCCTGCATTGATACCCAAGCCCTGAGTACATAATTCAGACCTCTCCACTGAAGAGTTTGACACCCCTCTCTGAGATCACAGTGCAGCCCAAGGGCGGGGGTTGCACCACCACAATGCCATAAATAAAAGGGCAGTGGAGTACAATAAACAATGCTTTATTCTTTCCAGTTAAAAACTTCCTTTGCAATGTAGTAAAATATTGACTTTAGGTGGCCATGTTACCACAAAATAAGATCTTTTCCTGATAACAACCAAAGAAGCGTTTACACAGACCTGGCTTGTGAAAATGTGAATTTCATTGGCCTATAGCACATCCAGCCTTAGTTGAAAGTGATGTGTTGACCATATTTTAATAATCCAACCACAGTATCCTTGTTGTCTGCCCTAAGCTGTCTGCCCCAAGTAGGTGCTGGTCTGCTGTTTCAGAAGTCTGAGCATCATACTTTGGAGTTGTGAGATGCTTTCTGCAGTAAACTAGTAATAGTTAAATCTCGCTGGGATTTAAAATATTGGCTTGCTTAACTCTTCTAGTATTTAATTTCAATGGCTTCTTCTGTAGTCAATGTTTTTTCAATGTAACATCCATAATATGAAACAGAGAAGGCAAAAAACACCACTGCGTTTGTCATTTTACCAAGAAGAGTTTTCACATGCAGAGCAATAAAAGGCAGTTTCTAGAACTCTGTTCAGATGGGCCTGGAAGTTATTAAAGCTGCTTCTGGTCTCAGACAGTTCAGCTAAATCACTCTACAGTGTCTTGGAGCACCTGAGACTGTGACAGCTGTTTGTACAGAGAAAATATCCACTCCTCTGGGCTGGTCTAATGGCAGGGTGGCTGTTCCTGACCTGCTAAGTCCCAGCACAAGCCAGAGTACTGTGACATTAATTCTGTATACAGGTGGACACCTGGAAGTATGTCATCCTTCATGGCTTACTTACCCATCTTCTGCCCTACCAATGGCCTGAACACACTCTGAGAAGTGCCTTCAGCCCAGGCTGGGAGAACTCTGATAGGGTGCTCGGAAAACGCACCCCGAGAGCAGCAGCCATCAGAAGGCAGGCCAGACACAGCCAGCCTGACACACGGCTCCTTGGGACTGGTCAAGGCCAAGAGAAAACTTTTCATTTTTAATTAAATTGTGTTTGCTTTGTCAGCTGAACTGGTTTACCTTTCAGTTCTTCTGTTTCAGAATTCTTTTTTATTAAACTCCAGCATTCAGCATTGGCCCTAGAGACTAACACTTGCTATAGTGGCAAATTTATTAGGACTCCCCTAGGTACAAATAGGCCAAGTTTTTATTATGTGCACACGGCTTCTTTACACCCGCACTGTACATGAGGCAATGTGTTAAATAAGATCCAAAGCCCATTAAATGAAGAAGCCCATCTCTGCAAAGAAGACTCCCCAGGAACCTAAACTCTGCCTGTTATATCACAGCTGGCTCACCCTCACTCCGTTGTGCTGGCTGAAGCCATCAGGTTTTGGCAGATGCTTGAGAACCAAGATGCTGATGTGATCACCAGCCTTGGCACAGCAAGGGATAGGAGCATCCCTGGGAGTTGTTACTTTTTATTAGAAATATTTCTGTAGCAGCACACAAGAAGTTGGCTGCTGGCAGGGAAGGAAGATGTACAGGAGAAAAAAGCTGATTCTGTTTCTCCTCTGAACCATTACTTTAGAGCTAAACCCAGCTGGGACTGAGCCAGAGGTTCTCTGGGGAGGATTTGACAATCCCCGTCCAACAAGGGTCAGAAGGAAAGTTTCAAAATCCCTCTCAGAAAGCCAAATACTTGAATACTTCTCCTGTGGGTCTGAACCTGGGAGTAATCCAGATTGATGCTGCTGCTTGTTCAGATAAATAACACAGACAACAAGCAGCCAGACATCCTGTGTGTGTGTGAGAGCATGCACATTCAAACTGCAGCTTCCTCTCTCTTTTGGTGGAGTTCCCCTCCGAAGGGCTCAGGAGCAGCGTTCAGGTGAGTCAGCCTCATGCACCCTGCAGGGCCCTTTGTCTGTCAGTGAAGCCCAGGACCCACTGCACAAGGTTTGTCCCTACCTCCACTATGAGGCTGTGGGGTGGAGCTCACAACCTGGCTCCAAGCTGGAAGGAAAGGAAGGGAGAGAGTTTCTTACTCAGTTTTTTACTAGCTATCCCTTTGCACTGTGACAAGCCAATGTGAGCCCTCTGTTACTCTGTTTTTTTTCAGTGCAGACATTCTGAAGGGAAATGTTTCTTGCTAGGGCGTCCCTTCTTTTAGTAATTGAATGAGTCTCCATAGCTTGAGAGGTGACTTGTCCCTTCACTGACAGCTCACAAGCCACCTGGGACCCCTCAGTGCCTCAGTGTGACCCTGCTTCTCAATGCCACACTGCCTTGTCTGCATCACATCATCACCAGAGATGAGTACCATTACCGCTAAAGATACAAGTGATACTGTTTGTCCCCCACAAAGGGATCACTAGATCTTGGCTGAAATTCTCTTTTGAAGTAGCTTGTTGATTGGATTAAATTTTTTTGTTGTTATAATGTTGGAGGTCTGCTGCTCTGTACAAATACCAAGTGTCTACAGAGCTGCTGAGGCTGGGAAGCCTCTTGTCTGTAGGAAACTCTGAAAATCTTCAAATTCCTACCCAGTTCAGATGAAATCAAACCTTTAAGAAAATAATCCACTGAGTTAAGAGCTATGCTTTTTCACCAGCTTGATGAATCATATACACATAAAATTATTTCAGTGACACTTGGACTCTTCCGTTCTTCAATACACAGTTTGTCAGACACTGTGAAAGCAGGAAGGGAGTGAACAAATGAGAGTTTATTATTAATTAGATTTTAGAATTATACTAATAAGCCAGAAAAGGAGGAGCCAAAGTACTGGAAACACCTTATTCTTGCTGCCACTGCATGGGCAGGTGATTTAGCCTTGATTTCATATTCTCTGCCCCTGGGACTTATATGTGCCCAACCAAAATAGCTCCTGCATGTAAAGGTGGATGTATCTGGCCCACAATTTAACAAGGCCTGTAAGGAAGCAAACCTTAGCACCTGCCACAAGGGAGAATTGCATTGCCCAGATGCTATTGTTGTAAATGATGACACCTTTTAAGGACATTGTTCTTCCTTCATCCTTTCCCCCTGCCCTCTGTCAGGGACCCTCTCTCTTCCTGAGCTCAGCTCCTCACATTTCTATCAGCAGGAGGGAACATTTTGGGCTTGCTACAGGCAGACTGGGAAATTCTTGTGCTGGCAGAGCTGGCAATAAGCAGCAAGGAGCAAAAGAGCCTTCTAAACAGCCCAGCATGTTACAGAGGATGATGTCTGCTGTGTGCTCTGTTAGCTAACAGCATGTACACAGCAATGTGAGCATTAATTTGGGGGAATTAGGAATGAGCGAGGGTTTAGTCTGATTCAGGCTGGATTTAGGATTAGCCATAATAAAAACACACACATACTGGGATTGTGTGGTTTAATCTGTGGCCTCTGAGCATCACAGGCTTCCTCCTGCTCAGCCTGATTGGGCATATGCTACTGTGGCTGACGGTGCTGTTCCAGCAAATGCCCTGGATGCAGTCACATGTGTAAACCTTTGTTTTACCCCCAGCTCCACTTTATTTACAGGGTGAAGGGTATTTACCTGCTGAAGGAGCGCTTCAAGTGCAGTGTGGATGTACCATTGCCCTTACATTAGTGCCACTAGCACAGCATGAATGTCACTGGAAGCTTTCCAAGGACCAGGCTGTTGTTTGGGGTTTTCAGATGAGAAGTGTAAAAATTGACAAGTGTAAACCACGTGGTTGGTGTCCTGCTGAGCCTGATCAGACAACCTCTCAGCATACCCCAGGGATGCGGATACTGCACACCATTAAACATGTCTCGGATGCCCAGAAGGATATAAATCTACAGCCAGGTTCCTCTACCGCTGGAAAACGCAGTTAGTGAGCAGCGGGAATAGCCCCCCTGCAGGGCTAATAGAAGATTGTCAGCGTGGAGGCGGTCACACGGCAGCTGCCTCCGGAGCCACGGACAGTCCAGCGCAAGAGGGAGCTCCACTGTGGCTCGTCGTGACAGCCGGTGCTGGAGCAAGTGCTGTGGCGGCATCAGAAACTGTTCCCCTCACATAGCCATTTTGGTGAGGGTAACATCTCTTCCTCATTCCAAAATGGACAAAAAACCCCCCTAAGTCACCACCACCAGCAGCAAAACAACCAAAACCCACAAACATTGGGGAAAAAAAAGTCAAAACAATATTCAGCTCAACAAACTACAAAGAAATAAACCAAAAACCACTTTGTGATGCTTGAAACCCTTTTCTTTATCTTCAAATTCATAATACATGTTTTTAAATTAATGATTTCTTTAAAAAGTAGTTTCAGTCCAGAAGAAAAGGTCCAGGACTGTTTACTTAGACATCCATGTAAGCAAACAAGGACTTCTCAATAAATTTTGAGCAAATTTCCCATCAGAGAAGACAGCAGATGAAAAAAATTAATACTCCAAATGTGTAGGGTTTTGTTCCAAGCAATTTTAGTGTTGTCAAAGCAGTGTCTTTTTTAGCAAATAAGCTGTTTTACTGGAAAATTCCTGCTAAGGTGTAGTCATGTGACTTGGCTGTGTCAGTAGGTTTTTGGTCCAGGCCTCCAGCTGGCATTTGATGCTGCTTGGTTTATGTTAGGGCTCATCTGGTTGCTAAGGAAAGGAGTTTATGGGAGCAAGATCAGTGCTAGGGCCAGTTCTGCTGCTGGGTTGAACTGTTGGAGCTGATCCCGTTGCCAGGAGGAGTGTTTGTGTCTCAGGCTGATAGTGCAGGGGGTTCAGGAAGGGGGCAGAGTAAGCAAAAGGGCATTTCCATCCCCCTGTACAGTTCCACCTGGCCCAGCTGGGGGCTGCTCAGGACTCGCCACAGGAGGAGGGTAGCGAGAGGGGACAATGTGCGGGCGGCCACCCCGCCTCCAGCAGAGAGATGGAGGTGTGGGGGCATACCAGTTACAACCCTAGTCCTGGCAAAAATGTGGAAAGAAGAAAACATTCATCTCCCTGGGGTGGTGGAACATGGGAATGCCAGGGGAAAATGGAGCTCCCTTGGGGGAGCTGCAAGTAATAGGACATACGCACCGACAAGAGGGAGGTGGAAAGGACAGTTGAGGGCACTGTTTAGACCATGTCCAGACACTTCAGAAGAACATGAATACTATATCTGTAATTTTATATAGACATGTAGACATACCTGGATACATCCCTACACAGGTAAACATCCATGTATGGATGCATTATTGACAATAACATTGTCTTAGTATAAAGTAATAGGAAATTCTCCTTTCATTCTAACTTTTCCTTTTGGAAATTTCAAATAGCACAGACAGTTTTGGCATGGAATAATGCTGGAATGTTTTCACCCACATTCCTTGGGAAGGGATGCAGTCTCAGGGCACCTGTTCCAGGCAGTCAGTGCTCACCAGCAGAAACTGATTCTGCCAACAGACTTTCAGGAATCTCAGGGCAGTCAAAGAGAGTCTCTCTTGGGCCAGATCCAGTTCTCATCCCCTGCAGCTTATCAGCGCTAGGAATAGAAAGAAGGATCAGTGTTTATCTCAGAGTCTGTCATCTCTACCCTGTCAATGTAAGGATGGTCCTGAAGAAGGCCACCTTACCTTACCTGAAATGCTTTATGTTGGTGACAACACTGACAATGCTGGCATAGCAATAATTCCATTTTTGTGTGCTCTGAATGCTGCCATTCCCCATGCCAGCTTTAAGCAGGTGAAGGGACAGTTGTGATAAGATGAGGCTCTGAATGCCAGTGGACAGGAGTGTGAACACACTGGAGAGCTCCATGACAAGGGAGTCCAAATCAGCATAGGGAAGAGTCAGCCTGTCAGGCAGCTTGCCTTTAACAAGCCCTGGCTTCTCAAAGTGCAGATCCAGCTTTGAACATTTTTTACTTTTTGCTGGAGTCCAACTTCTTTCCATTGCTAGAAGGATTTCAAAGATTGTTCCTGCTTCTCATAGACTCTTCCCTTTCTCCTTCTTTCAAAGTACCCCAGGCCTCAATTTATTCAGTATGGACTTGGACACAGGAAAGTGCTTATCTTTTAGCACTGCAAACTGCTTCCCTCAAGGCTTGAGTTAAATCTGCTTTAATAAAAACACAGAGCTTTAGTCAGTTGGGACATAAATGATTTCTCTTCTGCACTTCTGGAATGCTGCTTTCTAAGTATGTTCAGTAGCATATTAGAAGCAAGTCTCTAATTGGCCATACAGTACCAAAGACCTGACTATCTAATGTGAGAAATCAACATCATGAAAACTTTGAGAATATCAAAAAGAAGCAAGGGAAGACCACAGGTCATTTTAAGCCATTCCCTATCCATTTAAACCACATAATTGCAATATTATATTTAGTGTCAGGGGACAGTGGTAAATGTGAGATCATCATAAGACCAGAATAATCATCCTAAAGACAAAATAAATTAATCATTGACCTCTGTTGTTATAATGAGGATTTCACAAAAAAACCCCAAACACAGTGAAGTTCAATTTACTCAAGTGTTCCATGTTCTTTATCTCCTATAAGGCTCTGAAACAGAGTTTCTTTAATAAAAATGACTGATGTACACCAGTTGCTCCAAATTGCACATTTATATGTATTCACTAGAGCCCATGTAACCCATCATGTGCAATATCACCAGCTTCTGATGCTGCTTTTCAGTGAGAGAGGGGATCAAACTTAGAGTTCTTTATTTACTCAGAAATGAAAGAGAGTATATCCCCCAAATACAGATATGCAAACCTGTCAATGTATTTTTGGTAAAAACATAACCAGCCAACTATTCTCTTTATGGTCTGTTATACTCAATCACAGTAGCACTTTTTACTGTCAGCAAGGACTGCTTGGCTACTCAGGGATCAAAGCAGAGCAAACCTAAATAAAATTCCAGTCTGGACAAGGACTGAGCCAAAATCACTCTGAGAAGAGTCTCCACTGTGTTTCATAACACAACATAAAATAAGAGAAAATGAGGAGAAATGTGAAAAAAGACCAGTTACACACCTGGCAGCTTCCCCCAAGTAGATGGGACACAGGGAATACAAAAGCCCTGATGTCCACTGGGTGGTGGCAAGTGCTGGGTGCTGGCTCCATATCCCCAAGGTTTTCTGGCCAGACAGACCACTGCCCTCACATAGCAGGGAGGGGTGGGAATGGTAACAGGAGTCATGGGCCAAAGGTGTTTCTGCCCAGCCTCCTGCTCCCTCTCTTTAGGAAAGCAAGGAAGGGGGATGAAGCCCTGCATCCAGTCATCTCCTAGATCTTTTAATTGTATACCACACACACACATACACACACACACACACACACACACACACACTCTTCCTTGTCAACTTTTTCTGCCAGCGTAACTGGAGATAAAATTACAATGACACATAATTACAATGAAAAAGCTGGCTAGAAGTCATTCCAGTATTATAAAACAAGTCCCATTTATTTTGTTTATTAATTAATAAATTATTATTCGCAAATACAGTTGCATTGATGGAACGCGCCGATGACACATATCTTCTTGGACAGATGACTTAGGAAGGCACTGAACACCCAAGGAGGTGCTGACAAAAATCCATGCACGTAGGGCATTTCAATGAAACTGAACTCTGTAAAACAAATCCAGCATTTTCCATGAGGAAATTCAAGCCCTTGGGACAGAGCCATGGCTGTGGGGTGGCAGTCCAAGTGTGCCATGTGACAACTGGACTGTTGGCATTGCAGTCACCCCACAAGGAGAAGGAGACTCAGAGGGAGGCAGTTCTGGCCTTAGAACCAAAGACTAGGTAAGTCAGGTTCAGCCTCAGTCACACCTGCCAAGGAAAAATCACCACTGTAAAGGAGCCTCAGGGCACCAAGAAATGCAACATGCACAAAGGTGACGTGCAGGAGAAGGAAACAGTGAAAACAATGGCTCCTGTTCCTTTCAGCCTGCTGTGCTTCCGTGCATGTCAAGAACCTGCCATGTTCTTTAGTCCTCACCACTGTCTGCTGGCAAGGCAGAATTTAGCTTGGTTTGCCTCAATACCTCTTCAACCTACAACTTAATGTCACTGTCACAAAACAGTGCTTTCCTACAACTGCTTTCATGACTATTGCACGTTTCCCATAGCACCCCTCCCCCAAAGAAAAGAGTCAATTTACAGTTCTCATTTTGCCTAGTACTGACCTCTTCCAGCCTTGTTTCCCACAGCAGCAATGGAAAACATCCCCCCAATAAACATGGACAGAATAGGCCAAAGAAAGAAAAATATTTGTTATTTGAAAAGGTGTCATTTTTCTTCCTTTCAACACACAAACATTTTGTGTTCACCATCACAGGCATTAGTGCTGTCCTGTACTGATATGAAAATGGCAGTTTTACAGGTATATTACATATTTATACAGGGTTGTTTATGTGGATGCATGCATGTTTTTCTACACACACACTCCCACAGCCTCACAAGAAGTTGGCCAGCAGGGTGGTCTAGGCCAGAGACAGGTTTGCTGATTGCTCAATACCAGGCTGGGACCTGGTGCAATACTTTTATATCATTCACTCCCTGCGGCAAAGTGCTCCAGGGTAAGCTCTGGATACAAGACAAGAACCACCTTCTTATCTATTCTCAAAACTCCCCAGTTCTATTTGTTTCATTTCATACAATCATAGAATCATTAAGGTTGGAAAAGACCTCAAAAATCATTGAGTCTGACAGTTAACTTAGCACCAAGGGTTCACCACGCCTTTTGAACACTTCCAAGGATGGTGATTCAGCTGCTTCCCTGGGCAGTTTATTCCAATGACTGAGCACCCTTACAGTGAAGAAATTTTTCCTAATGTCTAATCTAAGCTTCCACAGAGCAATTTCAGGTAAATTCCTCAGGTCCTGTCACTTGTTACCTTGGAGAAAACCCTGATCTTGCTACAACAATTTAGCTACAGATTTTCCAGGTCAAAGCCCCTTCTGGGACCTGTTCAGAGACACAGTCCACTGTGAATGCAGCTCCCTGAAGCTGGCAGAAATGAAGAAGTCCTACTTGAAATGTATTTGGTATCCAAGTTAGGACTGACTCCTCTTTAGATGCCAATGTTTCAGTTCACCTTAACAGCAGAGTGAAAAATACACCCTGCTTTCCTCCGATAGCTGGGAGCAGCATAATGGGGCATCCCACTCTCCAGAATAAGAGTTTAAGAAGACCCTTGATAAAAGGGTGCAGAAGCATGCATGTCTACAAAACAAATGACAGTTAAAGAAGTAAAAGGGATGTTTTTTAATACACTCATACATTTCTGTCATCAAATTACCATCTATTTTTTCATCTGCACACAGATGCTTCATATCCATAGTTTCCCTTGGAGAGGAAGCTTTTATCCTGTGCTCTGAGAGCCTGCTTCTTGACTTGTGGCTGTTAAGGGTATTTAAATTTGTAATGTCACGCACACAAAAACAAAAAAAAAAAGGCTTGTGCACTCTGATAGGCTTTAAGATTTCATAGGTTTTGTATAAATGCACCATGGAAAACTCTAATGGATCTACTTATCTGCAATTTAACATGTGGATGAGATTCTGCTCTATACTGGATAGATGTTATGCTGTATAGAGTGACAGCAACAGAGAAGTGCAACATGAATAGCACCATCAGTTGACAAAATATTTGTGATTAAAAAAAATATTTATAGTAAGAGCCACTTCCCTTAATTTAACAGCTTGAAAATTAATTCTTGTTCCTGAAACACTCTTGATTTTCAATTTTTTTAAAAAAAGTTCTCTCAAAAAAAAAGTCTCTCACAGAGACTGCATTTTCTGAATTCCAAGTCAAAGTTTGTTAAAATTTGAATATTTTCAGAACAGGACCACGGGATAATTCAGGCTCCAAAAGATCTCAGGAGGTCACTGGGTGAACCTCCTCCTCAAGGAGGGTCAGCTCTGAGGCCAGCCCAGGTTGTTCAGGGCTTTGGTGTTGAAACCTTTCCAGGGTGGAAAACTGAACAATAAATATTTATTCAAATATGGGCATTTGGCTGAATATGCTTAAAATCCAAACCATACCAGTACAAGCTTCTTCATTTCCACCCTACACCTCTGCTCAACCAAACCTACCAAATCACAAAATGTAAAACAGGTGAAATGAACCTTAGAAAATCATTAAAGGCTAAATCCAAATCCCGTTGTAATGAATGAAGTGATAGACCTAGTGTTTGTCTAAAAGAAATGTTTTAATAAGTGGCTGGTGGGACCAGGACAGGTTGGCTCTTGTCACGTGGCTCTTGTCAGGGATGGAGGAAGGCTGAGAGCTGAATTAAGGAAGGACAAAAACCACAAGGTGGGTCTGTGTCCCAAGAGAGGCTTCAGGCCTGGGAAATTTACTGAAGAAAATCTCTGCCATAAGTATTAACACTGGGACAGTGGAGCAGTGCCTGTGTCCTGTCTCCACATTGTATTCATTAACAAAAGGCCTGATTCATCCCTTTCTTTTCAGGAAGTCAAGAGCTGCTTCACTGAAAAAAATCCTGTAAAAATTGCCTAAGATATGAATCAGGCTGAAAGTCACTGGCATAATTCTTCCTAAGAGCTTCTGCACTTCAATTGTAACTGGGGAAAACAGTATGAAAATGAGACAGAAAAAACTAAGCCAATACTCCAAATATAGATATTTATAGGCAGGCACATTACATTCAATTTTTCCATCTTTTCATCTGGGTTCCCTCATTATCTATGATGATTAAAAAGAGCTTATACAAGGATGAGTGATATTTTCATACAGATCTTTTGAAGAAAAGCGATAATTCAAAGAACTTTTCTAGAAATTAATACTTTGGACATTTTGAATCTTTTGTTTGTTTGTTTGCTTGTTTGTATTAAATCACAGAATTCACAAGACCAAAATCAAGTACATTTTTCAGATTTTAAAAGTTAGTTCCATGTTTCAGTGGGAGCCTGAAAACAAAACAAAACACATTTCAATTACAATAGCAAAGAACTTCTTGTCCTAACAAACAATTAAATATAGTTGTGGGATTTCATTCAATCTTACTCCTCACCAAAATATTTCAAGCCAAGTATCAAGATAACCTGAAGTTTGAAGTTGCATTATAAATAAACACTGACTCTGGGGGAACCTATTGTGATGTTACCAAGAAATACAAAGAATTCAGCAGCATGTTAGTGGGCACTGCAAAAGTATATGAGAAGTCTAGAGCAGCTGCAACTGTAATCTGGTTGTTTAAAAGGGCTTTTTTTGACATGGCTGCTGTATTGTGCATCCAGTATACAATCTTCTTGTCAATGACATCAGGGCAATCAATGTGTGCAAAATATGAATCTTGCATGTATGGCTTATTTGTAGCCACATGCTTTCTACCTGTCAATATAGTTCAAAGGCAGTGAGTGAGGAAAGTTCAGTAGACGCAGCATCAGTCCTCGGTCTCATAGGATGGATAGGGTGGTCTCATAGGTTTTATTTTGTATCATGTATCATGCAATACATCTGGCCAATAGGACATTTGCTTTGGCTATCCCAGCCTCCTTAATGGCAAAGCAGCAGCAGCAAGCAGTGGCTTCATATTGTCACATGTATTTGTCTATCTGGCGTTGCCCCTTCATCTCACTGATAATTTGGTGCTTATTCAATTTCATTTTCTTCAGAGTGGTCATTACCTCGCATCTTTCAACATGAACAGCTTTCATTTTCTTTCCCACCCAAACCACAATGAGATTCAGACAAAGTGTTGTACAAACATCAAATCTGCATGTGTTTTTGTGTGCATGTGTCTGTCCAAACAGTTCTTAAAAACACTAGCTGGCATGTTTTGTTTCTTCGTTTTTCAAGACACTCCTTCAGCAGCAAAATCATCTAAACTGGTGAGGGTGACAATGCCGGTATTTTGGGTTGGGCTTACATCCTTTCCTAAGTGAACTTGGGTTTCTCTGGCATTTTGATGGTAGGAGTAGGAGGCTGGTTCAGTGTAGGGCTGAGTATTCACAGATTCAGTGTATCTGTAGTCCTGCTGGGCATCTTCAGGTAGTTCAGCTGGTTCTGGTCCAGCGGGCACTGACCAGGCAGGTTCAGAGAGTTGAGAAGGTGATTTCAGCACTGCCACCGATGAGGCTGGTAAAGGCAGCACTCTAGGGTAGGAGGCATAGGGAAAATTCTTAATTTCTGAAGAGGTGGACTGGTGTAAGTTCTGTTCCAAGGAAGGGACTGAGACTTGAACATATTTGCCAGTTTCTGGGTCATAAAATGTCTTTAAATTAACTTCGGCTGGTAAATCAACTACATAGTATTGACCGGAGTCAGGGTCTTGGAGGAGTTTCCGCTGGGTTGAAGAGGATGAAGGGCTCATTGCTGGTGCAAGTCGAGGTTTTCCAGTACTGGTTTCTGTGGGAGTAAAAGTTGAGTGAAGGGGAGGATGAAGGGGAGAATATCCTAAGGGTGAATCAGATACTATTGTCTCTCC
This sequence comes from Corvus cornix cornix, assembly GCF_000738735.6. Taxonomy (NCBI): domain Eukaryota; kingdom Metazoa; phylum Chordata; class Aves; order Passeriformes; family Corvidae; genus Corvus; species Corvus cornix. The sequence continues at coordinate 17,759,406 of NC_046336.1, forward strand.
AGAATGAGTAGGCTTTCTCCCTACAGCATCTGTATGCTCAGTCTGAGGGTTTTTCTGCTGCTCTTGCACTTTTTTTCTCCTGTTTGCCAGCTTTTTAGCCCGACGCAGAGCCTTTTCTGTTTTTGGTGGCACAGTGGGTGGCTTGCCTGCTGGTCTCCCACCAAGTCCCCTGGGCTCCAGTCTTCCAGCTTCCCCTGCAATGTCAGAAAGTAGATTCCTCTGTGCTGAATCAATCATCTCTTCTGCAGGCATATAAGCTTGCTTCTCTAGTGCCACGTTTAACAAGGCAGGGTTTGTAACATCCTCTCTCTCTCTAAGGCTGGAAATAGTTGGTTTATCTGACAATGAACTGGCAGCAAGAGCGTGCATCGTGCCTCCTGACCTGGGGCTTATAACAGCAGAGCATGAAAGATTGTCTAACAAAACTGGTGCACCTTCTGTATGTAGGATGTTCTCTAAAGTGTCATTGGAGACAGAAGAACATGTGTGGTCCTCTAACATGGAGCCAGTCACAGGGGAAATTGTCTCCCTAGTGATTATTTTTTTTGCACAAGAGCCCCCTTTACGGTTAGATAAATGATGATTCTTAAAGTAATTTGTCTTTCTTTTTGCAGGATAGCTGGGGTTGTTTTGTGCTTGGTCATTTTCCAGACCTATAATTGGCTGTGTCAAGCTGTGTCTTGCCTTTGTAGGCTTCTTTTTACTTCTGCAGACACTTTCCTCATTCATTTGCCCAAATTTATTTAACAAAGCACAAGCTGTTTCATCTTCTTCCATCAGTTTTCCAAATGAAAAGCTCTCTGTGTCTTCCAGAAGACTGGGATCCAGTGCTACTGAAGCAGATCCAGGCTCACTGGCTTCTTTTTCTCTGTCAGTTGCTCCATCTCTCACATTCTGCTGCCCTCTGTGTCTCGATGCCCACCAGCCAGCCTCCTGGGCATGCAGCATGTTTTGGTGCTGCTTGTAAACTGCTGGGGACATAAACTTACGTTCCATTTCCTTATAACTGCTGCTCACTGTATCATCCAGGGAAAATGACCTGAGTAGGGGCAGCTTGACAGCCCTTATTACCTGAGGTGACCTGAATGTGTTATCTTTAATCATAAACAGACTGGGTTTGGTTGAGCTTGAAGATGATGGTGTTTGTGGCTCCTCAGACCTGGGGACGGACATGTCTCTTATGCTGTCAGATGCAGAATTTGTGCTGTTGGCCTCTTCCCTTTTCTCTCTCCCTAGTTTCTCTTTCACCAAGCTCCTCTGTTCATTCCCAGTAACACTTCCCTCCCTCTTCTCTGCTGCACCAGTACTAGGGCTGATACAAGCATAATATTGCAGTTCATCTTCCCCAACCCCTTTCCCTCTCTCCTTGTGTATTTTCTTACTTCCTGATTCCATTTCACTGTCAGTCCTCTGGCTTTCTTGGAGGCATGTCTGCTGCATCAGGGGCACTGGCAGAAATGGCTCTTCCTGAAGTGGTTGCTCCACTGTGGAGACGAAGGATTGCTCTGAAGAGCTAGTGCTTCTTTTGCCTCGTGCTTCGTGGCCAGGTACCACAATGCTGGTTTGGCTGCTGCTATAAGGTACATCTTCTTCTGGTGAGAGTTGGTTTAGGAGTGTTTTGAAGGCAAAATTTTCATTCTGAACAGAAGCTTGCCTTTCATGTTCCTCACCCTGCTCACTGTGATTTTGCATGGGCTGCCCAGCTGTTGTATCTACATTGTGTCTACTGAATGGTCTCTGTGCTGGATACTGCAGATGTTTTCCTGAATCAGGTTCACTTGATTCATGTCTGAACAAGGGGAAATTTTCATTATCCCTTGTGTTTTTAACCAGATCTTGGTGTTTTGAATTGTCTTGCTGCAAGCTATCTTCAGTTTGGTAAAATGGAAGGTCTTCTGTTGTCTGGGGTGAACTCAAAGTCAGACAGTTGTCTGTAAAGTGTTCAGTTAAATCAGTTTTACTGTCCTTTTCACGAACACTGCTAGACAATACAGAAGCTATATCACTCAATTCATCTTTCTCTGTAATATTTTTCTCACTTTTGTCATGCAAAGTCGAGAGTGAGGCATTTATTTTAGTAGTCTCCTGCATATTTTTCCTTGTTTTATTTTTCTCCTCCAAGGCCCTTAACAGGGGAGAAGGGGTATAAATGCTTTTAACACGTTTGCGCACATCCTTTAAGTTGAATAACAGACTTGATGCTGTCAACCTGTAACTATCCCACGACCTGTAATCATCTAAGGTGCTCTCCTCATGGTCTCTTGAAGCTGTGCTCTCTGTGGGAGGAGGTGTCAGTGGGATCAGCTCACTTTCAACAGTGTCCACCTCCTGTTTTGGTGGTATGACAGGCGTTAGGAGTTCCGTGATGTTGAAAGAGGGACTGATCGATCCAGGGGAGTTTGCCTGTTTAGCCACAGGAGTCATGTCCATGTCGGGGTCAGCACCAGTTGCCTTTTCAGACAATGAGGTCTTGTGGCTGTCTGTGAACTTCTCCTTTGCAGCCTGTCTCTTCCCTGCTGCCCTTTCTGTAGCCCTCTGTCTCCTCCAGGGTGGACAGGTATTGCCCGGTTGGGGGTTGAGGGATTCCTCTTCAGTTAAGGTGGCCTGGGGTTTTGGTGGAGGTGGACTGGGTGTCTCAAACATGAGTGAGGGTGAAACCATCCTGTAGGACACAGACTGGGGTGACACAGAGACTTGGGACAAGGCAGTGGGGGAAAGTGGAGCTGGAACTGGGAGTGGTGGCACAGGAGGGGCTTCAGGGGTAGGGGGTGTTGAGGGGTGGCCAGGTCGGGTGGGGGGTGGGAGAGGAAGTGCTGGTGGGGCAGGAGGTGGCCGAAGGGGACCCTGGTGTACATGATTCCTAGGGGGAGGTGTGGGAGGGAAAGCAGCAGGAAATTTGGTTTCTGAAGGGACGGGACCCTGAGGTACAGCTGGGAGAGGGAAAGCAGCTTCTGGTGGAGTTGGCTTCATCTGAAAATCTTTCTCTTTCTTCTTAGCAACAGTGGTTGTGGCAGGTGACAATTTATGTTCGTGTGTGTGGGATCCTTTAACAAGTGGTGATTCTTCCACGTATTCAAGACCTTCCTTTTTCATTTTTATGTCAACAAATTCCTCATTTTCCGTCAATTTTTTATGATGAACATTCCATGATTCAAAAGCACTATTCTCACTGTGAAGAAAATTACCTTTTTTTGCTGGCTCATTTACTTTCAAGTTTCTGTTTTTTAAAGCCTTTTTAGAAGAATGGGAAAAATTTGACTTGGCTATTTTTGACCTCTCAATCAGCACAGGATAATAACCATCAGAGTCCCTATAACTCAGGTCTACTTTATTAGGTCTTCTCTGTGGCTCATGTTTGCCACTGAGACTACCTTGCTTAGCCTCAGAAAATTCAGAAAGTTCCTTGTGGATGCTTAAAATGTCTGTATCATCACAGGAAGCAGTATCATTAACATGATTTATTTTATATTTTTGAAAGCTATTCTTAATGGGCTGCTTATTTGCTATCAGAGAACTTCCTGACCCTTGGTCTGCAGTCTTATCAAATGTCTTAATCAGCGAGGACACTTTTGAAACATGCTTATTGTTCCTTGGACCAGGGACTGGCAAATACAATTTCCCTCCCATGGCAAAGGTGTTGTTTTTAGCAATCCTCTTCTCCTCAGGAGTACACTTTGGTAACTGCTGGAATGTGGAAGCCCATATTGTATGTTCATTGCTTCTTGCTGTCAGCTTGTCACAGATATTGCTGTTCTTCATGTCATGGTTTAACGTCCCTGAGTGAATTTTAGCAGACAACTGGAGGGCGAAGTCAGGTGAAATGGAAAGTTCCGGTTCATTGTAAGGGTCTTCAAGTTCTGCTACACACAAACTTTTGAAAGCCCGATCTGTGAGGCTGCTCACCTCTCTGTCTGCATCATCCAGGAGACTCCCAATACTTGAGGAATCACTATGTCCTTCTGTATGTTTCTTATTTCCCTGCATTGTTCATGAGAGTCATGGGTGAATTATCCAAAGGATTAGTTTCAGGTGTTGAACAGGCAGGTGGCTACGTGAGGCAGATCCAGCTGTTTGCAATTCACAAGCACAAAGCCATTCTTCCAGATGGTGCTGCTGTACTTTGACTCATCTTACAGAAAAGTTGAAGGAGACTTTCTCTCTGCAAAGCCAAAAATTATAAATTATCATTTTTCTATATTAGCACTATTAGACAGAAAGCATTTTCCAGATAAATCAGTCACTGACTAATTTTGTGATGCCAGCAACACAATGAGCAACATGAAAAATCACTGTTATTTTGGCCAATTCAAGTGGCTCATGGTAGATAGTTTAATTTCTGGAAAGAGCCACTAAAAAAAGTGTTTTCACCTCATATTCTTTACTTGGGCTCTTAAACAAGGACATAAGAGACAAATTTTGAGTACTTCCCTTACCATACCTTTGACCATAAAGACTTCCAAGTGCTGTGCATCCATTTAGAAAAGAAGGTTACCCATTTTTTGCCAGGAAGAATTAGTAACAAAAATTACTTAAAAAAAGATGTCACTGAGTACATCATTGCACACTAAGTCCAAAATGAAAGAAAAGTTGATAAAATTTAATTGTCACAGCTTTGTCATGACAATTGCCATGAGCACAACCCTTGTTTGAGAAAACACAATGGTACTACAGGTAAAAAGGATTTACTGTGCATGTTCCAAACAAATAGTGCTGGGGTACACTTTAGCCACCATAGCAGGATATGGTTGGGTTGTGTCGGTCTGTTGGAGTTGAAGAGACTGCTAACATCAGCTTAGCCAGCAGAAGGCAGGAGTGCCTCGGGGACTGTAGCAGACCCACTAAAGTAGAACAGGGAACATTTGGTTTCAGTTCCAGAACTGCTGAGAGCTAAAGGTAACCCATTCAACACAATTATAAGACTTCCATTAATCCCTGATTATTATACACAGCACTGAGGGTTTTGTCTATCTCCTGTCTGAGTACAGGATGGGGGAATCTTTGCATTGAACAAGTAAAAGCAAAATAGACCCTTTGGCTGCACTTGAAATCTCTACACTAAAACTCTTCACAGTTTCTCTGTAAACTTTTCAGATGATTCTTCTCATATTCAAGGAATTGAGCAGAGTTTTGACTAAACTGCAGGGAGACTCAGTTTAAAGGCATACTGCAGAGCCGGCTAAAACTCTGTAATGAAAGTCTGGTCTGTATCTCCATTTCCTCCTCCGATGGCATTACGAAGTTGTGATGAGCTGAAACACCACAGTTCACATCTACAGCAGCTTCCACACGAGTGGAAGATATCTCCATCTCAAGCTTGGATCCACTTGTAGATTACTGAGCAGTGAAGAATGCTTGTAGAACTGAGCAGTGAAATTCAGATCTAGATTTCAGCCTCTCCTCGTGTCTACATACCTGATTCCACCTTTTTGTGTCTCAGTGAGACTCTTGGAAAGGACCTGTTTTTCTCTAGGATGACTTATTGCTGGTCAGAGTATGAAAAGTAAAAGGAACTAAGCTTAATCAGCTGAATTACTCTGGCTCAGTTGTTTCTTCAAATGAAAACACTCCTCACCTTCCTTTTCTATTTAAAAGAATCTCAGCCAACCTATTTTTAGGCTCCAAGTATCATAGTGAATTTAGATCCTGTCCTTCCAGCCATGCAATTCCAATGACTTATGCATAACTACAATAGATTTACAGCAGAAATAAAATAAGCCTAACAGAGCTTCTCCATCTTACTTTGTACAAAGATTTTTCGAACATGAGTTTCATGCCCCTCACACACATACATCTTTGTGTATAATGCAGCCAGAAAAAAGAGAAGACAAAAGAAAGGCGATCCTGCTCCTGGTTTTGATTCTTAACTGTTATATAAGTGAGAAATACAGGTACATACCTGCCTTAAAATTTTGCTTCTTGTTTTTAGAACTCACTCTCATACTTGTATTTGGCGTCTTTTCTGACCATCTTTAGTGAGGAGGTAGAAATAGTCCAGTGATGTAGATTCGACAGAAGTAGTGTCCCAGGATGTTTCTGACCTGCAGCATTTTTTTGATCCTAAGTGAACTCTGCAATTTGAAAACAAAGATATTTGTTTGCATGATCTGATGATTGTTTTGTTCACTTGTTCGTTTCCATTTTACAACTATTTTAGGGCTGATTTACAGGATTTCTTACAAGAAGAGACAGCTATCCATCCCAGAGCGACAATAACCAAATACCTGGTGGATTAGATAGCTTGTGGAGTGCACTCAGGTTCCTAGCAAACAACTGTCACAATCTCCAGCACAGTCTGGTAGCCCCAGCAGGGACTGGCAGCTGAGTGAGCAATGATTTCCTGGCACTCTGCCCTTTGCAAAGGCTGGGTGACGACTCTAGGCAAAAAAGAAAAATTCTTCCCTGCTGTGCTACCCTTTCAGAGGGACTCAGAGGAAATTATGTGCCTCCACTCCACCTGTAGATGACTTTCTACTGTCAACAAACACAGGCATCGATCTGGCTGACTTGGAACTAATGCAGCTGAGGTTTGAAAGTCCGTGGTTTTCACTGTCCCTCTGGTAAAGGAGAGGAAAGGTGGACAGCTGGCATGGTGAGGGGCAGTAAACAAAACATCTTTTTGCTTCCATGCATGAGTCAGAGGCAGGAGATGCTAAAGGAAAGCTCAGCCACAGTGAACATGAATTGCTCCCATTCTTCTGCTGTGGAAACCCCCAAGGTTCAGGCCAGTTTGCTTAATCTTTGCAAGAATATATCAATTTCCTACAAGGAGAACTGTCTGGCCCTGAGGTAATGCAGATAGCACAGTCTTCTCTAAGGAAACTTTTGAGTCAGCTCGTGATATTCAAAACCTACTGGCAAAAGTGGCAACAAGGGCTCACCCATTGCGATTGTCGGCTGCACCTTGCCTGAGGAAGGACAGTTATCAGTGTGTTTAGGGATAGGCCTGTAGCAATCACAGCTTTTTGTTGTCTAAGATGTGTGGGTAAAATAAAACTAAAGAAAAAACAAGCAAACAAAAACCAGTGCTACATCTGGTTGCAGCCAGATGGAAAAGGGTATCCTCACTCCTGAGATGTGCAGTCAGTTCTCTCTTTGCTCAGAGGTTAAATTACAATTTTACTGCTTCTGGGGTACTCTTAATTGTGCAAAGCCAACACAGCCATGGGAGATGGTGATTAAGTTCTGTCTCACTCATTAACGGGGCTGCTGACTAAATTCCAGTAGCACAATGTTTATCAGTACTTACTGGTGGTGGTGCCTAAACTAGGAGGAATCTTGGCTTTCAGATCTCATGGACGGAGGTCTGGAGAAATATATTGTCCCTTGTAAACCGAGAACTTTTGCTGAAAAGTGAGTAGAGTAACTATAAACACTGAGATCATGATGTAATCCCAGCAATTATTTTCCTAGATGGAGTCACTGCCACAAAAACAACTCGGCGCCACTGATTAAGGACAGAATAGTGACTGTCCCTGTCTCTGAAATCTTTGTGATGATCCTTGTCTTGCCTGGACATAATATGAGTGCTTGTGAAGTGTAATGTTTCAACCTGGAAAAGCTGTATCTACACCACATGTTCAAGGTGTAGATCATTACTGGGACTGGATGGAAACAGCAACACTGTACTGGTGTAGCTATTCCTTGTGTAAGTATGACAACTACTTCTTAGGCAAAGAAGATGCTCCTGACTGGTTTAATAACCTGGTAAAGTCCCATTTCTTTACCTTTTTGGACAAACATGGCAGCTAACAAGAAAGGTGCAGTATCTGAGCTTAGGTCAGGATTCAGCTAGTTCAAACATTTAGGGATGTCTGAATTTAGTCTTTTTAAAGAGAGGAAAGCAATGCTGGGCATCTGGAACTGCTTGAAAATGCTGAGAAATGTGTGAAGTGTTAGCAGTAGGCATCATCTGATATGAGCTACTGAAAAAGTTTGCGTGAACACAGATTTCAAGCAGCTTAATCAGAAACCAACCTCCCCTCTCTTTCAAATAGGAGGCTTTTTTCAGTGCCTCTCTTAAGTGCCTAGCAAGCTGTGATGAGGAGGTTAAATTACAGATACTATTCCTGGCCTGGCACAGACTGAATGTCAGCCTTTTTTTTTCACTAGACAGGAGCTGGGTAAACCAGCAAACTTGGCTGGAGTGAATGACATCACTGGTGCTGCAATATATAAAGGGCCAGTTGGTTCCCCCACCCCCTTGGGCTGGTATTTGGCTGAGTGGTTATGCCATGAGACATCACACTGGCATCTTGGCAGTGCCCTTGGGAGTTGCATAGCAATCTGAAGTCAGCAGCACTGCATTGCCCATGAGAATGGGAAGAGAAGGAAAGATTTTGTTTTTTTTAAATCTTTGTGAGCTGGTTTCTTTATATGGTGCTCTCTCTATGGCACCTATCCGCAGCTCCAACCCAAAACTCACAGCCCTGTGGTGACTGCTGGCTGAGGTTTATTCAGCAGCATGCTCTACTTCCACACATGTTTCTTCTTTAGGTTTCCAGGGGCTCATCATGACAATGAATAGTTAGTGCTCCTTACCATGGGAAATAGGAGGATCCCTAATGAATTGATGACTTTTTTGCATAGGTGCATATTTGTTCATGGCACACACAGGAGTTCATAATCAGGTGAGAGCTCAGGTCTCTTCAGCTTTGTGTCATCAAGCTGAACCAGCACTCCCAACCGATGTCAGCTCCTCCCTAGCCCTAAGTGAGGCTGGCTCAGTGAGGTCTCTTGGGTATTGCCAGAAAATCCTGCATGGCAGCAGTGGTCAGCACATGAATGTCTATGGAGTGTGCTGCTGTCGGCCAATGCTCACAGCACTGATGTCTTCATTGTGCATTTAGGAAAAGAAACAAAAAGGTGTCAGGGAGTTAAAGGTCACCCTGTGAGTCCCTGCCAGAGACAAGAAGCCAGAAGGATGTCCAGGAGAAATAATGGAAAACCTCTGTAGTCTGGTGTAGAGTACCTAAACATCCCTTGTGCTGGGCTGCCGGGCTGTGTGGGCTGCTCACAATGGGCTGTGGGGGAGACAATGCTGTCTCTGATCTGCCCTGCTGCCTGGGCTGCTCCAGGCACACCCCCTCTCTGAGCAGCCCTCGGGCATGTGGACCCAGGGGTGGACCACAACACCCTCAACCAGGAGGGGAGCTGACTCCAAGAGAGACAGTAGTGGTCAAGCCACAGTTCCTTGAACTGTCAAAAAAGGCAATTTCTAGATTGAGGTGGCCATAAAATTAAATCTACTAGCACAAGCCTCTGTTTCCCTCATCCAACAAGATCACTTTCACCAACTCTTTGCAGTCATAAAGGGAAACCGAAGTGAATTCTCCTGCTTGGGGAAAGGGGAACCACTTTACTCAAATACCTGCCACAGCAGATGGAGGATGGAGAAGTGGATCTCTCCAGCTTAGGGTGAAAATCCCAAACACTGACAGAAATGACTAGCAACAAGGTGACCTCAACTATTCCAGCACCAGATCTTTGATCATTGCACTGGAAAGCAAGGAGAAGAAACCATGTGTCTGAACCAAACCAGTGTAGGAAACTGGGTCCATTCCCCTTGAGGATTTGGCCTGGCAATTATGTCTTGAACAGCTTGTTCTGGGCCAGAGAAGAGGAGAGACTGTTCTTGACTTTGGGCCAACTTCTGTTCTCAGTTACACTGGTATAAATCTAGAGTAATTTTACTGACGTCAGTAGAATAACTGCGAACAGAATTGGTGACTGAATACATCGACTTCCTCAGCCAACACTGGTGCACTATCCAGAAGCTGCATACGCAACTGTAACCATAGTAAAGTGAATTTCAACATCTGTGAAGAGCCAAACCTCGCCCCCATGAGGTATGCAGACCAAGATGCAAAGGAAAGGGGTTTGGAAGCAATACCATATTGCTATGCCACCAAATAGTGCCCTCTAGACAATTCTGATTTTCTAACCTGGATTGCTCATCACTGAAAATAGCAGTGCATTTGGGAAAAGTAATTTTGCTCTTTTCTGCAGTATTCACTAGAATACATAGACCTAAGAGTGGTGGGGTAGGCATGGTATAGTTCCAGACTGCACCAGCAGAACTGGCTGCCAACATGAATTGTCATCCTGTGGACAATACCAACTTTTGGAAATATGTTTGTGCACATTGTGTATTAGGGGAGGTGTTCTCATTTAAATAGTTCTTGACATTTCACATGGAATAAGGATTCTGAAGAGAAATCAAATTGGGAATTTCAAAATTTCATTTAGAATTGGACATCCCCTTTTTTATTTTAGGTTATTTCACCATTTTTAGTGAAAAAAAGCTATGAGAAACAACTTGTATATATACTATAATAGTTATAATAGTATGTTATTACTGTCCTCACATCAAAGAGGGTGTATGCTATTTAACATTAACTGAAACTTTTCATTTTATTTTCTATGTCAAACAATACTCTCATGGTACTGCAATGGAGAGTGTAATCTTGTTTTGAAATTTCCCTAAGTAAATATTTCAAACTATAATGCCCATAAATTTCCAATTATCTTTCTAGGGGAAATGTCATTAAAATGAATATGATTGTGATTTTATTTGTTTAATCAAACCACTTCTTTTTTTTTTTTTCCCCTGAAAAGAGCTGAAGTCTTTTTCTTCCAGCGAGCTCTACTGAAGCTACTGCATCTGTTCCCATGGGAGCTGGAACCGGGCACTCAGTTAAAGGAAGGTCAGTGTAGGCTGGTGGAAATGTGAACACAAGGAAGAAATGCACCTAGCTAATGACTCTGTGTTCTGCATCCTGCTGTGTCCTTTCCTCAGAGGAGGTGAACCTCTTGCAGCCCCAGCTGAAACGCTTACCTTTCCAGCTCAGACCACAAAGCTTCAAACACTGGAAGATGAAGACCTCACATGAAGAAAAATGGGAGGAACAGAGACTGCAAGTGTCTCTACCTTTCCCTTTCTGGTTCAATGGCAAAGACCCAACAGTTATTTCCAGCCGGTCTCCGGACTGCCTTTCCCAATGTCCTCCAAATGCCCCATCCTGCCAACAGGCCTGTTAAGTCTGGAAGAAGGAGATGTCTCTCAGAAAGGGTTGTATCTGGACTGAGGCTTTCTTGCAACTCATGTCCATCCTTTCCATCACCTGGCTCACTGCCTTTGAAGAGCCAGTAACATGCAGACATGACAGGGGAAGTCGGAGGCACAGAGCACATGACTGACACAGGCCAAGGGCAGGTGCCGCACCTGACAAACAGCACGAGTCTATGAGAAACACAAGGCAAAAGGGATGGTGCTCCTCCCATGACCTGAAGTCAGCACAGACAAGTGACATTTAAGCAACTGAACCCAAACAGTGCATTTCTTGGCATTAAATGTCTGCCTGGAAAAGGCCACTGTCTGTAACTAGGTCAGTCACTATACACCAAGATATTTATACAGCTCCCCAGCAATATGGTACATGAACACCTCGTGGCTATTTATCTTTGCAAACTCTTCCACTGAAAGCAGGATCTGTGTCTCATTTACAGATCAGCAGCTAAGGCCCAGCTTCAACTGACTGATTTGCCCAAGATCAAACAGGGCATTTCTGGCAGGGCAGGGAACCAAATCAATGTTTTCTGAATCACACAAAAAGAGCTTAAACATTTTCAGGTAAGGCAAAAATATGCCTTCCCACTGCCCTTCATAACTCGTGGTATTTTATTCCCTGCAAAAATTCACCCCACTTTCAACTGAGTGTTGAAAGTGGTGCTGTAGCTTGGCATTATCCATACAGATTTGGACGTGACTGACTGCAAAGATCTCTGCTTCATCTCAGGAGCTTGATACCTAGATCTTGCTAAGATTGTTAGAACTCAAGCCTTCCTCACTAGTTGATGGTGACAGCTGACTTTACAATACTACAGCCCCCTCACTGAGCACTGGAAGGATTTTGGCTGATGAGACAGGTATTCATCTCCTTCCATTCAGTCTCAAGCAAGACTTAGACAATGAAAGCTTCTGAGTTTTCACTTCCTGAATGGGAGAAAGGAGATTTTCCCACAGCAGGGGGAAAGCTATGAAGTATCACAGCATTGCAATGGCTAGAGGTAGGAGATGACAAAGGGGGAAGGGAAATAAAACACATGGACAAGAAAACAAATGTAATGGTTTGGATGCCTTGTATCAGGAGCATGCCCGACAGTCCCAGCCCCTGCCGTAGGAAAATTGTAATGATGCCAGCAAGTATGGTAGACACAAGAGGGAGGCAGGTGTATTCTCCTCTGTGACCTACACAATGAATTCTGCAGCTAGCAACAAGCCATGCCTCACTTCTCTTTCCAGGCTGGGGAATCTGAAACCATCCCCCACTTACACGGCCCTCTGCTCATCAGCCCCAACACACTGATACCATCAGCACTGTCAAGTTTACACTTAAACCATTTAAGCTTCTTGACAAAGAGATTCTGACCCACATCCTTCACACACGATACAGTCTCAGGAAATAACAGGAATATTCCTTTACTGGTAGTCTCATTTGCTCTTTTTCTTTATAACTTCTGGATATTTTCAAGGTTTGGACAAAGACTTCGCTGAATCTGTTTTCTATTAAGAAAAGAATTCAAGATGCTTGTATGTGCTAGGTTCAAAATTGTTTCAACTTCTAACTCACTGAATTCCACTGGATTTAGGGACAGGCAATATACTGAAATATCTGTCTTATGTTACCAAAGACAAAAAGGTGTATGCATCAGAGGTGGGGGAGAAGGTGGAGGCTTTGGTTTAGAAAATTTTCTGGCTCAGGCTGCAGGAACAGAGCTATTTCTTATCTACACCTTGCTATAGCTTTCAAATGCAGCCAAGAGAGCACCACTCCACTCCTAAGCAAGCAGTGTGGCAGGGAGGGTAATACTCACGTGCATGCCAGAGTGTATGACTCAAGCACATGACCATCCTTTCACATAACATCTCTCCTCCGATGACAAACTGCTCCTCAACTATTTGTGATTATAACAGAACCATTCCAGTTGAAGGACAAAAGCAGTGGCTTGCCTTCTGCCCGCTATCTGGAACATGGCCATGGGGCAGCTACACACCTCTGGGAGGACTCTCAGAGGGCAGGGGCAGCCCACTCACCCTTGCCCGCAGGTATCTCTGGAGACCCCACTACTTTCCTCCTTTTGAGGAGCAAAAGCCAGGAGAAAAATCTCACCCTGTACAAGATGGAAGCTCCTTCCAGCTCCCTCTTCATTGTGCACAGGAGTTGTTTTGGTTTTGCCCTGGGAAATGCAGACTCCCTATTCAGAGACTGATTAATTGTTATGATTTAATGGTGTGTCCCCAAGGCAATTCCTCATTGTTTCACAGTTAATGCACATGCTACGGTGTTTCTTGTGATTATTCTGTAAAGGATATATGCAAAAGACAGAAAAGGAAACATCAAGAGTTTTAAGCAGAATCCACTGTTGTTCCCCAAGAGATAGAGGGATGACTCCAGTGGAGTCAGTCCCTCAGCAGCTTCAATGGTGCTGTCAGCACAGTGCTTTCCCAGACCCTCTGAAGAGGCCTGCAGACAAACAACAGCATCACCATCAGCCTAGTGCTGTCACCAGATACATCTCCTTTCCCATCCCTTCTCCTCAGTTCTCCTACACACCATAGAAGTGGCAATTCTAGCCACTTGTCTATGGCTTCATTCAATTCACAAGCCTGGTCAAAGACTAATTTCTCAGTTTTGGAGAAACAATCCAAATCCTAATATCGCTTCTTCAAAGCAGATAAATCAGAACAGAAAGTGTCAGTGAACAACATCATGATAAGGAGTGCTGCCCCACTGCTCCAGCACAAACCATGACACAGCTTGCAGGGGTCAGTTCCCTCTGAGTATGATGTTGTTTCTGCACCAGCATCCTGGGCAGTCCTGGGCACTCATCCCAATTTCTGCACAACGGAGCCCTGTGCTTTGAAATATGCATAGGATGGAGACAGGGACACGTGAAATACATTTCAACAGAACAAAAGCCATCCGAAGTGTGTAAAATTGTACATGGGTCTATAACGACGCACACAGGCAAGCCAAGCTGGCCTCGAGGTATGACAACTTATGTCTGATCCAGGTAAAGTTGATAGACAGAGGCACATCTGAGACTGAGGATCTGCAGGAGCTGCAAATTGCCAGAGACTGCTATTTGCTGAATTTGCTGTTAAGGTGTAGCCAAATGTTAACCACATCCATCTCTTTTAAATACTCTTCCAAAAATTTCAGGGATTTTCGTATCTGTCTTTTGCAAGTGGAAAGTATGAATTAGGTGGCCTTCGTGTACCTGACTGTCATACCCATATCAAAGTCCCCAAAACAGCCTTTGACACAGTGTGTAGGTAACAGGGAAGGCATCCTTGAAACTAATGGGATGTGGCTATGTGAGAGGCTGAAAATAAAGATGCATCCCTATTTGACCTTCCTGGCTCATGAAGATTGGTCTGACTGTTACCAGATGATTTAGATTAATCATTACTAGTTACTGCCTTCTTGTATATCATTATTTGCAAGCACAGGTGATGGATGATAAAGAAACCTACAACTATAATTAAATATCTGCTTTCTATTCCTGTCCAAAGAGGATCATTTTGCAGGGAAACCCAAGGGAGACCTTACTTCTAGGTGAGGGTTGTCCTCTTACAGCTTCAATGCTGCCTCAATTTCTCTGAGACTGCTAAAGGACAGAGTCCTGGTGGCAGTCTCTCCCACCAACCATACTTGAAAGCCATAAAAACCTGGCAAGCAACAAGATAGTCACAACACACTAAGCTCAACACACACACACAAATATACATATATATAATATATACATATATATACATATATGCATATATATACCCACACAACTTCAGATATGTGTAAGTAATCACTGATCCATCCAAAAGCATATGCAGGCTTGATTGAAGAGGAACAACCTTATCTCAGGTGAAGTTCCCCTCTGAGTGAACACATGCAGCTCCCACTATGCTCCTTTCCCCACACACCTGTCAGCTGGCTCACAGACAGCTAATCCCCAAATGCAACACAACCTCAAACACTGCACAGTTACCTCTAAAAGCAATGAACTCATCCTCTCACTTGGAGTAGCCAAAGCTCTGTGTGACCTGGCACCCCAGCTGCAGGCAAGGCTGCAGCTAAAAACCACTTGCAGAATTTCCCTCTGCCAGCAACTTTCCCTGTGTGTAAACTCAGCTGGACTAAAGGAAGACTGATACAGATGTGTGGTATTTTCTGCCAACATGGCTCATAGGGTTAGTTGACTTTGTTTCTGGTCTTGGAGGGATTAACAGTTTTGTGGACCTTTTCCACAGCTCTGGTAATGCAAGTACAGGTGAGACAAGCATTTCACAGAAGCAGGTAGGAGCAAGAGGCTACAGAGCAAAATTTCTGTGTGTTTTTGGTTTACAGTGCAGGGATGCAATTACACCTGCAAACCTCCACCCAGCTGTGGCCTTCAAGTTACAACTGTTTTGGTAACTAAGTTGAGAATGCATATATAAATACCTTCCTAATGACTGGTGTGGAAGGATGGAGAAATGTAGCTGGGGCTCCAGTGTACTGGGAATCTTTTACTTCTTAGTATTTGTCACAGACCTCATCCTGCAAGCATTAACTGAGGAAATTTGCTTTTTACAAGGTCAGTTCCTTGAAAAAGTGAAGAAAGAGAACCACAGACTTTGATCCTGTCCAGAAAGCTTATTTGTCCTTCTTATCTTGTCTCTCTGTTCCTTCTCCCCTGCCTCTCTCCCAGAAATGGCAAAGGACTAGAGAGGAACCCTCTAGCTGGCACTGTACAAAGTCAGTGTGAACCAGTCACTCTGGTCTGCTGCTGTAAAATTTTCTCTATTCATATTTAATCAGATTGCCTCTTCACAAGCCATTTTAAAAAGTCTAAGCAGTTTGGTTTCTCAGGCTCAATTTTAATTATTTCTGTTCTTTTTTTGCTGCTGAGTTCTGCTGCTAGACTAATAAAATGCAGTTCCTTGGGATAGCAGACTAAGAAGTTCTGCAACACCTGGAGTCAGAAAAGCTTATGCCATTTAAGAAATCTTCCAATAATTAAAATTGAATAAAAGTCATAGTCACAGTCATTTATAGTGGCCTCTTAGCACTGCATAGGTATTTGAACTATCTTACTTTTTCAGGCTCTGTGGCATAGTAATTACTTTTTATAAAATATTTAAATTATTTTATTCCTATTTGTTCCAAAAAAAGAAACATAAATGCTTTCCAAACTCTATACAAATCACTGAAGTTTTTAAGAGTTATCTGTAAGCAGTAATCATCTGGAAAGTAAAACTAATGTATATTTCCTTAAAGCTGCTTACAGCACAACGTGCAAGACAATTAAATGGAGCTTCATATCAATTTAGTGCTCTTTTAAAAAGATCATGCCCCTTTGCAAAATAATTGCATGTCATAAACAGTAATCACTGCAAACAAATCTCTGTGTATGTCTCTTTCCACACACAGACTTTCAGAGACAATCCTGCATTTCTCTGAGAAAAAAAAAAGCTAGACAAAATGAAAGGACATTCTACCTCCAATCACTAAAGAAAAGATTTAAAAGCTGTTGGATTTCTCCTATCTGATCAATCACACAACTGATCCTTGAGTGCACACACATTCACACACTTAGAAACCACCATTCTTCACAATTTCCTTGTTTTAAAAACACCCATATGCTTCCCCCTTACCTTCTGTGCTCCAGTTTCCTGATAGGGACAATGCAGGGCTGTGCTTTCTTCCCTTAAGTCAAAGCCCCAGCACATTTTAGAGCAGCCTGCTTACTATTAGCAGTTCCCATTATTTATGTGTGTCAGGCTCTTCTTCTGAACATGGTTATTTTAATAAAAAAGATGACTGAAAAATAAATAAAACTATAAAAGTAGAGGAGCTAACCCTTGAGCCCTCGCTGACCTGCCCAGCCAGGTGAAGTGAAATGAGCAAGGAATCCAAAGTTAGTAAAATGTATTTAAATAGTTATCAGGCAAGGGGAAACCAAACGGAGATCATGGTGGGGAAGAGGCAAACATACGTATTGGAATAACCACGCGGTGTCGAGTAACAGACAGATGAAACAAACAGTCATCAGCTATTTTTACATTCAGATTGGCCATTGGTAATTCTTCAGAGATAGCTAATACAGAAAGCAATGCTGTGCCATGGGCTCGCTGCTGCCAGTGAATCCTAGCTCAGAGCACTGCAGTTTTGTACCTACAGGTGGGAGGCAAAGAGTTTATTAGGGTCATCACTAAAAATACTGCGTACATATGCACACGAGTAACACATTACTGTCCTATGGGTGCTTTTTCATAAATAGCTCATTTCATCATCAAGGCTGGACAAATGTAGCTAGTGTTCTTGGAGTAAGGACCTCTTCCACTGTCCTTCCAAAGCAAACAAGACCAGCCATCCTCCTGGAAGGCACATGCCAGCATTTGGTTTCATTTGGCACGCTGCACTAGGATGTTGGATAATGGGGGAAATATGCCATGAAGTCAACAAGCAAAGTTTTTGTATGGCAGATGTAAACAATGCATGGCACCCTGTGCCATGCTGTGTGCACACAGTTCCTTACTGCAGTCATGGGACTCCTGGGGTTCAGCATCACGTTGGACTTGAATCACAGCCTACAGCAAAATGAAGAGCAGGATCTCCTGTAATTACAACCCAACCCCTGCTTCCATGGCAGAGCAGGACTCCACATGAACCCAGTGGTCATTTGCATTTTAAAAAGAGCTGCTAATTACATTGCTACATCATGACCAAGGCAAAACCCATGCAGTATCTGCTGCCTGAGAATCTCCAAGCACCAGGACATTTGTGATGAACTACTTGTACCTGAGATCCAAGAGCAGCCTGGGCTTGCCCCTTCTTTGAGGGACAATGACCTGCCTTCTCTAAAGCAACCATCAGCTTTGAATTCCCAACCTGAGAGAGGGGTCTTTTTCACATTAGATTCCAGCAGGAAGATTTTGCAAAGATGACTCTCCTAAAGTCCTGGTATGGGCTTTTGGTGCTCAAGTGTTTCTCCTAACTCATGCCAAATGTAATGCTGGTCTTGCCAAACATCAGGGCACTTCTAAGTGTAAGTTCTGGCCTGGAACTACACAGTTCCAACAGCTCCCCACGCTCTGCACCTGTAAGAGCACTTATGCACAAAGGTCTGGTGTACCATGAGTCATGCCACCTATGGACTGAGACATTGGAGAGAACTGGTGCACACTGAAAAAAAATGTTTGGGATTACAGGGGACAGTGGAAAAAGTAGTTTTCGGGCAACAACTGCCACTAACGTAGGCAAAACTGTCTGTATGTGTGTCTGTCTCTCCCACACATTTCTAAAGGGGGGGAGGAATGTATTTCTGGAATACTTGTGCTAAAAATAAACACATCTCTGCTGTCTATGAAGAGAGGCAGGTATAACCCTGCTTTCTGTAAGCCCTGAACTTGTGAACTGCTGAGAGGCTGAATCGCAACTAGAAAGATCCCTATGGAAATGGTAACTGCTAATGCAGGAAGGTTGGCTGATTGCTTGGAAAATCCAAAACAGGCCTCTCACACGAAAGCGGCTGGGGTTAACACTATTTATCAGGATAAATGTGGTTCACAGACTCCAGCTTTGAAAGGATTCAAATCTTGGGATAGGCATTAAGCTTATTCAAATACGGTGATAATAAATAGATATATTTGCTAATTCAGTGTTCACATGCGAATCTGGGATCAGATGGCCTGTCATTAAAATAAAACCACTTCTGGGGAAAATTACTGAAAACCACACAGCAAACACGACCCAGTGGCACTTAGATGTTGTTATCCTGCTCCCAGGAAATTTAAAAAGCAAAAATTCCTGCTGGTTCCTTTCAGTGAATGCAGAGCAATAACAGATCACACCGAACTTTTGTAAACAGCAATTTGGACTGAAATTTTAAACTTGTATGAAAACAGTATGCAATTTGCACAAATATGTCAATGGAAAATGTATGTATGTCTGTATGCATAATGAACTCCATCTTTCACACTCACACTTGAAACTTCATATGCCTGGCAATGCTGAGAATTCTGACAAGAGAGCCTTATGCAAGAACAGTAGCTTTCAGCTTTTTCTGATTTGTATCCCATCCCAACACTTTCTCCAGGGAAATAAATGGAGTTCTGCCCTACTGACAGAGACAGTCTTTTTCCTTTGTTACCTTAGCTGCAAACCCCAGAGAAGCAGTATGCAGACCCCAAGGGGTCAATGCACCAATCACATGCAAAAAGTCCCTGGTACATGGAAACCAAAAAGTGGAACTGATTATAAACAGAAATGAAAACATCACCCTGGACTAGGAAACACAAGCATCAAACTGCTTTGGTTGTAGAAATTAAATGTTTTATAATTCTCATGGCATTAACAAGCAAGGGGTCTATTTAGGAACCCATGAGAGCAATAGGACTATATTGAGTTTTCAGTTGTTTGCTTACAGCACTTTTTGTCCAGCAGAGCAAGGCAGCTTCAGTTCTTACCTGGCAGCCACAGATTGAATGATTTGTTGGCTATTGTCATGGTGAGTGAAATAACTTGATCTCTGGGCACTGGACAAGGAGTGCAGGTGGGTGTAGAACATTGGCTGGACTGAGCAGCCTCAGGGTCGTATCAGCCAAACAAAAGCCATGAACCAGGGAAGTATTGATAAAGGTATTTTCTCTCCCAAAGGGGAACAAGATCAAAGCTGCATTTTCTGCTCAGCACCTCCTGTCAGCCAATGCAGGCTGTGCTGCACCTGGTACCAGGGGAAATGACAGGTCATATTCTTCTCTGTGTCCAGCCTCTTACACATCCTGGTTTGAACCAAATTCTATCCTGGAAGACCCAGCTAAGAAAATGTAGGTGAGAACATAAAGGTCCCCTGTACCTGAGAACCACTGGCAGTCCTATGGCCTCTCCCCTTGGGGCCATTTCTCCACCTTTCTGGAAAGGCTGCTTATCCCCCCCTTGTGCAGAATTTGTGCAATGAGACAGATTCAGGATTCATCCACAGCCTCTCTCCAGGTCTACTCCTTCAAACCTTGCCAGAAGATGCAGTTTATTGGTCCCAACTCCACAGACTCCTAGAATTCTGACAAGGAGAGAATTTTTTTTAAGCCCTTGTATTTTTTTCCTATTTGTCCTTATTGAAGCTTTGAAGCCTTGCAAAGTAAAAAGTCTCTGCAAAAGGAAGCTCCAGAAGAAATCTGAGAAGAGTTCAAGAAAAAGAAATATTTCCTTAATTTCATCTTTCATAATTTTATAATATGGAGTTCAATATAATAAAATGTCAAAATTATTTTCATCCTGCCCTCAGAAAGTAGTAAAAGATATTACTTCCTAAAAAAATTGCTACGTTTCTTTTCTGAAATCAGATTTCTTATGAAACCAACAAACTTTGCTACATTTTGGATTTGACTGCATTTATGATCACTGGCAGACATTGGTTCCACCATCTTTTTGTCCATCTTTGAATAAGAACTTAAATGCAATTTTAAAAGAATTTCTGATCTCCTGATCTCCTGTCCCTGCTGCTGTGCCATCAATAGCACTCAGACTCAGCTGACTCAGAAACAACTTGTCTGGATTCCAGCCCGGAACACACATCCTAAAACTCTGTGAAGTGCCCGACCATGGCTCCAGGCTGGGGCTCAGCATCTCTCTTTTGGCTTTTGGGAACAGAATGTAGACTAGAAGGACTCTAAAAACACAGCCTCAGTGACTCTTTTGGCAAGGATGTCGATCACAACCGCACCCTGCTTATTTCCCCCAAATCAAACTGACTTTTCAGTCAGGAGCAGTCATGCTTTTAGCAGTAACACAGCCACCTCATGTAGAGTGATCACACATAAAGAACCCCAGAAAGATGCTTTTGCATGATCGCTTCACTACTAAACATTCTGCCAAGAATGGAAGATAGATGTGGCAGAAAAGAAACTAACTACGGAGAATGTTAAACAGCAGAAGATGGCTAAATTACTCTACAAGTAAAGATTAAACCTGCAAAGCACTCTTCTACCTGGGCCCATTTTTAAAAGGGTTTGCACTACCTAAAATAGCCAAAAAACATGCTAAGTACCTATCTGCCTTCTGGGCATCGATTTTCCTTGGAAATCTTTCCCTTCTCATCAGGATGTGTCAACAAAAACTGACAGCACTTGGCAATTTGCAGGAGAGGTTCAGCCTGTGCCGGGACATGCAATAAACCAGTCTTTCAACTCAAGTTTAAGAAATGAGCACACTTGTGACATATCAGATGAGGGAAAAAATACCTCTAAATAATCTGAGTGATCTAAAAATTAGTTCTCATCAGAAACATTATGTAGAAGCCAGTGACATTTAGAGATACTAGGCCAAATGCATTAGGTAATTTATAAACATAGCTATAATCCATCTAATTTCAGAAAAGGTTGGAAGAATGTGAGGTTACTGGCCTAGTGTAAATGTTTCCCACTTACAAATTGCAAAGCAAAAACTGGAGACCACAGGCTAATTAAAATAGCTGGACAAACAATGATGGGAACCATAAGGGGCTATTTTTAGGGGATCGTATGAGAGCCCAGGCAGCCAGAAGTCTAGTCCCTCCAGAGGTGTCACATGGCTGCTCTCAGAGTCCTTTGCACTCTCTCACCCCACCACAGACAAGGTGAACCAGACATTATGATATTTGTTCCAGCCCCACACACCTCCATCCAGATTTCATGCAGTATTTTGCATTTTACACAACACATTGGATGAATTCCCATGCAAGTTTCCACAGAATCACCATCCCTATCCTGTCCCAGGTTCCTTCACAGCTGAAAGATGGGGTTTGGGCAGTGTGAGCAGGGTTGGCTCCCCCCAGATGCTGGAAATGACAAGAGGAAGTTGTGGTATGCTGCATTATGAGAGGAAGTTGTGTTACGCTGCAGTTCAGCTGGTACTGCAGAGGTACTGCGGTTCAAATGTGTGTTTATCTCTGGGTGATAAGAGGTGAAGAAAGAAAAGATAAAAACTTGTTATAGTCTAATGATTTGCCTGAATTAAATGAGTTTTCATTTTCTGGTTTGTAGAATACACTTTCTGTGGGCCAAGAAGAAGAAAGAGTGAAGCACAGCAGAAGAAAACAATTTTATAATATAATTTTATTACTCAGCAGTCAATGAAGTATCGAAGCATGTGTGCATTATCTCAAAACCTCAGAGTCCTGAAAAATGTGTTCAGAAGATACTGGAGTGCAAAATGCCTCCCTGCATGGTTTTGTACTGGAGCACCGGTGGACAGTGAAGGGGAGGCCAGCTTGGTTTAGGAGAAAGGTTTCAGCCCAGCTATGAATTAGACAGGGAAGGAATTCAAATTTGCACTTCCTCTTTCTCAAACCAGCTTTCTCCCTAGCTCAGAATCCTTCTCAGGAAAGGATTATTGGAAACCACTAAGGTTTTGGAAAATATTTCATTTTTGCATGCCTTGGCAGAAAAAGAGATACCAGGAGTATGCAAGCCACAGCAAACACACTTGCCTAACCTGCTTCCAGTCCCCCAGAAGATCAGAGCACACCAGTTAACTGCAAGAAGCAACACAGCTGTTTGCATTTCTCATTCCAGTAATCCGAGTAATTATAATACCACTGCTCTAAAATGATATGACTTTAAGTCACATTTAAGAAAAGTAAGCAATCTAAAATCAGCATTCAGTAAACCAGAAAGCACTAGAGAGAGAATGAGAAGTTCATGCCCATCCTTTCAGAAAAAGCCAATGTGCAATTGTTCAAGGTTTTGCTGAATGTCAGGAATGGAAGATTAACAAGCAGTGAGATTATCAGCGTTAGAGGGAGGAATTCACGCTAACACAGCAAGGCCAAGAACAGCTAAAAACCTGGCCTGAAAGATAGCAAATGTGCTTCTCTGCAGAACAGTGCTAAATAATGACTGAGAAGAAAGGAGCCAAATGAAGAAGAGGAAAGCAACCACTGCAGAAAAGCGAGGAAACCGAAACAGAGCGTTCAGAGACAGAACTGCATCGTGCTGCTGCTCTGCAGGAATCGCTCCCAGCTCCTCTGCTTGCACCACACCTGGGCTGCCTGACACAGCCCAGGACCTGCCTGAAAGGTCCATGGCAAAATCTGCCCAGGGAATCGGGCAAGCAGGGCATCCAGGGATGAATATTCATACTTTCACTGTAGCTGAACTCAGAAAATGGAGTCAGTGATATATGTGGAGTAGATAGGAAGACACCATCAGAGAACACCCTAAGAATTCCCCCAGGCCTAAAAACTATGTCACAATCCCTTAATGATGATCAATTAGATGAGTCCCAGGTAATCAGAGACTAGTCCTAGCAGTAAAGTGATTCCTGGGACTGAAAGTCACTGTATGAAATGTACTAAAGTGACTGGTATCAATAAACTGACAAATGCAAACAGAATGATTCTTTAATCTCATTCCATTAAGGAACAGGCACGTGGTTTGAATTATGATCATATAAACCACTGCCTTCAGGCATTTTTTGAATGTTTCTAGTCTGCTAAACTCATTAGAAAATGCATGATGTCAAATATTTGAATAAAAATATAATGGGAATAAAGAGAAATACTGTCTTTTCAAAAAAAGTCACAACTGGTTTCCTTTAAACTTTACAAAAGTGTTTTAGACAAAAAAAGATAAATATAAAACAATAATGGAATCATTACTGGTGAAAATGCTAACACAAACAGGTACGTGATTAATTATCTTCCTGCAGAGATTAGGGACTCTTCTCTTAGGAACAAAACTCAACATGTTCACAAAATCAAGGCTTTTAGCTGACCAATAATGACACTCATACAGATATTCTCCTTGATTTCAGAAGGGTTTACACTCACTACACAGCACAGACTGAAGCATTTAAGCACTGCAAGCTTGAAATGCATTTTCATTGCAATCTTTTAGTTAGTGACAGAAAGTATTGCTGTTTCAAAACACAGCAGCAATTCCCATATCCAATGTGTATCTGAAATCCATTAATAAAATGACTGTGTATGCAGGCAGGCCTGGACAAAGAGGCAAGGCTTGATGTCTCCACTGGCAACAATTTTAACAGTGTCCATGTCACTTGGGATGGCAAGTCCCTCTGATTTCAATACTCCAGTCCTATCAAAGGACAGTAGCCTCTCAGACATTTCAAAGTGGCACACGAAAGCTGGGTATTTTGGAAATTGATGTTTACTGCAGAAGCAGCCTGGCATATGCAGCTGAGCCATCTCCAATCAACAGAAACCACTCCACAGACATGAGTGGGAGCTGGAACCTGCTCTGCTTGCTTATTGCTTCAAAGACGGAGTTTGTGCTGTCCTCGCAGGAGGGATGCTAATGAGATCTTGGACCAGTCCCTTTCCAGCCTAGTTGAGCATGACAAGTGTGAGACATCTCCATTGAAAAAATATCTCTACCCATTCTGAGAAGGTAGAGATTTTTAGGTAAACAATGGAAGGAAAAAAAATACAAAACTTCCATGCTAGCAGTGCAAGAACAGAAAAGACAAAGAAAGCAATGAATGGGTGCTGTGTATCAAAATGCATAAAAATGAAACACCATTTAAATAAAAATATTTTTGTATTGGTCAGTGTTAGATACCTTGATGAATGGTTAATTCCAGTGTCCTGGTTCACATTTTCCCTTACACCTTTCCAAGCTCTACCATTTATTTTGCCATCAATGTAATAGTAGTGAATAGTAGTAGTAGTCAATAGTAGTGAAATTTCATAGTTCCTTCAAAAATAATTTGCAGACTCATTGCTTCTACAAGATACTTCCAATATAATCACACAGTTCTTCTACTTACTATTTGAGCTACATTAATTTGTGAAGTCCATGTGATTTTAGTAATATTCACACAGTTTATCAGTGGTTTCCGCTGTGGCCGGTACGAGAGTGAGCAAACACCTAACCTTGCACTTAGAGATGATCTGTAAATCCAGGCCTATGTACTCCAGGCCTGTGTATACATGGTCCTGTTGCTTAAGACAAAAAATCCCAACCACTGTCAATTCGAATAAAATCACCCTACAAAACAGAGATTCATATAAAATACTTGTATTGGAATTCTTTCCAGATCTCACCCTTAAACACCTACAACATGCTTTGTAGTCATGTTGTTACCTTCAGAGCAACTAAACTATATGCTAAAGTTTACACTGGGAACTTGTGAAAAAGCCATCTTTCTCCTCTTCTGGCATTATGGACTATTCAACAGCTTATGCTGAGTCCTAGATGGAAAAACCTCCAAGGGAGGATTTTTACTAGCACATTCTGCCTTCTGCAAATTACTGTGGTATGATTGTAATTCCTTTGTGCTTCTTTCTAACTGCTGGTAGTATTTTTAAAGTGCCTATTGCTCTTGGGTCCAGAGCTGCATAAACAACAACAATAATAATTAATAACTTTTGCAATAATCTTCTGCCAAAAGAAATCTCAGCTTCAGCTTCAACTGGATACATTCATATGTCTTAAGTTGTTGTCTAGGGTTGCTATGCACTAACTGTTGGTATGTTCCATCTCAAAGGTGGCTCTTTGGGAAACTTTGAAGCTCTATAAATAGAAGATATTATTTATTATTATTGGAAGGGCACAGGAATGCAACAATT
Organism: Corvus cornix cornix; assembly: GCF_000738735.6. NCBI lineage: Eukaryota > Metazoa > Chordata > Aves > Passeriformes > Corvidae > Corvus > Corvus cornix. The sequence continues at coordinate 17,785,014 of NC_046336.1, forward strand.
CACCCTAAGGGGACAGAGACACTTAAGAACACTTGTTTCACTATTGGATGCATGAATAGTTTACAATGTGAGGTAGAGAAAAGCTCTAGTGCCAAATATCCTGTATGAGCAAGAAGGTGAGATCCAGTGGACAAAATCCATCACACCCACTGCTAGCCTTTTACAAGTTTAAACTGATCTTGGCTCCTTTCCTCATCCCTGGAGGTTAGCAGACACCTCTGGGATACCTGAAATGCCCTTCTTCCTGTAAGGAAGAATCACAATCTCAGGACACCTGGCAGACGAGAGAGGAGCCTTCCTGAGCAGCTTAGCCCAGGCACCAAGCACTGAGACAGCTGAAGAGAGGTGGCAGGACTCTGGCCCTAGAAAGGGGACAGAAACCCAGCAATGGCCAAGATCCCCTGAGCAAGGAAATACAAAAGAAACACACACCAGAGGAGATTTAAAGGGAGTAGTGATAATGACAAAGTCCTAAAAAGTTAAGAAAAGAATAAAGGGATAACTAGGAGCAGAAGTAAAAGCAAAGTCATTGTTTTTCCTCTAAAATTTGAGGTGTGGTTCTATTTCTGTATATGCCTTGTGAATTTTCCAGCAGGAAATATGAGCAGATTATGATTTCATAGGATCAAATCAAAGGCACCTAAACAAATTAAGTATTCTCCTCTAAGTCACTTTCTTCCAACCTTCCAAAGCAAACTACGCTGAGCTGTCACCCTGCTGGAGAAGCCCTGTGCATAGCCCTGTCACGCCCTTGGTGCTGGGCATGCACCACATCCCAACCAACCTTTGCCTTAAGACTTGAGTGTCATTCCTGACCTCTGCAATGCAGCAGGATTTCAGAGCTAGGGTGGAAAGAGGGAGAGAGCTGGTGGACACTGAAACTGCTGGCAAATTTGAGCAAGACAAGTTCATATATGCAGTGCAGGCAGGTTTGTATTTCATTTCATAATTAGTCAGGAAATAGCATTTCACCCAGAAAGCAGAACTAAAGAGATGCATACCCAGTTTTCTGCACAGAGAAAATCTGCCCGTACCAAGGCCCTCCTTCCCCCACCATGACTGGGACAGTGTGAGATGGCCAGGCCACAGCATCTGGAGCGAGCCAGGGGTGCTGAGTGGTGCTGGCAGTGATAGCCCAGCGCTGACACTGAACCCACCTCCCCTTGCCCCCGGGCTGCCAGCACTCTGTGTGCTGCATCATGACTTCACAGCTCCCCCTAACACACTCAGGTGCCTAAAAAGCCTTCTGGGCAGAGCCCACGCTGTTGACAGGAGTGACAAGCAAACACTGCCTTCGCCTAAAAAGACAGGTGCTCTTTTCCAATTAAATGAGTCTTGAAGTCTGTTTCCTTTCACTGTTCATTTGACAGCCCTGGAAAAAGTGCATATGCTCATCTCTCAGTGTGCTGAGCACAAGGATTGGGGGACAGAGGGGAGTATGGCCATGGCTTGACCCCACTTCAGCAGCTCTCTGCCTGGAAGCAGTGAGGGGAGTGAGTAGTTATAGTTCAATTCTTCTTCACTGAGTGAAAAATTCACCTTAACTTTACCTCTTTCTTCTCCAGAAGAAATTCAGCAAAGGGCTAGGGTGATGCAACCTGTTTCTGCCTGGCTCTTGGCAAAGACAACACCAACCAACCACTCTTTTGCTTGTGCCAAGAGTCAGGGAGCTCAGGTATCAAGTGAAGGCTCACACAACAGCACTGGAGCCGATGGTCTTTTTGATGGAAGAAAATATTCTGCATTGCTCTGCACTTCTACTCTCTGGACCTTCTTTAATCTACTCTTACAACTGTTTTGAGGTGACAGCAAACACCATAGACAGTATTCAGAATGGATTAATGTGAGGACACAATACTATTCTTGGTCCTTTCCCAGTCGTATGTGTACCTTTGTAACTGCTGAGCATGAAGCAGACATTTTGGAGGCATGAGTGTGGCCCACCAGCATGGAGACACACAGACCAGAGCCAACACAGCAATACTGGGCTTGAGAAAAGCATTATGGAAAACCCTGCTCCTTATAGCCCTCTGCCAAGAGAGCCTCTCCAGGCTGCCCCAGGAGTGCATGCTACATCCACAGCAGAGCTGAGGCCTCAGTAACTCTGATGCTGTGTGTAGAATGCACAGTTTCAGTTTAGCTTCTCCTTAACTACTCTCTTTCCTTGTGCCTGATACTAATCCTAGCCACTACCCCTAGCAAAAACCTGGTGTTCCCCAATTTTTGCCTTTCATTGCCAAAACCTCACAGAGAGGGAGTCCTGAACTTGTGCCCATTAATTACACTGTGCTTTGAGTGTAAACTGTACCACTGATGCAGGATGAGTCCTAGAAGTGCCTAAATACAGTGATAAGGGAATGAGTCAGATGAGAAGAGATATTTTCAGGTACCTACAACCTAGGCCAGCACTGGTAATGTCCAGGCATTATGCAACAATCACCACAAGGTGCAGTGTCAGCCTTGGATGATGCAGCTCAGAGATACAAATGAAATTGATGGGACCTTTCTAGGACCACATCTTAGTTCTGGAAGTATTTGTAGAATTATGAAGATATGGTTTAAATTGCACTGAACTGAACTCATCCCACCAAATTCCTTTCTGTTGGCTGCTGCTGGGTTTTGGTTACCCAGCTAAGACAGATGACATACCAGTCATTTAAGGGCTGAGGTGCCTCCTTATGAAGTGGGTTCTGCAGCGTGTGCTGTAGTGGGAGGTGTGATGCAGGGACCCCAGCCTGGCACCTAGCACCCTCACTGGGCATTGGAAGGTATCCCAAGCACACCAGTGCTTGCAGTGCTGTTCAGGGGGAATCATGCTGTGTCCCAGGGGTTGCAGCAGCTCAGGTGTGGTGTTCACAGGTGTCTGCACCACAGAGACACAACACTGACAGCTGGAGTCCCACAGGCTTGACAGACCTAAGCCTATACACATATAACGGCAAGACACCTGGGAAAACCTTCTGCTAAAAGTTCTTGCATATCTGTAATGTTGTTAATCATTTTATCTCAAGCATGATCTCTTTGCCTTGAAGTCAGAAATGCCTTCCATTGTGGAGTTAATTCACAATCTTAACAACACTAGAAGGCAGGTTTTTGTGGTCAAATATATTGCCACATTAATAACTTCAGAATATTACATGAAGCACAAAAAGAAAAGAAGTGAATAAATTAACAGAAGAAGCCTGCATGGCACACTAGAGAATTAAAGTGCCATTTTATTACACACACCTCAGAGTTAAAGTTTTAATTTTCTTTTAAAAGATCGCAATATATAATTTTCATCCTCCATATTCAAAAATACTTAGAGAGGATGATTTGTTCTTTTATTGTAGTCCACAGGACAAATAAAGCTATAGTCAAGTGATGCTGACCAAATCCCTGCAATTTCCCAGTGATAACAGAATTGTTATTATTTTTTGTATTCATTATTGCTCTAATAAGGAACTTTTCTCCAAGGATCCTGATGTTCTTTAAATACAAATGAATGAGTCTTTCCTAATCCCTTATGAACTGTTCTGCAGTCTTGTTTTACAAACAGATTAAAAAGGAGGACACTGAGGCAGAGACGTGTTGCTGGCCTTATTTCCACAGGAACTGACTTTGAAACAGTGCCTAGTTAGTGGTTTGGCTCAGGTCAAAGCTCTAGCTCTAAGCTGGAGGCAGCTCCAAGAATTTTTCCCAGTGCCCTGCTTGGGACAAGCCTCCTTGTCCAGATGTATGGCTGCATACATTCATACAGTACAGGTACAGTAAGTGCTGCCACTTGTGGCTTTCACTTGCTCTGCTGAGCCGGCACTCAGGAGCTTTTAAAAGTGGAAAGGCATTCAGAGGCATCTTTTTCTTTTACAAGCTGCAGACATTTGCCTCTTAGTGAAGAAGGTCATCAACTAGGCATAGAGATCTCTGTGAATATCACTGCAGCACTTTCCAAATGGCTCCTCAATGCAGCAGCTCTCCCCACTGCCTTATATTGCAGACCAGCAGAGTTATATTTGGAGACAGATATGGGGATTATGTTCCCAAGAGCCTCTGGTGGAGTAAGTTCAGAGTGTGTTGTCATGACGGACGTGCACACATGTGCCCTAGCAGAGTAGAGGTCAGCCATCATTCATGAATATGTGGAGACCACTTACAGTCCAGTTACAGCATATGCTAGCAACACGTGTTCCCCACACACCCTGTTTTCTCCCCAGTAAGCTGCTATATTTTTAATGTCTCCATTAGCTTTTGGAACAACTGACAGCTTTAATCTTTTCCCTGCAATGAGCTCCAATGTGGAAACATCATGCAGCTTTCAATCACAAGCCAAATGGCTAAAGATTTTAAGAGGAGATTCCAGGTCCAGAATAGGAAGCCTGCCCAGTCAACCCTACACCTTTAATATAATTATTATTTATTCATGACCAACCATAAATGCAACTAGCTCCTGCAGTATTATTTGTCTTCAGAAACGCCCTTGCTGAAATTGCAGGTGAATGTCTGGGATTTTCTCTTTCAGTGTGCCTGTACCTAAGGCAAGGTTGCTGGCCCTCACGCTTCTGTTGGGAGACAAGATTCAGAATTTAATGCAGCAACACCAACTTATGCCCAAAACATATCAATTTTTACATTTCTTTTAGCACAAGAAATGATTCTTCCATTTAAAGGGAGAAAAGTGCTATTAAATGGTTTCTACATAAGGCTATCAGACCTCAGTCACCCCAAAACTGTGAGTTACATTCACAGCTGCTGAAGAAAAACCTGAAGCTGGCTGGTGTTGCAAAGGTTCAAAGTGCCAAGCAAATAGAAATATTATAAAGCATCTGGTCTCCTGAAGTCTTGTGTCTTTAAGAGATGCTGTCAGCACCAGCAATGAAAGGTGTGCTCGGGTATGAGATAAAATGATGTTTCTCTAAGTGCCATGTGATTTAGTCTGGGAGCAGAAAGTCACTCAAGGCTCTTAATTTAAACATCACTGAAAATATACATTTTTCTATCAAAAGTTGGCTTGGTTTTAGTGGAAATGCCCAGCTATGGAGATACATGAAGCTGTCCCCTTTCAGGTGGCTCAGTTCTGCAGAGATATCAGGAATAGAAAGAGGTAAAATCACACTTCTGTCACTGAAGGAAGTACACTTTGAACAGCAATTTAATTCAATTTAGAAAACTATTCTGTTAAAGCAGATCCATCCCTCAGTATAATCACTTTGATTTAGCTTTACAGCAGTATTTTGACTAAGGGGCTACTGGCTGAAGAAAGAGCAGAGCAGGTCACTGAAACTGCAATTCCACATGCTGTGCTGATTGCTGCCAAGCTAGTGAGGGTTTTAGTACCCAGCACTTTTCTGGCTTAACCTTAATGCCCCACCTTCTCTCTCCGGGTCTTGCCGGCGTCTTTGGATGCCCCAGGTGTGATTCTGAAGAAACAGAACAAGACTGAAAGTCCTCCTGATGAGAACTTAAACTAAACTTCATCTTTCTGGCGGAACTGAGTGAGAAAGAAACCACACACAATTATGTTGGCAGCCAAGGGAAGAAAATAAGCCCCTGGAAACAAAGTAAGGGAGATATTTGTGTGGTAAGATGTGGCTACCTGACAGTGATAAGAGATCTTACTAATTTAAATCTTAAATAACAGTTGCATTTAGAGTAAGAAGTGCATTTAGCTGCTCATTTTCATGCTGTGGTATTGTGAACTGCAACAAAACACTAAAGGCAACTCTGGTGACATGAAACCTCAGGGAAGTTATCTCCCTGTAGCTGTTACGTTTCTTGATAGTGTCCTTCCCAACGTGGGCACAGCCCAGCCAGGAGCTGTGCTTCCTGTATCCTCCATGCTGCCACACATTCCTGTGGGTGCAGGCTGTATAACCCTGTCACAGTGTCAGGATATGATTCTGATAATGCTTTCAGCTCACGTGAAGCTTATATCCACTTTTTTGCAGATGAGCAAGGAGATAGCATCCTTCATTTCCCTGGGTGCTCCTCTACCCCACCTACTCTCACGATTTCTGAAGGGATAACATATGCTCTTGTTTTTTCCCACATGGGAGCAAACAAGTTAGTGATCTACAACTTCACAGCAGGAGCACTTTGGACAAACACCTGTCAACTGTTGACAATGTGCTTTTGTAGGTCACCATTCACCCTTACACTCCCATGCAATGAATGAATGACAAATATGAAGTAAGCCACCACAAGAGCATTAGTGAAATCAGCTCACTGGTAAAAATATTCAATAAACTTCTGCTGCAGAAAGTTCCACACAATAAAGTCTTTCCCCTGTGAGATCACAGAAGTTAAGAAAATGGGCTGTGAATCCCATCAGCCAAGATACCCACACACTAAAAGTCTCTATTCAGGCAGAGAGGCAGAAAAAAATGGTATTTAAACACAGATAGATGGAGGTAGAAAGTTTTATTTTCACAATACTACACAGCTGGAGAAAGCCCTGGCAAGTCCTGACCCTCAGTACCCAACCTCTCTCCTGGATGATTCTCCCAACACCAACAGCAGCCAGAGGAGACCTTGACAGTGCAACTATTTTCCTGCATTTACTGAATTGCTTTAGTTTCCAAGCAAATCTATGGTGCCATAAATGCTTGATTTTAGGATAGAATTGTGAGTTTAGCTCCCACCTGGCTCGATGACTTCCTAAAGGAAAGTGCTCTGTGAGGACAGGTCTCTTGCAGAAGGGGTGAGTTGTGCAGGAGGGAGCACTGCCTACATCAGGCCCCCAGAGCAGGGGCTCCAGGGGAGGCACTTCCAGCTCTCCACTGCCTGGGCCATGGGGATGGTGCTCTGCAATCAAGTCACTTGTTGCTCTCTTGAACTTAGACCCTGCAGGCAATGACACAGCAAGCAATCACATAGCATCCCTTTATCTTCACGGTCCCACTCCAAAGTCCTATTTTCAAAAACAATGTGAGCACTTATGAGAGTAAGTCCCAATGAAAATTACTTTTTGCAAGTGGTACTAAATCTCTTTTGCACTCTCACAGTTGTATCTTGACCTCTCTTGTGCAGTATAGCTGGAAAATCCTTTTATCCAGCTGCTGACAGCCTTTCTGCAGAGCACAGCTCTTCCAGCTCCTAGAAAACATCCCTTTCTAAACAGGACAAAGCCAAAACTGGTGTCAGCAACAGACCAGCTCTGAGGAGGAGTTTAAGCAAGAAGCTCTGGAGCTTTCTTGCTACCAACTTTTCCATTATTTCTATGGCTTAGAAAGGAGAAGGTGCTGGCAAGATTCCAGGCCAGGCCTTCAGAGAGTCGTCTTCTCTAGCATCCTTCAACAGGAAGATACCCAGATTATCTACAATCCAATTTATTTCAGTCTCCACAAGTCAGAGTGAGTCCAGGAAGTGAAACACACCAGAGAGCAACAAAGACTCTCCTCTAAATCCTCACTATCAGGAATTTCAGAGGGAAATGTGAGATGCACCTAGTCCATGTGATAGGGAAAGACTTTGAGCTGTGCAGTCTTCAGACATACATTGGGAAGGGCCCTTCTCCTCAGGGGAAAATAAAGAGAAAAAGTAGGCATTTTTGCTGAAGATTAACAGATTAGGCATTTCTGCTCTAATACCATGGAGTTCAAGAGAGATTTTATGCAGGCTCAAAGGAATGAGCAAATTGTTCTAAATGCTGATAGACTGTAAATAAATAAATGAAGTATTAATCATCACTTCCATCAAACTCTAGGAGAAATCTGTCTTTGCATTATTTGGATAAGGCTCTGTCATTAGTTCAGCCTTGCCATTTTTAGAAATTATTAGAGTTTTATAGCAGGTCTGAAATTCTATGCCAGCGAGACTGTGATTTTAATGCGTATTAATAGCAGAAATGGGGGAGGGGAAAGGAAGTTGGTGTGATTCCCTCATAGAGTACAATACTAAATAAGAAGATTCCAGCTGTGCAACAGGAAAGTTAAAATGGTTTGTTTGGATCATTAATATTGCAATGAAAACTAATTAAACCTAGAGCTACAAGGAGGAGCTCATTAGAGATTTGAATAGAGGCAGCATAACATTCAGCAGCCTCCAGTTTTAGCAGTTTCTTTTATCACACCAGGTGGGATAGCAAGAGCTCACTGAAGAGACGAGGATAGTCTGAAGAGCCAAGGAGATATGGATGCCCAGTCCATGGCACGCAACTGCAAGAGGTGTCTGACTGCTAGAGGGCTTCTTTGGAAAACGCTGCATGAGCTTTGTAGCTCTGTAGAATGAGCCAAGCCCTTTTACTGGGTCTCTGCTCACACTAACATTGCTGCTATGTTATACCTCTGTCCCCTTGTCTGACCTGACATTTGAAACTTCATCTAAAATTTCCTTAGCCTAAGAGCCCTCAAATACACTTTACAAAATATATCTACTCATCAGCCCCTCTATGCCCACCCCCAGACATGGCACTTCATAGTCCGTAGTTTAAGCGTGACCCTCAGTTTTGCATTTCCTTTCTCCTTTAACATGTGATGCCACTTCTGCTGTAGCCAAAGAAGGTGTCCCTGCCCCTGTTCTGTGGCCATCAGCATCCTCCTACAGCTATTCAACTCTTCTCACTTCTGATACTGTCCTTTCCCCATGGCCTCCCGACATCCCAACCCCCCTCAGACCCCAGCTTCACACAGAAGCCAGGGACTATATTAACCTGTTCCATAGATATTTGTCTCAGAAGTGAATAATGATCAGATTGGGCTTCCCTAAGTCTTGCATCCTTGGAATTTCAAGTAAATACTGAAGCCCCAACAAAGCTGTTAATTATCCATGGTAAGTGCTGGCAACAGTGCTTGTATTTCACCCCAGTAAAGGCTGCCAGGGGAAGGAATGGCCTCTTAATGGTGATCATGAAGGATTTTGTGAGGGAGAGTCCTCACAGACAAAAGATACCTTTTAATTTTACTAATGTTGTCTAAATGTTGCTGGATTGGGGTCCTACTGGTGACTTGAGAAATTTAAAAATCCTTCAGTCACAGAGAAAACAGAGTAAGATACTAAAGTAGTGACACACTAAACTGTACACATGTAACTCAGACTAGAATTTTTCCTACATGCCTTAGACAGTCGAGTGCCAAAGAAACATGACAGGTGAGGCACTGGAACTGGTGAGGCACTGGAACTGATGAGGCACTGGGAGAAATTGCCCAGGGAAGTTGGGGATGCCCCATCCCTGCAAATGTTCAAGCTCAGGCTGGATGGGACTCTGATGGTCTACTGAAAGGTGTCCCTGCCCATTGCAGGAAGGTTGAAACTAGATCTCTAAGGTTCTTGCCTACCCAAACCATTCTGTGATGCTACCAAATGGACCCTTGCCTCCCTTAATCTCAGTGTCAGACCATGTGAACATGTGGATCACTGAAAAATCTTCCATTTTCAAGTCAGAAATTTCCCACCACTATAGCAGGTGCTGACTCGGGTTTTTATTAGTTTTGTCCATCTTTGGGCATCCAGGAAACAAATTTTGAACAAAACCCTCTGCTGCATCTGCATTCACTGCTAGGTGATAGTACAGCCAAAGGTCTGGACAGGAAAAGGCAAAAGCTCAAAAAAGGAGAAAAGAGACAATTAATACTGAAGATCCCAAGAGATGAGAATGGATCCAAGCAAGTCAAGAGGACATCAGTTCCAGCCCAGCCTGCATTTCCAGGCAGGTGTTATCAAGGCATGACTTCCTTACATAGTCAAGGAGAAGAAAAAATATGGAAAAATGCTGTAAAAGTAAAAATTAATCACTGGACACGAAAAATTATTTTCGAATATGACATCTAGGTATCAGTCTATTCAACCTATGCCAGCGAAGACCCTCAGAAATGCCCCTGCTGTGGTGTTTCATGGTGGAAGGCAGAGAGAGGCTGTTGGACAATGAAGAGCATGGAACTCCCAGCAGAGCCAAACCCACCCACAGTCGGTGCTGGCAGCTGTGGGACACAGGGACTTCTGCACAGGCACTGCAGAGATGGCAGATGGCTCCTGTCTGTTCAGCACTGGGGAACAAAACAAGCTGAAATGCTTTACAGAAAGGCTGCCAGGCAGAACCTAGAGCTCTGAGCTACAGGCAGAAATAGCCCCACAGGCTGGAGGAGTGGCACCTCTGCAAAGACCACTCACCCTGGCATCCCAGTAGTGGATGGTGGCATTTAAGGATACTCATCACCAAAAGGGGATGCTTTTGATTTTCTGCAGCCAAAACATGGACATGTAGATGTGATCTCTTCCTCACTCCTCATCCTGCAAACCCTTGCTTTGCTGAACCCATGAAGAGACTTGTTTTACATGGGCCAGGCTCAGGTGCTAGCAAGCCCACAGAGAGAACAGGAGCCCAAGAGAGGCAAGAGTGCACTTCAGATTTCCCTTGAACACAGGAGTCCCAACCTAAGATTATATCCAAGTACAATGAACAGATTTATACAAACCCTGCAAAATTCACACCAGGAGATCTGGGGTATGGTTGTGTGTACTGTTTCCACCTTTTTCCTGGGGGAGAAGTAGATGACTTTGCCATGATGTCACTTGTGCCTCTTAATAGCAATCCTGAGAACCTACATTCCACTTTCTATTTTACCCTCCCTGATGTTCCCCCTCAAGCAAAGCCCTCAACAGCATAGTTTTGGAATGACAAATATCTTCACAGGCTTGAGTGACTGCAGTAACCTCACATTCCCTCTCCTGGTGCAGCCTGCATATCACAAATTCACATAGTTCAAAGTCAGCCCCTGAATACTTCACATGCTGGTTCTGCTGCTTCCCCCCATGGCGTCAACATCTTTAAGCAATCCCACATTGGCCCTGACCTGGTCCATCTGATATGCTCTAGACTGATAAACAAGGACAGTGACAAACAAGGGGAAGGAAATCAAGAAACATGTTATGGTCAAGGTCTTGATTTCTACAGAGCAATGAGACCAAAGAACATGTTAACTTTACATAAGCTGCCATCAGTGACCGCCTCACATTTGTTGTCCACCACATAAAGCTTTCAAGGATATCTTCAAATTAATCTAATTCACAAAGTGCTCTGTGTGAGGGGAACCAGGGGTGTAGGAGTCTGAAAGCTGAATAGAGATGGACAATGCAGGGGAATGTCATCTACCAGAACTTGGGATGCTGCAAGGATTCAGTGAGAAATGCAGTCTTGCTTTAGATCCCACCCCTAAGATTAATTTGGGCTGTGATGTAGGCAGACATTAGTACAGAGTAAAAGCTGAATGCCTTGGCTGTCACTGGATCACGCATAGTGATGATTTTACTAGCAAAGTGCCTATGCACTGAGATGCTGTTTCTGCTAATTGCCTATCATTAACACTGCCTCCATAGGAAAGACTTTGGGCCTCATCCATCAGAAAGACAACATAGGTTAGATCCTATAAGATTCTAAGATTCTAACTATCTTAAACCATAATGTAAGCACTTAAATTCCTGCTGAAGTAGTTAAAACAGGTTTTTACATGCTTATATCTATATATAAGGGCTTAAAGAAAGCAGGGAGGTAACTAGAAACATATTTAACTCTCCTATTTCAGCTATCTAAATTTGAATTTTGGTGCCTTTCTTCCTTTGTCCATAAATATCTTTCCACTCACTTTGGCAGACACAGCCCCATCATGCAGAGATGAGATTTTTGAAAGTCTCTGTCAGAGGCTGAAAGCTTTCAGCTTTCCACAGCACCATGCACATGAGCAAAAGGACTGTTTTCACAGGCAGATGATGTAATGTATTTGGAGGGAATCTGCATGGAAATGAATGCCAAATGCTCATTTTATTTTAACTTGGTGTTTATGAAAATGTCTAAAGACTTTTAATGCTTTTTGGTGTTTGTTAGATGTAAAAGGAGAAAAACCACCACAATTCTAATCCCAAAGAAGGGAATCAGCTTGTGTATGCCTATTACATTCCATTAAAGATACAACATCTGCTTTATCTCAAGAGAAGTCCCAGCTTCTTCAAGGCCTTGTGTAAGTGCAAATATTCGCTAGCACCAAAATGGGATGCAGTTAGGTCTAATGTCATGTCACCAGCATTGATCATATTATAAAGAAAGTAAGTGGCAATTACTTTGAATAGGAACTGCTTGGCTTGTTCAAGTAGCTCTGCTCTATGTACATTCAAAATTGGCTTCTGACAACAGGATTTCAAAAGTAAAGTGCAAGATGTACATGCAAGGAATAATATAAATGTGCTGTAGGAGTCCGTTTGTCCACTATTCACTAGTCACAGCTGCCCTTGACTGGCTTGAAATGCTTCCTTATCACTAAAACAAACTCACACAGCCACACCCAAAGCCACCAGCTGAATGCATCTACCCAGAAACTTACCAGGCTTTCTTGTGGAAGTTACATATCTCACATTTCATGTCCCCTCTTTTGATGGTTGAATTGACTAGCAAAAGAAAAAAATTCCCTGGACGCATCAAATTTTTGCTGTGCCAGTGCAATGGATCATTCTGTCCTCTGGTTACAGCACATCATGAGAATGCAACTCAGCGGGTGACGCAGCCAAGAGGGCATAACAGGGACATGAACTACATGGATTACCACTTTTATGGGACACTGAATCTACATTCGCAAAAAGGAACAACTGGTGTTTTTCAGGCGTTCATTCCTCGGAAAGACGTTCAACCTTTCCACATTTACGGCGTATTTTCTTGGAAGATTTATTCTGTTGAAAATCCTATTTTACACCTGGAACAGGAGAGACAAAAAAAATTTCTGCTACTCCAACACCTATGCTCTTTAGTAGATAATTTGGAGGAAACTCACCATGGTTTCCCTTTAATAAAGTCCGACATGCTTATACAGAATACAGACAGACAGGAGATGGAAGAATATATTGGATGGAAACTGGACACACTTTACCCTTTTCTCTTGCTCCGAAACATCCCAACCACTGCATTTTGCTCCTCCACAACACACACCACCTTCAGAGAGTAAGCACCCAGACATTTTCAGAGGTTGCTTAGGAACTTTCTAAGTTATCATCATACACGTCAAAGGTATTTTAAGACACAGCTGAGTGTACCAGAATATGCAACAATGACAAAGCCAGGCTGCCTGGCATGTTTTGTTCATGCCGTGTGAAAACCTACATAGGAAAAATTCCAGCAGTGCTGCCTCAGTAAAGGAACTTTATCAACCAACACCCCTCTGGTGACCAAGATAACCAGAGAACCAGACAATATCATCCAGTGAATACTGGAGCCCTTCATTTAGGGTCACCCAGTCCAACACTCACTGCTCAGAGAGCCAAACTCTCCCACAAGGACTTCTTTCATCAGCTTTGGGACTGTTTCTTCCTCCTGTAGCATCCCAGTTCCTCTGGCACTTTTAAAAACACTACAGTATCTTCACTGGGACTTACAGTGCTTCGGAGAATATATGATCGGTGGAAGAATCTCCTCCTCCAGCTGCTCTCTCAAAAAGATTTCAGCAATGACACAAACAATGTAGAGACTACTTCAGCACTGTCTTTCCTGATGTACACAAGAGACCTGAGTACATGTCCCAAGGCTTTTTTCTTTGCCTCCTTGCACCTCTCTGAGCTGGTAATAGGGCCAAGATATAGAGACCCTCAAGTAAAATCCAGAAAACACGTTTTTAAAATGTATCAGCACCTCTGTAACATAATACATTGCTTTACACGGAAAAGGAAAGAGAGATGGAGGGGAATAAAAAAGGAGCAAGGCTGAAATGCTGAATGGTTTCCCACAATATTCCTTAATGTCAAGGCAGGAAAGCATTACATAGCTGGTGCAGGCGTGTTTCCCTTTGTTAACACACCCGACATCTGTGATTCTGCTGCTTGCTGTGACATGGAATCCCTTCCAGTTGTCCCAGCAGCTCAGAGTCCTGACAGAGGGGGTGATGGAGAAAATAGCAAAGGAAGAGCAGCTGTGAGTTTTCAAGCATAGTTTCCATTTGTTCTGGATGCCCATAGCAAAAGCACCTTGATTTTTTGGCAGTAACCAGCCTGAACATGTTTTCTTCATTTTGTCCCATGATGTGACATGGCATGTTAATGGAAGGCAGCACATCCACACACAGCAGGCTGCCTGAGGTTGTCTATTCATCATTGGCACCTATCAAGCAAAGTGCACAAAATCTTTCAATCTTTCTTCTTTCTTTTCAATTGGACTCAAGATTAACTTGGCCACACTCTGAAAGCATATATTTGAGCCCAAGGACTGGATTTGTGTGATGATGAGCTCTCATCGAGAGCTGTTAATGAAAAAAAGGAAATGACCCCTTGGATCCGACCAAGGAATTGTTTCACTCCATGTTGGCCTGCAGTGGCAAACACTGAGGATGCTGGAATCCTGTCAACAGGATGTTGACATGAGTCAGTCAGCAATGTTTGCATGGGTCAGTCTGTAGCAGAACATTCTACTCACCGGGGGGGGTTTCTTTTTGGCTTTTCACTTCAGGACTGACATGCATCCCATTGCATTGGACTTACTACTTTATTTTCAAATAGGTTGGCTTGCCATTATTGAAAGAGCTTTTTAAGTTTGTCTGATTTGTCCTGCTGAAATTCTTCATTTCACATTTCCTTTTTTCATCTTTTAAGAGAATCTCCTTTCTGAACCCACAACTATCCTGGTGCCCCATGCTATCAGAAGCTGCTGCACTGGTCTTGGCTTTGCGCTGTTCAGTGCCATCTGAGTCCATTTTTTGCCCATAGGACTAATTCCTCAGAGAATCAAAGCTGGCCAGGACAGATTTCTTTTGAACCTCAGATGGAATTGAAGGAACAGCATTTTAGTGTGTCTCTAATTACAGCCACCATGACAGTTCATATGTGTAGCAATAAAAATAACCATAAACCTACTAATCATTAAAGTAAAGCAAACAACTCCTCTCTGTATCATCATACACAGGTACTGGAGTTGCTAATAAACCAGGAAGAGCACTGAGGCACTGGAGTAGCATCTTTCCTATCTCCACAGTTTCTTAAACAACTTTAGAGGCATATTTTTATTAAGTATATGAAAGGCAGATGATCTTAAACCTCAAAAAGAGTCTGTATAATAATTGTGTGCTCTTCTAATGCTCTCCAAAGACCTATTCAGAGTCCATTCTGAAAGACAATAATATATCAAGAACTTCTGCAAACTTCCTCCTAATGAACACATGCCAATTTGAGACCAAGAATTCTGGCCTCGGAGGACAAAATAACCACTGCACTTAGTCTCTGGGTGTTTTGCTACTTTATTTCAGAGTGATTCAAAATCTAATTAAATTTCTAAACTCTAATGAAATTACAGAAGAAAAATCATTTAGGATTATATTATATACAATTACTCACAGCTGAAAATTACAGTTAGCCTCTTTCACCAAGACAGGGTCTCCTGAGAAATCCTTGTTATTCATATAACGTATAAATCTGACATTACTCCCACTATTTACAGGTCGAAGGTAAAAGCAGAATTAATTAAACATATATATCCTGCCCAGTGGCTGGATGGTGAAGGATAGAGAGAAGGCTGATAATGATGACTGTGCTTGAAACCACATTTCCCAGTTTGGTCAAGAATCAGAACAAACCTACGACAAAGCAGGATTATATTAAGCCTGGCTTATTCTGGTCAGTGCTTTTCCTCACTGGAGGTATGCCGTGAACAAGAACAGTGAAGCTTAAGCAGTCAGCTGTGTGCAGTCACCCAGCTAAGCTCTTTGAAGCATTCGTGGAAAAGTAGCAATGGAATAAAGCAAACAGCTTTAGCAATTTCAGCCAAATACTCAGATGCTTAGCTCCTTCTTTGAAATATAGAAACTACTTGAGATTGCTGATTTGGGCCAGGAGAAGCAACAAAAACAAAATAAGAAGCAACAAAGCAAAATAAAACAAAACCACCCCACCCAATAAAAAAGCAAACACCAAACCCGAAAACTAAACAAGAGAGTTGACATTTCTGCTATTCCTTCAATAACAGGTTTTCAGGAACCTTAAAGCATGGGATCATTTGTAGATGAAACATATGAGGTACAAAACCACTGAAGGTTTCTTACAAGCATCCTGACATTTTCCATCCAGCTGGTGCAGAGATTTTTGTTTTCTTGGTTTTGGTGTTTCCAACTCTGACCCCATAGAGAACCAGGAGTAGTGAAAGAGCAAAAATGAACTACAAACACACAGGTGTATGTGCACACCAACACTCACTGCAGGTCAAAGCAGTAACAAATACTTTCTATGACATCTGCCACAGTCAGTTGTACCAATGCTTCACACCACAAAATAGGCCAGGAACATCGAGATATTTTTCTTAGTCAGAAGTTACTGTCTGGGAACTGGCTTGCAATGGCTTAGCAGCCATAGTGAGCTGCTTCTCCTCTGCTCCTGAAAAAGCTGATTATGAAAGGGAAATATTCAAATAAGTGCTCTTCTCAAAACATTAGGATATCATTCAAGTTGAGTTCATAAGAAAGCTGGCAATACTGAAAGAGAATGCCTCAGAAGGTTCTTCTTCTAAGACAGAAAATCCACTTGCTTATCCGCAGATTTAGAAGGTTTCAGCAGAAACAAATTCACCATGGTAGGACATTTTCAATTTGTAAAAATAACTGTTAGTGTTTAAAGGCCCCTTAGAGAGCAAAACAGCTGAACCAGGCTGTGACTGTTGGCTGTCTACCTTCTCCACAAAACATTTTCAGGTTTGCTTATATATTGAACTTAAACCCAAAAAAGGGCACTTCTGTTTGCAAATGTAACTACTCAGGATGTGACTGTAGTTTCTCAACGATCATGTGACCTGCTTCAGCTTTTTTTTTTTTTTTTTAAGACACTGCAGAACAGCAAAACTCAGGAAAACTTGGGTGAAACCACTCCGTTGTCACAACTTCATAATGACCTTACTAACAAGCTGGATATCAGTTCCAACAGCATTTCTTCTCTTAAGTAAGTGATCTAACTTATTTGTTTTCCATTCTTTTTGGGAGCTTTTTTTCCTGAGCTTGGTGGGCTTACTTATTCCCCAGCTTAATTGTACATATCTTGTGTAAAACTTTGTTTCTTGGAGAAGAAACATTTTTTGAACCAGAGGGGTATTTTGCTGAGTTTTCTAGCTCACATTTCCTATTCTGGGTGCAAAGGGCTGGGTTGTGCTCAATCCAGAAGACACCGTGAAGTTAAATGCCTGCAGCTGTGCAGATGAGATGGCCGAGCTGCTGAGCACCTGGTTTGGCACTGTACAGGAAACAGTACTTCAGCAGAGTGTGAGGGAAAAGCTGACCTGTGTGCAGGCTGACTGCAAGCTGCTTTTGGACTCTGCGACTCTCCCTTTTTGGACTTCCGTGCTCCTGACTCACGCTGTTTCTAATGCTCCCTGCTGGCCCAAAGCAGGGCTTTCTCACAACCCGTTTTTTCCTTCATTCTTACTCATCTCCTCGTTGTGCAGGGAGGAAGTGGGGCTCATGGCTAGGAAGCCTCAGCAGGGCTCATATTAACACTGGGCAGTGTGGGCTAACGGGGATGAGGGAGCTGCCGGCAGTTCCATGGGCTACTGCCGTCCCGGGACGTTTGGTAAGGGGGCAGGCACCACCCTCTGGTGGCAAAAGCCTCAGCTTTTACCTAATGAGCTCCTCCCATACTACCCTGCTTCATGCAGACATTCACAGAAAATCACCATCTACATTTGGGGAATCCCACAAGGGCAGTTTGCCCCACCCAAGACATGCAGAACAGTTATTGCAGCTTGCATCCACTGGATATCCACTACTGCCTCACCTTCTGCAAAGCTGTCCACAGATCTACAGCAGTGCTCTACCCTGCAGGTACCCATTCTCAGGGTGCACACAGGAATTTGTTGCTCTCACTGTCTTTTTTTGTTGGCCCTTCAAGCCCTCTGCACCTTTCTACAGGCACTTCCAAGACTCCAGAGGAGTGGAGACTGTCCACCACATGGGATATAGGTAACTATTCTTAGAGATGTGAAGTCAGCTGTGACAGGTCCCTAGTGACTGACTGGTTATGGCTCAGCAATCAAACGGCACAAGTCCCATTAGTGCAGTAGCATTTGCTTAGAGCAAAGAGATGCAGACCCAGGAGCAGCAAGACACGTTTAACAACAAAAGGCGTTTTGCAATAGAGAAAATGCCTGCAGGTGTTCACATGGAAAGGTACAGGCAAGCTATATGCAATGGATGGAGCCGTACGTGGAACAGACTAGAGCTCAAACAATTCCTGTCTCCATGTCAGAGTTACTCCTGTGCTCATCTATTACTAGAGTGAAGGATTTTGCCTCTGAATTCCAGTGAAAGGACTCATTTGCTTGGATGCCAACAGCACCTATATTAAGAAATTTACACATGGCTGGAAGTTTTGCTACACTAAATACCAGCTAAAATACTTCCATTTTTATATGTTGGTTTTCAGGAGTGGCTTCCAGCAGGATAATTGCCTGTAACCTCTTTGTTGTCATGGGCATTCCTTACTTGACTCTGGAGTTGCTCAGATATCCCCTGTGAGCCATCCCTTTTTTCTACCCTGCCTCTAGGTTTCCCAGATATTTGCTTCCTTTCCTATTTGCTGTCTCAATTATGAATGGCACTGAGCTTCTGGCTGCTGCAATGCCATTGTCTGCTGCAATGAGGAGAAATATGAGTTGTTGGAGGAAGGGAGAAGAAAGTTACGTGGAAGCAGGAGGCAGCAAGCAAAGGGACTAAGGCAAGTGCTGTGCACTGTGAAGAACGAGGCACACGTTGCTGTTTATCACTGCAGCTTATGGCTAGGAGTGGCTTACAACACCTAATCCGGTGGGGAAAGGGAGCTCTTCCTGCTCCCTGATCTCATGCCCAAATTGCATTCTGCACCATTTTCCTCGCTGCGCTGACCTCTGGGCAAGGCACCGCTGTGGCGCAGAGCGCACAGGGACACCGGCGTGGCTCAGAATCTGTTCTCTGCTTGGCTCAGCTCTGCGTGCAGCACGTCTGGCGAGCGCTAAGCCTGCCCAGAGCTACACCGGGATCACACACTAGAGGCTCCCAGCCCAGAGTATTTATCTGCGGGTCCATCACTTGCTCAGCAGCTCTACCTTGCAGTGGGTAACCGCAGTGGCAGAGCACTGTGTTTGCAGCCGGCAGTGAGAGCTTCCCCGCTGCGTGCCTGGCTGCAGCACAGCTCAGCAAGCCCGGCTCCTCCCGCAGGCTCCCACAGCAGCTCCACAGTTCCTCTTTCTGCACTTCCCCCACGTGTAACGCAGGACCCATCCAGGCTGCAGTCTCATCTCCAGATTGCCCACAACACACTCACCAAGATGTTCCCCGGCGGTGGAGACGCAGCCCGCGTATCTCCCCCGCCTGCTGGGGCTGCCAGAGCCGGGGCACATCTCCCCCGCAGCTGCACGCTGTGGCCGAGCCGGGCACACCGCAGAGGGCAAACAGCACCGTCACTTGCTTCGAGGCGCTTTGAAAAATGATCCACAAGTCACTCGAGTGCGGGTATCAAATTCATCCGCTAGGCTCTTCCACACATAAGCAAATACTCTGCAAGTCCAGAGGGTTTATTCAAGATGTGTTAGTCTAAACCCTCTATAGAGAGAGTCAGAAATCCAGCACTGGGACGAGGGCACTGCAGAGTTTAAGGCATCATTTCTAACCCCCCCAAATGGGAAGGTTTTTGTACATCCCCGAAAGATCTAAATTGCAGATAAGATCAAACAGAAAAATGTGTATTTGAGTTAGTTAATCCACCTCTTTTCACCCAGGAAAAAACTGAAACAAAGAGAATCCACCTAACACTGTCTTTGAAAGCAAACAGTATTTAAGCAGCATCCAGTAAACGATATTAAACCTTAATTAAAAGCATTTTGAAAGTACGAATTGAAAATATTCTCTTTATTCTTGTGGGTTTTCAGAAATTTCCCTCCCTTTTTAAAAAGAAACTAATAACTTAATCTCAATGTATTAAACTGACCTACATAAAATATTCCATGTAAAATATTATTTCTGCCATAAAATACATAATCTGACACTGGTTTAATTCCATTAGAAAGCATACATTAAGGTCTATGTATTATGATCATTAGGATAATAAAAGTAATACAATATCACTTTTATTATGTTTGAATTTAAAACATTCTTCATATGGGCACAAGGAATAATTAAGGGGATGGAAGAAAGGTGTTTTTATAAAATTTATAATGAAATAAAATCACAGGCGAGAGCAAAGAGACTGGTTTTTAATATGGAAAAACAGAAGCTATGCTTTTTATGCCCACTGTGTAGCCTTAGACCTTCTTTTTCTCTTTGAATTTCCTTATCTTTATAACTTTGATTTTGGTCATTTAGTATAGCCAGTATAAGCATAGATTTCTACCTGTTACAACTCCTTCTCTGAGTGTCATGGAGGTTTTGGAGAGAAAACCTTTCTGCTTGTATAAAATAAGTTTCCAGACGTTTTCATTACGAAGAAAAGTTTGGCAAAAAAAAAAAAAAAAAGGAGTTTCAGCTCTGAATTATAGTTCCCAAAATACATTTGCTCTGAAACTCAAGATTTTTTAAAGCTCTTCTCCAGATTTTTGAAGCTTGATTTGTAATTTATTAAAATTTGGGAATAGAAATGTGATTAAGACCAGGAAATAAAAACAGATCTGTTGTAAGCCACTCAATATATCAGATTTTTTTGACATAACCCTGGAAGCCCCAGGGCCCACACTCAGCTCAAGGGTTTTAGTAGTCTGAAAAGCAGACACAAGATGTATTTCTGTAAAGATACCAAAATGCCTTGTTTTGGAACATAAGGACTATGCTTCAAGTTAAAAAGCAGTCATGTTTCTAGCATTCATTTTACTGGAAAACAAATGAAAACCCAGACCCCCCCCATACCTCAAGAAAATAAAATTTTTTTCCGCAAAAAGTGGACGAGAGGAGCTGGGACTTGCAATGTTGGACACCTTAGCAGTAGTAAAACTGAGTGCACTTAAGACATTAAAATTCTACTTGGGTTTCAGCCAGACAGTACTCCCTCCCAGTTCCCTGCTATGGTGGGGAATGCCAGTGAAAAGATGATGTTGATGTTGATGAAAAGCAGCTGTATTCCCACCTGTACTGCCACTCTGGCCAAAAAGCAGTGCCTTCATGTTCTGCCTGAAGCATGTGCAGGGGACAGGAGTTTAGCAGCATGCAGGAGTCATATCTGCCTTCAAAGCCTTCTCATGGTCCAGGCACCTCATGCAGCTACACAGCAGTTACATCATTTGGAGCTACTTGAGAAGGCTTTGGTGGAAATATCCTTGCACTGAAAAAAAAAAAAATTGAGCGTACATTTTTAACAATTTCCTATAATCATGCAACATTGACACTAAACAGGACCTTTCCTTTTTCTCTTTTTTTTTTTTTAATATTGATTATTTTTTCCTTCATAAAGTATATGGGAATGAATTGTTTTCTTCAAAGCCACTCCATTCTGAGGGCCTGGCACACTCTGAGCATCAGGCAGCATGGCTCAGTGGCTTTATGGAGAAGGGAAGAGCCAGGAGTTGTCCTTTTTATGAACAGAGTACTTGGCATAGAAGTCTCTGAAAAGGTTTGCTTCCAGCCCACAAAGTTTGCTTGCAAGAGGAAAAAACTGTCTTCTCTGCCAGCAATGAATCACATTCTGACTACTGGAACTACAAGGCAGGATTGGGATTCATGTTTTTCTTTAAAGGGGTGTTGGGCTATGCCATATCCTCACCTATTAGCATGTCTTATTAGCCTTAGTGTATCTGTAATCTTCCTTTTGATTTATAGCAGCTTCTCTTGTAGAGAGCTCTCTGGCTTGCAGTGACAAAACCATGGAATGGAAACAGTGCTAAGGCAACATAAAATTCTAGAATTGTATTTTCTCTTCTGGTCAAAAACTGGCACAGTGTGACCACATTTCTAGGATGCCCTCATTAACTTGACTGATAACACTTCACTACAGCAGGAAGCCTTGTATTCTATCTTAAAAATTATTAGAATCAACTATCCCCTTGGAAATAGCCAGAAATGGCATTCTGCTCAATGTCCTAACAGGCTAAAATATTTCCATTCCAGATTTTCGGAGAGCAAAGGTATATGCTTCTGGAAACCCAGAGGAGGAAATAGGTGAGTTTATGGTGAGATTTTCACTTCCAGACAGGAAGTTAGAGGCAAAACAACACAACTGAATGTCCTTAGAAGACTTTGTATACCTTTTATATGTAGAACATAAGCATCTGATTGAGTCTGTAGTTGGCTAGTGCTGCAGAGTCCTGTCATGTGACTGACACTTTAAATTACGTGTAGGGAGGACAGAGCATGGGACTCAGACCCTGAACACAGGCACCCTCCTGCCTGATGGATGAAGGAGGACCCTTCTGTACACACAGTGATGCCAAATCACAACACAGATCATAGTTTACACTTAAAAATTCTGCTTCCTCGCAGCAAAGACTTACAGAGGCAGAACAGCTGGGCAGGGCAGGAGGTGAGGGACTGGGAGGTGGATATGTGCATGTGCAGCTATGGAAAGCAGGAGTAACAGTTTGGAAGGATACAGAGTGGCAAAGGAGTGGGGATGGTGGATTTTGGTTTTGGGGGGAAAAGTAAAGCCCTAGCTCTAAAACTCAGCTGAGACCTGCACACACCAGAAGCTGAAGCTGTTCATTATCATAGAATATCCTCGAGCCCCTTAGCCACAGGTTCACATGGCTTCATGGTATGCTGGGGTTTGAAAGAATAGACTCAGACTCTTCTCAGATACCTAGTCTGGCTCAGCATTTTCTGTTTAGGGATTCATTTAAAGTTTGGCACATCTGAACCTCAAAGAATGTATTTATTATTTAATGGTGTATACTCACTGACTTGTTTTCAATATTTGCAGATTACACATATGTTATTATAGGAGTTATTCTGGGAGCAGTTCTAGCAATCAGTTTTGTAGCAGTAGTAATCTGCATGACCAAAACCAAAATGATTGACAGTGTCTTTGAAGGTAAGAAAAACATACTCCTAATCCCTTATCCATAGATCTAGCTCTCCTCATCTTCTGATACAGCAGGTCTGAGCTTCAGTGTTAGCAATTGTGTATGTACAACAGCTCTGGTTTTCCTGAGAAGAACTATTTTAGAAGTGTCTGAATTGCGGGACTGCCTAGAACTGCAGATTTACATTTCAGTATAACCAACTCTACTCTTTAGTCTCAAACTTGTTTCTCATGATACCCTGGGGATATGCTACAACCAAACTCAAAACAGACAAAGTATTAGCTAAGATACAGCTCTGACAAAATTGTCATGCGATATTCCAGCTGCTAGAATCAAGAAGGCCTTTAGGAAAGTTGCATGCTACAACTAATATCAAAGAGTTTTTCCTCAGAAAGGATGGCTGGATCTTTACCAGCTGTAACTGTGGACTCCTAGTTGTCTCCTCACAAATTCTGTGGAGGCCTATCATCCCTCTGTTCCTTGTTTTTAACTAATCACATTTTCCTCTTCTCACTTTAGAGTCAGATGGCAAAATGGATAGAAGGTAAGAGTCATCATGTTTTCTCTTACGCACAACTTTTAATTTCTCTCTCGTTATGCATGATGCTTCCCCACATTTGAATGATTGCACATAACACACATGATAAGGCTCTAGAGGACTGGGATATCTAGTGAATCTGCATGGAAAAAGGAATTTTCTTCTAACAGCATTTTAACATTTCAGAAACATGCAAGAAAACTCAGCAGACAGATTGTTTTTAAAATTAAAACCCTTCAAACACTTGTGATGAAGCTTTTTTGTTTTTTGGGGTTTTTTTTTGTTTGTTAGGTTTTTTGTTTGTTTTGTTTTGTTTGTTCTATGTATAATAACAGCAAACTCTGGGTAAATGGCTTCATCTAAGGTTACTGTGTCTGGATCTCAGTTCTGAGAACTCCCTTCACTCCAGGCTCTTACAAGTCAAGGTCACGCAATGATCATTCCTGCTGGAAGGGATGCCTCTTTGCCCTTCACCATCCTCCCCCTTACCCAAAACAGTAAGGCCATTTTAGGGTTTGAGCACCTGACCAGTTCATCAGCAGAAGAGCAGGGCCAGCCTTCGTAGGCAATGGTCACTCTGCATCTCCCCCAGGGGCAGGCAATGGAGAAGGGGACAGGAGCAGAGACTCTGGACTGCAAGTTGTCTGTTGGCTCATGGTAACCTACAGATGGTGACTCTTTTGTGTTCCTTTGAGACATTTTATAAGTGACTAAAAAAACCCCAAACATTAATTAATGAGCATTCTCATCAAGTGAAGACAACAGCTGTACTCGATGATCTCAGAAATGGCTTTTGGCCTCTCTCAGAGAGCTGGATAGAAGGATGTCCCTATCACAGCCATTCCTCATAAAGAGAGCACAGCATATGTAAACACAGAATTAAAGATCAAAGCAAGGACACCCTCTGCAGCAACGGCTTCAATGCTTTGTGTGCCCAACAGAGAAGGGCCCCAGTCCTGAAGGATTTGTTATTTTCCCAGGGAGACACTCCCCCAGTGGTAACTGGCACAAAATGTTTCCTTTCTAGTAACACACCATTCTCTGACAAGACTCTGGCAATTCCTGTGCATTAACCTGAAATAGATTAGGACTATGATAAGGTCAGAAGAACAAACATAGAATACTTGGTAAACTTTATGCTGCTTTCAGGACAGTAAAGACAGAACAATGAATAGGAAAGTCATGAGAAAGAGCTAAGCCAGAACAGAAAAGCCAAAGACCAGAGTCAAGAGAAAAGAGAATAAAGGGATGACAGGGACAAAGACAAGAAGAAACATGGAAGGCAGTGGTAGATTTACTGCCTGGGTGAAATGCAGATGGTATGATCTATGAACTGTTCCACACTGGGCTTCTCTAGCTCCCTTTGCTGTTTATTATGTGCCATATTTTCCTTCAGAGACAGTCTGAACATTTATTATATCATCCTCTGATCTTTCTAGGGGAAGTGACTGACTTTGTGGTGGCAGCAAAATTTAATGTCTTTAATGGTGACCTTACATTGACCTCTTTCGTATTTCCTTATCCCAGTCTACAGGCATTTGCTAAAAGGTAGAATGAAATTTCCAGTTTCATGACAAAATTCTGGTCTTAAGGCTGGAAGTGTGACACAATACACAAACATTTTGCCTTAGAGCCACTGACAGTGACCAGTGAGAGAAACTCTAATTTCACAATGTTTTGGGGTAAAACTATTTATGTTAAAGACTACACTTTTATGGCTAAGTAGGAAAAAACCTAGTAATCCACTGTCACTTCTTAATCACTGTACTTTTCAATTCTGCTGTGGTAGTCTGTAATTTACCAGCAAATCTTTGTTCTCATTCACTTCAGGGCATCTATGTATTATTCTCTGGTGGGTCACTAGGGGATTCTATAATGCTGGTGTTAATCTGTGGAAACACTATAGCCTTCTACTGGTCTTGAGGAAACCTCTGGCAGTAAAAATACAACCAGAGCCATAGCAAACATTTAAAAATGCCCCTAATAAACTAATCCTTAGTAGGATTTATTCAGGTCACCAGAGAGGCATATGGTAATTAGGTCTAAGTTGATTTTATCTACCTGCTTCAGTTCCCTATGGATTTGTAATTCATGGAATTTTTAGACCAGTGGCTAGTCCTGGAAAACCCTCTGATAAAGTGAAATCTATCATCTGAAATCACCTGATTTTCTCCAACCAACCATATAGCCATCCTGAATCCCTCAGGGACAGGCAACCTGAAACCCTCAGTGTTAATCGAGAGACCATCTCTTCAGGATTGGAGAGGAGAACTGGCAAATCTTCTGCAAACAGCTTAATTTTCTGCTTGACCAGTGATGACTATTAATGCTTGTTCAGGAAAAAAAAATACTTAATCCAACTGATAGAACACTCAAACAAATTCACCTTTAGCCAAATTTTGTTTTAAATTTCACGTCATTATTCCCACAAATGCCATCAGTCATTCAATATTTCCCTAGCTGGGACATACTCTGAGTGAGCATCACCCAGCACTGTACTTTCATAGCTGATGGAGTTGCTCAGCCTTGTACCAGCTGAAGGCCTTGATGCAGATTATCATCCTCTAGGTCAGAACCCCAGTTAGCTGGTACTGAACCTAACCAACCCATTCCAAGAACAGATTTTCACTAAGAACAGGAAGTATTCAGATGTGTCTCCCTTGATAATTTCCAAAATACTAAAAAAAAAGTGTTTCTATACCCACATGATAATGACAGCTCATTGTGAAGTAATTAATAGCATTTACCAGTTTATTTAGTCAGGTACATAACATTAAGATTTAAACAATTCACAATGGGTTGCCCTTAAACTCAATGGGATATTTACTAACGCTTGAGAAGAAAAAGGCTTGAGGCAAGATTCTGTCAGCCAACAAAACAGCAATTTATACGTCAACTGACAATTATTTAACGTCCTCTTTTTTAATTAATAGCTCATGTCAGTATCAAATGCCATCTTGGTGTAAGCTTGGTAAATTATAATGCCTAAAATTTTCATGCAAGTTTAATGTATTCATAAAAATGTCTGGGCACATTTAATGCTGGCAATATTTTGAGTTAACTACAGTGCATGTCACCTAGATTTATTCTGACAGGAGACAAAGAAAGAGACCTACAGAGACAAGGAGAAGGGTGGAGGGACAGAGAATGTTTACTAAAAGGGAAAAAGTACATCTTTTAAACCTGCCACAAATTAATCTGTTGTCAACACGTCCTGGGAAACAGCGCACACAAAATTCCTCATGCAGCTCACTGGGTTCTACAGGACTCCATGTAAATCATTCAGTAGAAAATCAGGTTTTAAATGCAATACACAAATTCTTCTGACATTTGATGGAAGAGAGGAGGAGCTTGGGAGCTGCTTGCCAGGTGTTTTTGACTTCTAAGGGACCAACTTCTCTCTCCTTTGCTAGGCTGTGCTTGAGAAACACTGGATACTTTTGAGAACTTTTGAGAATTCTTTAGGTGAGTGGAGGTGGTCTTGGAATGTTAGTGCACCTTGAAAGCCTCTAATCTGTGCTAAAAGTCTCTAAAACCAGTGCCATACATTGCATAGGAGGTGAAATCATCCACTTTGAAAATATAAACATTGGAGGTGGATGGCATGGAAAAGACTAGGTTTGGGCAATCATATGTGCAGGTTTCAATGTTGAGCTGCAGTTTCTTCCATCAGAACTGTGGCAGCCTAAACATCTGAAACAAGAGTCTTTCTCTTAGCATTTTGTGATGTTCAGGTCTGTAGCCTGACAGGCAGGGACAGTGAACAAGATCTGATCTAAAAATATCATATCCTTCAAACAGGTTTAAAGTCAGATAGAAAGAAAAACATCTTGTTTTGGAGATGAGAACAGCTCTTTCTGATCCAAATAGTCCAACTTGGTCTATAACACTGAATTGAAGAATGCATCATTTAACAACTAGGAAGCCAAGAACATAGACATGAGTCCCATCACCTGCAGATGAGAGACACAATCTGTCTAGTCACCAGAGTCTGAGCTCACAAATAAACTTTAAATAAACTTAACTGGAGATATAGTTTTGATGCTAGAGTGGGTACTTGAGAAAGCCACATGTGGGAGTCCTTTGGAAAATGGTCCCAAAATTTACAAATCAAAATCCGTACGTAAATACAAATTGAAAAAAAAGGGATTTTGGCCTTGTCTGAGAGTGTCACTGGAAGAGTGGGTCACAAGGGAAAAAGGTCCATATGGAGAACACAGGTTGCCCAGGATGCTGGGCACTGAAATGCATTGCAGCCACTCAGATACTGGGGCAGCTATTCACAGGTACCACTATAGGTTCAGCCCACAGCCTGGCAGCAAGTCGCCTGCTTCTATCTTTACTCTCCTAAAACAAACCATTTTTTCTTTTCCTCTCCCAGGAATATTCCTTTTAAACTATGCAGTCGGTTTCATCTTCTTGGGTCTGTAGCAGACCAGCCACGTAGATTCAGCAGAATCTTTGACACCTCTGGGTGAATGGATTCTCTCAACATCCCTCAGTTATGCCCTAAGCTGTTCTTTCACTTGCCACTCTTGTTTCCCCAAAACAGACCTTCACGAAGTCTTTCATTCTGACAAGTAGCATATTCTATGTACAATTCAATCATCAGGTCAACAAAGTTGTCATAAATTGTTAGTGGTTTACATAGAAGGAAAACCAGAGTTTGGATCTTCAATGATGCAAATAAGCCTTGCAAAATCAGTCACAAATTATTCCTGTGTGGTCTGTTTTGACTGCAGAGCGTCTATTCACATTGCCACCATGGCCAACAGCCAGTAGTGAAGAGCTGTCAGGAGAATGGGAGTGGAATACAACTTGGAGGGCTCCAGTCCTCTTAGGCAGAAGTGCATTTGAACTTCACTGAGTAGATACCACCTGCACAAGATGAGTCTGGCCCCTTTGATACACTGGGATAGACCCAAATCCTCACTCAGCACTGTAGGGATTGGCAATCCAACCAAGAGGTGGTTGATAGACTGAAGGCTGTATTCACTGCTTTAGGTTTCCTCAGCATGCATCCTAGGAACTGAGTTTAATGGAAAATATTTTAAAGCTTCACAAATGCCATAATAATGCACACTATTGCAAATAAATTTGAGTAGAGATGATCTAAACAAATCCATGTGTGTGTAAATGTTAAAAATGGGCAAATGATCTGAGCAGAAATGGCTCTCAACTCCTTGTACATACACATTTACATAAACAAAATGTCAATACCCATTCTGTGTTGAGGCAATAGTTGCCAGTGACTAGAGCAATAAATTGGTATTTCTACCTACTTCTGTCACTGCCCTGTCTAGCTGAACTTGTTCTTCTGAACAACCTTGGACAAGTCACTGGCTCAGGTTACCCCTTCCATAAAATGAAATTAATCTTTTTATAACACACTTCAAAATCAAGGACATTAAGCTTTGCACTATGCTGGAGACAGCAGGCTTTAAAAAGCAGCACTAAGACACTCTGTAGGCTCTCAACTCCCTTAGCACCATTCCTGGATTGAGGGAATACTTTGTATACAGGCACACACACCCTGAAAGACAGTGAGATATATAGATAGATAGATATATAAATATATACTACACACATACATATGGCACAAACTGCTAGGGTGAAATTAATTCATTAAACCCGTTTCCAGGATACAGCATATCTCACTGATGTCAGCTACCAGCCTGATGGGCAGAGCCACACTTCTGGCTATTTTTTGCTCCTCTCTGGCCAGCCTCCACATTCCCTGGGAAGGTACCTGGCCCAGGGCGCCTGTACTCCTCTTGGGTCTGGGGACTGCCTTTGTGGTTGACCTTTTCACAGCTGCCAAACAGGGAAGAATCCTTACTCCTTCCTACCCCTCTGCGCAACTGTTTGAGGCTAGTCTTGAATAGCTCTCAATAATTTGATTGTAAGAGTTGGTGCCAAACCTGCTGAGTCAGGAGAATGCTTTCCTGGTAATATTCAGACACCTGTCACAGGCAATTCCTTCCACAGCCATCGTGGTCGCTGCTGGCAAACTTGCTGGTGCAAATGATTCCAGCAATAAACGAGTAATTCTACCCTCCCCTCGAGCTGCTGCAACTCTGGATAGGAAAAAAAAAAGGAGAAATGTTTCTGGAAGAGTACCCTCTTCACCCCTGTCAACAGGCACCTAGGGTAACTCAAATATGAAATGCCACCAAGCAAATAACCTCCTGCTCCCTGACAGCACCAGCCTGCCAAACAGACTGAATAGCTTTGTGTTGCCTAGGGCTAGTCAGAGAAGTGACAACATGGGATTAGGTAGGAATGAAAGCTGCTATGATAGCTAAAGGACAGCTTAAAACCAACAGAAACCAAGGCCTCTTGACGCAAGAGACTCAAGAGTGCCACAGGTGTTAGTCAGACAAGAAGAGCATCAAATCAGAGCTCCTGCATATTCCAACTCACCGATTTTCCTGTATCACATTTAATTTCTGCACACAAGTTCACACTAAACTTATGAAAAAGGAATCACTGATTTCAGGTCCTAGGAGCTTTTGTCAGTGACATTTCAGAAAATAAGGTTATTTACAGATCCTTTTTTACGATCATGTGTACAGTGTATCACATCACTTTATTTCAGTTCCCTGATCTCTTACTGTCCAAGAGTTCTGCCTTGAATAACTTGTATTAGCACAGCTGTTTGTTTTTCTCCTGATTGTTGCTTATAACCATCCACTCTCCATATTCCATGTGTACTTTACAGCTTGGTGTCAGAGAACAAACAGCAAGCTGAAAGAAATCAATGAGTACCACAAAGTGATCCTGACTTCTGCCTCGTAGGCTGCAAATGCTTGGGGATCCATGGTGTATTTCTCAGCAGTTCACGGAAGTTTATGGGCTTAAAGGCTTTCCATATAGATTTAGATGGGGTTTAAAGACACTTTGCAGAGGCTCACAGAGTCAATGGAAAATTTGTATGGTCTTCTAAAAGAAAAACACAGAAAACCACTGCCTGAAAAGTAATTAGGTTTGTGTGTGTCTATGTGTGTGTATTAAAACAACACCTGGCCCACTCCCAAATCTTATTTACAACACAGGCATTGAAATGCTTGTGCTGGTCCAGGAGAGGTAGAAGCTGGGGATACGAAGAATAACTAACCTTGTAGGCAGAAATACACTTTTTAAAGTGTTTGTGAACTGGTTCCTTTGAATGAGCTTCCATGACTCCCTGAAGGAGAGCAAAGCATGGGAGCAAAGGATGTCCCACCTCTAGAGAAAGGCCTGCTTCACCTCCCCCCCTTCCCAGCATAGCTGTATGTTCTGCTCAGGCAGTCACCCTTCTCCACTGCCTCAGGGAACCGGCCCTGCCAAAAATCAACGCAGTAGAACATAAAAATAATTTTCAGAGGTATCAGGTTGTTCAAGGATGTCTGGCACAAGGGAATTGGTAAAATATTGCAACTGAGGTGCCAGGGAAGGCTGGACTGTCCTGTCTTGAAGGAACTGGCATTGTCAACAGTGGGAAGATTGTGTGAGAGCATCAGCAAGACAGCCACTATCTTGGGGTGACTTACTGATTGCATTGGACTACATGGAGAAGAGCACTGGCCTCCCAGCCAGTCTCTTGTTTGCTCTTTTTATATGGAGAGAATTGAGTTACTCAGTATTAGACCATCTAGGCAATCACTTAGTAACTGCTTCCTAGCAGTTCCTTGCCAGCTTCTTCTCCTCTGACACAGGCAGGGGAAGGGATCAAGTGAGCATCCCTGAACCTAATCCATTGCTGATTCACCTCAGTGAGCTCATATCACTGCACTGGCCTGTTCTGTTGTTAGAAGTGGGAAAAATACTGTAATTTTTTTAATGGCTACAGATCCAGACAGAAATTTGTGTAGCACTTTACAGGCCAAAGTCTGTTATTTTGTGTGAAGAAATTTTTGATGATTTCATAAGCACAGCCTATATCAGGTCCCTAAATATGTTTTGAAATGCCTTTCCTTTCTTGGAAAGAGCTGCCACAAAATGGAACAAGCTGAAAAATATTGTTGCATAACTGTTACCTCTTGGGTAATGTCAAAGCTGTGTCACTAAAAGCAATTCCTTGTGTCTGCAAAGTGCCAGACCAGTGCAGGGAAAGGAGAGCTGAGACAATCCCCTGGTACATCCAGTGTGGTCACCAGGCTGCAGGCAAGCAGGCAGGTACAGGTGAGCCTTTGTCCTTGCATTCCAGCAGACACCTTCCCTGGCTGCCCTGGAAGGTCCCAGGGGCTGGGCAAAGCAGGCAGAATGGGAACTTAGCTGTGACTGTGCTGCAGGACAGTGCAGGCACTGCCACCTTACAGAGTTGTGCTGACTCGCCCCAGCCCCAAACCACAGAAAGAAATAGGGGAGGAAAAGGAGCAGAACAGAAAAAATCCCTCTGATTCCAGCCTATCTGTCATAATATGGTCTCCCATGGACTGTATTCAGTCAGACTAGAAGGATGAGAATCAGAATCTTACAGAGCCTAACAGGGCAGTGAATTTCTCAGGAACAGAAAATTTTGGCAGAGCATTCTAAAAGACATGAGTGACAAAATTTCTCTCAGAGAAGGAAAAAAGATGGAGGCAAATTATGTGAAGCATTGTCCTTGCCCACCAAATCTCCGGTGACATCTTTCTTTAGCAAAGACACCAGAAAATACTTAAGTAGTTTTGTAGGAGTGGGACTGCGATGAAGTTCATTTCCCTGTGGAGTCTTGAGATTTAATAAACAAGTCGAGGGCTGCAAGAGAAGATCGTATTTCCAAGCACTGACACTAGATGGAGTAAAACTGAATAAAAGATTTAGAGCAGCGAAGAAAAGATAACAAAGTTCCTGCATTTCCCCAACTCTAACGTGTTACTCATTTGAATTCTCATCTTTGATTATTGCTCTGAAAGTCACAGTTAATAGCTCACTCTCTATACTTTGCAGGTCAAACACGGGATCAAGCCAGAACAGGTATGTTCTGGGGGGAAGGGGTGCTGGTGGCACAGGGAGGTGGAGTGACAGTACGGGGCAGACCCAGCTGTGAAGGCACATGCAACTAGGGAAAGGTCACACAGGAATAAAGGCTGTGGGGTTACCCTGAGCTCCTAGTGACAGCCCAGGTCTCCTGGACACTCTGCATGGGCTCAGGTGGGTAATTTAACTGTGCTGTCCTCCAGCTTCCCAGTGGTTTACCTGGAGCACCCCAACGTAAGGGCCAAGCACACTGCAAGGCTGTCTGCCCTAGGCAGCTGCCCCACAGCAGCAGGCACTCGAAGTAATAAACTCCTGGGAAGATGCAGCCACAGCAGGGATCCAGGGGCTGCTCAGCTGCTCCCCACTCTGGCAAGCCAATACTGGGAAGCACCCCAAATGACAATAGTCCAGTGTCTGCAATACAGGGAGCACTGGGATGCTACCCAAAAATGTATGGCTTGCTGCCAGTGGATTCCTACCTGGCAGTGACAAGGGCATCTGGAACTCACCAAAACAGCCACAATCATGAGTTTGTTCTGTTAATTCCCTTAGGAAAAACAGATGCCTCCAAAGGTACAAAGAAACATCTAGTAAAAAGAAAAGTGAACTGAAAGGAACTTCATGAATGTAACTCCAGCACCTCCATTAATAATTTTCTAGAATTCCTGTTATTTTTATCTGAGTATCTCCCAGCTCAGTTTTTACAATGATGTTTTACCTGGGACAATCCAGGTAAAACCAAAGCCAGAGAATTATTGTTAACCTGTGATTTTTCTTTCCTTTCACAGATGACAGCAATGCAATAAGAAACCAAAGTACAAAAGATCAATAACGCTTTTGCAATCAACAGTTACCTGGTCTGAGGATCAATAGAAGTCTCTTGTGCACAGGCAGGAATCTTACCAATACCAATCCTTTTCTTTGTTCTTTAGTTGAAAGGCTGATTGATTGTTTACTGGAAGAGTTTGTAGTGCAGGCTAACTTCAATCACCTGTACCAAAATGGCTTGCAATCCCCCACAGCATGTATACGAAGCAAATGTATGGGGAAAATAAAATAGATTATCTCTGTTTATTAATAGAGCCTATTTAGTCTGTGATAAGTATATGATTGATTTCTAAAGTCAGTTAAATACCAGGTAATCAGAAAGGTGGCAATATAACTCAGCAGCAGAATTCATGGTCACACCCATATTTCAAGGTAAGTAAATAATGATTTCAGCAACCTGGAAAATCATTCATGTGAGGTTAAAACAAAACAAGGCTTCTCATTTATTTCAGGAAATACATGTTTTGTGTTGTAATCTCTAGATTTATTTTAGCCGGCTGTAGCTTCCTGAGAGCTCAGCAGGGATGCTTGGGGAATGCGATGCTGGTCCCCCTCCCGTAGCCCATTTCAGACAGCCCCATGATCTTGCTGCGGCAGCCGGCAGCGCTACAAGCAGTGATGGCAAAGGAGGCGAGAAGGGTCTCCCACAGGGGTTTGAGAGGACTTCAATCACATCCCCGCTATCCCCAGAGGCAGAGAGACCTCGTGATCTGGGCGCAGGGAGGTTTTGTTAGGGGCTCAGGGGCAGTCCCTGGGCGGGGTTGGGGTACAGGAACCAACAGGGAGAGCCCGAGGGAGTGGCCAGGGCTGGGGGCAGGGGAGGGCAGGAAAGGGAACCTGGTATCACAAAAGCAGTGGGTTAGCAGATCGCCACAGTTTTGTGTTAGTAGGAAAACATTGCATTCATTTAGAGTTTTATCTTTTTTTACATTTAGAACTGATGTCTTTTGTAGGTGGTAGTGATGATTTCAACCATTTAATATTAATTATGGTCATTTAAAATGAAAAAATTCTTTTTGAAATAATGTTTTCCATGTGCTGTTGACACTTCGTGTCAATATTGTACAAACAAGCTGATCTGCTATTTCCAGAATTTCCCTATCCCAATTTTTTTAGTATAAAACAATGCACTAAGTTCAATAAGAAATTGTGAATAATTTCAGTTTCCCAGCACCTTCATTCCAGCCTTTTATGTTCTGGTGGACTTGATTACATCAAAATTGCTTTGCCTGGCTCCAATTACAAGCTTCTTAGAGTGGGAGTGATGAGAAGAAAAATTAGAGCTTTGTTTCAAAACATTTACAGTAGTTTAAATAATTTAAACCCAAGTTACTCTGTAAACACTTTCCAACTTTTACCAAAGTTTTGAGTCTGTGGCTTTGGTCTCAGTTCAGAAAATAATGCTGTAGATTCTATTCTGTTTAAACCTCTTCTTTCAAGAATGCTGTATATAACATATTGTCATCACAAGCTGCAAGAAAAGCAGGAAGATTTTTGTATTTCAAGCCAGGCTTTTCTTTCACCTTGTGAAGACAGGGCAGCAAATGTCAGCTGTGGGAACTTTGGGAGCTCTTGGCCAGCATCCTCTGCTATTCCTTACAGCTTCTTTCGGGAAACCCAGCAGAACTTCAAGGCTTGGGAGCCTCAGGTAGATGGCATGCACAACTTAATTAATATTTTATTTATGTCCCAATATTTTACAGGCAGAGCTTTATGTCACAGCATTACAGGGTGACTCCAAATAGGATGTTACACTATTTTATTGAACTTACAAATAGCCATTATCCAGATCCAAAGACCACAAACTGTAAATAAATAGGATCTTCATAAACTTTTAACTCAAACCAATGTCTATAGACATACAGGTTTTTTAAATCTCTCACCTTACATACATTCTTAAAGTTCACTTTTATACCTGTTTCTGCTCTCAGTGTGGCAGATCATAATAAAGTTCTTTCCAGCTCTCCACTAATACAACAGATTTAATCCAACTTAAAAGCAAACAAACCAACAAACAAACCAACAAACAAACCAACAAAAATAATTGTAAGATTGAAGTCCAACCTAGAAATTCTGAGTGTTATTGAGAAATATCTCTCAGAAAAATAATGGAAACCAAGGCCTCCTATCCAGTAATCAACTTTCAGATCAGGCAGAGCTGGTGTGCTGGGTCAGGGACTTAGAGGAAACATGCTGTTAGACCATAAGAACAGATATATCAGAATTTTGTTTTTATAAAGAAGTACAGTAGCTTTTATAAAGCTACTGTAACTTGTAACTGTAACTAAAGGAATCTCAATATGGGGTTTTTTTGACTTTCACGAAGCAGGTCATTTTTCAAATGTGC
This sequence comes from Corvus cornix cornix, assembly GCF_000738735.6. Classification (NCBI taxonomy): domain Eukaryota; kingdom Metazoa; phylum Chordata; class Aves; order Passeriformes; family Corvidae; genus Corvus; species Corvus cornix. Next base: position 17,820,564 of record NC_046336.1, read on the forward strand.
AAAGGAAACTGGATAGTAATTTTTCCACACGTTTTGAACAACAAAATGTAAAATTTATTTTGAGAGAAGAATGATATATTGGAATACTTTTCCTGGTTTCCTAGGTGTCTGTTACCCATTTCAGTAGCACTGCAGTTCATTAGCAGCATTTGCTAACAGATAAACTAAAGCAGTAATGTGATACTTGTAAGTAATTGTGTGTACATGTGTAAGTGAATAAAGCATCTTGTAAGGTATCTGTTAATTGATTTGCTTCCTTTAGTATCATTTTAATTAAGACTTGGAACAGAAGAGAGAGCATGTGGTCAGGGAGGGAAGCTATCACCTTCCCTTATTTGTGTGAACAAATGTTTCACTAGACATCATTTCAGTACACTGTGGGAAATAAAGATGAAAATAAACAAGAAATGGCAAGTTACAAGCAGTAGAGGAGAAAGGCCTGGAGAATTAAGGTTGGTAATCTTGATCAGGCAAATGTGCTGAGGTGGTGAATAGATTATGATTTCTCAAAACCTTTTGGTGTGTGCCTTGGCTCCCTGGGTATGGGAGAAGGATGAGCAATACTGAGACAAGACAGCTGGGCACAAGGGACTCTCAGAGCTACTGCTTCTGCTGTCACTGAGAAGTTTGGGCACACTTAGTTGCTGTTGCATGGGGCTGCAGTCTTTTGCCACCTGAGGGAGTTGCTGGTTTTGCCCATTCCTACAACCAGCTTTACCAGCACCACTTGGAGCATCAGCAGCTCCTAAATTTGGGCCAAGCTGCAGAACAGTGCTTGGAAATAACCAGTGAAGGAAAACTAGATGAAAGAGGAGCATTTGGGAGACAAAAGACATTGTTAGCTCCATGAATTTTTGATCAAGGGTGCAGCCCAGGCAGTCCACATCCAGCACAACAGGCATCTGCACTCACCTGTTTGCCTGTCCAGCAGAGGTTATGCCTGTCCATGCTAAGCACCCCCCACGCTCTCCCTGAGCTCGCTGGCATTCCCCTGAATGGATAACAGTGGGAAGCACTCCGGAGTCAGGGTTTGGACACATGCCCAGCGTGTCATTCTGGCCCTCAGTCCCTTCACAGCAGATGCCCAGCAACATAATGATGCTCGTGAATAGAGTTATTCAGAAGAGGAGACAGTTGTGGGCACAAGAAGTGAGCTGAGAGGTGCAGGCACAGCGTGCATTTCTAAAGAGATAACGACACAGCATTGGCTTTAATTACAATGCAAGTGCCACAGCAACAGTGAGATCATTCAAGTCAATTCCTTCTGTCAGCTGCATCAGTCCAAATCAGAACTAACTACAGGAGTCACACAGCTTGATGCAGCCCTTGTTCACATGATAATAAATCAGGCAAAAATCCACTGGACTCAGTACAGCTGCATGGGTAGTAAAATGTGCCTGTGGGAGGAGTCCTGGAAATCAGACTCCACTGATACAAATCCACTCTGGGCAGTATGAGGAAGAGGAGAGTCTGATTCAGCTCCTCCCAAACAGAAAGGATGGCAAATGTCAATAGTCAAAAGACTTGCAACCTGAATTTTTCTTGGCTTCTCTCATGACAGTAAATAAAAACTCAGATCATTTTAGTCAGGAATATTTTTTCTGTTTCTTACAATGGCACTTAATCAAATAAAAAAGACTATTAAAAATGCTTTGATTCACCAAGCAAATATGGGAAAACACAAACAAAGAAAGTACCAAACTAGCGGACCCGATAAAGAAAGGATGTTTATACCATACAAATAGGACCTATAGAAGCTTCAGACTTCAGAAAATTGCTCTCATTACACACAGGGAATATTACAATAGTCAGCCTAGGTCTGACAGAGGTCCACCTTCTCTGGTAGCCTCTTTGCCACAGCAAACATCTACATGAAACCTGAGAGCATTGCAAGCATGTGCCAATGCTCTCCTAGAAGACCCTACTGCCCTACAGCAAACTTCTGCTCTGTGTCACTTAGCCAAAAGTGTTGAATTTACTGTCTTCTGGTGTATTTTTCTTCCATTGTCAGAAGTGGTTGATTCCATACATTCTATATAATTGCACATAAAATATCACAAGGGCCTTTGCCCTCTCTGTCACTATATCAGTGAATTTGTACAAATTTCCATGCTAACACATCGTGGAAGCAATTCACATAGTCTTGAGAAGGCATGTTCACTCTTAACTGAGAGGGGAAATGAGACATGGAGCAGCCTAAGTGCTGCAGCAAAGGCCAATGCAGGATCAGCAGAGCAAAGAATACAGACAAAGTTTTCCAAGCCCCACATGGGTGAGCTACCTAGTAGACCATCATTCTTCTCTACTACTGCCTCCAACAAAAACATTGCTTTTGGAATAGTTAGGTGTTAAGTATTTCACCTCAGTGAATATATATGGTTTGAGTTCTCTTGTTTCTGGCTTTAAGTCCTAGACATACCTTGTGCTTTCCCTCACGGCTGCACCAAATGGGAGCCTCAGCAAAGTCAGAGACATTCCACTGGGTTTGAACACTGTGTGAGCTAATGACAAGCCCAAATGCATCTCAAGCAAAGTGGCACAGTGCACACATTCTGTCTTCTGCATTCAGACAAAAGTATGTCTCGTGTTTCCTGCCCCACGCCCCCTCTCTCCACACCATAATCCACAGGGTGCTTTCAGGATGCAAGTGGGTTCATTTGCACACCTCACACCACTACTGATGGGGATCTGTCCTGATGCAGACAATCCTTAAGGCTTTTCTTTTACAGATCAGATCCTTCCCAGCACTATCAGAAATCTTCCTGAGTCAATGGGCAATTAAAATAATTACCTTTAATCATATTCTTCAATTACTCCACAGTACTGAGGGAAGACGGAGAGCTGGGAGCAGATACAAACATTCTGTTGTGATTAAAACTGACTGAAATGCCCCAATGAATATAAACCACTGACTATTCACCTGTTTTGGGAACAACCCCTGTATGTTTTAAGCTGCTTCATATTTAAACTCATTAGAGTGACACCAGGGAAGCAACAGAGAGCTGTGCTGAGTGCCCAAGGGCACCTGAAGGGACCTCTTCAAAGGAGCTGCTACCTTGAAATGCATGCAAAACACAAAATACCTACTCAGAAGAAAAGTCCACTGTGTGTTTGCAGTGACCAGTTCTAACAACTAGCAAAGCACCTGTGAAGATTGGCCAGGCTGGTAGGTGAACCTGCCACTCTGGTATCTCTGGGACCTTGCTGTTCCAACCCAGGCTCCTCTTTGGGAGGCCACTGACATCTTTTTTGTCCTGAAGGAAGGCTCCTGACGTCATGTTTCAAAGGCTACAGGTACCTGGCTTTTCCCTTTATGCCTCTCCCCACTTGAGGCTTCTGCTCCTACCTGCCAAAGGGATGCGGTGCCCAAAGTAGAGCTGGAATGGCTCTGAGGTACCTTAGGGGGTCCTGGTGTGAGGACATGACTGGATGTGTGTGGTATGGGACTGGGGTAGTGGTAGGTTCACAGGGACTTGGCTGGGGATGCCTGGGAAATTGCTTTTTCTTATAAGCAAACTGACGATATAAAGGAGAACTAAATATAAGACAGAACTAACTGATGTCAGGAAGGGGTAAAAAGTGAATGCAGAGGAAAAGGCAGAATGCGTGAACTTATACTTGCCTCAAATCACTGTTTTAGCAGTCAGGAACAACAGAAAAAAGCAGAGTGGTGCCAACAGTCATTATTTAACATGGGAGTTTTGCACTGTCTGATACTCTACTTGAGACACTAAGTCTTCAAATCATGTGGCTGTGGCAACCCCCACTATAATATTAAATATACCTTGCTTTGAGCACATTAATAAATAATGCAGATCTAATTCATAATATTTTCCAAATAATGTTAATGAGAATATAATTAAAATATAGTTCCTATTACAGCATGATCTACACATAAAAGATGGTGCAAATTTAAAATTATTCTCAAACCCATGTGATGTAACATTAACATAACCAATAAACTTTTGCTTCAGATTCAACACCTGCCAGGCTTTTCACACAAGATGATGAAGCTGTGACTGGACCTTCTGTGTGAGTCATAAATGCCTTCCTACCATGACTAAAGGAAAATAAAAAATTCATCTCATGTCATTGATTATTCCGTAGAAACCATTTGTTGACCTAGAAGCACATGGTTTTTCAGGCATCCTTCTTGGGGAGGTGATGTTATTGATCTGAACTGGGCTGAGGCTTTCAGCGTGTCGGGGAAAGGAGCAAAGGATGGTTGTGACAGCAGCAAGGCTTGTCTCCAGCAGCAGCAGCAAGGAGATCATACAAGGATCAGGGGGAATCCAGAAGTGGTACCTAGCCCCAAACCAAATAAGAGCTGCTAGTTCTCCACTCCCAAGCCGTCCTACTGACTTATCTATTATCTTCTCCTGCATAATTTGTCATAATCTCTGACTCGTCAGGCCAATTAATCATGCTTCAGAAAAAATGAGATTTCTCACAAGGAGATTATCTGTCTCTGACAAACAAGGGATAATTCAATTAGCTTCCTTTTCTAAACATTTAGTAACTGGTTTTGGTAAATTAGTCCTTTTTGTAATTTAGCTATAATTTAGGAAAATTTAATATGTCATTAGGCACACCAAATTCTGTGTTAATATAACATTATGGCTGAGATTTTAATTGCCCCAGAGTCAGGAACTGTATACATAAATGGCTTGATTCCCTCATGGAAGCAGCTGATAGGAAATACACAGAGCTCCACAGAAATTCTCCTTAAAATCTTTCCTTCTTTTAGTTAAGCACATGCTTAAGGACTCTGGAGAATAGGAGGCTTTCCTTGACTTGGGTAAGAACTCCAAAAATTCCGTGTAAAAGATAAATATTTACATATTTATTAGCAGGATTTCTACACACTACAGAAATTTATGAATTTAACTTGGATTTAATCCTCTTCACAGTTCTCAAAGTTCCTGTTTCCCATCCTGCAACTTCCTGGGAAAATCCCAGTATCTAGCAGTAGTACCCGACTGTGGCTTGTCTGATGAGAATTTCTTCTCTGCTTCATTCTGGAAACAGGCCTTTTAGTCCTTTTGGACATTGCCAATTGATACTAATGTAATGGCATTAAAGAAGTCAATGCAACTTCATACTGAGAGTAAAAACCAGCCTCTTTTGTGCTAGGGGAAAATCAAGAGAAAATCAAAGCCATTGAGTTGTATGGATGTTAAAAGGCGTAAGTGCAGAAGCAGATTTTAAAGCACTGTTAATTGCTTTACCATAGCAGGGTCAGGCAGACTTTGCCTGAGCTGAAAGTGAAGAGTCAGTTAAAGCAGACTGATCCCTTCACACTGCTGGCTGCAGCCTGGCCAGACATGGATCCAGAGCTTCCTGACTGGTCAGTGGAACAACTGAACTCAGGGTATTCCCCAGTGTGCTGAGCAGTAACCTGCCCATGGCAGATGCTTTCAGAGCTCATGTTGGACTGTATGGATCCACCAAAAAGTGCTATGATTTGGAGAATCTTTCAGAGAATTTTGGAGCTCAGGCCAAGGCAGTCTCCTCCCACCATTAGGACAGATTTGCCAGTTTACATTCCAGCATGCTTCATGATGGCAAGCAGCTAGAAAAAGAGGACACAAAACCCCATTTCAAGCTTTTTCCCAGACTGGGGCCTTCTCTAGATCTCTCTTTGCAGGTTACCTACTAAGATCCATGGCCTCATTTAGCAAACATCAACCAAGCACATAACCAAATCTGTTGGGAAGGCGACTTCATTAGTTCTGTTTCTCACAAGACAAATCTGTTTACACTGGAAATACACATCTCTCAGCAGAAGTAGTAGGAAAATGGCCACAACTTACACCAAGGCAGTTCAGCCCATCAGACTGGCACATGCCAGCTCTGTGGTAAACCACATTGATGAAAACACTAAGGTGGTTATCACAGACCTTTTTATCACAGCCTTTCTGACTCTCAGCTGGTATGACTGGTGCCCATTTACAGCACTGACCAAGAAAAGCCTCAAAGCAGCACAATCTGATTCTCCACCTGTCTTGAAAACACTCATCACTAGCATGACAAGGCAACTTACATCTCTGTCAAAATGCCAGACGTTGAACCACCCTGCCATCACACCTTCATTTAGAGAAAAATAAGAATTTTCCTCAATTTTATTTTAGGGTTAAGAAACTGTAGGACTCATTGGATGTCATGGTGCTCACTAGTTTAGAGCCCTAAATTCATATTTGAAATAAATAGTGTAAAACTGAAGATTTTTCATGAGATATTTCACATGGTAATAGGAGGCATGATTCTGCACTCAGCTGTACACCAGCAAAGACTGGGAGTAGCTTGATGGAATTACTGCAGGAAAAAGCAGTACAGACAGGAGGAGACTTCAGCCCATGTATTTTTTAATTTAAAATATTCCTATATTTAACTACAGTTCCAAACTCATTGCTTATTACTATTAGGGGACTTATTAGGCAAGGATTGCTCTGGACAAAGCCCAGCTGACCTCAGTGGGAATGTAGCCCAAGTAAACTTCCCACTGGAGTATGCAATACTATTTGTATGTTCACAGTCATGAGCATTAGCAGAGACCAGACCTACATCTGAAAACTGTCATTAGCTCTCAAAGGTGACATTAGCAACAGAGGGGAAGCTTTAAAAACTATTGGGACAGATTCCCTCTGTGTCTTTTTGGCCTGCACAGTGTCCATTAACACTCTGCAAGCAGCTGAGATGAATTCACAGCTCTGGGCTGCAGGGTGCATTAAGCTCTTTTAGTTTTTCTCCTCCACAATGCCGTTGTGGGGCATAAAATTGAGGAGTGGAAAGGTAAATCTCCTGGGGAGAAAGTGTTCACAACATGTGTGCAGCTGTGCCTTTAAAATCTGCTGGTATGAGACATGTAGAAGGAAATGCTCAGTCCGATGGTGTTCCATGCAGAACAATGCTGACACATTCAGATATCACATTTACAGGCTGTCAGGCTCACAGGCTTGGCATTAACTCAGGACAAAGTACAGTATCAGGGAGAATCAAACTATTCTGCAGGAATGAATAATGGAGTGGGTAAATTCCCTGCTAGTGAAAAAAACCTCTCAGAGAAGACCTGCACAGTTTATGCAGCTACAGTGACTGCTATCAGAAGGATACTGGGCAGAAAGTCAATTTATTTCTGATAAAAGTTGGTTCTCAGTTGCTTGAAGTTTTTATTAGTTTTCAATTAAGACAGCCAAGAGGCTCACAATGAAAATGGATTGCAGAGCCTAAAGGAGGACTGCATTCTGTACAAAAATGGAACAATATTGTTTTAGTGCAGGGGGAATGGAAAGTATTAAAGGAGTTTGTAACAGATCTAAGACTTGAAAGATGAACATTTTTTTTTTTTCTGGAGTGGGGAGGAAGTGGGTTGGGGGAGCTTGGTAGTTGACTAACCCTGATAAGAGCAGAGTTCATCATTGGTGTGAAGACACACATGCACAGGGAATCCAAAGAGAGGCTCATGAAAGACCCAGAAATAAACTTTGGCAAAACATCTGGAATCTGACAAGCAAAGGAAGTTACCCAGACTTAACTGAAGCTTACAGAGTGCAGGCTGCTCTGATACCGTGGCCATGATAGCATGCAAAAAACACTGAAAGTAAAGAAATAAAGATAGGACCCGCTCATGGCATTCAGAGTACAAAACAACAGTACGTGACTCGGCACACCAGCCAAAACCATGCCCAGAGCTTAAAACTATGTTAGAGCCATAATTCTTGATGAGATGGCAAGGAAGGCCTGGCAAGTTCAACGATGACAACACCAACACTGCTGCTTCTGGAGATGTCTGGACAGCATGGCTACAAAACATGATTTGGCTGCAGCTGTGGGCTGCTTAATAATATTGTGTCTTCTAAGATTTAGTGAAGAAGGAAAACCTTATAGCTGATCTTAACATTCTAAGTCTGGTCAAGACAGTACACTCATCAGAGAAGGAGTGACCCAAACAACTAAAGAAGGCTTTAGGGACACTTTTGGGAAATTGGGATGCTCTCAAAGAGGGCTGAACAGTGCTGAAAGGACACAATTACTCTAACACGCAGGCTCCCAGGAAAGCTACTCTTGGAAAGAGAGGGAAAGCTTAAACACATTTGTCTGGAAAGGCAGGGAAGAAGTATCAGTCCAGTTGTTGAACATTTGTTCTGGTTGCTGAAAGGGGAAAAACAGACAGTTCATGGAAAGCCAGGATGTCCCTGATGACAAATACTGATATGAGCAAAATCAAAGTACAACTCAGGGTACTATAATTTTTAAATTTAAACTTCAAATCTGCTTTTGCACATCTTATTAATCCAGAGACTGTGCAGCATTTAAAAATGGAAATATCATCGCTAGAAAGAACTACAGATGTTAATAATTAGTGACACATTACTCACATTTCATTGTAAAACAGATGTGTGTATCAATTTAATTATAATGACTAATATAACATAGGCCTTTGGCATATATATAAGCATAACATTTTCTGTGAGTCAGTGCTTTAAATATGGTTTTGATTTTGTTTACTTTCCTAAGTTCAGTGTCAGAGAAGGAAAGTATATTTGTTACAGGCTAGCAGATCAAAAGAAGCAGAGAAAGTCTCTGGGTATTACTGGAAACCCATGTTCTGACAGTAGGCATTTGCAATGGGTGACAGGAATGTTATGATCTCTAGCTTCACTCAAATTGCTCCTTTTTAATGATAATATTTCCTTACCCTGAGGCTATACCACAAACAATTATGGAACATTTTGGAGCCTGCATTGTGTGCTATTACTTTTAAAAGATAGTATCCTGCTTCCTTTTTTTCCCTATAATCTTTTTTTTTTTTCCTCAGAGCAATGTTCAAGTACACTCCTTTTTGGAAAATTACTTGCCTATGCCGTGGCTAATGGTCATTTAGCACTGTGGTCGTTCACTGTATGGCTAGCTTTTCTTTTCAGTCAGATTGTTGACTGCCTTTGCACTGAGGAGTCTGAATAACAAAAATAAATAAATAAAGCAGACTGCAAGAGCAGAATCACCAGCAGACATTTAACAAGATACTACAAGGTACAACATACCTTATGTGCCAGCCAAGCAGAATTTAGATGCTCTCACTCACCCATCTGCTTTAACTTTAGAGGTTTCCTAGATTCAAATACAGACTTCCCTTTAAGATCATCATGATGTCTATTGTGAGTCCCAGAGAAGGAGGTGAGCTCCCCTCCTTCCCATTTGTGTTTCTCTACAGCCACTCAGGCACACACAAACCTTTTAGCCTGGTGAAGTCAGTCTCAGGTGTGGGACACCCTTCAGTAGTAACTCCCCAGCTGGAAGCCTTTGCTCAATGTCTGCTGTGGACCACATACATTTTGATTAAATTGCAGCTCCAAGAAACCGCACTGTTTTTCTAGATATAATCCCACAAACCCAAGATACTCAACTCAGCCACTGCTTTTTGGCACTCCTCATGAACAATCCCCATCAGAAACTTCCACTCCTATTATCAATAACTTTTGACAGACTTTAACCATCAGAATAGAAATAGTCTATGCATAGGCTCTCCACAAAGAGATGTTGGGGTTTTTTTTAACAAATTGTGCAAATATTAGTATTCTCTTTAAAACAAACAAAGAAACCAACCAACCCATGGAGCTTTGCCAATATCAACACAGTACACTTTTAATACCTTCATGGGTGACAAAAATAATTGTTCATGTTTCCAGGGTACAATCCTGAGTTCAAAGCTGCCTATCCCAAGCCATAGAGAATCATTCACACAGGTCTTCTGTCATTTAAAAAGTGCAGAGGAAAAGCCCTCTTAGTGTAGTACAGAGGAATTTGACGGATGCTGACTTGTAATGCTGCCCACGTCCCAGCTGCCCTGCACAGACTATTGTTCCACGTAGCCATGGAGCCAGAAAATCAGACTGGACACAGTCAAAAGGGATCTGGCTGCTACTTCACCACATCAAAATCACCAATTTTTAATGGGTCAGGACCTCTCCTCTTCCATCAAACAATGCAAATAATTTGGCGCCTTTCAAAGGCCCGCTGTTGAAGCAGTTGTCTCCTTCCTGCTTTAGGAGACAAACTTTGTCTATTGCCTTCTCATGTAAGGAGAGGAATGCAGGAAAAATAAAGGATCAGATTCTCTTTTTTAATAGGTAGTGCATATTTGAGAGCTTATCCAAAGCAACTTTTCAGACAGAAGAAATACAAGCTGATTTGGTAATATGACCACCTTACATCTTATCCACATGGCCACAACAATGCTAAGGAAAATATCTATTTTTGGTTAAGGGATACATCCAAGCTTATGGTATGTACAGTATGTGAGATGTGGCTTCTTTTCCTGCAAAGAATAATTTAACAAATGGCACCTGAACTTCTGTACTTTGAAAAAGAACAGACAACATATTCTTTTGCTCCTTATTTTTTCCTTTAAAGAAAAGAAGATGAAGAGCACAATATTCAGTACCTGACAGCTACATGAAAGAGATGCCTTTAATGTGCTACAGCATCTGCCTATTTTTCACTTAAATGCAGTATTGAGGAACATATGTCCTCATCTACAACATGAAAGACAATCTATTCTAAAATACCCAGTATTTGAAGGACATGAAACAAATACTTTTGTTTATTCAAAGCTGGGTCAAAAATTCTTCAGAGGGATCGTCTTACAAACACAAGTGAGGTAACTTTTAAAGCAGTTCACAGACGTGCTGGATATTTGGATAAATACATTTTCATTATTTCGCTGCTCAGCAGGAAACATAACCACTTGTCTCATCCGTAACTCCTCCTGAAGCTCAGAGGTCAAAGGTCAACCTCTACTCAAACCTATATAGCATAAAAAATTTGACTGAAGTTCCCTGATTAAACCATCTCTGATAAAGATATTCACTGGAAGAATTCCTTAAGAAACAGTAGGCTTTTACTTCTGTTTTTTAGTTTAAAGAATCTGTTTTAAAGTTAGCAGCTGCTGAAGTGTAGCGACACCATTCCTGACAACAGAGCAAAAGTGCAGCACATCTTCCAGGGACATTCCTGAGGTTAGGAAAGGATTCCCTGCTTTTCTGACAACAAACTCTGCACTGTGAGTATGTGCGTGGGTACTTAGTTTTCAGCTTGGAATGTTTTAAAAAACTCAAAACTCAGAGTCACAGCATTTATTATCCAAATAAGAAATTTGATCAAGGATTTATTATCCTTAAGAAAAGCAGAAACAGAAGAAACTCTTGGTGGACATGGTAGAAAATGGAGATCAGAGGGCAAGATTCTATCTATGTCCAAGAAGGACAAAGTAGGTCAGACACAAAATGTTGTTATTCCTTGGGATGGGAAGACCTTAAATTTTTTCTGGTGGTATGTTCAAGGATTTAGTATTTCTACTAAGGGAAACAACATACAGAGAACATAAATCAGTCTCAAAGAAAACAAGGCTAGAAGAGCTCTTCAAATCTCATTTAGTCCAACATTCTTCCCCTTAATTCACCTTCATCCAAACCTTGCATTCCACAACCATTCAATTCTCTGCTTGGACACTACTTCAATCTTTCTCAATCCAGGTGACAAGGTAAGGACAGATCAGAAATATCAGGTGTGGGGAAGGGGTGCATTTCTTGTAATATTTCTGGTCTGAACAGAAACAGGTAGGTCAAAAGAATTCATGTGGAAGCATTTATTCTTAAGATACATCAAGGCTAGATGTGCTACTTCAGAAAATTTGTTGAAGAGATGTTTGAAAACTTAATAAATCTGAGCATAACCAAAAAAATCTGAGACAAGTACACTATACTTTCTGATTTTAGTTCACTGCTTTTGTAGTGTGACTTTCCAAGAACCATGTAGCAGCTGTTCGAGTGTCCTTGTGGGGGTGCAGTGATTGTTTCATGATCAGCTTCAGCTTAAAGTATTCTCCCTCCCACCAAGCTTTATTCTATCAGGAACCACATCCAGTACCATGGGAGCCACACACCCACCCTGCCCACAGAAGAGGGATGCACTGGAAAATTTCTGTCTCCTCAGCCCAGAACTGAGTGACGTAGGAGCAGATTGAGTGCACATTGAGCAGTTGGGTCTGATCAGTGAGGCTCTGAGACACATCTTGCTGAGACAGCACATGCTGCAAACCGTACGAAGCTGGAAAAGTCTCCTGGGAACACAGCACTGTGTGTTTGCCCTGCCCTTAAGTATTTGTTTATTCCAGCTGCAGCCAGAAAGAGGACACTGAACCAGAAGTATCATTGCTTTGTCTCAGTAGAGTCATCCTTACATCAGTCAGTCCCTTAAACTGAAGGTCCAGAGACAAATTATGGACACAAAGTCCATATAAAATATGGTGCCAGCACAGGTTGTGTAGAAAGACTGAATTCCATGAAACAGGAGACTTCAGATAAACCCTATCATGTGGTTTTTTGGAGAGACTTTTCCTTCCCCAAACCCAGCAGCAATACTTATTTGGGCAGGAAGGCAAGCCAGAACAGGCAACAGCACAGTGCTTTGTCAGGACAACTCTCACTGACCGTGTAGTTCTGGAGTCTGTGCCCCCTCTCAGCTGAGCAGAGTGGGATCAGCAGGCTCACAGGGGGTAGCTTGAAGTCCTGTCAGTAATGTTTCAACTGGGAAAGGTGCCTAATGAGAATGCATAGCCAGAACATACTAATGCACTGAAAAGCCTTTGAAATCCATCTTAGCATGACATTTGGTCACCTACTGCCAGAAATAGGGCAGCTAAAAGTGACATTTTAATATTTTTGGAGAACAGAACTGGACGAGCAATGGACTTTTTAATGGTCCTCAAATGACACAGCCCTCTACCACTATAGGAAGCTGACATTGCTATATACAACTACAGGAAGCCAAAACGGTGTCTTTTTACATGACAATGCGCAGTAAGACTCTTTAACTCTTGCACCCACCTAACTATGCAGGAAGTACACATGACAGTCTCTAAACACTCTTGCAACACATCTACAGATCTAATTTTTTTTCAGGATTAACAGTGCCCTGAAAATTTGAATGATCAAACTTGAAGCAAAAGCTAAGAAAAATATACTAAATCCCTCATGCTTTTGTGCAGTCCCAAACATAATCATAAAAGTAATAACAAAAGCAAGTTTCCTGTACCAAAACGTGTTCTTAGTTGAAAAAAGAGAAAATGAAAAATACATTACAGCATCAATGGTAAGGATTTCACTTCTGGAAGCACAACAGCCACGAAACCTCAGACCCTACCCAGATACATCAGTATCATTCATTCATAACCCTGAAAGAAAAAAGGAAAAGGGAATGGAAGAAGGACACTTCACATGGGGGGAAAGGAAATCTGGAGTTAATAATATCACCATATCTATCTAGCAATTTTCCAATCAGTCAGAAATAAATGGCCACAAGAAAAATACCATCAAAACCCCAAACACTGTGTAAACATTGCATGATGTTCACAGACCTAAAAGTATGATGCTTACAATTTGTAAGCTCTTACACAGTGTTTTTTCTGTTGACAAAGAGCTGGATTTACAAAACAGTATTTTCCACATGTTGGCCCACAAAATAGCCATAGAAAAATGCCAGGGGCAGAACCACGTTGTTCAGAAGTTCTGGATTGCTACAGTTCAAAGGTAACTTGGCGCATTAAAGGAATAGGAAAGTTTGGTTACAGATCCAAACACCCTCCATTCTTGGCAACATTGAAACAGTTTGGATTTTATCCATCTCTAATCACTGAATATTCATTTTTAATTAGGATTCCTTGGGCCATAGGAGCTATCTGCTGGATTCTGAAAAAGACCTGGCCATAACTTATGTCTCTGATGGTGGGTTCCAGGCAGGCAGTATCTTTGCATGCTGCCTGCATGAGGTGTGGAAGGGTGATAAGCTGCAGTTGCTTTGAAAGATAATGCCCAGGTGAAAGACAAAAAGTTCAGAGAGATTGTTTATTGCTGCAGGTGGGCAGCAAATTCCCATACACCATTCAGAACAAGCATAACTCTCCTTAGCAGCGTACCACGTATGAAAGCAGGCAGCCCACCCCAGCCCATCAACACATGGTGAGACCTGCAGCCTTGGGAAGACCTTTTTCCATGCTAGAGCCCAGCTGAAGCAGCCACTGGGCTGGTGAGTTGCAGTGGATGTCACTGTGTCCCTCTGCCACACTGCAACACTGCTGTAAGGGCAAGCCACAATCCCGCTCACAGGAACCCTCCAGCAGATTCTGGACACAGATTTGGGGACGCAAGTAAGACCTTTCAAAGAAAGAAGGTGGGTTAAGAACAGCCAGAGAGGGAGGACAGGACAGCAAAAGCCAAGAGGCTGTGGTTACCTCTCCTGACAGATGTGACTTTGCAGAGAGGCAAAGGGGATTTGCACAGCAGGTCTCAGCCCGAGCGACCAAGGCTGATGATTTCAATAACACTGCCCCAGCGAGAGAGGGGCTCCAGGCTCTGCAGTCAGTCAGTCTGAGCTGTGTCAGCTGCACTGGAGTGCTGATTAGGCACTTTTCTCCTCAGAGCAGACCCATTCAGCAGGAAACGAGGCCACATACGTGCTGCCAGAGCCGAGAAAGCCATATCCTGCGGGTCAGAGGCTCCACTCGCGTGCGTCAGCAAAGAGAGGCGCACTGTCTTACAGAGAGAGCTGTGCACCGGCCTGGGGGGGGGAAAAAGGAATTGTACTGCACGTTCATTTGGCCTTTGGGATTTTTGGTGCATGGGTAAACTGTGATGGTGTCAGGTAAGAGACATCAAAAATCTTGGAAAAACACTTTACAAAAGCAGAAACATCTCAGCTGCAACAAATGGGTGGAAGGGATGAAAGATTTTAACAGCAAAGAAATGCAAATCATGCAATTGCCACCTTTCATGCTGGTTGCCCCAATAGCAAACCCTTCCAACAGAGGCACAAAGGAAGGTTGCAGTTCACCCATCTGCAGCCCAGAGGTGAGAACCAATTTGCAAAAAATCATCCAGCAAGTCAGCATCAAACCTGGGAAGATGGGAGGTCAGAAGTTTCTGTTTGTCCACAGCTCACTAGCCTGACTAGTGCTGTCTGGCCCATGAGTATATCTTAAGAGATTGGCACAATGCAGATTTACTCAGGTATGTTAGGTGCTGGGTTACCTGATGAGTGCTGCTGGTGGTAAAACTTAGAGTAAGCAAGAGAGAGATGTGTACATAGATCTACAGGTGCTGTTCTAGCTGTGCAAAGGAAAGCTCTCCCTTAATAAAAAAACCTAAAAGGGCAGCATCACCTGAACTCATTTATGCAATGACAAGTAAAAAAGACTTCCAGCCTAGACCACTTTTTAAAGTACATTTGGAACTTTAGAATAAATATCCCTTTAAGAGTAAGAATCACTTTTTGTGTTTTTATGTTGTTGAAGAACTTGCAGGGGGGAGCAGTAAAAGTGATTCTACACAAAAGACAGAACCCACAACACAGAGGGAACTGTCAAAAGTACAGAGATCACAAGCTCAAAACAGAAAGAGTATCTTTTCAGTAAAATGTCAGACACGAGATTTCAGAAGTCCGGATGTGCCTTTGACTTTTCTTCTGCCTTCTTTCATAGGCAAATACATCATATGAAGCCTTCTCCCCAGTAAAATGATCTAGCTCTGTCCCAAAGCTTGTTAGGGTTCTTGGTGCAATTAAAGGAACTGTTAATGCAGCGAGGAATGGGGACTGTTGACAAACAACAAATGTTGATACTGACACTCGCAGTGCGTCTTTCTGCTCTGCACTCACGTGAGACCTTAGGCAGTCCTTATTGATGTCTTTACACCAGTATTTTGTACACACCATTAAAAAATTAGTAGGCTGAAGGAATTCATCAGAGACATGGAGTGAGGCATGAATGAGCCTAGCAGAATTATATGAGAAGGTTTAAGATGTCCATCCAGCCTAATATCTACTATCAAGCAATGGCAAGGAGCAGATGCTTTGGAAGGGTATGCAAAATCAGTCACCCCTGTTTTCCTCTCTATTAGTAGTCCAGTGACTTCCTGAAATGGAGTTTCCATCAGGACCATCAAACTGCATAATTGCTGGTAGAATGTTTTTGGTGAATTTGTCTGTTTGTTTTTGAATTAGCTTATCTCTTTGATAGGATTTCCCTGTGCTATGTTAAAGGAGTAGATTTGAATCTACAAATTCTGATTATCTCCCCAGGCAGTATAACTTTTAACAACTGTTTCTGCTTCCTCAGGTCTGCCGATTGCTCCGCGCATAATCCAGACCTGTCACTCTCTTGTGAGAAGTATTTGCTGTACAGACACAAAAGTCTGTCCCTGGAGGAAACAAAATGCAAGATTTTAAAGGCAGTTTTCAGTCTCATAAGGATCAGATTCAGCACATGCTAAATTATCTGTGATGCTTAAAAGCAGACATGTATTTTCCTGCCTAAGTGATTACTAGGAGAGGGGTGGAGTAGCTAAATCCATACTAATTGCCCTATCCAGGGACGCAGGAATGCCAGTGTGTTTGTATCATCCACACTTCGTGCAACCTGAATATATAATCAGGCATAACCCATCATACCTGCTGGTAGAAGTATTAAATCCATGTCTGTGGAGATTTGTAGGCTTTCAAGTGATAAACACTTCAAAAGGAGCACCGGGGAAAGGCAAGAATGGACTGCAAGGTGCCAACTTCCCTTGTACTTTCTGGCCTAGCACTATAGTACCATTTGTGAAGACAAGGACGGTAACCTCGGGGTGATGCACCTTAAGCTACTGTATCAATTCATTCAGGACATTTTTAGAGGCTGATTGTCAGTGGTCAGGAGGTGCTGTCACTGCAGAGGGCAAACACCAGAGCACCGTATGCAATGTCCTGGCACAGGTATCCTAAACGCCTACAACATTCATCCCTATGCTTGCTGATGGGATAGTCCTGCCTGCCAGACCTCCTCGTCCCCAGGCTGCCACCACCTGAACCCAGGGAATGGGAGATAATGTTAACTAGAACAGCCAGGGAATGGTGGTCCTGTTCCAGTTACAGAGCGGGATGAGTGGAATCGGCATGAGTGCCTGCAAAATTTGCAACACCTTCAGGAACCCTGAGAGGATGCCTTCCCCATCCCAGCAGTCTACCCCACAGCCACCAGCTGCCGGGCTGCCTTACCTGCTCGTACAGAGGTTTTCTGCGCTCAGGGAGGGAGGGAGTTTCCCATTTCCCATCGACACAGATCCGTGTCCTTTGGGCAAGGTGCGTATGTGTGCGTACAGGGAGTATCGCGGAGGCTAGAGATGGAGCATCCCTGTCTAGCCCTAATGCCACCCTACAGGCGTGGGGCGGACAGAAACGACAGGGAAGAGGGGCAAGAAAAAGAGGAGAATTGAAGGGGGGCAGGACACTGGGAAGCGCAAAGGAGTAGGGAGGGAAGGAAGAAAGCGGAAAAAAAAAAGGAGGAGAAAGGGGAGGAGATGAAAAGCAAGGGGAGAAGGGAGGACCGGGCGGGGAGGAGGCGAGAGGCCGGGGAGGAGAGGAGGGAGGCAGCTCGGCAGAGGGGGACGGGACGGGACGGGACGGGACGGGACGGGACGGGAGCCGGCACCCCGCGGGCCATGCGCCTCCTGGCTACGGCGCTGGCCGCCCTGCTGGCCACGGCCTCGGCCCCAGGTAAGCGGCACCGCGGTGCTCAGCGCCCGGAGGGGCCGGAACTCTCCCTCGGCCCCCGGCGGGACCCCGGCCCCGCCTGGGCAGCCCCCGCGGAGCGGGCCCGGGTCCCCCGCGCCGGGGCGGGGCTGGGGCAGCGCCGGGCTCGGGCGGCGGGACGGGCGCTGAGCGAGAGCCGGGGGTCCCACCGGGGCAGCCCCGCCCGCCCGGCCCCATCCCTACCCCGCTCCGCCGCCGGCTCCCTGGGCTCCCGGCAGCAGCGCTTCTGCACGGCGATCGGATCCTCTTTAGAAAAGAAAGCCCTTTCCATGCAGGTTCATGGAAATGCGTCCTCGGCCGTCTTGTATGCCAGGCAAAGCCGAAGTGAAGGGAGATTTGGCATTGTTTTTTTCCACAGGTGCCCTAATCCCGTTGGCATCAGGTGGAAATGGAACCTGTAGGTCACTTGTAAAAAGTCTCCTCCCTTTTAAGACCTTTTATGCCTCCAAAAACAAAGGTATATTGGCGTTTTGTGTCCTGAAGCTGCAGGACAGATATAGTCTGGATCTGAATTCCAGGTGCAGTGAGCTTAGAGGGGTGGTGAAGCCCTGCTCATTCAAGGCTAATGAAAGAGTTGAATTCGAACTCCACTGCAGAACGGCAGGAGATGGTGGAGGCAGAGGTTTGGTTCAAGTCCATCTTTAGTCAATGCAGAAGCTTTCTCCGAGGGGGAGCCTCTGACTTGTGAAACTTGCAGACAGATCTGTTCAACTGCAAACAGCTGGTTGTTCTTCGGTGCTCTTGCTAGCCAGCTCCTAATTACTTTCATTTAAACAAAGAACTTTGCTTTTTCCTGGCTCATCTGCTCTTTTTAATTGTAAAGAAATCAAACTAAAGCAGGCTTTGACAGTAGCATAGCTTCACTGAACAAACTACAACACAGATAAAAGCCATCCCATATGCTTCTGGTCATGGAAAGCTGAGATCAGAAGGTAACCACCCTAGTCGTATGCCCCTCTAGCCCCCCAGATACCCCAGTCCCCCAGCTATCAGTCCTCTCAGCAGGTTGGGTTGTACGCTGGGTTGAAGATTCTGCCTGTCAGTCTCCATGGAGGATGGAAGAGTGGCCTGTGTACAACACCAAAGCTGGACTGTGAGCAGTTGTGCACAGGAACAACTCCACTCCTATCTCAACTGAAGTAGCTGGGGTTCTCCCGCAGAACCACAGCCATGCTGAAAATGCTCACCACGTGTAAGGACCGAGTGGTCACTTTAAGTCTCCTTTGCCACTGTTCCAGCACAGACAGAGGGGAGAGGCCCAATATAAACAAGTTTCTGGGTGCTAGAAGTATATTTTGGTACTACTGACAGTGCTGTGAAACTGTGTTGCTGTGCAGTATGGCAGACAGCAAACTCCAAACCTAGCTAATTCTTGGACTTGAACTGGTGTAAGCAGAACTGGACTATTTTCAAAGTGAGATTTTTTCAAAACAGCTCTTAGTCAGCAGTCACCTTTCCAGACTCCCCACAGGCTACTGAGACATGCAGTGGTAGAGTGTACCAGAGAAGCAAGCAGCTGAAATGTTGGGATGGGAGCAACTAAGTGAGCTCATTGCAAAAAGGAGAGAAGTTTGATGGTTAAGCACACTGCAAAGGAATCACCAAGTCTCTGACTCTCTCTCCTCCCCCTTCCTATAAATAATTTCCCTTTCCAAGTGGAAATGAGACTAAAACTCTTGTGGTGAGCTCCACCTGAATGGCTCCATCATGCTGTATTGGGAAGGCAGAAGAAAAGCAGTGAATCCTCACTTGAAACAGCAATTTGAAGTCTAGAAATTCAGTACAGTTGGCACACAACCCTGCTCTCAAGTTGTGAAGTCTTCTGTTCTTGGCAAGGAGCCCATTACAAGGGTAAACCTCATGCTGGGGCTGACCAGTGCCTGCTAAAGACAGGAGAAACATGTCCACTCGTGTCTCAGAGCCTTGAATGAGGGTTTTCCTTTCCACATAGGAGGCAAATGAACTTTCCTTCAAAATCCACTGTTCCTTCTCCAATGGCAGTAGGAGGATAAAGTCAAATGGATACTGTTTTTCTGTTTTATGTAAAGCATTGCCTGACCCTGTTCCACATCAGCTGATACCATGGTAAAAGCACCATGAGATTTCCAAAACTCTCCCCATTGCTGTACTTGTGCAGCTGCAGCAATAGGAGCCACGGAAGGAAGACAAGGAGATAAGTTCCCACTGATCAGAACACATGAAGGATGCAAAATTTGATACATCCTTATAAAAAGGCATGCCCCCAGAGGCAAAGTAGAAGCCTTAGGTATAAAATACCAATGTTTGTATGAGTGTAAACAGCTAGAAAGGGATCAGAGTCTCCATGTACAATGCCGCTTTATCTTCTCACAGGGGCTTCCATCATCACCATATCTGACTTCCTCTGTATTTTCTCTTGGGTACTTCTTGGCACTGTGTTCTGCCTAGTTTGGAATTAAGCAATGAGCTTTTTGCCTTTTATTTTGGGACTCTATTTCACAATTACTCCTAGCCAGCTTTTTCAAAAAAGAAATTCACATGTCAGGAAAATGACATAATTGTTTTTCTTTACAGTTTTCACGACATGTTCATAATTTCAGTAAAAAAAAGGTCTGTGTTTTTAATTTACCCAAACGATAATTTTATAAATTATTTGTTAAACATTTATTGCCTAAGTACTTTTGAGGACCCCAAAAGTGTTGAAAATCTTAAACTTATTCCATATTTACTAAGCAGCACAACCTTCACAATGGCAGAGACAGCCATTTACTGGCTTTCCTTCTGCTGGTAAAGCACCAAGGCTGGTAAGTCCAGAGAGTAATAACTGAAGTTTCGTGCCTGGAAAGCTTTTGGTGGGATTCAGTCTTAATTTAAAATTTTGACATCCTGTTATATGCTTTCTACAATGCAAAATAACCTCTTTCTTTGGCATTTGCATGAATTGCAGACACAAACATAATGCACAAATAATTTTATCAATAACCTCATCCATGCTTAGCTGTAGTTTCTTCAAGAAGATTTTTTTAAAAAGCCAAACTGTTCTTTATACAAAATATTTTCTCCTTCATAACAAAAAAAAAAATGTCTACTTGGAATAAACCTGCCATTCATTGGAGATTTCGACTGAAGTGGCACAAAATAATTATCATACTATTAATTTTCAGAATTCTTCGCAAACAGTTGCAATTCAACTTCTTTAATTTAGTGGATTTACTGTAAATAAGGTGATATAATTCACTGCTTCATTTCACAGCTTCACTGGGACCATAAAACCAGTGTCTCTGTCTCCAGTACTCCTTCAGAAATAGAATGGAAATACTTTACTTGCTTATTTTGAAGATAAATACATGTTTGTGTTTCAGGAGCTGATGTCAGACAATAGTCTCTGCCAAAACTCTCATCCCCTTTGTTAAAATGTTCCTTGCTGATGTGCTAGAAAAGTGTCCAAAAATGAAAAAATAATTCTCCCAGAGTTGCAATTCTCATTAGTATTTGAGTACAGTACAGTATTCACATAACAGGAAGTTCACAGTTTAGAGGACATTTCATGCTTTGCAGAGTGCATTGCAGGGAGTGCTTGCTCACTGCTGGAACATGGTTCTCTCTCTAGTGGATGCCCTCAGATGGGTAGATTACACATCACAAGTCATTTAGGGAACACATTGCCACAATACACCGTTGGTCAAAAATAGATCACTCTCTGATGTGACTAATCAGGACATTCTTAATGTGCGTTAGGAAGGAAATAAAATGAGTGTTGATTCGCATGCCTCAGAAAATCAGTCCAGTATAAATCAGTTAGGTTAGGAAAGGGAAATCTTCCTCTAATGAACAGCTATGGACACTTTTTTCAAGCTTCACCTATAGTGGCTACTGTTAGAAGTAAAGCAGAGAGGCAAACAACTGGTCTAAGTGAGGTTTAGGATGAAGAACATTAAAGACAAGAATCAGAATTAATGGAACAATGGAATAATCATTTGTCCCAATACGATCTCATGTCATATTTTTTCATGGAAATAATGTCAGATTAACTTGAATTTGTAGCCAGAAAATCTAGTCTGCTGGATTTAACCCAGGTTTGAGATGACCACTGGATTATGACAAGGAGAACATTACTTAAAACAGAGGACATGGAGAACTGTAGGATATAGAGAATTCAGTGGTCTTCCAGTGATAATCTAGGGAACAGTATGAAATAAGGTTTGCACAAATGATGTCTAAAAGAGGTAGACAGAAGCATGAACATTGAAATTGTGACCTTATCAAATTAGCATAAGACAAGGATGGCACATAGGTAAAACTGAGGATGGGGTAACAGAAGTGGAGCAGAAATTAGTACAGCAAAGTCACATACTTGGGGATTAGTAAGAATTTCTTTGATACACTGAGAGCTGAACTGCAAGTCACAAGAGAAAACACCCAAGTATGCTATATATAACCTGCCATATAATCACATATGAAAGTATCATGGAAAAAACAAGTTAATTCTGGGACGTACCAGGCAAGGTATATCCCAGTCAAATCTGAGAAGTACTGTGAGTATTCCACAGGACACTGAAGAACTTCTTTCCAGATACTGCCTATAACTGCAGTCAATTAAATAAAAAGAAAATTAAAATAATTACAATCAAACCCAAAATTTAAACTGTAACCAATGCAGAGAAGGGCTGTTAGGGTGAATAGGGAAGACACTACTTTACTAGAGGAGACTAACAGAGCTTGTCTTCTTTAGCTCAACAAAGCAAAGGCTGAGGCCAGATAATTGCTTTGTATATGGAGTCAGGAAATAAGCTCTAGAGAAGAAAACGCTATTTTAAGCTTAAAGCTGGCACAGGAACAAATGAGCATAAACTGGCTATTGAAACCATTTAGCCTGGGAGTCCTAAGAAGGATGCAAGCCATCGGAAGGGCTGGTCACGGAACAGCTTTCCAATACGTTTGTTCAGACTGATAAAAGATTATATAAAGTTGGTCCTCTGACAGTAACAAGGTCTCCATGTCACCTCTGTGTTATTGATTAGTGACAGAAAAAATGCTAGGGCAGGCTCACTGAAGGAGGGCCTCATGCCATCTTTAACATTCACAGACAGATGCTGTCAGGGTCTACAAGGTCATTAAATTGCTGCACACTAAAAAGATACCGTCAGTTTACCTGCTGTGGGCTTGCATGCTGGGACAGATCATGGTGCTGTTGTGCCTATATGGAGGATTCTCACCATCTTTTCTTTCCTTTGCAGATGTTTGTGAGGCTTTAAATGTGACAGTCTCTCCTGGACCAACAGTGCAATACTCCGAGGGGGATAATGCTACCCTTTACTGCCACATTTCTCAAAAGAGAAAGACAGACAATTTGCTGGCTGTGCGGTGGGTCTTCGCTGCATCACCTACCCAGGAGCATCTGATGATCAAAATGACAAAGTTTGGGTCTGTCCAGTATTATGGAAATTATACTCATCATTTTCATAAGCAAAGACTTCATCTTCTCAAAGAGAAACATGGAACTATGTACAAATTCCTTATTTTAAGCCTCCAGCAAACAGATCAAGGACATTATATATGCAAAGTCCAAGAAATTGGCAAACACAGAAATAAGTGGACAGCATGGTCAAATGGTACAGCAGCTACTGAAATAAGAGGTGAGAGACTATTGATTTCAAGTCTATAATTTCTTCTTGTTCTGTGATCCCTTTTTTTTTCTTGGAAGTTCATCTGTATGACATTTGAACTTAGATTATTTTTAAGTGTAATCTGTGGATAGGAGAAGAAAACCTAGTACTCAGCTTATGTGTTTTGCCCTTCTCTTGGTGTTTCTCTTCCTCTTAGTTCTAGTCTAGCAGCAGCTGGTAAGTAGCACTTTTAGTACCACTTCAGTACTATTGTTTACACCACTTGCAGCCAGAAAGCAGAGCTAGAAAAGCAATGGCCATCCTGCTGGTATTGAACTCTGGATAAAATGGCCAGCAACAAGTGGCAGATGTGAACCAAGTTGAAAACACGCCATCTCTTTAGGATGGATTAGCTCAAATCTTATGCCACCATACTCACACTTTCAGAGATGGGTGAAGTTGGATTTTGAGAGCAGACTCCTTTGGAGAGGTGGTTTTGCTCAGCAGCTGTGCCATCAGTGCTAGCTGGCAAACTAGCCCCCTACTTGTGTCTTTATAAACAGAAAATTTGATTTCCCACAGGGACAGCCCTAAAGATAATGCCAGAAAGCAGTATAGAGTGTTTTCTCATTGTTCCTAAATGCCTGTAGTGAAACATATGGATTTGTCAGAAGTTCTTGGAAAGGGAATGGCATGCTCCAAGTAAGTGGCAGCAGAAGAAAAAGCAATATAAAATATTGTCACACCACCTGTTGTACCCCTTCTCCCAAAGAGACACTCCACAGCTTTCAT
Source organism: Corvus cornix cornix (assembly GCF_000738735.6). Classification (NCBI taxonomy): domain Eukaryota; kingdom Metazoa; phylum Chordata; class Aves; order Passeriformes; family Corvidae; genus Corvus; species Corvus cornix. Next base: position 17,844,563 of record NC_046336.1, read on the forward strand.
AGCTTCTCAGACTATTGCTGATTGTAACACTGAAACTGCTCATTGGTTTTCATAGCCAAAGTATGGAGCTTCAGATCAATGCAGTTGTTGAAAAGAAGGAAATCCATCATTTTTCAGTCTAGTCCTTAAATAATATTTTTCCCCTGATTTCTAGTATGAGTCATGAATATATAATCAGAATAGGGATTTGAGACTTGTGACTTCATCATTTTCACAGTCTGCTCAGCTCTATTACTTCACTTGAAATGAACCAAAGCAGAGCAGGAGACCTGAGACAAGGGAGGAAGGCTGGTCAACCTGTAGAGAGTTGTAGACACCCTATGGGGATCTGAGGCAAACACCACAACCATCCTGGCCCCCCAAAAGCATATTTATTCTAACTCTAAATCCAGATTAAAGATACCAGAAGATAGCTGAAATATTGCATATCTTTAAATGTCATAGCAACTGTTTTACCACTTAAAGCCTCTTGACTGGAAAAAAAGGACCACCTTTGCTAGCATTTGGCTAATGCACCCTGAGTGTACAGAACTTGCTGCACTTGAGAGGGAAGGTAACTCTTCTGAGCAGTGATAAAAGCTTCCAGTTTTCCCAACAGTAACACTTGGGCTTTTCAAGGAAATTTTATTCCAAACACATTTTGTATTTTATATTATGATCAGTTACACTTTTTATTGCAAAGGGATTTACTTATATTACAGTTAGACCCAGGATGCAACAAAAGGAGCAATACAAATTGCCTGAAGCATTTGGATACTTAAGTTGTACTGCTTGTGCTTTATCAAATAAGGTAGCAGTGTTCCACCACATCACAGTTGCTGTGTTGCCTAACATTTTGTTCCAGTAATGTGTCTGCAGTTATGCCCAATTCAAAATAGTATCTTTATGCTAAAGCACCAGGCAAATTTCTTAAAATTTTGCACATCAAGCAGAGCAGAAATAGCACGGTCTATTTTTTTTTTTATTATTTATTCACACAGGAAGAGGAGGTTACTGTGCAAGACACAAATTTCCAGAGAGAAAAGAAAAGGACAATTCTCTTTCTTCAAAATGCAACTTGCTCTTGAAGCAACCTGGATCTGTAGTATCTACTGCTATTAATTTATATTTAGATTTTGTTATTTGCTAGCAAGTTTGCACGTGTAAATTTGCATAGGCCGTTAAGAAGTTGCAAATACATTTTGTTGCAACACATAAATTTGCACAAATACACATACTGGACTTACAGAAAAACAATTGAGTTACACGCTATAGTTCCTTACTGTGTAATGATGACAGTCTAATTTTAGCTACATATCTGGCTTCTACTTTAGAGGCAAAGTACATTTCTTTGGAAAAGAAGCCTTGTTGTGGAGATGGAGTCCTTACAGTCTTCTGTTCCTGCACTCATGTCAACTACAGCAACTTTGTAGTGTTTTCAGAAGGTCCACCTGAAATTTAAACTGTTGTAGTTTGCCCCTTTCATCGTGAATACAAGACATCAGATAGCATCTACAAGAAGGCTACTGTTAAACCTTGTTAGTAAAACCAAGAGAAATCCATGTGCCAGTGTTGCCAAGAAGTGTCTCCTAATCCAGCCTGCAGTGTCTTCTGTCTAAGATAAAGTCAACCTTTTTCCCTTCCCCCATCTTCTCATTAAAGGCATCTGCTCCTTTCCTGGGCTTGTGTGGTCAATGTCAGCCTAAAACCAAGTTAGCAGTCTTATTTACAGTAGAGAATACACCAAAACACCAATTTATCACAGACCAAAAAAAACCAAAATTCTTCTACTCCCTTCCTATCAGAAAACTCTAATCCATATCTCAGAACAATATGCAGCACCCCAGAAACATCATTTACAATCATGTAATCCCTCAAGAGACTGCATGTCTCTTAGAGTAATACATGTTCCAAATGGTTTACAGTCCAAGCGAAGAGACTACTTGTAGGAAGACAAATACAGAAAATTAGGCAGTCCAACTATAGTCATACTGGCATGGACAACAAAAAAGTAGATGATCACAACAATCTGTCTTGTTGGGAAGTTTATGTATCAGAATTTGCCACAGAAGAGAGTCTGAGTTCTTCAGTATTAGTTGCATGTGGCATTTTCTAATGGTAAAAATGTTGCAAGATACAGGAATGGAAGATTATTTTTTTCCCCAAAATGAACAAAAGCCCTTTTTTCCAGGGAAGTTATTCTGAAATACTTGCCAGAAATCTACACATGTGATGCTTTCATGTAACAAATGAGTAATTTGTTAAAACATCCAGGATGAGCTTCCCATCACAACTGAATAGAAGATTTCATTAGTCCTGAAAGTTGTATATCCATTGATCTAGCCCCACTCTTCACATCCCTGCAGGGCTCTCTGTAATGAATTCCTTTCCAGTAAGATACTTGTTCTCTAATGATTTGCCACATGAAGCTCTCTTGGAGGTTCAGACCTCACTGGCAATCTGGAGGACATTACCAGGCTCACATTTCATTGCAATGATTGCTAGAGGAAGAAAAATCATGGAATTGGCATAAGTGACATCATCTAATCTGATGTCATAAAAAATATCAGCATGCATAAACAAGCTGGCTGAGGAGAGCAGAAAGGGTTTGGAACAATGTTTCAGCAGTCAGAGCATTTGGATGCTGGTGCTAGCCTGTACAGCTGTTATGATATTGACAGTCACCCATCCTCCTCCTGAACAGAGGGGACAGTTCTGTGCAGCTGAAGTGTTTCATCAAAAGGCAGTTAGATGAAGAAAGATCTTGGGGCACTCAAGTCTAAGGCAGAATACATTTACTTCAAGAGGTTCTAACTTTTTATGCCACACATTTTTCAGTTTTTGTTGTGTCTTCTTTGGTTTTTTTCAGTGATTTCAGCAAAAACTTCTGATCATCCCACTTTCAAGAAAAACCATGAAGCCTGGAAGTTTTTTGAAGGTAAAGATACATCTAACTGCTTCTGGTTCTATACTCGATGTCAGTTTATTCCAATGCTACAGGACACCTAAAGTGCCCCAAATCAGGACCAATTTTGCTATTTCCTGTGCAAACCCAGGCCTTGCCTGAGAAACCATCCCACAAAGTACAAGGGGTGCTGGACAAAAGAGAATGGAAGCGTCCAGCTTCAGTTTCTTGTATATCTGTTATGGCCAATGGGAAGATAAGCACTGGGAATGTGTTACAACACCTGAATGAAAGCCATAAAGGGAACCTAAGGCTGTAGATTGAAAAAGAAAAAAAAAATACAAACGTTAAAAGCCAGTGCTGCCAGCAAAAGAAGCAATTGCAGCCTTTCTTCCTTCTTCCCCAGCCACTCAACACTCTCCCCACTGTCACTTTTCTTGCTTCATTGTTTGTGTGTTTGTTTTTCCCTTTTGTTACAAAAGAAAAAAGTACAGCTGTTTGAACTGGGAAATAACCCAACTGAAGTCCTTTTGGGTTTTGAGATGTTGCTCAAAAAAACCCCAAAACCCAAACCAGTCCTTTGTTAGCTCCTGAAAGCCACAACTCATAAGTGTAACTACACCTATTTGCATTTATGGAGACTTCAACCAAATTTTAAACCGAGCAGGATATTACAGGAAAGCTTCAAGAGGGTTAAACTACTTCTGAGCAGTTACCCAAAATCTTTTGGGCCAGAGCCTGTTTGGATCTTGCAGACATAACTTTTTTCTGGCCTATCACCATGGAGCATCAGCTGCAACACTGACTATCATCTGTGCTTGGTTTTCAGATCTGTACGTGTATGCAGTGTTTGTGTGTTCCATAGGAATCATCAGTGTCCTCCTTTTTACACTTGTCATTCTCTGTCAGTCACTTCTGAACAGGAGGAGATCCACAGGTGAGTGAAATGCCATTCCTGATGACTGCAAAGACCTTGCCAAAAAGGGGGGCATGGGGAGGGGAGAAGAGAATTAAGAGAATGCAGAGGAAGCAGGAAAAATAAATATTGCCTTGCCTTTATTGTAATTTTAAATAAAATTGGTAGGAAAAAAAATTCTATCAGCCAAACATGAACAAAGGAATTTTCCTCCCCTTTAATAGACATTTCACTTCAAATTTGCTTCAGACTTTTCAAAAATCTTTCGCCTTTGCACAAACATAAGTTGGTTGTTGGAACTTCTTTCAGAGGAGACCACATGCTGTATCACTAAGTTGCATTCTGACCAGAAGCTAAAATCTTGCATGAGTCACGTTTCTCCAAACATGTAGGGTGGTTTCAAAGCAATCTTACTCTGTTCTGTTTTATTCTCCTTTCCTGAGTAGCTGTCAATATTCTTGGGAATTTGAAGGGTTTTATTAGCACTCTCTCACTTACTGTATTTTTTGAAACTGAAGCATCATTTCAACATTCAAATCTGTCTTTTCATAATAATATTTCAAGATCAAGGGTTACTGTTTCATTCTTCTCTGCCTCAGAGAGGGTTTCTCAAAGAGGCTACATCTGAATCAAAGCAGTGTTTTTGTAAACAGATGTGCTACTTCAGATCTGTGGAGTAACCAGTGCAGGCTCTACTTTCATTTCATTTATTTGGAGACCTCACACAAGCTGCAAGGATGAGATACCAGCACACTTAGCAGCCACCATGTCAGAGGAGAGTGTAAGGACCACCTCTGAAGAGAAGCTTTCAGGAGGAGTTTGGTCAGTGCCTTGCCTTGTTAATGACAGGAGAGAATCATGACTTTGCTGCCTCTGCAGCCTACACAGATCCCACGAAGGAATGAGTGACTCAGATACACACGTGAGAAGACATGTAAGCCAAAAATAGATGTATAGAGAAGCCCTTGCCTGACCACAAACACATTTCAGGCTGTGGCTCCATCTTCCTAGTAGTGCACTTAGAGTAACTCTGATTCTGACTGAACCCAACAACTCTGCTTGCCAAGAGGAAGGAGCAAGATTGATGTTATTCTTCCTACCCTGTAAAGTGATGACAAAGGTTCTGTGCCAAGGGAGTACCCACACTTAAGTATGTTGGTCATGGTGAGTCACCCTGAAGCCACAAGCACTAGACTGATGTATCCCAGTTTTTCTTGGGCAGACGTTGGGTTAGAATTTGCTTGGTTTTGTCAATTTACTGCTGTGACCATATAAGCAACTCGGAGGAAAGGTCTATTTACATTGAACCAACACCAGCTAAATATTGAAATAATATACAATATAGAATAAGGATATACAAAGGAGAAAAAGTAGGTTCTTCTGAGCTGCTAAAACCTTTCTTCGCTACCCAAATATCTGAATATTTGCATGCTCAAAAGCATGTCAGCACTGTACATGAGCATCCCCTTACTCCCAGAGGGTCAGGCCTACTGTTCTCCTGTACATTTAAAAAAGGCCTGGCAGGTAGATGGAAGCAGTGCCTTCACTAGCTTAAACATGGCCTCTGTGTTAGTCCCAGCTCTCGGTGCTCTCAGCTCCCCTTTCCTTGGGACCAAAACAGGGAGCTGTATAGCTCCCTTGGAATGGGAGAATTTAGCTAAGTTCAAATATGAAAACTTTCCTGTAGAGAGGGGCATAGTCACGTGAGTGCCCTGTTGTCTGGTTTTTGTGGTCCTTTAAAGAACAGAGAAGAAGGGAGTGGCATGTCTAGGTTGCATTCAACTTGACATCATGACCCAGGGATGCACCCTCTCATCCTTCTGAGATGGAAATTGGCAGTAGATTGACCAGAAGAGACAGAGTCTGTCCTTTAAGAGAGGCATAGAAGCCACAAAGCCACAAAAGAGCATCTTAATAACCCTGGCTCCTAAAAGGCTGCAGTGGGGGCAGCTGCCCTTGCTCAGGACTACTGACTCAAAGGAATAGGAAGTAGAAGGATTTACGCAGCTCACACACACAGCTGTCAGAGACAGGATAGTGGCTGGACTGGACCTCTGATCTGATCCCAGGAGGCGATCCTTTATGCCTATGGTCACAATCTGACTTGCATTAGGAACAGCAGTGGCTCCTGTGGGTGAATGGTTTATTTCAGGCTTCTGGAAATAAATACAGGCACCACAAGGGAAATAAAAGTCTTCAAAGTAAAATTACTGGCCTGCTGTGCTTTTCCTTAGCAAGCTGTCTTTTGGCTGGGCTGACCACTGGAATGTGTGTTGCCCGGCATTTCCACAGCAGATTTTTGGTGTTTCATACATTCCCCTCTCCCAAGACTAGCTATGTCTTAGAGTCAGACTGCATTTTAAAGCACAACATAATGTATGGTGACGATCAGGAGCTCTCCCAGTGTAACAACCTGGCAACTCCACAGTCTCAGCAACACAGGTCTGTCTGCAGTGCCCATTTGAAATTCCTAAACTATGTTGGTGTGAAGCCACATTTTCTTTCTTTTTTTCTTTTCTTTAACAGTGAAGCATTACCTGGTGAAATGCCCCCAGAACAGGTAGGAGATTACACATCTCTTTACTATAAACCAAGGTACCAGTTCTGGATTTGTTTTGCTCTGTATGCTGAAGAATAGGATTAATGTTTTCAAAATGCTTATGGGAACATAAAGAGTCCCAGGTCCCTGACTCATGAATGTGCCTGCTGTGCAGGAAAAGGGAGATCTAACTGGGCTAGCTGAAGGTCTTGCAGGTGCTGCAGTGACAAGCCCCTCCTTGATGCTTTCTGAAGAAGCCTGCTTTCATCCCTTGTAGGTTTCTAGGGTTTCCCAGCACCTCACAGGATGGTAATGTCTTAAACCATCCATGCACATAGAACAAATCACAATGTTACCCCATGATGCCCACACCCAGGAATGAAGTGGGGGTTCAAAAGCAAATTTTCAAGGCCCACAGTCTGTTCGCAGCTGAAGACTCCAAGTGATGGGAAGAATTCTACTGCTGCTGCATTCCTTTAAATACCATTGGCTGCCAAAAGTTTTTGATGGTGTGGCTATACAACTGATTTCCATTGTATGATTTTCCTGATATGCATATTGGACTGGAACTGCAGTAAAAATATATGACAAACATTTTACAAACAAAAAGGATGAAAGAGATATGTCTCATAACAACACAGAGGCACAGCTGTTTCCCAGTTTTCAGTGACAGAAACCATGTGTTTCTAGCCTTACAGTTTAAATCCAATACGTCTTGGTATCACATACTGTTTCTCATCGTATCTTTAGACACTACAGGATTCAATGCCAAGTATAGCACACCCTAGATCCTCCAGTAGTGTGATTTTTAGTGCATTCTCATGGGATTATCACAGTATCCAATCTAACTGGCACTCAGATGGAAGTGAAATCAAAACAAAGCCACACAGGGTTCAGGAGAGGTGAGTACAAACCGAAACTTTCATGTTACTCATGGACAGATCTTTGTTCTGTGACCTTGGCCAGCCATTGCACCACCCAAAAATTCAGAGAGACAGCTCAGCAGTTTTCATTTTTTCCTGGATGTTTTCTCTTTTCCCCTTCTTTATTAGCTGCTGGGACAAAGTTGGAATTACAAAAAACAAACAAACAAGAAAGAATGGGGAGGGGGAGGAAATCTAAGTAGATTGGTAGAGAACACAAAAAGAGAAGAAAAATGAGACCCAACTGAAAAAATGGAGCATGGCAGTCAGATAAAAACTCATACTACAAAATCTGGTTCTCTGGGAACAGATGATGTAGCAGTGATACTGCTGCAAGCACTAACTTAAGAGGCTGAATAGAGGGGAGAAAACAAGCCCATGTGATTTCTTCACCATAAAACAGAATCTCAAGAAATGAAAGAAGTGCATGACTCTATATGGATAAAAACACAGTTTTCATGTATTTCGGTGTGAAATCTTTGATCACACAAATGCATGGCTAAAAGTGCATTGACTTGGGGGCTTTAAAATGAAATAGCTATGAAAGTGTTACCAGTATGTACTAGTTTGAAAACAAACCAGTGGGAGGCACCAAGTCAGAATAACAATTTAATGGAAATTAAAGAAAGAGAAAAAAAGTAAAAGAAAACACTGGTTCAAACTGACAGAGTCAAGGTACAACCTGACACCCTGTTAGGCAGGGTGGTGGTAGCAGTCTGGTAGAATGGTGGCTGCAGTCCTCTGAAGCAGTGATCCTGTAGTAAAAGAGTCTGCTCTTCCTCAGAAAGTCCAATGGTGGCTGTGTAGCTCCTGTCCCCTGGAAATCCAGTGGAAAGGTTATCTCTGGTGTTCAGAGTCCCAGATTATATCCACGATGGGATGCTTGGTTCCTCCCTCTGGGTGGAGCATCTCACAATGGCGTAATGAGTCATGAGGCCAAGTGTTGATTAGGCTCATTAACAGAAGATAGTCCAGAGGGAGTTATCTCTGAGTCAGGTGGCAGGACAATGATGGGCCATTAACAGCAAGACAGTCTGGGGGGAGGAGGCAAGGAAACACTGCCCCACCTGATTTCAACAGCTCATGAGGATGGTAATAGAATACACTGCAACCCAGGACACAGTATCATAATTGTTATGTTTCACACTTGGTACCATTTATTTTCCACTCTCTCCTCAAAACACAAACCATTAATTCCTTTGAACTCGTTGCTCTTCACCTGCAAATTCCTTGTCTTGGAACTTAATTCAACACATATAGACCCAAAACCTACTGTCTAAATATCCATTAGGCCAAACTGTTTAACTAATTTGCATGAGGTTCTTGCCATTTAAAATTACTACTGTGCAAAATTCAGCCTTGATTAGAGAAGCTCAACTCCAGTTCCCTTAGTGATATTTCAAATACAGAGTAGAATCCAGTTTCAAAATTACATTAATAGTCTGATGTCTAAGAAATGTCTGCATTCGCACTGCAGTAATACCTAAGCATCTTAAAATATTTATGTCTTGATGTCAGAATTATGTTTTTACTTTTAATTGGGATCTAAAGCACAGTGGGCTACGTGAATTGTCCCAGGTCTCACAAAATGGCCATGGTAGAAAAGAAAATTAAGTCCAGATTTCCTGAGTATAACAAAGCAGATGTTTAGGTTTTGGTTTGCTATTTGACCAATAACAAATTAAGGGGAAAAAAAAAGAGTTGACCAAAACCCATTTCCTTACCACATTTTTAAAATAACCACCTAAATAAAATAGTACAGTTATTTTTAGTTTTCCAAACCACCTAATTCCATTTTCTGATGTTTTCTTTTCTTTAAATACCCTTCTTCTTATTGTTTTCCTTGTTATTGGATCATTTTGTCAGTTTTCAGATCCAGAAACCCCTAGGAGGCAAAGCTTTGAAAACAGGAACATTTTTTTCTGTCTTTTATATTTGTGTTGGCCTGAACTCTCCAGTCCTTCAGTGACTGTTCTTCTGGAGATAAGTAATTGGAGGTAAATAAAGTGTTCGCCTCAGAAGGCTGTCCATCTTGACACCTTGGTTCCACAGTGCCAATCTCACATCACAGGAGCAAATTCTGCCACACAGAACCAGAACCAAGAACCCAACTATCCCTGGCACCTTTTCACACAGCTCCCCTATCTGAAAAATATCCAACTCCCAGTTCACTCAAGTGAATTTTTTGTCACCCCTATGCAGACCTTTGACAAGAGAAAATAGCTGACTTAGGTGACAACAGGCAAAGTTCCACATCCTAGGGTCTAATAAGAGTAGCAAAGCCAAAATTCTAGTAGCTTCCCAGGTCTTGCAACAGGCATGACCTCCAGGGAGATTGCTGCCCTGGTTCCATGATTATTGCACACCTTCCACAGGTTACTTCCCCAAACCCCTGGTTTTTTATTGCTCTCTAAAAACTCATTAGATCCTTCAAGAAATGCACAACGTGACACCATTGAAACAGAAGCCAGGAGGCTGAAGAAGGAACTGGAGATAAAAAACTAACTTTCCTTTTAGACATAGAACAAGACAAGCTCACAAAGAGGCAGTGTTTCAGAGCCAAGGAGTCTTCTCTGAGCCTCCTTGTGTGGTTTGAGGAGCTCAGTTCTAAGACAGCAAGTATAGTTATTGTATCTCCCAGAATCAGTTAACCCTGTGTGGCCCTGGCATTTAAAAGAAACCTTCAAGTCACAAATACATTTCTTTGTAGCTTCACTTTTTCAGTGGCAAAGCAGGAATAATAACTAATGCAATGAATTGACACTAAGCCTTTTCATATATTGCACTTAAAGAATTTATATCGGAACAACAGCATCTTTAAGCTACACATCTGCCTTAATGACCTGGGATTACTAAACCCAAAAACATTAAAAAAAATCATTCTCATCTCCTTTTTGGTAGCCTTTCTTCTTGGCAGTTTGCTGTTTGTACAAAGAAGCCAGGTAGAGCAGTTTTATTTTCTGCTGGTTTTAAACCATTTTGTCTTGATTTTAGTATAGAAACAAATGGTTGTTGTGGGATAGGTTCGTAGCAGAGCAGGCAGACTTTGAAATTGTTTCAGTGCAACCCTCTGTTTACATAACTGATGTGATTTATTCATAATTCATGAACATATTTTACTTTTTAAACGCTTTTTAGAAAGTTTGGCAGCAATCTATGTTTTTGACTGAGTACATGAAACAGAACTCAGAAAAATCAGCAAACCAAAGTATTTTTGTAATCTACACAAGTGTAAATCCAGAGAGTGATTTTACCAATGGTAGTGACAGTCATTTGGATTTACAACTGTGTAAAATGGTAATGTCTGTAATTTTGTTGTTCTTGTGTGGGCAATAGCTGACACAACTTTTGTTAAATCTTTGGCCCAGTCTGAATATTTTATTCTATTAATATAAAGAGAATGTTTCATTATGCAAAAGAATCTGGAGATGAACAAGAGATTGGGTCAAAGGATTTAAAATTCAATGAAATAAGTGTTGTCAGTGTTGTGACTGTGGAGACCCTGGTTGTATTCCATGGTGTGGTGGAACTCCCAGCACAGAAGAGAGAGGTCCCCACAACCATACTGCCCTAGTCTACCCCAGGGTGAGCCCAGGGGCAGATGCAGCTGAGCAATGGCTGCTTACCAAGTCACCTCCATCACCATAGTCATCATAACTAAATGGTTTACCTTCTCCTCCCACCCCAGCTGTAAGTCAAGATTCCTTTCATTACCACTTAAGCCAGTACAATTTTATTCCCCTTTAGTTGCAGGCAGGGAGCCCCTGCACAGTCAGTTACCCTGCACAGCTCAGCTGACCCGCAGTGACAATCGCTGCCACCTGATTGTGCATCCAAGCCCTGAATATTCAAAGCAGGATTTTTGATCTCAGGCTTTGGGAGATGATAAGGGTAAAGCGTCCAGCCTTAGAGGATGTTAAACTCCAATAGTCCAAACACAGAAACTCTTGGATAGGAGTCTGTTTACAGTATAACTTGTACTCTTCCCTCATAGCACCTTTTCAGCACAAATACACTGGAGAATGCCCGAGTTAGAGATTGGGGCACAGTTTCTCCTGTTATATTCCCTGAGCACACTGGCCCCCTTGACGAAGCCAGCTTTTGCTAGCGGGTTTGTGAGCTGCCTGAAGACATTCTACATGCTCTCCTGGCCCCTCAGCCAGTCTTAGCCCAGAATCTGCATTGAAGCTTTTGCTTTTCCATACACTTCCCATGGGAGCTTATGCAAGTCACATAACCTGTCTGTGTCTCTAGCCCTTGAGGGCAGGCAGGCAGAAGTTCACCCTGGGTGCATCAGTGGGGTCATACATGCTTCTAAGGAATAGGTGCTATGAAATGGGTCTTGTTTAAACCTGACAGTTTGCATTTTCTATACCAGGATGAGTGAGACTCTGAGTTTCTCAGCCATACTATATGGCTGAACAAATGCAAAACCCAGAGCATTTCCAACCACCGTAAGAGGTTTTTCATTATATACCCTAATAACAATCCAGGTTGTTGGGCATGAACTCTCACAAGTAGAAGGTGATGTGTTTGCATGAACTCACACTGACAAACTGTCTTTCCCTCTATTGCCTCCATTTTCCCCTCACTTTTGGGCCTGTGCTTTGCAGCTCCGGGGAGACAGTTACCAGTGTGACGAGCATGTCTCCTCTACAGCCTAAGAAGGTAAAGAAAAAGAAAGAGAAAGAGAAACTGGAGCAGCCACCAGCCATCCCAGCAAAAGGTATGAATACAGAGACACAGAGGTATTTCAAATCCTGAGCACAACCATGGAGGGACAGCAGAGTGTGGGACGTCAGGAATCTTTCACTTTGCCACTGTCTCTGCCTCTGCCTGTTCTTGCTCCCATCTGTGGGGGAAGAAATCGCCTCTGCCTGCTGCTGGGACAGACTTTCACCTCCCTGCAGCTTTAGCCATTCTGAGATGCTACTCAATGAGACCAAGCAGGAGGTCTCAGCTCACACTAACCAGAGGAGAGACAGGAACCTCTGCAGCAATATTCACCCTGCTCAAAGAGAAGATTAAAGTCAGGCAAGTTGAAATTATTTGTTGGGGGTATTCTGAGGGAAGCCAACACATTGCACTCTTTAAAATTGCTGGTGTACTTGGGAAGTCAAGCAAACTGGGCAGATAAAGACCAGCCTCTTGGGGACTTCATTTTCCAAGAGGATTTGCAACTCCAGGGTCGGTCTCACAAACTCTTGGGTGTACTTTCTGAGCAACACTGCCAGTGCTAAGCCAGTGGGAGAGAGGAGGGAAAGGACCTGAAGATTTACTGTGGTTTAGGTAACAAATGATCAGTTCTCTGGGGGTATTCTTGCTCTAGTGTTTGCACACAAACAGCATGTCTTGCATATCAGATTCTTTAATCTTATGAATTTTTCTAATTCATAAGCATTATGGTTCCTTGTAAAATACCTGAAATATGTTTAAACTCATGTATAAGTACATGCATCTGCTCCTAATTTGCTATTAATATGTAATTTATAAATTGCTAATACATATGCTAAAAATGACAGTGAATGATAATAATATGAAATGATCCCTTAATATTTATTTTTGTAGCTCCAATTGCCAATAATTTCCCTAAGCCCAAGCTCTTGAAACCTCAAAGAAAATTGATCCTGGTGAGTAATTTTCTGTGACATAATTTTCTGCATATTCTTCTGTCTCAATACAAATGCTGAAATGTTGCCAGAACTCTAGGTTCAGATACTGTAAATCGCCTTAAAAAATCATACAGGTCTTTTTTTTTTTTTAAGTAATACTTTTTCAAGTGATGAATTATCTTGGTTCTTTTCATTTTGAGCATAATGTTACACTGGATTATGTCTTCCAGCTTTCTAACAGTTGTCATGTCTACAAACTTGGCCTGTTCTTAAATGAAACCTGCTATTCCTTCTCACATGCTTCTGGCAGCTGGTTTTTTGGAAAAAAATACCAATTATTGACAAAATCATAACTGTACTGGTCACAATTCTTTTGAGACTTCAAATCAGAAATGGGGAGGCTTATTCTGCACTACACTGCTGTAAGTCAGAAATGCCTTGAATTGCAGGAATAAGATGTATATATGTAGCTCATACTAAGGAAAAAGCCCTTCATATAAAAGTTTCTCTTGGGTATGAGTTTCCGATTGAAAAATACCCCTGCAGATACATGCAAGACAAATCAGATAGACAGTGAGATGTTTCTCTGCTTTTGTAACAAAGCAGGGCCTGGACAAGACATCCAGCAGTAATAGAGTGACACAGTTTTATACCAACTCACTTCAGATGCCTATAGCTGCAGTGCTCTGCTATGGTCCCTGTGTAGTCAATAGAAAGAGAGATGAATTAAAGTAGGAACCTGATGCTCCTAGTAATTCAGACTACTCCTCTGAATTGCCTTTTGGGAATCCTTTCTCCCTTCTCTGGCAATAGAGAGATCACAGAGAGACCAACTTTCTATATTAGGTGAAGATGGGTACCTAAAATTACGCCACTGGAATAACCCAAATGCCATGTGATGGTTTCACTTTCAGATGAGGGTTAGAATTGAGAACCTTCCTACCAACTGTCAGTAAATAACCTCTACATTTTACAACCCTGGATACCTGGGCATAATGCCAGGCGACTTGAGAACAGTTCAGCTAATATCTTGGGCAATTTTTCTGCCTGGATATGGTGCTCATCATTCCTCTGCTGGTCCTGCAGGGATTGCCCCTTGGCCAGACTCTGCTCGTACAGGTCAGGCTTCAGTAGAGGAAGAGGCAGAGTTTTAAAACTCCGTGAAAAAGGCCTTATGTCAACATAGGTAATTGTGGCCAAAGCTCTGCTAAGAAGACAAAGACACAGATGAGAGCCTTTGGCACCAGGGCTGACAGGCACCCTTTGCCGTGCCCACGGTGTAAACCCCAGCGCCCGGGCACATCAGTAATCAGGCAGTCTCAGCTCTCTTATGAAAAGCTCTCACCAGTTAAAGCACTCAGACTCTTCCTGCAGGTCAATAAAGCACATTGACACAGGCTAAACTTGAAGTAAATCTGTTTCCAGATGCTTTTTCTTTCTGGAATAATTCCAAGGATAGCCCTTAAATAGCTGTTGGCTCTTCCCTTCCTGCTACAAAACACCAGTCAAGGTCCAAACACTTTGGAGGTTGAGCAGGAGTAAAGCCTTTTCAAACAATGAAATCAGCTTTGTCTCCCCTAGCACAACTGAGGATCCACACGCTGCATGCAGACAGCAGACTCTGTTTTAATGCCTTGCTGTTGGACTTTGGCAGCAGTTTCTGTATGTTGCTCTCTTCCCTTTCATATTTCACTTCAGAGTGCACCTGGAGAAACATAGCCCACAGAAAAGACACAATCTATGGACATGAGTTAGTTTTAAGTCAAAAAGTGATCCAACAAATATAAATGGACCTAGCAATAAAGTGCATTGAGGGACAAAATAAACTAAACCGAAGTAAATCTATAAGGCATATTCAGAAGCTGAGCAGGGCACTTGTCAGAGCAGTTTGCCAATTCTGTTCCTCTTGCCTCCTTTTACAGCACAGTTGTCTATGCTTTTGTATTCTCAGGGGGAAAAAAATCCATACTTTCTGCTTTTAAATTACTTCTTTTCAGTGAGGAAAATTAAACTAACTGAAGTAAAAGAAGTTTAAAGAAAGATAAAAAATGTAGAAAATACAGAGAAAAAGACATATCATATACATCTAAATGAAACTTTAAAAAAAAATTTTCAGCAAACTTGTCTCCCCATTTTAATTCTCAAAAATTTCTCAGATTTTAAATTTTCAGTGTGCTTTGGGGCAAAAGAAATTAATATCATCATCCTGCCAAATCTCTGCAGGATAAAATAACTTCCTTTCCAGCTATAATTATTGCACAGCTGGTGTCTACACTAGGTCTTTTTTCACTGATGGCACACACTTACTAGGCAATCACTACTGCAAAGACAGACACATATCGCTGAGTTTCTGGACTACTTCTGCAGCTTCCCTGTGCAACTCAGGGAAGGGACTGTATTGGGGCACCAGGAGAATATTCTAGAAAACCTAAGCTAACAAGCTAGAGTATAAGGGAACATTACAAAATAATTCCAGTGTTTTGGGAAATTTTTTTGTAATAGCCTAAATACCAGCAAAATTATTTCCAGAGGACATATGCTTTTGGTTTCTTGAAAGATGTTTATAATAAGCTAGAGAATTTCTTTTGTTGTTAACGTGCTAGAGTGGGTTGCAGTATAATTTTACAAGAACACAATAACCTGGATGAAATATGGACATAATCTCAATGAAAATTAAAAAAAAAAAAAAAGAGAGAGAGAAAGTCTAATACCATGTTCAATTGTGCAGTGTTGAGTAAAGCCTTTTAAATACTCTGCTTAAGTCATATTGCTTTTGCTTTAGCCAGAATAACGATTCTATGCTCCCCCTGTTGCAAAAATATTCCCCATCAGTGTCATTCTCTATTAGCATCAACGAGAAATGTGTGCAGATCAAAGGAAATAGAGATGCTGAAATGCAAAAAGGGATGTTTTTTATAGCATGCAAGAAGCGCAGAGAGTCATTACGAAGAAGAAAATTCTGGGGGCCCACAAACTCTTCTCTCTAAGGGCTGTTCTGCTCTAGCCTTAAGTACTTAGCCCGTTGAGTTGGTAGAGATAAATCTTCTACTTCCTCAACCAAATTTTCTGGTAAGCCTTTCATTGCCTCCTAGAGACTAGCTGTCATAGCCCTAGAGTGTCAGTTATAGAACATCATCTAAATGAAAAGGCTTTAGTGTCTTTTCATGAAGGTTTGAACCATCAATCTTAGGAGCTCCTGTGTGATTCACTACAACCAATGGAAAGGATGTGACTTCAGGTTAGATCAAACCTTGAAATCTTTACTTATACAAAATTTTTTTTTACTTCATCGTTTTCACACCAAATTGTAAGGGGAGGAATACCTGCCCAGATAAGACAGGCTATAGGGAATCCTCTGATTCTGCCACTGACATTTGCACTCTGCTACATCATATAACCATCACACTTTGAAATCAGGTGAATATCTCCTGTATTACAAATGATCCCCTTGGGCTTAGTTCTCCAAACACATCCATGGAAAGCTCACAGTACACAAGAGCTGGCTTCTGCTGTTCCTACACTGACTAACCTCTTACATAAACTCTTTATTGAATGTAGTGTATCTGGCTTCTGTTGTTCCCCACCACAGTGTACATGTTGTTCCTGTGTGACTTCTGGGCAGAGTGATTTCAGTGACCATAGCGCTGAGCTATTTAAGAGAAGCATCCTTCTACCTTCAGCTCCCACAGTGTAGACAGCATTGTTTATTTCAGCATGGATTGGATCACCAGTGGCTCAGTGCTACATGATTACTGAGATCTGCTTTTGATGATGATGATGATGTAAAAGTTACTTGAGAACCAGGAAGGGATTATGGTTATCCAAGGCTGAGGGAAATTTCTAGAAGTCAGTATTTCACACAATTAGTAGGATTCCTCAGTAGTCTTAACTGTAGGTACCATTGGCCCTTTCCTTGAGAAAGAAAATGGAAGTGGAATACATCTGCTCAGTAATTTGTGAATTCTGAATCTGGGAGCAATCAGGTCTTCCCTTCTACTGGATGACTTTAAATTAAAAGCTGTGCCACCTTCTGTTAGAAGAGTTGCTTCCTCCACATGTAATAATGGGTGACAATTTAAGCTCCCAATTTATTAAGGCATTATTGATCTCCACAGACTTCAAGTAAGACCATACATATAATACACAAAGCAGTGGTGAATGGTTTTACCCTAGACTCCCTGTTATTCTTTAATATTTCTATTCAGTCCTCATAATTCCTCTCTCTGCAAGATGAATAATCCTTTCTTTTTTTCAGTGTCTCCATAGGATATGAGATGTCCATAGGACATGAATATCATTTGCACATTCAGGTTGACACTCAGAACTCAACGTACTCAAAACTACTGAGTTATGCTTGCTTCCTGATTCAGATCACAGGTTGCTATCTTTATGCCCAGGAAGGAATGATTTGTATAAATATGTAAAATTTCTTGTTGGATCTGTGTTGAGACTTGTGTATTTACAAATTCCCACAGTAGATGATTTTTGTGTGATGACACATTTGGAGTAATAGAAGTGCCACCCACAGTAGATGATTTTTGTGTGATGACACATTTGGAGTAATAGAAGTGTCACCAGTGAAGTGAAAACTTTTAATTACTTCCTTGGCTTTTTTTGAATGATAAGAAATCAGCTTGATTTCCAGCAATGTTGGTTTAGAATCTAGGAATAACTGCAACTGTAAAAGCAATAGAGCATTAGCAAAGGGGAGGATGCTCTTCCCCCAAAACTCATTCAATGGGACTTAAATCATCTTTGTCCCTGACTTTGCAATCATAACTTCTGTGGGATGCAATAACAAAATTTAGATGCAATGGTGAAAGAGTGTTCACAAATTGTTGTAGATATTGTTCTCAGGGAGTATAGGCATTTTATTCTATAGGAAGTAAAAAAATAGATATCTTAATGTGAAAAAGCCTGTCCTTTTTAACTGATAATGCCACTAAAAGTCATAATTCCTACTCTCCATATTTTCCAATGTCATATTTATTAGCTTTGGCATTGAATGTCTCTCTTGATATTTCATCTTACTGGCCAGTAGATGGATTTCTAGAGGAAAGCTCATTTTGCAGATCTAGCTTCAGAACTTCTGCAAAAGTAATTTCTGAAACTCCTCTGTTCCAGGGGAATCTCTGGCTTTCTGCCTGCAGTCAAGTCACTGACATTGGTAAACACTTGAAGCTCTTAAAAAAAGAACAAAAAACTCCTTCTGACTTCTGAGTTATGGTACTATCTTAATGAGGAAATCATCCCACTGAAGTTCATAGGGCTTGACCATTAAGTGTATCTGTGGCCCTCAGGAACACTACTGATTTCAGACCACATAGTATAAAGGGAGGGGTCTTCCTGTGTATATTTAAAAATAGGACTGTCAAAGGTTAATCCTTTTCTCTCTGAAGCTACAGTGAGTTTTGTCCTGCCTGACCCCACTGCCAGCATGTGCTCTCTCCCATGTCCTGGTGGCCCAGACAAGTGAGTTGCAAACTCATCCACCAAATCATCTTGGATCTTTGGATCCACCAGATCATGCTGGATCTTTGCTTCAGCACATCCTCACTTTCACCTCCATCACTGACTCTCCAGTGATGGCCAAGCTGGCAGCCACATCCCATCGCATCCCATCCCCTCCATGGCTTCAAAAACCAGATGCTTTGAAAAGGAGATATGCTGAGGAGATGATGGGCTACCCCCTTTCCCTTAAGCTGCACTCAGCATGCAGTTTTCACCCTTCTGGACATGGATACAGAGACAGCCAACAATCTCTTCCTGTGGTAACACAGCCCAACCAGTTGGCCTGGGGAGTCCTGTCTAGACAGTTTCTGATGGAGTGTGCTCAGGCAGTGACACTGGATGCTCCTGAGCTGTGCCATCTGGACAGTATCTGAGCTTTTCTTTGGAGCTTTTTACTGACTGTGACTACAAAACAGGATGTTTCTCAAACGTTAAAGGAAAAAGGCCAAAGAGTCAAGTTTGGCTTTTGCAAGAGAAAGGGAGAGAAAATAAATGGTAGTTCCAGAATGTGCTTGCTGGGAACAACTCCTTCATGGCACTGGGGCAAGGCTGCTTTCTTGGTGCTGTGGAGTAACCTGGCCAGAAGTGCAGTTCCTAGAGACTGGGTCAAACAAACTTTAGCAGCACCTCTTGACTCTTTACCTTTCCCATTTGCACTTCCTGCAGCATTCCTGGGCACCACATGTCCACCCAACAGCATGGCATGGCTGGGCCACGGGTGGCAATTTGCCATGCACTGGCAATCACACCAGCAAACATCTGCAGAATTGGCAGGGTTTTATCCTTGCTGACCTAATCCACTCATCCATGAGTGCAGACCATGGCAGTGAGGGTGGAGTTCCATTTTCAAGTGTTACTGCAGGAAACCGGAGTTACTAAAAATACTGTGAAGCTCTGACAGGAATTTCATAGAATCATAGAATGGCTTTAGAAGGGACCTTAAGGATCATCTAGTTCCAACCCCACCACCATGTGCACAATTTGGGATATATGCTTGTTGAATCCAGAAAACTCAGTGCTGAAAATTTAATTTCATCTATAGGAGTTTATTTTCCCTTGTGTAAAATTCTTTCTGTATCATATCTCAAACAAAAACTACATCACATGTGATTATATAGGCACTGAATTCAAAGGCGAATGTCTGCAGCAATAGTCTCTAAAATATTTAAGACTGAAATGAACTGCGAAGTCAGGCCTTTTCTGCTTATTTTTGATAGTAAACTAAAAATTCACATTCAGTTTGTCATCTTCATAACACGTGTGGTCATGGAACAGTGAGACTGCAGCAATCTCTATGTGCAAGTTGGCATCAGTTGTTTTTGCAGAGAAGTTGAATTTATGAGGTTATTATTTGCTTGTTTTCTTCATACCTAATTACAAATTTGGATAAGAGTAGTCTTAGTTAAAACTTCAAGAACTTTCCCGTCTGACAGTGCTCAGAGTAAACATTCTTGAGGCTGCCAAGAAACAAATTAGCTAAGCCTAGTAAGAGAAAAATTGACATTCCTGGTAATTATGACATAAAATTCAGAATAATTTTGATTGAAACCCAACACTTCTATTTAATTTCTAACACATTTATATACTAGACAAACCCAATAAAAACAAAACTATATATACACGTACTTTAGTTTCTTTTACATATTCACATGATAGACCTTGCAGATTGTTTAATAAGAGAAACGTTCCTATAAGTGAACTCTTTTGAATAGTTGCCCATGGGAAGCTCTGTGACTGGAATAAACTAAAATTAAACTGGAAGAAATCTGGAAGAGGAATCATTTTGCATTTGCCAGAAGATACACTGGAAAATCATAACTCTTCCTAATTATATTTTGGCAAAGTATATGTTCCCAAGATGAGAAAACAGACATACAAGATAAATGCTGTATCTAGGAATGCCACACTGGAATAGATCCTACTTGAAGAAATAATTTCAATATTATTTTAGAACAATGATGAAATTTTTTAGAAAAGGATGTTGTAGCCCTAGAAATCCCAATGACCTCCTAGATGAAGCACCAGGACAGAAAGAGAGGGGTGAATGGCCAGTCAATTGTTGTCTCTTCTTCTTCTGTCCTACCTTCTGTCCCACCTACAACATCAGTTATTAAAGTCACACGATTGTTCCAGAAAGGAAGTGGTGGCACGGGTCCAGGTTAACACTGCCAAAACAATATCCAATCCTAATGAGAGATGAAATCGTAAGAATTAGGTTGGTTTTTTTTTTCCTGTCTGCTCAAAAAAAGTTGGTTTTGGACAAACAAACCAACAAAATTAAATTAAACGTGGTTGATAAATGAAGTGCAGAAGAGTGTATGGAATAAAAACCTGGCTACCACAGGTAACTTGAAGTAGTGTTGGCTCCCATGCACTATTATTACACATCCTTTGCTGAAAACTGTATACCTTTCACAATTTTGAACCTCCTGTGTGTTTCCTCATATTTTCAATCAAATTATTACATACTAGAAATATGCATAAGGGAAATTATTCTACACATTTTATGGTGTGCTGTTGCTTGTAGCAGTAATTGAAGTACCTTTTCCACTTATGAAAGTACTAATTTTATTTGGTTTTATTGCTTTTCTAGATGCAATTATTTATTTAGTGTGTTTTGGCTTTATTAAATTATGTTTACTATAGGAACATCATAAAAATGTATGAAAGCAACACATCAGCCACTACTGCCCAATGACTTGTTTTGGGGAATCTAGTGTTATTTTTCATATCCAAACATAATAGAATAAGGTAAGACTAAAGAGATAATCTACACTGGAAAACAATGCAATTTTGAGATAATATAATAAAACACCTGGACAATATGATTTCATAAATCTTACTTCTAAAATTTACATGAGCTGGGCGTTGGGGTGGTTATTTTAGGACATGTGGCATTTTCTAAATGGAAACATAACATGAAATATGATTAAACAATAAAGGGGAAAACATATACAGATTTAGCTTGCCCTGAACAACTGATTCCTACAGAACAATGAAAATATTTCTGCCTCAACAGATGTTCTGCATCAGACTTAGGAAATGTAGTGCTTTACTGTGGCAGTGACCAATATCTTTTCTTGAAAAGTTTTATCAGATTCATTTTTAGGAGGCTTTTCACATGCAGTGTATCATTATGCATTGAAGGTCTGATGTGACACTGAAGCTGTCAGCAAAATTCCCCATACCTTCAAACAGAGGCTCAATATACTATCTTACTCTGAGAATAAAATATATAGCATTTGTTGGTGTTATTGTGGTGTCCACCCTCAATGTAACTCCTGTGTTTAGCTTCTGTACTACATAACTGAATAGACAGGCACATAGAGTTTTGAAATCTCAAAAGGAATCTTTAACTTAACATAAAAGCAAAAAACAACTGAAGTGCCTAGAAAGTGATACTAATTCTAATACTTTCAGGACAGAAAGAAAAGGGCAATATAAAAATGCATCACAGCAGTTGACCAAGAGTTTTTTCTAAGTCTTTAAGTCAGGGCCAGGATGGAGAGATGTCTTTCTAAACATTGTGGTTCAGTTCAATCCTAATACATTAACAAAGAAAATATGTGTGTGATTTTATTTCTGTTACAGTCAAGATCTGTCTGGATCCACAGTAATTCCTTTTGTCATTACGCCAGAGAATTCAATGAAAGCACGACATTTTCTGTGTTGTCAACAGCAGAGCATTTGATAGTGAATGAGGACCAGAAGTCGAGATCAAATAGGACTACGGATGGAAGTGGGGAGGGAGGGAAGACTGCGTGAACAGTGACATGCAAAGGTGCCAGTCCTGCAGGCAATACCATGCAAAGGGCTTGGACTCACATTGCACAGATCAATTGACTTCAGTGACACCACTTGCAGCAGCAGCTGCACAAAGTATTTGAGGATTTGATCTGCAGAGAAGAAATAGGATCAAATTAATGCTGGAAAAGTGTAAACTTTTTCACCCTGATGGAAACAACCTGAAATGAAATGCTGAGTGTGAGCAACTGTCATGAGAGGATTCCAGAGCAGTGCAAAGAACAGGAAGCAGGGGAGCACAGGGACTGATTTCAGAGGGTATTAGATGCTTATCTTTTTAGGCAGAAGACAATACAATAATTATTCAAACACATTTCAAGGAAACAGGAATCATTTGTGTTAAATCAGAAATAAATAAGCAATAAATAAAATGTGAAACTTTGGCCTTGGCAACTATATACAATTTCTTCCTAACATTTAAGTACTGTGTGGAAAATCTTGGTTTATGAACTTTGAGCCAGTTTTAAGTTTACAACTGCCAAAGCTTTTTGTAGTCTGAGAGATGCAACCTTTTCACGGCTGCTTCTTGTGACTGCAGAAATTCACATGGCTGAAACGTTTTGGGTTTTTTAATTGTCCTCTGCACTTCAACTTGAGGACACCAGTTACTCAGGTAGAACAAGTACTCAAGAAGATAAAGAACAAACTATCCAGTTCTTCACTTGCATATGACCACAGAGCTTCACCCTTCTTCAGGGAGTACAGACCTCAGTCTTCTACAGATTAACTGAAATCCATTTCAAATACTGAGGGTCTCACATACAATTCCACAGCAACTCTTTTGTTTGTTGGTACATTTTCTGGGTGAATTAGACATGAACAACCCACTCCCAACTGTGAGCAAAACACACACAGGAGCACAAGACAAGATTTTCCTCCTCTAAGCCACCTGAGTCTGGATGAAGTCCCCAATAGCAGAAGGCAGCTTCTGCCACCCACAAAAAAATTTCTTCAGTAAATTTTATTGACCATCTCCCTTAGCTACATTTTATAGTTGTAAGTCAAACTCAATCACTGTAATACAGCAGACAGTTTTGGTGGTATTGCCTTTTTTCTAAACTCTGAACTCATCTGTAGCTTGGCAAAAGTGGTGAAATTCCAGTGGAATGGCAGTAATTCTATCCAGTTTTTTCTGCCTTCTGTGTATTTTTAACATTTTTTGGTTCTGTTAAGAAATATAATGAGAGGCTCTGTGAGTGGCTGTGATTAGAGATGTAACTGGTCCAAGGTTTACAGCTGGAAAGCAAATCTGGCATATATCTTTCAAATTGTGAAATCTGCAATAAATAAAATTGGGAAATTTACTATTAAGGAGGCTGAACATTTTGCTAACACACATCTTTCAAGTCTCCAATATTTGAATTGTCAAAATGTTCAGTGTTTGTGAAATTAGAAGCAAACCCGAAAATCCTACTTATTCCTGTTTCCTATTTTTGATACTATTTTTATTTCATCTTCTAAGAACTAACCCTAATGCAGAGTAAACGGATTAAACACGTAGTAGAATTACAATGGGGGGGAGAAGAGCTATAGCCAATTTTATAAAATATCTACATTCAGTGGTAATGACATTATAACTAATTTGTTGGTTCTGTCTTTCAGCCAAAAATCACAGAGGAGAATTTAACATATGCTGAACTTGAACTGATGAAGCCGATTCAGGAAGCCAAAGGCATTCCCAGCATGACGGTCTATGCACAGATACTCTTTGAGGAGAACAAGCTGTAACAGTTCATGCCTGTATAAATGTCCTTTGTCTGTGTTCTATTTAAATCTTGCTGTGCTGTTTATTTATAGAAATCATACAAATGTCCTTATTTTTTTATTTCCATTCATGCACTTCTTTTTTCTATGAAACTTTTAAACACAATGTAGTTGAAAGTAATCATAGAAAAAGCAGCTGGTCAGCAAGTGACGTCCCAGAGATACCCTTTGTAGTGTTCTATACCCCTGTTGGAAATGGACTGAAGTTCCACCTGGGGCATTTTTAACACTAGACATTATTCCTTCTTTAATGTTAATGTGATGAGTCCAGCTGCAAACATCAATATCTTAGCAAGCCTTAGGAGGGCTGGTTGTAGGATCCATGCCCAGCAACCTGCTCCTGAAGGAAAAGACCACTGACCAGGAAAATGGCCACTTTAATGCATTTTGTCCCACCAGAAAAATATTAACCCAGTAAAGCTGAGACTTTTTTCTACAGCAAAGGAAAAGCTAAAGTTACTTTTTCTGCTTTTTTTCCTCTTCTCCAGAAATAGTTAAAAACGTTTGTGTTCTATGTTTTCAAATTCCCTTTCTAAATGACACTGTCTTTAAAAAACTTTTATTACTTTTAGTAAGGTGTTTGAAATAAAATATTTCAAAATAATCTGAAAGAAACATTTATAGATAAACCCCAATGATTTAAGGAAGAATATTCATAGCTTGGAAACATCTCCCAGGATCTGATTTTTTAAAATTCTGATTAGGAATAGGAAAAACTGAGAGAACCAGGACACTGCTTTTGGTCTTGGTTTAGTTTGGTGTTTCCAAACCTGCGAAAGTTTCCTCCTGTAGCCTGCACTGCTGAGCTGCTGATCTAGAGGAAAAAATTACACAGCTTCTCCTTCCGTATGGAACAGACTCTGTAATGCCCTGCTGACTTTGGAGTTATTTCTTTGGAAAGACCAGGGCTTAGGAGATAGGGAAATGAGCCTAATGTGAGGATACAAAATAACATTCCTCTTTCTTTACCTCTTGATAACTGAGAAGGCATTCTCCCTTTTCCTTTGACACGCATTGATGGGAAATGAGCTATTCTGTGCCATCCTGGGCATTTCAGTCATGAAGAATAGCTGGACTGCTGTTTTCAAGCTCATGTATCTTCAATGTCTAAATTTCCCCAAAGCTCAGGGAGAGTTTGATACCCAACATCTTTCAGCTCTTGGGAAGCTTTAGCCCTTGAGTAACTGTGCAGTCCATGGAGATGGAAAAGCATGGGCTCTTTAGGTCACCATTGGGTCATGGAGATCTGATACTTGGCCAGGTCTTCTCCAGGTCTGTGAGGGAGCCCCATGACAGGCTGCTCATTCACCAGTATTTAATGTGGATTTTGGAGTAGCACTTGCAGGCCTTGAGTTCTGGAGTCACACCCAAGATGGTCCAAGTTGGTTCTTCCTTTACAGGTCACAGCCTTTTAGTGATAGAACAACTTCTCATGAGGGTTCAGAGCACAGCTGGGTATCATCACAGGAGCACTCATGCCCTTGTTCCTGTTCCTGCATGGGAGTGCAGGAGAGGAGGGCAGGGGGGACAATTCAAGGATGGGGACATGCAACCAGGGGACAGAGCACATCACTGCCTTTTGGAGGGTTTCACCAGAATAAGTGAGTCTGTATAAACTGCTTTTCAACTTTTTTGAACAGTGGTAGAGATTAGGCAGCACACATAATCTGTTACTGTCTAGCCAGGATCTGTAAATATAAAATGCAGTCACCTGCTTCCACATTAGATAAAAATTTATTCTATAAAAAGAATTTAAGAAAAGCTTATCAGGTTGACCATTATGTGCAGTACTAATTTTAATTCTATTTCTTCATCAGAACAGTTGTTGCCAAACTAAGGTCAGCTTTTATCGGTTTATAATGCTAGGAATTATTTGCATTTTTAATGTTTGCATTTGTGAGCTGTCAGAAAAGATGTTTGTTTCACCTTTGCATTATCCCAGGAGTTAATCACCCACCAAAAGGGCATGGTACTTTTTCCTTGTTCTCTGATCAGGTGTTGGACTTTCAGTGACAACAGCAATCAACTCATTGACCAAAACCAAACTGGTGCTAAGGAGTGATTCAACATTCAGGGATCAATTTTGGAACAGCCAGTTTAACTGATTATTCAGAGAGGACACCTGTTATGCAGACAGCTGTTCAAGAAGCCTTAGAAAAATATAGACATTATTAGTTGTTACTTTGGAATTAAAGATAAAATCCTAACACATTAATTATTTGACCACTTAGATGTGAAAACTTTCAAGTTTGGTGACAAACATTCCTTTTGCATACAACTGGCCATTGTGCCCATTGTTCCGAAGAATCCTCTACTGTATATTTATGCCCAGCATGTTAATGAATACCATTCTTTATGTATTAATATCCTATATATTCTTGTGTATGTTTGATATCTAATTGCCCAAAATAATAGTTAATTGAACTGAATAAATTACCTTTTTTTGTAAGATTTTTTGTCTCACTCTCTGCAGGATTTATTGCTTCCTAGAGAAGGATATTGCTTCCTAGATTGAAGGATATGCATTTATCTCTTACATAGCATTTAGAAAGTCCCAGTATTTGGAATTGAATTCTTCATTCTGCAGAAAATTCCAGGCTTTTCAAATGTTTGGAACTGACTTCATATGGCAGCAGACAAAAGAAAACATCATCCTGCAATTAATTGCACATCTGTAAGTATCAAAGCAACCCACTGAAAGACTACAGAGAAGAAAACTTCACTGAGTATAATAGGCTTCAGTGTGAGAAATGCAGAATAAATGGATTTAGCTCCTTCTAACAGGAACTGCGAGGCCAAATTAATGCCTGGCCTAACTCTCTCTGGCATCAGGAGAAAAGCAGCAGACCTGAAGGTGGCCCACAGTTCTGTTATGACAGGAGTTCCCATGAAGACTCTTAGTACCTTATTAAGCAGCAGTTGGAGTCTGCTGAGTCACACTATTTTGGTTACTCCTTCTGTTGTCATTGGTAAAACATGGCTTTGTGCTGAAATCTTAACAAATACACCTCTATTAGCTTCACACCAATTTAATATCAGATTGTTAAACGTTAATGTACTGCACCCTATAGCTTTAAATAGAATTAGATATGTTTACAGCTTTGGTTAAATGCACCTTGTTCCTCCACATTAAATTTTATTACTAGAATTCTCCATCAGCAAATAGGAGTAAATCATATTAGTGTCACAGGCTGTGTGGGGGTTGATTCTGCAGCCCAAGGAAAAAGTATTTTATTATTCTTTATTACAACTTTCTAATTGGTAGGTGTGGTCAGCATGTCATTATCTCTGCAATTGCAAGCAAATTATTTGTTTTAGTATAACTGTAACGTAATTGTGGAGTTCTCTTCATTAAAAAGTTCAATAAACTTGTGTCCTTAGCCAGGGTTTGGCCAGGTTCTGATAGCATAGGACTCAGACCAGGTAAGTTTGCATTTGATGTTTAATTTGTAGGTTAAATTTTGCTTTTTGAGGGCCTCTCCAAAACACCTCTGGTGAGTGACATCAAGATGCAAAGATCCTTTTTAGCTTCAGTCTAACCTGCCAGAGTAAAAGATGAAATTCCTAAATTTCATAGTGGTCTTCTGAGTTTTCTACTCTAACGTGAAATGTACTCATTCCATTTGCATTGTTCCACCAGCAGGTTTGATTCCATTTCACTACCTTACTTGGGCAAATCAAAAGACTGCATATCAGTGGAAGACTCTTGCATAGATATTTCAGGAATCCTCCCTGTCTTGGCATCCTATTGTGTCTCTCTTGTTCCTTACCAGCATTGCTGGGCTCTTTCCAAACCCCACAAAGGGCTCTTCAGTCTTTGACCACTGTGGTCAGAAATATTCTGGCAGCCCTTTGTGAGCATCCTGCTGAGATCTGCTCAGGTTTTCATTTGAGTACCTAACAGAGCCAGTCACTGCAGCTGCATTTCCCTGCTGTGAGGATCTGAGACATGATCTGTGAGGATCTGCTCCTGCATCTCACACCAGGGAAGTAGGAGGTCATGTCCACAGAGGCCCCAGGCAATCTCACTTGGGTTGTGGTCCTGGCTAAAGAAAAACTTTGAGGAAAGGGACTGGTTTGGTCAAACACAAGCTTTCCCTCATGGACTTAATTTAAGCCTTGTTAAAACCTATCTGTCTGTAGCAATATTTTGCCATAAGGAAGTGAATGAGAACACAACAGTGCATTAGGGCTTTGCACATAGAGGTGTGACAAGACAAGATCACCATTGGGGCTTTTGCCTTCCTGCTCCAGGCTGGCATCATCTTGGGCACAGTTAACAGCAGTATATAGCTACCCACAACCCTGCATCTTTCCTTGAGAGATTAGCCATTGATACTTTTGGATCACCCTCAGGAATGAAGAGGCCTGCAGGAACTGCTCTGACTGCTAAGACAAACTGTCTCCTGACACTGGGGAGGGTGGATGACCACAGCACAGAACAAAGACATCACATAAAATATACAGGGCAAAAAACCACACGGGGATGGGCAACAGCTGTCACTTTCAAACATAGTAACTGGATGCATGTCTTCCCCTTACCATGAAAGCAAACAAGAAGTCACTGAATACTGCTCAGTGGTGCTGCACCATTTCCTCCACCTCTGATTCTGCCTCCTCATAGGAACTAGAGTGCATAAGAACTAGAATGAAAAATGCTCAGTACTGCCTGTGAAGGGATTTTTCAGGCACCCAGTTAAGCAGCTTTACACATCCCCTTCCCCTGAACTAGTCCTGTGGGGCTGAAGCCAGAGAGAGTTAGGCCAGGGATTAATTTGGGCTTACAGTTCCTGTTAAAAGAAGGTAAATCCATTTATTCTGCATTTCTTACACTAAAGCATATTAAACTCAGTGAAATTTTCTTCTCTGTAGTCCTTGAGTGAGTTGCTTTGTTACTTAGAGATGTGCAATTAATTGCAAGATTATGTTTTTTTTCCTCCAGTGATGTGATCTGACACTATTAAATCTAGGTGGTCATTGCACAAGAAAAGTCAAGAATCATGGCCTAAGTGCTCAGATCAGAGGAAGGTCAGCAATTTTGCTAGCTAGCCATTATTTTCTACATGGCACCTCTTCATCTTAAATAGTCCTGCTTTGCAACTGTACTCTGCTCTCAGAGGAAAATATGCCCTTCAAATCCTCAAGCAAACATAGCTATGCTCACTTCTACCTCTACTTCCTCCTTGCAGAGCATAAGAGGAACTAACACAAAAGCCAAAATTAGTAAATCACCGTGCACATGATTACAGTAAATGGCAAAGGCCACTCCTATGTATCACTACAAAAAATAACGCTAATTGGAACGCTTTGCAATTTCCTGTACAACCCATAATTAGGTTAGATAAGAAACTAGCAGTGTCTAAGTGCTATAAATGTCTAAATTAAGTTATTTTGAAAGTGCTTGGCACTTTGACATTTGAGAGTTCAGAATAATTGGGGTATTGAAATAAAATTGCTTCTGTTATTTAAAAGGTCATTATCTTCTTTGGGTAGATATATAAGGACTATTTTCTACTCTACTGAGCTGGTCTATTTGGTTCAATTAGACCTGCTTCAGTAGATTTCCAGTGGGCCTCCTCCCACTTATCACAGTCCCAGCACTGGCACAGGGAAGGGCCTGTAAATATACAGCCCAGATATGAAGTATATATTCAGCTCATAATCAGGCTCTGAAGAGCCCAGAGCTTCCCCCATGAACACCACAGGCTGCTATACAACAAGGTGGCAAATGAATCCTTACACAACAAAAACCACCAAAGCTGGCTGAAGCCAGCCTGCCAGGCAGGCAAAGGCTTTGGAGCAAATCAGGATTTCACCTTCCCAAGCAAATAATCTCATAGTCTGGCGGGAGTTCTGGTTATTTCCATAACACTAATGAAATTCCTTGTTTACAATGTCCACGGTCGCACTGTCACACAAACATATGCCTTTTTGCTTGCTTACTAGATCTGATACTCTGCAGTGTGTCTGTGTGATACTGTGTCAGTCAAAGGTGGGAACTTAAAGGACTGCATCTTGATTGCATTTGATTTTGGTCAGACCAGGAGTTTCAGTAAAATAAGGAGTATAAAAACATGGACATTAGCCAAGGAGATTTAGCTTACCACCACTTCTCCACTTCTCCACAGCCAGGAGTTGGTAGGGAATGGACAGAGGCACCAAAGAGCACTCTCACCATCCACTCCTGTGGCTCACTTCATGTGCTCCCCTCAGAAGAGCAGAGCATCCCACCAAAACTGGAGATATGGGAACCGGAGTTTTTGCTGTCCCTTTTGGCCAGGGAGCATATGTGCAAGGGAGAAACAAAGTCCTGAGAGCCTTGTGTCCAAACTGAACAATTTCTGACCTGAAACAGGGAAACTTCCCATGCTGCTGTTGCCCAATGACTGCACTACACCAACAGCCTCCACATGCATAGAGCTGCACCACCTGAATATGAAACACATCAAGTGGTTGCTGAACAGAGGCACCACTGTCCCCATCAAAAGGGCTACACTTGCTCAGCACTCACTACAGCAAGTATTACTCATGGTCACTAATATTCCAATGTCCTGCTGAAGGCTGCCTGGTTCTGAGTACTACATTTCCACAAGACATTTAACCCTAGTGCAGGGAATAAGGGTGAGCCCTTTTAGATGAGCCCTTTTAAAAATTTCATGTGCCAAATTTGCATGAGCCTCCTGATTCTTGGGAAGAGCTCTGATTACAAACTGTCTGCAAGGCAAAAAGTATAGAGAAGGTTGACATTCCTCCACAGGAATTACACCACCTTGTACCCTCTCACACCCCCATCCCCTTCAGCCTGGTTGACTTTAATGACAATAATTGCAATGCACATGTCTGAACAGTGATACCAGTAACACAACAACTGATCCCTGAGCTGAAAAGAGTAGCACATAGTGACAGACACAGGGAAAATTTTCCTGTGAGAATTACAGATTTCCTTGCATAGATATCTCAAAAAAGTTTTGAGTAAATTCTTTTTTATGAGGATGCAAAGGCCCTGCAGTGCACAGGCAGATATTACTTCATGAGTGTTAACTAGCCTGCAGAATACTAGAGATCAGGCACTACTTAATGCTCAGTGTAATACTTAGGAGACTTCTGTTGCTGAACAAGGAAGCAAGATAGTCTGTGCAATAACCAAATAAGTGTAATTAAGGCATTTTAGGGTTTATGGTACTCAATTAGATTAAACTGGTTTTTAAAGTCGCATAAAGGTTGTGCTGTTCCACATTTCTTCATTTCCCTATAGGGCAGAGTTAAAACTTATTTCTACATTTCTTATCCTAATGGGATTGGATTTCTTTTAAGGATAATTCTCACCCTGAGCAAAAGTTGGTTCTGAGATAATTATAACACTGTGTTGATTTTTCACGCTGTTCCACTTACAGTAACAATGGAGTTGTGCTACAAGTATTTGCTGTGGAATTGCTATATTTCATTTTTCAAGCATATTCTAGATTTGCTACCCCTACATCCCAAGCATGTGTCACATCAGGATACTCACAACTCACAGCACTACTGCCCCTGACCTAGCACCAAGGCTTGTCTATGTATCAGTGAAAGTCACCTCCACATCCAGAGCTGATGGAATTTCCTGGACATTTTCATGAGCATTCATAATTTACCAAATATCCAGGAGACCAAAACAAATGTTAAAACAGGTAGTTGCAAGAGGGTTGGTTTCAGGCGATCCTTCAACCACTTACTACAAATTTTGAGCTAAAGCTTCCTGTCCCAGAGACTTGCCTGTAGGAAAATGACCAGGTAGCACTCTACCACTGTCACACACACTGGCTCTATCAGGCCTAGAAAATTTGAAGACTGCAGCATGCTGACATTTGTGCCTTAACTCTGCAGTCTGAGTCGTGCTTTTAGTAATCACAGTATTTATTTCTTCCCATGATTTATGTCATTTGGGAAAAATCTCTAGAGCTAGAGAAGAACCCAAAATTTTCTCAACCAAGCATTGTTAGACAGCAAATCATTCCTAATCAGAACTTTTAGCAGATGAAATTGCAACCCACTTCTATTCACCTGCCTTTTATATTCTCCCAAATTGCAGCTCCCTGAAAATGAGGAGAAGCTTGACTTGGGAACACATTTAACGTGCTGACTTCCATTCACACATGCACACTCTGGACCTGATCTCTGTGATTCAAACCAGATGTTGCTGAAGCAACTGTTGAAGACTTAAGAGAGCTGATGTTAGGCACAAGGAGATGAGCCTGTCAAATGCATGCATGGCCAGCCTACAGCTGGCCTCTTCTTATACCAAACAAAGCCAGGTTGATGTCTAGAGTACTGGAGCCATTAGTGCAGCTGCCCAGGTTGCAGAGTGCCACTGCCAGCTGTAGAACAGGGAACATCTACTCTTGGCAAAGACAGGCTGCAGGAAAAGGCTAAAAGAGGAAACAATTTGCAAGCTATTCAAGATGCTTAGAAGGTAAATGAAAACACAGGTAGTGACCTTTTTTCACCACTCTTAATCACCTTTACCATAGTTCAGTAAAGCTGTATTTGCAGGAATTTGACAGGAATCTAAGTCTTTCTGTCCACGTATCCAAATCCAGCTTATTTCTAAGGAATGCGCAGAAGGAAGAGGAAAGAAGTACACTTTTGTTGACAATTGACCTTTCCCCAGTCCTCAGGAAAAATAGGCACAGTCCACCTTTGCTCCATAGGGCTACTTTGATTTGAAAATATTGGTGTGTTTTGGCCTGTTTTCAGTGTATGTTTGCCTGAGCCCAGAAAGATTAGTATTTGACTCATCAAGTCATGCACTTGGAGGTCAGAAAGGAAGACCAGGCAGGACATCTGTGTAGACATAATGCAGATTTCCTTGTATGTCTGCATCATGAGCTTACATCTAATTACTGCATTTTCCACAGGCAATTACCTCACTCACTACGGTGGTGAGGCTGAACCATGGCGGGGTTGGGGTGTGGACATGTCTCAGCACTCTGTAGGGAATGAGGCTGTTTGCTATAGGACAACATTAAGCAACACAATTCAAAAGAAGAGTCAATAGCTAAGCAGTGTCCTGTAGGAAGAAGAAAGTTGATCATGTAATTAAAAGAAGACTGGTAAAAACCTGTCTTCTACTCCAGATTCTTCCTAATGATGCTGAAGAGCAAGTCTCTAGCACCAAGATTTTGGCATATAGTGGTTCCGCATGTTCCTCAACCTCTGGCTGTCCAGTGCAGCACACATGGAGCTTCACTCCTGCAGTGCTGACCAGTCCCAGTGCACTGGAAAACAGGGATCTGTCTGCCCAAGGGTGTGTTTGGTGGTATGAATAAAAGAGCCTTCATGGCCATAATGTCCTTCGTGTTCTTCCTGGCACTGCTCTGACCCAGTCTGTGTGTTCAGGAAGCTGCTCTGCCTGTGTGGCTGTGCAGACCTTCTGTATGTGAGGTAAGATATTCAATCTCTTCACCAGGTCAAGGAGGAGCAGAAGAGAAAGGCAGTTATCAATTTAGCTCCTTCCAATTATGCTAAAATGTTAAAGAGGTTGATTTTTCACAGTTTCTCCATCCCCACTAGGGACACAAATGGCACTTAAATTTATTACACTATAGTCTCAGCCTTCATTTACTACAAATACTCACTTTACCATACAGGGTTGTGGAGGTAAATCCTGAAATATGTCTAATATACTGATCTTCCAGGAAGTATAGGGACAAGGTTAGAAAGAAGACAGCAAAGAAGGAAAATGAATGAATATGTATACCACTGTGTCAGATCTTCCTCCTCACCTATTCCATACATTTTGCCTGCTGTACTATAAAAAAAAAAAGGTCAGAGATTAGGCAACATTGCACCACAACACACATTCACAGTGGGGCTGGATAAAGGCACCAGCATCAGCATGGGAATTCCAACCTTCACTTTGTAAACAAAATAGCTTCTCAAAAGGCATGCACACATTTTTATGCAGATTCAGGGAGGAAGGAAGTGTAAGAACAGAGATATTAATATTCTTGCATGTCAGTGAAGAACAAAAATACTGCAACATACTCACTTAACACCTGTTTGAACCCTGAGTATTTTTTTATCTCATGATATTAAAAATACAATATGTTGTCATTATTAAGCATCACTGCTCTTTGGCATAATCAAGGCAGTTTTATTTGCTAGATAATATTTGTGAAATACAATGTATTATGTCAAATTCAATATCTAAAATAACATTTTAAATACAAAAGTTTTCCCAGGACAAATACTACAAAATCTCATTGTCTATGTGCATATCTGTCAGTTTCTCTCGCAACTTTGGGGTCCAGTGTCTAATTTAAATTATACTTGACTGCCAGGCTCAGTCCAACAACTCCTTTGAGATTCAGTCTCCAACCAGAGGCTTCCAGTTTCTCTGATTCTCTCATGCTTTGGAGGGTAATTTTTCTCTCCACCCAAAAGGCTGAAAAAACAAGAACTCTTCTTCCTACCCATCCACAGACCAGCAGCAGATTCTTCCCCAGTCATCACCAACTAGGAGCTTGGAGGAATTTCTTGAGAAGGAAAGAAGAAGACAAAGAAAACCATGTTTAAGAGGAAGACACAGGATCAAGGCTTTTTCTGTGCGTGCAGCAATTAGGAGGATGCAACATTCACGGCTGTACATTATCTTTAAAGTTAAAATTGAAGACCCATGTTAGAGAATATTCAAAGTTTGGTACTTCAAAGACTGAGCTTAGAATTGGGTCCAAACTTCCCTGGAGTTGACTGGGCTAGTTGTGGACAATTTAACCAGATCAGAAGCTCTTACCCTTCTCTGAGTTTCTACGGATGTGAAATAATCTGCTGTCCAGATTCAGAATTCAGACTCATTAGCACAATGTCATGGCTTCAGCCAATGAAATCTCTGCTGCATGCAGTGCCACCAGCACTAATGAAACTAACCCTCACCCCAAACGTTCCCCCTTTCAATGCACATCAACATCACACTGACTGCTCTAAAGCTGAGCATGCAGAATGCAGGAACATTTTATCAACTGTCAAAATTTCAACACTTTCGGAGAAAGAGACAGTAACTGGTTTACAAGTACGTTGTAACATCCTGGAGAAGGAGATAACAACAAATATTACAGCCAGATGACTGCGGGAGGGGCTTGAGTAAACTAAAATACTGCTGGCTCTGCAGACTGAGAGGAGTTGAACAAAGAAGTTGTCCTTTGGCCAAAAACTTCCTGTTCACGTTTTAAGGAGACAGTATCTCCAGCAACTCCTAGGACAGGAGTTATTTCCATGTTGCAGAGATGGTGTAGCAGCAACTGAGTTCTACAACTATTCTGGCCAAAACCTTGCTCCTGGCTTGTCTCCTGCCTGTCCAATGACTACCCCAACATCCTTCATTAATGTACCTAGCCAGGCCAGCTTCTTGAGCAGCTGCTTTGGCTACGAGAGGTCTGACTGAGCTCCCACAACCCCGAAAGCGAAGACCAGCGGCAGCCTGGCCCCAGGCGCCGCCGCAGGGGCCCCAGCCGGGCAGCGCTGGCAATGGCCCTACCTGGACACGGCCAGCGCCGTCACCGCCGGGCTCGTCCGGCTTGCTTTGCCAGTCAGGGCAACGCTGGGATTCAGTTCCCGACAGAGAACAAGATGTTTTCCACCCTTGTTACCTGTTGTGTGGTTTAAAAATAAATATTTAGAAAGCGTCTGGGGGGCAGCAGGGATGGGATTGTTATTATTTACGGTCAGCAAGTTGTTAAGTTGAGAACAAATATATTTAATCTTGGCCTGTGCTGTTGCAAAATAGGCCCATCCCAATTTAATTTGTGGCTATGATAGTTACATGTGCTGACGTGCGGCTGTATCAATTGTGTGCTAAATTGGATTTGTGTATTATTGCTTTCTAAATTGCATGCCTAGTTCAGCAAAATTGTTCATCAGTTTTCACTGGCTCTGTGCTTAATAAGATGCCCCACAATACTTTGCTGCCAGGATATAATACAGCCCATAATTGCCTAGTAAAAAGAAATTACATAAAGCTCTGGTATTATCAACTTATCTAAATCTGCTCATAACAGAACCAATAATTAAATGCTGTGAACATTTCACATACACACACATACATACACACACACACCTAACAACATAACTCAATCACAGTTACTCTGGTCTTTTTAATGACTGTGGTTTGTATTAATTTTATTTTCTTTAATGCGCAAAATGAGATGTGGGAATATTTGGTCATTTAAAATAATTCTGAAGTCATCTGAATAGGTTAAGGGAGTATGACCCTGCTTTGATTACACCTCTCAACTCTTTAATAAAGAATGCTGTTCCTGTATCCATCTGAAAACATGCAGCCTTATGTGCATGTGCAAACAGGTGTTGTCTCTACACATCACCAGATGTGGGGTCAGCACATCTTTTATGGTCCTCTTGGGAAAAAACCACAAACAAGAGTGTTCCTCTGTGCTCCCATGGATGGCTTTTAAGCCCTCATTTAGAAAACTCCTTAAGATATACATTTTACAAATAGCTAAAGTATCAGTCTGTTCAAAAACATGCATATGCAGTTATGCCTGGAAAGACCTGCCACAGGAAGTTTTAGACAAGAACTTCAGAAATTCTTATGTCAAAGTAGACTTTTTAATGGGTAAAGAGAATCCACAAAATGACTACAGAATACCACAGAGATTTTGGAAAGAATGTTAGGTCTTTTGCTTTGACTTACTGACAAAGCAATCTTCAATTAGAGATGAGAACAAAAACAAATATGAGGCTACCACAGCCAGACTATCTCACATCTGGCATCTCGGATGTTCTTGCACCTTGCCTAGAAAAATCTGGCTCTGGCTGCTCTAAGGCATGACAAAAGGTTTGATAAGCATCTGGTTTGGCTGTTATACATACAGAGGCATATTGGAAATATTTTCACATAGCAATCTAAGTAATGTTGATGCCAAGTTCCATGAACAGCACTTTTGAAGATCTCTGTGGTAATGCCCAATTACTGTATAGTATCTTCTTTTTTTTGCAGATGTTACATCTATAGCTCTATATTTATGCAAATTGTGTGCCTAAAATTGAAGTAATAGAGAATGTCTGTAATGAGGACCACAGAAAATAAGTGGAGTAAATTATACATAATAACACCACAATTCCTTTATCTTAGAAAAAGCGCTGGGAAAAGAAGAAAGCTGTGCTATTTACGATGTGCCTTTAAAGCGTTCTGACAGGTTTCAGCTCCTGTATTTGTTGGAACAGAGAAGCGAGCTTGAGTTGTTTTTAGTACCAGTAAGCACCATAGTCCCACGATCTTATTAACCTCAGCTCTGTGAGAGCTCCATGGTATCAGCTTCAGCTGCACACAGCCTTGAATAAACAGCTCCAAGCACTAGGGCCTGCTGCTGGCCTCCCACCAGTTTGAAGGACCTCTGACTTCTTTTAGGTGGCAAAGACAACAAACTTCTCTGATCCATCCCTGAGCAGGATCTGGCACTGCCCACTCTGACATGATGCCAGGATATTTTAGTACAGGCCATCAGCAGAGGTGCCAAGGCAGTGGACTTGCTGGAGCTGGGACTATTTCCAGCCATTGGTGTCACAGGTTTATGCAGAAAGGTGGTCTTCTGAGGTTGACAGAACCCATGAGAGAGCCTATGAAGAAGCTTTCAGCTCCATCCAGGCAGGATGTGCCCTTGAGATGGCAGGCTGAGGTGTGCTCTGTCTCCAAGGTGGGGCATTTACTGCCCACCACTGCTGCTGGTCACAGTAACACTGCACCAGCTGCCCACACCATCTCCCCTTCACACCACTGTGCTCACACCCCCTCTCCTTCTCACAACCAGGCAGGGCTTGCAGCACTGGGTCACACTGCAGTTCACTGCCCACCCTGTGGTCATACCTGTGCCACCCGGCTCTTCCCTCACGCCGCTCCGGGCTCTCAGTCCAGCACCTTGCTCTGGGGTATTGGGGTATTCGGTCTTCCACAGCTGTGCCAGTGAGGGGGTAAAAATGGAAAAAGCATGGATTGTAACAATGAGAGAGAGATTCAGCTCCTGCTTCCCAGCAAGGGGTGGGAATTGGACTTCTGACACCAGAACAGGATTTTGCAGTTGTCTCCCTCTCTGTCACTGTGCTGCAGGGTGTCACACTGGAGGAATGTATGCAGGGAGGTGGTGGGGTTGCAAGGCTGGCATGCTATTGAAAATCCCAGTAACCCAGGAAGTTCTCCTACCAGACTGGAGTCAGAATAAGCAGTGAATTCCTACTCATGAGAAAGTATGACTTAATTAATGGAGCTGTGAACTCTCAGAACCATATTCAAACATATTTCTGAGGAGTGATAGAATTTTTGCTTTTAGAATCACCCCAGAATGGACAGTACATTTTCAAAATTCTCCCTGAATGGCAAGAAGTCCCCTGCTCAGGAGGATAAAAGTTGATAGGAAGCAAGTATTTCACTCGGATTTTCATTTTCTGCCCTCTGCTGCACTGTTAAGAAAGTGTCATGGGCTTTTATTAACTCTGTCCCTCCCTTTAGAATACAAAATTCTACCTCCAGTCTACAATGAATCAGGATTCCTTTCCTCTCTCCCATCCACCTACCCTCACCACTCCATCTGTGCTTCCTGTGATGACAATACTGCGTGTGTCCCAGTCCATCACTTCAGCAAAGCAGCAGCAAACAATGTGGCAGGTGGGGCTGCAGGCAGTGCTGATGCTTGTGAGAAGCTGGCCATTGACTGTCCACAGGTACAGGTAAGATCCAGCACAAGAGACAATGTCACCCTGTAACAGAGCAAGAGGCAATGTCTCAAACTCCTACACTCATCCTCCTCATAACTTTTAAATGCTGATTAAAAATTGCTGACTTTCTCTGATTTAAATTCTGACCATTGTTTTTCTTCTGGGCGGATGATATAAACCAGACAAAGTAAAAATTACTTTTTTTTCTTTCCCATGAAAAATCCTGACATTTTTACATCACATAAACCTGAAACACCATCTCAGATTTAGCAAGGTAATGCAGAAAAAAAGCTTTTTTTCACATTTTAAAATGAAAACATATAATGAAATATTCCCTATTTTCCATAAAATCCAGGCTTTTAGTAAAAAAGCAGACTGACAGAGTGGCCTAGCTACTGTCAGGGACAGGGGCTGTGCACAAGCAGTGCCTAGCATGAGTTCTGGGCCAGGACTAGTGCTCTTGTAAGTCGTACAAATAAGCATTCCCTGAAACAAGGACATGGTGTTCACCTGCTTAGCTGCGAAGCCTTTGGTGATTTCACAATCCTCCTCTGCCCCTCACAGGGAGCTCACTGTCATCGCATTTCTACACTGTGTTTTGCATTTGACCAATGACCAGCTCCGCATCCAGTGACCTGCACTTCTGATGCAGAAAACATCCTCTGCACTGAACCTCTCGCCTCCATTCCATGCAGGTCCTTAACCAGAGACTGCTCATAAGGAGCAAATGCCCTTAGGGAAACACACAGAACCAAGAGCCAATGCTGCAATTGTAAATGATCTAATCAAAAGTGCATTTTGATCAGGTTATTAATTGAAATTCTACCTAACCTTTCCACTCTTGATGCATACTAAGAATCAGCTGAAAAGAACCTCATCAACATAGTCATCTGATTCTGGTAAAGGACAGTGTGCCCTTAAATTAGCAGCATGCATCTGGTTTAAGTCAACTAACACCTTACTTCACCCCTGTCTCATTTGGGGCCAGGGCTCTTTACACTGCTGGGCAGAATTCTGGAGATAAAAAATGATAGCATGTTCAAAACAGAGCAGCCAATAATTCGAGAGATTAAATTTCAGCTACCTTATCTGCATGAGAGTACATGATGTCCAGGCATTTGGCAATGATCTACAGCACTTTTCAGGTCTGGACCAGGGATTTAAAACTAACTGAAACAATTAGTTACAGTAAGCTTTTACAATCTTCCTTAGTTTATAAACTTTTTGGGACAGTTCTTATTTTGTGTCTACATGACACAAACGCCATGAGGTTTGGATCTATAGATGGAAATTCTAGATGCTCAAGCAACTCCAACCATCACATAATGAAGAGCTGTATAGGGTTCTTATTTCGCAGAATTTTTTTCCTTCAAAACTTTGCTTTGAATAATTCTGAATCTTTCAGGAAAAAAAACACTTGCTACCAATAATGTAATTTTGTGTCAATCAAAATAATGCAGCACAATGGAAAACTTTTTTCTATTTTCACATATAGAGAATTAAAAAAAAATTACATTTCATAGTTAGGTGCTCTGTTTTGCTAACATAAAAAAGAGTTTTTTCATCCACAAGGTATGGACCCCTTACTTTTTTTCCTTGAAGCTTCAGTCATATTTTTCTAAGGTTTTTGCTCTTTTAAATGGACTTTTCTATAGACTGTTATCCAAACAGCTTAACCATTTGCACCCCAGTAAAGTGGAGATCAGTCATTTGGATCAGTCATCAGACTGCTCCTGGCAGAGACCATCTCATTTTTGGGCAGTTCCAGGAGAGCAGATACCAACTGAAAAGGCTCCTGTACTGGCTGGTACACAGAACGGAGAGAACTCTGTCCCCTGGGATCTTGAGCAGCATTGTGCCAGCCCACCTCCTCATTTCTGAGTGGCACTGCTTCAGCTCACTTTGTAAGGGACCACCAAGATATTCTGAGCTGGCCTGCTGAGGCCACTGGCCATTTTACAGTAACCAGGACTGCCAGGACTGGGAGCTGAGCTGGCACTGAACAGACCACTTAATTCCCACCCTCAAAATTGCTAGCCATCAGACTGCATGGTTAATAAAGCTCTGATATGAGATGATTGTTTTGGCACAGACTAAGTAGAGAATATCTGCCTGGCTTCTTACTGCTGTGAACTCAATTTGGCCTTTGTACAATATCCAGGACTGGATTCAACCTTGAATTGTCTGAGCCGGTGAAACCCTGTTCTAGTATATTAGCAGAGAGAGAAAATACAAATATGAAAGAAACATTTTTGGGATGTAAAAGGATGGGGAAAAAATCTCATCCAGAGTGTTTACAGTAAAATCCAATACAGAATATTTTTCTATCAACATGCATGCAATTCTGGCCAGGCACAGACCTCAACAGATTTATACCCACTGCTTTCAGGAGCTCTCCCCACACCTGAGAGTAGAAGGGAAAGGAAAAAGCCAACATTATCACTGCAAAGGTGTAAGGCAGTTGTCAGCTGAGGTGGCAGAGTGCAGCCTAACATTTCAGCTGCACAAATGTGCAGCTCAGATGTGGCTCTGCTGCATGAATGCCAGGACAAATTAATGAAATAACAGAGGCAACAAGGTTATGAGTGAGCCAAATCCAGGAGGTACTAGGGTAATACTTCATGCTCCATAAACTAAAAGTTGTTTAATCCTGCTATCTATCCATCCAAAGATGCTTCTACTTAGCTACTCAGTCTAAGATGTTGCTTTTAGTGCTCGCCTCTCATCATTAAGAACACTATTAGCAATCTCTATAGAAAAAAAAAAAAAAAATCAATGTATCAGACTCTCAGGATGTTTTTATGTTGGGAAAAGCACCCATTAAATTATCATGAAATGTTCATGGATGCATCAGAAGAAAGATGATAAATGAAGATCTTACTGTTGAATTGTTGATGGCAACAGAAGCAAGGCTTTCCTCGTGGGCAGGAAGCTGGTTTATGAACGTCAGCTGGTTCAGGTCCCAGATGA
The DNA here is from genome assembly GCF_000738735.6 of Corvus cornix cornix. Taxonomy (NCBI): domain Eukaryota; kingdom Metazoa; phylum Chordata; class Aves; order Passeriformes; family Corvidae; genus Corvus; species Corvus cornix. Next base: position 17,886,189 of record NC_046336.1, read on the forward strand.
TGCAGGTTCTATCATCGGATCCACTCACAAAGATGCTGTAGGTTACAGATGCAGCAAGGCAGGTCACTGCCTGAGTGTGTCCATACAACGCCTGATGGGGAAAAACCAACCAATAAACCACAGCAGATGGTGTCTGATTTACTAGGGAACCACAGTCCTACCTCATTTGCTTAGTAAGAACAAGCAACCCAGTCATTCTTTGGAGAACTAAAGAGGGAATGAGGGGGAAATGCCAAAGGATATTACAGAGAAGCGTCCTTGTCCTCAACTCATAGCTGAAGAAAGCTGAGGGTCCAAGAGATCATATGTCTTGCCCAAATTACACAGTGATTCAGGGCCCTTGGCCTACTCTTCGGACTCTAAGTGCTCTGTGCTTAGCAAGAATAAAAATCATGATTCACTTCAGTCCATGCAGTTTTAAGTAAAATTTATGCTCGGAATTTCTCAATATTTAAAACACTTTTTGAAATAAAATTTATCAGGATATATTTCAGTGACCTTCTCTGTCTCATCTTTCTGTGTATCTGAAAAAGTACTAATACATTTCTAATATTGGTTAAGAAGAGAAACAGCATTTATGGAGCATTCTTGCTTTTAAGCCCTGTAGGAATTCCTTTCTCTTTCATCATTACACAACATTCTTTTTTTGTTATTTTTTAATAGGTTCAGAGTCATAAGGAGTGCCCAGTTAACCTTATTTAAACAGTTTCTGAAAAAGAGAACATGCTTTAGGCAACTTAATAGCACAGTTAGAAGGCATGGATTGAAGTATACTGCTGACAATTGTTTAATGCAGCATTCTCAAATGACAGCAGTGTACATTTCTGCTACATAATCACAGTAAATGACAGTAAAACCTGTAGGGCAACAGAGAAAAAGTCCTTCACATCTTTCCTAAAAAGTCTTTCAGGGCTCATTTTTTAGCTGCCTTACTGTGAAAAATCAGACCCACCAGTTTCAATGTTGGTTTTCAAAGGAAATGCATATTCCTTGCTGCCTTTCTTTCCATGATATTATTAGCACATTTCTAGGCTCTATCCCAGTTCAGCATGAAGCAGGGGAGCCACATGTCCCAGATGACTTTTGTGGCCATACCTCATCCTCTCTTCCAGCATGTGACTGAGAGCCTGAACTTTTGCTGGCTAACATGTGCTGCCACTTGCCAAGGTCACCAGGACAACAGCAGTAAAACATTAATCCACTGGTGAGGAAGCTGAGCTGCACCAGGCTCTGCGTTACTGAAGGTGACCCGCAACTGCGAGGGATGACTTTCAGCTTGGGACTTACTCCATTCACAGGAACTGTCAACTGTAAATACTGGCACAAAATTAGGTCTCCAACTGTGGTTTCCAGAAGTCAGAAACACTCTCACCTAAGCATGGAAAAGGAGGCTCAGTGATAGCTTTGGACTGGCTGTAGAACAGTGTCTTTAGAAAGGACTGGGCATAACCAAGTGCCCATACTTGAGAACTGTGCAAGACTGCTGCAAAAAAGGCTGGGACAAGTCAGGTTCAAGGGCTCAAACTTTCCTCTCCTTTTTCCAAAGCATGAAAGAAAACATATCCACTGTGAAAGCATCCAAACTGCCAAGTCAAGCCAAGCTAATCTCCTGCACAAGTTTCACTAAAACCATTTTCCCCTTTTATTTTAACCCATGAAGATCCTACTTGGCAGTGAAACACTTTAAATACAAGCTGAGTGTGGAAAAGAGGGATAGACCTGCACACAATTACAGTATCAGCTTCAACCCAGCAGTCTCAATGCACATTCAGAAAAAAAGTCTCATGCTTGGCTCTCTACATCTTTTCATTATCACTCTGCAAAGACTGACAGGTTTTTCCTTAATGGGAAATATTCTGCAGCATATTTGCATAAAGATCTTGAGGCCTATTTCCAAAGTATTTTAACAAATATCAAAAGACTAAAAAGAAGACCAGCTTCACTGCAGGAATGTTTAGTCCATGACAGTTTAAACCAAGTTTGAGCATCCAACTTAACTAGCTTTACAGATACGCTCCACACCTTGCTGAGAGGTCTGTGAGGCAGGGAGCACACCTTGCTTAAGTGTTTCATTTGGCCCAGAAATTCTGGGGACTGGATCACACAGATCCCTCTGCTAGTAAATTACATGGTTCAATACTGAGGCAATTACGCTCAATCTTTAGTGTTCCACAAAACTGTGGAAGCAGATCCCACTAGAGAGGCAAAAGCTACTTTTTCTGCAGAAATATAGTTTCTGTACTTTACTACATTCCAAACCAGAATGTGTCAGTCCCATGAGACAGCTGGTAAGTGAATAGCATCCACTTTATAGCACATAAGATGTTCTTAAGCAAAGCTCACTCTCTCAGGAAATTTTTTTGTTCAGCAGAAAAAGCACCCACCATGAAACAGTGAAGTACATGAAAGAGCAAGTAATTCACTGGAAGACATTTAGAACCATAGTTCAAGTTTACATCCATTCCAGACAGTCATAAGAAAAAAAAAAAAAAAAAGCCTCTGCTAGCAAAGTAAAGGAAAAAATACAGAATTTGTCATTGCATGATCTCATACCACTTTGTGGATTTTGGGTAATACCAAATTAATCACAGTGGAACACATCAGCAAGGCTGATTTAAGATTGTTAAAGAGAAAGGCATTATAGTGAAGATAAAAGACAGCCTCTTTGGTTGCCTGAAACTCAAACTGACCCCCTGATTTGTATCATTTGGATGTCGATGAAAATTACTGCTTATGCTCTTCTCTACTGCTAGTTCTTCCATTCCTATGTTCATGTCCTGCCTTGAAATAATAACCAGCTGGATTAAAAAAAAGGTCATCAGATCTTGTCTCATATTTCTGTCTTCTACAGCATTAAACATCATAAACCTCAGAAGAGAGGCTGCTCTAAAACAGTTTGCTCCCCTAATCTCAACACAAATTCCAACAGGAATGTCTGATAAATGAAGATCTAAATATTTCTCTGGCATCCCAACAGACCATGAAGTTTTCACTTCATTTAATGACAAAATATGTTTTGGCTTAGGGTATGGAAAGTACTGAAGTATCATCTGAACACCCCTCCAGAACAAACGAACAGAAGAAGCTTCTAACACTTGGAGACCTTGGTGATCAATGAACCCTTTAGTAGTGTGCCTAAAAGTAGCAGAGGTTTTTTAATCAAGAGTCTCTTGATTTCTTTAGGGAAGAAGGGCCCCATGCTACCTTCCAGATATAATAGTGGTGTACTCTAGTTGTACTTGTAAAGCTGAGAACTTGCCATAGCTGAACCACACAAATCTTGCATGAAAATTCAATTTTGTAAATGAAATAGCATTATACAGTGTCGGTTGATGACTACAGATGAAGTCTAAATCAACAACCACTACAGGGCTTTGGATAATGAGGATAAAAACTATAGCTTTCTTATTGGATGCAACCTTCCCTCACAGACTGACAGATGAACCTTTTATGTTCTGAATTCAGGCTGAGAAAAAAGAATCAAGGACTTTGCCAAGCTGAGCCTTCATCTCCACCAGCTAATTTCACAGGATGTTTCAGATCCTGTCCATTGCTGTAGCAGCCCAGAACAAATTATAAGCATCTCCAGGTGACACTCGTTTTTGAAAATAACCCAAGGGCTGCACTTCAAGAGAGGAGAATATGCCTTATCTTCATCATTTCTTTTATCATGATGAACTTTGAAAATGCTACTAAAGGGAAAAAATCCACCAAGTGGAACTCATAGCTATAAGCTGCTGGTATAAGGCATATTATCAGCTCCTGACCTGATAACAGGCTGTCACATGATACTGCTTATTACTGGCTTTTTCCTGCCTTCTTGATTCACCCAAAGTTGCTTCTTCTGACAAACATCTGAGAGATAAAAACCTTATCTTCTGGATTTCATTAAGTTTCCGTAGCAGAAGAGCCACAGTACTTACCTGTCTCAGGTTTAGACATTTCACTTTGTCCTTGACCAGGGAGAATTCCCAGACACACACAACTGAGCTTGTTCCAGATGTGATTATGGTAGTTGCTGAAGGACACACTGCACAGAGGCACTTTCCCCAGTCTGCCATGCACTCGAATGTAGTCACATTCTGTACAAGAAAGCATCTTTAAGTCAAATGCTCATCTGATGATACCATGTCTTTACTAATATCAAATGGTAGATTCAATTTTCAAAACTGAGCCTCCATATTTTAAATCTAAGAAAGAAAAGGTCATCATAACCAGTCTCTATGTGAGCACAGCTGTGAACACATGGACATGCACAGTCTGTGGCTGCACGCATCTGTGCCATCTTCCAGGGGCCAAGGCTGAACAAAGCTCAGTATCTCATGTCTTAGGAGATTTGGGTCTCAATTTCTCTTGTGCCACACTTCCTACATAACTTCAGGAAAGCTCATTCTGCCACCATACAGTAACATAAGGCAAACATTCCATGTAGACTAAAGAGAAAGCTCAGGCTGTGATGGCCTGCTTACAGTTACTGCCAGGCCCTGCAACCCTCCTCTTATTTGGATTGAAAAGCCAAAAGACACAGCACTAAATTGCATTCTGTGCTCTGTCAGCAGCACCCAAATCAGTCTAAAGCAGTGTCAGATCCATTGCACATTGCTACAATTACAGCACAAACATCCTCCTGCACATTCTGCATTAGCTCTCCCCCACACAACTGGGACAGCACTCTGGTACCAATGAATCTGGTGGAGTTGGGTGGCACAGCTATAAAACCCCTACCACAGACAGAACAAACCTTTACCTACTTACAACAAGGACTAAAGTTTCTTACATCTCGTCTCCACTGGCACTGTTGACCACGAGAATATTCAAGTTGGACTCCTAACTATTACTTATAGTGACTGTGTAGTCACACTCACTATGCTCAGTGTCACCTTGAGTTTTGAAGTGACAAACTGAATAATTTATGCCTGCAGCAACAGTATGAACTGCTAAGCACTGATTTTATTATACAGGGAGCGGAAGTTGGAATATATCTCATGGCTTTTTCATTTCCATTGACTTTGGGTATGTCTGTAAAAACATAATGATGCCACTTGAACAAATACCCAAGTCAGTATCTTGCTGAATTATGTGTTATGCTATTCTGGTACCCAAGCTAACTCAGAAGTCTTTGCATATCATAACATTGTCCCAAACACATCCAAAAATCAGTGTATTTATGGCAGAGGAAGAAACTAGATCTGTCAAGTGCCCTAACAAGCAGTGTGATGATATAGACCATTTATTTTTAATAGCAAAGAAGTAAGAGTATTAACTTCATTATTTTGAATGAATGCACTGGAATTTGCTGGAGCCAGAGGGGAATTGACAGATGGTTCTGTCTTAATTCCAGCAGAAATTTCTGCACAATGAAATTTCTAATCAGTGACCAGGAGACCTTGTGTTGTCCTTACACAGCAACAACATGGACAACACAATCACTGGATGGAAAACTGGAGATAATTTAGAGGCAAATGCCATGTTTTTGAGCAGTGTAAAATGATTTTACACTATCTTGGATGTTCAACTTGAGATTCCTCAAGAAGCTTGACTGTGAGAAAGTCCTGTATAGCATCCTCTGAAATCAGCTCCCCAACAGCCTCTGAAATGGGTGCCCAAACCAGTCAAAGACCACAACATATAATTAATTTCTTGAATTCTTAGTCTTTTTGTTATTTACCTTGTCAGATCCATAGTTGCCAAAGCAGCAGGTGAAGTCCTCAAAACCCCAGCAGAATGTTTTGCTCCAAAGAGGAGGAATCAAAATTTTATTTTTTTCAACGGCCAGAATGCCTTTCTCTGTATGAACAATGTGCCCAATAGCTCCCTTGGGATAGTCTAGCAAGACAGAGAAAATATTTAATTCTGTTTGGTTTAGAGCACTGATGCTAACTTTTCTCCTTGCACAGCTTGTGTGGTGAGGCTGGCAGGTCCCACATCTGGGCTCAGTGCTGTGGCCAGGCCCAGAGACACAAATCCACTCTGAAACTGAGACACAATAGTGGAAACGCTCCTCTCCAGTGGACCACATAGATCCATGCAGAGGGGGTGATGTCTTATAAGAAACAATCTGTTCTGAACTCTACAACTGAAGTTTGAAGAAGCTTTCAATCCCCACTCCTAATACACAGATACATAAATCACAATTGGCAGAAGGGATCTTGATTGAACCAACCCATACAAAGCTGTGTGACTACTTTTGTGCTCTTGAAAACACAGATTTATCCTGTCTAAGAACTGTGTATTGTCAGAAAATGGAACACAGCCCCTGCAGCACCTTTTATGGTAACTGGTGAGAGCTTCAGATTTTGCAGACTGCTCACAAAAGGAGGAAGAATTCCACTTGAGTGAAGGAACGGCCCAGTCTCTCTTCCTGATGAACTCTTCCCTTGAGCATTCCTAGATGGATGTGGTTTTGTGAAGAGCTAGGACAAAGGAATGCCATTGAAAAATAAATCTCTACTTGTATGACCACTTAGGAGAAACACCTGTTTAAATCTTAAAATCACAGACTCCAAGACTATCATATATGAATCTCTTAATTAAAATCTTAGGCATATAATATTTTCATCAGATTACATCCCTCCCTCGCAGAGACAGAAGGCTAATCCCAGCAATTCCGGACAAGAAAGAAAAGCATAGGTGAGACTTTGAGCTGGGTTTTAGTTGATTATACCCATTCCCAGACTAGTGATTACTTGTGTGACTGTGCTGAAGGAGCAGAACCCAGAGCTGATGCTGCAGCTGTATGGCATACAACAGGAGCAGCATGGTTAGAAAGTGGGGGTGCAGACTGATGTAGTACAAAATCTGGAAAAGCCTATAGCCCATCTTTCAGCAGGTTTAAATCAGAAGATGTTTCTGATTTACATTATTATTACTGGTTTCCAGTCAAAATACTGTAAGATCAAGATATATTATGTTCTCTACTCTCATGATAAAGTGATACCTGCTTTGGTATCTGTCCAAAGTTGCTGATAAATCCCAGGATAGTGCTCTTAATCAGAGGATCTTTAATGTTGTTGAGGTCCATCTTGTCTCCATAGAAGTAAGGGTGATAGGTGTTAACTGCCTCCACTGCAGCTGAGCCGTGCTGCTTGTGGCCAAAAATAAGGTCTATCCAGCGGTGAAGGTGTGCACTGACATAATCACTTTCCAGTGCCTGAAACCAAAACAAAATTACTTAATTCACTAGATTGTATCCATTACAAATGCATTACTGCTTTCCAATCCTTGCTGGAGACAAATTCTCTGCAAATGAGTCATCACACTTTCAGTTCCTCCAGTACCTCCATTCTCAGCACAGGCTCATAAAACACCAAAAGAGACTAAAGTGGATCCCCACAGGAAACGGAAGGACAGAGTGCAGCATGTTTGACTTAACAGACACCAGGAGCAATATCCTCAGACACAACACAGGTAGGTTCCACAAAGCAAAATGAAAGCATTCCACAGATCTTGGCACCCATAGTGATTGGCACATGGATTAATAGGACCAGAATGAACAATTACTACTGGAGAAGACTGGGTGAGATGCTAATGCAATCACAGAGTAAAACTTGTGCTTGGAAGACCCAGACAAGCAAGTTCATAAGCAGGGGACACAAATTCAAGTTGAATCTGTGCCCACCACCAGGTTAGCCAGTCTTACCCATGAGGCATCACTAAATGTTATTGCTCCTGCCATCACCTGCCTCACCAAATTTTTGTGCATTCCCAAACAGCCTTGCGCAATGATTCAAGCAGCAGTGTCAAGCATTATTAAAAGTACTTTCCTATCTCTGAATCATTTGACTGTGTAACCCCTGATGTTCAGTGAAAAGTCTTCCAAGCAGACCAGCCCACCCAAAGCACAGCAGAAATAAACAAGCTAATGGGATCCAGAACAATGGCTCATTTCACAGAGCAGACAGTTGCCCAGTGCAGCTGGTGCAAATGACCCTGCCCATAGCTATAATGATCACAGGGCAGCTCACAGAACAAGCACAGTGTACAATCTGTCCCTGAACAGACTTGGAACTCATTCTTATTAATAAAAGCAGTTAGTCCATGAATTACAAACTGTAAATTTTGACTGGCATCGCTGCCAAAGCAAAACAAAGCAACTAACAGAGCTGTAACTGTGCAGACTCAAAGTATTTCACTGAGCGCTATGGCAAGCCCAGCCAGGGAGGGAGAACTTGTGGTCTAGGGAGGAAGTATATACATTTATTCAGTGAACTAGATTCCTAACTTATTAAGCATGAAACAGGAAGCTGTTCAGAGTTTTATGTCAAGAACAATTCTTCACTCTCACATTTTTGAAAGTAATAGCCAACCTCAGAACAGTGTCAACTTCAATCTGTTTTATGCACCAAACTCATTGTGGAGCCTCCTAAAAATGGCCACGATACCAGTAATTAGTACTTCCAGCCTTGTGGATGATTTCAGAGGAGAGAGAAACCCTCATGTTTCAGAATTCAAAATCTCTGACTCTTCACTTCAGGGTTAGACAAAGTCTCCCAGGCAGGCTAATTAAGGTGTCTTGCACTGCCCTGTGTAGTACCTGGTACCAGCTATGGTTGAAAAGACAATATTGCACTGACTGTACAGGAAATCTGATCAGGTCTGGAAAATTATTAAGAACACACATGTATAAACATGATCTTTCATTTGCTAAGCTGCTCCTATTTGAGATTTGAATTAATTTGCTTATCAGCTGTGCCAATGTTATTAAATAGTGCAGCTCAGAGGAAGCAGTTCTGTAGACAAATGGTAGAGAGCACCCAGTATCCACATTAAATGCACTCTGGGGGCTTTACTTCCAACTAAATCCAGGCTGTTCCTGCAAGCTGAATGCTACCAGCATCTGGAGCACACAACTGGAGTGCAGCTTTTCTTTCATTTCACCCAAAACAAATCTAGTTCACACAATCTGAGATCATTCTACAGTGACCGCAAACCCATGCTATGCAGGGATGACTGCAGATTCATTTCCAAACTGTACCATTATTCTAAAGTACTAGGTAAAAGCAGATTTCTCCATGGTATCCAAGTGCCTTTGGAGTATTCACCATTACACAAGCAGTAAGGAGCTCAGTATTTTACACTCCAAACAAACCATAGTAGAATAGACAGGATGTCTCCCTATGTTTTTCTTTAAAAAGCATCAATGTAAAATTGCAGCATCTTTCAGTCATACGTGGCTTTTTGTCTGCAGCACATCTGGTAGGGAAGGACAGTGTTACCTTTCCCATATTTGGGAAACTGGAAAACAGAGATTGAGCACCTTGGACAGTCACAGAGAGAGCAGTGAAAGGAACCAGACAGCCCCAAAGCCTCCATACCTTCCAAGGAGCCACTGAGGAATACGAGGGAACTGTTGTATATTTGACCTCAGCGGCCAAAACCAATTTGCAGTAGGTAGGAGACTGGGCATTCCCTGGATTCAACTCTTTAGTTTAGCAAGGACTTTACTTCCATGAGCAAGTCTGCAGTGCACACAAAACTTAAATGAGGATCTCCTTCCTCCTAGTAGCTGTATCATCATGTAGTTATGGGCTCTGACAAAAGCTCAGGTCTCTCTTCCCTTCCATCACCTTTCAGTGTGAACAGAGCTCTGAGCCTCTAAGTCACTTTCTACACAGCTTCAGAGAAGTCTGTCTCAGTAATACCTATTATTGTGTATGAAAAGGAAATGAAGCATTCTAAACGTGGCTCTTAATCTCAATTTCAGTTCTTTGGCAAAAAAAAAAATCTGGTAGATGACTGCATTTTCAAAATGATTGAAGACAAAATTTTTAGTAGGTTATCCATAATAAGAGTTATCCATTTCAAAATAGGTAAAGCAGAAAGATAGAACTTTAACTTCATTTAAATATTTTTAGCATTATTGTTCTGACACAGATTTAAAGTGAAGTGTTCAGGTCATAAATTCAAAATAGAAACTAAAGAGAGCCTCTTAATCTCTTAAATGAAAAGATGAAATATCTCACTATATAATCAACAGTCACACTATATAAGCAACAGTCATAAAAAAACCCCACAAAAGCAGGATTACTGCACAAAAATAAGTAGGCAAGCACAGGCTCAGACCTTATCCATGTTCACTCACAGGAGTAACCTGAGCATGTGTGAATGAAACCAGAGTTGAACAGGCTCTGTCTCATACTCAGTCATTCACAAGCCAAAGAGTTTGCAGCATCAGGAACCTTCCAGTACCTAAGGGGAGGCCTACAAGAAAGCCAGAGAGGATCTTTTTACAAGGGAATGTAGTGATAGGAAAAAGAGGAACGACTTTAAACAGAGAGGGTAGATTTACATTAGATGTTAGGAAGGGACTTTCCACTGTGAGGGTGCTTAGAATTTAGAACAGGTTGCCCAGAGAAAATTGTGGATGCCTCATTGCTGAAAATATTCAAGGTCAGGTTGGACGGGACTTTGAGCACTGTGGTCCAGTGAAAGGTATCCTTGCCCATGGCAGAGGGGTCGGAACTAGGATATCTTTAAGGTCCCTTCCAACCCAAACCATTTTATGATTCTATGAAAGTAATGGTAACTTAGTGGGAATATTGTGGTTGCTGTTAATGGTTCAGTGAACAGTGAAGAAAAGTATTTACAAAATAAGAGTGTGACCCTGGTTTTGTTCAAAAGAAGAACAAGAAGTTAAGGTAGTAAGGAGGTCAGAGACAGGATTTAAGCCAGCATTGGAGAGGTCAACTGAGGAAAGGCTTATCTGGAGACACCAAAACAGAAAAGATGGTTGTATCCACAGGTTTGAATATAATCACCTACAAAGTGATTATGGAGAGAGAAAGGTGAAATCCCAAGGGCAGGACCTGCATAGCAGAGGTGAGAAGAACCTACACCCACTGAGGCAAAAACTGAAGCTACATGACAAACCAGGATAATGTAATGCCTTGAAAATCATGGGCTGTTTGTTTAGCCCCACCAATGCTAACACATACATTCATCACAGCTGTACACAGCAACAATCTGTGTGCACTCACACATGCAGCTCACCCAAGGAAATCTGATGGGGTAATGCAGGAGCACTATAGAGACCTGCACCAAGATATTATGCTGCAAAGTCTGAGTTCAATGCAACAATCTTCATCTAGAACTGCATTTGCTTTCACTTTTATGAAGCAGATGACATCACACAGAAGACTTTCTAACTATTAATAGATAGCACTAATTGCAGTAAGTCTCAGGACCTTAGAGCTATTTGTTTTCAAATTGCCAAGGCTGACTCCATTAAAGGCAGAGAATTACATTAGGTTTCCCCCATCCCAACCCCCAAAAATAAAAAAATAACTTTAGTCCTGGCATGACTCAGAGATGGAAATAAATAATTTAAATAAACACACATGTTGTTAGCAACAACACAGAACTGTATGCATATAAATTCCTGTATGGTATATTATGTTCTCTTACACTTGTGGGCTGAGATATGGTCATGCCACAAACCTACATGTAATCCACATCTGGTCTGAAAAGTTTGCCTTGATTCAAGGTAAATTATTAGGCAGACAAATATACATGCAAAGTTCAGAACCAACACAAACTCCACAATGATAGGACACATTTGGATTCAACATTTTCATTTGTAACTCTGGCTTTCAGAGCTTCATTTTCAATGGCACCCAGGTAGCATTTTGTCACAAATCTTTATATTCACTGACCTGTCTGTGCAGGAGAATGAATTTATGGGGATCCCCATCTGCCCAAGGAGGAAGCTGCACATCTCCCAGCACTGTTCCATCCTGCATGCAGCCTGCAGGAATTACAAAGGGAGAACCAAAAACAAGAATCAGACACATTGAAAATAGGAACAACTTTACTGAAACACCAAAGTCAAAGGAAGTTGAGGTGATTTTCCTACAGGCAGTTTCAGGTTCATGAAATTTAGGGCCATATAATACTGAAGAATCAGTGTTCTGGGATTTCTGATCCAGTAATAAAGCAGTGAGAAGATGTTCTAGTAATTGTCATTAACAGAGTAAAAATATGCATGTCCTCAGCACAGACCATTTTAGTACAGAATGCAAACACAGACAAGACAAATGTGTTTACACAACTTTCTTTTTATACATAATCCTGTGGGTCTAACTGCCAAATATTCCTACCAAAGGAGCCACTGAGAGGGATTTTGTTCTCAAGTCCTTTGCAACCTGATTCCTTTCAGAAGGTGAGCATATGTTCTTAATTCAGAGCACAGTGTTGTGCAACTGGATGAATTCAAATCTAAACTGAGGTTCAGTTCTGGGACCACAAGTATCCCTACAGTTTAGCAGAGTACAGATTTGGGTTCTTGGCTTTGCCTACTGTAAAATCTTCCTGTATATTTGCTCTCTACTGACAAGATTCTGGTGTCCTTTGGGTCCCTCCACTCAGTTCCACTCAGGTGAGTCTCTGAATCTTTATTTCAGCCAGGCTTTTTTTCTTGGCCTCCTCTCAGGATGAAACTACTCCAATTCTTTTTTATCTTTTAACAAACTTCTAGCACATTTTTTTCCCCTATTCTTATATATAAATATATACATTCCTATCTTTTAGCATGCCTCATTTCACTGGTATCTTAAATACAATTACAGCTAGATTTCAATACCATGGGTTAAGCTGCCTTTGCTGTCACCAATTTAGGATGATTCTTCAGGTATTTTTCCCCTGCCTTAATTGCTAACCAAACAATGTCTGTTATAGAAAGCAGCTTTGCATTGCAAATGGTGTGAAAGTCCTGTCAAGTGAAGTGAATCAGAACTGCCATGCCTATTTCTGAAGAGTGTTTTTTCTGGATTCTCTCTGAGCCTTCATCAAGGATGCAGAAAGGTTTAGAGACAGTGTACATTCAGAGGGGATTGTGATGCTGCTTGAGGACAGGGAAAATGTATCAAGTTCATGTGAGTTGTGCAGAACCTTTGAAGATGAGAGTGAGGACATTTGGAAACTTTAATCACCTTGTGATCTCATGGAGATTAAAAAAAAAAACCAAAACAAAAACAATCCCACCTTTCACCAACACCATTTAACAATTGACACATCTCCAAAGGAATAATACATTTTCAATAGCTACATAGATTTGATAATACAGGCCAAATTTTCAAAAGCAACCAACTAGATTGGTTATATAAAAATCCACTTTTGTGTGACAAAATGTGTAATTCTTTTGCACAGTAATTAGTAGGAACTGCTTGCTTCTTCCTGAGCTGGCAACTTGGTTCTTCTGACATAATTCAGTTTTCAGAAGCTTGCATTCTTGTCGTGTTATTTGAATAAAAAATTATCTCATCATTAGAAAGACTCATCAGTCCACAATGTCCAGAGACTGACTCTCAACACAAGATCTGGATCTTTTCTTTTGGTAGGATGCTGGATGGAACACTAGAACTTACCAAGTTCAAAGTGATTTGCATTGGTTAGGAACTCTGGCAAGTAAAAGAATTCAGGGATGAGCTCCCTGACATCACTCATGTTGTCCCTTGATGCTGATTCCCATGTGCTCTTGACACTGTGAAACATCCTGTCTGCAACATCAAAACTCCCACCCTGTGAAATGGAGACAGACAAAAAGACTTGTGTCACTATTCTGTTAAATTAAAGGCATCTTAGCTAATTTTGTAATGATCCCCTTATCACATGGTTCATAAGGGGATGCCTCAAGATCTGTCCTGGCTCTAAGTAGTGTGATCTTATGCTAGGACCTGTCTTAGTCCTGATTTGTAGGCATGTATGTTGAGAAGCCATCAAACCTGGAGTCTTAGCACAGCCTGCAGTAATACAGAGGCAAGCAGGAGCCATCATGGGCAGCTTGAGAATATCACCATGCCCATTAGTAATGCTTCTGAAAGCAATTAATTTATTTCATCCCAAAGTGATTTGCAAGCAATGGCCAAATTCACTTGTGACCCAAACAAGTGTGAACAATCTTATGTGCAATTGTCCTGTGAAAAAAATCCTTGGAGAAGGAGAGGTTACCACTGAAGTAACATACATTAGATCCAGGAAAACAGGAAAGGCCCAGTGGGCAGGAGTGTGCAGGGACTGGTCATTCCTTATGGGAAGGAGAGACACCATAAAGAGGGGAGAAAAAAAATTCTGGGACCCGAGCTGAACTGGTAAGTAATAAAGGAGATAAAAAACTACCTCACATCTTGAGAATATTTGAACATGTTTAGATTAATGAGAGTCAAACACTAGACAAAAGCAGCCTTAGTGTCCCAGGACATTATTCTGAACTAAGGCCTCAAGAGGAAATTTAAAAAAAAAAAGTCACTTACTGAATGAAGGATATGTGCCTCCTAATTAAACCATATTTTCTACAGAATTTCCTAATGGGATTTTAGATACTGTATGCATTTGTGAAAATCCAGGTTTACCTTTACATATGAATCCCTACATTGAGCATGAAAGAACTTACTGTAACATAAAATTTCTATAATAATGGAAATAACCAAATAAAAATCAGTTTTTGGAGATCATCTGAATGAGTTTGTCAGAAAAATCAAACTGTTTTAGAGGAAAGCTGACTTTTTAACTGTATTAAAGTGACAGAACTGAATTGTTTCTCAATACCTACTTCAGGTGCTGGCAGCAGTGCTCCCAAGCTAATATAGACATTTCTCCTTGGGGTTAATTAATTTGGATTATGTGTCATGGGACATAACAGTACATCCCACTGCCAGGGCTCAAGAGAGATTTTCAGAGATAGAACGAGTACCTTTAAATAGTTCTGCAGTACAGTGAACATGTGTGAATGATTGCTCACCCTCAACCACTCAATCCTCAAAGCTGCTTCCCTAGGCAAAAATAATAAGCCAGTGGGATTGCATAATGAAGACACTAAAACACAGACAAGGTGCAAGAGTCAATCTGTTAAAGATATGAGATGCAGTCAGGTTCTGTCTGTGGCTGACCTCTAGGGAAAACAAAACCTTCAGTTAGTTTTCTCTCTGCCTGTAGACTGTTGCATGTGCTAGATGAGGAGGATGTTGTACTTCTGTACAGTAACAATCAGCTGAAGTTTTGATTTGCAATCTATCACATAGGAAAACAACATTTAAGCACTCTCATGCTGTGAGGATGGGATCCCACTCCCACGGACCAGAAGAACCCCAGCAGCAGGTCCCACATGGGTTTCTGATGCTAAGAACCACTGCCCTTTTTATTCCCCCTGAGTACTTGCACACTTAGGTTGCAACTCCTTTAGATCTGCTCTGCTCAGTCTGGCAACTGCAAGTCAAGAAGTAATTTTTGCCACATCTTTTGTGAGGGAGAAAATACCTTCATGGATAAGTTATTAGAAGACAGTAGTCAAAAAAACCCTAAGTGCTGAAGCCCCATTCCTTGCTTGACTTTTGAGACAGACTCACACCAAAACTGAGCATATATTCCAGATGGAAGGATCCCACCCCTCTTTCCCCTAAGGTGAATTGTGACCAGGCTTCTGGTCCAGCCCCATCTCTAAATGACAGCATAGTTCTGCTTTAGCTTCTTGTCCTTCTTTATACCAGTGACAATTGTGAAGCCTTCTCACACCCACTCAAGGGACAGAGTGAAAAAGTGGCTAATCACATGAGCAAGCCTATCTGGAGTTAATCTGATGCACAAGGTCATCTTGCTCTTGATCATTATTAGGCAGGGACCCTTGGAGTCAAATTCAAATTGAAATTAAAACAGAGTAGAAGGAGGACTATAAATAAATCAACAGCTAACAAGTATCTCATTGAAGCATATTAAAGGGCTTTGTATATTTAATCTGCACACAGTGTGCTGTGTCTGGTGGTGATTGATGCTTTTTCATCTTTTTTTGCAGCTTTTATGAGAGCTGGTGGTAATCTCCTGAGAAACAATATGATTTGTAATAAAAAGATTACCTGTATTAAATAAAAATAATATATACATAGGAAATGCTGTTAGCGCGACAAATCTGGTTAAAGATATTACCACCACGAAAAAATGTGATTTTTTCCCTGGCTGTCTAATTCATTTTAGGGAAAAGTAATATCTTTAAAACTTAAGCCTGTATTATTTATAAAGGAAGCAATAACTGATTTTCCCATTTCCTATATTAATAAATTTATTTGCATATATTTATATCAGAATTAATGAGTTTTCTCTCTCTGAATGCAAAAACTGCACTGAAAGGGAAAAAGAGAATCAAGAATTGCTTTATGCTTTTAGATTGCAAGACAACGAACTCTTATGACTTTTCTACAGCTTGACACAGTAAGTCTCTGTTTTCTTTCCTTTCAGTAGAGGCCTTACTGTCATCAGAAATACTGGAAAAATATGCTTTTAAAAACTACAGTCCAGCAGGGTATATACAAAGCAAGTAGGCAAAATGATCTCTGGAGAGAAGTCAGAACTTCACAAATTTGTAACACTAAGCATCACCTTGGTGGTGCTCTAGACCCAAAGACCTCAAAGTGTTTCTAAGAGTTGCTTATGATGGTGCAAAGACTTACAACATGCCCAGAGATGCTGAGAAGTTATTACCTGCTGGTAGTGCTTAAATGACTGCTCAAGAGTCAGTAACACAATGAAGAGTAAAGACCCTGCTCTCTATAAGTACCTTTGAGAGGGAAATGTCAGGAAAGGTCAATCTGACAGCTGAAGTGCAAAAGTGGGATAAGAATAAAAAGGGATAAAAAGATGAGTTGATCAAAAGCAAATCTCAATATTGAAGGCATGGAGTCCTGGAATGCCTTTCCAATAAAGACACTAAACACAGAAACCTTTATTGCTCTTTTATGGTGCTGAGGCCAATTCTTGAAAAGAATTCCAGGAGCTACTTGACCAAGGTAAAGTGGAAGGTACCAGCCAATACCTGTTTGATAAACCAATTTTACCTCCATTCCAAGTACAATATGCACAGCACATACAAACTTTTATCCAGAGCCAGATTTCAAGACACTTAAAAAAAGGTGAAATAAGGTTCCTCCTGTACAGTCCCGTTACTGAAGGCAGCGCTTGCTCGCTGCTGCCTTCTGTGGTCAGGTGCAAATCGAACTGTTTGACCTGAGAGAAGATGTTATGCCAACATGAACTTTTCACAGAGTGCACCCAAGTTGTTGCATTTCCTTGTCATGTATTCAGACTGTCCATTTGCAGATGTAAATGTAGCTTTTTCTATTTTTAAGATGCTGAGAAGCTTTCACAGCTCCCAAAGGCAGCAGCACCCTTCCAGGGTCTTAAGTGTGGCAGTTCTCTTTTTGCAACCTGCCATTGACTTGATCATACACTTCTCAGATCTGCTGTTTGCCTGACAGCATCTCACAGTTAGCAATTCCTAAGCTGCCATAGGACCAGTCACCTGGGATAAATGACAACAATGAGCTCAGCTGAACATGCACCAACATAAAAGCAAAAGAGTAAGAATGGAAGGAGGAAGGAGTTCTACTGTTTCTTCCAGTGGATCCACATCTGGACAAAATTTTGAGTGCTTCAGATCTCAGCAGCCTTTGAAGACAACTATCCTCACAAAACTGCTGGTTACCTGCTAATCACACAAACACAGCCACAAAGCATTCACTCAGACTGCGAACTCATTATGCATGAAAAGTGTGCCAGGGAGATACAGCAGCCTTTGTTGTTTACAACAAGAAATAACTGCTCCACAGTCATTCATGACTGCAGCTAACATATGGCTCACAGAGTGTGATGGCAACCATTGCCTCAGGTGGTTCACTAAACCATCAGCTACTGCTGGTAACAGCCAATATCACAGGGCTTATTACTTAATTAACACAGCACTTTATTTGTATTAGTTCACTGAAAAAAAAACCCAAACCACAACAGCAAAGCACTTGGAAAGCTGCAGGAGACATGGCCATCCCTCATTATCCATACAGCAGTCTCCAAATGTGGAATATTCTGGCCTGGCTATCTTCCTGTATTTTTCCACAAGGATAGGTAGATTTCAGCAAGATACTCCTTAAAAAATACACCTTGGAGGATCTGTCCTCCTGGTAGACCCTGTTACAACACAACACGTTACAGAAATGAGGGTAACAACTCTCTGCTGCAGCCCAAGTATATTTGCTTGAGCATTACCAGCTGCCTGCTGAAAAGGGCAATCAGGAAATTTGGTGCTCCTGTATGCTGGGCAGATGGGAAAGGTACGCACAACGTTCAATTTCCATAAATTCAATTCCATGGTGAGAGCCAGCTTGGCACTGTATAAACAGTAAGAAGTTCAGAACAAGATTACACTAAAATATTCCTTCTGGAGCACTGGATGTAATCCCATCCCGCTTCTTCAGGAAGTTGATCCCATGATCCCTATCATTTCACACCTACCAGAACCTAAATATCCTCACCTGGCCCAGGAATGCTCCTTATGCCACCACAGCAAGCTCCAAGTGCTTGCCAGTAGCCACATGACTGTACTTGGGCTTAGAAGACCTACCATCTCACAGAAAATGATACCAAGTCTCATCTGCCCCAAAGTCAGAAGTCTATGGTCAGACAGGTAATAAAATATTAGCTATCTGTTTACATGCCTCAGTTCTCACAAAACTAAATAATCCTTCTCCCTTGCATCAATCATGGTCCCATTAAGATGTTTTCACTGAATTCAACATTCATGGCATAAAGGTTGCCCTGAGTAAGCCCCAAGTCCACACAGAGAGTACAGAAAATGTCAGAGGCAATCCCCCTTCATTACACAGCCTCTGTAATGCACTAAATAGTTCCTAACAAGGTGCAGGAAAGAAGTTATCTTGCCCCTTACCTGCAGAGAACAGAAGGTCTGGGTAAATGGCTCTATTCGGACCAGGTAAGATGCCACTATAATTGCTGATGAGTAGTGAGTACAGTAATGGCACTGGGCTGACAGGTCTCCTGGAAATTGCACACAAATCAGATTCCAGTACAAAATGCCACCATTTCAAGCCCATAGCATCCAGTTACCACAATACAGCTAAATAGGGAACAGGTATTTTAAGCAGATGTGTTCAAAGACCTGTGAGCTAAAGCACACCTTGCACTGAATATGTGCATTGAATGTGCACAGTTACTACTGAAGTATGTTCACTTTTTGCCTTCCACATTTCATTTTCTGAAGAATAAGGCCTTTAACTTTCCAGACCATCCCTTTCTCCAGTAGCACCAATAAGGTCTTGATCTCCAGAGGTCAACAGCCTTAACATTCTGTTTCCTTTTCTTAAGGTAGCTGTTAGTTAACCTGTGTGCAGCAGCCTCCTACATGAAGCTTAGCTAACAAATAAGACCAACATGTGTAGCTTAGCTAACAGCACAGTCTTTTCCAGGGAACACTGCTTTTTGCTGTAGCATTTTTTTCTGTCCAAGGGAAGAGAACAGAATTCAGCAGTACAAGGTACATAAGGCAGTATTTGCAGGAGACATTTCTCTTTCAATCAATAATCAGCTTGTATACAGCAGAGAGAGGGGCTCTCCTTGGCATGGTGTTTCCCTTAGCCACAGCTCTGCAAAGTTTTTGGATGTTCCGAGGGGACTCAAGCCTCTGCTGTCTATTAGTCTCCTAAAACACTCACCCTCACTCTTTTCCACTTCATTGAAGCGCTGGATGAACTTGCGTTTCCTCTCCACAGTCTGTGCTCCCATGGGCTTTGACAGGTCTCGAAATGTATGAGGATTAGTGAGGTTTAGAGTCTGAAAAGAAAACCCAGCAGAGATGCAGATTTTAAGATCTTAGACATCATGACTATTCCAGTGATACTGGATCGTGGCAAGACTGTGTTGAATGTTTTGCTCATACAAGAAGATCACAGGTTTACCCTCCTCCAGAACTTCACAAATAAAGGACCTGTCAGATGGCATATTGCTCTCAAGTCTTTTCTGTCTAAAACTTCTTCTCTGTGGTCACAGAAACCTGTTCATACCTATCTGCTGAGCTGATGCAACCTGTCCTTAACCAGGTCTGTATTAAACAGATGTTCATCCACCTTTGTGAGACAGAACATGATCCTCAGTATGCTGACTTGAAGATAAGGTTAATCTATATAGAAGCAGTACAGTTCAAACTATTTCAGATTTTAAACCATTGGTCTAGACCCCTCTGCTTCAGTGGCATAATTCACCAATCCTTTGTGTAGTTGCTACCATAGAAAGTATATAATTCTGCAGCAAGCACTGACCTCAGAGTGATAGTCAGCAAGGACCCACGGAAACACAGGATACTGCATGTAATCGTTGTAGCTGCGGCCAGCCAAAGTGTTCAGGTACATGAGGTAATCAAAGTTGCTGATCTCCCTCTTCTGCAGGGAAAGGAAACAAGCATTAAAATCTACAGACTCTGCCCCTGAAAACCATGCAAAGGCACCCTCAGAAGCCTATGGTTCCCAGGTCCACCAGGAAAAGAATTATAAATAGTGAAATCAATCATCCTTTGCCATTCAGATCAACACAATACCTCTTATACAACAATCCATTCAACAGAACCTGTCTTCATTCTGTCTCTTCTTCAGACAAGCCATTTGCATTTGTCTATAATCATGCAGTGCTTTTATGCTGTATTTGCATAACAGAGCACTTTTTCCTGATTTAAAAGTGAGCCAAATGCATCCAGTCTGGATATTGGAAAACCCTGGACAACTGCCTATACAGAAAAGGCTGCACAAAGTGCTACATATAAACAAGAAGGTATGGATTTCTTCCTTTGTCTCGAGTCACCAACATCATGACTACAGAAAAGTACACACATCTCCCAGCTCAGCAAAACATCTGGCACATTGATTTAGATGTTCAGATGATCTGTGAACAGGCATTCAACTAGGTGGCTCTCTTTGGTCTCAATTTAAAATTGTGCACAAAATCACACTTAATCTGCCAGACAGTAGCACCATATGTTTCATAGCAGGAGGAGCAAAAACTGCAATAACCAGATGTAAATACTGTGCTCTTCTTGCCAACAACCTCACCTCCAGCAGTGAGAGAACAGCTTAGGCCATGAGGTACATATGTACACACACATATATCTGTGTGCAGACATATCTGTGTGCTGAAATTCTTTGCTTAATCATGTGTAGCCAAGATTTAGTTTACCTGCCACTTCTGGAGCATTGCCTTTTCCCCTCCTGAGTGCTTCCTGTATGGAACAAACATTTGATTGAAACAGCCTGCTTCAGAACAATAAAAGAAAGCCAACATGTTAACATCTGTGCTCCCTGTGCCCCCGCTCTCATGCCACAGAAATAAGAGAACACCAACACTAGAAGAAGGTTGAGGTTTCATCATTGACTAAATAATTCCAAAATCAGAGCATCATTGATTATGTTAGTGCTGTTCTGAGTTAAGCCACACTGCTCATCAGTCTGTACTCCCAGTCTCATGCCATTGTAGAGCTACAGAGTGCTAACGACAGGTACCATTACGCCTGTCTGCTTCCATTCTGAAGCCTTATTCTCAAAAGCTCATGCTTTTCTGAAGCATTCAGAAAACACTGGCTTAAAAACAGAAGTCTCTCAGTCTCCAAATCAAATACTGTTGTTGCACAAAGCACTTTGAAACTAAGGTAGTTCTTAAAAAATGGATTGTCATTTTAATGTTTTTGAAGTAATAAATATCTTTTCCACTTTTTTGTTATCAAAATGCAACTTGTTATTAAAACTTTAAATAAAAAAACCCAGATCAACTAAAAGCAGGAGAATTAACTTGAAAAAAGAAAGTCAAAGATTCTGAGGAAACAAAAGTTTCATTTCAACTGCACTGAACCAGAACGTATGTCAGTATCTGAAGACCATCGACTTGTTCTTGTCAATATCTAGAGACCAAACTGAGACAAATGACAGATTTGGATTACTGTGGTTTAACCCCAACTGCTAAATGAGCCCAGCACAGTCTCCCTTGCATAGGGGTGGTGGAACTGAAGGAGGAAAAGTGGGAAAACTGGTGGGTTAAGAGTTTAACAGATAAAGTATAGGATGTGCATGCAAACAAAACAAGACAAAACAAGGAATTCACTCACTACTTCCCGTTGGCAGGCTGGTGTTGAGCCATCTCCATGGCTCCATCACATCTAACAATGACTTATGAGAACACACACCATTGCTCGGAATGTCACTGCCTCTTCCTTCTCCCCCCAGCTTTATATGCCAAGTATGGCATAGATTGGTACGGAACACGCTGTCGGCCATGTGGGATCAGCTGTCCTGGCTGTGTTCCCTCCCAACTTCTTGTGCACCCCAAGCCTGCTCATGGTCCTGGTGGGACAGTATGAGGAATAGAAAAGGCCTTGACCCTGTGTAAGCACTGCTCAGCAATAACTAAAACTTCCCTCAATTATCAACACGGCTTCCAGCACAAATCCAAGTGCAAGTTTCTTCTAAGATGAGGAAAATTAACTCTATCCCAGTCAAAACCAGTACACAGATTGAAGAAACTTTTCATCTGCCAAAGTAAACAGGCTTACTGACACAATATGATACTGGTGGTAAGAGAGGCTCTTTCCTTTGAGTGTAAAACAAATCCTAAGGTGCCAGCTCAGAGTCAGGACTTTTAACTTCATGAAATGTAAGGAAATCAGTTCAGCATAGCTTATAAAATTACTGCAGGAATAACTAGCTGCTAATTTTCACTCCTGTGCTCTGTATCGGATCACACTAGAAATCCACAAAGCAAGGCCTCAAAGTAGCTTCAAAGATCTAAATAAAACACTGGAACAGTCTATGATCATTACCCTTTTATTGAATTTGCAGTAGTAAATTCTTGTCAACCACCTCTCATGTTTATGAATCACTGTTTTACTGCCCATTCAATCCTGGACCAGTTAAGAGTGTACATAAAGGAAAAACACTATGGTTTACACATTATTTTATTCCTTGCTTAGGACTCTCTACAGAGAAAAGTGTGTATCTGAGAGAAGGATTTTGCATGAATAAGCATGAAAGTTAGGATGAATTCTAGCACATGGTCTACAATTCCTAAGCTTTGCTTAGTTCTCCTGCTAAGCATATGAAACCTAATAATGTTTATGGAAACCAGTACACAAGAAGGTGTAGAGTTCATGTCCAGCACAGAAAAATATGACCTTCACTCTTTGTCCAAAAAAAGAAGAGATTATACAATGATCTCATTTACACAGTATAAATCAGAAGAAATTCTGTTGACTAGAGTAGTTGTGTTGCACCCCCAGCTTGAGCAACACATGGTTCATGAATGTGGGAACTCCAAAGAACAAAACAGGTATCATGAGCACTTACCCTTTAAAATTAAGCTCTCTCACACTCTATGTACATTTCATAGAGCTTTGCCCCAGTGGCCTTTGTAAGGCCTCCAAGACACATTTGGAACTCAGAGAGGGTATCTTAAAGGGATGGAACAGGATCAGGATTCCCGGCATTATTTGAAGTGTGGTTGGATTAGGCTGTTTGTTACAGAGTGATCAAGTTAGGTTCTTCCCTTTCCACAGGGGCACACTTGCTCACTAAAACCACCCAGGTTTATTTTGGATTTCTGGCTGAGTTAGGAAGCAGGGGAAAGCATTATAAAAATGCTATACACAGGACTAAACAGGGCCAGTCTCGTGTGGATGTTATGCAAATATACATGTGTTGACTTGTGGGTGCCATGACTCCCTAGTGAAACACTTGCTCTGCTTGTCACAAGCCCTAAACAGCTAATAAGACCCTACAAGGGTGAAAATAATTCTCTCTGCTGACTTTGGGAGCCATTACATAACTCAAAGAGGTTTACAAATTCACCATGTCATGAAAATAAGCAAGGCTAAATGTACTCTCTTCCCTGTAAAAGCCAATCCTTCTGGGTCTCAGAGGACAAGGGAGGATGATCCCTCTAATTCCCCAGAGATCTGAAATTCTCCATTCTCTGTTGACTGAGGGTCTTGGAGCAAGAATTTCATTACAGGCAGCTCAAGCCTATTCCTACCTTCTCCTTGATAACCAATTAGCATTTTTCCAGCCAACACCTCTCTAGACAGCACAGCAAAAGCTCAGTGTAGATGAAGGTCAGTTATCCAACCACATTAAGTGCATTTAAAAATAAATCAATAATCAAAGGCTGATTTGTAAAAGAAATTGAAGTGCTTTATAGATATAAATAACTAAACTTCCAGAGGGAGTGAAATTATATGAACTCAAGAGAAGTACCTACAGATCTATGTATATCTTAATTTACAAGATATATGTTTATAGGGCACCAGCCATCGCAGAATGTAAACACAATGTGTACTAACGATGATCCACCTTTGGCTAAACTATACGTGATTTATTAATCCCTCTCCCATTAACATCAGACTATGATCTCACTCTTGTGATAGCCAGTGGACCTCAACCCATTTGGAGATTCATTGCAGATGAGAATCTCAAAGGATAAGATTTTGCCCTCACTAAAATTAGTACTAAAATTCCAATAAACTTAATAGATTCTTAGATTTCACGAAACTGCTTTAATTTTCTTTTTTTTTTTTTTTCTTCCATCCTCCAGACTACAGTCTGAAAAACTGTGCCAAGGCTCTCCTAAAACCACTTTTCTTTAAGAATCTTTGCAATTACCAAAGATTTTTTAAGGAAAACCTCCTTTCTGGTAAGCTACAACTTAGGTCCAAGTCATACTATTGAAAAAGGAAAGAAGACTTAAAAAGAAACACCAGCTTCCCTTGTGAAACAGTCAAATCTCTCTCAAACTCAGAAAAGTGTTAGGTTAGATTACTTTAGAATAAAGGTACAACATATCTTCCTTGTTTGACTGTATCAGTCCACCTTCCGGGTATTCTTAATCTGTGCTCAAAGAATAGAGAGGTAATTCAAAATAAAAAATAAATGCCATATTCAAGTAGGGCTCCTTGAACCAGAGTGTCCTGAAGAGGCTAGGGAAGGAGAAAGGAATCTCCCTCATTCATGAGGAAATGCACCATGTGCATTCACAGTGCTTAAAGGTGTAACTTTTCCACTGTGGAGATGCTGCACTCAGGCATACTTCAGGTCATGAAGAAACACGTTGAGTAAATTCAATTAATTTGTTTAGGTGAGCAGAATTCAATCTCCAACCCTGGAATCAGACAAGTACATAAACATCATCAGCTTCTTTATGCCAATAATATCTTGGACCTATTATCAGTGGGAGACAGGCCTCAATGTTGCATCTCCTGTGAATAATACCTAAACAAACCACTCAGCTACTTCTCTTCCATAGTAGAATTTCTTTCAGATATTATTTTGAAATTATTGCAATCGGTTACTAAAAGCTTGAGTTTGGTAACCTCAGTCATAGTGAAAAATGTCAGTAAATTGACATGCTCCAGAGTGAAATCATTGTACCAAGTGCATTTTTGAAGGGTCAAAGATTGATAGATATTGCAGATAGATATGATAGATAGATAGACAGATAGATAGATTGATCTGCACAGATAGATAAATTGCAGCTCATAGTCTCTGCTGTACCACTGAATGAGCCTTCCCTCCTCTGTCCACATCTATCCCATTTGGCATGTGCTAAGGATGGTATCACAAACATTGTGAGTTTTAACACTCACAGACAAGCATCTCTCACTCTGCTACAGCCAAGTAAAATGAAATAGTCAAGTGACTAAAATGGACCGTTAAGGCAGTTTTAGAAGCCGACTAACAGCTTCTAACGAGCTCCAGATGCTTTTTCTTTCTGCATAATTTGAAACCTAACATTTCCAGGCACTGCATGCCATTCAGTTCTTTTCTTTCCAGCTCGATCTTGCAGTCTGGAACCAACCATTATGCTAATAATCTCCAAAGGCGTAGCACTCCTGTTGCTTAGTTACACAAGTTTCATAAGCTGCAGAAGGAGCACTGAAGAGCAGGACCCTGGAGTTGGGGAAACCCTTTTGCCACTCCACTGGCACGCTCACCCAACCTTCCTGAAGGCCTGCCATTTTCCATCAAGGAAGTACGACTCAGAATTCACAGGACTGTGGAAAGGAAACTGTCCTGTGTTCCCTGCTCACAGGTCTGTTTACAGACTGAAAGACTAATTCATTATTCAAAGAAGAGCAGACAGAGGACAACTGCACAGTAACAGACTATGAATGCTCAGCCCACACTACTGAGACAAACTGAGCAGCTTGTGACATCTGCACCTCGCCCTCTAGTAGCTTTCTAGCTGCTAACCGGTAAGATCGTATGCAGGGGGGCAGCCTGGCAGAATTGTTAAGATGAAACAATATTTTTGCCTATTCTTGGTGGGCCTTGGTTTTGCAAGTGACCTTGCACTGTGTGATAGCATGGTGGCCCTGAAGTCACCTGGAAAAGTAAGAAAATTAAGGAAGGAAACTTCTCTCAAACTATGTACTCATGGTGGAATTTAATCTAAACCTGCCTGTTAGCAAGAGACTGCATTTAAGACAGTCAGTGAATGAATCTCTTCCACAACAGGTTGTATCCAACAAGAAATGGCAACAGGCTCTTAAGCAGGAAAGCAGAACTGCTTGGCTTCATGCAAAATCATTTGCTGTACAAGTGCAGGTTTTAAGCTCTGCATGCAAGTATTTCACTATAGATGATTGTACCACCTATTCCATGGGTGAATTAGCACATGTCACCTCACAGCCTTCCTGGCACCAGAGAGGTGCAGGGAATGCATAGCTCCACTGGGTTTGCCATGCCTGTTCTGCAGCATGCAGAATTCCAAGACGAAAGACAGAGGAAATCTCTCACAGGGTAGTTCAAGATGGGCTTAAGATCATTCTGTACAGGCAGAACCATAGAGGAGGAGGTCCTGAAACACCTGGCAGTGCTACAGGCAGAAGGTCAGTTCTGTTCTCGCCTGTGCTGGGAAAGGAAGAAGAAATGTTCAGGGTCCAAATGTGCAGTCTTTTAGGATCAGATGTCCTTCTTAGGGCAGGCTTAAGATACAGTGGGTCATGACTGACCCCTGTGCAAGTGCATAAGTGCAGATAAGGAATAATCCCCAATCCTTCCTTGCCTCAGAGAGACACTGATAGTACTGATGCTCAGGTCTGTTCCTTCCCTGCAGCTCCCAGCAAACTGAGCACCATAGACAGCATGATGCCCTTGACACACAGTTTCTGTTAATTTCTGTATCAGGTCAACCTCAAAGCTCTGGGCTTTTAAAACGCCATCCAGGCAAAAGATTCTACCAAGTGTGGATAGAAAGGGAAAGGGTTTTCTAGTCAAGATCCATTTTAGTGAGACCTTATCACAGAAATACAGCACCCTCCACCCCAGCAAAAGGCTTGTCAACAACTCGGGGGGTGAACCTGGCAGTGGGGTGCAGGTGGGAAGTCTCATCATTTCTTAGGTGGTAGGGCAGCACACGTACCTCTCCCTCTGCCATTCCAGGAGATGCACTGTGAGCATAAGACTGAACAGGCGTAATTAACATTTAAGCAAGGAGGGCTCCTGTGATTCCTGAATTTTTAATATCAGTGGCTACAGAACTGAGGCCCTCTCACACAGAGCCAAAGAGACGTGGCTAAGTAAGCTCCATTATCTCCAGCTGCAGCCCTGTAAAACACTGATAATTAGTTTCCAAGCATGCAGAGGCAGGAGAGCTATCCATCCCCTTCAAGTTGTCGAGTGCACTAAAATGTTTCTGCAGTCCTTTAGTACTAATCCCTATTTTTGGAATTGCAAATCATAGTTTTCAAAGCCCAGAATGTGGCTCCAACTTTTAACCCAAACTAAACAGCACTTAGAAAGAGTGAGCACTCCCTAGGGACTTGATCGGTGCATCTGAGAAGTTCACAGCTGGATTTTAAAAAACCCAACTAAAGAAGGCAGAGTGAAGAAACTTCTTTGGAGTCTGGACATTATGCAGTGCATCATACAAAGAGATCTGTCTTCAGAAAAATCACACTGATCTGTTTGTTAGGAATTCTTAAAAACCTGAAAGGTCCAGGTTCAAACTTTGTAACAGGTTGGAAAGTGTTACTGACAGAGAAATATGCAAACCTAGCAGGCTGAACTGCAGCATTAGTCGTGCCAAGCCTCCAGCACTGAACCTTGTACGCCAGGCTCCCTCTAGTGCTGCCAGGCACGCACAGCGCAGAGGGACCCCGGCACTGGGAACCAGTTACCGGAACAGCAGCACAACCGAATGATTCTTTGCTAGATGGTATTTTTTAAAGTAAGAAAGGAAACTATTTTGGCTCAATGATTCCCTCTTTGAATTTAAATGAAAATTAATAGAAAAAAAATTAATAGGAACTGAATGTTTTCTTTCTGAGTTTTAAACATGTTTTAAAAAAGCGTTTTAAAAGAAATTATAATACTGAAATTAGGAAAAAATTACATGTTTCTCCTTGAGGCTCCCATTAATTTTTTAAAAGGCATACTTGGTTGAGAAGCTTCACTTATCAAAAAGCACTGAATGTCTTGGTCAACTCGTCCAACACAAAATTCCAACAAAGAAAAAGTTGGACCCAAAGGTCACCTGGTTCATGCCAATTACAGGAGGCAGGAAGTCTCTCTTCATCCTGCCAACGTGTAAGAAAGCTCCCCTATAGATCTTTTTTCTGAAGCATGGTAGTTACCCCACCTCTGTGCACCAGAAAGGGCTCAGGGTGTCCTGTACCAGCAGTGGGGCTCTGGCACTCCCCATGCTGCTCAACTTTATCTTCACAGAATTGCCAACAAGGATATTGCATAAAATCATTAAAATGAGTGAGCTGTGATTAGAAAACCCTGCTGTTTTGATCTCCAGAACTTTCTACTCACTCCTGGGGAAATTATTTACGCTAACATCAACAAAGGTGGAAAGAGTACTTACTTACACTTTGCTTCAGTTACCAGTCAACATATAGATAGAATAGCATCAACATTGCCCCTTGGTAATATGGTCCTGTAAGTACTCATGAGAGACAGAAACATGGGAGTGACACACAGAAAGATTTAACTGTGTTTAAGTATTTTCATGTAAAATAACAAAAAACCTATTCTGGAACATGCCCCCAGGGCAAGATAGAATCCACTGCACTGCTTCCAGTATTTTCTGAAGCATCTGCCTCACTACAGAGCTCTTGGGAGAGTGGGTGGTCGCTGGGTTAATGCTTTTGCATTATTTTGGGCTATAGCATGTAATTGAAAAGAAGCTGAAATGCCTTAGTTGTAACTTGAGCTTCCCCTTCATGTATTCACACATGATTAATGAGTAGCCAAAAAGCCTGAAGGGTTTGTAATGAACATAGGGACATGTATTGTAGACAAATCCTTATTTTGTCCTAAACAATCATTCATCAAAGCTGCAATTTGACTCTTTACAATTAAATGCCAGAGCACCCAGACCTGAGATTACTCAGATGTAACCTGTGCTCCTCTCTGAACCCTCACTGAGAGGGACATTGTCATCCATTTCCAGGGAATCGGCCTATTTCCTTTGCCACTAGGCATAATTAGCAGCTGTATTTGATGACCTTTGATTAGAAAGAGTTCACCAAACCTGAGAATAAGTGGACTATACTTTTACAGGCCTCCCCTCCAGGAAGCATGTAACACATGCTGAGAATCAGTATGAGTCAAAAGTCTGACTACTACACCTACATGCATTTTTCTGAGGGCAGGGCACCTTTGCAGACCCTCTATCCCCCAGCATGAATAAAATAAAAAGGTTAGAGTATCCAGAGGAGAGGACACTTAGCAAGGCCCAGTTTAACATGTCATTAAGCAGCACTGACACCAATCCCTGTTGCAGTTTGTCCTGTAGGTGATATATGAATTGCCAACAGTTCTGGCCAGTCTGGGAGCCCACCATGTTCCTGAGTCCTGGTCAAAACAAAATTCTTAATAATTTCCTTTAAACATTTAATCTTTCAGTAACATCCAAAGATGAAATCTCAAGTCCATTACACAGGAAATTTAACCAACCTGTTAGCAAATGTCAGGTCTGTAAAGATGGCAACTGCTGATCTGGTAGAATAAGAAAATTTTAGGTAGCTTCTTCTAATGCAGTCTCTAAGGACTGGATTGACACCCACAATATATTTTGCTCCACTCCTCAGCTGGCTGATGGATAATAACATATTTCATTCAGTTGCATTATATCCTAAGCTCAAATCAGTATTTAGGAATGAAAGACGGCAAATGTCTCCCACTTGTAATTTCACCCTGTAATGTAATGTAGGTGTTACATTGCAATGAAATAATATTGTAAATTATTAGAATTTCACCTACTCAAAATACTTTCAGGAAGAATTTTCAGACTTGCAGCTTTGCAGTTGACAAGTTCTGACCTCAAAACAAAAAAAACTTCTGAAGAGTCTAGCAGTAATATTAATTATAACTGTGTGATTAACAGCCATGGCTTTCAAAGGCTTTATTGGAGTTGTCACATTTTATCCACAGAGTCTGGTCTGTCTGTCTGTCAGCAGAGAGATGCCGCCCAAGGGAAAAGGTCCACAAGGGAAAAGGATCACCTTGAAAGTGGCCAAAAATGCAGTCCATGTAGCTTTTAATGGAAGGCGCCGTCTTGACTTAAGCAAAATGGGCATTGCCACCTTCCCCAAGTGCATTCTGGAGCTGGCTGACGTGGAGGAACTTGATTTGAGCAGAAACATGTTAAAAAAGATTCCAAACATCATTGAGAAGTTCCAGAATCTGATGTGGCTGGACCTGCATAGTAATCAGCTTGATGAGCTGCCTGCAGCAATAGGCACACTTCACAACCTTACTTACCTGAATTTATGCAACAACAAGTTGAAAGCTCTACCAGAAGAGTTGACCCTGCTCAGGAACCTGCGTATTCTCAACCTTGGCTTGAACTGTCTTGAGACTATTCCCACCACTCTTGGGACTCTAAGGGAACTTACTGAGCTAGGTCTCTTTGACAACGCCTTGACCATCATCCCGAAGAGTGTGAAAAAACTCCCCAAGCTTGAGAAACTGAATGTAAAAAGAAACCCTTTACCAGAATTTGCAGAGGAAGAAGAGCCGATTGACACCGTTAAACGCATAGAATCACTTTACTTAGTAGAAAAGAAAGACCTGTGCAGCTCCTGCCTGCAGACATGTCAGGGTGAGAGGGACGAGCTGCACAAGTTAGAGGACATGACGCCCGGCTCCTCAAATAAGCCAAGTTTCCCTTCACTCGTTACACCCAATTCCTCTGCAAGGGATAACCAAGAAGAATGGAGAATGAAAGACGCCAATCCTTGAAATATACCAAGGCACTCAACAGACTGTGTTCCATGAAGCCCAGCCCAAGCTAATAAAAAGCTGACCTCTCTACTCTTCCATTTTCCTGCAGTTCTGCTTCTTTAAAGATCGACTTCATTTTAGAAGCAGACCTCTATGGTCTCTAAAATGAAAACCAGAACAACTAAACTATGTGTATGTTTGGAAAAGACTATTTCCATCTGGGCCTGTCCCTACAACATGTTCTCCAGGTTTCGGCTTTTTGGGGTCTTTTGCGTGTGCAATGTCCAGTAAAGGGATCTTTTTAAAAATAGGTTTTTGTAGTAAATCCATTCCCACCACTAAGCCACAAGTATTATTTCTGTTCATTTTCGTAGCGTGAGACACAGTTGAACCAGTCTCAGTAAATACCATTTGGAGGAAAAGGCACAGACCTGGGAACCTTCTGCTGCTGGTGGCTGCCACCAAGGTCTCAGAGTCTCAAATAGGCACTGCCAGTGTAGGAACAGTGAGCCTGTTCAATTCAGCAGAGGCAGCAAACACAAGTGTTATGCTGAGGAGTAACTAAGCAGTGCAAACACAATGCTTAGAGATAGATAACTAGTGATCCTGGTTGCCATCAAGGGGCCAGATTCTGCAAGTTCTTTGGGATTTTGGGTGCTATAGCTAGGTGCAGCAATCTCCAAGTTGCACAACACAATCAGCATGGCATCCTATACTCGTAGTGTTTTCTCTGCCTCTGAGTCTCTCTCCAAGGAAGATGTAGAAGGGAGAACAGGTAGGAAAAATATTTCTCTTTGTAAGGGTCCCAGGTTTACCACTTAAGCAGTGAATAAAGTGATTAAGAGAAGAAGAGTCACTGTGTTCCATGAACCAAGAATCAGCTTGTGAATTGATGAAGTCAGGCCTGGTATCCCCACAGCACTTTTAGTTTTCTGTTGACATGTACGTATGCACATGTGCACCTGAGCACACACATTCACTTGCTCAAATCACATCCTTAGGGCAGAGAGTGCTGACATCCTGCAAACAGCAATATACAGGAACAAGCAACGAGCAGATTATAAAAGCACTCATGCATGACATGAGAAGGGCTGGCAGTGGCTGTAATAACCTATGGTGATGGCAAACATTTAAGTATATTTATATGAAGAATAAAGTGCCAGGAGCACTTTAGTTTTTAAATTACTACAGTAGAGCCTGGGAGTCAGAACTCCTGTGTATTTCCTATGGACTAGGTGGAAAAACTGATAAGGGATTTACCAGAAATTCTATTACCACAATATCATATGATGTATCAAACTAGTATTTTCTTCTTTCCATGCTTCAACTGTGCAATTATTAATAATGTGTCTGGGCAAAGAACTTAGTCTAGTCTGTTTCCTTGTCTCAGGTATGGCAGGAAAAGCTGGAATGCTGTGGAAGTTGGCCATTGTCCTCCTAGATGGGGAAGGAGCCTCAAGTGCTACTTTTGAGATTTTCTAACTCTGAAGCAGCTCCACAATTCAAACAAGGGAAAAGTAAACTCATCAAGTCCTCAGTCTGTTAGTTCTGAGCTTGGTAAAGGGAAGCACACCTACTGAGGTAATTTTCCTTAATTTAAGCATGAGTTTTCTGGCTTCAGTACTTAGGCAATGGTACTATACTACATTTATTTTATTTCAGTTCATGCTCTAACATGGTCCAGCCAAAGTTATGCCAAAGGCCCTTTATGTTCTCAGTGTAAGTTGCATAGGGGCTTCTCTCAGCCAGTGGAGTAAAACTGAAGGCAGAGCCTTACTGCAATTCAGGACACGCTACTTTAGACCTAGGCATGCAGCCTGTCAAATTCTCAGATTAAACATGAGTCAAGTGTTTCTCCCAGTAACCACCAGCCCAGTTAATGCCCACATTTCTTGATGCTGTAATGCATCTTCTCTCAAGACATTCACACCTCTTGAGCTCCCAGCAAGCAGAGGGAAAGGAAATCCTAGGGTGAGTTACTGTTTACACAGAACAGACATCATGCTCCCCAGTCAGCCACCACCTCTGGCATAGGCTAGCCAGAGCTGTTTCCATACTGCACTGATACTTTCAGCCAGTTGATGACTGGTGCTCAGGGGTGAAAATGCTCACTTACAAGATAGGTAATGATCTGCAACAGGTAGACTGAAAATTAAAATGGGTACAGCTGACACAGGCTACAACAGCTCAGGGGCAATGTGCACCTCAGGTCTCAATAGAATTCTGGCCTCAGCAATCATTTCAGAGGACACTAATTAGACACTTAGGGCTGTGTTCCCCAGATACCCAAATTGAGAAAAGTTACAGTAACTCATGAGATGCATGAAACATTCTCTCAAGCACCTCCCACTGGGAGAAAACTTTTTTCCTGCAATGGTAAATCTGAGGGACACGTTAGAATCTCCACT
Source organism: Corvus cornix cornix (assembly GCF_000738735.6). Classification (NCBI taxonomy): domain Eukaryota; kingdom Metazoa; phylum Chordata; class Aves; order Passeriformes; family Corvidae; genus Corvus; species Corvus cornix. Next base: position 17,919,628 of record NC_046336.1, read on the forward strand.
GTGCAGCTAATACAACATGCCAAAACATCCATGTGTACATCTCTCACCATCTGCCCTAAGCACACAATGAAGAGGTCTTTATGCAAAAGCAGTATGGATTAGCTCTGTCCTCACCTCACTGTCTCTTCCTACAGTAACCATCTGTGTAGAGTTTACCAATAAAGTGATATTAAGGAGACAGTAATTATTAATCATCTCTGCACAGTCAGCTTTTCAACACGCATCTTCATGCTGTGATGATGTATGCTAGAATGCTTTTTGAAGTTCTGGCAACACCTCTGAATCTTTAAAAGGGAGGATACAAATAGGTATGTTTCTATATGCTTTTTTTAAGGTGCAACTTATTCACACGATTGCACTTATTACAGTTATCCAAGGTTTCCTGTGTCTTACCTTATATTTAGGGATTCTTCCGTTATCCCCTTTGACTTCAAAGCAGGTTGGAAAGAGCAAAATCTATAGGAGATATGAAAGGTCACATTATAGTTATGCAAATGGTTATTACAACATATTACATATCTATAAAACTGCTGTGGCCTCACAACTTTCTTCAGGAAGCCACAGCATTTCCCAAGACTCTAACCTGGGACAAAGCTGCAAGACAACAGGCAAAAGCATACATCTAATATTAAGGAGTTGCTATGGGCTGGATAAAAGCAGTTTCTCTCCCCAATAGGACTTTGAAATTATATATAGGGTTATGGACTTTTGATTTAAGGTACTATTAAAGTCAGAGAATAAGAACCCATTCAGACATTTACTTAGCAAAAATGGCAGAAAGAACACCAACCCTTATCTCAGCCATTCATATTTACATTTGCTGTGGGTTTATATCAGACAAACTATACCCTTGAAAAATATACGTTTGGTGACCTTCAGCTGAGGATCAAAACCGTGTCTTGAACGGCCTTTGAAAGATTCCCCCAAGAGATACTTGTCAGAACTCAAAGACAGCAAAGGTAAGGGCTGGCTTTGGAGCAGATCCTGGTGACTAAGTAGCCACACTGGAAAGGAAGAACAGATAAATCTGCACTGACTTTTTAATGCAATACTGGAATAGGAACTGCTCAGAGATTTTAGGAGCAGAAGGAATTGCTATGATTCTTTAGAAATTAGTAGTACCAATGCTCAGTTCGGGCTGCAGAATTTACTACAGGAAGTACTAGTACTGAAGTGGATTTTCTTGTGTAAAGGCCAGTGAATGTATAGTAATCCTGATATAATGGCCAGAACTGCAGTAGACAAAAACATGCAAGAAAACAAAGTGCAGATTAATCACTTAGTAGTCTTACATTCAAGTTCCATTAAACAAGGCAAGCACATAAGGAAAATCTTTTTTAAAATGCCATTGTTAAAAGTTAACTCTACAAAGATAAAGTTGGAGAGACAAAAATATGTTATTCCTAAAGAATCTAGTGATACTATGTGGGTTGGAAGAAAGCAGGAAGAAACCTTCTTCCACCCAGTACAGTGAGGTGAAGTGGAAGTGGTTCTAGTCTTAGTGGGAGGAAGGAAAACAGCTACAGTCAAAATTTCCTGGGATGCAGGGACACAGAACACATGACTGGGCGCTAGAAAAGTCCTACACATTAGATCCCTTGATAAGTCAATGGCTATATAATGCTCAGAAAAATTCACAGGTCAGAAAAAGGAAAATTTCATAGCTAAAGTGTAACCCATGAAAGCTCAAGGAAAAAATGGAAAATAAAGTTCCCGTGGCAACACAACACAGACACCTGACACCAGGATAAATAGGGGTGGTATACCAGGAGCATCACCAGGAGCATTCCCATGTCATTATGAGCTCGTCATTACCTTTTAAATATCTTATTTCGGTCACTGTCATGGAAGACAAGAAATCTGGAGTAACCATTTTTGAAGAATATTTCCAAGGCGATCTCCTGGAAAGGTAAATCATTTACAGTGTGAGGAGCTGCAAAGCAAAGCCTAGTGCTGCAAAGGGTCCATCACAGCCTGTCCAATTCTTCAGAGCTTTAAAAACAAGACCTTGACTTTTTGACAAACGTGAAGAAGTAAAACAAAATACATCTAACATTCTAAATATCTCCAACAGTAGAAATGGTCCTACTGGGTGACTAGGAGTTCAAAGACCTCTTTGAAGCAAAACCAAACTCCAGATATTGGTTCCACCAATCACCTTTTCCTGCTGCTTTGGAAACATTTCTATCGTGAAATCTCAGTGTGATTAATAAGACAATAGTAGCATTAACTTCCAACTAGGTGATAAAGATAACACAGAGAGGGGATTCTAAATAAGTTTCTTTTAGAGAGCATCCATACTGCTTTCTAAATTAAGAGAGAGCTCAATAGAACTGCCAAAATAATTTCTCCTGACTAGAAGCAGCAAAGGAGGAAGGGGAGTTTATGACATTTCTCACCAAAACTTTGAAGAATTAAAGTTGAAAGAAAATTTCACTCCCTTTTCACCTCCCTGGAATGTCTCCACACGTTGTTATGCTGGGCATTTGAATATAATCCTATTATTTACTTAGTGAGTGGTCCTTTCTTCCCCCAAGTCATTCAAGTAAAACTATAAATAACATGCAGTGTCTGGGAACACAGACATGAGTTTCAATCCAAATGCGGCAGGTGCAATACAAACCTAGAAAAACACTATGATGGCAGGTGGCCCATACATGATTCATGGATAAAATATAAAGCATAAAGGTAATATGAGAGCAGCTATGACAATAAACAGCTTGGACCATTTGCTCTGAAGCTCAGCTTTCCAAATGAGGTCTGCTCAAGTGTTGCCATTACAGAATTGGGCCAGTGCTTTGCTCTGGGCTGGGCTATGTGCAGGGACAAGAGGAGACCAGCTGAGGCACAGTCACTGCCTAAACAGCTGATCTACCTGGCCTACAGGGAAAGCACAAGGAATCAGGTTTCTTCTTTTCCACAATACATTTTCAAAGTTTGTGGCATAGAGTCCCAGCAAAGCCTGATACAGATACCTGAGTTTTCAGTTAATTAACTGAATAAAACAACCCTGGAACAACAACAAAACCCCCAATCTACAAAACCCCTCAAACCAGCAAGCTCTGCCTATTCCCCAGGCCCATCCAAACACTGTTTCTACTCATCTCCACTTTTCACTTTGGGTCACACTAACACTTCTATTTTTCATGTTTAAAAAAATCCATGCATACACAAATGTGAATATATGAGTAGCTGGAAGTCTTCCACTAGGACCTTTGATGCTATCCCACAAACAGAAGAGGTGACAGTTCTGCTACTCAGGCTGATCACCTAAGTGATCTAAGAAAATAAGCTTCATACAGTTACTCAGAACATGACTTACCATTCCTGTACATGCTTGGTGAGTGACCTAACCACTGCAATGTACTGTATCCTGAAGCGTCACCCACCAAAATTACCCAGTTTGCATACACAATTAAATATAAAATAAAACAGGGCTGACTCATGGATGAGTACCATACTACATGATATAAGACAATTATCAGCCCTATTTTCTCCAGCTTCTGAATTTTCTAAATGATTTCTTAATTCCCTGCTGAATCTCAACCTTCCAAAAATGGATTCAAAGTAACAAGTAACTAGTTACAGCTGCTTCAAAATTCCATATATTGGTCAAATCTGTGAATTAATCCTTAGACTGTACCAAAACCCTCCAAAGCAAGTACAGGCTCTGGTGTTGCAAGAAGTTCTAGTTACGACTCTTCTGTGATTCTCCTCACAGATTCAGCTAAACTAGACAAAACTGAAAGGGTACTGAGGCCCCTGGTGATGAGTAGCTCCTGGGTATTGCAGCTATAGGCACAGAATCCTCTGTTTTGGCTTATGGTTCTTTTATTGAACCACATGCACAACTTGAATGCTATTCCAAGAGGCCCAGGATAAGTGTGTTAGTAACCCATAGTACACTGATGCCGTAACTACTGAAGTCTTTGGGAGCTCAATATTACTAAAGTCAGCTGCTTTCTGGTAGCTTCCATAAAAATAAAGAAAATTAACTTCAAGTCTAATTTTCAAACACATTGTGTGAACAACACTGTTAGCCCAACAATTAATAATCCAGCCACTCCACTCAGGGTGTTTTAACACTGTGGTGAGTATAGAAAGGTGTTTGTATTAGCAAAGGCTAATGAAGCAATGATGGGACCAAAAGCATTTTGATACTCAAGCAAAAAAATATCAGCAGTCTTAGTGAAAACTGAGCAAGCAGTTTTCAGTCACGTGTCACTGCTGCTGTTGCAGCTTTCCCTCTAATGACTGAGCATGTTAATTCCTACCTGCAGGAGAAAGCGCATCAGATGAATCTCTTTGATATCATGATATGAATAACGGGAACACATCTGGTCTCCCACAGCATGATCTTTATGACATAAGTTGAAAATAAATGGATCACTGATTCTGGAAGAGAAAAATAAATTAAAAAAAAATTAATTTGAAACAAAAAAGACCTGGAGAGACCTCTTGAACATGCAAGTCCTCCCCTAAAGAAAAACAACAATACCAAGAGATATCAAGATCAACTGGGACATACATAAACTGAAAACAAAGCTAAATAAAGCTAAATACTAAAGGCAGATTTTCAACTAGTTACCCAAATAAAGAGCCTGTGGAGGCTAAGGGTAGGTTTGGAGTTCTTTTAGTGCATGCAAACAGGCAGACAGCAATGTTTTGCACACGTTGAAGTCTGAGAATGAGCAAGGGAAGAAACTTGTTGGGAGAACCTGAAAGCCCAAGTCAAGGGTAAGCATCATATGGACACACAGCTATTGTAAAGAGCAATTACTTGGAATTAATAATTAAACAATTAATTAATTATTATTTTAGTTGTGTATATGCATTGGAATTTCCATCTACAGCCTAGCCCACAGAAAATCCCTTAGAAAAACAACCTAAGCTTTTATCAGATCCAGTCTAATCGATCCTTAAGTCACCTGATCAGACTGACTGATATTAAATTTAGTAAGATTCGGATGCAGAGCAGACAGGGAGTAAAAATGCTGAGCTACTCACTGTCCCACTGGGTTTTGCACATGAGCACACAGAATGCACAAAGAGCTCAGTCTAACAGACTCATTTTCAATATTGATCACTTTCAATAAATCATGAGTCAGAGATAATAGCAGTGTGCCAAATATTAATTACGAATCTGTCTTGGAGGCACAAACAAAAAACTTATGAGACAATGAAGCTAAAGGGTCTTGCACTAACTGTTCCATATGAAAAAAAGCTGTGAGCTACTCAGAAAGAAACTTTAACAACACTATAACATAACTGAAAACCAACAATGTATGTGTGAGACTGTCCACCATCTCCATCTGTTGAAGATGGGTGTTCTCATGGCATCTCCAAAGCCTGTGAACAAGCACCTCTGTTAGTTATGTTAAGCAGTTTTTTGAACAAATGGGAAGGATGGAAAACTTCTTGCTGTGCTATTACTCTGCTTGAAATGCCCTCAAATCTGTACAAATTCAAGGCATCCATGTGCCAATACTGGAGTTGACCAAGCAGATCTCTGGAAGAAAGCAAAGAATGACTCACCTGGACAAGCAGTGACTAGTACAGTAGACTTCCTCCAGAGGGGATAACACGAAGCACTCACAGATGTAGAAGTGCTCTTTGCCAAAGAGCAGCACCCCTTCCAGTGCTGTATGACCCCGCACAACTGCCACGGAGCACTTGAACGTCACCTAGTATGGAGGCAAGAGTAATAAGGCCAGGAGCTGGTAACATGGGAGACAGGGGCAGCAGGGAGCCAGACCCAGTGATGTAGAAGAACATATATTGTACCAAAAACCAATGTTTGTGCCATATTGATTAGCGAATTCACAGGAACAAAGCCACAAAAATCACCATACGACTGACAGAGGTCCAATCAGAATATATAAATCTGTCAATCTAATTGTCTTAAAGATTTAGATAAACATTCTAGAATATTTTTAAAACTTTGCCTTGACATCCTAAGACTCAATTTCTTGTAGAAGAATTTCTAAAATACAATTTAAAAACATGGGGAATTTTTCAACAAAGTATTTTGTTTATTATATACGCTAGTTCATAGAAAGTTTTCTTGGGAACTGACCAGTTTTGATAAAGAAAAGAAAGCCTTTTTTCTGGAACATTTTCTATGGCTGATAGATGGTGCAGAAAGTAAATAAACCAATATAGGGACTGGAAAATGGTGTGGCCTGCAGGAAAAATAAAAGTTCTGATTTTAAATCAAGCAGTAGTTTATTGCAAAGAATTTCTCTTACATTTAGAAGCATGGAGTTCCTTATTTTTGTCTGCTCATATAATATTCTATATATACTCAGCTCCAAAAGCAAAGCCCTCTGGTTAGTACAGTGAGCTGGGAGGGTCAAGGCCAACTCAGTGTTGTGCCCAGTTTCAACCAGAACTTTCAACCAGTACCTCCTCCATTCCTAGGGAAGGAGGCAGTAGCTAATCATCTATTAGCCCAGCCTCAAAAATCTTCCTCCCAAAATCTTAAAACGCTACTACCTTATATACTAGGAAAACTGTGCACTGCTGAGCTCCCCCTGTAAATTAACACAATCCTGAATTGCATACAATCCAGAAATGAGTGTAAAATTTTGCAAGCTGAGTCCATCTGAAGCTGCAAGGATCAGTGGGCTACATATAACAGGAGAAGTTTCCTGATTCAGAAATGTAATACAGTGCTCTTGAACAGATTGACAAGTATGAGAAGTATCACAAATCTGTTTTTCTCTTAAGATCTCAATGGTCTTACCTCTACCAAGCTAGGGAGCTGTATTATTTTTTGGGGCAGGCAAAATTGACCCAGAAATGGGATTGGTTTTACTACATAACGTAAAGTCTACACGATCATATGTAGGGTAAGAATGGTTCTCCTTTGCTCTTCGCCTTTGTTCCTAACCTCACTATTTCTGGAGTCAAATCTACAACCTTCCTTGCCATCCCAAAATACACACGGTCTAGCTCAGGTCAGCTGAAACAGACCTGTACTGCTTCAAAGGTTTTAGTGTTTGATGTCAGGATAACATAAATATTAAATTCATAAGTAAATGAAATAAAATCTCCACGTTTAAATACTTCTGCTGAAAAGACATTATTTTACCAACAAATGGGGCGCTTCATTTTGAAATCACTTAGTGGGCACAAAAGGTTGTTTTCTTCTATCTGGCTTTAAGGAAAAAAAAAAACAAAACCCCAGCCCTGGGAGACTTCTGTGGGTATTTTTTCATGAAAATCTCTTCAATCTCTTTCCCCTCTAAATGATTTCTAAGAGGAAGGTAGCATTTTTTCATCACCTCTCCCATAGGAATGCCTATCTCTGCAGGGAAATGCCAACCACAGAACCCTGAACTGGAGTGCCTGCCATTACATGGTTAGAGACACGTATGCTTGCACTGAGAATACTGGGGAAATCTGCTCACATTAGCAAACCAAATGGTTTCCTGAAGTAATTAAATAGGAAAAAGATCACTTCTTCCCAAAATGAAGGTAACTGAATATTGAAATATCAGGCAGTTTCATAAAGCAGCTCCACAGACACGAAGTTGAAATCCAGACTTCTAAGAAATCCACCTCAAACCCAGAGATCATGTGTCTGTTTTTAGGAGGCATGTGGATCGTGAAGGAGGCCTGCTCATGATCACTGATATGGTCTGGCACAAATAAACACTTTGCTATTCTGCCTAAGGCTGGACCAGGGCACATTAGCAGACCTTGACAGGGAGGAAAGAGCATGTACCTCTTTCACAAACCTTAAACTCTGAGTATTCTGTACTATCCAACCAGAAACAGTCAATGGTGTCAATCCCTTTCTCCAATTTTATATTATTTCTTCAAATTTATATTATTATTAAATACATCTGCGTTATTGGAAATACAAGAGCCCTTGAGCTGAGTAAACTTTTTTCATTTGGGGAATGTGACTTATATTACTGCTGATGAGTAGCAAAGATCTGACAGAGTTGTACCACAAAATCTCCACCAGGACAGTGTTGTACCTGCAAGTCTTGTACCTTCAGTCTTGCACTGAAACACCAAGCAGCTTGAAATTATCATAAATTAAATAAAAACTTCCATTTTCTGTCAAAACAGATCAAAACCCAGTTCACAAGCTACTAGAATCATTAATCAATGAAGCAAACATGACATAAAATAATTGAATAATTACCTTCTAAGGTATTGCCCAAAGCCCTGCATCTCTTGATTGCTCTGTTCATTCAGATGTACAAGGGAATTAAGCTAAAGGCTTAAGTTGTTTCTTTTTCTTGTTTTTCAGAAGAGCTGTTTCTAAATGTTCCAGTTGCATTTAAGCAAACAGCCATAAAAGTGTATCTGCTCTGGAGTTCAACAACCAGATTTCCAAAAGAACTACATGTGTGAAGATGCAAACAGTCTTCATATAGTTTTCAAAAACACTACGGGGATTACCCATCTATTCCTGCAGGCTCTAGTAGTGTTAGCATGGTCCCTCCAGGGAAAAATACAATGGTCACACACTCACTCAAACTCACACACACTCAGGCACATTCAATGACTTGTCTGTGCAGTGCAGGAGAGAACATGGCTCCAGTTGCCTGCTTAAAGTGCAAAGAGCTCAGGAGGCAGCCACTGACAAGGCAGGACAGCGGCGCACTAAGTGAGCACAGGACAGCTAATGTCACCCCCCGCTGCTTTTGTTAATACTTCTGCCAGCTTGGCAAGGCAGCGACTGCTGCTGGAAAAAAACATGCCTGGCATTTCTGATGGCTTCCTGCAGAGTTACATGGAGAAGAGACAGACAGCCTGAAGGCTCAAAATGAGATCAGTGCATGGAAAACATGCCTCGCATTTTCATGCCTGTCTCCTTCTTCTGGGGAGAAGTATGGGGAGGAAGGGGCAAAAGGAGGAGGGGCAGAGAAATGAATTCTGTTACATAAACAGACTGCACCAAGAGGTCTGAGAAAGTCCTATTAGAGAGCACAAGTGCAACCCCCAGCCACTGGCAAAGCATCAAGAAAATCTGGTGATGGTATTGAGATATTAAAATAAAACAGCTATTTCTGTATCTATGTACAACTATCACAGCACTGTGATGACTGAGTTTAAATTCTAAAAGTATTTGGCTTCCACCATGGGATGTTAATTCCTGGGCCACTGGGGGAGTGATGCCACTGAAAAAAACAGGTACACTGCAAAAGATCAGGGAATGAGGCCATGTCTATGCCTCAATTAAATTGACAACATCTAAGTTACAATATTCCTAAGAGTCACCCTTATTTACTCCACAACTCATCTCCTCCCACAATGGTCCTGAACTTGCCTCTTCCTTATATTGGGAAGAAACCTTGGTGAAGTGCATCCAGTTCTGTACAAGAGCAAAGAAGGAACAGCAATGTTTTGACTAGGTAACACATGATGGAAGCATCAAAGAGGAAGCGTGGAAAGTTTCTGTGGCCTAAGAGGGAAGAATCTGTCCAGAACTCATGGGGAGAGAGAAAGGAAAAGATGTATGAAGGGAGGAAGAAAACATCTTCTGGTATTCTTCAGGAAGACATGTGAACACCACCGAACTAGCAACCTATACAAAACTGGCACACTCTTCCAGAGGTAAGAAATAAGTTTGATCTAGGCACTGCTCTGACCATGAATAAAGGTTGTGGAGCAGCACAGGAATTCTCACAGTCTTATCATTTGCCATGTCTTAGGCAAATTCAGACAATACTTCTCATACGAGAATATCTTGGTTGCTATGCCCAAATTTTTTTCTCTTACTTCAAGGAATTAATGTTAATTGCTCTTCAAGAAAAGTCTGTGTAGGAGTTCATACAGAGGCTGGAAAATTATATTTGCTCTAGGGAAACAGAGAGTAATGATGTGTACTGTAGACTGAATCCACCTGAACCCCAAACTGAAAGGAACAGATAGGCCTCCACATCCAATTCACCCTCTAAAGTGCCATGTCCCCAGAGAAAATTTTCTAGTTCATCTTTCCTACCTTTTCACTCTCTGCCAACTCCTGCAATATAATTTGTCTCTCCACACACAGTTCCAAAAAGTCTTCTGAATGGAAACTTTCATGTAGAGCTGGGAAGAATGTTAGCTGGTTACAATCCAATCCCTTCTGATCCATCTCCCTCTCTGCTCCATTTAACATCAGCTCTCCTGTATCAGTATAAAGAGATTGCGGTTTCAGTGGCAGCCGGATGACACCAGAAGTATTTGCAATTTAGACTTTCACTCAATCTATTCTACCTTGGGAAACAGCATTATTTATGTGCAAAAAACAGGCAAGAGAATTAAAACCTGTGACTGCTGAAGAAGGATGATTATTTCAGGGAACCAAAGACAGATACATGCAGTCAGTCATAATTCACACTAAATCCCTATAATCACGGAAGATTAGGAAAGTAGGAAAAATTTAATGTGGACTTTGGGGATGTGGACTGAGCAGGATCTTAATAAAACCCAAAGAGAGACAACCCACTTATATCTTGCTTAAGCTGTGTCCCAGGTTTTGCACACTCATGCAGTGCATGCAGATCAAAAAGGCACAGTCAGCCTTCTTATTGAGGCTGACTGTAACCACTCCATGCAGGAACTACATACTGCTTCCATCTTGGTTGGAGTCTAAAACAATGAGCTCCACTCACGTGTTTGCTAGACCCTATCACAGTAAAAAGTATGCAACACTGCATATTTCCAACCTAATTTCTTCTGAGTTTAAGCAACTGGGAGCTTTGCAGGTGCCCAAAAGTACCCAAAGCTTTCATTTCAAAATAGCTCTTTTAGATCTTTCAGGTGGCAACAATAGAGCAGCAAATTCTGAACACAGTTGATATATCACCTATAAAATTTACATCAGCTTTGTCCCAGATGTTATAGTGACTTTTTAGCCCAGAGCACTAACATTAAGGTTTTTTTGCTGGCTTGAATTCTGACCTGGAACTCCATACACTAATTCCAATTATCTTTGACTGTTTATGTCTACTTTCTTGATGATGCAATGAAGCCCTAAAAGGTTACCTGGATTCACTTCAGTGGGGGAAGTTGTTTCCTTTCTGTTTGCTAGGAGAACCTGAAAAGAGACTAGGTGTGACTAGAGTGGAACATGCAGACAGGTAAACATGTCAGAACCTAGCTGGCAGAGAAGAACACAGCTTTAGATCTATGGTGCAAATAAATGCCTTGGAAATTCAAATAAACTCAATGGAAAGGAACAAATAAACATCATTGGAAAGGAACCCAAAGGAACAAATGTCAACAATTAAACAGAAGAACTATTATCTTTTCAAAGACCACTGTGCATGAGGCCAGTTATAGGATAAAAATCATACTACTCCATTTGCAGAAAACTGCCAGAATCCAAGCAGCACATGAAAGCTGAAAATGCCTTAGATATAGGAACCTTATATTGAAGTCTTCAGCCTTTCATTGATAGGATTTGACACTTTGACATTAGAGAAACAGAAAGTACTAAATACCCCACATACACAGTTCAATCTTAGTTCAAACCACCCTAGTTCCCCTTTTGGCCATTCACCACTTCTAGCAGCACTTGTAAGCATATGACTAACAGGACAGTGCAGCCTTCTAACTGGACTCTGCTGCATACATTGGGAAGCACTTGAGATACTACTACAGAAAAGTATGGACAGGTTATATTGTCACCCGTCTGGGGAGATTTTATACAAGAAAAGAGGAAAATTCATTCTGTTGCTGTTAAATACATTGGAGCCTTTCTTACCCCCAAATCCACACCCCTTCAAGGGGTTCTCTATACATGGAACAGCATATTGAGGAGTCAGGTGATGAGAACCAGAGGAAAGAGATGCACATATTTGTCAAAGGTTGGACTCTATGATTTTGAAGGTCTTTTCCAACCTTAATGTTTCTCTAATCTATAAAGCCACCACCAACTGTTACAGAAATTGTGCACCTCCTGCAAAAGCTTTCTAAAGCTTTCTACCTCACTCTTTGTTTGCATTGTTGCTGCATGGGTGCTCATGTGTTGAATCCTCCTCCTCATTCGCGAAGGCCCCTCATAACAATCAAGAATCCATCGTGGCTCTAACGAACATGAAGCATCTCTCCACGGGCCCCTCCTGTAGAAAAGCTGCTCCTCAAGTATCATCCAGTCTTTGGCTGCTTTGCTGTAAGCACACTGCTGCATCTGTGGGACAGAAACACTTTGTGCTGGCTTTTGGACACTTCCCTCCTCTCAGCCACCAGTGGCACCACCCCAGTGATTCAGAGGGATCTACCCAACCCACCAGATGGGACCACCGCAGAGGGAGTGCTGCAGACCTAGCAAACAAGTCCAAGTGACCACTGGCAGTGTGCTGCAGCAGAAGTTATTAGGGATAAACTAGTGATAGTCTGACTAGACGATACAGTGACAAATACAAGCACATCACAAAATTGAAAATGGCGGCTTTCATTAAATTTCCAACTCAAAAGCAGTCAGCCAGGAAAACCACATCACAGAGGTTTTCATTAATTCCATTTTCTTCTGGCAAATGTGTGTGACAAATAGCAACAATCATCATGTTCACTGAAAACAGTCTGAATGTCTCAAATACAAATGTACTATGCTCCCTCTGAGCAAGGCATAAATTTAATTAATTTTACTTAGGTGTTGTGTGCAAGGAGTTGGGGAGCATTAAAATATTAATTTAAAGAAGAGGAGAGGTGCAAATTTCAAAGAGGCAAAAGTTTGTTGGTCTCTAATGGCCAAACTTGAACCTGTGATGTTTTACTATGAGCTTGAGATCTATTTTAAAAGTTTTACTCGCTACTAAGGAAAAAAAAAAAGGTCAAAGTCCTCACTTTCATTTCTGCCATTGGAGGAGTGGAATAATTCATTTAAACAAAGGAAAAAAAGGCTCCTGAAAATAAAGTGAGGCATTTGATTGCCGAATGATGCTGTATCACACTTCAGTGGCAATGTCAGGAAAGGAGTGTTGACTCATCAACTCTCAGCAGTTCTTTAGGCACAATATTCATCTCACTTTTAAAATGCTCAGTTTCTCAGGGTAGTCCAAGGGTAGTCCAACAGAAAGCTGTTGCCCAATATTCATCCTTTACCTGTACGTGGTCCTTGTACAGAGAGGCATACAGCTCCTGCCCAACTCTTCGGTACCGTTCCATACTTGACACAAATCCCTAGAAGAAACGTCAGAACACGTTATGCCAAGGTGCTGCAGGTGCAATTCCTGTGAGGGGCAGAAGCAGGCATTAGCTGCCCTTCTTTTACAAGAGCAGTTAGGGAATATGGCCTGTGTCTGCAAGTTTGATGGCTCTGCAGGCAGTGTACTGATTAGTCAATTACCTGAGAGCAAGTGGCACACTTAGACTGGAAATACATAGACATGATCTTAACAAGATCATTAGTGGAACTGCTCAGAACTTTCTCAGAAGGTGAAAGAAAACATCAAATACAATTTAAGGCTCCTCTTTTTTGGAGCTGAATTAGTACTGCAAATAGCATAAATGACAGAGACCCCAGCTGAGGCAAGGATCTATAGTGATATTATACAGGAGAGGTGAGTGCCTGCAGTGCCATATGAATGCTGTCACATGCAGGTGAACTTCCCCAACAAATATGAGATTGTTGTGAGTCACAGCACGAGGCTGCACTTGCTGTGAAAGTCCCAGCCTCTTACTACCTAAAGCCATGGATCAGGTAGGTAACTTTTAAATGCAGGGACTCTCTGCCACACTGGCAGTGATCTCTCACAGCAAACTGTCTGGCTGCTGCTTGCACTGGGCTCTAATTAAGTTAACATACAAGGCCTGGGTGTTGTGCCGATTACTGCTGGCTGCCAGCCAGGTCTGTAACCCTGCTGCGAAGCCACATTTATTGGTGTTTCCCTGCAGGAAGCTCCTGTTTTACACTGATGAAAGTCATTATATTTTTGTTTGTTTAAAGCATCATTAAACCTGTAATCACAGTTGCAGCCTCACAAAACTATTCCATAATTCATATAAAACTCCCATAAAGGCTGACCTAGAAAGCAACAGCATCTCTGTGCTGTTAAACCAGTCTCGGTGTAGGAGAAGAGCTGAGATCCTGGCTCTATGTGGACTTAGGGCAAAACCATTCAGAGTAGAAAACCTTTTCCTCCATTTTAGATATTCACAGACTATTCAAGTCAAGTCAGTGCTCTACTGGCAGCTGTTTCAAAGTTGCTCATAGTCGGTGGTTCACTCACTGTCACCAGTGAGACCCCCTAAGGTCAAAGCCCACATTGCAAAGATTCTCACTGACCCAGCTCCTAGCCCTTGAAACATATGAAGGGTCCTAAGGAGGAAAAGTTCTTCTAGCCAAATCTGGTCAACCAAAGACTAACCACTTTGGCTTCTAAATGAGCTATAGCTAGCCAGCTTCAACCAGATGAAAATGTCCCTCTTGATCCCACGGGAAAACCATCTGGTTGTAAAGTGAAATGAACAGTTAACAAAATTGGAGATGACTCTGATTGGAAGGAAAAAAGCCCACACAAACCAAACCAATGCACAAAAACAAAACCTGAAAAAGATATCCAATAAACATGGAGAATATGGACTAGGCTATTATTTAATAAGCCAGTCAAAACAATTACACTGTAATGCTTAATGAACAACTAATGCAAACAAGTTTCTAACAAATAAACAGTTTCCATTAAAAATTTTAAGTGGTTATCCTTTAAAAGACCACCTCTTTACGGAGTAGCTTAACTTCAACAGTGCCACAGTAAATCTATCTTAAACAAAAACATGCCAGCTTTGATAATTGTTAATGTAGTGTAACATAAGGTTTGAGTTTCATATACAGAAAAGCAGGTGTAAATGTAAGAACTATAATGCACATTTTAGGGAAGGGTCTACTAAAGAGCCTTATTGATCAATCCTTTCCTAAAAATCTGAGTATGAAACCATGCTTTAAGTCTTTCATTTACAGATTTCTCTACTTTGCTGCCTTAGGCAATCACATTGTAAGTAGAATCAGATCATTTTACTGCCACATATTCCCCAGCCAATATTTAGAGCTTGAAAAGGTGATGGAATTTAAAAGTTATTTTCCTATTAAAAAACCAAAACAAATCACAGACTCAAAAACCATTTCTGCTCTTGCTGTATGGAGTCCTCAAATAGGAGAGAAAATTATTAGCACTGAGGAAATCCAGAGTGTGAATTTTCTATAATTTCTTTCAACTAAAGAGATTGAGAGACTGTTTATAATGAGAAACAGTTGAAAAGAAAAACATAGAAGATTGAGGTGAGACTTATAAGTTAACAAAACTCTACTGAGCTTTGGAATGCTTTATGTCTGATATTTTTTTTTAATATATATAGATCACTTAACACTCCTGCACCTCATAAATATTCAGGCTTGCCATAACAAACTCATATTGCATGATCCAGACACCACACATACCACAGCTCTTTCCTAAAAAACATTATGTCATTAGGGCTCTGCACTTGGAGGCTTTCTTTGTATGTGTTGTGCTACAGAATACACATGCACACAAAAGTATGTGCCGAAACTATTAATAAATAAAAATAAACGTCAAGACAAATTAATTTTTGACTTTTAAGAGACACAAGGTAAGCCTAAATGTTCAAATCCCTCACTGTGCCAAGCGAATTATCCCATGGATGACAGTGACAGTACCCACATACTTGTTTTGAAGCATGTGTTTCTAGTCATCTGTTGGTAAGGGCTAGAATTAGTGATGATAGTCTACTACTTTAGCTCTTCTGAACAAAATAAATATTGTAAGTATATAAACATACATAGTAAGAGCATTTATGTAGCATCACAGCTGTAACTCTTGCACAGTAGTTTTGACCAGTACCACTCAGAGATCTTTATGAAAGAAGTCAAAGTCTTTAGTTTGCAGATGGGGAAACAAAGAAGTGAGTTTCTGGAACATGACAGAATCTAAGAGCTGAGTTTCTGGAACATCACTAAATCATAGAATTGTTTGGGTTGGACAGGACCTTAAAGATCACCCAGTGTTGTACAACCCCTCTTCTATGGGCAGGGACATTTTCCACTAGAACAGGATACTCGGAGCCCCATCCAGCCTGGTTTTGAACACCTCCAGGGGTGGAGAGTCCACAACTTCCTGTCATTAGGACGTGGTTGCAGGGAAAGGGGGGATGGTGATGGGGCAAACCCAACCTGAATTAATTTGAAATAGCATGATAAGCCCACAGGGAGGATGCATATGGTGAGAGCATGCAGTAGTGGGAGGGAGAAACCATTTGATGAACTAGTTTGGAAACCCCTTCTACTCTTATGTTCCCAGTGGCAGATAGTACTCTAATATAGCTGATTTACCAGATACAAGATCTCATATCCCAGGAAGAGTCCATGTGCTTTATTTGTCTAAACTGGGCTTTCACAATTCTTCAAGGAAGGTTTTTTTTATCTAATTATGGCTATTCAAGCAGTCACTAGGTTTTCAGAAAGTATTTCACAGGCACAGAAAAACAGCACAGCAGGTAGTGAGCTCTTAGGGATGCCAGACACTGCATGTAAATAGCATATGTGACAGTGGCAAAGAGTTTGTGCATGGCAGAAATAGATCTGATGACTGATTCAAGAAATCACTGTGTTTAGGGATGTGCTTAGGCATGCATTTCACAGGTTTTATGTACAGGTTTTCTGCTAGTGAAGGGAGGCAGACGCACTTTTAATCCAAGTATTAAAGATATCAACACAGAGATAATACATATGCAGCAGTTGAACCTCAAAAATGACAATTAAAAATACTTAAAATCTCTATGGATGATCACTCCCAAAGAAGAAAATAGGAAATTAGCATCATTAGAATAAGAAAAATTACACGATACCACATCTTGAATCAAACAGAAAAGCAGATGAAGCAGAACACTAAGGAAATGCCATTTTAGAAAGAGCAAATTGTTCAGTTTTTCTTAAGTATATATTTCCCAGCAGCTCAACATTAAATGGCATCCACTTGTGGTGCAGCATTGCTCTTCTCAGCAGCCCCATATGCCACCTCTGTCCTCTGGACCACATGCCCTAACCAGTGTGGATGAGGATGTGACCTAGTCAGGAAGGAGAGAGTTTCTCACAAAAGCAAATGATTTTTGCAGGCATCATCTAGAGCCAATAATTTTTTCATAGAACATTTCTGAACCACCATGACTTACACAGGCACAGAGACAGATTTTCAGTAGTTTTGAGCCTAAACCCTTTGGAGATATGAAAACTATCTTCTTGTATTCATGGCAGTTCTCATGCTCCTTCTGTTTCCACACATCTAACCAGAATGTTAAAGCACAATACTTCTGGTCCTTTCTTGCTAAATCAATCAATGCTTGCTCATCAAGCTTGCTACAGAGGACAGGATTATAGCTACCATGGCAGCTTTACAGAGAAGCATCTGAGTGCTATAGTAAACTATTAGAGCTGGGTAAAGTCTCCAATGCACCAGCCCTGTTCTATTCAGATAGAGACAAAGTGCATAACATCTCCAAATCTTCTCCTGCTACTAAATCTGACAAAGTAACCAGGTACACTGCTACCCTGTGCAAACAATAAGCCACCTTTCTTGAGACCAGATTACTTTTCAAGAAAGTGACTATGCACTAGGCAGCAAGTAGGTTCATTTCACAAGAGAAAAAGTTGTTCCATTACTCACCAGGTAACAGCCATTAAGCTAAGGCAGATAATGTTTTCCTTAGCAAATTAAAGAGCAGTTTATCCTAGTCCTTCACATACACTCTCCACACTGAGGGTTGTTTGCAGGCTCTTTTGAATCACAAAATTGTTATTGCCGTGTGGATTTTATTGTTGCTTTGCCAAAATTCATTTAGCTTTTCAACAGACTGAGTTCCAGCAGTTAAGTGTTGCGGGGAAGCTTCGTGCCTCAGCCCACTAGGAGGCTAATGCAGTGTGCCAACTGCTCCTAAGGATCATGGATGCATTCCTGGCATTGCCAGTTGGTTGGGGAATAGCAGACCTAATGAGAAAATCTTCCATATTTCAGTGCATCATAAATGTACCCACACACAGGGGTGGGTTTCAAAGGGTAAACCTAAAGCTTGGTGCGTACATGTGACTATTTATCAGCTAAATCCAGGCAGTACAGAAGCCAATCTACTTCTATAGCAACCATATGTCTGTATGTGTGCGTGCATACACACAGCCCTTCAACAGATGACACTATTGAACAGATTACTTGTCTCCTAATAGCAAAAAAGCACAATGAGAGTCAAGCCATGTTTATTCTTTAATCCTATCTCTGAGAATGGCTTCTGTGACTTGGGATAATTCATTCAACCTCTTGAGGACTCAGTTTCCATCCTGTTACAGCAGAGGCATTAACTTTTACCTCTGAAGTGAAAGGTGAAGGTCAGACTTTGGCATCACAGGGAATAGCAGTGGAGTCTCTTCTAGCCTTCACTTGCTCTTACTCACTGTTTTCCTATTTCTATTTAAAATGTGGAAGTCCTACAGGTGTATTTAACTTAGGGCTTTATTACACACTATTATCTAAATGCATTTGTCCAACATTCTCATGCACTGGCATTTCTGATTACATTTGAATCATGGCTTTTATGTAAGAAAAATGTGCCCTTCTAGTCCTTGAGCTGATGAAAGAATTCTGTAAACACCAGTGTATGCTTAGAGGTTAGAGTACAGAAAAAAGAAACATCTCTCTCCTGACTCATAAAAATATAGTTTTCCTAAAATGACTTACATTTAAAGGTGACAAGATTACTTCTGGAGTTTCTTAGTGCATATACTTCAAGCTACTCTGCAGCAGAAAGCATAAATAGAACACAAGCAAACTTTAATTTGGCTAGCAAAGATGAGAGCAACAAGAAAGGAATGGTCACAGACTTTAGCACAGTTAGCAACCTATAGCCTCACTTAGAAGAAACATGTAAGTCAATCTCGCAGAGATTTCTAGGGCCTCCCTTGATTTTCTGTTCTTTACTTTTCAGTTTAAATTGACACTTCAGTCTTTTGAATTCAAACCATTTCTTTCTGAAATTATTATAAATAAAATGTTGAATCAAAAAACTGGAAGAAAACAGACATATCTGAACCAAGAAATACGAGAAATTATTTATCTATGTATTTAGCAAAGAAAATCATAGTCTGTTTCAGTGGCTAGCACTAATTTCTAGGGTTTTTCTGCAACCAAATAAAACTCCTCTTTCATCCATGTCAACACCATTCAACTCATTTGGCATCAGCTCCGTTATGTGAAAATAAAACTCCACAACCAGCAGCTCTTGAAAGATGAGACTTTGGTGCCAAGAGCTTTAAACATTAAATTCCACTTGCTGAAATCCTATATCCAAGCTTAACCCTGACCCAGACAATCTCTAGCTTGAAAGGCAAAAGTATATTTTAAAACAATATGCAGGAGAAATAACAGGCAACATTTTCATACAATGTATAATTCAGTGAAGGCACTTCACTCCTACAGAAGACCACTGAGTTTAAAAACACAGGAAAATTCCCTCTGAAGAGCTACCCACAGAAAATTTGTAAGCAATGTCTCTTGTGTTTCAGGTTTTAAGATGATATAAATCAAGAAAGAAGCAATCTTGCTAGGATAGGTTTTCTATTGTACACTGTGCTATCACACACCATCTCCTGCAGCAACCTCTAATGAATTTTTAGGGGACAGACTGAGGGGTCTGTGAATCTGAGGCAGCCTAAAGACCTGTATTCACCATACAACATTTATATTCCAGTTCTCAGCTACACAGTTATCTTCAATGAATGGGGAAATGGTTCCCATGTTTCAGAAAGTTCAGTGATTTGTATCACATAATATGAAATAGCTCTATATTTTATGATTTCATGCAATTCTTAGCTAACACTGACCTGTTGAATTACTTCTTTATGATCTTGTAAACAATCTGAAAATGATAAATGAGCAGTGTGTCAGATATGCGTGTAAGAGGACATGAAAATTTCTTTGTTCAAAGTTAAAGAAACTTTTTTCAGCTTGCTACAGCATGCTGTAATTTAGCTTTGAGCCAGTTATTAAACAAGACAATAATATTATAATGGAAATTGTTTAATATACATCATTAATAGTAAAGTGCCTGCTTTCATTGAAGTAAAAAAAATGTGTGCTATGAGCAGTTTTGAAATGAATATTTGATTCCAAAGTTCCCTTGTGCATTTAATGACATGCTAATTTACATTTTAATTACTTCCTAAGAAATCAAAGCATTTGTTGACAGAAGAACATAATGTCAACTTCACGGTGCACTGTTGGTGCATAGTTAATGAACTTAATTAGATAATTAGTGATGTTAATTATCCTTCTATTATGAAGATAAACATGTTACACAAATGATGCTCTTTTCAAAGAAATATCATTAAATGTTTGCTTGTTTTAACTCACTTAACTCGAAAAGCTGATAAAAGACCAACTAAGTGATTGGTAAGAAAAAGATTTAAGTTCCTGGCTTTGCAATTACAAGTTAGGAGGTCTCTTAACCTCTTCATTCTGAAGACTGGGATTAAAAAGACCTTTTCTATCAAGTTATATGGGCCTTTGGCATAGAGGAATGCAATTAATCAATGAAAACAGTAGAGGACAGGCATGATCAGGCCTCCTGTAAAACTGAGGAGGCTCTGCATTTCTTGTAAAGAGCAACAGCTCTAAGGCACTGTGTCTTACAGGAGTTAGAAGTACGGTGCTTGTAACCTTGCTCAGGCACTAATCCTAAGGAACCTCAGGACAGGGCATGAAGCAGCTGTTGACTGATTTAGAGTTGACTGAAATACAATTGTTACAGTGGTCCTTTGCTGCTCTTGTAGCTTTTTGACGATATCAAAACCAATCACAGACGCTACTAACCTAAAAATTAAATACATATACTAGATTTTGACAGTAAAACTGGGGAGGGGGAAAGGAGGAGAAAGAGCAAGAGATCAAAAGGCTCACTTTGAAACAGGAAAGTCAGTGATTTGGAAACCTTGGCACTGTATTCAGTCTTACAGACCTTCCTGCTGACAAATTTACCCAAGTCTCTCACCTGTAAGCATCAAAAAATCCAACTTTGAACAATGCTCCTTGTGCTCCTGCATGACTACTCAAACTTCCAAGAAAGTACAAAACAGCAATTACTAGAGCAGATCATTGCCATTCTACTACCAGAAATGTAATTACACTCTTTTCTACATGATCACGCCTCACAGACAAAGCCACGAGCAAAGCATAAGATAGCACAGTGGATTCAGAAATATGCAGAAAAACCAGCTGCATTTGATGGCTGATTCTCATACTTGCTACCAAATAGCAGGAAATTGCCTTTGCTGATGATGGAGAACATGAGCAAAAGCACAGCAGAAACATGGGGCCTGATCCTTTGCTGGAGTGAACAGTTTGAATTTTGCTGTTTTTTCCAGATTGAGGATTGGGTCTCAAAAGCACTCTTCCTATCTTGTAAATAATCGTGGGGAAAAATTTAAGAGCAGTGTTTGCTGCTTGTTTTTTGTTTGTTTTAATCTGCAGCAAATACTACTACTGCTTCAACGTCTTTGTTTATTTTTCAGTCGATAGAGGAATCACATTAACAACCCAGTAAACAACCCATTTCTTCTTTCTACTGGGCACAGCTCTGAAATCCTGGGTGAATTTCTGGACTTCTCTCAGTAAACTTTGCTCAGTCAGGAGCAAATATTTTTATTTTACTCCAGGATTTAAATTCTTTGTTCCTCCCTATGTAGTTCATACTATTATTTTTCCTTTAATCTCCATGTTTCAACCAAGTGCCTATTGCTGTCAGACATAAGTCCATAACTTGCAGTAATGAAGACAGAGGCCAGTAGTGAACATAGAAGTCCCCTGACAAAGAAAGTGATACAAAATTACATTACAGCACATTTTTAAGTGACTACCAAAGTGGTCAAAAACAGGAGGTAGAAGCAAAAATACCATTTACTTTTAATGTAAGATTTCTAATGTAAGTCTATGAAGGAAGAGAACCATTGAGGGGCAACTAAATTTTCTTCCTCTTAAATTTCACCTCTCTAAAAAGTGTATCAAACTCTGAAAGACAGTCTGGAGGGAGAAGGGGGGAGAAGGAGAGTGGAGAAGAACATTTGGAACTGTAGCTTCGTATCTCATTGAGAAGAACAATTTATCAGAGCTATGGAGCTGTCAGTACTTGACATGATAAAGAATAACACCAAGTGAGTAATGTTTCTTCCAAACCCAGCTCCTTTAATTACAAGCAGCTTCCTTGCAGAAGAGAGACAGAAGATGTAGAAACACCAATTTCATGCACTTGTGCCTGAATAATGTCTCCGTGCTGCCTTTTCCAGATGGCAACCTTTTCACTGGAGGAACTAATGATGTGGGCATATTTAGGGAAAAACCAATAACAGAGTCTTTAACCTTCAACAGCAAAAAGCATGTTGTACAAAATGTTCCTTGGGATACATTTACAAATATCAATTACATTGCTCACTGAGGTGTAATCAGCTGTAATAATCAAAATTAATTTAAAAAAATAATTAAACAGACCCCAGGGCAAATAGTCGACACTCTTGTAGTATGACATCACAGTATACATATGTACCTGGGAAGAGCTTGCTCACTCTGTAAGCAGCAAAGTGATTTTAAGGACTGAGAAGAATTCTGTGGCACGCTGAAAAAACCTTGCAGCTCAGTAAGGTACCATGAGACACATTAGCTGGGTATCACAGTCTTCCTGATCAACACACCTGGAAGTGAACCAGGCATCACCAGGCATAAAGCTGCAATCTCACGTGGCTTGAGCTAGAGGGTTAAGGCTGCCTAAAGTGATGCTAATAACAGACTCATTGTGTCCTCAGGAGAAGAAAAAGACCTTAACATGTTGAGCACCACAGTAGCACAAGCTTGGTTTAAAGCTCTGAATATTTGGTCAATGCACTTTTACCATACCCTAGGGCAAGTTAGTTACTCTACCTCTAGTACACTTGAAAAGTAACATCTATCTAGGGCTTTTTATTTCTAATTTTGACAAATGCTCAGCAAAACCATGGAAATGGCCCTCTCTTTCAGCAAAGGAGGAGCTTACACATGGAAAAGACAGTTCACCTTCATTCCTGACAGTAGGAATTATGCAGACCCTCCAAACCAATCCCTGGGTTATATACCAAGACTTGTTTCTTGATCTCTAGGGGCTAAACTGAAATTTGGACCTTTAATACTTCATATTGAGTAGAAAATGTAATGATAGTACCACAATAATAGTACTATGATGATACCTGAGCCGTTCTACTAATTCTACTAATTCAGTGGCTGAAGGACAAGGTTTACATAGGTGATGCAAGTCCAAAGCAGCAGCAAAGCTGGCATCGCCTCACCTTGCTCCAAGCAGAGCCCTGTAAACACAAACGTATCTGGGCTGCTTAGGGCACATAATTGTGCCCTATGCAGAAAATATGCATTATTAGACTACATGAACAGGCTTGCCAAGAGAAGTTCTTCAGGTAACTATTTCTTTGTGATTGTTTCTAGCAGCCTAGAAAAGGAACCTCAGCTGCAACAGTTGCCTAGTTTACCATGGAACATGTCAACCAACAGACATTCAGAAGCCACCCCAATCCAGAAAAACTCTCCAGAGCTATATAAAAGTTAGACCAGTGACAGACCCAGAAAAGACAAAGAACAAAATTTACCTCTGATTTGCATGCCATTTCCTCTGTGTTTCGGCCAGGTATAAACCTAATAGCTGAAGAGAGGCTTTCACTCCAGGAATTGTGCTTGCTCTGGGACTGGCCTGGCCCTGCTTTTTTCTGGAGAAGCTTCTTTTCAGATACTGCAGGCCAAAACAGACAGAAAAGCTTTTAAGACTTGAAGTTGAGCCTGTCGGAAGATAGAGGGGTTCTATCCCCATTACACAAGATAAAACAACATAGCAGCGTGTTACCCAAGATGAATTACTTTCTATTTTTATGAGAATTGAATTAACACATACTTCTCAAGCTTTTATTTAAAAGCCTCACAGAGCTCTGCCATAGATCAGTTTCATTACAGACACAAACTGTGAATCACTGCAGCACTACACACATTGCAACGCCCTTCTTTAACCATATATCCTTCCTTTTAAATCTTCCTATGGGATACAACCATCTAAGGAGATTTCTCTTTCTTGCAGCACAACATGAGCCGTAAGACACCACCAGGGGATTACAGAAGGGCTGGGTTATGACACAGGAAGCAATCACAGCCCTGAAGGAGAGAAACTGAGAATCTGCTTCTCAGCAGGTGATGTGCAGGGTATAACCAAAGAACAGCTGCTTTCCACCAGGCACCCCATTTACCACACTATTTTTGCTTACTACAAGGAGTATTCCATAAAAGATCAGAGACCTAGCAAGTGCTGCCAAGCTTTTGTCATAATTTCTTCCCATAAAGGAGTGATCTCTGTTATCTTCATGTCCCTTTCTTTGTCATTTCCTTTTACAGAAAGATCCATCTTGTAAGTGTCCTCCAGAGCCTGCTGCCTCTGAGAAATGAGCTGCTTCCAGATGATTTCTACTGTTCTCAGAATCTCCTGGTGAACTAGGAAACAAAAGTAACACCAAAAAATGATTCTTCATTTGTGTTTTCAAGTCAAGCAACAGGTAATGCAAAAACATCTCATTTGGAAAAGCACTGCTCCAGAGTAACTGCTGGAGTCAGTGGAGTTGTTCCTTTTTGTGTACTGCCTCCATAGGTTCTAAGCTAGAGTAGTTAATCTAATACAGAAAACAGCAGGATATTTCTTTTATATTTCAACTCGTTGAAAGAAACAAGTAGGAGTGACGTGGTTTTAACAGGTTTCTGCTTTGGAAAACCATTTAATCAGAATTTTTATGATCTTATTATCATGCATAGAATGCTAAGCACATAAAGGACATTCTTTTATGTTGCCAAACATCATTGGAGATGGACAGGCAAAGATAACCAAGTTGTGAAACAATTTGACGCAGCAGGAGGGTACTGTACAAGGAAGTGCTGAGATGTTTTGCTCTATTTCCCTGCAAACCAGACTGATTTTGTTGCATCATAACCAAGCCAATATATATTAAAAAATAAAAAAAAGAACACTGCTCTGCTGCAGGCTTCAGCTAACCACACTGAATCCAACCCAACATTTTTCCCATGTTTCTCTTAAATGCTCAAAATGCTTCTTTCTGCACGTAACAGACACACACTGTGTATGGCCTTGAAAAAAAGAAATAGAGCTACAAATAGTATATGTGTCTGGTCCCTTATACTGGCCATAACATGGAGGAGAGATCTCCAAACTGATACCCATTACTCCTGAGGATGTAGGGTGTGACTTTTGAATCAAAAGGCTTGATGCAAACGCAAGTAATTTTTCAGCACAACTTTCCTTTCTCTTTGCTGTGCCTGCAGTGCCTGTACACCAAAGAGGAAGTAAGTGGCACTTGCACAAGCTGCTCTGATAACTGCTTAGGACAGGTATTTTCCTTCTCTCTAAGCCACAGGAAACATGTGCCATAAATTACCATCATCTGGAGTAGGCAGGTTGCCCTTTTCCTCTTCACTGGGGGCAAGGAAAATTTGGTGATAAGAAGCCAGCTTTGGTTTTGCATCCAACCCAAAACCTTCCGAACAGCTGTGACAAAAAAAAAAAAAAAAAAAAAAAAAAGGAGGACAGGTGAGGAAATCAGAACAAACTGAGGACAGTGAAAGAGCCACAGGTGTTTCTGCATATCCACTCCTACTTGAATCATTTAGTAGATCAGTATTTATAGTCTTGAGAGCTTATACCAGTCATGTAATACCACAGAATTTCCAGAAGTGGGAACTTAACCGCTACCAGTCTGGTTTTCGAAGTCAAGGAGCAGTCATCATGACCCTCTAGATCACCCTCTTGTTCGTGCCTAATTCCTGCACTTCTTACTGCACTTGTATCTACCATTCACCCCAATTAGACAGAACACAGGGCTGTACTGATGTAGCCAGTCTACATCAGCCTTCTTGCACCTCCCCTGGGCATCTTGTACATCGTCTCTTTGCTCTGAATTCCTCTGCCAGAGGTATCTGCCACTAGGCAGAAAGCAGTGTCTTGCTGTACCCTACACTTGAACTGCTTAGTCTGAGTTTTTTGTAACAATGATTTATTCATTCAGTTTCTAAAGCATTCAGCACAAAAACATTGTAAATTTAGCACTGTGATACAATTATCATGTAGATGTGATTATTGAGAACATCACCATGGCCAAGAGGAGTTCTGCTTTGGGACTGGGGGCTGTGCCACAATTTACCAGTCAGTAGGTAAAAGACATTAGGAACTTCAGTACAGCAGTAACGCTTCAAAAAAAAAAAAAGTCAAACCGGCTTGGGTAAGGTATCCACACAATCTGGACACAGAATGGCTGCCAATAATGGCATATATAGCCACAAGTAACATACCAAGGTCTTTCAAGTCTAAACAGGCCCTACTACCTGGGAGAGTCAAATCCTTGGGTATGCAAAGCTGCCATTTTTATTTCTGATTTCTTTAAAATACCACAGTTCTGATTCCCTGGGTTTGTTATGTTTGGCTTTTGGATAACACAAACCCTTCTCTAATTTCATTTTTTAAAAAATGTTTCTGCTCTTACTACGTAAAAGCAATCCTTACTCCATCTTAGCAGTTTTGGCCTACAAGTTATTATCTGACTGGAATGAGAATAATCCAGAAAAGATCTCAGGAAGTGTAGCTTACTTCTTGTGTAACACTGTATTAATGGATTCAATTCAAACCATCAAAGCAGTACAGAAAGCTATCAGTGAAACAAGAAATATCATTATAGTGAATAAAGCACTGGCCAATATTGGCTTTTTTTCACAAAACTAAGCTTCCAAAGTAACTCCCCAGCTTACATTAGCAAGAGTATATCTATTATATCAACATCTGTAAGAACAGCAAACAGTGGGTATGGATGTTCTAGCCCTACCCAATGTCAGAACAACCAGAACTTTGCAGCTCAGATCCAAGTCACAATAACACAAAGATCACAAGATCCATGCACACTTTTACTTATGTTTTAAATGTACCCGCACATAAATGACCGCTGGATCAGAAAAAACATCTCACTAAATTACCCCATGCAGACGTCTCAAAGAATGGCTGCCTGCATGACTGTGGAGTGGTTCTAGCCCACGTCTCAGGAAGATTTCCAGATGCTCATTTTCCTGATGGGCTTGTGAGCCAGCTCCACTGAAATCAGTTCAAGCCTGTTAACTGCATTTACTACTCCGAAGTGAGTAGGCTGCTGGAAATGCTGGATCTAGCTCAATCTCAGCTTCTAGTGATTCCCCAAACCAGGTATTACCTAAGTTCTGAGATATCTCCCCCTCTGCAGCCACTTCCATAGGTACAGCACGAGATACAAACAAACATTATAACGAGATGAACATTTGTACCTGCCCGAGTTCAGTTGGCAGAGGCAGTACATCAGACAGATGACAAAATTACTATTTGAGTTGTAAGTTGCAAAAATAATGTCCCAGTGCTCTTGCAGAACAATGAGAGTGTTCAGGACATTAAACTGCTCAGGCAGTGATTGTTGTGGTCTGGATAGGCAGTATAGGATGGCTCTGTTTAAGCAGCTGTACAGGGCACTGAGGAAAACTTCCTTTTGAGAGACAGAGCTTTCTAAGACCTGTGAAAACACAAAACAGCAGAGTACTTGGCTTGCTCAAAGAACTTTCTCCCCAAGGATCTACTCCTCCCACTTCATTTAACCTGCTGGAAACTTATTTCAGTGAAATTCCCCCAAACTACCTCTTACATAAAAATTATATTTTTCTGTATTTCTGCCGAAGTCCCCAGAACTGTGGAAGAGATTAATTTATTCCTGTTCAGCAACGTGTACATAGCCAACAGACAGTGTCACAAAAGAGTTAACTATCCTTTCTTTATGCTGCACCATCTATCTCTAACTATAATTTAGAACTGTTATGTTCTTACGCAAGAAAACAGGAATAACAACAATCACCAAACCAGTTGCAGCCATCCTCTTCAGAATTGCAGTATCACGACCTCAGTGTAAAACAGCATGTTAAAACATGCTGATAAAAGTTGGAAAAAAAAAAAGTGACTCACCCACATAATCTGTTTGACAATGAAGATCAGGATTTGCTTGGGATCAGCAGAAAACATTCTGCTGTTCAGCTTCTCAACCAGCTTCTGAACAAAATAAGCAATATTCATCGTGGATAGGGGTGCAGCTGATTCTGAAGCACCATGAGGATCGCTGCTCCCTGGAGAGGATACAAAAGGGTTGATTATTCCATAACAAGCTGAAATGAAAAAAAAGTGAAATGTGAGATTACCAGAGCTGAGTAGGAACAGTCTCATCCCACAATATGTCAGAGCTGGGACATGTCTAAGAAGACTCCAGGTATAGCAGAAACACCTTACTCAGACTGGAAATGACAGCTCCATATTAAGGATGGAAGCAATCTCACTAAAATGTTGTAATGAAGAACTGGTTCAACTAACAACTCAGAAAGGAGAGCTGCAACAACTAAGTTAGTGGGGCTGCTTCCAGAAGCTTTCAAGGATAAACCTAGGTTTCTTTCCACATACTCCCTTTTTAATATTCAGGTATTTTTAATATCTGTTCTCAAAAAGAAAAAAATGAAGAGGCTCTCCAGAAAAAATTATAAAATTACAATAATTTATGCAAACTGGCTTACAGCAAGATAGATTGGACAGTGCATCCTGCTTAGCTGGACTGTCCTTCTAGCTATTGTTTCCAAACCTTTCTAGCAATTACACCTACAGGCTAAATATCAGCTAGTTAAACAATCTGATTCACTCACCTCTTGGTCTTGTTTTCCCCTCACCTTGGCTGGTAACATGAAAGACATCCATAGCAGACAGCAGAACTTTTGTCTGGAAAAGTCTCTTCTGCTCACTGGTGGCATGTTCTGGAGAAGCCTATATAGTGATGGCATACATATTAGTACAGCAGGAAAACAGGAAATCTGATTCAACTTCACTTTCAGCAAGAGTGCCTATGTGGACAGCTACTGGACAGCAGAGATGGCAGGACTTCATTCCCTAGCTGGAAAACCAAGAAATCTTCCATAGGACTACACCATCTAGCTGATAGCCAGCACAGTCACCCTCTGCACACTGAACAGAAACAAGATTTTGCAAAGAGCCAGAATCTGGCACACAGGTGGTTCCCAAGAGGTCTTGTCCTCAGGGAATTCAGCTCCATTAGCAGGCTCAGGATTCAGACAATCAGAAATCCATACTCTATTTTAACTGTACCAAACCTTGGGATAGTACTGTATAAACATTTAGGGAGCTGTTGCTCCACAAGATGATTTAACTCATTACAATTGTAGTCAAGCTTATGTTCATTACTATTCATATTACTAAGCTAAGTCTGCATCAGAACTCACATCTAGGATGCCTGGATTATTGACAATGTGGAGTTGAAGCCTCAATTTTTCATCTTCCCCTTTCTTCAGACTACTCTGATTCTCTTGAGTGCTTAGAGTGGCTGAAACCTATAATCCAGACTTCAACTGCTACAGCTTGAATTAATCTGTACTTAAAGTGGAGAGAGGGTTTTTTTGTTTATTTGAGAACTGAGATTTTGTTATCTCAAAAATCAGTACACAGGATACTCCATGTGAAATTTTCTGTTCTCATCAATTTCAAGGGCTGCTCTAATGACAAGCAGATATTACTAAGGAAAAGGGATTTTTTTTTCCCCACCTTTCTTCAATATTAAACATTGCCTGAAAAATATCTTTTCTGTTTTCCAGGGGCAGCATTTTCTTAGTTCACATTAGTACAGAGGCATTAGAAAAGTCCTCTCCTTTTGTCACTGTTAGCACTTTTTTTTACTAGGTTGCTAGCAGGATATGTCCTGTCCTTCCACCCCCCGTGCAAGGTAGAACAGCAAAGCCTGATGAGAAGAGAAACCTCAAGAAGCAGCTCAAGGGGATGTCCTTGTTTGTTTGCTGGGATGTTGAGAAGACTGTCCATCAGGAGGACTCGCACAAAATCCCACACTTGTTTCTTGACAGGGTGTGGTAGGAGTGGGAGAGAGGAGGGATCAGCACAGCCTTTCCCTTCGGCAATGGCTGGACCATCAGGAGTCAAAAGGCCTTCAGACCCACCCTGTGAAAGCAGACAGCAATACATTTTAACTCAGACTCCTGTAAATTGATTTCTTTTCCCCTAATGACCCATCTCTGATCTGAAGGGCTTGTGCTGGCTCATATACACGTACCTTGGGTGGTCCTGAATGAAAAGCAACCATAGCCAAAGTTTTCAAGAAGTCAGGACAGTGCCACACGGGGTCCTGCGTGTAACTGTGATAGATCAAGCACAGAAACTCGATAACATTCCCTGGATAGGCAATCGCCCAGGAGGCTTCTGCATCTGCAATAGGCTGAACACAGACAAATGTGCATCTGGTCAAGGCAGCATTCCTCTCATTCACAAAAAGCTCATCTTTGTTCCTCTTTAGGTATTTCTAAGCAAACATGACACAGCCACAAAGAAGTCAGACGAGGCACCAGCAGCCAACCCGCACCTTGCAGACTGAAGATACGCCCAACCAGAAAGGTAACATAATATCATCATCATCAGGAATGAAAAAAAAAAAGGAGTACTGTTGTGGGCAAGGCCTGTCTCTGGTCTCAGAAGTTCTTAAACATGAGCCCACCACATCCTGTGCTACATAACCAGGGCAGTAGTTGTTCTGACCCTTGGAAGTCCCTGCTCATTGTCACATTCAGTATTGCCCTCTGAGGGCAGAGTAGGCACAGGGATTACAGGTAAAGGCTGCCACTGGCATCTGTCACACCTGGGCACTTTATTCGGCCATTCACACTGCACTGTCCTTGCAACAAAACACTTACCTTGTCCACAGTGAATCTAACCATTTCCAGCAGTAACACAGCTGCCTCTGCACACAACCCGAATTTGAGGACGTTCTCTGTAAGGTGGTGCTGAAAGATCCACTGCAACATAGACTCAAGATCTTTCTACACAGGAGGAGAGATATTTCATTCAGTGATAGGAATTATATACCATGCATCAAGAACAATGCCTGCTCTCTCCAAATCAGAATAAAATCAACACATCTGCACTTCCAACAGCTCCTTCCTCTCCTATTAAATTTGTAACATTTAACACCTGCCCAAACAAGGTTGTTCTGAACAAAAATTTTCTTAAAGTTAACTAACTAAACGTCTAAAATATGAATCATTTTTATTATCACAAAACCCAAGTAGGGTAAACTTGCCTGAGAATCCTGTCATGGAAAAGGGCATAAAATGTCAAAATAGTAATGCAATAGCAGCTTCAGGTGCTTGTCTGCTATTTTTTTCATACCTTGACTGCTTCAGGCGGTTCAGACTGAGGAGTTGCCAGAAAGAGCTCTGCCACAACCAAGTAGATCTCAGGGATGTGAACATGATCAGTCAGACATCTTTGCAACACAGAAAATCCAAAAATCAAGAAGTAGCCGTTGTCAGGCACTGGAGGGTGACTTTTTAAATTATCTTTAAAGGAAAAGAAAAGGAAAGTGTCTAAAAATAAATGTCATATCAGCAGAAGAATTACTGACACAACTTTGTCCTCATTTGTCTCTGTCCCAGGACACTCAGTGGTCTGCTAGGCTGCAGTATCAACAGTATAAAAAACATCCCCGGACTAACAGATAATTTTTCCCACTATCCCTTTTGTTATAGGGCAGTGTCCCTGAATCATTCTTCTTCCTTTCTCCTCCTTTCTCAGATCCACAGGTCTAATTATCAAAAAGCAAGCTGAACAAATCTTAAAGAAACAAAAGGTTTCAGAGCATGAGTTGACATCTGAACACCTCAAGGGCTTATCAACTAGCCTGATTTTGTGCAACACAAAAAGTACCAGGACAAATTTATTTTTAAACTTAATAAATTACTACCTTAGGAAGTAATTTAAACTCTTGGTACTGAGATCAGTGAGGATTCTTGTATCATGTACACAGTGATCTTCTACCACTGAGCTGGATCAAGGCAGTGTTTTGGGAACATTAAACCAACACATACCCATTAGAATACTCAACCCTGCAGAGCTGTTTTCCAGCCAACGCCCAGCCACTAACCCCTCCTTGAATTTGTTCAGCAGCAAACGATTGTGGAGGAAGCACAGAAGCAGCTTGATTCCCAGGACAACTGTGCTGAAGTGCAGGTAGCTCTGTGTGAACAGCAGAAACCAGTCTGGCCCCAGTGCCAAAAATGTCTTTTCTTTTTCCCTAGGACAAACAGGTAAATGAAAACACATGGAAGGAAACATGATGGAAGACAAAAAGGAGATATTATTTAAAATTATCTCTAAGTGATTTAGAAGCTCATGTTTCTCTAAAAAAAAAAATCTCATTAAAGGTGTACCACAACAGAGAATCCTGAAGATTTAACAACAGACTCATCCATACAGGTGAAATCACTCAATTCCTGCTAAATTTAACCTTGTATTACTGTCAGGCAAAACAGTTCATTAAGACGAAGCTCCTTCTCAGAGTGTGTATCAATAACTGAGGCAAGCTACATCACAGACTAGATCTTTCAAGCTATGAAATTCAAAATTCTGGTTTAAATTTTGAAGTCCAAGATGTACTATCTAATGAAAATGCACAGTTACAGCACCCAGCACTATGAAATCTGCCTTTCAGTTCTGAAAGGTAGAATTACAGTAGCATCATTCTCATGGTTACGATAGAAGGATGCAAGTAATCCCTCATTATATTGACTTGATTTTCAAATACAGATGGGATTTCTTCAACCCCTGATACGCAGAAGAAACATCAATATCCAAGTTCCCCTTTCACAGTATTTTCTGAAAACATGAAATTTTCTTTCAAAATGGATATCTGATGTGTGCTCAGACCACACAGCTGTGTGAATGCCAGATAAATCACTGACAAAAAAGACTCTGTGAATCCAGTCTGCTCTTACTTAGTATTTGTTTAAATTTGAACATTAGTGTGTTTAGTCCTGGTCAAGCACCAGAAGATGAAAAATCTGGAAGACAGAGACACTTAACTTCCTAAATGTTTCTACTTACTCAGAGGACAGGTGAAGTTTGTCTGAGCGTATTACATCTAACAGCATCTTCAATAGCTGGTTTCGAAGCCAGATTGTCTTTCCAGATGTTTGGCTTAAGGCTACAAATATCAGAAAGTAATAAAGAGTAATGAAGAGACAAAACACATGTTCCATTGCTTTGATGAACAACTTTGCATCAAATTAGCCCAGTAGAAGTACTTATATCAGGTACTTGTATCTTTTTTGCAGAGTAAAAAGATGCAGACATCAAATTTTAGACATAAGGAGTCCTGCTAACATAAGAAACAACCTGGGCTTACATTGCCAAAGTCCTCTCTTTAGAGTTATTTAAAACTCATTCAGACTATATGTTGAACAATATCTCACAGGAAGCAGTCTCAGGCTAACTAGAGAGGGAAATGTAAATAGGCAATCTGACTCGTACTGCCTAACTGTGTTGTCTATATACAAACCACAGTTACCAGTACCTCCTTAATATGATCTATTGTTTAGAGGGGCAATAACAATAAAGCCTCAACTGAAAGATCACAGTGAAAGGGCCAAATGACTGGATGTTCCCCCACATGAACCTGACAAATACACAGATACTTTAAGAGGTGCAGAGCTCCGCATTATTATTTGCTACAACTGTAGGTGTAGCAAAGTCTTCACAGAAAATCCAGGATGCCCATTGAAATTTTACCCCTTGTAACAGCCCGGTAGGTTAGTATGGGGGCAATTTCAATTTAATGTCCTTCCTCTCTGTGTATATCTGAAATCCAACATTGTGTCAGCTCTGGACAATGCCGCCAAAGTACTACTGGTTTATTAGCAGAGAGAGAACAAAAGGGTCACCTCAGTGCAGCCTGTCCTTTCCATATGAAGTAATTGGAATTGTGCCTCTTCCTGCCACAGGAGGCAGAAGCACTAATGTTGCATTTAGGGTTCATCAGGCCCTGGGGAAGGAAGGAAATACTGTAGCTACCTATCATAACTCATAAACCAAAGGCAGCCCCTCACCTTCAGTGGGCCTCTCAGCCACACTATCCAGGTAAATCTGATTTTCATCCACAGAAGAAGGTTTCAAGGTGTAAACAAGGAACAATCCAATCCTTGCAGAGAAAGAGTGAAGGAATTGTGGTCAACAGAAAGACATTCATTTACTTAGAGATTATATGCAAAGCTGAATACTGATTAATGACATAACAACCACTGGAAATTCCAGTCACTTGAGAAATAGGATGAAAACTTCATAAACTAGGAAGCAAATTAAAAGGTCACAGAATCACAGAATATGCTGTGTTGGGAGGCACCCACAAGGATCATCAAAGTTGAACTCCTGGCCCTGCACAGGACACCCCAAGAATCACACCACGTGCCTGACAATATTGTCCAAATGCTTCTTGATCTCTCTCAGCCTTGGTGCTGTGACCACTTCCCTGGGGAGCCTCTTCCAGTGCCCAACCACTCTCTGGGTGAAATTTTTTCTAATATCCAGCCTAAACCTCCCCTGACATAACTTCAGGCCATTCCCTTGGGTCCTGTCATTGTCACCACAGAGCAGAGATCAGTGTCTGCCCCTCCTCTTCCCCTCACAAGGAAGTTGTAACTGCAGTGGTCGCCCCTCAGTCTCCTCCTGTCCAGGCTGAACAGACCAAGTGAACTCAGATGCTCCTCATACAGCTTCCCCTGAAGACCCTTCATCTTCATGGCCAGCATCTTCTTTGGATGCTCTCTAGCTTAATATATTTCTTATATCATGATGACCAAAACTATCTACAAATTGAAGTAAAATACATTCTGCTATGGAACTGTTTTCTCTATCTACTTTAAAGGTCTTTCACCAAGAAGAAAGGAATACTGAGTAAAGCACTCTGTTCACATGAAAGACTC
Source organism: Corvus cornix cornix (assembly GCF_000738735.6). Taxonomy (NCBI): domain Eukaryota; kingdom Metazoa; phylum Chordata; class Aves; order Passeriformes; family Corvidae; genus Corvus; species Corvus cornix. Next base: position 17,954,532 of record NC_046336.1, read on the forward strand.
TGAGCAGCCTGTGGCATTCAGATATCACTTATCACCACTTGGTTTCCAAGCATACAGAGGAGAACAGAGAAACCTTAACAGGTCCTTTGTGAGGAGGACTGTCACCCATTTTTCACTTGTAGTTTGCTTTAACGCATTACGTGGTTCTAAGGACAGAAAGATTAATGTTATATAAACATATTTAGTGAAAGTGCATAATCTCCTCCTGCCCACAAGAAGGACATTTCTTAAGGGACATAACACCCATTGTTCTGCAGGAGTGGCCCACACAGCAATTCCCACTGGAAGTCCAAATTTGGGACCAGCAGAAACTCCAGCACCTCCCAGTGCTGCTGAGAGCCTGTTACAGGCTCTGCTGTTCAGGAGCTGGAAGGATAGGGACTGTCCAATCTCTCAGCACTCATGGGCCTGACAACCAATCACATTACCATAGGATAACAAATCATGATTATTTAAGAAAAAATGCTCTTTCACACTCCTTACATCATTACAAATTTGATATACTAAATCCACTACTCTCACCTGTCTCACTACCCATATGAAAAAAGAAACAGACTAACTCCTACAAGCCCAGGGCAGGGACACGCATACAGGTAACATACATCCAGGAACATAACATCCACAAAAGAGTTGGCAAACACTAAGTTCATGTAACAGCTTACTCCACAGTTAACTATTAGAGGTACTCACACTCTCTAACAGAGCAAAAAGCTGAGACCACAGGTTTGACGTGCAACTCTGTTTCTACATTTTATTAAAACAGAGCTTTAGAAACAGAGCTGCCATCTGTGCAGTGCATTTCCCTGGGAATTAGGTGGCTATAGACAGCACTACATGGACCTTCCTCAGTTGATAGGCTACAGGCTGGGAATATAAAATGAAGCAGTGCTTACATTCTGTGAAGAGCAAACAAGGATTTAAATGCTATGCTTCATGAAATCCTGACTAACATAACTGATTGAAATTCAAGAACGAAAAGGACTGTTACTGGGATATAAACCAAATCAACAGGATTAGGTACACAGTTCTTTGGGGCCAAATTGTAATACTGTAGTGATACTTTAGGGACAAGGCTTTAATGAAACCAAATATTAGCTACAGGCTTTGAGTAATCCCAGTCATACCTACAGAACTGTCTGTGCCACTATTATAAGGGTCATCACCTTCACACAACTGTAAGGTTGGAGTGAATGAAAAAAGTTTTCATCAGTTTTTCACCAGGGGATCCTGCAGTTGCCAAAGATCTGGTGTTCTACCAAAGACAAGGTGAGAGAAGCTCTACTGTCAAGGTCTCTCCAACACTAGCAGAAGTATAGTTCATCTACAATCTGAGGAAACACAATAGACCTTCAAGGTTACCTGAGAACATCCCTTGTATTAAAGTATCCTTGCAAGAGATGGGACAGAATAGTGCAGGCCAGAGTGATCTTGGAGCTACTGATTTCAGGATCATTGAAAAGGAAAAGAAGCTTGGGCACCACTTGTACCTGGTAGGCAATTACAACATTCTGACATGCATCTCTGTAAAAAAAGCACAGGGACTATTAAAAGCTTCTACTGGAAATGACCAAATTTGCCGAAGTTTCAGCTAAAAGGATTCTCAGGTTGCACTGATAATTTGTGCTTTTGGCTTCTAATATTGTCTTTATAACATTTCAAACACTGTCAGACAAACTGAACATGTGTCAGTGATGGAGATCTGAAGACTACTCTGTGTGTTCTACTCTTCTCTTCTGCCCTCTCCCCCAGAAACTGCTGCATTCCAACAAGTTCAAAGAAAACATTATAGAATTTTCAAGCAGCAAGTTGGTAGAAAAAAATGCTATTCCTGGAAAACTCAGCAAGGGACATCAGACAGCTCTCCACAGAGCTTTCTGCTACTTAGCCCCCCTACCATGCTTTGTCTCTTTAGATACATTTAACTCCAGTCCAGATGATTAAGCATACTGATAAAACGGTTGTGTTTTGATTTTAAACACAACTTCAATTATATATTTTAAAAAATTATTTCATACTGAATTCAAACATTCAATTTTCCCCTCCCCAGCAGATATTTAAACTTTCATTGTACAGCAGTAGTTGCACGTGAACCAGGTAACCAGATATCTTTGCCCAGTCTGGCCCCATAGTCATCTCAGGGGCTGATCAAATCACTAGCTCCGGGCTTGAAAGAGCAATACAGGAATGATTCACTCCCAGAATCCACAGATTCCAACTGGGACTAGACCCTTCACAGCCACCTCACAGTTCTAGCTTCAGGTTACAGATGTGCTTGTCCCACAGGTGTCTGATTCAAACACCTCTATATACCTCGAGGACTGCAAGATCTCCACAAGATGGGAAAGAAGAACAAGGTCAAGATTTTCTGGTGCTTTCATCCAAAGCTGAAAGACAAAGGAAAGCAGAGGTTTTACCGCTCTGCTGAACTTAGAGAACAGTACCTGCAGCAGAGAAACAGTTAAATCTAGTTAGGGAGAAAATCATAACATTCAGCATTTCTGTAATGCAACCTGCAGGCACTGGGAAGTCCCTGCTAGCGTAGGGAATTGTAGCTCCAGAGCTAGCCCTGAGGAGCAGGCCCTCTGGGAGTGTTCCTGCAGACCTGGGAAGCCACAGTGTGATAATGCACAACATACAACCCCACCTACAACCCCACCCTAAATATTGGATACAGGTGGTGCTGGGAACTAACCAAACCTCGTATTGTAAAGCCATCTTTAATACAGCCAAACCCACAGAGTAACATGAACAGTTTTACCTCAAAGTTGCAGAGAACATACTGGAATGCACTACAATTCTTGATGACTGAAGACTCGAAGCCCAGCTCAGCTGTGCCCACCAGGGAGAACATTAACTGTAAAATCCTGCTGTTCAGCAGCTGGGTTTTCCTCTTCAATAGATAGCTCAGCAACTGAAAAAAGAAGACTGAATAAGTACCTGCCAAGTATAAATCTTTATTTATAAACTGATATATAACACTTCTCTTTAATTCAAGACCAATACACTGTTTACTCAGCTGTAGTAGTCATGCATGCATACATTTTCCATAAGTATCATGAAGAAAATGAAGATTTCAGTCCAGACACAAAATTTCATGCAGGAAATGAAAGGGTCAATTTTTGAAGTAGCTTGACAACTCCGTGGCATTGAACAGCAGGAAAATATCTGCCATATTATGTTGAATCGAATGTACAAAAAGCAACAGACAAATATAACTATAAATAACCACAGTAGGTGTTCTATGCTGTTCTTCATGGATGTATTCTTAATTGCTTACAAATGGTCTTAATTTAAAAAATATTAATTTTCACCTCTCCAAGTGAAGAACATTTATGAAACATTGCCAGTTTCTCAACTGAGCCTTTGATTATCCAACAATTTCCCAATACTGTGAGAAGAATGTTCAGAAAGCCATTACATTTTGAACAGGTTGGGAAGAATAGAAATTAATTTGAAAATACATATCAAGACACATTTATTACTTAGCTGTTAAAAAAAACCACTTCACTCCATTGCAATATGGTGATCAGTCACATGAAAAGAACACTATTTAGTAAAAAAATCAAAAGGAACACTCACACAATATAAAGACTGGCATTCACCTACAAAAAAGGATTGGGCAAGCAATATCTAAGTAGGATAAATATATTGCTATAAATTGTGATCAATTTATGAACAATTTGCATGTTGGGAAAATTGAGAGTTTATAATAAATCATTCATGAAACCCTAATGTTAGGAGTCTTGTTTGGAACCTTCTGTATTAAAGAGCCTTCTTTTTTCCTTCAGAGTTTTCTGCTTCACCTACTCAGCATGAAGTAAATTATACTAAACTGAAACTTTATTCTTGAGCCTCAATCCATCCAATATTACATATATAGACTTTACATATAACCAAAATCTTCAATCTGCATAGCTTTCAGGTTTAAAGATTAATCTGGGATAGACCTAATCAGTGAATTCAGACAGCACGCACTTTTATCAGCACAATTCCTCATACACAGTGAAGACTGAGCCGTGGGAATTCATTGTCAACCTTACACTGGGCAGTCTGTAAAGAGGAATCCTAGGCCAAGGGGAGGAAGAAAACCTGCCTGATAAGTGGTCTTTTGTGTAGGGATCAAGTGTGTTGGTAAAAGGTGAAGAGTGGTTCGGTCACAAATCTGCTGCACTGGTTTATTTAGTTTATTAAATCATGTCTGACCAAGAGGCATCTGCCATCTCCTTCCCTTCAGCAGATAAACTGTTACAGAGGTTCCCAGGAATTATAAACACAGCATATAGAGCACTATCCTATATTCCCCTCCTAACTTACAAAGTTCCAACCACAAGTGCCTGTAGCCAAGATATGTTTGGTTCATTCCCATTGATGGATTTGGGGATAAATATCTACAAGGAAAAGATTACAACCAGAATGAATGAACAAAAGAGTGTCTACCTGGTATCCATGGATGTGCCTCATCAGTTTTCCACTCAATGGGCTATTGTTGAGAATGGAGTTCAGGACTTTGACAGCTGCGTACATGGTGTGGTCATCACGGGCCATAGCAATGAGACCCAGGAGAATGGCAGGGCCTCCAATAAAGTTCAGACTAGTAGCTGCTGGAGTGGACTGGAACACTCTTACCCCTAGGAAATTGCAGTGTTACTCTACCAGGAAGTTACATGACCAAATCTATTGTTATTAGCCAGACAAAGGCTTCACTCTTAAAAAAATATTAAGCATTAAGACAAGTACATTTACCATATTGGCCCACAGCAACTGACCCAATAGTCCGCAAGGAACCTGAGAGGTGCCCAGCAATATTCTTAGCTAGGAATATTGGAGTTGAACTGTCCCGAGAATTAATCCCAATCTAAAACAGATAAAAGACATTTTAAGAAAACCTTTGGTAGTATCAGGGACACTAAAAGTAACAAATGCATGCTCTGACACTTTAGCTTATTTTATTACTTTTATACTATGAAAACCATCTTTTTTCACAACAAGTTTATTGTAAGGACAAACATTCACCTATCTACAATATCCCACAACTCCACTACTTTCACGTCAGTAGATCTGGTATTAGCAAGAATGATAGAACAGGATGTGAAAAGTCCTTGTGAAGGCATTAAGAAAACACAGAATGAAACAAGTTATCCCAAAATCTGAAAATTATGACTTCTGTTCCTGTTTCAAAAAAATGCTTTTAACATTGTGCTCACACTGTCCAATCTATTCCTCTCCATATATGAAAATTAACCTATGAGTAGAACAAAGTTAAGGAATGGGAAAAGAAGCTCAAAAAAAGCACTGAAGGTACACAGACAAGACAAAGTCAGAAACTTGGCTCTAGGAAACTGATTAGAAGCAAGAGAAAACTTGTTTAAGACAAGGGGAATTTGTGACCTCTTTGGCAATCAGCCGACCATCCACTTCATTGTAAGAGCTCTTTATATCTTGGACTGTGGTGAGAGATGAGCACACTGCATTGATTCCAAAAGAAATCTTCTCTTCTGCCACCAGAGGTGCAGTATTATGATCACTGTACTGGTCCTCACCTAAAACAAGAGAGACTGTGAATGTCTGAAGGAACTTCGTTTGTTCAATATGCAAGACAGAGAGGCAGGTGAAAAATAACTGGAGGAAACTGGTATTTAGGAAATAATTTTACTTTGTCTTAACTATAATTAGAAAAAAACATTCACCCTTTGCAACACAGTCCACGGCAGCTTGCATCACCAGCAGATGTGCTTGGCTGTGTCCTCTGCTACTTTGCCTTGATTCAATATCCTCTCATAACATCTCATGAAGCTCAGTAAAGTCCAGAATAAACCTCTCCCTCCGTCCACACGATATAAACAAACAAGCTTTCTGGATATAGAAAACATTTCAGAGGTCTTCTGTGTTACTGGGAACTTTATCAGGGATACCAGAAGCAAAGATTTGTGTGGAAAGAGGGCAGAGGCAAAAGTTTAGAGCTGCCAACTCACAACGTTTGGGAAGCTTCTAAAAAGTACCAGGCTCAGCAGCTTAATAACTACATGAAATTACCATATGCATTTCTTTAAAGAACTTTCTATTCCTGCTCACACTTGGAAAAACTGTATGTACCTTTATTAAAAAAAAGGTCAAGCTTGTATTTTTGACAATTTCATACACTAGGAAAACAGCTGACTTACAAAACTGTTTACTAATGCTGGTCACACAGCCCCTTTAGGCAAAAAATTAGTTCATACACCACATGAAGATTAACTATAAGTAAATGCCCCAAGACTGTGTCACCGTTTCCCTTCCAGCAGGACTTGGTTTTAGGACTAAGCCTCTGCACAACTGCAGCTGATTAGTGAGAAGCAATGAGGTAGTGGGAAAGACAGGACACAACACTGCCAAAAATTCCCACTGCTGTTTGCAACAAGGTCATCAATCCATTTTAAGGAAAAAAACATAGTATTTGAGGGGATTGTGGTAATTTTTTTTTTAAGTCAGAATTTCCATTTGACCAAGTCCCTTTGAGTGTTTTGATGGAATAGGGAGAGTGCAGGGAGAGAGAGGGAGATCATTTCACAATCATGAGATCATATCTTATATGTTGCTCTGTGATTCCCTGCAGCAGGGCATAACTAGAGTCAGATGGACACAATCTATAATTAGTACTAGTTCTTCCCATCTGGGGAGAACTTTGCAGAAAACAAGCCCCCCAGACTTCATAAAGACTCAATGATTCAAAAAATCATATCCTTTTGACTTCTATAGGTAATGTTTTTATTTCAGAGCTGTACTTTGACACCATTTCTCTTTCAACATCCCCTTCCCATGCTTGACTTGCAGATTTTTGCGTGTAGATAGACAGCATTCTGAAGGAGTACTCTCAGCCAGTCTTTTCACATTGTTCTAGGCTGGAGTGTCACCAAGAAAGATTATTTTGCTCTTTTCAAATGAGAAATGACCATCCCACTTCATCCCAAGCTCTAGCACAGAGGTGAATGTTCAATGTTGAACAAACAGTAATCAATAACTGAAATGTTTTGTCTGTCTGTTTAAGAATTGAAGCTAACAACATACTTTAGTTAAAAAGCCTCTTCATTAAATGGAATGTATCTTACTCCCCTACCCCTCTCTCCTACACTGCAGGCATTTGCAATTAAGCTCCATACTTCTTTTTCTGCCCTTTTTTTTTCCCCCCTGTTAGCACTGTTAATGCAGAGTATCTCAGTTAAAGCTTCTGCTTTAATGTTTGTCCAACAGAAATCACAATCTTGCAGCTCAGGATGTTATACCTCTTTACTCTTCATCTCTCTCTGCTGCTTGACTCCTGCCCTTCTTTCCAATTCACAGTATGTTACAAGATCCTTGTGTATCTTACTACAGCCTTGTACAACATTCAGTAATGCAGTTTTCCAGACTTTTAGAATGAGCCCTAGACACAGTTGGAACATTAATAGCAGATTATAAAAATAAAAAGAACACTGCCCTGACAAATAGTGGCACATATGAGAATTATTACATACCTTGAAGTTGTACTGCTTGGAAATTGCTACAATACTGAGGGCCAAGCTTAATAATAACTTCTATGGTTTCCACAGAAATGGCTTCTTCAAACAAGTATGTAGGACCAAGGCGCCAGGTCAAAGAGGACTTCTGTTTCCAAACTCGAGGAGTAGCTATGTACCCATAGACATCAATAAAGGAAGAGGGTTCCATGGAAACACAGCTACCCGGTAAAGGCTGGAGATATTGCATCTGCAACAGAGAAGGAATTCACTAAGGGGATCCAATACATTCAGGGTGCCCTGGGGTCTTGTCCCTGTAAGGTACTGCCTGCCTCCTCTTTGCTCATTAAGCTCTCAGTCAGCTGTGCAACAAAATTATATTGGGTCTGGCTGAGCTGAAGCTCATTTTCCCACAGCAGCTCTCACAGTGCTGGGCTGGGAGCTAGAAAGGGGCTGACAGCATACCAGGGTTTGGCTGTTGCTGAGCAAAGCTGGCACAGCATCAGCGCTGTCTCTCCAACATTCCCCTCATCAAGGAGCAGGAGTGGGCAAGATGCTGGGAGGGGACACAACCAGGCCAGCTGACCCAAATTAACAACAGGGATATTCTATATCGTATAACATCAACTCAGACATAAAAGCTAAGGAAAGGAGGAAGCGGGGGAATTCATGATTTACAATGCTTGCCTCCTATAGCAACTGCTCCATGTGCTGATGCTCTGCTTCCCAGGAAGTGGCTGAATAGCACTCACTGATGGGAAGTAGAGAATAAACCTATTTTTTTCTCTTTGCTTGTGGACATGAAAACTCACTTCTGCTTTAATAAACTGCCTTATCTCAACTTACAAGTCGTTTTCCATCTTATTTTCTCGCCTCTGTCCAGCCAGGAAGGGGAGTGATATAGCTGCTTGGTGGGCACCTGGCATCCAACCAAGGTCAACCCACACAATAATTATCAGCTATTTTTCAGAAATTGGACTTTGAGAAGTACTGTAAACATAAGCATTTTGGAATGTTTAAGGCTAATTTTTGTTCCAAAAACACAGTCAAAAGAATTTCAAGTATTGGCAAAGAAAAACCCTGTCTTGACTCCAGAAATATTTTTCCTCTTCTAAAATTCATAATCCTGACTATGACAACACAGAAAGAAAAGTTACAGATCACACTTTGGACTGGCACAAATAGAGAATAAGCAGTTTTTGAAGAGTGTAGATTGTTCAAGTGCATCAGTAAGCTTCAGTGGAGCTAACATTGTTTAAGAAACAGGGCCATTTATTTTGGTACCAAAATAATGATGTGGCCTCCTGAACAGAGTCTATTATTTTATTTAACTGTAGAGAGCTCTAACAGGAAGTAGTTGGAATTTTTTGGTAGAGAGAAACTATATTGTACTTTGGGGCTTAGCCCTGTCTTTAACAACTTGCTGTTAGGATGGGAGACTCCTAGCATTTACTGATGTCTGGATACTGAGATTTAGAAGACAGGGCTGGTCAATATTAAGAGGCAGGAGTTGATACTTGAGTGAATAAATATTTGACTTGATGAAACACAGTAACACACACACATACATACCCGCCCCATAGCCACCAACTAAATATAGCCTTTGGTATTGTTAAGGGCCTTTGTCCATTTCTAACTTCTTAGACAATCTTTTCACTGTACATATCAAGATGAAGGCTTGCATTTAGTCAGTGACCCCAACACTGGGACAATCTTTTGTTTACTAAAGGATTCTTTTATTTATATGAGCTGTTTCACTGAATGTTAAACACACTTGCTGAGAATTCTTTAATCAATTGCAATGTTTAGGCCTAGTTTTATTGATGACTTTCAGTCTCATTTGAAGGAAGTCAAATTAAATTAAATTTTCATTCTTGAAATGGATATAGGTCCCAAAAGACATTTATAAGACAGATCATTTTCCCAAGTATGATAAAGAGAATATTTGAATTAAACAGGTTGCATTTACAGGGGAAGCATAAAACACGCAAGTGAGCTTTGCACGTGCTGAGATTGAATTGAAATATGGGAACAAAAAGGAAGAAACCAAGGTTACAAGTTTCAATTAATAATAGGATTCTATTCAAAAACAAAACCAAAATAACACTACACCAATCAGAGACATACTAGAAAGAGCAGGCTGCCTTTTCTATACTGCATTCAAAATGCAAAAATTAGATCTCTGAAATAGTATGAGTTTACTGCAAAACGAGGAGCATGATGATATTAATAATATAAACCAGGGGCTATTGTCATTTATCTCGTAGATTATGAACCCTTCAGGTGCACTTGGATTACTTTTGCCTGATATCTCATGCAACCTGAGAACTGGCTGCTGTGAAACAAAAATCACAAGAAATGGCAGATTAGGGGAAATACCAGTACACCAATATTTGCAATGAACTCATGAATTGATATAATCGCAGACACTGTACAACTAACCCAGAGGAACACCTATCTGTTCCTGAATGCTTAGTGTGCTAGTGAGGAAAAAGACCACTGACTGACATTGCTCCCATCTTTGGATTCTTGCAAAGAGCTGGCCAGTCACAGCAGCTTATTTCTCTGTGACCTTTCCACTTTCAAGAGCTTTCTTCAAAAGAAAAAGTGAAGACTCCCTGCATAATTCATCACCTTTGCAGGTTTTAGCCTAAATCCAAGTTATCTTTGGTTTAGGGCTTTCTGGTCACACCTTGATGTGAAGTACTTTTTATAGATGGCGACTTCTGCAAATTTTGGGCTTAAACTGATAGGTCCTCTGAATCACTAGTAAATTCAGAAAATTTTGACCTAAATGTTTAACTGAATTTCAGCAACATAACCCTGAGCTACCTGCAACCTAGGGAACTTCAGCTCTAGAGGAGATAACCACCACATGGTTATCTACATGCTGAAGGGGGAGGGGGAACTAGTTCAAAGCATCAGTATAAGGTGAGAACATACTTCTGAAAAGCAGCACAAATACACCCTCTTTGGTATGGATTTCTGACTCCACTCACACCCAGCACAGTGGCATGTGTTACATGTGTAAATCACCATGCTTTGAGTTTCTCAGATTAATACTGAAAAGTCATGGTAGGTGCATTGGGAGATGAAAATTAGAAGCAATGCAAGACAAAAGTCAGGCGCAAGATCTATGCAGAGAGCCTTTACCTTTGCAGAGCCAAGCATCTGACCATTTATATAAGCTGACACAATGCAGTTCTTCTTTGCTTCCTTAGCAACTGTCACTGTGAGATGATGCCACTGGCCAGTGACCAGTAGTTTACCACAGCCAAACTGGACTTGCCCTGGAAATGTGGAGGGATTTAGGACCTCACCCTCAGGTTCCATAATATCTGTAACAGCAAAAACAGAGATAAGTCAACAGAAAGTTTCTTACCTTCACCAACCTCTGGAACACAACTTTCAAATGGGACAGAAAGAGCATGACACTCTGTGGGTAGAGTGTGATTCGATGGTATTATGTCCAATGTCTTTAAAACATTGCCCAAGGTCTAGTATCAGGACCTACAACTTGCACAACTCTCAAGCTCCCTCCAGCATACGTGTCACCCTCCCAAATAATACCTGCTATCTGCCTTGACGCTGCAAAACTACCCTGACCTAGGAAAACCCAACATATTCACTAAGGGGAGAACCCCTCAGTATATTCACAGTTAGCTGACTGTGATGGCCGACTAGCCTGTGGCACAAGGGATAGAGAGAGCTATTGGTAAGACAGTCTCTGGTGCCAGAGACTTATCGGTCATGATGAGGGAAAGAAATCTCTCCCCGGATGCCTTGTTCTGTTACGGTAATCGACCCCAGTTTGGCTCCCCCAGTTGGCTGTCAGCCTCTACCCCTGGTCACTCCCCCAGAGCTTCCCCATTGGTCCCATTCCCTAGTCCCGCCTTTTCCCTGTCCCAAGATAAAACCCCTGAGTTCGGCATTGCTCTCGCCTTTGCCTCTGTAGCCTTCAACAGTGTAGGCGAAGCAGTAACTGCTCCTCTTGGAATACACACAAAGGCCCTTCCTATCTCTTGGTGACCGACTTTATACTGAAGCTAGCCATGCGTCTGTGTGTGCGTGCATGCATGTGACCCCACAGAGCCGGACAGAAACAGTAACAGCTGACACAGAGAAACTCCTAGCAAATCCATTATTTATAAAAGTCTCTATAATAATTTGTAGCTTTTATGAAAAAAGGTAAGCTGGAATTTTTATCATTATCTAAGACAATCAGAGCACTCATACAATGTCAGCTGTGCTTGAAAAAGTCCCAGCTACTATTCCCACTCCATTTCCAACCTCCTCTGGAATATTCAATCACATTTACATTTGAAATACCTACTCTACTCAATAAGGAAAAGGGGATAAATATCAGCAGGGAACAATATTAACAGATTGGCATAATAGAAAACATTCTGAAAGAGAGGAGAGGAAATGAGTTGTTTCCTTAGGAAGCTAGATCACTCCCCAAATTCTCAGTCCTACTCTCCAAACCTGCCTAATGTCACACAGAAGAGACTGGTTCAAGCCCAGTCTCCACAACTGCACCCCACAGTATAAGTGGCACTCAAAAATTTTCCATAAAATACTGCAGTAATTCACAATGCCTACAGCAAACTTAAAAATTAAACATGGCCAAGAATTACAATCACAACTGGATGCAAGAGGAAAACTGAAGAGAAATCTCATTAATATCCTGGGTACTTCAAAGAAGAGGAAATTTATTAATGAAAAATTCCAGATAATAAGAGGACACAGCACTGCAGCTTGACTGAAAAGAGCCTTACCAAGTGGCTGGAATTCTACTTCTTCTGTAGAAATGACCAAAGAAAGGTCCTGTGGAAAGAAGCTTACAGAAAAGCATACAAATTCTTGCTCTGTTCTTGACATGTGCCTCACAATGGTAAGGAAGCGGAGTGGGTGGCTGTTGTGCACCAAACCAAACTTGCTAACCAGGAACCAGCAGGAGAGTGTCAGTCCACTTGAGGGAGGGAATGTTCTGATGCCTGTAGACAGGAAACAAAAAGGCATTAAGGAAGGTGTTTTCCTTGGGCAGCCATTAGCAGACTGCTTTGTGTTTCATTTGTAGTCCATACCATGGAAGAACCAACATTAGGTTATGGGGTTTAATTTCTATTCTGTTAGATTTCACTGCTTGTATTCAGTATCACAAAGATTGCACATATGAGTCTGTGCACATGTATAAATGACCTAAATTTGACCGATGAGAAATGACTGCTAGGTCTCCATGCTATGGAGCTCATGAATTAGCAATCTCCAAGCCAGAAACAAGTTCTCAAATTTCACAAAAATTCAGGAAGCAAAAGTACAGCCATTTCCCATTCCACCCAATAGAGCCTTTTGTTGTATAGAAAAATCCCTTTAAGTGACAGTTCCTATTCCTTCCATTGTCTGTTACCCTAAAATCTGGTGGCTCTTACTTGTTAAGTCTGTTTTCTTAGAAGCTTGCTTTGAAATTGTATTGCTAATATTAATTCATCACACTATGAATCTGTAGCCAGTGCTGCATTTTGCTGAGCAGTACAAGTTACACAGTTCAGAGCTGGTCTGGGGCAGAGAGACAGAAACGTTGAAACACACAACTTATTTCTTACAACTGTTGAATGCTTTCATTGGGGCTGAGAAGCTGGTGCTCCCAGCAAGCTGTAGGTGAGTCAAAGTTCTTACCCATGCCAGTCCCTCCTGAGACAGATTGGTCTGCACTGGATCCCATGACAGTGGCCAAGGTAGGGAGGTATAAACACCTACAAAAGCAAGCAAGCACCCATTCATCAGAAACAAAAATCATCCCTGAAGGCCACCAGGGACTTCTGGCATTGCAGAATCATGCCAGCAAGGCAGAGAGTAGGCTGTCAGCAGTAAGACAGCAACAAAATATGTTGGCAGCATTGCTGCAAGGAAAGCAGCCATAGGGTACATAGATTAAGATGAAGAGAGAAGTGAAAAGTTACTGCGTTCAGAGTAAGGGCTTGGAGACCCCAGAGCAGCTAAAATAAAAGCAACAGCAGCCATACCCATAGCCTTCCATGGACATGTCAAACTCCACAAACGATGGAGCTAAAGCCGTGCCGTGTAGCTGGAAGTTTCGAGGTGATGTCATGGAGATGAGACTCATGGCAGTCTGGAGTGCCAGTGCAGATCCTTTAGACAGCCAAGGAGAGGTCCTGATAGGTACAACTGTCTGAGGATCTGTTTTGCTGTCCACCACACGCTCTTCTGAACCTGAAAGATGAACACAGTGCCTAACCAGATCAATGTCTGCAAGTCTTTTTCCAGTCACAGGTATTGCCCATATTCTATTCATCACTGCTCAGAACAGCACTTCATGCTCTTGAAATAACACATCCTCAACAGCTTACAAAAATCCTCAGCAATACAAAAAAATATTGCACTGAAGGCATTTCAAAATGGGAGGCTGGCAGGACAGCCATAGCCATAATTTCAGCTGTATTTTCTTCCCACACATCTTCAGGCAGCTTCAGAACTCACCCTACCAAAAATTGTTCCCAACCCATTGGTTCCATTTTCCTTACACACAGACCATTCAACTCTGCTGTAACACAATAGTTAAAAGAAACACGTGGGAGAGGATTTGAAGAATGACTGCAAAGAACTTAAGACCCAGATATGGATCATACTGTATCAGGTGTCTCAGGCATGAGAATAGTTTAAGCACCAAATACTGCTATACTGTAGCCTCTCATCTATAAAATACATTACAGCAGAGAAAGGGCTGTGAGAAAAGAGACAACTCTTAAATAAAAAATTAAAATAATTTACTGAAAACAGAAAAATTGAAAAATTACAGAAATTAGAAAAATATAAAAATTTGGGATCCTATGGCTCAGTAGATGGTATGCCCCAGGAGCGCAGGGATCTGAGATCTTCTGGCTGGGTCAGCACTGGACCTCAGGTAGAGAAAAAGGACTTGCAGTGCTGGGCTGGCTTTTGGCAGGTCCAAAAGTCAGGAAAAAAGTTATTAAAGTCTCCTTAATAGGAGTAAGGCTTTTAATGCCCAGCACTGATGTCCACCACAGCTAGCCTGCAGAGAACCCCTCCTCCCTCAACTTTTGAGGCCTGTATCATTGTTTTATAGTGCCTTTGCTCCGCCCACAGCCCGCCCCTTTGGTTTAAAGTGATTGGTGCTTTCCCTTTGACAGATCATCTCAGTCCACCAATAGCTCATCGTTGTCAGAGGGGTGGTATCAGTTGAGATAAGGGTGCTAAAATGCCCTCATTAAAATTCGGGTTGCCACGGAGCTTGCCTACAGGGTAAAGGCTATGGGGCTAAAAATAGCTGCTGGCTGTTAGAACTGGGGTTTTGGAGTTAGCCCTTGGACCAAAGTGCAAAGTAAAAACACCTAAAAAAAAATATTAAAATACATCTAACACATCTTAAAACACTTGTAAAAGTATACAGTAAACACAGGAAAGATAACTTATGGTGTACAGGTGGTTTGAAGTTTGAAAAGGGAGCATCAGTTGGGGATTTTTAACTGGGGAATTTTTAACTGGGAATGGTGCAACTCTCTTAATAAACTACTCTGAACAATTGAAAACACTGATAATGGAACTTGATTTTTGTACCTGGGTGATGGGTTAATTTTAACATTCAATTTAAAAAATATTTAACTCAGAATTAATTAATTAAAGCACTTAATATGCAAAGACCAAGCACAATTAGGGATTTCATGTATGACAGGGCTCCTATGGAGAAGAGCCTATATAAGCAAGGCAGACTACTAGGATATCCTCGGGACTACAAAAAGCAGTGCTCTTTAGTCCCATCCTTATTCCATTCCTATCTATAAATCACAGGAAAAACATGCTGCAAACCAAGGAGACACTCCACTTCATTTGTAGAATATTATTTTTTTTATAGATCACTTCCATGTCTGATCCAGCAAAGCCTGAGTCTATACTCAGCATCTAACTTGAGCAAAGACATCACAATTTGATCTCTGCTGATCATTAGATCAGCTCTCAGTGTTGTTCAAGTACCACCCAATCTGGGCAATACCCAGTGAAAAACTTCCAGGCATACTCCACCTTCACTGTGACTATCTTGGAACAACCTACTCAACAGCAGTTTCCTGTCATTTCAGAGACATGCCTAACTCAGCCACTGTATCAGCAACAGACTGTTCATTGTGTGCTTACCTGCATTAGCTGACTCACTCCCCTGACACAAAAGGACGTTGGGCTTGTTTGCGCTGGGCCTGGAAGGTAGCAATGGAGAACCTCCCAACCACAGAAATTGCCTAACATGGAAAAAAAAAATTAAGAAAGCAACTTAAAAAAAAGAAAACAATGAAGCCAGACACTTTGTAGTCACAGCAACCATGCAAATAGAGCTTAGATCTGGAGAACAACTTTTGTATTTAACAGCAAATTTTAAAGACATCCCAAACAGAACAAAAGAAATGCTTTCCATTGTAGCATCACAAATATTTAGTTTGCTTCACATTTCCTTTCAAGATTTTCCTGTTGAAAAAAAATCAAAGATTTCTTTTCTTCATCAATATTCTTGACTAGCTGTAATTATTCAGAAAGAAAAAAATCTATGGGTTGGGGGTTTTTATTGAGGTTTTTTATAGAAATCCTATTCTGTATTTGAGTGAAAGAAATACAATCTTCCAATGAATATTTAAATTTACCTGCACTCTGATACCTGCTAGGTACTGTAATGTCTAGCACTTGTTAGCATTAATGAAGAAAGTGCAACCTCAAACTAGAAACAGCGACTGAGGAAGAAGACCATACTTTTTATTTCTGCATCTGTCATTGACATGGATCTGAGATACGAAAAAGTTATTTTTACTCTGCAGAAAACAGCTTCTCCATATGAATACCAGGAGAGAATAACCCTGGTTGTTTTGCAATGACTTAATTAGTCCATTAATAAATGGCTTTACAACCCCTGCAGAGATGATGCAGCAGAACACTACAGACTCATACCATCTTCAGGAGTCATTTAAGCATATATCCTGCAATCAGTGAGAAAGGAGGATTAAATGGGACTTGAAACAAAAGGCTGAGTCTTGCTGAATTAGAGCACTATGTGAAGCACTTAATTTTTATATAAACTTTGCAAAAAAATGGCACCACTAAAGCAAATTGGTTCCATTAGATACAATCTGATACCTTAACACATGTGGCTCAATAGCCTGTGATGCGAGCTTCTCAAACACTCTGGTGAGGGGCAGATGCAGGGGATGGCTGTCATTGCAGAAAGCATCTTGACAGGAGGTTATGATGGTGCTCAGCAGGCCAGATTCACACATCACCTGACGACTCTTCTCTGACTTCACCAGGGACTGGATATGATCAACCAGAGCACACTGGATTTCCTGGGAAAGCTGAAATGGACACAGAAGTAAAGTCAGAGGGCTGGAACTAAACTGTATATGGTAACTGATTTATTTTATTTTAATTTGGTTTTCAGTTGTCAAATCCCTGAGTGTAAACATCTGAAGCCCCTAAGGCAAGAGGCTCAAGCAGAACTGCATGGCTATTCTATCAAGCTCTGCACTTAAACAGTGTGCATATACTCATCCAAGCAGCTGCTTGGCCAACCACAACTCAGCTTTCCTGCCTCGACACTATGGTGGTGAAGGAAGAGAGCAATCAGCTGTCATTCACAAACAAGGGATCGCCACCAAGGGCAGGTTATTAGGCATAAGCTCCAAGACCAAACAGGAATTCAGAATATATTTAACATTGAGCCTGTGGAGAGCCATATTGACATGATCTACTCTTCATTCTAAAACCCTGCTCTTAAACAAAACTGTATCAAGCAATGTCATGAAACAATCTTAAACACTTCTCTATATGTTTTCCTGAATTGACGCTTTACTTTATTATTGCTTCTTACTGATCTTAAAGTCTCTCAATTCTCATAAATTATTTTTAGAGCAATTTGTTCCCATTCGGGAATGAATTGTACTCCATTGACCTAACTAGACTTCATGTAAAAGTAACTGGATAATATATTTAAACACAAATCTTACAAAGATTAATTATTCCCTATTTCCAAGAGCTTTCAAGCTTTCTCATATGCTCTTCTAGGAAATAGATATGCAAACTTTTAAACAAGAGGACAACAATGGTGACAGAAATGCAAATGAAGGCAATGGGATTTGATTTTATAACATGAATGAGAAGTAACTAGATTCAGAATAAGCTTATTAAGTGTAAAGAGGAATTGAGCTCTTTTTCATTCAACCAGACAAAGCCAATACAGAACAATTTCAAAGCCCACAAGCAATTTGTTTTCAAAGCATCCCCAACACTTAGAAGATAATACAGCCATTGCAACATACATACTGTTTTTGCAAACTCAATTACCATTTTTCATATCTGAAGGGTGAGTTCTTTGGATAACATTTTCTTCTCTCTGAAGGACTATTTATTGCCAGGGACATAAATTTCACTATGCATCGCATTACATATAAAAATCATCCACCAGACTAAACGACACTATTACAAAGTCTCACAACTTTATAAATATTTTAATTAATATTTTACTCCATTTCTGACTATATGTAGGAAAGTATGTGTAAATACCACTAAACAAAGATTGACATAGGTCTTGACTAAGTGAAGCAACTGGTTTACTCCAAAATAAATCCAATAAAAGCGTAATGGTGTACAAAAAAATTGATTGTTTTCATTAGCCTAGCAGCTCTGTCAATACCAATATTGCCTTGTTTTGAATAAAATGTGCTGTTTTCAGGGATCTTTGTTCCAGTAAAATGAGATTTTAGTGGAAATATTAAAGGTGGCCAGGAAACCATGCTGTGTGTTTCTGTATGCATGGATTGATTTTCCTAACACTTATTACTTGCACCGTGAATCAGGATATTGAAGGTGTAGTTAGAATGTAGCTGAGCTCTGCCTCAGATTAGTCTTAAGGGCAAAATGTCACCTAGCAATTTGCCCAATCTGCTTAAGTAGTACCCAGATTTTTTCTCCTTAGAGCCTATAGTTTCAAAACGTGGTAGCTGAATTTAACTCACTACTATTCATCTTCAAGGTTATATTCAAGATAAGGAAAAATTATGAACTTTTGTCGCTGTGCATTCACTTCAAAAGGACGCAATTTCCTTAGATTTAAGAACAATATAGCAATAATTATGTGTGCAAAATACTTGAAAAATGTTACCTTGTTAACATCTACAAGGAAGAACAAGTCATTTAGCCTACATTTAAACCAGGGATAAGGGTCTTTTTAAAAGGTGCAAAAACCTTATTGATGGACAATGTTTTACTTTCACAACAGTGACTATGACAGCAGTTCATCATACAAGAGGCATGGATGAAAACAAAAAGGAAAAATCCAGCTGTGTAAGCAATAATATCATTTAGCAAAAGTATAGATAATTTACATGATGAATTGCGAGAGGATTTTTTTTTTGTCCGTATTCACAAGAAACCTACCAGGATGATGAGACAGAACTGAGTAATTCTTTTATTCTCTTCTCAAAAGTTCTTTCCTTTCCTTTACTCAGCCTTGTCAGATACAGGCAATCTCAGTATCTGACATTACAAATGGGAAAGATCTGTCATGACACTCTGGAATCTTAAAATTCCAGTCAAGGATGAGATATGTCTGAGAGGTAACTTCTTTCTTTTTAAGGTAGAATCAACTCTGTGAATATCCTGGGCCACATATCTAAAGTGGATGCTAATATGTCTCAATTTACTAGGTGTTTGAAATGTGTCCAATGCTGTCTTTCATCACTAAATAGACAACATATTAATAAAAGGAAAATCGATCTTATATTTGGTCAAACAACATGGAAACTGGTTTAGTTCCAGTCATAGGCATGAACATGAGCAATATCCTCTAAATACAGTTTACTGACTCAAAACTCTTGGTCAGTTTTAAAGTTTTAAGCAAGTTTTTGTACCCATGACATTCAAATGATTTTTTTATCATACCTAGCAATGGTAGGAATATACATCCACAAATCTATTCTCCTCAGCTTTTAACTTTCATTACAGAAAGTATAAGAAATGGCTGAAGTGCAAAATCACCTGTTTTACTATCTGCTACTGGGTTTTCTATGCTGACAGGCTTAACACTGCTTCAGCTCATCATTTCTTGAGTCTGACAAAGGTCAGTGAGAGGTTGCAAAATTGGCAGGATATTGATATTATTTCTGAGGGTCAGAATCAAAAGTACATTAATTTTACTGAGTTCCATTAATGTTTCTGTAAAAGCAGTGCTTTCTCATTGCCAATTCTGTGAAAGCAAAGGAATCGCACATGACCTGAACTGATTCTAAAGATTTTTCCAGGTTACTCCTGGACACTCAGGCCTAAAGTATCTATCACAGCGCTAAAAGAAGCGGAAAGAGAAGAGTTATTTTCTCTTCTTCTCCATATTTGCTCCTAAAAAATGTATTATTTAATTCAGTCTTAAATTCAGAGCAAGAAACCCCTTAAAACTTTTTAATGAATGTCTGAGATACATCCACAAAGCCATTATTTCATCTCTCATCCAGCTGTCAAACACTGTGGTGCTAGAAAAAAAAAAATAGTACACTGTTTTGGACAGGATATATCTACCCAAAGAGTAATTCCTTCAGTTATTTTCCTTCTACCAAGTAAATCCCCCTCACTAGCCACTGAGGTTAAACCTTTTGCATCACATCTTACCAGAATCCTGTGCTCCAGGTAGAATCTCCTTGCACAAGGATTCATGCAGTGGTTTACGTTATGATTAACAGTATTAAAGTCCAGACTTTTATGTCTCTACCTGGCAGCATCAGTGAGTTTCCCAAGCTCTGAAATATTCTATCCATTCTCTCAATGATTTTTTCAATAGAAATAGTCAGGAAAATTCTATTTTTCCTGTATCCTTTTTGTGGGTTATTTTATGAGAACTCTTTAAGACATTTGTTAACTCCTAGCCAGGGTTTGACTCAGGACCTTGCATAATAGTGGTCCTGTTTTACCTGAGGCAATCATATTCATAACAGCAATACTAAACAAACACTACCAGTAATAATTTCTTACTGACTAAGAAAGGAGTGAGAGAAAAAAAGAAAATATGAGCATAATTAAATACATAACTGAAATTGCTGGAATTTGTGCTCTAGTCCTTCATACTTTTAAGAACACTGCCATCTACTGAGGGTCTGAGAGGCTCTCTCTCTTGCAGAGCTCAACTCTAATTTCTTGATGACACTCTCATCCAATTAACGATTCTACTTGTTTTTCAGAAATTAATTACTGTAATTAACAAAATTTCACTAGCTGATGGCTTGATTCCAATAAACAGAGCTGGAAATTGCCAGCAGCTATTTGCCCCTTTCATAGCTCTGGATGAATAACCTGGTTTTATTTCAGGCCCTCCATATGTACTTGACTGCATTCAAGTATTTTGGACCAAATAGCCAATACAATATAGGAAATATCTTTATTCAGAGTGGGTGTATATATATATATAGAAAGATACAAGAAAAATACATTCTAAGCTGCATTAAAAGTTTATGGAACATTAGGTCCAAAGAGCCAGACTTTTCTGTTTGCTAGGGCTGTTAGCAATACTTTAGACAATTTTCAAGGCACTTCTACATTATGCCTTTGGAATAAGTATTCTGGGACCAAAGTCCATGTACTGCATCAGACAAGTATAGAAATGCTTAGGCAAACTGACAGCCAAGAGTCTTTGTTGTTCTCACATCTGTTGACTCAGTGAAGTTTGTGCTGTTCCTCCTGACAGTGTTTTAGGTAAATTTTAGAACTACCACATTTGCAAAGAGTAAGCAATTCCTGGAAAAGAAGCTACAGAGAAGTAGAAGACACTGTTTAGATGGCATTTCGATATGTTCAGACTCACCTGAGCATGTCCTTCATTGTACAGTTTTGGCAGCAACCTCACCATGACACAGACAGCACCTGGATGTACAATGGTGCAGTCTCTCATTTCCAACCTGCAGTGAAAAGACACATCCTAATTATCATTAAGAACAGCAAAGAGAGTCTAAAAGTGCTCCAGCAGAGCACAGCATTAAATCCTCCTAGCAGCAACCAGGCTCAGCATTGGAAACTAAGCAAATAATACAAATGACCCAGAACAACTGGAAGCCTCCTTCAAGTAACAAAGACAGGACATCACCTGCTCATCCCAGGGACCTGCACATTCAAAGATGTGCAGCAGCCTCTTTAAACAAACTTTGCTTTTGAAGGTATTTTCAGAAGAGAAAATAGACAACCAGAGGAATCACTGATGCATCAGTCCACAACCAGTGTTATCCTTTTATTTTCTAGGAGTTTATAACTTCAGTTATACAGTAACTTCAGTACTTTAAAACATAATAGAACTAAGCAAAGGTGAGACAGTCTTGATAAAATCAGTATGTCACCCTCCCCTTCCAACACCAAAATTTGCCTAAAGTAGTAAACTAAAGTTGAATACCTGCTTTCCCACCAGTTTTCATTTTTGCCACTTACGACCTTTTTATGTTCAGGCACAGGAAGGAACTGAGGAATCAGAGACATCACAGAGAAGATCTGCTTATGCCATGATGCAGGTTAGAGGTCCAATATATCTCAAAGATGAACCCACAGCATAGCAGAAACTCTAGTTTAGGCACTACAGGCTTGTCCTGTTCAGAGTATCATCAGCATTTCTGGGTGCACCTCTGAACTGGAGTTGTGATGTACACTGTCAGAAACATCTGTCTGAAGCAGATCTCACAGCAAAAGCAAGGACAATATTTAATGGCTGTAATTAGACTGACAAAATAAAGCACAATATGTTTTATGGACTTTATAAAACACAAGGTACAAGTATAAGAGTAAGCGTAAAAAAAAAAGTTTTACAAGGGATGTAAAGGAGGATAAAAAGGCTGCAATTAAACATGTTTGTTAGCCACTCCCAAAAAGGCTCATCTGATACAGCAGAACAGGGAGTAATGTGTAGCACACTGCCACACAGTGACAAATAATTCTTACTGCATCCTCAAGAAAGATAATTTCAAATAAATTGCTTGTTTGCAATATTTTCTGTGCAGTAAGCCAAAATCAGGTCTGGTATAAAAAGTTGTTGCAGCAGTGGTTTCAGTGTGGATACATAAACCTCTGCTTGACATGAATGTGGGCACGTTTTTAAATGTCAACGAAAAAAGTACACCAAAAATATGCTCTACTTACATTTCGCTGAGAAAACCCACACCATTTTAAAAGAGAAAAATCCAGGCTCACTAAAATCAATAGGAGCAAAATTATGGCTGGAAACAAACTTGGTGTGCTGGTCAATGCCCAGGTGAACATAAGCAAGAGTGTGCCCAGGTGGCCAACAAGGCCAATGGCATCCTGGCCTGTATCAGCAATAGTGTGGCCAGCAGGACCAGGGAAGTGATCATCCCCCTGTATTTGGCACTGGTGAGGCCCCATTCTGGGCCCCTCACTACAAGGACATTGGGGTGCTGGAGTGTGTGCAGAGAAGGGCCACAAGGCTCATGAAGGGTTTCTAAGAACATTACACAAGCCTTATCTCCAGCCTTCTCTGTGATTTTCTATGAGTTTCTCATTTTATGGCCTGTCTTAGTACAAAAGCTGTCTTCCTGTACCAACTCCTCCCCTCTGCAAATACCCCATGTCCCATACTCCTGCCCCAGGGCTATCCAGTCAGCCCTGTGATTCCACTCCATCTATCTCACCAGTATCATGCTGTGAATCACAGATCTGCTCTGCACTAGCGCTACTTAAAAATAAGACAGATGAGAGGGTTTGGGGACAAAATGAGATGTCACAAAGAACCTGAAGAGCCATTAGCACAGTTGAGTTGTCTGTGGTAACAGCAGCTGCAGCAGCCACGATGCTTGGGTGGGCACAAAGAAGGGCTTCCCTCCCAAAGAGATCAGCCTCAGTTAACACAGCTTGCAGCAAGCTATGTCTAATCACCAGGAACAAAAGGAAAACCAGAGACCTCATCTGTCACAAAAGGTGTTCCAAACATTACTGCAGGAGCAGGAACACAGAGGGCTGGTTTTGAGATGGGAATGACAGGATCAATTCCCCTGTGTCCCAGAAGCTTGCAGCATCATTGACCACAGGACAGTGGAAGGGGCTACAATATTATCCAGCATTAAAATGTTAACTTTTTTATATATTAGTCACAGGCTCCTGCAGGGTCACCTCCCTTCCCTGCCTCTTTGGGAATGTTAAATATATGTTGCAAGATGGGGCATCACAGGCCACCTACACTGACTGCATTGAAGTTCCTCCTTTCAAGCTGCATAGCTGCTGCCTGAAACCTTTTCAAGGGGAAGTGTGAGTGTGGAGTACAGCTAAGAGGAAGCTGCATCAGGGGAACAACAGGCTTGCAGAAACTATGGGATTTTTTATTTTCATGAAATTTACTGCTGGAAAAGGATACAGGCTCTATGGCTTGAAGATTGTCAGCTCTCCAGCACATGTTCCTCTTTTGTGTTTGCATACATTTGTCGTGGACAGTCTCCAACCACCCCTAACTAATCCGGCTTCCTTTTATGCCTTCACATCCCATAACCAAGACAAACAGTCCCAAATCAGACAGTGAGAACTGAAAGGGTCCCAGTTTACAGGATTAATTTCTCCACAAGTGGTATTCAATTACTGTACAGCATCACATCTCAGCAGGCAAAACAACACAAGGACATAGGAAGCCTTGCTCATTTCGGACCTAGTGACTTCAGAAGGACAATCAGAAGACAGAGCCACACTGCTCCCAGCATTGCCCCGACCTACTCTCTCTCCCTTACCATCCCTGGGCCTCCCTTGTATGCATACTTAAGCAACAGACAGTCTACTTCCTGTAACTACCACCATCTATATACTCTTTGCATATGGACCCAAGTTCTCCCAAATCAGGCTAGGAATATCTGCTTGGAAAAGAGCATTCATTCCTCCCAAGCTACCAAGTCCTCTCCCCAGCACTGAGTATCTAACCAGAAACTTCCAGTGTAATTTAAAGAGTGGTGACAGGGAGCAAACGCCTCCATGACTACTTTAAAATCTGCTGCACAAGGAACAAAGAAATCCACCACAAGTTTTTCTACTTTCTTCAAACAAGTTTAAATATAACCAGAAATGCTTATTCAGCCTGCCTCAGTACTCAGGGAAAAAGAGTTCTGCTGACTTCAGTGACTGCTGCTACAAGTGGCAGACGTCATGTCTTGGTCTTTAACTTGGAAGATGACTTTGCAATAATCTACAGTAAGGGTTGAAGAAGTCTCACACTTATCAGTTTAGCCTTTTTAAGCAAAACTTCAACCAGAAACATAAATTTGGTAAAAGGACTGAGAGATTCAAGATAAAGCTACAGACAAGTGAAGGGACAGAAGATCTCATTAGTTACAAAATGCAGGTTATTCAGAACTGATTCACAGCTGACAGCAAAGCTGATTTCTGGTATAGTCTTCCCTTTCTACAAAGGATATATATTTTGATATAAACCTTCATTCAATGAGGCAGGCAGCATGACTGTCCCTTTTCCAATTTTCTCTGTTTCAGCATGAATGTGTCTGCACACATATGCTTGGACACAGATGCATGAGAGAGCATTTAAAATAGCTTAGAGTAATTTTTATTTTTAATGTATTGAGTGACTGGAAGCAGCTTTCCACATAATTGAAAAAGTCAAAATTGATTGGGGCAGGTTCAAGCAGTGAACTTAAAGCACAAGCTTTAAGTCCCAGCAACCTTGTTCTTCGACTCCATTCCTGCTCCCACATTTCAGGTGTCAGAATCTCCAACATAAACTCTGCAGCTCTTGGGGCTGTGTGTCCCACTGCTGCACTAAATCCTTATGCCCCACTTCTACCATCATTTACCTTTCCAAAAGCATAGATTTCTGTTGCCTGGAGGCCTGGGACTTGGGACAGAACTGATTTGTTAGCTCTTGGCAGGTTGTATCACACCTTACCTCAGTATACTACCATATAAAATGCACATACCAGTCTTAGTACTATATTTTCTGTAGTAAATAAAAGCTTACTTCTCTTCAGGGTTTCCCCACAGCATATAGGTAGAGGCAGGTAATTTGTTGCCTGGTCTTTTGAAAACAACAGGATGCTCTTCTTGAGCTTGGGGTGCCTCCTGATCATCTCTTGATTCTTCTCCCATCTCTGGCTTCCTCTCCTTAAAATAGCTTTCCTGGTGGAGGGTTCCTTTGACCATACGATCAAGAAAATTCAGAATCCAAATGCTGTTCTTTAGCCACGCTGGGAAAGGTTCTGAAGAACAGAAAACTGCATCCAAGAATTCCGCAAATGTCCTTTTCTTCTCAAGGCTCACAGGAATTTGCCTTCCCTCTCGTGTCCAGAAGCATCCAAGTGATCCGAGATCCTCTGCCATCTTTTCAAAGAGACCATTCCTCTGGAAGAAGTTGCTGTTGACAGGGTCTAGGTGCAGGGCTGCAGTTATCCCCTGAAGTGTGTAGAAAACAAGCTCCAATATACAATTCTGTCCAACTGCTGTCCACTGCCCAGATGGAGGGTCCTGCAACGCACCTTCCATGTCTGAGAGGAGGGACAGGAGCCCATTGAATCCACTGCAGGTTCTGAAAGCTGAATGGCTCTTGGGACTCTCCAATATCCTCAAGAGTGACTACAAACATTGGGAAGAAAGGAAACAAAAGAAGCACTTAAATCAAAGGACAAAGAGGCTTTAGAATATTTTAAAATTCCAAGTTTGCACCGAAATTCTTTCACTGAAATTTCACTCTTTGGTGGGGGGGGGAGGGGGGAGGGGAAGGTGGTCAAAATAAATGTCATCACTGCACAACTTCTCTTCCTCCCTTCCCCCACAGACCCAATGAATCATACAACCAAGATTTGGAAGCACCCTTAGGAGCAGCTAAAGCAGTCAGCCTGACAGGTGGGGAACAGTGCTCACAGGAAGAAGCAAAGGAATCAAATTTCCTGCATTACATATCCTAGTCAGTTTGGCCAGAGGTAGTTTCATATCTTTGGCTGTTCTTTTATCAGTCTTCTCAGACTCTCTCAAGAAACCTGCCTTTGCCCTAAATAAATGGAAGTAAAGATTAAATGTAAATACCCTCATATAGAAACTGGCAGGAAGGCACAGCTCTCTACAGACAAGTCTTCCTGCAGCCCTGAATGCACGTGAGAACCCACACTAGACTTTTGCTCAAATGACTGAGAAGGACCTTTCCAAAAACCAGTGACCCAGGATGGCACAAAGAATATTGTAAGCAGCAGGCTCTCCTCATTAAGAAAGACGAGAATACCTTTTCTCAGCTGAGGTATTTTTAAAGTTTGCACAATACTTTAGAGGAAAAAAGCCATAAAAAGTAAGATCTCAAGACAATGAAGTCATTAGATTTTATCTAACCTCAAAAGGCTTAAAGCAGGTTATAAGTGAATGCCACTTGACAGTATTACACATGCGTAAAACCAACTTAAATAATTTGCCAATTTTGAATGCTATGGGCTTGCCATTTTAAAACAAATCTTGAAAAGTTATTAAGAGCTGTGGAAGTAAAATTGATGAGAAAAAGGAGCTTGCAAGGAAACCGTCTACTGCATTTGAATATAATTGATCCCAAGCTTTTCAGGTGTCGCACAATTAATTTTGTACAGGGAGTTTTCAAATTTGATACTGTACCTTTGCACATTGGAAAGGGTTAATTTTACATATAGACCTTCCCAAGAGATATCCAATGGAAGAGCTTTACTTCACAACCTCCTTAAGAGGAACAGTTTCTAAGAGAAATACATCTGCCTGTAACAGGATCTAGGACTGTGAGAAAGGGTTGCCAGAACTGAAGGGGTAGGGGGAACTCTATTACTGTCATTCAGTTTTGTATGATAATGTATCAAACCAGGCAGAGACTTCTGAACAGGGAGTAAATTTAATAACTTAGAGTTGAAGTTACCAGGATGGCTTTAACACATTCCAGAGAAGGTCAACAGTAAACACATTTCCTCCAGCTTTAACTCAGTTAGAATTTAATCGCCTATGAGTTAGTATTCCTCTGTCTTGAATCTATAAAACTGATGTCTGCTGGAAACCCCCTAACTCAGTTACTGCTAACAGAATTTATTTCGCACATTCCATTATTTGTTATTCCTCATAATTGTCCACGTGTCACACTGGAATACAGCAGTGCTAATTGCATTTGGGCTCAGGCTTTAACAGCTAAATATACATTAGCAAATCAATCTGAATTTGTGTGTAACACAATCACAGTCCCAATGGATAAACAAAATAAATTCATTTGCTTACATTATGCTTTAATACAGTTATCATTTGTCAAAATTAGACACTGAAGTTGCATTTATTTTCATATTAGTTTGGACACCATACTCAACTTTTCCACAGGTATTGTTAAAGTTTACTGTTTCAAATTGTCAAATGAAAGCTATAAACTTTGTTCTTTAATTTTTTTTTAAGTAATATGGTTCTTTTATCACAGAAGCAGTTGCTATATTGTACAGAAAAGTTAATTTCATTCCCACTTGATAGAGAAGGTAGAATGAAATTTTAAAATCAGTGCTTACAACATTGCTGCTTTTCAACTGGATGCCTATGACCTAAACCAAAATAAAGCACAGCGATTCTTTCCTCTGTTTCATTGCTTAGGGATCAGACACTCTGGAGTCAATAGAGGCTATGACTAGTTCTAGTTTCTTTCTCCAAGCATTCATAAAGTTCTTCCTTTCCATTGCCTCATCTCTTTTTACATGATACTAGTGTTTGTGAGAAATGACAAAATTAAGGACAGCAAAGTTTCAACCATGGAAACTTATCAGAATGAAGCTGTTCATCTCATGCCTACCCTGGCTCTTCCAATCTCACTCCTTCACATCTGACATCCTCTCTCCACATATCCACTTTCATTCCCATTTGTTTCTCCTTTCTCTGTCACATTACACAGAACTGTTCATACAATTGTGCCTTTAGCATTTCCATTTCTCCCTCCTGCATTACTATTTAAGTCTTCAAAATACTTTGTAATCTGATACTGAGTAAAGTATTGACCACACATGCATTGCTAAAAATCAAAGTGCTCAAGTTACCATAATCCAGAGCTTGCCTATGGCTCTTTTTTCCTCTGCTCTTGCCATCTTGAAAAAAAGAGAGTTCCCAAGAAAACAATGCCCAAGTGATAGCCACATTAATTACCTTCAGCAGATCTAGTTTCAGATGCAGTTCCCATTGAGTGGAAGAACAGAGGGCCCCAATAATAATGCTCATATATTCTTCATAATTGATGACTGATAGCTGCTCCAGGATGCTGAGAGTAGCACTCCTGTAGCACTCATCATCCAAAAATATCTTGATATATGGCACCATTCCATAGTCCTTCAGAACAACTAGGGACAAATATATTATCATTTGTTAGTTAAACTATCCTTTGCTCATAGTTTTTACAGGCAGATTTTCAATGTTGGTGTGAGGTGCCACATTTCTACAAATACAGCAGGACAGGTAAGGAGAGCAGCTGGTTAAGCTAAAGATGACACAAACTGAATGGCACAAGAACAACTAGGGATAAAATGATTGGGTGTCCATGGTTTCTAATCATCAGAGATGACAGCTTCCCAATACAATAATGAATGAAAAGGAAAAGACACCTTAGTTTTCAGCTTAAGCATCTTTTTCATTTAGGAAGGGAACTTTTTGATGGTTTCTGAAAAGACCTTTACACTGTGCAAGATACTACAAACATGATGATTCTAGGATTTCAGAGTTAATTGAGTGGATTCCAGTATTCACTAGAGTTCACTCCTGTACTATGTTCCACAAGATTCCCTACACACAGACTTCCTAGGTATAACAGTAATATAAGAGTGTTACTCAGCATGCACCTGATCCAATCAAGATTTCAAGTAACAGAAATGATGGAAGAAAATCTGGATGAACAAACAATACACAAGAGTCAAGTACACACACATTTTTTCCAGAAGCTAAGTTTGTACATCCTATATAAACACTTCAGGAGTATGCACATGGATCAAGGAAACAA
The DNA here is from genome assembly GCF_000738735.6 of Corvus cornix cornix. Classification (NCBI taxonomy): domain Eukaryota; kingdom Metazoa; phylum Chordata; class Aves; order Passeriformes; family Corvidae; genus Corvus; species Corvus cornix. The sequence continues at coordinate 17,984,004 of NC_046336.1, forward strand.
GTGGACTGGGACAAAGCTCATTATGCAGGATGAGAATACCTTTGTCACATTTCTTCCTAGTGTAACACAGTTATCCCTACACTTTAGCTTTTGTCCTCCATTTTTGACTGAAGCACCAAAGTCAGAAAATATTTTGGTGCTCCTTAAAACCATGGCCACCTACCACCAAATATCACGAAGGTAAATGCAGTCATATGTTTCCTTACCCGTGTTCCTCACAGACCTCGCTGTAAGGGCAGCCACCATCTTCAGCATCACAACATTTAATTCCTTCTCAGTGCCTTCTTTCAGACCAGGCAGGTGAGTTCCAGCTGTCAGTATGTTAAAAGTAATATTACAATATACAAGAAATGGGCAACTGTAGCTAAAATATATTTAGCCAAAATGGAAAAACAGTTCTCCAGCAAATTCTAGCTTCTCTCAAGTATTACTTACTGGCTACTTGAAACCTAAAAACAAGCAACAAAATACAGACATGTCATTGCCTATTTGTCAGGGTCTAGTCTGGTTTTGGGAAACACAGGTCTGACTCTTGCTCTGCAGCCCACACCTCCTTCATAACTACAGGCAGTACTGCTAATAGGAGTGTTTTCACTTCCCAGATGGTGTAGATTTACCTGTCTAGTGGTATCTAGTAGGAACACAGATAAACAAAAGAACAGGATAGATTATGAGCTATGAAGTGGTAAAATATTATAGCAACAGAGAGACATTAAATACCTAATCTAAAAGCCAAGAGCAGAAATATCCTGCATGTTCAAAGGCAAACAGGATCAGACAGCGTATGGTAAGTTATTTTAAGATCTAAAAGTCAAGAGTTTCCAGGCTAAATTTCTGGAAACCAAGAGAGGGAAGTAGCAATAATTTCTTCTCACTTGTCCCTCTTCACCTGTGTGTCTAAATTTACAAATTATATAGCCATTCAATCACTCATTCTGTAAAATTTTTATCACCACATTATCTAAAGCAGTGAAATAAATGCAAAGACAGAAGAAAGACCCTATGCACCAGCTCATAATCAGAAGACAAGTTTCCAAGAACCTTGGTATTTATCTTGACAATCCTTATCTAAGCATTCTTGTGCAAAATCCTGGTTCTCTGATATCGAGAACCCAAATCTAAGTGTCCTTGCAGTTGATGGATGTCTGCACTCTAGAATTTCTGTTGTAATTCATATTCCTTCTGTTGTGTATAAATAATTCAAGTATGCTTACTGCATCAGAAGTTATTCCTAGTACCTCGTGTCTCTCCTCCTTCAATAAATGACTCTTGCACTGAAATTTAAAGGCATTTCCCAACTCATATAGCACAGAAAACACTATGATGCCTTTTTCTTTCATTAAAATAGTAGTTATAAACCTTTAAATATGTGAGTCTGTCTCCTAAGTTAGCTGTACTCCACAGTTACCAAACTAGGGGTATCACCTTCCTGTTTCTGTACTAGGAGATAACTCTATCACATCACAATGAGTGGTAGCAATTGTGGGGAACATATGGCCAAAGTTCAATAAACTGTTTTCTATCACCAGTCCTCAGGATTAAGGTGTTACTGTCAGAGGAATAAGCATTGTGGAAAACTTTTCTTGCTCCAACCTCCAGCTGGCATTCTAGAGAGCCCCAAACTAAGACCTGTTTAAAAGTGTGGGTTGAAGGGTACCACCCATAATAATTCATCATACACTAGTGAAGAATAGCCCAGAGCTGTTCAGGCTAGTGACCAGAACAAAAAATAGCAAAGATTTCAGAGAGAACCCAGCTTAATGTGTCAAATTTAGGCCAGTTGGCTTGAAGATAAAATCTAGCTACTCAGTATATAAAATATATAAATTTATCATAGAAAGAGATTATTCATTCCTGTTGATCTGCCTACTTCAGTGGTCATTGTGAGTGGCAGTAAGTTGTACCTGACTTCCTCAGGATCTTGGCTTCCTTCCTCAAAAGTGCCAGCAGTAGGCCTAAGAGCCCAGAGTCACGGAAAATATCACTAAATAACAGGTCCTTCTGGGTCATGCTGAGAAGGCACTGAAGAGCTGTTAAGGTGCAGAATGGCACTATATTTTCCTTGATCAAATACTGAACCTTCTTCAAAATCTCATGGGGGACATAGGACAGGTCTAGGACTATGGACTCCACCAGTCTGAAGAACTGGACTTGGACTGGGTGTGGTTTGAAATGAATTATGTCAGTAAATTGGTTGATAGGTTGCAGTGTCCATTCCAGAAGAAAGAAATTCACTCTGTCCCAAGCCCATATGGTACCAATTGCTGCCAAGATTCTTCCACACAGGTGCTGATCATTACTTCTCTGGAAAATGGATTGCAACACCTGAAAAGGCTGGAGGTTTTTCACTGTCATTCCTGTGGGGAAAAAACCCAATTTTACATGAGTGCTATTTAAGCCTGCAAGCACCATAACTATAATGTTAGCTCATGTCTGAAAGTGGAAATAAGAGTAACAGACATGAGGGATGGAGGCATAATCCAGACATGACTGAGAGGCATAATCTTGAGCTTGGATCAGACCCTAGAACTGACATGGGCATTTCCGTTTGAGGTAGGTGGCATTCAGGCTCCTGCAGCACTAGCACATAGATCTGAAGATGCCACATCATACTCCTTCCTCCATATTAAGAAACAAAATGAATAGAGCTTCATTTTTCAATGACCCACCTACCCACCCACATGTGCATGTATATATATATATAGATATATACAGTACCAGAAGACTGTGTCCGTTCAAAATCAAAGTGTGGCAATTGCGGGTGTACGATATTGCCAGAAACTTTCAGTTCAGTTTTTCCACAGGTTGTAAGGCAAGTCAGCATGTCCAAGATCTCATCCAGATAGGGATCTCCTTCATTTTGTTGCAAACCCTCGCATCTAGGAACAAAACTTGGGACAGTCATATATTCATATCTTAATTATACAGACTCTTTGGATACATCATCAAGTACAGAGCACATAGGCGCTGCACAGGATAATCCACACCATGGTGACACACTCTGAATCAGGACAAAACCTACAGACTGAAGTGACACTGACAGTCTTATGAACAAAAGAAAGATAAGTGTTTTAACTTAGTCCAGTTATTTGTCCTTGAAAAAAAAAAGAAAAAGCTAAATAAAAAAAAAAGCCTGGTTTGGGGAATAAAAATTTAAACTTTGTGAGAATTCAAATAATTAAAGCAGACACTTCATATTAAAAGGTGAGCATATGGTTGGCAAGAAAAGGGACTTGCTATCTGAGATAAATAACAAAAAATTTCAGCCCTGAGGAAGGGAAAATTATTGTACTGCCTGAGCTTTGTGAACCAGACGTGAAGATGGCATGTCTCTCCTAAGTAAGGAAATACTTAACCAGGATTTGTAATGATTTGAAATGTAACCAAGATTTGCCATGGCTCATAGACTGAAGTGAGAGTCTGTCAAAGGACAGAGAGCTGCTTATCACATCATCTTATTCTGTACTGCTCAGATGGGTCAGTTATTAAGGAAAAGTGCATCACCTGGGCACGGGTTAGTGGCAGAGAAATAGATTGGTACTGTTAGGCTAGAAAAATCTCGGAAGAAAACAGAACAAAATGTTCTGGTTTCATGTAAACAAGAAAGAGAAAAAAGAGACCAAATGCTCTCTTTCAAAGAATGCTATTAGCAAGGTTCTTCTACATGAAGAAAAAGTTCTAAGCATCAGAGAAGAGGATACCTGCTCACACAAAACATTCTGGAAGGAAGGTCTCCATCTATCCCTTTATGCCAGCATATGCTGGGAACGAAGACTAATCTGAAGCCCTGAGCATCTGTTATTTCTGTCTCTCCTGCCTAGTGACATCGGTTGAAAAGGATGGGGACATTGATGGCCCTTACTGAAAAAGATCCCGTGTTTTCTGCCCTTATATGGCTAGAATTTAATCAGAAATATGCATCTCAACACAGTTTATTTATAAGGGAAATCTAGACAGTCTCTGGTAACTAAAGAAAACACTGCCAGAAAACCACAATTTTTTTTCCAATCATAATTTAATAATTTTGTGGCATTCAAAAATCATGAGCAGCCATAGTCACTTACAGATATTTTTGACTTCATGATAGAATTTGCAATCCTCTAGATCCAAATTACAAAATACCCTCCCCACCCAGTCTTTGTTCAGGGACCAAAGTTTTCACAAGTGTTGGAGAAAGAGGACAAGAATAGTCAAAGCCAGAATGGAAACAAAGATCTGGAAATGCTCTCTTCAAATGATATTAAAGAAACCCAGCCTAGTGAGACAACACAAGCTGACAAGGAGAGTAACAGATTCTTCTTTGAACTTTGGATTAGGATAACTAGTGGGGATTTTTCCTGATATGTTTATGCTCATCTTGCTTCTGAAGAATGTAAACATTTCAGATTTAAGTTTGGGTGGGTTTTGTTTGCTTGTTTTTGCACAGCAAGGAGATAGTGTTTCCCTCCCAAGCTGACTGCATTCCTGGACTAAAAGCTCACTTTAACTGAGACAAATATCTCTGACCTACATCCTCTGTAATACTAATTGATGAAGAACTTTTGTCTTGTGTTCAAAAAGTCCCTATCCCACCTGCAAACTAACTTCTCCTATACTGTTCTCCTTCTGTAATGGTTTAAGTAGAAAAAGTTATGTACTGTTTCCATTCCTAGTACAGAAATGCTTTGCATGGCCACAGGATTACCTATATGATTCTTATTTTAAGAGACCGCTATGCATTCTGAAAATTAAGTTTTACCATCCTCTAGAAGCCTACTAAGAGCCTCTCTTACCTGACTAAAATTTTTAGCAGGAGCTGGTAGCCATCATTATTTTCAAATTCTGTTAATAAAGCTGATGATACAGGGTAAGAATCTTTCACAAAGCACAACACAATACTAGCAGCTTCACACACATCACAAGCAGGTAGAGTATCAGCCAGTGTAAAGAGTTGCTGAATAGCTATTTTAATGCAGTCCACAGCTGTGAAAAAAAAAAAAATACAGCAGGTATTTACAAACTGACAGTCAAACAAGTTTAAAGTTACTAACAAAAATGAAACTAATTTGACAAGTTATTTCCCAGTAAAATAGGAATCAGTTAACTCTTTTTCTACAAAGAAAAGAAAAAAGGATATATGAATATCACACTCATTTCAGAAGCTACAGGAAGAGCATTGCTGGCTTTACAGTATACATGCATTTCCTTGCTTAACTCCCAGAAACTGATTTAATCTCAGGAGTGTAAGCTTTCAACCCCCAACTCACCAAAATTCATAGACAGTGAATCCAGCTGTCTGAGTACAAGGTAAGCAGAGACTAACAGATTTAATTGTCTCCTACTAAGTCAATCACACATTCTGTACAGAGTTCACAGATTAATTTGCTCAATGAAGCATATGTAATGGGGTACACACATTTTGCTCTGAGGAATGAAGCTTATTTTCTTGTCTAATCTCATGGCCAGTCCTTCCAGGGCAGCTTCAAAATGTCCAAATTGTTCTTTCCATCTTACACAGGAAGCCAAATTTTCATTTTAAAAAAGAAAAATATCTATATGTGTTTACTCCATGACATGGAATACTGATATTATTTTGTGCATTATAAAACTATTTTTTCACTTCTAAGAAATTGAGACTTCTGGCCTTTGCACTTCTTAATTAGAAAAAAAATTGCTTAAACTAATAAAGCCTAGAAAGAAATGATTACTTAACCAACTGTGATGTTGTCCCAAAAGATACCATTACTCTGACAGTGCCCCCAGCCTTGTATTTAGTGTTCACGAGTCTCAGGCCCACAGACTGAGTCACATAACTTAAGAAAAAACATAATACATCTCCCCTTGCCTACGTCAGTGTGATCAAACGGGATTAGCTCTTGCCTGTAATTTGGGGGTTTTCTGTGTAAAAAACCCTTCCGTTTCCAGATGGCTATCAGTGCTAAATAAAGCTCCTCTCTAAGTCAAGAGCCCATGCTTTGCAGTTGACTACTGGATGATGTAGGGATAAAAATTTATCCTGAGGAGACTCTTTTTGATAAAATTCATTTTCAGGGGAGTTATAAGGAAAGGAGAAGCAAATTTACTAAACCAAACCTTGTAGGTACACAATGCTGTTTTTGGTCTGAGCCTTTGAAATTGTTCTTAGCACACGGCCTGTAGGTACTTTCCATGAGTGGCTGCAATGGTCCCAGAGAGAAGCAGTTGCTATGATTAAAGACTGAAGCTTATCAGCTGCCAGAAGTTCCTCTACACCTTGTTCTTCTTTGTACATGTTAAGCATTATCTGAAAAGCAGACAAACATCAGCTACAACTCCTTTAGAAACACCCAGGAGAGGAAGAAAAATCCATTGAGGAAGGAGACTGTAAGTTTGATACTAGTGCCAGGAGAAAGGATGCAGTGAAATGAACAAGGAAAACTACCATTAAGATATTCTTAATGGATTTTTCCCACTTAAAGTCATGTTGTTTTGTTTAATAAAAATGTAAGATATAGGTTATATGTTTTATGTGGCTCCTGATGCTTATTCAATGGTTTTCAGTCCAAATGTACAGTTTTTTTGGCAGTTTGAATGAAATGGACAGCTAAGAGCCTAAGTGAACATCTGAGTACCCAGGGCAAATGAACCCCAAATGCACATCTCACCTTAACAAGCATCTCCTGAGTTTGGGCATCATCCTCACTTGTCTCTCCATCATCACTAGTTTTCTTCAGAGGGACAGTAAAGAAAAGGTACAGGCACTGCATCAGAGCAGCTGGAAGTCCAGATCCAATGATGTTCCATATAGTCCTCTAAGCAGGCAAAATAAAGATCAGTCCCTCCAGAAGCTGACCACAGTTTCCTTGTGTTTCTACACACTGAGAATAGTCATGGCAGAGGAAAGACCTACTTGAGCATTTTATCCTCATGAGTGCTCTAGGGCACACAGGACTGGCAGTCACATAACACAGCTGTAAAATCCACTTGGCAGAAGTAAATGCACTGTGTATTGTTGTAGCTGCTCCCAGGACTTCCTGCTCCAGCTGAACTACAGCTTTGGCAGAAATACTATGTCCTGCATATGGAGACCTACAGTCAGTGAAGCACACAACCTGCAAACTAACTAGCAGTTGAACCAGCAGTAAGGCCAGGGGCAGAGTGTTCCCCTTACCATTAATTTCCAGGACACCCTGCAGCTATAGAGGCCTGGTATGTTGAAAGCATGGATTCTCCATTCCCTCCCTGACTCGGCATAGCAGCAGTTTAGCTATAACGCCTTCACTCTTTAACATATTCAATAACTGCACACACACTTCTAATTACAGGTTTTATAAATGCAAGTTGACAGTTTCTTCACAGTGTTTCCCAACACTTATTTTCTTCCCATCTTCATTATGGCTGCATAGAGCTTCCAGAGAAGTCCTAGTCTGTGTGCTTGGCACGCAGTAATCATGACAAAAATCAGCACCAAACTAACAGAGGAATGAGGTTTGTGATATGAAGTTTTGTGAATATGTGTGCTACAAAAAATGACAACATCTTAAATCTGTGAAAAACACAAAATCTCATCAGATACTTCATGTTGTGACTAGCTATATATATAATTTTATAGAGCTCCTTATGACACAGAATATATCCATTATAAGCTGACAGTAAGATTTTTTTTTTGTGTCTTTTAATAAGAAAGACTATTTAACTAAATGTCACAGATAAACACGCCACAGGTGCCCATCAGCAGGCTGTACTCCTGATGCCAGTCTGCATTTGGGATGGCTGTACAAGTAGAGTTTGTTAAACTCTATGCTTCAAAGTGAGAGGCTATCAGGATGGAAAAGCCAACCACTGTACTTCCAGACAGATTCTTACTAGTCGTCTTTTTGATATGTATGCTGGAGTGACAAAGAATACACAAAAAGATACACGGGGGGGGGGGGTGGGGAAGAAGAGAAGCATCAGAAAAACCAGCTGTCTGATATCAAAACTAAAAAGGTCTCTGAAAGCATGAAGTGCTTACTCCTCTCTCTTAGAAAAGCCTGGCCGACAAACCTGGTGCTGTGTCCTCTAACTGTATACCTTGGGCATGCTGAAGCTCAAAATATTAGAGATAATGCAAATACTGAGACCTGGGTGTTCCACTGAGATGCCTACACAATTTCTCTGAAATAAAAGGGAAAATACACTTTATAGCAATTTCTCTTACCAAGTCAGTCTGTGAGAGCAGGTACACCGATTTCAGGAGCAAATGGCCATCTCCTGCTTCCCCTTTCTTTTGCAGCAATTTCTCCAAAGACAGAAGAGCTTCTTCTGTTATCACAAAAACATTAAACTTTAATTCCTTAGTGAAAGATGAAAATGCTGCATTTATGCTTTCTTAACAGATCTGACAAATTTAACAAAATTACAGTAGCAGGAGTCCACTAAAGTGAACAGAAAAACATAAAATGACTGATTCACCATCAAGCTTAGTTCATGTAAACTACCCATTTCAAACTGAAATTTCACTGAGAATACCAGCTCAATCCACGAAGCCTGGCAGCTGACAGCACAAACAATGTACAACAGCCACCAGGAAAGCCATGTGTGGCTAGCAATATTTTTCTCATTTAAGAAAGCTCCTCAGAATAGTGTATAACCTGCTCTTTAACTCTTACATGCATTATACATTACACACTTCCAGCTACAAAAGTTCCAAACCCAAGATCGGCATGGCGTACAAGGCCAAATCTTCAGTGCAATCACCTCAAACCAGTGCTAGCTTGCACCCACTAAAATATCTGGCTTTCTACAGAGCATTTTCCTGTTCCCCCTTTATTTCCAGCACAGAGGACAGCTGAAAGACACACGTTTCCAGAAAAACTGGATCCAGTGGATATGGTATGGGATCATTACCTGCAGGTTTGCCATTGAGGTTCCTCTTAATTTCTTTAGTCAGAAGCTTGGAAACCTCACTGGCTAACAGCTGAATGTTGGGGAACACGATTACTCCAGCAGACTGTTCCCAGGCCTGAAATCCAAGGGTAACTGTTAAGTCTTTCTGACAGACCATATCTTTGGTAGATTGACAAAAACTAATAAATATAAACAAACAAGTATAAGGCTAACATTGCACTACAAAATTCGCCCCCTAGTCAGTATAGTCCATTTAGCAGTATTTCCCAGACAGGCAGGAGTATGACACTACAGATAGAGAATTCAAACTGGAACTACCTTTTGAATAATGTAATGCATCTACCAGAGATCTTTTGCAGTATTTTCTACATCGAAAACAATCCAAACAATGTAAATGTTGGTTACACCCTTTGTCACTAATTATTTGTGTCAAAAATTATTCTAGTCCCTTTCAAAACATGACAAACACCCTGAAGAAACACAAATTTATAGACAAGTTTATAAACAATTTATAAATATGTTTATAATTCACTTGTTCAAGAATGGACAAGCAATTAAGTGCAAAACTTATTAGATAAACAACAGTAAGACTTGTAGAGTCCCTGAGTTGGACAAACAAACCCCTCTTAACTGTTTCTTAGCCCTGCCTTCGGGGGAAAAAAATTAAAGAGAAATAAAGAAAATATTCCAGCAGACTAATATTATTGCACCCAAAGGGCCTCTGAGAATCAGGTACCAATTCTTTTATATAAAACATCTGATGATACACACATTTATGTTTTCGTAATAGTTCATTATTCACCTCTGAAGACCAGTCTGAGACACCTCTGTCCTCAGCAACCTTGAAAAATTTTCTTTATGAAAGTCTCCTTCTTTAAGAAGCTCTGAAAAATCACGCTGTAAGCCCCAATGATGAAAGGAATAAAAATGACATGTGTTCTCCTAAAAAAATTGGATCAGACACCCCATAATACTTTCTGCCAAGAAATCAGCGCAACTCTTTGTAAATGAAGATCCTCCACAAATATTTTTTCCTTCCCTACCATTGCTTTCAATTTCTTTTCTTTCATCACAGATGGTAGCTTGTGGAGATAGCATCAATCATCTCTCAGTAATCAGGCAAGCACCTACTTTTGACTTAATTTTACTGCAGTCAATAAGCAAAATGCCCCCAACTCTTCTTTCTGTGCTACAGGAGTGAAATGCAACTGCACAGTGCATCTATTAATAATTTTCATCAATCAATAATATTAAAAACAAACTAATTTTTTCAGATTTTGACCGTAAGTTACTTTCAGAGACACTCAGTTGCAGAAGCAAGATTCACAAATTCCTCCACCTCTGATGCAGAAGGGAGGGAAGATCTGTAAAGAATAGAAGCAAGCTGGGCAAACACAGTGACAAGAAACAGCCACTTAAGAATATACGCTGTTTGTCATTAAGCTATGCCCTTTTACAGAAGAAAGTAGTGACATATTTCTGCCTCTCTTCCTCAAAGAGGAACATCCTCTTAACACTTCAGAAAGGCCTTGCTATATTCACTCTTCCGCTAACAGAAAGAGCAGGATAAATTTTAGAAGTTCAGACCATGCACAGCAGAGACCAGTAATCAAATGTTCATAGCAATGCTACTAGTCCATCTCCCTACAAAGCAGGCCACTAATGTTCTGATTCGATTTTGTAGGTGCTCTTCCTGAGGGTCAGACACCAATCTTTAGAATATGCTGTCCTTTAGGAACAGATCTCATTAATTTCATATTCATGTCTGAGCCTATAGAAGATCTATGTCTGGAAGCATATCAACCTACTACATTGCAGGATGTCTGCCTTTGGGGGAAACTCAAATAATATGGTATCAATGTAATCTGATTTTCTTTCTTCCTCTTAAACCTGTTTCTACATGTTTAAGATTCTGCCACAAGATCCCTGTGTCTGCTGTTACCATCTGCCCTTCCTATTCCATGGCTTATGGAGAGATGCTAGCTCAAAAGCCAGCCACGTAAAAGAACGTTCTGATACTTTCTGAGGCACCAAGAGGGAAGACACAGAAGGCACATTAAAATGACTCCCAGCCCAGGCCTGAATCATGAGCAGATGGCTGACATTTCCCTCCCACACCTTTTCCTTCTACGTCAAGGAGCATCAGTGAGTAACGAGCCTCCGCATCACAGGAGTCTCCTGCTTGGTGACCCCTCTCTCCAGCCGACTGAGTAAGAGCTAAAGCACTCAAAAAGGCAAGGATGCACTGCCATCTGCACCATCAAAATAGGGAAGGAAAAGCAAGAGAAAAATCTTCCAAGGAGGGAGAGGACTCACACAGAGTCCATTGTTAAACAAGAGGAAATGAGGTAGTTTCTGTAAGAACTTCGCAACACGTACAACTGAAACTGAGATATGTTTCCCCAAGCCAGCAGAAGGCTGGTATATGAAGGGAGTAAAAGTAATATGGGGAAGGACATGCTGACTAAAAGCTAAGGGCCAGATCCTCCACAATGTACTCTTAAATCAATGATGCAGAGCCAAAATGCTCTCTCTAGTCACGCTTCTGGATCTAAATGCCTATAAAGCAGTGCAAAGCTCCAGTAGCATATCTAAGAGAAGTGGAGGGGAAGAATCTCACTCTTAGGGCACAAAGTCAAGTGTTAAGATAATGAAAAATTCATTTCTTCATTATGAATATATTCAGTAGCAAAGTTTCCTTTGAGAATTCAAAATCCCCTTTTTGCAAGCATTACTGCAATTCAGGAAATCAGTTTCTACAACCCTAAGGCTTGTGAAGTTCAGTCTTAAAGAAAGGAAACTCACCATGGATGTGCATATATACAACATTGCCAGTCCCTCAGCAATACTCATCTTGCCTCCTGGCAACAACTGTCCTTCAACCCTAAAGTACTGGTACTAAAATTTATTTGCTTATTTATCGTGATGTGAGAATTTACTGCTTTGCTGTCCAATTTTTAATTCCCAAGACTTCTAGATTTTATAACTTTTCTCACCCTTGTTCAGTAACAACTTTCTCAGTCCTTTGAAAGTTTCACTCCAAAAAATCATCACCACATTAAAGGCATTCTTGCTTTTCATACTTAGTTAATGACCAGTAAATCTAAAGATGATATATATAATTTCATCTCACCACAATTTGTTTACTTCATGCTCACTACATGGTATTCAAAAACTAAAGCTGCAATAGGACTCAGAAACTTTAGATCTTAGAATTTCAATTTAATTTTAAGTTTGAGGCAAGAAAACCTTAATGGAAGAATTTCTCATAAAGCCTGCAATATGTTGCTTACAAAAACAGCAGGAAGCAGTTTAGAGAGACTATCTTCTATAGCAAAGCCTGTTCATTGGGATGAATTAATACCTTAGAAACATTAAGGATGTATGTTTTCAATGGACCTTCAAGAGAAAGTGCACTGGTTTCAGCTGGGGGAGAGTTAATTTTCTCCACAGTGGCTGGTATGTGGCTGTGTTTTAGATTTGTGCTGCACACAGGGCTGATAATAGAGAGATGTGTTGTCATTGCTGAGCAGGGCTTACACAGAGCCAAGGCCTTTTAGTGCTGCCACACTGGTCAGGAGGCTGGGGGGAGACACAGCCAGGACAGGTGATCCCAACTGACCAAAGGGATATTCCAGAGCAGATGGCATCATGCTCAGTACATAAAGTGGGGGAACAAGGAGGAAGGAAGGGATGTTTGCAGTGATGGTGTTCTCTTTCACTCTTCCGATTTTCTCCCTGATCTCACTGATTGGAGGGTGAGTGAGTGGCTGTGTGGTGCTTGGTCATGTCAGGAAAGAAGACAAGAGATCTGGAAACAGCTCTACGGGGGGCGGGGGGAAGTAGAATAGATGGCTCTCATTCCAAACAAAACTGTTGTAACTTGTTGAGGTGGTGCGTCAGAAAAAAACCAAAACCCAACAGTGAAATTTTCAGCATGCCATTTTAAAAGCAGATCCACAGAAAAAGGAGGTGCTCCTCTACAGAAAACTGTCAGATTATCAGCCCCTATCTGACTTTGACATGCATTCTTTGGAGGCTGAGAAAGGAATGCTACCCCTTTGCAAAGCCAGTAATTTGGTGATCTGATAAAGCAGTGGTGAGCTCCCAAGACAGAAAAGACCACCACAGCGCACATAATGCCATTTGCAAAGAGATTTGATCCCAGTGACAGGCTCATACAGAGAGCAACAGTTCTTCTTTTCAAATATAGCCTTTGGTTTGGGAGGGACACTCTTCTATGCTAACAAATCCAGAAGTTGAGAGGAAGTGGTGAAAAGTGAAAGCTTTGTTCAGTAAACATAAAATATCTGTAGAACCATTTAGATTTAATGAGAAGGCAACTTCTGAGACTCCAGGCTATACATTCACTGTCTTTTCAGACCCCTGCACTCATTTTGTCTGCACTGCCTTGGACCAGGGCAAGCTTGTACTCAAACACAGCAAACTCTATACCATAGGCACTTCCAGGTCCCACCCACAACTCAATTGTTTGCACCAGTTTCAATGCTGTTCGTTGACACAAGCATCTACATTGATTTCACAGTGCACCAGGACTTAAAAGCTCCAAATATTCATGCTCCATCCAGCTGAGTGAAATATTTATGACTATCTGGAAGTTATTGCTGCTTTACTGTCATGAATACCAAAGATTTCACAGTCCTGAGTACAGTGATTTCCTACACACTCAGTTCAAAATGCAGAGTATCCCCTTTTATGTCTCACAATGCTTCCATATAAACACTGACCATACATTAATTTTTTTCCCTCACCAACCCACTGACTTCTATTTTAGAAATCCAACTCATCTAGGTAGGGAATAGATGGATCTGAGTTTGGTCACGCAAGAGCACTAAGAACTCAAAAATACAGACACCTGAAATACGCTATCAGTAAAATATGGTTTCACCAAAGAGGGGTTTTTATTTTCTTTCTGAAAGGCACAGTGAGAGTGTAAAAATGCAGATTCAATACCCATAAATACCCAAGGTAATCCAAGAGAAAAACAATTCTTCTGTACTAGTAGATCACTACAGTACATTTAAAGATAAGCCAGGTTTTCTGCTTCACTCAGCATATGCTCTGCCATTCTGTCTCTGTATGGTCCACTCAAACAGTTTCCTGTATATTCCACAGACTCTAGCAAAGAAAACTGACCCATAAGGCTCCTATTCATTACAGAGCTTTTCTAGTTTCACCTTTCAATATGTTTGTCTCAGAATCGTTGGCTGATGGCAGCTGTAGGGCAGGCTGCTAACTAAAATGTTCTAGTTCTCAGCTGTGTCCCTCACCCACGATATGGCCTTCCTCTTCTCACTCAATGGCTTCCTCATCTCTCACCCAAATCCTCTCTCAAGCACTAAAATTAGACATCAGCATTGTCATTAACTCCAAAATTCCATCTTAAGACTGTACACCTGCATTTCCCCTAACTGGCTGCATGCCACAACCACATTTTCCCAGACTGAAACAGGGAAGGAAAGTTCTCAGCCCCCACTAAGTAATAACATAGATGAGGCAGACCTCTTCACAGGGTACTCACTTTGCAAGATGGCTGTCTCACTCCTTGATTTCAAGGATAGAATTTAGCCACTCAGGAAAGTGAAGAGGTGCTCCCCCCTGTACTTTTTTCATGTTGACCTAGCAGGTTAGGTAGATGAAAGGAGGACAAGAAACTTCTTCTCCAGGCTCCCAATGGAGTAAAAGAACTTATCACCTAAAAGGATCCTGCTTTAATTAACTACACTGGCTGTTTGGGTGACCACAGAATGGATAGGGGAAGAGAAACTCAAATTAGCATCTGCACCAAAGGCAACAAAGAGAACAAACCTTTAAGAAGAGGGGAAGAAATTCCAGCAGCCTTCTTTGTTGATCCTCTGGGATGAGAAATGGAGCCACTTGCTCATATTCTACAAACTGTTTTCCTAGAGTCTCCCACTGGAGGGTATGGCTCTGGGGTAGCTCGTCCTTGCTGTGTACAGGCTGCTCCAGCGCTTCTGCTGTGTCTCCATCATCAGGGCTCTGCTGTTGCTGTCCTGCTTTGTCAGATGAATCCTCCAGCTGCCACACAAGTTCAGCTGCTTTGTCCATGCTGAGATGAGACCAGATAAATATACTGTGTTATTTACAGCTCTTACCAGTCAACTCTCCCAAGAAATGAGACACTGACAGTTTTAACTGTCAGAGTTTAGAAATACGGAAATGCTCTCAGTCATTGACTCTTTTCCACTTTTCATGGCAAAGCACCCTGTTCCTGGACAAGAACAATACCACTCTGCAATTGCATGAAAAAGCTCTCTTCCATGAGACATGTGCATGTGCTACACAGCTCATCTGGGCTTTGGCAGAACAAGCCAGTAAACCACACAGCAAATCTGGATTCCAGCCCCAGCTTTGCCACTGAGCCAGATCCTCTCTCTTGCAGTTCAGTCATCCAACTATAAAACAAGTTGTAACTATTACCATCAGCAGATCTGCAACAGAAGAGCACTAGCCAAGAGCCAAGTTACACATTTCACTGAGTATGGATGCTAAACCTAGCTGCACATCACTGATACATTCCCCACCTGGCACGGGGCTGAAGCCCTGTCTGGAATAGTAGCTGTGTAGAAAAGCCAAGGATTCCCCACAGGGCTGTGCTGGCCCAAAGAGGCAGCAACATTCAGTTCTTTGTGCCAGAGGTACAGCTCTGGACAATAGGTATTTTCACAACAACGTTGCTTGTTTTGCTGATCCTGTAAACTGAAGTGGATATGCCTCAATGAAGGAGCATGGTGCTTCTGGCAGTCTCATTTCCTTCAAATTTAAAATGGGTCCATCTTACAGTACACATCAAGGAATCCTTCTGGTACCCTAATCTCAACCCCAAGTCCTCTCATCTACTTTACAGCCCTGTTTTCCTCCATAGTGTTCTGTGGGGTCACTCAGCCCCACTTCTTTGCCACAGCCTTCTGTGAGCTCACCCTGCTATGCCAAGCCTACATCATGAAAACACCTACACCAACGGAGATCAGGCTTCTCCAGTTTCCATCAAAGGCATCCATATGCTTATTGGAGTCTAGGTCATTGTCTGACTACTCCGGAGTCTACGACAGGACAAATTATGGCAGTGTGGCTGGGCAGATGGGAGTTGTCACCAAGATGAATGTAGCTCACTTTACTTAACAAATATATCATTTTTTAAGAGCCCAGAAGAGTCTTTAACAAATCACTACCTTCAAAGAAAAACACCAATTTACCTTCTTTTCTAGGAAATAGATTCTTTCTTAACAGTATCTTTTTGACTGCCATTCCACCATTTCAATAAAAATGTCAGAAAAGCAAACTAACTAAAAAACAGAGTCAGATCTGCACTACCAATACATACATACATACAAATAAAGACAGTATTATGAGCCTGGTTTAGAATTATGAGCCAACACTAAAACTGCATTTGGGATTCTCTTCCTTCGTCATCCATCAGTTACACAGCTAGCTTACTGCTTGCATTCTGCCCACTCCATGCCAGATGAACCAGTTTCACTTCCATGCTCCCGCAGAAGCTCTGTACCACAGAGATGAAGGGAATGGCATTTATCTTGTCACTGTACACCACACCACCTGCAGCAAGATGGTGGTCCCAGAAGACACCTGTGCTTAGATGGAAACGCTGGTTCTTCACACTACACCACAGGCTAACTTATTTTACCACAGCCCAGACTCTGTCCTTTGCTAGGAGATGGAGGCCTGTGTAATTTTGATCAGTCCCCAAGGAACAGTCAGTCTAGAATTTCCTATCTCAACAACATTTTGTGTTTTGCTGCTATTGTTTTCCTTAATTATCCCTACTAAGACAATAAGCGCTATGAGCAGAAAAAGTGTGGTGACTTCACAGAGTAAACAGGAAGACTCTGTTCCTCATGACTGTGTGGGAGTTACATTTGTCATATGTTATACTTAACTCTGGTGTGGGATTTTGACCCACTTGAGTCATCCTGAAGCTGTAAGTGTGTTGGTTGAGAAAACCTGGGTGCTGTTCTAGGGACTTTGGTGAGCATAGTTCAGTTACATTTTCAGTGAGGCTCAACTTGCATCCCAAATAGCAAAGCCATTCTCTTCCTCAAGGAGATCTGACCTTGGAAGCTACTCTGCTAAGCCTAAATCAATGATAAGAAGTAACTCACTCCAGTGCCTACGTTCATGTTGGTCTTCTGCACAGAGAACCCCAAGGTTCTTTACAGAAGCATTCTACAAATGGTGACACTAAATCATGGTGAGGTGAAATGAAATGGTTACACTGGCCTCAGAAGAAGGTCAGCTCCCTCAGCTGCACTGCATGGGCCGGCAAATGTGTTAACCAATTTTCTCTCTTTCTATTTATACTTGACTGAGAAGGCCTTTCTTGTTGGTGGCACAGCTAAAGCAAGCAGGGATAGCCTCTCAAAAAGTGTTCACTCTATGAATCCATGTAATGAAAGAGCTCTCATCTCCACAGAAACTCTTACAACCAGATATTCACAAACAACTTCATTAGTGAAGATCAGATTGTAAGAGGCTATGTAAGACATTTAAAGTGTACATGGAACTCAATCTCAAGAAATACATGAAAGCAAAATGAGGATTATGATATTCCTCGTTATTTTTTCCAACTATCTAGACTACAAAAGGCATGTTAGACTAAAGATCAGTCCTCCAATATTAGTCTGTTCACTCCACTTGCACTATACGCTTTAAATATTACTTCTAGCAGCCTTTTTTTGCATCTACAATTTGATTAGGGCTTTTAAATCCTTTCAATTTTCTATTCATCTTGGAGGACAATTATTCTTCTAGACCAACCACAAAATCGCGGAGTTAACACCAAAGATATTTGAATGCTGAAGGATAACTTAGATATTTCGAAAAGGTCTTATATGTTGTCTCTCTTCTACATTTCACCATTTGTTCTGATCCTTAGTGTAACCTTATTTCAGTTTTGATAAGTTTTTTGTTTGATTCTTGATTAAATTTGATAAGATACTTTTTGATAAGTATCACAATGATACAAAAAGTAAACACTAAATAATAAATATTTTAAAAGACTTAAGAGTGAAAATTTATCAAATAATTTTGATACTATCATTCAGAAAGTAGTGTCAGGCTACAGAGAGAAAATGGAACTTAATCATGTATTTTCCCTTTTTTCTGAATAAAGCTTGTGTGAAATCACACTGCAATGTGGCTACATCTTTCCAGACTGAAAAGACAGAGGGGAAGAAAGGCCTAACCATAAGGACCAGCACAATACTGTTACTAACAGATTACTAATTGAACAAACATGATTTTTAATGACATTTTAATTCTATTTATCTGTGATTACCCCCCTGAGCAGTTCATAGAAGGATCCCATTCAGTTAAAAAATCCCAATTTGCACCAAGACCAAAAGAGAATCAAGTTTCATACCAAAATTCAGGCCAAAATTGGTTCCCTTTTTACAGTAAGTATCTTTAAAAAATGTTAGTTGGGTGTACATGGAAATCTTTAATCTCCAAAAGTACATGAACATAAAATAAAGACTACAATTTGCCTCCTTATTTAATCCAACTGTTCTGATAACAAGAGATTTACGAGACTAAATGTCAGACCCCTAGTTCTAGGACTATCTGCTTTAAGTATTTTTTATCCTAATATACTTTTCTTGACTATTAAATACCAGGATTCTGTGGACTATCAGAAACACACAGCTCAGATCATCCCAAAAATCCAGTGTGATACTCCTTTATACTCCCTTTCTTTCTTTGGCAGCCAAGATGACTGTTTAATGAGCACAGTTATGACAGCTCGTAATTGTAAATGCTAAAAACAGGGATTCCACTACTTCCTAAGGAAAGCTGTCTTCATACTGCAGTTTAGGGTGAACTTTGACTGAAACCTTCACTAATTGAAAGTAATCTATCATGACACACAAGTTGCAACCAATACTGTAGGTTCCCTCAACATTTAACAGTCTGTTCCTTCTGCTTTCACAGAAAATCTCTTGACATACCTGGGCTCCTAGATCTGGCAGCTGCTGTTGCAGTCAATAACCATATCCAGAGAAATGAGTGTTGCTGCTTCTGTCCTCCTATGCATGTTGGTGTATGCAGCAGCTCCCGCTCTGCTCTTTAAACTTTCCACTGTGAATCACCTGATTAGCTGCTGCACTTACTTCCTGAGGAAAGCAGAAGTGAAAAGCAAATGAACCACAGCTCAGGACCCATCAAGCTCCCAAAGCAATTTAGAACAGCTCAGCTAACACACAAACCTGGAAGGCATAGCATTCTTCTCCCTGCATCAAGGGTAACCAGGTATTTCCCCCTCTGTACCATATTCACAAGGGGGAAGGGGAGTGAGATTTATTTCATTTTGGTTTTAAATTTAAGGTTTACAAAACTACTACAGGAATACAGCACCACAAAGCTCATGCTGTCCATGCAACAATCTATGCCCAAAGTCAGGCAACAGTCATAGTCCTTCCTCAAATGCTCCACCCTTAAAATAAACACATTTGAATGGTGAGGGGAATGCTGCGTCCCTGACTTCCCTACTAAAATGGTCAAGGCAGCTGCTCAGATCAAGAGGCAAACAAGCACTGTAAGCTCACTGACAACATAAATGAACCTTGATTAGCTATGGGCTTGAGAGAAGATTACTTCTCAGTTGTCTAGTTGCTTTTTTGTTCTCCTTAACACATCTGAAAGGCTTTACAATGTTTTTTTAAGGGGAAGTGGAGTTTAAACATTTTTACACAGGAAATTCAAGTGTTTCCAACTGCTTCTCCCCAGCAATTTTATGGTGACCTTGAGAATCAATGGGATCATGGCCTTACAGTGACTGAAACCTGAGGGGACTCTAACCTAGGTGGTTAAAGCCATCTGTTTTCTGTTAACATCTGCTTTACTCAAATGCTTGAAAAAGCATCCAGAAGAACTTTCTCTTCCAACTCATCTGCAACGTTGCTGGATAAAGCACAGCTAATCCAAGCTGAAGACTCCCAATGAGTCGTAAGATGGGACAGCAATTGCCTGTACACCACGGAGACCTCTCTTGATGCAGTGGTGTTCCTGGCACACAGAGGACTGTTCTCATCTCTTACAGTGGAATTGTATTGTACTGAACTATAGGCAGCAGCAATATCATGGGTTTAGTTTATCCCTTTACACATTATACCAGGATTTAAACAAAACTCTAGCTTTGCTGCAAACAGAAATATGCCTCAGATCCCAAGGAAAATACTCTGCTCCAGTCTATACATATAGTAGCCTCTAAACTGACCAGGTATTGGAAAGCATTAGCTAAACTAAGTATAATTTACAGGGTGTTTTCCAAGAACATGCAAAGTCACACTGAGCTGTGCACATTCAGGGCAGCTCCAGTGAGTGTTGCATTTGGCCACTTCAGTGAGTACCAGAGCCACTAACAGCTCAGTGCTGCACTGGTGTGGCTGTGGGGCCTCTGGCAGCTCTCAGCACAGGCTGAGCAAGCTCACACAGCCTGTGAAACTCTGTGCCAACACATCCACTACTTTCCTGCTGGAGGCCATTCACATATCAGCTGATATGCTTCCAGCTGCAATCTCGCCAATCCCACACTGGTGAGATGAATGGCAGAAGCAGAGAGACCAAGAAAAGAATATTAATACCAACTCAGAGAGAATATCACTGTTTTTGACTTCCTAACTCAGAACCAAGCCTAAATGTGCTCCATTTCCACCCTTTTACTGCCACTTTAAAAGCACAAAAGGTCATTTGCAGCAGCCTCCCCATGCTGTTTGATCACAGAGGTTTATTTCCCAGGGATCTTCCCAATACAGTAGTACCTCCTCACTAGATGATGTCAGGACTCAAGCAGACACACAGTTGTTAGGAGAGTCACAGCAGAGGAAGTACCATTTCTCTTTTTCATTCTTCACTAACTGCTGATGGGTCTGAAAGTCCAGTTTCAAGACCCCCACCCACTTAATTTCTGCTTCACTGGAGCAAAACAGATGTAACCAAATTATCTGTAGTAAAAATAACTCAAGGGGTAAAGACAAGCATACAGTTAACATAGTAAGAAAGAGTGCCACAACACTCTGTCAGTCTGGGTTGTTTATACTAAAAACCACTTTGCACTGTGCCTCCACCTACAAAAACAGGAAGAAAAATCCTTCTTTGTCCTCTTCCCCCTAGTCTAGGAAAAAAAAAAGCCAAACAAAAAGATATGTCTCCCACATACTTGCATTTGCATCTGTGTCAGGGCACCTAGTTCAAAGGAACCTTCATTTTGTCTGTGATATCTAGAAAGGGCACTAAATCTCCTGGTCCCAGGAGCCAGCTCTATCAACACCAGCTGGAAACTGCCATCTGATAGGGCAGCACTGTGATGTAGATCATGCATGGCCCAGTGGAGATGGTGTCCTGCCTGAGCCAGACATACAGACGGCTCTCTGAGGCAAGGGTCTAGAGATAAC
This sequence comes from Corvus cornix cornix, assembly GCF_000738735.6. Classification (NCBI taxonomy): domain Eukaryota; kingdom Metazoa; phylum Chordata; class Aves; order Passeriformes; family Corvidae; genus Corvus; species Corvus cornix. Next base: position 18,005,300 of record NC_046336.1, read on the forward strand.
TATAACTACAAGGTCCACCTGTCTCACAGCATCAAAGTGTCCCGCATGCCGGTTCTTGTCAAACTTCCTTCTTCTTTGCCACTCCAATCTCCACACACAAGTGGAAAAAAACAGATTTGTGCCTTTACCTTTATGATACCAGCCACACCAGTGTATCTTAGTGGTTCAGGATGCCAAGAATCACAGTACTTCTTCAGCCTGAGGCTGCAGGTCAGTGACTGCAGGTTTCCCCAAAACCACAACTTGCAGTATGTTCCAGTTGCATTACATTCACCAAATGGCTGACTGGCTACAGCAAGAGCAGACATGTCCTCTGGCTAACTGCTGTGCAGTTGCCCTTGCCCAAGGAGCTCATAGTTTCGCCCAACTGCAAACTCAGATGGGATGGGGCTTTGCTGAAAAGCCTGTATTTCTCCCTTCAGCAGGTTTGTCTCCTTGTAGACATAAAAAATAAAATTCAGCTGAATTTGCTGAGACAATAAATTTTTGTGCTGCACATTTATATCCTTCAATCTAACGAAAAAAAGCCAGTTAAACACGTGTTCCTTTCAACATTTTGGTGTCCAAATTTGAATTAGCTGCAGGCTTTTTCCCACTCTTTGCCTCTCTTGCTAAAATCCATCATATTTTCTTGATAAAAAGCAAGCTGATTAAAAAATGTTCATAGAATAATTTTTCATTTCTCTAGGGAAGCGGCTGTGTTTCATTTTCCTCCCCTCTTTTCAGTGGCAGAAGAGAAGCTGACAGAGAAACCGCAGAGAAAGGCGACGCAAAAATTTAAACCATCTGCTTAACCATCATTTTCAGTCATCATTTTTCTCAGCAAACCTTGACATTTGCAATGAAGGAGGCATTCAGCTCCTTCAGCACATCCTCCCAGAGAAGCAAAAGCAGCGGGCTACGAAGAAGCCACAGGACTGTGAGCCTGAGCAGCTCAGCTCCTCTCCCTCAGGCACACACACAGGGGAGGCCTGGGGCAGCAGGTGTTCAGAGGCCACCCCACCTCCTTGGCTGGGTCTTCTCTGGAGGTCAAAGCCGTGGGAAGGAAAAGCCAGCTGCTGTTGGTGCTGTTGGGCAGCCCCAGCTGAGCCAGGGCCCTTCCCGCCCAGGCCCTCGGGCAGCACCACCACCTCTGAGGGAAAGGCAGCGACGTGTGCCAAAGCACGGCCACACTGTGCAGATTGCCAGGTAACTCATGTATTTGTGCACCTGCACAGGTAACTGCACTTCAGCTTTAAATTAAATGCAGCTTGTGATGATGAAACCATGAGAGGTAGCTGGTAAAGACACACAGCGTACCACGAGGAGAATATCTCCTGCCTGCTAGCATACCTTGCACCTGAGCACTCTCAGTCTGGATCGGGAGACCCAGACATCCCACACTACTCTGGCACCATGACTGTGGGGTGCAAAAGGACAGGGCAGTTTTCAGCCTTGGTCCTGCAGTCAAGCTCCTAACTTGGCTCAGAAAAGTGGTCCATTTCCTTCCCCAGTGTTTTCACCTGAGTAAGGTCAGGGGTTCTGCAGCTGGTCCTCTGTGCCTCCTGGCATCCAGCAGTCACCTTTCATCAGCAGTAGCAATGTTATGTAGTAAGGATAATTTGTTACTTGAATTTTGCTATTTCAGAATGTTTCATTGGAAACAAATTCTCTCCATCAACACAAATTTGTAAATCAAAATGAATTTTTTTCCAGTGTTTTTGTTTAAACAGGAACCAACAGAAGTGAATCCAATAGCCTGTATCTTACATGTTGGGCTGCAACAGTGGTTTTCAGTCTTTCAAAATCTATGCAATCCTGACGTAGTTTATTGCAAATCCTTACGCAGCACATGTAAATCTGCTGCTTGAGAGCTTCACCCTTTGGTCATTTTTTTTGCCTCTGTTAAAATTAGTCAGGGGGACTCACTGGATGATAAAGCTGTAGAAGTACACTGAATAATTTTAAGCTACACTTTTCAAAAATTCTGTGCGTAAATAAATCCCAAAATTATTCCAGAGTCAGTAAAAAAAAAAAAACAACTTTTAAAAACACAAGAAAAAAGAAGCCTCATTTGAAAATGGGTATGTAACAAAAGTGAAAACATTTTTGTTTGAAATTGTCAGACTCAAACAACCAAATAAATAGAATATTTTTTCCCTGGAAGAAAAAAAGTATCAACTAAGAAAAACTCCTCTGGGAAGCTGGTATTTTGATTAAGCGTCACCCACTGACTAGAAAAACGTTGTGCAGGAAAATTTTAAGGCAATTTAACTGAACACATGATCTCCACGCTAGAACCCATGTTCGTCTAATGAGATTGAGGAAGTTGAAAGGCTGCTGCAAAAAATGTAATTGGCACAGCAACGACATGCCCCCTCCTGTACTTCAGATTAACTCTCCACTAAAGGATATACAGGAATTCATTGTTTACATATCAACTCAAAAGCTGTTGAATTAAAAGATCATGATACAGCAGATCTGCAGGATTTAAAAAAAAAAAATTTACAAAGCAAAGTTGGACTTTAACACATAGTGCTTATCAGAAAATAGCACTCAAAGACAGCTGCAGACAAAAGCACAAGAGGTAATTACAAAACACATATTGACCAAGAGCTGTTTTCTTGGAAGATTTACTCTTATTCTCTATGTAGAAGAACCATCAAAATCTGTGCAGACAGCATCACTTTCTTAAGTTCCAGAAATGGGTCCTAGTTCCTGTTTTACACCCGCTTTGTTTTCTGTAAGGATGTTGTGTAGCTTGCACAGCCTACAGCAATTCATCGTCATTTTAGAGGAAATAGGGAGCCTGAAGTTCCGGCTAAACAAATTAGACAAGATCCTTCCAACACGAGTGTGAGAGCACACATTTTTCCAGCACTGATATGTCCCCTGCTTTTTTTTTTTTTTTGATTGGTTGGTTGGTTTTTTTGCAACTCCCAAGCCTATTGATAAACTCCAGCTCTTGTGACCTTGTTCTCCAATAAGCTGTGCTCCCAGAGAGACTCTGCATGTATCCAGGAAGGCTGCTCTTCCACAGTCATAACTGCTCAGAGAGCTTCAAATGCCTAATAAGCCAGGCTTAATGAGCTGTCACACCCTATTCACGGATAAGCCTGTTTTTTCTACAGATATTCTTCTAGCTCTGTGAACCAGACTCATGTATCTTCTCTTTTCTTCAATTATTTATATACAGAACTAATACTTCAATAGCATTTGGTTTGCCATGTCATACAAAATTCTGGACAAAAGGAATAGTGAATATGAAAATAGTGGTTTTGCTATCTGGTATGCTCTGATTTAAAAAACCAATTCTTTAAGCTGAATATCTTCCCTGGGGACTGTGTTGTTTTTTTTTTTTTCCCCTAGGAAACAATTGCTTTTAGGGTGTTCAAACAACACTGTTCTAGGCTGGTAAATAATAAGAAAAAAATCTCCTTAATCTCTACTTAATTTATAGCCAGATTCTACACTAGTGTTTGCTTTTGCTCTAGGAACTGGACCAATAAGGATACACAAAATTGCTGCTGCTCATCAGAGAGGTAATTTTAGTTCTGAAATTAAACCCAAGCACTGCACAAGTAGAAAATATTTTGTTAAGGTGGCAGATTAGAGCAACAAGGACCTAGTCATTGGCTGTGTGATCATTTGGAGCTCAGAGCATTCAGCAGAACTTGAAAGCAGAGCTTGCACATTCACAGCAGAGGCAGTTACCACATGGAGTAAAGGAGGAACTGGTAAAGAGTGCAGTCCTTACCTTGCAGAGGAGCTCACCACAAGAGGGAAGTGCAACAGGCACCTCAGCAGCTCCGTGTCAGATGGGAGTCCCTTTTGCTGCTGTGCCACTGCAAGGCTGCAGAGCAGTGGCTCAGATCTGACAAACCAAAGCAAATTCCTTCTGCAAGGCTGCACGTTAGGATGCCAGTTCAGACACAGGGTCTCTACAACTGTCACTGCCTTCAAGAATTGCCTGGCTGTAAGCAGGGAAATGTGAACAGCAGGCTTCACATGGAAGTCTACAAAAGCTTATTCAGTGACAAGAGTTGTTAAGCTGTCTAAAAACCAGACACCAATCATAAGGTGAAAATTAAATGATTGTTTTGTATCTCAGTACATCAGTCACAATACAGATGCCTCTAACTTGAAGGAAGCAGAAACCTACCTTGTCAAAGTCTGGGACCTATATGCATTTGGAATGTAACCTGCAAGGTTTTCCCCCTTCATCCAACTATGTAGCAACAAACTACTACCAGAACCTGTGCTCAGAACATTAACAGTTACTAGGGGGAAGGAAAAAAAAAAAAGAAAAAGAAAAAGTCAAAATCAGGCACCTGGCTTGTACTTTATTAGGCACAAGTGGAAGAACAGCTCAGAGGCGGGATCCGTCTTAAAAGACATCTGAAATGCACAGATGACAAGTGTATGACTAAATGCTTAGTGTAGATAGGCCAGGCTCTGGTGGTATTTTTATTTCTATTTAATGTCTTATCCTTTTTCATTTCTACTAAACTTTTATTTTCTATTTTTATTTCTTTTTTTTTTTCCCTCAAATGAGATGAGAATAAAGATGAAAAATTCAGACAGCTGGCCTTTGCCCAATACAGGCATTCCCACCAGAGCTATTCAGAGCTCTCCCATTTCCACAAGCCTATTTTGTCCATATAGATCTTAAATCTATGTACTGTAAACTGTACCTTACAGCCTTTTAGCCTCTGAGTTCCTAAAATCATTACTTGCTTTGTGGTTCTCAGCAGTAACATGGGCAGTCTTAATTCTGAGCATCCTTTGTGTTGGCACCGTCCTCCCTGAGCGTCACGAGGTGGCAGCACAACAGAAGGGCTTGCAAGGGCTGCTCTTCCATCAGGCAGCCAAAATCTCACATACCTGCAAGTACAGAGTTCATTTTCATCCTAGAGTTGCAGCTTCCTTTTCTTTTCCTCAGACCATCTTAAAAAACAAGACAGTAGAGTGTGACAGCACAAAATATAACCACTTCCTTGCCCGTTGATGTGCTTTCAGCTCTATGAGCACTTACAGGATTACATTTTCATACTCCCACGAGCCTCTGGAATGGACAGGTCTTAGCTGTGCACCCAGCAGAGAAGCCACTTAGAAAACAGTGGTGTACTTCAACCTTCTCACTTTAGGCACACAGCTTATAAAGGTAGCATCAGGTAGCAGAGCAGATAAAAGATTGTGGATGAAGAATGGAACTCTGGGGGAAACCAAATTATTTGTAAATTGTGTCGGCATTGGCAAAAGGAAAAAACATAGAGGATATTTAGTTAAAAAGTGGGGTTTGATACTTTCAAAACTAAACTAGTTGATGTTTTGTTTTGGAAAGGCATTTTTTCATTTAAACCTTGAACAGAAACATTAGTAAAGCTTGATGAAGGATAACATAAACAAGAATATACTGAGACAAATGACATTAGTGGGGAGTTCATGATTTTTAGAGGGTTATTTGGTTGCTTTTAAACAAAACAAAAATCCCATTCATACAACTTTAATGAGTAGTTCAGTTCTCTCTGTAAATCCAGTAATATAGAACTTTTCAGTACCTTATTTTTTCCAAGCTGAAATTCCCTGCAGGAACACAAACTTAGGAATCTTGCTAAGGATTTAGAACCATGGGATTTTTTTGGTCCTACAGATTTCTGACTTTTCAAATTAAGTATCTCTATGCAAAGTCATTATACTGCAGCTATGAGTGGGCAACCTCCACAGCAGGGCATATCTGAGAAGATATCTGCATAACTAAACAGTTAGGATAGTCCAAATAAGTCTGCTCCACAAATGAATATTGGAGTAGGCAAAGAGAAGAAACATTTGTCATCTTCCAGGAAACTGGTGTCCTTGTAAACAAGATGCTGCTCTAACATGAATGATGCTTTAAAATACTATGACTCCTAAATTGTTTTCACCCATAGAAAAGTTGACAAGCATTTTTCAAAAATAATATCACATTTTTCCATAACATTTTGATCCAAAAATATTAATGGGAATGTATTTTCAGATCACACTTTTGTATAATAAGTAATATTTCTTATATTAAACCCATTCATTAGGGATTTTTCTTCCATACATCTTGAAAACCTTATCAGAGAGGCCAGCTTTACAGACTCCATTTCACAGGCTAGAAACAGTGACATTAAGAATTGAAATGACAGCCAGTGGCAGAGCCACAAGTAGTACCTGGGCCTCCAAAATCCAAGTCTGGAAGTCATTAACAACTCTATTTTAATTTCATTCTTTTCTTCTTCTCTCCTTAAAATGATTTGAAACAGAAGAAAAATGGGTCAGTGTTAAAATAACAGTGCATTTGAAATTTTTAGCGCCCTCCATTTTTCACCTAGCCTCCAGTTTTCACCCTAGTTTCATTTTGAATCAGATCTGCCTAAATGACAGTGTTTTTCCCTGAGGCAGCAGGAGGAGATACGTTCCTGAGGATGCCAGTTGCAGTCCCTGGTGTCTAAAATATGCATGCACCGCTCTTTGATTCCTGCCACTGAAAGAAAAAAAAGTAACATTCATTCTGCAGAGATAGCCTTCAAGTTTTAAATAATGCATTTCTGTATCTCCTCTCCAAACCAAGGACCTCATTTCTTCCAGGCCCATAGGTGACAGATAGGATAAGCAATTGCCCAGGTTACTGCGTTCTATGCAGCTGATTCATGAGGTCCTGCAGCTCCTTGCTAAAGGATAGATTGCTGTCACCGCTCTCAAAGGTGCAGGGAAGGTCTGGGGATGTACAGAAACAGATGAACAAGTGAGAAATCAGTAATGTCTCCAGGCTTTCACATCCTACCTGTCTCAGGAATATCATAAAAACTCAAACTGGCAAATTTTGTTGGGTAATTGGAGCAGACTGATCTTAAGACACAAATGGAGGCATAACTGTGTAGGTAATACAATTAGAATCAGAGATGTGAGCACAACAGCACAGTTAAGTGGAATTTGGTCATGTTAAGAAACTTCATTTTGAAGTTTGAGATGCTTTGCTTGCATAATGCAAAATCCAAACAATGTGAACTACTCCAATAAATTCTCATCCAGCAGGTCAGTTAAGCATATGTGAAGCAATGTGTTAAGCAATGTGAAGCTTGTGAGCACTCTCTCATGATTTAAATTAAGACTTCAAATGCTTTTCTCTATTGGAGTCAGGAAATTAAGTTCAGAAAGATCAGAATACATTTCACAGATAATTTCTGTGAGAGGAATCACCCATTTAAAAGAGGCAATGATGAAGCGAAGAACTTCAGCTGTGATTTCCCTGATTTGACAGCAGTAGCAGCCCTCAGACCTGTGATGATCTGAACGTGATAGTGATGCAAGGGCTGGAGAGAGAAGTAGCATTTTGTTAGATCAAAAGATGTAGCAGCAGAAAAGAGGCTTTCGGACAGACTCACAAAAATGGTGACAGAAGGAACCTCTGGAGGTTACTCAGTCCAGCCTTCTGCTTGGAACAGAGGTAGCACCGAAACCAGACTAATCTAATCATCTTCAAAGGCTGACATCTCCCCTACTCTGCAGGTATCTGTCCCAGTGCTGCATCATCATCCTCCTGGTCAAAAAGGTTTTCTGGGCTCCAGTCTGAGTTTCTAAGGCCCAAACTTGGGGGCACTGCTTTTTTGTTTCAGCATCTGTACTAGCAGGTCTTTGATTTTATACTCTGAAAACATCCTTTAATTAATTGTGGGTTGATATTAGATTCCCCCATTAGCCTCTTTGCCAGATTAAGCAAGTCTGTCTCCCTCAGCTCTTCCTTGTAGGAGATGGGCCCTAGTCCTCAATAGTCTGAGTAGCCCTTATTCAGATGTGAAACAGATTTCAAGCCAAGTATAATTTGGGAACAATTTATTTCTGTGTACCTTAATTGTGTTAATTCTGTATTTTATCTGGCTGTGAGACAAGCTGCAGTGTCATTGCCATTCTATTTCAGATTGGAAAATATCCACTAGATCTTGTATGGAGCAGAACCAAATAATTCAAAGTCTCTGATCTGCCCTGACACTTCCCCAGCAGATATTGCAATGGTTAAAAGATTTCTCTCTGCCTCACTGATAAAGCTATCTTCTAGACACAAAATTAAGATGGCCACTAGTTTCCCATACAATTAGCATCCATTCTATATTTAATTTATCTCCTTATCCTGTGAAAAGCAGATGAGATGCAATACTTGGAGCCATCCTGTCTCAGTATCCTTATGATTGCCTTCATTACCAAAGGAAACTTTGCTTGAAGTCATGTTTAGGAATATGGCAATAGCAAGAGTTTCTAGTACTAAAGGGGACATATAATTTCTGATCCTGGTTTTGCCCTCGGTATAATAAGGATGATACCACAAAGACACAATAGGAAATATAAAAAAATTAAATAAGGACTAGGAACATTGTCTCCCGGTTTATGAAATCCAGAATATCTGGATTTGTAATACACTTACTGCTTTTAAGAAAGTTTTTGCATTCATAATCTAAGTCTTGCTTTCCTGTAATACATGAAGGTGCATCACGAAACACATTTGGAAGTCTTTATTGGATCATTCAGAATTGTCTATCCTTTTTTTTACCACCTCTTCAATTGCACTGCCTAATAGCTTCTCAAAAGCTGAAAATTTCTGTCAAAGGTTTCGCTTCTCATTAGAATAGTGCACCTTGACCTGGTCAGAGATCACTGTTTATAACAAAATCAGAAAGGGCACATCAACAGCTCTAATGTTGGTTAAGTATAAACAAAAAAAAAAGGGAAAGAAATCCAAGTCATACTTTATCTACTATGAAAAATACAGTTCTTAAAGTGCTTTTGGAGGCCACCTATTTTTCTTACTCACAGGGCACTCTTGAATAAATTTGGATTACATTAAGGTCTTTCCAATAGCAGTAGGTGAGATCTTGCAGGGATATAGGTACACTTGGTATATGTTCACCACTGCAGGCAGAGGAGAATAAAGTGCTTTTTACATTGACTGTAACAGAACAATAAAGATACACAGGAATTCCCTAGTTTCACTCTGAAAAACATTAAAAATAATTCTTTTTTAGTCTCCCCCTTAGCCCTCATTCCTGAATGTAATTCTGTAAGATCACAGTTCTGTCCTTTCCTGGTAGTCATGATGTGTTTGGCACATTCACTGCCTCCTGCAGTAAGCATTACCCCTGGGAAGCCCAAGATATCATTAGGCTTATGCATTTTCTTACTTTTCAGCCAAAGCTAAAGAAATTGTTCCATTCTTTGTCCCTTGGCATTAGATAATCCCTGAACTAAAGCTTTTCCTGAATTACTTTTTTTTCCCCTCAAAGATACCTTTGAACTTCCAGTTGTTTCCAGAGCTGCTCTAGAACATCAACACAGCTTTCTCCATTCTGCATCATCAGTTTATGTGGTACTCAAGAGGCCATCTCCAAAGAAAACCAGGGTAATTCTCTCTTCATGGGTTGAATGTTTCTTGCTATAACTCCTAAGACTGCCAGTAAAATCACTGGTTACTGGCAGCTGAAAGACCAGTGCCCTTTTTCACCTGGAAAACCATCTGGCATCATGAGCATCAAGAGTTTTCAAGTGGTGATCACTTAGCCTGTAAACAAGGGTTATATCAAACTGAAATTTCTTCTGGTCATTAGATACTTGAAAAGTTGTTGATTTATGCACAAACTTCTTCAGCAGAATTTCACAGTTCCTGTATACATAACCATTCAAACTTGCCTTGCAGAAGAAATGCTGCTGCAGTTATTGATCTCAAAATGCTCACCACGGTTTTCCTTGGTTTTTTGGACCCTTTTCTATCAACTCCACTTTATAACATATTAGAACAGATTGCAATTTTGGTTACAGTCTAAATAAACTGGATCTAGAGTTCCATGGGGCCAAAGTCCAGGGCGATTTGAGCTTGGGCTTTAATCCAGGTGCATCATGCTGATGAGCAAAGAAAACGTTATCAGTCAGCTAGTTACAACAAGTCCTTGGCCTGCAGATGGAAGCAGAAGATGAGGAGGAGGAAATAAGGATATACCGTGTGATAATTGGTAGGTGACAGCATGCTGTGTGTGCAGCCTGGGGAAACAGAGATCCATTCAATCCACCTCACAACAGCTCCAGCAACTTCACTGGCCCACGCACTCTTCCGTCTCAAGCACCCGCCGTGTTTCTTAGCCTCCAGTCATCAGCCTTGGCGCCAGCAGATGAATCATATCTTCTGTGAGTGTCCCTGCTGCAGTACCTTATTATCATCCTCTGCAGTTAGATAGCACTTGCCAATCCCAGATCTCAAAACACTGCATTAATATGGATGTGACCTGGGATTTAATATCTTGCTTGTCGCCATGGGAAATCAGCTATCATTAAGACAAGAGACCCCATCTCCTCACTCTCCTTAAATTCTCTAATCCCTAGGTCACATCACCTGCCTTCATTATGTGTGCTTAACAATCAATGGTGAACACTTCTGATAGAGAAGAGTTTTTCCACATTCCAAAAAGGCAGCAGATAATTAATGACCACATTTATTTTTAGATTCACATACGAGTCACAGTAACACTTCTGCAGTATGTGGTTAGTCAACTGATTTCTATTTTCTAGCTCCCTAGATGCTTAGAGCTCTGCAATTGACTATCATTCTGGATTTGACCAAGCAGAGGGATATAAGCACGAGAGCAGTGGTTTGCAGCAACGGGTACACATCATCACTTTAGTGTTCCAAGCCATCAGTCCCCTCTTGACTCAGATCAGTCATAAAAGCCCTATTGCCTACAGCCCAGCAGCTTCCTAAGTCACTCTGAGAAGCCTACTAAATGGGACCACCCTTAGAGCCCAGCTGTGGAATAGAATGAGCAGCAAAACCCCTTTCCTCCCTAAGGGAAAGAGGGAGAGCACAGCAGGCCAGGCCATAGTCCCCACAGCACCTGAATGAAGTAAGGAGGAAAGATTTAGAAGTGGCCAGGTTCAATCAGAAATCAAGCTCATCAAACACATTTATGATGATGAAGAAGCAGGTCTAGGGTCAAGCTAGGAAAACACCCCATGGCTAAGAGTGAGAATTACATAGAATAAAGATTACCAATGGCAGACACAATCTTCCAGTTACTAGGTAGCTCCACAGCAGTGAGGGACATGCAAGGCCAAGCTGAAAACCCAGTCTATCACTACAGCTGCATTAAAGACCAATATTCCTACCAGATAGTTTAAGCTGGATATGAAGCCCAAGCCTGGGCTTAAATAGAGATCCTGGACCTATGGGCGGAGGGTGTGGATGGTGACCATGGGAGGTGTGTTAAGGCCATTAAGGCTATTAATGCACTTCAGGATCACAATACAGGTTTCTCTCATCTTTGCAGAATGTGCTTACATGGGATAATATCTCTGCTGCTGGGATGGAAAGGAGCTGTTAAACTCACACAGGAGAATTAAGGTAAATACAAACTGTTGAGATTACTTGTCCCAATTATCTTCCTCAGTTTAAGCAGTTCAGCACACAAACTTTAGGGATTAAACATTCCCATAGGGCCTGGTTCCTTCTAGAAACTTGTGCTACCTTTCTACTTCATCTACTCTTAGTATTTCTTTGAGGAGCTATTTCTCTAAATTTTCAGACCAAAGCATTGCAGCCAGCATGGAACCACTTACTGGAGGTGATGGTTTTGTTGTAAGGTTTTTTTTTCCTCTCAGCTGGCTTGTTTGTTTTAATTTCGTTTGGTTTGTTTTTGGGGTTTTTTAAAATCCCTGGCAAGCAGTTTACTTTCCACAAATAATGCCTGAGAATTTCAGACCTGGACTTCAGACCAATACTTAAATGGGAGGAAAAAATCCCAACACACATTCCCCCCCCCCCGGCCCCCCCAACTTTCCAAGTGTTTAAAAAAGCATTTAAATTATGTTTCCACTTTAAAAATTGCTTTAAGAAGGGCTGAAAATGTTTAAGTCAAAGTAAAATATTTTAAACAGTGTCAAATTGAATATTTCCATTTGCACTGAGTATTTTTTTTTTACTTAACAAGAAAAACTTAGAAGTTAGCCTTTAGTGTTAGGCTGTTATTTTCTTGAATGTTTTCATTTTACTCTTAAAAATGATAATTATTTATATAGGTCATGCTATATTATTTTTTTCCCAGAGGGGAAATCAAGTTTTCATGGGAAGTGACTTAGCGGGATGAAGTGTTCTGTGCTTCCCATGAGGTTAAAAGTTCAGTCAGCTTTATCCCTTGTCATGTTTACTGTACACACCTTTTGACTTCCTGCTCAAACTGCAAAATGGTGTGTATAAACAGCACCCAAACAGACAGGAATTGCTAAAAACATGGAGAGAAAAAGGGTTCTATTAAGTGGTTAGTAGGAACGACTTTTTGATCCAGAGTCTCAGGTTGGACAGAAAGGCAGAAGTGTAACATCCCTCTGCTGATGCTCCTTCTGCTTGTCCACAGTATCAGGACGCTTGTTAAGTTTGCTGGCCAAGAGATCACCAGTTAGCTATTCTTCATTGTGCTGAAACCCAGCTAAAACAGATGATTAGTGGGGAGATAACTGCAGGAGGCTGTGTGTTCAGAACTGAGATGGTAGTTCAGATCTCACTTCTATCCTCACATACAAGCGTGTAAATCTGAGTTCATGCCACCATGAACTCAAAGATTTACAGTCACTTATTCCACCAGCAGCAAAAGGTCCAAAATATCTCAGCCATTGCTGCAGTCTGCACATTGAGAAGTACAACCTCTATAAAGCGCCAGAAAACCTCTTCCAGTATTGGAGATACAACTTGATAGCCAGCATTAAGTATCCGAGATATGATAGATCTGTTAGAGGAGAAAACTGCCAATCTCAAATGTCTTTTGTCAGTACAACTCAGCAATACAAACCTGCAGGGTGATACTGCAGGGCACGTACACTGCTAGGGAAGTATTTACCCCCTTTTTGGCACTCACAGAAGGGACTGCTAGGCAGATGGAGCTAAGAGCAGCCCAGGGTCAGGATATGTCCATTACTCAATTATCATCTAATTATCTATTTATATTTTATAGACACTACTTAATAGTTTCTATCTATTTCAACAAATGTTTGTCCTTTCCTCCTCTTCATTACTGTCTGCAGAACTGCAGACTTTGCCTCCCTCCCGGGGAGGAGTGAGGGTGAGCTTAGCAAACAGTACAAATAAAAATGATGGGTGCTAAAATGTCATGCAATGTAAAATGTAATGAAGACATTCCCTTGTGCCCATCCTGCCAGGCTGTCAGTGCAGGCAAGAAATATTCTTCTCAGTCACAGAGAGCAGTGGGTCGTTTCTCCCTCGGCTCCCCAGCTCTCACCGGGATGCCTCCCCGGGAGGGATGCAGGGCACAGCAGGTGGTCCAGCACGCCGCTGCCCTCAGGACCACCGCTCTTGGTATTTCTTCCAGCGCAGAGGAAATCCCGCTGAATCAGGCTCAGCTCCTGATCTGATCCTTGTCGAGTCAAAGCATCTGTTGAGCGCACGGCACCGGAGGAAGCCGCAGCTCTGGAGCGGGGCTGAGCGCTGCTCCCTGGAAGCGGCACATTGATCACACGGCCGCGTGGCCAATTAGCGGCAGGAGCCAGGGCCAGCCCTCGTGTCTGCGCGCTGGTGATCTATCGGCAGTAATTACCGAGACACTTAATGCCTAGTTTGGATGGGAATTAATTCGAGGCCGGATAAATAATGTATTAGGGCTTATTCAGCCCCGCGTGAAGCGTCGCCCCCGAGCCAGGGCTGGAGCGGCGGTGGCGGTGGCGGCGATGAGCGGGGCGGCGGCCGGAGCCGGGCGCTGAGGCTGCGGGCAGCGCCCAGCCGGGAGCATGCTGAGCCCCAAGATCAGGCAGGCCAGGAGAGGTGAGTGTGCGACCCGTGCCCCTCGCGGGGTGGGGACGGAGACCATTGCTGGCGCGGGGAAACTTCGCGGCGGCGGACAGCCTGTACCGCTGCCCGCGGAGTGTCCCCCACCCCGGCTGCAGTGGCTGCTGCCCCGCTGGCTGAAGGCAGCCCTGGGGAGGGCAGCGGAGTGACTGTTCGGGGAGAAGGAAGCAGAAGGAAGCAGAAGGAGGAGGAGACCTGTGCTGATGTTCACCAACGTGGTCTGCAATGTCTGGGATGAGCAGCAGGGATAAATAAAAAAAAAAAAAAAAAAGTACTCTGTCCTGGGACTCGACGTAGTCTTTTCACCCCTCTACTGGTTGTTAATGCTGTGTTTCTAACGCTGAATTCATTATAACGGCTGGAGACAGGTGTGCCTGGTTTACCTGCAGCATCTTGGAGAAGCAGTTTGCTGTAGCACATTATCCTTGCAGGGCTGGAAGCAGGAGGTGGAGATACTATTTCTGTGAGCTGTGGGCAAGACAAAAGGAAGGAAGGAAGAAAAACCTGCCCTGGGTTTGCAACAGCTGCTTTGAGCAGTCATTCGGAGCTGCGAGGTATAGTGTGCCATGTTTGTAAAGCAGTGAGCTGGGGCTGGGCACAGCCGTTGTCTCGATGTCAGGTCACCTGGAAGAGATGTTCTGGCAGGGGATGTATTCTGTGATCTTCAAGGGCAGCACCAGTTCCTCATTTGACATGGCATTTGTAAATCATCATTGCCACTCACAAACTAATGACAGTGTCAGAGGGATATCTTCCTGCATATTGGAAACAGATTAGATTAACGTAATTTAGGACCTAAAGCAAACACAGAAGAGTATGTAAAGATTAGGGTTTTCTTCAGCCATGCCAGCATTTTTTAAAATAGGAAAAGTGTCACTGCTTCTAGCTACTGTGATTCTGAGACAGGTACTTTCAGCCAAATGTCACTGCATTGTATATTGAAGCCATATCACGTGATTAAAAGTCCTTAAAATACCATCAGCCCATTAAGTAGCTGTTAGCATCTTGGAAGGAAGAAGCTTCCTGCCATGTGGAGGTGTCAGGATCAGATATTTACTGCCACACCCACAGTAAAGTCATAAGTACTTATTTTTTAGTTACACAATGTTGTAGAAGTTCAGCAAGCCTTTTGTAGATGCTGCCTTTTTGCCATCCCCCTTCTAAGGGAATCTTTTAATATATGTTATCCAGCATTCCTGGCAGCTACTATAGCTCTGATGAGACAAGCTAGATGATGCTGCTAAGGTTGTACCGGAAGGCTGTGTCATGCCTGCCATTCTTCTGCTTTCTTCAAACCACCTGGAAGAGACTAATTTGTGCACTAATATATATTGAAGTCTGGTTATGGGACAGACATGTGTCACTGTTGTACCAAGAACAGCGAAAAACTACACGAGTCCAGTTTCAGGATAAGTGGCCAAAATGGCTATATTTAGTTATATAAATCAGCTTATATAGCTTTGTTCACAAGGGTGGCATGACACTATTGGTCCCTTGATCAACCACCTTCTAGAATGATTGGTGGAGGCTTTACAACACCCATTCAAAATATTTTCTTCAGTGTACCATAACAACTTGGAAAACAAGTTTGCAAGTGCAAGATAAAGCCTTGGTTTACAAAAACCTAAAATTGTTTCTCACTTAGCTTGCATGAGAAAGAAAAACTTCACAGGATGCTGTAGCAGCTGGAAAATTCCTCTGCTCCTAGCTTTTTAGTATCCACAGACATGCTAGATTCCTAGGGGCTATTGATACTTAGGGGACAAACTATAGTGTACCTTTGTGATTCTATTTGTAGCAGTTCATGTCATTCTCTCTGGGTTTGTTCTGTTTGGTTCATTAACTGTGCAGTGCTAAGTTTATTTCTGGATGAATTTAGAACTCATGAAAAGAGCTGGGATGCTGGGTTTGGAAACTCCAGGAATTTTCCTACTTTTGCAATGCTGTGGCAAAGCACTGGTAACCTCTATCAAAGCCTACCAAGTAGGACCTAATCCTGCAAGGTTCTTCTATAGCTCTTGTTCACAGGAACTGTAAACAGGCCATTCTGAAGATGCTGAATGCTTCTTGAAGGTAAGTGTCCCACCTTGCAAGATTGAGGTGAATGGGAAGTGGTAGTTCATGCTCCCTGGAGTCTCAGCTGGGATTGCAGTGAAGATTCAGGTGATAAACGGTAGACAAACATTATTCAGAAGGCTGTGAGAATGTTCTGCTTGCAGTGAACATCAACAAGGGCCATTGATCTGCTGCAAGCTGCTGCATGAGTTTGGCTGACTTTTCAGAGTAGTGACTGTTAATTCTGCCATTGAAGACTTCGTTGTGTAAGGGAGGCAATGTGACTTCTCTGAGCAGACAGATTGAAGAGAAGGGACAAGGAAGGATACTCAGGGTACAGCCTGTAGTTTTACTTGAGTGTGACAGAAGGCAGCAATGTGGCTGAATCTAGGGATGTCCATGTATTTGTAGAGTTCTTGAGGTTCAAACCCCTATGTGTGTGTGGCTAGCTGGCTCTTTGCTTCAGGCTCCCAGCATTTGTGCAAATAGGAATTCTTCAGCAACTTCTCTTTTATTTCCAGTTCTCTGCTGAGAATGTACCTTTAAACATTGAATTGTGATGCTGTCATTTTTGGTTGAGTTGTAGACTGTCCTTAAGAAAGCTCCTGGGTTTAAAGGCATTCAAGCTTTTGAAAATACGGTGTCTAGACTTGAGCCTGAGATCCAGGGTGTAGTTCCTAATGTCTGTGAAAAGGACAGTAGAGAACAAAGATAATTTGCTTTATTAAAAGTAACTATTAAGTATAAGGCAGTCCTTGCCGTTCCACCAGCAACCTCACATCTATGACTCAGAAATCAACATTCAGAGGTACATGTTCTTTTCATAAGATCTAGGAAGGTGCAAAATCTCACAGACTGAAAATCTTAATGTGCACAAATGGGCCTTCTGGGAAATCATTCATTCTGGCTGGGTCTGAATGGATTTTGCATTATTTTTTCATCTATAGGGGTTCATGCACAGCAATTGGCCGAGTCCAGGATCCCAAAATGAGTGACTGCAATGGAAAACATCTATTTTCATATTCTTTTTATGTGATGGGGCATAAAAATATATCCTCGCAGAGTGGAAGCAAGAGAACTTTCCATATGGATTGGAGTGAAGGCAGTTTTCAGACTACATTCTTCAGTCCCAAGCATTTTTGTTTCCTTGTTTTTAAGAGATTAAAAAATGAAACAAAGCATTTGCTCCTTGGCTTGAAAAGTCCCAAAACGGTTACACCTGCCCAGTTGCATTTAAATGTGCTAGAAAATGGAAGCTGGAGTGACTACAGGCTTATGCATTTGTATTTTAATGAGTGATGTGATTGCCCTCTATAGAAAGAGAGTTAGCCTGCTGCCATGATATATAATTTACAGTATTCCTGTCTTCAGCACTGTCGGTCTCAGTTGCAGAGGCACCAAGGATAATCCTTGTCTCCTTAGTAGGACCTTGTACTTTTGGGTGACACTCTGACCTATTATTTCTGTTTGTGACATGCTCTTACATATGTTACAGTATGTTGAAAGTTTTCCTTACAGTCATAACAATTAAACTTTTGTTTGTCTGTTTTAATTAAAACTTAGAGCCTGGGAAAAGTGATGGGCAACATTTTGGTTAGTTAGGCTGCTGCAAATGTACTGGTATCCTTCACATGCCTGTCGTAGAACTGGGTTATTTCCCTCATGCTGTGTGAAGAACCATCCCTTCACCAGCCAGTGAAAGATGGAAAAGAGGAGCTCTCCTGTGTCTAGTGCCTCTCACCAAATGCCACCTTAGCACCTGCAGCCTCAGCTCTGCACAGGGCAGCACCGGTGCCTCCACAGCCCCACGCTCAGCTCTGGATTGAGGGGCTGGTGCTGTACACAGCTATCCCAGAGCACTTGGGAGGCCAGCGCCTTGGCACCTCCAGCCTACCAGGCAAATGGTAACACCCAGTTTCTTACTCCTGGAACCAAGGTAAACAGCCCTGAAGCTGTGAACTCCTCCAAACACTCCTTCAGCCCTCAGAGCCCACCAACATTGCTGGGAGCACACGAGGCCCTGGGGTGGGAGCAATCAGTGCAGCTGGCAGAGCAGAGGCACCATTAACGAGGAGCCCACCTGTGAGGGGGCGGTTCACTACCCCATATCCTTAAATAAGTGATCCTTTAAGGCAGGAGAGGCAAGTTCAGGAGCTCTTCTCTGGAAGGTATGTGGGTAAAAGGCAAGGATGAGGTGTTGGTAATTTGGTTTATAGCTCAATTTGGTAGAGGAAGGCATCTCTGAGACCGTGGGGGGGAGGAGGAAGAGGTGGTGGCAGTAGGGCTGCCTGTAGCATAGCCCTGTGTTTTGTTATTTTGCTGTGGAGGAACTTAAGATGAAGCTGCTAAGTCTAAATCCTAAGGCAGGGGTACAGGGGCTGTGGAAGGAGGCATTGGGCTGGACCTGGTGCATTGGTGGACTAACTTCCCTGAAGGTAGCATGAAGAAATAGGAGCAGACTAAAGGGTGAAGCGTAGGGGACAAGTAAACTATGAGGGTCCCTTCTCACTATGTGCAGCCCTAGGGAGGTGAATGAAGCATGGAGTTACTTGTGTTCCTCAGTACAGGGTTAGGCTCCTAGCATTGTGCTGTTTTGGTGCAGGGGTGTGTGGCAAGGAGCTGCATTATAAGCTCTGGGCTTTTTTTTTTTTTTTTTTTTGGTCTCTCTTGTCCTGATTTAGTGGCCATTTGCATATAGAGTCAAGGAAGTGATATTTGTGGGATTCTTCAAGAGACAGGTTTGCGTTCTCGCTCTTACTTTGTGGCATGTCCCATGAAGAAGGACATGAGTTGTTCAAAGGTGTAATCCTCTCATTTCTGTAGAGATACTGCTCTCGAATTGGATACATGGTGTGTGCTGGAGTAATTGCTGCTATTGGCAATAGCAGCTTTCTGTCCCTGCCTGGAGGCACAGGCAGGCAGTCATTCTCGTTAGAAAAAGCCCTGAAAAGTTTGCAGGCAGGCACCAGCTTATTAAGCACAGGCAATCTGAATTCAAAATAACGAGCCATAGCTTCACCTCCTGGGGAGGGAAAGGGGCCTTGAGAAAGAGCAGTAATTCAGCTCTGAGGGCAGCTGGATGGCTGGGGAGACCACTTGTGGGGAGAGAATTAAATATTAAAAAATCACGAAGCCATAGGCTCTCTAATTACTCGTAGAACATCACTGAGTGAGTACAGGGTGAAACTGGAAATTAGTGCATAAATAGCACAGTGGAAGCACTACAAATGTTAGCACCTCTCTCCTGAGAGAACAGTCACCTGCTACTTTTACTACCTGTATAAATTGCTGTTAATTGTAAGATTACTGCCAGAATGACTTTCTTTCCTTGCTGGCCTTCCCTTTACATTTATGGTAAATTTTAGGCAAGCACAGCAGCATAAACAACTTAATTTGTTTTCTTCAGCTCTCTGCAGTATGGGCAGGGGTAGTTGATGCAATGATAAAGGTTCACTGGTGGGAAACTCCTTCCTGAGGCTGCAGCATGTGCCATATGCTGAGATGGAAGAGGAAAGGATCTGTGCCTAGACTCTGTCCAGGCCTGCATGTATTTAGGTATTTAAAACTAATATGGGAGAGGGAGGCTCCTACTGACAGTCTTTCTAATATGTATTCCTTCCACCGAGCTTTTCTGTGCATCCTTTGTGCCCAATGAGTTGTAAATTAGTCTTTATGAAGAGTTAAATAGAGGAGATACTAGGTTTTTGCTGCGGTTGAAAAAAGTTGCTTGTAATATCCTTCCCCTTAAAAGCAGGTGTTCAGAAATGTTATGCTTCACTAAGATTGTCATCCTGTGCACTGGTATTAGAAAAACCAACCTGTGGTATAGGAAATAAATGACAAGCTGCATATGTTGTTTCTAAGGTGAGAACTGATTCTGTTGCATGGAAGGGGTTTGGGTTCTTTATGATCTCTTTGGAAGAACTGTAGGCCCAGGGTTAATACTTACTCCTTTGCAGACTTCCAGTTTAGGATGAGCCACCTTTGTTTTATTAACCAGTGATGTCACAAATAATGATGAGTCAAATATCTGAGTACTTAGATTCAGAGTATGAATTAATGTAGGAGTAAGAATTCCTATATTTCTTCTGCTTTTGTCCCCCAGATCAACCCTGGCAGTGCAGCAAGTCAGTCAGCTGTTGCATACATAAGGAAGCAGAATTTGTTCACACATTGAAAATAGGTACAACAGTATTGAAATAGGCAAAATGGGCTCTTGGTTCAGTGTTATGCCCTAAAAAGCAGGGTAGGCATGAATACCCTCCTGATCTTTGGATGACTAAAAGAAGAGAAATACAATGTTACGGCTGAATTCAGGGGTGTTTATTGCTGACAGCGGCTGGGTTGTGGTATCACTTCATTTTATAGCCAGTTGCTGGCAAAAGGCCTTGAGAGAGTTTTCTCTACTCTAGATTATTTTTTCAGTCCAGAATAATTTTGGGAAGTGATATCTCATGGAGCAGGGTGGACAAATGTTTGGTGCTCCTAACATCAATTTTAGGAATCATTGATGCTAGCAGACACTGCAGTGTCTGAAGAATATGTCCCATGCTTGGCATGGCACAGACAGTATTTAGCAAAAGCATGTGGGTGACTGGAGTGCCTCTGAGGAGCCCGAGTTGTTAGGCAGCAGTGGACCTATGTTTATGCTGCATCTGTAGTGCTGTAGAGCTACAATCTTGATCAGGATTCCACAGTATTTGATGATGTACAAACTCAGGCCACAGTCCCAGCTCCAAACTGAGTGTTACTGTGGTCAGCATTTTTTTGTTAGCTCCTTAATCTACTGTGGCTGGAAAGATTATTAAAAATTAATAGTCATAGCCATAGAGAGGACTGCAAGGGGCTGCTGCTGATTGCAGAGGGAGTACAAGTATTCATTCAGCCTTCCTTCTGTGACCTGATTTGACTCACTAAAATAGCAGCAAGAAAAAAAATCTGAGAACTTTCTACCATTACAGTGAGCGACTTCTCTTATAAAAAGGTCTCACCTTGTTAGTGTAGTGTGGGAATGTAAGGCTGAGTGTATTGGCAGATGGAAAGAGCTGAGTGGAAGTAGAAGGAAAGGAATAAGACTTTTTTCTTCTGGCAGTGGTAAGCTGTAGCTCAGTGTGGTTGTCCATGGGACTACAAGAGATGCAACAGAGATGCCTTCAGCGGTGCTTGTCAGGTATGCAGTTCCAACCAACCAGATGGAGAAGATGTACAGCTTGCAAGAGGTTGTGCCAGAGTTCAGTGGGAGTGGAGAGCTGGTGCTTGGGTTTGCTAGATAGCTTTGTAGTCCGCAGTGTGCAACAAGTGCATGTGCTTTAAAGCAACACATCAATTAGAGACTACCTAAGTGCTGATCTGTCCTCTGAATAGTCTGCAGTGGATCTGTTAAAAGCTGCAATTGTTTATTAAACTATGGAGGTAGACAAGTTATCCTCTGTAGTTGAAGGAGGATACGCTTGCAGAATTAGTCCGTATATCCGGAACAATATAAATTGCCAAAGATGTGCCATTGCAGCCTGTAAAATATGTAGTGCCAAATATGTACCGCTTCCGCTTATGTTATGTAAGTAAAGAGATAAAATACCAAATATAGGAGAGAAAAACAGGGGTCATTCAGAGGACTATGGAGGAAGACTTCTGGCTTCAGCCTCAACGACCACCAGAAGGCAGAAGAAGACCCCCTAGCAACACAGCGCACATGCGCAGAGAAACTAGATAACAACCACCTGGAAAGACAGGAAAGCGGAAGAAAAAACCATATATAAAGGACTCTGTACAAGCTAAAAAACATGGCAGTTGGAGGAGCGGAGACTCCCCTGTCACCCAGCGCTGCTTTTGCTCACATTCTACTTGCTTAATTACTAATAAATTACATTTATTAAACTAAGAGTGCATTCCCCTTATTGTTGCGCACTCATTACAGATCCAGATGGAAGATCTCAGAGGATGGTGCAGATAAAGGGACTGGAAAATACGGTCTTTTGCTGGGAGCAGTTTCTGTACTTGTTCTTACACTGTCAATATGGTCTGTAACTCTGGTTTTGCAGTAACAAAGGACATGGGCTATTTCACTTTACTAGATAGTAAATTGGTAGGTCAGTCTGTTGTAGCAGAAGAAGTCAAGCCATCATCTTTCCATCCTGGTACTTATCCATGATCTAATGCTGGTGGTTTGAAAAGACTGGCATGGCTTTGTGTATTTGCAGGGTGCTTTTGAGAACAGCTGGTGGCAGGTTACCTGCAGTATTTAAGGTTTGTTCATTGACAGTTGTCAAAATTACTACCTATTCCTACAACCTGAAACAGAAATTCAAATTATTTTGCAAATACAAGGTTAAACTCTTTAAATAACTGTTCTGTGGAGTTGAGACCTGCTGGCCTTCTTGCTGATAGTGACAGCAAATTAAGTTCGGGACTGCTTTGTACAATAGCTGAAAGGTCTCCAGTGTGAAATGTCAACCAGCAAACCAATGCCCCTTTATGGATAGCAGTGTATTGCCAAAATACTTAGCTTTTCCTGAAGTCCAGCATGCCATCAATTTGTAACAATAGTTTGAAGATGAATGTCAGTTGTTCTTCAGGAGAAAATGATTAAATTATTCCACTGTCTTTATGTTTTGTATTGTATGGGGTGGATTGCATTGATTATCAAATATACTTGGGTTTTCCTTGACTTGTGGAAAGGTTCTGCATTAATGTTTATCTGTTTGTGCTACTGTATGTGTGTTCTCTGATGTAATAAAGACAAGGCATTGCCAGGTCATTGGTTAGTATATCTCATGGAAGCCTTGAACTTTGTGTTACTTGAAAAGAGGACTAAGATTGAAGCTGATTTTTTTTTCTTTCTTCAGTCTTATCCCCCTGATGCCATGTTTAGATAAACGACCTGCATACTTTTGAAAGTAACTCTGCTCAGTAAAGTGGCTTTTATGGTCACATCACCCAGGTTACTGGAGTATAAAATTATTTTTCTGATTTACAATGTGCTTTATACAGAGCTGGCTATGCCATTTGTAAGGTGGTGAAAAGTCATGGCTGTTGAACACCACAAAGAAGTCCAAGATTAATTTCTTCATTCTAGCCAGGGAGCGAGCAACTTCCCTCAAACTAGTGTGTCTTTGCCTCG
This sequence comes from Corvus cornix cornix, assembly GCF_000738735.6. Classification (NCBI taxonomy): domain Eukaryota; kingdom Metazoa; phylum Chordata; class Aves; order Passeriformes; family Corvidae; genus Corvus; species Corvus cornix. Next base: position 18,028,309 of record NC_046336.1, read on the forward strand.
TTTCTGACTGTGTTCCATAAATGCTGTGCCAGTGGAACAGAGGCATCGTTTTTCTACATATTCTACAAAGGAAATACTGTGATCTTGTTGAAGATAGATGGAAAACCTGAGTCAGCTGTGATGACCCTAAAAAGGCTATAGGCAACTTGTAACGTGTGTTGCTGTGCCTGAGCTTACGGCACGGTGGGGCTACACAGCTTTCAGAAGCAGATCCAGTTATGTGTATTTCAAGTGTTGTTTGGGTGTGCCTAACCTGCTTACTGGCAGGAAATCCTTCCTCCCTTTCTGCCAGGTACTGTCAGCATGTTCACCCTTAAAAAGTGCTGATATGAAGCATTTATACAGTCCAGTGTTATTCTTCAGAACTCCTTGGTGCACATGGAGTTTGCCAGTGAAAAAGCACTGACTGATCTGGCAGTGCAAGACATGCGAGAACAACCTTTACAAAATAGCACACATCTTAAAAGCAGAACCCTCAGCTTTTGGACTTTGAAAGGAGATGGAACTGTGTCCTGGAGATAGGGTGTTCCTTCATGGACAAGTCTAGTTTCCCAAGCCATTTGGGCTCCTTTGTGGGCATTCATCTTTTCTTGTCAGAGTCCTTCATGCTGGCTCAGATTCTTTAGCCATAGCCAAAATATGTTTTTTGGTAATCTCCTTTCTATTCAGACCTTTCTTCACCCCTCCCCCCCCCTTTGGTATTTTTTTGCTCAAAAGGCTATCTATGTGGTTGGGGGGCAGGGTTATTTGGGTTTGGTGATTGTTTTTAAACAGAATGTGCTTACCTACAGGTAAATAATGTGTAACCAAAGTTTCTGCTCTTCAGTTAAGGGCTGAAAGGTATTTCAGACTGTGAATATAGCCAATTTCTAACAGCAGTCATCCCTAGTCTGAGAGTGAAATTACAGTGGTTTATAGTATAGTATATTGTACTAGTTTATGTTGGATTTTACATTTATGAACTGGTTTTTGGGAATGCAGTTTTTCTTGCAGGAATTTAATAACATGTAAATATTTATACAAACAGATCCACCAATCCTTCAGACTTTAAGTATTTTTTTTTTTTTTTATAATCTGGTTTGGTACTTTCAGTCTGGTTTTCCAACCACTGCAGAAAATACAAGTTAGTAGACAAACATATATAAAGCTGTCTCCCTGCTTTTCCTTTGGTTGGACTGTAAGGTTACAGAACTGCTTCCAGTGTAATGCCTGCATAGGGTTTTTTTTTGAAAAAAAAACCCAAACAGAAACAGGTTTCCAGACCCTTTTATTTTTTCCTTTCCTGTTTTTATTTTGGCTGAAAGAGAACCAAATCAAGGGAACGAAATAGAACACAGCACATCACTTTGCTCTATAAAATGTTCTGAGCAGACAGGTGCAGCTTTATTGAGTAGAAGTGATGGAGCACAAGCTGGCCCTTATGGTAGTGTTTCTGAATGTGGCAATTGTCATCCTGATCACAAAATGGGAGCAGGTACGTGACTGTGTAGCACCTTTTTGTTTCTGGAGAGATTGCTACTCTGTCTTGAAGGAACTAAAAGCCCTTGCCAGTTCCTTAGAAATATTAAATATTCTGACTAATTTCTTTGCTTATTGTGTTTCAAGATGCTTAATTCTCAGATTGTTCTGAGGAAGTATCTTGGTTTTGTTTGTGCTTACTGACTCTGGTATCTTAGCAATCAAATTCAAACATAGATATGGTTGTGAGATGGATACAGAAAAATCTAAACCAAGTATTTTATTGCCTACAATTCAGTGAAAGGAAATTCAGGCATATTACTTGTGTTTCCAGTGAATCCTTTTTATAAGGCCAGATTTGAATTGAGTAAACCAACTGAGAATATTTTTTATAGTATGGGAAACCACTTCCCTTTGTGGCTAGTGCTTTAAACAGACTATATTAGAAATAATATGTAGTGTCACTGTGTCATCAGACTGAAGGAACACCAGAGCAAAGTGCCTTTATTGTAGGACAGTTTGTTGGCCAGAATCAATTATAATGACTATATTGATTTTAGCTAACTGCCTATGAAATTTCAAAAGATTACAACTTTAATTGATGTTGAATTGCATTGAGTTGATTGATTTCCATGTCTGGTTTAAGTAAGTACTTACTGAGTGCTCAAATCTCTAGTGGTGTTCAGAGCTGGGAGAGGGAGAGCAGAAGAGATTGTATAATGTTGCCAGGCAGGATTGAACTCAGGAAGGGGGGATGGTATGGATAGGGAAGGGCAGATGTTGTCTCTGTTATGTGCATATTCAGGGTAGAAAATAGATGTGATGAGAAAACAGGAATGTGGATATTGCTTGGAGGCAGGTCTAAGTTGTAGAGGAACTCTTATGGTGGTGTATGGCCCTCTGGATAGGGATCGCTGCCTCTGTAAGGAATGGAAGTGTGGCTCCATCCAACTTGACCCACCCACTCCTTAGGATAATCTTGGATTTTACCATTAGAGGCATGACAATCAAGTGTGGTGTTTTGGAGGGGAGTTTGTTTAGTGTAGTCTCAGGCATTTGCACACTGAGTGTTAAGCATTGCTTCACTGCCTTTGCTTGTATTCCTCCTCTCATATTCATCTCGATATGAGAACTTCCATATGCCAGTGTCACTTCCAGTCACAGGAGTATTTTCAAGGTCTGTAATTCTGATTCTTGCCTTACACAATGATTTACCATCCCAAAATGGCTCGACTCGTTAGTGCCACCTATGTGTCTGCCTGGTCTGTTGTTACCTTGCCGTGCTACAATTACCTGGGGTGGGCGTGGTGTGGGTATGTGGTTGGCATTTCAGTACTGCTGTGCTGTGCAAATGAATCCCAAACCTTTATCCGTGGAGAGTTTGAATCCTTTCTACGCTGATTTCTGTTTAGAACTTATGCATATGGCTAAATCAATAATCAACTAATGACAATGTGAAGAGCGAAACCAACCTGTGTGGCGTTATTGAAAACGCATTACTGGATCAGAACTCCAGAGCATGTAATGTATTTGCTGAGTTGTGAGTCTGATTTATTGATTTGTTTTCTTCCTTATGTTCTGCTGATTCCATAATTCTGTTAAATAGATGAGCACAAATAATATATTTCTACCATTAAGAATCAAGGTCTTGATGTACTGCATCAGATTATAGAAGTAGATATTTTGATCTCAGTAGTCTGAGATAGCTGCTGCTTTAAAGGCAGGCTGTGCTCATCTGTAAAAGTTTTCTTCTGACCTCTATGCAATTATTGCATTCTGTGAAGCATGCAATATAAGCATCAATGCTGTTAATAGCCATAAATAATTCCTCTTTCTAAAAATTTCTATCTGATCCATGTTGTTGACTTGCAGATGAAGTTGCTAAGTATCTCCCTAATGAAATTAACTATTACAGTCACGACTAGAAACTAAGGAAATGGAAAGCTAAGACAGCATGAAGAATTAACTATCATAGCAATTGACTGAGATGTGGTGCTGCATAAAATAAAATAAGAAAAAGATCTGCATTCTCCAGACACCGATTGTGAAAGCTTTAAGTCTTGGCTAAAATAAATAATTACTAGGTGAGCTGTACAAGTAGTACCAAAGCAGGAGTGAGGGAACATACAAGGTAACATATTTGGGGTTATTTCAAAGCAAGATGTTTGATGTCTTTTGTGAGGTCTGTGTCAATATAGATGGTAGGTTTCCAGTTAAATAAAATGAATTTCTTAGAGGGAGAGGTAAAGTAGCAGAGGGTGTATATACTACATGCAAGTCAGGAAAACTGGGGGCTGATGGCATTTTCATGCTTAAGTTGGAGAGTGCTAAGGTACTTCAGTGTGGAGATAGTCTAACGTTACCAAAATCCATATTTCAGTAAGCACCTAATTGGTTACTTTAATAGCCAAGATGTTGCCTAAGAACCGTTATAGTGCCTTTGATAAAAGCAAATGTTTGGGATATTTATTTTTGTAATGACACAGTTTGTAACATGAATGTGGAATGGAATATGGACAGTCTAAACCAGATTACAGTTTGATAATAATTGTAAAGTGTGGCCTGGGATGAGGCAGAGAAGTTTCATTTGACTCAGTTCCTATGGACCTCTGCAACAGAGATTTAAACATGACCAGTGAGTTTTGTTACAGCCTGTGCGTGAGATGGGGTCCTCCACATCCTGATGGGGAGGGGCCAGGTGTTCTGGTACCTCTGTAACCATCTGCCAGAGGTTGCTGTGCTGCCAGAAGGGCCGAATTAAAGCCTGAGGATCTTGGCTGCATGGGGGAAGGTGGTTCTTGATATATTTATGGGAATGAAAATACCTGTCTGAGAGAGCTCAGACCACAGTGAGTGAGCTTAGAGAATATGCCTGGATACATCAAGGCCTGATTTTAAGTGATTTTTTTTTTTTTTACTATTTTTTTAGTGTGCAGAAATAATCAGAATGAAGGTGTATTGGGTTACTTAGGAGAATCCAAAAGTTGCTGGTAAACTTTACTAATGTAGGACTAATGCTATATATTAGCTCACATTGAATTCAGCAATGTATTTTAGGCATAAATTAAGGGAAGAGTAATTCTGAAAAAGCTGCGATGCTGCAGCAGCACTTCTTACAACATTTCAACTTTTAAATTAATTTTTAAGTGAAACTAAAAACAAAATAAAAACTTAATTTCTTACTGCATGAAACAGTTATAATTTGAAACCTAATTTCTCTTGACTGAGCCACAAGATAAAACCTGTTATTCACAGCTCTGTTGAGAGTAGCAGGATTTACCTTAGCAGTTTAGAGAAATGTAAAAAAAAATTCTATCCTGCCTGCTAGGGCTTGCACTGAGTCTGCAATTTAGGACTGAAAAAGTGATGCCATCTTTTGTCTATAAAACTGGAATTTGTTAGGGTCAGACTTGAGTGCCTTCTGGATGGTTACAGGAGAGGTGAGCGGATCCTTAAGCCAGAGTGGGAGGAGAAAGGATATGAAACTATACAAGTGGAGATTGTGTCACGGAGACTTCTTGATAATGGGAGGATGTGATGCCATTCAGATCTGCCCTCTGCTGAAGAAAACGTTTACTGTGTAGATGTGCTGGTTTATAGTTCTTTATAAAGCAGAACATGATGACCTGACTGCCAGGTCATGAGGAAGGTCAAAACAGATTTTATCACAGACACCAATGTAATTTCCTTCACTGGATTACACTGAGGAGGCTCTCTAAAGATCTGACCAAAGTCCCTTATCTGCCTCTCCTTATTTTGCAGTTTGCTTCATGGAAGTGAAGAAATAGGATCAAGTTTAATGTTGCAATTGTGATTTTTTTTTTTTAATTTATTTTTTTTTAAATTCCCCAGACACCACAACATCCACATTATTTTTCTTTCTTTGGTGTATGCTGGCAGTTTCATCACTGTGTGCTGAGGCACCAGGAGCAGAAACCAGGTGGTAACATCAAGGCCACATTTTAGTTGTCTGAACCCGAAAGAGACAAAACTAGATGGTACTCTGAGAGGCAGAGGGTTGCCCTTTCTTGTGATAGTTTGAATTAGCTGTAGTGTGTCAGGGATACCTGAATAAGAAGCTTCCGTGGTTTTTAGCTGCAGCAGTTCAGTGTTAATGTGACACATCAGTGATGCAGATTTACTGGTATTTGCCTGTAAACTCATGCCTTGTTCCAAGTGGGCAGTTATAAATTGTGCTTTAAGTTAGCTGAATGCAGAAAATGGGATGGAGCAGGGTTGTGTTAGCTCTAATGAAGGAAAAATGGCATGAAATATTAAATAATAACTGTTATTATAAGATACTTCATAAATCCAAAGGAAGTAGATGTGAAAAAGACCTATGAGGTCACCTAACCTATCTATTCCAGAGAACTGGCTTACTGCCTGCAATATATAATCATTGTGTGCTACTCCAGACTAGTTCTAAATGCCCCAGCTTTAGTACTCTTACTGCAAAAGAGGAGGATAGAAAGGCTGATAGACTTTTCTATTGCATAAACTTTTCCTCACTTGTCTGTTTCTGAAACTCTTCCTCAGATTTACGTGTTGGTTCTTTCCTCTATTTTGTCCTTTTATTTTTTAATTTAATTTTTTAATTTTGTTTTTCTGCTCTAATGCCAGAATGCCCTGAAGAGTGAGATGACTTTAATAATTCTGGATAGCTATGTTATCTCTATGCCTTTTGTGTAGATCACAGTCACTCCTTTGATTGACAATTCTCTTTTTGAATCTTCCCCAGTTTTTAATTTTTTTTCCCCTCTCTCTCCTGTGGCAGCTGGTTTCACTGGTTAATCACCCCAGACTGATAGTGTGTGGAGGGAGAGTATTTTTTATACTCTCTCCTTCTCTTTGTGCCCCCTCACTACACATTTGTACATCCTCATTGGGCAAATACCCCATTAGGAGAGAGCAGTATCACTATTCCCATGTAGAGGTGGAAGGCAGTAATGATTTGCCACAAAGAAAGGTAGTGTGAGCAGTGAAGCCTTAGTGGTGGTATTGTGTCTCTTTACACACCCTGGAGTGAGCAGTACCAAAAAGGTGATGTTTGTCTTTTGTTTGCTGTCACTAACTTGAAAGTACACCCTGAAAAACAAGTACCTGTTCAAAGAGGGAACATGTAATGGTCTGTCCATATCTGAGAAGAAAATGTGGAACAGTTCTTTAGCCTCTCTGAGTGTTCTTACTGTTATTTCTTTGTTTCACTTACTCTGTAATTCTCTTTTCAGCCCGGTCAAGGAGTCTGGTGATGGGTGAACAGATTGGGCCTCCCTCCAGACCATCTTCTCCAAATCCTCAAGAACGTGTGCTGAAGTGTGGCTGGCTAAAGAAACAAAGGAGCATTATGAAGAACTGGCAGCAGCGGTGGTTTGTGCTGCGTGGGGATCAGCTCTCCTATTATAAGGATGAAGAGGAAACTAAACCTCAGGTGTGACTAGAGAACTGTAGGACTTAATGGTTGTGACTTCTGTGATCACAGTCATGCTTTGATTGACAGCTCATTTCAGTTGTTTTCTATCCTCACCAAAACCATACACACTTAAGGAGGTTCAAAGGCAAGAGATGTCACAGGGAGGCTTCTCTACTACCAGACAAGTCATAGAGCTTGAGAAAAGGTTAGAAGGTGTTTATTTACCCACTAGGGCATGCTGACCTCCAAATCTTAATATGGTCATCTATGAGACTGGAGTTTGACAGGAAGAGCTATGGAGTTACAGATTACTGAGGCAGGAGTGATTAACCTTGCTTGCTCAGCTGGGACTCGTTATCTCCCAGTTAATCCATTGTTAGCCATGAGGTGAACCAGCTCAGGGCTGGCTTGTGTGTGTGTGGAGTGCATAGGTTTTGTTACATGCTGAGAATGGGCTGTAATGTGTTTTAGTGTGGGGGGAGAGGGGGTGGCTGTTGTGCTGTGGGCTAAAGCTTACAGAGGAGATGAAGAATTTCTTATTCATGTTTTTCAAATGGCTGTAAAATTCTATTGCAGCATTTGTACTAAGGTCTTCCCTAGTTGCTGCAGTAGATTATGCATCATAATTCACTAGTCATTGTTTGACTGTCAGGCCTTTAACCAGAGTTATTGAACAGAGGGAACATAATTGAATGAGCCAGACAGTGTCCCTGTACTGCTGGCTCCTGATGAGTCAGTACAGGCATTACAGAGTGACAGTCAGCCTGTGTAATATCATCACCATCCACAGACTCATTATGGACGATTATTAAACTGCTTGATGCAGCTGCCTGCTTGACTGTCACACATAAATTTCATTGTAGAGTGAGAATGGAAATTAATATTCCCCTGTGGGCCTGACATGAATATGGTAGATGAATGAGGATGTTGACTGCATCTTATATCTTGCACTCTCCTGATCAGGGCTTTGGTCTATAATTACAGATAGTCTGCTCTGTAAGGGCTAGAGAGATTTCAACTTGATGATGTAACCTGATTACTCAGGATGCTGCCAGTAGCAGCTGGATTTTGCACTTTCAAGCCAAGCACCTTATCTTCATATGCAATGCATGTGGAGAGCTGGGCACTTCTGAATTGTGTCAGTGAACATGATGAGGAATAAACTGCCTCAGGTAATCATGTTGTAAAGGATTTCTTTAACCCTGGCACTGTTTGGGCACAGGGTTGCCATACATTTATCACTGTGGGAAGCCATTTTGTATAGGATGATACAGGACTATGTCCTGACTATTCTTGTAGGAGTTGCAAATTAGATTTGCATCTGACTTCAGCTACGACTGTATGCATCCCATAGGTGAGATGTACTTTTGGGGCTTGTAGAGAGCTGTTGCTTGGGATTCTCTGGAATGAAAGGGTAATGGCACAGGCGTGCCCATGCATCTTAGGAGGATAACTGAGACTCTTTATTGGAAGGACTTCTTTGTTATTGGCCATAGAGATATTTTCACCAGTTGTTATTTATAATAATCCCTCATTTCCCTCAAACCTAAAGGTACTCATGCTTAATTTAAATCTTCTTGGTTTATTTATTAAGTATGGCCTTTAAGCTTGTGTGTAAAAACTAAATCAATAGTTTCACCAGAGTTCCCATTGATCTTTTGCCTACTTGATTATTTATACATACTCCGGAAGAGAGTTGTATTCTTGTTGTTTACTTGATAAAGTCAAATGAGATTTATGACATAATGTTTCAAAAGAGAAACATGAAACACATCTTTTTGTTTATGGATGTTGCGTTGCCTATTTTTATGAAAACCTGTTCTTTCAGATTCTTAGAGAAAACTGTAGATACTCTTCCTTTAATAATATTGCTGAAAAGGTGGAACTGTAATCTAATGGCAGGAGAATCATGTAGGCTTTCTGAAGAGGAATTATTCTTGTCTTTAATGGACAGAGTACTGTTGAAGGTGTGTATATTTGTGTGCCACCTGACAGTTGCAGTTGCACAGCCCACTCCATCAGACACCAAACGTTAGAGGGTAGACTTGCAGCCATTGCTTTTCTTCAGAGTTTTCTTTTTTTTTTTTTTTTGCCCCCATGAGGACAGGGGGAAGTGAGGACTGACTTGCAAAGAGCTTTTGATGCTGCTACTGACTCTGTCAATATATGTGTGGGTTTTTTAAGTAGCTTTGGGCTCATTTCTATTCCCAGGAAAGGAGACAGCAGGCACCCCTCCCCAATTTCCAGGGGAACAGAAGTCACTGCAACTAATTCATTAACCTTCCTTCAGTATTGGCTTGGCATGATAAAAAGCTTTAATGCATCTGCAGTGGGCTTGAATTTTGTGCTTTAGGAAACAGCATAATTTTCTAGAATGTGTTCTGTCCATTGGACTCTAAAGATGATGTTTTTATACAATACTTTTTGATACCATTCGGAGTAACTTCAGATGCATTTTTGTCAAGTTGCCTTTCCAATGTTTTCCTGTTATCTTTGGAATGTCTTCAGTTTATCTTTGAATTTCAGTGAATGTCAGAGTCAAATTGCAGGGCAACAGGATTGGGAGGAAAGGGTGTTGAAGGTTTATCCTGTTGTGTTGACTTATTTTACCTCAATTTTAAATCTTACAACCATTCTTGAGAAACCACTCAGCATGGATTTTGCTAAGTGCCCTCCTGCACTGTGTCCTTCCATAGTCTTATCCTTACACTAGCAGGGGACAGGAACTGAGCCTTTACACTGTTGAACAAAGCATCTGTAGGAAGATGTATTCCCAAGGAGCAAAGCTCTGGAAGTTATACTGAATAGCAGCAATCATAAGTAACATATCTGGCCTCATTATTTTAGAGAGAAGATTGCAAAGGTCATATGATGAGTTGTCTTCTGTTAGTTGAAATTCTGGATAGTCTGTCTCATGAGACACTAATTATGTTTCTCCATTATATGTGGATCTGCAAACTGACAAATAGCATAACTAGAATTTGTTTTGATTACCAGTGTTATAATGGTCAAGTGTGTCTTGGATTTGGTTGTTGCCAGATTAGTAAACATGCATAGCTACATTCTCATAAACCAGGGATATGTGTGAAAAAACCTGACTGAAACAGCTGTCTTCGTTTTCTGTTCAGCAAGAAAAGATGCTTTGGAACCAGTTTGCATTCCAGGGCAGTTTAGTGCAGGAGTGGGAACTGCTGATTACCTTCTTCATGGCTTAACTCTTGAGAGTCCCAGTTCTTATGGTATTTTGTCTGATTATGCATATGTCCTGAAGAATGTTAACTGGAAACCCTTTAAAATATCAGAGATTAAATGCTTGTTTCACTCTTGTTACTGGACAAGAGCTTCCTGTGGTATCTTTTTCAGCTTTTCCATAAAGACCATTTTGCCCACTTTGAAGATACTCTGTCACCAGCTATCCAGAATTCCTAAACTGGAATACGTTGTGTTAGTTATGATTGGGTTCAAAGTGGAAATGAAGCTGAATACTGGCAGCATTTGAACTTAGGAAGTAAAAAGGCTCCAGTTTTTTTCTAGGGAAGCTATAGTCTTTTGGATTAAAAGGGTAGTCCATTGCCTTGCAAACCCGAATTAGCTGCTCTCTTCTAGTATCTCCCTGGGAACTTCTGTGTACTGAGGATCTCTGGAAAATTGGCCATTTTATTCAAATGCATGCTGCAACCAGAAATTCAAGGGTGTAGGAAGAGCAGATGTAATGTGAGATAAAACTTTTGCAAGGGATAATTAGTTACGGAAATCAAGGAGAATCACTTCTGCGTGCTCAGAGTAGTGTTATTCCAGAGGAAAGAGCCTTTAGCCAGCAGTGTCCAGTGTGAGAGAAAGGACAGTGAAGCAGGTGCATGACCAGCTCAAATCTTTTCTTGCTCAGAACTGTAGAAAGGTGTTGGGCTCAGTAGATGAGCAGGACTTGAATTTACTATACATTTCATCATCCTTTCCTTACCCTTTTAGTGGCCTTTCCCTTTTCACTAATGTTTGTGTCCATTACAGGGTTTGATACTACTGCAAGGCAGTCAGGTGAATGAGCTGCCACCTAATCCTGATGAACCAGGGAAACATCTCTTTGAAATTACCCCAGGTATGCCAGCATTTCTTTGTGCTTTCAACATAACATCACCTCATTCCCATCAGTTGTCATTAATGGTAACTGAGTTGTACTTATCGCTCCTGAGTGTTCTGATACACTGGCCAGATTATCTAGTGAGACTGAGAAATGGGACTTGACTACATGGTGTTGTTTTGGATATGAGTGCTCCTGTGATATCTCATTTTCATTTCATAGTGGTTGAGATGCATCATGCTCCTTGAATTTTCTGTTTGGAGAGGGCTCTTTGCTTGGAGTGTTGTGCAGTCTCTCAAACTGTGTTCTTCCAGTTGTTATGGGAGAGACAGGCACAGAACTTGTGGAGAAGGGACACGCAGTACCTGGATGCAATTTCTTTCATGTTTACTACCTATTTTGGGAAGCAGGTGGGAGGGCAGACAAAAAGCTTCAAAACATTTCCCTTTTGGATGAAAGGTTTAAGAAAATAGATGACCTAGCATGGAAGAGAGGCTGAAATTTTTTTAGCTAGAAAATCTAATGATCTGTCACTGTAGTATTAATGTAAAACTTTTGCAGTCATTTTAGCTCCCATATAAGTGCTTCCTGTGGACAGAGTTGGTATCTCCAGAGTAGATTTAGAATTAAGTTCCTTGTTGCAGCATAGGAGCAACTGAATTCAGTTGATTTAGTTCTGATTGTATTTGGGGGATGACCAGCCCTGTGCATGGGTTTGAATGCAGTGTATTTTGGAGGCAGTTTCAAGTGGCAGCATCTACAGAGGAAAAAACCAAAAACCTGTTGCACTGCTACAGTGTTACAGCAGATGAGTGAGAGCTGTGTAAGGACTAGGCCAGTTCCTCTACCTCCCAGTACCTGAAGACTGAGTTCCCAGAAACAAAGAAGGAGACAAATGTGACTCTGCTAAAAATTGTGAGTGCACTGACTCAGTCATCATGCACTTCACTGCCAGCTTGTTCTGCGTGGACTCCCTGTCCATGCTGCTTAGCATTGTCTCTCCCAACAGTATTGGTGCTGTCAGTAGAGTAGATAAAAGTAATTGCATTAGGCTGCCTCTTGTTTTTAATGGAATTTTTTTTAAAAGCAACATTTGCCCCTGTATTTGAATGTTACTGCTGTGAAGTCAGGTGTGTTTTTACACTTTGGGGTCTTTGTCTTACCACCCTGTTAGGCTGGCTTAAAATGCCTTTTTGCACATCCCTCTTGACACAGTGGCAGGCAGAGCAAGAACAGGCAGTGCTGTAAGATTTTGAACTACACCAGAACGCAGTGTTTTGCAGTGACTTAGTCACAGAATTCTGTTTGACACGCAGGAAGCTACCTGGGGAGAAGAGATTTATTTTTTTTCTCTTACTTATCATTGTGCACTCTCTGTTAGTGCCTTTTTTTCTTTCTTATACTGCACCATGCCTTCATAAGTGGGGTCCCACAAACCACAGGGCATTGGGCCCAGCTTGCATGGAGGATCTCCAAGGAAGTGGCATTCATTGTTGGTCTGAATGTGACACATCTGCACCATTTTCCAAAGATTGTGCCCCATACTGATGCAGAAGGACTGTGGACCTGCAGTGTGAAAGCACTTGGGTTGTTGTGATTGTGAATGATTCCATGTGTTCTGGCAGTGATCTGAAATAATTAACTGAGCCACAGACTGGCTTGATTAAACTTCCTGCAGGCTTGAGTTTCTTCTGATTCCAAATGAGAAAGCAGTAATTCTTCTCTGCTTGTCCAACCTGTCAGGTTATATTACTGCAAAAGAGTGGTCCTACACTGCAGGTTGCTTCAGGTGAGTTGGTAAAGCAGGGCCATGTGGCTAGTTGAAAGGGGCTGCTCAGAAGGGTGGAAACAAGTGATGCTGTTCAACATGGTTGTGGATCCCAGGATATTTCTGTTCACATTGGGGTTTTAACATTGCACTTTTCTGTGTTCCCTGGAAAAATGATTTAGTGTACCACTGACTTGTCTGCAAAATGAAGATGTTTTCCCTAACTTATGCAGCTAAATCCGTTCCCATTTGTAGCAAACTTAGTTGCTACATGGATAGTAAGTATTGGAAAACACTATAAATAGCCAGTCAATACAGAATGTCATTGACACAGACGTCACTGGAGAATGTGGCCTGAAGAGTTCCCCATTTTGTTCACAGTACACTTATTCTGTGCTGGTTTTGGCATAAATGCCTTTTCTTTTTTTTGCATGTGTTCTGAAATGACCGTGTTCTGCATGGTTGCCAGCCTGCAGAGCACCCACATTGTGAATAGCTCTGAAACAGATGCCAGATAGGAAGGGAAGCACAAATGGTCTTGCAGGACCCAGATCTTTATTTTCTGTCACTGCCCGTCTTTGCCTATGTTGGATGTATGGCCATGATCACATTTCTCATTTCTGCCTAATTGTGTTTCATTTATCCCACTATAAGCTAGGACTCTAGAGTTTCTATAGGGATGATATTTTTTTTAAGTTGTCTTAGCTAAGTTGGGGATTCTTTGAATACCAGGTACATTCAATAGCTGTATGTACAGATGTGGGATTTTACTGTGCTAGTAAACATCAGAGCTTTAACTAACAAAATCAAGAATGGAGTGTAGCATTCCTAAAATGTACCTATAGCTGATACCAGCTTATCTGGAAAAGAGGAGAAGCTGAGATCTGAGAAATGTCTAAAGAGTTCTAAAGCCTGTGGTACCAGTTATCTCCAAAACCCTATTTTGTGATTAATAGCTAAGGAGCTCAGCGTTCTTGTTGTGGAACTGTTGCTGAGGTCTCGCCACCTTTCCTCTGCTGCAGGCTGTGTTACACTTGGCTGTGGGAGCTGTTCCTTCAGAGTACAGGGACTAGAGTAACAGCATGTCCTGTGCTGTAACAGAGCATGTATTGATTTTCTGCTGAGTAACAAGAACTAATGATGGGCATTGTGTATTATTCGTGTTTCATCAAGTTCATTTCTAAGCTGTATAGAGCAGCTGGGAGACGGGTTAACTAGGGACATGAGAGACTGCAGAACAGTTCTACAGTCAACCCAGTGTTAGATCTGATGACAGGACTTCCTGAAATACATTCTCTATATTCATTTTTGGGGAAACTGTGTAAATTTCTGGGTCCTTTTGAATCCATTCATGCTTCCCTTCATCATAGCTGGAAGTTCAAAGTGGAATGGTGGGGTAAGTTGTGGGTGCAAGTTACACTCATATTTCAGTGCACAATAGCAGGTGGCGAGGGATGTTTTTGTAATATTATGAGGGTAGTGAGGTCACATGCGAAAGTTGTACCATTTTGGGTAAATTCCACAGCAGCTGGTATTTAGGGATGGAAGTCATCTATGTTGCTTGGGAGAGGAGTCTGAATCTGGCAACAGAAACAGCATCTGTTGTTGCTAGGGTCAACAGAATAACTTAGTGTTGACCTGGGGTTACAGTGCATTTTGGAGTGGTGTAATGCAGCTTGTAAGAAGCTACAGGGATTATGGTCTGAGAATCTTTTAAGGAATGTTGATGACTTAAATGCTCCTGAAGTCTCACCTTGTAGGAAACTGATGTTTTAATGTCTTGTTGCAAGTGGTCTACCTAGTTTTGTTCTCCAGTGTTTGCAGCACTGAGATGCTCAAATTCCTCTGCAGACTGAGAATTCCCTGATACAGTAAGGTTTTTAGAATCAAGGAAGGGAGCAGTAAAAAGGTTCAGAAGTTAGGAAGTACTTATGGTACACATCTTAGTGTCTCCTTATTGCTGATGATAGCTAGTTCCTGTTTCTTGCCGCAGTGCTTTCTGCCAAGGTGAACAGTGACAGCTCTTAGCTGAGACTTTCTGTGAGAGTACAGTTTTGTAATGAGTTTAATTTTTTCATTGGAAACAGCTGCTGAAGGGGTTATCTTGTTTCCATACATCTAATCATATCTTTCGTTTCAGCTCTTGTAACTGAAAAAAGTTCTCAAACCAGTTGGACTTCAGGTCAATTCAACTGAGGTGTTGAAAACTGCACCTTCAGGTTGTTTTTTGTGCTCCATGCCCTCTCCTTAGTGAGGCAGTTCAGTGCTCTTCATAATTGTTACCTTGGTGTTTTTGCGGACTTAGCCAGAGCAAGGATCACAGCCTATACTTGATTTATATGTCAAAGGTTATTTTCAAAACTTTAGAAGTCAGTTCTCTATGGTGTGTGCTTTCAGTTATAGAGACTTAGTTCAATATAGGCAACTTGCCCTTGCAGAAGGGATTTGTGTTTAATACTGAACCCTTTAAAGATGGAGTAATGGTCGCATTATGTGGGAAGTTAGGCTGGGGCAAAATAAAATGCCTCGTGCAGAAACTTTATGCAGGGCTTATGTAGAAGCTACTTCACTGCCTTGGTTATGCTGTATAACAGGAAGGAAAATCAAGAAAGGCAGAATCAGAAGGTGGGGGTCCTAATTCTTACAGGGACAGTAATTGTTGCCTACTTGATCTGTAGGGGTCCATTTGTGTTGTTGACAGTATCTGACAGAGAAGGTGGAGTGGCAGCTTGTTTGTCTTGTGCCAGTAGGTGGAATGATGCCTACAAAGCAGTCTGCTCTGTGGTACACTTCTGCATCCCAGGTGATTGACACCAATTAAGCTATTTTTGTGGCCTTTTTATCTCAGTTCCTGTTGAGATGGTGTGTAATTAAAATACCTGGAGGAGAAATTAGAAATTCATACATTGAAAATCATTCCATGTTCTCTATTATTCAATGCAAATTGCAATTCTAATTAACAGCAGGATACAGAGTTTGCCATTGGTAATTAAGTTTTCTCCTGAAGTCTACAGCTGAAAACTGACTGTGCATATCTGAATATGTGATGATGTTGATATTTGAGAGGTATATTTAGATTTCTGAGATTTGGCACCCACCATACTGATGAGGGAAATGGTAACAAAATAAAGTAGTTTTGGGTCCTACTTGAAAGTTTGGCAGTGTAGTTGCAGCCGTCCACTCTGGAAACACTTAGCAAGAGAGAACTGTGGATGTTACCGTGTCCATGGCGTTGCACTGACCTGGACAAAAAGATTGGTGGTCTTGATTTTGCAGTGGAGGGCCTGTTAGATCTGTGTTTACTACTGCTAGATGTATGGAGCGTAGCTGAGAGCATGCAGTTACTTGTAGATAACTGTCTTTTGGAACATGAGAGAGATCCCCCCCCACTTATTGAGGGGTGAGAAACAATAAATGTCTTTTCTAAACTGTCTTTCCAAAGGAGTGCCCAGAATGATAAAATTGCTTGCTTTCTTTGCATGTCTGGAAGCAGTTGTTTATTATTACCTTATCGCTTGCATTGAAGTCCTTTAAGCACTAAGATGATGATAGGTACATCTGCTTGCCTTTTCCCTGCTGCAGAGTCTCTTTTAGTGTTCAAGTGCAGTTTCAGTCTCCTTGAAAGTGTGTCTCCTCAACTTCTGTGCCTGAAAATAGTTGGTGCGTTCTTCTGTCTGTTCTTCCTGCTCCGTCTCTCCTGAGCACTAGATGGTGCTGGTTGTTTCCAGCTTCTACTTGGTCTCTTGCTGTCAGTGGTGGCACATGTCTTCAATCACTGGAGTGTTAGTTCATCCTCTCAGAGGAAAACTACCTACTCTGTTTTGTTCGTGTCTCCTCAACGCAAATCAGCAAGCAAGAGTCCCCTAGTTTTTGTCCAGCCTGCGAAGCCAATACTGTGCTCTGTAGGCAGAATAGTGTTGAATAAAATTCTGCACATCTGCTCAGTTGGTTAGAGCGCGGTGCTAATGGTGCCAGGGTTGTGGGCTCGATGCCCGTATGGGTCATTCCCTTAAGAGTTGAACTCGATGATCCCTGTGGGTCCCTTCCAACTCAGAATATTCTGTGGTTCTGTAATATTCTATATTGAACACACTCCATGTATTCACAATATACAGCTGCTGTCACACATGCTAAAATCAAGTCTTTGAAAACATTCAAGTTCAAATTTTTTACCTCTTTAAATCTTGTTTTGGTCTTAAAATTGTTATGTAAGAGCAGAACATGTTCTGTATAAGCACATACAGTAATGACTGTGTGGGCAAGCAACTTGGGCATTGGTGTCCACTGTTTCAGATTAACATACTGACCCAGGGCTTATGGACTATTTAGTGACAACTGTCAGACTGTTTTCCTCTTCTCCCATTCTGAGCCTGATAAACTTATTTTTCAAAATATGTATCTTCAAAATTTTGCAATTTTAATGAATTGACATTTTCCAAAAAGTACTAATTGCCTTCCTTGGGTTTACTCCTTTCCTAATTCTACTGATACTATTTTATTGAACTGAAAAAATAGCTTTTGTGGCCTGTCCAAACCTTGATAACTTCCTTTAGTGTCAACAGAGGTATCAGTCAGCTGCCAGTATTTCTAGGCTTGTTTTACAAATGGATTCAAGTTGATGAACTCTTAATTAATGGAGGCCCTCATTTCCCTCATGCAGATACATACTAGCAGCACAAATCTTCAGTAAGCAAGGCTTCTCTGCTTACTGATTTTCTGCTTTCCCTGAATGCTTGACTGTACCATGTCACTGAATTCTTATGAAAAGAGAACATGGAAAAAAGGACTGAACTTTGTTCTCAATTCATGTAACCTTACTGATTTCCACAGTGTTGTGTTCAGCCCAACACTGTATCCCTGCAGCTTGACCAATCCACTTCTGCCTACTTAAGGTGATGACTCATTGCAGGCGAAGGTCTTCGAACTGCATCCAGAGTTTTGTGCAGAAAGGTTGTTAGGCTCCTCTTTTCCCCTGAGGGCTATGAGGCTCTCTGATAGTTAAGAATGTTTTGGCTCACCTTATGTTATCAGTTTAAAACATCTTGAAGGGCATCAGGAGGCACCTGCAGCCTGTAAATTGCTTTTTGCTTTGTTTTCTTTTTTCCCCTAGCATATGCAATGCTCAAGGCTTATGTTTGCATTTGGCAGGTAATGATCCTGCTTCATGAAATAAACAAGATTCTGCCTTTGTTTTATTAGAAGTGTTTGATCCTACTTCGGGTTGTGCTGTCTCCATCCCTCAGTGCTCTTGGGCCCTGGGCAGTTGAAAGTAGGACTGGAAACGGGCTGTGACAGCATACGTGTGTTCTGCTGTCCTGGGATTTGTATTCCAGGAGAAGTTCTGCATTTGATCCCTGATCAGTTGCACCTAGCTGTCTTTAATGTACGTGTTGGCTTTCAACAAGAATGAAGGTTTTTAAAACTTCAATTGCAATATCGTAAGGCCTGCTGTGAAAGGAGCATGTGACTTAAGAAGTTTTGTGAATAGGGCTTTCTGCTAGTGCAGATCATTAAAATGTAACCTCTGACTGGTTTTGAGCAGTCTTCTTTAATCCATTGTATTCCTAAGAGACAAATACAGCAGTTTATATAGGTTGTCCTTTGGGTATAGAAATATGGCTTTGTAGTGTGGTGGCACATTGTAGCTGAAACGTGCAAGGTATCATTTGATCCCCTCAGGTTGATTTTTCAGTGCAAATGAGGTAAGTTTTTGAATACTTCCTGCTGAGACCTTCCAGAGTGAGTTCTGCTATTGAATATTCTGCCTTGAGGATAATACATTGAAGTCCTAAGGTATGTGTATTCAGTAGAGGGTTTTTTTTTTTAAGTATTCTGGTGCAAGTACAGCTTTGTTACATAGAGATATGCTTATCAAACTGTCAACATGATCAATTATGTTGTACCATCTCCATATTTCTTGCTAGTTTGTCAGGAATCAAGTCTTCTGTGATGTTTTGCAGCTTGTGTGCTCTGTTACTGCTCTGATGGGTTAAGCTTTTTTCAGCCCCAGAAACAGCTGTGTTCCCATTTGCAATAACAATGGGTGAATTCTCCACAAGATTTATGCAGTGTCTGGGATCCCTGAGGCTGATAAAGTACTCTAGTAGGTCAGCAGGATGAAGTAAAATAAGATACATGATGTACGGTGATGTCACAGCACACACCAAATTCTAGCAGTAGAGGAAAAGGCCTCAAGCTGTGCCAGGGGAGTTTCAGGGCAGACATGAGGAAGAATTTCTTCACTGAAAGGGTTGTCAAGCACTGGAACAGGCTGCCCAGGGAGGTGGTGAAGTCACTATCCCTGGAAGTGGTCAAAAAAAGACTGGATATGGCACTTAATGCTATGGTTTAGTTGACATGGTGATGTTCAGTCAAAGACTGGACTTGACCTTGGAGGTTTTTTCTAACCCTAATGATTCTGTGATTCTGTTCTATGATACTGACAATCCTGCAAGACAGCACCACTCATGCTTTTGAGGTACCTGTTATCACTGTACCTTCTCAGTAGAATACACTGACTTGGAAATACCATGTGGAAGTCATTTGGGGAAGCAAAGGTGAGAAAACTAAAACACACAAGGCCCACAAAAAGTGTATGGGGGAAAGGGTGGCACTGCTGATATTGTGCTGGTCCAGGATCCAAAAGAGTATATAATTGAGAAACTGCTATCTGGGGTGTTTATGAATGCACTAGTGCCAGTTTGAAGTGACAGCTGGCTCACTGCCAGACACCTGTGAGGGAGGGTTCCCAGGCAAAACCCCCTCTGTATTTGTCTCAAATGCTTTAGGTATAACTAGTGTGCTACCAGTGAGAACCAGCTTGCGTTGGGCTTTCTGAACTTCGTAGGGAGGAGGAAATATGACAAGGATATATTGCCCATAGTGTAACACTTAAGCCTTACACTCAGCTCAAGAGCACCCAGAGCGTTTTGGGTTTTTTTGTGGAAGTTCATTATAAGCTTCCCAGTGTCTCTCCAGTACTCGTTGCAGGGGCTCTGCTCAAGGTACTGTTCTCTAAAGGCAGTGAGGCAGCTGGGATCAGGACTACTGTCTGTATTGTATAGTGTAGTGCATTCTCATGAGCTTAATACTCCTAACTTTTTGCAAGCACTCTAATTGAAATGAAGGATTTCTTCCATTAGGCAGCCAAAGTTCAGGTCATTCATAATGATAGAGTTTTTGTTTTGACAGACTCTAAATGTTTACTTTCTCAAAGTTTGTGTCTTCTGTCTGTTCTAGCAGGTGTACAGGCCTTTAAAGACATTCTTTCGAAGTCTGCCTTTGAATCTCAGCCAGAGCCCCTCGCTCATCTAAGTGAAGTCCACTTAAGATGTTGATCTCCATGTTTCCATGTGGTATCAAAGATGCTATGTATCATCTTGGACTGGTAAAGCACTGTTATTAGTTCTGGGATTTGTTTTTAATCACCAACTGTCAGACAGTGATGAAAACTTGGGGGAAGGAGCAGGAGGAATTTGAGATAATGAAGAAAAGGTCTATGAAATCAAAAGTATACAGTGTTAAAAGGGAATGTGTGTAAGGCAATAGGGAAGGACTGTTACAACCAACCATATGTTATTTGCATTGAAGGGTAATTGTGCAAACTGTAGTGCTTCCCTGAATTTTGGGTTGTGTATTTTACTATGAGAATTTATAAGCACTCTGGCAGCTGCTAACTTGAGAGATGAAGACCCTTGTCTACATTAGTAATTCTGTCCTAGAATAATTGTGTCAAACAGAAAGCCTCTGCTGGCATAATAGTGTAATGAGGAGAAAGATCACCTTTATTAACACAAAGAGAAGTGTCTGCAAAGATCACTATTGTGTGAGAATCCTTATGCTCCACAGAGGCCATAGAGGCTCTGCTTTTACCGAATGTGGTTTGTATATGAATCAGAAAGTCAAAATAATGCCTTCTGGAATGGTTCAGCAGAAGATATTTTCCAGATTAAGTTTCATCTGGTCTACTTTGAGTGGACAGACCAACCTGTTTCTGTCCCTGTGTCCTTTATAGGTCTTGGACACAGGTAACGTGTGTCATGTGTTGTTAATACTCTAGAATATGAAAGTAGACATCCTACCTTTAGTTAGCTCTGTGACCCAAACACATTGCAGCAGAGAATAGAGGAAGTTAGTACAAATGGAAATGTTATGCTTATGATCATGCTTGGTAACGGAAATATTATTGCCTTAGCCCCTGTTCTGAAGCTGGTGGAGGTCTGTAGAAGGTGTCATAATTATGGCTGCAGACCTGTAGGGTGTCTGTCTTACAGAAGGAGATGCGTAAGGATTGGGGAGGACCAGTGAGAATAAATTCAGTGTTCTCCCTTAGCAGTGTTTAGAAGTTACCGGTGTTTCCTCTTGGA
Source organism: Corvus cornix cornix (assembly GCF_000738735.6). Lineage (NCBI taxonomy): Eukaryota > Metazoa > Chordata > Aves > Passeriformes > Corvidae > Corvus > Corvus cornix. Next base: position 18,049,389 of record NC_046336.1, read on the forward strand.
AAGCACAGTTTTGCCTTTGGTTGTAATGCCAACATCAGCACAGGGTTCTGTTTTGGTCTTGGTAACTTCAATGAAAGCATTAAGCTACCCATAAGGAGTTATTTCTTAATCACCTTCAACAAAGACATCCTAGGTTATAGGAGTCCAGATATTTTTTATCAAGCTCAGGCCTTTTTGCCATTAGCTCTAAGTTCTGCAGTTAGTGAAGAGTTGTCTCTCTGTGAGCCAAAGCAGATCCTCCCCTCTCTTCTAGAAGCAAGGATTCTTTGAAGTTAGTAAGTGCAAAAGCTTGCATACATTAATAGTAGGCTGTTTGCTCTCTGTATGGTGGAATCTCTTAGGAAAGGGTTCTTTTTACAGCAGTTTAAAGTGCTTTGGGCAGCAAGATGCCTTCAGGTGTTTGCAGTAAAACCACTTCTTATAATCTATGTGTTTAGCTGACCTTCCCCTTTGGGCTCTAAACTGGTGTGAACTGTACAAGAGCAGCTATGGATCCATGGCAGTGCCAGGTAGGAATTGCTGATGTCAGCCAGTGTGCCTACCTGCTGCTGAGAGCTGTGCTAGCACTCCAGTCAATGCTGCCTGTCTACCAACAAAAATGGAACAGTAACAATGTCAGCTTTACCACAACCAGGTGCAAAAGACTGGTTATAAAGGGGCTTTGTCCGTGTGTAAGGCTTGACTATTCAGGGATTTTTTCATGTTCCCTCAGTACTTCAGCCCCAGAGCCCCAAGAGCTTGCTAATGCCTGCAAAGCGAAAACCTGGGAATGTACTCTCTAGCGTAGTGTGGCTAAAGCTGTATTGGAATTTCTAACCAAGCTTTCTTCATTTGTTGATGCTTGCACCTAAAATTCTTCAATTTTTGGAGTTTATGAGAATTTATGGAGTTCCTTTTTGCACTTCACAAGTGCTTTAGGCTGCAGAGTCATTATTTGAAGGGGAAAAAAAGAAGGTAGACACCTGTGAATCTCCTAAAGTATGGCCATTAATATGAAAAAATGTCCAAATGCCAGTGAAAATTACTGTCATAGGAGTGTCAGATGGTATGACTGAATTTCTCTTGGAATTAGTGACTGGAGGGAGAAGAGAAAGCAATGGACTTCGTCAAATCAGAAGGACTTTTTATGAACTCAGTATCTTTTGACTCTTTCTGGACTAGAAATTCTTTAATAGGACAAGGCCCGATGTTTTAAAATGTTATTCCTGACAGGTAACTTTTGATCCTTTCTTTTTTTTAGCCCATGAGGCTTTTCTTAACGGAGCTGTGCTCCATTATAAACTTAGCCTAGCCTGGTTAATGGGAATGCACTTGGGACAGGGCAGCCTGTGAATACAGAATGTGTCCTTTCATGCTGAACCTACCTCTTACACCGTCTAGTGATATATCTCCACTGAACTCTTGTTTTCTGTGCTAATGTCTTCTGTGAAGAATAGATGAACTATAAATTGTTCCTTTAAACGATGAAGGTCTAATTCTTCTCTCAGCAGTTTATTTTTCAGAGTCTTAGAAGCCCAGAGAACTGGAGTTTTCAAAAATATTTCCTTTGTGGTTTATATTAAACATACTAGAAATGTGTATTTGGAGGGCAGGGGATGATGAAGACTGGGGTTTGAAAGGGTGAGGATGGTTTACATTGCTCAGCTCTCACAGGAAAGAAGCCTTAGGGGAAGTAGCGTGTCACTTTATTAATAAATACTAGACTAGAAAATTCACTTTGTAGTTTCAGGCTCTTATAGGAAAGGTAGTAGGTCTTTAAGGGAGTTAGAGATTATATGAACTAAGACTGGTTGTAATGTATTTTCTACCTGTGTTACTGCATTGCCTGAATAGTCTTTTCTTTCTTCTGAGTCCAATGGCTATTGGGAAATCTGTGGAGAGTCATAGGGTGTTCCCACTGTAGCCTGGCAAGCCACTTCTACTTGTTTCACCATGTATTTTGGAAATCATGGGAATAATCCATGCTGAATCTGACTTCAGTTAGAAAGTAAACTTTTCATTTTACAAAGACTCTAAGTTTTCTTGAAAAGACTGTCTAATTTGCCCTAACTTACAGATTATTTGATTGATATGGAGAAGATCATAGAATAAATAATTTTACAGAACAGACAAAACAAGCTTTTACTGGCCAAGCTTGAAAATTCTGACATATTCCTCTGAATTTTGAGCATGGATATTAGTATAAATTCTGAGCTTTTCACGAGTGCACATTTCATACTCGCTGGCTTAGGCCCATTCTCTATGAAGCCCAGTTCACCTCTTTAACAGTAATGAGGCAAGGTGGTGCTAGTGTTTGTGTTCTTCAGACAAGTTTGTGCTTTCTGTGGAGGAGGGAATGGTGGGGAAAAACCCCAAAGCTCTGTAATCCTTGCCTGGTGTCTAGAAAAGCTTCCAAAATGAATGCTTGTCCAGCTCTAGAGATGTAACTCTGACATGGTTGGGAATCACAAAAACCATTTACTTCCTAGTAAAGGAATGATTAATAAATACCTTCAGCTGCTAGTACTCTGTCATATCTGGAATGAATCATTGAACTAGAATAACATATTCCTCTGCCATCCTGCAGTTTTTTAAAATGTACTTGGTTGGAGTTTTTTTCCCCTCAGACAATAAGTGGTTGGCTTAACTAAAACTGAAATCTTTACCTCTGGCTTCCAGATATTTATCATTGTCAAGAAATATCAAAGTTCATTATTCACACAGCAGTGATTAGCAGCTGACTTTTCTTTTCAGTGGTAGCCAGTACACTACTGCATTTCTTAAGAAATGGGAGGGAATGTAAACTTCAAATCAAGAATTTCAGATGGTGAAGCTGTAAGCTGTGGCTGGAGGGAAAAAAAAAGTGCAAAGTAGACAAGTTACTCAGAAAATCTTAGGACACTCAGTCTGCACCAGTGGATTTTACAGGGATCTGTTAAGTACTTGGAGTTTTGGAAAGACCAGCCTAATGGTTTAGTATTTGAAATCCAGATTTAGACATTGAACTCTGGGCTCCTGATTTAATGAACCGTAGTCTAAAGTTGATGTGTACTGTTTAAAGAGAAGACATGCATGGTTAACTATAGGTCTAAAAGGTCACATTGTTAAGACTTACAGAAATCCCACCTTGAAGAGCTCTTGCTATCCAGACTGACTTATGTGTATTAACAGAAATGAGTCTCAAAAGAATCACATTGCAGAGTAAGTGGGTTTTTTTGCTGGAAAAGTGCAAGCATATTCAGCTTTCTTATTGCAAGAATAGGCTAATCCCTACATGAAATTTTTGCTGTGTGTAAATATAAATGCATTTTTTATAATACTAAAAATTATATATAAAATCTCAATTTTATTTGACCCAGACAGGTTTGCTATCTTTAATATATTAATCTTGTGTTGAGCCTTCAAATCCTTCAGGTTGTGTCAGACCTTGTACCTGTAGCAATCAATCAATATGTTAGGGTCTAGGATGTGAGTTTCTAGGGTTGCCTTTATTTAGGCAAAAGATTTGAGTGGCAGTTCTGCACTCTCACCTTCATTAGCTGACTGCTAAGATGATCTGCCTGGGCCTGACTGCATTCAGAAGGGAAGCTAAGTGTGGTTTAGACATTAAAGAATCTTGAATTTCCCATGGGGTGACAGATCTAGACATCTGACTTCTGCATCTCCCAAACATTGCTCAGTTATCTCAAAATGTTTTTGTTTTGTTTTAATTTTGACTGTACCACTCCTCTCCCCCTCAAAAAAAAAAAAAAAAAAAAAAAAAAGGCTTACTGGTTTGTGTGTATGTACTCTGCTGGCCTGATTCCCTGCTAGCTCCTTCTGTCCAGCGGTATGTTTGACAACAGACACGTATTGGCTTAAATTTTAGGAAACTTAATGAGTGCCCTCTGAAGTTAAAATGACAAATGATCTGCAAAGTGCATTGAAGGTATGTAGAGCGTGAATGTCCTGGTTTATATTATTTATATGGAATTTACAGGTTATAAAAGAGGTGGTAGTGGTTATAGTATTTTAGTTTACTAGAGATTAGGGCTCTTTATTTAATCACATTTTCACTCTCACTTCTTTGGTTGAATTTTCAATGAACAACTCTTTAGCTATGATTTTCTTCCCTTAAGGGTTTTGTGTTTTCTGAGTGTATTTTTTTCACATTTTTTCACATTCAAGACTGACACAAATATATATCAAGGGCACCAATACACAGAAGATTTTTCTTAAATGAATCTTTTCTTAATGAGCTAGTGTTGAAGAACTGCTTTGTTTTGGGAGAAATTTGTATTTTGCTGTGAAATTCAAAGCATGGATGGTTCATTTATATGCAAGCTTTGGATGGCTTTCTGAAAGCTGTCAATATTGGCTTTTTTTACTGCTGACCTTCACTGTAATTTTTGCCATCCAGAGCAAAAGTGAGGGAAGGACTGAGTGTTCTTTAGCTCCATTTTGTATAAGTGGTGCTTTTGGGTAATGTCACGCTATGTCCACATCGTAAGGATATCAGAGGCTCAGCCTTCCTCTTGCAGTGAATGCACCCTGAAGATTGTTCTTTTAAATACATGGTGATGGTTACTGCAGGAAATGAATCTCAGCTATTTTCATCTGGTACCATTTAATTCCTTTAGGTAATGTCACATAATCAAAAGGTAAGAGAAACTTTTTGTCAGTTTTCCAAATGTTTTGTGGAAGTAATGAGAGTTTAAAATTGTAATGTTTCAGTAATAGAAACAAAAAAATTCTTGAAATGCTTTGTTGAAGTGGTCAGATTGTCTGTATCAGACATCTGTGCTTAACCCCTCATTAGCCTCTATCTGCCCATGTGATGTACATAATAGTCCTAAAACTTCTTAAATACTCAAATTTCAGTAACTTCTAGGTAGTCTGGGGGGTTCTCTGAGATGCAGCATCTAGCACCTTTCCCCATGGAGCTGACTTGGCTGCCAGGCTGGAACAGCTGGAGAGCAGGGTGCTTTCTCCATCCATTTTATCTACCACTGATCTGACAGTGCCATTAGTAAACACTTTGGCTTTTCCAGAACTTGGAAAACTTACCCTGCTGGTGGCTGCCCGGAGTTGCTTTAGGTAAATGAAATGCAGGAGTGTTGCCAGGAGATTGTCCAGCCCCTCAAGCAGGTGGTTTATGTGCCTCTTCCCCGAGATTAGATCACCCTCTAGCCAAGAAGAAAGGGAAGTACCTGCTGCTTTACAAGGGCAAGGTAGCACTTTGCACAAGAGATGGATTTCCAAGCAGCTGTCAGCTATTGGCACTGTCTGATGATTTTAGAAGCTCAACAAAACAACTGAGATGAATTCTCACACATCTATTCCAGAGGAGCAAGTTGGTACCAGCAAAGCCAGAATACTGGATTTCCTTCAGTTCTCTTGCAGGAATACCTTGAATTTCCTCTAGTATGTTTGGTGGTGGTGAGAAAGTTTTCCTGCCCTGTCCATCCTCTGTCCTGTGTGGGATTTGGTTTTGTTTGGTTTTTTGTGCTAACTAATGAATGCTCATACTCTGGGATTGCTCAAGTGTGCAGTTAACAGCAGAATACTCTGCTGGAGGACCTCTCTCTAGAACATTATTGTAGGGGTTTTTTGGTTTCTTTTGGGGATTTTTGGTTTGGGGCTTTTTTTTGTTTGTTTTGGGGTTTTTTGGTTGTTTTGGTGTTTTTTTTGGTTTGTTTTTTGTTGCTTTTTTGAGGGTTTTTTTTTTTGTTTGTTTGTTTTTGGGTTTTTTTTATGGTTGGAGACCTGGTAAACGTCTATCCTTTAGGTTGTTAATTTTTTCTTTTGGAAGTCCTTTCTGAAGAACTATAGTTGAATCTCAAGAGGCTGGAATATGTACTGGGAGCAGGAGCTGCAGATTGTCATCAGGTCTTGGGTTCAGGCTGTTTCTGATATTTTAACTGTATTAAAAGATGTAGCTCCCTGTTACTCCCCCCACCCCCAAACCTCTTATTTGTGTATCTTTCTCGCCTCCCACCCACACTGTAATTTTTGTGCATTGCACACTGCTATTAAGGAGTGTATTTTTTTGCAGTGTCCAGCCTGGAAAAGATTTTATGTCATTCAGTTGCTTCTTTGTGACATCTAACTCTTAACATTTGATCCAAGCTTTGCAAAGGCAGCCAGTTTGCCTGTGAGTTGGTGTATAACAAAAACTGTGTGACTCTGATGCAGTGCTTAGGGCATTGCTGCACCTGGGCAGTGGGGCTTCAATAAGCAGGGTCCCTGCCGGCTTAAGTGAAGTGCTGCAGGGTCTAGAAAACAAGCCCATAGTGATCAGAGAACCAGCAAACATCTGTTGTAGGGATCTTGTTCTTTCCTTATTCCAAAGCAAAACTCTTATCTTGTCTTTGTGGCTGTTGATTTAGTTAGGTTAATGCAATTAAAAGTGAGTGTGTAAACAAGCCTTCTGAATATTGCTAGAGCGGTGCTGACCTTTGCAAGAATGCAAGGTCCCTGCAACACTCAGTATCTCTGTGGAGACTCAGATATATGGAGAAGTGTTTACTCTTGTGGGGGGATACCATATGACCCTGTCCTGTGCTTGACAGAATTTTGCAAGATGTGAAATGGTCTTTCTGGTATTTTTTTATGCACACTGAAGGTTTACGTTTACTCTCTGTTGCCCTCTGGCCATCTGAGAGCCTCTCCCGTAAAGCAGGCTCCGGTGGCTCTCACCCCTTCAAAGGGGCGACTATAATTAATAAGCCGGTGCGTTTTAAGGGGCAGGGAGCCGTGAAGCGCTGAGTTCTGCCTCGAGGCCGGCTGGAAATACGGGCGACAAAGGCGGGGAGCTCCAGGGCACCAACCTGCCGCTGCCCCTGCGTAGCCTCTCGGGAGCCCGTGCCCGGCCGCCCGCCCCGCTGCCAGGGATGCTGGAGGCGGCCCCGCCTGGCAGGGAGCGGGCTGGCTGGGGCCGAGAGGGACGCTGCCACCTGCCATGGGGCTATGTTCCTGCAAAGGCTGCCGTGAGGAGCCCACAGGTAATTAACCTTCCCCCGGAGATGTGACGGGAAGCTGTCCTTCCCCATGTGTCCCGGCGCGGGGTGCGCGCAGCCCCGGCTGCGGGAGCGCGGCTCCGGACCCGCCGGCCCCGGGCTCAGCCGCCCTCTGCGGGAAGGGGACGGGGGGAGTGCGGAACGAGGCCGTTTTCCCTCTCTGTGCGGTGTTCGGTGTCTGGTCCTTCGGGAGGTGCCACCACTTCTTCTGTGGCTCGAAAAAACTCGGCAAATTAAACCAAACCCTTAAATAATTGTCTTGATGCGATCTTATGCTTTAAACATAATTCTTGGTTCTTCTTTTTCTCCACTAACAAATAAGATTTGATTGGAGGGAAACTGGTTGTTTCTTTTCCCCTTCAGAAAGGCTGTTAACGTGGCAATAGCATTAGCTGACAACCTTTCCTCATCTGTTCTACAGAGCGATGAACTTGGATACTTCCTGAAGGGGCGAGCGCCCAGTAGTCTAGAAGAAACCACTTTAGGCGGCAAAGAGACAGTGTCTCCCAACCCACTTAAAGCTACTGTAATTCTTCTATCTAAGGATTTTCGGTTACTTCCAGGGTGGCCCCTACATGGGTTTGTATCGGGACCAGCCTCTGACATCCTGTCTGTTTTGGGGAAAGTTTGTAGCTGATACTTAGGAGCTCTAAGAATAGGTGTTGTGTGAGCCCAAAGAGAAGTGTAGCTTTTGTCAGTAGAAAGTAGTCTCCTCATAAGAATAGTGTTCGAAAACATTACCATGCTTGGAGTTTGTAAAATGAACACTTAGATGTTTTGACTTTTGACAGCTGAAAATAACTCTCTTTTAATAATCAAAATCCTCTGAAGTTAGATTCTTGAGAAAATAGGGAGAAAAATTGCTTTTTGTGCAAAACTTTGGAAAAAACACCCTTAATAGTCACTACGTTGGAAGTATGATTCAGAAAATGGTAGAAATTTAGCACCCATACTGTTTTGAGACAAAAGGAAAAATAAACACATTGGGGGGAATTTGGTGAACATGAGGCTGCTGTCTGCATCATAGCTGTATCAGGATAAAGTTTATTTATAAAGGTAAGCTTTAAAAAGCTAAAGAAAGCAGTATAAAAGCTAGAGGAAAAGTATGCTGTTCTGAAGTAAAAACAGTAACTATCAGTTATATTAGAAGCATAAACACTGAAATAAATTTTCCCTGTCAGGAGTAGAGAAGGCCAGGTAAAGGTATATCTAGTCTTTCAGTTATTACTGAGTTGACTATGCCCAGATTGTCAGTGTGGCACCCAGTGAATGGATCTGAATTGCCTTCCAAAGACAGGCTAAGGAAAAAAATTTTGAGCAAAATACCCCTGAATTTTGGATTGGGAATACTGTGGGATTTTTCATATGTGTCTGTTTTTAATCTGTTGAGGAAGGGGAGGCTTAGATTGGGTATTATCAAAAAACATTTGTCCTAGTTCCTGGCATAAATCCAGTCACCTCATTCACTTGGGTGAAATTGTATTTATCTTCTTCGGGAAGAGCTTCTACAAACAATGGGTGTTTCAGCTAGCATATTGCATTCAGGCTTGAAAGAACAAAGTATGTTTGTGTTAGAAATGCACATTTGTGTAAATGTTCAGACACTGGTAAAAGCCACACCATCCTCTGAGAACTTGTACAGTCGGGATAGATATTTGTGTTAAATTGTGCTTTTCCTGTGGAACCCTATTGAGTATGTAACACTACCAAACATTTTGAGGACCTCTTTCAAGGCTAGCCCATTAAAGGTCCTGCATGATTCTTTTGTCTTATTTTGAAAAGTTATTTTAAATAATTCCTGTCTAACAGAATAAATTTATCTCTTAGTTGACTCAACCCATGTAGGAGGCTGAAGCTTGTTGCACAGAGTGTGTGCATGTAACTTTGTAAGTCTCAAATTTAATACAGCTTTGCTGTTGGTACTAATATGATTAGGAAGGTAAAAAGTCTATGCCCTGTTTTGCTGATCTGTCACTGTGAGGGAAGACCTGAAGTGCCAAGCTGTCATTTGTATTCTTAATTGGGGACCAAATTTGGCTTTGTATGATGCTGCTGAAATTCATTTGTTCCTTGGTGCTTGGCATGGGTCCCTTTAAAGCAGTAAGCTTATTTTCTAGTGTTTTCAGATGCCTCTAAACTTACAAGATATGTAGAGAAGCCACTGACTTAGATTGCCCCTGCTGCTTTGCTTTTTTGGCTTTAAGGAATGGTTTAGGCTACGGGTGCACTGGCCTTTTGATCATCAGCTTCAAGGAGTTGTGAAAGTATTTTCAGCAGATGTGGGAAGGGTGTGACTGGGGACCTGGGTACTGATAACAGTGTTTTGTGTTATTGCATTTGCCCTATCAGCTTTTTCTGATAGCCTTTTAGCACATCAGGCACAGATAGGGCTAACTGATGAGTAGATTCCTACTTCTTGGAAGTTGCAGGCTGAAGTGGCTCCCTGAATGCAGCAGGTTATCTGCGGATAGCAGAGACAAGCTTAATAAGGGGGTGAGTGTTTAAGGGTATTTGCATTTGTTTAAGACCAGAATGGAAAGCTTGAGTTGTCATCCTTCCCCACTCACCTCCCCTTCTGTCCCTGTAATAGAATTACCCTAGTGGCTGGAAAGGAACAGATTCCTGGGCAGGAATACTGAATAGTCCCTTTACCCTGTCTGTTAGATTCAGTCGGTTGTTGTGTGCTGAAATCAGAATGTGGGAGAAGGACGTGACTGCTGGAAGGAATTGGAAGGGAACTAGAAATAAAATCCTAGTTTCACCTCACCCTGTAGTGCTGTTAGCTCCCAAGTAGCCTGGAACTTGAAGCTGGTGGGAGTGTTTGCCATGTGCTATGGTTGATTATTTGCTGTTTCCTGGGCTTGCTTGTTTCAGTGTGATTGTATTTCTTTTCTTGACATTTTTTATACTGAGAGTTGTTCCCCACCAGATGATCCAAAAAAATCTTGTGCTCTAGTGTTACAGAGATTTCTGCTGGCTTTCCAGTGATGCAATGTAACCAAGATTGTGACTTCTGCCTTTACTTTCTTTAATCTGGTCATCAATTGGTCCTGCTCTGTTTAGGTCTCCTGGGGACACCCACCATGTGTTCACTATGATAAAAAGTTTCTAATTGGTGCAAACATAAAGGATGAAAGAGAACTCTAGCTCACAGGCAAACAGGATTTGCTCTTTCAGTCTTGTCTGGTGTCAGCTGCCAAGGTGTGTTTTCTGTTGCAATTTTGCGTTTAAAAGGATGCAATGTATATATCAGGCTTGCAAGACTGGAAACACTGGGAAAATAGGGCTTACCTGAGATGCCAAAGCTTGCTAGGTTTTTTGATAATGATTGTGCTTTGTGTAAAAGGAATAGAAAAGGAAGTCTTGAAAAAGTCAGTTGCATCTGTTGGATGACCTTAATATATTCCATTGTAGAAGGAAAAGGGGTGAGGATTTAGGAGAAGATCATACTTTGGAAGACTGCAGTTCTTAATGCAAAAAAATCTGTACAGTATCTTCCAGTCTGAAATACTTCAGAAATGTGGCCTTGGGATTCATAGTACTACCTCAGGGCTAAAGAACTAATTTTCCTGTTCAAGAAAAAAAAAAAAAAAGCTAAATTGTTTCCTTTATCATCTTTTTATAGATTCTTTTTGAGCCTCCACAGTAACTAAATATACCTTCTTAGAGAAGTCCAGAATGAGTTCTCACTGGAAGTACTGAGTAGATTTTGACCATACTTTTACACATTTGGCTCTCCCAGGGACAGTTTGATTGGCTGTGCAGTCATGTGAAGCACACGGTAGCACAGTTGCAGCATTGTAGAGTTATGAAGTCCCCAGATAAGAGAGCATGTGTATGAATAAACTTGTGTGCTTATTATGTTGCACACTTTCCTTCCTGTGAGAAACAGTTCTCTGTGATGTGACCTAAGCACTGTAAGAACAGCCCGTGTTAGGTGGGAATGTGTATTAAGTTAGGATGTGAACTCATTCCTCATTTCAGCAGGGTGGTCAGTTTACATTATAACTATAGTAGCAAAAAGTACTTCAGAGTATTCTGCATTCTGTATTTTTTTGAAAACCCAAGACATAACAAAGGAGATAAAGGAGGAATTCACGGTCTCTTCCAAAATGTAAGAGAAAAGTGAACTGATTTTCTTAGTGAGTACAGCAGAGTATGCCACCTGCATGACTCTCAAGCTGGCACTCCCTGGTGCGCACCCAAATGTGCTTCCTCTTCTTTTTCCATGTGCCTGCTAAGGGTGGCATTTGGAAGGTATGTCCTGGGGCATGTGGGAGACTTTACTTATTTTTGCCAACATTCAAAAATTAACTAGAAATTTGAAAAGTTGAGAGATTTGTTTTAGGAAGAAATATTGTCCTGAAGTTACCTGGTCAATTATTACTCATCTAGAAAATTTCTCTGTGACTGGTTTTGTCAATGAAAGCAAAGAGTAACCTTTGACCTAACACAGCAGAGCTGTTGCTGTGTTAGTTGATGGAAAAATACTATTTACCTTTATGGTCTCTACTACTTATGCTCTGAAGAGGAAAGGAATTAACTGATAGCATTTCAAAGGCTTGATCATATGTTTGGTTTCTTGTCTAATTCACCATCTGTTTTTTTGATGTTGGCTGGTTGCTAAGCAGAACTAATTGCAATTCTTTTGTTGAGACACTTCATGAAAAACACTTTTAAATAAAAAATTGTATTTCTACAGTTCTTGATTACTGTAACTTGAAAATATCAGTTTCAATTAAAAAGGTTTATTTCCTCACATATTATTAATAATTTAGCAGAAGTACAAAATACTTTCTGTTGCCCTTTTATTGAAGAAAGTGTTACTTCGTGTGGTGTTGGACCACATCCCTCAAAAATGAGCATGTATGGCATATTAAGTGGAGTGGGATACTTGCAGGACAGGAAATATGGGTCCAAAACCAGAAATGGGGGTACTGAGGGTTCAGCAAAGCAGTGGATCACTACCTGTATGTGAAATGGGGGAACTGTGGAATACTGCTACGTTGAGGGCAGCTGCATGGAGATTTTTAATGTGTAACAACTACATAAGCTGGGAAGCTGAAGCAGTTCTTTCCTTAGTGAGCAGTGTCTGTGCCCCTTCAATGAACTGCCATTTATAGGTTAAACTGCCTGCTGCATTTAATCTGTACACAGCTGAACTAACACCTGAAGATTTGGTAACATCTGCTGTATACATAACCTCTGGCTTGTATTTACTGTCAACAGTCTTGTTACTTGTTGATCTAAATTCAGGCTTTTTCATAGTGAGAGAGCTCATAGATGCAGCATGAACCCCTGCAGTGACATTGCGTCTGCTCTCTGTTATTGATTCACTCACTTGTGACAGAAAAGCTCTCTAAACTGCATGAAATGGCATGTACTCTCTCTTCTCCAACTTGTTTTATATCCTCTCTTCTCTTTTTTCCTAAATACAGTGTTCATGCCTCCATGAGGGCTCTCAGCCTGGCATCCTACCACAGGCAGAACTCGCATTAATTGTTCTTGGGGACATCTTCCAGTGATGGTGACTTCACAACTTCCCTGGGCAGTCTCTTCCAAAGCTTAACTACTCTTGGAGTAATATTCACCCTGAACCTCCCTGACACAACTTTTCCTCTTGGTCTGTCACTAGTTGCTTGGGAGAAGAGTCTGACCCTTGCCACAGCCTCCTTTCAGGCCGAGAGCAATAAGGCCTCCCCTGAGCTTCCTTTTCCCCAGGATGAACAACCCCAGCTCCTTCAGCTGCTCTTCACAGGACTCAAGTTCCAGACTCTTCTCTGGCTCTGTTCCTCTTCTCTGGACACACTCCAGCACCTCAATGTCCTTTTTAAAGTGAGGGGCCCAGAACTAGACACAGGACTTGAGCTGCAGCCTCACCAGCCCTGAGTACAGGGAGACAATCCTGTACTCCCTGGTCCTGCTGGCCATGCTATTCTTGGTAGAAGTCAGGATGCCATTGGCCTTCTCTGCCACCTGGGTACATGCTGGATCATGTTCAGCTGCTGTTGACCAACACCACCAGGTCCTTTTCCCCTTGGCAGCTTTCCAGCCACTCTGCCCCCAGCCTGTAGTGCTAAAATAAAAATCTGCCAGACAGTACTTTGGAGGTTTAAAGTGATGTTGGAAACAAAGGGTGGAGGTGTGGTGAGCACAGCAAGTGTGCTGCCTTTGCTGCTCTGTTAAAAATGACTGTCTAATTGGAGGTCAAAGCAGGTTGGATAAGTAATTAGCTGTTGTTGATTGGCACGATACAGAACTTGTTCATGAAGCAAATAAGGTGCCTGGGTGTTTTAACCAGGGGCTGATTTGGAGAGGAACCCTTTACTGTGGTATGTGAGAACTGAGCAAAAAGGTGGTGTTTGGACAAACTTGGTGGTTAGAAGCTAGTGTGGCAGGGTTTCTTTTCCCTTTCTTTCTTTTTGTTAAATAACAATTGAATAATGATGCCACAAACCATAATCTGTACGCTAGGCACAATACTCAGACTGAAATGGCAGTAATGGAGCCTGTGTCTGGGTACTCCAACCTGCTCGTGGAGCAGCTGTGGGCTGGCTGGTCAAGATTCAGCACTGCTGAATCCCCCACTGCCTTCTGGGGAAGCCTGGAAAACCCAGTCTCTTCTTCCCTAAACAAGAGAGCCCTGAGTGTTTCTGGAAAACTCAAAACGTTGCTGAAGGTACGTTGGTGGTGGCTCATCCGCTGCTTCTCTCAAGACATCCCAGGATGTATCCTCCAGGCTTGCTGTAGTCCCCTGCCTGCTGCAAGTATCAGTCATCCGAAGGGATTGTATGATGCAGTCTGTAAATGACAGGCTTGTTGAAACATCTGGGGCACGCTTGCTGACTTGAAGGAGTTGATGCTTCTGTTTCATGTGTTGAAAATAGCTGTGCATGTCATTATCAAGGGGTCTTACTGTAATTAATATTTGATCCTTTGTTCAAATGTCAACACTGGGTGCCTTGCATCTGGTTTAGGTGATGACTTTGCTGTGAGCAGCTGCTATAAACGAAAGGGTTTTTCAGATGTGTTACTGATGGTGCTTAGGGATGTGAGTAATTTAACAAAAAAATAAGCCCAAACCCTCTGTTTGTTGAATGGCTATTGGAATAATAACACTATTTTGTTGATTTTTATTTATTCCCAGGAAGTATAATATTAGCATTATTAATGCTAATATTATTATATTGCCTAATAAAATCAGGCAATAATGTTTTTAAGGAATTGTGTTATCAGAAGCCTTGGGCGTCTTGTTTTGACTTTCAGAAAGTTGCCTCATGGTATAATCTGGCAATTTATCCCATTTAAGAAAGAATGTTGCTTGACAGTGGGACACTCCCCTCACTGCTCCCCAAACCATTTCCATAAGGTAGGCTTTTCCAGCATTTGAACCAAATTGGACTTCAGGCAGTTTTTCTTTTCTGTCATTAATATTTAGGTTATCGAAGAAGCTGCAGCTAAATGCAAATACAAATCCTCTGTAAATCAACAGCTTTTTGACCCTGTGATATGGGAATTGGCACTTTGAAACAAGATGGTAGTCTTTGTTCCAACAAGTCTGTATTTTAAAGCATAAATGAAACTATTAAAAGGTGCATGACAAGAGAACAGAAGAACAGTGGGTGGTGTTATAATATGATAAGTCTAATAATTATTTTGCCTTTTTTTAAGTGACATGAGAAAGAAGTTCAGGAACTGTTCCAGTGTTTGGCATACTTTGTAGTAGCAGATAGACTCTTCATTTTACTATTTTAGCAGGTAAATATTTTGCTGTTTTCTCATTTCAGCAGTTGCATCAGTGTAGGTAGTGAAACAGCAGCCTGAGAGGTAAGTTTTGCAGCTCTGGTGTAATCAGTGTGTTTCTGAAAGGAATAAGTAATTAAACTTGTTTTTTAACCGAGAAGAGGGCATGTCACATAAAACATTACAGAAGGTATGTACTGTGTAGGTGATCCCCTGACTGTGTTTTCTACACCACAGTTGGTAGATGCTACATGAAAAAATGGGATGGTGGGATGGGGTTTGCCGTAGCTTGACCTCATAGACAGGATGGTCCTTTTGCACTTACAGGAATTCTTGTCTTTAAAAGGTAAGGAGAGAGAGTTGAGTGTGCTCTTTGTCAATAGCTATAAGAGACTTGGGAACTGGTTCCTGAAAGAGCAAAACTAATGAGTTTCAGTTCTGCTTTGGGAGCAGCTGGTGTTGCAAGAGAGGCTCTCTGTCCTCCTACAGCCTTTGCAGCAAAAATGTTATCTCTAGACTTTCAAGGTGCAGTCACATCTCTGAGTGGAAATGGATATTTGGTTATGCTATGATGCCAGGTTTAATGAACTGAGCAAGTGAATCTGGTGGGGAGTTGCGAAATGAATGTAATGAACTATTTGAAATTCTTCTTTTAAATTAACTCATTTCTAACATCTATAAAAAGGCCATTACCTTTCAGCTTGCAAGTATGTGCCAGTTCATTAATAACCTGTGACACTGAGCTAGTAATTGAGGCCCTGGCTGTACCAGGGAGTATGAGACACAACCTTTGCTTCCCAGTAACTTCAGATATGGCTTCTCTTGGCCGTGTCTTGGCAGGACCGTCTGTGATTTAGTTACTGTGAGTTGGCCATTACCAAAGAAATGAATTGGGCTCTGCTTCTGGTCTGAGTCTGGGGGAGGGGGGGGTGGAAATCCTGTATGAAGGACTTTTTTTCCCCAAAATCTTGTTTAATGTTTTGTTGTCAGATGAGCATACACTTCCAGTTTTAGTGGTTACAGCAGTATCCTAGCACTACCCATGATTGGATAGCCTTATCTCCCCCGTACCTTTTGTTTATCAAATCAGAAGTGCAGTTGGTAGAGGAAGTCATTATCTCTGTAGACTGTAAAGTCTTTTTTACTGGGCATCCTGTTTTTATGAGGTTGCTGGGATATGCAGTGAACTGCTGCTGTGAGAGTGAGAAATGAAAAAGCCTCTCTCACCATGGTGTTTTCACCTGTGTTCTTGCTGTTGGGATGGTGTGGATAAAGACTGATATGTGGAGGGTAAGAGAATCTAACAACATCCAGTGGTAAGAGCACTGGTTTGGGAGACTTAAGTTTAGTACCTGGCTTTGCCTTAGTCATTGTTGTGACCCCAAGCCAGTTGCTTAGTCCTATAACTCCTCACTTTTAATTTGTGAAAGATGTCTAATGACACCTGGAATTGAGACTGAACACCAAAGATTGTGATTTGCTCAGATACTGTCGTAATGGGAGTTACATTGTTGTCACAAGTGTGAGATTGTATGTTTTTTGTCTAAGTAAATGTGTTATGGGACAATCAGAAAGAAAAGGTAAACCTTATGGGTTAAGATTAGAACAATTTAGTAATTGTAACAAAATATTATTGTAGTAATACTAAATACACCAATAATATTAATAATAATTTTAATAAAAAGGAGTGGGAGAGAGAAGACAGAATTCAAGAAACCAGTGATGCACAGTACAATTGTTCTCCACCCACAGAACAATATTTAGCCCATCCCAGAGCAGCAATTGGTCCCTTCCAAGTAGTTTCACCTGTTTGTATACTGAGCATGATGTTCTATGGTGTGGAATATCCCTTTGGCCAGTTTGGGTCACCTATCGTGGCTATGATCCCTCCCAGCTTTCTGTGCAGCTTCTCACTTGCAGAACACGAGACACTGAAAAGCCTTTGACTTAAGACAAACACTGCTCAGATGAACCAAAACATCAGTGTGTTATCAACATTATTCTCACACTACATCCAGAAAAACACAGCACTGTACCAGCTACTAAGAAGAAAATGAACTCCATCCCAGATGAAGCCAGGACATGGCATGGCAGTCGAATTACACATGAAGAAATACAGTAACATACCAGTAACTAATCATTCTAGCAGTGCTAGGCAATCTAGAATGTGTGGTTTTTTACTCTTTCTTTGCTGCAAAGTGTTGTGGTTGTAAATGTAATCACACTATTTTGCTCCCCACCTTCAACTGTTTATGATTCCTCTATAAAGTTTTCTGTAGAGATGGAAGCTTTTTAGCAACTTTCCAAGGGAAATTTATACTAAGTATTGAAAGGTTTTGGAAAAAAAAATCAGATGAAACACTGAGAGCAGAGTAAGAATGAAAGCTTTATTTTCCTTGTTACCAATAGTTTTGTGAACTTTTTGAATATCTGATAATGGCAGAAAATTAAAATCCTTAATTTAGAAAAGTTTCTAACCCAAAAGCCAAGACTTGGGAAGGTAGTTTTGATTATGTAAATTGGGTATGTTGTTTAAGTAATTGTTTGTGTTCTTTGAAAAAAAAAAACAAACTCCTGAAGTAATTCCCTTAAATATAGGGACAATGGATAACAGAAGGGCTGTTTTCTACCCTGAAGTGTTCTAAATATCTCATTCTAGGATGTTTCTCGCTCAAGAAGCTGTCTCTGTGCTCATGCTCGTAATCTCCATTCCTTTAACATCCAGTGCATGCAGCCTGCTGCCAGCATCCAGCACCACACCTGTATGATTGATGGAAACTCTTATGTCTTGCTGCTAGACTCAGGTCTGCCTATTTAGCTTCACAGTATTGTCCTTGCACTCTTTAGGGTGAGGTTTATATGTAATCACTGGACTCTGATGTTTGTCCCCTGACTTTCAGGGAAGTTGTCTTTTTTTTCCTCAAATCTTGTCTTTATACTTGTCACTCATACTGTCAGCACTAACTGCTCTTGCTTTTGGCATGAAGCCTTCCTTGTCCTGCAGCAGCTGCTGTCCCACAGAGCCCAGGCTGCCTCTAGTGACACTCAGCAAGGTACTCCAGGGCATCATTAGGAACTCAGTAGGGAGTGAGGTATGTCCAGTTTGTTTCCCACCACAGTCTGCTGCCTGAGGTGATTTTGCCTTGAGTTTCTCTGGATACAAAGGCAGGTGCCTAGGGTAAGAGAGAGAGCAGTCAGTCCCTTAAAGGAAAACTCTTGGATGAAACTTCCACTTTACTACTGTCTCCTCATACCCTGTGAGGACTGGTTTCTTTTCCATATGGAGGGCAGCATCTTCCTGAAGTTAAACCACTTAAGCACCTCTAAAAAGGTGGAATCTGGGACTTTACTCCCATTGCCCAAGGCATGTAGGCCTTTTGTGTCTAGCTCTTGAAGTAATGCTTTGAAAAACCAGTGTTTTGGCTTTCTGTGTGGGAAAATCTGTGTGTGCCAATGTGTGTGCCTTGCTGATTAGCCCACTGGGTCAGACACCCCTCCAGAGCAAAGAGTCGGACTGAAGGGTGGTGGGAGGGAGGGCTTTGACTCCATCAATCCCTTTCTGTCTGTAGCTCTCAGGAATGCTGAGAAACCATATGCAGTATTGTTCCCCCAGCATATTCTCACATGCTTTGAGTAGCTTGGCTGTAAGCAATTCAAGTGACAGGCATCCAGCTTTCCCTTGGGAGGCAAAATATAGTTCAGCCATCACTGTAGGAAGGAGAATGAAATTCCAAGGAAATGAGGGGAATCTGCTTGAAAACAGCAGTGATGTAAAGGGTCTCTTAGACTTTACTGTCAGGGATTTACCCAGTCTCCGCCAGAGACAGACTTGGGCTGTTTTGTACCTACTGATGGTAGCAATGACTTACGGCCTTACTGTATATTTCTGTATTATGTTGAAATTTTCTTATGATTATGAAGATTCAATATTGCTATTTATGTGGTAGAGAGAGACTTCAGTATAGGAGAAACACACAAAGGGAGTGTGGTACTTGAGTTAATTTTTTGGAGCAAAGGAGAATAGACTAGTTGAGAGGCCTTGTAGGCTGTTGAGGGAGCTGGAAAGGGTCCCTGAACACACTGATGGTGAGATGCTTTGTGAATTACTGCTTTTAAACATCCTGGTTCCCTGTTTATTAATACACAATGTGTATTCCTAGATCACCTGACAGTATAAATGTGATTCTTATCCATGTGGTCAATTTATCAGTGTTTATATTGGATAAGGCAGAGCACATAGTAGAGTTTCATGATGGTACTTTATGCCTGTGGAAGTAGACAGTGCCTGATCTGACATGAAGAAGTTTATCCTTTCACAGCATTTTAGTACATTGGAATAAGGCAGAATTTGCACCCTTGTTTTGTATTGTGCAGCTGGGATGTTTTCTGGTATTATGGAAAATGCCCTAAAATTTGCTTTACTGCCTCACAGGACAATAGCCTTTCAAGTCTGTTGGCATCACCCACTCCAGTTTCTCACAACTCTGTATCTTCTTGGCTCTACATTACTGAGCCTCCCACATAAATTCATGGTAATCTTAATCAGGTCATTCCTCTTGCTCACAACGTCCCAATAATTTATCCATCCTGAGTAACTCAACCTGTTAGAGACACAAACTGGTGTTACTGACAGATTTGTCTAGTTCAGGGAGGGTTGAAGAATCATTCTCTTTTGTTTCTCTGATGCTGTAGGTGAGTGGTTGGTAGTGTATAACTGAGCAATGAACATTTTGAGTCAAGGAATACAAATAAACCCATGGAAGTTTGTGGTTTCTTCTCAACAAAAGTGAAGTGTACTCTGACTTCATTCATTTTGAAGCTGTTTTATCTACCTCTCATCTGCTCTCAACACTCCTTTCTGAATTACCTAAAACAGGAGTAATATCATACTTGCAGAAAACTCTGCAGCAGTAGCCTTTTTCTGATAATAGCTAAACCAAAACATGATCAAGGTCTGTTTTCACTGACAGTTCAGTTTCCCTGGACAGAACTCTTGCTGTGCTGTTAGTATCAAATTAACGAGTCTGTTGTTTTCTTTTTCTAAGAAAGCAGCAGTTGCTAGACTGGATCTAACCCAGGGTCTGGTATTCTGTCTCTGGCAGTGGCTAGCACCAGATGTCTCTGAAGTGATAGGGCTCTGGAGCAGCAGGTGGGAGTTAATCTACCCCTACACTAGGTTTTATCATGTCTTTAACAGCTAGAGGTAACTTAAGCTCTGGAAAAGGCATTTTAATAATTCTGCTAAATGTCTGTTAGAGTGAAGTGATCCTTCTGGATAGTCTTGCTAGCACAGGGAGTATACAGTATTTTTGAATCATAAATTTTGTGGAGTTTTCCCTAGTCTTTTTCTTTTTTTTCCCTTTTCTTTTTGGGTTGATGCCTCAGAAGATCTGTTTCCTTTATGTGGTGGTACTGCTCCTGCTTACTGCATTGTCAGTTTTTCTACTTTTTCTTCATAGCTTCTCAGTGAAGTTAACTCCTCTTTCATAAGAAAAGAAGTTTTCTTCTTTGTTGAAGCCAACTCAGCTGCAGTGATTATAAAAGTGCTTTTTGCTATCTACTGCTCTTGGAGGCTGCTCTGCTGAACAGTGTTAACCTGCTGTTGCCTAGATGCCATCTGGCCACTTGTGGAAGCATAATCAACTTTAGCTGCCCTGGTCTTTTGTTAGCCAGAGTTCAGTTCAGTAAAAATAGCTCCACTTCTGTAGATGTATTTTCTGTGTATTCTAGAAAGGAAAACTGAGGCAGAGACCAAGAATGCACTTTTATCAGCTGGAATTTGAGCCAGGGAGTGTGGTATCTCAGGTCCACTAATGGGCACTCTTTCTGAAAGGAAAAATCTGAGTTTGAGACACTGATCTGTTAGTTCAGCTAAATAAGAAGTGTATGATCTGAGAATCCTGAATTCTGAGAATGGAGTAGCCTCAGTAGCACTGAGCACCACCCAAATATCATTACCTAGTGTAGTTCCGATTCAGGTTCCAGCAGGACCTATTTTGTTGTAAATTTTAACAGTGATTATTATCCTAGAGCTGCTTGTGAATATCCTGGCACAGACAGCTAGAACAATAACTTGAATTTATATAATAACTTGAGAGCTGTATTGCTTGAAGAAACCTCCTGTAGCAGCTGTAAGTCTGCAGTTGTTGAGTGCTCCATTGGTTCAGAGCAAAGTAAAGGCAGAAAATAAAGGATGCCACACATTACTACAGTCCTTGGGAGTAATTCAGCTGGAGTACAGGTCTAATCCATTCCTGTTTTACTGATGAGATTGCTGAGACACTGAGGAGTTGAGGGACTGACCTTCAGAAATGCAGTGCAGAACACCCACCGAAGTCAGTGGGAGATAGGAGGGCATGGCAGCTCTGAAAAGCAATGACTGCAGGAGAAAACCTGGGATTCCTGTCTCCCAGCATAGATTAATATTCAGTAGCCTGTCCAGAAAAATACTTGCTTAAATGCAATGTTGATAGATGTCTTAACCCTATGCTTTGCTGTGTGACAATACAGGTTTGTTTCTGTCTGTTCAGTTGTGGAAGGAATGCAGAGCCTCAGAGGAGAGAGGATGAAGACTTATGTAGGCTATTCTATACAAGTCTCTTTGCTGTCTTCAAGAATCAAAAGGTGCACAGACTGTTCTTTCATGGGGTCAATATGTGGAATATTTTTTCATTAAATGAAATGTACTGAGACAATTCTCCTTAAATAGCAGCAATGCTCTATCAAGGGTCTTGGTGTCCTTTTGTCCTGGAACACTGGGAAAGTTTTGCTCTGAAGACATCCTGAAATAGTTTGCTTTTGTCTGATTTTAATTTTCTTCGTACTGTGCACAAAAAACACTTTTGGGGCTAAGGTGTAACATGGCTCTGAGGAATGATGGTTTAATACCATTGGGGTAGGTGGCAGACCCTGAAACTAGTGCCACTGAGTGAGCTCTGTAAGACATTTAAGTATATCTGAAGAATAGATCTAGAGGCTTGTAGCAGAGCTTTTATTCTTAACCCTTTCCTTTTAGCTTCTTTCAATTTAAATTCAATTTAATTCCAGGTTTGAAACTGAGCAGAACTTGTGTGTAGGACATGAAATGACCTGTGCATGTGACTTCTTGGCAAAACTTCTGCTGCTGTTAGCAGTCCAGGTGAACCACAGAATGCTGGGATGGTCTTCATCCCAGGAGATAGGTCCAAAGCTGTGTCATTTAATAGCATGGCAGATGAGCTCTGTCTTCTGTTAGTCTCAAGTGAAAGCCATCTTTAAGGCAGCAGAGGCCAGCTATTACTGCCTGGGTCGCAGTGAGACAGTGTGGCTTGATGATGGGTTGGGAAAGTATGCCAGTCTCAGCAACCAGTGTCTGTCGGATCTGCAGGGGAGGCATTGATATTTTAGTGGCAACTTCCTGAAAGATACATCCTTTAGTGTCCAATACTGGTTCTATATTGAATGCTCTTAATGTGAATAAATGTCATCAAAGTCAGGGATAAAGGATGTGATAATCCGGGTCAAAAATAATCATAGAAAGGAGAATCTCCGTTTGTGACTATGTGTGGGGATGAGGAGGGTGATTTTCTTGGGTAGTTTTCTCCTGGGGGGGAATCAGTCAGTTCTGACATCCTCAGTCTGTGTTAGGATGTTGTGTCCAGTCAGATCTGAGTAATAGTCCCAGTAGTTTTCTGTCCTGGCAGATTTGTTCTGTTCTAAAATGTGAATGCTATTGGGAATCAATATGAATGAGATAATAGCTTTCAACTGAAGCATCCATCCAGGTCTACTCCTATGGGAGTTTTATAATTACTTTCACATGAGTGAACTTGATGTTTTGTGAGTTGTGTGCAGAGCTAGTCCAGGTTGCCATACAGAATTCAGCAGCCATGAGAACTTTCAAAAGTGGCTAAATAATGCATTAAAACATACTTTTACATTGTATTGCATCCTTGTGATTTCTGAATCACTGAAAGAGAATGACCCTCAGAAAATGCAGGAGAGGATATCCTCATAAGAAATAGGGAAGGCAGCTTCTGCTTGTGGGCCTAGAAAAGGTTGTGTAGGGTTGGACAGCAATTTTAATCCATGGAAATGAACTGGGAAGCCTGAGATGCACAGTACTGGAGGTCCAGCTTAGAATATGTAATGAGGAGGAGTCATAATTTTATATAATAATTTTTCCCTTTGCAACCATTAAGTATATTCATATCTATGAAATACCCCTGAGATACTTACGGCTATTTAGCCTACACTGAGTGTTAGACATTAACAATGCGTCACCATCAGTGTTAGGTTTATATTTAATACTCTGGTTCATTTTGTGCAGCATGTCAAAAATAGCAGAGAACCAATTTGTATCCTAAATAAGACATGCAAATGTCTTTTCCTCCCCCCAGTACTGGCATTTCTCTACCTACTGCACGGGTACAGTAGGTACACGGGTGGCAGCTTCAAAACAGTCATTCTGTTTCTACAAGTGGTTGTGTCTGCTTAATATTAGAGAACATCTCTCTATTTATCCATTGGTTTGTCCAAAACAAAGAAAAAAAATCTTCCTTCTGTGATTTCTGAGTCCTAGCAGGATATATAGAATCATATGTGAAGTGTCTGATGCCCTCCTCATCTGGAGGAAGCTCTTTTCTGCAGGACAGTGCAGTGAGGAAGATGGTGTGTTTGTTGAGAAGGTGGAATCAAAATCTTACTCACGATTCCTTGCTCTTGGACCTGTGGAGACTTGTCTTCTGCTGCTTGGTTATTTCCATTCTCCCCCTTGCATTCTTTCTCCAGTGAATCAGATGCAACTTTCTCCTTCTTTACTCCTTATGCATAGTTCAAGCTCTTTTGTCAAAGCTTGCAGCACCTCTGCTTCCTTCTCTTGATGTACTGAGCGCTCTTAAAAATGAGGAAAATGAGGTGATTAACTATAATCCCTCCTGAGTTCTGTTGTTATAATCATCAGAAAATCTATTATTCTCTTTTCAGCTAAGCTTATTGTTCTGCTCTAAGTATTGGGATGGAGCTCTGTGATCACTGGCTAGCAAGTTAATGCACCTTGAACTTTTATCCTTCTCAGAGGTATGACAACTTACAGTGTACCTCTCTGTTGGAAATGCAAAGTAAAATGCATTAGCCGAAGAATATGTGGTGTTTATGCATCTCTCTTAAAAATGGAGACTGCTGGGTATAAGGGCTGGTAAATCCTGAAGATGTGCTGAGTAGATGGTCTGACCATAACTTTACTATTTTTACTTGCTCATTGTGTGTGCACTGTAAGAGCTGCCTCTGCTCTTATCTGTTTCTTTGAGGCAGACCTTTGCTTTGGTTTTATAGTAATTGCTCAGTAATATGAAGGAACAGTTATTATCCCAGTGGAGATTAAAATAATTTATCTATTTTTCCAGACTAATCTAAACATGCAGGAGGTATTAAAAAAAAACAAACACTGCTTTGAATAGGTTAAATATCCTAAGTGCTATCTGTATTAAGGGGTTTTTTTGAAAGTAATTTTCAAGTAGGGACCCTGTTTGGTTTACTTTGACTAGCATTAGTCTGTTGGGGGTTTTTTTATGCTTTTTAGTGCTTTGCTTCCAGGGAAGCCAAGGTCATTAACCAGATGCTCCTCTAGAGCTGCTGCTTATTGAAATGAGGCTCTGTTTAAGGAGGGTACATGAATGCTGTCATCCAAAGTGTCCCCCCAAGATGGGGATGATTGGAAGGGGCAGGACATGTTGTTTTGCACTTTATTGCCAAGGGCCACACTTGCTTTTCTGACAGTGTTGTAAAGGACTTTCAGAGCAGTCAGACTGGTACTGTAAGGTGGTCCTTGGTGTTGTGTATCAGCCTGCTCACAGTGTGCCGAAGGGGGTAGCTTTGACGCTGTCCTGTTGTGGGAGAGGTGTGTCCCTTTCTGCCACACGTTGCTAACCCACTTTGCCTTCACAGTTGGTTTTGGGAGGGACAGAACCAAAACCAACAAATTCTCAGTTCCTAGTATCTGGCCATCTAAAATGCATGGAGTGCTCTCACTTTGTAGTTTCTCTAACTTCTTGATCAGTTACTGCATTTGGGTGATTTTAAGTGCCATGTGAGTGCTCACTAATAGTTATGTTAGTGATGTTATCCTAATGGTCTGGCTAAATTGTGTACATGCAAATAGCTGTTGTCACGATTAATTGTTCAGGACTGGTAGTGCTTTATAATCAGAGGGATGAGGCTAATGATTTTGACAGTGACTTTTTTATTTCCTTTATTTTAGCATCCACAGTGAGGAGGTGAAACTTTGGTGCTGAAACCCTGGTTCTTGTTATTGCCTAGAAAAAGTTCAAGCAGTTGAAGTCTGTCATGGTGTTATCAAATTGGGTTGAATGGAATTTACTGAAAGCATTAAATGTTGAAGTACAAGTTGAAGCTCTATCTGGAGCCATTGTAGCAGGCAAACCTTCTTAGCAATACTTGTCAATGGCTATGCATTCTTCTGCTGTGGAGTTGATAGTGGGTTTATGGGTGGGACCAGACCAGCACACTGTGCACCATTTGAAAAGAATGACTTTCCAGGTTTGCTTCAAATCCATCAGAAGGACTCTCAGAGAAGGTAGATGTAGCATTACTTAAGGACCCTAGACATTATCCACAGCCCCATTATTTTTAGCACAGATACCGAGGAAACATCCAGTTTATAAAGTAAATACAAAATAACTGCATGAATAAATAAAAAAAAAATCTCTGCTTAGGAGTTAAGGCTTCTAGCCCAAGTTAGACCAAAAAGAAATGGTGAAGAAAAGACACATGGGAAAGCAGAAGTATGTTGTATATAGGAATGAACTCTTCACTGCAGTATCCAAACTGACTAGAAGCTCTAGATCAAGCTGGTTAAACTAATTAAAGAATAAAAAAAAAATTATGCTGAAGGGTAGATTTAGTAAATTCAGAGTAGCAAATTAGCAGGTCTTTATGTAACGGAAGAAGAGCTGATTATAGTTCCTATGGTGTTAAATTCCTGTTTCCACTGAGGTTCCCTCCTGCACTGGTTTAAAACCTTCCTGGGCTTCAATTATTATTTCTAACAGACTGGTGGCCTCTTAGTTTATATGCATGTTAGACAAGACACATGCAAATATTTCTGTGTTGCTTGCCCACTATATTGGGAAGTCAGGAGCTGCAGCAGTACAGCTCTTCTTAGTGTTGTTGGTGGGCTTGTTTTCCACATCCTTAAGGACAGTTCTTACTCTTAAGTAGTACTTAGATCTTTCTTGATGTGTCATGACTGCCTGGGCTTGCAATTTCTGACCTCAGAGTACCATCAAAGTATTTAATTTGCATGTAGTTCTCATGCTGTTTGCTTGTATTGAAGCTTTCTTATGTGCTGTGTCAGATCATAGGGTCTACTACTGTAATGACATTCCAATCTCATGGGGAGACTTCTAGAGTAACAATTTTAATACTTAGTGCATAAACATTTAATAAGGGAAGGAAAGCATGAAGTAGTTATGCCTCCGGTACTCTAATTTTTGTCTGCTTTATTTAATTCTTACAGCAAACTTTTATGGCTAAATCAAAATTTTGTACTCAGCTACTGGTCCTCACTGGGTTATTTATGTCAGCTGGCTTGATATCACTTTGATACTCATTTGAAAAACATTTTAAGGAAATTGACTCTTACAATATAACCTTATAGGAGAAAAGAGTACGCACATAACATAGAGCCTGTAAACTGCGGACGGTAGAATATAATGGTTGTCATTTGAAGGAATACATCGTTGGCTTGTTCTTTAGTCTGAAAATGTGATGCACTAAGATTACTCTGTATTTGGGATCTGGGGGGTAAATTCTATTTTCAGTCCTTTGGCCTGACTCCACCATCTGTAGACTGTTTAAAGCTGCATTTGTTTGAAGATATGTCTGTCTCTGCAGTGATATCCTTGTTTCCTCATCCCAGTTCTCAAGGGCATGTTGGATTAGTGTGAATAATAAATTTGTCTAATTGAGGGGAGTTGACATTGGATGTAACTAATAAGATATAGGGTTGGAAACAGAGTGAGTATAATGTAACCTTTGAGAGGACATACTGATTTTTCTTTGGAAGTGTATGTCATGAAAGTCCGTTATTACAGGTGTTGACATGCCATGGTTCTTAATATCCCATTCTCTGAGACTTCATGGATACTAAAGCTGGATTTGCCTTGTCCATCCTCATTTTGAATTGCTTGGCAACGGAGTGAACAGGACTGATGTTTGTATTCTGCATCTGCTTACAGAGAATGGCCTTTGGTCCCTCTGTTTCCCCCCCTTCCTAACATCTTCACTGGTCTGCTGCTGTTTTTACCTAAAAGCAAATCTTGCTCCTGCTAAAGAGGTGAAAGCTTATAAGAAAATGAGCTTTACATGGCAGAGAGTACCGTTTACAACACAGTCACAATGGGCCAAATATGAGAATCAAAGGAGGTGGTTTAAAACCCACAGGTATAAAGAAAGGAGGTGGTGTGATAGGATCTCGATTTCTGGTATCAGCACTTTGTCTGATGCAAGTGTCACTATTAGAAATGAAAAGACAAGGTATGTTTTGTTTCATAACAGCCTTTGTTTTTCTCTTCTGTGTTGAGTCGGCAGTGAGTGCTGGCTCATGCATAAAGTTGTTCAGTGAATGAATCCGAAGGTTTTGCTTTTTTGAAAGGAAACAGTGGGTCTCTTTGCCACAAGAGGGAGAGCGTGAGAAAAGCCAGAGAGGGGAAACTGCACTGTGACAGTTCTGCTCGTGTCTTCGTTTTAGACCCCACAAAGGGATATAGGGAGGTTTTTGGAGCTGAATTCGTCCACCATTATGCCCAGACTCACTTGAAAATGGAGTGCTAGAGATGGTCAAAATCTAACAAAGCCTTGCCTAATCAGTGTTGCCTAGTGGTTCTTGCATTAACTGTGATTATATCTTAGCTTGAGATCTATGTCATTATGGTTTTATGAATCAGACCTGTGGACTAATTTATTCAGCACATCAGTCATAGTACTGAAGCTGGGACTTGGAATCTAGAGAAGAAATAACAGCAGTTGTTAGAATTCATCATTGTTTGTGTCTGGTTGGCACTCTATTACTGAACCCACTTAACTAAATGGATATTGATTTTTAGTTAATTCACTATCCAACCAAGCCATGCTGATATACTTTTAATGTACTCTGACTTTAGTTATGCTGAAGGGCTACATCTATTTTAACTGTGTTGGGGTTTGTGTCAATTTAGTTGAATCTGTATAAAAGTGAGTATTGACAAGCTTGAAGTGCTTCCTAATGGAATTTTTCATTGTAAGCTCATTTTCCTATTGGGTCAGGTTTTACCCCAGCTTTTGTTTTTCACTTGGTCTTTGGTGATAACATTTTCTAGGTTTATTTTTTATTTTATTTTATAAAATCCAGAACAAGAGTGATTGAATAGTAACACTGCATGATTACCACTTTGAAGTCAAGAAATAACCTAAATCTGCCTTTTGTTTTGCTTTCTTCTCCTTGCTGCAGATGTTCTGTAATAACAGACATCTCATTCAGTTATTTTTACTCATATAATTATTTTTTTCTTTCTCCTTTGATAATAGCTTTGAGATACTTTCCAATCCTGTAGTATTGTGATTAACTGGCAGACCCCATGAAAGGTGTCTGTAAAAGTTAATTGCACACACTGCTCAGCTCATCTGAGGTGAGTGGAATATAAAGCAGAAAGCAGATCTGCTGGGAATATGTATATTTGCGTGACAGGTTCCCATTGTGGATAGTGGGTTAGGCATGACACAGAACGGAGCTGTAAGAGTTCCTTCTCCTGCTCTGTTGATGCCTGTTGTGAGGCTGTGAACACACACTGCTCCCTTTGTCTGCCTGCAATTCCCTGCCTGTCTGTTCTCTAGTCTGTTATGGTGATAAACTCTGCAGGGCATGGACCAACTCTTGTTGCGGTCTAAAAAAGCCAGGCACATCCTCATTAGCTACCGCTCCCTCCTTAGACTATTTTTAGTCATTGTTTGTCTCAACCAGTTGTTACTTCTATCTTGCAGACAGCAGAGACTGCCAGCTGCATGCTTAGACAGCACCCAGCACTTGGCAGCCCAGACTTGGTGAGCATCCTTAGTCGCTATTGTCACTGTCTTTCCATCACAGCTCTATATTTTAGTGGTATGACACAAAGGATTTCTGGTATCACCTACATTTTAGCTGTGGCACTTGTCACAGCTGCTTCAGTTGCTGGTGTTATCAGCTATACTTCAGTGCATTTCAGGCATCAAGTTAATAAACTGAATTGAGAGAGGCAAAGTTTAGGGCATAGACTGAGGGGCCATCATTGCATAGTAGCAGTGGCATGTAAATGAGCACATTGAGCTCAATTTCCTGAAAACTGATGGGGGGGTGGAAAATCAACTCTCTTTAGCCAAAGTAAAATCTTCAGTTTAGGCAGGCATATTAATTTAGGACATTTCATCCTGTATTTATAGCTTTTCAAAACTGTCAGGACAGCCTGAGGTTTCAAAAACATTAATCCAAGGATGCCAAGCATACACCAGCACAGGCCAGAACATTCCTCTCCAGTCCTATTTGTTGGTGGTTCTTCAGCTGTGGGCAGGAAGTGGTTTGAGGACTGGAGGGTTTAATCTGTTAGTCCTGTCCCTGCTATGCTCCTACCCAGAGGCTCCATAGATTTTTCCTAGCACATGAAAAAAGTAAATATTTCAGGTGAATTAAATTCTGACAGCTCCTATGCATGCAATAAGAATACATCTGGTGATGTGTTAGAAAATGCCAGGAATATCTGCATTTGACTCTGTATGTGCACATCCCGTTATGAGATGTCACATGTCTCTGTTGTGTGACACTTAGCTATCATGGGATTTCTCTAATGACATGCTTAAGAGCCTCTAGAAGGGTTGATTGCCCCATGATCTGGAGTTATTGAACCTTGTGGGACACCACGAATGGCAGACTTCCAATTAGACCCTGATTACGATTCTCTGGGGTCTGCTGTTCACTTGTTCCAAATCCATTTCTCTGACCACTCATCCAGGCCACACTTTCTGAGTTTGCTGATGAGGATGTTGTGAGAGGCAGGGTTGAAAGCCACACTGAAGTCTAGGTAAACAATATCCATTGCTCTCCTCTCATCCAGCCAGGTAGCTGTTTCGTCATAGAAGGCAATCAGGCCGGTCAAGCGTGATTTACCTTTAGTGAATCCATGCTGACTACTCCTGATCACCTTCTTGTCATCCATGTGGATAGAGCTGGCCTCCCAAAGGAGGTTCTCCATCACCTTCCCAGGGACTGAGCTGAGGCTTGACTGGCTGTAGTTCCCCGACTCTTCCTTCTTGCCTTTTTTGAAGACCATGGTAACATTTGCTTTCTTCCAGTCCTCAGGCATCTTTCCTGATTGCCACAGCCTTTGAAAGATGATAATGAGCAACATTGCCTTGGTGTCTGCCAGCTCTCTGAGCACTTGTGGCTGCATCCCATCAGGGCCCATGGAAGTCTGGATGTCAAATCTGTTTAGGTGTTCTCTAACCCCATTCTCCTTGACCAAGGGAGGGTCTTCCTTCCAACATTCCTTTACCCTTTCTTGGGTCAGAGATGCCTGAGGGCTGGTCTTGTCAATGAAGACTGATGTAAGAAGGTGTTCAGTAACTCTCCTTTGTTGGCACCCTCTGCTCCAGGGCACCCCTCCATTTAGGAGCAGTATCCTTTATTTTCCTTTTGTTGTTGATGTACTTGAAAAAGCCCTTCTTGTTGTCTGTAACATCCTTGGCCAGACTGAATTCCAGATGGGTCTTGGCCTTCCCTGTTTCATTTCTACTTATTCTGACAACCTCTCCACATTCATCCCAAGTGGCCTGACCCTGCTGCCATTTCCTGTGTTTTTCCTGTTTACGCTTGAGTAATGACAGACAGTAATGGCAGGAAACTCTGAGCCTGAGGTAGTTGCTGAAGAACTGGGCAGGCAGGAGGCTGACTCCTGGCTCCTGTGGCTCCTGCCTGCTGCCTGCTCTCCAAGAGCTCTCACTCATGGTTAGCAGGTTTAGTGCTGCAAACTGAACTTCACATTGGAGTTAGTTTTGCAAGGTAAGGGGCATGTGAATAAGAGAAATGGTGTCATATCTTCGAGGTGCTTAAGATGCAGCCCCGTGCTTCATCTCTGAAGTCTGGAATATGAATCTGTTTGAATTATTACCCTCTAGTCCAGATAGATTTGCTACTTTTTTCTTTTTTTTTTTTTTTTTTTCACATGGTAACAGCTGCCTATTTTTATGTGAGCTTATGGGAAAATCCAGTATTTCTCCAATTAAAAATAATTCTGAAACTGTTCAGATAGCTTCGCCCATACAAAGGGCAGCCCAGCAGCCAAGGCAGTAGCAAGGGTTTGTGCCAAAGACCATGAAGAATTCCAGCTGTAAGCAAATGTGAGAGAGCAGCCTCTGGGTACCCAAGCTCTGTTCCCTCCCAGCTATCATTTCTTTCACAGCTGTGGGAATGCTTAAAAATTATGGATGGCTAGGGAGGAGGGGAAAAAAGATCACAGCGACTTTCAAATATTTGGCTGAAAGCCAGAAACATTGTGAGCAGAGATTCAGCATTACAACTGCAGCCATGAGAGAGACTCAGAAATGATTGGGATTTATTTTTAAAGTCCACTTGTTTCCAAGCTTCTTTCTCAGAATATGAAGCTCTTGTTGGTATGCTGAGGTCCAGCCTGTCCTTTCTCATTTTCCTGGGAGTATCACTTTCCCAGTCTCTCATTGATTCCCCTGAGCTGTTATTAATAGAGATCAGTTAGTTAATTTTTCATTCTCTTTCTTTCAGCTATTCCCACTCCACTTTCAGTGCTTTAGGAAGTTCAGACACCTGAGATGGAAGTGAGGAAGCTGGGTTGAATAGAGTAGTCGGGTTGTCATCTCTGAAAGATGTTTACCTGCCAGGTTATAATACTAATCCTCCTGCCACATCTGTGGGGAGCTTTGAGGGACTTGATTGCAACAATTGTGATTAGTGATGACTCGATCTGTTCTTCCTTGGGTTATCAGTGTGAAATTCTCAGCCCGTGTAACTGGTGTTCTTTTGAGTGCAGCTATTCCATTACATGTGGGAGTTGGGACAAGGAGGTATCCAAGATCTGTGAAATCTCATTGCTAGGATTTCCCTCATGCATCCAAATACTTTCTAGGTTTAACTTGTCATCAAAAAGAACTTTATAAGCAGAGTTAGAATAAGAAATAATATTTGAAATAATATGCAGATTGCTGCATATTCAGAGATTCATTTGTGTTAGAAGAAATGGGGGAGACCAAACTTTCTTTTAAAACGTTATTTTTCACATCTCTTTGAATGGGTATGGCCAATTGTATGAATTGTATGGGTGATTTTTCACAGAATCACAGAGTGGGCAAGGTGATTTGTCAGCTCCTCTGAAATGTATCTGAGCACTAAAGAGACATTACAATAAAATAATGTATTTACTTCTCAACAAATACTAACATTCATCCACTTATATTTTAAATAGTTTCTAAGAAGATCCAGAGACTCCCTGCTATTTGTAACTACACAACAAATTCAGTTTCAGTGCAATTTGGGCAGAAATGTTAACTGTCCCATTAGCTTCTGTGAAAGTGATGGCTTGTGGGCCATCATCCACCAGAGAGTAGGAAGCATGTAGTTACCACTTACCCATAAACATATTAGTTATCATCCTTAGAAGGACCACTCCTTCCTGGCTCAGTGTAGTACAGCATTCAACACAGCTCTTAAAACCAAAATATATTTCTATATAGAGTTAAAAATACACATCTTTATTTTTATATAAACACATAAGTGAGAAGGATGAAAGGAATTGACTGTAAGGGGTATTTGACTGAAATTAGACATAATAGCAGCCACATAAGTTTGGGGGTAAACACTATTAAAGTTTTGATGGATGGAAAAGTTAAAAAACCCTCATTCAGTGAAGCTACAGACATCAGTATTCAATTATTTTATTTACATTGTGTTTACTGTATAAGGATATGGGGAGAGCAGAATCCACTCCCAAGCAGTGAGGTGTATAGGTGGAGTAAGACTGCTAAAATATGAGATCAGAGTAGATTTAATCTTAAACCAGCAATGAGGTTGTGAGTCAGTCTCTTTAACTGTGACTCAAAAGACAATCTTGCTATTACTAGAAAAACCAGTTTTGTTTGTTGCACCACACTGATTTGTTAATATTGTAGCAGTTCAGCCTTTGAGATTAGTTTTTGTCATAAACAGGCAAGTGGTGTGTATATGTTGTAATAAACAGTTTTAAATAAGTTGATTAGAAAGTGTGTGCACCTCACTGCTCTTAACACCAATCCAGCTGGAGGGGAGAGAGAGACAAGGAAATGTTGCTGTGGCTTCTAGCAAGGGTTCCCTGCAGGCAGGGGGAAAGATGGATTCCATGTTGTATCATTATTGTTCTGTCCCGTTGGTTTCCCCTTTAAGCCCAAAGTGGCACCCCAGCTGCTTTTGGTGGGAAAGATCTTGCAGGAACTGAAGGTCAGCCAGCCCACTCTCCCTACCACTTTGGCCTTTGGTACTCCAGGTTGTTGGCTTTCAGACCACTTCGGAATTTTTTTCTGACTTAGTAGCATGGCCCTGTGATGTTTTCACATCCGTTTTAATAAGTTCTGCATCACCTTTTTTTTTTTTTATACTCACTTTCTTGTCTTGAAGCCATGGAGTGCTGTAGGGGGGAGATTATGCCAGCAGAAATGATTGCCTGTTCAGGATGAGGGTCAACTTGAATTGTTCCTTGTGTATATTCTCCATGGTTTGAGGTTTGCATCATGTTCTCTGGCTTATTTCTGGATAGTATTGTAGACACTAATGCTGAAGTTCAATTTCTTATCCCATTTCAGAAGATGTAGTCTTAAAGTATAAACGGATAGCTTTATAGAAAATCCCAGGGAAGCATGAGACAGCATTAAGGCATGTGTGTCAGTGCAGGACAGTAAGGTTTTTACCTACTGGTGACAGCTACAAAACTGCCTGCCTGGTTGAATCACAACTCAGCATGCCCGATAGCAGTTTATAAGAAAACCCTATATGGTATATGTGCAGGGAGAAGGGGTAGAACTAGTTCTGAATCACATAAGTAGTTGTGATAGACTTGCCAAACTGTTTACAGTAGCTTGTATGTAGGCTGTATAGTAACTGAACAACCAGTAACCATTTTACTTAACTTCGCTTTTTCATGGCTAGGTCACCTAGTATTTTTGTTGAAAACTAAAGCTTTCACAGAAGTCTGATTTTCACAGAAACTAGTCTTGTTCCAGTTTTAGTAAAATCACTTAATTCAAACAAGAGTAGCAGGGAAAGAATCCTGTCTGTGAGGCAGAGAAGGTGCTCAGCTGGGCATACAGCAGGTAACTGTGCAAAAGCATCTTAAGTTCACAGAGCCATGTGATATGTTGGAAGAGGATTGATGATGTGAGATCACTTATTTTGCAGACCAAACAATGCCTTCTTTACTGCTTTTATCACGTACAAATTCCTTCATAATTAACCGTTCCCTGTCAACTGTGGTGGTTGCCAGGATTCATTTTTCCATAGCATATGCATTGTTTTCACATAATACATTATTTTTCATCTCCTGTGGTTTATTTTTGTCTTTGCAACCTATCTAGGATTCTTTGTTCTACTTCTGTCACTACAGTTTGTAACACTTGTACTATCTTCACATGCTCTCACATATTTCTATTTACAGATCTTTATGAAGATATTGTCTGAACACTAAATAAAACATTAAAAGATGTATTCTCTGAGGAGAGAGAGGTTGGAAACCTCTAAATGGAGATGCAAACAAAAATCTAGATGCAAAACGTGAAGAACAGCTGGGACTAGAGCCTCATACTGTGTGTATTTGATGAGAGATTTAACATGTACTGAAGAGTTGACAGTCTGAGGCTGTTCAAAAAATGAACGATGTTTTGGAGCTGTTAGTACCAAAGATGTAGACATGTGATCCAAAGTACTGTTCTGATATAAATTCTTTTTGATGTTTCAATTTTTTTAAAAAAAGGAAAAGAGATCCCCCCAGGCTGTAAACTAGCAAGCTTTATTTTTACACAGATATGGTCTGCTTTTATAGATATGGTCTGCTTCTATCATTCCAGTTTTGTTGGATTAGGTATCTTTCCTCCTGCAGCTGGCATAAAGCTGATGTAAACTATTGTGTGCTTTCCTTAACTTGACAAAAATGTGATTGTGTCTGTGCCTGATCTAGATCAGTCATGCCTTACTAAGTGATTTTGTAGCTTACAGCCAGCATTAATTGTTGTGGAGCCTCTGCCATGTTACACAAGACAGAAATAAGTTGTCCTCTTCCCCATTTTGCATATGGGGAGCTGTGGCAAAGGAATCAAAGCCATGTTCCTGTTCAGAGCAGGACTGTCCACCCAGCAAACACTGTCATGCGTGCAAGGTCATTAGAGCAAAATTGTCAAAGGTACTGTGTGAGGCCCTGCAAGTCCGACAACCAGTCTTAGCTCTGTTCTCTTGGCTCCTGGATGGAGTGGGCTGAATGCCAGATAATTCTCCAGAGGTTTCAGACTGGGAATTACCCACCGGCCCTAGGAAATCAGTCTGGGGGAAGATCTGGTGAGGAAAGTGCTGAGGGAAAAGGTAGTGCTTTAGAGGGCAGCAGGAAAGACCTGAAGGCCAGGTCAGAAGAAGTGGCAGGTGAGAAGGCTCTATCTCAGAAGAATCAGTTGCAGAGATGCTCTCCCTGACCCAGTCAGACTCTTAGCTGAGTTCACTTGACTCCTGTCCACCAGGACAGAAAGACTTGGACAGCTGTCAGTACTGGGCAGGAGTGGCAGATCCATCCCAGACCACACAACCCTTGCTGCCCAGGGTGAGCTGCCCAGCATGCAAGACAGGTAATCCTGTGCAAAACAGTTGTGTTACAGGTGACTGAAGGAGTTTTGCAATGCCTAATGCTGGGTAATAATGCAAAATGCTGAATTTAATCAGGAGCTGAACACAGGGAAGTTGGGCAGTTTCTGTTTTGAACCCCACTTATCTTGCTCAGTGGATTATTGTGGTATGATTGCTTAGGCTAGCTGGTCTGAGCCAGCCTGTTCTTTCAGCAGCAGTGCTGTGGATGCAGTTTCAGGAAAGGTGGCTGCAGCTGATCAGTGGCTTCAGCAAGGGTCCTTGTCCAGGTATAGCAGATTGACAGTGCTCAGCACCATGTCTATTGTGCACTCTCAGTGCACAGGAGGACATCCTCTGCAGTGTACTTCAAAACAGGAAAAGTCTGATGCATTCTTAGCTAAGGTACTGCTCTCTCTAATTAGTGTATCAGAAAAGATCTAAGGAGACAAGATGACTCCAGAAGGGGTTCTCACACTGGTTGCAGCAGTGTGTTCAGAGGTCCTAAATATAGCCACCCAGGGATCAAAGGCATGAGTGCTAGGACTTAAAATGCAGACATCCTTCTGCCATACTCTGAAACCACACTGTACACGTACATTGCAGGAATGGGGAAGAAACGGCAAAGCAAAAAAATTAGATGAGGAAATGTCTTGTTCCCCTTCTGCACCACACCACCACCAAGACACTGGTATCCTGGGGAAGATGATCAAATTCTGATAGGCGATCCCTGAGTCTGAAATGTAAGAATAAGTTGCTATACATGTTGTACCTCTCTTTGTCCACTTCTGACTTTGTCTGACTTCTCCAGTGAGAGTGTATTAGTCATCATCACTGTCATGTTGGTATTGAATATCAGAAGCTTTTCCTGTATTCCTTGTGCATGTTGAGACCATTTTGATTTCACTTTCGCTTACTTTCTGTCCTACATATACATTTCTCCTAAGAGAGAAAATGGAAAAACCTAGAAGTATTTTATAGAAACATAAAGCGAAGCCTGGCATTCGGAAGAGAGGGCCTGCCATAAAAGACAGTTTCCTGAATTTATGCTGCTGCCCTGCACACCCTTTTTCACAGGGATGATACTCAATAGACTTAATTCAGTATAGCACTGCTGACTTGAGTAGAGCAAGGCTACCTGGAAAGTTGAGCTTGTAGGGGCCTGACTTTTTCACCTGCAGGTTTATAATCAGACCTGGGGTTTGTGCTCCAAGCCTCCCTCAAGTGCCATAGCAGAATGTCTGTTCTGTGCCATAATAGGATATGGCTGGAGATTTGTTGACAGCTTTGCATCCATTTCAAAAATAGAGAAAATACCTTCAGTTATGCAATTAGGATATTTTTCTTTCTGGCAGTTACTTGGGAACCCATTTCCTGGGGTCATCTGTCCATTTTTTACTCTTCACAGATATTCTGTCTTGTAAAATGGATTAAGGACTTTGATCATATTCTTGATCTCCTCTCTTCTGTTATAACAATTCCTGAAAGGTACATACCAACTGTAAAAGCACCACAAATAGTTTCAAGTGTATGGATGGCTTCCATGCAGGAAGAAACTGCCTAGATCATGAGAAGAAGTGGTTGAGAGGTAGGTACAGTAGAACTGGATATAATTCTGAATAGTATGGGCAAAACAAAAAGGGAGTAATTAAGTATTCAGGACTATTTATAGCACAGCAGATATGATCACTTAAATGATTGTAATACTTGGTTTTAAAAATGAACAAGAGAGAATTTTTTTACTTGACAACTCACAATTAATTTGCAGCTTTCCTTCCATAGTTTATTATGGGACCTAAAACCAAAATGTCTTTAGAATGGGATTAGAAACACGTGGGATAACACACGTGTAAGTAGCTGAAAGCTGTAACACACAAATGTACATACGTGCTATGTACAACAACAAAACCCCCAATCCTCTTTGTCTGTGCCCTCTCCCTATACATCCAGCTCTGATCTGACTGAATATGGCATTCTTCTGCTGGTTTAGTTAAGTTTCTTTGTTTTGATTAAAGTCCCAAGTTTGTGTGATGATCTGAAACTTGTTTCAGCTAGCAGCGTTGAGGAGTACATGGTATACCCTGAACTAAACAATTTATTTACTGCTGATACTGGGGACTGGAACTTGTGAATCAAGGTGTTCCAGGCTTGGAAATGAATATGGTTCATTTTCCATTTTGTTAGATAAAGCTGTGAGATCCAACCCTTTTGAGCCTAAAATATGTGAGGCTTTTGAATACCCCTGCTCTGATCCTTCTTCTATCCTGAGACCTCATCCCCCTCCCTCCCCATCCTGGGGCTGCGTTATGTATTTGACATAAGTCATTGAACCCTTGTTATCAAATCCAATCAATAATGATTTTTTTTCTAAATATTTAATTATCAATCTTTTGAAGTAGTACCGTGATGGAAAAACATAATTTTTTGTCAGCTGTAGGGAGCTGTCCCCAACTCTAAAATTGGTATTGTCATCGTGCAGCTGGGGAGAAGGGGGGGCAAGTGTGTTACCTGGGTGTTTGTGTGCAAATGATTAGCAGTAAATCATCTTAACCTGTTATATGAGGATATTTGCATCACCACCAGTGGGTTTCAGAGTTAACATCTCAGTTCTTGGCTCTTCAGGTGTTTGTGTGTATCACTGCATTGTCTTCAAGTGTATTGGGATGTTTTTCTGCTGTGCAATGGGGGAAAGAAGCTTGGAGGAGCCAGAGTGCAGTTTAAGGCAGAATGGTGATGAATTTGCATAGTACATCAAGCCTCACATCAGTATTTCAGTATGAAAGGAAGAGAGACTGTTTCAGTCTGTAAGGACAAAAGAGTAGAGCAAAGTAATGCAGACTCTGAGAAGCGACACCTACGGGCTGTGGACCTGTGTGCAGTAGAAGACTGATGAAGATCCTGAGAGTCCTTATCAGTGAGGCTGGTGGTGTGAAGTGTTTAGTTGGTGGTGTTGATGGATCAAAGCAGTTCGAGCACAGAGTGTGCAAATGGTTCCTGCCCTCTGCTCTACTCCACTGGGAAAGGAGCTGTCTGAGCCCCTGTAACACTCTCACCTGCAGGCCTTTTGTGAACAGAGAAGCTTTTAGGGCCTAATCTAGATATTACCGGAGAAAAGTAAAAGTGTGTTTTGTTGTTTGGTTTGTTTGGGGGGATTTTCGTGGTTTTGGTTGTTTGGCTGTCTTTTTTGGGGTTTGGGGGTTTTTGTGGGTTTCTGTTTTTCTTGGAATTTTTTTTTTTTTTTTGTTACTTGCCTACATTTTTTCCTGTTCAAGTGATGATCGCAGGGTAAGAAATCTGGGGAAAGATACCAGTTAAGGCTTCCTGGGGAAAATCGGATGACAGAGATATTGAAATTGCTTTTCAGCAAAGCAAAAAAATAATGTTGTGTTATCTCAAGACAGCAAACTGTCTTTCAAATGTGTTTTCAGTTTATTTTTGCATTGATTGCTTTTGCCTGAGCTTTTCTTCTGTTGTAGATCAGCTTTTAGATAAGAAACCTATTTATCAGTAAAGACATTGAAATACTTTCTGCAAAATGTAATATCTTGAGAGTTTTTCATCTAGGCCAAATCCATTTGCACTGAATTAAAAACTGTTCTGATATCCTTGAAATACAGCTTTCATTTCTTCTTTCTCTGTCTCTGTTCTGTTGTGAAGATGCTTCTATGGATAAAGATACTTAAATTACTCTAGGTGTACCAGTCTGAGGCTGAATGTACATTATACTCTCTTTACTGGTCAAGGGTGAAAATAGATGCCCTCTCTGATGAGCACATCTGCCTTAGCAGACGTTGCCAGTGCAGTTAAATATCCATTACCTGTCTTTACCATGAAGGTTTTGTCAGTGTGGACTACAGGATGCATTATGGTAGCAGATCTGCAGTTCCATTAGTCTGAGCTGAAGGTGTACTGGAATGATGCTTCAGTCTTCTACCCCTCTGGCATCACTGGAAAAGCTCCTGGTATAAATCTAGCCCTGGAGCTCAAGGAACAGGCCTAAAATTCTCAGCTGTGGTTTTGCTGGAAAGAAGTGGGGTAAAATCCCTCAGCTGAGGATAAATTGGGCTATGCTGACATCATTATTGCTGACTGAGAATTTGGCCCAGTGCCGTGGTTGTATTTATTTCTCCTGCTGCACCTTGAAATACAGGCAGCTTTTGCTGGATTGAATAGGCCTGTTTTCTAGGTGGAACAATTACTGTTGTAATTATCAGCTCGCAAGAGGAGGTGCTTGCCTGCTGTCATTTCTGGTAGAGGCAAAGGGAGAATAGAAAGCTCACTGTCAAGTTGCTGCTCTGAGGAGGCGTCATCCAAAAAAGAAGGGATCCTGGCCTGAGTGCAGGACTAAAGGGTGCAGGTCCCAGGAAAGCAGTGGTGTAACCCTTAAAGAAGATGCATACTTGTTTAGGAGTCTTACAGGAACCTGTGCTGTCTTTGTTTCCTCCCATTTGTGCATGAAAGAGAAGTTCTGTCTCAGTGTCTGCCCAGTGGAGGGATGTGAAAATAGAAATACTGAAGTATAGTACCTTGATTCTTCTGCCTGACTGTAGCGTTGAATTCAGATTCTGTTTGAAGCCAGTGACTTGCCAAGGCAGATGTTATATGCTTGAATGAGTTTAATAAGATGATCAGGACTCTGTTTATCAGTTTGGCTTGCTTAGAGCAGTGCTCCAAACATCCAGGGAAACAGGAAGAAATTGTAATTAAAGGCAGCTTTGAAATTCAGTACGTGACTGATTTGCATTTCACTATTTTATTCCTCTTTCGCCTTCCCTACTAAAAGCCCGGGGAGGTTTGCATGGTGCGACTGGGATTGCTGTGGTGCATTATCTATGCTTGAGATACTGTGGAGTGGCAATTGGGTAATGAGGATGAAAAAGGGAGCTTTCTCTGAAGAGAAAACAAACCTTTTCCCTTAACTGGTGCCTGGGGCCTTTCATCATCTCGGTTGCGCACGTGGGGCAAAGTTGTGGCTCTCGGAGTAGCTGTGCTGGAGGATCCAGCAAGAGACTGTGGTGCTTGGGGGGCTCATCTGGGGCTTCTGACCAGTGGATCTGCTTTGTCTCAATTTCCATTATCCTGTTTGGGGTGGAGAGTACATGTGTCTGTGCTAAACTTCTTGCTAGTAGGACTAGCAACAGAATTGCTATTTCCTGTGCTGAGGCTGTAAGCAAAGGCTCCTTCCCTAGCCTCACAACATCTAGTGATTTATTATATTCTGTTTTACCTACTGTGTCACTGAAAGCCATGCTTTACACTCAGTTGAAGCAGTAAAAATGTGTTACCAATCAGTTTATTGTATCAGTATCTCTTAACTAAGCACTACAGACTTAGTACTTTGTCTTGCTCTGCTTTATAAGTGCTATAGATACATCTGTTCTCATCTTGGTTTAGGTACCTGAATAATTTAATTTATTTCATTTCCAAAGTGAATTAAGGAAAATGTGACAAGGCTGTGGGATTTCCTGTTTAGAGTATCTAGACCTGAAGTCATATGCTCTCTCATTGTGTATGTGTTTTCCCTTGAAAATCCTTATTCTGAATAATATGATTATGTAAAACTTGCAGCTTTCATTAATAAGGAACAAATCTCTTAATGCTTATGGATTTAAAATAAAGATACCAAATAGGATCTGCAAAGGCTCAGAAACCAGAAGGTAGATAATAATAAAAAATTCCCATTGGTTGGAAGCCCATCTCCTGATTTTGGTGGGCTGACCTGAAATTTCTGAATGCCTGGAGTGGCAATGATTCAGAAGCCAGCTTGTGTTCAGGCTGGTTAACCAACGTAAGTCACTGTTACTTTAAAAACATGTCATTCAAAAATCAATTAAGATAAAAATGCCTTCTGGAAACTATCAGTGGACTTCCCACTACATTGTAATCTTCTGAACCAGGTGGGTTTTCATCACATCACAGCTACCCAGCACATTTATCTACCCTCTGTGTAGTAGGGAAACAGCATCTCTTTCCCTGCCATTGCCTGTCCTGTTACACTAGGGGAAAAAAAAAAAAGAGAAAAGTAGGGCAAACTCTGTAGCCTTTATGCAGGGAAAGTCCCATCAACTTCAGTGGGAGACTTGGCTCAGGGAGAAGTACAGGAGCCAGGCCAAAGTTTTCATTCTGGTTTTTCAGAAGCTAGTATCCCATGTTTGTAGATTAATGCCACATAGCTTTGCAAAAGAGGCCCATGAAATGCCTTTAACTCGGTGGACTTCTGGCATTTAATTCCTGCAGCTTCCAGTCGTTGTGTTTTAAAATCTATTCTTCATTGGAACATGTTTGCCTGAA
Source organism: Corvus cornix cornix (assembly GCF_000738735.6). NCBI lineage: Eukaryota > Metazoa > Chordata > Aves > Passeriformes > Corvidae > Corvus > Corvus cornix. The sequence goes on from NC_046336.1 coordinate 18,091,284, forward strand.
TGTGACATTAGGAATACAGCCAGCAGTGCTCGAATATACTTATACATAGGCATAAATTAAACCCCATTCTTGCTTAGGGGATAGATAAGCATGAAGGGTCTCAGTGTTCTCAGATGAATCATACTTAGCTCATCAGTGGTTGCCTTGATTTAATGAAGCCATAGTATGTTAATGTTAACACTGCAGAAAAAGCTGAAAAGTTACAGGCAGCCATGCTAACTAGCTACAAGCATTTAAAAGCCTGGGCATGAGCTCCTACTTGGCTATTCTGGCCATAATTAATGATGACAAGTATGTTGGAAAAATAATTATTTTGCTTGCTTTTAAAGACAATTACTTGCTTGAGGCGAATGAGGGGGTGGGATTTATGTGGCTGTAATAAGCATATGTAGATGGCATCTTCCCAGAAGAATATTATAGCCACAGGATCTTTTTAATTGACCTGAGATTCCTTTGTTCTGCAGATACAATTAATGTATGTGGTCACAGACTAAAATGACCCTACTTGTTCTAGGGCAGGCTTAGTTCTAAACTGCTGAAAGGAAAAAAGACTGCTTTTATCAGCCCAATCAGCAACAGATAAAAATCTCTCCTGGTCACTTTGTAGGGGGGAGAAATCTTTTTAAATTGGTACCCTGAGTGCATGCTCTTTTCATCTGATAAAATAGGAGTTGGGGATATGGAAGCAGGCTGAGGTGAGTATTATTGCAGTCATACGGTATCACTCCTGTGTCTGGGCTTGCATAGCACAGCAGCTTTTGCCTGGCACGTGGCCATGCTGTCCTCTGACAGCCACCTGCCTGCTCATTTACCGTGTTGGGCTGCAGAGCCTTGGTCCCTTTCCAGCCTGGACACGGTGCTGGAGTCTGGGAGGGAGCACCTGCTTCTCTATCAGCTGCTGTTCTAGAGCATCGTGTTACTGTGTGGTGGAGGGCACCTCCTTTCCTCCTTCCCACTGCTCACTGGCATTCAAGGGCTATGAGAGCCACACAGTCTTATCACATAGTCTGTGATCAGATCCTGTAAAAATAAGGTGGGGTCTTACTGCCTTTCTCTCTTTCTTCATGCTAACTAGGTCCAGATGAGAAATAACAGGAGAAAATCCCCCAAGGCTGTAATTCAGTGGAAAATTTCAACATGTGCGAACAACTAATGACCTTTAATAGAAATCAGGAGGTTTTGTGTTTGTTGTCAGTCATTTCATGGTTCATCTAAGATGGTAAAATCCTCTTGGGCCACAGGAGAGAGAAGAGGAACCAAAAAGCTATGTGCTGCTTGCTTGCATATCAGAAAAATTTCCCTGTTGTTCCCTTTTTTAATATTGTGGTGGTTGTACGGAAGTCACAATCCCTTTCTCCAGTTTCCATCTGTAAGATGGAGAAGATGATGCTGTTTTTCAGTAAAGTTTTTGAAACCTGATACTGGAATTTGTTACAGAAAATACAGTATGAAGAGTCTCAGGTGCTTTTCTCCACACTACTTAGCCTGCTGCTAACAGTAAAGGTTGTGCTCTGTGCACTCTTAAGTCAGTCTCTCTGAACTGGGATCTGAAGTTGGAGGAAGGAGGATGAGTAAAAGAGGAGAAACCTACTAATCTTATACTAATGCGGTTTTGGTATGATGATATGTAACAGAAAAATCTTAGATTTCTTGCAGTCCCAGTTGTATCTAGCCCTTTGTAAAAGCATTGCTAAAGGAAGCAGACTTAACTGTGGGTGAATGATAACATTTGAGGGTTTGGGTCCAATTCATTCTACTCTTGGTGTCTGCAGACTTTTGTCAGGATGGAAATTTTTACCTGATTTCAGTCTGTTTGGAGAGCTGATTAAGGAAAGCTGTGCCTGAGTAACAGAAGAGTACTAGAGGATAAAGAATAAACAGTTCTCTCATCATGAAGATACAAGGTCTTAGGGTTTCTCAAAGTAGGCTGTGGTGGTAGGAGGTGGGGAGGGGAAGAGAGAGATCCCGTGTTTCATTGCCCTGGATGAGAGATACAAATGTTTGTTTATGTAAGTTCAAAGTTCTCCCTGGAAATTGCAAGTCTAACAGGAGGGCAACCTCTGCTTTTAGCTCCAAGGGCAGAGTGAGTTGGAAATGAGGCAGAATATAGGGTACTGGAGTTAAAAGCACTAGGGTTTTGTGCAAGGTCATTAAAGGGCCAGAATCTTAGGCAGCTGGGAGGGATTACTGCATTAGTCTGTATTTGACCCTGTGTTAAACTGGCAGAGAAGGGAGTTCCCTTGTGGTTGTGCTGTGGTTTTTACTGGTTTTTTTTTTTTTCTTTTTTTCTTCTTTTTTTTTTTTTTTTTTTTAATATTTACTGAGTGTAAAACGGCAGACTTAGTTCATCAGGAACTTCAGCTTGGTGTATCACTGAGTGTGGGACATGTCTGCTGCCAAAGAGGAAGCTGGTGTTTTGAGAGGTGTTTGGGCATGACATTTTTTCCCATGTACCACACAGTAATAGTGGGAGAAAGTGTCATGAGGTTCAGGGATGGACTCACAGTTTATCCTAACTGCTGAACTTCTCCTTCAAAATAACCAGATTCTAGTGTAAATCTTTGTTTAGGGTCTGCTGGAAGGAATTAGGAGTGATGGAAAGGGCCCACATCCCCAAATATTTCCAGATATCCATGGAAGGAGTTGTGAGGCCATAAATTTTGTTAAATCTGGGGGAATGTGTGAGGGTTTTTTTTGATGACACAAGATCAGGCATTGTTTCCAGATTAAATATGGTGTAGATTGGGCTATCTCCAAGGCAGAGCAGTAGCAAGCTTGGGCCTCCATTCTAAGGTGACGTGTTGCTGTAGTGGCTGAGTAATGCTGAAGTTCTACCTGAAAAAATGCTTCCTCCTTATTATGATACTGTACATTCCCCAAGTCCAACCCACAGCCTCCAGTCGTTCACAGATGGAACTTGCCTTTGTCACTGACTTATTAGGGACTCTTTTCTTTTCTCTTTCCTTTCTACTGTTCCTCTCTGCTCCATACATGCTTTAGTACCAAATAGGTTTTTACAATTATCAGGTTAACCTGACTTTAGCTTGAGGTCTGCTGTAGAAGAATTACTTATGCCTGAAATCTTGTCAGCTGATTTCAAAACTATCTAATGGAAGAACAGACAGTTGTTTCATTGTTTGGTTTAGGTTTTTTTTGTATGATGGTACAGATACAAGAACAGTGACATCCTATTGAGCATCGTGGGCTTTATGAATACTAAACTGTGGTGAAGTTTTTCAGATGGTATGCTGAATGGATTTTCCTTGAGCATAAAACTTTTCCAAAAAATCTCAATATTTATTTCTGTGCTGACAACAAAGGGTTCAAGAAAAGGCACAGCTATGAGCTTCCTATCTTGTGGAGTGCACCCCTGGTTTTTACAGTCTTCATTATAGCATGGTATATTCTTTTACCTTATAAGAGTAGTACTGGTTTCCTTTGGATCGGTTGCTTTGCCAATCTAGAAACCTGACTTCACATCCAGTCAGTAGGTTAATGGTTATAGATTGTAAATGTTCTCCCTTGCTTACAAGGTAGCTGCTTTCTTGTATCTTAGTGCAGTGATGACTTGGCAGTACCCCAAAGGCTGGAATCAGTAAAAGCCAAGCACTAAAGCACCACTGCAAGTATAGATTATTTGCTTTTGTGCATTTTCCATAAGTCTATGAACCTTTAAAAGGGTGAGTTCCATCTTTGAATCATTACACATAGAAGGACTTGAAGCATAGAAACACTAGTGTGTCCAAGACTGGGTAGTCAAATTCATGGCATTGTCCTTTACATTCCAAGGAATGAGGTGTTGCCTGCCCAACCAATATGCTGTGGTTGAGTGAATTAGAGGTTGGGGACTAGGAGGAGGCAAACACAGATAAATGTCATTGCCATTAAATGTACTGTCCCAACTCTATGGAATTCAAAAAGATACTAAGTCAGTACCAAACTGCCTTAAACTCTCCAGAGAGGCAGCAGAAGCAACAGGAATAAGACTGAATTCAAAATTAGGTCATCTTGGTTGAATAAAAGCAAAAGATTTTTAGGAGACCTGAAAGCAGCATGGTAGAGTGAGGGGAAATAAACAGCTGTAATAACGTAGGACAAAGCACTGGGATTAAGCCCTGCTTCTTCTCTTATTACCTACTGCCCAAGAGTCTCGAAGTTTGTTTGTTTGTTTTAAATGAAAGAATTGTCGCACTGTTGCCCCATTTGAAAAACAGGGAAACTGAGGCATGGGGTAGTGGGATAACTGTCTGGGATCAAAACATCCTGAAGCAAGGTTCCTTGTGCCTAAGTGGAAATGAGGAGATAGCCAGAAGTGCCTAAGGAGGAAATGAAGAGATAACCCAGTGACATGACAGGAGATTTATAGTGATAAATCTTCTACTCAAGACAAGAAGTGGTTAATAGAATCAGGCTTTTTTTTTTTTTTTTTTTTATGTTATCCAAACCTGTTGTGGGTTTGTTTTTTTTTTCTTCTCAACATATTGCTGGTTGCTGTAGCAGCTGAGTAATGCAGAAGTTCTGCCTAAAAAATGCTTCCTCCTTATATGATACTGTACATATTGTCATGGAAATTGTCCTCATTTCCCCCGAGCACACTTTAAATAACTCGAACAGCAGTGCTAATGAGCAGAAAGATATCTGCAATCCCCACCGTGCAACTTGACATACTTTATCCCACTCTGAATTCCCTTTGCTCATCTCTGAGCATTTTAAAGATCTGGTATAATAATTTGCTTTCTCTTTTTGGTCTGTTCATTTCTGTCTTAGCACTTGGTAATAAAAGGTCAGCTTTGGCTGAAACCTTAGTGTTGCAGCCATGCCGTTTTTTACTGCCAAATATCTTAAGAAAAGCAAGTGTCTCCGAAAGGGTAAGTCATGATTTTTTTGGTGTGTTTAGTGTTGTCTGTTTTCCTTTAAATCACAGTAAAGGATTTATTTTGAACTAACAAGCAGTGGGAATGGATCTATTCATACTGCCTGTCGTTTAGCACTGGGGTTTTTGTTATGCTGTGTGCAGTTTTGGTTCAAGATACAGTGTATGTTATTATCTTGCATTTTACATTCAGAAAAGTCAACTAAGCGAGAGGATGTTTAACTCTTTAAATATGGAGCATGTGTTTTGCACAGGGATGGAATCCCTGATGTAGAACAAAAGAGCAACAGAGAATATGTGTGTTTGTTTTTACAGATAAGTTTAGGTAGGCAGCTGAGTAATGCTCTACTATTTTTTGTTTCTTTTGTACAAAAGGAGCATTTTCTTTTCAATCTACACTGAAATAATAAATAATACCTAGTGAAGGAACAGCATATTTCCTCTTAGCATCTTTCCCTTGTAGGGGTACCTGAGTACATGACTCCACAGAGATTTTCAGCTTGCTGTTGTGAGGTTCACTATGAATTGCCATGTGGGCTTTTTCAGGAAATACTGATTTTTCTCCAGGTACATACAAAACTCTTCATGAGAGCAATCTGCCTCTAGCATTGTAGAAATGGGCAGTGTAGTAAACTCCTAATACACACATTGATTGTAAATTATTTTCTTCCTTTGCATGGGTCTTTATTGTGACATTTGTTGTTTAGCCAGCAGTCCAGATGTAGGCTTTGCATAAAGGCAAGTAGCAGGGATTTCTTGAATCTGGGACATGCATTAGTTCCAGAGGATCTGAGGAATCTGACTTGCTCACCTGGCTAATTACATATATATGTATATATACATATATATATGTATATATATACGCACACACATATATATATATATATATACACACATATATATATATCTTGGCATTTATGTATGTATGTGTTTACCTAATATGTGCGTTTGTCTAATTCCTTGTTTGAATATGAATTTTCTTCTAAGGCATACATGCAAATGGGAATTGTATAGGTCTTCATCACAGGTGTAAAGTTGAGGAAAACGTTTGGAAAAAATGTTAAAACAAATTTGCATTACCTTTGTGTTTTATTCTGGGTTTCTATTTTAAAATGGGATTGCACAAGAACTAGCAGTTGAGATGTGATAATTTAGTTAAGCTGACCTGTAGATGCTGGTACCAACTATTTGGTATTTTGTTGAGTGAAATGTGTACACATGTACACAAATTTATACAATAATTCAGAAATTATTAAGGGTAGAATAATTTCAGCAAAGCTTTTATTAGAAAGAAGGAAAAATATTATAACTGGATTATTAATTTGATTATGCTAAATTCTTTTTTAGGGTTTTGTTGTATGTGTGTACATATAAATGCCACTTTACAAGGGTGCATAGGATGATTTTTGCTCATTTCCTGGGGGCACCCAGCTGTCCAATGCTTCCTTCCCTTATAGCATGTGCCACAGTAGCAATATATTTCTAAACAGGGGCATAGGAAAGGCACCTGCCTTACCTGTGCCTGCAGAAGGCATTGCAGGAGGGGGCTGATGGTACAACCAGGAAATGTAAGATTCAGCCTTTAAGAGATGACTGAGGAATGTTCAGGGAACAGCAGCCAGTTGTACTCTCAGTAAGTCACTGCCAACAGGAAAACTGTCAGCTGACTGAACTGAGGGTGTTTCCTCTTGGAGCCTGTTTCTGCCAAAATCTATCTGATCTGTGAAATCCATCAAGCTGTACAGAACACCTCCTGAATCAGGCCCACTGGCAGGGTAGGGATCCTGATTGCTTCTGGTGCCCTCTATGCTGTGTGCTGTCCTTTCCTTTCTTGCTTCCAGGACAGGGAAGTGCCAAAGCACTGTGTGTCTGAGTGGGAAATGCTGAGGTAGCTGAGCTTCTCCATGAGCTGTTTAGTATCAGTCTGCCGCTAATCTTGCTTTGAAGAAGCTGGACTCCTGACAGCTTTTGAGCCACTTTCCATCCAGGTACTTAAGGCAATCCCCTTTGACTCCCTTTCAGAAAGCACTTCATTTGCAGAGGGTTTTACTGTCATCTGAATAAGGACATCATTCCCAGTAAGTAAATGTGGTTGTTCAAAGGCTCTATATGATTAGAGTGCCCTAGGCATAGCATCAAAAATGTGGTTGCATAAAAACTGTAGTAGCCACAGGCTCCAGTGGATCTGACCTTGCTGTTCTCTGTGTCCCTGAACAGGGAAGTGGCAAGCCATCAGGAGCAGTGAGGTTTGTGTATGATCTGTGATCTCTTCTCCACGGGTTCAGATGGTCTATGGACAGAAGCTGGGCTATGGACAAGTTCATGGCCAGAAATATTGATTGTATGGAAAACAAAACTCCCGGGTAAACACTCCTGGTTCAGCCTTGAGAGGGAACTTGGCTAGATTAATACAGGAAGTGGTCAGCAGAGATGGGAACTGGAAACTGATTCTCCAAAGTATCTTATAGCCTGAAATCCCAGGAAGTGCAGGATTTTGTGTCTTAGTTCTTTTGTACCAGGGTGTAGCTGAAGCCTCTTTCTTTCCAAGTGAGCTTTATTCTCACAATGCACCATTTTATCTCCTCACTAGTATTCCAGCCAGGCCACCCTGTGTTTTGGATTAATTCTCTATTTTGTTGAGGCTGCAAGAGTTTCCAGGCATGCCTGAAATGAAACAGCCAAGCCAAAGTAGAGTGTTCTCTCTTGCTGTGTATCCTTTGCTATGCAGACTGTTGTGCCTATGGAGACTTTCTGTAGGTCTCATTTGGGGATACAGCCTTACCCTACTCATACCCTCTGGTAAACATGCAGCAATGACAGATTCTGGAAAGATGCAAGTAAGGGTTCCTTTATTTTTTCTATTACCAGTTTTAACCTCCATCAAACTCCTATCAGTTACATCCACACACACACCTTAAATAAGGAATCAAAACAATGAAACTACTTATTAACCTCTGCAGCCTGTTGTTAAAACCTTCTGTTTTCTCATAAGTCTTTCTCCAGTAAATGTTTTTGTTTTCTTTAGCCATTCCCTGAGCACTGGCTCAATACTGTTCAAAACTGGGCAATAAAATGTCATGTAGTCATTCTCTGATCTGGCAAGTCATTGTCAATTTTTCACTTATGTCTTCATTTCTAGTGGGCAAAAAAGAAAGTTTCAGCTTCAGGAAAGCCTTTTCTACTTTAATTCAAAAGAATTTAATAATGAATGTTTTATTGCCAAGTGGTCCTTACTTTTCTGCAGCTGTAGATTTACAGAACTTCAAAGCTGGATGATTAAGGTGCAGTTTTAGTTTGTAGCCAGGCAAGCCAAACAATCTAAACTTCAAAGAAGGGGAGTGTTCTTTAATGTTGTAGGCTTGCTCTTTGTGTTCAGCAAATGGAACTGCTGGGGAAAATGCCATGTGCAGCAGACAAGTGATGTGGCTGCCACTCCCGGGAGGGAGTCTGCTGGCTGCTGTCTGAGAAGAGCAGCCCACACCCAGCAACCTCAGGATATTTGATGGCTGACAATTAGGTCACTTTTTTATGATGTCAACCTATAAGACTTTCAGCTTTGCTTTTGGTATTCTTAAAGCTTCTGTCTCTGTTGACTTCCAGGGGTGGTCATGCTAAAGGCAGGATTTGAGCCTGAGCTCTGTTACCTCTCCTGCTTCGTTTTGTCTGTGACTGTTTTCCTCCTCTGATGTGCTCACAGGATGGATGATTTTATACACATTATGAAAGTTGAGAAAGGCTGTCCTGGTGAAAGGAAGCATTTAATCCATACGACATTGTGGTTTGAGGGGAATAAGGTCCAGGACTGGAAATGAGGATGTTCTGCATCTATACCAGTCATGTTGAAAAGGGGCCACTGTGATTTTGCTCTTGTGTTAATACTTTGTGCAGTTAGCCCAACAATGCATCTCCAGTTCAATACAGCAGAGCGTGGAGAAGAAAGGAGCTAGATAGCTCCATCATTAGGTGGACTTGGAAACTGCGATGGTGTATGGCTTTTCTTTCAACTCTGAAGCCCAAGCAATGTGATCTAACACTTTGTGTTTTATTAAACTCCTTATTGCACTTATCTGGTGGATGCTCCAGTTCAGAAAGTAGAAAAAAAGCCTCATGAGGTAGAAAAGGGCCTGGATAACTCTTCTTGAACTGGTGTGTTATTTACTAGGACTGATTCCTTGACTAGAAATCAGTCTTAAAATTCCAACAAATAAATTCATTCCAGAGGTTTGGGATGCAGCAAGGTGCAAACATGCCATGGTGAATACCCCATGGTATCTGGGATCAAAGCAAGGCACTTGGGTGTAGAGGATGAGTCCACAGTCTGGATCCCAACTTTCGAGTAGTCGGAGCCTCCAGGAAATGGTGTGCTGGATTCCATGGGCCTGGAGATATAAAAGGAGCTGGAAGGACACCACAGAGACACATCTGTTGTTCAGTAAATGACTTGCAAAGCCATGTGGCTCTGGTGCAAATCTTCCTCATCAGTATTAAAATCTGAGTGGAACTGGGGCTTTATACAGTCAGTATCTAGGCTTTTATGGGATCTGGGCCACTCTCTCCACAGGGCTCTGGGATTCAGCAGGCAGAGAGGCCAGCGCTGCCAAGAATCGTAGTGCTCGTGAGGCAGAGTTGGCCAACACTGTGGTGCCTCTCAGTGACCCATGTGCACACTGCTGAGAGAGTGGTGACTTCAGCTCACCAGTTAAAGCTCTCCAAAGAGAGGAGGTGCCAGGCAACCTCTGGAGCTGCTGAGTGAAGGAGCAGCTTTGTGAGACACAGTACTCTCCTAATTTCTGATGTGGCTTTCCCATTTCAAGAGCACTGCTTTGATGAGAAAATGGTTTCCTTTCCATCTTGTGCTGTGAGAACAATTAATCATGCTGTTCGGCTTGTTTTCACTCATTTTTTGCTTTCTAGGGCTGGCACTGCCTTTGCAGTTGCACACAACCAACCTTCCAAACCATATTCCTTGCTTTGTGATAATTGATGTTTGATTAATCCAGGTTGCCTGGATGTGGTAGTTGTGTTTTTCATTCTGACTCTGCTAGCTGCTAGCCAGCATCATACTGGAAATCACTGTCTCTGTATCTCAGTTCCCCACTGGTATGTAGGAATTTCTCATTGTGGCATTCAAGGGATTTTTTTTTTTTTTTTTTAATTTTTATTAAATACAGAGAAGGCATTTCTCCACTGATGCGCAATATAACCTTGGGAAGTAATTTCAGTCTCAGCGCCTGTTCTCTCAAAACACTAATGTTTAATTCTATGTGAAAAGCATATTTCCAACAATGGAGAATCTTTTTTTTAAAATTTCTTTTGTTTGTTAATAGCTAAAGCATACACTGAAATCACTTCTGTTTTCATATACTTCTTGTAAGACTGGTTTGCAATTACTGTTGTGTGACTGTTCCTTATCTGAAAAAGGCAGTCCAAGCTGTGTTAGATATTTTTAATTGGACAGAGCAGTAACAGAACTGGACTAGATGAAGCTGATCTTAGGATAAAGTGTGTGGTATAAAGAGTTCTTTTTACTGTTGGCTTCCTGAGAATCAGCCTTCCTCATATTTAGACTTTCGTATAGACAGGACTAGAATATCTGCAAACAGGAGTATTTGAGACGTACAAGTGTTTGTGCATTTAGAAATATGCTGCTTCATAATGATCATTACAAGCATGTAATGCTTTCATGATTAGTATCTGGATCACCTAACTGATGATCTTAAATTAAAGGCAAGAGAATTAAAACCTCTCTGGAAGGCTGGAGAAGCTGTGTCTGTTTGACAAGTGCTTGCAGATTTGCTTCAGAGACCATGGATCAAGTTTTCACTTAAAGGTAACTGGCAGAGACCAGATGTCAAAGACAATAGTTTACTGCTGTCTTGGGTTTCTGCTTTCACAGTATGAACTATTTAAATAAAAACCATGATACAATGGAACCTTCTGTGTCTTTAATGCTAGAGTACTGAAACTGGCTGCAGTCACAAGCATACAAGCTTACAGTCCTGTTATTTTTCCCTATTATTATTATTATTTCCCTATCCCCTTTTACGGATTTTCAAACTCATCTGATTGCTGTTAACTAAAAAAAAAATGTAGAAGGGAAGAGTAGGAGGCACTTGCTATGCTCCCATCATTCCCTCTGTTACCTGACTGGGCTCTGACAAATCATAAAGCCATCAGTAATTTTTTTTTTTCAGCTTTGCAGACCATTAACCCAAATGGTTCTTTGATTTCCAAACCATGTCCTCCCAGCCCCCTGTGTACCACAGTTTCACTATAGATGCATAATTCATTATCTGGAAAGCTGCTGTTTTAATGTAATATTAAACAGGCAGCAGCTCAGCAGGTGTCCCCAAGGTAAGGAAGGCAGCATGCTGCTGGCAGCAGCTGCTGCCTTTAGGCTTATCAAGATTTCTTTGTTTTGAAACAGAAGCTGGAAGGCTTTTTAATACATTCCCTATCATTGGCCAAGCAGATCCTGGTTTCTGGCTGTAATTCTGCCTTTGACTACAAAGACAAATTCTTATAACGTATTCTGCCTGCCATGGCTGCGTACAGTTCTGTGCTCTTGAGAAAGAAGCAGGGTGAGGAGAGGGAGGAGGCTCACAAGGCAGATGCTTGTGCCCTGGTTCCTGTTTGCATTTTTCTTAGTGGACCAACAGGGCTCAGTGAATCTGTGCAGCAACCCAGCTTATGTCAGCATTTTCAGAATGGGCTTTCTGCTTCTATAAGCATAAAAATACACAAATATATTGTTTGTAGAGGGTATTCCAAATAGTGAGGGTTATATTCTCCTGGCCTCATGCAAGTTCTAGTTCTCTGTGGCTTAAATCTGTGTAATTAGATATACTTCATGTAGTTCATACCACTGGCAGAATCAGCTCAAATGGCAATGCTGGCATTTCTATTTGAATAGTTTATCACAAGGAGGACTGAGCAATGCTTTTTAGTTCTTTGGGATAAGAACTGCATCTTCTGTATTTGAACATCATAAACTATGTTGATGGCTGGGTTTCTGCAGAATATGTGGGTCTTAAAATGGCCATGTGCAAACTGCATGTGCAATGTTTCTTGCTCTAGAGGTAACTGGGGTGTAGGTTACAGAGTTTGGCTGCCCAGTCTCATCATCCATGCTGCAAATACGCTCTCGCACCAGGAGAAAATTGCTCTGTTACATTTGGCTGCTGTACATATCTGTGTTAGCTTTCAGGACTTTTGGGGCAGATTCTTGTGAGTTTCTGAATTCCTGAAGAATTTGTGTCCTTTCTGTGCTCCTTTGTGGAAATTCTTTTAGTTTCCCTTGTTAGTAAAGAGACTCTGACTTCCTAGGACTGTGACCTGGCTTTGGTCAGTAGCCTTGCTTGAAATGTGACAGGCCTGTAAAGTTTCAAATAACATAAGAAGGTTTAGAGGACATTTTGGCAACATAGTGTAAGTGACAGTGTGCTTTACTAAGGGACTGTGAGTGCCAGTATAGTGGAGAAGAGGCTGCTGACCCAGGTTTTCAGATAAAAGGATTTCCCTTTTGCCAGCTAACTGTTCTAGATGAAGACTATCAGGACAGAACATGCAGACTACAATGCCTTGCTGTTCTAGGAAGACCAGAAGAAGTTCAAGGATCTCTGTGGGAAGGATGTCACTTCACTGGAGTTTGCCCCAGTCCATGAGTACTGAGATGTACAGGCAGGAATGGTCATACCAGCTCGGAAGCTGCTGTTTGGAGGAGCTGGGCAGCAATGGCTCAGTGGCTGATTGCTTTTGTGCTGGTGAACTTTCTGCACTATGGGAGTGGAAGCTTGCACAGTAAGGCTTGAGGCAGTTCTGCTGTGCTTGATGAAAATTCTGAATAGTCACAAACCCTAAGTGGGCTTCCATGAGCAGTCTGCCTGAACTGTGGTCTCTAAGATTATACACCTGAGCTTTACTCTCTGTCTCTACAACTCAAAGGTGATTATCTCAGCTTGTCTGATGAGATGCTACCTATGTGCATGCCTTTGGCCTATGGTGGAGACACACAGCTGTCAAGATGGGAGGCAGTGGAAGGGTACATCTGTATGTAATAGTAGCAGTGAATGTTGCAAGACAGAACTTCCATTGGGAAATCCAGAGTCGGAGAGAAGCATTCTGTGCAACATTCCCTTGAATTTCAGTGGGAACAAGGCCACCAGCTGAAGACATCTCTCAGGATGAGCTGCTGTTTACCTAATAGGTTTTTTATTTCTTTTTAGAATCTGATCTAAACCATCATGTCTCTGGAAAGTGAGGTTATATTAGCTAATAACTAACCACTTCAAAGGAACTTCTGTGGACATTCTGATAATGCTATTAACTGGGAGGAGTTTGTTCATTGCCAGTGAGTGGACAGAATTCGAATTGATGTTTCTAAGCACTGTTCTGGTAGCAGTTCACTGACAGTTATCCTAAAACACAAAGAATTGAGGGCCCAGCTTTTTGCATCTGCCCAGCCTGGAGTCCTTTAGCCATCTGCAGCTGTGTTCTGAGTGGCTGCAGTGCTGGGCCCAAGGGACAGGTATGAACTTCCCATTTTTTCCCAAACAATGTTGTTGTGAGAGTGGAGAATGCTGTGTGCTACACAGTCAGGTTTAGAAGATTATTGACCACTCAATGCATAGCCAGATACAGCGAGGAGACTGCTCTAAAATTGTTAGTCTGTGCGAACTGTAACAAGGCTACAGATTTGGATCAGAATATCTCTGAGCTCTTAAGTTTGGATGTGGATCAGCAGTACTTCCATGTGCATTGTCTCATCATTAGTATTGGCAAGGGTTTCTTCAAACTTGCCAATGGCCTACACTATATATGCTTTCGCATTTCAGTCCTTTTTCTGTGTTAATGTGACAAATAGCTTCGTTTTGTGTAAAAACAAAGTCTGCAACTGTTGAGTCCTTAATGATAGTCCATTAATTTGCTGCTGCCAAAACTGTGCTTGTAAAGCTTCAGTTACTTTACTAAAGAAGATAATAATGTTCGTAATTGGTTGGCTTGAATTTCTGCAGTACCCTGTATTCAGTCTACAGAGAATCAGAGTCTTTACAGGCTCTGGCATCTGCAGCCTAAGCTTTACCAGTGGATGGTTTCTTTTCCATCCTCCTTAGTTCAATGTTCAGAGCACTATCTAAGATGGGAGACATGTAGTCCTTTAAAAATACAGTGAAGATGTCTTTGGTTTCATGGTGGATTAAGTGCAGGAGAAAGAAAAAATAGGCTTATGAGGGGCAAGGTGGAGGGGAGAAGGTGGTTGTAGAGAGATGTATTTAGAAGGCATGAACCACTTCATTCCTGTCATGGAGCAGACCTGGCAAATGTGAGCACAACAGTTCCAAAAGAATGCAGAAATTGGATATTATCTCTCCAATATGAAATTATTAAAGAAAAATAGATAAGAATTTACTATTCTGATGTTATAGTAGATAATTTCTTTTCAGAATATAAAATTTTCCTCAACTTTTGTTTTTGGTGTTAAAGATTTGAAGAAATTTATGAGAATTAGAAAATTACTTGTGGTTGCATGGTAATGCATAAAAATTATCCAGTCATTTTCATTCAGATTTTTCAAAGCATGAAGTATCATCATCTTTGGTCAGGAAGGAATTTCCTCCCTTATAATAGCATGTAAACATAACCACAGTTGGAATATATAATTTGATACATTCTTCAGAAGTGTTGAGTACTTGCTGCTTTGGGGAACCACATGGTGCCATATGGCCTGTTTTGCACAGATGAGCTACTATTTTCTGAGTCTTTCATACATACATTTGTAGCTTCTTTTTGTACCCTCAAATTAAGTTGCCTTAATTTAGATGTCTCCTGCAATGTGTCTTGTAGGGACAGACATGCAGCTCCTGCCAGCTGGCCTAAATTGCCTCCTTGTGAGTGTGTGGCTTCTGCTGGCCTGAGAAAAAATTCATTTCCTCTCCTTCCAAATCAGACGTCAGTGAAATGACTCTAGGCACATAGTCCAGGCAGTTCCATGCCATCAACATAAAGGACTGTGCTCATTGTAGCTTTCTAGATCTGAAATATGTTGAGGAAAGACAGTAAGGGTTAGTTTTCTGGAGTGGAAGAAAGGAGGGTAAGGGAAAGCAGCCTGCTATTGCTACAAGGCTGTCTACAGAATGTACTGGGGGAAAAAAAATTTCTTGCTCCCCCTTGTTATCCCTGCTTTCCATCACCAGGTCATTTTCCATGAGGGGATGAAATTACTCCTCTTTGGCATCCTCCTTGCTGGCCTCCTAAACTAGCTGTGACCATGTTGGAAAGGTTTCATCTCTTCCTGCTAGCTAGTAGGAGCTGATAACAAAGTAATTGCAATGCAGCTTGCTTATAGGGATACTGTATGGTGTTGTGGGCACATTTCACAAGCCCCTGTAAAACCTCTCTATTTGGGGAGGCAGTGTGATCATTGTTAATATCTGTTCCTTTTACAGAGCAAATTAATTGTGGGCAGAAGGTGGAGGAATTGGTACCTGAGCTGTGCTGGTACAAGGGAGATGCTGCATCCTTGAAAAAAAATGTACTTAGTTGTGTGTTGTCCCTGGGCTCATCTGAACTCTAAATATTGGGCTGCTGCAGTAGAAGTGGCCTTCCTCCATTGTGAATCCAGGCAACCTAAGCTGTACTTCGTGGCCACAGTGAGCAGCACATCCCAGGCAGCATAGTAGTAGTCTCTTCTCTAAAATTGCAAAGAACTGAAAACAAGGAGACACAAGGGCATGGGTATACTAGTACAATAAATATGTTTTTAATGCCAGAAGTATAACTTAAAAATGACTGCATTTTTTTTACTGAAACGTCTGAAAGTTGAGACAACGGCAGACAAAGCACATTAAGGAAAAATCAGCTCAAGTAGACTCAAATATTACAAAGCACTGAATTCATGTAAGCAGGTTTTACAAGCAGGGGTTCAAGGTGAAGTTTGTGTGTAATGCTGCTTACTTTTTCTTGAAGAGTACTTGAAGTTATTTTTCTCCCTTCCTCTGGTCTTGCGTCTTCTTTTCTGCTTGCCATGGTTCCTGGAGTGTGACATCACTTACTAGCATTTGGCCTACCTGGAATATGGGTTTTGTTTATTTCCAAGGCATTGGTTTATTTGAAGTGATTGGTAGTCTTAAACAGTTCCTCAGTTTAATTAATAGATAAGTCTAGAGTAATGAGGTCACATATGTTACCAAGAAGGGTATCTTGAGGCAGGAGAGTCAAGCTAGCCAGACACAGTTCTTATGTATAACAGGCCAAAGATTTAGTTTCATCTTCATTTCTTGCATATAGTTTTAGTAATCCTACACTTCATCGTGACAGCTGACACAGATCACTAGCCTTAGGTTTATAAGGGTTTTCTGTAGTCCATGTACCAGTACAGAGAAGCTTTATTAGTGACTCTGTTCATGTTAAATCTTGTCAGATGTTTTTGCATAAGAAACCACACTTGTGAGGTCTGATCTCTTTGTTGGTTCATTTTTAAAGCAGTTTAATGGCTTCTGAAACCACGAAAGGTATGGGAGAGGAGAACAGATCACAGGGCTTTTGGATTGCTTAATAGATGGCAGTGGCTTTAGAGTGTTTGTCTGCTTCTGCTTTATTCTCTGGGATGAGGTCTAAGATATGGTATTGAAAAACCATTTACAGACTCACCAAAATCCTCTGCAGTGAATTTTACTTGGAAAATTTGATCAACTTCTACTTGTAACTACCATCGAATTTGGTGAATTGAAAAGAGCTTAAGGAAATTAGGCATTTATATTTGACTGAGAAGTCAATGAGATTTTAGTGCATGCTTGTAAATCCTGCCCTAAGAAACTGTGAACTGTGTCAGTTTATGCACTGAGCTTCCTCATTACAATAAAAGGTATTTAAGATTTCCCTTTCCTCATTGACACAACCAAATGGATGTTGAATGTTATAATCCCCCTAAACTCTTTCCAAACTATGGAAATGAAACACCTTTCACCTACAAACTTTCTTTAGGAAAGTTGCCATTATGTTGTCCATCGGAGATGTGACACAGTGAATGTATTTTGATTCAAAGCTTGTTTTTTTCATTCGCACTCCACGCGATACTAAATTCATGTGCCTTGTTTTTTCTTAGTGTTGTATGCATTTTAAAATATGATCATGCATTTACTCAGCTCCAAATCAACTTCCAACTCATATTCCATATATAGATTAGATGGGTGGGTGGGGATAGATGGACAGATACAAATAAAAAATCATGGCAAGCACACATCACTGTTTACTGTTCTGCTTAATTCCTCACAAATCATACCCATACTGGAAAACCCCCAGTTTCCCTTGTTTTTATCTCACTCCTTGACTACTTCAGATTTTTCTTGCTGTTTTTTTCTGTTCTCAGGAAGCCTAAATGGACCATTCCAAGATGAGTTTTGTATTCACAGAAAATTTTCCATTCTATTAAAGAATAATTCAGAAAAAAAAAAAAGGGGAAAAAAAACCCAGTGAGGTTTAAACTGATGCTAATGGCAGGTTAACCCAGGATTCAGCTGTGTTAGACAGGGTCTATCGCCAGGATTTAGGCTCTTGAAAACCTTTGGTTGGGGTGGAACGTGCTCAGGGTAGAGGTTTAGCATTAGCTGGAAGCAAAGACAAGAAGACTGAAGAAATGGAGTTAGGTTTAAAATGTATGTTCTAAGCATTCTTAATGAACTTTTGCTTACTCATTGATATTTAATTCGTCTCTTTCCATAATCCAAAGATCAAGACAGGTTTTCTTTGTTTTTTTTTTTTTCCCTGCTGTGCAAAGGAAGATTCCCCTTAACAGAGCTGCCCTTACTCTTGACAGAATTCATCTCCTCATTTTTCACCTTCTTTCATTATCAGGGAGATCTTTGAGCCCCAAATTCTGATACTCACCTCTAAGTCAATCATAAAGAGCAGGTCAGGGAAGATGAATCACTGCAATTGTTCTTTTCAGCAGTGAGTGCTAGTTTTTGTCCATTTGTCAAGATCTTTGTTGCTGCTTGTCTGCAATCAAAGGCTTCCTGTCCCTACTTGCTGTAGTACTGAGGGCAAACACGTCAGCTGGGCCTTGTGTTTCCCACCAGCCACCTTTCCCAAATCCAGCCCTGAGCTGCCGTTTGCCTCCCGCGCGCTGCAGCAGCACCTGTGCACAGCCAGCTGAATTTCACTCTCACTGAAAGTACTACAGCTACCATCCACACCAAAGCAGTGCAAACATGTAAACAAACATGTCAGTGTATACACATACACAAGTTATTGTAATTGTGTAACTTCTCAGGAGCCTCACGTAATGACAATACACAAGCACATCAGTAAGAAGAATGATGTAAGAAATGGGTGAAAGGCGAACCAGAGAGGGGGAGGTGGAAGTAAAAGAAGTTACCTAAGCAAAGAAAGAAGCTGCCAACTTCAGAACCCAACAGCAGCTTTGCTTGAGAATATGAAAGTTCCTCCTTTTACATGCAATGAGGTAGTAACATCTCCCATGGAGAAGTCCAGTCCTGTTCCCCCTGAATTTCTGTTCTGTATGGACAAAGGGGATCTAAGGCTTGGTTTCACAAGTGAATCTAAGAAGGTTAAGCTTGAGTAAATGAGGTTCAAGGCAAACAAAAAATTGAAGCTTTTCCTCACTGGAAAAAGCTGTATAAAGGCAGAGGTGCAGTCTGTCTGTTGCAGGTTCTTTGAACAGTAACACAGGGTAGGATAAGTAAATGTAACAAAATTATACCTCACACTTTTCACATTCTGGCAAATGCTTACCGGACTAAGGATGGTCAAAAAAAGAATTTTCAGTAAACAGGGCTTCAAAGAGTATATAGTGACTGCTGCTGCTGTTGCAGCACTCCATCTGAACTTTAGCAAGATTAAGTCCCAGTGGTTTTGCATTTAACCTTCCCTTTTATGGGGCATGGAGAGAAAGCTGAAAGGAGGATCATTTCGAAGGGTTAGGAGGTGAATTCTGTCATTAGCAGGTCATGGCTCCCAGGCCATATGAAATGGAGAAACCATGAGTGGAGGCACAGGAGAGCAGTTCTGCTGGCTTGAGTTAGTCTGGTGCTGGGGAGAGAGCATTTGTGCACTGCAGCTGGGGGCCTGGAGCTAAACTGTTCCCTCCAGGCAAAGATACCTACCAGGGTATGTAAAGCACCTTGACAAAGGGACCTTGGGACAGGGGCAGCAAAGCATTCAAGTCAGCTGGGACCTGCAGCCCTCTTGATGGGGAGCAACAACCAAACAAGTCTCTTAATCTTTCTAGGCTCTTACATTTACTGTATATGCTGACATGGTTGCCATCACCTTTCCCACTCTTTGAGTGGTTCAGTTTCTGTACACCTGGATGAGAGGCAAATAGAGCTGCCAGCTTGCTTCATACAGATGAAATCCAGTCCATCTTGTCCAGCATACGCAGGAAGCCTGCAGCAGGCAACTGAATACAGGATCCCCTGGTCATAGGCTAATGCTAAAGCAAATGGACTGTTCATCCCCAAAGTTAAGCCTCCTGTTCCTGCCACATCTTTTGAGACACTTGCACTCTGTTTGTGTTTGCAGACAGTTTTATTTTGTCTCTGGTCTGGAGATGAAAGTAGCTTTGAGCGAAAGGACTGGAATGTCTGCCCATGGCAATCCTGAGCTACACAGGGTTTGTCTCTGAGGCCCAGTCTTGTTTATATGGAAGCTTGATTAAAGATGAGTGGGAAATTCTGTTCAAGGGTATGAAAAACCCTTGTCTGTGTTTAAAATCGTTAACAGAGTGTTCTTTCCTGTCATGGTGCTGAGTAGCAGACACCATCTTTGATTCACACAATGGAAGTACAGCTTGAGTGCTTCAGGGTTAAGAGTTCAACATCAACCATAGTAAGGGCTGAAGCTCCCTTAGTGGCAGAGAGGAGGTGGGAATTCAGTAGCTGGATATGAACTTCATCCTGCTGTGAGAGGCAAAGCTAAAATTTTGTCTCCAAGTGTTTCTGGACAGGAAGCTTTGAAATTGTTTTCCTGAAACAATTCCTAAAGTCTAGTGTGTTTGATTTGATACAGTGCTGTGTTTCCAGTTCAAACCTGAAATCCAGGACAAGATCCTGGTTTGAGTCTGAGCCCATAAAAGAAATAATGTGAATTTCAGGTAAAATTCTAGATTTCTAAGAAGTTTCTTGTGACATTGTTTCCTTGGGCTGTTTGTTTGTTTGGGGAGGTTGTTGGATTTTTTTGTTTGTTTTTTTTAAGAAGATCTAGGTGTTTGAATTCAGCTGTTTCTCATTCTTGTAACTACCAAGACTCAAAAGCTGTTGAATGTCACAACAATGTAGAGAGATGTGTCTGAACTCTGCCTTTTAGTCACCCATAATTTTTCTGCTTGGTGCCTCAAGGATGTAGTAACAGGAACCAGCCAAGTGTACAAAGAAATATGAGTAATGAAATGAATAAAATGTTATTAAAAAAGAAAAATGTTTACAGGTGGATCTACATGCTCTGCCACTGCATAGTCACATCATACTAGCATAAGAAGCAATTCTGAAGTGCATTCTTATTTCTAAGCTGGCTTTTGTGTGTGGAGTTGCCTTAATTTTCTTGTACTTACATGTCTAGTCACTACTGACTCTCCCACAGGCAGATTGTAGGGTCATGACCTTGCTCCTATTTCAAGTTTCAGTGGGGAAAGCCAAACATGGAGGAACTATATGTAGTCATTGGCAGAATCTCAGGTCTAGTGTGTACAGAAATCTTTTTTTCCCCATCCAGTTTTTACAGACTCAAATAGAAGTATACATGGGGTTTTTTCCCCTAAATGCTTGCATGACAGCTGTCTGTGAAGGTTTAGAAAGCAGCTGGCTGGTCAAAAATAACATCTTAGGGGGAAGGGGACTTGTAGTCAGGTCCCTGTGGTACAGTGATTCTTTGGGAAAATGCTGATGCCAGTTTTGCAGAAGCCCAGTAGGTGATCTTCATGCTCTGCTTATTGTGCTTCTTATGGCAGTCTTTGTATGGATTGGTGCAGCTAATTCCACTATTTACAGCTTGTGATTAATTCTAAGACAAGCTTCTGGTCTCTTCTTGCCCTTCATGCCTTGAGTGGGCAAGGGCTCAGCTGGTACCTTTAAACTTAAGAACAAGAGGTATTTTTACCTTGACCAAACTGTTTGCTGGTGGTGGGACCCATACAGTAAATGTCTTTTTGAGTCTGTTTCATTTCTTTGAAGAATGATGGCCTAGCTTGAGCTCAGGCCATCTATCTGCCAAATACTACATCCTGAAACCCATTTCTGATGTGTATTGAGGGCTGTGGAAAGCCTCTTTTTTTAAGTCGTATTTCCTATAAAATACTTGATCGTGAGAAAGGGCATGTCAGTATGTGTGCTGGGTAAGGTACAAGAATTAGACTTCACTACCTCTGCTTTCACCATGAGGCTGAGTATGTTGGTAAAAAGATTTAGGCAGTGACAGGAATTTCACAGACTGCACTTTTCTGCTCTGACAGTTCTGTATGCAAAGGATGAAGTATGTCATCCTTGCAGTGCAGTATGGCAGGACATTGATCTGTTTAGATGCCTGCATCCTAGCCTTGAGCTAGAGAGCTGTTCTCTTCATATACCTTAAGGAATATGAATAATTCAGTAAATTAAAAAATGGGAGACTGTCCAAGAGGATGGTGTGAGGAAAAAAGCAGAATTTGGGCACACGTGGGGAAAAAGCATCATGGCTTTTGTTTCTTAAGCTGCATGACTAGTCCCTGGTGGCTGTTGTTTCTCCTCTTTACTGAAAGACTGCCTCAGTTTCCCAGTTTAGTGAATTGCTTCTCAGAGAGCTACCAAATACTTCTCCATGCATCTCATTTTACCACTTCTGCTTTGTAAATCAATAAACGTTCCATGAGTGTGTCAAGGCAAGAAAACAATTAATAGCAAGAAAAAGTACTTCCTTGGCCTGCAGGCAGCTCCCAGCTTGCTTCTTTCCCCAGATTAGCAAGGATTTAAGCAGCACATGTTCTGTGTATGCTAAATCATCTCTGTAGAAGCCACAGCATACCATCATCCTGCTCTTATCTCTGAATTCCACGGACAGGCAATCTCAGCTTCTCAGCACAGGCTGGCAGGTTTAGCTTGCCAGTAGGTGCTGAAAGCCATGTAAGCATGGAAACAGCAGTGACACAACGGCTCAGATGTTATCTCTGTAGCAAAGCCAAAGGCAGTTTCCATGGTTATGGAAAAGCTCCAGGCTGCTGGGGATGCAGCTGCTGTACTGGACAGGATCAGTAGCCTTTTCGTACAGAGACTGTTCTAATAAAGCTTTTATGTGTTTGTGTGGCACTCACTAGGTTGTGTCCAGCTCTGGAACATAAAATGAAGGGTGAGGGGAAGCTGTAAATTGGCTGGAGTGAGTACTGACCTAAAAATGAAACAGGAGAAGAGGGTCAAAATGTTTCACATCTTGGAGTATCCACAAGGGACAGTTTTTTATGACAGCTTGAGTGAATTTGATATTCTGGTCAGTGCTTTTCTGACATGTTGTGCACCAACATTAATAGCTCCTGAAGTTCTTACAAGTGGAAGAGTCAGAATCACATCCCCAGCTCTTAACTTTCTTCTGAATTGGATCTCTATTGAGACTATAAATATCCCAGAAACTTGGGGAAAGTGGATGTCCTTGTGACTTCTACATCTGGAGCATTTTCAAATGTCTTGCATTTCACTTGGTCCCCCTTTTGGGTAAAAATCTCTCAATATCTCAGCACAGGTATGTAGAATTAATTTTTTACTTTTCCTATAGGGTCTTACAGCCTGTGCTTTTGCTTTTCTTATTGCTGAGACAGCAGATACAACTTTTCCAGGTTTCCCACACTGGAAATGCACGTTTTGCACTTCTGCTTTGATCTTCTATCAACCTGTGCTCTGTGGGTGATGCAGCACATCAGTAGGAGCTGGCTGTAAAACTGCTCAATTAAAATAATAATTTTATTATTTTGACCCTGATTTTTAGTGGTTTTAAATGTTGATTGCTCTCTTCTGAACTAGATACTAAAAGAGATTTATATTCTGCCTTTCAGGTGGTGCAGGGGACCGGGAAAAGATGCCTGTCAATCATGAGGCTTTCCTGCTCATGGCTAATTCCCAGAATGAAATGGAAGATTGGGTGAAAGCCATCCGACGGGTTATATGGGCTCCATTTGGTGGAGGTATTGCAAATAGCTCACATGCACATAAATTAAAACATTTGCCTCAAGGTAAAACATATTCTTGTGATACTAGGATATGTGTAACACTGTAAAATCACTGAGATGTCTAGATAAGCTCTTGATTGTCTGAAGTGTTTTGAAGCAAGGGATGGGGTTGATTTTTCTTTCTCTTGCCAGGGGATGGACAGGAATGAAAGGGGAGTGCACATCCAGACTGTATAACTGTCTCAGTCAGAAATGGGTGGTGATAACAGACATACCACTATTGTCACTATTCAGTTTTTTACAGCAAATTATTCTGTGGACCTTATGGGGAGGAAAGATTTCCCCAGTTATCTCAATTTTCTTCCGTAAAGGCAGATGCCCATCTCAAACATTTGTACAGCCAGAGACAACAAAACTTTCAATCTTAGTTAAGTTAATGTAGGGCCCAGTTGAGAAGGCAAAGCTTCCACTGGCTTCAATGGGGTGTAGCTTGAGGAAGAACAGGCTCAGGCTGAGTGAACACCTGTAGGGTAATACAGCTGTTGACAATCCCTGTAGTTAAAATGAACAAAACATCCAGCCTTCAGTGTTGATATTATACCACAATCTTCAAATTCTCAAGTCAGCAGATTAGATAGGAGTTGTTTTTGTGGTTTAGCACAGAACAAGGATTCACAGATGTTTTCTTATGGGTTCAGTGTTGGTGACAGCAGCTACTGCCTTGGTACTGGAAACTGGGCTTTGAAGTGACTTGTGTACTACTGATGGAGTTCATGCAAATAGTGGTATCGTATGCAGATAGTGCTGTCAACCTCTTTTGAGAGGTACAGATAAAAAAGTGCCAGATAAGGGCTAGGTAATACAATTACTTTTGCTGAAATGAAGTTACTGGTTTTCCTGGATCTAGGGGGGGAAAAAGTGACCTTGATGCACGAGAAGATCCAGTGTTTGTTAGTCACTTTTACCTGAGGCTTTTTTTTTTTTTTTTTTTTTTTGATGGGGATGTT
This sequence comes from Corvus cornix cornix, assembly GCF_000738735.6. NCBI lineage: Eukaryota > Metazoa > Chordata > Aves > Passeriformes > Corvidae > Corvus > Corvus cornix. The sequence continues at coordinate 18,115,309 of NC_046336.1, forward strand.
TTTTTTTCATGGGGATGTTTTGTTTTAAGTGCCTTTTGAAATTTGGAGTCTATGTGTAGCAGCATTTGGTTTGCATGGAGGAGAGACAATCTCTACTGATGCAATTTTTCCAAGGTCCTTCTGTCGCTTAGCAGAGAGGGTGTAGGTACAAAAGTTAGCTTGTAACCTGATCTGAGAGGTTGCATGTGATGCTGTTGTGCTGTGGACAGAAAAAGCCCTCTACTTTCTAGTAGAAAACTGATCCACCATAATTTCTCCTCAAACATGAGGATGTGCTTGTTTTGCTTCCCTTCTGAATTCCAGTCTACATTGAAGGGTCTTTTAGACTGAGCTCAGTGCAGGTCCTCCATTGGAAATCTCAGAATTTCAGAGCTGGTATTTCTGTGGCCATTTGTAGTAGACCTTATGGTGTGTATTTTATAACTTTGCAATGTGCATTTGGGAAATACTGTGAGGAAAAAGGAGACATTCATTCATGACAAATGGTGCACTCTCTAGCAATAGCCATCTTTTGGGCAGTGTACTGTCAGCACTGCTGGTATCAGTGCAAATTTGGCTTCATGTTTTGCTTGTGTTTTTGTCAGTCTCTTGAAGTAGTTTCAAAACAAACATCTTTAAGTATTAAAATAATAAATAATTAAAAATCATAATATTTTAAAAACAAAAACACGAGAATGGCATAAAGGCAGTGATGGATTTCCCTTTTTTTTTTGTTTGTTTGTTTCTTTATGGGGCTAGTATTGTCCTAATTAATTGGCTAAGTTTCTTTACCTTTGAATTTCTCTGCAAAGTGGTCAGATAACATTTTTGTCTTTTCTTTAAATGAGGCAGATTCTCTTATTCTTCCATTCATTCCAGGAACTGGAACTTTATGAAGCACCAAAGAATGTGGAACCAAGACAGCACAGGGGAGATTACAGCAGCGCAGGGGGGAATACGGCAGCTTCTGTTTGTTGCTATTTTCACATGCTGCAGACTTGATCTGGTTCAGTGATCAAAGTCAGTAAAGGCAGCTTTGGCTGTTGCTGGGAGCTGGCTTAAGCACTGTAGAAGAGAAGCACAGGCATTTGCAGAGTTGGAAAGAATTGCAATTGTGTATATATTTTTTCTCTTTCTGTGGATTAAAAACTGCCCAAGAACATGGGCACATGCTGGGCAGTCAGTCTAGCCTGAGCTCTCTGCCCTAATACACAAATGTATTAGCCTAAAGCTAGCTTGGCTATGCCTGCTTTGTAGTCCAAGCTGCAAGAGCAGATCTTTGTGCCATGGTTACTTTTCTGAGCTGGTGAAGTGACAGCTGCTGTCAGGAGTGGTCTTCTACCCCTGGCAACCATGTGGTCCCAGCACGCTTCATTCTGCTAATACTGGTTATGAGTTGTGCAGTAGAAAACGACCTGGCAGGAAAAAAAAGGGGGGGAGGATTTTTGTAGGTAGATTGATGCCTTGGCCCTGCTAACTATGCAGCTGCAACACTAGTAATTCCAGCCCAATGAGGGCAATGGGGAGATGTGAGGGTGTGGAAGAGGGCAGGCTTGTTCATTCTAACTGCAACCCACACGTAAATTGGCTTAAAGAAACCATGGAGCTGCATCCTCAGTTTCTTTGCACTTCACAAAGAATATATAGGAATGTCAATAACTGGGAAACAGTAAAGATATTCAAACCATTGTTCCCTAATGGTTTTAAGCCAGTTTGGGGAAATGATCAAACCTACCCCTTCTCCATCAAAATCAGAGCAGGACAGTTTCCCTGAGTGAAATTCCAGCTTAACTCAAATGTGGGAGGACAATAAACATAGCTGTCTCTGTTTTAATTGAATAATTCGAACTCTGCTTTGCCACCACCACTAATTTGAGAGCCAAGTCTTATCTATCAACACTTTTTAATATATTAAGCTAAAGGGAGGAATTAAAAAGCAGGCTTCATTATTAATATGCAAATATTCAGCCCTGGAGAAGGTTGATATGGTGTAAAAATGAATTATGCCAAGATAAAAGGGAAGGCTTAACCACACTTTAATCTTTGCTGATGTATTGAAGAAACATAAATAAAAAAAGGTTGAGGGTACCTTCTTGCGTGTTGATGCGGGCACATGAACTGTGCTTAAAGGTGAGCAGCAAAGGCTTCTTAAAATAAAACAGAAAACTCCCCAAAGCTGCTGAGGATCACAATTCACTAATAGAAGACACAGTCAGGTTTAAAAGCCATATGGAATGTGTTCTTTGAAATACACTTCAAATGTGGCCTTAAAATAAAATCCTAGAGTTCCGAAGTCTTTTGAAGAAGAGCTGTCTTGTTTATAGGGAAAATAATCTCTTAACAAGTTTCCTTGAGTTTCAGGTTCCTGAATTCTTGAGTCTAGTACATCTCATTCAGAGCAGAAGATTTTTTAAACTGAGATTTGACAGTACTCCATATATTTTGATTGTCTTTCAGAAAGAAGTTTGTCACAGTGACTTGATAAAAGTGAGTTTTGGAGGTACATTCTGACAGAGGGTGATTGAAACTGTTTTCTATGATCCTTATCTCTGTGACAAATTTTGCTCCAAGTTTACACCACTGAAAGCTTATCTAGAGAAGTCCCTCTGTGTCCTACAGTCCTGCCATTCAGTGGCTGCTCTTTAATGTGAAGTGCTTGTAGCAGTGCCACAGTGCTAAATCAAAGGGTTTCTGGCCACAGGCTTGGGTGAGAGTGACCTTGTCCTTGCCCTCCCAAACTGGATGTGTTGAAAGTGTTTGGTGTAGCTGGGGGGAGAGAGGAGATCTTAGACTGTACCCATGTGGTGGGACTGTACTTCTAGTCTGAGGAGGTGCAGCCTCCCAGAAATTCCTTTTCGTGTGCCCACCTCTCAGTTGGCATGCCTTCCTCATGTCTGTCTTGCATCAGCTGGAAAACAGGGTTTGACTAGGACTACATTTCTGGCCATGAGATACAAAACCTCAGCTTTTTGGTGCCTGAGTTGCATGCCAAGTGGCATAACTCTCTCACAGCTCAGCACACAACCAGCACAGCATGGAGACAGAATCATTCTGTGTTAATCTTGATTTATGTTTGTGTTTGTTTTCTTCTGTTTATGTATTCTGTCTTGCCATGAGCAGTTCCTCGCTTCTCTGCCAGAAATACATGTCTCAGCCCCTTTCTTTCTCCATTACTTTATCCTAATTTCTCCTCCTCTTCATCCCAAGCTTTCATCAGTTACTTGTGATGGAGGGGAGGTGAAACAGTTGGAAGGGATGTGTTTCCCTTAGGCAAACATGAAGAGCTTTAGCCCTATGACAAAGTAATTGTGTTGCAAGAGCTTCATGAATAGTTTCTCTGCTCAGGAGGAATAGTCGCTGTTAAACTGGTGGGGTCTGAAGAAGTGCCCATTGAAGAAGCTCTTCTACTGTCATTAATTCCAGACATCTTTCCCATAGAGATAAACCATGATGTGTGGATTCTTTCTTCTTCTGCCAGCAAACAGTGCAGAGAATGGGCTTTTTTGGGAACCAGGGCCCTGTGCAGTTATGCCTTTTATTAGGGGAGAGTTACAAGAGTTACAAGATGTGGGATGAGTGTCTGAAGTGCAATTGAATTCTTGAATCAATGTCCTTATGGATAATGGAAGACTAGCCCTACATAGGCCTAATTAGGAATCCTGCTTTAGATGAGTAAATGTCTTTGAGATAACATCTACATGAGAGCAACCATGACTGTTTTGAAGGGTCAGATACTGATATTAGGTGCATGTTCACCAGGATGCCAAACTATTTAGGAGCTAGGCATTAAGTTTTGGGCGTCTTGAGTTTTAGTTTTTCCACCTGAGGTATGGGAATTTTCCAGTAAGAGCATCATAAACCTAGAGCCATGTCAGTGAGTTTAAGATGCTAAAATACCACTGAAGAGGAAAGGAAGAGGAGAAGGGAAGTGGCTTCTGTTATTTGCCCGGTCTGAAGACAGAGAGGAGATTTCTGCTCCCTTTCTTCTTAGCGGGCTCCCCCAGACAGCCTCAAGTAGGATTCCTGACTGGGTCAGGAGGAGCCCCTTCAGGAGGTGTCAGGGTGGGCTTCCCTTGTGCAGGCTCCCCCCAGGTGTGTGGGGAGTGGCACTGGGTGTTTGTTGTGCCTGATACCTGCCGTTATCTCTACACCGAGATAGCTGGCGCCTGATGCGGCTTATCAGTGTTTGCTCTTGCTGTTGTTTAATGCTGGGAGATCGGCCCAGCCAGGGGAAGAGGAAGAGAAAGATGATGGGGGTTATGAGGTCAGGTATCTGCCCAGGACTAGGGGATGCCTGAGTCATCTGTGAGGAGGTGCTGGGCTAGCCTTGCCCCCAGGCAAAAGTATCCTAAGCAGATGGTACCCTGTAGATATGGAAACCAAGATACAATAACTAAAGTAAGTTGAGAGTGGATCTTGCTGCCACAACTGTTTACAGCAGAGAATGTTTCAAGATCTGTTTCTGAGACCTGATTAAGTTCTTTTTTTTCTAATGTTTCTCTGTCAGATATATCTGGGGCTTCTATTACTGGTTTATGACCAACATATTTTACTATCATGTTACAGCCTTGAGGTAGGGAAAGGCAATTGTTCTCATTTTTTGTTAAGGAGGAATCTGAAATATTGAGCAGTCAGATGACTTGCCTGAGGTGACAGTGACTATCTGTAAAAGAACCACTCTGACGGCATCGTTCTGGAAGGCAAATAGATTAAAACCATGGAGCTTGGCCATAGGGACGTGTTTGGAAGAATGCCATGGGATATGGTCCTGGAGAGAAGAGGGGACCAGGAGATCTTGTGGATTTTCAAGGATTACTTCCTTCAAGCTCAAGAACAATCCTCTTCCTTGTGCAGGAAACCAAGCAAAGGTGGCAGAGGTCTGCATGGATGAACAAGATGCTTGTGGCAAAGCTCATTAGCTAAAATGGCAGCATAGAAGTGGAAGCAGGGACAGGTGATCTAAGAGGAGGAATACAGAGAAATTCCTGAGCATGCAGGAATAGACTTAGGAAGGCTAAAGCAATCTGGAGTTGAATCTGGCAAGGGATGGGAGGGGCAATGCTGGGGCCAGTACTGTTCAACAGCTTTGTTAATGACCTGTGTAATGGGACACAGTACACCCTCAGCAAGCTTGCAGATGATATTGGGAGGACTGATTGGTGCATCAGATGATTGTGTCATCGTTTAGAGGGGTCTCAACAGGCTGAAGAAAGGAGTGAACAGGAACCCCATGAAGTTCAGCAGAGAGTAGTGCAAAGTCCTGCACCTGCAGGTGATGAACGTAGACAACAGTACAATATGGGGAGCTGACTGACTGGAAAGCATCTTTGCAGAGAACTGGGATGCTCTTGGAGAAGTTGAACATGAGCCAGCAATGCACCTTGTGGCCAGCAAATTCCTGGGCTGCTTCAGGAAGAGCATTTCCAGCAGGTTCAGGGAGGTGAGCTTTCACCTCAGCACTAGTAATTCCACACCTGGAATGCTTTGTCCAGTTGTGGTCTGCCTGGGACAAGAAAGACATGGGACTACTGGAGTGAGTCAAATGAAAGGTCATTAAAATGATTAAAGGACTGTGCAAGTAGAATGCTAAGAGAAGCTGAGGAGGCTGGGACTATTTAGCCAAAAGAAGAGAAGGTTCAGAGTGGTTCTTATCAAGGTTGATGTATAGTGCGCAGAAAAATTTGGTGGAAGGCTCTAAAACTAAAAGCAAAACTAAAGCATGTCAAGGTGTTCCTTACTGAGTTTTAAAGATCTTGCCTTTAGAAGTCAGATCCTGTTCCCCTGCTCCTTGTAGGTATTTTACCTCTAAAGCTGCTGGCTCAAGGCTGTCAGTGAAATTCAGGCTGGGTCTGGGCTCTGAGTGGAGACCATGCAGTAGCTTGGTCGTCCCAAAGCAGAAATGGGTGTTCTTGGAGTGCTGTTTCAGGGCTCCTCAGGGGAAAAGTCCCTTGCTACTGGTTTCAAAAGCCCCAGGCCAGCAGCATGAGTTCTGCACTGCAGCCCTATCCTCAGCTGTCATCAGCCAGCTTAGTTCCAGTGGCTTCTGAAGGATGATGCAGTTTGGCATCAGGTGAATGAATTTCTAGTGCTTTATCTGTTACCATGGACAGTCTGGGACATCAAAGAGCAGAGACCCAGAGCTGGGGAATCACAGGCAGCTTCTCAGTGTCTTTGTTCAACCAGATTAGCAGACAGAGGAAGAACTACAAACAGAAGTCACCTCTGTTACATTTGCAGGTGAGCAGGGTAAAGCTTTTCATGGGATTTGCTTGATGGAACTTCTTTTTGTTGGGAAATGCTGATTTGATAAAATGAAACGTCATATGGGTATGTTTTCATTTGAATGAAACTTGTGCTAGGAAAGTTTTTTTGAGCTCAGGGTAGAATTTTTAATACAAGCTAGCCCCTGAAATGGTCTTGTGTTCCAGAGGTTGTATAAGCAATTAAGATGTAAAATCTATCTGAAGCCCTTTCCTCAAAATACCAAAAAATTACTTTGAAAAGGTCCCGGCAAAAGAGAAGATTGCAGGAAGGTCTGATTGATTAAATTACACACCTAAGGAGAATCTGAACAGTTGCACAGTCATGAGGTTTACACCAAGAAAAAAAAGTTTCATGGAGAGCACAATTGAATTGTGAAACTCATTGCCACAAGATGCAGAAATAAAAACAATAAGTGGATTAAAAATACAATTAGATATGTTCATAGAAGATACGTCTACCTAGGCAGTCAAAGAAAAATTTCTGGAGGTAGTCACTAGCTTAATATGCCCATTTCACAAAGAGCAGTTCAACTTTAGGTAAAATAGGATGGGGCTTGTGTTTGCTTTCCTCTTCTCTTCAGCTAGTAAGTGCCACGAAGAGCTGACAGTGGCTGTGCATTTGCTACATTGTTGGTGGCTACTGCCTGTAGCGCACAGTCTGACCAGTACCACCCCCTACACTGGTGGTTTCTCAGTGAGACTCTTCCTGTAATCATTAGATTCATGTTTGACATTTGAGAGCTGACAGTCTTTAAAACGCTGGTGGTTCTCACTGCACGTCCTGGCAGTGTATTAATGGGACAAACGTGTTCCTGTGGTGTTTCTCAGCTTGCAGGCAAGTATTTTAATTTCTGTGTATTAGTCCTTTGATGAATGTTATGAGAATATGTGATTACTGAATGAAAGGGAATGGTAGCCTGCTCCTTGCAAGTTGCAATTTTAACCATTTAGGAGCTGAGAAGAAATAAATTCACCCTGTCTCTCTTTTCCTATTTTCTTTCTAATGTTACCCTTCTTCCACCCACAGTTGCTCCTTTTTTCTACTTCTTCATCATCATGTAATTGGACTTGCAATTTCCCCTTCATGTCTTCTGAGTTGCAGGTTAGAGAAGGGAACATTCAGCTCTTTACCACTCAGAAGTGTTCTTTAAAGACTTGCTAATTTACTGAAGTGTTTTACCTATTTTACAAATAGGAGCTAAATGCTGCCCCTTCCCCAAGCACAGCTGGTCAGGTTCAGCTGTTGTTGGAACTTAGACAATGACTTCATTGCTTGGGTGGTGAAGCTGTAAGTTGGTGAGGATTTTAGGTGGACAGTGGAGGATAAAGATAAATATATGGGAATTAGGTAACATATTTTCATCACTGATTGTGTTTGAGGATGCAATAAAGTGAAACCATATACAATTGACCTGGTAGTGAGTTTTAAAATTGAAGGTTAGAGACTGACAGAGGTATTTATGGTGAAGTTTGGTTTGGATAAAAATCCGTGTGTTCAGTGTTGATCCTGTCTGCTTCTCAATGAATGATTGTGCTTAGGTTATCAACCTTGGGATATGGGAAGGCTTGGGATATGGAAAAGCTTCAGGACATAAGCTTGTTTGGCTTTTTGAATGGATAAAAGTGCCTAATGTGCTAAATGTTGGCTGTGCATCTGGATCGCAGTCCCTGCCAGGTTCCTGGTTGGCCAGAAATACAGGTGAATAATTTTATTCCATACTAGAGGTTTCAGACTCCGTGATCCTTTCATTTGAACCCACAGCTGGAATTCTCATCCGTCTCTAGTGATGAGACACTGAAGGCAACAGTTACACTATGTCATAACTATTTTTTACTAACCAACACCCAGAATTTTGTAAAGCTTTTCTGTGCAGTGGAGGCATAAAGAAGCAGCACCACTTGAAAGAGATGATGACCTGCTGATCAGGTGCTTTCTACAGACATCACTTCGGACAATTGTATGGAAGCTGTCTTTTAAACATAGAGAGACATATGCAAGAGTCAATAAGTAAAATTTCTGTAAAATATGGTCTTAGGTTATGGGGAGAAAAAAGTTGTACAGGGCACGTTGGTCCAGATCACTGCTTGCCAAAAGGCATTTTTGCTGCTCTTGATATTTTGTTCTCCAAATTCTCTTGCCTTTGTTTAGAGAGAAATAGAGCAATAAACACAGGGGGTTGGCTCTGGATTTAGAATTCTGTGGTTAAGTGATGTTTAGATCTGCTTATCATCTTTTCTCTGTGAGCACAGTTACAATCTCAATTTGGAGCATGAACTGGTCAATCCATCACAGGGTAATTTACAGTACTGCTTAGTCAGTTCCTTTCCTGGCACATTTTAGAGAGATGGGAAAACACATCACACAGGTTAAGAAGAATCTACTGTGGTAGAAAGGTGAGCATAGCTATTTGCTAATCTTTAACCTAGAGTGAACTGTTTTATCAGTCAGTAAACAGAAGTCTGTTTATCCTCAAAAGATTTAATTTCACCAGTAAAGGTTGAGACCCCAGCCCAGAGCAGGTGAGGGGTGTGGGGGCATAATTTTGTTGAGAGAAGGACCTGACCAAAGTGTTTGGAGAGGGAGGAAATGAGGAGGGAAAACTTCTGTACAGAAGACATTCGTGCTGAAGTTTTTCCTGCTGGGTTCAGCTCTGACTGATCACCTCTAGCCAGTTCACTGCCAGCTTTCAGCAGATAGATGTTCAAGTGCCCGGGTTTGCCTGGGTTAAAAAATGAGTCTGTTCAAGGTTCAACTGTCTTGAAAAACAGGGAAATTCAGCTATGGTTCTAACTTTGATACTAGGCCCTTCTGTACAAATAGAGCAATTTCCTGCATCTGAGCTCCCTCAGATCTGCTTGAGTGTACCTGTATATTAGCTAATCCTCTAAGCCAGCATCTAAAAATACACACACCCCATGGGCACTTGCTAGAGCTGTGCAAGCCAGCAGGTTTGCTCACAATCAGAGATGAGGAGAAATACTCTGAGTTCATGTGGGTTCACCATTCCTGTCTGTTGCAACCAGACTGAAGACTGAATTTCAGCTGAGTTAGATGCCAAGCATGAAACATGCCTGGATTTTCAGAGGTCGTGTGAGCTATAGTGAATTTCCCAGCCAATCTCGAGGCTTGTAGTGACGTGTAAAGGCAGATTGCTTTCTACCTGTTCTGGTACCTGCAGCAGAGTAACTGCAGTGGTGCTAGCTTATGAGAGCAGTGCTAGGGCTCTCTCCCTGCAATGACACTGGGAAAGAAAGTGCATCCAGCTCCTCATCAGCAAGTTCATGGGAGATGTAATGTCTGAACAATTTTATAAACCTAAGTTGTTTTGTAGAAAATAAGAGGTCCTAAACTTTTCTACAGTTAAACAACTTCATACCAGTGGGGAAAGAGGCAGTCCAGTCTCCATTACCCCTTCTCTCCTTGGCACATGAGTATGGGGAGCTCTCCAAGTGAAAATTTTGATGGAATTTTATATGCAATGTGCCAAATTCTTTGGATTATATTGCTATTCTTGCAGTATCAAGTATACCTCTGGAGTCTGCAGCCCCTGCAATCCAGTGATGATGTGTGAATCTTGGATTTCATTTTTGACAAATGTAGTTAATAGAGAAAGCAGGATCCAAGTGTGATGTGGAAATTCAAAACACAGAAGAAATATCATATAAATATATATATCTTGTGATTTTTATTCCCGTTTCATCATATTCTTTAGTCTAAGTCATGAATTTTAGCACCATGATTTTAAAAGGATTAAGAGTTTCATATAAGAAGACAGGTGGTACTTGTGGAGTGTGTATCACAGTGTTGCTGTCACAGGGTACCTATAGCTGCAGAGTTACCTTGTGCAGGGAACAACACTGAAGCAGCTGCCACTTTCTGCCTCAGTTCTGGTGCTTACGTGAGCAAGCATGTGCTCCAGCCTTTTTCTCTCACCAGAGAGCTGTGTTAGCTCTTCGGAGAAGAATTTGCATCAGCTTCATCATCTCATAGCATTGTAAATTCTACTGAAGTCTAATCATGCTTTGAGTCGTGCTGTGTCCTTGGCCACAGAGAGGCTGAATTTTACAGGTTAATTATACTTTGGGTCTAACAATATCCCTGTTCAACAGCATGACTTTCTATTTCATCGGATACCTCCTTGTTCCTGTGTTTTGAGAGATGGAAAACAGAAATGGAGAAGTGAATGGAAGAATAAAAATCTGCATTTGCTATCTTCTGTGCTCCCATCCCAAACACTAAGTCCTAGGCTCCATAATGTTATTAGCAGATATGACACATTTTGAGGTATTATTCCAGGAAATAATGCCAGAAATTCTGGTGGTGTCTCAGCCATTTAAGAGGATTGGTCCTGCTTGCCAGTTAGCATTGTGGGCAGGCTCTCCCTAACCTGCAGCCTGCTGTGTTCACCACAAGGAAAGAGAGGATAATAAAAGGGTGAAGAATACTCAGGACCTCGTTTGTACCTTTGTTTTAAGGATTTCTATCACTTTCTAAATATTCTTTAGTGTGTTTTAAATGCTGCTTAGTGTATTGACTGGACTTCTGGTGTCTAGCTGTGCAGTACCATGCTACTCAGGGTATACCTTAAATAGCTCGGGAATACCTTATTGTCTTGCCAGTCATAGAGTATTTTGAGTTGGAAGGGACCCACTAGGATCATCCAAGTCCCAGCTTCTGGCCCTGCACATGACAGCCCTAAGAGTCACACCGTGTTCAAGAATGGAAGCTTTTGATCCTGGTGCTGCCTTCACTCATATAAGGAAGAGGCATTCTTTTCTTCAGGAGCTTTTGTTCAAAACAGAATATAGAGAAGGTTGTTGTGGGACAACACTGTCTCACTGACTAGAATCTCGTAACTTGTCTGCTGGTTCAGTATCTTCTTAGACGTGTGTTCAAACTGGGCCACAGTGGAGCTAAGAAAGGGGTGGGCTGCTAAGTTAAGGTGAATGTGCTCTATAGTGACCACAGAGATTTTAACAGCTGAAGCAGATGAGGAGCTGTGGACAGATAAAACTTTTTTTGGTTGGTTTTTTTTTTTTTCTGCAGAGGGAGAAAAAGTTAGCGAATATTGATAAAATTACTCAGAAGCTTGGTGCAAGGGTTTTGGGTGGTGACTGCTGCAGATCTGCAGTCACATGAGTGCGTTTTGTGAATGGGATGGAGGCCTGACCGCATTATAACTGCACAGGGCATTGCATGGTAAGCATTTTTGTTAATGACAGGCTTCTTACCCTGAGAGCAGGAGCTGAGGGGGGATGAATCTTTTCCTACAAGTAAAGTGACTGGGTATTGGTTCACATGTAAGGAGTTGTAGTCCCTTCCCCTACCTGTTATTCAGCTGAGCTATTAATTCAGGCAACTTCTCTGTAAAAAGCTAAAGCAGAGGTGGTAAGCACCAAAAAACCTGCACAGGTCAAGGAGCGTAGCTTTTCCTAAGCTTTGTCAGACTTTCCAACATGTCCCAGGGCTGTGGAGGTATTCTCAGAGCATGCTAAGGGTACTGTGGGGAAATGTTCCCCTCCAAAACCAGGTTTCTGCTTCTGGTGCTTTGCAAGCAGACGGGAAGCCAGACCAGGGCACCAGGTTGCCTGCAGCACAGTAATACTGCCTGTATCAGGAAGGATCCAGAGTGTGGCATGCAGACAGCAACTGTTGCTCAGCTTTTCCAGCTATCTAGAATAGATCTGACAAGCAATTAGAGCATGAATATATTACAGAGCCGATGGGGGATGCCTTTGTTAAAACTTGTGACCCATACTTAGCTGCTGTTTACATTGGCGGCTGCTTCGAGGGTGGGCAAGACCCTACCTGCCTGTCTTTCTCCTCTCTCCTTCCCTGTGCTGAGCAAGCCGGGGAGCTCTGCATCCCATTGGATATTTCAAATGCTTTCTGCACAAGTCATAATTAATGCCGAGTTGTGGAGCTAAGACCAGATGTGCTGCCGAGATTATCTCCCAGGGCAGATCGGCTGCTCTGTGCTCTGTAGTGCTGGGTGAATGGAAAGCTGCCAGTGCTGGGACTCAGAATGTGTCTGATGCCTGAAGTCAGGACTTTCTTTCTCTGCCGCTCCTGCTGTCTGACACTGCCTGGTTTCTGCTTGAAGCTCAGCGCCTGTCATGTAGCAGAGTGCTGCACAAGAACGAGAGGTATGAGATGATTTTCCAGAGTTTAGATTTGTTATGGTTTCCTTTTGCTAGAAGAAAAGCAGATATTTAAGCATAGCCTTAGACAGAGGCTAAGAATCTAAAATAGGAGCTGGCTTTATAAAGGGGGAAGGAGCGGGAAGAACACAGTCTATGGCCAAAAATACTACTGGATATCAAGCTAGCATGTGAAGATAGTTCTGGGAAGGAGTACTTTTCTTTGCATATACACAGAATATTTAAGTGGACGTATGTGGATGAGAGCAATCAGCTTCTAGTATATGGACACTGCTTTTTCTGGGAATGGGGTCAGAAGGCACCAAGTTCTACCACAGACCCATTTGTGTGACTCTGAGCAAGTTATTTAATCAATTTTTCTTGATTCCTAATTGTCTGTTGCTTCCGTTCTTTTCTCCGATTCTTGCATTCTTTGGCTGGCTGGATTGCTTAGTTGTTCAGGACTATCTTTTTTTAGGTACATATGGCTCCTACCATGAAACTCCTTTCTCTATTGCTGCTGCAGTAATTCATGTAGTGTGTGCTTGGGTGGGCTAGGGGAGGGGAAACAAGTTAAAGATTTGTGTGTGTTTCGTGCTGTGGAAGCATATTCATTTCTGAATGTCCGCCTGTGATTTTTTCTTGGTGCTTTCATGTGTGAGAGGAACAGATAAATGGGAACTTAAGCATGAAAGTGGGAAGGTAAAAGCAGGCACTTACCTGTGCAGGTGAGCACGTACACAATCTTTATATCCATAAACTGCCTGTCTGTGAGGCACCACATGCGTGCGCGGGTGTATGTGCTGTTGTATAGCAGCATCCAGGTGTAAGCCTGATTATCTTCCCACACATCTTCTAACGTGTGTGTAATAAGCTGTACATACAGCTGACGTAGGTGTACCTGGACTTTTCACACTTAAGCAGATGCGGAATCCTTAGTCCTCCCCATGAAGAAAATCTACTCAAAAACTGACTTTATCTCTGTCTTTAGTTTATTTTGGTTGAAATCAGAGCCTCTTATGAGGAAAAATGTAGCAGAGAGCATATATTTTCCTGCCCACTGCGTGTCTGGACAGCATAGCTGAATGTATAGGCTTTGTATGCCTGGAGCTGGTGGGTGAGCTATTCAGGCCAGGACAGAGAGCCTGTCTGTGTCTTAGTCAGTACATCATTCCTGGCTTGCTTTTTCCACAAAGAGTCACCTAAATCTGTAAAGAACAGAGGCAGCTTGTTGGAGTAGAGGAAGGAAATTCTGTAGCTCTGCTAGCCCATTTTTTTAGTATCTCTTGAATCTTTCTGAGATTAAGGATGTGGTTCCAGGCATGCTGGAGTTTTTTTTCTGCTTTGAAACCAAACAAAAGCGCCTAGCTATAGACGAGGGTATGACAAGGAAAGTTAACCCATGGGTTGCTAGTAAGCTTTTGACTTTATTTCCAGCTTAACTCTGTCTGGAGTGTGACTGGATGGCACTGGCTCCCCTTCTTTAGAATGAAGAAAAAAGACTTTAATGTCTTCCAGCGGGATCATCAAATGGAGTGAAGCACTGCCAAGTTCAGTCTGAGCTGCAGGGCCCAGTGATTAAAAACAGGCCCTATGCCTTGAGGAGCCAGCGGATGAGGCTGTGTGTGACTGGCTCCACATTGCTTCTCCTTGCAAGGCAGGGCAGTCCCTGTCCAAACCAGAGATGTTGTCATATACGGGTAGTTTCAGGGACATTTGACTACATCACTTTTACGAGCTCTAAGACCTGACGGAAATGAGATGAACGATACAGAGCCAACAGGACACCAGTTCCTCAGTTTGCCTTGTGTACCCCTGGGAGACTGAAGTAGGCACATCTGCTAAGTCTGTTGCCAGTGTGACTGAGGGGGCCCAAGTGATAATTCTCCTGAACTTCATCAAGGGCCCCCAGCAGATGCCCAGATGAAAGATTTCTGCAAGCCTGGAACTGTCAGCATCTCAAACTTGCCTTTGGCAGTCCCTTTCCAGCCCCACTCCATAGACAGCTCTTCGTTTGCTCTTTTTATGAACCTTAACACTACTTTTCTTTTTTAAGCCATGGACAAGTTCTGCAGCCCCTGCACAGATGAATAATTTCAAAGCCAACTTTCCAGTCCCACTAATTGCAACTCTGTGCTTTTTCTCTCTTAACACCAGCCATAACGCTCTTACTGCCAGAAGACTTGGCCTGCATGCAGTCTTTCTTCTGAGCAGCATCTGTGGTGGCCCTTCTCTGTGGCTCAGCAAAAAAAAAAGTAGGATAGAGAGAAAGAAAAGGCATAGAGCTGCAGTGTAACTGAAAAATGTAATAAAGGGAAAGTTGCAGTTAGCAACAGGCTTAGCTTGGGTGAAATATTTTGTCTGAGCAATGTTTGGCGATCCCTTCTAATGCTTACCTGGAAAATAAGGGTTCAAGTTCAAGGGAGAGAGAAAGGCATAGGTCTGCAACTAGAGTTTGGCTGGAGTGGGGCTGCCAAACCAAGGTGGGAGGCAGCTGAGAGAGCTGGGCTGGGGAAAGCCTTTCACCCTGGAAATGGCTTCAGAGTCCTCTTCCCCATCAAAAAATGACCTGTGCAGACTGTGTGATGTCACTAGCACAGCCCTTCAGCAGACACTGTCACACAAAAGGAAACCCATACTTGTGCCAGCTCCTATCACTCATCGTGTGATAGGTAGATGAGCTTCATCCTCAGTCATGTTTGCTTTCATGCCTGCTTTTTCTTGTTTCTTATTTGAAATGGTCTGGAGGGAGGTGAAGAGTATTGCAGTAGAAGAATGTTTCAGTGCCTTTATTTCCTCCAAAGACTGTTGTTTTCATCCGGGGAAAAAGATGTTACTGACCTCAGTGTGTGAGAAGGAGGAAAGACAGGATCTCCCGCATCTGGCTGTGCAGGAGCCACCTACAGTAATGGTGATACTGTGTTTGTGAACGGTCTATCTGCTGCTCCAGCTGACTCTCAAAGCAGATCACCCTTCTATCTCTGTTATCTTAGCATCACATTCCTTAATCTCTGTGTTGGTGGTTCTCTATCTGACTGTAGTCCACTTGTCACCAGAAGTCACCCACAGGTAGATTGCACCTACAGAAAGCGACTGCTGTTGTGATCCAAGCTGACTGTGCAGGCAAGGACCAATGTTGCCTGAAATGTATTAGAGATGTTGCTGAGCACAGACCAGTCAAGGCTGCGGAGAACTAGCCAGAGCTTCAGTGGAGATTACGTGTGTGGTTGTTCTGTGTGCTTGCTTATGTGTGTGTCTGACACTGCCTTTGTCCTTGATCTGAGTTAAGTGTAGAACATCAGAACATGAGCTTACAGAATAACATTGTATATGTGCTTTATGCCTGGGGAATGCAGAGCATTTACCTCTTTCCCAGAGTTTTCTCTAGACAGACCCATTAGGAAACACATTCAGCAAGTAGGGATTTGAGAAAAGACGGCTGCTATTGCCCTGACATGTGCCGCATCCTGACCTTCCTGAACTTATATGTCTTGCATCTAGAAAAGTGAACATGTATCATTTTAAGGAAATAAATATGCCCCATCATGACAGCAAGGATTACGTGATGAGATTACAAAGCAATCCGTGCAAAAGCAGAGATTCCCTATCCTAGAAACTGATTTCAGAGACACCTAACTCAGTGAAAACTAAAGAGATTAGAAATGAGAACTAGTAAAACCTTTACTCTGCAATAAATCCAATACATACAGTGATAAAGATAAGTCACTCCCATGCTCCAGGGTATGCCCTCCTGCCAGGATGAGGGAATTTCCTTTGAGACTTTTCATGGCCCTCCGGCTTTGATACTGTAATGCAGTTGTGTAGGCTGTGGTGTAAGGAGAGTTTCTGTCTTCTGATGTATAACAAACAGGCAGGGAAAGGAAATTGGATTTCAGGATCCTTCTTGTTCATTCAATGAGTTGAAACTGATAATGAGAGGTTTGTTTCACTGAGGATTCAGCAGGGTTGGACTGAATATAGAAAGCAGGTATGGTTTGACATGGTGTCTCCTATGAAGAACGGTGGTCGGTGGTTAGGGAACATCCTACCCAAAGTTATCAGCCTCTCATGAATGTAGCACTAAAAAAAAGACACTAGCAGGGGAAGGTAAGTAAAGCCTTCAGAAATGACCAAATTCCCTGGCCTGATATGAGCACATACGTGCAAGTATTAAACACTGCTTCTGGCAGTGTGACTCCAATATTGCACGCTGCTTTTTTTCCTCAGACCTGCAGGTTTAACTGAGTGCTGAATTAATGATCTAAAGATCCTTGATATCTGTAGAAAACTTTCTGTAGCTTTGAGAAATCCCTGAATAGAATTTCCTATCTCCTCTGGTCTGGTGTCATCTGGAATTCTGAGAGTAGATTCTGAAATTCTGGGCGTAGATTCTGGGATTCCCTCACTTACTGAATTTTTATTGCCAAAACATGATTAACTTGGATATTATCCTCCCTTACTCCACCAAACATCGTAGGGTGCTAGAATTAGAGTTTCAGAACTCAACTGAGTGGCAGTCCTTTTAGATGGAGCAGTCTCCTAGTGGTAGGGATTGAACTAAGACCTTACTCTGCCCTTACAGCCTGAGCCCTTTCTGCATTGTTGAAATACCTGATGCCAGTAGTGGCATTCAGCAGCTGGTATTGGCCAGGAACTCCATATTCCCCAGAGAAGAAGACAGGGCTTCATACTTAATGATATATGTCTACATTAGATCTGACTAAAGAATTAACCTAGGCCAGTCTGGTTTTAGAGAATATGGTGCTTCTGGTATTTTCAAGATGCAAGAAGTACAGCACGTACTTTTTAGTAGGAAGGGCAATGGATTTTGCATACATTTTACTGTTTTGGTTTTGGGGTTTTTTTTAATTTTCATTCAGCAAGTTTAATTAAAGGAAAAGAAATAGAAAGGGTTTCCCAGGATGGAGGAAGATTCTCACAATATCCAGTTTTAATGTTAACAGCTGTACTCTGCTGTGTTAGCAGTCCCCTCCTAGTGGGATTGCTGCCTGTTGGGCTGGCCAGCTGCAAACTAGTGGAGGGCAGCTGTGCGACAGCCTAAGCAGTGGGTGCATGCAGGAAGGACATGTGTCCCATAAAGTCAGTGTAACCTTTGTTTTGGTCTTCTTGGGATGGAAGACGCAATTAAAGCATAATTACTTAATCCAAATTCAGCACAGCCGTGGATAACTATAAACATAACCTTAAACCCACCTTCCTTGTGTATGAGATATAAACCAGCTTAGGGGAGAGGATAATTTGAAGCACTGTTAAGCAGAAAAAAAATTATTCATCATGTAATTCTTGTTTTTTAAAATAGCTTTATTCTTCAGAGTCTGTTAGAAACTGGGCCTTCACACTGGCTGCCCCCTCCATGTGAAAGCTCTCCTCCTTGTGTGCCCCGAGCAACAGCTCAGGAAGAGTTTAAGCTGATACCCAGATGTCTCTCTTGCTCTCTGCTGTCAGGGATCTTTGGACAGCGCTTGGAGGACACCGTACAGTATGAGCGGAAGTATGGCCAGCGCTTGGCCCCTCTGCTGGTGGAACAGTGTGTGGATTTTATTCGGGAGCGAGGTCTTACAGAGGAGGGGCTCTTTCGGATGCCTGGACAAGCCAACCTTGTCAAAGATCTGCAGGATTCTTTTGATTGTGGAGAGAAACCCCTTTTCGACAGGTGAGTTGACATCACCAAATTCAGGCTAGTGTATCTGTGACATGTATAATCTGCCAGGAGTATCCATGCAGTGGCAATGCTAGTTTACATGTTCTTTCCACACCATAATTCTCAGTTGAAAGCACTGATGGAGCTTTCTCCCACATGGTGTTGGGTGTGGAGGCCTTTATACAGCTCAGTGGTGGAGCAGAGCTCATTGGTCTATATGGGGCTCCTCCAGTGTTCCAGCTTAAGCACATGTTGAATGAAAAGCATTGCTAGATTTGGGTACAGCAAACCGAGCAGTTGGTGGGATCCCATCAAAGAAATGGGTATACAGAGGTGAGCTAGGTGATGTACTGCTTTCAAATGTTGCATTCTCCCAGCAGATCTGCCTGAGGCAATATCTTGACTCTTCCTCTGTCACCAGGTTTTAGAATAGTCACCACTATCTCACATGTTTTCCCTGGCTGTTATGCCAGAGGCTGTTTTGTAGATGCTCAGCTTAGTAACGGTTCCCATGGGAAGTGTCAGCCCTGTCTCAGGCAGCAAGGGAAGTGGCAGCTCTCAGCTGTGCTGTCTCTACATTAGCCCCCAGCAAGTTACCACAAAGGTGGATGCTGTCAGGGTCCTTCCAGCCAAACACTGTCCTTATCCTGTAACTAACATTTCTTCTACTCTGTCTTACGTACATCCTGCCTGGAGTGAAGGTGAGTGTTGTGCAAAGCTTAATAGCCCTTTGTGAAATAGGGCTTGACCCTAACAGAGACCTTGAACTTCAGGGATATTTGGATCCAAGGGCATTGTGTAGATCTGGTCTGATCTCTGTGACAGGTCCATAAGCGAGATCAGATCTGGGATCTTGTCTTGGAGACCTGGCACCATTTCTTGCTGGAACTCACTAGCCTTGTTTTTCCAGTTGGTGCCGGTGGCATCTGGTGTATTACCAACACATTAACCTTAGGGGATTGCTTCCCCTGGACCTGCAGCCAGTCTCGACACTGCCAATACCTTCCCTGCCTACCACTGCAGGAAGAGCTAGCACTGTCTCCTGCGTGGGCAGAAACAGTGTTTGGTCTCATCTTGGGAAGTATGTCTTCAGAGTTTATTTGGAACATTCTTCTAATTCTTCCCTTCCCTCAGCTTCCCAGACCACCCATTCTCCTTTCTTTGATTCTTAACCACAAACAGTATTTGCTCCCTAAATGGAAGTGTCAAACATTTAGAAATATTTTCATGAAAAAATAAGTTTGAAATCATCAAATTGTCTCACTTAATCTTTTCTTTAACAAAACCTTTGCATTTTTAAATTAATTTCTGGGTGTTCTAGTTCAGAATTAAAATTATCTTAATTCAGTGCTTATACTCTGGAACAGGAGTATCTACAGAAGGAATTAATTAGGAGTGCAAGTTTCAGTTTCATGTTTTACTTTAGCCTTATCTATACTAACTTCATTGTTATGTAGATAAACCAAGCCTCCACCCAGCATTTTTAAAGCAAAATAGAATTGTACAATGGTTTGGATTATTGGAAGGGATCCTAAAGTTCATATCCTTCCAACCCCCTGCCATGGGCAGGGATACCTTCCACTAGACCAGGTTGCTCAGAGCCCATTCAGCCTGGCTTTGAACACTTCCAGGGATGGGTCATCCACAGCTTCTCTGGGCAGCCTGTTCTAGTGCCTTACCACCTCAGGTGCCGAAAGCACCTTTATTTCCATAGGCATTTGCACTGGCTAAATAGATCAGTGCTGTCTCCCATTTAACAGAGGCACTAAAGACCTCCAGGCAGGAATGCCTGCCTTTTGGGTAGTCAGTGTGTGATGTGGTAACTGAAGGTTCAGTACAGAATTAAAGGAAGCAAGCCCGGAGTACCTGAGTACTGGAAAGTTAAGGGTCTCCCAGTTCCTGCCTTTTGCTATTCCCACCATGTCCACATGTACACATGCAGTCTATCCTGTGTATTTGCAGTCACAGGCAGCAGCAAGGCGGGGAGGCAGTTCCACTCTGGCTAAGTGAAATGCTTCTCCTCCTAGCAACCATAACTCTTTCTTTGTGTAACTATAATTTATCGATGTATGGCCTGGGATTCCTAGGAGCAGAAGTGTGAAATCCAAATGCTTCTTTCCAGATCAGGTGCAGTGAAAGGAATAGCCTTCCTTATTACTCAGCTGCAATCAGTGCTTTTAGGTGTCTTTTGTAACTACAGCGATATCCAGGTGCTTACTGCCTGCTTGCCCCATGGTGGATCAGACATTTGTGATGACTGATAATTAAAATATTTATTTTTAAAGGCTTTCTTTTCCAACGTTCTTATGAAAGGCCAGGTGTTGCTGTTTTGGAAGCACCTATAGCAGCTTGCTCCTGTTGAACTTTCATGCCACGGAAAGTCTGGCTGGATTTCACATGGCATCGTAAACGAAACGGTTACTGCAGCCAGCGGCCCTGAAGGTCTGTTCTGGGCTCTGCTTCTCAGTGATAGTCAGATCCACCATCCACACCTGAAACTCTATACTAAAGGCAAAAAAAGTATAAGGGTACCGATCTCATTTGTGAAATATTATAATCAACTGAAGAAAACCACTGTGTGAAGCTGTGGTATTGTCAACTATGCTGGAGCTATTTAATAGCAATAGCATTAGCAGGATTAGTAGTAAGTGGTATCTGCTGACAGTTTCCTGGTGTAATTTTTCCAGTTTTGTTTTAGCCCTGTGTTCTAAAAAAGAAACATACTAAGCAGAAGGATTCAGCTTTTGGAGGGAAGAGATGTTTTGCAGCTCTCTTGCCCAATGTTCACTGATATGTTTTTCTCAGAATTCTTTAAAGACTGTCAGGGCAATGGTGGGTAGGGAGGAGCTGGTGACAGAATCTGTTTAGACTTCCAACAGTCAAAACCTTTGAGGAGGTCATCTGCAATGAATAACAATCCTGTACAACAGGAAACCTGGAATGAAGGAGAGGTATCACCATACACCAGAAACTTGGATAGCTGGAAATGGAAGAGCAGGTGCATCTTCATCCTGAGATCTGACACTTCAACCCCAACTTTAAAGCAAAGGAGAAAGAAGAGGAAAAAGAAGTTCCTGGATTGGGAGAGAAAGTAAAAGCTGATATAGTAGCATAACAGATGGGCTAGGAAATTCCAGATACCACAAGCCAGGCAGCCGTACCAAAGGGCAATACAGGACCTGGAGGAAGTACAGCTTCCTCCATTTTTTCTGAATGATTGACCAGGACGTTTGGGAGCTGGCCCATCAGCTGTATGTGTGTGCTGGCTGGGGAGAGTATCAGGAAGGATCAGTGAGAGGCTCAGAGGTTATGTTTCACAGAATCAAGATACAGAGCTCACTTGTCAATGCTGTGTGATCACTGTGCACTTGCGTGGACTATTCCTCACATTCCTGGTCCCCACTGGCAGAGAAACCACAGTGTCACCCTACCTTAAGCAGTATCATGGGCATATCCCTTCCACTGCCTGTGTTGCCTGAGGTGCGTTTCTATCTTGACAAAATGGAGATTTCCCTTGTTCCCAGGCAGACACTCCTGCCTAGTACAAATGACTGGCAGAAGAGCTTCCTTCCATGTGCCTGCTTTGTCCCTGCCCCTAGGAGGGACCTTGATGCACCCCCAATGAAAGGCATCAAGCTCTGAGGTAGTGTGAGTTTCTAAATTTCCTTCCCTCTTCTCTGTTGCAGCAACACAGATGTTCACACTGTGGCGTCCCTCCTGAAGCTTTACCTTCGAGAGCTGCCAGAGCCTGTCATCCCCTTTGCCAAATATGAAGACTTTCTTTCTTGTGGACAGCTACTCTCAAAAGATGAGGGAGAGGTCAGTGATCCTTCTAATCTGCCTCCTCAGAGGATGTTCCCAAGACTCAATGTAGTACAGGTTTTATCCTCATCACTCTTCAAACTTGATTTAAATCAGTGAAGTCCCCGGGAACTTTTCCCTGAATTTTCCTGAAGCTGTGAATTGGGTGCTGTTATCACAGGCTGCTGCTTAAAAAAAGTCAGTCTTGTAGCCTGGTGCTTCTTTCTTCTAAGCAAAGCTGTTGTGTAGCATAATTGGCAAGAGATGCAAGGTAGGAGGAAATCTGGGTTCCTTTCCCAGCCTTGCTGTTCACTCACTAACAAGCTGTATGGAGTCACTCCCCTTTGCTGTGTTTTTTGTTTTATGTATCAGAACAGTATATTCTCCTTCCCAAAGATTTTGGTGGATGAGATATTGGTCAGTGCAATGGTCTTTGTATTTCTTAGAGAAGAGGCAGTACGAGAAGACAGGCTACGATATTATCCAGAATGGGGGGGGAATAATGCTATGAATACTTTGCCAGAACCTTCTTACGATGTTCTTCTCTTTGGTTTCCAGGCAAGGGAAAGGGCTGACAAAAACTACCAAGTCTGTGGCAGTCATGGAACAGGATTATTTACAAGATGATTGACTCATCTGTTTCATCCATATGGTTCTTCTTGTGGCGCTCCCTTAGCCCTTTGCAGAGTGCAAAGGTGTGTTAGGTCTGGCCTGATGCGGGTGCCCCTTCTAGAATAGAACTTTAAAGACGCTGCAAGGGCTGTTTCTTGTGTCTTTTCTTTGCTAAAGAAGCAAAGGCCTGAGGGCTTGTAAGTTGTGGTCCACAGTTCTGTCCCTTTTCTGTGTGTGGTCTCGTCTTTGGTGGGATTTTTAAAAACTTTTCCTCACTGTGAGTCTGGGGTTCACTTTCAGTTCAAGTGGCAGAAGGCTCTGTGGAGATTGTCCTTGATGATGCCCACAGGAAGATGCTTGTTTGCATGCATCAAATGTAGCAGATGTGGCAATATAAGTTCTTTATAGTTAAAAGGCAAGTTTAGTACTCTCTACACTCAAATGATGTAACTCTCAGTCAACTGCGAGAAAGCAGATTTCTGTGCATGACACAGCATGTTACCACACATGGATATGCCCTTGCATTCTGGACACAGCCAATGCACTTCTGTTATATTTTAGTAGGTGTCTGCTACCTCCAAAACTTGCTCATTTTCTGCCTCAACCTCAGTGAACTCAGGCATCTCTGCAGGGTGCCGTGTTACAGACCCCACAGCGGATATTTCACAAGAAACAGCAGCATTTCTAAGGCAGTGGAGCTGGTTTGATTTTGGTCATAAGATGTGCAGACTGGGAAGTTTTGGATCCATTAAGCACCATTGCACAAGAGTAGAGACACTGCCAAATCGGGCAAACATAATTGTACATCACTGCTCAGCTTATTAACTACCTTGTTTGCCTGATTTTGTCTGCACGGGCTGCAGCAGTTTAGGAAGCAACATCTGTGTGAGCAAGGTCAGACTCAAATGACTTGTAGAGCAGAATTCTCTTTAGATTAGAAAGGCAATGGGGAGCACTAGGTAGCCAAAATGAACACTTACAAAATACAGCACTGCTCATAGCACAGAGTTGTTTTATTAAGGTGCTGTTATAAACATAAGCAATTTTGGTTTTGTCAGGGAAATCTGGAACCTCAACGTGGGCTGTTTACCTTTTCAGAAAGGAAGGTGGAGTGCACACACCAGGGGCGGAGAGGCTGTACGTGCACAGGAGCACGTGGAGCAGAATGCAGCACAAAGTCATACCTAGCCTGTGGGGCCTGACTCGCCTCCCACATGGAAAATCCCCCTGCTCAGAAACGTGGTTTCATTGAAACCATGATTTTTAACACGTAATGGTAAGCAGGGAATTTAAAAATCAAACATTTTGTTTTGTAAAAGTATTTTGAAACAAAATGTAATTGTACTGGTTTAATTTGAAGCACTATTTTCTTTTCATTTTTCACTTGAAAGTTTTTAATGAGACTTTTGGACTCTTAATATCGTTTTCTTTAGTTTTGTACAGCCACCCTCACCCCACACCCAAAAAACCAGAATTGCTTAAGGCAAAATAGCATTTTGGATAAAATTGTTGGTACCTCATGCTGCTACACTGTGACCATGGATAGGAATTATTGTGGGGTTTGCTAACCTGGCCTAGCTCCAGTACTGCCCTAAGTTTTTATACTAACTGCTTTTCATCTTCATTCTGCACCCAGCTCATCTCTGGTGTTTGAATGCAAACAGGGACATAACAGAGACCTTGGGTGGTGCTGAGGTCTCCAGGTATTTCAGCAGGACTGCAGCATTAAAAAATATTTGATTCTGATCCCAACTGATGGGGAGGAGGGTTGAAAATTAAAAATAACTTTAGACCAAGAGAGATCTTCAAATGTCTAAAAACTCATTTGAGTCTGAGCTGCCTTGACATGGTAGTATTTTAGCCTTCACTGCTGCCTGTACTCCAGAGATGCACAGAGCAGTTCAGTAGATTGAACACAAGGCTTCAGGTGTTTTTAAAGAGGCATATGAATTTTTTATGAACATCTAAAGTGTTGCTAGTTTTCCAGCCAAACTAGAAGCTCTGAATTGGTGCTGATCTGTTACACACATTGCAAAGTCCTTGGGTTTGGGATCATTCATTGGAAAGCAACGTTTTCAAGGAGGTAAGAGTTATTTCTGCAAAATCCCACAATAAATAACAGTACAGTTCTTCTATGGCTTTCTGGGCTGCAGCCACTGGCACTGCTCAGTGCTGTTTGTTACTACAGAGGTTTCAAGCTCATGTTTTCCTCTATGCTGTCACTCTGGTATTCCTAGGCTAGGCCTCTGCCTTCCATTGGTCAGGCCTTGGTGAGGATGAATCTATGGCAGAGCTGATAAATGCTGCAGTAGGAGAGAGCGCTTTTTTTTACCTGTCAGGTGTTTGTACTTCGATGAATATAAAGATATTCTGTGTAATACCATGCCTGAGATTCCTTGTGACAAAGCATGGATTATAAATTTTTAGAACCTTTTTTTCTTTTACCTTTACATCATGTTTCCTGCTGTTCACAGCTGCCTGCGTTTCTGCTCCAAAGCTTCCTCTTACATCCAATGGAGTCAATGGCATTTTAATTCAGAGCACTTGAAATACAGTCCCAAATACCATCCTGATTTCCCTGTTTGAAATAAATTGGGTTACAGAGAAAAATTCAAGAGGGAATTAGGTCTGTTAGCTCACCTCTTTCTGGTTCAAACTTGTCACTTGAAAGCTGGTTGACCTGAACAACTGACCTTAACCTTCACATCAGTAGCAGCCATCCTTGATTGAAAAAGTTTTAAAAGTTTAAAGAAGAGGATTGAGATTTTTCAGAAGAGACTGGCCTTTTATTGGTGTCTCCATTGCTGTCACCATTAAACCAGCATAGTGTTTAAGCTAAGGAATTATAAAGGGGTTACTGCTTTTAAGAATTTTGGTTTAAGTTTCAGGTTTTTATTAGAGAACTTTTTTTTTTTTTTTTTTTTTTTTTTTTTTGTGCTGGGATGTACAGAATAAAAAAAGTAGCTATATATTTAAGGTAATAAGGAGGAAGGCAGGAATAGGCACTGCTCTCTGGATCTTTCTGACTTGTCTGGACCGGAGAAATCAGGAATACATTGCAAGAGTCTGGCCAACAGAACTCCCTTCCTAACAGTCCTTAAAAATTCAAGGAGAGTTTGAAATGAATGTTCAACTGCACTTTTTTGGAACCAGTTGCTTCTGGAATTTCTCCATCAGTAGTGAGCAGCTATCACTCTTTCCTTAAATGTGCTTCAGTATCTGTTTTTCCACAAGAGGTTGAGTTGTCTTCCAAAAATAACCAAATTTCCAGGGCAACAGCAGCATTGACAGGAACAAGCAAATGATACTTGGGACTGTGGCAGGACAATAGCCTCCTGAGTCAGAGGTTTTCATTAGATGATTTAAGTAGCTTCGGGGGTTTAAGTCATTCCTTCAGCTGATGTCTCATCTTACATTTAATGTAAAGACAGAAATTTCATGAAGAAGTATGTCCCAGGTGAGAATGACTGCAAATGAAGTACATCATTAAAAAGGAGGCAGTTGATTTGGACTCATGTAGCTTTTTAAAGAAAATCTTCCCTCTGCTCAACTGAGCATTACTGCAGTGTATTTATACTGTACTCAATGCCTCCAAGTCTCAAGTAAGCAAAGGCACATCTGCTGGTACACTGATACCAGTGCCAGTGGGCAGGCTTTGAAGGCTGGCAGGCCTCACTAACTGAAGGCTTCTATATCAACCATTAAAGTTTACAGGAGGATTTCCACTGAGAACTGAACTGAGTTCTGGACATTGGGTTTTTGGTAAGGCACAACACGCTGGATGACACCTCTTCTGAAGCAAAGCCTCTTTGTGTTACTATCTATTGTTCAGCATTTGGCTGTGGAAAGAGGACTTTGTAGTCCTGAAGGAAACTCACGTCTGCTTTGCAGCATTTACATTAATAGCTCTGCTTCTTGTTTTTCCTGTCCCTCAGGGTACCCAGGAACTGGTTAAACAGGTGAAGAATTTGCCCCAAGCCAACTACAACCTCCTCAAATACATATGCAAGTAAGTGAAATTAATTAACACTTGGAAAAGTCTCTAGGTTTTTTGAGGCTGTCTTATATGCAAATAATAAACTCTGAAAGTATGAATATTCAAAAACCACTTAATTGTAAGTTACAGCTCCTTTAAAACACGTGGAAGTGAATGCAGCCTGCCTGAAGGAAGCTCTTGGTTTATCCAAGAGGATCAGCCGAGCAAATTGCTGCCACCTGCAGCCTTGGCAGCAGGCACGAGTGATACTAACGCAGTATATTGTTTATTTGAGAAGCACCTACAGACCACTAAAGATAGACACTCATTCCAGACACTGAACACTTGGAAGATTTATGACACAAGCTGAGTAGCAGATGCATTCAGAATAGCCAGTCTGGCATTTGCTCTGGTTTGGAAGTGGGATTAGTAGTGGCTTTCTCTTGGATTACCAGGGACTCCACAGCTTTGTCTCCTTTAATCTTTGCTGATTTTCCCAGTTTTTGGGCTGCCTCTTTATGTGAGGGGTGGAAGGAGATGATTTTTAAAGGCTGCTTCCAACTCAAACCAGTCTATGATTCTGTGATCTGTATTTTGTTAGATTCAAGCCAAGCCACAAAGCTCTTTTCACAGGCTGCTAGTTCTTGGACAAGGAGATGAGTAAAATGAATTATTACTTCTCTTACATCTGCAAGTGAAAATTAGCCAAAGTCAATCCATGTAATTGGAGAATTCCTGTAAAAATGCAAGAATCTGTCCTTTCAGACCCAGTAGAAGGCTGGGTCCCTCCTAGGTGGGTACTTCTGGCAGAAAACATCCTGTCTTCTCTGGTTCATACACTAGGAGGGATCTGGGGTTATATTGAGTCTCTAAGCTACAGTAGTTCCTAGAATCATTTCAGGTGTCAGGGTTGTATGAAAACAGGACAAAACTGAATGTTTATGTTCTGAGAAGTGACTTACTCATGAATTCCCTCCTCCTTTGATTTTTCTGTGGGGACTTTTCAAGGTTCCTTGATGAAGTTCAGGCTCACTCCAGCATTAACAAGATGAGTGTCCAGAACCTGGCTACAGTATTTGGACCAAACATACTGCGGCCCAAAATGGAGGATCCGGTGACCATGATGGAAGGTAGGTGCTGCTCTGGTGGGATAGCACAGCAGCTGTGTTTTGGCACTGGAAGTGAAAGCCATACATTCCTTGGTAGCTGTATCAGTTGCCTGCACAGTCAGAACAAGTCAAGCCACCCCTTTCATCAGGGCCTGTGAGGGGTATTCCAGTTGGCATCCTATCCCATTCACCACTGGACTGGGAGTGCCTCTCCTCTCTACCATGTGGAGATGCCTCTGTGCCCCTGAAACTCTTTTTGAACCTACTGCTGAAATGAAAGCTCAGCTGTTTTCCAGAAGGCCTGTGCTTAAGTACCAAACTGCAATCATTTTGTATTGGTGCATTTCAGTGGTTATACAGCTCCCTGCAGAGAACATCTGGGCCATGAGGAGAGCACTGTAGTTTTGGCTGTGCCATTGTGGCTATAACTAGAAATGCTGTCTTCTAAGCAGACTGTATGGATCAAAACTTCACAGAATTCGAAAAATGAGTTGGAAATCACTGTTAATTTAGGATGTAAAAAGTCTGAAGCTATAAAATTGTCTACCTCCATATGAATCAAGCAGGCTGACACTAGGGCTGGGATACAGCTCCTCTCCCAGGTCGCACTGAAACATAACTACTGTGGTGCAAGTTTTAGCAAGGTCTTTGCATAAAGTTTTGTGGGATTTTGGCAAGCCTGCAAAAAGAATTGATGAATTAATTAGGCACAGATGGAGATGCTGTGCCCAGGATGCTTGAACTTGGCTCTGGTTTTGCTTCCTAGCTGTAGGGGACAGCTGACATGGTATTTTGTGTGATGCAAATCCTTCACAGAAGGCCAGTATTGTCGTGCCTTAGCAGCAGCAGTGCCTTTAGCTCTTTCACAGGTGATGTGCAGATGTGATGGCAGCTCACTGTAAGGCAACAGGAAAACTTCAGAACATGACTTAACATATTATAATAGTTCAGGGATTCAAAGCCTGTCACAGCGATGTGGGCCATATTATTAAGGGTAGATTTGATACCTTGCCCTAGAGGTGCAGAAGGTACGAAAATCGGGGACGAGAAGGGAGTGCGGGAGCAGTGCTGGTTATTCAGTGTTGGATATGGGGACAACTGAAGTCAGCCTGTGTGCAATGCTGGGACTTCCCCTAGTGGCCACCGGGCCAGTGCTGGTACGGCTCTCACAGCCTTGGCCAGCAGCGTGCCCTCTGCTCAGCTGGCACAGGGGACAAGTTTGAGTTCAGATCACCTCAGGCATTTCATTCTGCAGCTCATCTGATGGCAGAGGTGCCTGTACTGTGTGCAGGTGCACACGTGCAGGTGCTGGGGTCTCTCCTAATCATCGTATAAAAACACTACAGTGATCTGACCTGGAATTCTGTATTGCCACAGATCTGAACTGTAAAAAAAATGGGATACGGAGGCTGGGTTTTGAGACTTAATCATTATACTCATAACAGGATTGGCAATTTTTTGTTTTAGTTGAGAATAGAATGTTGGTTAGATAAAAATAACAGAGAAGTGGAAAGACTAAATTTTTTTTTAGCTTCAGGGTAATTTCAATCTCCTAACTAAACTGATAATGAGATCTTAACAAAAACCACTCTGATTATGTCTGCCTTCAAATTTAAATAATGAATTTCAAATAGAAATACCTGAAGTTTGACAGCTAAATTGTTAGGAATGCCCATATCTCCAAGACATTTAGTTTTCTTCCTGCATTCACAAACATAAAATAGTGGTAGGTAAGCTCTGTACATCTTGCTATTAGGCCAAAAACTCGTCAATAAAACCAGGCTCTTGCCTTGAACCCCTGAGTATGTTGGCCTTATTCTCTATTTCAGGCAATACTTCAAAATAGAATTGCTTATTCACCCTTTTAAAGGCTTTCCTCTTTTGTAGGAAGCACTTTGTATTAGGTTTAGTAAGTGGCGTTCTCTATTATTTCATAATGGTCTGCTCCACTCCTGGAAAACAACAGCAGCACGTTTCTGTGAATTTAAATAATTGTGAGTACCTTCTGCACTTGCTGTACACCGTCTGCCAGTGTGTGTATAATGCAGGTGTCATACTTCCTGCAAGTTTCTCTATACACTGAGAGCAGCAGCAGAAGGCCTGAGCTGACATTTGTGTTTTTACAATAAGCAGTAGCTCTGGCCCTGTTTAGACCATGAAACTGGGTGCAGCCTAGTCATGGAAGCAGGTGGGGTGAGTTGCAGAGGTCTTCCATGTCTCCTCAACTGCTTGCCTTTGTTTTCCACCCACAGGCACCTCGCTAGTTCAGCACCTGATGACAGTACTGATAAGTGAGCAGGGGCGGATCTTTGCTGTTCCTCAGGCGGAGGTGCCAGGGAGCCAGCTGGAAATCAGACCTGTGCGCCAGCGCAGCACTGTCGAGTGGATCTCAGAGGAGGACGGGGAGGACAGCAGGTCACAGAACAGCGCTGCCAGCCCTGCTGATTTGCCTTCTGGCAATGCTGTGGCACTAGAGGCTACTCCGGGACCTACAGTGAAAATCACTCCTCCAGAGCACAGTGGCAAATCGGCCCAGCCTGCCACAAGCCCCAGTAAAAGAGTGCAGACGCTGCCTCCATGGAAATACTCCTTCCGCCAGCAGGGAGCACGGTCTGTGAGTCCAAAGCTGGGCAGCTCATCCTTAGATATCCCCAACCTCTCCTCCAGCGGGAACTGGTTGATGAACGGCCTGTACTCCCTCCGAGGCCATCGCCGGACAGCCTCTGGGGAACGAGTGAAAGACTCGTGTTCCTCCCAGAGACTCTCCACTTACGACAACGTCCCTTCATCCAGCCTGTCCCTCAGCACGCACAGCATGGCCAGCACCACCTGGTCTACATCATCCTGTGAGATCTCCGTGATGGACTCAGTGAGCAGCTGCCCAGCCTGCCGGGCTAGTGACTCTTCTGCTTTAAGCTCCCTAAAAACTGAGTGGGTAACTCAGGGCTCACTGTCTCAGAGTGAGGTCAAGACAGCAGATCTGGAGAACAGCATGGACAGGTTTGAAGCCTGCAGCAGCAGCAGCAGCGAACAGAGTGACCCAGCTGCAGCTTCCCGAGACTCTGTCCAATGCTCCAGGGCCTTACAGAGCTTGGTGGTGGAGCTAAAGACAGAACTGAGCAAACAGAGGACTGAGTATGAGACTAGTATCAAAAGGTAATGTCATCTGCAGGGGGCACAAGGAAGTTATCTGTCAACGTTCTCCCTGTCTGAACATGGGTGTGGGCTACCAAGGGTGTCAGGTTCTTAGCCCTAAAGTTTGGGGTTGGGTAACAGCAGATTTGGTTCTACTTTTTCCTTGCTACTCTCTGAATCCAGCTTTCCTTCCTCTGATTTAAGAGAACATAAAGAAAAAAAAAAAACACCAAAGAAGGGGGATTTCTATTGACAACGGGAAATACAATACTTCATATTCGGTGTTTTCACTGTAAATGAGAACTGCACAGGTAATGCCAAAGTCTGCTCTTAATATCCTCAGAGAAACAACATAGCAAACATCTTGTAGGGAGAAATTGGGACCCATGATGGTCAGGCCTCAAAAAGGAACTTTGTTGATCTGTGCAGGTGCTGATACTTGTACTGAACCAGTCTGAAACTGAGGGCTTCTTGTTGCTTTTCCCAACAGCAGCATTCTTGAGGAAACTGCTCTTCACTATTTTCCACAGGTTTTTTTGAGGTGGTGGTATTGGGACTGCATCTCAGCTACAACGTTGTCAGGAGCCCTTTTGTGTTGAACTTACAGAAACCTCACTTTGGTTTTTGATGCAGAGTGGTCCTTGGCTGATGGGGCAGCCTGGCTTGGGGGAGCAGCATGAACTGTGTCATTTGCCAACTGGTGTCTCTTTGCACAGCTGCTGGTGCTGTACTTTCCACCTGAGCTCAGAAAAATTCCTTTCAGTTTTCAGGAGAGCTGTGTGTAAGGGCTGGGGATGTAGGAAGTGGAAAGTATTAATGAGAGAGTCATATTTATTAATTTGTGTGTGTTAGTATATTAGGTTTTATGAGTGTATGTGCTTTATAGAATGACTTTCAGGAAAGTATTTAGGGAAACAGGCACATGAAATATTGATGCTTAAAAGAACTATATATATTTTAATATACAGCCATGTGCAAAATTGCACACCATGTTACAATACATGCTGCTCTGCAGCACCAGTACTCTGCACTGAAGAAGGGCTGTAGTCACATTTCTTACAGAGTTGAGTTCTTGGGGTTTGGGGTTTTTTTTGTGTTAAGGTGTTGCTGTTATACTCCTTCAGTTACTAAAACTCAGATTGGACATTGAGGTATGGAAATGCTGTCAGTCTCCCAAACATGGTACCAAAAGCATGTATGACTGTTGGGATTGTGTAGCACAGCTTTAGGCTGTATTTTTTGGCACTTTTTTCTTGTTAGGGTAGTTTCTCAAAAGTGTATCTGAACTGTAATCTCTTCCCATGGGCCAGTTGTTAAGGTAGGAATTCCACTTGCTATCTTTCTGCTTTATTTTATGATTTCCTTTGGTGGTGGCTTGCAAGCCCGTGCAGCGTTTCTGCCTCTTGCACTGTACTGCCTTGCTGTGTGGAGCTGCAAGGAGAATGAGGCTGTGCAGCAGTTTCAGTTCCCACCTAACATCCCAGAGTGGGAGAAAAGCCCCACCTTGTTGTGTTCCAGGTGTAAGAGCTTATGAGAACACCAGCAGTTGCTAGCATGGAGTACTGGGAAGGGTCTGTGACTGAGGGTGGAAGTTCATGGCTTACATGGGTGTTTTTTAGATGCCTCACTGATGCACAATGGGAGGGAGGTGAGGGTATGTGCCTTGCATTTAATTGTGCAGAGCTGCCCTGGCAAGCCTTGTTGCAGGGATACAGAGTAATAAACAGAAATACCAGGCTGCAGAACATTGAAATGTGTAGCTGCAAATTCTTGCCCGCTGCCTGGGGGAAGAGATGGTTTTCCATCTCTTATCAGTAAAATTGTTCCAATGGGGTCTTAAGCTGCTGACATCAGGGGCATCCAGGAAGACCTGTTCTTCATTCCAGCTGTTGAGCTGCTTCAGCTCCAACACCTGCCTTTCCCCTGCAGCTGGATGGGGCAGAGAGCACTGTGGCTCAAGGGGAGGACTCTGAATTGGCCAGGTCTCACAGGGTAATGTAGCTGAGAGGGAAATGCCTAATGAGCTAAAGATTTTCATAAAACCAGGCACGATGCAATCACTGCTTTTTTGTATTAAACAGGATGAGTCCAGCTGTTCAGGATTACAGCCTGAAGGACTGTGCTGTCATGTCTAAGAATTTCAAGCTGAGTTTTTCAGCTCTCAAAAATTTTGCCATGTTTTTACTATATCTGCAACAATTTATGTGTGCAAAAGTACATTCCTTTTGAGACTGCACTGAAGTCTGCTACTATGGAAAGACAGGAGCAAACTAGCAAAGAAGGGAGGCTGCTTAGCAGGAAATATTTAGGCTGCCTCACCAGCTTTATTTTATTGAAGATAATTTAGTCCCCCAAAATTGTACATGTGCTTGTGTGGTTTGCAGAACTGTGTGTATCTAGCAGGACCTGTTTTAATGAAAGAATATGAGCTTTTTGTTGGCACATACATAAGTGAAGGGAAAGCAGAGTAAGTACCTGCCTGGGGCAGAGGTAAGGCACACTTGCTGATGGAAAAGCTGTTATTTCTCATCATCAACTGCCCATTTTCTCTCTCTTAGTCAGAGGGAGGCAAGTTTTATGGCCTTTCTGTAACCACTCTGTTCCAGAGCATTTCTCCCTCAAGGTTAATATAATTATCAGATATTCTCTGTTGAGTTTCAGTAATTCATGTTTACCATCTGGGACTCTTAAGAAAGTGTAAGTATTTAGAGAGGACTGTTAGGAATGTAGAAATGCTGTAAGTACTGTGGCCCTGTCATTCGGCCCAGGCTGCTGTAGCTGACCCCTAAACATAGTGGTAGAAAAATGCAATTGGCAGCTCAGAGCTGTTACGTGTGGGTAGGGAAGCATCCCAGCTTCAGAAGTGTTGTATTCCAGAAGCCAGCTGGCTGGAGATAAAGGTCTGCCTTCATGCGTGGGGGCTGCTTTTTTGCTGGACTTGGGGCAGATCAGTGGACCTGGAACTTTGATTCATTGTGAAAATTGTGACAATAATCAAACTGCCATCTTTAGCTGTACGTAAAGAATAGAAAGGAAAAGTTTAAGGTGAGGCATTGCACTGCCTCTTGGTCATAAAATGGAATTCAGACCCTTCTGGGACTGTCAAAGGCCCCCTTTTTTTCATTTTTGTTTGTCATGGAGTCAGTAGCATGGCCTTCTTGATAATCAGTTACCCTGCCTAAAAATAACCCCTTCACAGTTCCACTGGGATGCCACACCCCAGCTTCACAGCTGAGTGTTGGACTGATCAATAAGAGGTGGGGGTGGTTTTGGGTTTGAAATTATTTTTAAAGATTGTATTTATTTTATTTAGAGGAGGGGCATTTTTCACTGAAAAAGCCTAATTTTTAAATTCATATTCCAGTGATTAGTAATGCCTAACTGAAAATACTCCTTCCTCAGTATTAACACCACTTCTCAGTCTTGTGATTGGGAAACACAAGAGGGAGGACAGCAAATGCTGTGCCTTCTGTGCTTCTTCAAATCACAAAACCATGAACCTTGTTCTTCAACTTCCTCAGTGAAAAGCCCTGAATTTTGCTTCAGAGCTTTGTGCCCAGATACATTTAAAAACTGTTCTTCTGATTCTTCCTTATATGAAAGGTTGAGTTTTGTAAAATCCTGTACCCCACCCCAATGTCAGTGATAAACTTTACAGAAAATACCATCAAATGGATGGTGAGGAAGGATTGTGACCTCATTCCTATCTGATCCCCAAGGATGTTTCTCTGTACTGGATATCCACATAGAGAAATACAGGATGAAAACAGAGGTTAAAAGATTATTATATACTTGAACTCTGCCTAAGTGAGGAGTTAATACATCTCAGCTCTCCAGTATGGTGCTGGAAAGTAGAAAACAATGCTTAAGATTTGAGCATTTTTCACATGATACAAATAAAGGAAGTCCCAATTCCAAGGAATCTCTGCCCTTAAATTCAACAGTAATGAAATGGCATATAGAAATGGCAATTAGTATTACTTATTATTGCTTTAAAACTTCCTCTTAGCATTAACATATTCTAAGAGGAACAACTTAAATTTATTAGTTATCAGCTGTATTTATCCAGCTACTTTAAAAAGCCTTTTTTTTTTTCTCTCTGTTGGTTTTAAGAATTGAAGAAACAAGTGCAGACCTGAGGAACCAAGTGGTTAGGTTAGAAGAAGAACTGGATCAAGAACGAAAGAAATACACGATGCTGGAGATAAAGCTGAGGAATTCTGAACGCGCTCGTGAAGATGCTGAGAAGAGAAATTACCTCCTGCAAAAGGAAATGGAAGAATTTTTTTCAACATTAGGATGTTTAACTGTTGGGAGTCCAAGTGCTAAAGTCCCCAAGTAGAACAAGCATAGAAAATCCTGTTCCTGACAAAATGAGTGAAAATGCATATTTTGCTCTGGTATACTCATGTATCATGAGTAATTCTATAGTGATTGTGCTCTCAGTGACACTTCCCTGTTGTCTTTACATGTGCTATATTTGGGCCAGCTGGGAAAGATTGCTGACCATAATGCTTGAAAATTTAGTGTCATTGCCAAGAAAGGGTGGGTCTCCTCTGTATCCACAGAACATCAGACACTCTTCTCCAGGGTGTCCTGCTGCCATCTTTTTGCTTGCTCAAGGACAGTGGAAGGTCCTGCAGGGTGGGTGCATGGCCAGAACAAATGGACAAGCTGAGCCTGGAGCTGAGGGACTCCTGCACTTGTGCTTGGAAAGGTGGCAGTTCCACCACAGCCAGGGGCTTGCCACAGATTTAATGAGGTGGTTTTCGTCCCACTCCGTACATAAAGTTTGTTCAAATTTCTCATTCCTAGAGTGGCGTTACTTTATGAAGATATTGTGAAAATAAGGTCTGCAAAGACACTGAGGCTACCAAAATCTTGACAATTCACTTATCCGTGAAATTATTTCAGTGTTTGACAAAAATGCAACTTTAAATTAAACTGTATGGGATTAATAATCAGACTGGCTACACAATCTCCATGGAACTTAAAATATGCACATTTCACTCTAGGTATCTGGGGGTTTTTTGAGCCAAAAATAGAGCAGTATTTGCTGTGAGAAAAAAAAATCTCCTGAGTTGGTATATGTATTAAGGTAGAAGATGGAAGATTCTTATCATCAAAACACATCCAAACTTTAATAGCAAAACTTATGGTAAGAGGAATGGGTGCAATTGGGGTGGGGGGTATCAGGGTGGTAAGGGAGGGAGGGTGGGGATCTATCTTTAACCTTTCCTGGACTTTACACTAACATTTCTCATGATACCAGTTGATATTTTTGTTGTTAGTTCTTACAGGGAGATGAGGGGACAGGAGGAATACTGCAAACAACCCATCATCCCAAGTTCC
This sequence comes from Corvus cornix cornix, assembly GCF_000738735.6. Classification (NCBI taxonomy): domain Eukaryota; kingdom Metazoa; phylum Chordata; class Aves; order Passeriformes; family Corvidae; genus Corvus; species Corvus cornix. The sequence continues at coordinate 18,151,339 of NC_046336.1, forward strand.
TTACTTCTGCTAAGGAAAAATCATTAGAATGAGGCTGTAATTTCTGGTAATTTGCTGCCAGGGCTGACTTCCCTTCCAAGTGACTTCAAGAAGTTCTGCATAGCATTTGTAGCACCCTGAGCCATGCAGAGCCTGCACACAGAAAACAGTCACCAGCTTCAGCTTGAACTCCACCTGCGAGCCCAGCACTGTTCACTCTTTCTTAGCACTCTTACCTTTGACATCCTGAGGTAGCTTGGGAGTCTCTAAGGAGAAGGATTTTTAACAAAAATGTGCCACAACAACATGAACTGGCTAAAGGGAAAGTATAGACTGTAACAAAGAAGATTGCTTTATTTTAAGTATTTTGAAAAAATGCCCTGAATCTCACTTCTTACTAGAGAAGACTATGACTCACTGTCTGGAAATAACCTTTGAATGGGGTTTTTTTACATACCAGGAGATAGGTGATACTGAAAGGTGTACTTTTTCTTCATCAACTCACAGATATCCAGGTACTTCAATATTTAAAACATCTGGGTGTTGTTTTCTACTGCACTGTAACACTTCTCCTTCCTATCGAAATGTAAAAAATGTAAAACATTTAAAGCAAACAAAAAGCAGAATTTTAACTTCATCTTTCCTGGATAAGAAAAGTCAAGCAAGTACAGTAAGCCATGTGGATAGGTTCATTCAGTTATTTCAAAACCTTTTTCCTAGTTCCCAGGCTCTCCAGCTGCCCTGGATTCCTTACTGCCCCTGGCATGAGGCAGGTACCTGCATGTTCAGCAGCAGCCGCCTGCCACCTGCAGGCATGAGCATCATCCCCATCTTTTTTTCCCAGCTCTGCCTTGGATTCATTACCATTGGTCACAAGTGATCCTGCAAGGAGTAAGATGGCCTTTTAAAACAGCAGCATAAGATGCATAATGTGAGAGAGAAGCAGTAACAGTGACTGAGGTGGAAGAGCATCAATGTGTCAGGTAGCTGGAGGTGTACCAGGTCAGTCATCACAAAATAAACCTTAATACTGGAGGGTGGTCTGAACCAGGCTGTAAGAACACCAGGACTGATAAAAAGTGACATTCAATCCAAGTAGTAGTAGCAAACAGTATTGTAATGCCTTCTTTTATTCATACCCCAAACATGGAAACCTCTCACTGTATAGATCCTGACAGCCCACACCCCCCTTACCCTATTTATATTGCATTATCTCCTGTGTGTACAAAGTGCAGACTGCTCCCTTCAGTTCACTCTACAAACTCAAGAACTGAGCCCTGCTGACTGATGGACTAAACACCAAATATGCCAGACAAGCAGTGAACAGGACTGCTGGTTAACTCTAAGTACTTAACCTTAGGTAACTGCTCACAAAGCCACCTATCCCAGACTTGCAGATCCAGGACAGGCCCATCAGATCTGTAGTACATCATTTGGTATCCAAGATAAATTAATTCTTTTTAGTATCACAAATGAAACTCTATCCACTCAAAATGATGAGTGAAACAAGAAAGTTCCAAACTGACTGTTGTGCTCCAGCAACATCTATGCCTCTTGTTCATGAGGAGTAAGTTTCAGCAGCTTTTGAAGATGAGCCACTGCAGTAAATAAACCCTGCAAGAAGCCACAAATGACCCAGTTCACACTAAAATGCACCACAGTAGGATGTTAACTCCAAGTGCAGCACCAGGACCATAATGTTAAATTCCTGATATGGGCAATTACGCAAGAAATGGGAATCCACTTGGACAAACTTCATGGAACACTATGCCCTTATGTGAGGAAGATGATAGACCCTGTTCTAGCTTTAACTCCCATTTCCATACTCTTCCCCACCAATGCATTTCCCCACACCAGGCACTGGGGACTACTCCTTATTTTGCAGGCCTGTCACTCACTACAGTCCCTGATTTAAATGTCCGCTTTCTTAGCAGGTGTTTACAAGATACAGCTTTGGTTATTATTAATTAAACTGACAGAAGGTTCCTGGAATAGATGCATTTTTACTAGAGTTTCACCTGTGCCATCTTCCCAGCCTGTAATATCCCTTCCAGTATTACACAGGCAAAAATCAGTCAAAACTTTTCAGTAAAAAAAACCAACACAAGCATATGCTTTAGAAAAAAGCAAAACACCAACACTTCAGAATAACAAAGAAAACCTCCATAGATCGCCTTGGCATTTCTAACACAAAAAGGAAGATGAACAGGGATAGCTTAATGACTCATCTACATTCACAAGTGAGTTCCACTGATGCCAGCAGCACTGTGGAGTGTTTCAGTCCAGAGCCACCAGACAAATCCTGGGTAGAGCTATGACTGGCTCTCCAGCCTTGCTCTGTAGCAACGTATCACTGGAAATTGGCTGCACTTTACGCTGACATATGCAAATAAAGAAGAGCATTTCTGAGTCCCACCACATTTCTAGATCATCCTACAAACTGCTGGCCCTGATAAACAAAGGTGGTTGCACTGTGGTCACAGTCCTTTTCCCCTGAAACTGGACACAAAGGCACCAACACCACAGCTCAAGGGCAGCTGCAGTCATTAAGGAAGCACCGAAACCCTGCTGGAAGTGAAGGCAATCAAATGCATTATGTTGGGATTTACCTGTGGGAGAAGTGCCAGTGCAGTGAGTGGTCCAGGCATCCAAGCCAGGTCTCCAGAAGTCAGATCCTTCAGGCTTCTCCAAGACTCGGTTTTGGGAGATCTTCCCCATACACTAGGCAGCCCATGGCTTACCTCTCTCCAAAGCACAGGGATAGCCACTGTATTTTCAGGAATTACGACAGCTGGAGCTGGCAGCAAGGAAGCAAGAACAGATTCCCAGGAGTCACAAAGACACTGAGCATGTGGCTGTTAACAGTCTGTGGCACATCCAAAGTCCATGGGGATGGAGGAATGGAAAAAACATGTCACTTTGCCCATGAGTGAGCTCACAAGACAGATTAAAAACGAGACCATTAAAAAACAAATGAATTCTCAGGAAGGACTCTTAATAAGATTTCAAGTGCAGCCCTATTACACAATCCATATGAAACCCATTCCAGCCTGGCAATGAAGAAACACTAAATGCATGGTGGTCAAACTTTTTTTTTTTCTTTTTTATTTAAAATATCATTATAACCAATTGACATACTAGATAACAATGTATACATTCCAGTGGTGCACATGTAATGACCTATGGCATGAATGAGTAAAAAAAAAACCACAATGTTCTCAGTAATGCCCACCAACAGCTTATTTGGAGGGAATAAAAGAAAAGCAGGAAAAGGTATCAAATGTGGGGAAGAAAAAAAAAATTGTTTTCCCCAGTATTTTTAATGGTGTGTCTTCCACTTCATATTTCTTGGGACATAATAAAATTAAGAATATACTTCAAAAAGGGCAGAAGGAATGACCACAATAATTGGGGTGGGATTTTTTTTCTCAACTTTAGTAATAAAAGTTAAAGAACTCTCAAAAATAGACTAGATATTGGGCCTACAAAAGTAATTCATCTGTATGCAAAGCTTACCAAGAATTATTCCTTTTGTAAAATGTAAAGGATGAGTTGACATTACTAGTAAGCTATTTTTACCCTACAAAACCAGACTACAATAATAAAATCACCAATTTACAGCTAGCACAATAATCTAGATGTACATTACTGTACACAAGCTATATATTACACATGAACATCTTACGTGAAATAGATAAGAAACATACTGATATTGTCTCAACATTGGCCAATAGGTTTGTTTTTCTAAAGGAGGTGTATTTTCTATTCACATTCAGTGTAGTTCCAATAGCAAGGGTTAGCTTTGCTTACTTAAGAAACGTAGAAAGTTTGTGTGAGGTAGTTCAAGAAAACCTAGCTTAGATTTTGAACTGCAGAAGTAGAAACACAATGTGATCTGATTCATAACATGTTTCTCTTAACACAGACATATAAAGAAGAGAAGGGAGTGAGAGAGATCACTTAAAATACCATTTTATCCAGTGCCCTTAACTAAGAATAAATTAATTGAAAATTTGGGTAGGCAGTACATTCTCATCACATTTCTTCAATAAAAACCTCTTTCTAATCCTACTGAAAAATACAGACAGGCTCTCCTTCAACTGCACCAAACCACTGACAGGAAAATAAAATGTAACAGCATGGACAAGCTCCTGCTGCCAACAGCAAATAAAAACAGATCCAGAAACTAATTCACTCCCTTTAGCAACTTGAAAGAGTAAGACCAAGTGTAAGATGAACCACCTTCTCCCCTTTTGCCTATAATCTTAATCAAGAAACATTTACTGTCATACAATTCAGATTATTGGCTGGGTAGGACCATCCTCCTGTAGGAGGTTTTTGACGTTTTTCTTCACACACTGCTGAGCTGAGTGCTCCATCCATCCCTTCCTCCCTGCAGAGCCCCTGCCCAGGTGCTCTGCACTGGCCTCACCAAACCCAGGCAGCAGGGCCGTATTACCACAGCCTGTGCTGGGAACACAGAACACCCCCACCACACCACTGCTGCTGATGCTGTACTGAGCTGGAATTCCTGCCCAGAAAGTTGCTGCTGCATCTCACACAGTGAAAGTTCTTCAAAGCTAAAAGCCCGAGCTTGGGCAGGGCAAAGTGCCATGTCTTCTCAGCTGAGCAGTGACCCAGGACTGGGCATGTTCCTCCAGGGGGTTGTCCTCAGGCAGCACAGCTGCTCACACACACTAACACACAATCTGCTCTGACCCACTGTCTTGCACCAAAGAAGGACTTCACAGCACCGCATTCCAGTACACCCTAAGGGTACTGATTCCCCCCCGCCCCCATCTCTATTTCAAATTCTTGAAGAACCTACTTCTAAAAAAGGAGAGAGCTGATTTATCCTTGCTGCATGCCACAGCTCTGCCCAGAGAAGGTGGAACTCAGTATCGCTATTACTGTGCAACTTTGAACCTCACCTGAGGTAAGAGATCACACAGCTCGTGGTAATTGAATCCATACCAACTCCCAGCAGATTGGAAGAGCCCTAGAAAGTTGCATGCACTTTAGTGAAGCCTGTTGTCATGAGAAGATTCCAAATCATAGTCTAAAATAAAGCTTAACAATAAAATTGTACAGTGTATTGGATAGCATATAATCTAACAACAGACAAAGACACCTGAACTCCAGTTACCCATTTGTTTGCTATCTGTGGCAGTGTACACCTATCTGAAAAAAATTTATATTTCAACAAATAAAAAGAGAAGTTAAGACTAGGATGCTGTTGTGATAACTTGATTACTGAATACGATTTTCTTGTCTTTGAAATTTGCCATCACTTTAATTTGCCTAAAATGCAAGCAACTGAAAAAAAAAAAGAAAAAGCAACACTTGTAGGAAGATGGTGCCAAAAGTGAACTCTCAGTTTCCACAGGCAGAGCTCTGACCCTACTGAAACAATCCCTTTAAGCAGTGTGAGCTTGCTCACACTGCAACAGGCTGCAGTGGGCAGTTCCACGCATTCACTAACCCTGCCCTGAAAGAAGAAAAGCTCCATTTCCTTAGAGCTTATGAGCTCAGTTCAGTTACTATATATTTAGGACACTGGAAAGTGATAGCAAAAAAGTATTTTTAAGTTTCAAAATATTTCAATCATCACTGTAATCCAGTGAGGTCTAAAATAAATAGGAACTATATTTACCAATTTGTTTTTAGCAGCACTGAGAGGCATCAGAAGTTACTTTTGTCAGTCTTAACTTCATTACACTGTGCTGACCACACTATCATTTGACTCAATATAACAATGGAGTACTGTTGTTTGACCAAAAATTTTGGCTTAATTCACAGCTTAAACTTTGATTAAAAAAATTACAAAATCGACTGTTCTGTTGGTCTCTGTTCAACATTTTCTACATTCCAGTGCTAGATGAATCCAAACTTGTCCTGCCTGTTCTGAGGTAATATACAATTTGGCAGGATCCTGTAAAAATAATTGCCTTAACAAATGTGGCTTAGGAAGGCAATACTGAAATAGTAGATACAAGGGAGGAAAGCAAAATGACACACACAGCACTTACCAGTAGTCTAGCCAGGCCAGGAAAACAACTGTGCAATTTATCAATTTAGTTATCTTTGAGACATTGCCATTCCTTGCAACTCTGCATGTTTTTTAAAAGACATGTTAGATATTGAAAGCATTACTATCACTTCTATTTTTCTGAAAGTTACTGTGAAGACAAATTTTCCTCTTTCAGTGAAAACTTCAAAAAGATGCTTATTTAACCCAACAAGCAGAAGGAACCACACTGAAGACCACCAGTCACTCCTGGATGACCTCTGTAGCCAGATACATGATTTGCTTATGCTCAGCGCCTGGCAAGACTTCTGTATTTTTTATGCTCATTTTTGTGAGCTTTACTAATTTAAATTCCTCTTCACATTCTAATTCACTACACAAAATATGCATCTACACAAGGCAATCAATTATACAGCCTAGCTTCACTAAAAATCTGCATTTTCCAAAGAAATAAATTCTGAATGATTGTTTAACTCATACATAAACTTAAGTCAGTTATACATAAATCATTCTGTAAATATAAAATGTAAACAGTTAAAATACTTCTGTGAGGAGCAGCACCATCTTACATGACTCTTTAGTAACTGTTCTATATATCTCAATATATCTTTTGTTTAAAAAGTGTATTGAAACCTGGAGCTTCAGTGATGAAAACTACTGAATATTTATGACTTAAAATGAACCATTGCTAAGATTTCTGCTACACTGATCTCATGGTGAAATGAAAGATATAAATATTAATTTATACAGCACTACTTCTCCCTCCTTTGGATGGCATATATTGCTCAATTGATGCATTAGCTACAGAAATCCTGAGGTTCTCCTACCACTTAATGGATTTTAGCAATCAGTTACTTTTGGTGGAGAAAGAGTAGCCGAAGTTTTGCCCCTATTGCATTCATGTCATTCCCTCTTTGACCCAAAAAGCACTCAAAGAGCACTTGCCTTAGTAGACAAAACTAGTAAGAACCAAAACTCCCAAGAATCACATCTTAAAGTATAGCTACAGCATATTCATTTTCCCTCTTGTCAGTCTAAACATCCTGGATACACTTCATTTTGTGTGTACAAAAACAGGCTACGAGCTAGAAGTAAACAGTTTATTGGCATTGCAATGTATTATTCATGAAATATCCTCATGTTTTATGGTGATCACAAGATTTGGCATGCCACAACTCTGCAGAAAACATCACATTACTTTGCTAGGCTGGATATTTCTGCAGCTTTGAAGATATGCTTTGCTTTCTTAAATTCGTAAACTCATTCAGATGATGTAACTTTGCAAAGGATTTTTTCTGTTTCTCTAAAAAAGATCACTAATCGTTGCTTTTGCTGAAGTATTATAGGCAAGTGGCCAAAATAAAAGAGGATTTTGTTCACTACCCAGCACTACAGTAATATGCCTGAAACTACAGCTGGCTGCACTGAATTCTCTCCCCCTCCGCCTGGACACAGATGTATGACCAAGCATAAAACTTTGAAGGATATCATGAACAAAACATCTGGAATAAATTCCAATTAAAAAATTGAAAACCTATAAAATCTTAAATAATTCATCATATGGTAATGACCACAACATTAATATGTGCTTTGATAAAACAAATCTTACAAATTCAGTAAAAAAAGATCAGCAGCATAATAGTAAAGCAAATATGCAGATTTTAAAACCACAATAAAAATTATCAGGTTTACTATTTTACAGTTAATTACAGCAAAAAAGTGGCTGCTTATAACACAACTTACAGTTTGAAATTACAGCACTTTATGATGAATTCCATGATTATTTTTGAAAAAACACTCAAAAATACCACCAAATTTTAAAAGTGCCCTATTAATGACTAAAAGGATCCCCCTCCCACCCCCCAAAAGACCAAGTAGTCATCTACAGCAACCCAGAGGTCCAGCTGAGGTTTCTAGACTGCTGTCTGTATCAGAGGCCAATGTTGGATCTGTTGACATTGAAGACACATCGTTGACAGATGACGATGAAGATGGGTGTTGAGAGCCATTGATCATTGCTGCACCTGTGCTATGAGAAACAAAACAGCAAATCAGTTGCAGATACAGTTGCACAGTTCAGTACTTGCATTAGTCTGTCTCTTCCTAATGGCTGTTACTTTTCCCTGTTTTGGCAAGTTTGAAGAGATGTGTCTCAATGCATTGTCACAATAAATAAAACCCCCAAGTCCTTAACGTGGGGCTTAACAGATGGTGTGTCAAGAACCACGGAACTCACGTGGCATGGGCAGCTGTCAAATCACAGTAAAAGCTAATGGCTAAAAAATCCCAAACAAAGACAGTAATCATAAAGCCAGAGCTACGCTACGCTACAAATATACCCTACAAAGACACGCTAAGATAGAACATATCTGTGTATTTTGACAAAGAAAGAAGGAGCCTGGCTTTTTTCCTCCTCCTCTTGAGGCTGGGGAATAGCTGGTGCCCACCACATCACATCCATTCAATCTCAGACACCCAGGGATTTTTCAGAGTCTAAACTTGAGTGAACCCTGAGCAGAGGCAGCAATAGCAGTCCAACTTCTGCCACAAAGCCTTATCGACAGTCAGTTAGTGGGCACGACAGAGGGATTGAACAGGTCAATTAAAAGGCATGTCAGCCCCATATATTCCACTCAAATACACAATGTTTCAATTCGAGAGGTTAGGTCATTTAAGAGCCACATTTTTGAGTTTGGTTACTTTTGGATGTCTTGATCAGCTTTACTCCTTCCTACCTACAACTCAATGGAGCCTTGTACTGTGCTTTTATTGTAACCAACCTAAAGGGGCTGGTTGGCCGCGTATAACCCCATTCTTGGTTCTCTCCTCCAGGTCCATGACTTCCTTGTATATCAACTCTGAAAATGCAGAGAAGGGAAGGCAAAAAATGAATTTGCAACCCCAAGACTGGATCGAAAACATATCTCCCATTAAAATGTCCATTTCCATTTCATAGGTTTATTGCTGTTCAGAATTAGTTTTGAACAACAGGTTGTAGGCTACACAACAACTGGCAAATGATGTAGAAAACATACAGTTCTTTTCTGTTGCAGCTACAGGGGCCTGGCACGCTTGACAATGCACTGGCATTGCTCTAAGGCTCTTTTGTCCAGGCTGCTTGGAGACCTGAGGCTAAGCCGAGTCTTAAGGCCCACTCAGTTTTTATCAACTGCATCTTTGGTAAGGTAAACCTGATCAGCAGTCTTCAAAGGAAGAGCTAGGAACACTTGAAGACTTGTCCTTCTAATTCAGCCTTACATTGCTCAAGCTCCTGCATCTTTTTAAATTGTACCAGTTTGTCCAGAAGAGTTACCCCCCCTACAAATGCTGTCCTGTGGATTGTAAAAGGTGACTGAGATGAGCAGGTCTTTTTTTCACTTCAAAGGTTCATCTCCTTTGCAGGAAAAGTTTTAGTGTCCCAACAATTGAGAGGTTGTGAAGCACTGATCTGTTCCCCTGCCATCCAAGCAGATGAAATAAATACTATTAGGTTGCTCAGAAGAACTTTAATAACAGTAATCACAGGGACCCAGCATACTCCCAAAAGCCTTATTATACTTTAAATGCCTTTCTTACCTTTCCATTCTTCTATCGTGTGCTCCCTCTCATCCAACTGCTTATCTGGTATCTTTGGTGGAGGCTGAAAAACAAAACTTAACTCATCATAAAACAATCAAAAGGGATACAAAACCAGTACAAATTAAAAATGAAATTAACCATTCAGAACATGAACCTGATTTAAAAATAACACATTTAAACGATTATATATCCACTCATACTTGGACTCAGCCTACTTTTTAGATGCTACCACAGTCTTTAAAGTTCTTTTGATTAACAAATTTGCTTACATTACTGTAATAATTAACAGAGAAACCGATCAGTCTGGTAAAAGAGCTCCTAAGTGCAGCAATCTCCAGCACAAGCAGCTCATTTTAGCTCCTTACTGTTAATTACTAAATTTTCTATCTAGCTATTACAGAGCAGCAGAATTATAATTGCTCCGTTTACATCAAGTAGCTTTTTCTATTCTTAGTGGCCATCACCAAACACTTTTCTTTTTTAAAAAAAATGACACTTTTCTCACAAGCTGGAATTGTCCTGAAACTGATTTTTCAAGGAAAAAATTTAAATTAATCCCTTTGTTTCTTAGTTTTAATAACTGAAAGCTCAATATTTTGTATTCAGATTTTGCTGAAACATTTATTTCTAGTTCTAGAGTACTATCAATTCCTAATGAAATTATTTCAGTTCCCCAGGAGTAAATACCTCAGAACCCCACCAAGGCCAATCAAGCCACATTGAAACAACCAAAGCTCAATACATTAGAACCCTATATAAAAGATTTCAGATGCATGACTACATGTTCAGATGATATGCAATTATACACGGAGACAGGTACTTGAGCCCCTTCCTGATGCTATTTCTAATAAACACATCTATCAACATCAATGAAAGCTATTATGGCTCAGTGAAGCTTCTGATGAAATGTGCAACAATCTTCATTCAAGCAGCTGTACCAAGCATCACAACAATATGGCTTTATAGAGAAGCTTCCTAAGCAGAGACCTAAAACAAGAACTTACAGCTTCTGCTTCTGATGGATCATACCAAACATTGATATATGGGTGCTGTAGGGCTTCATCCACAGAGATTCTTTTCGAAGCATCTATAACCAGCATTTTTGATAACAAATCTCTTGCTTGACTTGCTGCAAAAAAAAAAAAAAATCTGTTCAGATTACTGCCATATATAGAACACATAACACAGTGTTTCAAAACTTTTAAAGAGCAGGGTCAGAGTAATCAAGTTCCAGTTAAATATATATGCACCCCTCACATAATTTGAGGTTTTTCCATTTAATAGAAAAAAAACCTGAAGAGAATGACACAGGTGGGAAAGGGGTCAGACTTGTTTCACTATACAATTTCAGCATACTGTGTCCCTTGGTGTGACATCCTTATGTGAAACAGCTCAGGTGGCAGTGCAGCCTTGTTTGGAATAGCAGCAGGCAAGCACCTACTGCCCCATTCTGTCACATGCTTTTAGTCACAGAAAACACAGTGAGTGACTCCACTGAGTGGGTGGCCTTTAGAACCAGTAAGTCACTGAAGTAACTACAGGGTATCTATATATTATTAACATATACCCCTTATTTTCATCCTAGAGAACAAAGATCTGTTCTGCCTACACAACTTCTATTCCAACCTCCCCCCACTTTTCTCTAAATCATGTTGGCACCTGTCATTGAGAAGAATATAGATATTTACTTGCCTTTATAAAGACAGCTCCAAGAATAGGAGCTGTCTCGTGAAGATATGAAAGTGGAGGCAAGCACATGTCAGCACATTCATCCACTCTCATGATATAAATATTTAAATCCTTAGCAGGATGATTTTATAGTGAACAAAACTGAGCTACATTTCTGTTCAATGTATCAGAGTTTTAAAACTTTTAAAATATACAACACACAGAAGACAGACCTTACCTTTAAGTTTATTGTGTTCAGAGTCAGCTGGGAAAAGGACATCTGGAAAGAGTTTTTCAAAACTATATCCAGCATATTTAGGTCTGTTCTCCACGTAAGTTCGGACTGTAGGCTGTAATTTCTTCATAAATTCAGGGCATGGTGTTCCTAGCTGCTCTATAACTTTATTCCATTGATCAATATCTAAAGTTATGCAGCTAAGAAAAACACTGTGTCTAGTTTTCAGCTAGAAAGTTATGTTAAAACCACATGAAATAACCAACAGAGAAAACACAAAAATTATAATAAAATATCAAGTTCATCATCATGACTTAGGACTACTTTCTTAAGTGGTGAAACAAAGCAAGACTATGATAGTGTAGTCAAGGCAACATGTATTTCACTCAAAATCATTATTGACTAGAAAAGGATATAATTCTGAGAAACAGAATATTAGAAGACTCACAAGATATTTAAATATAACAGATTTAACTTAAGGCCTTGTTTGGGTTCTGGGGGACTGAGTCCCTGATCTGAACACACACTCACAGCAGTCAAGCTACTACCCATTACCAAGGCACTCCTGAGAATGAGCCCACGTGGGTGGGTGTTCTGTCCTTCATTCTTATCTTGGTACCTCAGCCCAGACCTGGGGAACCTCTCACCAGGGATTGTGCAACACTGAGCACCAGTGGGCACACAGAGGGCCAAGGCTGGGCCCACGCAGGTCACTGACAATATTGTCAGGGACCTGAATGAAGTTAAGAGTTTCAAGAATGTATAAGGAACATCTTAACTGAGAAGTTTACACACTGTAAAGAGGAGATTGACCACTTCATGGCAGAAGAATTTAATACACATTACTGAACAAAAAAAGTAAGGTTTGGCACAGGAATTCCTAGTTGCAGATGGTTAAATACTGGGGGAGAGCTCAGATAAAATTTTATATACACTTATTCACATTGTCCCCAACTTTTTCTTTTTGGCTGCCATCAAAGACTGGATACCAGGCTACCTAAATCTTCAGTGGGCTGAAGCAGACCCTCTCTTATATTCTTAAAACTTAACAACAGATTTCTGTATAAGGATTCTCAAGCTCTGGTGAGCTTTAGTACAGGCCTTCACAAAAAGTAGTATTTACATTGTACGGCACTGAGTCTAAATTGAAAAGCCATGCCAGCAAACCAGATGCATAAAGCAAAGCATGGTGCAGCTCATGCAATGACAGAGCTGTGTGAAAGTAAAGATGCTCTGGATTTCCTTACCATGGCTCAAAATCTCCACCCCATTTTCACCCCTAAATGGTACTATATCAATTTTGAAACAGTAACCTGCAGCAAAAGCAGGAAACACTTCTGATGGCATCTGAAAAAATGATCTGCAAGTAATAGTAAAACAAATAGGATATCAAAGTCCAATTATTTTCACTAATTTTAGCAATGACACTGAAGTTTCAATTCTATTTGTTTGGAGCAGACTCTTTGTCTGAAATACTGTTCACAGGACAACCCATATAGACACCACCAAACCATTCATAGAGTAGAAAGACAAATGTCAGATACTTCTGAAAGCTGATTGCAGGATCATCTCTGCATACAAAAAATAAATCTCCAGAGTGTAACTAATGAAGAGGGTTAGGAATTTTTGTAAACATTTTCTATAAAATACAAAGCATAATAACTGCTAACATGCTCAGGTACTAAACAAGATTAATAAATTACTACATAAAAATGACCTCCAAACTAAAGCCCAATGCATGTAAACCAGTAAAACCCCACCTAAACAAAAAGAAGTCTGTCTTAAGTGTGACAACATTCAAAAGTAATGGATAGGGACTATATTAAACTGGAAAAAGAAAAAAAGAGGGAAAAAAAAGGGAAAAGAAAAAAGTAAGTCTGTTTGCCCCAATGGTATATAATGACTTTGCAAATTGCAGTTTGAAAAGGCAGTCTAAAACCAGTATTTTAAAAATTAGAACCACCTTAATCTGAAACTGTATCACTGCAGAGTCTTTTGACCTTTTACAGCTACATCCTAGGCCAAGGGTAAGGATACGATCTGTACCAGGAAATAAAACACCACCTTTGATCATTTCTCCCATGATGCACCCAACTGACCAAATGTCAACTGAAAACAAAATGCAATGATATTAACATAAAAGATAGTTATTAAAATAAAATAAACAAAAATATTTAGACACACACATACACATGAAGTGACTCTAAAAAGCATGTGCAATGAAAATGAGTGAAAGTGAATGTATGCTAACTACAGGACCAGCAGAGACTATGTCCTACTGCTAGGTGCAGCCTGAATAGAAATGATTTTTTTTTTTTAAGCGTATCACAAGAAAAATCCATGTTCATTTAATAAAAAAAAAAAAATTGTACAATATGCATCTTCATGACACAACATCAATAAAAAGGTTAATCACTTCCTAACTAATTCAACCTGCTGCAGCAGCACAAGGATACAGTCCCTTCCTGGAAAGAGGATTTTGTGGCAAACCATTTCGCCCATAATGCACCCCACAGACCATAAATCCACTATGTTTGTAGCACAAAAAGAAGGAAAAGCAAAGCAAACGGTCATTTAAAATTAAAAGAAGCATAACATGACTGCATCCTATAAACTGCAGAGACAGCACAGGAAGAAGAGCAAGTCTTTGTATTAATCAATGAAAACAGTTTAACATAAACCATGTGTAAGGATTAGCTTTTAACTGTCTCAAATACAAGGCAGAAAAACATCCTTTTGTTTAATATAGTGCTAGAGCAAGAGCTTGAGCAGAGAGAGAGAGACACGAATCAAGCAGAGTAAAGCCCTTCTCCAAGGCTGGAGGCTTCAAAGCTACCTCTGCCAAGAGACTAGACTCAAGCACGAAAGACAGATTGATTTCTTGAAAGTAATTCCACTGCAGCTGTTGGAATAATTCTTAAAGTAGCAAAGTACACTGACCTGTAAAAATATTGCCTATTGAAACAGTTCACACTTTCTAGGAGAATTAATTAGGTATTACATAGGAATTAAAATTTAACAGCAAGTATTTCCTAGAAGTCAGATTACCATGAATCTCTCTCTTGCTTTAAATAAAAAGCAAACAGAATCAGTAAAAGATCACTTAAAAATTTTAGAGGATCAGTTAATGACAATGTTAGTATGCTCCTAGGTTTTCAGTTAAAATCATTTGTTTTAAAATATTTCTCCAGTTATGCTGAAATAACATTTCATAAAAGAAAAACTCAACAGCAATTTTTTTAAAATGAGATATGCATTTTCTACATTACCTTAAAATAAATCACTCAGAAGACATACTTAAAGATGCACAAGTTTACTTTGTACAGGTAAGCCAATTTCTTTTGCAGCTGCTTTCAGAGGTATTGTTAATTCTGTATGCAAAAGTTTTCTTGAAATCATAATAATGACATTTTATTATTATGAATACTTTGTCAAATATGACACTGGAATTTCAATTAAGCACATAAGAAGGGGATTTAAGTGAGAACAATCGTATAGTAAGAATTATATGTCAATGTTCTGAAGGAGCTCAACAATGTCAAGCAAACAACATAGCTTCTTATTTTTCAATATTCCTTCTTTATTTTTAAGTTCCTCTAAAATAGTATCTAAATAATATGATAGGAGATCATAGTTGTGCATATTAATAGGTCAAAATTAAGGGCCTTGTTCATTTAAAAAAATATTGTCAACACTTTTAATGCTCTTTTTCCTTTAAAATTTTTTTCAAATACTTAAGTATATATTCATTGGCTTAGAGACCCAAAGAAGCCAAGTTTTGCATTTGACTTTTTAAATAAAATTCTGAATGTTGACTTTTTGATCTGCTAAACAACCTCCTGCCATCACAACCCGTAATATACCCAAATCTATTGTAATTAGTTTGTGACCCACACGATAAAGTTACCATTCTTCTCGTCTCCCTACAAAACCAAACTTGAGATGTTTTGGGGTGTTTTGATTTGCTGCTTTCATTAAATCAGACAAAACCTGTCTAATTACAGGTCTCTAACTTTTTTTAGGAAGCTGAACTAATACTCCTGTGAATACCTCTATAGAAAACTGAGTAAAATCTCATCACAGATTTGAAAAATACTTTAACAAATCTATTGCTGTCATAAGGAGTCCATTTTATTCTTAACAACCCTGTTTGAACTTACTGATTTTTATAAATCTAGGAGAAAAAATACCATGTGAAAATGAAGTTTAAACCCAATGTATCTACTAGGAAACTTAAAAGTAATTGTTTCAGAGTCTTTAGGACTTTCCTTGTTTTTCAGTGTTTCATTCCTGATAATCATGCACAGAACAGTGCATAAATCTATTAAGGTGCATGTGCATGAACAGTTCTGGTGTCCTTCAGTTGGTTTCTGATGTGACACCCCCAAACATCCTTCAGTAATAAACCCTACATAAAAGTTAACTCTATGTATTTGTTTGGGATCCTTGCTAGTTTTAAAACAATTGAAGATTTCGTATGTGTGTAAGTATAGTACCAAAATGATGTTAGTCTGCAGTACATATCTCAGTCATCAAAATATACATTGCAATCCTCCCACAAGTTCAGCAGGGCACAACCTGCAGGAAACTGCCAGACAGCTCTGTAACCACCGGTTAACTCTCAATTTTCAGTATTAAACTCCACATTAAGTAAACTCACAGTTAATTTAACTATGGGTTTAAGGGGCTATAATAGGCATCAATATGAACAGGCAAGGCTCCTGGACAGCCCATGGTTCTTACTGTAAATGCATCCTTGCTACCCATCTCCCTGTCATGGGAGCTCCACAAACTCCTCGACTGAGAACAGTAACAGCTCACATAAACTGCCTTTTAATGAGAACAGTACATATGGAAATACAATTGTCTTTGGACTCACTCCTTACATTTACATTCTCCAGAAGTGCCATTCTCATTTCAAGAACCATGTATTTGGCTTTGGGAAGATGTGATAGTTTTTCAAATGAAAGTAAATTATGATTTATGATGCACAACACAACTCACACTTCCTTAAGGAACAGGGTTGTCACAAGCTTGACAGGATAGATTGTGTTGTAGAGTAGCTCCAGTAGTGGAAAACTCCAGTGGTGGAAAAAATGTTTCATACTTCTGCTACTCAAAATTACTTACTATTTAAAAGAAAAATTTAAAATGGGCAAGCTGAGTCAGAAAACTTGTGACTTTCATTTTATCAATTCCTTCTGTAAGGCAGTTGCATGACTCAATACTACAGCTTTAGGTACTTGTATTTAATGTTCCTTAAATTGCCAATATAAAGTCTTGGGGGAAAAAAAAGACAAACTTAAATTTGCAAATCTAGAAAATTTTAGGAATTAAAAGAAATAACTAATTTGCTCTACTCAACCTGTAACTCCTAAATTACAGGAAAATCAGCCAGCCATGGAGGCCATTCGAAGAAATGTACATCCTCTCATGCACATTAACAATCCAAACAAATAAAAACCACAGTCTTGCAATAAAGATCTAGTCTCATTCCTTTGACCTGGCTTCTTTCACTGCTATCACCATTCACACAGCCTGAAGTCACCTGCTGCAATGGTATGCCAGGCAGGTTTGCAGACTGTATTAGGAATGCTGAAAGGCAGAGCAAGCCCCAGTTGTGTCAGGAAGGCGAGGAGCCACACCTCACACCTCCCCAGGAGATAGCTTTGGGCAGAGTGTTTGAAACACACATAGTGACCTGTAGGCTCCACCAGCCTGATGTGTTCACAAGTGAAACAAGGGAGTTACCCGACCACGGGGGCAGCACAGCAGTGAAATGGAGCGGAATCAGGCTGCTCCAATGGAGTTTCAGGAGTGACACATCACTTTGGTTTCCTAATGGGTACTACCAGCTGTTTCCTTGAGAAGGTGCAATGTACTTGACGGTGTGTTTCCCTCCAATGACAGATCTTTTTCTATTTTCCTGTAGAAGATACTGAGAGGCAGACTGGTCACAGAGCAAGTATGGTGAGGTGGAAGTGTATGCAAGCAGAGGGACAAAGTAAAATTCCCTTGGAATTTGTCAGGGACCTCAAAGAATCCATGATGCATCATGACAGTACTCTCTGTATGCTTAAGTGTGTTATTGAGTTTTTCTTCAGTAACATTAAGAACTTAGTGAAAAAGGCTTAAAGGAGGCTGGTTTTAATAAAAAGCAATTCCACAGTAGGTCTTAGCTTGTTTGTTCCTCAGTAGACCTTATGCTCCCTACCTCCTGAAAGGCCATACACAATACAGTTATTTAGCATCAAATTTAGTACACACATCTGCTGATGAAATACAATTTACATCTTCACCAAGAATAAAGTCAGATGAAGGTGTATCAAAGTGCATACCAAATATCAAGAAAATACATTTCCAGTTCTTCCTGGATGTCACGTAATCTACCAAGGAAGTTATTTAAATTTTTAAACAAACAAGGCCCTCCATTTTTTCTCCTATTAAATGCAAACATTTTCTAATGGGTTGAATTGAATAAACAAATTGGTGTATCCAGAATCTGCATTTTAGTCACAAGACTAATTTATAAAATTTCTACAGCTTGAAAAAAACATTAACATGTAAAATGTGGTGTGCCAAACAAAAAAGATAAAGCTATGCCAAAGAAAGACTGTATTTGCTGACCGTTTTCTTTGTATCCCATCCCTAGGATGACCTCTGGTGCTCTGTAGTAACGAGTCACTACATAAGGCGTCATCATAAAACTAGTTCCTGCAGTTCTGGCCAGTCCAAAGTCAAGAATCTTCAAAGTGCAGTCTGACTTTACTACTATATTACTGGGCTTTAAATCCTTTAAAAAGAAACATCATATATGACTGCTAAGACAAGCACAAAGTACTCTGTGGTTCACATTTTAAAAAGATAATATTGCTAACATTAAATCCCAAACACAACTAGGTTATTGCTGTAACTGCAGCTTTTTCCCCCTTGCATTAATTTATGTGCATTCAGCAGATTACAGAATTAATTCCTTTATTGTGCTTGTAGATTTACATAGCAATTAAAGAAGGAAAATACAACCAGCATTACAAGATATGTTAGCAATGTCTGAAATAAATCGAGGTTAGTAAGAAGTGTTAGCTCTGAGGAAAGGTCTAGAAACTGCTCACTGGAACAAGAATTATTACTACAATGCAGAACACAAGTAACATGACAATCATTTGATTCAATAATCATCTTAATACAAGAATTATTAGAATTATAATATCAATGTGAAAGGTTTATTTGCTAGTTGAGGTTACATTACCTCTTTTGAACCAATGTATTTCTCTGAACAGAAAGAAAATCTCCATGGCCACATGATTTTAGTTTCCTATTTAGGACTTGGTTTTATACTAAGTTTGGCAACCAAACCCAAAAATGCACCATTGAAAAACTGCCAAAAATTAACACAATCATTAAATTGGAGTGGAAAATGCTGACATAGCTTCAGATCATTCTAGTTAGCAACATGGAAACTATTCTCTACACCTGAACCCTATTGACAATAGTGGCTTTGCAACATTTATTTAAACAAAAACTACACAGGCTTACTCTGTCATCACCTCAGCAGGATCTTACACAAAGCTGAATGTCACAGTGTAAATATTACAGAGTAACTTCAAAACAACTTTGCAATCATAAAATCATTTGCAGCACATGGGCTAACACAGATAAGACTTAGATACTTCCAGCCTACACTCTACTGAGATTAATTGAGAGCAAAACCTGAGATATGACAGAGGACTCCAGCACCTGAGCTGCAAGCATTTGATATGTAGTCCCATTTGTCATTGTTTCTTAAAGACTTAAAGGTGGATATCTGCAAGATTTATGTAGTTTTCATTTGTACTTGGCTGGCTTTCAGCAATCTCCTCATAATGCTGAGAAAACTGCATTAAAGATAAAGAGGAAACAACAAAAAGAGTTCCAGAACAACAGAATTTTAATGACTAAGTACAAGTCTTGCATACATACATATTCACACATACATTTCCACACAAAGACTTTACAGACAACTTTAGTTTAAAACATTCTCAAACACCACAAATTAATTCAAGTTCTATAAGGCCTTCTGGCCATTTAATACACGTTTCAGATTCTTCTACAGTCCTTTTTATTATCAGCTTTATTTCTGCACACATCTATTATTTTCAGGAAGTTCACTGCAGAACACCAGGCATATGCTCATGGTATTAACTACACTCATTCTCCCCAAAACTGCAGGATTAACACTCCAATGTTAAGAGATCTTCTCTTTGCTTACCAAATGCTGTCCATCCTTATTTCTGAACACCATGTAGTTGTCATGAAGCCTAGGATCAAAATGATGAATTGACTTACACTACATTCAGATTCATGCAGAGATGCAAAACCTGCATCACTTAATATCTTCTGTTAAATAAACCAAAACTCGAGAGCTCCTCTGAGAGTGATCAAATTAATTAGGATGGATAAATACATCTGGAACCTATAGCAGAAAATCTCTCACTGAACCTTGAAAATGTAAAATGTCAGTGCTTAAAAATCAGATTCTTCAGGGCTGTCTCCCTATATGCCAGACAAGGAGACAGGGACATCTCTAGAGGGTAATTCATGGCTTCTACGGGCTTTCCTCTTTGTAACAGAAGATTTGTGAAGGTTCCATAATTAGGCCCCTTTGTTAAGTACTCAAAATCGGGCAGAATTCAATGTTTCAGAGCCTCCATGCAAGACTAATGAGACACTCTGTGTCCCTCAGAAAGTCAGTGAGGCACAACTCTGCAATGCTGATCATTCATCCTCATATTATGAAATATAAATGAACATGTACTTCTACACTGGCTGGAAACTGCATCTCTGCACAGTGTTCAGGACCCAGTAATGTTGATTTGCCAACACCTGTTAAAGTCAGTGCAAAGTTACAGCCAAATCTTTATCCATTGATGTGACAACCAAGTTTGCCCCTACAACTTCAAGGTGAAGTTTGATTTCTGTTTTGTTCCATGCCCTCAACTTGTTATTTCTATGGCAAGTAGTATCCAGTGCTATAAGGCACGTATACAGATTTTTTTGATTTCAGTCATTCAACAAGCTTTGAAAAAGCTACTAAGATGCTGAGATTACCACAGCTACGCTAGAAGCTGAAGAACCCAGTTAAAAAACATGTGAAACTACCAACAGCAAAAAAAACTTAAAGCTTTAGAGATCACTAAAGTAGAACACTAGATTCATAGCCAAAATGCTCCTCGGGCAGCCGCAGTAGTGCAGGCTATGCTTAAGAAGTTTCAATAAAGTAACTGGCTGTGGACATTAAGGACTGGTGCTGAGAGCCCAGAAGAATGCTACAAAGAGTTACCACTGCAGCCACACGGTCTGCGTGACACATGTGCCTTTGCAGGATATCTTCCTTGTCTTCCAAGGTTTTGTTCAGCTTGCTCCACAGAGAAACAAGATTTTGATACTTTACACCTTGAAGTAAAAAGGCACAATGCACACAGGAGGTAAGGCTGTGCCTGAATATACTCAATCTTCTAACAAAGTCTACCAAGAAGCTGTCAGTTGAAAATCTGCCAGGAAGACATGCAAGTGAAATGTCCTTCAGAAGCATCTGCACATGTCCCTTAAAAGCATTCGTGCATACATACGGTGCTATTTACATAGCAATTGTATTTAGTCTCTTTAGGATTGTTTATCCCTGTAGATATGAAGCATTTCACAGCCTTAACCCATATTTACAGAGACAGGAATTCTATCCTCAAAGCTGTCTTTACTCTTGCCCAACTACCTAAGCAGCTACTTCTTTTATGCAAATGTAAAGATGTTTAAATTTTATCCATGACTTCCACAGGATCTATGCCCACTTCAGAGGAGTACAAACCACCCTGAGGCAAGCACAGTTTTAGAAGCTCCCCTAAGCTTGTGCTAAGATCCACAGAGAGACATTCTTACTTCACCTACACTAGCCATGTCCAAATAATATATCATTTTCTGAAACTAAAAAAAACCACATAGGAAAATCCACAGCATTAAATTTTCATACCTAACTATTGAAGGGACCAGGAAATGTGAAACTGTATGCAAACCATTATTTCTGACCCACAGGCACATACATTAGAACACCAAGGGCTGCATCATCTCAGTCACAGGTAATACAGTACCACAACAGTAAGTTAAACAACTTAGTTTTGCTGAGGATTCCCAGAACAATGCAAGAAGCCCAACTGACCTGTCTCAAATGCCCATAAGCAGACCAGCATCACGTACAATGCCTGGTTGCAGGCAATGCTTCTCCCTACTTATCCTTGCCCATCTCTTCCAACACATCAGTTCAGGGAAATTGCATGCAAGAAGAAAGGTTTCACCTTCATCCCCTGAGCTCCTCACTGGAATGCAGCAGCTGATGAGTACTAGAACTAGCTGAGCAAAAGGAAGCAGCATTTGCCCACTCAAGATGTATTTTCTATTCATATAATTGCTCCTGTTCCCTTGTGGAAAAGGCAGCAAAAAAGACTGAACAGGAGTGTCAGACTGCCAGAGCTAGCTTGCAGACCATTCAACCCCCCAGTCAGAGTGTGGTGGACCACTGACCTGGACAAGCATCCTAACACAGCAATTCCTGTGGCAGTGCACAGAACTGCCATTTGTGATTTGCTTTCCTGTGCACGTCATGAGAAGACTGTGTAGTAACAACTGAAACTATCCCACATTGCTAAGGTTAATTAAACCTTCTCTATCACTTCAGAAATGAAAACTTCTCAAACTCTTTAAAAATATTACAATGAAAAATGTAGTACTGTAAAAATACAAGCCTACCATTTCCCAAACCAACAAGATTTTATTTGAAAAGCTATAACCAGATAATCTCAAGCAATCTTTAATCCACATACCATTAAATATGAGATGCTCAACTTGAACAGGCAACCTTAAATTCAAAATTTCTTGACTGGATTATAACACACAAATGCCATTTAAAAAGCAGTAGTCAGTTTTGCCTGTTAACTATCTGAGTGAATGATTTGTGACGCACAGGTGTTATCCAAGTTCCACTTACAAGTCTTTATCATCATCTGCTTATCTGCAGATTTCAGATAGTTATTCATTACTCTGCTAGTCAAGGAAAAGAAATAAAATGGGCAGTTCTTTCAAAAGATGGGATTTCAGGTTTGGTTACCAAAACAATAAAGGCAGAGATGCTTCCAGATATCCTTCCCTGCCACAACTACTAAAGTAGAACATTATACAGAATTAGAGGAGGTAATGCAACTCACTGCAAAAATCTTCAGTTTGCTCTGTGCAGATCGTTATCAAATCACTTAAACATTCAAAAGGCTCATTCCAGAATTACCCTGCAAAAAGGTATGGTGCTTTCCTTTCAGCTTTCTCTCCCTGCCTATGGGACAGCCTATGAAACATTCTTCGTGCTCCTATTGCTAACTTTTTTTATCTTTAAATACTCAAGGTAAAACCAGGTGCAATGCAAATTATACAGTTTAGTTCACTCACCCTATGAATAATCCCAGCTGAATGAAGATGTTTGATACCACATAGCATTTGATAAAGAAGATAGGACATTCGTTCATGGTCTAGCTCCATCTGAATCACTTGGCAAAGATTTGCATCCATGAGCTCCATCACTATGTAGCTTATGAAGAAAGAAAAGAATAATAATCAGATAATACTGACATTTTACTGTATTCTCTCTCTTGCTCATCTTTTGGTATGAATACTTCAAAAATAAATTCTCAGCTTTAGCTCGAATCTGACTTACACATCTTGAAATTCTTCCAGGGATTTTTGTGGTGTGAACACATTCAGTAGGCCGATTATCTGCAGGGAGGGGGAGAGGAAGTGTAATTGTACCACAGCAAGAGGAAAGTTGCAGAGTCAACATTTCAAAACTGTTAACTATTATTCTGATATGAACCTCCTGGTACACACTGAAGCTCAAGATGCTCAGTAGCTCAACCAGGCCTAACATGATGTAAACAGATACGAATTATTTTGGAATGAGTATTTTTCCTCCACAAATCACATAATCTAAAGACACTGTGTGTGTGTTAACAAGATGATATTCAAATCTTAAAACCTAAGGAGCTTAGTCACTCTTCCCCTTCCTCCTACTTTCAGTTTGAAGACCTAGTAAGATTTTCATTGTATATGAGGAACAATGAAATTAAAACCTGACGAAGACTCCCTAAAAGATACCACTTCACCACTGACAAAGGTGAAGAAACAACTTCACCCAAACAGAAAAACAGGTTCTTACAGATGCTTTAGGACATTTTCTATTAGAATGGATGTGACGTGCAGAAAGAGACCAAGCTACTACTCATCAAGAACTAGGCAGGCTTGCAATAGTTTATCATGATACAAATTATGCTATTAGGTGGAACACCCTTCAGAGAATTCACATATAAACCGTCGTCCGTGTTTGAGAAAAATTACAAAATTTTCCCAAAAAGCTAAAAGAGAGAGCAAGTTTTCTGTGACACTCTTTCTCCCTAGCAGCCAGGACAAATTTTATCTTCCTGATGGGGGATTAAAAGAGAAGGTAAGGAATACTGCACACATCTGACTCTGAAGGAAAAAAATGGCCAACACCAGCCTTCTGCAGTTCAACTCCAATAAATTTATCACTTACTCTCTCCCCATTTCTGTGATCTTGTCTACTGCACAGCTTCATAAACACCAGAGAGTTACTGCTGTTGCAACACAAGACTCTAAACTCATTCGTGCTATGTATTATAGTATTTATAAATATATAGTATTTATAAAAGTATTATAGCCTTTTCCTTTTTTCTCCTATGTGTCTATCAGCAGGACACACTTACCAGCCATTTGACAGCTGCTTGTAAATGTTAGCAATATAACACTGACTCCCTTGCTGAGTTTGAAGGGGGTATTTAAAGATTGGGCAGGTATTAAAACTAGTCATTAATAGCTATTATGCAAGACCCTTCTGTACTTATCATGGAGATACAACCATGCAATGAAAATCTCTGAAGTCACTTTCCAGACTTTTACAAAGGACAGCCTGCCAGTTAATTCTTTAACATCTGAAGCAGGACACTGCACTCACATTTTTGTGATTAACGCACTTCATAAGAACAAGCTCTCTGTAGGCTCTTTTAGCGTGGGTTTGGTTCTGAAACGGTCGGCTTAACTTCTTGATTGCAACATTCCGCTCAAGGATGGCATCGTAAGCTGCGCTGTAATTAAAAATAACAGTATTACATCTCTAGTGTCAAGGTCCTTTAAGCTGTGGCAGTTGCAAACTTTTTCAGATAATTTGTATCATGTCTGCAGAAACCCCAGATTTCCAGTGTTATCCAGCTTTAGGAATGTGATATAACAAAGTGCTCTTGTATGCTGAGTGATTCAAAATTTAAAGCTATTTCCCAGTTTTAGAGTACTAACGCATGACAACCTCTACAATATAATGCAGTATTTCTGCTTCCAAAGATACTGAGTTCTTGCCACTCATTGGCACTCAAGAACAGACCATCTAAAAAAGATCCAAAACACTTCAAACATAAAAAGCACATCAATTTTACATAAAATCTTCACACTAAAAGGAAGGGAGAAGGCAGGAAAAGTAGGTTATAAAAAGGTCCCATGCTTTCACTTATGTAGTTGCTTAATATCCTGATAACAATGACAGCATCAAAGTCGAGACAAAAAGTGTTAAGAAATCTTTAACCTCTAGATGTCACTGGCTTTAACTTGGTGAAAAAAAAATAACATTTTGTTTGCAGACTAATGCCAAGATTGTCATATGATTCAGGGACAGGCTGTTTAACTGATGAAGACTGTTATTGGAGACAACTCCCTTACATATCACATTTCCGTGACAGGAAGGCATGGCTTGTTTTTCCTGTAAGAGCTAATACAACAGCTGACTGCCATGCAGATTCAGGAAATATTTAGCAGTTACTAAAAATGTCTTAGCAGGGACAATATTATTTTCTTGTCTCTTCTCAAGAATGGTACTGAAATCTAATGAAGGATATCTACTAGTAAACAGTAGCATCTATTAAATCCAACTAACTACTTTAAAAAGTGGATTGTCTATGTACTATGTAGGCTTGAATGATTTGTAATTTATCATCAACAAAACCTCTAGACACTACTGAAGAAAAAGAATGGGAACAACATATATGGTAACTTTCTCTGATGTAGATTTTCCATTATATCTGGAATTCCCCCACCTGCCCCAAAGATAAAGATTATTTTAGGAAAGACTTGCCAACATGGGACTCCTGTTTTAGTATTTAAACTTCTGCATTCCCTGTACATAACAGCAGCTGAGAGCCTGTTTCAGTATTAGGCCATCTACTTAATATTCCCAAATCAAGCTGCATCAGTTACAAAAACAGACCAAAAACCAAAAAAAAAAAACAAGCAAAAAAAAAACCCACCCACAAAAAAACCCAAAACAAAACACCAAACAAAAAAACCCCCAAACAAATACAAGCCATCACCACTGACAACAAAAACCCCAACCCAAATCACAAGAATTGCACTGTATGGAGATACATGGCAAGATTTAACCACAGTCCTCATCAGGGTAAGCACAGAGATTAAACTAAAAAGGCTTCAATTACCACTAGCAGCAATTACAGAATGGCACTAGAGTATTACACAGTCAGTTTTCAGATGTCAGCTCTAGGAAGGGCAATAAATTTGGAAAACAGGCATTAAGAACATATGACTGGCCATCAGAAGGATAGTAGTAACATCTAAAGCTTTTATTGGCATTTCGATAGCAACTAAACAAACTAGCCAAGCAACTGTCTACATCCTCAGTATATTAACACACATGCAAACAAAACTAAGATCAGTTCTTTTGTTGCTGCTAGTTAATACCAGTAATCTTAATGCCAGAAGTTACCATTTCAGAAAACAACTCTTTCTAGAGTTCTTTCTTCAAGTTTCCATTTGCACTTATTACACTGTTTTATTAATCCTGCTAAAACACAAATGTGAATTAACACCCATACCACATATTCTCTAAACACTGATCAAGACAAGATCAAGGTAGTAAAGGGGTTACAGATTTGAGATTATGCTTTCCCCTACCCTTCTCTTGCTTGACGTTTTTGTATTTTTATGTACCTGGTTAACTTCTTAAGAGTTACAATAAACTGAAAAATCTGCAAGGTCCTGTGATACCTACATCCTTCTCAAACAGTCAAAAAAAGCTTCCAGGAAGGTTAAACCAACATTTCTCTTCGAGGCAATGGCACTGCACAGGAAACAGTGCCTACAGGCAGCCAGTTGTCAACAACTTGAATCAGCTGGACACTTTTCAGACCACACAGCAGAGCTCTTATTCAAAGAATGACACTGTCAAGTCATACTTTTCTGAACTGCATAAGGTATTTACGTATGGCAGTCAGCATCCCAAATGCTCACTCACTGGTATCAAGGACTACTCAGATTATGAAATTAAATGAAATAGACTCCTAACAAACCATTTCAAGAAGTGCAAACATTTACAAGCAGCAAATATTATATAGAGTATTTCTGGCTTTTGTTTCACTGCAAGCAGTGTGTCCTAGGATTCGATTAGTTTCTTTATCTAGTTTCTTTTTCCCCCACTAATTTACGGGACTCAGCACAGCTGGCTGAATTTGCACAGAAGGGCATCAGTTCTGAAGCTGGAAAGGACACAGGTCAAAAACCAACAGCAACAGCCCTTGCTGAGGAAAAATGGCCAGCAGTTACCATTGCTGTTTTGCCTGCAAAAGGTAGTTCTCCCCACTCCTGCTCTGTAAGACACAACACCTCAAAAAACTACATTAAGGAAACCTAAAGGTACATTTAAATTCTAGAGAAACCTTACCATACTATCCCTTGTGCTCCTGATCCTATTGGTTTCAAATTCTGGTACCGTTTCAACACGGTGAAAGTTGAGTCTCCAATCTCAACGCTGTAGAAGTTGTTGTCACGCTTGCTCCTGCTCATGACGGCAACTTGGTTAGTTCACTTCATCCAAATTTTGCTTCTGGCCTGTGAAGAAATAAAGTCAGAAAAACTAAGATTTTACAACTATATGTAATCTGACATAAGGCAGAACTTCTTATAAGACACTTCCCAAGTAAGTCTCATTTGCACAGGTAAGTTATTTTTAATGTCTGCAGGAATAAGAAAGCATGTGTTTGAAATGCTGTATTTTTAGGAGTGTTCCTAAGGTAAAATTCTAGAACATTAAAAATAATAGAAAGCCAAAAGTGAACAGATGGTAGCAAAAATCTTAGATGGAAATTACAGAAGATCAAAACGCAGGAAGCTCCACAAGCTCCACACCATTCACAGAGCTCCAGGAGTCCTACCATCCCTTCATAAACACACATGCAGCAAGAGAGCAGGGCTTGGGCCAGACACTCTGCAGAGGCCCCATTCAACCTGAATTGTTGCATGAATCCATAAATATACAAACGAGTCTTCCAAACATTGCAATCATCAAAATACTCTTGGTCACAACCACCAGGAATACCTGACACTGACATGGAAACACATACAGTCAATCTAAGCCAGAGAAGAAAAACTGGCCTTGTCGGAGATCTGTCATGAGGAAAAGTAATAATCACAGAGAGAACAAAAGTAAGAAAAACAGATGTATACCCTACCTAAGTCCTCTCATATTAAAAATAAAGAAATGCAACAGCTCAATGCAGATGTCCACAGGAGAAAAAATAAAACTGCATTGTGGCTTTTCCAGTAATATTTCTAATTTCTTTGATGCTAACTGTGGACTTTTAACTTTGTCTTTACATAGGTTTTGAGTATAGCTAGAAGAGATGCCTAGTAGTGCAAATATTTGACTAGAAGGACTGTCTTTGTTTCTTCAAGAGTGACAGCATGCTGTCTTCTGTTGTTATTAACTTAAGGAACATTTTCCCAATATTATCCATCAGTCCCAAACAGATTCTTGCATTCCATATGCCACAACAGTATACATTAGCTAAATTTTAAACAAGGTTTGAAAACTCAGACAGTGCAAACATGGCCTCCACAAATAATTACAAAGGTTGTACAAGTAGTACTCTTTTAAGAATCTATGCATTCCACTTTCTACTAGCTAACCTGCATTCATTTCACAGATAGACAGGTACAATCAAAACACTCTGAAGTTCTTTAAAGCAGACATTTTAAACTAGTTGATATTTAACTAATTAAAAATGTGCTACCTTAATTGGCATTTATCTCAAAAGAAATGTCAATTTAAAGACCCCTTTTCCAAAATACTGTCAAAAAACCCCCAAACCTCTGTTATAAAGAGTTAACTAAATACCAAAGCAGCTTCTCTCAGTACATTGTCAATTTTGTTAAAGGCTTCCTTCCCCAGCTGACAGTGGAGGCAGAACTGGACTATAGTAACTGCTCCTTAACACAAGGAAAAATCTGTATCCAGACTGTACTGGTAGGGGGAGGTCAGCTTACTGGAGGAAGACAAAAAGCCTAATTTCTTAGCAATATATGACACCAACTCCAGCTCTTTCTTCCCTATCCACCTTACCACTACATCTTTGGACTCTGCCACTTTCTCAACACTCTGTTCACAGATATACTTGCACATAGTTTTGGAATAAAAGTGCCCAACAACATATAATGACAAAACCTCCTGTGAATTAGGATAGAGAAAATTTGTTGTGGACATGAAATCAGCCAAACACCTTTTTGAAAATCAGAAAACAAAGAACAAAGACACTAATTCATATAATCTTACATTTGCTCATTGTCAGCTGAGAAAAAACCCAGTATCTTGAGTTTATGCGCTAAAACTGTATTAAGATCTAGTGACACTGAACAGTGCAGGATTAGCTGGCACAGCTTAGTAGACAGAGCTGTTATTTGGTATCAGCATCAAGATAATGAAAGTTTAATACTTCACTATGGATAACTCCTCAGAAACAAATGCAGGAAGCACTGCTGCCCTCCCTCCAAGGTTTCCAGGTGAATGTTGGCACCTTTCCGTTAAAAGTCAGTATTTTGAATAGCCAAATCCAAGTGTTTAATTGCGTTTTCTTCCATTTTGGTAAACTTCATAGAATCAAAGAGTGAAACAAAGCAAGTATAGTTTAAGAAAAGGATCTTGAGAGACACTGTTCTCTGAGAAAATAATTCCTTTGTATTAACAGATTTTACACATATACCATACATAGTATTATAACCAAGCAAGTTTTATTGCCTTGAAGCTTCATAATTTGCTACATGTTCAAAACTTTAAAATATGCTTGCCAGTACGTCCAGGAAAACTTGTATTTACTAACCATTTTATAATTCATAATAGTATTTTAGTATACAGCAATATGTAAATAAAAGAAATCATTGTTTTATTTTTACTAATAATATGAGGAAGGAGCGAGAGGTATCCCAAAGTGAGGAAGGAGGAGTATCTCCACTTGTTAAATTATCATTCTTTATTCTGCAGCCCTACATGGCATTCATCAAAAATTATCAGTCTGCACTGTGACAGCAAGAGGTACAGTCTCTCTCTCCATTTTAAATGCGTGGTCTCCCAGCATAAAACAGATTTACTCAGCGCTTCAGAAAACATGGAGCCAATTCTCAGAAAAGCCATTTCTTGCACATTTTGTGTGGTGAGTATGGGATATAAAAAAGCCACTTGGATGTAATGCACTCAGATCAGCAAAGAGGTCTCAGAAACCATATATGCCTTATCCCTGCCTCCAACCCTTTGGAATTTCATCTGGCTATTACAGCTTCCTCAGACTGAACCAGCCCTGACATCCACCTCTTCCACACCCCTTGCCTCAGTGTCTCATAACTTCTACACAGTTTTGTCCATCAACCACGGAGAGTGTCAGCCTCTCATTTTATAACCAAGCTAACTTCCATCCCACTCAGCTCAGAACCAGTTGTGCTCCCCGTTTCTTCATCTCAACGAAAGCATCCTCAGAAATGCCTGGTCCTGCCCAGCTCTGTGAACACAGCTCACAGAAAAAGGCCAAATACTTATTTTTTCTATCTGTTAATTTACTGGTGACTAGTCTTATGAAGTCTAGCTTCAAAGATCCACAACACCAAAAATCCTATCTTTAAATATTAAAGCAAGCCTAAATTCAGAAACTGTCAGGCTTCTAAGATTCTTACACAATGTATGTGTGCCATGTCCTTCATTAAAACATGATTAAGCTATATCAGATAAACTCGCCTGTCTGAAATCTGACATTTTGTTCCATTTTTTCAGCAATTTTGCAGAAGCACATATGCAAAGAGAGGGAGGATGCAGACTCGAGATTTCTATTATTAAAGAGGAAACTAATAATACATTTGTCCCATTAACTGTCAACTTGCTGGAATGCTGTCAACTATCAGCAGGGGAAGAATCCCACAGAAAGCTTCAATTTCATCTCACACATCAACCATTGTGCCTTTCCTTGAAAATACTGTGCCTAAGCAAATTTCACTACATGGCAACCTTTTACTGGCAGCCTGCAGTCAGTCAAGATAAGGACATTTCAAAACTGAATTCTAATATATTCCTGTGTGGTTACTAACTCTTCATATTGCCAGAAGCACTATTTACCCAAGGAAGCACAACAAAAATGTAGGAACTGAACATAACACTATATCCAGAGTGAAATCCCCTAGTGGATCTGCAAGGCTGTGTGTAAGTTTTATTCTGAATTCACTAACAGCAACTACAATTCAACAGTTCTTCAGGAGACTTCAGGTGGCCAACAGCTTCCACTCATCAGTTCTGTGCAGCCTGATTGATACAGCTGTAAAAACAAACATGGATGGACTGAACATGTAACTCCATGAAAATGTATGTAGCATTTATCTATGAAAGTATCATGGCTAAAAAGCACGGACATTTATAAATTGTTCCACTAAGACCTCCTCCTCCACAAGTGAATAATACTTAGAATGAAGTTTGACCAAAAGTCTTCATCCAACTTTAAAACAAGCATATTTAAAACAGTAAAGAAACCATGTATAGCATTGTTCATACCCAAATATGCAAACATTTGCCATTTGCTTCTGCTTAAAGAAAGGCATGTACCTTTAGCATGTCTCAACAAGACTGTTCTTCATAAACTTGCTGACTTCAAGATATCTGTAAGACAGCATAATGCTGTATTTCAATACTAAATTTTGTCCCTAATACAGACAACATTCAATTTACTAATCAAGATACAGGACAGGACTGTACAGACAGTACATGTTAACATGTTTTTCCAGTACAGCCTAAATATATTGGAGAAACAGATGGGTTTGGGATAGAAATGAATGGTGGGAAAGGGAGGAGCTAATTCTTTGCTCATACAGCTTTCAGTTTAAAAGCCCTACTGCAGGTGCATTAAAAACTTTAGAAATGGCCAGATTAAAAAAAGAAATCCAACAAAACACAAAAACTTGCAGTGCAAAATTATATAAACAATAGGAATGTATCTGGTAGACTTGTCTTTGCAGACTTCATAAACTGATTTCTTTAGAAGGCAGAGAGAGATGGCTTGATACTCATTCCAGACCTTGTTTCATTTAATGCTTTTTACACATACAACACCACTGGTCAGTGCAGTAAAGCAGCCTCCAGAGTAACAGAGCTTTAACTCTGAAGAGCACACTGCAAAGTGCAATGAACATAATGTGTTTGGACCAGAGCTGGCACCAGCGTGGCTCCATCGAGGTTCTCGGCTGTGCAGAGCTCATGGGACAGAGCCTTATCAGGCCTGTCCTCATTGTATCATTCTGGCTGAACTTGGGCAACCTCAAATTGTGCTTCTAAAAATCAGTCCAGGCTCATCTGCACTAGGACTCCAAGAAGTGTAGCTGAAACAACAGCCAATTAAAAACATGCCCAGCTCATGGGCCCCTGAGTTAAGCACAGCAAGCTTATGTATCCACAATTAGAAATTAATTGCAAACACGTGCTTTCCCCAAGACATCTGCGTATTTACCTTCTGCACAGCAACACCATGAAATAACTATTTCTTGCCTATGACATCTGCTAGCCTTCACATCAGAGACCAAGACAGTGCTTTTGAAATTAGAAATTACTTAAAAACAACACATAATTATGCACAAGGTTACTTTGCTTAGGCAGTGACCTGAATGCATGCATTCCAGGCATACAGAGGAACAGAAATGGAACAGGTCTTGTGAAAGAAAGCTTCTCTCACTTTTAAATAAGAGCACAAAGTATTTTATTTACAACCTCTTCTGCACTTTCCCATCACTAGAGATAGTGACAATGAACAGGAAAACTTCAAAGGTTGCATTAAAAACTGAAAAAAGTCATATATTTGAGGTGTCTCTTCTGTTCAGACAAAGAAATGGAACCCCAGAGATAATTTTCCCACTAGGGACATGGAAATAGAATAGGCCAGAACTTAAGGCCAACTTAAAGGGTGGAAAAGCATTTGCTCTGTACAGCTCAGTCTCTACGACTGCTCTTAAGTGCTGGCTTATACCTTCATTAGACGACATGAAAATCCAGGATTCGTCCCATGCTATAATGCAGAATCCCTTACTTGAAGTATCCTTTTATATAAGAAATTATACATACTCAGGTTATTTCTACTGTGGTAAAGAAGCACAGCTGAGAAGATATTTTCATACCCCAGTATCTTGAAAAGCAGTAAAACATAAGAAATGAGAAAAACCAAAGGTGGGAACAACCATCATTAACTACAAGTTTTGAATGAAATCAGACTTGGTTTTCATGTTCATGATTTCTAAAGCAATCCTCTCCTAACAAGCAAGCATCAAGTGGGCTAAGTCTTGGAAGAAACTCTGGATGCTAAGCCAGCAAACAGTCTTTGGGACAAGACATGTCTGAGGTACAACACAAATACCAACTACCCACAGTCTGTCTACATGTGCTGGCAGAACTGTTCCATAGTGAAAGATTACTACAGGAGCTGCTCAGAAGTAGGCCTGATGAAAAATGAAGACCATGACAGTCAAAGAGATGCAGAAATGGAAGGAAGCAATTTTAAAATAAAACAATTACATATATTAATGTATTAAATAGTAATATAATCAACAGAAAATAACAATATAAACTACATATCAATAATGATTCAATAACTCCATTTAGAAGGCATCTAACACTATGAAAATGAATATTCTGTAGGAATCTGTGGTTGACCTAGAAAAATCCAACAGTTCTTCAAGTACATGGTAGTCTACTACTGAATGCAAAACAAACGGACAGTATATCTAAAGCTCTTGCATTAATGTATTTAATTTCTTTGTGAAAATACAGTTCACACACAGCTGATTTGTATGCATCGTGTTTTTGAATGCCTTGTCAAATTTTCAGCTGTCATGTTTAAAGGTTTCTGGACATCTGCTAAATGAATAGTGCAAACACAACCTAGTTTTCACATATGCTTCAAAGGCTCAAATTTAGAAAACAAAAGAATTGTTTCTAAAGGTAACTTCATTGCTCATTCAGTTAGTCTCAAAAGTAATTATGGTTTTAATGTTTTGTTTGTTCATGCTGGCCTTGAAACTGAATGTTGTATTTTGCAATACTTCCAGCTCTGTTAAATGTTAACGCAAATAAAGCATTTGGAAAAAGGAGTTAACATTAGCTGGGTGAAAACTGCAGCAAGGTATTATTAAACCATTACAAATGCCAAAGATGTCTGAAAAACCTGAAGCTTATTCTAAAATAAAATATTCTCACTGTTGACTCTAGGATTTGCATGGCTTTCAAATTAAAACCATCTGATCTGTGAAAGCATAAGCTGAACAACTTCCACACAGTTGCCTGAACTCCTCCTAATGCTGACAAGTGTTTAACGAGGCCTCCAGCTGATGCACAATGGCCATGGCAGTGCGTCTCCCCTCAGCTAATGCACACCCACATTACAGCAGAACTCTGCCTTGCTCACACCACTCACAGGACGAGCAGCAGAGCACAAATTGAAAGTCTACAGCTCTGATCTCAGGAACTATTTTCTGCTTGCAACTATGAAACAAAACCACAAATACACTGGAGC
Source organism: Corvus cornix cornix (assembly GCF_000738735.6). Lineage (NCBI taxonomy): Eukaryota > Metazoa > Chordata > Aves > Passeriformes > Corvidae > Corvus > Corvus cornix. Next base: position 18,185,777 of record NC_046336.1, read on the forward strand.
GATTCTCACACAGCTCTGGTATGAAGCACAGTGCAGGTACGTTTCTTAAAATAACAGTACATTTAAATGCATCTTTTGTCCACCAAGAAGTCAAACTTCACTAATTACAGATTCAGTAAAGCAAAGGCGGACACTAGATCTCAGTGTTCACCAAGAAAAGAAGTACTGAGGCAGGGGAAACCTGCATGAACAAAAGGGCACATTTAGATTTCTGTGTTATGAGTTGCCTACTGCTTTCAAGTTCAACAGAAAAGGGTAAGTCACTTCAGTTTGCCCGAAGACAAGAAATTTAAGGCACATTTAATTTTTTTAAACTTTAGGACTGTTGCATTTTTGTTATAGCCATTTTTATATGGAAAATTCAAAGCCAAGTACTTGATTTCCCAGAACCTGTTGAGTACTTAACAACAAACAGATGGCTTTCTCCACTGAAGATGATACTTGCAGAAAAGATTATAGGTTTGGTATAGAAAAATATATTTGGCTAAAAAGCAAAATACTTCTGAGTACACAATAACAATGAAACTTAAGAAAATGTAATATGGGCTGTTTGAATCAAGGAATTAACTTCACTAGTTCAGCAAACATTGCTGCCAGATTAATAAGTCACCTGGAAAGATTTAGAGCCCTCTGTGTTAAACTAACTCTGTTCTCAGTACAGTTTACAGGGAACAACTATATAGAGTCCTACATTAAAAAACAATGAACAAAATCCATTAATACTAATGTAACCTTTGCCACAATTCAATCTTGCAGTTTACAGGTTCATATAGTGACTAACAGCATGCTCCAGCTGGATCACATGATGACTTCTTCTAGTCATCTAGGAAACCAGATATAGTTTTCTTCATATACATCTGCCATCTCACCTTATTAAGATAGTTACTGTAATTTGAGGAGTCTACTAGAAGGGGAGGACATACAGGGAAATAAACCACCCCCTTCTCCACTCCAGAAGTCTTCAGGCCAGTATTCATCTTATTACAGTTTCCATGAAGATCATCTGTTAGAAGGCAAGTGCAATGGACTGAACTTAATTATGCACTACAAAAGTCACCTGGAGGCCCATCAATAAAAAGAAGGTGCCTACCACTTAAACAGCACAGGTTCACAGAGTTTGATAATCTGATTTTAATCTTCACAACTGATGCCTTTCCCCAAATACCAGTTCTGTTTGGAACAGACAAATAATCCTATTACCTTACATAGAGGGAGCTTTCTTGCAATGCTTAGCTCCCAATATAAGTATATAAAAACATAAAGGGCCTCAAGAGTCACAAGGTACTTAAGAGTTTTCACCCTGATTAGTAGTGACTGCAGAGTTTTTTCACAACCTGAATCAAAGCAGAAATAAATATTTAAAATTTACCAAGGATAACACGAAGACAAAAGCAACAACAAAGTAGAGCCTAAATTAGTAGCAGAACATTTGGGTGGGTTTTAACCTCATCTATAAAACACACAATGAGGATGATGCAGGAGGTCAGAATCCAAATGCCCTGAGGCTGAACTGAGGATGTTCTAGGGAAACACCAGAGCTACTGACTGATAAATGCTACTCAATTTCTCAAAAATTCTTCAACAGACTCCATGCCCAGCCCTCTATTTTTTCCTCTTGCAAAAACAGGTGAACTTTTACTTTTTATACTGTTGTAGTAGAATTTGAGGGGCAGGAAAGGAGAAACATTCTTCATAAAAAAACAACCAGCAACTTTTCTTTTTTATCTAAATTACATTTAACGAGCTTCCTACATTTTAGATCTTCCCCACCCTAATATTTATGTACTTTATAAACTACAATGGAAGGGGGCAGAATGTGTCCATAAAATTTCATGCATACTGAAAGCCAGCTTCCAGCTTAGGGACAGACTAGGAGTCATTAAAAGAAAATAAACATATATGCAAAAAAAGGATAGCAAATGCAGTTTTTTCATCTTAATCAAATGGACCTGCTGCTTCTTTCAGTTACTTCAGTCAGTGGGTGATACCCATGGAAGGGCCATGCCAGCAGCTACAGCACCTGGGTAGAGCACAGGTAAAGAGCCTGATCTCCAACCACCACTAACACCGGGAGCTTCCTTGTTTGCTTTGAAGGGAGGGACAGGAGAGGGGAGTTACTACTGGCAGCCAGGCAAGGATCTCTCCAGGAAAAAGGAACATACCTATTTCCCAAGCAGAGCTTCCAGCAGCAGCTGCTGGCTAATGCAGCCCCTTGAGTTTTCCCTTTTCATGCTGTTACTCATCCTCTCTTGAAAAAGCCAATTGCACTGACACTGAGGACAGACATGTTCTGCGATGTCACTGAAGCAGGGATGCCCCAGGGATTATATTCACAGAGTTAGTCATACAGACAGCAACTTGAACCTGGCATTTTCTCTAGCACTTCCCTTGTCAGATTCATCTGACTGATACCATAGCATCTAACCAAAAGTAGATGTTTCCACTAAAGAGTGCACTATTTTGGGAACCTCACCCCAAATGGTTTCAAAACTCACAATAAAAGGTTAATAACAAAATCAGGAATGAGCTCAAATAGCTAATTTTAGACATCATGTTTTTTGCACCAGTGCTGGAATTCCTGCATCAAATTACATTCAAATACGAGGCAGCCTGAAATAGCCATCACTCACAGGTGCAGTCACCAGTGCCAAAATATAAACAGCTGAACCTGAAATTAGGGAAACCTGGAGACAGGGATTTTTGTATTAGGCAACAAGAACTTGAGCTTTTCCACTTCCATGTCTCAAGTACCTCCACAAACAGTCTGATATAGAGTCAGAAGTAACTAATGATCCAGAGGCTGTTTAACTGTAAGGAAAGACCTGCGACAGGCAGCAATAAAATTAAGACTGTAACTAGCAGAATACCGATAGCATCTATAGAGAGGTAGTGTAAGATCACATGCAAACATGCAGAAAGTCACAAGAAACAATTCCTGTTGTTAGACACTGCTCCAGGTGAGCCATTTCCTAGGACTGCTGGGGCAGCTGGGATGGACAGAACCCACAAAGCTCCAACAGCAATTTCACACACTGCTCCCCATGGAGCACAGGCAGAGTCAGCACGTCCGCATCACATTTCCCTCAGAAGCTCAAAGCAAGCATTTATGCAAACCAAGTACAACATACCAGTATTTTCTCATCCTGACTCCTGAACGAGGGTCAGCAGCACCAAATTAAAATGCTGAACCTGCACTCACAGCTACTGAGTACCCTCTATATAAAAATCAGTATTAAAGCACATTTCTAAAGCAAATTATCCTATTGTGAAACATCTCTTGCAAAACACCTAAAATAAGACAATCAGTATCATTTCTGGTACCACTAAAACATTTGTTTTGTCTAATATCAAATTCAATTCATCTGAGAACTGAATATATCAAATTCAATTCATCTGAGAACTGAATTCTTTAATCAGATAAAACACATCACACACCTTGCACTAGCAGGAAAATGAAGAACCAAGTAACAAATGCACCCACAGTAAATTACTCACAAACAACCTAAGTTTTACAGTGATTCTCTTTTCAAAACAGACATTTTTTTGCTTTTTATCAGTAAACTTCCTATTGACAGGATTTCACTTAATCCACTTTCCTCCTTTTGCACCTCGATTTCTCTACGCTGACATTGTCCCATAATGCCATTAGTCTATAAATTACAGCCCTTCTACTATCAAAAAAAAAAAAAAAAAGCATATAATAGTTATGCATCACGAGTTAAGGCATTGTTTGTTAATGGCACAGAGACAATAAAAGAGATTGCCATAAAGCACAGGAAAAAAGCCACATGGCTTTCTGTTTGTCACATGGTTTTCTGTTTCTGTTTATCTTACACACACAAGCATTACCTAAACCAGTCAGGTAACTGATTCACTTCTGGCACTTTGAGCTACCCAGTTTTATCTCTCTTTTACAACTGTGACTAAAGCAGCTGGTCACAGAAGAAATTATCCAAACTTTTGGCTTAGGGCCTGCTTGCCAACTAGGCAAAACACACACTACAGCCACCAGCAGCTCTAACTTCATCCCATGGGAAGTAAAAAAAAATTAAGATTCAGAAAACAGAAAAATGAGGAGTCAAAATATAGAGACTTCCAGTAGCCTGAAGGCAAGGAAAGAAAGATGCATAAGTGAATGCATGATATCAGCTCCATGAAAAGGTGAAAATTTGTGCTTGCTTATCTAACATTCCTTCAGTCATCCCCCTCTCCTCTAAGCAAGCAGGAGAGTCTGCCAGTTTGTGACAGGGAAATGAAACCTTACATTTCTTCATCAGCTGGAATTATTACACACTGGGTGCTATCCAGATTTCCAGGTTTCTGCAATACTTTAAAGGTACATAATCTAAACATGAAGCTATCTCTAGACAAAGACATCAACATAAACATTTAAACCTCCTGAAGAGTGCACTAAGAGTTATGATGCTGAAGACTTACCTAAAACTTTATCTGAGGCTTTCAAGTTGATTTCAGTGATGGACACAGTCCTGGTAATCCAAATCAGCAGCAAGTAAGACAGCAGCACATACAACTTGCCAGCGTTTCTCACGGTCAACTCCTACAACACAGCTGCTCTGGAATACCAGTGCACCCTCTCTGGAAAACCCTCACCTGTGGCCAACAGCACTTAACTAATTCTCACCAAGTCACAGATCACTTCTAATCTAGTTTACTACAGTGTTACTCTGCTGCAACATGGTATTCTGTATTACATGTTTTCCCAGGGGCTGTATTTTGTGATAAGGCTACATGTGACACAAACCTTAACATAGGAGGCTGTACAGTGACACAATGTATTTGTAATGGAATACACTGCAGAGTTCCTCTGTTCTTAAATATTCCTGTTTTATCAAGTCATTAGACATCAGCAGAGATTCTTTTAGAAAAGTATCTTCCATTCCCTTTAAAACAGGTTTTAGATTCAATGCCAGGAGGCTGTAAATGAGGCAGACAGGCTGCAGCATGCAATACTAAGCAGCCTGTAAACTGGCTTTTCTAATGATGAAGATTCTCATCCTACCTTTCCTCTCACTTTTTTTATGGACTACTGAACTGTGACTTTAATTAACCATGAAGAAATTTATTAGGTAGCATTTTTCTAGAACAAGCATTATCAGGATGAGTACTGCTATATCTACAGAAAAAATATCACTCTGCAAACCCTGCTGTGCTACACATTTGATAGGAGAGCATCTCTACAGCTTCTTCAGTGCAATGTCATATGAAGCTCCACTACAGATAGTTCCATGATGAATCCTACTATCACAATATAAGTAGTAACATTTACTGTCTTCCAGGTCAGTTTTGCCACAGAAATCATAAACTACAATGGCTTCAACAAAAGAAAACTTGTGTAACTCTCTACGTTGGCAAAGAAGCTGTTATGACAACAGATTAGAAGACTATTCTTAGCAAAACTCTCCTTTTCAGAAATAATAGGATAAGACAAGGATCTTCCAATTCCTTAATCCTTTTTCAAATAAAAGTTTATAGAAAAGAATGGTAAATAGGGAGAAAATCAAGGTACACATTTTTTAAAAAGCTTAAGATATTCAGGTTTTTTGCAGGGCACTATTTGTCAACTTAATTTGTTTGGGGTTTTTTAATAATGCTCTTAAAATCTCAAATCAGTGGAAATTCAGCAAAGCAAGAGTTCAACAAGCTGTTCTATTTTAAGCACCCAATTTAACTGTCAGAAGTGCAATCTGAATGCCTGCTGCTGGATCCAGAAAACAGGTTTAATCATAATCATCCCTAAATGATGACTGGAACTACTTGCATTCTAGGGAATGCCATTCCAGACTGCTCTATGTACCTTCCTTTTGGCAGAATCATGTGTCAGGGCCCATTCAACTTACTCAGGTACTTGAAAAAGCTTAACCATAAACTAACCTGAAATGCACAAGAAAAGAATAAATTACTAATCTGGCCACAACACTGTTTCAGCTGACTACCTAAGGGACCACTAATTCCAACCATTCCACAAAGGTCTGTTTGCCTATGGTAGCTCTCTGCCCATCCAATGACCACTGGCAAAGCAACAAACAGGCAAACCATCAGCAATGTAAACCAGTAAATACGACTCAGAGTGCTTCAATGAGATCCATGTAAGTTTAGAAGCAAAATCCCATTCCATAATGGGAAATGCTTGTTCTTCAACCTCTTCTTGCAGGGGAAGGCAAAGCATATACAAGCTAATTGTTTCAGTAAAAGAAACAAATCAAATGGTTCTCTAATTGTTTTAAAGGACAACAGCAAACAAAAGATACCAAGTGACCTAAAATAGTAATTAAATATCAGTGATCAAGAGGACAATAGCTATAGAACATTAGAGGAAGGAAGGAGTTGCATAACAGCTGGGAAAAAAGTTTTCAGAACATTTTAAAACTACATTACTTTTAACTTTAAATCCCAGCTACAAAAACTTAGAATCCAATTATGAATGTGCTACTTTTGTTAATTCATGCATTTATCTGTGAAATACAAGCAGATTAATGTGCTATGAAATCCTGTCTAAAGTATTTGGCATAAAATACTTCTGTAATAAAAGCTTGAGAATGCAACAAAAAACTCCCAACACATGACAACTTCAGCACTAAGAGTTCCTTCAGAGATACCTATTGTAACACAATACAATACTTTGCACAATTATTTTTTGGGAGTGGGGTGGGAAGGAAGGCAACACATTTCAAAATAAAGCAACTACTTTCTAGGTAGTTTGTAGGAAACTACACCAATAATTACTAATAGCAATAGCCTGTTCTATTGCCCCATTTCTCTTAGACCTCAGTAGTGCCTGATGCTCTGCCCTACTGTATGGGGTTTGCATGGCTGGGTCCTGGTAGCGGGGGAAGTACAGGGGTGACTTCTGGGAGAAGCTGCCAGAAGCTCCCTCCGTGTCCAGCGGAGCCAACATCAGCTGGCTCCAAGACAGACATGCTGCTGGCCAAGGCTGGGCTGATCAGGAATGATGGGAACACCTCTGAGATAGCAGATTGTACTGGGTCTGGCTGAGCTGGAGCTCATTTTCCCACAGCAGCTCTCACAGTGCTGGGCTTTGCCCTGGGAGCTAGAAAGGGGCTGACAGCACACCAGGGTTTTGGCTATTACTGAGCAGAGCTGGCACAGCATCAGCGCTGTCTCTCCAACACTGCCCCCATCAAGGGGCAGGAGTGGGCAAGATCCTGGGAGGGGACACAACCAGGCCAGCTGACCCAAATTAACAACAGGGATATTCCATAACATATGACAGACGTTCCCGAAAATAGGAAGAGTTTGAGAATTCCCATTCTTTGAATAAGAATACTACCCTTCAGAAGCACTGCTGTGCACTGTACACTAGCACTGCTGGATATGCATACAAAGAGTTGTGATGAGAAATCTTCTGAAGAAAACTAAAAAACAATTTCATATAAACTAAAATAGGGGGAGAATAAAGTAGCCCTCGTCACATCAAGGCTTTATGATTTTCCCACAATGCCATGCTATTAACAAAACCTTTTTATGTCCAATATAATCCTGTTATAAACTGAACCGTCTTTTTTCTTCCACCATCTTGATATTTAAGTGGTACAAGAACCTTGCAATGCTTTTTTGAAAGCAGCAAGAGAAACCCTGTCTGTTGTTCAACAAAGATGAGTTTTCCACTGCTGGAACTGTGCAAATAAAAGTCAACCACTGCTGGAAGGCTTTGCTACTCATTAAATGAGCCACTGCCACGCACAAGGAGCTCCCTATTACTGTGTGTCTCCCAAGCATTCACTTTTTGGCATGAAATGAAACAAGTGAACCTAGCCTACACCTTTCTAATAAACCTTTTTAGGTTATGATTTAGGTTATGATTCCTTAAGGTGGCCAGGATGTTTGTCATCATCCAAAACACAATAATCCAGAATTTACCAAGATTTATGCTGGTTGGCACATCAACCATGGCATTCACTTTTACTGTTTCCATAGTAAAATGTAACATTAGGATTACATCTTCAAAACTATGTACTTTTACACCCATGGTACTGCAAGTACGCATTGTGACTCGTACTTACTCCAACATCATCTTAGGTGCTAAAGCTACTAAAGAATACATTGAGGATTCTCAAGGATGTGCCATCCCTAACACCAGATTTCCTACACAGTTCTCTCAAGAGTCACATATGAGCAGCTGTATTCATACATTAAAACACCTACAGATTCATACCAGGACAGCTGCTTTGTTAAGATACAAAACACTCACTCTGGGTTGTAACTGTCTGTACTGCTCACCTCACTTATCACTAAGATCTCTGGTTGGTTTTACTAAATAAACGAATACGTAAAAACTTGTAGAAACAAATGAGGTGCAGGACAACATCTTCTCAAGGCAGCACAAGCATTAAAGAGAGATTTATGCATCTGCCAAAGCCCTTTTTCCTTCTCCCAGCTGCCATTTGTCCTAACACTCCTCTGCAGTCATGCACTGCTACTGTGACCAACTGGAACTCGGAGCTGGTTTGCACCATGAAGCCACTTGCCAGGATAAATAACCACACTCCAGCTAAGGAACCATCACCCATCCAGCAGATCAAAGCCCTGCAGCAGCAGCTGCCACCAACATGTTCCTCCAATACAGAAAGCAAGACCTGGACTAACTTCAGTGGGCTACCAGGCTGCTGACTGCCAGCTGTTTCTTTGGAGATGGGTTTCTGTTTATCACAGGCATGACAGATACCATAACCCTTTTTTTTCCTGACCTTTATGCTAGCCTGCAAGCACTTCTGGCCTAGTCAGCTGGAAAGTTCAATGCAGGGCAGCAAAATCAATATTGCCACTGGCAGACTCAAACGAAGATGCTTATCACATCTCATTACTTTTCCCTTCACAACTTCTAACACAGTTCTGAGCAACCTGGTTTACTTAAATCACTGTGCCTTTGTTTTGCCAACTTCCTCAAGTTACTTGGAAAACAGAAGTTTTAAAATCTATAAACAGTAGAACTATAATATGGCTTGAAAGCAACCTCTGGAGATCATCTACCTGCTCAAAACAAGTAGAACTTCAAATTTGTATTCCTCTCAGGCTTCTCTGGACCTTGTCAAGTCGAAAGTCTCTAGGATGACGATTCCATGGCCCCTCTGGGCTCTTGATACAAGAGAGGGACAGACTGCTACACCAAGACATTCATTCCCTTATGAAATTTCCTGACCTATTGAAATTTCCATTTTTGTGTATTGCAGCCATTGACTCATTCAGAGGGGCAAGTGGCTCCATCACCTCTATAACCCCTTGCTTAAAGCTGGTTAAATGCAGCAATTATGTTCTCCCACAGCCTGCTCTTCCTCAAGTTGCAAACCCAGTTCTTTGTGCATGCTCAGGTGCTTGAGCCCCCACCCACCTGTGGAACCCAGGGCTGGATTCCCCGTTTGTCCCTCACACAGTGCAGGTGTGTGTGATCTGAGCAGCTCTGCAGGGGAACTTCACAGATGGGAACAGCTCCTTCCCAGCACCTGCCGGTCAGGCCCTTCCTAACACAGCCCAGTCGGTAATTAATTACCCTTCAGGGGCACAGGGCTGACTCCTGCTCAGCAGAAGCCCCAGCTCCTCTTCTGCCAGCAACCAACAGCTGAAGAATCAGTTTCACTTTATAAACCCGGGCATTTCCATGACTCTGAGAGCCCAGTGAGAAACAGGATACGCACTGTTCATCATTCTTATTTCACAAAAATCAAAACACCAGACTTGAGGCATTTCAGCTTTTCTTCAGCAGATAAGGGGAAAGGTAAATGTTTGAATGGACACAGATTACAATGATGGGAACACACACTTCAGCCATATTTCATAGTTAAAAGAATAAATACTCTTTTTAAGAGATAGATATAAAAAAATCAAAAAAACCTTGGTATAGCATCAATAAAGTAATGGAATGTTGTCAGAGTTGTGTGCTTGTCTCTTTTTTTTTCTTTAATACTCAAAAACCAGTAATTACAGCAAACAGGCATGTCCAGTAGCACTGCAGAATCAATGTTTGCCCTTTTGGTTTATTTTAAAGTGTACACACAAATGAGCTTGTATACAGTATTTGCTTTGTTTGCAACACAATTGACCATTGAGCCGAAGTGTATTTTTCTGTCAGTCCCCATTTCACCATTAGTCTGCAATATTCAACTAAGAATGATTAATAAGCATCCCATCTGTTCACATATCAAGCAGCATTTATCCAACAATAAAAATGACAGTATGGGCAACAACAATTTTAGTATCAAGCTTACAGGCAATCAATTTGGACAGAAAAAGAATCAAGAATTAGTCTTTAATAACTTAATAGAAAAAAATCATTTAAAGTTAAGGAGAAATGTGTAGCTATTAATTACACACTTGGTACACCAAGAGCATTATCTCTTCACACACAAGGATACCTTAAAAAAATATTTCAGAATCCATGGCAAAACTGTGAATTTCACAACAGGCAAGCAACATAAGTAGCCTCAACTGGATTTTTAAAGAGCTTTCAAATGCCAAGAGATCTTTCAGTAACATAAATGGAAGCCTGTTTCTGTAGGTTTTGAACTAAACTAAGAGGGTTTTTTTTAAAGGCAGCAGTTACAGCAATAAAATACATTTAGCCTGTATTAAAAAAACAGGCTCTAAACAAGACTGGTCTAATTTCCAAAGTGAAACATTATATATATTGAAAATAACAAATACAGTAAAACTGTATACACACAGAGCACTTTTTTTGCCAAGGGGAGGGATTGGAATGGTGGGAAAGGAAGGTTAAGAAATAGCACAGCATACATTTCAGGAGACTATTAAGAAGGACATTTGTATTTGTCCAGAATGCTGGACCAATCTTCAGAAATAAGGAGCTAAACATGTACTTCCCATGCATCTTTTAAACCATAAGCATCCAAATAATTTAGGAAGCTGAGGAAGGATGAAAAAGAAACCAAAACACATATACAGTAAATAGCCAGGTAGCATTATAATATCAAATACTAATTAAAAAAATAAATAATACATGAAATAAACACACTAATTCATTTCAGGTAAATAACGAGCAGGAAATAAATTCAGTTGTTACCATCTTGAAACATTTATTCATTTTTATTGAAACATTTATTCATTATTATTATAATACCTGCATAACAGTTCTACCTAAAGCATTTGCAAAGAAGGTTACACCTGCACAGCTATAAAGCCATCAAAAAAGCCTTGGTCCCTCAAGAGCAGGGCTAAAAGTAAAAATACAAAAACCACCCACAAAAGCCAACTCTGTTTCTGCCTAGAACGTGCAGTCCAAAAACTACAGGACCTGGAACCCTCTTAGATCACCTTACTAATATTTCTGATTTAGAAGTCTCCATGAAGTATACAGTAGCCCACAAGATTACTCTGAATGCTTCCACAAGCCAGTGGTCCAAAATCCTTGGGAGCTTTTGCAGTGGAAGACTTCATTAAAATTCCTGTTTCAGAATACAACTTTGTACAGCCTCTGCAACTCTGAACTACTTTTGGTTCAGTAGATACTTCTGTCTCTTTACCTACCACACTTTTACCCAGCTGGCCTTGAAAACCATCAAGACCTGCAGGCAGCCTGCAATGTGCCTGGTCCCTGTCCTGGCATCACATGTTATGCATCCTACTGTCAAACTAGCCTGTGTTACACATCTGTGAAGCAACTGGGGCAAAAAAGGGGGATGGCTGTGCCTAGAGACCAAGATCAAAGCAGGGGACTATTTTAAATTCAACATTTTTATTAGCTAATATCAGAAGAATCAAGAGCTTCCCTTCATTATATACAAGGAACACTCAAGTCAGTGAAACCACTTTGACAGCACCCTTAAATAAGCTTGGCCCAGATTAATTTCATGTTACACTTTAAGCCATTTCCAAGTTATCTAATACACTGATATACCCACAGGCATACAGAGAGGCATGTCAGTTACTATTCTGCCCTGGAAGTGCATTTGTTGGCATCTCTAGAACTGAGACCAGGTCTCACATGACCTGCAAGACCATCACTGGTTAAGTCTCCACACCTGTAAGTAAAACCCAGCTGCAATGAGGAAGGTTGCTCAATTTCACATGCACATGCCTTAGGGCAAGTAATACTTTCCACCCCGAACAAGCAAAACACCCTTTGTGTTTATATTATCAGATAGGCCAAAGCGTGTAGGATTTGTTGATTGCCTGAAAGCCTTCAGCAAGCCTGTTCTGTACAACAGTGAGATTCAAAACCACGCCATACGTGCAAAACCATTATTGTAGCTGGGGAGTGGAATAAATAATCAAGTGGGATTTGTTTTTGTAGGTTATTAAAGGAGCTCAGGTCAAACTTCACTGATGGAATTGCTCCAAGCAGAAAAGCATAAAGAAACGGGCTTTGGAAGGAAAGCTGGATGTAACAACACAGAAACCAAAAGCAAAAGAAATTCTGCACAGAGACAGCTCACTCCGTTTGCAAGAAATTTAAGAATTAAAAGGCAAAAGAATCAAAGACACTGCTGGTCACCCCCAGCCCCTGTATCTAGAGCAGTTACATTATCCCAGAGAAGTATTTTTTGCTTTAAAAGGCATTTTTGAGAGCAAGGTAGTTGCCCACGGAGGGCTGCATTCCCACCACCCCGCCCTATAACGCTCCTTCCCCGAAGACGGAGCGGCCAGCCCGGCCTGCCCGGGTGCCCCCGCTCCCGGGAGGAGGAGGAGCCCCGCGCCGAGCCTCCTGCCCCTCCTGCCACACCAACAAAGAGGACCCCGCCATTATCCACCCGCACCTCTCCCGACCCCCCCGGCCTCGAGCAGGCACGGAAGGTCACCGGCCGGGAGGGCCCCGCACCGCCGCCCGGCCCCGGGCAAGGGCACAGCCGGCCCCGGCTCCCTTCCCGCCCGTCGAAACGTAAACAAAACCGCCCGGCCCGGCCCCGCGCCCGGGCCCCGCGGCGCGGCCGCTCTCTCTCGCCCGGCCGCCCGCCCCGGGACCGCGCCGCCGCCCCGCTCCCCTCCGCCCCCCGCCGCTCCCGGGGGCCGCGACCCCAGCCCCGCTCACCGACCACCGCCTCCGGCCTCGGCCGCTGAGTAATGAGCCAGAGCCGGGCCGCGCACACGCACCGCGCTCCGCCCGCCGCGGCTGCGGCTGCGGCTGCACCGCCCCCTGCGCTCGCCCCGCCCCGCCCCGCCCGGCTCGGCGCTGCCCCGCTCCGCCGCCCGCCTGCCCCGGGGCCGGGCTCCCGCCGTCTCCCACGGCCCCCGGCCCGCCCGGTCCCCACCGCCCCCGGTCCGCACCGCCCGGCCCGCCCGGCTCCCACCGTGTCCTGCTGGGCCTGCGGCGCTCCGGCTGCCCGGGGCCCGCGCATCCCTGCTCGGAACCAGCTTCTCTCTGCCTCCTCCGCGCCCTTTCCCCTGGAGCAATTCCTTTCCTGGATTACGCCGGTAGCCAGAGCTCTTTTCTGCTGGGGCTTTCATGAAATATTTGCATGTTTTAAGGCCTTTGCCTTGGCGCTCTCTGCCGGTGCGCTGGCACCCTCCGTCGCACCCTGGCATCGGTGCTGCTCCCAGACATCTTTCACGGCCTTGGCAGCTCCAGACTTCCCGCTGCATGCCTGGCATGGCAGTGCTTTCATTATTGGGCATCTGGAGCGGTGTAACATTTTATTGTCCTATGTCAGTTTTGGTGTTGTTTTTCCTCTAAATCTTTAGTACCTCTTTATAGGATTTTGAGGTTTTCATTACTATTGCCCTTGGTTCCTGGCATATGACATGAGTACTCTCTCCTTAGACTTTAAATATTTTCCTTTGTATATCGTCTTTTTTTGTTGTTCTTTTTTTCCCCCCTTTCCTTTTTCCTTAGGAATGTCCCTGCTTAGAGACAAAGGGAGGCCACTCAGCACCCTGCAGCAAACCTTTGTATATTTTACTACAAAAAAAGGCCCTATGAGCAGTATTTAAAAATACGTAAAATCTGCCAGTTAGGCACAGGGTACTGTGAAAATGGACATTTCGCATTTTATTCACTGTCAAACATGCGGCCTCTGTCACATTTTTGAAGATGCCAAAGATTCCATCAAGTTTTTTGTTGATAACAGCTTTTATCCCTCTCTAATAAGCATAGCCTTCTACATGCTAAAGGTAGTGCTTTAGAATATTCCTGTTTTGCCCACTATCTTGGTGTTAAAAGCTTGACCTCCATAACTCTGTCCCATATACTATTCATATGCCCATTTTAGTGAGACCTCTGCATGCTGCCCTTAAAATAGTCACTTAATTTAGGCAATTTCTTTCCATATGTTAAAGTGGTTCTTTTACAGATTTCCACAGACAGATATATGATGCCTCATTTGTATCTACACAAAAAAACCCCCAACAAAACAAAAGCTATTGCTCAGACTCTGCCACTAGTCCTCCTTAGGTGCCTCTGGGCTTTGTGTTTCTAAGAGACACTTCCCACATTACCTCTGATCATTTCCGTGGGACAGCCCCCAAACAGAATTAACCAGCTTTTAGCTCCGAGGCTTTTTCTTATTGCAATGTGTTAGATCAGAGCCAGATATTGCATTCCCTTGTGTTTACATATGCCATCAGCAAAGCTCAGAAGGGGCAATATAAATGCCCAAAATACACTGCAGGCAAAACTTCATCTGGATGGGTCAAATTCATCTTGGCCAGGTGATTAAAACAGCCTGCTGATTTGGGCTGATGCAGGTCATGACACCTTCAGATGTTTAGTTCTGTTGGCACATAGATTTCCAGTGTTAACCTCTGTTCTCTGCACAGTAAGAAACAGGTGGGGTGGCATCATGTTCAGCCAGTTCAGTTATTTGCAACAAGTCCCATGGACTTACAGCACTGATGCTGCTCCTAATGCTTTTGGGAGAGTGATTGTACCTGATCATCCCATCTGATGTAAATTTGCATTGAGATTTGCAAGTGAAGAACAACAGTCCCTTTAAAGTATAATATGGTGTTTTGCTGAGGATCCAGGTTTGTCACATTTCTTTTTTCCTTTAAGGTATAATCAAATTCTCCTTAAGATTTTATAGTTTACTAAGTTAATGCTTTTAACAAGAGATGTATTTCTAAGTGACTTTTTAAAACTAGTCCTTACAACCTTGTATACAATCAGCATCTAGTGCCATCTTGAATGTAAAGCTGATAAGCAACACAAATAATGATGCAGAAATTATACAAAAAGATCAGATTGGTGTTGTTGCAAAGCATAGTAGAGGCTGGAAAATATGTAAAGGTTTTATAAAGGAAAACTCTGAAAGGAAGAATTTCATACCATAAATTTGCTGTTCACCAGTATAACTGCTTTAAAAATAAATATGATAGATAAGCTATAAAATTCCTGTACATTACACAAAATTTGCAAGACACTGAAATAGTAACTCTTCAAGTAAGGACAAAAGTTTCTTTGATTGTATGTATAATTTCAAAACAAGTCCAAAATTAATGAACAATCTGGAGCATGAAAATCAACCTCTGCCTACATGTAATTGTTAATCATTCTCTTACCTCCTCAGTTTCAGTGTTTATGTAGCAGTAGTCTTGGATTTAGACTGCTGCTTTAAAATAAGCAGTTGTTGAGTGTTTAATAAATATTTGGATTTAAAAGTGTCAGTAAAATCTGGATTATGTCAAAATACTGCAAACTTTCTCACTCCCATGCACTGGTATACAAGTAGGTTTATGAATATTAAATTTTTTGGATTCAACAGTCATGAAATTACATCAAAAATGTAGTTTTGTCTTTTTTAATATTTTCGTTAACTTGTCAATTACCATACTCGGGGTAGTAAATAAAGCTTTAGCATATTGATGTCTATAAACTAAAAAGCAAAAAATTCAGACTGATATCTTTGGAGACAAGGAAATAGATCTGAATGTCTGACACAAATTTTGATGTACAAAAATCAAAATGTCAAAAATGAGATTCTATAAAATAAAATAACAGGTCAAAAGATAGGAGTAGTCATTTTTGTTCACAAAGCATCCATAGTAAAGAACAGTGATTTATTTTTGCACCAAAATGGATTAGCATAATACACATAGTAGCTCAGCTGAGTGGGACTGCAGTGAACAGACACAAGGTAGCTTAAATCACAATAGCTGTTTGTCAAGTAAATGCCTGATTATGCCCACAGTCGCTTTTAGACAAGCTGCAAATAGAAACAAGATATCCTTGTCCATGTGCCCTTGCAGAACCGCTTCAGTGCTCTGCAGACTGAGGAGGAAAGACCTTGTCACATCAGGAGAGGTGCTGGAGCTGGGAGAGGCAGCCCCTCTGCTCCCTGGACAACAAGCAGTGCTGCTAAGAAAAGTGATGGGTGGCAGCAGTAGGTGACTCTCTTCTGGAGGCACCGAGGCACTCGTTGCTGCCTTGACACGCTCTCTTGAGAGCTGTGCTGCTTCCCAGGAATGTCGCTGGGAGACTGCCAAGCCTTGCACTGTCCACTGGCTGTTACCTGCTGCTGAATTTCATGTGGGCATCTCTGGTACAGCTAGGAACCATCTGAGGAGTATGGAGAGGCATTACAGAGCCCTGGGAGCAGCATTAAGGGACTCTGGAGCACAAGCAGTTTTTTCATCAGTCCTCTCAGTCAAAGGGAAGGTGTTTGAAAGCACCGCCTCATCAAGAAGAGATCAATAGGAATTGTGGGTACTCAGGGGGTCCAGTTTATCCAAGCTAGGGCTTGAGAAGCCACAGCCAGGATCAACATCCATATCCTCTTGTGAAAACACATTGATAAATATTGTTTGTTAAGGAAGACAGATATATGTGGAAAGACAGTACAGACTATGAAAGTTTTCAGAAAATTCCAGAAGTAATACAAATAGAAATTAAAAAAAGCATTTTGGTAATAATATCTTTCTGAAACATTTTTTTCACCATTGCTTGTGGCAACGAAGCTGCATTTCACATAAGAAAGCGAAATGGAAATTTGCTAGCAAACCCCAATTTAATAGACATATTACAGCCTAGAAAGGTGTACAAAGAAAAATCACACATACTAATTGTTGATGAATACAGCTGATGTTAAAATTATTTTAATAATGAAAATAATCTAATGAAAGAAACATTGTAACAGCTAGATTTTTTAAATTAATTATGTCTTGCAAAGCATTATGAAATCAACTCCATGTAACCAGGTAGAGGGACTTGTATTCCCTCTTTAAATGCAACTAGAAACAGACAGGAGTTGCAAAATGCAGTTATACACTTGAATTCTGACTATTAGCAAATAACGATGAACTGGGGCAAATATTTTTGTTTAGTAGTAACCAAACTGAATGGAGCACTTACTGGCTTGAGCAAATGTAACAGGAGGCAAGCAGCCACCGTGGGGCACCATGCGACAGGTTACAGATGGGAGCGGGAAGATGGGGCCATGCTCAGGGCTAACAGATGCTGAAGCTCAGACGTTTCTGCACATCTAGTCAAGAAACTTTGTTCTCTCAAATATCATTAATACTATTAACCCCTTCTTTGTTGTTCCTGAAAAGTTCTTCCTGAGCTGCCATAATTCCATGCACAGCCAATTTATATTAATTTTTACACTAAGTAAATAGGCAGCAAAGTATGTGCAATCACTGGACATAGCCAACTAGAAATTGTTTGTGGAGGGACATGTAGTTTAACTGTTAGAAAGCAGTGTTTATGGGGGTCACATACCTCATATTTCTACACACTGATATTAACACAGCATAGGGTGTTCTTTATTTATACTACTATTCAATAGAAATTTTTCATAGGCAAATGCGAGAAAAGTTTTTGGGGTTTGGCATTACCTTTCTAAATTACATATTGACAGCCCTTCCTGCACCCTTATCAATGAAAGCTTAGTATTTGGCTTTCTAAGAATAATTCCAGAGCAAAGGACATTTTCAGGATTCAGAACAAAGCCATAGGGAATTTTATATCAGCTTTTTCTCCCTTGTTATTATAAAGTGATCATAATTGGAAAAGCTCCTGTGCCATCCTCTCTTCATGATTTCTGCTACATGAGACCATCCAAAGTTGACCAAATTTTAGTGACCTTACACAGAACAACACCACTGATGACTCTGGCACAGGGGATACTGAAGGCAAGCTTTCAGTAACGGTCTCTCCAACCAGCATTCAGTGTTCTTCATCCCCGACCTTGCCCTTCTGCTTAAAAAAAAAGATTTCCCAGGAATGCACCAATTCTTGTGAAAGTTTTTAATTTCAACTCCTAAATGCAAACAGCCCTTCTAGGTTAGTTAACATATCATACATTATCTCTGAAAAGAGCTGGAAAATTAAATTGGCCAACACCAATTATGTTACATCCTGTCTAAATGCTAGTTGAATTTACCATTCCATATAATGATTCCAACACAAAACCTGATAACTTCAGAAAGTAGCTTTGAAAAACAAGTGACGGTGAGCTAAATGGCAGTAGAGGAGTAATACAGACAACTTAGTCTTATCTCTTTTGACTTGGTAACTCTTATGATTTTACCAAAGCATTTTGAAGATATTTAAGAGTGTGTGTTATTTCTAAATTGCACAATACCTTACTTAGCACTCAGTGAACCACATTAGGCAGAATAAGGAGGATAACTTCAATAGCAAATGATCCCCTGTGGGTGAAACTGTACCTCTTTATGCTAGTTTGGTGCCTGCACACATCTTTGGCTTATGGAATAGTACCCTGTGACAACTTACACACACCCATTCTAGCATTTTGAAATGGAGATACATTCAGCTGTTGTAAAGAAAAGCTATTTTCACTCTATAAGTGTTAATCTAATATACACAAGTATATGTTAATCTACACAGGTTTCATTGTGGTGACAAAGAGCATAACTAATACAAAATCTCTATTCCAAGAGAGAAAAAGATGATTGTTTTTCCCCCTTCCAACCAGCATCCATGTCCTTGCTGGGTAAAATGTCTACTTTTTGTGAAACTATACATGGAGAATATACATGGAATTCCATCACCATACCCCTGAAACCTTTAAAGTTTCAGTCTTTCTTTCCTCAGATTAATGGCCTGAACTTTTATAATTTAGAAAGTGGTTCCATTACAGTCTGAGAGCATTTGGCATTAAATAGTAATCACTTCACAGCCTCTCTTCTTGTATCTTGGATGGATGCATTGGAGGATGTATCATAGGAATACTGGCCTCCCGTTGAATTACTGCTGGGATCAGCAGAGCTGTAATCAGGCATCACAAACATGAGTTACTTGTTCAATGTTTTCTTGCCTCACATTACATCTCAAAAGCTGTGTAAGAAGCAAAAGAAAATTAAACACACTGAACTGAAAGTGGTATTTTAATTGGGTCTCATCCATTCATAGAACTTTCCAAAGATTTAGAAACCCCCAGAGGTTTGAGCCAGACTTTGCCAGCTTTGTTCTTATAGAACAGTGTGGCAATAAGAATTATGCTGCCTTCCTACACTCTTCAAACACAAACTTAGAAACAAACTCCAATACACCTCCACTCCCAGTTTAGTGGTATTTTTAATTATCTTAAGAATTATTTCTTAAAGGGAAACAGGCTGTTCAGATACTGGCCTCTTGTCTTTTTTTTTTTTTTTTTTTTTTTTTTAACTGAGCTTAGGGTTACACAAATCAGAGGTAATTCCCCCAAAGACACTGCTGTGAAACATCCCTGACAGCAAAGACCAGAACAAGAGCGTAGACTCACATCTCTGTATTACGTTGCTAAGCTAAATATAGATGACTGGACAAATTCCAATCTGCTTAGAAACCATGATGGAAATAAAACTTGAATTTTCACATCTAGTGGACATGGGGATGATGCATGGAAGTTCACTATCAGAAGTGGTTAGGTCCTGTTGTACAATTTGAGCAGATCCAAGGCAAAAAGGGAGATTCCCTGATTTTTCTGAAAGCTCAAGTGATCTCCATTTAGCTCTGACAGCTCAAGCAGTTCATGATCCCGTCCATGGGACTCCAAACTAAAACTAGTTAAAACTTAACGGAAGTACTGTAAGTCTTCTCTGTTTAACAGAAACCCCAGGCCTGAGCTGTGCTTGTATTTTTGACAGCTTGCTTGTACCACCATCAGCTGAGAAGTAAATAGTAATCTTCACCTTTATGTAAACTTTTAAGAGCTTCCCACACTTCAGCTTCTGTGGGATAAAAAGGCATTAATGTCAGAGAATAATTGGATTCTAGCCATTGCCGGTTCTCAGAAAGCTGGAAGGAACATAAGGGAGATCCTAAGCCTCCATCCAGCAGTTCCTTCACTGGGATAAATAGTCTTTCATCTTGTTAACCTTCTTTCATAGTGATCTAGTTACATAAACTGTGCTGCAATTACCTACATGTCACCTGTACACAGTGAGGATTCAATAGATGAACAGAAGAAATTCAGCTGAAGCTCTCATACTGTATATTTTGGGTTTATGAGTCTGAAACACTGCTTTGGTTCAAATCAGTAGGTTGTGAGTAATTTTCTAAAATGGCTGTTTTCAACGACTATTTAGAATAAAGAAGGAATCACAGGTGAGAATTTGATCTCACAAATCTGGAACTGCTGCTTATGCCAACAGAACTACCACAGTTTTGCAATTGCAAGTTTTCATGAGAAGAATCATTGAGTCTTTTCTTAAAGCAATAGAGCATGAAGTCTTTAGTAACTTTGATCAGTTAATCAAATCAGCATTTCTACCTGATTTAACAGGAGCATGTTCACACAACACATTATTTCTAGCAAAATGATTCAAAAAGCCACACACCCTGTTAACTCCACAAACAGCATTATACACACACCTACTTAAATCCAATCTGGTAGCTACAAATGCACCACTAAAAATAACTTCCTATCTCCTCCCCACTCATTACCTGGGGAAGGAGCAGCCACAAACTTGTGTTGCTTTTGTCCTGCTAGTGTCACTGCATTGGATAATCAAGCAAAATACTTCCTGAGCTGCATCAATGCTCAGATTTTACTTTTTTCATTAACAGCCTTTTTGCTGGTCTGTTGGTATTTGGATCCACAAATTCAAAAAATGAAGAGCAGTATTAGTCCAATGATCACGGGAGAAGGGAATAGGTAGTTTCTTTTGCACAGTTGGTGAGGTTTATCAATAAATGTTGGTTTGCCAACTCCAGCATGTTCTGTTTGGGGCATCTGATGTGAGACCTCTCTATCTAGTTTTATTCCTGCCTGCAGTCCTGTCAGACTGCCTGTCAGATCAGATTTATGACTTCTGGACCAAGCTGGAATTTATAAAAATATAGTTTTATTTTGCTGCTATAAACTAAAGGGACCAGAGAAGGATATGAAAGGATGGGTGATGAACCCAGTGTGAGAATTCAGCAGAAGATATGTCTTCTGTGACATTTTGCATAAAGAAACATTGCATTTCCAAGTGTCAAAAGAGAGGGATTTACAGCAATTGAGATGATGAAAACCTGAATAAATTTTCTTTAAAGACAAATAAAGAAGACCATAGCTTGTATATTTTCCTCAAAAGCACATGTCACCACTCAGATACAGTGGATAGACTGAACTGAATGCGAAGTCCAGAGTGTGGGCTAGGGGCAACAGTGGCAACATTCACAGTGACTGAGAGAGAAAAAAGGAAATAGGAGGCTGGTTTGGGTTTTTTCCTACATAGAACTTGAATGACTTAGTTGCATGAAGTTAGGCAATGAAAGAAGTCCAAGATTTTCATTTTGACATGAAGAGAGAAATCTACACTACAGTCATCTGTGAGGTATTGCCATAAGGATTGTAAATGCATTTGCAAATCCTGTTGCTCAGGGACAAAATATAGGGAGAAAGATTAAACAAATACAGATTTGTGGACTTAGAGAAAAACTAGAATAAAAAGACAAACAGAGCTGGGAAAAATGGAGGAACAACTAATGTGAAGAGCTTACTGGAATCAGTCCAATAGAACTTCCTTCTATTTTACTAAGGTTTTTTTCCCTTCACTTACACCCAGCTCGCAGTCGCCCTGCAGCACCCCAAGAGCTCCCTCTGCCCTGCTCTGAGCACAGCTACACTTTGCTATAATTAACGAAAAATTTTCAGATTAGGCAATATTAAAAAACGATCACATTTCCTTCCTTCAGTTTTGGGTTGGTTTATTTTCCTGCCAGATAGACCCATCAAAATCTTATCTGCATTGTTTATTGAGTCTGAAGGATTTTGCTGCTCAGAAAAGACACAGTCACCCCTCAGACCATCAGTCTCTGCTTTGGTTGTGCTGTTGCTCCCTGGATTGGCCAGGGGCTGAAAGCGACATCAGTCTATGGGGGTTTAGATCTAATGCTCCTGTGTGCGTCAGGTAATCCAATTGAGTCCTTGTAAGTCGACGGACCCAGAGATTTATACTGAGCCACTTCCTAAAAGCTGACTCTCATTACCTGGCAAGTGAACTCCCAGGAAAAATAAAAAAAAAAAAAAAAAAAAAAAAAGAAAAAAGAAAGAAAGAAAGAAAGAAAGAAAGAAAGAAAGAAAGAAAGAAAGAAAGAAAGAAAGAAAGAAAGAAAGAAAGAAAAGAAAGAAAGAAAGAAAGAGACTGTAAACAGCCTTAGCAGACATGACGTTGCCCTCAACTTCAAACCAGGAGCTGCTAGGTTTGGCTTGAAAGTAAGAGAAGGAACCTCACTGTTTACTTGCCTAGCCACTTGCCAGACCACACAGTGCTTAGTTACAAGATACAAACAAAGCAATAGAAAGAAAGGAAGAAAGGGGGAAAGAAAGAGAGAAGACAGAAGGTAAGAAAGAGAAAGAGAGAAAAAAACAAGAAACAGAAGTCCAATCAAGTCCTGAATATGTTTAATGTTCTATTTACAACTGTTATGGTCTAAACAATAATTATTGGGCAAAAATATAGAAGATTTCAGACTGTTCTGGATGCGGCATCTGTCCAACTTGTACAGGTAGGTTCTTACGTATTTCTCTTAATCTCATTATCAATTAAGTAAGTATTAAATCACTCATCATCTTTGCTTTGTACAGCAGTATCTAATATTTACCTTGTTGTTTGGGTTTTTTACATTAAACCTCATTTCATTTCTCTCAAATCATTAGCTAATTCTGATTAGAAGGCTGCCTGTTTGTATGAAAAATGATAATACAGAGCTGGCTGGATTGTCATCCAGCATGTCAGTGCTCAGTCCCTCCTGCCTTCTTCTGGAGTTAAAAAAATTCACCTACAACAGTATTGCACTGTTAAAAAATCAGGGTACCTCAGAATAGTATTGTTTTCTATTGAAGGCAAAGGAGTAAAAGTCACTAAATTGTTACTGCTCTTATGGCAGGGATAAGTCTTTGTTTGCATAACACAGTTCACATGATTCTGGAAAACATAGTTTAAGTACATTATTTTTTCATGGATTTGTACTAAATACTATTACTTCAGAAAGAGCACTGAACTCCAAACAGCAGAAGGATTACCAGTGATTACAACCTGCAACTAAAGGCTCTCAGTTAAGAAACTGCTTTCCTAATTTCTTCTCCACTGCTCTCCAATGTTTTTAGCAAGTCCCTTAATTACAGTTTGCAGTTTCTAAAATAAAAGCAACCTCATTTTATGGAAGTTTTGGCACAGGCTTCATAATCATTACTGATCTAGAAATTTATAGATGGAGATTCCAGAGGAAAACAAATACTGATAATTTACTATTTACATCTAAAGTGAATTGCTAATGATGGGAAACTGCATCATCCTCAATGATGTGGTGAAAGAAGACACTGAGTCTTTCTCAAGTAACAGAACCGGTCAGCATCAGAATCAGGATCAGAAGCTTTGAATATCTCTCTTCTGCAAGCAAAGGTGTAACTGTGGCACTGTCAGAGCTCAAGAACTAGCTTTAACAATAAGCAAACCACAGCAGCATTGATTACAATAGGATTAGCTATGAGAAGCTATGGAGAGACTTCGGGAAGACTGGAAAACATAAACTAAAACCTTAGCTCTTCATCTTTCATTTAGGAATTCATTTTTCTTTGGCACCTGAAGAAGCTGGTGTACAGCCTGCTCAGGTTCTTTTACCTGTGTTGTGGTGCTACCTATTAACCTCAGTATCAGCATATCATTTGACCCTTCATTCCCTGTTCCTATGTCTGGCATGAGGCTGCCTCATTTCAGAGAATTACATAATGCCTTAAAAAGGACATAAATCAATAAGTATAAAAGAGAAGTATTACCATGGCACTGAAATTCTACTGTCCTACTATTTCTGGCACTGCAGCAGCAGAGAGCATGGCTTTGAAGCTTCAATCTTTGAAGTGCTGGAATGTAGATGTATTAGATGTATTAGACGTATTAGATCTATTAGATGTATTAGATTTAGTTCTGGGCCACCAGTCTGGTCTAGTCTCATGTAGAATGAGCTTTTATGAAAGGTGAATGAAAAAAACCAAAGAAAAGTAGCAGTAGCTACTTTTGAAGCAGTAGCTGTCTATCACAGACTGATATTCTATGAGGTCTTTGGCATTTGGCATCAGCCAGAGCAGAGAAGAAAGGGCACATAAACTTAGCAAGAATGAGCATAGCACCACTTTCTTTTGATTGCAGTTATCCAGTCATACATTTTCAGGAACTTCTATTGAAAGACTATCTACTTGCAAACTGACTGCAGACAGTGTAGTATTTTCCTCTGAAATTCACTGGTAGGTTCCCTTTGAAGTAGAGAAGAAAAAAGAATTTGACCCTATAAGTCTGATTTTGTAGGATGCTGGTTTTTTCTAAATTTTCTTTTGGTACCAGTAACATTTTGTGTCTTTGAGGAACAATGTCCATGGGTCTTGTAGTAAAGTCACATCTTTTAGCACCCTTACCACCCAGCTCATGAAATTCCCTGCAGAGAGGCACATAACTACACTATTCAGGAACTAGATTTCAACTCTCTCCTTCAAAGATTAGACTGTTTAGAGACTGGCCCAACTTATGTGACATTTATGACTTCCTAGAAAAGAAATTAATCTCTCTGCAGCAGTGAAATTTTATCTCCCTTCAGTGCTGAATAATTTGCAGTAGTCTGGTTAATTCTCCTATTGATTAAAGTACATGTTTCTAGAAAGGAAACAAAATAATTTACAATAGAGAGAGAAAAAATACCATATAATGCTGTTTCATTGCAGCTATAATTTCTGGAACACAATCTTTCTAAGGCAAGGCCATGCTTTAGCAACAAGGCAACTCCCTTACTGACTTGTCAGTGTTTGCAGATTTGGCTCTGCCTGTCTACTTTATTTGAACAGAAGTTTTTAACAGCATTTTAAGTGTTTATTCCAATTATAAACCTACACATTTCCACCCCATATTTCAGAGAGTTAAATTTCATATTTAATGAGATTCATCTCTCTGGTATGAGGAATATAGTGTATTCTCTCCAAAATTATAACAAGTTTACAGTGAGTCAGAGTACAAAATTTGTATATGGAATATATGTGAATAAATGAGGTTATGAGGTAAATTAATTTTAAACTATATTTTTTTAAAAATGTGCTCTTTTCAGTGTCTTCCAACTTTTCATATAGCTAAAATTTGTTGGCATTTGATGGACAATCAGCATTGAAATACAGTAGGTTGTACTTAAGTAATTAGCAAATATTCAGCTTTTTATCCAATTACTATGCTTGTGTATCCAGATAGAAACCATAGTATCACAAATGATAGCATGTATCAAGAACTCTTTAAATATACAAAAGAGTTACTGGATTTGGCCCAACAAATATTATATACCAAAGAGGCTCAGAGTTTAATGTAGACATTTAAGAAAGTCTAAAGTACACAGGGTGGGCACCTTTTGCCCCCAAAGTATTTCCCTTTTTATCTGTCTAAAATATGCATACATTTGTGATTAAGATACTTAAGATATTACATTTATTTTCAACATAGTTTTTTCTGTATTTCCCCTAAGATTATCAGTAACAATTTGGTGATAGCAACAACCAATTGAATTACCTTAATTCAATTTGAACTACATTTAAATATATTTGAAGAATTTACTTGGGTTTTCAATTTTACATGCTGTAGATGAATAGTGCCTATAAAGCAAATATATTTAGTCGTCATTTCTCAGTAAATTATTTCTACACTATATTTTTATAATTTAAATTTTTCTTATGGAAGAACACTGTTCTTCAAAAACAGAATACAACCTGAAGTATTAAATCAGAACAATCATCAACATGATAGATGCAATCAGACCCTATTCAAAGCTCATGCTTACAGGCTGATGTGATCATCTTCTTTCTTCTTGCGTGTTACAGTTTTGTGGATTATTATGAATCAGATGAAAACCAAAAAAGATTTAAAGTTGTCGCTTACAATTTGGTCATAGCTTTCAATGATTCTTCAGGATCTTCTAACTACCTAGTCCTAAAAATTTTGGAGACCAACATCTCTCATAATCTCATTACAGTATTCTAATTTCCAGGATTTGGGTTGTTTTTTTTAGTTTGGGTTTTTTAAAGAAGCAAAATATGCAGCCTTGAGCAACAAAGGATTGTGATCCTCATCTGAAATCTGTTCATTTAAGAGTATTTCAGGGTAGACACTGGAGTGTCGCAAAATTATATCACTGATCCCAAACTGTCTGTAGAGACCCAGAATCAGATTAAAACATATGTGCTATTGAATAACCTTGTGCCTTTATAAAAAGCAAGTAATATCTTCCCATTTTAATTCAGAAATGATTATCTATATCAAACATTTAATCTGTATGCACACTAGGATAATTTTAAATTTCAAAACCGTCTCTACATTCATTTTTATAGCTATATTATTTTTAAGGGCACGAAGGAAATTAGTTAAGTATTTTCCTGGTGATACCTCCTACTGAATGCAGGTTCATGCCAAATGCTGTTCCTGCCACCATGACTCAGAGGATTCAGAGGCAGTGAGATTGACGCATCGTTCCTTCTCTGTCTGTGACCACAGAAAAGGCTCAGGACAGGTTGTTCATAAATTCTGTAAATTTACTTTGAAATTAACACTGATTATTTCAAAACTATAGCTCAATCCCATTTTTATCCTATTTTTAATTCCCCTAATTTTGTATTCCAAATTTGATTTATTATACAGCCAGTCTTGAGATAGGCTGCAAGAACTTTTCTTAGTGTATTAGGAATACTTGATATTAAACAATCATTTGTCTTCCCTTAGTGAGCGAAAAAACACTTACTTGTGTTTTAATTTCCATCTAGTCCTCCATAAATTTTCAGCCCCTTTTGATGAAGTTTCTGAGCTTCTGTGTCACAAAGATGTAAAGATACAAATTCATCCCTGCTCTTAAACATAAGGCACTTCAAAGTAATGTGTTACTGTCAGTTATTAATCTTTGAGGGGGAAAACCACAGAGGAAAATCAAGAGATAGGATAGCCAGACTGATTTGATCTCGGTCAAGGTCCTCACCTGGATACGGTCAGAAATTACATTACTTGATATGTAAATAACCCACTGTCCAGCACTCAGGCCAAGTAAAAGGATGCTGACTAAAAACACATTTTCCTTGTAACTTTTCATTTTAAAAGATCTTTCAGAATTAGGAAGTCTGTCTGGTCAATCTGTTTCTATAGACCCCTCTTCAGTACTTAAAATCAGTCTATTAGCCCTCCAACACCCTAGAAAAGTGTCACTTCAAGTTCCCATATTTCCTAATCTTGAATGCAGATTGCTTGAAGTCTTGCTGACCCGCACCTGAGGTGCTCCAGCTAATTACCTTCTTTCAGAAAGTTTTCGTTTCCCCCACTGCATCTTGCTGCCACTGATACAAGAAGTTCTGACTTTGGCTATTTTGAGGATTGAGTTTCCTTGGGTTTGGTCATTTGTTTACAGAAGGTGCTTTTAGACTATCAGGTAGCACCTGAGTCCTAAAATGGACTGCTGACATAGCTAAGAAATTGGAGTACAACAGATGAAAGGGATAGAAGGCTAAGGACAATACTGTGTCTAGAGAAAGTTGGCTGAAGGCCATCTTTTTATAGACTTGGGTGTAGTTTTATTAGTGAGTCTTTCAATGCCACACTAGAAGAAGCATTTCCTTATCTCTAAAGTTGCCCTTGAAAATGGATGGATGCTCAGGCATTGCAGGTAAATTAGGCAAAATCAGTATTAGCCAACTTCATGTGTCTTCAGGTGCAGTGGGTTTACACCAGCTTCCATGGACTGTTATGGATAGAGAACTTCTCCTGGAGATAGTGGTGCAAGTGGAAGAAGTTACACTCCAAGTCCCTCTCACTTGCCTGGCAGTACACACCTACACTCATTTAGTGAGGGTAGTGGCCAATGTTAGCAATCTCTCAGGTCTGTCAGAGGACCTACTTAAGTAGCCCCTCTCTGGCTCACTGTTGTCGAAATCAATTAGTCACCTCTAACAGAGGGGCTGTGATGGGCATGTATGTCCAAACCATAAATAGGCCTTCCCAGAAAGAATTGTTTACAAAATCTACATTTGTTTACACCTTCCAGCAAATTAAAAGTTGGCTAAGTTTACAGCTAGGTATTTTGCAATATACCAACACAGAGTAATGAAGCAGAACTGAAAGTTCAGTCGCATGAAAGACAAGACCTCTGCAAGAACAGCTTCCAGGCAGTAAAAACTGAAAGGCTGTTCTGATTTGACAGAAGCCTTTCCAGTTGACAGAATGCTTGATTCCTACCAAGGATAATCCTTTGCTGTTGTTGTTGTTGCTGTTATTGTGTTTATACACAGACTATTTTGCCAAAGTTCTCATTTCCAGTTGTTCTTCAGGGTGTCCAGATGGGGCAAATCTGTTCTTTCTTTATGCCTTTACAAGTAGACCAGAAACAAACTTGATTCCATATTTTTGAAAGCTAAATGTGATTTCTCCTTCCTCATCACCTTGTTCACTGGGGTGTCCAGATCTCCCTTCATCTTTTTTCACTATCATCCAGATAATGGATTGACTTTCATGCTATAAAAGTTATTGTACAGCTGAGCCTACTCCCCAGTAAATTCCCTCTGATAGGTGGGCATGAAAAGGGCTGTCATGTAGTTAGGAATCCAGCTGACCCATTCCTCTCAAGGATATTTAATGTACTTGACTGTAGTTGATAAGGGAAGGTCAGTTTTGCTACGAGAGTAATAGTTTTTAGCTCTTTTGCTTTCTTTACATAGTAAACAAAATAGCAAAAGTAAAGATTGACCAAAGCAAAGCTGCTCCTTTACATTTTACTAAATAAGACTGCAAAATCCAGTAAAGTGACCTTGGCATATGAAATAACTAAAGCACAGTTGTTGCTAAGGGTCAAATTCAGATGCAAAGTTGTAGTTCATTTACTTTCATGATAAATTCAATTTCTTTCATTGACTCCAGCTTTCAATGGATGAAAACTTGCACATATGATAAAACAAAATGCACCAAAATTGAATTATTTAGAAAGAAATGTGATAAATAGGTGGATGTTGCTGGCAAAATGATGGGTTAGCCTCACCCCAATGCAACCTTATGCAACCTACGCAAGAAGAGTAGGGGAAAGTCTGTTGACTTTAGAGAGTCTACATAATGAATAAATGTGTTGCAAAGATTAGAACAGGGAGGATATTTTAGGCTAATTTGGATGGTACTATCTTCTTCCATAGACATTGGCAAAGTTAGCCTTTTACCTCAAAAGCATGAATTGGCACTGGAAGCTCTTTGCTACATTTTCCAGTCACAAAAACATTAACCTCTATATCCTGGCCAAACTCCAAAGTGGGTGATTACATTCTGCTGCTCTAATTTTTCGCTGCAGACTCAACCAGATCCAGCATAATTTCCTGATATGTAGTGTTACTGAAAAAGAGTCGCTTTTTGCAAAGTTGCTGTTAACTTTTTCCTTGTTGCCTCCTCATTTGTCTGCCTTGTCTTTTGAGTTGTAGGTTGCTTAAAGGTCAGAATTGTTTGGTTCTGGATCACAGCTTTTATTAAACTGAGGGATGAATATGGGCAGTGCAACAATAATAACAGTATCTTTCAATCACTTTTACCCTCTTATAATACACATAGCATAGCCTGGCTATAGTTTTTTCCCCAAGCACTCACACTGTTGCAGTTTTGTTAAATATCACATCATGTTGGTATTGAAAATCAGAAGTCAAAAATACAGCCTGAAGATACAGGGCATTCTGAGTGTTTTTAAAAACCAGTTGCTAATTTGATTGTAAAATAGCACATTGCTTAACTCCACCATTGCTTTAAAGCAATGATTTGTTACCTTTAAAGAGATTATGATTTCCATGGCCATACAATCTAATATTTTTTCAAGAAGTTTGCACATCATTGATAGCAGGATTAATTTTATTCATACTTAGTATTGATCTGAGACATTGCTTTCACTCTCAGAAAAAAAGATTCGCTACAAAAGTTAAGCATCTCTGGTGTAACTGCTGATTTCACTTTGGTACTATAAAGCTGTAACACCTGCAATTTGGATAGCTGCTTAGTGAGTAACTTAAGCTAGTGAGAAATATCAGCACTGAAATCACTTCATATAAGCACTTCTATCTAAAACAGAGGGTGCAGTGCTCCTTCCCCCAGCACAGTCTCAAATAAAACAGTGCTAAGTATGATCCGGTGGGTTACCTGTATGGAGAAGCCACACAGATTCTGGCTCTGGGGATGTGAATTGATTGCTTACTCCCAGTACCACAGGGTTAAGTGAAATGCTATCACAGTAATTTATTATTAAGAGAAATGGTGATGGCTTAGATTAAGAAGATTTGTCTGTCTCTTCTAATTAAGGTTAGGGTTTGTAAGAAGCTTTACTTCCCTTTGAAGCTACAGAGACTAAAATTAGGACTCTGGTTCCGTTTAAAATGTCACTAGGTTGATCTATAATCCTGTAGGGATTGCAACAAAGGATCATTCTTCCCATGCTGGGATTCCTTGTTTGCAAGCTAGTGAGCCAAGACAAGACCCCATGAAGCGAAGTCTGAGTAGTCTATTAATCAGCAACAAGTTGGTCCTGCAGGACACTGTAATGCTCTTGCAGTGACCCCTTGAAGACTCCATAATGAATGGGAAGCTGGCAAAGCAATCAGCTGTAAGACACAGTGAGTTCTGTTGCAAGCAGAGAGCAAACAGTGGCAGTAAGTGAGCTGTGTACAGAGAGTGAAGAAATTTCTAGGGGGAAGATCTGTCCTCAGGCTGTGAGTGAACTCATTTTACAGTGGTGTTTACAACCCTATACCAGACAATAGCAGCCCAGGCTATAGTGTCCTCACTTGCTGGTCTACAATGCAAAAATCTCAAATCAGTAAATGGATCACTTCTAACTTTTCTCCTTATTCCCCTATTTACACAACATAAAATGAACCTGTGGAGCTCACTGTTACAGGAGAGTAACAGCAAAAGCTGTCTAAAAACTTCTAGGAAATTTGAAGTTTGGATTCAGTTTTCCCTACTGATATGTAGACCTAGGGCAGCTCTGAAAGAGCTTCAGTAAATTACTGAAATGTAAAACTCATTAAATGGAAAGATCAGACTCATTTATGAATAACAAAACCTTCTTGGAGAATATTTAGCAGAACAAAACATTTGAAGGAAAAGCAACCTTGATACTTCAAGTCACAAGTCAGTTCCTAGTGGGCTGGGATTAGGAAAATACTTTTCCAGTACGTAGGACACGAAATTATGATTCACTACAGAGTGCCTTTGTCTAAATGATCTGATGCTGTGTTGCAGCTGAGACAAAACAGGGTGAGTGTGCGGACCCACATTTTCCTGCACTAGGCCAGGTCTTATATACCTGTCAGATAGGATAGTGTGCTGGGAGCCACTAAATTGCTGTTCAGCAGTCCAAAAGGAGAATCCTCTTTTAATTTGGTTTAGTGAAACAAATCAAGTTTATATGTATGTTGGAAGGGTTGAACTGCAAGCACTGAGTCTCTGATATGTGAGCAAGAAAAGCTCTCATCAATGAATTCTGTAGGAGTCTACAAGATCAATCTGGCAATGAATGAAATTTAATTGCTCTGTTGGACTGTTTATAAACTTTTCATGTTACATATCTTTTGCTTTGCATTCTTTTTTTCTTAGATTAACTCTGTCATGTTTTTATAGATAGGAAAATCCAATTAAGCAGCAAAATCAATCACCTGTCATTCAAGTAACCTCTCACAAAATCTGAACAGTGAATATTCATGAAGGACCTCCTGAGTAAAAACTATTTGCTCCACAGAATCTTATGACTTTTTTTCATAAATGATGGGTAAATGATGAGTAAAAGGGCTCAAAAAGATTACGGGAAGTCACTTAGTTCAGTGCCCTTTATTTACTCTTACTCAGATTAAGACAGGGATAAGCAATACTTACCTACCCTGAACAACAAAGCAGGGTGGTTCACAAAATATTTCTTACTGTGAGAGAAGGGTACAGCTATAATCAGTAGGGCTTGTCTTGAGCAATTCAGTCTACTTCAGTGTGTCCAAGTCCCGGTATCTACTGCAGCAGGCATGAACAGTTCCTGTGTGACATTGGCCGAGGTCCTGTGGGCAAAAGGAAGCCCTCTGGAGGAAGAAGAAATATGGGCACTCCTGTACCTGTCCACAATGCAGCTTCTGGACGATCTTCACAAAGGTGAGGTGAAAAGTATCTTTTTAGAGTTCTTACTGTTGGAAATTAATTCTTCAGTTGTTTTAATTCTTTTGAGCTTGTTTTTTTGCTTGTTTGCTTGTGGGGGATGGGGTGGAGACAAAAACCACTAATGGCACTAACAGCATATTGCTAATAAAAGTGAGAAATCTTTCATTGCTGCTGGCATTACATGCAGATTGCTCTATCTACATAGGAGGTCTTCACACAGCTTGGTTTTGGTGTTTGTTTCTTTTTCAAATTAAACATCAGGTAGTAATTAATCTAAGTACAACTATATGCAGACAAAGAGCCCTTCCTAAAATTTGAATAACATGCACCCAGAGAAAGTGCAGCGCCAGCTAGGATCATGTCCTTCATGGACTGATAGAGAAGGGCAGGCAAATCCACATGGCTCTCCATTCAGCTAGTAAGAGACTTTTATCCTTGATGATATTAATGTGACATCATTATGATGATTGCTTGCCAAGCAGACCAGCTTGAGAGAGCACAGAGCACAACTGAGCAACAACAAGAGAGCACAGCTGAGCAACCTGTCACATTTTGAGAACTGTTTATGTGAATGGGTATTTCTTTTGAGGGGCGAATGGATGAGATGTCTTATTACCTCATGAGCATGTAGAATCAAAACACAAAATACAGAAAACAAGTGATGTGTTACTTCTGCTACAGCTGGAGGAGTGCATATTCATTACCAACAAGTTTTTAATAGACTGGAACACTACAGCAGGTTGACTATACCACGAGTTCTCTATTATCTGGTGTAAAAAGAGGATAGAATAGCCCAGGCAATACAAGCACCAGGAATGTGCAAAGCAGTGAAGCATGGAGATACCCACCTGGATAGGTTCAGCTCAGATCCATCTACTGACTGTGTGCCAGACACTAAGCTGACACTATGCTCTTCTGATCACTGACTTAACAAAACAAAATTTTTAAAAAAATGATACAATCAGCCTATGTTCCCTATGCTGTGCCAGATAAATTTAGGGTATCAGAAGATGAAAACTAAACCAAGAAGAAGTAGGGATGTACAACCAAGCTGGTCTATAGGCCAAGTGTGAGGCTGCTAAAACATGTCTTTAGAAAGCTCAGGTCCAGAAGTGATGCCAAGTTGGAGTCTGCATACACAGTGTTCCAGTTTCTTGGAGCACAGGGAAGGTTACCTGCCTCTCCATATCATCATCCCAGTTGAGTAAGGCATATCTCTGGCTCCACATCTCTCAATTACAGCTATTTTGTTTCTGGAATCAGCCTCTTTTCAAGGCTAATACTGCCACATTTGCTGCACTGTGCTTGATGTAATAAATCATGCCAGATCTTGTAATGGTCAGCACCACTTGCTATAGTATATTTCTGGTGTGCTGGAGCACTGCTGGGTTAGGCAGGAACGCCAATCATTGGCTGCTCAGCACTACGGAAGGCCAGGTATTCTTCATTAGGCTGAAGTACAAGCTGGCTGGCTGTTCCTAAAACAGACAAGCTTCCCAGCATGTGTGAGTTGTATTTGCATACAACACTAGAGAAGATGTGGAAGGAGCAAAAGAGAATGCTAGCTGAAGGCAACCAGTGTCAGAGAACCCAGCGATCAGCAGGCAAGGCCACAGTGACAAGGCAAGTCAGAGGTCAGGCTGGGAACTGAGTCTGTGGGTCAGGACCAATGAGGTCTCCAGTCAGTCAAGTCATTCTGGGTACACCTCCAGTGATGAATTTGAGATGCCAGAAATATGATTTTCTGAGTGCAGTGAATTGAACACTAAGATCTCCATTATCAACTTCAACATTTTCCAGACCCTGCCATCTGTGTGATTTGCCCATGGTCAGTACTACTGTCTGCCGAAGGAAACTTGTCCTTCCAAAACAATGCATCTCAGATAGAAGCTGCCCCTTTCAGTCCACCAGAATTGCTCTACTGCCCAAGTAAAAACCAGCGCTTTGGACTGACAAAGGTGAGGTATATTGTAAAGTAAATCTTGACAGCGCCTCATGAAGACAAGCTCGTTTTAATGCAGCATACCAGGCACCTCCTGTCACACCCCACTTCTAATAAAACTAATCCAATTAGGCTATAATTAGAAAGATTTACATGTATCTTGCATCTTACCATTGGATTAGTATGCATGACAACATCAAAATCAAGTTAGAACATCCGTCCTAAAGGCCTGCAGAAATGTATTATTTGTAAAGGCCCACAGAAAGGAAGAATATTTCTATGAAATGGTGTTTAGGCAGATATGGTAATTGTAATCCCAGAAGCAGCAGGACTGCAGTATCTGTACAATCAGAGGGTGGAAGCAGTCCCAGGAAGTCAGAAATATGTTCAGCTTTGTTAACAATTTATTTTTCTTCTCTCTGACAAATGAGTCTCTGGCAAGAAAGGAAGATACAACATTCAGGCACCTAAAAGTTTTAAATACCACTCAGACCACATACTCCCCTCAGGCAGAACACAGTATTTTCAGATTCACACATAACTGACCATTTAGACACTAGGCAGAAAAATGAAGCTGTGGAATAGGTGCCCTTTAGTCCAGTAATTATTTTTCTGTATATAACTGCTAGTCAGTCCCACAGTTAGGGGAGAACTTTAATCAGCAATGAGAGAGCTTCAAAATTAAGAAAGGAGTTCAAATTTCTTTCCCTGCTCCTGGCATCATTGAACAGAGGGCAGCCTGGCTCAGCCCCTCAAGCTGAACAGTACTAATTGCATTAAACCTAGTCCATAAGCTAAGAGTCAGTATTTTACTTTTAGATATGTTTAGTCTAGTTTTTTAAAAAAATAATCTGTTTGACTTCTGCCATTTTGTGACCAAAGACACAAAAGGATGGTGTGTCTAGTATGAGGCTTTTCTAGACTAAATATTGATTTCTCAGAGGGTTTCTTTTTCTGTTTTGACAGATGCTGGTGTATTCCTTAGGAATGACCCTCTATTGGTCAGCAGATTACCAGGTTCCTCCAAACCAGGCCAGTAATACAAACATTTTTGTTCTCTTTTATTCTGGTAGGTTCAAAGATTGAGAGGCATAATCTGAAGTATCACTAAAAGGGGCTTTATGTTTTGAACCACTAGAAAGAATTGAAAAGCTTGCATCAAGGTCTAAGCTTCACCAAAAATACCAGTTCACCCCAATCAGGGAATTTAGTTAAGAGATCATCTTTCCTTTTTCTTTTTCTTTTTCCTTCTGTTTCTTAAAAAATCTGAATTGTTCTTACTAAGATGAATTATACCTTGATTTTAAGGGTGAAGATTATTTATTCCAAGACAATTAGGAACAAGCTACCCAGGGAAGTGGTTGAATCTCATCCTGGAGGTATTTAAAGGATATGTAGATGTGGCACTTAGGGACATGATTTAGTGGTGGACTTGCCAGTGTTAGGTTTATGATCGGACTCGATGATATTAAAGGTCTTTTTCAACCTAAATTATTCTGTGATTCTAAGATAGGAAGGACTAAAAGAAAAACATCATGTTGGCATGATTGGGGTGCTGTGCACATTTATGTGCTTTTCCAAAAACGGGATGCAAGAATAAAACTAAATAACTCTCCTTATTTCTGAACAAATTCTATCAGTATCCCTGCTAGCTGAAATTAAAGATTTCTTGCTTACCCAGAATCCTTTCAAAGACTTGTAACATACATTTTGCTTCATTTCTGTGCTGATGCTTTTTGTTGCTTCTTCTCGATTTGGAGAGCACAGGCTTCTGGTAGATTTAACCTCCCTTTCACATTCTAAGAGAAAAGGCTTTATAAGCTAAATGGCCCTAAAATATAAGTATCTGGTCTCTATGACAACAGTTTTGGCTGGTACAACTCCTCACCTTTTTGAAGCTAATGCTACCACATATCTTACTTGCATGAATCTTTGATTCACAGTCGAATTAACAAAGCTCTGGAGCAAACTGAACTCTCTGTCACCAAGAAGCCCCTAATTGGTCTGATGATCACTCTTGGAGATGTCAAGTCTCTCCAAGGCTATCCTAGATCCCACTAGAGGCACATTTAGTGCTGTTAGGGTGCTTGTCTGGAATTTTCCCAAAGTCTAAAGGAATTCAGTGCCTGTTTCTCACCCAGAGTGAAAGGCTTACAGAAATTCCTGGTCCCAGTTTACACAGGATTTCAGTCCCCTGGGAGATGTTATTTAACAATACCTCTATTTTGACTCAGTCCCTCCAGCTGGGTGACCAACTACATACAGTCTTGCTGACACTGTGTGAAGATCTGCCACATAAAAGACTTTCTCCTGAATCAATCCTGGAAGCATGCGAAGCACATCAGAAGGAATCTGCTTCCTTACCAGCAAAATTCTACATAAAGAAAATGGTCCAGTTTGCAGTGGGAAGTGTCAGCGAGGTAGGTACTACTCTCATACTCCAATCATCTTTGCTGTGGTGAGAGAGTCATGCAGTGACATGGGACACAGGTGAGTGATTGCCGAAATTAATGTTTGTATGGATTAAGGAAGTGAGATTTGGTTCTAAACTTCTGCACAGGAAATTGTGTGGGCACATGTACAAGCAAATAAAGCAATGAAGCTGTCTCACACACCACTTCTACACTCCTGGGAAGTGATCCAGCTTTGGTACTTACAAATCTTAATTTCTTTGGTTAATACTGAAGCAATCATAACCTTTACAGAGACCTATTATTGGCCAAAGGAATGGACTTAACACAACAGTAAAGATTTCTCAGTTGCCACTCTGGTTTCAGACTTCCTTCATGAAATTAAAAAAAATTGTATTTACACCATGTTAGGGAAATTATTTCATTGTTCTTGAGTGGAATTGAATATTTGCTGTCCAATCAAGCCTGACCACATGAGGTCTTTAATAAGTGAGCACTTGAGTTTTTTCAAACTTTGAAATATCAAAAAACATTTTTGTTGACAAGTTGAATGACAACGGAAGAAAACACACCAGATTTTTTTTTGTTTTCAACCAGTATTCATTAAGATTCTGAGAATAATTTTTCCCTGGCACTCTTTATTACTCTCTTTACTGCTGTAACAGTCCCCTCTTAAACTTAGCTAGCATGAGAGCATGGAGCCCACATACTCAGTCCCGCTTTGTGTTAACATGAGAAAATGAAGTTGCTTATACAAAGCAAATCAGCAGCCTCTGACAGCCAGAGGGCAAGGATCACTTCAGTATGAGAGTCTGAAGTCCACATATCATATGACATTGACTTTCAATATTACTACCTTCTAGACAGAGCAGGTGGTCACTGAAGACAGCACAGCCTCTCAGCTGAACAGAAGTCATGTGATAAGGAAAAGACTGCATGAAAAAATATCGGACACCTCAACACTGTCATCCCAGATGAATCTTCACCAAGGTAAAGAAATACTTATAATCTGAACTCTCTAATAAGGATACAGACAGCCTTTTCTGTGTCTTTCCCAAGGCAGATTAATTGCTTAATTTCATGCTGTAGTGATTGCATATAGTGTTGGGTAGGATAGTTATTGCTTTACATATAAATTAATTCATAATGGAAAGACTCTGAGGCAAGTCAGTGAGGTTTCTTTTCCTTATTTCCACAAAGGACAGTAGTCTCAGGGCTGTGAAGCAGTGATAACAAATCAGCTTGCACAGATTTGACTCTTAAAGCACTTTCCATAAAACCTGTGCATCTAGAACGCCTCTACTTTCAAAACTGCTTTTGTACCTTGTATACTCCAGTGTACTTTTGAAGGTGCAATTCTGTGATGTTATCCTCCTTCCATTAAGGAATATATATTCATCTTTCCTATTTGATTACTCAAACAAAGATTTGTGGTTCCTTTTTGATTTTAGTTTAATTTTCTATTCAAAAGATGTTTTATAAATTCACACATGAATTGCTAGAGTGATTTCAAGACACAAGGCCAAATCCTGCTCACTATATAAATAAACCAATATCTACCAATTTTGTATTCCATTTGACTAAGATCAAGATTTATTATCCCTCAGAGTAATTCTATAACTGTATCTTTTTTCTAGTATCAACACTGTACTGTTCACTTTGACAGAGATCCCTGATTTTGGGGCAATGGGAAGCTGGCCCAAGCTATACAGGATTTTTTTTCTATATACTCAACATTAGGCATATGAGCAATACAATTCCTATTCAGCAAATCACACATATGCTCCATTAAATCAGCTAGAATCAAACATGCACTTAAATACATGTAGAACATTTCTATTAGGTATTATTGGTTATAAGGAGATTCTTTTGGAAACTTACAGACAAACCACCCCTAAAGCTATATTGGTTCACTTACTCAGAAACTGAGCTTGTAGATTCACACTTGCAAAAGTAGGTAGAAATTCTGCTGCTGCCAAAAGGGATGGTCCCATCTTCAACCCCATATTAGCCACAAATTCCTGACAGTTTCCTTATCCTCATTCTAGGGATTATGTATCTGGTGTGATATCTGTGTTTTCCAGTGATTCAGGTCGCTTGACTTACACTTGCCAAAGGACTTGAATGAATTAGGATTTCGATTACATTGAAAATGTGCAAGACAGCATACCATTTCTTCCTTTTTTTTAAACTAAAAAATATGCTTCAGAGATTCTGTAAAAGGACTAGAGAGAATTCAAGCAAAGTAAAGTCAGTGTGAAAGAAAAATATACATCCTAATGAGTTAGGATGACCCCTTAATGGAATTTCTACATCTGACTCTGGTAGTGGATTGTGTCTGGGCATTGTCCACCCTGCACACAGAAAGAAGACATTATAGCTGAAGGTTTTGGACCTCAGAGTATAAGGAATAAGAACTTTGCAGGTTATCTGCACTCTTCAGCCTTTCAGTTAAACATGTAGAATAGAATTAATGTATTAGATTTGTTTTATATGGAATGGTTGAAGAGAAGTATGAAAACTAATTTTGGTCCAAATAAGATTATGAAAGTAATAGAATGAAGTTATCAAGCTTTCCTCAGTCTTTAAGGAATTGGAGTCAGGGTTAAAAGACAGACAGATGTGGACTATATAAAAATTAGTCAATCAAAATGTTATTTACATTAACATGCAAATACAATGACTTATAATTAAAGTATATGATTCACCATATTTCCTTTCTGTTTCCAGACAAAGCGTCCAGATTAATGAACTATAGCCAGTCAACAGAAGATTACAGACAACTCTCTGTGGATTATAGTGACTCTAATAGTATTTCTGAAAGTACATCTTTGATACTGTCTAACCGAGGACACAGGAGAGGTAAGATTTTTATAAAAGATTATGTTTGTGAATTATGTATTCATCTCTTTTGTCCCCTGAAGTGTGGGACTAACCATGTACCAGGTGATAGATACTCCCGTGCAACTTGTGGTTATGTGACTTGGGAGGTGTATTTGTGCTAAGTTGTAGAGAAGAAAGATACTTTTATATTAGATTCTTTTTCACTTTGTGTCCTACTGCAAAGCTATATATTCCCTGATTACCATGTAGCCCCATCCCCTCTTTCTTGATTCATGCCCCCTTTGCCAGGTAAAGCTGTTCAGCAAATCACAAAGCCTGACATTATGTTTTTAGCACATGAGGTCTTGATAAAGAAAAGGTGGGCTACCCCACAAATGCATAGGGTGGGCAATGTCAAGATGTCAGCTCTGAAATCAGTTGAATCTATGAATAATGCCTAAGATTTGAATGTTGAGAATTAATTTTTCTCCAAGCCCATTCAGAAAAAAATGGACTAATTCTGAAATCTAGGGGGAAAAAACAACCAAATAACCCTTCATTTTCTTTTCATTTTTGTCCCAGAGCCATTGTGCATTTCCTGCTTAGCATGTTGTTTTTGTTGTGCTAAATGCCAGGTTGCAATGCTGTTCTGATTTACTTTGTCTGGAGATATCAGAGTTGGAATTTTAGCTTCACTTTCAACCCTTTTGTGGCAAGAACATGAAAGAAACTGGCAGAGAATTTGTTCAGTGAAGACACCGCAGTAGACATTGTTTGGGTTCCTTCCCAAGCCATATAAATCACAGTGTAAGGGGATACTATGAAGCAAAAAAGGGAACTCAAGAGGAAGGAGAGTACTGCTGTGCATGTGTGTCTTCATGTATAAATTGGAATCTGAACTGGAATCACTTACACAAGACAGTGCCCAAGAGCAAAAGGTTGCTGTTGCCAAATGCCACCAGCCTCTCTTAAAAAACCAAGCTTACCATGCCAGCTCCCCCTCTCAGACTCCTACCCATTTCTATCCTCCAATCTACAGTTATCCATCCTCCTATGTGCTTTCAAACTTATTTTCCATCTTGCCTGTGGAAGCTCCTAGACCAAGAGGTGGAAGTTTACCCCTATAGTTTGGAGTTTACTTCCTCCCTCTATGAGCTTCCATGAGAAATTAAGTACTAGGTCCTCCTGTGGCATAGATTCAAATCTTCTCTGTAAGCATGTGTGGATTTTGTATCCCAGAAATTTCTTCCTTAAGGCAATAACCCTAGCATTCACAACATCAGTTATGATGCACTAGGGTGTGCACACTGATTGCTTAGTTCATTGATGCCATAAATAACAGAAAACTGCTGAGTAGTCCTTGTTTTTTCTCAATGGGGAGCATTAATTTGTGTTTCTGATATCCAGATGCTCATTGTAATGAAATATCTAGGACCATATTACCCTTACTCTTTTGAATTTTAAAGGTTTAAAAGTCCTCAGACAAAAAAAAGAAAAAAATACATAGAGCACTACCTCAAGGGACTAATTTCCCTAGGAAAGATGGCAAAAAAATGGTGTGTTCACTGCAATTCTATGAGGACGTAATTCAGAGAGAAATTGGGCATATCCTGGGAAAAAAACACATCATGTCATAGCATCTCAGCCCTAAGCCCTCAGCCCAAGGATAAGGAAAGTGAGGTTAGTCATGTTAATGCTCTTCTCCTGCAAGGCGCTTTTCTGAAGCTCCAGAATTGCAATCAATATCAGCAGCAGTAAAAACCTGAGACCGCAGCTGCTCCCTGAGTGCCACATACGTGTCAGTCACACACAGTTGCACACAGCAAAGGTAAACTCAGAGCAGAAGCCTGTTTTGTAAGCACTTTTAAGAAAATTTTGGTCATGAACTTGACAAAGGCCCATTTCAGTGACTTCGTGCATGTCTCTGTCTCCACTGAAACACTGGTAGCTGTTCATACTCAGGATTTTGTAAGACAAGATTCTAAAAATACATGAGCAAACACAGAATGTGAAAACTTGTTTGCCACAGACATTCTTTCATGAAATAATATATTAAAAAAAAAGCATTCTTCTCTGAGAAGAAATATTCCCATCTAGTAGAGCACCATTATTAGAGGAGCGCAATATCAAGACTGTACTTTAGTAGCTCATTTAACATATCTAATCTACAGGATCAACTTCTTGTTAATGTTAATTTAATGTCATGTGTGTGTTGGATTTGTGATCAAAGCATGGCAGTTGGGCCACTGAAAGTAGCCAAGTTGTCCCACTGCTGTAATAGCTGATATAGAAAGACTAAGGGGAATTTTATGTGTTTGTCAAAATATATTTATACAATTACGTGAAAACCACAGTGTAAGCAGAGATTTTTGCAAGGTTTTCTCA
Source organism: Corvus cornix cornix (assembly GCF_000738735.6). Taxonomy (NCBI): domain Eukaryota; kingdom Metazoa; phylum Chordata; class Aves; order Passeriformes; family Corvidae; genus Corvus; species Corvus cornix. The sequence goes on from NC_046336.1 coordinate 18,227,861, forward strand.
CAAAAAAGCATGTAATTTCAGAACACAGGATTGAAACTTAACGTTGGTAACTAGCTTATCTCAAATCTCACATTTTGTCACTACCATCTGCAGCTTGAAAAAACCCCACATGTTTATGCTTATTTTAGCAATGTGACTGTAGATTTTCTAGGTTTTAAAATTGCAGTTGGTTGGTTGGTACACTAGAATTCAGTGTCACGTTTTCATGTTGGAATTCAGAGTGAAGTCTCAGGGTGTAGTGCATGAATGTTTTATCTAAATGATTGCTTCCATACATCTTATCTTATCACCTCTATCATCCTGCTTATGTAATAGTTTTATATGCAATTCTTCAAATAAGATCAATGAAATGATCCAAGTGAAGAAAAATTTAATCTCGCTCTTCCTTAAAGATTTCAAACATCTCTGCTGATACAAGAAACATTCATAGAACTACCACTTGCATAACCCTCTCTGGTTCTGCCTCTAAATTTCAACTTTCATGTATTTGGACAAAGAAACACCTGCCCATTCTGTAGCAACAGAGATGATTGAAGGTGAAAAACAATGCAATCCTTATTTGCTAAGGACCCACAAACCATCCAGTACTCCCACCGGATTTTTATGATGTAAAAACATTCACAGTATATTTAACATAGCAAGTAACTAGTGGAATAGATACAACCATTTTCATTTCATTGATTTTATATTCTACTCTGATTAAGCCAGAGAGAAGCTTCCTGGCTTTTTCTACCCATTTTATGCCTGGAAATAGAATAACAAAATTGGGCATAATTTCTGAAGAGAAAAAGCTGTTTCACAAATTATCCCCATACAGATGGAAATGACAGCCATTGTACCTACACAGCTGTTTTCCAAATTACATTCACATAAAGGATTATGAAGAGGAAGTAACAATAACTAGGGAACTGGGAATACTGCTGGTGTAATATTCACTTAACCTTATTAAATAGCCATTTATCATGTCCAGGCAAGAACACAAGAGAGGAAGTTGCCAGTCTAAATTTCTTCCCTGTTGTAATTGTCCCAACATCTGATTCTGAGTGCTGCTACTATCACTTGAATTTTGAAATTTCCTTTATTTATTTCAGAGAGAGTTCCAGAGACACACAGATCATGTGACCCCACACTTAGTGGGTCGAGGACACAAAGTAGCTACAAGCTCTTCATAAACAGGTAAGCTCAATTCAGATTTCTACAGGATGGAAGCTGTTTTATAACCAAGTAAAGCAGGCAACTAAAGTGGCAATGCCAGTATCAGAAATTGCTATCTGAACCTGTTTTGATAATAGATACCATTTATGTAGAATAAATACATAATATTCTATTATGTAGAATAAATAAGTAATGTTCACCTAGACTTGGTTTGGTTCCAAGTGGAACAGTCCAAAAGCTCTAGTGAAATGGAACTTGGGCCCTGAACAATCCACACAAAACAAGCAAATTCAGGATTTTGACATATACTCTGTACCACTGTGTCCTGCCAGATGCCATGGGCCTCCCAGAACAGCTGCCCCCAGCTGTGTCTCCACCAGGCAGCAAAGCAGCACTAGCCCTCTGTGACTGAAACAACTGGGAAGCTGCTCCACAGAGGCTGTGAAAGGTTGGATTTGATGATCTTAGAGGTCTTTTCTAACCTTAATGATTATATGATTTTATGAAGGGAAATAGCTGTTGAAAAGCTGCTCCACAGAGGCTGTGAAAGGTTGGATTTGATGATCTTAGAGGTCTTTTCCAACCTTAATGATTATATGATTTTATGAAGGGAAATAGCTGTTGAAAAGGTATGAATAGTCATTGTTTTCCCTGTCAAGGCATTCTGTCAGAGTCCTTATTTGTCTGCATTCACATTTTGGATGTGGTCTTGCCTTGCTGTCACATTAAAGTGCTGTTACACCTTATGTGTTCTGGAGCGGCTATGTCAGACCATCCATATGATCCATAATTTTCATTTGTATTTCCATCTCAGTCCTTAGATTGATTTTTCTCACTTGTGTCAGTTATATCCAGCCCTGCACTACCACTTTAATGGAGAGTTATAGGTAACCCAGGGACACAAGCAATAAAGACCTCTGCTCTGTCATGAGGATTAGCCTCATTTCAGCCATGGCATGGACAGCAGCCCTATAGATATCGACAAAGAAAACTGAGAACTGTACAACAGATAGATACTAACTCCTTTTCAACAGCCCAGGAAACACCACTGCTGCCAAACAAGAGTTTTCTAGACTGGGTGTCATCACAGTGCAGCTATAATCATGGCTGTTTCCAAACAAAGAAGAGATGTAAGTACTGTCAGCCTCTAGGCACCCCAAAGACAGAATCCCGTAGTTAAGCACCATGTAATCCCTACAGACATCCCATTTAAATTGGGTTCTTGACCCAGTTAAACAGGAGTTTCTTCTTTTAACCATGACATGGGTAATTCAGGCCCACAGGAGATGCTCAATTTAGATCAACTCCCAATTAAATGTGTCCCAAGTAAACAGTTTGAACTTCCTGATAAATCAGCCATGACAATCTGGGCAAGATGAGATATCCCAGTACACTTGTAAAACTGCAACAAGAGACATCTACAAGCAGGTTGCAGGATAGTGGCTGCTTATGTCAAGAAAGAAGTCTCTGTCTACCTGTCTAACTACATACACATACATTTATATGTGTATATACAGACATCTATACATGCATCATGTATCTGGCACTTGTATGAGTAACAGAGAATTTATTTACTCAGTATTTCAGAGCAATTGCCATGCCTCCAACTAACAACCTGGGTATGATCTTGATATGCTTGATCTAAAATCATGCTGCCAGGAGTAAGTTCCCCTCCTCTGCTGAAAGACAAACTGTTCTCCAAATTTCCAGCAAGCAGTTTGCCATAGAACCTCAAGGACCATAAACCCCCCTCCTGGTTGGGTTCTGCATCTGCAACTGAGTTTCTACCACAGTCACCACCCTATTACAAGTACCATGACAGCAGTGGAGTTGGAATTACTTTGGAAATCACCAGTTTCCCATGTAGGAGTACAACCAACACAAAAATTAGTGATGGGTTTACTATTTATAAAGCTTACTAATACCATCATGCTCATTCTGTAGGCAGCCCAACTGACATAATTTACATCTGACAAAGTTAAGCTTGTAAGCAAGGCTCTGATCTGAGGTGGCTGGTGTGGGGTCAGTAGCTCAGACCCAGGAAGCTGTGACCGGTCCGGAGAGATGGTCCCGTGAGGAACCGTCTTCCCGGGGCTCGGTGTCTTCCCTCAGCTGTAGCCAGAATGGCCTTGCAGAGAATCTATCAGCTCTCTAGTGGTTCTCAGCTCGTGATTCCAGCTCTTGCTCTGCGGGGCAATCTCCCAGGCCAGACCAGGAAGAGAGAGACGAAGAGACCCATGTAGCAGTTCTGCATGGGGCAGCTTTATGAGTCCGCACCCAGCGAAGGGGAGGCCACGGACGAGCTCTCTGCTCTCACGGGGGCAGAGGGCTAGATCTTATAGGGATACAGGGGGTGGGTGTCAGACAGTAAAAGCCAATGAGTTACAAAGGATCTGCACTGGGTCTCCCAGAGGATTCTGGGTCTGTCTTCTTCTCACTGTAACTGAAAGTTGTTGCCTTTCCAGGGGAGTTCTGCTGGGAGGTTATGCAACCTCCTTATCTCAGCAGACCTCCCTCCAGGGCAGAGGCTGGGCATACCCCACACTGATCTATATATAAAGAAGATACAACTGTTAAATCTGGCATCTCTCACCTCACAGGACTAATAACAGGAAGTGTTTTCTACAGGAAAAGAAAGCCTTCTTAATAAAGAATCTTGGATTTTGAGCTAATAATGCTCACAAAGGTCACTTCAGGTAATTTTGAGGCATATTTCTTAGGTAAATTTTGATCTTTATGAGGTTGCATTGATGGAAACAAAAAAAACTAGATATCTTTATAGACCGAGGAATGTAAAATATGAGAGGAGAGGAGAGGAGAGGAGAGGAGAGGAGAGGAGAGGAGAGGAGAGGAGAGGAGAGAAGAGAAGAGAAGAGAAGAGAAGAGAAGAGAAGAGAAGAGAAGAGAAGAGAAGAGAAGAGAAGAGTTCAGTTGGAAGAGACTCACAATAATCATCTAGTCCAACTGCCTGACCACTTCAGGGTTGACCAAAAGTTAAAGCATGTTATTAAGGGCAAGTCCAAATGCCTCTTAAAAACTGACAGGCTTGGACCAGTGACCATCTCTCTAGGAAGATTGTTCCAGTGTTTGGCCCCCTTTAAGTGAAGAAATGGTTCCTAACATCATCTCTGAACCCCATCTTTGAACCATTCCCATGTTCCCTGTCATTGGACACCAGGCAGAAGAGATGAGAAACTACTCCCGTTAATTTGTTAAAATTTTTTAGAAATTCCTTGAATAGTCTCCTGAAGCAAATCTGCAACATGCAAAAGAAAAGGATGAAACTTTGGGATAATGAAAAAGCTTCCATGTGTCTTTAGCATTTGTTAAAAAATGTTATTAACAAAAATCCTCCTCAACAAAACCTCTCCTTCTGAACCATATAATCATTCTTTCTTTACTAAGTACATAGTATATGTGAAGTTTGTTCTAAGGACACACATCTGCTCACATGGAAAACACCATTACTTTCTGCATTAAAACTATAGTTTTAATAGTTTTAAAACAAAGACAGCTTTCTGATCTGAGATTTCACACACCTCTTTCTTAATTAAATTGAAAATTCCCTCAGTTCCCTAGGACATTAATTTATTCTAATGAATTAGTATTCAAATAATTCAAATTTCCATTCCTGGAAAACTCTGAATTATGTAACAACAAATGTTAAGGTTTTCTGAAATTCTTTGCCTGTTTGCTTCACCAAACTTAAACCAGCAAGATCTGGCTCACCAAATGAAAAAAAGAAACAGTTTACATTTATTTATAAAGGGCATCAGTAATATTATTCCTGTTAAATTCGTTCTCTTTTTCTGCAAAGAAACATTTAGGAGTTTATAACAGACATTGCCCTGGACTTCATAGTATTCCAGTTACTGTACCTTAAGCTCTCTGTCCTCAAGTCAGTGTTGTGTTGATTGCATGTTACATATTTTGCTCATGGTGACACTTCCTTTGAAGGTCAGTGAGTGCTGTAGAAGAAATCCCTGGTGGAACTCAGAAGAGCAGCCAACAGAACCTGCTAAGCTTGGGCTCCACCTTCTCTGTGTCTGCAAAGGACTACTCAGCAGCTGCTGCGTCACAGAAATGTTTGTTCCACAGGAAGGAAAAGGTGAATAATGAAAAACATATAAGCTGATTTCAAAATGTAAATATCACTAAAGAGAAGACTGTCATCTAATTTTTGTTTGACAGTGATGTACATATTACCTACTAAGTCATCTTATTAGATGAGTATTCTAAATTGACAGACTCCAAATTAGGCATGATCAGTTGTGATATCAGAACTGAAGGCAGTGAAAGCTATTGTCAATAAAGACTATGCAAAAGCTGGTAACTGAACCCTCTCTGACCTACATATGTGATTTCTGCAAGCATCAAACACCATACAGACTGTTTTTACCAACCACTTTGACATCAGCTTCAGAACAGCAAAAAAATTTACAGAGACACTTAACCCAAACATTTGACAGCCAATGGTGTTCAAAGGACTTAAATTTTTTTTATAGTATGTCTGGACAGAAAGCATAGGCTGGCAGTGAATGTGCTCAACCAAAAGTTCACCTAATTGACTATTTCTAGTTGCTAAGCTGTGGTAGGACTCCGTTACATGGAAAGGATAATGTTTCCTTAAAAGTTGGATTGCAAAAATTCAGAAATAACTGAATCACAGAAAACACCACCATGATCCTTCCTATGGAACTTTCTGTTGTGGAAGAAGAAGGGACAGGTTTCAGGTTGATGAGCCCTTTCACCTCTTCCCAGTTCAGAAGCTCAACACTGACCAGTGACAGATATTTGGTCAAGAGCTTCAGTTAGATACTTTGGAAAATTATCTTTTCTCATATACATTTGGTTTAAAATTTTATTATTATGATTTTTGTGGGGATAATAATGGCATTTCTCAGAAGGAGTTCAGCAACTTTTACAACACAGTGCTAGTCCCTCTAATGTGATACAAAACTGTATTGTCTATTGGTAGGACAGTACTGTTATAATTAAATAAATCCTAAATTTTTTTAAAAATCAAAATGGTTCAAGTTACTAAGGCATGGTGAATGACTGTAAGGATTCACATCTTATCACTTGAAGATGTTTAATTATTTCTGTCTGCTTAAGGGATCTAAAAGCATAGATGTAACTGTTGAAAACCCAATATATAAAATTAGTTGAGGTGGATGCTCAGCAAGAAAAAAAAGATCTTAAAAAAAACATGTTGACTTTTTTTAAGTTAAAACAAAAGAATATGATGTCTACTAAGAAGAACCATCAGTCAGCCTTTATTATGGGGAAGAAAGCAGCTCTGCATTTCAGTCTGGTTCCTAGGGAAGCTGGGGTAATGCAATCACAGTGATGTGTATGTATGTGCTTACATGTCTGTGACTGTCCCCAGAGTAATTTGGGAATCAAATAAGAAAAGGTCTCAGAATAAATCAAGTTTCTGTAAGTGTCATGAAAATAGGTGCCTTGCAAAGGAAATGGATCTTGATTAAGTGCCTTTACCAAAGAAAAGTCTTCAGCATGAGCTTACCCCTACTTGGACCCTGGAGAGTCCACACAGGAGATACCATAAACAAAGAGAAGTGTTCAATCAGCATTTGCACCTTGTTAGACACTGAAGTCAATTAGGTCTAGCACACAGATCAACAGCAATGGGTTTCATTGATACTTGTGTTTAGGATCTTCATTCCATTAAGGAGATATTTACTAAATTTCTAAATTGTGTCCTTGCAGTTTTCAGGTCCAGAATTTATTATTTTGTCTAGTGAACCACCAGTGACCTTACAGCTGCCTGGATCAATCGTGGTAAGTATTAACATTAAGAATTTAGAACTAATCTAGTGACATTTTAATTAGGGCTCTTTGTAAGTAGCATCTGAGTCTCAACCCAGTATTCTTTCCATGCCCTCCTCTCAAAACAAGTTAGGGTTCCTGCAGAGGTATTGAGACTTGAAAGGAGGTGATTTAATTCTCAGTGCTATTTAGTTATTTCTGTGCATGCAAAAAAAGCTTAATTTATCCTTCTCAGCTAAAAATGCTCACTTTAGCCCAAGGCTTTTGAGACAAAGACTATACAGCAAATATACAATATGAAATCTAGTGCCAATGTATGGGACTTCTCCAGCTTGCATACTTTACCTTTCATTAAGATAAGGTAGAAAGTTGACAGCAGACAGCAGTAAAAATGAGGGTAAAGGGAATTTGGAATTAGCCCCCAATCTAGAATAACCCTGGTGACTGGAGAGTTCAAGTATGATCAGCTGTTTTGTTGTGATTCTCTGGGTTTTAAAAAAATTAGAAATGTTTGTGGTATTAATTTATGAGAAGGGAGGCAGAAAATAGCATGGTGTTGTGACCAATTCCATCAGGTTGTATAGAGACAGGCAACTAGTGAGCCTCAGTAATAAAATGCTGTGGAACTTGCATTGCTTGTACTTGGCACTCATTCTTCATTCTTTCTTGCGTGTTCTTAGACTAAAAAAGGGAAATCCTATTTGTCCCAAAGAAATCTCAATGTGATTCTACTCAATGGGCAGTGCCTTGAGGTGCAATGTGACATCAAGACCAAGGCAAGAGATGTTTTCAACACCGTGGTGGCATATGCAAACTTGGTGGAACATTTCTACTTTGGCTTGGCTTACCTGAAAGGTAATGAGACAGTTAAGTACAGTGACAGCTCTGTCCCTCAGTGTCTCTGTGGTCACTTTATCAATGAATTCCAGTGAGATCCTTTAAGATCCTCAGGTGGAAGCAGATACAAAGCTTGTGCAAAAGTAAGGTATGTTGGTTTGAACTGTACTGCACTGATGTAAAGCATGTCTACCCAGGACTGTGCATCAGCACAGCCATACAACATGTACTGGCTGATATTCCCAGGAAGAAAAGGCTGTGTCCCAGAGCTGTACTCAAATAATACTGAACCATGCAGTTCTGGCAGAAATTCCAGGAAGTACTGCACTGAGAAAGGCTGCCTGTATTTATTCCTAGACATAAGTGGGAGTACAGGTTCAGCTATGTCATGTACCAGACCCACATCTCTCTAGTCCACTTCTGATGACAGGCACAGCTGAGGCACTGGGAAAAAGCACACCTTGTGTGTAGGGCATGAGGATTACAATGGGGTGCAGAACCTGAATGGTGAGCAGAATGCAAGCCCCATGAATCCTTGAGTGATTTCACAGATACCATACTAATCCAGCATCTAACATTTGTAATCCAAAATTACATACTGTCCTAAGTTCTTCATCAAAGGAGCAATAAGTTAAATCATGACACAGAGGAGTAAATCTCAGCTGACATCCCCAATCCATTTTATTTTTTATTGCTAGTGATGCACTCTATGAGAACCACAGAACTTTGAGCTGCTGAAGTACATCCAGGTTTATCACAGAACCCAAAATTCTCATTTCAGGTAAAGAATTCTTCTTTTTGGATGAGGAGACCAAACTCTACAAAGTGGCCCCAGATGGCTGGAATGACCAACCCAAGAAGAAAATGTCCATCATTAATTTCACACTCTTTCTAAGGATAAAATTCTTTGTCAACCACTTTAATGTTATTCAGTAAGTGGATAATTCTGCTGACTGAAGGAAAACCAGTAGCATATAGGGATACCATTCAAAGCTCCTCCTGAGTTCCTAAACCCTTTTCTATTCCAGGCACGGCTTGACAAGGCATCAGTTTTACCTGCAGCTTCGTAAAGATATTTTGGAGGAACGATTATATTGCAGTGATGAGACTGCCCTGAAACTCGGCGCTTTGGCTTTACAGGCAGAGCTTGGCAATTATGCTCCTGAGGTGTGGAGAAATAATACAGTATTTCTCAGAGGTCTCTCTCTACAACTTTTGCACCTTTTGTTTGTCACATAGCATTTAAAGAAGAAATGTGAATAGCACAGAATTTCAGTTAGTCCTCCAGTTAAGTCCTTCGGATTTAATTTAAAAAATTACAAAATATTCCTAATTATGGAGTAGTAATGAGCCAGGTGAAATTGACAGGAAATATGACAGAATGATGAGAGAGTCTAGGTCCTTCAGAATTGATAATATATCCTAGAAACTCCAGAAAATCTGTGGAAAGCTTCCAACATAGGCCCAGCTTGGATGTGCAGAGGGGCTTAGAGAAGTTAGTAAAAAGGGAAGAGAAAAGCAAATAAACACTTCAGAATTCACAGCTGTTTTATGTGTAGGCTCAGATCCACAAGCTGCAAAGACAGGAAGGTCACTGATTGTATATCTGAACTAGCTGTCCTAGTTTTCAATGTATAGAAAACACCCATTTTTGTTCTCTTCCATATCTTTATTTATGTAAATCAGTGTAGCTCTATTAATTGAACTCTGAGTGGTCTGATCCATGTGGTCAGATCCATCATGGCAATGGGTCCCCCACTGTAGGTTGTACTGATGCAGCTGTAGCTGTCAGCTCTAAGTGCAGGACACACCTGAAGGCCCAGCTCCTTTCTCCCCTCTGCCCAAAGAAGTGGTGTGTGCATTGAGCAGCTGCCTGAGCACAGGGGAAAGAGGCAATTTGGCTGTCAGGACTCTGCATGCTGTTCCCACCTTCCTTTGGGAAATGGCTACAGGGTGACTCCTGCATATGGATCACCCTGAAAATGAAATGCAATGAATAAGAAAAGTCAAGAAAGAACAAAAGGCTCCTGTCTCTGTTTTTTCTTTTTTTTTTCCCCACAGATGCATGGAAAGAGCTATTTTCGTGTTGAAGACTATGTTCCAGCAAGTAGAATAGAGAAAATGACCCTGGCATATGTACAGCGAGAGCTTGCTAAATTACATCGTATGAATCGCTCCCTATTTGAGGATGAAGCTGAGCTAGAATTTTTAAAGGTAACTTGCCATATCCCAAACACTATTTATTAATTTTGAGGTACCAAGCCCCTCTCTGTTTACCTTTGCCTATTTTCTTCTTGCCTGATACAGTGGATTTTAGATACGGTGAAAACATTTGAATAGTCAACAAAAACCTCAGAATTTCATTCTGCTGTAGATACTGTCACGCATCACTGAGAGTTTTTATAACACGTTTTGGTGTATTTGCAGCATTCTAAGGCTTAATGCAAATTTTTGGCATGTTACCAACATGTCTGGGCTACAGAAGATTATAAAACATGAGAATAAGCACTTTTTTAACTTCTGAAATTACAGCAGCAGTTCAGCCACTTTCTAAACATGTAGTGATTGTTTGTTTAAAAGTATCTGTGAACCCTAGAAGTGAAGAAGGAATTATCTGAAGTATTTTCTCACATGACAATTTCTTTAGGCGCTAAAGTGTCACCATGATGTGTTTAACTTTTTTCCTGCTAATCTCTCTTTCTCCCCAAACCTCTCTTCTTTCCATCAAGTGAACTATAACAGGGATTAGATAATGGATAAATATCAGTAGTCATTTTGCTGCACTGTCACATGCTTTTATTTATAGCATCATTTTAGTTCAGTTGCTATTTAATTATATTAGTTCCTCATCTAACACTGTCAATGCAATTGAAGAAATAGATTGAAGCTTAGCCTTAATGACAGTCCCATCATGTGTGGCAAATCCAATGAAGAAAAGCAGCTTTTTAGTATCTGTTTCAATTAATAAGTCTGTAGAAGGAGCCAACACATCATACAAAGTGAGAAAGATACACCCCATGGCAAGAACATGTAAATTCCAAATATGAAAGGGATTAAAAATTAAAACCCAGATTCAGCTAGTGATTATAGATGCCCCAGTTTTCAGGACCTGAACATTTGTACTATGGTTACTTTCTGAAAAACAGATCTTCTTAAAGTGTTTTACTCTGGTCACTGAAAATCTCTATTCACAACAGAAAAGTCGTTTGGGGATTCTACAGTAGCTTCCCAGAAAGAAAATACAAAGTTTTAGGATAAACTCATATTGGTCTGCAGATCAGACAGTAAATCCTACTCGTATTCTATAGTTCTGTAAAGTGTCTGAGTCACATTTTAACACTTTTGTGGCCAAGTACAGGAGGTAGAAAGACAAGCATGAACACCCAGAACCTCTGGGTGAGTTCCTCAGAATATTCCCTGCATGTTTAGATGGCAGGGGCAGACACTGGCTCCTCAGACACTCAAAAGCATTTTCTCCTCCATCTACCTAACTTTTCTTCCCATGAATTTTTTGAGTAATGCGTGGTAAAAGAACCTTTTCTCTACAAGGTGACTCAGCAACTTCCTGAATATGGAGTGTTATTCTACCACGTGTCCCAAGAGAAGAAAGGGACAGAAGGGGACATCATCCTGGGAATCTGTGCCAAAGGCATCATCGTCTATGAGAACAAAAATCACACAAGAATTGCCAGTTTAAGATTCCAGTGGCGTGAAACAGAGAGAATTTCAGCTCATGTGAGTTGGAACTAACTGAATCTCTTCTCTACTCTGCTATTTTACTGCCCCTCTTCCTCTGTCACTTTGATAGATTTGTTGCATTCAGAGCTAGAATGAGAGTCACTCTATATGGGCAAGTCCTTTCTGAAAACAGTTTTAAATCAAAGCTGGATCTGGATGTGGATACGAAGATACTGAATGCCAAACCTCTCTATGGCATATTCTATATTCATTCCTCTTTTGTCTTTACTGCTCTTTTCTTCTGTTTTTCTGCGTATATCAGGTCATGGGATCATGTCTTCCACTTTTCAGATCTCATTATTCCCATCCTCTTCTCTTAGTATATTAATGTCTGCTAACAAACTAGTATTGGTGACAAGATTGTGACCCCTTTCTAAATGGGATTTTGACATTAGAGGTATATCAGTGTACTATTGTACAGTCCAGGTATCAAACTGCATCACACATTACCCAGCTTGTTTGCTCTCCAAAAATGGTCCTTCTTCCCCTTGAAGATATGTTCCTTTTCACATTAAATGTGTTTAATAATTTTAACACCTGAAGGGCCAAATTTTTCAGTTTTAGCAACCTGCTATCAATGCATTCAATGTCTTAAGGTTCTTGACTTTTGACATAGAAGAGTTATGATCCCAAGAACAGACACCTTTCTTACAAGTGCTGAATTTACAACAGGCATTTACTGAACCTAAAAGGGATGCAGTCAGGCATAAATACAACTGAACAAATCAACAAGATTATATAAATGAACTGTCAGTGCTTCAGTGTAATGACTGATCTATGAAGCAAGCTCTGATGCTTTTTTCCCCCTCAGAGGAAAAAATTCATGATTGAAAGCAGCTTCAGTGGCAAGAAACACACCTTCATTACTGATACAGCGAAGACATGTAAATACCTACTGGACCTCTGCTCTGCCCAGCACAAATTCAATGCACAGATGAATTCTAGGCAACTTCGGCAAACTTCATCAGGTGGGGTATAAATGCACTTTTGTTACTGGGGCCATAGGACAAGACTGTGTTTTAGGTAAGGTACATTCAGCAAATCTGAGAATTAGAACCTGCTACCTCAGTTTCACTCTGCTTCAGTTAGAAAATAATGTCATCTGCTACGCTGAAAGTTAGAGGAGTCTAATTTGGCATGTGAGTAGGCTTGTGCAGGGGGTGAAGAGAGGTTCTCTGATGATAACAACTATGCAGCTATACTCAGATTTAAAAAAGAAATAAGCAGGATTTCACTTCCCTTCAGGAGAATTCTTCTGCTGAGAATTGTGAAGAAATAGATCAGACTTACCCAAAATGTAACCTGAAAAATGTTCCACACAAAATTATAATAGTGCCCAGATATGCTGGAGATGAACTTAGTCATTTTGTATAAGACAGGGATGCAACCCAGTGGTTCAGTCCCAAGATAAAACCACTAAACCAGAGGCACATGAGTCATACCCACTTGACTACACAGCTGCTAGCAGCTCTTATCTTAGATTTTGCCATGTCTGTGGAAGATATGACTAGTACCTCCTCAGGCTTCAGATTTTCCATACTTTCTAAGACAAGATTCTGCTCAACCCAGGTCAGGTACATAGCACATCTCACCCACAGTTCTCAGCATGTTTTGTAAAGATGGGTGGGGATTATTATTGGAAAACTGAGGCACATAAGAAATAAGCTGACAAAAGTCATCACTCTTGACTTCAGTGGAGCAACATGAGTTTTCACTAGCTCATCCACTGCCTTGAACAGAACCATGATCATTTACAACCCCTGAGTGTTTGACCTGGTGAGTCATTGCAGGAGAATCAATTGTCATGCCTTACCCACTGGGACACTCCTTTCTGTAGTAAAACTGTAAAAGTATTGGCAACAAATACTAGCATGGCATGTAACAGGATAATTGATATATTGCCTCCTTACCACTAAAATTATTTCATGAAAGCTGAAATTCTTGCACAAATTTGTTACCATGGAAAAAGGCCCTAGGATGGCATTTCAGTTCAAGGCACTGTTTGTCACTTGACATGTATAGCTTCTAACATAATTTAGCGGGACTGTGCTTTATTGCTTTCAAATGAGTGCTAATAGTGCATCTTAAAGTTTCCTATGTCACATTTGCTTGTGCTAATTTACCTTAAAAAAATTATTACATTCCATATATAACAGAATCAAATTATTGAGAACTATGAAAATTATAACCCGAGTACACCAAATCACTGAAACAAGCCAGACTTACACGAGCCATGTGACCACAGGTTCTGGGGTTCAGTGTGTGTTTGCTGTCCCAGAAAAAAAAGCTTAGTAAGGCAATGACAGACAGTAGTTCAACATACTGCCTTTGCCACCACAGTGAGGCTGTAAGAGATTATGAGGCTCTTTCTCCATGCTTTTGCTTCTGCTGCACTATTCAGATGTGTAAGTCACCATCACTTCAAAACTTGATAGCAACCCTCTACTTTGGAATCACCATGGCAACTCCCAGGCTGCACTAATACTCTGGACAGTTAAGCCTTCTGATGCCTTAAGAAATGCCTCTGATCAAAGTCACTGAGGAAAGAGGGAACCCGGATTTAATGCTGCAGAGTAGCGTTCTAGAAAGTTGTATTCAGGCTACCATTTGTTAGGAAAACACATGGGAGTTTAGCTGTTAGGTACAAGCAGAATTTAAGCTCATGTTTATGCTAGCCTGTACGAAGCCAAGTTTTTGTTTTACTTTCCAATGTGTCTCCAACTGCCCGCTGTCTTTCCATCCTCCAAGTTCCCTCACCAGCCCACCCGTTGAGAACCTAAGTAAATTAATGTCACCTTCAACACCATCTTGTTTCAGAAACATGAAATCTTTTGAGAGGACACATTGGTATACAGCAGAGCTCAGGCCTCATTAAGCAAGTAGTAGATTTCACAGAAAGGTACAAAACTGGATAGCAAGTGTTGCCACCAAGACGGTCCCCACTCGACTTCACTTGTGCAAATCACTCTGTTCCTTGGCGTCCTTCTGAACTTTGGAGAGCATGTGTTACTGGAGCTCCTGTCTTCTCAGATATGCACACACTTGAGTGGAAGGCCTGTGAAGGACAAGAAACTACCAGCCTGGATAATTCAGACTCTGAAAGACAGGTGTTTCTCATACACCAATCATTTACAAAATACACTTTACAGAAATATTCAGGTTTAAATTATGTAGGGTTGTACATTTCATCTGCCTTTGCGGAAAGTGGCTTTGTAGTATAATTCATAGAAATTAAACCTAAATGCAGCATATACTTTTTATGAAAGAAAACTCCTACTCACCCCAAGGCCTAGGTGTCCTCAAGGATACAGGAACAAATGTATCTGTAATGTCAATCTTTTTTTCTGACATATTCAAAAGATTTTATTTAAAGTTCCTTTGAGCTAAAAAAGATGTGATAATATCAGTGTATTTGTCTTTGCTTCTTCCCCTCTCTCGCTTCTTATTCAGAGGACAGTAAATTTGTGGAAATAGACAAATCAAATTCTGCATATGCAGCTCAGCATGAGCACCTTGCCCTTATTCAGAGACTGTCTCGCTCAGAGAATGTGCTCTATGGAGCAAACCTGGAAAACCTTTCTGCTGGGATGATGAGCAAATCTTGTGATAACCTCAGTGTGGAAACCAACAACAGGACTAGAGACAAAAGCAATCTTGGCAGGTAGGTTTGCTTTTTTCTCTGAACATGTGTAAGAAGACTTAGACATAAACTATTTTTTTTTAAGTTCTTATTGTGGTCACACCAAGAGGCCTAGGGCTCCATGGTGCCAGCAGTAGTGCAAATGCAGGCAGGAAGTTAATAGACTAACAGAAGAACTTGAAAAAGAGTGACATTTAAATTTGTACCAGACTCAGGAAGAAACCACTAATTGGGTTATGGGGAGGTATAAAAATGAGGGAGAATAAATATAAAATCTTTAATGTCTGTGTATCTTCTATGGAAATTACAGTATGTGAACTAAAAAACCAGCAGAAGCTGGAATGGAGGGATCAATACCTAGCTGATTCCTCCATGTCCAAATGTGCAAATCTTGGGGAACAGTGCAAGAACTTCTTTCTCCCTCTTTGTTTTGGTACATTCACCTGTGTAGGTGGTTGCTATAACTGCACAGTCTCAAGGCCTTTGACGAATTCTAGTGCCTTTTAGAATACTAAGAGTTAGAATAGAGCCAAAGAGATCATGAACTACCAGGAAAACTTTCAGACATGGTTTTGTCTAAATGGACAGCAGGGCTAAATGAATCATGGTGAAGCTATGCTGAGTTTTCCTGATGCTTGCAGTCAGCTCAGAGCAAAACACAGGGGGAAATCAGTCATGATACAAGTGGTCTAATAGCAGCTGTTATTTGGAAGCAAATGCTGGCAAGGATAAACTACTCCCCTAAAATGAAACATGTCCCAGAAACTGGACTACTCATTGAAAGGCTATAAACCTGTGCATTCCCAGGTTGGCTCTGACAGACTAATGACAATGAAGAGTGCTAAATACCATTGCTGATTTTTTTTTATTATAACACAGTCTTCCTTTCCTGCCGTGCAGATCTGTATCAGGGCTATCCCAGTCAGAAATGCACATCAATTTGAACGGAAATCAAAGGAGTTACGACTTCCTCTCTATCCATTCAACTCAGAACACAATCAGTGGTGAGTATAATAATAATAAAGAGAGACAGTACCCTTCCATATTTATAGTTTCAATTGAAGGAGACCACCATATATTCAACTTACAGATTAAAGACTATCCTTTTCTACTTCTAGTCCTGGAAATTAATCCAGAGTTTAGCAAGACAAGCTGTTTTCTTCCCCTTAACTCCCACTTTCCATCAGGTTCAATGGTAAGGGACTTTGTAATAAAATGATTCTATAATGGTGCCTAATGCTCTACAGAGATGTAGTTCAGTACACCCAGAGACTCTTGCACAGGACAATATCCCTGTGCTCAGAGGTCATTGTTTGGTTTGCAACTGAGATCTACAACTCAGTAAGTAATGCATGAGTCAGCACAGGCTCCAGGTCTTTCCTCTGTTCTTGCACTTGCATGACACTTCCTGGAATAAGGACTGGATATCTAATTTTCTATCAGAAGCCAGACTGCATGCACATGGGGAGCCAATCTACGGAATATGAAGCTATGCTTATTTGGTTAGGCCATTTTAAAATTAGAACAGTACTTTAAGCACACTGTGGCAGTTGCACAATGTTAAGTACTGTTAACACTGCAGAGGTCACCATTGCAATCAGTGTTGGTTGGATTGCACCTTCGGAGCCAAAAGGGCCCACAGGGACCAAGGCTAGAGCCCATAGGAGATTTTGTGTTCAAATCATCCTCAGGTTCAATGGGCACTACAGGCCTGACTCTTTAAATATTCTAATCTTAATAAAAACATTGCAAAAAATATATATAGTCTTCCAGAAAGGAACATTGTAGGAGAGCTTGCATAGCTCTGCACATAAGTTTTTCTAAAGAATGAAAACTTCTGAACACTTGTTTGAGCTTCCATCCAGAATTATATTGATTCAACTGTAACAGTAATGTTGAAATCAAGGAAAAAATATATCTTTGAAGCTCCAGTTTTGCATAATACATGAATCTACTGTGTCCCTGCATTAATCTACATCTATTCTAGCTGTTTTATTTCTGCAGCACCTGGATCACCAGCCACCCAAAAAGAAGTTTTACTAAGTGGTCTAGAAAGAGAAATCATTTGTGTCAGCCTAAAACGTGACCCTAAGAATGGATTTGGTAAGTAAGGAATATAAATGTTATGTTTGTTATTGGGACTATCAGATCCTGGTGCTAAGAGTGATACTTGCTGACTCAGGCTGGGCAAGACTGTAAACTCTTTCACTCCATTTATTCTTCTTACAGTGTAAGAGTACCAATTTTTATGAAGGACTCAGAATTTCCAGGACTGAAAAGGACTAAGCACATAAATCAAGACCATTTTATTTTCAGAGGATTAACTAAGGCCACAGAGACCAAGGGAATCAAATGCTAAGAGTAGAATGAAATGAACATGGTTTTAGTTTTGCATCTGAAATACATGTGTACTGATTTTATTTATCTTAGACCTTACAGGTAGTGTCTGTGGGGGTGAAAAATGTTTACACAAACTTAACATGAATGTTTCTTAACTCTTGGATTGTTATTTGGATATTTTTGTTATCTAATACCTTAACCACACTGTATCCGGTTCTTGCAGATGAGTTAAGAGAACCATCAGGTTTCACAGATGACCATTAATACAATTAAAAATCAAATTTATAAATGGTGCAGGTCTGTGTGTAATATCCTAATCCCAAACCCAACTATTATACCAGTGAGAAGGATATATTCTGCAATAGTCAGAGTTAGGATAGTAAAACTGAACTACTTAACAAGAGATTTAATCTTCTTAGATCTCTTACATTAGAAGTTTACATGGCCCACCTCAGGTTTCCTGGTTGCATGATGTAGAATGATGTTCAAATCTATCTAATGAGCTTTTACACCATTTCTCTCCTGCAGGTGTTAAATGCTGCAGGTCCACCTAGTTCATGACTCTTTCAAGAACATAGTCAGGGTCTTTAAAAGTAGCAAGCCAGGAAAGCATTGCTTTTGGGAAATTATATCTAAATAGTGACAAAAGTCACCAGCACACTTTAATTATAATTTAAGTTTAAAGCTCTCCAAACTCAAGACCTTGATGCCATGTAAATCAAAGCTCCCCATACTTCAGATCATGTATAAAACTTATGCCATTGAAGTAAGAGCCTTTTGTGCTCCTAAGGTTCATCTTTTCTTATACTGCCAGTGTTTGCATTCTCATGCTATCTCATTTTTGCAGGTTTTGTAATTATTGGAGGAGAAAACGTAGGAAAATTAGACCTTGGTATCTTTATCGCTTCAGTTATCCCTGGGGGACCTGCAGACAGAGCTGGAAATATCAAACCAGGTCATTTTCCTTAGTTTTTAATTAGAATTAAAATACTTGCATAGTTTAAAGTTAGCTGCTCTGGATTTATTTCCTTATTTATATGTGCTTTGTCTTATTTTTATCTTTTTTTTTTTTAAGGAGGACGACTCATCTCTGTGAATAATATTAGCCTTGAGGGTGTTTCATTTAATACTGCAGTTAAAATCATACAGAACTCTCCTGATGAAGTAGAGCTCATCATCTCACAACCCAAAGGTATAAAGGCAAATGTCTCTGCTGGCTATGGGATGCCAATAGTTAACTCAGGACACATATTTATTAGGCACTGGGATGTAGTACTACATTCCTGCTACTGACTGCCAGTTAGAACAACTATATGCTAAAATAGTCAACTTCTAGTAGGTATCATGTGATGTCTCTGCTACATCAGTGTGAAAAAATCTATTATGGCTGCATTGCTGAACATTAAAGGAATTTTGGCATTTCTTGCTTTGACAGAGTCATAGTCCTCTGCAGTAATGAAGCAAACACATTTCTGAACACTTATAACAGCAGTGCTCCATTTCACAGTGACTGACTCATTTTATAGATCTGAAGTCACAATCAGTTGAAATAGGAAGTTACTTTGTCCTCTTGTGCTGGGTTATAACAACATTTTTCTTTAAGTTTATTTGCTATTTGCATTCAACAGTGCCTCATTTTGATATGGCTTTACAGACATGTATGAAGAAGGATTAAATGAAGAAAAGAATCAATCAAGAGGAAACAGCACTAGTGGATCTGAGATCTCTTGTGTAGGCAGTGGGAGAAAAAAGATTCAGGATTGTCATACAGCTCTCCCCAAAGAACAGGACACAAATATAGATGAACTTGAGAAAACTCTTTCCTGGAATTTAGCACCGAAATTGGGCCCTAGAATTCCAGTTCCTTCAGCTGAGAGCCTGGATGTAGAGGTAACTGAGATTTTGATGTTGCTCAGTAATGTTACACCCAGCACACAGCATATAACAACATACCAGCTACATGTAGAAGGGAAAGTAACTGTGAAAGGAAACCTTGGAATAAATTACATTGGAAATGTCAAAATGATAGACATGTCTGGAATATGTGAATAAATGGGGAAAGTGTTCTAAAAAATGTTTTTTAAATTCTCCTTCCTTTTCCAGTGGAGGGACAAAATTTTGATTATTTTCTTGCAATCTTTTAAGTTTTCAAACCAGTCACAGAACATTTTGTGTCTAATTTCCTACTTTTAGACATCCTCCCTATATAAACTCAGGTTATGTGCATTAAACAGATTGCATTTTGAGTAGCATTAGCATAAGCTTCAAATAATATCAGGGATATAAATGGTATCACTCCAGGTTTACTGTGACAGCAGGATCAAACCCTTTACATCTTCTGGAAATTCTGTCTTCTTTTATTTTTAACTTCCTTTTCACCCCTTTCTTTTTAAACTGGGATGCTGTAATCTCATTAAAGTTTTTATTTTTGAGACAGGCACCTGATTCTTCCCACTTACTATCTCCATCAGAAATCAACTCAAAGGAAATCTACACGGTGGATCTTGTTAAAGAAGATGGGACTTTTGGAATCAGCGTGACTGCAAGTGTTACTTTTAATCTTTCATTGTGTCTGTCAAATTGTTACATGACTGAGAACAAGACAGAAGATAGGCTGATAACAGAAACTGTTAGCATGGCACACTTAAAACCAAAGTGTTCAATTGATTGACTTAGCATGCATGAAGTACTGCCTCTGCTCATTCCCTGGTTCTTACCCACACAATCTGTGGAAGAGGTGTCCTGGCACAAAGCATGTGGCAGTACAAACCCTTTTTGTCCTTACTCAGTTTGAGAACAAGATCTACAAGAAAGAGGAGTTTGGTCAGGGAGGACTAGAGAAGGCAGCAGTGAAAACTGTCTGCCACATTTGAGTAATAACTCCTTCTCCTAGTTATTTAAGTTGAATTTACCCCTCCAGGCTGAGATGTCTTTATGGTCGTTGCTGAAATGGAATGGGAAGCAACAGCCATTTCATTGCCTACTGAAGAAATTAAGGGATGTTTTCTTCATCTAAATTTGGCCAGGGATGTAGATGGACAGAACATGATTCTTAGTTTAATCTGGAATTTCTTGGAGTGCCCAAGTTCAGGTCCATGCTTTATATATTGTCTGAAAGATTAGTAATTGCAGAATGGATATTGCACAGCTTAGAAGCTGGGCTAGAGAATAACTGAAAGATGCAAGATCATCTTATGTGAGCATAGGGAAAAATTTATGAACGTTTAGTAAATATTTTATATAGTCACACAGAAATACATTGCATTTTCCTGAGAAAATAAAGGAAGATTACTGCATATGGAGGTATATTCTAACTAGATGGGATTTGTGAGTAATATCCTCTTTCCATTTTTTCCAACATTTAAAGAAAAAAGTGATTTCTGGAGCAGTTACTTTGTAATGCATGTGTAAGTTGCTGTGATTTTTACCACGGGAAGAATATATGAAGACTCTAATCTGTGGGCATATTTTGCAGGGTGGAATTAACACCAGTGTGCGTCATGGTGGGATATATGTGAAGTCAATTATTCCCGGGGGGCCAGCAGATAAGGACGGACAAATAAAGATAGGTAACATGTCTGGCAATAAAACTCTGCGCTGTAGAACTCAGTGTTAGTGTGGACAATGAAACACATTTGGGATTGGAGGTCTTACAACTGTGAAATGTAATATACGGTCCATCATTGTTCAGCCTGTCCCTGTACTACATGTAGGGGATTCCACTGAGAAACCAGAAGCCTCATACCAACATTGTAGAGTTACTCTCTGTAGCTGCCATCAGGCTAGTGACTCTGACATTATTGTTGTTGTGATAACAGAGGCTATCACTGCTTTTACTTTCAGAATACCCTGGAATGTTTTAGCTGCTAGTTATAGAATGCTGTACAGCGAGCAGTATTGCTTTCCTATGAATTAATATTAATTTGACACATATAAGCATGAAGACCTATAGTAACGTGGGCAGCCTCAAGGTTTACACCCTCTGAACCATCAAAGCAACTTGATGTTCTTTGTTGGTTGTTTTTACCTCAGGTGATCGTCTTCTAGAAGTAGATGGCATCAGCCTCTGTGGCATCACACACAAACAGGCTGTGGAACACCTTAAGAAATCTGGCCAGGTTTGTACAATAGCAGAGATCAATAGGATACGCAGTAGACTAAACTGGACTTAGTATGAAGCACAGTAGCCAAGCTTAGCCTAAAGAACTGCCCCTGCTCTGTTCCAACCCCTTCCCTCTAAACAGAAAAGTACAAAGACTTAGGACTCACTGTGTACTGTGTAACTGGAACCTGTTCATCATGGTTTTAGATTGCCAACCTGGTTTTAGAAAGGGGAAACTACCAACTGGCAGAGCCATGTCTGACTGCTAATGACAAAAAGGAGGACCAGTGTGCTGTTGTTTCTGTGGCAACATTCCTCACAGATGGTACCAAGGCCTGCTGCTTTTTGACAGATGGTAAGTGATAAAGAAGGAACTCAGGGTGACTTCCTACAATGTGCAGGAAAGGAATGCATGAAAATAATTCTATGAGATTTCTGTGGGTTGGACGGAAAAAGCTCTATACTGAATAAAATTATAATATTCAATATTAATGACATTATCAAAAATCAATTCTGAACAAAATATTTCTGATGTACATAGAGTTATAGTGGGTAGGTATAGCTGAGTTTATCCTAGGCATAAATGCTGCAGTATGATCTCAATATGTAGTATGATCACAAATACTGCAGTATAATCTCTCAGCCTTTGTGAGATTGGGTTGGCAAGGGGACACTCCTGTCTGTACTCCACAGCACTCTCGGGCAGGAAGCAGCTCTGTGGATGTGGCCAGGTTGTTACCCAGAGAGAGCCTCACCAGCACAACTGCTGATGCTGTGACAGTGATGAAGCTGGAGTGAACTGGAGACTGCCATCACTTAATTTCTTAAAAGCAGAAGATTTAGAGATCACTTCCACAGAATTTAGCCAACAAATAAATGCTGTATCTTTTACTGAAGGTTGCCTCATAAACACTGAGTCTGAACCATACTTTTCCACGGGGCAGTTACTCCTCTACACTGGAATTCAGCTACAAGCATGGTGTTTGGGAGAGGCCTGATCTCTCATTCTTGACTGGAGAGAGCAGGAGCTCCAATTCTAGCTTATGCCGGTTAGTGCAGGACCTAAACTAACAACAGGAAGATGCAGAATAGTCAAATCTCTGCAACACTTACAGAAGGATGTCAGAAAAAGATAGCATGTGAATCTCTTTATGTTGGTACAAAAGCTTTTTCCTTTATGGGCTTGTACCAGACTGTGAACACATGGTGAAATAGATTCCAGTTTTCCCTATTCTGCTTGCGAGATTTCAAAGACTTATGTAAGATACAGGAACGCCTAAACCTTCTTTTGACATTACTATCAGCAGATCTACCTCTGCAGCATGCAGGGAAAAGGTATTTTGAGAGTATCGTTTATATCAGCTCCTTAGGAGGTACATATGTCATGGTTCCCATTTTTTTTTCCAATCTTTGCTTTGAGCAGACAATACATTTGAAGTGAAATTAACCAAGAATTCTGGAGGCCTTGGATTTAGTGTTCTGCAGATGGAAGGAGATGCTTGCGAACACCTTGGAGGAGCTATTGTTAGGATCAAAAGACTGTTTCCAGGGCAGCCAGCTGAAGAGAATGGAGAAATTGAAGTTGGAGACATCATTTTAGCTGTGAATGGGAAACCTCTCCGTGGGCTCCTGTATCAGGTAGCAGGAAGTATTATTACTGGGGTTCCATATGGGTAACAGATTAATAAAGACAATGCATTTAAACTTAATTATCACCAGAGGGAGGCAGAACTTGCATATAATTAATCTGATTTCTATGTAGGATTCTGCTCTAGAAATCCTATGTAGAATTTCCTTTCTAAATTAATTCTGACAGAGAATTTCTTCTGCTATTTAATTTATGAGTTTCTACCACTAATGTATGAGTTCTATTGTTAGATGCACACCAGTTGTTAATTAGTTGGAATCTTTGTTGCTGTTATGCATGAACAATTTTGGAACAATTTTCCCCCTGTGGTCATTTGTGCTTTGTAATGTCATGCTAAATATAATGCCCCAGATTCAAATTTCTACCAAGAGTAGTAAGTCCTGTGTAAGTTTTTAACCTGGAATGAGAAATTCTATACTCAATGAAGAAATTAAATGGTAATGGCCTACATGTGGATTTATTTTTTTCATTGGAATATGGCAGTTTGGGGAGCTATGCTGAAATAATTGACCAAGGATGTGTTACTGCCACATGTGGTTTGAATGAATTCGCCTGAAAATTCTGTTTTCTTCAAGAAAAGAAAATTAATTAACCTAAACCTATGTGTCTGTTGGTGAAACAGAAGTTTCTAAACAGAACTGAGTTTACTTTAGATACATGTTCACATATAAACTATGGTCCACTTATATAACAATACTTCAGTGGTGACTACTCAGATACTGCTGAGAGGCCCAAACATGAGAAATGTAGCATTCACAATAAAAATTTTCTCTATCTCAGTTGGTAAAATGACATGTATGACAAACTGTGTTCCATCAGAAATAAAATATTCCTCCTTTCTGTTTAGGATGTCCTGCATTTGTTGAGAGGAGCTCCTCGAGAAGTTACACTGCTACTTTGCAGACCACCAAAAGGTGTTCTTCCAGAAATAGAGCAGATTGCTCTGGTAAGGCAAAGCTTCTCATAGAAACTCGCTTCTGTAAACCTGGAAAGACTCTGCTACGTGTTCTATCCAGTCTTGAACAAGGCAACCTTCCCTGTTTTCAAGGCCCTCTATTCCATTGCTTTCCCTTCCTGGTTTCAATTCAACCTGTAGAGTTCAACTGATATTTCTTTAGCAACCAAAATAATATAAATCTGGCAGATGTGAAACACTTATCCCAGTCCAACAACTTTTGAGTCGCTGTACTGTCATTGGAGCGAAACAGCACATACCCAAGCACCTCTTCTAGTGGTGCTTCTAAAAATGCTCTACCAGATCCTCAGCCAGAAACTGCAGATATTCTCAGATGCAGGTACTGTAACTCCCCAAAGTGAGAAGAAAATAAAGAACTTTTCCTATCCAGACTATCTCTTAATGAAGTTTAAAAAATGAAATAATGGTTTCAACTGTTTTTTCAAGTTCTTATTAATGGTTAGCAGAATCTGCAGGGGGAAAAACAAAACACAAAAAACCAAACAAAACCAACAAAAAAAACCAAAATGAAAAAACAAACAACAACAAAAAAAACCCCACCAAAAACAAACAAACAATAAAAACCCCAACCAAACCGTAGACACTGCAGAGACTAAAACATTAGATGTGCTAGCATTATTACTGCTGCTTCTTGAACACATCTCATGGACACATGACAAGTACTCTTATAATGAATATGCATTTGTACTACTCTTGTTCCATTCTGAATGGCCCACTCATGGTGCCTGTCCCACTAGGATTTATAGCCACCCACAGGCAGACAGAAATGACAGTCGGAACCACCTCCAGATAACAAACTGACTCCTGCTGCTCTGCTGCAGTGGGCCCTTGGCTGATTTCTATGGTCAGTGGCATGGGAGTCAAGTCTGGAAATTACTTCTATGGAATGAAGAGAATATAGACACAAAATCGAGGCATGATATGAACAGAAATAATAAAAAAGAACCTCTAGGAAATAATTCATTGGGAAAAGTGATCTGGCACTCTTGTAGAACATGAAAAATAAGCATAAAGAAAAAAGAGTTATTTGGTGAGAGAGTATCTCCTATTTTTTCTCCTCTCTTCCAGCTACCATTTGATATTTTCCCATTCAGAAGCTTATTAATACTGATTTTTCAAAATACTTTTCTCTTGAAGGAGCAAAGATAGGAGATTAAAAAGGAGTTCCACTAACCTTTCTGTTATTTTCATAGACTCCAGCACCATCTCCAATTAAGGACTTTGTGGCAGAAACGCCAGGCAGCACAGAGGCAGGAAACAGTATGGATCAATCTACCAGTGAGGGAAGTAGCACCTCTCCAGACCTCGAAGACTGCCTCGATTCTCCACTGGGAGAAGATTTCAGTGAGCCTCCTGAGGATGACAGCTCAGCTTATGAAGAGCAGGAAGCTGAGTTTCAAGACAAACCCATACAGAAACTCCCAACTTCCAGAGAGAGTTTCTATAAGCATCTTTGGAAGATTCATCAAGAAGCTTCCACTTCTGAAGTCTTCCACTCCCTAGAGGAAGAAGTGAAGCAGAACTGCTACTCACCTTGTGAATTAGGACAGGCCAAAAGGTAGGGAATACTGAAATCTGTTCTGCAGCCTTCCTTTGACTCGTAGAATTTTGAAAGTGAATCACTTAGGTTCTAATCACGCCTAATTAGTGAAGATTTTATTTTATCATCTTATTCTGACTCACCTAATCTGCCTTCCCTATTTACTCTCATCTTATTAGAATTTTG
This sequence comes from Corvus cornix cornix, assembly GCF_000738735.6. Lineage (NCBI taxonomy): Eukaryota > Metazoa > Chordata > Aves > Passeriformes > Corvidae > Corvus > Corvus cornix. Next base: position 18,253,813 of record NC_046336.1, read on the forward strand.
CATATGTCTGCATTGCAAGATACTTGTAAGAGTTCTGCACCACTGTAATAATTTATGCTGTTCAGCTGAAGCTGGTTGCCATTTGAAATCAGTGGGAAGAGTCTTGTTCAACTAAATAGGAAACAAGTACTTTTTTCTTGATTGTATGATCTTTTACTTCCAATTTGTTTCAGAGTTAACTTAAATAGGCACCATAAGTTTTTCTTATTGTGTGATCTTTTAATTTCAAATGTTTTCATAGGAAATAAAAAAACCCTCAGAAGACAAACTGTGATCAAGGAGGAAAAAAACCCTTATTTTCTGTTTTCTGGTCTTTAGAAGCCAAGAGAACCGCTGAGCCAGAGGAATTATACAATAAAGTATAATGCAAATGGACTCAGTCTCCTCTTACACTCTTTTGGATATATCAGACACTGTCACACAGAAGACAATCCATTCCATTTTCATCATCTTTCCCAGAGCAAAAAAATTATAAATTATCAGAACAGAAAAAATTGATGCAAAGACAAATTAAAAGTCTCCTAGCGGCCTTTAACTTGCAGCTTTAGTAATTTTACTGAGAAACTAATTTCTATTTCTTCACACAGTCACTTGAAATAATTTTGTTACTTTTGACACTCATCAAGCACAGCCCCAGACACACATTCCAGTCTTTGGGAAGTGACAGCACTACCTGACACTGCAAGTCAAGTGGGATCATAATGGCAATTCATAATTTTAGCTTCTCTTTGTTGAGTGGAGAAGCTGCACTCAATTCATGAATGAAGTTCCCGCTTAATTATCTGCTTCTTTACTTCTGAGAGTAAAACCAGCCGAAATATGTCTGCAGCAAACATATTTGCCAAGAGATAATACAGATTCAACAAAACTATGTTTATTGTGGGAAAATATCAATTCCAAGAAAAGTTTTGGATTCTTCCCAAGGAGGAAGTTCTGAAATAAATGTTTTTGTTTGATACACTTTCAGTATCATTTAGTTAAGCTTTTGTGTTTTTAAAAAGCAGCCAGAGAAGTTTAAGATGGCATGCATTTTAAACAGTATTTTAAACATAATCTCAATTTAAATCTTTCCAGCTAAAACCATAAAAAATCCCCAGAAGGAAATAGGCATTAATAAAGGTCTTCCTTTTGATTAATGAAGAAATTTCTTCCGACTGCTCAAAACATTTCATGCAAATGTATAAATTTTCTGATATGAATTTTATGGAGATCTGTGATTTCATATAGGACGTGCAATTTGTTTTCATTTTAGTTGTCTATATTTTCTTAGGAGATGATGGACAGTTCACTTCTATCAAAGAGCAAAAGATCCTGGCTGACTTAGATATGAACATGCCATTTTAAGTGTTTTTGAGATGAATGCGGTTTAGCAGTATTTCAATAAGGATTGATATGAACAAAACATACTTTAAAAAAAAAAAAAAAAGTGTTTCCAGCATTTTTACAAGCTTTAATGGTAAATTTTTGGGAGACAATGCCACAGTTGGTTCATTAAGGGCAACAGCCAAAACTACTAAACGCAGCATGTATGATTACAGTTTGGATTTGAACATCAGAAGTGCTGAATACTTCGTCTGCAATATAGTGAAATAGATTCAATAATAATTTAAATTCAATTAATTTAGTAAGTCCATTAATGTCTTTCGGACAACTCATATGCTTCAAGGCAAGCTTACAAAAAGGAGTAAGGACTTCTACTTTTCATGAAGAAACAGGAACCACTTTATATTTCATGTTTGTGGTCTGTGCGCAGTTACCAAGGAAAGACCTGTAGAAGCCAGAAGTGTGGCTGGCATTCCTTTTTCAAGACAAATGCTAATATAAAAAATGTAGTGGTATTTTAATGTGAATACCACTTACCAGAAAAGTTAATTAATTTGTTTATGGAAGATGAAATAATTAATAGTCTGGGCATTGTCCAGTTATTGTTTTTGAGAACCAACCAAAGTACTAACTAATGCCTTAAAAAATTAAAAGAGTGCAAGATTTTGCAAAGATAAATAATGAAAGCTTTTTAATCTTTCAAGTAGCTTTGCAAAATATTGATTACGGGGTTTTTTTATATACTACCATTGGAGGATTCAGACAGCAATTCAATATCATAACTAGTAAATCAGTTAAAATGAAAATAAGGTAATATATAAGCAGTAGACTTTTCAGTGGCCATCTAATAAAGCATATGGAGGAAAACCCCAGCACTGCAATCTTTTTCTTTTCCAGCCGCGTATTTAATAAGAGTCATGATGACCTATCAAACACAAAATGTATGCCTGAAACTCTCTCTCTAACCCCTATTGATGAAGAGTATCTCACTGTCAGCTCAATGTCACGAGGAGGAAGCTCCGAGACAGTCTCTGCAACCACTGCAACCCCACAACCACGTGTTTGTGGTCCCTCATCATCACCCCTGCTTGCTAGAGAGACACATGACAGTGACAATGAATGGGAGGACTTGGAGGAACCAGAGGAAGAGAAGGAAGAAAATGAACACTGCACTCAGGTATGTGATAGGCACCAAATTACTAACAGGTAGAATACAAGGGAAAAGAAACAATTTTAAGAATGTTACATTCTTAAACACTCATTTAAACTAATTTTCTATGCTATTTCCACATGACTTTTTTTTTTTTTAACTTTCCTGAATATCCACAAGCTTCAAATAAAGCAGACCTTCCACTATGCCCAGCTCTCCAGAATTCTTAACCATTTTCCTTAAGGATATTTATTTTTTCTTGACATCTTATTATTTCTCTAACTTTCCAAAATTCTGCAGTATTATTTTCAGTGTACGAAGGCCTAAAAGCTCTCTAGTAGCTTCTAAAATTAATTGGAGTCAGCTACTTGGGTTTTTTCTGCCATGTTTCAAGCCCATGCAGAAAATCACTTTGTTACAGTGATATTGCTGTAATGTCCTGATAAGAAACTATGAGCCTTGTGCTAATTACTATTCAAATATAAGGCTCAGTCCTGCCAAATGCTGAACATCTTGCATTCCTACTGACACTAATGAGCTCTGAATTCCTACTAATTAGAGAGCACCATGGACAAAATTTGGCTCCAGGCACTTTCTTGAGTGGGACAGCAATAGCAGTAACAACAGTAATCTTTGCACCCTGCTATTGCAATGCTTTTCAGCTCAGAGGACTCCAAGCCTTTCTTTACACATTCCAAATGACCAAATCCCATGTCCTGGTGGCATTCTCTGCCTTATTAGGCCCTATTAATCAATCCACATGAACCTCCAGGATTCTGGGATATGGCAGAACACCTTTTGCATACCCTTGTTGTACCTTCTGAGGATCTGATTCCTTCCTGCATATAAAAATAATGGAAGATGTTAATGAAGGAACAGAAAAGCCTACATCAGACATACCTTCTGCTTGTTTTAACAGGAAATGGAGATCTTTGTGACTTTGACAAAATCAGAGAACAATGGTTATGGATTCTCTGTAGTTCTTAACAAAATGGACACCTGCCTGTACGTTGATGAAATCTTGAATGATCCTGCCCTTTCTGATGGAAGATTGAGAAGGGGAGACAGAATCATTATGGTACAGTAATTATTGAAGTTTATACAGAGGAGAAAATATTTGCAGATCAATGTCATTTAGTTTTGGCATTCTTCATTTGGTAGCATCCAGTTTATGACCTTTTTAGGTATGTAAATAAATCATACAATGAATCTTATTCTGCTGACCTCAGTTGGATAAATTTCAGACTGAATAGATTGTATGAGGAGGCAAATAACATGAATCTAGGAGCAATGCAAGAGAAGTGAGACATTAAATGCCTTCCCAATTAAATTACATAAACTGAATTAATGTAACAAGGTAATAGGTGCACACAAAGGATGCAGGAATTATGTCCTTTGTAATGTAAGAATGAAACTTTTTTTCAGCCATGTTTGTGTTCAGTATTGCTTAAGACTCTCTTCCTTGTTTTTTTGCAACAAGACCTTGAGTTTCAAGGGGAAAAAAAGCTATTTTTATTAAAGCTCTGCATTCAGAAAAATAAAAGTTCAAAAAAGAAATATTACTGCAATCTTAACTATTGAATTTACTGACATTAAATACCACAGCAAAGCAATAAAAAGGAAGTAAAAACTAATTTAAGTTCATATGCAAAATTCAGAGTGGAGGGAGAAGTAAATGATGGTCAATGAGATCTGTGACATGCTTTTACTGGTTTGTCATTTAGGTGAATGGAATTGATGTCACATCTTTACCATGCAATGAAGTTCTGACTTTACTGCAAAGCTCTCCTCCAGATCTGCACCTTGTGGTTGGTCGTGCTGACGGTGACCCACGTCCCTCAAGTAGGCCAGATGAGATTCCTGAAATTACTCTCACAAAGGGTGCCGATGGACAGCTAGGTGTGTAGTAAATGCTGTACTTGCTGTACATGGACAGGAATGACAGCATAAGGAATCATAAGCAACTGTGGTCTTGGATCAGCATGATCCAAACTGACCTTGACACCTTTATGCTCTTCGTGATCACCCATGACCAAGGAATGAGAGCTTTATTTCGGGCAACACCTAAGAGGGAAGACTAATATCTCTTACTAGACTAATGAAGATAGTTGGAAAATTGATTTTTGCATTATCACCCTATTAACTGAATTTCTGGCAGATTTCCAGTCTCATATTTTTATGTTGCTGATATACTAAGTTTTGGGTAGTTGGATAATAATGTCTACTACCTGCAGAGACACATAAATATGTATTTGGAGGGAAAGACAAAAACTGAAGAAAAGGTAAAGTTTAAGAAGGATGACCCACAGGTTGAGACTACAGTTTGCTATTCAAAAAATCTCCACTTGAATCCTTGATTCACCACAGACACAAGGCTTTATCTACATTGTCCAATACAAATGATAAAAGAAATCCCTACAATCTGAGTTCTTGGTATTTCTGCAGCATGTTGTGAGTACTGCACAAAGATAAAACTGTAGGCTCAGGAAACAGTATGGCTATATTTGCTCATGTACAACATCCTGTTTACAGGTAGGAACTAGTTTGTTCAGAGATTCTTTGAATGTCATTTGCATTGTGTAGGCACCTCCTCAGCTGTCATAGGCCTCCATTCCTGAACACTGCAAGGTGTTTAAATGTTCTGGTAATGAGGGAGTTGCTGCTATGCAGCTCAGTGTCCTATTGCAATGACTATTGAACATCAGGTGAAATAAAGCACTACACAATCACTGAAACATAGAGATGGACACCACTATTTAAGTTTTTCCATACTTTTTTTAACATCTAATGGCATTTCACTCAGTCCAGCTTGTACACCCATCTTACTGGGGCAAGACTGTTATTTATAATGTCAGTGATTTGTTCAGCCTGTATTTCAATGATTCACATCTATTCCGCTAGACTTTATGTCACTGACAGTTAAATTCAAAACATGCTGCCACAAAAGATGCTTTCTCTGCATTATTCTAGGCTTGAAGCTGACAGGAGGAGCTGGAAGCAAGTTACAAGGTATTTATGTGCTAGAGATAGTGCCTGGCTCTCCTGCCAGTGTGGAAGGCAGCTTACAGCCACAAGATCAGATTGTTTACCTCTGTGGACTGTGGACTGAGGGCATTAGCCTGGATGATGCAGTGAGAGTGTGTGAAGCTGCCACCCAGAATGTTCAAATCAAAGCCACAAGGTAAATCTGAGCATATTTGATCCTAATGCTGAAGCAGGTTTCTAAATTTTACGTCAACAAGTCAGACGGCACAAAACAGAAAAATGCTTTATCTCAAAGGTCTTGCAACCTGATAAATAACATTCATAAGGTATCTTATCTCCTTGTAATTTCAACTAACGCAGCAAGCACAAGTAGATTCATACAACACAAATGACAACTCTTCAAATTTCATCATCCAAAAACCAATGTAAAGCCTTTAACTGTGAGGCTGAGCACCATTTTCCTATGTGTTGCTCTCTAGGGAAAATCTTTGAATTTCCGGCACTAGTGTCAACTTTCTCCTTACAATCTCAGATTCACAACTACAAGCAAGAAACTACCTCTGATGGGAAATTCTGAGTTAATTCCAACAGCCAAACATTTTAGAAAGGTACTGAAAATGCAGCATTTAATCTGCAGCATGAATAGAAAATCTTTCCAGGCCTGAATAATAATCAGCTGTAAAGAATTTTGCTCATCAGTTCATGGCTGCACTCTAGATTAACTGTGTTCCACAGTCTGGTATCACACCAGCACAGGTCCTGGAATGATGCAGAAATAGCTTCCAAAGATCTCAGAGGAACGGTAAAATATTAACCCAAAGCATGTGAATAACTAAGTTACATAACCAGAGCGTGTGGCGGAATGGCTGTCACAGCTGTCTTAACATAGTTCAAACTTTTATCATTGTTTTATTAACTTGTGCTTATCTAACAGAAGAAGAAACTGCTGCCTCATTGTACATCTTGCTGTACAAGTTAGTAGGCAGCACCTTCTGATTGTCAGAATTGACAAACTAAGGAGACAAACAGAAAGAGGGTAAAGGAACTTACAAAAGAGCATTCCCACTTTATACAGTGGGTAACCAAAGCTGAATTCAAGATGTACCAGAAAGCAGTTCTGTATTGGGCCAGGTGATTTAACATTCCTATTTTTTTCCCCAACACATTTTAACAAAATGTTTCACTATAGTCAAATATTTTCATATACTGATATAAATTCTCCTTAGGAAAGCACCACTAACAAAATCATAGAAGCCCAACTACTATTTAGACAATTGACTTTCTAAAAATAATTTTCATATGTGCTTTACAAAGCATGCAGCTCTTAATGGCTCACATTTCACTTTTTCTGCCCCCAGAAATGGCAATCCAGTGGTTCCTATAGAGCAGGAAAATAGTAAGTAAGGCTAATATTTTTGAGTTTTAGTTCAAAACTTGCTTCTGATTTTGAAAATAAGCATAGATTCATTGATTTAAAAGTTATTAACAGATTGTAACTTGGCATTCAGTATTTCTGTTATGGCCATTTTAAGGGTCTGAAGAAAATTTGGTAGCTGTTTAAGGACAGAAATAAAACGTATAGTTCTCTGTAAAAAAATAATTTATTACATATTTAGTTTCTATTTTTTAAATTTGTTATTAAGTAGGAATTTTATGTGGTTATATTTCAACATCTGTTTTGACTGAAACTATTCTCTGAGGAGTCTTCCAGCACTTCTTGAGCCACTATTTAATATCAGCCACTACTTCATCACCTAGACAACTTTTTTAAACTGTTATCAATAAACTATATAAAATCAGAAGCAGGCAGCACCAATATCTCTTAGTTAATATAAATATCCCTGTCAAGCTAGATATTTGATACTCTAACTGATACAAAACTTCAGTAATCATGTGCACTACAAAGACTTGACCAGATTTGCTCTAGCAGTGGAAGGAGTCTCAGCAAGCACAGGTTGCACCTGCACCCTCAGGAGGAAGGAGAGGTATCGCATCTAGGCCAGCACATATAAAAGGTGTTAGTTATGCAAGTAGTACTTTCCAATGCACATTTGGCCGCATTGTCAGCCCTAACCCCAGTTTCATTTACCTAAATGGATATGTCAATGGGTTTTTCTAAATCATGCAAAGATGACCTACAAAAGTAACCCTGGACCACAATTGTTCACGTGCCTACACTCATCCTAATACTGGCATATGGTTACCTGAAGAACTTATTCCACATCAAGTTAGTTACAGATTTCCTACTTTACCACACATAGCCATGTGTTTGTTTCTATAAACTGAAGGAATTTTCTTACAAGATAAGGATAAAGTTATGTGTACTCTCAGTTAACACGATAGAACTAAAGCACGGCAAATGTATATCCCAGTAGAATCTTGCTCACACAGTCTTGTGTGAGCTTTGCAGATTCCAAGATTTCTCAAGACATCTTCAGATAGATAACCAGGCCTGATCCACCTCTGATACAGAGTTATGAACTCTACACTGGCACAGTTACCTGCCTCTCCTATAAAAAAAGATGTGTAAGATCCTGCACATGGGTCAGAGCAATCTCAAGCACAAACACAGGCTGGGCAGAGAATGGATTGAGAGCAGCCCTGAGAAGGACTTTAGGGTGTTGGTTGATGATAAGCTCAACATGACTGAGCAATGTGCAATCACAGCCCAGAAATCACATCCTTGGATGCACCAAAAGCAGTGTGGCCAGCAGGCTGAGGGAGGGGATTCTGCCCCACTACTCTGTGAGACCCCACCTGGAGTGCTGCATCCAGCTCTGGGGTCCCCAGTATAACCAGCACGTGGACCTGTGGAAGCAATTTAAAGAGGAGGCCATAAAGATGCCCAGAGGGCTGAAGCACCTCTCCTATGAAGACAGTCTGGGAGTGTTGGAGCTGTTCAGCCTGGACAAGAGAAGAGAAGACTCCAAGGAGACCTTAAAGCAATTTCCAGTACCGAAAGGGGTACTGGAGAGGGACTTTTGACAAAGGCACGTAGCGATAGGACAAGGGGGAATGGCATCAAACTGAAAGAGGGCAGGTTTAGATTAGATAGTAGGGAGAAATTCTTTACTGTGAAGGTGGTGGGACACTGGAACAAGTTTCCCAGAGAAGTTGTGGACACCTCATCCCTGAAAATCTTCAGGTCCCGGCTGGATGGGGCTCTGAGCAACCTGGTCTAGTGAAAGGTGTCCTTGCTCATGGCAGAGGGTGGGAACCAGATGATCTTTAAGGTCCTTTCCAACCCAAACCATTCTATGATTCTATGATTCTTCCCCATTACAGGTACTTTTAAAAACCTATAGTAATTTTGTATTTGGTGTTCCATTTGCTTTAATCATAGATAGATTTATAGATAAATTTGTAATAATTTGTTATTAAGAAAGCAAGCCTTCATTTTTATAGGCTCTCTTAGTTACAAGAACACATACCAAAATTGCAATTACAACAGGTAGCTTTTTTTAAAGTACAGGACATTCATTATTTTCTGTAATTCACACATTAAGAGTACTTCGTGGTAGACAGCTACGATCACCAAAATATGATAAAGCAAAAGCACAAAACTGGGGGGGGCTGGGTAGAAGTGGGAGTGTTCCTTCATCTGCCTGATCATTGCCACATGTCTAGAATGACTCAGTCCGATCTCTGATTGTTGTTACAATTTTTGAAATAGCAATGGCTGAGATGCAATATCTCTGCAATTCATGACTGAAATGTTTATATCTCTATGCAAATTGGCAAACTTAATCATGCAGTGGTCTCACACTGTTTCATATAGTATCGATATTGGATATTGATGCTTTGTTTAATAATATAAGCACAGAGATTACATTCCATGTGTACATGAAGTTTAGCAGGAGGCCTGTCAGAACAAACATATGTGTGTATTTTTAGGGCCACCAGCTGAAACAGAGAAAGCCAATATTTCTTTGTCAAATGAAAACCTGAACTCCCAGGAACAGCATCTGCTGCATCAACATGGTAAGGAATTTTGCATTTTTCAATTAGGAATTGTAAAATTTTGTGCCTTCTCTTTGAAAGGAAATAAGTCTATAGGTGATAAGGGCATTGCCTGGGAAAGATTAACTCTTCATAAAAAAACCTGCCTCCCTCAGAGTTTCAGAGAACATTTATAGATTACTGTTGTCCATCTGGTGTCTCTTATGCTGCAGCACACAGTTTTTAAAGCTTGTTTTGGAACCTGCTCACAGAGAGGTAAAAAGTCACAGTGCAGCTCACATTTTAGGAGTTTTAGGCCACATAAATCCATAGGATTTATTTTTTATTTCACATATAAAATATAAAATGTTTTATTATGTCCCTGAATAAGATTTTGAGTGTTATACTATAGAATATTTTACCAGGACAACTATCTAAAAATTGTTGTTGCTTTTTCTCAGAGAAACATTTGGAGGAAACAAACTGTGATGCTCAGCAGAACACCCCCAATTCTCCAGAATGTAAAGTAAGTGACACTCTGAGGTGTGAGGTGGTTCATCAGGTGAAGTGAGCTATATGGAGTGAGATTTTTTCAATAACAGTATTTAATGTATTTTTTTCCTCTCTTTGAAAATGTGAATATAATGCATTTGGAGAGTATCCTGTAAGGGTTGAATTGCTTCAGCATTCACAGAGTAGAATGCACTGAGCACTTCCTGGGGACAGACTCTTCTGTTAATACTTTTCAATGCTTAGAAAGAAAATAGCACAGGAAAAAGACACAGAATGTCACAGCATGGGATTCTGGGGAAAATATGTGCAATTGTGAAACATTTTCCACAACAGTCTTTGAAAACTGAGATTAATATGTTTCATTCTGCAATTTTCAGATGGACATTTGAAAAGAGAGTAAAATTACCCCAAATCTTTGGAGTATTATGTAGCACTGACATAGACCAATATGTTTTGAATTTGGCAAGAGTAATACATTTTAAAAATTATTTATTATTAAATTATGAATTCCTAAATACACAGGAATTGTTCTCAGGAGAAAAAAGTTATTTCCATGCTCAGCATACAGTGCTTGAAAATTCTTACAAGTGCAAACATCACTTCTGTTGGTGAAAACACATGGAAAGGTTAATTGAAATTATCCAAATTAGGACTGATATTTCATGTGGATAGATTAACTAGTTTTCTCTTGACTGTGGATTGCAAAAATAAAGCTGTCTCTTGTTAAAATTAGACCTCCAACCTGGCAAAAAAAATTGGAACAACTTTCTCACTTTTGATTATGTCATCACTATTAGTGCTTCTTCTGCATGATTTAATCCATGATAGTTTATCTGTTCAACTTGCAAAAATAATTTCCAAGGCTGATATTTGTGGCATTGGAACTAGTCATGCTGCAAGTCATAAGCATTTCTAGCTTGCTGCTATTTCTGACATAGTACTTGACCCTAAAAAAGCAGCTGATTTTCAAAGCAAATGAAGTGCCAAAGCAAAAGAAATGGGAATGTTGGGATTACAAGATTTAAATTATAGAAAAATAAGAGAATGAACTATGTACGGCATTACTGTCATGCTGGAGATAATAATGCCTTATTTGTCAATTAAGGTGATTCATTTGAAACATTATAAAAGGATTACAGAAGTACACCTTTTTTTGCTTTTAAGGTGTTATTTTCCCCAGCAGCAATTACTAAAAAGAGTATGAAAATAAGTATGTACTATTTTCATCCTGATACATACATGCAGCTGTTATGTTGATCCCTGGAAGCTCCATAGATCTATTCAAGAGTAGGATATATCCCATAATCTCCATCAGACAGTGAGGACTGTGAAGCATAATGGGAATCTTTGGTAATAAAAATGCAAACAAAATACAGCCCTGAATAAACTCCACTTTAGACTGCATCCTTGTCTATTGTAGGATTTCATTATTAAGATTGAGCTGGAAAAAGCAGAAAATGGAAGCCTAGGATTTGCACTGGTAGGTGGAAAAAATGGCAGGGCTATCTTAATAAAAGCCATCAGCCCGGACAGCAGTGCAGATCTAGATGGGAGACTTCAAGTTGGTGACATCCTGCTTAAGGTAATGTTTGTTCTTCATTGCTTTGGCCTACATTTTCTCTAGTTACTCTATAATGAGCATCTGTTCAATATAAAGGTGGTGTGCAGATTTGACATCTGATGCTGCTTTGCACAGTAACATGTAGAAGGTGGTGTCCCTTGGCTCCTGGTGGTCAGAGGGTTGTCCTGTTTGTTACCTCAAATTATTTTGTTTCTTCCTCCACCAGTTTCAAAATTGTTTGATTTTCTGGTTTTCATTTACTTCCATCTCTCCTTCATCTTCTCTCTGAAGAATGGGGGAATGCCCACTTACTATCTCAGACTATACTTTTGTGGTCCTACTGGCAATCATGGTATAAAGACATAGAGATGCAGGATCAAGCAAGTTAGGAAATTGAGGACACGTGAAGTTCAAAGAAGTTATATAAAGATTGCTCAGTCCTAGGACATGTGATTAGAAAAAGGCTTTGTGTTACAGGAATCTGGAAATACACATCATTGTATTTTTCAGGTGAATGAGACTTTTGTGTCTGGTCTGCCACGCCAAACAGTTACAGATTTACTGCGCAAGGCTCAAGGCACTGTTCAACTCACTGTCTGCCGAAGTGTGGCTTTGCATTGGGCTTATTCAGGCAACCAGAGCAACAGAGCTGCCACCCCCAACACAAAAGCAGAGCCTGGTAAGCAGCTACATCCCCTCACCATATGACAGAAGTGGGATTATGCGTTGCCTGAATTCAACTTTGGTATTAGTCAAGTCAATTTTAGAGTTAGTCCTGTTTCATAGCTGTAGGTGCAAACACATTCTTCACCCTGACTTGCAGCTCTGGCTAAACTCCTCCAGACATAGGACCGCAGGGAAGGCATGCCCAAGTGTGATTTTTAAGTCTAGGAACAGTCTAGGAACAAAACTGTAAGACCCTCAAAGATGCTTTAACTCAGCTTAAGTTTTTAAGTCAAGAATGTTGGTCTGATTTTACCCCATTTTATACAACTCACTGATGGAATCACAGCCCATTTTTGACTCAGTTGCTAAAATACTTTTCCCACAAACTTCACATCCCATCACTCCTACTTATCTCCTGGAAGCACTACGCCTCCTGTTCTGTCTGGCAGACAGATCCTCTCTTTTCTGTGCTTGTTCATGTTCAAATCCAGAAGCCTCTGCTCCCAGGTCTATTGTTATTCATTTGAGAGCACACCCATCTTGCATAGGGTAGCACTTAGATGACTAATACTATGGAAGAACTTTGTGCTCTATGCTCTGCTCTCCTAAGTACTTAAAAATTAAATAATAATAAAAGATGGGAGTGGAAGCAAGGATATAATATTACCAATGGATTATGGAGTTATAGTCCTCAGCTTTCTATTTCTTTGAATACTGAAACATTTCCTAAAATGTGGAGAAACTTAAGTGGGAAGGGTATAGAATTCCTTCTTCTGGCCTGCTGGTTACAAATTGGATGCTTTGTTTCAAGTATTCTTAGCCAAGAAGACACAGCCATTGCCATTTTCTTCTTACATGACATGGGTGAATTACATAGTTCCTGGGAATTTTAAACTGTTTTCCTGCAAAATACAATGGTATTATAGAAGTACTGGCAGCAAAGTTAATCTATGGTACTTGCCCCTTACCTGTGAAAGAATGAGCTAGGTTAGGGAGGGAAGATTTAAATTGTTTCAGGTTTTTTTTATAGCTGCTGTTGATACAGGGCTTTATTTCAGTGTATCTTCTGGCAGTCTGAATTATGCTGGCTTCTTCAGTGGTGACATATGGCATTTGTCCTGTACTAACCCTCCGAGAGCATTCACGAAAGGGAGATTCTATGCCAGTTTAAGACACTGTATCTCAGTGCCTCATCTGAGGTCAAAGTCCTTTGGTGTAAGCAGCAGAGAAGAAATGGACCTGTATTTTCATGCATTTGATTTTGGTTTTGTTCTCTGGTATTCAGCAAGTGGTGAGGAAAGCCTGCAAGCTCAGCCTGTTTACAGTTTCAAGGAAGAAGGCTACGACCAAATGTGCAACAAGGTAAAATCAGAGAAGTTTTCAGATGTTATCAGGCAATGTACTCATATGTTTGTTTACAACATGGGTTTGCTGCAATGTGGGCAAGAACCACACCTTCTTAATGAAAAAAAGTTTAATGTAAGGGAAGTGTGCTGCAATGACTGGAGCTGCTGACATTTGAGTGAGTCAGGATTCCACTGAGATAAGAGTATATGATAAGTATAATACATATGCTAAAAGAGTGGAGGGAAGAAAGGTTGCATATGCATATGCATTGTTCAGAGTCTTTATAATACTGAAATGAATAATTTATTAATTTTACCATTCTTTCAGTATTTCTGAACCATATACATTAAAAGATTTCTATTCAACTGTCTCCACTAATATTCATAATTCAAATGCATCTAAATTTCTTCAAACATGGTTATGTTTTTGAATCCTAGTAAGTTCTGCAAGACATTCCACATTAAATTTCACAGCATCTATTATTTCTAAGTTTAAAACGGTAAAACGCCTCAGAAAATGTGAGAAATTTAGGTCTTCTTATCCTCCAGAAAACGCATAAAAAATCCAAACCCTGATTCAAGTAATATAATCGAACTAGAAAAAGAAAAATTGTTAGAATCCTTGACATGAATAAGCTGAGAAAACCTTGAAGAGGAATTTGTTTGTAGAAGTTTAAGTATTCTGCTGAAATGGGTGTTGGAACTACTTTTAGAGACTGGTGAAATGTAATCAAAATAAGGTTGTATCTATGATCTGACAAAGAAGTACACCCAACAAATAATACCAATGAGAAGTAAGAGATAGTAGTAAGGTTACAGGTTACCTATCAGATCCCTGAGTTAGCGAGGTATTAAAGCAAATATTTAGTTTTAAGCAATGTGGTTAAGTCTATCTAGTTGAGCACAGCACAAGCCTAAATTTAAGCACGTGCTTAGTGTTTTTCCTGAATTGGTTCCATTAACCTCTCTCTTCTTCATTATTTCCAGCTTGCCTTTAGTTGTCTCCTATGAATAGAAACTATTTCTGCTTTACTTTATAGAGCACAGCTGCCATCTACTCCAGAGATGTAGACTTTGAAAATGACAAGCTACTAAAAAAAAGAGTAAAAGTGAAGCAGTAAAACACATTTTCTTTGCAAATCAAAAACCTAAATCAATATAGCAGTCTCTGATCTATGTAACCAGTAGGTGCAGAAACTGGGTAGATGAATTTATGCTTAAATCAGCAGCTATAAATGTCCCTATTCTAATGGGGAAATACATGTACAAAAGTAAGAAAATAAGGTATAAGTGGGAGCTACCATTAGGGTTCTCTGGAGCATTCAGTAGTTCATACTGTGTAGTATGCCAGGGTGTTTTCTGGGTGCATCCAAAATATTAAGCAGTGAAAGAAGAAACACCAATTTGAACTAAAATTTAAATAATTATCTATCAAGTGTTACAGCTGAGAAGAAGGTACTTCCACATGCTAGCAGCAGATCCTGCATCATTACTTAAATGCAGAACCTAGTTATTATTCTCTAGGATGGAAAAACAGCCACCAGTACTATTGCTTCTATTGCATATGGAGGGTCATCAAGAGTCTGCCTTCTCTGTTAGTTGAGTGCTTCTTCAGCGGAGCAGCTGCACCCTGCTTCTACCATTGGCATCATTGTGTCTAAGATAAAAAAAGGAAATTATTACCAACAGTTCCATCCCAGACACTGGATCTTCCTGCTGCCAAGAAGTGGGAGGGGAAAAGTGTGACTCATGATTCCTGTGATTGCATTTTCTTTCTGAGATCAGAGAGGATATAAAAAACTTCTCAAAGTTCAGTCGTGCATGCTGAGATGTAGAGGTGTCTCTAGACTGTATTGTTCTATTGTTCAGAAATTTACAAATGCAGCTGATAAGGCTTTTTACTCTGACTAGATACTGCAATACACACTTTCTTCTGAAAGTGGGAACTATTCTATTTTCCCTTTCCTTCTTGAGTGAAGGACACATTTCTGTCAGAAATAAGAAAGAGTGTTGATGAAAGTAACTATGTTCTTGATGTTTCTGCCTACTGACTTTTCTTATCTGAAACCTGCAGGATCCAGAAAATACAGACGAATCTCCTCTGCGAGGCCAGAAGAGTAACATTTCAGACAGGTAAGTCTTTCGAATGAAGTAAAACTATTAAAATAAATAGTATGGATAATTTATTCTTATATTTTCAGCTCTGTCCTAATATGGTACGCAAATAACAGAAGCACGGGTCTATTGGAATGCAGCTCCACCTGCAGGAAGAGCTGCTAAACCGCTTCCACACAAGTACTAAGACAAGAGAACTGAAGCTTCCAGGTGTAAGGGCTAAAAATGTCATACATGAAAAATTTTTTCTAGCTGTGAGAAACCTTACTTCCAGTCCTTTTGAGCATCTTTTTTTTCAGAGTATGTTCTTATCTCTGAAAAAACCCAACAGCAATCGCATACCGATAACAGTATTTTTCAGTAGCTATATTTGCAAACAATACTCCAGACAAAATGCTACTACAACTCCTTGAACTTATGACCCTCAGAGTTCAGATTAATTCTTGAAAGTAGTTGCTCAAGAAAGTTAAAAGTGATCAAAAATAGATTAAACACAAAATCTTGGTATGGTTCAGATTATCAAAGCTTCTGCCACTTCAACTAACATTGTTTTACAGGTCACAGAAATGTGCAGAATGTGAAAGCTGCAGAAGAGAAAATCAACAGTCTGAGTCAGGCAGCTGGAATAATGAAGATGATGTTGTGCCCCACAGGATTCCTGTTCTACCTAGAAGTAATCATGAAAAGATTTGTCTTGTTTCTTCAACAGTATAGCCCAGCACCTCCATATATGTACATTGAGGATGACACTAGTCCCTTGTATACAAGCTAAGGATTTGCTCTTTCAGTCTCAAAGACCAGGGTACTCAAGACACAGTCTTTACCACTGATGCACAGGAAGGCCATCCAAACCTTTGTACCTCTAAAAGGAGACATACATCCGGAGGTCTCTCCTCTCTGTCTTTCTGTTCCCATACAACTTCCCAAAAAAAAGTAAATTAAACACTTAAAATGCAGAATGAAGGGTCAAATTCTCTCTCAAGACTTTGTTCCCAGAATCACTGAATTTCACCCCCCATGACAATTTCATTAAAACCTCTAGAAATGATGTGCTTAAGCATGTACTGAAGCACTTTCACAGCTCAGGTGCCAAAGCCCCTCTGACACCAGAAGAGTTTACAAAAAGAATCTGCCTAATTGTTCCTTTATGAAAAGTATGCTCCTTCTGCTCCAAATGAGAATAATTTGTGAAAGGAATCATACTGAGGATGCTGCAGTATCTCACAGATTCTGTGAAGTGCAGGTGGCTCTCTCTCCCTGCTTCTTCTCACCCTGTGGAACCAATGAATTGCTGATGGCTCTTATCAGAAATAAAACACGGTTATCTCCCTCACATTACCAAGCCTTGCTGGCCAGCAAACAGAAAATGATAACCCATCTACCATCTACTACCTGCTCAGAGTTTGGGGTTTTTTAATTCCACTTGATCTGAAAGGAGAGGTGTATGGGAAAGAGTGTGCTCTGTCTGGAGTGGGGATCTGTCTTCACTGGCACTCTCAAGTAGATAATAGGAGCCTCTTTGCGGGTTAGAGAATGGAATGTAAACAGAAAGTGTCTTAGAAGCTCAGGCAAGGCAAGGGCAAGTTGTAGCCCAGACAAAAACACAGGAAGCACAACTCTATTGTAACAGAAATTAGTTAAGAGCAGCAATGATATCTTACAAGAGGAAAGCAGAGCATTGCTTCTTGTCTTCACCCTGCAACAAGCCTGTGGAACATATAATCAGCTTTTCTTTCAGACAGCTGGCATGGTATCCTTTGCAAGGAGTAGCCTATGACTAAAAAACCCAAATTCCGTAATTCCTCTGCCTCAAACCATTATTTTTTACATAACAAGCTACTGTTTTTATTTAACATGGGAACAAAAGTTTTTCAGTTTCTCCAGCAGAGTAGTGATATTTCTGGAGATGCAATGTTTATCCATTTTCTTAATCTGTCAAGTACTGGAACAGAACACATATTTCAGGATGAGCTAAGTAGTAAAACTGAATCCTGCCTTTGGTGCATCAAAGATAGTTCATATCTTGTTCTTGAAAGGGAGTGTGAGGTAAGATGAAAAGAAAAATAAATTTGCTTACTTTAGGAAGGAAGAATTTGCCGTAGCTACTCCTAGCAGTGGGGTGTGGCAATACTCATTGTCATGGAAGTGCTGGAAACATGAAGATGATTCCCTGTGAAGATGTGGCCAGAGTCTCCTATACCAGTATAAACTAGCATTAAAGCCTACAATTCTGCAAGAACAGTTTATTTAGAACAGACTGTATTTAGAAACTCTGTGAGGCAATAACTTGCAGTAGTTGGATCTGCTTCCAAATAACATGAAATGTGGTGCTGGTTGTATCCATGATGCTGACTTATTCTTCTTTCTGCTGTGAACATAAGTAAGATGAAAATATTTTCTTCCATTTTCTCACATTTCACTTCCACAATATAAGCAGCAAAATATATATACATACTGCAGCTCCCTAGTTTTTAAAGCCAAGATTTTGCACTATGAACAATAGTAATTACAAGCTTCTTGGTTTTTTATTGTTGTGTTTTGGTTATTTTGTTTGCTTTTTTTTGTTGTTGTTGATACATAGACAGAACCTTTGCTTCTGGAGATGAACTGACTCAGTTAATTAACTTGAAACCATCACAGAGCGGAGTAGATCCAAGGACGGGCATAACAGGTCTTATTCAAGGCCTTCAGCTGCAGATTGAGAATCAAGAGGTGCTAAAGGAGTTTATGGTAAAGTGTGATTACTTTTTAAGAACTAACAATTCAGCACAGCTAAGAAAGTGACTTTTAATAGCCTTCTGGATACTGGATGGGAGTTCAACTTGTATATCTTTACTGAATCCTTTTTCACTGACAATTATTCCTGCCAAAATGGGGTTTCTACTCTGCTGTTTGGGTGATAGTACAGCATTTGGATCTCTCTCTTTCCACGCATGTCAGCCTCATACCATTCCCAGTTCAAAGATATTGCCCATGTAGAATGAAAACAAATAATGTCAAATTCATAATGCAGATTAGGAATCACTTTTTCCTAGACTGACTTCTTCCTATTACCCCCTTAGCTTTGCTGAACATCTGCCTAAGAGCTATCCTAGGGGCTGCACCTAAGCAGGAAATCCATGCTGCTAGGGATTCACTGGTGTAGAAACAGTTGAAACAAAAATGTTCCAAACAATGCTCCCATTACCCATAGAACTCATTGCCACAAGATGCTGTTAAGGACAGGGACTTAGTGAAATTACAAAAAAAAATGTACATAGATAATGAAAACATCTGATTGCACATAAATCATGAAAAAAAGTAACATTAGGAAGGCTTATAAAATCTCTTGTTTCAGAACATAAATAGAGTATGCAGTTATCATCAAATTCCCAAAAACCAGATTATTTCATAATTCTTCAACATAGTACTGCATTTTCCTTTAAAGGACATGCTCGTTACCAGTGAAATGGATTGCTGCCACTTTTCAATAGTAATTGCAATGTTATCAGTTTCTTCCACTTGCCTTTATATCTCTGACTTTCTGGGTACAAAATCCCACAGGCTCAAGTGTATACGATTTGCTGACTTTCCCTGAAGGCTCAAGGGCATGTATTCATTTTCATTCATTCCATTGCATTACTGATGTAGGTATACCTTACTAGGAGCTGAGTCACACAGCTGCACAGAAAGCCTAAAGATCTAATAAGCAAAGTGCCAGTTACCAAAGCCAGTGGATATTTTATCTGAGTAAAAGCTGTAGTAACTGATTAAAGTGTTCAAGAACTGTCACATGTACTTCGGTTCATATAAATGTATAGTGGCAGAATGTGATGGCTGAGCATTGTGCAATGCATAGCAAATAGGTAGAAGAATAAAAAAATGTCAAGATAACCCAAAACTGTAAATGAAATGAACTTGCACATTCCTGCTTCTGACTACACTGCATTCCATTCCCCTAAATCTGCTGTGAAGTACTTAATGGCTGTATGATTTGCACTTAATATCACTGGGGCTGCTCCCTATATTCATCACTTTCTCCATCACTGAAAAGTATTCACTGTCATTACTGCACTGTTAATAGTGCAATAGTTAGTGCTTTAGTCAGTGTCTTATCAATCATAAATGCCAATATTTGGCCAAGACAGTATTTCAAACACCTATAATACAGCAACATACAACGGGGTCTTGTGTTGACAGGGTCTGAGGATGAGGGTTGGAAATATCGCTTGAAAACTTCAGAAATATTATGCAGGCTGAAGAAAATACAAAGCAACTTTAATTCCTTGCCTAGAATTTTTGAGAATAATGTATGATTCTCTTCTGTAATAGGTCTATTTCCCAGTATTGGGTCATATACAGTTTGCTCACACTGACACTATAAAAGTTGTCTGTTGAGGATGTGAACAACATGGATTGACTATTTCTTTTTGATCTAGGCTTTAGAACATGTGAAACCAACAGATGACTGCAGAACTGGCAAAGCACCAGAAAACCAGAATAAAAACAGATACCGAGATATCCTTCCATGTAAGTATGCACAGAAATGAGAACATACATTTGGTGAACAAAGTCATCAGAGAAACAGGAGAAAACTTTCTGGACCCCTGATGTCTTTCTAAACTGCAGCAGCAGGACAACACACGCAAAAATTTGTAGCACCTCTATATATCAGTATGCAGTACAAATATTCTTAGAGGTTTTCCTGATTTATAACACCAATATCCAGTGACAGTGTTCCTATGCAATACATGAAAAGCAGCATTGGGTACATTACTTTGGAACACTGCAAAACAATTCTGTGGTAATTAGAAGGCTTTTCACAGTGTTACACAAGTAACTTAAGAGAAATAAAGCTGCAATGAACCATACAATATATCTGTGGGAATTCCTACTGGCAGTGATTAATATTAGTGCTACTAGTCAAATATATTCCAGAATCCAGAGGCATACTTTTCTGGAGAGACTGACATTTCCTATATCCTGAGATGGTAGAACTCTTTCAGATCCACAGCTGAAATAGCGTCTTTCTGTTTCTGTACAGATGATAAGACACGAGTTCCTCTGGGAGAAAAGAATGGCTACATTAATGCAAGTTACATTAGAATGAATGTTGGAGAAGAGGAACATTTTTATATTATAACCCAAGGGCCTCTGCCATCCACTATGGCTGATTTCTGGCAAATGGTCTGGGAGAGTGAATCGGATGTAATTGCCATGATGACAAAAGAAGTGGAGCTAGGGCAAGTGAAATGTCATCAATACTGGCCTGAACCTCCCCATGACTGTAAAGACCTGGCTAATTTCTATCTCAAGCTACACAGTTACCAGATTCTGGAGTACTTCATAATTAGAAAAATACAAATGATCAACAAGCAGGTAAGTTAAGTTGACTTAATATTTTCATAAATGATGGAATCAATTATGTAGTTTACGTGAGTAGATACAAGTAGTATTGTTTGCTTCTTCCATAACGTGTGCTCTGTACTTTTTAAGGATGTAAAAATCTGAATAACAGGCTTGAAATTAGGGTTAATGAGATGCTTCTTTTTTGCTCATTGTACAAGCAATGAATCCAATATTACCTATATTTGGAGAAGAACTTCCAAAAACGAGACCTCTAATAGTCACAGAACAGGTGTGTTCTGTGTTTTGCAGAATAACTTACTGTTCTCATCAAATCACATCCACGCCAGAATGGATTCATAGTCTGTAATGGTGGTTGGATGGAAACAGGGGGAAAAGGTGGCTTTCATCCTAGAATTTAGAACAAATGATACTTTTTTGTTCATGAAAAGACACAAACACACATGAAACTACCAATCTAGCAGCGATTTTTTGGGAACTTAATAAATACAGAATCCAGGTGGAAGAACATAGAAAACAGGGTAGGTATAAGTCCATCAGTCTTGTTTCAATATTAAGTAAAGCTTTGCAAAAATTTCTTCAGGACATATTATTTAGTGGCATAATTAAAAAACCTGTGCCAGACTAAACTTGGTGCCTTTTCCATCAAGATAACAATTTCTCTATTTGAAGAAATTCACTTTATGTCACTGAGTGTGAAGCATTGTAAAGCATTTGATACGAGTCTTCCCAAAAGACTATCAAAATGGCAAGATAGAACACCATATGTTATTGCTTCAATGAACATGTTAACTTTGCTGTGTTTGTACTGAACTAGTAGCAAACTACCACAGAAAGCCACAGGTCTACTTCAGCAGAAATCCATACTTATGTTCAAATTCTTCTGATAGTAAAAATCCAGATAGTTAGCATTCAGATTTTAACGTGGCTTTGTGAGCTGGCAACAAGAAATGTTGATCCAGGGCAATTCAATTAATATTACTCTTTATTTTATCTACATTTCATTTATTCTTGTAAGCATTTTTAGTTGATTTGCATATTAATTATTTAATCACAAGTTATTCTTTCATATCTGATAGCCATTTACAATTTTACTGTTGTGGCTCTCATATTACTATTCTTCTATTAGTAAGGCTTGGTTCAGCTACAAAAACAGTTTTAGCAAACAGCAATGCAATGTTCAAATTTAACAAACATTTTTGTTTTTTTCTTTCTAACCAACAAATAAGATAAACACATTCTTTCAAGGCAACAGATTAACTTCAGTGTCTTGTCAAAGTCATATGAAGTAAATTTCCTATGCCTGCGTCTTCTGAGTGCATTTCTTGAAACCTAAAGAAACCTGAATGGAGTCAAGTATGAAAAGCTAAAGAATTGTAAACAAACAATTTTAAGAATGAGGCTGAAGGAAAATTTTTAGTGGAATTCCCTGAAAATTGGTTTTAGGACGGATCATTTTTAACCTTTCTGGTGTCTCTCTTCCAGACAGAAGAAAAGCGCATTATAAGTCATTTGCAATTTACCACTTGGCCAGACCACAATATTCCAAAACTGGCTGAGCAGCTTGTAAAATTTATTTGTTACATGAGAAAAGCTCACAGGACAGGACCAATTGTTGCTCACTGCAGCACTGGCATTGGAAGAAGTGGAGTTTTGCTGTGTGTTGAAATTCTTCTCAGCTATATAGAAAAAGATTTATGTGTAAGTATCAAAAGGAACATTGTTAAGTATCACAGACTGGCGTGGATGTCAACAATGTGGTGGGGGCATCTTAGAACAGAATAATTACTAAAAGAATTCACCCGAACAAAATGGAATAAACCCAGCTTTCATTGTTTTAAACAACAAAGATAATAACTACAAATATACTATTTCTAAAAGAACTGCCACAGCTTCCCCATCTAAATATGCTTAAATCTTTCTTTATAACTTGCATGTCAACCAAATAAAAACTGTTCTCTTCTGATAGTTCAACATCAAGCAAATAGTGAGAGATTTGCGAGATCAGCGTTTTGGCATGATCCAAACTAAGGTAAGTTCTAAATATGCAACTAGATTGTTATTTTTTTAAAAGCCTGAATTAGTGGTACTGCTCCACTGCTTTGATAAATCTGGGGCTTAAAATATAATTTTAGTGCTCTCATTTGAGGAAAGTAACAGCCTTCCAAGCAAGTGGTGTTTGGTTTTAAATATGAAAGCCCGTTCCTTACTAAATAAGTGAATAAAAGCAAAGCAGCAATATAGGACAGGTACCAGACCCCCCCGCACCCCCCCTTTCCTTTTCTAAAGCAAGAAGAAAAGCAAGTATCACAGAACCAGTGATATACTATAAACCCTACCCTGCAAAATTACAGCCTTCGGTTGAATTCTTGCTATTGCTGAGTTATCATCACCAGGTAAACCCTTCTACTCCTGAGCTAAACCCACTCCTGAAAAGATTTTTTCACACAGAAAAAAAAGATGCAGCTAACTCACCTTAGAGAAAACAATTGGTAGAATAAAAGCAAGAGAAGACTAAAAGAAGTTCTTCCTATAGGCAAATATTTTAGCACATGCTTTGATATATTTTTCTTCAGGGTAATGACTGAGCATGTGACTAAAATTAAGCAAACATATAACCTACACTGTCTCAAATGAGAATTGAGCACATGCTTAAAATACAGTGTTCCTGTACTTTTACCAGAGATGGAACAAAAAGAACAAGGATTCTCTTAAATATGTTTTTGTATCCATATTACAAAGATGCTGATGTTATAAACATATAACATATACCATATAAACATGTAACATATAAATTCAGCTAGTCCATCCTTCTTTGTCTAGAATTTATGTTGAATGTAACCAGGTGTTTCACACTGCTGTCTCCGCATACAGGACGAGTATTTATTCTGTTATGAAGTTGTGCTGGAAGTCCTTCAGATCCTCCGAGCAGTGGATTCCTACTGAATATGATTCCTACCATATGACTCTTGCTGTTGCTATTCCACTTGGACTCCAGGGACCACTCAGCAACTACTTTAATCTTTAAAGATGTCAAGCCAGCACAGACAAGTGTTATATTACATGGTTTTTTAGATTACCCTGATTTCAAAGTCATTTAAAAACCTTGCTTAACATGTCCTGTATAAGTCATTTATTTCTTGGCTCAAAGTATGAAGAAACAGCCAGCCAGCACTGCAACACTGCTGTGGTAAATTGCCATGGAGAATTTTTGTTTTCTGTGTTAATAACATATTAATTGTTAGGAATATATTTTGGGACTGTAGCAAGGATATAGCAGCCTTTGGAATTAGCTTTGCAATCCAGAGGGCAGCTTTAAAGATCCAAGATTCTGTTGGCGTTGGTGGAAGATTAGTTGTCCCTCATCTACTGTTGTGCACTATTGGCTTCTGGGCTGCAAATCAATGTTTACTCCAGCAGTTATGCTTTTGCATAGAAGGACTCAATTTGGTTACCTTTGGTTGCTTGAACAACGTAGAACCATTTCCAGTCATCACTCCAGCCCATGAGTTTATACCACTATCACTAGACATCTTAAATCAAGAAACTGACAGAAAAAATAGGATGCCTTTAAACCCGGGTTCTCTTCAAAGGAAGAGCATTCTAATAATTGGATGGAATATTAATTTTTTCCAGCAATATGAACAGATGTTGATAGCCTCAGTATTTTCATTCTACATCCATATAAAAAGGAATGCAATACTAAGCCAAGTGAAGCAACTGTGTGTGCATTGTGGTACATACGTACATTTCATCTTCCCCTAATTGTTTCCATTGATTAACTATCTTCTCATTCTTACCTAGGGTCTGGATCTATGGGTAGTCCTGCTGGTTTCAGTAGGGGCCGAATCAGGTCTTTAAATTAAAGAACTCTCTGTACAGTTTATTTCTCTTGTAAAAAGTGTTTCTGTTCATGTGGGTGGATTTGAGCAGAAATTCGCTGTTCAAGTTGTAAGATTGTATTTGTTTCCATAGTTCTACTTCTAAGTCCTTATCTAGAAGGTGAGATATGGAAGTGATTAGATGTGCATTGGAAGTGCAACTTGTAAACATAGGAAACTGAAACAATCTAACTGAATTGTACATATTTTTAAAACTTATTTGGTTTCTGGAAAAGAGAAAATATTAAGAGGCATTGGGTATAAAACTACAGTAGAAGCAAGAAAATAAAATACCTATTTACTTTCATTACAAATAAGAGGTTTATAATTCAGAAAGAATGGTGTATTAAATAAAAATTTAAAGTATGGCTTTTAGAAAAAGCCACTGTAATACAATTATAATTAAGGCCAAGGCCCATTTTTTCTTTGTGCCCTCCAATAGTCTGGAGGCAGGAAAATATAGAAATGCAATTCATTATGTGAGCCAGATGCTAATTTCAAATGTATTGATAAAGTTCCAGAGCAATGCTAAATAAATCCAGGTGCAACCCTGGATTCATATTGATATAAACATAAACAGAATTCAATGTTTTGTCTTAAATTCATTGAATTTGGTCCTTCCTCAAAGCATTATTCTTCATACATTCTTCATTTAATATCTTTACGTTGCATATAAAGGACCGTTTGCACAATTTCGTCAAATGTCATCAGCCGTTTTTTTTCCTAAATTTGTTACCTTCATTTGGTATTTGGCCTTTGACTTTAATTACTACACGTGTACTACTAGGCAATCAATGCATTACACTGTAATAAATGCACAATTAATCTTTTGTATCACAGTAATTTAGTAAGCTTCTTACTGAAAATATTCCTGTACTTTATGCAAAGGTGTTTTTTCTGTGGTTTAGAACAAGTATTCTGGATTCAAAAGACAATCCTCACAGCATTATTTGTGCATCATTTTTGCAGCTGTTTGACAGATGTGTTTGCTGTTTGACATAATTTTCTCATGTTTTACAGAGGTATTAAAAAGATTTCTGAAAACAATCTGCTTAATTTCAATTTCTTTTATAAAAAAGAAACTGCAATACCTAACTATTAGCCTATAAGAGCTCTAGGGAAAAATATTTTATTCATAGGGGCTTGTCTTTAAACTTCCTCTAAAGGCACATTTTATGATGATGTATAGTGGAATGTGGCCACATCCAGAAGCTGATAAGCATTTCCCCATACACACAGCACAACTGAGAGTCCCACTTCTGTGTTCTTTATACATGCAAAACCCCCGGAGATAGAGGCTCACCGATATGCATTCATTTGGAACAAAAGATAACCCAATCTTTAAAGAGCTCACACTACTTGACAAGTCAGGATAAACTGAAAAGAAAGGAAAATCTATTGTCCCATTTCATTCATAAGGGGAAGTGAGGCAGTGGTTGGTGATTTGTCCAAGGTCTACAGAGTTTTGGAAAAGTTGGGAACTAAACACAGATGATAAAATCTCTGATTCTTTGCCTACACACAAAACTATCTTTCCTCAGTCAGAAAAGATAACCAGACTACTCTGGATGATTTCTGATGAGATATTATTTAGTATATAAAGTGCTCTGACTGGAATTTGTACACATTCTAATATGCAAGAGATGCGTTATGGCAGAGAACCTCAGTTAGTGCCTACGGTCACACTTCTTACTTCAGAAGTGGTATTGAGATCACCCTTTGTGCTCTACCATCTAGCTGCCAATCAGGATGAACCGCAGTGCAAATGTGAACAAAAAGGTTCATTGAAGACAGTGCCTGCCATAACAAGCATGCAAAACAAGCAGGCATATGCTAGTCCTCAGATTCATAGTGTAGCACAAAACCTTGTCAGTCATACTCTGTGTTCAGACAGTAGCTCTGTCCACAGAACAGCACAACTTGTAATCATACTTTGGAGAAGTAGATGTTTTACCCGCACTGAGACTCCTGTTAAGCTTTTTTGTTTCTACCATTTTATCTCCATTTAAAAGCAAGTATAGCAAGGACAACCACTGCATAGTTGTAAGGTTACAAAATCATGTGTGTAGGGGAAAACGGGTGTCCCCATTTTTCTATTAACATCTTCATTGAGCTCCATTGACTCAGAAGTGCTTCATGCTGATGTCTCTGTGTACTCTAGTACCCCGTCTGCAATGGAAAAGATACCTGAAAATATCCACACATGCCAAAATGGGTGTTATTGTCTACAAGAGCATTGTCAGATTTAAATACTTGACTTTAAAAAGTAGCAACTTGTCCTAATATAATCATGCTTCCTTTAAATTTTCTTAGAAAGCCTGAGAGATGAGTCAGTAATTTTTTTTCTGTATTTTCAGTTGAAGGTTATGGCCCCCCTGAACAACAGGCTCTTCTGCGATGAAATACAGCAACTGCAAAGAGGGCCCGTCCGGCCAAAGAGCAGCAATCACCGCCATCTAGGGGCAAATCATGACTGCGACGTGGCTAACCGCAACCGGTCGCTCCTGCCTTCGGCACAGACCCACTCCGTGTCTCTTAGCTGGAGAGTAAACACAGCCAGATAAATGTAACAGAGGGCTTGTAGGCAGATCCCACTCACTAACTGAAATTATGCCACTGTGACTTCTTGCCTATACCTACAAGTGCAGCAAGAAGCTCTCACAGGAACATCCTTTTTACTGGATAATAGAATGGAATTGTTTTCTTGTGAAAAAATAATACAATGGTTCAAATAACCAGAATGAGGCAACCCTTCCACAGACAGGGTCTGCATAATGTGTTGCACCCAGACTGGACGCTTGTTTGATGCTGCACAAGTCAGAGATCTCAACATCTGAAGGGATGTGAGTTTATCTATACTACTCTCTCTTCCTTTACAGCATTAGCAGTAATAAATAACACTTTAAATGACACTTTGCATAATCTGAGTGTTTTACTTATTGGAATTACACAGGAACAGCAACTCCAGGTGCAAAACATTCAGTTACTAGTGAAGGACAATGGTATTTCTCACAGCTGTTAAATCACAAAGCTGGACTCAACATGAAGATTGCCTGCTTACTGCTTGCAAACTGACTAAATATTATTGTAATACTAGAAAAAGTAGAAGCTGGTTGAGCTCTTTACACTGAAAAGAGAGCTTGCCCTTGCAGGCTAAGCAGACTGAGAGTCCACTATTAGATGAATCTTTTAAATGTCCAGTAATGTGTGTGATGGAAGGGCACAGCACTTACAAAGATAGGTGGTTTGCACATAATCTTGTACAGGTTTAGCTCTGTAGGGTTAGAAATAAGCTTGTGAAACCACAAAAGTGTTCTGTAGTGCCATACTGATATAATTGTTTCTGTCTTGATCACTCACTTTGTGCACACCAGGAATAACAGAACCTCATACTTCATTCATGCTTCTCCAGGCCCAATAGCATGGAGCAACTAACACTGGATCACAGAACCACAACACAGAATAGTTGAGATTGGAAGGAAGCTCTGGGAACCATCCAGTATAAACCCTCCAACTCCCAGCAGTGTCACCTTGAGCTCAGGACTGTGTTCATGTGGATTTTGGGTATCTCCAAGATCAACACTCCTTCACCTGTCTAGGCAACCTGTTCTGATATTTGACCATCCTCAGCGTAAAAAAGTTTTTTTCTGATGTTTAAACGAAATTCCTGGATTGTAGTTTGTGTCCTTAGCATCTTGTCCTGTCTTTGGATACCACTAAGAGGAACCTGTTTCTGCTTCTTTACCTCTTTACTCCCTCCTATTTAGGAATTTATACCTATTGATAAGATCCCCCTGAGCATTCTCTTCTCCATGAGTTTCTCCAACAGGCCAAAACCCTCTCAGCTTCTCCTTATACAACAGATATTTCTTAATTCCAATTTCTTAATCATCACAGTGGCCTCAATATGCAAGTACTGGTTCAGAGAGATTGTAAGATTCCATCCAACAGCTACATCCAACAATCTACTGCAATTTGTAAGTATAGTTTTTTGGTGCCTATTGACAAGTGATAGTTGCTGTTTTAATACCACTGAAGGACTGATCAAGGCCTGAGAAACCAACACAGAAGATTAAGAAGATGTAGAGTATGGAGCATCTCTTGGATGTCAGTCTGAAAGATCTGCCTGCGGTCATCTCAAGTTTTTTACTTAGTCTTAACTGTTCAGTGTCCTCCCATATGAAGTAGGTGGCTGTTCAGAATTCACTGCCTTTTCTGCACAGCACCAGTTACACATTCACGCCTGAGGGACAGTGAACTTTTTGCAATCCTGTTCTGAATTATACAGCTATTTAGCTTTCTCATTAAACTATTCAGAAACAAAACCCCAAAAAGCAGTTAAAATGCCTGAGAGCAGTACCTCCCCAACCAGGCGACAGACACAATGGGGACTATACAGTAGCTGTCCAGCATCCCAGCTCATTACACAACCTAGCAATTAACTGAAGTTGCCTGTGCTCCCTCCCCTCCCTGCATTTGTTCTCTTGAGAGATGACAATCCCTTCTTCTCCTTCCTGTTCAACACTCTTGGAAAGACATGCCAGTGACTGTGGGCTTTCCTTTCCCATCACACTGCTGTAAAAAGCTTCTAACTACTTCCATTACCACTTCCTTCATGGCTGAAGCAGATTTATTCCAGGCAAGGCACCAGTTGTAGTACCTCTTGGCTCATTCAGTACACCTACCAACAGTTCCCAAGGCAGAAAAGACATGCTGTGAGCTTGCTTAATGCCAGCACCTTTGGATGAGTGACAAGGACACTATAAGAAATAATGAACATTAGAGAAATGTAGCTATAGCAACACAAGCATTCACAAAGTAAATCCCCACCACGAGAGCAAGGAAACTGCTGTTATTGTATTTGTAAAAGTGCTGATAAAGCAGGAGCTTGTGTTACAACATCAGGAGAAAGCATGCCTGGCCTGCAGTCTTGCCACAAGTGGTAACACATGCAAAAGCACCCCTATACCAGACAGAAACTTAGCTCACACACTTTCAGAAATGTCGGATGAAACAACAGATCCAAATCTGAGTCTTCGTAAGAAAATCCCAAACTTGCCCCAGCTCTTTATTTTACTGCTCCAGATTTTACTGCAGGTTTAGCACCATGTCATCAAAGGAACCATCCTGATGATACTTTCATGCTGATCAGGAGGCTGCCATTGTTCCAGAAGCAGGAACTGAACCTTGGTCTCTCATTAACCTATGCTGCTTCCACCCTTTTTTATCCACTGAAAGCAGGCAAAACTTGTAGCTGAGTATTCAACAGGAACACAGACAATGCTTTCTGACTTTTTTTTAATCCAAAGCTGAAACAATTCAGTAACTCTTGGGGAATTTTGACTTTCACTTGGTATAAGAAATAAAAAGTTAGTTTATTTAATTTGGAATAGCACTACAACTCCTGGGTTCCTCTCTTCATCATATCTATAGTTAATTTTAGGACAAGTTCCTTAACAGTATCATGCCTCCATTTCCTTGTCTACTGCTTTGCTGTCTTAAAGATGAATGAGTCACAAGTAATGCTTGGGAAGTGTTGAGTGAGTACTCGAATAAAAGACAATGCAAAACATGAAATATTCTTCATGCTTGCACTTTACAGTTACCACACATTCTCCTTCACCTCTATTTGTGAGTTAGGACACACGTAGCATATATCTAGCTCTATTATTAGGAAATTAGCGCTGAGTCATTAAGGGAAACATTTCACTAAGGGAAAGAGTAGGGTTCTGCTAATGTATTATTTGAAAACTGAGTAGAAACAGAGGGGTTATTTCACAGCTAGAAATTCTGCTAGTATCACCTAACTTGAGTCACTTAGCATGGACTCAGCATCATTCCTTTTGCTTGACAGCAATTTTAGATCAAAAGATCTAAAACTGTTCCCATAGACAGAATCCAGACAAAGCCTGGAATGCCAGCAGCACTGGGATGACCACACCTCTCAGCTCAATACAGATACCCAACTCCTTCAGAGCGACATTGCTCTAGGCAAGAGCATCTCCTTCCAGAGCACTCCATGCCAGCTCCTGCTGAGATTTTCAATGACATAGGGATTTCTCCACCTATTCCTCCTCTCATCAACATTTTAGATCCCTTGCTAAGAGCTGGGTGGCTGCTGGGTTATGCTCTTCTGCTAGACTTTGTCAGTGGCCCAGAAGGTTCAATTATTCTAGGAGTCCTCCTGGGATTTACATAACACTGCTTTGAGCTCTATCAAAGCATCTGATGAAACTCAGTTAATTCCTTGGAGTTCTGAGAAGAACACAAATTAAACTGGGAACACAAACAACAAGTCTTTTTAAAATATCCAATCAAAAAAACTTCTCTTTCCTTCTCCTTTGTCAACAGTTCTCCCCTCTTAGTTGTTCCCTTAATAGCGCAAAATGTTTACACACCTCACTTCTGATTGTGCACCTTGACTTCCAGTTTTTTGTAAAGCCTTTGAGAATTCAAAGCGCAGCTAGGCTACCTCCAGGTGGTCAGGACTTCACCGATCAGGCAAACTGAAGTGATCACAGCCTTGGACAGGAAGAAAAACTGTTATCAAAGCTGCTGCTCTCTGTAGCTTCAGTCTAACTTGCCTCAAAATCATTACATGGCACATATGGGGGTAGCTATGTTCTCTCCATAGCTTCCAGCCAGAGGCTTTACACGTGTTCAATTCCCTTCACGGTTTCCCTCCAAAATGCCAGCACTTGTCTTCCTGTCCAGCTGTTCTTTGAACACTGATTGGGATGTGGCTGATCTGCTTTTAATTCTCAATTATTTCTTCAACAGCTGAGTGCACCAAGCCTGTATATTGCAATTGTCTTAACTTCTGGAAGAGGTAGAATATAGTCTCTCCGAATTCATCTCATATCACAAACACACAAGATGTGTACTGGTATGTGAGAAAGCAGGCAAGATTGGGTAGGGCATCTGCTTTAGTGTGGATGCATTCACCTGCCATGGGAGCAGGCTGATAATGGACACAGGCTGCCAACAAATTAGGTAGGAAATGGGGCTAGCAGGGAGAATTCCCACCCTTCTTTAACTTCTTGTAGTAATGTTCTTTCTTCCTTTGTTCTCACCTTCTGCTAAATCACAGAATAATCTACACTAAAATCAGACATCAGTTCAATCCTCAAGACACACTAACGTGTGCGTTTGCATGTGAGTGTATGTAGGTAACACTGCTTTCTACAGAACAGAATAAAAAGCATTCAATCAAGTGTCCTTTTACAGCTAGCAGAGACTTTGTGCGTGCAGATTTTACCTTCTTTCCTGCCTGGGCAGGAGAATCTTTCTGACCCAAAAGATGTCATGTGTATAGCATAGCATTGAACAAGACTTTCTGTGCATGGACTACCACTGTGTCATAATAGTTCCATGAACTCCTCATTGTCAGCAGAACTGCATCCTGCTCCAGTGCTGGTCAGACAAGCTAAAATAATGACCTTACCCAACTCTAAACTCCAAAGACTCCATTTAGTCTACCATGTTAAAGGCCTAAGGTCTACCCAGCTAGCTTTAGGTTCATGCCCTGTGCTCACCATGCCCATGCAAACACCCACTCACTAGACCAGCTAGTCTAGTGGGACAGATGTGACAACGGCCTGTCAGAGGGGGAAATCACCCAGCAAGGATATGTGTGATGGACCCACTGGAGTGAATTAGGTCACCTCATGCTGTCACACACAATAGGAACAGAGCTCGTACAATGGCAAGCAGCCTCATATAGGAAGGTTTGTGGACAACTGGTTCTGCTAAAAAGGTTATCAGCAGTGATACTACACATCACGACATCCCTGAGGAGATGAACTGGCACATGGAGGCAGATGTCTGAGCAGCTCAAGGCACACAACCGGAATCCTCAGAAGAACAAATTTTCTCCTAAGTAGCTAAGAGGGCATCTGCTTTGGACTTGATAGGCTGAAAATCCACCCTACATTGTATTCTAACCTAACTCTTTCTTACCAAAGGATGAAGATAAATAAGCTCCAGCAACAGGCTGCAATTGTTTAAACTTTAAATTTAGTGGGCTTTAAGGTCCCATTTCAGCATCCTTCAATATGTATCCACATTCTGGACTCCCAGTTGCAGCTAGATCTATGGTGTAGCCTTCATAACTGCTCCTGAAAACTTTGACCATCATTTTACTCATTCCCTCCTAAACTCATTCTTTCTCATTATAAATCCTAAAAAGGGAGGAAGAAGAAAAGGAGATTGATTAATAACATTTCAGGCTTTTCTCTCTTTATCAAAAGACCTCACAAAACCTCTGGCAAATGCAGGCAATGCTCTGTTTTTCAGGGGAAATACTGTTCCAATATCTAAAAGACACTGGGAGAAAATCTTGCTGGTTATTTGCTCCATCTTGTGAAGGAAGCTGCAGAAATGCTGTGCACAGCAAGATCTATGAAGTACACTTGCAAAGATGAGAGGAAAGGCAATAGTGCTTACCTTTATGGGTTTTAAAAGATCCAGAAAAAAAGGGAAAACCGATTCACATACATATTCACTCAGATAAAATATGATAATTAATTTGAACTTCATGCAACACCCTTCCTCTTTCCTTATCAGAATTAGCCTGAATATAACTTTAACTTCACTACCTTTACCTTCACTCAAGTTTTGTGCCCATCACCAGACCCACACCTCATCCTAACTCTGGGCACACAATCTACTGGTCAGTGGGTCATGGAACAAGCCCACAATGGTACATTCCAGGCTAAGGTATTATATGGGCTTTTTGCAAATTTCAACATGATAGAGACTAGTTATATCATAGGGGCCTAGAGTTGCATGATGAGCAATTGCAACCTGCATAATTTGGGTTTTATACTGATATTCTGACCAGACTGATAAAAAGAGGGCATTTACATTCCTGCAAAAATCCAATTACAAATTCCTTGTGTTTCAGCTCTGTTACGTCCCACTAGCATTTCAAGCCACTGATCTCTGAACTATACAGTGTTCAGCATGTATCATTATAACATCATGTTTAGATTTTGTACTCTTGTGATTCTGAGCATAAAATCTATAAACTTTTGTTGCTTGTTTTGGGGGGATTCTTTTTAAAATTTGTTTTTATAAATTATTTTGCACTCATCACAAAAGGCTTGTGATCCTTCCAGTTCCCACCAGATGTCACCAAGCTCTCAAGGATCTCTCCAGTTAGGGCAGTAGAAGCCTCCTGGTTGAGTGCCAGTCACGTACAGTATCTTTCCCTTTTAAAGAGAACGGGGTAAGGAGCTGAGTCTTTCCTTGTCAGTGGATAAAACGCTGCTGAATCACCAGCGGGCCAAAGCTGCTATGATTTCACTGCTGTTGAACTGTTTTATCTGAAAGGAGTCAATCTCCTTTCACTTACTACTAGGGAATGACAGCATCACAGTTCTGCTCTCCTCTACCTGAAATACGTCAGAGCAGGAAGCAGATACAATAAAATGCACAACAAACAAGCTTGTGTTCCTGCCTTCCAGGCTACATATTCAGATGAAGTGGCCTGCCTGAAACTGCACAGGGAGTACTGAATTAAACTGGGCACTGAAGCCAGCTTTCCATACCCATTTTGAAAAACATTTGCCAGTAAGCATTTTGCTTTCCTAAGCAGTGGTTCTCTTCTGATTTTTACTGAGTGCTGAGCATTGTCGTGTCCTGAACAGTATAAATGCCTGAGGTCTCACTACTCAAATATGTCTGTTCCCCAAGAATGAGCCAGCTTGCCAAGAGGCTCTCCTCAATGCATCCCAATTGGCAGAATCACACTCTCAAGGCTCTGCCATCAGAGGAAATGTTTAGACTCAAAGAGATTAAATGCACAGACTAAGTAAGATGAATAGAAGTTGACAAATATCCAAGATGTATTTTTGAGAATGAAGAGGCTGAGCTGAAAATGAATGGATTTTAATGAGAGAAGGAAAGGAAATTCACCATGAATTGCAGACATCTATTGTCCTGAAAGGACATTGTTCCCCATGGCCCCAGAACAAACACGAAAGGAACACATTTCATGAGGTATTGTTGGGCCTGGCTTGACTATGGCAGCTTGGGCTTGTATTGAACTTTTCATGGAGGGCTTCAAATAATTTCACTTCTGAGAGCATTATTTATGGGCTTTTTACCGACACATAAGTACACATTGAGAGAAAACGACTTGGTCTTACAGTGAACAACTCCCAGAGCTGGGAAAGTGAATCCTGATCAGTATCAATGAACCTCTGCCCTAGTGCCTTATTTCTGCAACCTTGCTCATATGGGAACTTGGCAGTTGGTTTTTTTGCGCCAGCTATCAAAAATGACATTTTACTGAAGCAGCCATTGTCCATAAGAACAGAGGAGCCTGTCTGCCCTTTGTAGCTGGGAGTAGATTACACATGGCTCCCTACAGAGTACACAGCAGCCAAGGGAATGCAGAAGAACAAACACTGTTTGGCCACATTTGCTGGTGCCCTGACAAGTTGTCAACAGTGTCAGGGTGATTCAGCTCAGGAGATAGTCTCATGTGTTATTCCTGTGACTCAGAGGGTAGCCCTAGTCAGTCTTGTGTCCTGCCTGCTTCAGCTATCAGTGTTATGTTCTCCTCCTGGCCTATCAAAATAGCTTTCAATCTAAACTGGAATATCCTCTGTTTAAGGTGTGAGCTGCCTCTAAGAGTTGTGTGTATCTTTTGAGAAGTTCATGACTGCAGATGGAACACACACAAACTATTCACCACTTCATGATTACATGGCCCCAGTTCTGATTCCTGAGAAGGAGAGGGGAAATACAATTCCAACCTGGGCTTTTTCTCCAATGTTTTTTCCTACATCAAGTAAATTGATCTATACAGTTATCACAAACGCCCTGTCTTCTGGGAACTTTTTCCTCAGTTAGGACAATGACTAAAAATAATACCTTTCTGTTTCCAATGCTTTATTTTCTGACAGAATAGTAATTTCTCTTCTTGCCACAAACATCTTGCTTTGACAAGTACACAGAAACAACCAAGAGTTAAAAGGCAAGGTGGACATTGTAACACATTGTCATCTAGTACAGAATCAAGCCACCCTTCCTTTCTGCCTCCCATCAGCATTCATTGTCGTGACAAACCCTACTTACACACGTGATTCTGGGATTAGAAGCACAAACCTCTGCCATTTACAGAACATTGCTTTTCTCCTTCACTACAGGCAGACATGATCACAACTGACACAATGCCTTTGCTCACACACCAGCCAGCCTTGTTCAGTTTGTGGTGCAGCCCATGCTACTGAATGTCCACTGCTTCTGGTACCCAGTGTAGCTAGACAGTGATTCTAATAGCTGGCAGCTCTTTTGCAGCTGCCTGAGCTGCAGTCAGGTACATGACCATAACGTTGCTATGAACTTGAAAGGCCATCTGAACATTTTGCTTTTTATTTGTTTTGTAACTGGGAAATTTTCCAGCTTTGATGCTATTGTAAGGAATTCAAGCCATAAAGCAGAAGGGTAGCAGGACTCTGATCTGCTGAACACTAACTTCCAATCTAAAAGGCCCATATTTTACTTCTGACTCTTTTTTTGATCCATTTGCCTTCTCAATATTGTTCTACTTCTCATCTGTTAATTATAGCTCATCATTTTTTTCCCAATTAAAAAAAAACAGAGGAAGGGAAAAGAATGAAAAAATATTAACAATGAATTTCAAAATGAATCTGAAAAGCCAAAACCTCTTTGCTTTCCTGAAATCTAGACAAAACTGTAGAGGCCCCCAGGAACCATTCCTGTTTCCAAGTACTTCAATAAGCAATTTGAGCCAGAGATTACTTTAATTCTTCTTTAAAAAAGATTCCTTAGAGGTCAACTTATCTTGAACGGTCCTGCTGTAATGAAGTATTAATGGAGAGAAATCAATTTCCAATATCACTGTCATACCATGCTGTCAGAAATAAGTGCACCTACCTACCGTGGCCCTGGTTTAGTAACTTTAGTCCTGCTATAGGGAGGCAGCCCTACCTGTTGCCTGGCCCTACCACAAAGCAGAACAGCACAGGTCATCCTGAGATAGCACACAGAAATATCTGACTCCTTAGTTGCATCAATGGTCCTTGCTTGCTTGTGTGTACTTCCTTTACAAAGAAATGTCTCACAGCAGTTGATCGTAGAAATTTCCTTGTAGTGAAGATTTGTGGTTTCTCCCAGTCATGTACTCCCTTCAGGCCTAGTTGCATTCCAGTCTGAGTTTAAAAAATTGCTAATGGAAAATACTTCCACACCCAGTGGCTAATTACTTTCTCCCTCAGAAGAAAACTCTTGTGTTTGTTATGGATTCACTACTCTTAAGTGTTAGTTTCAAGGCATAACAAAGGCCTAAAAGGGACAAAGGAGATCCTGTAGTACCTATAGCATTGTTCTTATGCTTTTGCCTTCTAAACCCTACTTTTAAGTAACCGATAACTAGGATTTAAACCCCAGTTTTTTGTCCTGTTGATTCATGTCTGCAAATCTGGACCATGAAAAATGTATTAGTGATATTCACTGAACTTTCTATAATTCCCTGTGCACCCTATAGGTGTACAGGTTTAGCATTGCTGACATCAAATGCCTGAAAATAAGAGAGGCCTTTCTTCAAAACTTTGAAATTCATTAAAATATAAGTATTTTTTAATATATACAGTAGTATTGCAGTTGTTTGAAATTATATGTTCAGATTTTATTCCTCGGCCACAAGTGTTTTTTACTTCATAAGCAGATGATTCCATGACCCAGTTTTTCAAGGGGAAAAAAGAAAAAAAAAGTCAAAATACTTCTCTTTAAAGCACAAGACTTAGTGATGCTGACAATTCCTACATGGTTCCAAATGAAACTGCACATAGGCTACAGGGAGTAGGAAGTTTCTTGCTGGCACCCAAAAGTTCAGAGGATCTACTCTTCTTCATGTCCCATCACCACCAAAAAGGAAAAAGATATGAATACAAATAAAAACTGTGATGATGTTCCTGAAGGAAACGTATCAGGTTAGCAGGTAGGAAAGGGGCCTTGGTGTTCTTTGGAAGGTTCCTCAGTTTCCAATATGAGAGCCCCTGGGTGTCATACAAACTCCAATATCAACACAGCAATGGTGACCATCTAAAATGCACAGTACAGCCTGGAAAGCCACATTTAGATCCACAGTTAGGGGTGATATACATTTAGGGAAACTACTCTGATCCTTCTCATTCCCTCACTGGGCTTTGAGATATTTAAGAGCCAGAATCTTATGGACCTCATCTCTGTCCAAATTTTGGTTCAGCTTCCTCTTCCAGCACAAAACAAAGCATAATGAGCTTTAACAGTCCCTCAGTTGCCCATCTTGTCTGAAAGAAGGTCACTCCAACTGGAGCATCTGGCAAAGCTAAAAGTAGCAGTACAGTATTATGAGTGTGAAAGGCAGTGCTGAGAAATTAAGTCATTTGGTTCCCAAGCACAGCTGGCTGCCTTCATGTCCCTGAGAGGACTCAGGCTTGGGGGAGGGGTATAAATTGCATGTTTCAAACTGTCCTTATTAACTAGACATTTCATTTAAATTGTACTTAGCACCTGCCTCCAATTACCTGACTTCAAGGCCCATGCGTGACAGAAGCTGGAGCTCTGATTAAATCCATGCTTTGTACTAGTGAGCCATTAAGCCAAATCAAGGCTCACCGCTCCTTTGAAGGAGATCGTTTGTCTTCATTAAAAGTGTCCATCCTTGATTGCCCTGACAGGAGCTTCTCCCTGAAAGATAATAAGGTCTGTTATTGTTGAGAGGTAAAATAATGTATTGCAGCCCTCTAGAGAGTGATTTGTATTTATTAATGTTCTCACAAATTAGTGTACCCTGATTAACCTGTGACTGTGACAGGCAGCAGGGTGTGCTGCTCATCACGGCCTTTCACACTGGCCACTGTCTCTCCTCAGACCATTAAGGGGTAACAGCACATAAGAAAGTGGCCTCCTGCCCTTTAATGATAACTTGGGTCCGCCAGGGAGTGATGGACAAAGCCTTAGCCAGGTTGTGAAAACCCAACTAACCGCATCTTTGATCAGGTCCTAATCTTTGGTCCAGGTACAGAAGACTACACAAACATTAACATCTTTGATATTAATATGACTGTAATACTATATATTCAAACCAGTGTCTTATCCTTCTCATCCACAGATTTTCAAGTGTTTTACAAAGGAGGTCCAACTTCAGTGGTGAGGAAAGGGAAAAGAAGGAAATTCATCAACTTTCTCACGATTGCATGAGAAGCCAGGAAAAAAAATGCAGGTGCAGAATTCACGGTTTTTGAACCACTAGCCGTGCCATTTGGCACATTGAAAACTCTACAAATCCTAATACACTGCTCTTTTGACAATCAAAATCAAACTAGAATCAGTGTTCTTCTACAACGACATCATAAGCAAACCTTCTCCAGAAGTCCTGTGCACAGTTGACAGGAAACATGCAGGAGACTTAAAAGTAGTTAAATAGCTGCAATTCCTACTGCAGTGAGACTGGAAGCCCATCTCTGGGCTCAGCCCTGAGTCTCTTTGTCCACCCCCCAGAAATTCAGAGGTTATAGTTCACTACAATAGTCAATTCTGGCTAAACTAAGCTTATTCCATTCCCCAGCCTTTAGGTAATTTTCATCAGGCCACTATGCTGGAGTTTACTTTCTGGGGGAAAACAGTGGCAGACAAACACTTTGTAGTGTCCAGGTCAGAAAACAGGAATGTGTCTGAAGATCTGCTCTCATCTGTGCTATCAAACTTCTGTTAGTTCAGCAGAATTCAAACAGGGACATTTGAGTCAGTCCTCTATAAATGAAGGAGATACAGTGTGGGAAGAAGTTGAAAGAAGGCAGAATTTCACAGCAAACTCAAAATGGACTTTCCACTGAAGCTTCAGGGTATAGACAGTTCCTGTTGCTTCTATTATATCTCCAAGTCAGAGAAGTCTGTGGTCATATTACCAGTTCTCCCTAAATTCATAACCAAACTGAGCTTTTGATACAGTGACGGAAAATGGATTTGTGCTCTGAATGCTCTAAAGCAGAGACAGGAACTTCCGATGGAGAGCAATAAGGCTCCATGGCCTTATTGGGTTATGGAGGCAAGGGCTGTCAGGCAACTGCAACTATGACCATGGAGCGAGCAGAGGCCGATATTCCCCAAGGGAGCAGAACCAGCAGCACCGCAGAGTGTGCAAGGGCTCTGGTCATGCAGAAAGCACACCCAGGCTCTGATTAAGCCATACCCTGTTATGGAACGTGATAGCCAAGGGGACCCATTGTATGCCTTTCTGTAAAATACTCTTTTGGTCTGTAATAGGAGAAAGCACTTGGTTGCCAAAACAATTAGGCTGTCTGCACAGCTGAGGGATGGCCAGGGAGAAGTTGCAGTAGCCTGGAGGCTGGTAAACTACTCTTGCAGATTGAAGCTCAAACTTCTTTCTGAACTTTGGATCTCTTATTTTGGCAAGTCTTCTCAATTCTTTAAATACACACTTAAACAGTCATTTGTTTAGAATGGATTTACTAGTGACATTAGCCAGACGAAGAAGCAGAGCATGTGACCCTAAAATTCTTCAAACATCTCTTTAAAACTCTCTTCCATAAAGATCTGTACAAAACACTGGGTAATGTTTAGACAGTTGAAATGTCCTCACACTTGTTTTAAGTATCCAACTGTCAGGCCACAAAGAGTCTGAGTTTGCTACAGCCATCCCTTCTGAGTATGGCTCTAATTCATTAAGCCTAGAGGCTCAGAACTTTTTATTTTTTATGATCAAATTCCCATCACACTGGCCACAGAAATAGCCAGCACTCTGTAACTCCTTTTACTATACATATTCTTCCCCTCTCACCTTGTACATCTTTTCTTGTGTTTCACTTAACTCATACTTCAGAAGTGATACTTAGCTGCCACATAGAACTACTTGCAGCATTTCCAGTGGAAGTTTCATTGTTATCTGACTTCAACAAAGTAACACCTGGAAAGTACCCAGAAAACCTTATTTCATAATTTCTACTTTTAAATTAATGAGGTTTGACTTGAAAATTTTTATTAAGTTCATCCACCTTATATGGCACATACACATCTCTAGGTGAACAGATATATGAAATAATTTTAAAGTGTTGTCTTATAAAACATTTTTATTGTTCTGCAGTGAAATTGTGTATAATTCTCATTCTCTTGGAATTTTTGAAATGAAACCTAAGTAACACCCAGGGATTGAGGCTGTTGAGCTCACTTCTATAATAAATCATGAGCATGATTATTCTGCAGCTCCATATATTAGCAGTGAAAATGATATGGGAAGGCATTTTATCTAAAAGTACCCACTGAAAAGAACACAGACTTCACCTTCATACTGTATTTTACTTTGCCATCAGAGCTCTTTGACCCAAGGCAGTCAAACAACTGAGAGGTCAAAAAGAAGAGAGAAAAGTCTGATGGACTCACATGTGGCCTGTCAGTACCTCACTGAGAGCAAGCTCTCTGCTCTCATAAGCAGCCTGGATTCCTCATCATTTACATCCATCACATGCAAGTAAAACCTGTCATCTCTCATAATGTGTGGCTGAGAACATCTGCCACTTATCAGAAGCTGGTTGATTTGGCAGAGGCATGTTTGTTGGAATGTAATGTTCAGGTGGCTTTGATCGTGCCTGTGTCATTAAAAAATGGGGTAGTTCTGTGTATCCTGTGATTCTCTCCACACCACAGCATTCTGGATTTCTCTAGCCTGACCTTGAAGTCTTTAATTAGTCCATTACACCAGCCCTCTGCCATTTCCTCTCAGCCCAGGAATCTTTTGGTATCCTGTTGTGTTATCTCCAAGGCAAATATGAAAGGGTCTTGATGATTAGATAAATAGTGCAGAAAACAGATGTGAGGGGTTGCAAAGTATATACATTATGAATAGTATTGCAATAACATTTTCAATCCCTTAATGAGGGCACTTTGTCAGGGTAAAGGAAGATAGACTGAGGGATTTTGCTGCTGTACACAGAAGCCCAAAGAATGCTCTTAAACTAACACACGTAACCAACATCACAACACTTTCTTACTTACTATCTTCGTACTCCGTGAAACTTGCACTCATTTGCACATGTTTTCAGAAATGCTTTTTTTATTTTCATGGAAGGATCCTCTTTCATATATTAATACATTTATCTGTGGCTTTAACAACAGCATAGAGGGAGAGCTGTAAATTGAACGACAGTTGAGAACATCTGATATCTACACACCTTTGTTGGGCATTTTGGGCAATACCTTTCATGATCTGCTTACAGAATTTGTCACAAACTGGCCCAGTGCTGTGTTTAGAAAGTCCTCAAGTGCTGCCTACATTTACATGGGAAAGTCTGCATGTACCCAGTAACCAAGAAACTACAGTCTAAGGAGCTGATGGTATGACACTGCTTTACTTCCCAGAGCTCTGGGGAATGCCTGCTAATCCTGTAACACATCTAGTCCCTTCTGGGGGGCAGGCCAGATTCCTGTCCATGATCAGAAATAGCATGCAAGAGGCTTGTCTTGTGGTATTCTGGCATTTCTGCCTCCAGACCCAGATGGAAACCAGACATGAAAGAACATCTTATTCCAATAGTTTAGACACTCCAAAGGTTTGGGTTATGTTTGGTACTAAAATGGTGGGATGAAAGTGGGTAGAGAGAAGAAGGGTTGGCACAAAAAATTTTTCTCTGTTCCCATCTAGACTTGAGTTATGGAAAAATGTTTGTTTTCTTTATTTAATCTTTCCTCTAAGATGTACACCTGTGACAGAATTTAGCACTACTGGTATCTGTGGCTGTCAATGCATACTCACTCATCCATGGTGTTATATGACAAATCAGCTCTTACACTCCTAACCTTAAAGGCAGCAGCAGCCTAACACTAGGCATACTGCTGGATAGAAGATGCAAAAAATGTTGGAAAAAAGAAATAAAAGCAGCATTTTCTGTCACAAGCTAATATCACAATCCAGTGTACTATCTATGAAATTGTTTGAAACAGTGGGGAAAAATGAAGTACTTAAAGTTTCTTAAACTCTCAATGCATTAATAATTAGCCCTCTCCTTACAAGAGTAAAAGGCCAGGCATGGAAAAGATGAGTCCTGTTTTCTTAGTGCATTGACCAGCATAAAGGATTTGGCACAAAAAGAAGCTACCCAGAAAAAAATGGTTGGTAAAGTTAAATACAATTGTAGGATAAAAGAGAAGAAGCACAGCCAGTGTTTCCCTTTCAAGTGACAATCCATTTCCAGCCTTGGCCTTTACAGCTTTGTGCCATACCACTCTCATGACACACTGCAACCTGCCAGTACTAATCTTATGTGGAGAAGGTAGAGTAAAAATCGGGGGAGTATCTAAAAAAGTTCTGTCTTTCTCTCTAGATCCTAACCAAACAATCTAAACTGAAACATGTGAACAGAGGCCTAGTAGGGGGCATCCAGGCCATCAAAGCCAGTCCTCCACAGCTGTAGACAACCAAGCACCAACTGAGCTGGCAGATACATGTAGGCTCTTTAGCAAGACTTCCAAGATTTCCAGCATCTGTCTCGGCTGGAAAACCTCAGCCTGTGCTGTGGAACATTAACACACAACTTCTGTTTCAGACTCCAGCTGGAACTAGGGACCATAGAGACATCCATGAAAAGAAACACTGTTAACAAAAAAGGGACCCCTCGAAACAAGATTTTCCAAACTGCCAAGATGAGCCACAGAAGCCATTTGAGCAGTCACTGTTTCAAGTAGAACAGAATTGGAAAGATGAGTCTGCATCCATTTGAGTGCAATGCAGGCAGGTGGAATATTGCTATCTCATGGCATTATCAAATAAGGCACTTTTATCTTCTTAATATGACAAAATTTCTGGAATCTCTGTTGTATGTATTATTCTGCCTGCTATCACAAAAAATTACTTGATTTCACTGAAAATTGTCTCCACCAGCATTGAGACTTCATTGTAATGGGTGCTGTGCATTCCCTGCCTTCTAAAATTAATATATGAAACATCATATCTGATTTTATGTATGTTT
This sequence comes from Corvus cornix cornix, assembly GCF_000738735.6. NCBI lineage: Eukaryota > Metazoa > Chordata > Aves > Passeriformes > Corvidae > Corvus > Corvus cornix. The sequence goes on from NC_046336.1 coordinate 18,297,633, forward strand.
GCACTGGAGATATGTCCAATACAAAAATCCCTACTCCAAATACTTATTAAGTTTATAATAAAATTATCTTGCACTTTCTTTTATTCTAAGAATGACCATAACCAAAAGAGATGTAGGGAAAAATCCAGTAACATTTAATTCACGTGTGATGAGGTGGCTTCACTCAGCATAACCCTTCTTGCTGCTAACAAGGATTGCCGGCTAGAGGTCTAAGTGACACTGCAACCTTTTTCTTGTGGAGGTTTCAATTTCTCCATTTCCTATTCTCATGGCAATACAATCTTCAGAGGTGAATTATTCTAAGTCTCAAACCTCTTAAGTTCAAATCAGAGATAACAACCCTTCTTATATTCCATTAGCACTTCAGGGGACTCAAGTGAAGTTCCAAGTGTCTAGCACTGTCCAGATCAGAAAGAGAAACAAAAAAACAGTCCAGTCATTTGTACTAATCTACGTATCATGAGAAATAATGAACTTCTAAGGGTGTCCCACATTTTATACAGTCAGTGGCTGCTCTGAGTAGTGCCTGATCATATATTATTTAACCTCAGATTTTGGTAGGGTTTTTGCTATGCTGAATCCATACACCATGAGAATCCAAAATAGTTGTAAAAAGTTTCCATTTATTCTATTGAAAAGGGGATTCACAAATCTGAGAGCAGTAGGCCTTTCTTACCTGTGGTATTCAACAATCTTCATCCTTTGAGCTTCCTCGAATTAATTTCAAATGGCATGAGGGAATAAACAGGATTAGCCAGTCAGCCCCATTTCACAGCTTTGATCAGTTTTTAAATGAACTTCAAGACAGCTAATCATTCTCCAAGTGGGGAAGCTCAGCATCACCAGTGATGAATGCCTATATTTTGTGACAAGGTCTATTTCATTTGCACTGAGACTTCCTAACAGCACACATGTGGCAACTTGCGCAACCTCTGCATAATGAATTGGATTGGAGAAATTGAAAAGCTTTTCACTCCTTCTACGTACAAAGTGGGCACATTGCCAGACCTGGAATAAAGGAAGGCGCCAAGTTTCCAGTTGTCATGAGTCACTATTTCTAAAAAAGAAAATGTGCACACACATACGTGTATGTGTGCATGCATATACAACATATTCTGCACTTTCTCATTGATACTCTGTACTTTCTTACTTTTACTCAAAGTAGCCAAATCCAGGACAGTTAATTCCTGCCCGAATTTTCTGAAGGGAGAAGTCTCTTCCTTCTTGTTCAGTATTCTATTCCACAGAAGTGAGTCAATAGCACCTGTTTCCAAATGCTACAAAGTAGCCATGGGATAATGCATTGTTTATGATTTCATAGGACTCATTTGATAAAATTACACCTGATGCATCTAATAAAATCAATGGAAAACAATGGCTGCAGCATGATTAAGAACAGTTGTAAATTTAATTACATTCACTCTCACTTTTAACTTTAGTTTAACTAAGTGACACTTTTCCGTGGTTTTATTGCTTCCTGAAGCTGGCTCAAATGTTTCTAGCTTTGGGTATAGAAAAGCAGCACAGAAGTGTGTGAGAGAAAAACACACTTAATGCTGTTCTGCATTTCACATCTGCAGTTATAAAATTGTTTGTCTACTTGGGACATTAGATGATAGCAAGTGATTAAATTAATCTAGATATACGTACTATAGTAGAATTCAGAATTTGAACATCATGTTCAGTTGTAGAGAACTGTTACAGCGGGGATACTGCACCATGTGTATCAGACAACGAGGTCTGTGGAAAAGAAATAGATATGGACAGATTCTTGGTAGCTGTTTCAGAGATGTTTATTTCCCCAGCCACATGGCCGGGGCTCTGCCGAGGAACTGAGGCAATCATGGGACCCGAGGGTCCTTGCCCGTTCAGGGGAACACAAAACAACCAACGGGGAACGAGGCTGACCAGGGCCAGGGAAACCCTGTGCCTCCCCTCAGGGCCCCTCTGCCAGGGCTACACGGCAGGGGGAAGGGACCCCAACAGAGAACATCAGTTTAGGCTCTCTGAAAATGATAACCACACCAAGCTCTGGGATTCTCCACCTGATTTAGCCTTCTGTGTGATTAATTATACTGCATGCAGATCTTGCACTGTCACATCTTGAAGTTACCTCAAAAATATGACAATTTAATGGATCACTACTTAAACAAAAAATATGTTTCTCTGAATGTTTTGACCCAGATGAAGTACAAGGAATCCCTCAGATTAAAGTAAATAAATATTTTTCTTTTTTTCTGGTACATAATCTCTTGAAGGACTGTAGTAAAATGAGACTTGAAAAGTAAGTAACAAAATACAGAGAAGGTGATTACTGAGCAAAGAGACCAGTGATTTTCAGCAACACACAGAACTCTTATGGCTGCAAAGCATCAACATGAAAAATTAAATCCCATTTTCTGGGAATTCATAATGGAGCTCTATACCATACCAAGGAAGTCCATGACACTGTTGGAAACATAGACCAAAGAGAAAAATATTTTGCAGTCTTTTTTTATATACTGTAACCTTTGCTGTGGGAGGGGGAAAAAATAACAAAAGAAAAAAAAAGGAAAGAAAAATAATTGCTTCTAAGTAGGGTGAGCAGATGAGGGGAAGAAGGGGGAATGGATGGGTGGGACCACAGACCGAGTGTCTCTTCCCTTTAGAATTTGTTGCACATGTCAGCATTCGACAAGCCAGGGGAATTGTTCAGGGCAGACCTTATTAATTACTGTTCAGTTGGTGGCAGATGATAGTGCTCACAACTGCAATTGTCATTATGCCACCAATCACCCCAATCCATGCACTTGCCAGAGATGCAGCCTTTGAAAAAAGCAAGCACAAGCAATGAGCAGGCATCTGTGATGATCTACAGGGGCTGCCCTGGGAAACCGCTTCTCTTTGGATTTTCCACCTTGATCTTCGACACCTTAAGAAGAGCATCCCCTCCTATCCCACTCTGTTCTTTAAACTCCTGCACCTTGCTCTCCTCAGGGTGCTACACTTTGCTGGCTGCTGGATTGGCATAATAAGCTTTCATTCACATAAACCTGTACTGTTCACACAGGTAATATCCTTCTACAATATTGGCATCTAGAGGAGGAAGCCAAAGCAAATGGAAATTCTAAATACTATTGTTGAGTGAAAGTTTCCAACTTTTTGGCAGTGGAACTGGGATGGTTATTTTTAGAAACTAAAATATTGACTCCATCCTGTCCCCCTCCTCCAAGCAGATGGAAAAAGAAGTCATGCCAACCTATACTGATGAAAAGCATGTCCAGTACTTTGGGGGAAAAGCTCAGGAACAGTTTATACAAGGAAAATACTAGTCTGGCATTTTCTGGCCAAATCAATGGCAGCTTGTGTTATCTGCAGCAAACATGCCACTTTGACATACCCAGAGAAATGTCAGGCTTTTCCAGCCTGCTAACTCATGAACGTAATTCTGGTCAGTAACACTGATTTTTCACTTGTTTATACCAGGATCTTTTTGCTTAGCCTTTCTGCCTTCTGCAGCCAACAATTTCTGCCAGTGATGCATTCTGAGATGTAACTCCAGATTCAAGTCTAAATGATTTCATACCTGTGCCAAGCCAGCCTTCCATGCTGGAATGGAGTCTGAACCCTAGGAGCAAATATCATCACAACCTTGCTCAGTGTGCTAATGGAAATGTTCATAACAACCTGGAGACTGCAGTAGATGGTGCTAATTTTTAATTTGTTTTTTGGGGTTTTTTGTGGGGTTTGTTTTGTTTTGTTTTTTGGTTTTTTTTTTTAGTAATTGCTGTACTTTTAGTTTCAGGAATAAATCTAATACAATATTCTAAGGAGAGCTCTGCTGCTCAGGTTTTGTGAGACTCCACATTTTGGAGATAAAACACAGGCATATGATTCTGATGGCTCTGCTTATTTAGAGGTTCACCCGCTACTTGCAGACCAGATGGGGTGAGGAATTCATTTGTATTGCCCGAAAGCTCATACCCTGGGAGCTGCTTGTCATATTCACCTTTTTATTGCTAAGTTGTTCTTCCAGTTCTCAGCATGCTTTTCTGCTGTGTTCCAGGAACAATAAGAAAGTTCTCCCATTGCATACTCAGTGCATGAGTTTCCATGCTGGCAGCCTAACTCCATAAAGCCTAGAAAAGTCAAGCTGATGTGGCTAAAGATTGCCTTGAAATTTACAGTGCTGCTTAGGGTCTGGTCAGCAGTTTCTTAACACCAAATTTCTTGTTTACTGATCATGATGAACAACATCATATTCCAGTTTATTCTTTGTCATAAGACACACACATGCTACTGCTGAAGCCTGCTTTTACTGTCCCACACACAGCACCTAATCCAGAATCTTGTGTTGGTGAAACAGAAGTGTGGAGAGACTATTTTCCCAAGTCATACAGTTACATGTGATACAGCTAATGTCTCATAATGACAGGTCATAAGAGGGCAAAGGATGAGAGGGCAGTTTGCCAGTGCTGCCCCATTACAGCACACATCCTGTATATAATCCAGTTTACACCTCAACAGCTCTTTGCTTTAGTTTGATTTTATAAGAACAAACTCTAACTTTATTTGAACTGACTTTCCTTTCAGGATCCTTTTGTTTTGACATCTTTTTTATTTGCTTCAGAAGCACACACAACTCCTTTTACATATTGTGGGGGCAGTGACAGGACCCGCCTGCTGTGGATGTCTAGATAAATTTTAAAAAGAGCTTTAAAACACTTTAGTGTTTACTAACTTACCCTATACCTCTGTGTATATAGACTTGAACATTTCATTGTGATCGACACGAAAATGGTTTAAAAACACAAGAAGGTCTGATCCATTTAAAAATAATACTCTTCCTCTTTCTTTGTATTGTTTTCGGAAATCTGAGCATTGGAAAAAAGCAGACCGTGAGCAAGCTGCCGAGTCGATAGATCAGAACCAGTTTTGGTTTGGGAGGACAAGAAGACACATAACCCATCTTTATGGGGTATCAAGTCAAGAGAAATGTGTTGAAAACTAAAGCAGAGTTGTTGGACTCCTATGCAGACAAACCATACCTCCTAAAAAGCACAGTTTGTAAAATCCATGATGATTGCAGACCCCACAATGAAATAATGAAGGAGAGTTTTTGTGTGATTTCTCAGGAGAGAGAGAGATTACTTTTCTCATAAACACATAAAGAAAAAATGTAAGACATTTTAAGCAGGAAAACAAGAATGCTAATAGCATCATAGCACTGAATGGAAGAGAGAAATACAAAGAGAATAACCTTTAGAACATGATACACAGGTATCATGTTCTAAAGGTTGTTCTTACTTTCTTCATGAAGTTAACTTTGCTGGCACACAACAGTACTTGGAGGGGGGAAAACCTCAAAATATGTGTGAGTGTGACTAAGTTTTTCTACTTTTGTTTTTCTTCTCAATGTGAAATTTTGTTTTGAAAATTTAATTTCTGTGTACAAAGTGCAAGCATTTTAAAAGATCAAAGTGAAGCAATGTTTTTAAACTAATGAAACAACATTTCAAGAAATTCAACCTACTTTTTTATTTTGACCAGCAACTTTCTAGATTTCACTTTTTCATCCCAGTAAATAAAAAGAAATACCCAGGGTTTTTTCCTATTATTTTTCATGGGAAAAATAAACCAGAAAATCCAACAAAACAAACCCAAAAAATACCCCCCCAACCCAAACTGCAACAGAAATAAATCTCTCAAAGTCCATATGATTGCTAAAGGAGATAAGAAGTACTAAGAGATTTTTTATAAGAACTGGACTGTCATAAAGATGACAGAGTAAGGCTTGCAGGCGTTTCCATGGCAAGCATTATTAAGCGCCAGAGAAACAAAAGGAGGTTGTTTTTAACATTTGGAATATTTATCGAGTTCTGTTCTGAATCACTTTGAACTTCAGAAGAAGCAACCTCTTGCTAGGTTTCAACAATGATCAAAAAAACCTAAATGGGACATTGTGAGCAGTTCCCATTTCAAAACATTTGAAGGTTTTGCACCATGAATTTGATTCTGCTTAAGTAAATCTCATAAAATGGTAAAACATGTTGTAAAAACTATATAGAAGAGAAGCCTGTGCTACACTGCCCTCCAAGTCCCTAATTGTGTTCTGTCCCCATGGTCACAAACAATGTCTCCACAACCTCCTAGCCTCTGCAGGAGCAAGGAGCCCCAGTCCAATTCTCATGTACTCCAGCAGAGGTTGGAGAGGTTTAAATACGGGTCTAACTGTCAGTAAGTTCCATTTCACATAAATAAGTTTTATTGACATTTAATCACTACTGAGGTGAACAGAGCTAATTTGTTTCTTCCAAAGCCTCTTCTGGGTAAAGTCAGAATTTCCAAAATTTTTGTTGTTTGGACAAGAAAAGTGGCAAATTGCATGATCCTTCTCTTCTTTATGTGCCAGGAAAGGATCATGGTGAGCAAAAGAAAAAGAGACAACTGTGGTAAAAATGGTTTGGAACAAGCTTCCACTAAGAGTCTTTGGCAACAGATGAGAGACTTCCACCACAATATCATTATTTCCAGTTAGCAAATTCAGATTTCAGTGGGCTCAGGAGACCACTGTCCTGCTACTATGAATCACTAACATCACTGTATGACCTTCTGCAAGTCCAACAGAAAATCTGCTCTTTGCATTGAAGCAGAAAACAAGGCTTCATTGGCCATTCTTTGCATCAAAACCAGTAGCACAAGAAGTGCAAGGCTCACAAAAACATCACTGCATTCCTCCTCCCTCTCCAATATCAATCTAACATAATTTTTTCTCATTTAAATATTATCTGTACTACATTAGGAGCCCATAGCTCCAGTTGAGAGCATCGTCACATTGCAATAAATGGTCTGTAAATGCACCTATTAAATCTTCACTGTACACTTGACTCAGACTTTTTTTCACAGCTGCCCCACACTGGACTTGTGTCTGTGCAGCAGTATTGTGGAGTTATCAGCTTAAGCTAACAGGGCTAACTGAGGGTCTTTGACTGATAAGGCAGGTCCTAGAGGGGATCTTGTGGGCTGGCTGCACATAATTTGTATTTAGTCAGCTAGTTGAAACTGGTATGGAAGCTCATTTGCTCTTGAGAAAAAAATCAGTGGATTGCATTGCATATTCACACAGCTCTTTCTGCATGGAATCCCCTTTTTAATCTCTCTCAATCTCTCAGACTCCCTATTCACTCTCTTCCCATGCAGAATCTTTTATTTCTTGTCCCTGTTTCCTTCCTCCCACTCAAAGACTTTCTCCTCTCATTGTCTGTTTTATATCCTAAACTTCTTTAGCAACAGCCTTTTCCTTGTCTTCCCATTCCTGCTCAGCACTGACAATCACATCTGGTCTTTCCAGTTCCTGGGGTTGCAACCACCTTTTCTGTTTTTCCCCTCAAACACTCACATAACACTGTACAGGTCTTGCCCTGTCTAAGAATCCTTGGTGAAATCTCTATATTTTTCTCCTCATTCAGGGTCTATTCTGCCTGTGATCCTGCTTGAGTGATGGGGAGCTGCTGCTGCATCCAATTTCTTCCTCAGAATTTGTGTATCGAAAGAGATATCTAACAACTGGCTGTCATGATGGAAGAGGAACCTGTATAGATTCCCTCCTTACACTCTTTCTGCCTCTACACTTTGCTTTTGAGGGGCCATTTCCTGCAAAACGGATTTGGAACTATTTGTAAATGAGGCCCAGAATGTGACACTTTTCACCTAGACAGACTAAAAACTGAGGAAACACAAGGTGTCCCAATGCACAGACACACATCTGTTTCCAGCCCCTTCCAGAACTAACAAGGAGCTGGCATCATGCTTAGTTCTGCATCCCCACAGAACTTCTGCTGATGGAAAGGGATGTAGTAAGGCAGCCACATGGTTTTTGTTTATTTCTCTTTTATCAGTCTCTGTCATGAACCTCTCCCACCCCACAAACAACTGAAGTATCAGAATTTCATCTAGTGTTTTCCATCCCTTCTTTTCAAAGGTTCTGCTCTCTCAACACCTTCCAGTGCACCCACAGACAAAGGTTCCCCTGGGTCAGCTGCCAGTCTGCACAAATCTAAGCCTATCACAAGTCTGGCATTAGAACTGGTCACAGCTGTGCTAGGGGAGCAGTAAGAGAATGATCTGCATTCTCTGCTTGCTTGAGACCCAGCCAAGAAGCTTAAGGGAAGGTCTACTCCATAACAGTATTTTGGAAAATCTTTAAAAATCATCTTTTTGAGTTTGTTCTGCAAAAAATACAGACTATTTCATTTTGTGGAACTGTCTCAAAACATTTCAAAGCATTTATCTGCCACCATATGGTTATATGTATCTCTGTGTTCCAGATGCCATTGCCTGTGTAATTTCAACAGAGTATTTTAGATAAGACCATGAAGAGGAAAAACAATTCGATCAAGGAGATTAACATTAGGTTAAAGACAATTTGAAAACTAATGTCTATTTTTATATTGCAGAGAATTAGCATGCTCATTAGGTAAAGTGTAAATTCTTGTGTGCATATTTTTTCAGCAAATGCTCTTGAAAATCCAGTTGTACTAAAGTAACAGTGGGTTCGAGTTTTTTTAATGGGCTAACCAGTAATTGTCATTAATATTACCACTGAGGCACAAGATTAGGTTTTGTGGGCCTGATGTTTCTCAAAATCACAATCACTAATGCTTCTGAGCCTTCTACAATCATTAGGAATCACTCTCAAACTAGCCCTGTTTTTCAAGGGAATTCTAAATGCATCCCAGAGACATGAAGCAATCAGCCAATGGTCAGAAATTCAATTTCTGTTCTCTGGAATGCAAGGCCAAATTTCATTCATAATTCTTTCCTTTCTATTTTGAACAGGTTTCAGATTTCAAATTCCTTATCTCACATACTGCTACCCACATTTAAAAACAAAGTTTGGATATATCGCCAGTGTGTAGATGAAAACATTTGTCTGCTTTTTGGCAACTATTGTCATCAAATCATTGAGATACGGAGATTTTCTTGTATAAGAGAATGATCTCTGTCAACAACTGGTATATGGTGCAAGTGGAAAAAAAATCTGTTCAGCTGTACTGTTCAACTTCTCAGGGGGCCTTGAAAACACCTATTTTGCCTTTGAAAATAGCTCATAAATATACTGATGGCAAAGAACCACAGGTTGTTACAAACGAGACTTCTGACGTGGCTGCAGTAGAGGGAGCTGTTTTACCAGCTAAGGCAGAGGGAGCAGGTTGAGATTCCTGTCTTGGTAGGTACTAAGGAGCATTTTCAGAATGAAGTACATCAATTATTTCCTTTGACAGCTGCATTGTTCTGTTTTTCTAGACTATTTGGACTAGTAGTATCCACAGGCTGTAATTAAGCACTGATTTCTGTTGAATATTAACTCCCTACTCTTTGAGCAGTACAAATACGTACAGTAGATAATAGAGTAAGAAAAAGTGGGGGTTTTGTCTAAGTGCTCTGCCCTACAAGCGAATCCCATAACATCCAAATGCCTGATATGCTAGATAGTAGCTTTTAAATATCAACCTAGAGGTGCTCATCGCCTCAAAAGGATAGAACATCTTCACAATGAGACCGCCACACAGTAAGAGCATGTTCTGCAGGTGTTTTCCTGACCATGGGATGTCTTTCTGTAGGCAACGACTTGTGCTTTGTGGAAAGATGCCGAAAAAATATAAATATGTCGCAAACACAAACTTTTTACGGTTATATAGGAGGGGAGGTTACGTAACCAAGTACTGCACAGAGGCAGCTCAGAGATCACCAATACTATTGCAGTACAACTCTCCAGCTCATCACTCTTCAACTTAAAGGCCACATATTTGGCCAAATGACTTTGCTTTGCCCTTACAGCTGTGATCTCCTACCATCCCTGGCAATGTAGGAAATCAGAAACAGGATGACACAGAAAGGGCTTGCAGGGAGCTCCTTCTTGGTGCATTGCATTTAATCCACAAAAGCAACAAGGTATATAGATGAAAGGAAATGCTTCTAGTGTCAAAGCTCTGTGTGGGGTCCTTTCTCTTCTGTTTCTCTGATGCAGTAGTTTTATTTGGACTCCTTATTCTTCATCCAGAGAAATAAAAGAATGGAAAAATCTCTTGTGGGAACTGGAAAACAAAGTATCTTGCCACTCCTATCAAAGAATATTCTAAAACTTATCTTCAGTATCAGACAGTGAGCTTCTCAGTGAGCTTGCAGTGTGATGCCACAGCCCACCTGCATCCTGGACTTCCTAAAATGATATGCTGTATGGATGAGGAATCCCTCTCCTTTCCTTACAGGAAAATGCTAGAAGCTAAGCCCTGAAGGATGGCACTCAGACTCAATAGTATGATGATATACAGAACACCGTGTGAACACAGAGATCCACGTAAATGTATCATTCTATACATTCGGGAATGCCTGACCTGAGTGTCTATAGAAGTGGTATCTGTTCGTTTTAGATATGCTGAAAGAAAAATAGTATCATGAGAATCGATGCTTCCCCTGATAAACTGAAGGACAGGGTGTTACTCATTCCCAAGTGTTTAGGTAGACCCTGGAAACTGCTTTCAGAAATCTTGTCAGGTAGAAAGTTTGCAATTTATAGTGCTGCATATGGTTCTTGACACAGCCAGCTCAGACACATTTTGAAAGAGTCTGAGGACCTCAGTTTAGCAAGTCTTTTTACACAGTACTGTGATGAAAAGATAAAGTCCAATAGTGATGAGGGATTCTTTGGTAAACTAGAGTAGATAAGGTACAGGAAAAGCAAAGTGTATAATGTGCCTTGACAGGCGGTGATTTTACCCACCATTTGGATAAACTGTATTCATGAAGTCAGGTCAGTGGATTTTGTTAGAAGCGTATTAAGAACAGTAACAGTTCTATCCTGCTACTATGCTCATATGTAGCACATTTGATGCTATTAAATTGTCATGTCATCAATTGATAAAAATCAATTCCAGGATAAAATGCAGAGGGATCAGCCAGATAGAAACAAAACAGAAAAAGACTTGGAAAATAGCTGGAGAGACATTCCTCTTTGTAGATGCCACCTTGCATCCTCATCGTGTCCTCTCCCAGTTCTGGGCACCGAAGTAGGACCAATGGCCAAGAATATTTTCTATATATCATGTGCTGGCTGGTAGGATATACCTTTTTTTCTGGAACCAGTCATACCACAATAATCCAGGATTTTTTCTGCACTGCTGCAATACATCTACCTGTGACCAACTGCACATGGGCCACCCAGGAGCTCCAGCTGAATCAACAACGCACAGCCAGTTACCTCTTTCAGAGTAAGGGAAAAAGAGATGAAAACACACTGCACTGGAGCTTCTTGCTATATATTGGTACAACATGGACCTACTTAAAGTCCCTGCCATTGATCTTAAAGGGGTCAGTAAGTAAGCTTACTGCCAGCTAAGGATAATAGCTCTCAGTGAAAATGTTTGGGCTCTGCAGGGGAAAATAGAGCTATGCCATGAATCTAGAGTTCATCCAATGGTTTTCTTTTAGAGCTCAGGAGGGTCCAAACATGTTATGCTCTGATCTGTGATGAACTGGAATCCCATGAAAATTTTAGGTCAGGTAGCCTATTAACTACTAAGAATAGATATCTGAAAAAACTTCTGTTCATAAGAACAAAATTGGCAATTTAAATTAAATTCAGCAATATGTTTAATCTGAAGTAGATATAGAAGGGAAAAAAAAGACATTTCAAATAGTTTGGATTTAACTGAAAAGAAAAATCTTATTTTTCACTATTGGAAGTGTTACTTTTCAAAATTACCTTAAGGGTTCCATACTTCCAGCCAAATTAAGATATTTCAAACAAACAAGTATTATTTGGACCACGTTACTGCATGGTGTCTAGGCAGTGGATGTTCAGAATGTGGTTTGCTTCTCTCCCCACCCTTCCTGACCTCCTCCCTCCATTTATGGAATTTTCCTTCCTGGATGTGAACATGGTGCCAGAATTCCATGTGCTTCCTGCTGCTTACCACCTACAAAACAGTAAATTACAGAAACCCCCACAAACACAAGATTAATAAAAACCAAATTTGGTTGATCACATATTTCTCTAATAGCTTAATTTTGGCTCAGTTCTTAGGGCAGAATTGTGAAACAAAAAGGACAGACCCAAGCTGAAATTACTAATTACTGGCCTATACAGCCTGACTGCTATCTCAGTGTAGATCTGGAATGAGTCCAGTGAAGTCCAAGAACCTGCTTCAGGGACACTACATTTGAACATCTGGTGAAGTATAATGATGCACTCATGGCTGCGGGCAGCCTGACACCTCCTCTCCTGTGAGCTAAAACAGAAAAGCTGGGCAGGCTGCACACAGTTTCTTAGCAGTTACCTCCATTGTTTAGATGGTGTTCATAGGTAAAAAATCACTAGCCAGTTCTATTCACAACTATTTGAAGCCGTCTTCGCAGTATATTTTTAAATATTATTGCTATTTTGATCATTTTCAGCCTGGAACAGAGGCTCAAGTTTCAGAGAACATTTACATGTATTATTTAAATCAATCTTGGTTCAGCAAAACACATCAACATATGCTTAGTTCTAAGTATTGCAGTCTTAGCTGGATTTTCAGCTCCCCCTGAGGCATGGCCTCAGTGAATGCTGCCCTTTTGCCTACCTGTCATCACAGCAAGAGCATTAAAGCCTCTGGCAATTTGTGGTGCTACACACACATTGCAAGTGCATGAAGCAAAATAACTCACTCCTGGCCAGACACGTACACGGAGATCTGTGAGGTGCATGGTCTGATATCTGGTACCTGATGAAGTACAGGGCTTGGGGGCTTCCCGGTGTTTCAACTTTCCCCGCACAGCTTGAGATGTTATTTTGTCCTAGCAAAGCCTTGAGCCTTTGAGCAAGCAGTGCTCCTGATTCAAAAGCATACTTTTCTCTTTAGAAAGGTAAACAAAAAATACATTTCAATATACTTTTTTAGAATTGGAAGAAAAAGCCTCAAGCCAGTCTTCTGTGTAGCACTTGGATTTTATATTAGCCTTTGTCACTTGTATGTGAAAAAATTGTGTATATGCAATTTCCTTCTGGTATACAATTGCATCATTGGGGGAATAAAAATAACTTCCTTCATTTCTGAGAAATAATCTGCTTGTATAATTCCCATAAAGACCCACAGGTTCTGTTAATCTAAGTATCTCGTTATTTGGCCTGAATCTCTAACAAATAAACTTAATAACAAAACCTTTAATCAAACCCAGTAATATCTGTATTTTAAACATCAGTTATTATCTGGCCTAGAATTCTGTTTGTATGAACAGATAAATAATGCATTCCTTCAGGCAGCATGTAGCCTACTAGATCCTAGTTAATCACAGACCAACAGATACATAGGATAGAATCACTGCAAAATTTTCATCTTAGAGGGAACTTTAGGCTGCACTCACTTTTAGAAACAAAAATTCCTGACAGTATCTCATCTTTAATCAGTACTTAGGAAACACCTGTGCCCCAAGTTTTAACTCGTGCATAATTCTGGTTCCTAACAACTAGACATATTTTGTGTGTGACATTTTAACTTTCTGATTCTTATATGCTTTTCAGGCTGGAGTTCTGGAGAGAGAGAACTGGTAACTTTCGTTAGTCATCAGATAAAGTTTATAAAATCCTATTTATTATTAAGAAGAGGGCTTAAGCACTGTCTCTTTTTAAATATATGTTTTATAACCCATTGCAAATTTAAAAATCAGATTGAAATAGCATGAATGGCAGTGGAAAATTTCTTGAAGAGTCCAGCATTCCAACTCACTTGCCACTTCCAAGCTAAGTCCCCAGCTCTCCCACACCCTCCCACACAATCTTTATCATGACACCTTCCATTCATCATCCTCCAGCTACACATCACTGTTGTGGAAGGAACTGATGATAAAACATAACCTCTCCAAACATACCTTGAGTTCATTGATAGTAGCAACTGTTGATTCCTGGCACTCCCAGAGACACCGAGTAAGAGTTTGCTTTTGTTGCTGCCATCTCTTTGAAAGAGGAATCATTGCGTGGACACTTCCCATCTGCCTACCCCCAGCACCAATTACATCTCTGCAGTGATTTCTGAAAAAGCTAGTCTTGAGAGATCAGCTCCCTGACCTTGAGAAGTGGTACCACTTCAGATTCTATCCTGCATTTGGAAATTCTCACAACTGAACCAACTAATCTATTAAACTACCCCAAATCCATATAGAATTTTGGATTGGTCACCTTAGTAAAAGTTGCAGCTACTCAAAACTTACCCACAATCTTAAAGAGATCTGAAGATTCATAGCTCCAGAGAGGCTTGAGCAGCTTTAGAAAAGAGGGGCTCAGGTGCACCAGCAGCTATGAAAATGTGGATTTCCTGAGATACAGAAGAGAGCACAGCACCTGACACCAGGGTTACCTTGACTATTCAAATGTTGGAAGCTGACAAGGACAGATGGCCAAGACATGGGGAAATGTCCACAGCAGGGGCAATCCAGAATGCATCACCTGCTATGAATGGTCCTTTTTCATTTGCCAGGTAAGAAGCAGCAAATAGAAGGCAGTGGTGAAGAACAGGGTAGTGACTTAAATGCTAATGCTTACATGAAGATTCCAACAAACAATAATGAGGCGTTCATGGTCCAAGAATAGAAGTAAAACAAGGAGAGGGAAGGATGCCCATACTGGGATGCACTGCCATGATTTTAAGAAACTTGCTCACGGTATATTTGCAAAATGGGACTGTCAGGACCTGCAAAGAACACAATTTAGACCAGAGGAAGCTGGATTGGTAAAAAATATTTCAAGGAAGAACGAACTCAGGAAGCCCTATTTATTTGCATCAATATTTATAAAATAAATAAAACAAACATGTATACATATATATATGTATGTATATAAATGTATGGTGAAAACATTACACAAACATCTGTTCTGCAAATTTTTACAGCAAGAAGATTGACATTTTTCTTCTTCTCCCATGCAAATCTTTTTTCAACTAGAAACAGTACTCTTTTTGAAAGCTAATTTTATTTTATAAAAGTCAAGTTTAAAGAAGCTTAAAAGATGAGACACATAATTTGATTCTAAAAAAAATCTCCACCTTTTATAATTAATATTAGAAAAAATGCTGGAGGTGGGGGGAGGCAAAACAAATTTTGGCTTTGTCATGGAAAAAAAACCCCAAACAAATAATTCACAGGCCTAAGCAAGTGGAGTGGAACAGCTCTCATTTCTTACTGCAAAGTGTCCTCCAGTCCAGTTTTTTGCCTTAGCAAATGAGCTTCTTCGGTACACAGTATACAATGCTAGCTGTTATCATGCATCACTGCATGAACCCTGACAACTACATTTTATAAGTGGAACTTTATATTTGATTTTTGTAAAACCACACCATCTCTTTCCCTTCCAGGCTCAATAAACAGCTTAGTCAAGGTTTTGACTATCTGTTTCATTTAATTACATATGCCTTGATTTATGGTTCAGGAAAGGCTGTAAATGAGGACATCACATTTGCAATCCAACCTCAAAATGTTTTCAAAAACAGCAACAAAAATCCTCACATGAAGTCTTATGAAAACAATCCCCAGGGGAACCACATGCAGCGCAGCCTGGTCAGCTCCTGTGTTTATCAAACAGGAGAGATGAATGGCTAACTTTGATTTTTTCCTAGGTGTGCAAATAAAGAGTATTAGATTTGCTTATCCCAAAATGTTTACCTTCAGCTGTCAGTGTTGGGAGCTGAACAGGTCGCTTTGTGCCCCAGGGGAGGCACGGGCCAAGAGATGTGAGGCTGAGCTAATACGGCTTGGCAGAACTACATGGTACTAGAAGGGCTGAAGGCTGTGGACTGTCAATTAACAAGAATACAAGGCATCAGAAATCATAAACCAGATTCCAGGTGCTCAGTAAACCCACCCCACTCAGACATCAGAGATTCCAGTGAGCACATAAAAATACAACAAAAAGAGAGGTAAGACCCCTAAGGAAATGAACACCAAGCCCTCTTCATAGCACACCTGAATTTTGGAGCCATTAAATGCAAATTCTGCCTGGGGCTCCATATTTGTCAAGTGACCTGTTATATTAATAGTGGAAGAAATTCTATCTTAAAGCTGTCTGTTCCTTAAGTGATTCAAGGCCAATGGCATCCAAAACAGCAGCAGATCTGAGATCCCCTGCACCTGGAATTGTAGCAAAGTACATTATGTACTCTCACATGACACCCCCAGTGTATGTATAACTGGCAGGAAAAAAATTTCAGGCAGAAATAATCTCAAATAATTAATCTCTTGAACAGCAATTCTAAGGGAAGTTCCAGGATATGTGGTAAATATGAAGAAAGAGTCCTGCAGGATATATAATCTTGAATTATGTGAAGCATATTTTGGTTCAAAGACAGGAAAATTTTAAAATCATATGGGACACCATGATCATATATACAAGACAACACAGTTATTTCTGCAACAACATTACAGTACATGGTTAATCTGTAGTGTTACTTTAAAGTTACGATGGGTGTCTTTTCAAATACTAGTCAGTGACAGAGAATCCAGCATACTTTTGGCAAACTATTGCATTAGGGAATTATGTGCTGTTCTAGAACTTGTTAAAATCTTATTTATCAACAGATTAAACAGAAATCTCTCCCTCTTGTGGGTGTTTTGTTTTAACTTCAATAAGATTAATATTTTGAGCTTCTTAAGCTTTTTGATCTAAGGCAGGCGCTTAAGACTTCCAATCATTCTTTTCAAACTGTAAAGGAGTGGAACAAGAATCACAATAGTGTTGAACAAATCAGCACAAGAACTAGTCACACTTCAAACTCAATATGTTTACTTTCTTTTCCAGTTGGGTGTTACTGATTCACCCTCACACAGTGCAGTGGTTGAGGTGAAACTTCAAGAAGGAAATTCAGGTCCAGGATGGAATTTATGATCAAACTGCAAAAGCAGCCTTTTGTATTTGTACTGCACGAACTTGGATGCAGAAACAACCATGTGCAACAGTCTCTAACGGGGCAGTCGATGCATAAAGGAAAATGATGCTCTAGTTTCTGCTCTAGGAAAACCACATCAGTGATGTGAACTTGGGTGTCACAAGTCCTTGGTAATGCTTTTTCGATAGACTATTTTGGAATTTTTCATTTGCATAGCAAAACCAGAATCTGAAATATTTATTTTAAAAACTGGAATTCTTATTTGCCGATCAGCCCCAGGTGTTTTGGTGAAGGTTTCATTAGGTAGTAATACAGAGGAACAAAAGCAATAAACTTTCCTTATCCTACTTGCCACTTCTGTGACTATATTTGGGCAGCAAGCAGGGATTCAAACAGAAAGTTTAAAACAAATCTTCCCAGTCAAAGGTTTTCTCAAGAAAAAATTTCCTTTCTATGTTTCTTTCTAAAAATCAAATACACTGTTTCTGTCTAGGTCACCCTGCACTAAATCACGGGGCCCACATATCCCCGAGAAAGAGTGGAGAGGAATCTGATCATTCCCACAATGGCTCACTCACCTTTAGGCTGACAGGAAAACTTAAGCCCTTTTCATGAGGCTTATGAAATGGCTTATGGGCAGGAGGTGCAGAATAGAGGCCAGAGAGTGTGATGGCCAGGGTAAACCTGCAGCACTGCCAAGCAGCTCACTATACCCAGTGCTGTGCAGAGGCTTTGTACACAGCCGTCTGGAGATGGAGGCACCCTGCTTCTGTTCTCACACACTCTTTATTAAATGGGCTTTTGTTAAGCTTATAGTTAAGATTAATGCAGCTAAATTAAGTACCAGCTCATTGATTCCACATTTGATGGGTAAATTTCAAAACAAGACAATTAATTAGAATATCTCACCCCCTACAACTTAATGTCTTTGTGAAGTTGAAAGAACTATTCAATAGCAAAAAACTGTTGCTGATACTAAAGTTATTTCCCATATATTTAAATGCTTTTGATTCAGATATAGGGAAAAATTGTGATTTAAGACACTGGTTATTCTTAGATAGGAAAAGCTACATTTTACCATTCCCTTAATACCAGCCACTGTGGAGCACAGGCTTATGCAAACATCATCTTTTTAGGATTTGCATTCATACCACCTTTAGGCACATAAATGTTTGGATCTAAAATTCTGTCCTCATCTCTCTTTCTTACCTTATAAAAGACACAGAACCCACACTGGAGCTAGGCTCTTACACCATGCACACCTCACCTCTCCCAATGACGGCAAGAGAAATCTGGATGATGGCTTCCTCTGTTCTATATCCTCCTACCATCAGGAGCAACTTCACCTCTGAAAGCCTTTTTTGTTTCAAAGTGGTAGTCATAATAACATAAGGTGCCTTCAAAAGCAGACTGCAATTTCAGGTGAATGCCATTGATTGCTGCATTTCGTACTGGGCCATAAAACAAGAACAGGAAAAGTGTATTTAACACAGGACTTACAAATCTGAGTGGTTCTGTGACTCTTGCAGGAGGAAAACCCATTATTTTCAGAAGATCAAGATGCAAAGAAAATAAGTACCAAACCTGTGCTCAAAAGCACTGTAGTTCTTTTGGTTGTCATGAAAGCCAACTTCATGATTTTGCGTGGTTTGATTTCTGATTTGGGGATTTGGCAACACTACATATATTTTCCCAGTAAGGAATGGAAAGTAAATTCAAGTAAAGATCCCTTTTGCTCATTGAACCTCTGTGTGCTGTAGAGAGGTCATCCTCACCATCCCTGTCACTGTATACTCTCTGCTCTACTCCTGACTGTGCTCCCTGTAACCTCTGTGGCTGAACCAGCTGCTTATTGGACTGCAAGGAAACATCAGAATAGGTTGCTTCCCCCAGGAATATGCTGGAGACTGGCATGATATTCCAAAATTCATAGCTCAGTCACTTTCCAAACATGCTTTCCAATAGTCTGAGGACCCTATTTGGCTCAATAGCCTGTTAGAGGCCATGTAGTAGAGTTTACCAGATTTTACATAGAACTCTAACATCTGTTAGCTCATTCTGTTTGATTAGTAGGCCAGGACAAGGGGCAGAGGAGAAAAAAGCACTGAAGAAATTTCATAAAATACCCTTTTCTCTCCCTCACCAATATTGCAACTTCGAAACAGCTTGTTCAAATAACTTCAAATTCAGTAAAATTATCAACTGCCTTCAGCCCACCCACGCCACACTTGAAATTCAACAGAATAAGGAAAGTCCTCTAGTAGAGATGCCAGTAAAAACTGAATTTATAGAAGAAAGCAAATTTTGCCCTCACATAAAGAGTGTAAGATTGTGAGTTAGACTTACAGAATGGCATTCACTTAGTTCTGAATCATCACTATATCCTTCATATAACAAATAAAAAATCAGAAAATGCACCCAGTTCTACCAACTTATCTTCTGGAGACATAGCACATGGTTGTTTCTGCATCCAAGTTCGTGCAGTACAAATACACAAGATGCACAGAGGAAAGCTGTATTCACTCCATTTTACATCCAGGCACAGGAAAACCAAGTGACTCATCCATTGTCACTGAAGGAATGGAATTCAACTCAGATATACTTAACTCTGTGACTGAGCTTTGTCTGCTCATTTGCATCTGTCCATTTGTAATCTTTTCCTTCATATTAGTCAGCATTTGAGCTATGGGAATTTGAGATCTCTTGATGAAAAAGTTGGCAAAGTAAAAACATATTCTTATGCTACAGAGGAAACATAGATTTATCAAAGGGGTAGAAAGCATTACATGCAGATTATTCAGGAGTTATAAGCATTTCTCACATTTCCTGTTGATTCAACTTTTGAGAAGCCAGTGAACTTATCTTTGTGGGTAATGCCACATGCAAAGGACTTACATGAGCTGAAACTTTAATAAAGTTTCCAAAGGGATGAATCCACTCCCCTTTTGACCCTAAAAATATCTGTAACCTAACAACTACACAAAACAATAGTGAAGTGTGACTAAACGTGAATGGCAATGTACTGCTGACAAGCTCTGACCATTAACATTTTTCTTTCTGTTTAACTCAGCAGGCGAAAGGCAGCTAACAGAAGCCGTCTGCTGTTATGAGCACTCAGAAGCATTTCATTGTGAGCACGCAAAAGAAAATGACTGCAATTCTCTCTCAGAATGCTACTTTTCAGGTTTTTATTATTTCTTTACAGATTAATTGTGGATAAATGCAAACAGCATATTTAGAAACAGGACACTTTCTTCTGTTGGGATCTTTGGAGCCTGCAACCCAAGCAGGTGAAACAATTGAGACATACAAGGCCAACATCTGTTGTGCAATTGTACTAATATGATTAGTTTTGCCATGGTGTTACTAAAAGAAGAATGTAGTCCTTTTATAGCTTAATTGATCACATGTAGATGTTTGGTGAAGTCTGAATGCAATTGGAAAGTTTCTTCAGGGGTCAACAGTGAGTCCCCCTCACAGTAGTACGTAGCCTCATTATTAACTGATGTGCTGAACTGCCTTAGGCTTCAGCAGGGTGTGGGGAGGCACCAAATTCAGCTCTTCTCCTTTCTGGGAGAAATTACCAGCTACTCTGTTCTCACGTAAGTGGTGTGTCCTGCTTTGCTTGCAGGACAAGGAGCCCTACTCAGTTCTCTGCAACAAGACTTGTAGGTGCCTATATTCAGGAGCTGATTCATGGCATGGATGGATGGATGGATGGATGGATGGATGGATGGATGGATGGACAGAAGAACCTGGGTACTGTCTAGAATACAAACCTCTGTTTCAGAGAGAGCTCTCTGTTTAACATGTCCAATTGGTTACTCTGTGTGGCTTCCTGCTGCTAGCACTGGTTGCTTTGATTGCCATTCTCAGACATCTACCTTGGCCCACCAGGTACCAGCAGCCTTCACACTTAACATTAAATTGTGGATTCAATCAAGATCTGAGAATTCTTTCTGTGGCTTGATCTCCTGTAATCTATGAGACAGTGGTTGGTTATTACTTTCTTCTGTAATACAACCGAATCTGTCAACAAGAACTACTATCAACCAAATAATAAAGGGACATTTCTAAAAATATTGCTACACATTTCTCTGTCTACAGGTATAACAAGAATCAGATTAGACCAACCCTTTGGCTGCTGTAAATCAATGTTACTATTGAAATTGGTGCAGAATCCCCTCTGATGAAAACCTGGCTGGTAAGATCAATTAAAGCAATTATCTTAGGAGAGAAATAAAGATTTTAAAGCAATGTCCAGTTATAAGAAAGCCTCTTCTTGTAAATGTCATGTTGTAATTCTAGGGATTATTACTGAAGGGTTCCATGGTACTTAAATATAAAGGGGCGCTTTTAAGTACAAAATTTAAATAAAGAAAAGCAAAGCCCATGCTCAGTGAATTATGAAGAGTCCATGAAGGGTGGTAAGTGTGAGAATCCAGTCCCTGCTCATAGAAAGAGCCCTACTGTATGTTCCTACAAATATTGATGTTTGAAATCCAAAGCACATGTGATGCATTAGTGTGAAACAGCGATTACATACATGCTGCTCTCTGCCCTGCAGTTCAGGAAAAGTCCTTATGTAATGAAGAACTGAAAGACTTATGAGGGAATCCAATAGACTGTTATCGTGTAAAAATACCAGTGCTCTCCAAAGTCAACTCACAGTTCCTCAAATGTATGCCAGTATGTGTTTTGTTTTCCAATAGGCCTGAGAGAGAAGGAGCTCCATTCATGTCAGACCCTGTTAATCTCATACCTCCAGCTCAGTCTGGGTGAATGGAACAGTGACTTGGGAAACCACTGCTTTTCTTTCCAGTCAATTCTCAAACACATAAAACGTACCACAGGAGATCCAAACACACTCAAACAATAACAGGCAATTTTGCCAATTACAGAAACTACTTATGGGCAATAAGAAGGGAACTTTTCATCCAACTCTGATTTTGGGTATTGGAAAATTAAGAATGATTTCTTGACATTTCCTTCAGCTGCTTCTATCAATAGCCTTCTGAATCCTGACAGTTTTCATCATACATTATCCAAATGACTGGAGCAATTCTGGATTTAAGGATTTAAGAATTTAAGAACAAAAACTCAAGCAAAATGTAACAACAGACCTCTGAGGCTGTATAGTCCCAACATGTTAAAGATGAAAATTATTTTATTTAATGGACATCCAAATAGTGGGACCAAGCCCAGAGTTTTTCATAGGTCAAACTCCGAGTTCAAGATAAGATCTTTCAAACTAAGCAAAACTCCCATTAACTTAATGGCAACTCAAGTACAGTTGTGACTGCCTAAGAAGTGTTTAATAAAAGCTACTAATCTAATACATTCTTCAGATCTAGAAAATGCTTACTTGCAAGACTTTGGGATTGTTTTACCCATCATGACTACATGCTAAAATCCCACTAACCCTAAAGAATATTACTGCTATAGAAATAATACCTCTGCTTTTCAGAATTTCTCAGGAATTGTATGCAAATCCTTTGCTCTGATTCAGATTCCAGTAAGACTTGATTGGTATTGTCTCCTGCAAACTTTAATACAGTATATAAAATTGTGCCATCAATATGACAGAGTGTTATAATTCACTGTTTATCTAGCCAAGCTAGCAGCACTATCTATGCTTCTAGACCACCTATGCCTCAGTAATATGGTGCTGGTATGGAAAAGCCATCAAACAGCTGGGATAATGTGGCCTCTGACTCATACAGAGATGGGAATATGGAATTAAAAAGTGAGAGTCCTTTATATTCCATTCAAATAGATTGAGTGTGCTTTCATTGAAGAGTCAGTTTGGAAACGAATCTCTCTTCATTTCCAAATGGCTTTTGTGAAGGCTGGTATATTACATGTAGATCAACAGGACATTGCTAAGTCACAGTGCTCCCGCAGCAGCAGCTGCTTGCTCACATATTTCTTACAAGAGAAAGGGGCAATCTATGTTACTGTTGCATCCAAGGAGCAGAATAAGTATGCCATGTTGGAAGACATCAAGACTTACACAGGTAAAAGCTTCGAGAAATAAGTCCTGGCTTTTGTTCTGTTTATCCACAGGCCTTCCATTTCCTCAAGACTGATCTTTATGGCAGTTTGTAAATTTGATTAGCTGTCCAAAGAAAAGATTTTTTTTTAACTCATGCAAATTGTGTAAAAATACAAAATGCAGGCTCGCACAATCCATTCAGTAAATTCTCCTATTGGAATAAAATTGGTATTCTGTAATTTTACCATATATATATATATATATATATATATATATATACACTTTATTTTTTTGTAGAGCAAAATTTATTGTCCCTTCAATTGCCACTACGTAAAAATATCAAGTACTTGTATGCTGGAGCTCTGTGGAAAATTGGTTTGGTATAAAAAAGTACTGGAACATAACTGTGCATGTTAAAAGAACTGGGGAAAAAAATATGTTATATACAATATAAATTATTGTGTTGACATGGGACTCTCCAGGTAAGATTATACAACTTCTTTACTCAAGAGGTCACAGTTGTCTTAAAGTCCCATCTGGGGCTCCACAGAAATCACAGTACTTCTGGTCATGCTTGAAGTACTGTATGCCAATAAAGAATGCAAGAAAGGAATGATCAGAGCAGAAAGTAACCAGCTTTGCTTTGACAGGAAAAGGCAATTGTAAATTGAAGAGAACTTGCTATTACAGTTGGCTTATTCTACAAAGCACAAGAATTTCATATTCTTCATAATTTGCCCTGGATGTTCACATTCATCTAACTGTTTCTGCAAACCTAGTAAACTTTCAGTCTCCACAGCATCTGTGCCAATGAGTTCTTCAGATCAATCATCTGCTATGTAATTTTTACTGTGTTGACTCTTGATCCCTGCTTTCAAAGAAGTGTCCAATATATTTTCACTAACTTCTTCCCTCAATTTTTCCAGGCCTTTCCTTGCTCAATGCCTCTTGAAGTTTACAAGTCTGAGATCTTACAGTTACACCTAGCTGGTTTTTGGTAGCTCAGCCCGAGTTTGCAGAAGTTCCTTTTCTGGTTTGTTGTGTGTGTTACTTGTCTGCCAAAATAAAAATGAATCATGAACAAAAATTAATCATGTGTCAGTCTGTGTCCAAGCCTGCATTAATTTACAGGCAGTGGGTCACTTCAGAGCTGGAATAAGAACTAATATATAGCTTATGTGGACAACTGGGTCAAAGTCCTGCCCAAAGCTAGCATGACACTCTAGACATAGTCCAGACTCTCCATATATAAAATAACTCCTGCCTTATAAGAATAATTATTTCCAAAAATATATTTCAATTACAAACACTTGCAAATAAAGCATGAAATGAGATAATCAGAAAAAATAGAACATGCTTTCCAAAAAGCTTTTTGCAAGTTTCTTACCAATCTAGTACCAGAAGAAAGTGCAAAAAACACCTGGGAGATTGGGAAACGGTAAAGAAGAAAGAGCTCTGAACACATAACTAAAGACAGAGAGACAGACATACTTCTAGAAGCATCAGGCAGGAAAATAGTGATGGGGAGAAGTACTTTAGCAAAGCAAGGGACAAGAAGGGAAGCAACAAGACTGGGCCACCAAGATGAGACTGTTTTGTGAGTTGGAGAACATAAATGGAGTGGGACCATTCTGACAGAAACTTGACATTTCTCAAGTGTGGAAGCTATTTGTGGACTTAAAGAATACCTGTTTCTGAGTTGGAATTGGGAAATATTTGTGTTATGAAACCTTTCATGTTCTTTCTCTTTTGCCTTCTGCAAAGTCCCATCAGGGCACTTCTTCCCCTCAGCACCAGGATAACATTCTGCATGACACCTGCCATTTTCTGTAGACAGGCATCACTTACGTGTCTCGCTTGACTCTGACCCACAGCCCTCAGGTCTAGACCATTATTCTCCAATCTACAGCAAAGGGGTATTGAGTGAGTGCTTGGTGACCTATATTTTAATAATAGGCAGAGGTTTCTACTGTGGCCAGTACAATATAGGCTTTTGTGGAGGCTCACTGCCTCCCTACCATGCTCACCCTACAGTAACAGGAACTGCTCCAGCCTTATTGCTGCTACTGTCATCAGCTGCTCTAGGTGGGTGGCCCTAAAACTTCCAGGGACCTGGTGTCTGTAGCTAGGGAAAGCTTAGGTCTCCTAGCTACAGTATTGAAGGCTTTTAGTTGCATTATAGCTGGCAGGAGAACTTCCTGCTCTGGCTACTGCAAGATGGGCTGAACATCCTTCTGCCCCTTACAAGACATGGAGACAATTGCAGTGCACTGGGCAGCTCACCAGTCAAGGAGTTTTAAGGCCAGGATCTGAGTGGGAGCTGACAGAAGCGGAAGGAAGGTTTGTGTGATTATTAGGATTATTAGAGCCTGCCCCTTCTGAATCTATGCACGTGCCTAAGAAAACTCTGCCATCTGTACCTTAAGCTCACAGGAGATAAGCAGAGGAAGAAGGGGTTTTATCACATGTGCTGCAAAGCCTTTGTAAAGAATGAAAACAAACTGTGATGCTGACTTCATCTATGAAAAACAGCAAGGTCTCAGCCATGCCAATATTTTGTCAAAAAATATTGAATCAATTAGTGACCGTAACGTTTTCTAATGGCTTCCAAACAGCAAAACAGACTTCGGCATAAATAAAAATCCTCTTTCTTTATTAAATCCTTATATGAGAAGTTTCAGAGCTGAAGGAATTCTTAGGATCAGAGTCATCAGGCTGGACCTTTGCAGCAGGAGAAACTTTGGTAGCAGATGGGGCACAAAATCCAAAATTGCCACTCCACAATTCAGGTCTCACCTTAAGGCAAACTGGAGTTGCTAAATGGGTATCAGTGAGGCTTCACTTATGGAAAGTGGATGAATGTTCACACTTGGTACAGTAACTGTACCGATCAGGATTTTGTCCCCCAGCCCTGCAAGGTAAGTTTTCAGGGGTCTCTAATTTGTCTTCAGTCTTCCTTTGTCATTCAAAACACAAAAAATTATGAAGTAATTCATATGGTGATTTGATCTTCTGACCTGATTTCCAACCAACTTTCTTCCATCTTGAAAGTAGCACTCACTGGCCTCCACAGTGTTAATCGTCTCTCCAAGTATATTTTAGGTTTGTTAATTCTGGGGAGTCCATTCAGGACAATAAATATATAATAGTCTGTCTTCTTTCTTCCACCCTAACACCTATACAGAAGACAACTTCCTTCCAGATTCAGTTATTCAATTGTATGGATGTCCCCTCTCAAGAAAACAGATATCCTTCTTCTAAAATTACAGCTCAGGTACTCTTCAGTCCCTCTAAACTTTTCTCTCACTTCAGTGGTTTTTTATCTCCAGCTTTTGCAAGGCCTGCAATCCCAGCTGAGGAAATAGCTCATCTTGAAATGAACCTCATATTTTGGATATAGGACAGGATAGATACCTAGAGAAAAAGCTACACCCACAATGAGTACAGCTGGAGCATGGGAGATTTAATTTGCACTTCTAAAATATTCTGAAATATCAAAACAAAAACAATATTTCAAAGCAGGTTTTTTTACTCTAAGCTGTACAAGGTGACAAGTACCAAATGTCTTACAGCCATTAGGCATATCAATACCTAATATTTTTTTGGATGCTTACAGGACTTTGCTAAAACTAGCTGTTAGAAAAGAAATTTCACATGCTAAATGTCTGCCAGAGGATTATTATTTCAAATTTCAAAAAGATTAGAAGTTTCCAATGATGGAGTTAGTGAGAGATATTGTTTTGTGCATGTTAAATATATTCTCACAACTCTTTTTTCAGAAGGTTCTGCTGAAAATAGATTTGAAATACACTGAATATCTCACGTCAGAGATGAGCCTTATCTTTCTCCCTAAAACCAACTAAAAGTTGGCCAAATCCAAAGTTGTTGAAGGAAAAATGAATGTTTGCCTATACACAATAATGATGAAGAGCTACGGTGAGTATATTTCAAATGAGGGATTCAGGGGCTGGCCAAAATCGCTGGTTTAGTGTACTGGCTAAAACATCAAATCTGAGATTAAGGCAAACATTACCCTTTTATCTACAGGGCTTAATTGTGCCCAGATGTCACGGGACATAGATTCATAGAATTATAAAGCTGTTGCTGCCTGTTCCACCTTCCGCATAAAGCTATTGAATCATTTAGGTTGAAAAAGACCTCAAAGATCAGCAAGTCCAATCATACACCTAAATCTGCCAGTTCCAACTCTAAATGTCCCTAAACTGCCACATCCACACATGAAAAGAGCCTGACTTGAACAAAAAGAGAAAATCATGCACGGAACTAGAAATATCCCAAGAGACAAGGGCATGAGGAGCATGAAGGGGAAATGTGATGATGATGATGGAGATGATGATGATGACAACAATGGTATGGGAAAGGCAAGTCAGAGAAAATCTGACTCTTGGAGTGATAAACAAGCAAGAAGTACCTGTAATCAAATTTTCCACAAATCACTGCTCCTTTCATGTCAGCAAGCATCCTCAAACTGCTCTGGCTGTTTGGTGGATGGAGCTTTGGGCATTACTGGTTTGTTTTGTTCAGGTTTTGTCCTTGTAAACTTTGTTTTAAAAAATTGCCAAAGACATTTGGAAAAAGATTACATATCGTCTCCAGGGGCTGCAGAGCCAACTGTCATGGAAGAACACTGAGGCTTGGCTCAGACCTCTGCTTGCCTACCTCTGTCTTACTTTGCTGGGTGCTCCTAGAGTTGCTTTCAGGAATGAGATCAGTATTTCCCTGAAGGAACTGGAATAACGAGCACAACAATGAAAATTCCAGTAAACAACATGCAGCTGGCTTCAACTGTGTTGACACCTAAATTTTAAATTAAAGAATAGCAAACTTGGCCAGGTAAAAGATTCTGCTGTTTCCTCTCCTCTTTCCCCTGCTAAATGCTGTAGGAGTGCTATACATGTAAGAGGCCACAGAATCCAAGATTCAAATAGAATCCAAGATACTTAAATCAGTTGTTTCTACTTGTTCTATTGATGCCTCAGATATCTAAGGATCCGTTGCATGTTTTAGCTTAAAAAAAAGTAGTATTACACTCCCAAGAGTTATGGTTTTTTTCTTTAAGGTGTGTTTATCTTCTGTTTTCTGTTCCATGGAGCTCTGGTATTCCTGACCTCTTCATTTTATGACACCTTTATGGTCAAATCATAAGCATTTGCTGTGGCAGTGTCCTAGCACACATACTGCCCTGCGCTCACATATGGTCAGCTTGAACCCTGGATATGCAGATACTTGATCTGTTTTCTAGAAACTTGTTACTTGGATAAGATTCTGACAAACTGGAATGTCGGCCCAGGTTTTTTTGGCAGAGTGCCTCCGTTTTCTGTATCCGTAAGAGGCCTTACTTTCCCAAGCTCCTTGTCCCACTGGTAGTTTTATAAAACAGCTCAGCATGTCCCTGGAAGTCCACAAAGCCTTCTTCATTCATAAACAAGTTGCTTGCAAGCCCATGAACAGAATGGCTCTATCCGTGACGTCTGATTGACCTTCAAGAACTGCACACATGACAGAAAAAATAATAATAATAAAAAAGGGGGCAGAAAGTTTAAGGAAATAGACAAATGAAGAACAAGGGACCCATCAGTGTGTTAGTAATGTGGTGAATGCTAGAATTAAAGATATAAATATCATGATGGGCTGTATTTGTATTGCCACAGTCTGTTTAAAAGAAAGAACCCCAGAGCTAGGAACCGATGCCTCCTGCATCCCTAATGGCTTCTATATAAAAATTGTCATTTTCTTTGTATGATTAAAATAAAGAGCATCGGCAAAATAAGCTTTCCCTTCCTACATATTTCTTTTAATGACTCTACTGCTGATAGAAGATGCCAGTTTAACACGTCTGAAGACAGAAGCTTTCTGTCTGCAGAATAGGTACAAGACAAGCCGTGGCAGGGAGAGGGTCTCTGCCACACACACAGCTCCCTCAGACCATCAAGACCACCCCAAGAGGGAAAGGAGCATTCAGTCCTTGCCCTCCTTACTGACAGCAGCAGCCTGGGAGCCAATCAGTGCCCTTTGCCAGAGAAGTTTCAGGCAGTTTTCAGAAGTCTGAGCACTTGTCACTAGCGTGAAGTTAACAGTTCGTTTAGCTTCATTTTCTACTGGGTGCTACTGACAGCTGCTCCTGAGAATGCACAGTATGTCATTACTGGTCTCTACCATATGGCTCATTCACGCATTTGCCATTTCTAGTTATTCCATTAGTCACCATTCCCTGTCATCTCCCTGTTTTATCCTCTCTGGTAAGCTTGCTTTCTCTCTGACTCCTTCATAGTGAAATTTTTGTCCCTTTTCCTTCCCAGCTGGCACTTTTCTTATCTTCCAGTTGCTGCCTTTCCAGTGGAATCTCAACAGAGCAGCAAGGACTTTCTTGGCTTTAAGCAGCTAACAGCTGACCATCACCCTCTTTATTCTTCACTGAATTCCATGCCCACACATTTCTAACCGTACATTTGGAAAGTCAGACCTTCTAATTTCTTTCACCTCTGCAGTGCAAAGCTTCTCATGGCAGAGGGTAACTCAGCCACCTCCCAGGTACCTCCTTAGTGATACTGAGTATAGGAGAAGAGAGATACATGTTTTCTCTCCCACATGATCTCATTTGTTACAGTGACAGAAATTATGCTATTATATTATATTATATTTCATTTTAGTGCCAAATCCCAGCACATAGTAACATGGTGGCTTAACAGACCAGCAGTGGAACAGAGTTCAGTTCAGACAAGCCAGAATCAGGGGCTAGCCCTAGGTGGCCTTATCATATATATTAACTTCTGCACCAGATGCTGAGTTTCCAACTGACTAAGAAAACAGCATCATTTTAGGTAGCAGAACTGTAGTTCTCCATCAAGATGCCTGCCAGTAAATTAGTCATGGAAACTAAACCAGGCTTTATTAGTCTAGAAGTAGTCACTCCAGTTCAAGACTAAGCGATGCTGGCAAGGCTCTGTAGAGGAAATGCCGGGAATTTCCTAAACTGTGAGTGCTCTGTGGGTAAACAAGAACTTTCATCTTTAGGAAAGTGAATCCAAGGTATCTCAGCAGTGTGCTCATCACAGTAAGATTGCCTTGCAGGCTCTAAAGGCTATAGGCAAGGTCAGGTAGCAAGTCAGTGAAACTGAGGCTGGTGGATACCTCACAATGACTCAGAACATGGTCTTCTTTGGTGCTTTGCCAGCCTGGTCTCTAGAACTATAGGCACAATAAATTTCCCTAAATTGCCCTTGAGGCAAACTTGCTGCTACTGACATTAAGGCAGTGTGTGGCTTGTCTGAGAGGGCTAACACACACCTGAGTGTGTTCTTTGGTGCTACTCTCAACAGTCTTATTCCATGCTACTACTTTCACCTACCCTGCAACAGGGGGGCCACATCTAAACTGCTCATTGCAAACTGCTGGCTCCTGAACCAGTCATAAACTGTGTAGGACAACTCCATGTGATGGAAGCTAAACTATGCCAAGAACTTTTCTAAAAATCCACTAGCACAGAGAACAGCTCTGGCGTGGAGGAACACTTCCTGGTAATGTTTACAAGTAGA
The DNA here is from genome assembly GCF_000738735.6 of Corvus cornix cornix. Classification (NCBI taxonomy): domain Eukaryota; kingdom Metazoa; phylum Chordata; class Aves; order Passeriformes; family Corvidae; genus Corvus; species Corvus cornix. Next base: position 18,328,076 of record NC_046336.1, read on the forward strand.
TGAAGCCTTCGGGGACCCTTTTTATTGCTATCTTCGCTGGGCTCAGGCACCATTAGTAAAAATGGCAACATCTGAAAGTTTTCCAACTGTAGACATGGCTCCCAAGTACTTGAACATATTCTCTTTACTGTTAACAGAGATTTCTATAAGAGATAAGAGTATCATCATTTTCAGGCTACAGTTAAAGGAAACAACCAGGTGTTTATCCCAATCCTTGTGTCCTTGGCTCAAGACTAATTAGCTTTATGCAGGTGCTCATAAGTAACTTATCTTTGTTTACAGACATTGGTCTTTTATCAATAAAAATTAATTAAGACAATTTCAACCAAAAAATACTAATTTTTTTAATTTTAGCAGACTTATTTTCTCTGAATCTCTATTAACATTGATGGGATTTTTGAATGCAAGCTGAAGGCAGCGGTTTAGAACAGGAAACATAACAACAGACCTTTAGTGAGGAAAAGAAAATATCCCATTTTGGGATGAATCAGAATATTTCACAAATTCATTTATATTTGCACTGGAACAAAATTTAAATATTCAAAGATGTACAGAAAATGGAAGCACTAAGGCAGCGGCATGAACAAAGAATATTGTTGGAAGCTGGAAAATGGACAAAGAATAAATTTGCAAAGGAAGCAATAATGGATCATCAGTATCTGTAGATCTTAAGGAGGTTCTCACAGAGTAAGTAAGAGAAAGAAATTGATTTAGTCTTGGCCCTTCTCTAGATGAAAGTATAATATGATGGTATATTACAATGGATTCGTCTCTCTCTGATTGCAGATCATGTTTTGATGTTCAGATCTGGTAAAGACCAGAATTCAGGCAAACTCCTATTTTGGGAATGGCTTCATATTCTGAAAGTCCAGATGCAGCAATTATTGTATTGTTGACTGAATGGGGAGGTCCCAGAAATCCATCAGCCAGTCTCCTGGCTTCTCTGATGTCAAAAAGAAACCTCTGGACATCATCTGTTTGGTTTAGAAAAGGTGTCATGGCACTAGCTCCCCACAGAAAGCTCAGCAATATTTCAAACAGAATCATTACCCTCAAGAGTGCTTATGAAAACAAAACTCATTGGGTTTTTCCTGCATTTTATTTTATTTTATTTCATTTCATTTCCCTTCAATAAAACAATTTTTCCTTTTTTCAGAAATCAATCACACCAAACTTCAAAAAAGTCTTGGTAACTATTAATTGCAGGCACATTTGGTGATATTCTCATGGCTTCTAATCATCCAGTAGAGACAATAATGCCTTATCATTGGCACCTAAGAAATTGAATTGATTTTCACTACTATCCCTTCAATGTCACATAGAAGAAATGCAAATGAAGCCTGGTCTAATTGTTTGACTCCACACTGATGCTGACAGCATCACATCCAGACATAAACTGGAATTCCCAGGAACTCTGTTTCTTCTATCAATAGATGACAATTGCAAGCTCCCAGACACATGGAAGAGTCACCGTCTTGGATATCACAAAAGTCTTGGAAAGGGACTTTAAACACTTTTGTTTGTGCAAGACACTGGAGAATATCACACATAGTCTCAAAAGCCATCTAAGTTCTGGAGTATCTTAACTGCATATAGAACAAGCTGGTAGGTGAACAGCTACTCATAGTCAGAACACCAGTATTTTAACTATTCTTTCCACTCATCATTTTACACACTCCTCTTCTGCTAACTGTGGTTGGAAAAATTAAATTGCTGCAATTCCCAGTGTTAGTTTTATACTTGGCTGAAGTCTGCTTTGTAGCTTCTTGGCATTTTTTACTATAACAGGGAGTGTGGCTCAGAGTATAATTTAGGTGACCATGCAATGGGCAGTGTTAATATGGAGGTGGAGAAGATCACCTACACACCTAGTGTAGCAACTTTTATTACCTGCTGTACCACTCAAAAAAACTCCTCATTCTTTCCAACCTTACAGAAAACAATCAGAGGTTTTATATTCATTCTACAGGCATCTGTTGGTTGCAGTGATCCATCACCCACTGCCTCAGAGTCACTGATTTTTATACTCTTGTCTTAAGAGTGTCAAAAAATGCTATGCAGTTCCATATGTAATGAAAGAGGCAAAGACTGTGCTCGATTTCTGTATCAGATTTTTACTATCTCAGTTTGTGGTGATGCACTAAAACTGTTCCCCAAAGCACTGGAAAGAAGGAGTCTATGTTCTTCGGGAATGTGCCTAAACTGAAATGTTTGAGACCTCAGCAAGCACTCTGACATGGTCACAATTTTCCATTTGTGTATTTGTGGAGCAGAACAAGTACATTACTACATCCAAGTCAGAACACAAAGAGAACTGTCTTAAAGGTCTTTTTCTACCTAAATGAATCTATGATTCTACCTTAATGAGAATTTCAAGACTCATTAAGGCAAGATTTTATGAACATCTTAGATTACTATATTTGGTAAGAACTTCAGTTTTCCAACTATAAAGTGAGTTGTTTTGCTTTAATTTTTATTTTTCTTATTTAATAACCAAACATATTTGAATTACTTTCTATTGTTCAGTTCTCTTTCTAAAACCTGGGGTTTGACCTGTTGGAACCACCTTAGCTGTTTGGGAACAAAGACCAGACATACATCTGTTTTTCCCAGGTGTTCAGCAGTAAGAACCCTACAATTTTTAGCAGATTCAGCATTAGCTTCCTAACTCTCTGATGTTTTCTAACAGGGGTTATGCATACATCTGCTCATATGTTAACTTCCTATCTCTCCTTCTCTAACCCCCTTCCTCCCTCTCCTGGACAATCAGAAAAAAAATACAAAGGTCATGAACCTAACTGCAAGCATCTCTTCCTGCTTCTTGTGCGGTTTTCACCCTGACCTTGATACTCTTTGTTTCCCTAGTGGCGCCTCATGAACCCCCTTGTGCTTCCTTAAGAACAGGAACAGCAGAAAGAGAGAAAGAAACTCTGGCAATCAGAAACATACCCTGAGATTTCCTGCTTCTAAAGCCTATTGCAAAGAGGCTGCTGTTTCTCAGTTAACAGAGAGTAAAACAAGAGAAAAGTAATGAGGTTAGCAAATTGAGGACAAATTGAATAAAAGGAGGCCAAATTCATCCCTGATGTATTTTATTTGAGGGTAACAGATGGATACATTTATCTTGATATTTTTAACTGTTTTTTAAGTACACAAGCGAGAATTGGGGGTTCTGTTGTTTTGGTGGTGGGTTTTTTTCTTAACCATGCATCATTTGGTATTTGCAACCTAAACTACTCATTAATTTTCTGTAACTAAATATTGCTAATATATTCATGTAAGCAATATGATAGAGGTAGGAAACAACATGATTAAATGGCTGAGTTACTCTCACCGTAGAATGAAACTCACTGAATGAGTTTGATTGAGAATGAGAATGATCTGATACAGGTCATTTTTGTCCTCTGTGCCTTTGGATATCATTAGTCTCTAGATCATTCCCTCAACACAAGTTCTTCAATCCAGATACCATCTCTTCACTATGCTTAAGTAGTTATTTTTAATCCTTACTGACTTGGCATAAGTGAATATTTATTACAGTGAAATGTTTTCATGGCTGGATTACCACAAAACTACAACAAGGATTCTTCCACAGTATTCAGGTGCAAAAAAGTGCTATGTACTACATTCAGTGCTAAGAGGTGTTGACAACACTTTCACCTAACAGATTTACTTGGCCTTGGGGGGAGAAACATTTTTGGCATGAAATTGTTTCCAGTGAATAAAATACTAATTTTCATTAACCTCATTTAAACTGTATATTTACTATTACATAAGTCACATGCAAATGAAAAGCCTTAAATCAGGTGTGGAACATACTTGTAGACAAACACTTCTTGGTAATAAATTCATACGAAGCAGCAATTGCCCTGCTGTGGCCTAGGTGGAGCATTTGCAAGTGCTGCACAAAGAACTGGCTATTCACATGGTTCTGGCACTCCTTCCTAGTTTCCTGCTGCTAAATTACATTAAGAGACTCAAAACATACTTTCTTAATATCCCTGCCCCCTGCAGGGAATTACTGTGGTTGCCACAAGAAAGTTACTTGATCATGATGGGGCAGGAAAAGGGCTTGGTACAATCCTGAACAAGTGATCCATGTAACCATCTCTGGGGTCCCAATTCAGCCTGCTGTCTCTACTCAGCAAAATACATGGCCCCTCTATTTTACTTACATAAGAGGTTAGGTAAGATGGACTGCTATGAGAACTAGCACATTTTTAATTTTCCCAGTGATGTCAGTGGAGCATTGGAGGTTACCACAGGCTGTACAACTGGGGTTATAGACAGTAAGCTCTGCAGAGCATTGACTGCTTTTATGATTTTCTTCTTCTAAAATACTTCTTATCACTAGGGGCTGAGTTTAAACCATGACTCCGACAGTGCTACTGTAATATAGCATGACATTGGCATAGAAATACAGACGTATTAGAAGATGAAAAGAGAAAGCCACAGTATTCCAACAGTTTCATCATTGAACTGTTGTGATGCCAGCCAGTGAACTGACATGTCGTTCAAATTAAGTCATTTCTCTGTTTCTGGGTCCCAGCTTATCCGTGTCCAGTTTTCATACTCAACATTCTTAAAATCTGTTGGTTTCAATTCATGGAAGTACATGCAGAAAAACTGACCCAGAAAGTGCTACTCAGTGAGTTAAAACATGAAAATGTGGCTATATCCTTGTTTCTGAAATTGCTGATCATATATTTTACCTCTGAAATGTGCAGTGCTGAAAGAATATTAATTGAAAATTCTGAGTAAATAATACCCAAGCCTCTGTTTGGGTTATGTTTCCTGACTTAAATGCACTTGCCAAATTGTCATATTTCACTAAATATAAACCAGCAACTTTAAATCCATAGACTCATATCACAAGCCAGGAATTTTGCTTAGTGATGTCCATAGCAATTCCCAAAACTCTGATTCTCTTAACTGTTGGAAATGGCATCTTTTGATCAGGTGGATCAAGTTTTTCTTTGGGCCAATCTTAATTTCTATCTTAATTAAAATTATCTTAATTTAAATATCTTAATTTAAATAATATAGCCTTATATGCCATAGATTGGTCAATGGAACTAAGTCAATTTATAATTATTGGGGACTTTATCAAGCAAAATGTCTTCAGGGATTGCAGGTGTGTGCTTGTATAAATAGACATATTTCTTGCAATAAAATGCCTGGGAAGTCTGATATAGGGTAATGATGTTCCTAAAGATTGTCTTCTGAAAACATGGACACTCAATCTGTGCTACTGCCATCTGAGCTTTTAACTGCAGCAGCTACTGCTCTGTCAGTAACAACAGTGCGGGAATACAAAGGGCAAAAATGTGAGTTTTCAACCTTTGACCTGTCTGTGCTCTCTCAAATTATCTTTGCCCCAGTAACTTACATTGATCTCTACTGGTAGAAGCTCCTGAGCATTTTGTACATCTCAGTACAGAATTTGCACAGATTATCCTTCCCACTGTATCTCAAGTCAGATGTGAACAAGTCAAAGCAACTACCTCTGGCTTGCCCAGAGTCAGAACTGCTCCTTGCAAATCTCTCTACGGTGGCTCTTCTAGTTGCTAACTTGTATAAACAGACCATGCTTTGCACAAATTCCCATGTGTTCTGGGACTTAGGCTGTCAGACTTGAGCATGCTTTTCATGTTTGTGGTGTCCTTTTTATTTTTTTCCATGTCTTTTACCAAGTACGATATTGCCTGACAGAGATGAGGAATAGAATATTCTAATCCCATTCAGTTACTTTTATCTGATAGAGAGAACAAGCATATGCTTTTCACAGATGCATCTAGACAAAAACAAAGGAGTTACTCAGAGGCTGGCTCAGGGGTTGACATAGCACATCTCATATTGCTGCTATTGGATTCGGGCAAAGATGTAGAATAGCCAATACCTGCAGCATATTGTGACAAATCCCAAGGTTTCTCCTCAGCTCTGACAGTGCTTGATTCTAGGTTTCTGAAGTGGTTTCAGGGAATTCAAATCTGCCTATTTGTAAAATATATCCATTGATATTTACTTACATTACAGGTAAGTATGGCACATGGTACAATGCTTAATTGACTAACATTTGGAAAATGCTTTGAGGTCCTTGATTTATAAGCAAATTTGATGCTTCTAACTGAGTGTAGCTGCAACCTACCAACCTGACTTTGGACCAAACTCAAGATAAACCAGGCTACTAGCTGCTAGGACATGCATTTGCTGGTCTCCAGCAAATTTCTGTTGTTCAGACTCCTCTGTCTTGGGTCTGAGTCTCCTCACTGTTGCTACATTCTCTGCAATGGGGACCACAGAAATGAGGTGCAGGAGGGTTTGCACTGGGCCTATACATGATGAGTACTCCCCACACGATTTAAAAACAGTAATAAGGTCTGTGTTCCTGCTCTGTTGTACAAGCAGAACATAATGAGGAAAAAAGGAGTTGGGTCCTAATCTGATTTTGAAATTAATTTAAACACCCCTTTCTTCTGAAATCCTTTATTCAAGCTCTCATGTTTTCATATATCAGAAGAACAAAAATGATTAAAACGCTTTGTAAATTATGCTCAGCTGGAAGTTTTTCAAATCAAAGGCATCTTTTGGACTTAATCAAAAAGCAAGGTACCCCTACATGAGATTTAGCAACATCTAGATATTGACTTGTCTATTAACAACAGATTGCCATATGCCTATGGAGCTGAAAGCCAGATTTCTCAGTTTGGCTTCATCAAGGTACTGTGTCATAGAATGTGGGGAGCCTGATATTAATATACTAAGGATCACTATTACTGTGACAGAATCAGCAGCTTTATTGAAAGCACCTACTCTGGTTGCAGAGAGTTGACTCTAAGCATTCATTTACAGACATTCTGGTATCTGTACGTGGAGGGCCTCATGCAAATCATCAGGGCTGGGCTCTAAAGAGCTAATTTCGCCTTGATTAGGATGAGGTCTGTTTTACAGAGTTTTACAGTGCAGTGCCAAATTTTCAGATTTTGAAGATGTGTGTGTGTGTGAGACAGAACAAGACACTATCTCTGATTGACTTGACCTGGTACTCTGATACAGATATATATGATTGTGCACATAGAAAGCCATGAATTTCCGCATATAAATATAAATCTTACATGACTATATATGTATTATTTATCTTAAGTTCAAGAAAAAGTACTTTTACTCACAGGGAAGCTAATAAAGAAGGGAAAAAATACTTTTTGATGACATTTTTATATGACTAAAGCTTGTTAATTAATGAAAAGGCCTTTTCATGAAAAGTTTATTCCTGATAAATGAGATGCTGCTTTCTGTATGAAAAGTTATACAATTACTTTTGTGTGTCGTAATTCGTGGGAGAGATATATCAGGAAATCTAAAATAAACTACTCATCCCTTTCTGTCCAAGCATGCATGGTGTGTTGCTCCTTGTCATGTGAATGAAAAGAAGCTGTATCAGTGTGCAGCCTGCTCAGTTCATCCTGAATACAGCTGCAGCTGGCCAGGGATTGCACAGTACTTTGTAAGAGAGTGATAATTTGTAGCTGGAATTCTATGGTTGCTTTATGTAGGAAGTTGGGCGAGATAAATACAGTGATTGCTTCTAACTTTTAAAAAACTAAAAACAACACCCCAGGAGTTCATATTTCTCAGCTTCTAAATTAAGACATGGCAGCACAAAGAAGGAAGGTCATTGCTTATACTCATGCAACAGGCCTGCAGGAGATGGCTAAATAAAATCTCATTGTCATGATTCCTATCTGCCAAATCTTGCACCTTGTTTCTTTCAAAGCAAAATATTATAAAAGTAACAATTTTTCATACAGGGAACAATTGTGTTTACAACAGCTCATCCCAAGTCACATGCTTGATTTTCTCTATTTACCAAGCTTCAGAGGCTGCCATCATCACTGCTGATCCAGCATACTTCTATACAATGCCAGTCCAACCTTTCGCACTAGTTATAAACAGAAAGACTGTGTCTTCATAGGAGTTAACTCTAATAGCAAAGGTGCAATGCCCTGTACCCTCTGCCTTTGGTGGTCTCATTGTGGCAATTCCTCCATCATTTTACAGTCAAAAGGACAAGTAACTATGCTGGCCTTTCACAGGAACTTCCATGCAAAGATCCAAACCCACTGTTGAGAAAGTGTAAGTCTTTAGGAATTCTATCCTGGAATACAGTGATGCTCAGTTAAGTGACAGAATCATGACTTTAGCTGAGTTGTTCCATGCACTACGCAGAGCACAGTCTTGATCTAAAACTCACTGCCCTGGTTCCTGTGTTTGAGACAAGATAGGTGGATGAAAATGACTCAGGGCTGGCATAAATGTTGGGACTATTTGATCCCATATGACTTCTGCTAAACAATGCCTAACTTTTCAGTATTGTTCTTCAAATGGTTCAGTATCACTCTGAGTCTCACTTCAGAGCTAACAAAGTCATCTGCCTCTTGCAAGAGGGATATGATGGGAAGAGAGGACAAGGTCTCTGGTGGAGGCTGACTCACAGTCTAAGCACTGGCAGAAAAAAAATTGCCTTAATGATTTTGACAGCCTGTTGTTGAACCAAACATCTTGTTCCAATAAGATGCTTTGCATCTATCGATAGACAGTAACTGTGTGCTCACAGCTGAAATGTAGGTTATTCCGTAATGTATAGTACCCTTATCCAGACAGAGATAACATCATTTTGCTTACCATACATGCCTCTAGAGATGAAAAACAATCTGAGTCTCCACAGCACATTCCAGCATTGCTGCTTTTTTAGAAAGAACTTTCCTATTCCTCTCCAACTTCAGCTTGGTACCTATATAGCATAGGCATTGTGCCCTGAAAATATAAAACAAAACAAACTTTGAAGTTCCTTTAAGCTAACATAACTATTTCATCCTTCTAGCACATGCCTGCGTGTAGATTCCCATTCTGCAACTGATATTTATTGATCTACATTCATATGATCCAAGAAAAGCTTGACTGCATTGCCTTGTGGTAAAATTATAAGGGGAAAAACTGGAGCGTGGGGGAGAAGGAAGGAGGAAAGCCAAGCTTTTATAACTCTTTGTAAACCTAGTTTATGTGAGCCTAGCCAACCCAGGGTCTAAATGATCTGTTACACTTAAGAACTGGATGTGAAAGGCAGCACTGTTGCTGAGCTGCTGGTGCCCCACAGAATCAAAATATTTCTGCTGAGCTACAATTTAAACAGTCATATTCCAAATATGGGAAGCAACCCCTGTGAGGAAGTATGTTTTCCTTCTCAAAGCACTTTACCTTCAGTGAGTAAACGTTCCTAAGTATAATAATAAAAGCACTAAAGTTTATGTGCATTTTTATTTTATGCTAATAGAGCAATCAAAAATGCACATTGTCCCAACTTTGCATTGGGAAAGAGATTTCAATGTTTTCCTGTAGATATAGGTCTGATCAGCATATCCCTATCTGTCAAGAGAATAGAGACCTCTCCTGCCTTTTTGCTTTCATTAACATAATAATTATTATGGGTTCTCAGTCATGATAAGTTTCTGCTTAATTTATCAGATTGCAATTCCCCAATACTGTGCCTTGCTCTGGCACAAAACTCCAAGGAATCATCTACCAGCTGAACACCTTCTACCTGTCACTTGTTCCTCTGCCTGCCTCTCACATATAGGCTGTAGTTCTCCTTCTCCTCAGACTGAAAAATCAATCTGAGTAAAATAAGATTTCCCAAAACATGAAACCACATTTAGATCCAGACTCCCCATCTTCTTCCTCCTCCTCCACCCCATATAATGAGAGCATCTGTGAATCTGGCAGGCAATAAAACCATACTGTTAGAAAACTGTAGGCTTTCTGACAGTAGTGAATAGACCCCAGAAGAATAAAAAGACTTGTACCAACAATCAGGTGAGGTGTCCAAAGAAATGAACATCATGATTGTGAGCAATCTGTGTGATGGTGGGTGGAAAGGGGGACATTTACAACTTTCTAGTGAGTCTAGTATCTAGTGAGTACAAAGAATTGCCAAGCACCACATAAATCAGAATAGATCTGTATTTTCCAAAAGATAGATCCACACAAAGTGAGAAGATTTTTCAAGCTCTTCAGCTCCTATTTTCCAGCCTTTATGCACACTCAGATTCTTCAAATCTGTATTGATTTCATCTATATACCTAAGGAGGTGTCTATCCCTTGAAAATCTGGCACCTTTTCTGGATTTATAAGGCTTAAAATCCTGAGAGGAGTTCTTTCAGTAATGTACTCAAAGGCTGAAAATGAATTTGAAATGGCATATGGCTCTCACACAGCTTCTCTGAAAAGAATTTATCCATTATGGGAAGGAAAGTGGAAAGAACATCTGGAGGTCTGTTGAAAAAAAGGTTAGCAAGAATTAATTCAAGCTTATTTTTCCCCCAAAACTTCATGTATGTTAGAGTCCGAAACTATCTCAGCTGAGGCTCAAAACTAAGGTGATGGTGTCCTCACTGGATCTTCAGCTCTGTTTAAAGATGTAATGTAGGATACAGTAGGGGAAGAAGCCACTACACAGTGTGAGGATGGTTAACAACTGGAGTAAAACTCTGAGGCCACTAATTATTTTTTAATGTCTCAAGGTCTTCATACAGACATGCAGAGTGGAAGATATGCTTTAGTCAAACAAAAAGGTTGTTGGACTCCACTCAAGCAATCAGATGAGTTTCTCTGGCCTGTTACACCAATAGGCCAGATGACCTAATGGTCCCTCCTAGCCTTAAAATCTGTGAATCTAGAATTACACACCACTATAAAACTTATGTAAAGGATGGGAGAATAGAGGCCAAAGAGTATTTACAAGCCTGCTACAGTCATCCCTAATGTACATATAATTGGCAAAGCATTTACATCAGAGGCCAGTTGTAACACATATGTTTATTGAAGGCTTGCACATTTCATTATAACTGAATTACTGAATATATCTAAGCCATTTATAGTGAACTGTGGCAAACTCTAAAATAAAGTAAACACATGTGCAGGGATTATTGATGTGGTATGGCCGTTCTGATACTTAAAGGCATTATAAACGATTTTCAAGGCATTTAATAAAAGTGACCTACATTTGTATAGCGCCTTTTATCCTGAGGTATCCCAAAAATTCTGTACAAAATTCAACTACAACTGCATTACTTTAGGCTGACACCAGTGTGGCTCTTCTGAAGCCAATTGGGTCACAGTGCCATCATGTTAGTTAGAATACAGCTATCCAATATATAAATGGTGAAGGGGAAGCAGCAGCTGTTTCACAAATTTCACTGGACATGAGTCCTTAAGAAGCTATTGGATCATCTAATCTGAGATGTCATATTGCTTGGGGCATCTAAGTACAAACAGGAAGAGGTAATGGCATTTTTCCTTACATGTCTGAGCATAAATACCTTATATGTCTGAGCATTGCAACTCTCAAACCTCACATCTAAGCTTGTCTCCCAGTAATGTCTTTCTTACATGTTCTTCTTGGAAATAGGGGCACTAAGAGCTCTTGCTGGGATGGTTATTTATAACAACATCTCACTCCTCTGAATTTCCAAGACAGAGTCTCACAGCATGTGGGAATACCTTACCCTCTTAATCAGCAGTCTTAAAACTCTGTTTGTTGGAAGGCAGCATGCTCAGATGATTACAGTCACTCCATGATAAAATCTTGCTTTCTTTATTATTTACTATTTCATTAATCTTTATTACAAAAATATAATTCAAAACTCTATTTTATTATTTCATTTGCTGAAAAAAATACAAAATTATATTGGAACAAAAAGCAGTCTCTGGAGATCCCTCCCAGCATGTCTTAACAAAGAAATGAGATTTATTGGTGATACAACTTTTAATACAGCCTTTTAATTCAAACAGTACCGACTGGTGCAAAAGGACCCTTCAGTCCTGGTCTCCTTCTGTGTCTTGTGGAAGCAAAGATAAATTACTGGGAGGGAACTTCCATGCACTCTACTGGGTGCTCTCTTTGGATCATCATAAGATTAGTACTTGATTGGACCAGGTGATGGGGCATTACAAAAATATCTGCCCTGAAATGCATCCAAAGCCTATCAGAACTAAGGCAAAAGCTTTGGAGAAAGCCAAGTATGCTCTATGACAACACTCATACAAATGGATCAACAATCCCATCAGAAAGAGGTGGATAACACATTCACTTCAGGAGACAGAAAAAAAGGAATAATTCTTTTGACCAAAGCTACAGTGTGGTAAGCCACTGTGGATCTGAAGCAAAATCCCAGTACTAACTTTCCTGAAAATGTTATTAAGCCATCTTTAATTGACACCAAATGGTCAGGATATAATTTTAGGTCTCCTCCAGAAACAGTACCTGTAGTAGCCCAAAGCCCATAAAACTGTGGCCTCTAACACATCAATATTTTTTTCTAGCACAGGAAGGATCTTTCTAACAAAACCTCAAACCAAGTGCTAATACCCTTTAAACTTTCTTTGTGAGATTGTTGTGTCATATCAAAGCATGACATCTGGTATACAGCTTTGATAAAGAAAATTCAATGCTGAACTTGACCATTTTCTTAACTCTCTGAACCTAATCAAATATATTATTTCTCCCTGCAAACTATGCCTGTTGTATCATTATGTCTTCACCACTACAGTCTCATTAGTAATGTAGTCTGAATTCTGCTGTAGCAGTCAGATTGCATACTGCTGAAATTTTTGATAATGCATGTACTCACTGTGCTGCAATTTAAAAAGTTAGCATTGCGGGCAAAACTATGTGATTCACCTATAGTATACTCACCCTCATCTAAAGGTAACTGTTTAAAATACTCTTAAATTCACTGTATGAATCACAAAACTGGTTTTACAGGCTGAAATACCCTAAAGTGATCAAAGCAGAAGACAGTGAAGGACCTTGTACTTGCATATTTTGAAGATCCTGTGTTACCTAACGGTAATGAAATATTTTCCCCTCTCACTTTCACAAGGGAAAAATCTAGCAAAGCAAATATACCTGGGTGATAGGAGGTTCTTTTATCCCATTTCAGGGGGGAAAGATCATAGATTTTCCATTTTATGCTCTTTTAAACAGGTCATTTCTTATATCTCTTTAGATCACAGTTACACAGACAATTTCACTGGTATGACCAAAGGGCTTGTGGTGTCTAGCAGGTGGCAAGAACAAGCAGCTGACGGATGTAGGCAGGCTTGGCAGGGACAGGAACAGGAACCCCTTACACTCAGCTGTGAAAGGATTTGTAAAATGGAACAGCAACCTCAGGAACTTGAACTTGCTAAACGCTAATGGCAAATCAATGAGAGACTCAGGATATTCTCAGATAAACGCTTTCTCTGGTGCCAAAGCTGACCTAAGAAGTTCCTGCCCTCCCCTGCACCTGCTCTTTTTCTTTCCCTGCAGCATTACCAATTCCATCACAGAAATGTGTTGGATGAAATTGAAAACTTTTAACCCTATTTTAGTTCTGGTCTTCAGAGTGGCTCCATAAACTGTTCCAATATAAGGGAAGCCCTAGAATGAAGGGGCAGGGGCATATGGGTACTTGGGCAACACAATTATAACAATGGAAAATACACATCTTCTGAGTTTTAATATATTGTTTGATACCATATTTTATCTGATTAAGCATTTCCTGAGCATTCATGAATAAATTTTGAATTCAATTTGAATGAAGCCCCAAAAGCAGGTGATAAACCTTTTATCCCTCTCTGGCTAAAATATTTAGTTAAAGGAAAAAACGCAAAATTTAGAAAACATTCAAACTCTCCAAACTGTAGGTCTGACTAACCACTGCTATTTTCATAGTTCCATATCATTCTATTGCTACCTTTACATTTCAGTTTTTATCTGTACCCCTCTGTTATCATTTTACACTACTATCCATAGATCTATTATATAAATTCATGTGGTTTTACAGCTGCCTCACACAGTCTATGAAATCTCAAACACACTTGTTTAGACTATGAGCTTGTTTATTCTGGACTACGATAACTAAATATACTCTCTGAAGCTAATGTGATTAGCTTGGCCAAGCTGATTTTTAAAAAGGAATGTCAGGAATCCCTCTTCCAGATGTAGCCTGCATTGCTCAGAACCTTCTCCAGCAGATGCACATTTCCCAAGCTTCACCTAACTTCCCACAGATGGAGAAAACCCCAAGATATAAAATTAAGGAGGCAGAAGGATGGGTGGGAGAAGGCAATGATTGCCTTAGATGTGTTCACTTAACGGAATTAACATTTGCTGATACAATAGAACCTAAGGAGGCAGGCACATCGTTTAATGTGTTAGACTTGCAGACCTTTGACTCTTTTATGGTTAATTAGCCTTTAACTTAAGAAAGTCCCCAGGTCATAGAACTTCCATCAGCTCTGAATTCAAAGCTTTGCCCTCTCTCACCCTGGCAGTTTACAGTGTAATGATGATTGATAGCCAGATGAAAGCTTTAACTGGGGCCTGCCTTCTTGCATTGTGCTGGAAGAGAAGTATAATGATCTATAGCTGCAATGGTTTCAGAAACCATTTTGGTTGATTGTGACCTTAATTACCCACTTAAGCAGGTTTGGGCCAAATTGATTTTATACTGCTTTATTCTACAGCAGGTTAAAAATTAACCCTGCAATCTTAGATGCATTTTACAAGGTTTCTATTCCCTTATTGCCTAGAAAGCCCCTAGCAAATATGATCTCGAGCTAGTATTCATCAACTCAAGTAAAAAGGAGGAATGATACCTTTTAACAGTGACAGATTACTGCTGACATTTAACTGCTATCAAAGTTATACAAGTGAACAAACACCCTCTTATATTGGATTAGCGAGCAGTATGTGAGATAAATTCCCACCAAAACGAAAGCTTTTTGTTTAGACCCAGGAATCATAGGTAGCTCTAAAATGTTGTGAGGAGAAAACTGCATCTCTACAGGATCAAAGTGGCTGATTTATTGGTCTAAGTAGCATAGAGATCAGACTGGCAGGGTATTTGGAGAAGGAAGCACTGTACTTGTCCTCAGGAAGTTCAGCTTTGCCTACATCATATAAGGAACATTCTGTATGAAATGTTTCTAGACTGAAAAAAAGGGAGAAAGGATCGTAAAGACACACTATTCTTTCTGACTTAAAGAAGACCCTCTAGAGAGAATTTCGGTTTACAATGCTTCACTGTGCAAACTTCCACAGGCAGTGGGGAGTGGGCATGGTAAACCTATTCTAGATCTGTTCCTATTGTTCTTATTGTTCAGACAATGAGAGCAGACAATGTCTTAAAGTACTCTTCCTGTCTTTCGCAAAAGATCAGTATTTGCACACAGCCTGGGCTCCCATGGAAACTCTGATAAACCCACAGAGCTACAGGCACTCACCATCAAGGTGCTGTGGACAGAAGAGGCTGTTGAGCTCTGACCTGCACCATAGTCCAGCTGACTGCAATGTACTGCAGACATAACTTCGCTCCCATGCATCTTATGTGTCATATAAATACACAGTTATGCCTCATTTCTTCTCTTTAAAGTGATTCATGATTCTTAAATTTTAACTATAAACCATTCCAAAACCTTCTCTTTTGCACTGATGACATTTCCTAATTAGAATAGCTGGCTCCTCCAGGTTACAGGCCAAACAGCGCATCAGCTGTAAATTCTAGCCTGCTCACAGAAAACTGACAGCTTCAAGCAGAAAGAATCATACCCATGTTCAGCTGACTCACACACAAGAACTGTGAGACATTCTCAAATATTTGCTAGTACAATAGGTAGTGTCGAAGCAAGATAGTGAGGACCAAAAGAAGAAACAATGTTGGTGCAGCTTTGCAAAATAGCTGTTGCTCACTGCTAGAGATACAAAAGAATGCTAATCATCCAAAGTAACTCTCTAGCAATGACACACTCCAGTTGTTGCAAGTGTTGGTACAGGTCTTTTCAACAAAACCTCAGTAAGCTGACATATCTGCTCCATAGAACAAAGTCAGCTCTTGGCCCGTGCTCAACAAGCTCTGCATGATGCTTTGGCCACCTGTGTTTTAAGGAAAAAAAGTGTTCTGTTTTATTCCACCTGACACTGTTCTCCACATGCTCCTCCCTTCTGTGAGAGAGAACAGTTGGTTGATGTCAGGAAGACACCTTTGTCAGACATTATTTGGGTGCAGTTGCATGGCAGTACTTGCAGCCGATACTACTTTTAACTCCCATCATAGTTTCCAATTCATTTTATTCCCACTATCTTCTACTGTATGTTTTTGGTTTTTTCCAACTTAACATTAGGGGCCTTTCTATTTAAGGGCCTGGAACAAAAGCTGTGATTTTGCCTCTCAACAGAAAATTATTCTAGCTATATCCTTTGCAATACTGATGATGAGATCTGAACAAGTAGATACCCATGAGGATTTTCTTATCTGGAGATTCTTAATTTAGAGTGTGCGGTTTCTTTGAAGACTAATGTCTTTGTTGATCTAGCTTGCAATATTCAAATCTGATAGAATTTTGTTCAGTCGTATGTGTAGTTCCTTTTGGCCAACTATCACCAAAAAATGGCAGGTAGTCTGAGGTGCTTACACCTTAAAGATACAATATTCTGCATCGTGGCTGGTGTAAGTAATGAAATATACTTGTAAAGCTGCTCTAAACAATCCACCCAGAGCAAAAACTTTTGTTAAAACCACTGAGATAGGCACAGGAATAATTTTGCAGCTGTTCCCTCAGGCCCTTAGCCTCCTCAATAGAGTGGTCCATCCTGGAAATCAACCAATTCAAATAAAAGTCCCTTGCATCTTGCTGGCAGAAACCCATTAACATGATGGAAATCTTTGGCTCTCTCCAGTGATCAGTCCACATGGAACAGCTCTTGAATGTCATTTCTTCAAAGGAATAGAAGCTATCCTCACCTAAAGGAACAGATGTACACATACTTGCCTACTCAAGTTCTCATTTGATTTTCTTGAAATAAGCATGGGTTTCATTTTGGATCTTCCAGAAGACATCAACATCATCTTGCTTTTCTAAGTTAAAAATGATCCACTTAGCACATTTATTTTCTGGAGTCAGGAAGGGACCGCACAGCAGACACATACAGATTAAACTGCCTTTATATTGGAAATGTTTCTATTTAAAATGCACTTTTTGGTTAGAGTATTCTCACATGTGCCATTGCTTCCTTCACATAAAAGAAGGAGCTTTGATATTCTCATTCGTGAAACACATCACCACTCATTTTAATAATCCCAGCACAAAACTGCTAAAGTTAAACCAGCCCCCTGGTCTCTATATTGTTTGATTACTGACACATGCTGTGATTCTGAAATCTGGTTGTGACTTTATCTGGATGGGATGAAGAACAGATTTGCTTAAATTCTTGGTGACAGAAGTATAACAAGGATAAAGGAAAGGTTATTTTCCATCACAATTGTTATTTGTTTAAAAAAATCTTCCCCAAAGCAAAGTTATAATGTGATATCTTGAAAGAACACTACTCCATTCTTTGTTCAAACACCCTTTAACTTCACATCAGCAAGATAGAATCATATTAGCTAGCTAAGGATTCTAAAGATATTGATCAGATTGTTTTAAATTTCACTGAGGCTAGAGCTGGGAAAGGTTAAGATGAACTTCCCTGGATAAAAAGTAGAACAAGTTTGCTGCCAGGGCAGCCAAAAAAGCTACTATAATGTTGCTAACAACTTATTGATTCCAACAGCTACTTTGATGAAGGTATTTTTTTTTATTCCTGCAATCCTGCTGCTGCAGGCTGGAAATGTAATTCCAAAGGAACACAGTTGGAAAAATATTCCATGAACATAGGAACATTCAGCAGAGAGAGTGAGAGAGAGAAGTGAGTGATTGAAACCAGATGAAGCCAGCTCATGATCACAGCTTCCACTGCTGACTAACTAAGTCCATGTAAAACTGTCAGGCATTTCCCTCTGCCACGTGAGAAACACCAGGGAAAGCCAAGCCTTTGTCTTCTTTTGACACATCAAGCAGTGAGGATATTATTGACTGATAGAACAACCACAGTATATCACTCCCTTTGGCTCTGGTGAATATTACTATGTCTAGCCATTATCAGACATGGGCAAATTATCAGGAAATTATTATGCCAGAAGCCTGTTGATTGCAGATCAATAAGTTCCCCAGTGCTAATTGTGTCTACCTAACAGGATTTTCTACTCATGGGATAGCACATAGGAGAAATATCTCTGTCAAAAGCTGCAGTATAAATCAAATGCAGTTGTGCTTATATGTTTATCACTGAAGCACCTGGACCCTCGCAGAATTAACAAACAGTATGTGTACAGCCTGATAGGTGGAGAATTACAGAGGAACTCCGAAGTTTGGGGTTTTTTCCTATGCTCTAGGACTTTAAATAATCTTGGAGATGCCACTTCCTGTCCCTATGCTTCAGCTACTGTATTAAGAGCTACCCAGATAATAAACTATCTAGCTGAAAGCTAACTTCCCTGTGTACACACACGTTGCAGTCACAGCCTTCACTACAGACAGACATAGGTTTTAAGCTCTTGGAGTTAAGATCCAAGAGCTTTTTGCTCTGTAGAGCACTGCCCACTGGTTCATGATGAATCACTCTGAGTGCTACTACGGTACAAATGATAACAGCGGTCATCTGTCTGCAGTTATTCAGAGAAAACCAAGCAGCTAGTGCCCCTCATCAAGACACCTGTGGCCAGTATCATGGTCTACGGTCAGATTCAGACAATGACACTTTCAGAATTCCTCCTACACCTGGACAGCTTGGTGGAATCTGGAAAAATTTTCATCCAGGTGATTCAGAAGAATACAGGATCATACCCACAAAAATCACTATAAACATTATTCAACAATGGCATGAATACTTGGGAGAGAAGGAGGTTCTCCCGATACTGGACCCTTAAAATGGCATTAAAAAGAACATGAAAAGGCAAGACAAATGTGATACTTGTCAGAGATGCCCAGAAGAGCATACTTACGACATTTCCATCAATGAAGAGCACTCCATGAAGATTTAGTACTTTTTGTGCTTTGAAAAAAAAAAGCAATAAAACCTGGAATTTTCCTCTTTGTCTTCCCCTATAAGAAAGCTTGCCAAGAGCATTTCCAAACTTCGTTGACTTATTTGCCACTGCAGCTTTAAAGGAGGATCTGTGAGAGGGTATCCTCACAGCTGTCATGCTGACAACTTGGTAATTAACATATGATTATAAGTATAGAAATTCAGATTCTAAATGGATTTGGCACTAATCTCTAAAAATTAAATATTTTACCTCCATTTTAATGTCAAATTATAGAGTTATGGAAATTATATCACTTCGTTATGCAGTGGTGGTTAGGAGGTGTCATGTAACCCAACCCACAAGTGAAATGCAATCAAGACAGCAATTCAGCAGTAAAGCAAGGTGACATTCCTCTTCATTCCTGCTGCTTCTATCCTGCAGGTTTTCAGCTAAAGACAACCGTGACATTCAGTATTTCAAAGTAAAACCTTACAAAGTAAAGGTTTAACTTGGATCAAGGTGCTTCAAAATACCAGCTAGACCATATTCAGACAAGCTGAATGGTCTGAGTGAATAAATGCAATGCATGATGTAGACCACTCGAGGGAGCATATGAGTGGCAGATAGAAAGGTCAAGATGATAACATATTTGTGAACCACAAATAACTATTTCCTTAATAAAATAAACCAAGAGTACAGCTACCAAAGTGCTATGTTCTGAGAAGGTCAGACAGGACATCAGGTTTCATCAAATGATCTCAGAAGAGCTGCTTCTAATAATTAAATATTGTTTGAAAAATAGCTTTGCAGGCAGATGGCTGATGCCCACTCTCCCCACAGCCTGCAATCATGAAGCCCTCAGTCTGATGTCTGTCAGAAAGGGGAATGTGCTGTAAAGACTGTTGAGACATTTAACACATTTTTACTGATGGAACATTACATCAATTGAACGTGTATTTCTTCCACGGAACTTAAGTTGTGGTCATGACTGTTAATTTAATAGTTTCTGATTTTCTCACTTACATTTCTCCCTTTGAAAGAGAGGAAACAGAGGAATAATTTCACTTGAACATATTTTTACTTAGTTTAGTTTTTTTGAAGAACATGAATGTCAACTATTTGAAAGTTAAATGTAAGCATTTTTCTCACTATCAGGTTCTCACACAAAATAAATTTGCCTTTTTCAACTGAATGCTAGCAACAGAAGTTACAATTGAGACATATCTTGGAAGGTGAAGACTGCAGGTGCACCTGAAAATACCTGAGAAGGGCTTGAAACATGAAGAAGGCAAAAGTAAGAGGTAAGTAAATGGGAGAGGCAAGGGGATTTATCCTATTCCCGTATCTCCTACATAAGGGCAAGGACAGTCCCTGAACTGACAGAGTTCAGTGGCAATTTCACCTGTGCACACCTGGAGATTCTCATCTTTTAAAAGGAAGAAGGAGATTGGACCCCTCTATTCCTCCTTTCTGGCTACAAGAGGGGAACTAGTTGTGCTATTCAAGGCAGCAATATCTCAACATTCTCCTTTTGCCACAACCAACAGCTTGTGCTCTTGCAGAAGGTGGCCCTGCCAGGCCAGCTAAAACAACAGCATATGAAGAAAAGGAACAAGCTGAGGAAGTGTTTGGGGGAATGCTGCTGGAAGTTACAAGACTAAAAATGATTGGTCCTTCTGCATTGTACTGTTCAGGTTATGTTGTTGTCCTTACTAAACACTGTGGGGGATAACAGAAACTACTCCACTCAAACTCCACTAAAAATCCCCTCCCCAATCTCAAAAACATCTGGCTTGAATGCTTCAAGGAAAAACTTCTTTTTTTTCTTATTTATTTATTTATTTTTAAATGGACAGGATATTGAACCAGCATGAATGGGGAAAAGAGATGCAACCAAGAACTTCAAGCTAAATCCCATGAGACAAAACCACAGAATTCCTCCAATCAGGGCAAAGTCCACACTGAGTTAGCTTTTACCTCTTCAGTTTCCAACAGGAAAGACAGGGAATGGTAAACCAGAGTTGGGAGGCATTAAAGAGAAACATGTAGAGGAAAATGGACTTTTTTTGTAAACTGATGTTGCAACTTTTCAACTGACAGCAATTTACCATCTTAAATTAGTCTTAGGTCACACAAAAACCAGAGAAACAGAAGGATGGTTTCTCCTTCTTAGTGTTGCTTTCTGAAACCCAAAGATATGACACAGAATATGCCCAGGACTGAAAGAGGGAAACCAACCAGCAATGTTACAGAATTTCTGGGAACAAAAAATAGAAATTGGAGATAGGAAACCTTAATGAGTTATCTACCTTGCTTCCATACTAATATAGAACTAAAAAAACCTCTGATGTAGTCTCCAAGTTGTGAACTTCCTTGACTGGGATATCTGTGGTGTTTTTCTATACTTGTTTTATTACCATACAATAATTTGCCATAATGTGGACAAAAGGTGATAAAATCCATGCTGAGAGTTTCAAGAACATTTTCCATTGAGGTTAGAAAGAATCTGCAATCTCCTCAACACAGCTAAAAATAAGATTAAACCAGGAGTCCCAATCTGCATGCGTACAAACCGTCACCTCAAAGACATCTTCCAAAAGTCTCCATCTTAGTTTCTCTGAAGCGATCTGTGGGTTTTTCCTTTTGTTAACAAACTTTCAGCAGTACTGGCATATTCAATATGCGTGTCCCATTCCTGTGACTCAGTGTGCTACCATTACATCAGGTCAGGTCACAGGTGCCACCCCCTACATTCACTGTTCTCCCATGATAACAAATATTTGCACCTGAGGTGCAGTGATGAGGGATTCTGCTTTGTTCTATGTCATAGCTAAAACAGGAAAAAGGAAATCACTGCCCCACCCTTTTTCCCCCTCTTACCTCATTTTCCTTTCTCTACCCTGTTTGGAAAACAGTCTAGCTTGAAAAGATGTATAAAAACTAATTCCTTCCTGCTGGTGAAAAGCAATGGAATAATTTCTGCTAGTACAACAAATGGAGCAAGCAGACAGCGAGGACAACAAACTTACTGATTTACGGCCAGGTGTCATCAACATCAATGGTAATGCTCTCCTTGAGTTTCTGTGGCAGCAGTGTGGATACCAGTGGTGAAGCAAACACCCTCTTTACTCCACACACAGTAAGCTCCACAGAAAGGAGAAGAGCACCTTGCAAAAGTGGAAAGAATAACAAAGAAGGCATGAGAGGTATTTCCAAAAGTGATTGATGTTCCAGAAAGAAAATTATGGATTTCAAGTCAAGAGTAGTACTGCAAAGTAGAACCAACCAGAAGTACTCCAATAAAGCATTTTTCCTCATAACTTGCTGATTCAGTCAAATTAAAGTATTCTGTATTTTATTTAAACAGCTTTATTCCCAATCTCTGAAAGTTTTCTGTTATTTTGGGACAAGAGTTTCTAAGGACTCGGAATTATTTATGAGTCAGGAACTTACAGGCCTAAACCTGTATTATGTGAGTCTTATAAACTGAGATTAAGCGCAAAAATAATTTTTAATTAATTTGGTTTTGAGCTTTGAGCTATCAGAGTTCAAGGGTTTCAAGCTGTGCTATACAATTTTTTGCACCCAGAAAAGCAGGATGTTTTGTAAAATAACTAGAGATGAAATTCCATAAGACTCTGGGAGCTAAAGAAAGACACCTTGACATGAAGAAAATAATGAAGCTATTCAATTCCACAGAAATAAGATGCGTCCAGAGAGCTGTGCAAGATCAGCCTGTATCGGCTTTGTTTCATATTAGTTAAACAAAAGAGCTATAAAGGACAAAAACGATGCCTTAGAAAAATAGTGTAGCATTCTTTACTTTAAATAGGGGGCACACCCACTGTCTTTACTAGGGGATTTAAGAAGATTTGACCTATCTGGATGCCTGTCTCTTAGAGAGTGTGATAGATAAATATGCACCCATATCAGCAAATGGAAAGACAATTTCATTGATGTAACATCTGGCCTCATTTTGACTCATTAATGCTTCCCTGGAATGACTGCTTAGTCATGATAATGAAATAACATTTAAATATGGTCTTGTTATTGATCTGTGTCATCCTTTGACCAGCACAAATTAATTTAGGTGACCTAAGAATTTAAGTATACAATTTCGATAAGCAGGTAAGACAGCACACATGTGGATTAATCCTGGCAAATACAAGGCTAGTTTTAAAAGATATTGATGCATGGGCATGGGAACCATGTAAACAAGTGAAGTCAGTCTGAACCAAGAGATTCCCACACCTCATAGGGGTCAGGAAGGGCCACATCTCAGTGGTATGCCCAGAGAGACACAGGGAAAAGCAGCTGCCTGGAATTGCTAAGTAATATAAAGCTGCTGCTTGGAACTCCTCAGTAGGCTTAGGCTCTGCTGTGCTGTGCTCTGCACATACAGACCACAACAGAGCAGGAGCTCTTTAGAGATCCCCATCTCCAAATATGAGATGCACATAGAGGGGAAAAAGGAAGGCAATGCACAAAAATAAGCGGACTGTAAAAAAAGTCTGACAGAACCACAGGGGTCGAAGCATTCCCTGACTTGAACCAGCAGGATGGCAATTGTATTCAATTCCATGCCCTGAGTAGCCTTTACAAATGATCAAGGATTGCTGTTTAGGGTCTACAGTCCTGAGACCTCCACTCCCCACTGTGGATCTGTGCCCAGCCTGCTGTATGTACGGTGGTGGTTCTCAGTCAAAGGACATCCCTGCTGGTGCTCAGGCCTCATAGCCTGGCTGGCCAGGCTGGGCAGAGAGTGTTGATCTGACACCTTCCTGCCACTGGTGTGGAATATTGTCTTGAAGGTCAGAACTAGGATTATTTTGGAGAGAGAATTGCTCTGGAAAGAACAAACCGAGTACTGTGCATTTCATAAGCTATTGCCAAAATCTTCTTAAACGTATTCACCAAAAGCTGGTTAGGGCTTTGTTTTTGTTTGGGGGTTTTTTAGCTGAAACCATCTGAACCTCCTCACCATGAGTAGGAGGTAAGTAAGAGGGAAGGAAAAGCCCCCATTACCTTGAACCTCAGCTCAAGCACAGACCACAAAAAATAATCAACCACTGGGCAACATATCCCAATGTAAATATTGATATTTTTCAGTACAAGTGGCTATTGAGAGATGAATAGCCAGGGGAACAAATTCAGAGGACAAGCAAGTTAGTAGACATTAAAGAGGTCTGATTTAAACCTCCCTTTTATTGTTACAAGCTCCCTTAATTTCATGGGACTAATTCTTAACAGATACATCAGAACTGTGCTCTAAGCCTGAACTAGTGTTCTAGATGTCTCAGCTCACCTCCTCTGCAGGTATACACTAGTACAGCCTCGCCAATCAACATTCCTAACTGGTGGCAGTCACTGCTGATTTACTCTGAAATGGAGGACCTGTATAGACGTATTTCAAATTCCTGATGCTTTCTTTTGCTAAAATTCAAACTGTTTGGTTACAGGGTCATGGAGGACTGAGATAGAAGAAAGCATTTTAAGCTCTCCCTTTTGTTCTGATGCCTTGCATAGAAGTGTCTCTAGCTGTTTTATTCCTCTCTAAGGACTTCTCTTTTTTGGTTTTTTTTTTTCCAGAACAGCACACAAGTGTTAGGAGAAGGGATAAGTAATTAAAATAAAACATTAAAATGTCACATAGAAATTAAAAAATAAAGAGCTGCTGTGCTGGTTTTCCACATATGCAAGCCAGGCAACCATTGGCATATCCAAGCCTGACCTTTGGAAAAACAGAATCCCCCTCATCTTCAGTGCTTCCTGTAGCCCTGCTTTGAAAAAAAAAAAAAAACCAAAAACAACAACACACCAAAAAATCAAAACAAAATAAAAAAAAACCATGTGACCACCTGCATGCACTAGCAGAGATATTGATCATTCTGAATGCAAAGACATGCATCTTTTTGTGATGCATGTTGTGAAAAATTTTGGGCTAAGGAAGAATAATATTTTATTAACTTAGTAATGAGAAGTTTCCACAGCTAAGGTAATACATGATAATATGGACTGAACAGCAGGCCATTGTTTGAGAGCAGAATGGAGCCCTGTATGGGATCACTGCTGGATTCTGTACAGCACAGATGGAAGGGAGAAATTACACCCTGGATTTGGGGTATGAAGGGGGGTATGCATTTCTTTCACGATTTTATTAGCCTTGCACACGGGTCAGTAAGTCACACACTCACACACACACACACACACACACAAACACAAGCTCACACATGTGCACACTGCAGCACTGACAATCTGTCCGAGCTGGGAGGCAGCTTCTGGAAGTTGAAAGTTTAATGAGTGCCCAACACTAAGCTAGCAAGTTTTTCAAACAGTGACTAACAAAAAACAGGGATCAGGGAGACTGCATTTGGTGCCAAGATATTTGTTTTAATATTAACAAGGACTGAATTCAGGCAATAAAAGAGAAGGAGGAAAATAATATCTTCTGAAAGTGCTGAAAGCCAAGCAGTTCAATATATTTGAAACGACATATGTTTTTAAACAAGAGAGATTTTTTATTTAGGATAAGAAAGAAAATCCGTGAATATCAAGCAGAAGCAAGTGGTTAGCAACACAAAAATTTCAGCAAATATGCACATAGTAAAATTCATTTTCTATTCTGCATCTTAAAAACGTGACATAATATTAGCTGTGGAGTCTTTTTTAGTACAAAAACCCAGAACCCCCAAGAGAGTCACGCTACAGTCCCACAAAGGTCATGATAATATCTTTTAATAAGAGTGCCCATTTTAGTACTACTGAGGATCTAGATCTCTGATACTAAGCAAAAAATGTTATTAAATCTTTCACTACACTTCTTAGGCTTTTTTTTGAGGACTTTAGGATCTAGGCTTAGAATTTTGAGACACACCAATGGTGGATGACCTGTATTACAGTCTTCTGAGATGTCTTCACAACATCCTCTTTGGAGTAAAAGACATGTGGATAGGTTCCTAGTAATGTTTTCTCTGAAGTTCAAAGATAATAACAAACCTAGACAAGTGATGGCTGCTGCTGCCATAATCAATGGCAGGTTCAAACCTTGAAAAAGGCTTGCAAAAGACTGTACCAATGAAAAGGTATTGATGTGCTGACCCTATGTTAGGACTCGCAATGTTATCAATGTTATCTCACCATTCCAAGCCTACATTGAAAATGAGACCTAATTTCAGAGACTAAATGGGATTGAACTGAAAAGGAAAACTCGAAGTGCACTTGGGATTTAAATCATTACCTTTTCTCTCTGATTCTACATAGTAGTATCTCTTTAGTTCTAAAGATGTCATACATCTGGGGAAATGTTACAGTTTTTTATATCTGGCCAAAAGTTACAGTTGTTACACAAGAGCCAAATTACTAATACAATGTTCAAATAAATTTTCAAACATTTCTGTACACCTGATTTGATCAGAACCATGTAACTTTTTCTTGAAGCCAAGACAATTTAATCAGATAACAGGATTAAAGTTTTCATATCCAATGGTTCATAAATAAATGACTGAGAGTATTGTTTCTTTGAACCATTAGCCTGAATGACTAGATAACAGTTTGCAGTTGGGTCATCCGAGGATGCTTTTATGGCTCTCTACAAAAGATTCAGCCTGTTACTATACCAAGACCAGAGTCTAAATTACTGACCAATATTCTCTCTCATTCATTCCCTGTGATTCCCTATACCTCTGTACAATGCAGCAAGTTCTCATAATCTTTGGTAATTGCCTTAATATTCTTTTCTTCAGCTTTTCTAAACCAAATAATGTGAGGAATACATACTAATTCTTGTGATTGTGTAGAAAATCAGGGATATTTTAGAAGTATTCAACAAATACCATTTTGAAAATATATTGAGCTTTTTCTAGCCAAAGCTGCTTCAAATGATTCCTGGAGTCAAAGGCTTCCTGGCTTCTTTAGTAAGGGAAAGAGGGAATGAAGCAAAGAGAGGAAAAGAGAAGAGAGATGGTTAAAAAGCACTGGCTATGAACATCTAAAAGATTAAAGTCAAATCTGAAAAGGCAGCAACTTCATCCATAAATTAAACAAAAACTGGTTATCCCAAATCTATAATCCAATTGCAAAACTATGTAATTTCTACCTTCTTATATGGATCTAACAGCTGGAAACTACCAAAAGTACCAACAGATGTCTAAATGCCTTTGAAAATAAATGCCGTAGGAAAGCACCAGGGATTAAATGGAATGAATTCGAATCAAATTCTTAGATCAGCCTAAGTTCAGCAACCTTTTAGTTATAAAGTTATTCTACAAAGAAAATGGAAACATCTAGGACTTTTTGTAAGTGAAGCCAGAGCATTTGCAACAGCTGACATGCCATTAGGCAACTGAAAAAAAAAAAAAGTAAAAGGAGATGACTGGAAGAATTACTCCACTGAACAAGTGGAAAAAGAGAAAACTTTTGTGATCTATTTGTGATTTACTAAAGCAGCAAGCTAGAGAAAAGGAAAATAGCTAGGTCCTTTTCCCTACCATCAGATAACATAGTAAGAATCAAATTTATATGAATTATTTATCTGTACTCAGAAAAAGGAATTCCACATGGAAATTTTTCTGCAATATCTACTGAACTTTAATTTTACATCTTATTCAGAAATTATTTCATGTTTTGTTCATCATTATTTCAAATTTTAAACAATATATTTTAAGAAAGAAACACTTCCCTTTTTTGTGGTTTTACTGCTCTTGACACAAGGAAGACCTGGTCTACGATGAACACATGGATACAATACATGAATAGTCATTTTCATGCTACTCTTTTTTTCCCCTTTAGATTAATAGAAACAGTAAAGAAAAATAGGGTCTCTAAGAAGACAGTATGTCACCTTTGAAGCATATACTGGGTTTACTCTATAAACAAAGTGTCAGTCTCATAAACTTAAACATGTAGTACCTAGAAAACAAGTAGCAAAAGAGTTCCACAGCTTAATGGACAAAGTTGTGATAGAGCCAAGGGGCATCTTGCTTTACTATCAAGTACTGCTTTGTTATCAAATAATGCAAGGAAATTGTTCTGTATCTTCAGCAATACTGAGAATCATCAGTTGCACTCCTATAAATATTAGTGGTTTGCATTTTGAAAACAATTGCTTTCCAGAAGACTGATCCTCCCTTTTAATACCAGACATGAAGAGTGTTGTTGACACTACAGGGCAGAAAATTTTAAAAGCAAGAAATGGAAAGATTTCTGAACAGCATGAAACTGACCTGTTAAAACTTACCACCCCAGAAGGTCACAAAGTGAGAATAACTAGTGCTGGGTACTAATGAAAGGCTTGGATCATTTTATGACCATTCACATCTTTAGCCATGTTAGGCAGAGATAATGATTGCACTAATCAGACAAAGCTTCAGGGCATGAACTGTCTGTCTGTGGGCTGTATCTGCCACAGATTACTTGCCAAAATAGGATTCTTTCTCTTTCCCTCTCTCCTACCTCATAAAGTTCTGAACAATTAGCCTTCTACATTAGCTGTCAACCATTTTTTTCTCCAGTGGTGGGCACTAGTCAGTGCCAGAGACACTGGACCTGATTTCTCCAGAATGTGTGGTTTCTGCAGTCGAGACTTTCCATTGTGACATTAAGACAGCGGATCGTCAGGACCTGTGGAGGGTGGGAAATGGCTCAGTTCAGAACACACTTGAATCGTGAATGCTGTCTGCAGCACATGTGACCTTTGAAATAAATGCATCACAATCTTGTAAAAGGCTACATTATATTTTTCAGTATGGTGGACTCCAAAATTTTTGTCACTGTCAACTCTCAGAATTTCTCTCTGCTCCACCCTTCTCATCCAAGTTTTCATTGGAAAGACAACAAAGATGATGCAGTTAGAGAAACCAGCTACAGACCCATTTATCATTATTTTATGGACCACCACTGGTCAAACAACCACAGTTTAAGAATTGCTGGCCGAAAGTATCATAGAAAAGCTAGGAAATAGCAACTAAACTATCTGTGGATTTAAACTATGAGAATAATAGTTCTGGCAAATCTGTCTTCTTTTTATGACAATAAATGCTCTACCAACAAATTGTGACTTAGTTTATTATTCACAATTGCTGGGCAAATAGAATCCACATGTCCCTAGACTTTGCTAGCATAAAAGATCTTGATCTCAGTTTCTCTGCTAACATGAATTGGAACAGTCACTCTGTCATTTCAAGTAGGTAAAGATGGTATTTAAACCAGAGCTCTGGGCTGATAGTCAGTTTCTGACAGTTTTACTAGAAAATCCTTGTCAGTAGCTATTTTCTGTGCTTTATTACAGGGGAACAGGGGCAAAACGGTCTGATTTGATGACCATTTGCCTACTGAACTGATGAATAATTTGTCCATTAGATGACTTGTCTACTGGAAATCAATGTCAGACATGATATTACTGCATACAAGATCGTCTTAGTTTTCAAGTCCAGACTTGCATATCTGAGACAATTATCTCACAACTGTTCATTTTCAAAATTGAAATTTATGGTCCTAGTCCAGTGGTAGCTAACTAGATGTCACACCTGTTCAAAAGGACTGTTTTCTTTTTAAAATATTTGTTATGATGAAGATGAAACATTCTGTGATTATTTAGATGGTGCCAAATTACAAGCTGTCTTTTTTTTTGCCTAATTTTGCTTTAGCCTGCTTTTGTTGCAGGTTCTCAGCATATTCTGGGAATATCTTGAATATTTACCCATCTTTTCATAATAATGAAAATAAAAATATGTTTCCATGTATCATACTTTTGCTCTTTTGCATAGGAGTGTTGTGGTAAAATCATTGTTCCCTGCATCTGTGTCATAACTCATTGTCTTATGTAAGGCTAGTACTTGACCCTGAGCAAGGATTTGGGAAATAAGAGAGAGAAATGGAGAAAAAAGATTCTAGAAAATAGAAGAAATATTTGGTAAGATAGGTCCTCATCCTGCTCTACTAATTCCTCCTGTGTATATAACGAGATGCTGCAGTTTTGGCTTGCATTGCTTTACAATGTCCCTTCCTCTCCCAGTTTGGTAGGAGTAAACAGCACAGAAAATGGAAAATAACAGACTACTTAGTCATAAACGATATTTCATACATCCCATAATATGTGACCACATAAAAATTGTTGACCGTAGGAGATTATGATCCTGTAAATTTTCCACAAATTTTCCATGGCTCTAGATGAAAAAGAAGAGAGAAAGTTTTGATATCATTGTAGTTAGTTTTTGTTCAGATTTTTTCGTTTGGTTGAGTTTGGGCTTTTTGTTTGTTTGTTTTTAATACAATTATGTAGTTTCCTTTCTGG
The DNA here is from genome assembly GCF_000738735.6 of Corvus cornix cornix. NCBI lineage: Eukaryota > Metazoa > Chordata > Aves > Passeriformes > Corvidae > Corvus > Corvus cornix. The sequence continues at coordinate 18,358,313 of NC_046336.1, forward strand.
CAGAGAGCTGAAATATGTAAGCCCAGAAGGTTTTTGGTATTTTTTTTAATGACTGAATTATTATTATAATAAGTTCTGGTGATATGGGATAGCAAGAAGATTGTTTTGTTACTTTAATTTTGATTAGAGAATAAACACTTTAATGAAATCTTGTCAGTTGTTCTTGGAGCTACATAATCTCTTTCTGGTTTAAGTTTTATTCCCTAATTTCTTAGTTGAAAGTTACTTCAAGAAAAAGAGCTGGAAATTAGTCCAAGAAGAATCAGTGTCTGGTTGAAATAAAAATGTGTTAGTTTATGGTATTGCCAAATGATATGGCAGCCCAGCAAAACTAAGAATTGCACAAACACATAACAAGAATCCTTCTGCTAAAGAAGCTCATGTGAAGTCAGGATGATGAATAGTGGAGCTGGGAATAGAAGCCTTATCTCCTGGCATCCAGTCCAGCACCCTTCCCAAACACTATCTCAAACGATGCCTTTCACCCATTTTTAAATTTCTGTCTCTGTTTATGAAGTGAGCACGGGCACTGTTACTCTGGAGCAGCTTGGAGTCAAGTCCAACAGGTTCCCTCTGACAGCAGTGTTTCCAAGAGACATTTTGATCCTAAATTTCTTATCATAAAAATCTTTAAAATGTAAGGACTAGACTCTCTTCTGCCAGGCTTCCTCATGTGTATCTTTGCTGCCACATTATTGTTCTCTTCTTTGTCATTTCATCTCCAAGGTGAGCTGCAGGAATGTGAGCTGCTCTGTTTGATGACTGACAAGGAGACAGGGAAATGCTAGAGTGAGAGCAGTACCCTCTCAACATCTGTTAATGTGTCCATCTCTACTTTCTACCTGCATGCAGTGGGTTCCTGCTACAGGTGGTGGATAAGCACACAGGCTGAGCGTTCCCAGTTGTGTGCCCACTGCATTCACAGAATCATAGAATTATTAAGGCTGAAAAAGACATCCAAGATTGTGAAGTCCAACCTTTTGGACAACACCATCACACTCACTAAACCCTATCCCACACAAAAGGTCCGTTTTTGTCAAGATTTTGGACAAATCCAAGTTTTCTGCTCTCTGAGCTGTTTTCAGCTTCACCTTATATACAAGCAGTTAGAAAAAGTGAGATTTATGCTGAACCAAAAAGGAAAAATCTTGCAATAAGATTCATAACAATCATAAAAAACTGCAATTTATTTGGTTTTCCTAGTTGCTCTAAATCATATTTGAGAAAGAAAAGAAAGAAAAAAATAGGCAAAGACAAACAATCAGCTGATGGTATCAGCTTTCAGGTAATTCTAACTTTGAATTGCATTGGTATCAGTAACTTAGTTTAAATATCTGTTCACTTCAAATGAACAAAAATGGGCTGTGAGTTGATCTCTGCAATCTCCCTGAACCTTCCTGAATCAGAGAGTTGCCTGTTCATGCAGCTGGTATCCACTGGGGTCACAAAGCAAATCGTTCTGTTTCAAACTTTCACTCTCAGCTTGGTACATGCATTCTGGTATCATAGCACATGCATTTAAGTAATGAAGCATTCCTGCTGCTAGAAACAACAATGGGTAATCAAGTGTTAGGAAGTGCCTTGCTTTCCTGCATGCACATACATGCACAAGTTCCCTTTATGCCTCAGATTCGCCTGTAATAAAATTTAATAATAGTACTGTTCTGTCCTCCAAGGCTGCGGGGGATGAAAACACAAGATACGCTACATTGGTCAGAGAGTGCAGCTACTGGGATCAGCTAGTTCAGAAGAATTTCTTGTTTTAAAAGGGTAGCTGAGATAAAACCGTACAACCCTGGATTTGGGGTTGGCCAGGGATCCAAGTCTCATCACAGTTCCAGTGCTAGGGCTGAGCCTACAGCAGCATCTGGGCCAGGACTCTGGATTCCGAGCTCACCGTAGAGGTTGTACCCCTTTGGTTTTGGTCTGGATCCATCTCTACTTCATCCAAACCAGTAATAGAAAGTGATGAAAGATACACAGCTGGCCATTGAATCACAGTCATCAGAAGAACAGAAGATGAAAGCTGACTGCTCCAGCTCAAAACTAAGAAATTCTCCTTTAGTTTATACAGTCTAAAGAGCCTGGACTTGGTATATGGCTAATCTGTGCAAGGAGAGGGGCAATGAAACACACTGGTAACCATCCATTCCCTGCTGGTTGGTGTCTAGCAGCAGACTCCCAGCCAGGGCACATATGTTTTCTCCTCTCATTCTGCCACTCTCCTCCTGAATTTTGCCACTCCTCTCCACCAGTTCTATTCAATCAATACACGACTCAATGCGCAGAGTGGAGACTTCTCTGTGCTTTATCCTTTCATATAGGAATTTTGCAAACCCATCCCTGCCTTGTCCGGATGCAACTAAAGCTCTTCCCTTTGTAAACAAGTAACAACAGAAAAGCTGCAGTCACAGAACTTTGTTGATTCTTCTTGTGCCATGTTAGGGTGCACTTGGTTCCCAGCAGCCTTTGAAAACCCAGTGCATGGATTAGCCACATCAGCACACGAAGCCCTTCACACACACTGAAAAAAGGAATGATGTTTTTTTATTGTAAAAGCCCTGCACTGTCACTGTCTAGACTTACCAGGCACCCATTCCATTTCAGTGCATGAAAACAAATTTAACTTAATGCATCTTAACAAATGAAAGCTCCCTAAACAATATACCATCAACAGGGCTTCATAATTTCAGGCTCAGTGCTTCTGGGAGAATGTGATGTTCCTGTCAAGCTCATAACCTTAGGCAAAGCACTGTGAAGGAATACTCATTGCAGTCAAAGCAAAGGCAGAAGAACCATGCCCCAAGTTTTAAAGTATTTTGTTGGCTTAACAAAAATTCTTTTCTTTTCTTTTCTTTTCTTTTCTTTTCTTTTCTTTTCTTTTCTTTTCTTTTCTTTTCTTTTCTTTTCTTTTCTTTTCTTTTCTTTTCTTTTCCTTTCTTTCTTTCTTTTCCTTTTCTTTTCCTTTTCTTTTCCTTTTCTTTTTCCTTTTCTTTTCTCTTTTCTTTTCTTTTCTTTTTCTTTTCTTTTTTCTTTCTTTTTTCTTTTCTTTTCTTTTCTTTTCTTTTCTTTTCTTTTCTTTTCTTTTCTTTTCTTTTCTTTTCTTTTCTTTTCTTTTTTCTTTTCTTTTTTCCCCCAGTTCTTTCCCTTCTGGGAGGTTTTCTGGGGGAAGAAAAAAAATGTAGCAGGACCCTCTCTCAAAATGTTTATTAAAACAAAACAATAACAAAAGACTACAGATTCTAAATTAAATATAAACAGCAATACTAACTTCTGTCCAGTTTGGGGGAAAATATGCACAATTGTTTATAGTTAAAATTTCCCAGATGGCATTTCAGAACTTGCTATTCTTCTGGTATTTCTTGTCACAAAGGCAGGAAAAAGAAAATGAATTTTTACAGAGACTCAAAAAGTAAATGGTATGGTACAGATAGCACATATGCATGCATATATGTAATCACTTAACTCTCTGAAATACAGGAAAGCAAAACCAAATCAGTTCAGTAAAACGGACTCTGAAGCTATTGGAAATATTTCTATTAATTAATCAGCCATTTGTTGGTTACTTAGAGTTACTCCATACATTTTATCACAGACGTGGTCCTCTTTCAGTTATCAGTGGCTATTTCTCAAGCAAGAAGGTCTGAAATATTTTTCATAAGTAGTTACTAATTTCTTGGATAGTCTGAGACTAATGGAATTAGCCTTTACTGAGGTATATTTTAAACAGAGACCATTTACTTGGGGATTTGCAAATGTATGACATGAAAGATTTTTTTTTTTGAGGCCAACAGAAGCAGCCACACCATTGGGGGCTCTATTGAGAGACAGTATTCAACAAAACAGAATTTTGTTAACTTGTACTTCATAATATATTTGGACTTGTAGAAACAGAAAGTACAGATATAAAGGACCCTCTTCTTGTACAGCTCAGGTTCAGGGATGACTTTTTACAGTGCCTAAATGGCATGCTCATCTGGTGCTTCCCAGCAACACCATGGTTTTGACAGTTCTTTTTTGTTGGAATCTGTAGTCATCCAATATAGTAAATTTATACCCAAACTTAAAGCCAAAGTTCTTGCTCCTGCACACATGGGCTTAAAAAATAACATTTCTCTGTTCCTTAGGACCTTCTGATTTGGATGAAAAGACATACTGTTAGAGTTTTGAGACCTCACATGGGCAGGAATTATTATCCTGTATTACAAAATGAAGAAGAGGGCAAGTTCGATCTGGGGTCCTGTGAAGATCTTACTGCTGCTGCAAATTCCACGTGACCTTGGCTTAGGCCGACATTTTCAGAAGCACCTATCCTTCACTTCTGTGGGAAAGTTATTTTGAAGCACTTAAAACACGCTTTTCAGGAGGTAACTAGCACCTTAGGAAATCAATCCCTGAACAAACATTTCTAATCAGAACTACCCAGGAAGGCAGCCAAAATCCCAGTTACTTTAAAGAATTTATTCTTCTCTGTTTCTGCTTCCCAGCAACATCTCTAAAATTAAGATCTAAATCATAGCATGTTTTATTGAAAACACATAAATCAGATGCAGGCAACCAGAGTCACGTATTTGAATAGACAACTAAGCCACAAGAACATTCAGTTCTACACTGAAGTTACGCAAAGCTGAGCAGAAATCCAAACTGGCTATCTATGGTTTGCTTGAGCTCTCATTTTTGGTTTTCGTTGTTGAATTATGTTCCCTCTGCCACCTTATAGTTGAAAGAATTGTGTTTTCTCCTTTTCTTCTAGCTGCGCTGAGTGTTGAGTAGGGATGGGAGTGGTTTTGGCTTCCCTTTACCGAATTCTGTGATAAAAAGTGGTGTTAATTAATAATCAGCAGCTATCTGTTCTAAAAGCACCATGAAAAAAAAAGAATGTTCTGTCCTTCAAAGAAAACTCTGACTTTTATGAGTACCTTGTACTAAAACCAGAGGGGTACTGTCTGCATTCTGTTTATAACTTTGAAGAGCTACTGCAATGTAAAAAGCACAGCTTTTCTAAGGCAATTACTAACACTACAAAGTGTGAAGCAGCAAAATCCCTTCTAGTTTTGGGGCAAACTTGCAAAGCTTTTTTCCCCCAACAAATGAGGGAAGTATGAAATGAATTTGTGTTTCTTTGTGACCTTTCATTTTAATTGGCAATTCTAATTTTACTGTTAGGTCCAAGAAACATAAAATAATCACAGTTACATAAACATATATATTGTGGCCACGGGTAGCGTAATCTATAGAACTGACCACTGAAAAGAACACAGGCCTTAAGTAACATCCAGACCAAAAACCCAGCAAGGGAAAAAATCTTTAGTTAAAAATTAAGACTCCCTTAACTGGAATTCAGCGACTCTTCCCCACTCAGTGAATATATTGTGTACCCAGACAGTCATTCTCTGTGGTTTTCTATGGGAGTCACTTTGACTGAACTATTTTGCCCTGCTAGTCCTGAGACTGGGACCTCATGGTACACTGGAGTTCCTTAAGCTGCTAAGACTGCAACTGTGGAATACTTTAGCATTGTGCCGATCTACCTACTAAAGTCCTGGACTTTGATGAGGAGAGACAGGTTTTGGGGTAGCTGTAGACTGTACCACTGACAACTGACAAGACCAAAACCAGACTGAGGCAACAACATGTTCCACATAATAACAAATTTTCTATTATGGCATGTTGTTTTCCTAAGGTTTTATTTTAAAAAGATCTTATCTTTCACAGCTGGATATATACTCTAAAAAGATACCCTGGAATGAGGAGTCTGTCTGAGAATTCATAAAAACCAGACAGATGTGTGAAACTGCCCCCTTCTTCATAGTGTAAACTTAACTATTCCAGAAAATTCTTCAGCTGCTTCACTGTTGAGAGTCATGATATACTGAACTCATAGAATATCCCTCATTGACTCTAACTGAAATGTAAGTTTGCCCTTAATAGTCAGATAGAATGACAGACCAGCATACTCTGAAGCATATGAAAAATTATGGAGGTGAAGACTCCGACACATGCGCCCCTTTAGTGGTCTTTGGAAGTTCAAAGGAACAGCAGTCATAGCATCTAATTAGCAGCACCTTTTCACAAATAATATGTACTATCTGTTCAAATCCATATTCTTAATTTCTTCAGAATGTATCCTACACACTAGTAAAAAAGTTCCTAACTACAACTAGTTTTAGTGCTAGAATCCAAGTAATTCAACTTTGGTAAAGCAAGCCATAAGATCTGATCATCTTACTCTGAAAATGAGAATTGAAAAGTAATAATACTCTGCTGTACAACATTCGGATGCTCTCTTTTGCTAGTGCAGTATCTCATTTCCCTCTCCTTTTTTCTCTTTTGAATACTGGCAGTGCTTTGTCTTGTGGTTACTTTAATTTCTGCTTTGAATGCTTCCCTCCAAGCTAAAGTGGCTGGCTTTTGATTTTGCTTTGTTTTGTTCTTGTTTAAATGGTGGATTGGAAACTTCCAGATGTCAATATCTAGTAAAATTTTGTCTTGGAACGGCCCTTTCAAACATTCACTTCAAAACCTCAGCATTCTTCCAACACTGACTTACAGTTCAGTCCCCTGGCTGGCGAGTCACCACAGCAGGATGGCCACGCACAGGCTGACAGTCTGCCTGCTGCCATTGCTGCCACTTGTCTTTTAGAAACAGCACTTGGCCTCATTGAGGGGATCACTGGCCCATGTTGGCCCCACAGTGCACATTCAGCTTTGGTCCACGGTAAATACTTCTCTCTTTGGAGAGGAGGAAAGAAGTCTTGGTAATAGCCAATTGTACAAAATTGTACATGACTGGGAATGAGGGATGTGGCATCAAACTCCCTCTTCCTCTGAGGATCAGCACGCACCTCTGAGAAGGAGATATTTATTCCTTGAAACACTTTTGACTTGCTGTAGCTAGTTACTGTCCAAATGAATACTGAACCTTTCTACCAAGTCTTGCTCAGGTTGAGAGAGCAATTACTCTGCCAAACACTGTTCAGCCTGAGCTGCAGTTACGTGTCCTGATGGGCAGTGATGGGCTCTGTGTTTGTGCCCAAGAGTAGGAATGACAGGAGACAGTTTCTAGTCCTGCTTCTGTTGTCCTGCTTATCTCAGCTCTGTTCCTTACCACCTACGGTCTTTTTAGACAAGCAATGATTTTTCACTGGCACAGAAGCTAAGTTTAGCATGAATAGAGATTAAAGCTCTTAACAAGAGTGTTTACAAAAAAATAAAACATTTTTTTAAAAAAAATTGTCACTAAACATCAAAGAGATCATCACCACTGGTCTAAGGTTACAGTTAGATCTAGACTTACAGTTTCAGACCACAGCAACAAACAAACTTTTGCTCATATTTCTAAGGAAAAAAGGTTGTAATGCTGGCAGCTGTGAAACAAATTACTTATTTTTATTCTTAAAGTGACTATGAGATTTTGGGCTACTCTGAAAGCCCTTCTGAAAGGATTAGGGCTGAGGGTAAATTAGGGTTAAGAACAACAAAGGCTTAAGAACCAGCCACTGGACTTGAAAGGTTGAGAAGATAAGATGAATACTACTGCTGCCAGGGGGAATGTTTTTCAATATTTTAGGTAGCAGATTTCAGTCATTTGATAGTCTAGTTTGGATTAAGAATGAGGGCTTGGATCAGCAATGATAGACAAGAATTAGTAGATGGATTTCCCAATGTCTGGATAGGTAGGAATAGAGCTCTAATGGTCAGGGGCTCCTAGTCTGTAGTTACTTATGTTACACTTGGGGTTTGTGATAACTAGGAATGGAGAAGTTTCCTTACCACAGAGTCCCACATAGAAGAGGACTAGGGTTGGCACAGATGAAAGACTCAAAATAAGAAGCAGGAGGAAAACATGGAGTTTCTGGCAACTGATCTTTTCTTCCTGACTACCCGACCTCCAGGCAGAATTCTTTCTCAGAGATATACACTGGTAGAAGTGAACGTTGGCTGAAGAGGCAGTGTGTGCACATGTTGGGGGAAAGAGTTTTCTCACTGCCTTGCTGTACATCTTCTATAGGTAAACAATGATGTCGAGTCCGTACAAAATTCACTTAAAGCCAAACACACTAGATGGAATCATGAGTTTCTCTTCGTACACGGTTCAAATTCATGAGGTACTCCCACAGTATCACATATTCCACAGATTCCACACCTGAAGACCTCGGTCTGCTTTAAGTATGCTACAAGCCTGATTATGATCACAAAGCACCTTCACATCCATGAAAGAAAAAAACCTTTCCATCAGGTCAGCTAGTGAAAATCAGCATAACACCAACTTTAGCAAAATTCAGGCAATGTACAAAGATCAGGGATATATTCCACTGAGTTAATTATCAAGGTCACTAATAAAGTTAGTGGATTCTATCTACCACCTCTAGTTAAAAATCACACCAGAATAAAGTCAGACCATGCTGAAAATCCTCTTAGCTGAGAGTAAATACATTACATATTCTGAAAGCATGGTGGAGGAGCTCCATAACATGGGAGAGAACATGTCATCAAAAATTAATTTCCATATTAAAGAGAATGCTGAAGAGTTTGGAATATTGCTTTCAACAAAAGTCTGAGCATAGCAAAGATGATGGCAAAAATACAATAAACTTTAAAAAGATAATATTTTATAACATTAGAACCGATTCCAAATTAAAATGTAGAGTAAAAGGAATTCTGGTAAAAGTACTGAAATAATAAAGATGGAACTGACCAGCAGGAAAATTATTGCCAGCAGTTATCCTGAGCCACAACACAAATTATTTTGAAACATAACTACAAATAAAATAAGAAACTGGTTTTCAGTTTCAGGCAGAAGTCACAAATTTGTAAGGAATCAATTACAGTGAGGAGAAAAAAAAATTACTGCAATGAAGTCTGTAGTGGCTACTCCCATGCACTGGATGACATGGGACGTTCAGTCAGCAAGCTACATAAACATTCTGTGATTGCTTATGTAATCCAAGTAATATATTCATCTAAAAACAAAAGCAAAACCAAAAGCAAACCCAGAAACAAACAAACAAAAAAAAACAAACCAAAAATTATAAATAGGGTCTGAACTTGAAGATGTGAAAAAGACTGAATTTTTCTTAATTAATGTAAATATTGTAGTTTTTCTTTGAATTTGCTCTAGCTTCCTGCTTTGTCATTTTCAAGAGTCATTCTTGTCTTTTTTTGCCTTAGTAATGCAGGTAATAACTAGTACATGTGGTGATAGCAAGCCAGACCGCCAGACCTGTGGAACAGATGCACCAAACCCACCACAACAGTCCAAAATAAATGGCTAGCAGTAAATAAGGCCATAATAACTTTTTCTCAGGAACTTATTATTTCCAGCTTGTGCCTTCCTCAAATATACAACTGATGACAACATCACTCTGCATCATTATTGAGAAACAATGCAAAAGTTGGAATTTCTTAAAGGAATAAAACTGTTCTTTGGGTTCTCCGTTATGCATACCAGTTCTGTAGCTGTGTAACTGCCTATATTAAAAACATGAGTCTAATTCTGTGGCTTCAGGACCTTCGATAAGAAAGCTCTGATCGAAGAGCACTGTACAAATATCAAGAAGTTTTGCTCCCATGGTGTTACTATCTAAAGACATGGCAAAAAAAAAGAAATATCATCAAAGAAAAATCTGCTCAAATTAAAATTGAAGGGAAGTAATTTGATTACAATTGTGCACTAGCTGTACCGCGCACCCAGGAGTATAAATTGAATCAGCAGCCAGGCCCCACCAACCCCAGAGCCAAACAACAAAACCAAAGTGCTCTTTCAAGAATGGTGATGCAGATCTAGGAGGTTTTCCACATAAGGTCATACTCACCATCAGCATCCTAATTTTAGCTGTTTAAAATCTACTTTTTCACAAAAATGCAATTTTTGTTTTTAATAAAATATTGTGCTGTATGCACCTACTGCATATAAATCCAAAGGGACTGAGCTCACAGTGGCATCAAATTTCATTACAGTGCTGCACCCAAATCCTCATTCCTTACATCATTTTGAAGAGTACACATATGGGGGTGTGGTTCCAGGGGTTTTACTTTCACTGAACTTCTGAAATGCCAGCTATTCTACAGTATCTTGCTCAGATGAGCTCTTACTCCTCTTCCCTTGCATCAGACACAGACTGGGTTTGTGCCTAAGAAGAATGGATCTGAAAATACAACTGATTCTAGATTCTCTGCAGTCTAGTAGTTAGGAGTGATTGCCATTATTTTCTTCTCAAATATGATGTACCAGCAAATTTTACAGAGTCATCATCCATGACATGACATTTCATTAGGTCTCCATCCTTGAGAGTCAGACTACTGGGAAGCAATTTTTTTTCCGCAAAGTTAATGTACATGCCTTTTTTTCATAGCCTGTTACTGAAAAGTATGTATTATGTCCCTGGGTGTATTTTTTACTGCAGTCTATTATTCAGTTTTTGCATAATTTAAAGGACTTGATGGAAGGAACAGATCATTGCCATGCAAATGACTGTGAGATGAAAACCTCATCATTGTGCTATGCCAACACAACTGAGCTTTCAAAGGTAGTCAGTTCCCATTGCAAGCAAAGGAAGTTATGTGGTGAAAAGCCCTCCGCAATCCATTGAAATTGTGTCTCTTAATGTTTTACAAATGCCTGCAGCCGCAATGACTCTTTCCCAGCACTGTTCGTATCGCAGCAGCCAGCTCTTTCTTTTGCAGCTCAAATCAGTGACTACAGTGGCAAAGGACATTTGCCTCTCTCTGCAGACAGTCACAGCAGCTAACACTGGTTAGCACTTTACAGGCTTCTCACTGGTAAAACTTAAAGTGGTTTGCAAATATCATCAATTCTATCAGCAGAGAAATGAAGTGACTTGTCCATGGTTATCTTGTGAACTAAGCACAGAAATCGGTCTCTGGTTGGACTGGGAGCTTCCCCAGCCATCAGAATATACTGATATCTTTGAATCATTGCATTAAATAACATTTCTTTTGCCATTCCTTGCAAATCCAAATTAATAGCTGAACACTAGCAAAGCAGTAGACTTTCCTAGTGCCTTCCACTGTGGTTGTGACAAAGCTTCCAAATATTTATGATTTTAATCTATCACCTTCATGAATTTACTGAAGTCTTTTGCTTCATGTTTGCAGCCAGCTGGAGTTCATACAGTTTTAGAGAGGAGTAAAAATGAAGACAGAGGCTTTGGACATCCTTACCATATTGTTAGAACACAGGTAACTAACACATGTACATTAAAAGAACTATCTCTGTGCTAGTAAGCTATTCATGATTAGTGAGTAGGTTCAAGCATACACCAGCATGCAACCATTCCTACTGCTGAATTATTAGTATATTCCCTGTCATAATGTGGCTCATGTCAATTGACACTCTCTGAAGCAATGCCTGGGCATGGCATGAAAATTCTTCAAGTTAGGGACTGTTTTCAGCTGACCCTTTAAAATCGGATGCTTTGCTTTGAGTGGAAGAGAGTAAAGCAGTGTGGACATGATCTGTTCCATGCCCTTTGATACAGGGCCCAGAGAATGGGCCTTTGCCATTTTGTTTACATTAAATAGTTGGAGAGACCAGTATTAGAAAAGCCAGAAGGGGAGACAGGTTTCAACAGAGCATGATTCAAGTGCTGCCCATACCGTAATGCAAGCCTATCTATACGGTTTTCTTTTGAGGCTTATTCTTGCTCCTAGCTGCTCACTGACTGTACATGTATGGCTGTAGCTGGAGGTGTACACTTCAACTCTTGTTACCCACATTATTTTTGAAGTGTTAATGTCATTTTCATAGGTGGTAATGATTACTTTGAGCTTTCACTGACTTCAGTGGGACTGATGGTGTTCTGCATATCTGTAAAGATGTGCTTTAGTAAATACTTGACTTGGGTTTCAATGTCTGCAAAACCCAGTGCAATCCAGAGATGCTTCAGATGGAGGTGGTGGTGGAGTCACCATCTCCGGATGTGTTTAAAAAAAGACTGGACATGGCACTTGGTGGCATAGTCTAGTTGAGGTGTTAGGACACGGGTTGGACTCAAAGATCTTGGAGGTCTCTTCCAACCTCGTTATTCTGTGATTCTGTGATTCTGTAAAGTAGCTATAACTCCTGTGCACAATGCTTCCTTGTACTAAGCTATATATATTAAGCATCTAAACTAGGTTTTATCTCTGCTCACATTTTGACAGGCACCGTTTTAGTAAAAGCCACAAAATCATTATCTATTTACCCAAGAATGGAGTCTCAGGCTAGTGGATTACAAAGGCTTCCAAAAAATACTCTCCTTACCTAGAACAACAAGGTTCTTAAGAAGCAGTGAACAATTGCTAGTCATTTGATAAACACCAGGTGAAAACAAAACAGAAGATGTTAGTTATTATCTTAGAGATATTCTATTGAATTATTAAGGATGAATAGAGGTTATCATGGTAAACCTCCTCTTAAATGGTAGATTTATGGACTGGTCATATTTTAATGGTAATTCATTTGCATGGTAATGCAGGTTTATTGAAGTTACATACAGGGTGATTAAAGTTATTAAATACAGATGTTTGTTGGCCAGGTGCAGGGAAATAGATTATATTCTGTCCTGAGTACGTACCACATCAGATCAGTTCTACTTTCACTGTACCCCAGAGCGGCTGAATGAATGGAATACTTGTGAGTAATGCTGTTTTCTATCTAGTTTATTAAGGTGCATGTGTTAAGCTGGACATATACACATAACTTATCTTCCATGTACTAAGATACAGCCTATTTTTTCCATGAACAGCCAGAATGCCTTGTTGGCATGTATGGCCCCAAGTCTCTATACCAGCTGACAGCCTACTGACTGAAACGTGTGGGCTCCTAACAGCTACTTCATTGGGTTGTTCTGTTAAGTCTTCTGAAGCAATTGTCTTCTATCAGTTTGACAGTAATAATTAATTATTAGCAGCACCTATGCTTCCTTTGGAAAGCTGTTTTGTTAAAGCAGCATGCCTGCTAGGCACTTATGATGGCTTTCTTTTTCTAAGTAAAAATTTGTTCATGAAGGTCTCATTTTCCCATCAGATTGTTGACTGTTGGTTGCATGTTTGGGAGCCAATGTCATTTGTCTACATAATGCATAATAAATCTTCACCTTTTCTCCATTCTGAACCCAGTTTCACATCAAGAAAAGTAGCTTTTCATCTCTTGACTATAACAGCTGATAAAGGGGAAATCATAGTGGTTTTGTCAGATAGTGCTTATTTCAGAATTTGGCAGATGTAGTACTCCTGTACTTTCTACCTAACATAAAAACATTAATTACTGTGTCTACACCTTCTTGTTTATTTGATTTTTTTATTTGCAAGAAAAGTCTTCTAGTAGAAAAAATATTTAATTTTTTCTTTAGAAACCTGAGCTTCTTTACACAACATAGTATAATCCCCAAAGCAGCTCCCTTATGAAAGAAAAATAAAAAATGCACTTTTGTGGGAAGAAGAATTCCAAGTAGAAGTAATTAGGCCAAAATACCAGTTACTTGTTTTGGACATGTAGAGTGGTGCAGATGCTTTAGTGTAGTTGCCTCGTTTTGGACTTTTTCTCATTTGCCCATTTTCTTCTCTGTATCAAGTCCCTCACTAAGTATTCCCCATCACAACTACTTTCTCATATGCTGAGGGGCTACCTTGGTGCACGCTGGAAGCTCTAGCATAACCTCTGAGAAGCACTCCAGAGGGCAAGGCTAAGGCAGGAGGGCAGCCCTTATTCAGTTCTTTGGCAGAAAAGTGGATGCACACCTCACACAGCCCCCCTGATATGCTGGCAGTCAAAGAGAAAGGAGCATTTGGAGTCAAGGCATTTGGTGGATTTAACAACTAGAAGAATTATGCAAGACAACCTGCTGCTTACAAAGGATTTAAACTAACCCCAATTCTTTGTCATATTAGCTGAAACTACAGAGTTTATACTGCAATACTGTGCAATCTACACCGTAAGTAAAATGTCAGAAATATGCGGAGGCATCCTTCCACAAATACTTTCCTCAGAGTTAGTGAGTTTGGGTATGCTTTGCCCAGAACTATTTGGAAGCATGTTCCATAAAAGACATCTCCATTCTCTCAGTAATAGCTCTGGTAATTTTATACAGACAAAACACATTTCTAATGCAACTATAATTAAGATGGAAAATTTCTTAAGTTCCTTTCAAACTCACAAAGTTTCATTTATCTCATCATATAAATCATGTTACTGTAATACTCAAAGAAAAGTAGTGTTCTTGATAATGATGTAAAATAAACATTGAAAGAATCACTCCCTACTTGTTTACTTTTGAATATCTTGATTAAACACTACATTTTTCAGAAGAGACTACCTATTCTGTACATCTGTACAGCACCAATACCACAAAAAATGTACCCTAGGTTCTCAGACGCACACAGGATCACTTGTTTAACTCATCTGACCCTCTGCATAACACAGTCCCTAGATTCATACCACCGATTGCGACTTGATGACTGTCATTTCTGGATGAACTAGACTGTACCTTTCAAAATGCCATCTAGTAGTCACTTACATTCTTCACCTTAGAAGACCAAAAATCTTTCAAAACCCAAATTAAGTATTTATATTTATGTGTGCCTTAGTTCTGTGCACCCAGTTTTGGCTTCCATAGTCTGCTAAGTAAAGAAGTCTGTTACTATCATAAAAATCCTGCTGCTCATGAGCAGAGCATCTGATTCTACTCTTTGCTAGGTAATTATTTCAGGTATTTTAGCTTCTCACTGTAAAAAAATAAGTGTAAAAGAATAATAGAACCATAGAATGGAGAAAATGTTTCCGTCTAAAACATGACATTAAGAGGGAAACTCAACTGCAGGCTACTTTTTTTTGTAAGGGTTGAGGAAAAGATCAATGTAACAGTTATTTGCCCACTTGGCCAAGTTACATATATATGTATACATAACATATATATTGTGTTCTCCTGGCAAAGTATTCTCCAGGGAGCATGGAGCCACATACAGACTACAGGTAGGCTTAAGTAATTGAAAGAAACAGAAAAAAGGCTAACAACAACCTTTGCATTAGATGCTACAGAAATAAATAAATAAATAAATAAAAACCCAGCAGAGACCTTGCAAGCTTATTGCTCAAACAAGAAAAGAAAATAAAATTAATTTACTCAACGTTACCTAATATGTCTTCAGCAGAACCAGGTAAGAACCCTCCCTGGAGCCTTTCTTTGGCACCTGGGCATTTTATCACATTGCTCCTCATTTGCATAAGGGCTCTACTATAAGTCATAAGGAGGAAACTTTTTTAAAGCTGACCGAGGGCATCAGAACATGACCCATACTCAGTTATGTGTGGCAATGCCTTATATTGTTCAAATAAATCATAATATTCTTTTATGGCTTACTATTACTATTAAATCAGGATACTCAGAAAATGAAAAGGCAATCTCTGTATCACATCCAATAAAATATATTATAAATTTTGAATTGTGATTCTATCAATACATTTCATAATTAGATCTAAGATCCACCTAGCTTGTTTCATGAAGCATGACTATTATAACAAGCATGTCAATATAGTAAACCTCTCAAGAGCACCTATGACTTAGGAAAGCATATCCATCATTATCTTTAGAGATGAACAGCCTCGCTATATAGGATGGAGGAAATCAAAACATAGAAGGTGACATTCAGGCAAGCTAGGAATGTGCTCCTTTGCACCATAAGACTATATGTAGTATTTTCAAATCACTTTTCAAAACTATTTTCTAGCATGAAGCATGCTTAAAACTGCTAAATGACAATATGGGCCACAGCGTGGCTGGAAACTGTCCAGAAATGCTGCTAGTCTTAATTGCTCAGTCCCCATCCCTATTATTGCAGCACTGTAATTGTGAGCTGCTCCACTAGGTAAGATCTTTATTTGATCACATAAAACCTGTCCCATAAAGGCTCAGATTCTTACAAATGCCTTCATCCTCACATGCTACTAACAGTAAGCAAAAGAAATACTCTGAGAATCTGTGTCTCTTACCATTAGGCATCACCATATATCAAGTAGTTTGTAACCAGTTTGTGTCTACAACTCTATTCAGCCCAGTAATTTATGTAAGTGCACATAAAAGATATAAAAGGAAAAAAAAACCTCAGCAAAATCCATTTCACAAGAAAAAATCTGAATCTCTAGCTAGTAATCATTTGTTAGGCTTTGTTACTTTGACTAGTGGCAGTTGGATTCCTTTGCTCACAAAAGTCTTTTTATTATTTGCCCTCAGAGGCATTCATTTCAGAGAAAGAGAAAAATAATAAATTTCACTTCAGTTTCAAGCTATCTGTGACAAATACACTGTGACATTTGATTTTCCTTGTCTTTTTGATGTCACTTCTAAATAAATACTGGTGGCCTGTCATTGCATGGCTACAGCCAGAAATGTTTTAATCCAAAACTTCAGATTTTTAAACAAAATGTGATGGGCAATAGAAAAGACATGTTATCCCAGTGGCTTTTAGTTTTCACAAATGCTTACATCTTTTGATTCTACAATTTTTAGAGATGAGACAAGCTGGAATTAAGGACAGACGGGGGTCATGCTTTTATTTTCTATTAAGGAAATAAATGGAAATGATAATAGAAAACATGTAGAGAAGTCGACTGTGTTTTTATGCTCCAGTAGAAACAAGATCAGATCTTCTTATAGCCTCAACACATGCCAACTCTGGGAAGTTCTGATCCTTTGACCAAGTCTGAACTTCATGACTTTTTGCTAAAGCCTGGACCTTTATAGGAGCCAGAGGTTGAATCCCACTTATTCAGTACAAATCAACTGAACTAAATTCATTGGCCTTTATCTGAATGCAAGTCAAATCAGATAGTCCTTCAGGTTCCAAAGTTTCTGACGTGATGAAAAGCCTTAAATTCTACATTGATCCCAGACAATGAAATTTTGAAAGAAAAATTTGATTTAAATTTAAATCTTGCATTTTGTGTCCGCCTTCACAGCCTATGCTTACTATTTTCCTCTCTTGAAAATGGAGAGTATGAACAGGAAGGAATCTTAGTAATGGGAGATAAGCGTATGTATAAACAGAAATGGGAAACATTTATCAGTGGAATGCTTGTCAGTTGAGAATATTGTGTGTTTTGGAGGACCATTTCTTCTATGGCAAAACTCAACAATACAACGTTTCCGTTCATATTATTTTTCTGTATGAATTTGCTCACAGAGTTTTTGTTAATGTAGTTGGCCTACAGGCTGTTAAGACATTACCTGTCTAACAATACATTATGAATTCCATATATATGCTGTATTCCCTTTTGGACAAAACCTGATTTTGACTTTAACACACCAAATAACAGCACAGCACCCTCTTGCTGGTATAAAGCATGTGGTCAAGAAAGAACCCAATGTGATATTAGTAAGATTTTGTTATATGACAATTGCCTGGGAAGAATTGTTTGTAATGCATGTCAACACCAAAGCAATAGGTATATTCCACTCATATCTGCATAGTAGGACTGCCTAATGCAGCCTAATCAAGCTCTGTACAGGTATATTTGGGTTGATGAAGCAACCATTCTTATAGCTAATATTCTTCTCTAACACTAGTGCAAAAAACGTTGATACCATGTTAGCAACATGGGCCTTTGCAGTTTTTCACTGCAATGCAAACCATTTACAATTCAATGAAAAGCAGTGATCTCTTAATATAATACTATTTGTTCACAAGTCAAAGCACTCTTTAGTTAGGAAGCACCTAGGGGTGAAATTTTCTCTAAGTGGGAATAGACCCCTGTTCAACTCTGAATAGAAACAAAATGTCCTGCTGTTTAAGTGTTAAAATGCAAGCTGAAATACTAATATCTAGACATTCTGAGATTGCTATTTTCACTGAATCTACACTCTTGCTAGAGTTCAGTCTTATTAATGATCTAAACATAGAAAATTCAGCCTAAGAGAGGATGTTCCTGATAGGTCTCTGGAGAGAGGTGTTCCAAACACCTCTGATAAAAAACCATTTTCTTCCCTTGCCTACCGGATTGTGATGCTTACGATCAGCAGGATGCAATAACATAACCTTGAGCAGTTCACAGTTTACTTATCCAGGTCCTGAATTCAACTCAATAGCTTACACTTAAGAAACTATTTCAAACATGATCACTTGCCCAGTGCATAAAATCCGTTACAAGTACTTAGGCTTGATTGATCTCCAGGGCAGAAGGCTGAGCAAAGGCAAGAAACTCCTCACTGGCACATGTGACTGGTCGCACAAACTTCACACAGAATAAGAAACAGCATCTTCCAGAAATACAAATCTACAGAAATGCTAACCTGAAAAACACTATTCCTAATGTTCATCAGCCACTGAAACAGAGGTGAAATTACCAAATTAAGTTGCTCTAAGTGTGGGCTGCCACTGAGATGGATGCTTTTGTGGTTGCACAATAATTTGGATCAGGGAACTAATCCAATTGAAAAACCAACCTGCTCCTTCTGCAAAGAGAAGTTTTCACCCAGTTCCCTGATTAAGTTCCCTTTGCAGCCACATAAGCACAAGTGTCAGCACAAAGGCAAGCACAGCAATTTGAATGCCAACTGCTTGGTGTTTTAAAATCCTTTCCCTCTAATGAATTGTTCCTATTATTAAACAAGCTGTTCTACAGACACTGCTTTGCCAGTTTCTTCACTAATACAGTTCCTGAGGGAAGAATGACAGGTATTGAACTACATAAATTGAACTCTACACAATGTGCTGGCTAGTATTCAGTGTGAAGTAGCTCATGTGCAAGAAGGAAAAATCCCTAAAAGATTCAACTTGGAAAGGGATAAACAACAAACTAACAGCTAAGAGATGCACCCAGAAAAACACAAACAGGGACAACAGGGGAGCCAGCTGCCTCACCCTTAGACAGGCCTATCAGCATTCACCATGTAGGAAGTCAGCATTGATGATATTAAAACATCCGGAAACTGATGCTTCTTTATTCAGAATTCAGGAGATTAATGATACATTTCCTAAAATATAATCTTTTAAAATCAAAATATTTGCAGCTGTATGCTTTGGTGGAAAAATAAATTAACTTATCATTAAAATATTTGTGAAAAAGTGTTTCTTTCAGCAGTCCATATGACCATTTTCTCAGTAGTTATAACAATGTATACCAGTCAGGGACAAGCTGGCCAGAAGAGCAGTGTAGCATGAGAGGATTTGTAACGTATTGTTGGTACCCTAAGCCCCTCTCAGAAGGTAGATTTATCTGTTGTCACTCACAGAAATTAACCATTGTCAGGAATTTGTCAGAAAAGCATGTGACTGTGAGTATGGCACTCAACAGTGAGGCAGAGAACCCAAATAATTCTTACTGCTTTATCATCAGATGGCAAAACTGCATTGAGTTCAGTGAGGTCCACACAGTGCCCTGGATTATGATTTTCAGCTCTGCAACTATCTCCTCTATGACAGTGGGTAAATTCCTTTTCTTTAATGCCTCTCCGCATTCTAGTTTTCTTGTTTAGCCTGTTGGTACTGCAAACTCAAGGGGGCTAAGGCTGTTTCTTGTAATGATTTTAACAGTTTTTGTCACGTGATTTAAGATGATTTCTCTAAAAATTGCTGCAATGTATATAGAACTGACCATATATCACTCCTTGATAACAAATTTTTCTAAGTTTTTCCAGTTTCTTGTGTAACTGGAGCTTGCTTATGTGCCCTTCATGTTTCCACCACACACCATGCTCCTTACATGTGTTTCGGTGTCTTGTTTTTTCTGGAAAAAAAAAATTATTGCTGGCATGAAAATTAGGTGAATGTTTACATTGGCAGCAATGGACATCACTTCCTAAGAGGGTTTCCATTAGAGGAAAATAATTTTTCATAAGTTTAATCCTCCTAATGTACTGTAAATTTGCTGCAGCACACAGTCTCTAGCATGGTACTAGAGTGAGCACTTCCAGGATCCATGCAAAAAAGGAAACTTCCCAAAAAGATTAATGATTCAAAATCAATTTCTTAATCACAGAACTTGAAATCTGATGTTTCAAAGAAGCTTTCACATTCCATGTTTCATGCTTTCTCTATGCTCCTGGAAAACACATTTTTCTAATTGAAGGCTATTGTTAAACCTGATGAACATCAGAGATTTTTTCATTTGAAATACCAAAGAAAAAGTATGTGCTAGTGTGCACAGGAGAAGATAGGAGATGAGAATGAAAGTTGCACTAATATTCTGGTGGTGATGGTACTTCTAAAATATCAACAAGTTAGACTCAGGTTAATCACAAACCAACACTATCAGTTATAAAGTTGAAAGAAAGAACCGCTTCAACCCAAGCAGTGTCAATTTTAATCCAAACCAAAATTTTGTAGTTAGATTTAGAGAGATGATAATTGTTTTCTCCATTTAGAAATAAAATTAAGGGATACTCCAAAGTTTAAATTAATTGTGTTCTGATATATGGAAACTTAATTTTAAGGAAATTAAAAAGAACTTTTTTTTAAAGCAGATGAGTAGAGAGATAAATCTGAAGAAAGTTTTTTTTTTAAAAACACAAATCTGCTTGCTATTCAGTTGAAACACTTTGTCAAACTCTGAAGCCACTTAAACATGGGTAGTCCCTGAAAGAGCTGACAATACCAACCTGTGAGTTTCAATCATAGTTATAAAACTGACATACAAGACTTCAGAAGGGAGAGTCAGACTTTGGCCTTTCACTCTCTTGTGTGTGGCCTTCACACATTTTGTGCCAGTAGGAACTCCCAGCTGATGGGCATTCTGTGCTGTGCCAGAAGTTAAGGAGAGTAGAGGCAACTGTAGTGGTTTTCTGTGTAAAGTCATTTCTGTGATAATTAACTTATATCCTTTAAAGACTCTGCATAGCTAGACATAAAAAAATATATGGAAAGAGGACAACCTTCTACTATATCTTTCATAAAATACATTTTCATAAGATATCTCACAGTTCAGAGATATTTTTTTATTATTTGTGCCCCCATTTATTCAATTTCATAATACTTTTTCTGCTTTAGTTATTTATTTATTTAGTTACTTACTTTACTTATTTCTGCCAACCGTCTCATTCAGACCTGATGTCACAAGCTGGAGTAGGATAATCCTATTTAATATTTGTGAAAAGCTTTGAGATCCTTAGATAACAATAAATTCATAAGTTTTTGGTAACATTTGCCCCAAAACATTAGAGTTTATGTCACATAAACACCAGAAAGCATTTAATTAATGTCTGGTCTGTAAAGGGATATCACCCTTTGTCTGAGTCTGAAAATGGCAACCACTCTTAAGTAGAAATGGAAATTAGGACATCATAAATTTATTTGTTTCTCAAGTCACCCTTAGATTCAGACTATTCATGAAATAGTCTTACTTGGACAGATTAAATTCTGGACCGATGAATCAGTAAATGCTTTGACACAGCAACAATCAAAAGTTCCTATGGCGTTCCTATGACTACTTTGTGTGAATGCCAAAAAATGTAGGCATTCCAGTTCTGAGCAATTAAAAGTTGTCTAGGAAGTATCTAATCTAAACTATGGATACAATTGACACTTCCATAAATCTTAACTGGAATTGCACTAGAAATGGTGGAAAATCATCTGAAGTCTAGTCCTCCAAGTTTCATCGACAAACTGAACTGCTGGCAAACACATTTGCTTCTCTAAAGGAAGCCTGGCAATGCAGCCCCTTTCACAGTCCATAAAGTCTTTTGAACTGGACAAAACAACATGTACAAGAAATATCCAAGCAAAACGGAAACAGGATGCCTAAGTTAAGTCAAAGCTAAGCTAAGAGCCACACAGCTAAACACTGTCACTGAAACCTCAACTCAGTATTCCTTTGCCTGGAACATCCAATCCTGATCCAACAGCAAGGGGCTACACAACATGATACCATGTGCCACATCCACTCTTCTTGAAGCAAACAAAACAGAATGACCTACAGAGATGTTCTGTGGGTTTTGGTCACAGAAAATCTCTTTCTTTTATATGTCTAAGAACACTGAATAAGAAACCACAGTGGTGCTCAGGTTTTTTTGTGGCTGCTTGGTTTGCCACGATGTGGTCTCTCTATGCTATATTTAAAATGGTTCACAAAAGTTTTAATAAACTTGTATCATGGGAAGGAAACACATCCACATATAGTAATCAGCCAAGATAATTAGAAAATACTTGATATGGAATAGTGTTTAACATAACATGTTAAATCACTTTAACTTTCCTTTAGTTTTGGCTTCACTAACACTAATAAGCCCACTTCCAATTAGCTTTGTGTTAAACATGTTTCATGTCCATACACAATGTGGCTAAAATGGATCTGTCAACATGGACAAACACAGACTTGTCTTCATGCAACTTGTGTTTTCCTGGGCTTGCACGAATTTGTCTCGTGATGGGTGAGTCATCACTGCTTTGCTGTCAAGACAAGCTTTTTTAATTATTCCTCTCTTTTCCAGAATCATAGAATTGTATTTGACAGACAGCCTAAAATCTTAGATATGCTGACATTATTCACACTTTCCTGTTAGGCTATCCTCTGCTAAGGTCCAGCATCTGGAGGCTAAATAACATAGCTAAAGTTATACCACACACCAGCCACAGAACTGAGATTAACATCCATGCCAGCCCCCTGAATCCTCATACCAATGCACAAAGCATGGACAATGCCACTTCCAAATTCACTAACGAGAACATAGTGTTGCAGACACATAGTGAATATGTGGAAAGGTCTTTTGTTCTATTATGATCTGGTGTCCAGCTATGGGGGGCAGAGATTTAAACTGGTACAATAGCTGTAGGGTTTGCAACTTGTTTCCAAGATCTTTATAACATCCCACATTCTGACTACTGGCATGTGACAAACAGGACAGTAAACTAAAGACTGTGTGTCACGTTTCTAGTGGAGACTGCTGTATAGTTTCCTCTGCCCTCCTTGGATCCTCTTTAAAAGGAAAGGCATAAAGCTGAGAAGTGTCCTTTTCCTTTATGAAGCTGTCTGCCTTGATGCCTTTGTTAGATGCTTAAAGGATTGAGATCATTAAAAAAAAAAACAACCACCCCACATGAATTTCATCAGTAACAAGAACCAAAGTTATGTGAGTTACATCATGGAGATATTTTTCTTAGCTGAGACAAACTGGAGGGATAATGTAGCCTACCGCCTGGATACCTAATATTCTTTATGCTTTTGCTAGAGATGTGTGGTTTTGACAGCTGCAGAAGTTAAAAAGGCTATTACCATTAATTATCAGGTATTAAACAAGATTATGCTTGTAAAATAATACCAGCAAAGTTGAGAGGGAACAAAGAAGTTAGATGTTTTGTCTGTTTGTTTTAAAGGACCCAGCATAAGTGGGTGGTCCAGTGTTGGAAAGACTATATAGCAAGATTCAATTCAATCATTCACCTTGAAAATTCAGAGGCGGGTGGTCACTGATAAGTGAAATGGGCATGTGAGCAAAAATGAACATGGGTGGAGATGCAAGTCTTTGCAACACTGAGTAGAATACATAGTACAACTGACTTTTCAGAATTCATAAAAGCTACAGGAGGTATGAACAAAGCCAAACTTCAGATTAAATTAGTTGACTCATATTCTCAGGCTCTCTATAGCCAACAGAAGAATAAAGCTCCTGCAGAGAGAAAGTGATTACCTAGGTTAGAGCATCAAATAAAACAATATCATCCATCTACAAGCTGTTTAGAAGAACAGATTACAATTTTATTAGTCTGGCACCCAGAAATTCATGGCGTATTGGGTGTTAAATAGAAACTATTGCCCCTCTCCAGAGTTTGGAATCTCAGTGAGCAAAGAAAAGATACAATTTCTAGAGAACATAAGGATGAAGAGGTTAAATTACATCCCTAAAGTTACACATTGAGTATATGGCAGAACTTAAAACAATATGGTCTTGTCTAACATCCTTATAGGGACTGGATGAAGCATACCATGAACAAGGAAGGGACTGACTAGCCCTTCCCCTGAAACTGCATTCACTCCTATCTTTGTATGATGTGTTTTTCCAAGGTGTGAAGAAGCATCTGCTCTCAATTAAACTGGATCCTTTCAATTTTTCCAATTTGTTCAAGGAACAGAAATAATCACTTCAGCTTTAGTTTGTTCACCAGCCTGCTCAGATTCAGTGCCTCAGACTTTTTAACAAGTGCTGAACTTCACAGAAGCAATCATAATGATCCGTATCTCATTCACTTGTGGGAAAGGACACAGGAAAATGGAATTGCACACTTTGAATATTCACCTGTTTCCCAGAGCTTAGATTTGTTGGTAGAATGGACTGAAATAAGAACCTCAGAGTAAGCTTTCTTCCTGGGCTTAGCATTTTATGTACTGTCTTGCCAGACTTTACCATCTAAGATTAAAGTGATCATGTATTAGAGACACTACCAACACCAACGTCAAGATGTTGTCTGTGTTTTAAGGAGAGCATGGAATAAACATGCTCAGCTGAAATCCACCTTGCAGAGAAAATTATACGCTTACCTCAATGTTTTTCAGCATGAACACTCTTGGAGCTAGGATTCTGTTCAGAGCCTACAAAACAGCTTTTCATACCAGGGAATGACTATTTCATCCTAAACTGGTGGGTCTCCTCCATAACCATCACCAAGTAGTTATCTGAGTCTTTGCTATGAACAGGAAAAGCCATAATTCTGTAAAATCTCAGAATTTATGATTAAAGCTGATTATTTTCTACAGCTCTGTGAAACTTCAAGCAGGATGCTTAGCTCTTTCTGCCTTTCAAATTCACTACCATCATGGTCACAACAGCCTGCAAGTCATATTTGGAATTGAATGAACCAGAACTGATCTGACTTCTTTTAGAGAAGAAAGTCTTTCGGCATTCTGTCACCATGTGGTATCAGATCAGTATTCCATCTTTAGCACAATCATCCCAAGAAGTGGGAAGGAGTTTCAAGATGAACTGTTGTTAACTTAGTTGAAATTCCCACACACATACTGCTGAATTAACTGTGCTGGTATTAAGACAGCTATTATTTGTACCACAGCAGTGTGTAAGGGCCCCAGGGACACGCCCGTGCAAGGTACTGTATTTCCGTTTCCGCCTCCCATCTTGCCAACAAACTCCCCATGCCCACTCTGAGATATGTGAGGCACTGAAACAGCCTTTTAAAACGTCATCATGTACACTCAGGCCAAGATGATTGATGGGGGATGTCTCCAGCTGGGAAGAAGCCTTGTTGGAAAGTCAGAAGCAGAACTGAGCCCAAGACGTTTACTTCCAAAGTGGAACTGGCAACTCTCCTGCTGTCTGCCAGTTCCACTCAGCACTCCACAAGTATTTCTGGCTTTTTCTACAGGAAGCAGCTTTGATGACTGATTGGAACTGCCTTCCCCATCTGGCAAGGCAGCTTCTGAGACCTGGAGCCTCTGGGAAATACGCTTCAAGACTTACCTTTAGCTCCTCGGCAGCACAGTTTTGTATGGTAATGTACTACAGCCTCCACTAGTCACTAGTGACACAGCCTCATTCCTACACACTGCGTTTCCAGCAACACTTTCCTTTCACTTGGACAAATACTAAGTTCTTTAACTTCAGAAAGGAATGTTATGTTCAAAGGGAGTCTGAAACCTCCTCCTAAAAAAAGGTTCTTTGTGGCAGGCCCCTTTATCAACAGGAAAATGTTTTGACTTCAGAGGGATAAACCACGACTGTGAGTTCAGCACAACAGAGTAAAAAATTCTGTGTTAAATGGGATGATAAAGTTCCCAGATCATCCTACTTGGCTTGCTTGGAAAACTGATGAATATACTGAGAATTTTCTAACCTAACAACAAAAGCAAATCATTGATAAAGCATACCTACATCTCCAATTTAACCAGTATTTTCTTCCAGGCTCAAACAGCTTAAAAGTCATGCAGATGCTCTTGACTTAAAACAGTTTACAATCTTGAACTTCATTCCAGCTCAACACATTCTCCCTAAACGGATTCAAATATTATAAACTGATAACGAGGAAAAAACTATAAGTTCATTGTAATCTGCAATTTCTCCAAGCATTTGCTGTCTAATGTAGTCTTTAGTGATCAGGTTTTAACCAGCAATGATTTAAAGGATTTTTTTCCCTTTGGGTATTTTATTTACTTTGCTGAAAATCCAATTAGAAAAAGACATATATTTATAAATATATAAACACCTATGAAACTAAACTGGACATCAAAGTTTTCCAGAAAAGAGACATTCCTCCTGAACTATTTCTGGGTTTGTTACAATTTTTGGTTTATGACTCTTCACTTAAATTCTTTTAAAATCAAACCAGCATTTTTTCATGAATATTCTCAACTGGATGTAAAGTCAGTTTTCATTATAAGAATTTAATGAAGGGACCCTGAGCAGCTCTACCATTTTTATTTCTAAATAAAATTTTCAGGGTACATTAAAAACAGGCATGCAAGGAACACTGAAACAATGAAGATAACCTGCTAATACACAAGTTAGAAGTGAAGCTGAAGAATGACAAGCAAGTTTACTAAGCAGTGAATTACAGCTTGTTTCTCTAACCAGATGTTGGGTATGTCCAGATGAACAGATGCAGACAGTTGGGATTTTTACTCTGCCATACTTCACACAAGCCAGACAGCAGCCAGATCTCCAAAAGCCATGTAACCATATGAATATGGCATTGAGCCTGAGCTAATATATCTTGCTTTTCAGCACCAGCATATGGCTTCTGAATTGGACTTCTCCTGTTTGGTGGACTCAAAAATGGGCAAAGCAGATGTACACCTGCCTTCATGCAGCCAGAAAGGCATGTCCTCAGAAGAACCATTCCCATGTAGTTTCCAAGAGGGCTATGATGAAATATCATTTGATGACAAAAAATTAAAGAAAAAATACATTTCAATACAAAATTCAGTTTTGCCAAACAACACTGACTCCCACTAAAGTGCTTCATCCTCTTTATGTTCTTAAAGGGAAATTGTCAAAATCAACAACAACCTGCATATATTAGTTTCCTGGAATCACACTGATGGATGACAAAATAACTCATTGAGAAATTCAGAGCAGCTCTAAACTTAGCCCATGAGGTGAATTCCCATGGTAAAAAACTAGTATACTGCTGCTCTAACTTTTTGATGAAATGGTTTTTTGTTAAAAATACATTAATGTCTTGGAAACAAAATTTATTTATTTCAAGAGAAATTTATCCGTGTTCTTAGATCTTGAATTGACTTTCTGGCCAAAACCACACTTGTCTGAGTGGGTGTCAGGGTGGATAAGTGACTTGACCAGCTTAAAGCTATGTCTCACGACACAGGAGAAGCCAAGACATGCAGCATGGCATGGCTGAAAGGATTCCCACTATGATTGGTTTGCAACAGCTCCTTATGAGCTGAGAGTGAAGAAAACACAGCATTAAATCAAGTTAACACAAAACCCTATACTATCCTAAATAAGAATATATGGTTAAAAGAGTTTCCAGTTACAGCTTATCCCCTAGGGAGGAATACATAAACAGTTAACTTAATTGTATTATCTTACTTCAGGATTTAGACTTGTAAAGAGTGTCAAGGCAAAGGTAAGAATAATAGACCAAAACCACCTACAAGCTGTTCAGAGCAAGTACGAAAATACCAAATTTAAAAAGACAAATTTCATTTTTTCAAAGTAAAGTTTAGGTGTGGAGATGCCATACAGTAATAGCATGAAACTGGGGGAAAAAAAAAATTGTACTGAAAACTATAGTAACAAAGCACAGAAGATACACAACCAACATGAAAATGGAATTTGACTCCCACGAAATGCTGTTTTCCTTCAAATATGCCTTGCAACACTGTGTCTGATTCACAGACAGATTTCAGAACTTCATTTGCTAGTCCGCTTTCCTCTACTTTGTTGAATCTTAAGAAGGAGTTTTACATCCATTCTTTTGATCTTCCTGAACCCTTAAGAGGTAAATAGGCATTATTATCCCTATTTTATGCATAGCAGACTTAGACACAAAAACCATGAATGAGTCATCCAAGATCACACAACGCTTCAGAGAAAGTCTAGAACACCATCCAGGAGGCCTGACTGAGCATCCTCTTCTCAACACTTGACCAAATTTCTTCCTATTGTAGGAATTGAAAGGATGGAAGCCAATTAGCCACCTGTTTCATTGTTTGGCATTTTCAAGACATCTGATGTGTGCTAAGTAAAGCAACGGGCTTCACACATACAGGACCTCCTGCTACTCAAGAAGGTTGAAGTTTCACACATGACCAGGACCTTTCACTGTGTAAAACATAAATTGTACACATTCCAGACTTCTGTTTCTATTAAACAAATGTTTTGACTGGGGAGCACTGATTCCATTTTACCTCTGTTGTTTCTGATTTCCTATTGCTGTTTCCTTTCTTTCCACTCCTCTTCCTCTTCCAACACTGGTGCCAACACACTGGCCACACACACACACGTCATGGTCACTGTTAGCCAGCTGGCAGGTGGTGGATATTTTTCTTGCAGCATATGTACGTGTGGATGACTGCTCTTGCTGTGTGACTAACTTAGTTGCTGGCAGTGATTTTGGCCGGGGTATACTCTCTGGCATTATTTTAGTTCCAGACATTTGATGGGTTGACTCTCCTGTTTTGTTCTCCCAGACAGCATTTTTCAGTATTCCCTTTTTTCCAGCCTGAGACAGTCATGGCTGTGTGGATGCCTTTTAATGGTGTTTGCACAGCTTCAGGCTTTTCTGTCATTTTACACAGCTGTGAAGGGAACCGTGATGTGCAGGTATCTATGTGTGTATTCATGCAGTGCTGCTCATGGTTGTGTGGCTCCCATTTTGAGTATGTGAATTTGCTTCTGATGTGCACATGTATGCATGGCCCCATATCCTCCCAGTTTTGAGTACATCTGGGCCTATGTGCACATCCTTCCTTTGATGTGCCCATTTGTCCGGTCTGTGTATACCTGAATTTCACACTGTGAATGGATATGTGTCCTTAGTACATGCAGAAAAAATAATTTCTAAAGTATTATTAAAGTAGCAAGTCAAACAGCAGATATGTGAAAATACTATAATTCAGTTTGCCTGCTCATCCTGAATTCTAGCCTGTATAAAAATATATGCTGAGATAATCAAAAATCACATCTATAATTTTCTAATTCAATGCTCAATTCAATGCTCAATTCAATGCTCTAATTCAATGCTCCAATTATCCAAAATTTGTTTCAATAACTGCCTCATTTATGGCAAAAAAAGAATGAGGCAGATGATTACAAAATGAATGTCCTCTGAATCCTTGACCCAGCACCTTATCCTTCCAAACCTTAAATTCTGTAATTCTCACTGGCAACATATTTTCTTTGAATAATGAAAATTATATAATACATGTGCTGCTGGTAAATGATGACATCAATCAACAAGTAAGGATTATGGATGCACACTGTGAACCACATGATGAGAAGTGAACCAAAAAAAAAATAAGGATCCTCAGTTCCCCAATTACAGCCACAACAGTCAGGAAAACATCCTGAAGAGACTAGTACAGTTTCACCTTGTAAACATAATGAAAAGATAGGAAACCACAATAGGTAAGAGCAAAGTAGCCCATGAATCTTATCTACAGAAGCAAAATCAAAGGCCAAAGTAGGAACACATAAATACAGTCCCCAGCTCATCATATACACATAGCTGAGTGATGACCTCCACGCGCTGTCAAGGACTGTAAGCACATAGTCCAACCCAGTATTTTTCGAGAATAAATTAAAATAGTCCTAAAGAGTCTTAAAAGTATTGGGTAAGTGCCATAACATTTCTTTAATGAACACCCTTGCATGGGCTAGTTTGAGAGCTCAGTACTATTTGAAAAAGGAACAAATCAACGCTAGTTTTGAGCATGCCAGACCTAGAGCTTAGTGCTCTGAGTACTCAGTTGTAGTCACCTGATAACAACAAGTCTTTTCCAGATTCTTCCCCTCGTAAGTCTCAGAGAAGAAATATGGATGTATGCAATGCATTAAAGACAAGACAATTTATAGCCAGACAGTAAAGTTACACTGGCAAGAAACTTCCAGTGCTAAGTATGTGGTTCAGTGGAGAAAGTGTTACTGGCTAAGCTGCACCAGTAACATTTAAAGAAACATTCAGGCTATTCTGCTAGGGTTTTTCAAAAGGGAAATCACTAATGTTTACCCTGGAACATTTTTTAGAAACTCTTCCTGTTCACATACTACTATTAAAGCATACAAGTTTTTCTACTACATAGGCATTTTTTGTTAGCCTTGAAAGCATACTGGAAATATAATTGTTCAGAATGTAATATAATGTTGCTTTCATTACTATTAACAATAGATTTCACTTTTTACTGAAGATCTGTTATTGCAATTCATATTGCATTAACTACGTCCCAGTTGCTTCAAAACACAGATTTCAGGAATCAGAAATGTGACTGATCACCCCAATAATAAATGCTATCCATTTAAAATTCGAAGCTGATAACACATGAAGTAACTATTTTCAACTAACTTCTTGATTTATGAATATTCTTTTCAATGGCTCAATTGATAAAAATCCTAACAAAAGGCAAACACAAAAACACATGGGTTATGCCTTAATGAAGTCTAAATTTTAATACCTAAGCAATATTTCTGGAATTTCCAGCATTATCTGTTGGCTGTAATAGTGATGCATATGTGCATTAGAAAGATGAGGTAACTCATACTTCTGAAGTAATTTATGATCTTTAATATTAAAATATTTTAATATAATTTTCTCTTTAAGAGAAAGCCCCTTTCTTCAGTTTGGTACAGCAATACAAACTTGGATTATCTCCAAATTTAAATGCATTATGCAGGGAAATTTTAACATATACATGTATATTTTTTCAAATTATTTTACTTCAACCAGCTGGCAAAATATGAATTCAAAAGTAAAAGAATCCATTATTGTTCTATTTCTTTCATGCCTGCTTAAAATTTCAATGGAATTTCTTAGAAAACCTGTTTCAGATGGATAGAGCTAGAATTTTAAGTCCACAAAACACACCTAACCACATAAATTGCTCTCATTTAGATCTTCCCAGCATATCACCTGGTGCTTTATAGGCATAACCCCTAATGCCAAGTACTAAGCTTTCAGTATAAATGTGCAAATGTATAAAATATTTACAATAGTTTAAAAGTCAAATAGAAAAAATTTATAAATAAAATTAATTATATCTTGAAATTGAAAACCCAGCTCTGCACTGCTCTCTATTTGAGTAGCTCTATGAAAACAAGACATTAAATACAAAATAAAGTAATGTGCCTCGTGACCTAAGCTAACTGAAATAATCCACAAACTTCATGCAAATTATGTTGAAATGCATCTTTTAGCAAAGCAAAATGTAGGTAGAGAACAGAAGGACATGTGTAGTATATACTACAGACTACATACATATGCTGAAGATAGAAAAAATAATTTAGAAAAATCTATAAAACTTATTGCACAGGCTACAATATTTCATATAGAATATTTTTAAAAGAATGGTAAAAAGTTGAAACAACACACCGGATAAAAAGATACTTTGTCCCAAGGGCAAGTACTGTAGTGATCAATTACATCTTGAATTGCAGAAACAAAATTAACTAACTTGATGGAAAGCACCACATTGCAATAAAATATATTAGATACAGATGAAGAGGAATTGAGAATGCTATTTATTTGAAACAGCAAGTATAATATACTGTACCTCTATACCTCCTGATGGAATATTTCTAAATGGGCTACCCATATTTTGCAACATGACTGCACATTGATTTATGGAGCCAAAGTAAATGATATGCTTCGCCAATAAAAATTCCTTGCAAAGGCAGCTTTTTCCATTTCATTTAAAAGTGAATATGAAAAGAAAGACATACAGAGACTTTTTTTTTTTTAACAAACATTGCTATGCAAAATACATGATACAGGTATGAAAGTATATTTGTATATGTGTGCAAGAGCATTTTCCATACTGAATCAGTTTTTGATACAGAAAAGATGGGAAATAATTTTGTATATGTGCAGACACCACAAACATTACTTCCTATTTGAGGGGTGGAAATAGTCAATGAAAATAATTCACTGTTTTCCTTTACAAGTGAATGAAATAGCCTCAGTAATTCTGTGTTACTGTGTGCTAACACAGCAATTCAGTGTTGGTGTATTAATGGAGTGCACAAACTGTAAGACATATGGAAGTGCAAGTTGCCTGGCATGGGATAGATGACTGTAAGCAGCTGATGGATGTAACACACATCCATCGTGTCATGCATTACGTGTAATGGGAAGATTACAGTACCTGACACATTGATGATACTGACATTGCTGGCAAGACAGTTTCATCATGTTTAGATTCAATTTCACTTTCAGTGCTGCCATGTGCCCTGTGAATAGAAAGGTGGAATGGTCACTAACACTAAACTAATTAAGTTTAGGCAGCTGTAATTTCCCATCCTTAGGGATATTCACAGCATCCAGTTTCAGTCATAGAGCTTAGTTATCTGTGAATCTATCTCACATAATGCTGGACATGTAAAAGCCAGGTGCCTCATCTTTCCAGTTAACAGTAGCTTTAATCTGTGGGGGTCACCAGCAGTCACATCCTGATTCTACAGAAATCAGTCTTACTAAAATGTTGACCTGCATGGTGTAACAATAATAATAAGAGGAATGAATGCTTACTCACATTAGTCCTTTGTTGTTAAGTGTATCAAGTAAACTGTACCAATTTAACAGGCATAAAGGTAAATTACATTTCATGGAAAATTCTACACCAGTTATAGGGAAGGAAAAGATAAAAACTTTTCATGTTAAAAATAAGCAGAAGCATTAGATTAATTCAGCTCAATAAAAAACTTAGATCTAACTGAAGCTTCTATACAGATTCTGATGGAAAAGTTGAAAAGGATATATGGGGGAAAAGTTGGAGAGAACATATGGTAGAAAAGTTGGAAGGAAATTTAGAGAACTAGATCTCAAAGGAACTTCAAATCTCCTCACTTAAACAATTCAGGTACTTAAACGGGACTTTGAAATCTTTTGAAGGAGAGTTTGAGGCTCAACAAAAATGCCAGTGTTAGCAGGCAACCCTTCCAAGCTATTCACTCAACCAAGATGTCTGCTTCACTTGTGACATCATAGTATATACACTTTCTCAATCCTTATGGATAAATGAAATCATCATATTCATTCTAAGCAGCTTCTCTCCCTGCATTGCACCAATATCATATTGTACCATTCCTTTCATCGTCAATCCCATGGCATTCTCTGCCTCACTTCTTCCTACCTCTCCTTATCCTAGCTCCTATTCTTCTTTGCTATGAAATAAAAGAATAGGCTTCTTTGTCCTCCTTCCCATCAAGCAGGGACACTTTCCTTTGAGAAACTTGCCACATTACTGGTCCTTCTCCTTCCTTCCTAGGGTGGAAGCTTTTAAAATCTTCCAGCTGGCATCTTTGTCACTTGTGATTACGTGCCTTCTCATGGAAGGTCAGCTACCATTCTAGAACCTTAAAAAGGCCATATGTCCTGTCACTAGAAGGATTTTCTATGCTCATCTTTGTACTTTTGAACCATTTTTTGCTGCAATAAAGCAGGGATTATTTAAAAGTCATCTGCAATATATTTTCAATTATATTTATTATAACTCTTTTCTGCTGTAAGAATTCCTGTAACTTGTGGGTCATGAAGCAGAATCACTGAACTTACCAGTTTCCTTCAGAATAGTTTGCTAGAATCCTTATTTCTTTTCTGGGACTAAGGAGAAAAGAATGAGTGGAGTTTCTTTGGCAATGATAAATAACCCGATGATGAACTTGTGTTCTCTGAATCATGAGTGTGAGTGATATTAAATTCAGACTGTTATCAGGAAGATGAATGTAGTAACAAAACATCTTTAGGGACAAGTGACCACTGAGAAGCACTGGAAGGCCTTGTGGTAAATACATCCCTTCTGAATGCATTATCATCAGTGGATTTATTCCAGGTCTGGTTCATGTTGCCATAACCCCGCAGTGGCTTTCAAGAACTTTTAAAACATATGAGCAAATTAAGCAAAGACAGTAAATAATAATAAAATACTTTACTTTTCCAAAGTTTTTTGATCCTAAAGCTCACAAGGAACCCAATTATATCATATTTAGGCATGAAATAATTTTGATTAGTGCCTAGTAAGATTTTCCAAAATTCCTAATATAGATACCACTTCCTTCTGAAAATGTGATTAGACACAGAAACATCTGCATCTTAAATTATCTAAATACCTCTTTAAAAAGCAATAAAAGTACATACATGTTCCACCAAATTTAAGTTGCCTTACAGGTTTCAGTTTAATAGAAATAAAAGGCATTTAAAATTCCCACGAGATTTTAAATGAGTCATCATACTTTTGACCTTTTTTCTATAAATGCAGAAAGAGATTCAAACAAATATCCTTACTGAGGATTCTATCTTACATCCACAGACGTGAAAAAGTCCATGCTGCCCCTTGTCTACCCTAAGGAACTGCTTTCCATATTCTCCATCGTATTTTTCATTGTCCTTGAAGTACTTGCTCCCCTGTCTAGTTTCAGTGCTGGAATCCCTGTCAGCTGTGGATACTTCAGTGTCCTACCACGTTCTCTGCAACACTGCCATCCTTGGGAGTACTGCCCATCTCAATCTAACAGTAGTTGGTGATGTAGTCATTTAGAGATCTCATGGCCTGTAGGCAGAGTGAATTTTGCTGCTACACTAAACTTCCTTTGGACTGCAGCCTGGATCTACCTTCATGTTCTTATAACTGAATATGCCAGCACTGCCTTTTAAAACTAATACACCGTTCTCCATTCTGTCAAGCTTTCAGTGTCGGCAACTAGTTATAG
This sequence comes from Corvus cornix cornix, assembly GCF_000738735.6. Lineage (NCBI taxonomy): Eukaryota > Metazoa > Chordata > Aves > Passeriformes > Corvidae > Corvus > Corvus cornix. Next base: position 18,393,133 of record NC_046336.1, read on the forward strand.
CTACTGGTTTTACTGTATTCTTTTCTTTACTGCTTCTTTACTGAAATTCTTCACCTTACTCTTTAATCCAGTGTTCCCTAGTTTCTATGACAGTGTCATTCAAAACACATTTTTTAATGATCTCTCATCTGCAGTAATTATACAAACTACCATCTTCTTTTCCCGGAGAAGTCAACCCATAGGTGTCAATTCAGTCCAGCCACTGTGGTGAGAGCTTTGAAGCGGAATAAAACATGTCTCAAATCAAGACTGTGTTTAACTAGAAAGAGGCCAAGATGATTAAAGTGGATAAGAAAGATGTATTAAGATAGTCTTTGTTATTTAATATTTCCTAGGGGCCCACGCTGCAGATAGCAAGGACTTGCTACTGAGTGTGGAAATGAGCCACGGCAAATTTTTAACGTGCTTTGTTATACTTTAATAGTAAAACCCATTAAACTATAAAAATGTAACAATGCTCATAAAAACTTGACACTCCTCACTAAAGACAGGGCTGCTGGAAGCCGCCTCTGCTCCAGAGCAACCCTGCTGAGCCACTTTACTAGGTCTCTGACTCCCAGCTCTGGGACATTGTGGCACCATGGCTGCTTTCAGCTCCTATGGAAGGAGCCTGGCCCACCAAAAACGCAAAGTAGAAGCTTAGAGCTTTGTTTGACTACAAACTTTTACTGCCTGCTGCAGCCCTTTCCAATTTCAGAACACATTGCTTCATTGCTTTACATCTGTCTGACTGAGCAGAACCACGGAGATTAGACCTTGGTGAAGGCAGAAGCCTATTGCAGTCTTTGCCCATCTCAATACTTTACTACCTAATGCCTGTTTCTCTATGGGGGCTCTGGGAGATGCTAAGATGTTCGTAATAAAGGTCTAGAATATCTGTTCTAACCTATGCAGGTTGTGCTAAATCACCTTAAGATGAGAATGCCATACAATGGTATACTGAGCAACAGAGTTCAGATATGTTTTCCATTTGTTTTTGAAATATTATTTTAAAATATTAATAAAGCAATGAAATTCTTTTTCTGGGTATGGAACTTCCTTACTTGTTTGAAGTTTCTATATAAAACAAACAAAGAGAAAAATCAACAAGTCACTACATGTGATCTTTTATTTTCATAAAAGAAACTGTGCTCTACCTTGAGAATGCATCTTGCAAAAGCTGATGAGGGCGTCAGTAGCCCTTTGTTACGCAGAGAGCTCCTTCTGCTGTTTGAAATAGCATTGAAGGAACCTCCATCTCCTGAAATGGTGATGTGCTGCCGAAGAACTGCAGCTAATGCTTTATTGAACTGATTTTGAACTAACCAGGCATATCTGATACCAGTCTGACGGGAAGGTGTGAGGAAAGGGACCATAAGACTATCACTCACAATCAGAAATTACTTATATAATATTTAAAACAAGGTATTTAATTTACTTTAGAGCTGTCAATAAATTTAGTAGTTTTGAGATCCCTTCTTTTCATGCAAGTAATTTGTTCTTCAGAATCCTTCTAGAGAAGCTCATGAAAGATCAAGCCAGATGAAGATCTGAAATCAGATTTAATATTTTATTTAATCAGCAGAGCTGCTGACATCTTTCTTAAAAATAACACTGATAACTCTGCACCAGGAGATACAGATCTTACCGAAGGTCTAGAGTTTACAAAGCACTTAATGTGATTCTGTTGGGCACAATCACCACACATGAGGTGTCTATACTTGCTACTGCTACCATCTTATTACAGTAATAAATGCTGAAATGGGAATTTACTTGCAAATTCACTTCTCTACAAACAGCTTGTCAAGGTTCACTACTGGTATGTATCACCCTTTTGCTTTATAAACACAAGGCTGGATAAGACTAATTTTTTCCATTTTCAGATGATATGGAAGAAGTAGGACTGGGCAGAACACCAGAAGATCATCCATTCTATGCTCCTGTTCCACAGAAGGCTCAAGTTTACCTCACCCTTCTTCACAGAGCTTTGTCTTTCATGTCCATGAAAAGCTCCAGCCTCTAAGAGCACACATCTCTTCTAGCACTTCAGGAAAAAGGTTCCATAAACCTTCTCAGTGACAGGAAATTAGCAGATTTAACACAGCTACTCCATGCTGCTTCTGCAAACATTGTATTTATGAAATTGCACAGGCATTATGTTCTTATGAATGCAATAAAAGTTGGAATATAGGACCGAAAAACCACAAAACAATGCTGAACATTATTAATGCATGAGGTATTTTCATCCTAGCTTCCCCCTCTAAAAAGTAGGAATTTCAAGTAAAATAACTTGTTCCCTGCATTTCGTATTTTTGGACATTAGAGATTAAAATACTGAAAAACATATAACGGGTTTATGCCTATACTTGTTAGGAATGGAGAGGTTATGCCTATCTAAAAATCATATTGATACGACAAATATCATATTAGCATAAGTTAATAAAATATGCCCTACCCATCCCCACCAGGAGTGCAGTACTGTTAGCTTACAGAAACTTACTGGTGCTGGTATGCAAAGTGAAAATAGCTATTTGATGTGGAAATCACTAACATGTAAAAAACCATGAACGTACAATACCATTACAGATGAATAAATGAATTGGCATGCCATTAGATCAGTGTCCTTTTAATCCAATACTGACTCACCCACCAGTTACTGATGGCACATTTTTAAGTATCTGTTCATTCCTTTGGTTCCACTGATGTGCTGATAATCTAAAAAGTTACATTAGAAGAATAACTTTTCAGAGTAGAAATTTATAGAAGTCATATGCAATTATGCTTCTCAGTATTGAAAAAAAATATCTAGCATTAGCATCATGATTCTTCTGCTCCAATATTTATCTAAAAGCTTTTTCCATTAATTTGCTATAAAGCATTTCCAAGCAAGTCTTATGGAATTTCTGATATTCCTTCTTTCTGTGGAAAAATATCCCTCTGCATAGAGTTTGTGAGAAAGAGCTGGGCAAGTGTTCTTATTGTTTCATTCCTACAGATAGGATCTTAAGGGTCCTTTTCAACCCAAAACATCCTACAATTATATGACAGATGGTTTTAGAGTCATATAACAAGTATGCCAAGGATAGACCTTATTTTATTTATATCTATGTACATCTATGATCAATGGGGCTGAAGGGCAATGAAATTTACAACTGGGACTATCATAGATTAGATACCACAAGATGCCAAGAACTAGTACAATAACTTACTTAGAATTATCCTATTTTTCTCCACTCAGAGACTTCAAACTGTTCTAATTGTCATCTTCCTAATAGTTTGAGAGTTATATAATGTTAATGAAAAGTTAGTGCGAGATTGAAGAACAAAGCATCTTATTTCAAAGCTTAATTTTTCAATTTACAGGGAATGAGAATTTTGGTGGAGTTTCAGCTGATGATTTCTGTGGTTGCTAGTCTGGCATGCTCCCTTTCTAAGCAAGCTGAGATCAATCATAGCAAGAATTTAACAACTGACAGGGCCAAATTCATCTTGGGTGCAATTCCAAAGTTAATATAGTGACATTAAATTTTGGTCCACGACTTAATGTAACAGAAAAAGAGAAAACATCTCCTTAGTATTCTTTTACAACAAATAAAATACCCATATGGACCCAAACTACATAGCAATGATCTGTGGAGTGAGTTTATACACAATGTGTGAATTCTGTCCACCATCAGGAATTCTGTCTATTAGAAATCAGAATAAAAACCCCACTCTGGCATAATTTTTGTGTTGGTTGTTGAGTTTTTTAAGCATATTTAATATAATATGAGACGATAACCTAAATAACTCTTTCAGAGGAGACAGCTGATGGTGAAATCCTCAAGAACTAGTGTTCTGCACTCATCCACTTATGCACATTTCTTCTGGAGGCTGCAGGACAGAATAGGATTTTCTCAGAAAAAGGTGAGAAGTGTTGGTCTCTCCCTTCAAAAATGCTGAATCTAAGAAATGAGAGACAGGTAGACCAAGGAAATATGAAAAAAGGGATACATCTGGAGAAATAAATTCTGCATTGTTGAATTGCCTGAAGAGGAAGGTAACTGCTTACAAGAGAAACAAGACAAGAGGCTTCATGGATTCAGAAGCAAGGCAGATAGAGAAAATAGCTCTCATTAGACCCACAAATATGGCTGAAAAATTTATATAAAAAAACCTTTCAGCCTGCCTATGCTAGTTATCTAATACAAAATACTTTTAACCTCAAATCTTGCTTTGACTCAGACCATCAGACTCAGGCCACTCAGAGCAAAAACACAAAAGTATGCTGTTCTCCTAAAAACAGTTGAATATACTAAAAAAAGTAACTAAGGGGGCTTTTGGAATCGGTCAAAATAACATGTACAGCATTTACTCTTTTGTCTGGAACTATGCGTTTCCTGCAGAAGTTTTTTTAATTAAAAAAAAAGCATGCTTTGGAACCTGTCAAAACCTCTCAAACCTCTCAATCTCTTGTCATCTGTCCTGAAGAAGACATCTTCACATTCCAAACACCCGTTGAGGGAAAGAATACACCTAAAAGTATGTGTCTTGCAGTATTTGGAGGGTTGAGGGAAGAATGTCAGCATGGATCCACACAACTGCAATAATAGCAAGAGCACAGATTCTCGTGTGTCTGATAGTGCAACAAAGACCTTGTAGACAAGTAGAACTAGGCAAAAAAATGTTTTGGCATCTCATAAAGACTAGGAAAAGTTTAAAATTCAATATAGATTTAGTGTATCTGGATCAAACACAGATACTTGGTAAGTTTTTACAGAGAGGAATCATCACAACGTATCTGTCATATTCAGTATTAATTTCCTTTTTATTAGTAGAATCCTTTCTATCAATAGAACTACAGGATTTTCAGGAACTAGGGCTCTCCAGGAGATAATTTCATTCTTCACACTACATCTGGGCAGGATCAGCTCCACATAAATATCTGCAGCATCTTCTGTCCTGCAGTACTTCATATTTTCCAAACCTAAACCAATATTCAATTGCATCTGTGGAAGGGACACCACTGATCTGAGGCAGGCTTTAGTACACTCATAGTTGCTCTTCTTCATTATTGCAACGTTGCCCCTTCTGGGAAGAGCATGCAAATCACTTATTCTTGCAAAGAAACCATACCGCAGTTCAAAGAAAAAAGGAGCTGAATTTAAAGCTGCAGGGGAACCAAAATCCAACAAATTTGACATAACGCGTAAACCTTAAATGTTAATGAAACTATAATTCTTGTGAGTTCTCTACTACTTTCAATTAAGAAAGCATGAATCCTTAATACAGCTGGTTTAGCTCAGGGGAGGCTTGTGAGCACCAAGGACTCACTGGGCCAGGTTCTCCCACAAGCGCTTGTTGGCAGCAGTTCAGCCAAGGCTATCATAAGGTTTAGAAGGTTGTGAATATTCACGCTGGAGGCACGGAAGCCTCCCGGGCAGAGCTGTTGGCTGGGAACACGCTACGGGACCACGGGGCTGTCGCCCCAAGGCCAGGGCAGTGTCACACGGGCTGGCACTGCCTTCGGGACACGCCTGCTCCCTGCTGGTCACAGTGTCCGTGACACCGCCCCGGGACCCGGCTCAGCCAGACCACCGAGTGGTCTGGGAACCCGCCCGTGCGATCGGCACAACACATCCTCCTCTCGTCTGCAGCGCTACTCGGACCCAGAAAATCCTGGAAGCATCCCAACTCAATTTGCAAGAAGATCTTTGCAAAACCAGCTGTGGTCATGGATGGTTCCCAGCTGCTGCTGCCTTTCCCCCACCCCCGTTCCACAGCCTTCAGATTCCACTTGTAAGCAGGAGTCTGAAGATGCAGATCACAGCTGGCCATGCCAGCACTGGTGCAGGGGATACAAGGGTACGCTGCAGCCTCATCAAGTCCATCTATTCCATAGCCCATTCCCACTCGTTCTCTTGACAAGCACTAGTGTTTAGAGTGGCTCATCAGACACAGATCCTGCCTCGAGCGGAGCTCTGAACTTGTATTGAACACTGACCTTAGTAAGTCTTTGCTGCCTAGGAAACAAACTGGCTAAAAGGACTGTGAATTCAAAGCCCTAGATGTTGCGGGCTGGAACTTAAAGACTAGTGCCTAGAGCTGCTTGGATTATTTCCTTAAAATTGCTTTTGAACAGGGAAATGGGCTTAAACAACACCACCACGACCCCTTTTCCTCCCTGAAGTTGTCTACTTTTGCTTCAGCCACTGAAGCAAAAGTATGAATCTGATGGTCGGATTACCTTCTGCTCTCATTCTCCTGCATGGTCTGTAGCTTCCCTCTCCCATGGAAGAAAGGTATCCCAAGCAGCACAACAGCGAGGCACTTGTGATGCACACTCTCACAGTAAGGAGAGATCTCAAACAGTAACAGGAGCTACTGCAGTTCAGGTAGCTCGAAGGCAAAATAACCAACCTGGATGAACCAGCTTTTCAACAGACACGAGTTACCACTAGAATTTCCGCTGGAAAAGTTTCTTCCCTCAATGGGAAAAAAAGTTTTCTTCCTAAATGACTCTACATGGTGGTGCATGGGCCATTGAAAAGTCGAAAGTGACTGCTGTTGGAAAAAAAAAAATTAAAAAAACCAAAAACGTGGTCTTCATTTCAGATCAGTATCCACTAACATCACAGAATTACTACTTCTGCAAATACCAGCTGATACCTTTGCACTTGGTAACCTATGCATGGAGAAAATCCTCCCACAGAGGCTGGGAACTTCTGAGTAGCAACAGAATGGGAAATGCTTGTCTGATAATTGTCCATGCCATCCTCATTACAAGCATAAATGGTGGAGCTCAAGATAGAAACACAAGTCTCTGGCTCCTGAGACCTGTCAAAAAAACATGTTCTGGAAGTCTTCCAATATGGAAGAATAAACCTTTAACTGTCAGTGAGATAAAACTAGAAAAGCAATGGATAAAACATTTTCATTACTAATGGGGATAAATGATTAATATGCCAATGCTTGGTACATGGCAGTTGTGTAAGGAGAAACTGAAACCACACCCAGACTTGCAAAACGCTAATCCCGAGGCTGAACAGTGCTACCACTGCCAGTGAAACTGGAACAGAAAGGTGCTCTCTACTTCACACAGCCACCCTCAGGAAATTCATCCTCTGCACATCTCAGCCAGTTGATTAGATTTCTTGTAGCGAATGAAAAGCCACAGACACCACTAGACCACAGACCATATGAGCAATGTTGGACATCTACAGTAGGGTGGGACAAATTACACTTCATCTCTGCATCCTAATTCCTTAGTTTCTGTAATGATGCATCATTGATAGTGTGGTAGGATGTGAACAGAAGCAATTTTTGCTTCTTAGCAAGATAGACAAAATAAACTTTTATCACTAAGGATGAAGGATGGGGAACCTGTCAGGGGGAAAGTTTATTCTTGTGACAGATTGGAATATGAGAGAGCATGGATCCAGAATGGAAATCCAAGGTGAGAGTTGGCTCTTGAGTTGATGGGATAGATTGAGAGAATTAGTGCTGCTTCTTAAGAGGAGAAGATTTCCCTGCCAACAATAGGCAAAGCTTTCCCTGCCTGATACATCAAACACTTCTCTCCACATTAAGAGCCTTCCCAGAGCTCTGAATTCTGCTTCCTCTAATACCTAAACATCATTATGTCTTTGTTCTTTTTGGGGTATTAAAATAATTTCACTATTGTTTAGGAAAACTGAACAAAACACAAAAGCTCTTTTTACTGACCGTATATCATTGACCATATAATACCATTGTCACATCATGGGATTTTGGAAGGAATGTGAAAGGCTTTTTAGAGTTCTGCCACCAAATTCTAAGAGAACCTGCAGACCACTGCATTTCACTCAGTCAACTTCTAATTAATAAGTTATATACTTAAGGAATGGTCTTAGCTAATTGTGTAGCATTATACATAGTGAAGTATTTTTCTGAGTGAAAAATGAATGAGCTGCCCTACAATAAGTAGTAACCAGAAATTTGGACTGAAGCCCAAATTTAATAATAATTTATGTTTCATTAACTTCCCTGGAGTTTTAAGCTTTCTTATCCCTGCTACTGACTTTATTATTAAAAATAAAGAGTCAGGCAAAATTATTTTAATATACATAGACGTAATCCTAAAGGGAGTTAGTAATTTCTTTTACCATAGAACAAAAAGAATAGATATGCTCCTGCTGCTCTATATACCCTTTTGTACATTTCCTGTGTATTTCCTACAACAAAACACAAGCACAGGTCACAATAGTTCCTTTGTACAGATATCACTAATTCCATAAGAAACCATTATTTGGTTTCTTTTTCACATATATGCTGTTATTAAGGGTATGTGACTCTATTTATATCACAATGATTTTAGTAGGAAACTTAGATCTGCAGTTTAAAATCCTGAATGCATTGCTCTAACTATAAGGACACTTTCTCCATGTCCTGGCTTGCAAAGCTTTGACTTAAGCTATTTAAGAAGAAGAAGGGAGGGGAAAAAAAAAAAAAAGACTCTACTTGGCAAGAGCTTTAATTAGCAGAAATTTCCACGCTAGGAATATTATTCTGCATGAGCAGAAATTGCATAGCTCTTGCCTCTAGAAGCCTTAGAGATGCCATTGATTAGCCATATTCAGAACAGGGGAATTATGTGACCCAGTGCTAATTTGAATTCCTTTACCAAACACATTTTTATTTCATCATCTCAGCTGCATAAAAGAGTCAAAGTACCAGAGCTTTAATGACTTTGAATTCCTGCTGTTCTGCAATAAAATAAGGCAAGAAATATTAGCCATCCCTGGTTGATTCTTTAATTCTTTCCCAACAATGTCAAAGTATCAGTGTCCTACAGGTTTTAGTGCAGGTTAAAGACTGATACAAAGTGTATGCCTGAATAGAAGTTTGGAGTGAGTTAAGGAGAGGGAGAACATTTTAATGGGACATTGGTCCAAAATAGCCCAGCTTGTTTCTACCTCCTGCTGCCTCTTCCTCCTTTTCACAGGACCTTGATTGTATAGAAACAGTACAGACAAAAACCACAAACAACAAAAGGTTCGCTCACACCCCCAGTGGAGGTCATGAGCATGCTACCATGGAGAAAAAAAAAAAAGCATCAAAGGATAGTTTGGCTTACTTATATGCAAAGATTAATTAATAGGAGGTTTGATACTTTAGCAATGTACATTTGTGCAAATTTGTATTTGCAAATTGTTTGTTTCACACATTCAAAGGGCACAGAGCAATGAGGCCTGGTGCTAATTTTAAAAATGAATCAAACCTTTCTTTGCCATGATCCAAAAACTACAAACTTGTGGTTCAGAGGCTTTCAATAGTATCTGCTCAGATTTGACACTCCAAGGTTAAAAAGAAAAGGCACAAAAGAGTTGTGTCATACACAGCAACAGTAGCTTTTTCCAACAATTTTTCAATTATTGCATTGTATACTCTCCAAGAAAAGTAACTGTCTTGGCTACTTGAGAAAAAGCTTTAAAAAGGAGGCAGAATTAACAAATTCCCTTAAAATATAACCCTCTCCTTATAGGTTGTCTTTAAAACTGCTATTCATTACACCAGCATTTATACCCGCTGGATGACTATGATTCAGAACTACCTGTGTCACATGATGAATAAGTGCAACATGCACCATTCACTTTTAAATCAACCCCCTCCGACCTAAGCCATTTAAATCCTTCAGAAATTCACACCAGTATTCTCCTCCTTCAAATCACACATAGAAATAGTCCAATGATGAAAGTTTACCCATGCACAGCCCCTTTAACCCCTACCATTTAAGTATCTGCTTGGAATTATCAGTGACCCTTGTTACACTCTCGGCTAGTTCACACTGGGTCTTCTAGAGTACGGACCCACGGGGACTTCTCTTTTCTCCGGGGTCCTTGAAATAAACACTATTCACAGCGCTGCCTTTACAAGACAGCACTGTCAGCTCTGCCGACCGAAACAGCAAAGACTCTTCCACTTTCGGCACGTATGTGCGCACCCTTTCCTTGTCATGCTGTCCCTGCCATCCACTCACCCTTTCGTCCTCTCACCGCCTGCCCGCCCTGCTTGGTATCTATGGCTTCTATCTTTCAGAAATTATTTTCAAGCCCCCTCGCCTGCCGGCTGGCGCAGGCAGCCAAGGTGCCGTCCTGCCGCAGCAGCGCTCGATGCCGCAGCGGCGGCGGTGACATGTGTCTCTCATCAGCGGCTGGGTGCTAATTAATTTAGATCCTTTTCCCGCTACGCTTTAAGGAGCGTTGGAGAAATGCAGCGTCCACTCCCGCAGTCCCCCCGCACCCGGACCCCTGCAGCTGCCCCCGCTCCGCCGCCCCTGGCCCGCATCTCCTCGCCCCCGGGCCCGGGGATTGGCCCGGCGGAGACGGCATCAGCGGCCGGGGGGGGCCGCCCCCACCCTCCCTCCTCCTCTCTGGCCCCGCCGCCCCCTCGCCCCGGTGCGGCAGGGCCAACCGGGAGACCCAGACGCAGGCAGCGACCGAGCCGCCGCCGCTCCGCGCCCGGCCACCCTCCCGCAGCATCCCCCGATGGCCGCCCGCCTGACCTGCTGCCTCCTGCTGTGGTCCCTGGGCCATGGGGGCTGCCGCTCGCCCGAGGGGGAGGGCGCCGGCAGCCCGCCCGCCTGCCCCGTCCAGCCGCCGGCCGACCCGGACTCGTCCGCCCCCGGCCGCGACCCCCGCGGCGGCTCTTCGCCGCCCCCTGGGCTGGGCAGCATCGCTCAGGACATGGTAGCTGTCCACATGCTTAAGCTCTACGAGAAGTACAACCGGGAGGGGAGCCGGCCAGGCGACGGCAACACGGTCCGCAGCTTCAAAGCCAAACCGGGTAAGACGGGCCGGGCGCGGGGGGCACCGCTGGAGCCCCCTCGCTCCTCTTTCGCTTTAAAGTGACGGGTTTGCGTCGAGGTTGTCCTTGACTGCGGGGGGTGTCACTCTGGGTGAATGCTGAGGGGTTCCTTGCTACCTACACGGCCAGGGTGTCGCCCCTGGCTTTGCGGACGGCTTCCCACCTTCCCTGGCTCCCTTCCCTTCCCGGAGAATATCTCCCCTGGGAAAGCCTCCGTTGCTGTGGATGCAAACCAGCGGCAAAAGGAACGCCGTTCCCAGCGCACGTCGCACTGGGCCAAAAGGTCTTTTCAGAAATACTTGGAGCATAAGCCTAGTAGCGAGTGCTCCAGCCACTGGTCCTCTCCTCCGGCTCTCCTCGCAGCCTCAGAAGTTCCTGCTAGGAAGAGTGCCGCCTACAGGACCGCCTAAAACTGCTCGGCATCTTAAATTCCTTGCACTGCCTAAACCTGAGAAGACAGATATATCTGACCTCCCTCTCCCCAGTTTTACTTGACTTGATTATGAGGGTGGAGAAACATATATACTGTGTCAAAACTACACTTTCATTATCCCAATATTACATGAAATAATAAAAAGGAGGTTTGCCTAGTTAATAGTCCATGCATTTGTTATCCTTTGCCAAGGAAACTCATAACTTTTCTGGAAAACATCTTACTTCTTTGGTTAACGCTTACAGACTATAACTAAAATCTTAGTTCTTAAAATAAGAACTGTATCAGTTTCCAGAATCTAGTTGTTGCTACCTTGTCAGAAATAATCATTATTCTATTTAGACAAATCTGATGGATTGAAACTCACAAAACCAAATTTTTCATTAATCTGTATCTCCTACATTTAAGTCTCATGTATAGAGTACAGTGCAGCATACAGTGTTTTAGGGAATGCTTACTATAATACTACACAATAATTAATATTCTCTTGTGCACCCCAACTTAATTTCTATCCTATGTCCACTGTAATATTAAAAAGTAATCATATTCAAAGAGAGGGAGACTCCATGGAAGAGTAAGTGACTAATGAAATGTCTAAAAATCTAGGGGTTATGATGTAAAGCAATTGCAGACATTTGGGAGAAAAATAAATTGTCATGCTCTAGATCATTAGCTAGCAGTTGCTATAATAGGGGTTAAGAAGGAACTTCCACTGTGGATGGTTTTCCACAACCTCCTGTTAACATTTTTATTTTTCTGTGAACTGAGCAGCTAACACTAGCTCTCACCCAAATAAGGTCCTGGACCACAAGAGGGATTTGGGGACAAGGCAAGAATTGCACTATATTCTTTTTCTTAATTTTTCATATAATCTGATGAACATACTACTTGCATCAAAGTAATCCAAGTTGTAATTCTGTTTCAAAACACTAAAATAGCAGCATTTTTTACCCACAGGTAGACTGTGCTGACCAAATACAAATCAATATTATTTTGCTCTTTTGTCTGATCATAAAACCAAGGCAGAGAGGCCTGAAAGTAACCTGGCTTTCCCTGCAATGGAAATAAGGCATATCTATGTCCAAAACTCCTGTCTCCTGTGTCTTATCTATGTACTTTCTCTACTGGACCCCATCTTTCCCAAATAACATGGCATGAAAGCAGAAGCTCCTCTGTACTGTTCCTTTGAACTGCATTCATCAAGCTAGTGATAAACACTCTAAAATGTACCGTAGAATGATGCAAGATGAGGGAAGAGAGAAGAACCTTATCTGCCACCATGTTTATCTTCCTGAGAAATTCTAGTATTTCCTTCTGAAAGAAAAAATTGGCATGTTTTTCTAACAAGAGGTGGAACATTCATCTTTATAAAATATGGATAATAATTGTAGTCCTATTGAAATATGCAAAACAGACTACACACACAATAATTTTCTTTATCCCAAGCAATGGACTTACTTCTGGGTTTTTATCACATACCTTTCAGAAAATCTGTAACTGTCTGTTCCTGTGGTGCTGTTTAAAACTGTTTGTTAGGTGACACTCAAGCATCAGGGTTACTTACAGTTGTCAAGATGAGGGCTCCAGAGGTACAAAATGTTGGTCCAGACCTTTGTCCTTTGTCATATGCATTATTGAGTTCTCCTCAACTACCCAGTTGTATTGCCATTCTACCTGTTCCTTAAAGGGTAGGTTGGGGTAGGTGGGGTTGACTGAGCTATGGAATGTGTAATGTTTTTCCATATTCAGTGTGAGGCACTTGAAATATACATGCATGTGCTGTTTGCATGTAGCCAAATACAACTCTTTTTTTTGTGCCTCTAGCAGTACTTGCCCCTTCAGAAAGAGTACTTCACAAACATCTGATCACCTCCTCTCAGCTCACCTCTACATGTGTTCACAAGAGCTCATTATTTTTTTGGTAAGAAGCTGAGAGAAAGTCTAAGAACTGATTTCTCAGGTTTCTTATTTCTTTAGGTGCTTTCCAGTTTACAGTGAACTTTGTAGCTTTAGAAAACAACACTAAGTGTCTGAAGTTAGTCAAGTCATAAATGGTTTGTGACCAAATGTGAAATATTAAGCTATTGTCCAACTTCACCTAAATTGCTCAGATTGAGGGGAATTAATCTTCATGGCAGCAATTTACTGTCTAAGCCATGAAATTTCCCCATAAATTTACTCTTGCAGCTCAGACTCGTTCCCTGAACATGATGCATCCTCTGTGCTAAACAAAGCAAAGACCTTAATGAATAGTAGAAAATAGCAGCCATTTAATTAAGATTGTATCATAATGCATATGTGCAAGAAAACCAAATCAAGACTGACAATGCATGGTTGACAGGTTGGTAAAAGCCCGAGCGAACTTATGCAATATGGAAATATGACTGTGCTCCATCCAAAATTCAAATCTTCTAAATTCCTAACAAGTCTGTACTTCCAAGCCTCTGGCTTGTCAGTAGCTGCAGATTCATAGATTCTTATTCTGTTCTACACAGAATTTTGACTTTTGAAGGGTTTGTTTCATCCTAGAATACAGAATTATTTTAGATTAATTCAGCTTCCCTTTCTCTGATCTATCATTACAAGTTACCTTCCCTTCTGAAACCCTGAAACACTGGTGTTTGAAATGTCTTTATCCCAACAATGCTCATGCTTCATAGCAGTAACTACAAAGCTGATTGTGCTCAGAGCATTCTATTACTAAAAGAAATATTAAAAAATAACTGTACACAGCTCAGGTGGAGAGAACCAGTAGATAGACTTCTTTTAAGAAACATGCCTTCTGAAATGAACATACATTAACAAAGCCTGGTGTTCTAAAGCAAGTATTATAATTAATCTCTTCCTTGGCCATAGCCTTGTGAAATTTCTGTGCTTCAAAGACTTGAATAAAATCTAAACCCTTAAGTTTTTTCATAGTATGAGCACCTATACCTATGACTAGTGTTGATTAAAAGTTTACTAATCGGAATCCTGTCCTGAACTGACAGAAACAAACAGGTTCTTATCACATCAGTACAAGCTATTCCACTTCACTATATCAGGAACAAAATACAGGTGGTGTAGATGGAAATTGCATACTCAAGCATTTGTATTCTCAGACTGCCTGTGTGGGTTTGGGATTAATGATCATTAATCAGCTAATCTGCTGTTCTTTCAGTCCAAATCACGGTTCTATCCAGCGTTAACTGGGAGATAGCAACCACCAATTTAGTAAGATGTAGCACTATTCCTTTCCCTCTTTCAAATGAAACTGTGCTTTAAAGGAAGAATGTTCCAACAGGTGGCAGTTAACAGTACTGCCTTTCTGTTATTGCCAAAATTTCTGTGGCTCGTCATCCATAGTGCACTGAAAAAAACCCTAAGTGTTTCTGGGAAGCCTGGCTGTTGCATTTTTTGGGTTTTGTTTGGTTTGGAGTGGTTTTTTTCTTCCTTCTGCCAGAGAATTTTCAGGTATGTCAAACAGGACTGCCAGAGGGTTGGTCCACTTGGGTTAATTAAAGATACAGATTTACCTACTGTAATCCTTTGATGCGTTCTAAGTACTGGTGTGAGCTTGGGAGAACAGGAATCTCTTCTTGGTTCTGCCAGCACTGTCCCATATACTGTTGAGCTAGTAAAAAAAAAAAAAAAAGGCAACCTTTCACAATGATAGACTATTAAGGCATTGTCTTTTTATGCTGGGGTGGGATTAGATTTTAACTAAGAGAGGTTCTACTATCTAAATAAACGTGAAGTAAGCAGTTATTAGTGTAAAATTGTTTGTCTTCCTTGAAAGGAGGGTAAAGATGTAAGCTGAGCACAAGCTGTTTAACTAGCTAAAAAGAAGCTGTTTCAAATGGAGTTTGAATTTTAAGAGTCAGCTCCTATTCAATAGCATTTGTCACTAACTTCACACAGATTTAAACACAAGCATTAGAGACCAAGTGTGTTTCACAGTGCTTTAAACAAAGCTCCTACATGATGTGTAGTGGAAAGAAGGATTGCTCACAAAAGTAATGACCCCCAAAATGTGTCACACTGCTTACTGCGAGCCCCCTTGTGAAATGTCTCTTGTGCACTATTTGCAGATGATGAGCTGTTGCCCACAGAGTTAGCACCCAGACATTTTTAAGGAACCTGCAGTCAGCTTTAGATTAGACAATCTTGAATATTAAGTGCAAACCTGGTTTCTGCTAGTACTGGTTTCGGCAAGGTATTTCTCTGAGCTCTACCACAGCTAAATTTGACAGCTTCTCTGAGCCTGAATTTGTTATAAATGAAATATAATCAAGGATTGCTTTTCTTGCCTGCTTAGAATGAAAGGCAGTCTGGAACTAAAAATCTCTGGAAAGAATTTTATCCCTCGTATGTACAAAAGATGCCCAGTGTGTTGGACACTCTCAATGTTATTGTAATACTGCTATTAATGAGTTACATTTTTTTTTCCTCCCCTTATTCACCATGTTTTAAGATGAAGTGATAAGCTCACTATACTAAATTATTTGATGTAACTGAAGCATAAAATTTGTTAATTCACTTAAATGGAAATAAGAGTTGACTACCATTTTTGGTCTCAGATATACATCCATGTTTTCCTTCCTCTCTTGCAGAATTCTTGGCCCAGAAGCCCTTGTACTGCTTTAATCTGACATCCATGCAGGATTCAGAAATGATCCTTGCTGCCACTTTTCACTTCTATGCTGACAAACGCCCTCGGCACCGGGAAGTGTTTTGTAAACGATCCAAGAACTCATCCTGTCGCCTCCTTCACCTGCCTCCAGCCCTACGGCTCAACCTGGTTTTCCAAAGCCTTCACCAGAATTCTGCTTATGGACTAGTGAAAGGGAACATCACTGTGCTTCTTCAAAGGCGAGGGGCTTGGCATGCAAAGGACATTTCACACATCGTAAAAGAATCGAAACGAGCTGGAGAGCTCATTCTCTGTGCTGAGCTTGATTCTGGGGAGAAACACCAGGGCTTCCCTGAACAGGTTGCCAGCCATTTACCTTATATACTAGTTTATGCCAATGATCTTGCAATCTCTGAACCTAACAGTGTGGCAGGCACCCTACAGCGTTATGATCCATTCCCTCCCAATGACGGGGACCCAAATCTATCCCCTAATGCTTCTACTGATACTCGAGTTAGGAGGGATACATACCTCGCTAGCTCTATTCAGAACAACGAGTTGCCAGAAGTAGATTATAACAACAATAAATACAACAAACATGACATATGGGAGAATGCCTACAGATCCTTGAAACCAAAAGCCTCACGCAAAGACCGGAGGAGAAAAGGGCAAGAAAATACAGAAACACTTAAAACATCTCAGGTGCTAAATTTTGATGAGAAAACAATGAAGAAAGCAAGGCGAAAACAATGGAATGAGCCAAGGATTTGTTCAAGAAGATACATGAAAGTTGACTTTGCTGATATTGGCTGGAATGAATGGATCATATCTCCCAAATCATTTGATGCCTACTACTGTGCAGGTGCATGTGAATTTCCAATGCCCAAGGTAGTATGCCTTTTTATTCTTGTCAGCTTGCAAACAGTAGGCCTACTGTTCTGCTTATCCAACTACTTCTTTAGTTAGATTTTCCTTTAGTTTATTACCTTTTTCATTGAGTTTTGTTGCCTTGTTCAACCTAAAGAATTTAAGCAATTTTGTTTCCATCAACTTAGTCATCAGAGTGCAAAAAGATTCCAAGTTTTTTTAAATGCAATCTGAAGAATAAGAAAAATATCTCAGGTTTATCTGACAATTTCTCATCTTATATCTTGACACCATAGCATAAAGACTTCTGTAGCTTATGAAAATACACACTAAATCATCAAAACACTCTATTGTAGTAGCAGAAGTATGAAGTATTATATGCTAATATTAAAACAAGCTACTCTATTAGCGTATTTCTGGATTCCACTTGTAATACCTTAGAAGAAAAATGAAGAGTAGTTACACTCAGGTATTTTTAACTTTAGAAAACTGCTTGTTCTTTATGAAAACAATAATACTGATTAAGATGATATTTGTGTATCAAAATTCTAAATATGTTAGATAATCCTGCTGCAACAAAGAAGTTAATTTACCTTACGTTGCTAGAAATGCCATAAAACTGCCTCTAGCACCCTAAAGCAAGCGTACCAAATTCCTTCTGTAGAAGCAGTGTGAAGTTTGCTAGTGGAGAGGCAAACATTTGTTTCACTTCCACTCTGCTCTGTGGCAAGAAGTAGAAATGTTGGCAATCCTATGTTGGACAAGAATTATCAGAATTTTATAAGGCTTTCAAGTAATGGCAGAGGGGAGGATCTGAAGTACTGCATAACCTGCATATTTAGAAACTGTAATTATTTTGCAGTTCTACCTACAAATTGCCTGATTATTTGTTCAACTGACATTTTTGCATGGGTCATTTGGCACATAAATAAAGGCTAGTGTTTTACAGCAGAGGATTGCAAGGCTCTGAAACAGGAATGTGCCCTACTTTATGTATGTTTGTGTTGAAACAAGTAGCATAATTTCAGGAAGAGTAGATATGTAGGCTGGTTTTAAGTCCAGGAACAGTGGAACTTCATGGTAGGGTGTACAAATCTGACCACATGTTCTTGTGTAGGTGGTCAGTGCTGAACCACGCATACATAAATTGATACATGGTCTGGCAAAATTAAAGCTTGCACAGACTCACATACAACTTTGTTTTTGTAATACAAATTGATCATGCACCATAATCAGCATTTACCTTACCCAAAACAAAAGACAGCCTGGGAATACGGGTCTTCTGCCATAGACTCACAGTCTAATGCACCATTCATACACAACGATGTAAACTCAAAAAAAAAATCCCCAACCAAACAACAACCACACCCTCCAAAAAAGATGCATTTAAGGCATCTGGCTTATTGTGAGCAAAACAGCATTACACAAAAGCTGGCAGGGCCAGAAGAGAGAGGATCTGTTTCTAGCTTGAATAATTAAATAAGCTTATATTGCTTACTCACTTAATATCTTATCTAGAAATATAAGCAAATACTTGTTAAATAATAAAGATTCCCTTTCACTAGTGTCTTGATACCAAAAAACCAAAATAAGGAAAAAAAAACCCAACTGAAAAAAAAAAAACCAGAGAAACTAAATCACACATACATAGACTTGGGAATTTTGGGTTTAATACACATTCATTGATTGGGTTTGCTTTGGAAGAGGTCTAGTCCTTGTTAGCTCTGTATTTTTAAGAAGGGAAAAAAAGAAGCAGATTTACAGGTGTAACTTTTTTTAATGACTGTTTCAAAAGGAAGAGAGAGAGGACACCAGCATGAATGAAGATTCAGTTCAGAGTGTAAGATTTGCTCAATATTATTGAGGGAGAAATTTGTTCTTTCATATATGCTCTAAGCCAGGAAAGTATCAAAGGCCAGATTAAAGACTCATAAGGACTTGGTCTACACAGTCAGCCTATGATGGACAAGAGACACCTTATTTCCAAAGTACTCTTTTAGAACTGTGGAGATAGAATTACATGCCTGGCATGTTGGGTATCATCACATCGTAGGTTTATTTTTTTTCTTCAGTGTTAGTACATCATTCTGCACATCTACTTTAATAACTGCAAGTCTTGATTTAGATAAATAATCAACAGCTTGGGTACAAATCTTCTCATAGCAAGTCCACCTATCTTACTGCTGAATTTCTTATTCCCTGAACTGTGAGGAGGAAGACTAGGTTATATGGCTGGCTGCAGTGCTGCATTTGCCAAATAAATTCCAGTCCTGCACGTGGTAGAACCTGGTCTGCTGTATATAACTTAGCAGCCAGCATTTGAAACATTAGCACTTCCTCAGTGCCATCATTACTGGGCATTCAACTAATTATTTCAAGCTTTCTGCTTTAGCACATTGGGACAAAGTCAAATGTGAAGCCTAGCCCACAATCCCTGAACACTGATGCCGTGTTTCCAGATGGGCTGGAAAAATTCAGAGCCTGGCAGGGCGGAGGATTGGTGTGTTGTCTGGCCCTGCTGTGGATATAGGGCTCAGGCAGCCAGATTGCATACAGAGTACTGCTCTACCATAAGCATTTTCCCTTCTAAGCATTTTTGTGCATGGTGTACCCACTTTCGGGCATTAGAAACATAATTTGTGTTGTTGCCTTGGGAAACAGCTGCTCAGTCTAGATAGACTTTGTTCACATCTATTTGTTCCTTGCAGATATTAGAGGCTGCACAGCTCAAAAAGATCCTTGTAGGATCTTCTGCAGGTTCATAGCCAAGAATCCTGTAAGTCAGTAACTGGCCTTGAGGGCAATGATGGCTATCCACTGCATGGGGGCAATAAATGCTGTTTCAGTAGCACATTGTCATCTGACTCTGTCAAATAACGACATGAAATAACACAGGTGCTAAGAACAGTTCAGGAGGTTTTCATAAAGGCTAAATTAAGAACTTGATTCTAGAAGCTCTTAATTCTTTGAATTTCTAAACTCTGCAGTTGCTTAAACACACAAAAACTCCTGTCTCTCTCTTGCTGTCCATATATGCTGACATGACCAATGTGGGTAGAAACTGATTTCTACTTCACAGAGCAGCTGTGAGACTACCTCACTGCTTCTTGTGTGTGGACAGTTTTGAAATCTAAAGATAAAGGGGGGCAAGAGAGAGCAAGCCATTGCTAATGATGCTAACATATGCTAATTACAGAAACGCACTGTGCAGGACTGGTCACTTGTTGGGACTTTGCTATAGGGATACTGTCTTGAAGGGTCAAGGACAGATTTCACAGTTACTTAGTTAAGGAATATCTGAAAGCCTTAATGGTAATTAAGGTTTGATCTGATTTGCTGATATGTTACACTTAATACAAATGTTTCAAAACTGAATTATGCTAAAAACAGTTCCTTTGTTCTATCCATGGACTACATAACTTTTCATGTTGAAATGAAAAACCAATTTTTGCACATACATATATATTTGAAAAACAGAGAAGATATAGGAGATAATAATTCTTCTCACCTAAAGTATCTATTTCCATGCGGTAGTGTGCAAAGTCCCTATTTGTTTTCCCACAGATGTCATTTTCCACCTGATATACAGCTGTGCACCAATAGTGATGAAAGATTCCATGTGCCACCTATACCAGATATGTGCAGATATGAGAAAACTCAGGAAACTGTAGCAAAAAGCTTGATAGGATTAACGCAATTTTCCTACTGTTATTGTACTCATTTGCTGGGACAGTATTCAAGCATGACAACTGAACAGGAGACACTGAAGCTTCAGCCTCAGTGGTGGGCTGACTACCATGCTATTGCCTCCTTATTCTCACCACCATAATGCCTAATGACTGCCTCCTCTTCTCAAATGCTTTTCCTTGTGTTGTTAACTGTGTCCAAAAATCAATAGTAGAAATAAAATTGTGGCTCAGTGCCCTGAACAGGTTATAGATGTAAAGCTGATGTAAATCCTCATTTCATACTTTTCCCAGCCTCTTGAGGCTAGCCCATGGGGAGAAAAAAAAATCCTGGGGATGAAGGCAGAGGGAAGCAAAGACCACATATATGAACTATTTGTCATGCAATTAGGATCAGAAGGGCTCTGTCAGGGTGTTTGATTATTCTATACTAACTCTCTCCTGTGGATGCTACTTCTGGAGTACTCTGCTCTTTCAAAAGAGAGTGACTACTCTAGGAAAAAGTAACTAATTCCAGGCTAGCGTACACAAGGAGAAATTCAGGAATTTCTGGAATGTTGGAACATTGGGATAGTTATTTTGGAAATACTTACAGTAGCAAATTTTCTACGTCAGACGAGGTTAAAAAAACATATAACATCTAGCAACTGAGAACTAGCTTAGGCTTCTTCTCCATGCCTCCCTCCAGCATATAGCAGATACATTCAGGGACATTTTTTCTTCAGGCCTCTGGCTGCTGGCTGTGCCACCAGTGCCCTCCTCTGGTATTTATGAAGGCAGCCTAAGGAACACAAAATATCTGTTGGATACATCCAACTCAGGAAAGCTGGAAGTGTGAGGGACTGACTGTGCTGCATAACCCTATGACTCAATCAATGACATATTTGCTTTACTGAGGAACAAAAAACTCCATAATTGTTATCATTTTCCAAGTCCACTTAGGAACATGACTGCTCATAAATGAAGCTATAACTATTTCCTTCTCTGTTCCAGATTGTGCGGCCATCAAATCATGCTACTATTCAGAGCATCGTAAAAGCAGTAGGAATCATTCCTGGCATCCCAGAACCCTGCTGTGTTCCTGACAAAATGAGCTCCCTCAGTGTCCTTTTCTTAGATGAGAACAAAAATGTTGTTTTAAAAGTATATCCCAATATGTCAGTTGAAACTTGTGCCTGCCGATAAGTTCATACAAATACACCTTTAACAAGGCCCACAAATCCTGCCTGACTGCTCTGGGAAGTTGTAAAGGAGAAATTAATCCACTTGTGTTGATGAACCAATGCAATTCTACAATTTCTCTACAGAAAGCATACGGAGAGACTAAAACAACACATGTGCTTGCCTCGAAGGATAGGTCATACTGTCATCATTTGTCTTTCACATTCATCTTCCAGGAGTTCAGTACTTCTACAGATACCTTCCTAACCCACCTAGCCAAGATACCTGATGTTTAGTGAGAAACTTAAGTGTGAAGTTTTCCATAATCAAAGGACTAAAATATGTTTTTATTTGTTATTTTCTGACTATTTTACATCTTCAGTTAACCAAGAAGATGGGAAGTGAACTTGCAAAGGCAGGCTTATTTTAGAATATCACTTCTGTACACAAATCAAAAATTTTTGCCTAAAACACTCATACTCTTAATATGCATATTTATACTGAAAAATGCTGTAATAAAGGGCTTAAAATGTATATTTTCTTCAGGATGCAAGTATAGTTCACTGCATAAATTTTCATATAATCAATATCTTAATATAGTCATTTTTGGTTACCCTTCCTTAATATATAATTTGTTCTACAAAAAACATGTAATATTCCACATTTTTGGTTTGCTGGATAGTTTCAGGTTGTTAAACATATTCTCTGAGTAACACATACAATATAGTAATATGTTGAAATACTAAAAATAAAATAACCAAGATTTATATTTTTGTAAATTATGCTTTATATCCTCTAGATTGTTACATGCTTTTAACAAAAGCTAATAAATTAAAGGTACAGTAGTATCGAAAAATATTTGAATTGTCTTTCTATAAATGCATTCTCCTACATTCTGTTAATTAGATGGAAACATGTAAATACATGTTAAGCTTGTCATAATGTGCTTCAATAGATTAAAGACAGAAGAAAATACTATGATCATCTAGACCGACCTCCTGCACAGCACAGATCAAAGAACCTTGCTCAGCAGTTTCTGCACCATGCATTATGGAACTTCTGTTTTGAGCTTGGGAATATCTTTGAAAAACATGCATAAATTTGGCTTTAAAGATTTCATGTGGTAGAATATCTCTACTGGACTACAAGTAGTTGTTCCGAAAGTTAGTGCTCTTTGTTCATATGCAGTGGCTTAATCCTAGACTGAATTTGATGAGCTTTAGCTTCAGTTCAATGGATCTTACTGTAACCTATTTCATTACATCCCTTTTATCTATTATCCAAAATACTTTCACTGTGTATTTTTAGTATAGAGAGTCGGGTCAAGTTACATTTTGGCTAAGATTTAAATAGATTGATTTCTTATTCTAAGCCTTAAAACAATTTCTCACAGCTCTCTTCTGAACTCTTTCCAGAACTTTCATTAACTTTCTTTTCAAATAATGAACATCAAAATGGGAAACATTTGGCAGTGGTTCCATTGGAAGTCTTTATAGAAATAAAGTCTCTGCATCCCTCTAACTCCTACACAATCCCCTGTTGATACAATTATGGTAGCCTTGTAACTGCAGCAGTCTTTTAAGAGCTGGTGTTCCCGTCATGGTGTCTGTCAATCCTTAGTGTCCCTGTGTTCTAGGACACACTTGCCACATATTTCATTTTCACCCAGCTGCTGTGCAATAGCATAAAGAGAACAGGAGTGGAAGAAACATCTGAAATCTGTAAGGTAGCACAGAGTATAAGAGATGGAGTGCTTCCTCCTCAAGAAACAGTCTAACTTTATGCACTACCTTATCCTATTAAGAGTTGCTTTGTTTAAGGGAAGGATACTACACACATTTCCTTCTGATCAACGAGTAACTGGAAGGCTCCTATCCTACTAAGGTGCTGGGTATCTTCTGCCACCAATTTCTATTCTCAGGTGGTGCCGATTCCCAGACAACATAGGTGTGTAGATGTGGTTCTTCCTGCTACCTGTAAATTACTGTAGTAATTTACACTAGAACTATTGGGGAAAACCTTTGTATAGTGTTGTTGTTAGAGTTCTCCCTTAAAAAATTTACAATCTTATGTTCTTATAAATCATTAGAAGCTCGACTACAATTGACAGAGTAATGCTAATGTATAAAGAAAAATTTAGAAGTTGTCAGAAAGTCATCATTCCTACAGAACAGCCATAAGTATAACATTTTTCTACGTATCTTAAATCCATGTTATTTCTGCTCTCTATGAAAATCTGCCTTTTTCTGTAGGTCTAGTCTTGCTCCCAATTATCACTAGCTCTGAACAGCCTGACATATTAACTTAGTGTACTTATATTCTCATCTATAGCATTTTGTTCTCCTTAAGGAATATTTGCTATATCTTGAATTAGTCCTTGGATAAAACCATTCTTCCTGAGATGTGCTGATGCAAGCTATTAGGCAAGAGATACTATACTGTGATCTAAGGTCTATAGGACATAAGAAAAAAATGCTACTGCTACACTCCTAAGGACACCTACAAAACTCTAAGAGGTTAAGAATGCATTTAAAGTTCTGTTGGCAAAATTATATCTATTATACCTGTAAGTGTCATTTCTCTCAAAACATACCCTTACTACACAAGTCATACACATCTCTTATTAGTAAAACTTATTTCATTTGGAGTTTAGCTGTACTGGTCAATTTTTTAATGCAAAAAAGGCTTTCAACCACTTTTAGTGGTTTAAGTTACTCCTTTCTGGATCTTTGCAATTTGGATGTCTAATCTTCCTCTAGAAAAAAAAAATTGCATTTGAAATGGCACAAATGCAGTCAGCTGCTGCCAGAGGACACTGATACCCTCACTATCTTGATTCCAACAGATCTTTGTATTTCTTTGAACATCCTATTAACCATTCTGCTCAATGTTTGAGTTCCTAGAGAAAGTTACTACTGATAAACACGGGTCAAGATAATTCCACTAACTAATCCTAAAAGAATATGGTATGAGTAAAGACAGATAAAACATGAAAACAGCTGATACCAGCCAGCAAAGTGTTAAAACCTTTTTTTTCTAAAACAAATCCAATTTAATTCTTTCAGGCCACTGTTTAATTGCCAGAGGTAACAGCAACAGCTACAATGTACCTAGGTTTTTGTGGATGATTCAATTCACTTGCACAAGGCTGCATAATTAAAATAAACCACTGGACAATATTAATGTATTTGTGTATCACATTAATTAAAAATTGTCTCACTGCCAAACCTCAAAGAACAGCTTTCAAAAGAAATTTCCACTGAGTTAAACTGTTCATTGTAAAGTTTCTGCAAAGTTGACACTTGGGCTGACAGTATATGACACCTTTATGTATGAACTAGGAGTCTGTATATAGCAACCTCCACAGCATTTGCAGGAGGAGAGAGGTATTTATATAGATTGCTTGATGTAGCTGCACTTTATGTAATTAAAATTAATTTTAAAGTAGACAGATACAGAACTTCAGGTACTTAGACACAAGGAATGGAGGCTGCTCCTACTGAGTATAAGACTGCACCCTTTAAAGTCATAACTCTTAACAAAAATTTTGTGGCTATCATGGATTTGTGATACAGTATGAGCATCCAGCATGATGCTATGTAATAGCAACCAATGAAAGCTTTGGGAAGATACACACTGGAGCAGTGAACCACATAAGGAAAGGGTATTTTATTTCTGCATGTGGCACTGGTTGACTGCCACTAGAAAACTATGTATAGCCCTCGGGTTCATCTTTTCAAGAAGACATTCAAATTCTGAAAGAGACACAAAAAAGAAAAAAACAAAACAGGTAGAGAAAATGTCTTTTGTTACTAAAAAGAATCTGTTTATCAGAAAGCAAACTGAGAAGTAACTTGATTACACTGTACGACCACTTTGATAGGGAGAAAATGTCAGTAGTATGGAACTCCTTAAACTAGCCAGAAAGTTTCAAGAATTCCTGTCCAGAAGGTAAAGTCAGGCACAATGAAATAATAAATGTAGCATAAAGGGTTTTTTTAACTGTAGGTGACAATCTTTTAGAGTAAGTTCTACAAAAATTGAAGAAATTTTTGTTTCTTTGACAAGTTCAGATAAAGTTTGAAGAAACTTAAGAAGTTATGTTTAGCCAAACACAAGCAACTGGACTCTACATGCAGGTAGGAAACACAGAGCCCCTGAGTAAAATGTAAGTCTTACTATGCAGGAGACCAGGATCAATGCCAAATAATCCTTTTGACTTTATGTCATAGGAACATAATTAACCAGGATCTTGGATCACCCTTGTATCTTGAACAGACACATAAGCAAGCATTTCAGAAGTCTCAGATCACTTTAAATGCTCTGTATCTACTGCTAAAAAACAAGAGCAATGGCCAAAAAAGGCAAAATCTAGACCACATGTTTGCAGTGAGAGTTTTGTTAATGTAAAAGCTCATAATACTCTTCAGATTTCCTGGGACATCTACTGTATGAATTTAATTGTTCTTAGAAAAAACCAATCCATTAATAGTACAGAAAAAGCAATTATGTATCATTAGATTAAATCATAATACATTAATTAAGATAAATAACCTGTTTTTTCTTCTGCATCATGAGAAATTCATTTGCCTTGGCCTGTTCTTCTCATGGATACAATATCTTCAGAGATAATCTTCTGTATCTTCAAAAGGACTTTTTACTTTCCATGTGGCCTTAGAAGGCCTAGTTCTGTCTTCATTTTGAGGTTGCTGAAAAAAATGACTGGTTGTTCTTGGACTGCCTTGACCATCATGAATTTATGAAATATATTACATAAGATACTATAAAAACAAGGCTAAATTCCCATACACCAAAGGAATCAAACAGAAAATGGACGAGCCTGCAAACAACATGAAGCAAACTTGACACAAAACAGATATTTCACTGTGTACAAACAATAGCCCTTGGCTGATAAACGGAAAGAAGTTTTAAGGTTGTTTGTAATGTCATGAGATCATGTCTTGCAGAATCACAGGTCTCCATCAAACTATTGGGCATTTTCTGATTGCATGTGAAGGGACTGTATAAAAGATTTGTGAGTTGTTATTTGCTAATAGCTAATAGAGTGAATTTGTTCTAGATCTGTATTTTCTAGTCTTGCTGGAAACAGTGTAAACTTCTGCGTCCCTAAGAAAGCTTCTCTCTGTGTTGGCAAGGAAATGATAGAAGAATGTAATTAAGCAAGGATGACCCTAAAGTGAAATGTGGATTCTTTACAATATACAATGTCCTTCCCACCAGCCACATGTGTTTGTCAGATGTTTACAGAATCTTCATTAACTAAGAGCTTTGCTAGATAACAGAAGCTGAAGCATGGCATCAATGGCTCTGATAAGGACAAGTGTACGACCAATCTGCTTGACAACTGACAAGAGGCTGGGGTTTGAAACAGACTGCAAAAAGAACACAAGAAAGTGATTTGCAAAGGGCATTCCAGTTGTTTGCCTTACATCTTCTTTCCTCTGTCTGTATTGAAACAAGACTGTAATCAGCTAAAATACCCTTGTGCTCTTGTCTCTCCACCAGAAAGTAAATATAGAAGAAATGCATTGTTTTGGAGTATTAGCTGCACTGTCTGTTTTCAACATCATTGCTTGTTTGACAAGAGGCAAGCCTTTGGAAGACTGGGACAGGCTATCAGCTATGGGAAAGTCTGATGCACGCTTTCATGATCCTAGGGAAGATGAGACCCATTTCAACTTTAAATCTTTCCTGGAGAATATGAAGATGGATTTACTAAGGAGTTTGAATTTGTCAAGAGTCCCCTCACAAGTGAAGACTAAAGAAGAACCACCACAGTTCATGATTGATTTATACAACCGATATGCTGCAGACAAGTCCTCCAGCCCTGCATCCAATATTGTAAGGAGCTTCAGTACTGAAGGTAGGAGAAGTCCTAAATATGTGGACTAGAATTTTTAAAGAAGTAAATAGTAAATACTCAGATTCTTTTGAAATTCAGAAGAAACTCAGTTCCTAACTTCCACAAATGCAACATTAAAATTTTTGATTTTATTCTTACTCTATAGTTTCTTTCAGTCTTTAAAAAATGCAGTTACCTTTAGTTTTCTTCTTTGATATTTTCACTGTACAATATTCTCTTCTCAAATGCTTGAACTAAGATGATGCACCAAATAACAGAGTTTACATGGAGCATGTTTCTCAATCCTAGACATTTGGAACTGAGTTTCTATGTTAGAATGCAAACTTTTGATCACCCATAATTGAGACTGATGCTAGACAGCTTTTCTTTCTGGTGGGCTCTGTATGTATTTAAAAACTACAGCAACCAACTGAGAAATGTGTCTCTGGATCCAAGCAAGGAACAGCACTGCTCCTCCAAAATTCTGGATTAGACAAAGATTTATATGAAAATGGGTAGTCATGCTTATATCAACTGAAAAAATTCAAGATCGCTGTCTATGTAACATTAAATAGACTTTTAAAAGCTCCATCAGGCAGTAAAAAAGTTAGAAGTGCAATCCTTGTTATAAAAATGAAACAGAGAATGAAGTTTCCTTTTCTATGAAAAATAGACATACACAGGTAACAGCACTACAGAGAACTCCAAATTCCCAAATTAATGTCCCTAGTCCTGAAATAGAAAGAAATCTCAACAATATGACCTATATTTTAGTTTCCATATCTCACTCTCCCCTCTGACTACTTTAGAGGGTAAATGCTCTGAAGAAATGGCAGCAACAGCCAATTAAAATTGCCCTAAAATCCAGTCACGATAAAGCAGTTAGTTTACATTAAGCATTAAATAGACATCAGGGATGACTTTTAAACACTACAAATCTGATCTTCCA
The DNA here is from genome assembly GCF_000738735.6 of Corvus cornix cornix. Classification (NCBI taxonomy): domain Eukaryota; kingdom Metazoa; phylum Chordata; class Aves; order Passeriformes; family Corvidae; genus Corvus; species Corvus cornix. The sequence goes on from NC_046336.1 coordinate 18,421,507, forward strand.
GCCAAATATCTGCTCCTCCCAAGGCAGAGTTGCTGGTACTGCACACAGATTTGTAGACAACATGAACAAATCCACACAAACTCAGGGAATCCAGGCTGGAACAGTCTGGAACCTAGGCATGAAAGGCTGTTTATCACCAAGTCCCAGTTTAGATATACCCTGAGGCTTCAATTCAGGACTTTCAAAAACTTTTCTATTTCCCCGAACTCCCAGTCCAAGCGGTTTTCAAATTTATCTGAAGACAACAACAAAAGCCTCAGCACAGACAGTTCTTAAAGACACTTAAATATGTATATTAGAGCAGTTCATCCCATGCATGATTATAAGAGTAGGAAATCATTGGTCTTTTTAGAAATTCCTTGTATAAAAATATCTTTAGCAAATTGCTAAATCTGAAAACTCTGCACATGCCTTACTTATGCACTTAATACAGCCCAGCATCATCCACAGTTTGTTCTAGGCAGCCTCTTTATGCTTCCCTCCACACACTCACCTGGCTATACAATCAACACTAGGGACTTCCATTTCCTCTTTTCACTCTCTGCCCTTGAAACTTGGCCAGAAGACAGGATTTCTTTTTTTTTTTAATGCTGTGTCACCATGCTCTTATTTTATGCCCAAAATATATCCTGAGTCTTTTAAAATCAAGTTACTTGGACAGTCAGAAGCACTGTAACCACATTTTAATTTCCTATTGCAGATGTTGTTTCTTTAGATTCACCAGAAGAAAACCCATTTCAGAAACACATTTTGTTCTTCAACATCTCTATTCCACAATATGAGGAAATCACCAGAGCGGAACTGAGAATTTATATCTCCTGTCACAAGGAAGTTGGATCTCTCTCTAGGCTGGAAGGCAACATGGCAATTTATGATGTTCTAGATGATGGCCACTGGGAAAACCCAGAAAGTACCAAATCTTTCCTTGTCTCCCACAATATCCAGGAATGTGGTTGGAAGATGTTCGAAGTGTCCAGCGCTGTGAAAAGATGGGTCAGGGCAGACAAGCTGGAGACTAAAAATAAGCTAGAGATTGTTATAAAGAGTAAAGCTCTGAGTGGTTTTACTTGTGGGAAGCTGGATATCAGTGTTACCCCTGACACTAAAAATCTGCCCCTGTTAATAGTGTTCTCCAATGACCGCAGCAATGGGACAAAAGAGACCAAAGTGGAGCTCCGGGAGATGATTGTTCATGAACAAGAAAGTGTGCTCAAGAAATTAGGAAAGAACAACACTTCATCTGAAGAAGAACAGCAGGGAGAGGAAAAGGCCATCCCTGGATCCCACCTGCATTCCTCCAGAAGCAAGAGAAGCATTGGAGCCAACCACTGCAGGAGAACTTCCCTCCATGTGAACTTTGAAGAGATTGGCTGGGATTCCTGGATCATTGCACCAAAAGATTATGAAGCTTTTGAGTGTAAAGGAGGTTGCTTCTTCCCTCTGACAGATAACGTCACCCCAACAAAACATGCTATTGTCCAAACTCTGGTGCATCTCCAAAACCCCAAAAAAGCCTCCAAGGCCTGTTGTGTTCCAACCAAACTGGATTCAATCTCCATTCTTTATAAGGATGATGCTGGTGTGCCCACTTTGATATATAACTATGAAGGGATGAAAGTGGCAGAATGTGGCTGCAGGTAGTATATAAGGCAGAATCTCTAAGAATAGGAACATCCCCTTTTCCTGTCCTGTGTAAATCTGTACAATAGTGATGCAAATGAAGACCGTTGCAAACAAGGTTTGAGCAGGGTATGGGGCTAGTTGTTGTTGTGCTGCTTGTTTTAAAGGAAAACTGGCATTTAAAGAATGGCAATCACTGTAAATAGCCTGCATTATATATCATGGCAAAAAGAATACTGGATTAAAATATTGTGAGATTGAATGAATAAGCATTATTTGGTGACAGTGATACAATGTCAATGCCTTATTTCAAACTTTCTGTTTAATCAACTGTATTTAGGTCACAAACTAGAGGATTTTCAATGGGGGTTTAGGATGTCCTGCAAATGTTTAACAGCTCTTGAAATCTAATTCTCCCAGTCAACTCTGACATTTTCAACTTCTGTAAAACTCAGTAAATGGAATGTTGTCTGCATGATAAAGTCAGGAATCTAAATTCAGGAAGCCTTTTCTCATATCAGTAATCTCAGAGGCTTTTACAGGGAAATGATTTGTTCCTGTAAGTGAAGATTTGCAGTATTCAAAACAGAAGAGACTCTCACTTATTTCATTCCCAAGTTTCCTTCTGTGGGTAGCAGGTGCCTTAGTTTCAGCTTTCTTATCCTCAACGTCCCTATTTTTACCCCTTTATGGCACATACTTGAATGATAAGAAGTGCAGCCTTCCGCTTCTAAGACACTGTTTCCTAGGAGGAACAGCAGCTCTTATCGCCGCACAAAGATAAGGAGCCACTTTGACCTACTGCATATTCTTAGTATTTCTTTGCAAGAACATGCAGTCAAATGATGTCCAGCCTTAGAAGCTGTATCCTAAGAGCAGTGGGGGTTGAAAGAGCTCAGCACTGAAAAGCCCAGGCTGCTTATTTAGAAGCATACATTTGTTGTTCAAGGTCTGCTATGAGGTTCTGATTTTTTTTTTTTATTTCTTCTTAGGAGAAACTCTGTTTTACATACGAAATTCTTTCACCCCTTAGAAGCCTGGGAAAAATGGAAGACTTCTATCTGTGTTCTATTCTGCTGTATGAGAAATATACTATCATGCTGTCATTCTTCTGACTTCAGTTGTATTTTCACTAAACAAGGACCCCATCTTTCCTGAAATTAAAGTAAACTTCCTTTGATGCTAATGAAGGTTTTGCCTGTAAAAGGACAAACTGCCTTCCATTGGTTGCAGGTGACAGGTGTAAGTGCTGTACAACGTCACTGCAGTACACCTCACTTCTACTCCTTCACCACCTCCCACACATACACACATCTACCTAAGAACACTTTTGAACCAAATCCATAACAAACTACACATCAATTCAAAGTGTTGAAGAACATTGATGAGGCAAAAACCTAAACAGTACCTTAATGTATGGAAGGAACAGAATTTAAATCGATACATATGTTTTGAATTAGGACAGCCTGTGGGCAAGACGAATTCATTCGGCATGAGCAGGTCAGCTTGAAATCCAATACACAGTTTATTTACTATTGTTAACCTAATACAGAGCAAAGAGCAGGTGAGTGTGAGCAGAGCAGCTGTAATTCCATCAAGAACTGCTGGTTAGATCACAAACCATGAGCACAAAGCACGATTCACTAGAATTCTTGAACTGATTTATAGTCTTTTTGTTTAGAACTGGTCTGCAATTGGATCAGATCTGAGATCTGGGTCCATGCAAACTCCATACTTCCCTAGCTGCATGCCATTAACCTCTCAAGCTTCCCACGGCAGTAATCATTTTACCACTCCCCACTGGCTTCTGTAATCTTACAGTTATCATTACATCTTCCTCCTGCCAGAGCCCCCTGTATTCTCTCCCTATTTTGTTCCTGTCTCCTAAGCTCCTGACATTTTGCAAAACTTCTCTTAATCAAGTATCAGAAATGGCCAAACGTGCACTTGGTGTGATCACATTAGAAGACTTATTCACCCTCGTGTCAATGTAATTGTAGCAAAGTCCCCTCCAGTGATCCCATCTGGAACACAAGGTCCCAGTTATATTTTGGCTTCACTGAATTCAGGACTTTGTCCATAATTAAATGAAAAATGGAGAAGGAGAAAAACCTGTTCCCACATCTTCACAGAGAGAAATTCTCAAGAATCGGGGGGGTGGGGGTGTTACATTCTGAAGTCAAACTTTGATCTATATTTCCCTTATTTGGATGGGGAAAAAAATACCCAAAACCATTTTTGGCTCAAAACCTCAGCTCCTAGATAATGCATCAGAATTCCAGAGAAGACCTACAGATCCCATCCCAAAACTGGACTATAAGTCGCTTTTGTATTTCAATGAAAAAAATCAACTGAGCTTCCAGCCAGCTTCAAGGATCATGTTCCCATTGGCTTAACATTTTGGTTGGCATGGTAGTAAAATGAAACATGAATCTTTCCACACGGTGATGAACAGGGTCAAGAAGAAATGAGAACCTAGTAGTGACTACAGCTGCTGCTACCTTCAGCATGGTTGAAGTGTGTGTCAAATTGATGTTTGGCTTTATATTTAGCAGTTTGATTTATGTAGCTTTGCACATTTTATTTTAAGTAATTGTTTGAGCTTGCTCATGTTTCAACTGCTTTGGGATGCAACAAGTCAGCCAGGTGGTCATGATGGTTCTAGAGAGTACACAGGCTGTGAAGAACAGGTAAGCATCTTGCCCCTGCTTCAAGCTGGGTCCCACTGGACACTGAGACACCCCCCTCCCATCACTGGGTTATGAATGTTGACCAGCAGCTTGCTGTTACTGAGGAGCAGGTTGGGGCTTGTGCAGTGTTCAGCAGACACACAGTTAAAATTAAAACTTATTTGTTTAACATAAACAGAAGTCCGATGTATGTCCTCCTTTTCAGGCCTGCTACCTATCTGTGTAACAGTCCTGTAACATCAGACTCACCAGCTGACTCCACAGCCAGTTTTAAGGCTAACCTATAGCATTTCAGTCTGAATAGATAAACATGGTAAGCTGGTGGAAGTTGGTCGGAATATATAGCTGGTGTTATTTTTACACAACTTCCCACCTTGTCTGTGTACACAGCAGACACAGTATCCTCTGCTCTCGCCTACTCCTCCACGCCATGTCCCATTACAGAGGAGCAGCTGATGCAACTTAACAACACAGCACCAGCAGTCACTAAAAATAAAAATTTCTCCATTTTCACTTTTCTTTTCTACAGGTGAAGAGGCAATAGCCTTATGGGAATCTGGAGGTGTTTGGCTGGTATCTGCTCACATGCCTTTATACTGTAAAGATCCTGTCAATATAGAAACGTTAAGCTAAATTAACAATTACTGATGTTTGGAATAAAAGGTTTTAGATGGCCTCTCAAGGAAACATCTTCGTTTCAGACACAGCTGTGCCCTACATGGGTAATGCTGCTCCCACCACAGCTGATTCCAGCCTCCTCAGAGCCTGGCCTTTACCACACAGGTAATGCACACACGTGTGTGGCCACACACCGTGAAGGTCCACACAGCCACACACTCTGGACTCCAGGAAATATCAGTACCTTGCTGTAACTCCTCACAGGCAGCGGTGAATCCTTTTGTTACTGCAAAGAGTTGCAAGGTGCAGGTAGAAACACATACCAAGCTGGCAAAGCCAACGTAGAAAGTGAACAATGTCTGTGAGGCAAGAAGACCCTGTCCTCAGACTGCGTACCTGCTCCGCATCCCCTCTGGCTGCTCTGAACAGCTAACGGGCCATTGCCTGTGACTACCACGTCCCTTCTCCGGTGTTCAGCAGTCAGAAACAGGTCAGGTCCCTCCGGGGGCTCGGGGCTCTGCTCTCCGTCTGCCAGGTGGGACGCTGTGCCTGCCTGAGGCGCAAACCTGCTCCGCGCCGCCCTGGCTCTCACTGGAGCCCACTGGCAGCCTCAGAGCCATCCTTGACCTGCCCTCAGCCTTTCGTGCTTTCTCCAAGCGCTGCCCCGGTGCCACGGCCGGGCCGTGCGGGACCCCGGGCCGGGCTGTCTGGGGGCCCGTGCTCCCCCGGGCCCCCTCCGGTTTGCGGCGCTGCTGCGTCCCCTGGGTTCCATGCGGCACTGCCGTTCCCACACATTTTCCCACTCTCCCTCCCACAGTACCTTAGAGCCTCTCAGCATAAAGGTGTCTCCTGCCATCTCGCTCTGGGCTGCCCACACCCTCTTTCACCCTCTCCGTGCCTCCAAGCTGGCCCACTGCCTTGTCGTCCCTGGCTTCTGCCTCCTGGCACCCTCAGAAACATGTTGTCCTTCTAAGCTGCACCTGTTTATTCTCTGTCATCTTCCTTAAAGCTTCTGCTGGACCATCAGTCATAATTCAGCCTGACAGGAGAATGGCTTCAGTGTAGCCCTGGCAAAGGGGACTCCTGTGTTCATCCCCTTGCTGAGGTGTTTGGTTTGGCCGGAGCCTGGCGCACCCACCATTAGCCCTCACAAAAGCCTTGACGCTGGCCCAGCACACCAAAGGAGCTGAGGGAGCAGCATCCTGGCAGCCTGGCCCTTGCTACTGGGCTGGCAACCAAAGCTTCTGATCCTGCAGCCAGGGAGAAACCCAGTCCTTTACAGCTGCACAGCTAAAGGGGCCATACACCAGCCTGGTGGGCAGCAGTGCCAGGATGAGGCATCAGGCCCTCAGCAGAACCATCGGTAGGAATCGGATCGGTTCGATGGCAGCCATTCGTGATGGCCACTAAACAAAGCCTGCTGTGGGTGGCTGGAGCTCTCACTGTTTCAATAATAACCCCAGGATAGGAGGGCTTGATAGAATATTTAATATTCAGTATTTATGATTGGCTAACTCTGCTTGCTGTACCATGCTGAACAAACATGCAAACCTATCCAAAATGTAGAACGTAGAGAATACAGACAATATAATGCAAACCCATAATATACCAATTCTTCAGGGACTGTACATTCAAAAGTATGTTTCTGAACTAAGTCAGGATGCCTATTTGAAATGCATTTTCTTGATGACCTCCTGAATCTTCTACTTATCTAGAATATAGCAGTTCATCTGTTCAGCAGAGCTGGTCAATGTGAGTTTGTCACAGCTGTGCTCCATAAACTGTGATGACACTCCACCTGCTCCTGGCTGAAATTGGAGAGATTTCAAAATGGGAATACACTTTTTCTACCCTCACTCAATCTTACATTAAAAATATAAATCATCTTCTCATTCTTTTATTTTTCTTAGTCACTGTAAAACAAGGGGGGGAAGGGAAGGGAAGGGAAGGGAAGGGAAGGGAAGGGAAGGGAAGGGAAGGGAAGGGAAGGGAAGGGAAGGGAAGGGAAGGGAAGGGAAGGGAAGGGAAGGGAATGGAATCTTAACAGAAAATCAAAACCTAACACGTTTTGGATTTAAGTTTTTCTTATTAAAAATTTAATCATTAAACAACTCAGACTACTATTTCCATTTTCATAAAGTAGAAAGATTTCAATATTAAAGGAATGTGAAAGAAAACTTCCAACTTTAATTTTAATCTCTCCAGGTTTGTACAGTATAAGAACTGAAAAACGTTGGGACAAAAATCTAACATTACTTCTTTTGGCATGGGAATTAGAAAGGAATATAAGGGTGATATTATTAATTCTTTTTATTTCTAAGGGGCCTAGAAAGCCTACTCAGAACAAGGTTTCCTTTGTACCAAACAGTACAAGAACAGAACAGAAAAGACAGTCTTATACCATACCTATGCAATCCAGTCATCTCTGTCACAGACAGCTATGAAGTAGTACTGACCCAGACTTGTACATCTATAAAAGGCAGTGAAGGTTTGTCTAGAAATACTTACTGAAGTCCTGGAAGCATTAAATATTTCATTAGCATAGTCCTGTGCTTGAACTAATAAACTCTGCCTCTCAGTATTTAGAAGCCACATATCACCTTTAAATTAATTCTAATTCACACATTTAATTTCAAATATGGCTGTGTTAGAAGGCTTTGCTAAAACCAAAAATAGTTTATTGCCAGCTTTCACCTTTATCCTGTTGGCATCTCTGCCAGTGAAAAAGGTGCTCTTGCTGCCACCTTCAGATGAGCCTCCCGCTACTGCGGTTTGTCCGTGACCAAATATCTACATGAGTCTGATGAGGGAATGGTGGGATCAGCTGCAGATGGGAACTGGGGAATATTGAAGCAGAATACAGAAAGCAAATAATATACAGCAAAACATTTAATCTTGTTCCTATGGAAGATTTTTAGCATGTGATCTGAGTAATGCAGACTTTGCATGCAGACTAGTCTGGGACAGATAAAAAAATACCTCTTTCCAGAGTGTGTGGGAAGTTCATACCCACAGGAAGTCAGAAAATGAAATACTTGTGGACAGATTTTAAAGGATCATAAACTTTTATGAGTTATAAAAGCTAAAACTATGCCTTAGCTATTTAGTTTTGCTCAAAACTAAAATCAAAATAAGAATTTGACTTGAGTTATATTATAAGCTAGAATAGATAGTAGAGTTACATTTTGGATCTGGTTATTCAGAGTTCAATGAAAAGACTTGCATTAAACAACATGTGTGATAAAAATTTAAGCTATAAGTGCCTCAAAATGAGTAAGCAAATAGTCATTCTCCAAATCTTAAAGAATTCACACCACATATAAGGGATTCTTACCTTGTAAGGCTATCTATAAAGAATTACCAAGGTAGCAGTGAAAGTTGCATGTCATATTGAATTCAGAAAATCCATACTGAATACCCATATTGAATTTCAAGAGAAACAGATGACTGAACAAATCCAGTGTGGAAAAATAGGTTTTTTCCACTGTCCTAGCATTTTAAGTCATGCATGTTGGAAAAAATCATTTATTTTACTTTTACATTGTGAAGCTGGTTTTGGTTTTATGTGGTAGTGATAAAGTACATGAGAATAATGTGCATAACTTGAGAAATAAATTGAGCTGTGGAGTGTTGCCTTATCTAATCACAGTCCCGTATATATTTCCCAATGTCTTTGCTTCATAAGAACCTCAGCTACAGTTTTCAGCACTTCTGATACGAAAATCTTTATAGACTGTGATAAACTGCAAAATAAATGTCAGGAAAACAGAGAAAAGATTTTTCCAAATCTTATTATTATATAACATCCACCATCAGGAAAGTGCCATTTTGTGATTTTTAACCTCTAGATAAGGCCTCACTGGAGAATATTGTTACTCTGTGGAAATACTTCCTTAAATGCTACAAAAATATTGTCCTGTAAAGAGTTTAACAGTGATAGATAGACCTCATTTAGGTATGGGAGGCACAGCTGATATCTGATACATACTCTGATCAAAAGTACTCAGTTGCTGTCTGTTCTTGTGTCCTTTCTGACTATTATCTTCAAGGAAATTCAACTATGTCTGTTACATTCTGAGTAAGATGAGGTGACTGTTAACACCTTGTATATAACATCTGTAGCACCCTTTGCACAGTAAGTTGAAAGTCTTGAGTGTCAGGCTTCATTCAAGACACACATGACACCAGCAGACAGGCTTAGACCACCTTTAAACTCTTCCCTCCACATGTATTCATATGTAGCAACATTTTAACAGCAGTACAAAAACGTGCTCTACCCAAGTTTCAGAGTCTATTCTTGTAGCTACCTCTGGCAAACAGAATGGCTGGGGTAGCAATTAATTTCAAACTTGAAGCCAAGAATCTGTTCCTGTATATCTTTGGCATGTCATACTGGAGCTCGGAGTGGGTACAGGCTGCATTCCACATATTCTGATCCTCTTTCAAACTCTTAATACAATAGAGTCTCAAATACATTGTGAGCAGAAGAAAACAACCCCCCCACATTCTATTTTGGTGTGTTGAGCCTAAAGTCTATTGGCTGGGAGCTGTCATCAGACATGACCATATGTTACCCAACGGTATTACAAGTAAATCCTAACTGAGTGCAAATTGTGAAGATTAAAGTCACCTCAGATTTAGCTGTATTATGCTGAGGCAAATGTGTTTCAAAGTCCTGTTTAAAATGCTGGCAATTCTCAGCACAGAAATTAACAGGCTGTCATTACCTTGGATTTTATGAGCTGTGCTAAATGTCTGGAGTTCCTTGTTTGGAGCTCTTAGTCATAGAATGTAGGAAGAGTCCTTTGCAGCTCAGACTGAAAAACACCAAAGACAATGTATTGTCAACAACTTTTGAAAGAATATTAAATATTGATACAGCTAAGTCACTGAAGAATCTCCTCGTATAAGCTCTTCATAAATAATGGTAGAAGAGAGGATGATTGCTGTTATAACAGTGGTTAAAATAAGAGTTGCATTTAAGCAATCTACTTTCAGGATAAGCCAGGACCAGTTTGTAACAGGCAATGCATTACCTTTTGGAAACAATTAACTGCTAGAAAGATCTTCCTTGGTGATTGAAGTCTATTACTGTTTCATAAGAGGCCTGTGAAGTAGTAAGGAGCTGAACTTTATCTATTGGTGCGCTTTGAATGATGCACTCCATTTTAATGAGATTAAAGGTTTAATGCAGATAAAAGATCTGTTCAGTGCACCTGGATTCAACACAGGGATTTCAGTGCGATTCAGAGTCATTGGAGAGCTATGTTCATCTTGATCGATAAGAGCTTCTGACTTCTTTTCTATTCCATACAAAGACAAAATGATCAGGACACATTTCTTGCTGTTTTCAGCACTGATCATGTGCAGCATACCTGCTGAGGAAATCTTTCAGCCAGCTCTAGTGCTGGACATGGCTAAAGTCCTTCTGGACAATTACTGTTATCCTGAAAACCTAGTGGGAATGCAAGAAGCCATTGAACAAGCAATCAAGAGCGGGGAGATCCTGGACATCTCAGATCCAAAAATGCTGGCAAGTGTCTTGACAGCTGGAGTGCAGGGTGCCCTGAATGACCCAAGACTGGTGATTTCCTATGAGCCATTACCACATGCAGCTCCCAAACAAGAAGCTGAGGTTTCCCCTACCCGTGAGCAACTCCTGAGTCTTATTGAACATGTGGTCATGTATGGCAAGCTGGACGGCAATGTTGGCTACCTGAGGATTGATTATATCATAGGAGAGGACGTTGTGCAGAAAGTTGGAGCTTTTCTGGTGGACAAGGTCTGGAAGACACTGATGGAGACATCTGCCCTGGTGATAGATCTTCGTCACAGCACTGGGGGGCAGATTTCTGGCCTCCCCTTCATCATCTCATACTTGCATGAAGAAGACAAGATGCTGCATGTTGAGACTGTGTACAATCGTCCCTCCAACACCACCACAGAGATATGGACACTTCCAAAGGTGTTGGGAGAGAGGTACAGCAAAGAAAAGGATGTCATTGTTCTGATCAGCCGCCACACCACAGGAGTGGCTGAAGATGTAGCTTACATCCTCAAGCACATGAACAGAGCTATCACTGTTGGAGAGAAGACAGCCGGGGGCTCACTGGACATCCAGAAGGTGCGTATTGGTCCTTCCAATTTCTATATGATGGTTCCTGTGTCACGATCTGTGAGCCCCTTGAGTGGGGGTGGACAGAGCTGGGAAGTGAGTGGGGTGATGCCATGTGTGGCTACTGAGGCAGAGCAAGCCTTGCAGAAATCCTTGGACATCCTGGCAGTGCGCAGAGCAGTGCCTGGCACCATTAGCCACCTCAAAAACATATTAAAGGACTATTACAGCCTAGTGGAGAGAGTGCCTGCGCTACTGCGGCACCTTGCCACCTCTGACTTCTCTTCTGTGCAGTCATCCGAGGACTTGGCCACCAAACTCAATACTGAGTTGCAGACCTTATCTGAAGACCCCCGTCTGATGGTTCAAGTCATGATGCCAGGTGAAGCTGCAGATCTCCCAGCCGAGAAGCCAATTGGAATGGCAGCTGACTTACCTGACAATGAGCAGCTGCTGCATGCCTTGGTGGATACTGTCTTCAAGGTGTCAGTGTTGCCAGGCAATGTTGGTTACATGCGCTTCGATGAGTTTGCAGATGCCTCTGTGCTTGCTAAGCTGGGGCCTTACATTGTACGCAAAGTGTGGGAGCCCCTTCAAAATACAGAGAACTTGATCATGGACCTACGTTACAACCCTGGAGGCCCTTCCTCCTCTGCTGTGCCTGTGCTACTCTCCTATTTCCAAGACCCTGCTGCTGATCCTGTCCATCTCTTCACAACTTATGACAGATGCACCAACCATACGCAGGAGCACAACAGCCAGGCAGAATTGCTGGGCAAGTCCTATGGGGCTAAGCGTGGCGTCTACCTGCTCACCAGCCACCACACTGCTACAGCTGCTGAGGAGTTTGCTTACCTCATGCAGTCCCTAGGCCGTGCCACGCTGATTGGTGAGATCACAGCAGGAAGCCTCTCGCACACCCGTACCTTCCCTCTGCTGCAGCCTGCGCCAGGAATAACCCATGGCCTGACTATCACAGTTCCTGTTATCACTTTCATTGACAACCATGGGGAGAGCTGGATGGGTGGAGGAGTTGTTCCTGATGCCATAGTGTTGGCTGAGGATGCACTGGAAAAGGCCGAAGAAGTGCTAGCCTTCCACAAGAACATGGGAGTACTTCTAGAGGGTACGGGGCAACTCCTAGAGGCTCACTATGCCATCCCAGAAGTGGCTGGTAAGGCCAGTGCTATGCTCAGCACCAAACGGGCCCAGGGAGGTTATCGATCAGCTATAGACTCAGAGACTTTGGCTTCCCAGCTTACCAGTGACTTGCAGGAGGCCTCTGGAGACCATCGGCTTCATGTCTTCCACAGCCATGTGGAACCAACACCAGAAGAGCAGCTTCCCAATGTGATTCCCAGCCCTGAAGAGCTGAGCTACATCATTGAGGCACTCTTCAAAATTGAGGTATTGCCAGGGAACCTAGGTTACCTTCGCTTTGATATGATGGCTGAGGCAGAAACAGTGAAGGCCATTGGGCCACAGCTGTTGCAGATGGTATGGAACAAGCTGGTGGACACGGATGCCATGATTATTGACATGAGGTACAACACAGGTGGCTACTCCACTGCCATCCCAATACTTTGTTCCTACTTCTTTGAGCCTGAGCCTCGGAAACACCTCTACACTGTCTTCGACCGTAGTACCTCCCGCAGCACAGAGGTGTGGACTCTCCCCCAGCTCTCTGGCAAGAGATATGGCTCCCTCAAGGACATCTATATCCTAACAAGCCATATGAGTGGCTCAGCAGCTGAGGCTTTCACTCGCTCTATGAAGGATCTACACCGGGCCACAGTTATTGGTGAGCCCACAGTTGGTGGATCCCTCTCGGTGGGCATTTATCGTGTTGGTAACAGCTCCCTATATGCCTCCATCCCCAGCCAAGTGGTGCTCAGCCCAGTCACTGGAAAAGTATGGAGTGTGTCTGGAGTGGAGCCACACATCACCATCCAGGCCAGTGAAGCCATGTCTGTAGCTCAACACATTGCCAACCTGCGTGCCCAGGTGCCACAAATATTGCAAACTGTAGGCAAGCTTGTGGCAGATAATTATGCCTTTGTGGATATTGGGACTGTTATAGCATCCAACCTCACCAAGAACATCAACAAGGACAATTATAAAAGGATCCATACAGAGGAAGAACTCGCTGGGAAGGTGACTGCCATCTTACAATCTCTTTCTGATGATGAACACCTGAAATTACTTTACATCCCTGAACATGCCAAGGACAGCATCCCAGGGATCATGCCAAAACAGGTACAGTTCTCTCATACTCAGTTACAGAGATGCCAGCTGGAATGGGAGCATTGAGTCAGATACCTTATCTTTTTTCTAGCCCATACCATAAACCCACCCGAATTTACCAGTACCCAGAGGAAAAGCCAGTGCCTGAGTAGGTTTTGTAGGCTGAGCTGTCTCTGGCACTTAGGGTAGTAGCTTGTAGAATTAGATGGGAGTTCTAGATGCATGCATCTTGGGAACAAGCTTCAGGCTGTAAATTTCAGCTGCCATATGCCACAAGCAAAAATGCAGCTCTTTAGGGTTAGAGGAAAGATACCTCTGTGATCCCTCCTCTTCCAATGCTGCAGCTTTTCCAGTTGTAATTAATGCAGAAACCCTCTGGTTTCAAACCCAGGTCGTAATTTGAGGAAGTTTAGTTGGACTAGAGTAAATGCATATAACTCACTAAACATGCAGCCATGTACTCTTTGACGGACTTCTCTATATAAAATTGTAGTAACTGACATCTATTACACCAGAATAATAAGCAACTCCTTCGGTAGTGGCAGTGGAAAGTTGTTCTAATTGTGTCTCATGCTCAGCATCAGACAGTTTCCCAGTGACCTAGAAATTCTTTGGAAGAAGTATCTGGGTGGAAGTTAGGTGACCCCAGGGAGAAATTGGTTTTTAATAATCTACTTTTGCCCTTGCTGTGTGGTTTGCATAACAGTCTGTGCTTTGTTCTGAGCCTGAGTGTTTATACACTGGTCTGCCTTGCCAATCTTTCTTGTTCATTGTTGTGCTGGAGGGAGCTCCCAGGAGCACTTGTTAAAATTCCATCTTCAAATTAAATAGAGGGTTAGGATAACCTGATCCCTTTCTTGGATGGAGTTAGCTGCTTTCTGGCTACTGCACTAGCATGGCTATCAGAGACGTATTTTCTCCAGGGAATCATAAAATTACTTTTTGAAGAGAATGCATTTGCCTTTGCAATGAACCAGAGTAGACCAAGTGTCAGGTAACTATTAAATGTTTCCTGGGGGAGGAAATCCGTGGACTTCCACACTCTGAAATTTTTGGCATGCATGATTTAAAGTGGCTATGACCTTTGTGGTATTACCACAAATACTAAGGTCAAGGACAAAGTCTAAGCATTGCCAGGGCCAGATTTTTTTTCCAAGTTTGCTAACCAAGAGATGCTGGCCCCATTCTTGCTTTTAAGATTAAATGGAAATAATTAATTAAAGGAGTTTTCTATTCCAGCACTCTCCTTCCTAACTTGGTTGAGTGTAGAAAACTTCACTCTCAAATATTTCAATGCTTTTGACAGAGTTCCCTGCTCAATTATTATCAACATATCAGTAGTGACACATCATAATTTCTCCCCATTCTACAGAATGGAAAAATCTTGCAAATTGGTCACTGTATTCACTGAAGGCTGTTATTGAATACTGTTGGTGTGTTTTACTTGTTCAGATACTACTTAGTTTATTCAGACCTTGAATATTCAGAACAGGATGTAGTGGACAAGTATCTTATTTGTCACATGACGTAAAATTCTGATCCTGATACAGCTAGTGAAGAAATGCCATTATACTATTCAATGCCTCTGTTTTACCATAGTTCTTCGTCAAGCAAAATGATTGGAAGAGGTCAGGTATACATCCATAAGAAAGAAATCACATCAGTCTGGATGACAATCAGGACAAATGTAAGATTTCTCCAAGGTGAAATAATGTGTAAAGAGCAGAGAATCACGTCTCTTATGAGACTAAAATGGTTTCCAGAGGCATAAGCATTCCCTCATATTGCTGGAGGAAATTGGAAATCAAACAGACAAGAAAGCATTAAGATGTTAACAAAGATGCTGAAGTCACTTAAGTAAAGGATTTCCCTTGAGATGGAGGTAAAAGAAAATTCACCCATTCCACAGAGCCTTGGGCAGCAAGAGTACCTTCATCTCCTGTTTTGCTTTTGCAGCCATAAGAGGGATGATTTCTGTGGAACATTTCAGGTATACCCCAGAGAGCAAATACCTTTAGATTACAGTGAAGCATATATGATGGCACTAACTGCATTTGTAAATTTTTTTAAAAATTAAAAATTTGGCAGCCCAATACATGGACATAGTGTCTCTCTTGATCTGTATCACATTTATTCCTTAAAAACCTAAGAGCTAGTTTTTCTCTTGTGCTACCTATGTTCCAAGCCACCCTCTCCCTTGACAGCAGGATTCTACTGTTAATGACCTTGACAGTGAAGCAGATCCAACACAATTAACTGAAAGTGATGATGAATAACTACAGGAAGGATGGGATAGGACATAGGAGACAGACAAGTGAAATGCGTGCAGACCTTTGCATCTGCTGCACTAGAATAGCTGCTGAAGCATAGTAAAGAGTAGTGAATATGTCTCCTCTAAGCAGCAGCAAGGTCACTTCTAGTCAGAGTTGTCAGCTGCATAAATGCTACTTTCCAAAGTCAGACTTCCCAGAGGCAAATTTTGTATATATTTTTTGTGATCCAGAAAATAACATTTTGCTTATAAGGCAGAGCTCTGTAAACTTGCTGACATGCAGTTCAATAATCCCTGCTTCTTATTCTTCTGTCTCCCTCTCCAGTTACACCTTCCTTTGCATACTGAAACATTTGTGTTTGTGACTGAGTTTCTACCTATGGAAGAACAGCTGCCTGATTTTGGCATAATTGTAAAGCCCATTTCAAGTGATGAGGGGTCTCCCTGAGTGATTCTTTTGGCCTCTTCTTAATCACCAACTACTTTTAATGCAGTCTTTACACCTAAGAGAATTTTTGTCATGATAGTTTACATAAGCAGCTGAAAATGATGATCAGAATAAAAAGCAAAAATTAATCCCTTATAAAAATTGTTCCTGCATTTCAAGTCCTCCTGTTTCCAGATGAATAATATGTATGTATAGAAGAGTGTTGTACTTGCTGAAGGAGGCAATAGTTAGAGATGTTTCACCAGAAAGAAGTACAGTTTGCTTATATCCTTTCATTAATGAGTGAAATCAAAATGCTCAGCCTCCAAGCGTCAAGATAAATAATCAAATTGCTGCATCTATTGCTAAAAGGTGGACAAACAATTGTTATAGGTCCACATGATGTTGATTTATATTGACATAACCACAGTAAAGTCAGTGGAACTATGCAAGTTTATGCAAGAGAAAAGTATCTTGTGTTTAACTCTCATTGGCTCTTCACCTTTTGCAATCTTTGCTTGCTTGTTTCTAGGGTGATAGTAATTCACTGCACAACTCTGGGAGGAAAGTAGCTTGTTTAGGGGAAGTCCTGTAAAAATGTAAATGGGTTCTTCAGAGTTCATAACCTGAGCACAAATTAATAGGGTCAAGCTGTTGCAGTAAATACTCATCATCATCAAACTGGAATGGATAAGGATGAGTATAATTAGTAAGACATGAAATCTTCTGCTACATTTAGTCTAAAGAAAATTCATCTAGAGTATAATATGCACAGACCTGGGCAATGGTTTTCTGGAATGATGTGGCTCAAGTACAGAGGCAGCAGAAAAGAGGAACAGGAGTAAAGAGAAGACTGAATAAAACTAATCTTGAAAAAATTTAAAATATTTGAGTTGTTTATTCCAGAGAGAGGAAAACTGAGAGGAGACATGAAAACGCAGATACATAAGAGACTGTTTCAGATATGAAAAGAATAATCTGTTCCCTTGTCCATAGTAAATAGGTCAAGAAGTAATGCACTTAAAGAGTACAAAGTAGTCAACTTATACTGTTTACACTAGATCTTAGAAACATCTTTCTTATAGAAAGGCTGGTGACGTACTACGGTGGATTGCTTGGAAGTCACCCAGTGAAATGTGTGTTGTTAAGAGCAAATGAGAATGAGCTGTCAGGGCTATAGCTGATCCTGCTCAGTCCTTGAGCTGGGGGCCCTGCTAGGATGGACAGTTCCATTCCAACCTGTGAGCGTACACAAGGAACCCAAATGTTCTAAGAAAAGTGCAACCCTGCCATTCAGCCCTCAAGATCTCATGGTTCTTAAACTTATCTCAGGGTTTGCAGCAGCACAAGGGTATTGCCTGATAATATTTTCACAGCCAGCAGTTGGCAGCACTAGCAACCTTAATGAAAATCAGAGTTACCTTAAAACAGTCAGCACAAAAATAGCTTTGAAGAAACAGCTTCTATCTAAAAACAACTTAACGGAGAGATGAAAGGATAGAAAAGAGGGAAGAGAGGCACATTTGGAAAAGCGGTTTGCTGATGGTTGGGGTTTGTGTCGGTAACAGAATCAGGGATCTAACTCTATACACAAGTCCCAGGGCAGCATTCCACGGTCCTATTTTGTGTCATATCATATGTTGTATTTAGGCCACTCACCTGTGGAAGGAGTCTGCAGAACAGGACTGTAGACACAATATAGTTAATGAAAAAACACTTTTCCTTGGCTTAAAGTGGTGCTAGCTTGGAGGTCCTTTAGCCTAGCCTCATTGTTTATAGTGTGCACCTGAGGACTTACATTTAACAACAAGTCATTTGTATGTAAACATTGTCTGACTGAGCAGCAGGATCTTACTTTCAGCTGCATCCTGTCCCAGCTTGTCCTTGGCCAGCAGAGCCCTGCCTTCCAAAGAGAGCACCTGGTTGCTCCCTGAAGCTTGACTTACCTCCTTAGGTACCTGCAGCCTGTGGCCCATGTGCCAGTGTCATGAATCTGCAGTTTTGCAGGGCAGTAACTCTCTCATACCAGTCACAGGCTCCTCACCTCTTCTGCTGAAAAATTCAGATGCTTTCCCTGGCACCCCAAAATTACAGTCTGAGTGCTCTTCATGTGATATCCAGTCTTAGAGCTTTTAGAATAGATACATTTTCATAACTTTTCCTGCAGCCAAGAACGGCTTTCATTTAGATCCTTGCACATTTATTTCAGCCCTTGAGACCTGGGGCTTTAAGAGAAACCTGCCCACCTTGAAATTTGTAATGAATTTTCAACAGTTAGCAGTGCTGAAGTCCTCAGGGAACAAAAATAAGATGCATCACAGTAAAAGAATAAGTAGAGAAAAAATTCATCAGGCAGATACTATTCTTAATCAACATGTTTCTAGGTATGCATTTAGCAATTAGCGCTGGAGACAGAGATAAGACATTTGTGTGTTCAATTAAAATATCATTAGTAAGCAGCTGAGAGTAACACATCAGTTTTACTTGCAGATGTTAGTAATGGGTGATGTTTTTATTTTCCTCCTGGGAGGACCAGTATCTCTGAAGTAGATATAAGTTCTGTCAGAACAATCAATGCATGCTGAATATATTTTTCAAAACTGTGATTTGTTAATCAAAGTACAGTGGACAGATCAAGTAACACTGCTGTCACTGGGAAGTGGAATGGAAATGACAAACTCAGTTCTGCTGGACTGATGTGTTTACAGTCCAGATACAATGGTTATTTTCACAAGGTAAAGTGATAAAGAAGGGTACAGAAAAGAATTTGCTCTTATCGTCAAGTCAACAACTACTGGCCAACAGGGCTTTTAAATTAATGATTGAAATTTTGGTAATTTTGGCATACATCAGGAGCTCAATGATGAAGTGTCATATGGTGGGTAATTTTCCCCTAGGTAATGTCAAGCACAGCTGCATTCACACACCTCAGAAAAAACTCTTTCTGCTGTGGCAGACCTGCTTTCAGCAGGAGCAAAACTCCAGGCCAGAGCACTATATAGAGGTCAGGAGATTACTTGACTTCTCTGTAGTTGCAGAAGGCCCAAGTGCCTCCCCAGTTCTGTGGCATGTTGTCGACTTGAAGAGCACCTGCTAGCACATGGTTCGTTGCTGACTCCTTGTTCTTTCGAGTGTGAAAGAATGGATTGTCTGGGGATGAGCTATGGCAGAGGGCAACTGATTAAAAAGGTATAATACCATTTTCACAGCAACAGAGGAGAAAATACCAAATGGCTGAAGGTCATATAAGTTGTATGTATTCTAAATTCTTACCTCAAGCTGAAGGAGACTATTCCATTTTCAGATACTGCATGCAAAACAGAAGGTTGGCAATAGGAACTGGCTATGTCTCAATGCATACAGGGGTTACTAGGATAACTTTATTATTTGGCTACACATTGCTACTAAAACAGTCCACTGTTTAATAACATAAGCTAAGCAAAATTAAATAAATCGCAACCTAACACGTGAGACTCCAGGCACATGGCCACCATAGAAGAGATTTAGCATGTCTACTTCATTAGTATCCTAGCACATGCCCAGACACATCAGATTCCTCACTGTCACAGGGACTGGGTCATTAAGAGGGGCTGGGGCCACTCGCACCTGCGGCCAGCAGCTGTTTGTCAGATGAGGCCAGTAAAGAGATTATGAAAGTCCCAGGTGCCGTGTCTAGAAAGAACTCACAAAGGCAACATGTGGGCTTGGATGGCAGGCCTGGGATCTATGCTGCAGGTCGGGATTGTTCTTTTAACCTCTTTGCTCTAAGGAAATTCTTGTATTTTTGAAAAATAAAATGAGCTCTGGCAAATAGGCGCCTGATCCAGATTCTGGGCATGTTATTGATGCATTTTATACTGTGCAAAAATGCATCACGCAATGCTAACCTATGTTTAACATGCAAAAATGTTGTAAAATTTATTATGTTTTTCAAACTCGGTCACATTCCTCACACGTGTCCCCCCTGGATTAACATGAGCCACATAATTTTGTGTCGAGCTACCAGTGCCAGCAAATGATTTGTTTTGTTTTTCCAAACTCTTTCAGATCCCTCCACCAGAAGTATTTGAAGATTTGATTAGGTTTTCATTCCACACAAATGTATTTGAAAACAACATCGGCTATCTGAGATTTGATATGTTTGGAGACAGTGAACTTCTAACCCAGGTGTCCGACCTAATCATAGAGCTTGTTTGGAAGAAAATTGTTCACACAGATGCATTAATCATAGACCTGAGGTAAACCTTTGAATGGCAAATAACCAAAGCTCTTTCAAAACAGCATTTTATTTGTAACAGTGAATTAGCTTTACATGGCTTACTATCCTGTTTACAGGCTAACATTGCTGGGATTAAATGAGAAAAGAAAAACAGCCAAGGAAAATAATAACAGTCTGGAAGTATATCTCAAAATAAATTGTATCATCACTTGAGATGTTTAGAACTAAATAGGCAAATTTAGGGAATAGTTTGCAGAATGCAGTTCTGGATGTTACATTTGTTTTATTTCTCTAACTTCTTTCTAATCTAACTCTCCATGTACCATATATATATATTTATAAAATAAATATTTACTTCATGTAGTGGCCAAGTGATTCAACAGTCAAAAAGACAGACTATGTGCAAGGCTGTGTTACAACATTTAATTTGCCATATCTGCAGTGCTAAATAATTCTGGGCAATCAGGTCTGTACAGAACGGGCCTTGTGCACAGAGCACAGAGGTGCCTAGAGGTACTGTAGCACTCCTGGGCCCTGCTGCACCAAGCTGCAGCATTGTACACCTGCCCTCTTCTTAGAATTCTGTTGGACACTCCAGTGTGTCAATAGTGCTCCAAATCTTATGAGCAATAAGATGTCATTCATTTTTCACCAGCAATCAAAGTAGATTAATATAAAACATTCACATTTCCTACACAGTATTTAGGGAAGTAATGCCCTTGTTGTGGTCCAGAGTTAATGTGTGTGAGCCCAGAAGATTACAAATATAAACCAAAGAAAAGAAGGACTTTGTAAGGACTTGGTTTTAATGCTAGAACCATTTGTGTCTATTGTTATCATGGGGCTCTTAATATTTGGTAATCTTCTTAATCCCAAATTTCCAATTTGGGAAGTAATTGGGATTTGCATCATAGGGAGGAAAAGATGACCACAGTGATGAGAGCAGAGACAGAGATCTTACTATGTGAGAACAGAGGAGGCAAGGCAGCGACGAACATAACACACCCATGACTGGATTTGAATTCAGCAAAAGCACCACCATCTTCCAATAGACTTGAGATAGGACTGGGACTTTCCTCTTTCTTGCCCCAGTTTTCTCCCAAGCTAAAAATTTCAGGGCTGGGGGCACTGAAGCAGCAAAGATGAAATCATGTCTCAGGTACCAAATGGTCTCATTATAGCTCCTTTCTTGTGTTGTTTTGGTTTGGTTTATTTTTTTATATTTAATGTATTTTCAGTCCTTTGAGTGCACATAAAAGACCCAGTCTCTGAAGACATACAAAAGAGAACCCCAAACAAGCCTTTTGAAATTCTCTGTAAGCCAATCTTATAATTTTAAGGCTAATGATTTAAATTTTGCATGGGATTAACTGTAATGAATAATGTTTCTCATTTTACAAGTTTTCCTCCGTGAAACAGCTGTACCACTCATGAACTTCATATTTGGATAATTTCAATTTTGCATGGGATTAACCATAATGCATAATGTCTCTCACTTTAATAGTTTCCCTTCCTGGAACAGCTGTGCCACTCATGAACTTCGTATTTTTAACTCTCACAGCATTGACAAGAGACACTGATGAACTAAAAGGCCTCCCTAAGGTCACACAAGGCATCTGTAAGAAGGAGCACTAGCATCCAAAATTTAAGTTCAAACTCTGGCAACTGCTCAGACATTATTACTGACTAAAGTTACTGCAGTTTCAGTGTCTGCAAGAGAGTCCCAGGAAGAGCATTCCAGCATTGCCCTGCCTGCCATCAACTTCAGCCATGATGGCACCTGAAGGAAACTGGGCTCTGCTGGGCTGAGCTGTCGCATGGGCCGTGCAGCAGCAGCACCTCCTGGCAGCACAGCACTATCAGGGACACACTGAAGATGGTTATTTAACTTCTAGCCAATCACAGTGTCAATCATGGAGCTCCCAAATGCTGAAGAATAAAGATGTAGCTTCACTCTTCGGAACAGAGGCCTCTGGGACTGTCAGATCCTTTTCCAGAGGTGCAAAATCTTAGCTATAGATTGAACTGAATAAACTCATTTTCTAGCAGGTTTTTGCTGGAATGTCTGTGCTAGGTACTCCTAACATCACCTAGAGGAAAGTACTATATCCACACTCTATCAGTAAGCAAAGTACAAACATTTCTAGAGTTGTATGTGCTCTAGTATTAGTGAAAAGTGACAGGAAAAAATATTTTGGCAGTTAATTTTGTGTATTCATAGCAGGGGTTCTCCAATGACAAGCTCTTCAGTAAAATTAATCTTCAGAGACTGCTATGGAATTAAACAATGACCAAAGTTTTCAACTACGACTGTGCTAAAGGAAGCAACTAACGCAATCTTTAGACACAAAAAAGATGGACTTATCTAAACTTCTAAGTTTTCCCATTTTGTGTAGCAAAAAATAGGAACACAACAGTTCTACAAACATATGTTGCTTTAATTGGAATCTACTTTGTGTTTTAGGGTTTATGTATTC
Source organism: Corvus cornix cornix (assembly GCF_000738735.6). NCBI lineage: Eukaryota > Metazoa > Chordata > Aves > Passeriformes > Corvidae > Corvus > Corvus cornix. Next base: position 18,444,189 of record NC_046336.1, read on the forward strand.
ACTCCTTGCTGCCGACACCAGGAACAGAATGGGTTACTCAGAGTAAAATAACAAGAGTATGATGTTTCTCTGCAGATTTAGAGTCTTTGCTTACTTTCTGATTTTTCCTACGTAACATCAAGAAAAAAATAAGACTTTTATGTTTTGTATTTGCTTTTGAAATCAGTTGTGGGCAATAAAACTCCAACACTCTTAGACAGGATTTTGTTGATCTGATAGAAGTGCAAATGCTGATAGGGGAGAATGAATGTAAATGTATCAAAATGTAGCCATAAGCCTTTTCGGGACTGATGTTATGGAACAATACTTGGGAAGGAAGATTTACTGCCTGACACAAATTTTCACTTGTTTCCTTAATATTTTTAATTCTTGAAAAGGTACAATATTGGAGGCTCCACTACACCCATAGCAATCCTATGCTCATATTTCTTTGATGAAGGACACCCAATTCTCTTGGACAAAGTTTATAACAGACCCAGTGACTCAGTAAAGGAGATATGGACCCAGCCACAGCTCAAAGGTAAATGACAGTTTCTTTCCAGAGTAGCTTTCCATTTCAGATGTCTCTCCTTGTGCATTTTAAACAAGCCATTAAATACTGTAACTCATTTGGTGAAAGCACCTGCCATGATCAGCTCAATCTGTGTAGAGAATGTAGAAACAAAAAATGTGCATTTCAGCCATGTCCCTCAATGCCATCTACAAATAACAGTTTATCACTCCTAAGAATGGGGTATGTTAGGCACAGAGGTTTGTAAATTGGTCCCCAGAAGTTGAGCCAAATACTGTGTACAGCAGCTGTAACTTGTTGCTTTTAAAAGTTGCCAAAATTAAAAATTAATCCAGTGTTGCCTAGAGTTCTAGTAATGTCTCTTCCAATACTCCCATACAGTTTTATATGTTGTTCCCTAATACCTACCTGTGTAATCCTCTACATCAGTAGATGAAAACACCTTAACACCCTAGTTTGTCCAGAGACGAGAAAGAAAAACATTAATTTTTGCATATCTGGGTGAGTTTAAAGCATTTGGCAATGTGACACACACCCCACACATAGCCTGCCCCACTGTTTGTGGAAGTTGAAAGGATGCTGCAACATGCAGAAACAGAGCTCTTCAGTGCTCACAAACTGCAGTTAGAGTTCTAAGAGCCCTTAAACATGGGTTTAATTATTTTCCCCTCTTAAGCTAAGACAGTAGCAAAAAAGTTAATGGTGTCTGGAGTTGTTGGCCTGGATCATGCTGAAATGGTTAAACTTTGTCACAGTCTGCAGGGTCCATCTATTTTCCCAAGCAGTCAGAGGTCGGTTGTGCTAAAGGATATGATTTCTATGGACACATTCCAGTTCCCATCAAAGAGAACGGGCAGACTCATATTGACTTCAAAGGAGCTGGATCGGGTCCTGTATTATATATATCTACTGTGAAAAGAGTCTTCTAATGGTTATTATGTTTATAGTGAAATGAGAAGACCAAAAATGGTGTGAAAATTAATTACCATGCTATTGGCCCCTCTCTTAGAATTTAGCATGAGGATTTTAAGTCATACTATTACTTACTTATAGAATGACATTTTTAGAGCAGTTTAGTTTTCAAGTTATCAAGTCCTAGCTATTACCTACTGGTCACTTTTTCAAAGAAACTAACCTCTCAAAAAGTATCTAACATGTTCATAGATATTGAAAATAAGGTTCAAAATCCTTCCTATTCCTGTCAGCTGTTTTATGTGAGAAAATGAGATAATTTGGCTCTAATCCTAATAAAAAAGGGGTGTCGAAGGGTTTGGGACAAAGGCCATGTATAGCTTCCACTTACAGACTATAAAAAACTGTGGAAAACCACTATAATTCTAATTTCATAAAATGATGCCTGCATAGTTGAAGGCCAAGCTCTGTGACAGCCATGTTCCTAGAGCAGGGATGAGGGTGAAACTGAAAATGCTTCTGGATGAGTGGAAGATGTCATTTTTCCCACCTGTCTATTCCACTATTCTGATGAGATCTGGAGCTCCTGTAAAAGTCAAAGCCACAAAAGAGCTAACAATAGTAATCATGAGCTGGGTTCTCTCCTGATGGAGCTCATAACCAGAAACCGATGGCACAAGAGCACCACATAGGGAGACAGCCTTTTTTTACAGCATAGAGTCTGGGCTCGTGTTAAAAGTATTTTAATACTATCATAGATACAAAGCAGATTTCCAAACTTCTTGGGTTGTTAATAGCAGGTAGGGAGTGAAGCCTCTATCTTGGCTTCTCTTTGCTCTATTATACAAACAAATGTCTGAAAATTGATTCATTTCTGATGGTTTTTTTCCCACCTTACAGGGGAGAGGTACGGCTCTCAGAAGGGGCTGGTAATCCTTACCAGTGCTGTGACAGCTGGGGCTGCTGAAGAGTTTGTATCCATAATGAAGAGACTAGGCAGAGCTCTCGTCATTGGGGAGCAGACCAGTGGTGGCTGCCATTCCCCACAGATCTATCAGGTAGATGAAACCAACTTCTACATCTTCATCCCCACCTCCAGATCAGTCATCTCTGTAGACAGCACTTCTTGGGAAGGAAAAGGAGTGCCCCCTCACATAGAAACACCAGCTGAAGCAGCACTCGTCAAAGCAAAGGAGATGCTCAATGCTCACCTACACAGCTCTAGATAGTCCAGTGGAGGAATATGCCCCTAGTTCTTATGAACAGAAAGCTAGCTACCTAAATGTAAGCCCTAGAAACAAGTGGGAGGTTCATTTCAGTCTCTCTGGTCAGTGATTGGGTCCCTGTACATAGCTCAGTGACTTGTTTTCAACATGCCGCTATTTTTCCCCATTCTTTGGAACCCAGCTCTTTCTGTGCATGGTTGAAATACTTCAATAATTCACTGGGGTTTCAGGATTCCTCTCCTGTAATCAAACATAAATGTTCAGTGTGTCAGTTTTTTAAGGTTTAGCTACCAATCACAGATTTCCTTTGGTCCCATAGAAAATCCCAGTTGTCAGTATTGAAAGCGTGTGAACAAGCTCAAACACAGAAAAGGCACATCTTCTTTGGAAATTGTGTACATTCCTATTTAAACATCTTTAAAAACTAACAGGAGTTGGAAGAGTCTATTTTCCAAACTACACGAGCTAAATTAAGTCTCTTCTCCATCTCATCATTTAGAGGTACCAAAAATAACCAAAAATTCCCAGTCTGTCAGCGTTGCCCAGACTCCTGGCATTTCAAAGGAACATGCCTGCTTCTCTCAGTGTCTGTCAGAGGGGAGGATGAGCAAGACAAAGGCAGTACATTGACTCTTTTACCCAGTGCCCAGATCAACTGACTCAAGGAAAAGAGTCGTATGTTTTTACTTAAGGCTAATATTAGATTGCTGTGTCCTGCCCCAAAGACAGAAGAAAAAAAAATAAAACACAAACCTGAAAAATATCCTTTTCACCCTGCTATCAAGCTACATATTATGTAATAGTGTATTCCAGGACAACTAACAGAGATAATTGACATGAGCTTAATGCACAACATTCCTTATCTTTCCTACAATTCTTAGTTAAACATCTATCTTCCAAATGATTTAAAAATATGTGTAACTCTAATCTAGATCTCAGATTTTCTCATCTCTACAGAATGCCAGCTGTAAGGTAATTAAATTAAGGAAATGGTCTCCCAAAATTCAGTTAGAATCAAGAGTAGTTACACATTGGTGTTCATTTGCTCATTTGTAAGTTCCTGCCATTTTTCTTTTATTAAGTGTGTTAAACACTTGACTTCAAGCTTTTACAGGGAGAAAATTTTAAGAACTAAATAGATTTTCCATCTTTTTTGTTACTTATTTGTCTTATCAACTACACTCAGTGTGATCTCTAACCTGGACTCTTTTGAGTCATTTTCATGTTCTGATTTTTATGCACTAGCTTATTGTTAAACTTCTCAGTGTTGTGGAAAATATTTTAATGAATTAAAACCCATACAGAATTTTGTGTAAAGTGATATATGTATGAAGAATATTAAATATTCTTATTATGGAAAAAAATGGAGTAGTCAATGAATGAGTAAACAACACGAATGTATTTCTTGTAATGTCTTTTAAGCCTCTTTAATATCTCAATCCAGATAAACAGCTTTGTTTTCCTAAAAACAATCAGTTGTGCTGTCATGTACAAACAATGTTAATTGTTAAGCCCAATATTTAGAAAATTTAGCCATCCATTCAAGGACAAAAAAGCTACACCATATGGGCACAAATAGCAAATAAATTTTTCCCATAGTAATATGGGAAATACATATGTATAATAAAGATGTCTAGAAATTGGAATCCAGTTGGAAAAACAAACAATGAAGATGCAATTGCAGGTGAGACCATTTTAAATCAATAGTGCTGTTAATTTACTACAGTGATTGATTTCATTGGAAAACTATTGTGCAACCTTGAGAAATTTTATTACTTGGCAAAATATTATTTACTATTTCATAGTACTGGCTAATTAATATGGAAACTGCCAGGCTTAACAAAGGCCAGTGTGTTAAAAGCAATTTTTCCTGTCTTCACAAACTGCTCTGTCATAGTTATGCCCATCTCAATGAGTTTAGACCTCACAAAACTACAGACAGTAATTGTGTACAAAATTACACTGCATTGAAAGGTCTGAATATCACAAAAGCACAAACAAAAATTAGCTAAGGAAAATCCATGGTTTGTGGTTTAAATGAGAAAGTTAAACAGAAGGTTTTTAGGGAGGGACAAGCAATTTGAGAAATGCCCTTCCACAACAAAACAGGAAATACGATGAAACTGCCACCTTTCTCTCATCTGGTTCCAGAGCTGACATGGACATTCTACAGTTTATAGCACAATTTCCTTATCATCCCACCTAGAATAACTTCCTGAATTTTAATCCTAATCATGCTTCTTTTAAAGGCAGGAAGAAAGGAGTTGTTGTATCAGACTACCTAGCAGTATCATCTTTCTCCTTGTAGCATTCATACAACTAACCAAGAAATGACAGCCGGCTTTTATTTCTTTTGTGCCACCTTAGTCCAGTGATTTCCAAACTGTGCTCTGTAGATCCAAGGAAGTGTACAGGCTGCCTAGATTAGTGAAAAATTACCTCATAAAAAACAAGTAAATATATATTTCTCAAAAGCACATCTGAGTGTCATTTCGATGGAGAAACACATCTTCATCAGAAAAAGTTCAGGTATCAATGATCAGTGAGTCTACAAATATCCTAATCTGGCATTTCCTATTGATAAACTTATTATCCATTACAGAAACACAGCCTGCACAGCTAAGCTTGACAGCATTGTGTTGTGTCCTTTTTCACTGATCCAGAAACACGTCATGGGAAACTGTTGTATGATCAAACTGAACAGTTAGTTGCTAGCAAAGACAGGAAAAGAACCGGTCAGCTCGCTACAAATTTTCTCCTCCTGTTTTAAAAACAAAATCATTTCCCTGCCCTCCCTAGCATTTCTACTTGTAGAAAAGACAGAGATCCCTGCTGTAAAATTACAGTATTTCACAGGTACAGAATGCAGTCCTTCATTTCTTCACAAACCCCCTGCCTTAGTGAGTGCTTTCCTTCCAGCAGGATTTCATCTGCACCAATTTAAATTTTCAGACTTCTAGACATAAGGGGAAATAAGCTTCCAGCATGACTCAATTACAGGAAGTTTGTTTTTCTTTGTCTCGTTAGGCTTCCTTCTGCCTGTTCAATATTTGGTTCACTCAGCTTTAATACGAATATTTTCATTTAAAGAAATAAAATCTGTAAAAATTTTGGATAAGCCCCCTGGTTTATGTAACCCAGTTTAGATGAGACACTCAGTTAAACTTGAGACACATAAAAGACTTTCACTGTGCCTGCACAAGGAGCTTTACACAAGAGCTGGTTTTACACACAGGAACCAAGTTCTGGTTCTGTTGGCATCTGTGTGGTTTTGCACTGATACCAGCACAGATGCAGCAGGCAACAAGATGTCATACTGTTGTGCTGTGTGTGTAAATGGTCTGCTGTGTGTCTAAATAAGTCTTAGTTCACAAAACCCTTTACCTCAGAATAAGAAGCAAATTGTTAATGTAATCTTTATACTGATGGCCACCTACCAAAAAAAGAAGGGCAGTATTGCCCACACTGCCTGCAACAAGGGGGAAATCCTCAATCTTTACATACCAGGACCAAAATGCACTGCCTCTGAGCTGGAGGAGGTGAGGAAAGTACCAGAAATAAAGCTTATTAAAAACCTCCCCTCATTTTTGCGTTTTGAATCAGCTCTGCCACTTTTCATAACTGGTCCTCTTGCCTTTCTGTGCACAGAAGGCATTCCTACATTGCTCAGCATGACAGTATATGAATTGCTGTGGCTGAGATAGGCCCACAAGGAAACTGGGTAAGAGTTCTTACCTTTTCTTTTTTCCCAAAGAAAGCAAGTCCATGACATAAAGGGAGGCTATCTCTCCCTGTAACCTTGCTGCTTGCTTAGCCTCATACCATAAGCAAAGTGATGAAGTTTGATTACCGGTGAGAACTCTAAGGAGGTAGGTCTAACACACCATTTGAAGAGGTTTTGAGACTTAGCATCTGTTTTTCAGTGGTTGATTTTCTACACTTTGTCCAACACAAAATCATTGAAACAATGTAACCAGTAAGATTTGGTGCTGCTTCATTCCAATCTAAATTATATACCAGGTGTAGTACACTGGAAAAATAGGCATTTGGAGCAGGGTAATGCTGAAAGGATGTGCCAAAATAATACTGGGGAGCATTATACAGCTGGTCCTGTCTTCTTCCAGAAGAAATCTGAAGCTAGGTTTCTAATCATAAAACTGTTAAGAAAACATGGCATCTTTCAGTAAGTACAGAAGAGAACATTTTGCAGTAATGGTACCAAAAAATCTTTAGTCTTATTTATACTTGGCCAGGCTGATCTTAAAGTCATTAATGTAAATCAGGAGTAGCAACATGGAATTATTTTGGATTTGCACTGGAATAAATGAGATCACAATCTGGCCTACACTGCTAATAGGAAATATAACCCTGACCACATATGAATGCAGTTACACCACAGAGTCCTTCATTACACTTTATGGACACTGACTTCACAGTAAACTGGCTGGCACCCAGGTGGAGTGAAATTTGGCCCATTAAACTTTGCCATAAATATATTCCTTACATAGTAAATGTTATTGGACACAAAATAGAGATGGAAAGATTACAAGGAAACCACATCATCCCCTACTCAATGCAAGGTTGTTCCCTGTGCTCCATGTTTCAAAGTCTTTGTTCATTTTGGTTTTTAATGACTCGAGTGAAAGAGCTTCCGCCACTGACCTTGGAAAGCTGTGTTACAATCCAACCAGAACTGTCTTCTGAACTCAAAGACATAATGTAACAGTTTTATCACTTTGTGTTTCAAAAATAAAGCTGGGGTTCATAGCCAGTGATTTATATTAATAGGGAACAGCCATGTGTTAATGTTCAACAGCAATATACTGGGAAGAATACAATCTCCTGACTTATAGAAATCTCCCAAGAGATAAAAATTAGTGTAATATGTTGGTTTCAACTGACAGCCTAAGACTGTCAGTCTCTCTTTTATTGTTCAGATGTGTTTACTTGCTGATATTTTCCTTATCAAGCTAGGCATCGTCAAAGTAACTCAAAACTCTGTCCAGTATACAAAAACCAGTGGAGTGTATCATCAGTATGGTGGAACACAGAGAATATACTGAAATGTCCTTTAGTCTCAGCTGGGAAATGAATGGTTTCTGATCATTCTCTGTCTGAAAGGGAGTAATAGCCTTTGATGAGGCAGGTGAGGTTCACAGATGTGCCACAAAAACATCAGACAACCTGAAAAAATCCTATACAAGAGCAGGAGAAATGATTGCTTGAAGAACATATTGTCATAAAGCATCAAAATCTAGCCCCTAAATAGATTTTAAAAGTAGTGAAAGGCTAATTAGTTGGGCTCCAGTACCAACAGACAGTGTTTCCTACCATCCAGAGCAGTATAAATTTATCTGCTGCTGAGACTCAGCAAAACTCAAAATGAAGTACATGAGAAAAATGTCTCATGGACAGACAAGAGAAAGAATATGCCACTTTCTTTTTTAAAAAGTTGTAATTGGCCCATGTAGGAACCAGAGGATAGACAGGCTGGTGTAATGCAGTGCAATTCATGTATAATTTTGTGAAGGCCATTCCTCTTCTAGCAGTTACCAGAATAGAGCCTATCATCCAGAATTAGTGTGCAGATTCTATCTACCAGTAGCTAATTGTAACTCAGATACCCTAACTGCTTCCTTTGGTATATCCAAAACCTGAAAACCACAGGCTAAACTCTACTCCCATCAGATCTGTATGCCTACTGAAGTCACACAGATGTTAGAATATTTGCTTCCTGTCTACACAATAAGGTTGACAACAGGTCACATTTTGATACAGACCCAGGTTGATTTCACTGTGTAAAAGATATTTCAAAAGCAGCAGAGCCTAGAATAGAATTTGGATATTCTGCTTTACAAGTCCCATCCTCTTTGGCAGTCTGCTGGTCAGTTGTTGACAATCATAAATTTGAAACACTCTTAAATTCAGGTCCCTTTCAAAGCCAAGGAGATGGTAAGATGTCAGTTTTTAACTCAAAAATTTGGTAAAAGAGCTGATTCAGCTAGCATAAAGGAGTAAGAGTCCACCAATGCTGCTAAAAATAGTAACTTATTTTCTTTTAGCATAAAAGCTCTGATTTTTTTAGTGCTTAAATGTTCCTCATTCAATGAGGTGGTTGTTATTTCTGTATTTACATTGTACTGCACAGACACCAGCAAATCAAATATAAGCAAAGAAAGCTCTGTTTGCATAACTATAATTTTGTCCCCTACTCTGCAAATTAACACTGCATGTGGATTCATTTCACTATTTTATTTTCTCAAAAATAGGTTGACAAGGGCTAGGTTGAGTTTTCAAAAGTTAAAACTCACTCAGACTCTTGTAAACATTTTATATTTTTTTCGCAAAGCATCTATTATAAATTATTGTAAACAGTGATTTCCTGAAAGAAATTAATGTAAACTCAAAAGGAAATGGATATAAGTGAACTATCATTCCCTTCTTGATCCAACCTGCCCAGTCCCTTGGTGACATCTGTGTGCACTCTAATTATGAGAAGTCATGTGCCGGGATAAATGATGGCGTTCTCGGAAGTACTCATGGCAAATGGGACACGTCAGCTTCTCCTCTCGTCTCCTCTTGCACTGAGATTCAGTTGAGGAGTATTCTTTTTTGTGATGTGACCGCATGTGGAAGACTAAATCAGATGTCATGCGAAAGGACAGGTTGCATTTGGCACACCAGTTCTGGGCAGCCACTCCAAAAGATGTGAAGGTGGGGGGAAGAAGAGTCAAGGAAGAGGAAGAGGAGGAGGAGGAGGAGGAGGAGGAGGAAGAGGAAGTGGTGGTTGTGTTTTGTAGCTGTCCTCCTGCTTGCTTGGGCCACGGTTCTGAGGTATATGGGAAAACATTGCTCTGAGTGATGCTTGTCTGCAGCATCTGAGCATTACACAAATCACTGACAAAGAACTTGGAATTGAGAAGAGTGCTGCAGCACATGATGTCTGTGGTGGCAATGAAGCCAGACAGCTCCCCCAGGCTCTTTGCTGACTCACTCATGGGATGAGAAGAATTTACTGCAGCTCTTTCTATTACACACTTATTGGGTTTGCTGAAAGCACTCTTCTGTTCTCCTCGAGCTCTGGTGGGCCAAACAAAGGAGAATGCACTGCCAGAGGAGTTTAGCAACACCTCCTTTGATACCTGCTCTTTACCAAGTGGGACTGTGCCATCCTCCTGTTCTGGCTCCTGCAGTCTCTCATTCCTCAGCTTCTCTTTCATCCTCCTGACCTCAGTGAAAGCACTCTGCTTCTGCTCCAAAGCATCCTTCCTAGCTGACTGCCTCCCTGAACTAAGCTTCCAGAAAGAACCAGCCAATGCATGCTCTCCCACAACCTCCTCCTTGCCCCCACAGTTACGTTCCTCAGTCAAATTATTGGTTTTCTCCAACAACACTGTTTTCCTGCTCCTGTTGTTCTCAGCCTCTTCAGATTTTGCTCTCCTTTCTCCAATAAGACCATGTGCATCATCTTTACAAGCTGCCATTTTGACTTCCAGGTCCCTTGCCAGACTGTGGAAATTCGTGGTCTGTTCAGCTAGGTTGCTCTTTTCAGTTTTAGGATTCTGGAAGTTTCTCCACAGCAGAGCGTTCTTCTCTGGGACACAGAGGAAGCGGACATGGGACAGATAGGAATGCTCACATTTAAAGACTCGGTCGCATTCTTGGCATCTCAACTCTGCAGAAACAGACAAGTGATGAGTTTTGCAAAGGTGGAATCATGGATGGATGCAGATCCTGATCCTGTCATTGACACAAAAAACCAGAAACACCTCTTGTGTCGCACAAGGTAACACACGGTAAAACTAATGCAAGTGCAGAATCAGGTCCCTACCTGCTATGCAAAATGGTTCACTCTTATTTGCTTCCATGCTTCCATGCTACTGCCAGAAATTATTTCATTTAGACTCTCAACTCTAGATTTTATTACATAAAATGTAATTATATTACATAAAAGTACATAAAATGGCCAGGACACCATGATCTAGATAAAACCATTTAGACTTTATAATGATTTGAAGTCTAAACCCAGATTTGGGTCTACATTTCTTAACTAAGTCACTGGCTTTAATTCAGGATGAATGTTAAATGCTATATATCCAAGCAATAATGAGTTTTAGACCAGGATTCAAAGATTTTGACACGAGCCTCTATTTTCAGGATACTCTGGAAGTTTAATACCGTTCAAAAATCATCTGACCTTAATGCCTGAAGCCCTTACTCATGCTCATTTGGCAAGCTGTTATATGCCTTAAGGCACAGATGTCTGCAGCACAGAAAATGATGTTCAAAGTGAAACAACGCCAGTGATGGGCAGGAGGAATAAGGAACACTCTTTCCTTTTGGCCTTCAGACCTACTGCACCTCTGGCTCATTGGGATGATTGATTGCCCATGAACAGATGATACCAAATTCAGCAATCAACACAGATATGGTACATCTTAACCTTTGTAAACTATATCCATGCTATATTATTTCACAACACAGAAGTTTTAAAATGCCAAGTGATGCCAGACAGCACCTGAGGCCTGGGATATATAGGAAAGTTCATAAACTGGTTGGGTAGAACTAAAAATTCCTAATTTGGGACTCAGCACAGCTTAGATCACTTTACAAACTACAGAAGCTGAACTTTTTATAAGAAAATAAGGCTGCCGAAATGGGTGGAACATTATACCTGTGAGATTAAAGTCTTGAGTGTAGATATAGTGTCTCTTGTGCAAGCAACACCCTTTCCTGGTAAATCCAAAGGCCTGGCAGTATGTGTCTACACAGAAACTAACAGAATGCACTGAAACCAGCTGGAATTATTTAGTTGGTTCCTGCTATGAATGTCTCTGTATTAATTTAATACTAACTTACAGACAAGCACATTACCACGTAAATTTGCTAACTCATATCTTTACCAACCTACACCTTTACCAACCAATCTATACAAGCTTTGTTTGAATCAACTAAAGGGAATGTAGAAATGGTTCTGTTCCAGTCTAACTAGATGAGGTTTGGAGCAAATGACAGCTGGAGTCAGACTTGGCATGGACCTGACTGACTTGCTTGGTGTCTCTGTAACCTGGATTTTTAGTTTTGTAACAACTTCCAGGTCAATTTCTTTTGGAGCAATGAATTTCCAGCAACATTTCAGAAATGAAAGCTTGCCCTTTTCCTCATTTCCACTGTGTCCCACACTAAATAGGCAGGCTATGCTGTATGCAGTGCTGTTAGGTTTATGTATTTTTAAAGCCCTGCTCATTTACAAGATTAAAGCTGAACACTAGCCTATACCTCATTTCTCAATGAGCTAAAAAAGGCCTATTTCCAACTGATACTTTAGACTTTTAGGATTCTGAGTTATCCAAATGCGTAGATTTCCACTGCATAGCTCAAAAATTTCAGCATGAATCCCTAGTGCACCATCCTCTGCTAGGAAGTAGCAATGAGAATGGCATTAAGAACTGCAAATTGCTTCTTACTCTGTGCCTCCAGCTCAAACCCCAAAGCAAAAGGTCTTTTCTCTTAGCTGACCAGCTAAGGATTTAGACAGGGTTTGTATTACAAGACAAGCACATACTAAGGAAGATGAGGACTCACTTCTGTCCTCAGTGACCCCTGCAGCCAGCAATTTGGTACTTACCATTCTGGGGACTCTGAGCTTTTATCTCATTGAAACCCAAGAGGCTGGAAAGCTCCTCATCATACCAGACAAGCAGTTCCTCATTTTTATTGATTTTCCTGGTGGAGCGATAGTATAACTGACTGTTTTCTAAGTAAGCTTCCAAGTTCTGCTCCTTGCTATTGGCAGCTGCTTGTACAAGTCTCATCCAAGGCAGTCCTGTGGGACTGTGCACAGATGTAACATCTACCTGTGAGACAGGACACAAAGAAGGCAAGTTACAGGTCTTGAGGCCCAAAGCAAGATTTTCATCCAATCCAAGAACAAAGCCTGTTTTCTGCCTCACACTGAGCACATATGACAAAGCTGTGAGCCCAACACATCTGCCAGTGTCACCAAATCCAAAGGCATCATAGGGAGAAGGCTGCCCTGGTGTGAGGGCTGAGAGCTCTGGGAATACAGCTGCATGGGAGGGAGGAGGAAACACCAATGCTCATGGCTAACCTCCCATGGCAATGCCAGGCCTGGTATGTTGGTCAGTCTCTAGCTCTGTCCTTTGCAGACCATCCCATGGGACTGTGTCGGGTGTGGATCACAGAGGTACAGGAGGTGTCATCCTCTCTAAGAAGGGGTCTCAATCCCGTGGGAAAATGGGATATGAGTCAGGAGATGTGTGAGTGCTGTCACTTGGGGGGTGAGAGATGTGCAGACCCCTGGACCAGTGCAGTGTGAAAATGAACATACACTCAGGACAGTTGCATGTGGAGTTTTTCACTGATGTAAGAGGATATGGATCAGGAGGTTTAAGAAAAATCATGGATATTTGATTCCATACCCCAAGTAGATATTTGCATATCTGTTTGGCTAGATTACATAAAATACAGATTTTAATATCTACAACTAAGAAGCACTTATATGATCTCTTTCCTTTTTCAGAAATAAAATTATGTATTCCTTTTTTTACCTTCACTAGATTAATTAAATTCATTTTAAGGTGTATTTTTTTGTTAAATAATTTCTGAGAGTTGCAAGGGGTTGATTTGTGTGCGTTCAGAAATACCAAAAAAAAATTGAGTTAAAAGACATTTCTCAGGTTGTAAGGTCAGGCACTAAGAAGTTAAAAAAATAATATTAAATCTATTGCTCAAATTAAATTTCTGTTCTGTGTGTACATTACAGCATTGTCCTAAATCACATATAATTTTTACTCCACAGGATTTCTGAGTCATTTAGTCAGGTTGACCATGAAATAATATAAGTACAAAACATTTGGCTTTGTATTTCTCGTTCAGTGTGTGACTCCAATCTTAGTTACTTTCTTACACTGAATAGGGAATGATTTATTTCTTCATAGGTTTTTCCTTGGTGTTTACCACAGCAGACCTGTGTCCTCTGCAATATTTGAAAGATGGGGAAGATTTTCATAGCTTGAAGGCTGAAACACAGGGCCATCAAGGGCAACATTTATACTCATAAAAAGCCTCAACTAATTTTTGAAGCACTAAGTCACTGTTTAGAAAGGAAGAAGTTTGAAAATGAGAAATGTCTAATGACAAGTACGATCTAAATTTCACCCCAAGCAATGTATAGCTCTTTGTTTTCCACTAATTGCAGGGCAGCCATTCATTGGTGTTTGGTACCAGAAACAATATTTTGGCTAATTATTTCTCTGGTTTTAACTGACTATTACCTACCATGAAAAGTTTGATCACATTAGTAGCTTGGATACAAGAATGAAGCATTAAGAGACCATTAGCATAGAAGTTAATTAACGCAAGAGAGAAAATAAATTAGCATGCCCTGTAACTGGTTCTCTCTAAATGCCATGGTAATTAACAATGATTGAGAAATACAAGTGTCTGACAGCGACACAAGAACAGCCACCCACACACAGTGGCTGTAACTAACAGCTATGACAGAGGCTGTCATATTTTACTTGCTGTGTTTCAGAAATACTGAGCAGCCACTCAGTGCTCTAAGCAAAGTCAAAGGGAGCACAGCTCTGCCAGGAGCCAGGACTCCAGGGAAAGAGCTCAGTGAGCTTAAAGTAGGTGAGCAGGAGTACCAGACGTAAGATAAGATCTAGGTGCTGCCAACTAGCAGCATGAACCAGCTCTAGTTTTTTCATGTGTTTAGAGACACTATAAACCCAGAAAATCCACCCTCTCCTGGAGATGTCAATTCCTCAGATGGATCCTTTGCACCCATATATGAGGTAAGGGCTTCACAGCCCAACATCTGTCACAGCTGGGCTATGGAGGCCACGTGGCTCCCTTGGGGGATGCTGGAGGAGAAGAGAGAAAATAAGGCTCTTTCTTGAAACTCCAAAGAAGCTGTAAGGGGCAGAGGAGCTCAGCTGGAAAGAACCTGTGCCAATGGCTGCCAAGAGTTCTTCTTTGCCCAAGGGTACAAATTGGGCCCAGGAGCTCAATTTAAGGTCTCCAAGAAAATGAGGGGAAAAAAAAAAATGACAGAGTCCCCCTTTGGTCTAAACAAAAAAGCCCAAGATGATGAAACCCTTGTTGGAAATAATATTCCCCAAAGTCTTGCAGGAGTGCTGATGAGCTGTGATGAACAGAAACCTCAGTTGCAATGAATCCACCTTGCTAAACTACTCCTGTGTGTATTCTGTTTGTACTATAGCCAGCATAGCAAAACTCATTTCTTGTTTTGCACTTCAGTGCCATGATTACAACATAATATCATTATTGCATTTTTAATTAATTACTACACAGAGTTAGAAGCTTAATGGTAGTTCCTGATTTCTGGAGGGTTTACTTTTAATTATGAGTAGTTAACAGGATATGGGACTACCGATTGCATCTGAAACAGCTACTTGCACAGAATTTCATGTATTTACTGCCAAAAGACAGAGATCTGAGCCAACTCAGGCATCCTATTTCATTGCTGCATAGCAATTACTTAGCTCAAGTGTAGAAAAACACTAAAGCCATCCCTCTAGAGGGCTCTTCCAATGTAGAAAACCTTTGAGGCTATCTCTACAGTAATTCAAAACTCTCAGGAGAAATACAGAAATATTCCAAAAATAAAGCCTCATTTCAGGACAGGTCTCTCTCCAAAGAGTATGTCAGTCTCCTGGAGTACTAACAACACTGTCCAAGAAAGCAAACTTGTGCCAGAGACTCAAATCAGTCATATAAACCTTAAAGCCTCTTCTTCTCTTTCTTAATTTGTTTAAAACAAGTGTCGAACAGGTTATCTCCCAACAACTGTCATGGTTTAGCATAGTTTGGGTTTTTAGTTAAAGAGGGCTCCATCAGTCACGGAAGTGATTCTCTTGCTAACAGGTGCTTACAGCTTCCTCCAGACCCAATAGAACCACAACTGGCTAGTTTGAATATTGGCAACCTTTTTAAGCCACTTAAGAAGCTTGACACGCCTCTGTGATCCACATGTAAGAATGAACAAACCCCAGGAAAGCTCTCTTGTTTCTGGCTTTTGGACAGGGAACTGGGGCCTGCGCGGCCCAGGAGGGCCGGGCCGGGCCCTGCTTGGGGTGGTCCGGCCAGGTCAGCCACGGTGCGGCTTGGCTGAGATCTCAGCCGCTTCTGCTCGCTGGACACCCGGCACAGCCCCCCAGTGCCGGCCGGGCCGGCCGGGAGACAGCCACCCTGGAGCCTCGGAGCCCTGTTCCATCCACGGCCCTGCTCCGTGCAGGCGGCCCCGCGGCACCGCCGGGCCAGGCCAGCCCTCACCCAGTGCGGCTGCTGAAATCAAACACTACACTGAAACGAGCTCCAGCCGCCACCCAGCAGAAATTAGGTGACCAAGAGCAAAAGGCGAATTCCAGCTGCAAGGCCCAGGTGACATCAACTCTCTTAGTGCTGTAAGAGATGATCCAGAACAGATGAAGCCTGCAGACATCAATCCTCTCCCAAGTTAAAGGAAAGGTGAAGGCACGTGAAGAAAACACCATAAAGACACCAAAGTCAGTGAAGAAGGAAGAGCTGAAATCCTGAGGGAGGAGAAGGAGGAGATGCTCCAAGCTTAGAAGGTGAAATTCTGTTGTAAAGCTATGGTGGTGATGGACTGTGATACATCAGAGTACCCATTGTAATTTCATGAAAGCGTGGGGGGTGGAGCGTTCAAACCGCAACCATGAGCAAAGGCACCTGTGCTGAAATAAGCAAATGTTGAAGTAGCTGTGATCTGGTGAGAAGCTTGAACAGAGAGAGATGAAAGTGATGAAGACCCTTGTTCCCAGGGAAGAAGAAGACCTCTGTTCCTAGAAATGAAGATGCTCCCAGAGATGGGTGAAGAGAACGTTTGTTTCTGAACAGCTCAACCTTAAAATGGTACCCCATTAGCTCAAGATTGAACCCTCGAAAACAGTTGTGGGAAAGCTGTAAGACGAGAGAGCAGAGAACCAAGCCAGGCAGCTGTCTCGTTGTGACACTGAAGCCATGAGAGGACTGTTTGTTGTGGAGATGTCTCCACAGCATGAGCAAGAGAGACTCCTCTCCCGAAGTGAACTGAGATTATTATAGAGGTGGTAAACTGACTGAAAATCTCAAGGGTTGTCTTTTTACACTGTCAGTTGGAGAAGGGAGAAAGGTGGGGGGAAGAGAAGTGTTCTGAAGGTTTAGTCTGACTCTTACTTTTTTTCTTTTAGTTCTGTTAATAAACTTCTTTATATTCTTTTAAGTTTTGTGCCTGCTTTGTTTTCTCCTAATTCTTATCTCACAGAAGCAAAATAAGTAGGTAATGGATATTTAGAACCAAACCACTACACTTCCATATTACACATATGCCCTGGGATTTCTCTCCTCTGAAGCACAGAAATCTTAGGCAAACCTGGATCTCTCCCAGATCCATCCAAGCCATAGAATGTGGGAAATTTGCTTTCTTCACACTGTAAAACACCTCTCTGTCTTCATCTAGGCCAGTGGTGACTGAAAAGCACTCTAAGACCCAGAAATCCAGGGTAAGAAGACAGCATGATAAACAGTGGCTATGGAACAAAAAAATTTGGGGAATTAGAGCCAGAGAGTTAACACTCCATCACAATCCTGGGGTTGAACAGTGATTGAAAAGTGTAGCTGTAACACAGACATACCTATCTGAGGTAACTTGAGGAGGTCCATGTCCTAATAGCAGTTAAGTTGTGGC
Source organism: Corvus cornix cornix (assembly GCF_000738735.6). Classification (NCBI taxonomy): domain Eukaryota; kingdom Metazoa; phylum Chordata; class Aves; order Passeriformes; family Corvidae; genus Corvus; species Corvus cornix. The sequence continues at coordinate 18,461,575 of NC_046336.1, forward strand.
TGCCCAAAGATTGTGTGGACTAGTTGCCTGACTGCCATTGTGGTTTCACTTTAAAGGATAACTGAGCACACTGGGTTAGCAGTTGCCCAGATCTGTAAATACATGCTATGAATGTACCACCTGCATGAATCAGTGCAATGCCAAAGTGTTCCCCCTCTGTTCTCACAGGGCTGTGATACCTCCAGGTAAACCTCCTTTGTCCTGACAAAACCTGAGCTAGCTGTTACTAAACTATTTGTCCCTCTTTCCTTCTATTCCACATCAGATCTGAAGCAGGCCATCAATCGTCAGCATAGAAGTAGGACTTTGTATTTTTCCTGCAAAGGAAACAATTTTCCTTAGGTCCTTCCAGTCTGCAGCTCATAAATTAGAAAGGCACTGGCTACTTCTCTTTGAAGGAGCTGTTACTTGTGCTGAACAAAACAAGAACCTACCTGTTGCAAAGTTACCTTCTCAGGGGTGGTGTAACTCTTTTTGATAGGTGGAACATTAAACATTGTTATCTCATACCTTAAATACATAGTGGATGGTCCGTCTATCGGAACACTTGAGAGCAATGAAAGCCACAGTGTCCAGCAGGGTGTTCTGGAGCATGCATGGTCCAAAAACAACTTCTTCAGGGATGTCTTGTGTGGTATGAACAGTAGCCAGTATGTCCGGAAAATGGTGATGCAGAAGCTTGTTGTCACTTGTCCAAAGGAATTTAGGCAAAGATGTAAGTTCCATTATAAACCTGTAAAAAACACAAGAAATCACATTTGGCATAGAGATAGAAGTGGAAGGTGGCATCACTACTTGAAATACAAAGACTTCCAGGAGCTGTAGGTGAATTTTAAGAGTATGACAGAACATTGCTTGTTACAGAGTTTACAGCTTTATTAACATCCAGTTCAGAAAGAGAAAGATTACTTTGCACTAAATCAAAATCTCAGGTTTGTAAACAAGTGAATTACTCTTCCAGGAAAAGGCAGACAGTCCAAGAGTTCAACTGCTGCTCTCTACAGACAGGAGTAAGAAGCTTGGGGAACAATAAGCAAAATTTGCAGTGAGTAGAACTCAGCATATTCTTGTTAACCATATTCTCAGATATCCTTCTTACTAGTAGTAGTTTGTAGAAGTGTGAACAAAGGAAGAGAAAGAGAACAGCAACAAAAAAAAAGCAAGACTTTTTGAAGCGCATTTTGGAAAAGCTGTGCTTTTTTCACTTAAGTGCAACATCAGTCTAGATTCTGGTTAAGCTGCTACAAAACCAGGAATAATCTGAGTCCTGAGTCTACCCAACCAGAATGCACAACATTTGAGGCAATTCCTGAAAAGAATTATTTTCAGCCTGCCTTAAATATATGTTATCAGCTGTTGTTGAGAAAATCAAATCAGATTATGACTCTTTGCATAGTGATACTCCTAGCACAATGTTAGTAGAGATTGCTGTCTTTAGAGGATGAATTTTTCTACCCTGAATGTAGAATAATATATTTGTCATTGCAGAGGCAACTTCTGCAATATGAGCCACAATCTGAGAACTCAGTATGCAGTGAGGAGACAGGCTTGAGTTATTTGTCATTCTAAGCCTCTCTAGGCTTCTAATAAAGATATAGCCATCTCCAGCTCCCAGCTGGAGGTCATGGAAAACCCCTCATTTACGCCATCAAGAGCTGGATCAGGTCCATTAGGCAGAAAAAATTAAAGAGAACAGCAACAAGCCCTGAAGAGGCCTTAGCCTAATAAATACTGAGATAGAAGGGCTGAAGATCTAGTCTAATCTTTCTCACTCTCTGCCAACAGAATTGATTTGTTACTCACTGACTTATGACTTAAATTGAAGTGGTATAAAGTGCTCAGGAGAGTTGTACTGATTTAACTAAATCAATTTCTAAACCAGTGTAGTTAATTCAGTATAATTTATTCCTTGTAGGCAAGGTCTAAGACCCTACCCTAAAAATATTAAAATACATGGTCATACATTCAGTATGTAGTAATCATCGGAAGGATGAAGGCCTAAACCACACAACCAAGGCAAAGAGTGGGATAATATACCTCCTCTATCCAACCTTAAGCATCCCTAAAACCCAGTATGACAAAAAAGTTTGCTTGTTTCTAAGTGACTTGTTAACTTAATCTGTGATCAGACAAAAAATCCCCCAAACCTACATGCATAAGTGCCAAAGTCTCAAAATGCCACCCTGGCAGCTGTGGAAGCACAGAACTCAACTCTTGCACAGAAGGGTCACTTTTGTGAAAATTTGTGAAAAGGATGCACTGTGATTACACAGCAGATGGGACAGTTACCATCAGCCTTGAGCCAAAAGGTTTCGACACTGGGAAGAGCCCTCTTTTCCAATCATTTGGCGAATGCACCATCTAGTGTCACATCTCAGCATAACACAGTGTCCCACGACAAAGTGAAGCAGGACATCCCCCACCCCCTGGTGCTGTCGGTGTGTTGAATCGCTGCAGCCTCTGAGCACCCTGTCAGGCAGGAATCCTTTCTCTCAGGAGAGGGTCATTCTCCCTGCCACCTTCTGCTCAAACAGGAGGTTAGGTGCCTCCACAGGTACTGGGTTTGATAGGGTCTGGTCAGGGTTATGTCAGGTAGGGAGAGTAATTTAAATCTACAGTGTTGGCTGAAGCTGTGCTGCTGGTACTTAGAGTGGAGAGTGGGGATACTCTGCAACACCATTAGAAGAAAAAGTGTGAATCTTTTTCTACAGTCTCCAAATAGCATGAGAAAGCTCTTCCCTCTGCATCCACAAGATTTCAGCTTCTGTTACTGAGCCAAGTTCATCGGCTGAGGGATAACAACAAGCAAATATGACTGTACTGTTTTCAAAACGAGCTGCTACCTCTGCAAAGGGATGTGCTGGATCCTGTGGGTTTTCCAACATGCCCATGCTCAGGGGTCTCCATTCCGAAGTGCAGATTCATCCAGGGCAGTACTGGAACAAGTCCTGCCTCCTGCACAGGTGAGGAGTGATAGGGGGTTCTCTGGTACCTGCCACCCTTACCACGGAGAACTGAAATACTGACTTCCTCAAAAGTAAAGATTGAAGCTTGAGACATGACTTGAGAGAAAAAAATTAAACTGATTTACTTTCTCAGCTCTGTGGTGGAGCAAAGGAAATGAAACAGATGAGCTGAAGGGAGGTAAAAGTACCATGGACAACAGGAGTAAGAGGTGAAGAGGAGGTATCTACAAAGGCATCACTGTAATATTATGGCTGGATTGTGCAAGCCAGCAGCTGTAGCATCAGAGAGGGTACCCACAGACAACCTACGTAATTCATTTTTACATTGCAGACTTTTTAAAATTACTTTTCAAAGTGACTTTTCAATGGCTGTTGCTGTTGAAGAAATTTATCAGGCTGTGTGGCACTGCTAAAGAAAGTTTACTAACACAGATTTTACTTTGAGGATAGTGGTGTCTGGAAAATGCACACAGAGGTGCCTTTTCAGCAAAGCTCAGGGAAGTTTAGCATCATCCCAAGCCTAAATCCACGTAGTGCTCTTCCCCCAGTAAGTCCAGTCAAATACTCACTGACACTTTACAGAAGTAAATCTCAACAAAGCATGGGCATGATGTTGCCCAGGGCCCTAGACAGCTCTGCTTTTGTCAGTCCTGCCTCCACTCATGGCAAACCCAGAGACAGCTGAGGAATGGCTGTGTGCAAGGTCAGGTCCAACTGCTGCCAGAGGGCATCTGCTGGATTCTCAGACAGGGTCAGCAGGAGTGTGACCACACTGTGGCACCTGCCAGTGCAGAAGGTGGCTGTGTAACAGTCCACGCAAACTCATACCTTGAAACCACCACCAGAGATCTCAGAAATGCTGAAATACAGCAGCACCACCCACAGCACTCAAAACAGACAGTGAAAATGAGCTAGAAAAAAAAAAAAAGAACATGGGCATGTAGGCCAGAATATAAATCTGAAATACCCCTCAATTTGGATGTAAGCTTGCACCTCTACATGTTTTTCATCTGGTTATAATCTAAAGCCAAAACTTCAGCCACAGCCATGATGCTTAAGAGTTTTTTTGATAAAACTTCCTTTAAGTTTTCAGGAACTTCACACTTGAGCCTGAATGAGAATTCTACACGAAACCATGAATCCAGTACCTGAGCTCTCGTCTAATTATAAAATCTGGTTTCAATGCAAATCTCACATCTTTGCCAACAGTCTTCAAAGTCAAAAGAAATTCACTAAGAACCTACAAATGGAGTCATAATGAGAAATGGAGAAGGTATACTAGAATGCCTGGCATTTTAATTTGACAGGCTGAAGTAGGTGAATTGCTCACATTCTTCCCTGTGAGTGAAGAGAGAAAATTCTCATAACAGAGAATTCCCCATTACTTCCCCCAGCTGATTACTCTTGTCTTAATGCCATTGATTTCCACATTTTTGCTACCTCCTTTAAGGAGCAATAAATCTGCTGTGCCTTCATTTCTCACAGGTTCCCTAGCTGTTGCACATAAGACTCCATTCACTCTCAGAAGTCTACCATAAGCTTCATTGTGAAGGTCATATCTTCAGCTCTGTATCGTGCAGGCAATGATATGCTTGCCTCAAACTGCCAATGCTGGAAGTACCCTTGCTTCTCAGAGACATGATCCCCCTCATACAACATGATCTTTCTATTCTCACTCAGGTTCTGCATAAGCAGTTCCTATCCCTCTGGGATCACCCACAGACATCTCCGAGAGGCTGAAATAAAATGAATATTTATAGTGCTTTAGTAGCACATTAGACTCAAATCACCTGTTAGATGATGGGTAGTCTCCATATTCTATCTGTCACAGATGTGAATTCTTCATATGGATGAGTTTAGGGACTTGCTATTTAATGGACTCTTCATCCCCCAGAGAGTATCTGATACACATATACCATGTCCCTGAGTGATGGATTTTGCATCTTGATCTCTGAGAAGTGTGACAGATCTGTCAAAGAACAAGGACCTATGGGCAGGCAACTCCCTATGGATTATGCAATTGTGGATGTTCGATTAAAAAGCGCATGAAATAGATGGTGCTCACAGCAAATGCTCCCAGCCTGCTTGCCTCCAGAGCAGCACACAAATTGCCAGTTAACTTTTGGTTTCCTGAGTGTTCTTCCAAGCTGGAACTCTGCAGATGGCCTTCTCCCAGTCTCTCCCCATTTCCTAGCATTTGTATAGCATCCCATTAACTAATGAGGCTTACAACTTCTGCCTTCCTGAAAAATGTTTACATCGCTCCTGCATCTCATGAGAAAAACATGTTTCCAGAGAGGAAAAGAAAGGAAGTTTCAGATCCCTGATTTCCTACTGCATGGCCTTCAGATGTCACTGCAAGCTCTTCTAAGAAATGTCTGGAAATTCCCAAATGCTGAAAGACCAATTTGAGGAAGGACTCCCCTGCATCCTGTTTTCAGAGGACTTGACCCGATTCTCCTTGCCATGGTAACCACACTGAAGTGTGGCACCATTTGGAGCTTCTTAGTGGCCATAAAGGCACTGGTAGCCCTGCTTAATATTATGACCAACCATGCAAGTGTGAAGGAAACAAATTAATCACATTTGCAAGAGGGGAACGTTTTCAGCCAGAACTTATTTAACTAGTTCAGCTCTTCATAATCAAAACCAGAAGCAGATAATAAAAACTGTTTCTCTAAAATTAATTTTATTGTTTTTAAATGTCAACAGCTTCTTCTATTTCACCTTTACTTCCATTTTAACTGTAGATTAATTTGCATATAGTTATATCACTTTCAAAGCAATTACCTTAGTTGGAAAAAAAATGACACAGAAGTTACTCATAAAAATAATTGAAAGTATTTGATCCTGGAAAGCATCATCCCACAGTCTTTCCAACTATTTTTATATCTACTCCAGACTTTCTTCAGAGCAGGAGTTAATGTAAACACTATAGCTCTGCATTTCCCATGTCAACCAAACTGAAAGAAAAAAAAAAGCAACCCAGAAATATTAAATACTGGAGCCATCATTTCCTTCACCTTTTAACTTACTCCTTTCTGCTCCAAAGTGTGATGGCATTTTCCCTGAAGCATATAACCTGTGACTTTGTGCCAGTGCAGTCCTGTGGCCGTTGCCAAAACTGCCTTTGATTTCAATAGCAGGTCTTTCGGTCCGAGGAATCCACGATCAGACGTGCAGTGTCATGCACAATAAACTACAGATAATAAAGGAATTGAGCTGATGCAGACAGAGTGGTTCTGTCTGCAGCATTTATTATTTTCTGTTGTTATAAGGAACTGAGGATTCTTAACACATGAAGGAAATTTCAAGGGAATACAAGATAGAAAAGTGAGAAAATCTACTCTTGGGTTTTATACAATTGGTTTGCTTCTGTGCCAGTTTTTCTTCTCCCTTTATTTAAGTTGCAAACTGCAAAGGAGAAAACTCAAAACTAAAACAGAAGGAAACTGGTAGAAAATGAAAAAAAAAGGAGAATTCTTGTTTTAAAAAATAAGTAAATTCAGAACCCACGAAATAAATACCAAAACTAGAACCCATTTCCTAAATTCAATTACAAGCTGAGAAGTCCTTTAACAGCATGAAAAGTCTAAACAAGTAATTTCTTTTAGCTTACTGCTACTGCAAGACAGCTTATGTGCTCAGCTTGGGTGCAGGTCAGGTCTTTTTGAGCATGAAGTGGTTTCTTTGCACCTTCACTGCTGAAAATCCCGCACACGTCAAGAAAACTGTACAAAACCACTTGGAGATATAGCTATGTGCTGCCATTCACAGCGTGTCTGGGATGAACAAAGCCATCTGGGGGTTTGCTACCCCTCAGACAGACATTATACCCCTAGCAGAGTATGCAAAGGTCTTGGGTTACCTTGGAAAGGAAAGAATTTCTTTGGGTTTTAACAGAAACTACTCATATGTCACTCATTTCTGAGTCTCACATTTAGCAACCTGTCCATCTTTGAGATGGGCATAAGACAATACACCCTGAATTTCTGAGCTTTGACTATGCTCTTTCATCTTCCCATTTTTACTGGTCACAAATCTGGATCCCAGAAGTGATTCTGCAGAGAAGCAAGAGGGCAGCTGATCCAAAGAGGTCTCTTTCCTGCCAGAGAGCCACATCCCATCCATGCATTAAGAACAGCCCAATCAGCACTGATAAAATAAATGAGAGAATGACAATAAAACCTGGGGAGACTGGAATATTTTACTTTTTTTTTTTGCTACAGCTACTTTGCAGGGCTACAGCTGGGGCATATTTTGAGTACCTCTCTTCTCAGTTCTTCTCAATTGATGTACTGCTCATCTGACATATCCCCTGTTCTCCTGGCATGATTCAGTCATGCTTGCCTGACTTGCTTACCTGAGCTAGGCATCTGGGAAGAAGCAGAAGAAAATACAACTATGCATCAAGGAGGATTTTGCTGGCTGCAGAGATGAACTGAATCTAAAGAGTGAAGTAAAACTGGGACTGAACTAGCCTGATGCATGCAAATGGTCTTCCCTCAGCATTCCAGGCTTCCCCAGCTTTCATCATACTTTTCTGTACAGCAGCTGCACAACTCTGACCTGGCAAGTCCCTAAAAATAATGACTAGAAGTAAGGAAACTCACTGTCTAGCATCCTCTGGAATGATCAGGAGGCAGCTTGGGGTGAGGAGCATAGTGTCTGTTCTGAGCTTTCAGAAACTGGGCCCTTATAGAGGTTTTATTGTGAATTAGAGACCTCCAAGCTTATGGGGTGCTTACCACTTTTTTATTGTATCATCATGACATCTTCAGGGAGCAGTTCTCCAATTCTTACTATTTTAAGGCTCTGTGGTCTTCAGATTGTCTTCCATCATCTGAAATCCCCAGTACATGCAATGTAAGCTGACAGCTTTTGATGAACCATCATTATATCTTGGCTGGATACCCAGCCTAGTGAATCATGAAACTGCCAAATCTTTTTATTATGAACAATCTCTCAAACTTCAGTGGGAATAATGAAGAAGACAGAGCTAAAATCCCTGCTTGGAAATGAACAAATACCTCATGCTCCACATTTGCTTTAAACAAGTCTTGTGACATACAGGAACCATTTGGAAGTGGAAATTAAAAGAAAAGCTTTCAGGTTTCTTCTTATTTTCTCTGAGACTAGGGAAAGTTGAAGTGGCCTCTCTCCTGACGCATGGTAGCTGCCACACAGACACGCAGACCTCCCTCTCCAAAGCAGGTGAAGATTAAGTCACGTCTCCAAGACCACCACAAGGATGCAATTTCCAGTCTTCACCTGATGTCCAGGAACAAAATGCCTGAGACTGAGCATCACATCTAGTTTGATGAGAAAAAAACTGAGATTTGAAGAAGTCCCAGCAGAGTCACGTACTCTCACCCCACTGGCTCTCAAATGGCAACTCAGCACCAAACTTCCCTATGGTTTTCAGAATTTCCACATTGAACCCCTATTTCTACCTCCACTCTCTTCCATGGCAAAAAATGTGGTAGGTAGGAAAGGAATGGGCTATCCCACACAGCTGGAAAGCCTGGTTAATACTCTCTTGTTGGCATGCGTGATGCAACAGTATCTGCACAGTTGCACATGAAGTCTTCCTTGATTTAGCTGGAGGTTTTCAGTCTGGCAGGACACAAACAACAGGGCCACTGAGGTCTCTGTTCCATCCCTTCCAGTGCTCAAATACAAGAAATCAACGCAGGCACTGGGAGAACTCTTGATATCTCAAACTGGACAATGAGCAACAGTAATACCATGCTGCATCCATTGGAAAGCATGAAATACATTTATTTTCTGCAATCCCAGCGGTTCAAATAGACTGTGTCTAGGAATTTGGCTTCATGATGCATAAAATGTCAATATTCCTTTCCAGCTGGGCTGGTCCCAAGGACAGAATGAACACTTCTGTCTGGCACTGCATCTAATCTAATGGACCCTGTTGGATGGTACTGGGTTGTACAAGTCTTTCATAAATCAGACAATCCACCTGTGGATGAAGAGGGGATGACTACAGCTCCGTAGTCTACTGCCTTTCAAAGACTTTATCTTTGTGTGAAGGGCTGACTCTTCACTGGCTTACAGATGTTCTATTTTATGAAGCAGTATGGCTATCCACCACTTCACTCTTGTGGTTTCAAGGCCTAAGACCTAAAAAACAGGGTTTCTGTGGGATAAAGGAAAAAACTGGGCTTCTGTAGGATAAAGGGAGCATGTTTTAATTCTTCAGCCAGGGTCGAGGATTATCAGACTGTAAATGTTACAAATAAATAATTTCAGCTGCTTATACAGCTGTACATGCCATACACTGTATGGATACATTTCAGTTCAGAGCTCAAAGTATTTCATATTCCAGGCCGGCATTGTGCTGGTGGTCACCTCATAGACTTGGTCTGGTTTCTGCACCTGCTGCTCTGGCATTGTTCACCATTCAGCAATTGACATAATGCCCCAAAATATCACAGGAAGTTTGAATTTTACAGGGGACATGCAGAACAGAAAGCAAATGTTATTCCATGACAGAGGGAATAAAGAAGGCAACTATTCATCTGTCACAGAGTGTAAGAAAGTTACTTGTCACACAGATGTGTGTACCTACTTTCAGCAAAATCCTTGATTCACATAAACAGCAGCCCTGACCACAGCAATTTGTGCTAGCACATTTGTTCTCACATAGATCTGTGCATTTGCTCCTTCACCAAGGCATCTATGCATACAAAACCACCACTGCCTGTATGCAACCACAGAAAACGGAGAAACAACAGCAAACCAAAAACACGACCCAAGCACAAACAGTGTGAATCAAGCACAAACAGACTGAACCAAACACAAACAGACAGAAACAAAATGTGTAACTTGTGAAAACAGTCACAAATATTTGTCTTCTCTCTTCATACAATTCACATTGATTACTCTTTTTCAGAAATTTTTAAAAATTACATTATCTGGTTAAAATTAAAGATATATTAAGGTATGCTCCTATTTAAGAGTCCTGCTATAGATTTTGGCAACTTTAAAAAAACAGTAATATCTGCTCTGTTTCTTTCCAACAGAAAAGCATATACATAAAGACAAAAAAGCATATATCCACATACATGCATTCACAACTATACATACAGCCACACATACACCTGTTTATTTTTTTGTGATTTCACATGTTCATCATTTGTATTTAAAATGAAACATTTTTAAACAAGGATCAGTTACTTTCACATGGCTGATGCTGGAGATTTCTTCAACAGTACTAAGTGGCATTAACTTACACTAATCTTATTTACATTAGTGCTAAACTTACTACATGATGTCAACTCCAATAAGAGCAAGTGACAGAGCTGAAGGACACTATGCAAGGTGAAATTGTGGGAAGCAACATAAATAAGTTATTTTACACTACAATGAAGCCAAGAAACCTTTTAATTGAAAGCAATTTTGTAAATTAAAAGAGGTCTTACCTAAAGTAATGTGCTTTCCAAGAAAATATTTTGTTCTTTGACCTGGTGTTTGTCAATAGCAACTGCAGGTAAGATAAGACTGTACTGCGTGAAAATTATATTAACAGAATCACAACATTACAGACACGGAAATATCCATCTGTAAATACTAGGATTTAGCCAAGTAATTTCTTTTGTAAGATCTTGGGTACAATCTGTAATTCTTACACATAATTTATTTTTATACTTTCTCATCTAGTTATATTATGTTCAGCTAACAGCATCTAAATACTTTGACTTTACATTAGTATTTCTATGGCTACAAAACTGGGGTTTTTTATAAAATTATATCTCTATAGAGTTCCATAATGCAGCTCTACTTTGCTTTGAAATACTGGAAAAACAGTATAGCTTAAATACAACAAACAAACAAACAAAAAAAAAGAATTGCATTCTCAAAGAACAGCTTATGCTTTGGTGTAGTTTTATACATTAAAAGACATAAATTTAATCACCCTATTGCCCAAAGAAATTCCTCTATTCCTCTCTCTAGTACCAGTTATACTTAAGAAATGGTAACAAAAGCTGTCAAGTGCTACATTTTGCATTTTTAAAAGCCAAAATAAGGGAAAACTCCTGAGACATAATTTATTATTAAATTCTGAATTTCATGCATGAGTGCAACTGCTTCTCATTTAAAAGCAACTATACTAAAAATACAAAACTATTTAAATATCTTATCTTCCATCAAGTTTCTACTGACATTTCTTTCAACTAGCAGCTGTCAGATCTCAGAACAAAGTCATTAAAATGCTTCAAACATTTTCAGTGGACTGAATTCCAATAGAAATCTTTTCATGTAAAGATTTGCACATTCAAAGATCAATGTGACATTTTAAACTGATGGCAATAACAGCTCCTAACTTATGTAAGAAATTTCTACTACATGGATATCCATGATATAAGGAATACACACAAACGGAGAATAACAATGTGAGCTATTCCAAACAAAGTTCATCAATTTCTTAAAAGCAGTTAGATCCTAAGTAGGTACCTAAAACAGCCACGATGCTCTGATCACCTGTCGAAGTTGGAAGGATGAGGAGAGCTGTAACCAATAAAAAGAACAACTGATGCTCGAGAGTTCTCGGCGAGAGAAGAGGAGCCGGGAGGGAGGAGAAGGGCTACTGCCGGGGGGCTGCCGAGAGGGACCCGCCTCCCCCTCCGCCTCGGCATCGCCCCCGGCAGCCCTGGCTCGGCACCCGCCGCTCGGGGCACTCTGCTCGGGGCCCCTCGCTGCCGCACTGAAGCGGGCGGTGGCAAGGCCAGGGTTAGGCACAAGTCAGCAAGGGACACTTCAGTGCCCTCACCTGCTCCCCGGCCATTCCCGGCCCCGGGACAGCCCGGCCCCGGTCCCAGCAGCTCCCGGCCGTGCGGCAGCGCCCGGGCGGCTCGGGGACCTCCGCGCAGGCCCCGGCCCGGCCCGGCCCGCGTTGGCCCGGCAGCGCAGCGCTCCGCGGCTCCGGGAGCGCAGCCCGGGCGGCCGGGACGGACGGCGCTGCTGCCGCCTCGCCGCGCTCTGCAGGGGCAGGGGCCGCCCCGAGACCCCCGCCCGGCCGCTCTGTCCCGGCCCCGCTCACCTGGGCTCCCGCTGCGCTCCCCGCGGACGGGGGATCTGCGGCGCTGGGGGCCCCGCCGCGCCCCTTCCCTCTCCCAGGATCCCGCTACGGACAAGTGCCCGCGGAGCCCTCACCTTACCTCACCCCACCGCCGGGGCCGCCCGGCCCCCCAAGAGCTGCGCCGCAGCCCCCGCCGCCGCACCGCCCCAGCACGCCGGCACCCTCCTCCCCCGCCGCGGCTCCCCGCCCAGAGCAGACCCCGGGAAACGCCTACCGCAGCTCCGGCCCCCGACCCCCGCCGCCAGCCAGGCGTCCTCCTCCCCCGGGACCCGCCGCCACCCCGCCCGCGGGGGCCCGGAGCCCTCGCCGAGGCAGAAGCCGTTCCGCAGCGGCTGCGGACCGCAGCGCGGGGGAGTCAGAAGGTGGACGGGATTCCCCCTTGTAACCGTACCATAAACCGAGGAGTTTCTTTTAAAGTTCGGGGGGGGAAAAAACCACACACGCGCATTCCGAAATAAACAAAACAAAACAGTCTCCAAAGTCGCCTTCCCACTTGTCCTTTAGATCATCTGACAACACTTTTGAATAGAAGGCTCCTCTAGGAGCTGCAGGTATTGACAAGAGCCGCTTAAAATGAAAAGTACTGCTTCATAGAAAATAGTCGCAGGATAAAAATTAGGACTTTGAGGTATGAAACGATTTGTGGCACAGCTGGTATGTAAAATAAAACCATCAAACATCTTGTCATAATCAAATATACCCTAAATCTGAACTAGCGACATTGCTTTTGAAAGATGTCGCTCCATATAAATGCCTTTAACGCCTGGTAGAAAATTTTTATGAACATGTTGACAAATGAAATAACCCGGGTTATTTGATTAGTGTCCATGTAATCTGAATAAGGGCTTGTATCAGGAAAAGAAACGTCAAGCCTTTAATACTTTTGAAAGGATGGATTTTCGCTGCAATTAAAGAGTAATCTTATAGCAATAATGAGAGCGAACCATTCTCGCTGTGTTCTGTGATACAGGGATTACAGAGGATGAACTCAAGAGTTTCTGTTCTCTTTTAAAATTCAGCTCGGGCCGAACGAACAACATTGTTGAGCGCGGCGGGGGTTTGGTAGCTGCCCAGCCGCCCTGGAAGCTCTGCATCCCACCGCCCGCCCAGGAACGGGTGTGCCGATGGCATCTCCTAATACTACTTGGGAAATACTTGCCGATTTGGGATGCAGGTGTCAGGAAACTGGGCTGGACAATTCCCACTGCACTTCATAAACTCTTCATTCAAGAGTTTATGTTTTTTGCAGTCTTTATGCAAATAGCAACAGACGGTGTAAGAAGGGACAATTAGACGTGGTCGCCTGCCTTACGGAGCTTCAACCACTGTGAGACAGTGCGCTGAGGTAACCTGTGCTCCAGGGAGGCTAAGATCCGCACCTTTAGGTCAGCTCCGCTGGTGTTTGCTCTGATTTTCCTTCGAGCAAGACCCGATCAAACGAGCCCGGGCGCCCGGGTCACCGGCCCGGCCTGCGCTGCCTGCCCGCTGCCCTCCTGTGGGCAGAAGCGCTGACCCCACACAAACCTCTCTCCAGCTTGGGACCTGACAGGCCTGCCCGGTGTGTGACAGCCACAAGAGCGGCTCAGGCCGATCGGGAAAACCTGTTTGGTTTAAAGCAGGAGGCTGCGGCCCCGGGAGGCGACTCTGCAGAGGCGGCCCACAAGCCCCCGCCGCGCCCGGCCCCCGCCGCAGGGGCTGGAGGAGCAGGGAAGGGGCGCTGGAAAGACGCAGCCCCACATTCCCCAGGGTGTTTCTGCCCAGCACTGACCGTGGTAGAAGCCAGCCGAGTCCTTGCTTTTGCATACGCTCACCTAGCCTTAAAATGTGCCCCCTCGCCGGGCCCTTTGGAGGAGGCAGATGAGCCGCTCGGCCATCTCTCTTTGCAGAATCAGAGGATATGTTAGAGATCAGAGAAGGGCGATGCACATTATCGGGAAATAGTGGGGTTTTTTTCTCGTCAGTGCCTTACTTTGCTTTGGAGACTCCCTTGAAGTTTGCCGCGTTATTTTACGATACAGTGTGATATTCACAAGGCACCGAGAGAATCTGACGCTATCAGCATTTTTATTTCGTTTTGAAAGGCCGCGGTGTGTGCGGAGAAGGACGGCTGCCTCGGGCAGGGGGTGGCGAGGGCTCCCGGGGACCACGCGGGCTGCGGACACTAGTGGGCACCGGCGAGGCCGAAGCCCGGCGGCGCGGGAGGAAGCGGAGGATTCCTGCTGCTCAGCAGCCGCTTGCTCATTTTTTGTGAATGTCGCCAGGGAGGATGTGGGTTTTTTCTATTTCTCCATGATCTAAGTAATCGCTGGGTCTCAACTGGCCAGTGCTCAAAAACCTTTCAAGTGGCGAGCTCGAGCAGTGCGTTCAGCTTTTAGCTGTGCATAGTTAAACCAGGCAAGCGGCTGAAAACCAGTGGACCCTCTAATCTTTCCTTGATAAGTCCCCGACCGCCGCCGCGGTTGGATGTGTCTGAACTCGGTCCAGCACAGAAACAGGCAACTGAAATCGAGACGCTTTCCCCGAAGTGCAAACTGTATGTCAGACTTGCGGGCGGCAGCCTACACCGCACAGAGCACGCCACGGCTGCTGGAGGGGGCCGGGGTCCGACGGGGAAGGGGCTTTGCGCGGAGGGGCGGGCGCGCCGCGTGTCCTCGCCGTGCGCAGAGGGAAAGGGCCCGGGGGCTGCAAGGAGCATCCCAGCATTTCCAGGCAGAGCCGCGCACTCAGGGCGGAGCGGGCAGGGCCCAGGGCACCGCTGGCGTCCCCCGTGGGCAAACAACGCACACGTCCCACGCCGCGGCCCTTCCCGCGTCGCGCCGCAGGGCAGAGGGCCGAGCCCGCCCGGGTGGGCCGTGCCCCCCGCGGGTTCCACCTTTGTCGGGGGCAGGAGGTGTCACTTTTTGCTGCTGGCACGTAGAAGCGGCTCCCGGCTGGAGCGTTACGGCTCCTATTCCCGGGTGAAGAAGCCCCGGCGAAGCGCTGGGTATTCGGGGGGCTGTGCCCGGTGGGGCAGCGCGCCAGCACCCCACAGGGGATGGATTCTCTCCACCTTGACTTGCGATGGAAGCCTCGCCCCGAGAGAGAAATGTCTAGCCCCAACTCTGTCATGCAAAGTGACTCTGCTCACATCTCTCCCTGTGGCTCTTTTTTTTTTAATTAGGGGCTGCAAAGAGTGTGGGGGAGGGGGAAGCAGCTGGAAGCCACTAATTATTCAAACTTTGGAGACAGCATCCAGATGAGCTGGGCCATCTCTTCAGGGCAGCGCTTTGTAACCTGTGTGTATCAGGCGGGAGCGATTACGCTACTGTGCAAAGCCTCCATTAAGATATTTCATCATTACTCATCGCCTGCAGCATGTGTTCAGACTGCAGTGTGAGTAAACCAAGATTTCCACGAAGAGAAAGATTTTGCTGTGGCACGAGAGGGCCATGAAAGCCTGCCCCTACCCCCGCCCCCAAGCAATAGTGTTTTTAATTGCACTCAGCTGCAAACAGATTTTTTTTAAGTGCTCCCTCGCGTTGTGCCCCCACCTCTGGTTTGTCACAGGTTTTTGCCATGACGCCCATCTCCTACAGCAGCAACTTCTTTCTGCCTTGGGCGCTACCTCCCCTCAGCCCAAACCGCTCCCGAGCCTGCGGGAGAGAGGCTTAGCAGGACGCGCAGTGATGCTCCGGAATGTAGCTGGGCTGTCCCGGCCCCCGGGCGGCTTCCCTGCCCGCCGGCGGCGGAGTACCCTGCCCCGCTCCCCGCTGTCCTGCCCCGAGGGCAGTCCGAGAGGGAAGGAGGGAGGAACGCCCGCCCTGTGCCCCGGCGGCGCCGGGCAGCGGTCCATAACCTCGGTCCCTCGCTCGCATCAGCCTTCACCATCTCGATATCCCGGAACAGGAAAGTCCCAGTTCAGCTTGCCCCCATAAGATCCTGTCTCCCTCCTCCCGCTCCCCTCCCTCTGCCCCTTCCTGCCTTTGGCCCTTGCGAGAGGAGCCTCTTCTTTCCTGCGGGACGGGGCTGAGGCGCTCAGGGCAGCCGCCGAGGCGGCGGGGAATGGGGACTGGGTTCTGGGGACCATCCGCCTGGGCTCAGCCCCGTGCCCGGAGCTAGCGGTCCGGCGCCCCGCGGGTAGGGCTGCCTTGAGCTCTCAGGGTTGAGCGGAGATTCTGAAGTTAGTGATTTTTTCTTTTGTTTCCTTTTTTTTTTTTTCTCTCTGCTCTCGGTGCTTCCCAAGTGCCTGTAAGATTTGCAGAGAGAGAGAGAGAGAGAGATTGGGGGAGGAGGAAGAATTAAGGAGAGGGAAAAGATGGCGAGTTGCTGGAGCAGTGTGGAGAAAGCGGCATTTTTGTGCTGCTTTTTGCTGGCAATGGGGAGCCTAATCTGCTGCGCCCGGCCGGAGGAGGAGGAAGAGCAAGAAGAGCAGCGCTCCTGTCACGGTGCCTTTGATCTCTACTTCGTCCTGGATAAGTAAGTGACAGTCGCATTTAAAAACGTTTATTCACCCTTCAGTGACTCCTTGCAGCAGCAGGGACGTTGTTTCTCCCGTCTTCCCGGACGACTTCTCCTGATGCCAGACATGATGTGTGGGGCTCATTCCTTATTTTTGCTCCCCAAAACTTGCATATCTCCCAAGTGGAGCATTTAGGGGAGCAGCGTCCTTTATGCTGAGTTAGTTGCGCGTGCAAACCTGGGAAATTGGATTGCTTTCAGGTTGTAGCATGTGGGGTGTGTGGTGTGAGTTGGATTTGATGGGAATGTTGGTCAGTGCCCCCAGCATGCCTGGAGTTTTGTGTTAAGACTTGGGCTATGTGCAAAGATGTCACCTGTGGGTCTTAGCACAGGTGACATCTCTGTACCTAAAGACTAGACTGCTTGTATGGAGTGGTTGTGTTTTTACAGGTTCAGTTATAGGAACAAGGTTTTGTAAAACTTATTTTTGCTCAGCTTCTTTGGAGTTGTTTAAACCTGTGTTTGAGTTACATCTGTTAAAATAGGTTGTCAAATACTTCTCTTTAATACTGTGTCAGCTGAATTCAGGTATGGCTGGGGGTGTGATTAAGCTCACATGTGTTGGCAAGTTTTAGCAAGCACTAGCAAAGCAAGTTGTAAGCTGGTGCGCCCACAGGTGTTTTTCAGGAGGTACAAATTTCTGTTTCTTCTGGTGTACTGCTCTGGCTTGTCAGAAGGTTAAAGCCAAGGATTTAACTCTAGGAGTAAATTGTTAGTGTCCCACAGTGTGATAGCTGTGTTACCTAATACATCCTGCGTTACCTAGGTGGCAGGGTATTATGAAAGATGGACGACTTCTTTGTGAGTCTTGCCCACAAGCCAGGTATGAAGTCTGCATTGTTCTATTTCCCCGTTGGGAGAACTGATCAATCCATAAGGCCCTCTGCACAGCCTGCAAGAGGTAAAAAGTCACTATTACTCAGGATGTATATTTCTGTATTCAAGAAGGTAAGAAGTTATCATTAAGTAGTGATTCTGGTTTTAGAGGAAAAGAAGCTGAAGATCAAAGGCATTCTGCCTTTCTAAAAGATACACTAATACACCATGTGGTCATTGTTTTGTTTTTCTTTTGCTTGAACTTGTTCCTGAAGTAACCTTTTGTCCAGAAAGGACACTGTGGGGGGCTAGTGTTCTCAAATTCATTCCTGCCAGGCTTCCTAGAAGTGACTGGCACTGTCATTCTGCCCAGTTCCCACACTGAATTCCCTGTAGCAATGAATGTTGCTGATAGCAGTATGGGTTCTCTATCTTCTATAGTACAATTTCTTTGTTACAGTGACATTGAGTACCCCTAGCAATCTCCACACTGTGCCCCTGTGCTACTTTTCATCTATATTCCAGAAAGCACTTTACTGACTGTGCTGTTACCATTCATATTGTATTTGAGGAAATAAAAGCAGAGAAGAGAGCAATTTGCTCAGAGACACTGATCTTCAAACAGTAGGAAGTCGATCATGTAAGCAAGTTCCTCTCTAGTACTCTGGACCTGAAATAATGTATTTTAGCAAGCCACAGGTCTTTCCTTTTGTTTCAGATGCTGTCCACTCACTACACTGGTCTACTGGAAACTGGCTATGATCATGGTTGAAGTAAAAAGTCATGCATTTGGGTTCCAATGGAAAAATTCTCTTTAGCTTCAGTTGCAAACTCAGTCCTTATAAGCTTTGAGAGTTATACCAAAGAGTTCCTCTGTGGTAAAAAGCTGTGTTAAGAGTTACTTAGGCCCCTCAGTGGTTTTAGAATCTATCCCTGCTCCTAGCAAGTACACAGCATTGTGGTGGCAAAGCTGCTTTTGGTCTCAATGAGATTGCATTACAATCCATATGGGTAACGTTAGAGTGCCAGATCTTGGGAACCGTAGATCCTGTGCTGGCTGAGGGTGTATTTATCCCAGCTGTATTCTGTGACATCTGGCACAACACAAGGAGCTTTATGGAGGCAGGGAGGACTGACTGAGTGGATAGACCCTGGATTTTGGGACAGTCCATCAGAAAGGAACTAGATAGTGTTGAGAATTCATTAATGTTGAGAAGGGTAAGGGTATTTCAGGTAGAGAGAAGGCAGGAAGCCAGTTAGAAGCATCTGGTAAATCTGTAAATGCAGTGGACAATTTTTTTTTTAGAATTGGATCCATGCTGACATATATCTGTAAAGAATTCTGTCTCTACTTTTAGATGGGAGAAACCCCAGAAAAACCCAGCCATATACACCACAAAATATCCCCCTATGGCTTGGGGATTGCCTCCCTTTGTTGGTGCCCTGCCAGTCTGGAGTTAGATGCATTCAGCCTTAGTTAGCTGTCTAGCACTGGGATTGAAGTATTGGTTCTGTGAAAACACTGGGCTTTAATCCTGTGACCCTGTAGTGAGCTGAATGACAGGTCCTGTCTATAAAGTCAGCCTGGTTGAACCAAAAAGACTTTAAGTCTGCTTTGCTTCCCAATAGAAAGATGTAATCACACATCAGTAGGAGGCAATTTGGAAGAAGACAACAAACCTTTCTCCTCATGCAGTGTATGTTACTGCAATGACTTTGTTGGGGCATGATTTTTCCTTTTCATTCTGCCTGGCAAAGTCTCTGGGGATTTAGTCCTGCAGGCAACAATCATCAGATGGAAAAGATCATCTTCTGGTGAAGTTATTGGTGTAATACCTATGCTACCAATTAGAAAAAAGAAAATTGCTGTTTTCTTACCATTTTTCTCTGCCTGGAGTTGATTGCAGTCCTTCATGTTAACTCCATAGGATAGGCAAGATCAGAGCAGTGCTACTAAACCTTAGATGCCCCAAAAAGCTGGCATAATGAAAGGGAAAAGCAGCATGTGTAGGAGGGAGAGCAGCCATCATCCTCCTTAGGATTGTCTGACTGTGCCAGAGCTACATTAGGACTTGTTTGTCTCTGGGGATGCTTGAATGAGGAAATCTCTTGAAGCTGGAAGAACGGGACATTTGCTGGCTGCAGAGGCAGCTGCCTAAAGTCTGCAGTCTTGCACTGTCTCTACGTTGTGCTTTTTGAGTTATGCAGGCTTGAGCTTGTTTGGAGGTGTAGTGGAAGACTTTAAAGTATCGTATTGAAGCAGCAAAGATTCTTCTGTTTGCAACTAAGTCACTCTCTGATGAGGTAAGGCAGTATACATTGGAGTTGGCACACCTACCTCTCCTATGGCACGTAGTAAGATCAAGTCACTTGTGATAGCAAAGATCTCATTTTTACCTTTAAACCGCATAAAAAGCTCTTAAGCCAGACATAATTGATTGTTGAGTAGTTCTGATTTCCTTTGGTTGCTTCATGTGCTTATCCTGGTGCACAAAGGACTTGTTTCAGTCCCATCCCAAACTGTGGAGGACAGGCCCTGTTAGGGATTTGACTACTTGACCATCAGGTCTTATAGTGAAATATTTGTGCTTGAGAATGTAAATAACTCCCTTTCATCCTGCCTTGCTGTTAACATCCAGCTGTTGTTTGTAATCATATTGAATTGCACTTGAAGAGAAGAAAGGATGACTGACCTCTGGTGTTTCCTAATTATAATAGTGCCTGGTAGCATCATTATGATTGTTTATTAATGCAACAAATAGAAACCCTTTTAAAGCAAGGACTTAGACTTAGCATAAATATCTGCTGCTGGCAATGCTTGACATGACAGGTCTGAGCTCCACAGCTATCTGTGTTGCGATTTACCAAATATGAAGCAGTTTCTTGATTATTTTTGACTGTGAGGTAGAGAATAGTATTTTGTTATTTTTCCTATTTGGGATGTTTGCTAAAAGTTGTTTAGATTTTGAGGAAAAATGAGCTGCACAGGCTTGGGAAAATATTTCCTTTTTCTACAGTGCAGATTACAGCAGCAGAAATATATTGATAGTGTTGGCTGGTTTTCTTGGATTATAACTGTTATGTTCAGATGTTTGGCTTAACTACATTTTCTCCACTCCCCATTTTCCCCCTGAACTTCTGTATAGTCCCTCTTTGTCTCTTTGGGCCCACAAATGTATTGCCTTTCACATCAATTTTACTTTGTCTCCTGTGCTCCCAAGAGCTTCTGTGTCACCAGCAACTTTGATAAAGACATCAGTACAATGTGCCCAATCTCTCACTTGTAATCCATTTTGCAGCTGCCTCTCTTTAAATTTAGTAAGCCTTGCTCCAGAGGTGAATGTCGCTGGTGGGGAGCTGGTGGGGAAGAGCACAACCTCTTATTAGGTGGGATTTAGCTACCCTGTCCAATATCCTTCCTGATTTTGTTTTTTGAGTCTGTGCATCCCTTTTCAACTTGCCCTTGAAAGGACAGTTTTGTGGGTGTGGGAAGTGTCAGGAGGGAAACAGGTTGATCCTTCCTGATTTGCCAAAAGCTTTCAGAACAAAAGCTGCTTTTTGAGGTCACCTTCTATAATTTTAAGGCAACTAGAGGGAATTGCTGATCTCCACATATCTTGTTTTTTGCACAATATCCCATATTTAAAGCAAACAAAGAGCATTTGGTAAACACATTATTTGCTTCCCTCCCCACCCCCCCAGATTTCCTTGCCAATGGTTTGAATGAATTTAGCACTCATGAATTACAAGTATTAGTGAGAGCAAAATTTTTTTGCCTTAGGGTCTCACTGCACCCCTCTGCTTCTTTTCCTGCCTCACATAGTCCCTGCCTAAGATCATTAGGATGGAGCTGGACCTGTAGGAACTTCTCCAGCTTCTCTCTCCATGCTATCTCAGCCCACTGCCACTCTGTGTGCTGGTTTTGCACAGTGTGTGGGAAGGGGATGAGTGGCTAAACAACATTGTTGTGGTTGGAAATCAAACTGCTGGCAAAAATAGGTGTCCGCACACATATTCTATCACCTACATTAATTACATTTGCAAAGTTTGTATCGACTGACTTTTAAACCACTGCTGTTTCCACTAAACCACTGTTTCCTCTAAGTAAGAACATCTACCTCCTGCAGCCAGACTTCAGATAAGATATAGAACCTGATGCATGTCAGCTGAGAGGAGTTGCTGTCTGAACAAAAGTATCAGCTTTGTTCCTTTGATAACACTGATTTCTGTGTGCGCATTTAAAAGTGCTTTCTGACTTCCCTCACTTATAACTTGACCACATGGTCTACCATGACACCTCTCGTAATCTCCAACTCCTGTAAGCAGTATTTTTTTTTACTGTTTTCAAAACATAATCTGTTGGTATTTTGCCTTTGTATCTTTCTTTGTTGTGGTTATATTGCAGCCAGTGTTATGATTTGTTTACAACCAGGTATAATTGCTTGGAATGTTTCAAAGCAAATTTTTATTCTGTCTCATACATACCTATGTTATTTGAACCAGGTTTTATTTGTTTGTATTTTGTCTGGTATTTTTCTGCCAGCTTTGGCTTCTTTCAGGAAAAAAGAAATATTCAGGAAAACCAATTCTCCTTCCTTCAGTCCAAGAGAAAAATTCTTTATGAAACACAAGGCAAAGCTAATGGGTAATGATTATTTGACAGAAAACATGTACAGTTAACGGGAAGAAAAAGCCATGGCAGCTTGTCATTTGCAGTCTATTTATGCATGTAACTAAATCTGATTTATTTGGGGCTTGAGCCAAGGAAGTAAACCGTAAGATTCCCACAGACCTAGGATTATTATTCGTGTGTTCAGTGATTAAGAATTTCCTTACTTTTGTCTGGGTTTGCAGGCCAAATTCACTGTTCTAAACTGTGAATTTGCATGAGGTGTAGTAGGATTGAATCTTCTAATCTCAAATGGAGAAATGAATTGACTCCTGTGAGCTATTAACGGCTCAAGAGTTATATATTCCTGCTTCTGCCTATCATTTGCACCTTGTTAAGAGTGTTGCAGCATGGCTGGGATTGTGTGCCCTGCTTTGCTCCCTGTGTTGTGCTGCAGAATACCAGGATGCTCAGAGTGGGTCTTCTTGTCCTGATGCTGCTCAGAGCATCCCTGGAGCTTTACAGGGAGATCTGAAGTGGTTGAATGCAGTGAGCATCGCTTCTGAATTTCACTTTGTGCCCTGTTGTTGGTGAGGGACTTAGCAAGAACTATAGTATAGCACCAGGTGGACAGGGTTTGTGAATGAAATGGATGACTGTAGGATCAAAGGGCAGTGTTTTGTTTGAGGCATGATTTCAGAGAAATCTGTAATATTGCTGCAGACTTTATTCGTAGGACAAAAGCTAACTATGACATTAATGGGTTTGGTCATGAAACTTTTGGATTCATGTACTTTGGGTCATATGCTCGAATGCTGGCCTAGGATTAAAGCCCAGTTTGCAGTCACTTCTCTGCATCTTCCCCTCCCCATTCCAGCCCTTGTCTTGTCCATTAATGTTACAAGTACTCTGAAACAAGGGCTGTCTCAGAATGACTCTCTGCCCGTGTTTCTAATTGTCTCTGGAGCAGATGACAGAAACTAGTCCTTTCTTGCCTGGGTGCATCACCCAGTCAAGGTCCCTTCCATACTTGCTATATGCATTGTTTGGGAGAGGAGGACTCTTGTCATTTTGAATGCTCTGGTAGCTCAGAAGGGAGCAGAGGGGTGGATGAACACTCGGGCATGTCTGAAACCACAACAGACTAGATGCCCCAGGGTTTGCTTTTATTGCAGAGCCATTATTAGCCATGTGCAAGAATTCTGTTGTCTACAATGTGGCTGTGACCACAAAGAGCCCTCCAAATAACAATAGTGTCACATTTGTGAGCAATGGGCCATGTACAGGGCCACTGTTAGCTCAAGGGGGTAGAGACTTACGGGGACCTACAAACTTAGGAGGTCTTATACTCTCCTGACACCATATTCAGACTAAACCCAGCATCAGTAATAATGTTTCTTTTACTTGCTCCAGGATGTCTGGAATTGCTGCCTTCAGCTAATCTGCAATTGAGGAAAATGGGAATGGGGGGGTATGTGTATGTGGAACAGGACAAGGGGCAGCTCTGTGCTTTCAAGGGGTTTCACTCGGTCAGTTTCAGCAGGGATGAAAGGCTTTGGATCCTGCTGCCTTCTCTGTGTACATACGGTAATAAAAATATTTACTGTTTGGGTAGTGTTGGGGTTTTAACTTCCACTGCAAAGCTGCATGGCTGCTGTACATTGTACTGGGTTGATCCATGTGGGCTCCTGACAGTGAATTCAGTGGTAGCCGTGATTCATGTGTGCTCTAGGACAGACACAACTGGCCCTCCTGCTATTTGCCTGCTGAACTGACTGGGCTGAAAGTGGCACCCCTTATGCCAGGGTTGTGCTGCTTCGTTTCTCTGGGCTCCAGCTCCCATTGCTGCTGGGAGCACGTAAGGAGAGAAAGTTTCCAATTTATCTTGCCCTTTGTCTTCACAAACATCAGTGAAATACTTCAGATTGGATAGGCACAATTCTAACATGCTCATGGTTTTTATGCTGACGCAGAGCTCTGCTAAACCAGAAGGAATCACTCCAAAATTGGCAGGAGTGGAATCATGCCTTGGAATCACATCACTTCCTTCCACCCCCAGAAATACTCACTGCCCTCCTCTTTTCCCCCTCCTATCAAGCAGTAGCAATGTAAAATTAAGGAAAAGAGCAGCAGCAGGAGCTGCAGCAGCAGCTGCTCCTCCGAGCCCAGTCCTGATGAGGCTGGGAGGACATTCTTTCCTGTGTTGTGGTTTGCTGACTTTTCTCTTTGTCTTGTGTGTAATGGGAACACAGCTCATGGAGCAGGGAGCACGCTCAAGGCAAATGGCTTCTATGGGGTTTTTTTTAGCTTCACTTGAGCTGAATTATGGTCCCAATAGCATAAGTATAAACCTGGAGAAATTTTGCTACTTCTCTGGTCCCACTCCAGGTTTACCCCAGTGAAAGCAGCAGCAGAAACATGCTCTGAGATGCTTTCTGGAACATTCCAGCTGCCCACAGCAACTGTGTATTTTCCTTCACTGTGAGAATTATGGCACCTCTGAGGGCTGAAGCTTCACCATCCCACTTGACTCCAAAAGGTACACAAACTGCTTGTCAGCTGTGGGTCACCATCCACAGAGGTCTTGTGATGCCTCACTACTTTGCAGAGAACATTAGGCTGGCTGGGCTTCTTCAGCAGGGAAAGTGCAGGGAGGAAGGCCAGGGCCTGGCAGGGTAGTGGCAGCCTTTAATTGATGTGAGGGGCTGAACCAGGTAGGTGATGGCTGAAAGCAGGAAGTCTCCGAGGCGTGAGCCTGAAAGATGGATCTGACTGCAACACAGGCTTTCTTTTTTTGCAGACAGCCACGGTGCTGGCTCGGTGGACCTACTGGTACAAACCTCCACAACAGGATACATAAGTGACATAGACCCTGTCTGTGTCACTTCCCCACAGCTAGTCCCAGATGTTGATGGGGGTGGACCAGTGTGTGTCCCACCCCACCGCTTTTTTCTGCACAGTGATGATCTTTGAGGTGCTACATTTTTTTCTCCTAGTATGATCCAGCCACAAAGGGCAACAAGTTAGTTTATGCTGACAGAAGCAGTGATTTTGCAGTGTGAAAGGTAAGATTCCAAAGGCAGTGGAATGGCTCAGGATTTTCAATAGTGCAAGGCAGTTCTGTTTGTCAGTGGTGGAACTTGTATTTGATGACATAGTGTATCATATAGCAAATATTTTAGTGTTGTAATTTTTGGTTTAGTGTGCCATCAAAGCTGTCATTGCTGGAGGTATGAGGTCAGGCCTCTGGGGCAACAGAAACTATCAGGCCAAACCCAAGAAGCCTCCAAAGCATATATACACACACAGACACAAAATGGCCAAAAATGTCCTTCACAAATAGCTTTACAAATAAGGATATTTAGAGGGAAGCTTGGGTGGGAGGGAGGGGAAATCAGGCTCTTCTATAAGCCAGGCCATTCCCACTGGCATTCATGAGGAGTTTGACATGACTGGCATTGATGGCATTTTGGCACCATTTGCAGTGGGAGAAGACACCTGGACTTGGAGGAGTATGGTGGGGAAAGTGATTCAATGCTGATCACTTCACTGGTACTCCCTCTATGGGATTTTGAAACCAACATTTTCTTGCTAGTATTTTTGTCTGGCCTTGACTTTTTCCTGTTGATAGACTGGGACACTTTTGACACTTCCCAGCTGGTAAGCAACATGTGGGTGCAGAATTCCTCTTGGGGTGAAGAGCACCCACTGCTGTGCTGAAGTAACTCTGCTCTGCAGGGCTCAGTGATGTAGAGCTGGGCACTCTGAGAGCACAGTACACTTCCTGTGAGGACTAATCCATGACAGAGACCTCCCTCGTTTTTTGGGGGTGGGTGCCTATTGATTTATTACAGTCAATTCTCAGTCTTGCTGGCTGTACCCTTTCCAAGAAAAAAAAAAAAAAAAGGGAGAAAAAAGAAGTAATTCTGGCAGTC
Source organism: Corvus cornix cornix (assembly GCF_000738735.6). Taxonomy (NCBI): domain Eukaryota; kingdom Metazoa; phylum Chordata; class Aves; order Passeriformes; family Corvidae; genus Corvus; species Corvus cornix. Next base: position 18,487,498 of record NC_046336.1, read on the forward strand.
CTAAGAAGGTACTGGAAATGCTGGTTTGTTGCAGTTCAAAAGAAAATTTGCTGCTACTTTCTTTTTTTTGGATTACATCAGTGCCTCTGCAGCTGGCCACAGAAATTTGATACCTCATCTAAAATAGGTCAGTCTTTTCCAAGTAAGAGACTATGGCTATGCTGTGTGGGCAACTGACTTCACTGAAAATTTCAGGAGTTGAATTTAAGTCAGATGGCAAGCTCAGAATGAAATGGAAAGTGTTAGCTTCAGGGGGGTAAAGAATTTTTTTAGAAGTTGGGGGCTGTAGATGCATCTTGGATAGATTCAAGGAAAATCTTTGACTTCATCATGTTTTGAGATTTAGCCTGGGTCTTTCATAAAAATCCTGGAGAACTATAGGTGTTGATAGGGTTAATTTGGTAATAGTGCCAGCACCTTTCATTGGTGCTGTTCACAAATTATAAGCACGTTGTTGCATAGCACATATAAACTGGGGACTACAGAGCTGTGGTTTGAGCAGTCCCTAGTGTTTTGTTGCCCTCCCTTACTGCCTGAAAATTTCTTCATTCTTTTATAACCAGTTTGTTCTGTGAATGAATCACTAGTTCTCCAGAAGAGCAGCATGAAAGCACAGGGTTACACAAGATGATTTATTTTAGCTTATTTACTTCAGGAGATTCCTTTGGTCCTTGTCCCTTTATCTTTGCTCTTCTCCACTCCACCAGCACTGCTGCAGGGCAGGCAGTGCCGTCCTGCATTGCACATGTGGGCTTCTGTGTCTGACATACAAGGGCAGGAGTGACTGGCATAATATCACTTGGAAATCCCTTAGTAGAACTGAGGATTGTAGTATGTAATTATTTTCTCATGTTTACACAGAAAAATGCCTAACAGCAGTAAGAGGAATCCTACTGCTTTATAGTTAAGTTTCAGAACTTTGTTTTTAGTTCTGCATCTAAGCCCCTGTGATTTTGTGTGCCATTATTTCATTTATCCTGCTGTCTTTTTATCTGCCTGAGACACCTGATAGATGAGTTCAGCAAGCAAGGAAAGCAAATGGGTCATTCTTTCACAAACACCACAGTCCTAGGGAGGGCTTTAAAAACCATTGACTTTCATGCTTTGTAGCCTTTTTAATGTATTGAAAGTGTATGGTATAGATAAATCTATAATTTACTGTAGGGTTGCTGTATGCAAGGCTCTGTTTGAGGTCTCAGTCCCATCGGAGTCCCCTGCTAAGACTTGGCAGAAAAAAGCCAGGGAGTGCCACTAATGTAGTTTTGTATCATGGAAGTGGAGCAGGAGTGTGTAAGTGTTCTGCATGTAACTAAGTTGTCCAAGTTTTCGCAAGAAATCCATAATGGAGCCAGGGTTTGACTGCCCAGAACATTCATCCAGCAAATTATCCAAGAGTACTGCCTTTCCCTTCAGAATTATTTCAAAAGCTTTCTCTTTTGAAACAAGCAGTAATTCATGGAAACATTCTCCCACGCATTCTGGGAGAATAGAAGATCAGTCAAGACTTCCTGTGTGGCTGCAAGGGCATAGCTGTGCTCTAGGAAAGTAAATATTCCGATAGCAGATAATTTAATGAAGTCCAGTGAAATTAATTAAACTAGAAGAAAGTATTTATATTTAATACTATAAAAGGAACCAAAGCTAATGGTTTACTGAGCTTGTTTCAAAATTTTATGGTAAACTGTTTCAGACCTCTTACTACTTATCTGAGTCAGTGGGTTTTGTCTTCATGGTTCTTTTTACGGCTTTCAACACAACTCTGTGTAATTTGTGTCCCTAACCACCTTTGGAGTAGGCCAGGCTTAAAATTTAAAGTGGAACAAGGAATTTCACTGCAAAGGAAGATTAATCAATTATGTTTTGTATGCAGATCTGGAAGTGTCAAAAATCATTGGACTGAGATTTACTCCTTTGTGGAAAGCCTAGCTGAGAAGTTCATAAGGTAAAGTTCTTTTGAGATGATACTTCAATTTCCTGTATATAATTTTTTTTTGTTGTTCAGTGCTTATTAGAAAATGAATTTCTGCTGAAGTAACGTGTGATGTGGATCTGGCCTGTTCTTCTCTTTCAGTCCAATGTTGCGGATGTCTTTCATTGTTTTTTCTTCACGAGGCACTACGATCATGAAACTAACAGAGAACAGGCAAGTACCTCCCACAGCATTCCTCCAGAAATACCCTCTGTCCCTTCTCTCAAACAGCGAGTGGCCCCACACCCAGAATTTGGAGATCTGTCTTGGTCCTTGGTGTGGCGCCAACTGAAATCCTCTCCTCCATTCCCAGCTGGAGGAGGGCTTAGAAGGTGTTTGGGTGTCCCATTTCAATTTTCTCTTCAGCTTTGTAAGAGAAAGGTAGCACTGGGCTGTCTGTTCTTTACTGTGGTATTGCACAGTGGGAGAAACTGCATTTCCAGCTGAGGGTTCAGGTACATACTTGTTATCCCCAGCTCCCCAGATAAGGGTAATTTTTGTGTAAGATCTCAGACCCTGAACTGGTGAGCAAAGGAGTGTCTGAGGGTCCCCCAGTGCCCTTGGAAGGGACTCAAAGCCCTGACCTTTACACCAGCAGCTGCTTGTCCCCAGTGCAGGAGCAGGACCTCACCAGGCTGTGGCACCCCTCTTCTGGGCTGCCTGCAAATGGTACCCATGTAGGGATGGTTTGTAAAGCCAAGTGACAGGCTTTGTAAAAGAAAAAGCTGGAGCAAAATTTTTGTTGCCAACTTCACAACCAAATTCTCTTTCTTTAAAAAACCCCAAACCGCCACTGAAAAAAGCCCCAACACAAAAAAATCCCACCCCCCAGAAAGTATTATTTTTAAAATTTATTTTGCCTTACACATACAAATCCCCGTCATTGGGGTGTTTCTAGGTATTTTTTTTTCATTTCAGCTTAAAGCCTTCACTTTCACTGCTGCTGCTGTCTGTGTGAGAGGGCCTCAATAGTACAGGGCACCCTATAAAATAATGGGAACTTTGGAGCAGAAAGAACAACTACTCCCTCAACTTTGTACTCCAGGGTCTCATCCAAATCCAAAAATCCTGCAGGGCTCTTGCATTTCTGCTGGCTCCCTTGAGTTTTGTTTCTGGTCTCCATGTATGTTGGTGACAGAGCTCAGACTTGCTTACATTTCCCTGGGTGAATCTCCTCTTTGCAAGGTGGAAAGTAGACAGGAGCCCTCCGTCAATATGCTGAACATGGTATTAGAGTGCTTCCTGTCCTGAACTCCTGTTCCCTGTATGGATCACTCTGTGCCTTTTCAGCTCATTTATACCTCAGAATGGTAAAAATGGGACTTTTGCCCTATGGACATCCCCAACCCCAGTTCCTGATTTTTACCTTCATCCCATATAGCCTCCTGTATTCTCTGTAATTGTGATTGTGTCATCTAAAATACCCAGTTGCAAAATGGAGTTTAGAAAGGTTCTCACTATTCCCTTAAAAAAAGGCTGCCCCATGGCATCTGGAGCTGATGTTTGAACTGCCTGTGTGTGTCTTATCTGTTGAATATTTGTGCCTTGTGTTCCACTAATATAATGAAAACTTCATCAAGAATCAGGGTCTTTTGGTGATCAGTGGTCAATTAAATTATTAATGTCCCTGAACAATTCTCTTGGTTGATAGGTGTTTGGGGAGTAAGAAGCTGTGCAACAGGGGTCATGACATGCATGTGCCTCTCTTTCCAGGGAGTAATCTATGCCCCAGGAAGGTTGATCAGTCCCTGTTCTAGGATAGGAAATTCTCATCATTCCCATCCTGTTCTCTTATCTTTTGGCCTCTGTCTTTTAAAATGGAAAAATCCTAATCCAGACTGTTGTGATGACTGGTTCAATATGGAGTTTTAATTTGTCCCGTTTTTGTGACAGGGTCATAAGCTTTACAACTCTGTTGTGTACTGCAGTTTGTCAAAGTTTAATATCTGGCATTGGCTTTAATTCAATCTTATCCTGAGAGTATATGAGAATGAAGGAGCAGGGACAGAATTGCATCTTTAAAATATGTTACCCTAATGCTGTACCCTATGTCTGGTTTTGTGCTCCCCTGTGTGTTTGGCTTAGAAATTGTGGGGTTTGAAAAAAATCTTGGTTCAACCAGTGTTTCAACTGATGCCTGTGCACTCTGTGCAGTTGATTGACAGGGTGCATAATCTAGCTGTGGTACAGGAATATCTCAACAACAACAACAACAAAAAAATCTTCTAATAAAATGTTTTCCTGGGATTTCTTTGTTTATTTCTGGTTTTTTTTCAATCCAAAGGGAAGCCATAAGACGAGGGCTCAACATTCTTAAGGAAGAACTCCCTGGAGGAGACACCTTCATGCATGAAGGATTTAAAAGGGTACACATCATGGCACCTACTTTCTTTGTTTTACACATATAAACTTTGCTTACTTCCTGCTGGTATACTTCAGAGCTAACCATGTTCTACACTTCGTTGCAGGCAAATGAGCAAATTTACCATGAAACCTATGGAGGTATGTGTTGTATATCATTCATAGTGGATATCTGCATGGAAAAGACAGGGATTATAGTTCTTTTTATGACCTGCAGTAAACCCGCTGCAAGATGTATTGGAGAAGGAGTGGTGTTATGCAACACTGCATTCCATTTTGATACAGCCCTACTTTTATATGTGTGATTCATGGTTTATTGAGATCAGAGAAGACCAGTATGATCCCAGATCTGACCATTGCAGAATGCAGACCAAACCATTGCAGCCGGAGCTGCCCATCTTGCACCCAGGAGACAGGAATACCCGCGCTCTCCTTCTTCTGTCCCGATGCACTCACCCCATCTGCTTTGTGGTCCCACATCCTTGTTCTCATTAGTGTAGGTGTGAAGGAGGACTTTGCATCGGTGTGAATGATGTGTGTTCAGATTCTGAGTTGCTAAAATGTGCGTTTTCACTAAATTTTTAGAAGTGTATTTGTGGTTTTTTTCTGTGCCGAAAGAAGACCTAGTTAGTTAACAAGACTTGCCTAGTTCATACCCTGGTGTGAGGTTGCTCTCATTTGTGAGCTGATTGTCTCTTTGGAAGATGGAGAAACAGGTCAGTGGTTTTTTATTAAAATAGGCTGTGTGAGTAGGGGCAGCAGCTCTGCACAGTGTTGCAGCTTTTCTGCCAGTAAAATCAGGAGTCCTGAAGTGTCCGACTGAAAACAATTTTACTTCATAGTATATAGCTGCGAGCTAATCAAGTATTCAATTTGTAAATTGAATTAGGAAAGAAAAAGAGTAGATGAGATCTGGATTTAGAAGCTAAGCTACCAAGGAAGAAACAAGTGTTGAAAAGAAAACAAAATAAGATCTCCAGGTTTTTTCAGCATTTTTCAAGGGTGCTGGGCAGAGAAAAAAAAAGGGAATCCAAGCTATTTTTTCCCCCAAGTTGCAGGTCATTTTTTTAAGATTTATGTCTGTGTCTGACATGACATGGGAAGGACTGCATGGCATAAGAAAACTGTCAGAACTAATCAGTCTTTAATTTCAGCCAGTATGGGGGAAGACACTTGAAACTGTAGCAGATTATTTTGAAAAAATAACAAATACATGCCTGAAAGTAACATGTATGTGTATTATTTACTTGGCTTAAGAACTATGGACTCAAAATGGTTGGTTGAACCATAGTTTGCATGTTAATTTGGTCTAATTTTGTTAACAGGTTGCATTTTTCTAGGTAGCAATGTATTCTATATTCCATTACATATATAAATCTCTGCAGTCTATACAACCTTTTCACTTAAGTTTAGATGGGATATGAAATGTTGTATCACAAGACATGATGTCTTTCTAATGAATCTGATCTTAAGATTTTCACATGCTCAGAATTCCTATGAATTTCACTGGAAGTTCTTGTTGCTTGAGAACTGTAGGACTGACCTCCCTATAGAAGCCCATTTCATGCCATGTTCAGTGGGGTTGCTCTTTCAAAGCCTGCTGGAGGGGAAGGTAGGATGGCAGGAAAGCTCCTTTTGCTGAGCTATCTCTTACCACAATCTCTGGCCAATGTTTATCTAGAGACAAATTTGTCAAGAGAAGAGGGGAAACCTCTCCTTCTCTGCAAACCCATTTCGTCTGTTCTCCATGTGAAAGGTCTGGCTGTAGTCTTGGTAGGTGATGTATTTAATGCAGAACAGAAAGGTTGGTGTGTGGGCCTCGTTAGAGCAGCACTCCCCCTCCAGTGACGCTTGTGATGTGAAGGTGTGCAGGTTTTGGCTCATTGCATGCCTTGCATCTGGCCTTCAGCTGGTGTATCACCAACTCCATACAAAGCAGGCTGAGAGTCTGGCCTTATGGGTTTGTATTTATTTGTTGGCAGAAAGGATTGCCTCACTCCAAACATTTTTTTCCATTGCTGAATCTTGTGTCATGTGTATGCAATCTGTTGTTAACTGCCCTCCGTGTAGGAGTTCGGACCGCGAGTGTGATTATTGCCCTGACGGATGGAGAGCTGCAAGATGCTCAGTTTTATTATGCTGAACAAGAAGTAAGTCACTTCTGTGTTTGTCCAAACTAATTTATGTCAAACCTGTACACATTTACTGCTGGCTCCACTGATTATATAGCTTTGCACTTAATGGCAGTTCTTGGTTTTTTTAGGCCAACAGAGCCAGAAGCTTTGGAGCTATTGTTTATTGTGTTGGAGTGAAAGATTTCAATGAAACTCAGGTAACTTGCTTGCTTTCTCTTGTGTTTTTCTGTTATGCTACTGCACAAGTAAGGGCATCAGATGAAGGCATTTATTTAATTACTTGAGGCATAAATCATTTTGTGTCAGTGTGATGTCTTTTAACAAGTATGAAAGGGCCTGGTTTTGTTCACTGTAATTTTGTTTTCCTCATGATTTATGATTGTCTTTCTTTGCAGCTGTCAACGATTGCTGACAGCATCGATCATGTTTTTCCAGTTAAGGGAGGCTTTTATGCCCTAAGAGGAACTATTGATTCAGTAAGTTGGATATTCTGAAATGCAGTAAAGGGTGCCCTTTCCTGCATTAATAAAACATAGATGAAAATGGTTACCAAAAAATTCGCTTATCTAAATCTTTTAGATTCTGAAGAAGTCTTGCATTGAGATCCTAGCAGCTGAACCATCCAGTGTTTGTGCAGGAGGTAAGTTTCCACAAGAACAGTGTGTTAAGGCAAATGAATCACACTGATGAAATGTCAGTAACTACCTAATGTGGTATTGGAGACGAAGCCTGTGGTTGTGTTACAGCATCCTCTCAGGCCATGGCTAAAGCCCTGCATGTTCCTTCTCAGCTTGAGAAAAACATTCTGACAATAAACATGCAGCTGCTGTGACTGAGTACCAGCTTGGAGAGTTGACAGAAGTAACAGCGAATTGGGGACACCACTTTTTAAAAAATCTGAGAGAGAAGAAAAGTAATGTAAAGCCAGACTCTGCCATTGCAGCAGAGTAAGAGTGACACCATAAGTTTGCTGCAAGGTACAGTTTTCAGCATGGTTATTTAGCTCTAGTGTTAGTGTCTTGTGTTCATTCCCTTGTACACTGTAAAAGGGAGCACATAAAAAATGGCAATGATGCATGAAAGCTGACCTTGATGTTTTAGGGTCTAAAGGCAATATCTCACAAATTTCTGGAAAGACTGCATTCCTGGGATCTGCTAAGACTTGTCAGCAGTTAGAACAAGATTTTGCAAAACACTTACAGAAATGTAAGGTTTATTAAACCAAATATGATTTGCTGCATAGGCCAAGATACCTCTTGTGTTTTCTGAAATGCTAATGTTTTACTTGTCTGAAAGAACCATTTTTCTTTATGGTAAACATGAAGGATACCCAGAGGAGTTGTTGATAATTTCATGCCTTTCGTATCTAGTATATTTAACTTGGATTTGTTCTGGTTTATGTTAGCAATTCTTGTGCTGTGTTTGTATCTACTGTAGAAGCCATTGCAGCAGAGTAAGAGTGATACCATAAGTTTGCTGCAAGGTACAGTTTTCAGCATGGTTATTTAGCTCTAGTGTTAGTGTCTTGTGTTCATTCCCTTGTACACTGTAAAAGGGAGCACATAAAAAATGGCAATGATGCATGAAAGCTGACCTTGAAAACAGATAAAATATGAAACTCATGAAAAATTTAGTATCACAGAAGAGAAATTGTTCACTCTTCATTTTCACATGTCAATCACTATATGATCTTACCCTGAATGTTTCAATTTAACATGAAACATCCTTGTGTCTCTTGAATTATTCCTAAGTATATTATTGTGGACTAGATGTAAAATCTCATCTGTAGAAAATTTAAAGGAATGATTTTACTTTTAAAAATATTGTGGAGTTGAATTTAAAAAAACTGTTTTAAAGCTTTGACATTTAAAGCTTTTTATCTCATAATGATACTTTCCTATTTTTGCCTAATTATTGTATACCTAACAATTTTTTGTGCAAAGCTTATTGCAAGATATCCTGTTAAACAAAAATTCATTTAGCTACATGAAAATGTGAGCATTCCAATAGGAAGGATTTCAGTAGTATTCTTTCAATTCTTTGGAACAATGTTAAGAATATTGGAAAGTTGAATTTGAAATAATTTTTTCAAATAGAATGTTGAAAATATCTTTATGGAGTATTTAAGAAAAAAATTCTGAAGAAAAAAATTTCTTTCAATAAAATTAATATATTTCAGCAAAAAGAGTAGAATTTCTTTTTTTTTTCCCAAAGGATAATGAGTTCAAGCCACTTCAATTTTTGCTAAGCTTGCTAGGTAACAACTTTATGACAAATGTGATTAAAATTACACAAGTACTCTTTAAAAATAGTTTGCCCTTACAAAAAGACCCCAAAAAATATTGTTGCCTTACTTGGATTTGTAGAAGTTTTTCATTGCCTTTGTGGGAAGCAAGATGAATATAAACTGGGCAGAATCAATTTCTGTGTGTTGCTGCTGATTCAGCAAGGTAGTGCTTTCACTTTAAGTGAAAGTGCTTTAAGTGAATTCTTTCCCACTAAATTCTGAGGTTTGCTCTGTCCCTGTTGTTCTGTTGACCAAGCAAGGGCTGGCACATGGTGAAGTTTTGCTGCCCAATCTCCACGTGCTTGAAGGTTTGTTTGTAGCAGCAGAGAGCTTGAAAATGGGAGGAAGCCAGAGCTGCAGCTCCACATGGTGTGCACTGTTTGTATACTGTTGTATTTAAAGTATTAAGGTCTTAAGCACTAAGAATCAGGCCTGTAATAGCATTTATTATTATCCTGTAAGCCACGGCTGAAATTACCTCCTGCAAGAGGTTTTATAGTATGAGGTTACAAATATTTACATTTGTGCTTAGATTTATTATCCTTTATTATCCCTCTTAATTCAACTTAGCTGGAGGTTCATCTGTATAGCTGTGTGCACCACTGTCTCCTGGAAGGAATCCCCTGGGATTAAACTTTTTTCATGGTAGTGTGAATCCAGATCTTGAGTTCAGTTCACTGGAGAGTTAGCGTTACTCTATATGTAATGTGGTTTATTTTTTTAACGTGCTTAATTTGGACTTTACTTCATAGGCTTCACTATTTTTTTGCATTAACATCAGAATTTTTATGCATTTTCAATACAGGTAATTACTGATATAATTTACTGATAATGATTATTGTGTTAAGATACATAGCCACTGAAACCTACATCAAAACATATGTATACACTTGCATGGTGGATGTACCCACTGGCTGAAAATTAGAAGGTAACATTTTCTAGAAATTCACCATTCCTTGCCTTTTTGGGCTAGGAATGTTTGTTTGCCTGGTTGGTTTTTCAAATACATAATAGAAATTTGCATTTCAAAATGATGATTGAAAAATAATAGACCTCTGAAAAGAGTGCAGTATATTATCACACTCTCCAGCAAAGATATTTATCTGTTTACAGCCCTGAAATGTGTGTCTGTCCACACTTTTGTATGAAACTTACCTGAGTGAGGTGATAATTGGTTTAGCCTTTATTTAGCATTGCTGATAATTTTTGCAATTTGGTTTGAGATCATGCGGGGTTTGTATGGCTCAGTGGAAACAAGTTATGATCAGGGCTTAAAGCAGGGTCTGAGCCACTCCTTTTAAGTGTTCTCGTAGTTACTACTGCACTGGTGATTACTGATGATCTTGGCTTCATTTTTGACTTGCCAGAGGTTTAGTAAAAGGCTAATGGAACAATTTCTGTGTGTTGACAATTCCAGTTGGGACTCTGGCTTTCTGTGACAAAGCTATCCGGCAAGTCAAGTTACAAATTGATCTCGTCGTATTGTGACAGCTATCTGATGTTTAATGCTTTTTGACCCTGCAAATTCATTGTCCCCATTGTGGAGCGGTGTAGTTGGGTCCTTCGTGTTCCCTCTGATTTAAAGTGACCAAGACATGCAGCCTGTAAGCAGGCTATCAGTGCAGCATCAGAGGTGCCTCATATCCCGTTTGACAGCATCATTGCTTTGATTATGCTTATGGTACGCAGATGTGATTGAAAGGTTTTGTTGGATGTGGCATCCTAGTGGCCACATCAACTACCAGGTGTGGATGAAAGCAGTCAGCTTCTCATCAGAGTCAGAGAAGCGGAGCCGACAGCACAGCCAGTGCACACCAGCCTCAATCTACCATCTCGCTGCCAGCGCCGCCCGGTTATTTCAGTGCTGACCTTTTTCCCTTCGCTGTCTTGTCAAAAGCTGCAATCTGTGATCTGACAGTAACTAAGGCAGAAAAGGACGCAGCCAGGGCCAGAGCACAAAATTAAATGGAATTAGCCATTTCAACAGACCATCATCCAGAGCACACTAATGCTCCAGAGCAACCAAGGGGACAGGTTTCTGAACAGCAACAACAAACCCAGTACCAGCTGTTTACATTTCCCTGCAAGTCTGGTGTATTGTCAGCTTGTGTTGGTGGACAGGTTACTGCCCAATCGCGTGTTCACAACTGACTGTGCAGAGTGGCCATCACAGTGAAAAGAACGGCGGGAGAGGTAAACTGTCCTGACAAGACTAAACTTCTAGGTGTAGCTTTTACCTTTGATGTCTTGTGTTGAAAGTTTCTTACTTGCTGCATCTTTTTAAAGACACTGAAACAGCTACCAAGTAAGCTTTTGTGATTGCTGCCTTTTAAGGCCATTAATTCATGAGAAGGGGAAGAAAAATTTAAGTACAGTTTTGTTTTAGCAAGCTTCTTCTAAAATATAAAATATAAAATTGAGATGGGGAAAAAAATTATCACCTTGGCTGGGTGTTTAAGCCATGGTGAATTGGACTGGCTACAAGCAAGTCTGGCAGTGTGTGGTCCCAGGCAGGTAGTTCTGGTGGGTGGGCAGAGGCCCAGCTGCCCTCAGGGCTGGTCATGACTCTCAGCTCTGCTGGCAAAAAAAGGGATGCTCATCAAGAATAATTCTCAGTATATCAGCTGGGTTAGATGTGGAATGGCTCAAGGCATGAATCTGACTAAGAGTAACTCAAGATTCTTATTAGAGTAAGAAGCAGATGAATCTGCCCTACAGTTCATTTTCATTTGTTTAAAGAAATGCCCACCACCCCCAGTGAGAGCCAGGATGTATAACCCTTCCCATTAAAGAGAGGCCAAATTCTGATGCTGGATTTGTGTATTTGGTTCTTGGTGTGCTCATTGAGATCTCAAATTTTATCATCTTTCTTTAGCAAGGTGCCTAAGCACATGTTTCATTTCAAAATTCACTCCAGTAGCTATTTTCTTTTCCTCCTCCCAAAATATCTTCTTTGATTCCTGTCTACCTTGTGGCTTTTGTCAGTTCAGAGCCCTGCTCTAGAGCAAGTTACCATGATGAAAACCAGAGTGTGAGAGGGAGGTTGCCTTTATAGGGATACAGGGGATCAGCAAGGTGACCAATGGATTACAGAGGGTCTGGGACAGACCAATGGGTTACAGAATGATCTGCATAGGGTATCCCAAAGGATTGTGGGTCTACCTTTCCTCGCCATGACCCAAAGTAGTTGCCTTTCCAGGGAGTCCTGCTGGGCGATTGCAAAATCTTTTATCTCAGCAGACATCCCTCCAGGGCAGTGGCTGGGCATATCCCACAGTGTGGATTTCCAGTGCTTGATTGTAATTTGTCGATGCCCTAGTCCAAATCACCTGGAGTTGCATTAGATCTCAATGCAGTGAGAATGGCACTGAGTGAGTGGTTTTGGCAAAAAGCTGTCTGTACAGAAAAGTTAAAGCACCTCACATCTTTGTGCTAGCTTGCTTTGCAGTAGCTTGATGATGAAGGGCAGCAGATGAGGCTGAATGTATTTCAACCACCTTTGGGTCTCATGCAGCGTTATCCAATAATGATTCCTCCCTCCAAAGCATACAAATAACATGGCAGTGCCTTGTATGGAACATTACTAAAAGCCAAATCTTACATTGCTAAAAATTGTGTACTGCTCCCCTCAATCCTACCAACATTGTTTTGCTCTCCTTTTTGGCATGTTCATCAAAGTATAAATGACGATGCATGTAGACTTCTTTGTGGTTTTACTTGCTACTAGTGGAGTACTGTATAATTTATTCATATTTTTCTATGTGAAACTTGAAGATTAATTGGTCCTGTGTTGTGCTGCTATTCCCTATGTATTGGGCTGGCCTCAGATGCTGCTCAGAGGCTGGTGTGAGAGCCTCTGAACAGCATCTGTGGAGGATTTGGTTAAAGTGGGAGATTCATGCGTGAAAGTGCAACTTCTGTGCTTTCCCTTGCTGTGTGCCAGGGATCTCAGCTGTCAGCTTGTGTGCAGTGTCAAAGGGAGTTTCAAAAGTGTGCTGGGGACAGAACAAATTTGTAACATGTCTCTCCACCTGCTTACATTAAAGGTATCACCTCTGTGGTCAGTGTAGTGGCCACAATAGCTTTTTGTGTACCAAGTTTCCCTTGCCACTTCCCTTCCTGGGGCATCTTGGGCCTAGTTTGGCAGTTCAGGCTTAACCTAGCAGAAAGGGGACTATGGCTCTATGTTGGGCTTCACCTGGGTACAGTAAAAGGGAGGGAAGAATAGCAAACTGATGTGTTGTTAGAGCTCCAAGGAGAAGTGTTAACTATGTAGGTTACTAAGGAATAACTTTAAAAGCTTGCTGGGGAGAAGCTGAGAAAACAAAGCCAGATTTCTTTCTACTTTTCTTCCTTGAGTTACCTTTTCTGTCTCTAACTGTACTGGGTATGGTGACACCAGGTGCTTTCGTGATAGGCATAAACTCAGCAATCCTACCTCTACCTGTCTCTATCCCTTCCCGTCCCCTGCATGTTTCTAGTTCCAGTAGATGCTCAGCCAGGCATTACTGATCTCTCTGGCAATAAAGAGAGTTATTTTTTAGGTTTGTGAGTAAGCTCAGTGCACTGCAACATGATCAGTAGTGGAGGGCATGTGCTGTTGTCATCTCACTTCTTACAGAGATTTGGCTTTACTCAAGTGCAAAACTGCTCTGTGAGTAAAAAGGCTATTGGAATGTTTTCCAAAAAACCCAAACCTGATGATACTTCTCCTGCTTGGATGAATAAATCATAGTTCTTATCACAATAATGTCAAAAATCTCAGGTGCCTTCCCTATCAGGACTAAAGCAACAGAAGTGGTGGCAGGTTTCTCCTTGTGCCACTGGTGGTTTCAGCTGCTGGGGCAGGGATGTGGGAGAAGAGCACAAAGAAAACAGTGGTGCCTGGGTCCTTGGATATTCCCATGCAGAGCAGATTTTAGTGGGGCTATGCATGGACTCAGTTGGTGCATGGGCAGGAGCACTGGTTTTTCCCAAGGTTTGTACCAGATGCAAAACTTTCTCTCTGAGTCACAGGAGGTTTAGGAGGGGAGTTCTGTCTGTCAGCGTCTGCCTGAACAGAGCTGCTGCTGAAAGCCTTGTGCCATCTGCCATGAAGATTAGGTGGAAGGACTGGTACTTGTGGTTAGCAAAGGTGTCTGCCCCAAAAACCGTGGAGGAACCATGAGATAACATCAGTTAAGTCAGACTTAGTTTTACTGTGGCACCTTTAAGGCTTTGCAGTTGTGTTACACTTGTTGGAGCTGATTTGAAACAAAGAGAAGTCTCTGGAGCCCTAATGCCACTTTTGGACATTGCTGCTGAATAGAGGGAATGTCAGTGTGAATGCTTTATTTCAAGCATAGGGCAGAGAACAGCTACTGTCATGTTTTAATTCGTGTCACTCTGAACAGAAATGCTTTATTTATTTCTCATAAATCTTCTGTATTTTCACTTACAGAGTCCTTTCAAGTTGTGGTAAGAGGCAACGGCTTTTATCATGCAAGAAATATCGACCAGGTACTCTGCAGCTTCAAGCTCAATGACAGCCTCACGATCAGTAAGTTTGCAGGCTGGTGGATTGCAGTGACCCCTGTGGCTGTGTCACCTCACAGGACACAGGCCAGCTCTCATCCATGTTAAGGGGAGTCCTTGCAGCAGATGTGAGAGGGAGCTGGGGTAGAGCTGTGAACTCAAAAGAAGCTTGAAATTCATCCTTATTCAATGCAGTGACCTGCGGGCATTGTGTTGTGAGCGCTCGCACGGGGCATGCTGCTGCACCGTGACCTTGGCACCATTGTAGTGATGCACACGGGTGCTGCATACAGCAAGAGAGGACTGGGGATCAGGTTTTAAGATGGAAACTTAAAATTGCTTCCTATTCCCTTGTTCATCACCAGTAAAAAGAAATAGTGCTATCTTCATCCTCTGGTGGTGTTTTCAGAGTTTTTATTCACCAACTTAGAAGACAATTGCCCTAAAGCCAGGCCTCCCAGGCATGCTCTGTTCCTCTCTTGACACCAGGTGTTGGTCCCATTGCAGTGACTCTGTAACATGGAAACTCGCTGTCATTGCTGTGCTGAACAGGGTCCTTCATTTGCTGTCTCAGCAGCAAGGCAAAGGACTGAGTGGCCAAAAAAAGATGGAATGTCCAGTTTCTCAGCAGTCCTCTCTCATTCCTGAGAAGCTGTGTGTGTCTGGCAGAGTGAAGCATGGTGTGGGGAGGGGAGCTCTGCTCCTCTTTCATATATGCTACCCTTGTGGCCTGAGCACAGTAGAGGCTTTCATATTCTGTCGTGGCCAGACTGGTGCCTTTCCTAGCAGTGAATTCACTTACCAGAGGGAGCACATGAATTGCTCCTTCATTTCCCATCCCAGTTGCCTATGTCGACACTGCAGTCAATCAGCTCTGGTGGTCTTGCATTTATGCCACTTACAGATATGCTTTAACCAGGATTTGGTTTTTGTGGTTTATCAGCTAGACAGACGTTTTGCTTTTTCTTCCTTGTCCCCAGTCATTAGCACCTTGACTGGACTTCACACAGTAAGTGCTGACCTGAGCCTGGAAATACACAGGAGGGAAACTTGTCTGATTCCGTTCCAACTCCATGCTGTGTTTTCCTTGGGTTAGGTTTTCAACAGCTGTTCTGATGACATGCTGATCTATGCTGGCTTTTTTTCCCCTCAGGCTGGCCCTAAAACATATCACTGATTTCCATGCCCTCATCTCTGCCAAGGCAGGGAAATTAGTTCTGTCTTCAGGTGTGCTTGAAGCATGAAGGAACAACTCTTACATCTGTTGTTACTTGAGTTAATTTTTTTCCTAGATAAAAAGACTAAACAAGCCTCTAAAGTATAAATAAGATGGCAGCTTTTATCAGCCCATAACTCCCTTGGGTTTGCCTCTTGTAGACCAGTCTTTCTCCAGGCTGGCACCACAGTTGCTTTGCTGGCCATTCAGAGCTAAGCTATAGTCACTGGAGTGGTGTGTGTGCTCTTGTGCTTCAGCTTACACACTTTCGGTGGAGTGGCAGTGCAGGATTCCTGCTGGGCCTCCTGCCTGTATTCACAAGACTTGG
Organism: Corvus cornix cornix; assembly: GCF_000738735.6. Taxonomy (NCBI): domain Eukaryota; kingdom Metazoa; phylum Chordata; class Aves; order Passeriformes; family Corvidae; genus Corvus; species Corvus cornix. The sequence continues at coordinate 18,503,308 of NC_046336.1, forward strand.
CTTTCTGGATGTGACTTCTGAAAGCAACAGGATTAACACTGCTGATTCCTGGAGCAGTGGAGTCCAAGGAGGTGGGAAGACATGTGTACCCTTGTGTTTGACTTTGCCTGCACCAAACCCTTAGAAGCATGGGCTGTTTACAGATGATGCTGCCACAGGGGGGAGGTTGGGTCCAGGAGAAGCAGCTAGTGCAGAGCAGGTCCTCATGCTGACATCAGTCATGGCCCCTCTGTGCCTGTTCCCTGTAAATGACCAACCATCACTTGGGTTTGGGTTTTTTTTGCCCCAGTATTTTTCCATTTCAGCTCCACCCCTTCTCTCTCCTTCCTTTTTCCTGGGCTCAGGCAGTGCAGCCTTGGAGTCTTTTCTCTGTGTGTTTGGACATAGGCTGGCAAAAATTGAACCCTAAACTTTTGAGCCCTTGAGTAACTTGAGGGGTCAGAGTATTCAGTGTGAGTAGAGGTTGCATGTAATTTTATGATAGACATGATGAATAGATCTCAAAGCTGAATTCCAAATGCTGATCACTGCTGTCAGGAACAGAGATAAACTTCCAGTTCTTCGCTGTGATATCTCTAGCCTGATAGCATCATGTTGTCATCAATATGAATGGTTATTCTATACTTGGATTTGTAATCAGCACTATTGGGGAGTATTGGTACTTGCCAATATACTGAGTTCATCTGTGGCTGTCATTGGTGTCAGTGCTTCTCAAGGGGATGGCCTGCTGGGAACAACTTATTTTTTCACCCCTGATAGTTATAATAATTTCTTTTCAGATGAAAAGCCGACTTTTGTTCATGATACATACTTACTCTGCCCTGCCCCAGTGATAGAAGATGCTGGACAGTGAGTATTGCTTTCCAGCATGTGTCAAGAGAGAGTGGACTTCTGGGTGAGGATGTCATTACTGAGCCAAAGGCTCAGGATTTTGCCCAAAGTGTCAAGCTAATAAATTTGTGTGTGTGTGTCATATTGCAGCCATCTCCTTTGTGCCAAATCTTTTCCTAGTAGGAGCCACATAGCTTTATTTAATGTTGGGTCTTCAGCACAGTTTAACCAAAGGTCTTCTTGGACCATGGCCCCATTTCATAGAATCACAGAATGGTGATTCCTCCTCTCTTCCTATATCCTGTTTTTTCAGACCAAAAGCTAATTAAATTCAAGACAAACTTTTAATTTTGGTGGAAAGGAGATGCTTGATTCGAATTCCTTTGCTGCTATTGTGTATGTTGCTTCCTGTACTTAGCTCTGCTGTGTCTAGTGTTGATATTTTTCAGCCTTTTTAATCCTGTAGACTTCTGCTAGACATGGCACAATGTCTCCTTTTCCCTAGGTGATCTTGTGGGTGCTTAAATATTGTACTGGGGCTAAGAGTGAATGCCTCCCTCCCCTTCTGTATTTGTGGGTGAAGGAAATTAATTTGGTGAGGTTTTGTCATTTTTTTATTATCACTTAATTTTTTTTTTCTCCCTTGGACTCTTTCTCTGATATTGCAGAATGGCTAGGGAAGATTCTTCTTGAATTTCACTGGCATTTCAGTGTGTTTACCCTTCTTGGTCTCAGTGCAGGTGTTCTGGATTTGCTTGATACAAAAGAACACATTCTGACTCATTGGCAGAAGGGTTTCTTTAAATAAATAAAAAAGTCTTAAAGTTTCTCATGCTAACTCCAGTAGTATTGCTATTTTCTGAGGCATTCTGTTATGACTCACTGTCCTAGTGCCCTTAGCCCCAGATGGGATGGGGGTTTTTTAATAAAGAGCAAATGTCCCAGCTCAATAAAGGTAACATGAAAAGGGTGGCTCCTGGGCAGGGAGTCAAATGCAGGTAAGTGCCTGAGGGCATGAAAATGCCCTGACTCAACAGGATATGCTATCCATGCATGCTCATAAACCAGTGGCTAAAACAGAGTAAAGGTAACAATGGGTGTAAAGATGACACTAAAAATAAATGTATCTGTTTTGTGCTCTAGGGTGGTTTTCCTACAAGTCAGCATGAACAACGGGCTAACATTCATCTCCAGCTCTGTCAGCATCACCAGCACTCATTGTGTAAGTAATTCCAATGGGGCTTGACAGAGGAACCATGAGACCTTGGAAAGAAATGGTGGTTCTTAAGCAAAGCCTTCTTGAGTGAGCATGAGCTCTCTGCAGCTTCTGCATCACTGCTATTGACTGGATCCTAGCAGCTCTTGGGAAAATAACCAGGGCAACTCAAGATCAAATTGTTGTTGATGATGGATAGATCATGATAGATTTTCTGAGTTAAAAATTACAATAAAAGGCACCCTGTCCATTCCTACACCAGGAGAGAGATCCTCAAAACTAGGATCTTATCAGAAGGACATCTGAGAAAATGATGGAAGGAGCACCAGGGAGCAACACTCTGAGCCTTGGGGTCTCTGATGGGATCTGGGGTGAAAGATACAACTGTTAGGACTTGTATCTGGAAAGGCCACAGAGGAAAAGGACAGTGATGCCTGTCCTGCATCACACAGTCAAAAAGACCAGGTGGAATGTAAGGGATAAACAGCTAGAAGTGATCCTTTATCAAAATCTGATTTTTGGAATCAAATAAGCAGAATTAAGAAACTGACTAATAGATAAGCAGATGTGTTTCTTGCTGTGGTGTAAAAATAGGCAGTGGTAGCTGGTGCAAGCAAGTACAGTAATTAAATATGTGACCTTGTGCTTGTGGTCTAAACCAAGTTGGCTGAAGTACCTGATAGCAGTTTGCATCAAACTTGAGCTTTATTGTTATTAGTGTCAAAAGGACTTTTATAGCCTATGCCAAATGCTGTCATATTGGTTTGTAATCATTGTTGGCCATTTTGACAGCTGAAGAACAGAAGGGCAGGAATGCAGATAGAGGTGACTGGAACTTGTAAATCTAATTTTCTGATGTTTTCAGCAATGAAGGTGGGAAATATCACACCAGAATGCTGGAATAGTCTGGGTTACAGGGACTCAATTAAGCAGAGATGTGTTTGCTTCTTTATGGGATTATTTCTATTTTGCCAAAACTTTCTTCCAAATTTTCCATACTGAGGACTGATATTTTCACATTTTACTCCACTCTTTTACCTCAGGTACAATAAAACCTTTCAAGTCTGCAGTGAAACACAAGTGTTAACTGGTGCATTTAGTTACCCATATGTAATCTATTTCTGATGAAGACTGAAGTCTCAGCCCTGGGTTCCTAAAGGCCAGAGCATGGATGAAGGAAGCTTTTCCTTTTGGTAGCCTTAGGATAAAAAAGAGGAATCCAATCTCCAGTCATGTCAATCTGACAGTTTTTGACCAGCCTCTTGTAGATTGAATGTGAAGGAGGCAGGAAGCCTGATTTGCAGCTGATACAAAAACAGTCTCACTCCTGTTGTGTTCCATAAGCAGGGAGGTTGGCAGTTCAGTTTCCAACTTTGTCTTAATTTCATGCATTTCACTCTTCTCGTTTTAGAGACTCCCTCCATTTCCTTTCCTCTCCTATTTCCTTTTCTGTGGGTGGCAGTCAGCTGGCCTGCTCAGCTCTCCTCCCCAGCTGGTCCTTCTGTCCTTTCTGTACAGTAAGTATCTTCACTATAATCCAAAAGCCTCTGTGTGATCCCTGTGCTTATTTCTGTTCAGCTGCATGAAGTCTGCTATTTTCTTCTCAAAGTCCAGCTTCACTATGGTGCTTTGTATCATTAAAATCATTAAAAGAAGACTCTTTAGTTTCTTGCTGCCAGTAGCCCCTGAGCTAAGGCTGGCAAACGTCTCAGCAATTTGTATGTGCAGTCAGCACGGGAAAAACGACGCCTGGGAACAAAGAATACAAAACAAGGTGGTAATGTGTGTTTGGAGTAATAGTAGTAGTGGTACTGCATTGCCATACTGTGCTTGGATTTGTTTTTAAGGAGTGCAGCAATACTTCTTAAAGGTATGCTTGATTTTTACTCAGCCCTTTCTCAGCAAACTGACTTCACTGGGAATTCATTTCTCTTCAAGTATCTGCTTTCCAGATGCATTAGTTGTACATGGGGCCATGGGAGGTCCAAAGAGGGGGGCTTAGCACTGAACTGCAGCTGGGTACTGTGTCCTCTAACAGGACTTGTTTTGAGCAGGGAGTCTGGCACATGTTGGAGCAGTCCAGCTGCTCCCTGGCCGAATGAACATGAGCTAAATAGCATATCCTAAAACAAGTCAGTTTGTCGCATCTATGACAAAAAGCCACAGAGCAGTGGAGGGATGGTGATGCTGTGACACAGATATGGGATACGGGGTTACCTTCCTAAAAGCATGGAATAGGAGCTCTGTTTGTGTTAGTCCCATATTAAACATGTCAGTGCTGACAGCTCTAGGAACTGGCCTGAGAAAACTAGGTACCACCTAAGTCGGTCATTTGGGATCTCACTCAGACTTTGCAAAGCTCTTACCAGCTGGTACTTTCCACCCTCAGCCTTTTCATTGTCTGAGGGGAAAACAAATGCACTTAGAACAGTGAAGGGAATCCCTGTTGTAAGAAGAAGCTAAGCATCAGTTTCTGGTGTCATGGAAATTCAGCAGGTAGTTCCAGATTTAATAAGGTGAATCTCATGGACTTTATGGATACAGAAATCACGTTTGGAATTTGGTTTCTTTCCCTTATCCTCCCACCTATCCTTTGAAAATCTCTTACAGCTTCCTCTCTAGACAACTCTTTCCTCAGCCTGACTGACAGACCTTTCTTCAAGCTCTTTTCTCATCTTCCTAGCCCCAGGCTTTCCTCTAGTTTGCTGCTCAGTTTTGCCTGTCCCCTGATACCCCTGTTGCTGGCAAATTGAACCTCTTCTCAAATTTTGAAAATCTACCATTGAAGAGGTTTCTTTTCCCAGTATATATATATATATATATATATAAAAAATAGCTGAAACGCCAGTGTTAATGTTAATATCCTTCCAGAACCCAGTACAGTCCAAGGATAGGACATGTCTCAGCATGCCACTGCCCATGTGAAACAAATGTTTACTTTCCAAAAGCCACATGCTCTGTATGTCCTGCAGGAATCAAGCAGCATATGAAAACCTGATTCCTGTAGTCATCAGAGCAATAGGGAATTAATATCTCTTCTGAATGCACTAACATGAAATGCTGCAAGTGCAAAGGATCCATCAAGATTACACAGAAAAATCAGAGCTGTGATTCTCTTTGATTGCCTAGTTGCTCTGAAAAGCTAATTTCAAGTGGTAACACTTGATTTATTTTTTTCCTAGTAATTTTAAATAAAATTTAGTTTTGATTTTGAAGGTATAGACCCTTAGCTCTGCATCCCCAGAGTTGCAGATAGATCAGTGGATAGAAGAATCAGAAATGTTTAAGATAATGATTACAGTATCTCATTAAAAATAGGTAAAACAGCCCTAAGAAGCATACCAAGAACAAACAGCAGTATTGACTGGTTTGCATAATCACTCAGGCAAAAGTTGTGTGAGCAGTTTGAGTCAAGAGGCAGCACAGGCAGGCTTGGGAGCTGATGCACTGAGCAAGTTGTGCTCTGTGCTATGATACTGAGATGTGAACAGTTACCCATAATGTCTGAGCTCCAATATTCCCATTCTTTAAATATCAGCATTTCCATATTCTGCATCTCTAGGAATGATGGGTTTTTCTGTACACCTGGGAGTCTGTGGTTATGTGCTTTGCAATGCCATTCAGACAGTACTAAGGGACTTACCAGCACAGAATGGGTTGTTTACAAGTTTAACCTTCTTGAATCTAGTGGGCAATAAACATACCATAAATTCATACATAAATTACACACACTGCAAAGAGGAAATGCTTCCCTGGTTTTGTGACTTCAGATACTGATGTGACCCTAATGATAATAGTGATTGACTGCACAATCTACCCAAGACCTCATAGTGAGGGAAAGCTGACTCTAAATGTGTAACTTTAGGACTCCTGCCTTCTTTGAGACATACAAAGGTAACTGAGAAATTATCATCTTGCTTGCAGCTGACTGGGACCATCCTTTTCATTGCTCTTCTGATTCTCTTTCTGCTGCTGGCTCTGGCTCTTCTGTGGTGGTTTTGGCCCCTTTGCTGCACAGTGGTAAGTATAGTTTTTTCATTCTATTGACTTGGTTTCATCTATTCTCTGCCAAAGCACAGAGTTAAAGTGTTGGAGTGGGTGGTTAACCTTACTTAAGAAAAATGCTGCCATATTAATAAAGCCCTTATGCAACAATTTGCTTAAAGTGCTTATTGAAGTTACTCTAGTCTGGGTTTTTGACTGTTTCAATGCCTATGTGATTTTTACATTGAATGAGAATTTTAAATAAGCTCATGGATGTGACTCAAGTTTCTGTAGGTATCAAGACCTCCTTTAGACCAGCTTTGAAACCTGCTGTATAAACGTGTAATGGAATTGATTTACTGATGTGTGCATAAGCTGTTACAGTCCTCTTTAAAGACAAGTTAGGGGTTTTTTTGCATTTTGTTGGTTGGGATTTCTTTAATTTATTCAGAGGAGCTGCAGATTCTGAGCAAATATCTTTGCATTAACTTGGTAGTTATATGGTATTTTTCAGGCAGAACTACCAGGGTTGCTTACTCTAGAGCACTCCCTGGCTAATCAAACAGTTCAATGCAAAGGATTTAGCATCTCATCTGGGTTATTTTATGCCTGCTGAAAAGCAGTGGGGCTGATGAGAGGATTGAATGTGGGGGAATGAAGCAGGGTGACTCATTTGTGATCTGGGCAAGAAATCAGAGAAGACATAGTATTGAGATGGATGAACCCTACCATTGTCTCAGATTTCTCCATTGTTTGTTTATTCCAGGTGATCAAGGAGCCACCTCCACCACCGCCTCCAGAGCCTGTAAGTGTGTTATTTTTGAGCTGTGGCACTGTCTGCAGCCACTGTAGTGTGCTGTGCTGCCCAGGAATGTCAGCCCTGTAGGTGTCTTAATGACACCTTGAAGGCTGTGAGAGGAAGCCCTCTGGGTCAGGACAGTTATTTCTGCCTTCTGGCCTCTTTATGTACTGCTTCCATCCAGGGTAAAAACAGTTGCATAACTCAAATCCACAGACCAACAGTTCCTAAGGTATTTTGTTCTTTCTGCTCTGCATCAAACAGGTGTGTAAGCAAATTTTTGCTTCTCGAGCTGTGCTGACAGCTGTCCCTCCTCCAGTGAAGCTGCCATTGTTCTCAGCAGGAGTTTAGCCCAGATTGGCAGTAAGGAACAGTCTGGCAGCTGGAAAAAAGGACAGCAAAGGCCACATTCTTGTGGCTTTGCTGCAGGAGAGGAGACAAAAGCCTGCCGTGGCTGTGGCACTTCTGCAGAGTGACCTTTGGAAGGACATTTAGCCTTTCTCCATTTAGGTTTTGAGCTGTTGGAGACAGGGTTGTATTTAGCTCTTTTGGGGACAGTAGCTCACTGACCCTGACCTCATCATTTCACCATACTAATTTCTTGAAAATAGTAGTAGTAAATAAAAGCACCTCCAGAGACAACTTATGCCTGCCTTAATTTCTCTCCTAGGCAGACAGTTAGATGATGAAAAATACTTGCCTAACCCACAAGAGAAGCTTATAGTTTACTGCTAACTTGCTGTAACTTGGTGTGAATGTAAGGAGGCAACCACAGCTGTTGTTTTGAGGTTGCTAGGGGCCACTGTTAGTGTGTATGTGATCCTGTTACTTGTCCTGAACAGCAGTGCTGTGACAATTTAACTTCAGAATGCACACCAGAATTCATGCTGGGGTTAGTGTGATTAGCACTATCACAAAGCCTGCAGTTGCAGCCATGCTGCATTTGAAGGATGTTTCAGAGAGCATCACACCCCTGCAGAAGTTGCAGATGCTTTGCAATTTTAAATGCAATCAAAGAGAATAAACTGATCTAAGCCTCCAGGAATAACACAGAACGCAGATGTTATCCATTCCCTTTTCTTGGCCTTGTCTCCATCCAGTATGGATTGTCCTAATCGTGCATTGTAATAATTGCAACTGTGTAATGGATTTCATTATATTTAGTTCTTGGCTCCCTAGGTATGGTGACCTGCCCTTTAGCTGATACAGTGTGATATAGCTACTGTTAAACTGAATATAGGTGTGTAAATGTTGTTCCAAAGCATGACCATTAGATTTTTATGTGGTAGCTGTTAATGTTGTTTAGCTGTATGTTCAGTCTAGGGGACGTTTGGTATAAATCCTTTATCAACTGGAAAAGTATCAGCTGTTACTATTGACTCTGTCCTGTTGGAGTCAGGCTTGCCAGCAGTAAGAGCTGTTAGACAGGAACACTTGAAATCTGCGTTACATTGCATGGAAGAGACAGAGGATCTCATATAATACTCAGGTTCACAGTGAAATCAAATATGAATGAATTTTAAATGCTGCTGTAGTTCACTGGGTACTGGTTTAGATGTGGCATGAAATGGGATGAAATTTGTGTACTTGTACTCTCAAAAAAAGCTAACTGAAACAGCACCAAACCCAACACCAAACCACAACACCTTCATTGTATGTTGATTTCCCCAATTTAGGATAAAAACAAAATAACAGGAACAAAATAAAAAGGTAAACCAAAGTCAAACCACAACCATAAAAAACCCAAACCCAAACTCCCCTTACTGCATAATGCAAATTTCAACTCTAGTCTTGCCTGGCCATACTAAAGAATTTATTGGAGGAACTGACCCATTGAACCGTAGCTGAGACACCACATGTCACTGAATAACTTATGGAAATACCTTTCTCAAAGGCATAACCTAAGAGGTAAATACAAACAAACAAAAATTAAAGTCTGGTTTTAAAAAGCTATTATTGTCTTTTGGGCTCTTAATTCCTTTTACTTTCTAACAGAAACATGTAGGGCAATTTTGAGAAAATGCCATCTAGTCATGTAACAGTAATTCATGTCTCTCTATAGTATTAGGATTTCACTTGTTTTTTTTGTTTTTTTAATTAAAAAGTAAGTTAAAAAGTAATGTTTCTAGAAACATACCTGTGCTAATGAGGAGTAGCAGAGAACCCTGTGCATGGCCAGTCCAAGAGTGGCATGCACATCTGCATATCAGCATGAGGTACAGTCATCTGAGGAATGAAGAAAATACTGTAGGAGGCTTGTTGTGCCCTTTGCTCAGCTGTGTGTGTACTTGGAGAGTGTCAGGCTGTGACTTTCAGGTGCCTCAACTTAGTGTAATAACACAGAGTCTGAGAAATCCCAGTTACTTCTCTTGGCTCAAGATGTAAAGATGTCTTGCTAAACCAGAACTATTTGCCAGCTTTTAGTTAAGCAAGAACAGAAGAATGAACCTAAAGTTAATTCCTGATTCAGGCACTCACATGTTCCAGAAAAATAATCTTCAGTCTTTATAATTGCTCTGGTTCTGATCTCCCTGACAATTGTTAGATGCTTCTGTCTGAACTGTATTCCAAATTGTACAGCCTGAGCCAGACTGCACAAAGCATCAAATAATGTAGAATAACTGGTTAGAGCTGCCCTGACAAAAAGGTCTGATGCACATGTTAGAAAACTCAACAGTGGTTGCTTTTCTTTCCTCTGTTGATGACATTAAGTTCTAACAGTGCAATTAATGAATTATTTCTTTGGGCTAACTCATCACTACATTTTCTGCATAGCACAGTGGCAAGCCAGTATAGTGTACAATTCATCTGCACTTTGCCTTTCCTTACAGATCAGTACGGATTTTGGAGCTCAATGCATATTTGACTGAACAAAAGCAGCCTGGAGAGAGGAATAGGCAATCCTCTCTGGCTTCCCCAGTTAAAATTGCAGCTGCAGAGACAAGAGACTTTTTTGATTTTTGTCAGCAAATAAGCATAACATGCAAAGCCAGGTATCCAAGGATTGGACCATAGGATGTTCAGCTGTTTCCCACAGTTTATGCTTTTTATGTGAGAACAGCAGTAATATCTCCCTGTCTTTCCCACAGGACTCAGATGATGAAGATGGATTGCCAAAGAAGAAGTGGCCAACTGTGGATGCATCTTACTATGGAGGTCGAGGTGTTGGTGGGATTAAGAGGATGGAGGTATTTGGCTTATTGTTAGTGTTATAAACCCCAGCACATTTAATTAAAATTGTACCACTATGTTTTTATGTGATTTTTGAAGAGGACTGGAGACTGGGATTTAATCAGGGCTTGTCCACCTAATTTGCACCTGCTGTCCAAGTAACAGGCATCAAACTGCTATTTGCATGAATAATTAAATCAATCTATCATTATGAGCCAGAGAAAATTTGCAGGTTAAGAAATGAGATAAGCACCAAAAGAAGTTTTAACTTAGTGAATCAAACCCTTTGGTGCAGTTGCATCCAGTTCTCTTGTCAGAGGAAATTCAGGGAATGCTACACTGGCTTTATATTTGAGGGTGCTGTCTATGCAGTGCCTGGTTTCTATGTAAGAGAAGGCTTCTCAGAAAGTTTCTGCAAGACTGCAGATGAAGTATTGCATCTTAATATTCTTAACCATTTTCCTTGGAAGAATTTTAATCTTGATGCTGAGAATGTATACTGACAGTGATACCATGGATCATATATTGCTCTTGAATGCAGAGTCACTTTTCTGCTTGAGCTAAGTCCAACAACAAAATCAGATATTAGGATATTAGATACTGGGAAAAATTTCTTCAGTGAAAGGGTGGTTAGGAGTTGCAAAGGCTGTCCAGGGAAGTGATGGAATCACCATCCCTGGAAGTGTTGAAAAGGTATGTGGATGTGGCGCTTGAGATGCAGTTTAGTGGTGCTGTGGGTTAACTCAATCGTCTTAGAGGTCCTACCAACCTTAATGATTCTCATCTGCCCCAGATGCTGTGAATTCCCACATCTTAGATGTGGGATGTGCAGATGACTGGAATGTGCAAAGGCTAGTAGTTCCAGCAGTTTTTGAGTGAGACTATTTTATTCTTAAATGTGTATTTCTGATTATGGTGGGAGTTTGGTGCTTTCATAAATTTGACTTTATTCCTGGTAGCACTTGGTCATCTGATAGGAACTAGAACCAATATCTGGGAAACCACCTGCTGGTGGGGACTGTTGAAGTGTCTTCTTACAGTGTGCTCTCCTGACATCAGGTGCGATGGGGAGACAAGGGGTCAACAGAGGAAGGAGCAAAATTGGAAAAACCCAAAAATGCTATTATCAAGTTGCCAGAACAGGAGTATGAGCCATGGGAACCCAAGCCGAAGAAGCCCCATGTGAGAAAACCACCTTCCCAGCGAAAATGGTACACTCCAATCAAGGTAATGTGTCTGACCTTCCCTTTTACCAAGCCTCTCATGTCATGTAAGATACTTCCCATGTAAGATCTTCATGTAAGATCCCACTTCCTTAGCACAGCCTTTCTTTCAGCAGAGCCTATTTGGAAAAGTGGCCATTAATCCTCACCTTTGCCTGGTTTTGGAACACGTGTTTCACTTGGCACTGTGTTGCCATACTTTTTTGAGAAGAGTAGAGGGTATGAACAGAGATCTTCCTTTCCTCAGCTCACACTCTTTTTGGGTACTCTTGCTTGGGTTGCAACAGCAGATCTCTTGAACCTTAGGGAGGGCAGATGCTGTTTTGTGCCATCTCAAGGCAGTCTAGAAGAGGATCAGATAAAGTGCAGAGTCCTTGCTTTGACTGCATTGTGGCTAAGGGCTTGGGTTGGGATCCAGCTCTGTTTCTCCCTAGTTCAGCCACAAGACAGTAGTGTTTGATTTTTGGGCAAGTCATGCAGTCTCTATATTTTCATCCCCAATTCTCCCCTGTCATTATAATATCTGGTGTTTCAATGTCTTTTAATGTATGTATCCTCACACAACCCTAAAGGAAGGGAAGAACTGTTATCTCTGCTTACAGAGAAGGAAGGTGGAGGGCTGGCATAGTCAAGGCTGCAGCATACCATGCTCATCCCAGGAATCTATGGCCATGTCCCAAAACAGTGCTTTGTGGAATGAGTTCCCCCCCCCTCCTTACTCATAGATCAATTAAACAGTGCTTGAATTTGTCTGGAAAGCATCTGTGAATTTTTATAGCCTGCCTAGGTAGGTATTCTTGTAGTTGTTTATCCATACTTCAGTTCTCTTCCCATCTGTACTGTACTTTTGTTCTGCCTTTTGTAACAAGTGACACCTGTCTAATTATGCCTCTTAAGGGATTTGTTCACATTAAACTACTCTCATCCTCACTGCACATTGGGTATTTGGCTCACTGCATGTTGCGCATTTGTTACCCCACTGGGGTTCTTCTGGTTGTCCAGATAAACAGTGACAGAGAGCAAGGGTACAGGACCAGTGTGTGTGCAGACAGCTTAATACAGAAAACCTATACCAATCCACCTGTAGTTTAATCTCATGCTATTTTCACCACACTTCTTGCTCATATATTCTTTTTTTTTTTTAATTGCAGGGTAAACTTGATGCACTGTGGGCTTTGGTTCGACGAGGCTATGACCAAGTCTCCCTTATGAGACCACAGCCAGGGGATAAGGTAAGGTGTCTCAAATGCACTAGTATTTGAAAGCTAAAAGCTAAAAATTTTTAATGTTTCTTGGATTTAATAACGGATTTCAATGATTGAGAAATCATGAGTGGTACAGATGATGAAAACACAAATTATGGCAAGGTTAATTGAGAACAAGTTGGTGTTGAATTCTGTGCAGACGCATTTCTCAGTCATCTCCTATACATAGGCAGGGAGTATCTCCTGCCTTGGTGAAGTCTATTGGCCAAAAGTAGGTCAGGAGTAGATTCCTCCTGGGAGGAAGCAGGGAGTTTGTGCTTTTCAGAGCCACAAAGATGTCTGTGTACTGTCCCTGGGTCACTGGCAATAGCTTAGTTCAGAGCTCTCAGTTTCCCCGTGTGAGCCTGGCACTGTTATGATTGTCTCTATTTTGTTATTCTGAGGGGACAACTCCCTAAGAATTGAGTGCTGCTGCTTTGAGCTGTTTCACCATCAAGGTTTTGCTTTCTGCAATGCTTCTTTGTAACATGAGTACTAAGCAGACACAACAGCATCTTTCTCTCCCCTGTGGGCAGAGTCCATACATTTAATCACCTTGGCTCTCAGGTATTACAGAGTTACAGCAATAGGGTCCATAAAGTGCTTTTTTGGGGATAGAACTGGTGCAGACACCCAGGCTTGTTTGCCTGGGTAGCTTTCACACCTAATGACAGACTTTCAAAGTAGCTCTAATTTGCATCGGCTAGGGCAGTAAGTTGCATGCCTCTTGCTTTTGGTAAAATATTGTTATGCCATTTGTCTAGTCATTAACCAAACATACTGCATCAGTATTTAAAGTTTAATCTCTTCCATTTTTCTTTTGGCACATAAGGAAACTAAGAGAACAAACCCAGCTTTTTATACTACTTTGTAAAATGGTCTTAAATGTTTTACTAAGCTGCATTTTTAAGGCAGCTGTGCATGAGACACCTTATTTACTTTTTAAGCACGATCTAGAGCTTCTGAATAGGCTCTTTAGGTCCAGCTGTATTTTGATAGCACTAACATTGTATAATATGAATCTATCCTCTGCCTTTCACTCTCTTGGCTGGGTCATTTCTATTGGTGCAGAGCACAACAGAGCTTCTGTTAGCCAGCATGGTCAAGAAACAGACAGGGGGCTGGCTGAGAACAGGGATCCTCAGTTCCTCGCCTTCCAGCTCTGCTGTGGGGAGAAAAAGGGGCTGAAAAGAGGCAATGTAAAACAGCAAGCTGAAGGATTATTGTATTGGGGATAACATAAGAAAAATCAAATGTACATCTGGGAAATAGGGTGGAAAGAATCCTATTGAGCCAGATCCAGTGGAATCATAGAATCGTCTGTGTTCCCTGGCCTGTGAAATTAACTGAGGCTGAAGAGTATTGAAAGTGAAACAAGAAAATAACTAGACAACTTTCTGCTGTTAAAAAAAAGACGACATCACAGGCCTATATTTCATGGAGAAAACTAGCACATAGAGGAGCAAGTTTATTATTTATTTTTTGGGTAACTTCTCTAGTAGCACTCCCTCAGTAGCTAATTGACTCCTTGTAAGTTAGGTTTTTGTTGGGGGATGTGTATAAATACACCTGTATGTGCATGTAAGTAAATGTGAGGATAGACACGTGTGCACACTCATCTTTGTGGCTGAAGAACTGGGAGATCAGGTCAGTGCTGGGAGTGACCAGCAGCACGGAGAGCTTGGAGCTCTGGCAGCCCCAGGAGCAAGGCCACAGCTCTGCTCGCCTCAGCCCAGACAGGACAAGGTCCCTCCTTGTCCAGCTGTGCTGGCAGCGGTCAGAGGATTTAGCTTGGGCTTGGGGAGACATGAATGTTCAGCCTGACATGCCTTGGTGCATGGTGTTCTTCCAGACTGTGCCATCCAGAGGCCAGGGACTGTGTGGTGATCTTGGAGTGAGAGGTTGCTTTGGTTTGTGTGGTTTTGAAGGATTGGGGTGGAGGAACAGGGGAAAGAGTTCTTGGTGAGGTCTAAGTGTGACTTTTTTGTTTTATTTTAAAGTCATTTCATAACTGTCTTGATTGTCCAGGAAAACTTAGAGCTTAGAAAGCAAAAGGAACACAATTTAGCTCTGTTTTGGGAGTGACATTTGGATTCATAACTTGGAAAATTCCTAAATTTGAAGTTCCCAGAATCAAATTATTTCCTTTATACTTCCAGGGATTACAAGAGATATAGGTTGTTTCCCACTGGAACAAGATTCACTGAAGTTACATTTCTGAATTTCTGTTTCAAGTTTACCTCCATTCTAAAAAAAGTTTTCATTTTCCATTTTTACTGCTTCAGTTGGGCATATATTCCTTTTTGCAGCCATTGGATGAAATGATAGCAAGCCACTTTTTTCTGCATAATGAAAATACTCATTAGGGAGAAGAGAACATCCACAGGACATGGAGAAAAATATTTTTTACAAGGATTTAGGTACAGGGGGAAGATGAAAATGGATTTTTTTAATATATAGATATATATTTTTCACATTAAAATGATCTTTAGAAACTCTTTTGAAAAGTGTAACTTCTTCATCATTTGAAAATTAATACAGTGATTTGGGAGTTTTTCTCTCCCTCAGAAACCTGAAGAATACTTGTAGAAAAACCTTCTGATAGTTTTGTTGGTTTTGGTATATTCACCAATATATCTGGCTTTGTCACAGAGAAGCAAAAGCCTGTTACACTTTTTGACAGCTGTTCAGCATCTTCCCCCACAACGCAGGCCTCTTCTTTGGATCTGCAAACCATACAGCAAAGGCAGCATTGCTATCCCAGATTTCTAAATCATGACTTCTTACCCATTCCCATCATGAAGTGAAGTTAAAAAAAGTCACTGTTTGTATATTTTTGACTCTTCATGTGGGGAGGCCCATTCCAGAGTGTTTGTGAGAACCTTGCAGTAGAAATATGGGCTGAAGCCTGTGTGCAGCAATACAGGGCTGACAGCTGCAAGGGGTTTCTGTTGTCCTTTCCTCTGCATGAGCAGGTCTGCTGTCCATCAATCTATTTGTCTTCCTTCATCATGGTCCTGTTGCCATTCCGCATCCTGCTCTTTTCCTTACCTGTGTCCTTTTGTGGTTTCTTCCTCATTTTCTCTCTTAATTCTTGTTTGCATGCCCCTCCCCTTGATGAGACAGACTGGTTCCCTGCAGTCCTGTCTTTGGGAGCAATGGGTTGGTCCCCAGCCTCCTTACCCTGTTCCTCTCATGCTGCAGGACCTGAGCTGCTGGTGGCATCATGCTCTGGCCTATAGCCTTGTTGCAGAGCTGGCTGAAGCTCTCAGAGTTCCCCTGCCCTGGCTCATGTCTTCCATGAACTTATCAAGAAAAGGATCTCAGGATGGATGATTCATCAGTATTAGGCAGGACTGTATTAATAGGACTGTATTAATCCTTGTGAAAATCACAGGAGCTTTTTGGAACTGCCTATTTAAAGAAAACCAGCCAAGCACAAGCTCTGGTGCTCCTTCTCCTTGTGTGCCCACAGTGTTTTGCTTGGCTCTTACAGGCAGCTCCTCCTCTCGGTTTCCATTAGAGGTCGTATCATAGCACCACCACTGAAATTTATGAGTTTGGCAAATACCTCAGTACAGGGTCACAGGATCTTGCTCACTTGACTTCCTCAGGTCACCTCTAGCAGGAATTTCTGTGTTGCACCAGGATGGGGCAACAAGGGATAAACACACTTAGCTCTACCCCATCATTAGCAGCTAGGCTGTTATTTGTGGCATGGAGTTTTGCTGAGCTCTCCGACAGCATCAGCAGAGGAGTGAAGCGATGAAAAAGGCCTAGTGGCTCTGTGGTGGATTGCTGGGCTTTCTGCCTTGCTGGAATATACAAAGGTGAAGCCTTCACAGGCATTTGTGCTACTGCTGCAGTGATGGAGCCCTTAGAGCTAGGCTGTTCTTCTCTTCTTCCTCAGAAATTATGTCTTAGAGGACCAGCAGTCACTCTTTTGGCCCAAGAAATGGATTGACAGTTCTGAGGTGGGGACACTGCTCATCTGGCCTCAGGGAGTATGTCAGAGTATCTATATGGCCTGATGGGGCTGTGTGCTGCTCAAGATGTTCAGATTTCCTTGAAGACTTTCCCATCACTGTGTTGGTGTCCTTCTGAGCTTGGTTCTGAGCTTGCAGCAGCTGATGTAAAAGTGGGAGTTTGGGAAATAATAGTGTCTGGCTATCTTGAAATATTTCATACAAACAAACCACAGTAGCTGGTGGGGCAGGTTGTCAGTGGTCTCTGCAAAAGGTAAGTTTCAAGCTCCTCCCCTTGGCCTCATAGTTTAAAAGTGGGCTGTTACCAGTGGCAGCAGGTCAACACTGAAAGCCCCGGTATGTGCAGAGAGAAAGGGGAGGTGCTTTGGTCTGTTAGTTGCTGCTTTCTGCAATTCTGTTCCATTTTGCTTCTCAGCACATACTGATTGATTCAGGAAATTCTTAGAGGCTCAGTTTACCAAAAGCCTTGACTAAAAGCCCAACATTTTTCCCCTCAGGCAGAATCGATCATTTATTTGAAAGACTTAAAACGTGATCTCTCCTTATTGTCACTGAAAATTTTGTAGCTGCAGCAGAGAGGGAGAGTGTAGACTGGATTTTGCTGTCACCATCCCCTTGTATACCTACGGGACTTTACTTAGAGAAAAGCAATGCCTTAGTAGTATTACCCTGCAGTTTGTACATGTAAAGCCCTTTCCTGGGGAAGGGGACTGGAAGCAGGCTG
Source organism: Corvus cornix cornix (assembly GCF_000738735.6). Taxonomy (NCBI): domain Eukaryota; kingdom Metazoa; phylum Chordata; class Aves; order Passeriformes; family Corvidae; genus Corvus; species Corvus cornix. The sequence continues at coordinate 18,520,486 of NC_046336.1, forward strand.
TTGTACAAAAATATGAGAGCCTTTTTGCCTTTTTCTTTTCCATAAAACTGAGATTAATATGCTGCTGTGCAGCCAAAAATGTCACAAACTATGAGCTGATGGTCATTTTAGAAGACAGAACTTCTGGATCCTTTCAAGTTCCCACCCTTGAGTTACAGTGTGACTTTGAACAAGGCATAGCAGCTGGAATTTTAAACGGCAGCCTTTGAAATGAGGAGTATGTGGGTTCCTTATTCTGTGCATCCCTTTCAGGGTGATCACTCTTAGTCTGATGGGTTTGTTAAAGCTCGGGAGGTCTGATTACCCTCAAATTTTGAGTGATTCCTTGTAATGCTGACCATGACATCTATGTGCCTTAGTTTTCCTAACAACAAAATAATCCTGAGAACACAGTATTTATCTTCCTTACAGCTGTGAGGTTTAGTGCTCTGCCAGGCACTTGGGACTCCTTAGATGAATCATGGGACACCAAGCTTACGGATTATTAATGACTAGTAATTACTCTCTAGCTGCTACTTACAGGTGGTCAGCAGCTTGAATGCAGCCCACAGTGATGGCAGCACCCGCCTGTCACGCCACGGTGGCTGCCCACATACTGGTGCTATTTGGAGCTCATTCTAATTACTTCTCTTCAAGACCAAGTAATGGCTTTTAATAGGCTTGCCTGCCGTTTGCTTGGAGATGTGTTGTAATCACCTATGTAACAACGGGCAGAGCTACAGGGGGTGCTGGAAAAGCAGCACTGAGCTCCCTCAGACTGTAGTCATCAGCGGCTGCTGCCTGGTCCTGGGGCTTTTCTCCCTTTGCTTAACCTTTCTGGAGCCAATCACCTTCACAAGCTCCTGAAAAGTGAAAGAGGTGAGGACATTGCCTGCCACAGCAGGTGATCTCCTTTCTTGCAATGCTAATGGCCAGACACTCTGAGCTGAGCAAACCTTTGAAAAATGAGAGGAGTTGTACTTGGGATTTTTTCTACTGCTGGGGGACAGGCCACTGACTGCTGAGGTGACACCAGGGTGTGTATTAATGGAGTTGCTAGGAGAGAGGTGGCAATGGGGTGCTCATGGAAAAGATGCAGAGCTGTTACCTGATAGCATGGTCAAGCTGCATAGGGGAAGCATGGCAGGGATTCATTTGCACAGCGTTAGGTCGCTAGCATACCTGAAATGGGACAGAGAGAGTTCCATGTTAGGACTTTGGTCCTTGAGTTGCTTTTCTAGTGTGTTCATTCTTAGACAGAATAAGGTGGTTGTGTCCCAAGGCAATATGCTATTCAATTTAACATAGGAGCTTTTGGGGGAGGAGAGGTTTTCTGTGCTTTATCAACAGGCCAGCACTGATAATGAACTGTGTGAGTCCTGTCCCGGGAGAAGAAAATCCTTGTGAGATAAGCACAGGGGAAGCTGAGAACTGTGGATTTACCATCTACTTGCTCTAGGTAGCAGTAGAGCCATTTAAGGGCCAGTTACCCAGAGAAGCATTGGGGATAATTGTATCTGTTTCCAGACTCTACACAAAGAGGCAGCCTGTCTGTGTGCTGGGCCAGGAACTTATATTTTTGGCTGAGGCAACGAAAAATAATAACCATTTCCACCAAAAATCTGAGTCTCCATCATTATTCTGTACCCTAGTCAGGTGAATAACATTGTGCTATTCCCCTGTGCACACAATAATCCCAGCTTGCTCCTGAGAGACCATCAAATAATTCACCCAGGAAAGCATGATGACACTTAATTGCAGTTTGAGCAAGACCAGTTATGGTCCTTTGTGGCATAGTTTGCTGCTCCCAGCAAGCCACCAATACCTCAAGGCTGAGGCTGTTGCACCCAGCAGATGTTTGTTGCTTTTGTTGCTATGCTCCAAAGCCCTCCTCATTCTAGGAGATGGACAAATGCAATGTCCTCTTCCCTGAAAACACGAAAGTAAAGAGGAAAATCTTTTGCAAACCAACCACTGTTGTTTTTTTTCCTTGAACCTCATTCTAGTCTGGTCAGCATTCAAGTGTGGAAATGTGTGGTGCTGTGGTTAAAACAAGGGATGTGAGTCATGAGTCCTGAACTTGTAAATACCATTTTTTTTTCCCCCTGCATAACCTTGAGTAGATGACATGACCTGACAGTGGCTCTCCTTGCTTCCTCCACTCTGGGACCCTCATCCATAAAAGCTGTCAGAAGGCAGCAAATCACATGTTGTGAGTGCAGGTTTAGGTTAAGATATTTTTCTGAGGTTTGGGTGGGATTTGGTCTGGCATGATGGCACTTTGAGATTGGTACTGAATATAAAGTGTACCTGATAGACCTTAACTTTGATTATGCCCCGTGTTACTCTGTTCTGCTTCCTTTGTCACTTCAGCTTTTTTAGGGCTCAGAATCAACAGGCTTTGTTATGGACCTGCACTGTGCATTACTTCAGCCACAGCCTCAACAGGGTCCAAGACATGTGATGTTTTGTGCATTCCTGCAAGATATCTTGTGACTCTGGCCATTCTTTCAGGAGGTGTCTGTAGCCCATTGCTGCACTTCCTTGCTGAGGCAGGGCTGGAAGCAGCGTGCAGTTCCCTGCTGAACTGGAGTGTGATGCATATTGTTTGAATAGCCCTGTCTTCAATACTGGCTGGGTTCTCCATGTCTCTTTCCTTGTCCGCCTAAGCTGAAAAAGTGGCATGAGAGAGCTGGACAGTGGGGATGTGTTCAGCACAAAGTTTATTTTGCTGAAGGGCACTGGTCCTAGTTTAAAAGTGTGATTTCCCTGGCTGAGCTACTCCTCCCTCAGATTCCTCATTATTGTCTACTTTCTCCAGTGGTAAATTGGAAGTAACCCCCTTCTCTTCCGTGTATTCCTGCACTGGTCTTCAACCTAACTGAGCAGAGTGCTCCCAGAAGACCCATCCCTTGTTTTAAGTGGCACTGTGCACAGCTGGGACTGTGAACTGGGGTATAGTGTCAGCAGATGTGTGTCTGGGGAAACTATCAGTACTTGATTGTATTCATCTCAGTATTCTGATAAAAGAAACTACAGTAGCCTGGGATACTGCTGCTATTAATCTTATTGCAAAAAACAGTTCCTGCTTTAATTGCCCAGTAGAATTGAACACCATTTTCCCTGTTACTATCTTTATTTTGATTAAAAGTTGTTCCTCTAGATGGTCTGTAAATGTTTTTTTCATGTTAGTAGAATTAGCTGAAGTTGAAAATATACCCTTGAAAGTCTCAATGTTTTCCATTTTTGTTTTGAAACACCTTTTCTGTCTGAAATTCAAAGATGGTTTGAAATTAACAACACATGTTTCAAGCCTGAATTAAATTTATTTTGACATACTTGTTTTACCTGAAAAATGAAGACTTTTGGTTGCTGTTGACTTCTCCTTTGGCCAGCAAGTGAACCGAAAGATGGCTTTTATTGCTGCTGTTATGTGCAGTGCATGCCATGGGTCTGTTTGTGAGTTTGCCCTGGCAACCTACCTCCCTTGGTCCCTGGGGGATCCCTGGATGGGATTATCACACATTTAGTGTCAAAAGAAGTGCTCCTATGCTCTCTCATCCCTTCCCCACCCCATAAATCCTATTTTCTCCGCTATTTGGCCCCCATAGCCAGGATATCTGAGGGCATACTGGACTTCTGAAGGTTTTCTTCTCCCAGCTTATTTACAAAACAAGGCTGGTCCCACTTTGCCTCTATGAGGGGCTCAGGCATCTTGCCTAAGCTTTTCTGGCAGCAATGTCAGCCATGCCTCAGCCAAGACAATAGGTTTTATCCTGAGTGTGTCATCAGCCCAAGACATTGTTTAGCTGTGTGTCACTGTCACCATGTGCTCAGCTCCCGTCCATGTGCAGGATCTCCTTGTTTGAGACTTGGGAGTCAGAGTTCATGAGGCAGGCATTAACTTCCTGTGCTGTCTCCATGGTGCTGTACCAGCGAGCCAGGGTTTGTGGGTGGTTTAGTTTGGTTGCTAAAAAGAGAAAAGCATAGATTTACTTACAAGAGGGCTTTTGTGGACTTTGTGAAGGATTCACATGTGCCTCAGCTGCTTCTATCTCTGCCCCTTCCTGTGTCAGGACGTGCATCCTGTTTAAAGTTGGGTTACCTCCCACATCTTAAAGCTCAGCCTAATTCCTTTTGCAATGAGCAGCATGTTGAGTGAGCCCAGTAGGTTACACCTCTTGGTAGCACCGCCTTGCTCATGCTGTGCTGTAAACAGAGTTTTCTGCTAGTGCTAGGTTCATCCTTGGGCATTTGCATTAATCATTTTGTAATTTTCTATTGGAGTTTATGTGATGTACCTAAGGGCATTACAGGGTCCTCACTGTTACAGTGAGTGATTCACAACCCACAGTGCAGTGATTTCTTTCCCCTCCAATAACTCCATCATAGAAGGGAGGGAACAAAAGTGATAGGAGTTTGCTTATAAAGAGGCCAGATAATACACTGGGAAAAGAATGGGCTGAACTTATTTTCCTTTTTAAAAGCAACAGAAAAGGAAATAATTACATTCTCATAGTTGGACACTGCCACTTTACTGGACCTTACTTTTAAAACCCTCCTCTCTTCAGTCAACCCCATTTTCTCTTATCTCTTCATAGTTTTGGGTTACCGTCATTATAAGCATCAGTGCTGAGCTGCCAAATAGATTCCCAGAAAATTGTTTTGTACAAGAGAGGACTTATTAAACTGGAAGATATGTATGAGAGTCAGGTTATTATGCAAATAAATATTTTAACCTGATGATATTTAATATTTTGATTTGAGTCCTAATAACTTAAAATGGCTCAATATAAAAATTAATTACAATTTCATAAAATAATTGTTAATGATTAATTAAATAACCATCATATAAATAATTTTTATACTTGTACTTTAATCATTAAATAATATAATTAGAAAATAATTATGAATTACATATTTATTGACCTGAAAGTATGATCCGTCACCAAACTGGTGATATGGGAATCTCTGACACTTCCAATACTTTATTTTTCAACATAAAAATGACATCTGAGTCACAGATGTAAGAACAGGAGTTGGTAAAAGTAACTTGTATGTGCCTGGAAACCAGGCAGCCTTGGGTTTTACATGACAGACTGTTTCAGCAGCTCACTAATTTCTAGCCTGTATGCTGCAGGGTAATCAGTGCAATTCCCAGGAAATCCGTGAAGGTTTTAATGAGCCGTGACATGTTGAGCGCACAGTCAGCGTGAAGCAGTGCAGTGTGAGGAAGCTCTTGGCAAAGGCTGATGCACATAGATCCTGGCTCCTGAGGAGCCAGCTGCTAATCCTGACACTCGCCCAGGGAACTCAGCTATTGGGAGCTCTGTACCACCTTGCTTCATCTCTTTCACTATACAAGTGTTGTATCCATAAGCTACCTCTGATAAATAAATTTGCTAAATGGGTTTCCCATACTGGCTGGTTTGGGATACTCTGTGTAGGTGTTTCTGCTAGAACGCTCTTGTTCTTTGTTAGAGGACAGGGTAATCCCTAATTTTGCCAAGATTCAATTTTTCCAGAAGTCACTTATCTTAAAGGTGTACATCCCATTGTTTTCTGGGTGTGTGGATCAAAGCCTTCACTTAGCTAAAGTGATTATAACTTTTTGTATGTGCCCCCACTTGCAGTTTTGTAAGTAGCATAAAAGCCTGAATCTGTTCTTTTGAGATTCACATTTTTATGCTGAACTATTGATCGATATTTAGGAAGTGAAACTACATGCTGGTGACCCAGGTGACTCATCCCAGTGACATACATAAACAAAATTGGAGAGAGAGCCCAAGGAAATTATGTTCATTTTGGATTTCAGCATCCTAAATAACACTTTTATGTAAAAATAATAAATAATAATTTAATACTTCCTTACTAGGAGGAACTTTGTTTTTAATTTGGTGGTCTAGAGTTTTGAATGGCCATGCTTAGATTTTAAAGGACTTATTTTAATCCATTTTAAAATGCAAGTATCATATTCTTACAAGGTCAAAGACAAGAAAATTCAGTAAACTAACTCTTTTTCAGTCAGATACCCACCTCTGCAAATCCAAATTGCAGCACTGGGACTCTGTAAGCCAAACAAAGAGCGAATGGAAAATCAAGCGAAATTTATTACAGGAAGGATGTCTTTTATTAGGTCAACTAATGTAGCTAAAAATAAGAAACTGGCATACTTATGTGTACACAAATACTGACATGCACAGACACAAAACTGGATTTGATTTTTGTTAAACACCAATGCATATATTAAAATGAAGAGAGAAAAGGGACAGCTACTGGCAGATGGCCTGGATTTTTAAAATTCTTTCTGCTGATGTGCTCCTAGTATCATGGGTGAAGAGACTTCCCCATGGCACTCTTTGAATTACCTGGATTCTTTAACAGTCATTTCTGTCAGTTGAAAACTTGCTGAGTAGTAGCTAAAGATTTTGGGGAAATGAGTGCTGGGGCCTGATGTACTGAGCACTGTGATGAAGATAGCCCAGCAACATGATGCAGTGGCTTTCAGGAGGTTCCTCCCTTCCTGCCCCCCTTAAACCACACACAAAAACACATCCTAGGTGGTCGAGGAGACTTTGCCTACAAGTACAAAGTGGCTGAATTGCACATGTGATTGTTACACTGGGATAAAAGCTGGAGTCGGGACAAGGGCAGGTCCCACTGCTTCAGTATTTGTACTTTTTGAAAAGCCAATTTGGCAAGCAGCATAACAAGAGACTAACAAGTGGATGGACATATGGGGAGGCAAAATAATTGTGCATTAGGAAGATGGTGCAGATGTGAGCTGAAGTAAGGGCGTAACTCCATATGGCACACTGCTGACCTTCGGTTGGTGCCTGAATGACAGTACGCGGTGTGGGTCGCAGCATCTGAGCACGGCTGCTTGGGGAGCGGGGCCCAGACCAGGCAGAACTGGATTCACACAGATCATCTGCCTCCTAGAAAACAATAAAGCAGCTCCCGACAGCTGTTGTGCCTGAGATCATCCTGGTATTGCTGCACCTTGCGCCTCTGACACCTTCCCTGAGACACTTAGTGTGTTCCATGCTTCTGGAAAAATATATATTATTCCCACTACTAAAGTGGTGGTGGTGGCTTCCTAGTCCTTTTTAATCCTCTGTGCAGGAAGAGCAGAGATAAGTGTGCAGGATACCTCATTTCTGTCCGTGTTGCCAGGGTTTAAAAGCCTTTTTATGCCTTTGGAGAGGAAATGACTTAATTCTTTCAAGCAGAGAATATTAAAAATCCTGTGGTTAGAATGTTTATTTGAGAAATTTCTTGGATTTTTTTATAAACTAACCCCAGAGGGATATGCATGTTAGGCAGAGTAACAGTGGCACTCTTATTAGGAAACTGATGTGTGGAGGGCTTAATTCTTCAACCTAGAAATCCTTTGACAAAACACACTTGATAAGTCCAAACTATCACTTATGATTTATTGTCATTTGTTTTTCCCTTTCCCTTTTCAGCTGTTAATCCCGACACTGGCTTAGAGTTCGGCCTCATTTTATCAATGGCTGCTTGAAGTGCTCAGGAGGATTTGCTCCAGTATTCACCAGAAGTCTTTGATATATGAGATTGTAGGCTAACACTGATAATCTTTTGTGAGGAAGTGTCACAATACATACATCGATCATCCAAGCCTCTGTCTGTCAGACTCTCTACACTCAACCGTATTTTTCATGACACAATGCAGCGCATGGCCTTTAAATTACCCATCTGTCTGACAAATCAGTGAGTGTGGCAGAAACTGGCAGCAGTTTGACGTCGCCTATCACTTTAACTGAAGTGAAAGTAATGCAAACAGATTTATGGGATCCCCTTTGATTATAGACTATGAATATATTTGGAATTGATGTTTGTGAGAGAGACACAACAGAGAGGCGGGAAAGGCTTGTAGGCAAAAACACCAGTGTTGGGCTTGCAGCTTTGCATTTACCGTGAGGGAGATTGTTCTGTCCTAAATTTTTCCCTCCCCATATGGTTTGTATTACTGAGCACCTCTGACCTTTTTTCCTTTTTTTTTCTTTCATCCTGAGTGATTATTTAGCTACTCTAAATCCATAATTTTATAAATATCAAAGCTGAGTTTTCTTAAATTAAGTTGATGTGCAGCTGTTAAATATATCTGTAACATTCATTGCATGTCAGCAAATACTGCCAAACGTCCAAGTGTGCTTTGAATACAGTGGAGCACAGCAGAAGACAAGTACCTGGCAAGGATGGCTGCTTACTGTGATGCAGATGAGGACTTGAGTTCTGTGATGGAGTAGAGCAAAGCATTGACTTGGTTTTTTTGATCCAATGGTTTATCTTTTTTGCAGAAGCAACCAAGACCTCGGCTTTTGCCTCTTGCCCACATGCAAAGGCTCTGGCCCCAGTATAGCATTGCCACGAACCCAGTTCACAATCAAAGTCTGCCATAGCAAGCCTGGATTTTTAGGAAGAGAGTTTTATCCTACTCATTGACGCAGTTGTTTAAGTGTAGAGGTGATGCTGAAAACTGAGACAGAGAACTACTGAGTATCTTGTGTAGGCAACAGCATGCCCAACAACTCATGCCTGCAGCTGAGCTCTGGAAGCCCAGAGCCATTCAGTCCAAGTAAGCGGTAGGGTGGTACCCTTTGGGTGTTAGCACATTTGTAGAATCATTTTCTGAGCTCTGGAGCTTACACAAGCTTCTTTCGAAATGCTGCTTGCCTTTCTTCAGAGAAGGTGTAGACTTAAGTGATGCCCCTTTTTTTAAAGAAATAGTTTTCATGAACAAAGGTGCAGGCATTGGAAGTCACTCAACAAAACAGTTGTGGTTCTGCTGTGATGGCTTTTGCTTGGTTTCCCGAGGAAATTGTGATTTGTGAGTTTGCCACAGAAACTCAGCCCATTCTCTAAACACCTTCAGAGTTTTCTTATGCCAGGCAGCGTTGAGCCAAGAGCAATCTGTGATTGGTGTGGGTTTTTGTATTCCTGCTGCAACAGCCTTTGGTAGCTGGGGAGGATCATGATCTGCAGCTGCTTAGCTTTGAGATAAGTTTCTATATTTGGAATCCTTCTCCTGAATTTGCTTGGGGGCTGTTGTCATAACCTTGAGCTGAATTTAGTTTGTTGATCCCAGCATGCAGCCTATCTGAGGTGTCCCACCGAGGTTACAATGTAGCTTTTGCATTACCCTGGCTGCTTGCCCCAGGAAAGGCTAGGTGGTCTTTGGGGTCTGTCTCTCTACCTCTTCCTGTCTGGAACTTGGTTAGTGGGAACCTGTGCAAAGCTTTATTTTGGCTAAAGGGCATATTAGCCCCTAGTGGACTAGGACACCCCCAGTGCTTGCTTTTTTCAAATCCAATCTACTCCTGTTTTAAAATCTCCACCCACAGTGCTCCCATCAGATCCTGCCTGCCTGCATCCCACATCCATCCTGAAAACACACTCACTGGAGGGCCCTGTGTGCAAGTCCCACGCTATGTTGGTGTTCCTGAGGGAAGCCACATCTATACTGGAGCACAGAAGACACACATACTATCCCGGTGTAATGTTCAAAGCACAGACATTAGCCAGGCTAGGATCACGGTGAAAATGAGAGCTACAGATTGTGTCTCTGTTAATGTTGCTGCTCTGGTATAATCCTGTAAGAGTTTTTTTCAAGCACAGTTTTGTCAGTCAAGGATCCCACCAAGGCAAGCATGACATAGGTGGAGCTGTCGCTTTAGGCATGTTCTGCATAGCTCTAGTAGCAGAGCAGAGACCGCATGGGATCACAGTCCCAATGTGGTCCCTTTTGGTTTAAGCCAGTCCTAAGCTATTCTCTATGTGCAGGAGCTCCGAAAATCAAGGGAAGTACGAGCTTTATTACAGCATGGTTTGAATGTCATGTCTAGGACCCAGTGAAGGATACTGATGAAATGTAGCCTGGCCCCTCTGCTTATAGTCCCTTTGACAAGCTGCTGATGAGTCAAAATACCTGCTTTTTAATAATGACTTCTTCTTCACCTCTAGGGAAGATGCATAAACTTCACTCGTGTGAAATCGGATGGAACCTCTGCCCCTCACAGCCCACCACCGAAGCTGTCAGGGCGTGACAATGCTCCCCTCAACAATGCTCCAAGGAATCCTTCCTCTCCTGTATCTCTGCAACCCCCTTCCAGGCAGCCACCTCCTGGACCGCCTCCTTCCCGAGCCCCTCCTGGACCTCCTCCTTCGCGCCCGCCCCCGCATCCCATGGCTTAGAGTGCAGCAAGACCTGATTGACAAAACATGTCTCTTTGCTGAACACAGCATATTTATTGAGTATTGGTTTACAGTTATCAGAATTTGTTGCTGGTCAGCAAAAAGAAAAAAAAAAGGAAAAAAGAAGAAAAAAATATTGCCAAGTGTCAATTTTAGTGTATGAATATATTTATACCACACGTGCTGAGTAAACATTCAGTGGATAGATTCAGAGCTATGGGGTATAGAAACAAACCAAAATGATCATCTAGATACAGTAGCAGCTTTTGTGTGTATACATTTGAAGATCTATTTAGATATGACATTGTCTGACTTGGTATGTCAGATCATTCACTAATAACTTTAGCCGGTACTCGTGCATCAGTGGCTTTGATAGCTGCCACCTGCAAGTTGGTTCAACATAGTTCATCGAGGAATTTGCTTTCTTTTCCCCAACAGTACTGCATCCAGATGTTAATATGGATCAACAATTGCAAAGATAACTTTCTGCCTTTTGTTCTGCAGGTGGAATTTCCATGGAAGTTTTGAGAAGCCTATAACAATAATGTGCTAACATGAGACTATGTGCCAATAATCTAGCTCAATGATCTATCATAGAAGAGGGATATATTTTTTTTACCTGGAAAAATCAGTTTTGAGCCTGCCATCTCTGCATATGTTTAGACTTGGTTGCATAGGATAACCACTGAAGGTGAGATACTCTTATCTAGAAATTCAGACTTTGTACAAGACTTGGGTTCAGATTTGTCCAAAGTTCAGAGGAATTTTGAGAAAAAGATTTTAGCTAGGTGTTTAGTTTTCATTTACAGAAAGCGTAGTCCAAAATGAAGCAAACATACACAGAATTTGAGCGTAGACACTGTAGTAAGCAAACAGCATGTATTGTTTATATCAGCAGCATTGAGGGACTGATTCTGTTGCTATTTGATTGGATAAATTTCCTTTTGATCTTACTGCCAGGAAGAATTCGATCCTTTTGTGATTCAAACATAAATTCCTCTTTGAGCAGCTCTTTCTTTAGACAGTACAGATCCCACTAATATGTAACCCTGCAGTCTACCTGTGGCTGAGAGGCATGGTGTGAAGAGTAAGAGCTTTTATCCCTGTTTTATATGCTTGGCTGCTCTCCCATGACCTCAATTCTGGGTGTCATCAGAAAGCGATGGGAGCGCCCATACAGAGGTGGGAATTTATGACGCGGGACTGTGGGTCAGCCCATTATTAGTGTTCATTTAGCAATACCTGAGTGGGTTGTGCCCAGAGCATTCCCTAGTGAATCAAAATAATACCTGAGCTTGCTTTTTCTCCACCACTACCTATTGTATTGGAGAAGAAACCTGTGCTGGTCTGCTTTGGCACTGGCTGTGTTTTTAGGATAGTTGTAGAAATAATGATATGTTGCGTTATGACAGAGCATATACCTATTTCTCCATCTGTGTGTGGGTGTGTAACACATCACAGTAGTTATTGGCACGTAAGTCTAAGATAAAACATTAACTGTATTGTGCAGTTGCTCCAGATTTAAGATGATCTCATGCAGTTGTTACAGGCATATAAAGTTGTACTGGTACAAACAGAAATCAAGCTTAATGTTTCCAGTGGAAGGCCCACTTGCAGAACACCACCAAGCTCTCATCAGTCTATGCTGATCACTGTGACATGCCGTGTGTATGCAGCTGAGGCTGTCAAACATAACTCAGAAGAACCACAGAGCCTCTTTCTCCTCTTGCACTGCTCTGCTCTCTTGAGCTTAGCTCTTACCTCATGTATATTGGTGCAGGTAGTGGAATCATGGTCGTGAGTGCCAGCTGGCCTTGGAGCTGTTCATAATTTAGGCCTGAGCCAGCAAAGCACTTCTGCATGGGTTAAAATGTCCTGCAGGTCAAGAGAAACTTCCTTATGCCCAAGTACTTTGCTGACCTGTGACTTCATTGTGATCAGAAAGGAGAATTGGGATGCACTCAACCCTATCCTCATTCTTTTTAGACACTTGAATAGGGTCTGCATAATTTGGTTACTAAGAATGAATTTCTGCTTGGAAGGGAAAGAAGAGTGTGCGTATGTGTGTGTGTGTGCCTGTGTTTGTGTGTGGGAACTGTGTAGGGTTTTGTTTCGTTTCTCTTGCTTTACAAAAATTGCTTGAGAGTTGCATTCCTATGAATGGAAAGGCCTTTTGCAGCCAGTGTGACACACAGTCATCACTTATCTCTGTTTCTTTCAATTGAAAGGTGAAAGTAAAACAAGTCCAATTTTCCACTACAGTTCTGGTGAAACTCTGCTTTTGACCCCAGTGAAAGGAACTGGATGACTGCAGTGAGAGGGCAGGGGGAAGGGTGGGGGAAGGTGCTTCACAAGCAGAGATCACAGATGGACATTATGTTGGTAATATGGAAACCCTGGAATAACCTTGCTGGGTCTAAGACCGTTTGTAATGTGTGTGTACAGTGAACCTAACAGCTTCTCACGTTGGTTGTATAAGAATAATTAGCCAGCAAATGCTAACTAGAAATTGAAATAGCAGAGGGCAATAAAACCAATTCCCACACTGGGACAAAACAGGGCATTAAAGCTTTAGCTGCTTGTGCGACTGGGGAAGACCACTGCTCTGTAGATGCCAAGTCTCTTATCAGCAGGCAGCAGTGAGATTGAAGCAGTGACTTGGTGGGTCAAGAGTTAACTTTAGCTAATGAAAAAGCAGATTTTGTCTTGTCTTGCACCTGTACAGATCTTGGGAGGGGTGAGTAGGGTTGACTATTTACTGTGATGTTAATGTTGGTAGAATCTGAATCACTGCCAGTGCCAATGGAGGTGTTGGCTTAGGGAGGGCTTCTCACAGTCACACATCCAACATTCCTGTTGTTTGCAGTTGAGGAGAATATTCTTCTTTGCTGGAATAGACAGTCTTGCAGAGATAACACATACTAACAATTCTGCACAACTTGCAAGTGCAGCAGAAATAGGAACAGTTTAGGCTTTGCCAAATCCCAGGTGAAGATTCATGTACGATAAAGCAGGAACCACCATGGATTTGAGAATTAGATTTGCCATAAATGGAATTTCCTGCATTCTCACTGTAAAAAAATTAAGCATTTGGTGTGTAACTCAAGTTTTGGCTGCAGCCTCCGTGACAGGGGCACTACAGATTTAGTTTGCCAGTAAAGCAGGAAGAGAAGGTGAACTTTTTTGCCTTAAACTGAATTGCCTTTGCAACGGTGGGAGCAGTGAATGTGCTGCACTGGCTACATAAAGGCCTTTGGTTGTATAGAAATGTACCTGTTTGCAGCGATCTCAGGCACTGTAACAGCACAGTAGGAGAAACTGGTTGCTATTTTATCATCTGTTGAGCTTGATCCTTACCTGGAATAAATCAAAATAGGCCAGCTGAAATCAAGGCACTAATATTGGTGTCCATCAGCTGAGAACTGTTTCAAAATAAATGAAGGGACAAGATCCCTCTAGCTGGCTCGATGTTTCAATGGTTTTTTTGGCACTCTTGTATATGTCAATTGTGATTACAGTAGTTACACTGCTAACAAATGTTCTCATGTGGGAGGGTTCCCATGTATTTTCCAGTATGTAGCATTATTTGACACTTGCAAAAAGTGAATATCTAATGTTTCCCCAAATCCTAGAGGAAAATGTGGATTCATGGGCCCTTGGGCTCACACTTAGTACAGATGTGAAATGACACAAGGTGCAAAGCAGCGGGGAGGGAAACTCTATGTGTTTAAACCTGATTCAGAACCACATTGACCAAAGCATATTTACAGCCATCTTTCAACCTCAGTGCATGTGTTGCCATCTGCGGGAGTAGCCTGCAGAGCAAACGGTCCTAAATAGAAAAAGAAAAAAAAAAAAAGGAAAAGAATCAGCTTCTCGTGTGAAAGAGTAAGCATAACAATGAATGACATTATTTCCTGAACTGTACCAGTTCAAATGCATGTGCACCTGGTGCTCCTAATGCTTTTTACTCCTGTTGGTCTTCAGACAACATGATCAGTAACATACTTTCTCTCTTTAATCGTTGCTGGTTTTATTGTTGTTACTTTGTTTTGTTGTGGTTTGTTTGGGTTTTTTTAAAGAAACATTTCACTGAGAAAACAGCCCTACTTCTGTAAATATAGAGTTTAATTTGGAGGAGACAGCACACTTCTGGATGTTACTGCTGGACAGTTATTTATTAAAAGGGGCTCAAGGTGAATAAATAGAGGTGGCTCAGGATACATGCATGCAAGTGTGATAATGCAGTATAGCATTTTCAGTTCTCTGTAGTTTTGGGGTAAGGGGAATTTTTGGGTCATCCTAGTTTTTGTAGAAGTTTGTTACTGGTATACTTTTGAATAATGCAGTAGAGATTCCTAACGTATAACAGTGCTTGAAAAAATGTGTAGATTACAATAGAATTTTCATTTGGGGGATGAGGAGAAGGGTAGTGAGGGAGAAATGTTTTAGGAAATGTTTCAGTTTTTACGGGGAAAAAATGTACTGTACTCAATTTTTAATTTTTTTGTTTGTTTAGAAAGATGTGGGTTTTTCGGAAACAGTGGGGGTGTGGGCTGATACACAGCTGGGGCATGGAGATGAGGGACAGAGGAGGTGGTAAGATTTTTGAGGGATAAAGAAGCTTTACATGGGGTGTGGGTTTGTTACTGGTACATGTGGTACAAATTTCTCTAACTGACATGCTGCTTCCGTGTTATAATCGCGTAACTTTCTGCGTTTTAGGGCGTGCTCTGTTTTTCTGAGAAAACCTTGCAAATGTAATGCCTGCATGCAAATGTGGGAGATGTAGACAAAATCTTATAATCTAACATAATGTAGTCTTAATGGCTTCAGAATCAACAATAAAAGTGCTTACTGGTTAAACACTACAAAGAATTTCATTGCAGGGTCATTTTAAGAGGGGATCTTAAAATGGGTATCTTCTTTCTAATCAGCTCAGCCATGTAATGGTCAGGAGAAAAATGTGGAGTTGGACTGTCAGAATTACCACTCTCGACTTGCTGCTAATTTAATTAGAGACAAGGGTATGTTCTGTGCCTCAGTTTCATGTTTCTAGGCTGAGAATTTTGATCTTTGCCTAATTCAAAGGTAAGCCATTGTTTTTTGAAACTGTGTAGAAATGCTGAGTAAATTGAGCTGGAGTCAGGGCTCAGATATTTATTAACACCTGGGGCAGAGCCTGAGCTAATTGCTGCTTTCTTGAAGTCATAGAACATGTAGACACAAAGTAAAATCCATGTGAGATAAAATGCCAGAGCTCAAGACTTTAACAAAGAGAAATTACATGGGAAATCCTACACCTCTGAAAGCGCTGGAGTCACCAGGCTTCAGACAAAACTACAGATTTTCAGTCCCTCCCTACTTCTAATGTTTCCTCTGTATCTGTTCCAGACCCACTGAGGATTGGGGGTGGAGGGCAGGAGGGCTGGGGGACATAAGATAGGCAAGAAGGTCAACAGGGGTAGGCCACAAAAATCTCCAACCCAAGCAGGCTGCAATTATGGGTAATCAAGGCTGCTGCAAAGCTGCTGAGCTGTGCTCTGCACTCAGTGTGCTCAGCATGGCAGCCACAGCCCTGTGTGCGAGGGGAAAGGAGGCTGGTCTTTGCACACACAGTCCCCTGAGCACATGTGAGCCTCATCTGCAAAAAACGGTGGGCAGTGAATTTTGGGGGTCTGGTAGCCACATGAATTCATCGCAGCAAAGCAGATGGGAGCTGTGTGGTGACTGAGCCAGGCATTCCCCTTCCCTTGGGGCAGCTCCAACTGGCTGTGCTGCTAATGGGAATTGAAATCCTCAGCCTGGAGCTGTGCTACTCCCTCATGGAGGCAGGGGCTCTGACAAAAAGCCTGGCTTGCTCTTGCTCTGCACCCCAAGCTGGCAAGACAATAGTCACCCAGTATGGTTTTGTGGCCTTCGCTCTTTTTTGTTCTTCCATCTGCTTCTTACTCAAAAAGCAGGCTTGGGCTCTCAGAAGAGATCAGATAAACAAAAGTGGCCCTGCAGCCAAGGCTCTGGGTGTTTTTATTCTGCATTAACAAAAACCCTACATTGGCTGCAGCTGTGGCTGGTTAGGCTTATGCATGCCTGAGACAACAAAATTCAGATTTGACCTGAACTTTCCCAGGGACTGGGAATGTGCAGATCCAGGTCTTTGGTTATGGACTTGTCTATAAATAGCCTCTAGTGCTGATTTAGAACCTTTCATCAAAGGTACTTCACAGTCTCAGGAGTGGCATTTACATGTTCACATACACCAACCTACCCTATTTGGCTGCATGGAAGTCAGCAACAAGAATTTTATTGGTTTCAGCAACCTGAGCCAGGAACTGAAAAAATGCTCTTTTCCCCTCTCCTCCCATTCCTTCAGAAACCACAGGCAGAGCATGGTGCCCATGCTGGAAGATGTCTGATCTTTACTCTGTGAATATGCTTTGCCCTTTGGGATAGGACTCATCTCAAGTTTCATCTGTTTCTGCAACAAATTTCCCCTTTTCCTGCACATCAGAGGACCTACATTTTCACTGCACGGGGGGTTGCACTGGAGTTTCCTAGCAAGGTATCACTCTGATTTCTGACTGCAGCTCAAACTGTGGGATTATGCATGAGATGAAAAAGTTCCCTAGCAGAAAGGTTTCCTTCTGAAAGGTTTTGTATGTGACATAGATTGGGAAATATTTCCTGTTAAGCTTTCAGAGATGCATTATTGTATGGATAAATACTTCACTGAAGGTCCTTAGATAAGCTGATCTGTGTCTCAGCCACAGAGTTCGCTCACCGAAATGAGCTCTCCTCACACCAGCCTATCACTGCCATGGAGCAGCTGCATTGCCCTTCGTCCATGCTGGTGTCCTGCATCTTGCTGAGCCTCTGGGCCGTGATTCTGGAGCACAGGCTGTTTCTTCGTGGTAGAAATAGGAGCCCTGCAGAAACACCCTATGTCCTGTGACTCAGAATACCTCACACTTAAGCTTTTCCCTCTGACGGCAGAGGGATAGGGATTGGGAGCATGAGTTTTCCCAGAGAACACAGGACCACAGCTGTCAAGACATAGCCATGTAATAAAAACCCATGTGCTTGCCACAGGTTGCTAAATGCAGCAACTCTTTCCTTACTGATCATGTCTCATGCACTGTTAAGGTAAAATACTTAGTGCCCTCGAATGTTTTCTAGTCTCTGTTTTTTTCAGTACATAGAAAGATGTTTTGAAGTGGAAACAGGAGTCCCAAGATTCATCATCAAAGACATATTTGTCCAATTGAAACCAAAGGGAAAATATGGCAAGCATATGGCTCTTCAAAAACACAACTGTTCCTGCTTTGTGCCTCTCTTTCCTCTTGCATCAGGAATAGCTTAGTTAACAGTGAATGGGCCTAAGGGTAGAGGTTGGTCCTAGTTCAGCTTTTGGGAGTTTTTTTCCTATTCTTTCCTGGATTTCTGATGCGCCTGTGTGAGGTGTGTTGGGATCTTCAGTGATAAAGGGATTTCAACGCATCAGTGAAGCTGTTGTCTCCAACTGGGAAATGCTGCAATGTCCTCAGCAGACAGTGCCTTCAGAAGGTAGTTAAAAAGCCTTGAAAGCCATCAACCTCACAATGGTAGACTTGGCTCTACTATACCTCACCAGGAAACTCCAGCTCCAGGAATGCAAACAGCTTGTGTCTGAAACACCAGGAATGACAGCCCCTCTGCCAGGACAGTGAGAGAGACCCTGGTGGGGTCTGTCTCTTCCCATGCTAGCAGGTATGGCCAGGGACTACTTGTGCCTTGAAGGGAAAAAAGTGGGCAGGGAGAAACTGTAACTCTGCAGGCTCTGGAATTTCCCAGCTCTCTATTTTTTCCAACACTAATGGTTTGTATTGCTGAAGTGACTCACAAATCAAAATACAAAATAGCTCATTTCCCTCCCAGCCATACACAGGAGCAAAGGAGTAGGTCTGCCTCTAACCCAGGCCAGCTGGACCCAGCATCCCCTGGGAAGAGAAGGCAGGATGCTTCCCAGGTGGTCTCAGACAGCGTCTCTGCTGTGGTCTCCTGGAAGTTCTATCTGGAGGGTGTGATTTTGCATCCCTCATAAATCCTGTTCTCCTTTTCCTGAGCCATGCATGGGTGGTGGTAGTCTGCTCCCCATGGGTCTGAACTGCAGCCTGCTGGTGCCAAGGGGCTCTAAAGGGTTGATGGAGCACCTCGGGGCTCACCAACTGCGCACAGTTGTTTTTGTGGGGTGGCCTTTCCTTCCCTCCTGTGAAGCTAGTGCAGGCTAATCAAGTTATGACTGTTTCTCTGCCCTCCATTTGCACCTCAGTTTTGCTTGCTGCAAGGACAGAGCCCAGCTCTGGCTGTTGGAACACTACAGCTCAGCACTCCTGGCCAGGCAGTTTCAGCAATTTTGGCTATGCTGGCTGCTCTCAGACTTAGCAGCTGCCAGGTTTCCTCTCTGGGTACCTTTGCAGCAACCCCTGGGGCAGAAGCTCCTGGTCCTGGCCATGCACATGACTCATGTCTGGCATTCCAGTATTTTTGGTAGTTCAGGAGCAGCCCTAACTTAACAGTGGGAAATAAGCGTAAAAACAGCTCGTCAGTGTGTTTTCAGCCAAGCCTCATCAGTTTGCATGATGCCACTCTGCCAGGGTCTGGCCTCAGCAGCCATGTCTTGGGAGAGGGAAGCAATACTTCAGGTCGCTTTGCTTTTGTTTTCCTTTGCTAAGATTTTAAGATGCCTTTTCTACATCTGCCAAGAGAGATCTGGATACCCATTGCAGTGCTACCTGTGTGACTGGCATGAGCACACTGACTTCAGTGGTGTCACTGCAATTCTGCAGCAGTGGGAAGGGAACAAAAATCAACCAAGAAGGCCATGGATTTTGCTCAGCTCTGACACAAATAATTGGGAGACTGCAAGCAGTAAAGGGTATGTTGCTGCCTTGCTACAAACAGCTGGACTCAGACACATGCCGGGATGTGAGAAAATTTTTCTTTTTTTATTCTCTCTTAGGTTTCTCTGTGTGAGTCTGCCTCCATTGCAGGGTCATTTCAAACGGCAGGACTGTGTCTAATTGTGTACAAACACCTGTACTTGTTTCATCAAGGAGCACACAAAAACCAATTTCCATAGAGGTAGATAGGCACATGCACAAAATACTTCACAGCCGAGCGTCCAAAGGCTTGCTGAATGCTGCATACCACCCTCTGCTGGCATGTGAACTCCTGGCATCTGTCATGCTCCCAACAGACCCAAGTGAGCTGCCTCTTACCGTTTTGATTCAGAGGGTGCTTGCTTTATTGGCCTTTGGGCTTAAACAAGTAGAGCAGTTGCCTGCTTTGTGTGGGGAATGGTTGTTAGAGCAGCTGGGAGGAATTCCTTGGCACCAGCACTAGCTAAAAAAGGAATGAGCAGAAAAATGCTCAGCCAGAGTCAGTGGCAGAGCAGAGGCAGGGCAATTGTTGGTGCCTCACCCTGGCTCTCCCACCTGCAGCAGAGGGTCCCTAGGCAGCAAAGCTGCTGGGAAAAGCAAAGTCCACACCCTTCGCTAACCTCTGCAAACGGCTGGGCAGAGACCCCACAGCACAGGCACCACTGACGCTGAGGTCCCGAGGAGAATCAAGCCCTGAATCTTTATCCTTTTGCTACTTCTGTGATTGAACATGCCCCACAACGTAAGACGTGAAATTTCTCTTATTGTACTTGGCTCATATCCATGAAACTTGAAAAATTAAATTGAGATAATGATTTTCAAATGGAAATAAACCTATTTTGGGGTCATTTTCACTGTGAAACATGATTCAAAGGCATAAGAAGAATGGGCAGGGTGACTAGTGAGCTGCCAGGTAGGTGAGTAAAATTTTGGGGGGGCTTTAGCAACTTTATTTTTCCATTACAGATGCTCTCCTTGCTCTAAACTGCTGCCTTCCCCATCTGACCCACCCTTCTCACACCTCATTAATAAACAGACAATAACTTTGTTTGGATTGGCTTGCTGGCAAATTTGCACAGCTCTCCCATTCAGAGATCTGATTTCAGGTGAGGTGATTAATAGTGATAAATTGGAAGAAAAGGAAGAAGAGGGGGAGGGAAATGGAGCAGCGGAAGGTAGTGCCTGGCCTCTGGTCTTGTTTACAGAATGGCTTAAAACCTGCAGGATGAAACTCCTATGATTTCACAGTGAGAGTGCAAGCCTGTCTGCAAGCACAGCAGCTGCTGGGGCAAGGAACTCTGGTAAGACCCTGGAAGGTAGGGCCAAGTGCTTTTAGGAATGGGTGTAAAGCTAAAAGATTTGTATAAGGGTAATGTTCAGATCTGGAAAGCACAGTACTAAGTGAGTTTGGTGATTTCTTTTATACATTAAAAAAAAAAACCTCTGAACTGGGTCCTCATCAGAGTTCCAGTTCTACATAGTTCTGCTTACAGACTGGGTTGGAGAAAGGTATCCATTCTGTAGCCTTGAAGCAGGATACCCCTCTCCTGTTTGGTCTAAAGGGTATGCTTTTCTTCAAATTTAAGTACTTGTGTTATATGGTTATAGTATTATTGCTATCTCTGTGTTTGGTCTGCTATTTCCTCAATGATTCCACTTGATTTCCAAGTTCCTGGCTGAAAGACCAAACAAATGCGTACTTTGGGATGAAATTCCTAATGGACTATGCTGTTTTTGTTAGTCTTGAAAAGATTCTATAGAAGTGAAAGCCATGAAAGGAAATTGCTGTGCATTTGAGAACCTGGTTTCCATAGGCTTTCATGCTCCAAAGAAGTCAGCTCTTGGCTGAAACTTTCCAGACATAGGGCCAGACTTCACAAGCTCATAGATGGAAAATGGGGCTGCCTCTTCTCCCTAGAAGACTTTAGTCATCCTCAATCTAAATTAGAGCATCCTTTATACTGCTGTCATTCAACCTACAACTGAGCAGCCTGACATTAATGGGTACCAAAACCTTCTTGAAGTGGTGTCACTCGTGCATCTTTCTAAGGCTATTGGCACCTTTTTGTTAAAAATCCTGCTTGTGATTTCTCCTATTACTTCCTTTGTGCTGGCTGAGTACATATCAGGGGCATTTCCAATGTCAGTGAAAAATCTGGTCAAAGTCTGGTTCTGTTAGTGATTCAAGCTTGGAAAGTCCCAGGGGTGGAGTCAAGAAAAGCTAAGTACACTGGTACCTGCTGCATTTTGTCTAGCTGAAAATTGATTTGGACTAAATGGCTTAAAAATGCAAACCCAAAGTTGATTCTAAGATGTTGTTCTGCTGTAGGTTGCTGCCCACTCTTGCTGGCTGATGGCTGTGCTGGGCATATCAGCAGGTGTAGGGCCTCTCTGAAAGCCTGGAGGAGGCTGGTCGATGAGGCCTGAGAAAGAGTCACTGTACAGTCACTCTGTGGGTGTCTGCACCCATGGTATGACTGATCCACTGCCCAGGTGTTCCTCCTGCAGATACATCAGAGATGGCTCTGTTTTGTGGGGTACCACAGTACACTGCAGTACAAGCAAACATGATCACTCTCCGAGACAAATTCTAACCACCTTAATGTTATGTTGAGCAGAGCTTCTAGACAGTCTGGTTTGTGCACTTGGGGTTCACTTTCCAAAACAGAGTAATACCTTAGATGCAAGTATGGCCTCTGGGCTGGGGGGGCAGTGACAAGGTGAGAAAGTTGGGCTTGGGAGAGTCCATGCATCATTTTCTGCCTCTTTTCTAAAGAGCTGCATGTTCCTGAGGGTAATCACTGAGCTATGTGTGAGGTTGTGCTTTGCATTGCTTACTGGTGCTGTAACAGCTGTGTGTGTCTCTGGTACACAGTAGTAAAGTCCATGAACCACAGATAGGCTCACTCACACACACAGCACGAGTGCTAAGGGAGGAACAAGAGCCGCAATGAAGACAAATCTGTTAATGTTTACAGCTGCTCAGGGTAACTATATTTGCACAAGCAAAGGGGGTACAGGACTGCCTCCTGCTCCACTGGCCTGTGAGTGCTGACTGCTCTTGTCTGTGTTAAGTCTGTACAGCCCTGCTGTGAGTCTTGCTGCATGTTTCAGGTTCTCCAGACCTTACCTAGCCCATCCATATTGATTAAAACCTGGCCAGTGTTTCTATGCATTAAAATCCCCTGGTTTATCCTTTCACAGCCTTTTTAGTTTATGATGGCAAGAATGACCCCTCAGACTTTTTCCCATTTGCTGTCTGGTTTGGTCTCTGCTCCCCTCTGTGACCTATGGCTGTTTGCTGTAACTCTGAGATTTTCTGCCTAGAAGGGCTTCTTTGTCCTTGGAGTCCTCAGGAAAGCTTATTTCCACGGCAAGCTGACCCAATTAAATCCCAACAGAGGGAAAAGATTTATGTAGGCAGCAAATACGGGGATCCAGCAACAGCAGATGCACCCTACCCGCAGAGGAGGAGGATGGAAGGACCACTCAGGAGCTCTCCTTGCTGTGTGCTGTTGATCAACCTGCCTCTCACACATGACGAGGAACAAAGCCAGTGCAGACCTGGCAGCATCTTTGTTATAGCAAGGGCAATGCCGCCTCCTCCTTCCCAACTTGCACTCGCCATATGATGGATGTGTTGGAGGCAGGAGCAGCTGGCCCAGCTCATTCTTTTGGGAATAGCCAGGGCAACTTCCCAGGCCACCAGGGGCCTTGCTGAGTTAAGTGAAATAGCAGTGTGTGGGAAGGAAATAAGAGAGGCCCATAGTTTGGTGTTTACCCAACATGCCGTGTGAGCCTGTAAATGTGAGGGGGCACAAAGCTCCTACATAGCAAGTGTTAAGATATAGCTGGTGGGAATGTTTCCATCAGGGCAGCTTTCCATTGCAAAGAAATAAATAAATAAACACAGGCATGGGTGGATTCTGACAGAAGTCTAGACAGGAAAATACTGCTACAACCATAAGGTATTTCAGATGATTTCACAGAAACATTTCTCCAAATTAAAGTCCTAGGAGCTGTTCCGCTCTTTTTTTTTTTTTTTCTTTTGAAAAAAGAGAAGTTTTGCACTCAGCTCCTAAGCCTTAACATGTCACAGCAGCTAGTGCAATTCCTATGATGCTTAGCTGGGGTTAGCCTTAGATATGTTGGTCCTATGTTGCCCTAGAGATCATTTGTGACTCATGCTGTGGAAGTCTAGGGGTAGGATGGCAGGACCTTCTAAGTCTCTGTACAATCTGATGCTTTATTGAGCTTCACTGTAAGGTGTAGGACATGGATGGTGTGGAGTGTGGCTGGGTATGCGGTTTGTTTGGTTTCGAAATATTTTGGTTGTTTGGCTCTGAGGGTTTTTTTAATAAGTTTTTGAAGGAAGGGAGGTAGAGGAACGTTTGTTATGTTTCTAGAGTCCTATTTGGCAGTGTTTCAGATTAGTAGAGAGAAAGAATTGGTAATAATGAGTGACTTATTCAGTTGTAGCAGAACTCATCTAGCCTCAGTGAACTTTTATGCTGAGAAATAACCCGGTTGTAATTTGCATGTTGTGTCTGTGCCAGAGGCCAAAATGTTAGCAGGGAAGGGCGTGTATTGGGAGAAGGAGTGGAAAAATTACAATGAGTCAACAAGGTTGAATTTAGGGCTCCTCACAAGGGAAGCCTCATTTATTAAGCAACCTGATCTCTCCCTATGAGATCATATGTGAAAAACAGGTTGAGCCATGTCTCAGGGTGTTGCCCTGTGGAATTTGTAGATAAAGATGCTTTATACCTGCGTGTGCCTGAGAGGCCAGTTACATTCTGCAGCTTCCAGAGGGAACAAGCCTCCAGAGGAGTACAGTTATTCCATTTTTCTTGTGGTAAGTCTATTGAAAAGAACTTGTGTTCCTTCCTCTCCTTCCTATCCTCACCTTCAAATCTCAGATTCCCAAACTGTGAGGTGTGATATGTGTGGTTTTCTTCACCAACAGACCCAGGTATCACTACTGAGACAGCAATGGCATGGTGGAAGGCCTGGGTAAGTAGAGGATATACTGACACTCTGCGGTTTTTTGGCACTATAATAAGGTAACTTACAAGTTGCATCAGGCACTGTGTGGGAATGAAAAGTTTCCTTTAAAAATCAGCAAGACATATTTACTATTTTTCAGGTTGTAAAATAGCATTCAGCACTTTGAAAACATTGATGAAGGAAGGTGTTGACATGATTGCTGGCTAAAGGAAGAGGAGCAGACCCTATCTGGATCTCTCAGTAGAGAGTGGTGCAGGGGGTGTTTATATTCCTGTGTTCATGGGGAGGTGGTACTATGCAACAGCAAAGTTACACAGCTGAAGTTTGAAAACTGTGGGCTCCTTGTCTGCTCCCTTATCCTGTGGCAGTGAGTTCAGGGCACTAACCTGTCCCCATTTTGGTCCCCTGTTGTGCTGGTAGGCTGTGGTCAAGCCACAATGTCTACCTTTGGTGGGTTTTTAATATTGCAAAAATTATGTGTCTTGAACACCCTGTCTCTTTGCCAGGAGCCAGAAATGCTGTGTATGTTCTCTTGTAAATGATTGTGGTTTTGAGAGGAATGTGGCAGGATGGGGAGAAGCTCATGGGGTCTGCTGAGGCAGCACCTGGGGTCTGGCTCAGACCAGGCAGCAGGTAGCTCTGGTGATGTGCCAGCCATGGCAGCTGCCCCATCAGCCTCTGTGGCAGGCCAGGTTTTTGCCCAGATCTCAAAACATATATTTGTTTTTTTTTTTCCCCCCTTCCTCAGAAAGATTAAAATTGTAATCTTCCTTTCTGAGTTCTCTCTGCCTCCCTAGCTCCTTTGGAATTTGGTACAATAAAATAGATATTTTTTCCAAAGCTTGGAGTAGCTCTCACTTAATTTTTTTTCCTTTTGGATGATCTATTTCCCTCTACCCCTAAGCTGGAAATAATTTCTAAACTCAGAGTGAGAAAAATAGGAGAAAAGCCCTTAAACTCCAGTGATCTCTTAACCATTGGTGTTGTAGGGGGTGGAGGCATGAGAAGAAAATGAGAGGTCCAAAGAAGGATGGGGAAGAATTGTTTTGGTTTTCTAAACCCTTCATAAAAAATACAGTTCAAAGGCATAAGGAATGAAAAAATGTGAAACTTTCTCAGAAAATATCCAATGGAAAAAAACCCCAAACAGTAACCCAACCTGTCTCCAGACTCCAGCTTTTCAAAAAAACTATTGTTTAGGTTTGAAAATATTTTGGCAGTGAAACTTTTGCTCCTTCTTCCTTTCATTTGTAAGTAAAACTTTTCACAGCATCAGCTGTAAGGGACACTGCTTCTGCTGCTTTCATGCCAATTATTTATATTTACATGAGAGTCACACAAATGCCTCGAGTAGTTTCAGTCAGGGAGTTGTAGGATCAATTCAACTGGGAAACAAGACCAAAGTGAACAGGGATTCTCTGAAAAGCTGGTGCAGTTGTACTTGTGCTGCAACAATTCCGTGCACAGAGAGAGAGGTGTGTGAGTGAGTCACAAATGTGCTACTTGAGCCAGAAAGGGCCGTAACTGTTTATCGGAATTAGTACCAAAAAAGATCATTGTTTAATTTGTTTCCACTGCCTCCAAATGAAAGCTCAGCCTTGTACTTCCTCTTTCATTGAGTCACCAGGCATGGGTACAGAGTGTTTGGGAGTTTCTTCACAGGGCCCTTGCATGCAGCTGGAGAGGATTGACCATCTTTTTCAGAGCAAACTCAGATGGATGGGTCTAACCTGCTTTCCAGGGAAGCTGTGGTGGTGCTGGCTGTCTTAACAGAGGGATAGAAAAGGAGCACCTGAAATGATCCTGCCATCTCAGCCAAATTCTTGTAGGCCAATGCCAAACTGTTAGAGGTGGCAATGCCACCTGGTCTGTCACTGCTTTTTCTGCAGTGGCAGCTTCACCACAGCCTTAAACTGGCCGCTCGGTGACAATTTGGATTCAAAGCTGCATCTCTTGCCAAGTTTCCTGTTGACACCTTTTGCTTCACAGCTGCTCTTTCTGCTGGGAGCAAGGTGTGGTGGTGCAAGAATGTCTCTGTGCTTGCTGTAAAGCAAACTTCCAAGTCTTGCTGATTGCTGAACATGCTGCCTCTCTCAATTCTCCTCATTGCCTCTCAGCTGCTTGTCACTGCTCCTGGAGCGTGGCTGGCAAAGGGGCCAGCATGCAAACATGTGCCAGCTGCATCCACTGGTTCTCTTTCACACTGGAAGTAAGAGCAGAGGGGATTTGCATCATAGCAGGAGGATGATGGGTGGCACTTGGTGGTCCATGTTATGCAAGTCATGTGGGACAACCCTAATGCTTCCTTCTGGTCTGTAATCTCTGAACTTTATCTCGCTATGAAGCCATCTCCATTAAAATATTCATCAGGTTATGCTGATACCATTAGTTTAATATTAACCCTGATTCTTAAGGTAAATTTATGAGAATATAGTGGTTTCCAATTTAAATATCCTTGCTTCTAGGAAGGAGAAAATTGTGTCTATTATTGTAATAAAGTGATGATGACTCTTCATCCCTACCCACCCACCTACTCCCCCTATTGATAGGACCAGCTTGTGATAGATGTGGCAATATCTTCAAGCGAGTTCCTTGACTACCAGCTTTGTTAAATTGAAGCTCTTATGCCTGGGTTCTGGTTGATGGCCCTACTACCTTGTGGTGACTAGAATAAGTCTCAGTGTGTCTTTCTGCCCTGGGACTCTGGCACTGTCAACACCTTAGAGGTTTGTTAGGAGGATTCTTGTGTAGTTGTATCTGATTCTTGGTACAGGGAAGAACATCAAACCTGCACTCCTCCAGATGGATGTCTTCCTTCAAAGTAGTTCTTGGCCCAAATCCTTCCAGTGGAGGTGCTTCCTTCTTGAAACCAACTGTGCAGAAGTGCAGCAGCAGCTACTGAAAAAAATGGTCTGTGAGAACAAGACTACTTCAGGAATTCCAAAAGCTATCTAAAAACTACCCTGCACCAACCCACTGAGAAGTGCAGTATGATACAATAGCATCCATGCTATGAAGGACTGCGTTTAAGGAGTGAACAGGAAAGTCCAGTCTACTACAGTCTGTGCTTTTTCTGCCAGACTGCCTGCACTTCACAACGCTTGCAGTACTGTCAGCCGTGCTTTGCCCTTCATGTTTCTGCCAGCAGCAAAGGCTGGTACAGGCAGGTGGAAACAGGAAACTTGTGTTCTCTTTGGAGAGAAACTTGTGCTCTCTTTTTGCTCTGCTGAGAAACTTCAAGCCAGTCTCTCCTGTTTTCTGTGACTTGACAATGTGTAGGCAATAAATAGCATTAATATACTTTTCAAATACTTTTTCTTCAGCTGATGAAAAGCAGTGGTGAAAAGTCGTGTATTTTTCTTCTTCTTTCAGAGTGAAGCAGAGGGCAGGTCCGTGGCAGGTGCTTTTAATTTTAATGCTGCACCTGATGCTCAGATTCTGTACAAGGCCATGAAAGGGCTTGGTGAGTTGACTCCAACCACATACGTAAATTCTATGTTCTTCTTATAATTGGTAAGTTGAAAGCCATTCCTTAGGAAATTTGCATCCAGAGATATCACTTCTTTTCTACTGTGAAAAATTAAAATTATAGTTTCCTCAGTATGTACTTAAACTTCTACACAAAGGCAATGAACCAGGCAAGGCTGTCTGAATATTCAGATTGGGATTTTGGACCAGTCTCAGCTTATTCTGTGTGCTGTATTTATGAT
The DNA here is from genome assembly GCF_000738735.6 of Corvus cornix cornix. Taxonomy (NCBI): domain Eukaryota; kingdom Metazoa; phylum Chordata; class Aves; order Passeriformes; family Corvidae; genus Corvus; species Corvus cornix. The sequence goes on from NC_046336.1 coordinate 18,548,318, forward strand.
TTATTGTTGCTTTCCACAGGGACTGATGAACAAGCTATAACTGAAGTACTAACCAAGAGGAGCAATATGCAGCGTCAAGAGATTGCCAAATCCTTCAAAGCACAGTTTGGAAAGGTTCTTCCAAAACAAAGCCCTATTCAATCACTGGTTTACTGCATGCAGGATGTAGCAAATGGGCGTACAGTTCATCCTGAAAGCATGATGCATACTATATGCAAGTCTTCTGCAAATAAGTAGATTAATATCTATTTATAAGGCCTGCAATAAATGTGTAAAATTAATTTTTGACTGGAAAGAAATGTTTTTTTCCTAAAGATTTAAATTTTTTTGTAAAATGCATTTTGACCAGGAATACTTTTTAAAAATCAATGTTAACTGTAAGTGAAGCTTCTTATTGATTTGAAGCTGTAACAAAAATTGATACCCATCTAAGTTACACATTGAGTAAACTAGAGGTTTGTTTCAGGCCTTTTTAAATGTCAAAAAAGATCAATTTAAAGACTTATTTAATTACACTTGTTTGGAAATTGCATGGTTATTGACAACCATGTTTTCCTTTGGCTCTCTTTGTTTCTTTGATAAAATCTTACTTTTATTGGGAAAATTTTTTCATCAGCAAACTGTACCCCCAGCCCTGCTGTGGAGTTTCCAGTGACCCTTTCTGGAAAGGGAACTGCCATGCAAAAGCCTCAGAAAGGGAAGCAAATATGGAGGTGGCAAGTATGGAACAATGAACAAATAGATGGTTGCATCCTATTAGAGCAGGGAGAGTCATACTCTGGGAAAGCCTGCACTAAAGTGAAAGGGAATTTTGACGTGTATCATCAAGCAGACTGCATTCCTGATTCTGCAGATGTCCTGGATGCAAGTTCATATGCAGGCTTTGGGAATTAGCTCTCTCTGAAGCTACACCCTTGCTCAATGCAAGGCCTTCAGCTACCTAGTTCTGCTCACTGAGTTAAGCAGAGTGGAGCAAGATTTGCTGTGGGATTAATTATTGAGAAAGCCTGAATATCAAGAAAACAGGGAGTGTGTAAGCACCTAGACAAATCCTATTTTGGAGTTAGGAGCCTTTTTCAGTCCCAGGACCTTTTTTAATGAACTATCAACAAAGCTGTCATTCAGCTTCATTGCTTGGGCCATGGGGATGGAAGCAGCATGTGCAGCAAAATGATCCTGGGGGGGCTGTTTATGTAACCATGTGATGATGCACATTTAACAGGACCTGATTGAAAACCTGAAGTCCGAATTGAGTGGCAACTTTGAGAGGCTCATTGTAGCTCTCATGTACTCCCCATTCAAGTATGATGCCAAGGAGCTGTATGATGCCATGAAGGTAAGCAAATTGCAAGCTGATATTTAAGTAGTAGCACAAATGCAATGCTAATTTTCTGCAATTGTGCAACTGTTAATAACTGTACTGTTACATGGTTAAGTTTGTTATTAGCACTAGCCTTTGAGAAATACTTAATTGTACTATTAATATACTGGGGGAAAATGCTGCTTAAATATTTATTGCTGTAAGAAAGTTTCTGTACATATGTAACTCATAGAGCCTGAGAAGGCAACAGCAAAACTAAATTCACACCCAAACCTGCTGCGCTGATGCCCCACTTGAGCCATGAATCCTTTAAGAAATCAAGGAGTGGTGGTGCAAGGGTCAGGCTGGGGTTGGCTGGGATCCTCCCTATTGACAATGTACTTTTAAAAGTCTCAGATGGTCTGTTAAAATGGTACAAAGATGGGCTGACTAGACAGGCCAAAGGGGAATGCTAGTCTCCCTGCATTCCTCTAATCCTGTCTATTGTCAAAGATCTGACTTCAGAAAAGCATAGCAGAAATGTAGGGTTACATAAAATCATCCTTTACAAACTAGGCACCTCACTAAAAGAAACCATGTTCAATCCAAATGTGTTTTGTGTCTCCAGCTTTCATCACGACGGTTTCTTACAGCTCAGCACACAGCCTGACACTTTGCTGCCATCCAACTCCTCCCTTCACCATACTTCTCCAGCAATAAATCACTCTCCGTGACTAGATGCTTTTCTCCACCTTTATTTCTCCACTGCGTTTTCTATTATAGGGTGTGGGAACGAGGGAAGGTGTTATCATAGAGATCTTGGCATCTCGGACAAAAGCGCAGATCAAGGAGATAATCAAGGCGTACAAAGAAGGTAAGTGCCTGGGGCTCAGATTTCTGTGGACAGAGCAATGGGCCTGATTGCACAGCAGGAATGGTGTTACCAGCTAGCACTGTCAGCAAGAAAATGGCTTTCTAAAAGCCATTTAACTCCAAAAGCAATATAATTCTGCTTTCAGCTGACAAACAGAACATGGCTATGCTGAGAGAATTGAAAATCCCTTTCTAGGTCTTCATCCAGCTACAGCAAAGGGTCAGCAAATCACAAATTTGGTTCAGTTTGGCTATAAGGAGAATTGTCAGAACATAAACAAATCTATAGCTATGCACTTGGTTTTTTTCTCCCCATTAAATAGATAGATATTTATCAAACATATATTTGTAAATATTTTATCTTTTTCATCCCTTCAGCTATACATCTAAAATTAGCTCTGGCTTTATTTCTTGGACATCAGGGGAGCTAGTGACCCAGCTGGATGCAAATGCTGACCTGAGTATCACAAAGAGTATGAGCTGCTCTCAGCCCTGTTTTTTTCCCTAATGACCTTCTTGCCTGGTGTCAGGCAGTGTGTGTGCTTGGGTTACTGGTAATATCTTGACTATATCACCTAAATAAATAACAAATCCTTCCTTTGTCCCTCTCTTTCCCTTGGGTAGAATACGGTTCTGATCTGGAACAAGACATAAAATCGGAAACAAGTGGCTACTTAGAACAGATTCTGGTTTGCCTTCTTCAGGTAATGCTGGAGAACAGAACTGAGGGTATAAAGGTCTTCATGTTTTTCTCTTCTTTTTCGGAGAAGACATGCACTAAAAGAGCCAGTATAGTCATGGTCACCAGATAAGTTGCAGGGACAACCATGTCACTTGGAGTGGATCTGTTTCAGCTTCGATGGGACTGAAGCACCTCCTTAGAGCAGTAAGAGAGCTGGGAACTTACAGCCAGCTCTGCTGCAGAGAGACACCTCACTTTTACATATGCATAAAGCCACTGTACCCTACAAGGGTCTTAGAAAACAGTGCCCCTCCACTATGATTCACCACTTTTCCAGGGTCTGTGCCCTCCATGCTGAGTGCATTTGAATGCATTTACCTACCACATTTTCAGAATTTTCCTGCCTGGTAGCAGAATAACTGAGCAATTTTTCACTCTGCTTCATATGACTGATTTCAGCACCTTTCAGTGAAGGAGCTAGCACTTGTGCTGTCTGAAATATTACTGCTTGAGTACTCTGCAGAAATAGATAGCTGAGAGGATAATTGATCTTTGCTCAGAATGAATGCTCTGATCCTTATTTATGGAAGAATCTTCATGAGACAAAATTGTTACCTTTCTTTTTCTGCTCGTAGGGTGAGAGGGACAATGCCACTCTCTACGTGGACACAGCCCTGGCTCTCCAGGATGCAGAGGTACTCTCAAATACCTGTGATCAGTGATATGATCATTCCCACCTCCTTGAATTTCAGAGTGCTTCAGTGAGCAGCACAGTCCTGGTCAGCAGAGGGTTGGAATCACAATAATTTGGGGTGGGCTGATCTTTAAGTAAGTGATTCTTCAGTTTTGCCTGCACTGCTGAGCTCTGCCATTCCAAAGAGGAGTGATGAGGCCTGCACTTTGGCTCAGCTGCTTTTGATATGTGAAAGTGTATGGGTATGGTGGAGTGGAAGAAGAGAGAAAAGGGAAGAAACCTCAAGTGTATTGTTGGCTGCTCCAGCTGCTGCAGGACGGGTAGAAAGGATGGAGATAGCGGCTGCTCCAATTTGTCTAGAAGACAGAAAGGTTTTCATAACCAACCATTCTAGGAGACTCTGGTTCACACAGTGGTGTAGGTTACTCCAAACCCCTTTACCCCAGCCATGCCTTCAGCCAAACTCTGTTCCTTTACCAGCTGTGCACACAGAACATCTTGCTAATAACTGTGTGTTAAATTCCAGACTCTTTATGCTGCTGGAGAGAAGATACGGGGCACTGATGAGATACAGTTCATCACCATCTTGTGCAAAAGGAGTGCCACACACTTAATGAAAGGTATGGAGCAGAACCCACACTACCAACACTACACTCCCAAGCCTCTGAAGTCAGAAATCACCTAGCCAAAAAGAAGAGGCAGGGCTATAGATGAGAGACATGGGTGGTCACAAATAAGTACCTGAGCCTGTTTTCTAGTTCCTGGTCACTCAGTAACCAAAAACTGCCAGCAGATTTTGTGAAAGATTATGAAGATTTAGTTCTGCTGAAAATGAAGTGGCTTATCCAGGAATCCCTATACAGTGGTGATAACTGGATAGTTATTTTTATAAACCCAAGAAGTGAGTGAGTACCATCCTAATTAAGTAGGAGCATGTGGTGAACAGACATGTCCTCTGGATGTGGATTCTTCCAGGGGAAAAAAAATATCACTAAAAATCCAGCTGGTTATTCAGTGCTGGAGAATCACAGTGTGCAACCTGCATTTCTGCCCCAGGTCCTTTTGAGGGCATCAGAGGCTGCCGGGAGGGAAGACACTAGTTCTGTTCCAGTTGAGACCTCAGCTCCCCACTGTCTGTGCAGCAGAGACCAAACCTTTTCATCTCAAGGCTTTTGAGGCATAACAGGTTTCACTACGTTGGCTGAATCTAAACATATCAAGTACTGTGTGAATCAGCTAAACTGATAAATCTAGCTGGAGATAAATTAGGCATGCCTGAGCTTTTTCAAGCTGACGTCCTCTGAGGCTGTTTCTATGCCCTGGAAGCCAGCTCCCCCTTGTGTTCCAAATTCAATCTCCCTAGGTCACTTAAAAAATAAACAAAACAAACAAACAAAAATAGGTGGTCTCTATAGCCTTTGTCTGTATCTGTCTTTAAGAATTGAATTTCATCTAGTTGTCATAATGCAACCAGTCTGTGGGACCTACTGCGGCACCAAGCAATTTCTTCTGTGGTACAGCCACTTGCAGCTATTTGTGTTTAAAACCTGAGTGTAATTGTTGCAGCTTTTTTAATTTTTTTAATAGAAAGAGTAGGTCTGAGTTGAGAAGTTTGTATCCATCTGTCTATTCTGTATTCCATTTCCTCAAAGTGTCTTGAGTGTTGATGATCTTGGATGCTGAGCAAAGTTTATTAAGATGTCCATTGCATTACATAGCAGTTTTCCTTCTTTGTTAGTCCTAGAAAGCTAGGAATAAAAGCAGATATCTGTGTTTCTGAGCCTTGGAGTATCCAAGGTGTATAAGGCGAGCAATTACCCTGTTGCTGAACTTTCGTTACTGAGGGAACTCAAATATCTCAGAATCTGCACCTGTGTTTTGCTCATCTTTTCTCAGTTTTTCGTTTTTTCTAATTGTGGTTGAAGTTTTCTCAAATGGTGGTGTCACCATTTTAAAGTCTATAGGCTGTCAGATGCATAGTCCTAGACTTAAGTTGATTTTATTTTGGCTCCTGAAGCTAATGACATCAACAAGCACAAGACCAAAGGTGTGCCTAACTTTGTTGTCTGCTTTATTTCTGTGGCTAAAGACAGCGATGAAGGGTCAGATTTCCACATAAACTTGAGGTGACTGAAATTGCATTTTCACATGAAGTCAGGGAATTAAGAACCATGAATGGTTTGACTTTTCGTAAATTTTAATATCCATCTTTATAGCTTGTATTTCTGATGTTGACTAAAGCCTCCTGAAGCTGGCATAAATGTGGCCATTACTTTTGCAGGATCTGTGTGTTCATATTGCCACACAAGTAATGCCTGTAAGTATTGGGCGCAAAATGCCTCTGAGGTTACCTGGTAAAAACTTGAAGTTCTTTGTGTTTCAAACAGTGTTTGAAGAATACCAGAAACTGGCTGGTAAGAGCATAGAAGACTCTATCAAGAGTGAAACTCGTGGTTCACTTGAGGATGCCATGCTGGCTATTGGTAAGTGGTGACCTTTCCCTTTGCTTTGTCTGCTGCCTTTTCTTCTGCAGTACTTGACTTATATTAGATGGATCTACTTTATAAAGATATCAGGAAGTAAGGGGTACCTCTTGGGTAAGATAAACTCAGATTCCAGGAACACACTGAATTAATGGGCAAGATATAGGACCTCAGTCACCTGCTGTCCTGGACTGGAATTACCATTGATTCTTACTGAGCTTTTTTGTATGCCTAGTGAAATGCACCAGGAACATCCATAGCTACTTTGCAGAGAGGCTGTACCATGCTTTAAAGGTAAGACTCTTCATTGCAACACACTTGTTTTCATACTGACATAACTTGTAACCTGGCTTCCACCAATTCAAACTAGTAGAGCCAAGGCTTGGTGAAATTCAGCAGGTTTAGTGCAATTGTTGCAAGTAATAGCTGAATCCTTTCGAACACTTCAGGTAGAAAAGTACCCTTTAAGCTCGAGATACCAAGGGAGTCTGGCTTTTCTGGCTTAAGAGTCTGCAAGGAGCCCAGCCCCACTTTCTGGAACACAGACAAAACTTCTGGAAGAGGCTTTTCTAGGAGGTTGATTATGGTGAAGTCTTCCTTTCCATGTTAATAGACTGGAACACAATATTTTCTTTTTAGAAAGCAATTCTCTCACTGGCAGTATAAAATGAGAGTTTCAAATGGGCACATATAAGGTATCTGCAGATTGTGCCCCTGTAATGTTTAACTGGTATGTACAAGATGTCAGCTCTCCAAGCCTTTTGGAAAGCTGAGATAACTGTTTTGTTATCAGTGTGATCTTAATTTTCCTGTGAGCGATTAAACAATATTGGTTGAAGCCAAACACTGCCTGGGTGATGCTGCAGAAGGACAATCTGTATTCTGACAACTCCCATCTTTGTAGCATGTTTGCTTTTGCATTTGACATGTGCAAAACTTGTGCACACTTCCATGGTGGGCTTGTGGTGCTGACAGTGGCCCCTGAGAAGGGTGAGTGGGTTGGCCCTCCAGAAAGAGATGCAGATGTTCCACAGAATATGTGCCAAGTGGTGTTTGAAAGCTGACTCCTCCTGTCCTGGACTAGTTTGCACAGCTTATCCCTTGAACACCCAGTGATATCACAGACTAATGTATCTGTTATTCCAGGGGGCTGGCACGGATGATGGGACTCTGATAAGGGTGATTGTTTCTCGAAGTGAAGTTGACCTAAATCTTATAAAGCCTGAATTCAAGCGTATCGCAGGAAAGTCTCTCTCCAGTATGATTTCGGTAAGCAGAATCTGGATATGATGATTCTTAGCCACTGCATGTATTCCTTATCTTTCCAGCACTGGGGGATGCTTCCATGGTTGTTTGCAGCAACAATGTCATTTCTGCATGATCATGGCTCTCTTTCACTAGGCCTGTTAACAGTCATGTCCTTGAGAGACACATGTCTGAAAGGTGGGCCAGACTGTACGCTCTGGAAGTGACTTGGACAAAGCAAACCCAAGGAGACACTGCACCCAGATTTTCATGGACCAGACTGTGTATCCATGCACTGCATGATCTCCTAGATGAATCTAAATTAAATTAATCATTCTTGTTACACCTATCCCACACTGCTCTGCCATTTTCTCCTCTCTCTCTGCTATCCTTAACTACCTCAAGCCAGTGCCATCCATATAAGTCAAAATAGTGCTGGGGTATTTTGTTTATCTCTCTTTTAATTTTTCTTTTCTTTTAATTTTTCTTTTCATTTGGGTTCTTTTAGCTGCCTTATCCCAGATGAAAGCCTGATCTATACTGTGATGAGATACGTTCAGTTTCTGAACCTTGTCAAGGCTTATTGTAGCATTTGAGTCTCAGCTCTGAGTGAATGTGCCTCCCCTGTTAGTGCTGAAATGCTGGTTTTTACCATTTTTCCTAAGGACTCTGGGACATTCCTCTCCCCCTGTGCAAATGGCACAGAAGCCCTGTCCTTAGCAGTCCCCATGGGAAGTCTGGTTCTGTAATGAAGGGCCTTTCTTCTAATTGACACTGTCAGTGTCTGTCATGTTGATTAATGATCAGTCATCAGGGGTCTGTACAAAATACTCATTCCTTCTGAGAAGTGGAACTAGCTTTACACCTGTCGTCACAAAACATTTAAAGGGAGCAAATTCTTTTTTAACCTAGTGAATATTTTGTGTAGTGCTTCTAGATAAAAATGGCCACATTTGTGGCTTTTTAAAATATGTCATGTGTCAGGGCTAACTATAGTGCCTTTTCCCTAAGAGATGCTACAAAAATACCCAGGGACAAAAAAACTGAACACAATAGGTTTGCTTGCTGTGATTTGTGCTGACTTTGTCTGTGCTCCTCTCTGGGACAGAACCCTGATCAATTGCTCACCTGCATTCCAAAGGAAAAAATTGGACTTGATAAATGTTATTTCAGGTGGTAGCTACAAGCCTCATTTCTCCATTCTCTTTTGATGGTGTGTCAGCTGGCAGGAACACTGCTGAAGTCTGGCTTGCTCTTTCCAAAGTTCTTTTCCTATGTGGGCATATTCCACAGACTGACAACGTCAGCACTTGGATCATGCAGAGGATCTTCCATACTCACCTATGTTTTAATATTTTCTCCTGTCAGGATGATACCAGTGGTGATTACAAGACAGCCTTGATGAACCTCTGTGGCAGTGACTGACAGCCTCTAGGAGGAAGAAGTTGAAAAGGATACAGAGAGAAAATTAACAGTGAACAAGGGTCTGAAAATGTACTTGCTGAAAATCTTTCCATTGATCCAAGTAGAGGGGAAAAGAAGATCAAATTAATGGTCAAGATTTCCAAAGCTTTCTGAAGGATGTGGATGCTCATTACACATTGAATGCTATCCACTTCCCAAACTGTTTTTCAATCACAAGTGGGAATATTAATTTGTTGTTTCCATTTTGTTCTTTGAAGTTTTCTTCTATTTTAACCCATTGTGAAGGATAGTACTTTGACATGAAATTAAAGATTCTTTTAAACCCTCTATAGCTGTTTCACAAGTCTGAATAACTCTACAAAGCTTGGGCTGTCCTGATGCCATGCTAATTTCGCTAGAACAAGCTGGTAGAGCACGGGCCATTTGATGCTAGCCAGGTGGGTCTGGAAGGAGTCCCAGATATTAATGATGCTTTAGGGAATGGATCAGAACTGAGAATTTAGTGCCAGGGACAGTAGTTTAGCAGCCTTATCTACATAACTTCAGGGAGGGCTCCCCAAGGAGCAGTAAATGGCAGAGCCAAGCTGGCTGTAAGCATGTGAAAGTTGAAGGCTCTGTGCCTAGTTTCCTTCTTGCTTGTCTGTTGGGGAAGACCAGCAAGTTCAGGTCCTCACATCAATGTCATACCATGGGGGAATCAAAACTGGCATGGATGACTTGGTTTTGGTGAACATAGGATATCCTGCCCTTGGGAGCAGACCTGTTTCTGCTCCTAGTGTCACAGTAACTTCTCAGCAGTCAGTGGACTCCCTCCGAAATTGCCTCCAACCCCCATGCCTGCACCTACCACGTGCTGAGTGAAGCCCCAAATGTGGACATTAAAACAGAGAGAGCAGTCTGAGAAGTTCGAGAAGTTAGTGTCTGCCTTGACCACTGGTTCTCCACACTTAAAGCACTCCTTTAAATGTGTCATTACCAACAGCCTTTCAGTAAATGTGTTCAGTAAAGGAGCTTTTCTGATCAAGTGGGTGAAGTTTTTGGCCGAGGGGTGCACCCTTCCTTGCACTGCTGAGATTTGCAGGAATCAGTGTCATGAGAGCGGCAAGCTCAAAAGGTCTTGGTGAGTCTGGGACCTGGGGTGAGGGTAGTGAAAAATCAACCCCTTTGACCAGCATAAGGAACATGCGAGTCCCTGTCCTTTGGTGCCTGTAGCCGGCCCACATCCCTCAAAAACTGAGTAGAACACCCCACCTTGATGCTCAGCCTAGGGAGCAGGCGAGAAACTGGGATATCACTGAAAAGACAAGCACTTAAAGGGGCAGAGACTGAAACCTCTTCTTCGTGTTCACTTGAGGTGTGCAGATACCCTGACCCCAGGTCCCTTGTCTCACCAAGGTCCCTAGGCTGAGCATCAAGGTGGGGTGTTCTACTCAGTTTTTGAGGGATGTGGGCCGGCTACAGGCACCAAAGGACAGGGACTCGCATGTTCCTTATGCTGGTCAAAGGGGTTGATTTTTCACACACACTTGATTTTTCACAATCGCTTCTTGTAATTGACACCGATGATCAGGCTTCCCTGTTTCGTTTGGGTTCTGTTTTTCCGAGGCGGTTCGGGCCTGCGAGTGCCGTGCGGGGGCTGCGGCCGCGGCGAAAGCCGAGCTCACACCCCCCTCTGCTGGGGGACCGCCTGCGCGCAGCCCGGCGGCGGCACCGCGCTCCCGGGGCACTCCTCGCACCCCAGGCACCCCGGGGCACTCCTCGCACCCCAGGCACCCCGGGGCACTCCTCGCACCCCAGGCATCCCGGGGCACTCCTCGCACCCCAGGCACCCCGGGGCACTCCTCGCACCCCAGGCATCCCGGGGCACTCCTCGCACCCCAGGCATCCCGGGGCACTCCTCGCACCCCAGGCATCCCGGGGCACCCCTCGCACCCCAGGCACCCCGCGGCATCCTGGGGCATCCCTCGCACCCCAGGCATTCTGGGCATCCCCGGCACAGCCTCCGCGGGAACAGCAGCAGTGTGGCGGGATTTGCTCTCTCTCCCAGCCGCCTCAAAGCCTGATACGGAGGGGTGCGTTCCTTGTCCCCCCGGGGAGCCAGCTCAGGGAGTCGCAGCCCTCAGCCCTCGGCATAAGTGAACGAGCTCTGCAGCAAGGCACTCCTCCAGCCAGAGTCGTGTGAGGAGGTTTTAGAGAAAGTATGACCCGTTCTGGTGTGTTTGGGGTATTATTTTGGAAAGGCCAGACAGGAATTTGTGTCTGCCTGAGCAGGGAACAGGAGTGATTTACACTGCTGCACCCACAACACCTCTGTTTCCTGAAGCTGGACAGGCAGCGTGTGAAAAGCAATCCCAGCTTTGAGTGACCTAAATCTGACTAGAAAAGCCTAATGGAAGCTCAACTCTTCAAGCATATTTTAGTTCACAGCTGTCTGATGAGTTCATGAAAACATTTGTGTTTATATCACCACAGAGCTCCCGTTGTTGTTATTGCTATCAGATCAGAGGCTGGCTTTTCTTGTTGGCCTGGGCTTAGCCCAGTGGGTTTGGATTAGAGCTGTTTCACTGTGACTGTGATCCCAGTTTATTAATAACAGCATGGGAGACGTAAAGTGAGTTGCCAGAATGCTCACAGGAGATCAGTAGTAAAGCTGGAAAGGAGGAACAACCAGGGGAAGCTGATTCTATCACTGTAATTGCTGGGAAACAAAACAATTGTAAAACATCAATGAAGATTTAATTACATATTGATTGCTGCTAAAATGTTCCCTGGGTGAACAGGTGCTTTAATAAATCAGGATCAATTCCTAAGCTGTTCTAACCAGTCTTTTCTAGGTGCAAATATTGACTTAGGGCCTTTCTATTCATTCACAGTTTTATTAACATGATTTTACTGCACAAAAATCGAGATAAAATCTTGGCAAGGAAAAGGTAACAGAGGTAATGTAAAAAATGCCCAGGACTGGTGCAGGCCTTCTACTGCCTATGTGCCAGCCTTTTCCCCCTTGCTGTGCTGCAGAAAGACCTGTGTGCAGGGAGTCTCCAGGGACAGCACTAATGCCACCTTGCTGTCTTCTCCGGGTGGCTGCCCTGTGTCCTCAGATGCAGCACACACAGCAGGAGCTGTGCTGTCCATCAGCCTCGTGGGGTGTAGGTACTTCAGCTCTCTGCTGAACTCACACCCAGGCCTACATAGGAATAGCTGCCTCCAACTATTAGCTCTGTTCCTGACACCTGGAGAACTAACAAAATCTGTTCCAGATAGGATGTTAATGCATATATGTCATACTTAACCCCTGAGAGTTTCTATTCCAGAGAAAGCTGGCCTTACACAGTCTTGCTTAATTCTCCCAGAAACCCACTGCAGATGTGACCTGAAACCCAGGAGGCCAGCCACAGGCAAGCAAAGGCTCTGCTTGTTAAGAGGTGCGTCATCCCTGTGACTTCTGGAGAGATGAAGAAAATATTGGATTGGTTTGACTTCACTTGCATTTCTATTTTGCAACAGTTTGCAGTAATTTTTGGGTAAAGTATGTTTAAGCGTTCAAACTGAGGTTAAAAGAACATTTTTCCTGTCAGGAAGTGGAAGAAGAGAGTAGCAGATATCTTAGTTGGGCAGAGTGGGAGATCTCTTTACCATCTCCTCCTTTTAAGGAAAGTTTTTCAAGGGCAGGAAATAATCTGAGAAAGATGTTCAGTCTTATTTTTTCCCTGCGCTTTCCTCATCAATACACAGAGGCAACCCTGGCTTCTGTGGGCTTTTGAGCTGGGGCTGGAGTGGAGCCGGTCCAGAGCCTGGCCTGAGGCAGCGGAGCTGACGCTGGGGCATCTTTGAGGCTGCTCAGACAGCACTTTTCTTCAGAGCTGAGGGTGGGCTGCCAAAACACAGAACAGCACAGTGTGTGGCCTTGGGGAAGGGAAGGTGGGTTGTGCTATCATGGATGGCTCCACTATTTGTTCTGGGGTGGGCTGAAGGGAGGCTCAAGGGGAGAGCACCCTCGTTGACAGGCACATGGGAGCCTTCCTGAATGGAAACTTGGTTATTTTCTATGCTTAAATTAATGAATTAATGGTAAATTAGTGTTGATATAGTAATGTAAAATGCCACAGGGTTTAAATCCTGCCTGCTGCAGACAGCCAGATGGGAAAATGGAGTCTCCTAGTGTCATGGCTTATTGCCTGGCTATCTTGAAGCAGCCTGTTTTTCTGGCAAGGTGGCCATCTGATAATAAAATGTGCACCTTCCTCAGGGATTATGGGTGGAATCTCCTTTGCAGGGAAGACAGCAGCAAACTGTAAGATGCTAAGCTGGGACTGTGCCAAAGACCTGTCAGGCCTTCCTTCAACTTCCGCCTTGAACACAAATGCCTGAGCTGACTCCAAAGACTCTTCACTTCTTTAGTGGCTGGGGTCAGTAACTGCAGAACGTCCCCATGCCTGGGATGCTACAGCAGCAAGAGATGTTTTGTTTGACACAGTGCAGCAAGCTCTTCTCCTCAGACCACATGCAAACAAGGTCATTCCAGTTGCCCATCTCTCCCATCACTGCAAACATTATTGGCCTTGTAAGTGATTGTTGTTCAGTCTTCTGGTGTCATACATTCGAATCCAAAGAACTCATCCCTGAGGTTCCAAGAAATTACCAGTAGTTTTTGTTGCTCACTAAAAACCTTATGTTAGGCTGCAGAAAAGAATTAATAGTTTAGGGTTTGCATCTGACTGTCCTCTGAGAAGGCAGAAACAGCCAATACTGAGGACCTGGGCTCCTGTCTGTTTGGAAGAAAGCATAACTTGTTCAAGCTGTGTTTCTGTTTCCCCAACATTCCTTCCTGTTACAAATCTCAATTAGCCATGGTGGGTCCGCATCATGCCTCAGACTGCTCATGTCTGTTGGAGGCTTAGAGCTGGCATTTCTGACTGAAAGTTGTGTGCCCAACACTTAAGAATGTCACTGGTATGGGAATTCAAAGTTCATGGGGATTTTATCCCATAATACTTTGCATTCTTTCAGTTGCAAAAAATACTTATGGTGATATTTTTCTGTGATACAGAAGTCATATAATGCATCCAAGTATAGTCCTGAGAAACCTTTTCTGCATTTCTGGCTAGATAAAAGTACTTATTAGAAAAGAAACACAGATGTCTGTAGGTTCTGTACATGCAGGAACCTAACATTTGGAGAAATAAATAGCTCTGGATCATACAGAGGAACCAGTACTGTTCTCTCTGTGGTAATGAAGAACAGGATATGTTGCAGGCACAATATTATTAATAAATAGTGAGCAATGCAATACGAATCTGTAATTCAATTTAGGATTTCAGCTGAAATTGCTCTTTGGAGTTATAGATGGCAGTGAGCTCTGAAATTGAGTTACAGTCCAAACAGGAACTGAGTCATGTGTAGCAATAGTCTAGGGAAGCATGGAATCACAGTCAGCACTGGGCAAAATATTATTGGCAGTACTATATTCACAGGAAAAAAAAGGCATTTGGTGGATGTAAATGAAATTGAACTGAGCTTATAAATGGATGTCAGGCAGAAAAATAGGGGGGAAATGAAAGTCAACATTTACATCTATTGATTTTAAAATGGCAACTTTCTTTTAAAAACTGATTCAAGCTGAAAAACAATTATTAAAAGGTTTCCTTAATCTGAAGCTGAAACATGACATTTTGGAGGGGAAAATTTTAATATTCAGTTTGCCTGAGAGCATCATTTTTACTTTCTGAAATATCTCCTAAGTCAGTATTTTAGTTTAAGCCAGAGAACCACAGTTCCCCCTTCAGTTCCTTGGTTTAGCCACTGAGCTGAAAGGTTCCTTGTTATTTTAGCCAAAATAAAGGCTGATGTTATTCAAAAGGGAGGGGAGAGTCATCGCATTAAATGTCAGTAGCAATCTTCTCTAACAGAAGAGATCAGTGTTGTGGGGTCTAATTTCTGAGTTTAAACACATCCCAAAAGATTCAAACAAGAAATAGGAAAAGTACAGCTGATGTCCATTTCTAGCCTTGCCAGAACTGAAACAGTGGCACAGGTTGCCCAGAGAGGTGTTGGATGCCCCATCCCTGGGAACATTCAGGTTGGATGGGACTCCGAGCAACGTGATCTGGTAGAAGATGTCCCTGCTCATTGCAGGGGGGTTGGACTGGATGGCCTTCAAAGGCCCCTTTCAAGCCAAACCATTCTATGATTCTGTGGAAAGTTCACTTGTTCCCCACCGCTTGTGCTGTTTCTGGGACTGAAAGAAACCCACTGCACAAGACAATTTCCTGCATTGCAGACATGATAGCTCTGGATTTCTAAGCCACAGCTGTGTTACCCTGAGTAAAATGCTAACTGTAAAAGCCATGTAGAGATAAATCTTTACTTCATGGGACTGTCTGTAATGAGGCTAAATTGATTAATTCCAGGAAAGTGTTTAGAATCCATTATAGAAGCTGTTAAATAAATAGGATTTTCAAGCAGTAAAGCACAAGATGGGGTTCTTCTGAAGCACCAGGTATTGTCCACAGTTAAATTGGTGAGCCAATATGATGTATGTTTTAAGCACCACACTAAGTCCATAGATTCTCTTGCTGGCATCTAGATCATCCTGTAAGAAATCCACAACCACACTGATCACCTCCTTTCCTGCCAGGCATTCTGGAAAAACTGGTCAGAGAAGGCAGGATACTGAAAAGCAGGCTACCTTCAGAGAAGAGCTTGACAATATCATCTGTCATAACACATGTAACAATTTTTCTAATAGCTGGCTCCCAAATAAAATGATATCAGACAAAATCTTAGAAGAACTGTGTCTTTGGGTTTTGGTGGAAGATAGGGTGAGGAGAGTCTTTTTAAACCAGCCAAGTACCCACTAGGCATTACAAGTTTTTTCTGGTTTCCTGGTGAACTTTTTGCATGGTTGTAATGATAGGTCATACCTACTTTGTTAAATGCTTCAGTGACAATAAACACTGCAGAAATAGTTCTCTAGAATACATTGTTCCCTAAAGCTCTCTCTCTAGTTTAGGAAAATTGTGGCTAAAAACTGTGGCATTTGGATGACCTCCCTTTTTCTGTTCTTCCAGCTAATACTAACACTCAAATCTAGTATAAATAAAGGCAAACATTAGTGATAATAAACTTTCAAACTCAGTCACTGGTTTGTTTATAGCTAGGTTGGTACTTGAGGGATCCAGTGCAATTTAAAAGGCAATAAATTGAAACAAACTCACTCGTTTTGGAGGCTGTTTATGAACTCTTTTAATTTGGTGTCATATTTATTTGGGGAGAATTAGATTATCCTATTCATTAGATGCTGTGGCCAGTGATGAATGGAACAACATTCCACATCACTGGCATTAATTGAATCCTCGCAAGCACAGATAATACCCCTGCAGGAAACAGGAGAAGACGGAAAAGTTCTCCAAAGTAGGTCTGCGAATACTGCAGTGATGAGGGAGCACTGCTGGACAGCCAGGATAGTTGGCAGCAGTTGAATGCTTTTGCTTTTTTTGTGAGGCTACTTAAAGTGTAGTTATGATCATCGGGCATACAGTTAAAATGGATCTCTGTGGTGCTATAGGCACCACCTATCTGACACGGAACCAAGGAGGGAGTACAGGTCTCCTAAGCTGCAGGCTTGTACCATAAAGATTTTGCCTCAGGGGAAATTTATTTCAGAGGGAAACATAATCAAAAAGACTGACAGGCCTTTCAGCAAAACTGATTTAAAGCTTGAATTTGTAAAAATACCCAGATGATTTTCTCCTAGCTCATCAATAATACATGCTTGGTTCTGTTGAGAAATTCTCAGAAATATGTCATTCTTCCAGGGAGCGTGTCCTATTGATAGAGCCATAAGCCACTGCCAATTAATCAGGGCATAATGCAGTGTTCAAAAATGAGCATGAGCTTTTCGTGCCAGTCCTCTTTGATTCATGCCTCCGCTATGATTCATGCCAGTTGTTTTTCAGATGAGCAGCTGTTTGTTATGAGCAAATTACTTTATTGTCAGTGAAAGGTTAAAACCAGCCTGAGACATTGATGGGCTTTGATGCAAAGAAAGTAGAAGCTTCATCAAATTCTCAGTTTCCTGCTTGCTTCCTATGGAAGAAGCTTTGCTCTCTCACATCCCAGTGACACAAAGCAGTGAACAGTGGCAAACTAGGTTGAAGCAACAGTGCCCTGGATGTATGGGAGCCCCCAAGACCCCTGATGTGACCTATGAAGTCCCTGTATTACTGATGGATCCTTCCCATCACTGATGTGCTTCCAGTCAGCAGGTGAGGGGCAGGTGTCCTCAGCAGTGCATGCACCTGGACAGTTCTCCTGGGAGATTCAGGAGTTGGAGGGATTTCTCCTAAGTGTTCTTATCACATGCCCCAAATACTCTTGCTGGTAAGATGAGAGTAGCAGGGCAGCACATCTCAGGAATGGTGATTACTCATGCTTAAAAAAGGAGGTACCACAACTGGTCACTGGGAACAGTGATGGTTCTGAGCTCTCCCATAGCATGTCCTCTGCCACAGGCAGGGGGCTGGAAGGCAAGAAGCAGCACTGTCCTCATTTTACTGAGGCAGAAACACAGGGGAGTGACTAGTTCAGGGTCAGCAGCGAGACAGCAGGCATTAGGATGCAGTTCATCAGAGCCCCAAGACAAATCACCCACCTGAGGACTCCACTGCTTCTCACTGCTTCTGCTGGGCTATGATTTTTTTCTGACCTGTGGTCTCAATATTGCAGTCCTAAGAAAGTGCTCTCAGCCAAGGTCTCAAAGAGGTTAAAGCAGTAATAGCCACAGAAGGAGTAACAGGGACATCTATAAAACTAACCATTTCAGAGCACTAATTTCATCAGCAAGCTATTTGCAAATATTGTATCTAAGAACATTTCCAGCCATCTGCAGGAAGGGAGTGTCACAGCGTTTGAAAGGCATCTTGTATTTATGATTGTGTCTTGCTGATACATAAATCTGGCACAGTGAGTTTTGGAGGCCATTACGATAATCGTGCAGAAGAAACATACCTTGCTTGGGAGGTATTTACTTGGGGGTATTTACACACCACCCTTAGTGTGGTATCTGAATAATTCCTTGTGTGTGCAAAATCCTGCTACATTTCACCCCTGTTTTTGAGTATAGAACTGAGTGAATATGGAGACTATTGCTAATCCCTGCAGCAGGGCTTAACTGTGCCTGTTGTCACACGGTAAAACTGTGATGTTGCGAGGAACAAAATCGCATCTTTCTGGGTCCAGGGCTGGTGCTCTGCCGAATGTGTTTCCCTCTTATTGTGGATCCAGGTCAATATTTACAGTCTCTAAACAACTTTCATCAGACTTGGTCCTGAGGTGACATGAGTGTCAAAGGGACCAAGAAAGGGTGTGTGTCTGTGTCCTATTCCAAGCATAAAGAGCAGCAATGTCAGGAAAGTACAAGTTTGAGCTGCCCATTTGCTCTCTGTATTCTGTGTAAATTGAAATTCTTCCTTCCTAGAGCTGGGGATTGTGACAAGCACCAAATCTGATCTGCTGGAAGGTAAATAATTTTTACAAAATATACAGGACAAGATTCACTATGTGGTACAGCTTGGTTTGGTTTCTGACGCTCCCTGAAACAAGCAATGATGTTTGAGCTCTAAAGGAACCTGCCACTCCACTGGATAGACAATTTGCCTTTCAGTCTACTTGGAACCAGCTCTTGAGGCTTGTTACTCCCTGGGAACTGAATTCTGATGTTTGGACTGTCTCACATAACTCTGAATCATCTGTATTTGTAACCAACACTTTTCAGGGATTTGCAAATAGGGTACAAATAAAGTTAGTTGTGCTTACCTTTTTCCTCCTGTGCAAAGGTGACCTGTAAGGACCTGACATGTGAAGCTACCTGCCGAGATGGCAATGTAACAAATAACCTGCAAGCTCTCCCTTTCACTCACATGTTATATAGTTTATGTCTGCATATAGACTGCAGATTTTTGAGTTGTGAGGCAAGGAACATGGAGTTTGACACTAGCACAGATCCTAATTTGCAAGAGCCAGCAGCGTTTTAAAGAGAAGTCAAAATTATTTTTAAAAATACTTGTTTGTAAGTCAGTTTAATGAAGGATTTATCATTGTTGTAGCACTTGTTATGGCACTTCCCTACCTGATGATCAGTGGAGAAATTATATTGTGAAGCCTTAAAAATTTTTGCTGAGACTGACATCTTACTAAGCATAACACTTCTGTCTTGAAAATGGGGTGAAGTTATTACATCCAGGCTTAAGGCTAAATAATCCCAGGGGTCAAGACTGAACTTGCAATGTAGTTCTTAAAATATTGCCCATTTACTTCTAGAATAAACCAGTCGAAAAAAACCACACTTCTGTTTCTTGATAATTTTATTATGCGGCTATCAGTAAGACTTTGATGTTGTGTGTGAAGGAAATAGAAACCTTATCCCAGAAATAGCTCACTTTAGAAGGATTTTTTAACGTCACAGCTTCTCTGAGCTCTCATCCTGGGAGATTATTTGTCTGGACAGATTCAATGCTAGGACTGAGCACCACGGATTTTGTCAAAGTTCTCTTGGATTGTTGGGATCCAGTTAACATTTTCTTGAGATCACAACCTGTGGTTGGAGCAGAGAGCTGCACAAATCTTTTTCTCCCATTGACTTTAGTAAGAGGTGTAGAAGCTAAGTACCTCCAATAATAAATAAATGTATGTATATCAAATGCTTGTCATAGTAAATAGACAGAAGCAGATGCTGAATCACAGCAGTTTGAAGAGACACAAGATGGATCTGGCAGATCACTACCTGAGTCCTGCTTTTCCTATAGATTTGGTTTTGTCTGCCCTATAAACATATGCAACACAAGATCTGTATTTCTAAAAGCCTAAAGGATTTTCATGTGAATACGAGGACACAGTCCTAGAAGTATTTTCCCACTTTGCAGTCTTGACCATGCTCTGAGAACTGAGCATCTCTTGTTTGGGAGTCCTATGTCTTGTTGTTTGGGGCAGAGGCTGTATGGTTATGTAGTATGAAGTCTGCCTCTCCTTCTGCTCTGGCACTGCTCTGACACAGGCTATGTGATCAGAAGATGTTGCTGTTACCTGGAGACACCAGAAGATTCTTTTTTAACACTGATGTATTAATTAAGGGTGTCTTAGAGTTGCGTTTATGAGATTGTTGATACTGGTGACGTACAAACTGTGACTAGACCATAAAGTCCATACGTCTGTAACTCGTCCCAGCAGAGATGATCCACAGATATGACCCAAGAGATGAAACAGGTAGAAGACAGTTAAAATAAGCAGCACACAGTCACTCAGTCTGCATGAGCAGAGGAGCAGAACCATGAACACAAACAAAGCTTTATCACCTGTAGTGGCCTTAGCACCAGGCCTCCCAAAATCTGAACCCAGCTCACTAAAAAAAAACTAGGAAGCCCAGTTCATGCAGGCTGAGGTCCGAATTCAGAGATAAGGCAGAGGTTCAGGGCAGATTTCATGCCCCTTCCCCACTATAATAACAGTATATACAACTGCCATAATAACAGTATTTCTGTCATAGCAGCTGTAGGAACAGGGCCCAATTTTCCAAAGGTGTATGAAGCAGGCTGGAAAATTTGCCTCAAATTATGAAGCTCTTACAATTTAATAGAAGGCCTGTTAAAGAAAACAGGCATTACCTTTTCTAGTGTAATAATAAAAACATTAGCTTTTGTCTATCCTACAAGAGTGCTATTATTAGGAGCAAACAAACTTTGACCTTTATACTGTGAGACAAAACATTGTTTGGAGAAAAAAATAGCGGATTCACCTGATTAGTGGTCAGCATTCTTAAGGTTAATTCCAAATTATGAAGTTCCTTTGAAAATGAGATCCTGAATTAAGGACAAAAATCTCGGCTGTCATGGAATTGCTTAGCAATTAAAATCTAAGCAGAACAATAAGTGAAAAAGGACCACAATTTTGAGAGAACAAGGGTAATTTGTAACACAGATGCACTTGCTGTATTTGTAGAAAAAACAACCTGCTTGTTCACGTTTGAGCTCATAGTTCAGAATGCCTCAGTGAAAAAAAGAATGAAATAACCTGCTAACTAAATGTACTTCAGAGTGGTTCATAATTGCCTAGGCCAGGATGGGGATGGAGCTTTGGCCCAGCTTCCCCCATGATAATGAATTGGCAGAGTTTGCACAAGGGAACCCTGTTCACTGACTCTGATGGTGCTCTGCTGCTTTGTAGCAGCTAAACATCTGCTTTTAATTTAACCAGATGTTAATTCCCTTAGGCTGGGCAAGTCCTTGCTGCCTGGAAATAGGCTTTTTAACATAGAACACTCTTCCAGCCTCCCTGCTGGGGTAGCTGCGCTTCATGTGCCATAACCTTTGCCCTACTTTCAGGATTGTTACAAAGTTTTATTACTGCTTCCACAAAAATTGCCCCATGTTTTACCAAAAGTAGCTTTTTAATAACATTGATTGCAGTTTATTGCCAACACCTGGGTATAAAATCACCACCTGAGGCATCAGGCCACAGAGTAATGTAGCTTTGCATAATGCAGTCTAAGATAACCATCCCTAAGATTCAGGGATGGTAGGCAGGGTCCCAGAAGACTTGTCCTTGGTTTTTTGCTGTTTAAGGAACTAGACATGAGGCTGTCAGGTTAGTTGTTGGGGAAGGTGAGTATGAAAAGAAGCAAGGATAGCTGCTATATAGAAACAAGTTTAGCCTTTGCTACTGAAGTGCATTTCCCTACGGTGTTGTTATTGTTGGAGATCTAACTAGAAGTTCTTTGATGTGTTGTTGATGTTCTTCTGATTTAGGTTTGTTTAGTTGGTTTTTTTTGTTGTTGTTTCGGTTGGTTTTGTTTTTTTTTTTTTTTAGTATCCTATACTGAGACATTTGTTACTTATAGTATTATTCATCTTGTGAAGTGGGAGCATCAAGATATATTTCTATTCAAAAAGAAAGAAGGCCTTTACCTCAATGGAACATGGAGTGACTTTTGTTCTGCTGTGAACTGCCAGAAGATTGATGTTAGTTCCTTAAAAAGGCATTATGTTAGTTCCTTAGCCTATGCTAATGACGTCTTGGGGGACCTTGCCCACAAGTAGCTTCTGCAAAATTGTTAATTTTTCTCTCTGTGCTTCCTAGCAGGACATATTAAGGCATGGAGAGTTAGTGACTTGGAGGCTGGGATAAAGGAAGGACTTCAAGCAAGGCTGGAATTGAGATTGAAGCAGTTGGTCTGATATCACAACTACCTGGCAGCAGATCACAGGACTTTAAGAGCTGGTCTACATCTGTCATCTGCTACAGCACCAGGTAAGTTTATTTACTGGCTAACCAGGCTTTTATTCTGAAAGGTTAACATGGTTAGAAGGTACCTCAATGAAAGCCTTTCAGTTTCATGTCCAGCCTTAGCTTGTTTTCGTCTTAACATTGCCCTTTTACCTCAACTGCTTTTTCTTTCTAATTTAATTTGCCTGATGCAGGTACAAATGTCAATTGCATCCTGAACAGTGAAGCTCTTTTAATCATTTTAGGTATACACATCGGCTGTTTCTCTGATCCTAGTAATCTTACTATGCAGCCTGTTCTGCTTTCTGTAGATATTTCCTCAATGTGGGTCTCTGTGTTCTGCGTTACATCCTTGTATAGAGTCACTCTTGGCGCTAATTGCAATTATGTTGCTCTACCACCCACCCTCA
Organism: Corvus cornix cornix; assembly: GCF_000738735.6. NCBI lineage: Eukaryota > Metazoa > Chordata > Aves > Passeriformes > Corvidae > Corvus > Corvus cornix. Next base: position 18,570,708 of record NC_046336.1, read on the forward strand.
GGTTGCATTTGCACTTCTCAGAGCTGCCTTGTGTCAGGAGCTCAGTGTAATGCTGAGAGGACAACCTTGTCCCCATCCTCCAGCAGCACCAGCAATCCTTGTTTTCTTCAAAGGGCACCACTGTATTTTAAAGTGGTACCTCAGAAGTATCATAGATGGGCATCTCTCTTGGTATTGTGGAGAGCAGTACCTCAGTGCAGCTTGTGCACTTGCATTATACACACCCCTGAGTTTATGCAAGGACCAGATTCTGCTCCTCAACATTATGGTGTGTAGCTTAAAAACTCTACATCCACACAATACTGAACTAATATTGAATAATTAATATCATAATATCTCTATAGCCCTCAAATGCTCAGACATAACAACGGCACGACGATAAGAAAAGATGTAGGGAGTTGTTATATATACTCTCTGGAATAATGGTTTGTGGTGGACTTCACCAATTTTTCTTTTCAGTGATAATTTACCTTATGCTGATGACTGCTAACATTTATATTCATTCAGTTATTGTCAGCTCACGCTTAGGGGTATGAGTTTCATGTTAACTCCTTGTTTCTGCTCTTTTGTCACTAGGAGGCCAAAAAAAGAGTAATTTTAATAAGTAAATATATTCATTTATATTTGTTTATCCAACTCTTATTACTTACTAAGAGTTTCTCAACATCTTCTCTACAGTGTGGTATAGGACAAACTAAAAAAAAAATGGGGTTGTCCTACTCCACTGTGATCAAGAGAGGAACTAAGCCAGATGAATACAATTAGGCAAGCTGGAGCATGAACAGTATCCAAAACACACAATCAGAATTCCCTCTGGGACAGTAGTGCTCAAAAAGCATGCCATACATTTGCAATAACTACAGGGGGTCAGGAGCTCAGCCTTACAGCTCACTGGAGAAAACTGACTTTTCACACTGGTACTTCTACCAGACTGTATTTGGCTTCTCATGCTGCACTCTCCTCAGTATTTTAAGTTGATAAAAATTCCATTGTGTCAATATAGGAATGAGATTTTTTTTTCAGAAGTTGGAAAGCAAAAGTTCAATGTGGGGTACTTTTCCTCCATTTACTATGGAGCTTAAATATTTGTTAGAATCTTCTATAAAACACCCTCTTGGGTGAACTTGTGATAATGGGAAGCAATTGTAAATACTCCAGCAATTCTGCTGAGATCAGTCAAAATACTTCATCCAAATTACACGCTAAGTACCTTCTGCTTTATCATAACATTGTCTGCATTGTCAGTATGAAGAATTTTTCATTTTCCTGCTCTGAAAGCCTGTTTAGTTCTGCTGCACATTGTTAAACAGATGTTGCATTTCACCCAAGAGCTGGTTGTGTTTCAATACTGGATAAAGTGGTTCCTGTAAATAAGGCTTGCAAAATGCTTTCTGTCTGAACAGAACTATGGGCCAGTTTTTATTACATGCTATTATTATAATTATAGGATCTTTTGCTTAATCAGGATGTGCTTAATTAGGATAGCCATTTAATTGGGACATCTCCCAAGGAACCAATTTAGCTTAATGTTATTAGTACTATCTAATCAGGGCAGCTCAGGAAAAAATTTGCTTTCAAAATATAGGACCCCAGCAAAAGAAAAGATAACCTGGTATTTTGCTGGTCTGATGCACCCAGTCCATTTCTCAAGGAACTTCAGGGATGATCTCCTCAAAGTAACACACAACAAGCACCATCCTTCTGCTGTGAAGGTGTCAGATATCACCTTCACTCCTGATGTTGGCTGCCATCTCCTTATACCAGAATACCCTGGCAAATGAGACCCATGAACTTCATATTGTATCCAGTGGGAAAAAAATCTGCTAGACATAAATGGCAAAAGAGAAAATGCTGCCACATGTTAATCTTGAAGATGTTGGCAAGGATATGAAATAAAGCAACAAGTAACAGGTTTTGAAAGGAGAGTTGCTCAAACAGAGATTCCTAATAAAACTGTTGGTCATTGAGGTGTTTTACTAATACTTTAAAAAAAAAAAATCTATTTGTTCCATCTTAGGCTTTGGAGTTAGTATCATTGTGGTTATACATTCAGCATTGCCCAATGAGATACCTCCACCAAACAAAATCTACTGTTTTAAGGAAACAGAATCATGGCAGTTAGATTTACATTTCAGTAACAAGTTCAAAGGCACTACATTTTGTAATAAAATTTAAGACTCCACAGTGGCCTGTGAGCTAGTGTGATCCTAGATGGGCAGTATGAGCCAGCAACTGAACTAGGGCTGAGGTTTCAATATCAAATACTAGTAAGGAACTTGGTCTGAAAGAAAACAAGACTTCCAGTAGGTGTAAACCAGTCACATCCCACTGAAATTGCTGCAGACATTGCAATTGCTGCTAGTTTCCATGTGCTGAAGATTTTAGCTTAAGACAGTGAGATGAAGCAGCAATATGATTGCTTGTGCACGATGGCGGCGCTGGAACAAAGTTGGCCAGGGTGGTGGTGGAATTTCCATCCATGGAGATATTAAAACCCACCTGAACATGGTCCTGAGTATCTTGCTTGTGGCAACCCTGCTTGAGCTCAAGGTAGCATCAAGAGGTCCCTTACAACTTCAGCTGCTCTGTGTTTCTGTGAAGTTTCTGATCATAGTCCCTTCAGTATAGGTAAAGTAAAAATCCAGACACCGTGGGTTTAGTTAGGCACAATTTCGACTTTGGTGGTAAAGCTCATCTAAGAGATCCCAGTCCCTAACATTCACCTCTACTTTTTTTTCCATGTATAAAGTCACTGTCTCTTTATTTATGATAATAAAATTCTTTATAGGGCCACTGCATTAACTGGATCAATGATAAGACAAAGTTGAAAATAACAAATTGGAGCTTTTAAAGAATGCTTATTTTTTTTAAGTCTTATTTTTAAATGCATGTCAGTTCAGCTGTGCAATTCCCAGCTCTGCCGGGATGTACTGTCACAGCCCCAGGATGAACAAGTGGGTGGGGAGAAAGCTGTGAAAGAGACCAGCATGATACCTAGATCCATCATGTTGTATAGTTGCACACTGACTTATGCTGCCTCTTGCAGAAAGCAGGACTATCTCATGTTAATTAACTGAAAAAATCAGGCCTCTGTCTTCAGCTCACTGTTCATCCTGGGTACTCTTCTTATGGAGATAGAGCATACCAAACCTTTGCTTTCTTTATGTGCAGTTGAGGAGGTCTAGTGATTAACCAAATAAGATTTAAAATTGCATGAAAGCATATCTATCAAGTTCTGCACAGCTGGGTGTTCCTCAGGGGCTGGGTGGTTCATTAGTACTACAGAGCCTGCAAGAAATTAACTCCTTCAAAAGAAGTTAATTATAAAATCAAGTGACTCCCCAAGAAGGGGAATCATTTTAATTGTTCCAGTTGTGTGACTGCCCATACTTATTCAGGTCACCTTGTACAGTCCCATCTCCTTCCCAGTGCTCTTACCCCTGAGCCTATTCTGGATTGAACATGCTGGAGCTGCAGGTTTCAGAGATTTAGGTATGGTTAAGGTGGAAGTGGATTATTGATTACTGTGCTGGTATAGGACTGGGTTCAACAGCTGCTCAGGTACAAGCTCCCTGTGTAACTTCAGCATGTTACCTTGGAGCTGAATCTAATATTAGATTTAGATGGAGCTTGGGCATCTATGCTCCAAAAAGGGATCCTCAAAGCTCTGCCTAACCTTAGACCTCTGCTTTGTGTCACTTCCCTGGTCCATCTGAAATCCTGCTGGGACCATGGGGGACTATTCTTGGTTTTTTCACCACTGATGAACCATTCACCTTCCCAGTCCCTGCTGCTGCCTTCAGAGTGGGAGCTGCACAGCCTGTGCCTCCCCAAAACCCTGCTCCATCAGGTGTGCATCAGCAGCTTGGGCAAGGCCATGCCCTTCCCTGACACTCTTGCTGGCCTCCTGCATGGCTGATGTATGGGCAGTGCATGTAAGACCCCTCCCCACTTCCCTGCACAGCTTCTGCAGCAGCAGAAAGCTGGATTTGTTGCACACATAGGTAAGCAAAATTATCTGCCTGGGTCTTCAGGGCTCTGAAAAGAGAAAGGTAAGGTGTACAGCTACTTAATTTGTTAGTGTATTCTGTTCTCAAATGTTAGTTATCTGCACATCCCTGCTGTCTCGTGCAGCAAAGAGCGGGTGCTCTGTGGCTGTGTCTGCACTGTGAATGTGTGTGAATATCCATGCATGTCCTTGTGGCATGTAGGAAAACATCTAGTGGTGTCCAAGCTGATGTAGTCCTGCACATGGAAATTCAGTGTAGTTGCCTACACTTAATTTCTGTGTATCATCATGGCACTGGGAGGCCTGGAGTTCATTGTAGGAGATGCTGCTGGCAGTTACTTACAATTGAAGCATATTAACAGAGGATGCAATGCAGACATTCTTTCCTAACAGAGCAGTGCTTTGTAAAGCTCTATTAAAACAGTTGACAGTGTTTTCCTGAATAGATATTATAAATGCTATTAAAAAAAAAAGTTTCATAAAGAATGATGTTCCTGGAAGCTGGTACCACTTATTGATCCCATACCTCTTAGTAATTTGTATTTAGTTATAAAAGGATATATTAAACAGTGTTTGCTCTTAGTATAAAATAGGAGATTGCTGCTGATAAGTATGCTTAAAATAAGCACCAAAGAGGTTATTTTCATTCCCTACCTTTAATAACAGACTATAGAGACAAAAGTGAATGCAGCCAGTCAAGCTGATGGCTGAATCATAGCAACACCATCAATTGATTTGTTTCCAAGTCTAAAAAAAACTACTAAAGACTTTGCATGATCTCCTAGATACAAGAGGATTATGGTTAATGTCTTAAACCTGTCCTTTATGCTCAACTACTCTCTCTGTGTGCACAGATGCCACCTATTACCTCTTTCAGGTGAATTCTATTTCTAAAAATTGATACTGAGTTAAGCTGGTTGAAAAAAGGGCATGTTCCTTCTTATTAAACTAAAGAGAAGCTATCAGCAGTTCTGAACTGCCACAAGCCATATCGTTTACCAGTCACAACAGTGCATTCATGTGTGCTTTGCAGTGTTTATCATTACAGTTCCTTTTTGTTCTTTCTAGTGAAACTAATGTGTTGACCTAGGAAGTACTGCAAGTAGGAAATTTAACACCAAACTACTCCTATTCCTGACATAATTTGAAGTAAACAATTTTTTTTCTGCATTCAACCTGTCTGTGGAATGAGGGACTATTTTTTTGTCCTTGTTAGTTTTTGCTTGGAAATTTTCAAAATAAATAATCAATTTTCTTAAGGAATTATTTTTTAAATGCACTGTGTACCTTTGTTCTAAGGCCCAGATCCTGAGAAACTGTGTATTTATAATAAATCTCATGTATATTTTAATCCTGGAATGCTTTGCATATTTTAGTTCTAACCAAATGTGGTTTGTGGAAAACTTATCAGTGAAAATGTTATGAAGCACAAAACCTCATATCATCCTCACTTAAACCTTCACCTTTGCAAATCTGGAATGTAACATATTCATTCTGCAGTGCAAATAATTGAGTATGTACTGGATCAGGGGTTTGTTTGGAAGTTGCTCTGAATACAGGTAGAACACTTTTTTGTGTTCCAGCCAAGTAATTTCGTGCTTCCTTCCCACAAATAACAAGATACTCCTTATCTATGAGTGTCTGTAAGCAACTCACCCAGATGCTGAATGCAACTACAATGCCATGAAGCTTTTCCTTGCAATGCGTGGAAAATATATTAATCCTGTTGAGAACCACATTTCACAGATTATTTCTGAGGCAAAGGAACTGTATTAACAGTTTGTAGGTTTAACAGAAGACCTTTTTGTCTGCTCGAGGAGATGAGCTTGCCTGGAGCGGAGCTGTGCATGCCTGTGTGTTGCATCATATGCCGTGTGGGGCTTCTGCGGTGGCTTGTGGAAATATGGGCTCTTATGAAAGGATGTTGCGCAATTTGGGACCGTATGGCTGCATTTCTCTGATGGATTTCAGCACATGCTGAATTTTAAATGGGACTGGTGGTGTTAGTTGATTTCACCAGCTTTAAAAACCTTTACCACAGTGCTAGCCAGCTTCTGCTATTTTTATAGCCTGGGAGCCTTCCCAAAACATAGCCCTGGGGGTACGTGTGCGTTATGCTCCTGGAGCAGTCTGTGTATTTGTAAGTTTAAACAAAAGTCTCTGCTTGACTGTGTAAATTCCTTTGAGTTTAACGTACATGCTGAGAAGGCCACAACTTTCCTGTGTTTTTCAGCTCTCTGCTGTGAATATAGGGTCTTTCAGAAAGTGGTTACCCTGGCCTTTAGGACATCAGGAACTTTTCTACAATCTATCTTTAATATAAAGGAATACATGGTGCATGTAATTAATTTTAGTCATTAAGTCAGCCTATCAACCAGATGAATCAATGCTCATTACCCTACTAAAGGCATGGCATTGGACAAGTGCATTTTACATACAATCACCTTGTAGAAATGGAATAAAGACAAATACTTATGAATGATGAAGTAGTATTTTCCCACTAGCTTCCGAGAGGGAGGATTCATATTCCCATAGACTGGGTAAGGGACACAGTAATTCATGAACTGAACTTACTATATTCAAAGGACACAGATTTTTATCTGGTATTTTAAGAACAAGACCTAGTCCTATTTTAAAGAGTTAGAGTACAAGTTTCATGTTCTCTGTTATCATACCTTTTGACTGACAAAATCCACCTTTCTACTGTCAGTTTGCATCTCGTGATATTCCACAAAAAGTACTTATTCATATTCATATTATTATTATTATGCCATCATTTTACATGTATCACGCCTTTTTTTTTAGTGTTATATCTGGTAATCTGGTATATCTGGTGTTGCAATTTCTATTCAACAAAATACTTTCTATCATATGTGATGAATAATATAGCACAATTTAACTGAGTGGTTTTTTACGAAGGGGTGGTGGGTCTCATCAATTAAAGTTCTATAAAGAAAAAACAAAAGGTAGGCATTTCTGGAATTAAATTTCAACACAAGTTTCCATCTTATGATCTCTGTGCTGCTACTGGGCTTCATATAAGCATTTATTGGAAGGACAACAAACCAATTCTGACTAAGGTCTAATGAGCATTGTCTGGCAGGAAAGGCATAGTACAGAAGTATAAATCTCAGGCTTATTCTGTTCATGACTTTCTGAGTTCAAAGAAGTGACTTTATAGAGCAAACTGAGAAAGGGAGGGAAGATCATAAAAGCTCTGTGGATTTTGATGCTCATACAATGTAAACTCAGATTACATATCGTGCTAAGCATCAACAATTTACATTGAAATCAATACTGGTCTGAAAATCAGGTCAGCATTTCATCAATAAGAAACTTGAAGAGAATGGCCTGTAAAATGAAATGCCAGGTGATCTTGTGAGAAGACACATAGGTCAAAGCAAAAGAATCTCTCAAGAGGTCCTCAGGATATGACATCTTATCCCACAATAATCTCTCACAGACTATCAGGCCTCAGATGTGTGGGCACCCCGTGTCTGCACGCAGCAAACCTGCAGATGTGCTGCAGATGTGACTGATGGCTGTCACAACATTGCTACCAACCACTGTAGCAGGTTATGCCACACACCACCAATCCAGGCTGGCAGATACTGCTATTGCACTCTTCCCTCGTGTGTGCAAGTGTAATAAACCAAACCTGGTTATAGCACAATCTGCAGTCATTTCTGGTACCTTGGTTTACTTTCTGTCAAGTAACCCAGGTAACCCAGGTCAGAGAAATTTACCCATACTTTTAACCCAGGCAAAGCATTTTATGAAGGTCAGTAAAATGCTGTTTTAGCAACATTTGTTGTTGAAACCAACAACATTGGTTTTCATCCCAGCAGTGTCACTTACTTTATGGGTGTGGTTCTGGTCAGGGTTCAGGACAGTGTGCCACATAGGACCCAGCTTCCTGTGCAATCTGAAAAGTCTGTGAAGATGATTTGAGTTCTGGCATCAGAATCTTCCAATGTTCCACGTTGAATTTTTGGTACTTGCCTGTCCTCCATTGTTGGCTGCACTGCACCATTGTCCTTAGGAATTATGAGTCAAATTATTAATCCTGCATATATCAGTGGCTCTTATCACACAATACACTTGTTTCCTCTTGACAAACAGTAGTTGAGGACTAAATCTTATGTATTTTATACTATGAAGAGTATTACATCATTTTACAGAAGCAGGCACAGAGAAGTGACACAGACAATATTACTTTATTTGTTATTTTAAGACTCCCTGCAGTGTGCTACTTATATCACAGAAATAAGTTGTTCTCTTGCTCTGAAAACCTTACTGTCTTCTTATAATGTGTCACAGGAGGCAAGATTATGAAGAACTTTTTTAGAAAAAGGCAATGTAAGGTCTTAAAATTGTGTGAACTCATGATTTGCACAACTCCTGCCTATTTCTTCAACATTGCTTTTGTGACTCAGTAGCAGAACTTTAAAGAGTATACCCAAAACCATCACTGTGTACAATGAACACAAAAATGCTCAATGCTTCTTACATATGAACACTATATGCGATTTACAGATGGATAAGACGTATGTAAACTGTTTCTGTTCTGTTACCTTCTGCTGGGACCAAAGAAACCTAGCCTCCCTTGGCTGCATAAAGCCTCAAAGTGACAAATAAAATGGCTCTTTCAACCATGCAGGCATAATTGCACCCAGCCTTGTGACTTTGCCTTCAAAAGGAATGGGGAACAGTTGCTACAGCAGTTCTTAAAACCTAAGAGGGTAATATCCTCTACTGCATTTGGGTATAGCAGCAGAAGCCTTGGTGTATGCACAGAATGAGGAAGTGGTACAGGCACCTTTCCTGTTACATATTCAGTCCTTTGGTACCTGGATATATTTGTTTTTCTGGGTTTACTTTAAAGTTTATTTATTACTTAGGAAATTTTAGAGGTTGAAAAACACATGTCTCAGGATGGTATGTAAGTAGATGGATAGACTGCAGCTGGCTGGGAGTTCTGAGGATCTGCATTTTTGCAGTTAGATGTATGGGTGAAATTTGGTGGCTTTTAGTGTTTAAATCCTATAATTTATCCAGTCCAAAGTCAGTTAGCAATAAACAGTAGTTTACTCCAAACTTGACACTTCCTTTAATCATGAGAGGAAGATAACATCCATTTGTGCTTCTCTGTGTTAGTGTAAAGTTGGATCTGCTTGCTTTATGTATCTACTTGTGTTCATGGAAACAAATGGCCACGTGAATTACAGTTAAACAGAGTGCCAGATCTTGCTCATATTTCTACCCTTTGCAGGAAGAACTCAGATCTGACACACAGTGCCAGTGCGTAGCTCGAGTGGCAGGTCTCTGATGAACTGTAATAGCTTTACCAAAAATTTTCACTCAGAACTAGTGACAAAGACAGGTTCATGGAAGTACAAATCCTAAAGGTAATTATATTTCCATTTAAGACACTGGTGCTTGAAAAGTTATGTACTTAAGACCAAATATCAGGTAATTTTCTGTGTTTGTGTTTAGCAGAGTATTCTTACAATAGCTTGACACACATCTTAGCTAGTTAAATGCTGACATTCTAACAGTGCAAAAAACAGACAGAATTACTCAATTACTTAAATTGATTCTAAATACAAAACAATGACAAAGTTGAAACAATATTTAAGCCCTGAAGTAATATAGCACAGTTTTGATATAACCACAGAGGAGCTGTGTTTTGTGCTACTCAGCATCCCATGGAGGTTTTGGCTACAGTAGCAAGTTTTAAGATGTATCTAAGATAAAATGAGAGTCCTCCTGTTCTGTGTTTCTAGTAGATTCAATGTCCAGTCTAGAAATCACATTGCATGAAAACTAATCAAGAGAAACAAGTTCTCATCATAGCATGGCAAGTAACAAAGGAAAAAAAAAGAAAGCAGAAGTCCATTTGAAAAAAGCAAAAATGTCTTGCCACATAGTTGAGGAAGATACAAAAGGTAACCACACACGAAGTCTCTTACTAAGATATACAGGTTCTGGCCAGAATTACAAGGGTGGCTGCATCAAAAAAGCTTCTGCCTCAGGATTCTGCACACAAGAATTCAAAGCTGAACTTCAAGTTTTACCACTGAAATCTGTGCACACAGCTCATGGCAAGGGGTTAACTCTTATTTCTGCCAGCTGGGGATATGATCTCGTCCTTACTGATAGCTCTTGCTGCCTTATAGCATAGAGTTTAGCTCTTGTGCTCAGATACTCCGTTCAGCATCCTGTCAGTTCACAGCATGGGGAGAAGTCTTTTCTTCACCTAACTTTATACCAATTTGTCTAACCAGAGATCTGCCAGCTAAGGAATTTCTAGTTGTTTGCATAACTATACACTGGATATCTTCAACTCCATGCAAACCCACTGACTGCAACAAGTAACCACCGCTTCTCATAGCGCAATTCATGTTGGAAATTACCTCAGGTGACCACCAAGTCCAGTCTTCTGCTAAGGTTAGTTTAACAAATCAGGACAGAATACACTTCAATATTTCATTAGCATTGAACTGGTTGGTCTCCTTTTTGCATTTGCTACCTGGTTTTTTTTTTAATCTATACCTCAGTATGGCCTTCTTGGGAATGCCTTGGTTTCTCAGTAGTCACTGAGCAATTTCTCTGGCTCCAGAGGTTAAAATGAGTTTGTAGTTTGTAGGTTTCATGAACAAAGGCTACAAATAACACACGTGAAAAAATACGACTCTCATCTTAGTAGAGCAATTGACAGTACTACCTATTTACATGCAGCTTGGCTTCAGCCTGACCTGGATTCCACCTGTGTGTTTTGATTGACCTTGTAGTGTTTTGTTGGAATTTCAGCTCTGTTGCTGATGTCAGCCAGTGGGACTGATACCTGACATCTGGTTTTATTTTTTAAGAAAACTGAAATCCTCCATGCATATGCTTATTTCTTTGAAGTATATCCACTCTGGAAACACATGATTTCCACAAACAGGTTTTCATGCTCATTCTGACCTTCTGAATTAGATACTTTGCAGTTAAAGTACCAAGAAGATGCTGAAGCAGAATGACATGTTGCTACCAAGTCCTGGAACAACTCCTGTAATCTGGCCATCTTGTACCATCATGGCATGAAGTTTCAGCATTGCAGAGCTTTATAATGACAGCAGTGGGAACGACAAATTCAACAAGACTCATTTCCATGTAGATCTACAACTGTTTTTATGTGCTTAAAAATAGTTCTCAGTATCATCTCAATGCATTTTGAGTTTAATCCACTGAATAACATTTTCATTTACTGCCATCCTTCATAAGTGACTGTCTTTTTACATACCAGGGTCCTTGTTCTTTGTCCCTACTTGCAGAGGCAATGACTATTCTCAAGCCTATGGCAGAGAGTGAAGTTTCATAGAAACAGGCAGTTGTTTTATGTGAAGATCTGCTGAAAGATTACTGTTATTTGATGGGCTGTGAGAGGTGGTAAAGCAAAAAAAAATTTAGATATTTACATATCTCTGTTCCACTGGTGTGTCAGCTGTGCATAAAAATCTTTCTAATACTGAAAGAGTCTTCTCCAACACAACTTTTGGCAGCCTGCATCACTGAAACTGGAAATCTGGTTTTCTACTGCAGCCATGGTAGAGATATGAGCTTAGCTGATTAACCCTATGTCAGCCTCTCTGCAGCCACTTAGAGCTTAGTTACTGATCTTAGAGCAGCTGCTTATACATCAGCCCAGTCTCCTCAGTGTCAGTACCACCTCATTGACATGAAAACCTTGTGCACCACAGCAGCAACTGTAAACATTTGCAACATTACTTTGCCTGTTCTTCCAAAAATCAGATAGTGATGGGCTCCTGTTCAAATTCCAGCTGTGGCATCACCAGTTGCTTTATATACCCACAGGTAATAACTGGTGTGGGGTGTCACTGCACCCTTCTGAAATGTTTTCTGCTTGTTAAATAGAATTGTGTCTGCAGTTCAACATCAGAGAGCCTTTGGAAATTTCGGTCTGCATGGTGGATAAAGGCAAATGATCATATTCTTCCGTTGAGGCAGTTACTGAATTATGCTGGCAGCTCAGAATCAGTGACTTCACTTCTTTTTTGAAGTTGCTGTTTAGGAAACCATAGATAACAGGGTTGACACAGGTGGAAGCCATAGCTACCAGGTGGCACAATGAGAAGATCAGGTTGTGGTGGCAAGGCGAAATGATTTTGTAATTCCAGTCCACGATGGTGTTGAAAACATGCAGTGGTAGCCAGCAAACAGCAAAAGCAGCAACCATGGACGCTAACAAAATGTTTATCCTTCTCAGCTGGACTGCTCGGTTGCTGTACTCACTCTTCTCGAACATGTCCTTCCTCTTCTGCAGGCGTAAGTAGATACGCAGGTAGCAAAGGATAATGAAGAACAGAGGGATGCAATACTGCAAGAGCAGTAAAGTGGTAGTGTAGATAAGTTTATGCTGCTCAGAAGGCCACGAGTTGATACATATTGCCTTATCAGTGGAAAAATTCATGAAGTGTGAGAGCTGCTCATACAACTCATTAGACAACACGGATGTGGTCAGAAAGGGTAGGGACATGAGACATGCTAAAGTCCAAATTACTCCAATTCCTAGATAGGCTTGGGAGGTATTTGGCCTCCAGCCAGTGGGGTTTATGATGAGCTGGTGTCTTTCTAGAGCAATAAGGACAAGGGAAAGGATTGACACTGTTACCGTTGTGCACTGAGTGAAAGAGGTCATTTTGCACATGACTTCTCCAAATATCCAGTAGTCCATCATGGTGTAAACAACGGTGAAAGGCAGGCAGACAAGACACATAAACAAGTCTGAAATTATTAAGTTGGAAATTAGGATATTGGTGACATTGGCCTTTTCCTTCTGCCTGGCAATGACAGCAATCAGACAGATGTTTCCCACAATGCCCAGAACAGTCTCCAAGCTGTAAGAGGTGGCCAGAAAGACAGTAAGGTCAGTGATGTTCATGCACTGATTAGAAATGTTCATAGGAAAGCTTCGGCTTGAGCTCCAGTTCTTGCTGCTCAGGAAATGAAAAACATCATTAACAGCCCTTGTCTTATTCATCCTGAATCCCAAAATATTTATCCAAAAGGGTGGTAGTCAAACACAGTCTGAGTATTCTGGAGCCACCCTAAAAGCGTTATATCTGTTCTGTCTGGCTGTGGAAGGTCCGGGTATATCTGCAAAGGAAAGGAAAAGAAAAAATATGTTTAGTTACGCTGCAAGAAATTAGTCAAAAGGATAAGGAGGGAGACAGGGAAGCAAATGTCAGGGATTCTGTGTATATTCTGCAGCTCCCTCTTACACAGTTCATTAGATCATAAAATGGAGCCCTTTGCTACACTGTGGTATGAAAGTCTGTGCAACTCTATTGAATTATGACCATGTTTATTCATTGTGAGGTTGTCCCATGGATTTAAGAACATCTTAACTTCATTATTTAACTCAGTGCAGTATCTTGAACATCATTAATGCAGTAGAGTGGTGATACAAGAAAACCAGATCAAAATCCACCCCGGGGTGCAATTCTGGTTTTGCAAGGTTCTGATCCAAAACTGGGCAGGGGATATTGTGAAGCTGCATTTACCTTCAGCTGAGCTAAACATCAGTGTGAAAGCAGGGCATATCAGGTGCATAAAGCCAACATTAAAATATCTTATGTGAGTTAATCTGTGAAATGCGTTTGTAATTGCAGCCAGAATTCACATTTGTGCGAGAAAATCACCATGCAAAAATGCAGGCTCATTCTCTGGAAGGATATCATGGGACAATTTTTTTAAAGTCTAAAATAATTCAAAATAATTTCAACATTTTCCAGCTTCTACACAGCTGTGATAGGTCATGGGAACTGCAGTCCAAATTTCTTGCTTCCTCATTCCGGATGAACTCCAGTGCCCATGAAGCATTGATATCTCCCCTAACATGGCCATGTCGGGGTTTATCAGATATAGAGACCAGTGCCCTGATCTTGGCTTTAAGAGTGATTGATTTGATAATGTCTTTTAATTCCTTCTGGGAAGATTTTTATTGATTCTCCCTCAGTATAATTTTGCTTTTATTTTCACAAGCTGTAAAAGCACCTTCTATCTGCTAGATAGTGTTCCTGCACAGATAGATAGGTCTGCTGCTTAATCACCGCTGCAAGACCTGAGCTGGGACTTTCAGTGGAGTTCAGGGAGCTGAACCCATGGAGTTAATTGGTGCTGCATACTTTTGGAAATCTCAGTCACAGGACTGCCTCGACTCTCCCAGATGATTCCTGTGAGCCATAGCAAAGGCTGCTTTATAATCCTGACCCTTGAGTCCAAATCCTCTGTGTCCAGGAATCAAAGTAAAAAAATCTGACTCTGCTGGGAGTTCTCATCAGGCCAGAGGCAGTTTCATTCTGTACAAAGGCTTGTTGTATGAAAAGTAAATAAATACTCGGGGAATGACACTATTTAACCACTGCATGACCCTTTCCTCAATGATAAAATGTCACTCAAGTTCATGGGGTTGTGAAAAATGTCTGAGCTTCAGAAAAAACAACTGATCTAGGTATAAATACATAAATAACATGGTATAGTGAGCTTATCATTTCATTTGAGTAGCATTTATTGCTGAACAACTGCATGCCCAAAGATAACCAGTACTGTTCAAAAAAGCACACACTATCCTACATCTTTTCCTTTGCCTTATCTTTCCCATTATGAATTTCGTTGTTTCTAGAGATGTTGCCTCTCAGGAACTAAAGAAAGCAATAGTGTGCAGTAAATAAAAAGATGCTTTGGATTCACTGTTCTGCTTGATCAGCAAAAGTAAATGAGTACGGTAAATTCTTCTGTTGCTTTGCTAGACCTGTTGATTTATCTCACTGTATCTCTCTATATCTTTCTGTCATCTATCTGTATCCATCTGAGACAGTCAAGATAGTCACACAAGCAAAATATAGTAGCCCTTTCTTTCTCATAGTCTTTCATTTCCTCAGTAGTTGAGGAAATGAATTTCCAGTTGAGGAAATGTCCCTCTTAATTAAAGAGGGACAAAGAAAATTTTCCAAATTGAGGATATAGGTGTGACTCCTTCCGTCCACTCACTTTTGTGTTGTTGCCTAATCCGTGTGAACAGATTGATTCATTTTCTGGAAGAAAAAGAAGAGGCAATGGTGACGTATAGATTCCATGTTCACATATGGGGAGGGTATGGTGGTCTGTTTCAGTGTGCAAATGAATACAGAGTGAAAAACCATCAACCAGCCCCATAGCTTCTAATGATTGCTGGCCAGTGGAGACGCTGCAAGTGAAACAGAGCAAAGGGATCAGCAGCCTGCAACATTATTTTTTACCAGTCAGAAGAGATAAGTCTTGGCATTTGGACAGGACAAACAGATTTTGCTGTAAACAAAACACATGAGCTTTTACTACGGTCCCAGCCTCATGTCCTTAGCTACAGTATCCTTGACAACAAACACATGATTCTCTTTTGTTGCTTGAAAAATATGAAAATATGTGCAGTTATTACAAACATCTGTGTCCCATGGAGTAAGCCCTCTGAAGGGTCCCAGACACTTTCGGACACGCTGAGGCATCAGCAAGAACTAATAATGCTGAAGCAAAAAAAAAAGGAGGTGGTGGAGCCACCTGAAAAGCAGAAGCCAGATCCCACAGGTTTATGGGGCACATTTCCAAGAAAAATACCAAAGGCGGAGCGTGGCTGTGAGTTTGGCACTGATGGTAAGTGTGGTGGGGATAAAGAGCATCTCTGAAGGCTCTTCAATGTGTACTGTTGGGTTAGGAGCTCCCTTTCTTTTAACACCTTGTATTCTATGGTGTCGCCCACCAGGTGACTGGCAGGCACTTCCGGGGCATTCAGTCTTATGGTACTGCCCAGAGGCAAATAAGGAATTATCACCCCCTTATCACAGATAAGGGGACTGTGAGAGGAAGATGGGACATGAGTTGTCCAGTGTCTCAAGGGAACCTGTGATGCACTATGAGGTGCTTTAAACCACCTGCCAACCTGATGCCTTGGGAAAAGTCAATGCCAAGATCACCTGTGTCTGTAGTGCTCTTTAACCCTTATTCCAGCAACCATAATGTAAAAGGCAGTTCCCGAAAAACAGAAAAACAAATGTTGTAGTGACTTATCCTGCACATCATTATGGTATCCTTGGGTGGCAGATCCTCAAGGATAGTTACTGCCAAATGATGTGTTTGCCTTTCAAGTTGTTTGATTGCCATTCAGCTTATCCTAAACCAAGAGCCAGTAATAAGCAATGTGTACATATTCTGTTTAGATATTTGAATCAAAGGTTAGCTAATATACCAAATCACCAGTGCAGTGGGAGCAAGGGTGTTAGTCCCCTCATTGTATTGAAAGTTTGTTGATTACCCCAGAAAACATAGCCATAAGATGATGGTCTAAGAAAAACCAGCTTTTTTTCTCCAGAAAGTGAAGCAATATGTACCTGGCTTGTAGGAATAAGAAGTATATCTCCTAAATCAGTTTGTTGAGGGAGAGAGGGGGTATGTTTTTTGTTTGTTTTCTGCTCATTTGTTTTTAAAGAAGAAAGAGGAATCCTGTTCAGAACTCTTAATGAACGTTGGGTTCAGTAACAAAAACTGAGATGTTCATGAGAGTTTCTTCTCTAGTTAATGCAGCATGAGACAGCTTCTCTAAAAAGCGTCACAAAAGTCTGCAGCAAATTAACAGGATGCAGAAGGAAGAGGAGAATGAGCTTTCAGATTTAATCTTAGTGTAAGTTAAATTCCCCACATACATCTTTTACAGACATTCGTCACTGCTGTTTGTGCTGGAAGCAAGGAAGAAGAGCAGGCAAAGTTTGGAGGGTTTGTCTTGGCAAACAGCACAGCCTTCTAAACTAACAAATGTCACTCAGCTTGTCTCAAAAAAAAAAAAGAAACCAAATTATCACTTGTCAGCTTGAAATTCTTCCCCCAGGGCTTAATCCTGTATTTCCCAGAAAAATTCCACAAATGAAAGGGAATTCTGTAGAAATGAGTCAGGGAACAAAATAAAACCCTCAGTGGGTTTCAAGGAGACTGCTAGATCATAAGTGGCTTCAAGCAGTTAATGCAGGACTGCCCTTTAGAGAGATCTCTGGACTCGAATACATCCTATGAAAAACCCCATAAAAACTTTTCTTCCTGGAGGTCAGGATAAAGCAGGGACTGCTACAGATGCTGGGCTCTATGTGCCCACTGGAAAAGGGTGGGTCATTTTTGCAAAGCTGATCATGATCATCCACTGCCTGTAATCAAATAACAGTCTCCATAGTTGTGAGGGACAGTAGAAACCAATTTCCACATCAGACATTAGTCAAAGATAAAAACATGTTTGCATTGTCTAGCTTCATTATCTGGTACTTAGAAGCACTTGCTTATCTACCTCAGAATTTAACTAGTTGCTCAAACAACTGCTGCTTTCAGTCCATAAAGCTTCTGAGAGAAGCAATTCCTAAAGACGTGGTGATTGTATCACTTATTTAAACATTTACAGCAATTACTGGGAGTAAAGCCCCTGTTGTGGGCTAGAAAAAAAGGAGCAATGGAAAGGTTCAACAGAATGCCAGAATCCATATTACAGATATTAATTGCGGTAGTGGGGACTGACTGGCAGGGGTATCCCCTTTAGGCTGCCAGTGGCATTATCTCAGTAAAGCAGTTTTGCCCCGTTTAGCCTTACATACTAAAGAAAGGTTAAAAATCACTTGGCTGTTATTACAGCTTCCCAGGAAAGCAACACTTAACTAGAAGAGGAAACATGTCACTGAGTTTGCACAGACATCCCACAGCAATGTTAAATCCATAAGGGATTTGGTACAGTGAAAGTTAATGATGGACTCTTCACCTTTTTTTGACTCTGTTTTGCAAAAATATTGGGAGCAGCTATCTTAGGTCATTAAAAAAAGCTGTATATGATAAAAATTTCTAGAACCTGCATAATTAGGGTACAGAAAAACTTGTGTATATTAATATGTTACAAGTCTATAACATAAATAGACTTACAGGTAGAATAAATATCCAGGAAAGTGAATTCTTTTTCCCCCTCTCACATCTGCATATTTTCAAGGGAAACCTTTTAGAGTTTACGAAGTTCTGTTATGAGTTAATCTTCTCTGATCTTGTAGAAAGCAGGGAAGTTTTACAAAAGCATTTACTCCAACTTTTTATTTTCGGGTTAAATTCCTAACAACCTTACCAAAGACATGGAGCCAGCTCACAAAGGTAAATTGTGAATAGCAAATCAGCAGACCAGGGTAGTTAGTCCCTGATTTCTTAAGAGTAAAGGCCTTTGTGACTTTTGCTACACAAGAGAAAAAAACCCACATTTTTACAAAGGTGATTTTTACTGAAGGAAGTGGTGAATCCATAAAACATTGCAATGGGCACCTCAGTTAGTCAGGATATCTGGAGAGTGATGTGTTGTGTCCTGTCTGAAGCTGCATTGGTTGAGTAAGGACCAAGAAACCTCAGGGACTAGGAGATAAGAAGGGTTTTCCAGCGACCAGAGGCACACAGGAAGGTTCTTTCTATCACACTGCAGGGTGGCAGGGAGCACACTGAACTGCAAAGGCCCCCAAGAAGCTGCCATCTCCCTCTTGCACCCCAAAAGGTTGCAATGCCTTACTCAGTAGATACAAGGGTTGGGCCTTTCATGACAAGTCAAACTGGCTTAATTTATCAAACACAGTCACCTGCTTTTAAAATAACAGGTGATAACTTTAATATAGAGATGTGCGCTCCTGACGGTCTGAAATAGAAAATTTAGAAAATTCTTACCAGTTACTGATGGAGAGAATCACTGCTATTGCTGCACATTTCAGTTCTGGAAGAAAGCAGAAATGTTGTAGGAGCAAAATAAGATCTTCTGTGCCCTAGCAATCCAGGAGAGAAGCTCTGATGGCTGTTTCTGTAGGTAATTTGGATGGCATCTCTCTCCCTCTCCCCCTCTCTCTCCCACCCTCTTTCCTTCCCTCCCTTCAACTTAGCCAATGAATTCTGCTTTGTGATTATGGCCTGACTTTGAAGTTCTGGCTCCCTCTGCTGTTGTATAAATATACAAATTCTAGGGATAGTTGGGAGGAATAACAACTTCAGAAAAGAGCTGTGAAGTATCTGAAGCACAGCTTGCCCCCATGCTGCACATGAGTGTGATCTCAAGTGAAAACAAAGGGGCAAAATACAGACATAGAACCTAATCCTGTTCTCCTTGCTCAGGCAAGATTTCTGTAGGGCTCCAAAGAGAATTTTGCCTCATACTTATGAGACCAGTACCAGTTTTCTCAGATTTTCCATTCCACCACAGACAGATACTGAAATTTTCTTTTAGAAGGGTGCACACTGCAAGTCCTTAGATTGTGAAAGGGGTAGAGGCACATCGTTACTCAGGAAAAGAACTCAGAAAAGCTCAGGTTTTCCTGAGCTGTTATTACTCAGGAAAAGAACTCAGAAATCAAAGAGCACTGAGAAAGTTGGAAATAAAGGCGGGAAAGGGATTTGCAAAAGTGCCAGATTTCTTTCTACATGCAGGCATGTAGCATGGTAACAGAAATCAAATGTTTCAATATCAAAGTAAGCGCAAGCTCTTATGAACTAAACTAACGGTGGAAACAAATTTTATTTATACTGTATTATTTCTTTCATTTTTTCTGGTAACAGCTATTACAGATGTGATCATCTACTTCAAGAGCTTAGCAGATAGCTTTCATCATTAGAGAAATAATCAAAGCAGAAGTAGGGATATATGGTTTTTTGGCATTTCACATGTCTTATGGTGCAGAGAAGCACAGAACTGGAATCTGTATAATGAACAGTGTAAGCTGGACACTTGTCCACAGTCAAAGATTTTTAAATCAGGGATTGCTTGAGCTGCTTCTTATTTTGTGTTACTCATTTTTTTCCAGCCTCCTTTTCAGAGGCTTTATTTACCAACTAGTTTGAACCAGCACCCCATATCCCAACATTCCCCTTTCACCCAGGCACCTCAGAAGGAGACGAGCTTTTCGATCTGGCTATGGAAAGGGACATGCAAGCTGTGCTCAAGATGAGAAAGCATCAGCCCACACAGATCTTGAGCTTCTGGCCAGCTTTGCAGGAAGTAGAAGATTCTTCCTATCTTACTGGAGACAGAGGAGCTGAAATTATTTATTTGGCTGGCCTTTACACTTCTGTTTCTTCCTTAATTTATTTATCGTATGTTTATTCGTACTGCTGTTTAAAGCATTAAAGAAGGGGGGGGGAAACCATTAGGAAACAGACAGTCATTTTCCTGAGGGATATTTGGATTTGTGAAACTGTTTTCCTGTTCCCCTCAGCTGCAGCATTCCTTAGCCAGCCTTGACTTCACACCTTCCAAATATTTAAAGATATATTGTGCCACTTTTATTCTCTCAATTCAGACATTAGAGCAGAGCTTACAAACTAGCAAATAAACATCTGCTCTCTTCTTAAAGCCAATAGAAAACAGCTGTATCCCTGTTCCTGAAACACTGCTCAGGGCTCTGCTGCCCAGGAATCAGGAAATTACTTAACCACCAATATCTTGCTATGTCATCTGGGACTTTCTTCTTGATGGATATTTAGGATGAGCTTCTCTAGCAAGGTTCTGGCCTTTTTGGTGAGGTGAATGGGGCTGCATTAGAGTCCTGTTACACACATGATCTTTCAACACTGTATCCAAACTGCAGGGTGAAAACGCTTGCTATTAATAAGCTGATGTGGGAGCAGCACTTGGGTCATTCCAACCCTGCAGACATTCGTGGAGCTGGGACTTACATGCATCAGCAGCCACTGAGTGTAAGCCAAAAAATGTGATGGGGCTGGAGCTGCCAACCAGCAGCTGTCCAGACTGTAGCATAGAGGGGACAATACTGGAGCTACCTTGCAGTGAGAACAGCAGCAGCAAGACAAAGATGCCAATGCAAATTTCCTCAGGTGGGTCTGGGTTCAGCACCTTGCTACAAGGGGTTCTGGTAGTTGAGCTAGCTGGTTTGTATCGGGCCATGGTTCACTTCCCAATGGGGACTACAGAACATGAGTCTAGAGAGTCTCTGTGAGGATCCCAGCCCATTAAGACTTGAGAAATGCACAAGAGTATTTGTATGAGGGTGCATAAGAATGGAAATTCCACACTGGGAAGCAGTGTGGAAGCACTGTAGTCCCAGCTATTGCTAGTCGGGTGCTGTCAATAGACCAGTCCCGTTTGCTGTTGTTAGGGCATGGGATAAAGAAACTGTAGCTGGCATGGCATGGGGCTGTCCCAGTTCCCAGAGAGCAATAAGAAGCCTTGTTCCCATTCTCCACCCACAGCAAGTGCTCCTGTTATGAGAAGGCACTGGAAAACTGTCCTGCTTGCTCTGCAGCTGGTTACAAAAACAGTTGGACTCCATGGAGACAATGCATTTCAAGGGGGTACAGGTGCATGAAGAAATAGTTATCTCTGCTCTGGCCAAATAACTCCTTCCTGCAAGTGGTTACAGTCACAGCAAAGCCTCTACCAACCAACATTCATTGGGTGCAACTAAGCATTTCCCTGCAGTGACAGGATTGTCACAGCACTGGGATTACAGGTGGACTCTGGATGCTTTGAGGGTCTCCTCTAGTGTTCTTGTGTCGGATCTTCAGCCACATCAGCCTTCCTTGATGGAGCCCTGATATTCTGTCTCCTTCTTTCCTCTGAGCATGAAATTTCAGAGACCAATTCTGCTACAGTACATTTAGCAAATCGAATTGTGTTCCAGCATCTGGAGTCCTGCTCTCTCTGGCACTGCTAAACAGTGAGCAAACAGTATCCACAAAGAATAGTACTAGGTACTTGATGACAAAAGCATGTGGAGAAAATGTACCATGGAACAGTACATAGTCCATGTGTATGCTAAGTTTATCAGGGCTACGTGGCATCCTTGTAGATATTTCACGTAAGTTTGATTTGGCTTTATTTTGTCTGAAACTTTACCTCTTTCTGAAGCAGAATTGCTATTTTAACCATTATCCACCATTTTCAATTTGTTCATAACCTTGATTCCATTGGGAGAGCTATGAAACGGATGTAACTTCACAGGAATTTTTCTGCACTGCTTAAATGACGTTCAGAAAAGTAGCCCTGTTACTCAGGTGTCCCTAGACAGGCCCTTATAAATGAATCCCGCATTTAGGAAGCTGATAGCATTACCCCTTGTGTATGTATCTGTATCTACATCTACCTCCTTAGATATATATACACACAAATATATATGTATGCATTTATATGTAACTGGATGAAATCCTCTGATCCACCCTCCACAAGCAAAACAGTGAGGGCCCCTCTGGCATCTGTTCCTCCCAGCCTGGACGGGTCATAGCCAGATGCAGTGATGTCCATGCCACTAGCCCCAAGAAGGCACAGAGAGAAATGATCAAAGAGAGCTGTTACTAGTTCTAACTAACCCTGAGGCCCAAAAATTTAAGAAGATAAATTATATTTCTCATTTTGCCTGCTTCCTGGAATCACCTTATTGACTGCCATAGATGGGGTTTTTTCTGATAATTGGTAAGATGTTTTCCCTATTATGTGCAGGTTTCCTACTTGTATGTATGTTCTCAGCACCACACTTGCAAATAGACCATGTGATTGTGGTTTTCCACAACAGATATTGAAAGAAGTTGTTTCCATCAGATGAAATGTTTAATTGTAATACACTTCAGGAAGGTAGAAGAAAGGCAGGTGAAGAAAAGAGCTATGATGCCAGTGTTGAATAAACTGAACACACTCAAATTATTTATCTGGCCTTTTAAGCTGTACAGCACTCTTTTTATAATTGCTCTTAATATTGTATAAATAGATTTTATAGGATATTTCTCATATTAACTACTTTCATGGACTTTGTACCAGGCACAAAGTAGTGCCTGAAGTCTACAGGCTAAACATGATTTATAGTCTAGGTTTCCTATAAAAACAGCTGTCATGGGGCTGTTTGTCAGTGGCCTTTGATCCAAACAAGATTATTGCAGGAAATTCTACCCCAGCATGGAAGGCTACAGAGCTATTTATATGGCATTTCTTTGCAGTAGGTTGGACTCCCAGGGATGGGATTGCCTTTTTTGTAATGTACTCATCATCTCCTGGAGAATATGTTCCCTTGTGCATCTGCGTTAATGGATTGACCTACACAAGGCACCAGGGTGAGGGGAGGCTTTCAAGGGCCTGTTTTTCTGGTTTGTTTCATCCCATTCTTCTAGTACACATGTCCTTGGGGGAATGTCAATAAGCGTAATAGCATAATGAATCCCTGTGTCTGGCAACAATTTATATAATACCTGTTAGTTTAAAAGCTAGATGATTTCCAAATCAATAATTAGATTCACAAACACTTACAGACACCATGAATTCTTCTGTTTTCAAGGAGACCAATCAGTGACTACAGTGATGTGATGTATGTGAAAATTTATTTAACTCTGGATCCCAACAGGAAAAAAGCCTGTGGTAAAGTTTGTTTACAAATGTGTGTGAGACAAACCACCTAGCGCCAGAAATGAGATAGATATGGCACAATTAGAGCTGTGAAAGGCATGAGGCAAACTCATTTCTCTGGAAGCCATGCTGCTTGCTGCTTTCCTCTAAAGGAGAGATCTGGAGTGTATTCAGCTACTGGGGTAGGTGTGAAAGAGGAGAAATACATCATGTGGTCTTATCCAGCTCCATTGTAGACTTTGCAACTTATATCAGGATTAGTCTTCTTCACCACTCGGATGGAACAGCTTTTCTTGTGGAACAGGCCGACACAGTTCACCCTATCATACTTCTTGGGGATTAAAACCCTGTCATTGAGAAAGGCAAAGAGAAAATCAGCAACTGAGGCGTGGTCTGAGAAGGATACTTACTGAGCTACAGCCATCCTGGAGCAACTATGGATTGACTTGGCTTGTGGATATCCCTAACAAGTGCTATGGATTATCACAGGAGGAATACGGAGTCCTGATTTTGGCTGTTAATGGATGAAGTGATTTCCCAACATTTGTTGTTGTTTAAATGCAGCTCTTACTGGCCATTCTGTTAGGGATTAGCATAAATTCCCACACAGAGGCTAAATATGGATTAATTCTGTCTTCCCCATTCAAACTAAAACTTTCTTGATAACAACAAACAAATTAAAGAGTGCTGAATCATCTCAGCATGAATGAATCCCAGCTGGGTCACTTCTCAGCACAGGCCAGCTCCCTCCCTCATGGCTGAGAAAATCTGGGTATATATCCCTCCAAAAGTTCCTTGGGTTGTAGCCTTTCTCACAGATCATTTACAGGACTTTCTCCCTCCCGTTAAAAGAAGGATTTTTCTAGCTTTCTGGGGAGATAATCAGTTCACATCACTATATTCAGGAAGACACAGCTGTCCTTGATGACTCACTGCCATCCAGGATGCAGAAACACACAAGAAAGCAAATTATCATCATGTATGTCCTGTTTTGATAGGGAGGAAGTGTGGGCTCTTGGCAGCATGGGAAGGATGTTAGAATATCTGAATAGATGCTCGCAGGTAGGCCAGTGGTTTGGTGCAGAGCTACAGAAACCCACAGGTTCATGCGTTGTGGGGTGTTTAGGTATCTGGAGACAAGTTGGTGAATAGAAGGAGCAAGAATACAGAGGCTAAAGGGAACCACACACCCAGTTAGTGTCTGAATCAAAAGAAGGACTAGGTGATGAGGAAAAACTGTGCTGGAGACACCCTGTGTTTCATCACGTTTCTTCCAAAAAAAGTCTGTGTGATTGACAGATTATTCTGCTGGTCATGATTAGAGCTAACTGGGAAACAGGAGAAGGAGTTTTGCTCACCTGAGTATGACATTTCAGTGCATGCTTTCAGTGAGGTATTTTAGTGTGAATATTTCAACCAGTTTCTGAATAAACAAACAATAATTTGGGTAAACTTACAAGCTGCAGCAAGTCATTGCACCCATCTTGCACCTGCACTGGAAACAATCTTCATTCTTCCACACCGCACCGAAAACATAGAGGTTTCTGTCTGAAAGGCACCCTGCATGTACACACCAGAAAATAATGGTCAGTAAATCAACAGACACAGACCACAGTCTTAGTTTGTGGACCAGTAATCAAAGCACTGATTTCCATAGAGTCCCACCAGGGAAGAGCCTAACCCCGTGCTTTGCAGAAAAGATACCATGTCTTTGCTCCTGCAGCGTGCATGAGTGTATGACATGGCATGATAAAATGTTGCAAACACACACCAGATGCCTATTATTCTGCTATTGCAATGAACCTGAAAAACACCTTAGCTTATGGCTATAGGAGGATCTTTCTGCCCTTTCTTATATTCAACATACAGGTTTAGACTTTATTTTCTCACTCCTTCCTCCTCCCCAATTCTTATTTTACCTCAGCTTGTGCTACTAAACCGAATTTAACAACAGTTGTGTTGTCTTTGCTTCAATTTTGGTGTCAGGTGCCCCCTTCAGATTAATCAATGCCACTTCAAAGTACATGGGGTTTTGCCACATGGGCAAATACCTCAGTGATACATCAGCCCAGAGTGTAATTATTGAATGTCTCAGTCCAGAGATGCCTCTGGGTGGGTTGATTCCTGAGTAGGCAGCTGTTTGGATCATTCCTCAGCCAAGAGCGTGTTATGCTATTCCAACATTTCTAAGCAAAAACCTTCAAATCTCCAAATTAATGTCTCAGGGATGTCTAATATATTTGCCATTCTTACCATATTTTCTGGCTGGTCTAAGGTAACAGCGAGCAGGAACACACAGAGCTCTTGAGAAAAGAAGGATCAAGCAAAAAACCAGCAAGAATTTCTTGAAAGGAAACAAGAATATTGTTTTAGAATTAAGTGGTTTTTTTCCAAAGGTCTGGCACAGAGTTATGAACGAGTCCTACTATTCCAAATAAGATCAAATTAAAAAATACTTCCAGTGTAAAAAATACTACATACGCATACACACAAAGCTGATAACTTACCATACTTGCATGGGCTGCTCACATTTAATAATGAGGAGTAGTGTCTATTTATATACAGGGAGGAAACAATGGTCAGTGCAAAGGGAGGTGATGTAAATATGTTCCCAGTGGACACTCTAACCTGTTCTGATCATCGATCAGAAGGTGGCACCTCAAAAAGTCTTGCAAAGGCTCATTTCGTGCACTGGCATACATTGGCATCTTGAACTTCATTGTGCTGGTGTAAATCTGAAGAAACTCCAGCAGATACACTGGTTGCTCCACATCAGCACTGGTGTCAGTGGAGAAATCTGACCACCTGAAAGCAGTGCCTCCAGAACTGGCAGGCCATCAAGGACCAGCAGGGAAAGGACACTATTGTTCGACTGACCTGCTATGAGGAGGTACAGGACAGGTCATTCATACAGAGCAGTGGTGTGGAAAGTCCACTGTTCTCAGACTGATTTATTATATTTTCAATTATTTTATACAAGACACATTACTTCCATATTTAGCAACCTGCAGAAACTAGCTCTAGTTCTGTATCTCTCAGCTGTTACAAAGCAAAGCCAGGCCCAGGGACTAGAGGCAGGTCAGCATGACCAGCTAGCACCCTTTTGGCAGCAAAAATGAGACGAGATGTGTGTTGTCTGAGTCCAGAAACAATGCTAAAGACTGAGGAAGGCAAAGAAAGAAAAAGTTCCAGTTTTATTTCACTGTATTCATGTCCTGCCTCAAACACAGCTGGAATCAGACACCAAAGGCAGTGTTGTTTCTGCAACAGTAAAATGAGGACATTTCCTTCAATACATATCTTACCATAGGTATCCAGGTCTTTGTGACATTAGACTGTTAAAACACGCAGTATGTGAGGCTGCCTCTCAGAACCAGCCAGAAAAATTAGCACAGATCCCTGTGGCTACATTAGGACTGCAGGGATTCAATGCTGTACTGAATTGGAGCATATGCATAACAAGTTTCAAAAGTTACCAGAGCATTCCCACCCTAATGAATTCCATTAATTCCATTAGCTTGGCTCTTTTAGCACACCTGGCTTTAATTAGGCACCTTGATTGGTATGCCTGAATTTGTTAGCTACCACTGATTGACAAACAGCTAGAGGAAACAAAGCTGCACTGGAAGTGGTTTTGGAACAAAAGGGGCAATGGTAGAACAAGTGTGGTCTCCTAAGGGATCTGGAGTCAAGTGATAGTTGTGGAGGGGGTGGCTACTGTTTGTTGTGACAGAAGATCTGAATTATGTAAGTTCCTTTTCTTTATTTGTTTGCATAAACTTAGCAAGAGATTTTACAGCTTCTGTTGTACTTTGGTTTTAGCTTTGCAGTACAGCTGTCAAGTTTTGTGTTAAACTTATGATTTTGGCAGATCGTGCTCTGTGTGTGCAGTTCTGCTGCAGGAAACAGTTGTGGTGTCTAATGAAGTGCTTTGAGGGAATGCTCTTTCTCTGGTAGGCTTTAAATAAATGAATTTCTCTTTGAAGGGAATTATTTGCTCAAAATAATTTGTTAGCAAAGGCAACAAGGTGAAAACATAAAAAAGCTCTTATACCACTGTGAATTTGGTTTTATTTTAATTGAAACCAATTGATTAGGGTCTAGCGTAGCTAGAGGCCGGATCCACTTCTGCTCTGTCCTGCTATAATTCTTGAGAAATCTTGTGCTGTGTCTTGAGAAGAAATAAGTGCTACAGTGGATAATATCACCAGTATAGTTGCAAGGAAATGTAATAAGCAATTCTGACTTGAAGGGCATGGTGGATTCTGAATAATTCTCTTACTTAAAATTATTATTTTAATTAGCTAATTATCTTTTTCTCCTTGGAGAGAAATAACAATATTTATAATTTCCGTATAATTTTTGCTGTTTCTCAGGTAGGCAGATATATTTATAGATATAAAATATACACATAAAATAGGAAACTGAAGTGTGATCAAGGCTATTGCTTCCAGAGGTGCCTGTCAGCTCTACCTCCTGAAACAAAACTGTATATTAAAGTATTCTGTGTGCACTGTTTCCTAAAAAAATTTAAAAAGCAGCTTAAAGCATCTTGGATTGCAGAATTGAGAATAAAATCCCAAATGCTTATGAAAGCCTGAAACCTTGAGTGACTTGTCTGTGGGATCTGGAGCAGAGAAGAGGCTTGAACCTCTGTTCATCTTCTTGCTGATCAGCTTGGACCTTTCCTCTTGAGACAAACAAGGTTTTCCATGACAAATTACTAAAAAAAAGAGGAGAAAGGATTCTCTTTTGTGCAGATGTAAATAAAGTCTTCTGGTGCTGCAGTGTTAAGCACGTGTCCTCTTTTAAAGGAAGGATAAATTCTCAGCCTAGGTGATGGCTGAGAAGGCAGAGTACCTCTGAGACATGGTGACTATATCAGTTTGCTGCTTTCCCTTTGTACCTTCTCCCTTCGGCTCTGTTGAGTTGGAAGTGCTCAAAGCCCAGTTCTAGACACACTGACTTAGGTCAAGCAACTTCCTTCACTGGGGGAACAGCAGCAGTTAATGTGTGTCCCCAGCCTGAGTTCTGTGAAGCAATGAGAGGAACATCCAGCACCTCCTTTCCCTGTTTGTCTTGCTCCTGCATCTGTCAGGGAAGCTGCCAAAGTAAACTGGTCAAATCATGTAGTGGTTTGGCTAAAACAGGGACTCAGAGCCAAGCCAAGGAGGCAATTCTGCCCTGGGAAGATTTTGACAATTGGAAGGATCCTGAGTTTTCTGAGGAGAGGCCTGGAGTTGGAGGGACTGGGCTGCGATTCCCCCTTGAATGACAGGGGTGATGGGATGGTGGCTCTATATCACCAAGGCTCTGACTAGGGTATCAACTCTATCATTTTATTACAAGTTGCCCACATTGAAAACATTTCTTCAGAAGACTTTAGTGGCTTTAGGCTTGATCTGCTGGCTGTCTATTGCTTTACCCTGTGTTTCAAAACCGCATCTTAATTACTAAACAGTATGGTGGGCCTCAAAATTGGGTTAAAGCACAAAAATAAATCTGACCTTACTTCAAAGTGGTTCATGTCAATCCGTTTTACAGAAGTTAATAAGGGAAACTGATGTTACCACTGGCTCTGACAACTGGCTGACTCCATTTTTAGCTGAACCCATGGGAGTGAGTCATTAGGTAGGACCCTACCTAATGCTTATGCAGCTCTCGGGAAATCAAATGATATTTATTATTTTCCCCAAAACTACTACTTGTGTGACCTGGCCCTTTTCAGTGAGAATACAGTTTGCTACTTATTAGGGGTGCTGCAGCACTGGTCTGGCCTTGTGGTGGGTGATACTGTCTTCCCTCTGTACAAAGGATTCAGGATTGACTTCCTGATGCTTTTAGGTTATGCAAAAGCACATGGCCAAGTCCTCTCCCAAATGGCATTTTTTAAAAGACATTTCTCTATTAACTCGCACATTCTTTCCCCATCAGTTCATACCTTTACTGGTCTGGGGCAGATGAGTCTTTTGTGTATGTGGGCAGGAGTTATTTTATTTTAAGTTTGAAGTATTTCAAGTTGTTTAGCCTCTGTGCATGTTCCCCTTTGTCCTGCTTGGCAGTGTCTCTGAACACCCTCCCTTTGAAGCAAAAATTGAGTCCTCTAACTGCTCCTCATGCAAAATGCCTGATTTTTTTCTTTAAGCTGCCCAGCAAAATAGCATAACACAAATGTAGTGCAACACCTACATT
This sequence comes from Corvus cornix cornix, assembly GCF_000738735.6. Lineage (NCBI taxonomy): Eukaryota > Metazoa > Chordata > Aves > Passeriformes > Corvidae > Corvus > Corvus cornix. The sequence goes on from NC_046336.1 coordinate 18,600,341, forward strand.
ACCTTAAAAAGAGGTAAACATTGCTTTTTCCTTCCTTCTGTACTAGTACTACAGAGGGAGTAGTTTTGGTCTCAATCCACAGACTTATTTAGACCACAGTTTCCCACTTGCCTTCAGCAGGAATTAGCCCTTGCTAATTAGTTGGAGTCCAGAGCAGCTCCCTCTTGTTTTGCTGGCCTTGCTGCACTAATGAAATCTCTCTGCTCCTTTCTCATCCTGTCATGGAGAACACACTGCAACGCACAGGGAACAGGCACATGTGTGTCAGAGCTGGCATGACATTAAGAGATAGTCAATGGAGAAGGGGTAAGGTTAGCAAATGAAGCTTATTACCTTCAAAGTTAAAGGATGCTACACTAATGCAATGCACATCAGTGAATTTTTAAAGCTGATATTAAGTATGGTTACTGGCATGGATTCTTGAAAGCCTCTATCAGCTGGGCAGAGATTTTTCTTCAAAGTATTAGGAGTTTCCTTTCTGGTACCTGCCTTCTCCATTCTTGAGAGACAAGAAAAACACAGTGGAAAAGGGGCAGTATAGACAGAAACTGAAATAAGAAAAATGCAGTTTGAAGTTCTGTAAGAAAAAAGTTTGTTGACAGAAGCTTTAAAGCATGAGGTTGGTCCTATCAATGCTTCTACAGTTAAGAAAACTTATGAAGTCACTTTTCTTCCTAAACCAAATTAATCCCCTTGTTATTTTTTTCTGTGAAACAGAAACGCCTATTTAATAACGCATATTAAGCTTTCCCTTTTACTCCCAGTGATGTTTTCATAATCCTTCATATCTCACTCAACTCACGCTGCTGTGCTCAAGGGGAAGCTCCTGGTTTTGCTCTGTTAACAGTCAGACATGCTGGTGCATCTGTTCCCTGAACGACATTCTGAAGTAGTGCTGTTGCTAAGCTTTTCTTCTCCTGTAGTAAGGATAATTCAGGAAAGCCAGTCTTATTTCAGGTTCAAAAAGCATTCTTAAAACTACTCAGTCCCATTCATGATGTCTCCTTGGCTATAGACTAAAGACAGGTCTAAAATGCCGCCTACATTCTAAACCTCAGTGGACCAAAATCAAAATGAGGTCGAGTCTGCCAGCTGGATCAGGATCTAGGTTTTTGTGTTCTCTGTAGCTCCAACTTTTCCGTCCACTCCTTCCAGCACAGGAGCACTGTGCTATGCTGTAATGCAGTGACTAGTGAATTTATAGTAGAGAAAAAAGAACAAACAAATCCAAAACATTGGCAACAACAGAAAAATGAAGTTCCAGAGCTGTCATATCTGTACATAAATAAGCTGTACTAATGTAGCTGGGCCGTAGGTTCAACTGTCTGTTCAATCGAGCTCCTAATACCTTTCACTAGGCTTGAATTGAAAAACTGAGGTCCTCTCTGAAATTCTTGGCTGGCATGCCAGTTTCCATCCCTGATACAATTTTGGTTGTTCTAACTTTTGAACCCTTTCTTACTGTAGAGAGATTGAAGAGTTCCCAACTTTAAAGTGATAGAAGAAATTGAAAGGACATGTTAATGACAGATATTGGCTGCTCAGCAGTAATTCTGTCTTAAAAACATAGGCCTGAGCCAGTCCTGTAGCCAGATCAGACACTGAACTTCTGGGTGTTATGCGCACAGATGCCTGCCAGGATTTCTCATAATATTACAGAGTTCATCTCTTATCTAACCCTGTTAATTTCCTGTTAACATTAGAGGACAATACTCTCTGTGCTTTGAATTAAATTGTTCAATAGCCTCCTTTGCACAGCCAAATACAGACAGGAACAAACTGAGCTGGAAAAAATAAAGTCTTGTGTTATGTAATCTAGTTTATTACTTCAAGAGTCTAAAGAATTTTGAATGAATACTGCAGCAAGTCAGATCCTTGCTCACGTCTCCTTGACCACCAACTTTGGTGCGCAGAGCTGCATCCCTTTGTTCAGGAGCAGGGCAGGAGCAGGAGAGCACCCTAAAAAGATAAGCTCTTGCAGCCCCAGAAAGCTTCCTCTATATGTAGAACATGGAGAGACTAAGGGGTAGTGCTGTTAGGAGAGAACAAGCAAATCCCAAGCTAGGAACTGAAAAGGAGAGGCAAAGTACTTCAGGGAGACACTAATGTACATAATCATTAGAGATGTACTCTAATGAGACTGCAACTTGGCTCAGGGCAGCACTCTTGCTACAGTCCCAAGTTGGTTTTCAGACCAGTCCAGCTCCCCTGTCTTTCATACAGCAAACTGGAGTGACTTTTGCATTGTACAACTTAGGGAATGAACACTTTCAGTGTCTGTGCCAGTATAATTAGCTCCTAAACAAAACTACATGTTCCTGTCCCTGTAGATTCATCCCATCTGTAGCAGATCAGGGCAGCCATGGGAGAAGCCTCTGGAATTAGAGTGGAAAAAATACTGGGATATTTTGAAGGAGGTTTTCATCTCTTGATGGCAAAGGACTGCAGTTTATCATCAGTCCTTAACGGAGATCTACTGGAAGCGTTGGCTGTGCAAAAGCACTGCAGCCCTGGAGAAATGTAAAGAGAATGGGTTAGTGCTTGACAGCTCCTGAAATAAATGAAATGTGAAAACAGAATTTTGAGCGTGGGGAAGAAGGTTAAAGTAACCCAATCTTGCTGAGTGTTTTAGATTGGTCATAAGACTTGTGTGTTCTGCAGTTTCATGTAAATACCTCTCATAAAGCAAATCAATTCTGATCAGTTTCACCCTTAAATGAACCACAGCTTGACCCAATGAAACATGCACACAACATTAGATTCGAACAGAAACTTTCAGGCTTTGAAAAGGTGCCAATGCAAACTTTCCTGCATACCAACAGAAGAGTTAACTAAGAGCAAAGTGAACAAGTGAAACTCTCATGAAATGAATTTATCTAAGATTTTAAAATTGATTATCTGAGCAGAATGTGAACTTCAAATCTATGGCTTCTTTGGTATGCATAATGTAAATGAGATATGCACTTTCCTTGTTTAACTTGGATTTTCTTTTTAAGATTGGGACAAAAATCTTATTGGCCACAAAATATGAATGGTTACAAAGCTATTAAGCTTCAGGTGGTAAACATTGTTTAATAGGAAAATTTGCCTCAGGTTTATATGTGTGTTCTGGTGTTTGATTTAAAAGCTTTGGTAGGCTAAGCACTAGATTTCATTTCTAGGATAAGAACACCTTTCCAGTACTCAAAGGACTTGCCTTAAAAAGACATATTGGGAGAGGAGGGCTAGCTATCCAAAACTGCCTCTCTTTCTAACAGGAAAGCTGTGCGCTTTCAGGAGATGAAAGGGAAATTCAGGGTAAGAGAGCACACAGCTTGTTCTCCTCTGACTGGGATGATTTTCCCTGCAAGGTTCTGCAGAGCCTCCTAAACCTTTAATCTGACAGGGTAGTGGAGAAAACTTTGCCATGAATGTTTTCTTTCCACTGTGTGGAGCTAGTGGTGTTACGAGCTAAATGTTTTGAGGGTGGGGCATGTATTCTTTGCATAGGACTGTAGCTATGAATGCTGAAGTAGAGAAATACCAAGGCAAAACATAACGCAGCAAAAGTGGGAAGATCAAAGCAGAGTTTTGTATGCTCTGTCTCTGTTTTTCCAGTTTTGTGGGTTTTGTCATCTTCCCACAGCTTGACTCCTTGCTACAGAAGGGAGCCAGGTCCCTGCTGTACTTCTGCTGTTCCAAAACTAGATGCAATAGGTAAAATAATCTGTTTCCATCCTGAAACTTGGAGCAGACAAGAGGAGACAGAGTGCTTCAGGAGGTGTTTTGAATTAGGCAAGAAACGAACAATTCCTACTTCATCATAGCAAACAGGGTAGATCCACATATAAGAGAACTTGGCAGATGGTGGAGAAAGGTGCTTGGGTGGACTTAAAATGTGATTAAATAGCTCTGGATCACGTAGGAGTGCTGCTTCAGGCTGGTTTTTCTGGAATTTGGGTGCATATGTCTAGTCAGACTTAAAAAGGAAAGTAAATATTTGGTCACAACTTACTTATGTCCCAGTGTTCTCTGTGGATTTGCCTTACAATGTGTACAGGGGGGGTGGGTCCCGGGTGCAGGAGAACCAGCTGGAGTCACGATACGGACACCAATACGATTTGAGCATCGTGCTTCTGTTTTATTGTTCACTTACACCAAGTCATACTTTGCAAAGTTCATATCCCTTTCCCATGAGAAAGCCTCTAAGCAGCGGGGGAGCTGACCAGTGTATACCTTTTCCCAAGGCTGTTCAAGGCTGCCGGCTAGCAGGTGCCTTGCAAGCCTATCTTCAGCCTGAGGCCCCGTCAGGGGTACTTGTGCAACAGCCCTGGGATGCCCAAGCTCTTCTGGGGTATCTCATGCCCCCGCTCCACAAGGAATTCCTCTACAACAATGCACTTGGAAGTCTGTTGCAGACAGAAAGACATCTATAGAATGGTTAGGGTTGGAGGGGACCATCAGAGGTCACTTAGTCCAGCCCTCCTGCTGTGAGCAGGGACACCTTCCACTAAACCAGGTTGCTCAAAGCCTCGTCCAGCCTGGCCATAAACACTTCCAAGGATGGTGCATCCACAAATTCTCTGAGCAACACGTTCTAGTGTCTCACTATCCTCATATTAAAAAATTTCTCCCTTGTGTCTAATCTAAATGTAGCCTCTTTTGTTTTAAAACCTTTACCCCTTGTCTTATCACAGCCTTCCCTAGTAAAACATCTCTCTCTATCCACACTGCTCCCCTTTCTGTGTCACCTCCTTTGGTGAAAACTAGAAATAGCAGCCCTACAGTTTCAATGCACCAGGGTGTAGTAGTTTCTCAGAAATTATTTTCAAGTCCTCTAGCCTCAACCCTGAAGTGTTGGAGTCTGTGCTAGGCATGGTGTCATTAGAAGATGCCTCCAATTATACTTTCTCTTAGCAAAGGCCTGCAAAGGGCAGTAATCAGGCTCACTGCCCAGCTGCAGTGGGGACAGTGTCTCCCAGTAGTGTCACTGAATGTGGATAGAATAACAGAACTGTTAGGATTCAAAGGACCTCTGGAGATCATCTAGCAAATCACAAAGTTAAAGCTGATGCAAGCTGAAGTTTGCCTTTCCCCTGCACACAGCAGGATTGGGTACTGCTCACGAGGTATATGCTCATTCCATAATTTGAAATGAGGAGCTATAGAAGCATTGACACACTTTCTGTTGTGGAGGAACAGAACACGGAGATGTAGGATGCTCATAGTCACTTATGGAAAGAGGCAATTGAACAAATGTGCTATAAAGATTATGAAGCAGTGCCCCAAAGGAGAGCTCATTCTGGTAAGTGTACCTCTCTCAGTTACTGTTTGCGGATTTGCTGAGCTGCTTCCCTGTCCGAGCCCAGCACAGATCAGTCACTCCATGCAGCCACGATGCTGCCCATAGCCTAGTTTAAAACCTTTAATTTCTTAAGAATTAATCTGAATAAAGGATGCTTTCTTTTACCCAAAGCTCACGCTGAGGACTGGATCTGCTATGCTGTCAGTGTAATGGAGGAACAGTACTGGGGTACATTGGGTAACTGGTAGGTCTTGCAGTCCATAGGTTAGTCTCCAGGGAGCCGTAGTGGACAAAAGTTAATCATGTGAGACAATGTCATAGAAAACACAGTGTTCAGAAAGATTTTTAAGTAGCTTTTCATTTTTTTCCCATTGCTTTTGGAATTTTAATTGTTTTGGTTTTCATCCTCGAGGAAGAAAATAAGTCACATGAATTTCTGATGCTTCATTTGACTTTATTTTAGCTTTAAGATACAACTGTGCACAGATTACAGAATATGCTCCTTGGCACTGAAACATGACCAGAGAATACAGATTAGCAGCTACTGAGGATGCTTTAAAAAGTCACCTTTAATGTCTGAGCTCAAGGAAGGAAAAGGTCAGTTCTTTCTTCATGGTGAAGCATAAGGCAGTGAAACCAAAGAAGTTTTTTGAGAGCAGATACTCAGTTTCATTATATGAGTAGATTTCACTCAACAGCTGCATTTTAAGTGTTTCTGAATTTGTGAGAAAGAACCATTGAAACAATAAAAGGAAATATCCCCTCAATCCACCATTCTTCTCTTACCCCACCCATGAATGGACTGGGCATTCTTTTGAGTGATCATCTTTCTCCACTACTTTATAAGAGCAAGTCTCCTTGTTGAAAATGCTTTCACATTTCTCTTTGTCATAGTTGACTGGCGTCATATAGCTGTCATTGGGAAAAGAAAAAGAGGTGATGAGACCAAGAAGTAAGCAGCTCCCACTTCAGGTGATATCTGCACCTTTGATATGAAGAGGCTATACTGAAGAGACTTTTGGGAGCAGAAAAGGGAACTAGTACAGAGCTCCCAGCTCAAATGTTACTTAGCCTGCTGCTTCAGCAGGATGAGGGGAGAGCTGTGGTTTTTCTGGTCTGATTTACACCCAAGGGATGTTTGTTGTGTTTATTTGTTATTCCAATATCACTGCTTTTTCTCTTCACCCACGGTATGGAACTAACATTGCATGAGTGGTTGGGTATCACTATAGGAAAAATTACAGACAGGCAAAGGTATCTTGAGCTGCTTCTCAGAGGAAATTGGGGCAATGTGTGGCTTTGGGAAGATCTGGACTAGGATCAATAGAATTTCCTAAGTAACTATGTGTCCTCTCTTGAATCAGTAACTTGCCTGATGTTTTAGCCCTGAGAAGAATTAAATTCTCCTTTTATTTTAAATCAAGAATTATTTCTTAAACACGACCTCTAGAATTTCTTGCATGTTCAGTCATGATGGTGTTGGATTAATGCATAACTTTGTGATAGGAAGTGAGTGACAGAAGGGTTATGGTTATTTCTCAGGAACTCCTGTCTGAAGGGAAGTGGTTTGTGCTGTATCATGGCAGCAGAGGAAATCCCCCACTGCTGCTCTGAACTCACCTAGTGCAGCAGCTAATTCCAGTCCTGTAACAGGAACAATCATTGCAGTCGTCAGTCCTCCAGCTGGAATGAAATTCATGGACCTTTCCTTCCTCGTCAAGGCAACCTGAAAATGTAGTGTATGAGCAGATTTCAGTGTCAGACCTGTTGCACTAACAACACTGTTGCATGTACAAAATGGGTGGGATCGTTGCTGGCTTTTAGTATTAACATCCCTATCTTCCAAACACGGCGGTTCCCCAACAAAGCAGGGTGTGCTATCCTCATGCATGGAAAAGAGTGACCTGTGTCCCTCTGTCTCCAGTAGTTCTTAGCAGGTTTCCTGGAGTTGTTCATCTTCAAGTATGGAATTTGGAGTACCTAGCAGAAAGACAACTAGACACAGACCTGGACAGGATTAAAAAAGGCTTTGACTTTCCTGCTTATTAACACCATCTTTTGTTGACTCCTCATTTAAAGCAAGACTACATATGGCTAGAAAACTTTTCACAGCCCTCAGCTGCAGGGAGAAAGAAAATATTGGATATAAAGTTCCTGTTCAGCAGTCACAGAACAGACCTCCTAAATAACTGATCTGGAAAGCAGGAATTTTTTGAGAACAGAACAAAAGAGAGTGGTGGGGGTTTTAGGTTGTGTCTTTGCCTACAAATGTTCTGTTTCTCTGGCAATGTTAACTCATTTCTTCAAGTAGTAGCATCGGCTTTCCCAGGTAAAGCTGTATTTTAGAGCACTTAGGGTTTTTTTGCATATTGGCACACATCAACTCTTGTTGTGTCCAAAAAATAGCATGCTTCTCTTTTGGGAACTTATTTTCCTGTAGCTCTATTCATCTGTAGACTGACAGACTAGCTGTGTTCAGGAAGAGCAGATCCAGACTAAAGGGATGCAGCCCTTCTGCTCTTAAGAATTTGCTTCTGTATACAGAAACAAGACATGAGTAAATGGTGTGGTGCTGAATACTTGTAAAGCTGTTTCCTGTTTTATACTGACTACACCCACTTAGATACTGGTCCTTCTCCCTTCTCTGGATTTCTAGATGTGATTCCATTGTAAAAGTATGAGTTACTACTTCATGCAGATGGGTAAAACAAAACTATGCTACTTCCCTGGAAAAAGATCATTCCTAATTTGGTCTGTGTGAAGCTCCCCAAATAACCTGTTCTTTTTGTAACATATTACAATTTCCCCTCTCTCCATACCCCATTTCCTTCCCATTTCCCACTGATTCCTCTTCACTGTTTCCACTTATTTCTAAATTGTGACAAATTGCACAGAATGGACAAATCAAGCAGTGATTCTGATGATGTCTGTCAAATCGAGGGCAGCTGATGTCTTACCTACAACCACACCATTAGACATCCCTGGCTTGAATGGCATAAGGGTGCAAGAAGCATCAGACAGTGGCATGACGACGGCAAGAGCAAGAAGGCATGCCAAGATGGTGCTCTGAACAAGAAAACAGAATTCATATCAATCCTTAGGTACCTATTAAGATGTCTTGATGATAAATAACAGGAAAATACATTGTGGTTTCAAATCAAAATCCAATTTTCTTTTGCACCTTAGACACTTTAACATACTTATCAGGTATACTGAACCATTTTGAAGAAGCAGAGGCAGAGCACTATGTGGGAGGGGAAAAAATGTCTGTCTTTCCAAGCTGTTAAAATCAAGCATTGACTGCTAGACCTAGATACTGTTCCTGAACAATGTGTGTTCTATTCCTTTCCACTTCCCATTAATTTTTCTTGTCCTTTTTTTCTCTATAGGGTTGGTCAGCAACTGTTTCTTCCACTAACTTCACTTATGGTTGCAAAAACTTCTTTACTGCAGTCTGAAGAACTACAGAATGTTTCAGCCTAATATTGAAGGATTAGGAAAAAATGAAATAACTTTAGCTGAAGCTGAATACTTAAGTCTTGGCCCTGTACCTGACTTGCAGGTGTCACTTACAACCTAGATTATTCTATATTCTGTGACTTTTGTCAGTGGGTTTTTTCTGTAAGTTCAGCTGAAGTTTCTCAGCTAGTGGCTTATCCTTCAGTATTAGTTTGAAATCTCTGAAGGGCTTCCTTTGGGGATATGAAGGAAATAACTGCAAGAATTCTAGGATGGAATTAGCTGAAGATCTTGGTAAGAGAAGAAAGGTAGATGAGGAATAAACAATCACATACACATACTGTACAAAAGTGTGTTGTTTTGGCCAGAGTAGGACTGGTGACTTATAAAAGGAAGTCATCCCTGAGACATGAGAGGAGGCAAATCTATCATTTTACTTTGAAGAAGAGAGGTTAAAACCCACAAAACTGCAACAGAGTGGCAAAGGAGTAAAAATTTAAGATACCTTTTTTCTGAGTTCGACAAAGTGTTCAGATATTATCCAGACTTTTCACCCCAAATTCTTACCTGCCTTTGCCTCTCTTTGACTCTTGCTCTCATAACACAGAATTCATACATTCTCCAAGCTGCTTAGATTGCCAAGTACTGAGATAAATTCAACAGAAACTCCTTTAAAATCTATAGCAACATACCACGTTCTTTTACAGTAAAAGATGTAAGGACTCACCATGCTTGCACAATTATGAGACTTCCACTAAGGAGACAGCCTGTACAAAGCTCATCTTCTCGGAGAACTTGTATAGAGAGGGAATTTGTGATAACAGCCCTTGAGCAAACTGACCATGCATGTCTAGCACCAATGAAGTTTCTGCAAAATGACCTCATGGGGTGGACATTATTAAGATGAAGCAATTACATACAGGAAGAAAGGTTTGTTCTAACAGACACTGGAGAAATAGGTGTGGCTTTTGTGCCACACCAGATTTGGGAGACAGTTACAGGAAGCACTTTTCAAGCTTAGAAGGAATATTTTTCACTTGCCCTGAGAAAACCATTAGAGACATGATGATTGTCATGCACAACAAAATTGCATGCTTAGTTTGAACTATCTAGGGTTTAAAAAATGGGTCCTAGATAACCATTTTCTTCCTTGTTCAGCTTTCCATCATGTAGAAGGTCCATATGCTCAGATCCTCTATGAAAAAATTGGCATTTTGTATTCTATTTCTTAATTCTTATAGCCAGTGAGAAACTGTCCCTTTTCTGCAGAGGCTGGATATGTCAGGGGCAGACACACTTTCTAAGTGCTTAGGACAGTGATTTGATAGCAAAGAGGTCCAGTATGGTCCCCTTTTGCTTAGCTTTCACCCACTAGGTTCAAGTATTTCAACCTATGTGGCCCTTCTTGGTGATGATGTCTATCCCTTATTACCAGAGCTGCACAGCTGCAATACCTGAATTAATTACTCTGACTGTGTAATTGTGGTGACTTCTTGAGTGGTTCCAGGAGCAGAGGCTGAACTCCAAGTTAGGTTGGCTACTCCATGTCTTCTACCCAAACTCCAGAGTTGAGAGCTAGCTCAGGAAGCCCATGGGAGAAGGCCAGAATTAGTGCAATGCAGGTCACAGTGAGACCACTACTCCCAGAGACATTGTAGCTGGCTTTCAGCTCAGTAGGTTGGATAAATTGGTTTTTCTTCAGTTACTAGATCATCACTCTTTGGGATGACAGAAAAGAAATGAAGTTCTTGCAGTTGTTCATAGGTTTGATAAAGCTGCCACAGTCAGCCTGTCACTTGTAAGCTAGACTTGGCAATGCTGATGTATGCCCTGCCCTGAAATGGATGATAACTAGCATGTCCTTGACTCCTAATCCTGGACATGTCAGCCCTGGAAATTTCTTTCTTGAAATCAACAGAGCCCACATATCCCCTTTGAAGCCAATTGAACAGCATCATTGTGGTTTGGGATACTGTCAGTGTTCAGACCATGTGCATTTTCCAGTGAAAGGAGGGAAAGGCACAATAGGATAGCAAAGTATTACACTCTGATCCTAGGCCAAAGCTGCCTTTTGTGATGGTTGCAGTGAAGATGGAGAGAGTTCAGTCTCCTTTCTCATGTCCTGCTCCTATGCTGCCTGACCTAATTGATGTACATCTGTGGGATGCCTAAGGATGTGCCCTAGCTTTGCATGCTGGCTCTTCATAACCTTTAGGTACTGAGAAGTAACAGTTTGCTCTTAGCTGATGATACTGTGGGAAGTAGCACGGAACCCTGCTCAAGGTATTGGCTTCCCCATGTCCTCAAAGGTGATCCAGAACAAATGTTCCGTGATATTTTGGAATAAAAGGACCATTAAATTGCACTGCATTTATTCTGTTAAAATTACTAAGCTATTTAATTCTTTTTCTTCTTGAGTGTTGTGTACTTGGCATGCAATATTTTGCTTGTCAGGCACCCTGCAGCAGTTCTTGTATGTGAATAAAAATTACCAGCCACATGGAAATTTGTGATGCTGGTGTACTGGAGTGAAATTTAAGGAATTTGTTACAGCCAAAATGAAAGAAAAGACGACTTGCTGGGCTGGTGTCAAGTGACAGAGGATGCGCTTGTTGCTCAACTCTGCTAAAACTAAAAATCCAACCAACATGCTTGTGTGTTTGCTTTCTCAACTTTTCAGACTGCTCAGCTGCTCCCATTGCACGACTTCCCCCGGTTTTCTAGATGCAAGCTATGCAGAGAGCTATGCAAGCTATGGAGGGAACTTGCAAGCAGTTTTCTTTGGACCACAGCAGACAGTGACCTGCCTAAGCCTGGGCAGTGTTAAGGGACAATGAAGAAGCCTTTTGCATGATCTGTGAATTCAGAGAAACCCTAACAAAATGCTGTGGTGCTGAAACCACTCACAGCAGCAAACTCTATGCAGATAGTCCATTCATGTATTGATTATTGGGGTCATTTGTGACCCACATAACATTACGTTTCTTCATGTTGTTCATGTATAGGATGATAGGTGCCCTGCTTGGGTGGGAAACAGGTATCTCTAACAGGTGTAGCTCTGTTGAACTCTTACATTGGCTTCCCAACCAGTTAATTTCTTACTAAAATCATTCTAAGAATATCATTGCTCTGGTCACTTCTGTGCCTCCTTTCCACTTATGCTGATAGATAGAGTATCCTCTTTCTTCCTAAGGCAGGCAGAAGTCTTGGAGACTTTCTTGAAGATTTAGCTTGCTATTTTACTCTAGTCATTCTTCAGCTGGAGTTTCTGGTTGCATCTCACTGATAACAACAGAGGTAATCAGAGTAATACAAGACGATCAGCCTGGGTTTTTCTGTGTGTTTTAGTGCAAGGCACTCAACAGACAGAAATACAGCATGATTTCAGAGCAGTAATGTTATTAAAACAGCCCAATAAATCAGCTAATATCTATGGACAGCTAAAAGCTAGAAGAGGTGCGCTAAAATGAAAGCAGTCCAAGAACCTTGTTTCTTAGGCCACCATTTCAGTACTACTCTCACGTTCTTGAGAGGGGATCAGCTTTCTCTGTGGGAGAGTAAGTGCAGGACACATTACAGCAGTTTGTGTATCCAGTCACTTAAACCAGTAGTTGAGATGGAAGTTGATTCTTAACACTATTGAGAGGGGAAAAACAAGAGGAAGCATGAGGTGTATCAGCTCACAGATCATAAGTAAACATGATTTTACAAATAAACTCTTCCTGACATTAAACTGACAATGCTATGTATAATGTACTTTGGCTTTACTTTATTAAAGTCTGTCACATTTGTGTGTAAGAAAGGACAAGTGTGTTAAGGAAAGGCATAAGCAAACAACACTGAAATATACAGTGCACTGTTTACACAAGAACATATTGTAAAGGTGGTAGAAGGAAGTTTTATCTTGGTGGGGACACTTTTCTTAAGTCTGAGGTTTATATACCCACAAACCTCAAAGCCTTTGCTCTCAGATCTTTCCCAGCATAGAATCAAATATTTGTATTACTTTTATAAGCAAGGTATACAGGCAGTGCAAGCGATTTGTCCCAGGTAACAGGTGGCAGAGAAGAAATTTGAATTGAGATCACAATTCAAGATGGGACACCCAAGCTTGAGACAATAATATCATTTCTTCTCTCATCTGAACACACCAGTCTTCTTCCATATGCAGCCAAGCCCCCATCCATGAGTCCAATTTCAATTTTAATTCAATGCAGTCTCAGCGGGATGAGAAAGACTTAATTTTTCATCTTGGTGCAAATGTCTTTTTAAAACATGGGATAACTTCTCAGCTAGCCTGGAAAATCCTGTCTGATCATGACCCCAGGATGAAGGATCAGTGCTAAGAAAGGGACACAGAGACAGACAAAAAGATCTAAAGAGCCAGCCACAAATGCCAGGCCATGTTTGTAATGAGGAGACCTCCATCTCTGAAATGTGGGTAGAGCTGAGGGAGGTGGCCACAGATGCTGTACCAGCAAGAATAAAAGTCCAGAGGCAGTAAATCAAAATGAATAGGAGTGGCAGATTCAGCCAAAAAGGTATCTCCAGCTTATGGGAAATGCCAAATATCCTGCACTTCTAACTTCCATCTCAACGTATGTAGTACCAAAAAGATCTTAGAAATCCTCAGTGAACCAGAAAAATGACAGAAAAGCTTATTCCACAAATTAAAAAACCCACAGTGACTCCAAACACAGCTTTTTATCTTGATCCTGCAGCTGATTAAGCAAATGAAGACTGTATGTCTATGAAAAAGACTTTTTGTGGAGCCGTGACTTAAGGAATCAGCTATAGGAAGGGTGGCAGGTGGGAGCGTTGCCGTAGTTCCATCCACTAGTGCCTCTGGTTTTGTGGAACTTACACGGTGCGACAGTGGACCCTGCTCTGGCCACGTTGGCACTGGAAGCATGCCTTTGGTCCTCCAAGTGGTAGCAAATTTGTCTGGTCTTTCATCTTGAACACAAACTGCACATGCATGCACAAAATGAAAGGAGGCTTAACCTCAATTTTATACCACCAGTTACTTAGTTCAGCATCCTTTGGACTTATTTCTAGGGAAATTCAGTTAATTTTGTGTATATCCCACCTACAATGTACTTCAGCTCTATTTAGAGAGCATGAGCTTTTCTCCATTTTCTAAACCTGTTAGTTACTGATTCCATGAAGACTAAAAGCCATGGTTGGAAGTTATTGCTACAGGACTCAGATGGGGATGGGGAGGGCAACCACAGAATGCTTCAGCCAAATCCAAAGGATATCTTGGCTTTTGGGATCTCTTCTCTTTTTTCTTTGCTGTTTTCTGCTGTAGTGTGTAAAATCCTGCTTCCTGCCATTTCTTGTCCTACACCCTTCCTGTCTGACTGAGATGGGCAGCAACTAGAACAGAACACCAAGAGAGATTTTGTGACTTGCATCTCTGACTGGTTTCACCAGAATTACTGTCATGGGTTAGCAAGCATAGCTCTGGATTTTCCTGCAAAGAGCTGCTTACAGCTTCCTCTGTGACCTGACAGAACCTATCAACTGGCTAGTTTGAATATTGACAATTTTTTAAGCCACTTAGAATTTTGACCACCTCTGTGATCCACATTTAAGAATGGACAAACCCCAGGAAGCTCTCACTCTTGCTTCCAGCCAGAGGACTGGTAACTGGGCTGGGACCATGTGGAGCCCAGCAGCCCTGCCAGGACCTTCTTGGGCCGGGCCCGGGTCAGGACACGGCCATCCTGGAGCCGATGGGCCCTGCTCCACCCGCGGCCCCTACCCCCCAGTCTTGCTGCGTGCAGACAGCGCGGCCCGGCTCCCCCCTCCAGTGCGGCCAAGATTCAGCTGAAGCTGCCCTGCTGTCCGGCAAAGACAACAATTACACTTGAGCTGTTTAGGTTGTAATAACAGTATGCACTACGCAGTGGTGCGAAGAAGTAAGCCCAGGAAATCCTGCAGTAAAACCCCCACAATGTCTTGGAATACTTCTTGAAAGTAATTTATCGCTTTCTGACAGCAAACTTGAGCCAGGAGAATTGCTCTCCCCCTCTTTGAGAAAGCAAAAAGGAATGGCCACCTGAAAGGGTGTAGAAAATGCAACAAATTTCATGTAATTTTTTTCACAAAATGACAGCTAGCATTTTATTTTTGAAATCCTTAAAATGTGAAATATGCTTCAGATTAAATACATTTGTGGTAGTGCCATGTTTCTCTGATCATATACATGTCAACAGATTGAATTTGAGTGCTATAAAATCTTAAGAATCTGAAATTTGGACTTACTCTGACAATAATGGGTTGCTTCTAAGGGGATTTTGTATGGTATAACCTGTGGATATAAAAATGCCAAAAACTTATTCTCCAGTGTCTTACCAACACAAAAATATTTCTCATTTGGAGAGGAAGTTCTGTTGGGGTTTCTGAGGAAGTTACCAAAATTCAACAAGTTTTTCTTTAGTCTTATTGCCGTGAAGGATGGAAAACAGAACTGGTACCCCCCTGTTCCTACCCTACGCATTTCATTAATTTTTAGTGGTACATAAATAATGAAAAGAGCTCAAAACAGAGGATGAGAGATGTGTTAGCCTGCTTTCCTGCAGATGGATAATCTCATGAATAAAAATCCCAAACCAGTAAAAATTACCTGTGGCAGTGTTGTTGAGCATTTCTCCACTCAGAGCAAGGGAGATAATTGCTAAATTCGTTTTATTGGGGGAAGGGGGGGCTGAGGGGAGGAAAGGCAGTTTTGGTATTGCCAGGTACTCTGGTAATAGGAAAACCAATACAATTGCACATTGACACTAAAAAGTCTATTTTTATAGACTATATGCAATAGTCTATATATAATAATATGGATCTATACATACCGAATTTCTGGGTCTCAGTAAATTCACACAGTCTGTTCTCTGGAGCCTCTGGGCCAAGGCTCTATGTTCCTTGTCCTGGTAAACCCATCAGAATTAATTTTCTTTCTTCTCCAGTGTCAGCTCTTGTTTGTGTTGAGCTGTTCAGATTCTGCTTCAAGTACAAGTGGTGGAGGAGGTGCCCTTGCAGTGGAAGATGGGCTTCCCCACCCACAGATAACTTTTGGAAGGATGTGCTAATCACAACCATCAAATATGCTGGTTCTTCCCAGTCCCATAACCTTAAAAAATATATTCTCATGAGATTCAAAGCCTGTGCTAGATTTCTTTTTTTGGTCATTCACACTTTTACTGGTGCTCTCAGCAAATCAGAAATCTTCTTGCACTAAGAAAGTCGTCTTCATCTGTAAGAAAACTGGCACCCAGATTCTACAAAAACTCTTGGAACTTTACAGGTAATAAGGCTCTAATTTAAAAATAAATAAATACAGGTCCAAATAAGGAAACTAGTAGAATGAAATCCTATTTGATTTAAAAGTTAACTTAGCAACTGTAAATCACTTAAAACACAAAGTCTTAACAACTAATATTAAGAACATGAATATGACCTTTTGATAGAAATGAGAAAATTTATCTGATTATGCATTTTGTAAACTGAATTAGAACAATTAGGAGATTAGAAGTGAGCTACTGAAGTCTTCTCTTTTATGAGATTTTCCCATGTCACCATGCTTCTCTGTGATGGCAAAGCATCTGTTGGAAGAAGAGGAATTCCACAGTGCAGAGAGGTTTGGAGCAGGTGTTAGCCCACACGGGCCTGGAGAGCACAGTGCTTTGAGGGGTCATCCTTCTCCACCACATCATAGTCACAGAGCTTTCTGTTGATAATTATTACACATTTCTCTTTGTCATAAGAAACAGGAGTAAAAAAGCTGTCAGTGGCAAAGAGAAAGCAAATGTTAGCTTAAGGGCTTTCAGTAGCTCTGTGACATGGGTGAGAAGAGGCTCACTCATGCCCTTACAAACTCACTTATCCCCAGCAATGGAAAGCTGTGGTCATCCTACAAGCAGTGATGGTACCAAGAAGTTCAAACTTACAGGGAACAGCATTCCATTACAGTTCGACTGCAGCTGCATCTGTAGCAATCTTCTGTCCTCTCAATGTGTCCCAAGGGATACAGTTTTCCATTCAGCATACAGCCTGCATAAGACAGCAGCAAAACAGAACATGTTCTTTAAGCCTTCACCTAAAAGCTGAAGAGTTTAAGAATTATTTCAGCTTTCCTGAAAATGTTCTCCCAGGCAATAGTAAACTACAAGGATTGGGGTTTTACTCTGTCAGCTCCTGAATGAGCTCTATGTGCTGGAATAGCACATAGCAATAGCAACCTACCACCAACAGCAATAATATTGCTGCAACCATACTCAGTTATTTGTTTTTCCCCTACTTTCGGCAACTTGCTGCTGGAAACCCCTATTTGTGTCTTTCCAATGTCTTCCCCCTCCCTTGTATTTTGAGCCCTTCCTGGCAGCTCCATGCAGAGCCAAGCTACCGCAGAGCAATCAGGTGACAGGACCTTCCTTGTTCTTACCTCTGTATGGCCTCCCTGGAATTTGAAGTAAATTAATGCAGTAAGCATCACCCAGGGTCACTATGATGCTCATTGCGACAAGGAAAGCCAGAAAGCTCTTCTGTAGAGAGAAAGAAGCAGATGGTAATTTCTCCCCTGTTTATGAATCAACATATATTATAGAAACTACTGCCCTCTCTGTAGAGCCCAGGCCATTCCTACGATGCTCATCAAAGGTAGTACTTGATGTCTGTACCTTTGGGATTATGTGAGCACAAATTACAGGAAAACTAGGCCATAGGACTTTGTTGGTCTATTTATCATTGCCCAACTCTTGATTCAGATTCTGCAAACACCTTTAGAGGCTTGGAGAGCTGGAACAGGGCACCATTTGAGGGATCAAAAGTGAAGAGCAGAAAAAAATACACAGACAAGGTATACACTTCTTTTCATTGTAAAATGACATGTTTTAAACTGTATTTCATATTTATAAGCTTTAAAAACATGGTCCTAAATGTTTGCAAAACTCTGAGTATTTTCACAAACATTTCTGAGGAAAGGATAACAGCAAGTGAAGGACTAGCAGATAATCTGTACAGTTTCTTGCAAAGAATTACAATACAAAGAACAAAATTCACAGTAATCTTCACAGAGGTGCCTTCCTGTCTTTGCATCTTGCAGGTTTGAAATACAATCTAGCCACATTTAAAATGTGTAACCAGGTGATTCTCTTAAATGCTCTCCTGTTGCAGTTTTAAAGCAAGGACCTATCTGTATCCCCATTAACAAAAAGCCCAAACCAATCTAAACCTTTGACTTACCATTGTGGGATGCTTGGCTTCCAGAGAGCTCTAAGTCTCCAGAAGAGCTGAAGTGCTTTATGTGGAATCAGAGAGCAAATATTTTATGGTGCCTTTATGTTGTGCAAGTCAGTCTAAATGGGGGAATGGGGGGGGAGGGGGAAGCCTGCTCAATGCAAATGCAGTTCTTTTGTAATATCCAAAGAAATCTCTGAAATTTTTCCAGCTGGCAATGAGAAAATGTTTGGTTTTGTAGAGCACTGACCTGGGTAAATTGTTGAGTCCAACAATTGGTTGTTCCTTGGAAGCATTATGATGAGGGAAAAATGCCTTTCTGATGGAATATAAATATCGATAGCTAAGCTGTAGACAATATTATCCAGCTAGGTGATTTTTAGGTGGGGCAGAAATGCATGTGAAATCCCTTCTGCTATCAGTGGGCTGGAACATGCTGACTAGTGCATTAGGTATGAATAGCAAGTGGAGCTTTTGCCAGATCTTTGCATACTCATGGTTAATGCTGTGGTGCTGTGCACTGAAAGGCAACCGAAGGTACTTGGCCATTGCCAGGATCAGAACCTCTTAACATTGAGGCCTCAGCTGAAGCTGGATCCCATGACAACATTTCTCTTTCTGTTCCACCAAAATAAGATATATGATAATAAACTAATTTTCATAAATTTTAGAAGAAATACTTCCTCACTTAACTTGAGAGGCTTTGCTAGGGAAAAATTTCGAATTCTGAAACATTTCAATGTTGCATGGCAGAGTTCCAGGTTACAACAAGCTGGATATTAATCTTGGTGTCTGTACTTCTCAATGTCTCAAATTAAAAAGTATTCCATCAGGAAACTCCAACTTTTGTTTTTCATCAAATTTGTTCTTTTTATAAATAAAATTTAAATAAACACATGAATTTTGAAAACCAAATTTTCTCAAGAAACAGTTCTGTGAGCTACTTAGGGAGGAAGTGTTTGACCTCCATGCTGAAAATATTACTTCCCTATGAAGCTGTGGCTGTTTTTTCTGTAAGCAAGAATATTCTTTCCGGTGTATCAGCTAAGGTTGTGTTCTGTGTAGTTTTGACATGAGCTAGCATGAAACAGCAAAAGTCATTCAGGACAAGTTTCAAAACTGTTCCTCTCCTGCAGAATATGAAACCCCTTTGGGTAAAACATACTTTAGAACCTTAAGCAACATGAGAATGTTTGTTTTCACTTGCTCCCTTTAGAAGAATGATAGGATGGAATCAGTGAATGGGAGTAAGATCTTTAAAAGGCATATGCAAATGTCTATACTGGAAAAAGCTGAGCTGCCTCTTTATTCTGGCCCCTCACATTTTTCATCTTTACAGGAACCAGTTGTAGAGAAACACAGAGCTGTTGACTGATATCCAGTCTGCAGCACAGAGAACTTTAAAAGGTGAAGTATGTAATACCAGCGCCTGCAAAATCCTTGGATTTTTTTCCCCAGACCGAGGTATGTTATTTGGAGGTCTAAGAAGCCTTAAAACACAGCTCATAAGCAAATTACCAAAGCCAGAGAAAATACACCACACTAAATCTTTCTGATTTTAATAATGGCTCACAGAGCTTGAGGTGAATTGTCTTGTGAAGGAAATACCCCTGCTGGATAAATGTAGATTGACTCTTGTTTTGGGGCCAAGTGAGGATCCCTGCACTAAGAACGCTCAGTTGTGTGTAACCTCATACTTTCACAAGACAACAGACTTGTGATTATGGAACTTCATTAAACAGACCACTTGTTTTGGAAGGTGTGTCTCTTTTCAAACCATGGAACAGTTAGCTACAGACTGTTGTGGTTTTTTAATACCCAGTTCTGGAGTGGAGAGCTCCATGTAGAAGCAGCATTTAACAGGCTTTTGTTGTCTGGTCTCATATATGTGGGCAGATTTAGGACACTAGCCATTGCCAGATGGGACATTTGATTTCTAAGCTGAACTTCATTCCCCTGTGATTGTGGGGAATTGTTATACTGAGGAGACAGAAGGAATCTGCATTATTAGTACCTCAAGCTCTGCTGCCATGAAGAAGCATGTCTCCAGGGGCTGATCTAGATTTCTTTTTCAGAGTGGACAAGAACCACTAAAGCAGCACAGTGTGTGCAGACTTTCAGGATCAGGGCTTGGCAGAGGACAAGTCACAGTGTCAGAGTTTAAAGTTTAACATTGCTTTAAACTTCAGGGCTGGTCAGAGTGGGTGATGGAGATGAACAGTCGCTGCCAGTTTTGGGTGATTTCATTGATGAAAATAAGGAGAAAAAAATGGGAGAAATAGGATGATGATCTCTCATCATCACTGATTTTTCTGAGGTGTTAGCAGTACAGGTGTTACCAAAAGTCCTACAGCCAGTTGTGTCCTATGTGCCCTGAGTAGGAGCCATTGTACAGCATGTCCCAAACACTGCATCACCTCAAAATGGTAACAGATTGTGACACCTGGCTAGAAGAGAACCTGTAAAGCATGACAGTGGCTTGTGCCAGGGTACTGGTGCACAGCATGTCAGAGTAGAGAGCCAAATGCATTTCTTTCTAAAAGAAGGTGACATTTCCCCATGTCACTGCAGTAAACAAAACATCAGTATGAAGCATTTATGGATGTTTCATCTCAATTTATTGTAGTCAACAAATGCAGTGATGACAGAAATGAGACACTTTATATGATTATGCATTTTGTAAGCTGAATTAGAACAATTAGGAGATTAGAAGTGAGCTACTGAAGTCTTCTCTTTTATGAGATTTTCCCGTCACCATGCTTCTCTGTGATGGCAAAGCATCCGTTGGAAGAAGAGGAATTCCACAGTGCAGAGAGGTTTGGAGCAGGTGTTAGCCCACACGAGAATAGACAAAACACTGCTTTGAGGGGTCGTCCTTCTGCACCACGTCATAGTCACAGTGCTCTTTGTTGAAAACAACTTTACATTTCTTTTTGTCATAAGCAACAGGAGTAGTAAAGCTGTCAGTGGCAAAGAGAAAGCAAATGTTAGCTTGAGAGCAATAAAAGTTTCAATAGTTCAGTGATTATAGCTTGGGCTACTGCTGAGTGAGAGAGCTCTGAAACTATGGCTAAGGGCAGCTGAGCTAGCTTGACTACCATGCAGCTGCAGCTTCCAGAGCCTCAAATGATGTCCTGTGCACTGAACTGTGTAGATGTACCAGGATGCTCAGCACTAGCAAAGGGATTTCTAGCACAGCACTCTGCAGTGTGACATAAGCACAGGCTTGGCATCTTTTCTCTTTTTTTCCATTAATTTTTCATTATTTCCAGTTTGCATAAGATGTGGTGACTGCTCCCTGATA
The DNA here is from genome assembly GCF_000738735.6 of Corvus cornix cornix. Classification (NCBI taxonomy): domain Eukaryota; kingdom Metazoa; phylum Chordata; class Aves; order Passeriformes; family Corvidae; genus Corvus; species Corvus cornix. Next base: position 18,621,625 of record NC_046336.1, read on the forward strand.
GATTGTGCCCCCTAAACAAAGGCAAAGATCATAATCAAGCAGTTTTGGACCTTTGAGAAAGCAGAAGAGGAGGAAAGGAGAATGTTGGAGAGATACTTCAGAGCTGAGCCTTGTCATTCTATGGTAGCATATTCACTGGAGAAAAGCACCTCAGGAAAGGAATTCAGTTCATCATAAGCTCTTTAGAGAAACTTCACTTAAGTCACTCCTTCCTACCCCCACTTTCTCAGCTAATGAAAGACTTAACTGCAGTGGAAGATGGGTTCACAAGTTCCTAAAAACTTAAAGGCAAGCACCAACTGGATGTGCCCGGAAAGGCTTGTGTCCATTCCCAGTCAGCAGAAAATGAGCTATGGCAAACACAGCTAAGGATCCAAACAATCAAGTGCTATGTGTTGCTTTCAGTAGCTCTGTGACATGGGTGAGAAAAGGCTCTCTCGTGCCCTTACAAACTCACTTATCCCCAGTAATGGAAAGCTGTGGTCATCCTACAGGCAGTGATGGTACCAAGAAGTTCAAACTTACAGGGAACAGCATTTCATTTCAGTTTCACTGCAGCTGCATCTGTAGCAATCTTCTGTCCTCTCAATGTGTCCCAAGGGATACAGTTTTCCATTCAGCATACAGCCTGCATAAGACAGCAGCAAAACAGAACATGTTCTTTAAGCCTTCACCTAAAAGCTGAAGAGTTTAAGAATTATTTCAGCTTTCCTGAAAATGTTCTCCCAGGCAATAGTAAACTACAAGGATTGGGGTTTTACTCTGTCAGCTCCTGAATGAGCTCTATGTGCTGGAATAGCACATAGCAATAGCAACCTACCACCAACAGCAATAATATTGCTGCAACCATACTCAGTTATTTGTTTTTCCCCTACTTTCGGCAACTTGCTGCTGGAAACCCCTATTTGTGTCTTTCCAATGTCTTCCCCCTCCCTTGTATTTTGAGCCCTTCCTGGCAGCTCCATGCAGAGCCAAGCTACCGCAGAGCAATCAGGTGACAGGACCTTCCTTGTTCTTACCGTTTTTGGCCTCCCCTGGCTTGTGAATTTTAGACCAGCAGTATGCATCACCCAGGGTCACTATGACGCCCATTGCGATAAGGAAAGCCAGAAAGCTCTTCTGTAAAAGAAACACAGAGCCCATGCCGTGGATTTTATTCCACATTGATTAGCTCTGTTTTCGAAAGCTGTCACTGAACCTGAATCAAAATTAGAAATGACCTTATGTGTACATGAAAATAGTGGAAAAGTACACTCCAGATATTTCCCTGCATTGATGGCTTTTTCATTTACGTGGGAAGATACAAAATGGCATGACATTACCGTCTCAACAGCATCGTTCCCTGCCAAAGTCCCGTCTCTAGAAATCACACAAAACTTCAATAGTATTACAAACTTGAAAGCCCTGTCAAACTCTTGGTCACATTTGGCATTGGAGAGGAGATCTCAGATCTACATCTGTTCCAGTTGGTTTTTGGACATAGGTGGCTGGGCAGAGAAGAGAGAGATAAATGTGTGTCTTTGGGCAAAATTTGAGTGCTGTACATTGTACTTAGCATCACCTGAGCTATCTTGTCAAACCATGAAGACACAGGCTTGGACTTGACACAGCATGCACCTCCTTTTGTCTAGTGGGGGCAACAGCTAAGCTTCGGTAAGAGAGCTTCAGATATGTCCCCTGGGACCTGCTGAACAACCACAACTTTTTTTCAAAAAGCCTACATGGCTTTGTAATGATTGTTATACTGGGGTAGAGGGACTGGAAAAGCAGGAGAGAGCACAGGTTTATTTGGATGGGTTGCTCCAGCTGACAAAGCAAAAGTTTAGGAATAGCCAGAGACTGAGAAGCAATGGCGGAAGTTATTTAAATTTTCTTGATAGCACTTGCAGACTAACATGAAAGGATTTTAAAATGAGTAGGTCTTTCCAAATTACTGTTCTAAACTTCAGAAGCTGTTGATATCACTGAGACTGTTGCTGCTTGAAACTGGGTTTAAAACACCAGTGAGAGGTTTTGGGTTTAGGCAGGGCTGCTGTCTGCCTTGGCTTACTTGAATCATAATGCCGTAAGACGTTGAAAGATCCTGAGCCTTAGGCAGGTGGTGAGCCAAGGAGAAACTCCTCTGTCTGCTGTGAAAAAAACCTTGATATTTTAATCCTTGATGTCCTGCTTTCTTATAGGACTGAGTGACATTTATGGTGTAGTGAAAGCAAGGAGGAGGAGGGTTTATGGAGTGGTCTGGGAAGGGTGTAATGCTTCATTTTCATTGTGGTTCTATGATGTGGAGTTCCTGGGGCTTTAGGCTAGAATAGAGACAATTGTCATGCTGAGCACCATAGCCAGAATGAGAGAAGTTAAGGGGAAAGACTGAAAAACTCCTAAAGTGTGCTATTCTGTAGTGCCTGAGTCAAGTGTTTACAATAACACAGATGGTCCATGATATGTAACTCAAGTCTTTATAGAAAATCCTTCATTTGTTGCACTGTCTTCTGTTAATGTTTTATAATGTTTTTCCTCCAACATTTTGCTTATCATGCCATTCCTGGAAATGCCAGTCAGATGAGCTTGGGCATGCCCCTCTCTCTAAAGATCAAAATTTTAGACCTTCCACTGAAACTAAACAGAAACGTAAGGGGAAGTCTGTGGTGTTCAATCAGGTATCTGAATGAGCTTTATGCTGCAACAACTAAATGATTTTCCAGCTAAGTAACAGAAACTTAGAAATAAAGTTTAAGCAGAGAAAGAGCAGATGGTAATTTCTCCCCTGTTTATGAATCAACATATAGAAACTACTGCCCCCTCTGTAGAGCCCAGGCCATTCCTACGATGCTCATCAAAGGTAGTACTTGATGTCTGTACCTTTGGGATTATGTGAGCACAAATTACAGGAAAACTAGGCCATAGGACTTTGTTGGTCTATTTATCATTACCCAACTCTTGATTCAGGTTCTGCAAACACCTTTAGAGGCTTGGAGAACAGGGCACCATTTGAGGGATCAAAAGTGAAGAGCTGTAGAGGAATTCCTTGTGGAACAGGGGCATGAGATACCCCAGGAGAGCTTGGGCATCCCAGGGCTGTTGCACAAGTACCCCTGACGGGGCCTCAGGCTGAAGACAGGCTTGCAAGGCACCTGCTAGCCGGCAGCCTTGAACAGCCTTGGGAAAAGGTCAGCTCCCCCGCTGCTTAGAGGCTTTCTCATGGGAAAGGGATATGAACTTTGCAAAGTATGACTTGGTGTAAGTGAACAATAAAGGGGAGCACGATGCTCAAATCATATCGGTGTCCGTATCGTGACTCCAGCTGGATTCCCCTGCATCCGGGACCCCCCCCCCCCCGCTAAAAAGAGCAGAAAAAAATACACAGACAAGGTATACACTTCTTTTCATTGTAAAATGACATGTTTTAAACTGTATTTCATATTTATAAGCTTTAAAAGCATGGTCCTAAATGTTTGCAAAACTCTGAGTATTTTCACAAACATTTCTGAGGAAAGGATAACAGCAAGTGAAGGACTAGCAGATAATCTGTACAGTTTCTTGCAAAGAATTACAATACAAAGAACAAAATTCACAGTAATCTTCACAGAGGTGCCTTCCTGTCTTTGCATCTTGCAGGTTTGAAATACAATCTAGCCACATTTAAAATGTGTAACCAGGTGATTCTCTTAAATGCTCTCCTGTTGCAGTTTTAAAGCAAGGACCTATCTGTATCCCCATTAACAAAAAGCCCAAACCAATCTAAACTTTTGACTTACCATTGTGGAATGCTTGGCTTCCAGAGAGCTCTAAGTTTCCAGAAAAGCTGAAGTGCTTTATGTGGAATCAGAGAGCAAATATTTTATGGTGCTTTTATGTTGTGCAATTCAAGTCTAAATGGGGGAATGGGGGGGGAGGGGGAAGCCTGCTCAATGCAAATGCAGTTCTTTTGTAATATCCAAAGAAATCTCTGAAATTTTTCCAGCTGGCAATGAGAAAATGTTTGGTTTTGTAGAGCACTGACCTGGGTAAATTGTTGAGTCCAGAACTCTGTATTCCTTGGAAGCATTATGATGAGGGAAAAATGCCTTTCTGATGGAATACAAATATCGATAGCTAAGCTGTAGACAATATTATCCAGCTAGGTGATTTTTAGGTGGGGCAGAAATGCATGTGAAATCCCTTCTGCTATCAGTGGGCTGGAACATGCTGACTAGTGCATTAGGTATGAATAGCAAGTGGAGCTTTTGCCAGATCTTTGCATACTCATGGTTAATGCTGTGGTGCTGTGCACTGAAAGGCAACCGAAGGTACTTGGCCATTGCCAGGATCAGAACCTCTTAACATTGAAGCTGGATCCCATGACAACATTCTCCTTCTCCTCCACCAAAACAAAAAATTCCTCTCAAATCAAAACCCTGTTGTTACTCCTGTGGAACTGTTCAGGCTTTGACCTGAGTAATCATAGTAGAGTATATGATCACTTTTATATGTGCACTTCCCAAGAAGTGATAAATTTCAGAGTGCTAATCAAGTATTCTGCTTTCTCTTGCTCTGCAACCTCTTTTCAGGAAGCAATATCTGACTGTGTGCCTACCTACATTTAAAAATACTCCATTACAGATGCTGCCAAGCAATTCAAAATTCATTTCTGTGGGTGACTTACTATCAGCTACAGGAAATTTAGCCTATGATTTTAAAGTTTAAAGACTCTGAAAAAATAAGCTAAATCATTTGATGCTTTTTTTCTTAGATTAAACACAGTTATATACTTTACAATGGTGGCAAGAAAAGTTGTCATTTTTTCCTGTCCACTATGTATTGCTGCGTACTAATAATAATTAATTTAATCCAAAGAATTCAGCAGGAGCAAAAGAAATTAAAGTACATCATAACATAATTCCATGACCTCTCTGGAGGAAATGCTAAAGCTGAAGTCCATGCAGGTTTGATAATTCTTTAGTAAGAAAGACATAATTAATGAAGAGTTTGTAAGCATTCAATCTTCAGACTAAACACTTGGCTTCTTTTTTTTTCTGATGTAATCACTACATTTAAAAGTTCAATTTCATGATAGTCATGTTTTCATTGAGAAAACTCAGTAAATGTCATTTCTCATCCTTTGCTTCTGGCATGGCAGATAACAGTACTTTATCATCTAAGTCTCCCTCTTGTCCATGTTTACAAAGTGTTGAGTCAGCTTACAACCTTTCTCAAGTGAATACAGCAGTTTTCATCTTCAGTTCTGTAGCACAGATTTATTTTCATTCCTGTAACCCATTTCTGCACAGTCTCAAACCTGACAGTATCTCATTTCAAATCTGAACATAGAACGAGGTATAAAAGCTTGTAAGTGTTGTGGAAACAACCTCAGATACTATGAAGGACATAATGCCTTTCCTGTATATGTATCCAGGCACCTCATCAGCTGTCTTAAGCACCATATTGTTCTAGATAGAAAACACGTGCTTTCCATCCCTAAATTCTTCTCACAGGCACTGCTGTTAATACAAATTTTATACTTTACACAGTTGTTTAAAAATCCTATTCCTTCAAAATGATAAAATCTCCCCCCCCAAAAAAAGTCTAAAGCATGAACTAAGTAAGCACAGTTTATTTCACCATTAAGGTGACCAGACAGTTATTATTTGGCACATTAAGTATTGTTTGCAAACTCTCTCAGTGATGATTGTCTTTTCCCAGATCTCTTGATATAAGGCTTTCATACAAATGTAGAGAAACTATGGGTGGTGTGCACCATCCTATATCTTGTACCACTGTAAAAGTGTTCCCTCCCTTTCACCTGCCAAGTGCAGGCTTTGCTACTTACCAGGTCAGCCTGGCTTAACAGGAAGTTTTATGGCAATCCTTTTGTGGCTTTTTGATAGACACCTCAAAACAAGACTGGTTTTGCTTTCAGAGTGCTTGTTAGGCAGAACACCTTATTCTTCTGCCAATGATTTCTTGACAAAGATGCCAGAGCCCTGCCAGCTGTGCTGCGGACTGTCTGCTGGTAGGCTGACACTGGGTGCCTTCGAACCTCCTGCTTGAGGATACTCAGATCTTGCTTTAAGAGAATTTAGTCCCTACCTAAAGTCTTAGATCTGGCTACATCTCCAGTGAATTCTTCTTTTTAATACACTTTTTTTCCCAAGGGTAATTGCTTTCATAGCACTGCCCTAATTTCACCAGAGCATGCGGAATTTTGTTAAGATTATAGGAAAGATGAGGAGGGCAGTGACAGGACAAGGGGTAATGATTCTAAAGTGAAAGACGGCATGTTTAGAGTTGTTATTATGAGAAGATACGTTATTATGAAGAAATTTTTTACTGTGAGGGTGGTGAGACACTGGAATAGGTTGCCCAGAGAACTTGCGGATGTCCCATCCCTGGAAGTGTTTAAGGCCTGGCTGGATGGGGCTTTGAGCAACCTGGCCTAGTGGAAGGTGTCCCTGCCAATGGCAGGAGGTTGGAACTAGATGATCTTTAAAATCCCTTTCAACCCAAACCATTCTATCATTTGGTGTTCTTACTTTCTGTAGTGGTTTGGTTCGAAATATCCATTACTTACTTATTTTCCTTCTGTGAGATAAGAATTAGGAGAAAACAAAGCAAGCACAAAACTTAAAAGAATATAAAGAAGTTTATTACAGACCTAAAAGAAAGAAAGGTCAGACTAAACCTTTAGAACACTTCTCTTCCCTCCACCTTTCTCCCTTCTCCAACTGACAGTGTAAAAAGACAACCCTTAAGATCTTTTCAGTCAGTTTACCACCTCTATAATAATCTTTTTTTCAGTTCACTTAGGGAGAGGAGTCTCTCTTGCTCATGCTGTGGAGACATCTCCACAAGAAACAGTTCTTTCGTAGCTTCAATGTCACAGCGAGACAGCCGCCCGGCTTGGTTCTCTGCTCGCATGTGAAAGTCCCTTCCCTCGTCTTACAGCTTTCCCACAACTGTTTTCGAGGGTTCAATCTTGAGCTAATGGGGTACCATTTTAAGGTTGAGCTGTTCAGAAACAAACGTTCTCTTCACCCATCTCTGGGAGCACCTTCATCTCTAGGAACAGAGGTCTTCTTCTTCCCTGGGAACAAGGGTCTTCATCACTTTCATCTCTCTCTGTTCAAGCTTCTCAGCAAATCACAGCTACTTCAACATTTGCTTACGCCAGCACAGGTACTTTTGCTCACCATTGCAGTTTGAACGCTCCACCCCCCACGCTTTCATGAAATTACAATGGGTACTCTGATGTATCACAGTCCATCACCACCATAGCTTTACAACAGAATTTCAGCTTCTAAGCTTGAAGCATCTCCTCCTTCTCCTCCCTCAGGATTTCAGCTCTTCCTTCTTCACTGACTTTGGTGTCTTTATGGTGTTTTCTTCATGTGCCTTCACCTTTCCTTTTCCTCTGACTTGGGAGAGGATTGATGTCTGCAGGCTTCACCTGTCCTGGAGGAAACTTACAACACTACAAGGGTTAATCTCACCCGGGCCTTGCAGCTGGAATTTGCTTATCGCTGTTGCTCACCTGAGCTTTGCCGGGCAGCGGCCTCAGATGAATTTCGGCCGCACTGGGTGAGGGCTGGCCTGGCCCGGCGGTGCCGCGGGGCCGCCTGCACGGAGCAGGGCCGGGGATGGAACAGGGCTCCGAGGCTCCAGGGTGGCTGTCTCCCGGCCGGCCCGGCCGGCACTGAGGGGCTGTGCCGGGTGTCCAGCGAGCAGAAGCGGCTGAGATCTCAGCCAAGCCGCACCGTGGCTGACCTGGCCGGACCACCCCGAGCAGGGCCCGGCCCGGCCCCGCTGGGCCGCGCAGGCCCCAGTTCCCTGTCCAAAAGCCAGAAACAAGAGAGCTTTCCTGGGGTTTGTTCATTCTTAAATGTGGATCACAGAGGCGTGTCAAGCTTCTTAAGTGGCTTAAAAAAGTTGCCAATATTCAAACTAGCCAGTTGTGGTTCTATTGGGTCTGGAGGAAGCTGTAAGCACCTGTTAGCAAGAGAATCACTTCCATGACTGATGAAGCCCTCTTTAACTAAAAACCTAAACTATGCTAAACCATTACACCTTCCATCAAAAACAGCTGGTGCCCTCATGGTGGGTTAATACTCAATGAGAGGATAAGTTTTTTGCAAAGTTCACTCCTGATTCCATAGAACTTAGATATCTCATGCAGACAAATATTTGCACATTAAATCACACAGATAACTAAACCTCCCATATAAACACAATCTTTAGCTTAAAAAGGTTTGAACCTACTCAGGAAAGCTGGAAAACTCCCATTAACTTCTGCAGCCTTCAAATTAGATCTTAGGGCTTGGGTCAAGGAAAGCACTTACATATATCCTTAGTTTGAGCCCTCTGGATAGTTCCACTGTCTGCAGTGGAGCCACTCTTTGTTCTCAAGCACACGCTTGGTGAAAGGCTTTCCTGGGTCTAACCTGGACCATAAGTTCGCAGTCATCCTTGCTCTATCTTGTTTTATCAACTATGGTACATCAATTAATATGAGAAGTTTAATTTCTTGATCTGTTTACAAAAGTGGGAGGGTAGTACTACTTCATTAGTCCTATGAGTTTCACATTTCAAAGTTCTGCTAAAGACTAAAGTAGAACACCATGGGGCTGTGATTCAGAAGCCTTTTTTTAATTCTTCATACTGATGCTGACTTGATGCATGATTTTGGGTGTCTCCCTTAGGTGTCAGAGATTGTAAGTTTCAGAGCTTATTATCTAGAGGAATGCAGAAACCAGAGACAACACAGAAGTCAAGTTTCCCTATTCGTCACATAGCAGGTATTCCTACACCTCACCAAGGAACTCCAGGGTAATGCCTGTTCTCCAAGCCCATGATTTTACCACCAGAGATTAACTTTTCAGATCAAAGAAGGATCAAACTATGAACCAGTGAAGTCATGTGCCCAAGTCCAGGTTCATTTAGAGGGTTAGCTCTTTGCTGTGGGTTTTGATTTTGTCCCCTAATTTCTAGTTACCTGAACTGAATTTATCAGACTGTTTATTTTTTTACTGCTTGCACAACTTATTCAGTAAGTCATTTGATTCAGTATAGCAAGGTCTTTTTAGGTGACATGGGTAGTCTGCTTATTTCTTATTATTATGAGTTATAATTAATTATTTATAGGAAAGCTGATTTTTAATTCCCTGAAATGAATAAATACACCAATAGGCAAACAGTGTGTTCTGTCATTGCATTAACCAGCAATGAACACCAGGCAGAAGGGGAAGTTCTCCTGGAGGTTTCAGGCTCCTGTGCTGATCCACTGATAGCACATGTACTTATTTCTAGCTATAGATACTCCTTTCTACACTGTGCACCAGTCTGAGGCATCTTCAAGCCCTGGCTTTGCTTGTCACCAAGACTTTTTGCAGCCTGCAGATAATGCAGGTGCTGGGACCATCTCTTGGAGACTGGAGAATTCTGGTAATTGCAGGGCTTGAATAACCACATCTCTCTGCCTCTGAACCAAGACATACCACACTACTGTGCATGAGAGCATGGAGTGGCAGGGAAAATGAAGAACAATGCACAAATTGTATTGGGGTTCTTTCCCGTGGGACGCAGAAGCTTAACTTTTAATTGTAATTTGACTTTTTTCTATATTTGCATCCTGTTCTAAGGTTATAAAAACATGTTTACTTTCTGTTAGCTATTGGGAAAGCTGGCTGTGGTATTCTCTTTACCTTGTAAATATTTGTGAATTTAACAAAGTGCTAAGGCATGGGTTTAAGCACAGATACCAGAGAACTCAGCTCTGTACAGTCTTATGTGTCCAGGTTCTTAATCTGCAGATTAGTCTCTGATGACATGTGATTTTTGATACCTTTATGTAACATGATCATTTAGAGTTCTGAGGGGAAGAGCAAGTGATTTTTCTTGCTGCCATCTTTTCTCTAAACTTTAAATGGAACCTGTCTAAATTTCTGTCTAAAAGGAATTTTAGGATGAAACGCTTTTTGTAACCCTGTCTGTAATGTTTAGTATGGGACTTCTAGAAAGCAGATTTTTGTTGTGCCATTCATAGTCCTCTCTGCTCAGAGACTGGTGTATGTATCACAAATAAACAGCTTCCCCTAATTCAGGTTCTATGTAGCTGTCATGCCGGGTTTTTTATGGAAACTGATCTGCAAGATGCCCAGACCTGAAGCTGCCCAATGCTAAGACCCTACATTTCGAAGCACCAGTCCACAAAGAGCACATAGATCTCATGTTTTATAATGCACAAATTTCTGTGAAAGTAGAGCTTTGCATTATCAAAAAAGGATTTAATTACATGTGTCAGTGAATATGGAAAGTAACTAAAGGCAAGCTTTTCTGGTTGTTGGAATCTTGTGGAGGAAGAAACTACTGCAAAACACTAAAAGGCTTTGAGAATAATTTTGTATTAATCCCATCTGTGGTTTTTAACTATCTAGCTCATGACATTGTGAAACCAGCCTAGGTTAATATTTTTCTACTTGTCCTTTGTTAGTTTCTGCTTCATTATCAGTGTAATAAAATTTTTTACATTTGAAGGTTTGAAGGTCTGAGCCAGTTTGGTAATGGTATCTTGTCATAGAATCACAGAAAAATAGAATTGAAAGGAATATTATGATACTTTGCTTTTAGAAGTTTCTGTGTCCCTTATCTAACAATGTATTTCCAGTATCTGAATGTAGCCATTAGATCAATATATAAGAACTTGGAGATCTTGCCTGTTTTTTCTTATTTGAGAACTCTAGTAAGATCAGTCAATGCCCAGGCTCCTCATGAGTCGTATCAATGTAGTCAAAGGCAATAAATAAATAAACTCCCTGTGCTAATATAAAGTCTGATTATTGCCAATGGATTATTTAGTTACAACCTGGAAGAACAGGTTATTTCATTGTCATCTCCTTTCTCATGAATTCACTTGTAATAAAGATCATAGGAAATACAGTGGTATGACAAGGCTTTTTATTCCATTAGAAAAAAAATTAGCAAGAAAAGGGGAAATTAGTGGGGGTGTTTTACCTCTAAAGGCCTAGGGATAAGAAGTGAATAAATAACTGAATTCCAGTTTGGCGATTTGCACTGTGTATTTGTTCATGTTAGTGTGTTTTCTTCTAGCAAATCCTCAGTTCTGGCGTGGGTTTACTAAGGCTTATCCATTCTAAAGCTACGGAGATTTTACTTGGCTTAAGGTAAGCCTTTCACTTACTTCAGTAAGAAAAATAGGAGGAAGAGGTCTCATTTTATTTGTAAGCCTGGGCATCAGCAGACCCCGCTGCAGCGCTCCGGTGGGGAATGATGTGCTGCAGACCCTCCTGCTATCCCCGAATTTGTTCCCAGCGTAGCGCAGGGCGCGCCCCGCACATGGCCCTTACAAGCCATGTCCGGTCTCTCAGTGACGGCTGCCAGACCCTGGACACAGCGGCGGCGGACGGACCCACCTCCCGCCGCTTCCTGGAACCGCGGGATTCCTGCGGCGCGGGTGGGACGGGACGGGACGGGGAAGGGATGCAGTGGGAGGGGAAGGGAAGGGAAAGAGAGGGGAGGGGATGCGGTGGGAGGGGATGCGGTGGGAGGGGATGCGGTGGGAGGGGAGGGGAGGGGAGGGGAGGGGAGGGGAGGGGAGGGGAGGGGAGGGGAGGGGAGGGGAGGGGAGGGGGAGGGGAGGGGAGGGGAGGGGAGGGGAGGGGAGGAGAGGGGAGGGGAGGGGAGGGGGATGCGGTGGGAGGGGAGGGGAAAGGAGGGGAGAGGATGCGGTGGGAGGGGATGGGAAAGGAGGGGAAAGGAGGGGAAAGGAGGGGAAAGGAGGGGAAAGGAGGGGAAAGGAGGGGAGGGGATGCGGTGGCTCCGCCCACCCGCCGCGCGCGCCGCCTCGCGCCCCCTGCCGGCCCTGCGGTGGGCGCGGGCGGGGCGAGGTCACGTGACCGCGCTCAGCTGACCGCGGGGAGCGGCGGCGCGAGCCCAGGGTGAGCGGCGGGACCGGGCCGGGCGCGGCAGCGGCGGCGGCCCCGCGGCTCACTGTCCTTCTCCCGCAGATGAACGGGGACGCGGCGGAGCCCGCGCCGGTGTGGGAGCGGCCCTGGTCGCTGGACGAGATCCGTAAGGGCAGCCAAAGCTGGTCCTTGGCCTCGGATGCCGGGGTGAGCGGTGCGGCCGGGACCGGGCCTGAGCCCGGCGCCGGAGGGGTGCGCGGGCCGCGGCCTCCCCGGGGCTTGGGGCCTTTGTGCGGGGCGGTGCTGCCGCCCGCTGGCCGGGGAGCGGCCGGGGATCTCGGGAAGGGCCTGCTGCGGGAAGAACGCAGCCTGCCGGAGCCCGGTGGCTCTCTCGTTGCTTTAACCTCCGGTCCGGGCAGGAAAACTAAAATGAGGAGTTGGCCCGAACGGAGATGCGGAATGAATTGGCTGAGACTTGGTCTTACGTGTTTGCGTGGGAGAGTTTCACTCTAAAGTGTGTGTATTTTGGTCCTCAGTTGAAGTGTATGATCAGTTCTGCCTGTCTTATAAACCGTGTCAGAAGGAAAAAGAGTTGGTTGCTGACTACTGCTTTCCTTTGTTCTTGTCAATAGCTTCTGCATTTTCTACAAGAGTTCTCTCAGCAGACCATTTCCAGGACACACGAAATCAAAAAACAAGTGGATGGATTGATTAACGAAACAAAAGCTACAGACTGTCGCCTTCATAATGTCTTCAATGACTTTCTTATGTTGTCCAACACGCAGTTCATAGAGAATGTGAGTGTGTTCTAGTACAACATCAAACTTGTACTTCAAACATTGTCATTGTCTCTTAATGTAGTGTGGAGAAGTGATTTAGCTTTTTGGCAAGTCTGAGGCTGATTTAGGGATGAAGTGACTTTTAATTGTGTTCTGTTAAAGGATATCCTAAGTCCCTTGTGAGTGATGTACTATCCATATTGGCAGGTTCCCTTTGCCTTTTCAGTGATACCTTTCTTCTCCTTGCTAATACATGACCTTGAGGTCAGAGTTTTGGTTTTAGTACTATGAATGAGTTGGGAATTCTGGGATGTCTTGGTTTATCTTCAAAAGTTGCATGAATGTAGTATTTGTCGCACTTACTTGTCTAAATATGAGGAGTGTAATACAATGCTGTAAATTTGCCTAATGGTGTTATTTTACTCAAAAAGCATTTGGTGTTAAAGGTGTTGGCCTGCAGGCAGTTGTCCGCTAGGTGTGGTCATGATGATCATATTTTCTGGTTAATGTTGCCACTTTGTAGATATCTCTGTTTTGAAATATAAAGCTAGACTTGAAAGCCTGTTGCAACATTGTAGCACTAGAGGCACGTGTCTAATTAAGGTGGAGAGCTTTAACAGTATTTCAGATTTTTGCAGGGTTTCTTGGCACCATGAGTTTTATCAGGTATTTTGTTTTGATCAGCATTATTTCAGGCCATACGTGCCTCATCGTGGCATTATTATTGGAAAGATGGTGGCAGAGGAAAAGATAAAAAACTGGATTTGTATTGTGGGGGTTTTTTGGTGGTAATGGGTTTTTTCAGAGCTGCAGTGTCTCTTCTGACCTAGCTTGGCTGTTCAGCAAAATGATTCTGCTGAGAACAGTTTGTACCAAATGTTTTAAATCTCATGTGCTTACAGCTGTTTGTTGCCAAATTTAAGTGCACAGAAATAGGTCTTCATTTCTGATTCTCAGTTTAGTGAGAGATCTGTCTCTTCCCAGGGGATAACTGCACCTGTGTTTGAAATTTGGATTTAGGTTTGCAGGTTCCAGGGAGATATTTTATTCCACTTTGTCTCCTTGTAGCTGGTCCTACAAAAGAGTGCTAAAAGAGCTGGATGTGAGAGGTGTTGTGAACCGTCTCTGTGAGTATGGAAGAAAGCTATTAAATGACAGAAAAATAAAGGAAAATAGACAGCCTCTAAGTAAACTATGGGTTCCACTCCGAAGCTGTCTGGAATAGCTTTATGTTGGGAGGGTTAAAACAGTGCATTTTTTAACATGTTCAGGTTAGTACGTTGGCAGACTTAAATTACCTCAGTTGCGTTGAGAGGCTGCCTATGGTATCTTCAGTGTGAAGACTTCAGTGCATGAAGGTGCTTAACATCACCCATGGCTTCCTTTTTTAATGTGTAATGAATTAATGTGTAATTAATTACGTATTAACGGTGTGTTTTGTGGTGGTACCTGTGATTTAGCCCCTGTAGTAGTACATTGTTCTTACATGAATTAATTTTGCTTGACTTTTTAGAGAGTATATGATGAAGAAGTGGAAGAGCCTGTTCCCAAAGCTGATGTTGGAGACAAAACAGAGCAGGTAGTTAACTTCAGCTGCCTTGAGTGCTGTCACTATGTTTCCAGCCCTTGTCTACCTTATCATTTTCAAACTTGCTTTGCATACATTTACAGCTTACAAACCAAACTCCTTCCTTTCTCCTTCAAGTCTCTCTGTTGGATAGTGTATGTCATTCAGACATAAAGTTGACAGTAACACTGGAGGCTACTACAGTGTGTGATCATCTGTTAGGGCCTCCCCAAGCTCAGTACTGTATCCAGCAGACAAGACTTATGCATTGATTTTTCAAGTGGTTATGCATGTTTTTTCAGCAAGGGGATTAAGGCCTTGGGCTGCCTTACTGGATTCGTAGGTAGTGAACTGGGGAAGCAGAACCTGACTGGAATAATTCTAGGAATAAATAGAGCTCATAGAGCTTTATATATGTGTATATATGTATTACAATCTAGGTGTATTATACCCTGAATGTCCCCCTAATAGTTTGGGAGCACAAATAAAACAATACTGTGCTGGTGTGGATGTTTAAAACATCTCTGTTTCTGGAGTGATGAAAATGAATTAAGCAAAAAAAAATACTTTGATTGTTCTTCTAATGCATATAGTGAAAAAGCTTTCATTGTGCTAATTTGAAATTAACATTTCGTATGTGCGTTGTAGTAAGATTGAGTCTTAAGTAAAGTGTAATGAACATCTGTTCTTTCTATTACTAAAGGAAAAGACGCGGGAACAGAAGGAAGCTGATCTAATCCCTAAAATTCAAGAAGCAGTGAATTATGGGTTGCAGGTTCTGGACAGTGCATTTGAACAGCTAGACATCAAAGCAGGCAACTCTGACTCAGAAGAGGAAGAAAGTAATGAAAAAGTGGAACTGATACTTGAGCCAAAGGTACAGAGACCTGTTTTTGCTGGGTTTGTTTTGCTTTCTTGGGCTTGCTCTTTGCTTCTGTCAGCTGTATCACTGCGTTATTGTAAAGTTGATGTTACCTAAACCTGTCACCTAAAAATAGAATTTGATGATTGCATCTGAAGAACTGCTCTTTCTGAGCTATTCTTTGTGTAGACTGCTTGTCTTGCAGTTAGGTTAACATTAAGGTATGGCACCCTAAAGGACGTTAGTTTAATGGAGTGAACTTGGAAGGGGAAGCCTCAATTCCGTGTGGGAGTGGGACATACAAATTTCATGCTTTTTAGGTACAAACTGTATCTTTATGGGTGGTTTTTACTGTCCCAGTAGTTAAAAAATCCCAGGTTTTGGGATAAGAGTCATACCTGTAAGTCTTTGCAAGGATATTCTTCTGTTAGATGGCATGTAGAAAACAAGTTGGGACTACACAAGTAGAAGTAGCCACTTTGTTTGACGGTGTTGAGAGGAATAAACCTCAGCTGGCCCACACAGTTGTATGTTGATTTGAAGCATATGTTTGGTGGGACTCTAAACAAGCTTGTATTTTCCTCGAGTTGAAACAAGGGGTGTAAGACTTCTATCTTTGTCAGCCATGTAGAGCTGTTCAGAGATGTCAGAAAGACCTGATGTTGTCTCTTTCCAGGATCTCTATATTGACAGACCTTTACCTTACTTGATTGGCTCTCAGCAGTTTATGGAACAGGATGATGTTGGCCTTGGAGATCTCTCTAGTGAAGGTATGTGCTGGCATGACCTTTTATTTCTATGCAAGTAATTAGTTTCTAATCCAAGATTTTTGTCTGTTTTAACTCACCACTTTGGTTATCCTGTGTAGTGTTCTTCCTGCATGTTTAGATGCAAGCCGTAATTAGCTGGGGAAAGAAATGTTCTTCATGCTGTAACAACCACTTTTCCGGTATACAAAGCAGTAACTTCTCAGTTACTTGTGCTTTGTGTATTAGAAATGCAAAGTGTTTAAATTTCATCAGCTTTCAAAGCTCTTTCAAACCACTGCCTACCCACTTGAATTTTAGTTTCCTTCACAGAGTCTTTAAAGTTGCTTAAATGGTGACCACATTGTTCTGTCTGATCTTTTTTGTTTCCATTTAAATTAGAAGGATCAGTAGATAGTGATCGTGGAAGTGTAATTGACAGTGAAGAGAAGGATGAGGAGGTAAGTGGCAAGTACCAGCTGCTTTGCACAAACAGTCTTTGCCTGTGAGGCCATTAACTACCTTGCTTTTTCGTATTGGCTCTTAAGACACTACTGCACAATGTTTGTTCCATGTGTTGGTTGTGATAAATATACTTTCTGTTATTGTTCTTGTGCAGTGGTTTCCTCTGCAGCTTTCCAGAGGAACATTTATGTGGTATTGGCTCTAGCTGTTATTAAAGTAGAATACTTCAAACTGAAGTGTTTTATTCCACTCTAATTTAATTTTGTGAATCAAATCAGATTCTTATCAAGAATTGCATTTATGGAGAACAAATCTGTTGTAAATTATAGTTACAAAGAATGGGATAGAGACTGACAGGAACAAGTTTAAAGCTTTAAGTAATGCTCTTCCAGGCTTTGCCTCATAAATCTGCTGCATTGGAATATCAGTTTCTGATATGTTTTGCCTACTTTGGCTGGGATGTCTCTGCTTTCTAACTGTGCTGTGGAAGCAATCCCTTTCTCCTGAGATGCTTGCTTTTGGTGTCTTTGCTCACTTAAAGTGAAATCCCTGTTGAGTTACTCAGATGCAGTCACATGGAGCCTGCTGTCTTTGCTGAATTAATGACTTTCTAGTGAGCTCCATTTGTAAAAATGGTCAGCAGTGGGGGAACAATTTCTTGGTCAGATCATGGTGAGGAGACCTGAATGTCCAAACTTCAGCAAGTTCAGAGTTTCTGACCCCTCTCCCTTAACCACTGAACAAGGTAATGTGTGATACTTGCCTCTGTGTCCCTTGTGTTACAGGAATCAGATGAAGAATTTGGAAACCCTAGTGAAGATGACCAAAAGACGGTATGGTTAAACACTCTGGTAGATACCTGAAAGACTTTACACTTGTGACACAGGAGGATGCAAGAAAAAGGAGATGAGAGCTCTAGACAATTAACTATTAGCAGCTTTGCTAAGCCTGATTTTTATAACTTTTTATGGGAAGGTCCTGGCCAGATAGCACTGTGTTCTGAAAATGAACCTGGGTTAGGCTTAAAGACATGCTTGCAAGCTGTCATTAGTTGCAGAGCCTATGTGGGATGGCATTGCCTGATAACGTGTTTTCCTCAGAAATTACTTGGGAGATCAGAGAGTTCAAAGAATCTACCCCAGGAAAACTAGGCTTCTGTGGGTTTATTTGGTTCTGTAATTAAAATTCTAAACTTGCTGTTCAGGAGGCAAGGAACAGTACCGTTTGGGTATGACATGAAATCAGGGATGCGAACAGTATTAAATATTTGAACAGTATATCCATTTGGATAATGAATGAGAAGGGAAAAGAAATATTGAGATGGAAAAATTCAAGCCTGACTTTAGTAATTGGTTTTAGAAGAAGGAATCTTATCCATGTTTAGATGTGCCACTGCAACAGACTTATATGGGGATTTTCAATCTGACATGATTTAATGTCAAAAGAGCAATGTTGCAAAAAGCAACCATTATTAAATCTACGTATTAATAAAACAGTGTTGCTAAAGCACTCAGATGTTCCTTTAAGCTGACCTTCATAGGGTAACTTTGTATGCCTGATGTATTTTAAGACAAGCAAGTATCTTTGTGTTATTGGTGGTTTAGTTCACTTCTGGGCCCTTGCCTGTGCCAGCCCCCAACTTTCATCCAGTTCACTTAATCTTTTTCACCCTCTTATTGACATGACTGAAACCAAGATGTGAGCATGTACTGTCTGTCATTCTGCTGTCCACCCTAAGGACAGTGCAAGATGATAAAATTTTTTACTGGTTGATCACAGTGTTTCTGTGTTAAGACTAAATACCAGGTCTTTAGTTTGTGTATGGTAATGGTACACTCCTTGTGAGGGGAGCCTTTGTGTCCTCAGTCGCAGCATTCAGTAACAGCAGACAGGGGTGGGGTGTGCTAGAGAATGCAGCAACTTGCTTGGAGCTGGAGGCACTCCTTCCTTACCTTTCAAAAGTTGTGAAGTACCCCAAATTGGCTGTTCCCATCCTTTCAGTAAGTTTGATTTGAATATTTTAGCTAAGCAGATGTAGTTTTGTATGCAAACAGAATATTAATTGTTTTTTAGAGGATAGCCCAGATGAGTGATGAAGATGATGATGATGGCTGTGATCTCTTTGACTCTGAAAAAGAGGATGAAGAGGATGGAGACTTAGATGAAAGCACAAAGCCTGTGAGTAATTGTTGCCTTTTGGGAGAGGGGGATTTGACTTCCCGTATCAAAAATCTGACCTTAGAGGGATTATAATGATAGCTCTCAAGTACCTGAAATGGAATCCTGTAGAAAGTACCTCTAAAACTCCTGAATGGTCTTTTAACATGATTGTTCAGGCTTTACCCCTTTAAACCTGGGGATTCTTGCACCTTAAGCAAGTATCAAAGCTGTCTTTCAAGAACATTAAGAAATGGACTGTTGCATTTTTGTGAGATGAAGGCCTTTTGTTTCTCCTGGTTACGAAGCAAGGTGACACTAAAAATTATGTGTTCATCAGGAACTAGAAATCGTGAGGTTTTTTTTATTCTTGATGCATGCCTAATCTCTGCTTTCTTAACAGAAAGCTGTATTGCTTCTTCTGGGGGCTTCAGGCAAAGTCTAGACAAGATATTGTACAAGTGAGGCCATGGAATACAGTATTTATAATTGCAATTGCATCAAGTTGCTAAGTGGATCTTATATAAGAAATATGCTGTTATTTGTCCCTGCTGCTCAGAAAAAGAAGAGGCCAACATCATTTGCAGATGAGCTGGCAGCCCGAATCAAAGGAGAAGTGCCAGTCAGACAGGACGAAGAGCGTTCGTGTAAGTTACCTCCTAAGTTTTGAAGAGTGCTTGTGCAGTAATGGGGGACTCGTGGAAGTGTAGGACAGGAGGCTGTGGGTAACAATACATGAAGTTACACACATCTGTTATTTGAACATGTATTAGATAAAAGCCTGACAAGAGGAACTGCAGACACTATGTTGTGTTCTGAGAAACTCTTTGGCTGTAACTCGGAGAACTGAATTGGAATTCTCTGAGAGTTATAGTGGGAAACACATTGCTTTCAGATGAGACAGGTCACTCTCAAAACACACATTACCGAAAAGGTTTTCTCTGCAATCTGATTCTCCCTCTGCATGTTTGACCACATATACTTTCTCCTGTTTCAAGGAAGTGTGTGGAAGCCACTGGTCACCGTGGTCTTTCTGTGAGCTCTGCAGTGGAAAACATCTCAAGCAGTAGATTGGTGTTTTCATGTGGTGTGGGTTGTTTGTTTTCTTTGTGGCCTAACTATACTGTTTTGAAGAACTTTTCCTCACTACTGTTATTCATGATATTTCAGACTAAATAATGCATTTACTTAGTGTTGCTTTCAAAGGGAGAGACCTCAAATATTTAGTCTTGTAGCAAAGCAGCAGTTGAAAATAGCTGGCTGAAGTTGAGTTGGCAAGTGCTTGTGGGCCTGCTGTTGACCTGTAATATTGAGAAGATGAACAGACAAGAACTGTATGTGTGTGTTCTTGCACAGTTCAAACAATCAAACTAGGTCTGTGGATATCAAGAGTATAAAACCTACCAACTTACCCTGTTCAGTTACAGGGAAATCTTATAGTCATTGAAATAACCTTGTGATGGTAAGGCCAGAGGAGGTGAAACTCTGGCTTTGCTTTTGGTAGCTGAATGAAGACAGTAATAAATCTGGAGCCATTTGAGATGCTCAGAGGTTCTGCAAAGGTGTGGAACCTGTACTGTCTGGAATGCTGTGTTGCTTTCTGACATCTCAGGTGACACTAGTCTGTGTGTGGACAACTGTGTTGAACCCCTAGTGCCTGACAGAATGATTCTATTACAATTTTAGGTACTGGTTTTAGAAACTGTATTTCATAGAACTGCTTCATCAGGCTGATTCATATGAAAACGCAAAGGTCAACTTGATTTGCTATTTTTTTAGGTTCTTTTTGCCATAGATTGATCTCAGACTGTAAGTAAAGGTGGATTAATTTTTCATTGAAACTTTCTTCTTAAAGCTCTGTCATCAGAAACCAATACAAGGAAAACCCCAAAAGAGAAGAAGGAAGTCAGAGTTCCATTGGATGGTAGGATATCCTCCTCTCTTGTTTCTGAATTGTGGGCTGGATTGTAAAACACCACTTAAGAAATTCTACAGCCTCTGCTGTAGAACCTGGGTGGGGTATCGGTGGGCATCCTTCCAGGCGAGTGTGTAAACAAATCTAGGTTGTGATGTGCATGTAAACAAGGCTGGAAACAGGCTTAGTGAGAGTTCTTCCTTTAACGTGGCCTTCTGGAGCAACTGCACAGCCTAACCTGTCTTCAGCAGCTTCTCTGTATATATTGTGTTTGTAAGAGAGAGCAGATGGAACCAAAGCAATTTTTGTTTAGGTTGTCTCTAATCCCCTTTCCTGAAACTTGATCAGTCTTACCATAGCTCATAGGTCTTGTACTTTCTAGATGAAGATGACGATATCTTCAAGCCTCCTAAGCTGACTGATGAGGACTTCACACTGTTTGGTTCAAGGGGTGGCCTCTTCAGTGGTGGAACAGGCCTCTTTGATGATGAAGAGGTGAGAATGCTGGAGATTATAAAAATGGAGTGTTTCCGTCTTCTAAAAACAAACCAAAAGATCCCTAAAAACTCGCACCTCTGGAAGACAGAGAAGGCAAACGGCATTTTGTTGCTTGGTAATATTCAGGTGTTGTGGAATAGTATAGCTTTCCAGTGGGGAAACAGAACTACACAAGTGACATACTTACATTCACCTTGGCACAATGTCCTCCCTTCTGCAGCGGTGCTGATGAGAGATGCAAGCGTGGTTCAAGCTCTGTTATTAGACACATTCTAATTCCAGGAGAGCTTAATCAGCCCCTTACTTTTAGCTGTAGTGGTAAACCAAATGCCATCCAGTTTGTTTATTTTAAATAAGGAGATTTCTATTCGAATGCCTATGAGAATACTGATTTTTGTCATTCTCTCTCTGATTGTCAGAGGAGTGTAAAGGAAAGAGAGCCCTGAATGATGCCATTCACACTTTATTTTTCACGTACCATGTGTGGACACTGCTGCTGCTGAGTTTCTCTCTGTACTGTTAAAAGTTTCCTATTGCAGTTATGCTGTGTTGTTTCATCTAGTTATTGTACAGTTCCTGTGATGCCTATGTTGGCAAGAAAAGTTCACCCTAAGTTTACTCTTGTGCTACCTAGAGCTGACTTGGGGAAGAAATGGTGTGAAGTGCACTTCTGACCTTATTTTACCACCGTGCATGTGAAAGGGTGTAGAAACCTGATGTCAAGGTGCTTAAGATTTAAGAGTGTGATAGTACAGCTGCATAAAGCAAATGATTGTCTCTGATGCAGCTGATACTGGTGACAGTCAAGGTTAGTCCAGAACAGTAGTCAGGTTGTTGCCTTTGGGGGATGTTGTGTTCATTGTTGCAACTAGAACAAAAGTCGGGTGTTCCTTGGAGCTGAGGAGGTATTAGACTGAAATTTGGAAGGAGGCCTCATGTTTCTCAAGCTTACCATGCCCAATCTACTAGAATATGGCCAAAAAGCACCAAACAGGGGCTTTGTGTGTAGGGAAGGGGATAGTTCTGTGCAATGCTTTCCATTCAAACAGTCTTTACTGAAAAAAAGTTCTTTCTTTTTTTTAAGTGGCAGACAATAGCTTAAAAAGAACATTAAGAAAAATAATCTGATAGTGCAAGCCAGCTTTGTGTCAGTGCAAATTTGGATGAAGCCATCACTGGTTGCCTCTTGGTGACTTACTACTAAGACTACTTTCCTCATCTGTGTAGACACAGGACAGCCAAGCAGATCTGTGATTGCTGCCTGCCTGCATACGCCTGTTCTTGGTTTTCTGTTATCTAAAGTTAAACGTCTCAGAAAGGTGACTTAGCTTCACTTACCTTGTGCACTGGAGGAGGCCACACTGTATCAGCAGGCAGGCACAGCAGAGCAACAGGCAAATAATAACTGATAAATGTGCAATTGATCACTGACACCTCTGCCACACCCCTGCGCTCCCCTACTCTTTCTGAAGTGTTTTGCCTTCCTTCTACAAAGCTATATACAAAGACCATGCATTTTGAGTCTCCAGGCAGGCAACCTCTAATACCCAATCCCCATAAGAGGGAGGCTTTCAAGAATTTAAGTGGTCAGTACCCAAAAGATCTGGAGGTTTCCTGGAAATCCAGGCTGTGATTGTTGGAGTTTGGTACAGGGCACTGCAACCTGAACACAAGAACTTCTGTGTGAGTGTCCTGCAATGCTTTGGAGCTGTAATATATTTCTCTGCACCATTATGGTATCTTAACATCTTAGTAGCAGTGTAAATCATTCATTTTATCCACATGAAGTTCAGGAGTATTTTTATACTTGACCTGACCCTCAAACCTTACTGTATAAACTTCAGTAGGAAAGCTTAGAAGGGTATAATCAGGACCTAACCAGCTGTAGATTAATTAGTGTAAGTCCTTGAAGATGTGCAAATAAAAGGTTATTCCTTCTCTTCAGCAAACAGATGTGATCAGTAAATTCAATTTTAGAAGAGAGCTGCTTTTCTGAATGTATACACTCAAGTTAACAGTTGAGTACCTAGGTTTAAGTCTGTATTTGCAGACATCGTTTTGAGATGGGAATGGTGATTATCTCCTCTGTCTTGGCTTAGAAGTGGACATTCAATATGGGAAAATCAGCACCTGTCATTTCCTACAAAAATTCACCACTTCCCCCCCTTTGCATTTTCATCTATGATTAGAGTGATCTTTTTGCTGAAGCACCAAAAGGAGAAGAATCAAAAGAGAGAGAGGAGCGAGTCCCAGTAAGTGAAGGTAAGAACCAGCAGTTGCCTCCTGTGGTCTTGTCTATGCTGTGATTTATTGCTGCTAGCAGCTAGACTGTTTTGTTCCGGAACTAGAAAGCTTGGTGTAGCAATTGTAGAGCAAGCCCCTTCTCCTCACCAGTCTTAATAGGGAACAGCTGTGTTGAATTTTACATGTGTTTGTTCGCTGTGATCTGTTACACACTCCTACTCTCCTAGAGCTGAAAGGATGTCACTGCTGTTGGCAGAGCTCTCTGCGTGCTCTGGGTTCCTGCTTCTCAAGTGAATATTGCAGGATCCAGTTGTGGGTTTGAGGGGAGCAAAGATTTCTTCTTGCAGATTAATTTACATGAGTTTCTCATTAGGTGCATATCTAGACCCTTAAGGACTCTGAGCACATATTCTGTATTGCAGAGCTTTTCCTGAAGCACTGTGTTTGATGAATTTTCAGATATGTGTTAGGAGACTAAGCCATTTTTTCATTTTATTTTGAATGTATCGTATTGAAGTGGTATTGAGTGCATGAATGTGAACCGTTGTAAATAATGCTGTGTGTAAATGTGTAATGTGCTTATAAGCTTCAGTGCAGTAGAGCTGTTCTGTGGAGTTTAAATGGAAGAAAAATAGACTGTTACATATATTTGCAAAAGCCCAGAAGTTTGAGAAGAATGTGTAAAGAGTTCTGAGCTGTTAAGAAAGAAAAAGCAGCTCAGACAACTTCTTGGATTCCTCTTTCTGTGGTAGAGTTCTGAAGGCTTTGACAGCATAAAACAAGTGCATCCATTTGTATTGTACTTCCTGTGATTTCAGCATCCTCTACAAAGTCCTTAAAGAAAGTTCCTGCAGGTGCAGTATTTCTGTTTCCAGGTATGATTTATTCAATAGCCAATTGCTTCATGCACAAAATGGTCTTTTCTTTAAAACCTACTGCAGAGGTTTTAAAGAAGGAACTATCCAAATACAGCAGCACTGCATTGCTTGATCATATGCTTAATGACAAATACAGATGCTTCTACCATGCTAAGCCTAAACTGCAGCATGCTTAATGGATAATCAAAGATTCTGGAGGAGCTCTGAAGGTAGGTGTCACAGATGACAGATATTAGCAACTGTCAGCTTCAAGTGTTGTGCTCTGAACTTTTAAGAATGTGTCACTTCAATTGATATTATACAGTTTAATTCTGCTGTGCATGCAGTCACAGCTTCCATCTGTACTCTGAGAAGGAAGTGCATTTTGATATTTCACGTTTGATCATATTCCCTTGGGTTAGCAGAAGTACAGTTTAAACATCAAGTTCCTATGTTTGGACCAGTCTTGTTTTTCTGGTTTTGATTAGGAGGATCTGCATACATGGGGAAGGACCAAATCTATAACTTGGAGCTAAAAATAAAAAAGAATTGTATTAAGATCTCTGTTTCATATCAGAATCCAAGCTGATCAATGAAAAGAAACATGTCCCCAGTCTTTTTGAATTTACTGACAAAGATTTCTGTCAGTAAATTCATGCACGCTCTTCACTTGATGGAGGTACCTGAATTTTAAGTTTTGGCCTTTATTAAGAAAGGCCTGTTTTAAAACTGAGTTAACTGAGCCCTCAGTCAGCATGATTTGTAGAGTAGAAAGTACACAAATACAGCCTTTTTACTCCAGGGTCAAAGATATATGTCAACAATGGGACTTCTACATAATTGTAAAACTCAATAGCAGAGTTTAAAACAGCAGATTGATGTGTGGGATTTTTTTATCCTTTGTTCTTTCTTGGATGTACTGTTGCATAAGCAGTGAGTTTAGTTGCTCCTTCTCAATAACTTGTAGACGGGCTTAAGTCACCAGAGAAAAGCCAAGATTGAGGCTCCTTTGCTGTTCCAGTGAACAGTTTGTTTAGGAACTCAAGAATCCTTAGTCATTAACCAAATTTTGTGGCTGTATTCCTGTCAATCCTGAGGCACTTTGTAATTGCATAATACACTTTTTTTTAATAATAACCTGCTGCTGGTCAGAATTTATGCAGTCGGCTGACTTAACCAAATAGCAGTTGTTCTACTTTTTGCCAAACTTTCATTTAAGTATCTCTCCACCTCCGTTTCATTTCCAAGCATCTACACATGAGAAGCAAAAAGGCAGGCTTAGACCATTAGAAGGGTTTGCAGATGATCATGCACTTATCACTGAGGCTGGACATTTCCACAGCAGTTGTAGAAGGAACAGTTGCTCTGGCTGACTCTTAATTAATCACTGCCAGATCTGGTGTGCTCAGGGATCTCACAGCCAAACCCAGCCTCATACTGCAGTACTGCTGGTGGGCTCACAGGGCATGTGCGGCTCCTGGGAAGAACTCAGTCACCTGTCCTTCCCTCTCCCCAAGCACCTTACCACTTTTATTGGGCCACAGTGGTGTGGTGTACTAGAACTAGTAGGATTCTCTACTAGAGTAGGTTTGGGAAGCAATGATGAGCAGGTTAGAGGAAGAAATGGCTGCAGTGAGAACGAGGGACTGTCTTTCTGTGACTTGGCTTTATCAGAATGTGTCTAGCTAATGCTTTCGATGTGGCATTGTTGCAGGAGCACCTTAAAAGTTGCTGAGATGGAAACTATGCCTGGTGCTGCTTACTATGGCACAAGTTCAGCCTTTTGTTAACTCTGGCAATGCTATTTTGATTTTTTTTCTGCCCCCATCTGACCTGCAGGAGGAAGTGATGTGTTTAGTTCCACTGTAATTGGGGAAAAAGACAAGAAATCTGCAGCACAGAGCACAGAAAAAACTCCTAAACAACCTGGAAAAGTTGTTCTATTTGATGATGATGATGATGATGACTTCTTTGTGGAAGCAACTAAAAAGCCTCCAGATCCAGGTACCTCTAAACATTTGTAGTGAAAGATTAAATACTGAAGGTCATCAAAATTCAAACTGGTAGGAACCAGTGAATTATAGAATTCAAATCTTCATCACTGCTACTTCTGCTTGGGTTTTGAGGGGCTGTGTTTTTGTTTGGTTTGGGGTGTTTTGTTGTGGAGGGGGTTTTTTGTCATTGGTATTTTTTTTCATTAGAGTGGTGTGGTGCTGGTTTGTTTGTACATGCTCTCTGACTTTTCTCTCTAGGAATGCTCCTTCTACCACTAGGGCAGTGTCTAGACTTGAATTGGGGCAGGCTTTATTCACACAGCCTTGAATCTTTGTGCCAAACATTCCCTATTAGCAGGCTCTAGGCCTGTGCTAAGCCAATACAAAGCACTGCCTTTAGAGGTGGCAGCTGACTCAGCTGCTTGCCTGCATATTCTGTCACCAGTGCTTTCAGGTTAGGGATGTTTCACTTTGAGAGCTTGTCTGGATTTTTCTCTCGAAGGCTCCTGATGTTGGTCATTGTTAAACAGTATGGTACCTTTTGAGACTCTGGTATCGTCTCCTGCTCTGTATTCCTCATTCCCTGTTTGTTTTGTCTCTATGTAGTCAAGTCCACAGCTGACCTATTTGATGATGATGACGAAGGTGACTTATTCAAGGAGAAACCTACCATTCCTTCTGTGGTTGCTGGCACAACTAGAGAAACAGAAAGCCACAGGGAGGCAATCATGAAAAATATGGTAATGGTATATAAATTGATTGTATGGCTAAGGTTGTAGGAAAAAGCTACTAGTGCAGTTGAAGTAGTCTTTCCATGTACAACACTATGAAAGTGACATATTTATGATACAGGACTAGGTTCATAGGGTCTTCCATAATTTAATGCTTCAGTGGTCCTTAAATGCCTTTTGCCTTTTAAACTTGGGGTTTATTTGAGGTTTTTATTTATGTGGGCAGTGATAGAAAGAATCTTATTAAGGCAGGATTGAAATGAGAGCAAAGTGAGAAGCTTCTGATAATAAAAAATGTTTATGAAGTTCATGGCTGAAATGAAACCAGCTGGTGTTACGCTCCTTTGGTGTCACAGTTCTGTGCTGCAGAGACTGTCTGCTCTTACACCAGCCAGTGATAGCAACTTAACTGGTAACCCATTGTTTGTGTGTATTACAGGAGAGGAGGGTGTGTGTCACAGTTCTACCTAAGCATATACAAAACTTTCAGTGTTTAGAAAACTGTTTTTCATCTGCAAACTCCTAAGTTGTAGAAAGTTCTAAATGTGGTCCTGAGCACATATGTAGAGAGAGTTACAAGAACCTCCTAATACCCACTCCACTTTCAGAATAGTACTTTGAGGAAAGTAGTAATGCTCTTTGTTTCTGTGGTAGATACTGTATATACTTATTTTATACTTACTTTGTGTCCAATAAGTATTTGAACATAATTAGCTGCAGTGACTCTTCTCCCCTCTGGACTGAGAAGTGTACAGTGCTGGGGATGTCTAATGTAAATTGCTGTAGCACTTTCTCCATATTGTCCTATGAGAAGCACCTGAACACAGGGGCCAAAGCCAGCTTCTATTTCTGCTGCAGTGCAAGAGTATCCATGGTCAATGAAGCAGGAGCAGTGATGGGAGGGATCTCATAGCACTTGGCTTTCCTGGAGAAGAGGATGAGAACTGATTCAGCAGCACCCCTCCTGCTCAGTCAGGAAGAGAGGGCTGTTTTATACTCCAAGCTTTATGACAGTAGTGCTTGGGTCTGGGATTGTTCTAAGTTTAATGGCAATATAGCTGGTGGCAGGCTGGGGATGTGCTGTGATAATGCAGGAAATGATGGCTGGCACAAACTGCCCTCTTCCTTTATGAAACACAGCTTGTTAAAAGAAATTTTCCTTTAGCTCACGAGGCCTGGCATGAGTTGCTGCATACATTCTTCTGCTGAGAAGGATGGTGTGGCAGAGGAGGCCTATGGTAAGAGCTGCAAGTCACTTGTTCGTAGTTCTGGCTGCATGTGAAAAACTTGTTCAGCACATGAGTTTTGGACTTCTGCCCATGGGTGACAAGCTTGTGTTCTGTCCCTTCAGCTGCTGGGATTTTGCCATCAGTATGCCTCTTTGCAGAGATCTGTCATGGTTTAGGAAAGGTACTTCCCAGTTTAGTGCCCCCACTGAAACGACGCTGCTGCTCACTCCCACCACCCCTCTCTCCCTGTGGAAGGTTGGAGAGGAGAGTTGGAAGCCAAAAGGTAAAGATCAGGGGTTGAGATAAAACCAATTTCCTTGACAGAGCAATGAGATAAGAGAGCAGACAGTAACAGCAGCAATACTAATGACAGAAGGTACAAAAAAGAGGCAAATGATTCCGCTGCCTCTGCCACGCTGAGCTGACTCTGAAGAGGAGCCCTTCTCCCTGAAAGAGACTCCCTTCCCCCCATCCCCAGCTATGATCCGAGGTGGTGTAGAATAACTTCTGGGTCCTGGCCATGCCCCCTGCTGGCTACTGCAAAAAATGTGTCATATCATGTGCCAGACCTTACTGAGTCTAAATGAGTGCTGATGCAGTGTCTTTGTTTGTCCTAAAGAGTCAGCCATCTTCACGTGAGGACTTCAAGCCTTTATCTGAAACGCCTCCAAGAAAACAGAGGGGTCTTTTCTCTGATGAGGAGGATTCTGAAGTGAGTATTTAAGAAATCCCTACAGAAAATCCCGACAGAAATCCTTGGGATCTGAGTCATCCTGACTTCAGTCCACTTGTATCTGGGGACTCTTTAGGCGTTTCATAGGACTGGGAAACCTGACATCCATTCACCTACTCCCAGCCATTCTGAAAGTGCCTTCTTGCTCCAAGAGTGAAAGCTCTGTGATTGTTTTCCCTGTCTTTAGAGAGTTAAACATTTGTGGTACACACAGGCATAAATTAAAAGCCTGGAGATAGGAAGGAGCAGCAAATGAAGAATAAGAATCATTAAAGACTGCATATGTTTCATTTTGGGTTTTTGGCTTTCAGCTAGCAATTAACCTGCTAAAACGAGGAAAATCACTGTGCAGTTGCAAGTGATTGGTACATCAGATAAGGCATTCACTACTTCATAGGCATTCCAAACATCTTTTTTCATAAGGAAAAACATGAATGACCCCTTTAGAGTTCTTAAATGTATAGCCTTGCTTTGCAAAGTGACATTTCTTTGGTTTGCACAGGATTTGTTTTCATCAAGTAAACCTGTGAAGTCCAAAGCTACATCTCTCCCCACCAGCAAGTCCATGACAAAAGCTCCACTTTCCTTGTTTGATGACGATGAAGAGGTATGTACCATTTCCCAATACTGCCTTTGTGTGGGAACCCACCTGCACAGGCTGTTGCAAATGCAGCAGAAAATATTCAGAAGTTTACAACACTGGGCTTGCAAATGGAGCACTAAATTGATCTTGTATTGTGCAGCAGTTCTGAGCATGTGGACAGCACTGTGGTGGAGGGAGGGAGTGGAGAGTCTTGCAAGTTCTTGGGGTCTTCTTCGTAGTTTGCAGTCAGTGCATTTCACCTCTGGACCTAAATATGAAGGATGTTATCTGTGTGACTGATAGGAGTAGAGAACACTGAGCAGAACAAATACGAGCTGCAAGAAGCTGTTTTATCCTAAACCTGTGGTACTTGTCACATGGATGACTTCTTGCTTCTCTTGTGTCATGGCTGTTGAATTCCTTTTTTCTCACTCTTCGCTGGGTAAGAATTGTGACTGCTAGCATGGAAACTGAGGTCAGAGCACAAGTTTGTGTAAGAAACATTAAAAAATTTGAATTAGTGTGTGCTTTTTTAATCTTTTTACCCAGTGGTAGTTGTTCAGCTTGCTTAATGCCTGTCCTCAGAATAGGATTCATTCTCCATTTCGTTATATGGGTTACAAACAGTGCCCCATTGTGTTGGCTGCTGTGCTACAGAATTGCTGAATGGTGGATTTTGGCTGCTGATCAAGTCTTGTGGTGGAGAATCTGTGGGCCAGAACCAGGCTATGTGCTTAAAGGTTTCTGGTCTATCAAATGCTGCATGTGTAGAATTCCTTGTACCAGAATATGGTGTTAAACTTAAAGCTGTCTTCAAGAAACACCATTTCTCTATCCTACTTATATGAGAAGTGGATGTGCTGATGACTGCTCAATGAGCTTTTCATTGTGGCTTTAGCTTTTGATTTTTTTATAATTTTTTTTTTTAAGGATCTCTTTGGTGTGGGACCTGCCAAGAAGCACCAGGAAAAGCCCTCAGAAGAGAGAGCAAAACAGTCAGGGCCTCTCAAGAAAGCCTCCAGCTTATTGTTCAGCAGTGATGAGGAGGTACTGAGGAGTGAGATTTTGTTGAAAGTGGTTACTAGGCTTTATGCTGAGCAAAGCATAAAACTTCTGAAAAGGGAACCACAGACCAACTCTGCTGTGTCCACATGCCATGCCTACCCCAATCCTTTGATTTGTTTGCAGCTAAGGAGGCTGATCCTTGATCCAAATTTTTAAAGGATCTAGGTAATAGAAGTCACGTGGAAAAGAAAATCAGCATTTTCAATGTAATATATAGAAAGTCTGATAGCAAATGGAGACTGTTGCCAACAAATCTGACTTAAAAACACTAAAAGGGAAAAATAAGTTTGTTCTTACTGCTTTAAATTCTGTAAGGAAAGTTTAGCAGTTCTAGAATAGATAAGTGCTGAGATTTTCTTTTTTTAGGGTTTTGGGGTGGGTTTCTTTTGTATGTGGTTTTGTGTATTGGAATTTTTATTTGCTTAAGTTTTGGTGGGGTTTTTTTGTTGTTTCTGTTTGTTTGTTTTGTTTGGCTGTTTTGGTTTTTTTTAAATCTAGGGATGGGAAAATGATACATAAATAATAAGGCTTCCCATAGAGCAGCCATCTTCTAGGGATGGACTAGGTATTGTCCTTCATCTTAAATGAAAGCCAGAGACACTAAGTAAATTAAAAACTTGTCTGGAAAATCTCTGAATTAGCTCATATGAATAGGATCCAGAGTCTTTTTAGTCCTCCTAACTCTCAAAATTACTCTGTTGCATAGACTTTATTACTTGTCCTGGAATTGCTTGTTTAGTCGACAACGTAATATCTTTAGATGCATTTTTATCTTAATATAGAATAAACCAAGTTCAAACTTTATCATGCCTGTAGTCCCTTTCAGAAACAGGACAAACAAAGGTGGGAAACTGGGGAAAACCACTTGAAATGCTGGGAATAGCAAAACAAACAGGACAGAAGTATCTTGTTTAGTGTGTAGGCTTGAATAAATGGTAGCTGTGGGAGGAGGTGGGTGCCTGGGGGAGAAGTACTGTGAAGGAAGGAAGTGCAGCGTAGAGGACTCTAGAAATGAGGTGTCTTGTGTGGTTGGTTTTTTCTTTTTTTTTTGTTTTTTCCCTTACATCAAACTTGCTGTTTAAGTGGCTCCAGTCAGGTTCTACTGAGTGACCCTACTCTTGTGACCTCAGTTGTCAAGAGCAGCTGTAACAAAGCGTGTGTATCCTGTTCTGCTGGATTAAGACTGTGTGTCAAACGGTGACCAGGCCTTCTGCGAAGCCTGAGCAACGTCAGATTACAGTGGCTAAAATGCAGGCAGTTAAGTAAACTAGTAGAGAGATGAAAGGACTGCCAAGATGATGAAGTGTTCCTTATGAAGATTGCAAAGTGGCTTTGACCAACACAAAAGAAAACTTGTTTCTTCTTTTTAAGGAACATTGGAATGTCTCCAAGCCAGCTAAACTTCCTTCTGAAGATGGCCGAAAAGAAGACCCTGCAAAACCAGCTAGCACTGTCAGTCAGGCTAAAGATGTGAAGACAACAAGCCTCTTTGAGGAAGAGGATGAGGAGGATTTATTTGCAATCACTAAAGAGAGGTGACAGTCCTGGGAGGGGAGTGGGGAGGCATTTATTCAGAACAGCCCAGCAGCCCTTTCAAAACCAGATGGACCCAGGCATATTGCAAGTGTTGGTTCCTCGTACTGTTGTTGAGGAGGAAGTAGGGGTGTGTGAGTAGGAAAGGGCAGGGCTGGGCTCTTTTGTGTCTGTGGTAAGTCATTCTCCTTGCCACCACTGAACTGGCCTTTCCATTTCTATGCCTGTAATATAAAATCCTCTTTACCTTTTTTTATCTCCACTTCTGGAGAAAGCTTTGCAGACAAGAAAGAGGGTGGTAGAATTGTTGAGACAGTGAGAAAGCCGCGTGCTGTATCTGGGAACACTTGCTGCAAATGCTGGTCCTAAGTGATGCTTTTAAACAGATGCAGTGCATGGCCACTGAATCTTCTACTTTCTTCTCTCCTCTCTCTTGCTGCAGCCAAAGAAAGCTGCAGAAGCCATCACTGTTATTTGAAGATGATGCTATTAATGGAGAATCATTCTTCAGCTCCCAGTCAACGCTACTTCCTTCAACTGCTAAGGCTGCAGTGGTAACTCCCTGTTCTTTTAAAACTAGCATGGAACACCTAGGCTTTTTACAGTCTGTCTTCATTGTTAGGTACTGATATAAGTCTAACTTATTTTACACAATGGTAACTAGCAAATTGGGAATGGGAACAGGGAAGGCTGAACTCTTGCATGTACACTCTTACTACTGTTAGCCTAATAGAGACTTCAAAATTTTCTTGACCACTTACCCTAAATTTGTTTGGTTTATGCTAAAAGCCCTTCCTAAGGATGTTTTGAAAGCTCTCAACCATTAAATAACACTAAAAGGAACAAACAGCTTACTGCTGACTCAGTATCCAGGGTTCACCTTTTGTGTTACCTTACCCAAGCTGATTCAGATGTGTAAACAAGCTTCTTACTGGCCCTCCCTTTCGTGTGCTCATGCCATCCTCTGTCTTACAAGCTTAGCCCATGATGTACTGCCTGTCTGGTTGTGCTTTGGAGTTGAGAGCAGGAGATGCAAGGGTTTAATTAAGCTGTATCTGTAGTGGGGATTCCTGTACATGTGCTTCCTGGCACGCTTCAATCAGATTCAAAACCCTATAATACTAGAAATTAAAAGTCAGAAACCAGAATGTCCCATGGGAGGAAATTAGGAAAAGTCAAGTATGTTGCCAGTGTCCTAGACCTCTGCAGAAGGCAAACTGAGACTGCTATCCCACAGCAGCACATGCTTTTTATATATAACACCAATTCTATGTCACCAACATTCTCCTAATTTTGCAGGAGAAAGTAAAACCAGCACAAGCACCACCTACCTTTAATGAAGAAGAAAAGGAGGAAAAGGAAGATCTTCCAGATAGAACGCTGAAGTCTAACGTGGTAGAAGATACGTTGTGGTGTTCAGAAGAGCCTGGAGCAGCTCCTGTGCCTCAAGGAACAGATGTTGCAGGGCAGCAAACAAAGGAAAAAGTGAGGGATTTCCTTACATTAATCTGAAGTTTGATAAAGATTCAGTTTAAAAAACACCACAATCTAACAGTGCTGCTCTGGCACAGAAATATTTTTCTGGATTGGAGGAAAGGCTAACTCTGTCTCCATTTAGCAAAATCACTTGTCAGTCAAACAGCAAATTGATTAAATGGCATTTAAAAGTTGTTTCCTAACTGATGTCCTTGAGAGGGATTGAGAGTTTTGGGGGGAAGGAGGTAGGCAGAATCTCTTTCACTTTTCCCTCCAGAGTGCGTTGGGTAATCTTCATTTACATGAACAGAGCTTTCCCTTAAAACATAGCCTGTAATAATGTATAGACTTTTCTTCACACCCAGTAACTTTATTTTACCATAATGTCTGATGATTTATAAAGTGGTAAGTGTTATTCTGGTAGCTAGGGCATTCAGGATTGTGAATTTCTGCTGGGCAGTACTGTTACAGAACAGTATTGATATGTATTGTTGAGTGTATTATTGCAGAAGCTTCAGCAGAACTGATCCTGGGCACAGTCTTACTGAGTGATTGTTGAGGAATTATCAGCTGATGAATTTCCATTGTAGTTCTTACTCTTTGCACTTTTCCTGAGCACATGTAAGGTTCAGGTAGTGCTGTTCACTCTAAAGTATCCCGAGTGGTGTGAGCTAGGTAACTCAGTGACAGTGGCAAAGCTGCTTAGTGCAGCCTTGTGGTGCAACCTGACATAGAGATGAGGCGAAAACTTTATGCGGGAAGCTGCTTATCAATAGTGCCACAGGGTAGGGTACAAGATGAAATTTGTCTTCTTTTCAGAGCTGAAATGTGTGTTCTTTTCTTTATCAACTGTGTCTTGCTAACCTGCATATTGCTATTCTGTCTGCTTGGGAAAAATGAGTTGAATACAGTTGCCTGGTTGGCAGTGGACTCTGGCCACTGCTGGTATTTAACCCAAGAAAGCTTAGCAGGGTTTTTGGGCAAACCTGAAATAAATAACAGACTGATGTTACTTTTTTCTTCTTTGGTGGAGCCTTTTGCAGTAATATCTTCAGAGCCAGCTGGCAGTTCAGATCTGTTTGCAACATCACCACCAGCTCTGGAGAAAGATGTGAAGAGCCAAGCTAAGAAAGTTTTAAGCTTGTTTGAGGAGGAAGAAGAGGAGAGACTGGAAGATGATGATGGCATAAAAAATGCACAGAAAGATGTTGGTGCGGTGAGTGTAAGGAAGTTCTTGAACACTGGGAAATGGTATTTCTATCTTTGCTACTCTAGGCAAGGTTTTGTTTTTACCTTTCCCTTTCTTCATGTCATGCAGGCTGATGTTTCTCAATTTCTAACCTTCCAGATTCTTGAGGAGAAATTATTCCTGCTCTTCCTTGTGATCCTGAATCCCTTTGCAAATTTTCCTGTCCCACTAACTTGAAAGCATTTTGCTACATGCTAATACAAAAAGAAATTCTGTACAGATGTTTTGGTGCAGCTACTTGATTTTTGCTTTACAGAGCTGACTCTTCAGTTACTCCTCAAGGTCAAAGATACTAGGAAGTAGAAGGATGTGGAGTTTTAAGCCTTGTGGTTTATTCCTTTATTTTTTTATATTGGTACAGTTTGCTTGCTGCATATATGCCTTCAGACTCAGATTCAGCAATAATTATCTTAATTCTGTGTTTACTTCTGTTTTTTATGTATGTGTGTTCATTTTTTAACAAGCTTCCAGCTACTGTATTATTACTGTCTGGCTTTTCTGATATAGTGTATACCATCAAGAGGTGGTCTTGGAATTTTCAGCAGCAATATCCTTGAATCCATGGCAATGTTCTTGTTTCTACTTGATGCAAATGTACCAAAATTTTTTCTGTAAGTTTGAGGTAGTGTCAAAAGGTACATACTATATACTACAGTGTACCACAAGGTTTTGTCATCTTAGTGTGACCATGTAAAGTAAGCTGCCAATCCTAAAGGCTATGTACACTTTATTCAGAAGCCCTAGGAACTGAATGAAATAGATGACTGTGGGAGAAAAATCATTGTTTAGAGCAGCTTCTGAGTTAAAATGGATTGTTAGCTTGGGCCCTTGTTTACTACTTGTGAATGAATACTGCATTTGGTTTTTTGTGGTGAGCACACTGGGAGATAATTGAAAGAAGCCACATCTGTCCTATGAATTTGAAAGATAGAAATTCATTCAAACCTTTCCTTCAAAGCTATCATCTGTCAGCATATAGTAGTCACAAAGTGGTTAAGGTGCTGAAATGCAAAAATCAGAATGGTAATTTATGAACTTAACATTTTTTTGATAGGCAAGTCTAAAAGGTGCTACTACTTTTCTTGCTTATTTCAACTTAATATGTGTTTTGTGTGTGGATAATTCTAGATGTGCATTAGGTTTTCATGTATCTGGGCATAAACAGCAGTTCTAGTGCTCTAAAAATGTGACCTGGCTTTTGATACAAAATTAAAGCTGGTGCACAAGAGGCTGAGAATGTAATAAAAAACCCACAGTAATAAAAATCATAAGAGAGGGTGTATGGATGAAAAATGGTGCCCTGGAAATTAAACTTAGGCTGCCCTATGGGGTTCCTGGAGACTTGGATAGGAGTGGGGCGAATCAGGCTTTATTCTTATGATGATGACTCTTGCTGCCTGGATTTTGTGTCTGGTGTCATGATACTGGACATTCAGTCATGCTCTGAAGAGGCATCCTTGCATTTGAGTTGTTTCAGGAGACAGATGGGTGATGGAACATATAGGTATGGGCCTTCACCTGGACATTTGAGTGGGGCCTTGGCCTTTGAAAGCCAGACCTGGGTGCCTACAATGACCACAATCATAAAAAGGCATTGGTTTTGGTGTTCAAGAAGCTGATACTTGTTACTTTGCCAGGTAGTGGAGGGTTTATAGGTGATACATGTAACTTCAATCTTCCCCAGACCAGCAAATTTGAAAGTACAAGTTCTTTCCAAAGGCAGTATGTTCTGTTCTTCCTTGTGGGTGTGTGTTTGCTTTCACAGGAGAAGAACAAGGAGTCTAGCAACAATAATAGCTTTAAAGGCCTTATGTTAAAAAAAAAATTATTCTATTTTTTTTTCTTCTTTGAAAAGGATAGCTTAGGAAGCTAACTAAGAGAGTCTCTTCCTTTTCCTAATACGTCCTGCATCCGTAGCTGAAATTTTTAAGGCATAGAAGTCTTACTTTTTTAATATAAACCTTACTGTACAGTCACAACATACTGAAAACTTTTTTTTTCCCCTTTGAAGGAAGCTTCACAGGTAAATAGTAGCAGCTGGATCTTAGATCAGCAGACATATATATTGTGGTGAATGTCTTATTAAATTGAACTGTAAATACAAATACTTACATCGTAAGTTTTGCAAATTTTGTCAAAATAAAACATAACCAGCAGTTAAAGTTATATTTTTGTTACCACTACAGAGCTGTAGTGTAGCCTTAGGGGAATTGTAACCTGCCTTATCATGAGGCAAATAACCTCCTTATAGAGGGAGTTCCTCATTGTGTGGACCTTTCTCCTCTCCTTCCAGGCTTCTGAGAAAAGTACTCGGCCCAAAAGCACTGGGGTCTTTCAAGACGAAGAGCTCCTCTTCAGTCACAAACTTCAGAAGGACAACGATCCAGATGTCGACCTCTTTGCCAGCCCCAAGAAGTCAATGGTGAGTTCAAAGCTCTTCTCTGAACCTGCTAGTTAAAAACAGTCTTTGAAGTGTTCAGCCTACTGGTATTCCTTGTTTGGACATAGCTTAGAAGTCACTGATTTCCAGGGAGGGCCAAATGCTAATGTCAGATATATTCTGGCATCATGGGCTGAAGGAGATGTGCTTTGGATCTGTGATACATCTTATCTTTATCTTTTGTTTCTTTAGTCTGCAAACCGTATCCTGAAGCCACCACCTGGAGGAGGGCTTTTTGGGGATGATGATGATGAGGATGATCTCTTCAGTACTGCTAAAACAAACATTCCGGTACCTGTTTCTCTACTGTAAATGGCGTATATAAAAGCGATTGGAAAGAAGCGTATGGAAGGGATTTTCTCCATTTGTATACCCACAAGAAATTAAGTGACTTTTCAAACCTTTTTGAGACAACAGAAATGGTCATTGTGACCCTGAAGACATAGGAAGCAAACAGACACATTGGGTCTCCCAAAGTTGGGATGAGAGAATTGGATTGTATTTATTTTTGTGTACCGCTGGGACTGGCTTAGGTGTAAGAGGACGCACCTGAGCAGAAGTCAGAGTAGTAGAGTTTTTGTTTAATTGCTTAACTTGAAAATATGACTTCCCTGTGCTTCATTCATGACTGATGAGCATTGCTCTATGAGTTGTGTAATTCAAGTTTCTGCAGCTTGGTTTGATCTGAGGTAATGATGCAGTATTAAAATCCTCATGGTCACCTGATTGCTTTCACAGGGCAAGTAGCTGCAGTAATGAACTACACTGTGTTACAGGTGATCTGAGGTCAAAGTCCTAACATGCATTCTAAACTGCTATTCTTAAATGTAGGTAGCTTAATTAAATTGAAACTAACTTCTACTTTAATCTATATTCATGTCTATAGCTGGAAGTTAGGCTAGAAAACTGTCAATAGTTCCTGGAAACAGTTTCTTTGAGGACTGTGGACAGGGTGGTCTTAAGTAATTAGTGCTTGGGAGCCTATATATGGAGCCTGGTTGCTTGAAAACATAAAAATAGCACTGTTCCTTAGCAAGCTTTGTGCCTTTATTTTCCCCACTGTTTTGTTGATGAGGCAATATGCACGCATTTGAAAGTTTATTGAAACTCTCATTATTAATTGTTAGCATAAACAGCAAAGGTTGAGGTAGACTAAAGGATTGGAGGAATGGAAGGCCTTTGCCTTGCAGAGCCAAAAGCCAATGCCTGTTGTTATAGTGAGTTGACCTTGCCTGGATACCAGATACCCACTGAAGCCCCCCTCTCACTCTCCTCTGCAGCTGGACAGGAGAGAGAAAATATAACAAAGTTCTGTGTTATATAAATGAGTTTAAGGACTGGGAGAGATCACTCACCAAATACTGTCACGGGCAAAACAGACTTGAATTAGAGATATTAACTGAATTTATTTCTAGCAAAATCAGAGCAGAATAATGAGAAGTAAAGTAAGACCTTAAAAACACCTTCTCCCCCATCACTGTCTCCTTCCCAGCTCCACCTTCTCCCTCCAGTGGTGCAGGGAGATGGGAAAAGAGGGTTGCAGTCAGTTCATCACACCTTGTTTCTGCCACTGCTCAGGGAGGGGGGTCCTTCCCACCAGGCACAGTTCTCCATGAACTTCCCCAACCTAAGTCCATCCCAGTTCTCCAGAAGCTGCTGCAATGTGGGTCACTCTTCCATGAGGTGCAGCCCTTCAGGCATGGCCTGTGATAACATGGGTCCCCCACAGGGTCACAAGTCCTACCAGGAAATCTGCCCCAGTGGGAGCTCCTCTCCCACAGTTCTGCAGGTCCCTGCCAGGACCCAGGCCTCCCACGGGTTCACAGCCTTCTCTCAGGTATCCACCTACTCTGGCCTGGGTCTCCTCCTGTGTGTGAGTGGATCTCTGTACCCCCGTGGATCTCCATGGGCTGCAGGGGCACAGCTGCCTCACCATGGTCTGTACCACAGGCTGCAGGGGAATCTCAGCTCCGGTGCTTGGAGTGTCTCGTCTCCCTCCTTCTCCACTGACCTTGGTGTCTGCTGTTCCTCTCATGTGTTCTCACTCCACCCTTTTCTGGCTGCAATTACATCTGTGCAATAACTTTTCCTTTTTTTTTTTTTTTCTTAAATACATTATAACAGAGGGGTTACCGCTGTTCCTGATTGGCTCTGCCTTGGCCAGCGGCACATCCATCTTTGGTTGGCACTGCTAGACATGGAGAAAGCTTCTACCAGTTTCTCACAAAAGCCACCCCTGTAGCCCCACCACCACCACTACCAAAACCTGGCCATGCAAACCAAATACAACTATGCACAGCAGAATCAAAATAGGTGGCTAGTTTTCTGTTCAGTTAAAAGCAAGATTTTAAAAATTTTTGCTTGTGTTCTTTTGGGGGTTTTTTTGTATCTGCACACCATGCTTTTTACGTTGTGTTGACTTGTGCCCATAATGCTTTCAGAAAATGGCTGAGAAGAAAACTCTTCAGACCAGTGTTGGCCCTTCCTCAGTGAGCAGTAACCTAGAAAATGCTTTAAGTGCTAAGCAAGATGAAACTCTGAAGGCAGCAACTACGGAGGCAAGTACTTAAATCTTGTGCCTTGATCAGCATCCAAAGAAAAAGATGTATCATCCTGTTTTAAGTAAGTGTCTTGGAAAGATGAAAACTAATGCCTGGATTCACTGGCTGTCAGGTGGCAATGTGTGGCCAAACTTCTCTGCTTATCAGCAGGTGCACACTTACTAGCAAGCTTAAATGTTATTGATGCAGTGTTTTATTCATTGTACACACACTTAAAAAAGTGAAGTGGCAGTGAAGAGCTACATCTTAGGTCCAACTGGACTGAAAATTAGTTGTTTCTTCTTCCCTGAAGTGCCAGTCTGTTGAGGTGAATGTGATCTTTAAAAGTAGCCTTTCTCAGAAAGGAGATCAAGGCATGCAGCACAACTCTGCGTCAGTTGAGACTCTTATCTTGGGAGACTTTATGGTGAGCAAACAAGGCTCCTGTCCTTAATCTTGTAGAATCAAGGGTCTCTGGGAGAGGTGATCTGGATCTGAGTTCTGGCCTGTGCCTCACCAGAACTGCTTGATAGATTTTCATGTGTAGATTAGCTTTTTGTTGTAGGAAGTGGGAGTTGTTTTTTCTCCCCTGAGCTGACGAGCACAGAGCAAGTCTGTAGGGCTAGTAATTAGCATGTCTTCCCTTATTGTAAAGTTTTCCTTGAAGCGTAGAACCAGCCTCATCTTCCTAGTTTTTGTAGCTACTGACAGCCTGGTATAGGAATGATTTCAGCCTGTCTGAGGTTCAGCTGAACAACACATGCAATTAAGTGGAGAACAATCTCCTCAGATTCTAGGATTCCTCTGTCATGCTATCAAGCCCTTCAAACTAGTGTCCCAACCCTTGCAAACCTTCAGTTACTTCAACCTAGCTGAAGGAACTCTGACTGCCCAGTCATACCAACAGCAGTATTACCTAGCTTACAGAACCGTGCAGACTACAAACTTCTGGAGAGCAAGCCCTGGGAAGAGCACCTTAGCTCATCTGATCCATTCCTTGAGTCCTAGAATTGACAGCCCAAACAGCTGCTCTTGCTCTTATAGCCTAGTCCTCTTTCTAGCACTACTGGCCTGCTTTTTTTAGAGGAACGCTCACTTCTCTGAAGCTGTTTTCCTTGAAGTCTGAGTGGAACAATTTTGAAGCTCTCTTGGCTTCCATGTGGGCTTCATTGAAGTCTGTACCCCTGTTACAGCCAGTCACAAAGAGAAAAGTTAGTTAGATCATTGCCTGGCAGTATGGCTTCAGAGGATTTTAGGGGATGGAATAAGCAAGGAGAGAGAAGGTAGTGGTCCTGGTTTGATTTGGCTAGTGGCAGTGACCTGGAGAAGATGGATGTTCCTCAAGGTACCATGGCAAAGTATAATATTGGGTAGAAGGAAGGG
Organism: Corvus cornix cornix; assembly: GCF_000738735.6. Lineage (NCBI taxonomy): Eukaryota > Metazoa > Chordata > Aves > Passeriformes > Corvidae > Corvus > Corvus cornix. Next base: position 18,662,565 of record NC_046336.1, read on the forward strand.
TGAATGAAATGTGGTAATAATGATGGTGCTGTGGCATGTGGGAAACTGAAACTGAAAACTGAGTGACTATAGCTCTAGGGTAGAAAGTGATGATAACAAAGTATCTTCAAAAGAAATGGGCAAGCAATTAGCTGCTTTCTAAAGATGTATTAAAATGAAAACTATGGTCTGGTTGATAACAACATGTCAACTTGTTTAATCCAATGTAATTTTGTGCAGAAATCTACAGGTCCTGTTCCCATTAAAACCAAAGAGCCTTCATCTCGGATTGGAAAGCTACAAGTAATTAACTTTACTGGCACTTTAACTTTCAAAAAAAAAAAAGAAAATCTTCCTTGCCTCACTGATGACTTTCCCTGAAACAAATCTTATTGCTTCCTTACCTTAATCCTGCAATTTTTTTTTTTTTTCAGATGGCATATTTTGGATTGCTTTTTCTGCCTTGCATGTTTAGTATTATTTCCTCCTTCTGTTTCAGTCCTGACTCTAAGCAGCACTATTTACTCATATCTGGAGGGCAGAGGGTGGGCTCCTCTTTGAACTGCTATTGTTCTTAGCACTATTAAGTATGTTTAGAGACTCTTAGGGGAGACTATCATTATGTCCCTTTTCTGACACGAAATGACTAATAACTGTCTATATAACAGTACCATTCAAAGTCAGAGCCATTGTGTCCTCAGAAAGAATATTGAGCTCCATAGGTGTTTGGTCTGGCATAACCTGACCAAGCTGTTCCTGAAACTCTTAAACAGAATAATAGTGTTGACTACTCCACAGTTTTAGTGAGAGCATTTGGGAGACACAGAAGTTCTTAGGTCTGAGAAAAGCCAGGCACTTTAGAAGTAGAACTTGAATACCTAGATATACTAGTTCTTGCTGCTTCTCTGGAGCCATGCTTGCTCTGGAGCAGTAGTAATGTGATCTCTTTTTGTGTATATGTTTTTGTTGTCTCTGTTTTGTAGGCTAACTTAGCTATTAACCCTTCAGCCTTACTACCTGGTGCAATGCCGAAGGTCTCCAATGTCAAGTCCCCCTTACCAGTGCTGGACACTCCATTACATGAGCCCAAGGATGTACAGAACAGCGAAGCCTTCTCTGCTGCAGGAAGCAATGAAGAACTCGGTGTAAGCTTTGATCAGCCCATGCAAGCAGACACCTTGCACAGCGCCAATAAGGTAACCTTGGCATTTAGGACGAGAGGAAGGGGGATTAAAAACACAGTCTGTCCTCGTGCAGGAGTTTGTTTTGGTATGCTAACAGTGTGGTTTATCTGAACCTAAATGGGAGTGTGAAAATCTAATCCCCTCTCACTTCTGTGGATCACTGAAGAGAAAGTTTAGCTTAGCACCTATACTTAGCTCTGTAAGGGGCTTATGCATATACCTGGTGCCTTTTTAAAGTACATGTGCACCTTTTCCAAATACTGGATTTCCCTGCTCATTGAAGGTATGTTAGCGCATAATATCTTGTCCTATCCCAGGAGACACCAACCTAAAAAAATATTTAAAAGACATCTTGCTAGGCTAACTATAAAATAGGTTACAGGCAGCTGCTTTGGCAAGCTATCCAGAACACATCACTGCTGTAGGTTGATCTTTACCTCCTCTGTGGATAAAAACTCTCAATTCTTTTTCAAAGAAAACTTCTGTTTTCACACAAAGCAAAACAAAAAGAAGTGTTACAGCTTTTGACACGGCAGATCTCTGCCTCCTGACTCACTTGTTTCTCACTCACACTTTTTACTCTATGGACTGCAAAAGGTATATTCTAATTAAAGACTTAGTGGTTCTTTAAAAAAATGCAAGTGTCAACCATGTAGTTAAGATTTCATCTAAGGTGCTTATGATTTTATAAGTCTGTGGGGTTTCCTGAGAGCAGCAATTTGAGTAAGATAACTTAAAATCTTAACTTTGATTCTTTTTTCTGTTAACGCTGATGAGGCTGTTCATTACTAGATGAGCAGCAGAGGTGACTTGGGAAGATGCAGCAGCCGTCACCACAACGGCTGACGTGACCACTTAGTGACAAATGGGTTTGAAGCTTGTTCATCAGCCTGGTGCATTACCATGTAGGCATGGTTGTTTCCAACAGCAGCGTGTTCCAACAGACAAAGCTCTCTGTTGTGATACTTTTAAAGAGATAGGCTTGCAAAGAATAGAGTGCCTGTAGCTGCATAATTTTAACCTTGAATGTTCATTTTAGTGTAGTGATGATGCATGTTTCTTTACAGAAGTAATCTGAGAAGAAGCATCTTGGTAACTATATGGTGAATGCTTTTTGTGGCTCAGGTTAGATGTTGTAATTTTGGCAAAGCATTGCTTCTTCAGCCTTTCAAGTTTGAGTGTAAATATATCCAGTTAAATGCACTTTTTTCCAAAGGCTGGAACAAAGTAACCTGCCCAGCATTCTGCCCGCCCTTTCAAAGAACAGTGCATGGAGCAATTAACAAAAGGGAAGAAGAGGTTGTAGTGATCCATTTCCTACCCATGTAAATACTCCTGTCCATGTGGGATAGGGGAGAGGCTATAATGGAAACTTGCAGGGGGCTTCCTTAAAAGCAGCAATTAACTGCAGTAGGCTATGCATAAAATGAAGTTGCATGGAAAATATAATTAGTCATGGCTTGAACTGCAGTATAAAAGCCCCTAGATTAGCAAGGAAATAGGCTGACTAAGGTATTACCTAAAGCCAAGGGGCTAGAGTGGCTTGCTGACCTGTTGTGACTCTACTTGCGAGTGCTGTTGCATTTGTACACCAGTTACACTGCTGTGGAATGACTTAAGGGCAGAAAATCAAAAGTCTTGGGTTATATTTCTGAACCTTTCTCCAAACTGCTCCAAGCTTGAATGTCCTGTGGGGCTTTTTCCATATGTATGATCCTGCTTTGCTTTTCCTCCTTCCTTGCAGACCAGGATCAAGGTTCCACAAAAGCGCAGACCCCCTAGCAGAATGGCGCGCCGTCTGGCTGCCCTAGAGGCTGAAGGGCGTGAGGAGGTGGACACTACTAAAGAGGCACAATTTTCTCTACCAAAACAGACGTCAGCAGTAGTGAACATAAAGGAGCCTCTTGCTACTGAAGCAGAGTCCAAGGAAAATGGCTTTCTCTCTAGCTTGTCACTACCAGCTCACAGCAGTGTTTTGTCTGCTGGGACAAACAAACTCCTTCCTCCAGAATCCACAGAAAATAGGGATGATCTGTTTGAATCTGAAGACCTTTTTGCAAGCAGCTCAACATCCAGACCAGCTGCACAATCAAAGTTGAAGGAGGGAATGCCAGACAATGTGGCTAACAAACCCATCAAGGGCAGGGAGAAAAAGCCTGATCTGGGTGATCAGGACAGCAGTGATCTCTTCCAGCCTGTACAACAAAAATCTTCAACAAAAAGCAACCCTATGCCTTTTTTGGAGGAAGAGGAAGATTCTCTCTTCACCTCTCAGAAAACTGGAAAAAAGGAGGTAAAATCTGCTGTCCACCAAGCAGTTGACCCTACTGCCCAAGATATCTTTGAGGTAATGTCTGAGCCTGCCATGTTGATTTTTTTCTTCCACACCATGCAGACCCCTCTAACTTGGGTTTAATAGAGGCTGCTGAATAGGATGAGGTGTTCAGGATAGGGAATGAAGTAAACTCTCAGTCCTGCTCCACTGCTGGGATATGGAAACCCTTTCTTTGGTTGTTCAGCCCCTAATTAGCAGCAGTGGTTTAAAAGGTGGAGCCTTAACACAGAGCAGGCATGCACTGAATGTGCTGTGACAACATATCTTTTTCAGAATAATAAGGTATTTGGTTCTTGTCTGTTAACTGTCTGTTCAATTCCCAGCAGCCAAATAATACTTTCAAAAAGGAATAAAATTGGTGGGCTGGGCACTTGATACAGGCCTCTGTGTGCTGTACTTGACCTGTGTACAATCCACTACTAAGACACTTCTGCCAAGTCTCCCATGAGGAAAAGGGTCTTGAACTTCTTGCCAGTTAGGTTGGCAAAGAGCTCTCAGATCACTGAGTTCAACCATTGACTGATAAGCTCAAGAAGCCCAAGTCTTCTAAACATCTCAGATGCTGTGTATGGATCATTTGACTATTTTTTTGAAGTGTGTTGTGGATTGATGAGATCTTTCTGTTTTTCTCCAAGGATGATATATTTGCTACTGAGGCAATTAAGCCAATGACCAAAGTTAAAGAGAAGATGCCAGAGACTAACCTGTTTGATGATAACATTGATATTTTTGCGGATCTAACTGTAAAACCAAAAGAAAAGAAGCCCAAGAAGAAGGTGGAACAAAAATCCATATTTGACGATGATATGGGTAAGTGTATGTGTAAGTAAAAAATCTTGCTACCAGTCTTGTAACGTTGTCCTGAATTGCATTCATCTAAGATGTTTTAGAATGCTCTGCTTTCTTTTACTTTAAGCTGCTCTGAAATCTCTGGTCATCTTTGGATTTTAACCTTGGATGAGAACTTTCTAGATTTGTAGAACTAGCATGGCATTTAAGTAGTTTAGGAGAGTGTATAAAATTGTTCTGAGAAAAAGTTTAATTCCTGTAGGGAATTACTCTGAACAAGTTTCTAAGAGACTCATCTCACATTGTTATGGCTCTGAGACAGATTCTGTATTTAATTTGCACAGCTTTTTGTATTGTACTTTCAGATATGTCACTGATATGAACAAATTAGCATCTCTGCCCATCCCACCTTCACTACTGTGTTAACTACCTTGGAGCCCATAAGCTTTTGTTTACATTCATGTGTGTACCCAGGACAATTTACAGATACTTCACCTGAAAGCAAAGGTTTGCCATATATAATTTGTTGAAAAAACAGCAAGTAGTAATGTGAAATGATGCAGAGCATGCTCCTTTCTTCTCCATCAGTGGAAATACTGAAAGTAATGTGATTCTCAGCTGCGCCTGTTCTCAGGCTCTTCATGTTCATAGCTCTTCTTTGAGATTGTTTGTATTTCTTTTCTTCTCTAGCTTTGGTTCTTGTCAAGTCTTCATTCCCTCTAACTTACTCAAATTGAACCTGACTTACTGCTGTTTTACTTGGACTGCTGCTAAACATTCTAGCCTGATGGCTGAAGTCTGTAAATGTTCTAGAAATCTTGCTGGAGAATGAGCACCTTGAGGTTTCAAAATCTTCTTGATTGATGTAAAAAATAAGACTTAAAGGTTTTTTTAGGAAGGTATTTGAAATACATATTGGATGTCTTAAAAAAAATCTTATTTTAATAATTTATGTTTTTTCATCGATAGTAAATGAAAGAATTTGCCAGGCAGTTAACCCTTCCAAATATTCATCACAAAAATCTGGACTGAATGTTGAAAAAACAGTTGTAGAGTGCTACTTGAAAATAAGCCACAACAGAATCTGTTGTTTGCATTTCCACTTTTGACATTGACTGGTGCTAAAGCTTTGTGTTTGATGTCACATCTGATCTTGATTCCTGTTGCATCTAAAGCACCTGCATCTGATGGTCTTCATCTTTCTCTAGAGTGGTGACTGTTCAGTGGTACAGCCATAGGTATGCAGCTTCTTAGAGTTCATGGAGCTCCAGAACACCCACAGGAGTGCAGGAAGATGCCTGAACATGAGGATGTCCAGCTGGCAGTAGAGTTGTGGAACTGGCACTTGCCTACCTTTCACATTAAGGGTTGGCTTAAGTGATCGTGGTAGCACTTTCACAGAGCATTATATTGTTGTCTTAGGAGAACCTTTGTGCTGCAAATGAAACAATAAATTTCAGCTGCAGTTGGAGGGGTGTGAAGGCTGCAGGCTGTTTTGTTTTGTCCTACCACACCTTCCAGTCACTAGAGTCCTCAGTCACCTTACAGTTGATGTCACCTCTGCCTATCTTCAAAATGGTGACTGAGCTTTCTTGTACTCTGACAAATACTGTTTTCCCTGGGCAAAATGTTTCTATTCTTTAAGCCTCTTTATAAAAAATGGAAATGAGACCTCTGCTGTTTATAACACTCACTGTACTTCCCCTCTGCTGTAAAACTAATCCATGTGATAGCTTCTTGCTTTGGAGTGATGCCAGTAGGGGATTACTCTGTTTTGCTGCCTTTCTAAACTGCTCTTGTGCTGAAATGTGGTCCTGGATTATTCCTGTGTAATCCCTGTGATCAGCACAGTAGCAGACACATGCTGAATTTGAAGTAGTGAGAAGAGACAGGGAAACACATTGTGACAGACCACATTGTGCTTGGTCTCTGCTCAAGGTTAGGCTACGTGCTGAAGATTGAAATACTAGTTTTTATACTCTGGACTAGTAATTCACAGAATATTCTGAGCTGGAAGGGACCCACAAGGATCATCAAGCCCAACTCTTACACAAATGGCCCTTATGGGGATCAAACCCACAGCCTTGGTGTTATTAGCACCATGCTGTGACCAGCTAGTCTCAGTGGCTATATATAAAATCTGTGTTTTCCTAATAGGGATTCAAGACCAGTTATGTTCTACTTACACTGGCCTGGTGAATCACTGGTGATCGTCATATCTAAGTCTTGTAATTTTTTTGGTTTTTACTCCAACTGCATAATCTGAGTATCCTAAATTTCTTAGTTTACAGTAAGAGATATACTGTTGTGTATGCTTAGAAAACCTCATGAAAACCCTGCAGCATATGTATGGTAGCAGCTTCATCTCTTTCCATGAGCACAGTCCTAAACATAAGCAGTTCTAGTCACAGCAGGAACTGCAGGACTGTGAGCTCTGCAGCTAACATAGGATATCTGTGTTGGATGATTAAATTTCTATGTATTGGTGTCCTCGGCCTTAATGGCCGTGTGATATTTTTCCACTTTGTGGTCCTAGTTATTCACATCAGAAATGCTTGTATTGAGGAAGATGGTGGGAAACTTTGATTCAAGACTGTAGACTAGACTTTTTGAATATTCATCAGGATGGTGGTTATAGCTGTCTGCTTCTTTGCATCTTAGCCATAGTCTGTTTTTATGTGGTTTATATTATGTTCTTATTGTGCTGTAGATTAGACTCATGGTTAGTGGATATCACCACAGTAGTCACTAGTAACTACCTTCTTTTCCTCTTCTGATTTTTTTTTTTTTAGCAACAACCTCACAGCTCTTGGATCTCTCAGGTTCCTCAGACACTAATGTTCTAGATAAAAGGGATGTTATCTGGCACTTGCCTGATAGAATTTATTGTGGAGCTTTAATTTATTAGTACTTTTCAAATACTTATGAGAGCCTGAACTTGTTATAAAATACAAGTATTATGCTGTCTCCTGAGAAGAAAAAAAAAAAAAATCTTAATCTGATTTACAGCTAATGGCTCCCACGTATGTCCTTACAAATGCATCCAGAATTGCAAGTAGCAGGAAAGCATTTTTATCACAGAATGTCCTTGGCAGTCACCACTGTGTGATGGAGTCTCTCATGTACAATGTTGCTTCTGTTCAGTAGTCACTTCTCATTAAAATCTTTTTTTTGTTACCCTCTTTAGATGATATCTTCTCTAGCAGCCAAGTCAAGATACCCACTCCCAAAGCCAGATCTTCCCAAGCAGCCTCAGAAGCAAAATCTGAAAGCAAGATCCTGAGCACATTTGATGACCCGCTGAATGCCTTTGGAGGCCAGTAGACAAGGGGATGTGTTACAGAGAAGCAGCCTTCCTTAGCCCTGTCCAGTACTAATACTCTGGATTCTCTAATTCAGTAGAGCTGGAATGAGATGGACATGGATATTTAAATGAGATTACCCATCTAAAATGGTTAGTATTCTCTTGTGCTAGTCTAATTCTGCTAAATTATATATTTTTTAAAAAATACAGTAACCTCCTGCTATCATGTTTCAATGGCGCCAAGATGAATATAGCCTGTGCAATACCTGCAATGAAGTAATCTATTATATAAAGTATAGTTTGTTTTATTGAACAGATATATAGATAAAATGATTGATAAATAGTAAATGGAGTCTGTTAAACTTGATCTGTCTGCATGTCTTACTTTCCTCTTTACCTGTTGCTTAGACTGTCTGCATCATGACTTGAAAGCAACCAAAACCACTACCCTGCCTTGTATGGGTCAGCTGCCACCTACTGAGCTAATGGGAGGGTAAGGCTGGGTTTAGTATCAGGTACAGCTTCTCTTATGGAATGAAGCAGTTAGGAAATCTCAGAGCAGGACTTGACACCAGCTAGAATGAGCTATTTCATATAGGCAGGTAATGCGGGCTATAAAATTAACAACAGTTAATACTTCTCTGCCAGGAAGAGTGTTACAAATGAGCACCGAGTGCTCCATGAAGACAACAGAAACCTAGCAGTGTCTCCTGTTCAAGCTGTAGGCCATTAAATGAGATTTCACCTGCATGGAGTTGCCAGAGTTTTGCAGATAACACTTTGCACAAAACCCATCTGTACAGAGCACACTTGGTCACTTGCAGGCTAACAAGCCTACATCCATACTTTATGCAGAGACTCTTTTGTGCCTAAAGCTTGCTGTCTGCTTTTCCTTCTCATTCGTAACAGAGTGTAAGCTGTATACAGGAGGTTGCTGCTCTGGAATCCCTCTGTCAGATGTATTTGGTTTAACTTTGCTTCCTGTATTTTCTAGATTCCCTTCTGGAACAGATGCCATTAACCATACTTTATACCCAGTGGTAGATGCTTGCTCTCCTGTATGCATACAACCAGAGCAAATGCTTAAATGCAGGAGGATCAAATGTTTATTTTATTGTACAAGTGACTGCCTGCAATGCTGACTAGATTCACTGCCTTTATGATAGTGATGTACTACTTTATCTTGGACTCTTAAGACTGTTGTGCTGTGAATTTAAAGCATGTGCTCACAGGACTTCTTTGAGATCAATTCCCAATTGCACTGAAGTCCTCATTCTGAGATACCTGCTTCAGTGTCTTGTTTGTCAAGTTGGATCAGGCACGGTAAATACTACAGCTGAAACATCTAGCACTAATGAGGGTAAAGCAGAAGGAAAGGTTGGAAGGGATAAAGGACAAACATGATGTATTGATTTGCGCCATAGGTGGGCCTGGCAATGATTCATGTTAAGTGGGGGGGGTAAGCTGGGAGTAGAAGCTTGAAAAAGAGTGCGGGGGCTATTTGCAAATGGGTGTCTACAGTGAAAGCACTTGAACTTTATTTATAGGCATTGCGTCTGCTGCATATGCCTCATACATGATTTGGACTGCTTCTGTACTCCTTTCTTCTGTGCTTAGAAGGGCTTCAAAGATACGATGGAGGAAAGAAGAAAAAGATGGTGAATTCTTCTGTTTCTTCTCTGCATCTTTCTTCTTGGCCCCTTCACATTAATAACTTCTGTTAGCATTGCAAAGAGGGCTGTTCACAAGCTAATAACCCTGAGGGCCAAAAGCTCTTGAAGTAGAAGAAAAAAAAGCCTCCTGCCTTAGTGTTTCTTAAACTTTCATGTGAAAGCTCAGCAGAGAAAAGCTCTTCGTAGAAACTTGCACTGTCATGTAGATCAGAACCTTTCCTCCCACCTGGTCTTTCTAAACTGCCATAGGGAGTCTCTGTGCCTTTCCCTGTGTCTCCACATATCAAAATGCACGTTCCTCAGTTTTAACAGACAGAGCCTGGTCCAGGCACTTCACTTCTGGGAGGGCTTGGTCTGAGTGGTGGCTTTTTAAACTGAGTTCTGGCTATAGAGTTTGGTTTTGGGTTGTGTTGGTTTTTTGGGGTTTTTTTTTGGAAATTCGATAAACCATGACTGCGTATTTCTGGGAAGGGCAGAGCTGAAGGCCCAATATTACAGCATCCAGAAGCTCTGACAGGTTCCCATACCTGCTACATGCTTCTGAAAAGCCACAGTTTTAACTGGGCCTGAAACCTCACAGCAAGTCAAGGTAGGTCTTGCATATTTTAAAACCTAAATGGAAAGTAAAGTGGTTAATGTAATTAGCACCTGCTAATAGGATAAGCTTGTTTTCTCTAGCCTGTGATCATCCAAGGGACCCGCTGCTTCTGGAGCCTGCGCTGGCCACCTCACGCTGAAACGGGAGCACAGTCGAGCGCTGACCTTCAGTGAAGGGTGCCCGAGAGCAGTGCCTGGCCCCTGCCAGGGCCGGGAATGTTCTTGTCCTGGCTGGGAACAGCGGGGTGGCTGCACGCGCTAGGAGTCGGCGCGCCCCTGCCTCCCGGGCCCAGCGCTGCGCTTGGACACACCGGCAATGCCTGGGAGCCTGGCGGGCTGAGCGCAAAGTGTCCCTGCTGACTTTGCAGGCTGGCCCTGAGCAAAGGCCGGCGGTGGTAGGGCCGAGGCGAGCCGCCGGAGCCACCTTAGCCTTAATCCGCCCTGGCCGCCTCCCCGCACTCCGTGTCCCAGGAGGCAGCGCGGCCGCCGCCGCTGTCACGTGTCCACCGGTAGCGCTGGGGGCGTTGCAGACTCATGGAGCGGTTTGGGGCGGAAGGCACCTGAAAGCCCATCCCGTTATCCACCCCGGCCCTGAGCAGCGACATCTCCACGGCCTGGGCTGCCCGAATCCCCACCCAGCCTGGCCTTCAACACTCCCAGGGGATGGGGAAGTGTATCCGGGTCCTTCCCTGCGCACGCGTTGCCGCCCCGCGTCCTAACGACCACAACAAGCGGCGCGGCGGGTGCCCACCCCTGAGGCACCGCGAGCCCCGCCCGCTGGAGGCGCTGATTGGCCGAGGTTCGTGAGAGCGGGCGCCCCATTGGCCCGCGGGAGGAGCTGTCACAGGGGCGGGGCAGCGCGGGGTCTGCCGGGCGGCGCCTCCTGCTCCTGCCCCCCCCGGGCGGCTCCGGCTGCGCTCCCGGTCCGTGCGTCCCGCCGGGCCCGGCCGGCTCCGGCAGCTGCGGCGGGCGGGGCGGCGCGGGGGGAGAGCAACTGTGTCTCCCCCCGAGCGGGCCCGGCGGCGGCAGGTGAGGTGAGACCCGCCTTCGCTCGGCGGGTTCCGGGCCGGCGGGAGCGCCGCTCCTGCGGGGACCTGCGGCGGCAGCGCCGAGCGCGGCGGGGCAGAGGGGCCGTGCTCAAACCGCCGCGGGCCTGGCCTCGCCGGCGCGGCGCGTGTCCCGGGAGGAAACGGGGGCCGGGGGCAGTGGTGGCGAGGCCCGCGGCCAGCCCGGGGTGCGAGGCCGCCCCGAGGCGCGGTGGCGGCGGGGACGGGTCAGCTGCTCGCCCTCCTTTGTTCGCGGGCGCTCCGCTCGGCTGCCGGGGTCCGGCCCCCACTCCGGTGCGGCGCTGGGCCCCGCTGGCGGGTGCACGGCTGAGCTGCCGCCTCCAACTGCCTTCCCTGAGCCCGGACCAGTCCCTGTTCTTACGTTTTTCCGGAGTTTTTCTCTGGCTCTGAGACTGAGGAGGGCTTAGCTCTTGTCAGGAGGCATTGGGCGTCTGGTTGTCATGTCGCTTGTGGGAACAGAAATAACAAAGGTAGTAGGTTGCGTCTGGAGTGCTGACACTAGAGCCCTAAAACGACAACATTGCTAATATCATTTGTGGTTACCTTGCCCTACTAGGCAATCACAATGTTTCTTAACAATCATTTTATATAAAATAAATTTGAATTCTCTTTAACAGTTACGTTTAGATGTTGTCAGAACTATATTTGTTTGCTTTATAGGTGAAAAATCCTAAAGATGAACAACAATGCGCTACACGTATCTTCAAAGCTGCCTTGGCTAGAAGTGGAATGTAGTTTCCTGACAGATCTTCTTACAAGGAAGTTGTAAATCCTTTCTAATGGCCGACAAGAAAGAGCCTCCTTTTTTCAATAAAGATAATATGGGACCATTTCACTACAAACTTCCTTTCTATGAAACTATGGAGCTCTTCATTGAAACGCTTACAGGAACCTGCTTTGAACTGCGAGTTTCCCCCTTTGAAACAGTTATTTCTGTGAAAGCTAAAATTCAAAGATTGGAAGGTACTATTCTCTCTTGTTTCAGTGTAAACTGTATCACTTTAGAAGAAGTCCTGTTTTAAAACTCATGATTGCTAAAATCAAACCAAAAAACTTAAGTGTCATGTTTAGCAATATGTGTAAAAACTCGGTGCTTAGTTCATGGCTTAGGTTTAATTGAAGTTGAGTTGTTTTTTTGTTCTTTCCTTTTTTTGTAAGTTCATGGCTTAGGCTTCACTGGAGTTGGTATGTTTGCTCTTCTGATGTGTTGGTTGGGGTTTTTTTTCTAAATACAGTTATTAAGGTTAATCTTAAAAAGTCTGTGGATTCCCTGACCCAAGTTGTTTGTTAACTAGCAAGATTATAAACCAGAGCCATGCAATATGTGTATATTGAGTAACTGAGCATACTTTAAACTTGCTGCTATGTTTGTTGCTGATTAGGTTAGTCAGTTTATGGTTTTTTTATGATACTGCAGTCACAAGAGCAACTGCAGTGCAGGCAAATCCCAAAGGCAGCTTTAAGTTACTGATTTGAATTTTGTTTAGGTGAGTGATCTTTTGCTGGTAGACATCTGGCTGAGCAATGCTTTGTCTTAAAATGATAAACTTGATGCATTCTACCAAGTGAAAAATCTTTAAGTTATGAGGCCAGTCTTGATGCTTATGCAAGAAGAATAGGTGTAGGTTAGTCCTGTCTTACCTCCTTTCCTCTGTAATGAGGATGACCGTGCATGAAAGAATGTGATTTGAAATATTAAGATATACATAGTTTAACTACTTTGAAGCGTTGCATCCTCTATCCTCTTTTTCACTTTGGAAGGGTTAAAGAACTGTATAGCTGTAGAATTTGTGAGTTGCTGATTTTAAGAAAAGGGATCCTCTCCTTCCCTAGTATACCTGTACGTGTTTTTCATCCCTCTGTCTCTTTCATCTCTTCTCTCCTTCTGTGGAACCCATCCTCTGGGAGATGTAACATGATTCTGTAGGCTGGATAGGATACTCTACTCCTCTTACGGAAATCTGCTCTAGTGGATGGAAAAAAAGCCCAGACAGCTGGCATGAGACTTAAAACACAGAAGCATTGCAACAACAGAGGGGACTATTTACTAGTAAGATCCACCCAGTAGGAGCTCCACCGTGCAGATAACTGGAGCTTACATCCATGTAGGATTGCATGTTAGTGCAGCTGTGTGTGGATGGGCTTTTGTTTTCTGGGGACAGGGCCATAATTAATTGCGTGTCAGAGAATGTGTCAAGATGCTCCTGGAGGCTAGAGGTGAAGCAAGAAAAGGAAAGGGGTTTTTCTCCTATAACTGAATATAGGTATAGGAGAGATGCACAGAATGCTAGCTAACAGTGAATTAAAAGATAGCATAGGCAGTAGAGAACAGAAGGCTATCTGGGTAGTATAAACGATGGAGTGAGCTTTAAAGGATACATGAAGAGATCAGTGGGAGATGTGAGGAAGAGAGATTTGAATTCCTTGGAGTCCCAAATGTGAGACTGTGAATAGCCATACTCAGTTATGCCTACAACTTACAAAAGAATCCTCATTTCTTATTAGAAGAACAGCTCAGTAATGAAGTTATAATATTGCGTATCTGGAATTTTGCTCGCATGTTGTAGTTCATAGGATGGTGAGTAATTATGGCTTGGCTGCCTGCTGTATAGAATTAATATTAAGTAAATTGCATTAAACGTGGAAGATGAGTTCACTGGTGCTTATCACTGATTTGTAAGAAGTCAGTTGAAATACTTTGATACTCCATAACAGAGTTAAAATATTTGTACTGTTCTGATTAAGGATTTGTGGGAGGCAGAGTGAAAACAAATTGATCAGTTACGTGTGGAGGAAACAGATACACAATGACAAGTTAATTTAATGTTGCTCTTGGGGTTGCTATTGTATGTTAAAAAATAATTAACAATTTTTCAGTGACAGAGTTCCTATTATAGTGCACAAGTTTGAGCAATAAATCACCCAGATGGAGCAAAAATTCAGAAGTAATTTTGTTGTGATTTAGCTTGGGAAGGAGAAAGCTTTCATCTGTTCCTGTTTCTGCTGCTGGTTTTCACTTTTTATTTTGTATTGTGTCAGCTTTCATGGGGTGTGAATCTCTCTTAGTTAAGCTGCACTTCTGGTTGGAGAATGCCTCCTACAATGCTGGAAGACTACATGAGGTCCCTAGTATGTGTATTGTCTTCATTTGGATGTTGGGGATGATAGTATGTAAGCAAAGGAGACAATTTGAAAAATGAGCCGAGACCTGAAAGCTCCAAGAAAAAAATTTAGAATTGTATCAGAAGTTAACAAACTGTTAAAATGTTATCCATGCCTGTAATTGTAAAAGGCTAATAATAAAACTAAAACAAGACAAATTGATCTTGTCAACAACTGGAAAATCAATAGTTGTAGACTGTCTTCACCATAATAAAAAAGCATAATATGGATGGCATGTTAGGAATTTTGTCTACTTCAGATACTGTTTGTCATTCTTGATGCCTACTAATGATCTGATATGGAAAGGCTTGTTTAGACAGCTGTACTAGACATTGGTACCTTACTAAGAAAGAGCTCCATGTTTTCAGTGGTTTTAGTCAGTATAGAATACACATAAAAACTTACGGGTTCTAATGCATCTGAAATTTCAGTGCAAGTCTTCTACTCATAAATTGAAGTTACAGCATATCTGATGTGTGTTTGGATCAGATCCAGGCATTTGTCCTCAAATATGTTCTCTGTGAAGTAAGCAGGAGATTTGTTACAGCGTTGACTTTGGAGCCCCAGGGCTAAATTGCTCCTAGTCTCAGATTCACTGACTGAGCCTTTTAAAATGGTTCACCTGGGAAGAAATAGCTCCCTTTGTCTCTACTGGTGTCATAAAAGCTGGAATACACACACAGTACTACCAGCAGTGCTACCTATTCCATTGGTTTTACTTGTTAATCAGTGTTGATGGACACAGATAGGATGGTATCTGAATTTCAAGGTGGCATGAAAGACTGAGCTTTTAACACAAGTAGAACTTAAAAAAAACAGGATTTCATTGAAAGAGGAAGTAATAGGGTTTTTTAAACTGAGATCTCTCTTTGGTTTCTCCATTGCACAAGTCCTTGTAGCTGCTGGGCTGGGCAGAGTTGAGTATTCATTCAGAAATACCAGTTATTACACTGTTTTAAAGACAGAGCATTCAGGTAGCATATTCATAGTAGTGGTTAATTAATCTCTTAAAGAACCATAGATAATACCTGTAAGCATCTTTGTTGGGAAAGATAGGATTGAGTCTCAAGGGAGGAGGTGGGCTTTGGGATTTTGTGGTGGTATTACTGTTATTAGCTTGCAGGAATTAATTGGAATTCTTCAGTGTGAAGTGTTAGGACATTAATTTACATAGTTAGCTTTAAAATAAAAAAACAACTTGGTCATGGTTTGTTCGGTGAGTACTTGCCACTGAATTTTATGATCTGTGTACGTGGAAACATTGACCTTTTTAAAAGAAAATTTAGGTGTTCTCTTGTTCTTGTATGATTGTAAAGGGGGAAAAGAGAACTAGCTTTCAAAGTACATCTTGATTTCAGTGTTCAATAGGTGTTCCCTTGTGTTCAGTAGGAAATGACAGATGCAGCAATAATTTTGTTGTATATGTGTGTGTACTCAGTTCATCGTGTGAGCTGTTATTTTTCTTTGGTCTTTTTGCTGTCATTATTTTGCTGCCTGTGTACAGCAGCTTCACCTTAAATAAAAGGAACTAGACGAACATCAAGCAGACTTCATATGGATGTTGTAATTTCTTTCAGTATTCTGTGAATTCAGAGTATGTCATAATGATATTTATTAGTATTTGCATTAGAGAAAATAGCTGTGCTTCTGCCAGGATTGGAGTAAGTGGCTTGCACAAGTGTCATAAATTTTTAACAGAACCAATCCTGCTTTTTTCTGTTTACAACTTTTCTCCTGCATCTTCTATTTGCTTTATGATTTTCCTGTATACTGTGCTGATAGAGACTAGAAGTTCATGAAGCATTTTTTAAGCTTGTGCTGCTTTAAGTTGTGGATTTCTGCACCTCTTACTAATTTAGCCAGTTTGTGGGGGAAAATAATAGTGTCAGCCCAGCCTGTCTGTAAACAGAGGCTCCAGCAATTTCAACATTAAATGAAAGATAAGTGCACTGTTTGGATTTTGTCAGTGACATGTCTGTAGCATTCTTAAACGTAGGAACTTTATGCCCACAACTTAAAATCAAGGTTTTTTTCTGAAATTTACAAGGAATTTTTTTTCCCCTGTGTTAATCTTGACCAAATCAGTTTCTGTGGTGAACAAAAGGGAAGAGTAAGGGAGGGAAACTTAAGGCTGTATGTGATATGCTGATTCAGAGACAGGATAGGGTAGCTGCTTCTCTCCTCCCCCCTTTTTAGTAGGTCAGATTGTCAGTGCACCTGCAGCCATTTCAATAGGTAGTCTGCAGACTCTTCTATCCTCGTGTAGCATCACCTGGCCAGCTCATTTCCACTTGAGCATTGAGATGTAGCTTACTGCCCTACTTACCTCTCGGTCCTGATTTAGAGCAGGCCAGTGATACTGTCATGTACTACTCAGGGAGAGGGTATAGTGGATGTGTATGTCACAGTTCTCATTATTGTTGGCAGTTGTCCATGCTGATCTCATGTGTAAATGTCTCCTCAAGAAATCCTTACTATAATCCAGAAAAAGACAGCTGATGAATATTTTGCTGCTTCTGAAGCTATAAAGCATATACTATTTCCTCAGTGTATAAATACAGAATTCTAAGAAAGCAGTATAAAAGGGAGTAAGTAATAAAGACATGTCTGTTTCCAATTACAGCAGAGTATCCTCTTTTCATCTGTTCATTTCATCAAAAATACATTGTCATTGTTGAATGAGTAAAAACATGTTTCACTCCAGTGCTGCCAGCTGCAAGCCAGCCTTTTTAACAAATACTCTCTCAGTTTATCAAAGGAATTGGAAATTGCTGCTTGGAGGCTGCTGAAGCCATAACAAATGCAGACAGTAATCAGATTGTTTGTAATCAGAAGAGTGCAAAACAACACAAAAAACTTTATTGTAGACTCGGTGGCTATTGCCAGCTTGTTCTTTTGCTTATACTGCTGACTTGAAACATAACCAATAACCAGCTATTAAATAGCTGGCAGTGTACTGGCAGTTATGTTAGTCTGCTGTATGAACATATTATTCTTATAAATGTCCTGTGGACTTCAGAGGATATAAGATTCCTGTTAAATGCAGTCAAATGGAGTAAAGTTGTGTTGGTCATTCAGAACAGGGAAGATTGGGTATGAGTTGTGCTGAGAAGAGGAAATTGTCATCTTCCGTAAAGCCTAAAGAAAAACAATGACAGTTCCTCCAAAGGGCATTCCCCCTTCTGCACAGGGATGTCTCCTACTTGCCTGTTTAATGTGCTTGGACTTTGACCAGACAGGATCTTGTCCCCTTTCTTCCTTGCCAGTGATGGATTTTGGTAGCTTTATGCCTTTCCTCTACTTAGGAAGGGGCTACTTAGCTATCTCCTGCCACAGCTTGCTAAGCATTCTCACAAGCCTTCAGAAGCTTACATGGTTTTGGAAACTATCTGAAAGACACTGATCTTTGTGTTCCCCTCCTGCCAGATGTATTTAGGGAAGTCTTACTGTGTAGCATTGCCAATTGCATTTCCTTTTAAGTATCTGAACATGCAATGAATAAAAATATAGGATAAGATTATTTTAATGTAACCTTTAGGAAAATACCTTTATAGGTTTTGTCTCTTAGTATGAGAAGTAGTGTTTAGAACTTTTTGAAAAAGTAATTCTTGGTCTCTATAGATGTACATTTTAATTAACATTTGTCATGAATGCACAGTAAGATCTTAATTGCCTGGGTTTCACTAGACGAGCAACTTCTTTTTGATGCTGGAGGGAAGGGGTTTTTTTTGGTGGTCTGAGATGTCTCATCCTTTCATAACTGTCTTCATTTTTATTCTATCCAAAATTTGGACCATGGTAGCATTCCAATAAAAATGTGTGAAGACCTCAGATTGTACCAGCGTTTGCTTATTACCTCTAATGTATATTGCATCTGTGTCTGAGGTGACTATGCAGGCAGAAGTTGTGTAGAATTTGGATTCTGTTTGTGTAGAATATGAATTTTTAATAAGGAACAAATATTCAGTATGCTTACTTTCTCTTAACAAAAAATAGCCAAATCATCCCAGAATTTGAGTTGAAAATGAGTATTACTGGATATTAAAAATAACATTCCAATGGCATAAAAAGCACCCAGAACAAAACAAAAGTGTGTGTAGGATGAAGTTTAATTAACTGCTGTGGTACTGAACTGTACATGCCAACTTTGAGGTCCCAAACCAAGCACGGATAAAAACACAACTGCAGTTCTCACCATGGTTAGAGAGCTGCCACCAGTCACCTTAATGTGACTATGTCTGTACTGTGAATAATACAAAATGCCAGTCTGTGCTTAAATTATTCAGCAGTTTTGTAGGTAGAAGTTTTATCCTGTGTTTCCTGTCAGTAGACATAAAGTTCTGAAGTTCAGATAACAGGAAAAAACCTCCCTTACCTGATGAATAGAAAAAGAGCAAGTATTAATAAGCCTGAAGCAGTTGAACACTTCTACACACCCTCTGCTGAGCCAAAAGATTGAACTTTGTGTGTGAGCTAAAGCCTTCTGAAAGTCTTTGTTTTTAATAACTGTTTGGAGGTTGGATGTCACAGCTGAAGACTGCTCAAGTGCCTGTCCTTGTCCTGCTTCCTCTCTTCTTTCTCCTGTGATCCAGTTTCAATCCATCAGCTGCATACTCTTCAAAAAGCAAAACTCCCCAGAGGCTAACTCCTCTTGCCAAGCTCCAATTTTAAGTCATTTGTTTGTTTCTTTTGTGTAGGTATTCCTGTCTCTCAGCAGCACTTAATTTGGAATAATATGGAACTGAAGGATGACTATTGTTTGAATGATTATAAGTAAGTATAGAATAAAATTATGTTTCTAATTAATGTTTCTAAATAATTGTTAGCATAAGCAACAGAAAATGCTATAAAAATTTATTTATTGTTATTTACAGCATTTCAGAAGGCTGCACTCTGAAGTTGGTTCTGGCTATGCGAGGTGGACCTGTTAACACCAGACGAGGTAGGTGTTAAGTAAATTAAAGATGGTGGTTTTCATGCAACATCTTAAAACTGTGAAGAGCTTCTCTTAGATAAGCATTTTAGACAATCAGACTTCAGTTCCAAATTAATTGGAAAAATACTTAACAAAAATGGGGGGATATTTTTCCCCATCTTCTCTTACTTAACATATCAAGTGCACTTTGTTTACTCTTAAATTAAGTATATTTATATGTATAGAATCATCAAGTCATAAAATCAGCAACTCTTCGCTTGAAGAAAAAATTATTCTGGAATGTCATTATACAAATAGTTTTTAAAATATGGTCGATGAGAGTCAGGCATTGCTACAGTCACACAATAAACTTGGTTATGTGGATCGTCTGTATAGGAGTGAAAATGAAGACATTCCAATGATAATTTTCACTTGGGAAAAAACTCAGCATATCTTCTAGGCTGGGAATTCCTGTTACAAACTGAGCTGAGCTCTCAGAGGTGATCAAAACAACAATAACAATATTTTGGTTTTATTTTGGTTTTTTGTCTTTATAGTTCCCGTGAAAGATCCTATCAGGGAAATGGCTGAATACATGGATCCTGCTAGAGACAAGATCTGGGAGAAAGGGCCATCCAACAAACAAGTTACCTTCCTGGTGTATCGAGAAGGAGATCGGTTGAATTTCTTCCGTGTGGTTGACCGGGGTGATGGCACTTTAACACCATTGTCTGAGTCTTTGAGGTAAAGTTGGTTTTAATCTTTATATTATTCTTCAAAAGTGGGTTGCTGTGTAATTTTCAGCTGTATTTGTTGACTTTATCAAAAGAATACCTGGCATATTGCAAGAATTATTGCCTAGGGGCTATTTAATTCTTGTAACTGTCTAACAGCACAGTAGTGCTTTGTGGTCAGTGGTTTTGCTGATGGTTCTCTTATCACTGTGTGTGTTAATATAATGAGTTAAAACTGACTTCATACTTCAGGCAATTCTCAACATTCCAGCCTGTTCTGAGAAGGAGCATGTTGCAGTAGAGTCAAATCAGTATTTTATTAGATATTAGAAACTTCTGTTAAGCACTTTCTCTAACATCTTAAGGCATTTGTTTAGTTTTGTAAATATTTCTCTGTTCACAGAAATTTTTTTTTCTGTGGATATGACTTGACTAAATGTTTAGTCAGGAAGATAGTAGATTGGCAGTGCAAAATCCTGTGGGCTTTTTTTGGTTTGTTGTTTAGGAGGGTGGTTGGTTTGAAGGGAAGGGTGGTTTTGTTGTGCTTTATGTGGGGTGGGGATTTTTTTGGTTTTGTATGGATTTTGGTTTGGGTTTTTTTTGTATGTTGTTTTTTGTCTTTTTTTTTTTTAATCTACTGAAGTAATTACCAATATAGCCAGCCTTTGGATGCTATTAGGCCTCGGGTTAGCTACTTGAAGTACCAAGCTTGTGTTATTTGCTGTCAGAATCCAGTGCTGTTACCATCAGGAGGACAGGTGTGTCACTTTACCTACTACATTGTAGTAAACTGTTTGGTAATCTTTTTCCTAAAACTATCAAAATTGATACCTATTAAAAACGATTGAATTCTGTTTTTATACTGCAGCTTTTGGGTAGGGTCTTTTATCCCCTCAAGAACTTAATATTTGTACAGCTGTGAGGAAAGGAGTTCCCTTTCTGGGCACTAGCTGTGTTTTCTCCAAGGCTAAGGCTCAAGCTGTTTTAAGTAACTATTCTTGTTTCTGTTTGCAGAGGGAAAGCAAGAGCTTTGTACTGGGTTTGTATTCAGCTCGTATTCAGAATGATACTACTCTTAAAATATAAGACATCCATACTTAAGACCCACAGACTGAAAGAAATATCAAAGTTGAATTCCCACATTGTTATACAGAGTAGAAAGACTTGTTTGATATACAAGGAAGAGAAAAGACGCAAATATTTTAGATCTGTGATTTTCTCTTTCAGCCCCTCTACTCTTTCAGTAAATAGCCACATATGGTACTGTTTGAAATAGGTTAAAACAAGCATAACTGGTAAGAACTGAGAACCTTGCTGCTGCACTGGGCTACAGGCACTTCTGGAAAGATGAGTAGACTGGTGTAATTCTTGTTCTTGCTGCTAACCTGCCTGTTACTACTTTGTTCCTATTTAACCTTCTGACTCTAGTGAACATCCAAACCCATTCAAAAAGCTGGGACTGGGGTTGCTATACTGTGAGTTTGTGAAAGGAGTTGTCATAAGGAGCTTGAAATTGAATGGATAGAGTGGGCTCCCTGGTATCTCCCTACATGTTCAAATGTGTGTGTGTGTGTGTATTTTTTTTTTTCCCCATTTAAAACTAGTGTGGACAATAGTCTGAAAGTCTTTGTACTTTTCCATTGGGTAATCCAAGTGTATAGGTATAATAGTAATTTAATTGAGATTGGCTAAACATTGCAAATGGGAGGAGTGAAACACTCTCTTGGCTCTTGCAATTACCTGGGTAAGCCTTTCAAAGCACAGCAGTACGTAGAAAAGTCAAATACATTGGGTTTAAGAAATATGCTGTCACTGGTCAAGTGAACCAGTTGGGTTGGAAGCCACCTGAGTTGAAAACATTCAGCTTGAGTTGTTTCTATTTTTCTGTGCTTTCTATGGGAGTTCATTTATTAGCTTTTCTACTAAGGCAGATAGTAATTTGGAGGGGAAGGAAATCCAAATTTTTTAATTTGTTATCATGTCTGGGTGAAACTGTGGGAAGTGGGAAAAGTAGCAAAGGGAGGAGAGAATGGAAACAAATCAGACCTTTTTGTTTGATCTTTGTAGAGGAAAGCTATGGGTCACTCTGAGTACTACTATTTTGCATACTGACAGTTGTGTTCATATATGTGGGTATATTGGTGACTAAGCATTTCGAAGCACTTGTTTATCAGCCTCTCTCACACTGCTGATATGTGGAGCAGCATTCATTGACTGAAATTTAGAAATGAGACATTGGTTTTGGTTTTGTTTTATAGTTCTCCAGATAATTTTATTTCATCTGCGATTGAGTTACTGGTTAAAACTTGACAAGAGTATAAATGCATACAGTGGGCATTGTCTCTGGATTAGAAGAAGAGTGTTGAAGTTGTGGTGGAGGACTGGCAGACACTGGTGCTGAAAGGGTTTCAGCAAGCTAATAATTTTTGAGACATGCATTTTACAAGCAGGAGCTCAGGAATGTTGACACCTATGGACAAAGTCAATTTAAAATTTAGTCATTGTAAAATGGGCTGAAAATATCATTATCAAAACTCCCTGTCCAACTTTTATAATCTTACAATCACATCAAAGCAAACAATCCTTTTGTCAGTCTTTTTTTTTTTTTTTTTTTGGTGTGTGTTTTTGGCCCCTGTTTGTCAGGAAATTGAACAAAAAGATAACAATTATTTTTTCATTAAAAGAAAAATCAAAAACCAACCACACCAAAAAACCAACCAGACATGAAACATACCACTTTGCTTTCTATCATTACCTTGCAGGAAAGGAAGTTCAACAAATTCTTTTGACTTGGGTGATGTAAACCTTTATAAAGTTAAAATTTTGAAATAATTTTTTTTAGTGTTGGGTTTTTACCAGGAGAAGTATGTATACATAATAGGCATGCTGACTGTCCTCATGTGGACCTATTCAGGTTTTGGTAAGAAATGACTGGTCTATTTTGTTGACTCTTGCTTTGAATTTGCTGCTGTCTTGCTCTTCACGCTGTCTCCCAGCTGTGCTGCCTTTGGAATTTTGCTACATTTTAGGAAATGGATTTGGAGAGTCAGTGCAAAAAATGCTGGCTCTAAGGGCAGCAGAATATTTCCAAGAATCAGGTAAGATGCCAGCTCTAATTAGTGGGTTGTGGGGTTTTTTTGGTACTGACTTCCACATGACACTTTTAGTTCTTCCTTGATCTCTTTTGGAGAGTAGAAACTTGAGCTAAATCTACTAAAACATTTTTATGAACACAGGGGAATTCGGGGAGTTGCCTGATTGTCACGATTTCTAGATGCTGACAACCTAATGGAAGAACTAAAACACTCTTCAAAATATACTACCTACAGTGTTGAAAATGCATCAATTTGTAATGAATTGGACACTCCTAATGGTTCTTTCATTTCACTGTCAAATGCTGAATGTGTTACTGATTGATGCTTCATAGGAAAAACAAATTAGATGCTGATTTTTAAAACCTTGAGGTGAGGTTTTGGATTCTGTTAAAATGCAGAATGGAAGAAGGAAATGTCATGCTATAAACTTCCAGTGACTACTGACTTAAAATATTTTGTCTTGGGACTAGCAATTCTAATCTATTTTTTTTTTTCCAAATGTGAGAGTCTTTGGCATCTTTGGAAACCTAAACTGATCTTTTTTTTTTTCTTTTTTTTTTTTTTTTTTTTTTTTTTATTTTGAAAAGGAGAAATAGAATATCACATCCACATGGGTGACCCCTCCATTTCCATTTATGGTGAGAACACCCCTCAGGATGGATAGAAATTTGGACTTTTCCTTCCATGCCAGTGTCTGGTTAATTGGAAAACTGATCAGCTTGTTGTCTGAGTCACACACTTAACAGCTTTGGCCATATCTTCAGGAGACATTTGTGGAACTGGATATCCCCTCTGTGGGGGAAATATATAGTGAGTGTGAACCAACTGTATATGATATAACAACTTCCCAGAAGCGTGGCTATGTTCAGATTTCAGCTACATCACTTTGCCCTTATAAGGGATGCTTATGTGGATAAATGGATTTGAAATGTCTTTGCATACGGTTTTTACATAATGTTTTGTCAACAGATCAACTACGGATATGACTTCCTAGTTGTGAGAATACTCTACATTGAAGACATAATTCAATTACTTGATTAGAGGATGAATACAAACTTTCTTTTATTTTCAGCGGTGGTTCAGTTTATAATTTATATGCTGATGATGAAGATGAGACAGAGGCATCACCTTCTGGCCAACAGATTATTGAGAATTCAATTACTATGAATAAAATGAAACTGCTCAAGGCAAAGATGGAGAACATGAATCTGAGTAAAAAGGTGAAATTGTGATTTCAGTTTTTTTGTCATAAAATGGCTTGGGCTTTCCTTGTGCTGACTTTTCTAAAAAGCAGATCAGATTCTGCCATTTTGAGAAGTAAAGTTATCACAGGTAGATGATTTCTCAACTATTGTTTATGTAAATACTGTTGTATAAATGTTCTGCTGAGGGGCATTGGCTTTCCTTGGACCTACCTGCCCTCATTCAAAGAATTCATTACTGGTCCTGGATTTATTTGCAAGGGTAGGTTTTTTGGGGTGGGTGGGTTTTGTGGTTTTGTTTGTTTGGGGTTTTTTTCTTCCAATACTTTAAGTAGCATTGTTTTGCAGTACTGCTCTGGTAAAAAGTCAGTGTTTCTCTTAAAATGGAATTTCATTAGATACACTGTTACTGAAAAGCCTGTAAAGTGAAATATGGGAATGATACTATCGTGAAGATAAAACATTACACTGGTGTTCATGTGCGACTAGGTTGCCTAGATGTAAAATGAAGAGATTATACTTTCTTTCATTTTTTGTTGTGTTTGAGATCTGAAGCTCCTCTGGATAACTTTGATGACATTCTGGCTTCCTTTTCTATTTCTCTGACATGTCACCTATTTATTGAAAACATTTCCTGATTATAATCTTTGATTTTATTATTCAGCTGTTGGGGTGAAATCTTGATGGCTAGTAATACGTAAGGCAGTAGAAAGAATGATATGCTCTTTTCTGGTCTTACACTGTCTGAATTCCTCAGAATGTATTTTCAGTCAGGTCTTCTGAGCACAACTGGAATTCAAATACTAATTGCTTTTGTATCCATGTTTTGTGATTTTGGTTGAGCTTTGGTTTTTTTTTTAATAGCCTAAGAAAACTGTCAAGGTGAAGCCTCGCCCTCCAATGACTCCTCGACCACCTAGTGGCTCGGTGGCTGCTGCCCGTCACCGCTTTTTAAGAGTGCTCCCCCATATCGGACAGTCGTGCCTACCTCCTCCTGGGAATTTGCATCAGTCGGAATCTCCCCAAAATGCACTTTCAGCACTGGCTACTTTGGCCACTGCTGGTAGAACGATGCCATCCACACCTAATCACTTCCTTAAGGAAGATGACACTTGGCAGAGCAACTCTTGGTCTCAGCCAGTCAATAGCATCAGGTTACCACCGAAAATATCTCGCGTTGAACTAGAAAATGCAAAACTACCTACAAATAGTATTCTGACTCCTGTTTCATCCCTGCCTGCAAATTCAGAAAAAGCATCTGAAAATGTGACCTCAGCAAGTGAGGAGGATGCTGTTTTGTTTCCAAGTCTAACAAACGTGGAACTGTATGGAACGGAAGAAGAACATCTACCTGAACCAGATGCTTTTGCTTTTTTAACAGAAGCAAGCCCTGCTGAACAGTGTAGTGAGATCTATGACATAGGAAAGGTGAACCCAGAACTTGAACTGCCTGATGGAGACAAAGATTCTAAGGTTGTAGAGCAGCATAGAAAACCTCTTGGCAAAGTGCTGAGCACTGCAGCAATGGAGACTGGTCTTCTCAGTACTCGTGAATTAAGTCCTCAGAAAAATCTGCTTTTGTCTCCCCTTCGGTATTCACCACAAGTGGCACATCACAGTTCTCTGAAACCACAAGCACAGCCCAGATGCTTTGAGGCTGGTAACTTGAGATCTACAGCCTCCCCTAATGTGCTTCAATCATTGGAAGTACGTAGTATAGCAGACTCCTCTTTTTCTAGGACCACTAGATTTTGTAGTGTGAAAGTAGAGTCACTTGGCAAAAGACCTGATGTAATTTCTAAAGTAGAGGCTAGGGACATCACAGATGTGGCTAGCAAGGCATCCAAAGAACCTGCAAGTTCTGTAACTAACTTAGGATTTCTGGCTTCGCTGGCCCGAAGCACAAACAGGGAAAGTTTACAGAGTTCCTGTGGGACTGACAGGTTTCGGACTTCTGGTATTGCACTGCCTACAAACCTGCAGCATTTTCAGGAAGAAAGCTTTAGGAAAACTGCTCCTCCAAATGAAGCTGCTGAATATATTCTAGTGAGTATGAATGCATCCAAAGAAATCAAGTTTTCCTGTTTTTGTGATACTGATGTTACAAAACTACTCTGTGTGTGTGTGTGTCTTGTCAGGAGAGGCAGATGGGGTGCGGGAGGTGTATTTAAATCCCTGGTTGTCTTAAACTGTTTTCTGAATGGCTGATGGTTTCTAAACTGCCTGTTTATCTAAACAGGTCCAAGAAGAATTTTTTCATTAAGATTTAAAGCGGCTGTTCAGTTCACAACTGAAATTATGAGTTATTGTAGTGATAGAATTATGAGTGTGTATGTTAAAAGTGTCATCTGGCTTCTGCTGCTCACTAATTGTCATTTATTCCAAAGTGTGCCCAGTGACTGGCACCATATGTGCCAAGCTTCTGCTCTCTAATGTACTTTGTTGTTTTGGTGTACTTTGAAGTGTGGGGAGATTTATTAAATAGTCATTGAGGTTAGGGCTTTATATTGCAGAATTTTAACTTTGTGTGCTGTTGTCTTGGACTCCTCTTGGGTAGATTGATAAAACATTGGTATCAAATAAGCTGATACCAGACTACCTACATTTTCATTTAATTTCCATCTGCTAGTAATTTCGTTGTGGAAATTTTTTTTTTTTTTTTTTTAGTCTGCGCATGGGCTTGGAATGAATGGAAGTATGGCAGCTGTAGGGAAAAGAGTAGGTAAGTAACTCATATAATAATTAAAGATGACTGTAATCTTTCCTGATATATCACACATAGAGAGGACAAAAATAATCTATCTTTGTAAGGCATTTGACTTCTAGAGTCCTTGCTGTATTCCACTTCTATAGCATGGTTAATCTTTTAATATTTTAAGCAATTCTTTAACGTGCAGATGGCATCCAGATCTTAGGTGGACCATAACTGCAACTCTTTTTTAGTTTTTTTAATACTTAGTGAAGCCTGCATGTCATCTGTAGATCTAAATGTGACTTTCTGTGCTGAAGTTGCCAAATTATCAGTTCTGTGAATACTTCTGAGTCTACTAAAATCAGAGCCAAGTTTATTGGTAGCATTGTCTTTATCACAAAAAAAAAGTGGGGAGGAAGCAATAAGGACATGGATGCTGCAGAACTCTGATACAGTGCAGATTTTTCACTATTTTTTTGCTGTTCATCATTCTTTCCACCCTAGTCATGGTAACTGTGGAGTGCTCAATGCTTGACATCTATTGAAAATCGATGTGTTATCCATAGATATTAATTGTTTATGTGATTAATTCTATTGGGAGGAAAGGAATTGTCTAAATTAATGCTTTCAAAACTCTTAAGAGTGAGCTAAGGATTTTCAGCCCATTTAATTTTTCTTCTATGTATCTTTGACTTACAGTTAGCAAGTTTTCTTTTCTTTCTGTATTACCTTAGGTGGGTATGTATTCCAGATCTGGCATATAAAATAAACTAGAAAATAGATGTTCAAATAGCAGATGCAACAGAAAAAAATTATGTAATTGTAATGTTGGAGCAAAAGCTGCTAAAAGAGTGGGTTGTGCCTTTGTTTCACAACTGTAGAGGCAGCTTTGACTTGGCAGTCAGTTAGGAAACAGGTCTGTCCTGTCCTCTGCTGCTCCAGAGGTGATACCCTAAGGGCCCTGTCTGCATGATGGGGAAGCCTACTAGCACCTGAGTCATTTTGGATAGGACCATGAAGAAGACACTCCTCTGGTGTATCTTACATCAGACAAAATTGTATTTTCCAAAAGATACCAGACATGAGTTGGTGTGGTCATATCATGCAGGCTCTTGAGAGAGATGTGGCTGGTAATGATCTGTTGTATAACTGGCCAAAGGACAGATCACTTTTCACTGTAGTTGCTGTAGGGACCGTAAATGTGAGGACAGGTGTATTGTTTTTTCTGTTTAAGTAGGTCCTCAGGGCCAGCTGTCTTCGAGCTCTGTCTCTCTCACAAACTGGGCTAACTGATGCTTCTGAAATTGTGTGCTTTTAGATGATGAAATTGTTAGTGTGGACAAATGTTGCCTGGAAGTTTCAGTGCTGGATAGGAATGGGGTGGGAGTGGTGGGTAGTGATGACTGTGATGTGTAGTGACTGCCTGGTGCTGCTATTGAGTGTAGTCTGCTGCATCTCAACTAAGAAATGACTGTTGGGATTAAAAGTGTGCTGGATGAAAAATACTTGTGAACTCATGAGAGAACTTTTTGGGAACATCCTGACAATATAGCTATAGAAACACTGAAAGAATGTTTGAGAGGATGCATTGCTCACTTTACTGACCCAGCATGTGGGAAATACGCTTGAGCAAGTTGTGGACAAAGAACTTACTTCTGCAGAAGGAAGGGAGATGCCTTTTCTTTACGTGATCTCCGGTTAATAAAGCAACAACCAAGAATTACAAGGCAAAAAGTAAAAATAAAGTAAGTTTTTTTAAGTATAGAAATTTTACAAACATCTGCAAAGTGCCTAATGTAACCATATAACTAGGTAGAGGCCTGTAGTCTAATACGGTACTATTCTTGCAATTACGGAGTACCAGCAAAATTTTTAAATGTTGCAGTACTTATTTGGCAAATTAGCATAGTGAGTATATTGGATGCTAGGCAGCAGAATGCCCAGGTGATTCTTTGTAAAGCTGTTGTGCACAGGCCTTTCCCAATGACGCTCTGTGTGCGTTCATTTTGGGTCTGGGAAGACCATTAAGAGATGTGTTTATTGATTCGTTCTGTAACTTCTTGCTTACGTGAACTTTTAACGGGTGTTCAAAATAACAGTTTTAAGGCCCACATTGTGATGCCTCTTCCAAAGGTGTTCATGGTCTTGAGGTGTGTTTCCTGTTTTGGCTTTCAGGGTTTATTTTTCCCCCTTCTTTTTAGGCTTTGGGGTTCCCACCTGAAGTATCCTAAGAAATGCAAAATGAATCTGCGTTTCAAAAGATAACATTTAACTTGTTTGTGAATAAGTTATAATGTCTTTACTGTCTTTCTACTTCTGAAAGCAGGTGAAGCAACCCATCTTCCACCTGTGAATGGCTTAATTCAAGCAAAAAAGAAAATGTCAAAGCACTGCTTTCTTTGTGGCAAGAAAACTGGATTGGCAACCAGCTATGAGTGCAGGTAGGTGGAGTATATAACCAGCTGTTACTTAAAATTGATAGCTGAGTTAACCAAAAAGTTTTCTTTGCTGCATAGTATTCCTTAAGCATAGCAAATCAAAAGGCACCCTTCAAGAAAGTTGCAGTTCTCAGTTCCGCAAAACTGCAGGAATTAAAACTCAGGAATGTTGCCCCTGTTGTGCTCTTGAGGTGTATGTTTTTCCAGGAAGACCAAGAAATGGAAGGTAACAGAATGGAAGATACCAGGAAATAAAGAACAAGATAACAAAAAAAGAACAATGACATTTTATACTTGTGGGAGAAGAACCTGCTACAGATACATGTTCTGCAAAGTTTCTCATCAATAATGGTATCATTAACAACTTGACGAAAAACTGGGTTTGATAGTTTCTCACAAATCTCCCTCAGATTTGGCCCAATTGCAACACATCTTCACAGTTTGTGAATTTATACAAATTTGTATTCAACAAATTTTTGATATGTGTGTTCTGGTTTTTTGCAAGACTTCAGTCACCTTTGAGCATCTAGAGCATCTCAAACACAGAACCACCCAAGTGCTGGTCCCCCAAATCATTGCTTGTAGACAACACAGTGAGACCTGGTGCTTGGTGGTGATCTTGGGAAACTGTAAAAAAAACAACAAAAAAATCCAACCAAACAAAAAAACCTCCAAACAAACAAAAACCTCCCAACAAGAACAACAACAAAAGAACACAGAAAAAAAACCCACTCTCTCTGTTAGTTTTCAAGTACGAGATATTTTTTCTTAGTATTGTTTCCTATGAGCTAGTCAAGGTTGGGAGCTGCTGCGCTGTGAGGGCTGCATTTGGAGCTGATCTTGGTTCATGCCAACCAACAGCAAAATGAAAGAACTTCTGCCACTGGGCAATTGTATAGGAGAATTTCAGGGTGAGGAATTGTCTCCTTACTGACTCTTCAGTCTCTGATATTGAAACAGTTTTGGACACTGCTCACTTTCCTGATGAGCACATAGCTGCAAGCTCTTCTAAAAGTAACTAAGCAGCTTGCTTAAGGTTAAAAATGAAGGGGGAAATGGCTCATCTCCAAGAATAGCATTTGTTTTGGTTTCAAAAGGAGCAGCCATAGGACCTTTTACTAGAAAGCAGCATAAACCATATGTATATAATCCTATGAGAAAAGTTGTGATTATGGGACCAAGAACCAAAGAAAAACAAATTTATTTCCAGGCACACAAAGCCTCAGGAACAGCTGCAGAGTTTATTATGAGCCCAGATAGACAGATAAGTAAATAGGGGATTATAGTGTGAGTTCAATGGGTAACACTTAATCCATTTCAAGAGAATTCTGATTTTGAATGGTATCAGTGTTTTACTGTCAAGAAGCATCTCTATCAATAATCAGGCAACAGGACGCCAATATGTGTCTCCAGGTAAAGCACTTGTCCAGATTGTATCCAACATCCAAAGTACGCTTTTCTCCTGGTAAGAGTCTTAGCTGCAGAACTGTCAAGTTTGAAGCAAAAATTCTGATCTTAACTCATCAAAATTGCAACTGATATTAGGTAGATGAACCCTTTTCCAGTCCTACAGGAAGTTATGTTCCCTGTAGTTTTTCTGATGTCTTACAGCTGACTGAATCTGTATTATTAATCTTAAATGGCTAATGTGCATTTATGCCAGACAGAAGTTGTGCTGAAAACAACTGTTTTGATTGTCTGAGTGATGTCGTGGTTTTGAATTGAAATGCATTACATGGATTTCACCTGATGGAATTACTGTCCATGGTTTTGTCTTCTGAATTCTACCAACTAATATTCTGTGAGGTCCTTAAAAAAGAAAGTAAAACAAAGCTCATCATTCTTAATTTTATAATGCATGAGACACCTCTAATATAAGTGTGTTTGATCTTTGCTGGTTGGTTCCTGGAGTACTGCTCTTGCTTAGCTTCCCAGCTGAAGAGACTGTTGGGTCAAAACTGAAACATTCAGTGTGAAAAATGTCATTTTGTGTACCCTACCAGTTAATGTCACCAGTCAAGGATGATGACAATTCAAACAGCTCTGTCATTTAAGACATGGTTAAGCAAAATGGTTCCCAGCATGTCAGAGCATTAAAAGCTTCTAAAAGCTTGTAACATGTAATATTCTTGTTTCTTCAGATGTGGAAACAACTTCTGTGCAACGCACCGCTACGCAGAGACTCACACCTGCACCTACGACTACAAGAGCGCGGGGCGGAGGTATTTGCAGGAGACCAATCCCATCGTTAGTGCACCAAAGCTTCCCAAAATCTGACATGGTTGTGCTGCATGTGGCCACTCTGCCATTGAAGAATTGTATTGAATTGAGAGAAGCACTTGCTTAAACTGCATAATTTTGCCATGCTCCATATTTAAAGATTTGCCAAGTAACAAAAAAGCACATGAGGATGCATCGAAGAATAATGTGAACACTACTGCAGTTAAAACTTTTCTTCTTGAGTGAATGAAAGGTTAAAAATTAGTTTCTAAAAACTTACACTATGATTTAACTGTTACTGCACGTGTTGTGTTTTATATTTGGGAAAGCTATTTCACTAGACAAGTCTTTAAAGATGCACTTTACTAACTTTACTGTATAACCAGAGTTGAGGGGGTGTTGTAATGAGGGTGTCATGTAATGTCTTCTGTACTCTTGTTTTTTGTCCATTGCGTGGTATCTTCTAAGTTATTTCACTAGAAGGATCCTCCTCCCTCCCCTTTCTTCAAACAGCCTGTTTTGAGATTTTAAGGGGATAGTGTGTTCCACCCCTCTGTTTCATTCTGATTGATATTCATACATTGTGTGTCCATTCTGAAAATTACATATCATCTTAATCACATTTTCTTAAAATAATGCTGTTTATATGACAAGTTTGTTTTTAAATAGAAGGTTCCCTGTTTGTTGCCATTAAATACGAGAAACAACTTATTTTAACTTTTTTTGTAATCCTAGATTTTTTTAAGACTTCACAACTTGCTTTGTTAAGATGTTGAATGCTGTTATTGGAAGAAATTCTAATAAATATTAAATTTTATTCTTGTTTATGCTGTCATAAGTGCACAAAATAACTTCCCTCTTACAGTGTGTTCCTAAATTAAAAGTTGGGCTCTGTTGGGAGGGTATATATATATATTTTTTTTTTTTCCACAAGCACTGGCTCATATCTGTTCATACTGAAGCTGATGGGAAGAATTCCCACCAGCTTCATTAGGTATAGTGTGACCAACACTGTGTGCTTTAAATAAACTGCCTGAAGTCTTACAGTTTTGCTGGCAAAGGCAAGATGGATGCCCAACAAATGGGCATGTATTAACCTTTCTCCCCTTCAGCTGATACAGTATAAAGGCAGTTCAGTAAATGCATGAGACACCTCTAATGATCATGTAGCCACTGCAGAAAGTCCTGTTGGAAGAATGTACCTACTGGAAAGACTTTCCTCTTTCATTCCCTTAATGCTTGTGAAATATTTTTATAAGCATCAAGTGTTCCTGTAAAAAGAGATTAATAAAAAGCTATGACAAACCATCAAAACAAAAGAAATCCCCCCACACTGTATCTAGGTAATCAAAAGTCATGTTCCCTGTCTTGTCAAAGTCCTCAGCTACTTGGTTGGTTGTGGTATTAAAATGATCTATGCTGCATTCCAGTCAAAGGATAACAGCTTATGAGAGTCAAAAGGTGGGCCAAAATAGAAGAAAGAGGATCACTGAAAGAAAGAGAAGTAACTTGAAGAATCTCATCGTTGGAGGAAATCCATTTCATGTAGTTCACTTGAAAATTCTTAAACCTGAAGTTTTCAGAGTGATGAGCGTGGGAAAAAAATGTTCACAATCATTCTTCTGGGCACTGATAAGATAAAAATGTCATTCTGTGTGACTTCTATGCTTATTATTACTATAGAAAGTTCCCCTGGTATGAAGAACATGTCATTACTGAGCCATGCTACATACCATGAACTGCCTAGAGTTCTTATTTCATCTCCAGCATGGGGCAGTGTTTGATGCTGAAGGAAAATAATAAGGAACATGACAAATGTACAAGTGTTTTCCCAGCAATTACAGCTCAGCAACATTCTGAAGACAGAGGTATTGCACTTTTTGTAGGTACAGTAGGGATTTGGTAAGAAGTGGAATTAAAATAATGTGGTCAGTGATCACTTAATCTGATTTTGCATAAGTGTAATTGTCAGGAAATTGCTTTGCAGTGTGTTGGAATGGCCATACTCAAATTTTAGTACAACTACATAATGGATATGTGGTAGGAAGCCTCTGAGTCACATCTCAATTTTGACTCTTCCTTTCTGCATGTGTATAATGAAGTGCATAACAATGCTTTTTCAGAATATGCAATGCAGTAATAATCTAACTTCCCTGTGTGTAGCTTCTCATAATTTTTATTATAACTCATTTTAATTACACTTAATACAGATACTTGTTGTTCAGAACTCCACTGGTTTTGTTCTCATATCCACACTGTTACAGGCATTCATTTTCAACCAGTAGTGCAGCCACAGAGCACTTTAATTTGTAATTAACTGTTGTTAATTCAGATGCTATTGGCTTTTCCTTTTTTAAGTCCTATGTTAGTTAGTTTGTGCTATGGATTAATTACTGTTTACTGTGTAAACTTACCGAAATGGTTTGGGGCTCGAGTATTAGTGTGCTATGTTGCTATGCATCTGCTGATAACAAATGTTTAGCTTTTGTGTGTTCATGTAATTAGATTATGTATTATAAAGACTTTACATACTGGAAGTTGAACGGTTACTTTGGTGTGTGCTTCTCTACCTTCCTGACAATGTTTTTTGTTTGCTTCTTTTATGCTTGAGGACCTGTGAGGCAAAACCAGGCTGGTCCCTTGTTGAATGATCTCCAGGATTCTTGTGTCAAATTGATAAGCACCACAGAGGTGCCAGAAATGTTTTTGGATCTTGAATTAAATACTTCCTTTCTCTGAAATCTCTAGAAGCCCATGGTGATAAAAATCTGTCTGCTTGCAATTTCTGTCTATTCAGTTTGCAGTCCCCTGGGATGTAATTGCAGTGGTGCCTTCTGCTCACAGTCTTCAGTTGTAGACAAGGCTAGAATTGTTAATTTATATTACAAAATATAAAATGAAGTTTTTTCTAGGTTTTTTTTTGCATATAATGAATTAGACACTTTGCTTTCTTTTCAAGTACTTCCAGCTTTCATAATGGGGCACCACCTTTTGGGATTGTGGATTTGGCGTTGCTTCTGCCTGTAAGGAGTTGTTTCCACCTGCAGCTTTTGTGTTGGGTCACGTTCTTCCAATCTTTATGTAAATCAGGTTCATCTTGATATGCATTTGACAGTTTTTCTGGTATCTACGTTAGCACTGAGCCACAGATGCTTGCATGAGGAAATTCATGTAGCTGAGAACTGCATCGGGAAGCGTCGTCCACTAGTTTGTGCATAACTTCTCCTACACAGGGAGTTTGTGGCAGAGAGCTTGTGAAGGTTTTTCCTGGATTTCTCTTGCATTCGCTTTGTGTGTGACGCTGCAGAGAAGCAACACCAGGGGGCAGCGGAGGCATTTAGAAATGGCAAAAAGGTTTGGGTTTGTCAAATAACGAGATTAAAAAAAAAAAATAAAAAAGAAAGTGTGATTATTTGTTTGTGACCCTTACTCAGCCCACTCTGAACAGATCTGAGGAAGTCAGCAATAGGGTACATTTCTTTTCGAATTCCAAAGGTTTTTAAAATATCAGAATGGAAGAGTACCTCAAAAACTTGTTTCTATGCTGGGTTTCATGATGTCATTTATTAGGTAATCTTAAATGTATTGAAGACTAGACAGCCCTCCTCTCTTCCTTCCCACTAACCCTGCAAGAATGAATTTCAGAGGTGTCTGTTAGCCAAGCTATGTTGGATGGTATGTTTGGCTATGTTTACCAGATATGTCTGGTAAAAATAATTGCATGTCCCCATAATTCCTTACTTTAAAATGACAAGTGTTGCTGTTTTCTTATGTATAGTTGAGAATATTATATAGGTTGAGAATATGAAAGTATCAATTCAGTGATGTGTGAGGAATGCATGCCAGTAACTGCTAACGTGACCACTCCTTACTATCTGTCTTGTCTAGCCTTGCAATTCAAAAAGCTTTACAGGTCATCAATGGCAGAACTTTATTTCTAGACCACACTTTAAGGCTGTTTCAATCCTTTTTAATCCAATCTTCAGAAAGACTGATTACTATGTACCATATATGTAGGAAATGTATATATAGCTCCATAAGAATTATATTCTAATCACATCTAGATGGTGAATTATTGCTGAAATTAGGCGTTCTGCCCAGTACCAGAAATTCAAAACAGTACCTAATCACAAAAATAGTATTATTTACTTGGTGTGTGATTAAGAGTGCTAATAAGCAGGAAATGAAAACACTGAAGTTTTCTAAAAGGAAAAATCAGGGGTTTCAAAATACCCTCTCTTCTTTCTCTGTGTGTGAGGGGTTTACTAGCAAATGCATATGATTTTTTAAAAAGTGGGTAATATTTTCTCTCTCACTTCTATCCATAAACTTAATGTGCAGACAGTAATTTTTCTTTACTTGAACTAATGAGACTTCGATTTACTTCACTGAATCTTGTACTTAAGTGCTGGAACTGTTGCACATAAAGGGCCTTATTTGCTGAAAATCTGCACTGGCTGATGCCAAGTTACAACACAGATATATAATGAAATACCTTTGGTTTTAAACATGGTCTTGAGACTGAGCATTGAGTGACGGGATTTCTTCTTAGCATCTCCTGTCTTGCCAGCGATCATAGTTTGTTTTGGGGAGACATAGGACTCATTAAAATAGATTGGATTAGCCTGATAATCATCCAGCCCCCCATCTGTCTCTGGGAATAGGAGGTAACAGGCACTTCAGAAAGTGCAAAAATTCCCTAACCAAGTATTCAGGAACAGGACACTGGATCTTACCTCCTATGCTAATGACTAGTCTGAATTGTGAAGAACTTGCTATCTCAGTGTACGGTATTATATTAATTTGGAGGTCCATAAAGGTCTAAAGCTATTTTTGAATCTTGATAGATTCATCGTTTCACTTATTTATATGTATAATGTGAAAAGAATTTTCTTTCTTTCACTGTAGTTTTGAATTTCCTACCATTTTTTAATTGAAATTCATTTGGTCTAGTGTTGTGAGAAAGGGAGAACAGTGTCTCCTGAATATTCAGTATGTTCTGTCTTTGAATCACATCCGCTCTTGCTCATCTTTTTTATGGTAGCAATTCACTGTCTTTACTATTACAGAGCCTTAATTATGCTTGCTGTCCTCCAAATCTCCTCTAATTTTACATTATACTTTGTCATCTGCAGTTCTCTGGTTCCCATTTTCCTGTATTGTGTATATAGCTGTATATAGCTATGAGCTGCTCAAGGTACTGTTACAATGGAAGCCTCTAAAACGGTGATTAAAATAATACCAGGTGAAATATGCCCAGGCTTCTTCCAAGGAGGTCTCATAGAAATGCTTAGTATTATTAATCTTCATCTAGTCTGGACAGGATGTAAATAGCATTTATTAAGAGTATGAGGAAAAATGTAGGAAAACACTGTAAGGGGAACATGTGGCTGAGTTCAGCGCAACAGCTGTGCTTATGAGGAAGATGATGTATGGGGTTTGTTACACAGAACTAGACTGCCTGTTTTTATGCCTTCACCACATTTGCATGTTGGTTGCATGCAATCTGTTGATTGCAGTGGGGAGAGCCAAAGCTGAGTATTGGCTGCTTAGAGGTAGGCTTGGAAAATGTCATTCCTCCTCTGCATATTTGGGTTTGGGATAAATTACTTTCTATACATTCCCTAATGGTCCGAGTAACAAATGTGGAAGTGAAGCAAACTGGCCAGATCCTTTTTTCCAAATTTTTATCAGTAGAGGAGAAAGCTTTTTTTTTTCTCTCTTTTTCAAAGCAAGGGAAGGAAATGGTGAGCCCTAGTCCCAGCTGCAGTACCACTTGACTTCTGGGGAAGCATTACTTGTCCGAGCTTCACTTTTTTCTAGTAGTGCATATCCTGCCTTGAATAAGCATTAAATTGACCGGGACACAAAGAAAGGACCAACATACTTTCTGCTTTCTTTCATTTGGACACTAAATGACAATGATTTGCAGTGCTATAAGCTTTAATCAAGTGTGATGCTGTAACGTTGTGGATTGGATTTCTCTAGAGCCAGTTCACCCATACCCAGACAACTAGTTTTACCTAGACAAATCACCTCAAAAGGCCAGTTTATTGTATTTGCCAACCTTTAGTTTTGAGGCTCGGAAAGGAGAAAATACCTCTGAAAGCTTCTACAGAGGATAGTGGGTTTAGGCCTGAGTTAGGCTTTATTACTTCAAAAGCTTACCTGCTCTGAGACAGATTCAAAGCTGTATCCAATCTTGTCAGTCTTCAAAGACAGCCTCACACGACTGTTGAAAAGTTGCTGAAGTCTGCTGGGGTGTGTTGTCATATGCCTGTTTGTCACACACCATGCCAGATTAAAGCTGCTGCGTGTAGGGCTGGCTACAGCCATTGTCTGCTGCATCCACAGCGTACCAGGGTCTTACAGCACTGCACTGGGAGAAAGGTTACAGCTTGCTTTGCAGGCAGGAATGCCCTTTTCTTCTGCTGTTTTCCATGTGAGACTTTAATGGCTCATGCCACTCTGTCCCAGAGATGGGTTTCAAATCATCGTAGTGATTTTCAAAGGCCAGGTTTTAGTAAAATGTATTTACTGTAGTGCTGATTTATATCCTGCACCTGAGACTGAAGAAAGTTTGATAAATTTCAGGCACTTTGAGAAAATATTTGTTAAGATGTCTCCAAATCACTTTCTTGGTGCTCTGGCAGTGTTTTTGTTACAGGTGATTTAACCTTAGAAATCTGGTACCTTTCTGATTAATGCTGATTCCTTAATTAGTTAAGAATTTATTTGTATTTCCTTTCATCTTTCTACTTGAATTCACATCAGTTCCTTTCACCTTCCCTAATGACTCCACTTTATCCTTCTCCTACCAGAATCTGTTTTATTCACCTAGCACAGGCAGAAAACAGCAGAACAACAGCGCAGGGAGGAATGAACCCTTGGCTCACCTTTAGCAAAACATAATCAGAGAACTTTTGGAGAAATATCACTTTATTTTAGCCAGTAATGTGCATACAATAGAGTGAACAGATGGGAGAACACACAGTTCAGGATATGCAGGTTGAAGGAACTAGAGGAACTGAGCCGGCTTGGAGAAAAACTAGACCCAAAACACAGTGGAATTCTGAAGTAATCCCTGAAGTATTGTGGAGTTGCTATGGAAACATGCAGGTGCTCAGACCAACACTGTAGACTAAAAAGATCATTTATAATTATCTGGGAAAAATGAATTATGCTTTTCCACGTAACTACTGTATGTATTGTAATAACTAAGGACCAAAAAAGGACACAGATACACAACAGTTGTTACTATTCAGGGTTTCTGCCCCACACCACTTTCCAGGTCTTTGTGCTAAAAGGAGTAAAAGTATTTCTAAAAAGCATAGACTTATAACCATATGCTAGATCTGTGCTGCTGCTTCTAGAGAGGATTGGAGTCTCCTGGGCACAGAGGTAATTATGTTTTGTCTTTTAAAATAAATTCAATAGAATTGTATTTATTGTTGATGGCAAGTAAGGCCATGTGTGTGCTCACAGTCCAGATCTTGCGTGCAGGGCATCAGGCAGCTCTCTCCGCAGATCAATCAGTCTCTTCAGCTAAGTGTGACATGCATTTCTAGGCACAAATTCTCAAACTATGCTATTTCTATAACTCTGAGCCAGAGGTATTCAATTAGCAAAATGGAACTGTTCTGTTCAGTTTCCGTAATTTTTTAAAACCTTGTATCTTCTACTCAGTTTTCGAACAGCAACAGTAGCTGGAAGAATTTAATATTTCCATTTGACTAATGGCCTTTAGCTTAAATATATTCATTCTTTCCTATTTTTTAAATTAGCTGCAAGTTTGAGGGGGGAACATTTGCAACAGCTTGGGTTTGCATTTTCCACTGAGAGCTGTGAGGCATTCAGGGAGGATGTTCCACAGTACAGCTTGCCCTTCAGGGTGGAGGCTTTAGTCCCAGCTCTGCAGTCCTGTATTCAGGAGGTTGTTGCTGAGACTTTGTCAAAAACAATGTGTTAAAATAATAGACAAGCTTTCTGGGGAAACAGAGACCATGGAGTAATAATTGCAAAACACAGGGAAAGCTTAGATCTGCAAAGTGGTTTGTTGCGGCTTCTTTCATTTCAGGCCTAATCCTTAGTTATTCTAGTTTGCCTGGAAAACCTCTGCTCTGTGCAACTATTTTTCTGCATAATTTCTACTTCTATTCCAGTTGTGTCTACAGGCCTTTTCCTAGTCTGGCACACAGCACTGAGTGGTGGGCTATGCTGTTCCCAAAGTGGAATACAATCCTAGCCTGAAAAATGATTTTAAA
Organism: Corvus cornix cornix; assembly: GCF_000738735.6. Taxonomy (NCBI): domain Eukaryota; kingdom Metazoa; phylum Chordata; class Aves; order Passeriformes; family Corvidae; genus Corvus; species Corvus cornix. The sequence goes on from NC_046336.1 coordinate 18,702,215, forward strand.
AAACCCAAACAAACCATACAACAAAATGGATTGAGAGCGTGAAGGAAGAAAAGAGCCTTGAGAAATCCCTGTGGCCTCAAGGTAAGCCAGCAGTACTGGTTCTCTTTACAAGCCCGTACTGCCTATCAAGAGAACAATGGTTATCATCACATATGCATGTTTCCATACCCTGTCCTATAAAGGGATACAATCTAAGTTTGTTAATTTCAATCTACATAGGACTAAACTGGAGTTCTACACACCTTCTCCTCTTCTCAGGAAGACACACCATACACTCCGGGTGGCGCTTCTCCCACCTTCACTGCATGGGTGTGCTGGGTACTAACTCTGCAATGTAATAACAGTACTTAAGCCCAGCTTCTCTGTGCTCTGAAAACCTGTTGTAACATGTCATTTTTCTGTAGGGGGTGGTTGGTCTCTGCATGAAAAGGGTTACCTTTCTCATTTTATGCTTTTTGCACTGTTCTTGATGGGTAAATTTAATCTTCCTGGAGCCCTGTAAATTATTGTGAAAAAGTGCAGACTCAGAAAATGAAAATTTCAGCTTAGGTTTAGTGAATGAATTTTCATGTCAAGTCAGGAGGTTTCCTTGTTTTCTGGTTTTTTCTCTGAATAATATCTGCTTTCTTGTCTGTGCTGCACTGACAGAAACTGTTCAGCGAAGCTGCCTATTTTCCTGTTCTTTTTCACTTATTCCCAAGTGGCATAGACATCACATCTGAACACAGAAAAACTCCACCTCGACTTATTCTCATAAAACTCACTTTGCTTTTTCCCCCTGTAAAATTCCCCTAAACAGTATAGTTCACCTATTCCAGCATATTTCAGGAGAGAGGTATCTTTGAAAAGAAAAGATTGAAGTATCCTGCTTGCGTAACGGAAGTGTAAAATAGCAACAGAGTATGACACTCAGATATAGGTATGGGGCAAACTCGAAGTTTTCGTTGACATATTTTTTTGCTGATAAATCAATATATGCAGGTGAACGACTGATACAAAACACCTTACGACGGTGGCTATAAGCCATCTTCAGGCTTTCAGCATACACACATTTTTAAAAAGTTAAATGGCACCCTATGAAGTTGGATGTTTTATTCTATGTGCTAAAGCGGGAGTCGTTCTACCCTGGGCAATAGCGACAGCAGCATCCCCGCCTGCGGCTGGCGGAGGCAGGGCTGAGGGCTGAGCTCAGGACAGCCGAACCCCGCTCGCTCCGCTGCCGATTGTCGCCTCCCGGTCGCCGCCAGTCCCGCCCCCGCCCGGCCCCCCGCGGGCAGGTGCCCGGAGCGCGTTGCCGGTGGGAGGTGCGGAGCGGAGCCGCAGCGCTCCGTGTCCGAGCGCCCGCGGGGAAGGCTCCAGCGGGAGGCGATCGGGCGCCGGGGCAGCCGCGTCCCGCTCGGAGCGGCCGCCTCGCCTGCTCGCGCTGCTCCGGGCCATGGCGGCGGGGGCGGGCCGGGGCGGGGCGGCGCGCTGACAGGCAGCCCGGCCCGGGGAGCCGCGGTAACAGGAGCCGGGGGAGACCGGCCTCGCAGGAGCCTGCCAGCAGCCTCCCAGCCGCAGGGCCCGCCGCTTCCCGGCCCCGGGCATGGGCAGCAGCAGCCGCCGCAGCCGGAGGAGGAGCCGCCGGCCCGGGCCCTGTGCGGGGCACCCCCAAGGTAGGCTCGGCCGCCGCCCTGGCCGCGGGCAGCTGCCGCTTCCTCCGCGGGGGCCGGGAGGGTCCGGCGCCGCGAGGCCGGGCAACGCGGCCGGGCCCGGGGACGGCCCAGGGCGGGCTGGTGCGGGGCCGCCTGCCCCGGGGTCGCTGCCCCGCGGCCGCCGCTCGTCCCGGCCCCGCCGGCAGCACCTCGCCCCGCCAGGTCCGGCAGGTGAGGCGCTCCTGGGCGAGCAGCAGGCGGCGCGGCGCGGCCCGGCCCGGCCCGGCCCGGCCCGGCTCGGCTCCCCGCGGGACCGTGCAGCGCGGGGGCAGCGGGGCGCCGCCGGCCCCTGGGGCGGGCGCTCCGCGCGGGCGTTCAGGGCTGCTCCTCTGTCGCAGCTGGGGAAGCCGCACCTAATTCCCTGGTAAGAGGCTTTCCCACCTCCGCCGTCTTTGTCTGCTCAGCCTCAGCTGCTGCTGCTGGCGCTGGGAGCATTAGCGTTGCTCCGGGAAAACCGAGAGCGGATCAGCTGTGGGAAAGGGACTGTGTTTGCACCAGGTGTCCCATTAGGAGGAGGATGCGAATTCGCCTTCAGTGAGCAGCATGGAACAGAGATACCCCAGAGAGAAAACAGTGCACAAGATGTGCTGGTCACAACGTGTTCGTAAGGAATCATGAAGTTTCACGGCAGCCTGAGAAATAGTCAGAATTCCTTCATGCCTCCTGGAGCTAGTTGGCAGGCAGAGAAATGCTCGAGTTGTTCCAAACTGTAACACTTCAACTTCTCCTCGTTTTAGTACGCTGAAAGTGCAAGCAAAGTGAGAATTACAATATGCCAATGCCAGAGCAGTTGGTCTCAAACTGCAGTGCAAGAGGGCACGCAGCTCAGTTCTGCAGTTGGCAAAGGACTGGTCTACTTCCAAGCATAGCAAATTTGTGAATTAACCCAGCAGCATAAACATAGAAGGGACAATTTAGCCAGAGCTTGAGTGGAGGTGGAAGGAAGATGGGGGTGGACGAGGAGAGAGCTGGTCTGACAGTAACGCTTCAGCTGAAGCAGCAGCAATCTTTACGGATTTCTGCTTCTAAAATTGGTTTGGAGTAGTGTCAGATGAGGCCGAGATTGATCTAGCAGTAGCCCTAGTCAAACATTTTCAGAGAAAAGTTTTCTTTGAAAAACACTTTATTTATTAGATCTAAGATGTTTTCTTTGAAATGTGTCAACATTGATCAATATCTACTGGTGCAGAGTTCCACTAAGCCTGCCTGAGGACCAGGATTGCTGGAAACATGAATGTTCTTGTCTGAAGGGTATGCTCCAGCATCCAGAATAATACCTGCTGGGAGTGTTGGCAGCTTCAAAACTGTAGCCCAAACCATTTGGTGCCAGACTCTGATCAGAGCTGCTTGTAGCTGCTTGGAGAAAGACATTCCCTAGGACTTGATTCTGCTGCAGTTGCTGAAAATGGTAGGACTGCTGAAGTCTGAATGACTGTCCTTTTGCTGGGAACTTTGTGTGACTTAGGTCTAATGTAAACTTAAATTACCAATTCACTGAATATTTGTTGTTATGGTGTTGGAGTTTTTTGTTGTTCTTTTGATTTTTTTTTTTTTTTAAACTTGGCTTTCAGCTAGCCCTAAGCCAGCAGTTCTGCTTGTAGAGGTAAAGTAGTTGAAAAGAAGTGATTTTTTGGTTTGGGGTGTCACACTGGAAAAAAAGTTGCTTGCTTTTCATGCCTCAGTGTATGAATATGGGGCTAGAATTGTTGGAGGTGTTCAGGTGATGTCTAGTGCTAGAAAATACACTTGTTCCCTGGCTGCTTTTGAACAGTCTTAAGTGTTAGGAGGATAGATCAATTCAGCATGCTGAATGAACTTTCTATATTTTCAGGATGAGATGATTTTTAAAAATTTAAACGTCTGTTATTTTAGATCTAACATTTTGGATGAGCAACTCTCCCATATTCAAGGGTGAAAGGACTTAATCTTCCCAGCTGCTGAGGCTGTCACAGTACTTTAGGAATGTACCAAAGTGTCTGACAGACTGATTTCCTCACTGCTCTTCCAAACACTGATATTAGTGGGGAAGGCAGGGCACTGCAGGAATGTGACAGCTTCCAGTAATAATGCTGCTCAAGGAAGGAGTTGTAGGTGGTTGTTACAAGCCCTGAATCGATCCTGCTGTGTAAGAAAAAGCAGTCTCCTGCTATGGGTCTTTTCTGTCATATACCTCAGTCAGCCCTAGTGGGCCTGACTGATAGCTAGCTTCAGAAAATGTGAATAATAGAGTGTGCATGGCTATCTGCCAGGAAAAAATGAAAACAAGAATGAGGTGTCTTCTTTTTTTTCCTAATTGCTTTTTATTTTGTTTTGCTTTTGTTCTGTCCTTCCATCCTCCCCCAAAAATATAAGGAACTCTTGATGCTGTAGAAGTGTTTAACTAGCATTCTGTAAGAGCCTGTGGGTGCACCATAAAAAATTAACAGGCACTGAAAGAAGGAACTTTCAGGAGCCCTGAACAATCTTGTGCTTGGACTGTGTCTGTGTGTGGCAGACAAATAGTGAATAGCAAAGCTGTAGAAGGCTATAAGGGATGAAAAACTTCAAGTCTGGGAAAAACTTGGCTTTTAGGGCGTAAGGTATTAGAGGGGAAATCTTCCTGGGGGACAAGTTATCCATTTACTGCTCATGCCTGTTCTTTCTCGGGAGCATATATAGTGCTAGCTGCTGCAGGAACTGAGAGAACGATGTAAATCACACATCTAATTCACTGTATTAATTTCCATAGCGAGATGGAACTCACACAGGGTTTACTGAGACTTCTGTTTTGCTGACTTGTGGATTGACTGCAAAGATCTGGTGGCAGCTTGTTGTAGCATAGCAGAGCTGGCATTAAACTTGCTGGGTGGGCTTGTTCACTGTGAATTTTCACAGCTCCAGGTTGTTGAAATGCTCTTCACTGAGATAAGGGTCAGTTTTACTAGTTCTGTTTGGATTTTACTGAAAAGTTCCCAAAAGAACTCATAATTTCTAAACCAGATTATTTTTCACTGCTTCCCACAATGTTTTTGTGGGATTTTATCAAGGTATCCACATTCATGTGAAGCATTAAAAAACCAAATAGTGGATTACGTAGTGTTTATTGATTCTGGGGTAGGTAAATGGACAAGAGCCCTTGGAAGCCTGGTCTTTTTGCAATTAAAGGTATGCTTTAAGAGCTTTGTTACTCCTAAGTTTAACTCATCACCAGACAGCCAGACAGTTCACAAATAGAAGAGATCTCAACCATCAGCAGTTGCTAGTGCTTGCAATTTCTTTTCCTTAGGGACCAACAAGGGAGGCTGGCCTTTATTATATGCCCAGCTGGTTATCATGTTTGGGCTGATCTAGACCAAAGGTGTTTGTAAATGACTGTTAAACTTCTCTGTCTTTTAAAATGAGTGCCACTCTGGAGCTCACATTTGGTACCTGCAGGCAAGTAGAGGGGGCTTAGTAGCAAATCTTGAATTTAACCTGGCAGAATGTCATGGTTGATTTGACTTGACTGAAAACAGTGTTGGAAATTTTTGATGAAATACACTTATATTACCTATGTGTAATGGATGGAAATTAGTAAAAGGTTCTAGAAACTGGGGCTGAGATTTTCCATAGTTAGATGAAATAAAGCTAGTAGATGAGCACTTTATCCCTGGAGACTCATTTAAGGATCTCAGTTGTAAACCTTGCAAAATATGTAGCCAAAATTCATAGAGAATATAAATATTGTATATTTTGGGGGTAGGTAAATCCTGTGTATCAGTTAGGTATGCCTTGATATCTGTCCCTTAAAGCTTCTGTGTGTCCTTCAAAAAGCATCAGGACAGAATACATGTCACCAGTCCATTCTGCAGGTGAGGCTGCAGATGAACAACTGTACCAGAGTTTCTCCAAAGAAACTCTTCTACCAGAGTCCAAACAGGTATTGGACTTAAGAACGTAACTTAGCAGGTCACTGCTAACTCCACTAAGGCTGAGTTTGTCTCCCAGTTTGGTCATGGCTTCAGAAAGATCATGTGTTTATGCACCATCCAGGATAAGAGGTTCATTACAAAGAATAAAGATGTTGTCAGCTGTTCTTCCTTGAGCAGGTAGCTTGACTTCTGTCATGTCCTCCACACAGAATGAGAAACTGTTCTCTTTGAATCAAAGGGTCAGCTGGATAATAGGGGAAGGAAAGAAAGGAGGTGACAAGCTCTAGGGTGACAAACCAAAGAAGAAGAAAAAAAAAGATTAGGGTTCAAGTTTACGCACAAAGTTGCTAATTTTTAAAAAAGTATACAAATCCTTTGTGCCTCCCTTCCTTGCAAATGTACTTTATTTTTAAAAAGCTTTTTGGTTTCTCTTTAGTGTGTGTACTGAGCCTGCAAGGAAGAGTATCTGTAGGGAAAAAGCCTCAATGCTTCTGAATAAATAGCTAGGCTTCCCCTGGGTCTGATCTGCTGATTCTAATGATCAGAATAATTTGTCACTCAGACTTACTTACTGGTGATAACTCTGTGCCACTGTGCAGCTTGAGGGAGTTGTGCTTCTGTTCTTGTTGCTAGAGTTGGGGTTGAAGTTCTGCTTTCATGTTACACAAGAATTTCCATGGGTACCCTGCACGTGTGGGAGTCCACATATTGCCATGACTCTTAGGACTGAAACTAGAAACTGGCTTCTGGGCATGGCATTTGGGTGAATTTTGCCTGTAGAGGACCATTTGAGTACCATTAACTGAAAAGGAAGCAACAAATTCTCTCTGTACAACCTGTCCTATAGCACCAGTTAAATATTGAGGAAGTATTCAGTCAGATCATCCACTGTAAGCACTTCTCTTGGCAGTGGACCTGGCCTTTACTTTCCTGGGAGAGGGAAGGTGATGTCACGGGATTATTAGTGGGAGCCCCTCATCTCCAAATTACTGGAGGATTTACAAAAGGGATGTCTCTGTTTAATGTCATTCTTAAAGGTCTCCTAAAGCATTTCTTTGTTGAAGAGACTCCTTCAAAACCAATGGGAGCTGTAGCAAGACAAAGCCTTCTCTGCCTATTTATATTTGCTTTCACTGTCACTGGCTCCTTGTCTCATCCAGGATAGAGGATTAATCTCTCTGATCCCTCTATTTCTAGTTGTAAAAGCGCAGTGTGCTATTGAGGGTGGTTCACTACTATGCCAATCCTTGTTCTAATCTCTTGTAACTACGAATGCATCAGTCAGGAGAGGAAGGCTAATGGAAAAATATGTCATATTTCTGTGTATGTATTTTTTTTCTATGTGCATATATATGAGACTATTGATGGATTAGAGAACAGGAAGTGATGCAATACAGGGCTCTGCCATGGTTTCATAACATGGGCCACATTATAGCAACAAATTCTTGCAAATGACTCTGCTTGCCCTATCTGAGTGCAGTTTTGTCTCCTTCTTGCATGTTTCCCATGGCCTCCTTCAGCAAACCACTCTAAAGGGGTTTGCATTTAACAGCATGATGAACTCTGCTGCAATAGATAGAAAGTGAAAGTTGGCAGTGGCTTTTTCGGTTCATTATACATAAGCCTGGTGAAGTCTGGCATACCAGAGGAATGTGAAGAGCATGAGGTGATAGTTTACCATAGGTGATGACAGAGAAGAAAATACACATGGGAGCAATCTGGCTCTTTCTGAAGTTGACAGTAGGCTTTGGTTTTTTGCTCCTTTCTAGTAAATGACATGAGTTCCCCTTGTAGTTCTGCATCCAAAATGTTGTCCTTTTAACTGTGATTATTGTTAGAGCTTTTAAGTTAATCATCTTGAGTTTGCTTGCCAAATCTGAACTGGAAGTGCCAGGACTAGGAAGGACAGTTGTTGTCATTGTTTTTTCTCTAGTGGAGTCTGTGACCATTGATTTACAATGTTACTGCTTCTATAAAATGTGTCTATATGTGTACATGTATATGTGCATGCATATAATCCAGAAAAGCAGGTGGACTGAAGATTTGCTACTCTTTGACATGGCAAGTGATATCTAGAAGAAAGGATTTTTTTACAACAAACATGATAAATGCATACTGGACTAAATGCTGTCTTGTTTCAATGAGAAGAAAAAAATCTGCTTAGCTTTAAAAAGAAGAGGAAGTTCACTTGCAGCTAAAGGGTTTTTTGTGAGAGACAGGAAATCTGAGTCTTTTTTCCTGCTTCTGGCCTCTGTTTTCCAGTTTAAGTTACTTCACCTATGCACACCTTAGTTTCCTGCAACTCAGTTGTCATTTATATCATGGTATTTGTAAGGTTCTTGGATTTTTTTTTTTTAATTTTTTTCAGCCTGTTCTCTAAGGGGAAGTGGGCTTATGCAATCCGCCTGCCAGTAACTTCTGAACCTCTTGGCTAAATGTCACATAATTGCTGGAACTTCAGCTTTTGCAGAAAGAATGGAATATAAATTGCAGTGTCACAGCTGAGAGCGGCAGCCTCACCCTGTGCCGAAACCCACCTAGATGGCACTTTTTAAACGTGAGATAGGTGGCATGGGTGCATGGCCCTTATGAAACCTACAGCCACAGGATACCAGACTCAGGGAGGGTATCAGACTGTTCTCATCCTTCTGCTGTGGAATGGCCTTCTTCCACTGCAAGGCCTTCTGAAGGCTTAGGAAAAATTTCAAGTATTGTTACTAAATAGAGCTGGCATGATGCAGCAGACTCTTTACAAAATTAATGTTTGATAACATAAGGGGTTGGAGGGAGGAGAGATACCATTGTAAAATTACATGATTCTTGTCAGGCTGGCTTGATCTTGGGAGTTAGTGAAAAACAGTAGCAGGTTTGATTAAAATATGGAAGGGAGTTTTAACTTTGCGCTTGGCATAATAAAGCAGAAGCCAATAAGAACAAGATCAAATTTAGCCTTCTAAACACATTGGTGTTCTTATGCAGTGTTTTACTACTGAAGCCTTGAAATATCTTGTTGTTTTGAGGCATGAAAACTGTATATTGCCTCTTAGAAGTTCCTTTGTGTGAGGCATGTATGTTGTTTCTGTGATTACTGTGACAGTGATGTTCGGCTATTTTGTACCCTTCATCTTAGGGTCAGACCTGACAGGGGAGGATAACTCTGACTGAGACTGCTCAAGTTGAGTCTTTCTGATGTTGCAGAAATACTCACCAATCATTACAAAATTGCAAGGCTTGAAAGGTCTCCATATGTTCTGTGTGAGCTGCTACATGCTTTGGCAGGGTGTGAAAAAGAGTCCTGCTCTGGTATACCTGCTGAGCTCTGCAGTTCCTCAGACCTTCTAGAGATGAGTTTCTTTTTATGTGCCATCCTGGAAGTGTAGGAAAACTGCACTGTGATGTTTTCCAGGCAAATCATGGAGAACCCGCAATGCTGTTGTGTTTTCCAAACAGCAAGAAGTTCAAATTTATAATTCTCTGACATTTCCTAATCCATCTGATTACTTTCTTAAATGAAGTGTGTGGCTTTGTTTCTAGTGAGGCAGTGTGCAAGTGATACATTAGAACTGCAGCTTCAAAGCAGCAGGAGATGGCCCTGTCAGAGCCCTGTGCCTTGTAAAGTGCTGCAAGTGAAGTGTGGAAGCATCTCCTATATATACATACCAAATGCAGTAGGATAAGTCTGGCATATGCTTTGCAGCCTTTTGGTGGTGTTTTTCTTCCTGGGATCTCCCATGGTCAGTATTTGGTGTTCTGAGGACCCTGAAGCACTTGTATCTGCCCCAGACCTAGGCTTTTATTTACTAGTGGTGTTGGTATCAGCTTCTCCAACCACAAGGCAAGGATCCCAGCTCAGTTGCTGTTGAACACATGTGATTCAAGATAAGATTTCTCACTCACTTTCCCTTGTTAGTGATACCCTGGCAAGTATAGCATCATGTGGTCCAGCAGCCTGAGAGCAAAGAACTCAGGATCAGTTCCTTATATAGAAAGGGAATTAGATAATATCATGGATTTTATTCTTGGCTGTGATCTTTCATTGTGTCTTGTTAGATATTTTTTATGGTTGTTTGCTTTCTCTGTCTACTTGAGCTCCACTTGTCAGCTGGACATGTGTTGAGTCTGTCTCATCCATCTTTGATTGCGTACTGGGAAGTTTTTTAGTTGGCATGTTCTCACTGCGCAGAACTACAGGTGCTTTGCAGAGACTTGGTAGGGCTGTGATGCCCTGCAGGCATCATGCTGGTTGGCTGTTTGTCAGCTGCCTTTTCAAGTCCTCATTAGCTGCTGTATAAAGGTTCCCTGCTCTGTAAGACCTGCATGGGTTTGGCTTAGCCTGTCTTTACTGTCTATACCTCCTGCGGGGGTTGTGGGGGAAGGCTGCAGGGATGGTTTTGCTTCAGGGTGGATGCTCTGCTCCACGAAGGTATGTTTTCCAATTGCTTCTCGATGCTCTGCTGTTATCTCCCTTTCCACGTGACACTACAAAGCATACACCTATCCCTTGTCACACAGTTTGCTTGCTGCTCCTATGAATAAGGGAAGAGAAACTCAGAGAGCTGATGATCCAATTGCTGGGTGATTGCCTTTGAGCTATATCCTGTGTGGCTCATGGGCAGGCCTTTGTGGTTGATGTCATCTAACTAATGCATATGAGAGACATCTGAGCCAGGAATTGGGAATTTAATAAGATGATGAAACTGTTGTGTTTCAAGTCTGAAAGTAATTCTTGTAAGCAGGGGGTGGGAGTGGAAAGCAACTTGACTGTACACAGTGCATCCCACCAAGGCCAGTATTGGACACACTGCAGCACAGGCCTGGTTTTCTGAGATGCTGCTTATTCCCTGTCTCCAGCAACCCCTCTGAGTCAAGGAGAGTTGGCAGGTTTCTGAGCCAAGCCTTTCTTCCGTGGGCCTTTTTTTTCTTCCTTTATTGTAATGTGCCAAAAAAAGAAGAAAATCACTAGCAGGCTAAGTCATGCTTTCACCTGGTGAGCAGTAAAACAGCGTGTTACGCTGTCTCTGGGCCTTCTGTGACCCCTTCTATAAGAGATGCCACTCCAGCATGACAGCTTGTAGAGGGATGGGTTACTCACGCTTGTAAACACCTTCGCCGCTGATGTGTGAAGACGGCTGTGCCTTTCCAGATTTCTTCATCTCCCCTCACCATTATTTCTAGGCTTTGAGTGAGAAACTTGAAGATGTTAAGTATGATGGTGTATGATAGCTGCTTCCTCTTTGCTGATAGATGATGGCTTTTGAAGAGATACTAATGTTGTATTGGAAATTGGTATATAAAATGTAGTCTTAGAAAAAGCAGTAACTAATTTAGTGCAGCTCCAGCTCAATCAGACAATTGCTAAAAATAAGCTACCTTCTAATTCCACTGGTGATCTCTTAATTAGAGAAGTCTTCTAATTCGTAACCTGCATATAGGACAAGATCGGAGACTGAAGTGGTTTGCCAGTCTGGACAGAATCAGTGTTTGGGAAGGTAATGTTGGGAGAAGACCAGGTGTTCTAACAGCGGTGGTAGTAACTTTGCACTGCATTTATGCTGAGCCTTTGCCCCCAGCTAAATGCTGTAGCATGCAGTTTTGCCAGCAGTGTCTTTTTTTTAAGGCAGAGAAGATGCCCTCCTTGGTGGGCATCTGCTTTGTGGAGATTTTTTTTTTTCCTTTAAAAAAAAACCACACCCACCCCAAAAAACCCAATCCATAAGCACCGAAAGGAACATCTATATGTTTGTTACACTGTTGTTTCCTGCTTGAACCTGTTAGATTGAGCATTTTGAGACAGCTGTTTGGCTTTGCTGCAGGAGCAGCACAGCAAGGAAGAGAGAGCCTTTTCAGGAGGTATTTCACATCTCCTAAGGTTGAGATCTGAATACTTTTTAGCCTCCTGTATTTTCATTTCTTAAGTTTGATGACTTCTGTCTTCTGTAATGAGGCAGTGAGAGGTCAGCTGGCCTTGCTGAGATGGAAAACTTTTGTTAACTCTGCAGGAAATACAGGTGATGTGAGCTTGCACCAGATTTTTTCTTTGTAAGATAATGGTAATGTTGCCAGGTAATGCCATTCACTGAACAGCATGTGTCCATGAAAAACAAGGAGTGTAACTTCCTCCGAGCTCAAGGCTTTATGCCTCATTTGGAGAGAGCACAGCCAATGGAGAAGGACCGTGCCAGGCACAAGGTCACTAGTGACGCAGAGGGGACCATGCCTGTTCCTAGGCACAGTGCTGCTTCTGTAGCACCCAGAGGCTGAAGGGAATGATTGGGTCCTGTAAGAGGAAAGCAGCAGTGTTTTGGTCACTTGTGGGTTCCTGTCACTTCAGAAATAGCAGAAGACATCTTTCGTCTTTATATACCTTGTGACCATCTTGATGTGCTGTACAGCCCATGTGTGGGAGCCTGTGCTAAAGATGGGACTATCTGGAATGGAACAAGCCAACTGTTTTAAGTGAACAGAAAACGGAGGAGATTTGTCTTGACTTTTTAACATCTGTTGCATTTGGAATAGGAGGTAGTTTTCTTTTTTTCAGTTGAAAAAAACCAAACTTGCATTTTCCATTTAAAATGATTAATAAAGAAATACATCATTATCTCTCCATTAGCCTAATTCAGCAGATGTTCAAATTATTTGTCTGTAGTTGTTTTTCATCTGCTCTTTGGGAGAGCAAATGTCCCTGAATATTATTGTAATTGTAACGACTTAGAGAAGGAAACCCCAAAGTCAGCTGGTATGGGTCCTGAAAGACATGGAGGAGAGTAGGGTAGAGTTATGTGGGTTTTCCTCTCTGCAGCTAAGTATGCTGTTGGTGTAAAAATCAACAGGTTCAATGCTTGCCTCTTTCTCCAGCAGTAGATTTTCCATGAGGACTGATGATATTTTAGCATGATAAATAAATAAAGTTTTTCTTCTACCTTTCAATTTCAACAGATACCTGATAATAACTACTGTTTCTTCCATGTTTTGTCTTCACAAATGTTTCAGGGTTTACAGTAGTGCTCATGTGCACCAGAGTTGCATCAGCCTTGTTTAGCACGCTTGGCTCATCTCACTGGCTCCTGTTTAAACTAATTTAAAGCAAAGATCATCTGCTTGGGGAAAAGACAGAAAAGCTACTTCTAATTGTAATTGGGTTGAAAAATGTAACATCAGTTGGCATCAGTCATGTGGCTGTGCTCCTGAATTTTATTTCCCTGTTTGGAGAACTTCATATAGCAGCTTCTTTTACTTGCCCTGTAGATATGCAACAGCATCCCAGAATCCATTTCATTGTATTGCTCCAGCTATCACCAGGTTCCTTCAAAACCACTTTTTGTCCCACAGAATTTTGCTGTCTGATTGCTTGGGCCTCCCCTCACCCTTACTAGACACTTGGAGATTGCTTTGAAGCACATGCTGGAGTAAAAACTGGTAATCATTTAAGAGTGGGTCAGAAGGGCGCTGCAAGTCAGCCTCTTCTCCAGCAGCAAGAAACAGATCCATGCAGTTCTAAGTGTTTCTCATTAGTAAGCACCATTTTTCTGTACTTCACTCTGTCTCAGTACCTTTCTGCAGTTGGCTGTGTTTGGCTGGCAATGAGCACCTAGTGGATGATAGCTGGATTTTAGAAATACTGCTATAGTTCTGGTGACAGAAAGCTGTGATGGATTTGCATTGACAGGATTCTGTACAGGTCTTGCAAGTGCATAGGAATGGATTGGTGGAGTTCTGTGCTGTTTCTCTAAATTTCTCGTAAAATCTCTAAATTTCTAAGTACTTTTAGAAATGAAGGGACTAATGCTGGATGGGACAGAAAGAGTCAACACTTGACTGCTGAATTGAGAACAAGGACAACGGGCGAGGATGCAACTGCTGGACACTGGTTTCTTGTCTGTGTAAGAAGGCAGTGATTTAAAGGAATCCACAGTCATGTATTCATCTCATGATTGCATCCAATGGCTATTTTAGGTACAGTGGGGATGAATGGCCCTTTATAGACTGTGGTAAGGAATGCGTTGTCTGTGGGTTTCAGTAATGCCAGTCCCTTCTTTTCGGGTGGCACAGAGCACTGTTGTGAGGGAAGGATGGTCAGAACCAACACACACGTGCCAGCACGCTCGTGTGAAATAATACCCTCATGAAGGGAAACTGTGCTGGTGCTCTGCTGCTGCCATTGTGTGTGTTGGTGTCAGCACTGGCACAGGGAGCTGGGATGAAACTGTTTGTCAGCCCTCTGAAATCAGTTGCCTGGCCTTTAAACTACACCAGGGACACTTGAAAAATGTTAGGCGCATGCAGCCTTTTTAACCACCCAACAAATCCCATGATAAGGTTGCAGCTGGAAGAGGCTGTCATGTTCTGGCACTGGAAGGGATTTAGTTCTGTTCACAGACCTGGACTCTGTCTGTGGGCTTTATACAGCTTTACTTTTTAATGATAATGCTATGACACAGAGGTTCTTAAACTCTTCATAGCATAGTCTTCATGTTGAAGTTGATTAGAAACGCCGTGTTTGTCTGCCTAGCAATTTTCTCAAATAGATCTGGCAATTTTTTGTGACAATGCAGGTGTGAAACTGAAAGAGTGACTCAGATGTGTAGTGCTGTTATTGCTTGTCTTACTGTAGCACTTCAGTCTATGCTCTTGGTTGTGCCAGGTACTGTACATTACCGTGGTAAGGAACAATACCACTCCAAAAAGCCATCTGTGTGGCTGAAACAGCCGGGAGGTGGGATGTAGACATTCCATTGCACAGAAGTGGCTAAGCTGAAGAACTCAAATAATTTGCCTTCTTGAACCACAGCCAGTGAGCACACCTGTGTATTGGTGATACTTGAAATGAAGATGAGCAGCGATGTCAGTGCAGCTGTGGGCTCCACTCCCCCAGCATGTTGTTCTGCCTGGAGCACACGTTCTCATGCAGGTCACAGTACTGGTCCTTCCCACGTTGCCTTTTGCGTGGGGGATTCTTGGACGTGACAGATGGACAGAGAAGGTATCAGCATGGAAAAAGATGGAAACATAAAGCCATTAAGGAGATATACTATGCCTGAGTATAATTCCCAATAAAAAGTTCTCACTGAAGTCTGTTATACTTTAATGACTCATTATATTTCCCTGCGTTTAAAATGTATTTAGAATTTTTAAATTTGGGGGATAACAAATGACTTCTGGTGGAGAGTTGATCAGAAATCAGGTTACTTTAAAATGTGGGAAATTACAGTTGTAAACAAACTCATCGGTGTCATGCAAGTAAGCAGAAGAATCAGATACAGGATTCTTGGCACATTGCTCTTTTTACTCTACATTTGAACTTCTGAAGACCCTGGTTTTAGGCTCTTCAGTTGCTTTGAGCAAGTCCTAAAGAATGTGGTTTATAGATGTTTCTTCAGAATTTAAAGGTTTGTCATAGTGATCCAGAAATCTAGATTTTATTGAGGCTTCCATAGCAAAAACATGTTGTAACTCAAACCTATAAATAAAGAGTTACCTGACATTTAACTCGTAAATCGTTCAAAGGAAATACATTTTTATGAGCATGGCTTTGGAAATTCCCTACCCACCCAAAGAAGGAATGATTTCATATTTCTTCAAAACACAGAATCATTTAATCAATAGTATATTTTTTTTTCTCTGCCTTAAGAGAAGTGTTTTGCCTGGTAGCACTTAAACAATAGTGAAGAATGTTGATTAGGTGCCTGTTGTTCATAAATGGCTTTTACAACTGTTCATCTGTGATGTAATGGAAAATAAGTGATGTAGCACAGAATTTTCTTAAAACTGCATCGTTGTTGTCTCTGTACAATATAGAATGTGAGCAATGTCCTCACTGAACAATGATGAGATTGTTCTGTTTCATCACTGTCTTGCATTGTAAATATTTACACTGTTTGTGAAACACAGGCTTTTGTTGTCTTCAATGTAAGTGTATGCATTTTCTAATAATCTTTATTAAAACTAAAGAGCAATTTTTCCTTGGATTTCAGAACTGATTTAGAGTTTTGTGAACCCTGAAAGGATTATAATAGAGAATGAGAAAGGATCATACATTATCCATAGGTGTTACATTGTATCATGTGGACTTGTGTACTAGACTAGAAATTTACCTGCAATACATGTTGGTGCAAATTTCTCTCTCTGGTCTATACATGTATTACTATGTCTCTTCTTCCACTGGATTATAATCTTCATTACATTTTCTCTTAAAAAATGTCAATTGTCACATGGAGCGCTTTGCCAAATCGTAATGATCATGTGGGCATTTTTCCCAATGAATTTGCAGTTATTCTGGAGGTCTGGGGTGTTGCCTTGTCCTTGGCATCACTTGCTGTCTTTCTGAGGTATGTCATAGTCTTGTGGATTTTGGCTTTTGCGCATGAGTAGGGGTGAGGGGAGCGGGTTTTGTATCCGGTAGCTGTACTGTGGATCCTCCTGTGCTGATTGCAGGATGATCTGCAGTTGCAGTCAACCAACTGCAGCAGTCGTGGTAGACCAGTCCCAAACCTGTGTTCACACTGTGATGGAATCCATGTAGGCTACTGCTGTGCCTTACTTTTGGACATGCAGTGAAGGAGGAAAGACAGCTTTCCTCAAAAACTGTAGAAATAGGCTTGGTACTGTGGCATGTTCTTCTCTGACAATGAGTATTATAAAGAAGCAAGTCTTCATCTGTATCTTCAAGAAAAATTTCGAGTTTTGTGATTATGACATCCTAATTTTTGATCTGCAGGGTGGCTTCAGTGCCAGATTGGAGGGAAGAATGCCTCTTCTGGAGAGGGGCATTAATTTCTCAGGAAGCCAGTTTCTACTCATTCTGGGAGTTGATAGGATCATTGCTAAAAGTGATAAGGCAAGCCCCAAACAGGCTGTGATGTTATGTCCTGCTTGGAGCAAAGCTGTAGAGACTCACAGCTTGCTGTGAGTGTGATTTATGTGCTAGACTTGCTCTGTTCAGAGCAAGTCTTCCTCAGGAGAGGAAGATGTCTTTAATGTGAAGGGGTGAGGAGAAATGGTGATTATTGAGGCTAAAGAGTGAATGGCACCCCCTTATGCAAATGGATTTGGGAATTCAATGGAGCAGGTAGAGGAAATTGCTGGCTGAGAAAACAGGAGCCCTGGCTGTTACCTCTCCCTGGCCTCCACCATTAGGACTTCCCAATGTAGATAATGAAACTCCTGCTTTACCTCTTTTTCTTTTTGCTTGTTGCAGTTAGAGACTGTCCCAGGGATTATTGCTGATATTATTGTGGTCTATTTCATCAACAAATATGCAATGGGGGTTACTTAAAAATGTGTATGAACCAGCAGACCACTGATGCCAAAGAAATTTTGGATCTGTAGCAGGAGCTTACTGCCACAGGTGTGTGTGGAGTACCTGGTGCTTTGTTCTTTCCACAGCACATCAGGAATGATCAGTGATGCTTCTGATGCAGGCAAATTGCTATTAGTAGCAGAAGCAGACAAAAGTAATTTCTTTGTTTCTCAGGGGACTGTAATGACTCTATGTTGTGTTATTGTAACAGAGGGAAGTGGCGTTTGTTTTCCTGAAGTCTACCAAGCTAGTTCATAATTGCATTTGTCAGCTGAGTTGATTTGAAGGGAACAGTTTTTAAGGAACCTGTTTTTCAGAGGTCCAGATCCTGCTCAGCTTCCATTGAAATCATGGGAAAGGGTTGCTAAGAGCTCTGGGACTGTTATTTACTGAGACTGTAGTTTAACTGCCTGCTTGTCTAGTTGTATTATAATTGTAAAAATAATTGTATTCTTATTTTGAGAGGAGTTAGCCAGAGCTGGCAGATACTTCTGTTTCTCTGTGTATTCCTGCATATTGAGAAGCTTCCAAAGGGAAGATGGGGAACTTGCAGAAGAATCTCCTGTCCCCTTTCTAAGCTTTTCTTTTGATTTTAGCTACTCAATAACATGATTTTAAAATATACTAAAACTTTAAGTCTTGAAGCTGATTAGTTTTGGGACACTAGCAGGTGGAGGAAAGGAGGAACTGAGATAATAAAGGGAGAAGTTACAGCTAAGCTAGTAAACAGTGCGAGATATATGGGCAGACTCATAGCTGTAAATAGCAATAATCCCGAATTATGTCTGCCTGGTCTCAATACAAGGGTTATTTTCAGGGTTAGTACAACATTAGAAGTGAAATGTGAAAGGTACTGCAGGAAAGGAAGTGTTAGTTCCTCTCCCGTAAGCTCTCTTGATTAGATTTTTTTGTTGAGTTAACAAATGCATGTGAAGTGCATGAGGCTTGATAACATCTCTTAAATAATGCTGTTAACAAAGTACTGATTAAGCTACAGTAAACTGAAATGAAACACAGATGCAGGATCCTCTTTTTGAAAATGCACATCTGTCCTCTCTAGAAGAGGATTACATAAGATATATTAGTAAGGGAAGAGTCCTAACAAGCTCAAAATCAAATAAATAAAAACTTCAAACTGGAGCCAACACAAGCTGATAGAATTGGAAATACTTGCAAATGTGGAAAATGTAGTGGACAGAAAGTAGGCATAAGCTATATCTATCTCAAATGTCAAAGTAGCTAGGAAAAGTTAAGATGCACACAGGAATTGGCTAAGTCAGTGGATGAGGGCTTCTGTTACCTTCAGAACAACAATAAAAACACAAAATGAAAGGACTTTTTAAAATGGGGATTTGAGATTTCACATCAAGACCTCCAGCAGAAAAACAGATTCCAAATCTGCATTAATAGATTATTTCAAGTCCTATTATGAGGAAGTAAGCCATCTGATGAAGATGATGTTACACCATCTAGCAGCAGTCAGATTTCTTCAGGGAGTTTCCATTCTTCTTTGGGTTGGTCAGGTTTTGTGCCACATAGAGGGGAAGTTTCGGAAGACCAGATTGCATGGCAACGATCCACGAAGTCCCAGAATATAATTTTCAGCCTGCATCTGCAAGGTCCCCTGCAGTCTACAGACTGATCTGTTCCATGGCAGGATTGTCACAGCAGTGGATGTTACTTCAGTGTCTGGATTATCTGGACATCAGTGATGTGTTGCCTTTTTTTTAACCTGCCCACCCTGCAACTGATTGTCAGAGCACTGACATAGGTGACGTTGCTCACCATCACTACTGAGGCTAAGGGCAGTTGAAGAGAACCTTGGGGCAGACCAGAACAACCCACAGGTGAAATTCTTTCCAATTCCCTTTGGTTAGTGACTATCATCTTCCTTCTGGTATGGGTTCCAGGGCATATTTTTAATGCACATAAAGACATATTCTTTTAATCAGAATACCTATTGTACTTTCAATAGGAAAGCATCTGACCTATTTGACTGCTGTATTTTTTCCCCTTCTGAGTAATACAAAGCATGTGCACACACCTACATGCATCCTTGGGATGCATTTCTTTTGGTAAGGCCCGTGTTCATCTGCAGCCAGTGCCACTACAGCTCCAGAGCTTCTGAAGTTTTCCATTACACACTGTGTAGCAAGGGAATATGATGGACTTTCTGAAGTATAAATGACCTAATAAAATCTGCTGTTCAGACTGCATGTTTGTAGACTCTGATAGGTACCAAACCACAGACAGGAAGTCATGATTTGTGCTTACTTGCCCCAGTCCAGGTATGAATCTTTGGAAAGGAGGAGTTTAGCCTTTGTTTTGGAATGTGTAATGGGCAGAGAGCTGCAGTAGGTGGCAGGTGAGGGAGGACTTCATCTGCATTCTTCCAATGGTACTTGACACTAACAATCCAGCAAGCTACAGATCATTTGGTTCATCTCATGTTCTTGCTGTTATTTGGGAAACAGATCTTGACAGGGTGGATGATGAAGGTGGGATTTCAAGTGGTTTCCCACCTACTTCTGTTCTATTGAGGTTTCCTGTTGTTGTCCCTTCTCATTGTTGAGGAATACATCTGGTGCAGGTAATTCAGTTTGTGAGGTGCAGATTGAGCTCTGGGTGGGAGCCTGAGACAAGAGACCACGAACTGCCAACCTCTTGGACAACCAAGGGCATGAAGATGAGTGGTGCCAGTGAGGTAGGTAAATGGACACTGGGAGACACAGCAGGAGCAGGGGACTTGGGAGGAAGAGCCAGTCTTTTGTGCAGGTAGGCTGTGATGGGATAAAAGCCCAGGGGGTCCTTTGTTGAGGGTCCTCCTTGGAGGTGCCGACTCAGGCTGTTTCTGTGTTACTGCACTGTGAATAAATGGCTTTGTGGAACAAGACGTCTGAGACCCTGCCATGGGAAACCCCGTCTGACTGTGAGTGGGGTGTGCAGGGAGTCAAGCTGGGTTCTCGTGGGCTCATGGGAGCCGCCTGCTGTGAAGGGGCTTCAGTCCCAGCAGTGAAAGTCTCTGGTGTTGGGAGTGTGACTGCCAGAGAGTCTCATGGTTGGTCAGACTGGAAGGTTTCCTTAACACCAAGTACTTCATGCTGATAACCCAGAAGAACCTAATTTTCTGCTTCTATCAGATGTACTGTTCAGGGGAATGCCCCAGCCACCAGGACCAAGTCATGTGCCTGCTTTTCCTTCCTTTTGTACCTCTCAACTACCTTGAGAGACTGTGTCCTCTTTTCTCTGAATCTGACTGGTTTTGCTGCAGCTTTTGTTGTTCTAGCAACGTAGTGAGGACCCAGCTGTTGTGGTTATACGTGACTGCAGGCATTTTTAGTGACTGTTTTGCCTGTCCTGCAGAAAGCAAAACAGGACTACCTAGATGGGTGAAATCTTAGCTTCATTGAGCTAAGATCACCTGTGGGCTCTGCAGCCAGGATTTTGGCTTCTTTTGTCTTTTGAAATGGTATTTGTTTCTAAAGACTCTCTGGAAGGGCAGTATGGCTGGAGCCCATCTTTTAGGAACCAGTGTGGCTACAGAAAAGAGGAACAGTTGAGCTTTTCAAGCTGTCCTCTGTCTTGGCATTCCCATGTGCCCGAGCCAGCTTTGCAGGAAGTTAGCAACCAAATAAAACACAGCGGAGGAGGAAGCTGAGCCCTTATCTGCCACCTCCTGGGCACTGGATGGAGATGCTGTAGTAATGAGGAATTCTCATTTGGTGTGAGGTATGGCCTGAATGTCTAACTGGAATCCTGAAAAGAAGGGACTATCTAGGAGCAGTCCCCGTGCCTTGGCATGTCTTCCTTTTTGGCAGGCCCCCAGTTTGATGTGCTTCAAGTTTGGATCCCACTTCGCAGGTGCCCAGCTCCCCACCTTTGAATCAGGTAGGACAAGGAATTAATTTAGCTGTGGAATGTCCTGTGGAGCTTGTCATAACTTGCTTTGTGTTGGCTTTTCTGACGTCCTTGTCTGTACTCAGTACTGCAGATGGTCTGTTCATTCACGTAACTTTATCCTTTAGCTAGCACTGTGGAGTTAAAGTGCTTTAGGTTGATACAGACAGAATTTGAGTTGTGTGCATTGTTAGGGACCCAGCAGATTGGGGATGTGGCAGGGTGGCATCTGGGTTTAGTTTACAGCTTTCTATAAGCCACCTTTGAACAAAGGCAGGCTTTATTAGAGCATCTGCCAGGCTTCTTTACCAGAGGAAGGCTGTTTCACATCATCTTTGAATACCCAGTTGGATTATATCTGCTGTTTGAGCTCTTTCAAAGAATTCTAACACTTGCTGTCCTTGAAGTACCTGCAGAAAAACTGGTTTGACTTGTTTGCCATCATCAGAGAAGGTTAACTGTGTTTTCTAATAATTTTCCTTGTTCTCTTTACAGTCAAAACGTGTCCTTGCCTGCAAGCCCAGAACCCTTTTTGAGGGGGGGACACAGAGCAGGGTTGAATTCCTTCCGTTTTGCTCTGTTACCACTGGCAATAGCACAGAACATATTACCTGGCATATTTTCATTGAAGCTTGACATTCTTTGGATTTAATTTCTCTGTTTTCTTGGGAAAATACCTTCCCTTCCTGCCTTGTTTATTGTAGTTTGATATTCCCATCTCAGCCCATGTTTATATTCCCTCTGGCTTGGCTCCTTTAGAGGCTGTAGCTAAGCAGGTGTGTGGAGGACCTGAAGAGGTTCTGTGTTTTCTCTTTATGCTGGGATTCAATAATGCTGGTAAATCCCATGTTTCCCTTTGTCTTCCAGTAAGGAAGTGTCCTTGGTGCTTGTTTATGCATAGTGATATATTTTACTTTTAAAGTAAGCGATGCCTGAAAGTTACGGAGGCGTTGCCTTTAAAGCTCTCATGCGTGCTTTATGATGCACTGTCTTGGCCTCTATGGAAGTAACATAAATCCTGCCCACGTGTCACTAAAGCTCTTGAACTTGGCTGAGTGCTCAAACGGGCAAACAGCATCATGCAGCAGATGGAGTGTGTGACTGGGATGCAGCATAGTGCAACCTTTGATAATTCTTTCCCCCTCAGTGCAAAGAGGATAGTGAACTATCATTCTCCATATAAAGCCTTGGAACATGTAATATTTTTTCCTGTTGTTTAATCAAAAGCAGTTAAAATAGTTGATCCTGTTTTCATTTTATACAACTGCAGTACTCCTGTGAAGTCTAGTGGAAATAGGCCAAGCTTTCTAGGTTTTTGATTCCACGAAAGATGCTGAATGGTCTGGTTCTATCTTCAGAACTTCCAATTAAATGTTAAATAAAAAATGTGTGCAGTATTAAGTTAAGGGTATGCACTAAGTGCTAAGCTATACTACTTCCAAATTGCTAAACAACATAATACATAGGGCATTTATTTAGTCTCTGCTTTCTGCTTTTGCAGATTCAAAACCAGACAAACAAAAAGTTGGTATGTTATGGAAACAGAAGAACAGTGCATTATTTAGTTTATTTATTATAGTCCCTGCTGTGGTAATGCCCTTTTAATCTGTTCTTTAAACACAATTGATTGTGTCTCATTTGTGGTAAGTTACATTCCAAATAAGCACTCCATGATGTTACATGTTTCAAAAAGCTTTTTATTTAATGTAACTTCACTAATCTAATAAAAGGTATGGTTAATTATGCCTGCCTTTCAGATTAGCATGGCTAATTTTGGCTAATTTGTCTATCACTATCTTTCCTATGTGTAATGCTTCCCTGTTATATTTGTAAAAGAAGGATAAAGTGTGTGTAGTCCATCCAGTGAATTCACAATCCCTGGTGAGGGATTTTGTTTGTATTAATCTCTAACAGTCTTAGGAAGGGAGCATCTCACGTGATACGTCTTTCATCTGACAGTGGTACGTTTATAGAAATGACAAGAGTCAAATGCAGGCTATTGCCTGTTTTTAGCCAAAATTACAGCATTTGCTTTGTTTTAGGATGACTCCTGAGGCAATTCAATCCAGTATGGTGGGGTTGGCAGTTTCGGAAACTTACCTGTATGAGCTTTGCTCTCTGTACCTTCAGGTAGCATGCTCAGCTTGGAGAGCTGCTCTTCCTCCTTCTCCCTATCCAAGCAGATTCAAGCATGACCCCTGCCCTCTAGCTCTGCTCTCAGAATGCTTTCAGAACTGGTTGAGAATTTATTTATTCATTTTGCATTAATTTTGCTCTGACCTGTCTAGTTAAAATTGTTTAAAATTTCTGTGTCTCTTCTCACCCAGCCAGTGCACCAAAACCCAGAGAAAATAAGAGATGGGTGTTGGTCGAGTGGATGGCATAGCTTTGGTTTAGAAATTATTGCATTTCAAGCTACTTTAACATCATCTAATATTTTTATTTTTTAGTTGCAAGGCCTTACAATGGCACGGAATGAGCACTGCCTTCAAGCCTCCTTCCTGTAAATGAAAGGACCAAACAAGGCGGTGTGATGAACATGCCACTGCATCAAATCTCTGTCATTCCAGCTCAGGATGTTACCTCTTCCAGAGTCTCCAGGAGCAAGACCAAAGAAAAAGAGGAACAGGTACTGTCAGATATGCTTAATTTTCACAGGAAGTTATCTAAGTATAAAATGATAGGGGTTACCAGATCAGACCTGATTCTGTTCCAAAGCCCCGACTCCTTGTGTTACTGCTGCTTTTAGTGAGGACAAATGCTACCAAATTATCTCCTTATTTTTGTGTTTGCTGTTTTAAAGCAGCTGGCTGTAAAATTCTAGAGATTGCTGTTGAGTAAATTCTGCAAAATGCAAGCTACAGCCATCTATTTTTCGTAAGAATTCAAGGCAGACAGGGATTTGGATGATGGCTCTAATTCCATTATTGTAGAAGCTATTACAGGTGTATTTGAAGAAAAATTACATGAAACGTGAACCTCTATATGTAGCCATGCATCCTGTTTTCCTTTGATCTCAGTAGCATGTAGTAGCTGTGTTGTATTTCATAGTGACTAGAATATCACAAGGAAGGCTCTAGACACGCATGTGTGTACAAACTGTACTGTGTTATGGAATATGAGTTGTATTCTTAATTTGGCAGCATGTGTGTGGGCGGAATCAATCTGAGGTCTTGCTGTGGTGCTAATGCAGAAGTATCTGAAGTATCTACTGATTATAAGTCCAGTAAAATCCAATCAATACACTACTTAACAGTTTTTAATAGCATACTATGTCTAGTCTTCACATGTCAACCTTATTTATCCCTGGACTGTGTCTCTGATCCAGCCCAAAGATGTTAATGTGCATCATGTACAGTGTACACTGTACTGCATTGATCTGATATTATCTGTCAGTTCCACAGAAACCTCTTTGTGGTTTTTTAGCTTTAACTTAAAATGAGGTCAAGAGAACATTCACGTTAAGGTACAGCTGCAGGGTTTGCTTTCTGGACTCCTCAGCAGTGGTTAACTATGAGGAGGTCTAGACTGATGCTGAGTACAGACAAGGTGTAGCTAATGTAAAAGGGACTAGAAAGGCACTGTCGTGTTACAGAAAGGGATTCACCAACACTAACTTTGAGTAGGGTGCAAGAGTTGTTTCTGATGTGTTGGGATCATTTGCCCTGACTACCTGTTTCACTTGACAGCTGTCCAGATTGTACCTACCAAAGTCACCAGTAAAAATAAACTGTCCTAATACTGGCTTTTTTGAGTCTTTTCCTTAGTAACATCTTAAAATGGATTCTAGCCCTTCAGATTCTTAAACCAGTAATTAATGAGGCTGGCACACTGCTGCTTTTGGTTACCAGGACTGGGCAAGAAGTTACTATCACAGAGGAGATGCTCTAAATCTATGAAGCACCTTGTCTCAGGAGTCTGCTGGAGTCTGTTGCTTCCTGCCTGTCGCATACAGTTACTGTCTGGGCAGCTCCCTAGGTAAGAGGGCACTGCTGTTTCTTCCCTTTGGTGCTCTCCCGTATAGTAACTGTATGTGCTGAGTGAGACAGCTCCTTTGTCAAATGCAGGGCAGTGCTGTGAAGTTACTACCCTGCTCTGGGGTGATGGAGGTTAGGAGGCAGATCAGAACAACTTGTGCCTCTAACCATGCAGTGGGCCTGGAAGTGAGAGTCCTAACTCTCCTTCTAAACATGCTTTTTATTTCGAACACAGTGACTTTGGTGTTAACAAATCTCCCCTGTGTTTCCTTCATGATAACTAGTTGAAATGTTGATTATTGTTCCCCTTGCAGGGTTGCTGTTATATTTTCATGCCTTAGCATGTTAGAAACAGAACCGAATACTTGTTTACACATGAGCAACACTGAAGAGGAAGTGGGACCATGCAAGCAATAGATTAAGCTAACTTGGAAACACTTCATGTTTTCCAAGTCTTGTCCTTCCTGTCTTCATCAGCACATTCATTCATCCCCGGGTGTCCTGCATTCTGCCAAAACTACAACTGGAACAGCTGAACCTCTGGGTGAGCTGCCTGCTGTCCCTGATGCACAGCTGTACTGACACTGTGGCTGCCCCTGTGCACATGAGCCTGGCTTTTATACTCCGTTCCTCACTCCTGCTTCTGGTGTTAAGCTTTAGTGCTGGATCTTAAAAATGAGCTGTAGGGCAGTCAGGTTGTTAATGTGCTGACTTTGACCAATCCAGTTAATTTTTCACATTGCATCAGTTAGTTCCCAGTACTTTATAGTCAGAGTCCCTGTTAATTCTTGGATGCAGTCAAGACCCACTGGCCAAGACTGTGAATTTTGCTCATATTTGAAGAATACAGTAAAAGGGAGATGGGATGCAAAAGAAGAATTTCTAGATTATCCTTGCCATATTTTTAGTCAGATTTTAGTTTCAGAATGCCTGCTTTCTGTTGAGATAGCATCCACTCCAAGATAAAGAGCAGCATGCAGCTGAACGTGATCCTGTGTTGGGCAAATCTGCTGAGCAGTTGTAGGTAGTTGTTGTGCCCTAGATAATATGTACTGTACAAGTCATGGATACTAAGTAAAACCGAGAAAGAAGGTGTTACAGTACAAAGTCAGTGTAACTTCAATACTTTCATATTTCAGTTGCATTCTCATTAGACAACATAGGTTACAGCTATTTCGTTGTGGTTGGCCTAAGCACAGTTCTTACGTCTGCAAAGACGTAAAATAGTTTTTGAGAAAAAAGTGTAACATTTCACAGTTTGAATCGAGTTCCATGATTTTCTTACCTTACCTTTATTATGTAATAAGAATAGTAAATTTCTTACCTTTTCTGTGCAGGAACAGTAAGTAACTCAAACAAATGTGTACACTGTAGTCTTAAAATATTTTGAGTTGTACAAAGCCACTTGACAATCTGAACAAAATCAAACAAACCACAAACCACAATCAAAACCAATAGTACTACTTCACAGATAAATACGTAGGTTTGCTTTGTAGTACCAAGCTGCTTAGACCAAGTGCATTTCCAAGTGTGCACTTTATAGATTGAGCAGACTCATGTGCGTATCTCTCCTATTTATTAACAAGCTGTGGCTAAAGCCAAGGGGAGTGTCATCTAGCAGATGAAATTTTGTCTTGCTTTCATTTTTGCTGTTTCAAACCAGACCTTTGGCTTGTTGGTACCTATATTCTGCATTGTAGGAAGTCCTTTGGAGGAAAGGCTCAAGAAGCACAGCAGCAGAAAATGAAGGACCAATGTGCCTAGAGAGAGAACTTCCACCAGTCTCTGAAAAATCAGTGTTTCTCCTATTCCTCAGAGTATGCCTTATATTCTGCTATCTTTTGTGATGATGAGTGTGGTTAGTTATTCATATATGTAGTAGAGTTGCAGAGGAAAAATTCTCAATCTGAACAGTATAGATCTCTTACTATTTCTTCACTTCTATGCTTCTGGTCAAGATGTAGCTCTTGTATTTCAGGTTAAGGCTTGGTTTTATTCTAGTTTTCCTTGCTACAAGAGCAGATTTTATGCACTAGTGATTTGTGACTAAGTAAAGAACAGCAAGAAATCCTTAGCACCTTCATCATTACAATCCAGTTTCTCAGATTGAGTGATGTATAATACCTAACTGAGTGATGTATAATACCTAGGCATGCCTCATGGCAGATTAAATTGTAGATTCAATACTTGTGGAAGACTGGCAAAAATCGTATTGAATTTGAAGAAGTGTTAAGAGGAAAGGCTTTTGCCTACCATTTCTGGTCTAAGTCCTCAGTGATACATATACATACCAGAGCCTGGTAGATTCAGGTTGATGTAATTTTCAACATTTAAAGTATTTGAAATCTGAGGTTAGAAGCAGTATTTCATGAAACGTTGTCCATTTCCACAGTAAAAATACGGAAGGTCATAAAGGGATTATTACTCTTGCGTTTAACTCAGATGAACTGATAGCTTTAAGGGCTATTAATAACCATCATTAGCTTCTTACTTACCCTTCACTAGGAATAGTTTCATGCTTACTTGATGTTAGGGAGAGTCATTCTATTGTGTGTCAGAAGCCACAACCCCCATTGCCCCTGTTTTGTGGGCAGTATGCTGGCAGCAAGGTTTCCTAACGCATGCAAAAGCAAACAGCTCTTGGGATCTGATGGGAAACAAGGAAATGATGCTGGCATGTGATTGAGGTGTTGTTCTGGGTTTGTTTTGTTATAGCACAGTCTTTTTGAGGGCTTTGTGCCTTCCTCACTGAAGTGCACTGATATCTGCTGCAAATTGTTAGTAAGTGTTACTGCAGTGAGTGAAGCTCCCTCAGCAATAGCTTTTCACTGCTCTTACAAAAATGTGCACCAACCCTGGCCTCCTATGCTGTGATCTCTGCAGATCTCATAAGGAGATCAGGGATGGGTGGGATCAGTGTTTGAATGAGAGATCATGAGATACTAGTGCAAGTCATTTTTGGGCACAGTACTGTTTCTTCTCAGTAGTCTCAGCCTGGGAATCGATACCCAGTTATCATCAAAGATCACACAGCATTTATCACAGAAGCAGATCAATGTTCTAGTCAGATTTAAACTTGATGATTCCAGTTGATCAGCTGAAACTCCCTTCTGGTCACGTCTCTTGTTTTCTAAGTGCTGTGTAGTATAACTGGCTGTTACATGCTCAGCAGAGATGCTGTGATTGTCCCTGATATATCCAGGTACTTCTCAAAGCTGTCAGCTTGAACGTATACTGAGTGCCTAATTTGTCTGGATGAAATTATGGTGAGAGAAGTACATTGTGGTGTATCTTTGTAAAGTTCTTCTGCCTTTGTAATGATCTCTTGCATCCTGTGACAGGAAAGGTAATGTGGCTTATTGATTCAAATAAGCCACATCTTAGTGGAAAAGCAGGACTTGGGGGGAAAAAAAAGGCAAGAAATGCATTTGCAAGAGTTTGTAGTCACAGAGCAGTTTCTCAACGTGTGTGCTTTGTATTGTTGAATCTAGAGTGACACTTCGAAAGCTGTTTTTAAGGTACAGAAGCGCTCTGACTTTTTCCATTCACTTTGTGGACTTTGAGCTGTGAATGAGATCTCTGTGTGGCTGAATTCAGTCCAAATACTCAGACTTCATAAGGCTGTGTGTGTGTGTGTGTGTTTGGTTTTGCTTGCCCATTAAACCAAATCATTCATTCAGCAGCCAGGCTCTAAATCCTTTGAGAATTTTACTTCTTATTTTTTTTGTGCTGTGATTTGTGTCTTTATGTGTAACTATGTCATATATTAACACTGGGCCTGGCATTTTTCCTTTCTTAAGTTTGCTCTGTATAGAAACTGGCTAACTATGGAAGGATTTTTGTCTGAATATTCTTTTTCTCTTCTGTGAGAAGCAGAATGTACTTCTGCTGTACTGCTTATAGGCATAGGCTCAGAGTGGGAATTGTGAAGACCTTTCCTGACAATTCAAATCTTGGCTTTTACTTGGTGTGTTTTTCAATGGATCATAAAGCATGTCTTAGAAAAAGTTACACTTTCCACTCTTCCTGCCCCTTGGCAGCTTAAGGGCTTTTTTGTTCTGTCCCATGTGTTCCAGCAAGAGCATGACTTACCTCACCTTTGGTGTGGTACCTGGAAAACTGTCAAGAAGAGCACAGAGTGCGGCTAGGCCTGAATTAAACCAGGTCTGTAATTTGGGATTTGTTTTTGTCTTACCACCCTGCTAGATGGTATTGGGCAAATCGTTTGGGTTCTTGTGCTGTCCTGACTCCCATCTGTGAAAGAGGGCTGGCATTGCTGACTAGCCTTGTAAAGAACTTCAGGTGTATGGATAAAAGCTGAGCACCTGGAAGTCTTTGCCACTATGTCCTTTGAGATGTCTACTTTGCCAGAGTCCCAGTCTGCAGATGGTTGTGCTGATGGCCCAAAGCTCTGCTGCAGAACATGGTGGACACAGGGTATGTGGAGAGCAGAGGGGTCTTCCCCCTGAAGGTGAGCATTGCTCGATCTTGGTTGTGGTGAACGTGCAAAATGTTGTGACTTTCCTGAACTTCTGCTCTTACTATGCTTGAGTGCAGGATGAGAAGCTGGTCCTCTCGAGCCCTACTCTTAGAAGTTAGTACATGCTGCTTTCCAGCAAACCCCAATGAAGGGAGAAAAGAGGAGGCAGGAAGTGGGAGGGAGGGGATGGTATGGGAGGGAGCTGCTCCCGCTTGAGCAGTCCTAACAAAAAAGTCAGATCACGCCATTTGATTCTGCATTGTGTTTGTTTTGGAGTGTGTACAGCATGTGTGTGTGAGGAAAGGAACAGATGGCTGCTGAGTGGGGATGAATTACAAAAGACAAAGTGTGGGAAGTGATTTCTGAAAGGGTTTTGAGGGAAAAGAGGAGAAAACTCTTTCTTCTAAAAATTCAGTAAACATTATGAAAACTAACAGCAGTTGATACAGCAGCAGGGTTTTAGGTAGTGATTCTTCTGAGAATAAACTTTGGTAGTTTCGGATTTTGCTGTTTAGTTATAATCACTCATTTATATACAATCTCTGTTTTAACTTTCCTTATTGCATGTGAACTCCTTACTTTGATGTCTCAAGACCAGAAACTTAGAGTTAATGATTACAATCTGTAGCTGTCACATTAACCTGAATATTAAATCACCTCTCTGATATTAACAAAATCTCTGTCTGGCTTTCATTAGCAGCTCACTTAAAAAAGTTGAGAGTCATTCTTTAAAAAATATTATACTCTAAAACAAGTGCTGATGCTGTTTAATTACATGATAGTCACGTATGTTTTGGTGGTGTTTTGCAGGTCTGTTAATGTTTCTCGTGTATGTTAATGTGCAACAACTTTCCATAAAGGGAGCCCTGGATCTGAAGTCATGACTTTAAAGTTTATATTCTTTCTTCCCTGGCAGAAGCACACTTGTTTGTTTGCCTTCTAATGAGATGTGTGTCAATCATGATCCCACAGTGATCTATATGTGCATATAAATAAGTACCTGTGTTGCTGAAATCATCACAGCTCCACAAAGACATTATTCAAGACTTGATTGTAGTGATTTTCATCATCCATTGGCTATACTGTTTCTTTAAAGTGAGACTGTCAGATTCCTGCAAACTGATTTTTAAAGTTCATTTATTAAACGTAATTTCTGTAAATGAGACACCCCAGAAGTCCAGATGTTTTTTCCTCTTGTAGGATGTTTTGCCTCATGCATTGATGCATAATGAATGACTGTGTGGTGATTTGATCTTTCAGACAGATGTGTTTCTGTGCCTGGTGAAATAAAATAGGTTGGGTTTTGAGTTGTTTTCTAGGGTGTTTTGTTTTGGGCTTGTTTTGAGAGAAGAACAAAGACTAACAATTCTGCCAGGGAGGCATGGTGTAGTATTTGAACCTCAGGGGGTTTTAAAACTGTGTCTAGCTTTAAGCTGCTGATTCCCCTTAAACCCTGCACCCCAGTGGTTTACAGGTAAAACTTCTGCAAAATTATATACAGGCTTAGATTTGCACCTTGAACTTAGCTAATTCTACTTGGCCTTTACGCCATTTATGAATAATTTTTGACAGGGGCAGGGGAAGTTGTTCTTCAGAAATTGCTTCTCCCTGCTTTGCTGAAATATAAGCTCTTAGGAGTACAGCCTTCTAAGTCAATACTTCTCACACCTAGAAACAAAATCCACCTTTGGGATTCATTTAGCTTTTCTTGGTCCCAGAAGTGATGGTCTCTCATCTGCTTCTAAATATGCTTCTCTCTGACAGCAGACATAGCTCCTGTTTTAGGAAATTTCTTACGGAGATTTTCGCATGACAGCCACAAGTCAAAGCATACTTTTATTACTGAGCAAGCCCATATTGTGTATTCTATGAGGTCAGTGGTTGAAATTCAGAATTTCATTTTTTAGCAGTCAAGAACTGAATTTCAAAGACAAAGGAAAGAGCGGAATCACCTATTTATTGAGGTTTAAGTTTATTTACATCCCAGTCCTCTCTTCCTGTAAATAAGCACTACTTTAATGTTGATGAAAATGAGGAAAAGTGGCCTGTTTATAATTTTTTCATTTGCTTAAATGTAGACTGCATCTGATTGCTTGTGCACCTTAACTACAGGTGGCTGTTAGTGTAAAGGAGAGGATTGTCCTTGAGTCTGCAGCATTTGATTTCACCCCTGTGCTAAGTAAGCACTGCATGTTTCCACCATATTCTTTAAGGGTACAGCATCTCTGGTGTTCCTGGAGGCAAGAATCTGGGGCTATGTCACCAACTGCTCTGCACACATGTTGTGCATCTGTCAGGGTATCTGGAAGTGGGTGTGTTTAGCACAGATATTCATATACTCAGATTCTTTGAGTGTGGAAGCAATTTTTGGTGTATTTTTAACATTAGAACATTTTCAGTAATAAACTTGCATCTTGTGCTTAGGTTTTTCAGAAACCTTAAAATAATTTTTGTGTAACCTACTGAGTTCTATATCAAAGCTGGATTTGGAGTCACAGATTTCCAGTGTGCCTTACTGCCTTGAAGGATAATTGTATTTCCTACTCTTCAGTACGTACACCTTGGAAAATCACTGCTGTAGGTCTCACAGACGTACAAGTATTTATGGCTATTTCTATCTAAAAAGTCAGATTTTTTTCTAACACTCAAGTCAAATTCACTCTCTAGTGTGTAGTTGGGTTCATTAGTTAAGCATATTGTATATAATATCTTTTGATAATTATGCATTGGCATAAAATTCTTAAAAGAAGTATGAAATTATCCTTTTCCCAGAATTTAGATAGAGGAGCCTAAAAAAGATGTTTTAAAAGTTTAAAAGAGGCTGATCTTGGCATTTTTGAATATCAACTAATCAATTTACTTATTTTTCCTGTAAAGTGGTGAAGGGGCAGCCTTGTAATGCATTGGTAGCTTTTCCTGAATGGAAAATTGCAGACCCCAGAAGTGTTTTAGCCAGCTGTGTCCAGATGCACAAACCCCATGTCAGTTGTAAAGTTTCTCCTGGCAATCATCTGCCTGTCTATTTCTAGTAATATTCCTAAGCAGTAGATGCCAGAGGAGGTGATTTATGGATTGTTCAGGTTGAAGCAATGTGTGTTTGCCTCAGCCAGTGGCTTGTGTGATATTTTTTTGCTTTATATTTTATGCATAATAACAGTGAAAACTTTTGGTTGACCCCAGAGAATATGGAAGAGTTGTTTGGGCTTTGTTTCCCTCCAGTATTCTTTAGGTTTGTTTACTGTTATTCAGATGACTGAAAGCACGTTATTTGGGTAAAGATTACAAGGCAGCCTTGTATGCAGTGAAGTGAAACATTTACTAATTTTTGCATCTTCATTTCTCTGAGCTGGTTAACATAACAGCTAAGCAACTTCATTCTGCATGAAATACTGGAATGTGGCATCCTCTTTGGCTGCTAATAGGTTTCAGGTACTCCAGAGACACTGGAGTTACTGCAACATCCACAGGCAGATTTGTGGTAGTGACCCCTAAATGGGATCTTCCTGTTTTCATGCACCACAGTTGGGATATTTGGGAGAAGTGAAGCACAGCCTCATACCTGTAAACTTTAAATCATAGCAATTTTAAGTTGTGACAATGGAAGACCTAGGGTACTTCATGGAAACACCAGCAAATTAGGTCCGCTGGGTACAGCCAGTGCTAATTTGTGCTTAAGCCAAGATACCTTCTCCCTTAGAGCTGGGAATAGGACTGAGCTGGTTGTCTTCTGTGATTAATATGAAAAACTTGACTATTTGGCTTAAAACTGCTTCAAATCACCAAGCAAAAAAAATCTATATCACTATACAATGATGAAGTTCATGCAGAAGGGGGACAGGCATGCTGGAGTACAGATTAAAGTTTTTAAAAAACACCTATTTTGTATGTTTTTAATATGCAAAGCAGAACATACATATCTAAATATATATATATATATTAATTAAAGTATCTTTAGACACTGGTAATAAAGGGCTAATTGTCCTAATTCCTAGCTAGAGTCAACATAAAAGTAGCACCTCCCACCCCCAAAACCCTTTCCCATCAGTGTGGTTCAAAATAGCTTGTTTTATTTTAATGATTCCTTTGAGATTTGTGACACTGAAGGCCAGCAGGGGTGACCGCATTTGACTTGGAATGACCTGTGTTATGTTGCATGTAGCTATCTCTGTACATTGAACCCATAGCTCCTGGTATTTGGAAGTGGCACTTTAGCTTCCAGCTTGATTTGAAGATGACAGGTAAAGCTTCTGTTGTACTTTGTAGTTTGTTTCCATGCCACTCACCATCACAGTGCACAGAAACCATGGCTTCAGCTGCTAGTTGCTAGTAAGTCTTTCTTGACTAATTGAACCAGGCTCTTAAATTGTGCTTTTGGACCTATCTCTGTGTTAAAAACAAGTGAGGTCATGCACTTTCTAGATAAACTTACAGATAAAATTCTGGAATCTCACCCAGTAGGGTGTTTCCATCTGCCTTGTAAATGGGGCAGGGGGAATGAAGGATAGAAAGATAGCCTTTTGGGGCCTCTCTTGTCCTGTTTGAAAGTAAAGGTTGGGACACTGGAAAAGCAAGTGTCTTAATTACAAGGCAAGGTGTGCTGCTCTTGCTGATAGGGTTTCGGTGGCTTTCCAGTTTTTGTCCTCTCTCTATTCTCCAATGCTACCTTGGCAGTTCAGAGGGAAAGCTGAAAACTCTGCTTGCTGTAGTGCAGGGATGAATCGCCTTAATCCTGTCTTCAAACCCCATTCAGGTTCTCATTTCCACTTGTCACTTCACTACGGCTTTCTATAGCTAATCCTGTACTGTACTTCTGCTTTATAAGCTGAAACCTGTATAATTTGCAATCACAGCCCGTGTCACTTTGGCGAAAATAAAAGGCAGTTTTAGTACTGTGGGGTTTTTTCCCCAAATCAGTTTCACATGCTCAGTATCTGTGAAGTGTCTGTAAGCCTTGTCAGCCTGCTAAGCTTTGTGTTACCTGTAAACATAACTGGCAGAGACTTTCTTATGTTGTTTTTTGAAAATTAATTTCCAGATGATTATTGAAAATATTGGCTGATGCCTGGCTTAGCACCAGTCTTGTGGAATCAAGTGTCTTCATTTGATTCTGTGTTGATAAGGCCAGCATCAGATCTGTCATCAGTCAGATCTTCACCATTGAACATGTTTTATATCAGTATCATTTGTTCTATTTTTAGATGGAAACATTTGAGAAGGGAGATAGAAGGAAACACTCCACTGTATCAGACATAGTAAAGGTGGGAGTTCTACTGAGCTAAAACAGACCTCTAGGAAAATGTTAATAGGCGACAACAGACTGGCAAAAAAGTCCCATCCAACAGATGGGGTGAGCACGATTGCAACAAGGCTGCACTTCCTCCCAGTCATGTCCTGAGCACAGCTGCTGTAAGGAGTGTTTCTTCTGCAAGAGTTGGCGGGAGAATTTCTGGAGTGGGTAACGTGCCCAGGTATGAGAATTTAATTTACGGTGTTTGTTCTCTGTGTTTTGGAGCCTGAATAAAGAATGCCATTCTGAAAGATGCGTTTAATGGCTACTAGAATGAACTGACTGAAGTGTATGGGAGCTTGCAGTTTCCATGGGAAACTGGGCCTTTCCCATGAATGCAGGTGGGGAGAAAGAGAGACAACCTATATGCCTGGGCTGTATTGTCCCCTCAGAGCTTCAGTTCTAGCTGTATCATGTTCACAGCAGACTGTTTCATCCTGGGTTTTTCCCCCTTATCATCTATAGACCTCTGTTTCTTCTTGAATGTAGATACAACGAAGAGTGCTGCTGTTGTTCCTAGATTTATGAGCGTTTCAAACTGCCCCCAATCTACCCAATCCCGTGCTGAGCACAACTGGTGGACAGCTGTGAAATCCTGAAAGCATTGCCAGTTTTAACCTCTGTCCAGCCCTGCTGCTCTGCTTCCAAACTGCCAGGAATCATCATGCTGCCCCCAGGAGCGATCAGGAGCATGTATAGGTTGTGTTAGATCTCCAGATCCAAATATTTGCTTTCAAGAGTTCTTATATCTAGGTCTAAATATTTTAGCAGCTTGGTTAGTTTCAGTCAGACCTTTGTAACGCAAGCCCACCTGTAAAGCTTCTAGAAGATAAATAATAACTACCATAGCCCAGCAATTCCTTAAAGGCTTCTCTTTGACCCCTTTCTACCTCTGCTGCTACAGCTACTCATTTAAAGGAACTACTTTAAAAGTGCCATCCCTCAGCACCTCATCCAGGAAAACCCAGGTATCTTTTCTCTGGCCCCCTCTGAAATGTACTCTCATGTTTTATCCTCTTCAAGAAAATGTTCCTTGTGGTCCCACTGCTCACACATACTCCACCGGGATTGTGGTGGCAGGCTCTGCCATCTGCCCAAGAATGATGGAGGGGTACCCAACTGGAACACAGGAAATACATTGTTAAAGTCCTTATTTAACACTGACTTCTCTCTGCCTACCTATAGTAAACCTGAGGCACACCCAAGTCTCTGGATTGCAGAGTGAAGGAAGGCAGGTGAGATCAACCCATATTTCTTATAGCCCTGCTGGTTTTCAGTGCAGTCATTACGACAGAAATAACTAAGTCTGATGTTCTGGTTTATAACCAGAATTTTTGGGGATGTTTAATGCATAGCCTTGATCCTATACCTGTTGTATCCCCTCCTGGTGAATTCTTACATATTTGGCTAGGTTTTAGCTGTTGTAAGTTTTGCATCTGATGGGTTGCTTTTTGGGTGAGGTTTCTTTGCGTGGGTTCTTTTTTAGTTTTTTTAGTTGTTTTGGGGGTTTTTTTGGAGAAACTTTTGAGGAAGCTTGTACAGTTCCTCTTTATAGCGAAGTTCTGGTTTTTACTTTTTTCTCCTAGATTTCTCAAATGCTTATGAAAGTGACTTAACTAGTTCCTGCCTGTGCAGTTTTTGCTGGGGAGAACTTGTGTGCAATCCACTGTTCTGAGCTCAGTTCTATTTTCTGAGGCCAAAAAGCAAAACAAAGAGCCCCAAAATGTAGATGCGAGAGGAAATAAAAGCATTACAGAGCTCCACATGCCCCTTACTTGCTTGGCCATTTCATTTTGTGTTCAACCATCCAGTCTTTGATAGTCTGAATTGGTTTTTGTGGGTTTGTTGGTGGGTTTCATTTTGTTTTTTTTCTGTAGTCAGTGCTTTAATGCTTTTTAAAAAAGTTCTTCAGGTCCTATTGTTATACCCCACTCCTGTTTTATAGTTGCATTAGTAACACCCACAGTACTTGGGTAAGCACCTCTTAATTGCTTTGTAATTGCATTGTAAATTGACTGTTGCAGGACAAGTATTTGAGTTAGACACAGGCATCAACAAAAGTCAGCTCCTACAACAGGTACTGCTGTCTTTCTGCCTTTTCCATAGAAGCATGGGTTAGAACAGTGGGTTATGTGGTATTTCTTAACGCTTGGAACAGAGT
Source organism: Corvus cornix cornix (assembly GCF_000738735.6). NCBI lineage: Eukaryota > Metazoa > Chordata > Aves > Passeriformes > Corvidae > Corvus > Corvus cornix. The sequence continues at coordinate 18,738,897 of NC_046336.1, forward strand.
TTGGAGACTGGCACTAATTTAATTAAAAACAGATACAAGATCTTCACTACTCTTTCCCACTGTGAAATTCACATGCACTTGGAGAAACGTCTGCCAGGTCAAAGTCTGTTAGCTTGTTCAGAGTGTTCCTGATTGCTGAAACTCCCTCCAGCCTTGTTTGTTTGAAAAAAGTCTGTTGTATCATTGGATCTGCATAGCCTGCAGTGTTTGTTTCACAATCCACAGAAGAGCTTGCACAAGCATGATTATGATAGGAAACACTGCTTGTGCATTTATTTAACATCTCCTTACGCCATTTTTCCCCATTACACTTTTGGCCATTCAACTTGGTTCTCCCTTCTCTCAACCCTCCTTTGAGCTTAGACCTGGGAAACGTCCATCAGCTGTTCCCAGGCAGTACCAGCTGAGATGATAGCAAACAAGGTGCTTGGACACGGAGAAACTCCAGAGAGAGTAACAAGCTGAAAATGTGTGGTGAATTGCCCCTGGCTTGTCCAGTGGCCAGGGAAGGACCGTAAGTGCTCATCCACTAAGTGTGTGTATCTGCTGTTTGAGATGTGCTGCAGAGAAATGACCCACTTTGGTGCTGTTATTTTACTGATCAGGGGATAACTAATCTTTTTGTACTGCAGGTTTTAGTACAGAATAGTTGGGGTTTTGTTCACCCAGACATCAAAGAAGTTCTGACTGGCAGCTCAGAAATTTGTGCAAGGTCTGAAAGGAGGATTTATAGGAAATGAGCAGATGGTCTAGTAGAGAATTTCCCCAGGAGGTTGCAGTTATTTAAAAATGGGAGAAACTAAATAGACTGTACAAAATTTGACTGTAAAATTAACTGGCCAGCCAGTAGCTAAATACTTAACCAAAATGATTCAGCTTGGCCCCTAGCATAAGCATGTAATGAAGTGATATCTGTGAGTTTACTCCACACACATTATTTCAGGTTTCTCCTAATAAGTGCACAAGAATGAAAGAAGATTTTGCTAAGCACTGTTCTTGCTATGGTGAGGCCTCTCCTGCATCTCTTCCTTTCAGTGGCAACATGATTGTTCAGGCATGCAGGAGAATGCTGCAAAATGCTGCTCATATTAAATGAAATACAGAGCTGTTCAGCTGAATGCCTTTAAATTTTAAACTGCTCTTTTTAGCTTCACAAACATAAGACTTAACATATTGGTTAGATTGCAGTATTTGAAAATATTCAGTATTTGAGAAAAAAACCCAAGCAGCAAATTGCTTTATTTTGGGGATGCAAGACTCAAGAGTGTGTTAACTCTTAAGTAGTGAAGTATCATGTCCCTTTAAAAAATCCGTGAACTCAAGTCACTCTGGAGTGGTTTGCCACACGGCTTTAGACTTCCAATATCATTGTTTTTCATGTGGGGTTTTTTCTGAAGCTCTGATACATAGAAATTGGAGGTTTTGTATAGGAGTGGGTGTCTATAAATGGATAAGCAGCGTTTTAGTGCACATCCCATGATTTCAAATCAACTGATGGATTCAAAAAACAACTGAGCTCATTATTCTTTAAAAAGTTAGGAAAACAATTTTTTTTTTTTCTTAAATCCCTATGAAGCACCCTTGTTAGATGGTAGATAGGCTTTCATTCTCTCATTATATTTCAAATTGAATATGCAGTGGAGAGGATGGTCTGAGAAATGGTCTGCAATAATAAAATGTGTTAATTACTGTCATGCTCATCTGTTTATGTTCTGGTTTGCTTCTCCCAGAAACTTACACATAACACCTGGTGTCACGGGGGTAGTACCATGGGCCACGTGAATACATAGTTCTGCTGAGAGTTCACTGGTGTAATGCTGGTGCACAACATAATTACACCGTATTTCTCTTCCAGCTTGTTGTGTTTGCATAATTCTTTGTAATGGTAGTAATACACTTATTGAATTTAGAAACCAACCCTCATAACCTTTCACCCAGCCTCCTGAAGTACTAAGAGGAAGAGGGTAAATATCCAAAGGGCTGTGTGAAATTTTTAACTGAGCTTAGATAACGTGCTTCCCTTTATAGAAGCCTTAGAAATGTGTATTTATAGCATGTTTTTCTCCCTCCCCTCCAGCAATTCATTTCCATTAGCCTCAGAGTTAAAACCTTTGGAAAAAAAATTCTCAGAATTCAACACTATCTTCCAGATATGAAAGAAAACATCTGGGTAGTGAATCCACAGCAGCCCAAGTTCAGCTAAGACAGAAGTTTTGTTTGCTAACAAGGTGTAGTCCTTTTGGCTTCCTCTGCAGAGACAGAAGCTCTCTCTATAAAGTAGTTCTGCATCTGTCATGCTCAGCCTCATAGCTTACCTGGCGTACAAGGCTGGATTTATGCAGAGCCCCAGCTTTCTCACTGTAGGAAGCCCTGCTAATTCTCTGGAACCTTGTTGGTTTTAAAGTCATAATGGAGCAGCCTGAAGGAAGACATTAAGGCCCCAGTTCTTAAATGTTACAATACTTTGCCTCCTTGAGGTTTGTTTATCTGTAGGATATTGGTAAGTGAAGTGCTTCCACAGCCTTTGTTGTAGAGCTGATAATGCTTGTGTGGATATGATTTTGCATTGGAGTTTTTAAAAGGAGTGTTCTGTGTGTGGGGGAGGGAGAAACAGTGAGTTACTGAGTGCACAGGATATGGGACCAGCTGTGTTGGATGAAACAAAAGGTCTGTAGCTCAGGGTGTTGTCCTTGACCTTGAGTGAGGGAGAATATGAGAAACAAAGTGTGTTCAGAGTGAACCTTGCCACCAGATTTGTCCCATGTCACTTTGTGGTAAAACTGAATTTTGAATAGGGTGCAGTCATCTGAAAACTTCAGTTTAAAAGTGGATGTGGCAAGAACTGATGAGGGTGAAAAGATGGAGTTGGTCTGTAAAAAAAAAAAAAAAGTGCAGTTGATGGGAATGGAAATCCTCTCCTCTGCCTTGTGGTGTGTGTATCACATTCCTGAGGTCAGAGAGTATCACAGCAAAAACATGCCAATAAATGTGACTATCTGGATAATGCCATCTGGAGAGACCTATGTTTGATAAGTTTATAAGCTTTGATCCATGCAGGAGGACCACCTTTAACAGAGGTAAAAGAGGAGTCCTTCCAAAGTAACAGCCAGTCATGACTGAGCTTTAGATGACTCTAATATCTTGAATATCCCTTTCTGTTCAATCTCTCTGTTACCTTCACCTTTTATCTCTCATCTGCTGTATACATTGGAGGTAGAAAGTGGAAACTATCTCTTTAGTTTTGATGTGACCTGAGAAATGTGATTTCAGAGCTGTCTAGAGAATTAAGTCCAAATTGGAGCCATGATTCAGAATTTAGGAGCTTCATGAACTCTCACTGTAAATTATAGAATCATTTAGGCTGGAAAAGACCTCAGTATCATTGAGTCTAGTCATTAACCTAACACTGCCAAGTCTACCACTAAAACACGGCTCTAAACACTACATCTATGTCTTTTAAATACCTCCAGGAATGGTGACTCAATCACTTCCCTGGGTAGCCTGCTCCAACACTTAACAACCTTTTCAGTGAAGAAATTTTTCCAAAGAGCCAATCTAAACCTCTTCTGGTGCAATTTGAAGCCATTTCCTATGGCCCGAACTCTTGTTGCTTGGGAGACTGACAAGCCACATTTCCTTTACAGGAAACTACTTTTGAGAGCCTTGTCACTTGTGTTTGGACAGCAGTGTCACTTGAATTGCAGTGGATGACTGATACAGAGATGCCAAATAACTTGATGTTTATCTAACAACGAAATCAAAGCAAAACAATTCTGAGAAATAGACCCAAACCTACAAGTAACATCTGCCTATTGCAGTAATCGCGTTTGCGAATAAATTACCTGCAAATTACTCTTCTGTTTGTTCACTCTTTGCAAGAATACCTGATTTTTGTAGTTGGCTTGAAAAATTTTACTGACACAGCAAAAGGTGTTGCTTAAGAGAATAAGCGGGTGAGTTTATGCCCCATATTAATCCACCCAACAAGTTCTCCTGAAAAATATTTTTTTCTGTAAACTGTCAACTGAACTCGCCAGCTGCAGTAAGCATTTTTTCCCCCACTTTCTTCGTACAGTATTATTTTCTGGTCTGTCACATTCTTTTGCTGTCTTCACTGTTCATCCTTACACAGCTTCTCTTCCCTCACAGCCCTTAAGAATAAGAAAAATTAATTACTAAGCAACTGAATTTACAAGTGTTACGTTATCACAGAGATACGGTTCTGTGCTTACTATGCCTTCTTTGACTTCTAGCTACGTACATTTTCAATGAAGAAAAAAGAAAATTACCAGCTCTATTTGACTAATGAGGAAAGAAAATGGATCTGGAAGGGTCATCCTTCTTGCTCTTTGGACATTTGGAGAATTGTTATGCTTCATAGCACAAAAATTGCTAAGGATTGCTTTGGGGAAGCAGGGAGACATCAGCTGCTGCAAGGAATGGAGCATGTTCATAGGAGCTCTCATGCATTATTCATCACGAGTTCTTTTCACTGGAATCAGCTGGAGGAAGTAGTTAGTCTAGTTTGAGCTACACTAGTATTTATATTTAGGCAACTTAAACAAGCCCAGGCAAGTACTGCACCAACTCTTTCTATTCATCTGCGGCCAAATGTAGGGCAGACTGCAGTTCTACTTGCACCCCTGTCTCTTTAAGCTGGAGAACAGGAGTCATGCAACCAGGAAAAGCTGCACTGAGGATACACACGTGCATTCATGCTGGAAAATGAAGCTTCAGGTAGGAGAATGTCTTGTTGGCAGAGGGATGCTGTTGAGCCTTGCGAGATGTATGTGTGTCAGGGCAGCCTGTCAAGGGAGGCTGCTGGACAGGCTCCTCGTTAGAGTGCTACCTGAATGATCCCTTTTAGTGTCATACTTTGTTCAGTTATGATTATGAAGATGCATCTTTTTCTTTTACCATGGTTCTTTCATTCTTGATGACATTTTTCTAAAGGTGCTGGGGTTTAAAAACAGGGAGACAACTTGCTGGTTTTTGGAAATTTTTGAGGGGTTTTTTTTAAGGTGGCTTTTTTATTTTATTAGTTATTAGCACTTCTGTTTGGGGGGAAGGTAACCATAAGAGATTCTGTTAAAACACGGCTGATGTGATAAGCCTTAAGCTCCAGTTGTGTCCTTTCAGAGGGTCTGCATTTGAATGGCTGCAATATTTCTACTTTTTTTAATTTGCTGAATAAAGGTGCTTGTAAAGAGGAGCTTCTGTTCTCAAAGCATATCTGTATTTTTTGACTTTACCAGTTGCTCTAAAAGAAATTTATAGTCTGTCTCTGCAAGCTTTGTATGTTTAAATTATCAGGGCTCTAGCAGTACTGTTAATTCAGTTATAGACAAAGAAGGGGATTTTGTAAGACCTTACAGAACAATAACACAGGGTCTTTGTTCTGTTCTGTGAACATGATTTGCTGTGTGATATGTGGGTTTGTGCATATGTGTGAGAAGGAGGTACACAAACAGAATCTCATTTGGCAAGAATGTTCAAATGTTATTTGCTTTGTTTGTCTGAAGTGTGTTCGTGTGTACGTGTGCTGCTTCTGGCTGCAAACTGTTCTGTGCGGGTGTGCATCCTGCCTGTTGGGGATCTGCTTGAGCTTTGGGGAGGATGGCATTTATCTATGTTTGTTTGTTTATTTATTTTAGTGGGCTGATAAAACTCGACAGTGCAAAGATCAAGAGTCCTTGCTAGACAACCAGGACAAAATGGTGCTTTGCTGTGCAGATGAGTTGTTCCCTTTTCAAAAAGATTGCTTGCAGTCCAGCCCAGGATTTAGTAAATAAGCATTGCTGGTGGAAGCAAAAATTGTCAGCTTTATGTGAAATCCTCGAGGAGATTGATGGTCACGTGGTTTTTGGTGGAGCTTAGATGTGTGCTGTCTGCCAGTATGTTGTCTTCCAAGATGACTCGATCACCTAAATAAAATTTGCATGTACACAAGAATATGTTATTTAGTGACGTTTCTTTTTTGCTTTTTAACAATTGGGAATGACAAGATTTTGTCTCACACATTATCAGTCTGTGGCTTTGGTGGAGAGCGCATGAATACTTTTGGTGGTCCTAAATAACTTGAAATGTTGACTCAAAAACTTTAAAAGCTTGTTTTGACTTTATATGTGAAAGTTCTTCAAATTTATGTGCTGTGCATACATTGAGAATTGCTCTGCTACTTGAATTTTGCAGATGCTTCAGTATTTGCCATGAGATAGAGAGGTGGCAGTCTAATATTCTCTTACAACTGAATGTATGGCCTCTCAATGTGTAAAATCCTTGTTTCATGGAAGCTTGCTAGCAGAATTCTTTATCTGATTTTATTAGACTTAAGAGGTCCTGTGCATTCAGTTAATTGACTAAAGTCAGTGGAGATGTATTTGTGATTAAAGTGACTTAAACTTTAAGATTTTTTTTAACAATGAAGTGTATTTTACTGCTCTGCTGCTCAGTTACACCTAGAGTCCAGAGTTGTGTTATCTAGTCATCAGGGTATGGGGAAGGAAGTGTTATTTCTGTACTTGCTTGTTTAATATATTGATAATTTAAAATTAACTTTTCTAAAAGTGTCTCCATGTTGTTCTTTTTCAACTAGCCACGTTCACATTTTGTCTGTACTTAGTCTCCACCCTGCCACCCACTCAGCTGATTTTATGAATTCTTTTTTATGATCAATACTATTTAATGCTATCACTGTATCACAAAGCCACAATTACATTTACAAAAGCATTGTTTGCGTAGAGGGGACTCAAACGTGTTCACCCTGTCTTAAACCAGTTTGGGCCCAGATAAAAGTGGCATATTTCATGTGTCATATGAAAGTGCTTGGGCTTATGCCCATGCTTCAGAAATTCCTCAAAATCTTCAAGAAGCTGAAGCATGAGAGACCTGGATGGACTACGATCATAAAATCATATGGATGGACTGTTGATCATAAAATCTCAGTCTTGGAAAGAGAATTTTTATTCTCATTTTTACAATTTTAAAAAATTCAGACATTGTTACAATGATGATAAACTTTCACATGTCTGGGAAATGTTCTGGATTAAAGTATCTTCAAAAGTTGCCAAAAATTTGCTCCATCAGCTGAGAGTGGGAAAAACATTTTGACTGAACAGAACACTTCAGGCATTACTTACAGATACAGGAAGATGAGAGATTGTACTGAACATAAAAAAAAAAAAAGGTAATGAATTAGGAAGAAAAGGGCAGAAATAAATTTTTTTTATTTTTCTGTAGATCACTGTGAAGAGCTGGAATCAAACCAGAAGAGGAAACATACTCTCTATTCAGGCTGTGGCAAGCAGCAGGGCTGAGATTTATTTGATAAAACTCCTTACCAGTTTCATCTCCTATCTCAGTGTGTCTTTGTAATGGGATATAAAGGCTTCTGATGGCAGAATCAGAAATACAGTTAAACTATTCCCTATTTAGCAGCAGCAAGAAATGTCACAAACTGAAGTGAAGAGTATGCTTATACTGGTTTTAAAGCAGCAAATGGAAGAGGAGTTATTAGTCAGTTCTGTGATATAAAAGCAGCCTCATATTGTAATAGTATTTAAATGACTGTGATGTCCTTGGTAAAAGTAGTAGATACCAGGGAAGACTCCCTCTTTTGCCAGCAGCGGGGAAGGACAGTGATTGCCTTCCTCCCATGGATGTGGCTGGGAGAAGAAACAGTGGTGGGGCTGGAGATCTCTGCACCTGGGTTTGGTGGAGGAGAGCAAACGGATGCCATCATCTCCTTGTGCTTCAGCCTCAACACTGTAATGGATTTGACCACTTCATCGTGGGCAGGTCTTGGCCCCTGGTGACAAGGGAGGGTCTGTAAGAGGAGGGACAGATATGGTTTCCCCCCACCACACCTCCCCAGACTTCTGCATCTTGTTGTCCAACAGGCACAGGATGCTCTGATGTCTGAGCAGAAACAACTGAAATACCGTTGTCCATTTCTTCCCTCCTGGGAATGACTGCAGGATGGGAAGGAATACAAAGCTTCCAGTAGGGCCATGACCATATGTAAGATTTGGTGGAGACAGAGGGATAGCAGGCAACCATGTGCATCTCCATGGATTCACTGCAACTCGAGTGAGTTAGGACATGACTGTCAGTACAGACAAGCCCAGTCCAAAAGCTGAATGAGCACATCAGTGCAGACATGTGCCAAGCTGCAGCTGCTTCTCTCTGGGCAAGTCTTGGGCAAAGGGCTGAGTGATGTGCTATCTTGGCACAGCTCAGGTTTGGTCTGGTTTATTTGTGCATTCATATTAAAATAACAGCAAGTGAACAGACTGGAGGTAAAGTAGCATTTTGATGTTTTGCATACAATAAATGATAGTCATTGCAGTTTTGCTCTGGAGCTATTTGGTCGTGTATTTGCCCTTCAGCAATGTTTAGAGAACAATCCTGAAGTGAGACGATTGCAGACGCACACAACATCCGAGCTTAAAGCTAACAGAAAGGCATTTCAACACCATTTGTAAATGTTGGCATACAGATGCTTATGACCTTGGACTGAGATATAAAACCATGAATACAAATAGGCCAGTTAAATCTCTCCAAGTCAGACCACCTCTGCACTGGACTCTGCAGAGATTTAGCCACTGTGCCTTTCCTGTGCTTCTGGAGGAGTTTGTGTGAAGCTAGTGAAGGCTGGCAGCTTGAAAGCACTGAGAAAATGGAGGTCAGGAAGGATCCGACAGCAACAATTGCAGACTGGGATTTGGGGAATTCGGTTTTGTTTTGTCATCTTTGTAGTGTCATCCTAGGATACTTTGCATCTCTGCACTATAGGTATTTGAGGCACTAGTGGCATTTCTTTTTTCCAGCTCGCTTCCTGTCATGTACTGTTGTTTTTTGATTTGCTTATTTTTTACTAAGATCTAAATTCAGTTTTTGGAGAGAATCACCTCTTGTACAGGAGTAGAAAATAATGTTTTCTTGAACTCTTCAGCACTAAATGCATATCTCATGAATGCTGATTAATCCAGGGAACTGACTCAAAGACCCAAAGAGCCCTTACGCTTATGATAACAGGAGTGCTGAAGCTGTCAACAAAGTTAAGACCATAGCTAGAATTGAGAACAAAAGAACTGCTGTACCAGGCTGGACTGAAGCACTGTGGCAGTGTGCAACAGGAGGTGTTTAGGGAGTAGTGAAAAAAGAGTCATGTAATTATGTGATATCTCAAATGTAGGCATATCATCACCCATATAATGGTGCCTCCCCAATATACTGGAAGATGGAGCAAATTGATAAAGCTTTTGTGATGAGTGGTTTGACAGAGAATTGTCTCTGTCACATGCAGCACGACCACAAATGTTGTAGCTACCCATTTGTACCTTCTGTATTTTTTAATAATGCTTTGCATGCCGTATGGACTCCTTCACTGTGAGTTATGTCAAAGGACTACAAAGGTTTTGGAAGAGCAGGATTCCTGTCAGCTGCAGTAGAAATGAGTCAGCCTCAATGGGGAAACCCTGCCCCTGCATGACAATCTTAGAAGAGCATCTGGAGAAGGGCAAAAATAGGCAATTGTCAATAGACAGTTCAGTCCGACCTATAAAGCAGAGCTAAACTTTGGTAAGTTACTATTGCATTGAGTTACTGAGAAAAACAAGACACATATTAAAAAAAAAGAAGAAACTTTTTCTGTATGATCTTTAACATTCATAAATCTGTAAAGAACAGACAATATTTCAGATTAGGTTATTCTTCCCACCTCATTTTTGATGTCTTTTTGTGACTTGCTCTCCTTGCCTTTCATGCCTCTACTTGATGTGTTTTCGACCTTGGGATTTAATTTTTGTTAAATTTTGTTTCATCTGGATATGTTGTTTTCACTTACAGTTTCTTTCCACTTGTTGCTAAAGTTACTAGTTTCTTTCTTACTGTTGGATTTCCTAAAAATACTCTTCTATAATGTGTCTTGTAATCCATATTTCTTTGTTAGCAATGTCCCTTTTCCATGCAGCGCTACAGGTTGGGGGAGGAGTGGCTTGAGAGCTGTTTCACAGAAAAGGATTGGGGGTGCTGGTTGACAGCCAGATGAATGTGAGCCAACAGTGGGTCTAGATGGCCAAGAAGGCCGTTGGCATCTTGGCCTGTATCAAGAATAGTGCGGCCAGCAGGACCAGGGCAGTGATCGTCCCCCTGTACGCAGCACTGGTGAGGCCACACCTCAAGTACTGCCTTCAGTCCTGGGCCACTCACTTCAGAAAGGGCACTGAGGTGCTGGAGTGTGTCCAGAGAAGGGCAACAAGGCTCGTGAAATGTCTAGAAAACTTGTCTTACAGGAATGGCTGAGGCAGCTGGTTTTGTTTAATCTCAAGATGAGGCTTGGGGGGACCTCATTGCCCTCTACAACTGCCTGAAGGGAGATTGCAGTGAGGTGAGGACTGGTCTTTTCTCCTCTGCCTACAGAGAGGACAAGAGGAAATGACCTAAAGCTGAGATGGGAGATTGAGATTAAATATTAGAAAAAAAATTCTTCACTCTTAAGGTGGTCAGACATTGGAATAGGTTGCCCAGGGATGTGGTGGAGTCAGCACCCCTGGAGCTGTTTAAGAAGCACCTGGATCTGGTGCTGGGTGATGTGCTTTGGTGGTTTAGGGGTTACAGTGGTTGTGCTGGGTGGATGGCTGGACTTAAATGATTTAAAGGTCTCTTCCAGCCTTGATGATTCTCAGATTCTATGATCTGCCTGCTCTACTTGAATGAAAGACAAGGGCAATGATTGGGAGCTTTCCTGGTGCTACTTTATGATCTTGACTGAAAGCTCACCAAGTAACTGCTAAATGCTTTTTAGTGCTGCTAAATGTATTTGCTTGATGGCTGTTATAAAGCGTGTGGGAACCTTCTGTGGCTCAGACTGAGATGATAAAGAACAAGCAGTCAAACAATCAATGCCTCTGCCAGTCATCTCAGAAACTACACTTTAGCAGGTCAGATTGGCTAAAGAAAAGTAGGTCTCTGAAGATCTGTGTTGTAAAGTTCCATTGCTTCTCTCAGGAGCAAAACCTGTGAGGTTCATGTCATCTTTTACTCTCACTGAAGTGATTTAGTTTTTCACAAGAGAGTTCCACAGTGGGCTTGAAGGAGGTAACAGTTCTTTCTCTCTGCCAGTATCACTTCACAGGCTCTGTAAAGTCTGACTGGGTGCTGCCCTTCTTGAAATGAATTAAAATACCCTTGCCCTGAACTTCATCTCCTGCTTGGCAGGAATTTTTCATTCCTTTGAGTGCTTTCTTCATGAGCCTAGCTGTGACGAAATCCGAACAGCTCAACTCAAGCCTTTCATCTTACAGCTGGACAAAGCATATCCACCAGTGCTGTTTCTTCCAAGTTGTCTTATTTTGATGTTATCTGTAAACACCAGAAGGGTACTGTAAAGCTGTTCAGAAGTGCTTAAAAACATAGGATGTAGTCCAAAGAGATTATTGGCTTGGAGAAGGTGAGGTTATGTAGAAGAATACTGCAAGAAGGTGATTTTCCCATTTCTTCACTTAAGCAGTTCAGGGCTGAAAGACTACTTGGATTATTTCCCCAACACACACCCTTACCTCTTGTCTCATCCATTTTTTTTTTCTATTTTGCCTTTTGGCAAAGGACACAATGACTTCAGCCTGTTGGCTAGGTGATAACATCAGACAGTCTTGCCTCTCTGAATGGCAGCCTTATTTGGTGGAAAAAAAACCACCTTAAATTTCAGTCCCAGTAAAGAAAAAGAAAGTAACAAAAAACCAAACCAACCCCAAACCACTAAAACCCCAACAAAACCATAAAAAAATCCAGAAAAGAAACCAAATCATCATCCTCACCCCTTCACCAAAAAAAAACCCAAAACAACTAAAACACACTGTTAGTTCTTTCCGAGATATAACACGTTCAAAAGCAAAATCTAAGTAGTGGTACTGAAGCAATGGGTATGTTAAAAAAAATGGTAATTTTGTGATCTCTGCATTGACCATTCACATGCATTTGTCCTTCATGTAACTGAAAGAAAAGTTATTAAGATAAAGGTTCCTTGTTTCTTTTAATCTTACTCAACAAAAATTTTTAAGTAATGGTTGAAACGTGTATTTTTTAAGGTTTGCTTCCTCTGTTGCAGTTACCAGGCAGTGCTGCTGACTTGTTTTATCATGTATTTTGGTGTACTCAGCTTCTGTGACTGAGGATGCATGCTTTTGTCTTACAAATTTTAAGCTAATTTCATAATTTTGAAACTTGAGTAATGGGGGTTTTTTTGTGTATCAGAGCTCACTGAAATTAAATTGTCATTGTTTAAAAAGTGGTGAACAGTTTGGATTATGTGTACTAGAGCCAGTAATGCTTCAAGTGGCAATTTGGTGACAAACAAGCACATTTCTAGACAGTCCTTAAACTAGGTCCTGGCAAAGACTTTGGAGATGCATTATTATTATTATTATTATTATTGTTATTATTATGGGAATCTGAAACTCTTCAGTGGTAGAATTTGGCTGTTCAAAAGAGAGGGAGTAGCAGGAGACTGTTGGGAGAAGGAAGAAATATCTTTAAAATGTTCTTCCAGAGATTGGTTTCTGCACCTTCTGTTGGGCAGCTGAGTTGCTGCTAACATCGCTTTTTGTGTTTCTCTTGTCTGGGGATCTTTTTTTCCCTTTTTCTAATTTAATGTCAAGTTCCCAGCTTAGCCCAGTGTAACAGGAAGCAATCTCAAAACCAGTCAATTTAAGCTTCCTTATGATGACTGTGATGGTTGGTTGGTCTCCATATTGAGGCATTCTGTGGTTACTCCAAACTGTTACTTCTTTCTCTTGATATTAAGTTAATAGTTTAACAGTTTTTACTATTCCATCTGGTTTCTGTTAACTACTGATTTTGTTGTTGTTACTTGTCTTCAGTTTCTCTCTTGCTGTCTAATGGAAAATCAGTGTTTTATGACTCACTGGGGTACTTATTTTATCTCAATTGACAGTCAGTGGTTAATATTAGGATGTTGAAATGTAACAACACTCTTCCCCAAGGAAGTATTTGTCTGTCTCAAAGGGGTCAGATAAGTTTGAAGAACCAAATGTAATACCTTAGGCTATTTGAGGCACCAGCTCTACTTTCAAATCCAGGCTGGGCCATCATGGTTAGAGTAATAATCCCTGTGTTTTCTGTCTGCATTGTTCAGGAACTCTGCTTCTGCTATTTTACTTTTTTTTAATACTTCCCTCTCCCGTAATTGTGGCCCTGCACCCACTCTGGTCTTTGTGAGAGTACTGACTGCATGTTGTTCTCCCTAAAAATATCCCTTGTTTCAAGTGAAATTAGTCTCCTGACTTCTGTTGTCTTCTCATTTCCCAGGTTACAATTACGGGTCAGAGTAGGAGTTGACTTAGTGATCATCCCTGCTGCAGTCTGGTATAGTTATTACAGCTGGACAGAAGCTCTTATATTAAGAGACATGAGCTTAGCTGCAGGCAGCATCCCTGAAACAGCTTTGTGTACAAAGCTTGGGAGCTGCTGCTTTCTAAAGGACAGTGGTTTATAACTGTCCCTGTTGTTTTTCATCAACCTTAAAGTGATGAACTTTGGTGACAAGTTGTTATGACAATACCTCATGATTGCCATATCAGTTTTTCAACTGAAGGCATTGTCACAATCAAAAGACATTTTCTCCATTTTTTTTCTTAATGGCTGCAAGGGTAGGAGAGCTATAAGCCTAAGCTGTACTTTGAAGGCTTATGATTTACCAAAATACCTGTATTTAAATTGCAAACACACTGTAGACAGGCAAAATAAAAAAAAAAAAAAAAAAAACTCTGTCCATAAAGCTTATTTTGATTGGCAAACTTTCACTGGCTGTGCAAGGCAGGGAGTTTTGTGTTGGTATTTTGCACCATGGTTTTCATGACATACCTGTGGCATTTCAACAAATTACAACCCTATCAAAGCTCTTAATTAGGCACTGGGCATTTTCTTTTCTGCCAAAAATGCTTCATTAAATGTAAAGAGGAGTTGAGGAGTGGTGCCAGGACCAAGCCAATTTCTCAGTAAGGTTGCCTTAACCTACACAGTGTGGTTTAAAAGTAAGAGGATATCACTCCTAATAAGCTGTAAGCAGCAGTGTTATAGATAATGAGAAATGTAGCTCATTACAAGAAGCCATTTCTATAAACCTTTCTTCTGTTTCCCTCAGCTATACTGGAGCAAAGCCCTTTTAGAGGTGAGATTGAGACTATCTCCTGGTTACCTGGCATAAAGTCACGAGCTGTCCTGTGGAGAGGAACAGGCATAGGGCAATATATGTGATAATTCAAGAAAGGTAGTCTTTTTAAGAAACAAACAGAACAGAGGCCAAATTCATATTGAAAAATCAAGCTAGGTAAATGCAGTGATAATCTACCCAAATGCAGATTTTTATCTCGTATTTCAGTCTTTTGATCAAGAAACTGTGTACTCTACAAAATCTTAATAATATTATGGCAGATGACAACTGGAAGAAACTTAGTGGTGGGAGCTGAAGTTCTTCTGTGAAAGGATTTCTGAGATGTAGCAGTTGTAGGATGGATGTTTTAACAGTCTCATTTCTGCAGCCCATTATCTCAAAGTCGAATAAAGTACAACAGGGACAAGAATATTCCTTGGGTGGGTACAGTTGGAAAGGAACTCTGCATTCTCCTTTGCTGTCTGATAATCTTCCCCTAGCCCATGAAAAAGCTTGTGAATCAGGCTCTTCAGTCTAGTTTTTCTTGATGCTTTAAACCATTAATGGTTTCTGCAAATTGTTGTTAGAAGACCTACATTTTTCATCCCAAATTCAAAAAAGAAATGTAAGAGACATCCTGTCATTAAAAAAACAAAGCAAACAAAAAAAATTTGGGCTAGAGGAGGATTATTTATTTTGTTTTTATGTTCCTCAGTTGTATTGCAGATTCTATTGCTTATTACTTGCTCTATCCTCCTTTCCCTTTTTTGCTCTTCTGCTTTTTATTTAAAAGAGTTTTCACTTTGCCATGCCATGCCATGTATTAGCTGCTTTTGATTTGCGGACGCACAAGTAGAAGCCTTCTCACATGTCTGACTCCAGGGAAGATGTTGACATCTTTTCGCTGAAAGGAAAAGAAGGGTGAATACAGATACATCTGAGATGAAAACAGAGCATCTGCAATAGCAAGAAGTGTGAATTTAACAAGAAGGAAACATGAGCTCCTGATCAGCAGTGGGAAGAGAATCTGCTCATTGTAACACGAGCGTTTTTGCAAGTTGTCTTCTTCTTTACCGTTTATAGATATGAACCACTTTTACCTGTCAGCGCTTTTCAGAGGTGATCTCTGACTCTGTCCCATTCTTTTCAGCTGAGCTTTGGGAAGGTTTGGTGTCCAAGGCCATAAAGGTCTGACTACAGAAAGTGCACCTCCTAGTTCCTCAGCCCTTGCTCAGCCTAACCTTTCTTCTTTGTTGTTGTCTGTGGTACGAATGAAGTCAACTACCTTCTCATTAAAATTGAGGTGACACTTGAAGGATTTCAAGTCACTTTTGAGAGTGTTTCTATGACTTAATTTACTGTAGCCCTTGATTTGACCCCGTCTAGTGCAGATTCTTTCTATTAAATGAAAACAAAATGTAGTTTGTCAGGTTTTTGTTTTAATATATATGTATATATATCTATATATGCATTTTAATGCATTTGACATAAATACGCCTGGTAGTCTTTTTACTCCAGTAAAACCTTCAGTTTTTATGCCGGTATCCATTCCTCTTAGTGCCTTGTGTTGATTGCTGTAGTCATCTTTAAATTTTCTTGCATTGGATTTTAAGATTTCTGATTCTATTCTAGCCTTTTGCCATGTGTTGTATTGCTTAGCAGTACACAGCCTTGCTCCTGAATTATCTTCTTTCTTGAAAGCATCAATTGATTTTGGCACAGTATTCTGATTTTTAATTACATCCAGACAGAATGTTCCAGTCATTCTAGGACCTCCAGTATTTGTAACGTTTGTATAGTGGGATTAACCCCATATCTTTCAGGGAATAAAGCCATCATATCTATAATTATTTTTTAGAAGGGTATGTTAAACTGGAAGCCAAATCTAATACTCCACCTTTGAGGAGTGTTAGTTGGCAGAGAAATAGAATCCTTCTGGATTTAAAAATTATTGCAGTCCTTTTTTCTAAAGCTTACAGGAACTCCCCTTTGTACCTGGGATTAGATTTTATGCAGATTTCTATCCATTCTAGATTCTTGATATGGAAGTCACCCTCCTTTGTATAACATCCCAAATTCCATTTCTTGCGTTGAATTTAAATATATTTCCAAGTTATTGCAGTGGTGGGGAAGGATACAGAAAAAGATAATATAGACACCAGCAGAAAGACAGGAGAAAAGGGCTGGTTCATATGGGAAGAGCAGTATCTTAAGAAGAATCAAGGGTGATAAAAGGCACAAGGAGACAGAAAGTGCAGGTGTAATGCGAGTTAAGATGGTGCTGGGGACAGTGGTGGTGGCTGAAGGTGCACTTGATGTGGTCACTGGTTCATTTCCTGTTCTCCTCACTGTATCTCTGCTGCTGAAGCAATGCTTACTTATAAGCAATGTTTATGTGTGGGCTTTGCTGGTTTCACCCTGTCACTTTGGGAAGCAGCTCCTGTTTTTTAATATCCATAAGTCTTTAGTCTCGCACCAAAACATGTCCCTCCTGAAATGTAATTCTCTGTACTTCAGTTACACTGCTATGTTCCAGTTATGCCCATGTGCTTGGGAGCACAGGCAGCAGGGTTTCTGAGTGTGCCAAAGGCTGGAAAAACTTAAATATCCAAGCACCTAGAGGAAGCCTAACTCTTTTGGAAGTGCCTGTAGATTCCTTATGCTGTGGGGCCTCACTTGCAACACAAAAAACCCCAACACCACAAAACAAACTGAAAAAATCCCCAAAATAAAACAAATTAGGTATCTTTGAACATTTATCAGTTGTTTGCATCACCCTCAGTTTGCTTGCCCCCACGTACAGGAATGAGGACCTTGTGGAGCACCTTCTGCATGCTCATGGACCACATGCTTAGAGAGTTAGAGGTCATTATGCAGCCAGGGAAGTGCAATGACAATTTGAGATGAAATTTACAAGTGGTGGGGACAAATAGAAAAGTTTCAGGGGCAAAGTGAGATTGGTAGAGTGACATACATCATTCGGACTTGAAGGAAGCAGTTACTAAGAAGTAGTCAGCATTTTGGCAGGTGGTGGGCTCTGGGAGGCAGCTCTTAAAGCAGATCTCAAAGTCTGATACTCCCTGTGAAAATCAATGCCCTGACAAGATCCAGCTTGGAGATTCACATTCTACAACCAAGAAGAATGGAAGGGAGAGCTCTTGTCTCGCTCATGTTCTCCTTGCTTTGGCGTGGCTTTGCTGCACAGGAAACTCGTCCTCTGCAAACCACACACACAGTTTGGCCATGTGCCTGTAACAGGACACGGCTGCTGGCTGTGACACGGCGCAACACCGCGTACAACAGTAGTACAAACGGGTGAATTTCAATCAGGGCAGCATAATTTCCTTGTGCCTCAGGTTTCTTGTCTGCCGAGTAACTGCCAGGTTTGCCTACTTCAGGATACTGATATCAAACTCCAGGCGTGTGTTTTGCAAGAGGCTGTAAATTGCAAACTGGCCTCATCGTGTCTCTGTTACAGGTATCATCTTGTTCTTATTTTAAGCTGCTGTCTAGTGCTGTTCAACACTGAACGAGTGCAGTATTTCCTCTGGAGAGGGAATATGGTTTTGGAGGAAAGGTGCTGTATAAGAACGCACGTGCACTGTGCACCAAAGTTTCAATCCTGTAGTACAGCCTAATTTGTGGTGATAATGTGGGTGTTACCTAAATACTTTAATGTACTAAGAGAGCTTCTTCTGATTTTACATCCTCTTTTTGATGTCATTCATTCTGTCACTTTGGGTACTAGCAGCAGATAGTGTTAAGGAACTTCTCAAGCAAAATATTCATTTTTCTGAGCATCTGCATAGAAAATTGGCCACTTGTTCCTTCGAATTTTTGCTTTTGTTATTTACCTCTCTGTTATGCTACTTTGTTCTTAGCTGCAGAATAAGGCTGCCTATTTCACTACTTTGAGATTCTAAAGTTTGGAGTTCTAAGTGACTGGAAGAGGTTTGTCCCAGCTAGTTTTCAGCGGAGACAAGATGTTTTCTTCACTTCCACACATTAAACAAGGGAAGCCTACAGGGAGTGTGTCTAAAGACTCCAAGACTTTTTCCAGAGCTGATATTTAAATATCCCTATCTCCCTGTTTGGAGGATTATTAAAAATTGAACTGTAAAGGTAATAGGAAACTGTCATAACTGCTGGGTGAACGGTTATCTTTTGATCAGTTGTAAATGCTTACTCTTTACAAGCACTCATCCTTCCTGCATTTTCCTTTGGGTTGATTCCCATTGTCCATGACGCTTGTTTTGTTGCAGGAATCCCTGCTCACCAGTCTCAGGTCTTGCCTGATCTAAGGAATTATTTCATCTCACCTATGAATTTCCTCCTGGATGCCTGTGAAAACACAGTGACATTTGTGACTTTCTCAAAGCACAGCGCATCTGTGTAAGGAATGGTGAAAGGGAAACAGAGTTAAAATGCAAAAGATGTCTAAATGTATCTAACCCATAGCTTTTCCTTGCAAATTCACATCTATCTCACTCATGTTTGGTAACTGTCTGTATTGAAACACAAAACTGTGAATTTTAAATATGGGGGAGTCTGAATGTGGGCCACAGTGTTCTGGTTTGAGTCTTCGTGCATTTAAGTCTCTGTATTTCAGAGCACAGTCCAGTTGTTCGTGCAGGTTCCATCCTTATCCCATGGGACTGTCTGATCAGTCCCACTGCCTGCACTTGCAAGATGCAGCTCAGCAGCATCTAATCCTTCCCCCTGCACTCCCGCCTTTTCCCAGAGTGCGTGTTGTGCCAAATCATCTGTTTTATCTTTTAGACAATGCTTTGCATTTTTTTTTTTTTTCCTTGCTGGCTGCCTTCTGAAGGGCCCCTTTAAAATCCAAGGGAGAATTTTGACTTTTTGTAATGTTCAGATAAACAATATTGCTTGCTTGGGATTTGGCTTTTAAGAAAAATGGATTTCCAAAGCAGTAGTTACTTTTCTTCAATCACCAGAAGATATTTCAGCAGTCGTTTCAAATGAAGTATGGTACTTACGTTTAGGGGTAGTTTTATTTTTTGTATTTTCACAACTAAGAGGAGTCAGAAATAGGTTTGGGGCAGGGGGTGTGTGGACTGAGAAGCTTCAGTTTCAGATCAGAAACTTTTTTGTAAAAGGATCAGTAAGCACGTGGTCGGTGGGATGCTCTAGGTGAAAAAGCTTGCAAACTGAGGATCCTGTCCCCTAAGGGAATCGTCTCTGCTGGATTCTAGTACCAGTGGTGAAGCTGCTCTTTCGTTGCTTTAGCTTTTCACTCAATTACAGGTGTAAAGCCTAAGAGAAAAAAGCCTCCCTTACAGTTCTGACTATATATGTTTGCAGCAGGCATATGAAAATGCTTTTAATTATTTAGTGGTTCTTTGTGGTGTCTTAGAAATTACTTCAAAAAATACAAAATTATGTATTTTAATAATATGTATTATTTTGTAAACCAGCTGCAGATCTCACAGATAGCCAGTGTGATTTCTGCAGATAATGAATGTGTAGAGCAGTGAGCATAGAAAAGATGGAAACTGAGCTTTTAAAATCTAGCTTCGATGGCGGTCAATTTAAAGGCAATTAAACAAAAGTCAAATTGTACAAGTTAATACACTTTTCCTGAAAACTTTGATGCAATTTCCTGTGACAAAAAAAAGGCCTCACTCAAAGCTTTAGATAAATAAAGAGCAGGAGATTTAATGTGAATATGAGACTTATTTATAACCCTTTCCCCTGGGGAAATAAACTTTACAAAATGCTGTGTCAGCGCAGGAATGCAGCACTGTCCCCAGTAGGTCAGCCTGCACACTCCACAGCTGCAGTTCATTTTCTGTTTCGTAGGAATAAATGAGTGAGGCAGAGGAACCCAAAGAAGTGAATTGCTTAATACTACTTGCATAATATCAGTACTTTTGAGCTGATGCATGTGTGTTTCCATAAAAAACTCTGAGACCAAGCAGGATTTTACTGGAACTGGAGCATGAGAGGTGCAGAAAGAGAATGAGTAAATGTCTTCAGTTAAGTGGAAAAGCTTCTGTTTCAATAGGCTAATGGCCCAGAGATTTTATTTTTGCAGAAAATGCAGGCGTTCCTGGGACTGTGGTGGTAAATTTAGTTCTTACACAGCTGCTGGCATTCGGCTCATTCAGACACACAGAAAGCTCAGCCCTCCTCATTAGACAGTGCGTGCGCTGAGTTTCCCAAGTGGGTGAAGAGCAGTGCTCTCCTGGAAGGCCTCTTCAGCTGGTACGTTTTGTTAGTCTCCCATCTGATTGCCTCAGACAGTCTTCCACTGTCTTCCAGGTTTTTAGTTTTGAGGCTGCCCACATGGAGCATCCCCTTTTCAGCTACAGGCACCATTCTCTGTATTCACACCACCTGCTCAAAAAACATCTCTTTTTTTCTTTTCCTTTTGCTGTGTGTTGGCCTGCAGGTTGATGGCCCTGCTGTGCTGGGTCATCCCTGCTTAATTTAGCCAACATGGCTTCATTGGCTTCAGTGTTGCACAGTGTAAGGACTGCAAAGCTGTCCCTTCCTGCACAGGCGTTCTTTAAGATGTCTTCCTGCTTCTCCCAGCAGAATGTGTAGCAAATGTGGATTTCCATGTCCAAAGGCAAACACGTTTTTCTAGTGGATTTTTAGTGCAATTTTTTTATCTCTGTTTCTCATACTTTAACATAAATTAGTGTTTTTAAACTACCTACTACCACTTGTAGTTACTGAAATACTTTTTTCCAGTCAGGATGTTGGTAGTGGCTCAGTCAGAGTCTTTGAGCCGGCAGTGTTCCCAGGTGGCCAAGAAGTACATGTAGAGTGTGTTAAATCCTGTGTGCTTTTGCAGCCTCTAGCACTGTGTCACAGAGTTTTTTAGTCAGTGAGAAATGGCCATCTTGAGTCACTGTTGTTCACACACAACTGTAAGCAAACAAAATGATCCTGACAGACAGATGTGTGAAAGCAGAAGACATCATACTTTGGCTTCTGCAGCTCTGAATTTTTACAGGAAGCCCGGAAATTCACAATTGCAGAAAATGTCCTGCTGAGCCAGGCTGTGGGAGGGTGTGGTTAACAATGGTGTAGGAGGCTGGGGATGTAGCCAGGTGTTTCAAAGCACTGTCTTACCAGGTTCTTGCCATGTGCTGGTACTGTAGCAGTGCAATGACTTTAAATGTTCACAGCACCAAACAGTGCAGAACACCAGTGGGTGCCCACGAAGGATGCTGTACCCAGGAGTGTCTTCTCCCTAGTCCCAGGCAGCCCTCTCTGGACTCAAATTAGTTGGCTGCATCCCGTAGCATCAGGTGAAGCCCTGTGTGAGACCAACCGTGCTGTCTTGACAAAATGGTATAAAATGCACTTGGGTTATTGGTGAGGGTAGCCTGTAACATCTCAAGAGTTTTTTGCCTTTGTTTCTGGTATCAGCGTTTGAGTTTTGGGGAAAGAGAGGGTAGTTGGCTATGTATGTCCTTTCCCTAGCTTTGCAGGGGTTTTTTCAGGTGGAGCAGGGAGGTGGGATGTTTTAGTTAAAAAGCTTAAAAGTATGTAAATGTGGGCATTCACATGTGCATGTTCTTTAAATTACTTGGGAGTATATAGTCAGTCAACATGTCTGAAATTTCCTGGATAATTAATCAGAAACTCTGAACTTTTAATAAAAAAATTTATTAGCACATTTATGCTTTAAAAGATTCTCACTCTGCAGTTCAAATGCACTATCTTTTAAATGAAAAGTATTTTTCCTTTAGGTGTGAATCATCTTTTTTCCCTGAGCAGTGTTTTCTTTAAAGATGGCTGAATATGCTGCTTTTCTTAGACACTATTTTTAGTGAGTTCTCTGAACTTACAAACAAATGTTAGAAATGTAATGAGCTTAAAACTCTCCAGAACCTCACAGGTTAGAGTCTTACAAGGATCTCACTCTAACCAGTGTTTGGCTCAGTAAGTTTAATGGCATCTGTAGGCCCTAGCTGATAATTTACCTAAATTTCTGTGATCATTCAGCACCGAGTTTAGTTTGAAATGCTCCAGGCAGAATATTTTGCTGACTGCACTAATTAAAATGCAGAGGTAAAATTTCAGGAAAAAGTAAGCTGGTCTGTACTGATTAGGTATTGCTAAATAGGTACAATATCTAGAAGTGCTCTTTCAAGAATTCTTTTGTCATGTGCTTTTAGCCATACTGTATTAAATGTTAACAAAAATACCCTGAACACTTTCTCAGCATCATCTGGGAAGTGACTTCTCTAATTTCTCTAGGGAGCATTGTTTGCCCTTATGGTCCATGCAGTCAGAAATAGGTTAATAAGCAATCATCTTACATTAAGATGTAAAGGGAGGAAAAGAAGGTCAAATCCTGGAGCAATATAGAAACAACTTGAAGTATTAAGCTTACTTTGGGCAATACACAGTTTTCTAGTGTTGTTCTGAATCTGCTTCTAGATTCAGGAGGCTTTTGTAACCTTGGCCAAGAGATAAATCGGTAATTGACTGTTTTAGCAGTATATTTTGGTGGTATGAGTTGAAAATGAGAGCAGCTTTGTGGACCATGTTAGATGAGCAGAGGCAGTGATCCAGGCCCTGTTTCAGGCCTGAGTTGCAGCCACTGCCCTGCCTGAGGAGCAGGTGCCAAAACGTGTCCTGATCATGCAGCAAGCACTGCACCTGCAGGGTCCTGCAGGCACTGGGAAAGGCCAGCTCTTCTGAGAGGCCCTCCAGGCTGCAGGCTTCCTCTGTCTGCTGGCAGCTTGAGAAATTCCTCCAGTTGCGTAGAGGGTTTTGTAATCTGTGAATGTTTAAAATAGTCAATTGATTTGGCATATTGACGTGTTTAGTGTACCATGAAAATTCCAGCAGTTGCATTAAATGCAATTACTTGACTAAAGAAAGAATGTTATTCCTTTTAATGCGTTTGTAATTGCAGACTTCCTCAGTGCCAGTCTCTTTCTTTCTATTGTTTAATACACAAAATTGTTTGAAATGGCATTTGCACTGTAAGCTTAATGTGTACTGCTTCCATTATCAAGAAAGGTGTATATTTTTGGATCATGTCTTTTGTAGTTCATATAATTCGTTCCCTGAGGGAAGGATTCATTGTTATGAGTTGCATCACATAAAGACGTGCGTTGATTTTAGGCAGGTTGTCTGGCAACAGTGAGGTAGGAACATCCGTAAAACATGTTGGGTGCCAAACTTTGTAGTCTACTTTCTTTCTTTGAAATGGGGCACACGGCATGTGCATGTAAAAAGTGTGCAAATTGATATAATTTTAGTGAGATGTACCAGACCAGATGGTCTTGTACAGAAATAAAAATTTGGCTTTCCAGGTGAGGTGGTCTTTGGTCATCAAGAGAAAAGCTTTTATATATTCTTCTAGCTCAGATGGTTAAAGAAGGAAGATGGAGGTCAGATGTCCCTTTTGAAATGGCAGCTGGAGATGCAGGTTATGCATGATAGGAAGCACTTTGCAGAATCTTTGAAAGCAAAGCAATGCAAAATGCAGAAAAGTGGTACATTGAACAAAGCCATGGAGAAGAGGGCCTTTTTGAAGAGAATGCTCTTCTCCCCTTACCCACCGTCTGGCTGGAGTCAAGAAAGAATACAAGCATTGTATCTCTCTTGAAGTCCTAGGACCAAACTAGCAAAGCCAGGCACAGGGCAGTGCACAACAAGTAACCGTATCTGTTACATGTAGGATCTGTGTGCCTGAAAAGTTTGTGTCATGTTGGACGCGTCCATGTAAGTTCTGAGAGCTGCTCCCAAGGCAGGAGAGAGATAGAGCGCATTGTGTTTCTGTCCACACTGGGGTGCAGACGTGGACAAGTGATTCTTACTTAACTTTGACATTCTGCTGTGTTTGCCTTGCTCTTTGAACGTCTTCTCAGTTCTGTATTTTATTTGTGATGTGCCAGCCTCCTTGACCTCCCTCCCCAAACCGCCGAGGGGCGTGGCTTGTTCTTTGAATTCCTAAGTTCCTTGAACTTTGCCATTGAAGCCACTTGGTCTGTTGTCTTTTCCTTTTGTTGGTCAGTCTTTTCTGTTAAAGCCATATGATTTCATGATTTTGTTTCTGTTGTTGATGTTTTCAGGCACAGCTGTAAGTTCAGCACCTGGAATAAAGCTTGTTAATTCTCCTATGTTTTACTTTTAGGCTTATCTTTTGCTTTCAGGTTGTTTTTCTGAGTTGGTCTCCCACTATGTGAAGTGGCTTAATGTGAATATGAATAAACAAGTTAAGTCTCTGAGTAATCCACAGTGAATTTGCTATAGATTGTCCACTATGATAGATCTAAAATCTTGTATTGGTTTTCTGCACTTAGTCATGGATTGCTGGTCACAGGGAATCGAGTGGCCTTGTCCAAGAACAGAAGGTGCTGGACTAGATGCAAGGGGCATGATTTGGATTCCTATTTCAGTATTTATCCTGTGTCTCCAGAAAGGCAAAAAAAGGAAATAGATGATGATTTCCATCACCCTGTTGCTTTCAAGTGTCAAGTAAATACTGCACAAGTATTTTCAAGTTAATACTGCACAAGAGCAGAGATGCAAGGCATAGATGCCATTAATGTTTTTTGACTAGGTGCATTATGGCATTATTCTTCATTTCATTACTCTTCTAGCTGTGTGCAAAAGTCATTGATGAACCTTGATGATATTTATTGCTTTTCCACAATGACCTGGTGACTGCCAAAGAAATAAAGGTCATATTCAGTTGTTAAGATGCAAAGTACCATTTCCTACTGATGTAATTAAGTGTCAAGTTCTGTCAGTGATGAGATCTAGTGCTGACAAAGCTTCTGTAGTTTAACAATCCACTGGTTTTGACAGATGAAGGAAATAATTGCAAAGTGTTCTCCCATTTCTTTCCTCTCCTTCTGTCCACTTCAGACAATTAAGTGCACTTGCCAATATTATCAGCAGCAATTCCTCCCCCCAGACTAAAAGCTTTGTTCTTTTTAATATCTACTGTTCAGGTATAGGGTTGCAGAGCAAGATTTGCAAAAATTCTTGGAAGAAGTTGTCAGGAAATTTGACACAGTCATGAAACCTGAAACAATACCTGGGTGTGCACGACTGCATGTTTGTGGAACAGTGATGCATTCATGCTTTGGTCGTAGGACTCAACGAAAGAATGGAGTTTCATTTCTGATTTGCTGCTTTGTCCTGTAAGGATCCAGTACTCAGTACTTCAGCACCTCACCATTTCAAGCAGTGCCATTCTGTGTTCCATTCTGTAATTCTCATCAGATCTAAGAAGGAGAATTGCTGTATGAATCGGAGCAGTTGTTACTATTCATTCCCTTCTGCAAAGTTTTTTATTAAGGAAAGCAATCATTCACCCAGAAGACTTTGTTGAAATAGTGCCCGTGACATTCATTGTTGATAATAATAAGTGATTTTGCTAGATATCGATCTCATGCTTAATCTGTCATTGTAAAATGCAATTGTAATGCACAAAATGAAATTAAAATGCCTTTCAGAGTCCACCTAGAAAACCTCAATTTGGCAGTTCTCTAGCCAGTCTGACCTGGTTTGTTTCTGTGTCTCTTTTGAGCTGAGACATTAGTGCTTGCCTTGTAGGGATTTCTGTCTGGGGCATTGCAGTAACACCGTCCTCAAAATAAAGTGTCTGTTCTTTGTTACTGAGTTTTTAGATGGAGAACGCCTATCTTCAGATGAAGCTCTTAACCCATGTTATCATGTAAGATAATGTAACACAGAAATGGTATTGCAAAATGAGGAATGTAGTGCCCTATCAGGTCACTGGTGTGTTAAAGAATTAAGACTTCAGGAAGCAAGCCTTTGCTGGGTTCACACAGAGCCATTGGTGTCTCGAGGGCAAAGGAGTACCATCCTCTGGTGCCCTCTGTCCTCTTTCCCAGATGGAAAGAGAATAAAAATCGTCTTGCTAAGCCATTGAGATCTGGCTTGTAGTTTCTTCTGCAGGTCTTTGAGCAGAGATAAAGATGGGTTTAGTATTAACCATACTTAGGACTGGACTTAGGTGTCTAGTCACAGATGTAGCCAGAAGGCAGTTGTACAAGCTATGAAACTGCTTCCTCTGTTGTCTTCTATTTACGTGCCGTAATGACTGGAAACCAAAGTGTTGGAAACACAAAACCAAATAATTTTACTGATTATTTTTTACCTTTCATCTGGAAAAGATATCTAAGTTGTATTTCTTTAGGGTGCCTGCTTGCTGATGCTGCAGTAAGTCTACAGCTAAGTTTGGGGAAAGGTCAGTTTGATACACTGGTGTTTTAAGTGGACAAGAGCAGCTATGGCTGCTCTGGCTCTCATGGTAGGAACTGGTGTATTGGGGTTCACAGGAATTCTGGGTTTGGCTGTGTGAGTTGTGCTTAGTGTTGTGTTTAGTTGAAAATGGATACATTAGGGTAGGGAAGCAAGGGTAAAATAACTTGAATATCTGAAAGGCTGAGGTAAAAGGAAGGACAGAAGGGAGTTACCATCTTCTAGATATCTGAACTGAAAAGGGAGAGGTGTCATGCAACTGGGGAATGGTGGCAGAAGGGAAAATGAACCAGCAAGATGGAGAAGGCAAGGTGTAGAGCCCTGCAGAAAAGCAGATGTGAGCTGAAGCAACTGCTGAAGAAAGAAGGCAGCTCTGTCACTTACTGTTGGGAGCACATTCAAGGGGAAGGTAGAAAGAGAAAGGAAAGCTGGGAGGAAGATTCTGGCAATTGCAAGCAAGTGCATCCAGAGGACTGCGTAGAAATTTTTCTGATTTTCAGTCATTTTTCTAGAGCCACTCTAGCTGCTGGGGGCCTTAGAGCAGCAACTGCCAGTGAATTGCTCAGAAGTGGCAAGTTGCACTTTTAGTTGTTTCCTATCTAGGGATTTGTTTGTTTGCTTGTTTTTTAAACACCTGCCAGGTGGTTCTAGTTGAGGAGGATGGCTTCAAAAGGCAGGATTCCCATTATCCCGTACAGAAAGACTGAATTGCTAAAGGAGAGTGACACTAACTGGTGATAATTGTCTGTCCTTGTTGGCAGATGTTGCACTTGTCTTGATCTTTCATTCAAGTGCAAAGACGAATGCTTTTGCAGGAGGGGAGGAGAGCTTGTTTGGAGCTGTAATTGCCAACCAGAATATGTCTTACTGTGCAGTGGGACCATATTAGAAATAGTCTCTGAAGGTTTTTATTTGTTGGGAGTGGTAGTACCATGAAAGCAGCTTTAGCCTTGCCACTCCCATGTCTGTGTTAATTTGTGAATAATCCTAAAAAGTCCCAGGATGAATGTACTGGTGATGGATATAGAGTGAAAAGTGAGCTTTGTTTGTTTGCCTTTTAAATAATTTTTGTCCGTTTAATGTTTCTGTTCCTCAGTAATTCCTCAGCCTACTATTAAAATCGACCTGTAGTGATTTTCCTGTTGATGTTATGGATGTACCCGCTTTTGTGGCTAAGAAACAGAGATGTTAAAAAGCACTTAGGTGCTTAGGAGTCCATTAGGAATATCACAGGTTCCTAAATATATGTGTGTATGCACTCTGTAGCCCTTCAGGGAGTATTTTTCAAGACTGCTTTTTTGTTTTAAAATGGTCACTCTTTCAATAACAAAATCAATTGTTTGCAGTCATCTACTGACTGAAACCTCTGATACGTATGTTTCCAACAGCAGATGAATAAAGATAATATGTGCATCTGTCTCTTGGAGGCTCCTGGCATCTATCAGATAAAATCAGTTCTGGGAGCAGAGGCAGACAGACAAGCTTCTGTGGCAGCAGCTGAAAGTCTGTTTACTCTGCATCATCTCCTGTGTTGTGCAAATACAGGTCTTGTCTTCCAGCCTGTCGTGCTTACTGAATTTTAGCACATCCTTTTCAACACAGGTGCCTGTGTAAGTTCAGTCATTCTCCCTTGCAGGCGTCTTCATCAGCTAGACAGGAGTTTTTGAGGGGCATTGAGTTAACATGAAGAAAGCTCTGCTCTGTTTCATTTCATCCTTGTCTTTGACACCTCGGGCTGGATTTGAGACTGTCACCTGTGTTGCTTCAGGGAGACTTCTCGCCCAAGGGTCTCACTCTTCACTATCATTTTCCCTTGTCCCATGTAGCTGTGTCCTGTTTGCTTCCCACGCATCCCTAGAAGGCCAGGCACAGCCTGCTTCCCCCACACCTCACACATATGCAGTGACAAGTCTTTGTGCTTGCCAGCTTGGTTGGTCTCTTTTCGTCATAGCTTGAGAACATGTTCCTGCCCCCTTTTTTCTTCCTCCTGTCTTCTGTAGCTTCAATGAACTTTTTTTTTGCCCTGTTGCTACGGTTACACTGCCTTTGATGAAATCAGCGAGGCTTTCCCTTATGATTGGAGCCAATTCTTAGCCGTACGGGTTCTGGCAGTAGTCCTGTCCAACATTAGTCTTTGCATAAGCATTATGTCCATATTTTTGAGGGTCTTTGTGTGTTTGTTTCTGTTCCAGGAATACTGTTATCTATGTAACAAAAGCTCACAGTCATCTCAAAAATCAAACTCAGCCTTGCAGTATACAAATCTGGCATTCTGATATTTGCTGACTTTTATTTTGGCCATCGGTCAAAACTGACATGTGGTGTTGCCTAACCACTTTTCCCCTTTTCTTCTGAAATACTATTTTACTGTCTCCTGAATACTCAGATTCCTACATACAGGAAATTGCAGAGCACTGTATTTGCTTCCTCATGTTTTTAATGGAGGAAATGCAATTCTTACCTGTCATCTGGCGTAGTGCCCAGGACCGCGTTTAGAGGCAGCTGATGGTGTAAGGAAGACACCCTGCTTTTGTAAGCACATGCTAAAGTTCTATGCCTTGGCTTCTCTTTTCTCATCAAAAGGCTTTGAAGTTGCTGTGGGGCATGCACTATAGGAAGAAGTATCTGGGAGCACAGGGGTGTCAAAGTATGGGTGTAGCCTCTGAATGCTCAGCCAGCCAGACTGACTTAATGTGGGCTTTAGTCACTGAAGGGTCACTTGAATTGTAGCAAACCATAGGCAGGAGGTCTGAGACCAGTGTGCTGGTCTAGGAGTAACAACATTTGCCTGTTTGACAGGGAAATTGTTGTGTCCCTGTTTGTTATATATGTAGGACTTCTGATCTCAAGCTCTGTCTGATCAGTCACTGCCAAGAAGACTAGAAGACAGTGCTGTCAGTCAAAGTGTCTCTGTTAGGTTAAATTCTCTTCAGGAATAAATGAAAGTGAAAGAGTTTGTTTCCTAAAATCCCAAGAAAAAAAATGCACTTCTAGAAGCCCTTACGTAGCTTAGAGCCTTGGGAAAAATACTAACTTTGCCCTTTTGTCAGACGGTTTAAATCTCAAACCAATTGCATCCCATCTTTACAAACGTAGAGGAATGTAGATCTGTAACTGAATGTTATTACTTGCTCTGTTTGTAGTATTTGTTCAGGAAAAAAAAAGTTTCTTTGGATTTTATTCAGAAAAGTTTTTGCAAAGGAGTTTCTTGGCACTTCCAAGTGAAGCAACTGTGTCCAGTTACGGTAAACTTACGTTCAGAATCCAGGTATCCTTAAAGGGTGAAATATCTTGCTGAAACCTACAGTTTATTTTCAAAGGAGATAAGATTGTCATCCTTATGAGTCAGGGTCTGCACACTGGAAAGTGAATAACAGATCCAGTCATTGCTAATTTCAGTTTTGAGAATTGCAGCTTCCACATTTCCATCTTGTATGATATTCCCAGTTTAATTCCGAGTTCTGTAGTATAAAGAAGTTCCTCAGTAATTCTGCCCTGTATCCTGAAGAGACATGCATGTGGTTATTCATGATTGTTTCCAGTCATCACTGCGATCTTTTCATTTTTCATTAAGCAGCAGCTTTCAGCTTTAGTGGTTGGATGTTTGCCTTTAAATGTAGATGAAGCAGGTCTTCATGATACTGAGAAGTATCCTTTCCAAAATAGATGCCATCTGAGTAAAGGGCTTTACACTACCCTCAAAGAAAAGAAATAATTGCTTTAGCATTTCTCAGTTTGTATATGTGTTGCCTATGTGATTTTCTGCAAGGTAATTGCTTGTTAAACAAACAAAGCAATTCAGTGATTATTGTAAATCAGGCTGATGTTAATAGATCCTTAATAGCCGCAGCTGTAAGACTTTCTCCATGGAATTTGGTTTCTAATGCCAGCTTTTAAATATTTTCATAACTGTGACTTGTTGCTGCAGTGATCCTGTTCTTGCTCTTTCAGAATGAGAAGGCTTTGGGGCATTCCGTGAGCCGCTCTAGTAACATCTCAAAGGTATGTTGCTTGATATAACTCTCTTTAATAAACTTGGGGATACTGGGATTTCATTCATTTCAAAATTGGGGTGATACATGTGATGATGTGACCAGTATAAAAATGCTTTTTATGCCTGACTGTCATTGATAGTCACTCCTGAAACATTAGAACTCTGGTGTTCTGCAGAGTCTCTTTACAGGTCAAATGAAATGGAAGCTACAGTAGGTTTTCTCTTTCACACTGTCAGCCTCCTTAGCTTGATAGGAGCAAGATAGATGACAGATGCCTGAGATCTTATCTGGAAGGGAAACTGGCTCCAAAAACTGGCTCCAATGTTGTTTTGTAAGATATGTATAGCCGTGCATCCCATAATATGTATAGGATATGTGGTTATGTGTTATTCTATTGTTACTTCGACACATGGCACTTTTAGTGCCATGAACTTGTTACCAGGACATGACTATGTCAGTATTTTTAAATGTTTGATTTTATAGACCCTGGTCATGTAAGAGAAGATGCTCCACCCATTCTAGTCACTCTTCAGCATAGGCAATGGGCACATCAGAAGCATAATCGCTTTGTTACGCCATTAGGAAAAAGGTATCTTCTATCCAAGATAATTATTGCAATACATACCCTACTTCTGCATTGCAAATAAGATATTTTATAAGCTGTAAGCCTGACAACTTTTTGCTTACAAAAGTACAATTGCTTAAAGCCTTCATGCAAGCAAGGCTGTGCTGGTTGCCCAGTGCTTTTCACGGGGTGCATAAGCTTCAGCTTGTTTCCACAGTTTTAAGTGGCTGCTCATAGTTACTTTTAATGAAAGACTGAGTCATTATGGCTGTGACAAGTTCAAGTCCCCTTTTTCTATTGTGGGTACTTCTGGATCTAGGGAACTGTTCATGACTACCTCCAGCAGAGGAGACAGTGTCTGCGCTTAATGTATGGTTTATATAGGCCCAGACAACTTCCACTTTGGAGCCGAAAGACAGGATAACTGGGTGTCCTAAACAATGAGCAGGGCAGCTGCCCAGTGCACAAGGTATTGACCAAGCTGAAGGTGTTGTTATCGTGGATTGGTACGAGATTGTTTTGCATTTGGCATCAGAAAACATGCCTTCATATAAAGGGTTTTGAAATAAAAACTGTGTGAGTATAAATTCTCATGTGGGTTTTTCTAAAATGGGACTATGCTTGTTCCTTTTTACCCTGGTTCTTATCTTCGTAGGGATCCTTAATTGGATTTTCAGGTTTTGTTCAGCAGAGATAGTAGTTTTGCCATTAAGTGTCATTGTACTTTACCCAGAGTGTCTCAAATCAGCACAAGCCTTTTGGCAGCAGCATTTTGGTCCCCACACGAATCTGCACGCTTCATTCTTAATTCATCAAGAACTGGTAGTGTGGCAGTGCAGTGGGAAGGACCTTGCACTCTGGCAAAGTTCTTCCTGGAAGTGCTCGCAAGTGAGACGTCAATATTTACATTCATCCTGAAGCACTGAAACGTTCAACATGACTGCTGTGTGTTGCAAAAGCTAAAGCTCTCAAAGGGATCAAAAGTCAACCTTGCCAGTTTAACTGGGGGAGACTTTTTGGTTGCAAAATGAGCTTCCCAGAGGTGTTTATGTTCTTACTGCTCCTGTGTCACCTCTGTCTGATCCATTCTGTACACCTTCTCCGCTCTGGAGATAGGTTCGAACAAGGGCAGAGTGTGGAAGTCCTGCCTTGGGGTGACTTTATGATGTGTATCCCATATTGCTGCCCTATGCCCAGAAATTAATTCTTGTGCCTTTCTATGCCTTTAAAGTGAGCCTGAGAGGGGGAAGGAAAAAAACTGGGCAAAACTTTTCAAAGCAGTTTGCAGCTTGTTCAAGGTCACACAGAGATAGTGACTTTTTTTTCCCAGCCAGCTTTCAGCCAATTTTTTTTCAGGTTTGTTGGGGTTTTTTTTGGTTTTTTTTGGTTTTTTTTTTCTTTTTTCTGGAGAGAGACTGAGAGTTGGACTTTTTTCCTTCCCTGGAATTTCGGATTTTTTCCCTTTTTCTGTGGATTGCTTCAATATCAGAACACATTGGGAGGACTTTCCATTGAGCACAGAGTGCCTGGCCCTGGGCCAAGTCCCAGCTCCGAGGAGACCAAAGGGAGGACTCTAACACTTTCCGAGGTTTTTTTCTTCACAGCAAAAGATTTTATTATTTAGCATTATTATCCTTTTCCCATGTGTTTGTTAAATAAATAGTTTTTATCTCTTTCCTTCTAGGAAAATTTATTTTTTCCCGAACCTGGTGGGGGAGGGGTGGTTGTGCCTTCTCTCAGAGAATATATCTCTAAATTTGACCAAACCGGAACAAGTCCCACCAGTGAAATCAGCACCTGATTTGCCTACATATCTGAATGCTGCCTTGTGCCTCCAGGCAGTTCAGTGCTGAACTGCAACAATTTTTTTGTGGTCAACAGGTGCTTTGGCTGTTGCAAGCAATTTCAAATGGCAGATCAGGAAAGACTGTGGTATGCTGCATGGAAGCTTAAGTATGTGGAAAATCTTTCTTTAGTTGTGAGTTTTAATAGGAAAATGCCCTTTTTTTTATTGTTCAGAATACCATAGCAACCTGGCCAATGAGGCAGACTGGATACATGTAAAGGAGTAAGTATGGAAATGCTTGGCTGCCTGTATAGTCATTTCTGAAATCCACAGAACTTGTTGATCCTACACCATTTTAAGAGGAGCTTTTTAACTAAAATTGGGTTAAATCAATTACATGCTGCATTTCCAGATGTGTTGGGGGGTGTGTGTGTGTAAAGAAATCGTGGTCATGCTTTCTGCAACTGACTCTTTCAGCCATTGTTTTTCCACCCAAATCTAGTTTACAGCACAGCAACAGAGCAAATCTGCTACAAATTCTTGGCACTGCCACTTGATTCAAAGCCTTACTAGTGCTGATGTCATTACGAACCCTCTGTGATTATTACTGTGTATCTTTCCACTGCTCTCAGTTGCACAGTGCAATTTGAGTGGAAAAGCATTGAGTCAGAACTCAGCCTTCAGCCAAGAGAGGATGCTGTGTTACTTATTGTAACCAAGGAAAGCAATGCCCAAGGGCTAAAAGGGATAAAGGAGGGAGGCAGACAGATGGTGCTACTGAAAATGAAATCAGCTGGTAGAGGTAGCAGAACCTCTCTGAATATAGACCCCCAGTGTCGGGGCCAGGTGGAGCTGTCCCTTGGGATAAAGGGGCAAAAAGACAGTTCTCCAAGAGGCAGATGCTAAGAGGGGCAAAAGAGATGCTAGTACATGTGACCAAGCCAAGAAAGAGCAGTCACCTGACTACTTGGCTAGGGCTGGAGGCCAGAAACAGCAGAAAAAGGAGCAGGGAATAAGATGTAGGAGGATCTTCATATGGTGCCATTAGGCTGTGTGCAGTATGTTGCACACTGGGGGATGTGGCATTCCTCCAGGCCCTTCTTTGCTTTTTTGGTGTATATATTTCAAGCGCTCCTTTTAAATCTGCTACACGCGAAACATTTGAATTTCTGAAATTTTTTCTGTTTGTTTTGAAATGAAAAAAAAAATCATTGAGGGCAGATTTAATTGATTTAGTCATGGGACTTGAACACAGCCCAATTTCCCCAACTTGCCCTGTTCAGACACTGAAACAGCACTGATGCTGATTGAAATGACCCCAGTTGGCACACAGGAATACAGCCCAGATCCACATCCTGGCTGTTTACCCTAAGCCAGCATTTTTTCCAAGCAGCCACTGTATTGCTGCGAATTGCCTTCATCATACAAGCCCCACAAAGAAATAATTTAGCTTTATAGAAGCTTCATCCTCTAAACGTAGGAGAAACTGACCCTAAAACACAGCTAGTCACTGGGAGCAGCTAAAAGAGGGATTTTCACCGTAGTGGTAATTCATGCCCTCAGTTTATAGATAAAGGAATTGTGCTTACAAGCAGATGAAATGAGGTCACTTACAAAGCTGGTCTCTAAACAGTTATTCTCAAATTAGTGGTATTGTTTACCTTTAAAGTGTCTGATATATCCTGAAACTGATGATGTGATGTCTGGAAATCCCTTCAGGTCATCTGTGTGCTGTTCTTGTCATCTGATTACTTTGCAGGGCTGATTCTAATGTAAAGGGGAAGCACTTTGTAGTCTTATTTTCGTGGCCCTCCAAGGGATAAACTTTGAAAATGCTAATACTGGGATCACAGCAAAGGAATCAAAAGTGAACTCCTTAAAAAATGTAAATGCTTTGTCTTTGCATTGTCTTTTCTGTATAGTTTTATCTTTTGAGCAGAAGCACACTGCAAAGTATTAGATTATTCTTAGGATGAATAGCAGCTAGTGCAGACACAAAGTGGTAGCCTAAGCTTGCTATGAAATTTAAAATCCATTTAGGCTGTTCATCAGCTTGGAACAGATTTAGAAAAGCATATGAATACACATGTCCACTGTTGCCTGAAGCTTTAATGGATTCAGTGAGCATTTGTCTGTAGAAAAGCAGTCCAGGTTTTTCAGTTGCAGAGCTTAGTGATCCTATAGTCTATAGAAGACCAAGGCTTACTGAAAAGAACTGTTTCTTGGAGGTGTTCTGTTCAGGTACATGAGCCTGGGGCTAGGGAAATGCAAGCTGCTCAAAAAGAACCTTCTACTGAGTTATTGGGGAAAGGGAAAGACAGGAGAAATTGTATAGTGTGAAGATGAAAGTATACTCTTTTCCCCAAGTACAAGAGAAGTAATCTCATGCTGGGGCACAGTGCAGTCATGTTTGTAAGGAATGTGATAGTCTCCCTCTGCTGTGATAAATTCCCTCTCCTGGGGCTGGAGTCTTACTTCATATGGGTATGAGGGCACCCCATTAAGGAGGAACCTGTAGGGGTTTCCTTTCCTTTCCTCTTTTGTTCCCTCAGTCCAGTCAAGGTATTTTGAGGAAGATTTTTAAAGATAAATAGCCATATATATTTTTTTATTCTTCTTCTCCCTGCAGAACCTGTGCAGTTGTTACTGGGTTTAGTCAGCATTACTCCTGTGCTATAGGCAGATTGTATTATTCTTGGGGAGGTTTTGAAGGGATAGATAGCCTCCTTTCTCTAGTGTCTTCAGCCCTGGAATCCAGAGAAAGTTCCCGACAGAATCCTCCTTTAGATTTCTTTAGAAATAATAAGGGAAAGCTGACTTCAGCTTTGCTTCCAGTTGCTAGACATAATTTTAATTATAGTCATATACATTACATAAAGTATGGAAGAAAGTTCTTCCAGCAGCTGACTGCTGGTTCCTGTCAAATTGTTGCCAAAATTACATGGTGTTGATCATCCTAAAATTTTCAGATGACTCTTTCCCACATCTCCCATCCAGTTTTTTAACCACTCTCCATTTTAATAATTTATCTTATCCCACTCTAAAGACACTTGATTTTAATATGCACTGGAAGTCAGTATGTCATGAATCTGGTAGGGAGAACTTACTGGAGAAGATCTGAAGTTGCTGATGGTTGATTCTGCCATGTTGGTATAAAAGCTTTCAAAAACAGCCTGCCAGCAGGGCTGTCTGCCCGTCACATCACCCAGTCTGCCCACAGGCGGCCTGTTTGGCCTATCTCAGGTGTCAGGTTAGTACAGTTTGGTCTCATTGCACTGCTGCCTTGGCTGGAGGCCTCCTTTGGCACAAGTGTAGTGACACAACCACATCTGCTCCACAGATGAACTTCAGAGACCATACAACTGCAGTGCACTTTAGCAAGAGCCATCAGCCAACATGTACATGGAATACAGTATTTACTGAAAGTACTCAAGAGAGCATAAAATAAAGGCAAGCCCATAATCAAAATGCCAAGTTGAAATTTGGGTTGTGGAGTGTTTTGCTGCTTGCTCTGTTGCTAAATTTGTATTTTCCTGAAGCTCCTTGTTCTGAAGTTCCTTCTGATAAAGGAATTAAAATGGAGCTTCTTTTCTCGAACTCTTTGTCTGCCCAAAGGACAGGTGTGCTCTATTGTTAAATGTGCATAGTTCTTAGTATGTTAGTTCCAGATCCTTAGCTGAGACTTCTAGATGTCTTTCTAGCACAAGTAGTAGGGTCACAGTATTGTTCCTATTCATATTGCACCTAGAAATGACAAAGTTCACAGGTATGGGGGAAAAACCCTTCTTTGCTTCCTTTAGACTTCCAATCAGTTGAAGAATTCTACTGGAGTTGTTTCTAATTTTTTACCTTCAGTGAATAATTTAATAAAGTTTTTAGAATGTGACAGGCCCTGTTCTTTAAAATGAGATATAATTGCTAGTACTGAAGTGCAGCCCAGAGTGGGACAACAGCAACTATACTCACAAGTGTCATCTCCAATAAGCAGCTTGTCTTGAAATATACCCAAGCCATTGGCACGTTCACTATGGCTCACTTCAAAGATGCCTTTATTTTCTTAGGAAGGGTGGGTTTTTTTGGTTTTTGGTGTGCAACATGTAATCAAAAGGATGTAATCAGAAAAGGCTGAGTTCTCTCACCAATAAATAACACTGTTTATGTGGAGTCAGAATAAGAACATATATAATATGTGTATATATGCATATAAAAAAATGTGTATGTTCCTGCTGGCAACCCCTCAGAGGACTGTAGGCTTCCAGGAATCGTTACCTTCAGAATTGCCGTGGTTGTCTGAGCACCAGTGCAGAAGGCCATGCTGTGACCTCAGTGAATTGCATTAGATGGGAATGTCAATATACACAATTAACTAACTATTGACCTTTAGTACTGGGCTATTTTAGGCAACCAGTCAGGCTGTACAGAGTAACTCACAAGCACATGGCTCCAAGGCTCAGATATTCCTCCACACGAAGGCCATGACAGTCCACAGAGTTTCAGCAAGTGATTATGGGGTTAGAAGGGTCAAATTCAGGCCGTCAAGGCTTGGGCTACGTGTCACACATGAGCATGGCAGAAACCTCCTATGAGGAGTGCTCTAAAACCTACTGCCACTGTTGCCATCATAAATAGCCAGTTTGGCCAAAGGTGCTGCTGCTTGGGGAGGCTGCTGCTGGGGCAGTAAGGTTGGTGTGTGCCAGAAGCTACAGAGTGGAGAAGGCTCTGACTGTGCATTTTCCCAGCTTCTTCAGAGCTGAGCCCTGCGTGGGAGCAGCATCAGAGCACCAAGATAGCTGGATCCGCCTGTTCCATTCACCCATCACCGCCTCTTCTTTGCCCTGCTCTGTTCCAAGGCTGCCTGTATTTCTTCTTTTCTGTGGCACCTTTGTGCCTGAAAGCTGCTGTGTCTGAGTCTGAGTCAGTAGACCCAGGTGAGCTGGGAGAACTGGCCAGCAGCAGCTATATGTAGCCCTGCATATAGATCTGGCAGAACTTGGTACTTAGGCTTCTGGCAGCAGCTTGCATTTTACTGTGCTCTTGTCAGGCAGTTGTACTTCACTGTGAGAGACTCATTGCCCTCACTGACTAGTGTTCCTAGGGAGGTGACTGGCATTAAAGCAATGATTAGTTTTACCTCTCTAAATAGTTTCATGAACAAAAAGCATGGGATGAAAGGGGGACAGACTGAGTGACTGGAGGCTCATCAAACCATGGCTTTTGGTGGTAGCCACAGCTTGCATTAGCTTGAACCAAGGCTGGGGCATAACTTCTTCCAGTGTTTTGTTGTTCTTTTTTGTGGTGCCTATCCAAGTGTGTTAATTTCTGTTCATATTTTGATTGCATTTTCATTATGTATGAAAATGGCAAAAAGTACCTTTTGTTCTGAAACAGAAAGGGGGGAAAGGAAATCTGCCTCAGACGTTGAGTTTCTGCAAGTCACCCTGAACAGTGCTGGCATCTAGAAACAGAATACTAAGCTTGAAATGCAAGTGAAATTCCACACTTTCTTTTTCATCCCAGACTTTTGATTTTCCAAGTGGCAAGACTTTAACTGTTCTTATCAGAAAATTGGATCAAGAAGCCAGTGACATGGTTTTGGAAGGGAAATTTTGGATCACTGTTTCTAGTCATCCACTGTTAGACTCTTACATCATATATTCTGCTGTCCTTTTCTTGAAAAGTTCATTGCTAGACTGAAGCAGCTGAGAGATTGGATTAATTCTTAGCAGGTTACCTTCTGTGATTTGCTCGTAATGTAAAACCTGAGACAGATATATTAATTGATTTGTGACTTCACTTCCAACAATATATAGCTCTGTCTCCATGGCAGAATGCAACATGCTGTTTTACTGGTTTAATATTTTGTTTTTAGATGATTGCTCAATATGTCTTTTAAACTAATTCATTATTTGAATTTTCTTGATTTTCATTTGCAGAGTGAAACAGTTTATCAGCAGATTAGTGTCAGGTTTTTCATTAAATTGTCAGACTTTCCGTTAAAAAAAAAGCAATTACTGCACAAACCCTTTTTAAAAGATAGGATTTGAAGTCAGGTGTACCTGCTTTTAGGAGAGGTTAAGCATCAAAGAGAGAACAAATTTCCAACAAATACCTGAATTTACATCACTGCATGATCAGAATCCTATGTCATTAGCACATGCAAGTGGAGTAAAATGTAGAGAACTGTAGTTTCCAGGATAAAGCCAGTAATTGATCTTAGTCTTTAATTTGTTTTGTCACAGTCATAACATAGCTCAGTTTGCTTTCTGGCCCAAGGTTTTTCTGCTGGGTTTTATTCTATACATGTACCCAGCTGGTTAAGATGGGAAATAATTTACAGTGTCTTACTAAGGGTTAAGAGGTGTGTGTCTGAGTCTTGGTTGAGTCTTGTCTTTGATTCCTTCAGACCCAGCTGTAAATGGATAACTGTTTTTTCAGTCTCTCTGCACCTGAGGCATCCCAATGTGAGGGCAAGTACATTGCTGTCTATAGTGCTGTTGACTAGAGAAATAAAACCTTAAAAGATGAGTTCTGTGACAAGGAAGGTGATTGTTTTATCTATATTTATAAAGTAGCATGTGTATGTATCTTCTCTCACAAAGAGATAACCGTATAATGTGTGACAAGGAACCTTGATTTTGCTATGACAGTACAAAAGCCTGTGGCAGCCTTGTTTAAATATACAATAGGGACTTTTAATAAATTAAGTATAGAATTGAAGAGTCCAAAGACAGGTACAATGTGTG
The DNA here is from genome assembly GCF_000738735.6 of Corvus cornix cornix. Classification (NCBI taxonomy): domain Eukaryota; kingdom Metazoa; phylum Chordata; class Aves; order Passeriformes; family Corvidae; genus Corvus; species Corvus cornix. Next base: position 18,778,390 of record NC_046336.1, read on the forward strand.
TTGCAGCATGACCAAAGCAGGGATGACTGAGCAGCTCTGGTGTCAGCTGAAGCTGAAGCATGGGCACAGCGTGCTTCTGTGGCAGCACACCTTTTGTCACTTGAGGTCTCTCTGGTCTGGCTGTGTGCAGTTGCCTGACCCAGGTCTCTGCTGGCTGTGCTGGTTTCTGTGCAGCCCAGTATGTAGCTGACACTTCTGTTGTTCTGCTGATTGCATTGTTCCTTCCTGCGTTTCAGGCTTTGCTGTGCAGATCAAAAGAGCTGTAAACTTTTGTTTGAATTTTGAAATGCAAGCAGTGTTTTGCAGCAGTGGGTGAGCAGTGCAGCCTGTCCAGCAGCTGTGGAACATGGGAGACCAGGTTTAAAGACACTCTATTATGAGGTTATTGATGCAGGTCTCCTCCTTGCCAAAACCTCCAGGTAGAGTTGAGAAGTCTGTCGAAGTGATGTGTGCAGAATACAGCAGCAGAAATGGTCTTCAATAACAGCTAGTGGAGTCACAGCTCTGAGACAACGTTCATTCTTAGCACATTGATTTTAGAGGCTTGTCTTCTAAGTGTTAAATATGCCAATAGCTTCGCTTTATATTTTTGAGTTAGTTCAGCTAATTCTTAATTCTTCAATTATTTTACTTCTCACTGTGCTCTTGTTGCGACTTACGAATATGACTGCTGCCACACCTCTTGTCCAGGTAGATGGAATATCCTGTTCAACTAAGAGCAGGATGAAAGGCCTCCCAAAGTACAGAAAGTACTTCAGGAAATGGTCTGGGTTGGCAGATGGTGCTCATGTGCATGTGCTAGTAAGGAATATAAATCCTCAGGTTGTGTTTGAGTTACTGAATTACTGACAGTTCTGTTTTGTGAAGAAAACCCCAAGCCTCTAATCTCTTGCTATCATTGCAAGAGGAAGGATTAGCTATTACATGGTAGCTAAATTCCAACTAGTTTATACACACACTTCCATCTAATTATTCTAATTACTGTAGCATTGCTCACGTCCTGAGGTATTGTTCTGTGCAATGTTTGACTGCTGGCAGATTCCACTCCAGAGATGTCTGCATTTGACCTTGGGGTAAAACATTTCTGTTCTGATCACTACTTCTCCAGGGATGAAGCTATGTGACCTTTCTCGCATTTAACAGTAAAGTCACTTTCTTACAACTAGCCCTTGAGTATCTGCTGTAGAGTGATATCTGACTCCATATGCTGTGTTTCACCCTGAAGGTGATTGCTGTGCATACTGACTCCTGACTTGAGGGTTTTGTTTGTTTGTTTTAATTTCACTGCAGGCTGGAAGTCCAACCTCTGTCTCTGCCCCTCACAGCTTCTCTCGGACTTCTGTTACACCATCCAACCAGGACATCTGCAGGTAAAGTGTGCTATTTGCGTAGCTACAGTGAGGCTCAGGCGAGGTTCAAATTAAGGAAAAGCAAAACTGAAAAAGCATGTTTATGGGGAAGTAAGTGATATGGGATTCCCACATAAAGCATCCCATTTGTTTGACTCAACTGCTGTCTAACACTGCTTTGTTAAATCCTACTGACTGTTTGGCCCCGCTATGTTTGCCATTCCCACACTAGCTGTAATTCTCATTTCTTCACTATTAATTATACGTGTTCTCTTTTTTAATAGTTTTTTTACTTTCTGTGCTTTTATTCCACTGTTCTGCATGCAGTTCCAGTGCAGTGTTTTCTGAGTGTTGTCATCACAGTCCAGTGCAGTCTGCTGTTGTCTTGAGAAATCCGCACTGCCAGAGCCCTCTGACACAAGGGGTCACTGTGACAGTAATCTGTCAGGACACGTTACATGCAGCAAAGAGAAACTCCCGTGGGCAGGATCGGGGCCAGGCACTCAGGTCTGCTAAGAATGTAAAGCCCACCCGCACTCTGAAATTCTCCAAGTCCCTCAATGACGTGGACCAGAAGGCGCAGAGCACCAGTGAGTGCTTTGATTATGTGGAGCGAACACGCTCTGAAGGCAAACTGACCCCGAACCAAGAGCAGTGTTTAAGGATTAACAGATTTCATCTTAAAGAGAGGAAACCACTGAATCTCAGGCCTCTTTCTTTTAGCAATTCTAAGCACTCCTATATCCCTTCCCTTTCCAACTACTCGAGTGCATCGGGAGGAGCAGAGAACCACAGCGCTGTGCATATCCCCCTGCTGGAGGACAAGGTGGACCATGACACCTCAAGGAGCAAAAAACTGTTGCGTTACCTTTTTTCCTTCTCCCACACCTCCAGCATCAGCAGCCTGCATAAATTTCATGAACTGGAGAGCTATTCCAGTCACTTCCAAGCTGACAAATCCTCCAGCATGCTGGTGGAAAGCACGGACTTCTGCTCTGATGATATGGGAGACGATGACGTCTTTGAGGACAGCACCTCAGTGAAACTCAAAACAAAAGAGCAGCGGGCACCGCTCTGTTCAGTTGAGAAGGACAGTGACCTTGACTGCCCTTCCCCCCTCTCAGAAAAGTTACCCCCTCTCTCCCCTGTGTCCACATCGGGGGATACCTGCAGGTTGGTTTACCAGAGAACCACCTACCTTTGAACCCTTCCATGTGCAGTGGTGACTGTTGTGCTTTCCCCTGCCCTTGTGTTGTTTCTGTCTCTTCTTTTACCTTGTCACTTTGCTAATACAATAGGTGTGATTTGAAGCATGCAGCCTTCTCTCTGCTGTCCTGCACCCCTCTGATGCACTTAACAAGGCTACTAAGCAAAATATTTTCCTTTGGAGTCAAATAAATTATCTTAAAATTTATTTCAGGTTTGGGGTTCTGAGATGGTATTTTTCTCTTATCAGTGCCCAGACTGGGAATATTATGAGAGACTCAGCTACGCATCATAAAGGTCAAGCTGAACATGTCTTAGCTTTTAATGAGCAATGTGTTGTCCTGACAACACTGATGGTTTGGTCAGAGGGTGGGAGTCAGGAGGAAAACAGACTGCTTGAAAATTGCTTCTGAGATCAGATCAGTATAGCTTTAGATTTTTTTTTGCCTCTCAGTTTGTATCCCACCACACTTTTCTATTAGTAAGGGCTTCCTGGATGCTTTGGTCAAAGGGGATCTGAGCACTGGCTGCTAGAGGTAGGCCTGTGTGATGTCCATAATGTGAGGTCCAAAAACAATGGGTGCCCTTATTCCAGCTACAGAGGATTAATCATGTGCACAGGTGGTGGGAACAACAAGATGTGGACTGTCTTCATGGTGACTTGTCTGCAGGTCTGCCCTGTCCAACCTCCAAAATGTGGTTGAGGAGCAAGAGTCATCACGTACAGGAGCAGATGTCCAATCCCTCTACCTAGCATTTTATTATCCTAGTCTTTCTCCTCCCTAACAGCACTTCCTAAAGCTGGTTTTGTTATTACTTGCCAATATTATTTGATTTCCCCCCTCATTACCACCATATCTAGTTCTGTACTGGCTTATCATCAACAAGATGCTGTTGTAATCCACCCACTCCTTCATTTCCACTTGCCAGCTATCAGCAAGGTCACAAGAGGCAAGATGCTACACATCAGTAAGAGATTTCAGTAATAGGGATGGCAGCAGGCCAGAATGTACTTCACATATGCTTAGGAACTTGTATTCATTCCCTGAGCTCCTCACCATCCCCCTTTCAATTCATGACCTCTTTCACATAGTTAGAGGGACTTCACAATGCTTTATGCTACCCAAGGGTTGTGTGTAAATTGAATCTGGAAATCAGATGTCAGCAGCTGGTAGTAACACTTTATCAGATGTCTTTGCTGTTTGCACAAAGGCTGTGAGGAAAATAGGGAGTTTTGCAGAGCTGATGCTTCCTTAGCAACTCTTGCTAAGTAAGAGTTGGAGAAGCAAAACCATTTAGGGTAAGTGTGTTTTGGGGTTCAGATTCAGTGCTGTAGTTTTGCATTGTGAATCTATCTCTTAGCAACTTGCATTGGAATTAATCACTTGTGCAAAATCCAGGCTGTCTAAATTAGTTGTTTGTGATCCTGGGGTGGACTGTTCCACCATTGGTTTAGGAATTTTGTTTTATCTTCTATTTCAGACCGTAGTACCTGAGTAGCTGTACCTCTCTGTGCATATTTTGTCTTGGCAAATGCTGTCTGATCTGTTTAAGTGCTATTTGCAGTTAAGTGCTATTGGTCTGGGTGAAACATTGTCATTCCTTGCTCCGTTTTTTCTTTCAGGTACTGCATTTCTGTCAGGCTCTGTGTGTGTGCCTCATCTGTGAGAAAGCAGCTGTCTAGTTAGCTGTGTCTGTGCTTAGTTATTTTGTGCCTGTGTATGTGCTTGTGCAGCAATGGAGTTGTTTAGTGTTAGCTCCTTTGTGGAACACATTCCTTTGATTTATTTGTCTTGGGATCCTCAGTGAACATCCATGTGTGATCACAGATATTACATGGCTCTTCCACATCCTTTCTGCTTCCCCTTCTCCTAATGAGCAGCTTTGCTTCTGATTCAGGATATGTCACTGTGAAGGAGATGATGAGAGCCCTTTGATTACCCCCTGTCACTGTACGGGAAGTCTTCATTTTGTGCACCAGGCCTGCCTGCAGCAATGGATCAAGAGCTCGGATACACGATGCTGTGAACTGTGCAAGTATGAGTTCATCATGGAGACTAAACTGAAGCCTTTGAGAAAGGTAGGCACAGGACCTGCTTCCCCAAGGACATGCTTTATTAACAGAGATCCACTCTGGAACAGGCTGTGCCCGCGAGCCTGCAGCACCCACCACGTATTTATTAACGTTGTTGTGGCTCCTTAGTTAAGTCTGGTCAGTTTTGTATAGGTACAAAAGGATTTGAATTAACACTTACCCTGGCAAATTCAGCATCACTGGAATCCAGCTCTAATAACAGCAGCTTTCTGTGTGTAAATGTACATACATATGTGTGTATATATATATATATGCATGCAGCAATCTGACTATTTTATTTACAGTTAGATTTTAGAGCACAAAACTCTACAGTTATCAACATTTTTTTTAATGTGGACTTTTGTATTACTGTTACCTGCTTTAGTTTGTGGCTCTAAGATCCACATGGCTTTTAAGCTCTCTTGAAAATATGAGGATTTCACATTAAATTAGCTTAAAATCACACTTCCTGAATGTAATTTAGTTAGAATTTGTAGCTTTTCTTTTCTTTTTAAAGGATCAAACTTATTTATTGAAAATAATACATTTTAAGTAGAAGGTGGTTCCCTGTTAAATGTGTTTTCATTTTTTTCTTAGGCTGTGAATGACTAGGTTTTAGTACTCTCAGGTTGCTAGAACCTGTATTTTTGTTTTATAGAAAAGTGCCTTTCATAAATCTGTTGACTTAAAGTATAGGTAATGAGACCAGTTTTGTGCTTTTATCCTCGTTTTATTCTCCCACATCCTCCGAGCTTTCAATTTCAGTTGTTCTTATGTCAGGATTTTGAGATGGAAGTCACTGGTATTCTTAGCACAGACAAATCCTGCCATATCTACCAAAGTGGAAGAGGTCAATAACAATAACCTCAGTCTGGAACTAGAATAAGTGAGAAACATTAAATTCAGTTACAATGAGCCTAAATCATATAGGGTGAGAAGTTTTGACTGCAGCTGTCCCAAAACTGTTACGAGAACTTGTCCAGTTCCTAAAAGTGACTCCTAACAGAAAATAGAGAGATTTCAAATACTTATTTTTAGAGAGATGTACTGTCTGCAAAGTGTATAGCTTAGCATGTCCAGTGGGTAGGATGTCCTTTGCTTATGACTGTGGTGGATCATTGCCTTCTAAAAACTGCAGATTTTGGCTTGGTGGCCCCTTGGCACGGAGTGTGGTTGCCTCTGAGCTGCAGTATTGGTCATCATACACTCTGTTGTCTGCGCAGACAATTCTTTGCACAGTCCAACCATAGGACAGTAAAGAAATTATTGTAGAGAATCCAAAGAAAGAAGAGTTGCTATAGTTGTCAGTTGACTGCTGGGTTTTTTTCTGTGCTCACTCTGCCTGAAGTGGGTGGGAAGCATTTTCTGAATATTTGGGCCTTTTAAAAAAAAATGTTGTGCACCTTCAGAAATGAGTCACTCAACATCATTAGTTATATCTGAACAGGTCATCTGTGGGAAGCAAGACAAGTTGCCAGAAGGTAGGGATAGAGCCATAAATAGAAGGAGTTTACCTCTCAAATACATCTAAAGAGTCCTTTTAGAGGTTCAGCTGCAGCAAGAGCATAAAACGCCTCTGCATCTTCAACTCAGCCCTTACAGTGTCCTTTCAATCAGGAGAAAACAGTATGGAACTGGTGAATATGATCAGGATGGGACAAATAATAGGGCTTCTTCTTGTCTGTAGGATAGAAATGGAATTAAACTTCCTTGGCTTCTTAAGGTTGTATTGCAGCATTGGACTGTTCAAACACTAAGTTACTAAGGGAGGAGGGTGAGAGCAAAATGTGTCATGGCTCAAATGAAGATGAGGGCAGACAAAAGAGAAATGTTCCATTTTAAAATTTAAATGAAAAAAGATACATTAAATCTAAATTGTCTGCTGATTTTTTTTTTTATTTTAACAACACTTGAAAAATCCAGAACTGCTAACTGTTTTAAGTGGGAAATGCCACATTATGTGTTATCAGAATAATGCAGCAGGGACCTACAGATTTGAGCTTCCTCTCCGGGCTAGTGTGCAATTTGCAGAATATTTCCTCTTTTGCTTTGCAGTCATCTCTCTTGAAGAGGTGAGGTGGCGCAAGCTGGTTTGGTGACTCTGGAGCCAGCAGTTCACAGGAGGCATTGTCCAGCAGGGGAGCCCAAGCTGTGGAACAAAAAAGAGAACTATAAATTAATCAAAACACAGGTCCTAATGGCTCTGTAAAAGCATTTGCAAATAGATTTAACATGGTTGCTTTTTGGCAAAATAATTTTATTAACTTACACTTTCTATCAAAAGGCAACACCTTTGAATAGATGCAAAAGCAATTTTCTATTTTAAATACAACGTGCAAAGGAAATGTTTTGTCCAATCTTTTTCTAAAAAGATTTTAAAAATATAGCTTTCTAGTACAACATGAGTCTAGTATTTCATTCCTGGAAGTATTCAATTCTTGTGCCATGATGAGGTTTGGATGCCCACACAACTGGAAATGTGGCTTGGACTGGACAAAGAGATTGTTTGTTGGCAGCACAGAGATGATCACAAAGTCTCTGTCTCATGTTTCAACCATTCTTGTATTTGTGGCAGTGGAAGCAATAATTCATCATTATGGATGATTTCAATCATACCATTCAGGTCATCCTCACCCCCTTCCACATTATGCTTCCTTTTTGAAGTCCTCTTTTTCTACAAATTATTCTAGGAGACATCAAATGCACCTTTTTATGCATGAGATGTTTATGTGTCCCAGCATATATTTTGTGAAAGTGTGAGAAAAGCCCATCATGACTCTCTTCCAGACAGATATGCTAAGGGATGTGTGTCCCACATGCAAAAACTTTCATCATATACATAGGGGAGATTACAGAAAAGAAATTTAAAACATAGCTTCTGGGTGTCTCAGGTATGTCTGGCATATTAGAAGCACCTATAATAATTGTCTAGTTTCCTTGTATCTTTCTGAAATTACATTGGCCTGATTTTGTGGTTTTGTTTTGGGCTATATAAGCATTGTTGATAGATGCAGGTCTGGGGATTTAGTTTGCTGCATCCTCTTGCTTAGAAAAGCTGTCACCCCAATTGTGTGGTATATTCTTAGGGCATATGTATTTAAGTGCACTTGAAACACTGAAAATAACGTGTGAGTGCCACTGCTGTAAGCGGTATTAAATATATGTAAAGATTGAATGAAACCCCCAGAGGCATGAGGTCAGAGCTGAACAGCCTTGAGCTGAGAGCTCAACAGCTATGGGACTCTGAGAGCTCACCATGAGGTGTCTTTACACACCATGGTCAGCTGAATCATGTGCCAGTTCACCATTGTTTTATTGAATGCCTCCCTGAGCAAGGGTGCGCACTCCCACTCGTGATGCTCAGCTGCAGGCAGCTGTGGGTACCTGCTGTCAAGTGGGGAACACAGGAAGGAGCAGCAGTGCTTGGGCCCCTCTGTGCTGGAGCTGCCCATGTGTGGGTAAGCAGGGTGTGATGACATTGTGCTGAGGGTGGGAGCTGCGCTCGAGTCCCCTCTGGCACCAGGATGGCTCCTGTCACAGCAGGGTGAGCTGCTAGCCATCACACACATGCTGTGGCCACAGCAATGATGCCATTTGACTTTTAAAATCCTTGTTAGGAGGAAACTGGTCTCCTGCCTGGTTTTTGTTTTTATCAATGTTCTCTTTTCATACTCTCTAGTAACTACAATAAACTCCTAATCTTCTACTCTGGTTCTGGGTTTCTTGCCAGTGGGAGAAGCTGCAGATGACAGCCAGTGAGAGGAGGAAGATTATGTGCTCTGTAACATTCCATATCATTGCCATCACCTGCGTTGTGTGGTCTCTCTATGTCCTGATAGACAGGACTGCTGAGGAGATTAAACAGGGACAAACTACCGGTATGTTACTTGCTTATCTTCCCACTTATTCCCTTGGAATAATTATTTATCCTGATTGCAGAAAGCATGTGGAACGTAAGTGTGCAGGTAATCTTTATACTTTAACTAGTCAGCTTTACCCTGGGGTTGGGTTTGTTTAAAAACACTGTTCTAAAATTACGTAGTTAAATCAATAAGTTTGCCAGTGAATTAATCTGTGGGTGCTTTTTAAATCTGTTTCAGGTTAATTTAGTTTGCACTTGTGAAATGCACAGATATGAGAGCTAATCCACTGTAGCCAGACACAAAGTTGCACTGCCTCAGCAAATTTAGGTCTAAATTTGCAGATAAGGATGTAAGCATTTGTTTGCTGCTATGACTACCTTTAAACTGGGCAAAACTGGAACATTTTTAAAAAAGAGAAGAAGTTAAGAGGAACCTAAATTCAAATCTTTGAGGTAAATCAACAGGGTTTTCTTTCCTCCCAGTCATCTGTGGGTGGGTTAGTCATCAGTGAGAGCCATGTTAGGCTGGAAAAACTTTTATGAGTGATTGTGCCTGAAGCAGAAGAAATTCAAGTTGAATATTAGGACTCCAATTTGCATAACTGAGACAGAATGCACTGCAATTCATGTAGTGGCTGCCACCCCAGTGCAATCGGTAGCTTATTGAATAGTAAGCTTTCTTGAGTATGTCAGCAGTAAACTTACCAATCTGAAATGTGTTTACTCAGGTATGCTGGGCTTCAGATTTGCAGCTGTCACAGAACTGTTCCTCAGGCAGCTGAGCCTGAAGGTGGGGATAGAAGGAATGGAAGCTGTTAGAAGGCTTCCAGAGCACTGCATGCCAGCTAGACATGCAGGTGGAAGATGTTTTGCCGGTGATTGAACAGTGTACTTTGGGGAGGTAGTTGAGCGTTAATGAACCTGCAAATCCACAGAGCTGTTACAGTCTCTTCAGAGCAGAATCACTTGAAATTAAAAAGTTATCCTCTCATTTCTCATTTAGGCTGTAGTTGGACTGTTCATGACTTCAGTCAGGAAGCTGCTTTCAATGAAATCTCTTTGTTTCTGTTCCATCCAACCCCATCTTTTCCATGAACAGGGAAAATTATTGGCCTTTCAGTGTAAGGTTTCCATATAATAATGAAAAGGATATGCTTTCAACGATACATCGTCTCCAGGTTATTTTAACCAGTAAATATATTAGATGAACATAACTAGGAGGAATGGTGTGAATATTTGGTACATGTTGTAGTGCTTTCTTTGCTCCCTTCCTTTAGATTCTAAATCCAGGGAGTGCTGTAATGAGCTGGGGGATGCGGGGAGTGTGCGTGGATATATATTCATGTCCACACAGCGGCAAGCGTATGCTGTCACTGCCTACAGACAGCATCAGACAGCTCACCTGTGAATCAGAGGGTCAGATATGAATCACAGATGGGATTTCATCAGTAGTAGGGCTGCAGTGCCCTTTGTATTTTGGGACTAACATATTTTCATTCCTCCCATACTACCATGCATTTCCAAAACAACACCACCCTGTATCTTGGTTAAAACTTCGAAGAGTTGGAAAGATACGATTTTATTCTCTGAAAAACCTGATAATGGGTGATTCAGCATAGTTTCATATCCATCTTGTGATGACACTTATTTTAAAGAGGCTGGATGAATACAGGACCTAATGTACAAAATGAAAAGTTTTTAATTTAAAAATGATTGATAGAAATGTAACAAGATCCACTGTCTAAAGGTTCAAGCTAGACAAATTTAGGAAAAGAGATGGTGGTAATTTTTAAGGACAGAGGGTAAGCTTGGAATGCTTCAGCATCTCCAGCACTTGCAGTTTTGTATCAGAGGAGATGCTGTAGTTCAGATACAAGTTACTGGGTGTGATGCAGATAAAATTTTCTCATCTGCATAACAAACATGTCAAGCTATATGGTAACAACCATTCCTTTATGTCTCCACGTCCCGTGTGATCACAGAGTGGAACAGACTTGTTGGGTCACTGAGTTGAGTCTCTGCTATGAAGAGGAAACCATGCCATAGAGTCCCTTTCATAATTTGATCCAGTCTTAGTCTAAAAACAGGTGTAAGAGGACTTAAGCATATTACAAGCAACTGGTGGTTGCTTTGACTTTGTGATTGTACTGCATCAAGGCTCAGACACAGAAAATCAGTTGTTTTGGTTTTTTCTCTGGTGGGGAAGAATGTGATATGTGAATCAGGTGTGCTTGACTTGAAGGAGGGAAAAAAAAGCCAAACAGGAAAAATGGCAAACTAAGAATAGTTTGCGTGACCCAAACTCCGTGACAGTTTCCTTACAGTACGTTTTTGAAAGATCCAATTTAGTCCAGCCGATATTGACCAGGTCCATTTTTTAATTCTTCTTTTTATTTTCTTTCTTCCAGGTATTCTAGAGTGGCCATTTTGGACTAAGCTGGTAGTAGTGGCTATTGGTTTCACTGGAGGACTTCTGTTCATGTATGTACAATGCAAAGTGTACATACAGCTGTGGAAGAGACTTAAAGCTTACAACCGAGTAATATATGTACAAAACTGTCCAGAAACTAGCAAAAAGAATATTTTTGAAAAACCTGCACTAACGGAGCCAAACTTCGAAAGCAAAGAAACGTTTGGGGTTCACCATTCAGACACAAACTCTTCACATTACACAGAGCCAGAAGACTGTGCTGCAGAAATCCTTCATGTCTGATTTCTGGGTGGGAGGGGTGTTTCTGTATGTCTTTGAAGATTTTAATATCATTGTTTACTGCAAACTGCTCTACCTTTTTAAAATCAGCTAACAGCTGAGGGCTGGCGGATAAATTTTTTTACTTTTGTTTTTTTGTTGGAATTTTTTTAAATCCCTTAGGCATATCTGTCAATGTCATCATGGCTGCATACCTCTCAACATTTTGTGTCTCATACTGGCTGATCAAAGAGCCACAGGATATTGGGTAGAATGAGCCTTGGGTTTGGTATCAAGCAAGCCGCTAGCGAGCTGTCACCAACTTCATGGAGTCTGTTACTTTAGAAGATGAATCTTAAGTGATTCTGGAGGATGCTTAGAGTGGGGTTGGTTGGTTGGTCGGTTCTTTATGCGTGATGAAGGAGGTTGTCCCAGACAGTGAGGGAAATGAGAGAGAGAGAGTGTCTAATCTACCACTAACACTGCCACTAACATTGTGTTTTAGGCAACAGGTGTAAAATCTTGCTTTACATATTGCGATGAGACTTAAAAAGCATATAGCACTTTTAAAAATCTTTATTTTGTAATATGTATGTCAAATGAGAATGAAACTTGAAAGAATGTCTCATTTTTGAAACATTTCTTCATTCTTTACCCCATCTATTCTTCTGGAACATAAACCTCTTGCCTTACGAAAAAAAAAAAAAAAATTAAAAAATTCCAGCCTGTGATTTCCAACACATGCCCACATTATCTTACTAAACCAAACACTAAAAAACTCTGCCTCTTTGGGGTTCCTTTGAGGAGCAATTTTCTTCAAAGGATATTGCACTTGTGACTTGTGTATGAGGAGTAGTGGATGTGTACAGTGTTTGTTTTCAATAGTTTCAGTGCTCTGTTTTGGGGATTGGTTTTGATATTTTTTTTCCCCAGCAAGTCAGACCATCACCATACCTGCACATACATACCTGATGTAACTTTCATTCCAAACCATTGGCAAAGGCTTTGTTGCTATATTGATAAAAATGTGAGCTGTTATAGAAAAAAAGGGAACTTAGTCAATACAGCTGAAACTGGTTTTCTTTCTTTAGTGCTGTGTCATGTGTGAATTACCCAAGAATTTGATGTTATCAGAGGAGATGCTGAGATCCAAGTGTAGGAAGTAAATATCACATTAAGTGGATAAATTTAAAAATACCTGCCTGGTTTTAGTCCTGATGTGATGCACTATGTGGTCAGAGAATAGTTTTTGTCTGTGCTTTTGAATTTGGGACTGGCTTTTTAATTAGTCTGCTTTCATGCAAAGAGAGGGACAGTTTTAAAATCTGTTTGCAGACCTTTAGACAGAGTTGCCCAAAGCCTGGGGTGTCTGCAGTTGATTTGTTTGTCCATTCTGCTTCACTGCACCATTGTCCAGCTTCGAGCCCTCATTCAGCCAAAGCCTCAGTGTGACTGGAGCAGAAATGGAGCCCCACGAAAAGTCAGCACATGAGGCCTCTGCATTTGAAAGCTGACTTTCCCTACCTGAGCCCTATCTAAATCTCTGTAAAATCAATGATGATAATATAGCTGGTTTTAGTAGGAGTTGCCTGGATTTCTCAGGTAAAAGTTTCTGTTTACTTGTTGAGATACTGAACTAAATTCTGAGCTCTAGTTCAAGTTTCACTTACTATTTTTCTAGTACAACTTTGGGTACATTCTTTTCATAGTAAAAGTAGCTGCTTTAAGACTTCTTAAAGTATACCAGTAAGAGATCAGGGATTTTTTCCTTAACATGTAATATTAATTTATTTCTAAATCAATATTTTAATAGGAGGCAGAGAAGGGACTGTGGGAAGAGAACACACATCCCAGTGGTTACTGAGACCTGTTAGAGGAAAAGCACGTGTGCCTCTCACTTCATGCTTGAAGCTTACTGTCTGTGATCTTCATGAACAACATGGTTCCTTGTTCTTGAGATGTGTTAAAATCCAGACCTCTGGGCAGTCCTGGTAAAGCTGTACTGGCATGGGTTTGTGTACTGTATTAGCTGTCAGGATGTCCCGTGCTTAAGTGATACAGGCAGACAAACCCTGCGCACCCTGCTAGTATCAGGGCAGAGTCTTCATGACCATACACATTCAGAGTTTGTTGCCTGTGCCTGCCATAATTTAAAGTGCAATTACTCAAGACCTTTCCTGAACTCTGCTGTGGGTGATCCTTTTCTATTATGAGAACGCAGTTAATACACCGTCTCATTTTATTTTCTATTTTGTTCTGTGAAAGATTCACTAGATAAACTCAGGTGGGTTAAGTATCAGGTCTTGCACACCTTCATGATGTTCTTCTGAAATGCCCAAGTGCACCAGGCCTGCCCATCTGCGAGATGCTCACGTTACAGCTGCAGAATGGACACAATCAGCTGCCGAGCGATGCTGTGCACGTTCTCATCCCATCTGTGGCCGGTAGGTGAAATGAAGATGGACAAGTCCTCGTATGAAACCTGGCTGTTCTCCAGCTCACACCTGAGAGGCTGTGGTGTGTGAGCAGTGTTCTGACATTGCCAATACAGCGTACTGTAACTTGCTGGTCCTGCTTCAGTCACTGTTGTACATGATTCTGGGTGAAATACTGCAAAATCTCATTCGGTGTTTCGGAAGCTGCATGTGGAACGTGCCAGGTAGTGTTCAGTGTATTCAGGGTACTGAATGTTTTTGCTGTGCCCCTGAGTATCTTAACTTGTAAAGAAAAATCATCTCCAGCAAAATCACTTGGGGAAAAATATTTGTGAATGAAAATGTTTTAGCCAGTGTTGCTGCTAACAATTCCCTCTCCACTTTCATTCTTCTGAATGAAAATTAAGGCCTATTATTTAAACTCTTACACTGCTTAGGATTGCTCATACCAAGGAAATGAAACAGAAGAGATCTATTTGTCAGGGGTTTCATTTATGCTGGTCACACTTCTCGTGCTGATTCTTGCTTGGTGTTAATGGTGGGTTTCTGGAGATGCAGTTCTCTGCTTCTGCATGGTGCCATCAAATATTGGAGAATGCTGAATGGTGCTTTTTTCTTCTTTGTCCTCAAGAAGATACTGTTGACTTTTTTCAGCTTCCAGCTGTGTGGCACTGATGACATCTCAGGGGAGCTCTGTCCTTTCTGTTCAGATGTCAGTAAGGGGAACAACAATCCCCTATTAGATCAAGCTTTCCAATACTTCCCTCTGGCAGCTTTTGAAATGACTGAAATAGAAGTCTGGTCCTTGTACCTTGGTCAAAGTTAGCTTGGGTTACCCTGGGACTTCCCTGAGACCAGAATTTAAGTAGGAGGGAATGTAGGCTTAATGCCATCTACCACAATCCCTTCCCTAGATTGCCAGAGCCTTTGCTGATGTGTCCAATGCCCCAGATAACTGACGAGACTCCCATTCTATTGACATCACTTCTGTCCAAAAAGACACCATCTGGGCCAAGGAAATTCCCCTGCTATGTCACATTTGATGTATCTGCCAGGTCATGAACATGCATTATGTTAGACAGATGTGTGCTGCAGAAGGTTGATCCCATTTAAGAGCTGATGCGATCTTAAATTCCTATGAATTCTCAGGACTTTTTTCAGCTGTAAGCCTGTATTTTGGGAGCAGGAGTGATGTTTAAAATGTGTTCTGAAGAGATGGCCAGACATCAGGACAGCTTCCTCTGGTCGAATGTCATTGAGATTGGCTTTGCTTCAGCAGGAGGCATTCAATGAAGATTGAATGAGCCTGCGAGGGGTTAGAGAAGTACTGGGCCTCTGTGCTGTACCTGGGAATTCCTGGGAAGCAGTAGTAACTCTGTGCAAGCCAATCCCCTCTACTGATCAGAGCATAAGTCCCACTTGGTGCTGTAAGGAAGGGCGCTGCTTGGCCTGCCACTCTTGAGGAACCTTTGAAGTGATGCCTGGCTGTGGCCATGCACAGGAGCTGGTTGCTTCTGCCGTCTATGTGGCAGAGTAAGTATCTATTGTGAAGTGGAACCCAGGTCCAAATCTCTCCTAGAGCTGAAGTGTGTTAAGATACAGATTTCTGGTGTGGTCTGCTCTGGAGACTGGCCAGCAATGAAAAGGGGGAGGTCAGTGACTGTGGGTTGGGTCCCTCTCATATCTGAGTGAAACAGGGCAAATACAAAAGCAAGGATATTGCTGGCTGGATTTCCTTAGTGTTGTATTAGATACAGAAAGAAAATTTCTAAGTGGGACCTTTTATTTTGTGATTATTTTTTAGTTTTGAGATATTGCGGTGTCTGTATATTCCAATGAAGTACTGAAAGCACTTGTCTTTGTATAGAAGATAACTGTTTAAAAATTGCAGCTAATCTTGTATTTCGATAAAACATTTGTAGATAGGTAATTGTATAATGTTGAAGAACTTTACACTGGCATGTGTTGTATAGTTTATACAAGACACTTCATACTTCTGCAGAATTTTTTAGTTACTAAATTTCTAGTAACTTAACGTATAGTTTTGTATCCTTTCATGTATGTTTGTTTTCTCAGTATTGCCACTTGCAGAGTTATTTTTAGTTTCTTAAACTGTAATTGGTTATTTGTGTGTGATACACAGGGTTATTGACTGCAGCAATAAAGTGTTTCTATAAAAAAACCCAGAAAATCCCAAACCCATTATAGTATCCATTTTGTTTGAAAAACCATGGAGAGAAAAATTGAGCTCTGCAGTAGTAAAATGATGATCAAAACACAGAATTTGATGGCTCTTCAGTGTAGCAGACCAATGCAGAGTAGCATCCCATGACAATTTGATAATAAAATGATCCATAATGATAAAGGCATTGTAACCATGGGAGTAATTGGGCAACTCCTTCAATTCAGGTGCTTTGGCTTCAAATGCAGGAATCATGGGGAGAATTTTCTGGTTTCTGCCATGCAGGAGGTGGGGAGAGAAGATTGCCATGGACCTTAAAATCTGACCTTTGGAATCAACACTGCATGGGGCATCAAATGCTTCATGTCTGGAGTCAGCATTCTCACATGCATCTGTGAGATGCTCATTACTATGATTTTCATCTAGGAAGAATATATTACTTTTGTATACAGAAGAGGAAATCTTCAGTTTCATGAGAATACGTTTCTAGAACCAGCAGGTCAAGGAAACTGCCCTGCTGTGAGAGAGCTTGTTACAAAGGCATACACACCAAAGAGCAAAGAAAAGCTTTTCATTTCTGCTTAAGTAGTAATTAGTTTTTAATTTTCTTTTAGGTAAGGAAGGGAAGGAAATCTTAAATCTGCAGCCCTGGAGACCTGTCTCCCATGCAAAACAAAAGTCTCTGTCCTATATTCCCTTAGTTAAGAAATTCTGGCTGTAGTAAATGAAGCTACTTACATAAAGTTTGGAAACCCAACAAGACCTCTATACAAAAAAACCCTTCTGGAGAGATGGTAGGATAATTTCCAGGGCCTGCTGTTTGACTGGCAGTCTCTGAGATGAAAAGCTGTTAAATGGTTTAAGGAACAGAGCCCGCAAAGCCATCTGGCTGCCAGTTAAAAAGTGTTCCTTGTCTTGGGCTCAGGCATCTCGAGTTAATTATAAATTAACTTACTTCCTCTTGTAAACCTTATTTTTATCTGAAAGAGTATTACTGTCACTGTGTGCATTGTGTCCATCTCTGAGGCAGAGAACAGCATTGGCTCAGCAGCATATGGCACAGCTGTGACTCCAGGAACAGGATTTTTCATCTGGTCCCCAGGAACTGGAGGTGTCTGGTGAGTAGTTACTGGTATCTGGCTGGCAGGACCAGCATAGCATGACTTGCCCCTTGGAGCAGGGCAGAAGGAGGCAGTTGGGAAGCAGAAGGGGCAGCATTTCACAAGGTCGACAAATGCCCTGTGGAGGCAGACCTGTCAAAAGGTGCAGCTCCAGCTGCTGACTCTGAAAACCAAGTCGTGTCTCAAGAGCCAGGCACGTTCCTGCACTGCTGCTCAGCCCCCTGCACTGCTGCAGGAGCTGGACATCTCCCACCCCACTTCCCACAGCCACCCTGTGGACCAGTCTCCTGTCACCCACCCCTCCATTTCAGATTTCCCTATCCCCAGTGTGTTACCCATATCATGCTGTGCTTGTCCTTTTCCTTTCAGTCTGCTTGTGCAACCCAAATTTCCTTCCTCTTGCCCGCTTCCTCACTTGCCTCTGGACCAGGCTGGCAGTGAGGGTTGTGCTAGGATGTACCAAATTGCAGGCAATATGTGATTAATAGGAATGACCACGGAAGTACCCAGGAGTGTCACTGCAAATAAAGGTCAATGCCCCCTTGTGATCCCAGTTTTTCCTGTAAATCCTCTAGGCTCCAGTCTGATGCATAGGATGCTCTCTGACCTTTTGGCATTGTATGGTGTACCACAATACAGCAGAAGTGGAGGATTTTTCACTTCCTTGGGATAGATGTATGACATAAGAAAGTCAGGCAAGAATATCTCAATATAGAACAAGAACTGAACAGAGGAAAACTCAGTTCATCTTGGCTAGATGGAGAAAGGAGGCAGAGGAGGTTTTTTTTAAAAAAAAAAACAGAGCCCTGGACAAGGGAAATGGGGAGCAAATTCAGTGCATTACACAGGGTAGAATAATTGGAAATGTAATACTGCTTAGGCAGGGTCGAGTGATGACAAACTTTAAGAATAATCTTAAAAGTGCATTCTAGGAAAAAGGCAAGAATGGTGTCAGAGGAACTGAAATCTAAAAATAGAGAGTAGACTTTGTTTGAGAGTATTAGGGAGATAAATGAAATTGTCTCAAAGGCTTTAACATCAGAGGAGGGTTTGAAATGACTGAATAAAACACCAGAAGGCTGCACAGAGCAGAAGGGGCGAAGATCACCACTCAGGGTGTGCTCATTAAATCCTGAAGCTTCAAGGAATCAGGCTTGCAATTCCTAACATTTTAAGACTTCACTAAAATAAACCTCCCAGTCATTTTTGCTGGAAGCAACTTGCTGTGCTGGGTTGTTCTGGTAACTCTCAAAGGCCACCTGCAAACAAGGCAGGCCAAGCAGGCTTAGGAGAATTCATCACTGTTAGAGCTGCAGGGTGTGGTGCTGGGACAGCAGGTTCCTTTGTGAAGGGGAAACAGTTATCCTTGCGGTTGGGAGAGAACAGGAAATGTCTTGGGCTAAGGACTTGATCCCAGCTGCAAGAGCACAGCTGTCTTGGAGAGTGTATGTCATACTTCATATCTGCTTTACTCCTGAGCATCCCAAAATAACTCACCAAGTACCACTGTCCCCTTCCTGCAGATAAACTGAGGTCTCTCTAGAGCCCAGCTTGCCACTTACTTTGCTCTCATGTTTACCTTCTTGCTTTTGAAAGTGCTGTCTTAAGAGAACTGATTCTAATAATGGGATTAGCTAAACCAGTATATCCTCATGCCAGCAAGATGATGGTTTATTTTATCCCAAAACTGCTTTCAGGACCATGTTACATTCATGGTCACGTGTAACCAGTTGATGTACACCAGAGAAATTAGATGTAAATTAAATCAAACCATTCCACTGAGCAGCTTTCTTGCAGCCCTGGACCAAATAAGGCTTTAGTAGAAGTTAGAGGTATTATTTCAAGGATTAATTTGGACCTGCCTGATGTTGCACAAGCCTCTATCAGGACTCTACCTTTGCTGCTTGTGCTTAGGAATTTTGCAGCAGTTTTCAGTCTCTCATTACTATTCTAGTTTTGCAGTTGTCAAATGTGTGCAGCACAAAATGATACCTAAAGAGCAGCCAGTAATGCAGCTGTACTCCTTGTGTTTGTCTTGTCTGTGGCTTATGTGTCCTATGCCTTTGCTCTCCCCTCCTCTTTAGCACTGTTACCTGCGCAGCCTGAAGCAATGGTTTGGGGAGGGGAAACCTTGAGAGCATGCTGCTTTCTCTCTGCCTCCCTCCTCTCCTTAAGTGCCAGAGTTGCACAGCTACATCTGTAGAGGCAGGAGAGGATCTGCACATTTAGGGGGAAGTGATGAGGTCAAGCAGTTCCAGATCCCATGGTTCTCAGGGCTGAGGGAGATGTCCTAACACCATATTAAATGGGATGAAGGATCCAAGGAACATCAGCTCAAAAAGAGGGTAGGAAGCCTACCCTCTCAGCCTCTCTCAACCTGGATGGTCCCTTGCAGAAAAGGTATTAAGATACCATATTAAGTGTTGATAGAGCAGCCCTGCTGGGGGCTGTGAGAGATTCAACTGGTGCCAGAATTGCCACTGCCTGGATGGCAGAGCAAGGGCATTGTGCTGAGCTTTGCAACTCTAGAGTTCATTTCTGGGCACTGAGGTGGGACAGAGGCAGTTCTATGAACATGGAGGTTTTTTTCTCCCCATTCTGGTGGAGTAATATGCAATTAGCACCCATATGTTCTCGGCTATTCGGCTCATGCCCCTTAGGTTATTTATGTAGCTTGGAAATTTCTGTAGGCTCTGCTGCTCCCCTCTGCCATTTGTTAATTGCCTATTGTATCATTCCTCCCTACTCCCAGTCCTTACTGACAGATTTCAGGAGGGCCATCTGCCCACCCCAACTGCCTGTAACCTCAGGAGGGCTGTAAGATATGTGACATCTTCACAGAACAACCTTGTTTTTCACTAGCACTGCGTGAAGGTAAAGAGGGACAGCAGCTGACTTCTGCTGTGAGTTTCCATGGAGTAAATCTGAGGTATGTTTGGGCAAAGGGGAGCTGTGAGTCAGAAGCAGCAAAATCTCTGGCAGAGTAGATGTGCCCTTTGCAAGCAGCTATCCTGCCCTGCACTAACCCTCGGCCAGACCAGGAACAGCAGCTGCTCATGTTTTAAGGGCCCGGTTTCCCAGCTGCCTGCATGTGGCTGAACAGATCCTGCTGCCTAGTGAACCCTTCTCCAAGAGAGGAGCGAGGTGTTTGTGCACAGCTGGGGCAGGGAACTGTTCCTGCCTCCCCAGGGAAGGGGTTTGGGGCAGGTAAGCCCAGGCTGGTGCTGACAGTACAGTATGGGTCTCCTCATGAGTGAAGTAATGTAGTCTCTGGATAAAATGGTTGGGTTTGGTTTTTGTGTATCCTGCATTTTGTCTGGCAGGATTTTGACAAAGGATTTGAAATGATGCCAGAAATAAATATCAATAAACTTTTGAATGTGGGCCTCATGATAAAAGCTAGAAGTGACAAAAGAACAGACTTAAAAAGAGACATAGCTGTGAAAAGGCTGGTGAGATGTAACAAATGCATTCCTACAAATTTCCTGTACAGGACTATATCTAGTATTTTTTGATGAGTTTGTAAGAGGAGTTGTAACACTACTGGGAGACTCCCAGTCACATCTTTCTAAAGAAGAGACTCAAACCGTGTGAGAACAGAACTCATCACTCAGGAATGGAATTGGGTTCAAATGCTGCATTGGAGCTGAAATGCAAAGAAACATGGAAACCCACTGATCCAGATTTGAACACCATTTTGTTCCATATTTGCAGTGAAAATGGAGGTGCCTAGAAAGTGACCTTAGGTATGACTAATCTGTTTCTGAAACACTTGATATATTAAAAGAGTTTCAGATATCTTTAAATGAAGGCTGTGAACCTAAATTTAGAAATTTTAGGACTGACAGCTCTTGTGCAAAAATGAAACGGAAGTGTGAGTTCTTTGAAATCTTACTTAAAGGGAAGAGGAAAGCAAGGAAGAGCTTACTGAGTTTATGGAGCACTTCTATGTGGTAACATTGTCCATAGAAGTGATCACAGTGCAGTAACAAGGATCCCTTGCTGCTTAAATGTCAGGAGGAGAAGTCAGATCTCCAGACTGGGATTCTGCAGCTACCTCGGTGTGCAGTGCAACAGTTGGCCATTTTGCACTTCTGAGTGTTATTTAAAAAGTAGCAGCAGAGTAGAAATTAATGCTGAGTACTTCTGAATCTTTTCTATGTCTATGTATAAAAGCATGTCCTGAATGTGGGAGAGCCTTGAAATCTTAAGTCACAATACAGAAAATGCTTGAGTTTCTACTTGACCTGAAGAGATGTAGGAGATCTTTCCTAACTCTTCTGGGTGAGCGTAGCCAAGTATCTTCATGCCTCTGCAAAAGAAGAACAGAATCCTTTCAAGGGCAGCACAAGGCTGTCCCTGTTGTCCCCATTGTTGTGTGGCCACAACATAAATAACTTAAAACATAAGACGGGCCACAGCATGTCTTGGGAAGCTGAAGCAGAGAATCCATAAGCATATCTCGTGGTGTTGCTCAGCAGTCCAAGAGGCACAAGGCACTTTGCAACTGGACTTGGCAGAACAGAAACAGGCACAGCCAGCAACAAGTTCCAACTGTTGGCTGTAATTGCTCACTTCCTCTGTATTTGAAAGTTGCTGCCTCACCTGTGGGCAGAGTGCCTCATACTGAAAGTGCTACCAAAGTATAATTCAATTACTTACCATCATGCACTAACTAAACCAGCACAGTACCTCAGCTCTAACTGTATACCGAGTAAAGCACTCCTGAGGTGGTTTTAATTTCACTTGTTACGTATCACTAGAGATTCACAAGAGCTAGAGACCAGCTAGGCCAAGTGCCTGACAGCAAGGATATGAGGAGCTGGATTTGATCACAGAACACTGATGAAAGGACACTGAGATGTGCAAAAGCCCAGCCTGGCTCCTCTCAGCACAGTATCCTGCAACTGCTGCTGGCAGCAGCATGGAGGAAGATTATCAGTGAGATAACGAGGGTGGCAGCATGTAGTATTTGTTTGCTTGATGAAATACTAGAGAACAGTATTAGTGGTCTTGGTGTCGAAGTGCCAAGTGTGCGGTATCGCTGCTATGGGGTAAGTTGGAGTCTGAAGGAAGCACAGACAGCTCTTCTGTTCATAATGTCAGCATCTTAATGATAGCAGGTGCTTGGTGTACGCAGGGTGGGGAGTGTGAAATAGGATGTTTAGAGGGCTTTCTGCAAATGGGGAGTTGGTTGTGTGTGTGCAGTTCTGACGTGCAGATATGCTGGCATTTGGTGTTGCGCACGGTAATGCAAAGACAGCAGGGTGTTTCAAAAGCTTAGCAGAATACAGGGAAAAAAGCATGGGCAGGTACAGGGGTCAAGCTCTGAGGAAAGCATGGGCTGTACACAGATTTGCACATCTGGTGTATATAATGAGAGTGCAGTATGGTGTGAGTCACCATCCCTAGAAATGTTCAAAAAACATGTGGATATGGCACTTAAGGACATGGTCTGGTGATGAATTTGAGTGAACTTGATCTTAAAGGTCTTTTCCAACCTTAATGATTCTG
Source organism: Corvus cornix cornix (assembly GCF_000738735.6). Taxonomy (NCBI): domain Eukaryota; kingdom Metazoa; phylum Chordata; class Aves; order Passeriformes; family Corvidae; genus Corvus; species Corvus cornix. Next base: position 18,800,822 of record NC_046336.1, read on the forward strand.
TGGTGCTATGATAGAATGATTAACTTTGGATGATGAAGCAAGTGGGATATATGCAGTGTGTAGTGTGTTGTGTCAGTGTAGTGTGAGTGTAAGGAGCACACAGAAGAGCACATATGCCTGCACACTGGGGTGGTTGGGGGTGAGGTTACAGAATGCGGAGCAGTTTAAGGTGAAATCCTGTAAGCGTAGAGGTGGTGAGGCACACGGGGCTGTGCCGAGGTGGGCTGTGCCTGGCAGCATCAGGAATACTGTGCGGAGCAGTGTGCTGCAAAGCCGAGAGCTCTGGAAGCTGTGTTGAGTTGTGAACCTGTGGAATGTAGTCAAGAGGAAAGTACAGTGTGGAGGCCTGTGTGTAAAGCGTGCTGGTGTGGAGCTGGTGCACAGCGGGAGGGCAGGTGCACGGAGAGGGCTGAGTGCAGGGTGCGGGGCAGCTTTGCCAGACAGGGGCACGGGGCAGGGCTGGAATTCAGGGTGAGAGGCTGCTGTGCCAGGACAGGGGCACGGGGCAGGGCTGGAATTCAGGGTGAGGGGCTGCTGTGCCAGGACAGGGGCACGGGGCAGGGTTAGAATTCAGGGTGAGGGGCTGCTGTGCCAGGACAGGGGCACGGGACAGGGTTAGAATTCAGGGTGAGGGGCTGCTGTGCCAGGACGGGGCCGCGGCGCAGCACGGAGCGGTGCGGCAGAGGCGGGCCGGGGTAGGTGTGCCGGGCTGGGGAAGGGGCGGGCAGCGCCGAGCCGCCCGTGCGGTGCCGGAGGAGGCGGCGGCGCGGGGCAGGGTCCGGGCGAAGGCAGGAGCGCGGCTTAGCAGCGCCGGTGGGGCTGTGCCGAGCCGAGCCGAGCCGAGCCGGGGGGAGCATGCCGTCCTACACCGTCACGGTGGCCACGGGCAGCCAGTGGTTCGCGGGCACCGACGACTACGTGTACCTGACCCTGCAGGGCACGGCGGGCTGCAGCGAGAGGCACCTCCTGGACAAGCCCTTCTACAACGACTTCGAGCGCGGCGCGGTGAGTTCAGCGGGCGCTGCCCCGGCCCGCACCGCGCACCATCCGCCGCCTTTCTCCCCGCGCTGCCCCGGCCCGCACCGCGGTGCCGCGGACGGTGGAGCACCAGCGGCATCTCGGCCGCTCGCTGTCCGGCATCTCGAGGGGCTGGGCAGGGCTGGGCTTTCTTTAAATTCGTGTCCGTGTGCCGGTGCTCCGGACAGGGACACTGAGACTGAGGCACCCGCTGCCCTCCCCGGCCGCCCGTCATTCGCATCCCTGCCCTAGGATTTAGCCCTGGCTGTGGTTAGTGAGGCGTTGGGAAAGATGGTTCTGGCTTACAACGGGCTTTCAGATCTCCTCATACTTTCTTTACAAATACTAAAAAAACATTGTGGGTTTCCTGTTGATAGTCGATGTTTAGGGTCAGTCTTTACTAATAGTCAGAGCCCTGTTATCTCCAAAAAATTAAACAAAGAGGTGAGAACATCCAATGAGAATTACAATGCCTTCCAAGAGAAATGTAGAGGGCAACTTCAGTGAAAGCTGAAAAACAGCATGAATGTGTGAGAATGAAGTTGTGGCTGGGCTGTCAGCTGGGCTCTTCTTCCTAAGCTAGATTTCTGATGTGCGCTGTGCCCTGTCCTCTCTGTGGTCCTATCACAGTATTTGGACTATCCAAATGTAATTGCTTATACTCTGACCACTGGTTTAGAATGGCATTTATTTATTTGCTTACTGTCCACTCTGGAAATCAAAGAGCTTTCTTTTTTGCCCTTTTCCAAAATATGTATTTTACTTGGAAACCAAATTCACCATTTCTAGAAGGTCTGATGAGATACAAACAACTTTGAAAGTTTTAAAAAGGTATTCAGAAGTTTGAAAGTTAAACCTACCACCACATGTACAAGTGAGTCTTTACTGTCAAGGTGCTGCTTTGCCTTGAGGTGTGTTTTTTCAACGATGTGGTTCACAGCCTGAATTAGGTGCGTGGTCTCTTCTGTGTTAAACAGCATGGACATCCTTAACAGAAGTCAGCATTTTGAGTAGGTGTTGATGGTATGTGTAGCTGTGGTCACCCATTTACCAGCCACTGCTATTGAAGTTAATTTTCTTTCATGATTAAGCATTCATTAGCTTAGAACCTTGGTACCTGAATTTCCCAAATGGACATCCAGTCATTGTTTATCTCTTATCTGCTGAGTAGTCACATACTTTCAGCAAAACTGAACAACATTAGTAAGAGAGGTTGAAGGAAACCTCAGACTGTCCTGAAAACTTATGGTTAGGGCGCTCTCCCAGGAGGGCTGAGCCCTGCCCAGCTGAGGAGATCACCACCAGGGTCTTAGTGACCAGGCGGTTTGCTCTTATTCCTGGGCTGCAGAAGAGGGTTTCAGCTGGCTCTGACTGAGAGCCTGGCTGTACTCTGAGCATTCAGTTGCACTGGATCCTGTCACAGGGAGAAAATGCCACGATGGGAGCTTTCAGGATCTGCCCAGCAGTAACTGGTAAGCTGCTGTGGGACCAGGTCCAGCAGGAGCAGAGATACATCCACTGGGTGAGGGAGCAGCAAACAGAGGGTGTGGATGTTAGTAGCAACAAATACACAGTCTGTTTTTCAGCATGTATTTATTGCAGATAATGAGAATAACTCTGTGTTCCATAAAGTGTCTGGCTCATTGGACACTTGCAGTACAATGTGCTAAGTTTTGGTTTTGAGGATATTTTCTTGGGGAATGCAGCCTGTTTCTCCAGGCACCTGTTCAGATTACATTGTGCCCAAAACACCGTGAGTCTTAATAAAATGTTGTGCAAGGAAAAAAGAAAAGAAAAATACCAGTACAGAACCAAAAAAAATTAAACTGAAGCAGGCCAGAAGACTTTGAGTTTGGTTGGTTTGCAAAATGTAGCAATGGTTTTCACAGTTCTGCCTTTAGTATTTCTTTCAGTACCATCTTTATATTTTTTTCCTGCAAAGCAATTCAATTGTTAATCCATTTGCAAAACAAATGTCACTTTTTAGTGGATGAACATAATTTTGCAGTATTATTTTGTCTTTGTCTACTTTCCAGGTTTGGGATTTTTTTTCCTGAATGTTGGGCCAGGCTCTGTAGTTCCATTTTCCTCATAATGTCTTAATTTGCATTATTGCAAATTGTGCATATTACTAGATGTGACGAAAGAGGGCATGGGCCAGATCTGAGTAGGAGATTTGCATGGCAAATGTTGACTGAGGGAAAAGTATGTGGAAAAGTCTGAAGGGATTTGCACAGTGGTGGCTCAGTTGTAGTTTTTCTGACTTACTTCAAGCTCTGGACACAGGGAATGTTGAAAGTCATAATTTCTTTTCTTTGTGTAGTGTCTTTTGGGTAAATTCCTCTGGTGCTGAGTGATTTCAAAGTTTTATGGTGTCCCCCAGTTCTCTCTTTCCTTCCTGTTCCCCTTTCATCTACTTTTTGCTTTTGTTGAAAGAAATGTACTCACATGTATTTCCAGAAAGGAAATATAGCTCTTTCCAATTAGAGCTTTGTGCTTATAGAAAGAGGAGTTGTCTGTGCCATCCTTTTTCCAATATAAGATTAGTCAGTAGGAATCTTTTCTCAAAAAGAGAAGACTTAGGTTTTGCATGAGATTAAATTGCTTGGACAGGATGGTACAGGAGTTCAGACAGTCCAATACTCTTCCTTACTTCTCTTCTCTCACTCTGCACTCAAACTGTATAAAAGCTCCTAACATCTCTGGCAGCCACCCCGGTGTTTACCAAGGGACCTCATACAACAAATGTCATAGAAACCTTGAGCAACCAAGTGTCAGTTCTTACCTGAGCCTTGTACATTCTCTGTAACCTTTACTGTATTAGCAGAATTGTCATCTGAGGTGAGCCCATCGCAGTGCTGGCTTAGAGGCAGCAGAAGCTGTGAGGTACCAGGAGGGAGCCCTCCCTTTCAGAACTGCCATTAAAATTGGAGTTGTGATGGTCATAAAAAGATTAAAAAGCTTCAGGAACATTTAGGTTACTTGCAGGTCCTTTTTGCATTACATCAACAGTAACTATTTTAGGGCTTTTGTAATATAGGCAAGTAGATTGTTACCAGAGGAATGAGTTTCTTCTGAAGGTTGGCTGTCAATGTGACATTTCTATCAATTCCTTAGATCTGATTCATATTGCTCTTTAATTTAAATCTTACATCTATGTATACCTAGGTGTGACATTGTCCTTAAATTTTTCTGTACATCTGAGCCTTACAAACATGAAATGTATAATTGTCAAAAATCATAGCTGTACAGACATAAAATGTACCATTGTCGTCATTTTAAAAAGTAGACCAGGAAGCAAAAGACAGCGAGTGGATTTAGGTGATGTAGATACTGCCCTTAGTCTGAAGCACACATAAGTAACACACAAAGGTCTTTAAATTCCTAGTGCCATGTTTTAATCTCATTACCATCTTGCCACTCCAGTTGCATGAGTAGATGTGCCCTAGCAGTACCTCCTTCAGCTATTGCTAGGAGAGTAGTGAATGGTTTCATGGCCTGCATGTTTTTCTAAGACTTGCAAACATTTCAAGGAGTAATACTGTTTTTAGGTTGCATACAAAAATATTTCTCCATTTCTGGAGTGTTTTGCATGTTATTGTTTGTTCTTTTAGTCATCTTTCTGTTGCACTGCAGTCCAATAATAGGACTTCCTTTTTTCACCCACAAGAAGCTGGAAAGCTGTGTGAGGAAAGACCAGGTATGTCTGTGTAGTGCTGGTGATGCTTTCTGTATGTGCAGTGGATCACTGGCTGTATTCTGCTCTGCAGGTTGACTCCTATGATGTGACTGTGGAAGAAGACCTTGGAGAAATTCAGCTAATAAAAATTGAGAAACGAAAATACTGGTACCAGGATGACTGGTACCTTAAGTATATCACTGTTAAGACACCAGTGGGTGACTATTTGGAGTTCCCATGTTACCGCTGGATTACGGATGAAAAGGAGATTGTCCTTCGAGATGGAAGAGGTGAGAGCCATAAGAAACCATATTTCCTGCAGAACACCTGGGATTTTTTCATCTCTCCTTCCCATTTCTCCATGTAGCTCCCAGTCTTCTCTCGCAAATTAAGACCCTGCTGCATCGTAGAGAATGGGCTTTCCCTACGGACTAGGAATACTTTCTGAGCAGCTCATTGGGCTAGGCACTGGCCGTGGCGTTGGATGTTTTGGGAAGCACGCACAGGGAAGAGTCGTAATGCTGCCTTGTTACACTGGTCTTGAATTTGAAGGCTGACTCTAATGCCAAATTTTTGACTATTTTCCCACTGCTGGAAGCCCTTTTGATCTAATTAGAATTAGTGTTCCCTGCTTGTTTCATACTAAGCTCCTAAGTGGCCCATGATTAATTGCCTGCAAATTGTCTTGTTTTTATGAGAGTGAAATAAAATCCCAAAGTAGGCTGCTCAGCAGGTGCAAACTGAAACAGCAGCTTACTTTTCATTCATTCTCTTTGCATGCTGTCAAGTCCAGGACAAGGCAGGGTGATGGTTATGACGGCTGCAAGTAATGGGGACCAACTGAGAAAAGTGTTTTAAGTGTCTCTGACACCTACTTGCCATGACCAGGGTTTGGGCAGACATTTGTCACTGATGTTTGCTTGTTCCCCTCTCTGCTCCCTGGGGTAGGTTGGCCACTGTAATGTTCTGCAGCATGAGTGCCTGAAAACAGCTGAAACAAGTGTGAGGTGGTACGAAATAAATGCTTTTATTCCCCTTAAATTTTTGGCTACTCCTGGCTGGGGCGTTTTGTCTTTGAAGTCTTTTGTCCTATAATAACAGTTATGTGTCAGTTTATTTTTGGTCTTTCAATTTTTCGTAATTTGCTTTATAGCAACTGTAACACTTCATGGAAGGCAGCTTTGCGTGGCTTTCAGAGTATGGTGAGGTAAAGGACAAGAGCAAGTGAAAGTCTGTTGGTAAATTAAACACAACCACCTGGAAACCATTAGCCATCTATGTTATCAGCTGTATTACCTCTGATATTTCCAACTCCAACCCCAAACAGCTTTTATCATGAAACTCTTGCTGGTTTTATCTGCCTCCACATTTGTGTATGTAAAGTGAGTTGTGTGCCTTGGCCTTTCTCTGATCACTAAGGAAGTCTCTGTGTTATTTAATGTTATATTGAATTCATGGTCAGAAGAGCAAAATGTCTGGAACTGAAGACTCACTGTTTTTTCTTTCTGTTCTCATGACTGGAAGATGTGATTATTGCCCCAGGCTGACAGGGGAGAGCATTGCTCAAGAAGAGAAGCTTGGAGATGTTTCCTGGAGATGTCTTTTAGCAGAGAACTGGAATAATGTTGTGGTTTTCCTTATTGATGGAAATTCCCCTAGGTACTGAGCTGTAAAACTAGTTCCCATGACCCTCTTCAGACCATTTAACACTTGATATATACAGCAAGTGTCTGCATTAGAAATCCTGGGTTCATACACAGTTGAGACAGATGTTCCTAGCTTGAGCTAACTGCCCCTTGGAAGCACCAAGTCAGGAGCTTATCTTCTTTCACAGATTCTCTAAGGACCTGTGTGTCTACTCAAAAGTACTAAATTGGATCATGTAAAGGTTTCCCACAGAAACTTCGAAAAGGTATAGATCAGAAGTTTGAAGGCTTGAAAACTTTGCTGTCCTTCTCAATACCTGGGCAGTGATAGGTAGAGGAGCCTCATAGCCCTGTCTCTTTTCCCTGTTAACAGCAAAGCTTCCCCGAGATGACAAGACTCAGATTCTCAAGCAGCATAGACGCAAAGAGCTCGAGTCCCGTCAGAAAATGTACCGGTGAGTTTCCCACTGCTCCAGGGTCTGTCTTCATCAGGTCAGAGTTTGGCGGGGTATGTTCACATTATCATATGGCTCTAATTACTCAACTGCTGGATAAGAGAAAGCCTAAGGTATCGTGTTGGCTATATGTGGTTTTTACTTAGATGGAATTCATTGTAAGTGATGATCATCCTGGTGCAAGTGGCATTATGAGATACTTGTACCTCAGATAAGCCTATCTGGAAGACTTAACTGGGAATTCAGTGATACAGCCTCTGTGTGGGCCCTCTGGCACACCATTGTGCTTTCAAGGAAGATTTGAAGGCATATTTCATTTGCCTGTTACAAGCAGTACTACAGTTTTGGAACATGATCTGAACATGTCAGCTTTTACTGGAGCTTTTTGGCTGCTGAACCAAGCTAGCTTTAGTTGTTGCCTGCACCAGGGTGCAGTGAAGATCTGTCCCTGTTTGAGTGAACTGGAATGTGCTAACAGGACACAGTTGTATATTATATGTATATATTTCATATGTATATATTATACTGATATAGACATTTTTTCCTAGTCTGTGTCAAAATGAGAAAATTCTGTCTTTTCTCAGAGGGTGACGCCAAAAGGCATTAGACATTGCCTTTTGCTACAGATGTGCTCTGTTAAAATAATGAAAGTTTCTTGCACTTGTACCTCATTATTGGGAGAGTAAGGGTTAAGGCAAAGGGTCTGTTCAGAATTGATGGATTGAGGCTTGGTATATGTGTTCATTTCATTTGAACGAGAAAGGCTGTTCCTTAAAAATTATGGGAAGTAGAGCAGAGGAAAATATGGTTCAAAAAGAGGTGTGACACAAAATTTTATTTACATATGCAAGAAGGAAGGCAAAACCATTTGTAATTTCAGGGAAATAGCTACTTAAAATTCTGATGCATAGCTGATAATACACAATGCAGTCTGTGTGTGGCAGGTAGTTTGGAAATACCATGGAAACAGTATTCTTTACAATTCACTTTCTTTTGTTTTGAAATAAAAATGGGGCAAAGAATGTGTGCCATGCCCATTAGGAGGTTAAACAGTTGAATCAAGACTCCTGGAGAGTGCCTTTTGAAGGAATCTAAATAAATGCCTGAGTAGTGTTAGCTGCTGTATCTCAGTTCTGCAAAATGTAGTCCCAGGAATGAGCATGCATTGGGCAGCTGTCTCTCTGTCCCCTCCTTCCACAATACATTTGAAGCTACTGCCAGTTTCAACCAAATGTGGCAAGTGTGTAGGAATATCACAGACATTAAGTTACTTCAAGCTTTGTGAAGGTAGGTGGCCAAGTAGATGCCTTCCACTGTGCTTCAGGACTCTGTGGGGTACTGGTAGGTACTGATGTGGTATAAATCACTTACTTTGGCCCAAGTGAGTCTGCCACAAACTTCCTTTAGAGCTGTGAGTTACCGAAGCAGTGGAGGTAAAGGAAAGACACAGCTCCTATGCTGATAAGGTTATACGGTTAATCAAATCTCTCTTATTTTCTCAGCTGGAAGGAGTGGCATCCGGGCTTTCCCCTGAGCATCGATGCCCATTCTCACAGTGAGCTGCCTCGTGACATCCAGTTTGACAATGAGAAGGGCATTGACTTCATTCTGAACTACACAAAAGCGTAAGTGTTTGTGGAACTTCAGGAGTTTTGCAGAATCTCTTTTGGGGCAGGGTAAGGATCTGATCACCTGTTAGGTTTCATTGAGTCTCAGAAGTGGATTACTTTCTCCAAGCACTGGATCAGCAGCCAAACAAAGTAGAAAAGTAGGAATTTAATGGATTTGTTACTTTATTTTTTAGTTATCAATATTTAAGCTTTTCACGCTGGGAACTGACTGAGCCTCTGCATTCTTGTTAGCCATGGTTTTGGCTGTAGGTGGATGGAGGAGACACTGCTGAAAAACATCAGCAGAAGGACTAGAGGCACCTGAGACCTTGAGCTTTTGACTCAGTTCTCAGCATTGCCCCCTGGAGATAACTTTTCTTCTCTGACTCTTGGCGATAATTAAACCTTCTGATGGCATACACAAAGAAGATGGTTATCAGTGCACCCTTGTCATCCTGCTGGAGAAAATCTGTTCCAAGAAGCTCATCAGTTATCCGCACCTGAGTGTAATCTGCTTGGGGGGGGGGGGCAGCCAAGTCACTGTCCACCCACTTGCACACGTCATGTCATTGAGGAAGACATTGGATGGCCAATGGATGAGCCTGAATAATAAATTCTGCAGGGCTCTGGAATAATACAGGGTCAGTGAGGTAGAGGGACCTCTCTGACCTCTGAGTCTCCTTCTGTGCTGTCTCAAATGCCCAGGTCATATCACACTGTCTCAGATATCCCACCATACTATCAGCTGGTGGAACAGTCTGACATGAGACAAGACTGGTCATTACATGTCAGAGCATTCTGGGTATTTTTTTATTTATTCATTTATGCAGCTGAATTCCACTACTGGTACAGAGTCAAATCAGCATGGTGTTAGCCAGTGCAAAACAGCTGTTCCCGGGCTCATAGAGAAGATCTGAGTGATGCAGGAGCAACAGCACCTGAATGCCAGAGATGAGAGGTTTGCCATTAGGAGATACAAAGCAGTTTGGAGGCTGCATTCCCCTTCAGCAATCCCATCCTGCCAGGCTGTGGCATGTTGTCAGAGGTCCTGAGTCACTGCCAAGTGAAACTTGAAAGCAGTTCAACAGAGTGCAGGGACATCTATCTTTGTCATTAGCTGTAAGGGGCCCTCCCCATGAAATAGGAACCTGAAACTGTATTGCAGAAAGCCAGACATTCTGGATAACTGGTATGACACAAAAGAGGTTTTTCCAAGCAATAGCAATGCTTCTTGTCTGGCACATTTGGCTGAAAAATCTAGACCTATGTTTTTGGTCGAGTGAATTGTGAAAATCTTTGCAGAAGAGTTTGATAGCCCTTATGTAGCCACCCTGATGTGCTTTGGAATCTTGGGACAACTGTTTGCAGGAATGGAGTGGAGAAACATGGGTGAAGGCATGGGGCCTGCCTTTGGTTTGAGTGCAGTAGGAAGGAAGATAGGGAGGTGTGTCTGGAAATCCAAAGGCAGGTGTGGAGCTGCAAAGTGCAGCAGTGGGCAAGGAGCACTTTTAAGGAGAATATGTGAGAGCTGGGAGTGTTGTATGAGACATAGGAAGTCATGGAAGAGGGGAGGGGAAAGCCCTTTTTCATGGGGCATGCAAAAATGAACTTAGAAAGAGGGAGATACGTCTTGGATATTCTTTATGTTGTTGCATGGTTGGATCTTTAGGTGCTGTTGACAGTGGATAACTCTGCAAGTTTAAAGGATTAATTCTGTGTAGGCGGAGATAATCCTGAAGATGTCTGGTGCTGATGTGACCTACACTGTCTAGCAAATGGAAACTCTCAGACTGGAATCTGTGCCAGAAATGCAGGCTTGTGTATCTATTTTGGACTAACGTTGCATTTGGGCAGATTAAGTTCTACAAGCAAGTCTGACTTTTTTTCCTTGCTCTGGTTTCTAGTATGTGCCAGAGACTTTAAAGAAGTACTTGATTTCTTGGGGAAAACAGATTTTTATTTCCTAAGTCCTGTGGAAGTTTGTTCCAACATAGGAAATGTGAAGAACCTCCTCCTTTTGGAAGTAATTTTCAAAACCTCTGGGAATGGATGTGTGCCTGGCATTCAGCAGGTCAAACCACAGCAGGTTTGTGACTAGATCCCAGGTGCTGTGCCTACTGCTTGGTTTGATCAGTAGCCCCAGGTAGGAAGACTTGGGCAGGAGAGGAGCAGTACATATCAGCTTATATGTCAAATGTTCTCTAATCTTAGAGCAGTTCTGAAGGAGGACAGAGGCTCTACAGGACCTTTAGTTGAAACTTTCAAATGAGTCAGTCTTGAGTAACTCTTATCAAGCTATCGAGTCATGTTTTTTCAAATAATTTAACCTTCTGGTGATGGTCATGCTGCCTCTTGAAGTTCATGTGTGATTAGGATACCTGGTCCCTATCAGAAAGTCCTGCCCAGCAGTTACCCTTGCTTTGATCCTTGTACAATGATTCTGTGCCCCTGTCAGGTGTCTCCTGTTCTAGCCTAGGCAGTTGTGTGTTTTACTTCCTAGCATGCCTCCAGGCACCTCTTACCCTTGACTGCCATCTGCAGCAGCAGAAGCAGTCCATTCTGCGTGCACCCCTAAAGGGCTTAGTGCAGAAGCAGCTCCTTTGTCTGCATTATGGTCATGTTGGTCTGGAGCCTTCCTTCCAGGTTACCACTGGCTGTTCTCCAGGCTTTTGGTCCTCTCCAGCCAGTTCTGATCCAGTCTTTTGTATACGTTTGCTGATTGTAAACCCAGCCTCCTGGGATTCTCCTCAAATTCTTCTTGGGAGGATTTCCTGCGACACTGTGACTTTTCTTTACTTTGTTGTCTGCCCTGCATATCTTTGTGTGCTGTGTGCGCTTTTATTTGTGCATTTGAAGTGTTAGTGGGAAGCCAGCTTTGTTTTTCAAATTCATTATTTGCTTTCTAGTCAAGTAAATGATTTCTATCTAATAACAGCAGTTTAGCATTTATGTAATAATTTAGGACCCATCATCTCAGATGACGGGAACTTGCTTGGCTGTGCTGTATTGGCTGAATTAGCAGATGAAGTCAGACATTTCTGGCTCCCAGCCCGCTGTGTTCATGTGATGTCTGCAACCAAGGGACTTGGTTTCTGAGGTTAAATGTGAGCGTCAAGTTTATCCAGCAGCTCAAGTAAATAGAAAGCCCTCAAAAACTCAGGCCTCACACTTTAGGGATCCAGTCTGGCCGTGGTCATGTAGATACTTACAGTATCTATTCCTTTTTTTTAGGAAGAGTGGCTGACTGATCCTGGGTTATGTTCTGACTTCGTGCACCTCTCTCAGTCTCTTTGTGTCATCATACCACTTTCTGAACTGGTGTTAGCAGTGCTCTCAGCACTCCCAGCTGATGCTAACCACTGACAATGTGTGAAGCACTAGCTTTTCTGACTACAGTTTTTATAGGTCCTAAAGCACTGCCATTGTAGGCTGCCAAGAACAACTCTAGAATGGAGTTCTGTAAACACAATAGCCAGAGCTGCACCCTTGCTGTGCCTTTCTGCCTTGTGTGTAAAAGTACAGCCTGCAAATTTAATTCTGTAGGAACTAATCCCACATGCCATCGATCAAAATTTGCTATGTTTAGATATATAAAAGCGTGGAAAATAATAGGAATGGGTATTGAGAAAGCTGGAGATTATTTTTTTCAGATACGTTTTGTTTTGGTTTATTTTTAGGATGGAGAACCTTTATGTCAACCGTTTCATGCACATGTTCCAGTCCTCCTGGAGTGATTTTGCAGATTTTGAGAGGATCTTTGTCAGAATCAGCAACACAATCTCTGGTGAGTTTATCAGCATTTCCTCGTGTTTGCATCATAGAGTGACTAATTAGTTGTCTTGTACATATTTGATTAGGATGGAGGTGGCTGACTGGCTCTTCTGTGTCAATAAATAAATTGTAATCTCAGGCTGGTGATCGCACCATCAACCCACAGGACTAAAAAACAAAGCTATGATCTCACAAGGAACTGAAATTACTGGTAATTGCTCGGTGACCTTCTCTGTCCTGAGCTGTGCTGGAGGTCAGGGAAGCTGGGTGTCATGGTCCCTTTTGGATTTAGAAATGTATTTTCAAGTATGTTCAAGTCCCATAGGACAGATTTTCGTAAGTATTTTGTGTCTAAACCTAGAGATAACTTAGTGGGAGTGCTTTTCAGACCATACTAGCTGTTGAGGTGTTTTTGAAAGTTTGATTGTCCATATCCCACTTCAACCATCTAAATACACAGAAAATCTTCAGACAGGGAAGTCTGGTAATGTTCTCTGCTAAGGGCAAATATAAGGGTGACTCCTCTTGCCTCTGACACAGACCAGATCAAAGGCTGTTGCCTGATATCCCAGTGCTCAGTTGCACTTTGCTGCTAAAAGTCCTGGTTTCTCAACCCTGTTGCAACATGGGGAGGGTACCAGTGCCTTGGTTCTGCTGTCATAAGACCTGTTCCCATCACAGACCCGTAGCTCCTCTCAGTTGGTTCTCTTGGACCATTTGTGTCAGTTACATGGGTGAGATCAAATGTTTTTCAGGAGTAAATTTATCCCCACAGGGGTTATTTTGATAGAACTCATTTCAGATATGAAAACCTATGCTGATGGGCCAACAGATCTGGGGATGGGTTGCAAAGAGCTGGGAATGACCTGGAAAATGTAACTTCTCCACCTGGTCACCTGGTCCTCAAACCATAATCCGAGGAACTGTGCTTCTTACTGGAAATTTGTGTGAGCTAGACCTGAAAAAAGCTTGTGGCATTTGTCCAAAATGTCACTTACCAAAAATGTGTCAGCATTTATGCATATTGAATTAAATACCCTCCTGTGCTTGCCATTTCATACTCCCATCTTCTTCTTAGAAGACAAAAATCCCCATCTAAGAGAGTGAATTTCACTGTTGCTGTCAAGGATGTTCTGTTAAAAAATCTGTTAATGTAGTATTGACATATAAAAGACAAAATGCTGCTTTTCTTTAACCCTTTTTAATACAAAAATCTTAGAAGCTACTTAAAAACCCAGTAAAAAGAATTGCAGATAGTCAGGGGTTTTGAAGTTTGTGGTGCCATTTCTGTAGAGCTGGGCTGGGGAGCTTTCGATGTGTGAGCCAGGCCCAACCTTCTGCTATCACCCATGGTTACTTTATCTTAGTGTGTTATTGGATATAATGGATGCACAGCCTACTTTAAGTTGGTTAGTGTGTGACTCCTCAAATTTTTTTTGTTTTGACTCTGCAAAGGAAAATGCTTTTTCCCCCTTCTCTGAAGTTCTACTCTTCTTCAGGCTGTCTAGGGATCAGTTCACAGAAAAAAGAGCAATTATGCATTTCTTGGGTATAAACCCAAGCACACAAGGTGGCAGAAGTATTAAAAACTAATTACAGCAATTTGTTACATTTAATAAGATTGCTTCCTAAAGTACTTTTAACACAAGAATTAGATACGATCTACAATTAATTTCATTGATAACATTTCCATACTCATGAGGAAAGCTCCAGTTCTGTGACATTTAAACATTAAGCATCAGCCTCAGTTATGTTAACGTGAATCTCAATTTGCTTTTTTGCAAGCCTTGGCAGAAACAGGGTTAATGGAGAGGTGGTTCAAGGCATTTTTCAGTCATGCAGTTTCTGTCCAAGGTGCTGAGTCATTTTTTCTTGATGCAGACTTCAGATACAGCTCCAGACTCATAATGCAGTTGACGGAGATAATGTAAATGTCATTTTATATAAACTTTACTTTTTTCTGCTTTATGAGAAAGCATTGTGGGTTTCAAGACCTTTTTTTTAATTATCACTGCATTCCTTTGGGGCCTATATTTTTAATCCTTTTACCCTTTTTAGAAAAATTAATTGCTTTCAGAAAAAGTCCTGCCTTGTTTAAAACTAGACAGTTGTGGAAAACTTCACTACCTTCATTTTTCCCCTGAAGACACCAATAGCATTTTTCACATTAACTGAAGTGGCGACATGACATTACAAATCAGAGCACTGCAACTATGGGAAATATCCAGTAGCACTACATATGTAATAGTAAAGAGATGGAGTATCCAAAACTAGAATTTTATTGAGATGTTAATCTGGGTTGATGTTAGCAACTGAAATATATTTAGAAAGAAAACAAGTCAAGCAAAACAATGAATGAGGAGTTTTATTGAGTCGAAGTCCAAACACTTCCCCAAATGTCCCTCACCCAGCTCTAGCTAAAGGAACTACTCCAGCCACTGCTGTTCTTTCCCTCCACACATTGCTGTGTATTTCCTTTCTCTTGCTTGTGCCATCTGTTTTTTGAACTTATCCCTCTGTACTGCATGCCTTGTGAATTTGAAGAGGGGGATTTAAAAATACCATGGAAGACCTGAGAAGGTGGTTTACAGGTAAAGAGAGTATTCTTCATAGAAGTGGAATATTTTATTTCTCATTGCTTCTGTACATGGAGAAAAAAGTTATCATCAATTTAATTCTTCTCAATGTGAAAAGTAAGGATTAAATTTTCCATTTATCTTCAGTGATTTTTCTTAAAATTCTGTCACGTTTTAAATCCTTTTCTTGCTGCTTTCTGTATTCAGAGTTGCAGTGCAGTCTAACAAAAAGGTGAGGGGGAAAGGAGGAATGCTACAATGCAGTGGGATATTGATGTTGTGCAGCTATTGATGCTGCAGGCTTGTTTTTCCTTTAGAATATGTGATGCAGCACTGGAAGGAAGATTTTATGTTTGGCTACCAGTTCCTGAATGGATGCAATCCAGTGCTGATCCGGAGATGCACAGAGATACCCAAGAAGCTGCCTGTGACCATGGATATGGTAGAATGCAGTCTGGAGAGGAACCTGACGCTGGAGGAGGAAGTGAAGGTACGGCTCTGGGTCAGGCTGGGCTCCACCTGTTCCTTCTCACATCCTCTAACCTCCAAAGTCTGTTCTTACTGCCTTCGGCCACATCTCCTTTCTTCAGGATGTGTGATAGGTCATGGCAAAGCAGTCTCTGCAGACTGGCAGTGCTTCTGTTGGCTTTTCTCCCGCTGTCCTGGAGCTGCAAGCCATGCCTGTCTCCAGGTCTGGTGGAAGAGCAGTAACCAGGAGGTGAACAGTCCCTTTTCACTGGTTTTCTCTGAAAGATCAGGGATTGACTGAATGCCTCAGAGGGGAAAGGTGCCTCTTCCTTTTCTGGTAGGGTCTTACCATGGACATGCTGAGGAAGGGTTGACAAGGGTGGTGCCTTGCTTTTGTTTGTACAATTAACACAGGGTTCTCTTCAGCTGGCAGTGTGAAACTTGCTTGCATCTGAGTGTCACTGCGTGAGTACCAAATACAAAGATGCTCTTTGCTGAAAGGCTCACTGCCAGACTCTGCAGACATCAGTCAGGTGTTTGTGCAGTGGTACTTGCCATCTCAGTGGCATCATTCCTGAGCTGTGAGCAAGGGCATGCCAGGGGTCGCTTGTAACCACCAGGCTCAAGTCAGTCTCTGCCTAAGACTTTCCATTCTTTTGTTCCAAACTGCTTGCACACCATTAAAACACATCATGCTTCTTTTTTTTTCCCCCCCTACAGCAAGGAAACATTTTCATTGTGGACTACGAGCTGCTTGATGGTGTGGATGCCAATAAAACAGACCCGTGCACGATACAGTACTTGGCTGCACCCATCTGTCTGCTGTATAAGAATCTGGAGAAAAAAATTGTACCTATTGCAATCCAGGTGGGCTTGCTGTCAGGGTCTTTAGAGGATCACACTGTTTGTTGTCTCATTTTAAACATGGAAGGACTTGGAGTTTCATATTTTTTTAATATCTTTCAGCTTGGTCAAAAGCCTGGACCAGACAATCCCATCTTCCTTCCTTCAGATGCCACATATGACTGGCTGCTAGCTAAAATTTGGGTCCGCTCCTCTGATTTCCACATGCACCAGACAGTGACCCACCTCTTACGGACACACTTAGTCTCAGAGGTGTTCAGCATAGCTATGTTCCGGCAGCTGCCTGCTGTACATCCCCTCTTCAAGGTTAGTTCTTGCATGAAGGGAGGATGTCTGTGGGCCAAGGTGGTTATCACATCAGTTGGACAAACCAAAAGGAAGTTCTAGTGAATGTTCAGCTGAAATAGTTTAACTGGCTGCCCTGCAAGATAAGATACAGCTAAGCCACCAGGACTTCAAACTTTACATCTGGCTGCTGTTGAATTCAATCTGAGAATTTTCCTTCTTTCATTGTTTGTTTCATTTCTCAGCTCTTGGTGCCACATATGCGGTTCACAATAGCCATCAATACCAAAGCCCGAGAACAGCTTATCTGTGAATGTGGCCTTTTTGACAAGGTAGGTAATCCTCTCTGTGAATCTTCACTGTTCATGTCAGTTCATGGTTACTCCTGGTTCTTTGTTGTTCTTCATGGTTCCATACATACATATCCTTTAATCACATATTGCCTTGTTCCCTGACCTTTCTATTAAAAGGCAAACATAAGCAATACCACCCAAGAAACTGGCACACAGAAGTGATGCCTCATTGTGCTAAAGATGTTGTTCTCTTTTACCTCTAAGTAGTCAAATCAGAACTGGCCAACGTCAGTCAGTGTCTCACTCATTGCTGATATGCCTTTGAGTTATAGTATAGAAGAGTACATAAATTCCTGCTTGTATTTCCACATAGTTAAGTCCCCAGTTTCTTTTAAGTACCCAGTTTTTCATCTGTGAGCAAAAGGATTTGTGATTGCGAATGAAAGTTTTCATCACAGAAAGACGTGTAGGGAAGACAGATTTCTAAGACCACAAAGTGTGTTTGGATTCCAGCTTGTCTTCTTGAGTTTCCATAAGCAGCAGACCGGCTAGGATTAAATCTCAGCTTCATCTGAGTCAGTAAAACACAGCTGTATGTCATACCTTTATGGATGATTTGGGTGAAGGCTGGAGTGCATCCTCAGTAAGTTCACAGATGCCACCAAGCTGGGTGGGAGAAATGGAATGCTGCATCTAGGATCTGCAACAGCTTGGCACACAGCAGTCTCTGTGACAACATGCTGGGAGCTATGTTTGGGGAGGTTTCAGAAGTCCTTTCAGAGGGAGCCTGTGTTTCAGGACACCTCTGTCCTTGTTACACCACTGGCACCAGGCTGAAAATAGCTTCCTTGCCTCAGAGTTTTTCACCCAAGCAGAATAGAGAGGTTAAATCCAGACTTCTTCCCTTGTCATCTATACTCCACTGCTGACTGTGGAGACTTCCCATCCCTTTAAACAGAAGCATCATGTCCATACCCCATGCAGAGTGTGTGGGTAAGACCTGCCAGCAAGGATCCTGGAATTCCAGAATTTGTTGGTTCCAATGTAAATGAATAACCAGCCAGAGGACGGTAACTGTAAGGTCACAACTGCTACAACACTTTTATCATATGCTGTGAAAGCAACTTCTGGGAACTTCTGCACGGTGATTATCTAAAGAGTTTTGCAGTGCTGTCTGTTGTGGACATGCTGTGCTTTTCAAATGTAACATTTGAAACACTGGCCAGTCCTCATCAGTAGCCACCCAGCAGGATTCATCTCCTGGCATAATTTCCAGGGTGACTAATGGTAGCCTGCATCCCTAAAAACTTTCTCCTAAACTATTCCATAACAGCACTGGGAGTTTAACTTAAGCCCTCTTCTAACACAGTCAGGGCTGCCTTCCTTCACACATGCACTGGTTCTGGAGCATAGGACTGCAGGGAGTGCCATGCTTTGATGTTGCTGTACTTTATTAGTGAATTCCAGTATAAGCAGTACCTATGGTGCAAACATGGATATTAACAGCCATTCATAGGAGAGGTGTGAAATCCCTGAAGTCAAAATGCACAGTTCCAGTAGGCCTCTTCAGTTTGGTACTTTGTGTGGAGATGTGGCTTTCTCCTTCAAAAACAGATTCACCAGCATTCTGTATCCCATCTTCTGCACATTTGTAAAGCCAGTCTTGGCACAAAGGGAGCATAATCTCCTACTGTTCCCATCTTGCTGTTCTTCCCGCAGGCAAATGCCACGGGTGGAGGAGGACATGTACAAATGGTGCAGAAAGCAATGAAGGATCTGACTTACAGTTCCCTCTGCTTCCCTGAGGAGATCAAAGCTAAAGGGATGGACAGCAAAGAGGATATCCCCTACTACTATTACCGGGATGATGGCATTAAGGTCTGGGACGCCATAAAGAGGTAAAAGACCATAGTTCTAGATACTGGCTGATAAAGTCACAGAGACACAGACCTCATTTTTTTCCTGCTCGCTTTGCTCTTTATCATATCTTGTAAGGAATATCTGGGCTGTTCAGTCATGTAGTGCCTTTTCCATCCAGTATATCTCATCAGAGGAAAAATGCTTAGTCAAGCACACACTCTTGAAAGACCATTAATTCCTGCTTTTCTCAGTGCTGTTTTCTTGTATTCTGTATTTCAGAAGACCCTTTACAAGTATGTACTCTTGTATAGGATTTCACAGAAATTTAGTGAGTTGGAATTTAGCCTGCAGAAGGAATTTAGTTATGATTTTTTTTAGCTATGCACAAGCCAAGAGAGGACTCAGTTCTCTGAGCCAGCCATGTGACCTCATCAAGGTTCTTGTGGAGTGAAAATGTAAGCTTGGCTTCCATGACAGTTCTCTTTTGAAACTCAATAAATTAGGTATAAACTGTTTAGAACAAAACCTTTCTTAAAATGCCTTAAAATTGCGAAGTCTGAATTTAATCAGGAAGGGCAGCAATTCTGAGTAAGGAGAGGTACTGCAAGCCTGCTCGACCACACAAACATGGTTCCTTTTCAGATCTGAAACACTGCCTTGCATGATTTACATGGTTTTTATTCTGCAGTGGCATTTAATTTAACAAACAACGTATTTTTACATGGCATAAGTCGCTTACCAAATACGCAGCTGTTTCATGACTTTTGAAAAGCATGTTCATTAAAAATCAGATCTTTTGTGTACACAAAGTGGGAGTTTTATGATGCAAGCATAATGTTGAAAGTTCTGGGGATATCTTCGTCTCCTGTGTTTTCTCTGTGTTTTGACAAGGGCTTATCTTGCAATATTTCCTGCAATTGTTAGTGCCCATTTGAGAGAAAAGGAAGTTGTAACTTTGCTGTGGTTGTTTTCTTCATAAAGTCCATTTATTTTTGTCCTCCTTTTTCCTGTGTTTTCTTTGCGGGTTGAGATATGCCTTTCGAATACCAGGTAGTACTTAGTCAACTCCATTCAGTTTGACTGTTTGTGGGTGTTAACCTTGCTGGAGGATGATGTTACACCGCCTCAAACTTGGCTGAGAGCTGTGAATCATTTGGTTTATAAATGGTGTGGGCAGTACCCTTTTGGCTGTGTGAGATCCTGACCCATCAACCCATGGTCATGCATGTGTCTGCTCACCAGAAATCTCCTACGCTGTGCAGGGCTATCAGTCTTCACTTTCTTGATGAAATAATTTCTATCCCCAGCATAACTTCACATGTGGTAGATGGTCTAGACCTGAGGAAGCTGATAAAGTTGTTTCTATAGAAACAATGACTCTCCCATGGCAAATTTGTAAACTGCTCTAGTACACAGCTTCCTATTTCTGATCTGACTGCAGATAGATACACCAACGCAAAGATACTTCAGCCCAAAAGGTCTCACCCACACTTCATATACTCATTTCTATTTGTGTGGAAGGGGGTCTGAAATACTGCCATTTTCTAAGAGGAGGATCCCCTTCCTGTATCACCTGGCACCTGTGCCAAATGCATGGAGACAGAGCTCATGCAGAGCGGCTTTCTCTCTGCATCTTGCAAAATTTTTGTTTTCCTTTATTGTCCTCTGGAAGCCAAAATTACTTAAACTTTTGCTGTTCATGCAGTTGTTTGTCTGCCTCAATGACAACTGTTGACTGGCTAATAGGAACCAAATTGATTTGTAAAAGCCTCCAAATTGCAGTAAATTGATAAAATTTATAAATTTATATTTTATTAAGGGATAAATCTCTATTGGATAACAATTCTTGATCCCATCAGTCAGCTTCTGCAGTCAAGTGTTTCACCCTAGGGGTTGTTGTCAAAATGTTTAGCAAGAGATTATAGGTACCTGCAGAGCTAACAGAATGTCTCAGCACAGCTCCATTATCCAGTCATTCAGTCATGAACTGCAAATCTTCAGGAAATCAGGATTACCTATTTTCACTGCTTTCGAAACTACTTCTGTTATCTTAGTGTTTTAAGAGCCTTTCTTTCAGAGGTGAGCTAGCCTGGGAAGCTTTTATAGGAAGAAGGATCTTGGGAAGAGGAACTGAACAGGAAGGAGATGTCTGCTGTAAACAGTGGGCATAGGAAATAGCTCTAGACCTCTTTTTCCCAGGGGAAGTTTCCTGGACCACTTTAGTATTTCACAAAAAGGATGTCCAGTGGGAGGGGTCAACTATTGGCATTCAGGAGCAGCGTTGGAGTGTCCCACATACGGAGAATGGTACTGGTATCAAAGTCTGGGAACCCAACTGCCCAGTGTGGGAGCCATGTGGATATGCAAGAGGGAGGCTGTATGGAGTGAGGAAAGGATGTAGATGTGATGACAGAGCTCTGTGCAGGAGCAAAGCTTCAAATAAGAGAATAAAGTGCACAGGATTGTTCAGGGGTTGCAGTGTGGTCCAGGATCTTTTTGTTGGGGGAAGAAGTGATGCTGCAGTCCCAAATGAATCAAAGTTGCCTCTGTTCTTTCCCACTGCTTGTAGGAAGGAGATAGGAGGGTTTTGAGACCTTCTCTTGCCCTTCTCTCTTTCCCTGTGTAACATCTGCAAGGTCAGAAGATCATTTTCTGGAATGGCACACTTGCTTTCTCCTTTTCATTTTGTTTTGTCCATTCGTTCCTGTGTGCAGTTTTGCGGAGGATGTAATTCACATCTACTATGGGAGCGACGAGGTGGTGTGTGAGGACGTGGAGCTCCAGGCCTTTGTCAAAGACATTTACGTCTATGGGATGAGGGGTGTGAAAGCCTCAGGTAAGGTATGATGGCCCAGCCAGATCTGCAGCTTGTCCAGTCCCTGCTGACAGCAGTGCTGAGTGCACAGAACAAGTTAGAGACCCTCTCCTTGGCCTGAAGATGCTCAGTTTTATGTGTTAGACCCTGGATCAGGCCACCTCTCAGGAGACAGCTCCTTCCTTTGACACAGATTCTCATAATCAGCTTGGGCAACTTGTGTAATCTCTCTACACTGGGGACAGGTCTTTGATTTTGTCTGCTCACACTTCAAGCATTAGGCGGAGTGTCTGTGTGTGTTGGAACCACCAGGCAGACTGATAGAAACCAAGGAGTGGGAGACCCCTTGAATCCTCTCCTCCAAACCTCACACCAAATAGGAACATGTAAGAACCTCCCCAGGAGTATATTGCTGCATTTCCCATTTGTTCAGCACTTGTGTCATCATTGAACTATTCTGCTCTCTTCAGGGAAAGGTAGTCATAATTATTTCCAAGAAATATTTTCCTTTGCTCTGTCTTTTCTCTCTTTTCTTGCAAACCATTACTTGGCCATGGGAGCTCTCATCTATAACAAGGCTCAATTTGCCCACCTGAGTTAATGCTCCCCTCTCTTTCCCTAAATATGTTGCTTTTCTCTTCCACTCACATTTTTTCCAAGCAGATTTTCCAGAATTTATAGAGGTGGCTGGGGATTCTTCCTACTGTCCTGGCTGATTTACATCTGGCAACACCTCTTGGCCAGTGACCTAGGGGAGATGGCTCTGGTGTTGCCTGCACACATTTGAGTGCCAGATGTCCAGGCAAAACTGTGATGTTTCCAGTCATTACTGGTATGTTCTGGTGGATAAAAGGCTTCTGGGCTCTATCTGCCTGGACAAGCAAAGGTTCATTTTTGTTTGTCTAGTTGTCTCTTAGCAAAAGCTTAGAAATGTTCCTCCTGGTAGGAATTCCAAACTTTACCTAAGCATCTTGATATGGGACAAGTACCGAACTTTTCCAGGGCTCCAGCTGGGGTGGGATGCTACAAGCACGACTGGTGGGACGACTGCCACTACAGATGGCAAACCTGCCAGGCTTGCAGCATCTCTCTCTGCACTGCTGCTGCTCCAAGGGCTGTGTTATAGAGCAGGGCGACTTGGCGGTGTCTGTAAAGAATGGGAGGAGGCTAACTGAGGGAGGCTATGGCACCTGTTTCTTCCTTAGGAAGGCTGCTGTGATTGGGAGAATGCCAAACTCCTTTAAAGATGAGCACAGTGTACTTGGAATAGCAGGACACAGTGGGGGATGGTGCATCCTCTCCTTTTTGGGCTAGGCGTCTGGCCAAGGTACCTCTTCCCTCTCTCAGGCTGAGTTCACATCTGTATCAGGTTGGTGGTGGAGACACGAAGCAGCTGGCACAGGCAGCCTGGGCAGGGGCAGCTTGCTCCAGGGTGCTAACAGGTCTGTAGGTATACTGGGACCTGTGGTCACGTTGGGCTGGGACAGGGAGTACAGCACAGGACTGTGATTTAGTGAGGATAGGAGAGATACAGGCCTGGGGTTTCTTTGGTTGCAAAATATTTCCCTAGTCCCTGACTATTCCGTTTTTTCTTTATATAACTCCGTTTGATTATTCTCTTTCAAAGACAGCTTAATGCAACTATTTCTGTTCCTCATTCTGTTGTTTGTCTTTCAGAAGTTCTCATTTCCTCACTTCCCGTTTCAGTGAATAAGCTCTCCCTGCACTCTTTCTTGCAATACACTTGATTGCTGAACCTCAAACCTTTATAAATACAAGCACGTGGTTGCTTCCTCCTTGGCATGAACCTTCCCTCCTTGCACTGCAGACTGAAGAAGAATGGAGCATCTGAGGTCCCTGCCCTGGGGACTCTGGGAGTTCCTTGCTGCAGGGTAGGTAGGTCAGGAACACTGTTTTTTAAAGGTGTAATTATGCTTCGTCTTTCCCTTATGGAACACCACATACTTTGCAAACAGAGGCCATGCCTCACAGACTTGTGTGAAGTAAGGCTGTTTTTACAGCTGCACAGCCAAGGCACAGAAAGGCTGAGGAGCTCCTGTTAGACCACAGATCAAGATTCGTAGAAAGCCCTGCTCTTCAGCGACTGCTGCACAGCCCTCTAACCCATGTCTTTTGATTACTGCTGGGTAGCAGGGTCACTTCATCACTGGGTTAAGCTTTTCTTCTCCCTCATCTAGGGTTCCCTAAGACGATCAGAACACGAGAGACACTAGCAGAATATCTCACAGTGATAATATTCACCACATCAGCTCAACATGCAGCTGTGAACTTTGGTCAGGTAGGAATTTATGGGAAGACTGTTCTTCTTTCTGGGCTAGGAGGTACATCTATGAGGGCAGGGTCTGAGAACCATTTTTTAGTAGATGTACAGATTGACATTACTGTTTCTGGTCAAAATAACTGCAGAGCCATCTACAAATCCCTATGAAGTCTGTGGAAACTGAAGTGATTTGGAAGCTGAGAAAGGCATTTCAAGTCCTACATAGGTACCAAAGATCAGATGAGGGATTCTAGCTTGTGTATTTCAGTTTTGCTGATTTTATTACGGGAATAATTTTTTTGAGCATTTAAATGGCATTGCTGCTCATTTCTTGAGTTTACAAGCCAAGTGGCAACTTTGAGCTTCCTCTGTGATGTTTGATGTGTCACATTCTGATAACCTGTGTTATCCCTACTTGCCTTGTCTGATAGATATCTGCCCTGAAACTGTAGTAACAACATGCCTTTCAAGTGCTGTTTCTTTCAACATCAAGGCATTTTGGAAAGCAGATTTAACAGCCAGAAGCAAATCACTCTGTCAGTCACAGAGCTTTTTCACTCTGTGGTCAGTCACTGGAGCAGGCTCCCTAGGGAAGTGGTCACAGTTCCAAGCCTGTCAGACTTCAAGGAGCATTTGGATGATGCTCTTAATCTGATGGTTTAGTTTTAGGTAGTTCTGCAAGAAGCAGAGAGCTGGACTAGGTGATCCTTATAGGTCCCTTCCAACTTGAGATATTCTATGATTTTATGAGCTTTTTTTTTTTGCATGTTCTCACTTCAGGCATAGGTGATCTCTAAGATATGATCTCAGAGATAAGCAGAGAGACCATTTTATTTATGATGGTTATTCCCAAATACCCTGCATCACTTTCCATGCTGACCCTTCTGTCCACCCCTGCAGCTCAGGAGCCCTGGAGAAGGTCTGGATCCTGGTGTCTAATGGACCCACACTACTGCTGTGACGTGTCCATGACCAGGGACCTCTGTAACTATTCCCATCTAACTTGTCTTGACAACTGATTGTGACAGCTCCCAGTGCCCCCCTCAGAAAATCCTGTCTGTTCAAGTAATACCAAGAAATCATCTCTTGATCTGGCATACAGAGGATATGCAGCCCATCATGGGCTTCAGCCATGGGACAAAAAGGCAGAGAGAGCTGAGGGGAGGAGGAGGAGGTGGCTGTACACTGGAGAGAACACAATGAGCAGTGTGAGCATGGCAAGTAGCTGGCACAGTGTGAGCATGGCACTTCCCCTCATGCAGGGCAGGGCATATGTATGAAGGTAATGAAAAAATGCTTGGGAAAGAGTTCTGGTAAGTGCACCATCTCAGATGATGACAAAGCTCGGGGTCATATCTGAGGCAGATGAGACATCAGCATCTCACAGCACTGAAGCAGGCCAGAGGTGAGTATGAGTTCCCAGTCTGCTGCTCACCGTGGCCATATCAGCATGCCATAGTCCATATTTCTCAGTGAACCAGCATGCTTTATCTCTCTTAGCATCTGACCACGTGGACATGCTCTGTGGGCATGTTCATGGAGGAAATTTTGCAGAAAAGAGAAGCTGGAGTAATGGGGATCGCCTCAGGTTATTAGAACTGATGTTTGTTTAATAAAATATTTGAGGCCTTAGCCAGTCTGGTGAATTTGAGCTGTCTGGCACATGCCTGTGGTTAGCAGAATAAATACTCCCATTTAGATTACCCAGCTCTCTCTCTTGTGAGTTCCTGAGCAAAACAGTAGGGACTTCCTTGTCACCTCCAGTCCTTCTCTAGAGCATCTCCCTGTCCTTAGTATCTTCTCTTTCTGAGGGGCTTATACTACAGAAGCAAACTCCCTGTTGGCAAACTCCTGATTTTCTTTGCTGTGTTCCTAAACACCAGCTGCTGCAGGTTTTCACTGTGCTCTCTTGCTCTGCTGTGCAGTATGACTGGTGTTCCTGGATTCCCAACGCCCCACCAACAATGCGCTGCCCTCCTCCAACAGAAAAGGGGACAGTCACCATCGAGCAAATTGTGGAGAGTCTGCCGGACAGGGGACGTTCTTGTTGGCATCTTGGAGCTGTCTGGGCCTTGAGCCAGTTCCAGGACAAAGAAGTAAGTCAATCTCCCTGCTCTAAGTGCTGGAGATGTGAAACCACGAGGGCCATGGCAAGACTGCACAGACTCACAAGACTGTAGTGCTGCTCTGTGCTTGACTTGACCATTTTCACTCTTCTGTGGAGCTGTGTCAGTGCTGTGGGTTTGCCCATGTTCTGCCAGATGCAAACCAGCTCTGAGCAAGAAGCTGTATTTTACTCAGAGTGTCATGGAGCTGTGGCTTGTGCCTGGTGGGCGAGGAGTGAAAACAGAACAAACCTATGGGAGGCTTTGCAGGCATGGTCTGTGGCCATTTGCCTCGCGTAAAATGAGGTTGTAGGTGCTTGGCTGTTTCACACAAGGGCTCTGTCTGGAGAATGTGTTTTGACATCCTTAAATAGAAGATGATGGACAGAGGGTACTTTAAATTCCGTTCTTCTACAAGAAGAAAGCAGTACTAGCAGAGAAGCTGTACTCTGAGGAAATAGTTCCCAAACTTCCCAAAGCAATGCCAGTGTGCATATTGGCAGCGCACTTTTCAGGCCACCCTTAGAGTCCATGCTGACTACACCAACTGTCCTAATGAACTCTGAAGGACAGTTTTAGGTCAACAGAATCTTCCACTGTCACTGAATGAAGTAGTCATCTTCCTTTTAAATCTGTGGCTGTGAATTCCCCTCTCATGCTATCCTTTTCTCTATCAGCACAGATGTTTGTGTGGCTGTACAGAGATCTGGCATAGGAAGCTCATCTGACTGACCACTGGCCTGAGCAAAAGTGCTTGGTTTTCAGTGGATGACCTCTCTTTCGGTCAGGGAGGTGCCATGTAGACACCTGAACCAGCACCACAGAAAGATGCAGGGATGGAAAGAAGCAGCCAGCAATAGAGGGAAGGTGTAGGCTAGCTTAAGTATTGATAATACTATTTTAATAGAAGCATTTGTGAGGTGAGGCTCTGGTTGGTGTTGTGCCAAATGGCGTAATGTTGAAACAGAATTGCCTTTGCTTTCTCAAAGCATAATTTCTTGGTGTTTTTCAATTAGCTATTTCTGGGCATGTACCCAGATGAACACTTCGTGGAGAAGCCGGTGAAAGAAGCTATGGCAAAATTCCGCAAGAATTTGGATGAGATTGTCAGCACCATCACCGAGCGCAACAAGAACAAAAAGCTTCCTTACTACTACCTTTCCCCAGATCGCATTCCCAACAGTGTTGCTGTTTGAACACATAGCCAGAAGAATTTGGAGGCCTGTAAAGCTAATGCTGTTTTTCTGTTATATATGCTTCTTCAATTAGCTTTTCAGAAAAGGATAAGAAACCCACCCTCTCCATCAGAGCTGCCTTAAGTCGCTTTGAACTTTCAAAATAAATTTGGTTATGACCAATCTTGCAAACAAAGTCTAACAGACAACCCTCTAGGTCAGATTTGTTACAAATTTATTTTTTCAGGACTTTTAAACTAATCTTAGAATCAATATACATGTTTCTGTTATCTTTCCATCTCCTTGCCAAGACAGTGCAACCACAGATTAACTTACTCAATGGAAATAGTGTTATGAGCAATAAGCAAGTCACATTTTAAAATCCTTCCTGTTTTTAATAGGTGACACTGGTGACATAAAAAGATAGAATCTTTAAAGTTTATGCATTGTTTTGAATCTGATTAATGTCAAATATTTTCACTACCATTGTGAATATCTTAATCAGGATGAACGTAGTTCATGTGAAATGATATCTCATAGGAGATGAAAATTTTGTACCTACATAAACATGAGTATTTTCTGCATAAAACTAGGAAGGTTTGTTTTAGCCTCTGCCAGCAGTTCGATGTCATTCACATCTAGGGACAAATGTTCTACTTCAGACAATGGCAGCAAGTACAGACCTAGCAGTGCTTATGCTCAGTTTCTGTTTCATTGCTGAGGCTGCTGGGTTTTCTGGACAATCTCTTCTGTTTTGTGGGGGATTAAGAGGCTACTTTGTATAATGGAAAAGTTTGCAGAGAAGGCTTAATTGACAGCTCCTAAGAGGAATCTTTAGATTTGGCCAATTAAGCATAACTGGCATGTTCCCTCTTAGTTATAAACCACTGAGTTTTGTCTGTTTTGTTTAGAGGTGTTTAGGTTCAAAAACTTGGGCTCTGGTAAAAGTTGAGAAAGTCACTGAGAAAAGCAAAATTGAGGTTTGTGAAATTAAAAGAGTTGTGGTTTTGCTGATTAGAATTTGGGTTTATTTTTCTGAGAATTTGTTCCTGATACTTGATCTGCTGGCATGCAGTTTGTTTTCTCAATAGATAAGTAAGTTCCTTGTGCTAATAAAACAAAACCAAACATCTAGCTGTTATTTCCTAATTCGGCGTCTGGTGCTGTATGTCTCAAAAACCTTGTAGGTATAAACACAACATGCTGTGTAGAGAAATGAAGCTTATATCATTGAGAAATACAGTTATTTCTGTTGTTCATGTGTAATTTGGAAAACAGTACTGCTAAAATATATATCCTTTCATATGAAATGGGTGTGAAAACTGATTTTAGACCCTTTACAGCAAGCAGACTGATTCCTGGTTTTTTCCCCCCAACCAATGACTTGGAGAAAAATGTGGAAGCTAAGACCGTTTCCTGTTATTGAGGTAGTACCTTTATGATTTATGCATCATCATCTTACTGCAGCCCATGAAAAGTGATGAGTGTTAGGAGCAGAGTCAAGCTTGTAAAGCAACATGGAATAGGACCAAGGAACCAGAGACAAGAACCTGTGAGCCCACCCCCTCGAAAACAGAAAAGTGCAACTTAAATGCAACAAGCTGATGCAATATATCCAGCATGCCAGCTCTAACTTTTGTCTTTCCACTGTGTACAGAGAATATCCTCTTGCTTCAGCTTTCATGCGATAATGATTTGCATAGTCAAGTATCTGTTTAGAAAACAAAATGTGGAAGGAGACTGGTGGATGTTCTCTTCCATCTGTGCAATCTGATGTAGCCTGTGGACCTGGGGTACAAGTACAGTTGATGGGAGGTTTGGGGAATTGAATGTGCATCTTTCAAAACTGGTATCAGCATCTGATTCAACTGCAGGAGAGGCTGTGGAAAGAGGTAAAGAGGTTAAAATTAATACTAGCACCAGAAGAGAAGCAGATACTTGCAAATAGTAAAGTGCTTACTCTTCCAGGGGGTCTGAGTATACATGTTGCTGTCCCACTCCCAGCTCCCTTTTCAGCTTGTCTCCTAAGTCATGGTACTAAGGTACAGTTCCCTCTTGCAGGATCCCTCCTGGGGGAAGTATCAGCTTTCCCTGAAGTGTGTCATGCACTCAGCCTGTGATAGATGTTTGAGCTTGATGGGCATCAGCCCAGCTCTAACAGGGTTTGACAGCCAGTAGCTCGTGTCTTGGCTGGATGGCTGTTGCTACTGGCCAGTCCAAGGGAATGTAGCCTGACTCTTCAACTCAAGCTTCATTGCTGTCTTTTCCAATTGCAGTGATTCTCAACTGGCTGGAAGATTGAACTAGGAGATCCCTGGTTCAGGAAGTCCTGCCAGGATATCTGAACCTCCTTTCCTCTTCTAGCAGGGTGAATTTAACTCTATAAACTACTTTTGGGATTGTCCCTTTCCCAATCCCCAAAGATCCCTTGCAATAATATGATTCTCACTGCTCCTGAAAACAAAGCCCACATACTTCTTAGTCATCCCATATGAAGTAAGCTACCCTTTTCTTTTCCCATCAGCCCCCATTTTACATGTGGGGAAATGGAATAAGAGCAATGAAATTCAGCAGATTAGCTCTGATTTGAGGTGCTTTCTTTATAGAAAGAACATGAGAAAGTTGTTTACCTTAAGTATGCTAATTTTAGCCTTCTAGAGGGCAGACAACAGGTTCAGGCTTGGCTGCTCAGACTCACTTGCTCTGTTGCATGTTGAGCAGAACATAAAATAAACCCCAAAAGATGTGTTTCTAACTAGCAAGTTTCAACCAGCAACTGCTCTTTCCTGCTACATTAACAGCGACATGGTATCTAGGAGGGAATTGCACACACTGAGGTAGTATCACAAGTGCGTAGTTTGCTTTATTTGTACTGTAAAAAGGCATAGGTATTGCACAATCAGATGTGGCTGGTACATTTAGAGGTTAACTGAGTCATGGGTTTTTATGGCCAGCAGACGTGGGTTTGATTGCTTAGACTGATCTCAGCATAACACAGGCATTTGGATTTCCCTGAAGCATTTTCCTCTTCAAATTCAATGCAGGGGTGCTTGGTCTAGGAATCATCTGGGAACATAACCACTCATGATGTACCAAACCACGATTCACCCTGGTGCTTGAGTCACTTGTCTCACTGGTGAATCCCTCATGCTGTGAAAGATAAATGCTGTGTTTCTACTTCTGTGTGTATTCAGGCTTCACATCTTGCAACAGATGGCTTCTTGCAGCAGCCTTGTGTGACTGAAGATCCTTCTCTGGCCATGTTCCCTACTACATGCTTCCCCTTTCTTTTGGTAAACGGAGTAGATTAATTTCCTGGAGTCTTTTGCTGTAAGACTTTCTTTAAACCTCTTATCTGCTACCACTGTGTGCACAGCATGTGGGCAGATGACGATGATTAAATGGCTATTTCAGTCGTTACTTCATACTCTGCATTTCCTCCTGCTTGCAACTGTGTATCTGCAGTTTGTCCATAGATTTTTGTCACAAACCACACAGCAAATTATCTGTGTTACTGAACAAATTTCCTGTTCGTACATATGCAAGCGGTGGACAATGCCTTCAGGAAGTAAAAGAAATATTAAGTGAGTTGTTCAAATATTTCCTTCTAAGATTTGAGTTGGGGCCTGACTTCAGTAGGTCTCTATCAAGCTTCAAATTCAGCATATTCTATGTCCAGCAGCCTTTTAACTTTAGATTTGCAGGGTTTGAAATCATGTACTTGGTGATTAGGCTCAATCTCTAGTTACATAGCTGAGTTACTGTAGAATCATAGAATAGTTTGGGTTGGAAGAGACCTTGAAGATCATCTAGTTCTAACCCCTTGCCATGGAGGGTTCTATCATCCAATGCTAGACATTTTTAACCTGTATTTAACTTAATCAGGGTTTGCTCTAAAGTTAATCCAGGCTTTTGGCTGCCTGCATATAGCAGAATACGGCAGAGGTTTCTGGGAAGCCTGCCCAGCCAGTTCAGTGGAGCTGTGCAAGATGCTGCAGAGGAATGTGTTAAACTCGGTGCAGTTACCACAGTCTATGTCAGCACAGGAATTAGACTGAGAACATCCTTTAGTACAGGACACTGAAGAACCATTTCTTTCCCAACTTGGTGCTTGTTTGTAGAGCTCTTCCTTCACTCTTCAGTACCTTGTCTGAGCACCTCCCTCCCTCGCATGAAGTGACCAACGTCATGTGCGAACTAACAGCTGTCACATGTCAATCCTCCCTCTCCACTTGCTGCCTCTTCAGGATCTGTTTCAGGAGAAATCTCCATAGGCAAGTGGTGCATTGGTCTTCCTGAAGTCTTGGCAGCAAAGGCTCTGAGTCCTTTTGTCTCGGCTGGAAGTACAGCAATGTAAGAGCCGCGGTCTCTGGGGGAGCTGAAGCACTGGATGATTCTCATCTCATTTAAATGGCTGTAGGTACCTTCTCTGCAATACAGCGTTCTTTGGTTACAGCCTGCAGCTCTTAGACAGATGTTTTGTTTCATTTCACCAAGAAGCTGAGCCATGCCATTTGTCTCAAAGATACTGCAGCCATGACAGCAAAGGGAGCTCTATTTCTGCCCTCAGGGCTTGGGCAGTATCAAATACAAACTCCAGCCTTTATTCTTTATGATTCTAGGGTCAGATCTAGACAAGCTACATGACATAATGAGCCAGTTCTCTCTCATCTGTGAGGAAAATATTATAGGGGTAATTGTCAAAGCTGGTTGGTAACTTTTCAGATCTGCCAACTATATAAATATCTTTTTTGTGTGTTCTACAGAGCGGTGTCTATGGTACTGCCTGCTGCCACTCACATACCTACTAATGGTTAGCAGCCATCAATCTTAAACAGGAATCAATAATCAGCATTAATCACTATCCTAATAATTGTAGGATAATCTGTCTGAGGACCTGTTTACTGAAAAGCAGACCTGCATGGTGACAAAGCCAACCTGATAGGCTGATGATCAGGTGTCACAAAGTGTTTGGGCAAAGCTTTGAACAGTCTGGCTTTGTCTGGTGCTTGCCTGGTCACAGCTGAGCTTCACATGGTAGAAAAGCTGTGTTTGGTCAGGCCTAGAACAAGCAGATCTGGTTTGTCTGGCCCTGTGGAAACAACAGGTCAGAAACAGACTTGTTAATTTCCTGTGTTTGTGGAAAGTATCTAAGTTGGCCACTGCATTTGACCCAACATAAACATTCCCATTAACAGGCTTCATAGTGGACTGCAGAAAATCAGATGTGATTTTGGCATGAAGAAAAATGGGTTTTTTTACATTTTAACCTAAGAGCAATGGATTTACACCACTGAAGTCCTACTTGGTTGTATCAGTATATTCAAGCTGTTTCAGCAGCAGCATTTCACAGCAGGTTTTTCTTATTTGGGGAATAAAAGGCCATCTGGAAGCCTTCTCCTTCCCAGGAACTGTACTGGTGAAACATTTTTTTTCTGCCATCATTAGATCTCAAAGGCTAATGAGTGCTATGTGATTTAGAAGTGGAGGTACTGGTACTTCTGTCTGCATAGATGGAGGTAAGTAGAACTAATCAATAAGCATGGCCAAGATTTAATTATGTTTCTTCTCCCTTCTGTTTTACAGGGCTAACTTGACAGCAGAGATATTAATAGTTCTCTTAAAGCATGCATGAGAAATGTTTCTGGAAAGAAAACTTTCTTAACAGTACTTCTGTCTCAAAAGGAAATCAACAGATGTAATAGTAGAAAGGTGATGGAGGCTTTGCAAAATGGATGTACTGGAAGCAAAGGGTCTGACGAGAGCAGTAACAGAGCAGGTTTGAGCTGCATTTGGGTGACCCACAGAAAGGTCTGGGGCTTTGCTGAAGTAATGGATCATATTCAGATGTACAAATTGATCCAAGCAGATAGTGACAAAATGTTTTTCCATAAGCTTTTTGGGAGTTATACAGGTGGAGATCCAGAAAATAAGTTTGGGAATAAGCTAGCAGCTCACCCACAATCTGGATGAGTACTGGATGAAGGTTCTTGGCTCTGTTTGTGTGAAAAAATCTCCCAGAACAGGTGTTACCAATCATAAAAAGGGAATCTGTGCTTCAGCATTTGACCCAGTGTGTGGAAAACTGCCAAAGCAGACTCCGTGGGACTGACCACATGTGATGGGTCAACACTAAGAATTTAAGACCTTAAAACCACTGAAATCCTGTGAAATCAGCTCCTGAAAGACCTCAGAAATTATGTGAATCATAGTATCATAGAATATCCTGAGTTGTAAGGGCCCCACAAGGCTCATCGAGTCCAAGTCATGGCCCTGCACAGGACAACTCCAAGAATCACACCACATGCCTGAGAACTTTGTCCGGTTGCTTCGTCAATAATATATAAATACAAAAATAATAAGAAAATATAAAAACAAGAATAAAAGGTGTCACAAGCGGGTTGTTGTCTGAAGGCTTCAGCTGCTTTCAGAAACATGCAGTGTAACCTCACTGCACGGGCTGAACTTCCCTGTTCACATTTCCTTCACCTTTGGCAGAACTTGCTGTGCTGGAAATGGGAGCACCACAGAAAGGAAGAGGGAGCTTGTCCTTTGGGTGAGATATTGCTCTGAACAAGTTACTGGGGAGACTTTTGCAAGAATCATGTATGACTCAGCACTGGTCGAGAATTAAACACACTTTATTTAAAAATCTGAAGACTGATAAAGATCAATGAGGGATAAATTAGGAGCAACTGTTTGGACACCTATGCCCATATGTCAACATACAACTCTTATACATACGAAGAAAAATAGGCTTCCTTGTATGTTTGCCTGGCTGTTTCTTCAGGCAACTTCAAGAAAAGTGAGTCACGGGATATACTTCCAGTGAAGCATGAAAGCGCTGTTGAGTGAAACTGCTTCGGTTTCATTGTTGACACTTTATCTCTTTTAACACTTTATCTGCTTTATCAGTAGAATCACTTAAATTCTGTGGCCAAAATCATGTCAAGAGCCAGTAGCTAAGGAGAGGAAAATTTAAATTAGATGTAGGACTGATGATTGATTTATCATTGCTAACAATTTTTGAACTCAGTCTGGCTGAATCTTGAAAGATTATGCTGGCAGTCTAACAAGCAAAAATCCTTTGTGCTACAGAGATGGTCAAGTCCAACTACGTTAGTTTATGGTTTCATCATTTATAAATGCACATTTTAACAGGAGAACCCAGAGGTGTCAGGGGAATAAGGAAAAATCCTTGAACAACTGGAAAAAATGTAATGGGTGCTGTTATAGATCTGCAGGTTTTTTGTGATACTTCTTTATGGGTTTTTTTATTGCTTTTGGTATCATTTGACCTGCCAAAGTTTATCTGTCTCTAGGCCTTCCAAGATGAATGTTTTCACTATGAGTAAATTCACTGGGAAAAAAGTGCATGTAAAACCAGGTTTCCTGTTAGTAACATGTGTGGTACAAGTAATGAATGGTATTTTCACACCAAATGTTCTTAGGCCAGTAACATTTCAGAATATATTTTGGATGTATTTTTTTGTTTTCCAAATCTTGGGCCACTTAAAGCTGGAAAATATCACTTGTTTGTTCCTACTGCAAAGTTAAATCATCAAACTCTTCTTTTACTCTTTTTACTCTTCAGTCATTCACAAGGCTAATTAGATTCATAGGAGCAGTAAATGCAGCTCTTTTTTTTATTGCAAAGAAAGTAATTCTCCAGTCCTTCCTTTGAAGTCAGCTGGCTTTCACCAAGGTTACTGAATGAGGAGCTTGGCTCTTTATTGCCATAACAGGTAAGATTCAAATTCTGTCCTTTTCTTCATAAATATGACGGTATCTTGCTGCTAATGGTGTTGGTTTTCAGGCTCTGAAAATGGCTTATAACTGTTTGTGTGAGTTTGTGTCACTCGGATTGAGCCATATGACCAAGATGGCCCTTCATACAGTACAGCATGAGAACATACTGGCAGTGAAAGAAACCATGTGCTGCTTCCCCATTCCCACCGTGCTGGTGAGTGCAGCAGGAGTATTTGTGAGAGCTTTGCCAGCGCTCTGTGTCCCCAGGCATGCACTGTCTGTGGCCTGACTTCCTGTGCATGGAGCGCTGGCGGGAGACAACTGTGCATTTGGGTCTGGAGGGGAGGTAAGAGAGGGCAGATGTGATGCAGCTGTGGGAGAGTTTTGGCTTTCAAGGGTCTGGATGTGAGCCAGTGAAGAAAACCAGAGAGAAATACCTGACACAAGTATAACGTGAATCCTGATACAAATCTCATGCCTTTAATATTGTGGGTTCTTCCATGCATTGTCACCACCGTGCTCTTGCAGTCCTGGAGCCCAGCTTGTTTCAGGAGGAAGCTGGTTTGGTTTGGAAGCAGCTTTGTGACTGTGTTTAGCTAGTCCGCTGTGCTCTGGGAGGTCATCAGGAAGGCTGAAATAAAGAAACTCTTTCTTCATAGCAAAATGATGAGATCAGAATTTAGAGTGTTTTATGATTTGTGAAATGAGATTCATAGAGGCCATGACCTCTCAAATTCCAGGTGTGGGTCCTTGTGGAGGATGGGAAGGAGTGCTGGAAGTCTTGGAGGGGTAGTCATGGGGCAGGCCTACCCCTGGGGGAACTACTCAGGGTGTGGGGCAGGCAGGAAGAGGTACCTATGGGACTCCTTCCATCTTGGGCAGGGCGCCTGAAGCAGAGAGGGAAGGAGGCCAAGGGGGCTCAGAGCACAAGCTTTGCAAGTGGGAGTGGTCATGGCATAGGTGAGGATCACACAGGAAGGAGCTGGGACAAGTATGATGAGACATGAGTGAAAGTGAAGCAGGGCCCAAGCTGAGCAGAGAGAGAAGTGAAGCAGCCCCAGAGATGCAAAGGAGAGTTCTGGAGAACTGCTGGAGCCTCCAAGGGGCCTTGCAGGGTTGTGGGGACTGCCCTGGCACTGGACTCGGAAGTAGTCAGATGTTCTTGTCACTGGTGCCCTCTGCTGCTGCTCAATTAGAAATGTCTCTTGTCCTTTGCCAACACTGTCAATATTTACCACCTGGTAAAGGGAGTGCTCTGGCATCTCACTACAGGATTTCTAAGAGAGTATGTGTAAGCATGGAGATAGGATTTTCCTCTTTGATAGAGTTTTACTTCTGAGAGCACTAAGGTCCCACTTCTTTACATCTCAGCCATTTGTGCAGTTGTCCCCAGTGGTCCCTGCAGGTCTGCCTTCCTTTGGAATCAGCACTGAGCTCAGATTCAGATATTCCGGGAGCTTATGTTTTCACCCGGACATGTCTGACATTCCCCTGGTACAGTGATTTTTCCAGTTTTAATCACACAGACGTGGCTTTATGTGACTGACTGGTACTGATTTTGTCTCTCACTCAGTGGTTATCAGTATAAAAGCACTGAGTCATCTTGTGTAGACACCATTCCCATGCATTGTGTGGGTACAGCATTTTTTCTTGATGAATATTCAACAGGTTGCATTATCTGAGATCATAAAATATGTTGATGACATTTGCTGAAGTTGTCCCAGCACTTCATCCAGCTACAACCACATAGAAGACTCTCTTCCTTTCTCAGCCACAGCAGAGACACAAGAGCAGCAGTTTCTGGAGCAAGGTGGTAGAAGGAGATCCCCGTGGGTGATGGTAGAGGCAGTCCCACTGCAGCAGTGATGCAGCCATGAGGTACAAGAATCATTGTGGGGCCTTTGGGGCTGTCACAAGCTCTGTGACTGCAGGAGTGCTCTCAGGCACATCATGTCACCAACCAGCCAGTCCCTAAGCTCTGTCTCTACCTGCACCTCCAGAATTTTGCAGGTGAAGTCCTTTGCCACTCTCTTTGTGCATCTTTTGAAAGCAACAAGTGCACAAGCATTAGTGTGTGTGGTGGCAGAAACAAGAGACTCTAGGAAGCATCAAGTATAAATTTGCTCATTTTATAAAGTCTGTGCAGACCCCTTGGAAAAAGAATGGTCAGAGCAAAGCAGGGAGAGAAAGGTCAATTATCTTATCTCTGAAAGCAGAGATGGAGACCTCAGAAAAGGAATATTCATTGTCTAACTCCACAGCAGAATGATTTTCAGCTTGTTATTAATGGGCTTTCTCTGTACTTATTTGACTTTCATAATCGTATCAGAGCTGGATCATAGCTTTTCCTTTCCCAGAAACCTGCCAGGACAAGGTTGAAAATCAGTTATCATATTGTAGAGAGGCCTTTTTTGAAGATCATGGAGGCATCACTGGATAATTCCGCTCATATCAATTCCCATGTTAATCCAAAGTGTTTCTTCTGAATTGAATTTCTGCATATTTATATAAGTGTGTTGGAGTAAAGAGTCCCTTCTCCTACAGAGATTTTCTTTGATTTATTACAGGCTGTCTGCATTTGTCATTTCTTGAGCTGGGGTCCCAGACAAGGTACAAGAGGATCCTTCTAGATAGACTGAGGAATGAGACTTAACTTTGTAGCCTTCCTGCTGCTAAGCCCATCCTTGAGTAGGGAAATCACCGTGTAGCTGTAACTCTTTGCATGAAGTGTTTTGTGGTAGTGGCTGCTGTGTGCATTCCAAGGAGCTGAACAGCAGCAGAGAGAGGAGGATTCCTTCAGCCATATTTGCCATATGGTTTTAGAGTTAGACTCTGATCTTCCACAAGCTTCTGGCAACATTTCAGACCCTGGCAATCCCCCCCAAGTCCAGCTGTTAGAAAGAAGTGATCTTTATTTCTCCAAGCAAGACAAGTGGGAAGAGATGGTTTATGAATTTGAGGCATAAATAGGAGCCCAGCAGCTTTCAGGAAGACTGGATGGTATAGTAATGCTTCCATTTACTGTCTTTAATAAAACAAAGATGGGAAACCCCAAGGTGTTGGACCTCTGCAAATTCCTAATTCATTGCCTGTGGGAGCTCCAGCATGGCTGGTACCAGCCAGGAGAGGGCGCTGGGATCTCAAAACACCCGGCCTGAACACCTTACACAGTCGCTGATGGGACTGAACAGCAACAGGATATCCTCTCTCCTGCATTCTCCTTTTCTGATCAGAAATTCTTAACAAACCAGCCAAGCAGCAGAAACTGTTCATTTCTCAAAATAACATAGTACCGGTTAACACAGAGTATTCACCCAGTCATGTTTTGGTTTGCTTTGCTTTGCTTCGCTTTGTTTTGAGTGTATGTGGGGGTTATTGTTTGTTTTGTTTTGGGTTGATTGTTGTTTTCTTGGGATTGGATTTTTTTGCCATAGGGCAGCCACCAGCCTTTCAATGGTCTGTTGCTAATGACATTGTTTACAGACCTGTTCCACACTATTTCTCTTCTGGCAAGGAGGACACACCAGCGGTGGGCAGGAACCCAGCCACTACCTATAAACAACATTTGGGGGGGTTGTGTTTGTGTCTCCGTGTGTGTGTTGTTTTTGTTTTGGGATTTTTTTTTTTCACAACTTCTTGGTGGATTTGGATGCAAACTGGACTACAAAACCAGTATTCACTTCCTGATGAAGAGATAAAATTCTGTTTCCCCCAGTCCATCATCTCTGTCATTATGTGAACATCATCATAAATTGTACAGCAACACACAGCTGGAAATGCGTGTGTAAGAAGAGCCAGCCACCAACCTTGGGCCAGACCAATGCTCCATCTGTGCCAAAGACTGTCTGGCAGTGGCTGGGAATGCATGAGATGTGAATGTGTATGGCACACATTTCTGGCTGCTTGCAACATACTCTGTGTTGGCAGTCAAAGAGTCAAAAAGGTGGTATTTGGGAGCGAGGACAAGGCTTTCCTCACCCTTCCAGGCACAGTCCTAGACAGGGACAAGGAGAAGACTGAGTGAAGGACTGTAACAAGAATTTCAGTTGTGTAACTCTTGATGGGATTAATTGGTTAGTTCATGAGATCAAGGGTGTAATTCTTAGGTTGAACAGGAGACGGAGTTGTTTTGCATTAGATGGCAGCACTGAGAACCGGCCTGAAGGAGAAATTGCTGTCTGACATGCTTGTTTTAGGAGCAGCCTGTAACATGGAAAAGAAGTCTGGATCTCAGGTGTTAAAACACCTGTGCAGAAATCCAGCTTCTTGGGGCACAAAATGATCAATCTCTTGTACAATCGCTCTGTCAAGGAGTATATGACTTTCAGCACAAGCTATAAATGAACATCACCCACGTTTGTCCAAATTTCTGTGGCCTATCTGCAGGTTGTGCATATCCCAGTGCTGCAGGCTCAGTTATGTGGGATATGGTCCATATGTCTCCCCTCCACTGATGCAATCACTTTGCACCTGGTCATTTGTTGTACAACACATTGCCATCACTGGGGCAAATAATGTGCCTGGCCAGAGGCCTGGAAAGAAAGATGATCCACAGAGCACCTGAGGAAGCAGCACATTTGCAGCACCTCACCTTCTCCAGCACAAAACTTGCCAAGCAGCCATCTGGAGAAATCACTTTGTTTATCCACAATAGTGTGAACCCTGGTGCTTCTTGGACTTGGGATAAGCCAGCCAGCAGTAGAAAAGTAGCAGAGGAATGTCCCATTGATTGTGGAGCCTGTTATTTAATTTTTGAGCTATACAAAAAAGTCCATATTTATAGTTTCCCTTGGAGGGTGGCAGGGAAAAAGGAGAGAGATGAGAGAAACAGCATATAAAGAAACATATTACCTTTTTGATTTTTCCCCCCCAAATTTACTTAACCCAACACAGACATAAGGAACTTACCAAATTATCACACCAATAGAGTGAGGCTATATATACATGACTCCAGTGGATTCAAATTTCCTTCTATATCAATAAAAAATTAAATGAAAAAACAATGGCTGAAGCAAGTAGTTTAGAATCCTTTTTAAATGGTTATACCATGGCTATATATTACCCAGCTAGCCATATTTATTTTTATACGTATATGCTTTGTCTCCTCT
Organism: Corvus cornix cornix; assembly: GCF_000738735.6. Taxonomy (NCBI): domain Eukaryota; kingdom Metazoa; phylum Chordata; class Aves; order Passeriformes; family Corvidae; genus Corvus; species Corvus cornix. The sequence goes on from NC_046336.1 coordinate 18,840,579, forward strand.
AAATTTGTTTGTTACTTTCAATTCCTCTTTATATTAGCCAAGATATATTTCCCCTTAGGTGCAGAAGGGGAAGCACCTCAGAAGTGCCTCCTTGGTCTTTGTACATCCCTTTCTTTCCAGTAGCACAGTACGTCTTTCCATGGAATTAAACGGGACCCCTTGCTAGGGTCCTGCTTCCTCCTCTGCAGGCCACAGTCCCCTGCAGGGTCTCAGAAGTGGGGTCATGTTACAGTGCAGATGCTGCAACACGTGTATCAATCAACGAGGTCTGTGGAAAAGAAATAGATATGGACAGATTCTTGGTAGCTGTTTCAGAGATGTTTATTTCTCCAGCTGCATGGCCGGGATCTGCCGAGGAACTGAGGTAATCACAGGACCCGAGGGTCCTTGCCCGCGCAGGGGAACACAAAACAACCAACGGGGAACGAGGCTGAGCAGGGCCAGACAAACCCCGTGCCTCCCCTCAGGGCCCCTCTGCCAGGGCTACATGGCAGGGGGAAGGGACCCCAACAGAGTCACAGCCCCTCTTCCAGAGGCTGCTGCTCACAGGCTGTGCCCTCCTCCTGCCTCTACTCTGCCACCTATTTTCTTTTAACCCTGTGTACCTGCTACCCCCAGATAGCTCTTGTTTGCTGACCAGGATTTTGTGCTGAGGCTTCCTGCTAGCAGCACTTGGAGACCTCTGCATCTGACCAGTCTCCTGTGGGGAATGACAGCAGATCCATGATGCTTGGAGCTGGTTTTCTGGGCTCATATTTTACTTAGAGTCTTCTCTTTTCTTGCCCTCCAAGTACACAGTCTGTGAGACATTCAAAGTTCAGGACCTGCTCTTAGGGGTTGGACTGATGATTTTCTGCCTCAATATCTTTTTTCCTCCAGGCAGCAATCTGCAAATGATATTCAAATGGACCCATGGAGAGCAGAATTACTCTGCCTCCAGGACAGACACAAACCACTCATAAGGATGAATCCAGTTTGAGGCTAGGGCTTGAGGAAACTCAATTCAGGTTTAGGAAAATCCCTTTATTGCATAAAAAGAGGGCGACAATGTTCTTTTTTTTCTTTCTCAATTTTTCCTTTATTAAGGCTGAAACATTTCTAGGCAGGCCTTTGCCATCACATGATCTATAGGTACCCCCAGGTAGGTAGGTATGCCTGGATCAAATAATAAATAATAATCCTTCCTTAATAGCTCTTAGTCTAAAGCATCAATGTACCTTACATGAAAGGTGCAGTGAAAATGGTCATGGAACACTGAAAGAGGTCATGGAAGTTCACTCTTCATTTTCAGTGACACCTAGTTACAAGGTCTGATGTTGGAACCTTTCAGGTGATGCCTGGATCAGCTGAGTTCATTAAGAAACATTTAACCAACCTATTTGCCCTGATAAATCAAATATCCTTCTTGCCAAGCCCTTGTGAAATATTAGATAAGCTGTGCAATGTTCATTTTGCTTCTAGCAGCTGTGTCGTCTGAGCTGTTGAATACCAATAGAATGTACAGTACAATCTATGGATCACTCTGCATCTTTTGCCACAGTACTACTGGGAGATTTACTTCCATTAATAACTTCATCTGAAAGTCACAGAGAAAGAAGGGAGAGGTACCTACCCAGATACTTTATTTTCTTTTTTCTGACAATTTTTCATTGAAATATCATATGCTTCACACCTCTTAAGTGGGGAAAATAAATCAGAGTTAGTGTTCTCCCCTTTCACTATTCCAAATAAATGAAAAAGGATAGGGCACATCTTTCATGTTCATGAGAGAGAATGCATTAGGCATCACCATTTCCAGAGGAGGTGATATGTGTAGGAGAAGGTGCTGCTTGGGAGGTGGGGGAAGAGCCGCTTTCACACATGAGGGAGACAGGGATGACACCTGAAGCAGAAGAGTCTTCCCATGGGCCCTTTTTACCCAGTGATCCTATGCATGAAACCTGTAGTGAGGAAGGACTGGAAGAGCTTGTTGCATGCTTTGGAATGGGGCAACAGAATCAATCCTGAATTCAGACTGCTGCCATGGAAGAGAATGGTCCCTGTGGGCTCAGAATCAATCACTGTTAAACATTAAATGAAACTCAAATACAGTGATTAGCTCAGAAAATCTCACTTCACTATGAAGTAGTCACATACTTTGTTTTAATCAAGTGAACTCTGCCTTTGGCTCATTGACAAGTTTATCTTTTATGTTAACTTTCAGGACAGTACTGTTTGTGTCCCACCAGGAGTACAGAGTCTGCTACCCCGATACTGCTTCTGAGTTCATGCAAGTTCTTGTTTCTTTTGGGATGCAGGCCACAAATTATACAATGGCTCAACATGCACTGCCAGAGAATTTTGTGGCTGATTTCCACTGTGATGAGCAGAGAGTGGAAGACATCCTAGAATCTCCCCATTGACCCTGCAATTTCTTCTTCTCCCTCTGTCACCATGTAGCTGGTGTAGGCCCTCACACAGGGATTGACGGGGTCTTTGGCCAAGGCAAGTCCTCCCTGTCTCACCTGCCTCTGTCCTTGTACCCCACAGCACCACTACATACTCACCAGTTTGGCACTGACTTCTACAGAGAAAAGTCCCTCCCAGGCAGTGCCCTCCACCCTGTCCTGGGCTTTCTGCATTTCTCTTTGATTTGTAGTATAGTAAACATGCTTCTCTTGCTTTCCTGCATCTTCTGGCACAGGTCTTCTTTCTCAAGTTACTCTACATTTCTTTGCTTACCCAGTAGAGTAGGGAAACATGATTTTCACTTTTACTGCTTGCTGTAATTTGGCATGTTTTAGGAGAAAAGCCCAACTGACAGATACCAATACCTGTAAACTTGGAGTTGAAATGTTGCTAGTTTCTTTTTGTTATTAAAAAACTAACCTCCCAAACAGAGAAAATATGTAAATTCATCAATGGGATCTGGTCTGGCAAATTAGGCTGATGAGATTAGCCAATGGTGTGTTCTCCTGCAGACATCTATATTGTATTACATTAGGGACCCCTCACGTGGTGCTGTGGAAATTGCTATGGCCTGACTATCTACACAACCAACAGGGAGATGGTGTCTCCAAGGTGAGGATTCCTCCTCCACCACCATCCTCCTGCTAGAACGGCCTGGCGCTGGCTGTGCCATTGTGGTGGGGTCACTTCTTGGGGTTGTTGTGTTTCTTTGATTTCCTCCTTTATCTTCTCAAGCCACTCTGCTATCTCTGTGCTTCTGTCTCTGGCAGGACTGAAAGGCATGGTGAAAGCATACATTTTATCACTTGGTGTCAGCATCAGTTACTGCTGTTTTGTGTTTTAAATGCATGATTTATCATCCGTTTCCCTTATGACTGTAGTTATTTGCTATCGTGACATGTTAACAAAGGTTTTGTTACTTAATGATTGCTGAATTCTTCTTGAATTTTAAATTATTTGGTGAGTTTTTCTGTTATCATTTTTCTTTATGATATGCACAGTTTTCAGAGCATAGAGACTACCAGCAAGTTACATGTTTCCATGATTTTTTGTGATGATGATAAGCAATGTTCTAAAGTTGCAAGATGCTTCTAGTTAAGGCCCTAGCCTGAGTTTGAGCAGGTCTGTGTTCAGGTCTTGTTTGTCCTGCAGATTCCCCGCTCAGCCTTTGGAAAGGCACGGTGGGCACTCTGCCCCGTGATGACGGTGTTACAGCTGCGCACAGCTGATAATGTTGCCCCTTTGCTTCTTTATCTCCCAGAGCACAGACCTTTTTGACAACCTGCTGTACACCACAGTGGTTCTGCAGCTGGTCAGGAGGAGCTGAGAGCAGCAATATCAGGAACTCTGCTAAGCTCAGACACCCTCTTTCAAATTGGCAGCCCTCACTTCTGTGCCTCTTTTTGCCATGTATAGCACCTGACTGACTTTTCCCATTTCCTGACTCTTTTTTTGCCTGGCTTGGGGAAGTGCTTGTCCTTTCTTTATGCTGACCATAGTCTAGAACTAAGCACCTTTACTGAGAGATGATGGTGTATAGCAGCAACATAGTGATTTACTGTTGGTGGAGTCACAATACAGGTCAAGGAAAGGCTGTTATCAGCTTCATTTCCATGCCCTTCTGATTACTGAAAGGCAGTTTTCCAAATATTGCAAATGACTGATGAACTTCATTGACTTCATCCTTTTACAGCTGAGTTATGTTTTGGGTCTAGTGAGTTCATACATAAATATTTAACCAAGTTTTTTGATCTAGCTGGTCAAATGTAATTTCTGTGATCTGAAAACTAATGATGTGGTTTGTATCTTATCTCTAGTACAACATATAGCATTTTACAAATATGAGTGTTACACAAATTGTTGAATACTGAAGCTATTACTGAACCTTCTTATTTGCTGACCATGGCAGATCCTTTGTCAAGTTGCTGCCAGAAATAAGGCAGAGGTTGATATTGTTATTTTCTACGTGGCACTAAGGAAAGTCCTGTCTGAAAGTAGTAGAAGTTTAGTAGCTAAGATTTTGCTATTCACAGCAGAACAGGCAAGATGATTTCCACAGGCTACTCTGCCAACTTGCTGTCCTGGCTTTGGATGGATAATTTTCTTCTTAGTAACTGGTATGGGGCCATGTTTTGGATTTATGCTGGAAACAGTGTTGATAATTCAGGCATGTTTTAATGATTGTTGAGCAGTGCTTGCACAGCCTCAAGGTCTTTTCTAATTCTCCTACCACCCTGCCAGCAAATAGGCTGGGGTAACACAAGAAGTTGTGAGGAGACACAGCTGGGACAGCTAATCCCAACTGTTCAAAGGGATATTTCATACCATACGGCAACATGCTCAACACATAAACTAGGGAGAAATAGGCTGGGGGCCACTGCTCAGCAGTGGCTGGGCATCAATTTGTTGGTAGTGAACAACTGTTTTTAATTTCCATTACTTGTCTTTCTCGAGTTTTATTTTTTAAATTTCCTTTTCTTCATCATCATTGTCATCATCATCATTATTTATTTCAACTATTAAAATGTTCTTATGTCAACCCATGAGTTTTTTCACTTGTACTGTTCTGGTTCTCTTCCCCTCCATCCTGCTGGAGAGAGAGAGTGAGTAAGCGGCTGTGTGGTGCTCAGTTGTCAGCTAGGGTTAAACCATCTCAATGAAAATGTTTAGTGAAATGTCACATTATAATGTAAGGACATAGGAACCCGAGGATGGGTGTGCTGGATCATGACAATAGTCAAGGCAGCCCAGAACTCTCTCCAACTCCAACACTAGCTTAAGAATTAGCTCCCAAAGAACAGAACAAAACCATGGCTACCACAGAGGAATATTCTTTCAGACTGCTTCAGTCTCCAGTGATTCCTGAGCTATCGGTGGTATCTTTGTGTTTGAGTACCCTCAATGGATTTTGCTCCCGTGAATTTGTCTGGTTACTTTTTGGACACATATGTCTTGAAAAATGGTGTTCCACAGCCGAAGGGCATGGTGTGTGAAAAGCCACCTCCTTTTGCTTATTTAAAAACACAGAAAGGAACAAATACCAAAAATTGTTACATGGATTTGTGCCTGGATGCCAAGGAATAGACACTAGTTAATAGGCTGTACCCAGCTTTCTGTGGTGCAGACTGTAGATCTCTCTCTAACAGGATGAGGGAGCAACTTGGAAGACCAAAAATGATAAAATTTCCTGGTCAAGATAAAGACAGTTAAACAAAGAGAAGGAAAAAAATAAACAAGTGATGCAAAGACTCACCACCAGAAGACTCATGACCAGACAGTCTCTGAACAATGGCTGCATTGGAGAGACAATTCCCCAGTTTTCTTTGCCAAGCATGATGTTAGACGACATGGATTATCTCTTTGGTCAGTTTGGGTTGGTTATCCTAGCTGTGTCCACTCACAATCCCTTGCTGTCCCCCAGCCTGCTACTTGGGTTGGGGACAGAGGGTGCACCCAAGAAAGCCTCAGTGCTGTGCAAGCATTGTTCAGCAGTGGCTAAAACACTGGTGTGTCCTCAACACTGTCACAAATATAACTGCAGCACCACACCAGCTGCTCTGAGGGAGCCAGATCCAGTATGCCTTAGCAGGCTGTGAATACACTTGAAGGGGCTATTTTGGGGAGAAGAAGGTTTTCTCACAGACCTAATCTGGAGGACAACAGAAGCAAGTGAATTAAGTGCAGGTCCCAGATTAAAGGCTACGCATAAACACAGGATGGAATCCCAGGAGCTGGCCCCTACATGCCACTAGGCAGGCCCAGCAAAGCAACAGCCTCCAGAAGGCATTCAAAGGAAGGTCTGGAATTTGAAAGACTGGTTCATACAGCAGCATCCCACCCTGTCAATTTGAGCTTAAATTCACAGGTGGAGCCAGAGAACGGTGCCAACTTGTAACAAGACCAGAGGACAAGAAAGCATCTGCTTTCCTACTGCGTGGGGAAGAAAGCTGGGAAGAAAGCAGAGTCTTTTAGGTGCTTCCTGTGAATGTGAGCTATATCAGGATGGGGCTTTCAGATGCAGGTAAGCCTTTCATACTCAAACAGCCTTTCATACTCAAATAATCCCTGTCTTTCTGTCATCAGAGGTGACCTAAGATCTTTGGCAGTTAAATATCTTCCCAGTTAAACTCATGGATCCCTCCAAGCAGCTCTGGCTTTATTCCCAACGCCATTTTGAAACCCTTCAGGGATTATGTGACTAATTACATAAATAATAAAAAAGCCATGTCCAGATGTGGGATGATGCTGCAAGCAAAGCCCTGCTTTTCCAGTGCATTAGGCTTCACAGCAGTTGTGCACCCTCGGGGCTGCCAATAGAGGAATGAAAGGCACTTTATCTGCAAAAGTAAAGGAAAAGAGAATGCAAACAACTAGAGCTTTTCCTTGATGACAATAAAACTGACTGTTCTCAGCAATATAATCATCGCTCCAAAGCCCAGAAGGTTCCTTTCAATTTCACTCATCTGCCCACTTCTGGTTTTAAATGCCCTGGTGTGCAGTATTCAGAGTAGTGCCTATTGTACTAGAATTTGCACAATTTGTTGCTGATAAAAAACCCCATTAGGACCAGGACAAATGAGCAGGGAGTTAGAGTCATCTGCCTCAAAACATATCCCTAGCAGTCAGACATGTAAATCTGTATATGTCTCCAGAGCCTTCCTTTGCAGTCAGGGGAAACAAACTTCTTCAGTGACTGACTCATTTTACTAAAATAAACTCATAAGAGAAGTGAGATAACCTGTTCTCTGTAAGCATCAGTATTTCCCCACTAGCAGGGGAGACCATCAGCTCATTTGTACGCCCACCTTTTTAATACCTAAATTTAAGCAGGACATGTTTCTTTCCTGTTGTAGAATCTGCTAGTACTCGTCTAACTGTGCTAAAGATAAAATCTACCCATCCTTAGAACCCCACTTTGACAACTCAGTAGAAAACAAAGTGTGGTGTTTACAGTACGTCTGGCTATTTTTGTACACATGAACACTCAAAAACTGATTGAACAAATGTGGACTCAAATTCTAAGCCAACAAGTTCATTCAGGAAGTCAAATTACTTTCTGTTACCATTACCTGGGAGACAAAGAAGAGATTTAGATACATATCTATTCTTTTATATAGGATATATATTGTTATATATGGGATATATAAAGATATATAAGATTATATGCATTTTAACACATCCTTCCAGCATCACATCATCTAAGGGGTCAGTATCATTTTGGCTGTGTGTCTCAAATGATGGAATGGGACAGCATGGGCAGAGTCTTGGCAGGTGGCAGAGCCTGTTTCTCTGACTGAAATGGTCCCTGACGTGGTTGTTTGGGTGGGATACCCATAATTTTACATTAGTTGTCTGAAAATCTGGATGAGCTCCTTCTCTAGTGTGTAAGGAGAAACAGGCACTGCCAAAGGGCACTGGCACCAATTTAATGCTCATCCATTATCAGTAGGTGATTTACAGAGACCAGGGTGTCTGAAGCAAAGAGCAGGAGAGTGGTCAGAGTGTGACCAGAGCCTATGGGGTGATGGGTGAGACCTACCCAGGAAGCATTGCAATGAGGACTTCTCTCCTCTGCTAGGGCTCTGGGGCTGTAAAACATAAAGCTTCTCAAAAACAGAGCGGAAGGTGCGAGGGCGAGGAGGAAGAATAAAAAAGAGCAAGCTGTTTCAAACAGAACTGTCCAGAGAGATTTTGCTACGCAGAACTTGTACTGAGATTACCTCAGCTGATTAGAGCATGGTGCTAATAATGCCAAGGTTGTGGATTTGATCCCTGTGGGGGCCATTCATTTAAGAGTTGGACTAGAGGATCCCTTCCAACTCAGAATATTCTGTAAGCGTTTGACACAACTTCATTTTTCTTACCAGCATTATCCCTTGCATTGTCTTTGAGCACCAGTTTCATAGATCAGAGATAAACGGAGATAACCAATCTTCTTCTGCAGATTCTCATTCAGGATGACTTTAGGAGTAATGTCATGTCTCTTTCTTATTACACAGAGACTTCCTAAGATAATGAAACCAATTTATGTTTTATTCCACTAATACTTCCATTCCACTTCTTAAGCTACAGTTGTTACCATCTTCTGCTCTCTACACATGCTCTCATCCCTTGTTTATTTGTTTCCCTACCAGGGCTTTGCCAGGTCTTAGTTACCATTGCTTTAGGACTATTACATAACTCACAAAGTCAACTTTAGTAACATTCATTCTTATCATGAGCAGATTAATAAGTAAACTCATATCTCAACAGGAATAGGAAGGCACTATTGGCTCATTTCAACCACGTGCCTTGGCACCACAGCATATAAATAAGCATGGATTTACAGGTCCAGCATCAGGATTTTCTGACACTTGACTTCTCTTCCTCAGCCAGCTATGGAGCCCCTGGGAATGACCACTATTTTCTTGCTGGTCTGCATCTCATGCCTTCTCTTTGCCACATGGAGAAGCAGATCTCAAAAAGGGAAGGAGCCTCCTGGTCCCACTCCACTCCCCATTGTTGGAAACCTGCTCCAGATTAACCCATGGAATTTGCCTGAAAGCTTGAAGGAGGTAAGGGACTGTCTCATTCTTTCCTATGTTGTCTTCATTGCATATAAAAAAAGTCCAGTCCCACCAGTCTCAGCTTAATTCACAGGCTTAATTTGCATTGACCAAATGTTAGATTCAAACAGAAACAAAATGTTTCCCAGATATACATGCCTGTGAACTCTATATATTGCAATAATCTTTATTTCTAAGTCTATATATTACAAGTCAGTCTATATATTTGCAGTGATCATACTAACAGTAAGCCCTGTGCTGACCTCACAATTTGTACTACAGTACTACAATTTGCAGTGGATTTGCAATCAAGGCACTGATGCTGTTGCAAGATAATCCTCCTGTGTCCAACTCCTCGCCATGTTGGCAACACAGCCTGGCCCTTTTTGGGGGGAGAACCCTGCTCCATTTTGCTGCTTCTTCTCCTTAGCAGATATGTAGGATCTTCTGGAAGTAGCAAGCACAGAAATTGAAGCAAAAACGTTTGGAAGTGATTGTGCTGTCCATTCCCTCCCCTGACTGATGTCACCCATCAGGAAAAAATACCTGTTTGAGAGACAGCTTCACTGTTTGTGCTCAAAAACCCTTTAGGCATTTGCTTCCATATGTGTATATAATTGATTTTAGAGCTCATGTAAACTGTTATCCACTATGCCTTGTAGAAAGGCATTCTGAAATGTTTTGCCAGCGCTGCAAAGGGCTATTTTCTTTTCTCAGACTTAGACTGGATACTCACCATTTCCATTCATATTCCCTATTTCTTGTATGATTCCCTATTCCCTTGTCTGTAACTCATAGTTCAAAGATGCACTGTTGTTAATCAATGTCATGTCTCAGCAGTGCTGGGACAATGGCACATCACCTGTCAGACCTCTTTGCTGCAAACAATATGATTATCATTCATGTTGTCATGCTGTTCTTTGTGCTCATCTTTCCTACAGCTCAGTGAGAAGTATGGTTCTGTCTTCACGGTACATTTAGGCCCACAAAAGGTTGTGGTGCTGTATGGCTGTGATGTTGTAAAAGAAGCTCTGGTTGATCAAGGAGATGACTTCAGTGGAAGAGGCACTCTACCACTGATTAAAAAACTCTTCCAAGGCACAGGTACATCCTTGGTAATGCCAGTGTTAGATGGCAACAGATGCTTTCAGTGCTTCAGGGACACAGCTGAGAGGGCAGTGCAGGAGGGAATTTGCTACTTTTTTGCAGACAAATATTTCATTTACTACTTTTATGCAGACAAATTAGCAATTAAAGACCAAAAACCCAGCTCATTACTTGGACCCATGAGTAGATTGGTCCCCTGTTTCAGGTCCCAGGATGGCTTCACTGAGTGCCTTTTTATTTTCAGCATGCTTCAAGTGCTGGCTAAAATTTTGTACATTAAATGTGCCTCTAAGGTCTTACATTCATTCTCCCATTTCTGAAAATATTCTGGATATAGACACAGCTAAGGAACCAGCAAAAGGAAAGCCACAGCACAACAAAGATAAAATAATACAGGCTGACCTAGTAAGGACCACACTCCAGATTAGGTCATGAGATTATTCACCAGGTCAGTCCCTGGTATGGCATTTATAGTACATATTCCATGGTATTATATATGTAGTGCAGTACCAATGGTATTGTCACTAATGATATGCTCTGTGAAGGTGCACAGCAGAACATTTGAGTAGTTATTTCAGTGTAAAGGCCTTGTGCCCAAGACCAATTCAGCGTTACTTCTTACTTACTTCCCTACATAGTTTTTATTATCCTGGGAATAAAGTCAGTTTTACTCAAAGCGCTGTGACAGATGGATCAAATTTGTCACCTTCAGAATTGCAGAGAAGTTATGGTTTTGGGCAGATAGCAATTGTGCTGTAACTCCACAGAGAGGTGTCTTTGCATGCTGAGTACTTACTGTGTAGTTCCCATTGAGGGAAAAAAAATCTGTTTCATCATGAAGGTCTATTTTTCCTCCCTGTGTCAGGCATTGTGACCAGCAATGGGGAGACCTGGAGGCAGCTGCGACGATTTGCACTCACCACCCTGCGGGATTTTGGGATGGGGAAAAAGAGCATTGAGGAGCGAATCCAGGAGGAAGCTCATTTTCTGGTGGAGAGGCTCAAGAACACACATGGTAGGATAAGGACTTCATGCCTGCTGAGACACTCTGCATATCTGCAATGAGGCAATGAGGGGTGTAGGGCTGCTTCACAAAATCTATGGCCCAAGGAGTGCACGTATGGCCGCTGTTTCTGCTCCCTGCTTCTGTAGGCAAAGTTATCAGTCCTGGAAGTGGGTCAATCAAAGACACGGTGACAATATGGAGGATAAAAGTTAGAGAGGCTTGAAAAGTGCCTTTTAACCTATTCTGCTTGAGGAACAAGACAGGAAGTGGCAAAAGGAATGGCTTTGCCACAGAGCCAAGGGTTTGATGGAACTCAGCCATGGAGACAGTGCTGGACGCTGTCATGTAACCACGTAGGCTCCTCTTCACCGTGTCTCCTGCAGCTCTATGTAAACAGATCTTGACGAAGTGGGTGACCAGAGAACTCACTTGCAGATATTTGAGGTTGGGTCCAGTCCATCTGAACACTAGACAACACGTCCCAGTATTGATGGGGCTTTTCAATGGGAACAGGGATATAAGCTGCTTCTGAGGGAAGGGTATAAGGTTACCCACTTGGTTTCAACCTGTAAATGTGTTTTCTGGTAGTATAAAAGTCAGTGTTACTTCTGAGTACTTCCCCTGAGGGTGGCACAGTACCAGCCTGGACCCCAGGCTTCCTTTTCATTGCCAGTCCTCAATGTGTGCCTATTCTGCAAGGCAGGGGAAAGCAGATGGATCTAAAAGGATGATTAAGCATCGCTGTTTTCCATGAGCCACTAGAAAATTCAATCTGACTTCTCAGATAAACATTTATTTTATAAATCAGAGAAAACACTCTCACCTGCATTGCTTTAATCTTTTGACTAGCACAGTAATACTATATTTCATATGCCCTTATGCAAGCCTCTAGCTCTGGCTCACCTTGTTACTGCATCTTTTACTTGTGTACTAAAAGGTTTTGCAAGCAAGATATATATACAACAGAAAAGTATAATTCCATTATTTACCCTTAATGTAATTAACAAATAGCTATGACTAGCATCTTCTACATTCAACATTAATATTCTCACGACCTCTGAAACATCTGCTGAGTCTTCGATTGCCACAGAGTCACCAGTCAGGCAGAGAAGAATCGGTGCTATTGCTCCTTGGAATAGTCTGCTGCCAATTTGACATTTTCTCACTCTGTGGTTTTCTTTTGGGATTTTACACCTTTTCATGTTATTGTTTCTCATCTTGAAACCTTGAGAGGCACTCTATCGCTGTCTGTAATTATAGCTTTCCTTTGTTTCTTGGGTCTAATCTTGCTTTTTGCTTACACCATAATTCTCTTCATAGAAGTAATGCAGCTGTGCTGTCAAAACTAGACTTTGATCACAGGCATTTGAACCCCAAGGAGAAAGTTGTATAACTGAGGTTATGCTAATAAAGTTAATAAGGAGAGTGCAATAACCTAAAGACATGGTTCAGGCAAAGTCCCTATGGTTTCATTGGGATTTTGTGGGAATCTTTAGGCTATTTCTAATAAACAGTCTATAAGGCAGACAGGCATGTGCTAGCTGAAGAGGAACTAAGGCACTCAGACCAGAGTTCTTCTGAGAACCACTTTTTGGTGGCTGTTGCAGAGCGACCCTTCAACCCTGGGAGTTTCCTAATCCATGCTGTTTCCAACATCATCTGCTCCATCGTCTTTGGGGATCGGTTTGACTATGAGGACAAGAAATTTCTTGCTTTAATTGATTGGATAGAGGAAAACAACAAGCTCCAGATGTCTATACAAACACAGGTGTGTGTGGTTTTATTTAATACATTTGTTAGCTATTATAATATTTTATTAAGGAATATTTATTCATGTCATTAGTTTTTAATTGCAGTGGGTTTTCCTAAATTTGAAAAAATTTCTAAAAGAGAAAAAGTCAGTTAAACAAATTCCTGCTGGTTTTTTCTTACCTTATGGAACTGCCATTATATGTCCAAAAGCTGTCATTGCAAAAATTGCTCAAGTGCCGTCTATCCTTGAAGGTACTGAAACCATAAAGTAAATGGCAATAAAATCCTGAGTAATAAAGACGTACTGTTCCAAAACAGTTTAATTGCCCCATTTTCATTGTTACAATCAGGGGAACATTTTATTGTATACACATTAATCAGAATGTACTTTTTCACCCTTTTTTTTTACAGCTATATAATTTCTTCCCAAATGTCATGGAGTATTTACCTGGACCTCATAAACAACTGATAAAAAATTTTGAAAAAATTGATAAATTCACAACAGATATCATAAAGGAACACCAGAAAACCCTGGATCCCACTTGTCCTCGAGATTTTATTGATGCTTTTCTTAACAAAATGGAACAGGTACTGTAAGAGTAGACATTTATTGGATTATAGGGAAATCACTGCTTGAATCACATCTTTTCCTTTTACTTGTGATGGGGCATCGGGTTTTTGCAAATACAGAGGGGAACTTGCTCTTCCTGTCCCATTAACTTAATTTTATCCTCTCCATTTTCTTCTCAAGGATTTTAAACACAGAATTAACAGCATGAGCCAAAGTGAGGAAAAAGTGAAGACCAATCTGGTTAATGCAATTTGATGCTCCTTCCATATTAAAAAAGGTTCATAATATTATTCAGTAAACCCATCATAAATGCAGGTGTTCTGGAGAGTGACTGTTATATTTTTGATAGGACATTAGATGTGTTTATAAACCTACATTAGGGGTACAGGATTTTTCTTTTTAAACAAACTTCTTGGCTTTGTCATTCAAAACCTTCTGCCAAATCTTCCCTGCAGGAGAAAGGGAATGATCACTCAGAATTCACCGTTGAGACCTTGAGCAGAACCACGCTCGACTTGTTCCTTGCAGGAACAGGGACAACAAGCCTCACACTGAGATTTGCAATTCTGATTCTCCATAAATACCCAGAGATAGTAGGTAATGGAAAGAAATAGTTTAAAACTTTTTAATAAGTTGTGGGATCAGTTTGGACAATTCCTGTCACTACCACGTGGCAATAGTCCCCTGACGAAGGAAGTATGTCTTTGCAGTGTGGAAATGTGTATTAGTTTTGTGCATAGGAAGGAGATGTTAGTACTAAGTGTATTCATATATTCCTGGTGTGCTAAAAGCAAACTTTGTTGTGAATGGGGGGAGAAGTTTAGGCAAACAGATGGGGGACTTGTTCATTCAACACTTACTTACTTCTTAATAGAGAAAATGCAAAAGGAGATTGATTCCGTGATCGGCCGAGACCGAAGCCCTCGCATGTCAGATCGGAGCCAGATGCCCTTTACAGATGCTGTGATCCATGAAGTCCAGAGATACATCGATTTCCTTCCTCTTAATGTCCCACATGCTGTTATCAGAGACACCAAGTTCAGAGACTATTTTATCCCCAAGGTCTGTTCCACTGTGTCTGAGAAAGGTCATCTCTTGAAAAGAATGCTGTGTTCTGTTCTTTGTATTTTATTTAATTTTCAAAAGCACTGAAATATTATACTGAATTGAAATTTTTTTTTTTGGAAGGGGATTCTAGAAGTTATTGAGTCTAACCCCTTGTGTTAGGAGAAAAGGAAAAAAATACTTTTACATCCTCTGTATGAAGAGGGAGATAGAGCTTTCCATTTTTTTTTTTTTCACATAAACGCAAGTTGTAATTTATTTGGAAGCAATATTAAATACTCCAAACAGACTCACCATTAAAATTCATTAAAAAACCATATTTGCCATACCAATGGCATATATTTTCATGCATTAAATGTTCACTTAAACCTGGTTAAACTTTGACTACCGTTCTATTTAGCTCTGGGAATTTCTTAGTGTCTCCTTGCTTTAACATATTTCCATTGTACCTTTCTTTTTTGTTAATTCAGGACACTATGATATTCCCTATGCTGAGTTCTGTCCTACATGATAGCAAGGAATTTCCAAATCCAGAAAAATTTGACCCAGGACATTTCTTGAATGCAAATGGTACCTTTAAAAAGAGTGACTACTTCATGCCATTTTCTACAGGTAAGACCTCTTGCCCTTTCAGATCCT
This sequence comes from Corvus cornix cornix, assembly GCF_000738735.6. NCBI lineage: Eukaryota > Metazoa > Chordata > Aves > Passeriformes > Corvidae > Corvus > Corvus cornix. Next base: position 18,855,712 of record NC_046336.1, read on the forward strand.
AGACTATCCTCTCCTGGAATTTCTCTGAAGATTTCATGGTTCTGTCACCATGGTCTGTACAGTGATGTCAGGTGACGTCTGCTACAGTCACTTCTGGGCAGCTCTAACCCCTTCACTAGAGTTTCAGTTGCCTTCCTTTTTAAGTAAACACAAAAGCTCCTCCAATGCCTTCTACAGGATGTGTATGAAGTGGGACTCAACCATACAATTTGTCTCTCAAACTCAATTTGTTTTTTTCTTGTAGGAAAACGCATCTGTGCAGGAGAAGGTCTGGCCCGGATGGAGATATTCATATTTTTAATATCCATCCTGCAGAACTTTACTTTGAAGCCTACTATTGCTCACAAAGACATTGACATTGTCCCAGTAACCACCAGTCTGGCAAATATACCCCAACACTATGAGGTCTCTTTTGTTCCACGTTAGCCAAGTGAAGACAGTTGCCAGCTCCCAAACTCATGAGTACTCTGGTCGAATGACAGCCATTCCCCAATCTGTTGAGACTGAAACACTCAGATCATTTGAAACATACTTAATGGAGAGAAGACTGCTTAGAAAAGAAAATTGTGTGGTGCTTTTATAATCACCACAGCCAGCTCTTAACAGAGTAGGCAATCACACATCTCCCTGTGAAAAATTACAGATTCTCCTATGCACCTACCTCACCCAGCTCTGGTTCCTGTCTGGCTCCGGACATGCCAGGCTGTCTGCAACAGTTCTCTGAGAGCCCTGCTGCTCCTGCCCCTATCACCTGAGGGGTTCCAGCAGGAACGGTTGCTTGTACTCCAGGGATTTTACAGACTCTTCCTGAAATACCTCTCTCCTCTGTACTTTCAGTTTGTTTGTCATCTATTTGTAAAGGCAAGCATAAAACACTGAGGATTTTTTGTGTTAGATGATGATCATCTATTGTATATTCTTGCCCCAATACTTACTGTCTACTGTGGTGGGGATGGAGTTTGTCAATGACTGGGCAGATAGGTCATCTTCAGTGTGATTATAATAAAGGTTTGTGAAATTACAATTTATAAAATAAATTACAAAATAAAGTAGTAGTATACTGAATTGTTTTTCTGACATCCCAGAACATCTTTTAGCGAAAAACCTGTGTCCACAAAGCTTATACTCCAAAATCTCTTTCAAGTCTTGTACACCTCTGACTGTTTAATTTCACTCACTTATAAGAATTGTACTATGGCTTGAAGAATGAGCTGGCTAATGACCTATAAACTTCCATTCCTAATGTGGGATAAAGCTCCACTGACTCTACGGGACCTATCAGAACCCCGACTGTGGTTACAGAGCTGTTCGTTGTGGAAAAAAAGGACAAATTAAATAATATCAGGATCCTTGCCAGTGCCTTTTCCTAGATGAATGCCAGCTTGCATCTTCCCGTTATTTTATGAAGTACATAAAGATCACTGCAGCAATGTTACAATCAGGAAAAAAATCGTAAATAGAGTTTACATGACTTGCCAAGCATACATGTACAGATCCACGAGTGGCATTTCCTGTCTTGATCATGTTCCCATCAATGCAGAGAGCTGAATCTGTACTATGTGGGAAAAGACAAAACTGTAATATTACCACAATGGCAATAACTGTTTATGTGAAACAGACAGAACTTGTTTCCTTTCGAAGATTTAATAACCTAGATACCATGAGTTAGTAACACGGCATTGCAAAGGCAAAAAGCCACAAATGTCACAGAATCACAGATACAAGTCCTCTCACCAGATAAAAAGAAGAAAGCACAGTACTTCCTCTTTAGCTGTGCCACAACCAAAATAGCCAAAACAAATGAGGGAGCAGCTTCCTTGTTCCAGGTATCTTCCTCCATCCTGAAAAGTGAAGGAGGCAGCCAACGTAGATCAGCAAGAAAACAGGTTTAGCACCCAGAGACTCCACCATGGTATGAAGTGGGCTTTGGGATTAGAGGAGGGCTAAAGCCATGTGCCCTGATTCTGAAGACTGTGGATATCTCCACAAAGCACTGCTCTGAAAGTTGGATGACTTTAGAAAAACACGTTAGAGAAGCTGGGCAGAATTGTCTTAAGATGCTGGAAAAAAACAAACTCTCCTCTGGAACTCTTCTGCTTCTGCTAAAAGCTGTATTTGCTAGGCTGATTTTCATCCCCTGGTTTGCAGTTGCAGTCCAAGCCATCAAGAACTGCTTCAGCTCCAAAGTGGTTGTATAGACCATTTTGATGACACTCTGTCCCTGGACTCTCATGCATCAGCCCTCCATTTTCTGTTTTCCTCCTGTTCCTCCCTTCAAGAACCCACTACTTTCTTATTCTATTTTCCACCAGAAAATACTGCAAAAGAACAGTGAGATTTAACCTCCTTCTGTACCTCCTCTGGAATTTCTCAGGGACTCTCCAGGTGAAACATCCGAGCAGTTAACCAAGTCGTGGATTTGCTTTCGGACTATACATTTCCCCAGTACAATGCTGTTTAGACACACCTATGTCTCTCCTATGGTGCTACTCTCCAAGGACCTGCCATGCTTGATATGATTTGGATTCTACCAATGACACAGAGGTCCCTCAGGCAGGGAGGGTAACAGTTACTCAGAGACACAACTGGGAACACAGCTGTCAGCTCTTGGCCTAACTGGGGTGCCACTGTCACACAATTCTCCAGCGGCCAGAAAGTCGGTCTCTAAAAATTTCCTCTCAAAAAAAAAAGTCACTTGTGGGACAAGTCCCTCTTCTAATTTTTGCTTCCTGGAGGTGGGATACTCAAGGATTTGTGAAGGAACTCACTATTTCTTACCTTTCTTACCTGAAAACACTAAGCACTTAGTAGCAGTGCATGGCTAGGAGGATTTCCATCTTCAGAGCCCCTGGAGGTTTTCATCCTTGTTGTTTTGAAATGGTACTGCATTTTGTATACACAGAAAACCAACCTTTTCAACAGGACTTGGTCCGTAGTGTGCCTTTCCTGCAAGATCTGTGGTTTTTGCTGCTGGCACAGTGCCTCCTTGTGTTCCCCTGCAGCCCTGCCAGGTAACACCGCGAGCACAGAAATGCTATTTCTATTTCTAACCCTGCATTTTCAAACTGATGGTGAAGGCTCTCGAAAGTCATCTGCTTCACTCTTTTTAAAGAGCACTAAGAAAAAGTGTCCATCCTGACTAATTAGTGGCTGTACATAGCCTGACAGCATGATTATCTTTATCACACTGGCACCTGACTAGACATTCTTTTAAACACTCTAAGAAGTTTGAACCACTTCTTTCCTACATATCAGCATTTGTACTGGTCTTCAACTGCAACTCATTCAAAAGCTTGAATTACTTAAGGTCAATAGCTACAGAAAAAATATCCTTGGAGTAGGAGGAATACCTGTTCAGTACAAAGGACTCTGCTGAATTTGCAACACTGTTAACCTAGTAGAGAAGCAGTTTTTTGTGCTAGGCATGCCACTTCAAAAACTACTAGGACCAAAATTCACTGGTAGAGAAAGGATCTGCTAAGTTAACTGAGCATGTGATAAAGTAGTATGTCTTGAAATTTCACCTGAGGTCCAGACAGTCAAAGAATGTAATTGCAGAAACACTTGATGCAGAGTTTAAAATACGTTTTCTTCTATCATCTCCAGCAGATTGAAGGAGTTTGTCTTTATTAACAGACCCCTTTGAAAAAATAAAGCAGCTTGTGTAATCTTCCCAACAGACCATGAGATTCCAGAGAAATAAACGCAGCAAGTTTATTGTAAATTTATAGTGATTAGTCTCTCTATTTCAAACAGATAAAAGGAGATACCAAAATGAAGTGTTTTCAATACCCCACCCATTAAGTCCAAAGGTCCAGGTATCTTCCCAATACAGAGCTCAATGAAGGAAAAATTGAAGTTTAGGTCCTGCTGCTACTACGGGAAAATGTCTTTACAGATTACAGAAGACCTTCCCTAAACCAAGTATTTCATGTGGAAAACAGGACTAACACACGTATAGCCAGTATCAACATGAGTTAAGGACAAGCTTCTACTTTTCACTGCAGAATGGAGGCAACAGTACCCCTTGAGAAGAGGAAAATATTATTCAGCCTTAAGCCTGAATACAGCCTACTGTATTCAATAGCTGAAAAAAGTTCCCAGTCTTCATGTTAGCTGTAACCAAATCCTTGTCAACATACAGAATGTTGTGCAAAAGCAGAGATCAGTCTGATTCACTGCCCAACTCCAGTTTATAGACTGTTGTGATTTCATCGTTTCTCCAGTTTTTTGTACTTGGCTTCTGCAGAAGGAAAAATAATATTTTAGTACTTGGTAGGTAAAAGCTTTTCATCCTGTAAGCTAATTTACTGTATCATTCAGGACGCTTTTTTACTAATGCATTTAGGCAAATATAATTGTACAATAATTTAAGAACCCAGACAATAATATTAATTTAAGCCAAGGGGATTGGGTGCCTGGTGGAACTTAATGAATCCCGCAATTTGCAAGGCTAAACATCAGTCTTTAAAATATGAGTCAGTGCATACCATAAAAAAGAAATCAAGCCTCACTAACAAGCTGTAGTTTACCAACACCTGTACTAATCCACCATAATATAACTTGTTATACAATTTTTTCCCAATGCTTATCACTTCACACACAGTGTTTGTGCTCAAAAGCAGCACAGGCAACTCTGCAGCTCAGATTTGTTAAACAAAACAGAGTTTGCTTGCTTTCTTTTTAAATCCCCTTGGCAAGGCACTATGCTGCTAGGCCTTAACAGTGAGGGACGATAGTTACCAAGTTTTTTGGAATATGCATCCAGTTTATAAGCTGCCTGCTCCAGAGCTGCAACCTGTTCCTCAATTAGGTTTATCTGTTCCAGATATGGCTGAAGATCAGCATCTTAAAAAAGCATAAAAATGTTATCTGTCAGTTCTCAGTAATGCACTTCCAAGAAGCAGTTCACACTTTAAACACAACAATTTCTTACTACATTCTTCAGATTGGACAATTCAAAAGGTCCTTCCCTCCCCTGCCCCAAAATTAAGTGGTGACACTGACAACCACGTTCCAGGAAAATATGAAATGTTTAAGAGTACTGTCTAGTCTCTAACACAAGTAACAAGAGAACGTGAATTAAAAGAAGTGTTATTCCTATCAGATCCAGAATCTAGAGTAAACCAGGACACAAATTCAGATGTATTTTCTCTTACAGTAACCTACAGACTCTAAAGCTGTATGACTGGGATTGTATAACAGCACATCTATTCCAGTGAGTTTTCTTTCCTTCAGCACAATGGAGTGTGAACCTTCTGACTCTAAGATGCTTCATTTCCCAAACAAGTGCACCATTCATTACACCTCTACCTTATTTGGTGTACTTACATTTTTGATTTAAATCCTTCAGATTTCTGCTGATGTTTATAGCAATATCTTTCATTTCTAAGTACTTCAAACTAGTCAGCTTATTCATGTTTTCCAAGAGCTTGTAGTCTTCACTGGTGGCTTAAAAAATAGTTAAGTTTATTTTAATTAAAGGTGATACAGTTTGAATTGTGTGCACACTCTTCAAGAGGACAAGAGATTTCAAACAGCCAAAAGAAGCACAACAGTTTAGATGGCAATACAGATTATTAGTATACACTCTACAAAAAGATGACATTTTGTGAAATCAACTGCAAAAATCAACTGCACTGATGAATTCACTTCTAAATTTTTTTGAGAAAAATTTACTAAGTCTTCATATTTCTACTCTTAATTCTGTCAGTTAGATGCTTATATTTACAAAACTGATAGCACAAATCCAGATTGGTCATCTGTACCATATACCCTTCAAGTCTGTGCAAATCAGTAGTGCTGTGGAGTGCTTTCAAAATTAAGAGCCTATGGAATGCACTTTGGTGGGCAGTTTACTTTCCTCCAGTTAATTCTGCGCAGCAGTTTATTCTAAGGCATAAATGTTGGAAAACATATATGATCCTTGCCCTCAGGAAAAAAATAACTCCACTCTCTGCAGTGCTTCCCTCGTAGTCTGTCTTAACCTAGACCACTTTTGTTTGATTGATTTTCCATGTACAAACTTCTTCAAGCCAAAAAAGAATTATTTTTTAAGCTGCTGCTATCATACTGAATTATTCTGAAAAATATTTGTGCTGTTCTGGGACTTCATTAAATTAATATAACTAATCTTAGTGGTTTTAGCAGCCTAGTAACATGCCAAATTTGGACTGCAAGTCTTACCAGATGTGATTTAAATAGTTACAGTTGAGACAAACTACACAACAGATTTCTTTGAAAGAAAGTGAAAAGAAAGAAGAACTTGCAGGTCAGTATTGCAGTGCCTTACCTGTCAGTTCACCTGTCAAGTAAGTGGCCATTTTGCTGAACATGTCTTTGCAGAGTTCATTGATGTCTGCCTCCGCTGGCTCCTTAGCTTCCTCTGCGGTTTCAACAGCAGGATCCTCTAGTCAGGGTAAAGACATGACAGGTTTAAGGAAAAACTATAGCAAGTACAGAAACACACCAGCAAGATTAAATGGTCCCATTTTTTCCCTTTCAAACTGCCTACAGCTACTTTCCAATGTAAGTTGTCTACTTTACTAAGGGGTAACAAACCAGGGCAGCTTCCTTGAAGTAGCACCAACATTATTTCAAACTAATACTTTAGGCAGCATTCAAGAGACAGGCACCCGGCCTGACCGCACTGACAAGTATTAGCCCCCTCCTGTGCTTAGACAGGAAAGGAATTTGGGGAGAACTTCTGAGTGGCTGTGCACGGTGCTGCTGTTTATTTCCAGTCACTGACTCGGAACGGAAGCACAGCTGCCCCAGTCCGCTTCAACAGATCCCCACCTGCGGAAAGCGGCACTCGCCGCTTCCTTCTCCAAACCCGCTTCTATCACAACCTGCCCTTGTTCGGCCTTCCCCGGAGCAGACGGCACCTCTTCCCCAACCCGACAGGCCGCTCTTTCCCCCGCCGGCACCGTCAGCCGGCTCGCACACGGAGGCTGCCCGAGGCCCGCGGCTGCCTCCAACCGAAGCGGCGGCGCGGGCCCGCCCGGCTGGCGCGGGTAGGACCCGGCCGGGTGCCGGGGCAGCAGCAGCAGCAGCAGCAGCAGGCGTATGGCCCGGCCCGGCCGGCACACACCAGGCCGCGGGCGCACCGGGAGCTCCTGCCCGCGCCGCGGCCTTCCCGGGCCCAGCCCCGCACCGCGGCCCCGGGGCACGCCCGGCCCCTGTCCCGGTCCCCCGGCCCCTTACGCTTGGCGGGCTGCGCGCCAGCCTCGGGCGGCCCCTCCGCCGCAGCCGCCATGGGGACAGAGCCCCTCCCGCGGCACCGCACCGCCTCCTCCGGCCCGCGCCAGGCCCGGGACCGCCCCGCGCCCGGCGCGGGGAGGAGCCCCCGGAGCCCCCGCCCACTGAAGGGAGGCCGCGGCGGCTGTGCCGTGTGTGACCGCGGCGGGAACTCGGCTGCAGGAAAGAGACAAATACCGGGGTGCAAAACGTGGTGCGAGGTTATGTTGCTCCAGCTGTTAAAGGCAGTGAAGCAGAACAGAGAGCGCCTGGTTTGCGCTCGAGGCGGCTGCGCAGTCAGTGCGATCTCCCTTCAGCACCGCAACCCGGCCGCTCACTGCAGGAGCACCGGCAGGACTGTCACAGCACACGGCCGGTTCAGGGACTGCTGCCAGCCCGGCCCTCACAGGCAAGCTCTTCAGTCCTGTGTTTGAGGATGTTTTCCTTTGGCTTAGCTGAACCGCTTACAGGTCTTAATGCGATTTAAAAGCATCTCTTCTGTTGCTGATGAGGTGGTGAGGATACAAGTACCGGCAAGATAGTCTATCCTGTGGGGATTGTGGTATCTGTTGCTGTAGTTGCCACCGAAGTGTCTACGTAGGTTTTTTTCAGTCCAGTGTAAGTAGCACTATATAGAGATAGTGCAGCAAATAATTAAGTCTGTTGTTAAAAACCTCTGCCAGTAGTAAGTATACAAATTTTTATTTAGAAAAAAAAATAAAGAAAAAGGGCATTTCCTCTCCTCCTTTTAGGTAGTAAATATATTTCTTGCTGTTCACAGTGGGGGGCAAGTTTTTTGGTTTGTTTTTTGTTTCTTTCTTTTACAGTACAACAGTATATATTTCTTTTCTTAGGGGAGATGTCTTACACCACTGCTGTTTAGTTTTTAATGAAGCTAAAGTTATTTCTGAAGTAACTTCCACTGAGAAACTACTAGAAGTATAACTGTTCTTTCCTGGCACTGAGTGCTTGATCTCTGTACTGACTTCAAACTCAAATGCATCTCCAACACACTGCGAATGGTCTGTGTCTCTCCTCAGATGTGACAGACACTAAAAAGGGACAACACATCAATCCATAAATGCCACCATCACCTTCCACCTTTTGAGATGGAGAAGCTCATATGTTCAATGGAATATTTTGCGTAGAAGCTGGCCACAGAATAATAATGGTTTCCAATATAAAATTTGATACGTACCTAAGGAATTACGAGAATTATACTTTCTTAGAAAAAATCACTTACGCAATGTACATTAATGCATTTCTTCTTAAAACCCACAATCACAGTCCTGTGGAGATCATGCTCCAGAAACAGGGGGGCAGGGTTCCCATCTAAAGTCCAGCAAAGTCAGCTGAAACATTTTGGCAATCTCCAGTAGGCCCTAACAAGCTTTTCAGTTTTAACACCTGAGAAGCTGCAGGGCAAGGCAACACAGGAGTCTATGTGAACTTCCTCATAAACCGGAGTTTTGCATAGGCAATGATAAGGAAGATAACAGTCATGCAGAAGAGAGCCACTATGTTTTCCCACATTGCCCAGCTGGTAGGGGCGATTCCTTGGCTGCACAGGTATGCTTCACCAGAACACCTGCAGAAAAGCATGGGGCACAAGTTCATATTACTGTGTGGTACACATCTTCAGGTAATTACTTTTATTCCTGTTCCACAAAGATCCTTCTACCCTCAACTCTGCCAAACAGGTGATAGAAATAGAGAAACTTCATAACCCATCACCAAATAAAGCTTAAGGGACAAATCTACATCTCTGGTTCTCGTAATTTTTCAGTAGTAATCTAATCATTCTTTATAGATAACTGGCAATTTATGAGCAAACCTCAGAACCACCTTAAACCATGGTAAGTACAGAAGCATTAGTTTTGCACAACAATCACTGGAAGTCCAAAAGCCATGGAAACAGAGCACTGCACTGTTCCCTGCAAAATACTCAGTTTGCCATCTTTCTGGTACATGTCATGAAACACTTGCACTGCTTAAGGTATCAGTAGCCAAGAATATTTCCAATGGGGCCAAATGGGGCACTGAGAGAGAGATACCTCTGCTCTCTGCTGTACCTGCAGGAAGGTTAATATTTACAAACAAGCTCTGTGGGGGAGGCATGTTTCTGATCACAGGTCTACTGCTTTCCAGCAACTCTGTAGCTGTCCACACATTGCATTCCCATTGTTACGTGACCCTCGATTTGTTTAGGAAAACTGGTCAGTCAGGGCTAGGTTATCAAATACAAAACTTAATTTAGTGCATCTGCCTATTTCTTCAAGTAAAGTTTCATCCCTACTTCACTCTTGGGTAACTGTGGAGGTTTACTATATAATCCTAAAATACATTACTTTGGAACATGTTGAGATTGGCTTGTAAGTGGTTATTCTGTGAACAGTATAAAAATTTGACACAGTCAGACTTCCCTTTAAGCGAGTCATCACAATTCAGGCCCAGAACCACCATGAGTTACTTACATTTCCTCTGAAATACTAGGGGGACAACTGCCTGTATCTCCCACAAACACTGTTGCATTTGGATTCTTTTCACCACAGAAGTAGAGATCTCTATACTCATTCACCTGAAGAGCCTAGGGAAAGAGGCAGACAGCAGATTTTTGCAGAGTTTGTGGTTTGGGGTATTAAAACTGAAACACTTCAAAGGAACTTGATTATTAGAATACACATACCACCATTCTTGGAATCATATGTTCATGTTCCTTTTTATTTTCAGGCTCTTAATCACTGCCTTTCTTAGGAACCGCTGCAAGTTCTACATGCAGAGTTTGGTGTCCCAGGCCTTGGCTTCAAAGTTACTTAGCCATGGGTTGCTGTCTTTCCAGCTACAAGTTCCTGTTCATCCACTTTCACCTGGGTCAATCTACTGATCCAGAAAACCATGTGGCTGCAGGCAGACACCCCAGCACCACCACACTGAAGGCGTGGCACAGTCAGCCAAGGCAAGAGGTGAAAGGTTCCCTAGCACTGGCATCCTACACTCACTGCTACCTCAGAGGACACTTCCACATTGAGTACCGCTGATAAAATACCTCAGTGATACCCAAACAATGAGGTCTCACACATCTCCCACCCTGCACCAGCTCCAGCATTCATTTCAGTCATTTTTACTCAAAGTAGGACACTATTCCTTCCAAAGAGGTTTGGCCAGGATGAAAACAGGAGATGGAAACAACTCCCACCTGTGACCTGCTCTACCTATTTCCTGTGTTCCAAGCAGCTGCACCCTTAGATCCTTACCACTCAGAAAAGTCAAATTCCACTTCAGAGGAAGCCACACTGAAGACTGAGACACTTGGGCATTATAGTAAATCCTTTAACCAGCTGTAAATTCATTGGTCTCAGACTGGCCACCCATACAGTAGTGTCTGGAGAGGCTGTATCATATTTTATTTTATTCGAAAGCACAGGGATCAACTATTTAGGCTAGGAATTAGTGCCTCACTGGACAGTTTGCTCTGCTGCTGTCCAAGCAGCACTAATTCTGTAGCACAAAGTGTTTTTTCAGTCTCTGAGACTTCCAGCTCTCACACAGAGTTCTAACTTTTGCTTCTATTTTGAGGCTGGCTGGTTTGTTCTCTTTTTTACCATGTTCATGCAATGAAACAAACCAAACCTGGCTTTTTAGAGAACTTCACTTTATACTCAAAGCCTCTCCAGGAAGCAGCAGTGTGGCTACATTACTCAGAGGAGACCAATGCTACTTTCTACTCACAGTGAGGCCGTATCGGGGGATGCTGAAGTACTTGAGCCAGTTCAGCCAGCCCATTACTGAAGGGAGGTTCACTAAGAGGCCTGAAAAGATCTGAAATAGAACAGAAGAGATTGATGAGTCACAGACTCTGTTTACTGCAAATAATACCATTCCTGCACAGATGCTGCAGTTCCCAGCAGAGGTGCCCTGGGATTGATGGACCTACTACTGTTGTCATGCCTGTACCCACAGACATGGGTTGGAGCCTTGCAGCACTCCCAGGCTGCTGACCCAACAGCATACCCAAGTACTTCAGCTGAACTGCTTGCAAAGAGGTCAGAAAGGTTTTTTACATCCACATGTGGGCTAAGAAGCATGATCACAACTTCTTACTCAGGAGGACTGTCCTATGGTAGAGCTAGCCAGAGGCTAAAGAGGGATGACTGGGAGATAAAAAAGTGGAGAATCAAAAATGAGAAGAACGGGGAACTTGGGGTGTTATTGTTTCAGTCTTCCCCTCTGTCCTACATCTTTCATCCATGCTTTCTCTTGTCTGGAAAAAGATTTGCTTTTACTTCTTAGTACAAGCAGTCTTCACGGCTAAACATGACACTTCAGCCTCTGCTTCATCACAAGTGATCTTGTGCTTACTCCACTGACTTTCACTCGTGACTGTCACTCCTTATATACTGTGACATAACTCAATGTACATCAGCTGCCCTTGACTACACATGCACACTTCTCACCCACAGCAAGAAGTTGAAGCAGGATACTATTACTTGGCATATTGCAAAAGCAGATTGAATTGCAAATCAAGGAATAAGGGATGGACTGTGGCTCAGAGTATGCACACAGACAGTGACCAGGAATCACCTAACAAGAAGTATGTAACTTGGTAGGTCTCACAGTCAAGAAGTTCCATCACCAGCACCACCTCTTTGAAAAAGAATTCACAGCTCTCATGAGTAGTCAAGATTCCTCTCTCTCTTGTTCTCTTCCTTAAAAAATTGGGGAAGAGTATTGAAGTAATTTCTTGAACCCAAGGGCAATACTGAATTAAAAAAAGAGAGGGTTTTCAACTTCTAATCCCACTTAGGCAGCAAAAATTAATGCAAAAAAATCAACAGATCTGAAGTTTATTTCAGGACTTTTTCCTTTTAAATGATCTAGTTGACCACTTATATTTCTAATACTGGAAATGCAAGATTTTTTTTAAATCCATCTTTGTAAGGACAGTTTAATAAAAACAAACAACACTTGTTTGGGGCACACTGTTTGGAAAGTTCTGGTGGCATCACAACTACTGAACTGCACCTGAGCAGTGATCTGACCCTTAGACTACAAGCTGGCAGAAGTATATCTTTGACCCTATAGTGACCATAAAATCACAAGCAAGGGGCTGACATGCCACTGGACTATGGATAGTTTAGCCTGCCTAGGGCTAGCTCAACCCAATCCTCTCAGCTGGTCTCAGCTTTTTGCTCCCCTCCAGGAGGAGTGCACACCCCCTTATATACTTACAAGCATCAGGACAAAACAAATAGTGATGAGCAGATTGGCCACAGCCACCACATCCATCCCAGCACTGATAGCCAGGGACATGGCTGTGGCAGTGTAGGACACCAGTACCAGAGTCAGCATGAAGAAGAAGAACCGCCCTGCAACAGCTTGGTATCCTGTCAAAAAACAGAAAGGTAAGAGTCCAGTAAACAACCACATTATGAGTTCCAGAGAGGAATCCTATACAAGACAGGCATGTCAGGAAGGAAAACCAAGTTTGGAGTTGGCAGGAACTATGCATGCTTCAAAGGCCCACAGAGCATTACCAAAACACGTTGTCGGGCAGGTCCCTGTCTTAGATTGCTGCTGTCTCTGCCCCTGCCCCAGAGTCCTCCAAAGTTATGATGCCAAGCACTTAAATCAGTTGAAGGTTCAAGTAGTAGTATGTTATTACAGGAATTAAGCTCTGGCTGTGTCAGAAATCAAATGTGTTGGAAGACGACAGGTTCAATGAAAGCATCAATTCTTTACCAATCATCCAGTAACTGATGCATGAGAATATGATGGCTGGAGTAGTTCTCATGGGCAGCAGATCTCCTATCATCAAGGCCAGGAAGTAGGCAGACACACGGTAATATCCACTGGTGTACTGATGGCTGCGAGGACAGGAAGGAGGGGAGTTGTACAGGTTTAGAGTTTCCGTGGGAAGCGGGCTCAGAGTGCATGTTTGGTTTATCCTGATTTGTTTTCTGCTCTTTCTGCCACTGACTCCTCTCTATGCAAATTGCTCATATTCTCTGTGCTCTCCCTGATCACTCTGTAAAGTAAGGGCTGATCTGTCTCACAGACCCTGCAGTCAAACTGACACCCCTTCCACGGAAAGTGAATGAAAGGCTGTGTGACTGCTGTGTAAAATACCAGAAAAAATCTCCTAAATCTCTTTTCAAAGAAAAAGATCCTTAACACAAGAGCACAGGGAAGCGTTAGACTGCTATAAACTGGAGGAACACTTCATCTGCTGCTAACTCATAGAGCTGCTTCCAGGGAAGAAGGAATGATACCCAACAATGGGAAAACACCTTTGGAACATCAACCCAGTTCACAGGGCAATTAAATGTCATTATGATTGTTTTGCTGCTTAGTGGAGCTCATGAAAAGATGCTTTAACTGGTGAGGTGCCTAAATCCCCATTGACATAGCTGGTAAACTACACTGAGAAGCAGGGCAGACTAGCAAGAAATGGCAGCTTGGGGGAATTTCACTCCTGAGCAGTTGTTAGGATCAATACTAAGCTGCTCTGAGCAGCCTGTGGGTGGACATGTACATTCCAGGCATAAATCTCCAGTTTCCTCTTTACTGCATAGGATCTGTCTCTTGCCCCTCCACTGCATGAGGTGGAGGTGCCTCCAAACGACACTTTCAACATGTATGTATATATACATGTATGTATACTGTATCTACATGCATTTACACACAGATACACACATACAAACACATATATATATGTATATATATAAAAATATAAAGAATAATTATACAGATATTATACATAATATTATAAGTAAAGTAATAAATGCAGTAACTATATATAATTACATATTAAAGTAATTATTTATAACAAGAATGTAATAACTGAGCACATCCTTCTAAACAGAGGGATGCGCTTGATTATTAGCGAGCTCTTGTAAGCCAGACAGCAGCCCCCTTCATCTGAGCATCCCTTGCAAAGTTTTTCCAGGAATTCTCCCTTCATTTTTGCACAGTCTTGCCATTTTAGGACCATTGCAAGACAGTCTTTCAACCCTTGTGAGCAAGAGGGCAGGAAGGGTTCACAGTCTGCAGGATTCACATGCAGACTTCAAAACCAGCTGTTACCAGAAGTGGGTTGGAAAACCAGCTCCAGTAAACTGTCACACAGAAAGCAAGTAAAAGCATTTCCTCCTTCCCGCAGCTCTTAGCATTTCAGCTCCCTGCTCTATAGACTAATTTAGCATTACTATTACAATCTGATGTTGCAAGGGGGCAATGAAGTCTTTGGTGGTAATAATTTTGTTTAGCGTGTAAGATACTCCCCCATCTTGTTCCAGGGTATGAGACCGTCCAAGTGCCTTACTACTTACACAAATAGTTTCTTGTCTCTGATGAATAGCTCAATTGCAGAGACACTGGAAAAACACTGGTTTGTGGTGACAAAAAACAAGGATCCAACCCTAGAAGGCAAAACAGAACACTGCAACAGCGAGGGAACAACCAGATCAAACACTGTCAGCCTCAGACATCATCATACCATCAAGTCAGTGCTTTTCTCTGTCCACAGAATGGATATTTAATTGTGCTACTGTAAATCTTAGCTGTATCCTTTATCTTTCCTTTTACATCCCCTTTGTACTTATGTGCAAGCCTGGCAGAACTGTGGCCCCTTTAGGAACCTTTGCAATTCCATGCTGCAGTGCTCTGAGGCTTGTGAACCCAACCCTCCTTGGGTCCAAGTGGATCCCAAGGCCTTCCTTCCCTGTGCCTCAAACCTGACTGCTACAGATAGAAAAATGAGCAAAGCTGTGGCTTTTCATCTTACCGATTCTGAATGCCACTTCGGTCCAGTTTTACACCAAAAAAGATAGCACCCACAACCAAGGCTAGAATTACAGTCACTGCAATCTGGAAGTGGAAAGAAGAAAGGAAAAAGGAAGTCCTTCAGATAAGTAAAAAAGTTAGGAACTAACATTAAGTCATCTGCAGGGTTTAAGATTCACACCTGCCTAAAGCCTTGCTCTTGGTGAGGCAATGTATACCAATGACACACACAATTCAAATCCTTATGAGTTTTTCAGATTTTATCCTCTTCACTTTCCTACTTTGTTCTTTGGCTAGGAGAGTTTAGCAGAAACACTCTTATAGAATAACCGAGTTTAAAATTTAAAGTGAGGCACAAAATTAACATCACCCTAGAAGATCCCCATGTGAACCAGAGAATGGAGCACTTTATGCCCTCCCCAAACTTCAGTGCAGTAGTCCTTAGCTAAACTAAACCAGAGGTTTTTTTCCAAAGGCCACAAAGGTAGCTGAGCATCTCACTCCACTTACATGGCAGTGGCACAGGACTTTTCTGTTTCCCCATCTGCCTTTGAAAACAAGAGTCTGTCCTACAAACTGCAGATCATGGGACTGAGAGCAGCAAGAGTCTGAGACTTTTAGCAATTGTTACCTACTTGTGCAATGGAGGCCTGTGGGTTCCTGATGAGATTTTTCAGGGAACGCTTGGACACCCAGTACAGCTGAGTGAGGAATCCATTTGCATAGGTAATCTCATGCTCCTGCTTGGATAGTCTCTGCTTGCTTCCCCGTCCAAGCTCCACTTTCCCCAGTGCTTCCTTTGTGCTCTGATACAGGCTGGAGCTGAGATATTTCTGGTGCAGCACATCCACCACACTGCTATCCACGTTGTCTTCTGCCACTCCATTTTCACTCCTCACTTCTGAGTGAGAAAAACAAGATACGGCTTGTGATTCCCTATCAACCTGACCTTCAGATATGGCCCATCAATAAGCTTAGCAGTTCTGGAGGCTGAAGAAAGGCAGAAATGCCCAGAGAATTTGAGTTGTTCAAGCCTCTAGCTCTGAGTTTAGGAGGACAGCTTGAGTGAAAGGTTTTTCCTGCATTTTTAATCAAACCTAGCTAATCTGCCCATTCCTTCTGGCACAAAACAGTCATACTCTTAAAACAAGGCACCAGAAAACCTTTGTTTCATTGAATTTGGGCAAAATCAATGTTTGCTCTGATTCACATTACTGAAAAGTGCTTTACAAAAATCTGTTCCCTTATAATCCTTCAGTCAACGATGTACTACAGTATCCCCAAACAAGTATTTCCAAACATTTCACTCACTATATTGCTAGAGAATTCGTCCTCTAATAGTTCCAGTCTTTTTCACTGTCCTGTAAATCCATCACTCCCTAGCCTATCTACCTTGGCTTCTCTGCAGCAGCCTCTTACATGACTGAAAACTTCTGTCAGCTGCCTCTTGAGACTAAGCAGATCTAGTTTTTCCAGTCTTTTCCACATAGGGTTGTTGTTTTTATTTTTGATATTTGTCATTGCTCTCCTATAAAACTGAAGTGAAAAAAAATCTTAAAAGTTTTCTGAGCTCTTTAAAGAAGAGCAAAGTATATATATTAGTAGGAAAAATAAAAAGATAATGAAATGCTCTTAGGCTCAAGGAAACCCAGAGAATAAGAGCTTGCCATCACCACATACAACTTCCCTTCTACACTAGCCAGCAGTGGATTTCTCCTTCACAATTTACCTTTTTCTGTGTCCACAGGTCTGTGATCTTCCTTGCTTGCTGCCACAGCAGTTGAATCACCATTTATGACATCGAGGAAGAAGTCAGCTGGATTGTTGAAGGGTTCACATTCATATCCTTAAAAAAAAACCAAAACAGACCAAACCAAAACCACACATGCAACGTGTTTGTATTGCACAGAGCACACCTTAGAAGGTTAGGTCTAATACCGTATCACCTTTCCATAACCCTGCTACCAGAAGGCTTCACTGCTTTTTTTTAAGTGCTACTTTACAGCAGTAGATTGACAGGACTTAGGAGGTGGTGAATCCAGGGTATCTAAAGAGTTTGAAAGTTGCTTATTCACTGATTTTAGGTGAGGAGAAGTCTCTAACTTGCTTCTACACAGCTCAGTATGGACAACTCTTGCCTCCTTCTCAGTGCTGGTTAACCATATCCCACTCTGAAAGACACACAGTTCCTCAGCAGAGGTTCCTGGATGTCTCTTCTACAGACTCAGATACTTCTTCCAGAGACTCAATTCTTGCTGTTGTTTCCCTGGTCACAAGGATGAGGAAGGGCTGTCCAAGAGCAGCTTCTTATATCATTCTAACTATGGGACAAGGAGGAAATTAAAAACAAACAAACCCAAAGATGCTTCTACAGCTTCCCTGAGAGAAAGGAAGTGAGCTACTAAGAGGAGGAGCAGAAGTACTGACACTGGTTAAAGCACCTCCCTTAAAGTCAGGGAAAGCTTACAGTCTAATGTGTCCATGGTTGCATCTACAGACTGGAAGTTCACTCCACATTCTCTGTTCATTATTTTCAGACATCTTCATCCTGCTTACTTGGAGAGAGGGCAGCCACCCAACAGTGCAACTATTAACCCATCTTAAGACACCGTAATTCTGTTTTCTTGGTTGTCCATCTGCATTCAGTCTAGAGCATGTTTTTGGATCAATTTGTACAGATTGCTGCCAATCTGCAGGCTGTGGTTCAAAAACCACTAGATCTGCCACCGAGACCTGGTACAACTACAAGTATTACCTTGTCTGTTGGACATCATGCTTCTACATGTCCAACTGATTCTTGGTTTTTGTCCTCATGCAGGGCAAAACAAAGGCAAGAGAGAGCCATGCTCTCATCTGAAAATTTTTGGGTTTCTCATTCTGTCTTTTTTCTAACATAACACTGCTCAGACTGTATGTGTACCGTCTCTAACATCTTAGTGATAGAGAAGCATGGGACGGTTATCCCATGCTAGGGTAAGAATTTACACACAGATTTAACTCATGAGCCAGTTGCTTTTGCTCTTGGCATGGAAGACTTACCAATAGAACTGAAGTACTCCAGGGCTTGCTTTGCAGGACCATGGTACAGCACCTTTCCCGAAGCCAGTAATGTCAGACTGTCAAACAGCTTGAATATGGAATAGCGGGGCTGATGGATGGAAAATATGATGGTTCTCCCTCTTCTTGAGAGCCTGAAACAGAAACAAACCATCTCTTAAGTACACCACACTTTGAATTTCAGGAAGGCAAACCCCAAGTATCCAAATCCAAGACAAATACTTCGCAACTTCTCAGGGTCTTGACCCACAAAAACTGTCGTTTCCCCTTCTCTGTCACTGTGTCAGATGCTGTCTGCAAGACCTTCAAGAGAGCACCCATCATTACAGGAGACCATCACTGCAGTCCAGGTAGCCAGAGTATGATGTTGTCTGTAGCTAGCAAAGCCTGAGGCCACAGCTGTGTATAAGCCCTCCTTACATGTTTTTTACACCAGATCTCAACCTGACTACTGTGCTCCATGGCAGCACCAGGCATTACTTAGCAGGCTGTGTAAGTCTGGCCAGCTGAGATTCCTCTTAGGTCTTTTGCTGAAGATTTACTCTAAAGAAAAATCAAAACAAGTGTCCCTTGAGGTTTGTCAGATGCTCTTTCAAGTGCTTTAGCACTGATGCCCAGCAAGTACCCTTGACAACCAAAGACCTATATCCACAAACAGCAGAGCAAAGTGACCCCCAGAAGCAAAACCAGACAACATGCCGCAAACCCAGGAGGAGGACTGGAAAGTCATTCTCATTAAATAAGCCTTCTTTGTCTTCCTGGCATACAACGTTGTTCTAATTGTCAGAAGACAGTTCATCTCCTAAACACTGGACACTGAGGGTAAATCTGCAGGTGAAGTCTTAGATCTGAGTTCAAGACTGTTATCAGGGGGGGCCTTTGTAATAGACTCAGATGGAAAGCCAAGAAATTATGATTGCAAGGCCGGACCTTCCAGTCCACCCCTCGTTGTGGCAAAGGGAAGCTGTCCAAGCTACATCTGCTTTTTGGGCTCCAATCCAATGCTTGCTGTGGAAAGATTCCCATAAGCTTAAAAAGGCTTTGGAAAAGACCCAAACAAATCATTTACTACCACTTCTGAGTCTATTTGTCTAGCTATTAAAAAAACAACAACAAAAAAAAGGAGCACTAGCTACTCAGTCATAAGAACATTCCTTTTTTTACTAATGAGTTGACAACCAAATTGCAACACAGCCCTGAAGAACTGATTCTTACTTCTTCAGAAGGATGAGTACTGCATTGGCTGTGCTGGCATCAAGGCCAGTTGTCGGTTCATCCAGAAAAAGGACTGGTGGCTCTGTGATGAGCTCCATCCCAATGTTGGTTCTCTTCCGTTCCCCTCCGGACACTCCCCGGATCAATTCAGTTCCTACCTGCAAGCAGAAGAAATAAGGTACTTGCAACAAGACCCAGTCAGTACATGCTCTGGAGTTGTGGGCTTTCCACACCCAGCAGCTGTTTTCATTTTCAGAGTCCCTTTAACGAACTCTAGGGCCAGCAGCAGGTGAGTTCGACTCAGTGTGAGGGACTGTGTAGCAGTAAGCTGAGCCTGATTTTCAGAGGTATCAGGTGCCTTATAACTTCAGGGAACAAGGATGACACTGACAAGGAAGAGACAGAATGAGGCCACAACATTCAGAGGAGGCACTGGTGTGTGGGGATGCCTTTTGTTGGTAGCTTGCCTGTTAATACAAGAGCTGCACAGAACTTTTCTATCACAGACCAGTCTTCCATCCCTCAGAGCTTTCAGAAATGAGAAAACAATTTCCTCGTCTTGTCCCACAAAGCCAGGAAGTGACTGAACAACTTTCCAAGATGCAATGACTAAGCGACTCCTTCCCTTCTGAATTTATACAACATGCTGGACATGGTTCAAAACCTTCCCCTTTTAGTAGCAAATACAAATACCTCTCTCCAAGCTCCCTCCTGAGCTGGAGACTGATTTCTTGCATGCAGTATGGTTTAGTCAGGTTCCTGTTTAGCTTCCTGTAACTGCACTACATACACCATACAGCCCAGAGATAAGCAGCTCAGCTTCCAGAGGTAGTATGATTTCTGAGAAAGGTGTTCTCGCTGCTCACCTTAGCATCAGCCACTTTGCTTAATCCCAGCTCATTGATTATCTGGGTGACTCGCTCTTCCTTCTCTTTAATGCTGATGGAGCTGGGGAGACGCAGCGCAGCAGAGAATTGCAGGTTCTCCCTCACCGTCATTGTGCCCATGACAACATCATCCTGAAAGTACAAATGGACAGTTGGAAAAACTCCTCAGCTGCCTCAGTGGGCACCAGAGTCCCTTAGTGGCAGTCACTAGATCAGCTTTTTGCAGACCACAGTGGAACATGGACTGAAGGACAACTCCCCTTTCAAATTTTACATGACATGAAATTCAAAGTCCTTCAGTAGCAACCAAGGGGAGAATGCAGCTCTGCAGGACCCACAGCTTACACCAAGCACCACCTCAGCCTGCTTTCAGGCTGAGAAGTTCAAGTGCAGACACTGCCACTTTGTACTGCATATGCATTCTATTTACTAGCCAAAGCAAGGCAGAGCAGGCAGTCATTTTGTACAGTTAAACTTCTGTCAGTCCAGTTGGAGCCAAAGGACGTTGCTAGTACTCAGTGTTCAAGGTAGAGACACTCAGGGCATCACCCTGGTCAGCTCTGTTCCCAGTTACAAGCCACACCTTGTTGTGGTCCAGAGCACCTGCTGAGTTCAGCTGCCAACAAGGAGCTTTCCCCAGCTCCTCACTGGCAGCAGCTTCTCAGAGAAGCAAGAATATTGCACCAAGACGCTCCTGATTTTTTCTATGTCTTAACTATGCGTATCTCTTGGACCTAAGACTTTTTTCTAAGGGTTACCCCTTTACAAAACTTCCAACAGTTGTGCACTTTGAGGGGGAATCAAATCTATCCACCTGACAGACCTGGGCAGCCTACAGCAACCTGCAACAACCATGAGCCAAACAGAGATTTATCATCAGGTCCATCCAGCGCTCCATGCCTCTCCATCACCCCACTCTGATATTTGTACCAATTCTGTATCCTACCATATGATGAGGAAAAGGGCTGCAACACTGGGTAGCTGCTGGGAAATATGCCTGTTACATCAGGCATCTTTGGAAGACATCCCCTAAGCTGCAGGGCAGCAGATTCTTGCCTGCTTTGGGACACTGCCCACATCAGATGTAGTGCATCAGTAGCACAAATGATACACCAGTCAACCATGTTTGGCACTGGAGTTAACAGAGGAAGACAAGAATGTGCTGCTTTGCTGCCAAAGATGGTTTTGGCATTTCATACCTTCCCCTCCCTTCCCACAACCCCCCAGTCTCTGACCCTAGCCTTCCATTCTCCACTCTCAGATCCACCAAAACAACTACACTGGAAACTAAACTGTGAATTTAAGCTTAATACCAAACATAACCAACAGTGGTATGACACATTCGCTCTCACAGCATGAATGCAGAGACCACCAGCAGTTTTATGGGGATAACATATGACTTAGCATGCGTATATGCTTATCTGCACAAAACTGGTTCTATAATTATGTATGTATTTAGGACTTAAGTGTTGTTTGTAGTTTTTGGTCCATCTTTATCGAGCCAGGGAGTACTGCATGGGGTGAGAACAGGGAGAGACCATTTAATGTTTCACCAAGTTGCTTATCATTTTAAGGTTATGTTTGGTTGCTTTGGACATTTGAGAGACAAATGTCTCAAACTGGGACCACTTGCAAGAAACTTACAGGCTATTCATCAACCACTGAGGATGTGGGGATCTTTGACCTCCAGGATCAAGATTCAGCACCAGTCTCATCCCACAGATCCTCCCAGAGCCCCCCAGCTGGCAGTTTTCAGCTGCCTATGTCACATCTGCCTGTAGTCAGAACCCTGGATGGTTTCCAGATTCGGCTACTCATATGGCTGCCAAGAATCCCCTTCTCCCCAAGTTCCCCAGGGCTTTGAGGGTCTATTATTGGTCCAGGCCTCCACCCACTTCCGCAGATTCAGCTGGCTTTTCCTGTCTCCGAGTGGAATGAACCTCTGTCACAGCCAGCTAGAATCAGAGGAAGAACAGCAGGGATCTACTTATTTCCTAGAATTATTGTCTGATAGTTTGAAGGTACTTCTGCCAGCTAGAACTGCTTCTGAGTTTAACAACAAGAGCTTTTGGGTGTCACGGGTTTTTTTCCTCCTTTTTTTAAAAATCTTTGCTAGCTTTTCAGGGCAGAGCCCAAAGGACAAGTCACAGCAGCCCAGCAGTTTGGGCATCCACGTGGCCGTGGGAAGACAAAGACCTCTGTGCTTGACTAAGCTAGAGTAACAGTTGGATCTTCTTGTCTTCCATATCCCAGATAAAAACTGAATAGTGTAATAGCTGAGTTATCAAATTAGGCTCTGTAGGGATCACTGAAAATTACTGCTAAACTAGTAGTTCCTGCTTTCCTCATCTTAAGTGGTCTTCCATCCCAAGGTCTCCCAGGCCTTGCAGAAAGCAGTTACTCACCTGCACAACGTATCCTGAGATGCACTTGAAATTTGGAGGTTGTGGGATGCCATCTATAAGCACTTCTCCAGACAGACCTGCTGGGTCCTTTCTGGCAGCCAGCACATCTAGGAGACTTCAGACAAACACCAGGCATTAGGTTTTGCAATAACTGTTGCTTTTACCCTTGACTGGGTAAGAACCATCAGCCAGCACTGAGTTACAGCCTGCTCTCAGCATGCTGCAAACCAGAGGGCACAGGAAGGGGCTTCCCCTACTCTGCAGGCTTTAGCTCTTTGTACAGAAAGTCTGGTGTACATCCAGGATTTTCCAGCACACGGTGTGCCACAGCAGTATGGCAGTGTACAGACACGCACAATTCACAACAGTCAACCCCCCACAGATAAACTTGGTCTGTGTATTTATAGATAACCTCAAATGCACAGGGACAAAAGCACCCTGCTGAGTCGTTGCAGGCTGCTCTCCAGCCAGGGGAGCACAAAACTAACTCCTTTGATCTCAAGGAAATTAATCCATATAGGCATAAACAAGACTAGAGTTACGATTAATGCTATAAGGTAATTTTTTTTTAATGTATCACTGGATCCTCCTTACTGCCAATGCAGAGGCCAGCATGTTTGCCAGCTATGTAAACTGCCCTGATGAAGTGCTGCTCTTGAAAGCATCCTGATTAACCAGCAGTCTCCTTAGAAAAGAAGATCAATGGTT
Organism: Corvus cornix cornix; assembly: GCF_000738735.6. Classification (NCBI taxonomy): domain Eukaryota; kingdom Metazoa; phylum Chordata; class Aves; order Passeriformes; family Corvidae; genus Corvus; species Corvus cornix. The sequence continues at coordinate 18,879,005 of NC_046336.1, forward strand.
ACCACAAAAACACACCTGTGTGAACTCTGGCCATATTTGAGAGTGTCTGACATTCTTACAGTCAGAGAGTGACAAAGACCTCTCTGACCACAGGAGAGAAAACAGCATTAGCACTGGATGGAGATAGTCTACATGGTATTTCTGTGTGCCTTCATCCAAACAACTCAAGCACACGTGCAGTCCCACCAGCAGGCCAAGTTGGGGTAAGGATCCAGAGCATCCTACAGACTGCATTCCTGTCAGTTATCAGAGAGGGGTCTGGCCTAGCAGCTTCAAGGAAGTCTTGTTGCAGTGAGTTCAGAGGGAGTGTCATCTGCCATGCCCCAGGGGAGCTTGTACCCCATTCCCACCCTGTTACCAGTCAGGACAGAGCCCACATCTGAGCTCCAGTCACCCCAGTTCTGCCTGGTATCTTAAGTCAGGCCACCACCAAAGATGACTGCAGTACTACAGAGCACCAACTGGAGTAGATGGGGTGTGACACAGTCACAGTGCAAGAACTTCAGCAAAGCTGACAGAGGGCAGGAGGTCAAACTGTATCACCAGATTTCTCACAGGCATGCAAAGGTCTAATCCTGCAGATCCCTCAAATCTCCCCCAACCCTCAGAATCCCAAATATACTTTGAACAGCTGACTGTCCATTTAAAGGAGCAGAAGGTACTCACGAAGATTTCCCACTCCCTGTTGGCCCCAGGATAGCATTCAAGCCTGGTTTCATAATGCCACTGGAAGAAGGAAAGAGTTGTTTACAAATAAGGACATTTACAAGGACCATCCATATTCAGCTTTTAGTAGAGGTGAGGTGTGAACAAAATGCCGTTGAAAGGAAAACTTCAGAGATTAAAAAATTCTTAAATCTGAAATCAATAAGCATTTTTCCTTTCTGTCCCAGACTGCCAGTCAGAACAGAATCAGAACTGGACATAAAAAGCAATCCACAAAAGACAGAAATTAAGTGTCTTCCCTGCTGAGCTGGGTCTTGAAAAGAAGCAACAACTGCTCTCTATTGCTCATTTCCTCTGACTGCACCTTGAACCATAGCTAAGGGAACCCTCAGATCTTCTGGCAGAAGAGTTCACAAAAGTTTGGTCCTAATTTGTTCAGATCAATAACTGAACCTGCTTCAGTTATATTCCAGCTATTTTGCCTAAAAGCAAATCAAAGTGCTCACATGAACTGCTGACTGGCAGGAGGGCAGTCATTTCTGTACCAGCACAGCTGGATCTGGAAGGTGACATGAGGTCACTGGTTCACAGCAGCAGATTAATTCCTACCCTCTAGTATTTCATTTAAGCAAACACTTACTTAACATTATGAAGGATCTTCTTTTCCACAGTTTTCCGTTTACAAAGGAATCCACTGGACTGCTTAACAGAGTACTGGATGTTATGGAAACTCACAACAGAGCCCCGAGGACATCGCAGGGACTCCTGTGTTGGAACAGAACGTTGAAAATTGCCTGCTCCTTCTTCTTCTCCAACAGAAATAATGCTGTGATCAAATGTGTCTGACATCATGTCCTTGTTACACAGGTCAAGCTCCACTGCATGGAGGTTTTTGAGGTCACTATTGTTTTGAGCAGTTCCCATCTGTTGAGACAAAGAACACAGAAACATGAAGGAAGGAGACATGTGAACAAAAATTTCTCCAGAAAGTGTCTTGGAAAAGCAAGTTCATGCACACCACACCAATCAATACACATGCCAAGTTTCCAAAAGGATGGACATCCGCACCGGAACACATCAAGTAGTCCCCAAAGGCACGGAAACCCACAGATTTAGAACTAACCTTTAAGAACAAGAAGTATGTTCTTGAACTAAATGAGGCTTGCTCAAAGGGCATCTAAGGAGGCAAAAACAAGTTCACCTATGATGGTGACTGTCTTCTGCAACACAGTCGGGACTATAAATGGAAGCTGTTATCACTTAAAGAGACTCAAGCCCACGTTCTTCAGTCATAGCATGCTTATCCCGCTACCACCCAAAAAAAGCCAGCAGAGAAAGCCTATAAACGAATCCATGTGAAGAAACACAGCAAGAAAAATGGCTGTGTTTATTGAAAATGAAGGCCAGTCACATGCATCTTGTTTGCTGCACAAGTTTGTTCCAGAGATGTCAATGTGATTAAAATAACAATTACACATGCTAAAAATTTACTGTGATGCTGGGAAAAGCCAAGGTGCTCACCAGGTTAAAAGAGCAAGGAGAAAGACCTGTCCACAAAGACATCCATTGCTAGTTTCTTGAATTTTGTGAGAAGGTAGAGGTATCCCACCAACCACCCCCCTCCCACCATCTGCACTTCTTTCCTCCCAGGACTGAGAGGGTGATAACTAGCAGGACCACCACTACAGCAGTAGTAGATTTCTCAAGGAGTCACCCTATTAAGAAACTGGAGCTACAAAAGACAGGTTTAAAGAAATGGGAATTGTTCTTTCCTCTCTGCCTCTTCCTATCACTGAAAGCTCAACAAGTTGCACAAGTTTTTTCCCTGTGTAAGTAAAATAAAAATGGTGGGGAAAAGGGTTGTTTAGTTTCGACCCAAACTGAACTATAAAGCTGCTCACCCCAAGGAAAGCCTTGCTTATGGGAAACAACATAGGGTATGCTGGTTACATCAGCAAGAGATGGCTTACACACTTGAAAGGTTGCACAACAGATGATGAGAAAAAAAAAAAACAAACTAACAAGATGACAGTGACACCAAGGACAAGGACCTTGTTAGACTTTTGAACATTTTTCTTGTATCTGTCCTGGCTAGGTTCTGTTGCTTAGTTCATCGTACACCCTTTTATGCAGATTTTTATAAAGATACCAATTAGCACTGGCAAGCTAAACCACAAGCGGATGTGTGCACGGACGGCAGGAGGACGAGAAAAGCCTAGCAGAGGCTACAGGTAGGCTCGGGCTGCAGCAGCACCTCACCAGCAGCGCCCCTCTGTCTCCCACCCACGCCCCACGGGCCGGCTTCGCCACTAAGCCAGAGCCGCGACCCGACCCGGCCGACCACGCTCCGCTCCGCTCCCCCATCCCGGCCCGCCCTCGGCGCAGCCCCGGCCCCGCCAGCAGCGCTGCCCGGCCGCCCCCGGCCCGGCCCGGCCCGCGCCGTTACCTCGCGGCTGCCGCGGCGCTCAGGGTGGCGGCGGCTCTGGCGGCAGCGCTGCCTTGGCGGCGTTTTATAAGCGGGTCCGAGCGGCGGGTTACATAAAGCGGCGCCGGGGAGTGCCGGCGGTGTCACGCAAACCCCGCCGGTCGCGGGCGAAGGCGGCGGTGATGGAGCCCCGCTCCGCGGGCGGCGCGACCCCCGGGGCGGTGCCGGCGCCGCGCGGGGCCGAGCCCGGCTGTGCGAGGGCCGCGCTGCGGAGCGCTGCCCCCGCCGGCGGCGCTGGGCCCGGGGCGGCGGCACGGAGCAGCCCCCGTGTGCCGGGGTGCCGGGCTGCCGGCGCTGTCAGCCCGCCTTCCCGGGGCGGGGAGAGCAGCGGGGCAAAGCCGCGGTGTTCGCATCGCTGGGAGCCCCCGACGCGGGCAACGGGCGTCGGACACGAGGAGCCCCGTGAAATGCCCGCGGCCCCGGCGCACCCCGGCACGGGAGGGACGGTCGGGGAGTGGGAGGCAGCGCCCACTCTCCCTCCAGCCCTCCCACCTCCTGGAAAGGTCATCACACCCCGGGGTATGGGTCCAGTCCAGCCGGGTCAGCTGGGGCCATTGGCAGCCCTAGCAGCCCCTTCCCAGGGTGACACTGCCACTCTGATCTCACCCTTCCCGAGGCAGTGTGCTCCTTGGTGGGCTCAGAGGTGGTCAGAACAGCCTGTCCATCAGGTTGCCTCTCTGTGCTGCCATGTGTTCCCAGCTAGGAGAACGTGTGAAAGCAGGAATATCGGATTTCCTTCAGTTCGTGGTCAAGCCGCCTCCTTGTCTTCCCACTCCTAAGCACTATTGTCTTTATAAATAAGCTGTATCTCCCCAGGTTCCTTGATGCTGTGAATGGCGGAAAAGCCCAATTTTATGGTTTATAAATATGATTTATGGCAAAGCTGTCAAGTCATCCTATTAATTGCCTCTGGTTTGAGTGCCCTCTGCAGCTCGGTACAGCATTGCTTTTTTTCTAGCTACAGCTTTTGCTAGATCAATTTAAGGCTCAGCTAGGCTAAAGTATACCTCTAGCTATTCAATTAATAATAAAAACTCCAAAGGCTCACCCCTCCCTTCTCCAACACTTGCCTCCCTCTGGGTATGTTGATATACTCAATGCCATTGCTGCATTAGGTGGAAGACACCCACGTCCTATGAAACTGCATTGCTCTGCAGGGCTGTCAGGAGTCAGCAGGTGGGTTTATGGGGGTATTGAAATAGCCCTAGAGATCCATCAGAAGAGTAGGTTTTGCCATAGGTACACCCAAGGATCAGGCTTGCTGAATGTTCTCTTCAGTCACTCTGTGGGTCAGAAGTGAATTTGAGTTCATGTTTCCTATGTGATTTAACTTCCTCTTTCGAGGAAAATCTGCCTACACTGAAGACTTTTGCCCTAGTGTTTCACCAAGCATGCACATCTCTGTCTCCAAAAATATTTCAATCCTAAATACTCACTACCCCTCAACAAGCTGCAGTCAATCTTCTCTTGTCATGTGCCTGGGACAGTGAGACAAACAGAGCCTGTGTGTTGGGAACAAAGGTGAGCATTTTCTGAGTCATGAACTTGCTGCTCCACATAGTGCCTGCACAGTGGTGCAGGAGAACAACTCGCTCAAGGAGCACAATTAAAAGTTCAGGTTGCTCTTGACAGCTTCAGTTACACATCTGCTCCTCAGACAAAGGTGCTAAGTGCCTTCATGCTGGTAATTCTGGGAAACACTACTGCTCCTCCCACACTTCATGGAATGGAAAATCCACTTCTCTCTCCCCTGTGCCTAAGCTCATCCCAATGACAAAGAAATAAGCAAAGACCCCAGATATGGGGAGGAACTAAATCTGCCAAATACAGGATCTGGCTGGAGGCTCTGGCTTTTCCCTAGCCCATTCTTCAAGCAGCAGTCTTCTGGGCTTCTTCAAGGAGAGCCTGTTTCATCTCCCACCCCAATTAGGAGTATTTTTTCAACTCTATGATGTTACTAGTCCAGTTGATCTAGCTCATACTGTTGCTGAGGGAGGTTTCTGTCAGTACAGGGACAGAAAACAGTGGCCAGGGCTGTAGTTATTCAAGACAAATACTCACAACAAGCCTGATGACAGCCTGATGTTACTATACTTTTCTCTTGCCCATCACTCTGTAGGCTGGTAGGTGCCAGCACTGCTTTGTGCTCCTCATCCACTGAGAGGGGCATTTGCCCTGTGAACTGTCAGGCTTTACTGCAGATTGAAGGATGTGGTCTTCACAGGAAGACATCAAAAGCATTAGCCCAGTGTAAAGCCCTAGAAAGCACCAGGCTACAAAGCCCTGGTGCTTTTACTGAATGACATTAAACAAATAATGCTACAGGCTTCAAATTGGTATGTTGTGATAGCAAGGAAAGAACAGCCTGGGTCATGTTTCAGATCTCATGCAGATTTTAGCACAGGTTTGAGATCTTTGCTCTTGCTCCTTGGCTCCTGCTGCCTTGAGCCTCTGATTTGGCTGCCACTACAGGGTTGCAGAGCAGGAGGGACCATGATACCATCCTGGGCATGGGGAAAGGGATCTAGCAGAAAGTGAGGCTTTGAGGAGTCCTGCTGTTTCTCCACTGCTTTCTTTAGGATGCTGCTCTTATTGACCTGAGGATCCAGGGTGTTTTTAATCCTACCTAACGCTGAATTTCTTAAAGCTCATAAAATATTTCAGGGACTTGAACCAGCAAGAGAGTGCATAAGAAATATGCAGGAGGAAATATGTCCAGGAGGAAATGTATGGTGATTAGTACTATTGCCTTCTCTACTGAATGCATCAATAAGCAGATCCCAATGATCACTGTATAAAAGCAGCTCTGAGATCAGTGCAGAAGATGGCAATATCAGACAAGGTGCTTGAGTGATACTTCCTGGGCTCTTCTTTTCCAAAAGCTCCAGTAAACCATTCCAAAAGACACACCCTGTACAGATGTGTACACATGTGCTGTATCTGCTACATCTACAAATTCACCACCCTAGGCACAAAAAAAATCTCATCCTGCTTTTTCCACCCTGATTGCTCATCATGTCAAAGCTAGTGCTGACTGGCCTCCCTTACTTGGTTAAAGTGCTGCTTGCCTTGGGGAAGTCGACTTTTGCAAGACTTGCAGATTATGTAGAAGAAATCTGACTCTGTCAAGTTTTGTTAATCATTTAGTCCATTATCTGAATTCATAGTAGCACTAAATCCTTAATTGGTTAAAGATAAGAAAAGGTTCAAGCAAATCTAAGAGTAAAGGAAATCAGTATTTAACTAGTGCACTACACTGAGATATCATGATCTTCATTCTGACAGAAATCATGAATAGTTGAACTACAGGATCAGCAGAATTACACACAGGTATTATTTAGTAAAGCAAGTAATCAGCCAAGGAGGTAATAGATAAAGTGCCTAGTGCATCTAAACCACCACAGCAGTTCTTCAGGAGTTAAAAAGATGACATCATAAATATGCTCAGATTTTGATCGCTCCTACTCGCTGCTGTTAGTGATGTGTTCGGGAGCCTGCAAAGGCAAAAGAAAGCTCCCATGTCCTCTCCAGCCCAGCAGGTCGGGGAGAGACGCCAGTCGTGACTGCCCCTATAGTATTCTCAAGCCTTTAAGACAAAGCCTGGGACTTCAGATGAAGAAGTGCACCATGCTAAACTGGGGCCACAACACACAATCCCCAGTACAGTTTTCTCCCACACTCAACCCGAGCTCCTGGGCAGGACTCCTTCAAGTACAGTTTGTCTTGCTATTTGTGAGTCAGGAATGGGCACTCCATCGTTCTGCTTCCCTTCTGAGGGCCTCAGTGCCTGCAGGAGGCTAACAGGATTAGTGTGTTTTATCTGTCCAAACTCAGCTCTGCAGAGGTCAGTTCCCTTCCTAGACATGAATGTTGACATACACATTGTTACATAGGCATTTCACCTCCTTCCTCAGGAACAAAGTCCAGGCTGCCCTATGAGACATTCCTAAAAACTGTTTAACTTTTATCCACTCCCAAGGCCTGAGCTGCTGCCATTAGGATTTGTTGTGGCAGCCCTGAACACATTCAGACTTTTTTTTTGCAGTAGGTGCTGTACACCCAGAATCGCAAAGTGTTCGTCCCCCCAAGGGACCCTACACAACAGCAAGAGTGTGAGATACTATTATAGCAAACAGCTTGCATTCTGGAGGAGAGATAAGAAACTAGCTCTATCTCATCCATAACTCTTCCCTTCTTTTGTGCCTTCCTAGAGGCTCACCAGTGCTATGTCATCTTGACAGAGAACTACCATGCCATGAAACAGGGCAGAGCATCGCAGTAGGTGAAAGAAAAAGTGCAAAGGCTCAGAAATCTCAGAAGTCCCCTGCTCTGATGCAGTCTGCAGGAAAATCACATTTATCAACAAGTAAACTGAGGAAGAAAAGCAGGGAATCACCAGGTAGCAAGTGTTAGCAAAGATAACCCAAACCAGAAATCCAGACTAAATGTTTGCATTTTTGTCTTGAAGATGAAGGGAGTAACAAAGAGGAGAATAAAGAGAAGGAAGCACTTGGTTGCACAACTCACGCAGTAATGCCACAGGAAAAAGCAGAACACTCCTAAGCTACTTATGCCAGACTTCTTTCTACTCACCTTCCATCTGGCCTCACTGGTTATGTTCCACTGTGTCCCAACTCATCTATATATTTGGCCATCTTTTTCAGGGAAGCCACTGCCTGGTGTTTGTCTTGGCCAGGGCATCTGCAGGTGTGTGTGCGCACGTATATGAAGTTTTTCTCTCTGAGCTCACCCTTTGCTGCTATTTCTGATGCTTTTTGCAGAAGGGGACCCCACAGGTAGTCACAAGCAGTGGAAATGATCACTTGGGATGGGTTCCCAGTCCCTTCTTAGGCTGCGGTGCCTTCCAGCACCTAGAGGTGAGTGTACCATCAGAGTAACGATTGGTATCTTCTGGGGATGGCAGTGTCCAGGAAACAGCACCATCCAGAGCTGTTTGGGACATCCTGTGGTGCAGAGCCCTGTTACTGCCATGCACACAGGCTCTTGCCTGTGTAACTTGTATGGCACGCCTCAGCAAAGCTGACTGACTTCAGGCTGGAGACCCATCACTGCACAGCCATTGTTTTGTCAACTGAACTTCTCCACTCCTTCGGCACTCTTCCGCCAGGACTGGGCTTTCTCTCACCCCACCCCGCGGGGCCGACACCCTTCTGTCACCTGCCTGAGTGCCTGGCATGTGTGCAGCATGGCTGGCTGGCAATGAGCTATGCCCGGCATTTACCACCTCTGAAAATGGGCCGTGAGCAGGGCTGCTTCGTTCTTCAAGCGCTGAATTGTGCCATGTCTCTCCAAAACCCGGCACGTTCACGTTACCATATCCCTTAACCTCTGAGCCCAGGACGGGGGCTGGACCTCGCACTCACTGAAATTCCTCCTACTTTTACTGCTCTCACACTCCCAGAGCTCCTTGCTTTCATGTTTGGAGACCTGGAATTAGGGTTTCTATGACCAGCAAAAGGATGGCACATCCATCATCTGGGCTTGTAATCAGCTAGATCATCAGGTGCTGCTGGCTACTCCCCTCCCTTTTTCACTAGTTGCTGATAAACTCTGAATACTGATAGTTGTTCCCTGATGTTGCTCTTTTCTTTATAAATGCCTCCTGCTAGGGCGTGCTCATAAAAGAAACGGGCAGGGCAGCCTCCAGCTAACAACCTTCTGTGCTAAGGACTGACCAGTTAGCAGCAGCCCCAGGCTATTAGTAGCACTCATTAAGAACTTTTCACAAGACTTTAAAAAAGGAGCAAAACCTGTGCAAACCCTTTTCACAGGTTGTAGGGAGAATTATAACCTGCCCAGATGGATAAAGCTTGCAACAAATACACAAGTATGAGAGTCTAGTGTCATAAATTACCTGTTGGAAACCATGGATTCTGCTTCTGTCTTTTCTCTGCCACCACGAAGGGAATTTTTCTGTATCTCAGTTTCTCTCAGTAAAACAAATGAGAGATTTGTTTCTGGTCCCCTTCTAAAATGGAAAAGGAAGGGGCTGTAGGTGCAAAGGATTGTGAGTAGTGCTGACTGACATCTATTGGTAAACCAAAACAGGCTGATAAGGTACCTAGAAGCTTGGCTGTATTTGTGGGGTGTCTGGGGATTTGTGTTCCTTTTAAACATGAAAAGTTAGGCTTGCTCATTGTTAAGACAATGGCATCATGTTCTTGAAGAGACACAGCAAAGAGACGCTATCAGGAGCTTTCCATGCTTGTAGCCACGGCTGGTTGGAGCTGCTTATTGCCAGATGCCTGAGCCTCCTCTCAGACATCATTGTCATGGCCTTCCCTGCACACACCCATGAATCTCTCTGTGCCTCACTTGGACTTTGAAATCATGGCTAGGACACCGCTTCCTTCCCCCTTGGCTCTGAGTCAGGAGCACAGACAGCACCTGCCAGAGTGGGCCTCAGACCACATCCACTGCGACTGCCAACATAAATAACAGTGATAACTGGTGATATCTCTTCAAAGCACTTTATGCTTTTCCAAACCTCTTCCCAAAGATTTTAACCACTTCAAGGCACAGCTGGCACAGTGCAGTTTGGAAGGCTCTGCAGATTGAAACAAAACACAACTATGCACCTTTTTTTGAGGAAGAAAATACTTTATTTTCCCCATCAGACATATATCATCTAAGTAATATCAGTAATATAAGTAATATAAGTAATATCTGCTCCTGATGGGAGGCCTGACAACGCATATCTGAAAAGAGAAGCTGTATGAATTTACCATTTGGCGTATTTGTTATTTCTCAACCAGCTTGAAAACACAATTGACAATTACACAAAAGCAAATGCTGGGGACAAGTAATTTCCTTGCCCTCCTCTAGGACACATCATATGCATGACAACATGCACAAAGAACAGACAAGGCACAGTGGCATGAAGATGTACAAGAAAGAGAGAAGAGATTAATGCAGGTGCAGGCACATGCCAGTAACAGAACTTGTTTTACACTGAGAAGCACTAGCACTGCTAAAATTCCTGCACAGGGGGAAGTGGTCTTTCTGCCACGAAGGGGAAAGAAGCTGACCTGGGAGACCACTATAGCCTGCAGGTCTTGTCTGATCCCAGCCAGAGCTAGTTTAGGGCTCCTCAACATGGCAGGCTGACTGCTGTCCCCCAAGTCCAAGGGAGAGAAAGCTGCCAGGCTGTTCTTGCCAGAGAGAAAGGAAGAGACCTGTCAAGCTAGGCTAGAGTCTCCTGCATTTACCAGAGACAGGCAGAGTGAGAGGCAGACATCTCTCCCAGCAATGGCCCTGTGGAAGCTCTCATGCTCTCCCTTTGCAGGGGAAAATTGGTTTCCCAAGTTTCAGGTGTGAACAAACACTGCACATGAATATCACCATTTTGTTCCTCCTACTGCCCTAAAGAGCAGACTCAGTGCCTGGGAGCTGGTTGCCTAAGGCTGTTGGTCACTGTCCCGTGGATCTGAGTTCAGCTGTCACACCTCTGCACTTCATCTGCCTTCCCTGACAGTTATGGGAGTTCCTGTGCAGAAAGGAGCAGGGGAGTGGAGGTTATCTTCTGGTGTGTGGTGACAGGCAGGGCTCTTACACTGTGCTGCTGTGGCTGCAGCATCCCTCCCTCAGTGGGAGGTAATCTGTGGGGCTGGTCCTGGGGTTTGGCACAGCTCGGAAGGGGAACAGAAACACTGGGCAATGCAAAAAGGGAGGCCCTGAGTCGCCTTCTCTGTTGAACACAGCATCTAAACAACACTCTCCCTTGTGAGAAATCTGAGGCTTTGTAAAGCCAAGCTTTACAGATAATAAGTTTTACCTTCATTTTCTTGGCAGAACCTGATTTCAGGATCCTGTTCCCCTCATGGTAGTTATTGCTAGGTTAAGGAGCTCAGCCTCAGCCAGCAACATATCTTACACTGACTACTGGCACAGGTTCAACCACCTGAAGCAGACAGTTACTGCTTGGATCTCTCCCAAAGTGCCGGACTTAGTTCCTCACAGATCAGCATCCCAAGCATTTGATAGCTGTGCTGTAATGCAGACTCAGAACCTCATCCAGTAATTTGGGTCCATGGAAAAGGCGGACACTCTATCAGAGACCTCAAAAGAACAGCAATTTTTTTTTTACTTTGCAATTATACCTTGGTACCCGTAGTCTGCTCTTGAGCCAGGATCTAAAACAAGGTCTTACAAATTAATTTGTAAGAACCTTCCTCTGTGCCTTTCAACACACAGAAGACCTGATGAGTTAACTACAAAGGGCTGTGTGCACTCTTTGAGCCCCATTATACAGCACATAGCTCCTCTGTTCAATTACGATTTAGCATATGAATTTTCTGTTTAATTAAAATTTGGAGAAAAAGAAGCCTATTTCAAGAAGTTCTCCTGACATAGGCTGTTTTCTTCTGAATAAGAGAATAGCTTCAATGCAGAGAGGAGGAGGAAGTAAGTAACACCATTGTTCTATTTTCAGCTAGTAAAGCCAAAGGTAAGAAGTTTTGCTCACTTCCGAATTCAGTGGAACTGGGAGTCAAGAACCGTGGCAACATCTCACAGGTAAGTCTTGTCCCCAACAGCAGGAGCAGCTGATGATGGGAAGTGAGTCATGAGACCCTGCAGTTCCTGCCTCCACAGCTCCTGTCTGAAATCTAAGCTCCCTGTGTGTGGGGCAACAAGCTCCTTCTCACAGCCCCCGCTGGGCCCTCGTAGTTGAAGACCCTCTGCTGCAATTTAGTAAGACTATCTTGTGGTGGTGACAGCCCTGAAACTTGGGCCATCTGAGGACAGGGCTCATCCTGAGGTCCTTCAGACATTGCCAGAGAGGCTTTCCCCAGAATGCAGTGACACATCCATCTTAAAAAAGGTGACAATACAAGATGCCCCTGCACAAGGTCCCCACTAAACCTATCACTGCACAGCACACTAAACAGTGTAGCACTAATGAGAGCTGTTAGCAGTGGTCTGGTACAGCTCACATTTCTATTGGCTTTAAGCCTACAGAGCCTATTTGAGGCTAACTATTGCGGAATACCAGTGATTAAGGTATTTGAAATATATTTATAGTGGCCCTGTAATAGCAGCAATAGTCTGCCCCAGTTACAAGGAAAGAGAAACCTCAGCAAACAGAAAAATGCTTGGAAGTGTTTTGCATGTGGTTGAAAAACTGATATTCAGCTCATTTTCACAATATTCTTTAATGCAAATGATGTCAGCACCCACAACTGAAAATTTGTTTTCTTGACAAAAAGAAGCAGCATCAAACTTTGTATATGGTGCTAGCTTGCAATGTGCAAGAACCTTGAGATGCAATTTAAGGAGTGTGAAAGTAAATGACAAAGATTTCTTAGTGTCAACGGCTGTGTTAGAAATCATGTAACCAGAAGTTTGCTCCCTAACACTCAGACCTAGGACTCCACCAGTACCAACTGCTTTTCATTTTAGATTATTTCAGGCCTTCTCCCAGTTACACTGGCAGTCAACTCTCATTGTGGTTATCCAGAGTTACGTGCTAGTAACCTCTTTCCTCAACACCTGAGTCTCAGGTACAGAGAGGGTTACCAAGGTAATCTGGGAACAAACTACAACAGAATAAAACTGGCTGTAACCACGTAGAAACAACTACATTTCTTCTTCCTGTTTCACACTGGTGATTATACTCTGCTTTCTTTACATGACAGCCACATCTTTTTCCCGAAGACCATTGTGTGTTTGGAACAGGTTGCAATATGCCATTCTGGACTCAAATGTTCAGAGTTTTGGGGTCCCTACTTTTTGGGGAAGGCTAGATAAAAGATGTTGTGCCAGCCTGTTCAGAGGCAGAAATCTAATACATCACCTAGCTCTAAATTTCATCTCTTCCCAAGATATAGGGGCAGGGGAGAAGGTGAAGGGGGGCAGAGGTTCTAGCTCTGTGGCATGATACATCATTACACTGGAGAAGAGCATCCCTGATTTTTCATACTAAGAGTTCCTGGCAATAGTGGTGTCTGTGTCCAGCTGTCTGGATTATCCTAACAGTGGGGTAACAGCTGACAGTGACTTGGTACACCATGGCAGCCAGACTGGGAGCACTGGGCTGTTGAGCACTGCTGTAGGGGTGCGCATCAGACTGTGGCTAGAGGTTCTTGGGCACCTGAGACCCCAGCACACTTGACTTGGGCAAGATGTGATAGACCTCCTTTTGGGAAGAGTTGCCACTCAAGTTGTTTATCTGTATGTGTTCCATCCCCCAAATTTCTGCTTCTTCTTTCCCCATCTGGTCTAGGCTCTGGGGGTGCAGCTCTTCCTGTCTGGCTTCTTCCTCCTGTGAACAAGAAGAAAGCGTGACCTGCAATGTCAGCAAGCTACCAAGAAGTCTAGCAACAGTCCAGGAGAGAGGCAAGGTGTGCATGACACTAAAATATCTTCCCACATTCTTTCAGAAATTAGAACAAGCCTGCCTGTCTATTAGAGATCCAATACACTGTTTGCTGCAATACACTGATGAATGCACTTTCAAGCTTTAGAAAAACAAGGAGAGATTCATCCCTTTTCATCCTTTTGAGCACATTCACAGAAATGCTGTGGCAAAGCAAATCTGCAAGCAAACACTTGCATAAGATTTTGGGCATGTTCACATGAGAAGGAGGGCCTCCCAAAACACTCTTTCAGATGGGAAGGGATCACAAGACTACTCTGCAAAAGGGATGGCTTTTTTCTGAATCTGCAAGGTCACTTTGTGCTGTTTGGCTCTTCTCATTATTGAAGCCACAAAAACCTGAAGTAGTGACATGGCTCCCACATGCCTTGATGCCTTTGACTTTAAAGGTGAAGAGCCAAAATACACTGGCTGACTCAATGTGGGCAGTCTTTGGCAAAAGTCAGAATTCTGCAGGGAGATGCTATAAGCACACAGCTGACAACCTTCCACCCTATGTGTGATAAATAATCCACAGGCAAGATGTTAAGATCACAGTCCATGACAGCCATGAGCTGCTCTTGCTGGAGAGGACAGTTTGATCATTTTAATGTCTGAGGATGAACAGTTACAAAGCAACTGAAGACAGGCAAATTTTATCCACTGCCACAGGAGTAAGGCTGGCCTCCAAGGAGCCAGAAGGTGTGTTTAAAGGTACCATGGTTAACTGAGGGGACACGAAAGCAAGAGGTTTTGTGTCATTTTGCTTAAACAGAAAAGACTTATCATACAGAATGCTGACCCTGCCCCTGCCCAGGCCTTTTCGTCTTATGTCAATGAGGATTGGAAAAGCAAAGATGATACCAGGCCCTTTCACCCAGCAGGGCTGGTCACCTGATCTGAAGCTGGTTCAAATGCGTGGTGGAGAGCTACCAACCTTGCTAACATCACCCAATGGTTTGCCCAACAGATCCTTCCTCTTCAGCTCTTTTCTTTCTGGCACATCAAGCTTGTTCACCACAGCATCAATCTTGGAGCCAATGCTGTTTATAGACTGTTCCAGCTGCAGCACACGATGCAGGAGGCTGAGGGAAACATGGAGAGCATTTGTAAGCTTTTTCTTGTGATGATTAGTAGGATTTGCAGCAGACATGTCCCAGAGACCTGAAATAGAAGTGAAAGCTCCCCATCAGATAACTGATTCACACCCACTGATGAGATAACTACCTGCTACACTGTGTTTTTGTCTGTAATCAGTGGTTCTGCTTAGGATGGGTCCCAGCCCAGACACGGTATAATACCACCATTAAATACTGCACCTGTCTCTCCTCTGATATGGCCCTATGTGGTTTGCTCAGTGTTTCTCAATAGTAGAATCAGGATATCCTGATTCTCTGTGCTGTATTTATCCCATGCTTCTCCTATGGAAGAATTAGCCAAGTATTATTCTTGGACCTGGAGGATAAAGGCCAACTAGGCTACAAATCAAGGATATTTATTGCTACAGGACCTTTTGTAAAGGTATCAGCTTTCCCTGGCCCAGTTATCTGACCTGAAACATGACAGCATATTGCCTGTGGCCACATGACAGGTGCAGAGGTTATTCAAGAGGCAGAAAGCAAAATTTCTTAATTCAATCTTTTACAGGAACAAGCAAACTACATAACTAGAACTGTACTGGTTACCTGCTTATTTACACACATGCAAGATAAAAGGGAGAAGATCTTACTGAAACTGCTCAGCACCACTGTAAAGAGTCACATCAGGGAAGGAAACACCAGGAAATTGGACCCCTCTTTTGCAAGGGGGTTAAACTACTGACAGCACAAACATACACTTGGAACTCTTCTTTGGAGACCCAGATGGCCTTATTGGTGTGGTTATTCCTTGCTTCCATGTAGGTCAGATTCTCATCCAGGTTGTTGTCACCATAGGATTTCCCCAAAATTTCAATCTCTGTATTCAGAGCAACCTGGAGAACAAAGAAACTCCTGCAAATATGGATACTGACTCTGTGGTCAGCTTTACTGTGAATAACACAGAGCTTCACAGGCAGTGATATACTCAGCTGTTTCCAGGTAGAGTTGGAACTATATTTTACTTGCCTGCTTAGTTTATACCATAAACCCAAAGATTCCTGAGGCCACTTTGGAGTGATCTCTACCAAACAGAAGATTTTTTTCCTTGCCCTTTTTTTTTACCCTTTTTGCCTCTAGGTCACGCTTCATCTGCTGTTGCTCCTCTTCGTCAAGGATGTGATTGCCATCTTTGTCAAATCTGGAGAAAGCTGCTGTGATCTCATGGTTTGCATGGCCCAGTCTGCAAAAGAATAGAAAGAGAAAGCTCAAAGCATAGAATTACACTGTTAAGCTCTAACAGAGTGGGAATTTTGAAATCAGTGTGTTGTTTCCTCTTGCCAGTGGCAAACCTAGACATCCCAAATGGGCAAGAAATAGTTAAACAAACCTATTTAGGACAGGAGATTAAACATTTGAGGAAAGATAATTTTTTTTTTTTTTGAGTCTTAAATTGCCCAGATCTGAGCTAACTGCTCTCCTTGTCTTGAAAAGCAGAAAATTTAAATTACCTGCATTACTAAGAGAAAGGACTAAGTGGGCATCCCTCAAACTGACTCACTTACTCCTTCAAGCTGTTCTTGAATTCTTCAAAGTCTAGTTGTTTCGTTCTGTTCTGCAGGGCTTTCTGCACATCGGAAATCCGCTCCTTCTTCAGTTTCAGCCTCGTGAGTGTCCGGTTGTAGCTCTGTTACCAAAGATACACACAGAACCATGCACAAAGAACTGTGAAGAGTAGAGCAGAGCAGGCAATGCAACACAGGTGAGCATATGCTGAGTAATACCAGCGGTTTTCAAGCTTTCCACAAGCAAAAATAAAACACTGCTGTATGAACCTCATCTCTAAACTAGGTTCATGCCTTCAGAGTGACACCAACACCCTAACCCTCTGATTTTCTTGTCCCAATTCTTCCTTTATCTGATTTCCCAGCACATCCACTGTTTAAGATAATGTCTCAAATACTATTCTTTCCAGAATATTGGTCCCACAGCAGAATTGTGACCTTCCAGGAGCTTTTCTGGAATTTGCCCATGGGAGAGTCAGATTTGTGCCACTGTAACAGGCTCAGCTTAGCAAAGTAAGGCTTGCCATGTTATTGATCAAAGTACTTCTACTTCTATGAAGGACTTTGTCTAGAGACCATCCTGGGAAGAAAAGTCTCTCAGAAACACTACATCAAGTAACAGGATTCCTCCAAGACCTGCTTGCTCATCTTCTCATTGCCAAAGGGTCTGGAAGCTTGATTTATCCCAGAAAGGAACTGTGACTCTTGGACATGCAAAGAAGGGGGGTCTGGAGTTGTTTCTCTCTAGTAAATTCCAGTTAGGTCAGGGACTTCCAAAATATGCTTCATGATTTAGCTAGAAAGCAGCATGGCATTCACTATTCATTACCTGCTTCAAGATGTCAGAGAGCTGCAGCTCATCCTTCTGGCTCGAAAGCTCCTCCTTGACTTCTGAGTAGGTGTCATTGATGATGGCTAGAAACATGTTCTAGAAAAAGGTGAAGAAGTGAGATGAATATGCATGAGACATCTTGCCTGCTCCAACAGCAGAAGCAGCAAGAAACAGGCACAGATGTGCAGGACTTGGTTAAACCAGGAGCTGCTTCCCCATGGGGTATCTCTTGGGCAAATTAAAGAGGGTGAAGAGAAGGCCTGCTTCAACCACACCGTGCTTTCTTAAGTTTTTGCAGTTAAAGCAGTGGCTGGAAGTACATTTGTTCCCACATCAAATACTACCTTTGGTAGCTTCTCTTGCAAAGTCTTAGGTTACATTTGGACTCCTGACACTGGGTGTTTAACTTGGTTATTATGAGCATCCCTCTGCATCCATTGCCTAGGAAGCCAGTCAGTTTCAGTCTTCACCTTAACAGATGTTGGCCCTTAATCACCCTAATAATCAAATCCCCAGTCGTAGTAACACACTCTTTGCCTACTGTGGGCTATTTGCACTGCAACCAGAAACTCCTCTTCTAAGCATTTGCACTGCACCTAACCCAGGGATTGTCAGGAGGGATCTCTCAAGCACTGCTCTCAATACAGGGACAAGGAGGACTTGGTTGCTTACCAGGAGCACAAAGAAAACAAAGAACACATAGGTGACAAAGTAAATAGGCCCAAGGACCCTGTTGGCATTGTCAATGGAGTTGTAGTCAAAATCACCAAGAATGATCCGAAACTGGGTGAAACTGGGAGAAAGAAAGAGCACAGGGTCACACAAAGGCACATGCACTTATCCTACACCTTCAGACAGTCCTGAGGTGAATCTGAACCTGCCTGCAGCCCAGATGGGCACAGGCACAAACCAGAGCTGATCTGGTTAGAGCTAGAGGAAAATAAAACATGGTTTCCACACAAATTCAGGTCGTCCAAAGTGTGCTTTGGTATAAACAGGAATCAAAACCAAAACAACCTGAATTTCCCTTATTAAAGGCATTTGACTTAACAGAGGCATCTCTTGCTGAGAGTTTGTGAGACTCTGGAGGGATGTTAGAACTGGACAGTGCTCTTCAACTTGCAGTTCATAGCCCCTATAATGAAGGAAGTTTAAGTCTATTGATCCTAAGCTTCTTTGTCTCTGTTTTCTCTTGCAGACCCCTCAAAGGCAGGACCTGGATGCCCAGAGGTCTGTGAAACACAAGCTGAAAACCACTGCTGTAACAGATACCTCCATTAACATCACACATTGCTTGAGCAGGCCCATAGACTGCAGGATTGTCTGAGATGGGACTTTAACTCACTTCCCCAACACTCCCTTCTGTGTGTGTGCACTCATCCTCCATCTCAGATATATTGGTCATTATCTGTGGGACTTCTCTGGAAACAGATATCCTTACCAATATCCACCATATCTTTTGTCCTCACTGATAAACACCAGACAAATAGAAATCTGCCTGTAGCCCTCATTTTTCTCGTTGTATTCTTTTGTCCATGAAGATGTCACAGCCAGAAGGCTGTGAGCAACTTATTAACCATCGTGGCTTTATTACGATGAGATACAACACGTGTCTGATTGACATTGAGATTTGCAACTGGCGGGAAGAGTGGAAAGCAGTTAAAATTATTTCGATAAAATTATGGAAACATGGTACTAACTTACACACTTACATGCATTTAACAAAGGTACTGAAGTTTTCCACTTGTGTCCCAAAAAGAAGGTAACCCAGCTGGGCATAGGCAAAGAAGACAATGAAGAACATAATGGCAAAGCCCAGGATGTCCTTAGCACAACGTGCCAGTGTGGAGGAGAGCTGGGTCATTGTTTTGTTAAAGCTAATGTACTTGAATATCTGCAGGATGGAAGAATGGGGACAAAGTTAGGCCAAAACATAAGCTAGGTCAGTCTTTTTCATGTATGCACATGCTTACTAAGACAAGAAGCTCGCTATAGGACCAAAGTACTGAGAAGAAAGTTGGCTAGGGAATGGTGGCTTATTCTTCAGGATATTTGTCCCAGGTGTGCCACCATCCTCCTCTGGGTTTGTAAACGTATGACTGTTCCCTCTGTCAAAGGAAAATATAAACAGGGACTACTAGAAGGACAAATGTCCTAAGGCTAATGAGGAGCCCCTTGCTGGCTTTCCACCACGCCAAGATGCTTTAGTTGAAATGCAAAGTCCATATCATCAGATGAGTCATTTCCAGCTGTTGAATGACCATCATGAAAAAACATGGTTTGCAAGATTATCCTCAAGAATACCAAAATAGTACAGGGTGGACTAAGTTACGTGGTACTCAGGATTTTCTAAAACCACTTTTACGCCACAGTGTCTGAGCTCATATTCCTGACTGTTATCTCCAAATAACTGACCTCAGAATGCAGGGTGAAAAGTTGCCCAGATTTACTGCAAAACAGAGCATATGACTCTGAAGAAAATCCTCTCTTGTATAGCTGTTACACTCATTTACTCAGAGGGATAGAAGAGACAACCCTCAAGCTCTCCAGAAGAAGAGGCCTGATTGGACACCTGGCACCTCCCACACCCCCTACAATACCTTGATCCAGGCAAAGAATAAGTTGACTGCATTCATGTTGTTGTACTGTGTCTGCCAGAATGCCAGGAACTCAAAGTCTGCATAGGTGTTGGGGTGTTTCAGCAGCTCTCCCAGCAGCCTGTTCACCTCAGTGGTGCGAAAGATGTGAAACCCAATAGCGACAATGGAGAGCTGCAAAGAGGAAGAGGAATAGTCCGCAGTGACCACTGTTTCCATGCTTTCCATGGAAATTAAAATGTCACAGAACTCATCGGAATCCCACTTCAGAGCTGCAGTCTAGTGGTGGGCTATGGAAATACAGTCTTGATGCGCTGAATGATGCCCTCACTTCACAGTCTCTGTGGCATCTCTAAGAAAGAATTTTCTCCTAGCAGTTCTTCCAGACACAAGAGCGTGTGTCCATGTACTCTGCAGTTCATTTTAGTATTAGAGCAAAACATGTGCCAGCTCTTGTCTTAGCTAGACTAATTTTCACATTCCTTCATTTATTTTGGCTCTTATATCTCTGCCATTGCTCCCCCAAAAAACCGTGCAAGGATCCTCACCAGAATGACAACCACATCCAGGATGTTCCAGATGCTGGTGAAGTACTGAAGCTTGTGGATACGGAGCTCCAAAGCCTCTTCCACCACATAGTAGAAGATAAAGACACAGAATACAATTTCACAGGCAACAATGAAGAAGTCCCATGCGCTGACATATCGTATAAGCTTCACTGTGCGGATCTGCCAGGAGGGAATGGCACCACCAGTGGCTGGAAACTCAACCACTAACCTTGAAGGGGACAAGGAAACAATTACAAACTAGGGGATGGAGGCTCAGAGATAATTTTGAGAGGCATCACACTTGAACATGACCTATCCACTAGACCATGAGTGTGAGAGTTGTGTGTGTGTTTATGCAGCCATATCTCTGCTGCTTCACTGCCTCTGATAGGAAAGGGTGAAAGGTGACGAGAAGTGTGACCGGTTATTTCAGGAAGAGCAAGACTAATCCATACAATTTCTACTGACATCACTCAGACCCACCCCACTGGTGGACCATAATAAAATATTTGCATTTTAAGAAGCAATGGCATTGAGGAAGATGCAAGAGGCTGAAGAATTTTCATCGTGACTCAGCTTACCTCAGAACACAGAACAGATTGATATTTGCATTATACACAGAGAAATCAATGAAGACGACTCGTGTTCCCCGATCCAGCCACAGTTTCTCCTTCAAGACTTGCAGGGCTTCAGCACTCTCTTCTCTGGTCATCTTGAGGTCTATGTAGTATCCTCCCCCACTGTAACTGGTTAGTTTTCCCCAGTGAGATGAACCACCCAGCTCCTCCTCAGAATGGTACCTCCACCTGCAACAGACAAGCCGCAAGCAAAGGCTTCACTGGCCCAGGCTTGGACATGGCCTTGTACCCAGGAGAAATTAGACTATATCTTCAACGGGCAGAGCAGTTTTAAATTAAAGAATTGGCACTTAATTCCTGTTCCAGATCTGACCCCACACAATTTCTCCACTAGTGTTAGTTTTATGGTTTAGTGCTTCCCAGCAGTGACACAACATGATTTGCAATACTATGGAGGGAAAATTTGGAGGTTTGTTGGCTATATTGGTCTTGTTTTCATGGAGGTTACTCTCAGGATCCACTCTATTGCCTTCTACCATATCACACACAACCATCTGCTTAGAATGCTCTTGTGCTCATATTTCCTAATGAATAACAGCTTCTCGTTCATGGATCAAGACTCATGGAGTGAGCAGAGTTATTAAACTGCAGCTACCTCACATTATTATAGAGAAGTAGGTTGTCAAGATGAAAGGGATGCACTCCCTTTTCTCTGGCTCCTGAAATCCCAGAGGAAAGCAAATAGTAACTTGCCACCTGAATGCCAGCTTGCCATTTGGTGGATCTGGTCCCAAAAATCTTTATTTATCCTCACTCTCTTAAAAATAGGCAACAACTTCTTCCTAATTTTCCACTGGATTTTTCCATGGCTTTCCCAACATGAAAACTCATTCTGTTGTGCCACTCATTCTGTTGTGCTTCTTCACAAAGAGACACTTGATCCACTCAAATTGATAGACAAAAAGGATTTGCTGCCTCTGACTGCAAGGGGAATTCTAGCCTTATGTGAGACGCTCATCCCCGGCATCCTGCAGGTCAGCAGTTCTTACTTGAACTAGAAGAGACTAATTTGGATTAGATGCACTTACGCTGTTCCGTTGATGAGCCCAAAGGAGACCCTTTCTTCTTTTTCTTCGGAGTATACATCATAGCAGCCAGAGATTTCCTCCTTGAAGTCATCATGGACCACACAGGAGTTGTTCTTCACCTTCAATTGTCTCATGCGTGGGACACCCAGCAGCAAGTTCTCATAATAGATGTATGACTGGGTGCTGTGCACTGCCAGGGACTCGTTGTTGTACCACTTTGTCCAGTAAAGATTATCCAGCAGGGGACCTTGTGCATACTGCAAAGGAGGGAGAGGAGAACAGCTCCTTCATAGCTCATGCATCAGAGGAATTTTCTTAGTCTGGGATTGAGGTAGTAAGACCTGACCCACCCCCCTCTGCTCCCCAGGATGGAAAGTAGTAGAAATTTGTGTTGGATGTGTGTTAAAGAGAAGAAAGACCAGGGCTGGTGGTAGAGGAGGAATGCTGGGCAGCAGGGTCGTTGTTAGTTTCTCATAGGCCTGTAATGTGTTTGCAGCACCTTCTATGGCTAATGAAGAGACAAGAGCCCTACAAGTCTCTTTGTCTCTTCTACTTCAGTCACCACAAGTTTCAAGGAATTGCCTTGGCACCAGTTGTGAATGATGAAAAGTGCATGTGCCAGTATCCTGGAAACAGTGGGGGAGAAACAATAGTGCCATTGTTTGCTCGAGTGTTTTAATATGACAGAAAAAAGACAAATCTAATTAACAAATAATTTCTGGCTGTCAGAGATAAGTGGTTGCAATAACTCAATGGCCTTCATTGTGGCCCTCATTATTCCTTCACTCATTCTTTGACAGAAATATGTTAGACCCCAGATGTTTTTCCCCTTCTTTATTCTCTTTGATAAAAGTCACTGCAAATTTTAATCCTGTTTCTTTCTAAAGAATCTATAGATTAGACAAGCCAAGGCATGAATTACAGACAGGTTAATTTTGATATTCTCAAAATGCCATGACGGACATAGGCTATTATTAAGACACCAGCTTGAAGACATTGAACTGTAGGATTCAAAGCCACTTGTACCACAAGGAAACCTGAAGTAAATCCCTTGGTTTCTCTCAGCCAGTACTTCTTATCTCATATCACCAAAATTATTTTGTTGTGTCCTGCCTGTTTTACTGGGAAGTGGACTCTTGTCTGGGCACACATAACACTTAGCCTAGCCAGTATTCTGGACACAATGCTCAGGGATAAATTATACTTTTATTCAGAGACTATTTTGCATGCAAATGTTACTGTATCTATTGCTAGTAGCTGGGAGAAGCCTGTGGCAGCAAAATGTCTTGCTGAAATCACTAGATAGTACTTCAGAGGGAACTGAATATCCCAGTCTAGCTGAGTTTCAGGGTTCCCCATGGCAGGCCAGATTTGTACTCACCACCCAGAAGTCAGCCATGCTGCCGATGGACTGGAAGGAGACACGGCCGTCTGTAGAGGTCTGCAGGAAGAGCTCAGACATCACTTTGGTGTAGTAATAGGCATTGGAACTTGTCATTCCATATGTCACTAAGAGAACAAGAGGAGGGTCCTTCCTTATACCTGAATATTTGAGCCTGATATAAATGTATTTATATATTCACTTTCTGTCTACCTTATATTTTCACAAGTAAGCTGAACAAAGCACAGGAGAAGAAATCTTAGGGCTTTCTGCTTTCTTAGGGATTCATAAACTTATCTGCTCTGTGTTCCAGAGTTTAAACGGTCAGACTGACCTATATATGTAAGAGTTAAGTAGTGAGAGAAGACCACTGGGGGATACAACTGAACATCCTGGGTAACAGTTTTTGTTCTCAGACAAAATTTCTGACGGAAATTTTATTTCTCAGAACAAAGTCCATGATCCATATTTTGAATTTCTGAAGTGAAGTCATGAAGACACAAAGACCACCCTATTTTCCTGAGTGAAAAGCTCCAGGTAAGTTTTCGTCAACCAAGAAACCCCAAGAGGTGCAAACTAGCTTCCACAAACATGTTGTTTCAACTCTCCAGTGCTGCTTCCTTCAGGAAAACATCCATCATGGTGATCACTGAGAACATGTCCTTACTCTTGAAAGGACATCAGGAAAATAAAGCACGTGACATTCAAGACACAACCCCTCACACCTCCTGGATGAGTCAGTGTGCGATAACATGTACGTCTGTGTGCGTCTTGGTTCTTTCACAACTGAAGCACTGTCTCCCTGGGCCAGCATGATAGTAACTTAGGGTGATATTGTCTGTCCATCTCTCCTGCCATAGGGTCCGTGAAATATAACCCTCTTCACTGTCCCATGCCACAGGTGCTCATTTGTGATAACAAATGAACCTTTGTGAAACCAAACAGCCATTGTCCTACCTACACAAAGTCCATATTAGCATTAGCATTCAGTACAGGGACACATTTCATTCACCCAAGAATAACAGGGTGAGCTGCCATCTGCTTTATCACCTCAGCCACCCATCCAGTCTCAGAAGAGAAAATCCCCCTGGACTGTGTCTTTGAGACCAGGAAGTTTCTAGAGCTGCTCTCCGGGTCTTGAACATTTGCTGTGAAACTGCAGATTCTCCCAGGACTGTGGAGTCAATGGCTAGAACTGATAATGTGAATCAGAAAATACTGCTTAAGTCTAACCAACAACAGCTAGCATTCAGTAATTTTACTTCTGTGTGCAGTGCCACAGCCCGTGGCGTAAATCAAATCTCTTCTGATGGGAGAGAGTTTTTAAAGTCCTTGCCAGGAGTTAGTTCCAGAGACAAACGGAGACTTCCAGCCTTCACTGCTGCTAGATAATTGTTTATTAAGTCTTATCAGAGAAACAGAATCACTAGCATGACCCAGACACAGCACAGAGCAGAGAATGCAGGAGAAAGCCTAATTATCAAGATCTACACGGCCTTTTAAAGATAATTTAACCAATGGTTACTAAAAACATATTATTTTCACTTTCCTACCAATTATTCAGTAATGCAGCCAGGAACTGTGGAATTTTTTGTCCAATCATCCCAAATTACTTTTACTGCAGAATATGTAGTAGTAAAAGAAGAAGAAGGAGGTTTGGAGAACAACAACAATCCTCCATTTTGATGTTTTTTGCTATTATCTATTTACTACAAGAGAAGCCCAAAACCTCTAAATTTTTCACTCTGTGACAATCTTACATAGTAGTCCATCACCTAATTTACACCACTGTATTTTCTAGTTCTTGTCTGATAGTTGGCAATTTTTTCCATGGACGAATGTCAAAACAGTGCTGTTCAGGGGGTTAAAAATCCTTCAAAACAGGCAGAGAAATATTCTCAGCACTCTGTGTTCCTACAGTGCAGCAGCTATTCTGTAGGTTAATGACAACTTCTTGTTGCTGTGAGTGCTCATACAATAAATGTAACACTTACAGCAGAGCAAGGAAGACTAGTAATAAAATCTTACATTATTCCCCTCACGTTGCATACAGAAATGATGCCTATGAAATATGAGAGCTACTTACATAGACAGATGTCCACCAAGAACATAACATAGACCAGCAGCTCTCGCAGGGTGGTCTTCACGTAAAGCTCCCTGTTTTCAGCTGTGTTCTCAGTCAGTGTAGTGCCCCACAGACCTGTTGGGTATAAAGAAGGGACTAGAGAGTTTTCATGGCCATTCTCAGGGGCCGCACGAGGAGCTGTAGTCCTGTTCCAAAAGAATGCTGTTGAGAGTTGAAGTTTTGTGGCTTTTCAAGGCCAAGCCACTTTTTGTTTCAAAATTTGACCTATAAAAATATGCTAAATACCCCTAAGAAGAACCATTCCAGCCTGAATAAAAGTTTTGTGGCTAACCAACACTGAAATATACAGGCTTTTTATTTTGCTAAATCACTCTTTAGTTTTCTGTTTGTGTTCATTACAGCCTGATCTCTTCCTGACTGTTTTTCAGCTTATTCTTTGCAGAAATTCAGTCTTTGTCACAAATGCTCTTGAAACCATAATGTTTCATCTCAGTCACCCATGGGCCAACAGCTGACCTTCTGAGAGGTCTTCCATAGCAGAACTGCATCTGGTGTTAGTTTTACAACAGTTAGTTTTAGGAACTATTACTCCTTTTAGTGTATATTGAACCATTAGGCCCCAAATATTTGTCCTTTGATTACCTAAAAACTCTTTCAATTTTCTTGTTGGTCATAAGACTCAATCAAATAACCCAACTCAATATTTTCAGCATAACATTTAGAGCCAAATTATCTTCAGGACATCTAACAATGGAGCTTAGCTGAATCCAATACACCAATTGCACCAGCTAAAGATCCTATTTCTTCACACAACTCATTAAATGTCACCAGGGTTGTCAATAAGAGAGAAACACCTCTTTTAAAAGGAGCCTTGATATTTTGGGTTTGATGAACCACCTGATACCATTAGTGTATCTGTTTGTTTTTTTTGTAATGGCTTTCTGTTGTGATTTCTGGAAGGCTCCTGAAGTTGAAAGGCATAAGAACTTTCAATTGAAAGCCTAGTGATGAAAGCCATGTCAATAATAGCCATAGTCTTGCTGCTTTCTGCAGCTCCTAGAGAGCTCAGCCCTGATTCCTATCCCCAGTAGGATGCAACAACCATCTTCCTGCAAACCAGGATCAAAGCTGATCAAAGGCCCCACATTTGAAGTCATCTCTGGCGGATGGCAAACTTCTTTTTTCTCTGGAGTAAGCAAAAGTGTTCTAGCATTTATCCTGTCATTTTAATAGCTCTTTGACATCTCAAGAGATTAGAGAGCTTTTTGCACCATCAACTACCATAGTGACTGTTGCAGCATCTGCTGTCACTTCGGGGTAGATAAACCAGTAGCCTTTTCTGGACCAGCAACAGAAATGACAGCCTGGAGATGATCTGGATTAACTCCTGTGGAAGGGAAAGTATCATGTGATCTACAGGAATCTTCACAATGGAGAAAAACAAGGGAAAACAATTTGCCCATCTCTTCAGGTCACTTTTAAATGACCACCTTCATCCTCAGAGATGACTACATCACAAGCTTTTAACAAGTTCGTTTTGGTTTTTTTCCATGAGCAGGGAACCCTTATTATCCATATGTTTGGAGCAAAGGTACAGACCTTCTTTACTTTGAGAACAGAAGTGTACTCAGGAACACCTAAGTTCAACAACACTCAAATATCCTTGAGAACTTGGTTCAAAGACTTGCCCAAAATGATATCTGGAGGATCATGAGGCTGCTCCAGTCCTTTCACATTGTGTCCAGTAGTTGTAATCCTGTATCAGATGATGTTTATTTTCAGGTATGTCTTTAGGAAAACATGCCAGGGAAATCTATCACCTGATACATGAAGCATGTCCCCATCTGTGTCTCCTTTGACATCACCTACCCCCTTAGGGATGCAGCTGTTTTGGACATGGCATTTGGAGTAGAAGGACTCAAAGCTAGAAGACATCCAGTCTTCCTTACCTTGAATGACCATCCAGCACTCACACATCCGAGCAAAGAAAAAATAACAGAATCTAGAAAATAGGCTATGAATGCAATTCATTTATAAATCTCACCTTCCTGATAGCAACAAGTGACTGATAAGAATTACTGACAACACCTACATTATCTTCTGAGTGTGCTTTTAAGCCAGATTTGTGATGCAGGTGAGTGACTAGCTCACAATCACTCTCACAGAGCTGGAGATCCTCTTCCAAAGGCAGCGGGAAGCTGGGTGTCCCTCATCAACCACCATGCGCCCAGGTACCCAGCAAAGTCTGTGCATAGGCTGGCCATGAAACACCTGAGGTGGCAGGACGCAGGCAGGAACCAGGACACAGAGTTGCTTGGACACTGCTTAGAGAGGAATAGTCCTGAGCAGTGGCACTAGGATCAGCAGCTACTCATTTCTAACCCAGCACAATAGCTGATGAGGACAAAAGCTTAATAATCCATTTATTACCAGTAGCTATGAACATGTAATCGCAGGAAATGGTTTTTAAGCAAAAAAACCAACCTCTCAAACTGTCATTGTCTAACTGACTTACATGTAGTACTTCTATTTTCCATGTGAGACACCAAGGTGATTAAATGGAAAGGGAAGGGGGAAAGCCAGCAATGGAGAAGCAATGAAAAACAATGGGCACCTAGTAAAGATGCAAAGGAAGGAAGCAAGTTCTTCAAGGAAGATGTCCCCACTTCTGTGAGGCTCAAAGAGACCTTTGGTCTGTCTGCACTGGCCTTTGGATTCCCAGCTTTGGTATTTCCTACAGCCCTATGTACCACCCTTAGTGGCAGGACACACTGGTGCAACAGTCAGAAGAAGAAAATGCTGTGGTGTCCTGACAGTTATCATCATTTGCATACTCCAAATTCAACTCTGGCAACTCACAAATGGAAATTTGATGTTAAAGTACGGATATGTTTTTCCATTTTAAGCCTCAAACAATGCATAGAAGAAAGCATTTCAGAATAAACCAGGTAAATGATTGCCTAAGAGTAATCTGTAATTAGCTACCAAACCCACTCAGCACTGTTCCTTGGCCAGGAGAAATCTCTAAACCTCTGCTCTGAATTCCATGTGAATTAGTAGTGTTAGACTGTAATGGCTATGATAAAAGTATTGTTCATAGAGGGGCTGTGCAATTCAGGACCAAGCTATATTGTTATTCACTCCCTCGTACTGTTAGAGGGTGCAGCTCTGAGAAAGGTTCTTGCCTTCCAAGTGAGGAAAAAAAAAGACACAGTGGCAAGAAGATGTTGTTTTGGTTTGTTGTTTTTTTTTTTCTTTATCTTCCCTGTTTTTAAAATATTAGGATTTTATGCCTTCTGTAAGAACCTGTTCAAATAATGCCCTTACCCAGGATTGTATCCTGACAGGAGACTTATCTTGCCTCCAGGGTTTTGTTTGCCTCTGAATAAACCTATATAATATTTCATTCCCCTTTGTCTTTGGAAAACAGCATCTCTTTCTTTCAGCTATCTTCAAGCAAAGCATTATTTGATACACTGCTGTGATCCCTTACATTTCAGTCCTGACAGTGCTAGATTTTCTCTTGTAGATATGTCTATCAGTTCTTATGCTACTGTAGCACAGGGGCCAGTACCACTCTATCTAGAAAATGCACACAAAGACAGAATAGCCTGCTCCAAGCTCTGCCAACAGATTCACTGCATGACCTTGAGCACACCACTGAGTCTCTTGCCTTGTAGTAAAGGTGACAGGACAGACCATGAAGCTATAGCAAGGCACACAGAATGAGGAGGCTCCTTTCAGGTCAGCCAAAGATGATCTCTGAAGTAATGCTACTGCATGTTGAACATGTCCCTGGGCTACACAGACACTCTGAGGCTTCTACCTTCTGCATCCCTTCTCTTCCTCCCCTCCTTCCCACACCATTGCTGTGAGGGCTAATAAGTCCCTTCTAATGAGATATCAGAGACTTACCTCGGATGCCTCTGAAGATGTAGAAGCAGCACTTGAGGAAAGGATTTGTCTTCCCATTCACAGCTTTGCTCTGTTCTTCCTGGCAGGGCAGTGGATCCCCAACCTCTTCAAAATTCTCATAGGGATTCTCCAGGATAGACTTGGGGTTGTAGATAGTTTGAATTTTCAAGGAGGTAGAGGGAGAGCCATTGTAAACAGGATTGTCCCAAGCTTTCTTCCCCACTGTCTCCAGTTCATGCACCTCTGATACTTTAAAGTGGCTCTCAGCTCTGTTGTTTAGGTGAGACAAATTCATGACTGCTCACTGCTGACAGAAGTACCTTTTAACTGGAATTGTGAAGATTGCCTGCCCGGGCTGGAATTAAAACTTAGCAGAGAGATGATCAATGCCCAACAGCTTGTCTGCCTCAGCAGCCAGAAGAGGGCACACCAGCAGCTCCCCACAGAGAGCAAGCATCCTCTGTTTCTTTTATATCAGCTCAGCTGGTGATACCGATCAGAGGGGTGGCACTACCCGTTGTTAGGAACCACCGTCAGCCCTATTATCCCAGTAGCCCTGGGAACACCGACAAGTCCAGGAGTCCTCCTCTGCTTCTTAGCGGCAATAACAGACCTAGACGCCGTCGTGAGAAGAGGAGGCTGCCAGGAGCCGGCCCCTGCGGATGGGGAGCGGCTGGACCGCTCAGGCTGCTGCAGCCCGGGTCAGTTCCAGGGGGTCCCCCGTGCGAGTGCCGTGGGGAGAGGGGCCGGATGGCAGCCTCGGCTCGGGGCCGGAGCACTCCCAGTTTCGGTGAAGGGCCAAAGAGCAGAAGCTCCCGTGAGCGCCCCGCGGGGGGCACAGCATCCTCTTCCCTATCTCATTGTAAAAGCCGGGGTGAAACACGGCAGTAAATGTAGTGGTTTTGGAAACCAGGGGCTGCAATTTTCTGCTTTCACAGTATTTCCACAAGCCCTGCCTGCTAGCCCTGAGCCAAGCCTGATTAAAAAATAAACAAACAAACAAACCCAAACAGGCAAAACTGACAATAAGACAATAACAGTAGCTGGGAGTTGCCTGCATCCACCTTGCCACTGGCCACCTGCAAGCAGTTGTCCCAGGCATCACAGGTACTGTAGGCCTGTGATTGTACCCTGGAGGGTCCCAGAGCTTAACCCTGGGATGACACACTTGTCTTGGTGATGAGACTATAAAAGAATGTATAGCCTGAGCCTGGTCCTTCCTCAGGTCTGAATATATAATTCAGAAGAGATGCCTCTTCTCAGTGGGTACTGAGGGTTGCTATTTTTCTGGCATTACCCAAGGAAGCAACATGACTCTCACACCTGTAGGCCCAAGTAAGGATGTTTTCTTTGGACTCTAATGTTCATACAGGTGTTGCTGCCAAGCCAGGTGAGATATGCAGAGATGGCCCCTAGATGTCACCTACTTGATCATGGCAACTTGGCACAGGGCACTAAGAGGGCAGCAGCTGCTTGGAAGATCACTGGAGGTCTGGGTTGGATCCTTTGACTGAATTTGGTATTATTAGGGCCTGTTGTGTTTTATTACTCCCTAGCGAAATGAAAGCAGTGGCACAGAATCAGCGGGTTCAATGGATGGGAAGCATCTGTAGAGCTCCGGAGCAGCAGGAACGCTAAGGAATGAGGCCTCAGTGAAAGACCACATGCCAGAGCCAGGCATCCAGTTGCACTCCTGGGACCATACAGCAGATACCCCTGCCCATGCACAAGCAGCATGACTTATGTGTGGAGCTGCTGCTTTGGGGGAACATGAGGGTTTTTTCATAGTGCAGCTCTTGCTACATCCCATCCCATCCTTCAGGACCCAGGTACAGTGCAGATCTGCCATCTCACTGGCTGGGGCACAGAGCAGGTGGTGAGGGGGGGATACCGACCTGTGTTGAAAGACCCAGTCATGCACCTAGCCCAGAATACAGGTCATGTCTGTGCCAGCTGATTCTGAAGAGCCTAACACAAGGCAGAACCAAGAGCACCCTATAATTAAGGAAACACATGCAATGCTTTACAGCCAGCATGGGGTGACTCCATTTATGTGGGTCTGGAAAGCTCCTTTTCAGCCAGTAAACTTGAATGATGGGTGATGTGTCAGCTGGGGGAGAATAGGATCCAGACTTTAGGACCTCATAGATCACTCTGCTCTGCCCTCTATGGTGTTTGATGTAAGTCTGTGTGGAGCAGGCAGTATTTGCTGGCTAAGGAACAGTGCATGTCTGGTAGCACCTGTGAGTACTTACCTCACATCTCTCTTCCTTACAGTGCCTTGGGCCTTACCAAACTTTCATTCTTGTGAAAACCAGCCAACAGAATTTCTCTTCTCCATTCTTCTTTTTCCCTTCTTCGTTGAGGTCCATTTTTCAGCAGGCCTAGAAGAAACCTTTCAGATACCCAGGGAAGACTGTTTCTAAAACCAGAAACCACTATCACAATGGGATTCAGCATGTTAGGATAAGACAAAGTAACACAGCCACAGAAGTTTTTCTGTCAGTGTGTCAAGCACACATACCTTTAAACAATATCCCACACTTAATTCCTTTGTGTAAGGAGAAGAGAGCACCAAAGAGTTCATAAATTCCCCCCAAAAAGCACTATCAAATGCTGAATTAGAACTACAAAACATTTAGGTTTCATGGTTAGAAAAAAGTCCTATCAGTTAATGAAGAGCAGTCAGTTGTTGGGACTGAAGGCGAGTCTGCTCACCAGACCCAAGAGGACAGGCTCTCCAGGAGCTCACCAGCCCCTGCTGAAGCGGCCCTGACGGGAACGTTTTCACCAGCTAGAGGTGATGCTGGGACACCAGTTACACACCAACTCTCTGTGCTCAGTAAAGCTGGTAGAGGACCAGGACAGAAGTACCCAGCTCCATAACAGAATCCGTTTCTGCCCAGATTTTGAACAATACTTTTAGTTTTCTTCCAGGAGCTTAATCATCATCACTGAGGTTTAAAATCTTACAGCTGTCTCGTTCTTGAGAAATCTTGTATATAAGTTTAGCAGTACACAGTATACTATAGTCACTCTTTACTGTAAGTAAAACAAACAGAGACACAGCCATGGATAAACAATTCTGTATCCAAGTTCCTGTTTTCTTATTTAGGGCGCTATGTTAATTCTCATGGCAATAATCCATTTTCAGGGCTTCTCATCAACACAAGCGTTTTATTCCCACTTCCAGGCAACATTAACAGAGCTAGAGAGAGTTGTTATCTCTGTGTATTGCATCAGGGATAGAGAATGGGAAAGTGGTAGCAACAGCACTAATCAATTGTTAAACATCAGAAATAAAAAAACCAGACTTTCAAGCAGAGTACCTTGGTGTTAAGTAAGCTGTTTATGACACATTTGGAAAATTTTCCCAGCACAGTGTATTAATGTTCATGTGTTTTCATTACTTTTCATTTAAATGAAGTCTTCTCTGCCTATTTTTTTTTTTTGCATCAAACAGGTGGATTTTATGTACATTTGAATAATACCATTCTTATTATAGTAATGTTCAGAGGCTAAGGAATCCAATCATCTCGTGACAGACTTATTGAGGAACAAGCACAAACAGTGAAAGCTGCTTTCTGCAGACCAAGATGTAAAAACTGTATTAGTAAGGCAACCATACATGTCTCCAATCTGTCAAAATAAATCTGCCTGAGGAGGAGAAGGTGAAGAGAGTGAAGGACATTTTAGCCAAGGACAGATTGAATTTGAGCTATAAAAACTTGTTACCATGTTGTACAAATTAACAATAAATTTTCATAAATATTTGTACAAAGACATATTTACTAACACTTACATATTTCCTAACATATTGGAGAGCTTTCTTACATTCATGTACCTGTGCAGTGGCCTTCAGTGGGGACTTCACTGGCTGGCTGCAAATTCACAGGGATTTTGCATGTGCAATCCCACCTGAGCAGAAAGCAGCAGGTATAGGATGAAGTTATCAGGTCCTTTACAAGATAATGTTGATTTTTCCTCTTTTTAGAATATAGAACTAAATTTTCTTGTTCTCTAAATACAATTTTGATTACAAATAACCTTTACTGTCGCTCTGCAGGGTGTTGTTTTCTTAAAGCCTCATTGCAATACATGCAGCCGTGCAGACCCACGTGCGGGCATGTCACCACACACACAAGCAGCAAGCACGCTCTGTGCTCCTAGGAACTGTCTGGGCCAACTGGCACTGCTGGGAGAAAGTCTGTCTTTGACACACCGTGGGCAGCAATGAACACTCAGCTGAGCACCACACCTAAAAAAGCAGAAGCACCTGAGGAGGACCAGCTTCAAAACAAAAGGTATTTCCTCCTCTGCAATGAAACCAGCTCTGGGGTGGCAGCCAACCCACAGTTTACTCCCAGAAGTGACCCACGCTTGTCACAATTCAGGGAGCTTCCATCAAGGGGCTCAAGGAGTCACTTCTCATAGGCTGGGCTGCCAGAGGCAGGGTGTTTGGATACAGGCTGCTCCTTTGACCCAGATTTATCACAGCCAGCAAGAAGAGGGACAAACACAGTCTGTGTCCCGTGGCATATCACAAGCCAACACCTGCCACTGTCCCTACAAAGACAAAGCTGGACTCAGACCAAAGATTTCTTCCCCAGTCCAGCTACCTGGCAGGTGCAAGAGAGTCTCTGTATGATATCCCTGAGAACACAGCAGGTTGCAAGCTGGTGTTGAAGAAGTGTGATGAGAGGAAGGAATGCTGATCACTCTTGGTTTTTGGGGAATGTTACATTAACACATGGGCTAACACATAGGGGAAAAAATAGCAGGATGCATCAGATGTGAGAGATGAGATTGTCGTTTCAATCAGCTTTGTTAACAGAAGCAAGCACAATGGAGAATTGCAGTGCTACATCCAGCTTTCTGATGGAATAGCATCATTCATATAATGGGAGACTAGTAAAAGAAGGTCTCTGTTGTGGAATAGTTTCCCTCCTCCTGAACTTGCGTTCCTGCTGGTGTTCCCAGTTTTAGATGCACCAGCACTTTTTAAAGCATTTAATCTCTGAAGCGTAGGTAAGGCCTGTGGGGTTTTTCAGTTTATTCACAGTAAATCTTGCTTTGAAATATTGTTAGGTTTCATTAGCTATTATTCATACTTCAGTGGCTTTCATCTACTCCCCAATTACATGCCTACGGTTCAGTAAAGCCCTTAAACTCACTGTTGTGACCACCTATGATTGCTGGGCAGTTCTCTGGGAATTTTATAGCATATGGCTACAAACTGGCACAGGGTTGCCCTGTTTGGGAAAGCTCACTTGGAGCATCATTGACCTTTTCTGCCTTTTTGGAGGAATCCCACGAAGATGGTGTCCAAATCTCTCAGCAGCGGCAGTCCAGCCCACCTCGGACGCTTGCACCCCGCTCAGCTGGGATGAAATTCTTCAGCTGAGACCCGCGGGACGCCCCACGGGCTGCCCTCGTAGTCTTCCAGTCCTCGCTGGCGGCCGCGCGGGAGCCAATGGACCGGACCGACCGGACCGACCGGACCGGACCGTCCCCGGCCCCCGCCTGCGCCGCCCGGCCCGGCCGCCAGGTGGCGGCGGCGCTCCGCCCCGCGCGCGCCGTCCGTGTGGCCGGCCGCGGGTGCGCGCTCCGCTGCTGTCCCCTCCCCTGCTGCCCCCCTCCCCTGCTGCCCCCCTCCCCTGCTGCCCTCCCCTGCTGCCCCCTCTCCTGCTGCCCCCTCCCCTGCTGCCCTCCCCTGCTGCCGCCCTCCCCTGGCTGCCCCCTCCCCTGCTGTCCCCTCCGCTGCTGCCCCCCTCCGCTGCTGCCCCCTCCCCTGCTGCCCCCTCCCCTGCTGCCCTCTCCTGCTCTGCCCTGCTCTCCCCTGCTGCCCTCCCCAGCTCGTTCGCTCTCTCGTTCGCTGAGCGCATGTCCCAGCGGGTGCCTTCCCGGGGTGAGGGTGGCCGCACACACCGGGCTCCGCTGCCCTGGTGCCACAGCCTGGGCTTTGTGAGTTGTTTGAGCAGCGCCCCGGCACTGCCAGCCTGCCTCGGGCTGCAGCTCGCCAAGCGCTCCCGGGCCAGGCAGCGCAGCCCTGGGGCACCCCCGCCTTGTGCCCTTCACGCAGCTGGTCCTTCCTGCATGCATGGCCCCCTCCTCAGCTGGCTCTTCTGCCCGGAACCACATTCCCCAGCAGCCACAAGCACTGCAAATCCCAATCCTACCAGCACTCACCTTCCATACTACACTGGGCTTGTCCCTTATCAAACTCAGTCAATTACTGCCTGTCACCCTCTTTAACAAGGACAATATGGGCAGAGCCAGCACAGCCTCAACAAGACCCAGCCTGTCCTTGCCAGGACAGAGCAGCAGCAATCAGCCAGAAGAGAAGCAGCCAGGCATCTTTAAATGCTCAGCAAAGCACTCAGCTATCAACCAATCCTGCCTGAGGACCGGTGCAGGTGTTTGGGATGAAAGGAGTACAGTTTATTCTGCCTGGGAAACCTTTTTCTGGCTGGTCACTGATCCTTGCGTATCATGCACAA
Source organism: Corvus cornix cornix (assembly GCF_000738735.6). Taxonomy (NCBI): domain Eukaryota; kingdom Metazoa; phylum Chordata; class Aves; order Passeriformes; family Corvidae; genus Corvus; species Corvus cornix. The sequence continues at coordinate 18,914,697 of NC_046336.1, forward strand.
GCTACAGAATGAGCGGCAGACACATGCCATGGAGGCTGTACCATGGCCATCTGCTGAAAGTAGCCAGGCTCTTTGCAGTTTAGTCATTGCATGTTGACTTTAGGAACACTTCCACCTCTCAGAGCCTCTAGCAGGGGCAGGCAATGCAGACATCCCATGAAGAATAATTTAGTGATAGTCCAAAGGGTGGGGCTTATAAATATATATATATATATATAAATCCAGTATAAAACTGGATTAGCAGTTCAAATTTAAATCCTCAGCAATGGTTAACTGACATGTAACTCATTCCTGGACAGGGAACTCACCCTGTCTGTTCCTGTTATGCCTGGAGCAAACTTTAGCAATGAGAGACCCTGAAATCAGGGTCATCCAGGGCAAAACATCAAGCATCTCTGATACCTGCTGTGGGACTAGCCCTCTCCCCTGCTTCTAGCAGCTGTCAAGTGTCAGCAGTTGACATTTTGATGTTGTTTTTCCCATAGTCTATGGCTAAGGCTCACATTAACACATGCTGAAGAGGAGATACCCTGCTCCCAGGGGTGAAAGAAATGTTTGTGATACATCCAGCAGCACCAGAAGAAGGGCTGGGTCCCTGCATCTGAAGGCCTGGCACCTTCTGAGATCCAGCTGTGAGCACCAGGGAGGAAATGCAAACCAAGGAATCCTGACATCTTTGGAAACCAAGGCAGGAACCCTCTGGACACTAAAGAGCTGCTCTAGCTTTACCTCAGCAGATCCTGAGCTCACTCCACTGTTCTTTTGGGGGAAGGTGCTGGCCAAGTCCTGGCTAGAGACCAGAGAGGCAGATTCCTCAGGGGCTGCAAATGTTTCACCACATTTCTATTTTTGTTCACTGGTTTTCTGTAACCAAATCATTGTTTGGATGAAAATAATTTGTCTGCAGTGCAATTATATCCATTCAACCTACACAGTCCCATACTACATATGCCTTATATGTCTCTTCTTATTCCTGACAATGTAATTCCAAATACATGGTTGTAAATTTATATTCTATAGGTAGGAAGACAAGATAAGAAAGGCTGAGGTGGCCATTTGAAAACCCAGAGGCTGGCATCAGTTTTGTGATTAGGTGCTGCATGTGATTGATATTCAGCGATGAGCCAATCACCTGATTGAGCCAGTCTTTTAAGGATATACTTGAGTAATTGAGAAAGAGGAGGTGAAGAAGGAGTTGGGGCCAAACCAGTCACTGTCAACACTGTGTGTTTGCACACCAGTTAGCTGCCATCTGTGTTCTAGAGCTTTCCAGACTCATTCTACCTCAGCATTCGGGCATGTTAGCTGGGATCCTGGAGTACCTGTGGGGTGCCCTCAGCATATTACAGAAGCTGTGATCAGGTGGGGACATCATTGGGCAGGAGACATTGCAGACCCTTGGTAGTGGTTTTTGAGGTGCCACCCTGACAGGCATGTATCCCCCTAAGCTGTACAGCTGAGTGTCACACATGATACCGTAACTTTGCTGCTGCAGGATGAGGTAAGTTTGCCTGGATTCTCCCTGTGTAATATTTTTGCTGTTCAAGTTTTAGGGTTGCTAATCTTTTTATGCAAATCCTTTTTCATAGTTGTTATTCCCAAGGCACGCCACAGAGTCAGCAGGCTATTTAAAAAGCAAAATAGCACAGTGGACAAACAAGGAAAATCCTCAGGCCTTGCGTGTCCTCAGTGTCAAGCAGAACCAGACAGTTACACACCTTCCAAAACACACCAAATGCCTGCTGTGCAAATGTGTGAATGCATGTGGTGGTCAATCATCTGCTCACCTCTCCAGTGCAATGAGGACCACACTTTGTAAGAAGCCTTTGTAGACTGACATTTTGAATGAGACTGCTATGTTAGTACTGTCACAAGACTTTAGAGACAAAATGAGGATGCTTCAAAAAGGTAACAGAAGTCGCTAAGAGCAGATGGTTTTGGGCTGCAGGATCCCCTCAGTGTTACCTGCTCAGGATTTCTTTTACAGTTGCAACAGATCTTTCCCTCTTAACGCTCCAAACACAAACACCAGGTTAACATGGGGCATTTTTACCCACCAAAACTTACAGGAACCTAGAAGTCTGCAACCCTTTACTTTAAGTGAGGAGGTAAACATGGAAAGAGAAGAGCGTTTCCAGCTCCATTCTTTAGAGGAGGCAGGGCAGACAGGTTCTTTAGAAGACCTGAAAATGCAGCAAAACCAGGCAGGCGGGTAAGGGAGCAAGCAAGGAAACCTAAAAATGTTCCTGGCCAGAAACCTAACAGCTTGTAGGGCCTCTCTACTTAAGAATTCAAAACGTCCTTTACTTGGCCAGCCAGGCACACTGCTGCAGCCCACACACCGTGGTGGGGATGCACTCTGCTCAGGGAGGAATCCTGACGGATCTTCAGTTGCAAATGAAGAAGACATTAGAAAAAGACACAAGCACCATCCCTGTTCTGTAGGCAAAAAAAACCCCAAAACAAGAAAATTCTGCTGACCACATACAGCTCTTCACTGGGATAAGCAGAGAGGGAAAAGAGGAAAAGCAATGCTGGTTCCTGGAGGAGTACAAAGCTCTCTGCTCTAGTCCTGTTGTCCAAGAGGAAAGAAAATACTCACTTTAAAAGTGACTGAGTTATGGATATAGACAAAGTTGGAAACAGCAGACAGGGAGAGGCACACTATGTCTTTGAGTTTTCTTGTGTGTGCCACTGTAAGGAGGATTGGGTTGAGGGTCCAGCAAGTTTCTCCTTTGTCCTTTCTGCTTCTCATACCAGCAGCATGTGTGCGTTCTCAGGGCAACCCCCCCAGTATCTCCCTGCCAGGGTATGCCTGCTTCCCCTGACAGGAGTCTCTCAGAAACATCTCCAGGATAAAAATGAGTATCTGGAATTCAGATATACTCCGGCAAGTATGTAAGGAAGATGTCTCCCAAATCTCTAAACCCCAGGTTATTTTTAACTTTGGTAAGCTACTTTTGTTCCCCTAAAGTTTGGGACAGCCATCAAATTCTCAGGCTGCTATTGCAGCAAGGAGACAGGGTAGAAAGCAATGATGCAGAGCACACACACACAAAGAGGATAAACAGCAACATGGGACACTGTGCTCTGCCCAAGAGGCAGCTGCAAACTGACCTTGGACGTGCCCTCACCATTCTCTGGTGCTGCAATTTCCCGCTGTGCTGACTATGTGGCTCATGCTCACAGCCCCGCAGCATCACCTCTGTCCCCACACACGTGGACATCCACCTGCAGATGCAGCAGGTATCTTGGATGTGTCAGCTGCATCTAACCCGGGCTGACACCACAGAGCACGAGACACTGTGGTACTGCCCACGCCACCTAAGCTGGGTCAGAAGATCTGCCACCACAAGGTGACATTTCTGCAGATCCCTGCTCGGCACTCTCACGATGCTGGCAGCAGAGGATGGGGTACCTGGGAGGACAGTCACAGCCTGAGGGGAGGGGCAGGAGGTCTGGGCTGCAGGTGTGAGAAGGAAAGCGCAGAAGGCCTGGAGGAGGAGAAAGGACAGCTGAGATGAGTGGAGAGGCTGCAACCCGCAGAAGGGAGGCTGCAGAAGTGCAGAGGTGCCACCGTCCAGCGAGCGCAGGGCGGGAGGGTGGGGATGGGCGCTCGGCATGCGGCTCCTTGGCACCTGGCCTGCCATATCTGATGTGGGTAGAAGGACACCAGAGAGCACCAGTGCTGAAGAGAGGGTGGCAACACAAAGACTGCTGTGTTCCTCTGATCCCCATCCCTTTCTCCCCCTCTTCTCCCAATTTATTTACCCAAGTTCAAAAGACAGCCTCACAGTCCGGAGGGGCTGGCTGAAGTGGCCAAGGGGTGGGCTGTGAGGTCATCTTCAATGAGGGCAAAAATCCAGTATCAACAATGCTGCCCATTGTATGGCCCTGTTTAGACAATACTGGCTGAGTTCTTGTTGCTGGCAGCCTGAGGACTGGGAGCAAAGCCTGTTTGGGGTAACAGGAGGGGAGGAGGGTGGGCAGGGTGTCTGGCATTGAGTCAGACAGCAAGAGATGGAGCAAAGTGCAGAGATAAGCACCCTATCCTTTAGGAGAAAGTTTCATGAACGATGTCTGGACTTCAGGCGGCTCTCTTGAAAGCTGTTTCTTGCATAGGCGAAGTTACAGCATTTCAGGGAGTGGGTATCCAGAGCCGGCCCTACAGCTGCCAGCTCCAGCTGTAGGCATACCTGAAGCCACTTTCTGTTCAAGTTACAAAGCATTATATACTTTTCTTTGCAGAGTATCTTAACACATAACAACCAATAAGCACCATACACAATACCTTTACATTTGCCTATAGCCTATCATAACTACTACCATCACCATATTACAGTCATTATTATCCAATCACAAGAGTAAGTAAGTTACAATTTAAGCTTACAGTGGAAAATTCTCAGACCTTTCTTCTTCTTGCTACATCAACATTTCTTGTTTGCCTGCCATATCTCTCTTTTTGGTAAAGACATGTTTTCTATTTACTTATGCTCTTCTTGAGACTTATTTACTTGGTGAAAAACATGTCTTTGTTTGTAGTCACATACCTTTGTCCTACTCCTAGAAATCTCCTTCCAACTCATCTCCAGCCTTTGCCTTCTCAGTTACTCATCGATCACTGTTTCAGCAAAACATCTTTTATTACTCTATATCAAAACTTGCTTTCATTTCTACCTCATCCCCAGTTTCTACATTCACAGATGCTTCTGCCAAGCCTACATACCTGTGAAACTTTCTTACCAAACTTTCATCCTCCCCAACGTCTCCCCCTTTCTGTTGAACTATTAAAACATTAGAAATTGTCTTATTCATTATTTTCTGCACACATTGAAGTACACAGGGTACTACTACTATAACCACAATTATGACTACTAAAATAATTCAGCTTATTTTATAAAGTTCCTTCAGCCAAGGTGCAAAGCTCCAACTATCAAACAAACTGTCTAGTCAAGATGGTTCATCTGTTGTAATTTGGTTAGCTAAATCTCTTAACTTTTGCAACTGCTTAGGAATAGAAGCAGATTGATCAGATAAGTTTATACAACACAATCCTTCAAAATTTTCACAGCCATGCCCATGTACTAGTAAAAGACAGTCAAGGGCAGCTCTGTTTTGTAAAGTGGCATGTTTGACAGCCTCTTCATCTGTCAGCAAGTCACTGATAATAGAAGAAGTGGCATTTACTCTTTACTGTGCCTAAAATTTCTAATTTTTGAAGGTCAAATTTATCAACTTTAAAATTATCAATTTAAGTTATGTGTCTCGGGCTGGGAATTGGAGAAATGTGATGATCATCATATCGCTAATATTTATCAAAAGTAACATTACCAAAACCTTCTGGGAAAGGCACTCAACTAAATAAGTTGAGAAAGGTTTGTCAGGGCTTGTGTTGGATAAACAGATGGTGTCGGATCCTGCGGACTTGGCTAAAGCAACCCAAACATTTGTCTTTGGTTGATTTACAGGTAAAGCTTCACTGCAAAAATAAAAACAAAAGGTAAAAGCAACACGCATCTGCACAAATAATACTAAAACTCCATTCTTTTCTTGGGCTGTTTCTGGCAGACGATCTTCTCTCAGTGGTTCTGCGTAGTTCACATTTGGGTGCCCGCTTCTCGGCTTCCATTCGCGGGGTCACTGGCTGAAGTGGAACCGACAACAGGTTTTGATGCGTGGTACGGCTTCACGTTCTTTGATGGAATCCACTTGATTCTTTCACCTGTGGAGAGTCATGCAAATCCCTTTCCCCATGTTATAAGATCATATGGTCTTTCTATTTTTCCTGATTCTAAATTCTTAATTAAAACTGGGGGTGTTCTTTCAATTTTGCTTTTTTTTTGTTCAAGAAATGTCTGTAAATGGGGGGGTCAGGCTCTTCTGCAGAGCTGCTCAGGAAATTATAAACATACAAGGCTTTATTCAACCTTCTTTGAGGTGTAGCCTGGGCTTCTCCCCCTTTCTGTTGATTTAAAATGTGTTTTAAAGTTTGATGTGTTCCTTTTAGGGTACTTTTTAGCAGTTGTTTAAGATACGGTGAGCAAATACCACTGTATCTTACAGCCCTTCTTAGTTCTTTAATTTCGAGAGTGGGGATGGGAACCCATGTTTTAGGACTGCTAGGCTGTTGGCTAGCTATCACAGGCTTAGCTAATAGACTAAGACTTTCATCTTTACAGATTTGGCGTCTTATTTCATGCCAATCTGTGTCTTGGTTTGAAAGACAGGTGTCTGCTAAGGAATGCAGAAGCCTCCCTTGAAGTGGCAGATATAACCCCTTTTCCTCCGAGTTAATATAATTTTGAAATCAAGGGCCTTTAGGCAAAGATGTGGGAAAATAGGAATAACAGTTCTTTACTATTCTATATATAACCAGTCAAACAAAACAACAACAACTATGGCAGTAACAGCAAACACAAACCCAGCCCCAGCCTTCTCGGCTGTCAGGCCCTTTCCCCTCGGGTGCAGTTCCGCTCGCAGCCGGCAGGGGCGCTGGCGGCTCCCGGTGAGCAGGGCAGGTGCGATGGTTCCCCCGCGGCTGCAGGGGGCGCTCCGGAGCGAGCTCGGGGAACACGCGGCACCGGTGCCCTGGGATCCCGGGAAGGGATGGGACAAAGGCTTCACAAACCCCAGACGGCTGGCCCTGGTGTCCGGCTGGAGCCTTGGGAACAGCAGGCTGGAACGGCGGGCTGGAACGGCGGGCTGGAGCGGCAGGGACGAGCAGAGATCCCAGAGGACAGACGAGATGTATCCAAACGGGGAACCCCCTGGAGGTCCGGCAGGCAGGCAGGGCGAGCAGGGGCTACAGCGTAGCGAAAGCTCGAAGCAGCAGTGGGGCAGGGCGGCCACAGCCCGGCCTCCAGCAGGGCAGGGAAAACAGCTTTGGGATCCCGGCGTTGTTTCCAGAAGAAAGAAAAACAGCTGAGGAAAAAGAACCAGCAGCTCCTTTCTCTGCAGCTTCTCTCTCCGAATGCCGAGAGCAAAGTGACCCCACACCCAGGTGAAAACAAAAGAGTAGCCAGGTCTTTTGTCTTCTCTTAAGTACGGCCATTTGTCCCCTAGCAACATGCATATGGGAAAAAATTCCTTTAACAGGAAAAAAACTAGGACTAAACTAAAACCCCAACAATCTGTTAATTGAGAATAATCTGAGCACTTTGGAGGACTTTTTGATTCAGAAAGTAGCGCTAACAAACTCTCAGAACTAGTTTTCTCTTTCTGGGTTGCAAGATCCCCGCCGCTCGCTGGCAGGACTCTGGGGCTCATTGCAAACAAATCTGGCTGCTTTTCAGGGTTTCCTTGTGTTAGATTTAAAGCATCAGCTCTGGCAGAGCGGCTCTCCGTCCCCCCTGCCACTGGAGCTGCATCATTGCCCTCCGTTCCCCCCTGTTTGCGGCTTGTGAGGCGAGGCTGAGCTGCACGATGGCAGGATACAGCTGCGCGGTGCCGGGGGACCCCGGCGGGGGCGGCTGTGGCGTGGGGATGGGGCCCGGCGGGGGCGGCGATGGCACGGCCGATCTCCGTGGTGGCAGGCGAGGAGGCAGCGGGGCGCGGGGGACTGGCTCCGTGACTCCGGCACGGCCGATCTCCGTGGTGGTGGGCGAGGAGGCGGCGGGCGACGGGGCAGGGTGGAGCTGCGCAGCGGTGTGGGGTGCATGGCGAGTATTTCCACTTACGCTGCACAAGCCGGGATGAGTTTTGCGGTCCTCTTGTCCTGGCGTGATATGGCATTAAATAATTTGATTCCCACTGAGTCCCAAAAGTCTCTGGTGTAGACTGCTTTAGAGTCAGCGACTGGGACATGGGTCACAGTCCATGCTATGAGATCTTTCAGTTCTTTTTTTGCCAATTTAGTTGGACTGGACTTAATTAGAGGTTTTAGGTGCTGATAGACATCCTTCTGTTGGGCAGACACATGCTGACCCATGACTGGATTACTCGGTGCTCACCTTTGCCGACCCATCACGGCAGGTGTCTCTCGTTGAGGTCTGGTCCAGGCTCTGACCCGTTGCAGCATCCGTCCGGCCTCCACACGCCTTCGTTTCAGGTGTCTCCTCTCGTTAGCAGCTGCACACGCTTTCCTTTCAAGCGTCTCGTTTGCAGCTACTCAGGTCACTTCGTTTCAGCAACTGCACATTCACCGAGAAGTCTCCTATATGCGGAAAAAATCCCTTTTTGCCCCTCTATAATGCTGAGCACCAATTTATAGGAGAAATTTTCACGAAGGATGTCTGGACTTCAGGTGGCTCTCTTGAAAGCTGTTTATTGCTGTAGTGGTTTTGGTTCAAAATATTCATTACTTACTTATTTTCCTTCTGTGAGATAAGAATTAGGAGAAACCAAAGCAGGCACAAACCTTAAACAGTTGCAGTACAATGAAAGAGTTTTATTACTAACAGAATTAAAAGTAAAGAGAAATAACAAGAAATTAAAGCAAGTCGTCCCCCCCCCCCCCCCCCCCCACCTTTCCAGCACTTCTCTCCTTTTACCCAACTCGCACAAAGGATAACAGAACATGGGTGTGGGAGCTTGGGGGGGTTGGATGGTCGGGACGGATGGAGACGAGAGATCTCTGAAGTCAGATCTTGGAACATGCGGTTTATTGCAAAGGGCGTGGGTACAGGGGCACTGCTTAGAGCTGCCAGACTCAGCTCTGAGCAGGCCCAGGAGAGCAAGAGAGTAAGCGGGTAAGTAAAGAGAGAGAGAGAGAGAGAGGAATGAGAGTGAAGAAGTAGTAGTAGTGAGAGAGTGTAGTAAGAGTGACTGAAGTCCTGGTTACAATACAATAAATCATCTTCTGTACTGAATATTCTAATTGTCACTAACCAATCTAATACAAGATACAAATCCTATAGCATTTACATACAGCCTATAAGAGTTCTTATATTACCATAGAGTGTTATACCTTAACTTCTAAAAACTACTCTTTGGACCCCTTCTGCTGATCTAGTAGGGTCTGCTCTGACCCTTGGACCTGCCTGCAAGCAGAGGGTATTGTTCAATCAAGAGGGGATTACCTTCAGTCGGCCATACCATTGTTTTCCAGTTGTTCAGTAACTAAGACTTGGTAATTCAAAGGTGGCTTTCATTTCGATGTCGCTTATAGTTTTCATATTCCCAAAATCTTTTGTCAGGCAATCATATTTATAAGGCTTTCCTGTTTCATCTTCCCCAACACATGGGATGTTAGTCAGTGTTGCAGTTCTTGAAAAGTCTCTCTCTTATGCTTAAGGAAAAAAAACGTTTTCTTCAGTTGTACGTGGTTCCAAAACTGCCACCAACAGCAGACTCGCCCAGAAACAATAAATCTGCTGTGGTGTAGAACATCTCTCCCATGAAAAATCTCACAGTTCCTTCACACTGCAAAACATGGGCCATCATATGGGGTTATTAATCTTTTTAAGGATAAGTTATCTTGGCCTGCACACAAAGGCTTTCTTCACCACAAGTCTCTAAAAGCTTCTCACTGCTTCTATATAGCCTGGCATAGGCACTCTTCACAATCTTCACAGGCCACACGCGGATTCTCCATCCCCCCATGTACTTCAAATGGATTAAAGAGACAAACAGTTTGTGGTATTACAGTTTCTTACCACGGCATGCAAGAAGGTTTTTTAAGCTGCGCGCCAGAATCGTGGCACCGCCCTCTTTTCTCCTGTCGCCATGCTCAGCTCCGTCTCACGGGACTCACTTCTCTTTCTCTCTGACTCTGAAGCCGCCACGCTGAAGGGTGTTCTTGTTCAGGCTTTACGGTGGGGAAAGCCTCACTCCCTTTGTGCTGCTGGCTGCATGGTGTCCTCTTCAGTTCAGCACGAAGTGTGCTGGCTGCAGACAGGAGGCTCTGCCGGTTCCCGTTGACTCCGCTGGCTCCGCATGGAGAGGAGAGGGACCCGCCTGTCCCCAGAAGCCGCGCTGGATGGGTTTAGCTGTGAGCAGTCCATGGCTGGTTTTAGCTGCCTGCGGCTCTGGGACAGTCCCCCCCAGCGACCCAGGGTCCGTGCCGCAGCGTTGGGAAAGGGGGAAAAGGGCAGTGGCCCCGGCCTGGCCCAGCGAGGCCTGGAGGCTCGGAGCCCCCCGCCCCACCTTCCAGCAGGTGAGCTCCGACAAAAAGGGAAATCCCGCCTTTCCGTGTGGTTTAAATATGTAAATTGTGAGAAGCGTCATTAGTCTAAAAGACTGTCCATCAACTCAGGTTCAACCCACTACAATTGCATAGGTGAAGTTACAGCATTTCAGGGAGTGGGTATCCAGAGCCGGCCCTACAGCTGCCAGCTCCAGCTGTAGGCATACCTGAAGCCACTTTCTGTTCAAGTTACAAAGCATTATATACTTTTCTTTGCAGAGTATCTTAACACATAACAACCAATAAGCACCACACACAATACCTTTACATCTCCAACCTTTGCCTTCTCAGTTACTCATCGATCACTGTTTCAGCAAAACATCTTTTACTCTATATCAAAACTTGCTTTCATTTCTATCTCATCCCCAGTTTCTACATTCACAGATGCTTCTGCCAAGCCTACATACCTGTGAAACTTTCTTACCAAACTTTCATCCTCCCCAACACTATCCCAGTCATCAGCATGTTATCAGCCTAATTCTTGATGCTGATTAAGATTGTCTTGGTGCTTATTTTCTCATCAATGGCAGGGAATTTAGCCATCCTGGTCATAGCCTGGAGCCATGGCTGTCACCCCAGTTATGTCTGCATTCCCTTCTAGCCCTGGCAACCAGACACCAGTGATTTCTGCCACTTTATTGACTCCCTTTAACCCCACATTTTCCACTCAGCAGCAGGAGGGTGGCAAGGTAAGCATCAGCTTCTTCTTCCAGACCTTGTCCTTGCAAAGGCAGTTGGGGGTTTGACCACTGCTATTCTTCTGGGTGCTCCCAAATGAGGACCCCAGGTAATCCATACTGAGCTTAGCCATGCTTTAAGAGTGAGGATGGAGGAGGGGATCTTCAGGAAATTATGGGAACCATTGAATATATAGAGCAATGGATGATGTTCTAAGGTGTGTATGTGGTGGGGGGAACATGACAGAAAGCAAGCAAGCAACCAGGATGCTGCCAGTTCTTCTAAAAATAAATAGCACTTTTGGTAAATGCCATGATACCAGGCTCCTCAAGTCACAGTGTCTGGAGCCAGGTGACTAAACAATTCTTAGCTTTCCATTTCAAATATGAAAGTCATTAAGTACCTCTCCTGGATAAGGAAGAGTGTGTGAAAATATAACACAGGTCACCAGATTCCAAAAGGAAGCATGGGGGGAGAAAGCAACATCAAACAAGGGTGGTGATCCCACAAGCTGGCATCTGATCCCTGGCACCTGAACTCCAAAAACAGACAACCCTGAAAGACCTGCACCTGCCATCATCTTTCAAGCAGGCATTAGCTCTGAACTCTTGTAGTCTGAGCCAGCTCCTGTCCCAGCTCATTCTGTAGCCATGGTCCCCTACCCTATTTCTCTGCAACACATAACTCTGCCCAAAAGTCAACCCATCAAAACCAGGGACACCATTAACCTATGAGACTGCTGGCAGCAGTGGTGAATGATGCCAGTGTTCATCTGCTCTGCAGAGCGGGCTCGATGTCTTTGAAGAGCAGATTCTTTATGAGGGTAAGGAGGAAAAAGAAAGCATTGGGGAAAGGACAGAAAGCCACTCAACCACTTCTCTTTGGATGAAAGACCCATGGCATGATTCTCCTACCTCTAGAAAAAGCTCTAAAGCTGGAATTGCTTCATACTTCTCCAGGAAAACAATGCAAGAGATGCAGAAAATAATCCTAGCAAAATTTTTGCAAACCTTTATTTTTGACATAGTGCTCAGTTCTTTCCCCAGTTTTCAGCTTATTCCCTCATTACTTGAGTCTCCTCTTCTTGTTTCAACTTCCAGTTGTGAAATAGAAGACAAAGTGGGACACAAGGAACGTTGTTAAAGAAGATAAATAAACAACATGCAACAAACCTTGCAAAGCCCTTGCAGCAAGCGTTTTTGTGTACATGGCTTTTTCAACAGTTTTGGAGGGGGTAACTGAGGACATCCAATAAAATTTCCATGATGTCAACCCCAGATGAAATCCCCTTGCAAAACTTACTGCTAAATGGAAAAGCAATTTTTTTTTTTTTTTAGGGGAGAATAGGAAGGAACATGTTATGGTAAAAGAACCTTAGCTTAGCCTTGATGCTTTTCTCTGCATTCTGGCACTGTGGTTGCAAAACCAGGGTGGTTAGTGCATCCCACAACAGGAATGTGACAGTTCTTCCTCTTAAGAGGTCCGCTCATGGATACTGTCTTGTGGTAAACCTCACTGCTGGTTTGTGCCTCATTTTCCCCAACCTTGATGAAAAGGTTGAAAAGGTTGTGAGACCCTCTGACAAAAAGAATTCTGCAAGAATTTTTTGCTAGCCCAGTGCCTCAGCTGAGTCATGAATCTGTGGGGGGGGTCCTAGGAAGGTGGAAACAGCCTTACATGAGATCATGTATTTCTAAAGAAATTCTGTGCTGAAGTTCATGGCCTGTGCTGCCCATGACATGGCTCTGTTCATTGCTGCCCTGCACCATGGTCCTGGCATTGCATCAGCTCATTTATGAAAGACTATGACCCTGGGCAACAGTCACCACATGCAGAAGAATTGAATCAGTTTCCTGAGGACGATGGCTGAAGCCGAATCGTCGTGAAGCAGTGTAGGTGTACACCACGAGCAATGTAATTCTGCTGAAGGCTCAGCTGGGAAGTTCTCCCTGAAAGGAGGGAAAAGCCTGTAGAGATTTGTATCTCTGGAGAGATACAAACTAGAGCAGGAGAAGCCCAGTTTAAGATGTATTTCTGTGTCTATATAGACATTTCTGTTTTCCCACCTGGGCTGCCCAGTGATCCCCCTCTTGCCTCAAACCTTGAGCAGCAGAGCTGAGACAGAAGTCTGCAGCTGGGACTCGGATGGGCAGGGCCGGGTGGTGGGGCCAGGGGTGTGCAGGGTGCAGGCCACCGGCAGGGCCAGCAGCTCTCCACAGGAGGGAGCCTGGCTGGCACAGCATGGCCAAACCTCCAGCCCACAAAGGACCAAAAAGCCTTGTGACAGGCAAGGCCAGATCTGTTGCAATCTAAATATTGGAAAAGCAAACCACTCTGCACACTCTCCATTTCCTCACCAAGGTGTCAATGCCTGAACCTCGTGGCCACATTCAGGAGCATTAACCTGTTTCAAAGGAGATGAAAACGGCAGCTGGAGAAGCTGGCCAAACTGTGAAGGGCCTTTCTCAGGGCTGTCTTTGGCACATAAGACTTGAAACCTGCCAGGTGAGCACAGCCCCAACAATGATCAAGATCCATCTCTTCCTCTATGCAACAAAAAAAATGTGATGGTCACCCCCAAAATAACCTGGCAGGGGAATATGCAGAAAACACTCCTGTTGTGAGGGAGCAGCCAAACGTGATATTAATTTTAGAGGATGGTAAAGTCCAGCTGCCTTGTATAATCCTTTTTAGTTGCACTCCCTGTCTGAGGAAGGAAACCCATGGAAAAGGAAGGGCTCTGGTTGGGTCTGAGCATCTGCAAAACTGCAAACCTTGAATTCCCCAAAGCCTCACTGTCACCCACCAGTAGCATTGCCAGGTCTGCTCCTGGCTCATGACATGGAGATTATTTTCCCCATGTGTTATGAGCTGGAGATTACCTTTTTAAAATCAACAAGTCTTCATTTTTTAATTGTTTTTTCTTTTCTGGTTTTCTTTTGGAAATCAGGTTTCCTTAGGGCAGTTTTTAGCTCAGTTTGTAGTCCTTTTAGCACTCACATAGAAAATTGGTAGAATTTTTAATTAAAACATCATTTCTCCTCAGTGTTGTTAAGCAAATATTTAATGGAGAGTCTTAAAAGAGATGATTGAAAGTCCCTCCCTGATTCATGTCCGCTTTCACCATCTAGGAACATCTTCTGATGTGGGCTCTCTGTTTTAATATTGTGTCTCAAAAGGTGGGCATGACTTGAGATCCTAATGTCAAATTTAAACATATACTCCTCACAGACCTCTTCATCCATCATAGTGAAATGAAAAAGCAGGGACATATTTTCCCCCTTTCTGGACACCTCTAAATATGGAGAACAAATGGGCTACTGTTATTTTTCATTGTCACTTTTCCCTTCCAGTGATTACAACGCAACTCACTTTTGACAGCTGCCACTGAATCAGCCATGATATGTCTGAGCAGGATGCGCCCAGGGTTGGACTCTGCAAGATCTTGGTTGTCTGTCTGCACCTCGTGTGGTCAGCTCCATCACTGCAGGAGAGCTCCAGACACAGGATATATGTCAGAGGATATGGGCACACTTTACGCTTTTCACATCCCTGGTCCACTCCCAGAATGACTCATGTGTCAGCAGGGGACAGAAACTGAACACGGGACACACTACTGAGTAGGGGAAGCAGCTACCAGAGGTCCTGGCCAGGGTGATGGCATTAAGGTACCCTAAGCCTTGGTGCTAAATGACTGAGGGTGCCTGGCTCGGTGACCACACGGTGGAGTTCGGAGAGCTGCCTCCGAGCTCTGCCACCGCCAAGGTTTGATTTGTAAGGGCCCTGTTTTTTACTTTTAATAGTGAAGGTCCCTGTGGGATAGAGTTTGAATTTCAGATAGAGCTTGGATTTTGGATAGAGGCTGGATATTGCTGACATTACTGGCTAGCGAGGAGGTTGTTATGGAAAATAGCTGACGGCAAACTGAGCTACTTCTTTTTCCTTCCATCTTCCGCTGAAGGCATTATTTTCTGGGGACAACGGACAGGATTCTTTTTAAAATGTTACAACCAACATTTTCCAGACTGTTTTTGCATATCGTGATGAACATCTACGCAGACATACATTCTTATCCGGACACAAGCTGGGAGGGGGAGGGGGGTGCTTTTCTTTGCAGAAATCTCTGATTTCTCTACACACATATACGTGCAGAATGCTCCCCAGACAGATCCCCAATACAGAGCAGATGTTTCATGCTGAATCCCCTTCTTCCCCCGCCGCAACCCACATCCAGCTGGGGAGGGGGAGCGGGGTTCCCTGCCATCCCTCACCCCTCAGGAGCCCCTTATTTCATGAGGCGCAGCCCTCGCGGCGGCGGAGGGTGCTCTCGGGGGACCGCAGCACGCCCGGCGCTCCCCCGCGGGCTCGGAGCGGGGCGCGGAGCGGGGCGCGCAGGGTGCGCGCCGCGGGGAGCGAACAGCAGATTGCGGGCAGCCAATGGCGAGGGCAAGCCGAGGTGGCACCAAATTTCCCGCAACCAATCAGCTCGAGAGGGGGAGGAAGGAAAAAAAAAAAAAAAAAAAAAGGAAAGAAAAAAAAAAAGAATAAAAGCAGCCAGGCATCATGAGAGAGCCTGCCCCTCGTCATCGTCCTCTTCCTCAGCATCCTTCCTCCCTCCCGCCCCCCTGCCCGCTCCGCCCCGCCTCTCCCCCCGGCTACGCCGAGAGCCGGGCCCCCGCCGCGATTCGCCGCCCTCCGCGCTGACCCCGCGCATCCCAGCCGCGGGCAGGGGTCACCGGGAGGCCGGGGCGCGCAGAGCCCGGCCCCGCCAGCCGCCAAGCAAGCAGCCCCCCTTAAATACCTCCGCACCCGCCTCCCCGAGCCGCACAGCTCGCCGGGCGAGGAGCCGACCAGAGCCAGCCTCCCACCAGCGCCGGGGACCTGCGCGCCCGCGTACCGCCGCCGAGGAGCAGAGACAAGGCCGCCTCATGCCTGCGCACTTGCTGCAGGAGGAGGTAAGCGGGGCCCCGGGGTGCGGGTGCCTTGTCTCCCCCTCGCCCCTTCCTCCTTCATCTCCTCGGCTCCGGCAGCGCTGCGCTGCTGCTGTCTGGGGGAAAAGGTCTGGGCATCCACGCGTGTCTGTGCGTGCACACACACACGTATCCACACGTGTGTGCCTGTGTCCCCTCCGCCCCGCTTCGCAGCCGTCAGGCCAAGGGGTTCACTGGTAACTTAAGACATCACCCAAGCTTGATGGGGGGCCCATGGATGAAGCGGAGACATCCGCGCCTCTGAGGTGATCTTCCTGGATCCTGTGCCCTCACGTAGACCGAGCATAAAATACTGGCTTATTTTGAAAACACCCATCGAAGCATGCTGGGTGCTTGAAGGGCTATTCAAGAAGATCTTTTGTGTGGGTTTTTTGATAATACTTAGACTGGGATTTTTTTTAGTTTTCTTAATTCATTTTCTTTTTAATAAGAACGGGGTTTCACTCACAGTGTTTTAAAACTAAATATATCAGCAGGAAGCGTCTCTAGGACAGACGCAAGGTGAAAGCCGGCTGCCCAGATGAAATGAATGACTGTGTCTGCATTGCTTGAGCCAAGCAAACATACAATAGGGAGACTGCCCTTTTTCGGCATAAGAAGGTCTGAATAACAACCTGACACCAGTAAGATGTGTGGAGCTGTTGGATTTTTAAAGATTTCCCTTTTTATTTTTGACCCTTCTGGCAGCCACGCTTTGCCCAAAGGGAGAGTGGCTTGATTCTGGTGTTTGTGCTCTCACCTTCTCATTCTTTCCCCCTCTGCCAATGCCTAGAAGTGAATGTAAATCATTGCCCTGCTCTTTTTCTGTCACCAGCACACAGGGTCTCCCTTGGTCCTTTTGTGCAGGTGTCATGACCTTCCGGGGATGCTGTGATGTAAAGAACTTTCCTTTTCTCCCCTCCCAAAATGGATGTCAAGGGCAGCGTGCTCACACCATGTTTCATGGTTTTGGCATGTATTTTGGGTCATATCCTGGAAGCTGGAAAGAATCCTGTCCCTGGGTCATGCTGGGCATATTCAAATATCCTGGACCCGAGATTCAGTGCCCTGGGGCCCGTACACTGTACCCAGTGCAGGAGCCTTTGAGCTGCAGTTGGTTGTATAAGATGGCTGGGTGCCAGGATCACCTATGGCATGTTCAGTGCTGGGAAGGTGGGGGTGTAGGTGGGGAAACACATCTGTTCTGCAGATGAGAGCTGCAAAGTCATTCAGAAATGAGGGAAAGCTAACGAAAATGATTTAGCTGGCCTCCTGCCTCCCTCAGCCCTAGACCCCAGATCAATCTCCATCTCATTTTCCTTGGTAGGAGCCACTATGGTCATAAGGGGATAAAAATTCTCTTTCTTTCCTCATTTCCCCCGTTTCTACCTAAATAGCTGCCCTCTCTCCCTCCCTCTTTCCCCCATGCTCCTCCCACCAAGTCTGTAACGGTGGAGCTGTTTCACAACTGCTTTATAGCCCTTTTGTTTCAAGGTAAGTTTACATGTGAGAAATGACCAGTCTGATTATATCAGTGTAATTCCAGCAGCATAGATATGCTGGTAAAATTCCTCATGTGGCTACTACAACTCTGCAAAAAGAGATTTTTTCCTCTCTGCTGTTTTCTTTGCTCTCTCCCTCCTCCTCCTCTGCCCCTGTGTAACTTTGACAGTGACATAAACTATCATGGAGGAGAAAAATGCAACTGCAACCCCACATTCTTACTCTGGAAGTAGCATGTCCATATGGGGTGTGTTACCTGTCTAATTATACCACCAATCACTGTTGGGAATTTTTCGTGCATAGACAAGTCTTGGGTCTTTTTGGTAGATCGTCTTGCAGCCAAGAAAGAAAATAGTACCTTTCTGCCAAAATGCCAGATGAGAATATCTAACACTTGGGAAAGGGCAGGACTTCTCCTTGCCTAATCTCTGGATTAGAAGCCATTTCTCATGGCTTTTTTGGTGTGGGGATTACCTCTAAATTCTCCAGCAGATGAGAGTATCATATCCTCAGAACATTAATTAGGAAAGCAGGCAGAGACAGCTGATAGCCGGGATGCAGAAGAGCCAGTCCCAAGCTCAGCAGCTTGCCTTCCTGCAATGAAGGCAGCAGGATACTTTGTGTCCAGTTTTTTTCCTTTCTAACCTTTGATTCCCCAAGGAAAAACTTAAAGCGTTCCTTCTGTAGAGATCATTTTACTTCCCAAATGTGGGGAATCTGGCAGCCTTGCCAGCTCCTCCCCATCGGAAGGTATGTCTGTAACCCTCTAGTTTCTACCCTTGGGAAAGGGAGGAGTTGGGGTGGCCACGTAAGCTGCCTGGCCTGATTTTAATGCCTCCCTCAGGAAACTAGGCCATGGCAGGATGGTGGTCTTTTATGAATCCTGAACACCTGAGTGGGAATCTGCTGTTAATTCAGGAGAGATTTCTGTTGGGCAAGGAGTTTTCCCAGCTTGACCATGCTCCCTCCCGCAGTCTCAGCTCTGCTGTTCCTGCTGGCTGACCCTTAGTGCCCCTTCACCCATGGATGTGTCCCTCGGGCAGGTTCCCAGGAGGCAGGGGATGGGGGTGATGTGTGTGGGACACACTGCTTGCATCCCACGTGCTTGGCACCCCTGGGGTTGAGCCATGTTGGGCACTTGGGCTCGGGGCTGACAAAGGGCTGCGAGTACTAGCAAGCACACGGCTGTCATGACAGAGATGGAAATTGGTGATTCAGGGTTCAGTGACCTGTCTCATTAGGGTCAGTCCTGCCTGCTCCTTTCGTCATGCATGCCTGATGGGGCAGGCTGTCACTCAGCCAGCACAAACAAGCATGTTTAGAGGGAATGTTGTGTCACAGTTATAGAAGGGAGCCAGGAGCCAAGCTGAGCCAACTTTGCTGCTTAGAACTTCCTCTCTGCTTATGCTGGTGGCCATAGCTCAGAGGATTGTCTTCCCTTGCCTCAGTTTGCCTGTGGGTGGGAAATGAGAGAGGGATAAGAGTCTTAGCAGCAGGCACAGGATAAGTAGCTGTAGTTCTAACTAGAAGTACCTCACCTGACTGCTTCCCATCCACTGATCTTCAAGCATGCTGGTCTTGCCACATCCCGTTCTGAAAGGTGAGGCAGAGGAGATAAGGAGGCACCCCAGAGGAATCCCTCTGTGGATCTTCCTGATGTTCCCTGCATGATCCCTGGCGGGGTGACACAAAGAAGTAGGATAGCAGGAGCAGCCCATTGATATATTATAAAACTGTGTTTCAGACCATATTTCTCTCCCACCTCTTTGTTCATTCACAAGATTTCCTTTATTGTTGTCTGCTTATGCACAAGCCGAGACCACAAACCCACCGAAAAACGCCCACTAATCAAACTGAAGGAAAATAAAAATCCTTGCAGTCTGCAAATGATCTCACCCAAGCCACTGGTGGAAAAGAGACTGGCTTTCAAGTATTTTTCTTTACTTTCAGCACCCTATGTACCATTCACCTCCTCTCCAGAAAGACCAGGTCCCTGTCCTCTCAGGCCATGACTCCATGTGGCCAGAGCAGGCTCGTCTTTGTGCCAAAGTCTCAGCTGAAAGAATGGAGCCTTCCAGGGAAACCATAGGCTGTGAATTTTTACAATGCTAGCCTAGATGCATGTATTTCTATTTCTTGAACTGATAACCACCAACTTCTTGTTTTGTTTTCCCTTTTTTTCTTTCTCGAAAATATCCATTGACACCTCTCCAAGGAGTTCTCCTCCACTTCCAGCACCACTGCTGATGGCACAGTCACCTCCCGGGTGACCAGGAATGGAAATGCCATGATGGAGAAGGACTTACTCAATCATGAGGACTTGGCAGGAGACCGGGGCATGATAGATGATATCTTTGATGAGACCTACCGGGAGAAAGAGGGCCCCAAGCCCCCGCTGCGATATGTCTGGAGGAATATCATCCTCATGAGCCTGCTGCACCTAGGGGCCCTATTTGCGTTGACACTGATACCTTCTGCAAAGATCCAGACACTGGCATGGGGTAAGCACACTCCTCTATCTGTTTCTTGGCATCTGCAACCCCCAAATCTGTTGGGTGTCATTTTTTTTTCCTTCAGGCCCACAGACTTGGGGATGAGAAAGAGAGAAGCAGGGGGCTTTTTCTAGAAGCAGCTCTTCAGCCAAATTCGTAGCAAGCTGTGGAAGGGCTTGCTAGTGTCTCTTGTGAGGTCACACGTGAGAGGGAAAGATTTGGCCGGGATTTGGCTTGTCTGCTTAAAGAACAAACTTGATTCACAGACATTAGGCTTGGAAATATCCTGAATGTGCAGCTGCTTCTGGGGTAAAGCACAAAAACTGTTTGATAGAGTACCATGACAGTGCCAGAAAGTTAGGAAGAAAGAGCACCTTAAGAGGTGGTTGGGGAGGCAAGGTACAGAGCACTCTTTGGCATGAGACTGCTGCCCAGACATGAGAACCACTCCTGTCCTTACCGGGGAAGTGAAAATCCCACAGAGCCTCAATGTGTGTATGAGGGAAAAGATACAAAATACAGTTGTGCAGAAGATAAAAGTCAAGAATTAAGTCTGAAGCTCAGGTCTTTTATCATTCTTAAAAAAGCACAGATTAGCCACCATCATCCCGGAACTAAGCCTGACAACTTCCAAAAAATAAATAAGTGTCTCTCCAGGCAGCAAATTCCAGTGGAAAGCACAACCCAGCAGAAGGTAGCTAGGCAAAGCTCCGCTTTCTCAGAGATCTTGCCCTGGGTAGGAACCAAACTTCTCCTCTGACTGCTGAAAAGACAGCTGGGCCCAGGGCCCACTCTGCAGGAGAGCCTCGCTTTCCGCGAGCCTTTGTGTGGACCCCTGTAGGAGTCCAGAAGCCAAAATGGCTCCCAGTAGGGAGGTCGAGAGATTGTATCCAGCCCCTGCCTCCCTGTGAAACAGAACATCCTGAAACAAAAAGCAACAGTCCAGATTGAGGCCTGCTGCGGTGGCTTTTGGGTTCAGTAGTACTCCTGCTTACTGGTCAGCCCGGCTATGGATGGGCCCTGGGGCGATCCACCTGGTCTATCACACTGTCAGAGTGTGTCTTCCTGATGGCTGTGTGCAACAAGCATCACAGCTGAACTGGGAAGGAGATGGCTTCCTGCATGGACAGGCTGACTCTTCCTCCTGAACCATATCAGCCTCTCACAGGCAGAGGTCTGGGGGATGAGCTTCACTGGAGGCCACAGTCAGAGTCTGGCTACAGCATCTGCAAAAGCAGAGGCACCGATGCGTTCCCTGTGCAGCCAGCGTGGCCTTTCAGGGGGACATTATGAAAGAAGACTTTGCTGGGCCTTTCCCTTGTGAAAACCTGACAGGCTGTACTTTCCCCTGGCCCATCAGGGCTGGGCAGAACATGCAGCTTCAGCATGACCTCGGAGGAGCATTTCAGGGCTCTTGGTCCTGTTATGTGTGTCCCATCCCTGGGCTGGAGCAAAGACTGCTGGCTTCTCTCACTCACTGAGCTGACAGCCTGGGTCCTCCAATTCCAGTCAGATATCCTCAGGGTGCTGGGGCAAGGAGGAGGAAAAAATGTGAGTCGAATTTACTGATTTCATTTCAAGCTGCTGATATGCTCCATGATTTCTAAATCCATCCAACCCTTCTCCCTTGAGTTCCCTTGGGATACTTAAGAGGGCTTGAGCATCTTTATCCAGAAGGTTAATGCTGTTTTGCATTCTGCTAAACCCCACCCTACCCCAAAATGGTCTCTGAGGCAATGTCTTTGCAACTGCACATCTCTTTGGGATGTCTGTGTGGCATCTCATGGCACTTCACAGGAATCTGCCTTGCTTTTTATCCGATATCAATCCTTCCTGCTCTCCTTGCTCAGTCAACTCTGGCGTGAAGTGCCAGTTGCTCTCCTGCCACTGTGAGGCACTGCAAGATTCCTTGGTGGATTCTGGAGTGACATGTTCTGGGAATGGGAGAAGGGACATGGTGTTTGGGGGAACTGCACTGTTCTGGACCGGCTGAATATCAATCCTGCCATACCAAAGCTGGAGTAGCTCCACCAAGCTCCCTGTCCTGCACTCCTGTTCTGGGAAAGGAGCACTGTTCTTGGCACCTTGCAGCCAAGTCAGAGTTCCCTTATAGTCCATTCTCCTCCAGCACTGACTGGAACTGGAATACTCTGATCCTCCACAGGTATACCTTCTCAGCAAGGCTTCTTGCTCCTTGCATTGCCCTTTTCTCAGCTCATACCTTTATTTAGCAAGGCATCTGTGGCTGTCATGGCAGTGACTTGCTGTTATTTTCCCGGCACCTTCTGGTAGCAAGGAGAGGACAGTTCCCATTTTACAGACAAGGATAGTGCAGCAGAGGCTTAGGTTGCTTCTGGCAGTACACCATGGGCACATGGCAGGCCAGCTCTAGCAGTGGTAGTTCTGGAGCTGCTGGAGGTTTTGCTTGTTTCTTTGCTTGTTTTTCAGATTATTTCTTCCTTAGGTTGTGTACATATAATACAAAATTAACATGGTCCCAGATGTTCTCCATTTTGGTGCAACAGGCAGCTGTGGTGCCTGGTAGCTCATCTACCTTCTATAATTTATCTGTTGCCTATACCCACTTCATCTAGGCCACCGTCTCCTTGATGTTCCTGTCCCTTTGAAACCAGTTATACTGGTGACTGTCCTCTTTTGTTTTCATTTCTCTATGTGCTGATTCCTCTTTGTCTCTCAAGCTCTCCAGCCCTGCCTTCATCATTGTTTGCTGTTCTGCACTGCTGTGTGCATTGTATCCCCTGATCTCTTTCTGGTACAGAGCTTCCCAGAATGAGCTCGGGTTGTTGATCAGGTGAGAGCTCACCATCACAAGAGCTCTCCGAGCCATTCCAGCACTGGCTTTCTAGTCAGCTCCCCTTTTATTTATTGTCTTCTCCACTGCACTTCTCAAAGTCTTGCTTAGTCTGTTCAAGGATCATGGGCAGATTTTACGTCATTTGCCAAATGGCGCAGAGCCTGAGTCTGAAAGGGCAGGATGCAAAGGTGACTCTAATTGCTCAGATCCTCCCTGGAAATGTGATTTGTGGGTAGTCTTTTTAGCCCTCGGATGCAGGAGACTGACAGTAACTGTGTTAACTCCTGTTGGCCTGGACAGCAGTGTCTGTAAATAGTGATGGTTCCTCTCGACATGGTTCTCTGTCAACGCCTCAGTTCCCTGCAGTGCCAGAGGCTCTAGAAGCATGGGTTGATACTATATTTTGTTGTTGCTGTATTATCTTTGGACCAAGGTGAATCTTGCTGGATAATTTAGGCAATTCCTGACAGTCTGAAAATCTCAGTCCATACTACCTCCAGAGATATGTCAGCAAACAGCAAACAGCAAAATGGGTTTTTTACTTTCCCATCAAGACTACAGCTGGCAACACCTTCCCACTTAGTGTTCCTCCAGGCTTAAGTAGCAGGTGGTGTGCTTCTCTGAGCATGGCAGGGAAGTTAGGTTTCAGTCACAGCAGATCCTATTGCTCCTCCTAAACACTGTCCCCTTTATGCAGCCTGTACATTTCATTGCTTCTGGTATCTTTCTCCTGAGAGTAGCAGGACTCACCTGGCTAACAGGGACTGGGCAGCAAGGAGGGAACAGTCTTGCGCTGAGCAAAATCCCAAGGACACCTGCTGGAGCAGGAGCACCTCTTCATGTAAACATCCTTGGTGTTCACTGCAGGTGACAATGCTTTTAGCACATTCCTGGTTTCTCATAATAACTTAGGGTCTGAATCTGGGTCCTAAAGAGGTAAAGCCAAATGAGTCATAGGCATGACTGAATCCAGAATGTTTTCTGTTTAATTTTTGGAGCATTGAGTGCTTATTACTGCCAGTGGTCATAATTCTTTGTATTCCAGTTGAATGGGTCACTGGGAATATCACCGGTGAGTTGCCAAACCTTTTGGATCTTGTATAGGTCAAAGCATGGTATGGAAGGTGACTTTGAATCCTCAGCTGATGGAGTCCCTAAGTCCTTCAGTTTGGGGCAGCATCACAGGGCAGATGTGAAAATCTGTGCTACTTTATTTCACCTTCTCTACACTCTTTCCAGTTGAATTCTTAGTGGATGATCTTGGAGGAGTTTTTCTTCTTCCCTCTGAGATGCTGATTCCCTGACTGTGCAACAATCATCACTGTAGCTCTTTGTGGGGGTGAACTCTCTGAATCATAAGGGTGCTGGAATCTTCTGTATTCCACAAGGATTTCAATCATTTGGCATATCCTGTTGCTGTCACATCAACTCTTAGTTATGGCTGACGGATCTAATTGTCTCCAGGTAGGGTTTGGCTTTCTGTGGGGCTGGTGCCACGAATGCACAGACTTTCCCACAGAAAGTGTCTGCCCCTTAGATAAACTGCAGCTTCTGTATTTGAGAAAGAGGCCAGGCAGAACAGGATTATAATTAGAGGGTTATGGCCATTGTAGTGACCTGGGATGCAGCTCCAAGAGAAGTCAACATGAGCTGCTGAGGTTCATGGGCTTTGGATGAAGGCTGGGACTGTTCTATGCCAGGGCACCCAAAAGCAGTGGGTACTCTTTCAAATTTTTTACAAAACCTTCCAGGAAAGGCTACCAAAAGCAAGTACTGGGTTGTCTGGGTTTTGAGTCTGTTGGTGTCCCCATCACATCTCTTTTGTGATTCCCTGCGCTTGCTGATAATGTCTTTGTTGCTGGTGTTGTCTTTTCCCAACAGGGATATCCACAGGCAAATTCTGAGAATTGCCTGTATAAAAGAGATACAGATGAGCTTCCTTTCCTGCAAAGCTTAAATACAACAGTCTTCAGCCAGAGTCATCTTCCTGAAGGCTTTTTTTACCAAAATATTCTCAGTCAGCATGTGAGGATTCACCAGATAAGGAAAGCTGAAAACTCAGGGCTATGAATTGGGCTTCTACTCATCTAACCTGGCATTTACTTTCTTGTACTATTGAAGATCATGAAAAATCACATAGTTCATTTGTGTCCCTGGTACACCATCAATTCATAGGGCCTGCTTGCCCTACAGCAGACAGATGGGCTCTTTCCCTAGCAAGTTGCCCCCCACATCCATTGCAAGGTGCCATTGTTTATCATGTACTGTCTGTCTTGTGTTATCTGTGGGGATAGTACTGATTTAAATGTGTCTTAAAATCTAAAATTAACAGGTTGTGAGTTGGTTCATTACTTTCAAGTCAGAGTCATGAAACTGAGTAGGATCTTCAAGGTTTCTAGCACCAGTAAGGCCAAAGGGACGCCTGAACCAAATGCTCTGTTCCATCATCCTCCACTTCTCCCCTTCCAGGCTTGGACAGCTTTGTGATCTTTGTTCAGCTCCATTGTGTCTTGCAAAGGCTGGGTCCTGCTGTATTTGCATGCTTGGCTTTTTTGAGAGACTGTCGAGGTGCTGGGAGAGTTGTGCTCTGGTCCAAGGCTTGTGCTGCATGCAGCAGCAGGCAGGGGAACCAAGGGAGAAGATGAAGATGGGGAGTCACAGTCAGATCAGCAGACAGGGAAGGTCACTCTTGTGCAGTGGGGTGCAAGTGAGAAGGGTTCATGCAAGTTTAAGGGGCCAGAAGATGATGTTAAATCAGCCAAGACAGGCTTTTAGTGGATAAGAGATTAGGTTGGGAATGTAGAAGAACAAAAAGGAGGGACGGAAGGAAGAGGGAGCAGGGGATAACAGGAAAGAAAGCCTGTATTAGTTTGAATGAAAGAACTTGGCTGTGCCTGGCACATGTCTCAGATCTCTGATTCCAGACAAGTTTCTGGCAGAGTATCTAGTTTTCTGGGTTCAAGATAAGCTTGATTAGAGACATTTGGCTGGACTGGATGGCTGAACGTCAAGCATACCAGCAATTCCTATCCATGGACTTACGTGTAAGAATAAGGAACTTTTTTCATGATGGATGCAATTGGCTGAAATGTGCAAATTTATACTAGGAAAGTTTGCCCTGGGGGACTGGTAGGAAGGCATTGCTTCCCGCAGAGGACTAAAGGTGGATCAGTTGACCTGTTCACAGAAGTGCACCCTTCCCTCTTTGTGTCTGAGCTTGCAGAGCAAACCAACTGTTGAATGCTCTCTTTCTGCTAAACTTCCTGACCCTTCCTTCCTCGAGGAAGAGCTAATTTGCAGAACCAATTTTCTTCTAACCCTGACTTCCTAGTGTAATGCTGCTATGAAACTCTTGGGTCTTTCCTCCATTTTAGTTTTAGAATCAGATGCTGGAGCTGACGTTAATTTCCAGAAGTCCCAGGAGGACAAACAGGCACACAGACCAGAGCAAATATGAACACATGCTGTATTGGGAGCAGGATGTGCTTTTTTACTAGCTGCCAAAGGGCAAGGAATTCCATCTGCCCTGTGTGAAGAGGGAACACATGAAGCAGCCTCAAAGCTCAACAGGGCCCAGCAAGATCTGCCTCTGCCATGGGCACAACTTGTAATGAATCGTTAGCCCTGGGGTTTCCTTCTGTGAAAGGTACAGGAGATGAGCAGAGGGAGGAATCAAAAAGACCCTAGGAGTGGTAGCCTCTGAGCAGATTTTAAGCCAGTGGTAGAGCTGAAGGTGAGGCCCAGGCTTCAGTGGGAAGATAGATAGGTTAGATCTTTTTCTAGCCAGCTTCTGCTCAGAAAAGGAGCAGAAGAGAAGCCTAACTCTGGCCTTGAGCTGTCCCCCTGAAAAATGGTATTATCTACCATCTCTAGGTGAAAATAATGCAAAAGAGATTTAGTGAGGAGTGGTGAGATAGGAAACCGAGAGCCTGGATTATTTCGGGTGGGAGGAAAGGGAGAAGCTGTTCCCTGGTGGACTGTAGTGCTTTTACCAGAGTGCTTTATGGAAGCAGCCGCTTTATACTATTTTGACTATTCTGCACCATGACAGATGGCACTGTGCTAAAGAACCAACCCTTGTGACAAGTCTTCTAAGGGGGAGCCTCCTTCCTTGTTAAAGAGCTGAATTGATTTGCCCCACATTGCCCAGGAGGCCTGCAGTAGCTCGGGCACTCTCACATTGAGTTTTACTGCCCCAGTCTGTGCTCTCCATGGATTCTTCTCTTGCTTATACAGCTTTGGGGGAAGGCCCGCCTCTGTGTTGCTCTGCCTGAAACTTTGCTCTAACTGCTCAAACACTTTCTTTTCCTTTGTAGCTCTTCTGTGTTTCCTGGTGAGTGCTCTGGGGATCACAGCTGGATCTCACCGCCTCTGGAGTCATCGGTCCTACAAAGCCACACTGCCCCTGCGAATCTTCCTGACTATTGCAAACTCCATGGCCTTCCAGGTAAGCACTTCCTTAATGTGCCACTGGTCCTCAGAAGGAAGTGCTCCCATGAATCCCTGTCTCAGATAGAGGACACAATTTGATAAAGAGGTTCCTCTCTCCTACTACCTCTTGTTAGGAAAAAGACTGCCCTTTCCATCTAACACTGCAGTGCTAGAGTCTGTCTTTACCTTGTCCCATCAGAGGTTGACTCTGAGACAAACCCAATGAGGAGAGGACAACTGGCCAAGACCAGGGGTAGGAAAGCTCTCCAAACAGGAATGTACCTTTCCCTCCAGGTGTGGTCTCCCTGTGCTTGCACCAGGTCCCATGAAAGAGGTGTGGAAGTGTTAAGTGTTCTCCTGGTGTTGCCTCACTCTCCTTTTGCTGTGTGGCTGATAAAGGAGAAGACATCTGCAAAGCTAAGGACAGAAAATTCTGCAGGATGTAGAATTTGCTGCTGCATAAAGACCAAGAACTTCTTGAGATTTAGGGGGATGTTTCTCTGGTTCAGAAGAGTGATATTTAGGAATAATCATGTTACAAATCACACCACTGGCTTCCAGAGAGTTGTCCCAGGTCAGTGATATTTTAAGGAGAGAAAGGTTGGGCCTTCAGAGTGGCACAAGTGACTGCAGGCACTGTTAAGCACTTTGGGAGATTGCTTCACCTCTCAAAGAGCACTAACCTCAGGATATTGCCTAACTACTGTGAGAGCACTTCACAGTCCCCAAAGCAAACAAAACTGCAAATCTGTGGAAGTCAGAGTGAAAACCCAGATTGGCATGGTGCAGAAAAGTAAATTCTGGTGGTCTCTCAGGCTTGCTGCTGTAAGTCAGCCCTAACAACTCTCCATCCTTTAACTGTACTGAAGGGTTGCTTGTCTGTGGGAAGTACTCAGGAAGGTGTCAGAATGCAGTACTTTCTGCTATAAAAAGCTGAACACAAATGTATCAGTGCTGTGCTCTTAAGTAATTCTCCAGAGGATAGCACTTTGTTTACATGTAATCAGAACAGAGTAAAGTTTTTTAAGCCTTCAAAAATTTTCTAAAACACAACTGAATTTCTTCTTCTCTGTTAGTACCAAATAGCAGTCTTTCACAAGGAAAAGGGGAGGACCAAGCTGTCGATTTCAG
Organism: Corvus cornix cornix; assembly: GCF_000738735.6. Lineage (NCBI taxonomy): Eukaryota > Metazoa > Chordata > Aves > Passeriformes > Corvidae > Corvus > Corvus cornix. The sequence continues at coordinate 18,942,840 of NC_046336.1, forward strand.
CCAGTGGTCCAGCACTCAGCAAGACAACAGGATGGGTTGCTGTGTATTAGCTAGTCCTGTACAAAGACCATCTTTCACAGGATTATAGGGCAGGGGGGGAAAGAATTTGCTGAGCTGTTGCTGTAGGGGATAGGAATAGACAAAGATGAGAGACACACAGATATTCCAGCTTCAATAGGAACTAATCCAAAGTTCTACTGAAAATTTGGTACTATTCCCCATGGATTTTTTCAAATAGTTACTTTCAGTGAGATCAAGAGAAGATTTATGTTGAATCTATCTCGTTCCTGTTAGTGGCAGCAGAGGAGATCAGTAACTTTTAAGGTCAGGGAAGTTTATAGACTGTTTTATCTTAGGTCCTCCAGAAAATGCCTGTTGGTTGCTCAGAGACCTGTGACTTGTAATTTCAGAGAATTTGAGAATTCTGCCTCTAACTGGCTTTTCCACCTGCAAGACCTGTCAGCTGCAGCACAACAGAAGCTCTCACAGTTATAGCCTGTAGCTGGAAACTCCCAAGGAAGAAGACATTCTCCTTGGCTTTGCTTGCTCTTCTCAAAAAGTCATGATTTTCAGTCAAGGTTGCAGTTAGAGGTGGTCCCAAAATAAGATCCATAGAAAAAAGCTAAAGTTTGTGTCAAGGTACCGATTTTTCAGGTTTGAGACTCCCAATTTCTGTTTGTAGACAGGGTGTGGTGGAGGAAGTGATACCACATGGTCTCTGCATTACATGGTCTCTTTCCAAATTTGTGCCTCCTCCCTGCAGAAAGACAGGGGAAGCCTTCCCATATGTGCAAGCCCAAGTTGTCTGTTGACTTTCAGACTGGGCTTTCTCGTGTTACATGGTGCTGTGTAGGGTCTGGAATGTGAAAGAGACTTTGGGTCACAGGTGAAATTTTCCAGCATAGCTACTGGTTAAGTTTCTCTGCTTACTAGATAGGGAAGGCAGCTGGGCCACCCTCTTCTGGGGGAATACTGAATGATGAAGCTCTGGCCAACATCAGCGAGGGCTGCTAATACTTGGAGATACTTGGCTGGAAGGAAGGCAGCAGTTCCCAGTATTTGGAAAAAAGTGAGAGTTATAATCCTGGCCCATGTTTATCATTGCCTTCTTGAATGGCCTGCAGGTAAATAATTTTATCTCACTTAAAGGAAGAGTGGTTACAATACTAGAAAGGGACTTGAGGAGTCGTGTCTCTGCCACAGGCTCCCTGTGTGGACAAGTCCCTCAGTCTTTTGAGGCAAGAAATAGGGATGGTTATGCATTTTCCCTACCTTCAAAGTGTTTTCAGGAAAAGTCCTGGATATGTAGAAGATTAATGAGCCTCTTGTGTAATACAGGTAATAGAGCTGTGCTTGGATCTCTATTTCATGTTTTCTAGGATGGTGTAATACATGGCTTTAAGCTTATTGAAATCTTGATACAAAGAAATGATCACAGGCTTATGAAAATCTATTCTTAACACCAGCCAAAGCAATCATTTCATAATACAAATGATAAAAGCGTTGACATTTTCCAAACTGTATTGATTTTGCTGCTTAAATGGAACAGTTACGGGGCTGAAGAGAGGTATTTTTGAGAAATGTCATTGAAATGGTGTGTTTGTTCTTTTTCTAAAGAGGAGCCTTAATTTTAAGACTGTTTGATTTCCAATGAAAAAAAAGTTTAAAAAAGCCTCGCCCCCCAAGTTAAACATCTGATTTGGCAATCCCAGGACAAGCAAGGCAGGATGACCTATGGGAAATATCAGGGACAGGGAAGGGGCAGGTCGGTCAGCCCCAGCTGGCGCTGTGCAGGGATGGGGATGGGGACAGGGATGGGATGGGGATGGGACAGTAGCTGAGCATGGGAGGGTGGGGCACCAGCCAGCCAATGAGAGTGGCTGCTGCAGGGGTGGGGCACAGGCTGACCAACCAGAGCCTGCAGCACCATGGGTGTGGTGCAGCCCCCAGCCCAGAGTTGGCCAATCAAAGAGCAGACTGAGGCACCCCTGGAGCTGCTTCCCAAAACCTGGAGAGGTACAACCAAGACCCAACCTCTGTTTTAAAGGCCAGAAACCCCAAACCCTAATGAGGCATGATGCCACTGATATGAGTTCAGGTCAATAGGATTTAAGTATTTAAACATTTCAGGCCATTTTGTAATTTGAAGGGAATTTCTTCAGCCCTGACCCTAAGTTTTCACTGCTGTTGACTTGCAGAACGACATCTATGAGTGGGTCCGGGACCACCGTGTCCATCACAAGTTCTCCGAAACAGACGCAGACCCACACAATGCCATGCGGGGCTTCTTCTTCTCCCACATTGGCTGGCTGCTCGTGCGCAAGCACCCGGACGTCATCGAGAAGGGACAGAAGCTGGACCTGAGTGACATAAAGGCTGACAAAGTGGTGATGTTCCAGCGCAGGTGAGTGCCACGTGGGGTCGACCCTAGTGGGGAGCCATGGGGGATGGAGCAGGGACACTGCAAATGGCCTGGGAACTCCAAGTGGCTTTGATGGAATGTGAGAGGATTTGAGGGCATCGTGAGAAATGTGACTCTTCAGCATGCCCAAGGCTTTGCTGTGAGACGAACTGTGAGAAATGAGCTGTGCCTCTCCTATAGGAAGTATTTAGAATCTAGTGCCACCTCTAGCCCTCCCACACTCCTCTCTTGCCTGCCTACCCTGCAGCATCTTGCCAGCAGCAGGCTGATCTTCTCACCACTAAGTCCCCCCATGCCTGCTCACCCCACAGCCCAGCTGCTGCTTTGGCTGGCCCAGAGCCCACACACAGGTGCCTCTGAGACATCTTTGGAGATTGTACACCTTCCAGGCCATGTCTGTGCCCCTCTTCCCTCAGTCTTCTGGAAAAAATGTGGTGAAAGAAGGGTTGAAAATGGAGATGTGAGAGGGGCAGTAACTGGGAAGGACAGTCTTGATTCACTGGTGCCTCGTGGACGGGGTATCTCTCAGCCATCTGGAGCTATACTGGGACTGATCCCCAGAGCAGATGAGCCTATCATCAGGGCTGCAGGGATGTGGGACTGAACCCATATAGTAACCAGCCTAAGTCAGGAAGTCCCTAGTTCAGTCCCAGCGTGATTTTTCTTGTGGGTCATCGGAGTGGTTCACCTTCCTCTACTTCCATTCTTCTAGTGTAAGAGAGCTCACATGCTCATCTGTATGCTCATCTGTGCCACTTGCTTGCATTTTTGGTGGGTGTATTCATAGGCAGAGCCAAGTCTGCAAGGAGGAGTTGCAGCACTGGGCCAAAGCCAGAGAAAGGACCATCTGTGGGACTCTGGAAGCATGGGGTTGCCTTTATAGTGACTAGTGTAGCTGAGAAGCAAATGACAGATGAGGCCAAAAGCAGCAGGTGGCTGGACTCATGGTGATGGGGACATTGTTTTATGCTTGTGTGAGGAGAGCAGGATTTAGTCTGAGTCTCTTACCTGATGATAGGACTTGGGAGTCTCCAGGCATGGCTTCCGTGCATCCAGAGTAAAAGATACAAGGTTCAGGAGCAAGGCATTTCTGCACCTGATTTTCCCTGGATAGCTGAGTGTGAATCCTCCAAACAGAGGACTGAATCAGTCCTTCCTGTCCTGCCTCTGCCACTGAACACCTTCCTCCTGGTCCCTTTCTTTCCAGATACTACAAGCCCTCAGTGGTGTTGCTGTGCTTCACACTGCCAGCTGTAGTGCCCTGGTACTTCTGGGATGAATCCATCGTCATCAGCTTCTTCATTCCAGCCATCCTGCGCTACACCATAGGGCTCAATGCCACTTGGCTTGTGAACAGTGCTGCTCACATGTTTGGCAATCGGCCGTATGACCAGAACATCAACCCACGGGAGAACCCCCTGGTCAGCCTGGGGGCCCTAGGTATGTTCAGCATCTGTGTCTTTGCTGCAGGGGGACTCTAGAACAGGGACTGCCTCTTGGGGCTGCAACTGCTTCTAGGAATTTCTATGAATCCAGGTGTCCCTACTTCCCCTGCACCCTTTCCTTCCAGCCTTTGCATCTGGGGGTGTTTCCTGTGCTGGCCAGTGAGTACATAAGGGCAGCAGGGTTATCAGCTCCCATCAGACTCTTTCCAGGCTGGAAAGGACTCTGCTACACTTATCACCTTCTTATCTCAACAGCAATATTTTATTTACCCTGCTCAGAAGTCTCTCTGCCATGTTCACTAGACTGAAAAACATGTGCTGCAGTCACTTCATGTCTGAGATTTGTCAACTTGAAAACCAGCAGATGCACATTTTGATGTGTTCTCAAGACAACTGGTGATTTTGGGGGTACTTGAGGATAAGACAAGCTAGATGCTTGTATGTTTTTTACTGAAAATTTGGAGATCTAGGAAAGTACATCCCAGGATCAGCATATGCCCTTATCTGTTCTCCCAAGCCTAAATCCTCATCTGTTTTGCACCACTGTACATTACTGGGGCTCCACTGATTTCCACCACCAAAGAATCTGCTTGTGAATTTTTAGTAGGGGGGGGTTTGAACTGCAGAGATTCAGGGGAAGGAGCAGTAGTCGAGGCAGTGTCTTTGAAGGGGTGAGTGCTGAAGCCAATGTTGACAGTATCCAGAACAGATGGTGGCTGACTGGTGTCAGTTGTTTAGTAGAAGTGTGTGTCTGCTTTTTTTCCCATCTGGAAATGTCCTTTGGATTTGGCATTAGGATTGCTAGTGCCATAGGAGTATTGATTGGCCTGGTTTGTTGGGGACTTGCTGCTGATCTTGCTGGTAGCTGATTAATACTAGATTTCTTGTGGTGGCAGGGGAAAGACTATTAAGAATCCCTGGTGTTTTGGTGCAGCTGGGGAGCCAGGGACTAACCATTCCTTCCCACATGCTTGTTTTCCTCTAAAGCACCAAACGTCCTCTATGATTGTCATTGCCTCATTTGGGCCAGCCCTGGCATGCTGGGTCATGCCCAAATGAGATGGGGTAGATTAGAAGGGTGAAATTGGGCTGAGAGGAGAGAGGAGCCTGGACTCAATCCAGAGCCTGTTACAGGAATGTGGTGCTTTGGGTCAAGATAAACGGTCTATCACCTAGAGCTCTGCAACATCCTCTCCCTGGTCGTGTTTTTCAGGAGAAGGCTTCCACAACTACCACCACACCTTCCCCTATGACTACTCCACCAGTGAGTTTGGCTGGCGCTTCAACTTAACCACAGCCTTCATCGACCTCATGTGCCTCCTGGGGCTGGCCAGCGATCGCAAGAAGGTCTCCAAGGAGGTCATCCTGGCTCGGAAAATGCGGACTGGAGATGGAAGTCACAAGAGTGGCTGAGTTCCTGCTCCCTTGCACACACACATCCACACCTCTCCTTCCTCCTTTTATCTCCCTTTCTCCCTTCCTGACCCCTCCAAACACGCTGGACAAAAGTTTAATGTTCTGTTTACTAACTACTGAATAATGCTACCAGTTTGCTTAAGATAATGATAATGAGTTTTAATGCCCCCCTCCCATGCTGCATTTTGCGTGATGTATTTAAGATCTAGGACTCTGCCTTTATAACACAAGGCCACCCTTTCCCTCCTTTCCTTTTCCTTTCTGTTTCCCTCTCCAGCCTCTCTAACCTGTCTCCTGCTTTACATTGTCCCAGTCTCTCCCTGGAAAAGAAGCTGGTAGGAAGTGGCCTAGGGAGGCCCTTGCAGTTGGCTATGTACCATTTAGTTAAGGGAAGCCTGTACTAGCCAGATGAAGAGTTAAGCCAAAGTCAGTGACCCTCTCCCCACCACTTTCCCCCACAAAGTTTCTGCCACTGTCCCTCCTCTTTTCTCAAGGGCTGCTAACAGACATGACATAGCTAAACTGCTCTTCCTGGGAAAAGCAGCCCCATCCCTTGCTCTTGCCATCAGAAAGAAGAGTTGTTTCTTTCCAAGACATCTCTTGGGAAGTGTTCTCCCCTGTTCCTCACCACCTAGCCACTCTGGCTGGAGTCTCTCTCAGATCCCTAGCCAAGTCCACCAGTGGCTGAGGGATGAGGTAGCAGCAGTGGGCACTGGAGGGAGAGTGCTGGTGGCCTTAATTCCTACTCCCTCTGGTGTCACAGCCTCCCTCCCTGCACTGCCCTCTGTGCCACAAGGGACTGAAGGCAGAGCATGTCTCTGGGCTCCACGGCTGTTTTGGAGAGCCACAGTGAGGAGGAGGACAGATGGAGGGGTGTGCCACTGGCTGCCAAGGGGCAGCACCAGCCCATAATGAGTTTTGTTCACCCCCACCACTGAGATTTTTGCTGGCAAATGGGACTTTGCCAAAATGGAGAGGAGGAGAAGCATGTAAACCAAAGCTCCACCTCTGAGTTAAGCTGCCTTATGTGCTGGAAGAACAGGGTCCCTTCTGGGGGGCAGGCAGATGTGTGTGCCTGCCCTGCAGATCCGCATCCTGTGCTGAGCACAGGGACAGGACAAGGGAACACCTGCAGGTGTAGGGAGGAGTGAGGGTGTCTGCAGGAGCAGGTCTTTTCATCCTCGGGGGCTCCACTCAACAAGTGCCTGAGAAACACCAATGTGGGGCCAGGTGGCACAGGGGGCTCGAGGAAGTTGAGACCTCAGTGTGAGACTGCCACCAGTGTGAGCTACCTCTGGGCTTTCTTGCCCAGGGTCTGCTGTGTTGGTTTGCCATTCCCTGCTTCCCAGAGGGAGTGGGAAGGAGAGGCAAAAACAGCTCCTTGTTAGTCCCTTAGCTTGCCTCCCAGCCCCCTCGGCGAGCCATCTCGCCACCTCGCTCCTTTGCCAGCAAGACAGGCAGCGAGGGCGGCTGAGCCTGCAGAAAGGTCAGTTACATCACTGAGCCAATGTGGGCATGCAGCTGGAGGATGCTGGGGAAAAAAGTCCATGTGGGTGTTGTTTCCTGCAAGTTGCAGAGACCAGCTTGAGTTCAGGCAGTCTGTTATGTTCTGGGTGTTATGGCCTCACGCCCCTCACTGAGCTGAACATGCTTTTTTTTCCCCCTTAACTCTCCTAGTTACTATTAATTTTTATTACTATTATTATTATTAGTTGTAGCAATAGTATTGTTTTTGTTGCTTCAATGCATCAATCGGAGCTGGAGGAAAGCACAAGAGGTAGCTGGAACAAAGTGATATTGGAGTGGGGTTTGCAGCATCTCCCTTATTCAGGCAGGCCAGGGAAGGCAGAGACAGGGCAGATGCCAACTTCCTCACCTCATCTCTGCCACATCGCAGCCAGGGAAGCTTCATGGGAGCAAGTCTCTGCAGCTTTGCTTCCTCCTGCTGCAGTGAAACTCACCAGGAGCCAGGATAGCTCGGTGATGTTCTTAACAAGAACACGCTTGTTACTCAGAAAATGAGTCCGTCTCCTCACCTTCCCCTCCCAGCCACCACCATGACCTTGTTTTTGCTCAGCAATGGGACCCTTCGAGGTTTTCAGCCGTAAGGAGTGATATGGTCTCTAGCCAAGAGGAACAAGGACAAATGGAGAAAAGAGTCCTTCAGCTCCTGGTTTCAGGAGACAGCATCCTTACTGCTCTGAGGCTCTTGACTGCCTGGGTACTGGCTGGAGCAAAGGGAGTTGTGGCTAGAGCAGTATCCTACCATTTGAAAAAAAAAGAAAAAGCCCTCCAAAAAAAGAGAAACACTGTTAGGTCTGTAATTGTGGGCTGACTTTGCTCTAATGTAAACCCCTCTGAACTCGTGGAAGTCCCCAGAGAGGATGAATTTGCTCCAGCCAGTAATTTGAAAGGGGTGTGGGGAGGGGAGAAGGGGAGAATGACTTCCTTGCTCCTGGTGTCCTTAAGGTGTAGTGTGACTACCCTACAGTAGAGATGTGTGCTGTGAAATGCAGCAGTATTTCACATCCTCTCAGCAGAGAAGCAGGGCTTGACATCAAGAGTTCCTTTCAAATTTCAAGTGCTGATTCGGGTCCAGAATCTGGAATGAGAGTGGAAGTTGAGGAGCAGTAACCAAACAGTCCTGGTGTTTGTCCAGTCACTTTAAAGGTAGATTGGCAAATATCTCTGGGTGCCTTAAATCTTTCTTTAATATACATAGAAGTATTGACAGCTATTTGCCGTTTTGGTTTTTTTTTCTGAGTTATGAACATTCAAGGGGTTTCTTAATTATTTAATTGCCTACATTGAACTGTGGGTGCAGGTGATTTTGAATGTATTTGAGTTAGAATTTTTGTTAGACTAAGAAACAGATACAACAATTTAGGTAGAACTTCGTTTGAGATATATATATATACACCTATAAATATATATATATATATTTGGTGGCATGTTTGTATCCTGGACGCATTGTCTGTATGTTTAGCTCAAACAAGTCTGTGAAAGGTAGAAGCAGAAAAATCAGCAGTGGGACCTCATGGCTAAAGCAGCTGGGACCTGTTCCCAGCTTAACAACTCGCTCACTGCGTGATTTGGGACAAAGTCATTTAAAAACGCTCCGTGCCTCAGTTTCCCTATCTGTAACAGGGGGTTACGCCCTGCCTCCCAGAGGTGTGGTGAGGCTCGCTGCCGACCAGCCGAGCACAGGAAGGAGCCCTACGAACCACACACACCGCTGCTGGCAGAAGCATGGACTGGTTTGTTTTCCAAAACCGTTCCCAGCCCTGCTGGTATTGTGAAGAGCAAAAGTCCAAGTGTTGGGTGTTCAGGGAAGGATTGGAAAGTTGAATCTGCACATTGTCTAAGCTCTGTCACTGTTGAAATGTGAGTAGGATATGATTTTTCACAGCTTAGGGATTTCTGCATAGTAGTATCTCTGTTTTGTGTACTGGAAAAGAAAAAAAAACCTTTTTGAAATAATTTCTACTAATATGGAAACAGACATCTGGTTGTGCTGATCTGAAATTTTATTTGTTCATAATAAAAACGATAAATGTTACTTTAAAACTTGTTGGACTGATGACATGGTGGGCAAGGCTTGGTAAAGCACATGATGCTCCATCAGGATGCAGAATGCTGTGCCTTACTGTTTCCAAACCCCTCTCTCTTCCAGGAGAACCAAGGGAAAAAAGCCTCTGGCTCTTTAAGCATCATGAATGAGTGGATTATAATGGCTTTCATACTCCAGCGAAGGCCAGGCAGGCACACCCCGCCAAGGCTGCCCTTGTGCCTGGGGTTACTGCAGGTTAATTCCAGCCGGGGCCCCTTGCCAGGGCCTGTGGCTGGCGGATACACATGCGGCACAACACGTAATACCGGCAGCCGCCTCCCGTCAGGCGGGTTCATCAGCCTCAGCGAGGGGAATTTTCCTCATGCAACAGTGAGCGTCCTTGCTTCTCCCCACCCCTTTTGCAGCTGGAGGGAAGTGAAAGGAAAAGGGGGAAATCCCCATACCAAGTATCACTTTAATTGATAGTAGCTTCCCTGCACCCCCACCCAAGCACCTTTTGATCAGTGGCAAGTAAGGCCATCTCTGCATGGCACCAGCTTGCTCCATGCACAAGCAGGCAGAGGGGATGGCCTTGTTTGTGGCATCTTTGCCACCTGCAGCAGACAGGGACCCCTGATCCAGCCCATGTTTGCTGGCACTGCCAAACCCTTGCAGCTGGGCACGCTGAATCTCTTGGAAAAACAGGCCCATGCTTTGATTTCCAGCTGCAGCTACTGCTGCTGGAAAGCCCTTTGGGTGGGAAGGCCAGAGCTAGGGCACTGCAAATTGCAGCAAGGGGCTGAAAAGAGAGTTACTCAGACAGAAGGTTGAGGCTCTTCCAGCAGCTGTGTTCTTCCACCTGGAGGTATGTGACCAGCCCAACCAATTTGACATGTGGCTGCTTTCAGCTGTAGAAAAAAGCAAACCAAACGCTCCTGCTCATCAGCTGGTCACAGCAGTATGTCCCTGGAAGTGACAGAGAGGTGCAGCTTCTGGTAATCTGGTGCATTTTTGATCCCGGCTATGACAGCACAGCCCCTCCTAAAAGAAGTGAAACAGAGAAGGCAAGTCAAGTCTTCAAAGCTCCTGATTATTCAGCCAAGCCTAAAAATAAAGTTAATGATCCCTCTGTCTGGATTTCATGAGTGCAGCTCCAATCACGGCCTCTCCCTCTTCGTTAAAGACTGTTATTAAATCCCCTGCCCAAAATACGTTTTCCTACAGTATCAAGCCCTTCAGCAGTGCCAGCTCAGCATTTTTAGGTCATTTCCTGGAAGTATTTAATGCATGATAATTCCTGGTTTCCTATGTAATCTGCACATCTGGGTTGCAATTCCGGTGCACCCCAACTTTGCTCCTCTGAAAATCTCCCATGCACCAGAGAAGGAGAGGGAAAGGAAGAGTTAACATACAAGCCAGCTCTGCTGGGTAGGAGAGAACAGGCGAACAAGTGCCTGCTTGTTCAGACCCAAAGGAGGGAGAGCAGGGAGGGCTGCAGGCTGTCAGGGGAGAGCTTGCTGCATCTTTTCACTCTGAACACAACATGCAGAAGATGCCAATGTGATCTCTAGGGGAGACCAAGTTCCAGCTGCAATCCACTCCCCAGAGGTGGCATGCAGTGAACACAGCTGTGAGGAACCCAGCGTGTCCAGCCCAGGACCCTGGGAGCAGGACCTGGGAGCAGGACCTGGGAGCGTGCCCAAGGGAGGGCAGCAGTTCCCCCAGGAGCTGCCCAGGAGCAGGACTTGGTACCAGCTCTGCACCAAGCCATGCGCTCCAACCACAGCGAGAAAGCACCAGCTGCTGCTGACGCTCCACGAGGGCACCACAAGCCTGTGGGGACTTCCGGAAGGAGAGAACAAAGTCCCAGGAGAGCACCTGGAGGAGACGGCACCACAGCCGCCCTGCAGAGCAGCCGGATGGATGGCATGTGCCGAATGCCCAGTCCCCTCAGCCCAGCCCCTGAGGGAGCTCTTGTCCCGGGGGGCCGGTGGCAGCGCTCCGTCCCGCGGCTGCCAGGGCCACAGCCGGGCTGTGTGGGGCAGCACGGGCCCCAGGGCAGCCAGGCGCCCTCGCAGCCGGGGAGGCCGGGCACAACCAGCGCCAGCTGACGCTGCAGGGCCGGGATCGGGGGGGAACACCCGCAGTGGGCCGGGCTTCCCCGGGGTTACTGCCGGTCACCGGGGCCCGAGCCGCGTGTGTGCAACAGCCCACGGCGCCTGACCGCGCCGGGCCAATCCCGCCGCCCAGCCCCGCCCGGCCCTGCCCCGCCCCAGCCCCAGCCCCGTTCCCAGCCCTGCCCCAGCCCGTCGTTGGACTTTCTCAAAAAAAAGCATCAGATGCTGGAGTCGTGGGAAATACGAGCGCTTCGACTTGTGTTTAAAAATGAGCTCCGGTTTTAGCTTTAAAAAGACAGTATAAAAAATCCGGGAGGCAAAGAATTGCAATTCAGTATGCGCATGGACGCATGTAGTCAAATACAGACACTATTATATACATACATAAACAACACAAAAGTATCATTCATAAAGCGGAATACTTAGATTTGGGATGGAGGTTTAAAAGTATGATTTTCATACATGTAAATATTAGCTGTGTTGTAATCTGGTAATTTTGTAACTGTATTTTGAAAGCTGGCATCACATGAAGGCAATCAAATCCTCACTCGAAATTCTTAACTGAAAATAACCAACCTTGTAAAACTGTCTTTTATTTCTTTTTAAACTGCATGGAAAGATACAGCACTTTGCAGAGCAAATAGTATTTCATAATAGAGACCACGGTGATGACAGCTCTTACATGCCACTTTGGCTTTGTAACAAACACAGCTGCTTGTTTTAATTTTTTTTTTTTCAGTTCTCCTAAAATAGCTTTTTTACAAAACTCTGGTCTTTATCACTCGAACAGAAGAAATGCTTATCGCTTTTGAAAATGCCTGTGACCTTCAGGCACCTTATATGCCGAGTAAGTGAAATTGTCATTTTGACAAAATGATCCTAAATACTTGTTCCTTCATCTACAGAGAGGTCTAACATTCTGTCACATTTACACAGTCATATAAAACTAGAAGTTTCTAAGCTAATCACACAATTCTGGTAACCCCTGCCATGTGACTCCTAATGTTCAGAAACAGGAGGAGACTTACATAATCATAATATTGCTCTTCTTCCTTGTCTTTTTGAGTTGCCTAATTAAATACCGGTGATTCAAATATCACACATTTTACAACCATATCATCAACTAAAATAGATTTGGCCTGATCCTGAATCCCAAAGAAATGCTTGGACACATTGTTCTTGGGTGATCACTGGTAAGTGCATCATTAGAAAACCAAGATAATTAATTTAAAAGCCCTGAAAGACGACAACTGTGACTGAGGTCAAGATGTTTTCTCACCTCAAGCGGGTGACGGAGCTTCAGGCTGCCCTGCACTCACCTGTCCACTATCCCCCTTCAGCCAGAAGTCATCTTTCTAAGTCATCTTTCAAGATGACTTAGAATTCACGTGTCTCTTTTCACAGGTCAAAGATGGTAGGGACACGTTCCAATTCAGCAATTTTAAACATGCGTGAAATCCACTTTGGTTAAATATGCATCCCTTAGTCAGGGGAGACAGGGAGGCAGTGCCCACAGTGACTCACAGCAGCAATCTGAGATACCTGTTTTAGAAAAGGGTGAATCATCTGCTGGTGGTGCATCTGTAACTTCTATATATGGATACCTGGATTAGTTTTTGGGTGCCTGTCTTTTAGATCATGAGTTTGGTGCAATGAGTTCCACACCTGGATTTTAATGAGGAGAGCCCTCAACTCTAAGCATGGGCTCTGAGTGCTCAGAGTGAGAAACATGTCATCTGAGGCATCTTGGTGGCTTTGGCCTATGACTAAGCTTCCTTGTTTGAAGCTAAGGAGGTTTAAAATGCCCCAAGAATTACTGGAAATTTGAAATGCACTTGACTTATATAAGAGTACATTTGTTTTTTTCCTACTGGGGGCGATCAGCTTCTGGAAATTGTTTCCATAGGATGTCATGGCAGCAGACAGCATCAACAGGTTCACCAAGGCTTTAGGGAGATCACAGCAAACGAGGTCCAAAACCAGATGGTAAAAGCAAAGATGTGCCCTCTAACACACACAAAACGTTTGTGGACACAGGTCTGAGTGGAGCAGACCTGGAACAGCCTCAAACAGCTTGCAGGCTCTCCCTAAACAGCCTCTCTGGCTGCCACTGATGGAAAATATGACATGTTAGGCAGGTACAGCGGGATCAGGAGTAGCTGCCAGTAGTTGCCCTGCTCTAAGTTCTGCTTTCATGACAGCCCCTGTTGCAGCATGGGGACACAGAGGGCTGGAATGACTGTGGGTCCCACAATCTTACCCAGTTTTGGAGGCAGCATTCCTATTCCTCCACATCATTCCTTCCAGATCTTCCAGTTCTCTTCCCCAGGCTTTGTTTGAGAACCCCAAGCCTCTGAGGAGGCCAGCCATCAAATTATCAAGATGTTTGATGGCACATAATAAATATTGAATCTTTGGGAATGAAGCTTGTAACTGAGTTTGCCACTCCTGACTAACAAGCCCATCTCAGACTAATTAGTTCTTTGGACTAATGACCACATAACATGCTGGGGTTGATGTTGTGGAAGATACTGCAGACATGAGAGTATTCAGGAAATGTCTCTAGAACTGCTAGTAACAATACAGTAGCTTTGTTTTAATATTTGTGTGGGATTTATTTTCTGTGTTTGTGGGATTTTTCTTTGTCTCTAGTCTCTCCAGTGCCGATTAAGCTGAGTCATATGCAGGCAGAGTGTAAGAGGTTATAATAAAGAAGCATCGAAAAGGGAATTTTTTGTTTCACAACTAGCTTTAATTTGGATTCAGAAAGGTGAAAAATTGAAGGAAAAAATTTACAAACTTTTTGGATTTATCGGAAAACAAACAAAAAGCTGTGATGTCCCAGGTTTCTTGTGTGGTTGGTTGTTCATGAGGCTGTCTCAGCCTTAAGTGTTTGCCTTCCTTTGCCTTTGACTTGACTCCTTCCATTCCACATAATAGTATATAAGATCACCACCTTTGCACACCAATACAGCTGAAGAGTCTTTTCCAAGCAACATCTAGAAGCATTTAATTTTGAAAATACCCAAACCAGGGTATTTCAAACCAGGAAATTATACCCAAACCAGGAAATTTCAGAATGCCCAGAACACCTTTTTTTTCCTTGAAACAATGTTTCAACTATGATGACCACATTTTCTGCTGGCAGGTGGCCCCCTCAGTGGAATTTATCCAGTCAGAAGGATGGTGTGGTTTTATATGTCTTGGGCTGGGCAAGCCTCTAGCCTGAATCACTACTAGTGAATTTGTTTGGTTCCCACTCTGCTGTTGACTTCCTACGTGATGCTGTGCAGGTCTCTTAATCCTCCAGGAACTGGGAAAATGCTGCTTTTCTCCTTCCCAGATTTTCTGCTGTGCTCTGTGGACAAAAGACTTCATGTTCCTCATCCAGCACAGGGAAGCCAGAGCATGGTTAGGGACGTTTTAAGACAAAGAGCCATCACAGAAACCTTCCACCTTACCTCCTCTACTTAGAGTTCAGCCATTCCTGTTCCTCTGAGGTCCACAAGGCAGGTCCTCAGGCCATCCCTCATCTTTGAGGAAAATCAGAGCATAGTATCCCATCCTTTGCTACTGCAGAAACCCTTGCCCTAACAAAACTCCTGTGCAATGAAGGACACTGAATCACTGAAACTAAAGCACCTTCTCCTAGGAGATGCATGCACAGGTTTTTCTCTCAAGAGACTCAAATCAGTTCTGATTGCACATTTAAATACATAATGCTTTTGAATGATTGATGGGTTAAGGCACAGCTCTCCTAGCTTGTTCTATGCCCTCATCCTTATCTGGGTGCCTTGACCTAACAGAACAGCACAGACAGATAATAAATGCTTCTGCCTGGGGAACTGGACACATTTTATTTCTTAACAGCATGTTTACTGTCAGCTCCTTCTTCTGTCTGAGCAGGTACAGGACATACTGCAAGGATCACTAATTGCCTGACACATCTTTGTCAGTAACCCCTTCAGCTGAGTTTTCCCTGCCCTGGTGAGTTACTTTCATTCAGCTGCAGTATGTGTCGTGCTGTGATAGATTTCTGTTTGGCTGGAGAAACGCTTCTGCATCTCCTGCCCAGCACTGCTCTGCCACCCAGCAGCAGAGCCACTGAGCTGGGGCACAGGAGAACTCTAAGCTCAGCCTCTTTGCCCTTTAGTTGCACTGTAAAGTACACACCTCCTTCCCATGTGGCCAGCACACAGAGACATTTCCAACCCAAATGTTTGCCTGGGCACAGTGTATGGTGGCAGTGCCAATGGCCTCCGGCCTTCTCTGGTTCCTAAGAGATAGGGCAGAGAGCTTTCCTGGCCTCATGGCATCAGCTCTAGCACACGGGTGGTACCATACACACCCTTATAAATGTGCTTGCTGTTCAATGCCAATGTTTAAGTGCATAGGACTGCTCAAGGCATACCAAATAGTAAATACTTATAGGATCAATCTGTGATCAGGCATTGCATCTTTAACACAAACCCCACTTCAGAGCACATTAGCTTATTAAGTGCACTCAATTCCCTTCTGTGAGGAGACTACTGGGGAGAAAGAACAGATACGTAGTCATGAGGAGGCCACAGTGCAGCAGTAAAAGAGAACTCTTAGAAAGTGAGATAGCTTAGAGATGATTACCCTCATCCTCAGTAGAGTACTGAGACACTCTAGATTAGCTGGCATAGATAAAGCACCTCCCAGTAAAAGCCCAGATTTATAGCTACTGAAAAAGTGCCGCCTTCCTGATGTATTTGCAAATAGCTTTTCCATGGCTGAGAGGACAGGGTTAGGCAGCTCTTCCTGTTGGGGGAGATAGGGACACTGATACAAAAATGTTCTTACTGCAAGATAGTGATTATAAGAGTACCATCGAGGGGAAACCAGCAGCAGAGGCTGAGAAATAACCTGGCTGCTGAAGAGCTGTTTGACTGAACCAGCAGGGAAAGGTGGGTGGGAGCTAATTCCAGTTAAGGGCATGACAGATAACAAATGCTTTAGTTGCCATGGCTGGCAGGGTGTCTGTCACGGTGACAAACAAATAAAGAAGAGAAGACCCTTGGCACTGCAAAGCCCCAGCGAAGACAATGCAGTGCACGGTCTGTCAATAAGGGCTGCACATGCCTCCGATTTCCCAAATGACAGGTCTTTAGTAAGCTGGGTAAGAAACTTGGCTTTGTGAAACAACCTGTAGCACTTCACTTAGCACTTAAATCCACAGCTAGTGACTCTGCTTCACTGACATGTCAGCATGGCCTTTTCACACTTTCCTGCTGGCTTATACTTTTTTTTCATATGATACACAAGCTACCACATGTTTTAAATTTATAATTCTGTGTGGGACTTCTGAATGTAGTCTGAAAACTAACAGAAAATGCCAGTGATGGAAAGACATGGATACACACCTGCCGACTTCACCTCCACCATCAAAGGTAACTACACATTCAGCTGTCACACACAGCAGCACAGCCCTCTTGGTTTTCTCCACTGTGCTATATGGTGAATGAATTTACTAATTCAGAATGTTTCTGCATTTTGGTTGCTCCTAAAAAGCCTACTCCCCCTGTTTCCCTGGTTACACTAGTCAGATCCCCCTGTGCATCCCTGTTCTCCTGCCACTGGCTGTAACGTTGATCAAGAGCATCAAGCTGCTGATAGATCAGATCCACAGGGTCTGCTGCAGTTGCACTGAAAGCCAGCCCTCCAGGTAAGACAGGGAACAAGATCTGAGGGATCCTGCAGTAGGGAAGGGCCCATGTAATGGTGATCAGGAGCCCTCAAACTTTTCTATCTCAGGGCTCCTTTAACCCAACCCTTATTCCCATCTACTTTGGCTTTTCAGGACAGGAGCCTCTTCAGAGGGCCAGACTCCATGGAGGTGAAAAGGCAAGGCTGGATTTAGGAAGAATTTCAGAGCACTCATCCCTTTCCTTCACTCTGGGCACCCAAGATGGTAACATTCCTTTCTCCAGGTTTTCTGGCTGGCTTCACATTCAGGCTGGCCAGCTCCACACCAGCTACAGCTCAGACTTCTTTGGAGATGCTTGCTGTGCAGCAATAGGGTTTTTTCTTTCAGCAGCAGAAGACCAAGACACATCTGGGCGAGACCAGGGAAAGCCAACCAGGAGCACTAGCAAAGGCACCAGCATGAGCTAGTGCTGCTGAAAAAGGAGCCAGGCTAATTGAGACCTGCTAAAGGAGCAGACTGTCTCATTACTGCACATATATGAAAGCCCCAAGTGAACCTATTTACGAGTAACCAGCACTGCATGCCATACGGCTGAGATCCCACAGAGCTCTCTCCTGGTTTCAAAGCTTGGGCCATCCTGCTCTGGTAAGTTCCCATATAGGGCAGAGACGTAAATTGGTATCTACTGCGTGCCACACAGTTACACTGCTCCTCCTAACCCTTCTAGGGTCTGCAAGGAGCTCTGTTCTTCACCAGCATTTGGGCTGAGCATTACAACACAGCTGTCAGAGGAGGTCATTGCTCCATGTATGAGAGAGCTGGATGACCAGAGGGACCCCAACCGGCCTGCAAAACATAAAGAGGAGCTGTGGCAGGGAGTCTTTCTATGTGTCACAGGCTCTTAAACCAGCTGGAGAAGGTAAATATCAACTCCATCCACGGAAAGATGACAGCATCAGTGTGCCCAAGTACTGGTATCCATCCAGCTTATTCCCAATGAATTTGAGCCCACCTCATGCCACAATATCACATATTCTGCAGAGGACATACATTTTCCACCACCCCAGTTAAATACTACCTCCTGGTATCATAGAAGCCCCCTTTGTACAAGTTTGTATGCGTCTATAGATTCAGATGGAAAAATAGTTACCAGGAAATATTACAGGCCAAAGTCAAGATACATTTATGCTAAGATACTATGTGAAAGTTTCCTAGGGGCTGATAAACTCCAGAGATAATTAATCCTCATGAATTTGCAAGAAATTATAAACTTGGACCACCAGTGTTTAATGCTGTACAAGGCCACCAGCACACATTAGCACCTGCAACAGGTTGTGTAACTTGGATCACACCCAGGAGGGCAGTGGCTGCTCTACGCAGATTAAGAATAGAGAGTTATGTATACAGGTGGTGAAACAAAGTGCCCTCTGAAGGAATTTCTAAAGACTTACCCAGAAGGCAGTGGTGTGCCAGGATGACCTTCTGCTTCCAAGCGTTCACATTGGCATTGGCCTTCTAACGGCTGCTCCCACTAATGAGGGAACCTGAATGAGTGGTGTGTTGTGTGAATAGTTACCTGCTTAACTACTAACACCTTGATTCTATTAACAGCAGCTAATGAACAAAAGATAGTTTAAGAAATAGCAGTTGTAATCTGTGTTTTCCCCTAAGAGTATTCCATATCAAAGGAAAAAGGACCTTATACTACCTGTTTGGGAAAAAACATGTTAAAGACAGTGTGGCACTCATAACTCTTCATGCTGACACCTGCAGATCCAGCTAGGACAGACAGTGCTAGCACAGGACAGCTTCTGTGACCAAACAAACCATGAAACGGTTTGTGGAAAGCCCAGTGAAATGCATCCTACTGTTTGCCAGAGAGAATTGGTGGCTGTGGGAAACATGTTCCTCCTCCTAAAATGTACTGTAGGAAATTCATTCAAATTCAGCCCTGTGGAGGGACTTGACAGGAACCACGTGCATGCCTGTAAGGGCAAGATCTGTTCAATGGGAGAAGGTTCCGTGTAAGAGCCAGCTGAGTGCTTTCTGCTCCATCACCCGCATGCTGTGTTCTCTTCATGCTTCAGTGCATGGCTGGGGACCATGAACTGGCAGACCCAACTCTGCACTCTGACTTAGTCACTCTGCAAACATGGGCATTGCTCGAGTCTGCTGTTTTACTAAAGCATCTCCATAGGCGATGCCTTGTGGCTTCCACAGATGTCCAGAGAATCTGTTTAAACTCAGCACTTCTAATGCAGAAAAGTAGCAAGTGTTGCAAGTCACACTGCTGCAAATTAGTGAGATGCATGACAATTTATATTGCGAGTCTCCCTTTTAATCTGCCTCCAGGTAATCTGGATTCCCATCTCTCCAGGGATGTCAAGTTTGTACCTCCAATTAAAGAACAGCCAGATTTTTCCATCTATAAAAAGAATGTGAGGTTGTTTGAATAACTATTGCAACAAAACTAGCTTTATTGAGTCAGACCAAAGGTATCCTCTGACTAACCACAGCCAGCAGCAGATGCTTTGAGCCCTAAGGAACAGCCAGATTATATCTGGACCTCTGTTTTTAATAACCACTAATAACCTCACCTTCTGTGAAGCACTCCTTCCATGTAAGTGCTGAAAGGCTTGAGCAGATCACATGATCTTGCAGCTCCTACCCCAGAGAGAGAGTTTATAACCCAAGAGGCAAAAGCCCCAACTACAAATGCAGGCACAGAGCTGCCTTGCAGGAGGCAGCCCAGATCATTCATGGCAAAGCTGAGAATAAAATGCAGTCTCTTGCCACTAGGTTATATTTTCAAAACTATCTGTCCAAAACATGATGGGAATGATTAAACTGAAGAAACAAAGGTTTTGACAGATGAAATTTCCTTCCAGATTTTCTGGCACTGTTTCAGCCTGATCACTGAAATCCCTCATGCACACCTGACCTCCAAGTGTGCACGAGGACAGTGCTAACACATGCCCAGCTGATGCACCACCCAAACAAAACTTTCTGCTTGATGAGCCTATTTCCTATTGCCTCCAGTAACTCCTTCAATACCAGCACACTGATATCAGCAACATTATGATTTATTAAGACATGGAACAGAGTTTTCCCAGTGTTTCCCCTCCCCCACCATTGTCATCACTGATGAGGTCCTGCCTTTAAGAGCTTTCTGGGTGCTGGCAGCTGGAGCTGGCAAGCTGTGGTCAGCAAACACTTGCAATCAGCAGCCTGCACAGGCAGACAATGTAATGTTTTGCTTTGTGCCCAGCACCTCACTTTGAGGGCAAAAGAAGGCCCCTCAGGCTGTGGGACCTCCTGAGCCTACACCTTGCCTACAGCTGTTGGATTTGTTTAGTGCTCAAGTAAAAGAAGCCCAATTGGTTATGATCGAAGAATAGGGGAAGTGAGCTGGCTCAGCTATGCTTTAATGGTATTAGTTATGAATTTTTACTCACTCAATGTTCTCAGTGCTTGCTTTCCTTTTTCCTCTAATCTCTTTCATTTGTGTGAAATGGATGATATCAGTCCTGAAAACTTTGCTTAGCTTTGTTACTTCTACCTCTGCCTCAGATTTTGAGGAAAGCCTTTGGGGTGTCAGCACCTGTAGAGCTGGAGGAATGCATTTCCAATCCTCTCTACCAGTGCCAAAACATTGTAAAATCCCCACACTTCATGTAGAAGCCTCCCAACTTCAGAATGCAACGTGCCTTTACCTCTCCCCGTGCACCAGCAAGTAGGGTAGCTGATGGCATGGCTCCAGTGCCCGCTAAAGCTTCCACACTGCTGCTGCCAGCAACCTAAATAGATGTCACCTCTTGTGGCATTTAGAAAGCCTTAGGGTATCAAGTGAGAGTACTCCAAGGCTGTATCACCAGAAATGCCAGAAGGGAGCCAGCAAGAACATTAAGATTAAATCCCATCACTTTAGGACTTAAATTAATTACGGGGCAAGGGAACCTGTATGAGGTAATTTATACACCTACTCAAGTTAAACCCCAGTTACATATATTCCCTCCCCTCAGAGAAGTGTCTCTGGTCTGGCTCTGTATGCAACAAGGTGAGCATACTGCTTCTCCATCAATAGGGTAGAAACTTCCAACTCCCCTTTACCCCTGTAAAAGTCTCATGAGGGTTAAAAAAATGTGCTTTTTCATCTGATGCATAAAACATGAGCTGGACTGGAGCTCATTCCCACTCTGCCACTGATCAGCTAAGCAACCTCAGCCGTGTCTTCTCGTTCCTTCTTCACAAGAAGTACTAATCCCCAATGCACCTAGCCCTATACAAGAAACCCCTGCTGCACCCATTAAAGGAATAACTGGACCTATCCTAGATGGCCAGAGGCTTGGCAGAGCAGTTGGGTTTGAACCATCCACAGCCTATAGGATTCTGCCATCTTGATTAAGATCTTTTTGCAAATGAAGGAAAAAGTCAATTTCAGGTCCAAAAGCCTTAAAAAATTTTACATCATTAAGTAATAAAAAGATTTTCAAACCGTTTATTTGCCTCCTGATGGAAGAGCAGGGGTATAGCCACTGGCAGCCTTTCAGCTTAATACCTGCTTTTCAGATATCAGAGGAGATATGATAGCTGTTCAGATCTAGTAGGGGTCCCCATGGACACTGTTTGAAGATCAAATTCTGTCATTTTCCCTCAGACCAGTTCTTGTCAACCACTGCAGGGACATGGTCACACTAACACAAGTGCCAGATTTTCTGTTTGGCTACAAACACCAGGGAGTTGCAAAATCTTTGGCTGACCTCAGAAACCTGAGAACAGTAACCCTCAGATAAGGGCAGTGGCAGGCAAATGGCTGGCTGATGCACCCCTGGCACTCTGTGACATGTGAGGAGCAAGGGGTTACTTAAGTGAAATGTCCTGACCAGACACTGCCAGCACACTAAGACTCGCTAAGGCTGACATCAGCCAACTGAGACAGCAGGTCAGTGACAGACCTCATCCAAGAATGGCCTCAGACTCCAGCACCTCTGATGGCACTTCCTGGTGCTTGCCCCCCCCCCCCCCCCCCCAGTATCTGAGAGGTCATCAGCTGAGAAATACTCCTGGCTTGGTCAAAGAGATCCCACAGCAGACCTGCTCTGGCATAGGGAAGAGCCTACAAATCAACTATTAAGATGCTCAGAGACCTAAAAACCATAGCTTTCCTATGAAGGCACAAAGGCACTTAAAATAGCAGCTGTGTCCCCAGAACTTAATTAATAAACTTCTAGACTCTGACAATGTCCCAGCAATAAGCAGAGAAATGCCACACAGGAGGTCAGGCTGCCATATCATCATCGGAAGAGAGAATTTCACAAGCCTTCATTGCATGTAAGGCCAGGGACAAGGGCACTGCTTTCTACAACAGCAGGAGACCTTAAACTCTCAAAAAACATTTACAGGGTCTGGGGCCTCAGGGTTACTTCAGGCTCCCAGTATCAGAGCCAAAAAGTTTCCTTTACACTATCCAGAGCATACCTAATCACAGAAGAGAGATAGAAACAAGGGAAAGCTAAAAAAGGTAGGTCTCTACTCAATCAAGTATGCTTCCCTCCCTGAGAGCAGGCCATGCCTTGCTTTGCCCTCCTTCCCTTCCACAGTACCAGTTATAATAAGTAGTATTCAAATTCATCTGGTTCCCCTATTCTCTAGCAGCTGCTTTATCAGCCTTAAACAATGGCCTAAACCACAGAGTTTCTGAGGCTTAATCTCCAAACCTGCACTACAGTTTTGCTACTGCCCATGCCTCCAGTAGTTCTGCCTCCGTAGTCTCCTTTTATAGGAAAGTCCAACTGCTCAGCTGCCCTCTGTTCCCTAGAAATCCCCCTACCTGGAAAGAGGGGTAATGTACAGCTGAGGCTCAGAGGGGGTTAATCTACCTTTATTCAGCAGAGTAGTTTCCACCTTGTGCTAATTGCAGCACAAACTCTAAAATGCATGGGCTGAGCCCCTAATTATGCCTGAAAGAAATTTATTAACACATGTGACTGACCATAAGGGAATGATCCACCATCTTAGCCTTGCATAGAGGACACGCAGCCCAAGGCTTTTATATACAGGTGATTTTGGTAATCCTACCAAAGATAGTGTGAAGCACAGTTTTCGGAGGGTAGGGACTCTTGTTTTTTTTTCCAGACATCAGAGATTTTATGACTGGGTTTTTTTCCCCTCAGATGTTTTCTGAGTTTTGCCCTTGGAAACTCACTAGTAATTGCTAGTTCCTCAGGAATTCTGGCTTTTGTTCTGTTGAGATAAACCAGCAAAGTGGGAGGAAAACCGGCTCCACATTAGCATTTAGCTGATGCTGCTATAAACGACATTTTTGGGGCCACCTTCTCCCTGTTATTATAGGGCTTAGCACATTTTGAATGTGTGTGCTTTGACTCACCTCAGATGAAGCCCCAGCTGTGTCCGCTGGTGGTCCAAGCCGGAAGAGTCACTCAGCTCTCAGTGAGAGGCATCATATCTAGGGCACACTGGGTCTGAGGTCACGAGAAGACATGGACACTGTTCCCATTTGTTGGGACATCAAGGGCAGAAATCTCAGAGAACTGAGTGATTTTTTTGGAGGTCCTATAACCTCCCTTGAGGCACACAAGGCACTTGCTCCTTTGGTGTTTGGGGAAGATGGTGGACTTGGTAGGATGCTGCTGAATTCTCCTCTACTACATCATTAATGCAGTTGCTTTGGGAGAGAAAGGGGAAGAAACCCCCAGTTAAGTGGAAATGCTGACAGAGTCCTGATATCCAGATGCTTCCTCTGAGAGGAGAACTTTGCTACTGGGGTCAGCTCAGCAAGCAAGATGCCATTTGATTAGTCAGTTGTTTTCTGGCAGTAGGGCCAGAAATGATTGCAAACTGCAATGCCTTTGGCCAAACATTTGAGAGATTGCCACATTATGTATTTATTAAAGGAGTGAAGAAATTTGAACTGGATAAAAATAGCAAGGCTTGGATTAGAAAGTGGCTGGCAAATGAGGAATAGAGGTTCACTGTTGCTTCAGGATGCCTAGTGTTGCCAGGAAATCCTGCACAGCATGGATATGGGTCTGTTGAGCTGGAGTGGAGGAGACACATAAGACACAAAACTGGCCTGAGGAAGCACTACCAGGTCTTTTGGATGATGGACTGATGTCTTGGTCAAGAGAGGTAGTAGTACACCAATGAAATAAACTCTCTCTGGTAGAGGCTGCACACAGATCCGCTCTTTGCAGCCCAGCAAAGTTAGAAGACGTACCTTTGGAGGTGAGGTACACACTGGGGTCTGCTCTTCTGCCATGCAAGATGGGAAGTTCACTCTCTAAATGATAGTGAAACAGTACTAATGGTCGTCACACTACTTATGCTGAAAACATCCCCATTAAAATGTCCGTTGTGAGACTTTTTGTAGTCAAAAGGGAGTTTTCCTTAAGAACTGATGCTTCCTATCTCCCGTGGTGTTTCTAGTATGTACTTAAAATGGAAAAGGGGACTGGAAGGCTGGAGGGTCTAGTCTCCTCAAACCTGTGTTTTTGCTCCCTCTTCAGATGGGTCGAGTATCCCCTTGCAATGGAGGTACCAGTTCAATCTCTGGTGCCAGTGTAGTATTAGTTCAGCTCTCAATGGAGTTGCTCCCTGAAGAGAGCCATCACAATTGCTACAAAATTGCCCTTTGGGATCCAAGACTTGGAGTTAATTTCTCGTTCCTACTCGGAAGAAAGCTTCTAGCAGGCAATGGAAACGGCACACACATTGTGTCTGAGGTGCAGTGCTGCCACTTGGAGGGCAGTCACCTCCCCTCAGAACAAAGAAGTTACATCTTCAGTCCCTGCAAAGACACAAAATGGTTTTATACATGCACACTTTCCTCTGTCACTTCTTATCTCATGTCTGATCTGGAGTCAGTATGGCCAAAAGATTGTTCACATAAATTGTTTCATATATAGACTTGGATGCTTCTATTAAGATAATGAGTGAAGGCTGCCATCAGGATCAAGGTCTCCATTGTTCTGGACAGTACCTATACTACATTCTGTATCTCCACACTATGAGACACTCACTGTCTCCAAAAACTTACAGTCTAAGTAGAATTTGAATGGGGAGGGAGACTAAGGCATGTAAAAGAGGAATAATTTATCCATGATCAAAGGCTGAGCTGGAATTAGAGGAGCCTGTGTCCCGGGTGGGATCTGTTATCTCCTCTTAGCATAACCACCTACCAATGACTGACACTATCTGTAAATACTCATAATAAAAGGCATCCCAGAAACAAGACACGTGTAATTTCTTAGGACATTCTGTTCTTCCTCTGGTTACAATCCACGGGCATGTAAGGGCTGTTCCAGCAGCTGCATGCAAGGCTTCGGACGTAGCAAAAACAGGCGGACCGTGGTTGTAAGAATGACTCCTGTCATATGCAATCATCTCTCAGCACACCCTGTGGTGCTAATAAAAAAATCCTTTCACAGAGTGCACAGTGTGCATAATTAGCTGGAGTAAGAGCCGAGGCAGCATTGCCATCCTGGAGTCACACAGGGAACTGCAGGTGCAATGTGTCTGAATTACAGATTCCTCTTCGGTCACCCTGATGGCACGAGGTCTGAACTATGTTGCCATACTTCTGAAAACTGAAGAGAGGAAAGGTTGGACTCTGTCTCCAAGGAGGTACTGCAATCTGACAACACAAAGTCTGGGAGTTAGCACATCTTTCACAGTGGCAATGAGTAAGGATAAAGCTAAGTAAAGTACATTATTCTGAAAAATACCACCCTGTGATGGATAAATATAAACATTTGTATAAAGAAACTATATAAAAAGTTTCTTCTAATGTGGTGGTTGGGGTTTTTTGCCACCTCCTCTCATGGCAATGAATGCTTTGTCCTCTGCAAAGTAGGGCTCATTCCTGCTTTGCATATGTTAATGTGAAACCAGTGCAAACTTTGTTGTTGATTTTCATTCTGACACCAGATAGAGGTTCCCATATAAATGTCAATGTTTGGGAAGAGCTGACTTTATACAGGATCCTCTTGTGCTCCTGAGGTACTGCCATCCCAGTGTACTGGGGTCTCAGCACACAGCAACCTCTGTCTGGAAGCCAGGATGTTCTTGCATCTTCTGCTATAGGGTACCTTCCTTCTGAGCAGTGATATGTTGTATGGGCACCCTCAGCTCCCTCTCCTTCTCCTATTAGCAGGCTATACCCTGGTCTGTTTTCAGCTCAGATGTACCATATGAGACACCATGTGGCTGCCTGAATCTGGGCAAGGCATTATCTGTGTCATGCCTCAGTTACCAGCCTCTAGTCAACAGCTGACACTTTGTAAGTATACCAAGAGGTTGTAGTGGCCCATGTCCTGGGATGCTGCAGTGATGGAGGTGAGATAAGGATGACTTTGTAAAACATTTATACAAAGCAAGCCTGACTGCTGTCAGTTGTGACAAATGAACATAACCAGCCAAAAGTTTGTCACCATGTATTGACTCCCCTCAGCAGCACCTGACACCACAAAGCCATCTTTCCTTTGAGTGACAGTCAAAAAAAGCTTGTTACTTTTAGCCACAATTCTCTTTCCTTCACTGTCTGCATCTCTGGTCTTTAGGACTCGGGGAAAATCTTGATTAGGACACAGACCATGCTCTTAACTTGTGACCAAAATATCTGGTCCATTTAAATGGGAAAAGAAACATCTCCTTCAGAGAGCATTGTGCTTCAATAAAGCACCTCTTTGTGGTGGCCCACATCAGTGGTGAAACCTTGTCCAGGCTCGCAGTATGAAAGCCAAGGGGCTTGTTCCAAACAGGCAAAAAAAAGCGATGCTTTATTATTTACACCTCTTTCTTGGGACACTTATAAAAGGGGTAAGGGTTGTCCAACAACAGTCTGTCTGCAACATTTTTCCAACAACCATCAATAAAAGTGCTTCATGTTTAAGATTGTGACAGAAAGATGGATAGTAGCTCTGTCAGCAATGGCATTTGCAAAGGATTGGTGATAGATTTTGTGGTGCAAGTTTATCCTGACCATCTTGGAGCTGTTTCTTCATCTTGGCTGCCTGATTCAGCCTCCAAGCTCATCATCATCACCATTTATTGGGACTGGCTGACAATTCTGACAAAAGAAATAGTCCTAGTCAATGCAGAGGACACTGGGTAATGCTGGAACTGGAGCCAGATCCTGCACTCTGGGTTTTATGGGGAAATGATTCAGCTTTCCTTACAGCTCACTGGGAACCACCGCACCCCATGGGCTGATCTGATGTTCACCACTAAAATGCAGCCACTCCCAAGGAGAAGAGTAGCGACAAGTATTACACACAAGGCCAAGAGGAGTCCTTGGCCAAGGACAGAGCAAAAAGGATCCAGTATTTTAATGCACAAACACTAAATGTGTGAGATCTCTCAGGCAAACAGCCAGGACCCACACTCAGGAAGTTTTGGTCAACACGGTGAGGCCCTATATGCCTGCTCAGTCTCACTACGCCCATAATTTCTGGCAAGCCTTTTGACATTTGGTGTTCACTGGAAAGTCCAATTGCCTGGAGCCTAGGACTGTCAGCTTGCCTTTCATGAGAGAGAACAGCATGTTCCCAGCTCTGCCATTTCCAGAGGAAACAAGCCCCAAGAGTATCTTAAAGACTTGGACACAAATAGCTCGCACTGTGTATTGTTTTCAAGCTGGTCTCATGATTTTACAGGTCTGACTCATTCTGGATAAATGCAGAAGGTTAGTCATGATAGTCAGCTGTAGGCAAAGAGGAAGGACCTCACTGGACTTACCCCAGAGCAGTTTTCATTGCTACTGTACGGCAAAGAGCTGAGCCAGTTTTGCTGGCCCCTGACCTTGGGGTTTGTCCCAGGTTTGTCAAGGGGCACCGAGAAAGTGTGGATACAGATCTATGCATGCCACTGTCAGCCTTACATCCAGGTTGGTGAGCATCTACTTGTCCCTGAGCTAAGGCCAGGTGTTGGTAGGAGTCTTGTGGGCTGCCACAGTAGCTGGCTGTGGGAAGTGTGCTGCAGCACATGGGTGGTGGCTGCACCGTGGCACTGCTGACCCCTGCCCGTGGGCACAGCCACCAGCAGCTCCACACCACTGCTGTGATACAACCAGTCAGAATCATCTTTGGACTTTACCTACTCAGAGGCCTCAAGATACTTGGTCTGGAGAAGCAGGGAGGAGGAAAGGAGAACTTTTAGGCTTCGATCTTGTTCAGAGCCTGTTGTCTGTGCTGGACACGGCCATGTCTAACACAGCAGTATTTCCCTGCACCCCTGCAATTCAGGAATACTCTTCCACAGCAGTGCTGAGCCGCAGCCCAGCCACAGGCCAAGCTGGGAGCACCATCTGCCGGCTTTGACACGGCAGGCTGGCTCGTCAGAGGGACAAATTACAGGGTAACACAGAGCTGCATGTGCCACTGCACGGTCATTAGACTGCATAGCAAATTAGAGATGAAAAAGATCACAGAGTTGGACAAATCCCTCAGCTAAACCTCCTCCTGTCAGCCTCACAAAAGGGACTCCAAACCAGTCTGTCTTTCTGCACTAGAGCCGAACAAACTGACTTGGGTGAAGGAGATCCAGCTGTAAGTTAGCTGGAGTTATTTAGGGCTCTTGCAGAGCTTGTGAACAGTTTCAGCTAAAGAAGTTTGAAGCATGTCACTGGGCAGTCTTCTTAAGGCTTAATTCTTACAGCTCAAAATGTAGTTTTGTTTACAAATATTCCTGATAATAATATTGAGGGGAGCACTGGGAGCCTGAAAGGGAAATGAAATTTATGTCTCTGGTGCAACAGTGGATCTGTTTAAGCAGCTCCCATGTAGATTTTTCTTGGGTTCTTCAGGTCTGCCAAAGACCCAAACTAACAATTACTTACACCACACAGCTGAACCATCTTCCTGCTGTACCTGCCTCATCCTCTGGTCCACAGAGTTCCATGTACCTCTCAAATCCATAGCCCTTTCCTCTTCCAGCTACTAATCCTTCTGGCCAGTACAGAAGGATTCCTCTGCCTTTTTTCTTTTTTTTTTTTTTTTTTTTTTTTTTGTCACACCCCAAATCCTCATGTGGAGGGCCAAGTATGTTTCCCCCTTGAGAGGGAGAGCTCTCGTGGGTGCTGAAGGGAGGCTCCTTTTGCAGAACTGCCCACACTGATGCCTGTGACATTTATATCCCATGACCCCGATCTCATCTGTGGTGGCCCAAGCAAGGCTCTCTGAAGGATGTTGGCTGTGTCCAGGACGAGTAGTAGCATATGGCCTGGGCTCCTGGTCCCCAAAGGGCTGTGCTGGGGAGCACTGCAAATGCCACTACATATGGGACTCGGGCTTTTCTTTGGGGTGTGGGGGGACAGGAGTGGGGTGTGGCTGGTGAGCTGCCAGGGTGTGCTGCTAGACCTGGGAGCTCAGTATGGTCCCTCTCACCTCCAGGGGTTATGCCACCAACTGCTAGCCAGCCAGGAATGTGCTTTCACTTGCTCAGTCCTGCTCAACCTAATTACACCTTCCTGGTGTGCTGCACATAATTTCCCTCCCACCCCAACTGTCCTTTCTCTCCAAGCTGATCCTGCTTATCCTTTAGCGGCACACCACCTTCTCACTTTCCTTTCATTTTCATCCCCGTACCCACCTCTCAGAACTTCTGTCTCTTTCCCTCTCACAGCTCTCAGCTGCTTAGTTTGTGAATGCTGGAAAAAAGATGCACTGGACTCGTACTTGCTTTCTGAACTGTTATAAAAATGTATTATAATATTGGCTTCTCGCAAAGTATTAAGGTAGGTATTATATAATGTTAGAAATGCTATTTGCTGTGTGGATGTAGTTTTCTCTCTTTTTAGCAAGAATGTTAGCAAGTGTGAGCAAGTAAGATAACCTCCAAGCGAGCAGAGGATGAGGCCCGAGAAGCTGCTGATCAACGCTTTGTCCAGAGAACAAAAGGGCCCAAAGGCTGCTCCGCCCGGAGAACGGGCGGCCAGGAGGGTCCGAGAGCCGCTATCACCGCTCTGTCCGGGGGGCAAAGAGGCCAAAGCTGCAATCAGCCCTGACTGTCTGGGGAATTAAGAGATCCACCCTACCATCGACTCTTACCTAGCGGGCCCAACCCCAAGAATCAAAAGAAATAAAACCGCAAGGCAGAAGACTACGCATGCTCTAAAAAGGCGGAACCAAGGAGTGGCCATGCAAAACAGCTCCGGGAAAAGTTTGAATATGAATAGAGAACAGACAGTAAAAATGGTATAAAAAGGACTCACCTCGAGGATCAGGTGTGCTCTTGGCAGAGCACCAAGGCACCCGGCCGTTACCCCTTTGCTTTATTTTATGTGTCTCTTATTGTCTTTATATTAAACCCTTTAAATTCTCACAGGAGAGTGAACCTCGTTTTTCACATGAACTCTCAAAAGAAATACTTTTTTTGGCCAAGACAGCATGAGCCTGTGCAAGTCACTTTCACAACAAGACCATTCCTCTAGTACTGTAACGGAGAACATGTGATAAAGGAATCATTGTAGCTCATACTATGGATGAACCAGAGATTTTGAAGTGCCCTAAACTCACTTGCTGCAGGGCACAGGCAACTTCTACATACCATGACTAAAGAGGATGTTTCCCTAAAGATCTTTGCCTTTCCCTTGAACCTGGCTGCCTTGAATGGTGGCTGGGGGGCCAGCCTAGGAAGCAGAGCACTGGATCTATCTCCTAACCACTGCCTGGCTCACTCCAGGCCTCAGTTTTGTATCCTGTGAAATGAGAAAAGTGGGGAGCTGTTTCACTGAGGTACTTTCACTGCAGGTGGAAAATGCTTTGTAGATGTCCTTGCCTTGAGCCCTGAAGCAACCCTCTATAGCCATTGCAACAATTCTGACCCTTTTGATGTGATTTTCCTTAAGCTTTTCTCCAACAAATGAAGAACAGCCCAAAGCTCTGACCCTTCTGCCTTCTCCACAGCTGGACAGAAGTCACTTCCTATGATGTGTGACAGATGCGTCCACAGTTCACTGCAGTGGACAAGGATCTACTGAGCTGTCCCTGCATGAACCCTCTGGAGAACCTACAAATGTGAGGGTACTTCCAATACTGGTAAAGCACAAGCAGACCTCACAGGAAGCTGTCCTGCATGTGTCACCCCCCCAGAGAGCAGCATTAGGGAACAGTGTTAGGTTACAAAATCAAGCTTACAGCAAAGAGGGCATACTGTTGTTGGTGTGTTCTGGTGTGTCAGTACTGTCTTTAATGGCACAATCTCAGACTGATACAGCTAAACACAAAAATAAACAGAGAGACTTCTGGGTATACCAGCACATTTCCTGCCTTTTCAGAGCCAAAATGCTAAAAATCCCATGTTTGCTTCCATTGCATGCCATTCCATCTCATTAAAGCTACTGCATTTCTCCAGCCTTTATTTGGCTTTGTTTCTGGAGCCACTTGACTGAAGAAGCAGAGTAGCACAGGGCATGTTCAGCACAGGATTGTGAACAACATGTACACATGTTCTTCTTGGGGCGCAGGTGGATATTTTGACAGGCTTTAGACACTATTGAAGCTGCATTTAGCTGGTCCAAAAGGCAAAGCTGCAGTGGAGTGAATTGAAATTCATTTACTGCACTGGAAGCTGGACCTTCCTAAGACTATTTCAGCCCTTTCAGGTTTGAATTCTGTGTGTTGCCTAGACAAGATTAATTTCCCTTTATTTTGATCTCATACCTTTTACATATAGTTTAACAAAAGAAATGTCAAATTCTTTCTTGACCTTTTTAATGGCTATTTGTTTTGACAAATCTGTCCTTTGGGCACTTTGCATTGACACCAAGAAACTTTCGAGATATCTGTGAGCCAGACTTGAAATTATTACCCCCCCCCTTCTTAACCTCTTTTTTCATATCCATCAGTTGCGTTGCTACTGGGGTGGAAGGCAGCAGGAGTGTTAAAGGCCTTATTTTTCACCTTTTCTCTGGTTTTCGTGATTACTTGTACAAGTTCTTTTACGATAGTTCAGATTTTCTCTGTACTCTGGAAATCAAAGCTAGACGTATTATATTAAAATTTTGTGGGGTTTTTAATTTTTTTAAAACAAACTGGAAACAATTATTGCAGTTGGTGGCAGGTTCTCTATCTGCTGTTGTCCTCAAGCCCTGCCTGCCATTCTGGGAGATGAACAAACAATCAAACACATATTACAGTACTCAGTGCAAAGGTCAGAAGATATCTGTATTGGCCAGTGGGTCAAGTGGGGTAAGGTACCAGTCCCGGCCATAAAATGTATTTTACTGCTCTGTGCATCCATTTAGTAAATTTACAGAGCTCTTGTCAGTAACAATAACAAAATTTGAGTAACATATAAAACAATTTTGCATCCCATTTCTTTAGATAGTGCTTCATAGAATCTTTTAAATAGCTTTTGAGAACTGTAATTAAATACTTTGAAACATGTTGGGGATAGTTTTGTTTCAGACTTTGCCTCCAGGTTCTTTGGTTTGAAAAACGTGCTTGTTTCCAGGAAAGTCAGTATTGTATTTAATTGGAATTAGATGTTGGCAGAGGAGGCTGATGTTTCCAAAGTTGCTGGTGCTTCTGTGAGCTTGGAGATAGGCCTGGCTGCCTCTTGCAACAGTTAATAAAAACAATTAATTGCATCTCTTTATTTTGGATCCACCTACTATTAATTTTTTCCTACTTTTTGTAATCTTCTTACTTAATATGTCTCAGAGTAACAAAAACAGCTCACCCCAGTGAACCCAGTGGTGTCCTTCCTTTCCAGTTGGTCAAGAAATGTCTGAAGTGTTGCACAATTTCAAAACAGCTGTTGCTGCCAGACCTAAGAAATGTGAACACTCCAGTTCAAGAGCCCTGAAACAGACAGTTGGAGACTTACAAGAAACAACTGAAAATTCTTCCCCTTCCTACCATCAGAAGTAGGTGCCAAGTGCAGGATGGTGGCATCTCCTGCATCTCACCAGCATTGTCCCAGTGGGACTGAGCCCCTTGAGAGACCCTCAGCTCCCCTGAGGCAGCATCAGCCTCTGCAGCTGCTCCTGACACCGAGCCCAGGACAGCCTGGGAGGGGGAGCACAGCCACCTCCACTAAATGAATTAGACCACCAAAATCATTAAACTGTGGTAAACATCACAGCACTGAAATTTTGTTCCAATATAATTAATAAATAGTATTCTTTAAAAATAATTTAATAATAAATAAAGGGCTCATTTCCTTCACCTTTCAGTTTCTGGGGTTTTATCTTCTACTAGACAAATTTTCAAGCTTTTTCTCAGTGTACATAACACCTTAGTTTTTAAAATGCTCAGGGCTCCAAGAGCTAGGGCTTTAATGAGTGCAAATACCATCAGCCTTGCTGTAATAGGACACAGCTGGGGGCAGAGCTGGCCCTGGGATAAATTGCTGGCACCTGCATTTTCTTCTCCTCTAGGTGCCCACAAACTGCCCAGCCACCCTTGGGGTGAGGGGGTTCCCTGGCTGGATAGCCAGTGCTCTGGGTGAATGTAGTGTTTTGCCAGCAGTGTCCTACATGCTGTGCCTGGACAGGGCTCCCTGACTTGAGCATAGCTGTGTGATATGGCCAAAATCCATCACAGAGCATATCTCTGCCAGGCAGGTTTCCTTTCCTGAGACTGTGCAACCCAGGAGGGACTTTTGTCTATCTGAAGGGTCCCCAAGCAAAGCTAAGCCTCCTGCCAGCCCTGCCTGATGGCTCAGCCACAGGGTCTCAGTCCTCTTCAGATCCTGCCTGGGTCCAGCCCTTCTGCTTGGCAGCTGGCCCTGGATGAAATGAGTTTGACTGGTCTCAGCCTGTTTTGGCTGATCATGTCCACAGCACAAAATTCCATTGTATAGTGTGGAGATCTTCCTATGGCTTTGGGACATGGTGATACAACTGGTCGTGTTGATTTAGGGCCAGTCAGGAGGGTATCTGTGATGGGTGCTGTGACAGTAATTGGGATGTCCCACATGGCCAGCTGGCATGGGCTGGATGCACTTCTAAGCAGCTCCAGCAGCTGTTGGTCTGGGATAAGCCCTCAGTGAGAGACTGATAACCCTTCCAAACCAAAGACCCCTCTCATGGACTTTTTAGGAAATGCCAAAAGCAAAAAAATTAAGGGTGAATAGGAAGGTTTAGTCAGAGGCCTTTCTCCGGGGGTGAGGATGGCCTGATGAAAACAGGAGGTGGGAAGAAAGAGCAGGTCACCATGATGAAGGAGAAGCAGATGGAGGTAGGAACTGGTCCTGATCCTCCTTAAACTTCTGGGGGAGACTGAGGCAGAGACAATGATCACATATCTGTGACCCAAGCAGCAGACACAGACAGCCTGAACCCAATCCCCCCATCCCAGAGCACCCAGTGCACCCCAGCTTGGTGGTGTCTCCAAGGCAGGAGGAGGAGAGGACACTCCAAAAGCAGCCCTTCCAGTTGCCTTTGCCGGGAATGGAGAGCCAGGGCAGTGCTGGTGGAGATTGAATCTAGTGATTACTTTAAGGGATTTGCTGTCTCTTTCTTTATCCCTTTCTCTCTCTTTTTTTTTCTTTCTTTTTTTCCCCCCCCTTTTCCCTCCCTCTTATCCCTTTCGTGGTGCATTTGTCTTCGAGGAACCTGGGGTGTTCTTTTCATCAGTTCAATCTCTCTCTGGCACTTGAGTGCTGATTGGCTGAAGGACTTAGGGAAAAAAAAAATCTTTAATTAAGTAGATAATCTCTTCTTAGGAAGTTCTGCGGCTCCATTTCACCAGCCCCCTTTAGCTCTTACTTTAGGATTGGTTACCCTTTGCAGAAGGTGGGATTCAGGAGGCATCCGCCTCTTCATCACACCAGGACTGCCGGGTAGAAAATAACTCCATCCCTTCCCTAAATTAGTTGTGCTGTTTTTTTTTTTCCTTTTCTCTGGTGGTGGTACCTAAGTTTGGGGTTTTTTTAGGATCTCCTTTCTCCCTCCTTATTTGGATTTTATATTTCACATGGACCCTTATCTGGGCATCTTCTTCCTCACTCCCTTCTTCCAGTCCTGCTGTGCTTGGTGAGTATCAAGAGCACCTCAGTCTGTGTCACAGGCAGGTGTTCTTCCCAGATACCCTAAGGAAATTCCTCTTCACCTTCTTAAATGTCTTATCTTTCTCACTTAGCTCAGTTCTGTCTTTAATGGAATCAGATATTTAACCAAGTCCCTACACACTCATTGGCAGAGAGGTTAGATCTATGAAAGTCCCCCTTTTCCCCTGCGCCTCCCAAAAATAACTATGGGCCAAATTGTGAGCTGTAAAATAGTAAAATAGAGGAGAGCGGATGCTGAGGACCTGGCCCCTCACTTTCAAGTGGGAAGATAACCCAATAGAAAAGCCAGGGACTTCTGTTTTTCCAAAGGGTCCCAGTCAGCTTGTCTCTTGTCTTAATTAAATCAAGTGGGGCTTCTCTCACGCTCCCCAAGGAGGACAGTCCGTGATTAAGAGCTCAGAGCCAGCAGGAGTGAGTTAGATACACAGGAGTGTCACTCTGGCTGAGCAGCCTGAGACCCAAGCTCCTTGGCACACACGGGGCAGAATTACATGTCTGAAATTCATCTGCTAGGATTTCCTGGGGAGCAGCTATTGGTATGGATTTTGCTACGGTGTGGTTTCCAACCACCTGAGTCCCATCAGACCAGTTCTGCTGTGCATAAATCTATGGCCATTTGCTGTGGACCCCTTGCTCTGTCCTAAGGGTGGTGTTATATTTATTTCCCAGAAAGTTCTATAAGCGTGAACAGAAAGAGATTGCACTAGCATCAAATCTCCTATCATTGCTTGTGGGATATATCAGTCCTATTCCCAAAGGGAGATGGGCTCTGCAGGTATTTTTCCTATGGGATTTTTACTGAGTACCCAAACTTTATTCTCCATTGCTGTGATGCCCTGGGGAATCTGCTCAGCAGGTTACAGACTTATCTCTAACGGCAAGGAAAGTCTTTTACCATTCAATTACTAAAATCCCCTGCCTTCCCCACAGCAGATCTCTAGGGTTATTACCATGGATGGAGAAATCAAAATCACAGAAAGAGAAACTAAAGAGTAAATGGGAACTCATTCCTGTTAGTCTGGAAGTGAAATTTATGTTCTTTCAGAGATTTTCTACTCCCTTCATTAAAAGAATGTGCCACAATTTGTATATGTCTAAATACTATAAAGCAGCAAACTCAAGATAAAACTCCCTTCTGGAACAAGGGGAATACATATGTTCTACAGAGAGACTAGGCAAGAGCTCATGCTGATTTTATTGTTATTTTTCTGCTCTTCCTGTGTATGTGTCTTGCTTTCCTCAATAAAAACAGGTTTAGAATACATTAAAAAAAAAAAATCAACATTTTAAAGAAACAGTTCAAAGGAGAGAAATTTCAGTGCACAAAGTAGAGCTAAATACGGAAATCCAAGGCATTTTCAGTTCGAAATTGGATGTTTAAATTCCCTGTCTCTCAGCAGTTTTTATCTAAGAGAAAAGTTTATAGATCAAGACAACCCCGCTTCTCTCTGGATGTTGCTGATAGGTCATGAGTTCCAGAGAGAAAGGAAAATTGCAACCTTTATTTGAAATGACCATTTTGCAGACAGTATCCCTTAACCCTTGAGGAGAAAAAAGACAAGTTTGTGGGAATCATAAAATAATTCTGCTTGAAATTTGTGCTGGTTTTCTTTATCTAATCCAACAGCTTAAAATACAACAGGTTTTTTTTTTCCTGTGATTTAATCACAAGTATTGGGAGTGGCAGCATGGGGGGGAGCAATATATAACAACAACAAAACATTTCTTTAAATATATATGTGGCCACTTCCCTTCTGTGAGTGTGCATTAGATTTTACCATCTAACGGACCATTCAACCAGTGTATTTCTAGGTGATCAAAATGTCAGGGTTGCATTTAGGAACAAAAAACCCCAAAATAAATATAACAAAATAGAGAAAAATGAAGAAAAAAGAAGTAAAGCTTCAAAGGTTATTGAGTTACCACCCAGTCTCCTCTCTTGTGGGAATAATATAACGATCTTTAATGCAGCAGTTTGTTTCTAAATGTATTTTCTACACTTCAGCTGTGGGACTGCCTTTGGTTTCCAGCCTCCCTGGTTTTCTAATAATATCAGGGAGCTCATATTGAGAACGAAACTCAGATCCAAAGTGAAATTCTATCAATTTTCTCTATTTACAATAATGATGGCAAAGATCTAAATACAGCTTTACCATTTTCTAAAGAGCAGAACCAGCAGCACAGTAACCTGAGTGGGTGGTAAGGTATCAGACAAATATTGTAATGAGAGATTAGATAAGGCTCTTAGGGCATATTAAACCGAGGAGTGTGGTGCTGTTATTGGTTAAAGTTGTAACTGAGACAGAATTATCTGAGGCTTATTAGTATTTGATATGAGTAAAATATAATGGGACAGCTGCTTGGCAGGGTTCTTTGCTTTCAGATTCAATAAAACTATGATAGAAAACTCCTGCTAAAGATATTCATTAGCTTTGAGATAATTTCCTAATATTGGATCCCATGAAAATCTCTTGCCCTAGATTTGCTTTTTACCTGGAGACAGAGTTGTGGTGAGGGAAGCACTGTACCCTGGCCAGGGCCCTGCACAGCCTGGGGAGGGGGCAGAGGAATTCGGAGGTCTCCTCTCTCTACCTGCTTAGCTATGAGCCTGCTTCGCTTCAGTCTGTGTAATGCTGTCCTGGAGTTTGAAGGTGGAGGGAAAGGGGTTTACACAGATAGGAACCCCGTGAGCTTCCTCAGAGAAGAGAAATTGCTTCAAATATCTCCTTTCATGTGCATGATACAAAAAATCACCGAAGTCATGGGAATTGGGCTGGTTCACACCAGCTGTGAATGCAACTACTTAGCTAGTTTAGTTTTACATTCTGCTTTCCTTTGCAAAGGAATGAAAATTTAGTAGAAATACATAATTTCTTTTTAAAAATCACAGAGAAAATAATGAAGAGAGATTTTGGTAGTGATTCCTGTTTGCAGCACAGAGATGATTCTAGAGACACTGCCACTATTGTACTACATCTGTGTAAGTAGTGACTTAATTGCTCTCTGCCCTTACTGGAGACTATATACAGAATGGAAATGCATTTTTCTTAACTAAATCATGGGAGAAAAGACAAAGCACACAGATTCTGTCTCCATTATTATGTTTCCTTCCCCCTCAACACAAGTAAGAAAAATTTCAGCCAGCCCCCAGCCATACGACAGTCCCATCTCCCCTTCTCCTGAACCCACTTGCAGTTGCAAGAGTTAAATGTTGGGGTGTCAAGTGCACCAAACACTTGAATCTTTGTGAATCCTTCACTTGTCTAAGTCCTACAAACCCAGCCAGCAGCATACCTGCCTGTTGATCTGAGAGCTCAAGGAAAATGCCTTCTGTCTCTCTGACTTTATAAAGTGTTTAGAATATCCTGCTGGGAAATTGCTACTGTATCATTTACTCAGCTGCAGATGGAGAATTGGCATATCCTGAACTTGGCCTTTTTGTGAACCTTAAAGTATATCCTGGAAGGAGCAGATCCTCTGCTTCAATGAAGTTGTGTCAATTGACTCCTGCTTAACAGGCTGGTTTGCTGTAAATGCTGAATTTGTGGATTACTGTCTTCCTCCTAACACCATCCTTGCAACTTCCCAGATGTTCCTAATCCAAGGGTTTGAGGCAAATCCCTCCTATATGCTGTGAATTTGGTTTTTCCTACCCACATGGGAAGCAATGCAGACAGGATATTTCTCTTGTTTTGGTGACAAAAGCAAGATAAGAGAGGACTTGCAATTTTCTAGCTCTTGCCTATGCAGAGCATTTTACAAGAGTTTTCTCACAGCTCAGATTCACACTGTCACCATCCTGAGTGTGGTCCCCATAGCAAAGCACTTAAGGTCAAGGCAATGGACAGAAGGGAAACCAGATGGAAAAATAACTTGTTCATGCTGCTACCCAGTTGCGTTAGGATGGGGACCCATGGAGCTTACACAGTCTGATTAGCCCCAGGTTCATGGCCCTGTGTGATTCAGGTCACCCGATGCTCTAATCACTCGGCTACAGATGCCTTCTCTCCAAGTCCCAGGAAATATTTAATTAGCTGTACAATGCAGAAGCAGCTCCCAAAGGAAAATTCCTCTGCAAAACAACCATCGACTTCGTGCTAAAGTACCCATGGGGGCTGGAGCACAGCCGGGTCTGAATCGCAAGCCTGGAACAAAGGGAAAGAATCTCCTGTTCTCACAGTGCCTTGGCACAGCCCACTCCTGTTTTGACCCAGGGGAATCTTTCCCAAAGCAAGCTTCATCAATAGAAACACATTTTCACCAAAAAAACCACAAAACCCAAACTAAAACAAAAGAAAGCTAGACTTGCCAGAAAGAAATGTTGCAAACACACTCTCTCAACTCTTTCTAAATTCTAACAGCAAAGATCAAGTTTCTTGTGATTTTGACCAAGCTAAAGTAATGAGACCTCCTTTTGTGGTGTACATTGGAAAAGATCTCTGTGGGTGCAGTTCTAGTGGAGGTGAAATGGGCTTGCAAACTGCATGACTGGTTTTCCAAGGCAGGACAGCGTCCTCTCCCAATCTCTCCTGTGTCTGATGTCTGGACACCAGTCCTGCCACCCTGTCTGTTGCTGTGTCTGTGGCAGGGCTGCACTTTGACCCTCAGCTTGGGACAGCAGTGCCTGCCTCTGCCTGTGCTTGAGCTCACCCTGGAATGTCCCCACAGTGTCTGTGTTGGATTTGTAGCACAAAAAGACAGTACCTTTCTCTCCCTTACAAGGAGATACTTGTGGCTCATTTGAAGCAGAACGTCATCTTCATAAGAAGCTGAACAGCCAAGTTTCTATCAGTGCATGCTCTGTCATTTTCCCAATCACTCACTCACTGCAAGGTCTCAATCCACTCGTGCCACCTCTCTGGCCTCAGTGTCCTCTCTGGGTGATAACAACACTCACCCTTTTCTCTGAAGTGCTGGGTTGCGAGCAGGGAAAATGCTCCAGAGACTCACCAGAAATAGTGATGAGTGTTATTTTGCAAACCTGGAGATACTGGGATTAGGTATTTTTAGGACACTCTCTCTTTTCTTACTTCATTTCTGACTTGGGATATTTAGAATTGGCTCTTGGGCTTTTTCAAAGTGTCAGTCTTTTCTGCTGTGACACTGCTAAGCAGGATTCACCCAGCCATTCTCCAGATTCTGTAGGTGGTCACTGCACCATATGGAGTCCTGATGCTGACTGACCATTTGCACAAAAACAGACTTTCTCACTAGAGAAGGACTCAGACTGGACAGCATCAGTTCTGCAAGCCCATAGGGACAGTGCTGGAGACAAGCCACAGTGCCTGGCCCTTGGAGATGATCACTCCACGCCTTCAATGGGAACATCAGAAAGCTTAATTTTGTCTAGGACCTCCCACCCACCCCAAACCCCTGAGATCCCCTGCACAGTGTCCAGGAGGGTGGGGAGGACATGTATATTTGTGCTCAGCCATCACCATAACCTGACCAAGAGGAGAGTATGGGCAGTCAGAGCTGGCACCACAGGAAAACAAGGGATTGTGATCTGGAGAGATGCATCTGGACACGTACTGCAAAGGAGCAGTGGTGTGATGCCCTCCTTCCCTCAGCATGGTCCCACTCCTGGGGCTGGGGGAAATGCTACCCTGAGTTTAGTCAAGTGAGGTAAAAAGCAAGGCTAGGGGAACAGGAAAGGACTAAAATAATGGGTGGCTTGGTACAAAGGGTAGCTGAGCAGAGGAAAGCAAAAAGACAGAGCAGTGAAGGAACTGCAGCCCAGTACAGCCTGACTGAGGGGAGCAGGGCGGGGGGAAGGAGACGGCACTGTCCTGTCCCTCAGGGAGCAGCAAGGGGACATGAGGGAGAGACTAGAGGTGCCTGCAGCCAGGAGACAGGCAGACTGTGGGGGGTAAGAGGAGAGCCATGGGATGCCTGGCATTCCCCAGGCCCCTCTGCCATCATCCCCTCCCTGCTGACACTGTCTCTGTCTTCCAGGTCAGTGAATAATTTCCTGATGACGGGCCCCAAGGTAAGAGAAATCCCTTTGATCTCTGTCCCTGATTCTACTAAACCCACAGAGGGAAGGAGAGAGAGGGAGAGAGAGGTGCTCCTCCTTCCCACTCCTCTCCACCCAGCCTTGGCCAGAGCTCCCCTCACCCCCAGGTTTCCAGCAATAAGGCAGAGAAAGGCCAGGAAAGATTTGCTGTGAGCTGCAACCTGTGAGCTCCTTGGGCTGCACCAGCCCTGAGCAGTGCTGACCTGGGGTTCTTTTAAGCTGGTTGGGGCCAGATTCTGGAGATTTGTCTACTGACACCAGCCAAGGTTCTCACCTGCCATCTATTGCTTCCTGAGGATCAGGTTGGCGTCAGGGCCCACACTGATCCAGCTGGAAAGTATTTGCTGTTAAGCCCTGTAAAACATACTTCCTCAAGGAGCCCAACTAAAATTGCCAGGAATTTTTTCCATATTTTTGACCCCTCACATCATTGTGCTCCTCTTTCAGAGGCCTTTTTTCTTAGCCAGGACAGGCTGTAAAATTTACCCAGTTTTTGTTCTGGCTATTCCCCAGGAACACCTCCAGGCCCATCTAGCTCCCAATACACTGGTGGAGCAACCTTGCTCCAAAGCACTAGCTCTCCCCCTGGAGCTGTGGTGAAGAAGGTGCCAGGCTGAGGCATCTGCTGGCCTAGAGCTCCCTGATCTCTGAGCAGAAGGCTCTGTTTCTTCTCATGGTGAAGAGATAAGGGGTTCCCCATGGCAGAGGCTGGCTGGCACATTTCCTAACGTGGCTAACAGCCAAGAGCTCAGCCTTCTCCCCCAGGAGGCTCAGGCTCTGACCCAGCACAGCAGAAAATGGGTTTGCTGCTGCTGATGGTGAGCACCACTTCTCAGGGAAGCCAAGGCTGGGAGACCTTCTCAGCTCTGTATGTGTTGCCTTTGTAAGATGGCATGCAGGTTACTTTCAGTTGAAAATATGCATCGTCCCTGTGCTGACCCCCAGCTCTGCTCCTAGGCCTATCTCATCTACTCCAGCAGTGTGGCGGCTGGGGCACAGAGCGGCATCGAGGAGTGCAAGTTCCAGTTTGCCTGGGATCGCTGGAACTGCCCAGAGAGGGCACTGCAGCTCTCCAGCCACGGTGGGCTGCGCAGTGGTAAGGAACGCATTGGATACCACTACTGGGACCCCCTTGCTACAGGTTAGAGCCCATGGCCCCCTCCTCTCTTCCCAAGTACCTCCTTTTCTTCCCCATCCCGACCTGGGAAGTGCTTCTCCCAGGAATCCCCCAGAGGGATCTCTCCAGGAGACCCCTTCACCCATCGGCTCCCAGACACACGGGGATCTAGCTCCAAGGCATCCTTGCAATGCCAGCCTCACCTACAGACCTCCTGAACCCCAGATGGCGCAGGACCAACCCTCACACAACTGCCTCCCCACAAGGATGCCCCGCCCCTGACCTGCACATGGGCTGCTGGCCACACCATGCCTAGATGGTGTCTCAGGGTATCCCAGGGAGGCTGAGAACCAGTGCAGGCTGGTTGGGTAGCAAGCAGGGGGATAAGGCTAAAGGGAGCAGGAAAGAGTTCATCAGTGGCTGTGCTCTGGCCAAGAGGCAGGAGAAAAGTCTTCCTACATCTTCCAGATGTCAGAATCACCCTAGGCAGAAATCCAGTACCCCCGACCTAGGCCACTGTAGGGCATGGGGCTGTGGTCATTGTTACTGTATCCTATTCCTTACCTATTTGCAGGTCCCAGGAAATATTTCAGTGCATACCTGGCCCCCTAGATCCATGTTTGATGCTGGGCTGGGCTCATACCTGCTCTGTAAAGGCAGGAGCTGGGTGTAGAGGAGAGACTCAGGCCTCTGGTGGGACTGGCAGCAGACAAGGGACCAGAGCCCAAGGCAGAGGTGGACAAAGGTTTCAAAGCTAGGCCTTGAGGAGAAAATTGCAGCACAAGGCCCCCTCTGAGACCAGAAGCAGATCCCTGAATCATTCCTGTCAAGGTTATCTGCTCAGATCCACACCTTGCTGGTATTAAATGAAAGCCAAAGGCTCAGTGAAGCTAGCTGATGATTCCCAAACTGATCCTGGTGGGTAGGTATGGTCACTGCTCAGAGCCCTTCCAGCAGAAGGTAAGGCTCGAGGGAGCTGTGGGGAAGGAGGTCTTTGATCCTAGGAGAGGCCTCCTTCCTGTTGGGGATGTGTTAATGAGAAGTGGGGGACATTTGGCTGTCTGTGCTATATTGCCACTGTTGAGCTCCCACAATGACAGCCAGGTGCTCTCTCGTCCACACCCTTTGAAATGGCATGAGTCAGTATGGATCATTTTTGGGAGCTTCTGCCTTCATGCAGTTCAAGCCCGAACTAAGGTAATCTGACGTGTAGGGCCTCTTCTCCACCCCACAAAGTCTTCCCCACTGCAGATGTCCTGTGCAGACTCCTGCATGGCAGGAACAATTTCTAACACTGCCATTGCCATGAAATCTTTAGCACATCTGCTCTCTTTGTATTCCCCCTTGACAGCAAACCGAGAAACAGCCTTTGTCCATGCCATCAGCTCTGCGGGCGTCATGTACACGCTGACCCGGAACTGCAGCCTGGGGGATTTTGACAACTGTGGCTGTGACGACTCCCGCAATGGACAGCTGGGTAAGGAGAGATGAGCTGCTAGCCCCTTTCTCGTCCCAGGCGGCAGGAGAAGCTCTTCTCTCCTCCTCTGAGGCCGGCAGAAAAACCTCCCCTTCCTGGTCCCCACACCCAGGAATGATGCTCAGAGCAGAGCTGTCCCTGGTTCAAAACAAAGTAGCTCTGTGGAAGGTAACAGAGCAACCTCCACTTTACACCAGCCAAGCTCTTGATGCTTTCCAGTACTTTCTAAATGAGCAGGAGAGTAGAAGGGGTTGCAATTTCCCTGATTCAAATTGAGAACTCTATTTAAGCTTCTGGAGAGAATGACTGTGTCATAGGGGCAGAGAAATGGATCTGTTGCCACGCACCTAAATGGTAGATCTTGTTATAGCAGCACAGATCAGGGACATCAGGGTTCCCAGGGTCTGCAGGACCAGGGTGGCCCCACAGCAGAATGACCAAAAGAAAAGCAGGGTGCCATTCATAAACGTCTCTAGCGCTTTTCAGCATGGCAGGCACACAAGAGCACAACCAGGAGAACCACTGTGGCAGCACACAGCCCTCGCACCATCCACATGACTGTGGTATCTAGGCCCTCAGCTGCCCAGCACCCCTGGTAGGGAGCTCCAGGCTGCACCAGTCCAGCTCTCTGCTCAGCTTTCACAGAAAACACTGACATTTAGGGGTTTTGTTTTGAATAGAAAAAGGTCAAATTTCAAGCGATCAAAATCTTTTAAAAGCCATGCCCTACCCAGCCACACTCGGCAGTCAGTATGTGTCACTTTATGACAAACTCCTCTGGAGTGTCCAGTATTTAGTAATTTACTTTACTAGCTGATAGTTTTGAAAACAGCTGCTGCTGCTTAGGTGTCCAAAGTTTGGGAATGCCTGTCTCTAGCAGAGCAAGACTTTTGGGCAACAACACATCAAATTTTATCTTCTCTGGAAAACCAAGTTAGTCATGGCATATTCTTTTTCCCTCAAATATATCTGTTTTTCATGAAAACTTTCCATTGTGAACTTAGAACCTTGTAAGGTACACAAAA
The DNA here is from genome assembly GCF_000738735.6 of Corvus cornix cornix. Taxonomy (NCBI): domain Eukaryota; kingdom Metazoa; phylum Chordata; class Aves; order Passeriformes; family Corvidae; genus Corvus; species Corvus cornix. The sequence goes on from NC_046336.1 coordinate 18,987,129, forward strand.
CTTGTGGGCTTGACCAAAACAGCATGATTCAATTCAGCCACTGCACTGAATCCAAGTCGGTGAAAGGTTTTCATACTTCCTTCAGTCCCAGCTCTTGATTTGGACTGCATTATCCACTGCAACTACCCACCTCTCATGAAACACTCCTGTCTTTCTCTGGGAAAGGGGATCACGATGCCCTGGGGAAGTCCAGGCAAGGGCCAGGCCTTTCCAGAGAGGCACGAGGTCATTAAACCACAACTCCCCAGATGTACCAATGTGGCATGTCAGGGTCAGAATATTCCAGATTTCAGATCTTCATTAATAATTTGGCATCTTTCTCTAGGAGGGAAAAAAGAAAATTGCATGGCGTTTTTCCAGTCCCACTCAGTTCCCACTCAGTTAGGAAAAGTACCTTCCACATATTTTTGTGCAGTTTCACAGTTCTGTACTGACTCCCTTGTTTTTTTACGGTAACTAGAAAATCAGACCATTCTAAGATGCCAAACATCGTCTGAGAATTCTGGGTGTGCCAAAACCAGGGCCTCCTCCTCGATACACGTGTGCCAGGCTTGGACTGTTCCAGGCACAGGGGAATCTGTTGCCTCTGACCAGGATGCCTCCACCAGTTTGCTAATCAATGTTAGCAAGATGCTGTCCCTGCAAGTCACACTGGACCAGCTGAAGTCAGGGTTTGAGAGGTGATTAGAGACCCAGAGGCTTATCTACATGTCTGCTAATGCATGATAACTGACAGCTTCTAAATCCTGCTCTATAGAAAGCCTGGAAAGCCCTGCACTTGTAGTACAGGACATACCCCTTTGCAGCCTGCCTGAGTCACTTATTATCCAGGCCTCAGTAGAAATGCCATGAACTCAACAGGAGGGAACCTGGGAGTACTGTGAGGTGAAAGGCTGGATGTGACCCATAGCTTCCATTCCCTCCCCTCACTTCTGAAACCTCTTCTGGTTCTTTGACAGCACACATCTCATCTCCTTTCTTAGGGGGACAAGGCTGGCTGTGGGGAGGCTGCAGCGATAATGTGGGCTTTGGGGAAGCCATTTCCAAGCAGTTTGTGGATGCCCTGGAGACTGGACAAGATGCCAGAGCTGCTATGAACCTGCATAACAATGAGGCAGGTAGAAAGGTGAGCCCCTCTTTCCCTCCAGAGCTGATGGTGCATACCAAATTGGCTCTGAACATTCACTGTGGAGAGTCACAATTTGCTGTGGCTAAAATCACATGTCTAGAACAACTTCTGGGGGGGGGACAGCAGCAGTACAATGGTGTCTGCTCTAAGGTAGCAAAGCTTCTGTGTTACAGTGTTAATGACTTTCTGCAGTCCTCTTTCTCCCAGTTCACAGAGGGGAGCACTGGGAAAAGCAAATCTGTGAGCTTCAGGACTATCGTGCAGGGAGAATTGATACCAAACTCCTCCATAGGCCTGGAGCCATGTTTCTGCATGCATTGCAGTACAGAAGTGGCCCCTCCGGGGGTTTTTCCTGAACCCCTCTCTCTGCTCGCCCTGTAGGCAGTGAAAGGGACCATGAAGCGGACTTGCAAATGCCACGGTGTGTCGGGCAGCTGCACCACCCAGACCTGCTGGCTGCAGTTGCCTGAGTTTCGGGAGGTGGGCACTTACCTCAAGGAGAGGTACCACAAAGCCCTGAAGGTAGACTTGCTGCAGGGAGCAGGGAACAGTGCTGCCAGCCGGGGTGCCATTGCTGAGACCTTCAGTTCCATCTCCAAGAAGGAACTGGTCCATTTGGAAGACTCTCCTGACTACTGCCTGGAGAACAAGACACTGGGGCTGCTGGGCACGGAGGGCAGGGAGTGCCTGAAGAGGGGCAAGGCGCTCAGCAAGTGGGAGAAGCGGAGCTGCCGGCGGCTGTGTGGGGACTGTGGGCTGGCAGTGGAGGAGAGGCGAGCTGAGATGGTGTCCAGCTGCAACTGCAAGTTCCACTGGTGCTGCGCTGTGCGCTGCGAGCAGTGCCGCAAACGTGTCACCAAGTACTTCTGTGTCCGCAAGGAGAAGCGCGAGCGGAGCGGAGGAGGCGGAGCCAGCCGCAAGCTCAAGAGAAAGCTCTAACTTGCTTCTGCTCCTCCACAGTCCTGTCTGCCCCTCTCCTCTCCTGCCCTTCCCATCAGCCCCTGGCACCATTTCCATTTGGCATAGTTTTGTCTCATTCCCACTGCTGCCTCACTGGGGCCTGGACAAGGCAAAAGAGCCTTGTATGAGTGCTCAGGCCTTGCCCATACAGGGCATTAGTGCAGTGGGTAACGTCTTCTGGGGAGACCTCCAAGTGTTGACAAAACAAGGTGAGATTCGGTCCCTTGAACTCAGTGTCACTCTATCCAGTGACTATGGCATTATCTCTGAAAACACAGGAGGTCTTGGTGGCTCCTGTGGTTTTGAGCTTGTCTGTTCCCCAAACAAGCACCTGCTCTGGGCTTTTGAGTAAGTGAGATAAAAAGTACAAGGAAACTGAGATGGCACCAACAGCTGGGCAACTCAGATCAGTAATCTGTAAATGAGAAGAAGCTTTTAAAAAATATAGGCACTAAAATAGTTATTGCCCCAGGCCTACACACTGAGGAAATAGAAAAGGCATGCAACTCCTTTCTCAGCAAGCCAGCCTCCAGAACCCCACAGCTTCGGTCCCATCCTTTGACAGCTTTGCTAAGCTCTCCAGTGCTTTACTTTGCATTTGAAATGGCAGCAGCAAGATCAAAGCTGCTGCTTGACCTGCCCATTACACAGCTGTCCAAAAAAGGGGTCTTATCACTTAGTTTTTACATGCTTTCTCTTTGTCTTCCAAGCCTCCAGGTCTGGTCTCTCTTTTCAGGCCAGCATTCCTGCCAAAGGCCCTGACTGATGCCATAAAGATGCCCTCACACTTCTCCACTCCCTCTTTCCTCCCAAATCTCTCCCAGAGAGGAGCTGCCAGCTGAGCCTACTCCCCATGTCCTGATGTACTTGCCAAGCACTCTTACCCTGTCAGCTAACTAACTAAATACTTCTTCCTAGTCTGAGAAAATAATGTCAGTTACTATTTAACGGTGGTGTAAATAGGAAAGTGAAGCACTTTGAAGTTTAATTTATTGCACAGTTACTGTGATGTATACGTAACAGTTTTTCCTCTACCACTTATTGTATATATTCTATAGGCTAAGCAAGCAGCAGGAAGATTTGGTTGATGCATCTCTGTTCCCTTGCTGAGGTTAGGGGAGGGAGGTAAGAAGCTGCAGGACTTGGATAAGCTCACTGCACCATCACAGCAATCTTCCCCAGTGCTGCGATAGTACCATCTACTTTGCTGTTTGAAGTGTCCTTTAGCCAGACGAGAAGCCAGCAGAGCTGTTACTGGCCATTAGACCCATCTTGTAGCCAGTATTTGTAAACCGATAGCCAATGCAATAAATCAGTAGCCAAGTGCTTGCAAAATGCTGTTGTGTCTAAGTGGCTGGGTGTTCTTTCATCCCATTTTGTGTGTGTATGTATAAGAGTCCTGGAGATTGAAACACACTGCTTACCCATCTGAGCCCAGGAAGACCTAACCAGTTCCAGCCAGCACAACCTCAGCCCCTACCAGGAAGGGAAAGGGTTTACTCTGCCCTGAGCTTGCTTGAAGGTGCATCCAACCACAATGCAGCTGCCAGGAGGAAATAGGGTGGGACAGGGGAAGGCAGGGCCCAGTTGCCCACTTCATAGCTGAAACATTAAAGACATTCAGCAGCCTGTATGTGTCTCTTCATTATCAATTAGCCCCCAAATCCTAGGACTACCTCACAGGGAATAAGAATTTGGACCTAGGGTTTCACCAGATCAAGAGCATTCATTTCAAGCAGTAATCTGGCCTTTCAAAAATTGCAAGAAATCTTGGCCCATTCTGAGGGAAAAACTGAAACACTTCCACTTCACACACAAACCACCACAGTGTGCACAGATTATTATTGTGCGCAGCAACTATTAACACAGTGACCCTGCCGTAGGTCTCTCTTGCATCCCCATCAGCAGTTCCTCTATGTCCCTGTGGTTGGCCAGGAAAGGAAAGAGGTGGCAAGAGCTTCTCGACCACCAGGGAAAGCTCCAGCATGGGGCTCCCTTTTCCTTGTGGGCCCTCCCCGTTCCAAGAGTCAGCTGGAAAAGCTGTAGAAGCCGTTTCCCTCTTCCTCCACTCGTAGTCGATCCCTCCCCTGCTGACACTGCTGCCCCACACTGTTGCCCCGCGAAGGCCGTGGCACAGCCCGGGCTGTGGCTGCAGGCGAAGGGGAGATGTGGGGCACCTCAGTGTGAGCCCCACGGCCACACGCTGCTTCCGCTGGGGAAACGGCGACACCGCAGCTGCAGAATGTGCTGACCTCAGCAGCGGGTCCCCCCTCCCGGCGCACGGAGCCCTCAGCAGTAAAGGCCCTGCTGCCATTGTGGGCAGGATTGGATGCTTCCATGTATTCATTTCGGTTTAATGAAGGCGCATTCCTCAGAGGAGAAATATTTACATTCAGCTTCCCAGGTGGTCACCTTCACCCAGATGACACACAAACAGGCAGCCCCCCGCTCCCTTTTCCAATCCAAGCCTCTTTAGAGGGCTCGGGAGGAGGGGAGATGGGGAGGGGGGGCTGCTGAGGGAGCAGAATAGAGAAGGGAACAAAATGCTAATAAATCAGCCAGCCAGCCCTTTTCCCCTCCCCTCAGTGGAGTCAATGGAAAGTGTCATTTCACATGCTAATCCCCCTCCGATCTCTTTACAACACCTTTTCCGAAAAGTGTTTGGGAAAAGTCCTTGTGGCCCGTTTACAGCTCCCCGCCGCTTCAGATTCCTTCTTGTCTAAGGCCGCGGCCCCGGTGTGGGTCTCTCCCTCCAGCAGGGCTCCTTACAAAAAACATCTCAACAAAGACTTTGGAGTTCATCAGCCTCCCACTGAAATTCACAGCTGCTGAACAAACTAATCCCCTCTCTTGGCCTTTCTTCCTTTCAATGGGTTCTTGGCTTCAAAGACACTTTGGGAAAGGACTTTGTGGGGACTCACACTGCTCCCTCAATAGAAGTTAGTGCAAGCATTATCTTCAGAGCAAGTGGCTTTACAAACAAATACTGCCTAACAATCTCTGCCCCTCCAGCTCCCCCAAACACACACAAGCCTAGCCTGCAGACATGATGTTATCTGCCACAGGATTAGAGCTCTGTTCTCTGTGCCCAGGGATCCTTTCCTACTGCCCCCTTCCCCCCAAATTCTTTGTCAACAAAAAGGCCTACTCACCCAACTGAAATTGCTTTCTCTAGTGCCCGACTGCTGTGAAACCATGTGCCCACATGGGAAGGGGCAGTGCCCACTGCCCGTAGACCAGAAGCTGTTACCAGCCAGCCAAGAGGGTGCTATAAATGGAGGAGCACTTTCCAGTGGGGTTTGAAGGGTAATATACCACACCAGGGCTGCAGAGACAGGGCTTCTCCCACAAGCCTCTCCAAGACTTACAAGCGAGTCACCTCACTTCCCCCGCCCCCGCTTGCTTTCACTACAAAGACCTTCAGGGATGGTGCTTACAGGGGTAAACATGAAGCAAAACAGAGCAACAAAGGGGCAGGTGGGAAGGACTCACGTCAAAGGTGGGATAAACAGCCAGTCTCTGCGCAAGTCCTGGGTAGCAGCAGCTATGTGTGCTGGAGGGAACCAACATCAAATGTATCTGAGAAATACATGGAAAATCTGTGCTTATCTCTCAGCAGTAGAAGTGGCCTGAGAGAGCAAAGGGCTGGACTGCACAGGGTACAATAACTGAGTCCCAAAAGGCAGAATCTAAGAAATGCCAGGCTTGATCTCAGAAGCTGGGACTTCCCTTATGCACTCATTAAGCAAATGCATGCCACCTGGGCTACCTGTGTTATGACCCGGTTTGGATGCTGCACAAGTGCTACCTTTGAAAATCAGCTTTGCATGCCCCTGCTGGGGGACAGCTGTTAGGCCAGGCTGTTTGCTAACTGCTCCAGCACAAGCTGCAAAAGCTCTTCAAGACTCCTTCACACTGGGTGTTTGCCTCTGCCAGCAGCAGAACTACAAAAGGCTTGTTTTCCTTGAATGCATGTGCTGTGCCCCTAACACCCAAAACTCTCATAAACCCTGGGCCCTTCCCAGCAACAGCCCTTCACATTTTCACCATCCAAACAATCTTTCCAAGCCTTTGCTTCCTCCCAAGTCATCCAGCCTTGGGCTATGCAATACAGTCCTGCATATTTCAGAGTTTCATGTGTGCTAACTGGCAGGCTTGTACATACATACTAGCTAGCTGACAGGAAAAAAAGTTACATCAGAATTTCTTTCTTTATAAGAAGCAAGTTTGATTCCCCCAACTTTTTCTCAGTAGTACATTTCAATTCAGCCTTCTTACCTCCTTAAAAGATTAAATGAAATCAGCCAACAGATTCCTAAGTTATTAACTAATGATAAGAACTGACAATTCAATGGTATAAATTTCCACACAGGTCCAATCCTTATCCTAGTTCAAGCAGCATGGCTTCAGTGGTGTAGCACTTATTTCCAGTGGGAGAGGATGTCATCAAGGGCTCTCTGTTTACTTACTGACATACTTCCAGCTCTTGATGTCAGGTGCAAAATCCCCAACACCACTGAGATTCCCCAAGAGAACCTGAGTCTGGGGGCCTTCTTGTGTCTGATGCAGATAAACATTCACAACTGACGTAGGTGATCTGGAGAAGATCAGTGCTCTGACCCTGCAGCCTTTGGGAGTGGGTAAGACCTGAGGTCTCACCACACCAGGATGGATGCTGCCCATAGCAACAGAGACCAAAATCTGGTTTGCCTCACACAGTTCTCAACTGCCCCCTCAGTGGGTGGCCATGCAGACTGAGGAAGAACCCTGCAGCCAGAGGTGACAAGCCTATGAAAAAAAGCATCACAAAACACAGCTTTTATTTCACCATTCTGTAATTTCTCAGTGCATCAAACCGCAGCAATAGAAACAACACAGCAGCAACAAGGAGGCACTTTGACCTGGAAAGGAGAGAATGAGACATGTCCTCTTCCTCCCTTCTCTGATTCTCCTCCCTCCTAAGTCTCATGGTAGACTAGGCTGATTCGTGTACGTCACTGAACCGCAGGCCCACAATAGCATTATCACTCAAGCAGCAAGCAGAGAAAGCGGGGGCTGGCTGCATCCAAACCTTGGGAAGAAGCCTCACTCCCAGCTATGGATCAATGATTATGCTGCCTGGTTAGTAAGAAGGATGTTGAGAAAGAAGGCAAGGAGGGAGGAAGAGAGGGAAATATACACACACAGAGATGTGCCCTAAAATCCCATCTGCCTTCCCAGACTTCTTCCTCAGAACAGATATGCTTCATTCATCTATTCCCAGAGGAATTGCCACAGTGATGACAAGTCTCAGCACAAGCCAGATCTTCAAGTCCTGACAGCATCACCTCCTGCAGCTTATTTCTACCACCATAGTGCCAAGAGGCTTTTGAGAACCACCTTTGCATGTATCTGTAACTGTAGACAGTATGAATGCACCATACCTGGAACAATGAGCTGTCTCTCCCTGCTCAAGTCTGGGCTGGTCAGGATAGCTCAAAGAAAATCTTTATGGGACTTAAACAATCCCTGCTGCTCTTAAAGTCCCTAGGCCATCTGAAAAGCCTGAAGTAGGAAGCCTTTAGATAACACCAGTGAGTAGAAGTCCAGCTGTGCTAAAATAAAAGAAGTTAAAAAGGCCAGGAGCCAGAGAGGGCAGCTTTTAGCCCCAAGACAGGATGTGACTGGCTCTGGGGAGAAGTGGACAGAGCACAACCTGCCAACATTCCTGAATGGGAGAGTCCCAGGAATGGGAAAGGGAAATCATCCCTGGACCCGAAACATTATGGGCTTGAGCCTGCAGCTGATGGGGGAAAAGATATAAAGGAAGGTGATAGAGGGTAAACAGGAGACTTGACTTTTAAAAGCAAGAGAGCTGGGTGAAGAAGAAAGAGAACCAAAGCTGGCCCAGAGTAGATTAGTAGTTAGCCCCAGTTGTAGCAGGATATGGGTGCAGAGGGGTGAAAAGGTGAGTCAAGGATAAGAATGAAGAGAAAGAAGGAGCCAGGAGAGATCCTCACTGCAGCCCAACAGAGTGAGGACACACCAGCCTAGGTTCCCAAGGCAGCCCAGCTACCACTCAGGAAGTTTACTCTGCAGCAGGGAGTAGAGCCTGAGGCTCTTCTGTGGTGGTGCTGTAGGTACCAGCCCTGTTTGTTTCCTGAAAAATAAAAAGCAATGTCAGCCTAGAAGGGAAGGAGTTTCCCCTTTGTGCTGGGAATATAGGGAAGAAGAAGGACCTCTGTGCAATCTGGACAGCCTGAAATTGAGATCCCTGGGCTGGAAAGTGGCTTCAGACTAGTAAGAAAGAAGAGAGAAAGAACAGTCTCCAGGAGCTGTGGGCACCAGTGGGCTGACTGGAAAGTGGATGGGGCTAGGCGTGCTGGCCTAGCACAGTTCCAGGCACTGGCACAGACCTATTTCTCCAGAGTCAGAAGGAGAGTCCACAACTTGCAGCACATCAACAGGTGAGGCAGTCCACCAGCTCTCAGTGTGCACTGTTCCAGATGCTCCACACTTTACACATTCAGCTTGCCTGCAATGGTCATGAGGACTTTCAGGATGGGCATGAAACCAGACACTTCACTGAAACTGCTGCTGCTCACCACTTGGGTGTGAACCAGGAGACCTTGTGGGTAGTTCTTAGCCTCAATGCATCGGGCAATTTCATGGAGACCCATGAGGATGGTTGGAGAGAGCTGTGGAGAGGGAGCAGAAATGTCAGCATGTTCAGCAATATAACACAGGTCTCTCTCCCTCCATACCCTTCCTTACTGTTGTCCACTTCACCAAACAGCACCTATACAGTCAAGCACTGGCAGGAAGGATAGTCTGCTTCTTCCCTTGCTTTCCCAGACTACAACAACTGCCAGCTGGCATCAGCAATTGGCATTAGCAACTTCAGAGTTTTCTAAGCGAGTTACACTACACACTTAACCACCCCCAGTTGCCCCTTCCCATCTGGGATCTGTCTATGTGCCAGTATATTTCTTGAAGAGTACAAGCACGTTGCAAATACCTCCTCAGCTCTTCCTTACACTATGTCTGGGCCAAAGTTAGGAAAGAAGATAAAAGGCTGTCTGGATTCATGGTCGCTACAAGGTTTGGCACTCCCCTTGTCTTCCCAGAGAGTATGTGCTGGTTACACTGGTACAGACACCAAGACCCACAACCCAGTGCAAAGGTGGGTTCAGGGAGCCAGCTGGACCACAAGGAATGGTGGCATCTACTTACCGCCTGCTCACGGAGCTTCTCATACAAACACTCCAGCCGCTGCAATGCGTCCTCCAGCTTCCTTCGTGTTTTCTGAAGCAAAACAGGTATTGCTTGTCTGCCAGAGCTTCAAAGCCATCTCTCCAGAGCTCAAATTCTCTCATTCAGTCCCTCCCTTCCTCTTTCCACAGCACCTTATAATTCAGCTGCATCGCAGCCTCTGACAGCCAGGGACTGAGATACAAGTCAGCCATGCCCTCACTCTGCACGTGTACATACATGTACATATATGCACATTCTCTCCCCAGGACAGAAAGATGGACTGCCCCTTTTCCCATCTCCCAGCCTAGGCGTTCCTCCCTTCTGCTAGTGCTTGCAGACCACAGGATAGAGTGACTACTTCCAAAGTGTGAGAAACATCCACTAGTTGACCCATGGGGTGCTCAGACAGGCTCACCCTGACTGAACTCAGGCTCGCCCAAGAAAGAGCATCTTCCTGGTCTCCTTAAGGTAAAGAGGGAACCTCTGGGTAACCACCAAGGAAAGTGCCTGAGTACTGAAGCTCTGATAAGACTGTGAGACTGACTTCATTAACCCCATCTTGAATAATCCACTCATGGGTAAGTTATTCCATGAACACAAATGCCTGGCTCTGGGCACTGCTGGAACAGGCCTGGAAGCCTGGAAGTTCAGCTGACTTGCACTGCTGTACAAAGACAGCTATTCAACCACCACCTAAGTCAAGTGCTTAAGCCCAAACCTACAGGCCTTTCTGTCCATAGAGGGAACCTTTAGGTTATCCCCCAGACTGCTATGCTGTTCTCTCAGAAAGCACAGAGCAAACACACTGGAGATGCTGCGCTAATTGCCTGACTCTGGGACAGCAATCTGGGCTCAGTGTTCATCCTAACATCTACCAAGCAGAGGTATTCTGGAAGGCTTCTTAGTGGCCCCAAGCCCTGGGAAGACTTAGCAACCTAACACAATGTGCAAACACTGCTTTTCTGCTTCCAGACAGTCTGGCCTGACACATTCACCCAATGTGACATATGCCAACAGCCTTCCAGGAACCAAAGTGGAGAAATTACAGTGACATGAACACAAAGACTGTTTGGCTTTCTTTTCCACCTGGGATATCTCAGCCTTTCCCTCTAAGCTCTAAGGATAGCTGGTAATACCAGCTCTGCAGGAACTATCTGCAGATCAAGCCAGTGAAACTGAATTAGCTGAGTAAATTCTTCTACTTCCCTTAAAAGAAAGAGCCAGGAGGACAGAATCATTACTCCAAGAAGGCAATGAGAAGCAGAGGATAAATGCTAGAGACTGCATCTCAGTTCCCAAAGATGAACAAGCCTGCAGCCTAAAGGAAGGAGGCAGATGGAGATTGACTTGGTTATAGGGACAAGACTTTTCCACTCTTTACCAACTGTAAGAAGGAAGCACCAGTCAAACATCTATAAGGGAAAAAAAGTCAAAGATCAGAGAAGGGAGGACTTACTGGATCAGTGGCAACAGCCGAGCAGCGTTGCACCAACCCTTCAAATGTGGCCTTCAAAGCCTGGTGCTCAGGGGGCAGCTCCTTCCTCTCAATGCTCTCCACAGGTAGCTGGTGATACTGACAGACAAAAAAAGCAGCTGAATGAATGCAACAGGAACATGAAAGGCTAGAGCAGGTAGATTCCCCTCCTGAAACTAGTGAACAGAAGGAATTTCACCCCTTCACAAACCCAGAGAATACTGCAAGCACAGAATTAGGTTATCATCTTCAGACTGTGATACAGCTCCAGGCCTCTGGATTCTCAACTCACAGCAGGCTGACAGCCTGCCTGGTCTCCCTCACTCTCTCCCACCCATACCCAGGTGTCATTTTTCCAACCTGGCAACTCCTCTAATACTCAGGCAGAGATGCCTTGTAAGGGCTAGGGAGCAGCATAAGCCCTCTACAGCTGCCAAGCAGTAAGAACCTCAAAAGTTGAGTTATTTTCTACTTGACAAGATGCTGGTGGCTGGGGAATGCCCCACTTTCTCTGATACCTGTAGGCTGCCTTCCTTGGGTGCTCCTGGGGGTGACTGGCCAGATTCTTGCAACCTGGATAGCTGAGGATGGATCCCTTGGGGTTCAGCAGGCAGGCCCATTACTGGAGCTGTGATGGGGGCCAGAGGAGTAAATTTCTCAGGCAACTGTCAGCAAAGGAAGGAAAGAAAAAAAAAAAAAAAAAATCAAGAAAACCAAGTCCAAGGAAGAAGGGAAGAAGGGTTGGCTGCCTCTCCACAGAAAAATTCAGCTTCTTTTCTAACTTGAAGAGTTATGTCTTCAGTTCTCAAGATGATGTGTTACACATCCCTGTTCTTTCAGCCCCCTGACTCAGAGAATGGGGCCCTTCCTCTTGCATCCCAGATGAACAGTCAAAGCGACAGCAAGAAAACCCCTCCGGGATTGTTCAATCAAACAGATCCGTTACCCCTGAAAGCACTGGTCCTCAGAAAGCCGCCTGGTCTCTGCAACGGCACGAGTCCTGAATGTAGAGATTAGCAGCAGTGAAGTGTCCAACTGAGCAAGTATTGGGGAAAATCCCACGACATGGGGGGAGATTCCCCTTGCAAACACTTCATCATGCCCCTGCTAAGCCAGAGAGTCATGACAGATTCTCTCCAACAGGGCTAGATCAAAAGGAGATGGCTTTAACAAGAGGCTAATCCTGTTGTAGTGAGCACAGCCTGAAGCAGGTTCCCAGCTATGCTGCCAGAAAAAAGGGCGAGAAGTCTGTTCCAATCTAAAAAAGAGGAGTGGGGGGTGGGAAGGATGCCAAAGAAGCTTCTCGTCACACCTGCCAGCAGGCAGCAATGATAGAAATGGGGTACTGAGAGCATTTGTTGCAGAAAAGCTCAGCTCACAGGCCCTCCAGTACAATCATGACAAGGCAGAGAGCTGCAGGACCAACACGGCAGGCAGCTCACAGCTACACCTGTCTCAACTTCTCTCAGCACAAGTGCCTTATCATTTGGTATCGGCATCTGAGGAAAATCACTGTTGGTCCCACTGAGCTGACGGAAAATGCTGCCACCAGCTGTCAGGTGTGAAGGGAACGTGACCTCCTCAGCCACTACCAAAAAAACTGTATAGGCAAGGGCATAAGATTAAATCCATACTAACAACAAATTACTGTAGCCAGCCTGGGAAGTACTGACAGAGGATGCAACATAAGAGCTGATAACCATGTCAGAAAACAGCCACCCTGCAGAATAGCATGTGGCTTTGGATGGCAAAGAGTCAAGATTACTTAGACTCCAGTCCTAGCCATGCATGCAGTGCAGACGTAGACAGAGCTACAGGGACAGAGACCTGTGGAGTTTGACAGCGAGCATGTATAGGAATGTATCTGTTACATGGAACTCGCTGGCTAAAAGACAACCAACACATATTGTAGCTTAAAACTTACCTTTTTCTTTTGAAGGCCTCCTCTTCCAGTAGAGGAGTCACTCCAAGATTCCTGAGCTGCCAGGACAGAGGACAAGACACAAACCTCAGACTGTGAGAAGGTGGCTGCAGCAACAATTCATGGTTGCTTGCACAGTTTAGAACTTCCTTCAGGAGAAGGCCCTTTGGCTCCAATTCCCTTGTCATTGCACCTTTAGACTGTTTCAACTGAGGAATTTCAAACCCAGCTCACAGGCCCATGAGATGCTCTTACTTAGCTTTCCCTTTCTTAATTTCATTCTTAGTATCCAAGTATGTGCACAGCCTTCATGAGGTGATGTCTGATCAGACTGAACTGGCACACACCCACTCCCACACAGAAAACTTTTTCTGGAACTACCTGAAGCTTTCTGGATCCTGTATAAGCTGCAGAAGTCAGCCTCAGAGTCAGGCTGGAAGCCTGGTGGGGACCTGCATAAGTGTGCACCTCACAGTTCAAGAAGTTCTTGGGGTTCTCCAGAGAATTTGGCACTGTGGTAGCACAGCAAGAGCTGTGCTGCAGGTGAGAGGGCTTTTCACCAGCACTTTCAGGAGTGCTCATGGTGGCAGTCCAAAGCCATACAGGCTGTTCTGATAAAGGCGGAAAGATTTAGGGGTGGGTTCCCTCCCAAAATCATGTTCAGAAACAAAGCTTAGCAAAATTTGCTGACTTCCAAATGGAAGGGAATAGACTAAACCAGTCTGCCTTGGGAGCAGAGGGGTGTCTCAGCAGATGCTTCTGTTGTACTCTAACCTCACTCCAGGTAATTTAAAATCCATCAGACAACATGACATCAAAAGACTTCTGCCCACTCTTCATTCTGTAAAGGTCAAATTGCAACTACCTTGTCTGCTGCTGTCCTCTAAGGGTACCTGCATCTTTAGACAAAACCCCAGTATTAATAACCTCAAGCCCATGAGAGAGGAATAATCTGTGAGAAAACGGAATAATTCTAAGCGGCAATAACAGAATTGCTGGAGCTCAGAGCCACACTTAATGAGCTACTGATCCTGAACTGAGCTTTAAAAATCACAGGGGAAAGATGCAAAAGGTGCTTTATTACTTTAATTACCTTTATTATTAAAATTCTGGCAGCCTCTTCTTGCCCTCCCTTTTCCCATGATTTCAAGACTCGCTCTCTGATGAGTTTGGATCAGTAGTTTAATTAAGTTGGCACCTATTTCTAGCTTGGGGATTCGGTGCCCTAGAACTCTGCTGGCCCCCACTGAGCCTGTGGCCTAGCAATCCTTGGCACTATTCCAACCCAGTGGCACTGTATCCTCACTGGAAACAGCTATTTAAATTATGCTCTTTAAGCCAGGCACTTAATCATCAGACATGAGAGACAAGAGACCCTGTTGCATTTTGCTGGGGTGAAATGCTATCTTTCCTATACTACTTGTGAAATAGGATTTCTCACCATCCCTGAAAGGAGTGCCCCATGGCAGCAGTCTCCAGCAATGCCTGTCCTAGAAAAAACAAGACCACCAGAGGCTGGAATCAGGGATTATCCTGGCCAGAAAGGAGATAAGACAACATGTTGCTGTCCTTCGCCGTGTCCCTGACACTCTCAGGAACTTGGGATTTCTACAAGTGGAGGTGTCTCTTCATTGTGTTAGTAATGATGCTCATGAGCTGTAGATACTATGTTCAGGAATTTCCAAAGCAAGCAATTTCGGCCAGTCAGATTGAATGATTTTACAGTTCCATTTCAGATTAAGAAAAATACAAATCAAAACCAGAACAATAACAGCAGGCAAGAAAGCACTCTCAAGGAAGCCAGTTTGCACTGCTGATCCAGGCATGCTATACATTGCCATTAAAACTGGGGGGAAATGCTGCTAAGGAAAAGGGAATTTCTCAGCAGTGAATTCCTGAAGGGCATCTTCAGCCTAAGGAAGTGCTTGAAATCCTTGTCATGGAATCATCTTCTCTTTAACAGAGAGAAACTGAGGTATTTTGTTTCTCTGCTGAAGGGACAACTCCCTCTCTGGAGTCCCACTTCACACAGCCAGACCTGCTTGGTGGTGTAAGTGCCTGTAAGTACTTGGATTTCCTAAATAAAGCTGTGAGGTTCGTGCCTGGCAGATGGTCCCTCCAAAGAGCACCAATCACTGCAGTGACAGACCACTAAGACATTGAGTCTTACCCCACTGACAATGCAGACTAGAAAATGACTACCCTCCACCACCAGTGAATCCCAAGGGGAGAAATCAGTACTAAGTATCAGTCAGAAAACGCCCTGGGTCCAAATTTTCCCCAATAGTTGAACTAAGATTCAAAGCCAAACCTCACCCTTTAACTAAAGCCAAAAGGGCTTTCCAGTTCCTCTTGGAAGAGAGCCCCCAAATCCTGCTGGGGAAGCTCTACTCCACCACTGCTTCTGCTGGGACTCACCTCTTCCAAACCACAGGCAGAAAGCACAAGAAAAACTGTGCACAAGGCTGGGAGTGTAACAGGGAGAAAATGAGTGATAAGTTAAAACCACTGGCCTGTTCCTTGCTTAGAGAACCAAGACAGGAAAACTGTCTGCTTCCCTGTCCTGCTGGCCCAGCAACTGCCTGAAAAGACAGAGACTGAAAATGGTCTAATACCTCCAGAACTGGAGGAAAATAGAGAAGGAAGAAGGGGGAGACCCTGTTTTCTGTACCTAAACTAATGAGTAATAGCATAGTACTTTTATTTCACTTCCAATATCCCCAGCTGTCACTTACTAGTCCTCAGGACAGGTCTATTCCCTACCCCAGCTGTACAGCTCCCCAGGCATGCAACAAAACCACAAACAGCAGTGAGCATGCACCCATGCGCACACATCAATACATGCACACATTTCACTAGAAGCAGCAACACTGCCTGCCCCACAGGTCTGGAGATTTCTCTGGGTACTACCTGCATGATCCACGTGGGGATCTAGCCAAGGGAAGAAACCTGAAAATCAAGGCAGGGTGGAAAAGGCATGATCACCAACAGCTTTCACTCACTGAGTAATTTCACTGGACTATTATACCAAAAAGCTTTTCAGGAAGGAATTTGTCCAGCTGTAGCTTAGAGCCTTTGTGTGTAGTCCCCACAGACTTCACACAGTGGGATTTGCTATCCTTGGTTAAACACAGGTAAGCAAAGGATTTCGGGTGAAGGCAAACATCATAGCCTCAGTTCCTTCACTCTCAGAATACGTGTGGCTTGGAGAAGCATCTGCTCAAAAATCTACGGATTGTCAGCCTTGTTGTTAGGGATCTCCACAGCCTGGCTGAACCTGTTCCTTGAGATGGCAAACAAAGCATTAACAAACACCAGATATGGTGATATTCTGGGAAATAGAAGGAATGCCCATCCATGGGGAACTAGGTCCAACAACCCTCTTTCTCTTCATCATGCTAGCAAGGACTTCACATGCCAGACTGGATTCAAACTATAGACCCAGAGGGGTCTACAACACTGCAGAGAGGAATCCAGAAGTGATTCCCAGACAAGCCCTTTATGACAACAGGAAAAAAATGGGAGCACTGGAGTACAGCAGACAGAGGAATTTAATCGTGAAGCTAAGTAAGGGGTATCTCATGGAGAGGGAAGCAGCACCCTGCTCTCCCACCATTTCAAATGCACTTCTCATGTAAGTTGCATAAGCAAGGGCGGGATGAACAAACCTTCCACCAGGAGTTCCAAGGGAACCACCACCCTTTCTGTCAGAGCAGATGCCTATTCAGGGTGCATGGAGGACCTGAAGAGACAACATCTTGCAACCGCAGCCTGGGAGAAAGAACAACTGAACAGGCTGAATGCAACTGTTACCATTGTTTTGCTTCACCACCACAGCAAGACTCAGCACTCTGTGCCTGTAAGGTTTGCCTCAGCACTACATCCAGCCTCTGTGGGGACAGACCAGACCTCAGAAGATCCATGTCCATCATGTACTACAAACCCCATCTTGGCTTGTCCTGGACACACAAGTCACACAAGCAGTACTTACCTGTGGGAGGAGGAGGAATGGCTGCTGGCAAGGGTTTAGTAGATGGAGCTCCAGGACCGCCCTGAGGATAACCCATGTTCATGGGGCAGTTGAAAGGTGCTGAAGAGTAGTCTAGAGGAGACTGGCTTGCCACAGGGAGAGGACAAGCTGCAGAAAGCTGAGATGATGGGACTGAGGCTGGAGTGAAGAGGGCAGGTCTGGGTGGTGGAACACCAGGAGACATAATGGGCATGGGCTGTCCTGGCAGAGACGGCTGGCTGGAGAAGGGAGCAGGACCAACAGGTCCGACTCCCACTGGTCCAAATGGCTGAGACTGTGGCACAGCTACAGACAACAGAGAGTGTATCAGCATCACTTGTTTCATGTGCCAACTACTCACGACACTATCCTTCTTGGTAGTAAGTCTTCCCTTCTTCAAGCCATACCGTTTAATATCTGTGTCCCCCCTAGCCCAGGCTACATCACTCAAACTGTCACCAAGCCAGCTGTGGCTTTTCCACCCCTATGTATGCTTAGTATCAGTGCACATGCAGCAACAGTCACTACAGCTAGATGTGTCAGAGGCACTGAGAAGATTGTCAGACAGCTGACTTGTTCTTTGTCAGTACAACAGGCCTGTGAGGAAAAAAGTACAGCAGCCACCCATATTGAAGGCTTTAACCTCAGGAAACCTAGAAAATGGACACAACTATCAGACAATGCTTACCTGGCCCTGAGACAGTTGCTGGATTCAAGCCCACGTTGTACTGTGGGTACGGGTGTCCTCTGGAATAGACACTTGTTTGTGGACCTGTGCTGGCTTGGGGAGGGGCAACATGGTGAGGTGCCATGGACATCGCTGGCACTGGCTGAGGTGTGAAGAGGGAAGGCACTGAAGGCTGAGATGGTGCTGAAGGGGTAAATGATGATTGATAGTTGGGCTGCAATTAAAAAACAAAGATCTTGCAAATGGCCAACAGAGTCATATGTATACACATAATAGCAGATGAAATTTCTATCCCTGTCACTTCTCAGGCAAGAGAACTTGCTGCTGCTGTTGGTGCCCTGGATGCACTCGATCAAAGGCCTTTCCCACCACATAACTTGCTCAACAAGATGAGCACCACACTCTTCAGAGTATTCTCCAGCTCTCAAAAGGATTAGTCCTCAGGAGCAAGCTCCCATACAGTGACTTCCTGGAAGCACAACCGGACGAACAGAGGAACAATAATGGAATAAAAGAGGTTGGAAGCAAAACTTTGCAAACAGTCTTCTTGTGCAAGAACTGAGATTAAGCCATACTACACTAATTTTACTAAGATATGAGGGTAACATGAGCATAGGAAAATGACCACATCCCCTTTCACCCTAAGATTTGAGATCTCAGTGGATCACTACACTAGTAACATTCTCCTCTAGGGACTGCATGTAGGACAGGGCTTTGTGAAAAGATGCCAGACAGCTCACTTTTGGATAATCACAGAGCTTATGTTTGCTCCAGTGAAGGACATCACTGAGGAGTTCCTCAGTGTCTGCAATTTATGTCATCTCATATTACTTCACATGCCTTCCACAATCCAGTAGCCTTCCTCCCTCCTCCCAAGCCATGAACACCTGAGTTTAAGGCCTACCTTCTCTGGATGTCTGGGACCTGCTTTGTGGGTTGCTCCTTCAAGGGTGGAACCACTCTTGGCTGCTGGGGCTTTACTGACCCCTACGCTGACACGAGTGTAGGGAAAAGGGGGTGGCTGCTGATCACCCACATTGTCTCCTTGAGCATGAAAGAGCCGGTCTCGGAGCTGTTCAATCAGGAGCTGAAACAGACTGTGCTTTAGAAGAAGCACCTTGAGAGCCCCAGATGGAAAATGCTGGGGAGGCATTTAAAGTAGATCCTGACCTAAAGCACTATGAATCAAACTGCAAAACTAACCATCTCCCCAACAGCCACCAGGAAAAAAAACCTCAGCAAATGGTAAATGACAGTCTGGGACATCACCTGCCAAACTCCCAAGCAGATGAAGTCTCACTGATCCTTCCTCCAGTCCTTAGAGTATTCCTTCCTCAAACCCTACCCACATTTAGGCACTAGATGGATTTGTTTCAAACTGCCAGGTGACCTCCCCATTCCCTTCCTCTACCAGCTAGTTTCAGGAGGAGAGGCAGCTTCCCTGGAGAGCTGCTTCCTAATGTTGTTCTCCATCGTCCATTTTACAGTTCTATAGCTCTTTTCCTTTTCCCTGAATCAAAGGCACTACAAAGAAAATGCAAATGAAGACAAAACCCATTTCCTGGAACACCTTCCCCCCTCCCCGTCTATTCTCAAGTTAGCATAACTAAGGTGAAACCTTAAGTCCTGATGCATGTCAAAACCCCAGCTCTCTCATACAAAGCACCATTTCCCCCCGCTATACTACTCTTTTCCACAACAGCTTGCTGCTCACTCACCTCTTTAGAGCTGCTGGGTAGGTAATTCATTGCAGCTCCCAAGCATCCTTGTGATGCCAGGAGATTGGCATATTGGGTGATTCGTGCTGCCAAGACAGGGCCTGGTGCTGGTCCTGCTGTGCCTCGGAGCATCTCAATGGATCTGCTCAGCACCATTACCTTCTCTATAAGATCCTGAATAAGCCAGGGGGAGCAAAGAAATAAGACTGTTCAGAATCTGACTGGCTTTACTGGTCCATCTCACGCTGAGACAATACCAGATGGCCCTCCCCACTTTCAGCTGACATTGGGTCCAATGTGGACAGAAGTTACTTCCACTCTGCACCAAATACTGTCACTGATGACCATTTCCTCAGGTGCACTTGGAGAAAAACAGGAACCAAGAAGCAAACCCTGACATTGCTACTTTAACAGTAAGGGAAGAAAAGAAAATCAGAAGCCACAAGAACATTTCAGTCAACTGTAATCTTTTTACTAGGAAACTACTACTGTTACAAGCTCTCAGCTTGGAAGAGGAAGGCTTAAAACCATACCAAGAGAAATGCAAAAAAACTACTGTTGCTGACAAAAGGACCAGAAGGTTTTTAGTTACTCAAAACTCCTTCGACTCCTAGAAATCAAAGGAGTGTTTACAGCTGTGGAATGATACGTGCTCATATCTGGCAACTGGGAGGAGGCCAGTTTCAAAAACAACCAGGAGTGCTAAAGATGCCTTTTTTTGTTGCTTTTACTTACTAGTGGGATTACAAAACCAGGGAACTCCGTAGCAGAAGGCATTATCTACAGATATCCAAGTGGAAGACTTGTCTAGCCCATTCTAGCAAGTGACAGACACAACAGGGCTTAGTGACTTAGGTTTAAATGTAATACTACTGAGATTAACTCAGTTGGTCAGAGCATGGTGCTGGTAACACCAAAATTGTGGGTTCAATCCTCATATGGGCCATTCACTTAAGTGCTGGACTTGATCCTTGTGGGTCCCTTTCAACTTGGATTATTCTGTAATTCTGTGAAATAATCAATAGGAATGAAGAGAGGTAGGTAAAAAAATTGACTTAGAAGTACCGATTCATCTGCAAGATGCGATTCCCCCTACGTGATCATTTTACTTGCAGTGGGAATAACATGGTCCAGACTTCATTTTATTTTGCTAAGGCTATTCTGAAGGTACAGCCAGATAACTGGAACATTAAGTTATACATGATAAGCACAGCAGCAAATGTACTCCCAGGCTACTACCAGTAAGAAAACAGGTACAGCTCAAACTTCCCTGAGAAAAAGGAAGCTCAGAGATGACATCAGTATGTAAGAGAAGCAGGTAGGCTGTAACTCCTGTCCATGGCTGGATTTATGTGCAATGTAAACACACAAACACTGAATGATTAAGAGAGCAAGCCTCCTTTCAAAGTAGGCCCACAATTCAGGCTAGAAGGAGATACCTTGGTGAGTACAAACAGGTCTCCACTGTCTGCTGGAAACCAGATACTCTGATGGGATAATGCAAACAGTTCAGGGCTACCAGACTGGCCTAAAGAAGAGTCAAACCAACATTATAGCACCTGTACCTGTAGGGCAAGTGGTGACGAAATCTCATGGTTTTTTACCCAGCATTCCACCAACCTCTCCACATTTCCTGATGAGATATAGCAGAGGCAGGCGTCATTGGACAGGGCTGCATCTCCCTCTGACTCCAGGCGGGCACCCAGCACATCTAGAGAGGAAGAGATGTAGCCAACATTTAACACACTCCCCTTTTGAAGAGCTCATCAACCCCGATGTTTTGGATCTGCACCTAATTAGAATCATAGAATCATTTAGATCAGGAAAGACCACTATGATCAAGTCTAACTATAAACCTAACACTGCCAGGTCCCACTAAACCAAGTTTTTAAGTGCCACATATACATGTTTTTTAAATAACTCCAGGGATGGTGACTCCACCACTTCCCTGGGCAGCCTGTTCCCAATGCTTGACAACCCGTTGAGTGCAGCTGGTTTACCTAATGCCCAATTTAAACTTCCCCTGGTGCAACTTGAGGCTGTTTCTTCTTGTCCTATTACTTGCTATTTTGGAGAAGTACAACCTCCTTTTGGGTAGTTATAGAAAGCAGTAAGGTCACTCCAAACCTCCTTTTCTCCATGCTAAACAACCCCAGCTCCCTCAGCTGCTCCTCATAAGACTTGGGATCTAGACCCTTCACCAGCTCCATTGCATAACTGCTGGATAACACAGAAATGGGCATCAGGAAGGAACCCCAAAGCCAACTTGGTTGAAAAAAAAGTACCTTTCCTACATCTACCAATTTTTGTATGTCTGCCCAACACATAAAAGAAAGAAAGGACAGATGAATTCAGTGAAAAGGTCCAACACCTTTTTTTTTTTTTTGAATTTCCGAAACAGGTGTGGGAATCTCCAGGCAATAGTAGGGTGCTCAAACCTGTTTTAGATGGAGTGAAGCCCACTGGACCTTTTACTGTAAAGGAAATACCTTTCTCTATGGAATAAAAATCACTTTCTTCATGTCTCAGCTTAGCGATAGCATCTATCCTGTTTTTTTCCATGCTACTCCTAGTGGGCACAGGAAATACCCACATACGTAACTTCACACCATGATTCTCAGCTACAGTGTGCATCTATCATTCTCCTGACTCAACAGTCCACACTTATTTAAGTTCCAGGTAGCTGTAATGGGTAAGAAGTGCTTTCCTTTCTTAACTCTATCCACTTCTTTCTGTAAGCAGTCCAGAGGAACCCCCTGCAAGGGAAATTGTATCAAAACATATTACACTTCATACCACAGAGCTGAGTGTAGTCTTCATGCTTTGAGTATGTTAACAAGATGGCCAGTGCCTCCTTCCAGCTCTGTAGATCACACGTGCAAACAATATCTTGCCAGTTCTGCTGCACAATGCAGGAAAGCAGCTGTAAGGGAAGCAGAAGGCCTGTCAACCACTGAAGACAAAGATAAGCTCACAGCCTAAGCAACAGCTCACTTTCAAACACACTTCCCACTATGCAGCAACTACCTCACTGTACATTAAGGTCCAACAATCTCAGCATCCCTGTGTTAACAGTAATTGGAACCTGATGCCTCTAAGGAAAGTAAAAATGCCCAACAAAGCACTTCAAAGAATATAGAAACACCCATACTAGACAAGACTAAAGATCTAACACATATCTTGTTTCAGAGCAGCTGGTATCAGTAACTGGAACACAGTGTTAAGATATCCCAACCTCTGTTACACTTTCATTCATAAATTAATAAGCTAGGAACTTCCTAGTTGAGCTGTAAAGGAGCAGTATGCACCACACGTTACAAGCACGAGAAGCTGAGACAGAAACCATTAAAAAAAAAAGGACAGAGAACACAGACACACTATGTAGACAACATAAAGTTGTCATAAAACTACCACGATATTAGAGTAAATGTCCCATGATAGGAAACACCCAGATTCTGCTGACATTCTACTTCCTGCATTATGGAAAAAGCATTTCCACATATATTCAGAGAAAAATTTGCCAGGACAGTGGACACCTTCCCCTGCTCAGTGTACACACAAAACCATCGCTTACCACAGAGAGATTTGTTTTCCGCTTGGCAAAGTAGCGCTTCTGGGTTTCCTTTAGGAGGTTCTCCCCACCAGCTATAGCTAAAATGATGGCATCAGCAAAGCGCTCTGCTCGCATGCACAGCTCCACTGCACCCTCAAAATTCCCCAACAGAAGGGCTTGGCTGATGAGTCCATCTGTATCTACAGAAGTGATAAGTAGAGTCAACCCAAAGGGTTATCACTCAGGTGCACTGATGATGCTTGTTTTAAAGAGCAGGCAGTAAAAAGCAGTAACAGCTAAAAGCCCAGCTAAAGGAAAATTTGGAGACCCAAAAAAACCCACTGACTTGACTCTAAGTCTTCCATCATCTAGAAGATTCTTCTGTATTTTTAATGGGTCTCTTATCTGGGAAAAGTATTTCTCTGCTCAATGAGATATGCTGCATGACACTTGAAGGGGTCATGTGTTTTAAAAGTATCCGTCTGCTGGAGTGAACTAGATTCTTCCTGGTCCCCCTTAATTTTCTGGTTCTCTCTCCTCTCCCCTTTTCCTAAGAGGGCAGAAATACTCTTCATGTAACGTACCTTCTGTGACAGGAATCTCCAATGTGCTCATATTCTGTGGGATGAGGTTATCAAAAAAGGCTGAAGAGGAAGAAACAGCAGCTACATCATCGCTGGAATTCATCAAAAGCTGTGCAAAAAGTGCAAGAACTTATTTCATTCACTGCAGACACAGATCCTACACAAAACAGTTTAGTGGATCACAGAGTGGGACAGGGCTGCTCTCCATTTCGTTGTGCATGCTCATACAAATCTAATTTCAATTTGGAAACTCCTGTCACTGCGCTATCAATCTGCACAGTTTCACAAGGGCAGTAACAAGAGCAGTGCTGCAACTAACAAAGCTTAGGAGAATGATGGTGCAAGACCTGCAATGCCAACAGCACTGCTGGGCAGCATTCATCAGCTCAACCATCAGCCCCTGAGCAAGCTGAACTATTTTGGAGGGAACAGAGACAAGACCAACAAGTAAAATCTATAAATAACAGGTTGGATCACAGCCATGCCTGGTGCTCTACTGAAATGCAGGACACAATTGCTACTCCTAAAGTATCTCAGCCAGTGTTTGAGGCTTGTGAAGAAGATTACTAATCAGAGGACATAAGTTTTAGATACCTCAGAGGAGAAAAATGTACAGTGTACCAGGCGCTGGAAGGCATCTGAAGATAGACATCCCAAAATTATGTGAAAATACATTTCAGAGGATAGAGGTGAAAAGGAAAGAAATACCACAGCAGAAGCTTCACAGAGGAAATCCAGAACAGTAGCATGAAGTTAAGCTGCGGTGAGGCTAATTCTACCACTGAAGAAATCAACACAGAAGCAAGCCTTCTTCCAGGAATAACAGCCAGGAGTCCTTCTTCCTTGTTCATGGATTAGTTTTAAAGCCAGAAGGGAAAGTTATAATCATTTAGTCTGACCCTGTGAGGGTCTGACAGGCCTGTGAACTGCCCTCTGCAATGCCGGCATTGAGCCCAATAAGTTGCGGTTGGAATTAGACCTTGCAGTTCATTCTGCCCTCCTCTGCTCTCCCAGGCTGGCAAGAGGTACAGGACATACCTGATCTGGTGCAGCATTTGTACCATCTGCCTCAGGACGAGGCTGTTTATCTGGGATCCCGTTACTCAAACATGAGGCAATCTAGAAAAGTAACAGACACACACAAAGTATCTAAGTCTCTATCAAAGTAAGCACCTGGACAGCAAAACCACCAAGAAACTGCCAAGTCCCAGAAGCAATTCTCCCAGCTCTTTCACCTGTTGGAAAACTTCCACCTCACCCTATTCCTGGCTGGCTGCCTATCAGTGGCTATTTATTCCTTTCAAAGCATCAATCAATGTTATGCCAGACTGTCTCCACCTGTCACCTTCTTCCCGGTTAAGGAATCTCCTGAGATGCAGAGAGCTGAATGCTAAAAGAAGCTCTCACAACTGCACTGTTGTTAAACATTTCCCAGTGCACCAACAACCGAAAAAAAGATAAATGGGCTCAAGACCCCTTTGGTTTGATTCATTACACCTACAGTTACACCCTTACAAGTGCTTGCATTTGCTTTTTAGTGGGGTATACTTCACATGAGTCCCAGCTGAAATTTCATACAGTTTGGTCTTTCATGTGCTATGAGATCACTTGCTCAGTTCCAGTTGGGACCCTACAAACTCTCCTGCGGTAGCTTTAGTCATGTAAAGGTTTCTCTCTATTGGAAATACCCCTTACCTTTTTTTGCAGATCCTCTTTACTGTAGCCCAGCAGCTTGAGAAGTTTAATCCTGGAGTCCTGCTCCAAATTCACCTGAGTCCCAATGGATATTAAAAAGATAAAAAACATGTAAAATCATGGACATCTACACATTGACAATAGTTAGCTCCTTCTGGCAGCAGCAAAGTTTAGAGCTCAGCTTATAGATAAAGAACTCAACTATGAAAAGTCCACCTAATGACTATTGTGGGAACATTTACAGAATTTAAGTTATAATCACAATAAAAGGGCAAAACTCAAGTTTGCCACAGTTACAACTGAGATACAATTGTGTATCAAGACCATGACTGTAACCTGCCCAGTGCCCTTGGTCATCAATTCCCTGGATAGTTTAGGAACAGCCAAGCTAATCTCTTCATTGAGAAAATTGACTGATTTGAGTCTGGATGAAACTGAGACAAGGTGGTTGCCTGAATTGCTAGCTGGCCTCACAAGAATTAGTTAACTGTTACAGAAGCTCCCTGGATGAGGATTTCAGACTATCCAAAAAATTCCCACAGGCTGCACATAGCCTAATTGATAGGCACTATTTATATGCTTTAATGCATGATTAGCATTCTGCAAGGAGAATCTGCCTGTCTCAGTCAAGTCCCATGCTGCTCCTACTACACAAATGATCAAACTGTACATGGATAAGATACTTGTAAACAGTCCATTTCAGAAACTGTTCCTGCAGAGGCAGGAATGGTGCTGCAGGACACTTCTTGTACAGAAGCCTGGTTTGTACTTTAAGACAATCAATTGTAATAGATCCTTTTAGTGCTGGAGTGGTCTCTTGGGACCATACACCAGATGGATTATAAAAAGTGACTAAAAATGACAGTTTGATGTGTCTCATTTGATGCAACTGAAGACATTGTGGCAATGGAGACCACTGTCACCACCTAGACTAACAGCTGGCCATCCTATTCAAGATTCTCTATGCAAATATAATACTATGGAAAAGATCCCAGTATTTTGCCCTCCACACAGTCTGCTATGAGTGTCTGTACACCCCTGCCAAGACTAAGCCTTGCCTCTTCAGAAGGACGACCACCTCTTATTACCAAACTCTCACATTACCAAATTGTCCATGAAGGCTAGTCAGTCCTCATGCCACCACAGCTCTCTCCCTTGTTCTGGGGTATCTCAATGCCCATTTGGACTTCACCTTGAAAAATAGTAATGTACAGCTCCACAGGTAGCAGGCAGATACAGCTTGGCAGTGTGTTGAGATGAAAACATCCTGTTTCAGGAAGCCCAAACAAATCCACTCCTAATGAAAACCAAGACAACCTCCAAGACCTCAACTTTCTTTAGATAAGTAACTAGTCTATTCATTCAATTCCATTTTATATTTTGAAGAACAGAAATATAAATGGCTAGAGAGGACCACATTCCACCCCAGGACCATAAAAGAACTGACCTCTGTATTTCACCACAGCCATCCTACCTTCAAGAAGTTCCAAAGGTTCTCATCAAATGGCAGCTTGGCTGTCTGGATCTTGCCCTGGCAGTAATCAAGGAGGTTCCCTGACTGCAAGGCCATCTGCAGTTCTTTGGATCGGAGTAGGAATTCAGTTTCAGTAGTGACTTGACTGATGAATACCTGGTGTGGGTAAGTCTGCTGCATTTGCTGTCCAGGAGCTTTGGTAAGACCAAAGGTAATCAGTTTTCCTCCAAACTGAGAATAACAGAGGGAGACACAGTAAGTATTCTTATAAACAAAGGTAAAAGCTACTCAGTTCTTCATTTAGCAAGGCAGACCCAAGCTCCAGCAGTGATCACAAGGAACCCAAGAGTTTAGTGTGTATGGACGGTATGAACATTGAGGGAGTTCACAGTACGAGCCCTTCAGCTGAACACTGATAAACTTGACGCTTGTGCAGATCCAGTAAGGCCTAGCCAATTGTGAATGCCAGAGAGGCACAGAGGAAAAAGTACCATTTGGAACTGTTAGTTCTTCCGTTACATGGAGAGGCAGACTGCAATGATAAAAACTATCAGGTGAAGAGCAGGCACTAGACAGACAGAGAACAAGTCAAGCAACAGGCTAAAAGAACAATTCAGCCTTACAATCTAGGAGCAAGGATGTGAAGAAAATTAAATGCCTGGATAGGAAGGAGACAGAGAGGAAAGAATGGGAATGCATGCCAGCCTACAAGGACAGCTTTTATGAATTTTTCTTAGATTTGTTAACTCCTACTTATAATCTCCCATTCTCTGCTACAGGACTCTTTCTTGTTGGAAATATACCTGAATGTAGAGAGTAAACAAAATTCACTTCATGGGACACCACAATGCACCTTAAACAGGCATTAAACCAACTAGCAACAGGTTTCTCCAGTGAAAGAAAACGATTGTGTCACATGACAACACATCGATTGCATTTTCAGCTAAGGATGCTCCATTCACTTACGGCAAATGAAACCCCCACAGGTCTGCGAATCCACTTGGGTGGCTTTTTTAATGGTGGAATCAAGGTAGTCTGAGTTACTTGCTCTGGCACCTGCAGAGGAGGAAGGCTCTGTCCTGTGCCAAAGGGATCCAGGTTGTTGAAGGAGGAAGAGATCTAGAATCAGATGAAAATAGGAAGAAATATAATTCAATTCCTTTCTGTATGGAGTAAGCACAAAAAAACATTGCTTAGGAATTAGTTACTTTCCACACTGATGAAGAACGAGGCTAATACAGCACCTCCTTCTGGAATAACACCAAGCCCCGATGCAAGAGAAATGGCATTTCAAAACAGTTCCAGAAAACATTTCTCAAGGAATTTTTTACCCTAAGAGATTTTCAAGTAATTTTTCCTTAGCAAGATGCAAATTTCCTAACAAACACTGCTAGGCCTAGCACCCAGCTCAAACATAGCAGTTGCAAAATTACTTGTTTTATGCAAGATAATGACAACATATGGTCAAAAGTTGTCCAACTTATTTCTTGTTTTTCTTACAAAGGAATTCTGACTCCCTTTTTGTTGCTGGAGTCTTTCAAATGGGTTCGTTTCAAGGACTGTCTCAAGCTTTTATAGCTTAGATGAGACTGACGAAATAAAACTTTCTTGTCTAGACAAGAGTCAAAAGTGGCCCCTGAGCCAGATTTCTACATATAGGGAGTCAGTGAACATAGGCACAATGCTGTTCACAAGCACTTTTCATTTTTAACATCGTTCACAGAGATTTGTTGTTTGCTAAAGATAATCCTGCTCAAGTTTGACTGGGCCATAGGAAATAACCTTAAAATTCAGCTAACTAGCACACCCAAAAGGAAGCAACATCAGCCTGATCAAGCTAAGGTTGCCAAACCTTAGAATCACAGGCAATGTTTTGTCTTTCTTCAGGGGAAATCAATTCCAAAGAAAGAATATTTCTTGAAGAACAGCTTATATCCAACAAATCAAACATCCTAAACCTTAAAGAAATAAATATACACAACCAGGCCTGCAACAGAGTTTCTGTCCTGAGACTACTGAATTTGTAAGAGAGAGAACTCTTGGTCACAAACTCCCTGCCACCGTAACTGTCATTATCTCCTTCTGCTTGTGTTCTAGCTTGTTATTCAATTTATGCAGGAATTATTTGACACTACTGTTCCCCAGTTTTGAACAGTGGAAGTGCGGTGCATGCACATAAAGAACACAGATAAAGAAAATTCTCCATGGGTTAAATAAATCCTTAATCTCCCACAGCTGTTGCTTGATAAAGTATTTTCGGTCTCTTGCAAATCCTATGAAACTAAACTCAGTCAGCTGTAAATGACTATATAAATAACACTTAAGCCAGCTCATACGTATTCTCTTAAAACCTGTATTGTAAGGCATTTGTTGGCTGGGACAGAGGGAGGGAATTAAAAGACCAGACACAAGATTAAAACTAAAATTTTAGACAGTAGTGACATTTAATCTGTTCAGAGTTTGCTCATCTATTCATTGACTAAGTAATGGGTTTCAGTATCAAAAATATTAACATGCTCCAAGTTGTAGTCAACACACTTGAGGAAAATTGCTAATAGTTGTTTGCAAGCCACTTTATAAAATTATCTTCTAAAGTAATGAAGAATAATGTATCCTATTAATTAGTATCAATGTATTTAATGTTAACTTAATGACAAGAAAAACTTGTGTGCTGCTTTAATTTTAGTCTAACGGTAATAACAATAAAATAGATCTTAACATCACAACTGCACTTGATCTTGGTTCTCTTTACACACTTTGTCAGAGGCCATGTGGTCACCTTTGGGATTTGGTGGGATTATTAAGCTCCCACACAGGTAGCTTCCGGTTCCCACACCATACAACCATAGGTCCTGGTGCATGGGACAGATTGCATTGCTTAAAAATCACACTGTTACACACGTGTGCCTCTACCACTCTGAGCAGTCACGGGAGAAACTGCCAGTCTGTCAAGGTGTAACATGGTCACAGGACTTCACCTTGTCAGCCTGCGTCCTCTGCTGAGCTTCCAAGTTCCCACCCATAACAGAATAAACGTTGATCCACCCATCGAAAGTGGCAGCAGAGAAGACCGAAGGATTCCTAGGACACCACTGGACATCAAAGCACCACTGACTCCGAATGGGCAACTCATACACCACCTATCATAGAAAGAGAGAAGACAGAAGCGCAACACTAATAGCCTCCTGCTTTCCCCGAATTACTTGCCCACAGCAAGCACATCACTTTATTTACATGTCACCATTCCATACAAATCTCTTATTTTTGCTTCTTGAAGGGTGCATTTGCAACCAAATTATAGCACATTGAGTCCAAACAGTTGGAAGTCACAGAAAGCTCATGAAAAACTGGATTCTGACTGTAGAACAAAATCCAAAAGCAAGAAGTCACTTTTGCTCTGCTTCCCAAATACTGCTGAATCAGAGTACTAGAGCATTGTCACATTTGCTGTTAACCAAAGGAGAGACACCAGAAAACAATACAATAAAACCAGAACTCAAGAGGCAAGAATGTGTCAAGAGCAAGAACACATAAACAGAAAGAATAGTGTGGAGTAACAAATGTGACAAGGAAAATAAAGAGCCTAAAGAAAAAAAAAAAGAACAAGAAGAGAGGAATGTAATAGCTGCACATGAACTACGAAGGACATTGCAGCCAACAAGTTTATGGTTCAGCACTCAAAAACCCAAAGTTCAATTCATGGCCCAGTCACAGACTTCCTGCCTGATGTTGGGCAACTCACTAATGCAGCCTTGACTTTAAACCTCTGGTTTGTAAAATAAATATATCTCCTTTACGGTTTATAGGAACAAAGCACAGACAATCACAACTTTGTTTTCTGTGGGAACATGATCTGTATTTTCTTTTCCAGGTACAAGCAAATTAATGTAATTTGCTTATATTAAAATCTACATTGCCAAATAGAAAAACTAACAAACAAATCCCAAAAAACCAAACATTGCCCAAACCCAAAGAAACCAGTACTTCCCTCAAACTTATAAGATCAGCCATTGTGTATAACTGTACTAATCCTTAATACTGCAAACCTTCCCAGCTTTTTCACCTGAAAATTTGCTGTTCATTGGTACCAAGTCAAAAAGAGCCCCCTAACAATCATTTATACGTGAAAGTCTAATTTGAATTTGGACTCTGGAAATCTACAGCAGCATGCACAAAGATTAGTCAGCCACACTAATTTTTTTTTTTTAACTTTTCCGTTAAAAGACAGTGAAAATACTTTTGTAAAAATTAGGCATCAGGAACATTTTAGAGTCTGATTGTCTTCTAACCACTAGAGATCTAGACAAAGTGAACATCAAATCCCATGAAACTAAAACGGCAGCATTTCATGCATTTTAGGAAAATTGATTCATTTTTTTCCTTGCCTCCAAGGCAAAAGTGGTCAGCTGAGGATATTGTCCTATGAAATGAATCTAGCCTGGGGATCCCAGCTGGACTTTGTTCAGTATTGTTAGAGTACTTTCCCCATGCTATCATCAAGGTCAACTGCACTGTCCAAAGTTCAGTTTTACCCACGAACTCAGCATTGAATGAATGGGTGTGCATAAAAATTTTTTTAAAAGCCCAGTTTAATTCAGGTGATACCTAACTATACTAAGTATGGTAATTCTCAGATGTGTGACTAGGTAAGCACATACCTGTGAAACCATTTTACTGTAAACAAAGTTTACACACATTATTTAGCTACATTGTTGGCTTCTCAGTGACCCTCTCTAACTTTTTCTCCTTCAAATTTCCTCCCAAAAGAACTTACTACTCTAGGAAAAGGAAAAAGAAGAAACACATGGAAACAGAGAACACTAAAGTATGAGCACAGCAAGAGTAATCATAAATAGTTGAAACTAAATCTTAAATTAATGTTTTCTTCCCTCTATGATCTCTAGACTCAATGAAAACCGATTTCAGCCTGGATATGGACAACACTCATTCACTCCAGACAGAAAGAGTGCAGAAGACATGCTTGAGGGAATTACATTGACACTCCACAAGAATACAGGGAAGGACACAAACACACAGCAAAGCACACAACTCTATAAAGTATACCATGTGTACTGCTAGCTGTGGTTACGTACCTCCCCCATACTTGGGTTCCAGCACAAGATTCGGTTGTCTTTGGCACTACTCAACAGCAGTTCAGGGTCAGCCTGGCACCAAGAAACAGAGAGAACTCCCCTAAAATAGATCAGAAAGAAATCAGTCGTATTTCCTGTACAGACAACTCTGTCACCCAGTCACTAAGAAAGCACCATGCACCCGCACTCAGGCTCAGAAATGCTAGTTCTCATCTCTACCTTCAACCAGATTCATCTGGGAAAGAAAGCAGACCAAGGAGAAAATCATACTTCCCCCCCCAAGTCCAGTCTCCCAGATATCTGACCTGAAAAGATGCAACACAACACGCAAGTCCTCACCTGGTGTGCCCTTCCAGCTGGCTAAGAGGAGAGGTAGCGAAGCGTAAGTCCCATATTTGGATCACTGGCAAACGGTCATCCTCAGAGGAAAGGACTAGCTGGGTTGCAACTTCTGGATGCCAGGCCATTCCTGAGCAATGCATCTAGGGACAAAAATAGCACAGGCTGAAAATTCAGCAAAGCAAGCTGCCAAAAGCACAAATGGCACAGAGCCATGTCATTCTGTACTGAACTTGCCTTGAATGCCTGACATAAACCAAGTCTAGCAATGTCTTGCTCCAGGCAGCAAGTATTTCTACCTTCTCTGTACAGCAAAAAAACCCCCACTAACCACACAGAAGTCAAAGTCCAAAGCTGACCTAGGAAGAAAGCTGGGAAGCTTCTCATATATGAGTTGTGAACACTGAAACTGAATGCAAAAGTGCCTGAATTTTAGGAAAAGTAAGGGATCTTGTTGCCCCATTTCATTAGAGAAAGAATAAAATGAGGTCCTACAGCTCCAAGAGAACTAGTTCCAACAGCTCCTAGAATAAAACCCCTTATGCCAAGAGTCTGTGCAACTGCTTTGTAGTCACATGTGGCATGTTTTAAGGTAGTTAGAAATGCAGGCTTTTTTCCACTCACTCTGTTGCTGTGGTCACTAACTTTGATGATGGGCTCATTCTTCCTGAGGTCCCAAACCACAGCCTTGCCACTGGGGTGAGCAGAGGACAGGATATGCTGCACCTGCCGATTCCAGGACACCACACTGACGTCCTCATGAGGCTGCCAAGACAGGAAAGGCCACATGTCCATTATTCCCAAGCTGAGGGAACATCAATCACAGGAGTCTGCCACTAGCTTAACTAAGGGATTAGAGATTTGTTGATACATAGATTTCTCTCTTCAACTGCTGATCAACTAACTGGAAATACCAGCAGCACTGACCAGAAAGACATGGGAAAGTCCTTTACTCAGAGTACAGTGAACAGTAAAATTCTATGAGGGAATGTCACCTGGAAAAGTACCTTTGCATTTTAGAAGCAGGTACTGGATTCTACATCGGCCAAATGTGTTATAAATCACTCCAGAGAGAACTGCAGCTGAGCATATATGTATGTTTCTACCCCAACTTCTTAGAGGAACTTAAATGGAAAGATGACCTTGTGCAACATTTCAGGAGTGCAGTGAGATGGAAAACGATGAAGTATTCATGGCTAATTGCTGTTACTGTATCTACTGCAATGCAGGAGATAGGCAAGGAAACAAACAAGAGACTTAATGGAGGAAAATCCTGGCCTGCTTTTAGCCAAGTTTACTATGATTTTTCTACTTTCAGGAGTTGATTGCCCTGAATAATATAATAAGCATCAGAAGATCAGAAACTTCTTCCTCTTCAAACTCTGGAAACATTATCTGGGAGCAATAGCCAAGATGCGTTTAATGGCTTGCTGGCTCTGCTAGGGATATGACTTTCATGAGGTATGAAAAGCCTCAGCTGAAGCCTGAAAAAAATTCATTCTTCAGAGAAGGTCCAATAAACCTTCTTAATCCATCATACATGCCCCAGCTGGATCACAAGATAAAACTGGTCAGTTACTCGATTCAAATCCACAAAGAGCTTACCCATCCATGCAAAGCGCATCCTTCCAGAACTTGCCAGCCTACCTCCCCTTTACAGCAGTTCTTCCACCCCCAAGCATGAAACCAATCAGTCTCTTCTGATTCATCTTTCTGCTGACAGACATCAAAGTCATTCCCCTTTCACACACTGACTAGGCTGGTATGTGTCCACACACATCTTTTTGTCTTGCCTACTGAGATACAAAACTGCAGGAGTATTGCCCAGAGGAAAAGCTTGTTTACCTGGGATTTAGTCCCTGGAGTCATAGGCACACTGAAATTATTCAAGTCCCAGATGAAAATTTCAGAATCATTGGCTCCGGAAGCCAAGAGATTACTCTGTAAAAGGAAAAGCTCAGCTGAGATTCCTGCTCACAAGGGAAAAGTACAGATTTCTTAAAAATAAGTGGAAGCAAAAACCCCAAAATCTTCCAAAGTGAGATGAGAGCTGTATTTCAGAGCCACTGGCAAGTATAAAGGTACTAACTGGATTATAAACCAAGCATGTCTCTGGCTTGCATGCCTTCCACTGTGGCATAGTACGGACACATTTAAAATTTGTTTGTTTTGTTCAGGTGGCTGCTGTTAATCTGATGAAATTCTGCTGCAGGCCTGGAAGCCACCATCTCTAGCCAGCTGAGCCTTTGCCCTGCATCCTGGCACCAAGGACATTTCTTCTGAGAAGATGCAGGTTTCTCACAACTGACTGCAGACAATTTTCCATTTGCCTTTGTGCTACCACAAGAACCATGGTCTGTTCACTCCTCGTTTATGTTGCAGTCCCTTCAAGTGTGATCAGAGACCCACTGAATTAAATACCAACTGAACAAATGAAAAAAATAGAAGCTCTAATTTCAAAAGAACAATGGTTTAACATACAACAATATTACAGGACATGTTTTTATAGAGAGGTAAGAGATTTGAACAAGATGACAGGGGAATTCAGTGGCAAAGCTGCGAACAGAACCCAAATCTGAGTCTCAAACCAGCTTTGTGCCACAACTACCATGCCTCTAAATTTAGAAATTATTCTGTCAATTTATAAATCTCTATGCACAAAGGAATGTATTTTCTAACACAGAGGCTAACTTTCCTTTGGTATCTTAATGTTACACACCTGGAAAGGGTTGAAGTCAAGGGCTCGAACAGGACCGGAATGCTTCTCTGTCTGCCCAATGACAGGGTCGCTCTTTGAAGTCAAGATGCGGTGCACACTGTACATTGTCAGGACTCCGTTATCCCCTCCACCAATGAGCACTCCAGAAGACTCCAGAGCCCCATTTCCAAAGTTCCCCCAGATCAGCTTATGAAATCTAAAAAAAGAAGAAAATAAAGCTGGCATAAGCCACGATTTTTGGTGGAAAGCAAGACACCCTCCTCATTACCAAAACTCACATCCATGTTTCAACCTATCAAACATATCCATCAGTCTGCACTTTAAACAATCATCTCCCTTTTAAGATGACTGTGGCTCTTGCATGCAAAAAAAGGAAATAAGCTTCCTTCCCAAGACTTTTAAAGGGAACTTAAAAAGGAAGAGGTTGTCTCTATTTTTTTGGCTGTTTCATTGTTTGTTTAAAACTGTTAGGACCTCACATGGGATTTGGTGGGTGAAATCCTCTAGCCTACACTTTATTGAAAATTAGTTAAGAGATCTATGTGCCATCATTTCCAGAGCTGTTATCTGAAATATATGCTAACACCCTTTAAAATCCACTAGTTAGAAATCACGGCTGTATTTTACACTGGGTGTAATGTCACTCACACTGATGAGCCTAAGAAACCATCTTGTCTTAAAAAGCTGGAAGGTAAGTTTCACTCTCTATAGCCTCTTCAGTGCAAACTGTTAGTCCCAGCAACTTCACATTATACATAATGTCTCTACTGACTGACTATCATACAAGTAATTTCAGATTTCTGTAACAGTCCAACTGCCCTACTTTTATACCCAATAAGATCTGTATCAACAAAAATGTTCCATTTTTGAAGAGAGGTCAATTGATTCAAAAGATCACTTTATATGCTGTAAACATTACCTCCTCCTCTCCTTTCTTGCACCAGAAAACCCTTTCCAGTTTCATTGATTGATACATCAGTATGAGCCTCTAGTACCTGTTTGAGGCAGGAAGTGTTCCTTTCTGCGTCATGTCCAGGGAGGGATCCCTGAAGTCAACCTCAAATATTTCCAAGGTGGCATTTGTACTGAAGGATGCATCCAGTTGTTGGGCAGATGTTCCTAGTAGAAGTACAAGGGCAACACAAGTGGGTATTTTTATCAAAAGCACAAGATACAAAAAGAGCAAGGCACTGAAAACCTGTTCTTCATAGTCACACAACCTTGGTGTTGTAACAGCTCAAAACAGGACATGTCTGAACACCTCAGAAAAAGGAATCAACAATTATGACAACAAATTCGAAAGAAATTAAAAGTTCTTCAGGAGATTCTGGACACCAAGGTTACTGTTGCACAGATAACTTTCTTTCTTGGGATAGATGTAACTCATGTACCTCCTCCAAGCAGCTATGGCTTTTGATATTAAGTTCTTCTCTAAATTACAACTGCAGTGACATCATAAAATCCAGCTACAATTATGATCCCAAGTACTTCTGCACACTGCTCCTCAACCATGACCACATGTCTTAATCAGACCTTCTAAACCTACTCTACAGCCTAAGTTCAACCTTAACCAACTAAACGTGCCTCAGCAACCCACAGACAGCTAGCAGTCACAAATTGGTGGCTTCCTTCCTTCTCCTTATTCTTACAGAATAAAAGCTAAAAGTTGATTTAACACTGCCTAGTGGGACATTGCCAGGCAAACAGTCCCCCAGTTACCACAGGGATGCTTACAGCACGGAAAGTGCCCAAAGGACTGTTAAAAAGCAGTACAAATTATGAAACAACACAGTTTCTGATGCAAAGCAAACTGAAGCCAAGACCTTTGGTTCAACCAAAACTCTGGCCTTGTTCTCTACAAACTTCCCCAATGCGAATTCTTCAGAGGCTGCAGTTCTTCACACACTGCTCCAATGTGGGTCCCCTTCATGGGGTTGTCTTTCAGAACAGATTGGTCCAGCCTCAGTCCCCCATAGGGTCCCAAGTCCTGCCAGCAAACCTGTTCCAGTGTGGGCTCCTCTCTCCATGGGGCAACAGGACCTACCAGGAGCCTGCTCCAGCGTGGGCTTTCCACAGGGCCACAGCATCCTTTGGCATCCACCTGCTCTAGCATGGTGGATCGTAGCCGTCTAGCTGTTCCACCATGGACCTCCATGGGCTGTGGGGGTGACAGCCTGCCTCACTAAGGTCTTCACCAGGGGCTGCAGGGGGATCTCTGCTCTGGCACCTGAAGCACCTCCGGCCCATGCTTCTGCATGGACCTTGGCGACTGCAGCATTATTTCTCTCACATACTCTCCCTCCTCTCTTGTGCTTCAGTTACATAGGGCATTTTTTCTCCCTCTTACTGTGTTATCCCAGAGGCACTCCCACTGCCGCTGATGGGCTCAGACAGCCGTGGGTCCGCCTGGAAGCTGGCTGGCATTGGCTCCAGCGGACACAGCGGGAGCCTCTAGCAGCTTCTTACAGAAGCCACCCCAGCTACCAAGCCCTACCATGCAAACCCAACAAAACCACCACAGCTGTCAGCTCCACACAGACAAACTTGCCTGCTGCCAACTCGGTGACTGACTGAGGTTGACTTTCTGCTTCAGGAAATAAAATTACTGTAAGAATAGTGATTAATTAATAAAATCAACAAAACATAATTTAAGGTTTTGCAGAAGTACTGAAAATGGAATGCTAATCAAAACAGGCAACTTTAGGGAGAAGAGGTTTATAGTATTTGATTGTCAAGCCACATGATAATGACTGAAGACAGACAAATAAAAGTGACCTTAAATGAACATTACTTGAATTAATTTTTTTTTCCCCCACAGGCATAGCAAGTATGTAATGTAGAATAGCAAGCAGCACTGGAGTCCATACAGTCTTAATTACAAATCAGAAATAAAAAAAATCATGTATTCAACCTTTGAAAAATCACTCGCCTTTAAAATGTCGAAGTTGGGCATAGAAGTAATCCTCTACTAGTTACTTGAAAAACACATAAAAGCTGTAATGTTTTTGGTATATTGCTTTTAAGTTTTCCAGAGACTACCAAGGTGGAAACTGTTGAAAGCTAAAACCCATACAACTCTACATAAAATTTCTCTGTGATTCATATTCTAATATTCACAAATTGTGAAGAACTTTACCTGTTGCTAGGTAAATAGGGTGGTTGTTTGCTGGACTCCATGCCTGCACAGCTGTTCGCTCAATTTCTTTTAGCTTCATTTTCTAGACTCTGAAAGAAATTTCACACAGTTTAGAACAGAGAGATACAGTTGACATGAAAATGGTCACATCAGAAACAAAATATTCCCCTTACCAAGATGAGAACACATTGCTCTCAAAAGAATGAAGTTAATTGCTACTTCCTGAGGTAGTGAATACAGTTTTACTGGAATGAATCAGGACATTAAAGAAGTCACTAAAAAACACCCCCTACAATCCCACTGTCTGACCCCATATTTTCTTTCATATATATCTCTCTTTTTCATATGTCCCAATAACAGGAGAGTTTCAGAAAAAGGAAGGGGATCTAAATTAAACAACATACTCAAGTCTTCAGTCCAGGCTGGTTTAGATCAGCTGCAGAAATTAATTTAAACAAATGTATTTTGCTCTAGCACTAGTTGCTCTCTCCAAACAAGCTAATCTCAGTATGTACATAAGCAAAAAGGGAGCAGAAGGAATCTCAGGGCAGGCTAAATTCCAAGCAGAAAAGTGACGTGGCAACAGAAAACAAAGTGCAGTGCTATAATGTGCCAATTCAGTTAATGTACTTTGTTCTTACTCCCGTGAAAAACAAAAGGAAAAAAATGATTTGACTTTCTCTTTGAGCCAGCAAATGGTAGAAGGTGAGAAGTAATCCACAAGTAACTACGGAGTTTCAATCTCAGCACTGCTGACAGCAATTCTTTTTATTTACTCAGGATAGATCAAGTGACACCTGTAAAATGGGAACAAAATTTCCCCATGTCTCCAGATAGAGATTAGTCGGCCAACAATGTAGCAGGTTAACTGAAAATCAAACATCAACAGCAGGCAGCTGGGAAGCTGCAAAACTGATTATAAATAAAATTGAATACAATACAAATAATTCTTTTTCTGCATAGGATCCCATTCTTGCTGAGGAGAAAGCACCCAGCACCTCTCCATCGCTGACCACAAACTGACCTTCTAAGCATCGTAAGTGATGTGTGGACATAGCATTCACAGGCTAGTGGTGTCACTCTCATGAGCAGTTCCTAAACTTTTCGAGCTTGGCTGCACTGCAGTCTTTTAACTCTAGCTAAACAGAACTGTACGCTCAGATGGTATCATGCTGAATGAAGCAAAACTGTCAGCAGGCAGCACAGCAAAACCCTCTGCATCTTGTCAGCTTGCTGTGATTAACCTCTCCTGGTTACTTGACACTGCGTAAACCACAACCTGCATCACATGGCCCTCTGTTCAGATGCAGGGCTTATAAGAAACTACGGCCTCCTGAGGTCCACACAAGGGAAGTTTGGTCAGCATTACTTCTTGGGCTTGGACCTCCCAGCTAATAATTCTACACCTCTTCTTAGGGTTTCTTCTCCCCCACCAGTCAGTTAAGGACATCCCCTCTCTCTCGCCCATGTACTATTAGTATATGCTGATTGACTAGAATCTATTTAATGCTTTTTAGCGTTAGTCTGCAGCAGTGTCTCCCAAAGCTCAAACTGCCAACTGCTATTCTCACATTAAGCTTATCCCAACTTAGTTAAGGCCCAACAGACTCTGAACAGTTAAAAAAGTGCAACTATTTCTTCATGCCCCAAAGGAACAGAGTTGGTAAGGTCATCTCATCACCATAACAAAACTCTAAAGCTTACTTTCCAATCTTCCAGTAGACACTTTGTGGAGTATTCATTAGTGGTCCACCACATTCTCTCTGCAGTGCATCTCTCAAGATTTTCCAGAACCTACTCATGTCTCCTGTACTACTGCAGGAACCCTGTCCAGGTCTTCTCCCTTCACTGGCAGAGGGGAATGAAAATATCCCCAGAAGTCAGGTGAATCTGCTAGCAACAGTCTATTGCACAAGGTTCTACCTGACTCCACCAGTGTGGAGGGCAGGACAGCTGGTATGTTCCTTACCAGTCCCTTTCTTGCCTCTTCCTCCTCCAGCTACAATCCATCAGTTGTAGGAGCTGGCTGTACACTCAGACCTCACTGTTTCTTGACTTTTGAGAGGGCAACTTCCCTGTGAACATTAACAGACAATGGCCAAGAGACCTCTTCCCTATAGGAAATTAACTGGTAAGGAATCAGTGAAGAGTGCAACCATCGCAAACTTGGGTAAATGGCACAAGCTCCCCCTCCTTACCTCTGTGCTGGACTGACTGCATGGCTGAAATAATTTACATTTAATGAGCAAATAAAGATAAGCTGCAAAACTTGTGTGGAACAGTATTAATCAATTGTTTGGATTCTCTTGTCAATAGAGTGTTTTACGTAAGAAAGTCAATTACTGCATCATTACTGTTCTCTTTTCACAAACTTAAGTCAGGACAGAATGTGAAGGTAAAGTGTCTTGGTCATGGTAACCCACCCAAATGGAGGAAAGCAAACAATACTCCATTTAGAGTGGCTCAATGTCAACAGAACAACTGGAAGTGCTGGATCATAGGTATTGAACAGGTTCACTGTGTCCCTGGCCCTAAAGGCACACCAGCAGTAGTTCCAACACTTGAGAAGGCCCACAGAGGGTGCATAAGAAGCCAAAAGATCACAGTATCACACTATCTCTTAAGAACATCCGAGCAGTTCGCGTCCACTGCAAATGAGGATCTGCAGAGATACAGCAGCATCTCCTTCTTAAGTCAGTGAGATTTGAGTTTGCAAGGGGAAAATAAAAAAGCCTGATTTAAGTCTTACTTTTAGAGAAGTGATCCTTCTATACACTGTGCGTGTCTGGATCCAAGAGAGGACTCATAATCCTTAACGCGGGGAAAAAGCCCTTCTTTAGCAAACTCCTGCAGCTGCCTGAGAAAAACTTGCAAGCATTGAACTCTTCCGCAATAGAATTTTTAAGGAGAGGTTGCCACCTGCTGTCGTCTCTCAAAATAGCATCTAAGACTTCCAAGAAAGCTCATGCTTTTCTCGGGACCTCTAATTAATTAATCATGACAATTCCTCATCGTTCTTCTACAGACATCCATCCGATTACAGATCTAATATATTAATGCATCTCAGCCCCAAAGGTTTCCCCAGCCATGGCTTCCTGCATAGACATTAAAGGGTAACAGGCTGCAAAGCAAAACCTGACAGGTCAGAGCACACCTCACTACTGAGAAATGGAGAGCAGGCAGCTAAACAGTGAAAATTCCCAAATCACAATAGACCATGCAAACAATGCTGTTAGAGGCAAAAATTCCTCACCTTTGCTAACCTGAAATACTTACAGCTTTACAGTACATTATAATAAGACTATGGTTGTTGTATGAGCTAACTGACCCTCAAAGCTGTCATGATTATTATCCCTAATAGCACTCTAGAGAGGCCTTCTCTCTCTTGCACCACCCCAATACTGTCAATCAGAATTCCCCTCCCACTGACTTTCCCAGTCCTCCTCCTGCCTCTGGACACCCAACCATTCCTCTCTGAACAGTTCCTGCTGATATTGGACTTCCAGCACTGCACACAATGGACCTGATAGGCTGACCTCCCCCCAGTTAGCTAAAAGTGAAACTTGGGCAGAACAAAAAGATTTGTCCAAGGTCACCCGGGTGACAAGCAGCCACCCCAAGACCTGAAAAACACCCCTCAACCATGACACAATGGTTAAGACACAAACTGTCCCTACAGTTTTCACATCCCAGTGTCAATTTAAAATCTCTGTACTGCCCCTTCCGCTTGCATTGTTCTGACACCCTCCTTCCACAGCTCCCCAACACCCTATAGCCAAGCTGTTCTCGTATGTGCTTATTATAAACCCCGATTACAGAAAGCACAGAGACACTCAGCTAATCTCAGCTAATCACTGGTGTGTTCAAGGCGGGGTTGTTGCAGGGCAGGGCTCAGCACATTCCTCCATGACAGCTCCCATGGTATGTAAAGAAACTTCTTGTGCTCTGCGCAGTTTCAGAAGCTGTTGCCCACTACACAGTGCTGCTCAGATGGCAGTGCACACGCGTCTCACGTGTGTTTGTCTGCACAACAGCATTACACGGTGGGATGGTGAAAAAGAGCAAAGGTCTAGGAGGAAAGCGTTAACCTCGGACACGGGTGTCAGACACAGGCTCTGGGCTACGCCAGAGGCCTCTCCGCGGCCCAGGTCACACAGCTGAGCTCCCTCGGCCGTTCCCCGCCCGCTGCCGGCCGGCGGAGAACAAACGGTGCCATGGGACCTGGGAGCGGAGTCTCGACAGCGAGACGGGCAGGGCAGCACAGCAGCCCTGTGCTGGGGGGACAGGGGCGCGGCAGGGCAGGGGCAGCCCCCGGCCCCTGCCCCGGCTGGGTGTCCGCGGGGCCGGGCCGGGGCGGGCCAGGCCAGGCCGGGCCGGGCCGGGCCGGGTCGGGGGCGGGCGGCCCTTACCGGTTGGCTGCCTTGCCTCCCGCGCCGCTCGCTCCCGCAGCCCGGCGCTCCGACGGTGGCCGCGGGGAGCCCAGAACGCCGCCCGCCCCACCGCACCGCGCCTGCGCGGGGCCGGCCCCGGAACCCCGCCCCGCTGCCCCTCAGCAGCGGCCGCGGCGGGGCCCGGCGCTCCCGGGCAGCTTCTCTCTGTCAGATACCTGAACCGGCTCCGTCCACCGCTCCTGGATGGTTCACGCCGGAGGCCAAGGACACCACAGCTGGAGCCGGGCTCTGCTGCGGCTGCCGTCACCCCCCTCAGAAGAACTTTGCCATAGCTACAAATTTAATGAATCCTGAGGGCGTGAAGAAGGGAATGTGTTTTTCTAAAAGTATTTTAACTGCCGGGAAAAAACATGCAGAACGACCCAGGCCTTCTTCCCTTATATCTCTCCTGCTTTAAGAAAAGAATGCCTACATTACAAACCCCATTTTTAAGGATTTGTGAGCCCTATTATCTGCCCAACCCATTGTGCCTTCCCCATGAAGAAAACCGTAATTCAATTACCATTTAGAAGAAACTGGGATTGGAAGTCCACAAAGGGGGCAGCAGCAGAGAGCACTGGAATGCTGCATAATGAGCCAGATGGGCCGAGACCTGCCTCAGTGCAAGTGCTGCACTATCACACGCACCAAGGCAGGGTTCCTATCACTGCTCTGATCACCTTCATTCTACTTCAAGACTCTTACAGCTCTCGTAACATTGTATATAGTGCTGTCATCTAAGTGCTGTGGATG
Organism: Corvus cornix cornix; assembly: GCF_000738735.6. Classification (NCBI taxonomy): domain Eukaryota; kingdom Metazoa; phylum Chordata; class Aves; order Passeriformes; family Corvidae; genus Corvus; species Corvus cornix. Next base: position 19,030,037 of record NC_046336.1, read on the forward strand.
GTAATTCTCGGCTAAAGTATCCCTACGGAGTGTTTTACCCTGCAAAACAGAATTGAGTTTTAAGGTCCCCATAGCTCAAAAAACCACTTAAATACCCTTCTGGGATAAAACATCATTGACTATAATTTAAAAGGAAGCATTTCTGCAACAAGAAGAAAAGGTGACAGCTTACAAAAGCTATGAGAAATGTTGATTGTTGAGCACCTCCAAAGGAGTTAAAAATATTTAGGTGCAAATAAAACTATGTCCTAGCATTCAATCCCATAACTCCCTTGAACATACATCCTTACAAGAAACCCCTACACAAAAATCAAGCCAACAGTCCCTTTAGAATTTGGGGTTTAAAATCTTTACAGATGGGAAAACCATGAATCAGTGTCTTCATATACCTACTTCTTTTAAAGTACAAAACTATGAGCCATGACAGGGTGCTGAGAGCAGACCACAGCATCCAGTTTATAGGAAGCACCTAGAGCGGCCCAAGCTCTCAGCTTTCCATGATCATACACTCCTGCAACTAAACAGTGGGGTCTAAGGCATAGAACAGCAAAGTTGAGAACACTCACTGTGAATCAGTACTAGAGGTACTGTCTCCTCCAGTAACAAGAGGGAAAAAAACCTTATGTTAGAGTGAAGCTGGACAAATCTAGGAGCTTAATATAACTGTATCTATAACTTTCCCAAGCAAACTGTTGCTGAAGCTATAGGTCCAAGACCAGCGGTTTGCAGCACAACAGTCAGACTTCATGGGTCAGATATAAGTCCAGGCTAGGTGGATGAACTCAGGCCATAAAAGAATGATTATGGGCACCTGTGCACTTGGATCAAAGCAGGTCTGGCCAGAGCTGAACATGCTCATTAGCCTTTTTGTACCGCTGCTGTCCACACAGCTCTGCTGTCAGCTTCAAGCTACACACTGCAAGGCTCTGTGCCTCACGAGTGCTTCCTACTGGTTGTGCAAACTTGAGAGGGCATCTAGACCAGGAAGAGATCAAAGTCAACTACCAGTAAGGGCAGACAGTTATCCACACAAGACTCCAAAGGACTGGCACTTGCCAATCTGTTTCTGCCTGTCGTTTCACAGTATACGGTGACACTCCAGTTCAACTCCCAGCAGCACATGCATTAAACACCTTGGTAACAGGCAGTATTGCCCACATAAACAGGCACAGTTGAGGAATGTTTGTGCACAAGGTACATAAATGACCAGCAGTCCTAGGTCTGCACTCGTAACTTTGCCCCACAGATACTATCCCATTTAGAAAAATGGCAAAGGTCACTCAGCTTCATTAGCTATAATTCAGCCTTCTCAAACCAACAGAAGACAACTAGCACAGTAGGTGTCATTGATATATTTCACTGCAGTCAGCAGTTGAACATTGAAGAGCAAGTGTTAACATCTGCCCACGAACACTAGAGAAGATTCCTTCCCCAGCAGAACTGACGGAAATGTAGCACTCGAACAACTTTCAAATTTCATAGTGTATCACCGCTGGTGGCTTCTTACTGGGGTCTCCTCCTTTCTCCAGATACAGGTCATCGAAGGGATATTGCTTCGGTCCCTACAAGGAGATACAAAGAGTGGCAAATTCACCACATTCACCAAATAAGGGTAAGAGGAAAATGTCTCTCCACATCCCACCCCCACCAAAATGAAGGCTTGTCATTTATGACCTAAATTTCTATTTCTTAAGTGCTTCAGCTAAAATATTAGAGTGTGAGGAAAGTAAATTCAGAAATAGGGGGTTCCTTGCATAAACTATTTTGTTTAACAGAAATATCAAGGCAGTCTTGCTTTTAATTTTAATCAACAGTTTATCTCACAGCATGAGGATAATATATTGCAAAAGCTGTTTGTGTATTCAGACTCATTTTTCAAGAGCACATTCCCCAAATGATACAGCTCATGAGATATAACTAAAAACACTGGACAAGAGAAGAGTTAAAGCATCTCACTTGAGTAGACGCATGCACAGGGGAGTACCTAGACCAAAGATGGGATATTGTAAGAAGCATAGTTAAAATTAGTTCCCCTGTGAACAGGGACGCTCACTATGAAGCAGAATCTGTGAGCTGAGCCAGGCCAGTCAAGAGAGCAACTCAGGCCACAGGATATCCCTTGGCCCATCCACTGCCAGCAGCAGAGTTCTGCATTCACACCCATCACTCATCTTCAGCAAAACCACTCTTATGGGCATGGGCAATGACAAGAAACACTGCTACTTCTCCTCCCTTTACCCTTAGGTTTCACTCACCACAGGCCTGTAGGATGGGTAGATCGCTCCAAGACCAAACATGATCAGCATTATGCTCAAAAAGATAAAGAAGTGTTTGCTCATGGTGTGCCAGGGAACGACAGTGGAGGACGTATCAACCCGGTTCCGAATGTACATGTCAAAGTCCCAGTGCATCTAAAGAACAGAGGAAAACAACTGCACATTTACCAACAGTGGTCAAGCTGCTTTTTTCAAGGGAAGCAGCACACTACAGCATTCACAAAACTGCCAGAAGCTGTTTCATCTCCACCTCAAAAGTGAAGATAAAGCCACAGAGGAGGTACATGGTTTACCTATAGTCACAAAAAATGATTGCTTACAGTAAAACTCAAAAGACTCTACATTTCATCCTATGCTTATACCAGGCAACATGCTTAAACATAGGATAGCAGCAGGTTTTATTTCTATGCATAATCATTCCACCTCAGCTTTGCTCCCCAGGACCATTGGAAAGGTATAAATTGCAACCCTCATTAATGGAAGCTCAGTCACATACCCAAACAGAAGTAGTGCTATTTCAAACAAAGAAGCAGCTACCCGACACTTGGAAGCCGGTCTCTCAAAACAGGTAGAGGATCTGCTGCTATTACTCCAGGACAAGAGCAAGGCTGGTAGCAAGCTAATACCCTTCCTGATGGAAGCAAAAGGGCATTTAAGCTTCAGCCTTGAAGTATAAATAGGAAAGTCTCAAGCATGTTCTGCCTACAGTCTCCTTTCACATTAATAAATGCAGAGAACGTACTAATTTGCAGCTCAAGTACTGCCTCCAGATTTCCAGCTCTAGCTCCCCCAGAGACATTTCCTATCAAACCCAGAGCCAGACTTGAGCAGAAATCAAAGCTGTCTAAACAGAGGCATCTGCTGACACCTGAAATACACTAGTACATTCCTCTTGGTTCCCAACTGCCAATGCCACGTGCAAGGGCTTGTACACAAGCCTTCCTGCAGCAAGCACTACAACGCAGAATCAACATGGGGTTTTTTCATGTGCTTTTATAGTCATTACAACATGCCTTTTTCTGTGGTACACATGTTGAAATGCTCTGACATGGTTTTACTACAATATATTAAGCACACGTACTTAAGTGAACTCTTCCTTTTAGTAAAGAGATCACAAGTCAATTACCAAGCTCAGTAACTGCAGTCACATTGCAGTCATTCACAAAAAGACCATGCACTAAGAGAAGAGCTACTCCTGAAAGGAATTTGAGGAACTTAGATTTTCAAAGCTAACATATATGATCTATACACATTTGTCTTAAGGACATTTTGCAAACTTCCTTTAGAAAGAGAACATCCTTATTTGTAGCCTACCTCAAAAAAGCCCTGGAGTAATAAAGCAACAGTAGCTACTTCCATTGCACTAAAAGGACTTTATTCAAACGGTGGCTTCTTTGCTAAACAATTCTGAACCACGCTCTCATACTGAGTCCAATCAGGCAAATAAAATTACTCCTGCAGGGAAAGTTAAGTTTGTAAAGTCTCCCTTCTCGTATGTAATAAGTTAACTGTCCTCAGCACTTTCACAGTATTTACCTAGATGGCCACAGCCTAACTTTGCCTTCAACTGACTATCCCTGCTTGCACAGGCAACACACACCTACACTGGTGACGAAACTACACAAAGGATTCAACAGAAAGCACTAACAAGATGTGCATGTTAGAATTTAGTAACAGTAGCACTGGTGAGCAACTTGAGAAGTGGTACTAGCATTCCTACCGGCTCTCCCCAGTTATGCCTCATGTCTGGCTGGTCCCACTGGTACCAGGGGTCTCTCTCGTATTGAGACTTATTAGGGAGCATGGGATAGTCACCATACCTATGAGAAACAAACAAAACACCAAATAAAGAAACGTGTACTAATTTAGATACAATTTGTAGGAGACACTAAAAGACAGGCCTATACAAATAGAACGATTAAACATTACTTTGTTTTTATAGATTTTATGCATACACATTTTTGAAATGCATTAAAACAACTAGCACAACAATAATTACCTTGATACCAATCACCATAACAAATGGCATTCCCCAAACTGGCCTTTTTGGGCTATACTAGATGAAAGAAAACACAAGCTTAACTAAAATATGGAACCCTAGTTATCCTGGCACATGTCAAAGTATTCCCCAACATTTAAACATCTCCTGTAACACTTACTATAGAGACGGCTTTCAGTTCATCCCACTTAGCCTTGCACTACAACAGCATATGAAGTCTCTCATATTTCTCTCCTGAAGTCTCTCGTGTTTCATTCACACAGGCCTCTAACTCATTCCATTCGTTCCTATTTTAAAACACTGAAGTGGCTTCAAAGCTCTAAGCTCACAGAACAGCAAAGCCAGGGCATTCACCAGGGACTGCTAGCCTACAGCACCTCCCCATAAAGCCAGGAGCTGCTGGCCCCGGCCCGCTCCCAGCTGCGGAACAACGGCACCACCCAGCTCACCCCAAGCCGTCGTCGGGGTAGGGCTGATAGTCCTCCACCCGCATGTTGTATTTCTTCGCAGCGGCTGCCCGCTCCTCCGGAGTCCGCGGATACGGCCCGGGCATCATGTCCTTGGACATCTCCGAGGCTGCAGGAGAGCAACGCGGCAGGATGGGCGCGGGCCCCGCCGGCAGCCGCAGCCGCAGCCAGGCCGGGGAGGTCGCGCCGCCCTCTCGCCCCGATCCCGCAGCCACCGGCCCGCCGCCCCAGACACCCCCACCCGGCCGCCGGCCCCTCGCTCCAGCCTCCGCCTTCCCTCTCACCCGCCCGCGCCCCCGAAGGCGCCGCCAGGGCGGCCCGGGCCACCCGGAGCCCGACAGCGGCCCGGCGCCAGAGGACACCGCGGAGAGCGCCCGCCGCCATCGCCCCAGCGCGCAGGCGCGGCCGCCGGCGGCACGGAGGGGCGGGGCGGGGCGGGGCCGGCGGGGGGCGCGGCCGCCCGGGGCTGTCTCCGCTGCGGGCAGCGGTCCCCGCCGGGGCATGAGTTATCTGGCCGCTGTTATTGTAATCCATTAGGACGGAGAAGGCATCGGTGCTCTGTCTGCCATCGTCTGAAGCGGGACAATGGAAATTTATGGCAGGTACTGCCTTCCAGACGCGGGGAGCCTCCTGCGGAGCAGCCGGATCGATGCTCAATCGGATCGATGCCGTGCCCGGCGGCGTTATGCAAATCGCCTTCTTTGTATCAGTATCAATATTATTAAAGTCAATACCCAAATGGAATCGTCTTATCTCCATGGAGCCAGGGGAAGGTGGACCGCAGAAATGGCATGTTAATTTAGCAATGTGATTCTTCAAATGTAAGCAATGTATTATTGTAAATAAAATCAATATGAGCATTAAAGGATTTTGCAGTTTACTTCATTATGTAAACTCTGTGGTAGTTGAACTCATTTTCCTTCAGTTATTCACATCAGCCGTAATGGGTAATGTCTCTATAAAGATTTACATTATAAACCTTTGCAGCTCGAAAACTATCACAGACGATTTGTCATTAAAGCCATTCCTTCTAATAACAACATTAATTGTAAACCTAATAATTGAATGAAGATAGTGATGAACCACAAAAATATATGAGATACAGCATGCCTGAGATGGGGGCTTTGTTGCAGACAAAGAACAGGATCCTTTCACTTATCCCAAAGAAAGGCCTACTGATGTCATTTTAGGGATGGTGTCTTAATTCAGCCAACTCTCTTACAAACGAGTATGCAGTGAAGTTACTCCATTATCTAATAAAGTTATTAACCCAAGAGTCCAACCTTCCACTGCAGATGCTGCTGCTGTTTTCCATGGAGCAGCATTTGGTGCTTGTCCCACCTCTGCAGCCTACAGCAGTGTGGGGACAGCACGGGAAGTGGGGACCTTTGGTTCCCATTGACTTGGGCTCAGGCCTCACTGCAGGCTTGGATTGTGGTCAGCTGCTTCTTACATCAGGTCTTCAGCACTGGGTATTTATTTTCTGAATTATGTTTGAGTTTTCCACAGCTGTGTTTCAAGTTTCGTAAGCACCCAAATATATTTGCAAACACACTGTAAAATTTCTTGTTAACCTGTACAGCAGATTTAAAAGGTGAGTGGGCATTCATTTCCCTAGCAACTAAGTGTATTAATAAATTTTTCAAGGACAAATGGAAATTGCATTATTCTCATGAACGCAAAATTTTGTGCAGGCAGAAGAACAAATCCCAGCTACTGTAAGGTGAAAGCCACTGAATGCCAGAGACCAAAATTTTCTCCAGAGCTGATGCCTAATGTGGCATGCGTTCTTGGGAAATAGCGATCATCATTCTTGCTGTTTGCAGATTAAAAGCCAAATGTAGACTCTATCTCACATAACAAACATACAACAAGAAAATAATTCAACAGCTCCAGCTTCAGTCACACAGTTCATGAAATCCTGCTAAAATGATGTAGTCGCTATCACAAGCTGGGTGTTAGTTGCACCAGGCAGTGCTACACATTTTTTTTCGTAGCAAGTGTTAATTAACCTTGTCGTTTTCGGGCGCAGAGCTGCGCAGTACATTTCCCGCAGGCAGACTGAGGCAGCGGGCAGCGCTGTTTCCATCAGGGCAATGGAAATGCCCGAGAGGCAGCGCTTGCGCCCGGTTCGCTGCCCTTGAGGGGAAGGGGCTGCAGGCTGCAGGCACGCGGGGAGGCACGGGGCCCGGCAACGAGACGATCCTTTCTGTTCTCTGTAGTGGGTCTTTCACCCGCCTGTGCTCCCAGCTCCCAGGGATGTCCGAGAGCCTTGGAAAGGGACAGGAGGCGAAGGGCAGCGGAGCCCCCTGCAGTCTCCGCCCGCGCGGGAGCGCTCCCGCCGCCGCCGCCGCTCCCTCCCTCCCTCTCTATGGTCCTCTGCCCTCCGCCTTCGCCCTCCGCTTCCGGCGTTGCCGTGGGTGCGCAGCTTCCGCTTCTGGCTTCCTCGGTCCGGGTTCTCCGGCGGAGGCGGCGATGGCGGCGGCCTCGTCCTCCTCCTCCTCCTCCTCTTCCTCCTCTTCTTCTTCTTCTTCCTCCTCCTCCTCCTCCTGCTCCTCCTCGGCGGCGGCCGCGGGCTGCCGGGAGGGCCCGGCAGTGGCGGCAGGGCCCGGCTGGAGCGACTCCCAGTTCCGCCACTACTCCTTCGAGACGCGGCCCATCCCGCGGCTCAGACACAGCGACCCCCGCGCCGAGGAGCTCATCGAGAACGAGGTGAGGGGGGTCCCGGGCGCAGTCACCTCCTCATCCCGGCCCTGTCCCTCCGGGGTACCGCGTTGTCTCCGTTGTAGCCGCTGTCCCGCTCCTCTTTGCTGTAGTGGACAGTTTTCTTCGACACTACAGCGTTGAGTTGTGAAATTTGCAGGAAAAGTTTGTTTTAAGCTCTTTGTTGTCGGGATGGAAGTCGTTGGAACGTTGTGTAAAACCATGGACACGTATTGGTTGTTTTTTAGTACGAGCAGCCACAGGTGTAAAGGTTGCTTTGCAGTGGTGGCTCTTGTATTGGTTCTGTACCAGCTCAGTCTTGCTTTGGTAGGTTTGGTAGTTGGGTTTTTTAAGAAAAGTCTTCAAGAAGGAACGTTGTGCATGCACAGCTTGGGAACGCAGCACTGCCATCCTTGGTTAGGTTGCTTACTGCTGGTAGATGAGGAGGTAGGCGATGTCCTTTGTGTTCCTTTTGTAATGGTTCTTTTTTTGCTGTAGAAGAGATGGTTTTTTGATGGCTGGTTATTTGCAATCCTCTGAGAACAGAGATGAGTTCTGTTTCTGGATTCAGAGGTATCTTCTTGCTGGCGTTTACCCCTTCACAGCTGAAGCTGGAAGTGACCAGCCAGAATCTACTGTGTCTCCTGGCTACATGGCAGGACCAAGCAGGCCCAGAAATGTTGCCAGCTAATGTTTGTCTGATCTCGCTGATAGAGATGGGCTGAGTAGCTAGTGCCATCTGTCCCACTGCTACCAGGAGCTTGCTGTAACCCCAGGCCACCACTTTCTTAGAACTTTCTATCATATCTTGTTTGTTTTTCTCCCCAGAACAAGGTATCTGTTTACTTCAAATGCCTTTTCCAATTCCCCATTTTGAAGGGGAGGTCGTGTGGGTGCAATAGTGAATGTGTTCCTTAAGTTCAAGTGGTCCTTGAATCAGTAAACTTCCTGTTTCTCTCCAGGAGCCGGTGGTGCTGACAGATACAAATCTGGTTTATCCTGCTCTGAAATGGGACCTGGACTACCTCCAGGAAAACATTGGTAATGGGGACTTCTCAGTGTATAGTGCCAGCACACACAAGTTTTTGTACTACGATGAGAAGAAAATGGCCAATTTTAAGAACTTCAAACCCAAGTCAAGTAGGGAAGAGATGAAGTTTGCCGAGTTTGTGGACAGACTCAAAGAAATACAACAAAAAGGGAGTGCTGAGAGGTAAGTGATATATGGAGTGTGGAGGTTTCTCTGTTTCTTCAGGCCTAAGTAGGGGCTAAGTTTCTCTTCAGTGAGTGTTGATGATTAAAGTGTCTTGAACTTTTTAAACTGTTTGTTTGTTTCACTTTATTAGCCTTGCTTTTCCTGCAGGGCTTCTAGTTGACATCAGCCTTGTTACCTGATTAAAAAAGTCATACCAAAAAAACTGTTCACGCTGGCTGCAGGAATTTTTTTTTTTTCCCCTCCTCTGTGTGAGGCAGTGTTTGTATAGAGAAAGAATTAAGCTTCACTTTCTTTTGGCAGACTGTGGTATTGGTAGAGAAGCTTGTTATCTGATAAAAAGGTACAGGCTATGACATTCAGGCTTTCCCACAGAATCCCAAGGCAGTTGGAGCTAATGCTCTTTGGGAAATACGAGGCCAGGTTGTACATGTGCTGTGTACTGGTGGTGATGGCCTGTGCCACTAACAGAGCTGTAAGTTACTGAGAGGACCTTCAGGTGGACATGGAATATAACTATCACCAGCTGTACTTAAACCCTCAGTTAGTGTTTTCAGTTGCAGCCCTCTAAAAAGACTTACAGATGCTTAATTGTGTCTTAATTGGAAGCAACACTGTACCCATGCCCACTTGTCACCTGTACCTTTCTCTTTTCTCAGCTTTGAGTGTGTTTGTTGCAAGAGAGAAGGCAGTCCTTACTCTTAAAAATGCGTTTTCTTCCAGCATTGCAGACAGTAGTCTGTAATACTATGACTGTTGTTACAGATGCTTGATTCCTCTGATCCTCTATGTCTAAATGTAAACATGGCTTTAAGTAACTTGATTCTGAAATGTGCAGGCTCTCTTGAGTCCTCTTTTTGCCTCATGTACTTCTGCTGGAAGAGGTAATTGATGTTGCAGGTTAGTTAGAAGGGGTGGCATTCATCTAGGGATTAGACATGAACATAATTTGATATTTGATGATGGCCAGTCCGTTTAGAGTTTCCCCCTCCTGCCCTGCAAGAGGGTTGTTCTGGCTTAAAATTATCTTTTTCTCTTGTAATCGTTCAAGCTGAACTGATTTCTGTTCTATTCTGTACTGGGAACCTTTCTGCAAAGTTTGGGGACTTTTTGAAACTGTTTCCTTCCACAGGTATTTAAGGTGTGTAGTGATAGAGCAGAATCTCTAGGAAGTACGTCTCTGTTTTGAAATCTTCCTGAAGAGACAGAGGTATGTATGTCTGTGTTCATGACAGAGCTTAATACCTAATTTCTGCTTGTCTCTTGGACAATTCAGGCTATATCTACAGCAAACACTGAATGACACAGTTGGAAGGAAGATTGTGGTGGATTTCCTTGGCTTCAACTGGAACTGGATTAACAAGCAGCAAGGGAAACGTGGCTGGGGTCAACTGACTTCTAACTTGCTTCTTATTGGCATGGAAGGTAAATAGCTTCCTCAGATTGGAGGGGAGAGGGAGACGATTGGGTCAGCAGTTCCATATTTCAGTTCCAGAAGGTCTTTCAAATGGATTTTCCCCTAGTTTCTATGTGTTCCTTCAGAGGAGGTAGTTTAAAGCTTTGGGTTGGGAGGGGACTGATGTCACAATTTAACTTGGGTTATAAAGAGGAAACAAGGAAAGGCATAGCCTGTATCTTGCCAGGCATGTACTGTAAATGCCTGAATGTAATGTGCCTGTGGAAAGGCTCTGTGTGATGCTTGTGGGACTGTGTTTCCAGTAACTGCTAATCATATCCTGGGACCTTTTACTGTTTGCATGCTTCAGGTGCTGTAGATTTAAAAATCTTGGAGTCTGCAGATTAAAAATGCAGAAAGGTTTGCAAGTTGACCAGCATTAGACTTCTGGGCTTTTCTGAGTATGTCCAATGTCTGCCCAGGAGGAAATCTGATTATTTTGTGAAGCCTTTTTTCTTATTGGAGCTGGTGCACTGTGAGGAGGAATTCTCTTTTCATTAAGACCTGACGTTTTTGTCTTGAAAGGCTAGAGAACAGTGGGAATGTTGAAGATGGGTAAATTCTAAAAGTATCTGGGTAGAATAGAATTGCAAATCCATGTGGAGCCTGACTTACAGGCAGGTGCCTTAGAAGACAGAGGTACCACTAGCCTGTTTGCAAGGAGAACGTTCTTTTAGAAAGTAGTCTCAGTAACTGGGTAAGAAATGTACACCATTTTGTGAAGTGGGAGGGCCTATAATCAATGTGGCCAACATATCTAATTATAATTGTTCAATTACACAACTTGGATGTTTTTTTCCCTTTTGCAGCAAGTCATATGCAATCTACAGTAGTTTGTCTTTGCCACTTGTTTTAGTAGCTGAGAGAACTTATTATAAAAACAGTGGACCATCACTTCCTTACAGGCCATATAATCACTAAAATCCTATTAATAGGTTTTGCACAAGAACCAAGGAATTGTCTTGAGCCAGCATGTGCTAGAAAAAGGAATGTCTTTACAGCAGCATGTGATTGTATGATCTATTTAATGAAGTTACGGGGTTAACTGTTATCTTAATTCTTGCAAGCCAAGAGAGTAATATCTGAATTGGCAAACAGCCTGGGAAGCAGTTGTGAGGGGTACAAAATGCCCCATTGTATTTAAAGATTTGATTAAATTTAAGATCTAGTGGCAACAGTCAAGCACTGTTAATCAGACTTGAGCGGGTGCTATTGGGAGCTCTGGTGAGAGAGATTGTTTACTTGTTTTCTTGCAAAACTTCTAAGACTTTTTTCCAAATCTGACTGTTAAGCTCCTTTTCTCTAGACTAATAATTTTTGATAGTCCGTTCCACAACTTCTCATTTAAACAAAATGTTTTATGAAGAAGCTTCCTGTCAACATTCACCATCTGCTGTTCATTGGAACAAGCTGGAAATCCTTATCCTGTAGAGCATAAGTTGCTGAATATGGATTTAGAATGGAAATTAAGTGGAGTAGCAACAGCTCAATAAAGGCTGACTGATAGTGTGATCAGTTTGTAACATTCCTGTAGTCATTTTCCTTGTTTAGTTTCTGAATATGTGGGAGTGTATTTTCTGTCTTTAGCAAGGAATGTAACTTGCTTCTCTCTTTCATACCTGTACATGAGAGTGTCTTGATTATCTTTTCTCTCTGTGTAGGGAATGTGACACCAGCTCATTATGATGAGCAACAGAACTTCTTTGCTCAGATTAAGGGTTACAAGAGGTGTATCCTGTTTCCTCCTGATCAGTTTGAATGCCTCTACCCTTATCCTGTGCACCATCCGTGCGACAGACAGAGCCAGGTGAGAGTAGCAGATCTTTTCTCTGCTTCATGCCAGAAATGGGCATTTGTAAAGATGCTAGGTGGGAGGAAGCTGCAGTGGAGTTAAAGCTGCAAAACACTTGCTGAGCTTTTGCAAAACCTCTGTTCAGATCTGTTAAGTGGTGGCTGCGTTGGTGGATGGACTGGTGGTTTTCTGTTTGTGTCTGGTCCCAACTCGCAAGTGCTAGGGCCATAAAAATCTTCTTACTGATAGCACAATGGGGCTGCAGTTGCTGCCTTCTCTGTTCTGTTTCATTGATCACTTGGTCAAACACAGGTTTGCTGACAGACAAATTGCAAGATTCCTACCTAAATAGTACTTGGAGGGTACTGCAGGACCTCGCAATGAAGTTAAGATACAAATGGGAGTGTAAAAGCCATGTAGGGAAGACCAGGATGATTTGACACTGAGAGCCAATAGTGAGGACTCTTATTGCAGGAAGTTCTTCTGAGTTTCTTGATGTTTTCTTCTATTAGGTGGACTTTGACAATCCTGACTATGAGAAGTTTCCGAACTTCCGGAATGTGGTTGGCTATGAGACGGTGGTGGGTCCTGGGGACGTGCTGTACATACCTATGTACTGGTAAGAACGATGGCAGGACTGCACCGTGATAAAAAACAGAGGTTTAAAAGGTTTCCTGCTAATTAGTGTTGGTTTGGCTCCTAGAGTATTTTGTTTTGACTTCTCCAGCAACCATGATATTTTCTGTGATATCTTGGACCGGTATGTTTCTAATTCCTGTCTGTTGGATGGGAACAGTAATTCTCCCTGACACCGCATTAATTGTACGTGTACTCAATAACATGTGTGAGAAAAAGATCTATATTTAAATAAGGAGAGCTTTCCAGAAGTTTTGAGGTCTTGATGAGGGAGGTATAGGGCAAGGCTTGTCTAGTGCTGTTTGAATTCATCATCCAAGGTATTTCACTATAAGCTACAGCAATAGTTTCTTTTCTTTTTTTTGTGTGATTTCCATGCAGGTGGCACCACATTGAGTCTCTCCTGAATGGAGGGATTACCATCACTGTGAACTTCTGGTACAAAGTGAGTATAAGCACCTTCCAGCACAGCTTGGATAGCTCCATCCCAGAGGGTTTTTTCAGGTAGAGATGTATTGGCACACTTTGTCAATATGAGAACTTCATGGCACCAAGTCCTTTGCTTCTGGAAGCTACTTTTTCCTCTTTTGAGTTGTGTATGTGAAGAACTGGGTGACTGGGAGAAGGTGGAACAAGCTGCCAATACAGGAAGCATGCAAATGAGCTCATTTTGGTATTTCAGGGTGCCCCAACCCCAAAGAGAATTGAGTATCCATTAAAGGCTCATCAGAAAGTGGCGATAATGAGGAACATTGAGAAGATGCTGGGAGAAGCCTTAGGAAATCCACAGGAGGTATGGAAAAGAACCATGTGGTCACTGCTGTTGAAATCATTAAGGCATAATGCAAAACTTGAGATGACAGCTACTTGGCTCTGCAGGTGCCACAGTGAGGGTGGGAGAAAGCAGGATTGCTCTTTTGCTATGCATGGTTCTTCCTCTAGTCTTCAGAAGGTCATTTACTTACAAAAAGGCAAGCTCTTAAAATTACAATTCTGGAAAGGACCACTACAATGAAGTAGTTGTTCTTGTATGTGGGAAAAACTGTACTTTGGCTTTGGGCACTGCCAGGAAAATGTTGTTCCCAAACACTTCTTAGCCTTCTGTGCAGCAATGATACCCATTATTTGCAATAAAAAGGAAACTCTTTTACCTGTTGAATCCAAGTCTCTTAAATAACAGAAATCTCCTCTATTAAGTCATGTGCTTCTTCTTCAACATGTGTCTTGCTCATCTCTGAATTCTTTGCAATCTTAACCAACTGGTACATGTAAAAAAAAACCCCTGACGTACTAAGTCTAAAAGACTTGAGGTACTAAGAGTATGCCTTTAAAGATCTGATCATCTGAAAGTGGAAATGGGGGTTGAGGATAGAAATGTTTCCATGATCCATAATCCTTACCACTGTGCAGAAACTCCTCTTTAGCCTCTCCCATGAGATTATTTTACTGCCATAGCATGCTGAATTTCCCTCTGTGATTAGGCAGTGCTGAGATGTGGAAGTGGTCTTGACTGAAAAAAAAACTTTAGCAAAATCATCAGTCCTAGCCCCCCTTCTTACTGACCCCAGGGACCAGAGAGGATTCAGTGAGTGAGAATGTTCCTTCTCTGCCCTGAAAAAAGCAACTCCTGATGACTATTGACTCCCTTTAATAGCGTTTACTTAGAAATCACAAATGCTGTGTGGGAAGTAAAAATGTTTCAAGGATGTTTCCACCCTGGATGGAATGTTTTGGTGTCTCTTGAAGTTGGTTGTTGGCAGAGAACCATGCAATTTTGATAGGGTATTTTAAGAATGTGTTTGTGGGTGTCCCAGTGTTTTATCGCTACTTTGGAAGTGATTAAGTGTATCTTGGGCTCTGTGATGCAGAGGGAGCAGGCTCTGCACTGCCATTTGTGTGTAACTGTCCTGGCTAATGATCTGTTTTTGCTTTGAACAGGTGGGTCCCTTGTTGAATATGATGATTAAGGGCCGGTATGACTAATGCCTGGTGCCCGTGGCTGATGTTGGAGCTGCTTTGTTCACAAGCAATGGAAGATACTGAGCGCTAGTATTGCACGCAGCACTTAACAGACTGATGGGTTTCCTGGCCTATCCCGGCCCCCACTACAATAAAGGGGCTACTGGAACTGCAAAACCATTAGTACCCTATTCATCCTCCACTCTCATCTAACTGAACCTCCCAAGAAAGAGTCTGCACTTATTGGAAGCTGGATTCGTGCTCACTAACTTGTTTATTTTCTTTCCTCTGCCCTGTTTGCCACAACAAGGAGCATGGCTTCTGGCGCTCGGATGTGTTACTTCAGGGTTTTCAGGCATATGAAGAAGAGCTTGAAGGATAACCAGGAGCAATACTGTTTCCTCAGCCTCATGGGGCTTGGACCTCCTGGCTGGGTTTGTGTGTTGGTGCCTGCAGTAGATACAGGGTGGGAAATGTTAGGTTTCGCAGTCCTCTGTTGTTAGAGGACCTGTCCCTGCTCAACTCTGGCACCTTTTTGTATTAATGGAAATGAACATGTGAGATGGCCTGTGTGTGTTGAGCAACTGGACAAATGATTCAGTTAGTTCAACCTAAGACACCTACACTTTGGATGTAGTGCAGGGTAGAGATCAGAATGAATTTATCTAGTGTGTGAGCACCAAATCCAATGCTCTCCAAATAACATCTGTCTTGTATGAGTCTAGATAAATCTCCTTTCTGACAGCTTTTTCTGGGGAGTGAAGGCTTCTCTCCTGCTCTTCTGAAGCTGCAGTGTGGTTAAAAGGGGATGTAGCATTATGAAGGGAGATGCATAAATGCCAGGGCACTCTCCAAGTCTTGAATGATTAAGCCACATTTTTAAATTAAATTTCCAACGGATGCTGAGCTCAGCTGTCAAAACAC
This sequence comes from Corvus cornix cornix, assembly GCF_000738735.6. NCBI lineage: Eukaryota > Metazoa > Chordata > Aves > Passeriformes > Corvidae > Corvus > Corvus cornix. The sequence continues at coordinate 19,045,462 of NC_046336.1, forward strand.
AGTGTCAGATAGGTACAGAGCCTCACTTCTCCCCAGCAGGGGTACTGGCTCCTCAGACTAACACAGGAAAGTGCCCTTTTTACTGAAACTGCAAGAACTCAAGTGTGTGTGGCTGTGCACGTTTGTGTGATTTTGTGTGGCTCCTGTCCAACAGATAAATCCATGCCGGTGTGTGGTTCTCTTCCTTGTACAGTTACGTGAAAGAGTTCAGGACTTTTTGTTTAAATGTGATTAAGTTTATCTTGATCCTTTTTGTGTTCTGGGACTTGACATGACAGACTGGGAAGTGACAAGACCAGAGCACAGGAACCAGATAAGTCTCTGTTTGAGTCCTCAGTAATCACTCTGAAGAATAATTTTGCTTTCCTCCTCTTCCATGCAGAAGCCTTAGGCTCATGTGGAAGCTGGCTTTTTATTCCCTGAGGTGTGCTGCACTGCTGTCCCTTGTTCGGGGGGTGGTGCAAAGGTCTTGTATTTTTGATGCGGTTGTAATGGGTCCCAAGAGCTAGAGGTGGAAGAAGCTGTTTCATAGCCCATGTATCTCATCCCAGAAAGTGGAGAATTTGTGTTGTTGAGACTTCCCAGTGTTTTGCCTGTTGTGCTGGGCTTGTTCTGATGTGGGTTCTGATAAAAGTGTAACATGCTACTTGAGAAGTGCTCCATCTTTGGCCTCAGGTCCTATCTTTTGCTGGGACAGCTCATGCACCACTTGCAGTGGGCTTGTCTTTCACAAAGGTGAAAGGCTTCTCAAACAGGAGGTCCTGAGGCAAGTTTTCTGGCTACTTTACTGGTCAGAATAAATGAAGTGTAATTGGCAGCTACAGGGTCCTTGTTCAAGAAGCATGTGTCACTGAGTAGTCTGATTGCCATGTTGCAGGCTCTCCAGAGCTGTGCTTAGATCCAGACGAAGGTCACTCAGCTGGATGCTTATCAATGCTCAGCCTTTGGACAACTGGGGAAGAAGGCTAAGCTCCTGACTGGCCAAAAGCAAGGCCTTCCCAGGAATCTTGGGCACATGCCCTTTGGTCAAAGATGCTCAGATGAAATCCCATTTCTGTGCTATTTATTCAGCACATGGTGGTCCTCAGTACTGCTTGTTAGACACCATCAACTCTTGAAGCTCAGGGTGGGAATTCATATCCCATGTGGAGAGAGAATGGTACTTAGGGAACTTTAGGATCCTTTTTTTTTTTCTTTTATTTGCCAAAGGTCTAACTTTTAAAGTGTCTGAAGAGGTTTTGCTGCACTTGACTTTGTGAAAGCTCATTTACAATGCACTGATGGACTGACTCCCCCGCCTTCCCTTTTCACCTTGTGCTTTCAATGCCCCTTGCCATGGTATTGGGAAGCTGTGTGTTCTCTGCTAGGGGTGTGTGTGCAGGGGGTGGGGTGTGACAAACACATGGTACCTTCTGAAGTGTAGTTCTTAAATACAACCAATGTTGAACAACAGAATGGTGTGGCTTTTATTTTGTGAGTGGCTGTGTAGAAGAGCTCCATAAGGACATGTGCGTATAAAGCTACCTTTCAGCCCTTCTGACAACTCCACTTGTGTTCCTCGCTGGTGAAAGCTGTTGCATTATTGTGTGTCTTCACAACTTTCTCCATACTACTTGCATGAGCCTGAAAGGGAAAGCTGGTGGGAAGGGAAAAATTCCTCTCCTTGCTGACCTGAATGGTGTCACCATACTCTTGTCACTGACTGGGTGATGGAGCAAACTACATAACCAGGCCTAATGAACTCAATTAATTGTCAAGGAGATTTTGGGGGCAAGCTTCCTGTGTGTACCTGTGCTGTATGTTAGCAGCCTTGGGAGATGGAGTCCTATCTACCTGGTAGACACTGGTTATTTTATGGCAATATTAACTCTACAGCAATCTTGGAATCTAACCATTAGTGAAATGTTGACTAATTCTGAACAAATGTCTAAGGTGTAATAAAATAGGGAAGAATTGAATAGTAGGTGAGGGATGTTGGGGTGGTGGGAGAGAGAGAGAGAGATGTCTCAGCCTGGGCTGCCCCAAATGGCATTCTCTCCTTGTACCCTTGGGGGACGGGGCGAATGTGAAGGGAGTATGAAAGCCAGGTGCAGAAAGTCTGACTGTGGGTGCTCACCCTTCCACGCTGTGCCTGCTGGGATCATCATCTGAACACCCTTGCTTCTGTTCCACTGAACTTTGAGATCTGCTATGTCTGATCCTGTAGTCTTTCTGCTCTGCACTTGCCTCTTGGGTAACATACAGCTGGTGTCACAATGCTCAGAAATGTTTCAGGTTGTGCAAAGAGCAGAGGAAACAGGGATGAGAACTCTCATTTGAAAACTAGGTCAGAGTCCAAGATTTTTCACTTGTATTTGTAGTCTTTTTCTTGTGTTCTTTTATTAACTTAGGTCCCTTAATACCTTTCTTCTCTTTTTTTTTTTTTCCTCCTCATGTCCCTTTTCCTTAAAAAGTGGGATTCTTCTAAAGAGAATTCTTAATCCTTGTAAATCACGGATGCAGGATCTTGCCTGTGTAAAGAGAAGTGCATGGGTTTTTGAACTGATGCACTTGTTCACCCCCTTGTTGATCAGGGTCATGCTCAGCTTAGGGAAATTTGGAGTGATAAATCGCCTCTAAGGTAAAGCCAAGAGGTGAGGATCAGGCCAGGTTTGAGGAGTTATCAGGCACAGCTGCAGTGCAGGGGCAGTCTAACTCTGGGGGGGAAGGGGGACACCCTTGGCATCAAAGCAGCTCTTGAGAGAGAGAGAGGGGCAGGCCTGGGCTGAGACTTCTTTTGTTTGCAACGGTTCTTACCAATGACCAAGCTGACCTTGAACACAATCAACTGTGCCTTAAAGCCCTAGAAAGGGGGTAGTGCACACAGGGTCTCAACAGTCTCCTGGCAGGCCTTTGCTGATGCATGGTCTCAGCTGTGGAAGCAGAGCAGCAACTGCAGCAGAGGTACTGCCTTTGCTCATGTGTTTTCATGCTTAGAGAAATGCATCTCTGCCACCTGTGCGTGAGGAGCTTCCTTGCACTCTTGCTTATGGTTTTCACTTTTCTGTTCCTGTTTTGGAACAGAAAGCACCTCTCCCATCAATGTCCTTGGAAGCCCTGAAGCCACCATCTTTCCTGGGCAGTTCTCTGCGTTGGTGCTGCCTAGAAGGAAAGGGAAAGATGCTGTTACTGTGACAAACACATGCAAAGTAAGTTCTAATTACTGCCTTGAAAAGTCAAATATTTGTTGCAAGCAGAGGACTAATTGTGGGGGGAGGGAGCGGAAGTCGAGGCTCTTGGAGTGTAAGTGGAACAGATGCCCGGACGCCTTGGGGAAACGCAGCTTTCCTCTACAAATCAGAGCTTTAAATTACAAGGCTTTTACCAACGAGAACAGTTGTGGGAAGTCGTCTGCTCTCATTTGCGTAATGGCTTCTGTCACTGGTGATTAGACACAGGATGAAGGAAAAGAAATTTGACAATTAGGAATGAGCGATCATTAATCAGAATCTTTGTTAGAAGGAGGGAAGGGGGGGAGAATATCCCACAAACAATGGAGGCAGCCACCAGAGCCACAGTGAAGTCCACAAGATGCATAACTAAGTGTTCCTGTTGCTCCACAGAGCCCTCTCTGCCTAGGTACAGGGCAGCAAACAGGGGTTTGGTTGGGTTGGAAAGCTTGGGGACGACGGCAGCGAGGCAAAATCCTTCCAGTCTTGTTCAGTGATTCTCAGATACCTACTTAGTAAGGGAGAGAGCATATCTGGGAGAGCAGTCCTTCCCCTACTGACACCTTGCACTTCCATCTCAGGGCCTGGCCACAAACTGACAGCAAATTACACGGAAATGATGTCTTAAATTTTCTGTCTCCTTTCTCCACTTCTTGCATGCAGTTTCTCGTGTGGAATAGAGCAGGCAGGGACCTTGACTGGCATGCAGAAAGCTTAGGATGGGCAACATGAAAGCAGTTTCAGGCTCTTTTCCTGATAATGTCATTTTCTACAAGAGCAAGAAGGAACCTGATGGACTGCATGACAGGTAAAGAAAATGCAGTGGTGACTTCTCTGTGTCTGTCATTTGCTGTCTTACCTCATCATCCAGTGATGCACAATCCAGTATATGCATTTGTTTGGGTTTTGTGGACTTTGATCAAATTATCAGTACATATGACATCTATGTTACCTGTTTTTCCTACAGCTGTCATTCATGGTCTTGTCAGGCTAAACAATATTTTGGTATAGTTTGCATGAAGAGGCATTGCCTCTGATGCAATCAACAGCTCTAGCTTGGGAGGGGGTATGACAGACCATTTGTGGGGCATACAGTGTTGGTTGGTTCATCTGAAGACTTAAGCTTACTGGATCCATTGATTTCAGTGGCAATTCCTGTCTTTGCAAGGCTGGGTCATTTACTTGGGGTGAAGGTCTCCATCAGGGTGATTATTCTTTCTGTGACTGGAAATCAAAGCAGATACAAAGGGGAGAGCTGAAGCCATGTTGCCTCATTCCCAGCTGGCTCTGAGCTCAGACAAATGACACCAGCTTGGGTTTTCAGCCTCTT